>NC_091767.1:6956414-16956414 GCF_029378745.1 Bos indicus
TTACAGACAAGCAGAAGTTAAGAGAACTCAACACCACCAAACCAGCCTTGCAACAAATACTAAAGGGACTTACATAGCCAGTAAACACAAGAGAAAAGAAAGACCTACAAAAACAAACCCAAAACAATCAAGAAAATGTTAATAGGAACATAGGCATCAATAATTACTTTAAATGGAAATGGATTCAATGCACCAACCAAAAGATACAGACTTGACTGAATGGATACAAAAACAAGACCTATATATAATATATGCTGCCTACAGGAGACCCACTTCAGACCTAGAGACACATAAAGACTGAAAGTAAAAGGATGGGAAAAGATATTCCATGCAAATGGTAACCAAAAGAAAGCTGGAGTGGCAATCCTTATTTTCAGACAAAATAGACTTTAAAATAAAGAATATCCTAACAGACAAAGAAAGACTATATAATGATCAAGGGATCAATCCAAAAAGAAGACATAACAATTGCAAACATCTATGCACCCAACATAGGAGCACCTCAATACATAAAGCAAACACTAACAGGCATAAGAGGAGAAACTGACAGCAACACGATAATAGTAGAAGACTTTAACACCCTACTTTCATCAATGGACAGACCATCAAAACAGAGAATCAATAAGGAAACATAAACCTTACATGAAACATTAGACCAAATGGACCTAATTGATATCTTCAGGACTTTATATACAAATGCAGAAGAATACACTTCTTCTCAAGTGCCCATGGAACATTCTCCAGGATAGACCACATCTTGGGCCACAAATCAAACCTCAGTAAATTTAAGAAAATTAAAATTGTATCAAGTATCTCCTCTGACTACAATGCTATGAGACTAGATACCAACTACAGGAAAAAAAAAAAAAAAAGCAAAAAACACAAACTCATGGAGATTAAACAATACATTCAGTTCAGTTCAGTTCAGTCGATCCATCCTGTCTGACTCTGCGACCCCATGAATCTCAGCATGCCAGGCCTCCCTGTCCATCACCAACTCCAGGAGTTCACTCAGACTCACATCCATCGAGTCAGTGATGCCATACAGCCATCTCATCCTCTGTTATCCCCTTCTCCTCCTGCCCCCAATCCCTCCCAGCATCAGAGTCCTTTCCAATGAGTCAACTCTTCGCATGAGGTGGCCAAAGTACTGGAGTTTCAGCTTTAGCATCATTCCTTCCAAAGAAATCCCAGGGCTGATCTCCTTCAGAATGGACTGGTTGGATCTCCTTGCAGTCCAAGGGACTCTCAAGAGTCTTCTCCAACACCACAGTTCAAAAGCATCAATTCTTCGGTGCTCAGCTTTCTTTATAGTCCAACTCTCACATCCATACATGACCACTGGAAAAACCATAGCTTTGACTAGACGGACCTTTGTTGGCAAAGTCAAGTCTCTGCTTTTGAATATGCTGTCTGGATTGGTCATAACTTTCCTTCCAAGGAGTAAGCGTCTTTTAATTTCATGGCTGCAGTCACCATCTGCAGTGATTTTGGAGCCCCCAAAAATAAAGTCTGACACTGTTTCCACTGTTTCCCCATCTATTTCCCATGAAGTGATGGGACCAGATGCCATGATCTTAGTTTTCTGAATGTTGAGTTTTAAGCCAACTTTTCACTCTCCTCTTTCACCTTCATCAAGAGGCTTTTGAGTTCCTCTTCACTTTCTGCCATAAGGGTAGTGTCATCTGCATATCTGAGATTATTGATATTTCTCCTGGCAATCTTGATTCCAGCTTGTGCTTCATCCAGCCCAGCGTTTCTCATGATGTACTCTGCATAGAAGTTAAATAAGCAGAATTCCTAGAAACAAATGACAATGAAAAACAGGGCGACCCAAAACCTATGAGACTCAGCAAAAGCAGTTCTAGGAGGAAGGTTTATAGTGATACAATCATACCTCAAGAAGCAAGAAAAGCATCAAATAGACAGCCTAACACTACATCTAAAGCAGCTGGAAAAAGAAGAACTAAAAAAACCCAAAGTCAGCATAAGGAAGGAGATCATAAAAATCAGAGCAGAAATAACTGAAAGAAATGATGGAAACAATAGCAAAGATTAATAAAACTAAAAGTTGGTTCTTTGAGAAGATAAACAAAATTGACAAACCACTAGCCAGATTCATCAAGAAAAAAAGGGAGAAAAATTGAATCAATAAAATTATAAATGAAAAAGGAGAAGTTACAACAGACAACACAGAAATACAAAGGATCATAACAGAATATCATGATCAACCATATGCTAATAAAATGGACAACCTAGAGGAAATGGACAGATACTTATAAAAGATCAGCCTCCCACGACTGAACGAGGAAGAAACAGAAATTCTGAACAACCCAGTTACAAACACTGAAATTAAAACAGTGATCAAAAATCTCCCCAAAACAAAAGTCCAGGGCCAGATGGCTTCATGGGGGAATTCTATCAAACATTTAGAGAAGAGCTAATGCCTACTTTTCTGAAACTCTTCCAGAAAATTTTGCAGAGGAAGGAACACTTCCAAACTCATTCTATGAGGCCACAATCACTCTGATACCAAAACCAGGAAAAAAACAACACACAAAAAGAAAATGACAGGTAAATATCATGATGAATATAGATGCAAAAATCCTCAACAAAATTATAGCAAACAGAATCCAACAACATATTAAAAAGTTCATACACCGTGAACAAGTCAGGTTTATTCCAGGATGCAAGGATTCTTTAATATACACAAATTAATCAATGTGATACACCACACCAACAAATTGAAAGATAAAAACCATATAATCATCTCAATAGATGCAGAAAAAGCCTTTGACAAAATCCAGCATCCATTTATGATAAAAATACTTCAAAAAATGGGCATAGAAGGAACCTACCTCAACATAGTAAAGGCCATATATGAAAAGTCCATGAAAAACATTATTCTCAATGATGAAAAACTAAAAGCTTTCCCTCTAAGATCAGTAACAAGGCAAGAGTGTCCACTCTCACCACTATTATTCAACACAGTTTTGGAAGTCATAGCTATGGCAATTAGAGAAAAAAAATAAAAGGAATACAGATTGGAAAAGAAGAAGTAAAACTCTCACTGTTTGCAGATGACATGATACTATATATAGAAAACCCAAAAGAAACTATCAGAAAATTACTAGAGCTAATCAGAAAATTCAGCAAAGTCACAGGATACAAAGTCAATACACAGAAATCATTTGCACCCCTATATGCTAACAATGAAAAATCAGAAAGAGAAATTACAGAATTAATACTATTCAGCATTGCAATAAAAAAATAATAAAATATCTAGGAATAAACCTACCTAAGGAAACAAAAGACATGTATACAGAAAACTATAAGACACTGATGAAAGAAATCAAAGACGATATAAACAGATGGAGAGATAGTCCATGTTCCTGGGTAGGAAGAATCAATATTGTGAAAATGACTATACTACCAAATGCAATATACAGATTCAATGTGATCCCTATCAAATTACCAATGGCCACAGAACTAGAACAAAATTTTACAATTCATATGGAAACACAAAAGACCCCAAATAGCCAAAGTAGTCTTGAAAAAGAAGAATGGAGCTGGAGGAATCGACCTTCTTGACTTCAGACTATACTACTAAGCTACAGTCATCAAGACAGTATGGTACTGGTACAAAAACAGAAATAGAGACCAATGGAAAAGACAGAGAACCCAGAGATAAACCCACGTACCTATGGGTAACTAATTTTTGACAAAGGAGGCAAGAATATGCAATGTGGAAAAGACAGCCTCTTCAATAAGTGGTGCTGGGAAAACTGGACAGCAACATGCAAAAGAATGAAATTAGATCACTACCTAATGCCATACATAAAGATAAACTCAAAATGGATTAAAGACCTAAATGTAAGACCAGAAACGATTAAACTCTTAGAGGAGAACATAGGCAGAATACTCCATGACCTAAATCAAAGCAAGATCTTCTATGACTCACCTTCTAGAGTAATGGAAATAAAAGCAAAAGTAAACAAGAGGGACCTAATTAAACTTAAAAGCTTTTGCACAGAAAAGGAAACTACAAACAAGGTGAAAAGACAACTTTCAGAATGGGAGAAAATAATAGCAAGGGAAACAACTGATAAAGAATTAATTTCCAAAATATACAAGCAGCTTAAACAACTCAATATCAGAAAAGCAAACAACCCAATCAAAAAGTGGGAAAGGGACCTGAAGAGACATTTCACCAAAGAAGACATACAGATGGCTAACAGACATATGAAAAGATACTCAACATCAGTCATTATCAGAGAAATGCAAATCAAAACTACAATTAGATACCACTTCACACCAGTCAGAATCAGATCAGATCAGATCAGTTGCTCAGTCGTGCCTGACTCTTTGCGACCCCATGAATTGCAGCACACCAGGCCTCCCTGTCCATCACCAACTCCCGGAGTTCACTCAGACTCACGTCCATCAGTCAGTGATGCCATCCAGCCATCTCATCCTCTGTCGTCCCCTTCTCCTCCTGCCCCAATCCCTCCCAGCATCAGAGTCTTTCCAATGAGTCAACTCTTCGCATGAGGTGGCCAAAGTACTGGAGTTTTCAGCTTTAGCATTATTCCTTCCTAAGAAATCCCAGTCAGAATGGTCATCATCAAAAAGTCTATAAATAATAAATGCCAGAGAGGGTGTGGAGAAAAGGGAATATTCTTGTATTGCTTATGGGAATGTAAACTGATACCACCACTATGGAAGATGGTATAGAGACTCCTTAAAAAGCTAGGAATAAAACCACCATAAGACCCAGCAATCCCACTCCTAGGCATATACCCTGAAGAAATCAAAACTGAAAGACACATGTACCCCGATGTTCATTGCAGCACTATTTACAATAGCTGGAACATGGAAGCAACCTAGATGTCCATCGACAGATGAATGGATGAAGAAGCTGTGGTACATATATACAATGGAATACTACTTAGCCATAAAAGGAAATGCATTTGAATCTGTTCTAATGAGGTGGATGAAACTAGAGCCCATTATACAGAGTGAAGTAAGTCAGAAAGAGAGATATAAATATCATATACTGACATATATATGGAATCTGAAGAGATGGCACTGATGAATTTATTTTCAGGGCAGCAGTGGAGAAACAGACCTAGAGAACAGACCTATGGACAAGGTGGGAGGAAAGGAGGGAGAAGGGGAGATGTATGGAGAGAGTAACCCAGAAACTTACAATACCATGTGTAAAACAGATAACCAATGGGAGTTTGCTGTATGACTCAGGGAACTCAAACGGGGCTCTGCAACAGGCTGAAGGGTGGGGTAGGGAGGGAGATGGGAGGGAGTTCTTGGAGAGAGGGGACATGGGTATACCTATGGCTGATTCTTGTTGAGTATGACAAAAAACCACAAAATTATGTAAAACAATTATCCTTCAGTTAAAAAATTTTTAAGGGTTAAAATAGAATAAGAACATTAAAAAAAACTTTGCATCTCCTATCAAGCAATCATTTATCCATTGTAATGCGTTATTATAAAAGTTTCATATTTGGATTAATGTGCAGAATAAGACAGTGAATATTTCCCAGTAGTTAGAGATGTCCACTGTATATTCTTTTTCTCTAACTGTTACCCCACATTCAAGCTAGTGGTCAGAACTAACATGCTAAAGACATGTTATGTGGTAATTTGTATAATGTGTCATCACATTACTTAAGAACCCCAGGAATTCTGCACCCCTAGGGGAAGATAACAGGATTACACAATCAACATATAAGATTTTCTGTGGTTAATGTATGATTCCAGTAATGGTTATTTCTGCACTTGACTTTTAACATAAAGAAATATAGAGTAGCAACAGTATGCTGTGTTCTACTTGCTTCCTCTCTGTATGTATCTGAATAGAAGCAAGATGACTCACACCATCTTACCAGATAGTAACTGAGCCTCTTCCACAGAACACACACACACATTATACCTGCACTGTCCCAAATTCCTGGTGGAATGTCTTAAACTCTATTACCAAGAACTATCTCTTCTCACCCATCTCAAATTATTTGAATAATTAAATAATAAAACCAAGATGATTATTTTTTAATAAGATGAAATTATTTTAATAACTGAATAATAGAACCAAGAATATTATTGTTTGAATAAAATGAAATTATTTGAATAATTAGATAATGAAATCAAGAGTACTATTGTTTGAATAAGATGAAATAGTTCTCGATTCTTTTAGGATTAATAAATTATTGCTTTAATCTTTTAATATTAATTTAAATTAATTTTAATTTTAATCTTTTACTTCTAAAGATTCACAGTTTTGACTCAAAAGGAATTATCAGCAAAATTACCTTGGTTAATTTGGCTTAAAAGCATTTCTACACAGGGTATCCCTTCGCTTCTGAAAGTGATGGAGGCTGTGCATATGGATAGGCTTCCAATCACCTATTATTCTTGCTCTAGTAATATCTAAACAGCACTGTAGACTGTAGTAGACTGTCTTCAAAGAATTGTAATCATTTAAGGGAGCTGATGGTAATAAATACAGGCATACAGAGTGTAACACTCCACATGACCAATCTGGGATCTTATTTTAATTTTTAAATAGTCAACATCATCTCTACATACATATTCAAAACTATGTTTCTTAAGTTATTAAAACTCAGGGTAGAGGGAGCTGCCATACGGTCCAGCAATCCCACTATTGGGCATATATTTAAAAGGATATATGCACCCTAATACTGATTGCAGTGCTGTTAATAATTGCAGCAACCTAAATGTCCATCAACAGAGAAATGGATAAAGAAGATGTGGTACATATATACAATGTAATACAACTCAGCCATTAAAAATAATGAAATAATGCCATTTACAGCAACATGGACGGACCTGGAGATTACAATATTAAGTGAAGTAAGTCAGACAGACAAAGACAAACATTATATGATATCACTTATATGTAGAATATTAAATAATGATACAAATGAGTCTATTTACAAAACAAAAACACACTCACACAGGTAGAAAAAAAACTTGGGTTACCAAGGGGAAAGGGATGAGGGAGGGATAAATCAGGAGCTTGGGATAAACATACATCCTACAATATAAAAAACAGATAACCAACAAAGACCTACTGTACAGCACAGGGAACTCTACTCAATATTCTGTAATAACCTAAAGGGAAAGAATATATATGTGCATAACTGAATCACTGTGTTGTACACCTGAAACTAACATAGCATTGTAAAGCAACTATGAAACGTGAAAGTGAGAGACTCTCAACAGTGTCCTACTCTGTGCGACCCCACGAACTATAGTCCGTGGAATTCTCCAGGCCAGAATACTGGAGTGGGTAGCCTTTCCCTTCCCTAAGGGATCTTCCCAACCCAAGAACTGGATTGAACCCAGGTCTTCTGCATTGCAGGTGGATTCTTTACCAGCTGAGCCACAAGGGAAGCCGAAAATAATCCAATATAAAATAAAAATATTTTTAAAAAGAAATAAACTCAGGGTAAGGAGAGGCAGTAAGAAGAAATCTAAGATGCATTTAGAATGAATTTTGGATAGGAAACTTTTTTCTTTGGTCTAAACCTCATACTTTCAACACAACTGTTGTATTTATAGCAAGTTACTAAGTTGTTAGCAAATCACTCATGAGCAATACTTTTGAAGGAACCATCTTTGGATATTTTAAAAGTCTGTTGTTTATGAAAAATCTCTGCACTGATCTGCCTGCCTCCCACACTTGGCTTGTCTTTTCTATGCTGTACCAAACACTAAATTTACTATTAACTTTCTCAAAAATTCTATGTGGGCTCATACACATTCACATCAATGAACACTTTTTCACTTAAGAATCTTACGTATTCTTATTTTTATAATGATATGTCACTTGAAAGTTCAGAGACTTCCATTTCTGAGAGACTGACAGAAACTTATTTTCTTAAGCATTAAAATCAAATATCAAAATTCATCAAAAAGATAAGTCTCTTTCCCTTCCCTTGTATTCCCTCCCCTCCTCTTTGATGAGACAAGAAAGTAAAATATATCCAAGTTTGGAAAACAGAAATAACCACTAAATATCACTAAATATAGATACTTTAAAGATGAATATAGTTGCCTGCTAAAATGCACCTTAAAATTGAGAGGAAAATATGAAAGCTGTAGCTAGAAAACATAACGTGGGTTTGAGACAAATCTTGGCAGCTGGGGTCACAAAACTTTGTGCATCTGTTTTCTTGAGTTGGTTTGCACAGAAGAAAAAGTGACCTGTGGGAAATAAATCAGTGCTCAGACACCAGAGTAGAGAAGGTTTGGGGAATATGAGAGAAAGACAGTTGGACATGTATTCTCTAGCTTTAGAAACCAGCCCCATGGGATTACAATTCTTAGTGGGGGCAAAAAAAAAAAAAATCACACATCATTACTTGGAAGTTTCTGAGTTGTCAGAACAAGCAATTGACACTTCAAGCCTCGGTTTGAAAAATAAAACCCAGAATGGGAGAGATGAGCCAGTTCTTCCCAGTTCTTTATGGTTTTAGTCTCTTTACAGGAGAACTAAAGAGAAACTGAGACATCTGAGAACATGTGGAGTTTTGAGCATTTTGCACTAAAGTGTCATTCCTTCCTAAAGAGGAAGCACTGTTTGCTGTGATGACACAGGAAGTTTAGAAAATCTGGAAAACTCAGCAGTGACCACAGGACTAGAAAAGGTCAGTTTTCATTCCAAAGAAAGGCAATGCCAAAGAATGCGCAAACTAGCGCACAATTGCACTCATCTCACACACTAGCAAAGTAATGCTCAAAATTCTCCAAGCCAGGCTTCAGCAGTTCTTGAACCATGAACTTCCAGATGTTCAAGCTGGATTGAGAAAAGGCAGAGGAACTAGAGATCAAATTGCCAACATCTATTGAATCCTCAAAAAAGTGAAAGTTCCAGAAAAACATCTATTTCTGCTTTATTGACTATGCCAAAGCCTTTGACTGTGTAGATTACAACAAACTGTGGAAAATTCTTTAAGAGATGGCAATACAAGACCACTTGACCTGCCTCCTGAGAAATCTGTATGCAGGTCAAGAAGCAACAGTTAGAAATGGACATGGAACAACAGACTGGTTCCAAATCTGGAAAGGAGTACATCAAGGCTGTATATTGTCACCCTGCTTATTTAACTTATATGCAGAGTACATCATGAGAAACTCTGGGCTGGAGGAAGCACAAGCTGGAATCAAGATTGCTGGGAGAAATATCAATAACCTCAGGTATGCAAATGACACCACCTTTATGGCAAAAGGCAAAGAACTAAAGAGCCTCTTGACAAAAGTGAAAGAGGAAAGTAAAAAGGTGGCTTAAAACTCAACATTCAGAAAACTAAGATCATGGCATCTGGCCCCATCACTTTATGGCAAATAGATGGGGAAACAATGGAAACAGGGACAGACTTTATTTTGTCAGGCTTCAAAATCACAGCAGATGGTGACTACAGCCATGGAATTAAAAGACGCTTGCTCCTTGGAAGAAAACTTATGACCAACGTAGACAGCATATTAAAAAGCAGAGACATTGCTTTGCCAAAAAAAGTCCATCTAGTCAAAGCTATGGTTTTTCTAGTAGTCATGTATGGATGTGAGAGTTGGACTATAAAGATAACTGAGCGCTGAAGAATTGATGCTTTTGAACTGTGGTGTTGGAGAAGACTTTTGAGAGTCCCTTGGACTGCAAGGAGATCCAACCAGTCCATCCTAAAGGAAGTCATTCCTGAATATTCATTGGAAGGACTGATGCTGAAGCTGAAACTCCAATACTTTGGCCACCTGATGCGAAGAACCGACTCATTGAAAAAGACCCTGATGCTGGCAAGATTGAAGGCAGGAGGAGAAGGGGACAACAGAGGATGAGATGGTTGAATGGCATCATCGACTCAATAGACATGAGTTTGAGTAAGCTCCGGGAGTTGGTGATGGACAGAGAAGCCTGGCGTGCTACAGTCCATGGGGTCATAAAGAGTCAGACACAACTGAGCAACTGAACTGAACTTGATTGAACTGATTCTAGAACATCTTTGGAGACTCAGAGATATAAATAAAAATTAACAGAATACTTGGATCTTAATTCTTACCATTGTGAGCAATATGCCAGTGAAATATGATTATCATTTTAAAGTGATCATATTTCCCCCTGCAGTTTGGTGAGGCCTAGGATATTTTAATTAACCTAACCCTGCTTATTTCACTTATATGCAGGGTACATCATGAGAAACACTGGGCTGGAAGAAACACAAGCTGGAATCAAGATTGCTGGGAGAAATATCAATAACCTCAGATATGCAGATGACAACACCCTTATGGCAGAAAGTGAAGAGGAACTAAAAAGCCTCTTGATGAAAGTGAAAGTAGAGAGTGAAAAATTTGGCTTAAAGCTCAATATTCAGAAAACTAAGATCATGGCATCTGGTCCCACCACTTCATGGCAAATAGATGGGGAAACAGTGGAAACAGTGTCAGACTTTATTTTGGGGGGCTCCAAAATCACTGCAGATGGTGATTGCAGCCATGAAATGAAAAGACACTTACTGCTTGGAAGGAAAGTTATGACCCACCTAGA
The DNA here is from genome assembly GCF_029378745.1 of Bos indicus. NCBI lineage: Eukaryota > Metazoa > Chordata > Mammalia > Artiodactyla > Bovidae > Bos > Bos indicus. The sequence continues at coordinate 6,966,997 of NC_091767.1, forward strand.
TAGCATATTGAAAAGCAGAGACATTACTTTGCCAACAAAGGTCCGTCTAGTCAAGGCTATGGTTTTTCCAGTAGTCATGTATGGATGTGAGAGTTGGACTGTGAAGAAAGCTGAGCGCCAAAGAATTGATGCTTTTGAAGTGTGGTGTTGGAGAAGACTCTTGAGCGTCCCATGGACTGCAAGGAGATCTAACCAGTCCTTTCTGAAGGAGATCAGCCCTGGGATTTCTTTGGAAGGAATGACGCTAAAGCTGAAACTCCAGTACTTTGGTTACCTCATGCGAAGAGTTGACTCATTGGAAAGGACTCTGATGCTGGGAGGGATTGGGGGCAGGAGGAGAAGGGGACGACAGAGGATGAGATGGCTGGATGGCATCACCAACTTGATGGACATGAGTTTGAGTAACTCCGGGAGTTGGTGATGGACAGGGAGGCCTGGTGTGCTGCGATTCATGGGGTCGCAAAGAGTCAGACACGACTGAGTGACTGAACTGAACAGTAAAAATGGAGTTGCTTCCTGATCTTTCAAGCACAAGATTCATATAAATATGGTATAATTTTTTTCTCATAACAACTTTTCTAGCAAGATATTATTACTTGTGTATTACAGATGAAGAAACCTCAGGGTGTTTTCTCCCCAGGCCAATAAGACATTGAATTTATAGGCCAATATTTTAAGTCAAATTAAACTTTGCACTGAAAACACTAGACTAGGTTCAAAAGAAAACAAAACAAAACCATGCATCAGAGAACTAAAAACACAGTGAAAAAAAATCATGTGGCTAAGATCTAAGACAGGTTTCTCTGGTGGGTGACTTAGCAGTAAAGAATCTGCCTGCCAATGCAGGAGACATAGGAGACGAGGTTCAATCCCTGGGTGGGGAGATCCCCTGAAGGAGGCCATGGCAGCCCACTCCAGTCTTGTTGTCTGGAGCATCCCATGGACATAGGAACCTGATGGGCTCAAGTACAAAGAGTTGGACACGACTGAAGCAACTGAGGACAGCACAGCACAAGATCTAAGACAAAGTAAACTCACAGAAGTAAACCAGGTACTTTAGGGATGGCAGCAAACTTCAGAGTATCAGCTGAGTGGTTAACAGTCTGTGCACACATTTTGAAAGCTTTTTGGATTTTAGGGACATAAAAAGGAGTGAATACCTATGAGTTGGTTTGAAAGCCCAAAGAATTACAACTGTTGAGTAAGAATGAATCAAAAATACAGAGGTCTTAGCAGGAAGCTAAGCATCCCTTGAAATCCTGTTTCTGAAACTGGAATAAAATAGTCACAGATTGCCAGCAGCCTAGCTCTCTAATAAAAGCAAACATAAAGCAAACTCTTACTATTCTCACATAAGCTTATTTCTCTTCCATTCTCCCCAAACTTTGCTAACAGTAACTCCATCTTTACATTTTTTCGGGAGGAAAATCTTTGATAACTTGACTGTTCTTGGGTTCCACATATCATATTCATATCCATCCAGTTTGTCCTACTTTCTAATTTTATCAGTAATCCAACCACATCTCTATCTTCTTCAGCTCCTTTCGTACAACCTACCAATCTGTTTACTCAATTTTTTTTCTTTTTTCTAATTTTCTTTTTTTTTTTACATTTTATTTTTAAACTTTACATAATTGTATTAGTTTTGCCAAATATCAAAATGAATCCGCCACATGTATACATGTGTTCCCCATCCTGAACCCTCTCTTCAAGGGTGGAGCTTAATCTTCCTCCTCTTGAATGTTCCCTATGCAAAGTAACTGCTTGATGATGCGAATCCTGTAATTCAATCACAAAATGTGTTGCTATTTCCACTCAGCTCTCTTTTGAATTATTCACTCTTCCTCAGCCACTCAAGTAGCTACATGGAAGAAAATGAGAGTTTCTATCAGTAGGATTCACCAACTCACCAGTTATCTGACTGAGACACCTCGAAATCAGATTCTCTACTTCAGTCACGCCTTCACGAGCTACAACCAAGGCTGACATCTTGACAGTAGCCTAATGAAAGATTCTTACCTAGAATATCTGTTAATACTTAAGCTGTTCTTGAGTTTCTGACCCATGGACTAAACATTCACTTTTCTTTCAACCCACTACATTTCAGGATACCGTGTTACACAGCAATAGTTAGGTGACATCAGCTCTTAGTTTTCTGGCTTGAGCAGCCAAATGGATGGAAACACCATTCACCAATATAGGGCAGTGTGTAAATGGAGACCAGCTTTGAAAGTTATGATCAGATCAGATCAGTCGCTCAGTCGTGTCTGACTCTTTGCGACCCCATGAATCGCTGCACGCCAGGCCTCCCTGTCCATCACCAACTCCTGGAGTTCACCCAGACTCATGTCCATCGAGTCAGTGATGCCATCCAGCCATCTCATCCTCTGTCATCCCCTTCTCCTCCTGCCCCCAATCCCTCCCAGCATCAGAGCCTTTTCCAATGAGTCAACTCTTCGCATGAGGTGGCCAAAGTACTGGAGTTTCAGCTTTAGCATCATTCCTTCCAAAGAAATCCCAGGGCTGATCTCCTTCAGAAAGGACTGGTTGGATCTCCTTGCAGTCCAAGGGACTTCCAAGAGTCTTCTCCAACACCACAGTTCAAAAGCATCAATTCTTTAGCGCTCAGCCTTCTTCACAGTCCAACTTTCATATCCATACATGACCACTGGAAAAACCATAGCCTTGACTAGACGAACATTTGTTGGCAAAGTAATGTCTCTGCTTTTGAATATGCTATCTAGGTTGGTCATAACTTTCCTTCCAAGGAGTAAGCATCTTTAGTGGGTTTAATTTTGGACCTGTTGAATTAAAGTATGGTTTTAAAACATCTAAGAGAAACTTACCCAGTCTAATAGGTTATCTCCATTGAGAAACAAAAATTTGTGATGATTTTTTACTGGATGGTTTCTTTGAAAAGTTTTAATAAGCATGCTGGCATCTAAGGGCCCTCACACTTGCCACTTCTTCTGCTAGGACAGTTTCATCTAGATCCACCATATTGCTCCTTCATCACCTTCAAGTCTTCACTCAAAAAGTCTCCTTGAACCTGTCTTCCCTCCTGCATATATACAGTACTATAGGGGCTTCCCTGATGGGTCAGTGGGTAAAGAATCTGCCTGCAATGCAAGAGACTTGCAGAAGCCCCAGATTCAATCCCTGGGTCAGGAAGATACCTTGGAGTAGGAAATGGCAACCCATTCCAGTATTCCTGCCTAGGAAAATCCCACAGACAGAGGAGCCTGGCAGGCTACAGTTCATGGGGTTACAAAGAGTCAGACATGACTGAGTGACTAAGCATACACATATAAAAAACAAACAACTAATAAAAACCTACTGGATAGCACAGGGAATTCTACTCAATACACTGTCATGGGCAATATGGGAAAAGAATCTTTAAAAGCATGCATATGTACATGTATATGTACAACTGATTGATTCTGCTGTACACCTGAAACTCACCCAGCATTGCAAATCAACTATACTCCAATAAAAATTCATTTAAAAAAAGAAAATGTCTTCCCTTCTCACATATTCTCTCTTCCCTTTCTGTTTCTGTTTTACTTTTCTCCATAAAATATATCACAAGCTAAAATTACTATTTATTCCCTCTTAATTTGATGTTTTCCTCTATTAGAAGACAACATCATAGGGATCAGAGCAGGGATTTTTGCTTACTTACTACTGTATCCCCAAATCCTGGAACATTGATTGGCAAATAGGAGATATTATATAATTTTTTTGGAATAAATGAATAAATAGTACTTGAAATATGTGATAAGACAGATAAATTATATATATATTTAACCAAGAAGACTTGGAACTCAGCAAGCTTTCAATAAATCATATAATGTGTTATTATTTTCACAGACGTTAGGTTTTCAAGAGAGCAGTTCAAGTAAGGATATGTTTTCCCAATGATGTTATCTGATAAAGTCAGTGATTCAGCTCTTTCAACTTTACTGTAGCTCCAGAGAGCAATAAAACACCCTTTATTTGATTTAGAATATTGCTGTCTCTTTGGGAAGTAGAACACATAGAGCCTTTGTCCAGATGCTACTTTGTATATTCTTTCAAAAAAAATATCTTCCTTGAAAAGATCAGGAGCAAGCTACAGCAAAAACTTGTGAAGATTATAGTTCATGCTCTTATTCCCTTTAAATACTCCTGGTAAATCATTTTATTTAACCTGAGAAGTCCGAAGTTGTGAATCGGGCATTTACAATAATTAAGTTTAAAATTATAAACTTGAATCTTTAGTTTTATACACATGTATCATTACGCTAATCACTGTAGGCATAAGCGTTTCAGTAAAAGTACACTGAATTTCCCAAATAACAACAAAAGCACATTTTCAGGAATCTAAGAATAAATCAACCAAAAAAATTTCAAAAATGTTATAGAAGAGTAAAATGAGCAGGTTGCCAAGTTAAGACAAAGAAGAGGATTTGTTCTTCTATATTTTATTTAATATGTAACATATAAATGTATGTATGTAAACAGACAATAAAGGAACACATAAGTAATCAAGGTGATTAGAGATTGCTCTACGTTCTCAAGAGAAAATAGCCAGGATGACGAAACAAAATAAATGAGAGCAGCCATGCTGGATGGCATGGTTGATGAAGACTTTCTAAGACATTGAAATGTGAGCTGAGTGGGATCAAAGGCAAGGATGTCTCGGGCAGAAGGAACATCTTCAGGCCACCAACACAGCAACAACCAACCATATATTATTGGCAAAAATGACATAAATTTGATCTATTTCATAGCATGAATATAAACTACTTTCAGATGGTTAAAGCTCTAAGTATAAATATGTAAATAATGAAATATATATTTTTAAGTAGTTTAAGAGCAAGTGTGTGTATTTATTCTCTCTTTCTTGTAATATTTTTTAAAATAATACCAAATATACCAAAAGAGGTATAAACTTTAATTAAAAGACAACAGGAAGGAGATGTCAGCAAATAAGAGATTCCTACAAGTTCTGCAAGATGAGAAAAGAGGAACAAATAGAGAGATAGATGCAGAGACAGAGGTGAGGGAGAATTTTCAGAAATAGATAAAAACAGAGTGAAGTAAGCCAGAAAGAAAAACACCAATACAGTATACTAACACATATATATGGAATTTAGAAAGATGGTAATGATAACCCTGTATGCGAGACAGCAAAAGAGACACAGATGTATAGATCAGTCTTTTGGACTCTGTGGGAGAGGGCAAGGGGGGATGATTTGGGAGAATGGCATTGAAACATGTATATTATCATATGTGAAACGAATCACCAGTCCAGGTTCAATGCATGATACAGGGTGCTCGGGGCTGGTGCACTGGGATGACCCAGAGGGATGGGATGGGGAGGAAGGTAGGAGAGGGGTTCAGGATGGGGAACACATGTATACCCATGGCAGACTCATGTGAATGTATGGCAAAACCAATACAATATTGTAAAATATTAGCCTCCAATTAAAATAAATAAATTTAAAAAAAACATATATTTTCAAAATGAATGGGCCCACTGAGTCCAAATAGAGAATTATGGTAGACCTATTATTGAAAAATTGTCAAACATTAAGATTTAAGAGAAGATCCCAAAGGAATTTGAAAGAAAAAGGAAAACACAAAAGAATGAAACACGACCAGCTTTAGGCAAATGGGTATTTGTATATGCTACCAGACAACAAGAAAAAGCCAGCAAAGTTCTTGCTGGCTTGTTCTTCCATTCCATATATCCAGTCCAGTATTACAGCCAATCCATGAATCAAAGGAGAAGTCGTTAAGCAGCCACAAATTCAAGGAATGGAACAGTATACCTGCATAAATGTTCTCTTGAGAAAATCATGGAGAATATACTGTAGTGAAATGAGGAAGTAAACCAAGAAATAGAACCCTGGAAGGACTTGATACAACTTAGAAAGTAGCTGTGGGATCTCTTCAGATGAGTTCTCTGTGAAAAACATCAGAAAACAATCTCCTTTTTACTGGAAGAAAGAAATTTAGGAAGGGCATTTTGCTATCAGGCTCACAGAGGCGTGAAGTTTCGAATATGTGCATAGAATTAAGAGTGTGAGGGAAAAGAAAGTGAGTCTTTGAAGACGCATTTCTTGTAACTAAAGGCAAAGGAAACAAAACATAAAACAGTAATAATAGAAGAATATTGTTTAGATTATAGAAAAGGCCTTCAGAATAAGTAAAACACATTTACAACTGATTGTTTTTAAGAAGGACAATTATGTGCAATGAAGATGGGATGGAGATGGGCTATGAACAACGTTTCAGCTCTCTGTCCCATTTGATTTTTAATCCATGTGCAAATTATACTTTGAAAAAAAGATTATAGTAAAGGATTTTAAAAATTCAAGAATTTGTTTAAAACTTGTCATGGACAAGGCAAGACAAATAAGGAATGCTGATGCATTTAGTACCCACACTTACTCTTTGTTAGATGCTGAAAAATGTACAATATGCCTAGCGTTGTTTGGAGGCTTTGGATTCAGCAAAAACCAAAACAGACCAAAAGCCTTTATTTCCATGAGCTTATATTTCGGCAGACTGGAATATAATTAACAAAAACTATTACAAAGTAGTAAATTCTTTACTATTTTGAAAGGAAGAAAAAATTAGAGCAAAGCAAAAGATAATCAGAAGTGACAGGACTTGGGGGACCTGTGAACATTTTACATAGAATTGTTAGGGTAAGCTTCACTGAGGAAGGGTCGCTTTATCTAGGTGCTGAAGGAGGTCACGGAGGTGGCCACCTGAAGCCAAGTATCTATTCCAGGTAGAGAGAGCAACCAGTGCAAAGGTCTAAGCCAGGGACACACTTGATATATTCACAGAACCAAAAGGGACCAGAATCAAGTTAGAAGGGATAATAGAGAGAAATCAGATCAAAGGATTAAATGGAACAACAAACCATTTGTGAACAAAGGAGTCTTTATAAGGAAATTGCTTTTACTCTGAGTGAAATGGAAATTGTTAAAGCAATGGGTAGGCACATGGAATGGCTTGCCTTTCATTTGTGAAGAATCACCATGACTGATCTATTAAATCAGACTTGAGTGGGGCCCAGATGTTTGGCAGAGATCAGTTAGATTATCGTCAGAGTTCAGGTGATGGTGGCTCAGACCAAGTTGTCATAGTGGAGGTGATAGAAATTGGTCATATTTTGGATGTACTTTGAAGCTTGAGGTAAGATGATTTTCCAACAGATTAAAGAGAGTAGTAAGTAGTCAAGGAGAAGTTCATATTTTTGGCCTAGACAACTGCAGAGATTTGATGAACTGAAATGGGGGAAACGGTGAGTGAAGCAAGTTTACAGCAAGACGCCAGAGACTGATTTTGTAAGGACATCTTTTTTTATTGTTTGGAAAATGCTATAGGCAAATAGATGATATTTGAAGCCTTGCAACTAGAGGAGGTAACCAAGGAAGTAAGTACAAATGGAAAGAGAAGAGATGGGGAAGGAGAGAAGAAAACAGCAAAGCTGTTTAAATGTAGTCTATACAATACATTGAAAGGCAGCGTAAACAGTCATTGTAAGAGGGAACTTTATGGTCTGTATTTAAATTACTGACCCATCTTCCTTATGACCCACCACTTCTGATGTACTATTGTTGGCATCAATAAAAATTTAAGATCACCTAGATAGCTATCAATGTGTTTTTTCTTAAATCTCTAATGTAATCCCGCTTTAGATTTGTACAGCAGTAAGAAAAATAAAGTTATTGTACATAAAGTGTTTAAAGAAATATCATTGATTCATCTGCTGATGGGCATCTAGGTTGCTTCCATGTCCTGGCTACTATAAACAGTGCTGCGATGAACATTGGGGTACACGTGTCTCTTTCCCTTCTGGTTTCCTCAGTGTGTATGCCCAGCAGTGGGATTGCTGGGTCATAAGGCAGTTCTATTTCCAGTTTTTTAAGGAATCTTCACACTGTTCTCCATAGTGGCTGTACTAGTTTGCATTCCCAAAGTGTAAGAGAGTTCCCTTTTCTCCACACCCTCTCCAGCATTTATTATTTGTAGACTTTTGGGTCACAGCCATTCTGACTGGTGTGAAATGGTACCTCATAGTGGTTTTGATTTGCATTTCTCTGATAATGAGTGATGTTGAGCATCTTTTCATGTGTTTGTTAGCCCTCTGTATGTCTTCTTTGGAGAAATGTCTATTTAGTTCTTTGGCCCATTTTTTGATTGGGTCATTTATTTTTCTGGAGTTGAGCTGTAGGAGTTGCTTGTATATTTTTGAGATTAGTTGTTTGTCAGTTGCTTCATTTGCTATTATTTTCTCCCATTCTGAAGGCTGTCTCTTCACCTTGCTAATAGTTTCCTTTGATGTGCAGAAGCTTTTAAGTTTAATTAGGTCCCATTTGTTTATTTTTGCTTTTATTTCCAATATTCTGGGAGGTGGGTCATAGAGGATCCTGCTGTGATGTATGTCAGAGAGTGTTTTGCCTCTGCCTCTAGGAGTTTTATAGTTTCTGGTCTTACGTTGAGATCTTTAATCCATTTTGAGTTTATTTTTGTGTATGGTGTTAGATGTTTTGTGTATGGTGCAGATGAATGGATAAGAAAGCTATGGTACATATACACAATGGAGTATTACTCAGCCATTAAAAAGAAAACATTTGAATCAGTTCTAATGAGGTGGATGAAACTGGAGCCTATTATACAGAGTGAAGTAAGCCAGAAGGAAAAACACCAATACAGTATACTAACGCATACACATAGAATTTAGAAAGATGGTAACGATAACCCTGTGTACGAGACAGCAAAAGAGACACTGATGTATAGAACAGTCCTTGGACTCTATGGGAGAGGGAGAGGGTGGGAAGATTTGGGAGAATGGCATTGAAACATGTAAAATATCATGTATGAAACGAGATGCCAGTCCAGGTTTGATGCATGATACTGGATGCTTGGGGCTAGTGCACTGGGACGACCCAGAGGGATGGTATGGGGAGGGAGGAGGGAGGAGGGTTCAGTTTGGGGAACACATGTATACCTGTGGCGGATTCATTTTGATATTTGGCAAAACTATTACAATTATGTTAAGTTTAAAAAAAATAAATAAAATCTTAAACATAAAAAAAAGAAATATCATTGAGTGAAACAAATAGCAAGTAAAAAGTGATAGTTATTATTAAATATAACTCTCAGGATCCAAGAGACTTCAAATTACCATCCTCTCCTCCGCTCCTCAAAATACGAAACAACTCAAGAAATTTTTTCAAAAGGATAAAAAAATTTTGGATCAAATTGATGTTACAAAGATGACTTGGGGGAAATTATCTGATATCCAAAGACACACTGGCTTCCTAATGTTGAATTGAAAATGATGCCTCCGTGCCCCACCTCACTCAAAGCCCCACGTAAAAAGGACAAAGGCGGGCACCAGGCTACACCTGCCCAGATTTTCCTTCCAAACTCCTCAGATAGAAGACTGTTTTCTCCTCTAGGGTAGAATGAATAAGAGGATGGTGAGAGGTCAGAACAAACTCTCGATGGGACCTCTCACCCCCTGAAAGAAAACATATGAAGTGGGCAAACTGTATAACTCCTCTAAGTAAAACTTTTTTCTTTAAAAAATGTAAAAATCACTCTGTGTTTCTTTATGTGCACATACGTTTATATAAATATATGGAATATGATCTGGGGAAAAAAACACACCAAATCATTTCAATCATTCATCTAAGGAAAGACTAAGAGCAGTGGTGACCAAGGTGGGGGAGGGTGTTGATTTACCTGAAATATTTGAATTTTCATATTGAAAACACAATCATGTATTACTTAAGTAAAATGAATTCACATAAACACCTGGAAACTGGTTTTAACTAAGTGTCTATAATGATTACGTTCATAATTATAAATACAGATGTGTGGGTTTTGAACATCAATTGCTACAGCAGTTGCATACTTAAGCATTTCAAAAAAAACACTAGTTACATTCTAAAGTCCAATAGCAAAATTCAATGGAAAATATGTTAGCAATATCACCTTTTCTTTGTCAAATCAGTGAAATACCACTTGATTTCTTCAAGCCAATCATGAATCTCAAAAATAATGTTGACTCTCTCTTCCTTCTGGGAATGGGTATTCTTTCTTTTCACTCTGACTTATCCTAAAAAAACTTCCTCCTTTAGCCTGATTCTAAACCCTAATCTCTACAAATGATCTTCTGAAACCCTCTTATTCAAATTGTGTCCACTCAACACACCCACACACACACCCACACACACACACACACACACACACACACACACACACCCAGGAGGCATAAAGCTTCACCACCTCTAAACATTATTTTTTGCAACTGAAAAATGACCAGGGATTTTTATCTGACTCTGCAGTATGTTGTACTCTTGGACGATAAAGCCAATAAAGACACTGAGTCATCAACAAAATCAAAATTAGAAAGGTAAAATCTTCTTGGAAGAACAGACTTAATTTTCCTTCAGTCAGGAAAGACTCAGGGCACCCTAGGCGTTTCAATGGTAATACTTCAAAACCCAGAATGTGCCCCAATCACGTGTTTGTCTTAAAGAACTTTATTAGTTATTTTGCTTAAATGCCGTGTCCTCCGCATTGCCTTTATTAGCTTAACTGAGTGGGAACTGGTCTCTTCTCCACTGGATTCTTACAGGCCACCTGTTCTTATCAATCACTGGTTTCCATTGTAGACATCTGACACTTTCATGCCATGATCTCCTCTGCTAGCTGGAAACTTCAGGGATGAGGCAGAGACTGGATCCCATCACTCATCATCTCACTGGAGCTAAATCAACAAATAGCACTAATACACAACTTCGCTGGCTTCCCTGGTGGCTCAGTGGTAAAGAATCGCCTGCCAATGCAGAAGACGCAGGTTACATCCCTGGGTCAGGAAGATCCCGTGGAGAAGAAAATGGCAAAACTCCAGTATTCTAGCCTGGGAAATCCCATGGACAAAAGAGCCTGATGGGCTGCAGTCCATCAGGTCGTGAAAGAGTTGACACGACTTAGCAACTAAACAACAGCTCAATTTGATAAAGTGTGAATATTCTGAAATTCAATCCAAGAGTATATTGTTTCTTATATTCCAAATATACCTCAACCAGTTTAACTTGTCCAAACATCACTGCATGTGGTTTCAGAACTATTTTTCTAGTGATAATTAAGAAGAGATTACATCAAACCAACGTGGGGGGAATGTTAAGAACTGTATTTCTCTTCTGAATCTCACTTGACAAAACATTTATTAGACCTTTAAAATGTGCATAAAACTTGTTTTATAAAATTTCATTTTAGTCTATGTCGACTGTACCCAAAATTTCATTAAAATATCGTAAAAATAAAGAGGTAAAATCCCACCAGCCAGAAGTGAGTGATACAGAAATCATCCTTTTACTTGAGATGTTTAGCTGAGTTATACTTACAAAGGAAATGATACAGCAGAAAGAGTACTGCTTGATTTTGAACTGATCGTGCTTGCATCAATGAATGCTTACTAATAAAAGGTGTTTTTAAAAATGCCCATATCAATCAGATTGAGGGCATAAAAGAATGATATTTTAAAGCACCAATCTCTGGGTCTCTGAATCTGAAAAGAAATGTACACAGAATATTAAAACAGAGCCATACTCAGGTTTTTTCCGTAATAATATTAAACCAGCAGAGCACTGACTTATTCAGGTTGTGGTAGCTATTCCCTTTTGTGTGACTACCAGTGTTTATGCTAATGTCACCTTTCGGTGGAATGTGTTCTGACTTAAGCATATCTGAGTTATTGGCCACTATACTTCCATGGTGAGGGAAGCCCTACATTTACCTGATGGTTACGTTCCTTTAAGGAGAGAGAAATGATGCAGAATGAAGAAGGGAATCAACAATACAGCAAAAAGGAGTTTACAACTGGAAGTGGTGAGGAAAGGTAAATATAGTGGTGAGTATGTTGTTCAATTCCCTCTAGTGAAAATGAGACTACATATCAAGGTTTTATTGGATTATATTTTTTTCAAAATTAAGACAGGGTGTACAGCCTTGGCTGATTCATGTCAATGTATGGCAAAAACCACTACAATATTGTAAAGTAATTAGCCTCCAATTAAAATAAATTAATTAATTTTTAAAAATTGAGAGGGAAGATCTTAGCAACATACAATCAGTGATTGTACTTTAAATCAGTTGGTTGTTGTTGTTAAGTCGCTTCAGTCATGTCCGACTCTGTGCGACCCCATAGAAGGCAGCCCACCAGGCTCCCCGATCCCTGGGATTCTCCAGGCAAGAACACTGGGGTGGGTTGCCATTTCCTTCTCCAATGCGTGAAAGTGAAAAGTGAAAGTGAAGTTGCTCAGCCGTGTCCAACCCTCAGCGACACCATGGACTGCAGCCCACCAGTCTCTTCCATCCATGGGATTTTCCAGGCAAGAGTACTGGAGTGGGGTGCCATTGCCTTCTCCAATTAGTTGGTTACCTTAAATCAATTAGTTATATAAATTAGTTAAAGCTACTATTCAGCTGAAGTTGTATACATACATCCTTCTGCCCTTTTTTCACTCAGCCTCATCTCCAGTCTTTCTTTCCCTTTCCATCAATCATTTTGGGCAAAACATTTACAGTTTCTCAAGAAACAAAAAGATATAAAAGCTTCTGGATTATAGACATTATTTCCTTTTCCCATAAGAATATATGTTTTCCTTTAGTCAAGCATAACAAGATCCCTGGAGATAATGCCTCATAGGAAAAGACTACCTATTTTCAAGATGTGAAAGAAAAGGGTTCAGAGATGTGAGTGTACACTCCTACACTGTGCGCATGTACAGATCTCTGAGAAGAGCAGAAAGTTTGAAAGTGGGTCTCATTCTTAGATTTTTTTTATGAAACTGTTAAAACCTTTTACTGTGATTTTAACTGAATGAGTCACATTTCACCTTTTAAAGAAGGGTATGATCTTTTCTTTTTTTTACCATAGGAGAACATAAATCACTGTGCTCTTTTGGAAAAATAAGCAGTTCATTTGAATTAGGTCATGTGGGTTCTGTCTCTGGCTTTGCCACCTAAATGAGTGAGGCCTGAATAAAGATCATGTCCTAAGTGGGGAATGCATATATATGGAATCTAGGATGGTACTGACGAATCTGTTCCCCTGAGCAGCAATGGAGATGCAGACATAGAGAACAGACTTAGGTAGGTAGGGGAGAAGCGAGGGTGAAATGAATGAAGAGCAGCATGGAAGCATATACACTAGCATAGGCAAACAGACAGCCAATGGGAGTTAGCTGTATGGCTCAGGGAACTCAAACTGGGGTTCTGTGATGACCTAGAGGGCTGGGAATGAGTGGGAGGTTGGAGGGAGACTCAAGAGGGAGGGGACATATGTACACCTCTGGTTAATGCATGTTGATGTATGAAAGAAATCAATATTGTAAGCCCATCATCAAACCAATTAAAAAAAAATAAAGATCATGTCCTAGAATTCATTCCACTCTTCCGCAGGGTGAAGAGGGCTTCTGCTGTAGCAGGCTGGACCGACCCTTCTAAGAGAGCTGGGGGCACAGCCTGCCTTGTAGCAGGAGTAACGTGCACTTGGCTCTATTCTATGTCTTGAAACCACAAAATCAGCCTCAACCTGTCTGCTTTGTTGTTCATCTTTATCCCAGACTAATGACCTTGTCTCCTCCTTCAAAGAGATAACTGAGTGCTCAGCCGCTGAATTACAAAATCGTAGTTCCCGTATCTACTCCTGTCACATTCTGCATCAATCCCAGAGAAAGACTTACACTCTTCTGGTTCAAAAGCTACCCTTCAACTACTGCTCTGAAAACTCTTTTCATCTCATCACTGACATTGCCTCTTCTCTTCTAAACCGTCTTGTGTCTTTGGAAGTATTTCCTAATCTACTGACTTCTTTCTCCAAGATGTAAGCAAGCTCAAATTCCCTTTCACTGTAAACACAAAATTAAACAAGCAAATCAGGAACTGTAAATCTCACTGTGTCCACTGTTACTTTCCCTTGTTATAGCTTCTTGGAGATAAGGATTGACATATTTACACACTTGATACTATGTATAAAAGAGATAACTAATGAGAACATACTGTATAATACAGGAACTCTACTTAATATTCTGTGGTGACCTGAATGGGAAGGACGTCCAAAAGGGAAGAGATATGTGTTTACATATGGCTGATTCATTTTGCTGTACAGTAGAAATTAACACAATGTAAAGTCACTATATGCCAATAAAAATTAATTTTTAAAAGGGAATCTTTTTGCCTTTTTCTTTAACTCACCATTCATGTTATGATAACATATTTGCACATGTACTTTTGTACCTAGAGTGTTCTTGAAAAGGTGACTAATAGTCTTCTATACTTTTTTTTTTGTTTTTATGGCATTTGATATTGTATTACTGATTATTCTTTTATTTCCAAACAGACTGTAGGGTGAAAATTTTTATTCTTCTTACATGTAAAGCACAGATCTATCTCTATGTATTTGTATCTATATACCACACATGAACAAATATAAACACACAGTGATGTTATAATTTCATGCAGTCAATTAGAAAGCCTAAAAATATCTCTTAAAAAGCTCTTTTGGAGGCAATGATGGGGGAAAAAGGTTGAAAAATAATGCATTATACAATAGAAATTTCAACTTTTCACGGTGATAAGGAGAAGTAAATCCATTATTTTTCCACTGGGTGCTGACAATTTTTATCTATTTTATAACTTCTTCTCAGAGCAGGTAATGTCTTCCAAGCTATTTATTTGATTTTATATCCTTTATGGTATCTAAAACACAAGATTCCCTTCTCACTCAGCACAGATTTAAATAAAATTCAAATCTAAAATCATAGATAAAGAGAGACAACAAATGTGTCATCTTGGTATTTATTTGTTGTTTATGGAGCATCTACTCCACGCATGACATTGAATTAAATATTATGGGAGTACAGCAAGATCAAAAACAATCCAATCCTCATGGGACTAACAATTAAGAGGGAGAGTCAAGACCTGCATGAAAATCTAAAACATACATGTGAAGGTGATGTGCACACACACACACCAGCACAATGGTATATTATAGAAAGTTGAGATTCTGTTGCTCCAGCACATTGCGCTCTTCCTGGAATGTGGTAATTGCTAAATAGATGTTTATAATGATACAAAGAGATTCTAGAGCTACAAGCACTCTAGACCTGGAGCATATAGGCTTCATGCAAGGAGCAACCACATGAAAAAGGCTATTGATTCAAAACATGCCTCAAATAAAGGCATGGGTCATTTTCAGTAAAGAGGCAAGCATTAAAAAAAAGAAGAAGAAGAAGAAAATACACAAATATTGGCAGGAAGGGGGAACCACAGGTGGCATGAAAAAGTTTCCTATCGCCAGGAGAAAATAACATGACATTTTGTTTTTTATTTATTATTAAAATGGCTTGATACATATTTTCCTTTTCAGGTAAAGAGGCCCTTATTGCTCAAAATTTAAATGTTCACAGGATGACTACCTGTTGTAGATATTTTTGAGATATTTTCAAATTCAGGTGGGATATTGAAAGAACTAGTTATCTCTGATGTTAGCCTAACCATCCTATATGGGCAATGTTTGTAAAATAGGATCAGAAATATCTGAGTTTATCATTCCTAATTCGTTATTTTTGTCTGTATGCAAATTTTGCATGAATGCCTAAGAATTCTTCATCATTCGCATTGGAACTTATTCCATGCAATAAACTATTTCAGAGGGTGTTGATAACATTTCCATTTTATGATATTCTTAATTATTCCACTGAGGTTATTGCCTCTGTGTATTAAATTGTCTGAGAGGTAACTGCTCAGTTCAGTTCACTCGCTCAGTCATGTCCGACTCTTTGCGACCCCATGAATCACAGCACGCCAGGCCTCCCTGTCCATCACCAACTCCCGGAGTTCACCCAGACTCTCGTCCATCGAGTCAGTGATGCCATCCAGCCATCTCATCCTCTGTCGTCCCCTTCTCCTCTTGCCCCCGATCCCTCCCAGCATCAGAGTCTTTTCCAATGAGTCAACTCTTCGCATGAGGTGGCCAAAGTACTGGAGTTTCAGCTTTAGCATTGCTAATCCCTTCTAAAAACATCTCTAGTATGGAGATTCTGAATTTCAGGAATGCTTTATAGTGAGGCTGCTTATTAACTATTTTACTATTATTTCCTCTTCTGCCAACACCTAAGGATTTCAAACTTTGTTTCCTAAAGTGTGTGTGGCTGCCTTGCAATTGTTAGAACAGCTTCATTTTCTGGGGCTGAACAGCTCATTCTATTCATATGCTTTCTGCTTGTTACCAAACAGTTGGTCCTGTCTTGGAATGCCTGCCTTCACTCCAGAACCAGTTCTCTGAAGGTGACTCACTTGTCTCTCTACTTGATGTATTTTCCTAAGCAAAACAAAGCTATAGCTTTCTTCTAGTGGAGAAAGACAAACCACCCATGTTTCAACATGGACATTTGCATGCACAGGAGTTCATTTTCAATAAGTATGGTTAATCCAAGTATCAGGATAGGAGAAGAGTTTTAGGGAAGAGTTTGAGACAGGTTTGCTTGGAAAATCAAAGAGGCTCCATGTTATATGCTTCATGAAGTAAGGAAAAGTTAAAGATGCATCTTCACCAAAATAATTCCTTTTAAAATCTCCTCAGAGAACTTAAGTGGGTAAAATATACCATCCATGATTGTGGACTAGTTTATGAGATTAGTTGAAATTAGAGCATTGATTCCCTGGTGGCTCAGACAGTGAAGAATCTGCCTTCAATGTAGGAGACCTGGGTTCAATCCCTGGGTCAGGAAAATCTCCTGCAGAAGGGAATGGCTACCACTCCAGTATTCTTGCCTGGAGAATCTTCCCTGGACAGAGGACCTTGGAGGGCTACAGTACATGGGGTTACAAAGAGTTGGATATGACTGAGTAAATAACATACCTATAGAGCATTTGAAGGCTCTATAGAAAAGTGATAGATATACTCTATTGATAAGTCCTTGGGATCAACAGTATAAAATTATGATAAATCTGTTTCTTTGTCACTTGTTTATGATCAGTCCCATCGCCACAGTTTAGCTCAGAACTCTAAGTATTTCTCTGTGCCTGCTCTAAATGTTCTGCCATCATTTCAGATAAATAATTTTTCTGTTTTTTTTTTCTTTTTTGCACACAGTGTGATCACCTTTGTAACTGTTCAATCTACAGTTCAAGCAGGGTCTCTGCATTCTCAGCTGATAGCAAGATACAATAGATCTACTGCTATCATCTCAGACTCAAACACCCCAAACCCAGTTCACTGGCATCCTTTCTTCCAACAATCCAAATCCTCTGCCTGATAGTCTTTTTTTAGAGAGATCATATTTTGATGATAAATTCAAACATGATCTCCAAATTCTAAAACAAGCAGACTGTCATTGTTTTCTAGTAGTTTTGTCATTGTTGTCTGTCCACATATTATAGTTTTTACTATTCCTGGTGGTTATGAGCAAGCTTCTTATTAATGATAATTTTGAGGTAAACACTACCTCTGAGAGAGAAGGATTTGTAGAGCTTTTTTGAGCCAAATTACAAGGCCATTCCTATAATGATAACTATTCAGTTATAATTAAATTATTTGCCTCTAAATTTTATCCATATTCCATTATGAAAGGAAGCTGCAACTCCTCTACCTTTCAGCAGGTTTATTATTGTAGTGAGCTCTATAGCTGTTGCTAGCAGATATGAAATTAAACAATGAACTGGAGATATTTCAACTGAATTTGACCATCACCATTCCCTCAGCATACTATAGGATTGTATCATAGGAATGATTTTACATTCCTATACATTTCCTAATGATAGGAAATGGAATAGAAAATAGAATATTTTCGTTATATCTCACTTCTGCCCATTGAACAAGCATCTTATAAGATCCAGCACAAGTACTGATTCTCTGGAGAACTTCCCTGTTTCACAGTCCCTAAAACGTTGCCACTTCTGTTGCTGTCTGTCACTTGGACCTTTGTATTTTCTTTACTTCTAGGCTCTAAGTTTCACGATGAAAAGGTGATAATTTCTCGATCACCCATGGCCAAACTGTACCTAGCACAAACACGTGTGCACAGAATGTGGTGAAAAATCTTGCTGAATTGCTTAACATTACACATTAAACACATACTTGGTGATTGACTGGCCTCAGTATATCAAGGGATCAAGGGAGAGAAAAATTATATACAAGAGGAAATATTTTACAAGCTGTTTCCTAAATCGGCAGGGCAAACTGCTTGAGGCATTGACGAAAGAACTGGGCCATGAGCCTTCTATACTTAGGAAAATGTAGATTATTCATAGAAACAAAGGAAAAAAGCATATATTATGTTTAGTGTATAGAATCCTGCTACAGTACCTACATACAAGAAATTATCATAACAGTAGGAGTTTATTCTTTAAAGTACATTTTTCTTCAAAGTCTTACATAAGAAAATAGACCCAACATTAAAAAGAAGTTTCTCCATCTTCCAAAACATACGAAAAGAAAAAAAAAAAAAAAAAAGACATTCTACGCCAAAATGTTTTTCCTAGACTTTGAAGTCAATCAAGAAAATATTTTATTTGTGATTATCATAAAGCCTGAAATTCATACATTCAGTTTTTGGCACAATGTACCACAACTTATCCAAATAGCAAGTTTGTGTTGCTATCAAACTCTCAAGATGAAAAACAAAATTGCATGTTGTGAAAATAATTGATTTAGATGGAATACTTTTGGCACTTTTCTTGCTTTTGGAAATTGCTCTGCAAGCTCTTCATAATCTTCACTTATTTACATTTCAAAGAAAGCTGAACACTGGTGTTTTGTTCTTTATTTCACTAGTATGAGAACTAGAATCCAAAAGCCAAAGAAAATTTTTTCCAAAAACTGCAATATCTGAGCAAAGGGTGAAAATTTTAAAAACTTCACTACTAGGAAATTTAGATTTCTTATGCCTGTATTTATTAAAAGAATTATCCTCTTTAATAAGTCCCTTTTAAACACTATGTTTCTAATACTTGGTGTATTCTGATAATGAATACGCCTAACTGTACTATAGTAGTAAATATTTTTGTTCTGCTGTTTGCCTTAATAAAACTCATTTACTAAAATGTATGCTGCTGCTGCTGCTAAGTCGCTTCAGTCGTGTCCGACTCTGTGCGACCCCAGAGACGGCAGCCCACCAGGCTCCCCTGTCCCTGGGATTCTCCAGGCAAGAACACTGGAGTGGGTTGCCATTTCCTTCTCCAATGCATGAAAGTGAAAAGTGAAAGGGAAGTTGCTCAGACACGTCCAACTCTTCGCCATCCCATGGACTGCAGCATACCAGGCTCCTCCGCCCATGGGATTTTCCAGGCAAGAGTACTGGAGTGGGTTGCCATTGCCTTCTCTGCATATCCATCCTATATTACAGCAATTCTTTGCCCAGTGAAACTCTTGGACCCAACTCACATAGTCTCCAAAATGCACGTATTCACAGGTATTCACCAAAAAAAGCAAGCTCAAGGAGGGTCATAGCAGCACTAACCAAAAACTTTTTTTAAATACTCAAATATTCCTCAGTAAGACAAGGGATAAATTGTTATGTCTTCATATAATGGAATGTGCTGGGCTGGGCTTAATAACTCAGCCGTGTCCGATTCTTTGCAGCCCCATGGACTGTAGCCCACCAGGCTCCCGTGGGGATTCTTCAGGCAAGACTACTGGAGTGGGTTGCCATGTCCTCCTCCAGGTATCTTCCTCATCCAGGATCACATGCAGGTCTCCTGGATTGCAGGCAGATTCTTTAAAACCATTTGAGCCACCAGGGAAAACCAAGAATACTGAGGTGGGCAGCCTATCCCTTCTCCAGGGGATCTTCCCAACCCAGGAATTGAACCAGGGTCTCCTGCATTGCAGGAGGATTCTTCACCAGTTGAGCTACCAGGGAACCCCCACAAATGGAATACTATACATAAATGAGAATAAGTTATTGCTAAATGCTACAACATAGCTAAAACACATACAATTCATAAAATAAAGCAGACCCAAATAAGTATTTATAGAAAGTTCAAGAGCAGGAAAAAATGTTATTGTTACATAAACCAGGATAGAGACTATCTTCAGGCAAAGTGATGCTTAGGAAGGGATATGGTGGTAAGAGGGTGAGCAGGGTGAACACTTCTGTGATATTGAGAATTCTGCTTCTTGATCCATGGTCTCTTTACATAGGGGTGTTACATTTGTGCCACTTCATATAGAACTTCGCTATTTTTGTACTTTTCTGTATGTATTTATAATCTCAATTTAAAAGTTTTAAACTAAACCTATAAAAAAAATGCTTTTGTATTCTTCACAGAGCTAGAACAAATAATTTCACAATTTGTATGGAAATACAAAAAACCTCGAATAGCTGAAGCTATCTTGAGAAAGAAGAATGGAACTGGAGGAATCAACCTACCTGACTTCAGGCTCTACTACAAAGCCACAGTTATCAAGACAGTATGGTACTGGCACAAAGACAGAAATATAGATCAATGGAACAAAATAGAAAGCCCAGAGATAAATCCATGCACATATGGACACCTTATCTTTGACAGAGGCAAGAATATACAATGGATTAAAGACAATCTCTTTAACAAGTGGTGCTGGGAAATCTGGTCAACCACTCGTAAAAGAATGAAACTAGAACACTTTCTAACACCATACACAAAAATAAACTCAAAATGGATTAAAGATCTAAACGTAAGACCAGAAACTATAAAACTCCTAGAGGAGAACATGGGCAAAACACTCTCTGACATACATCACAGCAGGATCCTCTATGACCCACTTCCCAGAATATTGGAAATAAAAGCAAAAATAAACAAATGGGACCTAATTAAACTTAAAAGCTTCTGCACAACAAAGGAAACTATGAGCAAGGTGAAAAGGCAGCCTTCAGAATGGGAGAAAATAATAGCAAATGAAGCAACTGACAAACAACTAATCTCAAAAATATACAAGCAACTGCTACAGCTCAACTCCAGAAAAATAAATGACCCAATCAAAAAATAGGCCAAAGAACTAAACAGACATTTCTCCAAAGAAGACATACAGATGGCTAACAAACACATGAAAAGATGCCCAACATCACTCATTATCAGAGAAATGCAAATCAAAACCACTATGAGGTACCATTTCACGCCAATCAGAATGGCTGAGATCCTAAAGTCTACAAATAATAAATGCTGGAGAGGGTGTGGAGAAAAGGGAACCCTCTTACACTGTTGGTGGGAATGCAAACTAGTACAGCCACTATGGAGAACAGTGTGGAGATTCCTTAAAAAACTGGAAATAGAACTGCCTTATGACCCAGCAATCCCACTGCTGGGCATACACACTGAGGAAACCAGAAGGGAAAGAGACACGTGTACCCCAATGTTCATCACAGCACTGTTTATAATAGCCAGGACATGGAAGCAACCTAGATGTCCATCAGCAGATGAATGGATAAGAAAGCAATGGTACATATACACAATGGAGTATTACTCAGCCATTAAAAAGAATACATTTGAATCAGTTCTAACGAGGTGGATGAAACTGGAGCATATTATACAGAGTGAAGTAAGCCAGAAAGAAAAACACCAATATGGTATACTAACGCATACACATGGAATTTAGAAAGATGGTAACAATAACCCTGTGTACGAGACAGCAAAAGAGACACTGATGTATAGAACAGTCTTATGGACTCTGTGGGAGAGGGAGAGGGTGGGAAGATTTGGGAGAATGGCACTGAAACATGTATAATATCAT
The DNA here is from genome assembly GCF_029378745.1 of Bos indicus. Taxonomy (NCBI): domain Eukaryota; kingdom Metazoa; phylum Chordata; class Mammalia; order Artiodactyla; family Bovidae; genus Bos; species Bos indicus. The sequence continues at coordinate 6,988,790 of NC_091767.1, forward strand.
GTATGAAACGAGTTGCCAGTCTAGGTTTGATGCATGATACTGGATGCTTGGGGCTGGTACACTGGGATGACCCAGAGGGATGGTATGGGGAGGGAGGAGGGAGGAGGGTTCAGGTTGGGGAACACATGTATACTTGTGGCGGATTCATTTCGATATTTGGCAAAACTAATACAATATTGTAAAGTTTAAAAATAAAATAAAATTTTTAAAAAAAGAGAAAAAAAAAAGCAAAAACGCTTTTACTAGTATGCTATTTAATTATAACTATCTATGGTTTCTGGTTGTTGTTCTTACTTCCAAATTTCCCTGGAAATAGTATTTTTAAATTAAAAAGATATATTTGTGAACTTAAAAAAATACTTGTTTGAATTTATTGTTTTCCTTTACATGTTTTCCTTTTTTGCTCAAAACCTCACAAATAGGCTCAGTGAGCAGAGTTCCTGTAAAGAAACCGTATTTTATAAGATATTTCCAGTAGAGGGAGCTTCATTTTCAAAAGGAAATTTCTATAGGAAATTTTCCTTCAAGGACCATCACTGAAAAATTAAAATATTTGATTTTTTATGTATGATTAAAAATCCTTCAGAGTGATGAGCTACTTTTATCTAAGAGAAAAGAGAGAAAATTTTTATTTGATTTGTGAAAGAAATTGACAAAGAATATATGTATTGCACAAACTTCTATACTGGATATATCTTTTTTGAGTGATTACATTTCCGAAGTATTCATAAGAAGGATTTTAAACTATATTATTTAATATTAATTAATATGAATTCTTTCTAAGAATATATTATAGCAAATATCATGGTGATTTTCTATTATACAAATTTGACCTCATCTATCAAAATATTTTAGTTATCGACATTAAACATCCTAAATCTAAGTATCAACTAAGCTCTTCTGATTTCTTTGAGAAAATAAGTATGCATATTATTATCGAAGATACTAAAAGATAATTATAATAAAATAATCAGCTTATCTTATGACATGAATTTTGCACTCTTTTCCATAAAATGTACATAAATGTAAAAGCTCTACATTCTTTGCTTTTATCACTATATATGAAATTTGTACCAGTTGTAAAGTTACAAAAATTTACAATGTTAAAATATTTTCCCTGAAAATATTCTGATTTACAATGGTTCAACTCTTTACTTCAGGAAAAACCAGTAATTTCAGAAATATAGTAGCCTTCACAATTAGTTCTTGGTTACTAAAGGTAGTTTTTATGAGATGTGCTATATTTTTCAAGGTGCCTAAAGATGAAAAATTGACATAGCAACCCAGAGAGAATATTTACATACATCAAATGGAAATCATTATACATATAACTTAGCACTCAAATTTTTTATTTCAATCTTTTTGAAAAGCTTGTGAACCATAAAATGGAAATTTTAAGGTAATTATAATAGTAAAATAGATTTTACATTGGCTTGTATATTGTTTCATTAATAATGGGGTTAAATTAATTAATCTTGTGCTTAGTGTCTCTTCTCTTTTAATTAAAAAGAAAAAGAGCCTACCAAATATGACTGGAGATGATAAGAAAATAGCACATCATAGAACAATTTTACTGTTCAGTAGGCTTCTTATTATTTTCTACAAAATGATTTTGCTTGGCATAGAACATACCTAGTGATTTATTTATCACTTTGTCTCCACAAACTAAGTTCTTTAGGAAACAGTACTTTCAAGGCCTTTATTATTTTATTCATTTAAACTTAACCTCTGGATATATAAATAATATTCAGAATTTCTCTGATCACTAAATGCTTATGTTCTGGATATTTTTTGTCTTCTAAAATGTAAGTAATGTTCCACTTCTAATTACTAAATGTTTTTTAATTTTCAAAACGAGAGTAACACCCAGAATTTATAATTCACTTAGAAAAAAAGAAGCTATAAACGCAATTTGAGAAGGAAAATCCTAGGCTTTGGAAATATTTTTTTCCTAGGGTAATCTCAGTTGCAAATAACAGAAGATGCCAGTTAATAAAATACATTAATTAGTGAAAATAAAGCAAAGTTATATATTTTAGAGGTCTCAAGAGACAGACTGCTAGATAGAAAACAGACTGTTAGATAGAAAACAATACTATTTAAGGGATACTTTCAACAAGTCAACCTCGAGTTGCATCCTTGGTTTCATCAATGACAAGTGGTTGTAAGGCTTGAATGAGTTCTCCAACTGTCAAATACAAGTGGACTCACCTGAGTAGCAGTGCCGCTTCCCAGAAGTAAAATCCCGAAACTAAAGTCCGAAAATGTCTCACGTAGGCCATGATACAGAGGGATATATTCACGGCTCTGAAACGAGTCTTATCTAAGGCATGGGGAAGCCGTGAATGAGCCGGGAATGAGAGTGTGCTGCCTGACTCCGTGTCGTGTTGGCAGGGACCAACGACTGGAAAGCTTCAGCACCTGAGACAGCTCCCCGCGGTCCAAGGAGACCCTCTCTTTCAAACTCTTGAAATTCCCTTTCGACACCTTCTCTGAGCATTGAGCTCCGGGGAGACAAATGTGCAGGTGATTTATACAGGGACCGCGGAATAACGGATGAAATGAGATGTCTGAGGTGCCTAGGTTCTGGGCAGCAGTTCACTGGAGCTCTAGCGGCAAAGGAAGAATGCTAGTCCTTTCCTGACTCAGACTCACGACTAGAGGAGAAAAAACAGCAACTGCGGGAACAGGAATGCGTCTGCACCTGCTCCAAGCGCCGCCCGCTGGAATCCCACTTTCCACCTTTGGGTAAATCCCGAGCCACTAGCGCGGCAAAGGGAAGCGGGGACGGGGCCAATCGACACCGCCTTGCCAGCCAATCACAACTGCACAGCGGGGCAGAGTGACGGGCCACTCACGACGGAAGGCGGTGCTTAGCTAGCCGGACTTCAAAAAAAGCATTGAGTAACTGGTGCAGAGCCTAAAGCGCGACTGGAGGGAATTGGGGGAGGGAATCCTCAGCGCTGAGAACTGAGGGAGTCAGCAGCCTTTATGGATTAGGTAGCAGAATCGCACTTTGAGGGACCCCCCATTGTTGCCTTCTAGGAGAAGGCACAATTTAGTAATAAAAGGTCTTTTCGGATGTGACCCTGTCTCTTTGACCTTACATCAAAATGCAAGAGTCAGCAGTAAACCCAGACCCTTGGAAAGGGCTAAAGAAGAGCAGAGAACGTGGTGCGGAATCAGTTGCTTCTAGAATCATCTCACAACCCTGGCCAGCTTCTGGCTGAGAAGCGTTGCTGACGTGTCAGTTGAGTTTCCTTCAGGCACAATAGGGGTCCAAAAAAGGTGAAGCTGGGAAATCTAAAGAAACGGCTACTAGTGGGGAACGACGGTACACACCATTTTATTACGCATTTTCCGTGTCTAAACAGTAAGTTCAAGTGAGAGGGACAACTAGAGCACATGGTACATCTTTTCTTGTGTCATCTTTCTCTTCCCTCTCTCCTCCATGACTATTTCTATAGGAACTTGGATTGGAAGACTGGGAGGAGAAAGAGAGTGTGTGTGTGTGTGTGTGTGCAAGTGTATGTGTGTGCAAGCGTGCACATGTTTCTATGTTTCTTCATGCATCTTAAAATGATGGGATTTTTAATAATTAAAACATGCTGTTAGAACCTTATAGTGGCTTTGATTTACTATCAACTAGGGTCAAAATATTCACTCCTTGAATCTTAGCTTTTTCCCAAAACTCCCTCTGGTATTTATTCTGAAAGCCCTACTTTAATCTCTTATCTTTCTCAATGACTAAACTATACTCCAAGAATGTTTTCTTCTTTCTCACAAACCTTTTATTCTCAATTAAATCCAACAACAATGGATGTATCAATTATCCCATAATTCTCTATTTAGCTGGAAAACTATGTCACCACCTTTTAACCCTCTCAAATGAGGGCAACATGAAGAAAAGTCTTTACTCTTTAGTAGAAAAGCTTATTTATATTCAGTATAAGTAAATTCTGGATTTATTTCTATATGTTATTACTAAACCTGTCTCTGTTCACATTTGGTTTTCTAAAAAAAATCTCAAAACTTCCAGAAGCTTCTTAGGGAATATCATTGATTCAGCCTATGGATGTTTCCGTCTTGAGAAGTTTCAGATAATTTTATTCAACTCAGTTTTTCAGTGAATCTTTTGAAAGTTAAGTGCAAACACTCTTTAGTTGGTCATTTTTGAATAGCAGTAATCATTTCAAAAACTAGAACCAAAAAAAACCAAAACCTAACCGTATTTCAAGAGGATCTGGGTTCCTTGCCTTGCTTCATCACTATCTTTGGAAAAGTAATGTATCTTTTAAAATATATTTACTTAATATGCCTTTGAAAATAAATTGAGGGAATTGAATTAAAGAACCTTTGAGATTCATTCCCTGGCCCAAAAGAGAGCCAATGAATGTTTAAGTGAACAAATTAATGGATAATATTTACAGTTCTGTTTACATTAATCTGGACAGTTATGTTACATGATAGTTTAAAGGCAGGATAGCTTGCTATTTCATCTCATCATTATCATGAAAACACTGGAATGCTATACTTTATCTAATTAACATATATGTAGTGAATCAGCTTATTGGATATAATGTCATATAAGAGGGTGGCTGGAATCCCCATATTACTTGTTTTTCATATCGTCATGATTACTTCCTTCAAATTACTTGTAACAACCTACTGTTTCCCTCATTTGTTTGTTTGGCTTTTGCACCAGAGTGAAGTAATGGCTGTTATTTAGCATAGCAAGTAGTATATAGTTGATGAGCAATATTTGTTAAATGAATCCATGATCATATTAGAAACATGATACTTTTAATTAGTAAGCAAATAAGCTTGTTACAGTGCATTGGTTAGTAGATTAACTTTGATTAAATAATTAGAAATGAATCAAAGTGGGTTGTAGTGCCTTGCTTGACATTTGATGATTAATTTACCAGTTATTTAGCAACTTCACTTGTTGCCTATGGATTTTTATATTGTTTGTTTTTAATTTCTATAAAGTCAAAATAAATTTTATGCAACTACATATGTGATAGCCATTCTTGTAAATTTTACTCTTTTGAGACTAATATTCCTGATTTTATGGGTAGGTGAAGGAGTATGTTTGTGGGGGAAAAGAAAAAGCATTTTATGGCTAATGAGTACTGACCAGCCCATTCATGTAAAATTAAACTGGATTCTGATATGGCCAAGTCTCTACTCTTCTTCTTCAAGTCTTTATTATTTCCTTCTTGTACTAACAGATTTTATTTCACATTGGACAAGACATGGGACTTTTTGAACTAAATGAGATATTAATCATCATATTTAATATCTTCCTTTTACAAAGAAGTTATTATAGCCCAAAGTGGTCAAGTGATGTTTACTAACCTTTGTACTCAGCAAGTTGACAATATCAACTTGAATTTGGTGCTTCTGGCCCATTGTCCACTATTTTGCATACTATCACAGAGCTATCTTTAATGTTGTATTTTCACTACTGTGTCAAGATACAAGCATATTACCTAAATTACAGAAAAGTAGATCGATTTTGATGTAAAGATAAAGCTTTTTTCATATGCTCATTTGTTACTACTAATAAGCTAAAATATACATAATATTTTGTACATATTGCTAAAATGACCTATTTAATGAAAACTTTATTTATTTTTTGAATAAATAATAAATATGTTTTCAATGTAGTACAAGGTTAAAAGCATTTACTGAGATTTTATCAGATTCAGTAGAATTAGGTCATTCTACCATCTCATCAAAAGCTTGTATATGAGTGAAATGTATATGAGTGAAATGTATATGAGTGAAAAGTTTTTAAACTTATAAAAATCAATGCCACTTTTAGGATAATTAGAACAGTCATTTCTTTGAATTAACACTCTCTGGGAAGATTAAAAAAGTCTTAATTTAAAAAATCAATCAGAAAGTCACTTGTTTAATACAAATTAGGTAGAGGAAAATTAATCTTATGGTGGTGATAGATATCACCTCCAAGTATGTGTGTCTAGTGAATTTATCTTTGCAGAGAGATCTACCTACTGAACAGACTAATTGTGACTGGCTAGCTAATCAAATGACCCTCTTTTTTTTTCTGAAATAGTAACAGAAACATCCAATGATTTATATCCATTTTTTTGTTCAGTCCACAAGTTTTTTCACATAGATCTCAGCAACAGTCTCCAAATAGTTTCTCTTGTTTGATCTCTTAGTCCCCTTGATTATCCCTCCATTGTGAATATTAAGGGATTTTTGTTTGCTCTTTGTTAGTTTTCTAAATCAAATGATGCCTCGTCTATTCCTAAAACACTGCAATGCCTTTCCATTACAACAGATTGAAATACACATTCCTTTTCACAGCTGGTTCTAAAAGACTGACAATCTCCTCAGCCTCACTGTTCACTGGTGCCCTTTTTCCCCATAATGCACTAGTCACATGAGCTGTTTCTTATCTCACGATTTCTCTATTTAAAACTTCTTCCTTTGCACTTCCTATGTCCAGTCTCTTTCTAGCCATTAACTCACAGTTTAAATATCTCTCTTTCTCTCTTCTTTCAATAAAATTACCCCCATTCACTTTTATATCAGGATTTATTTCCTTCACAGATCAAATTATAACTTGTCTTTGTTTAATTCTGAAAGATGGGGAACTTGTATCTTTATGCCTGGCACGTGTCTGGCAGATATTAATGGTCAAGAAATATTTGTTGAATGAGTGAACAAAGGCAGACACTTTCTCTGCTCCTTAGTTCTTTCTTTTCTAGATGTCATTCCTACTAGTCTCTTTTAACCTATTCTTTTTCTATAAAATTATTTAGATTATACTGCCAGACATACTCTTTGGCCATCTAAAAGTAACCTTTGAGTTTATATGTGTGTCCTTGGTTCACTCTGAGAGTGCCTTATTTATAAATAAGACAATATAACCCACTCTATTATGATATTTACTTTTTTAACTCTCAGACTGTCATCTTTTCTCCAAATTATAGTGATAATTTGCCATAATCCCCTAAATGACTTCAAATATTGAGGTATTTGAAGCACTTAATTGACTTGATTTAGGTCATAACTGAATGGTCTAGTGGTTTTCCCAACTTTTTTCAATTTAAGTCTGAATTTGGCAATAAGGAGTTCATGATTTGTGCCACAGTCAGCACCTAGTCTTGTTTTTGTTGACTGTATAGAGCTTCTCCATCTTTGGCTGCAAAGAATATAATCAATCTGATTTCAGTGTTGACCATCTGGTAATGTCCATGTGTAGAGTCTTCTCTTGTGTTGTTGGAAGAGGGCGTTTGCTATGACCAGTGCGTTCTCTTGGTAAAACTCTGTTAGTCTTTGCCCTGCATCATTCTGTATTCCAAGTCCAAATTTGCCTGTTACTCCAGGTGTTTCTTGACTTCCTACTTTTGCATGCCAGTCACCTATAATGAAAAGGACATCTCTTTGTGTACTATTTCGAAAAGGTCTTGTAGGTCTTCATAGAACCGTTCAACTTCAGCTTCTTCAGCTTTACTGCTTGTGGCACAGACTTGGATTACCATGATATTGAATGGTTTGCCTTGGAAATAAACAGAGATCTTGGAAGGAAAGTTGTAACCAACCTAGACAGCATATTAAAAAGCAGAGACATTACTTTGTCAACAAAGATCAATCTAGTCAAGGCTATGGTTTTTCCAGTAGTCATGTATGGATGTGAGTGTTGGACTATAAAGAAAGCTGACTGCCAAAGAGTTGATGCTTTTGAACTGTGGTGTTAGAGAAGACTTCTGAGAGTCCCCTGGACTGCAAGGAGATCCAACCAGTCCATCCTAAAGAAGGCCTGTCCTGGGTGTTCATTGGAAGGACTGATACTGAAGCTAAAATTCCAATACGTTGGCCACCTGATGTGAAGAACTGATTCATTTGAAAAGAGCCTGAATCTGGGAAAGATTGAAGGCAGGAGGAGAAGTGGACAACAGAGGATTAGATAGTTGGATGGCATCACCGTCTCAATGGACATGAGTTTGAGTAAACTCCGGGAGTTGGTGATGGACAGGCAGGCCTGGCATGCTGCAGTTCATGGGATCACAAATAAACGGACATGACTGAGAGATTGAACTGAACTGAACTGAACTGACTTGATATTTCATTCTTTCTCTGAATGTTTGGTTTGCAGTAGACACAACTTGTAAAAGTACTTCCAAATATTTTCCTTAAGCAGTTTCTTCACAAACAAATACAAGGTTTATAATATGCACAATTTTAGGAGCTTTCTGTGATACACATGTGAATGGGAAACATCTTGTCTTAAAGACAATTGTCACAATTCCACATAGTGTGTAATATATACATGAATATTCATAGTAGCTCCTAGAATGTAAGTATTGAAGGAAGCAAAGAGAAATGCTATGGGAATTCAAAAGCATTATTTCAGAATAGAAAGCATGAGGAGATTAGAAAATGTGGATAGAGTGGGGGATATTTAACAAAGCTTTGAAACCAGTTCACTGTTCATTTTTAGAATTTGAATATATGAAAAATATACTGGAAAACTTTGTAGGGGGTGTAAAAACTTCAAAGCATAGAAGCAGAAAAATTGGGGTGATAGGATTTTAGTAATAATATTTGTGCAGTTAACTATTGGATGTTGTTATTTATAGTTGCCAAGTTGTGTCCGACTCCCTACGACCCCATGGGAAGTAGCCCACCAGGCTCCTCTGTCCATAGGATTTTCCAGACAAGAATCCTGGAGTGGTTTGCCATTTCCTTCTCCAGAGGATGTTCCTGACCCAGGGATCTAATCCACATCTCCTGCATTGGCAAGCAAGTTCTCTATCACAGAGTCACCTGGGCAGCCCTACTGTATTGGATACTTTACATCTTATTTCTGCTCTCAAGATTCTAAGGTATACATAACCCTATTCATGTTTTAATCATGTGTTCCCATGAATTTAGGAAGCTTTTCCAATATCACACTATTATTATGTTAAGGCAGAAATTACATTCAGATTTTATCTAACTTCTAAACAATTCATATTATTGTTAGGGAAAAAAGTGATGACTGAAGGAAAATAGCAGGAGATGGGTTTCAGGTATATCATGGAGGACTGTAGATACTGGATCAAATAATGAACAAAATTAAAAATTGTTACTAAGGAAATGTGGTTGTAATGTCAGGAGATACCTTCATTCACTTATTAGTGTGTGTATGTGCTGTCACTTCTGTTGTGTCCTACTCTTTGTGACCCTATAGACTATAGCCCTGGAGAAGCACCCCACTCCAGTACTCTTGCCTGGAAAATCCCATGGAAGGAGGAGCCTGGTAGGCTGCAGTCCATGGGGTCGCTAAGAGTCGGACACGACTGAGCAACTTCACTTTCACTTTTCACTTTCCTGCATTGGAGAAGGAAATGGCAACCCACCCCACTGTTCTTGCCTGGAGAATCCCAAGGACGGCGGAACCTGGTGGGCTTCTGTCTATGGGGTCACACAGAGTCGGACACGACTGAAGCGATGCAGCAGCAGCAGCAGCAGACTATAGCCCACCAGGTTCCTCTGTCCATGGGATTCTCCAGGCATGACTAGTGGAGTGGGTTGCCATGCCCTCCTCCACCAGTTATTAATGCATCAACCAATGAAACCTCCACTTCATATCTGCACTCCTGCAGAGGTTTCCCTAGCATGTAGATTTTTTTCATCACAGGTCTCTTATATAAATATAAGAAAAATAGAAGAGCTTTAAAATATACAAAACCCCAAATGCCACAACCTTGACTGTTCTTTTCATTTTTCACCTGAGGTGAATTTTGAGTCTGATACTCATTCTCAGTATTATATATGTGTCTTATACGCTAAATGGATTATGGCCGTCAGCTGCAGATTGGAGTATTTTACCATATGTTATTTCTAAATGAAGTAACAACACTACTTTCAGAAAGATTCAATAGAATATTTTCTCCAAAACTCTGACTTAATTAATTTGAAAATGAATACTCATATATAGTGTTAAATTTCTAAGCTAGAAAAACCTGAACATTTTAGCAATCCCTTCAGTTCAGTTTAGTTCAGTCGCTCAGTCATGTCCGACTCTTTGCGACGCCTTGGACTGAACTCCCAGAGCTTTCTCAGACTCGTGTCCATCAAGTTGGTGATGCCACCCAACCATCTCATCCTCTGTCATTCCCTTCTCCTCCTGCCTTCAATCTTTCCCAATATCAGGGTCTTTTCCAATGAGTCAGTTCTTCGCATCAGGTGGCCAAAGTATTGGGGTTTCAGCTTCAGCATCAGTGCTTCCAATGAATATTCAGGACTGATTTCCTTTAGTATTGACTGATTTGATCTCCTTGCAGTCCAAGGGATTCTCAATAGTCTTCTCCAACACCATAGTTCAAAAACCATCATTCTTCAGCACTCAGCCTTCTTTATGGTCCAGCTCTCACATCCATATGTTACTACTGGAAAATCATAGCTTTGACTAGATGAACCTTTGTTGGCAAAGTAATGTCTCTGCTTTTTCATATGCAGTCTAAGTTGGTCATAACTTTTCTTCCAAGGAGCAAGCGTCTTTTAATTTCATGGCTGCAGGCACCATCTGCAGTGATTTTGGAGCCTGTCACCTTTTTATAAATGCTCATTTGATCAGCCCTGGGATTTCTTTGGAAGGAATGATGCTAAAGCTGAAACTCCAGTACTTTGGCCACCTCATGCGAAGAGTTGACTCATTGGAAAAGACTCTGATGCTGGGAGGGATTGGGGGCAGGAGGAGAAGGGGACGACAGAGGATAAGATGGCTGGATGGCATCGCTGACTCGATGGATGTGAGTCTCAGTGAACTCCGGGAGTTGGTGATGGACAGAGAGGCCTGGCGTGCTACAATTCATGGGGTCGCAAAAAGTCAGACACGACTGAGCGACTGATCTGATCTGATCTGATCTGAATACATAGGATGTACATGAAATTTTAGACTTTCTTATGATAATGATCTTATGGTTCTCACGATCCCCTCAGGTCCTTTGGAATAGAACCCTTTTGTTATTCTATCTATCTCCAGGATTTCGTGCTGAAACTTGCCCTCCTTAATGACATCTGAGGTCATCACCAATCTAGAGCTTAACTAATATCTTCAGTAGGGTATCAGGGACAGACAACTGACTTAAACATAGCCATTGTGGACTGAACTAAATCCCCTGAAAAGAGGTATAGTTGAAGTTCCAACCCCTAGCACCTAAAAATGTGACCTTAATTGGAGATAGGGCCTTTATAGAGATGATCAAGTCACAACAAATCATTTATGATTCTAATCCAATATGAATGATGACCTTTTAGAAAGGAGAAATCTGGACACAGAGATTAGACTCATTTAGAAGGAAGATGATGTAAAGAGACACAGGGAGAAGATGACCATCCAACAATTCAAGGAAAGAGGCCTGGAACCAATCCTTCTCTGTCAGCCCTCAGAAAGAACCAACTCTGCTAACACCTTGATGCTGGAATCCTACCCTCCAGAACTGTAAGACTATAAATTCCGGTTGTTTAAGCCACCCCATTTGTATCATGTTTTTATGACAGCCCTACCAAACTAATAATATGACTCCCTACACCTTTTCTCCAAATTTCTGACTACTTCTGTTTTCCAAGTCAAATTGCTGTTGAAATTGATTTATATGGGGGAACAGGTGAAGGTTTAGTCTTGGAGGAGATCTTGATGGAGACAACTGGTACAGTCTTTCTTCCTTTGTTTCTACAAAGCAAGGGATTTGTTGTTGTTGTTGTTGTTGTTGAGTCATTCAGTCATGTTCGACTATTTGCAACCCCATGGATTGCAACACACCAGGCTTGGGATAGAGTAAAGTTAACCACAGTCTTGGAAAATCCTAGTACAGAGATTCTCAGAGGAAATTTTGACATTGCTGGAAATTTGTCCAGTAAGTGTGACCTTGAGGACCAGGGAGGAGCCAGACTAGGTCCTCTGCTCCTGAAGTTGAGAATATGCTTATAGTTCTGGGAACAGGAAAGCTTCATCCCACTATTGCTCCTCAGCAGGGGACCTGCAGCCCTTCTGCACCACACAACTAGCTCAGTGTTGTAAAGCTCGCCAGACTGTCTCCACTTGTTTACTTCCACCAGATCTGAGGGCTAATATAGAAAACACAAGCTATCTAAGGGGTTCTAACAGCCAAAGATTCAGTCAGTACAAACACATTTCATGCCAACAAACTAGAGCTGCTGCAAGAGACAGAAAGCCACTTGAACAAACAAATAACAAAACACTTAAGGAAACTCAAGTGTATCCCAATCACAAACTGTTTCTGGAACTAAAATCACATGACTTTCCAACTAAATACTTCAGTAGGTAAACTGATAGAATTAAACTGTGAACCCATTTATAGATATGAAAGATCTAGTAAAGAAATGTTTCAAACACAGACAAATAATGTAAACAAGTATAAATTATAATGGAAAAAACTAAACAATTCTTCATTTTGAGGCTGCTATATCCATGGAATTCTCCAGGAAAGAATACTGGAGTGGGTGGCCATTCCCTTCTCCAGGGGATCTTCCTGGCCCAGGGATCAAACCCAGGTCCCCTAATGCAGACAAATTTTTTACCACCTGAGCCACCAGGGAAGATCAAAATTAAGGGGGGAAAAAGGACTTCCACCAAAAAAAAAAAAAATGATAGAATTTAAGAAAGTAACAAATATATGAAGGAAATTCCAACTGAGTTGAATAAAGAATCAAATTATCACCAAATTATCAGATGGATGAATCTAAGTTTGATGCAGATTTCTAAAGAAAATAAAGTTAGGCATACTCTGCTATAATTAATAAGTTTCACTTCAGTCTCTCAGTCATGTCCGCCTCTTTGTGACCCCATTGACTGCAGCATGCAAGCCTTCCCTGTCCATCACCAACTCCTGGAGCTTGCTCAAACTCATGTCCATTGAGCTGGTGATGCCATCCAAACATCTCATCCTCTGTCATTCCCTTCTCCTCCTGCCTTCAATCTTGCCCAGTATCAGGGTCTTTTCCAATGAGTCAGTTCTTCGCATCAGGTGGCCAAAGTATTGGAGGTTCAGCTTCAGCATCAGTCCTTCCAATGAATATTCAGGACTGATTTCCTTTAGGATGGACTGGTTGGATCTCCTTGCAGCCCAAGGGATTCTCAAGAGTCTCCTCCTACACCACAGTTCAAAAGCATTAATTCTTCAGTGCTCAGCTTTCCTTATAGTCCAACCAACTCTCACATCCATCCATGACTACTGGAAAAACCATAGCTTTGACTAGATGGAACTTTCTTAGCAAAGCAGTGTCTCTGCTTTTTCATATGCTGTCTAAGTTGGTCATAGCTTTTCTTCCAAGGAGCAAGTGTCTTTTAATTTCATGACTGCAGTCACTATCTCCAGTGATTTTGGAACTGAAGAAAATAAAGACTGTCACTGTTTCCATTGTGTCCCCACCTATTTGCCATGAAGTGAGGAGACCACATGCCATGATCTTAGTTTTTTGAATGTTGAGTTTTAAGCCAACTTTTTCACTCTCCTCTTTCACTTTCATCAAGAGGCTCTTTAGTTCTTCTTCGCATCTGAGGTTATTGATATTTCTCCTAGCAATCTTGATTCCAGGATTAATAAGATTAAAACCAAGAAATAAGTTTAAAATCAAGAAAAAAAAAACACTATGAGCTTTCAGATTCTAATGCAGAAACCTAAATAAACTATTAGAAAAAAAAAAAAAAAGAACTCATTAATTTATCCAAGAAAGAAGTTCTTTATAACCAAGTGGAGTTTATAGGAAGAAGACAAGGGTCTTTCTGTGTAAGGAAATGTGCCACTGTAATCAATTATCAGCAAATTTAAGAAGTAAAACATATCATTAATGGAGTTTGGCAAGATTTGATAAAATTTCTGAGTTTAATAAATAAAGCAGTATGCTTTTTTGAATGCAATAAATATCACCAAACATGCTGCAGAAAATATTATGCTAAAATTAAAACATTACACCATTTTAATGAAATTGGTAAATTAAACCTATTATAGAATTTATCATAAGTATTTCAAGTTTTTATTTACTTGCTTGATTCTTCAGCTGAATTGAGAGTTCCTTTAAGGAAATATTCAATATATTTTTTGGTCTACATCAGAGCTTTGAAACTTACTGATGTACCTGACACAGAATAGAGGCTAAACAAATATTTTAAATGAATGAATGTGCAAAATATGTATTTTTATTAACAGTTATATAGCATATTTTTTGTAATTTGGAATTTTTAGCTAGGGTGACTGATTTGCCTTCACTTAGTAGTAACAGAACTAATAAATGGTCTAAATATCAATTCAGCCTATTCTCATATCAAAGGATATTTTTCATACTAAACAGATTCTATTCAAACAGGTGTTCCTAAATTAGGTGCCCAAAACAAATGAAACAGAGCTTTGATGCCACAAAACCAAACAGTTGTTTCACACTTGCAGTTTCAGATCTATGGTCATGATAGTTAGTATTCTATTTGTGTGCAAAGAATTTTTATTAGTCATTTTCTGGACATTTGAGAAATGTTAATTATCTAAAATACTTCATATGCATTTTCCCTTTCTTATGCCCTGGAGGAAATTTGTGAGAGGTGTAAATATTTTAAAAGGATTTATTTTTAACACCTTATAGATTTTTTTATTATTTGTGTTCTAGAAATATGATTTTTTTTTTTGACTTTTTACATTTTGGCCTTGCTGCGTGGCATTTGGAATCTTACCTACCCACCAGGGATTGAACCCAAGCCCCCTGTGGTGGAAGCATGAAGCCTTAACTACTGGACCACCAGGGAAGTCCCCTAAAAATATGACTTAATATGAAAAAGATATTTACTTGCTGAGACACTGGAATTTTAAGGAAACTTCAAGATCAAAAAAAGATTTTTAGCAATGGATACTCAGGTCCCAGGACTGTCACTTAACCTCTGTGTTATCTTGGACAAAGTCCTTTTGTTACTTATTATAAAATTAAAGTTACAATGTTTTATATATTTTCCTTTACTCTTCAGTTTCTCCAAATAATTCTGACTTCTTTAGAATTTCTCTTGAAACTTCCATACTTATTAACGGAAACTTTTGTAAATCTATATCATTATTTGAGTTTATCTACTTGAAAGGTCTTCCCTGGTGGCTCAGATGGTAAAGAATCCATCTGCAGTACAGGAGACCCAGATTCAATCCCTGGATTGGGAAGGAGAAGGAAATTAGCTACCCACTCCAGTATTTTTGCCTGGAGAATTCCATGGATAGAGGAGCCTAGTTATTAACTGAAAAGTTTGTAAATCTATGTCACTATTTTATTTTATCTACTTAAAAATGTTTTAATGTTTAAAGGTATTTCTAGTTTATTAATCTTTTTTAAAAATAGCTTTATGAAATATAATTTATTGTAAAGTAAATCTAATTTACTGAAATATAATTCATATTTTACAGATTCATCCTTTAAAATTACATACCCTTTAAAATGCACATTCTTCTATGTGCATTTCAGTAGTTTATAAGTGTATTTATGTAACTATGCAACCATTTCCACAATCCTATTTTAGAACATTTTAACCACCTAAAACAAAACAAAAATCCATACCTCTTAATAGCCACTTCCCATTTTCCCCAGTCTTCAGCCACTGGGAGCCACAAATCTACTTTCTGCCTCCATAAAATGGCCTATTCTGGACATTTCATATAAATGAAATAATACAAGATGTGTGTTTTTGTGACTAATTTCTTTCATTAGCATAATGTTTTTCAGATTTGTTGTATACATTCATTGACCCTGATATCTTAAATTAGTTTGATGTCTAGCAAATATAAGTACTTATGGTTCTCTTTTTTTTTTGTTTAATAGAATTTGTATTTATTTAATAGACTTTATTTGTTTTTATTTAATAGACTTAATTTGTTTTTATTCCATAGACTTTGTTTGTATTTAATAGAGTTTATTTTTAATAGCTTTATGTTCACAGCAAAAATGAGCAGAAAGCACAGAGATTTTCCATTTACCTCCTGCCCGTACAAGTGCATAGCCTCCCCATCATTAACATTCCCAGACTAGTATACTTGTTATAACTGATGAGCCCACATTAAGCATTGTTGTCACCCAAAGTCCAAAGTTTACCTTAAAAGTTTTTAAGATTCTTTTGATGTGGATCATTTGTAAAGTCTTTACTGAATTTGTTACAATAACGCTTCCATTTTGTGTTTTTGCTTTTTGGCTGTGAGCCATGTGGGATATTAGCTACCTGACCAGGGATTGAACTCTGCTGCTACTGCTGCTAAGTCGTTTCAGTCGTGTCCGACTCTGTGCGACCCCATGGACTGCAGCCTACCAGGCTTCTCCGTCCATGGGATTCTCCAGGCAAGAACACTGGAGTGGGTTGCCATTTCCTTCTCCAATGCATGAAAGTGGAAAGTGAAAGTGAAGTTGCTCAGTCGTGTCCGACTCTTCACGACCCCATGGACTGCAGCCTACCAGGCTCCTCGGTCCATGGGATTTTCTGGGCAACAGTACTGGAGTGGAGTGCCATTGCCTTCTCCGATACCCTCTGCATTAGAAGGCAAAGTCTTAACCACTGGACCACTAGGGGACGTCCCTACATTAAGGTTTACTCTAGGTGTACTACATTGTATGGACTTGGACAAATGTCTTGAGGACATGTATCCGCTATTATAATATTATACAGAATAGCTTCACTGCCCTAAAAATCAACTATGCTCCACCTATTCATTCTTCCCTTCTTGCCTCCAAATCCTGGCAACACTGACCTCTTGTTGTCTCTAGTTTTGCCTTTCCAGAATTTTACACAGGTAGAATCATGCAGTATGTAGCCTCTTCAGAATGGCTTCTTTTGCTTATTAATACACATTTAGGTTTCCTCCATGTGTTTTCATGGTTTGATAACTTATTTCTTTTTAGTACCAAACAATATTCCATCACCTGGATATACCATAGTTGATCTATTCATTCACCTACTCTTTCAATTCCATTGATTTCTTCTCTAATTTTTATTATTGCATCTGTTTTGCTTACTTTGAATTGAATTTGCTCTTCTTTCACTACTTTCCTAAAGTGGAATCTTTAGGAATAGGCCTTTTAGACCTTTTTTTCCTAATATATTCATTCAGTGCTCTAACTTTCCCTATAAACATCGCTTCTGCTGTGTTCCACAAATTCTGATAAATTGTGCTTTTACTTTCATTTAGTTCAAAATGGTTTTTAAGTCCTCCGAAGATTCCTATTTGACCCATGGGCTATTTAGAAGTATGTTGTTTCATCTTCATGTATCATGGGGCTTTCCTATTATCTTTCTGTTATTGATTTCTATTTTAAATTCCATTGTGGTATGAGAAGAGATAGGGCTTCCCAGATGACTCAGTGGTAAAGAATCTGCCTGCCAATGCAGGAGACCCACGTTTGATCCGTGGATTGGGAAGATCCCCTGGAGAAGGAAATGGTGACCCACTTCAGTATTCTTCCCTGGGAAATCCCATGAATAGAGAAATCTGGTGAGCTAACATTCCATGGGGTGTAAAAGAGTTGTACATGACTTAAGGATGAAACAACAATGAGAAGAGATATGTGATTTTTATTGTTTTTAAGTTTGTTAAGAAGTGTCTTATGGCCCAGAATGTGGTCTGTCTTGAGGCTTGCTTCACGTGAACTTGGGGAAAAAAAATGTGTATTTTGCTTAAGTTAAATGAAGTAGGCTATAGAATCCACTATATACAGTTGATTCATGGGGGTGTTAGTTCAATTATGCCCTTGCTGACTTTCTCCCTGCTGGAACTATTTTCTGATAGAGGTGTGCTGAACTCTCCAATTATGACAGTGAGTTCAGCTGCAATAGTGGAACTTGTTGTGCACAAAACTCCAGTAATGTCATGAGCTGGGGACACATTTCAGTTCTATGCTTAGTTCTCATTCTCAGTCTTTTAATGAGCCTATGCCTGTGGATGGTGAACTTCACCAGTGCTTCTCATTTTTTTCTTTACTCACCCTTGAGGTGGTACAAGATGGCTAGAATGGTCTGGAGTTGGACATCTCTCCTCCCTCAGATCAATTAGGTTCTGATAAAACCCAAGCAGCTTAAGTTAGGCTATACTTGAGTAGTGTCTCCTGAGGACAGACCTTGATAAGAAGTACAGAATGCTGTGGTGTATTTCAAAAAGGTTCCTTTCCCCATCACCCTGCTGAAAGCATGAGAGGATTTTTCTCTGATTTTCACCCTAAGAACCTGGTAGAGCTCCAGGTTGTAAACTTCACAGAAGTGTGAGACCCCGCCAATGACTCTGGGTCCTCTGGGGTTTCTCTGTCTCAGACTCTTCTACACAGAGTCTCCATCAATTCATCATTGAGCAAATTCAGGTTTCCCTTCCCTGGCCCTGGTTCCTGTGATGGTGTCTGCTGGTGGGTTTCTTCTCGAGTAAGTTGTGATCCTCTGTAGTTGCCTATTAGTCTATTCAATTTGATGGCACTGGCTTGCCCTGTGACTTCACTTTTTTCTTAAGACTTTAAGAAGAGCTGTTGATTTTTCAGTTTGCTCAACTTTTCACTTATTGTTGAGATGAAGTGATAGGCTGCATAAGAAACCTGAAGTTTCTTATAGTTTTAAAGTATTTTAAAAGCCTGACCTGATCTTAGGTTCTGGGGATTTCCATATCTTGGGGAGTTTCTTGGCTTTTTAATTACTGCATATTTTGGCCAGTAGAGAAGACTTCACTTGAGAATAAATCATATTCACTATAAGATGTAGGTATATTTAGGACATTTCAAGAAGGTAGTAGGGCCTACGTACATGTGTAAGAGAATACCAAGGGGGGAAAAAGCTTATTTTAAAGTCAAGTCATGTAGATTCAGTGATAGATTAGCTTCATTTCAGTTCTTCAGTATACTTAAATATACTTAGCTCTCTATTGCCTATAAAATTTAAATTTATCATTGCCTCTAAATGGAATATTTACTCTCTGCATTATTAACTCCTCTCGTCCTTCATGTCTCAGGGAAGGCTTTCCTGACTAGACTATGTAAAGCAGACACTATACCTGTAACTTTCTATCGCATAAACAACTTTATTTACTTTGCAGGTAATTATTATGTATGTATGTATGTATTCTCTGTCTCCCCTCCCCTAAGGTAAGGTCCAAGAGGTAAATACCCGCCTTGACTTTTCGCCTGCATTTCCCTGTGTCCTAATGTGCAAGGAAGACAGTGAAAAAAAGAGAAATACAGACTAGGACAGAGAGAAGGGAAGTAGATGTTTTTCTATAATGTGGGACACAAAAATCTGAGAACTCAGATAAGAGACAACATTTATGCTGATTAGTGAAGATAAAGGTGAAGGATGGCAGATTTGGGAGTACTCCTGGGCTAGGCTGTGATCATCAACACCATCAGTCACCAGTGGCTGGTGGTCAGCACGAAGGTCAGCTCCCGGGGCCCCTTGTGACTGTAGCAGCAGCAGGAGCAGTTGTGTCTCTGGTGGGTATTGGTAGCACAGTTGACATTAGGGGAAGAGCAACAGCTGAGATACTCAGTGAGCAAAAGAAGAAAGCGAAAAGTGCTAAAATGCATTCAGTAGCCATGGAGATGATTCATTTCTTGGAGCAGTGCGTATGACAATTCCAGAAACTTCTCAAGATTATCTAGGGGGAGACTGGATTTCCTGAAGAATAAATAAGGACGTGCAGGGTCAGAGAAATTTCACTTTGCTTGCTTTTAGTCTTTTCTAATTGTCAAATGACATCTAAGAAATAAAGTAAGTATCCTTTGGTAAGTAATTAATCTTATTTGTCCCTTCAAGAGAGAAATCGGGAAACCAAACAAACAAACAACAACAACAAAAAAAAACACCTATCTCAGGATTTTCTGTACACAAGAGAATATAAGAATACAAAACAAGTAATTGTTCTTTCTTTAGCCATATAAATTAGGGGGAAAATAGGTGTTTAGAGTAATTGTTTTTCTCTAGTGCCTTGAGCTCAAAGCCAAGTTCTCTCCAACTTAATGCAGGAAAAATTACAACAAATATTATTATTCCAAATTTTCTCATATCCCAATCATGCTATGTAATTTTTCTTCCAGGAAAAAGCTGATAGAAACACTTTGCTTGGGTGGCTTAGCTTTCCTGTAGCACAAAATGAAATTTCTAGCAACCCAATCTTGTGAGTATTGCTCTTTGCTGTCTCCATCCCTAAAAATGGAGTGCTGGTGGTTACCTATGTTTTATATGTCAGCTTTTCATACTTGTGAAAATTATCTCAACTTGGTCACAGAGTTTCACAAATGAATGTTGAGTTGATCCCCTTTGATCATTGCTCTTGAATTTTTCCCCCATACTTTGTGTGAATGCTTGTGGTGAGTTGGTGAGTAATGTGAGTTGCCTTGTGTCTAATCTATATCCTATAGAAGACATTGTTTCTTACAATGACTTTATAGTTAGAGTAATCTACCATTTCTCTCTACAGATAATCATTTTAACAGTACTTGAATATCATGCATTACCTTTAAGGTCCAGGGTCCTGAGTCATAATTTTTCATCCAAGTCTTACAACCTGCATATAGGTTGTATTAAAACTGCATGTTTTCTTGGAAAACCTACGGGCTAACAAAATCTTAAAACATTTTCAGGTAAAATTATATTTTGTGTTTATAGATGAACACTAAAGTCAAACTTATTGTTCAATCTTCCCATTTGTCCAAGAGTGAATTCAATTTAGAAATAGCTAAAGGGCATTTCTGAACTCAGAGATGAGATCTGATGGTCAAAAATAAAGATGATGCCTTTTATTTTTCAATAATTTTTTTTCCAATGTTGCTCTGGGTAAAACAGGTGCATATTATAGTTATTATTGGATTCTCTCCAATTTATGACATTATGTATTTTATATTCTTGTAAAACTGTCTAAAAGAATACAGTTTCTTATATAAAGAAAATAGGAATGATATTTATAAAGCAGGACTTATAAAGTAACATTTCTAAAAGATCTAATAAATTATGTATTTACATATATATATAGTACATAATGAATAGTTATTTTTTTTCCTTTCAACTATACTCACATTAAAACATGAATCTTTAGCTTTCTTTCATTTTTCCTCAAAATCTTTAGTATAAAATATTAATCTATAATGGGCTTCTTAGGTGGTGCTAGTGGTAAAGAACCTGCCTGCCAATGCAGGAGATGCAAGAGATCCAAGTTCTATCCCTGGGTCAGGAGGATCACCCGGAGGGGGGCTCAGCAACCCCCTCCAGTATTCTTGCCTGGAGAATCCCATGGACAGAGCAGCCTGATGGGCTACAGTCAACAGCGTTGCAGAGAGTCAGACACGACTGAAGTGACCTAGCACATGGGCACATTAATAAATGTGTGTTAGTTGCTCAGTCATGTCTGACTCTTTGCGGCCCCATGTACTGTAGCCCACCAGGCACCTCTGCCCATGGGATTCTCCAGGCAAGAATACTGGAGTGGGTTGCCATTCCATTCTCTAGGTGATCTTCCCAACCCAGGGATTGAACCTAGGTCTCCCGTAGACATTATAGGAATCAGCGAACTAAGATGGACTGGAATGGGCCAATTTAACTCAGATGACCATTATATCTACTACTGTGGACAAGAATCCCTTAGAAGAAATGGAGTAGTCATCATAGTCAACAAAAGAGTCCAAAATGCAGTACTTGTATGCAATCTCAAAAATGACAGAATGATCTCTGTTCATTTCCAAAGCAAACCATTCTATATCACAGTGGTCCAAGTCTATGCCCCAACAAGTAATGCTGAAGAAGCTGAAGCTGAATGGTTCTGTGTAGACCTACAAGACCACCTAAAACTAACACCCAAAAAGATATCCTTTTCGTCATAGGGGACTGGAATGCAAAAGTAGGAAATCAAGAGGTACCTGGAATAACAGGCAAGTTTGCACTTGGAGTACAAAATGAAGCTGGGCAAAGCCTAACAGAGTTTTGCCAAGAGAATGCACTGGTCATAGCAAACTCCCTCTTCCAACAACACAAGAAAAGACTCTACACATGGACATCACCAGACGGTCAATACTGAAATCAGATTGATTATACTCTTTGCAGTCAAAGATGGAGAAGTTCTATATAGTCAGCAAAAACAAGACCAGGAGCTGACTTTGGCTCAGATCATGAACTCCTTATTGCCAAATTCAAACTTAAAGAAAGTGGGGGAAACCACTAGACCATTCAAGGATGACCTAAATCAAATCCCTAATGACTGTACAGTGGAAGTGACAAATAGATTCAAGGGATTAGATCTGATAGACAGAGTGCCTGATGAACTATGGACGGAGGTTCATGACATTGTACAGGAGGAAGTGATCAAGACCACCCACAAGAAAAAGAAATGCAAAAAGGCAAAATGGTTGTCTAAAGAAGGCCTTACAAACGGATAAGAAAAGAAGAAAAATTAAATGCAAAGGAGAAAAGGAAAGATATACTCATTTGAATACAGAGTTTCAGAGAATAGCAAGAAGAGATAAGAATGATTTCCTCAGTGATCAATGCAAAGAAGTAGAGGAAAACAATAGAATGGGAAAGACTAAAATTCTCTTCAAGAAAATTAGAGATACCAAGGGAACACTCCATGCAAAGATGGGCACAGTAAAGGACAGAAATGATATGGACCTAACAGAAGCAGAAGATACTAAGAAGAGGTGGCAAGAATACACAGAAAAACTGTATAAAAAGGATCTTCATGACCCAGATAACCACAATGGTGTGATCACTCACCTAGAGCCAGACATCCTGGAATGAGAAGTCAAGTGGTCCTTAGGAAGCATCACTACGAACAAAGCTAGTGGAGGTGATGGAATTCCAGCTGAGCTATTTCACATCCTGAAAGATGATGCTGTGAAAGTGCTGCACTCAATATGCCAGCAAATTTGGAAAACTCAGCAGTGGCCACAGGACTGGAAAAGTCAGTCCTAATTCTAATCCTAAAGAAGGGCAATGCCAAAGAATGCTCAAACTACCACACAAGTGCATTCATCTTACACACTAACAAGGTAATGCTCAAAATTCTCCAAGCCAGGCTTCAGCAGTACATGAACCAAGAACTTCCAGATGTTCAAACTGGATTTAGAAAAGGTAGAGGAACTAGAGATCAAATTGCCAACATCCACTGGATCATCATAAAAGCAAGATAGTTCCAGAAAAAAACATCTATTTCTGCTTTATTGACTATCCAAAGTCTTTGTCAGTGTGGATCACAACAAACTGTGGAAAATTCTTCAAGAGATGTGAATGCTAGACCACATTACCTGCCTCCTGAGAAATCTGTATGCAGGTCAAGAAGCAACAGTTAGAACTGGACATGGAACAACAGACTGGTTCCAAATTGGGAAAGGAGTCTTTAAAGGCTGTATATTGTCACCTTGTTTATTTAATTTATATGCATGATGTTAACTTATATACATACATGTATATATATATATATATACATATATATATATACATTTGTATATACATATATTTAATTTATATACATACATGCAGAGTGCATCATGAGAAATGCAAATACCAGGCTGAATGAAGCACAAGCTGGAATCAAGACTGCAGGGAGAAATATCAATAACCTCAGATGTGCAGATGACACCACCCTTATGGCAGAAAGTGAAGAGGAACTAAAAAGCCTCTTGATGAAAGTGAAAGAGGAGAGTGAAAAGTTGGCTTAAAGCTCAACATTCAAAGAACTAATGGTATCTGGTATCTGGTCCCATCATTTCATGGCAAATGAAACAGTGGAAACAGTGGAAACAGTGACAGTGTTTATTTTCTTAGGCTCCAAAATCACTGGAGATGATGACTGCAGCCATGACATTCAAACACACTTGCTCCTTGGAAGAAAAGCTATGACCAACTTAGACAGCATATTAAAAAGCAGAAACACTGCTTTGCCAATGAAGGTCCATCTAGTCAAAGCTATGGTTTTTCCAGTAGTCATGTATGGATGTGAGAGTTGAACTATAAAGAAAGCTGAGTGCTGAAGAACTAATGCTTTTGAACTGTGGTGTTGGAGAAGACTCTTGAGAGTCTCTTGGACTGCAAGGAGATCCAACCAGTCCATCCTAAAGGAAATCAGTCCTGAATATTCATTGGAAGGACTGATGCTGAAGCTGAAACTCCAATACTTTGGCCACCTGATGTGAAGAACTGACTCATTGGAAAAGACCCTGATGCTGGTAAAGATTGAAGGCAGGAGGAGAAGGGGCCAAGAGAGGATAAGATGGATGGATGGCATCACTAACTCAATGGACATGAGTTTTAGAAAGCTCCGGGAGTTGGTGATGGATAGGGAAGCCTGGGAGAAGGCAATGGCAACCCACTCCAGTACTCTTGCCTACAAAGTGGACGGAGGAAATGAAAATGCTCCTCCTGCCATGGACAGAGGAGCCTGGTGGGCTGCAGTCCATGGGGTCGCTAAGAGTCAAACACGACTGAGCGACTTCACTTTCACTTTTCACTTTCATGCATTGGAGGAGGAAATGGCAACCCACTCCAGTGTTCTTGCCTGGAGAATCCCAGGGACGGCGGGGCCTGGTGGGCTGCTGTCTATGGGGTCGCACAGAGTTGGACACGACTGAAGTGACTTAGCAGCAGCAGCAGCAGGGAAGCCTGGTGTGCTGCAGTCCATGGGTCACAAAGAGTCGGACACAACTGAGCAAATGAACTTAACTGAATTGAATGTAAAATTAGGACATTTGCATTATGACGGTAAGCTTCATAATCTTAACACATACGCAATAAACTATTTTTTAAAAAGCAAACATTAATTGTGTATGTACTCAGGTACTGAGGTAAAATTTCACATACTTTATCTCTCCTGTAATTCTATCAAGAACTGATAAAGAAGTTGCCAATTTTATTTCTGTAATATAGAAGAAGAAACTGACACTTAATGATTTTAAAAACAAGATGACAGATCCAAAATGGAGTTACCTATTCTAAACCCTATGTCACCAACTTAAGATTTAAGCTAACTACAGTTTCTGCTTGTAATGGAATCTTAAACCAGAAAATCAGGAATCACCTGATCACCACTAGTTAATCCACCTGACAGATCACCTCCAGCCTCCAAAGGAAAGTAACATTGCAATAACCAACCTGCTTTTTGCCTGTTAATTCCTTGTTGCCACTCCATTCTGCCCATGAACGTCCTTCACTTTAGAAAGCTCCTTGGCACCCCTTTCTATCAGCCAGATTGGATTCTGCCACATTCATGAATCATTGAATAAAGTCAACAAAACCTTTAAATTTTACTCAGTTGAATTCTGTTTTTTAACAGAAAAGTTATGTAACTTGTTTATGGCCAAACAGCAGAGAGCAGATATGACTCGGTCCTATGCCTGTCTGACTCCAAAGGCCATATTCTTACCTACATTACACTGACTTTCATGTATGGAATATTAATTACATTTTACCCACCTCTGAGTGGAGGGGTAAGGAAGATGACCTGATTTCTTGCTGCTTTCAACAGGGTATATTGCCTTACCCTCTGAATATATTTTAGAGTCATGAGAGATTTAATTGATTTTTCTGTTTTAAAATCATGTTAATGTGTATGATAGTCTATAGCTAGTTGGGCAGGCTATTACAACTATGCTGCTAATAAATTTTAATTTCAAGTGGATGTTTTGCTAACCTTGGCTAGCCAATCACAGACACATTTAATTGGTTTCAAGGAGCTCTGAGGATTAGTGTGGGTCCATCACCAAAAAATAGAAAAAAGTTAGCAAAAGCTGGTGTCCTAGAATATGGTGGTGGTTCAAATAACTTCATGAATCAATTTTTATTTTATTTTAAACAATTGAATTTTAATACTATATAGCTAACCGCTGTGTTTAGCATTATGAAGTGTCAAGATAAATGATAGCACCTCAATATAATCTACGTATGATACATTGACATCATGAAATAGTATCAATAAATTGAGACAATAAAGATAAGAATATTTTCCTGATTTTGTAAATAATTTTTTGAACTAAAAATCTTAAAGCTAATTGGTTAGAAGTAGAATGTACCATTTCACCTGCCAAGAGCCTTGCAAGAATTTCTTCACGTTGGAAAGAACGGCTGATAAGAATCTAGAGTCATCTCAGGTGTTGTGTTCCTAGGATGAAGAGTTCCTCTACCTGGCACAGGAAGAGGAGACACCTTTACAAATTTAAATTTTCTTTATAAAAATAAATTTCCTTTTACACAAAGAAAAGGTATGCTCTTCTTTAGAGTTTTCCCTGTGTCCAATGTTCCTCAATTGCCATCAACTCAAACTAATCGTTATGCAAAAGTAGTACATTTTAAGGGTTACATATTCTGGTCCCCTTCCCTGGTTAACCAGTAGGTAGGGTAAAATCTCAAACTTTTCACTGAAGATGGTGGCTCTCAAACTGCAAAATCACTGAAGATGGTTACTGCAGCCATGAAATTAAAAGATGCTTGCTCCTTGAAAGAAAATCTATGACCAACCTCGATAACGTAAAAAGCACAGACATTACTTTGCCAACAAAGGTCCATCTGGTCAAAGCTATGGTTTTTCCAGTAGTCATGTATGGATGTGAAAGCTGGACCACAAAGAAGGCTGAGCAGCAAAGAATTGATGTTTTGGAACTGTGGTGCTGGAGAAGATTCTTGAGAGTCCCTTAGACTGCAAGGAGATCCAACCAGTCCATCCTAAAGAAAATCAGTCCTGAATATTCATTGGAAGGACTGATGCTAAAGTTGAAGCTCCAATAGTTTGGCCACCTGATGTGACGAGCCAACTCATTAGAAAAGACCCTGATGCTGGGCAAGATCGAAGGCAGGAGGAGAAGGGGACAACAGAGGACAAGATGGTTGGATGGCATCACCGACTCAATAGACATGAATTTGAGCAAGCTCCAGGAGATGGTGAAGGACAGGGAAGGCTGGCGTGCTGCAGTCCATGGGTCACAAGGAGTTGAACACAACTAAGCGACTGAACAACCACCACCACAACAAAGGTAAAATCTCAAACTCTTCACAGTTCTTGATGGTTCTGTCTATGGCGAGGGGCTGCTGAAAGAGAAAGGACAATGACCCCACACTCTGAGATTACAGGGACTTCATTACTGAGTGGTGTCACCCATGCACTGAATGGGGAGGATGAGGGGGCAGCAGTGCCCTGCCTGTTAAAGAAGGTAAAGAGGCTGAGTGATGAGAAATATGATTCAAACTGGTCAAATGGTGCCTTGGTCATCTTCATTTTTATCTGGGTAAGTAGAGGAAGAGGTATTATCAGGAAGATGGGGTGGACCTCTCCACAGTTCCACAGCTCCATACAAAAGATGATGCAGTTGTGGCGCCTGAGCCAAGGAACTCTTAAGCTGAAATAATGTTGGCAATGAGGATCTTGCTATATAATATGGAACTCACATGTAGTAAAAGCATTAGAAGTTCATTTGGTTGAGGGCGTTCCCTGGTGGTCCAGTGGCTAAGATTTCCTGTGCCCAGTGCAGGGGGCCCAGGTTCAATTCCTGGTCAGGGAAATAGAGCCTACAAGCCACAACTAAGAGTTCACATACTTCAGATACAAAATCCCACAGGCTGCAATTAAGACCCAGTGCAGACAGATAAATATTTAAAGAAAAAAACTGCATTTGGTTGAGCCCTGAGTGGCTGACAGCTGAACCTAAAAACAAATGTGCCCTGCCAACCAATGTGAAGCTGTGATCTCCCTCTTCACCCACTGGACCCTCACTCCCATTCTATTCCAATTTCATTCGCTCTAAGGATAAAGATAATTTGTGGTAGGGCCAAGGTCTCTCTGGTCCCAAGGAGGATCAAAGGCCATATACACTCTGAACTTTGGGATATGGAGGGTTTTAAACTTCTGTGACTCTATAGAATCAGCCCCCACAAAGGGCCAACCTTCTCACTTTCATAGAAGTGAGAAGAGGTGCCCAGGGGTGCCCAGGGAAGAAGAAATGCCCAAATACAGTTAACACAGTTTGGATAGGGTTCATAGGGGTCAGGGCTTCCCTGGGCTCAGATGGTAAAGAATCCACCAGCAATGCGGGAGACCTGGGTTATGTCCCTGGGTTGGGAGAAGGGAAAGGCTACCCACTCCAGGATTCAGGCCTGGAGAATTCCATGGACTGTATAGTCCATGTGGTCGCAAAGAGTCGGACACAACTGAGTGACTTTCACTTTCACTTTTGTAGGGGACACAGTAGGTGAGGGAAGCTGATGTGACCTTGTGGGTGGGACCTATGAACCAATTTGATGTACTTTTTTTTTTGGTTGCTTCTACATCTAATGTAGAGTAGGAATTGGTATATTATATGCATGCACTTCCCATCCCAATAGTGTCAAGGGATTCTCCCATGAGTTGTAGGAAAGTTGCTTCTAACTTTGGTACTGCACACTTTTTGAATTTCAGTGACTAAAGAATTGAGATCAGAGGGCTTCCCAGGTGGCAACAGTGGTTAAAAAAAAAAAAATGCTTGCCAATTCAGGAGATACAAGAAACGTGGTTCAATCCCTGGGTCAAGAAGATCCCCTGGAGTAGGAAGTGGCAACCCGCTCCAGTTTTTTCTTGCCTGGAAAATTCCATGGACAGAGGAGCCTGGCAGGCTAAAGTCCATGGGGTCACAAAGAGTTGGACACAGCTGAGCGACTGAGCACACACACACAAAAGGATTTAGGGTGGGCTTAGTACAATAGCTGGTGTCCTTGTAAGAAAAAGTACATTTGGACAGACACACAGGAAAGACAGGGAAGAAGACTTCATGATGATGGAGGTTAAGAGTGGTGTGAATCAGCAGGGACACCAAGTATTAATAGTAATATTAGGACGAGGCAATGAAGGATCTTTCTCAAGAGACTTCAGAGGAAATGCAGCCCTGCCAGCACCTTGATTTCAGACTTCCAGCCTCCAGAGCTGTGAGGGAATAAATTCCTGTTGCTTTAAGCCACCTAGTTTGTGGTACTTTATGACAGGCCAAGGGAGCTAATATAAAGGCTCTATCCATGGATTCTCCAGGCAGGAATACTGGAGTGTGGAAGTCTTTCCCTTCTCCAGGTATCTTCCCGATTCAGGGATCGCACGGGGTCTCCCGTACTGCATGCAGATTCTTTATGTCTGAGCCACCAGAGAAGCCCCTCCCTAGGCTGAGCCCTGAGGAAACTCAGGGTGTGAGAATACAGGAAACTGGCCCCAAATAGCTGAGGTGCATATAAAAGGAATGATTTCAATGAGCCCAGACTCTTGTATCTTCCCATAAATATAAAAGCAATAAATTCCTTAACTCGAGATACCTGGCTTTCTTTAATTAACAATCATTTTTTGATGTTTAGACTACCTTCCCTTTGTTGTAAACCTTCTATATAACCTGACTCCTCCTCCCCTTGCTTCCTCAGAGCACGGTCGAGTGGTTAAGACTCTGCACTTACAGTGCAGGGATCATGGGTTCAATCCCAGGTCAGGGAAATAAGATCTTGCATTCCATAAATAAGTAAATATTTGCCAGTGGTAAATATGCCACCTGTTTCTTCTTCTGCTTATAGTAAAAATATAAGAGAGAGAAACTGAGGGTAAACTGTTAAACAAAAAGGATCCAGGACCTGATGAATTTGGACATCCTCAGGTGTTAAGATGGCAAACAAAAAGCCAAAAATGTGACTTTTTAAACTTCTGCTGAAACTTCAGAAAAAAAGAAGTATCCACTCACACACAAAAAATCCTTTGAAAAGATGAAGGGTGCGCCTCTTAGATTCTCTTAATCAAACTAGGGGCCTCCAGGAGGTTTAAGGGGCACTCACTGACCCTTATCCATCTCAGCAGGAAGCTATAACAGAGAAGGCATTAATTTGGAAAGATCTGTAGAAATGGGTTTTATCAAATGAAGTTAACTCCATTGAAGTCCAGGGTAGCCCTACAAAGTTTTTGCAAAGCTTATTTTAAAAAAAAAGGGGGGGGGGAGGAAAAAAAAAAAAAAAAACCCACTGCTTATTGGCCTGAAAGGGCAGACAGAGTGCAAGATGAAAGGAAGTTGTCAGATCTCCAAAATTCTGCGGGCAGGAAGAGCACTGATAAAATTATTCAGCTTTAGAAGAGTTAGGGAAAACACTGAAACCACTCGCCCTGGACAGGCACCATAGTCACAACCACTTGAACAAGTTATCTTAAAAAGGACGTCCTGGTAAGGAACCCAGAACTAACAAATTACCAGAAGAATTCAGGAAAACTCAAGAGAGGAGACTCCAATCCATATGTCCTACCACCTCCCAGGATTCCGCTCACTAGAATCCACTGTGACTGAACCATGAGAGCACCCTCAGGAAGGATGCTGAATCAGAGAAATTGGCCAGAGACAACCCAGAAACTAATCCCATCACCATAAAACCCAAGGCTGTGTTGTGAGCTACGTGGCAGAGCAGTTCTCCTGGGTTCCCTTACCCTTCTGCTCTCCAACCAGGCACCCCTTCCCAATAAAGTCTTTTGCTTTGTTAGCCCCTGTGTCTCCTCATATGATAATTTCTAGTGTTCGACAACAGCCCACTCTTGGACCATGGAAGGGGTCCCCCTTCCTGCAACAGAAGTGTGCTACCTTCCAAGAAAAAGGAGAAAACCAAAGACTGGAGCTGAATGACAGGTAGGGTTAACCCCAGATTTTGAAAACTAATCAAGAGATATGAAACATGACCAGCTGTATTTCAGAGCTGCTGGACCCAGTGACCCCTTTGAACCTCCTAGTATCCCTCCTTTTTGACTATTGAAGGGCAGCAGAATATGTCACCCCAAAACATGGAAGGTAGCACACTTCTGTTGCAGGAAGGGGGACCCCTTCCACAGTCCAAGAGTGGGCCTTCTTGGCATAAGGATCGTTTTGAGCTATTAAAAAAAAAAAAAGCTGCAGACATAAGAGAAACTCTGAAAACAGAGGTTACCCTTTACTAAAGGAAATCTACATTTATTTTACATTAGAAAGGGGACCTGTACTAGCAAGGGGCCCGTGTGCCTGCCAAGTCGCTCAGTCATGTCCAACTCCTTGCGACCCCATGGACTGTAGCCCACCAGGTTCCTCCATCCGTGGGGATTCTCCAGGCAAGAATACTGAAGTTGGGTTGCCATGCCCTCCTTCAGGGGATCTTCCCAACCTAGGAATCGAGCTGGCATCTCTTATACCTCCTGCACTCGCAGGTGGATTATTTTACCACTAGTGCCACCTGGGAAGGGACCCATTGTCAAAGATAACTTTTCACCTGAGAGACTTATCTGTTTACCTCTGTTTACCAAACATTTTCTACTCTCACCTTCCCTTGAATTGAATTTCCTCTCCTCAGTATCTTTCGTCTTTAGCTGAAGATGATATTTTGCTGGTCACTTGGACCATTTCTGGAGAAGGAAATGGCAACCCACTCCAGTACTCTTGCCTAGAAAATTCCAAGGATGGAGGAGCCTGGTGGGCTACAGTCCGTGGGGTCTCAAGCTTTCCTGTATATCTCCCATGTATACACTGATGCCAAATTTTATTGACTACTGAAATTCCCTGGTGACCCAAGGGTTGGCCTTCCCTGGTGGCTCAGAGGGTAAATAATCTGCTTGCAATGTAGGAGACTTGAGTTCAATCCCAGGGTCAGGAAGATCTCCTGGAGAAGGGAATGGCAACCCACTCCAGAACTCTTGCCTGGAGAATCCCATGGACAGAGAAGCCTGGTGGCCTACTCACTAGTCCAGTGAGTCACAAAGAGTAGGATGTGACTGAGGGACTTTCACTTTTTTTCACTTTCCAGGGTTTGGACTCTGAGCTTCCCCTGCAGTGTCCACAAGTAGAATCCATGGTCCAGAACTAAAATCCTTCAGGCCACGCAACTTGCAAAGATTTTGTAACTGCTGGGTCTCCAAATCATCACCTGTGTGACTTAAATACAGTTTGATCATCGACCTCCTTGATAATTCTATTGAAACCGCAGAAGACAGCTCAAAACCCCTTACCTGCTTTGGGGTAAGTGATAGACTGTCCAGTTTCTGATTCAGGAATCTTGTGCCTTCTGTCTGCATTCATGAAGCTGTGGCAGTCTAACCTGTTGATCTGCAAGTAGTGAAAACTCAGACTTTTCATAGTTCTCAACAAGGTGATATATGTTACCTCTGGACCAAGACAGAGGAGAAAGTTAAATGCATGTTCTGTCCTCCCACCCACCCCACCTTTTTTTTTTTTTTTTGGACTTTTTTTTTTTCTTACCAGATTGTACCAGGTTTAATAGTGGTCTGTCCCCAAAACGGATGTCCAAGTCGTAATCCCCAGAACCGGCAAAGGTGACCTTATGTGGAAAAATGACCTTTTCACATGTAATTATGGATTCTGAGATGAGATCACCCTGGATTCAGGGTGGCCCCTTGTTTGTGCTCAGTCGCTCAGTTGTGTCTGACTCTTTGCAACCCCATAAACTGTAGCCCACCAGGCTCTTCCGTTCATAGAATTTTCCAGGCAAGAATACTGGAATGGGTTGCCATTTCCTATCTCACTCCCCTCCCACCTCCTTTTTTACCTATATCAGCCAGAAGCACACAAGGAAAGAAATTGTTTCTGTGAATTGTTTCATGGAAGACAGTTCTTAGGATAAGAGGGAAAACCAGCCATTCTGTTAGATAAGAGAGAAATAATTTTTTAGTATATTGACTGAAGTGATATTTATTTGTGATAGTGGTGGGAGATGTGCTTTGATTTGACCAAAAAATGGCAGATGAACAAATGTGAGTGGCTGGACAGTTCACACATGAGGATTCCTGGAAATATTTGTGGAAACCAACTACTGTTGAGTGCAGAAGGCAGTCCATTTTAGTGGACACTAGAGGGAGTTATTCTGTTTATTCATTTGCCAAGTTATATAAGCTGTTGTTTCAGAGCCTAAAAGTCCCATAGAGTGAAGGGTGTTGGGGAGAGGAACCAAGAGAAAAGACAGGCTTGAGAACTACTTCTAAGAAAGAAGTTTGGTTTGGTTCCTGGTAACCTGAACTGGCTAGAAGCAAAAACCTTCCCAAGTTGTACATTTGTATTAAGTCGCTTCAATTGTGTTCGATTCTGCGCAACCCCATGGACTGTAGCCCACCAGCCTCCTCTGTCCATGGGATTCTCCAGGCAAGAATACTGGTGTGGGTTGCCATGCCCTCCTCCAGGGGATCTTCCCCACCGAGGGATAGAACCTAAGTCTCTTACATCTCCTGCATTGGCAGATGGCTTCTTTACCATTAGTGCCACCTGGGAAATCCAACCCAGGTTGTAGGGGATTTTCTTGTCAAAGAAACCTAATTCCGGCCCAGAAAACCTTTGACATTTATTGCTAGAACTGCCACCAGATCCCCAAACTTGCCTAAGCAGAAAGCAGTCTGCCAAAACCTTACAGCTAGCATGGAATGTATAACTAACATCCACTTTACCTGTGACTATCCAGGAAAATGAAGTAGGAAAAACCATGCAGAATACAGTTGAGGTTCATAGAGGACAAAGTTCCCGGTTGCTAGTTCTCAGATGAGAACCGGGATCTAATCAAGTAACTTTTCCATCTCTGCCAGGGCAGGTCCTCATGGTGTTCCCACCCCTATCACACCCCCATATCTACCCCTCTCTGAATGTTCAGGTATTTTTTATGATGGATATCTTGTCCCTGCTCTGTAACTGTACAGTGGAGGGGTGAAGGGACAAGGGCATATGATCGTTCATTTTTTAATTTATTTTATTTTTTTATTTTTTTTATTTTATTATTAATAGAGAATAGGACCATGACAATGTACCTGACAGCAAGATCCTGGATTCTGAGCTCAGAGCAGAGAACTTTAAGGCGTTGGGAACTGTCTGAACCAAAAATTTAGAAGCAGTGTGTGCTTGAATTATCAAGTGGAAGAAAGCAAAGCCACGTGAGCATATTAATGAGAAATGTATTGCTGTTAGGCCACTGAAATTGGAGAATTATTAAGAAATAACAGGACTGGTGTTACCCTAAGTTGATGGTTCTCAAACTTATAGTCATTTTCAGTCCTTAGAAAGTTTTTATTTAAGACACTTTTTTCCTAATAATGGACTCTGCATTAAATTATAACACCATAGGTATAATCTATACCTATTAATTTACTGTAAGTATCTGTGCCTCCTTCCTGACCCAAAACCAATTTTTGTCCCCTTGGGGGCACTGTTGCCCTGGTTAAGAAGGAGTGCTCTACATGAGACCGATATCTGTCTCATTCCCACCTCTCTCACCTCAAATTTCCCTCCTATCTCTGCATACTGATAATTTATTTTAGCCTTCTTTTAATTCCTTGAATGTACCAAGCTCTTCTGAACCTTAAGACCTTTTCTCCTTACTTCCTTTTTTTTCCCTTCCTTTTTTTCCTGTCCTCTAATTTTTAATATTTCTTAACAGTTTCTCAGTGATACTTTTGCCCAGAAACCTGGTTTTAAAGTAGTTCTCTTTAAAGTATTTCTCTCTTAGTGCTCTTGTTTTCTGTAAGACCACTTAAGACAATTTATAATATTTGACTGTTTTGATACTTAATGTCTGTTTTACTCACTACAAGACACTCCATGTATACTGAGAACCTAGTGTTGAAATAAGTTTTTAAGTCCAAGATGGAGCTGCTTGGTGTGCTGTGTCAGAAAACTGAAATTCAGATAAATTTAGTGTCCCTGTAAATGATCTACTTGACCAGAAATGTAGTATGTGTATCCAGGCAGCTGATTCTCGATTGCCAATAATCTGTGAAGATTTCCTTGTTCTAAATAAGGTTGGATATACAACCCCAGCCAACCAACTTAAGTCAAATCACTTTTCCTTATTCCCTGACTGACCTGCTAGCTTTTAAGGAAACTCCTGACCTCCAAGCCAATCATGCCCTGTTTCCAAATGGCTATTTCCAACATTTTATAAAACTTACTCTTCCCAAATATTCGATGACAAATTTAAATAATAATGGAGTGATCACAGTTCAGGCACACAAAAATAGTCTCTGGTCTCAAACACGTCTCTGCACCACTGAGAACTTGAACTTTCTTTGAACTATTCTGGTTCCAAGGACATTGCGAACTGTATTCAGAACACCTGCCAGCTGCAACCTTGTGGTCTTAAGGTCTCCCTTGTAACTATGCAGCATTTTTGGATCCCAACCAATCCTTACTTAACAAGCATTCCAATTCTTGCCAGCTCCAATTATAATTCTTGATTAACGAGTCATGTAACTAAGTGTAACTTTGCAACTTTTTTGCCTTTATAAGCCTCCCCCATTTTGTAGTCCAAGGGAACATAATTCAAGTCCTTCTAGAATCTGTGTTTCCCCACATTGCAGCCCTAGATAAGCCCCAAATAAACACCTTTTAATTTCAATCAGGTCTCTGTTTCTGAAATTTTGGCTAACACGTCCATTGGGAAGTGTTCCACTGTTTGTGAGACACTGTACTCACCCAATCCATGGATTGTTTTCCCTTGAATAAAGGATATCAAACTGACTATGAAACTGAACAGAACATTATGGAGCCTTCCTAGGGCTTCTCAGGTGGCGCTAGTGGTAAAGAACCCATCTGAAATGCAGGAGACATAAAAGACTCTGGG
The DNA here is from genome assembly GCF_029378745.1 of Bos indicus. Classification (NCBI taxonomy): domain Eukaryota; kingdom Metazoa; phylum Chordata; class Mammalia; order Artiodactyla; family Bovidae; genus Bos; species Bos indicus. The sequence goes on from NC_091767.1 coordinate 7,024,359, forward strand.
TTGGGAAGATCCCTTGGAGGAGGGCATGACAATCCACTTCAATAATCTTGCCTGGAGAACCCCATGGACAGAGGAACCTGGCGGGCTACAGTCCATGGGGTTGCAAAGAAATGGACATGACTGAGCAACTTAACACACATATACACTTAGGTATAAGCCCCTCTGTATCCTTCACTTCTTGTTTGGTTTTCCTGGAGCTTCACAGAGCAGACTCAAACACTAGATGATTATAGAAGTGGAAAAGGCAGAAATGAAGGAAAGCAGTCAAGCAAGAGATGTAACAGAAGCTTGAACAATAGTCACAGGAAAGCAGTCAAGCAAGAGATGTAACAGAAGCTTGAACTATAGTCACAGGTCTCCTAGTTCCTCCTAAAGGGATATAGTAACAATCTGATGCAGATCTTTGAGTTGTTCTGTGAAACTAAGACCCTCACCTGGTGGGGAATGGTGACTCCATGCAGATCACAAGCATGTAGATCTCAGACTGGTTGGAACCAGAAAGTCAATGATTAAAGTTCTCTAAACATCACCCTGTTACTTCACCAACATTCAGAAGAATGTCCATGAGCTGATCACACATTCTCCAACTCTCACTCCAAATGTTGCCTTTAAAAACTCTTCCCTGAGTATGTACAACTGAGTCACTTTGCTGTACATCTGAAACTAAGACAACATTGTGAATCAACTATGTGCCATATGTGTGCTCAGTCGTTCAGTCATTTCCCTCTCTGTGTGACTCCATGAACTGTCGTCCACCAGCCTCCTCTGTCCACAGGATTTCCCAGGCAAAACTACTGAAATGAACTGCCATTTCCTTCTCTGGAGGGTCTTCCTGACCCAGGCATCAAACTCAAGTCTCCTGTATTGGCAGGCGAATTCTCTACCACTAAGCCACCTAGGAAGCCCCAGCATATTATAGCCCATGGGCCAAATCTCACTCGGGGCCCATTTTTATAATTCAAATTGTATGGGGACACAGCCATATCATTTATGTATTGTCTGTGGCTGTGTCTGCACTACCACCATAGAGTAAAGTAATTCTGCTTAATAAAAGGGTTGAATAGTTACACATCAACAGTGTTTAGCAGTGGCATCAGAGACCCAAGGGCCCTCAAAGCCTAAAATGTTGACCATCTGACTGATTGCAGAGACAGTTCACTGACTCCTGCTGTATAACATCACTGAAGCTGCTAGATCACATGACCCAAGTGATGGCATCTACAAACCAAGGGCAACCCCAGGCCAACAGCAAGGAAGAAAAGTGAACCTCAATCCTGCAACTGCAAGGAACTACATTCTATCAACATTTGAATATTCTTGCCGATAAACTAAACAAAGTGTTACAAAACTTTCCGCTTAATATAACCAAAATGGGTCTGGCACTCTATGTATTGTAAAGAGAGACAGGGAGTGTGTGTGTGATATTTTAATTACTTTTCTATTTATGAAAAAAAATTTTTTAATTAATATGATTGCTATAGTCTGAGTGTTCATGTCGCCATAAAATTCATACATTGAAATCGTAATCCTCAAAGATAATATTGTTATGAGGTGGAGCCAGTGGGAGGTGCTTAAGTTATTAGGGCAAAGCCCTCTGAATGGGCTTTGCCCTAATAATAAAAGAACCTTCAGAGAGGTCCCTATCCCTTTACACTCTATGAAGACACAGCCAAGAGGTATTCATGGTTAAACAGGCAGAAGAGTACTCACCAGACTATGACCATATTGACTCTCTGATCTTGGACTTCCAGCCTCTGGATCTGTAAGAAATAAATTTCTGTTGTTTACAAGCTTCCCAGTTTACGATATTTGGGGATAGCTGCCCAAATAGACAAAGATGATGACCGTAATCAGAACAATTGGGACATTTCTTTGTAGTGGTCTTTATGAACATATGAAATACCTGGTTTTTACTTATATACATCTTCTTTTTATTCATATGTATATAAAGTAATAATGTCTAATGCTATGCTAAGTCACTTCAGTCGTGTCCGACTGTGTGTGACCCCATAGATGGCAGCCCACCAGGCTCCCCCGTCCCTGGGATTCTCCAGGAAAGAACACTGGAGTGGGTTGCCATTTCCTTCTCCAATGCATGAAAGTGAAAAGTGAAAGTGAAGTCGCTCAGTCATGCCCGACTCTTAGCAACCCCTTGGATTGCAGCTTAACAGGCTCCTCTGTCCATGGGATTTTCCAAGCAAGAGTACTGGAGTGGGGTGCCATTGCCTTCTCCAAATGTCTAAAGATCTATTTTATATTTTAATTGCCAGCATTTTCCTGTATAATGAGTGCACTTTTTTTTTTTTTTTTACTGTTATGCTTAACTATGAGTCAGAGATAAAAATATCTACTTGTTTCAAGGAAATTATTTTTCCTTCTCATTTGTCATAATAGACACAGTTAAAAGAAAACCTGCTATTATTTTATTTGTTCTAATTTGGGGAGTAAATATATATTTTGGGCTTCCCTGATGGCTCAGTCAGTAACGAATCTGCCTGCAATGCAGGAGATAAGAGTTCAATCCCTGGGTTGGGAAGAACCCTTAGAGAAGGGGATGGCAACCTACTCCAGTATTCTTGCCTGGAAAATCCCATGGACTTAGGAGCCAGGTGGAATACAGTCCATAGGATCACAAAGAGTCAGACACAATAAAAGCGACCAAGCACACATGTACACATATACTTTACTGACCTTAATTTAACCTTATAATTTCTATTCTACACTCTATTTTTTATTTTGTTTTTACATAAAAATTTACTTTTAAACTGTTTATCTTTTATCTTTAAAGATTCCTCTCACCAACAAGTAGTAGGAGAGAAACACTTATTCCTTGGCTTCCCCCACCAAAACTCCTGTCTGGTTGATAGGAGTAATACTAAGTTAGGTGAATTGCCAAGGTAACACAGCAAGTCAGTGGGAGAACCATACTGTCTTAAACACAGTAAGTACTGTGCCACTACTTAAACACTTGAGTAGTGTCTTAAAACGGAGAAGGCGATGGCACCCCACTCCAGTACCCTTGCCTGGAAAATCCCATGGACAGAGGAGCCTGGTAGGCTGCAGTCCATGGGGTCGCGAAGAGTCGGACGCGACTGAGCAACTTCACTTTCACTTTTCACTTTTATGCATTGGAGAAGGAAATGGCAACCCACTCCAGTGTTCTTGGCTGGAGAATCCCAGGGACAGGGTTGGGGGGTGCCTCATGGGCTGCTGTCTGTGGGGTCACACAGAGTCAGATACGACTGAAGCAACTTAGCAGCAGCAGCAGCAGTGTCTTAAAAACTACTTTTAAACTTACTCAGTGACATTTTAAAAGCTAGAAATGGCACAAATGACAGAGTAATGAACTTATATATCCCTAAAAGTCAGTATGCTATATAAAATAAGTTGTGGGATGCTTATACAAGACAGAGAAAAAAAATTTTTTTAAGAAAAACAGAATTTTTAGTTTCCAGGTAATAATTACTCAGATCATATCATGTAAAATATCTGAGGTGTCCTGGAAACTCAGAAATATTAAATATTGAGTATATAGAGTGTCTCTCATAACTTTTAATTCACTATCCTCTACATGCATTATATGCAGAGTTTTCTTAGTTCATCAAGCATAATAAAGTAGGATAAAGCATCACTATGTTTGAAAGTACTTTGCTCACCATTTTTGAGAGTCTGGGGGTACTAGAGAGAGGGACTGTTTTTGGAAAGGAATTTTTGATCTCTATCAATTGGAGGTACTCAGGCAATCTGAAGCAGCAGCTCATCAGAAGCAAAGTAGTCAAATCAGTGGTGTACTTGGGCAGGCTCATCTCAGCTTGCAAGAGCGCACTATTACATTTTCAGAAATACTGTGAACTTGTTAGGATTATGATATGTGTGTGTGTGTTTATATGAGTGTGTTAAAATATATACATATATATGTATAATATATGTATTATATATAATGTTTATCTGTGCTATGTATATATATATAACATATGTGTGTATATCATATGTATGTTTATACATAGTGTATACATATGTATATACAAAACAAGTTGTATTGAAAGCAAAGACAACAATTTGGGAAAATATTTTTCCCTTTCTACAATACAACAGGGCTTCCCTGGTGGCTCAGGAGGTAAAGAATCTGCCTGCAATGCAGGAGACCCAAGTTCGATCCCTGGCTCAGGAGGATCCCTTGGAGAAGGGCATGCCAACCCACTCCAGTATTCTTGCCTGGGAAATCCCACGGACAGAGGATCCTGGCGGGCTATGGCCCATGGGGTTGCAAAGAGTTGGACACAACTGAGCAACTAACACTGCCCATAATACAACTAGACAGAAGTACAGATATAAGGAGAATATTTATTAATCTGTATATATATTTATATATGTATAATACTGGTTTTACTGTGTCTCAGATAAGAATTCCAGTGGCTAAGCTTTTATAGATGCTATGACAGCCAGTGTAGAATTGAACCGGAGGTGATTGAGAGAAAAGACATTCACAGTAGGAAATACATAATTCATGAAGGCACAGATGGGTTCGTAAACTTCAGAGACAATAAACAGCTTTGTTGACTTCAGTGTGAAAAGAAGAAAAATTGGGAAATAAGAGATGAAATTGTTTAAGAGTATATACTGGAGCATGTATTTAATGAAAGGCTTGAATATTTACGGCATTTAAAGTATCCTTAAATATCTACTACTGCAGGCAGGAATCCCTCAGAAGAAATGGAGTGGCCATCAGTGTCAACAAAAGAGTCCGAAATGCAGTACTTGGATGCAATCTCAAAAATGACAGAATGGTCTCTGTTCGTTTCCAAGGCAAACCATTCAATATCACAGTAATCCAAGTCTATGCCCCCACCAAAAATGCTGAAGAAGCTGAAGTTGAACGGTTCTATGAAGACCAACAAGACCTTTTAGAACTAACACTCAAAAAAGATGTCCTTTTCATTATAGGGGACTGGAATGCAAAAGTAGGAAGTCAAGAAACACCTGGAGTAACAGGCAAATTTGGCCTTGGAATACAGAATGAAGCATGGCAAAGGCTAATAGAGTTTTGCCAAGAAAATGCACAGCTCATAGCAAACACCCTCTTCCAACAACACAAGAGAAGACTCTACACATGGACATCACCAGATGGTCAACACCACAATCAGATTGATTATATTCTTTGCAGCCAAAGATGGAGAAGCTCTATACAGTCAACAAAAACAAGACCAGGAGCTGACTGTGGCTCAGATAATGAACTCCTTATTGCCAAATTCAGAAACTTAAATTGAAGAAAGTAGGGAAAACCACTAGACCATTGAGGTATGACCTAAATCAAATCCCTTATGATTATACAGTGGAAGTGAGAAATAGATTTAAGGGCCTAGATCTGATAGATAGAGTGCCTGATGAACTATGGACTGAGGTTCATGACATTGTACAGGAGACAGGGATCAAGACCATCCCCATGAAAAAGAAATGCAAAAAAGCAAAATGGCTGTCTGGGGAGGCCTTACAAATAGCTGTGAAAAGAAGAGAAGTGAAAAGCAAAGGAGCAAAGGAAAGATATAAGCATCTGAATGCAGAGTTCCAAAGAATAGCAAGAAGAGATAAGAAAGCCTTCCTCACCAATCAATGCAAAGAAATAGAGGAAAACAACAGAATGGGAAAGACTAGAGATCTCTTCAAGAAAATTCAAGATACCAAGGGAATATTTCATGTAAAGATGGGCTCAATAAAGGACAGAAACGGTATGGACCTAACAGAAGCAGAAGATATTAAGAAGAGGTGGCAAGAATACACAGAAGAGGTGCACAAAAAGATCTTCAGGACCCAGATAATCACGACAGTGTAATCACTCATCTAGAGCCAGACATCCTGGAATGTGAAGTCAAGTGGGCCTTAGGAAGCATCCCGACAAACAAAGCTAGTGGAGGTGATGGAATTCCAGTTGAGCTATTTCAAATCCTGAAAGATGATGCTGTGAAAGTGTTGCACTCAATATGCCAGCAAATTTGGAAAACTCAACAGTGGCCACAGGACTGGAAAAGGTCAGTTTTCATTCTAATCCCAAAGAAAGGCAATGCCAAAGAATGCTCAAACTACTGCACAATAGCACTCATCTCACATGCTAGTAAAGTAATGCTTAAAATTCTCCAAGCCAGGCTTCAGCAATACATGAACCATGAACTTCCTGATATTCAAGCTGGTTTTAGAAAAAGCAGAGGAACCAGAGATCAAATTGCCAACATCTGCTGGATCATGGAAAAAGCAAGAGAGTTCCAGAAAAACATTTATTTCTGCTTTCTTGACTATGCCAAAGCCTTTGACTATGTGGATCACAATAAACTGTGGAAAATTCTTCAAGAGATGGGAATACCAGACCACCTGACCTGCCTCTTGAGAAATCTATATATGCAGGTCAGGAAGCAACAGTTAGAACTGGACATGGAACAACAGACTGGTTCCAAATAGGAAAAGGAGTATGTCAAGGCTGTATATAGTCACCCTGCTTATTTAACTTACATGAAGAGTACATCATGAGAAACACTGGACTGGAAGAAACACAAGCTGGAATCAAGATTGCCAGGAGAAATGTCAATAACCTCAGATATGCTGATGACACCACCCTCATGGCAGAAAGTGAAGAGGAACTAAAAGGCCTCTTGATGAAAGTGAAAGTGGAGAGTGAAAAAGTTGGCTTAAAGTTCAACCTTCAGAAAACGAAATCATGGCATCTGGTCCCATCACTTCATGGGAAATAGATGGGAAAACAGTGGAAACAGTGTCAGACTTTATTTTGGGGGGCTCCAAAATCACTGCAGATATTGACTGCAGCCATGAAATTAAAAGACGCTTGCTCCTTGGAAGGAAAGTTATGACCAACCTAGATAGCATATTGAAAAGCAGAGACATTATTTTGCCAACAAAAGTCCGTCTAGTTAAGGCTATGGTTTTTCCTGTGGTCATGTATGGATGTGAGAGTTGGACTGTGAAGAAGGCTGAGCACCAAAGAATTGATGCTTTTGAACCGTGGTGTTGGAGAAGACTCTTGAGAGTCCCTTGGACTGCAAGGAGTTCCAACCAGTCCATTCTGAAGGAGATCAGCCCTGGGATTTCTTTGGAAGGAATGATGCTAAAGCTGAAACTCCAGTACTTTGGCCACCTCATGCGAAGAGTTGACTCATTGGAAAAGACTCTGATGCTGGGAGGGATAGGGAGCAGGAGAAGGGGATGACAGGATGAGATGGCTGGATGGCATCACTGACTCGATGGACGTGAGTCTGAGTGAACTCCGGGAGTTGGTGATGGACAGGGAGGCCTAGCGTGCTACGATTCATGGGGTCGCAGAGTCGGACACGACTGAGCGACTGAACTGAACTGAAGGTATCCTCAAATGAGTAAAATGTAGCCTAAGTCTCAGACAAGTAGGTCTAAACTGGAAAGTAGGAAGGGGGTTAATGGGACCTCCCTGGTGGCCCAGTGGCTAAGACTACACACTTCAAATGCAGTGCGTGTGGGTTTGATTGCTAGTTGGGGAACTAAGATCCCACATGCTGTGTGGTATGGCAAAACAAAAAAAGAAGAAGCTACTAAAAAAAACTTTTCAAGAAAAATGTAATTTTCCCTTATTGTTTATTCGAGGTCCCTATCTCAGCTTTTTATTTATTTTTTTTAAATTTTATTTTATTTTTAAACTTTTCATAATTGTATTAGTTTTGCCAAATATCAAAATGAATCCGCCACAGGTATACATGTGTTCCCCATCCTGAACCCTCCTCCCTCCTCCGTCCCCATACCATCCCTCTGGGTCGTCCCAGTGCACCAGCCCCAAGCATCCAGTATCGTGCATCGAACCTGGGCTGGCGACTCATTTCATACATGATATTTTACATGTTTCAATGCCATTCTCCCAAATCATCCCACCCTCTCCCTCTCCCACAGAGTCCAAAAGACTGTTCTATACATCAGTGTCTCTTTTGCTGTCTCATATACAGGGTTATTGTTACCATCTTTCTAAATTCCATATATATGCATTAGTATACTGTATTGGTGTTTTTCTTTCTGGCTTACTTCACTCTGTATAATAGGCTCCAGTTTCATCCACTTTATTAGAACTGATTCAAATGTATTCTTTTTAGTGGCTGAGTAATACCCCATTGTGTATATGTACCATAGCTTTCTTATCCATTCATCTGCTGATGGACATCTAGGTTGCTTCCATGTCCTGGCTATTACAAACAGTGCTGTGATGAACATTGGGGTACACGTGTCTCTTTCCCTTCTGGTTTCCTCAGTGTGTATGCCCAGCAGTGGGATTGCTGGATCATAAGGCAGTTCTATTTCCAGTTTTTTAAGGAATCTCCACACTGTTCTCCATAGTGGCTGTACTAGTTTGCATTTCCACCAACAGTGTAAGAGGGTTCCCTTTTCTCCACACCCTCTCCAGCATTTATTATTTGTAGACTTTTGGATCGCAGCCATTCTGACTGGTATGAGATGGTACCTCATTGTGGTTTTGATTTGCATTTCTCTGATAATGAGTGATGTTGAGCATCTTTTCATGTGTTTGTTAGCCCTCTGTATGTCTTCTTTGGAGAAATGTCTATTTAGTTCTTTGGCCCTTTTTTGATTGGGTCATTTATTTTTCTGGAGTTGAGCTGTAGGAGTTGCTTGTATATTTTTGAGATTAGTTGTTTGTCAGTTGCTTCATTTGCTATTATTTTCTCCCATTCTAAAGGCTGTCTTTTCAAACCTTGCTAATAGTTTCCTTTGATGTGCAGAAGCTTTTAAGGTTAATTAGGTCCCATTTGTTTATTTTTGCTTTTATTTTTTTTAATCAAATGATTCAAACCTATATAAGGTAAGTACATCATGGATGGTGAGAGGGGGGGTTTGCAGGCTGCACGTGGCTCCCACAACATGCCCTGAGGGGCAGCACAGCAAACAATGGGAGGACATGGGCTCTAGAGCCTGTCTTCCTTGTGCCTAATGAAAAGTTAAGTACCTGTTAGTATCCTGAAAGTGCAAGTGTTAATAGCTCAGACATGTGGACTCTGCAACCCCATGGGCTGTAGCCCACCAGGCTCCTCTGTCCATGGAATACTCCAGACAAGAATATCAGCATGGGTAGTCATTTCCTTTTCGAGGGATTCTTCCCAACCCAGGGATTGAACCCAGGTTTCTTGCATTGCTGGCAGATTCTTTACCATCTGAGCCACCTGCCTGGGGAAAATTACCTATCACTCATTCCTTACCAATCAAATGTGGATTATCGGATCTACCTCACAAGAGAATCAGTTCAGTTCAGTTCAGTCACTCAGTTGTGTTGGAGTCTTTGTGACCCCATGGACTGCAGCACGCCAGGCCCCCCTGTCTATCACCAACTCCTGGAGTTTACTCAAACTCATGTCCATTGATTCGGTGATGCCATCCAACCATCTCATCCTCTGTCATTTCCTTCTCCTCCTGCCTTCAGTCTTTCCCAGCATCAAGGTCTTTTCAAATGAGTCAGTTTTTCACATCAAGTGGTCAAAGGATTGGAGTTTCAGCTTCAGTATCAGTCCTTCCAAAGAAATCCCAGGGCTGATCTCCTTTAGGATGGACTGGTTGGTCTCTCAAGAGTCCAAGGGACTCTCAAGAGTCTTCTCCAACACCACAATTCAAAAGCATCAGTTCTTTGGTGCTCAGCTTTCTTTATAGTCCAACTCTCATATCCATACATGACAACAGGAAAAACCATAGCTTTGGCTAGACGGACTTTTGTTGGCAAAGTTATGTCTCTGCTTTATAATATGCTGTCTAGGTTGGTCATAACTTTTCTTCCAAGATCTCTGTTCATTTCCAAGGCAAACGATTCAATATCATGGTAATCCAAGTCTGTGCCACAAGCAGTAAAGCTGAAGAAGCTGAAGTTGAACGGTTCTATGAAGACCTACAGGACCTTTTTGAAATAGTACCCAAAAAGATGTCCTTTTCATTATAGGTGACTGGAATGCAAAAGTAGGAAGTCAAGAAATATGTGGAGTAACAGGCAAATTCAGCCTTGGAGTACAGAATGAAGCAGGGCAAAGGCTAATAGAGTTTTGCCAAGAGAATGCACTGGTCATAGCAAACACCCTCTTCCAACAACACAAGAGATGACTCTACACGTGGACATTACCAGATGGTGAATACCAAAATCAGATTGATTATATTCTTTGCAGCCAAAGATGGAGAAGCTCTATACAGTCAGCAAAAACAAGACTAGGAGCTGACTGCAACTTGGATCATGAACTCTTTATTGCCAAATTCAGACTTAAATTGAAGAAAGTAGGGAAAACCACCAGACACAAGCTAAGTGCCACGTTAATTATTGAATGCTGCCTAAGGCACAACTTTGTTTCTGTGATTTAATTATAGTGCTTTGGTTGATTTATTTTGATTAGTACTGTTGGGAAAATCTAGAGTTTATTTTGTAATATTCTCTTAAAAACTTGTATAACATTATTTTCTCATAAATTGTAAGTGGAAAAAATATATTTGCTATGGATGGGAAATTTATTTAGAAGAATTGCATAAGACTTTCAAAAACTTAAGAAAAATAAATGCTTTAGGTTAGTAATAATTGTACTTTCTTGACATGATAAAACTGAGCTTACTCATAATATGTTTAAGGGTAGAAAGCATGGCTGTCCCATAGAACTCATTTGAATTAGACCTTGTAAATAATTTCTAATACTGAAAAAAATGATAAACTCTGAAATGTTCTACATTTATCTGTCCATTTTATAAGTTTATTTTATAATTTGAAAGTTTATCTTTGTTTATACATGAAAATTATTCTAAATGATGTAAATTATTACTCTTCAATACCATATAAATTATTGAACAGCTATAATTAATGAAGGTAATAAATTTAAATAGATCATAATGTGTCAATAAACACTACTGTTTTGTATTATAAATGTATAATTGTTTAATTTTTTGTCACAAAAACATATAATTGACTTTTGTAATTTTATCTCATATAACTGCAAACTAAAAACCCTTTCTATAATGACTACTATAGTTTTCATGCTAGCAAAGTTTTCATTACTATGTTCCTGAAATACTTACTGAGATCCTCTATTATAAGGACCAAAATATTTTTGTTATCTCAACATGTGTTCTTAACTTTATAATTTGAGAATTATAAATATTATATACACATACATGTATAGTAAGTGCCAACATGATGACTTAATCAGAACCAATAGATCAGGTTGGTGCTGTCAAGTCATATTTGGGTTTATTCTTCTATATTCCCACTTACTGTCCGGGATTAAAGCCCTATTCTCTGTTACCTAGGGGTTATAAGGTTTATTTTTCAGCTATCTACATAGGAAAAAAGGGAAAGTGGCTACATCAGGTGATCTAAGGTCAATATCCAGAAAGTTGTTCTTAGAAAACCTACACTTGAAGATAAAAGGAAGAATAACTCATAAAAGGTCGCCTTGCCTCTGGACACAACAGGCACTTTTTGATTGACAAAGAAAGATCTACAGGAACAGAATACTGGCACCATGTTTAACTGTACACATACTCAAGAATTGGGACTCCCTGACAATAACCGGATTTTTCTACTTCTGAGGCAACTTGGGCCAGGTCAGAGAATTTTGTACTGTTATATGCAACCCCTCCACTGAGTTTTAATTCCATTCCCTTCTTCTCCACTTGAAGTCCTCTCTTTTGGATGCTCAAAAATGTTTTGAAAGTAAAAAAAGAAAAAAATTCAGATTTTTTTCTATAACAATCTTAATTTCTCCATGAAATAGAAGCTGAGTTGACCTGTGAGAAATGACCTTGCTAAATACCAAACTCATGAATTAGCTGATGAAACTCAGTCGAGAAGAGAGAGGAATGTTAAATTGGGTCACAGGAGTTAATTGTTGGTGCAGCTACAGAATAAATAATGCACCCCTCACTGTAAGTCTTGCCATTTTTGTGATGATCTTGGACATAAATGGTTTCTTTTTTCTTTTTTTGATGGATTTGAATGATTGAGGAGAGGCTTTGGGGGGGAGCAGTATTTATCAGTATAACAATTGATCATTGATGCATCAGTTGCATTGTGACAATAAAAATGTGTTTTTATGGAGGCTTTTTACTCATTCTTCCTGTAGGATAGCCAATGGTGAATTTTTAACAAGAAAGAAATCCTGGATCTTTCATCTGGAATTTAAATGAGGAGTTGTTAAAATGTTGGATAACACATCATAAGCAGTTAACTAAACTCAGTGTTGCTCTGGGTCAGATATTATAACAAGGAAAATACTTTATATAAACTCTATCTTTTAATATCATAACAGTATTAACTAAAATATTTGACCTCTTAAACAGTTTCCAGCTTCACAAAACAACATTACACATAGTTTGATAATAAACATGATCACACACAAAACACACTCTTTGACTTTTTAGATAAGCTTGTGGGCTAGTGAAGTTTGAGAAATAAGATGACAGAGTTTAGTTCCTCTGAGGACTTCTTACACTTCAAATTATTTAAGAAATGGGAAACATAACTTACTTTGTTTAACCTTAGAATACCCATAAAAAGACCCAGATATGCTGAGACTGAGCTATAGACCTATAGATATTTATATATAGATAAAAACATACATATAAATAAAATCCACTGGTAGAATTAGTGGTAATACCTCTCAGTGTCTTACCAAGTGTTTTGATCTGAAATGACACTTTCCCCTCTGATATTAACATGAATTATTAAGTTTAGGATTTTCGTTAAACTCTGGTTTTATAGTATCATTCATTTTAAAAGTTGATTTATAATATTATATTAACTTATGGTATCATAAATAGAACCATTGTTGACAAATTACCCACTGCAAAATATGGGATACAGAATTAAAGTATAAAATTATTATTTCTGGTTCTGTCTAAACAAATACATTGCTTTTGAAATTAGTGTTATGAGTCATATAATTAATTTTAAAAAGTTAAAATTTTTTTTTATTTGTAAGCATTCTGTTCATAAAAATTGATTACACTAATCCTGCAAAGATGAAAATAGGAACTTAGAACTCACCATTATTTTCTAGTTTACTCTCTGCTTGATTATAACTTCACACAGCTAGTGGTCAGCTGACTTTCCAGAGAAAAATGGCTTTGTTTAAGACACAGTACTGAAAAATGCTTTAGATTCAACCCAAATAGAAGGAAAATTGCAAAAAACCAGCTGCTACGTTCTGATGTCTTCTCAGAGGTTTGGAGAAATAGGGTTTCTCCCTCCCTCACAATAGGAAAAACACCTTGAAGATGTAAATTAATAACTTCAATTAGATAATAAAAACCTCCATGGAAAAAAAAATTGGAAATAAAAACAGGAACGTGGAAGCACACTGCATCCACCAATCTGCTCACCCGAGACATAAGATGCTGAGTGGTACACAAGCTGGTAGGAAGAATCAACCAGAGTTGAATTGCCAAGTCTGAGAGCAGGTGAGCCTGAGAGAGACACAGGCAAATTAAGTTTACACCCAAGAACCCCCAACAAGTACTTGCAGGAAAAACTGGAAAAAATCCTAAGAAATTTTCCCTCCAGGTGTTGTCTGGGAGTGAAATGGCAGATACCAACATGCTAATACCAGATACCTAATGTCCACCCAATCTCATCTTCCCTATCTGCTGCCGCCAAGTTGCTTCCGTCGTGTCCGACTCTGTGCGACCCCATGGACTGCAGCCCACCAGGCTTCTCCGTCCATGGGATTCTCCAGGCAAGAACACTGGAGTGGGTTGCCATTTCCTTCTCCACTTCCCTATCAGCCCTATGGAAATAAAGCCTTAATACACAAGGTCCTCAAACTCTGATGCCCAGGTACACAGATGGGAACACACCGTACTTAGGAGAAAAATGAGAAAAAGAAAACACTATCACTTGTGAAGGGTGAATGCATATCTAACACTAAGCAGGCACTCCCTCTGGACGAGGGCTGGGATCACTTGTGAATCAGACCTCACATCTGGGTCCCACTGTTTACACTTACCTGCCTAAGACTGCAACTTGGAATAACTTCAGAGACTGTACCTTCCTGACCGCCCACCAAATCCCAACATCCAACCATCATATCACAAGATTTGAGTAAAAATAAAAGTGGAATAAAAGTGAGGGAAAGTGAAGGGTAAAATGTGAAACTTCATAAAGAAAAAAAGTAAAGCTAGAATTTGACAGTAAAACTGTATTAAATCCTGCTTAGCAAAGGCCAGAGAGTGTCCTTGAAAAATCTTTCTTATAGACTCTTCCTTAATTTCTCAATAGTATACATTTTTAACGGAAAGGGTTGCACTGATTTTTTAGCTAAGACACAAAAGGGAAAAAAAAATAAAGTGGAGCATTTAATGAAGCTTCTCCAAGGGGGAATCAAGTGACCAATTTTCTTTTATTTCAAGGGCCAGTTTCTCTAAATACTAAAGAAAAACCTTGCAGATTTTGGATTGATGGGCTGTATGACAGGGCTTCCCTATAGCTCAGACAGTAAAGAATCTGCCTACAATGCAGGAGATCTGGTTCAATCCCTGGGTCGGGAAGATCTCCTGGAGAAGGGAATGGCTACCTTCCAGTATTCTTGCCTGGAGAATTCCATGGACGGAGGAGCTTAGAGGGCTACAGTCCATGGGGTCACAAAGAGTCAGACACGACTGAGTAACTAACATGCAACATGTTATATTTCCTGAAACTCTTATCCAACCTCTAACTGGGAAAAAAAACAGCTATCAAGTGCTAGGTACTTTTAATAACCTTCAACCATTTTGCCTGGCCCAGGGTGTCACCCTCAGACCTTTCAGAGAGAAACATTCTTCTCTCCTTGTGACATCACACCCACTATCTAAATGGGGTGGGGTAGGGGATTTACTCTAAAATAGACACTCTCCTGATGGCATATTCCTGGACATTCCTGAGGACTCCTTGATCATTATCAGGTCATAGATAATTTAAACATTGATTTACTTGTACTCTTAATAGAAGTTACATGTCTAAGAAATGATCATACTTCTGGGTATAAATAATGCTGATTTTCCAACATTATTTGAGCTGAACTCCCCAAACATCTCCCCAGGCTTGGAACACACCCTCTAAAACCAGAACCAAAAGAAGTACTGAAATGAGTAGCAAGATAAAAACCAAACAGAGAAATGAGTCATTAACCTTGCATTACTCTTCTTAATAGTCCTGTTTCCTAAGCTAAGAAAGAAAAGGAAAAAAAAAAAAAAATCCAAAGGGCAGGGATATAGATTTGTTCAAAATCTCAGGAGTAGAACTCTAGTAATCAGTTCCTACATTCTAATAGTTCAGTTCAGTTCAGTCGCTCAGTCGTGTCTGACTCTCTGCGACACCGTGGACTGCAGCCCGCCAGGCCTCCCTGTCCACCAACTCCTGGAGCTTACTCAAACTCATGTCCTTTGGGTCAGTGATGCCATTCAACCATCTCATCCTCTGTTGTTCCCTTCTCCTCCCACCTTCAATCTTTCCCTGGATCAGGGTCTTTTCAAATGAGTTAGTTCTTCATATCAGGTGGCCAAAGGATTGGAGTTTCAGCTTCAACATCAGTCCTTCCAATGAATATTCAGGATTGATCTCCTTCAGAATGGACTGGTTGGATCTCCTTGCAGTCCAAGGGACTCTCAAGAGTCTTCTCCAACACCACAGTTCAAAAGCATCAATTCTTTGCCGCTCAGCTTTCTTTATAGTCCAACTCTCACACCAATACATGACTACTGGAAAAACCATAGCTTTGACTAGACGGATCTTTGTTGGCAAAGTAATGTCTCTGCTTTTGAATATGCTGTCTGGATTGGTCATAACTTTCCTTCCAAGGAGTAAGCGTCTTTTAATTTCATGGCTGCAGTCAACATCTGCAGTGATTTGGAGCCCAAAATAATGAAGTCTGCAGCTGTTTCCACTGTTTCGCCATCTATTTCCCATGAAGTGATGGGACCAGATGCCATGATCTTAGTTTTCTGAAAAGCTTTAAGCTTTAAGCCAACTTTTTCACTCTCCTCTTTCGCTTTCATCAAGAGGCTCTTTAGTTCCTCTTCACTTTCTGCCATGAGGGTGGTGTTATCTGCATATCTGAGGTTACTGATATTTCTCCTGGCAATCTTGATTCCAGCTTGTGCTTCTTCCAGCCCAGCGTTTCTCATGATGTACTCTGCATATAAGTTAAATAACCAGGGTGACAACATACAGCCTTGATGTACTCCTTTTCCTATTTGGATCCAATCTGTTTTTCCATGTCCAGTTCTAACTGTTGCTTCCTGCCCTGCATACAGTACAAAACCCAAATATTCTTTTATTTTTGTTCATAATTTACAGCTATAAATCTGTTTTCTGTTATTTAACATCTTTCTTATTCAGTCATTTCTTTGCTCTCTCTCAGGAAAATCAGTAAAGTCCTCAACCAAGACCTGAGTTACCTTCCCAAATTTTGTTTTTATCTTATATTTTGACCATCCCTTTTGGACTCAAGTTCGGCTGAGCTCTAGAACTGACTCCATCTCTCTACTTATTGTTTTATCTCCAATAAACTATACACTTTCTGAGGAGAAGCAAAATTTCGTCAAAGTAAAGTGTATTCCTTGGGGCATAATTTATATCAAGGAGGTGCATTTCTCATTCCTGAAAAATTATAACAATTCAGAATTTTTCCAGGTTAGTAACTAAAAGATCATCAGATGACTCCTGGCTCTCATTGGCTATAGCAGGCAATTGGTCCCCAAATGTATTAATTTTCTATTGTAACAACAAAATAGCACACACTTAGGTGCTCAAAACAACATACATTTATAATGTCACAATGCCCGTGGGTCAGGAGTCTAGGCATGGCTTAGATGAGTGCTTTGCTCAGGGTCTTACCAGCTGAAATCAAAGTATCTGCCACATTGTAGTCCTGTCTAGAGTTGGAAGGACTCATTAGCTTTTTGTGGTTATCGCACTGATGTCCTCGGCTCTGGAGGCTGGTGCTCTCCACTGGCACCCTTCAACCTGGCTGTTTCTTTTTCTTTGAGGACAGCAGGAGAGCTTGCTGCTTTTACAGTTTTCATCTGCTTAAGTCAGTCCTACCCAAAATCATGTCCCTTTTGAATCACTCAGTCAACTAATTAGGGAATCTCAGTTACACCCGTAAAATATTTTCACCTTTGCCATGTAACAAAATCTAATCACACAAGTGCTATTTATCATTTTCACAGGCCCTTAACTACACACAAGGGGAGACAATTGTATCAGGGTTATATCAGGACATTTGAGGGGCTGTTTTAAACATTCTGCCTACCACATCAATTTTCAGAAATTGCCAATACTGTATGACTTAACCACATCTTTGTTAACCAAATCTCTTACCTGGGAGTTTAAACATGAATAGGCATTTTGTGCTTTAAAAAATTAGCTCTTCAATAACCTCTCACAAAGCGCTGTTTAGTGGCTAAGTTGTGTCCAACTCTTTGCGACCCCATGGACTATACCCCACCAGGCTCCTCTGTCCATGGAATTTTCCAGGCAAGAACATTGGAGTGGGTTCCTTCTCCAGGGGATCTTCCCAACCCAGGGAATGAACCCACATCTACTACATTGGCAAGCAGATTCTTTACCACTGAGCCACCAGGAAAGCCCCACTATCGGCCTACCTTGTCACTAATCTCACTACCTATTCATACATAAGAGATCTGAACAAGCCCTCAGTGTTCTGACTCAACTTTATGGAATTATCACAGATCAGTATCAGGCAACTGTTTTCCCTTAGCCCGGTATCAAAGTTCTACTCATTTAAAGCTGATTGCCACAGTTGCCACATCATAGAGGCTTCTGCTAATATAATTTCTTTTAGGGTTTGTCTTAAACTTAATGGTTTAAGCTGCTGAATTTTGCCGCCCACCAAAACTATGCAATATTTGCCAGTAGGAAGGCTACTTCCTATCAAGTCATATTACTTACTGTATTTCCATTCATCATTGTAATACTTTAAATTCTACTTTTCTTGCACAGAAGGAAACCTCATTAGTCCCTAACTGCTGGTTTTCAAATATCAGATAGATTTATCAAGATAATCCTAATAACTTTATTAAAACATGCCTAGAAACCTAGATTTAATCTTGTTTGTAGATCATATCTTAACAATGGAACCAGAAAATATCAGGCAGGATACATTATAACAGATCTCAACTTACCACTAGAATATGATCCCTTTCCAGAAGCAAAATTCGCCCAGATGACAAAGTTGGTCTGATCCCCATAAGCTTCCTGGCTAAATGAAAAAAGTAGGGTGTTTATACACACACTAATGGTAGAAACACTTTGGAAATAGTCTATTATTTCTAAAAGCTTTAGAATAGAGATGCTTCATCTACGGAGGAATCCTAATTTAGAATGATCAGCATATTAGGGACATTTTAACAGCTCTAATTTTTTTTAAGAAATTGGCTATTTTCAAGATAGACACCCATTCATAAAGAGATACTCAAGCCAAAGGAAATGACCTTGTTGATCATTATGCCAAACAGGCAGTCACTATTAAGACCCCAAACCTCACAATACTAAAAGAGACCATGTCTTTGGAGAATATCAAAGAGAATATTATGAAATATTATACGATGTCAGCCTTTAGTCCAGAGTAAGAAAAAACGTATTTATTACATGGAAATAACTCCTTCTACTTCTTTGGAGGGAATGATGCTGAAGCTGAAACTCCAGTACTTTGGCCACCTGGTGCGAAGAGTTGACTCATTGGAAAAGACTCTGATGCTGGGAGGGATTGGGGGCAGGAGGAGAAGGGGACGACAGAGGATGAGATGGCTGGATGGCATCACTGACTGGATGGACATGAGTCTGAGTGAACTCCGGGAGTTGGTGATGGACAGGGAGGCCTTGCATGCTGCGATTCATGGGGTCACGAAGAGTTGGACACGACTGAGTGACTGAACTTACTTACTTATGGTTAGAGTGGCTGCTTATAGCCTCAGATAAAAATCTTGAAAATTTTTGCATGATATTTATTACCCACACATCTAGGATAAATTAGTCACTGTACTCACTCAACATTAGTGAGGAGATATTTATTTCGTTGACTTTTGTTAATAAGTGGTACCCAAAATTTAAAATATTATTGGACAAATCCACAAGGGCGTTTTGTTCAAAAATCTCACTGGGTGCCCTCCAGCAACTGATAATGAGTCTGGAGTACAAAAGCCTACTGGCTATTATCCAAAACTGGACAGGGGTATGTTACCTTTTTACACTGATGTGTGCCTTAAGGGTGTAGGTGAGGCCATCTCCTAGCACCCATTGCCACCCATCAGTTTCCACTCTTGGCAAAAAAGTTAGTTAAATGAATTCTAGAGTGAGATCATCTGGACCTGAATTTTAGTCCAAAACCCTAATCACCTAAGGACAATTCTGGAGTTTTTCCTCTGCTTCAGCCTCTTCATGTTTTACAAAACAATCAGAAATAGGGTGAACTCTACATGCTATGGTTCAGAGACTTGTTGAGGCCAACTAGAAAATGCCACCAACTCTTGGCCCAAAATGTCACTAAATTGGACAGGTAGTAGTTCAGAGCAGAGTAACTTTAGATATGATGTTGGCCCTCCAGAGTGAATCTACGTGATTTTACAAGAAAAATATTGTGCTTGAATCCCTAAAAATATCTCTGGCATTTTTAACATTACTAGAATAATCTGAATGAATGAAATCCAGCAATGAAGTACAGACGATTCCCGATTTATAGTGATTCAACTTAGGATTTTTCAATTTTTCAATAGTGAGAAAGCCATATGCATTCAGTAGAAACTGTATTTGAATTTAGAGTTTTGATCTTTTTTTGATATTTTGTCTGATCCCTTATTGTAATCTGGGCAGTGGCAGCCACAGCTTCCTGTCAGCCATGCAATCACAAGAGTGTGTGTGTGTGTGTGTGCGTGTGGCACTCAGTTGTATCCTACTCTGTGCAACCCCATGGACTATAGCCCACCAGGCTTCTCTGTCCATGGGATTCCCTAGGCAAGAATACTGGAGTGGGTTGCCATTCCTTCTCTAACGGATCTTCCCAACCCAGGGATCAAACCTGGGTCTCCTGCATTGCAGACAAATTATTTACCATTTGAGGCACTCGGGAAGCCCCAATCCTGAGGGTATGTGTGTATATGTGAATGTTCTTAGTTGCTCAGTTGTGTCCAGCTCTTTGCAACCCTATGGACTGTAGCCTGCCAGGCTCCTCTATCCATGGGGGTTCTCCAGGCAAGAATACTGGAGTGTGTTGTCATGCCCTCCTCCGGGGGATCTTCCCAACGGAGGGATCAAACCCAGGTCTCCCACAATACAAGCAGATTCTTTACCTTCTGAGCCACCAGGGAAGCACAATCACAAGGGGAAACAAACCTAAATCTACTTACCACCATTCTCTACCCATACGCCCGTTCTTTCACTGTCAGTGCAGAATTCAATAAATTACATGAAACATTCAACAAACAGGCACTATGTTAGATGATTTTGCTTCACTGTAGGCTAATGTAAGTACTCTGAGCATATTTAAGGCAGGCTGGGCTAAGCTATGATGCTTGGGACATCAGGTGTATTAAATGCATTTTGACATGCATATTTTCAATTCATAATGTGTTTATAAGGACATAACCCCAGTGTAAGTTGAGGAAGATCTGTATTTCTTTTTAAGATTTATTAATATATATGAGAATGCTCAGGAAGGAAACCTATTATTTTTAACAGTGGGGGTAATTACAAAGTAAATAATTACAAAGTAAATTTTGAACACTGGCATTGTTCAAAATAAAATTGTTAAAATGAGGTTAAAATAAGACTAAAAATGGCAGAGAGCATACATGATAATGTGATGTCATTTTCAAACACAGGATATTTAACTTCCAGAATCCACTTTAAAGAGAAATCATTAACGGTCTTCAAAATTCACTTTTACATAGTGTTACATTATTATACATGTAACTTTAATACTTCTTTTTCATATTAATATATGTTACATGGTGCTCTTCCACTAATCACTAAAAGATATAAACAGAGTGACATCAAAAGACAAAGTCATAAAAGTTGTTATTGATTATGCTAACTGCATATGTGTCCCTGTGGCAGTAGCAATTGTGTTTTAGAAATTATTTATTAGAAACTAATGTAAACCATAGAGCAACCAAGACTCTCCCCAAGTGTTCCTCTGACTCATTCTCTAGCCTGAAATTGCCTAAACCCAGCACCTGATGCAAAGAGCTGACTCATTTGAAGACTGTGATGCTGGGAAAGATTGAAGGCGGGAGGAGAAGGGGATGACAGAGGATGAGATGGTTGGATGGTGTCACTGACTCAATGGACATGAGTTTGAGTAGGCTCCGGGAGTTGGTGATGGACAGGAATGCCTGGCGTGCTGCAGGCCATGGGGTCACGAAGAGTCGGACACAAGTGAATGACTGGACTGAACTGAGCACAAATTTTGTTATTGTCATAATCAAATACTTTTCAGTTTTATATTCTTGACATTTTTTATTATTAAGGCAGACTTTTAAAAACAATTTTATTTATTCATTTGTTTATGGCTGTGCTGGGTCTTTGTTGCTGTGTGGGCTTATCTCTAGTTGCAGCAAGCAAGGGTTGCTCTCTCCTTGTGGTACACTGGCTTCTCATTCTTGTGGCTTCTCTTGTTATGAAGCACGAGTTCTAGCATGTGCAGGCTTTAGTAGCAGTGGCAAGTGGGCTCAGTGCTTGCAGTTCCCAGGCTCCAGAGCACAGGCTCAGTAGATGTGGCTCATGGGCTTAGTTGTTCCACAGCGTGTGAGATCTTCTCAGATCAGGAATCAAACCCATGCCCTCTGCATTAGCAGGAAGATTCTTTACCACTGAGACTCCAGGGAAACCCCAAGGCAAATTTTTATTATTTTTAATTGAGATATAGTCGACACAAAACATTAGTTTCAGGTATGCAAAGTAATGTTCTAACTCTAAAAAATAATCACCTCAATAAATCTAATTAAAAGTGGTTGCCATACATAGTTGCAAATTTTTATTCCTGTGATTACATGTACTCATTCCAAATGTAAGCTAATTTGATTTTTGTAATAAACTCTTTTGGGACATGCCATACTACCACTTTATAGATTTGATTGCTAATATTTTGTTCAGATTGAGGCTAGGTCTGATAATAATTAATAAATTTACTTCTGATATCTAATATCTTTGAAAGGTTTTGATATCAGAGTTGTTTGCCTCATAAATCAAGTTGAGATATAGTCATTCTGTCCTCCTTGTGCAGAAAGAGTTTCACTGGTATTATTTCTTCCTGAAATGATTTTAGAACACTGCAATGACATCATCTGTGCCTGAAATTTTCTTGGAGCAGGAGATTTATAAATTCAATTTCTTTGAAAGACTAATAGCAATTTATATTTTCTATGTAATCTTAGTTTACTTTTGCTAAATGTATGTTTTCAAGGAAATTATTCAGCTCATGAAGTTATTCATAATATCCCTTTTATCCCTTTAATGTCTGTAGGATCTGAAGTGATATCACTTTTTTCTTTCTTGAAATTGGTAATGTATGCTTTCTCTTTTCTGA
This sequence comes from Bos indicus, assembly GCF_029378745.1. NCBI lineage: Eukaryota > Metazoa > Chordata > Mammalia > Artiodactyla > Bovidae > Bos > Bos indicus. The sequence goes on from NC_091767.1 coordinate 7,046,936, forward strand.
TTATTCTCACTGTAGACATATCATTTTTATTAGTTTTTTCAATGAAGAAAAATTTGCCTTGCTAATTTTCTGTTTCCTTGGTTTCTCCTCTTTATTATATCTTTCCTTCTGCCTACTTTAGATTTAATTTGCTCTTTTTCTTCCCTGATTGTCTTTCTTGTTATTAGAAAATTTCTAATGATAACATTTTGTGTTTTTCTAATAGCATATGTTTAATATTTCCTAATAAAAGCATTGCTTTAGCTACAAACTACATAATTTAGATGTTTTATTATTCATTACCATTCAGTTTGAAACAGTTTTTAATTTTCTCTTGAGATTTCTTTCCAACATATAGATGATATGGGAGTGTACCGCTCAGTTTACAAATGTTAAAGGCTTTTCTAGATATCTTAGTACTAACTTCTAATTTGATTCTGTTATGTTAGATAACATACTTTGAACTATTTCAATATTTTGAAATCTACTGAGTTTTGGTTTATGATCCTGCATATGGTATACTTTACCAAATGCTCCATGCACACTTGAAGAGAATGTGTTTTAGACAAATAGGGCACAGTGTCCTACCAATGGCAGATCAAGATGTTTTATAGGATCATTCACATCTTCTACAACTTTACTGTTTCTCTGACTACCACTTTCTCAAATAAAGCATGCTTTCAAACCACACCAGAGTTTAGCTAGAAATAAAAAATAAAATGGAACAAGAGCTGGAAAATTTCCAAATATTTGGAAATATAAAAATTTGCCAATAGTTCAAAAATATGGGAAAAAAGACATCAGTTTGAGTATAACAAAATATATGCAGAATCCAAGTGTGAAAATGATAAAATTCTGATTTAAAAAATCAAAGAACATCAATATAAAGAGAAATATGTTTATGGATTGAAAAACTAAATACTATTAAACTATCAGTTCTTCTCAAATTGATCTATATATTCAACACAGTTACAATCAAAAACCCAGGAAGCTATTTTATATATAGTTATCAACAGGTTCTAAGTTTTAAGGAAAGACCAAAGACTTAGAATAACCCATATAATTTTAAACAACAATAAAGTTGGAGGACTATTCCATCTGGCTCAGTATAAAGTTACAGTTAAAAAAAAAAAAAAGAATGACACTGGTGAAAGTGTGCACATTAATGAAACAGAATAGAGAGCCTAGAAACAAACCCACACAAATATAATCTCCTGATTTTTGTCGAGGTAATAAAAGCAAGTCAACAGAGAAAGATAATCTTTTGACAAATGATTGAATATTGAACAAAGATACAATCTTACAACTTTCATAAATATTAACTCAAAATGGGTCATAGACATAAATATAAATCATAAAAATGTAAAATTTCCAGAAGAAAACATAAAACAATCTCTGGATGCTTTGACAATTTTTTAGGTTTAACACCAATAGTATGATTCATAAAAGAATAAAAATGATATACTGGATTTTATTAAATTAAAAACTCTGCTCTGTGGAAAACATTGTAAGGAAAATTTAAAAAGTGGTCACAGACTGGACAAATTATATGCAAAGTATATATGTGATAGAGGATCTGTTCCAAAATATAAAACAAATCACCCTTAAAACTCAACAATAATAATACCAACAACTCAACTTAGAAATGCAAAATAATATCTGAACAAACATTTTATCAAAGAAAATATATAAATGGCAAATAAGCAGAGGAAGGAATCCTCCAAATCATTTTTCATTAAGAAATTGCAAATTAAAACAACAATGAAATACTCCTACACACCTGTTAGAATGAATAAGATCCAAAAAACATACAATAAAAATTCCCGCTAAGGATGCAGAGCATTCATTACTGGTAGAAGCACTATGGTACAAACACTTTAGAAGACGGCTTGTAAGTTTCCTGCAGAGTTAAATATAGTTTTACCATAAAATCCAACAATCATACTCTTCAGTATTTATGCAAATGATTTGAAAACTTATGTTTGTACATAAACTCGAACATTTTTTATAATAAAAATGTTTATTATCAGCTTTATCCACAATCAACAAAAACCAAAAGAAATCAAAACGACTTCCAATATACGAATAAACACGCTGATTTTATCAACACATTGGGATAATATTCAGTAATAAAAAGAAATGAACTATAAAGGAAATGGCAAACTGCTCCAGTATTCTTGTCTGGGAAGTCCCATGGACAGAGGAGCCTGGAGGGCTACAGTCCATGGGGTCACAAAGAGTTGGACATGACTGAGCGAACACACAGACACAGGAAGCAACAACAACAAAAAAAATCATGAACTTTAAGTGCATACTGCTAAGTGAAAGAAAACAATCTGAAAAAGCTACATAGTATGATTTCAGGTACATGACATTCTGGAAAACGCAATAAAAAGGCAATAAAAGAAGAACTAGTGTGTGTTAAGAATCTGGGGTAAGTGCATAATTCCCCATTCCTTGGATATGGGCTGCACAAAATGACATCTTTTTAAAGAGCACAATATGAAAAAATGAAAAAAAGAGTAACTTTACAGTAGAGAAATTGGACAACACTACCAAGCCAGAAAAGGCTGGGAAAGATTGAAGGCAAAAGGAGAAGGGGGCATCAGAGGATGAGATGGTTAGATGGCATTACCTACTCAATAGGCATGGATTTGAGCAAATCCAGGAGACAGTGGAGGACAGAGGAGCCTTGTGTCCTACAGTTCATGGGGGTCTCAAACAGTCAGATGTTACTTAGCAACTGAACAATGAACAACAAAAACAACCAAGCCGGATGATCAACATCAGCAGTGATATCAGTTGTTAGTAGTCACCCCTGATACACTGTGATGAAACGGAAATGTACGTCTGTGATCTTCCTTACAAAAACTTATAATCTCAATCTAATCATTTTTTAAAAATCAGATAAGCCTCAATTTGAGGGGTATTCTGCAAAACAACTGCCCAGAGCTCCTCAATATGTCAAGGTCGTCAAAAACAACAATGTCGTAGCCAAAGGAATCTGAGAAGACACCATGGCTTATCATGATGTGGTGTCCTGGGTGGGGTCTCAGAAATAGAAACAGGCATTAGGTAGAAAATATGGAAATCTGAAATAAATGTGGGCTTTAATAATGTGTCAGTACTGGTTTGTTAACTGTGAAAAGGGTAATATAATATATAATTATATAATATATTAATATATAAGATATAATTATATAAAAACATATATAATGTAATAAAAATATAAAAAATTTCATATAAGATGTTACTTATGAGGAAAATGGGCATGAGTGTACATGAGAACTATGTACTATATTTGCAATTTTTCTGTAAATCTAAAACTGTTCTAAACAGCAGGTTTGCTTTTTTCCTTTTTTGCTATTAAAATATCATGGCAATCTTGCTCCTTTCATATGTTCACGCCTCCAAGGCTAAGAAATATATCATTGAATTAACTAAATGAATCTTCAGTCAAAAATAAGATGAAGGGAAATAACTCACAATGAGATGGGGGTGGGGGGCAGAATACTTTATGCAATTTTCACTTTTAAAACTGTTCAACTCAAGTGTTTCAACAGTTCAACTCAAATGTTCACAGGAATATTTTGTTTTAAATCACTAAATCTGAAAGAGTTTTCACACCTCTTGGACTTACGCCAATAAAAAGGAACCAGGAAAAGTATCCATTTTTGGATACTTTTATTTTGGATACTTTTGGAACAGCGGAAGTGGCCGTTCAGTTCATTATGCAAAATCTTGTGATTTTCTGTTTTCTTGCTTGCTGAAAAACAAATAGAATCAAAGTATTAAGGTGCAGATGTGTCTAAAGATAGGGAATCACACAATAGGAACACTGCTTCAAACAAAGACACTCTTTAATTAAAATCAACTTCCCTCCAAATCCATTTCAGAAAATTATTTCCTGTTTAGTATAAAAGAAAGCATCTTTTGTAGATCATTAAACAGAATGAACTGGAAACTTGTGAAAACATTGTTGGTTTTATTTAAAAATAATATAACTATTATTTATCAAATATTTAACATGGTAGGCATTGTCCAAAATATTTAACTTCAGTTATCTCATTTAACCACCAAAACCATCCCAGGAAGTATACATTTCATTTCTATTTTACAAAAAAGAGACCAACTCTGTGATAGTTTAATCAATACATCTAGTAAGCGTAAGTGCTGGTACTACAACCCATCAATAGTGCTTCAGACTGATACCCACTTTATAACACTGCCTCTTGGTCATAGGTTACTTAGCCTACAGAAGCTTTGCTTCAATCCAAAGAGGATATAAATTTGTAGATATATATGTTGGGAAGACCCCTTGGAGAAGGAAATGGCAACCCACTCCAATACTCTTGCCTGGAAAATCCCATGGTCAGAGGAGCCTGGTGGTCTACAGTCCACAGGGTCGCGAAGAGTCGGACATGACTGAGCGACGTCACTTTCTTTCTATGCACACACATAAATGTATAAAGCAAACATTAACAGACCTAAGGAGAGAAAAAAAGAGCAACACAAAAATAGTAGAGGACTCCAACACCACACTTTTATCAAAGGGTAGATTATCCAAGCCAAAAATCAAAAAGGAAACATTGGACTTAAATGATATATAAGACCAATATGTCAATATCCCTGCTTAAGATAGATGTCAAAAGCCTCAACAAAATATTGACAAACTGAATTTAGCAGTACATTAAAAGGATCATAAGTCATGATCAAGTAGAATTTATTTCCAGGATGTAAGAGTGATTCAACAAACACAAATTAATTGGTATTTTTATACCACATTAACAAATGATAAATGATAACAAAATAATATGATTGCCAGTAATCATACAATCAACTTAATAGATGCAGAAAAATCCCTTGACAAAATTCAGCATCTATTCATGATAAAAATGTTCAACAAATTGGGTATATGGAGAACACTCTTCACAATAAAGGCACACTTCAACACGATATATGACAAGTCTACAGCTCTTCCCACACTCAAGGTTAAAAAGTTGAAAACTAAAAGTATTTTTACCAAGATCAGGAACAAGACAAGGATGTCTAGCCTTTCCACCTTTATTCAACTTATTATCAGAAGTCTAAACCAGAGCAAATAAGCAAGAAAAGAAATGAGGCATCCAAATAAGAAAGGAAAAAAGAAAACTATCGTATTTGCAGATAACATATTATATATAAAAAATCCTAAGTACTTCACCAAAAAACTGTTGGAACTAATAAATTTAGTAAATTTTCAGGATAGAAAATCAATACACAAAAATCTGTTGCATTTCTATATACTAATAATGAACTATCAAAATGAGAGATTAAGAAAACAATCTCATTTTTCACTGCATTTACTAATGAATAAAGATACTATCTTTATATGCTTATTTGCCATCTCTATATCTTTTTGGTGGAATGCCTGCTGAAACATTTTGAATATTTTTTAAATCTGGGGGTGTTTTTTTGTTTGTTTGTTTTTTGTCGTTAAGTTTGAAGAGTTCTTTATATAAACCAGGTACAAATCCTTTAACAATTATTTGCAAATATTTTCTCTCAATCTGTGACATGTGTTTTCATTCTGTTAAGATATTCTAGAGCAAATGTTTTTAATTTAATTAAGTTCCAATTTATTGTATTTTGATTTATTTTACAAACGAGCTTTTGTTATATCTAAAAACTGTTTTCTAACAAAGGACCCCAATCAAAAAATAGGCAGAAGATTTACACAGACATTTCTCCAGAGAGGATATACAGCTGGCCAATAGGCACATGAAAAGACGCTCATATCACTAATTATTAGAGAAATGCAAATCAAAACTATAATGAGGTACCATTGCACACCAGCCAAAATGGCCATCATTTTAAAAGTCTACAAATAACAAAAACTGCAGAGTGTAGAGAAAGGAGAACCCCTCTCACTGTTAGTGGGAATGTAAATTGTAAATTGGTGCAGCCACTATGGAAAACAGTATGGAGATTCCTCAAAAAACTAAAAATAGGATTGCCATGCGTGCATGCTAAGTCGCTTCAGTCATGTACAGCTCTTTGTGACCCCACGGACTGTAGCCTGCCAGGCTCCTCTGTCCATGGGATTTTCCAGGCAAGAATACTGCAGTGGGTTACCATGTCCTCCTCCAGGGGATCTTCCCGATCCAGGGATAGAACCTGCATCTCTTTATGTCTCCTGCATTAGCAGGCAGGTGCTTTACCACTAGCGCTACCCAGGAAGCCCAAGCCTGCCCTATGATCCAGCAATCCCACTTTGGGCATATATTCAGACAAAAGTATAATTCAAAAAGATACGTGCATTCCTATATTCATAGCAGCACTATTTACAATAGCCAAAACATAGAAAAAACCTAAACATCATTCATTGACAGGTGAATGAAATAAAGAAGATGTGCTATCCTCACAGTTACATCCTATATGGTCTGAAGAAGAATCAAGAGAACAAAGCACGTCAATTCATATGAAATTAGTGGCCAGATTGGGGTTAGTGGGTTATATGCCAGATGATCTCTGCATGAGCATGAGGAGAATAGCAACCACCAAAGGACAAAACACATTCACAGAACAGAGTCTTTGTTCTCTCCTCACTGTGCTTAGAGATCATACAAGCCCCTTAAAAATGGGAGAAATTTCCAGAGAAAAGAAAGGGGGTAAAATATTGAGTCCTCTGAGTGTAAATTCAAGCTGAGAGAAAACACTGAGAATGCCAAGTGTAATTTGAGTTGCCGACAATTCTCTCTCTAACACAAGGGAGAAAAAACCCTGTAATTAGTTCATTTACAGAAAATCAAGAAGATGCATGCCTACCATACCATTCTTTAGGGTCATAAATTAATTGTAAAGTTAATCATCCTGTATTTCTCTTTATTATAATAGTGCTATTGTGATATAGTTTACATTAAGTTCAGCCTTTAAAGTGTAAGATACAGTGGTTTTGAGTATATTCACAGTTATACAGCCTTTACCACTAACTATTTGTTGTTCTAGTTGTTTAGTCACTAAGTCATGTCTGACTCTTTGTGACCCATTGACTGCAGCGTGCCAGGCTTCCCTGTTCTTCACCATCTTCCAGAGTTGGCTCAAACTCAGGTCCATTGAGTTGGTGATGGTATCCAACCACCTCATCCCCTGTCGCCCCCTTCTCCTCCTGCCCTCAATCTTTCCCAGCATCAGCGTCTTTCTAACAAGTCTACTCTTCACATCAGGTAGCCAAAGTATTAAAATTTCAGCTTCAGCCTCAATCCTTCTAGTGAAGATTCAAGGTTGATTTCCTTTAGGATTGACTGGATTGATTTTGTTGTCCAAGGGACTCTCAAGAGTTTCCTCCAACATAATTCAAAAGCATCAATTCTTCAGTGCTCAAGCTTCTTTATGGTCCAGCTCTTACATCCATACATGACTACTGGAAAAACCACAGCTTTGACTATATAGACCTTTATCACCAAAGTGTTGTCTCTTCTTTTTAAAACACTATCTAGGTTGGTCATAGCTTTTCTTCCAAGGAGCAAACGTCTTTTAATTTTGTGGCTGCAGTCACCATCCACAGTGATTTTGGAGCCCAAGAAAATGAAATCTGCCACTGTTTCCACTTTTTCCCCATCTATTTGCCATGAAGTTATGGGACTAAATGCCATAATCTTAGTGTTTTGAATGTTGAATTTTAAGCCAGGCTTTTTACTCTCCTCTTTCACCTTCATCAAAAGGCTCTTTAGTTCCTCTTTGCTTTCTTCCATTAAAGTAGTATCATCTGCACATCTAAGGTTGCTGATAGTTCTCCTGGCAATATTGATTCCACCTTGTACTTTATCCAGTCCTGCACTTCTCATGATGTGCTCTGCATATAAATTAAATAAGCAGGGTGATGATACTTGACATACTCCTTTCCCAATTTTGAACCAGTCAGTTGTTCCATGTCCAGTTCTACTGTTGCTTCCTGACCTTTATATAGGTTTCTCAGGAGGCAGGTAAGATAGCCTGGTATTCCCATCTCTTTAAGAATTCTCCACAGTTTTCTGTGATCCACATAGTCAAAGGCTTTAGTGTAATCAATGAAGCAGAGTAGATTATTTTGGAATTCCCTTAGTTATTCCATAATCCAGCAGATGTTGGCAATTTGATCTCTGGCCCCTCTGCCTTTTCTAAACCCAGCTTGTACATCTGGAAGTTTTCAGTTCCCATATTGTTGAAGCCTATCTTGAAGGATTTTGAGCATTACCTTGCTAGCATGTGAAATGAGCGCAATTATACAGCAGTTTGAACATTCTTTGGCATTGCCCTTCTTTGGGATTAGAATGAAAACTGATCTTTTCCAGTCCTGTGGCCACTGCTGAGTTTTCCAAATTTGCTGACATATTGAGGGCAGCACTTTTACAGCAAAATCTTATAAGATTAGAAATAGCTCAGCTGGAATTCCATCACCTCCACTAGCTTTGTTAGTAGTAATCTTCCTAAGGCCCACTTGACTTCACATTCCAGGAGGTCTGCCTCTAGGTAAATGACCACACCATCAAGGTTATCCAGGTCATTAAGACCTTCTTTGTACAGCTCTCTGTGTATTCTTGCCACCTCTTCTTAATCTCTTCTGCTTCTATTAGGTTCTTGCTGTCCTTTACTGTGCCTATCTTTGCAGGAAGTTTTCCCTTGGTATCTCTCATTTCTTGACAAGATCGCTAATCTTTTTCATACTATTGTTTTCCTCCATTCCTTTGTATTCTTCACTTAAGAAGGCTTTCTATCTCTCCTTGCTATTCTTTGGAACTCTGCATTCAGATGGTTATACCTTTCCTTTTCTCCTTTGCCTTTAGCTTCTCTTCTTTTCTCAGCTCTTTGTAAGGCCCTCCTTACACAACAACTTTGCCCAAATTTTGCATTTTTTTTCCTTGAGGATGGTTTTAGTCACGACCTACTGTACAATGGTACAAACCTCCATCCATAGTTCTTCAGGCACTCTGTCTACCAGACCCAGTCCCTTGAATCTATTCATCACCTCCACTGTACCTCCACTATATAATCATAAAGGATTTGATTGAGGTCTTCTTATGTCTAAAGCAAATGTTTTTTCCACTGGACAGGATATAATTGAGTCTAAGTTTTTATACCCATTCAGTAACTCTCTGTCTTTTGATTAGGGAGTTTAATCCATTTATATTTAAAGTCATTATTTGATAAGGAATGATCTGATGTTGTCATTTTATTCTTTGTTTTCTATTAATCTTTTTTGTTCTTTTATCTGTCTTCCTCCCTTGTTGCCTTCCATGTCATATTTTGTTGATTTTTTGGTATTTTACATATATTAATTCCTTTATGGGTTTTTTGTGTGTGTATGTGTAACTTCTATAGCTGTATCTTTTTGTGGTTAACTTGGGGCTTACATAAAATATCACTGTTAAAGTATACAGTGTTTTTAAGTGCAATTGCATACAAAAACTCTACACTGTAACTTCTCTTCAGCTCACATTTTATGTTATTGTTGTTATAACTTAGATATCAGTTTTTACTATGTAGGTTTTTTTAGTTTTAGTTACTTATAGTTCTTTCATCTTTTACTTTGATGCACGCATGCTAAGTTGCTTCAGTTTTGTCCAACTCTTTGTGACCCTGTGGGCCGTAGTCTGCCAGGCTCCTCTGTCCATGGGATTCTCCAGGCAAGAATATTGCACTGGATTAACATGCCCTCCTCCAGGGGATTGACTTTAATTCTAAAATTAAAAGTGTTCACCATATGAACACCCACTGTATGACTATCCAGCATATGAACACCATATGTTCACCCACCATAATTAAAATAATAATGTATTCTAGTTTTGCTATAGATGAGTTTACATTTATGTGTTTTTGTATGAAATATGTATGTATATTTCATACTTTTTTATACTACCATGTTGTCCTTTAGCATTCTTTCAACTTGAAAAACTCCCATTAACACTGCTTATAAGGCAATTGTAGCAGTGATAAACTCCTTCAGCTCTTGCTTATTGTTTGGTGATGTCTTTGTATCCTCTTTATTTTTTTCGAAGACAGTTTTGCCAAGTATGGCATTCTTACTTGATAGGTTTTTTCCTTTCAACATTTTGACGTCACCCCACTCCCTCTAGACTTGCAAGATTTCCGCTGAAATAACTACTCACGGCTCTATGGTGGTTCTTTTGTATGTGACTTGTTTGTGCTTACCACTTTCAAATTTTCTTGTCTTTGACTTTGCACAGTTTTAATGAATCTTCATTCTGGATTTAACTGGTGTCACTGGGCCATATTCAGATCTGGAGATGTGCAGAACAGAAGCCAATAGGCTATGTCTCCTATGTCATTTGGTGAAGGGGTGGGATATTTCAGGCTTTATGAATGATAGTGCTATGTTTAATATGGGGTTCCATTCTCTGTCATAGTGTTGAGCTGAGGTTGGATCAAATTGTTGGGATTTTGCTGCTGCCTATGAAGGCAGATCTGTTACCTAGATGTTGAATGAGGGTTAGGCTAGCCTGCCAGGGCTTTATATTGCCAGTGTAAGTGGACTGAACAGCCCACTAGTTCTCTGATTGTGGAATGAGTTTTGAGTTGGCCTACAAATATCTGAAGTTGTCACTCTGGATGAATTAGTCACGTGTGACTTGCTCAATCTTACTGGTTCTTTGTTGAGTTTTTTCATTCTCTGTCATTTTTCAAGAAAGAGAAAATTATTTTTGAGTCTTTTTTCCTGCTTTTGTCTATGCCTAATGGTGATTCTGTATTAAAGACCTCTCTAGCACTTAACGTGCGATAAATATGAGCTATGGCACCCTGCTGCCATTCCTCAAGTCTGGAGATCTCTAGTCAGTCTGTCTTTTGCTTTTTAGCTTTCAGAGATATTTTTTTGTCTTCCGTTTAATTATATCCAGAGTATTTAGTTGTATTTAGAGAAAGTAAGCAGAAAAACGTGGGCCTATACCACTTTGTTCCAAAAGCAAAATTGGTTACAGATATTGAACAGTGTTCTACATTAAAATGTAATCAAATGTAAATACCTTTTCAGTAACACTCCAAGGAACAATAAAAGTCAAGTTCACCATTATTTACTATATAAAGAATTTAGTTAGGCTTTATAGGAGATACTAACATTTATGAAAGACATAGATAATACTCTTGAGTACTACTAATATGACAAGTCTAGTGAGGAGAGCAATGTAGGAAAGATAAAGAAAACCAAACATTTTATTATAGGGAGGTAATAGTAGGTATTTGGAGAAGGCAATGGCACCCCAGTCCAGCACTCTTGCCTGGAAAATCCCATGGACGCAGGAGCCTGGTGGGCCGAAGTCCATGGGGTCGCTAAGAGTCAGACACCACTGAGCGAATTCCTTTCACTTTTCACTTTCATGCATTGGAGAAGGAAATGACAACCCACTCCAGTATTCTTGCCTGGAGAATCCCAGGGATGGGGGAGCCTGGTGGGCGGCTGTCTATGGGGTCGCACAGAGTCGGACACTACTGAAGCGACTTAGTAATAGTAGTAGTAATGGTAGGTTCTATAGAACAGATTTTAAAATAACAGGAGACTTCTGCTGAGTTTTTGTGCTGTTGTTGCTTTTAATATATATCTTAGGTAATTGAGTAATTTATGGCTTGAGGCAGAAAAAAACAGGTATTACTACTTATATCGATTTAACATATGTAAATTAGGATAATCCCAGCAACCCAGGACTTATGGTCACCTTATCCTTAAGATTGTTTTTCTTTGATCTATTTATTGTGGAAATATTTACACACGTACATATATTTAGAGAATAGTGTAATGAATCCTTAATTGCCCATCATCCAAGTTCAATAACTATAAATCTCTGACCAGTTTTCAGTCTTATATACTCCCCCAGTGCCTCTCTGCCTTATAAATATTTAAAAACAAATTCTGTGCAGTTTCTAGAGTCATTCCGTGATCAAAACAGTAATCACTTTTATTGCATGTGTTTCCTTTTCTCTCTTTCAGGCCCTTTTCTAACCATCCCCATCCATACGTTGTATTCTGTTTTACTTGTAGTGCCGGTGTTCTAATGATTCCACTCTGCCAGAAGACAAAGACTTAATGATTAGTTCTGCAGTTCAGAATAAGGAGCCAGACCAACTGTGACTCCCAGCCCTGCCTTCCTTCCTCTCTGAACCAATAATGGTAGATTCATAATGACTGTGATCAAATCTCTGTTGTATATGAGGATTGTACCCTTGCTACACTGGCTTGGAGTGTTTCTGTTTTTTACAGGACACACTCGGGCTGAGAACTTTCAATATCACAGTCCTCCAGAAGTGGTAATTCCTTTGAAGATAACTGGCACTAGAAGAAGTATGAAGCCTCCAGGTCGGCTCTCTTACAGCCTGCACTTAGGGGGTCAGAGACACGTTTTCCACATGAAGGTCAAGAAACATTTGCTGTCCAGACACCTCCCAGTGTTCACCTACTCAGAAGAGGGTGCTCTCCTGAAGGACCAACCTTTTGTCCAGAATGACTGCTACTATCATGGTTTTGTGGAGGGGGACCCAGAATCACTTGTTGCCCTCAGTACCTGTCTTGGTGGCTTTCGAGGATTATTACAGATAAATAATGTTGTTTATGAAATTAAGCCCATGATTTTTTCTACCAAATTTGAACACCTGGTGTATAAAATGGAGAGTGAAGAGACCCGATTCCCAACCATGAAATCTGGTTTTGTGCAAGAGGAAAGTGTAGAGCATTTTGAGTTTCAAGAGACTGGTAATTGCACTCTGAAACAAAGTCATTATGAAGGCTGGTGGATCCATTCATTCTTTGTTGAAATGGCAGTGGTGGTAGACTATACTCTATACAATTACTTTAAAAAGAATGTCTCAAAGGTGAAGGAGGATTTATTTACTATTGTAAATATAGTGGATTCCATTTATCAGGTGATGGGTATGAAGGTGTTACTAATTGGTTTGGAGTTCTGGACTCAAAGAAACCTTGTTGAAATAGATGCTGTACAGAGAGCTCTGAGAGATTTTTGCGTCTGGAAGGCTAATAACATTGATGCTCGCATAGCACATGATACTACACATATTTTTATGCAGAAGACATTAAGAGGACTAAGTGGCATAGGCTTTATTGCAGGAATGTGCAGACCACACTTCAGTTGCGCAGCTGTTACTTTTGCGAACAAAACCTTGGCCATTATTGGAATTGCAGTGGCTCATCATTTAGGTCATAATTTGGGAATGACTCATGATACTATACTGTGTGTGTGTTCAGCAGGTCACAATAGATGTATAATGCGTCATGACAACCCACCAATAGCGAAGTTTAGCAACTGTAGTTATTCTTTTTTTTGGGAGTATGGTGTACAGAAGGCAAAATGTTTGCGGTACACCATATACACAAAGGACATATTTTCAAGGAAGCGCTGTGGAAATGGTGTTGTTGAAGAAGGAGAAGAGTGTGACTGTGGATCTTTACAGCAGTGTTCAAGAGATGCCTGTTGTCTGACAAATTGCAGTCTGAGTTTTGGGTCTGTTTGTGCTTTTGGGCTTTGTTGCAAGGACTGCAAGTTCTTGCCATCAGGAGAAATGTGTAGAAAGGAGGTCAATGAATGCGATCTTCCAGAGTGGTGCAATGGATCATCCCATATGTGCCCAGATGATGTATATGTAGAGGATGGAATTCCCTGTAATGACATTTCCTACTGCTATGAAAAGAGATGTAATGATCGCAATGCACACTGTAGGCAGATTTTTGGCCGAACAGCAAAGAATGCAAACGACAGCTGCTACAGACAAATAAACACTCAAGGTGACCGTTTCGGTAATTGTGGAACCGAAGGCCCTACATATCTAAAATGCAATATGTCAGACATCTTCTGTGGAAGAATTCAGTGTGATAATGTGGCAGAAATTCCTCTTCTGACAGAGCATTCTACAATGCACGGAACTCGCTTTAACAATGCCACCTGCTGGGGTACAGACTACCATTTTGGGATGGACATACCGGATATTGGTGAAGTGAAAGATGGCACAGAGTGTGGCCCAGAACATGTCTGCATCGGAAGGAAGTGTGTCCATATCTCTCGCTTGGATAGTAATTGTTCACCTACGTTCTGTAACATGAGGGGGATCTGCAACAACAAACATCACTGCCACTGTAACTATAAGTGGGACCCTCCTAACTGCGTAAAACGAGGGGATGGAGGTAGCGTTGACAGTGGCCCACCCCCTAAGAGAAAGAAAATACCCAAGATTTACGTGGCAATAGCATTATTTATTTCACTGTTAATTTTATTATGTTGTCTTCTGTTGCTTTGTATGAGGAAAAAGCCTAAGGAAAAAAAGGGGAAAAAATAGCCTCAAGAGGAAAATCCAAAGCAAAAAACTCTGAGTCAACATGGGAAATAAAAACAATTACTACCAAAAAAATGTATCTGAATAGATATGCATTAAAAAAACGTAACCCCTATAATGTTTCTACTTATTCTTCTTCATTTTAAACAATTAGAAATTTTATTTTTCTTCATATTTATTTCTTTATATTTTCTAGAAAAAGGCATGACACATGGGTGCTTTACCAGTTTTTAAGTTACTGCTTTTGAGCTCCAAAGCTGCTTCCCATTTTGTATTCTGCATTATAGGAACCACATTTCTGCAGTATCAGTCCTCAGATCTGTGGTAGGGTGAATGCCAGGGACTTGGAAATCTGGGTGATCTGCTTCCTGTATGTCAATCTTATCTCAATAACAGATTTTACAGTGGCAATTATACTTTGTTTCAATATCCCTTTAAAAAATTCAATCCAAAATAAAAGAAAAATAAAACAAAACAAACTTCAATCCAGACCAACCTCACTGTGGGTCTAAAATAAGCTAGCAGAGCTGGCTAGGACTGAGCCCCAGGTCTTTGATCTTTCTACCAATGTCTCAAATTCTTTGCACTAGCTTAGCAGTACCTGCAGGAAGAGCTTTGAGTCTCATTTTTGAGATCCATGGATCCAGTCCTAAAGTTCTCTAGATTCAAGTATCCCAACCTATTCTCTTTACTCTTTGGCTTCATGAATGAAATCACCATCTTTAATTGGTATTTTATGGCTGTTAACCAGTTACTAGCAGAATGTCTCCCTTTACTTGCTGTGTTCCTAAGTAGCTTTGGTACCTAATTTCTTATATTCAATTCTATCCCCTACAATCGCTAAGTATTCTTTTCTGACTGAATTCGGTTACAGTACTCATCTTGGTACTCTTGAGAAACCTGTATGCAGGTCAGGAAACAACAGTTAGAACTGGACATGGAACAGAAAATTGGTTCCAAATAGGAAAAGGGGTATGTCAAGGCTGTATATTGTCACCCTGCTTATTTAACTTATATTCAGAGTACATCATGAGAAACACTGGGCTGGAGGAAGCACAAGCTGGAATCAAGATTGCTGGGAGAAATATCAATAACCTCAGATATGCAGATGACACCACCCTTATGGCAGAAAGTGAAGAAGAACTAAAGAGCCTCTTGATGAACGTGAAAGAGGAGAGTGAAAAAGTTGGCTTAAAGCTCAACATTCAGAAAACTAAGATCAAGGCATCCGGTCCCATCACTTAATGGCATGGGGAAACAGTGGAAACAGTGGCTGACTTTATTTTGGCGGGCTCCAAAATCACTGCAGATGGTGACTGCAGTCATGAAATTAAAAGACGATTACTCCTTGGAAGGAAAGTTATGACCAACCTAGACAGCATATTAAAAAGCAGAGACATTACTTTGTCAACAAAGGTCATCTAGTCAAGGCTGTGGTTTTTCCAGTGGTCATGTATGGATGTGAGAGTTGGACTATAAAGAAAGCTGAGCGCTGAAGAATTGATGCTTCTGAACTGTGGTGTTGGAGAAGACTCTTGAGAGTCCCTTGGACTGTCAGGAGATCTAACCAGTCCATCCTAAAGGAGATCAGTCTTGGGTGTTCATTAGAGGGACTGATGTTGAGGCTGAAATTCCAATCCTTTGGCCACCTGATGTGAAGAGCTGACTCATTTGAAAAGACCCTGATGCTGGGAAAGATTGAGGGCAGGAAGAGAAGGGGACGACAGAGAATGAGATAGTTGGATGGCATCACAGACTCAATGACCATGAGTTTGAGTGAACTCTGGGAGTTGGTAATGGACAAGGAGGCCGGCGTGCTACGGTTCATGGGGTCGCAAAGAGTTGGACACGACTGAGTGACTGAAATGAACTCATCTTGATATAATGAAGAAAGTGGGACTGAAGAAATATCCATTTTTTTGGTTTGTTTGCCACTGCCCTCAACAATTTTGGGGAAATTACTGAAATCTACTGCAAGTTTCCAACAAAATTTTAAAAATTACATATTGGTAATAACAGTTGTCTCTAAATTTCTGGGTTTCTTTAATTATAAAATGGGATAAGAAAGATACTTTCAATTTTAGGTAAGTCTCTGTAGACAAGCAATTTTTCTGAAAATAACAGCTGTACAATGCCAAGTACATTTCTGAAAATGACATATATTTTGAAACAATCACAGAACTGTGGAGGAAATGAAGATTAGAAGATTTTAAAATTACAAGGAAGAGAAAACAATCTGAATTGTCAGTACGTTTTTCCCTGAAATAGAAATGTTTGTTCCCTATAACATGATGATTTTGCATATTAATTAATGATCAAATTTGACCTATCCAGTTCTAATTCCTCTGTTGAAGTAAAAGAAACCTGAAAAACTCTTGGTGTGTAGAATACACTAGATTCATAAATTAGGCACTTAAGGGCATCAACTTCAAAATCAGTTTTTCCCACACCACTTTTGCTGAGTTTAGATTCATTTGCTGGGCAATAGGTTGAAGTCTCTAAGGACAGAGTTTTCTACAGTCTATTGTAGTTAGGGAGAGAAGACCTAGTGGAACGGAGTTTGACTCAAGAACATGTAAGTTCTTCCCTTTAAAACATTTGGCTGATTTTGAAGGAGCTTGAGGTATAAGCTAGAAAATTTAGTTTTGAAGATTTGAGTATTAGAACATAGTCACCCATTTGTTTTGCAGCTGAGAAAATACAGGCTTATGGGTTCCCAGTAGAAAGTACAGTAAGGTGTATATGTCTTTCCAAAACCACACTTATTTCTGACCAAAGTCAATTCTCTGTTCTATTAAGTTATCAGTCATTCAGCCTATTTTCCAAACAGAGAAAAGATATAAACTTCTAAAGTTGAAGGTACGTCTACTCTGAACTCCTGTGGTTCCTTATATATAGAACACGTGTGAAGTGAAGTGAAAGTTGCTCAGTTGTGTCTGCCTCTTTGCAACACTATAGTCCATGGAATTCTCCAGGCAAGAATACTGGAGTGGGTTGCCATGCCCTCCTCCTAGCATACAATAAAGCATTATTACATATATAAAAGGAAAAAATTAAGGTCAATAATAAAGAGAAAACAACAACAAAGAGTAAAAAGGAGATAGAAGCCAGCTAAAGGATGATCCAAAGAGTGGAAAAGACGATAATGAAGAAAAATACCTATGACTACTATTTCAGAGAAACTAGAAGAAAAATGAACAGACCATGTGAAAGAAGGTAGATTCATTTCACCAGAAAATTGGCATCTATACAGACTTGTTACATACATATTCTAGAGCTTAAAAATAAAATATCTAAATTCAGAAAATCAGTGGACAGTTTGAATCATACACTGCATTGTAAAATTACCTAAATTAGTTAACTATAAAAAAAAGTAAAAAAAAAAAATCAGTGACTAACAACGTAGAAAAAACAGTAAAATATGGAAATGATATGTGAAACATACCAATAAATCTGAAAACATTAAAAAGGACCATCATTCGAGGAAAAAGAATTGAAGTAATAAAAAACATATAATGAAGGAGAATTTCCCCAAAGTATGAAAACATATTAACCTACTGCTTTAAGAAAATCAATGAACTTTAAGCAGAACAAGCACATGGAAATACACACCTAACCATATCATATATAATAAAACTGTTGAACAAGAGGCGCTGAGAAATCTTAAGAGCAGCCAGAGATTAAAAAAAAAATCCATATCTTAAATGACAATAAAAGAGATGATTAACTTCAACAAAAATGATTGAGTGCAGAAGACACTGAAATAACATATTTACTGAGTAAATTGCAATTGTGTGTGCTGCTATGCTCAGTCATCCAGTCATGTCTGATCCTCTGCGACCCCATGGACTGTAGCCCACCAAGCTCCTCTGTCCATGAGATTCTCCTGGCAAGAATACTGGAGTGGCTTGCCATTTCCTCCTCCAAGGGATCTTCCCAACCCAGGGACTGAACCCACATCTCCTGTGTGTCCTATATTGGCAGGCAGATTCTTTACCCCTGAGCCACCTGGGAAGTTACTAAACTACAATTCTTTTGTTTCTGAATATACTGTTCAATAATGAAGAACAAAACTTTCCTTTGGCAAACAAATCGTTGCCACCAGGCTAGCACTCAAAGAAATACCACTTTTGGGTTTTTTTGTTTTTCCAGTCAGGAGAAACATGATACCAGAAAGAAACATGAATGTTCAGGTAGGTGCAAATATATTTGTCACAAAAGTTGGGAGGTATGTAAATAGAGATAAAAGTTCTAAGCTTTTAGCAGTACTGGGAAGAGGTAACTTAATGATGTGGATTATACTATATGATGTTGCAGATGCATGTTGCAAATCTAGGGTAATCATTCAAACAATTGGATTACACACTTAAGAAATGTATTGTAACAAGAGACATAATAAATGACATTTGTTTTTACAAATACAGGCAAGTGAGGGGAAAACAAGCATAATGCAGACATGTGGAATAAAAAAACATATGACTGGTAGATACAAGATCTGTGTAAAATGGATCACATTAACCAAATATAAATGGAGAAGGAAATGGCAACCCACTCCAGTATTCTTGCCTGGGAAATCCCATGGACAGAGGAGCTTCGAGCTACAGTCCATGGGGTCACAAAGAGTCAGACATGACTTAGCGACTAAACAACAACAACAACAATTCTTTTAATACCTGATGACAAAGACTTTAAGGCATAAAGCATTATGATAAAGAAAGGGCAATATTTTGTGATGATAAAAGGTAAATTAACAGGGAGATAGGACAATCTTAAATGTATATGCATCCAGTAGTAAAGACAGGGAAGTACAGAAATAAGCAAATCTAACAATCACCAATAGAGACACTTTTCAACCAGTTCTCTCAAGAGTAACAGAAAGAGTAGAAAATAAACCCTGCAGGCCCAGGAGATTTTCAATACATAATTAACAAACTTGATATAATAGATATACAAAGTTGTACAAGGGCTTCCCTGGTGGCTTAGCAGTAAACAATCCATCTGCAATGCAGGAGACGGAGGAGAGATGGATTCGATCCCTGGGTCCGGAAGATCCCCTGAAGGGGGACATGGCTACCCACTCCAGTATTCTTGATTGGAGAATCCCATGGACATAGCCTGGTGAGCTACAGTCCATGGGGTCAGAAAAGAGTTGGACACGACTGAGATGACTGAGCAAGCACACACAGGTACACAAAAACAAACGTGATAAAATAGGCATATAAAGATCAGGACGTTTTCAGTACATAATTAACAAACTTGATATAATAGTTATATAAACTTGATGTAATTTAACCAAACATGGCTAAATTCACTTTGATTCATCTGCATATGAGCTATTATCAAGGTCAACCTTATGATGGGCCAAAGAGAAAGTCTCAACAAATTTCACATGGTTTTCATTTTAAAAAGTATATTTTCTCTAAACATTATATAATTAAGCTGAAAATCAATAGCTTTAAAGATAACTAGAAAAACTCCAACTGTCTGAAACAGTTCTGACTCTAATCCCACATCTGACCTCAATTAACATTCTGCACCCAACCTCAATGTGTGTATGGGGGTGGGGTGTTTCTTACACCACCAAGAAATTCTCCTGGGCCAGTTGGGAGTTCTACAATTCAACTCAATTCTAATACTACCTTGAGATAGTGTCAGATCCCAGCAGTTAAAGGCTTAGTCCTACATGATTGCTCTCCCCTCCTTCAGATTCCAATCATAAGTCCAGGCTGTAACCTGTGTTTCTGACCAGCCAGCTATAAATATGTTGGACATGCCAATGACCACTTCTTTGAAATCAGTTAATTTGTCAGAACAGCTCACAGAACTTGGATAAAAATTCCACTTACTAAATTACCAGCTTATGATCAAAAGATATAACTAGAAACAGATGGAAGAAATGCATAGGGCAAGATAAATGTGAAGGGTGAAAGGCTTCCATGCCTTCTCCAAGTATACCTCTCTCTCTGAATCTCTATGTGTTTAGCAACCCAGAAGCTCTTTGAACTTCACCCTTATGGAGTTTTATGGAGGCTTCATTACTTAGGCATGATTCATTAAATTGTTAGTTATTCATGATTGAACTCAAACCCCAGTCCCTTTCCCTTCCATGGAGGTAAGAGGTAAGGGAGATTGAAAATGCCTACCCTGTATTCACAAGGTTTGCTCTGCTGGTGTCCAGTATCTCTCTGTGGGTGGTTTCTGAAAGTCACCTCATTAACAAAACAAAGGGCAACTTTATTCCTCTCAACCCTTAAAAAATTCCAAAGTTTTTAGTAGCTCTGAGACAGAAACTGGGATTAAGCTCAAATATATATGTCTTATCATAAATCACAATATCACAACTGGAAATAAACTATATATTTCCAAATAATAATATGTCAAGGAGGAATTAAAACAAATTAAGGAATAATTTGAATTTAAATCCGAATAACTACAATATATGTAAATTACACGGTATTTACACCAAAGCAGTGTTTTACAGGCGATGTACAGTCTTATATAGCTCAGCTGCTAAAGAATCCGCCTGGTGCAGGAGACCCCGGTTTGATTCCTGGGTTGGGAAGATCCCCTGGAGAAGGGAAAAGCTACCCTCTGCAGTATTCTGGCCTGGAGAATTCCATGGACTGTATCGTCCATGGGATCGCAAAGAGTCAGACACGATTGAGCAACTTTCACTTTCACAGTCTTATATACACATGTTGAAAAAAAAAAGGAAAAGACTGAAGATGTATTGATTTAACTTTATATGTCATGAAGATAGAAAAATAACACTGTAGATTTAAGGCAATTAGAAAGCCATAATACATCAGGAGAAGGAATCAATGAAATTAAAACAAATGCACATGGAGAAAATCAGCAAGCAGAAAATTTGGTTCATTAAATGAACTTAAAATATCAAAACTCATGAAGAAAATAAAGAAAAAACACAGATTACCATGAGTATAAATAGAAAGGGGACATCACAAATGAACATGTATAATGAAAAAATGAAAACTTGACAATTTGGATAAATAAAAAAGTTTATTGTACAAGTCAAACTACCAAATCAACATTAGAAATAAATATATTAAAGAGGTTTAATTAGTGTTTCAGAGAATTGGTCAAATAACTTTTTCAGTGAAATCTTTAAAAACATAAGACATATATACCATTACTTTCACAAGAACTTTAAGAAAAGGAATAGTTAAAATTGCTAAAATGATGATACACTCCGAAGCAATCTAGAGATTAAACGTAATCCCTATCAAAATACTAATAGAATTTTTCACATAAATAATTCTAAAATCTGTATGAAAATATGAATGATCCCAAACAGCAAAAAAAACACTTCAGATCAGATCAGTCGCTCAGTCGTGTCCGACTCCTTGCAACCCCATGAATCGCAGCACACCAGGCCTTCCTGTCCATCACCAACTCCCGGAGTTCACTCAGGCTCATGTCCATCGAGTCAGTGATGCCATCCAGCCATCTCATCCTCTGTCGTCCCCTTCTCCTCCTGCCCCCAATCCCTCCCAGCATCAGAGTCTTTTCCAATGAGTCAACTCTTCGCATGAGGTGGCCAAAGTACTGGAGTTTCAGCTTTAGTATCATTCCTTCCAAAGAAATCCCAGGGCTGATCTCCACAAAACAGGGGTTATCACACTCCATGACTTTATACTCAAAACTATGGTAATCAAAACACTATAGTACTGGCACAAAAGCAGATGCACAGATCAATGAAACAGAATATAGAGCCCAGAAATGAATCTACACTTACATAGGCAATTAATCCATGACAAAGGAGGTCATACAATGGGGGACAGACAGCCCCTTCAATAAATGGTGTTGGGAAGACTGGAAAGCTATCTGCAAAAGAAAAAACTGGACTACTTTATCACATTATAAATAAAAATAAACAACATGGATTAAAGACAGTATAAGACCTGAAACTATAAAACTTGTAGAAGAAACATAAGCAGTGCACTCTTTGACACAGCTTTGGCATTATTTTTTGCATCTGTCTCCTCGGGCAAGGGCAACTATTTCACTTAGTGTAATATCTTCAGTTTATGCATATAGCATGTGTCAGAATTTTATTCCTTTTAAAGTCTGAATAATTTTCCATTGTACGTATACTCCACATTTTATTTATCCATTCATCTTTTGAGAGACATCTTCATTTTTCTAACTTATTAGGGTTTTTTTTTTTTTTACATCTAACAAATATTTAAAAGGAGATGTGAGATATTCAGCCAAAATGATTCCAGAGATTAAGTGAAAGATCAGGCATGAAAACATAAACCTGAAAGTCCTGGCATAGGCCTTGATGATATCATACTGAGACAGTGTGGTCACAGGGATCAAGTTCAAGTTACCAGAAATACCTTCCCTTGTTCCTGATTTCACAGAAGAGAGACAAGATATTTGTGTGAATACTGACCAACAAAGACTGATCCAGTCCTTTAGGAGATTTTACCCGTGTGAATACTTTGCCTCTCAACCTAAGGAGTCAAATTTCACAGAGATTGTCCTAGTCCTCAATGCAGGGTTATTACTATACAAAGATGGTGCTTCTTGAGCAGAGAAATGGGAATATTTGGTTGTATTTACTGTTGTTTCTAGAAGTAATTGTGGGTCCTGGGAAACACCTGTCATATCTGCTAGAGCTAACATTAGGCAGCATCAGCTCCTGACCAGAGACTCCAATCCACCATTCATGGACGAACTGAACACAGGTCCCCTCAGAGGTAAAGCAAATTTTTTTAAATCAATAATATTAATGTCATTTTTGTGTACCTACAATACACCAGGCACTCTATAACAGTTATATCTAATTATCACAAGGGTCTTGTGAAGTAGGGATACTGTCTGGCATATTATAACTACTTGGGAAGATCCCTTGGAGAAGCAAATGGCAACCCACTCCAGTATGCTTGCCTGGAAAAATCCCATGGACAGAGGCACCTGACAGGCTACAGTCCACAGGACTGCAAAAGAGTCGGACACAACTGAGCTACTAAGTTGCCACAACAATAAATACTAGTAAATAAAGAGAGAGAGAGACAGGAAAATAGAATGTGGTCAGCATACAAGGGTGGTTTATTAGGAATATTCAGGAACTTCAACATGAGATCAAGAAACAGCTATTATGACCTGGCACTGGTTGGGCACAACTTTTGACATTCATCATCTATGTGGCTAGCACTGCTCACTCTACCCTGATGTTCCCCTGTAGACTTCCCTGCCCTGACCACCACCTCTCCAAAGCAGCATCTACACAGGCACACACAGTGTGTGGTTAAAGATGCTCCTCTCCCACCATTTCTGGTGGGTGGCCACAGCTGGAACCGGCACCGTCTCTTGCTCAGCCCCACACAGCAGACAGCCCAGGCTAGTCAAGGTGCCTCCAAAGCAGCTCTTATTTTCCAACGCAGGTAACCTTACCTAGGACTGGACCCCTCCCAAGGTGGCTCCCACCCCACCTAGGGCACCCAAATGAAAAATACCTGAGACAAATGAAAATGGAAATCCAATATTCTAAAAATCAATAGGACATAGCAAAAGCAGTTCTAAAGAGAAAGTTTATAGAGATATTGACCTATTTCAAAAGAATAAGAAAAATCACATGTAAACAATCAAACATTACATTTAAACAAATTGAAAAATAAAAATAAACAAAGCCCAAATTTAAGAGAAGGAAGGAAATAATAAAAATCAAAGAAGAAATAAAAGAAATAGACACTAAAAAAGAAAATATTAATGAAACTGGTTTAAGAGCCAGCCCTTTGTCCGAAAAGATAAACAAAATTGACAAATCTCTATCCAGACTCATAAAGAAAAAAGAGCAAGGGCTCAAATAAAATCAGAAATGAAGAGACATTATAACTGATACCACAGAAATAAAATAATCATAAGAGACTGCTGCAAACAGTTGTACAACAACAAACTGGAAAACCTAGAAAAAACAGATAAATTTCTAGAAACACACAAAATTGCAAAACTGAACCAGGAAGAAATAGGAAATATGAATAGACCAAATACAAGTAATTAAAATGAATCAGTAATCAAAACAATCCCAACAAACAAAAGTCCGGGACTAGATATTAATAATTTCACTGGTGAATTCTATCAAACACTTTAAGAAGCATTAATACCTCTACTTCTCAAACTATTCCAAAAAACTGAAGAGAAAGATTTTCAAACTCATTCTACAAGACTGATACTATCCTGATAAAAAACCCCAAAACAGTAAATATATATATATATCTCCGTTAGTAAAGAATCTGCCTGCAATTCAGGAGACCATTTATATATATATAATACATAAGATATATTATATATAATAAATTTATTATACATATAAATTTCCAATATCTTTGATGTCATTGATGCAAAATTACTCATCCAAGTACTAGCAAGTGGAACTTCCCTGATGGCCCAGCAGCTGGGACTCTGAGAGTGCACTGAAGGGAGCACCAGCTCAGTCCCTGGTTCGGGAACTAGGATCCCATATGCTGTGTATGTAGCGAGGCCAACAAACAAACATTAGCAAGCAAAATTCAACAACACACGAAAAGACTCATACACCGAGATTAAAGTGGAGTTTATTACAAGGATGTAAGTATGATTCAACATCTGCAAATCACTCAATGTGATTTACCAGATTAACAAAACAAAGTTTAAAAGTCATATAATCCTCTCAAAAGATGTGAGAAAAGAATCTGATAAAATTTTATTGATAAAATTCAATGTCAATTTATGATAAAATCTCTCAACAAAATGGGTATAGGAGGAATGTACCTCAACATATTAAAGGCTATTTTTGACAAAGTTACAGCTAAAATTACACTCAACAATGAATAGCTCAAAGTTTTTCTTCTAAGATCAGGAACAAGACAAGAATGCCCACACTCATTGCTTTTATTCAACATAGTATTGGAAGTCCTAGCCAGAGAAAATAGGCAAGACAAAGAAATAAAAGACATCCAAATCAGAAAGGAAGAAGTAAACCATCACTGTTTACAGGTAATATGATACTATACACAGGAAATCCTAAGGACTCCATCGAAAAACTGTTAGAACTAATGAATTGAGTAAATTTGCAGAATATGAAATTAAGATAGAGAAATCTGTTGTATTTCTATACAGTAGTAATGAACTATCAGAAACAGAAATTAAGAAGTAATACCACTTATAATTACCCCAAAATGAAAATACAGGAGTGATGTCAGTATCTTGGTGGCATGAGATGTTCCCTTTGTCTCTCCTCTTCTATCTATAAGCAGTAAAACATCCGTAACTCAACAAAGGCACCTCTGCCCCACACACCCCATTATGAGAAAATCCTACATGTCGTGTACTAAAGGTAGGTGACCTGGACCACACAAAGGAGCTGGAAGCACAAAACAAAGGAAGTGGTGCTTATAATCGCAGACCCCCAGCAATGGTGGCTGAGCCTACAGTCCCAGCCAGCTGAGCAGCCTCAGGACAAGCCACACGCACCACACCAAGTGCACAGCAGAGTGGTGCCTGCAGCCACAGGGAACCTGACAGCGGGCATAGTGGGGCCTGCAGCTCTGCCCCTCCCGTGGTGCAGGTGCCCACGATTCCACCCCTCCTGCTCATAGCGGAAGAGTTTCTGAACCCGAAAATCCTGGTCATGGCTGAGACACCTGTAATACTTGTTTCCCCTCCCTCTATTCCCCACCTTGCAGTGGCAGAGTCTGTGACCAAGTAGATCCCAGATGTGGTGGGAAAAAACCACCATCCTGGTAGCCCAGTCAGTGACACCATTTGTGGTGAGGCACCACTGGCCCTGGTGGCACAAACAGCAAGGAGGGCAGCAGGCAACACATCTGACAGAGGTGGTAGAGGGTAAAACATGCCAATTCTAAAATATAACCAGGGGCAGCACCAGGTAAGAGAAAATAAAAGCTTGTACTATAGAGCACACCTCAGTTCAGTTCAGTTCGGTCGCTCGGTCGTATCTGATTCTTTGCGACCCAATGGACTGCTATATGCCAGGCTTCCCTGTCCATCACCAACTCCCGGAGCTTGCTCATACTCATCAAGTCGGTGATGCCATCCAATCATCTCATCAACTGTCATGCCGTTCTCCTCCTGCCCTCAATCTTTCCCAGCATCACGGTCTTTTCCAGTGAGTCAGTTCTTCACATCAGGTGGCCAAAGTATTGGAGTTTCAGCTTTAGCATCAGTCCTTCCAATGAATATTCAGGACTGATTTCCTTTAGGATGGACTGGTTGGATCTCCTTGCAGTCCAAGGGACTCTCAAGAGTCTTCTCCAACACCACAGTTCAAAAACATCAGTTCTTCAATTCTTCAATAGCACCACCTATTGGAAAACAAAAAAGGCATCGAATTATTAATCTGTTGACTCAGTAGAAGCAAGTTTAAAAAAAAAAAGATTTACTTTAGAAGAACATTATTCACTACTTCACATGTGCTTGCAGAAGAACAAGTCATCAAGCACCGTGAAGAACCTGCATAACGCAGTGTCACAGAAAGAAAATGACAATTCTCCAGAAACCAAATTTAAGCTTAAACTCATGGAATACTACAATCTGAGAGAGAATTCAAAGTAGCTGTCACAAAAAAAAAAAAAAAATCATAGAGCTACAAGAAAACTCAGAAATTTTCTTCAAGGATAAAATTACTGAACAGAATGAATACTTTACTAAAGAGACTCAAACTATAAAAGAGAACTAAACAGAAATTTGGAAACTGAAGAATTCAATGAGTGAGATGAAGAATGCATTGGAGGACTTCCCTGGTGGTCTGCCTGCCAATACAGAGGACGTGGGTTCAAACCCTGGTCTTAGAGGATCCCACATGCGGTGGAGCAAATAAGCCCATACGCCACAACTACTGTAGCCCACACACCCTAGAGCCTGGGCCTCACAAAAGAAGCCACTTCGGTAAGAATTCATGCACTGCAGCTATAGAGTAGCCCCTGCTCCCTGCAACTAGAGAAAGCCTACACGCAGCAGTGACAATCCAGCACAGACTATAAATAAGCAAATAAACTTTTTAAAATAAAGAATGCATTAGAAAACATTAGAAATAGCACAGACCCATATGAAAGAGAGAATTAATGAGCTAAAAGATAGAAATCTAGAAATTATACAGATAGTAGAGGAGAGAGAATTAAGATCTAAAAAACATGAAATTCTATGAGAACACAATTCAGCTGGAATTCTGTCACTTCCACTTAGCTTTGTTCACAGTAATGTTTCCTAAGGCCCACTTGACTTCGCACTCCAGGATGTCTAGCTCTCTAGGGTA
Organism: Bos indicus; assembly: GCF_029378745.1. Taxonomy (NCBI): domain Eukaryota; kingdom Metazoa; phylum Chordata; class Mammalia; order Artiodactyla; family Bovidae; genus Bos; species Bos indicus. The sequence continues at coordinate 7,074,507 of NC_091767.1, forward strand.
AGTAACCACACCATCATGGTTATCCCAATCATTTTTGTGTAGTTCTGTGTATTCTTATCACCTCTTCTTAATCTTTTCTGCTTCTGCTAGGTCCTTGCCATTTCTGTCCTTTATTATCCCTATCTTTGCATGAAATGTTCCCTTGGTATCTTCAATTTTCTTGAAGAGAATTCTAGTCTTTCTCATTCTATTGCTTTCCTCTATTTCTTTGCATTCTTCACTTAAGTTATTCTTATCTATCCTTGTTATCCGCTGCAACTCTGCATTCAGTTGGTTGTATCTTTTTTGCCTTTCGCTTCTCTTCTTTTCTCAGTTATTCATAAGGCCTCCTCAGACAGCCATTTTGCCTTCATGCATTTCTTTTTCTTTGAAATGGTGTTGTTCACCACCTCCTGTACAATGTTATGAACCCCCATCCATGGTTCTTCTTTCATTTTTATTCTGCTAGAAATATTTTCTGATTTTCCTTGTTGTGGTTTCTTAAGTACACTTATCATTTAAAGGTGGACATGTAATTTCCAAATACATGGGGTTTTTTAAGTACTTTTGATATTAATTTCTCATTTTGATATTAATTTCTCATTTAAATGCCTTCTTCTTTGCCATCACCCTCTATTTTTTCAGTCTCCTAACTTTATTGAGGTTTTCAATGGCTAAGTCAAAGATCTCTCTTGGTAAATGTCATATTGCACTTAAAAATATGTGGGTTATTTTCAAATATCATTTGATATTGATTTCTAACATAATTTCACGATAAGAGAACAAACTCTATATGATTTCAATACCTTTAGACCATGAACTTTTTGCACCTTGTTTTATGTCCCTGAATATGATCCAGTGTCTCCTAGTTTATAATCTATGGGACCTTGAATAGAATACGTATCCTACTGTTGTGTGAAAATTGTATAAATCTTAATTATATTGAATTGGTTCATGGTGCTTTTCATGTCTACTATATCCTTCTACCTTTCTGTATATTCACTCTATTAATTCTTGAGTTTGATATCAAAACTCCAACTAAAAATCTTAATTTATGTACTTACAAAATAATTGTAATATATAGTGGAATTATATGTAATTTTGTTCTGCATTTCCAAGTCTCTGGTAAATGTGTTACCATACTTTCATAATTTAAAAGAGGAAAGAGGAAAAATAACAATAGTGTCCACAGATATACAAAGGCTTATAAGAGAATATGATGAATAGCTGTAAGCTGACAGACTGTATATATGACTGGTTTCCTAGTTAAGGAAATAGTTTTGGACCAGGAGAGAGCATCATATGAAAACTGAATTATGCAGCCTCAAGGCAGGGAAATTCCAGAACCTATGAGAGAAGGGTAGGATAGAGCCTTCCCTAGTGCCTTCGGAAAGAATAGAACCTTGTGGTTCTATTAATACTGATACTGGACTATTCACTGATACTGGACTTCTTGTCTCCAGAATTGTAAGGCAATAAATTTCTGTTATATCACTGATTTTTCCATACTTTGTTAGAGCAGCCCTAGTAAAATAATAAAGAGATGAACAAAGTCACAGTCAATTTGGCCATTTTTAAAAGTGGCTGTGATGAAAGCCAGAGAGAAAGTGAAATTTTCCAATACTGGAAATAGTACAGATATAGACATCCTAATGTGGAAAGGTAACAGAAAGAAACCAGCAGACTCCAAACTTGTAGACCTGCCAATAACCTTCTCTGGGTCCCAGGCATAAAATCACAAGGATTATCAATAATCTTGCTTCCCTGGTTTACTCCAGCCAACCTGCTATTTACCATTAATTTATGACATCAAGTTTTAACTGCCAGTTAGTATATTTGCCTGTTAAATTTATTCCCACATTGTTCCCTTACTCAACTCTTTCTTCTTCTAAATTTAGCTGACCTTTTTAATGACAGTGTTTCCATAAGAGATTAATTATGTGCACACATGAAGTGTCTCTGAGTTATTCAGTTACCTAAAAAGAAGTAGGGGAATGATCAAAGTATTGAAACTAAAGTGCTTATAATGTATGTTTGGAGCTCAGTGGTTGAGAGTCAGGAATACATACCAATTTATTCATACTGAAGAGTAATTAGAATTAAAGTTTGAAAGATGTTGGAGCCACAGTGAGAATGGGTTTTAGCCAGTTGTCACCATCTGTAGAACTAGGAGACTCTTGTTGCTGAGCAGCTAAATCCACAATTTAATCAAATCAGAGACAAAACACAAAGGGGTTTAGATTTCTCTTTGTCATATGAGGTCTGGAAAAAAAACTCTGTCAATAGAAATAAGCATTACAAACTCTACGGACATGGCTATGGCTAGAAAAGACCACGGGAATTACTAATTCATCTGATAAGTCGTGCAAAGAATTTGACTGTGTAGAACAGTAACACCAGCATTTATGTATATCTGAAAACACACACACATGAGTCTTTACCAAGTATTTAGATCATGAGAGGGAACTTTGGCACTGATTATTCCCTATTTTACTCTGGTTTGTTTGGTTGGGAGCCACAAAACTATGTTATTCATATTCTAGATAACAGTGAATTAAGCTATACATGAAAGTGAGAAGGGATGTGGCAATTGGGGTACAAAAGATAGATGAATTTGGTCAAACGGTGAGGAGACAAAAAGAATTTATGAAAAATGATGTACAACAGTCTACTTGGCAGGCTCTGTACCACTGTATACCTCAGTACATCATTAATATTGTTATATTCTCTCAGAAGATGTGGCCTCTCTACTCACTGTATAAATAATGTAATGGGGGGAAATGTAGTATTGCTTAAATATTCTTTGGAATTTGTTCTCCTGCTACCTGCTTGTAAGATGAGATATTAGAAATAAATTCTGATGATATCATGCTACTTAAGTTCATGCTCAACAGTACTCTATTACTCATAAATACTTCACTGTTTAATCACAGTAATTCATATTCCATAACAATTCTAAAATATATACCAAGAGCGACATGGAGAATAAACCAGCATATTAGGATTATACTTACCATTTAGAAATACCAGCCTCAAAAATTTCATTTAGTACCATGCTTTCTTCTCCTGGGTTCTTAAGATTTGGGGAAATATTCCTCCCATTTAGTACTAGAAAAGTATCCAAGTACCCTAGGAACTCAGGTCACTTTAATGGTGACAATAGTGTTTGGCCTGAAACAAGTCTCCCACCAAGAATTTGCAACAATCAAGCAAACACAAGGTATCATACCAGATCCTGTCTTAAACACCACAAAATGCAGAATTATTGGAATTACAGTCAAAACTAACATTTTTGAAATGTAATCATTACAACTTGAGAAAACAAAGAAAGTGGAGCTTTCAACTGAAAGCTATGTATTGATTGAAGGAATTTAGAATCAGAAAGTGAAGAATATGAAAAACAAAGCTCAAATTATTGCAAGCATAAAGAGTTGAAATATTTTTTTACTTCATTCTTTAGTCTAAAGTATCAGACTGCTGCTGCTGCCGCTGCTGCTGCTGCTAAGTCACTTCAGTCATGTCCGACTCTGTGTGACCCCATAGACGGCAGCCCACCAGGCTCCCCCGTCCCTGGGACTGTCATCCCAATTGGTAATTTCCTCCTTTGACGCATTCCCCCACTAGTACTCTGTCTTCCAGCAGTGTTGACAGTTTGTTGTAGGAATAAGGAAAGTAAGCAAAAAGGTTTAATCTAGTTTGAGTTGAGGATTTTAGGTGACGGTGGTTGAAAGTGATGGAGCCTAGAGGTAACCATGAAGATTAAAAGTAAAATGGAAAAAAAAATTGGAGAAAATTAGAAAGATTTAAGAGCAAATAAATATACTGAGTAATAGTTACAATTAATTTTTTATGTAAGCATCAGTACAGTCATGGGTGCTAATAAGATGTCAGAGGTGAAAAGGAGTTGCAGTGGTAAAATAACCTGAGTGTTGTATGGGTTGTCTGCATGCTTGCTTAAAAGAAGATATGGCTAAAATTAGACAGTAAAGAGTCTGCCTGTAATGCGGGAGACCTGGGTTTGATCCCTGGGTTGGGAAGATCCCCTGGAAGAGGAAATGGCAACCCACTCCAGTATTCTGGCCTAGAGAATCCCCAGGGACAGAGGAACCTGGTGGGCTACAGTCCAGGTGGTTGCAAAGAGTCAGACACGACTGAGTGACTAATAAATCAGTAAATCAGACAGATGTCCAAACTCTGATGTTTCCATAGGACTGATTGAGAGTTAGTTGGTGTAAGAGTGAAAAAGAAAGATAAATAGAGGTGCAATGAGACAGCTACTGGTTTAGTGGATTGAAAGTGGCTTAGGTAATCCAAGCAAATTGCAACCAGAACACTAGTGCGTGTATCATACAGGAATTCTAAACACAAAAATTTTCTTTTTTGCTGACTTCACATTGTTGACAGGTTTAATAGAATTGTGTAGGAATAAGGATAGAAGTGTGAGGAGAGAGGTTTCTGTTTCTTTTCATGAAAATAAAATTCCAAGAGGAAAAGAAAACTGATTCTAGAGAAAAGACATCAAATGTAGAACCAAGGTTTTTAAAAAATTGAGCAGAAATGGGCACATCATCCAGGATATGACAGGTCTGCCTGGAAAATCCCATGGATGGAGGAGCCTGGTGGGCTGCAGTCCATGGGGTCGCTAGGAGTTGGACACGACTGAGCGACTTGACTTTCACTTTTCACTTTCATGCATTGGAGAAGGAAATGGCAACCCACTCCAGTGTTCTTGCCTGGAGAATCCCAGGAACGGGGGAACCTGGTGGGCTGCTGTCTATGGGGTCGCACAGAGTCAGACACAACTGAAGCGACGCAGCAGCAGCAGCAGAATCAGGCAATTAGCATTTCTATAGGACCTATTATCAGAGAAGGCAATGGCACCCACTCCAATACTCTTGCCTGGAAAATCCCATGGACAGAGGAGCCTGGAAGGCTGCAGTCCATGGGGTCGCTGAGGGTCGGACACAACGGAGCAACTTCACTTTCACTTTTCACTTTCACTTTTCACTTTCATGCATTGGAGAAGGAAATGGCAACCCACTAAAGTACTCTTGCCTGGAGAATCCCAAGGATGGCGGAGCCTGGTGGGCTGCCGTATATGAGGTCTCACAGAGTCAGACACGACTGAAATGACTTAGCAGCAGCAGCAGCAGGACCTACTATGAACTCTGTATTTGATCAGGGTGTTCTACAACCCTCAAAGGTGACTTCATTTTCTTCTGTTTTTCCAGTTTGTCCAGCTGTTCTTGATATCATTACTTCAGGCAGTCTGTGTACTTTAATGATTTGACAAAGACAGTTGGATATTCATTAGATAAATAAAAATGGACATTTTATATGTGAAATGGTGAATGCAATTTTACAAATACCTACTGTGTATCTTTGCCTCAACCACTCTGTCTAAATTTGTACTCAAGACCATCAAATTATTAGGCTTATGTAGTTCTTTTATGTCTCCTACGTTGTGTAGAACAATGTCAGCAGATTATGTGCTTTATTACTATGTTATTCAAGGAAGAATGTAACATCAGTGTTGGCAAACAGGCATTGTGCCTGTACCAGTTTCCTCATTTTTACAAATGTGTGATAACACATTTGTATTATTCCTGTCAAACTTTGTGTATAGGTATTCTTCATATAGGCTACATACTTTTTATAAAATTTGTACATAGGAAGGTTGAACTTGGGAGTTGGTTACCTTGTAATCCAAAAAATGAGGGAACTTAGATGCCTTCACCCTTGTAGAAAATAATACCTGCCCCAACATTTTCCTCCCTTTTTTAGTGACTGACTGATTCTCCTTGCATTTTTGCATTTATTTGGCCTTCAGTATATGGTCGTCCCTTGGTATCCATGGGGTGGATGGTGGTTTGAAAATCCCCCATGAATACCAAAATCCACAAATGCTCATGACCTTATGTAAAATGTTGCAGTGTTTGCATATAAGCTACTATGCACATTTTCCCATACACCTCAAATCATCTCCAGGTTATTTAAACTAACTAATACGAATGAAGAAAGCTGAGCACCAAAGAATTGATGTTTTTGAACTGTGGTGTTGGAGAAGACTCTTGAGAGTCCCTTGGACTGCAAGGAGATCCAACCAGTCCATTCTAAAGGAGATCAGCCCTGGGATTTCTTTGGAAGGAATGATGTTAAAGCTGAAACTCCAGTACTTTGGCCACCTCATTCAAAGAGTTGACTCATTGGAAAAGACTCTGATGCTGGGAGGGATTGGGGGCAGAAGAAGAAGGGGATGACAGAGGATGAGATGGCTGGATGGCATCACTGACTCGATGGACGTGAGTCTGAGTGAACTCCGGGAGTTGGTGATGGACAGGGAGGCCTGGCATGCTGCGATTCATGGGGTCGCAAAGAGTCGGACATGACTGACTGAACTGAATACGAATTAAATGTTACGTAGAAAGTTTTAAATAGGATGCAAATATTACACAAATATCTGTCAGTGTGCAACTCAAGTCTTGCTTTTCAGAACTTTTTGGATTTTTTTCCTGCACATTTTTGATTCACACTGGTTTAATCTGGAGAAGTGAACTTTGTAGATAAAGAAGGCCACTGTGCTCCCATCTCTAACTCTTACTTTCTCAGCAAGTTGGATTTCCTACAATTATACATTTCCAGATGATTTGAAAATGTTGTCCTTCTTAAGAGAATAATCAAATACAAACATATTTGAGACACAAAAAAGCATAGTAAGTTATCCAGGGGAAAGCAAGGAGTAGGTGAGAGTGTTGGGGTCTGAACCAGGCTTATGTGTATCCAATGTCCTTCAACTAGCTAAACCTTAGTACAGTCAATACAGCACTCCTGGTTGAAGGAGCCATCTTCTAATAAACAAAATCTGTATGCTTAATGAACCCCATAGATGCTGCCGTCTATGGGATCACACAGAGTCGGACACGACTGAAGTGACTTAGCAGCAGCATGCTTAATGAAAATATTAATTTCAGATCTATACGGAAAAAATCCAAAATGGCATAAACTTTGCAGAGATCTTTTGAAAATATCCAATAAAACTGCCTTAATTTTTTTCCTTAAAAAAAAAATAACTGAACAACACGTATCACAATCCATGGTCCTCCCATCCCAAATATAAAAGTGCCTATTATTGAGTGACCCCACTACTCTATGTGTAAGACAATTGATTCTTTGATCCTTAGAGTTGGACAGAATGAAAAGAAAAGGCAGAATATATTAAGAGGTGGCAAGAATACACAAACTATACAAAAAAGATCTTCACAACCCAGATAATCACGATGGTGTGATCAGTCACCTAGAGCCAGAAATCCTAGAACGTGAAGTCAACTGGGCCTTAGGAAGCATCACAATGAACAAAGCTAGTGGAGGTGATGGAATTCCAGTTGAGCTATTTCAAATCCTAAAAGATGATGCTATGAAAGTGCTGCACTCAATATGCCAACAAATTTGGAAAACTCCACAGTGGCCACAGGACTGGAAAAAGTCAGTTTTCATTCCAATCCCAAAGAAAGGCAATGCCAAAGAATCAAACTACTGCACAATTGCATTCATTTCACACGCTAGCAAAGTAATGCTCAAAATTCTCCAAGCCAGGCTTCAATAGTACATGAACCATGAACTTCCAGATGTTCAAGCTGGATTTAGAAAAGGCAGAGGAACCAGAGATCAAATTGCCACCACCCATTGGATCATCTAAAAAGCAAGAGAGTTAAAAAAAAAAAAAAAAAAAAAAACATATACTTCTACTTTATTTATTGAGTATGCCAAAGCCTTTGATTGAGTGGGTCACAACAAACTGTGGAAAATTCTTCAAGAGATGGGAATACCAGACCACCTGACCTGCCTCTTGAGAAATCTGTATGTATGTCAAGAAGCAACAGTTAGAACTGGACATGGAATGACAGATGGTTCCAAATCAGGAAAGGAGTACATCAAGGCTGTATATTGTCACCCTGCTTATTTAACCTATTTGCAGAGTACATCATGAGTAACGCTGGACTGGATGAAGCACAAGCTGAAATCAAGATTGCCAGGAGAAATATCAATAACCTCAGATATGCAGATGACACCACTCTTATGGCAGAAAGCAAAGAACTAAAGAGCCCCTTAATGAAAGTGAAAAGAGGAGAGTCAAAAAGTTGGCTTAGAACTCAACATTCAGAAAACTAAGATCACGGAATCTGGTCCCATCACTTCATGGCAAATAGATGGGGAAACAGTGGAAACAGTGACAGACTTTATTTTCTTGGGCTCCAAAATCAATGCAGATAGTAACAGCAGCCATGAAATTAAAAGATGCTTGTTCCTTGGGAGAAAACTTATGACCAACCTAGACAGCATATTAAAAAGCAGAGATATTACTTTGCCAACAAAAGTCCATCTAGTCAAAGCTATGGTTTTTCCAGTAGTCATGTATGTATGTGAGAGTTGGACTATAAAAAAACCTGAGCACCGAAGACTTGATGCTTTTGAACTGTGGTGTTGGAGAAGACTCTTGAGAGTCCCTTGGACTGCAAGGAGATCCAACCAGTCCATCCTAAAGGAAATCAGTCCTGAATATTCATTGGAAGGACTGATGCCAAAGCTGAAACTCCAATACTTTGGCCACCTGATGTGAAGAACTGACTCATTTGAAAAGACCCTGATGCTGGGCAAGATTGAAGGCAGGAGGAAAAGGGGACGACAGAGGAGGAGAAGGGGATGATGGCATCACTGACTCAATGGACATGAGTTTGAGTAAACTCTGGGAGTTGGTGATGGACGGGGAGGCCTGGCGTGCTGCAGTCCACCGGGTAGCAAAGAGTTGGACATTACTGAGCTACTGAACTGAAAAGAAAAGGGAAAACAGAAGGTAGGACAGGTAATAATTAGTTACATGAATGAGAGAAAATAATGATATATGTATTTTTGTAATATATGTCCTAAGTAATGTGACTAATTTATCACTGAAAATAGAAAAGAATCACTATAAAGTGGTAATTATACCCAGTCAATATGTATAAATAAAAATTCCCTTTATTTTTTTGTAAATGAAAAGAAGATCTATATCCTCCTTCCATTAAGGCCTTTTTGTCTTACTTATTTCTGTAGACATGTCCACACAGTGTCATATATTTAGAGGACAGAACAATGAACCACTATCTGTCCTTCCTCAAGGTTCAACAAGTTGTCCCCCTAGGCCAATCACCACTGCTTTGGACACCTATAGTCTCACTCTGCCTCACCTTACTTGACAGCAATGCAATGCAGTATCATGAGCCATGCCTTTAGCCAAACTTTTAGTTATTTTAACCCATGCCCTTCTCATCACCCTTTGTCTTAATTTGCTTATAACTCCCAGATCTGTCTCTGCTCTTTTTTTTTTTTTTTTTTTTTTTTAGTGTTATGGCTCTGGCATGGTGACTCTGACAGAAAACAGATCAGAAGCTTGTGCTGTACACCACCAGCTCACAGTGCTGTGGCCTGCTCTGTTCTTAGGCTCTCACCACTGGCTCCACATGATGTCATAAATGGCTGGGGGTAAGACACCGGTGTATGTGAGGATCAGTCTCCTGCTGCTCCGGTTGGGGGTGTTTCTATTCCTTTCTGGATCATCCTCCATTGAGCACTCCCAACACCATGGTCTTCCAGAGGTGGTGGTACCCTTGAAGATAACATATGCTGGCAGCAGCATGAAGCCTCCTGGATGGCTCTCTTACAGCCTGCGCTTTGGAGGCCAGAGACACATTCTTCACATGAAAGTCAACAAGCTTTTGTTCTCTAAACACCTACCAGTGTTCACCTACACAGACCAGCATGGGCTAACAGAGGACCAGCCTTTTGTCCAGAATGACTGCTACTATCAGGGTTACATGGAAGGGGATCCAGAATCCCTGGTTGCCCTCAGTACATGTTTGGGGGGCTTTCAAGGAACATTACAGATACATAACGTTGTTTATGAAATCAAGCCCAAAAGGCTTTCTACCTCATTTGAGCATCTGCTATACAAGATGGTAGATGAGACAGAACTTCCACCCAAGAGATGTGGATTAACAGATGAAGAAATAGCACGACAACTGAAATTTCTTCAAGAGAGTGTTAATTATACTTCGAAGCAAAGTGGATATGTTGGCTGGTGGACTCACAGGCGTTTCCTTGAACTGGCAGTGTTGGTAGACCACGGTCGGTATCTTTATCACCAAAGTAATTCCTCAAGTGTGCAGTCTGAAGTATGCATGGTTGTCAATGGAATAGATAACTTTTTACATTCACTGGATGTTAATGTGGTTTTGATTGGAATCGAGATCTGGTCTGAAGACAACCTCCTTCCAACAACAAACATAAGTATTCTCTTGGAAGAATTTTGCATGTGGAAGGGAAGAAGTTTTAATACCCGCTTACCACATGATATTGCACATGTTTTCATAAAGGAGAATTACGGCCGCCTTCTTGGCTTGGCCTACGTTGGAACTGTGTGTAATCAACTTTATAACTGTGGGGTTGATAGCTTTCTGAATGACAAACTGCACGAGTTTGCATATATTGTATCACATGAGATTGGTCACAATCTGGGTATGCGACATGATGATAAAACATGTGAATGTGGAAGTAGAAAATGCATAATGTTTCCAAGTAAAACTGTGGCAACTCGATTCAGCAACTGCAGTTATGCTTCATACTGGAATGTTGTTGGAAAAGTGAGGTGCATGCACATTTCACCAAATCCAGAGAATATCTTCAGGCAGACACGCTGTGGGAACAGTGTGCTTGAAGAAGGAGAAGAGTGTGACTGTGGTTCCACATATACATGTGCAAAAGATCCCTGCTGTCAGTCAGACTGCACCCTGAGAGTTGGGGCTACTTGTGCTTTTGGCCTTTGCTGTGAGAACTGCACGTTCATGCCATCAGGCTCCATGTGTAGGAAAGAAGAAAATGAATGTGATCTTCCAGAGTGGTGCAATGGGACATCCTATCAGTGTCCAGAAGATGTGTACATGCAGGATGGGACCTCCTGCACAGGCGGTGGTTACTGCTATGAAAAGAGATGCAATGACCGCAATGAACAGTGTAGGAAAATTTTTGGCAAAGAGGCCAAGAATGCAAATGAGAATTGCTACAAGGAAGTGAATATGCGAGGTGACCGTTTTGGTAACTGTGGTCTCACAGCCAGTTCATATATACAATGTGGAATCCCAGATATTCTGTGTGGGAGGGTTCAGTGTGAGAATGTGACAGAAATCCCCCTCCTGAGAGATCATTCTACTGTGCATTGGACTCGAATAAATGGAGTCAGCTGCTGGGGTACAGACTACCATCTTGGGATGACCATACCTGATATTGGTGAAGTGAAAGATGGTACAGAGTGTGGTGCAAATCATATCTGCATCGAAAGGAAGTGTACTTTTATGCCCAGTTTCGAAAGTGGTTGTTCACCTGAGACCTGCAATATGAACGGAGTCTGCAACAACAGACAGCACTGCCACTGCAACTCCGAGTGGAACCCTCCCCACTGCCAGGAAAAAGGCGCTGGCGGTAGTGTGGACAGCGGCCCACCGCCAGGCAGAGATGACGTGCAGGACCACCATTACCTGCTGCTATTTCGCTTGATTCCTTTGTTTTTTATGTTATTTTGTTTGTTAATGTGGCTGTTTAAGAAACTAAAAGAATTAATTGGGCAAGAAGAGAAAAGTGCTCCAGCTGAACCTCAGTGAGAAGGACAATGTGTTGAGACAATACTTAAGGAAAAAGTACCAAATGTTCTTATTTCACCTAAGGAAAAAGGGAAAAAGTTCCAACTTCATCTTAGAAATAAAAGCCTAGATTTGTGATTAAAAAAAAATTCAAAATCTTTGAAGTTTCTCACTGTTTTGTTTTTAGTTTAGTAGACATGTTACATCATGTGTCAGAGATCACAGAAAACCCGAGATGTTTCATTATTCTGCATCATAAATATTACCAATTAAACAATGAGTAAAAATATGCTAATTCCCAGAACATTTTGTTATTTTAAGCAATTTAATGCTTAATTTTTCATAAAATTATCTGTGTGTTTCCTGAGCAAAAGCACAGCTCACACAGTGTGTATGTGTGAGTACTTTTTATTTGCTCTCTTAATTCTAAACATCCTTCTCCTTTGTACACAGTGAATGGAAACCTACGAATTTCATTTCTTCTTTGCCAGTCCTCTTCTTATTCATTTCTGCTAACAGAACTAGAGGGAGACTGGGCAGACTGGACACCTGGGAAATTTTTCACCACTGTTTATGTCAGTGTTGTATCTTTAACAGCTCTTTCTTTACAAGAAGGTAAATTTCAGTCTGTGTTTTATTACTATATACTCAAACATACATATACTGAGTTTTCATATCTATGTATAATAGTTCATTACATTATATTTATATATTAGTGATTCCTTAATGGACATTAGTTTTCAGCTTCAGAGATACTGGCACGGCCACCAAGCATCTTACCTTTCTCAGTTTTCAGTCCCAGGTCCTTGAGTTATCAAATACCCGAGTCCTAGAGTGAGCCCTAGATCTATGGGACCTATTCAAAACATGTAGGTTTATTAATACTACCTCTTCCCTTCAAGCCCCAGCCCGAGCAGTAACAGCTACATCTTCTTCTTCATAACTCATTGCTATCCCCATGGTGTGCATTCCTCTCTTTGACTGAACTCTGAGTGGTACAGTATGTGGCATAATGGAGAACACAGAAAGGAGTCTGACATCAGAAGATTCGAAATATTCACGCTACGGCGCTTACCATCTTGGGGACATAATTTAGACTTAGAATAACTTTAAAATCAGAAAAAAAGAGGAAAATTATATGTGCCACTCAAACTTCATAACTTTTATTTCTAAAATGGATGAAAAACATGCTTGCAATTCTCTTTAGGATATGTAAGTCATAGCAACCATCTTTCCTCTAGAAAAACCCTACATAATACCAACTATATTTTAAGAACCAAATTTAAGGACATCAGAGAGCTGAAGCAACAACATAGAGTAAAAAAACTAAAACTTCAGGCATCAAAAAGGATTTCTGAAAATTTGGACACTTGCTAGCTATGTTTTCCCCTGAGCACTTGCTGATACTGTATGTGATTTAAGCATTAGGTCTGGCCCAGTGAAAGGACATCGGCTGAAGGAAGAAGTACCCAGTGCTCTTAGTTACTAGCCAGGGCTAGATTCACAAGTTAGACATTGCTGCTGCTAAGTCGCTTCAGTCGTGTCCGACCTTGTGCAACCCCATAGACGGCAGCCCACCAGGCTCCCCTGTCCCTGGGATTCTCCAGGCAAGAACACTGGAGTGGGTTGCCATTTCCTTCTCCAATGCATGAAAGTGAAAAGTGAAAGTCAAGTTGCTCAGTCATGCCCGACTCTTAGTGACCCCATGGACTGGAGCCTACCAGGCTCCTCCGTCCATGGGATTTTACAGGCAAGAGTACCGGAGTGGGGTGCCATTGCCTTCTCCAATAGTTAGATATTGAGGGGCTGCTAAATCATAATCATTTTTTCCCATGTCTCCACCACAGCTAACCTCCCTATTCATGCTGAGAGTCCATACAGACGCCTGCCAACCCCCCGCAGAGCAGTTCCACAAGGGTTCTGGAGCAAGGGGCTGAGCTAGAGACAGGGGTGCAGTTCTTGGCTGTGAGAGACAAAGGGGACTTGCCATCATGGCTGCATCTGAACAGAGAGACAGATGCTTACATAATCAATACACTGGACCTCCATCTGTTCATGGGTCCTACTTGCTTCAGCACCCTCTTCCTTGTAGGCAAAGGTCCTGGGGCGATGCAGAGGGAGGGAAAAACACACACTTGATGGGAACAGAGCCAGATCAATTCTGGCTCTCAGGGCTTCTGTTCCTGAAACTTGTGATCAGACCCCCACCTCTGACAGGGGGTTGATGGCCACTAGGCAGAGATGAAGTCTTGCCTCACACAAGGCACTGGCCCTAGCCCCTTCATATGCAGCCCCATCACCTGCCAAGGCTGTAGTAACCAGGAAAGACATGTATCTACATCAAGTCTGTACTATCATCAAAAGTACTGGACACACACAGCCCATATATGGAAGCTCACATGTAAGAACCTCAAAAGATAACTGTTTTACCTAAATTATTAGAGGCAGAGAAAGTTAAGCAAAGTGAAAAGGCAGAGAAACTACTCTCAATTAAAAAAAAAAAGGAACCACTGAAAATAATGAAACAGAAATCAACAATTTATCAGATACAGAATTCAAAATATTGGTGGTAAAAATGTTAACTGAATTAAGAAAAGTAATTGATGTAAGCAGTGCCTGTTTTAACAATGAACAAGAAGATATAAAAACTATGCAATCAGACATGGCTAATTCAATTACTGAATTTTTTTAAAAATTGTATAAAGAATGAATAGCAGAATGAGTGGTTGTTGTTGTTATTCAGTCACTAAGTTATGGCCAAATCTGTGACACCATGAACTGCAGCATGCCAGGCTCTTCCATCCTCTATGATCTCCTGAAGTTTACTCAAATTCGGGTCCATTGAATTAGTGATGCTATCTAACCATCTCATCCTCTGCCACCCATTTCTCCTCCTGTTCTCAATCTTTCCCAGCATGAGGGTCTTTTCCAATGAGTTGACTCTTCACATCAGGTGGACAAAGTACTGGAGTTTCAGCTTCAGCATTTATTCTCCCCATGAATAATCAGGGTTGATCTCCTTTAGAATTGATCAGTTTGATCTCCTTGCAGTCCAAGGGACTCTCAAGAATCTTCTCCAGCGCCACAATTCAAAAGCATCAATTCTTTGGTGCTTTGTCTTTTTTATGATCCAACTCTCACATCCATACATTACTACTGGGAAACCAAATCTTTGATTATATGGACCTTTGTCAGCAAAATGGTACTTCTGATTTTTAACATACTGTCTAGTTTTGTCACAGCTTTCCTTCCAAGGAGCAAACATCTTTTAATTTCATGGCTGAAGTCACTGTCTGCAGTGATTTTGGAGCCCAAGAAAATAAAATCTGTTACTACTTTCACTTGGTCCTCTTCTATTTGCCATGAAGTGATGGGACCAGCTACCATGATCTTAGTTTTTTTTTAATGTTCAGCTTCAAGCAAACTTTTGCACTTTCCTCTTTCATCCTCATCAAGAGCCTCTTTAGTTCCTCTTCACCTTCTGCCATTATAGTGGTATCATTTGCATATCTGAGGTTATTGATATCTCCCCTGACAATCTTGATTCCAGCTTGTGATTCATCCAGCCTGGCAATTAACATGATGTACTCTGCATGAAAGTTAAATAAGCAGGGTGACAATACACAGTCTTGTCATACTCCTTTCCAAATTTTGAACTGTCTATTGTTCCATGTCCAGTTCTAACTGTTGCTTCTTGACACACATACAGGTTTCTCAAGAGAGAGGTGAGGTGGTCTGGTGTGCAGTGATTTTGGAGTGATTTTGATTTTGGATCTCATTTCTTTAAGCATTTTCCACAGTTTGTTGTGGTTCACAAAGTCAAAGACTTTAGTGAAGTTAATGAAGTAGAAGTAGTTGTTTTTCTGGAACTCCCTTGCTTTATCTATGATTCTACGAATGTTGGCAATTTGATCACTGGTTCCTCTGCCTCTCAGAAACCCAGCTTGTACATCTGGAAGTTCTTGGTTCATGTACTGCTGAAGCCTAGATTGAAGGATTTTGAGAATTACCTTGCCTAGGATGTGAAATGAGTGCAACTGTACCATAGTTTGAACATTCTTTGGCATTGCCCTTCTTTAAGACTGAAATGAAAAATGACCTTTTCCTGTCCTGTGGCTACTGCTGAGTTTTCCTAAGTTGCTGACATATTAAGTGCAGCACTTTAATAGCATCGTCTTTTATGATTTTAAATAACTCAGCTGGAATTCTGTTACTACCTCTAGCTTTCAGCTACCCAGGTGGTGCTAGCAGTAAAAAAACCCCCTGCCAATGCAGGAGACATAAGAGACACGGGTTTGATCCTTGGGTTGGGAAGATCCTCTGGAGGAGGGTATAGCAACCACTCCAATATTCTTGCCTGAAGAATCCATGGACAGAGGGGCCTGGCCAGCTACAGTCCATAGGGTCACAGAGAGTCAGACTCTAAAGCAACTTAGCGCACACATACATACACACACATATATACACATGCAAAATTATGTCATGTACAAATAAAGACAAATTTACGATCTTCTTGTCATTCACATGCCTTTTATTTCGTTATCATGCCTAACTGCTCCAGCTAAAACTTCCAGTACTATATTAAATAAGAGTGCTAAGAGGGGACATCCTCGTCTTCTTCTTGATCTTGACAAAAAGATTTCAATTTTGAACAACTGAGAATAATGGTGGTTGCGGGGTTGTCATATAAGACCTTTCCTATGTGAGGTGTGTTTCTTCTATAACTATTCTGTGGAGGATATTTATCATGAAAAGATGTTGTATTTTATCAAATGATTTTATGCATCTATTGAGATGACCATGTGGCTTTTTGTTCATTCTATTAATGTGTCCCATATATTGATTTGTGTACATAGAAATATCTTTGCATCCAGCTAAAATGCCAATTGGTCACGGTGTATGAACATTTTATTGTGTTCCTGAATTCATTTCCTAACACTTTCTTGAGAAGACTTTCATCTATCAGAGTGCTTATTGATATGTAAACGTTTTCCATGTTTTATATTTCCAGTTTCTTTATTCCTCTGTTTCTGCCTATCTTTATAAATTGATAACTTTCCACAGGTATGCCCTATTTTCTTTTTTCTGTTTCTAGACTATACTCCAGATTTTTGCTTTGTAATTACCCCGAGGATTACTGAAAATATCTCATAGATGAAACTGTCCATCTTATAATGATAACAAATTATCTTCATTTGCCTATAGGTCACTCTTTATATGTTTGATGTCACAATTACTATCGCTTTTAATGATGTGTATTTATTAACAAATGATAGTAGTTATAGTAATTTTTCATAATTTTTCTTCAACCTCTACACTATTGTTAAGTAGTTAATACTCCATTCTGTTATACAATTAGAAATTTCTAAATCTAACTAATTTTTCACATTTATTAGGGCATTGTGTACCTTAGGGTTCCATATAGCTGATTAGTTTCTTTCATGTTAGCTTGAAGAACTCCTTTCAATATTCCCTGCAAGGCAGGTCTACTGGTGATAAACTCCCTTAGTTTTTGTTTGTTGGGGAAAGTGTTTATCCTTCCAATATGAATAATAACTTTGAATGATAGAGTATTCTTAACAGGCAATCTTTTAATCCTTTAAATTTGCCACTGTAGTTTCTCCTGACCAGTAGGGTTTCCACTGTGAAATCCACTGAAAGCTTAATAGAGCTAATTTGTAAATTACAATCTGCATATCCCCTCCTTACCTGGACTGCAATCAGAATTACCTGATTGTGATAGTTTCAGTATAATCTGTCTCAAAGAATATCTTTTGCATTGAGATAATAGTGTGAAATATTAGTTTCTTGAACTAAGATCTCCTAGTATGTGCAGTTGTGGGAAGATTTCTGCTATTACTAATTTAACTAAATTTTCTATCAACTCACTTTCTCTCTTTACCATCACACAATTATTTAGATATGCACCATTTCAATGGAGGCCCATAGATAATGTAGGCTTTTTTCATTCATTTTAATTTCTCACTCTTTGTTTCTTTGTAACTTATTTCAAAATTCCTATCCTCTAAGTCATTTATTCTGTCTTCCTTTTTTTCTATATCTATAATATCTATATTATATTCTTCATCTCACTCATCATGTTCTTCAGCTCCAGAATTTGTTCTGTTCTTTGTTAACCTTTCTCATTTTCGTTGTTTTTAGTTTAGTTTTGGTTTTGGTAAAGAACTCATTCAGTTCATTTATATTTTCCTAATCTAATTGAACTGCCTTTCTAGGATTTCTTATAGTTCACTGACTTTCCTCAGTATACCTATTTTCAATTCTTAAGCACCTCTGTTTCAGGATTCATGGCTCTGGGATCAGTTGTCAGAGATTTATTGACATTGTTGATGATGGCACAGTTCCTTTATTTATTTATTAAGTCCCTTGTTCTATCAGCTACACCCAGAAGAACATATGCAGCCTTTCCGAGGCCTTAGCTGTTCATGTCCCAGTGCAATATTCACAAGGCTCTTCCCAGGTCCAGAATGAGGAGGACCATTACTCAGTTGCTATGGATATAAAATTGGTACAGTTTTAAATTCAGCAGTTAAACCTAGAAAGTAATCAAATTTAAAAATGTGCCTTTTATTTTCTTTTGTCATGCAAGATGTCAAATAAAAATCTTTGCTCAGCGATCAGTATGTTACTCCCTATAATAGGGCTGCTGCTCCTAAGCTGCTTCTGTCATGTCCGACTGTGTGCGACCCCATAGACGGCAGCCCACCAGGCTCCCCCGTCCCTGGGATTCTCCAGGCAACAACACTGGAGTCGGTTGCCATTTCCTTCTCCAATGCGTGAAAGTGAAAAGTGAAAGTCAAGTCGCTCAGTCGTGTCCAACTCTTAGCGACCCCATGGACTGCAGCCTTCCAGGCTCCTCCGTCCATGGGATTGTCCAGGCAAGAGCACTGGAGTGGGTCGCCAGTGCCTTCTCCAATGGCAGGGCTACAGCTAGAAAAGACCATGTGTGTGTGCTCAGTTGTTTAGTCATGTCTGACTCTTTGTGAGCCCATGTACAGTAGCCCGCCACTGTCCTCTGTCCACAGGATTTTCCAGCAAGAATACTGGCATGGGTTGCCATTTCCCCCTCCAGTGTATCTTCTGACCCTGGGATCGAACCCAAATCTCCTGCATTGGCAGACGGGTTCTTTACCACTGAGCTTCCTGGGAAGCCCCGTGGGTACTATTAATCCAATTCCAAGGAATTCAAGCCCTTAACAAGCTGTTGTTTATTTTCTGATGCACAAATGATGACTGTTTCCCAAACTCCCTCCTGGCATCAACAGTCTTGCTAATACAAGGGTGGTAAATTAACTGTAAAATGAAGCGGAGAGAAAATAGGAACAACTTATGCCACACGATGCTAGCATCACCACCCACACTCTACTTTCTTCATCTCGCTCTTCTTTGTAATCTCTTTGTGCCACTTCTTTACTGACAACAGTTCTTGTAATGGATGAGGCACACTTATTTACACATGTGAAATGTCTCTAAGTTATCCTTGACCTTAGAGTGAAAGTCATAGATGGTTACTGAAGCCTCAATCCTTGAACAATGGTTTAAACCACATCAAACTTATTTCTGGAACTTGAAGCAATTCAACTGTTTCATTATGAGGTTTTGTGCTTAGGAAATAATCTGAGATGAGGAACACAGTATGAATTAAAGCACTAAAGTATGAATAAAAAACACTAAACACTTATACTAAGGGAGGGAATACATGGGATGGGAATAAGGACTATACTCAGGTTTATTCATATTGAGGAGTAATTAGAGTATGATGGAGAAGGCAAAGCCAGAATGTGGAAGGCCTTTATCCAATTGCCATGGTCTTTAGAACTCAAGGAGCCTTATTGCTAAGCACTTCAATCTGGAACATAAAGAAGGAAGAGATGAAAGGGGAGAGATTTTTATTGTTCTTTGTCATGTGATGTTTCCATTTAAATCTTTGTTCACAGACCTTGGTGGCACAAAGTATCACAAAGTCATAACTAGAAAATACCATGGTAACCATTAATTCTACCTGTGGTAAGTGTTTCAAGAATTTAACTGTGAAGGGAAAAGTGCTAGAATTTGTGCACATGTGAATTCAGAAACACACATCCTTACAACCACAACATGATTCCTTGTGAATTTGTCAAAGCTAGAGGGGTTCTGTGACCTATATTATGTCCCATTCTGCTCTATTCCACTTGATTAAGAGTTTAAAAATAGTATAAAAATGCATTTTTGCAATTTGGAAAATACTGAATTGGGCTGTAAATGAAAGGAAGGAGGCTGTGATAATTATGATACCGAGATGACTGAATTTGATGAAGCTGTGGAAAAGATGAAAAAAGGAATCTACGGGATAACATGTAGCAGTCTAGGTTGAAGTGTGTGTGCTAGTATATGGTACTGTACCACATTACTAGTGAAAGTGTTATACTCCCTTGTGAGCAGTGTCCCTAGAGTCCCTGACTAGGACTATATAATGACTATCGTCCTTATTCTCATCCCATGTATTCCCATATGTAGAATGTAGAGGTGAAAATTGCAAGGATTCTACTCACAATTTAGAGGTTGGTGTCCTAAAATAGATCCCATTTAAGGATTCCATTTAAGGATCTTCCTTCATTATGGAGCCTTGATATTTTGTCAAATATGCTCCTCTTCCTACAAGAAAAATACCCTAATACTCCAGGATCTCAGGTTACTTAAATAGTGGAAAAAAAAAAAAAAATACTCAATCTAAAAAGTTAAGTGCCCCACCAACTCGCTGCAACAATAAAGGACAGAGGTATCAAATTCTGCATTAAACATACACAAAACAAAAATTTTGTGGCTTTATGGTTTAAAGTACCATCCTTTCAATTCAATAATAACTACTTGTGGAGATAAAGACAGTAGATCGCTAAGCTGAGGGTCCTAGGTGCTGAAGAGAAAATTTAGAAAACTAGCATGTTAAGAAACAACATTACTATATCCAGGCAGAAAAGAAAATTTAGAAAACTAGCAAGTTAAACAATATCACTATATGCAGGCAAAAAAGCTCAATGTATTAAAAACAAAGTGTTGAAGAAAGTATCAGTTCATTATTTCATCATTTTGACCGAAGTATCAGGCATCTCAGGCTTCCCAGGTGGCTCAGGGGTAAAGAATCCACCTACTAATGCAGGAGATGAAAGAGGATACAGGTTCAATCCCTGTTCAGGAAGATGCCCTGGACTAGACAATGGCAACCCACTCCAGTATTCTTGCCTGGGAAATCCCATGGACAGAGAAGCCTGGTGGGCTACAGTCCACAGAATGGCAAAGAGCTGGACATGACTCAGCACACAGCACACACACCAGGTACCTCGTGCCAATTTTAGCCTGCCTTTTACTCATTAATTACCACAAACATACTCTGTAATTTCCTTCCTGAGCAGTTCTGCAGTTTTTGTTAAGAGTGTGAAAGCAAGTGAAAAAATCTGCACTAGTTTGGGTTGAGGATTTTAGTCCACAGTGGTTGAATTGACGGGATCTAAAACAAGACTACAGTAGTAAAACGTCAAATAAAGGGCCCTGAAAAGGGGGAAAATGATGACAAGTTATCTTCATCCTTTATAAATCTGAGGAGTGAATTTTCATTAGGAGTGAGGTTGTGGCTAACAGTTTCATACTATGTAGGAGTTAGGGCAGTTAAGGTGATATTAAGATACAGGCCATGTCCTTAAGTCAACGTCTAATCATTTTTGAAAATGAGCTATGAAATTAACCTAGACGGTCCCTCACTTAGTACCCAGAAGGTAAGTGAAATTATTGGTGGATAATACCTTAGTAAATCAGATGCCCAGTTCTTTGAAGTTTGTGTAGGACTGATTTGAGAATTGGTTTAAGAGTAAGAATGTATTGTAAATGGTAGCTTAATGAGGGGCTTCCCTGGTGGTTCAGACAGTAAAGAATTTGCCTGCAATGTGGGAGACCTGGGTTCAATCCCTGGGTTGGAAAGATCCCCTGAAGGGAGAGCCTGGCAACCCACTCCAGTATTCTTGTCTGGAGAATCCCATGGACAGAGGGCCAGGTGGGCTACAGTCCATGGTGTCACAAAGAGTCAGACATAACTAAACGACCAAGCACAGCACAGCTTAGTGAGATGGCTAGCTGTTTAGAGGTCTGGAAGTATGTTTGATCATCAAAGCAAATTATTAACAAATGTCTAGTCTGTATGGCACATGGAGATTCTGAGAATGGAAATCTTCTCTGCTGGGCTACACATTGTCACCTTATCCTTTTGATTTAAAGAGTTAGCAGAATTAACTAGGAATAACAGGTTTTCTGTGAAGAAGTGTGAGCACACAGGACATTGTTTCTTCCTTTTATGAAATGAAAATTCCATAAATGACAGAAAAACGATTCCAGAGAAAGGAAGTCAAGGAACATAGACACAAAATATTTTCTAATTAAGCAGAAATGACTACAGGATCTAGTAGATGGTAGGTCCTTCCTTAATCACGCATCTTCATTTTTATACCCAGTGTGGGAAGTAGACTGGATCAACCTGAATTAGCATCCTCAGAGCTAGCTTTTCTGTGTCTTTTTCAACTAGGCCAAGGCTTCTGACTGTACACAACAGAATTATTTTCATGATCTGATAAAGACAGTGGATATTTCACTAGGTAAGTTAAAGCAAGCATTTTAAATATAAAGTATTGAAAGCACTTTTAAAAATCCCCAATGTGCTGTTTCCCCTAAAACCTCTGTTCAAATTAGAGCTCTAGACCGGTTAATAATCTTGATCTGTGTGTTCATTTATGTTTTCTAAGTGTATACCATCATGTATGAACATTACATGTTTTTTAAATGCTTTGGTCAAAGAAGAAAGCAGAACATCAGTATTGCCAGCCAGGCATGTTGTCATATTTCATGCTAACAAATATATGATAACACATTTGTATGATGGAGATAACTGTAGGTGGTATTTTCATATGGCATATGTATTACCTGTTTTTATTATGAAGTAATACATTGTGAGGTTGCACTCGGGAACTGATTACCTTAAAGTCCTATAATGTGGAGACTTTGATGTCTTTGCCACTCTAAGACAATATTTCCTTACTCCAAGCTTTCCTCCTTCAAGGAGCCACTGATTTCCTTTTTACTTCTGAAGGTTATTTTGCACTCAGTACATTACAATTTTCAACTGATACCCTCCCAGCTACCCTGATTTCCTTCCATTTTATAAGGGTACAGGTTTTTAAATGCTGTTCTTCTTAACAGTATGATAGAATGTAAATACATTTGAGTAACATCCATCAACAACCCAACATATTCCCCCTCCCACGGCCACCTGGGTCTACCAGTCATTGCATTAGGTAGCATTACAGTAGATCCTCAAAGCTGTGAAAGCTAGCAGTGCTGGACGCCTGCAATTTCATAGATTTAGATGAAGAGAAATGCAGAGGACGTAGGACAAATAATGACTTGTTACATGGAAATACATCATATGGACAATGAGAAAATATAATATCTGCGAATAATATATCTCTCCTGAGTATTATGATTAAAGAATTCTCACTTGTAAGTAAAAGGAGGACCTATAGTTTATTATCATAACATCCAAATGTGTAACACAAGACTCCTTTATCAGAAGATGATATTCATTCACCTTTCCAGTAAGACTCTTTTGTGTTATATATTGTGGAAATGTTTGCACATATTAATAGACATAAAGAACTGTATCACAAATCACTATGTGCCCTTCCTCTAGATTCAACAAGTGTCATCGTAGGCCAGTCACCATTCGTGTGTACTCACACAGTCTCACTCTGCCTCACCATTACTTAAGAGCCCGTCAGACATGTCTTAAGCCAAACTCTCATTCATCCTAACCTGTACCCTTCCTTTTTCCTCTATCTTGGTTTGCTCATCACTCCCACCCAGTCCCTGTTCTACTTATTTGTTTTTCTTTTAGTGCTGCTGCTTTGACTGCATGACTTTGCCAGACAACAAACTAAAGGTTAACATTGAATACATCAGCTCAGACGGAGGAGACTGAACACTGATGTATGCTGTCCTGCCCTCTTTTTCCACCAATGGCTAGATATGATGTCTCCGCGATAGGTGTTGGTGAGTTCCTGGTGTGTATGAAGGTTACTCTCCTGCTTGTCTGGCTGAAAGTATTCCTCTTCCTTCCTGGATGGCCCCAGCTTGGGCACTCCCAAAGACTTGGCCCCCCAGAAGTGGTGATTCCCTGGAGAGTAACACCCACTGGCAGAGGCATGAAGCTTCAAGGCTGGTTCTCTTACAAACTGCATTTTGGGGGCCAGAGACATGTTGTTCATATAAAGGTCAAGAAGAATTTTTTGTCCAAAAACTTCCCAGTGTTCACCTACGCAGACAAGGGTGTTCTCCTGCAAGACCAACCGTTTGTCCAGGATGACTGTTATTACAGTGGTTATGTGGAGGGGGACCCAGAGTCTCTGGTTTCCCTCAGTAACTGCTTCGGGGGTTTTCAAGGAATGTTACAGACAAATGACGTTGTTTATGAAATTGAACCCAAAAGGTTGTCTACTGCATTTGAGCATCTAATATATAAGCTAGACAATGAGGAGATGAATTTTTCATACTTTCAATGTGGGTTAACAGATGAAAAAATAGCAGGACAATTAAAGATTCAAGAAAGCATTAATTCCACTTTGATGCAAAGTGACTATACAGGCTGGTGGACCCACCACTATTTTGTTGAAGTGGCAGTAGTCGTAGATCACAGTCGATATCTTCATCATAGTAGTAATGCTTCGCTTGTGCAGAAAGAAGTGTTCCTTGTTTTAAATGGAGTAAGTGACCTTATGAAAGCACTGGGTCTTGAGGTATTTTTCAAGGGAATGGAGATATGGACTAAACAAAGCCTTATTTCAGTAGTAGACATTACACATACCTTGATGAACTTTTGCAGATGGAAGCAAAAGGGCTTCCATAATCGTGTGCCCCACGATGTGGCACATTTTTTTGTAAAAAAGAATTTTGGTAATGAATTTGGCCTAGCTTATGATGCACAAGCGTGTGCAGTTCGTTATAGCTGTTCAGTTGAGACTTTCCACGATGAAGGGACTTTTTTTTACTCATATGTTGTGGCTCATGACGTGGGTCATAATTTGGGTATGCAACATGATACCGAAACATGTCAGTGTGGAGCACCAAAGTGCATAATGTTTGAAGCAGTAGAAGCAACAACTAAATTCAGCAACTGCAGCTATGCTGATTATTGGAACGTTGGTCGTAGAAGATCCTGTTTGTACAACACACCAAATCCACACACACTCGTGACAGAGATACGCTGTGGAAACAGTGTGGTTGATGAAGGAGAAGAGTGTGACTGTGGATCCTTAAAGACGTGTAACACTGATCCCTGTTGTCAGTTAAACTGCACTGTGACAGCTGGTATCAACTGTGCTTTTGGGCTTTGTTGTGATAACTGCATGTTCAGGAAACCAGGCACCTTGTGTAGGAAAGAAGAAAATGAATGTGATCTTCCAGAGTGGTGCAATGGGACATCCAATCAGTGTCCAGATGATGTGTACGTGCAGGATGGGGCCTCCTGCACAGGCGGTGGTTACTGCTATGGAAAGAGATGCAATGAGCGCGATGAACACTGTAGGCAAATCTTTGGCAAAGAGGCCAAGGATGCAGACATGAGTTGCTACACGGCAGTAAATACCCGAGGTGACCGTTTTGGTAACTGTGGTATCACAGAAACCTCATACATAAGATGCAGCATGGCAGACAGCCTGTGTGGGAGGATTCAGTGTGAGAACGTCAAAGAAATTCCTGTAATGAGCGATCATATTACTCTGCATTGGACTAAATTCGAAAATAACACTTGCTGGGGTACAGACTACCACCTCGGGATAAGAATAGCTGATATTGGTGCAGTGAAAGATGGTACAAAGTGTGGTCCCGAAAACATCTGCATCAGAAGGAGGTGTGTCTCTTATTCCACTGTTCCACGTAACTGCTCACCTCAGCTCTGCTCTTTGAGGGGAGTCTGCAACAACAGACAGCACTGCCACTGCAACTACGGGTGGGGCCCTCCCGTCTGCCAGGAAAAAGGCAGAGGAGGCAGTGTGGACAGTGGCCCAGCCCCTGAGCGCCAAACAGAAGAAAGGATGGACAGGAAGAACCTGCTAACATATTTCCTGATTCCTTTTTTGTTTCTACTACTGTGTCTTTTGCTTTGGCTTTGGCTGTTCACGAGACCAAAAAAGAAAGATGAAAAAGAACAGGCTGTTCCACCAAAATCTGAGAAAACTACCCAAAACCTACCTAAAAAGTAGACATGTTACGGCTTCACTTAGGATGTAAGCACAGAATATTCTAACTTTACCTAAGGAAGAAACACAGAATGTGCCTACTGAAAAAACAACAAACAAGGAAAAACCAATAGCTCCTATTTCAAGAGACTGCCAAAGCCTAGTGATCTTTCCCAAGGATTAGACTGTAATCTCCTGGAAGTAACAATGTTATAACATGTGTCCTAGATCATTGGCAGAAAATTCCAACTTTTCCTAATCATTTGGGACCATAAACAACCAGTAAACAAAATTTACTAATCCCTAGCCTATTTCTACTTTCCATTATTTTAAGCGATTTTAAGTGGTCAATTTTTATGGAATTATTCTCTGTGTGTGTCTGGAGCAGAGACAGTCTGTGGATGGTGTTCGTGTGTGTGTCTGATTTACTGTTCCTCTATCCCACATGCCCTTCCTCCTTGTACTCTGGCCTTGTCACACAAGGACTGGTAACCTACAGATTACATGTCTTATATGCCAATCCTCTCCTGTTCCTTTCTGCCAATGGCAGGAACTAGAGAAAGAGTTGAAACCCGGGGAAAATTTGATTTGTGTTCATGTCAGAATTGTCTCATTAACAGCTTTCGCCTTAGCAGCAACCATAATTTCTGCTATATACATATTTGGTTACACTCAGAACCAACAAGACTATAAGTCTCAGCCATACTGGCACTGCTACCAAGCATTGTAGCCTCCCAGTTTTGAGTCCCAGGTCTAAATGTTCTCCAAATCCCTGAGTTTCCCATACCAGGTGGGCTAACCCTTTCCTCGGGGATCACATACTAGAGCCACAGGACCTTCTGCAATGATTCCAAGAACACTACCTCTTCCCTTTGATTTTAAAGGGGCATTTAATTTTATGTTTCATTTTGGCTATTCTACTTCAGTTTAAGATTCTCCATTTGGTCTGAAATACTCAGTTTTATTCTATGCCTTCACTGATATTCAGGGTGGCCTTTTCTCCAGCTAGTATTGGTCAAAATGTGCTTGACTCCCAGTAGCCAATGAGAGTTTTGCCCTTTTGTAATAAATTTCCCTGTGGCCTGGAAGTGTTTCAAGTCTGCCCATACCATACTCTCCTTGTTCTAAGTGGGTAGTTACTCCTTAGCACATGTGCATAGCCTTCTAGACACACGCTGACGACTCGGGTCCCAGGAGGAATTTTCTTAGCTGTGCCCTTCTTTGGTCCCGTTGTTACACTGCTGGGGAACTGCCATTATGTTTGTTGCTATTAGATTCATAAAGCTGGCAGTCCACTTGCAAATGCTGGACACCAAAACCTCCACTATTTGAAACAATGAAAGAAAGCTGCCAGTGTCAGTTGCTCAGTCATGTCCGACTCTTTGGGACCCCATGGACTGTAGCCTGCCACACTACTCTGTCCATGGGGTTTCCCAGGCAAGAATACTGGAGTGGGTAGCCATTTACTTCAGGGGATCTTCCTGACCCAGGGATCGAACCTGGATTTCCTGCATTGCAGGAAGATTTTTTACCCTCTGAGCCACCATAGCAGATATTTAAACATGAAAAAATTACTAAGAAACTTACGTGGGATGTGTCATTTTAAGTAAAACTATAAATGAATAGTATCAGTTTATAAAAAGTAAACATCTGATTAACACAACGAAATTAATAACAAATGGATTGTTTTCCCTACATTTTACCCACAGACAGCAGTCCTCAAAGGTAAGCTGCTGAGTGTTAAACCTTAAGGAACAGACCTCAGTTATTCACAAGCAGAAATTACTTTACAGGATAAAACTAAAGGATAAGGTATTTAACTAATATTATGCATCCAGTAAAACTCTGCACAAAAACAATACAAGAAAGAAATACCGACTTCATGTACAGAGATCGAACAAAAATCACAAATAACAAGTATATCAAATTCAGCAAAAATGAGGAAATAACATCTTCAGCAGAAGGAAGAAAATAACATTTTCACAAAGTAGGGTTTATTTCTGTAAACGCAAGCGTCGTTTATATAATTTCTTACTGGATATTAAAAACATAAAACATATGCTCATCGCAGCACATACAGAAAAAGCCTTAAATAACATTTAAACTCTTTTGACAATGAAAAGTACTTCATAGCCAGGTAGGAATAAAAGCAAGCTTTCCTAATAACATTTAAACTCTTTTGACAATGAAAAGTACTTCATAGCCAGGTAGGAATAAAAGCAAGCTTTCCTAACCTAATAATAAATATCATTGAAAATTAATCATTGAACCTTCTTTAAAATGAAGTTCCCAGTGAAACTGGGAATAAATCAGTGTTCTTCTTTGTCACCACTTACATTAACTTTTACATTCTTATTGAGTATAGTTGATTTACAATCTATTAGTTTCAGCTGCACAGCACAGTGAATCTCACTATTTATATTAACTTTTTATCTCAGGACCCAGAACAATTAGATTGAGAGTCAAAAACTATGGAACTGAAAAATAAACATAAAAGCTGCCATTAAATGTAGCTTACAGGAATTTCTACATATAAAATCCTACTATAAAAATTCTAAAAGCTAAGAAGAAGGTTTACAAAATACAAAATATTTTAAACAATAAGTAAAGGATTCTTACAAGTCAATACAAATAACAATTGTCATATATATTAAAAATCAGTGAGTAGAGAAACGAACAATGTGGTAAAATGTAAACCTTTACTGGAAACATAGGAGATGTATACATTTTCTGATAAGTTGAAATAATTTCATCATTTTTTAAGGAATTATTCCTACTGAGTTGAACGAATCTATGAAGACCTACAAGACCTTTTAGAACTAACACCCAAAAAAGATGTCCTTCTCATTATACGGGACTGGAATGCAAAAGTAGGAAGTCAAGAAACACCAGGAGCACCAGGCAAATTTGGCCCTGGAGTACGGAATGAAGCAGGGCAAAGCCCATAGAGTTTTGCCAAGAGAATGCACTGGTCATAGCAAACACACTCTTCCAACAACACAAGAGAAGACTCTACACATGGACATAACCAGATGATCAACACCGAAATCACATTGACTATATTCTTTGCAGCCAAAGATGCCAAAGCTCTATACAGTCAGCAAAAACAAGACCGGGAGCTGACTGTGGTTCAGATCATGAGCTCCTTATTGCCAAATTCAGACTTAAATTCAAGAAAGTAGGGAAAACCACTAGACCATTGAGGTATGACCTAAATCAAATCCCTTATGATTATACAGTGGAAGTGAGAAATAGTTTTAAGGGACTAGATCTGATAGACAGAGTGCCTGATGAACGATGGACGGAGGTTCGTGATTGTACGGGAGACAGAGATCAAGACCATCCCCATGGAAAAGAAATGCAAAGAAGCAAAATGACTGTCTGAGGACGCCTTACAAATAGCTGTGAAAAGAAGAGAAGTGAAAAGCAAAGGAGCAAAGGAAAGATATAAGCATCTGAATGCAGAGTTCCAAAGAATAGCAAGGAGACATAAGAAAGCCTTCCTCAGTGATCAATGCAAAGAAACAGAGGAAAACAACAGAATGGGAAAGACTAGAGAGCTCTTCAAGGAAATTCAAGATACCAAGGGAACATTTCATGCAAAGATGGGCTCGATAAAGGACAGAAGCGCTATGGACCTAACAGAAGCAGAAGATATTAAGAAGAGGTGGCAAGAATACACAGAAGAACTGTACAAAAAAGACTTTAAGATGCAGATAACCAAGATGGTGTGATCACTCACCTAGAGCCAGACATCCTGGAATGTGAAGTCAAGTGGGCCTTGGAAAGCATCACTAGGAACAAAGCTAGTGGAGGTGATGGCATTCCAGTTGAGCTATTTCAAATCCTGAAAGATGATGCTGTGAAAGTGTTGCACACAATATGCCAGCAAATTTGGAAAATGCAGCAGTGGCCAAAGGACTGGGAGAGGTCAGTTTTCATTCCAGTCCCAAAGAAAGGAAATGCCAAAAAATGCTCAAACCACCGCACAATAGCACTCATCTCACACGCTAGTAAAGTAATGCTCAAAATTCTCCAAGCCAGGCTTCAGCAATACTTGAACCGTGAACTTCCAGATGTTCATGTTGCAGATGTTTTAGAAAAGGCAGAGGAACCAGAGATCAAATTGCCAACATCTGCTGGATCACGGAAAAAGCAAGAGAGTTCCAGAAAAACATCGATTTCTGCTTTCTTGACTATGCCAAAGCCATTGACTGTGTGGACCACAATAAACTGTGGAAAATTCTTCAAGAGATGGGAATACCAGACCACCTGACCTGCCTCTTGAGAAACCTATATGCAGGTCAGGAAGCAACAGTTAGAACTGGACATGGAACAACAGACTGGTTCCAAATAGGAAAAGGAGTACATCAAGGCTGTATATTGTCACCCTGTTTATTTAACGTGTATGCCGAGTACCTCATGAGAAATGCTGGACTGGAAGGAAGCACAAGCTGGATTCAAGATTGCCAGGAGAAATAACCTCAGATATGCAGATGACACCACCCTTATGGCAGAAAGTGAAGAGGCACTAAAAAGCCTCTTGATGAAAGTGAAAGAGGAGAGTGAAAAAGTGGGTTCAAAGCTCAACATTCAGAAAACGAAGATCATGGCATCTGGTCCCATCACTTCATGGCAAATAGATGGGGAAACAGTGGAGACAGTGTCAGGCTTTATTTTGGGGGCTCCAAAATCACTGCGGATGGTGACTGCAGCCATGAAATTAAAAGACTATTACTCCTTGGAAGGAAAGTTATGACCAACCTAGACAGCATATTGAAAAGCAGAGATATTACTTTGTCAACAAAGGTCCATCTAGTCAAGGCTATGGTTTTTCCAGTGGTCATGTATGGATGTGAGGTTTGGACTGTGAAGAATGCTAAGCGCCGAAGAGTTGATGCTTTTGAACTGTGGTGTTGGAGAAGACTCTTGAGAGTCCCTTGGACTGCAAGGAGATCCAACCAGTCCGTTCTGAAGGAGAGCAGTCCTGGGTGTTCTTTGGAAGGACTGATGCTAAAGCTGAACTTCCAATACTTTGGCCACCTCATGCGAGAGCTGACTCATTGGAAAAGACTCTGACGCTGGGAGGTATTGGGGGCAGGAGGAGAAGGGGACGACAGAGGATGAGATGGCTGGATGGCATCACCGACTCGATGGACATGACTTTAAGTCAACTCTGGGAGTTGGTGATGATGTGAGTCTGGCGTGGTTGATTCACGGAGTTGCAAGCAGTCAGACATGACTGAGCGACAGAACTGAACTGATTCCTACTGAGATTTCCAGTAATTATTTGACTAGGGTAATAAACAACATAAAATTATATTTCCTGGAAACAATCACAAAGAAGTAATTATAATTTGGAGTGATATTAAAATAATTTATTTGCATCAGCCTGGCTTCCACTGCAAACTAGGAAAACTCCTCCACTACATTCAAAAGGAAGATTTAACACCGGGAATTGGTTGAGTACAAAGTTCACACTAAGGGCTAGAGAAAGAGACTCTAAGCTTGAGTCTGAAAGGACTCTAGACCATAATCATAAAGCTGGGTCCCCCTGAGACACAGAACCAACAGGTGATACAAATATGAGTGAACCAGAAAAGAAATGAATGGTACTCTTGACACAGAGACAGTAAGTGGAATACCTGAACTTTCTTTTATTTTTGAGCTAGGCCTACCTTCAGAGTGAAGTGAAACAGCAGCTCTCCTCAGAACTTAGCTCACTGGTTTCCCACAGGAAGTTACACTTCCTGCTCTCCATTTCATACATCCCTTGATGACAGAGCTCAGAATTGGTCACCAGAGTATGGAGATGAGAGGCCCCAAAATCTGTAGTCAGCAAACTGGAAAACCAAAAAGTAAGTGGAAGAGCTGTAGACAGGGGTCACTTCCAGTTGGGAACCCACCTGGCAGTTCCAAGAGGAAGGAAGGTGGCTTCAAAAAGAAATATCAAATATCCCATCTGCCTGTTGGCTCTATCTTTGAGTACTGTTCATTCCTTTTCTAAGTCACTTATAATCTCACTTTGATAGTCTGTGTTCTAAGTACCAAATTATAAAGTTCACCAACACCCATTTGCCATATCTCAAGGTAAGAGAGAAAAGCAAGGAGGAAAAAATGATAATGCTGCTTAATTTATAATATATACAAGGATATATAAATTAGATCCTGTGTATGTGTATTCGGATGACAGAAATTCCTTGTTTCCATTTCTTGTTCTCTTTGCCCTCAGCCGATGTCTCTTTTGGCCAGGACCTCTACATGATGGGGTGATTCGCTCAGAACTTTTTAAAAAGCCACTTTCTGCCGGATGAAACAGTAGAATTAACTTCATTGCATGCTTCTCCCTGTGTTACTGAACAATGCAAGTCCAAGTGTCAACACACAGTGAGGCCAAACTATGCTAAAACACTGCAGTTTGGAAGACAGAAAGGTTTATTGCAGGGCCATGTAAACAGATGAGTGGCTCACGCTCTAAGAACCCCCAAATTACTGAAAGCTCTCATCAAAGCCCTTTGAAAAGCAAAAAAGGTGAGGGAGGGATGAGGTTAGTTGTTGCAAATCTCCTGGTTTAGATCCTTTGTTCTTGAGGTCAGGTCATGGTCAGGTGACGATGTTTCTGTAAATCTCTACCAAATGAATGATGTTCTCTGACTTGACAAGAAAGGGCAAGGTGCCAAGGTACAACTTTCACCCTCCAAGGTCCTGGTCCTGGCTAAGAGGAGACAGAGCTCAGTTGGCAGTTCCTTCAGGGCCGGGTCCCCAGGCTCCACCCAGCTGTCATCTCTAAAGAAGCCAGGCGCCCAACCCAGCTGGCTCTCAGGCTCCTCAGGCCACCCAAAGTGGGACACTAGGTCCCACACACTGCGACCCAGCACACTGCCACTGCTATTAGGTTGCAGAGAGCAGAATGGGAGAGAGGTTCACTGCTGCCCCAAGGCCTGGGCTGAGGCTAGTGGGTGACTTTGGTGAGGGCTCTGAAGCCCTGCAGGACACAGCAGGATGTGAGAATTACCTTGCCTCAGATGTGAAATGAGGGCAACTGTACTGTAGTTTGAACATTCTTTGGCATTGCCCTTCTTTAAGACTGGACTGAAAACTGACCTTTTCCCGTCCTGTGGCCACTGCTGAGTTTTCCTAAGTTGCTGACATATTGAGTGCAGCACTTTAATAGCATCGTCTTTTATGATTGTAAATAACTCTGCTGGAATTCTGTTACTACCTCTAGCTTTGGTCTACCCAGGTGGTGCTAGCAGTAAAGAACCCACCTACCAATTCAGGAGACATAAGAGACAGGGGAAGATCCTCTGGAGGAGGGTATGGCAACCACTCCAATATTCTTGCCTGAAGAATCCATGGACAGAGGGACTCGATGGCCGGCTACAGTTCATAGGGTCACAGAGAGTCAGACCCTAAAGCAACTTAGCGTTCACATACATGCTATGCTATGCCTAGTCACTTCAGTTGTGTCCGACTCTGTGTGACCCCATAGACGGCAGCCCACCAGGCTCCCCCGTCCCTGGGATTCTCCAGGCAACAACACTGGAGTCGGTTGCCATTTCCTTCTCCAATGCATGAAAGTGAAAAGTGAAAGTCAAGTCGCTCAGTCATGCCCAACTCTTAGCGACCCCATGGACTGCAGCCTTCCAGGCTCCTCCGTCCATGGGATTGTCCAGGCAAGAGCACTAGAGTGGGTCGCCAGTGCCTTCTCCAATGGCAGGGCTACAGCTAGAAAAGACCATGTGTGTGTGCTCAGTTGTTTAGTCATGTCTGACTCTTTGTGAGCCCATGTACAGTAGCCCACCACTGTCCTCTGTCCACAGGATTTTCCAGCAAGAATACTGGCATGGGTTGCCATTTCCCCCTCCAGTGTATCTTCTGACCCTGGGATCGAACCCAAATCTCCTGCATTGGCAGACGGGTTCTTTACCACTGAGCTTCCTGGGAAGCCCCGTGGGTACTATTAATCCAATTCCAAGGAATTCAAGGCCTTAACAAGCTCTTGTTTATTTTCTGATGCACAAATGATGACTGTTTCCCAAACTCCCTCCTGGCATCAACAGTCTTGCTAATACAAGGGTGTCAAATTAACTGTAAAATGAAGCGGAGAGAAAATAGGAACAACTTATGCCACACGATGCTAGCATCACCACCCACACTCTTTCTTCATCTCGCTCTTCTTTGTAATCTCTTTGTGCCACTTCTTTACTGACAACAGTTCTTGTAATGGATGAGGCACACTTATTTACACATGTGAAATGTCTCTAAGTTATCCTTGACCTTAGAGTGAAAGTCATAGATGGTTACTGAAGCCTCAATCCTTGAACAATGGTTTAAACCACATCAAACTTATTTCTGGAACTTGAAGCAATTCAACTGTTTCATTATGAGGTTTTGTGCTGAGAAAATAATCTGAGATGAGGGACACAGTATGAATAAAGCACTAAAGTATGAATAAAAAACACTAAACACGTGTACTACGTGCCCGGAATACATGGGATGGGAATAAGGACTATACTCAGGATTATTCATATTGAGGAGTAATTAGAGGATGATGGAGAAGGCAAAGCCAGAATGTGGAAGGCCTTTATCCAATTGCCATGGTCTTTAGAACTCAAGGAGCCTTGTTGCTAAGCACTTCAATCTGGAACATAAAGAAGGAAGAGATGAAAGGGGAGAGATTTTTATTCTTTGTCATATGATGTTTCCATTTAAATCTTTGTTCACAGACCTTGGTGGCACAAACTATCACAAAGTCATAACTAGAAAATACCATGGTAACCGTTAATTCTACCTGTGGTAAGTGTTTCAAGAATTTAACTGTGAAGGGAAAAGTGCTAGAATTTGGGCACACATGAATTCACAAACATACAACCTTACAACCACAACATGATTTCTTGTGAATTTTTCAAAACTAGAGGGGTGTCTATGACCTATTTTATGTCCTATTCTGCTCTATTCTACTTGACTGAGAGTTTAAAAATAGTATAAAAATGCATTTTTGCAATTTGGAAAATACTGAATTGGGCTGTAAATGAAAGGGAGGCTGCAGGTGTTAATTATGATATCGAGATGACTGAATTTGATGAAGCTGTGGAAAAGATGAAAAAAGGAATCTACGAGATAACATGTAGCAGTCTAGGTTGAAGTGTGTGTGCTAGTATATGGCACTGTACCACATTACTAGTGAAAGGGTTATACTCCCTCGTGAGCAGTGTCCCTAGAGTCCCTGACCAGGACTATATAATGACTATCGTCCTTATTCTCATCCCATGTATTCCCATACGTAGAATGTAGAGGTGAAAATTGCAAGTATTCTACTCACAATTAAGAGGTTGGTGTCCTAAAATAGATCCCATTTAAGGATTCCATTTAAGGATCTTCCTTCATTATGGAGCCTTGATATTTTGTCAAATATGCTCCTCTTTCTACAAGAAAAGTACCCTAATACCCCAGGATCTCAGGTTACTTAAATAGTGAAAAAATAAATAAATAAATAGTCAATCTAAAAAGTTAAGTGCCCCACCAACTCGCTGCAACAATAAAGGACAGAGGTATCAAATTCTGCATTAAACATACACAAAACAAAAATTTTGTGGCTTTATGGTTTAAAGTACCATCCTTTCAATTCAATAATAACTACTTGTGGAGATAAAGACAGTAGATCGCTAAGCTGAGGGTCCTAGGTGCTGAAGAGAAAATTTAGAAAACTAGCATGTTAAGAAACAACATTACTATATCCAGGCAGAAAAGAAAATTTAGAAAACTAGCAAGTTAAACAATATCACTATATGCAGGCAAAAAAGCTCAATGTATTAAAAACAAAGTGTTGAAGAAAGTATCAGTTCATTATTTCATCATTTTGACCGAAGTATCAGGCATCTCAGGCTTCCCAGGTGGCTCAGGGGTAAAGAATCCACCTACTAATGCAGGAGATGAAAGAGGATACAGGTTCAATCCCTGTTCAGGAAGATGCCCTGGACTAGACAATGGCAACCCACTCCAGTATTCTTGCCTGGGAAATCCCATGGACAGAGAAGCCTGGTGGGCTACAGTCCACAGAATGGCAAAGAGCTGGACATGACTCAGCACACAGCACACACACCAGGTACCTCGTGCCAATTTTAGCCTGCCTTTTACTCATTAATTACCACAAACATACTCTGTAATTTCCTTCCTGAGCAGTTCTGCAGTTTTTGTTAAGAGTGTGAAAGCAAGTGAAAAAATCTGCACTAGTTTGGGTTGAGGATTTTAGTCCACAGTGGTTGAATTGACGGGATCTAAAACAAGACTACAGTAGTAAAACGTCAAATAAAGGGCCCTGAAAAGGGGGAAAATGATGACAAGTTATCTTCATCCTTTATAAATCTGAGGAGTGAATTTTCATTAGGAGTGAGGTTGTGGCTAACAGTTTCATACTATGTAGGAGTTAGGGCAGTTACGGTGATATTAAGATACAGGCCATGTCCTTAAGTCAACGTCTAATCATTTTTGAAAATGAGCTATGAAATTAACCTAGACGGTCCCTCACTTGGTACCCAGAAGGTAAGTGAAATTATTGGTGGATAATACCTTAGTAAATCAGATGCCCAGTTCTTTGAAGTTTGTGTAGGACTGATTTGAGAATTGGTTTAAGAGTAAGAATGTATTGTAAATGGTAGCTTAATGAGGGGCTTCCCTGGTGGTTCAGACAGTAAAGAATTTGCCTGCAATGTGGGAGACCTGGGTTCAATCCCTGGGTTGGAAAGATCCCCTGAAGGGAGAGCCTGGCAACCCACTCCAGTATTCTTGTCTGGAGAATCCCATGGACAGAGGGCCAGGTGGGCTACAGTCCATGGTGTCACAAAGAGTCAGACATAACTAAACGACCAAGCACAGCACAGCTTAGTGAGATGGCTAGCTGTTTAGAGGTCTGGAAGTATGTTTGATCATCAAAGCAAATTACTAACAAATGTCTAGTCTGTATGGCACATGGAGATTCTGAGAATGGAAATCTTCTCTGCTGGGCTACACATTGTCACCTTATCCTTTTGATTTAAAGAGTTAGCAGAATTAACTAGGAATAACAGGTTTTCTGTGAAGAAGTGTGAGCACACAGGACATTGTTTCTTCCTTTTATGAAATGAAAATTCCATAAATGACAGAAAAACGATTCCAGAGAAAGGAAGTCAAGGAACATAGACACAAAATATTTTCTAATTAAGCAGAAATGACTACAGGATCTAGTAGATGGTAGGTCCTTCCTTAATCACGCATCTTCATTTTTATACCCAGTGTGGGAAGTAGACTGGATCAACCTGAATTAGCATCCTCAGAGCTAGCTTTTCTGTGTCTTTTTCAACTAGGCCAAGGCTTCTGACTGTACACAACAGAATTATTTTCATGATCTGATAAAGACAGTGGATATTTCACTAGGTAAGTTAAAGCAAGCATTTTAAATATAAAGTATTGAAAGCACTTTTAAAAATCCCCAATGTGCTGTTTCCCCTAAAACCTCTGTTCAAATTAGAGCTCTAGACCGGTTAATAATCTTGATCTGTGTGTTCATTTATGTTTTCTAAGTGTATACCATCATGTATGAACATTACATGTTTTTTAAATGCTTTGGTCAAAGAAGAAGGCAGAATATCAGTATTGCCAGCCAGGCATGTTGTCATATTTCATGCTAACAAATATATGATAACACATTTGTATGATGGAGATAACTGTAGGTGGTATTTTCATACGGTATATGTATTACCTGTTTTTATTATGAAGTAATACACTGTGAGGTTGCACTCGGGAACTGATTACCTTAAAGTCCTATAATGTGGAGACTTTGATGTCTTTGCCACTCTAAGACAATATTTCCTTACTCCAAGCTTTCCTCCTTCAAGGAGCCACTGATTTCCTTTTTACTTCTGAAGGTTATTTTGCATTCAGTACATAACAATTTTCAATTGCTACCCTCCCAGCTACCCTGATTTCCTTCCATTTTATAAGGGTACAGGTTTTTAAATGCTGTTCTTCTTAACAGTATGATAGAATGTAAATACATTTGAGTAACATCCATCAACAACCCAACATATTCCCCCTCCCACGGCCACCTGGGTCTACCAGTCATTGCATTAGGTAGCATTACAGTAGATCCTCAAAGCTGTGAAAGCTAGCAGTGCTGGACGCCTGCAATTTCATAGATTTAGATGAAGAGAAATGCAGAGGACGTAGGACAAATAATGACTTGTTACATGGAAATACATCATATGGACAATGAGAAAATATAATATCTGCGAATATTTATATCTCTCCTGAGTATTATGATTAAAGAATTCTCACTTGTAAGTAAAAGGAGGACCTATAGTTTATTATATAACATCCAAATGTGTAACACAAGACTCCTTTATCAGAAGATGATATTCATTCACCTTTCCAGTAAGACTCTTTTGTGTTATATATTGTGGAAATGTTTGCACATATTAATAGACATAAAGAACTGTATCACAAATCACTATGTGCCCTTCCTCTAGATTCAACAAGTGTCATCGTAGGCCAGTCACCATTCGTGTGTACTCACACAGTCTCACTCTGCCTCACCATTACTTAAGAGCCTGTCAGACATGTCTTAAGCCAAACTCTCATTCATCCTAACCTGTACCCTTCCTTTTTCCTCTATCTTGGTTTGCTCATCACTCCCACCCAGTCCCTGTTCTACTTATTTGTTTTTCTTTTAGTGCTGCTGCTTTGACTGCATGACTTTGCCAGACAACAAACTAAAGGTTAACATTGAATACATCAGCTCAGACGGAGGAGACTGAACACTGATGTATGCTGTCCTGCCCTCTTTTTCCACCAATGGCTAGATATGATGTCTCCACGATAGGTGTTGGTGAGTTCCTGGTGTGTATGAAGGTTACTCTCCTGCTTGTCTGGCTGAAAGTATTCCTCTTCCTTCCTGGATGGCCCCAGCTTGGGCACGCCCAAAGACTTGGCCCCCCAGAAGTGGTGATTCCCCGGAGGGTAACACCTACTGGCAGAGGCATGAAGCTTCAAGGCTGGTTCTCTTACAAACTGCATTTTGGGGGCCAGAGACATGTTGTTCATATAAAGGTCAAGAAGAATTTTTTGTCCAAAAACTTCCCAGTGTTCACCTACGCAGACAAGGGTGTTCTCCTGGAAGACCAACCTTTTGTCCAGGATGACTGTTATTACAGTGGTTACGTGGAGGGGGACCCAGAGTCTCTGGTTTCCCTCAGTAACTGCTTCGGGGGCTTTCAAGGAATGTTACAGACAAATGACATTGTTTATGAAATTGAACCCAAAAGGTTTTCTACTGCATTTGAGCATCTAATATATAAGCTAGACAATGAGGAGACAAATTTTTCATACTTTCAATGTGGGTTAACAGATGAAAAAATAGCAGGACAATTGAAGATTCAAGAAAGCATTAATTCCACTTTGATGCAAAGTGACTATACAGGCTGGTGGACCCACCACTATTTTCTTGAAGTGGCAGTGGTCATAGATTACAGTCGATATCTTCATCATGACGGTAATCTTTCGATGGTGCAGAAAGAAGCATACCTTATTTTAAATGGAGTAAGTGACATGTTTAAACCAATGGATCTTGAGTTACGTTTCAAGGGAATGGAGGTATGGACTAAAAGAAGCCTTATTACAATAGAAAACCATTTAGTTACCTTGAAGAACTTTTGCAAATGGAAGCGAAAGGGCTTACATAATCGTTTGCCCCATGATATTGCACATTTTTTTCTAAAAAAGAAATTTGGTAAAGCATTTGGCCTAGCTTATGATACACAAGCGTGTATAATTCGTTTTAGCTGTTCAATTGAGACTTTCCATGATGAAGGGATTGCTTTTTACTCATATATTGTGGCTCATGACGTGGGTCATAATTTGGGTATACATCATGATACCAAAACATGTCAGTGTGGAGCACCAAGGTGCGTAATGTTTACAAAAGTAGAAGTATCAACTAAATTCAGCAACTGCAGCTATGCTGATTATTGGAACATTGGTCGTAGAAGATCCTGTTTGTACAATACACCAAAGCCACAGACAGTCATCAGGGTGCCACGCTGTGGAAACAGTGTGGTTGAACCAGGAGAAGAGTGTGACTGTGGATCCTTAGAGACATGTAACACTGATCCCTGTTGTCAGTTAAATTGCACTATGACAGCTGGTGTCAAATGTGCTTTTGGGCTTTGTTGCCATAACTGCATGTTCAGCCAATCAGGCACCTTGTGTAGGCAAGTAGCAAATGAATGTGATCTTCCAGAGTGGTGCAATGGGACAACCAATCAGTGTCCAGATGATGTGTACGTGCAGAATGGGGCCTCCTGCACAGGCGGTGGTTACTGCTATGGAAGGAGATGCAATCAGCGTGATGAACACTGTAGGCAAATCTTTGGCAAAGAGGCCAAGGATGCAGACATGAATTGCTACAGGGCAATAAATACCCGAGGTGACCGTTTTGGTAACTGTGGTATCACAGAAACCTCATACATAAGATGCAGCATGGCAGACAGCCTGTGTGGGAGGATTCAGTGTGAGAACGTCAAAGAAATTCCTGTAATGAGCGATCATATTACTCTGCATTGGACTAAATTCGAAAATAACACTTGCTGGGGTACAGACTACCACCTCGGGATAAGAATAGCTGATATTGGTGCAGTGAAAGATGGTACAAAGTGTGGTCCCGAAAACATCTGCATCAGAAGGAGGTGTGTCTCTTATTCCACTGTTCCACGTAACTGCTCACCTCAGCTCTGCTCTTTGAGGGGAGTCTGCAACAACAGACAGCACTGCCACTGCAACTACGGGTGGGGCCCTCCCGTCTGCCAGGAAAAAGGCAGAGGAGGCAGTGTGGACAGTGGCCCAGCCCCTGAGCGCCAAACAGAAGAAAGGGGGAACAAGAGGAACCTGCTACCATATTTGCTGATTTTTCTTTTGTTTCTAATAATATGTCTGTTGCTTTTGCTTTGGCTGTTCACGAGACGAAAAAAGAAAGATGAAAAAGAAGAGGCTGTTCCACCAAAATCTGAGAAAACTACCCAAAACCTACCTAAAAACTAGACATGTTACGGCTTCACTTAGGATGTAAGCACAGAATATTCTAACTTTACCTAAGGAAGAAACACAGAATGTGCCTACTGAAAAAACAACAAACAAGGAAAAACCAATAGCTCCTATTTCAAGAGACTGCCAAAGCCTAGTGATCTTTCCCAAGGATTAGATTGTAATCTCCTGGAAGTAACAATGTTATAACATGTGTCCTAGATCATTGGCAGAAAATTCCAACTTTTTCTAATCATTTGGGACCATAAACAACCAGTAAACAAAATTTACTAATCCCTAGCCTATTTCTACTTTCCATTATTTTAAGCGATTTTAAGTGGTCAATTTTTATGGAATTATTCTCTGTGTGTGTCTGGAGCAGAGACAGTCTGTGGATGGTGTTCGTGTGTGTGTCTGATTTACTGTTCCTCTATCCCACATGCCCTTCCTCCTTGTACTCTGGCCTTGTCACACAAGGACTGGTAACCTACAGATTACATGTCTTATATGCCAATCCTCTCCTGTTCCTTTCTGCCAATGGCAGGAACTAGAGAAAGAGTTGAAACCCGGGGAAAATTTGATTTGTGTTCATGTCAGAATTGTCTCATTAACAGCTTTCGCCTTAGCAGCAACCATAATTTCTGCTATATACATATTTGGTTACACTCAGAACCAACAAGACTATAAGTCTCAGCCATACTGGCACTGCTACCAAGTATTGTAGCCTCCCAGTTTTGAGTCCCAGGTCTAAATGTTCTCCAAATCCCTGAGTTTCCCATACCAGGTGGGCTAACCCTTTCCTCGGGGATCACATACTAGAGCCACAGGACCTTCTGCAATGATTCCAAGAACACTACCTCTTCCCTTTGATTTTAAAGGGGCATTTAATTTTATGTTTAATTTTGGCTATTCTACTTCAGTTTAAGATTCTCCATTTGGTCTGAAATACTCAGTTTTATTCTATGCCTTCACTGATATTCAGGGTGGCCTTTTCTCCAGCTAGTATTGGTCAAAATGTGCTTGACTCCCAGTAGCCAATAAAGAGTTTTGCCCTTTTGTAATAAATTTCCCTGTGGCCTGGAAGTGTTTCAAGTCTGCCCATACCATACTCTCCTTGTTCTAAGTGGGTAGTTACTCCTTAGCACATGTGCATAGCCTTCTAGACACATGCTGACGACTCGGGTCCCAGGAGGAATTTTCTTAGCTGTGCCCTTCTTTGGTCCCATTGTTACACTGCTGGGGAACTGCCATTATGTTTGTTGCTATTAGATTCATAAAGCTGGCAGTCCACTTGCAAATGCTGGACACCAAAACCTCCACTATTTGAAACAATGAAAGAAAGCTGCCAGTGCCAGTTGCTCAGTCATGTCTGACTCTTTGGGACTCCATGGACTGTAGCCTGCCACACTACTCTGTCCATGGGGTTTCCCAGGCAAGAATACTGGAGTGGGTAGCCATTTACTTCAGGGGATCTTCTGACCCAGGGATCGAACCTGGATTTCCTGCATTGCAGGCAGATTTTTTACCCTCTGAGCACCGTAGCAGATATTTAAACATGAAAAAATTACTAAGAAACTTACGTGGGATGTGTCATTTTAAGTAAAACTATAAATGAATAGTATCAATTTATAAAAAGTAAACATCTGATTAACACGATGAAATTAATAACAAATGGATTGTTTTCCCTACATTTTACCCACAGACAGCAGTCCTCAAAGGTAAGCTGCTGAGTGTTAAACCTTAAGGAACAGACCTCAGTTATTCACAAGCAGAAATTACTTTACAGGATAAAACTAAAGGATAAGGTATTTAACTAATATTATGCATCCAGTAAAACTCTGCACAAAAACAATACAAGAAAGAAATA
The DNA here is from genome assembly GCF_029378745.1 of Bos indicus. Classification (NCBI taxonomy): domain Eukaryota; kingdom Metazoa; phylum Chordata; class Mammalia; order Artiodactyla; family Bovidae; genus Bos; species Bos indicus. The sequence continues at coordinate 7,117,349 of NC_091767.1, forward strand.
CCGACTTCATGTACAGAGATCGAACAAAAATCACAAATAACAAGTATATCAAATTCAGCAAAAATGAGAAAATAACATCTTCAGCAGAAGGAAGAAAATAACATTTTCACAAAGTAGGGTTTATTTCTGTAAACGCAAGCGTAGTTTATATAATTTCTTACTGGATATTAAAAACATAAAACATATGCTCATCGCAGCACATACAGAAAAAGCCTTAAATAACATTTAAACTCTTTTGACAATGAAAAGTACTTCATAGCCAGGTAGGAATAAAAGCAAGCTTTCCTAACCTAATAATAAATATCATTGAAAATTAATCATTGAACATTCTTTAAAATGAAGTTCCCAGTGAAACTGGGAATAAATCAGTGTTCTTTTTTGTCACCACTTACATTAACTTTTACATTCTTATTGAGTATAGTTTTTTACAATCTATTAGTTTCAGCTGCACAGCAAAGTGAATCTCACTATTTATATTAACTTTTTATCTCAGGACCCAGAACAATTAGATTGAGAGTCAAAAACTATAGAACTGAAAAACAAACATAAAAACTGCCATTAAATGTAGCTTACAGGAATTTCTACATATAAAATCCTACTATAAAAATTCTAAAAGCTACACTTGATCTTAGCCAAAAGGCCGAGAAGCGATTAAAAAACTGGAAATAGAACAGCCTTATGATCCAGCAATCCCACTGCTGGGCATACACACTGAGGAAACCAGAAGGGAAAGAGACACGTGTACCCCAATGTTCATCACAGCACTGTTTATAATAGCCAGGACATGGAAGCAACCTAGATGTCCATCAGCAGATGAATGGATAAGAAAGCTGTGGTACATATACACAATGGAGTATTACTCAGCCATTAAAAAGAATACATTTGAATCAGTTCTAATGAGGTGGATGAAACTGGAGCCTATTATACAGAGTGAAGTAAGCCAGAAGGAAAAACACCAATACAGTATACTAACGCATGTATATGGAATTTAGAAAGATGGTAACGATAACCCTGTATACGAGACAGCAAAAGAGACACTGATGTATAGAACAGTATTATGGACTCTGTGGGAGAGGGAGAGGGTGGGAAGATTTGGGAGAATGGCATTGAAACATGTGAAACGCCATGTATGAAACGAGATGCCAGTCCAGTTTCAATGCACGATGCTGGATGCTTGGGGCTGGTGCACTGGGACGACCCAGAGGGATGGTGTGGAGCGGGAGGAGGGAGGAGGGTTCAGGATGGGGAACACATGTACACTAATTAAATAATTTTCTATTAAAGAAATAAAATATAAAAAAAGAAAAACAGAAAGAAAAAAAAAAAAGAAAAGAAAAGAAATGAAAAAAAAAAAAAGAAAGAAAGAAGAGCCAAGGTGTCCCATGTGCGTGTGTGCTCAGTTGTGTGTGACTCTTTGGGACCCCATGGACCGTAGCCTACCAGACTCCTCTGTCTGTGAAATTTTCCAGACAAGAATTGTGGAGGGGGTTGCCATTTCCTCCTGCAGGAGATCTTCCCGACCCAGAGATCAAACCCAAGCCTTTTGTGTCTTGTGCATTGATGGGCAGGTTCTTTATGAGCCCCCTGGGAAGCCCTAAGGTGTCCCCTGTTTGTGTGTGTGTGTGTGTGTGTGTGTGTTAGTCACCCAGCTGTGTCTGACTCTTTGTGACCCGATGGACTATAGCTCTCCAGGCTCCTATGTCCATGGAATTCTCCAGGCAACAATACTGGAGTAGGTCGCCATTTCCTTCTCCTGGGAATCTTTCCAATCCAGGGATTGAACCAAGATCTCCCGTGTTGCAGGCAGATTCTTTACCATCTGAGTCACCAGGGAAGTCCAAGGTGTCCCGTATCTTGTCTAAAAAAAAAAAAAAAAAAATTCTGAAAGCTAAGAAGAAGGTTTACAAAATACAAAATATTTTAAACAATAAGTAAAGGATTCTTACAAGTCAATACAAATAACAATTGTCATATATATTAAAAATCAGTGAGTAGAGAAACGAACAATGTGGTAAAATGTAAACCTTTACTGGAAACATAGGAGATGTATACATTTTCTGATAAGTTGAAATAATTTCATCATTTTTAAAGGAATTATTCCTACTGAATTGAACGAATCTATGAAGACCTACAAGACCTTTTAGAACTAACACCCAAAAAAGATGTCCTTTTCATTATACGGGACTGGAATGCAAAAGTAGGAAGTCAAGAAACACCGGGAGTACCAGGCAAATTCGGCCCTGGAGTATGGAATGAAGCAAGGCAAAGGCTCATAGAGTTTTGCCAAGAGAATGCACTGGTCATAGCAAACACACTCTTCCAACAACACAGGAGAAGACTCTACACATGGGCATCACCAGATGATCAACACCGAAATCACATTGACTATATTCTTTGCAGCCAAAGATGCAGAAGCTCTATACAGTCAGCAAAAACAAGACCGGAAGCTGCCTGTGGCTCAGATCATGAACTCCTTATTGCCAAATTCAGACTTAAATTCAAGAAAGTAGGGAAAACCACTAGACCATTGAGGTATGACCTAAATCAAATCCCTTATGATTATACAGTGGAAGTGAGAAATAGTTTTAAGGGACTAGATCTGATAGACAGAGTGCCTGATGAATGACGAATGGAGGTTCGTGATTGTACGGGACACAGAGATCAAGACCATCCCCATGGAAAAGAAATGAAAAGAAGCAAAATGACTGTCTGAGGACGCCTTACAAATAGCTGTGAAAAGAAGAGAAGTGAAAAGCAAAGGAGCAAAGGAAAGACATAAGCATCTGAATACAGAGTTCCAAAGAATAGCAAGGAGACATAAGAAAGCCTTCCTCAGTGATCAATGCAAAGAAACAGAGGAAAGCAACAGAATGGAAAAGACTAGAGAGCTCTTCAAGGAAATTCGAGATACCAAGGGAACATTTCATGCAAAGATGGGCTCGATAAAGGACAGAAGCGCTATGGACCTAACAGAAGCAGAAGATATTAAGAACAGATGGCAAGAATACACAGAAGAACTGTACACAAAAGACTTTAAGATGCAGATAATCAAGATGGTGTGATCACACACCTAGAGCCAGACATCCTGGAATGTGAAGTCAAGTGGGCCTTGGAAAGCATCACTAGGAACAAAGCTAGTGGAGGTGATGGCATTCCAGTTGAGCTATTTCAAATCCTGAAAAATGATGCTGTGAAAGTGTTGCACACAATATGCCAGAAAATTTGGAAAATGCAGCAGTGCCAACAGGACTGGGAGAGGTCAGTTTTCATTCCAGTCCCAAAGAAAGGAAATGCCAAAAAATGCTCAAACCACCGCACAATAGCACTCATCTCACACGCTAGTAAAGTAATGCTCAAAATTCTCCAAGCCAGGCTTCAGCAATACTTGAACCGTGAACTTCCAGATGTTCATGTTGCAGATGTTTTAGAAAAGGCAGAGGAACCAGAGATCAAAATGCCAACATCTGCTGGATCACGGAAAAAGCAAGAGAGTTCCAGAAAAACATCGATTTCTGCTTTCTTGACTATGCCAAAGCCATTGACTGTGTTGGCCACAATAAACTGTGGAAAATTCTTCAAGAGATGGGAATACCAGACCACCTGACCTGCCTCTTGAGAAACCTATATGCAGGTCAGGAAGCAACAGTTAAAACGGAACATGGAACAACAGACTGGTTCCAAATAGGAAAAGGAGTACATCAAGGCTGTATACTGTCACCTGCTTATTTAACTTCTATGCAGAGAACATCATGAGAATCGCTGGGCTGGAAGAAGCACAAGCTGGAATCAAGATTGCTTTGAGAAATATCAATAACCACAGATATGCAGATGACACCACCCTTATGGCAGAAAGTGAAGAGGCACTAAAAAGCCTCTTGATGAAAGTGAAAGAGGAGAGTGAAAAAGTGGGCTCAAAGCTCAACATTTACAAAACAAAGATCATGGCATCTGGTCCCATCATTTCATGGCAAATAGATGGGGAAACAGTGGAGACAGTGTCAGGCTTTATTTTGGGGGGCTCCAAAATCACTGCAGATGGTGACTGCAGCCATGAAATAAAAGACTATTACTCCTTGGAAGGAAAGTTATGACCAACCTAGGTAGCATATTGAAAAGCAGATATATTACTTTGTCAAAAAAGGTCCATCTAGTCAAGGCTATGGTTTTTCCAGTGGTCATGTATGGATGTGAGAGTTGGACTGTGAAGAATGCTAAGCGCCGAAGAGTTGATGCTTTTGAACTGTGGTGTTGGAGACGACTCTTGAGAGTCCCTTGTACTGCAAGGAGATCCAACCAGTCCATTCTAAAGGAGATCAATCCTGGGTGTTCTTTGGAAGGACCGATGCTGAAGCTGAAACTCCAATACTTTGGCCACCTCATGTGAAGAGTTGACTCATTGGAAAAGACCCTGATGCTGGAGGGATTGGGGGCAGGAGGAGAAGGGGACAACAGAGGATGAGATGGCTGGATGGCATCACCGACTCGATGGACATGAGTTTGAGTCAACTCTGGGAGTTGGTGATGACTGGGAGTCCTGGCCTGCTGTGATTCATGGGGTGGCAAAGAGTCAGACACGACTGAGCGACAGAACTGAACTGAACTCATTTCTACTGAGATTTCCAGTAATTATTTGACCAAGGTAATAAACAATATAAAATTATGTTTCCTGGAAACAATCACAAAGAAGTAATTATAATTTGGAGTGATGTTAAAATAATTTATTTGCATCAGCCTGGCTTCCACTGCAAACTAGGAAAACTCCTCCACTACATTAAAAAGGAAGATTTAACACCGGGAATTGGTTGAGTACAAAGTTCACACTAAGGGCTAGAGAAAGAGACTCTAAGCTTGAGTCTGAAAGGACTCTAGACCATAATCATGAAGCTGGGTCCTCTTGAGATACAGAACCAAGAGGCGATACAAATATGAGTGAACCAGAAAAGAAATAATTGGTACTCTTGAGACAAAGACAGTAACGGAATACCTGAACTTTCTTTTATTTTTGAGCTAGGCCTACCTTCAGAGTGAAGTGAAACAGCAGCTCTCCTCAGAACTTGGCCCACCGGTTTCCCACAGGAAGTTACACTCCCTGCTCTCCATTTCATACGTTCCTTGATGATAGAGCTCAGAATTGGTCACCGGAATATGGAGGCTGAGAGGCCCCAAAATCTGTAGTCAGCAAACTGGAAAACCAAAAAGTAAGTGGAAGAGCTGTAGACAGGGGTCACTTCCAGTTGGGAACCCACCTGGCAGTTCCAAGAGGAAGGAAGGTGGCTTCAAAAAGAAATATCAAATATCCCATCTGCCTGTTGGCTCTATCTTTGAGTACTGTTCATTCCTTTTCTAAGTCACTTATAATCTCACTTTGATAGTCTGTTTCCTAGTACCAAATCATAAAGTTCACCAACACCCATTTGCCATATCTCAAGGTAAGAGAGAAAAGCAAGGAGGAAAAAATGATAATGCTGCTTAATTTATAATATATACAAGGATATATAAATTAGATCCTGTGTATGTGTATTCAGATGACAGAAATTCCTTGTCTCCATTTCTTGTTCTCTTTGCCCTCAGCCGATGTCTCTTTTGGCCAGGACCTCTACATGATGGGGTGACTCGCTCAGAACTTTTTAAAAAGCCACTTTCTGCCAGATGAAACAGTAGAATTAACTTCATTGCATGCTTCTCCCTGTGTTACTGAACAATGCAAGTCCAAGTGTCAACACACAGTGAGGCCAAACTATGCTAAAACACTGCAGTTTGGAAGACAGAAAGGTTTATTGCAGGGCCATGTAAACAGATGAGTGGCTCACGCTCTAAGAACCCCCAAATTACTGAAAGCTCTCATCAAAGCCCTTTGAAAAGCAAAAAAGGTGAGGGAGGGATGAGGTTAGTTGTTGCAAATCTCCTGGTTTAGATCCTTTGTTCTTGAGGTCAGGTCATGGTCAGGTGACGATGTTTCTGTAAATCTCTACTAAATGAATGTTGTTCTCCGACTTGACAAGAAAGGGCAAGGTGCCAAGGTACAACTTTTACCCTCCAAAGTCCTGGTCCTGGCTAAGAGGAGACAGAACTCAGTTGGCAGCTCCCTCAGGGCCGGGTCCCCAGGCTCCACCCAGCTGTCATCTCTAAAGAAGCCAGGCGCCCAACCCAGCTGGCTCTCAGGCTCCTCAGGCCACCCAAAGTGGGACACTAGGTCCCACAGACTGCGACCCAGCACACTGCCACTGCTATTAGGTTGCAGAGAGCAGAATGGGAGAGAGGTTCACTGCTGCCCCAAGGCCTGGGCTGAGGCTAGTGGGTGACTTTGGTGAGGGCTCTGAAGCCCTGCAGGACACAGCAGGATTTGAGAATTACCTTGCCTCGGATGTGAAATGAGGGCAACTGTACTGTAGTTTGAACATTCTTTGGCATTGCCCTTCTTTAAGACTGAGCTGAAAACTGACCATTTCCCGTCCTGTGGCCACTGCTGAGTTTTCCTAAGTTGCTGACATATTGAGTGCAGCACTTTAATAGCATCATCTTTCATGATTGTAAATAACTCTGCTGGAATTCTGTTACTACCTCTAGCTTTGGTCTACCCAGGTGGTGCTAGCAGTAAAGAAACCCACCTACCAATTCAGGAGACATAAGAGACAGGGGAAGATCCTCTGGAGGAGGGTATGGCAACCACTCCAATATTCTTGCCTGAAGAATCCATGGACAGAGGGACTTGATGGCTGGCTACAGTCCATAGGGTCACAGAGAGTCAGACCCTAAAGCAACTTAGCGTTCATATACATGCTATGCTATGCCTAGTCACTTCAGTTGTGTCCGACTCTGTGTGACCCCATAGACGGCAGCCCACCAGGCTCCCCCGTCCCTGGGATTCTCCAGGCAACAACACTGGAGTCGGTTGCCATTTCCTTCTCCAATGCATGAAAGTGAAAAGTGAAAGTCAAGTCACTCAGTCGTGTCCAACTCTTAGCAACCCCATGGACTGCAGCCTTCCAGGCTCCTCCGTCCATGGGATTGTCCAGGCAAGAGCACTGGAGTGGGTCGCCAGTGCCTTCTCCAATGGCAGGGCTACAGCTAGAAAAGACCATGTGTGTGTGCTCAGTTGTTTAGTCATGTCTGACTCTTTGTGAGCCCATGTACAGTAGCCCGCCACTGTCCTCTGTCCACAGGATTTTCCAGCAAGAATACTGGCATGGGTTGCCATTTCCCCCTCCAGTGTATCTTCTGACCCTGGGATCGAACCCAAGTCTCCTGCATTGGCAGACGGGTTCTTTACCACTGAGCTTCCTGGGAAGCCCCGTGGGTACTATTAATCCAACTCCAAGGAATTCAAGGCCTTAACAAGCTGTTGTTTATTTTCTGATGCACAAATGATGACTGTTTCCCAAACTCCCTCCTGGCATCAACAGTCTTGCTAATACAAGGGTGGTAAATTAACTGTAAAATGAAGCGGAGAGAAAATAGGAACAACTTATGCCACTACGATGCTAGCATCACCACCCACACTCTACTTTCTTCATCTCGCTCTTCTTTGTAATCTCTTTGTGCCACTTCTTTACTGACAACAGTTCTTGTAATGGATGAGGCACACTTATTTACACATGCGAAATGTCTCTAAGTTATCCTTGACCTTAGAGTGAAAGTCATAGATGGTTACTGAAGCCTCAATCCTTGAACAATGGTTTAAACCAGATCAAACTTATTTCTGGAACTTGAAGCAATTCAACTGTTTCATTATGAGGTTTTGTGCTTAGGAAATAATCTGAGATGCGGGACACAGTATGAATAAAGCACTAAAGTATGAATAAAAAACACTAAACACTTATACTACGGGCAGGGAATACATGGGGTGGGAATAAGGACTATACTCAGGTTTATTCATATTGAGGAGTAATTAGAGGATGATGGACAAGGCAAAGCCAGAATGTGGAAGACCTTTATCCAATTGCCATGGTCTTTAGAACTCAAGGAGCCTTGTTGCTAAGCACTTCAATCTGGAACATAAGGAAGAGATGAAAGGGGAGAGATTTTCATTGTTCTTTGTCATGTGATGTTTCCATTTAAATATTTGTTCACAGACCTTGGTGGCACAAAGTATCACAAAGTCATAACTAGAAAATACCATGGTACCATTAATTCTACCTGTGGTAAGTGTTTCAAGAATTTAACTGTGAAGGGAAAAGTGCTAGAATTTGTGCACAGGTGAATTCAGAAACACACATCCTTACAACCACAACATGATTCCTTGTGAATTTTTCAAAACTAGAGGGGTGTCTATGACCTATATTATGTCCCATTCTGCTCTATTCCACTTGATTAAGAGTTTTAAAATAGTATAAAAATGCATTTTTGCAATTTGGAAAATACTGAATTGGGCTGTAAATGAAAGGAAGGAGGCTGTGATAATTATGATACTGAGATGACTGAATTTGATGAAGCTGTGGAAAAGATGAAAAAAGGAATCTACGAGATAACATGTAGCAGTCTAGGTTGAAGTGTGTGTGCTAGTATACGGTACTGTACCACATTACTAGTGAAAGTGTTATATTCCCTCGTGAGCAATGTCCCTAGAGTCCCTGACCAGGACTATATAATGACTATCGTCCTTTTCTCATCCCATGTATTCCCATACATAGAATGTAGAGATGAAAATTACAAGGATTCTCCTCACAATAGATCCCATTTAAGGATTCCATTTAAGGATCTTCCTTCATTATGGAGCCTTGATATTTTGTTAAATATGCTCCTCTTCCTACAAGAAAAGTACCCTAATACCCCAGGATCTCAGGTTACTTAAATAGTAAAAAAAAAAAAAAAAATACTCAATCTAAAAAGTTAAGTCCCCCACCAACTCGCTGCAACAATAAAGGACAGAGGTATCAAATTCTGCATTAAACATACACAAAATAAAAATTTTGTGGCTTTATGGTTTAAAGTACCATCCTTTCAATTCAATAATAACTACTTGTGGAGATAAAGACAGTAGATCGCTAAGCTGAGGGTCCTAGGTGCTGAAGAGAAAATTTAGAAAACTAGCATGTTAAGAAACAACATTACTATATCCAGGCAGAAAAGAAAATTTAGAAAACTAGCAAGTTAAACAATATCACTATATGCAGGCAAAAAAGCTCAATGTATTAAAAACAAAGTGTTAAAGAAAGTATCAGTTCATTATTTCATCATTTTGACCGAAGTATCAGGCATCTCAGGCTTCCCAGGTGGCTCAGGGGTAAAGAATCCACCTACTAATGCAGGAGATGAAAGAGGATACAGGTTCAATCCCTGTTCAGGAAGATGCCCTGGACTAGACAATGGCAACCCACTCCAGTATTCTTGCCTGGGAAATCCCATGGACAGAGAAGCCTGGTGGGCTACAGTCCACAGAATGGCAAAGAGCTGGACATGACTCAGCACACAGCACACACACCAGGTACCTCGTGCCAATTTTAGCCTGCCTTTTACTCATTAATTACCACAAACATACTCTGTAATTTCCTTCCTGAGCAGTTCTACAGTTTTTGTTAAGAGTGTGAAAGCAAGTGAAAAAATCTGCACTAGTTTGGGTTGAGGATTTTAGTCAACAGTGGTTGAATTGACGGGATCTAAAACAAGACTACAATTCAGTTCAGCTCAGTCGCTCAGTCGTGTCCAACTCCTTGCGACCCCATGAATCCCAGCACGCCAGGCCTCCCTGTTCATCACCATCTCCCAGAGTTCACTCAAACTCATGTCCATTGAGTCGGTGATGCCATCCAGCCATCTCATCCTCTGTCGTCCCCTTCTCCTCATGCCCCCTATCCCTCCCAGCATCAGAGTCTTTTCCAATGAGTCAACTCTTCACATGAGGTGGCCAAAGTACTGGAGTTTCAGCTTTAGCATCATTCCTTCCAAAGAACTCTCAGGGCTACTCTCCTTTAGAATGGACTGGTTGGATCTCCTTGCAGTCCAAGGGACTCTCAAGAGTCTTCTCCAACACCACAGTTCAAAAGCATCAATTCTTTGGCACTCAGCTTTCTTCATATTCCAACTATCTCAACCATACCTGACCACTGGAAAAACCAGAGCCTTGACTAGATGGACCTTTGTTGGCAAAGTAATGTCTCTGCTTTTCAATATGCTATCTAGGTTGGTCATAACTTTTCTTTCAAAGAGTATGTGTCTTTTAATTTCATGGCTGCAGTCACCTTCTGCAGTGATTTTGGAGCCCAAAAAAATCAAGTCTGAAAGGTGTACGTCAAGACTGTATATTGTCACCATGCTTATTTAACTTATATGCAGAGTACATCATGAGAAATGCTGGACTAGAAGAAACACAAGCTGGAATCAGGATTGCCAGGAGAAATATCAATAACCTCAGATATGCAGATGGCATCACCCTTATTGTAGAAAGTGAAGAGGAACTATAAATCCTCTTGATGAAAGTGAAAGAGGAGAGTGAAAAAGTGGGCTTAAAGCTCAACATTCAGAAAACGAAGTTCATGGCATCTGGTCCCTTCAATTCATGGGAAATAGATAAGGAAACAGTGGAAACAGTGTCAGACTTTATTTTTGGGGGCTCCAAAATCACTGCAGATGGTGACTGCAGCCATGAAATTAAAAGACGCTTACTCCTTGGAAGAAAAGTTATGACCAACCTAGATAGCATATTGAATATCAGAGACTACAGTAGTAAAACGTAAAATAAAGGGCACTGAAAAGGGGAGATATGATGAAAAGTTATCTTCATCATTTATAAATCTGAGGGGTGAATTTTTATTAGGAGTAAGGTTGTGGTTAACAGTTTCATAATGTGTAGAAGTTAGAGCAGTCAAGGTGATATTAAGATACAGACCATGTCCTTAAGTCAATGTCTAAACATTTTTGAAAATGAGCTATGAAATTAAGCTAGACATGCACTCACTTGGTACCAAGAAGATAAATCAAAATATTGGTGGATAATACATTAGTAAATCAGATGCCCAGTTCTTTGAGGCTTATGTAGGACTGATTTGAGAACTGGTTTAAGAGTAAGAATGTATTGTAAATGGTAGCTTAATGAGGGGCTTTCCTGGTGGTTCAGACAGTAAAGAATTTGCCTGCAATGCGGGAGACCTGGGTTCAATCCCTGGGTTCGAAAGATCCCCTGAAGGGAGAGCCTGGCAACCGACTCCAGTATTCTTGTCTGGAGAATTCCATGGACAGAGGGCCAGGTGGGCTACAGTCCATGGGGTCACAAAGAGTCAGACACAACTAAACGACCAAGCACAGCACAGCTTAGTGAGATGGCTAGCTGTTTAGAGGTCTGGAAGTATGTTTGATCATCAAAGGACATTACTAACAAATGTCTAGTCTGTATGGCACATGTATTTCCATTTCTGAGAATGGAAATCTTCTCTGCTGGGCTACACATTGTCACCTTATCCTTTTGATTTAAAGGGTTAGCAGAATTTACTAGGAATAAGAGGCTTTCTGTGAAGAAGTGTGAGCTCACAGGACGTTGTTTCTTCTTTTTATGAAATGAAAATTCCATAAATGACATGAGAATGATTCAAGAGGAATAAAGCAAGCATTTTAAATATACAGTATTGAAAGCACTTTTAAAAATCCCAAATGTGCTGTTTCCCCTAAAACCTCTGTTCAAATTAGAGCTCTAGACCGGTTAATAATCTTGATCTGTGTGTTCATTTATGTTTTCTAAGTGTATACCATTATGTATGAACATTACATGTTTTTTAAATGCTTTGGTCAAAGAAGAAGGCAGAACATCAGTATTGCCAGCCAGGCATGTTGTCATATTTCATGCTAACAAATATATGATAACACATTTGTATGATGGAGATAACTGTAGATGGTATTTTCATATGGCATATGTATTATCTGTTTTTATTATGAAGTAATACATTGTGAGGTTGCACTCGGGAACTGATTACCTTAAAGTCCGATAATGTGGAGACTTTGATGTCTTTGCCACTCTAAGACAATATTTCCTTACTCCAAGCTTTCCTCCTTCAAGGAGCCACTGATTTCCTTTTTACTTCTGAAGGTTATTTTGCACTCAGTACATTACAATTTTCAACTGATACCCTCCCAGCTACCCTGATTTCCTTCCATTTTATAAGGGTACAGGTTTTTAAATGCTGTTCTTCTTAACAGTATGATAGAATGTAAATACATTTGAGTAACATCCATCAACAACCCAACATATTCCCCCTCCCACGGCCACCTGGGTCTACCAGTCATTGCATTAGGTAGCATTACAGTAGATCCTCAAAGCTGTGAAAGCTAGCAGTGCTGGACGCCTGCAATTTCATAGATTTAGATGAAGAGAAATGCAGAGGACGTAGGACAAATAATGACTTGTTACATGGAAATACATCATATGGACAATGAGAAAATATAATATCTGCGAATAATATATCTCTCCTGAGTATTATGATTAAAGAATTCTCACTTGTAAGTAAAAGGAGGACCTATAGTTTATTATCATAACATCCAAATGTGTAACACAAGACTCCTTTATCAGAAGATGATATTCATTCACCTTTCCAGTAAGACTCTTTTGTGTTATATATTGTGGAAATGTTTGCACATATTAATAGACATAAAGAACTGTATCACAAATCACTATGTGCCCTTCCTCTAGATTCAACAAGTGTCATCGTAGGCCAGTCACCATTCGTGTGTACTCACACAGTCTCACTCTGCCTCACCATTACTTAAGAGCCCGTCAGACATGTCTTAAGCCAAACTCTCATTCATCCTAACCTGTACCCTTCCTTTTTCCTCTATCTTGGTTTGCTCATCACTCCCACCCAGTCCCTGTTCTACTTATTTGTTTTTCTTTTAGTGCTGCTGCTTTGACTGCATGACTTTGCCAGACAACAAACTAAAGGTTAACATTGAATACATCAGCTCAGACGGAGGAGACTGAACACTGATGTATGCTGTCCTGCCCTCTTTTTCCACCAATGGCTAGATATGATGTCTCCGCGATAGGTGTTGGTGAGTTCCTGGTGTATATGAAGGTTACTCTCCTGCTTGTCTGGCTGAAAGTATTCCTCTTCCTTCCTGGATGGCCCCAGCTTGGGCACGCCCAAAGACTTGGCCCCCCAGAAGTGGTGATTCCCTGGAGAGTAACACCCACTGGCAGAGGCATGAAGCTTCAAGGCTGGTTCTCTTACAAACTGCATTTTGGGGGCCAGAGACATGTTGTTCATATAAAGGTCAAGAAGAATTTTTTGTCCAAAAACTTCCCGGTGTTCACCTACGCAGACAAGGGTGTTCTCCTGCAAGACCAACCTTTTGTCCAGGATGACTGTTATTACCGTGGTTATGTGGAGGGGGACCCAGACTCTCTGGTTTCCCTCAGTAACTGCTTCGGCGGCTTTCAAGGAATGTTACAGACAAATTACATTGTTTATGAAATTGAACCCAAAAGGTTTTCTACTGCATTTGAGCATCTAATATATAAGCTAGACAATAAGGACACAAATTTTTCATACTTTCGATGTGGGTTAACAGATGAGAAAATAGCAGGACAATTGAAGATTCAAGAAAGCATTAATTCCACTTTGATGCAAAGTGCCTATACAGGCTGGTGGACCCACCACTATTTTCTTGAAGTGGCAGTGGTCATAGATTACAGTCGATATCTTCATCATCAAAGTAATGCTTCGCTTGTGGAGAAAGAAGTGTTCCTTGTTTTAAATGGAGTAAGTGACCTTATGAAACCACTGGATCTTGAGGTATTTTTCAAGGGAATGGAGATATGGACTCAAAAAAGCCTTATTGCAATAGGAGGTGCTGGAAAGACCTTGGACAACTTTTGCAAATGGAAGCAAAAGGGCTTCGATAAACGTGTGCCCCACGATGTGGTACATATTTTTGTAAAAAAGAATTATGGTGAAACTCTTGGCTTAGCCTTTGTTGGGACAGTGTGTCAACGTCAATTTAGTTGTGGAATTGAGACTTTCCACGATCAACGAATTTTTATTTTATCATATATTGTGACTCATGAGATGGGTCATAATTTGGGTATGGATCATGATAATCCCAAAATATGTAAATGTGGAGCATCAGAGTGCATATTGTTTCCATCTGTAGCATTAACAACTAAATTCAGCAACTGCAGCTATGCTGATTATTGCAACCTTGGTCATAGAAGACGCTGTTTGTACACTTCACCAAATCCACATACAGTTATCAGGGAGACACGCTGTGGAAACAGGGTGGTTGAAGAAGGAGAAGAGTGTGACTGTGGATCCTTAGAGACGTGTAACACTGATCCCTGTTGTCAGTTAAACTGCACTATGACAGCTGGTATCAACTGTGCTTTTGGGCTTTGTTGCCATAACTGCATGTTCAGCCAATCAGGCACCGTGTGTAGGAAAGTAGCAAATGAATGTGATCTTCCAGAGTGGTGCAATGGGACATCCAGTCAGTGTCCAGATGATGTGTACGTGCAGGATGGGGCCTCCTGCACAGGCGGTGGTTACTGCTATGGAAAGAGATGCAATGAGCGCAATGAACACTGTAGGCAAATCTTTGGCAAAGAGGCCAAGGATGCAGACATGAGTTGCTACACGGCAGTAAATACCCGAGGTGACCGTTTTGGTAACTGTGGTATCACAGAAACCTCATACATAAGATGCAGCATGGCAGACAGCCTGTGTGGGAGGATTCAGTGTGAGAACGTCAAAGAAATTCCTCTAATGAGTGATCATACTACTCTGCATTGGACTAAATTCAATGATAACACTTGCTGGGGTACAGACTACCACCTCGGGATAAGAATAGCTGATATTGGTGCAGTGAAAGATGGTACAAAGTGTGGTCCCGAAAACATCTGCATCAGAAGGAGGTGTGTCTCTTATTCCACTGTTCCACGTAACTGCTCACCTCAGCTCTGCTCTTTGAGGGGAGTCTGCAACAACAGACAGCACTGCCACTGCAACTACGGGTGGGGCCCTCCCGTCTGCCAGGAAAAAGGCAGAGGAGGCAGTGTGGACAGTGGCCCAGCCCCTGAGCCCCAAACAGAAGAAAGGGTGGAAAAGAGGAACCTGCTAACATATTTCCTGATTCCTCTTTTGTTTCTAATACCATGTCTGTTGCTTTTGCTTTTGCTGTTCATGAGACCAAAAAAGAAAGATGAAAAAGAAGAGGCTGTTCCACCAACAGCCTCTGTTCCACCAAAATCTGAGAAAACTACCCAAAACCTACCTAAAAACTAGACATGTTACGGCTTCACTTAGGATGTAAGCACAGAATATTCTAACTTTACCTAAGGAAGAAACACAGAATGTGCCTACTGAAAAAACAACAAACAAGGAAAAACCAATAGCTCCTATTTCAAGAGACTGCCAAAGCCTAGTGATCTTTCCCAAGGATTAGATTGTAATCTCCTGGAAGTAACAATGTTATAACATGTGTCCTAGATCATTGGCAGAAAATTCCAACTTTTTCTAATCATTTGGGACCATAAACAACCAGTAAACAAAATTTACTAATCCCTAGCCTATTTCTACTTTCCATTATTTTAAGCGATTTTAAGTGGTCAATTTTTATGGAATTATTCTCTGTGTGTGTCTGGAGCAGAGACAGTCTGTGGATGGTGTTCGTGTGTGTGTCTGATTTACTGTCCCTCTATCCCACATGCCCTTCCTCCTTGTACTCTGGCCTTGTCACACAAGGACTGGTAACCTACAGATTACATGTCTTATATGCCAATCCTCTCCTGTTCCTTTCTGCCAATGGCAGGAACTAGAGAAAGAGTTGAAACCCGGGGAAAATTTGATTTGTGTTCATGTCAGAATTGTCTCATTAACAGCTTTCGCCTTAGCAGCAACCATAATTTCTGCTATATACATATTTGGTTACACTCAGAACCAACAAGACTATAAGTCTCAGCCATACTGGCACTGCTACCAAGCATTGTAGCCTCCCAGTTTTGAGTCCCAGGTCTAAATGTTCTCCAAATCCCTGAGTTTCCCATACCAGGTGGGCTAACCCTTTCCTCGGGGATCACATACTAGAGCCACAGGACCTACTGCAAAGATTCCAAGAACACTACCTCTTCCCTTTGATTTTAAGGGGGCATTTAATTTTATGTTTAATTTTGGCTATTCTACTTCAGTTTAAGATTCTCCATTTGGTCTGAAATACTCAGTTTTATTCTATGCCTTCACTGATATTCAGGGTGGCCTTTTCTCCAGCTAGTATTGGTCAAAATGTGCTTGACTCCCAGTAGCCAATGAGAGTTTTGCCCTTTTGTAATAAATTTCCCTGTGGCCTGGAAGTGTTTCAAGTCTGCCCATACCATACTCTCCTTGTTCTAAGTGGGTAGTTACTCCTTAGCACATGTGCATAGCCTTCTAGACACACGCTGACGACTCGGGTCCCAGGAGGAATTTTCTTAGCTGTGCCCTTCTTTGGTCCCGTTGTTACACTGCTGGGGAACTGCCATTATGTTTGTTGCTATTAGATTCATAAAGCTGGCAGTCCACTTGCAAATGCTGGACACCAAAACCTTCACTATTTGAAACAATGAAAGAAAGCTGCCAGTGTCAGTTGCTCAGTCATGTCTGACTCTTTGGGACTCCATGGACTGTAGCCTGCCACACTACTCTGTCCATGGGGTTTCCCAGGCAAGAATACTGGAGTGGGTAGCCATTTACCTCAGGGGATCTTCCTGACCCAGGAATCAAACCTGGATTTCCTGCATTGCAGGCAGATTCTTTACCCTCTGAGCCACCATAGCAGATATTTAAACATATGAAAAAATTATTAAGAAACTTACGTGGGATGTGTCATTTTAAGTAAAACTATAAATGAATAGTATCAATTTATAAAAAGTAAACATCTGATTAACATGACGAAATTCATAACAAATGGATTGTTTTCCCTACATTTTACCCACAGACAGCAGTCCTCAAAGGTAAGCTGCTGAGTATTAAACCTTAAGGAACAGACCTCAGTTATTCACAAGCAGAAATTACTTTACAGGATAAAACTAAAGGATAAAGTATTTAACTAATATTATGCATCCAGTAAAACTCTGGACAAAAACAATACAAGAAAGAAATACCGACTTCATGTACAGAGATCGAACAAAAATCACAAATAACAAGTATATCAAATTCAGCAAAAATGAGGAAATAACATCTTCAGCAGAAGGAAGAAAATAACATTTTCACAAAGTAGGATTTATTTATTTAAAGGCAAGCATAGTTTATATAACTTCTTACTGGATATTAAAAACATAAAACATATGCTCATCGCAGCACATACAGAAAAAGCCTTAAATAACATTTAAACTCTTTTGACAATGAAAAGTACTTCATAGCCAGGTAGGAATAAAAGCAAGCTTTCCTAACCTAGTAATAAATATCATTGAAAATTAATCATTGAACATTCTTTAAAATGAAGTTCCCAGTGAAACTGGGAATAAATCAGTGTTCTTCTTTGTCACCACTTACATTAACTTTTACATTCTTATTGAGTATAGTTGATTTACAATCTATTAGTTTCAGCTGCACAGCAAAGTGAATCTCACTATTTATATTAACTTTTTATCTCAGGACCCAGAACAATTAGATTGAGAATCAAAAACTATGGAACTGAAAAATAAACATAAAAACTGCCATTAAATGTAGCTTACAGGAATTTCTACATATAAAATCCTACTATAAAAATTCTAAAAGCTAAGAAGAAAGTTTACAAAGTACAAAATATTTTAAACAATAAGTAAAGGATTCTTACAAGTCAATACAAATAACAATTGTCATATATATTAAAAATCAGTGAGTAGAGAAATGAACAATGTGGTAAAATGTAAACCTTTACTGGAAACATAGGAGATGTATACATTTTCTGATAAGTTGAAATAATTTCATCATTTTTAAAGGAATTATTCCTACTGAGTTGAACGAATCTATGAAGACCTACAAGACCTTTTAGAACTAACACCCAAAAAAGATGTCCTTCTCATTATACGGGACTGGAATGCAAAAGTAGGAAGTCAAGAAACACTGGGAGTACCAGGCAAATTTGGCCCTGGAGTACGGAATGAAGCAAGGCAAAGGCTCATAGAGTTTTGCCAAGAGAATGCACTGGTCATAGCAAACACACTCTTCCAACAACACAGGAGAAGACTCTACACATGGGCATCACCAGATGATCAACACCGAAATCACATTGACTATATTCTTTGCAGCGAAAGATGCCGAATCTCTATACAGTCAGCAAAAACAAGACCGGGAACTGCCTGTGGCTCAGATCATGAACTCCTTATTGCCAAATTCAGACTTAAATTCAAGAAAGTAGGGAAAGCCACTAGACCATTGAGGTATGACCTAAATCAAATCCCTTATGATTATACAGTGGAAGTGAGAAATAGTTTTAAGGGACTAGATCTGATAGACAGAGTGCCTAATGAACGACGGATGGAGGTTCGTGATTGTACGGGAGAGAGATCAAGACAATCCCCATGGAAAAGAAATGCAAAAAAGCAAAATGACTGTCTGAGGACGCCTTACAAATAGCTGTGAAAAGAAGAGAAGTGAAAAGCAAAGGAGCAAAGGAAAGACATAAGCATCTGAATGCAGAGTTCCAAAGAATAGCAAGGAGACATAAGAAAGCCTTCCTCAGTGATCAATGCAAAGAAACAGAGGAAAGCAACAGAATGGAAAAGACTAGAGAGCTCTTCAAGGAAATTCGAGATACCAAGGGAACATTTTATGCAAAGATGGGCTCGATAAAGGACAGAAGCGCTATGGACCTAACAGAAGCAGAAGATATTAAGAAGAGGTGGCAAGAATACACAGAAGAACTGTACAAAAAAGACTTTAAGATGCAGATAATCAAGATGGTGTGATCACTCACCTAGAGCCAGACATCCTGGAATGTGAAGTCAAGTGGGCCTTGGAAAGCATCACTAGGAACAAAGCTAGTGGAGGTGATGGCATTCCAGTTGAGCTATTTCAAATCCTGAAAAATGATGCTGTGAAAGTGTTGCACACAATATGCCAGCAAATTTGGAAAATGCAGCAGTGCCAACAGGACGGGGAAAGGTCAGTTTTCATTCCAGTCCCAAAGAAAGGAAATGCCAAAGAATGCTCAAACCACCGCACAATAGCACTCATCTCACACGCTAGTAAAGTAATGCTCAAAATTCTCCAAGCCAGGCTTCAGCAATACTTGAACCGTGAACTTCCAGATGTTCATGTTGCAGATGTTTTAGAAAAGGCAGAGGAACCAGAGATCAAATTGCCAACATCTGCTGGATCATGGAAAAAGCAAAAGAGTTCCAGAAAAACATCGATTTCTGCTTTTTTGACTATTTCAAAGCCTTTGATGGTGTGGACCACAATAAACTGTGGAAAATTCTTCAAGAGATGGGAATACCAGACCACCTGACCTGCCTCTTGAGAAACCTATATGCAGGTCAGGAAGTAACAGTTAGGACTGGACATGAAACAACAAACTGGTTCCAAATAGGAAAAGGAGTACATCAAGGCTGTATACTGTCACCTGCTTATTTAAATTCTATGCAGAGAACATCATGAGAATCGCTGGGCTGGAAGAAGCACAAGCTGGAATCAAGATTGCTTGAGAAATATCAATAACCTCAGATATGCAGATGACACCACCCTTATGGCAGAAAGTGAAGAGGCACTAAAAAGCCTCTTGATGAAAGTGAAAGAGGAGAGTGAAAAAGTGGGTTCAAAGCTCAACATTCAGAAAACGAAGATCATGGCATCTGGTCCCATCACTTCATGGCAAATAGATGGGGAAACAGTGGAGACAGTGTCAGGCTTTATTTTGGGGGGCTCCAAACCACTGCGGATGTTGACTGCAGCCATGAAATTAAAAGACGCTTACTCCTTGGAAGGAAAGTTATGACCAACCTAGATAGCATATTGAAAAGCAGAGACATTACTTTGCCAACAATGGTCCATCTAGTCAAGGCTATGGTTTTTCCAATGGTCATGTATGGATGTGAGAGTTGGACTGTGAAGAATGCTAAGCGCCGAAGAGTTGATGCTTTTGAACTGTGGTGTTGGAGAAGACTCTTGAGAGTCCCTTGGACTGCAAGGAGATCCAACCAGTCCGATCTGAAGGAGATCAGTCCTGGGTGTTCTTTGGAAGGACTGATGCTGAAGCTGAACCTCCAATACTTTGGCCACCTCATGCGAAGTGTTGACTCATTGAAAAAGACCCTGATGCTCAGAGGGATTGGAGGCAGGAGGAGAAGGGGACAACAGAGGATGAGATGGCTGGATGGCATCACCGACTCGATGGACATGAGTTTGAGTCAACTCTGGGAGTTGGTCATGGCTGAAAGTCCTGGCCTGCTATGATTCATGGGGTCACAAACAGTCAGACATGACTGAGCAACGGAACTGAACTGAACTCATTCCTACTGAGATTTCCAGTAATTATTTGAGCAGGGTAATAAAAAACATAAAATTATGTTTCCTGGAAACAATCACAAAGAAGTAATTATAATTTGGAGTGATGTTAAAATAATTTATTTGCATCAGCCTGGCTTCCACTGCAAACTAGGAAAACTCCTCCACTACATTCAAAAGGAAGATTTAACACCGGGAATTGGTTGAGTACAAAGTTCATACTAAGGGCTAGAGAAAGAAACTCTAAGCTTGAGTCTGAAAGGACTCTAGACCATAATCATAAAGCTGGGTCCTCCTGAGACACAGAACCAAGAGGTGATACAAATATGAGTGAACCAGAAAAGAAATGAATGGTACTCTTGAGACAGAGACAAATACTGGAATACCTGAACTTTTTTTTATTTTTGAGCTAGGCCTACCTTCAGAGTGAAGTGAAACAGCAGCTCTCCTCAGAACTTGGCCCACCGGTTTCCCTCAGGTAGTTACACTTCCTGCTCTCCATTTCACGCGTTCCTTGATGACAGAGCTCAGAATTGGTCACCGGAGTATGGAGATGAGAGGCCCCAAAATCTGTAGTCAGCAAACTGGAAAACCAAAAAGTAAGTGGAAGAGCTGTAGACAGGGGTCACTTCCAGTTGGGAACCCATCTGGCAGTTCCACCAGGAAGGAAGGTGGCTTCAAAAAGAAATATCAAATATCCCATCTGCCTGTTGGCTCTATCTTTGAGTACTGTTCATTCCTTTATTTTATTTTATTTTATTTTTAAACTTTACAAATTGTATTAGTTTTGCCAAATATCAAAATGAATCCGCCACAGGTATACAGGTGTTCCCCATCCTGAACCCTCCTCCCTCCTCCCTCCCCATACCATCCCTCTGAGTCGTCCCAGTGCACTAGCCCCAAGCATCCAGTATTATGTTTCGAACCTGGACTGGCAACTCGTTTCTTACATGATATTATACATGTTTCAATGCCATTCTCCCAAATCTTCCCACCCTCTTCCTCTGCAACAGAGTCCATAAGACTGTTCTATACATCAGTGTCTCTTTTGCTGTCTCGTACACAGGGTTATTGTTAGCATCTTTCTAAATTCCATATATATGCGTTAGTATACTGTATTGGTGTTTTTCTTTCTGGCTTACTTCCCTCTGTATAATAGGCTCCAGTTTCATCCACCTCATTAGAACTGATTCAAATGAATTCTTTTTAATGGCTGAGTAATACTCCATTGTGTATATGTACCACAGCTTTCTTATCCATTCATCTGCTGATGGACATCTAGGTTGCTTCCATGTCCTGGCTATTATAAACAGTGCTGCGATGAACATTGGGGTACACGTGTCTCTTTCCCTCTGGTTTCCTCAGTGTGTATGCACAGCAGTGGGATTGCTGGATCATAAGGCAGTTCTATTTCCAGTTTTTTAAGGAATCTCCACACTGTTCTCCATACTGGCTGTACTAGTTTGCATTCCCACCAACAGTGTAAGAGGGTTCCCTTTTCTCCACACCTTCTCCAGCATTTATTGCTTGTAGACTTTTGGATCGCAGCCATTCTGACTGGCGTGAAATGGTACCTCATAGTGGTTTTGATTTGCATTTCTCTGATAATGAGTGATGTTGAGCATCATTTCATGTGTTTGTTAGCCATCTGTATGTCTTCTTTGGAGAAATGTCTATTTAGTTCTTTGGCCCATTTTTTGATTGGGTCATTTATTTTTCTGGAGTTGAGCTGTAGCAGTTGCTTGTATATTTTTGAGATTAGTTGTTTGTCAGTTGCTTCATTTGCTATTATTTTCTCCCATTCTGAAGGCTGTCTTTTCACCTTGCTAATAGTTTCCTTTGATGTGCAGAAGCTTTTAAATTTAATTAGGTCCCATTTGTTTATTTTTGCTTTTATTTCCAATATTCTGGGAGGTGGGTCATAGAGGATCCTGCTGTGATGTATGTCAGAGAGTGTTTTGCCTATGTTCTCCTCTAGGAGTTTTATAGTTTCTGGTCTTACGTTGAGATCTTTAATCCATTTTGAGTTTATTTTTGTGTATGGTGTTAGAAAATGTTCTAGTTTCATTCTTCTACGAGTGGTTGACCAGATTTCCCAGCACCACTTGTTAAAGAGATTGTCTTTAATTCATTGTATATTCTTGCCTCCTTTGTCAAAGATAAGGTGTCCATATGTGCATGGATTTATCTCTGGGCTTTCTATTTTGTTCCATTGATCTATATTTCTGTCTTTGTGCCAGTACCATACTGTCTTGATAACTGTGGCTTTGTAGTAGAGCCTGAAGTCAGGTAGGTTGATTCCTCCAGTTCCATTCTTCTTTCTCAAGATAGCTTTGGCTATTCGAGGTTTTTTGTATTTCCATACAAATTGTGAAATTATTTGTTCTAGCTCTGTGAAGAATACCGTTGGTAGCTTGATAGGGATTGCATTGAATCTATAAATTGCTTTGGGTAGTATACTCATTTTCACTATATTGATTCTTCCAATCCATGAACATGGTATATTTCTCCATCTATTAGTGTCCTCTTTGATTTCTTTCACCAGTGTTTTATAGTTTTCTATATATAGGTCTTTAGTTTCTCTAGGTAGATATATTCCTAAGTATTTTATTCTTTCCATTGCAATGGTGAATGGAATTGTTTCCTTAATTTCTCTTTCTGTTTTCTCATTATTAGTGTATAGGAATGCAAGGGATTTCTATGTGTTGATTTTATATCCTGCAACTTTAGTATAATCATTAATTAGTTCCAGTAATTTTCTGGTGGAGTCTTTCGGGTTTTCTATGTAGAGGATCATGTCATCTGCAAATAGTGAGAGTTTTACTTCTTCTTTTCCAATTTGGATTCCTTTTATTTCTTTTTCTGCTCTGATTGCTGTGGCCAAAACTTCCAAAACTATGTTGAATAGTAATGGTGAAAGTGGGCACCCTTGTCTTGTTCCTGACTTTAGAGGGAATGCTTTCAATTTTTCACCATTGAGGATAATGTTTGCTGTGGGTTTGTCATATATAGCTTTTATTATGTTGAGGTATGTTCCTTCTATTCCTGCTTTCTGGAGAGTTTTGATCAAAAATGGATGTTGAATTTTGTCAAAGGCTTTCTCTGCATCTATTGAGATAATCATATGGTTTTTATTTTTCAATTTGTTAATGTGGTGTATTACATTGATTGATTTGCGGATATTGAAGAATCCTTGCATCCCTGGGATAAAGCCCAGGTCATGATGTATGATCTTTTTAATGTGTTGTTGGATTCTGATTGCTAGAATTTTGTTAAGGATTTTTGTATCTATGTTCATCAGTGATATTGGCCTGTAGTTTTCTTTTTTTGTGGGATCTTTGTCAGGTTTTGGTATTAGGGTGATGGTGGCCTCATAGAATGAGTTTGGAAGTTTACCTTCCTCTGCAATTTTCTGGAAGAGTTTGAGCAGGATAGGTGTTAGCTCTTCTCTAAATTTTTGGTAGAATTCAGCTGTGAAGCCGTCTGGACCTGGGCTTTTGTTTGCTGGAAGATTTTTGATTACAGTTTCAATTTCCATGCTTGTGATGGGTCTGTTAAGATTTTCTATTTCTTCCTGGTCCAGTTTTGGAAAGTCGTACTTTTCTAAGAATTTGTCCATTTCTTCCACGTTGTCCATTTTATTGGCATATAATTTCTGATAGTAGTCTCTTATGATCCTTTGTATTTCTGTGTTGTCTGTTGTGATCTCTCCATTTTCGTTTCTAATTTTATTGATTTGATTTTTCTCCCTTTGTTTCTTGATAAGTCTGGCTAATGGTTTGTCAATTTTATTTATCCTTTCAAAGAACCAGCTTTTGGCTTTGTTGATTTTTGCTATGGTCTCTTTTGTTTCTTTTGCATTTATTTCTGCCCTAATTTTTAAGATTTCTTTCCTTCTACTAACCCTGGGGTTCTTCATTTCTTCCTTTTCTAGTTGCTTTAGGTGTAGAGTTAGGTTATTTATTTAACTTTTTTCTTGTTTCTTGAGGTATGCCTGTATTGCTATGAACTTTCCCCTTAGGACTGCTTTTACAGTGTCCCACAGGTTTTGGGTTGTTGTGTTTTCATTTTCATTCATTTCTATGCAAATTTTTATTTCTTTTTTGATTTCTTCTGTGATTTGTTGGTTATTCAGCAGCATGTTGTTCAGCCTCCATATGTTGGAATTTTTAATCGTTTTTCTCCTGTAATTGAGATCTAATCTTACTGCATTGTGGTCAGAAAAGATGCTTGGAATAATTTCTATTTTTTTTAATTTACCAAGGCTAGATTTATGGCCCAGGATGTGATCTATTCTGGAGAAGGTTCCATGTGCGCCTGAGAAAAAGGTGAAATTCATTGTTTTGGGATGAAATGTCCTATAGATATCAATTAGGTCTAACTAGTCTATTGTATCATTTAAAGTTTGTGTTTCCTTGTTAATTTTCTGTTTGGTTGATCTACCCATAGGTGTGAGTGGGGTATTAAAGTCTCCCACTATTATTGTGTTATTGTTAATTTCTCCTTTCATACTTGTTAGCATTTGTCTTACATACTGTGGTGCTCCCGTGTTGGGTGTATATATATTTATAATTGTTATATCTTCTTCTTGGATTGATCCTTTGATCATTATGTAGTGACCATCTTTGTCTCTTTTCACAGCCTTTGTTTTAAAGTCTATTTTATCTGATATGAGTATTGCTACTCCTGCTTTCTTTTGGTCCCTATTTGCACGGAAAATCTTTTTCCAGCCCTTCACTTTCAGTCTGTATGTGTTCCCTGTTTTGAGGTGGGTCTCTTGTAGACAACATATGTAGGGGTCTTGTTTTTGTATCCATTCAGCCAGTCTTTGTCTTTTGGTTGGGGCATTCAACCCATTTACGTTTAAGGTAATTACTGATAAGTATGATCCCGTTGCCATTTACTTTATTGTTTTGGGTTTGAATTTATACACCGTTTTTGTGTTTCCTGTCTAGAGAATATCCTTTAGTATTTGTTGGAGAGCTGGTTTGGTGGTGCTGAATTCTCTCAGCTTTTGCTTGTCTGAAAAGCTTTTGATTTCTCCTTCATACTTGAATGAAATCCTTGCTGGGTACAATAATCTGGGCTGTAGGTTATTTTCTTTCATCATTTTAAGTATGTCTTGCCATTCCCTCCTGGCTTGAAGAGTTTCTATTGAAAGATCAGCTGTTATCCTTATGGGAATTCCCTTGTGTGTTATTTGTTGTTTTTCCCTTGCTGCTTTTAATATTTGTTCTTTGGGTTTGATCTTTGTTAATTTGATTAATATGTGTCTTGGGGTGTTTCGCCTTGGGTTTATCCTGTTTGGGACTCTCTGGGTTTCTTGGACTTGGGTGATTATTTCCTTCCCCATTTTAGGGAAGTTTTCAACTATTATCTCCTCAAGTATTTTCTCATGGTCTTTCTTTTTGTCTTCTTCTTCTGGGACCCCTATGATTCGAATGTTGTAGCGTTTAATATTGTCCTGGAGGTCTCTGAGATTGTCCTCATTTCTTTTAATTCGTTTTTCTTTTATCCTCTCTGATTCGTTTATTTCTGCCATTCTATCTTCTAATTCACTAATCCTATCTTCTGCCTCTGTTATTCTACTATTTGTTGCCTCCAGAGTGTTTTTAATTCCATTTATTGCATTATTCATTATATTGACTCTTTTTTATTTCTTCTAGGTCCTTTTTAAACCTTTCTTGCATCTTCTCAATCCTTGTCTCCAGGCTATTTATCTGTGATTCCATTTTGATTTCAAGATTTTGGATCAATTTCACTATCATTATTCGGAATTCTTTATCAGGTAGATTCCCTATCTCTTCCTCTTTTGTTTGGTTTGGTGGGCATTTATCTTGTTCCTTTATCTGCTGGGTATTCCTCTGTCTCTTCATCTTGTTTAAATTGCTGATTTGGGGGTGTCCTTTCTGTATTCTGGCAGTTTGTGGAGTTCTCTTTATTGTGGCATTTCCTCGCTGTGTGTGGGTTTGTACAGGTGGCTTGTCAAGGTTTCCTGTTTAGGGAAGCTTGTGTTGGTGTTCTGGTGGGTGGAGCTGTATTTCTTCTCTCTGGAGTGCAATGAAACGTCCAGTAATGAGTTATGAGATGTCTATGGTTTTGGGGTGACTTTGGGCAGCCTGTATCTTGAAGCTCAGGGCTGTGTTCCTTTGTTGCTGGAGAATTTGCTTGGTATGTCTTGCCCTGGAACTTGTTGGCCCTTGTGTGGTGCTTGGTTTCATTGTTGGTATGGAGGCGTTTGATGAGCTCCTGTCAATTAATGTTCCTTGGAGTCAGGAGTTCCTGGAGTCAGGGTTTGGATTTAAGCCTCCTGCTTCCAGTTATTGGTCTTATTTTTACAGTAGTTTCAAAACTTCTCCTTCTATACAGCACCATTGATAAAACATCTACATTAAAGATGAAAATTTTCTCTACCGTGAGGGTCACCCAGAGAGGTTCACAGCGTTACATGGAGAAGAGAAGAGGGAGGAGGGAGTTAGAGGTGACCCGAATGAGATGAGGTGGAATCAATAGTGGAGAGAGTGGGCTAGCCAATAATCACTTCCTTATGTGCACTCCACAACTGGACCACTCAGAGATGTTCATGGAGTTATACAGAGAAGAGAAGACGGAGGAAGGAGACAGAAGTGGCCAGAGGGATAAAAGGGGGGAATGAAAAGGAGGGAGACAGATCCAGCCAGTAATCAGTTCCCTAAGTGTTCTCCACCGTCTGGAACACACAGAAATTCACAGAGTTGGGTAGAGTAGAGAGGGGTTAGGGAGGAGACACAGGCGACTTGGTGGAGAAAAAGGAGAGTCCAAAGGGAGAGAGAGCAGTTAAGCCAGTAATCTCGTTCCCTAGTGAAAAATGGGTACTGAAGATTGGGTTCTTAAAGGTACAAAATTGGTAACAAATACATAAAAGCAAAAATTAAAAATCTAGAGTAGAGTTTGGAATTTTAAAAATACGATGTTAAAGAAAAGAAAGAGATAAAAAACGAACAAACAAAAACAAACAAGGTAGCGAAAATTATAAAGAAAATATAGGTACAAAATTGAGAACTAATACCAAAAAGCAAAAGTTAAAAATCTAGAGTATAGTTTGGAATTTCAAAAATACAGTGTTAAAAAAAAAAGAAGAAAAAGAAAGAAAAAAAAACGAACAAACAAAAACAAACAATGTTGCAAAAATTATAAAGAAAATACAGGTACAAAATTGATATCAAATACCAAAAAGCATAAATTAAAAATCTAGAGTAGAGTTTGGAATTTCAAAAATACAATGTTAAAGAAAAGAAGAAAAAAAAAAGTCAAAAAATTATAAAAAATATATATATATGAAGTTTGCTGAAGAAAAAAAATAGGGTCTTTTTTTTTGCAAAGTAATAGGTTATAAAAGTGAAAATTAAAGGAATAATAGAGGACTTAATTTTTTTAATTAAAAAAAAAGAAAGAATGATTGTAAAAATAGTAAAAATATATCGAGGACTTTCTCTGGTTTTGTTGTGAGTATTGTGGGTTCAGCTCATTTTTGCCTAGTTCCTTGGTCCGACTTTTATTTCTCAAGATCTATAGGCCCCTTCCTATGTAGTCGGTAGTAACCACAGGGTTTTAATCTATTGCCTGTAGCTTCCAAGGCGGTTCTCTGTTATAGCTTCTTCTGTTTGCTGGACTCTTCAGTGTCTGGTTTCCGCCCTGACACAAAGGGGATGGTGGAGGACACTTTTTTTTTTTTTTTTTTTTCTTTTTAGGCTCACTTGTTCAGTCACGCTGTGGGGAGGGAGGGGGGGATGCTGCAAACAAGTAACACTGGCGTGTGCTCGCAGTGCCTCAGCCACACTGGGTCTGCCCCCGCTCACAGCGCATGTAGCTTCCCCGCCCACACTGCTCAGGCTCTAGGTTGTTCTGCCGAGAACCATCCGTGGCCGGCCCTGGGCTGCCTGCACCTCCCAGGTCTAAGCTGCTCAGGTTCAGGCACTCGGGTAGTCTTCAGAGACGCAGACTCGGTTGGGCCTGCATTTTGTGCCCTTCCCAGGTCTGAGCAGCTCAGGTGATGAGGTGTTTAGCGATCGGGATTGCTGCAACTTATCGCCTCCCCGCCGCTCGGTTATCTAGGTGTACAACTGGTGCACCTTCTCAAGGAGATGTTGACCATCCAGACCCCCAGGAAGTTTTAGTTAGCAAAGAAGCCTGCTTACAGTTTTATAGATAATGTTTCTCTGGGGCTGCGATTGCCCCCTTCCGGCTCTGGCTGCGTGTCACCGGAGGGGGAAGGTCTGCAGCTGGCTCTCTCTGGTCATTCCTTTGTTCCGTGCACGGGCCTGGTGGTGTCTTAGGTTAGGGCTGGCTTTTCCCGTGATAGATATCCCACAGTCTGGTTTGCTAGCCCAGATTATTTCGCTCAGATAGCGCTCAGGGTATTCAGGCCAGGTCCTTACTCTAAGTGATGCAGCCCGCACTGCGCCTCCCTGCCCAGGCCCCGCTTGCTAATGGCGTGTGCAGGCGTCTGCGCTGCTTCTCCACTGGGGGAGTTACCGTAGGGCTCGCAATCTGAGAGTTTTAATTGTTTATTTATTTTTTCTCCCTGTTATGTTGCCCTCTGTGCTTCCAAAGCTTGGCATAGATTCGGCAGTGAGAAGGTTTCCTGTTGTTTGGAAACTTCTCTCTTTTTAAGACTCCCTTCCCAGGATGGAACTCCATCCCTCCCTATTTTGTCTCTTTTTTTGTCTTTTATATTTTTTCCTACCTCCATTCGAAGACTTGGGTTGCTTTTCTGGGTGCCTGATGTCCTCTGCCGGCATTCAGAAGTTGTTTTGTGGAATTTACTCGGCTTTTAAATGCTCTTTTGATGAATTTGTGGGGGAGGAAGTGTTCTCCCCATCCTACTCCTCCTCCAACTTGGCTCCTCCCTCCATTCCTTTTCTAAGTCACTAATAATCTCACCTTGATAGTCTGTTTTCTAAGTACCAAATTATAAAGTTCACCAACACCCATTTGCCATATCTCAAGGTAAGAGAGAAAAGCAAGGAGGAAAAAATGATAATGCTGCTTAATTTATAATATATACAAGGATATATAAAATAGATGTTATGTATATGTATTTGGATGACAGAAATTCCTTGTTTCCATTTCTTGTTCTCTTTGCCCTCAGCTGATGTCTCTTTTGGCCAGGACCTCTACATGATGGGGTGACTCACTCAGAACTTTTTAAAAAGCCACTTTCTGCCGGATGAAACAGTAGAATTAACTTCATTGTATACTTCTCCCTGTGTTACTGAACAACGCAAGTCAAGTGTCCGACACACAGTGAGGCCAAACTATGCTAAAACACTGCAGTTTGGAAGACAGAAAGGTTTATTGCAGGGCCATGTAAACAGATGAGTGGCTCACGCTCTAAGAACCCCCAAATTACTGAAAGCTCTCATCAAAGCCCTTTGAAAAGCAAAAAAGGTGAGGGAGGGATGAGGTTAGTTGTTGCAAATCTCCTGGTTTAGATCCTTTGTTCTTGAGGTCAGGTCATGGTCAGGTGACGATGTTTCTGTAAATCTCTACCAAATGAATGATGTTCTCTGACTTGACAAGAAAGGGCAAGGTGCCAAGGTACAACTTTCGCCCTCCAAGGTCCTGGTCCTGGCTAAGAGGAGACAGAGCTCAGTTGGCAGCTCCCTCAGGGCCGGGTCCCCAGGCTCCACCCAGCTGTCATCTCTAAAGAAGCCAGGCGCCCAACCCAGCTGGCTCTCAGGCTCCTCAGGCCACCCAAAGTGGGACACTAGGTCCCACAGACTGCGACCCAGCACACTGCCACTGCTATTAGGTTGCAGAGAGCAGAATGGGAGAGAGGTTCACTGCTGCCCCAAGGCCTGGGCTGAGGCTAGTGGGTGACTTTGGTGAGGGCTCTGAAGCCCTGCAGGACACAGCAGGATGTGAGAACTACCTTGCCTCAGATGTGAAATGAGGGCAACTGTACCGTAGTTTGAACATTCTTTGGCATTGCCCTTCTTTAAGACTGGACTGAAAACTGACCATTTCCCGTCCTGTGGCCACTGCTGAGTTTTCCTAAGTTGCTGACATATTGAGTGCAGCACTTTAATAGCATCATCTTTCATGATTGTAAATAACTCTGCTGGAATTCTGTTACTACCTCTAGCTTTGGTCTACCCAGGTGGTGCTAGCAGTAAAGAACCCACCTACCAATTCAGGAGACATAAGAGACAGGGGAAGATCCTCTGGAGGAGGGTATGGCAACCACTCCAATATTCTTGCCTGAAGAATCCATGGACAGAGGGACTCGATGGCCGGCTACAGTCCATAGGGTCACAGAGAGTCAGACCCTAAAGCAACTTAGCGTTCACATACATGCTATGCTATGCTAAGTCACTTCAGTCGTGTCTGACCCCATAGACAGCAGCCCACCAGGCTCCCCCATCCCTGGGATTCTCCAGGCAACAACACTGGAGTCGGTTGCCATTTCCTTCTCCAATGCATGAAAGTGAAAAGTGAAAGTCAAGTCGCTCAGTCGTGTCCAACTCTTAGCGACCCCATGGACTGCAGCCTTCCAGGCTCCTCCGTCCATGGGATTGTCCAGGCAAGAGCACTGGAGTGGGTCGCCAGTGCCTTCTCCAATGGCAGGGCTACAGCTAGAAAAGACCATGTGTGTGTGCTCAGTTGTTTAGTCATGTCTGACTCTTTGTGAGCCCATGTACAGTAGCCCGCCACTGTCCTCTGTCCACAGGATTTTCCAGCAAGAATACTGGCATGGGTTGCCATTTCCCCCTCCAGTGTATCTTCTGACCCTGGGATCGAACCCAAATCTCCTGCATTGGCAGACGGGTTCTTTACCACTGAGCTTCCTGGGAAGCCCCGTGGGTACTATTAATCCAATTCCAAGGAATTCAAGCCCTTAACAAGCTGTTGTTTATTTTCTGATGCACAAATGATGACTGTTTCCCAAACTCCCTCCTGGCATCAACAGTCTTGCTAATACAAGGGTGGTAAATTAACTGTAAAATGAAGCGGAGAGAAAATAGGAACAACTTATGCCACTACGATGCTAGCATCACCACCCACACTCTACTTTCTTCATCTCGCTCTTCTTTGTAATCTCTTTGTGCCACTTCTTTACTGACAACAGTTCTTGTAATGGATGAGGCACACTTATTTACACATGTGAAATGTCTCTAAGTTATCCTTGACCTTAGAGTGAAAGTCATAGATGGTTACTGAAGCCTCAATCCTTGAACAATGGTTTAAACCAGATCAAACTTATTTCTGGAACTTGAAGCAATTCAACTGTTTCATTATAAGGTTTTGTGCTGAGAAAATAATCTGAGATGAGGGACACAGTATGAATAAAGCACTAAAGTATGAATAAAAAACACTAAACACTTATACTAAGGGAGAGAATACATGGGATGGGAATAAGGACTATACTCAGGTTTATTCATATTGAGGAGTAATTAGAGTATGATGGACAAGGCAAAGCCAGAATGTGGAAGACCTTTATCCAATTGCCATGGTCTTTAGAACTCAAGGAGCCTTGTTGCTAAGCACTTCAATCTGGAACATAAAGAAGGAAGAGATGAAAGAGGAGAGATTTTTATTGTTCTTTGTCATGTGATGTTTCCATTTAAATATTTGTTCACAGACCTTGGTGGCACAAAGTATCACAAAGTCATAACTAGAAAATACCATGGTAACCGTTAATTCTACCTGTGGTAAGTGTTTCAAGAATTTAACTGTGAAGGGAAAAGTGCTAGAATTTGTGCACATGTGAATTCAGAAACACATATCCTTACAAACACAACATGATTCCTTGTGAATTTTTCAAAACTAGAGGGGTATCTATGACCTATATTATGTCCCATTCTGCTCTATTCTACTTGATTAAGAGTTTAAAAATAGTATAAAAATGCATTTTTGCAATTTGGAAAATACTGAATTGGGCTGTAAATGAAAGGGAGGAGGCTGTGATAATTATGATACCGAGATGACTGAATTTGATGAAGCTGTGGAAAAGATGAAAAAAGGAATCTACGAGATAACATGTAGCAGTCTAGGTTGAAGTGTGTGTGCTAGTATATGGTACTGTACCACATTACTAGTGAAAGTGTTATATTCCCTCGTGAACAGTGTCCCTAGAGTCCCTGACCAAGACTATATAATGACTATCATCATTCTTATCCCACGTATTCCCATACGTAGAATGTAGAGGTGAAAATTGCAAGGATTCTACTCACAATTTAGAGGTTGGTGTCCTAAAATAGATCCCATTTAAGGATTCCATTTAAGGATCTTCCTTCATTATGGAGCCTTGATACTTTGTTAAATATGCTCCTCTTCCTACAAGAAAAGTACCCTAATACCCCAGGATCTCAGGTTTTTTAAATGGTGAAAAAAAAAAAAAAATACTCAATCTAAAAAGTTAAGTCCCCCACCAACTCGCTGCAACAATAAAGGACAGAGGTATCAAATTCTGCATTAAACATACACAAAATAAAAATTTTGTGGCTTTATGGTTTAAAGTACCATCCTTTCAATTCAATAATAACTACTTGTGGAGATAAAGACAGTAGATTGCTAAGCTGAGGGTCCTAGGTGCTGAAGAGAAAATTTAGAAAACTAGCATGTTAAGAAACAACATTACTATATCCAGGCAGAAAAGAAAATTTAGAAAACTAGCAAGTTAAACAATATTACTATATGCAGGCAAAAAAGCTCAATGTATTAAAAACAAAGTGTTGAAGAAAGTATCAGTTCATTATTTCATCATTTTGACCGAAGTATCAGGCATCTCAGGCTTCCCAGGTGGCTCAGGGGTAAAGAATCTGCCTACTAATGCAGGAGATGAAAGAGGATACAGGTTCAATCCCTGTTCAGGAAGATGCCCTGGACTAGACGATGGCAACCCACTCCAGTATTCTTGCCTGGGAAATCCCATGGACAGAGAAGCCTGGTGGGCTATAGTCCACAGAATGGCAAAGAGCTGGACATGACTCAGCACACAGCACACACACCAGGTACCTCGTGCCAATTTTAGCCTGCCTTTTACTCATTAATTACCGCAAACATACTCTGTAATTTCCTTCCTGAGCAGTTCTGCAGTTTTTGTTAAGAGTGTGAAAGCAAGTGAAAAAATCTGCACTAGTTTGGGTTGAGGATTTTAGTCCACAGTGGTTGAATTGACAGGAATTAAAACAAGACTACAATTCAGTTCAGCTCAGTCGCTCAGTCATGTCCAACTCCTTGCGACCCCATGAATCCCAGCACGCCAGGCCTCCCTGTTCATCACCATCTCCCAGAGTTCACTCAAACTCATGTCCATTGAGTCGGTGATGCCATCCAGCCATCTCATCCTCTGTCGTCCCCTTCTCCTCATGCCCCCTATCCCTCCCAGCATCAGAGTCTTTTCCAATGAGTCAACTCTTCACATGAGGTGGCCAAAGTACTGGAGTTTCAGCTTTAGCATCATTCCTTCCAAAGAACTCTCAGGGCTACTCTCCTTTAGAATGGACTGGTTGGATCTCCTTGCAGTCCAAGGGACTCTCAAGAGTCTTCTCCAACACCACAGTTCAAAAGCATCAATTCTTTGGCACTCAGCTTTCTTCATATTCCAACTATCTCAACCATACCTGACCACTGGAAAAACCAGAGCCTTGACTAGATGGACCTTTGTTGGCAAAGTAATGTCTCTGCTTTTCAATATGCTATCTAGGTTGGTCATAACTTTTCTTTCAAAGAGTATGTGTCTTTTAATTTCATGGCTGCAGTCACCTTCTGCAGTGATTTTGGAGCCCAAAAAAATCAAGTCTGAAAGGTGTACGTCAAGACTGTATATTGTCACCATGCTTATTTAACTTATATGCAGAGTACATCATGAGAAATGCTGGACTAGAAGAAACACAAGCTGGAATCAGGATTGCCAGGAGAAATATCAATAACCTCAGATATGCAGAT
Source organism: Bos indicus (assembly GCF_029378745.1). Lineage (NCBI taxonomy): Eukaryota > Metazoa > Chordata > Mammalia > Artiodactyla > Bovidae > Bos > Bos indicus. Next base: position 7,151,662 of record NC_091767.1, read on the forward strand.
GGCATCACCCTTATTGTAGAAAGTGAAGAGGAACTATAAATCCTCTTGATGAAAGTGAAAGAGGAGAGTGAAAAAGTGGGCTTAAAGCTCAACATTCAGAAAACGAAGTTCATGGCATCTGGTCCCTTCAATTCATGGGAAATAGATAAGGAAACAGTGGAAACAGTGTCAGACTTTATTTTTGGGGGCTCCAAAATCACTGCAGATGGTGACTGCAGCCATGAAATTAAAAGACGCTTACTCCTTGGAAGAAAAGTTATGACCAACCTAGATAGCATATTGAATATCAGAGACTACAGTAGTAAAACGTAAAATAAAGGGCACTGAAAAGGGGAGATATGATGAAAAGTTATCTTCATCATTTATAAATCTGAGGGGTGAATTTTTATTAGGAGTAAGGTTGTGGTTAACAGTTTCATAATGTGTAGAAGTTAGAGCAGTCAAGGTGATATTAAGATACAGACCATGTCCTTAAGTCAATGTCTAAACATTTTTGAAAATGAGCTATGAAATTAAGCTAGACATGCACTCACTTGGTACCAAGAAGATAAATCAAAATATTGGTGGATAATACATTAGTAAATCAGATGCCCAGTTCTTTGAGGCTTATGTAGGACTGATTTGAGAACTGGTTTAAGAGTAAGAATGTATTGTAAATGGTAGCTTAATGAGGGGCTTTCCTGGTGGTTCAGACAGTAAAGAATTTGCCTGCAATGCGGGAGACCTGGGTTCAATCCCTGGGTTCGAAAGATCCCCTGAAGGGAGAGCCTGGCAACCGACTCCAGTATTCTTGTCTGGAGAATTCCATGGACAGAGGGCCAGGTGGGCTACAGTCCATGGGGTCACAAAGAGTCAGACACAACTAAACGACCAAGCACAGCACAGCTTAGTGAGATGGCTAGCTGTTTAGAGGTCTGGAAGTATGTTTGATCATCAAAGGACATTACTAACAAATGTCTAGTCTGTATGGCACATGTATTTCCATTTCTGAGAATGGAAATCTTCTCTGCTGGGCTACACATTGTCACCTTATCCTTTTGATTTAAAGGGTTAGCAGAATTTACTAGGAATAAGAGGCTTTCTGTGAAGAAGTGTGAGCTCACAGCACATTGTTTCATCTTTTTATGAAATGAAAATTACATAAATGACATGAGAATGATTCCAGAGGAATAAAGCAAGCATTTCAAATATACAGTATTGAAAGCACTTTTAAAAGTTCCAAATGTGCTGTTTCCCCTAAAACCTCTGTTCAAATTAGAGCTCTAGACCGGTTAATAATCTTGATCTGTGTGTTCATTTATGTTTTCTAAGTGTATACCATCATGTATGAACATTACATGTTTTTTAAATGCTTTGGTCAAAGAAGAAAGCAGAACATCAGTATTGCCAGCCAGGCATGTTGTCAGATTTCATGCTAACAAATATATGATAACACATTTGTATGATGGAGATAACTGTAGATGGTATTTTCATATGGCATATGTATTATCTGTTTTTATTATGAAGTAATACATTGTGAGGTTGCACTCGGGAACTGATTACCTTAAAGTCCGATAATGTGGAGACTTTGATGTCTTTGCCACTCTAAGACAATATTTCCTTACTCCAAGCTTTCCTCCTTCAAGGAGCCACTGATTTCCTTTTTACTTCTGAAGGTTATTTTGCACTCAGTACATTACAATTTTCAATTGATACCCTCCCAGCTACCCTGATTTTCTTCCATTTTATAAGGGTACAGCTTTTTAAATGCTGTTCTTCTTAACAGTATGATAGAATGTAAATACATTTGAGTAACATCCATCAACAACCCAACATATTCCCCCTCCCACGGCCACCTGGGTCTACCAGTCATTGCATTAGGTAGCATTACAGTAGATCCTCAAAGCTGTGAAAGCTAGCAGTGCTGGACGCCTGCAATTTCATAGATTTAGATAAAGAGAAATGCAGAGGACGTAGGACAAATAATGACTTGTTACATGGAAATACATTATATGGACAATGAGAAAATATAATATCTGCGAATAATACTTATATCTCTCCTGAATATTATGATTAAAGAATTCTCACTTGTAAGTAAAAGGAGGACCTATAGTTTATTATCATAACATCCAAATGTGTAACACAAGACTCCTTTATCAGAAGATGATATTCATTCACCTTCCCAGTAAGACTCTTTTGTGTTATATATTGTGGAAATGTTTGCACATATTAATAGACATAAAGAACTGTATCACGAATCACTATGTGCCCTTCCTCTAGATTCAACAAGTGTCATCGTAGGCCAGTCACCATTCGTGTGTACTCATACAGTCTCACTCTGCCTCACCATTACTTAAGAGCCTGTCAGACATGTCTTAAGCCAAACTCTCATTCATCCTAACCTGTACCCTTCCTTTTTCCTCTATCTTGGTTTGCTCATCACTCCCACCCAGTCCCTGTTCTACTTATTTGTTTTTCTTTTAGTGCTGCTGCTTTGACTGCATGACTTTGCCAGACAACAAACTAAAGGTTAACATTGAATACATCAGCTCAAACGGAGGAGACTGAACACTGATGTATGCTGTCCTGCCCTCTTTTTCCACCAATGGCTAGATATGATGTCTCCGCGATAGGTGTTGGTGAGTTCCTGGTGTGTATGAAGGTTACTCTCCTGCTTGTCTGGCTGAAAGTATTCCTCTTCCTTCCTGGATGGCCCCAGGTTGGACACTCCCAAAGACTTGGCCCCCCAGAAGTGGTGATTCCCCGGAGGGTAACACCCACTGGCAGAGGCATGAAGCTTCAAGGCTGGTTCTCTTACAAACTGCATTTTGGGGGCCAGAGACATGTTGTTCATATAAAGGTCAAGAAGAATTTTTTGTCCAAAAACTTCCCGGTGTTCACCTACGCAGACAAGGGTGTTCTCCTGCAAGACCAACCTTTTGTCCAGGATGACTGTTATTACAGTGGTTACGTGGAGGGGGACCCAGAGTCTCTGGTTTCCCTCAGTAACTGCTTCGGGGGCTTTCAAGGAATGTTACAGACAAATGACATTGTTTATGAAATTGAACCCAAAAGGTTTTCTACTGCATTTGAGCATCTAATATATAAGCTAGACAATAAGGACACAAATTTTTCATACTTTCGATGTGGGTTAACAGATGAGAAAATAGCAGGACAATTGAAGATTCAAGAAAGCATTAATTCCACTTTGATGCAAAGTGCCTATACAGGCTGGTGGACCCACCACTATTTTCTTGAAGTGGCAGTGGTCATAGATTACAGTCGATATCTTCATCATAAAAGTAATGCTTCGCTTGTGGAGAAAGAAGTGTTCCTTGTTTTAAATGGAATAAATGGCCTTATGAAAGCACTGGGTCTTGAGGTATTTTTCAAGGGAATGGAGATATGGACTGAAAAAACCCTTATTACAATAGGAAAAATTGGAAAGTCCTTGGACAACTTTTGCAAATGGAAGCAAAAGGGCTTCGATAAACGTGTGCCCCACGATGTGGTACAACTTTTTATAAAAAAGGATTTTGGTAAAACTCGTGGCTTAGCCTTTGTTGGGACAGTGTGTCAACGTCAATTTAACTGTGGAATTGAGAGTTTCCTCAATCAACCAATTTTTACTTTATCATATATTGTGACTCATGAGATGGGTCATCTTTTGGGTATGAAACATGATGATCCCAAAAGATGTAAATGTGGAGCATCAAGTTGCATATTGTATCCAGTTGTAGCATTAACAACTAAATTCAGCAACTGCAGCTATGCTGATTATTGGAACATTGGTCGTAGAAAATCCTGTTTGTACAATACACCAATGTCACAGACAGTCATGAGGGAGACACGCTGTGGAAACAGTGTGGTTGAAGCAGGAGAAGAGTGTGACTGTGGATCCTTAAAGACGTGTAACACTGATCCCTGTTGTCAGTTAAACTGCACTGTGACAGCTGGTGTCAACTGTGCTTTTGGGCTTTGTTGCCATAACTGCACGTTCAGCCAATCAGGCACCGTGTGTAGGCAAGTAGCAAATGAATGTGATCTTCCAGAGTGGTGCAATGGGACAACCAATCAGTGTCCAGAAGATGTGTACAAGCAGGATGGGACCTTCTGCACAGGTGGTGGGTACTGCTATAAAAAGAGATGCAATCGCCCCCATGAACAGTGTAGGCAAATATTTGGCATAAGGGCCAAGAATGCAAATGTGAGTTGCTACAGGGCAGTGAATACCCGAGGTGACCGTTTTGGTAACTGTGGTATCACAGAAACCTCATACATAAGATGCAGCATGGCAGACAGCCTGTGTGGGAGGGTTCAGTGTGAGAACATCCAAGAAATTCCTCTAATGAGCAATCATACTACTCTGCATTGGACTAAATTCGATAATAACACTTGCTGGGGTACAGACTACCACTTCGGGATAAGAATAGCTGATATTGGTGCAGTGAAAGATGGTACAAAGTGTGGTCCCGAAAACATGTGCATCAGAAGGAGGTGTGTCTCTTTGTCCACTGTAGCACCTAACTGCTCACCTCATCTCTGCTCTTTGAGGGGAGTCTGCAACAACAGACAGCACTGCCACTGCAGGTCTGGGTGGAATCCTCCCATTTGCAAGAAAAGAGGCCGAGGAGGCAGTGTGGACAGTGGCCCACCCCCTGAGTCCCCAACAGAAGACACCTTTGAGCCCGAAACAGAAGAAACCCCTGGGCCCGAAACAGAAGAAACCCCTGGGCCCCAAACAGAAGAAAGGGTGGGAAAGAGGAACCTGCTACCATATTTCCTGATTCTTCTTTTGTTTCTAATACTATGTCTGTTGCTTTTGTTTTTGCTGTTCATGAGACCAAAAAAGAAAGATGATACAGAAGAGGTGTCTGTTTCATCAAACTCTAGCTAAAAACTAGACATATGTTACAGCTTCACTTAGGATGTAAGCACAGAATATTCTAACTTTACCTAAGGAAGAAACACAGAATGTGCCTACTGAAAAAACAACAAACAAGGAAAAACCAATAGCTCCTATTTCAAGAGACTGCCAAAGCCTAGTGATCTTTCCCAAGTATTAGACTGTAATCTCCTGGAAGTAACAATGTTATAACATGTGTCCTAGATCATTGGCAGAAAATTCCAACTTTTCCTAATCATTTGGGACCATAAACAACCAGTAAACAAAATTTACTAATCCCTAGCCTATTTCTACTTTCCATTATTTTAAGCGATTTTAAGTGGTCAATTTTTATGGAATTATTCTCTGTGTGTGTCTGGAGCAGAGACAGTCTGTGGATGGTGTTCGTGTGTGTGTCTGATTTACTGTTCCTCTATCCCACATGCCCTTCCTCCTTGTACTCTGGCCTTGTCACACAAGGACTGGTAACCTACAGATTACATGTCTTATATGCCAATCCTCTCCTGTTCCTTTCTGCCAATGGCAGGAACTAGAGAAAGAGTTGAAACCCAGGGAAAATTTGATTTGTGTTCATGTCAGAATTGTCTCATTAACAGCTTTCGCCTTAGCAGCAACCATAATTTCTGCTATATACATATTTGGTTACACTCAGAACCAACAAGACTATAAGTCTCAGCCATACTGGCACTGCTACCAAGCATTGTAGCCTCCCAGTTTTGAGTCCCAGGTCTAAATGTTCTCCAAATCCCTGAGTTTCCCATACCAGGTGGGCTAACCCTTTCCTCAGGGATCACATACTAGACCCACAGGACCTACTGCAAAGATTCCAAGAACACTACCTCTTCCCTTTGATTTTAAGGGGGCATTTAATTTTATGTTTAATTTTGGCTATTCTACTTCAGTTTAAGATTCTCCATTTGGTCTGAAATACTCAGTTTTATTCTATGCCTTCACTGATATTCAGGGTGGCCTTTTCTCCAGCTAGTATTGGTCAAAATGTGCTTGACTCCCAGTAGCCAATGAGAGTTTTGCCCTTTTGTAATAAATTTCCCTGTGGCCTGGAAGTGTTTCAAGTCTGCCCATACCATACTCTCCTTGTTCTAAGTGGGTAGTTACTCCTTAGCACATGTGCATTGCCTTCTAGACACACGCTGACGACTCGGGTCCCAGGAGGAATTTTCTTAGCTGTGCCCTTCTTTGGTCCCATTGTTACACTGCTGGGGAACTGCCATTATGTTTGTTGCTATTAGATTCATAAAGCTGGCAGTCCACTTGCAAATGCTGGACACCAAAACCTCCACTATTTGAAACAATGAAAGAAAGCTGCCAGTGTCAGTTGCTCAGTCATGTCCGACTCTTTGGGACCCCATGGACTGTAGCCTGCCACACTACTCTGTCCATGGGGTTTCCCAGGCAAGAATACTGGAGTGGGTAGCCATTTACTTCAGGGGATCTTCCTGACCCAGGGATCGAACCTGGATTTCCTGCATTGCAGGCAGATTCTTTACCCTCTGAGCCACCATAGCAGATATGTAAACATATGAAAAGATTACTAAGAAACTTACGTGGGATGTGTCATTTTAAGTAAAACTATAAATGAATAGTATCAATTTATAAAAAGTAAACATCTGATTAACACGATGAAATTAATAACAAATGGATTGTTTTCCCTACATTTTACCCACAGACAGCAGTCCTCAAAGGTAAGCTGCTGAGTGTTAAACCTTAAGGAACAGACCTCAGTTATTCACAAGCAGAAATTACTTTACAGGATAAAACTAAAGGATAAAGTATTTAACTAATATTATGCATCCAGTAAAACTCTGGACAAAAACAATACAAGAAAGAAATACTGACTTCATGTACAGAGATTGAACAAAAATCACAAATAACAAGTATATCAAATTCAGCAAAAATGAGGAAATAACATCTTCAGCAGAAGGAAGAAAATAACATTTTCACAAAGTAGGATTTATTTATTTAAAGGCAAGCATAGTTTATATAATTTCTTACTGGATATTAAAAACATAAAACATATGCTCATCGCAGCACATACAGAAAAAGCCTTAAATAACATTTAAACTCTATTGACAATGAAAAGTACTTCATAGCCAGGTAGGAATAAAAGCAAGCTTTCCTAACCTAATAATAAATATCATTGAAAATTAATCATTGAACATTCTTTAAAATGAAGTTCCCAGTGAAACTGGGAATAAATTAGTGTTCTTCTTTGTCACCACTTACATTAACTTTTACATTCTTATTGAGTACAGGTGATTTACAATCTATTAGTTTCAGCTGCACAGCAAAGTGAACGTCACTATTTATATTAACTTTTTATCTCAGGACCCAGAACAATTAGATTGAGAGTTAAAAACTATAGAACTGAAAAATAAACATAAAAACTGCCATTAAATGTAGCTTACAGGAATTTCTACATATAAAATTCTACTATAAAAATTCTAAAAGCTAAGAAGAAAGTTTACAAAGTACAAAATATTTTAAACAATAAGTAAAGGATTCTTACAAGTCAATACAAATAACAATTGTCATATATATTAAAAATCAGTGAGTAGAGAAACAAACAATGTGGTAAAATGTAAACCTTTACTGGAAACATAGGAGATGTATACATTTTCTGATAAGTTGAAATAATTTCATCATTTTTTAAGGAATTATTCCTACTGAGTTGAACGAATCTATGAAGACCTACAAGACCTTTTAGAACTAACACCCAAAAAAGATGTCCTTTTCATTATACGGGACTGGAATGCAAAAGTAGGAAGTCAAGAAACACCGGGAGTACCAGGCAAATTTGGCCCTGGAGTACCGAATGAAGCAAGGCAAAGGCTCATAGAGTTTTGCCAAGAGACTGCACTGGTCATAGCAAACACACTCTTCCAACAACACAAGAGAAGACTCTACACATGGACATCACCAGATGATCAACACCGAAATCACATTGACTATATTCTTTGCAGCCAAAGATGCCGAAGCTCTATACAGTCAGCAAAAACAAGACCGGGAGCTGACTGTGGTTCAGATCATGAGCTCCTTATTGCCAAATTCAGACTTAAATTCAAGAAAGTAGGGAAAACCACTAGACCATTGAGGTATGACCTAAATCAAATCCCTTATGATTATACAGTGGAAGTGAGAAATAGTTTTAAGGGACTAGATCTGATAGACAGAGTGCCTGATGAATGATGGACGGAGGTTCGTGATTGTACGGGAGACAGAGATCTAGACCATCCCCATGGAAAAGAAATGCAAAAAGGCAAAATGACTGTCTGAGGACGCCTTACAAATAGCTGTGAAAAGAAGAGAAGTGAAAAGCAAAGGAGCAAAGGAAAGATATAAGCATCTGAATGCAGAGTTCCAAAGAATAGCAAGGAGACATAAGAAAGCCTTCCTCAGTGATCAATGCAAAGAAACAGAGGAAAACAACAGAATGGGAAAGACTAGAGAGCTCTTCAAGGAAATTCGAGATACCAAGGGAACATTTCATGCAAAGATGGGCTCGATAAAGGACAGAAGCGCTATGGACCTAACAGAAGCAGAAGATATTAAGAAGAGGTGGCAAGAATACACAGAAGAACTGTACAAAAAAGACTTTAAGATGCAGATAACCAAGGTGGTGTGATCACTCACCTAGAGCCAGACATCCTGGAATGTGAAGTCAAGTGGGCCTTAGAAAGCATCATTAGGAACAAAGCTAGTGGAGGTGATGGCATTCCAGTTGAGCTATTTCAAATCCTGAAAGATGATGCTGTGAAAGTGTTGCACACAATATGCCAGCAAATTTGGAAAATGCAGCAGTGGCAACAGGACTGGAAGAGGTCAGTTTTCATTCCAGTCCCAAAGAAAGGAAATGCCAAAGAATGCTCAAACTATCGCATAATAGCACTCATCTCACACGCTAGTAAAGTAATGCTCAAAATTCTCCAAGCCAGGCTTCAGCAATACTTGAACCGTGAACTTCCAGATGTTCATGTTCCAGATGTTTTAGAAAAGGCAGAGGAACCAGAGACCAAATTGCCAACATCCACTGGATCATCAAAAAAGCAAGAGAGTTCCAGAAAAACATTGATTTCTGCTTTCTTGACTATGCCAAAGCCTTTTACTGTGTGGATCACAATAAACTGTGGAAAATTCTTCAAGAGATGGGAATACCAGACCACCTGACCTGCCTCTTGAGAAACCTATACGCAGGTCATGAAGCAACAGTTAGAACTGGACATGGAATAGCAGACTGGTTCCAAATAGGAAAAGGAGTACATCAAGGCTGTATATTGTCATCCTGCTTATTTAACTTCTATGCAGAGAACATCATGAGAAACGCTGGGCTGGAAGAAGCACAAGCTGGAATCAAGATTGTCAGGAGAAATATCAATAACCTCAGATATGCAGATGAAACCACCTTTATGGCAGAAAGTGAAGAGGCACTAAAAAGCCTCTTGTGAAAGTGAAAGTGGAGAGGGAAAATGTGGGCACAATGCTCAACATTCAGAAAACCAAGACCACGGCATCTGGTCCCATCACTTCATGGCAAATAGATGGGGAAACAGTGGAGACTGTGTCAGGTTTATTTTGGGGGGCTCCAAAATGACAGCGGATGGTGACTGCAGCCATGAAATTAAAAGACGCTTACTCCTTGGAAGGAAAGTTATGACAACCTAGGTAGCATATTGAAAAGCAGAGATATTACTTTGCCAACAAAAATCCATCTAGTCAAGGCTATGGTTTTTCCAGTGATCACGTATTGATGTTAGAGTTGGACTGTGAAGAAAGCTGAGCCCCAAAAAATTGATGCTTTTGAACTATGGTGTTGGAGAAGACTCGAGAAAATCTTGGACTGCAAGGACATCCAACCAGTCCATCCTAAAGGAGATCAGTCCTGGGTGTTCTTTGGAAGGACTGATGCTGAAGCTGAAACTCCAATACTTTGGCCACCTCATGTGAAGAGTTAACTCATTGGAAAAGACCCTGGGAGGAATTGGGGGCAGGAGGAGAAGGGGACAACAGAGGATGAGATGGTTGGATGGCATCACCGACTCAATGGACATGATTTTGAGTCAACTTCGGGAGTTGGTGAGGGACAGGAGTACTGGCGTGGTTGATTCATGGGGTCGCAAAGAGTCAGACATCTGAGTGACGGAACTGAACTAAACTGAACTGATTCTACTGAGATTTCCAGTAATTATTTGACCAGGGTAATAAACAACATAAAATTATTGTTTTATGGAAACAATCACAAAGATGTAATTATAATTTGGAGTGATGTTAAAATAATTTATTTGCATCAGCCTGGCTTCCACTGCAAACTAGGAAAACTCCTCCACTACATTAAAAAGGAAGATTTAACACTGGGAATTGGTTGAGTACAAAGTTCACACTAAGGGCTAGAGAAAGAGACTCTAAGCTTGAGTCTGAAAGGACTGTAGACCATAATCATAAAGCTGGGTCCCCCTGAGACACAGAACCAAGAGGTGATACAAATATGAGTGAACCAGAAAAGAAATGAATGGTACTCTTGACACAGAGCCAGTAAGTGGAATACCTGAACTTTCTTTTATTTTTGAGGTAGGCCTACCTTCAGAGTGAAGTGAAACAGCCACTCTCCTCAGAACTTGGCCCACCGGTTTCCCACAGGAAGTTACACTTCCTGCTCTCCATTTCACGCGTTCCTTGATGACAGAGCTCCGAATTGGTCACCAGAGTATGGAGATGAGAGGCCCCAAAATCTGTAGTCAGCAAACTGGAAAACCAAAAAGTAAGTGGAAGAGCTGTAGACAGGGGTCACTTCCAGTTGGGAACCCACCTGGTAGTTCCACCAGGAAGGAAGGTGGCTTCAAAAAGAAATATCAAATATCCCATCTGCCTGTTGGCTCTATCTTTGAGTACTGTTCATTCCTTTTCTAAGTCACTTATAATCTCACCTTGATAGTCTGTGTTCTAAGTACCAAATTATAAAGTTCACCAACACCCATTTGCCATATCTCAAGGTAAGAGAGAAAAGCAAGGAGGAAAAAATGATAATGCTGCTTAATTTATAATATATACAAGGATATATAAAATAGATACTATGTATGTGTATTCAGATGACAGAAATTCTTTGTTTCCATTTCTTGTTCTCTTTGCCCTCAGCTGATGTCTCTTTTGGCCAGGACCTCTACATGATGGGGTGACTCGCTCAGAACTTTTTAAAAAGCCACTTTCTGCCGGATGAAACAGTAGAATTAACTTCATTGCATACTTCTCCCTGTGTTACTGAACAACGCAAGTCAAGTGTCCGACACACAGTGAGGCCAAACTATGCTAAAACACTGCAGTTTGGAAGACAGAAAGGTTTAATGCAGGGCCATGTAAACAGATGAGTGGCTCACGCTCTAAGAACCCCCAAATTACTGAAAGCTCTCATCAAAGCCCTTTGAAAAGCAAAAAAGGTGAGGGAGGGATGAGGTTAGTTGTTGCAAATCTCCTGGTTTAGATCCTTTGTTCTTGAGGTCAGGTCATGGTCAGGTGACGATGTTTCTGTAAATCTCTACCAAATGAATGATGTTCTCTGACTTGACAAGAAAGGGCAAGGTGCCAAGGTACAACTTTCACCCTCCAAGGTCCTGGTCCTGGCTAAGAGGAGACAGAGCTCAGTTGGCAGCTCCCTCAGGGCCGGGTCCCCAGGCTCCACCCAGCTGTCATCTCTAAAGAAGCCAGGCGCCCAACCCAGCTGGCTCTCGGGCTCCTCAGGCCACCCAAAGTGGGACACTAGGTCCCACAGACTGCGACCCAGCACACTGCCACTGCTATTAGGTTGCAGAGAGCAGAATGGGAGAGAGGTTCACTGCTGCCCCAAGGCCTGGGCTGAGGCTAGTGGGTGACTTTGGTGAGGGTTCTGAAGCCCTGCAGGACACAGCCCTAAACCTGTTCTCTGGGGCCCCAGCTCATCTGCTGGCCCAAGGCTGGGTGACCTGAAAGGCCTGGGAGGGAAGGCCAGGACCCACCTCTTACCTCATTCTCCACCTCACGACCACCGCTCCACTGTTGTCTGAGTCCCCTCACTAACTGTGGTTTCTTAACAGCTGGTTGCTTGTGGGCAGGGCCCACTGCTGCACTGCCCAATTGCTTAGCAGGATCCACTGCCTGGTAACAGGGTGCAGAGTAATGATGCACAGCAATGGCTGCTGTGCTAAAGGCTGAGTTCACTGTGCTCTGTTACACTTCAGTACACATCTTTTTTTATTATGAGTGATAAAATGGGGAGCTCATGTAAAGCATTTTGGTGAACAGAGATATGGAGGTTTTCTTAAACAAGAACTAAACTAGCTACTTTTACAGAACTCAATTTTTACTAGAAAGAACAACCGATTAACAATAGTTATTCAGTTCTAGTTATCTGGAGGGTATTTTCTTTTAAAATGAACAAAGCCTATTGTAACAGCAACCGACAGTTATTTTTGTTATTAATAACATTTAACCATTCAATTATTAGAATTTTGGAAAATTTGGAACCACCACATTTTCTAACAATGTCTTTCCTGATAAGATTGGCTGTGACTTTTTTAAATTTTTTTCTTTTTTTATTGAAATGTATCAAATGTGGAAGCTTTTCGTTACTTAGTAATTTTCCAAGGTGGTAAAATATTCATCCAAAATGTAAGCTATTCCAATAAGTTTTAAATGTAACTGGATAAAATTATTATTGATATGCTTTCAGTTTCATTGGCTACAGCTAACATTTAAGAAACTACCATTTGTTGAGTTTTGAAACAGTACTTGACAAAAATATCCATAATTATCAAAAAATATTGATACTCCTCTCTTTTCCAAATGCATTTTTATTTCTGTGAGGCTAGATTTTCTTCATATATTTTAACCAGTAAATCACATGGCAAAAAATTAAATTCAAACATCAGATATAAGAATCCATTCAACATTTCTTTTATTAAACCTGACATTAAAAACTGTCACTTTTCTCTTTACATTTTTGCTTTGGAAAATATAACTGTTCTTCATTAAGTATATTAACATGTAATGCTTTATTACTATCATTTAAAATTAGCTAATACATGCTTTTTAATTCCTTCCTTTTAATTTTAATACAGTGAATATAAACATATATACCCAGTGTTCTCAAATACTTTAATTTCATATTATTTAATATAACTTAATGAATCTATCAGTAAGGATTCCATTCAGCTATAAATAATACAGAGATGAAAATAGGGACAGAAACAAGACAGGTTAAATTTCTCTTTCATGAAATATTGGGGATTAAGCAATTGAGAGTTAGTATAAAGTACCCAAAGTATTTTAAGACTGCCTTACCAGGTAAAGCTCATGGTTTAGAACTTATTATGATCCAATATGGAATTCCAGCTATTAATTTCTATTCCCAGCATCACCTTGAAAAAATGAGGAGAAAAACACCAAACATACATACTAGCTATCTTGTAAGAAAGTCAATCAAAAACTATCACAGATTGCTTCCTCTTCTGTCTCATTGTCAGGATACAGTTATACATGGCCAGCTATATGTGGCTGCTTGGAGGCTGAAAAACCTAGAGTTCACTCTGGAAAGTCATATGTATACAACCCAGACATTTGGGGGATTAGTAATGGTATGCAAAAAAGGGTTCAAACAGCAAGTTAAAACTCTGTTCTTTCCCTAATTTGCTACATGATCTGTTTCCTATTAAACTTTCTGAAAGACTTTCCCTCAGCACTACTGTGGGCCCTCCTGTTAGGCCCTCCTCTCAGGCCCTCCTCTCAGGATAATAATAGTACCTACCTACTGGTATTAACAGTATGCTAATACTTGGAAAGAGCTTAGAAAACTGTATAGCACATTTTATTCACTATTTGTGCCTAGTCACTCAGTCGTGTCTGATTCTTTGTGACCCCATGGACTGTAGTCCAGTAGGCTCCTCTGCCCATCGGATTCTCCAGGCAAGAATACTGGAATGGGTTGCCATTTCCTTCTCCAATTCACTGTTTAAGTATTGTTATACTTGAATATGGATTCCCTCATGGCCCAGAGGTAAAGAATCTACCTGTACTACAGGAGATGTAGCTTCAATCCCTGGGTTGGGAAGATTTTCTGGAGAAGGAAATGGCAACCGGCTCTAGTATTCTTGCCTGGGAAATCCCATGGACAGAGGAGCCTGGTGGTCTATAGTCCATGGGTTGCAAAAGAGTTGGACATGACTTAGCAACTAAAACAGCAACATCCTTAAATATAGGCAAGTTTTATTACTACATGCAAAGGACATGTTTTAAGAATTTTAAATATGATGATGTTCTTGGAGGATCTTCAGGATGTTCTTCAGGATAACCTAGATGACTAAAATTCATGATATTCCCTACATATCATTTTTTTCTTATTGAAAAATTTGTTAATACACATTCTAACGTATTTAGGGAAAAGAGTAAGCTAAAAATTTCCAGTTATGATATGTAAGAGGAATGACTTTGAGAAACACACATGTAATATAGAGTTTTTGCTGTGGACTGTAAGATATAAAAAAACCTCTGTTAATTCTTATGGATTATTTCAGATAGTTTCTATTTGTCATTTAAAATAAAGCAAACATTCAAGGTTATTCTAGCCTGATGGAATGAATAGGGCATCAGCATGCTAGATCTGGGAGTTCTACATTCTTAAACTCTTAATCTATAAGGACAGACAAACAAAGTATGATGTGGACATGATGAGGGGCTAAGGGAATATAAATTTCAGGAAAACTGCTACTGTCAGAAAATGTCAGAGAATGTCCCTCAGGAGTAACATAGTTTTCTTGCCATTTCAATATTCTTACAGTGCAGTACAGAAAATATATCATTAGTTTTCAAACCACACTTGGACAGAAATTGACAGAAAGTGTTCTTGCAACTCTTAGATTTAATTTCAGTAAGAATATCAGGACAGACGTACAGAACAAATATATGGATACCAAGGGGGAAAGGGGAGATAGGATGAATTGGGAGACTGCGACTGACACATATACAATATTGATACTATGTATAAAATAGATAACTAATGAGAACCCATTGTATAGTACAGGGAACTCTACTCAATGCACTAAGGTGACCTAAATGGGAAATCTAAAAGGGAGGATACATGTATATGTATGGCTGATTCATTTTCCTGTTCAGTAGAAACTAGTACATTGTAAAGCAACTATATACTCCAATAAAAATTAATTTAAAAAACACTCGGGGTAATTTCATTTCTTTCTGTATTTACTTTTTAATACAGGTTGTCAGCCTATTCCCCTGGACTACTAAATCTAGAACGAATATCAAAAGTCTGTTAAATTTTCAGACAATGCTGGGAAATTTTGTGATTGTTGTTGTTATGTGGTTTGGGTTTTTTTTTTAAACCTTAACCATGATGTAACTGACCTGATTAAATCATCCTGAAGTGTTCTTGCAACTCTCAGGTTTAATTTCAGTAAGAATATCACAGCACTCTAAAAAATTATCATTTGAAAAATACATTATTTTTAAATTACTTTCAAAAGTGCATTCTCTATCTCCTAAAGCACAAATCATTATAATATGTCAAAATACCAAAACATAGATATTTGTAACTGGGTTTGTGGATGTAAAAATCAGTGATTAGTTATGAATTTGGTTGAAATATCATAACAAAGTTTATTTTCACACATGTCCTAGGGGTACATCAGGTCCTCTTTCTGCCAACTGGCTACTATATATCCATAAGAAATTAAATAACTTGAAGTTTTTTCCAAACAATATATATTTAAATAACATATTTTGATTTGAGATTTAGCTTTTACTAGAGAGCTAATATGGGCTTCCCCGGTGGCCCAGTGGTAAAGAATCTGCCTGCAGTGCAGGAGACACAGGTTCATTCTCTGGGTTGGGAAGATCCCCTGGAGAAGGGAATGGCAACCAACTCCAGTACTCTTTCCTGGAGAACTCCATGGACAGAGGAGCCTGGCAGGCTACTCTCCATGGGGTCACAAAGAGTCAGACACAACTGAAGCAACTTATCACGCATGCACACAAGAGAGCTAGTATTACTTATTTCTTCACCTCTGAATCTGTCCTATTTACTATTAAATACCACTTAAAACAGATTATGATCTGTGTAGTATCTTAATCTTGTCATGTTCCATACTTAAGTTATAATTAGTTTAAAAATGGACTTCAGTCAGTCTGTAAAGTATAAGAGAAGCCCTTTTATCTGATAGGCCTTAATTTTGTTTATTGTTAGGTCAATAGGAGTCTATTATAATTTGTTTTTGTATAGGCTCAGGTCAACAAACTAAAAATATTATTCATAGTTTCAAATAATATTTAATGACATGCAAATAGGTTAAAATAAATGAATGGAAATATCACTTTCTAAACTGAAATTTGAAAAAGTCTGAAATGAGAATATTACCATCAGTGATATTCTCAAATGGTGATATTCTCATTTCAGATTCAGCTCTCTCAAATGAGATCATTATAACATTTTGTTCAGGCAATGCTATTAACACTGGCACTTAGTGAGATAGCCTGTCTTCTGACAGGCCATCTCACAATAGGAATGCTTAATTTGATGCTTGTATCAGCAGAATAAACACAATAATGATGTCACCTATCATTTGCAAATGACTTTACACAGGATGACCTTCCACAATAGGCTAAAACTAAGAAACATTTAAAGGCTCACTGAATGCTATTTAATCATATTGGCTAATGAACACTATAAATTACAGAGCCAAGACAAACATGGAAATCAGACTTTTAACATGTAGCAGAATATTGAAAAGTAAGAAAATGTTAGATAAGTGGAATGGTTGGGGGTTTTTTAATTGAGATTCTTTATATACATGTCTACAAAGAGTGTACCACTGAGCTGTCTTTGAACACAAAATCTGATATGGGCAGTAGCACAGACTAAACATAAAGGTCTTTATGCAGATTAAAATATTATAACTGGTAGAAAATATAAGCATCTAATTGTTATTAAATATCAACCAAATTAATTTCCTTAGGAGTGAGCAATATCAAAGATTATAGACACTAAACACTTTACATTCTGTAATAAAAGCTTTAAATGTTCTCTTCATCTACAAAAGCAGTTTTCCATGTCCAACCTTAGTTTGAACAAAATAATCAGGTTATAAATGATGCCAAGCTATGGGAAAGTAGTCAAAACCAATCCCAAAGTGTTTAATTAGCATGTTGGCTCACTAAATCAAGACACCAAATAACCTATTGAACTTCATTATACCAAGAACTCATTTAAACAATACTTCTATAAGCTACCTGCTCAAATTTATCCTAACTTTATGTCTGCACACACTGGTGAATGAAGAATAAGTTCTAGATATCTTCAGATAGTAACATTTATAATTGCATCTGTCCCTGTAAAAGGTGGGGGCATTCATAATACTCAGATAACTGAGATCCCTTTTCCCAGAGGCTTTTTTCTGTAGAGGAAGTTCAGTTCAGTTTAGTTGCTCAGTCGTATCTGACTCTTTGTGACCCCATGGACTGCAGCACACCAGGCCTCCCTGTGCATCACCAACTCCCGGAGTTGACTCAAACTCATGTCCATTGAGTCAATGATGCCATCCAACCATCTCATCCTCTGTCATACCCTTCTCCTCCCACCTTCAATCTTTCCCAGCATCAGGGTCTTCTCAAATGAGTCAGTTCTTCACATCAGGTGGCCAAAGGATTGGAGTTTCAGCTTCAACATCAGCCCTTCAGTGAATATTCAGAACTGATCTCCTTTAGGATGGACTGGTTGGATCTCCTTGCAGTCCAAGGGATTCTCAAAAGTCTTCTCCAACACCATAGTTCAAAAGCATCAATTCTTCGGCACTCAACTTTCTTTATAGTCCAACTCTCACATCCATACATGACTATTGGAAAAACCATAGCCGTGACTAGACAGACATTTGTTGGCAAAGTAATATCTCTGTTTTTTAATATGTTGTCTAGGTTGGTCATAACTTTTCTTTCAAGGAGTAAGCGTCTTTTAATTTCATGGCTGATCTGCAGTGATTTTGGAACCCCAAAAAATAAAGTCTGACACTGTTTCCACTGTTTCTCCATCTATTTGCCATGAAGTGATGGGATCGGGTGCCATGATCTTAGTTTTCTGAATGTTGAGCTTTAAGCCAACTTTTTCACTCTCCTCTTTCACTTTCATCAAGAGAAAAGGGTCCCAAAACTCCACAGTCTAATGCCTAATGATCTGAGGTGGAGCTGATGTAATAGTAATAATAGAAACAAAGTGCACACAAAATGCAATACACTGGAATCATCTTGAAACCATCCCCCTCTTCCTGGTCTGTGGAAAAATTACCTTGCACGAAACCCATCCTTGGTGCCAAAAAAGTCAGGGACTGCTGCTCTAGAGTAGTGAACAATCTTCAAACGGCTTACAGCACAAACTACTTAAATAACTTAGCAAGCCAATCTGAGCCATGCCTAAGGAGTCGGCTTAATCCCAGAGGAGTCAGGTCAAATGCTTGTTTTTAGCCATTCTTCAGAGGGCAGCTCTTCCAAAGGGAAAATCAAAGGCTGAAAAGCTAGTACAGTTTCATTTTAAGCAAACCCTTCCTGAAAAAACTGGGTCCAAGGCATTTTCAGCCAGCTTCAGCTGAAACAGTCTAATCTCAAAATCAGACCTAAGTGCCAAATGAGGACTTGCGTACAGGACAGGGGTCTTCATCAGACAAACCTTTAAATGGAATCCGAATAAAGCCTGAGAGCTTTGAGAGAGTAACAGGCAGGAAGGCCAGGGGTCTCCAAATGGAGGAAATAAGCTGCAAGTGTCAGACATGTTTTATCTCTCTCTTAAGCGGCAGGAGGAAACAACTAGTGTTATATTTTTTCCCCTTCTCTATACAAAGAGGTTTCTCTTAAAATGATACCTGGTTCCACCTGAACTTAACTTTTCTCAAACCTTGAGCTAACCAATGCATTTTTCTTATGGAAATATTTGTCTTAAGCTATGCTAATGTACTGTGTATTAACCCTAGACTCTGTCTTCAAGTCAGTTAGACATGACTTGACAAACCAGTATGTTATACTCATATATTGTTCTCCTAATCTATGTTAATGAACTCTATATTTGTATGGAAATCTGCCTTTCTTCAAGATTCATGTCAATTGTTTTATGGCCTGGGATGACTCACCTGGTGCCAATGTTATCTCAAAATGCATGCTGTGGGTGAAGGGCCTGGTGCCATTCTCTGAGTTTTGAGACATTTCCTTTCTTTAATTAGCAGACTGCCACTAGCTATATAACATCCAGCTAATGACTAGCAGGGGGATGCTCTTTCTGCCCCCTTGTGATGTCTATCAGAAGCTTTCTCTCTCTCTTTTATACTTTAATAAAACTTTATTACACAAAAGCCCTGAGCGATCAAGCCTCGTCTCTGGCCCCGGATTGAATTCTTCTCCTCTGGAGGCCAAGAATCCCGGAGTCTTTTGTGGTTCAGCAACAACCTTTCAGCTTCAAAAGCAGAGAAGGTGTGAGCTCTCAGATCCAGGAGAAAGATACATCTTCAAATTCCAGGATGGCAGGAAAAGCAGTGAGCAACCGTGGGCTCAACTTGGAGTACCACACCTGTTGGTTCACTGTCAGAGTCTTCTCTGGGTCCCATTAAAGGAGGAAACAGACAGAACAGGCTCCATCTTGAAAGCAGGACTCCATCTTGGGCTGGACTGTGGACTTTGAGCTATATGCCCAGTATCTATGGAAACAACATACCAACTGGAAAACCAGACCCCCCAGATGGAAGAGCCCCAGGGCTCGTACCTAGACTCTCCATAGCCTAAAAGAATACCCTAATTATCTGTGTACCAAATAGAATTATAAATTCTATTATGCTTATTGGGGTATGACCACAGGCCTATTGATAATTGTCCTCTGTTAACTACATAGGCTTAAGGCATATGAATCAAGGGTTAACTTTGATTGTATCTTTCTTTTCCTTTGTTCAGACTAGTTTCAGGGAATTTGGGGAGGTGGGTTTGGGCACGTATATTTAGGGTATATAAGGGTTTCACAAAAACTGGTCAGGGTCCTTGGCTTAGAGGAGACTCTGCTTTGGGCCCATCAGTGTAATAAACTGCACTCCACTATCTGCATTGTCCTTCTGAGTGAGTTTGTTTCCCAGAATGTGTGGCTACAACACCATAAGGGCCACCAAAATGTTTACCTGAAACAAACAGACTGCCAGATATTTCCCCAGGAAAGATGAGTATATCAGGGATTAGCAGAGAATTGAAATATGGGCTCTGTAACCATGGTGAACTACATTCAAGTCCCCACACAGCAAGGGAAGGACCACTTCCTTTTCCTCCTTTACAGAGAGGAAAAGGAAGTGGTGAGAGCTATAGTTAACAAAGAGCCCTTGACTTCTCAGTGAGCCTTTGCCAGCAAAGAGACGTCTCTCTTCTTGTTGGGCTCTGCTATGTAGCAAGACAGGAGAGAGCCCCCTTCTGGTGTCCCAACTCTATTTAATTGAGGTTTCTGTTCATTAATTTTTTTATAAGTCTTTAAATCTAGAAGTTTAAATGCCCATATGCAATTAGACATGTTGCTGGCCAAAAGTAAGAAGATCCAATCTACATCCCCAGCTCTACACAGTATCTCACAGTGCAGCACAGGACAAGCCTTCCATTGCTCTGATCTTTCATGCTCTCTGCAATAAAACAGAATTAATGGTCTTTATGACCCTTTGTTCCTCTTCAGAATGACATGATATGTAATGGGATATGGTAAGTAGATGTGCCTGATTATTGTAAAATGGTTGAAAAGGGATAAATTGGGTAAAAAATAATCTTTAAAGTTTTTAACTATGGTCTTCAAATTGTGAATATACTATGAGGTTCGATCAAGATTCTTGCCTCATCAAGAGGCCACACTTTGCCCCACATGTCCTGTTGTCTGGCCATGTGTAACTGGATCAAAGTCCAGGGTAAACTCAATATAAAGTGAATCCTCTAAATGTGAAACACATGGAGATTTTTGTAGACAATAAGGAAGCACAGAAGTAGACAGACACAGAAACAGGAAATAGTAAACAGAAACTGGCAGCATTCCAGAAAGAGTAAGTAGGAAAAATAAGATGAACTCTATGATATCAGAGGCTAGGCTGGATTTCCATTCAAATTTTCGTATCTGCTAAACATTTGTTTCTATCCCAGCATTATTCTAATAGGAAAGAAAGGGTATGAGAGACTTAGGATTCAAAAGAGCAACTAGGTGAAATAAGATGGGTTCATTTCAAAAGAAACTCTTTAACTGCCAGTGCACTCACTTCAAAGATTAGAGCTTTCATCTTTAGTCACAACAGTCTCTCAGAGTAGCCAATGTTAATTCCTTTTCTATTATAGTTCTTTAGTACTGAACTCACAATTTGCAAGTATACTCAAATCATGCATTTTCAGCAAAATGGATCAGTATAGTTTCAAATTAATGATTTAATCGAAATTACTTCTGCCCCCTAGTGATTTCCATCCCTGCAAACAATGGAGAACCCATGCATTGGGAGACCTCATCAATTGACCTGGAATATTAAATGAGGACACATTTCTCAAAAATTTAATTTTAAGAACTTGTACGTTAATAAAACAGATTCCACACTTCTCTTGACAATAGAAAAAATATAAGAATACAGGTCCATGGTGTGCTTATAATTTTAAATTAGTGTCTTTCCCAGAGCTAACTCTTAAGAAATAATTACATGCTGTAGAATTTTGTTTTCTTTTTTTTTTTGACAAAAGCTATTGTTAAGGACATCAGCATTCACTGAAATTCTTCTTGTATACAAACAATTGGCAGTGTTTAAGTACCTCCATTGCATAAATATGAAACTATCTTAACATCTTTTTACTGGAACAGCACAGACATTTCTCAGTCTTTAAGTCTTCTCCTTCCTACAATCTGTCCACAAGCACTGACTTTCAATGCAAGAATTCATAGTCTAATCAAAATAACTGGGTTTCTGTTGCAAATGGATAATTCTGCCTAGTAAAGAGATACACAGAATAAAAGACATGACTGAATGTAATACATCACCAAAGACCACAATTAGGAAGAAATCATTGTGATATTCATTTTTAAAGTACAATTACTCACATAAACTCAGTCTTATAAATCCTCTGGTTTGTGACAACAAAGAGAAGTCCCCAGATCAAATATTACTGCTGTGTGTCTTGGTATATATAGGAATTCTCCTCAAGTATAATATTTTTCTGTTCTTATTTTCACTTCATAATGTAAGTACATAGGTAACTTAACATTTATAAAATACAGAAATATGGAAAATCTCTTGCCACAGCATATATTTTTGAATAAAGCATGACTTCTATAATAAAATAGCATTGCTTAGTCCCTGATAACATCCCATCTTTGTATTTCTCAATATTTACAAAAGGTAGAAAGATGATCAACAGCTATAAAATGCCCCTGTCCAACTAGTGTAATAGATCCAAGGTAGAATTTCCCTTTTAATCAAATCAGAGCACAAAATTTTAATATAATCAAGTTTTTTGTTTTTCATATTTTTACTACAGATTTGCATTTTTTGATTCCTTTCCCACTTTATAATTTTTCCCAGAATTTTAAAATTTTATTTATTTACTTAAAGAAACTAATGCTCCCCTCAAGCTGGGTGGATGTCTTGTTTATATAACTAACTGTTAAACTCAGGAAGTTATACAATTCTTACACATCTCTTACACATCTCCTAGAACAGAAATTGTAAGCGCTAACTTCAAAATCTCCATTTCTAAAAAGATTTTCATTTTCGTGCTGAATACCTTAAGCCTGTTGAGGTTTCCTTGTAAATGCACAAATTAAACAGTCTACCATGGAGCTTATGTTGTCATTGTGTGTTCATATATACATTTACATCTTTCTAGCAGTGAGTATTCAATGAAAATACGAATAAACCAGATGAATACAATTTTCCCACTGCCATTTGCTGCGTGATGTTCTAGAAATAGTAAAGTATTCACCCAAAAATTCTCTGAGTTTGAATTTTGCTGTTTTCACTTTTGGAGGTAAGTTCTTTGCCATTCTTGTTTAAACACAGTTTTGACTTTCTCGGTTCAGTTCAGTCACTCAGTCGTGTCTGACTATTTGCAACCCCATGAAGTGCAGCATGCCAGGACTCCCTGTCCATCACCAACACCCGGAATTCACTCAAATTCATGTCCATCAAGTCGGTGATGCCATCCAGCAACTTCATCCTCTGTCATCCCCTTCTCCTCCTTCCCCTAATCCCTCCCAGCATCAGAGTCTTTATCAATGAATCAAGTCTTCGCATGAGGTGGCCAAAGTACTGGAGTTTCAGCTTTAGCATCATTCCTTCCAAAGAACACCCAGGGCTGATCTCCTTCAGAATGGACTGGTTGGATCTCCTTGCAGTCCAAGGGACTCTCAAGAGTCTTCTCCAACACCACAGTTCAAAAGCATCAATTCTTTGGCGCTCAGCTTTCTTCACAGTCCAACTCTCACATCCATACATGACCACTGGAAAAACCATAGCCTTGACTAGACAGACCTTTGTTGGCAAAGTAATGTCTCTGCTTTTCAATATGCTATCTAGGTTGGTCATAACTTTTCTTCCAAGGAATAAGCATCTTTTAATTTTGTGGCTGCAGTCACCATCTGCAGTGATTTTGGAGCCCCAAAAAATAAAGTCTGACACTGTTTCCACTGTTTCCCCATCTATTTCCCATGAAGTGATGGGACCAGATGCCATGATCTTAGTTTTCTGAATGTTGAGCTTTAAGCCAACTTTTTCACTCTCCACTTTCACTTTCATCAAAAGGCTTTTTAGTGCCTCTTCACTTTCTGCCATAAGGGCTGTGTCATCTGCATGTCTGAGGTTATTGATATTCCTCCCGGCAATCTTGATTCCAGCTTGTGCTTCTTCCAGGCCAGCATTTCTCATGATGTACTCTGCATAAATGTATACAAAATATTTCAGAAATAAATTACATTTACTTGTAGCCATTCCATGCTACAAGAATAGCTCTAATTATTTCTTCTCTGGTAGTTAAAAATCCTTTCAGCGGTTGGCTGAGAAAAATCAATTGCATGTTGATCTCAATGTTTCATTCTGGTATTCATTTATGGATTACATTTCAAAAGAATGTGCTCATAATGAAGAAAAACCATGCCAGTGCCTAGATTTATTCTTTTAGCTGATAGTTAATTAAGCAAAACAAAGTCAATATTCATATATTTTCAT
This sequence comes from Bos indicus, assembly GCF_029378745.1. NCBI lineage: Eukaryota > Metazoa > Chordata > Mammalia > Artiodactyla > Bovidae > Bos > Bos indicus. Next base: position 7,175,788 of record NC_091767.1, read on the forward strand.
CAGTGAGGAAGAAAAACAATTATAAAGCAGCCCCAGAGGAGAAGGCATGATTCTGTATACATCAATGTCAGCTCTGCACTACTTAGTTGTTTAATATCTGGCAAATATACACTTCTTCTAAACTTTAGTTTATCTGTAAAGAAAGTTACACTGGACTGTATCTTTTCAAAAAAAAAAAAGAAAGAAAGAAAAACTTCCTAGTTTAATACCGTGTATTTTAAGTCAGAAAACTGAAGAATGTAAACCCAGTTTGAACACTCTGAAAACACGTCATATAAAATAAGCCTGAACACCCTGATCCACTGCAAATGATTCAATTTACATAATGAAGCAGGGAAAGTGACTCTGGAGGCTTAGTCACATATTGTTTATTTACACGGAGATCAAGGATTTCCTGCTGCCCTTTGAAGAAATGGAGAGATTCCTGGTTATGAAATTCTGTAAGAAAATTCTATAAATCTTTCTTGATTCAACATGTGGTTTTATACATAGCTAGACTTCCCTGGTGGCTCAGACGGTAAAGTGCCCACAATGCGGGAGACCTGCGTTTGATCCCTGGGTCAGGAAGATCCCGTGGAGAAGGGAATGGCAACCCACTCCAGTACTCTTGCCTGGAAAATTCCATGAACTGAGGAGCCTGATAGGCTACAGTCCATGGGGTCACAAGAGTCGGACATGACTGAGTGATTTCACTTTCACTTTCACTTTCAAAGTAAAATCAATTTATAAAGTATATGTTTAGCAATGTCTGGACAGGTAACTTAGGTGTCTGGGCTACAGGAATACATATCTAACTTTACTGTCTTTCCACTGACTTCCTGATCTCAGAGAAAGGATTTGTGTTTTTCAATGGTAGCATCCTGAGACAGAGCCCTCCCTCTCATACACTCTGATCTTCCTCCAAGACTTTAGAATGTCAATCTGAAACAGGTAATTCTGAGCTGTCAGTCAGTCAGCTGTCCACTACAAATTCCTACTCTCCTTCAGCAGAGTGGGGCTATGTCTACAAAGTGACTGCTCAGCCCATCTGCATTTCCCAGCTCCTCTTCTGGGGGAATTGTATTGTGGCCACATAACTAAATCTGGCTAGTGAACTGTGAATCCAGTTACACGTTACACTTTTGACATGGTTAAGAAGAGCATTTGCCTCAACCATCCTCTGTTTTTCTTTTTGCCAGCTAAGAGCAAAGGACTGCAATGTTCCAAGAGATGGCAAAATCATGAGAGAGAAAGAAGCTGACTTTCTGAACTACCATGTGAAAGGCAGACCTTACACATCCCAGAGGACTATCATATGAGAAATTAAAAACTACTGTGTTAAGCCAAGGACACGCAGAGTGCTGGGCCTTTTTTTTTTTTTAACAGCACGTAAGACTTCCTTGATTCAAACATAGGCAAAGACACTTGAGGATATACTTTTCTTATTAAAAGAAACCCCAATTGATAGTTATTTTTATTTTGTACATAAGTTATCCTATAGAGCTTTTCCTTATATAACATTAATTAAAGAATATAAAAATACCAGCCCTATCCTCCTGTTGAAATGTATTTATTCAATATTATACCTATGGCTGTCACCATTGCTTAATTTGTTATGTTCAGTTGAGCCATGATGGCTCTGTACAGGGATAACACCTTGGACAGAAATAAAAATAACTGAAATATTCATGCTCCACTTCTGTTAAGTCTACCCTTCAGGCAGCCATTTTCTCCCTCTTTTCAGCTTAATGACTTCCCTGATTTTCATGGTGTGGTGGGAGGTATTCCCAGTGGAATAGCTCTTGCTGAAGCAATCCTACAGTATCTCTAGAAAAATTTCTGTTGAGGAGTGGGCAGGAAAATCAGTGTTTATGAAAATGTGCATTTATTTTTTTAATTTATTCTCACATCTCAAAACAAGATATAAGTATTATACAGTTAAGCACTGCAGAAAATATTTGTGTAAATTTGGGTGTATATATCATTAAGAGGGGCTTCCCAGGTGGTAAAGAATCTGCCTGACAGAGTAGGAGTTGCAGGAGACACAGGTTTGATCCCTGGGTTGGGAAAAGCCCCTGGAGGAGGGCGTGGAAACTCACCCCAGTATTCCTGCCTGGGAAATCCCATGGACAGAGAAACCTGACAGCTACAGTCCATGGGGTTGCAAAGAATCAGGCACAACTGAGCACGCACGTCAGCGTAGTTAAGAGACTTCTTCAGGGAACTTAACCAGTCATCACAATGGCAAAAGCAACAACAAAAATCCCTTAAAATAACTTAAAATTATTCCATTCAGTTACGTCAGATGCTCCTTTCAGATGGAAAACACGGCTGTCCATTATCATTAACATTTCACCCAAAAGCACAAAATAAATTGCGGGAAAGTCGTTTACAAAATTATAAAAGAAGTTTGTTTTTTTCCCCACCTCTACTGTATCTGTTACTGATACTAGCTATAGCCAGCTTTTAGTATGCATACAGTCCAAGAACATCTTGCTTTCCTCTGAAAACTGACATTTTTTCCCTTTTGATAATCAGAGCAAAGCACTTAATCTCTTGTTTCGGCTGGCAGAAATCTTAGTACCAGCTTTTATATTTGATCACAGCGATTGTGGTTCCTTCATCATTGCTTTACATGTTCTCTTATGCACTCTTAGCTGTTTTTCTTTTCCCTTTTCTGTCTCTCTGAAAACTCTGTATAAACTTATTTAAAAAAAGAAAAGACACATGGATTTAATTTTAAATAGATTTGTTTGCAACTCTTCATAAGAATTATATAAAATCCCCTAGATATGTAACTCAGTCCTTTTATGGCTGATTCTCTTATTGTTCTGTTATCAGATGTCATTAATCATTAAACTAAAGAAACATTTTAAGCATGTATGCCTCACCAAACCCCAGGCTAATGTCAGGGAGAGGGTAAGTAAATGACGATTATGGACCTACTGCTCATACAATTTACAGATCAAGTACAACTTGCAGGCCATGTATTTAGCAACTTTATTGTTATCAGTTAGAACAATTAAGTGAATATTTAAATTGAGATCTCAGTCAAGGTTACTTCAAATTGATGCTGACTATTAAACACTTATGGGCTTCCCTGGTGGCTCAGATGGTAAAGAATCCACCCGCAATGCAGGAGACCTGGGTTCAATCCTTGGGTTGGGAAGATCCCCTGGAGGAGGACATGGCAACTCACTCCAGTTTTCTTACCTGAAGAATCCCCATGGACAGAGGAGCCTGATAGGCTACAGTCCATGGGGTCTCAAAGAGTTGGACATGACTGAGCAACTAAACATACACAGTAAATACTTGAAAAATAAAAATGAAAGATTTTTTTTCCCTGAAAATATCAGAAGGTAGAGCACTCACTTTTGTCATGATTTTTCCTTCTATCTTGATTTTAACTTTGGTCTCGTGAATGCTAATGATTAGGGTTAGCTTTTGTGAACTCACATCTTTATTAATATTCAATACCCTATTTTTCCAAAGATAAAAACTGGAAACTGTACTCACCAAAAGCATTTTAAGAGAACTATCCGAACTGGTGGTCTGCACAGGGACAGCATTCTCTGTGTGCCTTGTTACTTGAAATGTACCCTGAACTAGGCAGAATTATATGTAAAAGGTGTAATTTGTTCTCCAGAGTAATAAAATGCTACTGTTTGAAAATAGGGCAGTAAATATGGAATGAATACATAAATAAAAATGCAAGTGTTAAAAAAAAAACTAAAGTTAATCCAGAACCCAAATAAACAGATAATACAGAGAGCCAGAAGTTGGGTCTTAACATTGTATAATGATGGCGTTTTCAGTATGCAGCAAAATACTCAGGTTTCTTTGGATATACCAAGCAAAGATTAAATTGGGCTCATTAAAGAGCTATAATAAACACTTCTGAGGAAGTTTCAAAAGTCTATTTTTTGTTGAAAGTTGGTAATTTCCAAGTTCTAATACTTTGGCCACCTGATGCGAAGAACTGACTCATTGGAAAAGACCCTGACACTGGGAAAGATTGAAGGCAGGAGGACAAGGGGACAACAGAGGATGAGATGGTTGGATGACATCACTGACTCGATGGACATGAGTTTGAGCAAGCTCTGGGAGTTGGTGATGGACAAGGTAGCCTGGAGTGCTGCAGTCCATGGGGTCGCAAAGAGTCCGACACAACTGAGTGACTGAACTGAACTGAACTGAACTGATCTGAATTCATGTGATAAATATTTTTCAATAAACCAGAATATCAGTTCGATGTGCTATCTCATCTCTTTTTTTAGAGTCACTGCAACAATATCTACCTAAACATATCCAGAAGATCCATTGTTTTCTTTTTAGTATTAGCCTTCTTTTTAATTATAGTGAACACAGACATTTCTAAATAGAGGAGGGAAATTACTTCAAGGAAGATTAGGCAAATGTTCCCCCACAGCTTCTTAGAAAGCAGCACGTCTTCTGGCCTTCTTGTTACCTCTGGATTTTGCTCAGGAGAGATAGCATCTACTCAGCGGTTTCTAGATTGCTGAGGAGTGTGCTTATACAAGTTTGGAGGAGAACAAAGGTTCTGCACTCTCTCAACTCAGGGTTAGCATCAATGCTTTGCTGTTTGAATAGGAAACTGCAGTGCGCATTGAACTGGGGGCAGGGAATGTGTTTCATTCCTAAAAAGAGACGGAACATGCACAACGTCCTGTTTGGTGGAGAGAAGAGCATAGGGCCATGGAGGTGACTGAGCTTGTTTTTAGGCCTGCTCTGCTGCAGAAAATTATGTGACCATCCATCAAATAGAAGGTCTTGCCTACATCACAAAACTGGTAGAAAAATGAAATGTGATAAACAGATAAATAGATGTAATAAAACATCTATTTGTGCTTTATTGACTATGCCAAAGCCTTTGACTGTGTGGATCACAATAAACTGTGGAAAATTCTTCAAGAGATGGGAATACCAGACCACCTGACCTGCCTCTTGAGAAACCTATATGCAGGTCAGCAAGCAACAGTTAGAACTGGACATGGAACAACAGACTGGTTCCAAATAGGAAAAGGAGTACGTCAAGGCTGTATATTGTCACCCTGCTTATTTAACTTATATACGGAGTACATCGTGAGAAACGCTGGCCTGGAAGAAACACAAGCTGGAATCAAGATTGCCGGGAGAAATATCAATAACCTCAGATATGCAGATGACACCACCCTTATGGCAGAAAGTGAAGAGGAACTAAAAAGCCTCTTGATGAAAATGAAAGAGAAGTTGGCTTAAAACTCAACATTTAGAAAACGAAGATCATGGCATCTGGTCCCATCACTTCATGGGAAATAGATAGGGAAACAGTGGAAACAGTGTCAGACTGTATTTTTTTGGGCTCCAAAATCATTGCAGATGGTGACTGCAGCCATGAAATTAAAAGACGCTTACTCCTTGGAAGAAAAGTTATGACCAACCTAGATAGCATATTCAAAAGCAGAGACATTACTTTGCCAACAAAGGTCTGTCTAGTCAAGGCTGTGGTTTTTCCAGTGGTCATGTATGGATGTGAGAGTTGGACTGTGAATAAAGCTGAGCACCAAAGAATTGATGCTTTTGAACTGTGGTGTTGGAGAAGACTCTTGAGAGTCCCTTGGACTGCAAGGAGATCCAACCAGTCCATTCTGAAGGAGATCAGTCCTGGGTGTTCTTTGGAAGGACTGATGCTAAAGCTGAAACTCCAGTACTTTGGGCACCTCATGCGAAGAGTTGACTCATTGGAAAAGACTCTGATGCTGGGAGGGATTGGGAGCAGGAGGAGAAGGGGACGACAGAGGTTGAGATGGCTGGATGACATCACTGACTTGATGGACGTGAGTCTGTATGAACTCTGGGAGTTGGTGATGGACAGGAAGGCCTGGCGTGCTGCGATTCATGGGGTCACAAAGAGTTGGACACGACTGAGCGAATGAACTGAACTGAACTAAAACAGGTAAGGAAAGATCTTAAAGATGCAAATTCCTCTGTAAAAGCTGACCAAAACATCCCATGGAACCTCATCCTTCACATAAGCATGGCCTAGAAAATCCACACTTTCCTAATGAGTTCTCCCTCCTTCGTCCTACCTTCCCCTAGATAAATCCTCAAATTGATTTGCCTTGAAGGTTTAGACACACTCATTGTCTGAGCCTTTTCTCTCTGTTTCACAAACTCTACCATGTCTTTTCACCTCCCACTAATATATTCCAGATACTATAAAGACCCAAGACACGCCTGTTGAGTCAGAATAGTGTAGATGTTGACTTCAATTTAGTTTTGATTATTTTCCAATAATTTAATAATTTGTTTTTGTCAGCCTAAGAATTCTTCAGAGTAAAAAAACTTTCAGCTCCCAATTACTTACTGCCCTTTTATGCTAACCAACTGACTGTCAATGAGGTTTCCTTTCTTAGTGACAGGTAAAGCTTTATAAGATAGATGGTCTCATAAGACTAAAATGCTTGAAAACATCTATCTTCTCTTAACTAACAGACAGTTCATCATTTTTAAGCAATGTAATAGATATCATCAGAGATTCGACATGAAGACTTCCTGCCTAAGTTAATACTAATTAGTTTTCACATTTCAATACTGAGGAACAGGGTTCTCAGAGATTATATTTGGCCAAACATAGAAAAATAAACAATTGTTACTAACATTGCTCTATTTAAACATCGTCACTCATTATCCTTTATTTTTCACTTGAACAAATTATACTGAATATGTCTTAAATTCTCAGAGCCTCAGTAAAAAGGGTAGAAAAATGTTGTACAAAGACATCCAGACAGCAATTGTCACATTGATGACCTCAGAAGAAGCCTAACTTGCACTCTTCCAGGGAACTGAGACCACTGCTTCCAGGGTCAAGTTCTCCTTTTAACGGCATATTGAGGCAGAGTAGTTCCTCTACTGCCTTAATTTCTGTCACTGCCTCTCCCATGGGGGAGTCATGCTCCCTTCTCTTGACTGCTACAATTATATCTTCAAATGCTACCAGGTCTCACCTATGGAATCAGTATATCCTGAGAGCATTACTCTACTAGGTACCGTGTCAGGACAGGAGGTAAGAAAAAGAAAAAGGAAAGGAGCTGGTATATTAAAAAAGTTTTCCTTCACACAAGATTAAGTTCAGGTATGATCAGGAACATGAAGATTTCAGTGTATTCAAACATAGACCTTTCAATGTAGCATTTTTAGTCTGCTAATAACTGGCCAAATTATCTTTATGAAAAACAAAGGAGCATTTTCACTTAGATAAGTCAAATCTGTTATTTGTAAAATTGCCAGATAGTTAATCATGCTTAGATTAACTATACTCTTTTAAATATTGTATGCACAGTAACATAAAATTAGCAGAAGGCAAATAGTTCAGCCATCAAATTCATGAGCTCTACCCAGATGCTGCACTTTTATATTGAAAATTACATTGAAGAAAATTACAGCAGAAATATTGATCCAGGAAATATTTTACAGAAGATTACATAAGGAATAAAATCCATGTTGGATTACTTAAACCCAAATCATTTGTATCAGTACAGTATTTATATTAGTATAACATTCAGTCAGGCAAAAGGTTGTTTTGTCTAAACTATCAGCTGTTTCACACTGAAGTGTTCAGTTCAGTTCAGTTCAGTCACACGCCAGGCCCCCCCATCCATCACCATCTCCCATAGTTCACTCAGACTAACGTCCATCGAGTTGGTGATGCCATCCAGCAATCTCATCCTCTGTCATCCCCTTCTCCTCCTGCCCCCAATCCCTTCCAGCATCAGAGTCTTTTCCAATGAGTCAACTCTTCGCATGTGGTGCCCAAAGTACTGGAGTTTCAGCTTTAGCATCAGTCCTTCCAAAGAACACCCAGGACTGATATCCTTTAGAATGGACTGGTTGGATCTCCTTGCAGTCCAAGGGACTCTCAAGAGTCTTCTCCAACACCACAGTTCAAAAGCATCAATCCTTTGGCGCTCAGCTTTATTCACAGTCCAACTCTCACATCCATACGTGACCACTGGAAAAACCATAGCCTTGACTAGATAGACCTTTGTTGGCAAAGTAATGTCTCTGCTTTTGAATATGCTATCTAGGTTGGTCATAACTTTTCTTCCAAGGAGTAAGCATCTTTTAATTTCATGGCTGCAGTCACCATCTGCAATGATTTTGGAGCCCAAAAAAATACAGTCTGACACTGTTTCCACTGTTTCCCTATCTATTTCCCATGAAGTGATGGGACAGGATGCCATGATCTTAGTTTTCTGAATGTTGAGCTTTAAGCCAACTTTTTCACTCTCCTCTTTCAACTTCATCAAGAGGCTTTTTAGTTCCTCTTCACTTTCTGCCATAAGGGTGTGGTGTCATCTGCGTATCTGCGGTTATTGATATTTCTCCCGGCAATCTTGATTCCAGCTTGTGCTTCTTCCAGCCCATCATTTCTCATGATGTACTCCACATATAAGTTAAATAAGCAGGGTGACAATATACAGCCTTGACATACTCCTTTCCCTATTTGGAACCAGTCTGTTGTTCCAAGTCCAGTTCTAACTGTTGCTTGCTGACCTGCATATAGGTTTCTCAAGAGGCAGATCAGGTGGTCTGGTATTCCCATCTCTTGAAGAATTTTCCACAGTTTATTGTGATCCACACAGTCAAAGGCTTTGGCATAGTCAATAAAACAGAAATAGATGCTTTTCTGGAACTCTCTTGCTTTTTTGATGATCCAGTGGATGTTGGCAATTTGATCTCTGGTTCCTCTGCCTTTTCTAAAACCAGCTTGAACATCTGGAAGTTCACGGTTCACGTACTGCTGAAGCCTGGCTTGGAGAATTTTGAGCATTACTTTACTAGCGTGTGAAATGAATGCAATTGTGCGGTAGTTTGAGCATTCTTTGGCATTATGTAAAATCATTATTTGAGCTTCCAAAACTCTGTTTCTCTCTTTTCCCTCAAGTTCCAAATGCTTCCTTCTTCTGTATGCATGCTTCAACATTCCTGCCTCCCAATATGATCACTACTATCCCATCAAATTATGCCTTACATCTCATTTGAAGTACATTTGATAAAATGTACTTTTGTAATTACATTTTTCATGTTATTTCATATTAATAAAACAAAAGCAGGGAAAAAAAGTGATCTTTTCAAATGACTTAGTCAAGAAAACATGCCCCATTTACCTACTGGAAAGTATAAATACAGAAACCACATCCAAATTCATAATCTCTCAACAATACTGATACTTGCACCCTTGCTTTCTTCATAGCTTATAAGCATTCACGGATGAGGAATGGATGGTACTCTGATTAGTGAAGAGCATTAGCTCTCAGAGGACAAAATATATTTTAATAGCTTTTGAGGAAAGCAGAACAGGAACAATGAAGGAAATGTGTTATTTAGAAGGGATTAAATCTCATCAAATTTCTTGGTTATCACATATAAATAACTAAATCCATTTTATGTAAATCAAAGTCCAATCTGAAATACGCTTCCTTTCCAGAGCCTATCATATATTGTCAAGAACACCCAAACAGAAAGGAGATGACATGGTTAGATTCTTGGTTACTCTGTACTATCTAAGCAGCTCATGGAGTGTGGAGCATGTGTAAGGAAGATGTCATGACTGAATGCAGAGGTAATCACTTGGGCTTAGTACTCAAGTCCTTACTATGGAGAAAGTGGCTTTGTTTATTAGTTTGTTTTTGCAATTATTTAAAGGCTTAATGTGACTGATAATTTTTACTTTTTTTACATCATGAGTAAATGCTTTTAGATTCTCTATCACAGTGCATTTCATGGTAATATTGGTATGTTGGCATTCACTAGTCCTGTGTTTTACCATTTTCCTTTGTGCCCTGTTTTCTAAGGGTACAGGAATGCAGAGGATAATTACAACCAAGGAAGCAGCCAAATTTATGTACTAAAATAATCAAAGCCCTCAATATTTCATTGTACATTTTCCATCTGAGAATCCCTTGAAAACACTGCTGTAATTTTGTTTTCCACACTTTTCTATGAACTGCTGACAGATAAATAAGCCCAACAAGATTGTTTAAATATTCTGAACTTCAGTTATTATTTACCAACTCCAAGGTATGAAATGAAGTTCTTGCTTCAGAATCATGAATTTAATAACCTCAGCATATCTTAGAATGCCATCCAGGAAAAAAAACCTAGTGTGTATTGCATCCTGAAAGCCAAGTAGGGTCTCTCAATGCTCTGCTTAGAGAAAGCCAAATTCAATTTCCAAAATCCAAGTTAGTTATGCTTGATATAAGCCTGCCAAATCTCCTAATCTTCCCAATGATCATAGAGGATTTTTTTTGTTGTAAGTAGGGACTTAGTGAGACAATGTCTGAATTGGTACAAATCCTCCCCATAATTCAAAAACTAGCTGAAAGCAAATAACATCAATGGTATGTGGGCCAGTGATGCTAATTTTGATTGTGAAGGCCTATAAATAAATATTATTTTGCAAATATTTTCCCTTTATTGAGGAAGAAAATTAAATCTCTGTTTGTTGAAGTTACTGCAACCTTTATTTCAATGTGTAGACTATGGATCTGATTTAGTAGCATGTACAGAAACATTTTTGGGCCAGGATAATGATTTATTCCAGTGTGTATCCAGCTAACTCATTTTCTTTCCCTTGGCAAATTACAATTTTGCATTGACTTTCTGAGAACTAGGATGCAAAACTTAGTGTTTATTTGGGTGGTAAATTGACTGTCACTCTAGGAAGAAGCACAAGCTGGAATCAAGATTGCCGGGAAAAATATCAATAACCTCAGATATGCAGATGACACCACCCTTATGGCAGAAAGTGAAGAGGAACTCAAAAGCCTCTTGATGAAGGTGAAAGTGGAGAGTGAAAAAGTTGGCTTAAAGCTCAACATTCAGAAAACTAAGATCATGGCATCTGGTCCCATCACTTCACGGGAAATAGATAGGAAAACAGTGGAAATAGTGTCAGACTTTATCTTTTTGGGCTCCAAAATTGCTGCAGATGGTGATTGCAGCCATGAAATTAAAAGACACTTACTCCTTGGAAGAAAAGTTGTGACCAACCTAGATAGCATATTGAAAAGCAGAGACATTACTTTGCCAACAATGGTCCATCTAGTCAAGGCTATGGTTTTTCCAGTGGTCATGTATGGATGTGAGAGTTGGACTGTGAAGAAAGCTGAGCACCGAAGAATTGATGCTTTTGAACTGTGGTGTTGGAGAAGACTCTTGAGAGTCCCTTGGACTGCAAGGAGATCCAACCAGTCCATGCTGAAGGAGATCATCCCTCAGTGTTCTTTGGAAGGAATGATGCTACAGCTGAAACTCCAGTACTTTGGGCACCTCATGCGAAGAGTTGACTCATTGGAAAAGACTCTAATGCTGGGAGGGATTGGGGGCAGGAGGAGAAGGGGACGACAGAGGATGATATGGCTGGATGGCATCACCAACACGGTGGACGTGAGTCTGAGTGAACTCTGGGAGATGGTGATGGACAGGGAGGCCTGTTGTGCTGCGATTCATGGGGTCGCAAAGAGTCGGACATGACTGAGTGACTGAACTGAACTGAACTGGCTCAGACGGTAAAGAATCTGCCTGCAATGAGGGAAACCTGGGTGCTATCCCTGGGTCGGGAAGACCCCCTGGAGAAGGGAATGGCAATCCACTACAGTATTCTTGCCTGGAGAATTCAATAGACAGAGAAGCTTAGCAGGCTGTAGTTCATGTGGTTGCAAGAAGTTGGACATGACTGAGCAACTTTCTTTTCTTTCTGAAAAAAAAGCCTGCTTTTTTTGTTAAAGTCTTCACAAAACTATCCAATAAAATGTGCTTATAGATCACTAAGTGGATGGTAGATTCCTGTGAAATCTCAGAGAGTTAAAAAAGTGACTTTTTTCAAAATAACTGCTAAAGTTATATAAGTTGAAAAAAGATTCACATTTTTCAAATTTTTATTGGCATATAGTTGATTCACATATTTTATTGGCATATAGTTGGATAAGGAAATGGCAACCCACCCCAGTGTTCTCGCCCGCAGAGTCCCAGGGACGGGGGAGCCTGGTGGGCTGCCGTCTATGGTCGCACAGAGTCGGACACGACTGAAGCAACGCAGCAGCAGCAGCAGTTGATTCACAGTGTTGTGTTAGTTTCTGCTGTACAACAAAATGAATCAGTTTTACATATACATATAACCACTCTTTTTCAGATTATTTTCCCATATAGGTCATTGCAGAGTATTGAGAAGAGTTCCCTGTGCTGTATAGTAGATCCTTATTAGTTATCTGTTTTACATATAGTGGTGTGTATCTGTCGATCTCAATCTCCCTATTTATCCCTCCTTTTCCCTTTCCCCCACCTACGCAGGCAACCATAACTTTGTTTTCTACATCTGTGACTCTACTTCTGTTTTGTAAATAAAGTTCATTTTTACAATTCTTTTTAGATTCCACATACAAGGGATATATGATATCTGTCTTTCTCTGTCTTACTTCACTCAGTATGACAATCTCTAGGTCCGTCCATGTTGCTGCAAATGATATTATTCTGTTCTTTACGGATGAATAATATTCCATTGTATATATGTACTACATCTTTATCTATTCATCTACCATTGGATATTTAGGTTGCTTCATGTCCTGGTGACTGTAAATCATGCTGCAATGAATACTGGGGTCAATGTATCTTCTGAAATTATGGTTTTCTTTGGATATATGCCCAGGACTGGAATTGCAGGATTATATGGTAGCTCTAATTTTAGTTTTTTAAGGAAATTCCATACTGTTTTCCATAGTAGCTGTACCAATTTAAATTCCCACAAAAAGTGTAGGAGGGTTCTCTTTTCTCCATGCCCTCTTGAGCACTTGCTGTCAGTTAATTTTTTGATGTAGCCAATCTGATCAGAGAGAGTGATACCTCATTGTAGTTTTGATTTTCCATTTTTCTAATAATTAATGATGTTGATGTCTTTTCATGTGCTTTTTGGCCATCTCTATGTCTTCTTTGGAGAAATGCCTGTTTAGATCTTTCACCTATTTTTTTTTATCGGGTTGTTTTTTTGATATTGAGCTGCATGAGCTATTTGTATATCATGGAGATTAATCCCTTGTCTGTCACCTCATTTGCAACCCTTTCCTTCCATTCTCAGGGTTGTCCTTTTGCCTTACTAATGGTTTCCTTTTCTGTGCAAAAGCTTTTAAGTTTAATTACATCCTATTGGTTTACTTTTGTTTTTATTTTCATTAGGAGATGGATCAAAAAAGATATTGCCATGATTTATGTCAGGGAGTGTTCTCCCTATGTTTCCTCTAAGATTTTTATAGTGTCCAGCCTTATTTTTAGCTCTTTGATATATTTCAAGTTTATCTTTGTGTATGGTGTTAGGGAGTAGTGTAATTTCCTTCTCTACCATGTAGCTGTCCAGTTTTCACAGCACCACTTATTTTAGAGACTGTCTTTTTTCCATTGTATATTTTTGCTTCCTTTGTCATAAATCAGGTGACCAGAGGTGCTTGGATCTATCTCTGGGCTTTCTGTCCTGTTCCATCGATCCATATTTCTATTTTTGCTCCCGTTTTGATTATCCTGTACATTCCTGTTTATACTGTGCCTTTGTAGTATAGTCTGAAGTCAGGGAGCATGATTCCTCTAGCTGTTTTTCTTTCTCAAGAATGCTTCTGCTGAGATATACACTTGAATATTACTTTAAAATCAGGACTAAAGAGATGCTATCAAAGGCTTCAGTTTAGTTTCCTGTTTCCAATGGGCCATCTCTCTTATAAATGAAAAAAAATCAACTGAAACACTGAAGCTTTTTTCAATCTTAGCCTTTAGTATTTTAATTTAGTGTGTGTTTTATTATTTGCTAGTTCAATGAAAGGAACTGAAAACTGTTGGCAGAAGACATCATAAGAGTAAGCTGATGTCACTGGGAGAGACTGAACTGATGGAGGACTGAACAAAAGCTAAACTAGTGCTACTTCTGCACGACTTTAGAAGCATCTCTTTCTGCTTTACTGACTACGCCAAAGTCATTGACTGTGTGGATCACAATAAACTGTGGAAAACTCTTCATAGATGGGAATACCAGACCACCTGACCTGCCTCCTGAGAAACCTGGATGCAGGTCAGGAAGCAACAGTTAGAACTGGACATGGAACAACAGACTGGTTCCAAATAGGAAAAGGAGTATGTCAAGGCTGTATATTGTCACCCTGCTTATTCAACTTATATGCAGAGTACATCATGAGAAATGCTGGGCTGGATGAAGCACAAGCTGGAATCAAGATTGCCGGGAGAAATATCAATAACCTCAGATATGCAGATGATACCGCTCTTATGGCAGAAAGTGAAGAAGAACTAAAGAGCCTCTTGATGAAAGTGAAAGACAAGAGTGAAAAAGTTGGCTTAAAACTCAACATTCAGAAAACTAAGATCATGACATCCAGTCCCATCACTTCACGGCAAATGAATGGGGAAACAGTGGAAACAGTGGGTGACTTTATTTTTGGGGGGCTCCAAAATCACTGCAGATGGTGATGGTAGCCATGAAATTAAAAGATACTCCTTGGAAGAAAAGTTATGACCAACCTAGACAGCATATTGAAAAGCAGAGATATTACTTTGCCAACAAAGGTCCATCTAGTCAAGGCTATGGTTTTTCCAGTGGTCATATATGGATGTTAGAGTTGGACTGTGAAGAAAGCTGAGCGCCAAAGAATTGATGCTTTTGAACTGTGGCATTGGAGAAGACTCTTGAGAGTCCCTCGGACTGCAAGGAGATACTATCAGTCCATCCTAAAGGAAATCGGTCCTGGGTGTTCATTGGAAGGACTAATGTTGAAGCTAAAACTCCAATATTTTGGCCACCTGATGTGAAAAGCTGACTCATTTGAAAAGACCCTGATGTTGGGAAAGATTGAAGGCAGGAGGAGAAGGGGATGACAGAGCATGAGGTGGTTGGATGGCATCACCGACTCAATGGACATGAGTTTGGGTAAACTCCAGGAGTTGGTGATGGACAGGGAGGCCTGCCATGCTGCGGTTAATGGGGTTGCAAAGAGTCGGACACGACTGAGCGACTGAACTGAACTGAACCGAGTGCTACTTCAGCACCAGAGCTCACACGAAAATAGAAAAGGAAGGCAAGAAGAAAAAGAAGGAAAGCAAAGCCAAATCACTGAGGATGATTCAAATTACACCTCTAGGTTTCTACTCTATGAGAATTGTTCTAGCAGAAAGACAGAGAGAAGGAAGCCAAATGTACTTACTGGTGACACAGAGACAAGGTTGGTTGTATTAAGAAACACATCAGGCAAAGATGAGGGCTTCTGTTGTAACCTGATTTTTCCCTACTGACGACAGCAATTTTGGACAAGCTGCTCAAACTGAGTCTCAATGGCCTAATTTGTAAAAAAAAAAAAAAAGGGGGGGGGCGTATATGTGGGTATAAAACATGGTCATTCAGATCAGATCAGATCAGATCAGTCGCTCAGTCGTGTTCAACTCTTTGCAACCCCATGAATCGCAGCACGCCAGGCCTCCCTGTCCATCACCAACTCCCAGAGTTCACTCAGACTCACGTCCATCGAGTTGGTGATGCCATCCAGCCATCTCATCCTCTGTCGTCCCCTTCTCCTCCTGCCCCCAATCCCTCCCAGCATCAGAGTCTTTTCCAAGGAGTCAACTCTTCACATGAGGTGCCCAAAGTACTGGAGTTTCAGCTTTAGCATCATTCCTTCCAAAGAAATCCCAGGGATGATCTCCTTCAGAATGGACTGGTTGGATCTCCTTGCAGTTCAAGGGACTCTCAAGAGTCTTCTCCAACACCACAGTTCAAAAGCATCAATTCTTCAGCGCTCAGCCTTCTTCACAGTCCAACTCTCACATCCATACGTGACCACTGGAAAAACCATAGCAAACATAGACGGACCTTTGTTGGCAAAGTAATGTCTCTGCTTTTCAATATGCTATCTAGGTTGGTCATAACTTTCCTTCCAAGGAGTAAGTGTCTTTTAATTTCATGGCTGCAGTCACCATCTGCAGTGATTTTGAAGCCCAGAAAAATAAAGTCTGACACTGTTTCCACTGTTTCCCCATCTATTTCCCATGAAGTGGTGGGACCGGATGCCATGATCTTAGTTTTCTGCACGTTGAGCTTTAAGCCAACTTTTTCACTCTCCACTTTCACCTTCATCAAGAGTCTTTTGAGTTCCTCTTCACTTTCTGCCATAAGGGTGGTGTCATCTGCATTAGAGGATGCCAATAACATTGTTACTAGGTTTGAGTTAAAAAGCAGGAAAAATAAATAAATAAATAAAATAAAAAGCAGGAAAAGAGCTAGAGAATATTACTTATTCTTTTTAATACCATCAACAGCTAAACTCCTCTTCTCTCTTTCCCCTCTTTGTTGGTGAGAAGCTTCTTTCATTTCCTTTGGTTTCTGTTTATCAGTTTACACCTCTCATACATGTGATGCTCTCATGTTAACAATATTCACTTTCTCTCCATTTTAGCCACCCATACTTAAAACTGTCAGCCTTTCTAAAGCTGTAATCATGACTTTTGGCAGCAGAATCACCCAGATGTTTGCTTTTCAGTGGGTATTTATGTGTTCAGCCCCAAATGACAGAATCTAACTCTCTGAGAGTGGGACTGAGAAACATGCTTCATAACAAATCCTGAGATTATTTTTACTGTAGCTTAGAAACCAAACTTCACTCTTCGACCTGTCCTTTGACCTACCTGATCTCATGTGACCTCACCACTATTCTTTCTTCACTTTGAATAATTATTCATAATAAATGTCTTTTTTACCTTTTGTTGGAAATTCCAGCACATAGACTGCTCTTCACCCTTTTTATAGTCAGCTCACGAGGAATCCAACTCCTGGCCGGAATAGCTGTGTGACTTTTCAGGCCTGAACATAGGCAGTTGCAGAAGATTTCCTGACAGGTCTCACAGAGGAGAGATGCCCTCCACCCACCAGGCTCCCTGCACTGCCTGTGTACTGCAGGCTCTGGAGGGAGTGGCAGGCCTCCTTGGCTGGCCTTGTGCTTCTGCAAATCTGTATTTCTAGCCCAGTGTCTTTGTTTGAAGGCCTCTTTATTTGGGGTCTTCCACAGAGGACTTGCTTAGATACTGTCATGAAAATCTCCTTACAGGGGGAGGGGGAAAACTTGAAGACACTTCTCTCTATTCTACCTCAGGTCTCAGCACTGCTAACACTATCCCCTCTCTCCCTTGGGCCCTCACAGTAAGAAAACCTCTGGAACCTTTTGTCTGAGGCTCCCTCATCAGTGTGATGATCCTTACTTTTGTGCTCACCTACCTGCCCTAAGGTTCTTCCCCAGTGGCTCAGTGGTAAAGAAGCTGCCTGTAATTCAGGAGAGTCAGATTCAATCCCTGGATTGGAAAAATCCCCTGGAGGAGGGCATGGCAACTCACTCCACTATTCTTGCCTAGAGAATCCCATGGACTGAGGAGCCTGGAAGGCTACAAAGGTTTATAGGGTCAAAGGTACATAGGTTCAAAGGTAGATAGGGTTGCAAAAAGTCAGACATGACTGAAGAGACTGAGCATGCGTGCACACACCTGCCCTAAACAAGGGACCCTCAAATACAGGGAAAAGGGAGCAGGGTGGGACTTGAAGCTTTCTCCGGGTTAGCCTCTTGCTTACACTGTCACAGTAAATGACTATAAAGTCTTGACTGTTACCTTCATTTGTTGACTTACTTTTAATTGGCTACTCTGGCACCTGGCAGCTCACCTCTCCAGCTCAGCAGAGCTCCTGATAACATTAGGCTCCAACTTTTTTGTAATCCTTCCCAAATCTGTTATTTAAGTATTAGAGAATATCTGGGAAAAGCAAAACTTTGAAAAAGAATTAATCCTGAAATCCAACTGTTTTCCTCCCCAGGGCCTGTACAGGGCTGCTGGCAGCTGCAGAAAAAGCACACCACTGTCCAGACCTTTGCAACTATAACGTGATTATCACCAGCCTCAGCCAGGCCATCAGCATGGCCAGCAACCCTGCTACTTCCTCCTTAGTCCTGCTATTTCAGCCATCATCACCTGGTTTATATTTTCCCCCATATCCAACTTCTGACCTCCTTGCTTCCCCCATGGGGCCCAGAAGATTCTGACTCAAAGCTGACAAAGAAAATAGGAACCAAAGGACAAAAACTCCCTCAACTTCCTCTCACTGATCTTAAAATCCATCTTTCCACCTTTCCTTGTTTACAGTGAAGTCCCCCTTCTATTTTTGACACCTAATATCTTTATCTGTGCTCTATTCATTATTTTTCACCTTCTCAAAAATTTTATTATATTGATTATTCTCCCTCTTTCCTGTGTTAAATAACCTCTTGCACTCTACAAGCTGCTTCACATTAACATTTAAAATCCTCAGATTTCCTCCCACTTTAAAAAGAAAAGTAAAAAATAAGCAGCCCCACATCTTCCCCTAGCTAGAAGTGATTTTTTTCAATTATTTGGAAATTCTAGTCTATAAATAGCTCTATTTTCTTGCTGTTTAGCACTTGAAATGTAGTTGGTGGTTCAATTAAGAAAGTGATTTTTTAATATTATTTAATTTTGATTAATTTCTGTTTCAGTTTAAATAGACATGAGTGGTTAGTGGCTGTCATATTGGACAGACAGAGCCAGATAAATAGTGAAACTTAAATTTCAAAGCTTATCATGATATGACAAGTAGCAGTGATAATAATGCCTCCATATAAACAGAATTTATGGTTTAAGACCTTAGTTATAATTTGAAACAAACATAAAATGAGAAACTGACACTAACACAATAATTGTAAGGGACGATTATTGGAAAAAAATCAGGAAACATTGGTCTTAAATAATACCAAATGGGCATACTTGATTTTTATGCATTCCACCCAAAAGCAACAGAATACACATTCTTTTCAAGTACACATGGAACATTCTCCAGGACAGATCACGTGCTAGGCCACAAAGCAAGCCTCAGTAAAATTAGGAAAACTGTCAGTAAAACTAGGAAAACTGAAATCATATAAAGCATTTTTTCTTACCACAACACTATGAGACTATTGCACATTACTTTTTAAAAAACTGAAAGGAATAATAATTACACAAATGCTGATCTCAACTTCATTCTATCTACATGAACTTAGAGATGGCTGGATGGCATCACTGACTCGATGGACGTGAGTTTGAGTGAACTCCAGGAGTTGGTGATGGACAGGGAAGCCTGACGTGCTGCAATTTATGGCGTCGCAAAGAGTTGGACATGACTGAGCAACTGAACTAACTAACACCCAAGTCATATTAAACTATAAAAATGTACATTTGATAATAGATAAGACTGAAGACAATGTCATAGAAATAATTTTAATTTAAAATGTAATCATTGTGTCTCTTCAGGATTTGGGAAATAAAGTTATAAACAAATTACATAAAATATCATGTTAAACTGAAATTCATTTTAGATAACAACTTCTCTTCTTTCAGATGAAATAATGAGATTAACTAAAAAATATACATTTTGTTCATCTGTAAATCAAGTTTCCCCCCACATTCTATTTATTCCATTACCTTCTGAACAGCCTTGTCTCAGCTTGAGGAATAGAATTTATACTATTAAAAAAAATGAAAATGCCATGAAAGAAAGCTTTCATAAATTACATACAAAAGAATTAACAAAAATGTTGGTCCAACATTTTCTATTTTGACAGATATGCAATATTTGAATATTGTCTCTATGCTATCTGTTTTTTTTAACACAGTACAACGGTAACACTTTTAAGGCTAGAACCATAATGCATCAGCTTTAATAGTGATTTGAAAGTAGCGAAGATCATATTATGGTTTTATATTTTAAGTCAGTAGATCTCCCTAATCCAATTCTCCTAAGCTGATACTCAGCAAAATAAAGGTTTAGATCATCTTTCTATTGTTTCAAGATGTAATAACAATAGCTGTGGACCATTTTTAGGCTGGCATTAAATCTTACAGTTGTCCCCTATTTATTATACCAATAAAGATGGAGAGAAAGGTAAAAGCAAAATCTGACCATCTTTAGCAGAGTTGATTCTGGGGTTACCAAGCCATGTAATTATAATTATCTGATGTGATACAAAACCACATGCAGTTTTCTGTCTATTTGGGATATTTTATATCTATCAATGACACCATCATTGATGGCTTACTTTCCCACATAAATACTATAAAATTTTATGTAGTTGTGCCTTCCTCAATACTCATATTATTGACCAGTAAACCTTTTTAGATGAGAGAAATTGTGTGCTCATCAACTATATATTCATGCTAGATAGTTAAGGGATATGTTAACTATGAAGCAAACACTTTTGATCTTACACTTACAGCATCATAATGTTTCTACTGTACTAAATATCTTACCAGCTGTTTACTCCTTCTTTTTAACTTTGGCATTTGGCAGTGTTGATCATCAACACTGTTGTTGCTATTGTTTCCTGATATTTTTCCACAGCATAAAGCTTTGTTCAGAATGAATACATTTGTACCAAGAAACCTGAAAACGTCTTGATCCACAGCTTTCTAAATGTCAAAAATGTGCATTGAATTTTTGACACAAAAAGTTTCCCACTCCATCCCCTAAAACTTAAAAAATTAAATCACAAGAGGAAAAAATCAGATGAGAGATGACCCATTTTTTATTCATTTGCATGTTTGTTCACTTATTTAGTAAATATTTATTGAGTGCCTGCTACACACCAAACACTGGACTAGGTATCAGGGATCTGGTGCTGAACTAAATGCAGCTGAAGTTGCCATCTAATTAGACACATGCAGTAAATCACTAACTCTTCAAACCAAGTATATAATTTAAAATGATGGATATATTCTAAGAAGAAAAATAAATTACAATAAAATAAAATGGTACAGTTTAAATTTAGGGTTCAGGGAAAGCTTCACACAAACAGGTAATTACTACCCCTGTTTCAGGTCTCTATGTACATATTTGGGGGTATATACATAAAGGTGCGTAGAGATCATATATAAAAGTATGTATATTTATATTTATGTACACACACAAAGATACTTTAAAATAAGTAGGAGTTGGATGAGCAAAGGTGGAGAGAAGAGAGGGGAAGAAAGATACAGATATGAAAGAGGCCTCAGGTCAGAAAGAATTGACAGAAGCCGATGTGGCTGCAGCACAGAAGGAGCCCACAGAAGGTAAGCCCAGCATGGAGTACAAGGTCAGATTATGCAGAACCCTATTGGCTGTATTAGTGATTTTAATTTTATACTAGTGTAATGGGAAGGCTCTGAAGGGTTTTAAAATAGTGGAGCAGCAGGTTCCCTGTGGCGGTAATGTACCAAATTGTTAAGGTGGGTCTGGGAGGTAATTGTGCAAGTGGGAAAAACCAAGTAGAAAATAGTAAAGATGAAATCTCCTGGGAGATGGCCGAGTTTTTTAATACATAAAAAGTGAGTAGAAGCCAGAACTTTTTGAGGTGAAGACAGGAAAACAGCTATGGATTGGTGGGAGGTGGAAGAAAAGTTTCTTGCAAGAGCAAGTGGATGGGTGCATATTTGAGGAAGGACATTGGAGAAGGCAAAGATTTTCAGGGGCGTCATGATGACTTGAGTGCATCTCTGTTTATTAATCTGAGATTCCTGTGAGCCATCCGGTAGAACTGTCAAGGGAGAACTAAATATCTAAGTCAAAAGTTCAAAACTGAGGCTTGTGGGTTCCTGTGGCATACTGACGATGTTTTAAGTTGGGGAACGGACAAAACTGCCGAAGCTAAGAGTACTGACTGCAAGAGAAGACCCAATATCAGCTATAAGGGAACTTAACATATAGAATAAGCATTCTCAGTTTTTTGTGTTATAAAATTTCCCTGGGGTATTTCATAAAATACAGTCCCAGTCCCACTCACAGAAACTTTGGTTCAGTAGTTCTGGAATGGAACTCAGAAATATCTTTTTTAAAAATATTTCTTATAATTCTAATGTACCTGTTGCATTGTTTTCATCTTGAAAAAACAAGAGGTTAAAAAAAAAAAAAGGTGGGCGTAGCGGAGGGGTGCGGACCGAAAAAAAAAAAAGACTCCTGCACAGTTCTATGTGGAATCCCTATACTCAAAAAAAAAAAATGAAAAACTAAAAGTCCGTAAGCCTAAAGCATGGAAAAAAGTGACCCAAAAATGAGGTTGGAGAAACATTCAAGGACCAAATCATGCTGTGTCTTGGAAGCTATAAAAAGAATCTGGGACTTTTTCTTTAGGATCAGGGGCAGACATAAAAGGCTTCAGACATAATTGATATTAGCAGATACATGTTTTGAAGGAAAAAATAACTGGCTGCAGAGATTGGTCTTCATGAAGAAAACTGAATGGAGGGTCCAACTAATAGCTGTAATTGTCTTGGAAATTAGAACTAGGATGGTGATATTGTAAATGGAAAGAATGTAGGTTTGAGGAAAGTGTAGAAAGAAAAATGACCAGCACTTAATGATGCATATGATAAGAAAAGGGGTAAAAGGGAAATGTCAAGGTCTGCTCAACAAACCCAGTTTTGGCTTATCTATGTGTATGGAAGATGGAACCCGTCACAGCCACAGGGAATGCTGGAAGAGAAACTGACTCTGGGGATGACAGGGGAAGGAGGGAGGATCATGTGTGTTGTAAAAGGTTGAATGAGACACCAACAGAAAGATATTGAATGGGCCCTACAGTGGAGACACATAAATATATAAACAGGCAAACAGCAACTGAAGCTGTGGGTGCATGTGAGACCACCTGATAAGAAGAAATGGCACAGTGAGAATCACTCTCTGAAAAAGAAAGGGATTCATTCCTATGGTATCACAGGCAAAAACATTGCCTCCCTGACAAATACCTGTTACATTAGACTTATTTGTTTAGGAAGCAGGGAAGCATTAGAAAGGACAGCTGCAGAAATTTTCAACTATAAATAATGGACATGACAATGATGTGAACTAACATCATTCAAAACCAGCTAGAAGAAGCTGAAGAAGCTGAAGTTGAACGGTTCTATGAAGACCTACAAGCCATTCTAGAACTAACACCCAAAAAAGATGTCCTTTTCATTATAGGGGACTGGAATGCAAAAGCAGGAAGTCAAGAAACACCTGGAGCAACAGGCAAATTTGGCCTTGGAGTTCAGAATGAAGCAGGGCAAAGGCAAATAGAGCAAACACCCTCTTCCAACAACACAAGAGAAGATTCTACACATGGACATCACCAGATGGTCAATACTGAAATCAAATTGATTATATTCTTTGCAGCCAAAGAGGGAGAAGCTCTATCCAGTCAGCAGAAACAAGACCAGGAGCTGACTGTGGCTCACATCACGAACTCCTTATTGCCAAATTCAGACTTAAATTGAAGAAAGTAGGGAAAACCACTAGACCATTCAGGTATGACCTACATCAAATCCCTTATGATTACACAGTGGAAGTGAGAAATAGATTTAAGGGACTAGATCTGATGGACAGAGTGCCTGAAGAACTATGGACAGAGGTCGTAACATTGTACAGGAGAAAGAGATCAAGACCATCCCCAAGAAAAAGAAATGCAAAAAAGTGCTCCGAGGAGGCCTTGAAAATAGCTGTGAAAAGAAGAGAAGTGAAAAGCAAAGGAGAAAAGGAAAGATATAAGCATCTGAATGCAGAGTTCCAAAGAATAGCAAGGAGAGATAAGAAAGCCTTCCTCAGTGATCAGTGCAAAGAAATAGAGGAAAACAATAGAATGGGAAAGA
Organism: Bos indicus; assembly: GCF_029378745.1. Taxonomy (NCBI): domain Eukaryota; kingdom Metazoa; phylum Chordata; class Mammalia; order Artiodactyla; family Bovidae; genus Bos; species Bos indicus. Next base: position 7,199,515 of record NC_091767.1, read on the forward strand.
CTAGAGATCTCTTCAAGAAAATTAGAGATTCCAAGGGAACATTTCATGCAAAGATAGGCACAATAAAGGACAGAAATGATATGGACCTAACAGAAGCAGAAGATATTAAGAAGAGATGGCAAGAATACACAGAAGAACTATACAAAAGAGATCTTCATGACCCAGATAATCACAATGGTATGATCACTCACCTAGAGCCAGATATCCTGGAATGCAAAGCCAAGTGGGCCTTAGGAAGCATCAGTATGAACAAAGCTAGTGGAGGTGATGGAATTCCAGTTGAGCTATTTCAAATCCTAAAAGATGATGCTGTGAAAGAGCTGCACTCAATATGCCAGCCCAATTTGGAAAACTCAGCAGTGGCCACAGGACTGGAAAAGGTCAGTTTTCATTCCAATCCCAAAGAAAGGCAATGCCGAAGAATGTTCAAATTATCATACAATTGCATTCACTCATCTCACACACTAGTAAAGTAATGTTCAAAATTCTCTAAACCAGGCTTCAACAGTACACACACTGTGAACTTTCAGATGTTCAAGCTGGATTTAGAAAAGGCAGAGGAACCAGAGATTAAATTGCCAAAATCCATTGGATCATCTAAAAAGCAAGAAAGTTCCAGGAAAACATCTACTTCTGCTATATTGACTATGCAAAAGCCTTTGACTGTGTGAATCAAACAAATTGTGGAAAATTCTTCAAGAGATGGGAATACCAGAACACCTGCCTCGAGAAATCTGTTTCTTAAGTCACCTTAATTGACAAGAGAAACATTAGATTTTAAAACCACTATTATTTCTCACCTACTTTAATGTCTGTTTATCTGAAGTGCCTAACTTTATAAATAAATTGGGTTTATAGTGACCTCATAGATTACCATAAAACATTCAAAGTACATATTACATTTTATTACAGTTTATCAATCCTTTAGAGGTAACTTGTGTGCCAGTGTATCTCCTCAATTTGAGTATAAATATCCTGTACCAAGAGCTAGATTATTTGGTTCTTTGAATCTTTTTAAAAACTTGGTTTAGTTCTGATTGCATAAGTAATATTCAGTAATTTTTATTAGTTTCTAAATAAAAACTATTAGAATTCTTAGTGCACTAAATGGAAAATGATATGAACTTCTCTTTTGACTTAGTTTTATAAATTTAAGAAACTAATGGCCAAATTATCTCCTACTATTAAAGAGAGAAGCCAACATAAAGTTGAACAATGGGATACTTCTGAATAATAAAACAAATTTGAAAAATTTACTTCTTTAACTTGAAACTGTAACTGTAACTTAAAAATCAGAAAGAACTATCTCTACAGAAAAAGGGAGAAACATTTTATTGATTAAATACATTTATTTTTGGTTAAATTTAATACATGACATGTGCCATCAACAATTGCTAAAGAATTATACTTTTCAAGGAAAAAAATGGAAAGCCTTTCTTTATCTCTAGATAGAAAAAAGAAAATCTCTAAAAGCACACATTAAAACACAACCATATACACTATTTTAGGCTATGTATTTCCTATTTGAGTTTTAAAATCACTGAACAAATAAGTGTATCTCTCAAGACACCGAGACAATAATCAAGTTATGGGGGTATTCAGGATCCTAGAACAGCTCCCTCTTAATTCAATTTATTATTTAGAGTCTCAAAGAATAAGGTAAAAATACACAAGTTAGAAACATAGAATTTTCTACCTCACAGGAATTCCAAGAACAAATAGCGAAGGAAGATAGGAAATATTTTCTAAAAAGAAAGAAAGTTGGAAGAAAACAGAAAAGGTAGAAAGGAAAGAAGGAAAGAATAGAAGAAGGATTGGAAGAGGAAGGGGAGGAGGAAGGGAGAGAAGGGTGGAGGAAGGAAAGGAAAGAAGAAAGGAAGCTTCCTCCCACCCACCCCTCACAGAGAAGGCTTAAAACTCAACATTCAAAAAAGTAAGATCATGGCATCTGGTCCCATCATTTCATGGCAAATAGATGGGGAAACAATGGAAACAATGACAGACTTTATCTGGGGGGCTCCAAAATCATTGCAGATGGTGACTGTAGCCATGAAATCAAAAGACGCTTGCTCCTTGGAAGAAAAGTTATGACCGACCTAGACAGCATATTAAAAAACAGAGACATTACTTTGCCAGCAAAGGTCCATCTAGTCAAAGCTATGGTTTTTCCAGTAGTCATATATGGATGTGAGAGTTGGAACATTAAAAAAAGCTGAGCGCCAAAGAATTGAGGTTTTTGAACTGTGGTGTTGGAGAAGACTCTTAAGAATCTCTTGGACTGCCAAGAGATCAAACCAGTCCATCCTAAAGGAAATCAGTCCTGAATATTCATGGAAGGACTGATGCTGAAGCTGAAACTCTAATACTTTGGCCACCTGATGCGAAGAACTGACTCATTGGAAAAGTCTCCGATGCTGGGAAAGATTGAAGGCAGGAGAAGGGGATGACAGAGGATGAGATGGTCGGACGGCATCACCAACTCAACAGACATGAATTTGAGTGAACTCCAGGACTTGATGATGGATAGGGAGGCCTGGCATGCTGCAGCCTATGCAGTCGCAAAGCGTCGGACACGACTGAACGACTGAACTAAACTGAACCACTGGTGCTGGTGCTCTGTAAACTCCAGGTAAGGAACTCCATCCACATGTGGTTTTCTTGGCTCACTCCTTCCCAATAATTCACTATCCCTACTCCCTCAACCAAGAAGAGAGGAGGAAAACAGAAATTACCGGAAGCTATAGTTACGTCTGAGTCCCTTACAGCTAGTTAAAGAAACAGAACATAGTAACCAGGGGAAATCTAACCTTTGTAAAGAAAACCAAATAGAAGAATCCTGCCCCACAGTGTATGTTGAAATGGTCATTTTTATGTTTCCCCCATGTCAGTTCTCTCCTAGAGCTGTAAAGAACTACTAGGTGGCTCAGACTAGTTGAGAATTTCTAAGCACACCAGCTTCTCTTAACATTCTTCAAAGAAATCCTAGCATAACATTAAGTTTAAAGCTCACAGTCCCTTGTCCACCATAGCCAGCAATGCAGAGTTTCATCATCAGAGCTTGTTTGACCTTTGGGAGAATCCATAACACATGGAAAGAGCAATATATCTTGACTACAGATTGACAGCAATCAAAGTTGCAACTTACAAAGTTCAACAGGGAAAAATCAGTTTTTTCCCAAAAGGTTAGTGCAAGAAAAAAACTAAAGAACATGTGTTTCCATGTTCTCTTTTTAAAGATAAGGAAAAGTCTCAGGGAGATTAAACACACAAGCTCAGTTGACAAGTTGAGACCACAACAGTGAAGGCCTCCTGTGATTCTCAAGTTAATACACTTTCCATTGTATCACACTTCTCCAAACCTAATGATTTGTTATACATTATCATGAAGGAACTGCAGAAGAGACTGTTGTCTTCTATTAACAGTATCATCATCATTGTTGTATTAAATATGGGTTGAGAAAAAATATTAAAGAAAGTTATTTGTTAATTTCCTACTAGTTGCTAGATGCTGGATTAGACTTTTGGAGGAGGGGTGGGTGGAAAGAGCATTAAAATCACTAGACCATTTTCTATAGTCTCCTCAACTGAAGTCCAGAGTAGACAGAAATCACTGTGGTTGGAATTGTCTTGAAGGACTTCATGGACAGGTTCAGATCTCTGTAGTCCGGAAGAGTGGAGAAGATTTGATTAAACAGTGGTAAACATGGCTGTATGAGTAAGAATGATACATGCAGAGACTTACTAAGCTTTCTAAAATACTGGCACTAGTGGATTTGGCCATGTGTGTCAAACGACAATGTAGAAGTGAAACTTCTTAAATGTTGTAGTTCCTATCTATATAAAATACAAATATGGGCTTCCCTGGTGACCCAGTGGTTAGGAATTCGCTTTCCAATGCAGGAGACACAGGTTTGATCCCTGGTTGGGGAACTAAGACTCCACATTCTACGGGGCAACTGAACCCACGTACCTCAGCTAGAAAGCCAGCACACAGCAAGTACTGAGTCCACACACTCTAGAACCTGTGCTCTGCAAAGAGTGTACCATAACTAGAGGAAAGCCCACGAGGTACAACAAAGACATCAGATCAGAACGGATCAGTCGCTCAGTCGTGTCCGACTCTTTGCGACCCCATGAATCGCAGCACAACAGGCCTCCCTGTCCATCACCAACTCCCGGAGTTCACTCAGACTCACGTCCATCGAGTCGGTGATGCCATCCAGCCATCTCATCCTCTGTCGTCCCCTTCTCCTCTTGCCCCCAATCCCTCCCAGCATCAGAGTCTTTTCCAATGAGTCAACTCTTCGCATGAGGTGCCCAAAGTACCGGAGTTTCAGCTTTAGCATCATTTCTTCCAAAGAACACCCAGGGCTGATCTCCTTCTGAATGGACTGGTTGGATCTCCTTGCAGTCCAAGGGACTCTCAAGAGTCTTCTCCAACACCACAGTTCAAAAGCATCAGTTCTTCAGCGCTCAGCCTTCTTCACAGTCCAACTCTCACATCCATACATGACCACAGGAAAAACCATAGCCTTGACTAGACGGACCTTTGTTGGCAAAGTAATGTCTTTGCTTTTGAATATGTTATCTAGGTTGGTCATAACTTTCCTTCCAAAGAGTAAGCGTCTTTTAATTTCATGGCTGCAGTCACCATCTGCAGTGATTTTGGAGCCCAGAAAAATAAAGTCTGACACTGTTTCCACTGTTTTCCCATCTATTTCCCATGAAGTGGTGGGACTGGATGCCATGATCTTTGTTTTCTGAATGTTGAGCTTTAAGCCAACTTTTTCACTCTCCACTTTCACTTTCATCAAGAGGCTTTTGAGTTCCTCTTCACTTTCTGCCATAAGGGTGGTGTCATCTGCATATCTGAGGTTATTGATATTTCTCCCGGCAATCTTGATTCCAGCTTGTGTTTCTTCCAGTCCAGCGTTTCTCATGATGTACTCTGCATATAAGTTAAATAAACAGGGTGACAATATACAGCCTTGATGTACTCCTTTTCTTATTTGGAGCCAGTCTGTTGTTCCATGTCCAGTTCTAACTGTTGCTTCCTGACCTGCATACAAATTTCTCAAGAGGCAGGTCAGGTGGTCTGGTATTCCCATCTCTTTCAGAATTTTCCAGTTTATTGTGATCCACACAGTCAAAGGCTTTGGCATAGTCAATAAAGCAGAAATCAACAAAGACATAGAGAAGCCAAAAATAAAATTAAATTAAAATTAAAAATAAATAAGAAGCCTATTATTAAAAAAAAAAAGAGCATAGAGGATATTTTTAGACTGGATAAAATCAGAATTTCATAGAACGCTGCCTCAGAGAAAGAGAGAAGCTTTTATGCAAATATACTAAAAAGCTCTAGACAGTGACACTGGGTATTCATATCAACTTCAGAAAGGATGTCTAGAGAAGAGGCCCTTTCTGTTCCCTTGATCTGATTAAGCAAGTGACAGAGAAATTCTTTTGTACATTAGGAAAAAGGACATTATGGTGGCTTCAGAAATAAGTGGGACTTAAGTTGTTGTTTTTTTTTTCCTCAAAATGACTAAAGACATTGCCCAAAGCAAAATAAAAATAAAACCAGCTGCCCTGGTTTTCCCTTTGGAAAGCAAAGGAGCTTGCAGTCTCTCTCTTGATCTCACTCTCTAGTTTCTCCTCTGTTCCTTCGAATTTCCCTTTCATTTTTCTTTCTTTTCTCATAATTCAGGGATATTATGAAACAATGGGAATTACATATTTAGGATGATGTTACCATCAAGGTAAATGCATCCAAATGCCAAAAAAGAAGAGATAAGAAGAGAATATAACATAATATAGCAGTGATAGCAGAGGCGTTAGTTGAGGATAAGTCTGAACGCATATTCCCATTCACCAACATTCGATGTTTGTAACTTGAAACTAGTTAATTAATTTTGTTGAGTTTTCTACTCAATGTCTGCAAAATAGAAATAATAAACCTCTCACACAGAGGTTACCAGACACCTAATGCAGTTCTAGGCTAGTACGGTAACAAAAATTTTTAATTCTTATTCTTAACCCTTATGAGAAATCAATAAATATTTCACATTTTTCTCTATAATAAAAGAGTAGATATGTGTGAAATTTTGCTATATATCAGGTGCATGCTGCTGCTGCTGCTGCTAAGTCGCTTCAGTCGCATCCGACTCTATACGTATATATATATATATATATCTCCATTCACTCTACCCAGGCAATCAAAAATAAATAAATACAACAAGTCATAATTTCAAACAAAGAAATTAACGTTAAACTGGGGAATAACAATGCTGTAAGTTTGCTGCTTTTTATCTGGATTCAGAAATCCATGAATTGAATAGATGAAATTTTCTAATGAAATGAAATTACCCACATTTCTTGTTCGTCCTTAAACAAATTCTGTCACAAAATTTAGAAATGTCATATACTAACCCAAGTCACACTTTGCTTTAAGCTTTAAGGTATTACATATCTTTCTAGAGTATTAAAACTTGAGTCTACAACTACATGAGAATAAAAATCAAATAACACAACAAAATATATCAGAATAATACTGTTTTTACAAAGTCCTTACTTCATTGTATTTGTATGTGCCCTAGAGGTAAAGTACACAGGAGTGGCCTGTAACATAAAAAACAATGTAATGATATTAACCATCACCTAGGCTATATGTTCACATATTGCTGAAGCCTGGCTATCCAACCAGTCCATTCAGAAGGAGATCAGCCCTGGGATTTCTTTGGAAGGAATGATGCTAAAGCTGAAACTCCAGTACTTTGGCCACCTGATGCAAAGAGATGACTCATTGGAAAAGACTCTGATGCTGGGAGGGATTGGGGGCAGGAGGAAAAGGGGACGACAGAGGATGAGATGGCTGGATGGCATCACTGACTCGATGGATGTGAGTCTGAGTGAACTCCGGGAGTTGGTGATGGACAGGGAGGCCTGTTGTGCTGTGATTCATGGGGTTGCAAAGAGTCGGACACGACTGAGCGACTGATCTGATCTGATCTGATCTGAGGCTATATGTTCTTTCTTTTTTATACTCCTTAATTTACTTCTCTGTTTTTCTTTCTCTCTCTCCCTTTTCTTATTCATTCAGCGCTTGTTGAATACCTACCCCCAGGCAGAGAACAGGTGACCAGCTGTGCGTTTTCCCTTTAGAGATTTATTTGGCCACTATACATATTTTCTCCTACTGCAAGGCTTCTTCTGGACTTGTTCCCAAAGATACTTCATGAGCCTTACAAGGAATGACATTGATAACTTCAGTTTGATCAAGATCTTATCCTCTAACTTGATTCTATGTGTTTTTTGGGTACTTCAAAAAATTTACATGCATCTTAAAAGCAGGCATTTTCCAACTTAGAAAATATTAAAAGTAACATACAACATATTTGGAATACAGTTCTATGTGAGTGATTCATAAAAACAGAAGTATAAATGTGTTGCTCAAATGACTGATGTTGTGTACTGAATAATTACATCTCCATAAATTATATGTTATGCCTTTGATGATATATGCCTTTCTCAAATAGAGGAAGACACTAGCAGTAATTATGTAGGGATATATTACCATGTTTCTTTTTTAATTAAGTATCTTCAAATTCTCCCAAACCAGGCTCATTCAAGCATGGGGCCTCAGAAACTCACCATTTCTCTTTGCTCTTCTTGACCTCGTCATCTTTTTTTTCCATTAGCTGCTGCCATTATACTGTTCCTTGTTCCAAGACTGTATCTGCTTTTCACTCAGAAGCCATCCAGACTACCTGGGGCGGGACAGGGAGAGGAGAAAGAAGAGTAAAGCTTCAGAGCTGCTGCTTTGCCACTTTCTCACACCTGGCTCACTTCTCCAGGTATCCAAAAACATCCATTCCACAGACCTTTTCCAGTTATTCAACATATACTCCTCACCTCAGGCTCACAAACCACAGCCCAGGATATGAATACTCTGAGTCTTGGTTCCCTCTCTGTGCTACAACTTCCTCTGCCTCATTTCCCCTCCTCCTAAAGCACTTATTGCTCTACTTGCCAGCACCTTAAACCATGAACTTGAAGGATTGCAGGACTACATTTTTGTTGTTATTTATCATTGCTTTTATTTTATCTTTAAAAGTAATTATTTTTCAGTTAAATATGGTTAACCTACAAACAGCTTTGAATAGTCACTCCTTCAAAACATTCATTGAAATGACACAGGTCTTTATAAAAATAAAATTAAGTCCGAATCAATATTGGAAGACCTAGAAAGCTGTGGTGCAGTTACAACAATACTTCAAGGGGATGGAGCAATTAGAGGTGAAAAGGAAGTAAGTCAAGGGTAGTCCAGTAGGCAAATACAATCATCAGCGGCACTCCAACTGCCCAAAGCCACACCCCCAGGAGAAGACTGGTTCTGTCCTTCAGTTAAAATCAGAGGAAGAAACCTCTCACCAGTGGGTTCTCTGATGCAGAAGACTAAGAAGTTGGGCTTTGTGGAAAGCTTGCCAAAAGATCAGAAAACCTATGATGACAATAAGAAATGAGAAGACTCCTGCATGCCCTAAAGAAAGCCTTAGCTCTTTTCCAACACCTCAAATCAATATGACGATGTATGCTGAATAAAAGCTTAGAGGTAAAGAATATGAAAAAGAACTTTTCCAAAAAGTTGCAAGTAAAAATAAGAGGGATACTTACACAAGTAAACAAGGACATAATATCATAATTACTACTACTATTCTTTAGTTTAAATTTACATATAGAATTTCTAAGTGCCAGACATGGTACTGGGCTTCCCTGGTAGGTCAGTTGGTAAAGAATCCACCTGCAATGCAGGAGACCCTGGTTTGATTCCTGGGTTGGGAAGATCCACTGGAGAAGGGAAAGAATACCCACTCCAGTATTCTGGCCTGGATAATTCCATGGACTGTGTAGTCCATGGGGTTGCAAAGAGTCGGATACAACTGAGCGACTTTCACATTCAGACATGGTACTAAGTATATTATATGCATTAATTCATATGATTATCACAACAATCATAGGTGGCATCCCCATTTTACAGATGCAGAAAATGAGGTCTAGAGAATTCTAATTTGTTCATCAATTTCTTAGAGCGAATACTTGAAAGAGCCACAGTTTGGGCCAGTTTTGCAGGCCTCTTGCATATTTGTTTTTCATGAATGAGTCACTTCTACATTAATATCTGAAACTCAGCAATTTCTAGACTCTAGCTGCTCTAGTAAGCAGCTCTGTTGCTAAATCTCTGTTTAAAAACATCTCTGCTAGCTAGCAAGAATTCTCGTATGTGACTTAAGTCAGTGCCTGAGTCTGAGCTTTATAAACTTCCACCAATGGCTCTCCTAATGGGGGCCCTGAATTCCCCTTCCTAAGGCAACCTACCACACTTGACAATGTATGTGTATGGATCCTGAGTTTTGAATAGGGTTGGGTATTTTAATTTCCAGGTTCTGCTCAAGACTGTCATAACAAGATATCATAGACTGGGTAGCTTAAACAACAGAAATTTGTTTTCTCAAAGTTCTGGAAGCTGGTAAATTCAGGGTCAAGGTGCTGACCCAGTGCAGTTCCTAGTGAGAGTTCCCTTTGTAGCTTGAAGACAGACACCACCTTAACGTGTACCCATATAGCAGAGAGAGCGAGCTCTGGTGTCTCTGCCCTTTCTTATAAGGGCATTAGTCCAAGTGTATTAGGGCACATCCTATGACCTCATATTAATTTATCACCTCCTCACAAGCTCTATCTCCAAATATAGCTGCACTGGACTTTAAGGCTTCAACATATGAATTTGGAGGGAACACATTCAGTCCATAAGGCAGACCCCAAATCGAAGAGGTGAACAGAAAATCTCAAGGATACGTATCAGTGTCAGCTTCAGCCTGGATAACACTCCTGACTTTGAAGAAACACAGCCTTAAGGTTCAGTATCATGGCCATGACTGTGCTGCAGATTTGCCTCCACTTTCGTGTCTTCCAATTCAAAATGGATGGAAGGATAAAAAATATCAGGAATATACTCAAAATGTTCATTGCTCTGAGATGCAGTGGAATTCCTTGACTTTCTCTTTTTTTATTTTTCCAAGTAAACATAAACTCTTGGATCACAGGAAATTGGTTTTTAGATATTTCTTAGAAGTTTCTGACATTTTTCTTGCTCAATTAGTAATCCAATATGCATAATTGTTTTTACACAAAAATGACTCTAAAATCTGCCCAAAGGATTGAATGTAAGCAATTAATACATGATTTTTTATCCATTTGTTAACTTGTTTACAAAATAACGTGCTGTTTTCCCAAATTCAACCAGTATTGTTTTATTCTTTAATTTGCTTGCTTGTTTTACCACTGCGTATGCAGAAATAAGATAGAAAAATTTAAAAAGGAAGAAGTAAATCCATTTTAAATGCCCTAGACTTTTCCCAGAGGCTCTAAAGGATTTGAGTATAGGAGAGAGAAGTTGTATTTGTATTGCCTGGAAGTTGCAATGGCAAATTTAAGAAAAATAAGTCATTCTCTGTCTCTTCTCATTATGTGAAAGCAAAAGAAATTTTTCTAAAAAAAAAGACATATCTCATAAAGAAGAGTCTTTTCTTTTCTCTCTCCTCATTATTTTAACTGGCGATATTATTTTCTCATGGTGACTATGGGAGTGTGACCATGTGTCACCTACCACTCTTCATTATATTTTAGCCTAATAGGAACAGGGTAATTTCAGCCTTGCTATTAAGTGATTGCAAATGTGCTTATTATCTGTGTCTCCTCTGAATCTGCAGAAGCACAATATGTTCCATCTCTGGTTTTGTTTGCCAGCAGAAATAAAACATTTTTTCATGGTCCCTGTTTATGCTAAGTTCTAATGGGGTGAGAATGCCAGATCTTACTACAAAAAAACAGGATGCATCAAAGATTAAATGATGTGTCCTCCATACTAATAAATTCGTAAAGCTTTATTAACAGCATATGTCAAGTACATTAGTATTGTCTTCAACTCCAGAATTAAGGAGGTATACACTTGATTCATTGCAAATATGCTTTTACTTATGTTGTTTGCCAAGTTACTTATCTATAAAATGATCACTTAAAACATTATTTTTCTAGGCTTTGTGAATTATAAAAATCTTTTCGAATTCACATTACTTCTTACACATCAAAACAGAAGCTAACTTACTACCAAATATATGTAAAGTACCCTGTTTAGAATCTTCCTTACTTAAGTTGTAAGGAAGATAGTGTTCCCTACTAATCTTCATTTGTTCTGAACTGAGCGTATAAGTCCAAATTCTTAATTAGATGTATACCCTTCTAGATGTTTAGTAAATTTCAGGTGCAATCTGAAATTTCAGCCTGTGGTCTGTTGTAGTAACTGCCATATCTTCAGTCCAGAGCACCGAGTTCAGCATCCAAAAAAGATTTACTGAATAAATAAATGAATGAATGAGTGGGCCTTCTATTTTTTCCCTCTGATTTTACTCAGCATTGATCAACACTAACAAAAACACCAGGGAAGTTTTCAGCAGGGTGAAAACAATCTAGCAGTCACCAAATGCTGAAGGAATTTAGAATCATGTAGGTCAAGATAAACCTGAAAGAAGACAAATGCTTAGCAAGCTCAGTGACACAGACATTAACAGATATGCAAACTTTAAAAGAAAATATGTATTTCAGTCATTGTGCTTTTAAATAAAAATGCATTTCCACAAGCAAATAGTCACCATTTTAGCTTCATGATGAAGCAGTGTTTCTAAATTTTTACACAAAGCATTTTTCTTGCTCTCTTTATCTGCTCTTTTGCCAAAAAACACTTTTCCCTCATTGAAAACTCACTTACAGTATAGGGTTCACCCAGGAAAATGGTCTTAGCTCTGCTTACACTTTACAACTGTGAATTCTATTTCATCAGATTAGTTTTAATCTATTCAGACAACATACATGTTACTGTATAGGAATAGGGAGGAAGGCCACCCAGAACAAAAACCATGTCACGTGGAAGCTTCAGCTTCCTCTACAAACAAAAGCCACTTCACTGCCCTGTTTCTGCACCCATTCGTCTGTGGTCCATACTTACGTTTGGTTTATTGCTTTGTTTCCCAGTTCATTCATTGCCCAGTCGTTTGTTTTACGGCTTGAAGTCTCAGTCCATTTACACGAGTGAACTGAAGGCCCACAGATCTGCTCCTGACTCCCTCTTGTGTATTTTCCATTTCATTTATTGCATATGTCTGCTCTGATTGTGTCTTTTTAATATTTTCTCTTTGTTGATGTTCTCACTGGTTCCTCCATTGTTCTCTCAAGTTCACTGAGCATCAGACATGACCACTGCTTTTAACTCTTTATCAGATAAGTACTTATTTCCATTTTATTGAGGTTTTTCCCTTATTGTTCTTTCTTTGGCACAAATTCTTTTGTCTTCTAATTTTGATTGGCTTTCTGTTTGTCTCTATGAATTAGGCAATACAGTTGCCTCTCCCAGCCTTGAAGGCATGGCCTTGTGCAGATGCATCCTTGTGTGGACTGCACACGCCCAGTGGTTTTGACTAGAGGACTGGAGCTGGAGCCCGACATGGGTCAGGACTTTTCCTGGAGCACATGAAGGGCTGCCACCTTGACAGAAGAGCTAGAGCAAGAGCCAGGTGTGGCCCAGTGCTAGGGTGGTCATAGCAGGCTGGCTAGAATGCCAGTTTCTTTTCCATCTGCTGCCTCTGACCTGGGACTCAGAACAAGTGAGTACATAAGCCCATAAGAGTAGAGTCTCAATTTCCTCTAACCCTCTGACTCTCTCCATAAGCCTCGCTTGTTTGCAAAGTCAGTTACAGGGGCTCAACTTTTCTAATGCTGGTTCCCAGGACTGGGGGTACTCAGGGTGGGGCTTGAACTCTCTGCCCCTTGGAGAAGACCTCCAAGTCTGTAGTATCAGCCACTGCTTGTGAGCCACTGTGCCAGGAGTGTGTGCACTGACTAACTCCTCTCTCTGCCCTTCCTACACATCTCAGTGTGGTTTTGTCTTTATATCCTTAATTGTAGAAGAGCCGTTAAGTTAGTCTTCAAGTCAGAGAGAGTTGTTCTGCGTGTAATTATGGTCTGGGTATGTGTCGGGGAGAAAGTGAACTCAGAATCTTTCTACTCTGCCATCTTGATCCTACCTCTCTGGGGAAATATTTCTCATTAAAGCCATCCAAGTTCAAAGATTTAAATTTCAAAAGACAGACTAAAAAATACTGTCAAGCACTTCTGCTTAGATTGTAGAACTGTGCAGTCTAAACAGTGGCACTGAGTCAGCCATCTGGGGACTAATTGGACATCATATGTGTTCCAGCCATAATGTACATCTACCCATGTGCCTTTTTACTGAACTTTAACATTTATAACAAGGAGCAGCTCCAACATACACAAAAATCTATAGCAGGAAACAAAGAGTTCATTTGTACAAATCATAGGCTCTACCGTATATGAAAATAAGTTCAACAAGACCAATTTCTTTCCCAAGTGATTTTTGAATGTTTAGTAATAATAATAGTTACTATTTGCTCAGCATGTATAGGCAGACCTTAGAGATATTGCAGGTTCAGTTCCAGATCACCACAATAAAGTGAATATTGCAATAGAGGAAGTCACACAAATTGTTTTGGTTTCCCAGTGCATATAAAATTCATGTTTACACTATACTGTACTCTATTAAGTGTGCAATATCATCTTGTGTAAATATGCACAAACCTTAATTTTAAAATGCTTTGTTACTTAAAAAAGAAAAAGAAAAAAGAAAAAAAATGCTATCATCTGAGCATTCAGTGGGTTGTCATTTTCTTTACAATAGTAACATCAAAGGTCACTTATCACAGATCACCAAAACAAATATAATAATAATGAGAAAGTTTGAAACAGTGTGAGAACTACCAAAATGTGACACAGAGACACAAAGTGAGCAAATGCTGTTAGAAAAATGATACCAATAGACTTGCTTGATTGCCACAAACCTTCAATTTGTAAAAAACATAGTCTCTGTGAAGCTCAATAAAACAACAATAAAATGAAGTATGCCTGTATTTTGTGCACTGGCTGAATTACTTTATATATATTAAGATATTTAGTCTTTATCATAACCTTATGAGATAGGTACTTTTACCATCTATTATTTGTAGTTGGGAAAATGGAGAGAAGAGATTAGTAAATCTACATTACATTAGTAAATTGACATGGGAGCCAATTTTCAAACCCAGAAAATACAACACCCGAGTCTGTGATCACAACCACTAGACCAAGAGTCAAGAGTATGCTTTTCAAACCTAATTAGACTTCAGTAGAATGAAGTTAAAAACTGTCACAACAATTAAAAATCACCTGTTATTATGTAACCTCATTTACACAAAAGCTAATAAAGCAGAGTTGTCAGATGACACAGGACATGTACTGTAATTTATAATAGTGCACATCTAGATCAGTGCATGCAAAATGCAAAGAGATGTGGCTTGCATTCAGTGGACAATCCACTTTTTAGCAAATCAATAAAAACCATGCCACACTGAAGAGAAATCTGTGATGCTCCAACTGACTCCCATGCCCTCCTTGTCACTGAGCACCACAAGAAATCCTTGTGAACACAAGGATTGTGTCCCTGGATGAATGGACCAGAGATTACAGCCCAGGCCATAAGCAGGAATCCATAGGGTAGACAAAGGTTTTTAAGATTGCCTGGGAAATAATCTTGCCTCCTAAGAAAAATAACCAATACTCAGGTATCACTCAGATACCTTCCCTTAAGGACCCTGAATGTGAGATAATTAAAAAATAAAAGTAATTATTTGGTATGAAAGTAAAAGAAGCTATTTTAAGAAAGTTACATTAGTTTCTCACTGCTGCTGTAACAAATTACCACAAACTTAGTGGTAAAACAACACAAATTTATTATCTTACAGTTCTGGGGGGAGAAGTCCAAAATGGGGTTCACTGGTCTAAGATCAAGGTGTTGACAGCACTGGTTCTTTCCGGAGGCTCCAAGGAGAGGATTTAAACAAGGAATAAATTTCCAGCTTCTAGAAGCCACTTGAGTTTCTTATCTATGTCCTTTCAGACATAGCATTGTTCTGACCCCTATTTCCCTCCTCACACCTCTAACTTTTCTGCTTCCCTCCTCACATTTAAGGACACTTGTCAACAGGCCCACCCATATAATCCAGGGTTATTGCTTCATTTCAAAATCCATAATTATGTCTGTGAAGTCTGTTGCTACTTGAGGTAAATATACTCATAGATTGGAGGGAGTTAGGACCTGGACTTCTTTAGGGTGCCATCATCCTGCTTATCACAAGTCGAGTTCAGGAGGTGAGAGTTAAGCTCTGCAAACCCAATGGAATGCCACTGCCACCATGGACCAGCTATGTTAGCTGGCAAACTATCTAACTTCTATCACTGTTTTCTCCTCTTGAAAAAGGGAATCATGATAGTACCTACCTCATAAGTTTGAGATTAAATGGACTCATATGAAAAATTTAGAACAGTGCTTGGCATATAGTAATCATTGTATAAATGATCTTTAAGACGAGAAAAAATTAGTATTTAATATTCTCTCTAAGACAAGGGACATACAAGGAGAAGCTGAGGAATGGTTGACTTCTAATATTTCTTAAAATGCTACTAGTACAACATTCTATATTCCCCTGCTAGATCACCAGGGGGGGCGGGGAATCTTCCTCATTCTTCAAGTTTTAACACAGGTGCATTACCCTTCCAAAGCCATTTCTGATTCCTTATTCTGTACTAGACTTTCCTTCAGTTGTGTTCCCAAATGAACTCTGGTCATACCGGTAATTGCTCTATAATGTCAACCATCTCCCCAGCAGACTATTATACTGATGTCTCAAGGGCCTTTTGTAGGATGGATGGATGACAGAGGTGGGTGAAATCAATGGATTAAAAAAAATTGGCCATCAAAACCTGAGTCTTTCAAAACCCTTAGATGTGCTTCACTACAAGACACTCAACAATTTTTTAAGTATTTCAAGAGAAATTTGAATCCTTAAAGATAGTGCCATTTTCTCTGCATCCTGATCCCAGTTTTATAGAAATTCACTTGAATGACAGAAATGCATCTCACAGTGAGCTTTCCTGATACAATTTAAGCTTATGGAACTGTGGACACAAAATATATATATATATATAAGATTCATCACCACACTTAACACCTTCAACACATTGCTAGACTGAAATTGTAACTTAGAAGATCAGTTATGCCTTTTAAGTCATGTCTTCAAGTAAGATCTTTAGCAGAAAATAAGCAAGACATTTTCTAGTCTTTTATTATACAGGTATATTCGATCACAGAAGCAGTTGTATTACGTAACTGTTTATTGTTTCAAGAAGCATCCAGAAAGATTTATTAGTGAATCTAAGAGGATTTTGTTTGGTTTTTTCATCTTGTTCTTTTGTGAACTCATTTTTTGATGAGTTTCAGCACAAAAACTGGTTACATTTGGGAATGACGGAGTTAGATGAATGTAATTTTTTATTGATAGTATTGAGGGCAAGAATCCCCAAATCCCAGTAAAAGGAGACTGCTGTGGCATCACTGTGAAAGGCCAGGATTCAAGCAAGAGGGGAGCCTTTAAAAGTCTCTCCACAGGAACCATTTGTCATTAATAACTGTAGCATTCCTAGTGGAACCCTAAATGACAAAACAGAGAGAACAATAATTCTCTCCTGGTCACCAAATATTTGGAATAGAATTATTTTGCATGTTAAGACCTATTGAAATCATGAAAAGATTTTTCTTAATGATCAGCTAAGACAATATTTTATTCCAAAGGTTTCCATGTCCAATGTTAATGTCTTTATACTTTTCAAAACCAGATAATATTGTGTTTCTTTTAAGTTACTAGAGTTGCATCACACTCTTCTATCTGGGGCACCTCACAAAAGGATTGGCCTCACTAAAGAATACTTGCTACTTGCCACTGTTGTCAGTTCTTGGCCTGTTTAATACTTCCTAAGCATACCCTTTCTTGTATATCTTTATGGAAAATAGAACTAGTGGATTAATGATCATAATTAAAGTTAATAATAACAACTAGTTCTCTGTTGAATGCCTATTAGTGATAAGGTTAAAATGAATATATTACCTAATTTAATTCTAATGAGAATTTTAAAAAGTATATATCAGCTTCTATTCTATTTTATGGATGAACTTTTCTGAAATTTTCATACAGTAAACAATTTGTCTAAGGAGATAAATCTAATAAATAGCAGAATATAAATTATGAGACCTAAACCATGGTATTATCTGATTTCAGAGCACTATTTCTTAATTATCGCCCTCTACCCTCCCCTCAAAACACATTCTTTTATGACCAATCCACCAAACATTCTTCTTGCAAACATCAATTATATATAAGGCATTGATCTAAGAGCTGAGTTTCATTTTTTTTTTTTTTTTAAGGAAACCAGTATTAGATTGTTCTGTAAAGACTTGGGATGTACTTTTCCCAGCCATCAAATGCCATTAACAGAAAAAGATGCTGGTTTTTTTGTTTGTTTGTTTGTTTGTTTTTAAGTTTTTTTTTTTTTAAGTGAGGCAATGTGCTCAAGGATCATACAAAATAAAGAAGACACTTCTGACTCAGGAGAAATCTAGAAAAACCACCAAAGGGAAGCACAATTTGAGCTGACCTTTAAGGATAAAGGAATTTTGATGCAAATAGTTTTACTTGTTCATTTGTTTAGGAGTAGTACAATTCCAGAGTGTTAGTAAAGACACTATTCTTCAGAGGCTGTAATGGAAAATAATAGTAAGCAAATAAACAGAAAACCAAATCAGTCTGTGTCATAAAGGGCAGGAAAACTATTTGAATAAACTCTACCAACAAGATACCACTCAGATGGCTGTGAAACAACAGACTGCCCCAAGGTCTCTTAATAAATAGACTCAATGAAAAGTAAAACCTGTATAAAGACAAAGGCTTCCCACATATACCACCCTGCCTTACCATCAATCCACAAATGCTGCT
Source organism: Bos indicus (assembly GCF_029378745.1). Lineage (NCBI taxonomy): Eukaryota > Metazoa > Chordata > Mammalia > Artiodactyla > Bovidae > Bos > Bos indicus. The sequence goes on from NC_091767.1 coordinate 7,217,502, forward strand.
CTCATGAGAGCTGCAGGGAATAAAGACTGAAGCTATTAAGGAACAGGTTGAGTCAGAACAGGATGAAAGGGAAAGGCTATTAATGTGGAAGCAACTTGCAGAGCTGACTCCAGAGGATAATTGCTAGAGAAGGTTCTTCCTCCCTGATAACCTTCATGCTCCAAGATCATCCCCAGCTGATGCTGAAGAAGAAAACTGTATCACCTTTTTTAAAACGGGTTCTTGTAGATACAACCCAACAGCTTCAAAAATACAATATGCATTTCCATGACTACAGTGTTAACTTATTTCTTACGATTGATCTTGTAAGGGTTTCTGGCTCTCTCTCACTACTACTAGGTACAGAGTGGATAACTAATGAGAACCTACTGTGTAGCACAGGGAACTCTACTCAATGCTCTGTGGTGACCTACATGGGAAGGAAGTTCAAAAAAGAGTGGATATACGTACACATTATAGCTGATTCACTTTGCTGTTTAGCAGAAACTAAACAACATTGTAAAGCAACTATACTCTAATAAAAAGTTTTTTTAAAAAAAGATCAGATCATTTTCATTTTTGACATTTAGATTTGCCTACACTAAAAACAAGTAGTCGGTATAAGGAAACAATTCTCATTTATTTTCATTTGCATTCTTGTTCTTTTGCAATCACCAACACAAGTTGAAATATCGAGCTAATTTTAGTCACTGCCAGCACTGTAGCCGAGCTCCCCCAGGCCCTCCCCAGGACTTCACTTTCTCCTATTGATTCTTCTTGCTCTAGTGGTGAGCAACTTCTACTTTCAAGGGGGCTTCTCATAGCAGAGGTTTTGGAAGCCCTTTTCCATTCCACAGAGCTCACCTTGCCATTACCATCAACATTTGGAAAGAGAGGCAGCATCTGGTGGGAGAGATCATGCTGATCCGTCTAACCTAGTCTCCATGGCTCCTTCCTTTGTCCCTACTCATAATGATCCCCTGGAGTATTTTCCTCACAAGCTTAATTTCCTATCCCCACAGTATGACTTTCTTTACATCCTCATCTGTTCGAGCGTGAATCCCATTGTGGATGAAGGTAAAGTCCCTCAAAGCTCCTTTGTGCTTAGTTGCTTAGTCATGTCCAACTCTTTGCAACCCTATGGACTGTAGCCCACCAGGCTCCTCTGTCCATGGGATCTCCCAGGCAAGAATACTGGAGTGGGTTGCCATGCCCTCCTCCAGGGCATCTTCCCAACCCAGGGATCGAACCCAGAGATCAAACCCAGGTCTCCCACATTGCAGGTAGGTTCTTTTTCAACTGAGCCATCAGGAAGCCCCTTCAAAGCTCCTTTAAACTCTTTCAAATTAGGACATGTGTTGGGGCCTCTGTATTTGAAAATTTGAACTTCTCATAGTAACTAAACACTTTTTCAGAACATACTCAGATATGAAGCTCATCCACCCATCACAATCTGCTGTCCTCTAAGAGACCTGTCGATTATAAACCTTAGGTTGACACAGACCAGCAAATCAAAACTGCAAAGGGTGGAAAATTCCTGCTGAACTCTTGTGAAAATGGCAAATTTGAGGTTAGAAACTGCTTATAAAGATAAAACAAAATGACTCTAATAATCATTCCTTCTAATTCAGCAGCAAAGAGTCTTGCAATTACCAATTCTTCCAACCCAAGTCTGACCCTTCTAGCAGAAGTTACATCTTAGGCTAAAAATGACATGATAAGCAGGAGAAAACTAGGAGACCAAAACTCAGTTAGGTCTAGAAGGTGTGCTGGCAGCTCAAACCAATCTAAAAGCACCCAAGAAAATTCAGCATGTAGTTTTTTTAGTTTTGTACTTCCTCCTGTGTTTAGAATAATACAAACTTTGTACAAATAATAAACTTTATATAAATATTTGGCAAAACTAATACAATTATGTAAAGTTTAAAAATAAAATAAAATTAGAAAAAAAATATATATAATAGTATAAATAAAAACTCCATCTATTATAATATCACCCTACACTGATACTTGCTTGTCTCTAGCCAAAGGTACTCTATTTTTCTAAACAGTTTTATATGGGTAATTCCTGTGTGCTTAACTCTTTGACTTCTGTTTAAATTGATTTTAATGAACTTAACTATATAACTATATTTTCCTTCCTTTGATTGAACTCACAGAGCATCCACTGTTAAACACTGGGCACTGGGGATACCATACTGAAAACACAGACCTTGCAAATGCCCTCAGTATTTCCCACCTAGAATGAACACTGATAAGTAGCATGTAGTTGTTGGGAATTGCTGTAACTGAAGACACGGCTGACACAGAGCATGAGATTAGGAACATGCATATGTTAAATCTAATTTAATTCTTTATGTCTACATAATTCAATTCATGAACCCTGGATTTACTTGTGACTTTAGTATGAAAAATAAAAATTCATCTCATGAACAAAAGCCATAAGCAATGTGCATTAACCTTTCTTTAAAAATCCTTACTTACTAGGATAAGTTCAGTTGGATTTTTGTTCTAGATATTCACTGAACCAGAGTAAATAACTGCATATTGAATTGAGGCAGCATTGGCAAAACAATTGAGATAGATTTTTCTTTCCAAGAATTTTCAATATTTTCGTATTCCAATGTTTACTTATGCAAACATAACTAATGTTGCCGTAGTGTATTAACAATCACTCTGTTCAAAATCTTACAAAACTGAAAATGAAAGGCATAAAAAGCAAGCATGCATTATTTTAATAGTACTTTTAGAGCTACTCTCTGGAACAAAAATATCAAATTCAGAATGCATCCTCACCTTGCAAAAAGAATAAGTGAAAAGAAATGACATGAATGAAATTCATAAAATGAATGTGAAAACAGACTTTGAGTTTTTACAGTCAGATGTCTGTTTATAAGGTAATGTTCAGTGATCCAGAAAAGCCTGGCTAGAAGCTAGTCCCCTGGGCTGCACTCACCTCTCTTCACCCTATCTACAAACAGCTCAATAGGCTAAAATTTTTCTCTTTTTGAAGATGCCGAGAAAGAACAGTGTTAAGCAGCAAAGCAGAGTCTCAACAATGAATGAAATAGTTAACTTTAAAAAATGAATTAAATATTACTTACGAAAGAGTAATTGACAAGAATAGTCATTTCAGAAGATGATGGACTGAATGGCTCTGTTTAGAAAAGATCTCTTTCAGCTCTGAGCTGAAAGAGATCTTTCTGATATAAACATTCTAGAGATGTAAATCACAACCTATGAAGAATATTTTGAAAGTCTCAAAGCTTAATATCAACTATTTGCAACAAATTTTTTTGAGATTACAAAAAGCAAGACTTTAGAATTTAAAGTTCTCCATCATATAAATTTGGTGGAAAATCTGTAATATCTTAATTATAATTATGAATACATAAAGGTATATATATGAATATAAATATTTCTATTTAACTATAGAAATAAGTCAGGAAAATTATACATGATTATGTTAATAATAGACAAATACCATCTCACAGAAAACGGAGCTAAAAAATGAAATGTAGATTTTTTTTTACCATATATCATAAAAAGTTAAAACTCTTTAAGAACCAATTGTGGCAAAATAATGGTGAAAATATTATTATTCTATACTTATTCTTGGAGAAGGCAATGGCACCCCACTCCAGTACTTTTGCCTGTAAAATCCCATGGATGGAGGGGCCTGGTAGGCTGCAGTCCATGGGGTCGCCAAGAGTCGGACAGGACTGAGCGACTTCAGTTTCACTTTTCACTTTCATGCTTTGGAGAAGGAAATAGCAACCCACTCCAGTGTTCTTGCCTGGAGAATCCCAGGGACGGGGGAGCCTGGTGGGCTGCCATCTACGGGCCCACACAGAGTCGGACACGAATGAAGTGACTTAGCAGCATACTTATTCTTGGGCTCCAAAATCACTGCAGATGGTGACTGCAGCCATGAAATTAAAAGACACTTACTCCTTAGAAGAAAAGTTATGACTAACCTAGATAACATATTGAAAAGCAGAGACATTACTTTGCCAACAAAGGTCCGTCTAGTCAAGGCTATGGTTTTTCCAGTGGTCATGTATGGATGGAGGGTTGGACTGTGAAGAAAGCTGAGCGCTGAAGAAGTGATGCTTTTGAACTGTGGTGTTGGAGAAGACTCTTGAGAGTCCCTTGGACTGCAAGGAGATCCAACCAGTCCACTCAGAAGGAGATCAGCCCTGGGCGTTCTTTGGAAGGAATGATGCTAAAGCTGAAACTCCAGTACTTTGGGCACCTCATGCGAAGAGTTGACTCATTGGCAAAGACTCTGACGCTGAGAGGGATTGGGGGCAGGAGGAGAAGGGGATGGCAGAGGATGAGATGGCTGGATGGCATCACTGACTCGATGGACGTGAGTCTGAGTGAACTCTGGGAGTTGGTGATGGACAGGGAGGCCTGGCATGCTGTGATTCATGGGGTCACAAAGAGTCAGACACGACTGAGCAACTGAACTGAACTAAACTGAACTGATACTTATTCTTTTCTTTACTGAGTTCAATCAGTTCAGTTCAGTCACTCAGTCATATACAACTCGTTGTGACCACATAGACTGCAGCACACCAGGCCTCCCTGTCCATCACCAACTCCCAGGTTGACTCAAACTCATGTCCATTGAGTTGGTGATGCCATCCAACCATCTCATCCTCTGTCGTCCCCTTCTCCTCCCGCCTTCAATCTTTCCCAGCATCAGGGTCTTTTCAAATGAGTCAGTTCTTCGCATCAGGTGGCCAAAGGATGGGAGTTTCACCTTCAGCATCAGTCCTTTCAAAGAATATTCAGGACTGATTTCCATTAGGACAGACATGTTGGATCTCCTTGCTGTCAAATGGACTCTCAAGAGTCTTCTCTAGCACCACAGTTCGAAAGCATCAATTCTTCAGCACTCAGCTTTTTTATAGTCCAATTCTCACATCCACACATGACTACTGGAAAAACCATAGTTTTGACTAGAAAGACCTTTGTCGGCAAAGTAATGTCTCTGCTTTTTAATATGCTGTCTAGGTTGATCATAACTTTTCTTCCAAGGAGCAAATGCCTTTTAATTTCATGGTTGCAGTCACCATCTGCAGTGGTTTTGGAGCCCAGAAAAATAAAGTCTGACACTGTTTACACTGTTTCCCCATCTATTTGCCATGAAGTGATTGGACCAGATGCCATGATCTTAATTTTCTGAATGTTGAGCTTCAAGTCAACTTTTTCACTCTCCTTTTTCACTTTCATTAAAAGGCTCTTTAGTTCTTTGCTTTCTGCCATATGGGTGGTGTCATCTGCATATCTGAGGATATTGATATATCTCCCGGCAATCTTGATTCCAGCTTGTGCTTCATCCAGTCCAGCACTTCTCATGATGTACTTGGCATATAAGTTAAATAAGCAGGGTGATAATATACAGCCTTGACAGACACCTTTCCCTATTTGGAACCAGTCTGTTGTTCCACATCCAGTTCTAATTCTTGTTTCTTGGCCTGCATACAGATTTCTTAGAAGGCAGGTTAGGTGGTCTGGTATTCCCATCTCTTGAAGAATTTTCCACAGTTTGTTGTGATCCACACAAAGGCTTTGGCATAGTCAATAAAGCAGAAATAGATGTTTTTTGGGAACTCTCTTCCTTTTTCCATGATCCAACACATGTTGGCAATTTGTTATCAGCTTCCTATCCCTTTTCTAAATCCAGCTTTAACATCTGGAAGCTCACAGTTCATGGACTGTTGAAGCCTAGCTGGGAGAATTTTAAGCATTACTTTGTTAGCGTGTGAGATGAGTGCAACTGTGCAGTAGGTTGAGCATTCTTTGGCATTGCCTTTCTTTGGGATTGAAATGAAAACTGACTTTTTCCAGTCCTGTGGCCACTGCTGAGTTTCCCAAATTTGCTGGCATATTGAGTGCAGCACTTTCACAACATCATCTTTTAAGATTTGAAATAGATTAACTGGAATTCCATCACCTCCTCTAGTTTTGTTCATAATGATGCTTCCTAAGGCCCACTTGACTTCACATTTCAGAATATCTGGCCCTAGGTGAGTGATCACACCATCATGATTATCTGAGTCTTGAAGATCTCTTTTGTATAGTTCTCCTGTGTATTCTTGCCACCTCTTCTTAATATCTTCTGCTTCTGTTAGGTCCATACCATTTCTGTCCTTTATTGTGCCCATCTTTGCATGAAAAGTTCCCTTGGTATCTCTAATTTTTTTGAAAAGATCTCTAGTCTTTCCCATTCTATTGTTTTCCTCTATTTCTTTGCATTGATCACTGTGGAAGGCTTTCTTATCTCTCCTTGGTATTCTTTGGAACTCTGCATTCAGATGGGTATATCTTTCCTTTTCTCCTTTGCCTTTAGCTTCTCCTCTTTTCTCAGCTATTTGTAAACCCTCCTCAGACAACCATTTTGCCTTTTTGCATTTCTTTCTCTTGGAGATGGCCTTGCTCCCTGTCTCCTGTACAGTGTCACTAACCTCTGAACATAGTTCTTCAGGTACTCTATCAGATCTAATCCCTTGAATCTATTTCTCAAGTCCACTGCATAATCATAAGGGATTTGATATAGGTCATACCTGAATGGTCTAGTGGTTTTCCCTACTTTCTTTAAGTCTGAAATTGGCAATAAGGAGTTCATGATCTGATCCACAGTCAGCTCCCAGTCTTTTTTCTGCTGATTGTATAGAGCTTCTCCATCTTTGGCTGCAAAGAATATAATCAATCTGATTTTTATATTCCCCTTCTGGTGAAGTCCATGTGTAGAGTCTTCTCTTGTGTTGTTGGAAGGGGGTGTTTGCTATGACCAGTGCATTCTCTTGGCAAAACTCTATTCACCTTTGCCCTGCTTCATTCCAAACTCCAAGGCCTAATTTGCCTGTTACTCCAGGTGTTTCTTGACTTCTTATTTTTGCATTCTAGTCCCCTATAATGAAAAGGATATCCTTTTGGGGTGTTAATTTTAGAACGGCTTGTAGGTCTTCATAGAGCCGTTCAACTTCAGCTTCTTCAGCATTACTGGTCAGGGCATAGACTTGTATGCAATCTCAAAAACAACAGAATGATCTCTGTTTGTTTCCAAGGCAAACCATTCAATATCACAGTAATCCAAGTCTCTTGTGGGTCACTGCTCCCTTCTCCTGGGTCCTGGTGTGCACAAGTTTCTGTTTGTGCCTCCAAGAGTTTATTTCCCTGGTCCTGTGTAAGTTCTGGCAGCTCTGTGGTGGGGTTAATAGCGACCTCCTATAGAAGGGCTTATGCCATACTCAGGTCTGCTGCACCCAGAGTCCCTGCCCATGCAGCAGTCCACTGCTGACCTGTACCTCCACAAGAGACTCTCAAACACAGTTCTGTCTCAGTCTTTGTGGAGTCTCTGGGTCCTGGTGTGCACAAGGTTTGTTTGAGCCCTCTGGGCATCTCTGGAAGGTATGGAGTTTGATTCTAAACACAAATTCGCCCCTCCTACCATCTTTCTGGGGCTTCTCTGCCCTTGGACATGGGGTATCTCCTCACATGAACAGTATGAAAAAGTAAAAAGATAGGACACTGAAAAATGAATCCTCCAGGTCAGTAGGTGCCCAGTATGCTATTGCAGAAGAGTGGAGAAATAACTGCAGAAAGAATGAAGAGATGGAGCCAAAACAAAAACAACACCCAGTTGTGGATGTGACTGGTGATAGAGGTAAAGTCCAATGCTGTAAAGAGCAATATTGCATAGGAACCTGGAAAATTAGGTTCATGAATCAAGGCAAATTGGAAGTGGTAAAACAGGAGATGGCAAGAATGAACGTAGACATGTTAGGAATCAGCAAACTAAAATGGACTGGAATGGGTGAATTTAACTCAGATGACCATTAAATCTACTACTGTGGGCAAGAGTCCCTTAGAAGAAATGGAGTAGCCCTCATAGTCAACAAAAGAGTCCGAAATGCAGTACATGGATACAATCTCAAAAACGACAGAATGAACTCGTATTTTGGGAGGCTCCAAAATCACTGCAGATGGTGACTACAGCCATGAAATTAAAAGACACTTGCTCCTTGGAAGAAAAGTTATGACCAACCTAAACAACATTTTAAAAAACAGAGACATTACTTTGCCAACAATGGTCCATCTAGTCAAAGCTATGGCTTTTCCAGTAGTCATGTATGTATGTGAGACTTGGACTATAAAGAAAGCTGAGTGCTGAAGAATTGATACTTTTGAACTGTGGTGTTGCAGAAGACTCTTGAGAGTCCCTTGAACTGCAAGGAGATCCATTCGTTGCAAGGACTGATGCTGAAGCTGAAACTCCAATACTTGGCCACCTGATTCGAAGAACTGACTCATTTGTAAAGACCCTGATGCTGGAAAAGATTGAAGGCAGGAGGAGAAGGGGACAACAGAGGATGAGATGGTCGAATGGCATCACCAACTCAATGGACATGAGTTTGAGTAAACTCTGGGACTTGATTATGGACAGGGAGGCCTGGTGTGCTGCAGTCCATGGGATCGCAAAGAGTCAGACATGACTGAGTGAGTGGACTGAACTGAACTGAACTGAAACCCTATAATTTGGCAATTCCACTCTGTACTCTCAATTGCATTCATTTCACATGCTAGCAAAGTAGTGCTCAAATCCTCCAAGCTAGGCTTAAACAGTACATAAACCAAGAACATTCAGATGTACATACTGGATGTAGAAAAGGCCGAGGAACCAGATATCAAATTGCCATCATCTGTTGCCTCACAGAAAAAGCAGGAGAATTACAGAAAAACATCTACTTCTCCTTCATTGACTATGCTAAAGCCTCTGATTGTGTGGATCACAACAAACTGTGGAAAATTCTTAAAGAGATGGGAATACCAGACTACTTTACCTGCAAAATCTGTATGTAGGTCAAGAAGCAACAGTTAGAACTGGACATGGAACAACAGACTTGTTCCAAATTGGGAAAGGAGTACATCAAGGCTGTATATTGTCACCCTGTCATTAGCTTATATGCAGAGTACATCATGCAAAATGCCGAGTTGGATAAAGCACAAGCTGGAATCAAGACTTCCAGGAAAAATATCAAACTCAGATATGCAAATGACACCCCCCTAATGGCAGAAAGCCAAGAGGAACTAAAGAGCCTCTTGATGAAAAGTGAAAGAGGAGAGCGAAAAATCTGGCTTAAAACTCAGCACTCAAAAAACTAAGATCATGGCATCAGGTCCCATCACTTCATGACAAATAGATGGGGGCCCCGAGGCGGCGCGGGGGCGGCCGGGAGCCCGGAAGTCCGCGGATGGCACTGGGTCCCGGCTGCCGGGTGGTAAAATAAAAAAAAAAAAACTACAGCCATGAAATTAAAAGACACTTACTCTTTAGAAGAAAAGCTATGACTAACCTAGAAAAGAAAGTGAAAGTCACTCAGTCATGTCCAACTCTTTGTGAACCGTGGCCTATACAGTCCATGGAATTCTCCAGGCCAGAATACTGGAGTGGGTAACCTTTCCCTTCTCTGGGAGATCTTCCCAACCCAGGGATCAAACCCAAGTCTCCCACATTTCAGGCGGATTCTTTACCAGCTGAGCCACGAGGGAAGCCCAAGAATATGGAGTGGGTAGCCTATCCTTTCTCCAGGGTGTCTTCCCAACCCAGGAATTGAACCAGGGTCTCCTGCATTGCAGGTGCATTCTTTACCAACTGAGCTATGAGGGAAGCAGCTTATGACTAGCAGTTATGACTAACCTAGACAGTGTATTAAAAAGCAGAGACATTATTTTGCCAACAAAGGTCCATGTAGTCAAAATATGATTTTCCAGTAGTCATGTATGGATGTGAGAGCTGGACCATAAAGAAGGCTGAGCACCAAAGAATGGATGCTTTTTGAACTGTGATGTTGGAGAAGACTCTTGAGAATCCCTTGGAGTGCAAGGAGATCAAATCAGTCAATCTTAAAGGAAATCAACCCTGAATATTCATTGGTATGACTGATGCTGAAGCCGAAGCTCCAATACTTTGGCCACCTGATGTGAAGAGCTGACTCATTGGAAAAGACCCTGATGCTGGGAAAGATTGAAGGCAGGAGGAAAAGGGGATGACAGAGGATGCGATGGTTGGAGGACATCACTGACCCAATAGACATGAGTTTGAGCAAGCTCTGAGAGATGGTGAAGGACAGGGGAGCCTGGAGTGCTTCAGTCCATGGGGTTGCAAAGAGTTGGACACAACTAAGCAACTGAACAACAACAACAACCCTCAAGATACTTTCACACAATCATGAGTTGACAACGCAAGACATTAATCAATCACAGCAGTGCTGTGAGGGTGGAAACTTTACAGTTTATCTTAAACAGAATGGATAATAAAATATAATCAGATCAGATCAGATCAGTAGATATGTACTATGGAAAACTGTGTAGCAGTTAGAATGACTGAATAGATGTCCATAGATCTATCTTACAAGCACAGAGTTTAAAAAAGTCAAATCAGAAATGAATTATATAACATAATACTATTTATACAACATAAAAAGACCCCAAAACATAAGTTCTCCAAGACTACTTCAATATTCCACTTATTCACTTTCTTTAATAAATATTTATAAACTTTCTATTTTGCATATTAATTGCTGGGAATATATTGATGAGCAATAACAGATACAATCTACAGTTTCCTGATTTTGAATCTAGTAGGGTGTTACGAGCTGAATTTTGTCCCCCTAAAATTTATTTGTTGCAACCCTAACCCAGGTACCTCAGAATGTGAGTGTATTTGGAGGTAGGGCCTTTAAAGATGTTAATAAGTTAAAATGAGGCCATTATGGTGGACCCTAATGTGATCTGTGTGCTGTATGTGTGTTAGTCACTCAGTTATGTCAGACTCTTTGCAACCTCATGGAATATAGCCCCCCAAGCCCTTCTGTTCATGGAATTCTCCAGGCAAGAATAGTGGAGTGGGCAGCCATTCCCATCTCCAGAGGATCTTCCCAACCCAGGGACTGAGCCCAATCTCCTAAACTGGAGGCAGATTCTTTACCATCTGAATCAAGGTAATCTGACTGATGTCTTCATGAGAACAGAAAATTTGAACACAAAAGAGAAACACCAGGGGTGTGCATTTCCAAAAAAGGACAACAACGTGAAGAAGCAACAAGAGAAGAGCCACCAAAAGCAAGCTAAGGAGAAAGTCTAGGTAGTACCTCAAACATTTTCTAATTTTTTTGCAATTTTTTCATGTTTCCTCTATCACATGCAATATGGAGCAACAGACGGTCTGATCTACAAAAACAAAAACAAACAAACAAAAAAAGGCAGAACTTGCATCAACAAACTCTCCCAGAAAAAACAATTAAAAATTCCAGGATGCTGATATATTAAAAGAAAATAGCTTGAAAGCAACAGATAAAGAACAAAAGCAGCAAAATGTGAGGAAAGTTGGTACTGGAAGGATCTTCACTGGATAAGGTTAGTATTTACCCTTGATCACTCCTCAGTGCATTCAAAGATAATGATTATGCTAAGTAAAACAAGTCAGACAAAAAAAGACAAATACTATACAATTTCATGTTTCATGCAATCTAAACCACAAACAAAACAAACACAGACTCATAGATACGGAGAACAAACGGCATGGTGAACAGAGAGGAAGAGGGTGCGGAAGGTGAAATACATAAATACATAAGAGAGGTAGAAATGTCCAATGAAATAAGTAAGCCACAGGGATGTATAACATACAGCATAAGGAATATGGTCAATAACACTGAAATTTTATAGGGACAGTGGTTTACTAGACTTGTGCTGATTAATTCATAAAGAAGGCAAATGTCAAATTACTATGTAATATACCAGAAATTACCATGATATTGTACATAAATTATATTTCAATTCAAAAAGCAATACTTAGAGCAGGAATTGAATACAGATAGAAATATATTTAATAATGCAATAAATATGATTATAAATATTCCATATGTTTATGAGAATCACATGAAATAAAATTTATCAGAATTCCTATGTATGCAGGGGACAAATATAAAACAGTAACAAAACAGCATGTATTTTTGTGTGTCAATATTTATGTTTTATTCATATCAAGGTATTGGATTATATATTAGCAGATCTGAAACATGTGATCCCACCTCTGACAGTGATAGATGAAACGGCCTTAGGGAACAAATGTCCAAATGATAAAATGCACACATATTCATCAATAATGCAGCCTTCTTAGAATAAAAGTAATCTGATTACACAATCATATAGCTCAATAAAATATAGCAACAATTTTAAGATGAGCAATTTGTGCACAAATACGGCACATTTAAAGGGCAGTAGCAGCTTCATCTGGTGAATATGTACAGTAAGTTGATACAAACTGTGGTCTTCCATTATGGCTTGGCACAATGAACCATAATTCTATTCAACTTTCTTACTGAAAGGCAGTTTGTTGGGTTTTCTTTTCAAAATTACACTCTCAAAGGTATATACCTTTAATTCAATAATTAAATGTTTTGAGATCCTAGCTAGTGTATTCCAGCACTAAAGGACATAACAGTTTTGTTTTAAACTGTTTTCTATGAGAGACTTCTTACTTAAACCTGATGGATTCTCAGACCAAAACATTTTGAGATCTCTCAAAGGTCATGAAGAATATAGAGAGCATGAGAAGTTTATGTTTACTTGAAATGTATGTAAATCAAATGAAAATAAACTAAGTCCCTTCAGTTCAATTCAGTTCTGTTGCTCAGTCGTGTCCGACTCTTTGCGACTGCATGAACCACAGCACGCCAGGCTTCCCTGTCCATCACCAACTCCCGGAGTTCACTCAGACTCACGTCCATCGAGTCGGTGATGCCATTCATCCATCTCATCCTCTGTCGTCCTCTTCTCCTCCTGTCTTCAACCTTTCCCAGCATCAGGGTCTTTTCAAATGAGTCAGCTCTTCGCATCAGGTGGCCAAAGGATTGGAGTTTCAGCTTCAACATCAGTTCTTCCAATGAACACACAAGACTGATCTCCTTTAGAATGGACTGGTTGGATCTCCTTGCAGTTCAAGGGACTCTCAAGAGTCTTCTCCAACACCACAGTTTAAAAGCATTAAATCTTCAGTGCTCAACTTTCTTTATAGTCCAACTCTCACATCCATACATGACTACTGGAAAAACCATAGCCTTGACGAGACGGACATTTGTTGGCAAAGTAATGTCTCTGCTTTTTAATATGCTATCTAGGTTGGTCATAACTTTCCTTCCAAGGAGTAAGTGTCTTTTAATTTCATGGCTGCAGTCACCATCTGCAGTGATTTAGGAGCCCCTCCAAAATTGTCAGCCACTGTTTCCCCATCTATTTGCCATGAAGTGATAGTGATCATGACTGGATGCCATAATCTTAGTTTTCTGAATGTAGAGCTTTAAGCCAACTTTTTCACTCTCCTCTTTCACTTTCATCAAGAGGCTCTTTAGTTCTTCTTCACTTTCTGCCATAAGGGTGGTGTCATCTGCATATCTGAGGTTATTGATATTTCTCCCAGCAATCTTGATTCCAGCTTGTGCTTCTTCCAGCCCAGCATTTCTCATGATGTACTCTGCATAGAAGTTAAATAACCAGGGTGACAATATACAGCCTTCACGTACTGCTTTTCCTATTTGGAACCAGTCTGTTGTTTCATGTCCAGTTTTAACTGTCGCTTCCTGACCTTCATACAGATTTCTCAAGAGGCAGGTCAGGTGGTCTGGTATTCCCATCTCTTTCTAAGTCATCACCCTGTCAAATAGCGAGAAAGAATATTCAGTATTATTTTAAAACACTAAAAATGTGTACACATTTATTATAGTTTCGAATTTAAGAGATTTGCTTTTCATAAAGTACCCAAAAAATAGTGATTTTCCTGTCTTTATATCTCCAAAACTGTGGACTCAGAAATAGTTTGAGGCATTTAAATACTCCAAAGTAGAGTAAGTAAGCTTTAAAAAATTAAAGATGACAGCACTAATCCTTTCCCTTAAGTCAACCCAACTAGAATCCATGGTATAAACAATGTTCTGAGTAGTTGTCTGGGTGAAATTAAGCAAAGCATTACATGAAAGTCACCTGAGAGAGACTTCCATGTAGGGATGACTAGCACCAGGAATGCTGTGAGGTATTGTATGTTCATTAATGTAGAGAAGTGAAGTGAAAGTTTCAGTCATGTCTGACTCTTTGCAACCCCATAGGCTATACAGTCCATGGAATTCTCCAGGCAAGAATACTGGAGTGGGTACCCATTCCCTTCTCTGGGGGATCTTCCCAACCCAGGGATCAAACCCAGGTCTCCCGCATTGCACGCAAACTCTTAGCAGCTGAGCCACCAGGGAAGCTTCATTTCAGTTCAGTTCAGTTCAGTCACTTAATCATGTCCGACTATTTGTGACCCCATGGACCACAGTACTCCAGGCCTCCCTGTCCATTACCAACTCCCAGAGTTTACCCAAACTCATGTCCATCGACTCGGTGATGCCATTCAACCATCTCATCTTCTTTCATTCCCTTCTCCTCCTGCCCTCAATCTTTCCCAGCATCAGGGTCTTTTCAAATGAGTCAGCTCTTCACATCAAGTGGCCAAAGGGTTGGAGTTTCAGCTTCAACACCAGTTCTTCCAATGAACACTCAGGACTGATCTCCTTTAGGATGGACTGGTTGGATCTTCTTGCAGTCCAAGGGACTCTCAAGAGTCTTCTCCAACACCACAGTTCAAAAGCATCAATTCTTTGGCATTCAGCTTTCTTTATCGTCCAACTCTCACATCCATACATGACCACTGGAAAAACCACAGCCTTGATGAGACAAACCTTTGTTGGCAAAGTACTGTCTCTGCTTTTTAATATGCTGTCTAGGTTGGTCATAACTTTCCTTCCAAGGAGTAAGAGTCTTTTAATTTCATGGCTGCAGTCACCATCTGCAGTCATTGTGTTATTAGGTAAAGCCCTATGTTCTCCAAAACACAAATGTATGCTTGTACCAGTTGAGAAAGAGAGTTCCTATTGTTCCAGATCTCACCGGAAATTTTTTTCTTCCACTTTTAAATGTTTTGTTATGAAAAATTCTCAGTTCCTTATTTGTAAAAATAATCTCATTTTGCCCATTTTACTGGGTATTCTGCAGATACCTTCTATCAAAATGTAGCTTATCTCTTCACTGTCTTTATATTGTCTCCTCTTTAAAAGGATTAGAATTAATGCATTAGAATGTATGAATATTTAGCCTTGTAGTTTGTGCTGTTTCCCTTCTCTGCCTTGATGTCATAATCTCCTAATTTTTTTCTAAAAATATATCCACATTTATTTTTCAATTAATACCCCTGGAATTTATTTGTATATATGAGACTAGGGTCATTATTGGATTTAATTTTTAATAATGGTGATAATAAGGATAATTTTTTCCTCACGATAACCCAGCATTCAAGCAACAGTTAGTGAACTGTTATCACTTCACCACTGATCCAATCTAACAATCTGATGTAACTCTGATCTTCTTAGTTGATTCCATTGATCTATGTACTATTCTTAAGGAAGCAACTGATATAAAAACAGCATGGAATTTATAAGAAGGCCGGATGATGCATGTTCTCAAATCAGAAGCAAGCAGAAATCTGTTTTACTGATGTGGGCCAATCTCAGTGAAATGTGTTACAGCTGTGAATTCACTGGATAAGTGGATTATTTTTTGTACGGAATAATTTTTAGCTTCTTTAGATTTCATCAGCCCATATACAACTTTTTTTAAAGTGTACCAGAATAGGCCAGTGAGGGGGAATACAATAATTAAAAGTTTATATTTTTAAGTAAATACTTTTTAACATGTAAGAGCATTCTCTCAGTATCAACATCTTGGTCTCAAAAATAATGATTCTTCTTATTTTGATCTTACTGCAGATAGCTAGAATTCAATTTTTTAAAGAAGCAGATAATGAGAAAAGAGAGAAAACATGGAATTTCTGACCCCCTTAGCATTTGATGGTTCCAAGTTCAGAATGAACCAATTTCTGTTTTACTTTCAATATTCAGTGCCCTCCAAAGTTCTTCGCTTCTCCCTCACTCTTTTTCCCTCTTTTGTTGTACTTCAAGAGTACAGAGGCAAAATAATAGGGGCTATAATTCATTTCTTTCCTTCCCTCACTTTTCACATCCAATTTCTCACAAGATACTACCTAAATATCTCCCAAGGCTATTTGTTTTTTAAGTGTCAACATTCACAAGCCATTGCCTGAGCTATTGAAATAACGTGTGAATTCACCAGCATCTGGTTTTGTTCCCTTCAAATTCATGCAAAACTCAACTGATCTTTTCAAATGCAGAAACAATGTTATTCTCAAGATTAAAATGTCTGTTTGGCTTTTCATGATCTACAGCACAAAATGTGAACCCTTTATCATCCCATCTATCCTCTGATCCCTACTTATACTTTCAGCCTCATCTCAAGCTATTCTCTGCCTCAAAATTTACATACCTGTGATTTCATCAACTTCACTCCCTTCCTCTTTGATCATCCTCCCTCACATCTTCAAAAGGAGCTAAGATGTTGCTCTACTATGAAGGTTTTGTTGCTCAACCCAACTCTCCAAAGGCCCCCAATGATATATAAACCCATTAGATATTAGACTTTTTTTGGTTTCTTGTAGACAACAAGCACTCTTCCCCAAAGTAACTTCATTTTTCTTTCTCCTTATTTTGGTATTGATGTTATGGAGGCTTACTGTTTTTACTTTTTGTCATAATGAAGATTAAATTTTCATAGGTCAAATTCTGGTAATTTATTTTTGGATTTCCTGGTTTCATAGCATAGTCAAAAATGTTTTCTTGTTAAAAATACTAATGTACATATTCTTGTCAGACTTGCAAGCTTTGAATTTTTATATTACATGTTGAAAGTATTCTGGGGTAAGGAGTTAAGCAGAGCTGCTTTTTCCTTCCCATTATTTTAGTGTCATGATATATTTATTAGCAGGTTGTGTTCACTGTTTTCTATTCTGTTAATCCATTTCTCCTCGCCCTCAATGGCTAGTCACTTATTTTTATCCTTCAAATGAACTTTAGAATAATTTTATGAAGTTTCACTCCTCAGTTTGAGAAAACTCTTTTGTTGAGTTTACATCTCATCTATAGACCCTTTAAAGGAAAATTCGTTAATTTAAAATATGGAGTTTTCAAGAAAGAAGCAATTCCTTCAACGTGTTCAAGTCTTCAAGTGCCTCTGCTTATTTCAAATGATATTTGTAAATATGAGTTCTACACATTTCTTACTACATTCATCACTAGGCACAATACTGCTCATATCCATAGTGTGAATACAATATATACTTATTCGTATTTTCCTAGCAGCTTAGTTCTAGTAATGTTTTGATCTTGATATATTGTCGATGTAACTATGTTAATTACATTTCTGGGGTTATTGCCCCATTTTTTTGTGAGGTCTCTTGGAATTCAAAGTGTCCTGCCGTATAACCTGCTGGTGATTGTATTTTTCCTGTGGGTTTTCACTATTTATCTCATTCATTTTATTCTCTTTCCTAAGTTGTTTGTAAGTCAGTTGTTGACTAATATTTCAAGGACAAAGCTCAGTAAAACTTAGAATTAGTTTCAGATACAACACTGTTTATCTGCAGCCAAAGAAGACACTAAGCTGAGTTTCTGTTCCTCTTTCCTCTGGTCATCAATACCTCCACCAGTTCTTAATTTTCTTATTCCCTTTGTCTTTACTTTCTCCATTCTCTGAAGTCTCTGTTCTGAGAGGTAGGAACTTTGAAATTTACCAGGCCTCTCCCACTTTTTTTCTTTTCAAAGGAGAACGAATTTAACAAGCCCTGAAATTCCCTGACCCACATTAAGAGCTATTCACCTGAACTGGTTGGTGGTCTGTGGCTTACATTTCACGTCTCTTGCTGTTCTGCCAGCTTACTACCATCCCATAGCCCTATTGTAGATTCTTCCTTCTAGATTTCTGTTATCCCTAGGAGCTTTTAGAAATGTGTCCACTCATTTTTCTCCCACTATCCTGTTTCAGAAGGAATTGGAATCAGTAATTTATGAACAATTCTATGGATGACAATTTTTAAAATTTATGGAAAGAACTTGTACCCCTCCTTTCGTGTCCTACTGCTCCTATTTTTTTTCCAACTTATTGAATCCTAGGGAAGAAAGTTTATTGATTTGTTTTATGCGACTATATTTCCCCAGAGGATGAGGCTTTTGTTTAGGAAAGACAGCTAACTCTAAAAAAAAAAAAAAACTGTTGACCAGGATACCAGTCAAAAGGCTGCTGCCATAAGCCAATTGAGAAATGGTGGAGCAGATTAGGAAAAGCTGCATGAGAACTCAAGACTGAATACATGCAAAATAAATGTATCTCTGATTCAGATGCTGCTACTGCTACTGCTGTTGCTGCTGCTGCTAAGTCGCTTCAGTCGTGTCCGACTCTGTGCAACCCCATAGACAGCAGCCCACCAAGCTCCTCTGTCCATGGGATTCTCCAGGCAAGAACACTGGAGTGGGTTGCCATTTCCTCCTCCAATGCATGAAAGTGAAAAGTCAAAGTGAAGTCGCTCAGTCGTGTCCGACTCCTAGCGACCCCATGGACTGCAGCCCACCAGGCTCCTCCGTCCATGGGATTTTCCAGGCAAGAGTACTGGAGTGGGGTGCCATTGCCTTCTCCAGGGTAACAGCTGACCAAAGCCAAACACGGACAGCCAGAAACTACCAGAACAAAAGGGGGCAAGGAGCAGAGATCTGAAAAATTTGGGCTCAATCAAGGTTCTGCCAGTTATTAACATGTATGTCATTCTGAAAATCTTATGGTAATTCTGGGCTTCAATTTTCTTACCTGTAAAATGGTCACTAGTTTTTCTTTTAGACCACTCAGTATCTAAATCTTCCCAGCCTGACAAAGATTCTCCACCATGTGATCCTGATGGAAGACAGAGCCCTCCTCTCAGTGCAGAAGCTTCAAACGCCAGAAACGGCCCTCCCCACAACAGACACCTGTTCTGAACTAAGGACTTAGGCTGATCATCTCTGGGAGTGAAGGCAGTTACGACCAAGTCCCATTCCTCATTCCTTGGACAGCAGTGGCAACGCTGCTAGGGCTCAGAGCCTCAGTCATGCAATTTGCCACAGCTTCTGTGTGGCATTTTCTCACTGGACCAGTTACCTGTTATGACCATAAGAATTAAGGGTACATAAAGCTTTATTCTTTCACACATATCCTCCAAAACTGGATTTCTAGGCATCTGGGGAATTCTATTAGCTCTCCAACATCATTTCATTTATTTTTGCCTAAGTCAAACAGAGTTTACTCTCAGGTGCCAGCATTAATGATTTGAAATTGTCTTTCATATGGAACCATTGTGACTACTGAATAAAATGATACAGGTTATATAACTAATACAGGAACTGGAAAGAAGCTTGTGTTCAAAAAATATCAATGTTATTATCAATTACTGTGACATTACTCCTTGGCTGCTTAAGTGCTATTTTCCAGGAGATAAAAATATCATTCACGTATAAAATAATTTCAGCCCCAATTCTTCCAAAGGTTTTATAGCAAAAGAAAAAAAGCCACAGTTAAAAAAAACATCAAGGTAAAGTAGCAAGAAAATGAACACTAGAGACAGATGGAATTTAATTCAAATCTGCTTTTTTCACTTTCTTGAGCAAGGACTTTTAATCTCTCTGAATCCTAATTTGCCATCTGTTAACTGTGTATAAATAATTCCTAACTTCAAGGTTGTAGTGAGGATGGTAAAAATATACTCAAGACATTTATCATGTTGCCAAATTTGGATAATTAGACTAATAAGTGGTAGCTATTGTTGTTGCAGGAATTCTCTTTTCCTTCATTTAATGTATACAGTATTCTCACACACCTTGCATAACAAGTCAGCAGTTGTAAGGATTTCTGCTAGATATTAGTCCCTTCAAACAGTTTTCATTTGAATGTTTATATTGGAAAGCCTATTATGTCATTAGATACAGCAAGATATTGCAAAAACTTTTATAGAATATGTATTTTTAAATTATGTTTGCAAGTGACATGGGGCATTTGAGAACAACCCAAGGGTTATTTAGTTATATAGAAGTCACCTATGTGTATCTTTGTAGTAAATTATTTGAATAGACCTCAGATATTCTGAAGTCACATGTTATCTTGCATTATTCTGTTCAACCAAAAGGGTAATCCCAAAGATTACCATTTAGAGCACTAACCAGTCTGTACGTATTAGCTAATTCATTTTATCATATGTCTTTGAATGACTATGTAAGTCTCGCATTAGTATATTCATTATAAGCCTACATTTCCAGTAACTTTTGTATTGAAGACAGGAGTTAATACTCTGTTATGGGGAAAAAAAAAAAAAAAGGAATACAGGCAGTAGGAAAAAAAAGAGTATTTGGGAAAATCACCATGGAAATTTTATATTTTAATTACACTTTCGGGTGAAAGAAATGGTACAAACTGCTTTAAAGTCTCTAGGAATAAATTTTATGATTCATAGAAAAACATTTATTAAGACCAAGAAATGTATTTTCAGACCACTAGTTACTAAATGGCAATAAAATATCTAGAAGCTGGCCGAAGTCTGCGCATATCAGGCAGGCCTTGGGTTTATTTATTAACGCCTTGGAAGATGATGTTAACAGTGGAAGGTAGCAACTAAAAGAAACTGGAAATGACTCTGTTCTGCCTTCGATACAAAAGTAGTAACAGATAGATCTCTGATTGCTCAAATGAATTCAAAGACTGATAGGTCTGTGACAATACAGAGCTCCTTAAAAAAAGGAGCATACATGATTCAACTTTTAGATAAAATGCACACATTTGAAAAATAAAAAAATTTATTTTAAAATGAGTTTGTTACCATAAACTAAAAATGTCAGTCTTTTCGAAATGAGAAGTGAAAGGTGAAATGGTAAGCAAACACTGTGAATGAAAGCAAGTGATAAGTAAAAAAGAAAAAAAAAGAAAATAAAAGAAACTGAATGCAGAATGGGAAAGTGATATGTCAGTTAACTTGTCATAGCAGAAACTTAATTAGCATTAAAAATTTACATATTTACAGATGCACATATTAAAGCTTGAGTGAATTTGAACTTAAAAACTACAGATTGGTCAACAAAATTATAGGCTAAAGAAAAATAAGAATGTGCCTACTATTAATAAACAAATATAGCCAAAGTTGCACTCAGAAATTCACACTCACAGCAGTTCATGTAAAAATGGCCAATAATAATAACTTGACCAATTTTCAATTTAAAAAAATGAAAAATAACTATATAAAGCTAAAGCAAAGAAATAAAAGGAAAGAACTAAAGCTGTCAGGAACTGGCAGACAGGGGGTGAAAACAGAATTCAGTATAACAAGAAAAGTACAATACTTCTATGAATCCAGTAGAAATGTCCTACTAAAAGATACAATTAGACTTGAGTAAGAAATTCTTTTTTTTAATATAAATTTATTTATTTTAATTGGAGGTTTGAATAAGAAATTCTTAAATAACACTTACTAAGTTTGACCAACCTAGATAAAATATTTAAAAACAGAGACATTACTTTGCCAACAAAGGTCCATCTGGTCAAGGCTATGGTTTTTCCAGTGGTCATGTATGGATGTGACAGTTGGACTGTGAAGAAAGCTGAGTGCCGAAGAATTCATGCTTTTCAACTGTGGTGTTGAAGGACTCTTGAGAGTCCCTTGGACTGCAAGGAGATCCAACCAGTCCATTCTGAAGGAGATCAGCCCTGGGAGTTCATTGGAAGGACCGATGCTAAAGCTGAAACTCCAATACTTTGACCACCTCATGCGAAAAGTTGACTCATTGGAAAAGACTCTGATGCTGGGAGGGATTGGGGGCAGGAGGAGAAGGGGACGACAGAGGATGAGATGGCTGGATGGCATCACCGACTCGATGGACATGAGTCTGAGTAAATTCCGTGAGTTGGTGATGGACAAGGAGGCCTGGCATGCTGTAATCCATGGGGTCGCAAAGAGTCGGACACGACTGAGAGACTGAACTGAACTGAACTGGACTGATGTACTACACAGTAACCTATCTATAAATATTAAATTATTTAATTCTGACTACTGGCCAAAGAATTAGATACTTTTATTATTCTGGCTTTTTTCAAAATTTTTTCCCTTTATTTTTATTTAAAATGTTATTAGTCATAAAAGCCAATATTTTATTCTGGCTTTTTTTTAATAGATAAAAAACTAAGGTACAGAAAAGCTAAGTAACTCTATTGAGATCACAACGGCAGGAAATAGCACACCAGGATTTGAACCAGAGCAGTCTGTCTCCTGGCTCTGGGCTCTTAATATTATGCTATGAAACCAATTAGTGAAATGAACTAACTATTAGTGAAATGAACCAATAAACAGAAAGCAATTTCAAACAAATATCCAACACATGTTTTTAACTTTAAAAACTAATTGTAAATTATATTTTAATGAGTCGCCAGTCCATGTTTGATGCACGATACTGGATGCTTGGGGCTGGTGCACTGGGACGACCCAGAGGGATGGTATGGGGAGGGAGGT
This sequence comes from Bos indicus, assembly GCF_029378745.1. Taxonomy (NCBI): domain Eukaryota; kingdom Metazoa; phylum Chordata; class Mammalia; order Artiodactyla; family Bovidae; genus Bos; species Bos indicus. Next base: position 7,240,012 of record NC_091767.1, read on the forward strand.
GGGAGGAGGGTTCAGGATGGGGAACACATGTATACCTGTGGCAGATTCATTTTGACATATGGCAAAACCAACACAATATTGTAAAGTTAAAAAATTAAATTAAATTAAAAAAAAAAGAATATTAGGAATGCTTTGATTTGGAAAGAAAATAGAGATTGATTTTACCACCAGTTATTATGAAACACATTAAGCAGTAATCTTGTTCTATAGTTAAGAATATGTAGATCATTGTAGCATAAGACAAAGTGACAAAACTAACTTTATCAGAATGGAATATATTCAATGATAAGATTTCAGTCAGTGATAAGAGGATTATATAGTAAACGGACAAATGTTTATTAGAAAATGTTCTTATGTCTACAATGAATTACAAAAAGATTTAATAGTGACTTTTTAATTAAAAACCTGAAAAATATATACATGGACATTTATCTAATCTTGAGTTGGGTATTTTCTATACATAAAAAATGAGAAATGGGAATTCCCTGGTGGTAGAGTGATTAGGATTCTGGGGCTTTACTGCCAGGGACCTGGGGTTTACTGCCAGGATTCCTGGTCAGGGAACTAAGATTCCACAAGTCACACAATCAAAAAAAAAAAAAGAGAAGGGGGGGAGAAATGGATAATCTGATGCTTTAAATATAAAAAGTTGTGAGTCAACATGGCAGAAATCACAAAAAAAAATCATGAAAAAGTAACTTGAAAACACAATATATGTTTAAAATAGATACAAAAATATCTACTATAGCATTCTACCAAATCAGTTAAAGAAAAAAATATTTAAACACAATTTTAAAGCATAAAAAGTAATTCTAACAAAGTTACCCCCTAAAAGGCACAAAAATGACTATTGAATAGGTACTAAAATAATGAAACTATCAAAGAAACACTAACTAAAATAATAAAGTACTACTTACATGTTTTCAAATTATCAAAGTTTTTAAAATTTTTAATAATAGTTCCATGAATAAGGCACTCTTGGCCACAGTTGGTGACAATATAAATTGCTACAACTGTCACCAAATATAATTTGACAGAAAGAAAATTAAGGTACAAAAGCATTCACAAACATTTTTAAAGAATTCTCCACTAAGAATTTTTTTTTTTAATTTGGTGTATGATGTAGTAGAGGTGGCATGATTTCTAAGCTCTTATTCCTGCATTAGGTGGTTTCCTACTATTGATCTGTATCTATTATCTATCATCTATCTACCTATCCAGCCAGCCACACACACACATACATACATACATACACACACAGAGTATTTGAAATTAAATACATACAGAAAGGAAAGTACATAAAGCTGCAACCATGCAAAAGCTTATTTTCTAAAGGAAGAGAGTGAAAGGGTTTCTGCTTCTAGCAAGCACAAGTGCATAGTGCATAATTCATCATACATTTCCTTCCAATTTCACATAATAGCCTGCATTGTTCAGCCTTCAGTGGTAACTATATCAATTTGATTGCTTTTTTATGTCAGAGAATTACAGTGCTGCAAAGTCCATTATTTTTTATATCATATTTAATAAGCAATTCATTTTAGGGTTTTTGACCCAGAGGAAGTGAAAATTTGTATCTCCTACAGATGGGTCTTCCCAGTGGCTTCTATATTTGAAAGAAAATGAAGCCTGAATACCTTGCTTACTCAATTGATTTTACAAGTGCTTTATGTCGCAGCATCATGCTTTCAGACGCTCACCAGGAAATCTTACTGAAATCTCAATGCTTGGAAGTTGGGAAGAATATTACAAACTATGGAATGGTAATAAAAGGAAAACTAAATAAGCAAGTCCTTCCCTATGTCAGAAGTTCTTTTCCATCACATTTACCTCAAGTCCACAGCTTCTGCCAGAAAGGGACATGGTGAACCTGCTCAGGACAAGCTTAACAGAAGACAGAAAACCAAAGAAGGACAGCAGAGGAAGGCCAGGGCAGGGCTGTAGGCATTGCTGTGTGACCTGTATTTTGACTTAAAGGAATATCTTTGAGCTCCTGAGCTAATCTGTACAAAAATTTGTGATATTTAGTCTTCAGAGGAGGAGGAAGGTTGTGTCTTGGGGGTGTTATATGCTCTGTTTATCATGACTGCGCCTTCCCTTTTGCTGTCTTGACCAATTTTAGCTGGTCAGTGAAAGATGGAGTGTTTTTAATTTCAGTCTGATTTGGTTAATCTATTTAATTAGACTTAAAAAGGGTTTAAAGAAATCATTAACCTGAATAGATATTTATGGCTCTTCAACTGATATCTATAATTTGAACAATAGTTCTAGAATGCTAAATATCTTTTAAATAGATGTCCATCAGCAGACAAATGGATAAGAAAGCTGTGGTATATATACACAATAGATTTTTACTCAGCCATTAAAAAGAATACATTTGAATCAGTTCTAATGAGGTGGATGAAACTGGAGCCTATTATATACAGTGAAGAAAGTCAGAAAGAAAAAACACCAATACACTATCAGTTTGGTTCAGTCTCTCAGTCGTCTCCGACTCTTTGCGACCCCATGGATCACAGCACGCCAGGCCTCCTTGTCCATCACCAACTCACCGAATTTACTCAGACTCATGTCCATCGAGTCGGTGATGCCATCAAGCCATCTTATCCTCTGTCGTCCCCTTCTCCTCCTGCCCCCAATCCCTCCCAGCATCAGGGTCTTTTCCAATGAGTCAACTCTTCGCATGAGGTGGCCAAAGTACTGGAGTCTCAGCTTTAACATCAGTCCTCACAAAGATCATCCAGGACTGACCTCCTTTAGAATGGACTGGTTGCAGTCCAAGGGACTCTCAAGAGTCTTCTCCAACACCACAGTTCAAAAGCATGAATTCTTCGGCACTCAGCTTTTTTCACAGTCCAACTCTCACAACCATACATGATCACGGGAAAAACCATAGCCTTGACTAGACGGACCTTGGTTGGCAAAGTAATGTCTCTGCTTTTTTTTTTTTTAATATAAATTTATTTATTTTAATTGGAGGTTAATTACTTCCCAATACAATATTGTCTCTGCTTTTTAATATGCTATCTAGGTTGGTCATAACTTTCCTTCCAAGGAGTAAGCATCTTTTAATTTCATGGCTACAGTCACCATCCACAGTGATTTTGGAGCCCAGAAAAATAGTCTGACACTGTTTTCACTGTTTCCCCATCTATTTTCCATGAAGTGATGGGACCAGATGCCATGATCTTAGTTTTCTGAATGTTGAGCTTTAAGCCAACTTTTTCACTCTCCTCTTTCACTTTCATCAAGAGGCTTTTTAGTGCCTCTTCATTTTCTGCCATAAGGGTGGTGTCATCTGCATATCTGAGGTTATTGATATTTCTCCCAGCAGTCTTGATTCCAGCTTGTGCTTCTTCCAGCCCAGCGTTTCTCATGATGTACTCTGCATAGAAGTTAAATAAGCAGGGTGACAATATACAGCCTTGATGTACTCCTTTTCCTACTTGGAAAAAGATTGTTGTTCCATGTTCAGTTCTAACTGTTGCTTCCTGACCTGCATATAGTTTTCTCAAGAGGCAGGTCAGGTGGTCTGGTATTCCCATCTCTTGAAGAATTTTCCACAGTTTGTGGTGATCCACGCAGTCAAAGGCTTTGGCATAGTCAACAAAGCAGAAATAGATGTTTTTATGGAACTCTCTTGCTTTTTTGATGATCCAGCAGATGTTGGCAATTTGATCTCTGGTTCCTCTGCCTTTTCTAAATCCAGCTTGAACATCTGGAAGTTCACAATTCACATATTGCTGAAGCCTGGCTTGGAGAATTTTGAGCATTACTTTACTAGCGTGTGAGATGAGTGCAAATTTGTTGTAGTTTGAGCATTCTTTGGCATTGCCTTTCTTTGGGATTGGAATGAAAACTGACCTTTTCCAGTCCTGTGGCCACTGCTGAGTTTTCCAAATTTGCTGGCATATTGAGTGCAGCACTTTCACAGCATCGTCTTTCAGGATTTGAAATAGCTCAACTGGAATTCCATCACCTCCAGTAGCTTTGTTCTTAGTGATGCTTTCTAAGGCCCACTTGCCTTCACATTCCAGGACATCTTGCTCTATGTGAGTGATCACACCATCGTGATTATCTGGGTCGTGAAGATCTTTTTTGTACAGTTCTGTGTATTCTTGCCACCTCTTCTTAATATCTTCTGCTTCTGTTAGGTCCATACCATTTCTGTCCTTTATTGTGCCCATCTTTGCATGAAATGTTCCCTTGGTGTTTCTAATTTTCTTGAAGAGATCTCTAGTCTTTCCCATTCTGTTGTTTTCCTCTATTTCTTTGCATTGATCGCTGAGGAAGACTTTCTTATCTCTCCTTGCTATTCGTTGGAATTCTGCATTCAGATGCTTATATCTTTCCTTTTCTCCTTTGCTTTTCACCAGTACAGTATACCAATGCAAATATATGGAATTTAGAAAGATGGTAACGATGATCCTATATGCAAGACAGCAAAAGAGACCTAGATATAAAGAACAGTCTTTTGGACTCTGTGGGAGAAGGCGAGGGTGGGGTGATTTAGAGAATAGCATTGCAACATGTATATTATCATATATGAAACAGATCCCCAGTCCAGGTTCGATGCATGAGACAGGGTGCTCAGGGCTGGTGCACTGGGATGACCCTGAGGGATCGGATGGGGAGGGAGTTGGGAGGGACGTTCAGGATAGGGAACACATGTACACCCGTGGCTGATTCATGTCAATGTATGGCAAAACCACCACAATATTGTAAAGTAATTAGCCTCCAATCAAAATAAATAAATTAATTTTAAAAAAGAAAATAAGTACATGATGCAGAGTACATCATGAGAAACGCTGAGCTGGAAAAAGCACAAGCTGGAATCAAGATTGCCGGGAGAAATATCAATAACCTCAGATATGCAGATGACACCACCCTTATGGCGGAAAGTGAAGAGGAACTCAAAAGCCTCTTGATGAAAGTGAAAGAGGAGAGTGAAAAAGTTGGCTTAAAGCTCAACATTCAGAAAACTAAGATCATGACATATGGTCCCATCACTTCATGGGAAATAGATGAGGAAACAGTGGAAACAGTGGGAGACTTTATTTTGGGGGCTCCAAAATCACTGTGGATGGTGATTGCAGCCATTAAGTTAAAAGACACTTACTCCTTGGAAGAAAAGTTATGACCAACCTAGATGGCATATTCAAAAGCAGAGACATTACTTTGCCAACAAAGATCCATCTAGTCAAGGCTATGGTTTTTCCATGGTCATGTATGGATGTGAGAGTTGAACTGTGAAGAAAGCTGAGCACCGAAGAATTGATGCTTTTGAATTCTTGTGTTGGAGAAGACTCTTGAGAGTCCCTTGGACCGCAAGGAGATCCAACCTTGCAGTCCATTCTAAAGGAGATCAGTCCTGGGTGTTCATTGGAAGGACTGATGCTAAAGCTTAAACTCCAATACTTTGACCACCTCATGCGAAGAGTTGACTCATTGGAAAAGACCCTGATTCTGGGAGGGATTGGGGGCAGGAGGAGAAGGGGACGACAGAGGATGAGATGGCTGAATGGCATCAGTAACTCAATGGACATGAGTTTGAGTAAACTCTGAGAATTGCTGATGGACAGGGAGGCCTGGCGTGCTGCGATTCATGGGGTAGCAAAGAGTTAGACACGACTGAGTGACTGAACTGAACTGAACTGAACTGAACTCAGCTTAGAATGAGCACAAGTAGAATCACTGATCATTTCTTAGGAAGCAAGGTGATGTCTTACAGAGATGTTTTTCTCATCTGCAGAGATTGTTCACAGATATATAACGTATTTCACATGAATGATTTTACTGTCCAACATCTAGAAACTGAAAATATCTCTTCTAGCTTTATACAACAAGGAAACATTTGTTTTAATCAACTCTCCTATAGTAAAACATGAACAGAAACACCCTTTATAAGGTGTTAAATGTATCATATATTTAAACCCTTTATAAGTGTAATTAAACAGATTGAAACAGACTGAAATTTTAACAAGCCACTCCATCTTTCTGACCAGTAAAATGGATCAAGGCAGAAACACCAATTTTATGAAAAGGTTTTTCTCCCTTAAGTCTATGAATGGTTTGATATTGAGGTTCAAAGTTACTTCTAAGTCCTTATACTCTACAAATTCTATAAATCTTACTTTCTCAGCAATGTCACTTTGTCAGCATCCTATAGGGTGGCCAAAATTAAAGCATAAGAACAAGCAGTGGTTCCCAAGCTTGTCAAAACCAAAAGAGTGGCCTATCTATAGGCTGGGCTGACGCAACAAGAGATCACAAAACTGGATGGCTTATAACAACAAAAGCGTATTCTCTCACAGTTCTGGAACCTGTGAGAAAGAACTCACAGTCCCTGGCAGGGAGCCCCTGTGGCGGGCCCAGGGGTCCTTGGCCTCCATCGTCACCTAATGTCTTCCCTCTGTGTAGTGGCTTTGTGGAATTAACATTTACCAAGTGTCCTGTGTCAGATGGTGAGCTGCTGTTCAACAAAAGGCCACAAAAGAGATTGAAATAGGGAGGTTTATTATTCACACGTCCTGGAGGAGGAGCATGGCATAATTTGAGGGAACATTTTGTGAGGCCGAGTTAGGAGAGGCAAAGAGCAGCAGGACCTGGGGCACATGCTGTTATTAGGGCCTGTGGATAGAGTTCTTTGGGGTTATCAGTCTCTTACTCAGGGTCATTTTTTTAAATTAATGATTCAATGGATGGTAGTGGTTGTGAGACACAGGCAAATATGAAAACCTCTGGAATTGCAAAAGTAGCTGCCCAGATCTTTCCTTGATGCATTAGAAACATACTCTGGCCCATATTTTATTAAATCTGGTCTCCAGGTGAGCAAAACAACACATTACTTGTATAATGAAAGCTCTTTTCATTAGAATGTTTTCAATAGAAAACATTTCTATTTTATAATCCTATAATGACACAGCTCACACTGACATTTTCCAGTGGATCATGAGTCATAAATCCATAGACTCTAGTTGTTTACCCCAAGCAAAAAAAAAAAAAAAAGAAATCCCAGACAGGCCATGTATACCCCCACTAAAAAAGAAGTTCTTATCGGTAGATAAAAACTGCCCTTTATCTTTCCAGCAGTACACAAGATTAGGAGACATGTTTGCAAGGTGATTTGATCAGGTCATTTCTCCTCAGATGTCCCCTAGGTTAGAAGAACTGTGTGCCAATTATCTGCTAAATCTTTTCCCCAAGGTGGAACTAGGTTATTTCCAAACTATCTTTCAATTCAATCACTATGTTACTCCAGGTTAATTGTGTTATAACCCATGTCCCTCTCATTTAACATATTAAATTCTCATTACCACCTAAAATAATTTAGTACATTAAGGAGATAAGCATGGCAAAATACTGTTGCTAGAATTTAATCCTTCAGTATGGAATTTAAAATGTTAAATATCTTTAGGCAGTTCATGAGATTTTTACCACAGAATTACTCAATATAACATTGTCAGCAGAAAAAAATATAATAATTCAATATGCAATTTTAAAAGCTTCATAAGTATTCAAGTTTTTTTTTGTCTTTTACTTGCCTGTAACTGTGATTCAGTAGTGGCTGTCAAGAACACATAACTCATCATATTACATTATTGATACATTATCTTTGAAAATCAAAGCCAAGAATTACCTACATGTTTTAAGCTGTCTATTGATTTTTCAACATGGTATAACACAGTATAGTTCAAAACACCTCAAAATCATGATAGTCTAAGACATGTGAGGAAGTATTGCAACACTTAATTCTGTATTATATTCGAAATTTTTAATATCTTAAAATGACATACACATGTTTTCACTATGCAAACTAATAATAAGCATGTCTCCCATAATAACAAAATAATTATCTTTCTTCCTAGGTTCTCTACTAATTTGCATTTGTTACTTGTTGATTTATTTTATCATCTTCAGACAAGTGACAGCTAGCACTAAAGTTTTCAGAAAAATATTGATAAAAGTATAAAGTTGGTGGAAAATACACTTATTTATGGCAAGCGTTAAAAAATCTACTCAAAATAAAACAAAAATACATCCAGACTTATGGACATGGGAGAGAGGAGGAGAGGGTGAGATGTATGGAGAGAGTAGCGTGGAAGTTTACATTATCATATGTAAAATAGATAGCCAGTGGGTCAGGGAACTCAAACAAGGGCTCTGTATCAACCTGGAGGGGTGAGATGGGGAGGGAGATGGGAGAGAGGTTTAAGAGGGAGGGGGCATATGGACACCTATGGCTGATTCATGCTGATGTTTGACAGAAAATAACAAAATTCTGTAAAGCAATTACCCTTCAATTAAAAAATAATTTTTTTAAAAAATGAAAGTATATCAGTAATATTATGTGAAAGATTTAATAAGGAAAGTATAAAATAATAAAGGAAAGAATAAATAAGGAAATTAATAAGGAAAGAATAAAATAATAAAAATAGAAATTCAAAAAATAGGAAAATACTAACAAGTAGAATGTCAAATAGATCCTGGCATTGGTGAGTATGTGTGTGTATTACACATCTTACTGATTACACACTAATGCATAAACATGGGTATGCAGCCATTCTAGTGACATATTTTCCCCAATCATTTGTTTACAGTTAGCTTTCAGTTTTCGAAACATATATGGATTTTTCTTTGTGACTTATTTTTTTTAACTTCTAATTTCCTTTCTCATCTAGTTGTCAGAGAAATACTGACTGCAGTCAATTATTTTCTTATAATTTTAGAGATTTTATTTTTTATATTTAAGTTGTTAATTCATCTTGACCAAAAAAAAAGGGGGGGGGGGGTAATGAAAGCAAATTAAGTGGTAACTAAAAATATAAAGTTTATCTACTTCATAATCACACCTCGATCACAGAATTACCTTAGTTCTACTCTCTCTCCCTACATTGATGAGGTTGGCCTTAACTTATCCAGGCACAACTGGGAAGCAAGTGCACTGGAAATTCTTTACCTGGAGTCAGAAAGACCTATGCTTTAGTCTTAGACCTGTGTCTTTAATAAATGTGTGACCTTTGTTAGGTTTTGATCTACACAGTGGAAGATAGCACCTGTATCATAGACTTACTTTGAGAATTAGGCTTAATTTTATCTAAAGCACATAGAATAAGACTTGACATTTAGTATCACTGCAATGACCCATGAAAACTTCTTATAACTAAATGTACAGCAAGTATCAGACACTACTATTATGCAACTGGTTTTTCTAGAGGTGAGATATTGAAAGCCCATTGGAGAAACATTCTTGTCTTCTACACATTTTCCCTTTTTATTATCTAAGTAATGAAAGTTTATTATTACTATGTGATGTTTAATTTTATGGGGCAACCTGACTGGGCCACAAGGAAGCCAGATATTTGGTTAAACATTATTCTGGGTGTTTCTATGAGAGCATTTTTAGATGAGTGTAACCTTTTAATCAGTAGATTGAGTAAAGCAGATGGCCCTCCCTGATGTGGGTGGGCCTCATCCAATCAGTTGAAGGCCCGACTAGAACACACAGGATGACTGTCTCCCAAGTAAGAGAGAGCTCTTCTTGCTGACTGCTTTCAAATGCAGATGCCAGCTTTTTTCCTGCCTTCAAACTCAGGCTGAAACATCAGCTCTCCCTGGGTCTCAGACAAGAAGCACACCATTGGCTCTCTTGCTTCTCAGGCCTTTGGACCTGGACTGGACTTTGCTCTCTTGGGCCTCCAGCCTGCCAACTCATGTTGTGGATGTTGGGACTTGTCCCCTTTCATAATTGTGCAAGCCAATTTCTTATAATGAATTCTTTCTATACATACTCACATCCTATTGATTCTGTTTCTCTGGGGAACACTAAGTTATACAGTAAGTACAAATTAAATCTTATTGACTAGACAACCATTACATCCTAATTTTTATAATTAGGTTGCATTGAGGTTCCTTTCTTACTCACTAGGACCAATTTGTATCTATTCTTGTTTTGTCAAGAAGTCTGACTTCCTTAGTTTCACATATACTCTGATAATAATATCACCTTTGCAGTAATTGTGGTAACCTCAGTCAGTCTGTTATTAATTGTGGTAACCTCAACCAGTCAGTGGTGTAGTGACTTATCCTTAGCCCCTTTTAAATTGCAGTTCTGTGCCATTATATATAAAGTAGCATTTGATATAACTATTATAAACATGCATATAAACATTATCAGCTTCCAAATATTTTTAAAATTTGGTGGTATTTAATAAGACAAAAATATTTATAAAGAAAATATGACATACTCTTTAAAGGTAGATATGAAATGAAATTCATATTTTCAAGTCATTTCTTCCTTCAGTTCAGTTCAGTTCAGTTCAGTCGCTCAGTCGTGTCCGACTCCGCAACCTTATGAATCGCAGCACGCCAGGCCTCCCTGTCCATCACCAACTCCCAGAGTCCACCCAAACCCATGTCCATTGAGTCGGTGATGCTATCCAACCATCTAATCCTCCGTCATCCCCTTCTCCTCCTGCCTTCAATCTTTCCCAGCATCAGGAACTTCCCAAATGAGTCAGCTCTTCGCATCAGATGGCCAAAGTATTGGAGTTTCAACTTCAACATCAGTTCTTCTGATGAACACCCAGGACTGATTTCCTTTAGGATGGACTGATTGGATCTCCTTGCAGTCCATGGGACTCTCAAGAGTCTTCTCCAACACCACAGTTCAAAAGCATCAATTCTTCAGTGCTCAGCTTTCTTTATAGTCCAACTCTCACATCCATACATGACCACTGGAAAAACCATAGCCTTGATGAGATGGACCTTTGTTGACAAAGTAACATCTCTGCTTTTTAATATGCTGTCTAGGTAATCATAACTTTCCTTCCAAGGAGTAAGCGTCTTTTAATTTCATGGCTGCAATCACCATCTGCAGTGATTTTGCAGCCCAGAAAAATAAAGTCTGACACTGTTTTCACTGTTTCCCCATCTATTTGCCATGAAGTGATGGGACCAGACGCCATGATCTTCGTTTTCTGAATGTTGAGTTTTAAGCCAACTTTTTCACTCTCCACTTTCACTTTCATCAAGAGGCTCTTTAGTTCTTCACTTTCTGCCATAAGGGTGGTGTCATCTGCATATCTGAGGTTATTGATATTTCTCCCAGCAATTTTGATTCCAGCTTGTGGATTCCAGCCCAGCGTTTCTTGTGATATACTCTGCGTATGAGTTAAATAAGCAGGGTGACAATATACAGCCTTGACGTACTCCTTTTCCTATTTGGAACCAGTTTTCCTTGAATACTATAAAAAAAGAAAAATCTAATCCTAAAATAGTGCCTACTGTGATTCCAAGAATTTCTGAAACAGTATGCTGATGTCAACAATTAGCAAAGCCTTCCATTCCTATTCCCTAAGAAAACACATCAACATATAAGCTTTGATCAAAAACTTCAAACCCAACAGTGAGCATTTTTTTCAAATATGCTTAAATAGGACTTTCCTTTATCATTAAATGATACTTTACCCTTTATAAATTAAGTGAATTTAATTTTTATAGAATAAGTATATTTAGAATTATTTTATTTTTAAAAATTATAAAATCATACAATTGACTTACTTACATATAGGAATTTTTATGTCTACCAAGGAAATGAAAGGCTATCTTTTACTTTAACTAGCATAAAGTTATTAGGCCAGTCAGTTCTAATGTAAACGTGGGAAAGGCAAATTTTACTCCTGATGGGTTCAATGGACATCATTACATTTTTTTCAAATTTTTTAAATTTATTCTTTTATTGAATTATAGTTGATTTACAATGTTGTATTAGTCTCTTCTATATAGCAAAGTGATTCTGTTATACACACTATATAACTTTTTTCAGATTTTTTTCCCTTAAAGGTTATTGCAAATATTAGAAGACAAAAAAAACATTATTACAAAATACTGAAATAGCTCTCCATGCTACAAAGTAGGTCTTTGTTGGTTACCTATTTCGTATATAGTAGTGTGTATATATTAATCCCAAATTCTTAATTTCTCCTTCCCCACCCTTTTCCTCTTTGGTAACTGTAAATTTGTTTCCTATCTCTGTGGGTCTATTTCTGTCTCACATATAAGTTCACTTGTATTTTTTTTTCAGATTCCACATATAAGTGATATCGCATTCTTGCCTGGAAAACCCCATAGACAGAGGAGCCTGGCCAGCTATAGTCCATGGGATCACAAAGAGTCAGACACACCGAGTGAGCATGAGCATAAGTGATATCACATGATATGCATCTTTGGTTTGTCAGTATGATAATCTGTAGGTCTACTCACATTGCTGCAAATGGCATTATTTCATTCTTTTTATGGCTGGGTAATATTCCATTGTGTAAACATACCACAGATTCATTTATCCATTTAACTGTCAATGGACATCTGGGTTGCTTCCATGTTTTGGCTACTGTAAATAGTGCTGCTATGGACACTGAGGTGCATGTATCTTTTCTGGATATATGCCCAGGAGTGGGATTGCAGGATCATAAGGCAACTGTATTTTTAGTTTTCTAAAGAATTTCCATACTGTTCTCCATAGTGGCTATACCAATTTACATTCCCACCAAGAGTGTACAGGAGGGTTCCTTTTTCTCTACACCTTCTCCAGCATTTATTACTTCTAGACTTTTCAATGATGGCAATTCTAACCAGAGTGAGATCATGCCTCATTTTAATGTTGATTTGTATTTCTATAATAATTCACAGATGTTGAACACCTTTTCATGTACCTTTTGTCATTTGTCTGCTTTCTTTGGAGAAATGTCTGTTTACATCTTCTGCCTTTTGTGTGTGTGTGTGTGTTGCTTCTTGGATACTCAGCGGTATGAGCTGTTTGTATGTTTTGGAGATTAATCCCTTGTCAGTCACATATTTTGCAAATATTTTCTCCCATTTCGTAGGTTGTCTTTTCATTTTCTTTATGGTTTCCTTTACTATGCAAAACTTTTTAAGATTAAATAGGTCCCGTTGATCTTTGTTTTTATTTCCATCACTCTAGGAGACAGATCCAAAAAGATATTGCACAATTTATGTCAAAGAGTGTTCTGCCTATGTTTTCCTCCAAGAGTTTTATAGTATCTAGCCTTACATTTAGGTCTTTATTGAGTTTATTTTGAGTGTGGTGTTAGAGAATGTCCTAATTTAATTATTTTACATGTAGCTGTCCAGTTTTCCCAGCACCACTTATTGAAGAGGCTGTCATTTCCCCATTGTATATTCTTGTCTCTTTTGTCATAAATTAATTGACCATAGTGTGTGGGGTTATTTCTGGATTTTTAGTCCTGTTTCATTGATCTGTGTTTCTGTTTTGATTACTGTAGCTTTGTAATATAGTTTAATGACATGGAGTCTGATTCCTCTAGCTCTGTTTTTCTTTCTAAAAAATGAGTTGGCTATTTGTGGTCCTTTTAGTGTTTCCATACATTTTTTTTTTAATTTTTTTGTTTTAGCTCTGTGAAAAATGCCATTGGTAATTTGATAGGGATTGCATTGAAGCTGTAGACTGCCTTGGGTAGTATTGTCATTTTTATAAAAACTCTCCAGAAAGTGAGCATAGAGGGAACATACCTCAATATAATAAAGGTCATATACAACAAACTCACAGCTAACATCATACTCAACAATAAAAAGCTGAAAGCATTTCCTGTAAGATCAGGAACAAGACAAGGATGTCCATTCTTACCAATTTTATTCAACATATTTCTGGAAGTCCTAGCTACAGCAATCAGAGAAGAAAGAAATAAAAGGAACCAAACTATAAAAGAAGAAAACTTGTCACTGTTTTCGTATGTATGATGCTATACATAGAAAATCCTGAAGATGCTACCAGAAAACTAGAGCTCATTGATGAATTCATTAAAGTTGCAGGATATGAAATTAATATACATAAACCTGTTACATTTCTATACACTAACTATGAAAGATCAGAAAGAGAAATTAAGGAAACAATCACATTTACCATCACATCAAAAAGAATAAACTCCCTAGGAGTAAACCAACATGATTTTCTTAAGATAATAATATATCAATATATTTTTTAAATATAAAGATTACCTTAAAAATTCATTTACTTTATTACATTTTTATAATTCAGTTATGGGAATACTCTTGACTTATTATTCCCACATCTTCTTCTTTTATTCCCAGAGATACAAGTAACATAATGCAATTTTTTTCTGATGGCTAAAACTCTTAATGTTGCTTAACATTCTTTTTCCTGTAAAAGGGAATTAGATTATATAAATGTGACATATGTCAAAAGGCAATTTCAAACACTAACACTATCATCTTAACTGGATACTACCACCTACCTGATTTTAAAGAATAAAGTTTTTAGTCATTTAATATTAAATGTCATATTTTTACTTCAATTTTGCTAAATTTTATATCAAAATACATCTTTGGGTGTTTGATATCAAATATAAATGTATGAATGCTCTTTTTCAGCATGTTGCATGTGTGCTAAGTCACTTCAGTGGTGTTTGACTCTTTGCAACGCTGTGGACTGCACCCTGCCAGGCTCCTCTGTCCATGGGATTTCCCAGGCAAGAATACTGGAGTGGGTTGGCATGCCCTTCTCCAGAGGATCTTCCCCACCCAGGGATGGGACCCATGTCTCACTATGCTCCCTGCATTGGCAGGTGGGTTCTTTACCACTAACTCCACCTAGGAAGGCCTGTTTCAGCACGTTACCAGACTCCAAATCACATTTTGTCCTTTTGGGGTTTGGACATAGCACATAATTTTTATCAGAATTAGAACTCCAAGTCTGTGTTCCACAGTGCACCAAATCTGGACAACAAACCATTCCAACACATAAAGTGCACTGGTGATCTGTCTAACCCTGACAATAATGATTTTGACATAGCAGAAATGAAGACAGCTAGAGCTATATGCCCTTTAAAAGCAGTCAAAATAATTCAACATCAAGAGAAAAAGAAGAAAACAAAATTGTCACAATGCAAATGTCTATTTCAACTTAAATATACTCTACTATAAACAAATACATTAAAAGAGACTTTGTTTTGTGTATATAGAAAGCTGGCCAGTCGTTAGAAAAGGCAAAGACTTGATAGTGATAATTTAGTGTAGAACATCAGGAACAATGAGACTAAAGGAAAATAAATAATGTTAAGCCAGTTTCCTTAGCAACTAACCTATTGACATTAAAAAGGAAGGATTTCTGTTTGGAGGAGAATCTGTGCTCAGTCTCTCAGTCATGTCAGACTCTTTGCAACCCCATGGACTGTAGCCCACCAGACTCCTCTGTCCATGGGATTCTCCAGGCCAGAATACTGAATTCCCTTCTCCAGGGGATCTTCCCAACCTAGGGATTGAACCTGGGTCTCCTGCATTGGCAGGAAAATTCTTTTACCACTAGTGCCAGGTAGAAAACCCTCTTTGTAGAAAGTATGTCACAGAAAATAAAATGCAGTGACAAAATCAGATGCAGAAAATGTGGATACAGAATAATGTACAAGAGATGTACTAAAAGATTGGTGGGCTTTGATAGTTCAGAGGAACATCATTTGTACTTGGATTTGCTGTCAAAGTTTCTTTTTGTATAGCTTTTTTATTAGCATCCTCAACTTTAAGAAGGGCTTCCCTGATAGCTCAGTTGGTAAAGAATCTGCCTGCAGTGCAGGAGACCCAGGTTCAATTCCTGGGTAGGGAAGAACTGCTGGAGAAGGGATAGGATACCCACTCCAGTATTCTTGGGCTTCCCTCATGGCTCAGCTGGTAAAGAATCCACTTGCAATGGGGGAGACCTAGGTTTGATCCCTGGGTTGGGAAGATCCCCTGGAGAAGGGAAAGGCTATCCCCTCCAGTATTGTGGCCTGGAGAATTCCATGGACTTCCTGGAGTCACAAAGAGTTGGACATGACTTTCACTTTCAACTTTAAGAATACAACTATCACACATCATCTCATTTTAAAAACCATATTGTGTTTAAGTATAAACAGTTTATGTAAGAAAATTACTTTTTGTTCATCTACATGATTTGTAATTTAATTTTATTATATATGTAATCTAACATACAATGAAGATTAAAAATGGCTCTCCAAACCACTTTTGACCAAAACCTACAACCGCCTGGGGCTCTTGTTAAAAATAGAGGTTTCCAGGACCTTCTAAAGGTCTGATTGAGAGTGTTCCTTGGAAACCACTGACATCACCTGTTTGTAACCCCTCTAGCTTCCTGCTGAGTAGAATACACCTCTGTACTTACTGTCAGGGTGCATACATGATTTTGAGTTATATTTTTCATTTGTTACTTGGTGTAGGCCTTTGTGAATCTGTATATAGTGCTTGGGGCTTCCCTAGCAGCTCAGTGGTAAAGAATCTGCCTGCCAATGCAGGAGCTGTGGGTTCAATCCCCGGGTTGGGAAGATTCCCTGGAAAAGGAAATGGCTACCCACTCCAGTATTCTTGCCTGGAAAATCCCATGGACAGAGAAGCCTGCGGGGGTGGGGAGGGGGGGGCGGTACGGGCTACAGTCCACGGGGTTGCAAAAGAGTTGGACATGTCTTAGTGACTAAATAAAAACAATATAGTGCTTGACTTTTTTTTTTTTAATCTTTGGAGAAGAAAAAGAAATTGTAATGGTGGCTTTCTATGAAACAAAATCAACCACAAGTGGATGAAGCAGACTGTTAAGGCAGGTACAGCCTGCCAGGCGTAATCATTGACTAGGTAAAAAATGTTCTGTTCTCAGGATATAAAAATAATAGGGATTGGTTTACATTGATTTTATTTTTTAATATAAATTTATTTATTTTAATTGGAGGCTAATTACTTTACAATATTGTATTGGTTTTACCATACATCGACATGAATCTGCCACAGGTGTACTCGTATTCCCCATCTGGAACCCCCCTCCCACCTCCTTCCCCATACCGTCCCTCTGGGTCATCCCAGTGCACCAGCCCAGAGCATCCTGTATCATGCATCGAACCTGGATAGTGATCCATTTCACATATGAACATGAAACATGTACATGTTTCAATGCTATTCTTCCAAATCATCCCACCCTTGCCCTCTCCCACAGAGTCCAAAAGACTGTTCTATACATCTGTGTCTCTTTTGCTGTCTTGCATACAGGTTTATCGTTACCGTCATTCTAGATTCTATATATATGCATTAGTATACTGTATTGGTGTGTGTTTGTTTTTTTTTCCTGGCTTACTTCACTTTATATAATAGGCTTCAGTTTCATCCACCTCATTAGAACTAATTCAAATGTATTCTTTTTAATGGCTGATTTATACTCCATTGTGTATATGTACCACTGCTTTCTTATTCATTCATCTGCTGGTGGACATCTAGGTTGCTTCCACGTCCTGGCTATTGTAAACAGTGCTGCAATGAACATTGGGGTACATGTGTTTCTTTCAATTCTGGTTTCCTCGGTGTGTATGCACAGCAATGGGGTTGCTGGGTCATATGGCAGTTCTATTTCCAGTTTTTTAAGCAATCTCCACACTGTTCTCCATACTGGCTGTACTAGTTTGCATTCCCACCAACAGCGTAAGAGGGTTCCCTTTTCTCCACACCTTCTCCAGCATTTATTGCTTGTAGACTTTTGGATCGCAGCCATTCTGACTGGCGTGAAATGGTACCTCATAGTGGTTTTGATTTGCATTTCTCTGATAATGAGTGATGTTGAGCATCTTTAGCCATCTGTATATCTTCTTTGGAGAAATGTCTAGTTCTTTGGCCCATTTTTTGATTGGGTCATTTATTTTTCTGGAATTGAGCTGCAGGAGTTGCTTGTATATTTTTGAGATTAATTCTTTGTCAGTTGCTTCATTTGCTATTATTTTCTCCCATTCTGAAGGCTGTCTTTTCACCTTGCTTATAATTTCCTTTGTTGTGCGGAAGCTTTTAAGTTTAATTAGGTCCCATTTGTTTATTTTTGCTTTTATTTCCAATATTCTGAGAGGTGGGTCATAGAGGATCCTGCTGTGATTTATGTTGGAGAGTGTTTTGCCTATGTTCTCCTCTAGGAGTTTTATAGTTTCTGGTCTTATGTTTAGATCTTTAATCTATTTTGAGTTTATTTTTGTGTTTTTGAGTTTATTTTTGTGTATGGTGTTAGAAACTGTTCTAGTTTCATTCTTTCACAAGTGGTTGACCACTTTTCCCAGCACCACTTGTTAAAGAGATTGTCTTTTCTCCATTGTATATTCTTGCCTTCTTTGTCAAAGATAAGGTGTCCATAGGTGTGTGGATTTATCTCTGGCTTTCTATTTTGTTCCATTGATCTATATTTCTATCTTTGTGCCAGTACCATACTGTCTTGATGACTGTGGCTTTGTGGTAGAGCCTGAAGTCAGGCAGGTTGATTCCTCCAGTTCCATTCTTCTTTCTAAAGATTGCTTTGACTATTCGAAGTTTTTTTGTATTTCCATACAAATTGTGAAATTATTTGTTCTAGCTCTGTGGATACAGTTGGTAGCTTGATAGGGATTGCATTGAATCTATAGATTGCTTTGGGTAGTATACTCATTTTCACTATATTGATTCTTCCAATCCATGAACACGGTATATTTCTCCATCTATTAGTGTCCTCTTTGGTTTCTTTCACCAGTGTTTTATAGTTTTATATATATAGGTCTTTTGTTTCTTTAGGTAGATATATTCCTAAGTATTTTATTCTTTTCATTGCAATGGTGAATGGAATTGTTTCCTTAATTTCTATTTCTGTTTTCTCGTTATTAGTGTATAGGAATGCAAGGGATTTCTGTATGTTGACTTTATATCCTGCAACTTTACTATATTCATTGATTAGCTGTAGTAATTTTCTGGTGGAGTCTTTAGGGTTTTCTATGTAGAGGATCATGTCATCTGCAAACAGTGAGAGTTTTACTTCTTTTCCAATTTGGATTCCTTTTATTTCTTTTTCTGCTCTGATTGCTGTGGCCAAAACTTCCAAAATTATGTTGAATAGTAGTGGTGAGAGTGGGCACCCTTGTCTTGCTACTAACTTTAGGGGAAATGCTTTCAGTTTTTCACCATTGAGGATAATGTTTGCTGTGGGTTTGTCATATATAGCTTTTATTAAGTTGAGGTATGTTCTGTCTATCCCTGCCTTTCTGGGGGGGTTTATCATAAATGGATGTTGCATTTTGTCAAAGGCTTTCTCTGCATCTATTGAGGTAATCATATAGCTTTTATTTTTCAATTTGTTAATGTGGTGTATTACACTGATTGATTTGCGGATATTGAAGAATCCTTGTATCCCTGGGATAAAGCCCACTTGGTCATGGTGTATGATCTTTTTAATGTGTTGTTGGATTCTGATTGCTAGAATTTTGTTAAGGATTTTTGCATCTATGTACATCAGTGATATTGGCCTGTAGTTTTCTTTTTTTGTGAGATCTTTGTCAGGTTTTGGTATTAGGGTGATGGTGGCCTCATAGAATGAGTTTGGAAGTCTACCTTCCTCTGCAATTTTCTGGAAGAGTTTGAGCAGGATAGGTGTTAGCTCTTCTCTAAATTTTTGGTAGAATTCAGCTGTGAAGCCGTCTGGACCTGGGCTTTTGTTTGCTGGAAGATTTCTGATTACAGTTTCAATTTCCGTGCTTATGATGGGTCTGTTAAGATTTTCTATTTCTTCCTGGTCCAGTTTTGGAAAGTTGTACTTTTCTAAGAATTTGTCCATTTCTTCCACGTTGTCCATTTTATTGGCATATAATTTCTCATCGTAGTCCCTTATGATCCTTTGTATTTCTGTGTTGTCTGTTGTGATCTCTCCAGTTTCATGTCTAATTTTATGGATTTGATTTTTCTCCCTTTGTTTCTTGATGAGTCTGGCTAATGGTTTGTCAATTTTATTTATCCTTTCAAAGAACCAGCTTTTGGCTTTGTTGATTTTTGCTATGGTCTCTTTTGTTTCTTTTGCATTTATTTCTGCCCTAATTTTTAAGATTTCTTTCCTTCTACTAACCCTGGGGTTCTTCATTTCTTCCTTTTCTAGTTGCTTTAGGTGTAGAGTTAGGTTATTTATTTGACTTTTTTCTTGTTTCTTGAGGTATGCCTGTATTGCTATGAACCTTCCCCTTTTACAGTGTCCCACAGGTTTTGGGTTGTTGTGTTTTCATTTTCATTCATTTCTATGCAAATTTTTATTTCTTTTTTGATTTCTTCTGTGATTTGTTGGTTATTCAGCAGCATGTTGTTCAGCCTCCATATGTTGGAATTTTTAATCGTTTTTCTCCTGTAATTGAGATCTAATCTTACTGTATTGTGGTCAGAAAAGACGCTTGGAAAGATTTCAATTTTTTTGAATTTACCAAGGCTAGATTTATGGCCCAGGATGTGATCTATTCTGGAGAAGCTTCCGTGTGTGCTTGAGAAAAAGGTGAAATTCATTGTTTTGGGGTGAAATGTCCTATAGATATCAATTAGGGCTAACTGGTCTGTTGTATCATTTAAAGTTTGTGTTTCCTTGTTAATTTTCTGTTTAGTTGATCTAGCCATAGGTGTGAGTGGGGTATTAAAGTCTCCCACTATTATTCTGTTATTGTTTATTTCCCTTTTCATACTTGTTAGCATTTGTCTTACATATTGTGGTGCTCCTATGCTGGGTGCATATATATTTATGATTGTTATATCTTCTTCTTGGATTGATCCTTTGATCATTATGTAGTGTTCTTCTTTGTCTCTTTTTACAGCCTTTGTTTTAAAGTCTATTTTATCTGATATGACTATTTCTATTCCTGCTTTCTTTTGGTCTCTATTTGCATGGAATATCTTTTTCCAGCTCTTCATTTTCAGTCTGTATGTGTCCCTTGTTTCGAGGTGGATCTCTTGTAAACATATATAGGGGTCTTGTTCTTGTATCCATTCAGCCAGTCTTTGTCTTTTGGTTGGGGCATTCAACCAATTTACGTTTAAGGTAATTATTGATAAGTATGATCCTATTGCCATTTACTTTATTGTTTTAGGTTCGAGTTTATACACCCTTTCTGTGTTTCCTGTCTAGAGAAGATCCTTTAGCATTTGTTGGAGAGCTGGTTTGGTGGTGCAGAATTCTCTCAGCTTTTGCTTGTCTGTAAAGCTTTTGATTTCTCCTTCATATTTGAATGAGATCCTTGCTGGGTACAGTAATCTGGGCTGTAGGTTATTTTCTTTCATCACTTTAAGTATGTCTTGCCATTCCCTCCTGGCTTGAAGAGTTTCTATTGAAAGATCAGCTGTTATCCTTATGGGAATCCCCTTGTGTGTTATTTGTTGTTTTCCCCTTGCTGCTTTTAATATTTGTTCTTTGTGTTTGATCTTTGTTAATTTGATTAATATGTGTCTTGGGGTATTTCGCCTTGCATTTATCCTGTTTTGGACTCTCTGGGTTTCTTGGACTTGGGTGATTATTTCCTTCCCCATTTTAGGGAAGTTTTCAACTATTATCTCATCAAGTATTTTCTCATGGTCTTTCTTTTTGTCTTCTTCTTCTGGGATTCCTATGATTCAAATATTGGGGTGTTTGACATTGTCCCAGAGGTCTCTGAGATTATCCTCATTTCTTTTAATCTGTTTTTCTTTTCTCCTCTCTGTTTCATTTATTTCTACCATTCTATCTTCTACTTCACTTATCCTATCTTCTGCCTCTGTTATTCTACTGTTGTTTCCCTCCAGAGTGTTTTTGATCTCATTTATTGCATTATTCATTATATTGACTCTTTTTTATTTCTTCTAGGTCCTTGTTAAACCTTCCTTGCATCTTCTCAATCCTTGTCTCCAGGCTATTTATCTGTAACTCCATTTTGTTTTCAAGATTTTGGATCATTTTCACTATCATTATTCAGAATTCTTTATCTGGTAGATTCCCTATCTCTTCCTCTTTTGTTTGGTTTGGTGGGCATTTATCCTATTCCTTTACCTGCTGGGTATTCCTCTGCCTCTTCATCTTGTTTATATTGCTGTGTTTGGGGTGGCCTTTCCGTATCCTGGAAGTTTGTGGAGTTCTCTTTATTGTGGAGTTTCCTCGCTGTGGGTGGGGTTGGACTGGTGGCTTGTCAAGGTTTCCTAGTTAGGGAAGCTTGTGTCGGTGTTCTGGTGGGTGGAGCTGGATTTCTTCTCTCTGGAGTGCAATGAAGTGTCCAGTGATGAGTTATGAGATGTCAGTGGGTTTGGTGTGACTTTGGGCAGCTTGTATATTGAAGCTCAGGGCTATGTTCCTGTGTTGCTGGAGAATTTTCATGGTATGTCTTGCTCTGGAACTTGTTGGCCCTTGTGTGGTGCTTGGTTTCAGTGTAGGTATCTAGACATTTGATGAGCTCCTATCAATTAATGTTCCCTGGAGTCAGGAGTTCTCTGGTGTTCTCACGATTTGGTCTTAAGGCTCCTGTCTCTGGTTTTCAGTCTTATTTTTACAGTAGCCACAAGACTTATCCATCTATACAGCACCATTGATAGAACATCTAGGTTAAAGATGAAAAGTTTCTCCACAGTGAGGGACACCCAGAGAGGTTCATGGAGTTACATGGAGAAGAGGGAGGAGGAAGATAGAGGTGACCAGGATGAGACGAGGGGGAAACAAAAGAAAAGAGAGCAAGCTAGCCAGTAATCACTTCCCTATGTGCTCTCCACAGTCTGGACCACTCAGAGATGTTCACGGAGTTACACAGAGAAGAGAAGAGGGAGGAGGGAGTTAGAGGTGACCAGGAGGATAAAGTGGGGAATCAAAAGGAGAGAGATCCTGCCAGTAATCAGCTCCCTAAGTGTTCTCCACTGTCAAGAACACACAAAGAGATTCACAGATTTGGGTAGAGAAGAGAAAGGGGAGGGAGGAGATAGAGGCAACCTGGTGGAGAAAAAGGAGAGTCCAAAGTGGGAGAGAGCAGTCAAGCCAGTAATCTCTCTACCTAGTAAAAATGGGTACTGAAGATTGGTTTTCTTAAAGGTACAAAACTGATAACAAATACCCAAAAGCAAAGATTAAAAATCTAGAGTAGAGGTTGGATTTTCAAAAATACAATATTAAAGAAAAACAAAAAAGTCACAAAAATTATAAAATATATATATATATGAAGTTTGCTTTAAAAAATAGGGTCTTTTTTTTGCAAAGTAATAGTAGGTTATAAAAATGAAAATTAAAGGAGTAATAGAGAATTTAAAAATATTTAAAAATTTTTAATTAAAGAGTAATAATAGTAAAAATATATCTAAAACTTTGGTGTTGTTGTGCACAGTGTGGGGTCATTTCATTTTCAGATAGTTCCTTGATCTGGCTTATACTTCTCAAGATCTATAGGCCCCTTCCTATGTAGTCAGTGCTAACTACAAGGTTTTAATCTATTGCACCTGTCACATCCAAGGCGGTTCCCTCTGTTTGTTTTAGCTTCTTCTGTTTGCTGGTCTCTTCAGTGTCTAATTTTCGCCCTGACACAAGTGGGTGGTGGTGGACACTTTTTCAGGCTCACTTGTTCAGTCGTGCTGTGGGGAGGTAGGGATGCTGAAAACAAACAACACTGGTGTGTGCTCGCAGTGTCTTGGCCACACTGGGTTTGCCCCTGCTCATGGCGTGTGTGCTTGCCCAGTCTACACTGCTTAGGCTCTAGGTTGCTCTGTTGGGAACTGTCTGAGGCCGGCCCTGGGTTGTATACACTTCCTGGGTCTAGGCCACTCAGGTTCAGGTACTCAGGTACTCCACAAAGGTGCAGACTCGGTTGGGCCTGCGTTTTGTGCCCTTCCCTGGTGGCTCAGAGGTTAAAGCGTCTGCCTGCAATGCAGGAGACCTAAGTTCGATCCCTGGGTCAGAAAGATCCCCTGGAGAAGGAAATGGCAACCCACTCCAGTATTCTTGCCTGGAGAATCCCATGGACGGAGGAGCCTGGTGGGCTACAGTCCACAGGATCGCAAAGAATCAGACACGACTGAGCAGCTTCACTTTCTTTCACTTTCAGGTCCGAGCAGCTCAGGTGACCAGGTGCTTGGCGAGCATGGTTGCTGCAAAACTTATCGCCTCCCCTGTCCCTGCCGCTGTTTTCTGGGTTTATAACTGGCGCACCTTCTCAGGCAGATGTGGACAGTTCAGAATCCCAAGAAGTCTTGGTTAGCAACGAAGCCTGCTTGCGGTAAGGTAGATGATTCCTCTCTGGAGCCGTGATTGCCCCCTTCTGGCTCTGGCTGCCCTTGCCTGCCTGTCTCCGGAGTGGATTGGGCCGGTCCGCAGCCGGCTAGCTCTGCTCAGTCCTTTGTTCTGTGAGCGGGCCTGGCGGTGTCATAGGTTAGGGCTTTTCACGAGGTAGCTATCCCACAGTCTGGTTTGCTATCTCAAGTTAGCTTCCTCAGATTGCCCTCGGGGCATTCAGGCCTGGTCCTTACTCTAAGCAATGCAGCCAACGCCTCCCTGCCCAGCCCCCGCTTGCTAGTGGCAGATGCAGGCATCTGCGCTGCTTCTTCACTGGAAGTTACCGTTGGGCATGTAATCTGTGGGTTTTAATTATTTATTTATTTTTCCTCCCAGTTATGTTGCCCTCTGTGGTTCCAAGGCTCCCCACAGACTCGCCAGTGAGAGTGTTTCCTGGTGTTTGGAAACCTCTCTTTTTTAAGACTCCCTTCCCGGGATGGATCTCTGTCCCTATCTCTTTTGTCTCTCTTTTTATCTTTTATATTTTTTCCTACCGCCTTTAGAAGACAATGGGCTGCTTTTCTAGAAGCCCGATGTCCTCTGCTGACATTCAGAACTTATTCAGCGTTCAAATGTCCTTTTGATGAATTTGTGGAGGAGAAAGTGGTCTCCCCATCCTATTCCTCCACCATCTCAGGACCGCCTCCTACATTGATTTTAAATGTTTAAAACTTTTGCCTTGATCTTAGAGGTATGAAACTGATGGTCATACCTATGCTTTATCTGTTTCAGGATTCCATCACTGTGGAATGTCATGTCGGCCTCCTTAACATTCATTTTGAAGATGAGAAACATTCCAACTTTAACTGCTACATGTCTCTGACAATCAAAAAATTATCTATGCTAATTTTTGAAAACACCTATTTCTACTATCATCCTCAAACACTAAGCTCTATAAATTTCTTCCACATATACAAAGTACTACCATGCTCCAAGAGCTCCAGTATCATCATATATGTGTATGCATGCATGCATGCTAAGTCCCTTCAGTCGTGTCTTAATATTTGCAACCCTATAGGCTGTAGCCCACTAGGCTCCTCTGTCCATGACATTCTCCAGCCAAGAATACTGGAGTGCATTGCCAGGCCCTCCTCCAGGGGATCTTCCCAAAGCAGGGATCAAACCTGAGTCTCTTATGTCTCCTGCATTGGCAGGCAGGTTCTTTACCACTAGCACCACCTGGGAAGCACCACCATATATTGGAGATTATTAAAACAGTCTTTGAAACACTATAAGACTATTGTCCTAAAGGTTTTGGGAAACACTTTCACATAGTTATTTCTTTAGGTTGAATGGCAAGAGAAATTCCTGTAGAATCATACTTCATCCTGTGAAACTGCTTGCAATTATTTTCTTATATTATGGTTTAGCTACTAGCCAGAATTACTTAGACTCATCATTGCTAATCACTTTAGAGCCAAGTTTTTACCCCTTTCATAATAAGTATGGAGGCAACAAAAGTAAAGGGTGCCTTATTTTTGAATTATCTGTTGTACTCACTGTCTCCTTTTGTATCACCTCAAACAATGAATCCAGGCATTGATTGGTAACACCAGTTATAGTAACACAGAATGATAAACATGTTGCAAAATTTCACCAGTGCCCAAAAGCCTACTTCACAGTCTAGGAAAGAAAGGTGTTTCTGGTAGTCAAAGTTTACCTGCTTGTGATCATTCCATAACCTGGCTGACAGAGACTTTATCATCTTCAACATGTGGCTTCCAATGTAACAGAGGTCATCTTCACCCCACTAAATATAAACAGACAAAGAACATGCAAGAGCATACATAGAAGTTTCTTATGGTCCAGCCCTGGAAGGGATACCCATCACTTCTGTTCTCATTTCCTGACTGGAACTCAGTGGCATGGCCTTGCTGAACTGCATGGAAGAGTAGGATGTATGATCTAATTATGAGTCCCAAGAAAAATTCAATGTCAATTTTTTAAATAGCTATCAAGGAGTATCTGCTATAGACATACATTGTCAAGTCCCAAACCCTTACAAGACAGGCAGAGAAGATTAAATAGTAGTACCCATATGGAAGAATGGTTTTAAAACATTTATGATATAAGTATAATGTTAGGTAAAAACTCAAATTAAATAATGTAGGATGTAGAAGTAGTTAAAATTACAACATTCCTAAATTTCAAATTCTTGATATATTGGCAGAAAATTAAGAAAATGAAAATCACATATTATTTATTTATATTAACTAAGTGGAAACTTTGTTTTTTATTTAGATTAAGTAAACTTGGGAAGAGAAAACATAACTGAAACTAAATTGAAGTTCCTGCATAGTGATTACATTTGTAGAACATATTTTTTCAGATTTAATATTGACTTTGTTGGGGTTTTCTTGGTGATCCAGTGGCTAAGACTCTGAGCTCCCAAATGCAGGGGGCACAGGATCTGTTTCAGGGAAATAGATCCCATATGCTACAACTGAAGACCCAGCATACTGCAACCAACATGTGGCACAGCCAAATAAATAAATATTTAAATAATGACTTTGTTGATTCTTGTATACAGGAAATTTTAAGAGGAGGGGCATAATATTCTACTAGAAATAGTATCTTGCTACACTGAATCATATAACATCATAAAGAATGAGCCAAGTGAAAAACAAAACCTTTTTTACATACTGTCAACAAAAGGAGATGAATATATTTTATATACCTATATTATATGAGTTACTTAGAATAGTCAAAATCATAAAGACAGAATGTATAATGTAATCGTCAGGACTAGGGGTAGGTAGGGAAGAAAGGAGTTATTCTTTAGGAGGTATAGTTTCACCTTTATTTCAAATTTACACAATGAAAAGCATTATGGAGATGTCTTTATAACAATATAAATGGATTTAATACCACTGAACTATATGCATAAAATGGTTAAGATGGTATATTTTTATGTTATGTGTATTTTAACACAATTTCAAAAATTAGGGAAAGGAAAAATCCCAAAGGATAAGCACACAATGAAGAAAGAAATGATTCATTTGAGTATTAAAACAAGGGCAAAACTCCTAGATAACATTAGCAAAGTGAGCCACTCAGTTACTATATCGAAAGCCCAGTGTGTTATGACCAAGAAAGAGTTTGTCCTTGAAATACAAGACAACTGCAGTATTAAGACAACAATTGAGGAATGAATGTCAAGATTTTAAAGGAGAGAAAACTCTGATCATCTCAAAGTATATTGAAATAGCAGTTGATAGAACTCAGCATATTTTCCTTTAACAAAATCATTAATCAGACAGAGATATAAGGAAGCTTCTTTAAGTTGCTGAAAGCATAAATGACATGAGCTGCCAGGTACAGCCATGTTACTCCCTGGCATTATCACTGTCAAAGGCAACTCATGTCCATCGAGTCGGTGATCCCATCCAACCGTCTCATCCTCTGTCGGCCCCTTCTCTTCCTGCCTTCAATCTTTCCCAGCATCAGGGTTTTTTCCAAGGATTCAGTTCTTCACATTAGGTGCCCAAAGTACTGGAGCTTGAGCTTCAGCATCAGTACTTCCAATGAATATTCAGGACTGATTTCCTTTAGGATGGACTGGTTGGATCTCCTTGCAATTCAAGAGACTCTCAAGAGTCTTCTCCAACACCACAGTTCAAAAGTATCAATTCTTCAGTGCTCAGCTTTCTTTATGGTTCAAGTCTCACATCCATACATGACTACTGGAAAAACCATAGCTTTGGCTAGACAGACCATGGTCAGCAAAGTAACATTTCTGCTTTTAAATATGCTATCTAGGTTTGTCATAACTTTTCTTCCAAGGAGCAAACAGCTTTTAATTTCATATCTGCAGTGATTTTGGAGCCCAAGAAAATAAAGCCTCTTACTGTTTCCAATGTTTCCCCATCTATTTGCCACGACGTGATGGGACCAGAAGCAATGATCTTAGTTTTTTGAATGCTGAGTTTTAAGCCAGATTTTTCACTCTCCTCTTTCACTTTCATCAAGAGGTTCTTTAGTTCCTCTTCGCTTTCTGCCATTAGGGTGGTCTCATCGGTATATCTGAGGTTACTGATATTTCTCCCTGCAATCCTGATTCCAGCTTGTGCTTCATCCAGCCCAGCATTTCATATGATGTGCTCTGCACATAAGTTAAATAAGCAGGGTGATGATGTACAGTCTTGACGTATTCCTTTCCCTATCTGGAACCATTCGATTGTGCCAGGTCTGGTTCTAACTGTTGCTTCTTGACCTGCATACAGATTTCTCAGGAGGCAGGTCAGGTGGTCTGGTATTCCCATCTCTTTAAGAATTTTCCAGTTTGTTGTGATCCACACAGTCAAAGCTTTGGTGTAGTCAATAAAGCAGAAATAGATGCTTTTCTGGAACTCTCTTGTTTTCTTGATGATCTAGCGGATGTTGGCAGTTTGATCTCTGGTTCCTCTGCCTTTTTTAAATCCAGCTTGAACATCTGGAAGTTCTCAGTTCATGTACTGTTGAAGCCTAGCCTGGAGTATTTTAAGAATTACTTTACTAGCATGTGAGATGAGTGCAATTGTGCAGTAGGTTGAGCATTCTTTGACATTGCCTTTCTTTGAGATTGGAATGAAAACTGACCTTTTCCAGTCCTGTGGCCACTGCTGAGTTTTCCAAATTTGCTGGCATATTGAGTGCAGCACTTTCACAGCATCATCTTTTAGGATTTAGCTCACAATTCCTATGAGCTAGCCTTAATCCTCACAGTTGGTTTAGCTTAGCAATTGGGATTGGTTTCTTAAAAAAGAGAAAACATTGGCTGTGGTTAATGCTTCAGTTATGTAGTTCCTAGAATTAAACACAGAGCCATTTTAAATCTCTGATGGGAATCATATCATTTCAAGGTCACTGTTCTGTCTGCTTGAAACATTCCTTGGGCATTTATTGCAAATAATTTTGAACTGTGTAATTGGGAAAACTACAAACCTTAATTTTACCTTTTCCTTCTTCTAAAAACTCTTTATCTGCCAATTCTTTTGTTTAAAAGAGTACATGCATTTTTTCTCCTTAGTGTATGCTTTTACCTTCACATACATATGAAAATGCAAAAACCATGGATGGGGGTGTGCTCAGAAAATAGACCATAGTTTGTGGGCAGGCAGAAATCATAAACGCGAGCTATACCACCACCTTCTGCAAAACCAAAGAGAGGTTTCCAGCAGCCAGCCTGATAAGCTATAAGAGAAGCCCCTCTGTAAGAACCAGAGAAGACATAAAAATTTGAGCATTCTACCAAAAGAGAAAGCAATACAATACAATTTTGCCAATACAAAGACCAAAAGAGAAAGCAATACAATACAACTTTGCCAATACAAAGACCAAGAGAAAAAACCTAGGTTAATAACAACACAAACAGAACACCCCATCTGAAGGTAACCAGCAAAGATCTAAGGAGGTGTTTGCTGCTTCACGCATGTAGGAAGGAAGGACAGAAAGAAGCAGAAAAGCGTCTGAAAGGGCAGTAGAGGGACACCATCCCTTCTGGCTGCTTCAGGACTTGAGCAGGCTATCTACAGCACACAAGCCTCTGGGAGTTCCCCACCTAAGGGTCTTTCCCACCAGGATCATGGGCACCCCAAACCCTGAGTGATAAACCTACACATCTCCCACCACACTGCAACCAGACCCATGAGCTTTCTCCCACGTGCTCAGTGGCAAGAGCAGGTCCAGCGATGACAGTGCTCACAGAAATGCAGACCAGCAGAAACTGGAGCTTCAGCACCACTTTTTGGAAAGCATTAGGTCTCCAGCAGCCAGACTGGTGAGTGTGAGTCTACTTCTGCTGACTCCAAATATCTTGAGTCTGCCGTTGGATCCTCAAGACAATGTCCTCCTGTCCTGGGCTCACTCTTATGCTGCATTCCACAATCGGTCTAACTGCTGGGTCTGCGGAGAGCTCCCCTCTTCGTCAGTGGAAGGCTTCCTGTGGTGGACATCCCCACTTCAAGAAAAAGACTTTCTCCAAGTCTGTGAATACCTTCGACAACAATCACATGCGATGCCTCTTCTTCATCTGATGACATCTACCAACCCTAAAATGGACTGGTGCAACTTTGTACTCTAACTATGGACATAATGTGACTTTTAATTTTGATTCTGATTGTTTTGTTCTTGCTGTCTGCACCCTGCATCTGTAACTGTATAACTGGGTTTGTTTCTAGCCGCATGAAAGCTTTTCAGTTACAAATGGTTGCTCAAACTCCTGCTACTGCTGTAGCTTCCTCCAGCTACTATTTGGGGCCCCTGGATCAGATATCCTCAATATGAGGATTAGAAGAATATGTTGCCTCACCAATTTAGGGACAACGCCCCTTGTCAGCTCGGAAGCAGTTATGGAACGAGAACGACGCCCCTTTTCCCTAGGCAACATAATTCTCCTAAAAGAAAAGGGGGGAATGAGAGAGTCATTTCCTAGGCAGGTTGATAGGAAATCTAGGGGTCCCCAAGGAGAGAGGGGTCTGGAATTCTCAAGGAGGAAGAAAGGACAAACTTTTTTTCTTTCTCCACATTCCTTAGGATTATATAACAATAATGTATCCTGCCTGAGGACAGTCTCTGGATTAAGGACAGTCTTTGGATTAAACCTTCTGGCTAATTCTGTTATCTTAAAATGTAAATTATGGGAGTAGGTCTGATGAGGTCTTTACAACCTCCAGACATTCTTTGGATTCACTGGAGAGTATATAACTTCATTGTTAACACTAGCAAGGGGGTATTCTTTCTACCCGCTTCTGATGCCTATGTCAGAAGCTTTCTCTATCTCCTTTATACTTTAATAAAACTTTATTACACAAAAAAAAAGAGAGAGAGAGAAAATATAAAGGTTTTACTATTCTGCCACAAGAGGGAGCAGGAAGGGTGGACATGTTTGCCCATAAAAATCCTAAACAATCCCAGACACAGCTGCACCAATGAACAGTTTCCATCTCAAGACAACCGGTATATTTTTTAAATAATCAAGGAAATATGTCATCACCAAGAAGAAAATGATAGTTCAACAACCAAGCTCACATCCATGGAATATTATGGTCTGTGTGGGTGTGTGTGTGTGTGTGTGGGGGGGGGGGGGGGGGGTGTGTTATTGCTCAGTCATGTCTGACCCCATGGACTGTAGCCCACCAGGCTCCTCTGTCCATGGAATTCTCCAGGTAAGAATACTGGAGTGGGTTGCCATTCCCTTCTCCAGGGGATCTTCCTGACCCAGGGGTCAAACCCAGGTCTCCTGCATTTCAGGTAGATTCTTTACTGACTGAGTGATTTGGATGATAAAAAAACTCAAAATAGCTGTTTTGAGAACAGGCATCCCCATGTTCATATTGTAACCAAGCAGTGTTCCATGGGGTCTTCCCCGGACGGACTCTACTGTGTTCTCTACCTGTCTTGTTTGTGGACTTTAGTCTCCCAGGCCTCCCCTTTGTCACAAAAGGTTGACTCAAGAGTTAATGATTAGGAGAATGTGAACATGTAGGAACAAAAAAGTGCAATTTGGCCAAGAAAACTGGTAACAATTTAAACAATAGATCAGCCACACAGCAATCACAGAATCATTAGTTCCACCCTGAAGGACACGGATATCTGTGATTATCTGACACACATTCCTGAGTTGTTTTGCAGATACTAAAACCTCCACCAGATGAATGTGACCCGGACTTAACAACTTAGATATGATGAATAGAGTATATCATATGAGAAATTAGATTATAAAAGGCTATGTGTTTCATTTTGGGTTTGATCTCTCATTCTTTCTGAGATCACCTGCTGTTAGGCTGCTGCTGCTGCTGCTGTTTCTTCAGTCGTGTCCAATTCTGTGCGACCCCATAGACAGCAGCCCACCAGGCTCCACCGTCCCTGGGATTCTCCAGGCAAGAACACTGGAGTGGGTTGCCATTTCCTTCTCCAATGCATGAAAGTGAAAAGTGAAAGTGAAGTTGCTCAGTCATGTCCGACTCTTCGCGACCCCATGGACTGCAGCCCACCAGGCTCCGGCGTCCATGGGATTTTCCAGGCAAGAGTACTGGAGTGGGTTGCCATTGCCTTCTCCAGCTGTTAGGCTAGACAGCTGCAAAGCCATAAGAAGTTCTATGGGGAGGCTCATGTGGCAAGGGACTGAGGTGTGCCAACAACCACGTGAATAAGTTTAGAAAGAGACCTGTCCCAGCCTTCAAAAGAATGTGCAAGCCCAGTGACAGCCTTTTCTGCAACCTCAGGAGAGACCCTGAGCCAAAGGCACCCAGCTAAGCCACACCCAGATTCCTGACCCACAGAAATGGTGAGGTAGCAAACATTTGTTGTTTTAAGCCACTACATGTTGGGATATTTGTCATGTAGTGACATACAACTGATATGTTCCCTTGTGATCTATCTATGTTGTGACCACTCTATTTAATAAAAGGTGTTGAGTAGCTATCTAGCTTATTCTATCATCTGAATTCCTCTCACAAAACAGAAATTATCTAGTCCTTGAAGATTGTGTATAAAGTCTAGTGCCCTTTGAATATGAAAGGACAGAGCCTCAACTACTTGCAATTTTATTTTATTGGCCAACATTACTGACATATAATTCCCCACAAGTGTCCATTTCATTCAGATATTTGGTATAGGGAGTTCATTGTATTCTATAATAATATTTAAACTCTTCTCTACATGTTATTTTAACTGACTAGAACTAACCAAAAGAGTAATGAATGGTCTTTTAGGTGGTAGAATAATGCAATATGTTTATTATCATCTTAATAATTTTATGAGTTTTCCAATTTTAAAATAAAAATGTAATATTTAGGAATCAGAATAAAAACTATAAACACATATAGTATATGGGTATCTATGTACATATTTATATGTATATGTATTATATATATATATTTGACTTTATACAAAGGAAAATTTGTTAGTGATTTACCAAAAGTATATTCAGTACAAAGAGATGTCAGAAATCTTCAGGGTAAGAAATAAATGAAAAGAACTGGAAATAGAGAACATATTATTATTTTCCTGAGACAAAAGGGGAAAAGTAAGAGTTTCACATAAAAAAGAAACTAAAAAAAGGAAGGTTACTGTATCTGTTGCTTTTAAAGCCCAGGAACGGACTCTGTGGGAGAGGGAGAGGGTGGGATGATTTGGGAGAATGGCATTGAAACATGCATAATATCATATATGAAACAAATTGCCAGTCCAGATTCGATGCATGATACTGGTTTCTTGGGGCTGGTGCACTGGGATGACCCAGAGGGATCGTACAGGGAGGGAGGAGGGAGGGGGGTTCAGGATGGGGAACACATGTGTACCTGTGGCAGATTCATGTTGATGTATGGCAAAACCAATACAATATTGTAAAGCAATTAACCTCCAATTAAAATAAATTTATATTTTAAAATAAATAAATAAAGCCCAGGAACTTGCTTTAAATAATAAGCTTTCAATACTACTGAGTACAGAAAAGGAAGATAAACAATGAATACTTGATTATAAAGTATCTGAGTATCTACTGCCCTTCTGGAGAGCTAAATTCAATAATAAAACTCAATAATTCCTCAGTCTAATTTATTATCTCATGGTAAATTAACTCCTTTCTCCTGCTGTGACAATCTGTACTTTGATAGCTTGATAGCTGATTTTCTTCTCTGTGTTCTTCTAAGGAAAGGCCTTTGTCAAAGTGCTTTCTCTTTCTGTGCCAAGGCCCTTAGCAATCTGGGGATAAGCCTCCTTTCAACACTCACGGGTGCCCACCAATCCACCCCCAGAATGTGATGAACTGTCTTCTGACCTTCCTTTTGATGATGTCCCTGACTACCAACCCATGGATCACTCAATGTTCTTGGGCTTCCTGGGCAGCCTTCCAAGCCCATCCCCTGGCTCCAAATCTTTTTGGATGAGAAACAAATTGTATAGAAAATGACAAAATATCATTGAAGATTCAGCCCTTAGTGTTCCATTAGGGAACTCAATGATTTGTGTTCATAAATGTGATTCCTTTGCAATGTAAACTAGACTTTCATAGCCTTTCATGATTGGAGGGGCTAAAGATTCCCAGCCAGTCAGATTTAAGTAAATGCAGTAGTCATCAGTAACCAGCATACTCCCCTGACCTGAACAACGCCTCCATGAGTTTTTAGGATGCTGATAGCGGCTTTTCCCCAGGTGCCACTGTCACAGCAACTTCAGGGGAGAAAAAATCCTGAGCCCAGGCTTAGGAAAAGCCATCTCCAGAGCTTTTGGCCCCCTCATTGGCCCTGCTCAGGCTAAGGCCTGTGAAACTGGCCTCTTCCAGGACCTCAATCCTTATCTCTCCACCAATCCTCCATCCCTAATTTAGTTCCTGATGTCATTTTTCAAGGCTTCCACAGCCATGGAGGGCCTGCTCAAATAGTGTGACTACATACTTCATTAGGAGTGGAAGGGGTATCCAGACAAAGCCATGGAAGAACGGAGCTTCCTTTTGGACACTGACCACCAGAAGGAAGTTACTCAATGTAGAGTAAGAGCATCTAAGAAATTATGAAGACCAAATTAGATCATGAATGTGAACGCAGTCTGCAGCTTCTAAAGCTGGCATTCTTATTCATGTTTTCTTTAATCATTCCCTAGGTCATCCACATTACTCCAGTGTTCCTCTGTGCTCATTCCTTAGTGTCTGCAAGGTAATTGCTGGAGGAGGAAATGGGAACCCACACCAGTATTCTTGCCTGGAAAGTTCCATGGGCAGAGGAGCCTGGCAGGCTACAGTCCATGGGGTCACAAAGAGTCGGACACGACTGAAAATGCACACACACAAGGTAATTGTGCCGTTTTGTCAGAGACATACTCAGATTGCATGGCCACTGTCATTCCTGTACTATTTGCTTTCCCAAATGCACCTAAGTCCCTTTCTTCCTTTTTGGTCTCCCTCACATCGCATATGACAGTGATGTATAACAATGTGTGTTTACTAAGATTCTAGATATAAAAATAAGCTGATCTCATTAGTTGGCTGGACAAAGAGACAATCAAACATAAGCTTCTGTATATCTCACAAGCCTGTGTATGGTTTCAAAAATAATTCCATTGCTGAAGTCTGCTAACATACATTCCCCAAAATATTAATAAATAGGTATGTTATTATATCTAGTGCTTCTCTTATTGTATTACTGGGGAAACAGATTGAATGTTTTTACTCTATAAAGGTTGCCTTAACCTCCAGGAACCATAAGACAATGATTTTTCCACAGAGTATCCCCTCCTCCCTTTATCATGGCTGCTATTTCTCTGTAAGTGCTGCACATTCTTCTGTCACTGCCCACACCCTGCCAACACTCGACGAGTGTCCTGTGAATGACTGATGGTCACGTCCATTGCATGGTATCTCCTGATATGAAGACTCATTGGAATGCAGAAATGTTCTTGCCACTGAAAGGTTCAATAATCATACAGTAACTCACTTCTTGAGTACTGAATGTAGAAAGAAGTTTTCTTCATCCCAGCTACAGATTCTCTCTGACTTATTCAACTATGAAGGTCTTGCTTTCCCTCCTCGGAGTTCTTACTTTACTGTCCATAGTTCCTCAAGGTAAGAAGAAAACCTTTCATTCCAAAGTTATGAAAATATAAGTGAAAGAGAATACAAGGTCTTTCAAGAGTTTGAAAATAAATTAGAAAAGAGCAGATTGTACCATATAACAAAGAATGGGAGAGTAGTGAAGAGCTGGTTGTTAGGGCAACAGCTGTAAGGTGGTACCCTCCAGTGATTTAACCTATGAACTTTTACTTGAAGATTGTGTTTGATCTAAAGAAGGTGAAAGGAGGTTACAGAACACAGAAAATTTGGGGAACTGAAAAAAAATGGAAAATGAGCAGAGATTAGAATGGCCAAGGTGTACAGGAGGCTGCTCCATCTGTGGTTTACACAACACTCTAATCACTGATCTAGGTAAGGGCTTATGTGGAAATTACTTTATGTATGGTGGGACTTAAGATTCCATCTTAACACTTAACCAAGTAACCAATTACACGGGCCTACTTATTGAACAATCAATCTAACCCTCCCAAATTAACTTTAAAATCCATCAATACTATGTGTTAAATATATATTCATCTTTGGGCTTATCAGTGGGTTTTACATTACTATCAATTGACATCTTTTATCATGCACTTACTACTTTAAGATCACCTTTTAATTCCTAAAGAAATTCAAGATTTCCTTCATGGTTCTCGTTTCTTTTATGAGATAAAATTCATTCTTTTCAAGTGTACCATTTATGTGGTTTTCTGTATATTCCTAAAGTTATTCAACCATCATCACTATCCAATTCCAGAACATTCCATGACTCCAAAAAAGAAACTCCATATTCATTAGCAGTCATTCCCCATCTTCCTCCTCCCCTCAGACCCTGGCAACTATTAATCTATTTTCTGTTTCTATCCATTTACCTATCCTGGATATTTAACATAGTCAAATAACATGTAAATCTTTGTGTCTGTTTTCTTTCACTTAGCAACAGGTTTTTCAAAATGTATCCATATTGCAGCATGCATCAATACTTAATCTTTTTCAACTGATAAAATAGTATTACAGTAAATGGATATACTATCTTGTATTCATCCAGTCATCAGTTGATGGACATTTGGGTTGTTTCTAGTCTAAATCTTTTATCAATGATGTTGCTCTGAACATTTACATCCAAGCTTTTATGTGGATATATTTTCAATTCTCTTGGAAATATACCTGTGTTTTATGGTTACACTATGTTTAAATTTCTGAGGAACTGTCAAACTATTTTTCATAGCTTCACTATTTTAAAATCCCACCACCAGTGCCTGAGGGTTCCAATTTCTTCACATAGTCACCAGCAGTTGTTATTGTCTGTTTCTTTTATGATAGTCCTCCTAGTTAGTATAAAGTGAAATCTCATTGTAGTTTTAATTTGTATTTTAATTTGCATTTAATTTGCAACATGAATGATGTTGAGCATCTTTTAAGTGTTTTATTGGCCATGTGTATATTTCTCTACTCAAATTCTTTACTTATTTCTTAATTTAGTTGTTTTTCACTAGTCTGTTCTTCATATACTTTTGACATTAAACCTTTAGCAGATACAGGTTTGCAAATATTCTCTCCCATTCTTTAAGCTGTTTCTTTTTAAATATATATATATTTGACTGACATTGCTGTATCACTGAATATGCTTCCAGGCTCGAATTAGAAACAACTCAGATTCAGTTACCTCTGTAGGCAGATGACATGATCTTATATGTAGAAACCCCAAGATACCATCAAAAACTTAGAACTAGTACAAAAATTCAATAAGTTACAGAAAACAAAATCAATAAGCAAAAACCAGTTACATTTCTACATATTAACAACAAACTGTTCAAGAGAAATTATGAAACCAATCTCATTTATAACAGCATCAAAAGAACAAAGTACTGAGCAATACAACTTAACCAAAGAGGTAAAAGACTTGTACACTGAAAATTACAAAATATTGATGAAAGAAATTAAAGAAGACACAAATAAAAGCAACATTTTATGAACATTTTAGCAGTATTAATTCTTTCAGCTGCTAAATAGCAACAAGTTTTTCAAAATGTATCCATATTGCAGCATGCATCAATACTTAATCTTTTTCAACTGATAACTATTTAGCAGCTGAAAGAATTAATACTGCTAAAATGTTCATAAAACCTAAAGCAAATAATAAATTCAGTAAAATCCCTGTGAAAATCCCAATGTTATTTTTCATAGAAAAAAAATTTAGAACAGCTTTTTAAAACTTTTAAACAGCTGAAAAAAATTTCTTAAGAAAAATAAAAGAGAAGGAAGAAAGAATGAGTCCTAAAATTCTTATGCAGCCACAAAATTCCCTAAATACTGAAGCAACTTTGAGCAAGAAGAACAAAGCTGATGGCATAGTAATTCATGGCTTCAAAATATATTACAAAGCTATAAAAATTTTTAAAGTATGATACTGGCATAAATACAGGTATGTAAGGACTTGCTGGTGGTCCAGTGGCTAAGACTGCACTCCCAATACAGGGGGCCTGAATTCCATCCCTGGTCAGGGAACTAGATCCCACATGCTGCAACTAAAGATCTGGCATGCTGCAGTGAAAATCAAAGATCCTGCATGCTGCAGCTAAGACCTGCTGCTGCTGCCACTGCTCAGTCGCTTCAGTCGTGTCCGACTCTGTGTGACCCCATAGATGGCAGCTCACCAGGCTTCCCATCCCTGGGATTCTCCAGGCAAGAACACTGGAGTGGGTTGCCATTTCCTTCTCCAATGCATGAAAGTGAAAAGTGAAAGTGAAGTCGCTCAGTCGTGTCCGACTCTAGCGACCCCATGGACTACAGCCTACCAGGCTCCTCTGTCCATGGGATTTTCTAGGCAACAGTACTGGATTGGGGTGCCACTGCCTTCTCCAAACTAAGACCTGGTATAGCCAAACAAATAATTTTTTAAAAATAGATATGTAGAACAGTGGAAGAGAATAGAGACCTCAGAAATAATCCCCCCACCCCAAAACACAGAGGGAACTGATATTCAACAAGAGTACTAAGACTACACAATGGATAAAGGAGAGTCTCTTCAACCAATGATGTTAGGGAAACTGGATAGCCACGTGCAGACTACATTTATAGAAAAAAATCAATTCAAAATAGATTAAAGATTTAAACAGGAGACCCGAAACTGTAAAATCTCTAGAAGAAAACATGAAGGAAGAGCTTCATGACACTGGTCTTCGCAATGATTTATTGGATATGCACAAGCACCAGAGGCAAAATGAGATAAGTAGGACTACATGAAACTAAAAAGCTTCTGCAGAGCAAAACAAACAATCAACAGAGTTAAAACACAACCTAAGGAATAGGAGAAAATATCTGCAGGCCCTATACTCAATGCTGCTGCTAAGTCACTTCAGTCGTGTCTGACTCTGTGTGATCCCATAGACAGCAGCCCACCAGGCTCCCACATCCCTGGGATTCTCCAGGCAAGAACACTGGAGTGGGTTGCCATTTCCTTCTCCAATGCGTGAAAATGAAAAGTGAAAGTGGGGGGGAAAAAAGAAAAGTGAAAGTGAAGTCACTCAGTCGTGTCTGACTTGTAGCAAAACCATGGACTGCAGCCTACCAGGCTCCTCCATCCATGGGATTTTCCAGGCATTAGTACTGGAGTGGGGTGCCATTGCAATAAGGGTTTGCAAATTCCTTGCAGAACACATGAGGAGCTCACACAACTCAATAGCCCAAATAATAATAAAGCAATTAAAAATGGGCAAGGGACCTGAACAGATATTTTTCCAGAAAAGATATACAAATAGCCAAAAAGAATACAAAAAGGTGTTCAAAGTCACTTATCATTAGGGAAATGCAAATCAAACCCACAATGAGCTATCACCTCACACCTGTTAAAATAGCTATTATCATAATAATAATAATAAGTATTGGTAGATATATAAAGAGAAACCTTGTACACTTTTGTGGAAACATAAGTTGAAAAAGTAATTTGAAAAAATATGAATGCTTCTTTAAAAATTAGAACTAGAAACCACTATAAGATCCAGCTATTCCACTTCTAAGTATATATCCAAAAAATGATATTGAATAAAGATGCTGAAGAGATAACTGTACTCCTATGTTCAGTGCAGTATTATTCACACTAGCCAAAATAAGGAAACAACCAAAGTGTCTTGTCAATGTATGAATGGGTAAAGAAAATGTCTTATATGTGTGTGTTTGCGTGTGTGTGTGTGTGTAGTCATACAACAGAATATTATTCAGCCTTACAAAGAAGGAAACTATACCATTTGTATTGACATGAACAAATGTCCTGAAGGACATTATGCTAAGTCAAGTAAGTGAGACACAGAAGGATCAATACTGTGTGATCTCATTTATGTGTGGAACGTAAAAAAGTAAAAGTCAAAGAAGTAGCAAGTAAAATGGTGGATGCCAAGGGCTGGAGGGGCAGGGAAGGAAATGGAGAGATGTTAGGGTACAAACGTCCAGTTATAAAATGAGCAAGTTCCAGAGACTTAATGTACAATACGGTGACTATAGTTAATAAAAATAGTCAATATAATGTATTATACACTTGAAATTTGCTGAGAGTAGATCTCAAGTGATCTTACGATACAATAAAAGAGGATGACCACATGAAGTGTTGGATATGTTAATTATCTTGTGGTGGTATCAATATATGTTATATTGTAATATTGCATTGTATACCCTAAATGTATACAATTTTTATCAGTCAGTCATTCCTCAATTAAAGTGAAAAATATATACACACATATGAAGAAAATGTGATATATATATAAGATAAATTCAGCATTAAAAAAGAAGGAAATCCTGCCATTTGTGACCACATGGGTGGACCTGGAGGGTACTATGCTAAATGAAATGTCAGACACAAAAAGACAAATACTGTGTGATGTCACTTATATGTGGAATCCAAAAATAGCACATTCATACTAACAGGGCCTGATGGGTGGAGGAAATGGGGAGACATTGGCCAAAAGGTACAAAGTTTCATTTATGCAAGACAGAAAAGTTCTGAAGTTCTACCTCACACAGTACCCACAGTTAACAATACAGGATTGTATACTTAGATTTTTCACAGTCTAGATCTTATGCTAAGTATTCTTACCACAATTAATAACAACAACAATAATAATAATAATAGAGGAAGTGAGAGGAAATTTTCATATGTGATTAAAGTGTCTTATGATCTTGATAGTAGTGATGATTTCACAAGTGTAAAGTGATAAAGTGAAGTCACTCAAGTGTAAACTAGTCACCAAACTTACTGAGTCATGTACATTTCAACTGAAAAAGACATATAACTACAGTGTCACCAACATACAACCCTCATTATTAATGAATGAAGCCATTGGGAATCAGTAGCTGCTATTATCTCCAAAAGATAGACAACCAGACATTAAGGGCCTCCTGATAAAACACACACACACACACACACACACACACACAATCACCTCCACCAGCTGCAGTACAGCCAGCTAAAGGAATCAAACGTGAGTCTGGTCAAGTGTCTGAATCCAGTTGCCAATTTACTGAAAATACAGAGGACACAGGAACATGCTGATTTCTCTAAGAGTATGCAATCAGAAAATTATAAACTGTAGGAAACACTACAGGTTAAACACCCCAAGTTCTTCGACATAAGAACTGTAAGAAAAGTATAAAAAATGGACTTGGGAAAAATCTGTAGGTTTAGAAGGAACATCAAAAATTATAAAGAGAAAAAACTAAACTACAGTATCTAGGGATGAAATTCAGGTACTAACACTATTTTTAAGTAAGGAAATGCATGCGAGTGATTCTTATAAAACTTAGGCTTCCTTGGGGTAAAGGGATAGATGGAAACACCTATGATCAAGAACTGGAAACCAAGGTGAGAGGTCATGGCGTGTGGGACCCTGTGCAGGTCTCAAAAACCTCCTCAGTAAAGGAGGTAACAGCTCTGAGCCTCAACACACTGGAAAATGGAAACCAAGACCCAACTTCCCCATCCCATTCTCATTCTCAGTTGATGATTTGTTTTTTCACCAAGACAGGAAAAGCAACAAGTGACAAAATCCCCATTTCCCCACTACCATGAACCTTTACCTAATTTTATCTCACCCTGCCTTCAAAACTCATACTCTGACCTAAGGCCAACCCCTTCACCTGTACATGAGATTTCATCTGCACGCACTTTCAGAGACCTCACTTGTAAAATTAAACACCCTTTCCTGAATCATGAATCCCCACACTTAAATGGATCATTAATTTTAGCATAGCCAAAAATATGCAGTGACAGCTCTTATCAGAAACGCTGCCCGTTTTCAGCCTCAGCTCACCGACTGCTCTAGAGAAGAAACCCTCATTTATCTTTATTCAGTACTGCCACTTTTCTCTTCTCCATTCTTTTTTTGTCATTTTTTTCTGGAAGTTCTTTATTGTTGTTGTTTTATTGTGAAACACTTCAAATAGTAAAGTGTTCAAACATTAAAA
This sequence comes from Bos indicus, assembly GCF_029378745.1. Taxonomy (NCBI): domain Eukaryota; kingdom Metazoa; phylum Chordata; class Mammalia; order Artiodactyla; family Bovidae; genus Bos; species Bos indicus. Next base: position 7,282,113 of record NC_091767.1, read on the forward strand.
TATACAAACACACAATACAATGTTTTCTCTTTTTAAAGCCAGAAGCCTCTTTTTTCAGGAAGGATGTCCTTCAGGATACTATAACTGCAGAATGAAGTGCAATGCTAACGAATACGCAGTTAAATACTGTGCTGACTGGACCATCTGCTGCAAAGAGAAGAAAAAAGTTAAGGAAAAAAAGAAGTGGTGAAAAGTCTAACTCCATCTTCTTCAGAAATCTAAAGATGTTTAAAACTCCCTTGTCTATATAAGAATAATTAATATAATGGATAAAGGAAATTCATGGTAATTATATATGTAGATGCTCAAGTTAAAGTAAATATTTTCTAAAAGCTCACAGTCTGTTTTCATGTGTGTACTTTTTCATTAATTTCCTCAACTTATATCCACCACATTGTCATTTCATCTATAGTAGGTATCCCAGCCCCACCAGTTTCAAACCATTTGACCTTGGATAAGTTCTTTAGTCTCTCTCTATCCCGTTTCCTTATCTATACAACCGGATAACCATGGTACCTACATCATAGTGTTGGGAGAATTACATGAATTGTGTGTATGTGTGTGTGTGTTCAGTCATGTTCGACTCTCTGTGACCCCGTGGACTGTAGCCTGCCAGGCTCCTTTGTCTGTGGGATTTCCCAAGCAAGACTACTGTTGCACGGATGTGCTAAATTTGTGAAATTTGTTAAGAGGGTCACTTATGATTTTTACATTTTTTTGAGTACATGGTATATTTCAAAAAAAGTTTTTAGGAAAATTTTAATAGGAAAAATTAACAAAGAATAAAAATATTGAAGACAAGGAATTCGACTAAGAGATTATTTCCATGGGAGAGACAACAAACTCCTCTAAATAAAGAGAAATACAGCCAACACAGAAATATTGATAGGCTAAAGCCATCATTTTAATGGGCTGGTACATCTCAGAAGGTCCTCAGAGGAAGTCAGCAGGAACCTCAGACACAACTATTTCCCAACCATTGAAGGCAAATGCTTTTTATCAATGCAGCAAAGAATTGACACGTCACAGAATACATGAAAGATTTCACTTTTATGACATGATTTCCTGCAAATACCTTTTGTTCGCCAGCATGTGTTAAAGAATCTTCTTATGAATGCATTTGCTCCACTTTTAACTGCCAATAAAAACAGAATTAAACACACCGTGCTTGCAGGGTCATAACGCCTTGGATAAGATTGAAGACTGCACTTTACAAAGTTTTAATGGTAAATTGAACAGGCTCCAAAGACCCCAGTCATGTTATGGTTGGGTGTCCCTTTTTCAGTTGCTCTTATGTTATTTCCCAGAGATGTATTATGAGTTACTAGTTTCCACAGTTCCAACTCATGTGAATCGCTCATCAACTATAGACAGGTAACAGAGCCCAGCAGATTTGCTTGGAACTATTTGCAGTGGAAAACATTTAGACCCCAGGAGTCTGTCAAGGCCCCATGGCAGGAGACACGCAGAATCTCAAACAAATAACAGTCTGATTATCAAGTGTCATTTAAAGAAGGAAAGATCACCGACACAGAAGTACAGAAGCCCCTGGTTCTAGGCCCGCTTCTCGTTGACTTTTTCCTGCATGCCTGACTGCCTGCTCAGGCTTAATCACAAAGTAGTGGAAAGTGTTGGTGGCTGGTGAATGGGTCTGGAGGACCTGACGCCTAGGTTCCGATCAGTGACTAGTCTTTCTCCTCACCTCAAGACCTGGGCGCCTCTGGAGTCTGAGGGATCAGGAGGAGTGGTAGGCAGGCAGCTTAAGAGGGTGAGGGTGGCTCCGAGTCATCCTACTGAATTCCCCGCTCTTGTGTGTTCAACCTTACCAGTCTCTCCACCCAGCCTGCCCAAGGGCCTCTGTAGCGTAAAAGTAAGCCGTGTGGTCTGACCAAAGGCCACTGGCAAGTGAATTTGCCTTTCACACGCCCATTATCCCTGGGGCACCCCCTGGGGAAAAGGAGTCCAAGGGAGACACCATGAGTCCAAAGGTCCTGCCATCCAGGACAGTGGCAGAAATCTCACAATTCTCATGTGCCTCTTGAATACTTACCTATGGCCTTAAATGATACCTTTAGAATGTGAAGCTTTCAGACAAAGGGTAAAAGCTCTCTGCTGACTTTAGCAAACCACAAGCAAAGTTGTTGACTCACCACTTCAAGTGGACCCTTCTCAGTATCAAGTTGCTGGTTTCTTTCCATAGGACATAAATTTTGACCCCTCAAACCGATGTTCCATATGCTCCTATCATGCTTTAAAGTTAATATATTTGAACAACTTGCTCTATTTATTGATTCTGCTCAGCATCAAATTTGCCTTGGTTTCTAACTGACTTCAAAGTGCAAGTTCTAAGAGTCCTAGAGGAACAGTCCCTCTCCCACCCACTATGTATCCTCTAAAGGTCTCATGCTTTTGCTCTGCCAACGCCATCAGTTCAGTTCCCCCACAAAATTCACAGATTCCCTAGACCAAAATCCAGAACTAATGTCTTCTTTGAGACTACTATGTGTCCTTAGCATCTTATCTCTGTTCCCTGGAACAGCCTGGAGCATCCATCTCTGCCTCTCTGTTTCAATTTTCTTCATCCAAGTCCAGCTTCCTCCTCACTCTTGTAGGACCTCATACCCTCTTTCCCTTGATGGTTCATAATTCCACAGGGAAGAGATTCCATTTTACCTGGTGGAACATAGGAGAGCAGGACAAGGACCACAAGGACGAAGAGTAAGCTCCTCATAGCTGAACCAATCAGCAAAGGGACAGCTGAGAGCAGGGGAGAGTCACTCTATATGTAGGTCTTGAGCAATAGTGAGCTGCGTGACTAGTGAACCTTTTAGGAACAAGAACATCTACTTGCTCCACTGAGCAGTTCAATCAAATAAAGGTCTGTCTTTGAACATAATGTCTCACCATTAAAATATACTTCTTGAGTACCACTTGCAAAGTGCGTTACTTAGGACTGTGGGAACAGCCCTAATGGCCTGGTAGGATGTTATGTAGGTTTCTTTGTATCCTCACTGTACATTCATTTAACAAATGCCTATAGTATACAGAGAACTGTAAGGCTGCCTTACTTAGCTGACTGTGTTTTTGATAGCTGTCTTCAGTCTCTCACCTTGAAAAAAAGAAATGCCAGGTAGATATCACTCTTTGTTTTAAAATGCAAAGAACATGAAGCTTGGGTAGAAAAAAGGATTTTCTCGAGTTTATACGTATCACAAATGGCAGCAACACAACTTACATGGCTCATGCATACAGAATAATTAAAGAATGGCCCAGCCCATTTCTAATATGGCTGCAATCTATTTAGGGAAATCAGAGCTTCCCACAGAGCAGGGCAAAGTCCTATAACACCATCACCATGAGTCTTCCATGCTGGGCAATGTGGGCTATACAAAGAATTCGTGTTAGAACTCTTGCTTTGAAGGACTGAAGATCAAGAGTGCCTGACAGTTTGCAGTGCTTTACAAAACCTTTATCTGATCTTATATAAATACAGAACCCAGAATCAGACAATCCAAATTCAGATCTGGACTCAGCTTGATGAGCTTTCAGTAAGGCACTTGCTTTGCCTTTCCAAATGTCAGTTCTCTCCCCTGTAAAACAGGCTGTACACCATTAATGCTTCCTATTACAGAGGCTTGTGGTGGGGCCAAGCAAAGCAATTCTTGTAAACTGTCCTTTGTAAAACGTACACTTCAGGGGCGGTTAGACCCAGAGAACAGAAGAAGGCATTTAAAGCTAGAGAAGAAAAAAACTAGAGATGGGAGAAATAGGGCTCCTCTAACAGGAGAGCAAAAGAACCAGGACAGGAACAAAATCACTCCCTCCTGTGTGCTTTTCACATCCATGAAAATTTATATACATGTATCACTTGGGCTTCATGCATTCCAGCTTCAGGAAGTGTGCGATATGATTTTGATTACAGAGCTGGGGAAGACTCCTAAAAAGAACTGCAAAACAAAAAAATATGTAAAGAAAATTCGTGAAAGACATGAATTTGGGGAAATGACCAAGTGAGCATGGATGCACTTAGGGATATGAAAACCACTTTCCAGCCTGGAGCAAGTGCAGCCAGAAATATATTCATGCACCCCATCTGGCTCTGATCTCCTCTTCTCCAGCCAAGCTTCTTGGCCTCTATCTCTACTCTTGCTGCCATGCCCTGCAGAACCTGCTGCTTTACACCTTCTCCCAGCACACCTTTCCACCTGCATTCCAGCGAAACACTGGCTTGTTCTCTGAAGGGTACGGCCTCCCAGGAACTTCTGGTGACTGGGGTCATTCATCTGCTGAGGCTCCACGCACCATGGAACAGGCAAGGAGCATTTGTTGTAAGACTAAGGAAATGGCCTCTTAACTGGTGTCCCATGTCATTTTTACATATTTATTGCTCCTCTTTCATGCAGTTATCAAATGACCTTTATAGAATTGAAATTGGATCATGCATTTGCCACAAATAAAACCTTTCACTGTCTTCCTATTGGGCTAAAGTAGAAACTGCTTACATGGACAACAAGCCCCCTCATCTGGCCCAACTGCTTCCTGCAGCCCTACCCGTCTCATGTGCCCACTGTCTCACATGGTCCACCTGACTGGACTTTACTTTTCTGAAACAAGCTCACCTCACAGCTTCTACCCATGCTGTGCACACATCCTGGAAATCTACATCCCTGCCGCCCAGTCTTCACCTAACATTTACTCATTTAAAGAGATATTCTCAGTGTTCTCCATGGAATAAATTTTCCTGGATACTCCCTACCTAAATTATATTCTCCCCTGTTAAATTTTCTCATAGGATCTTTGTTCATTATTCAGTTCAATTCAGTTCAGTTGCTCAGTCGTGTCTGATTCTTTGTGACCCCATGAATCGCAGCACGCCAGGCCTCACTGTCCATCACCAACTCCCAGAGTTCACTCAGACTCACGTCCATCAAGTCACTGATGCCATCCAGCCATCTCATCCTCTGTCGTCCCCTTCTCCTCCTGCCCCCAATCCCTCCCAGAATCAGGGTCTTTTCCAATGAGTCAACTCTTCGCATGAGGTGGCCAAAGTACTGGAGTTTCAGCTTTAGCATCATTCCTTCCAAAGAAATCCCAGGGCTGATCTCCTTCAGAATGGGCTGGTTGGATCTCCTTGCAGTCCAAGGGACTCTCAAGAGTCTTCTCCAACACCACAGTTCAAAAGCATCAATTCTTTGGTGCTCAGCTTTCTTCACAGTCCAACTCTCACATCCATACATGACCACTGGAAAAACCACAAAATATTAGAATTTGTGTATATATGTTTTTTGATTTAGTAGTTGCTTCATCACTTGACTACAAGTTCAGTGAGAGCATGGACCATGTACATCACATATACATCACATCAACCAAACCCAGTATTTTTTCTGGGGCACTGGATTAAGTCCTAAGGCTGCCATAATAAAGCACTACAGCCTGCGGGGCTTAAACAGAAGAACTGTATTGTCTCCCAGCTCTGGAGGCTAGAGGTCTGAAATCAAGCTGTCTTCAGAACTGCTTCTTTCTGAGGCCTGTGAAGGAAGGATATGCTCCAAGCCCCTCTCCCAGCTCCTGGCAGCCCCTGGCATTCCATGGCTGGTAGATGGTGTTCTCCCCAGGTCTTTGTATTGCCTTCCCTCCGTATGTGTTTGTGCCTGTGTCCAATTTTGCCCTCTTATACGGAAACAGTCATATTGAATTAGGGCCCATCCAAATGATTTTCAACTCAAACATCTGCAGAGACCCTATTTCCAAATAAGGTCATATTCACAGGTACTAGAGTTTAGGACTTCAACATCCTTGGAGGCTCACAATTTAACCCATGGCAAACATTAACTTTTCATCTTTCATTTTCCTGGGTAATTCTAGGACCCAAATGGCATCACAACAATTTTTTTTTCCAGGACACTAAGTTTTTTTTTTTTCTTCTATCACACTACATGGAAGAAGAATCAGCCACAGATCTGCCCAGTAGAAACTCCTGGGCTTCTGAAAGCCACTGGAGAATACCACACAACACTGCAAGTAAGCTGAGTTTAGGCATGAGGTCACTCCTCTCACTTCAGAGGCTATTTGACCTCACCACCCAACACAGCCCATCCTACTCTCAGCAAGTAACTTGGTTTCTGGTTCAGAAAAAAGAGATGTCAGCGGGTTTTAAATGATTTTCCACTGACCCTATTCCCAGCCTACTCACCCAATAAGCAAGCATATTTCTGTAAACGAATATGTATTTTTCTTCTTTACTTTCTTCTTTGGAGGAATAAGTGCCAATTCTCCTGCCACATCTCATCCTTCCAGCCAGGCTTGTAGCACATGCACACACATCTCCTAAGTTATGTTGCTTTCTCATTAATTCCCTTTTTTTAAAAAAATAGAAATTTTTGTTGTAAAATATATAACACATATATAGAAAACCCACAAGACAAAGGTAGAGCTTCACAAATTATTATATGCTTAACCCCATAGTAAACACTACTCAGATTAAAAAAACCACACTTCTGCTGCACCCCAGAAACACCTCTATACAACCCCATCCCAGTCATAACCCCCTCAAGTTACCACAAACCTTGACTTTTATTGTAATCATGTCCTTGAACTTCTATTTCTACCAGACAACTCACCATTCTTACAAAAATAAAATTTCATCTTGCTTATTTTTTCCTTGATATATCTTTTGGTCTCTTTTTACCTAAGTGTTCTCCCTCCTGCTCTCTTACAATTTAACTGTTAAGTAGCCTAGGACACCTGGCCTGGCCTGTAGATTTACCCACAACCTGGATTTTGCTGACTGGGTACTCACTCATGGTGAGGTTTAACTTGTGCCTCTGTCCTCATATTTCCTGAAAACAGGCAACTGGATCCACAGGCTTGGTCAGACTCAGGTTCAACCCCTTCAACAGAACTACAAGTTTTCTTGTTTCATCAAAACTTCATAATATCTGGTTTTGTCTCTGATTGTGCCTTTGACAATTACGGACACTTAATGCCAAGAACCATTCATTCATCAACAGTTGAAAAGGGGTTATATGCTAATTTCCAATGGCATTTTTACAGAATAGAAATAACAATTCTAAAATTAACGTGGAACCAGAAAAGATCTCAAATACTTAATGCTGAGAAAGAAGAACAAAGCTGGAGGCATCATGCTTCTTAATTATAAACTATATCATAAAGCTATAGTAATCAGAATGTATGGTACTAGAATAAAAACAGGCACATAGATCAACGGAACAGAAATAAGAACACTCCCAAAATTTTAACATCCTTCAGCTGTCCTCTCGACAAGAATTTTTAAGTTTTTTTTTGTTGTTCCTTTTCACTTTTATGGGGAAAAGACAAACTTTACCTAACAAAATAATCTTGCAAATTACTTACCACCAATCAGTGTGTTCTTGAACAATTACTTCAATGGTCTATGTTGTTCACATTGGGAGAGCTACAGACCTAAAATCGATTCCGAATAATGGTATACCTGAAACACCGTCCATCAACTATACTTCAGTAAAAAATAAAATTAAATAAATTAATAAAATTTCACTCATAGGCCTTTGTAACATGGCTCTACCACCCACTACAACCTCATCCATAACCACACCCCATGGTCCAGTAATACCTAAATATGTGTTCACACCTGCACACCAGACTTTTCTACTTCTGTACCCTGAGTCTGTGGATCTACTGATCTTTCCTAGAGCCCTCTTTCATGTACTACCGGGATAATTCCTACTTACCCTTAAAGATTCAACTCTTCCAGGAAGCCTTTCCTGCTTCTCTCAAAGCTCATTTTGGTGCCCCAAGTTTCCGTAGCATTCTGTACATAATTCCTGTTCACAGCTTTTACCTCATTATGTGTGTATTAGTTGAGTTGCTCAGTCATGTCTAACTCTTTGCAACCCCATGGACTATAGCCCACTAGGCTCCTCTGTCCTTGGGATTCTCCAAGCAAGAATACTGGAGTGGGTAGCCATTCCCTTCTCCAGGGATGAAACCCAGGGATGGAAACCAGGTCTCCTGCATTGCAGGAGGATTCTTTACCATCTGTGCAACCAGGGAAGCCCATTACCTCATTATATGAAAATTATAACCTATGGGCCATGCACCAGTGAGGGCAGGAATCTTCTCTATTCTCTATGTCCCTGGAACCCAGCAAAGGGCCTGGCATAAAGCACCACTAATGTTGGCCACCCTGAATTGAACTGAACTGAACTTTCCTGGTTTCCTGCTCTCTAGAGCTCTCCATTTCCATGCCCCATGCTGGATTTCCCCTCCATGCTCACAGTGATCATGGCCTTTCTGTATTTTCCCCACGTGGGTCTGTAACTCACTTGTTACAGACATGAGTCTGAGTAAGGACAGGGTGGGCTGCTGATCTGCTCACAGTCATTAGTAAGGCTGAGGATTTGTCACACACCAGGTCCATGACCAGTGTGGTAGAACTGCCTTTCTCACAGCCCTCACAGAAATCCACGGAGATAAGGACAGCTCTGTTTGCTACAACTGTGCTAGGAAATTCAAGGACCAGGAACAGACTCAAATGCCCAAAGGAAAAAATCATGTTCTATAGACAATCTGTCTGAAGCTAGCCTAGGGGACTTCTGGGCATCTGGCCAGCGGCATAAGGGCATCTGATCTTAAAAGAAAGCACTGAGAATATTTGTCCTTGCGTGTGGCCAGGGACCAGTTCCAAGCCAGAATCTCCTCACAGAATGTCCTAAGACTCCAAACATAATCAAATCTTGCTAAAGGCAATCGTGGTTTCACCTGATTACACAGCCCCTTCCAGGCAGAAGTGTCTCTTGATTGCTTGCCACAACCAGACCCCACTTTCCTCTCTGAACTTCTCCAGGTCCAAACAGGGATTTCTTTAGTATCCTCATGTCATGGTTATATGTAACCAGCTGGTTAAATTTTTTTTCCTACATGGGTTTGGACTTAACGGTTTGGTCTGAAGTTCTTGCTCAGAGCTTGCAGGCTGTTAGACACACTGAAACTATGAGCTTAATCCTCACTCTAAGTCCCACCCCAACATACAGTTAAAAGAGCCTGGTGAAAGAGTGGAGGGTTCTGGATCATGCCCTAGAAGACCCAAGGTTTGGGTCAAGTTTCCCAGTGATCAGAGAAGCTGCTGTGCTCACACCCTTTGTTCCTCTGGTCTGATGTCCCCCAGCTGCTAAGGAGACGGCAGCAATGCACTCCTACCCTCTGACTTCCATGGATTCTCCCATCAGCCCTATATGGCAGAATGGGCCACACTGAACCCCAATATCCACCCCAGCTTGAAACAAGGCTTTTCCCATCTTCTGCTGGGAAGTTCTAGGATCAGAAACATGTCCCTTCATCACACCTGAAAGGCTTCCTCCTTTCATTGACCTCGATCTTCCTTTTGACAATGTGCTTCCAGCTAAAAGGATGGTGTAAGTTAAGCTGGGCCATGGGAGTCTGCCTCAGGCCTTCCCCAGGAGTGAGATCTCTAAGGATGAGCTGGTTAAAATAGGTGGCTTATCAACAAAAGACATTGATTTCTCACAGTTCTGGAGGCTGGGAAGTCCAAGACCATGGTGCAAACAGATTCAGTGTTTGGTGAGGGTCTGTTTTTTCACTGTAACTTTACACGGTGGAAGGGACAAAAGATCTTTCCGGAGCTTCTTTTGTAAAGGCACAGATTCCATTCAAGAAGGCATCTCCTTCACAACCTAATCATTTCCCAAATGCAGTCAAAACAGTAATCAAAATAGTATGGAACTAGCATAAAAATAGATACAAACCAATGGAGCAGAATGAAGGGCCCAGCTAAGCCCAAATGCATTCAGTAAACTAACATCTGACAAGGTTGCCAAGGAATACACAATAGGAAATCTATGATATATTTAATAAATAGTGCTGAGCAATGCTAATCCTGGGCATATAACCAACTGTAAGTCTGGGGTTAGCATATGCAAATTATTATATATGGAATGAATAAACAACAGGGTCCTACTGTGTAGCACAGGGAACTATATTTTATATCCTGAGATAAACCATATGGAAAAGAATGTTTTAAAGAATGTATATATATATGTGTGTGTGTGTGTGTGTGTGTGTGTAACAATCACTTTGTTGTATAGCAAAATTAACATAACATTGTAAATCAACTATACTTCTATAAAAAATAAAATGGTGTTGGGAATATTGGATAGCCACATGCAAAAGGATGAAATTGGACCCTTATCTTACAGCATACACAGTAATTAACTCAAAATGTATTAAAGACTTAAATGTAAGACCTGAAAGCATCCACTCCTAGAATAAAACATGAGGCAATAACTCCATGATATTGGTCTTGGCAATTATGTTTTTAACATGAAATCCAAAGCACACACGACAAAAACAAAAATAAGTAGGACTACATCAAACTAAAGAATTTCTGCAGAGCAAAAGAAGCTATCAACAAAATGAAAAGGCAACCTATGCAATGGGAGAAATGGTTACAAATCCTAGATCTACAAGGTATGAATATCCAAAATATACAAGAAAGCTCACACAACTTGACAGCAAGTTTTAAAAAGCTGATTAAAAATAGGCAAAGGACCGGAATAGACAGTTTTCTACAGAAGACATACAAATGCCCAATGGGCAGATAATTTTCTCAACATCACTAGTCATCAGGGAAACGCAAATCAAAGTCCAAGGACAGGTTTCCCTGGAGGCCCAGTGGTAATACAGGAGCCTGGCGCAGCACAACTATTGAGCCTGTGCCATAGAGCTCAGGAGCTGCCACTACCGAGTCTGTGCGCCACAGCCACGAAGCCTGAACACTCTGGAGCCCGTGCACCACACAAGAGAAGCCACTGCAATGAGAAGCCCATGTACCATGACGAGAGAGTAGCCCACACTCCCTGCAACTAGAGAAAAGGCTCCCACAGCAATGAAGACCCAGCACAGCCAAATAAACAAATAATTTTTTTAAATCCAATGATATGTATTTTCACACCTGTTGGGATGTTTATTATAAAAAAGACAAGAGATAGCAAATATTAGCAAAGACGTAGAGAAAAAGGAACATTTGAGCATCGCTGATATAGCCTCTGTGGACAACAATACAGAGGTTCCTCAAAAAAACAAAATGAGAACTGCAATGTGATTCAGCAATTCCATTTCTCAGTACATAGTCAAAGTAAATTAAAATGATATCTCAGAATCATCTGCACACTTACATTCATTACTAACAATAGTCAAGATAGAGACACTATCTCAGTGACCAACAGCACTAAATGGATAAAGAAAATGTACATACATACTACTCAGCGTGTCCACACATACTGAATGCTATTCAGCCACAAAAAGGAAGGAAATCATGCCACTTGTGACAACATAGATAAACCGAGAGGACATCACACTGAGTGAAAAAAACTCAACATAGACAAATACCATATGATCTCGCTTAGATGTAAAATCTCAAAAAACTCAATTCAGAAAACCAGAAAGTAAAATGGCAGTTTCCAGGTGTCTGGAGGGGAGACATGTTGGTCAAAGGGAACAAACTCCCAATCACAAGATGAAGAAGTACTGGGGATCTAAGATACAGCATCGTGACTCTAGCTAATAACACTATATTGAATATTTAAAATTTGCTGCAAGACTAAATCTTAAATATTCTCACCACACACACACAAAATGGTAAATATCTGAGGTGAGAGATGTGTTAATTAACTTGATTGTGGTAATCAGTTTGCAATGTATACATACTTAAAATCATCACATTTTACTCCTTTAAATACATGCAATTTTTCTCATTAATTATACCTCAATAAAACTGGTGAGGAAAACGTCATGAAGAATGGTTGGAAGAAACAGATATGTTCATTATCTTGACTATGATGATGGTTTCACATTCAAGTATGTATGTGTCAAAATTTATCAAACTGTACATTTTAATATCTGCAGTTTTGTCATCTCTACTTCAATAAAGATGTTTTTTAAAATAGTGACAGCTATTTTAAAATGATCTTAATAAAACATTGCACAGCTTTTTTAATTTTATGAAGTTTGAAATGACACAGAAAATATTTATGCACACATCACCTTATCATGATGCATGTATCATGTGAAATGCCAGGCTGGATGAAGCACAAGCTGGAATCAAGATTGCCAGGAGAAATATCAACAACTGCAGATATGCAGATGAAAACACCCTTATGGCAGAAAGTAAAGAAGAACTAAAGAATCTCTTGATGAAAGTGAAAGAGGAGAATGAAAAAGTTGCCTTAAAACTCAACATTCAGAAAACTAAGATCATGGCATCCAGTCCTATCATTTCATGGCAAATAGATGGGGAAACAATGGAAACAGTGACAGACTTTATTTTGAGGGTTCCAAAATCACTGCAGATGGTGACTGCAGCTATGAAATTAAAAGAGCTTTCTCCTTGAGAGAAAAGCTATGACAAACCTACACAGCACATTAAAAAGCAGAGACATTATTTTGTCAAAAAGGTCTGTCTAGTCAAGGCTATGGTTTTTCCAGTAGTCATGTATGGATGTGAGAGTTGGACCATAAAGAAAACTGAGTGCCAAAGAATTGATGCTTTTGAACTGTGATGTTGGAGAAGACTCTTGAGAGTCCATTTGACAGCAAGGAGATCCAACCAGTCCATCCTAAAGGAAATCGGTCCTGAATATTCACTGGAAGGACTGATGCTGAAGCTGAAACTTCAAAACTCTGGCCACCTGATTCGAAGAACTGACCCACTGGAAAAGACCCTGATGCTGGGAAAGATTGAAGGCAGGAGGAGAAGGGGACAACAGAGAATGAGATGATTGAATGCCATCACTGACTCAATGGACATGAGTTTGAGCATGCTCTGGGAGTTGGTGATGCATAGGGAAGCCTGGCATTCTGCAGTGCATGGGGTCGCAAAGAGTTGGACGGATCTGAGTGACTGAACTGAACTGATACCACCTTACAAAAGCAGAATACATAAATATGGGAATATCATGCCTGTAACTATACAAGATAAAATATTAAACAAAAAACTAGAAATACAATCAACTTCCTTGAGAAACACACATGTTGTGTCTGAAGAGGTGGGGCTCAAGTGTAACTTCTTTCCTTGTAATTCTCAATATTTTATGAATTTTCTAGAATTGCATTTCTGTTGTAACATAAAAGTCAAACAATTAACTTTATTTATTTAAAATAAATACAAACAAAATAAATTCTTTTATAAAAGGTCTCTGTTAGTCTTTTGGAAAATCCAGGTTTTCCAAGGGGGTGAGCAGTGCCTTTGCCAATAGGAAAAGCTGTCAAACAGGACACGGCTGGTTGTTTTTTCCTCATATAAGCATTGCCAGCTCAGCTGCCTCAGGGGAGGTCAGTGTAGCATATCTACCTGGAGCAGATCATCCCCAGACCTGAGAGGTTAGTGCTGAATGGCATGCTCATCTTTCCCTCTCTGCTCTAGGACAGCCTGCATCAGACCCTGCCAGAAGCCTCCTCAACAAGAAAGTGCCAGCCATGGAGTCTCCCTTCACTGTGTTTGTGTTTCTCATCTTTTGGGATACAGCACTAGCAGGTAAAATGGGAATCTTCCTGGGAGAATCCTTGTCTAGAAGAGCAATTGCACTATGCAAGCCTATGAATGTCCTACCACCATAAACTCTGTAATTTTTGAAGTACCTTGAATCTTGGCTCTCCAAACTGCAGCTGTACAGTTTGAGGCAGAAGTCTGAGCATCTCTGAAATGTAATTTCTTCATTTACCAAATGGAAATAATAATAACTTCAGAGTCTTGCAAGGATTAAATAAAATAATGTATAGAATATGCCTATACATATGTACAGTTCCTGACTTACAAGAGTTATCATTATATTTTTATTAGTAATACTCCATTTTGTTTTGCTACAGTTGTTGTATCTCTACTCAACTCTACTCATCTCTACTAGGAACATGCCTAGGTATAGCAGTCAACACCAGCAAGCAGTAATAATGTAATTTTTAAGTTTTCCAATATACTCAAATTACTCACCGTTAACTTATCATTTGTAGATCCTTCAGGTACACAGGGAAACAGATTAGGAACTGCCATAACCCAAGAGATTTGATGGGCTTCATGTGATGTGAGAAATATCTGATTAGATGAGGTAGCAGCTGGAGAAATGTTACGGAGAGCACAAGCTGACCTCATACTGACCGCATCCATTACTGACTTTGAAAATCTCATCTTGAGAATTCTCTTCATTTAGTGTTACTGAATCAGTTCACATCCATATGTTGAAGGGTCCTACTTAATTTCTCAATCTCTCATGTATTCTCTAGGCAGATGAACCAGATGTTCATATCATGTGACTCAACAGGCTGGATTTAAGAATCTATAGAATCCAGGCCTCTAGAAGCTCTACAGGCCACTACAATTCCACTATGGTTCATGCAATAAATCCATGGGCTCTGGACAGTGAACAACTGCACAGTCTACAATATTCCCTTCAGTGCTGTATACATGCCCATAGCTTATTATTTTTATAAGAACTTCTTTCTTTATAGAGATCATTACAAATTTCACATATAGACCATTAATACTTCACATCTTGTTAGGCATCCATCTTGCTAACCTAGTAACCCTGACCTCCTCTTTTCCTGTGTATGTTAATCGCTTAGTCATGTCTGACTCTTTGCAAACCCATGGACTACAGCCTGCCAGGCTCCTCTGTCCATGGGATTTTCCAGGCAAGAATACTGGAGTGGGTTGCCATTCCCTTCTCCAGGGGATCTTCCTGACCCAGAGATTGAACCTGGGTCTCCTGCATTGGCAGGCAGATTCTTTATGGTCTGAGCCACCAGGGAAGCTCCAGGCAAAATAAATGGGGTAAACACTTATTCAGAATTTCCACAAATGGCCAAATTTTAGTATTCTTTCTCCTTTCAACACTCTCTTACATATGAAAATAAACATTCATATTCTGATGATTCTGTAGAGTTACGTGTCCACTAAACTGTAGGTCCAGCTCAAACGCCTTGGGCTCCAATAATACATCCCATCCTCAGAATGGCTTCCATCCTCCTCTGAACTCACATCACCACTCCATGTTGCATATATCTCACTGGACTTGTAATATTTTCTTCTCTCTCATGCATCTTTTGTGCTTCCTTTTTAGCCAAGACCAAAAATTCTTTGCGGTATCATACTCAAATCTGTACCTAAACAGTACCTGGATTTATAAAAAACTGGCTTGAGAATGAACAAATAATTAAATATTTTGTTAATGACTACATACATAGGTAACTTGTTTATAGAATTTATTATTCGACCAATTTGGGCAAAGTTCCAAGTTATTAATTGTCTCAGTCAGTTCAGGCTACCATAGCAAAATATCATGCATGGCAAGGCCTAAACAAAATTTATTTTCTCACAGTTCCAGAGGCTGGAAAGTCCAAGAGCAACTGAAGACCAATTCAGTTTCTGATATGAGTTACCTTCCTAGCTTGCAGACAGCCATCTTCTTTCTGTGTTTTCTGTCAAAAAGGCCACCAATTCTGTGGACCAGGCCCCCCCTCTTATAACCTCATTTAATTTTACTGTCACCTCTAAAGTCCCTATCTCCAAGAACAGTCACACTGGGGATTATGGTTTCAATATATGAACCTGTGGAGGACACAGTTCAATCCATAGCTTTTTAAATTTTTTCAATTATAGTATCAGACTATGAACAGGTCTCTTGGAACCCACTTTGACAAAAATGGAAGGACTGGTCATTCTATAGTACAGAAAGGTCTATCATGAATAATCTTTCCATTCATTTTCTTTCCAGGCTTGAATCCATTATCATCAGAATTATACAGAAGATGTCACATAAATGGTACCTGCAGACTTGAGTGCTTTGGAAGTGAAATGCTAGTTGCCTACTGCATGTTTCAGCTGGAGTGCTGTCTCAAAGGAAATCCTGAGCCCTGACTTAAGAAGCCAGTAAATACCAATTAACTTGACAGAGAATTTAAACTGAACTCTGACACTGAGATGTGCCCACAGTTGTTGGTTTTCAGCATTTTTATAAGCCATCAGAACATCAAAACCTTATAATATTAGATTTGAAAAGCTGAGCTGATGTCTTCCTAAAGACATTTAAGATCCTCAGGAAAACAGGTTATAATATATTTTTCCTCACTTCAAAGTGATACGCACAGTCTCCTCAGTGACTATTTTTATCTTTACTCATAGAAAGGTTATCTACATTATTTATAGAGGCCCCAAAACTATAGAAACATCTTTTAACACCTAGGCTTTACCCTACCATACCTTCAGTTCCCTATTCACCTTTTCTTTGAGCCTCTCGTCTGTAGAGGAACAGACCTGACCCAGCCTCTAATGACCTTATATATCTCTCACATGGACCACTTTGACTTCACTTAAGGCTGCACGAGTCTTGACTGGGTCTGACCCTGAAGGTCTTGAAACACAAGGACAAAAGCTATGTTACGATGGGCTGTAACAAAGCAGGTTCTCATCCACCTCCCTGGTTTCAGAGAATGAAATTATGTGACTTTCCACTTCAACCCCCTTGGGTTCAGCTATCAGACCACTTGGCCATAGTTCAGAGTTGGCTTCTCCACAGCTGAGTGGCTCACCACCTCTACCACCTACCATCTCCCATTCTGGGGGAGTGCCATCCTGTGAGACTAGGAGCTAACACACCTGCTGGTCTTGCTTTGCTGTGTGTAAATAATAAACTGTCCCACTAGAATTCATTGTTTTGTTTACCAGTGAACCTTACAAAAGTACGACAGGCAGGGACATCCCTGGCAGTCCAGTAATTAACTCTGCACTTCCACTGCAGGGGTTGATGGCTCAATTCCTGGTCAGGGAACTTAAGATCCCACATGCCCTGAAGTGTGGCCAAAAAAGAAAAAGAAAGCAAAAGGAAAAAAAGTGTGACAGGCAAACCTAGCAACTTCCACTAGCTCAGTGGTTGTCCCATTGACTACTGTGGTGCTGCTGCACATCTGCCTCACTTTTCAGTGTCACCAACCCATGTACAGATGCACCAGTGAGTTCAGCACATGCTGCTCAGGATAAGCAGTGCAGCGATGGAAGGGGGCGGATTCTGGGTGTGCAGCAATCTTCTTCAGCTTCACTGCTGAATTCAGCTCAGACTCTCTTGTGATTCTGAGAGGACAGGGCTCTAACTGCAGAGAACCAATCACTGACCTAGAATAGGACTGAGAAAACTGTGCCCAAGGCCTGGCCTGAATGACAGCCCCGCCTTTCCAGCTACTCACTGATACTGAGAAAAGACAAAAGGATAACAGTGGTTGAAAGGAATGAAGGGTTGTAAGGGGTTCCACATTCCCAGACACTATCCAACCTTTGATAAAATCCAGTGTTGGTGTCTTTAGCAGGGAAGATACTAAAAATCCCCTCCTCAGAGGCCCAAATTCTCCTCTGGAGTCATTAGGGGACAGGGGATAAAAAGGGATGGGATTAGACATGACCTGGAGTGATAACCATGGTTCAGTATCCAGAGTAAGGAAGGCATCCAGACAGGACCCAAGAAAACTCTCAGACTCTGAAAGGAAACTATAAGCAAGGTGAAAAGACAGCCTTCAGAATGGGAGAAAATAATAGCGAATGAAGCAACTGACAAACAACTAATCTCAAAAATATACAAGCAACTCCTGCAGCTCAACTCCAAAAAAATAAATAACCCAATCAAAAAATGGGCCAAAGAACTAAACAGACATTTCTCCAAAGAAGACATACAGATGGCTAACAAACACATGAAAAGATGCTCAACATCACTCATTATCAGAGAAATGCAAATCAAAACCACAATGAGGTACCATTTCACACCAGTCAGAATGGCTGCGATCCAAAAGTCTACAAGCAATAAATGCTGGAGAAGGTGTGGAGAAAAGGGAACCCTCTTACGCTGTTGGTGGGAATGCAAACTAGTACAGCCACTATGGAGAACAGTGTGGAGATTCCTTAAAAAACTGGAAATAGTACTGCCATACGACCCAGCAATCCCACTGCTGGGCATACACACCGAGGAAACCAGAAGGGAAAGAGACACGTGTACCCCAATGTTCATCGCAGCACTGTTTATAATAGTCAGGACATGGAAGCAACCTAGATGTCCATCACCAGATGAATGGATAAGAAAGCTGTGGTACATATACACAATGGAGTATTACTCAGCCATTAAAAAGAATACATTTGAATCAGTTCTAATGAGGTGGATGAAACTGGAGCCTAATATACAGAGTGAAGTAAGCCAGAAAGAAAAACACCAATACAGTATACTAATGCATATGTATGGAATTTAGAAAGATGGTAACGATAACCCTGTATGTGAGATAGCAAAAGAGACACAGATGTATAGACCAGTCTTTTGGACTCTGTGGGAGAGGGCTAGGGTGGGATGATTTGGGAGAATAGCATTGAAACATGTATAATATCATATGTGAAACTAATCACCAGTCCAGGTTTGATGCATGATACAGGATGTTCGGGGCTGCTGCACTGGGATGACCCAGAGGGATGGTATGGGGAGGGAGGTGGGAGGGGGGTTCAGGATGGGGAACACGTGTACACCCGTGGCAGATTCATGTTGATGTATGGCAAAACCAATACAATATTGTAAAGTAATTAGCCTCCAATTAAAATAGGTAAATTTATATTAAAAAATAAAGGTTAAAAAATAAATAAACTTCAGATTTCTGGTGATAGAGAATATATTCCAAATTAGTTTTTCACGTGAGAAGAATGATTTCCCTTGAAGAAATGCCTACATGGAATGTCATAAATAATTGTTACTGTAAACACCTTCACTATTTTCAGGCAACTGTGTGAATACAGAATAATAAATTTACTTTCAAAAAAACAAACAAACAAACAAACAAACCCTCAGACTCTGAAGGAAACAGGGGATCCTTATATGAGCACACTGATTCCTCTGGAAATGTCCTCAAAATACTCCACAATCCTTAGGCTTGCTTCACATCTTACTTTTCCACTTAAGATGTACATTCTTTATACACAGAGATAAACTGAAACTTGAAAATATCCCAGCCTGCTGACTATCTGAAGAGCCTCTCTTTTCAGCTGGCTGAGAGGGCACTGTTAGAGACCCATTAGAGAAGTGGTCTCCAAAGCAAGAGCGAGAACCTGTATCTCTCTTAATACTTAATGGCAAGAGACATTCATTCATCAAGAGTTGAATAAAGGTGATATTCTAATTGTCAATGGCATTTTCTTACAGAACAGAAATAACAATTCTAAAATTCATATGGAATCATGAAAGATCCCAGATAGTCAAAACAATGTGGAGAAAGAAGAGCAAAGGTAGAGGTATCATACTTCTTAGTTACAAACTAAATTATAAAGCTACAGTAAACAAAACAGTATGGTACTGGCATAAAAACATACACATAGATCAGTGGAACAAAAATAAGAACCCAGAAATAAGCCTATGCATATATGATCAAGAACATAATCACTCCAGGTCATCTCTAATCCCATTCATTTTACATGAGCACCAAGAACACTCAGTGGGGAAAAAGATAGTGAAACGCAAATTAAAAAACACAATAAGATATCACTTCACACCTATTTGAATCAGCCATCTGATCAGGTGTAAAGTGATATCTTTTTTATGACTAATATTCCATTGTGTGTGTGTGGTATTTATCACATCTTGTTTATATGTTTATATATATATAAACATATATATGTTTATATATGTGTATATATATAAACAAAATATGCTATGTGTGTGTGTGTATACACACAAATACATACAATGGAATATTACTTGGTCATAAAAAAGAATGGGATTTTGCCATCTGCAACAACATAGACAGACCTGGAGGATATTATGCTAAGTGAAATAAATCAGGCAAAGAAAGACAAATACTGTATGATATCACTTATATGTGGAATCTAAAAAATAAAACAAACCAATGAATATAACAGAAAAGAAACAGGGTCACAGATATGGAGAACATACTAGTAGCTACCAGTAGGGAGAAGGAAGGAAGGAAGGGCAAGTCAGGAGTAGGGGATTAAGAAGTACAAATGACTATGTGGAAAATAAATAAGCTATAAGAATATATTGTACAACACAGGAAATATAGCCACTATCTTATAAATAACATTTATAAGAGTATAACATTTAAAATTTATGAATCACTATGCTGTATACCTGAAACTCAGATAATACTGTACATCAACTATATTGCAATTAAAATAATCACTAAAATAATTACTAAAAGATGTTCTTCATAAAGCAGTAAATTAAGCAAAGAGAGAAGAATTAAGATGAAAAAGCAGTAATAAGCATGCAATAAGTTAATTATTTACATTAAAGAATACAAATAAGCAAGGACTATTAAAAATAAAATGTATGTATGAGTAACTTAAAAGTATAAAAATAAGGTTGAAACACTAAACAACAACATGAAAAGGGAGAAGAAAATTACTACACGAAAACATTCCACAGTCTTTGTATTATTGGAGAAACATGAAGATAATGATTAAATTTAGAGACATTTTTTAAGGTAGGTTTACTGATTAAAAATAGATCATTGCTATAAGAATAAAAACAGAATGTGTAACTTCCAAACCAAAGGAAGCACAAACAATACAAGCAAAAATCAATCAATAGATCAATCAGTAAAATGGTAAATAAAAAGTACAAAACATACTTTTAAGATTGAATTTTTAATTTGGCAATAACCTATTTATAAGAGTGACAACAACACCTAAAGACAAAAAAAAGGAGGGATATAAAAGATGGAAAAAATATGTCAATTCTAGCAAAGACTGCTTATTGTATACTCCAGTATACTCCTCTTCTATTTTTCTTTAGTCATGGGCCAGAGAACAGGGTCCCTGATGCCTTTCACTCCATAGATGTAGCTCAGCAGTGCATTCACTAATGAGCTTTATCATTCCATATCTCTTAGCAGACATAAATACTGAGGCCTGTAAAGTAGATGTGCACAGCTGGGCAGAAACACCTCCTGGTTTACAAAGATCAGGGCTCTGATATATGTGTGGCTGTGTCCTTTAGCTTTGTATTTTAACACTGTAAGAGTGGGTACCTACAAGTGGTGGCTCAACAGTAAAGAATCCGCCTGCCAAAGCAGGAGGTATGGGTTTGATCTCTGGGTCAGAAAGATCTCCTGGAGAATGAAATGGCAACCCACTCCAGTGTTCTTGCCTGGGAAGTCCCATGGTCAGAGGAGCCTGGTGGGCTACAGGCCATTAGGTCAAAAAAGAGTTGGACATGACTGAGCATCTAAACAAGTTTAGACTTATTACATCTTCCTGTTTCTTATCATTAATGTGAAGTGAAGTGAAGTCGCTCAGTCGTGTCTGACTCTTTTCGACCCCATGGACTGTAGCCTACCAGGCTCCTCCATCCGTGGGATTTTTCAGACAAGAATACTGGAGTGGACTGCCATTTCCTTCTCCAGGAGATTTTCCCGACCCAGGGATTGAACCCAGGTCTCCCGCATTGTAGGCAGACACTTGACTGTCTGAGCCACCAGGGAAGTCCATCATTAGTTTAAGTAAGTGTAAATTTTAGTCGCTCAATCATGTCCAACTCTTTGCGATCTGATTGTTAAGTAGTTAGAATGGGAAAAAGGAGTCCAAAATGGTGGTGGCTAAAAGACAAAGAAGGGAAAAGCCCACGAAAATAGAACAAAGGAAGTTCCGAGGACCAGAGTGAGGGCCTCAGGTAAAACACACAGCCCTCCTGGCTAGCCCAGTTTACATAGGGTAGGCTCAGGGCGGAGGAGACAAATGTATAAAAGGAGGAAGTCTATAAGGATTGAGGCCTCTCTTCTCTTGTCTTTTGGTTGGTCCGCCCTCACTCCTCGAGGGTGTACTATCAGGGTGTACTATCCTTTGTTTTTCCTGATAAAACTGAGCTATACCGCTGCTCCGTCCATCACATCAAATTTTTGCTGTGGCAAGACAGAACTGAGGAAAGTACATGCTCTCCCGACATCTATGGTGCCATTTCTCGGGTTTAACCTAGCTGAAACAACCTCAGTTCGGCCCCGCAAGGCAGAGGCAAAACACAGCAGAAGTCCAACTCAGCGAAAGCTTCTGTGGCAGAAGCTGAACGTGAAGAAAACCCAGCACAGTGGAAGTGACAAGAAGCCCAGCGTGCTGGCAAATGGGACAGCCAAAACAAACTCAGCAGAGAGCTCACGTGGCAAGGTCTCAGATTCCAGAAGACCTCCCGTTAAGGTAAGAGGTCCTCGCTCCTATGACTGGTAGGACATATGGTTAAAAAAAAATCTTAATTCCTTTTACAATCTCTCATTTCTTGTTTCCTCAAACCCCCCTGTGAACAGGAGAGCAGCAATGGGTGCAACTGAGGGATTCTGGAGAAGCTACTCCCCAGCACGTCCGGAAGGCTCCACTATCCTCTGCGCCCCAGTAGCTGTTGTCCAAGTGAGTGAGGGTTCTTCTGTCCTTAATCCTCTTTGTGCCAAGAATCAGGCCAATGAAAACTGTGAGCACAGGTCAGGTATTTAGCAGATTTTCTGGCAGGTTATGAAGGGGATTCCTCGGCATGTTTTCCCCACTGGTTTTTCCTCCCATCCTTCAACTCCTCTCTCCCAGGACTTGAGCCCAGCCAAAACCCATGGTGTCTGGCTTCAGGACCTAATGAAGTTCAGGCTCGGATGTCTCATTGCAAAAATTCAGTTAGAGACACAGCAATAGGTAAGAGGTGGATTTGTTCGGATTCAGAGAGAAGCACATTCCACAGGGTGTGGGCCATCACAGAGGAGAGTGCAGTGGCCATGGAAGTATCAGGCTGGGTGATTTCATATGCTAATGAGTGGGAGGATCATTCTAACAATTAGGGAACCACCTACTCCTCCTTGGAACTGTGCTGGTGCCCCTGGATATGTGTTTAGCTTGCAGAATGAGGATCAAGGTTTAGTTGAATTTGACTTGTCATCTTGGACCCATTTGATTTTAACCCGTTTATGTTATTCCCTTGGGCTATGTCATTCTCTCAAAAGCTGTGCCTGCCCCCTTCCCTCCTGCTCTCTTCCTGAGCCCTGTCTGAGCCCACAATGTTGCCTTTACATTCTTCTTGAGGGACAACCAGGAAATAGCTGTCCCTGGGAGGGAAATACTGTATAATACCAATCCCTTTAGATATTCAGGCCTTCATCTTCCATGTTTCCTAAACATGTGCAACAACAGCATCTCTCAGTGAACCCGCTAGGGTGAGTGACAGGCACACAATGCCTGCTAGAAGTCCATCTGTTTGTGGCATCGTTTCAACAGTAACTGGGCTTCCCGGGATAATGTTTCCCACTTTGGGAGTTAGCCCTGCAGGCCGATTGGGCCCAAACCCTTATCACCTTTCTCCTAAAGTTACAAACATACCCCTGGATCAAATCTCCACTCCACTTTTATCGAACATCTGGTCCATTGTCTCTTATCAATTTGTTTTTAAGCCGCTTCCCTCATAGCTCAGTTGGTAAAGAATCTGCCTGCAATGCAGGAGACCTGGGTTCAATTCCTGGGTAGGGAAGATCCCCTGGAGAAGGAAATGGCAACCCACTTCAGTATTTTTGCCTGGAGAATCCCATGGACAGAGGAGCCTGGCAGCTACAGTCCATGGGATCACAAGAGTCGGACATGACTTAGTGACTAAACCACCAAATCACCTACTAACTCCTACAACCAGGACCCTGCCCTCTTGTAGGCAACATCTCTCCAGCCAGCCTATTATTAAAATGCCCCTAACAGAAGCAGAAGATATTAAGAAGAGGTGGCAAGAATACACAGAAGAACTATACAAAAAAGATCTTCATGACCCAGATAATCACGATGTTGTGATTACTCACCTAGAGCCAACATCCTGGAATAAGAAGTCAAATGGGCCTTGGGAAGCCACTATGAACAAAGCTAGTGTAGGTGATGGAATTCCAGTTGAGCTATTTCAAATCCTAAAAGATGATGCTGTGAAAGTGCTACACTCAATATACCAGCAAATTTGGAAAACTCAGCAGTGGTCACAGGACTGGAAAAGGTAAGTTTTCGTTCCAATCCCAAAGAAAGGCAATGTCAAAGAATGCTCAAACTATCACACAACTGCACTCACCTCACACACTAACAAAGTAATGCTCAAAATTCTCCAAGCCAGGCTTCAACAGTATGTGAACTGTGAACTTCCACATGTTCAAGCTGGTTTTAGAAAAGGCAGAGGAATCAGAGATCAAATTGCCAACATCTGCTGGATCATCGAAAAAGCAAGAGAGTTCTAGAAAAACATCTATTTCTGCTTTATTGACTATGCCAAAGCCTTTGACTGTGTGGATCACCACAAACTGTGGAAAACTCTTAAAGAGATGGGAATACCAGACCACCTGACCTGCCTCTTGAGAAATCTGTATGCGGGTCAGGAAGCAACAGTTAGAACTGGACATGGAACAACAGACTGGTTCCAAATAGGAAAATGAGTACATCAAGGCTGTATATTGTTACCCTGCTTATTTAACTTATATGCAAAGTACATCATGAGAAACGCTGGGCTGGATGAAGCTCAAGCTGAAATCAAGATTGCCGGGAGAAATATCAATAACCTCAGATATGCAGATGACACCACCCTTATGGCAGAAAGTGAAGAGGAACTAAAAAGCCTCTTGATGAAAGTGAAAGAGGAGAGTGAAAAAGTTGGCTTAAAGCTCAATATTCAGAAAACTAAGATCATGGCATCTGGTCCCATCACTTCATGGAAAATAGATGCGGAAACAGTGAGAGACTTTATTTTGGGGGGCTCCAAAATCACTTCAGATGGTGACTGCTGTCATAAAATTAAAAGAGGCTTGCTCCTTGGAAGAAAACTTATGACCAACCTAGACAGCATTATTAAAAAGCAGAGACATTACTTTGCCAACAAAGGTCTGTCTAGTCAAGGCTATGGTTTTTCCAATAGTCATGTGTGAATATGAGAGTTGAACTATAAAGAAAGCTGAGCACCAAAGAGTTGATGCTTTTGAACTATGGTTTGAACTAAGGATATCCAACCAGTCCATCTGAAAGGAAATCAGCCCTGAATATTCATTGGAAGGACTGATGTTGAAGCTGAAACTGCAATACTTTGGCCACCTGATACAAAGAACTGACTCATTTGAAAAGACCCTGATGCTGGGGAAGATTGAAGGCAGGAGGAGAAGGGGATGACAGAGGATGAGATGGTGGATGGCATCACCAACTCAATGGACATGAGTATGAGTAAGCTCCAGGAGTTGGTGATGGACAGGGAGGCCTGGCATGCTGCAGTCCATGGAGTTGCAAAGAGTCAGACAAAACTGAGCAACTGAACTGAACTGAATCCCCCTAACAGGACCGGATAACCCACTCCATTGTCATTACTTTTTTATTACCTAAAGTGAATCTATGACAATGAAATGTTTACCATTGGAAACACCCTAAACTGCTCTTATGGAGGAGTAAGGGAGGAAATCAGTGACTTACATTCTGTCAGAGCAATAAGAGGATAAGGTTTATGACTGTTGCACCAGGTTCCCAGTCTCAGGGCACAGATTTGAATTGCTTTACATTATGATATCTATTCCCATCTGCAGTGGACAAACCAGCAATGAATTAAGATTACAACCCCTGAATCCTACCCAGCTCTGGTCACACTGGAGACCTTGGGGACAGCCAACTCCAGCCCGGGGATCCCAGGAGGTCAACCTGCCTCAACATCTTGTCCCCAGGAGGTTGTCACACCTCAGCCTGCTGAGAGATCTACCAGTTCAGGCATCCCAGGAGGTCGATCTGCCTTGAACTGCCTAGGGATCTGGTCCTTGGGAGGTTGTCATGCCTCAACCTGCCCAGGGATCCATCAGTCCAAGGGTTCCAGGAGGTCAACATGCCTCAACCTGCCTAGGGACCCAATTCTCAGGAGGCCGACCTGCCTCGACCTGCCTGGGGATTCGATCTCCAGGAGACTGTCACACCTCAGCCTGCCAGGGGATCTGCACCTTGACTCGGGGACACCTGGCTCTCAGGTTGTAACAGTACTGGATAAGATAGGCTTCAAAAAGACTCACCCCTAAGGAAGCCCACCCATGAAAATAGAAGGAAGCCTATTAGCTGTGGGACTATGCTCAGTCTCAGCAATAACTCAGGAACCCAAAGAGAACCCCACTGCCTTTCTGGAAAGTCTAAAAAAGGCCCTCTAAAAGTTAACCAATCTGCACTTAGACTCTTACAAGGGACAGGTGATTTTAAAGGACAAATTCCTGTCCCAGTGTGCATCAGACATCAGGATAAAGTTACAACAGCTACAGCAGCAGGACCCTGATGCCTCTTTAGATGAGATGGTCCAGACAGCCACCTTTTATAACAGATAATGGGAGAGGAGGCCATGGCTCAGGAAAGGGAGAAAAGGGAAAAGACAAGCCATGCCCAGGTGCTGGCCGACCTCCAGGGAAGCCCTATGGCAAACCCCAAGTCCTTAAAGGACAAGGCACAGGACAAATACCTTATCTGTAGACAGGCGGGACACTGGGCCAAAGAGTGTCCAAACTGTGACAAGTCTCCTAAAACGGCTTTCTACAAATGCCATCAGTTGGGATATTGGGTGGCACTCTGTCCTCGGGATCCAAGAGCCTCAAGGTCAAGCGCCAAGCCATCCCTCACGATGGTTCAACAGGACTGAAGCGGCCTGCTCCAGCCAGCCCACCTGTCACAGATAACCATCACGGGACTAGAGCCAAGGGTACAACTGGATGTGGCAGGTAAATCCAAGAAGTTCTTAGCTGACACAGGGGCTACCTACTCTGTCCTGACCTCCTGCTCCAGAACCTTCTCCCCCCAAACCTGTACCATTTTGGGTGCTACAGGAAAAACAATTACAAAAAGATTCACTTGAGCACTTTGTTTCTGGAATGAACAAATATATTCCCACCAGTTTCTAGTGGTCCCTGATTGTCCTCCTCCCTTATTGGGAAGAAATCTCCCCCTGACTTCAAAACCTTGCAGCTATTGCAGTCCTGATTTAGAATATGCTTTAAAACTCTCTTTTGGGAGCAAACTATTTTTACCAGCCACCAAGTGAAACAACTTCTGAATGGGAGAAGCCACTTATGGATGTCTGATCAAAGGATCCTCAGATATCAACTAGTGCTGATGGAAAATCCAGGCCTGACTATATCTCCTTATGAGGTTCTTAACCCAGCTTCCTTCCTGCCTACCCTCTCTCCCCTTTTAATCTTGCCTAGAAACTTTGGACCACTGGACAAAACCCCGAGAGGGACTGTCAGAAGATCCTCTGACCAATCCTGAGAAAATCTGGCACACTGATCGAAGCAGATTTGTCTTGGAGGAAAAAGAAGAGCTGGATATTCAGTAGTCTCCAATTTTGAGACCACAGAGGCTAAACCTTTGCCACCAGGTACTTCAGCCCAATTAGCTGAGCTCATAGCCCTGACTCGAGCTTTAGAGCCGGGAAAAGGAAAAAGAGTAGCCATTTACACGGACTGCAAGTATGCCTTTCTGGTGCTACATGCACATGCTGCTATTTGGAAAGAAAGAGGCCACTTGACCACCTGAGGGTCCCCAGTCAAATATGGTGATCAAATCCTTAGGCTCTTGGAGGCATCTTTCCGCTAAGGTTTCAGTCCCCACTGCAAAGGACACCAAAAAGGGAGCATGGAAGTGGCACAAGGGAACCAAGCAGCTGATCAGGCAGCTTCTGAGCAGCATTAGGGAACAATGACCTAATAGGGTTTCCTTAGTTCCACAGACCTAATAGAGGTTCCTTAGTTCCACAGATAAATTTGCCAGAAACTCCTTCATATACTGAAGGTGAGACTCTTAAAGCTAAGAGTGAGGGCTTTCAAGAAGATCATATGGGGTGGTTCCACAAGGAGGGACTCCTTTTTCTCCCTGGAACCTCCAATGGAAGTTGGTTAACTCCTTACATGCCACCACTCATTTAGGAGGAAAGCCCCTCCAAAGATTACTAGGAAGATCCTTCAGAGGAACAGGCCTCCAAATGACTATAAGGCAAGTAGTCTCCTTCCCAATTGCCAATTGAACAACCCTCAAAGAGCTTGAAGACCCCAGCTGGCCCAGCCCATCCAGTGATGTGAGACGTACCCAGGAGAGGACTGGCAGATGGACTTCACCAAGATGTCAGTTTATCAAGGGTATAAATACCTATTAGTCATGATATATTCATAGGATGGATTGAAGGCTTTCCCACCCAGACTGAGAAGGCTGGTGAGGTGAAGTCACTCAGTCGTGTCCGACTCTTTGCAACCCCATGGACTGTAGCCCACCAGGCTCCTCTGTCCATGGGATTCCCCAGGCAAGAGTACTGGAGTGGGTTGCCATTTTCTTCTCCAGGAGATCTTCCCGACCCAAGGATTGAACCCGGGTCTCCCACGCTGTAGGCAGACGCTTTACCATCTGAACCACCAGAGTAGGCTGAGGAGGTGGTAAAGAAAAAACTGCTCCATGAAATCATTCTGAGATTTGGCCTGCCCAGGTCATTACAAAGTGACAATGGGATAGCATTTACTTCTAAGGTCACCCAAGGGGTCTCTAAAGCACTGGGCATTACTTATTATCTCCATTGTGTCTAGAGGCCTTGGTCTTCAGGAAAAGTAGAAAGAGCCAATCAATTCTTAAAATTAACGATAAAAAAGATAACCCAGGAGACCTCCCCAGGATGGAAAGAGGCTTTACCAATAGCTCTCCTCTGCATTCGTATTGCCCCTAAGGAACAGGTTGGTCTTTGTTCTTATGAGATGCTATATGGGAGACCTTTTGTTTATGTCAATGACCTCTTCCTAGATCCAGAGGCTCAGACCCTCTGGTCTTATACCATGGTCATTGGACAATTCCAATAAGATATATGCTTGTGGAGTGTCAACCAGGACCCAAAAGATTCTAAAAGGCCACCACTATATGTTCCAGGGACTCAAGTCCTAATTAAAGTCTGGAAAGATGGGTCCCCAAAGGTTCAACTCCAGCCCACATGGATGGGCACCTACTCTGTAATACTTTCTACCCCCACAGCAGTCAAGGTACCAGGACATGACCCCTGGATTCACTACTCACTAATCAAGTCATGAAAGAAAACAGAGGAGGACACTCAATACC
Source organism: Bos indicus (assembly GCF_029378745.1). Classification (NCBI taxonomy): domain Eukaryota; kingdom Metazoa; phylum Chordata; class Mammalia; order Artiodactyla; family Bovidae; genus Bos; species Bos indicus. The sequence continues at coordinate 7,311,241 of NC_091767.1, forward strand.
CTATGAGCCCCAGGAAGAGCCCAGATACCTGTTCAGGACTACAAATGGGTGTCATTCTAATGAACACCCCCAAAATTAAGTTTCTGGGAATAAGATTTCTCAAGACAGCTCTAAAGAGCCAACACAGCTTGGCAGGGGTTGTACTCCAAAAAAGACAGGAGATAGATCTCCTGATGCCTGAACAAGGAGGGACTTGACCCATCTTGAATGAGATGTGTTGTTACTGGGTAAATACCTCCAGCTAAGTTAAAGAAAGTCTCACAGTCCTCAAGAAAAACATTCAGACCCTACAGGATCTCAAAAAATGAGCTGGAGAAGTCTTGGGGTGGCTACAGTCTCTTTGGGGGATCCTTCTCCTAGTGAGGGGGAATTTGAAGTTTCCTAATGCCCCTACTAATCCTTGTTATCACCATACTGATGCTGCTTATGATTGCTCCATTTATTATCAATTGTCTAACCCATTTTGTCTCTGCCCAGGTCAAGAGGCTACAACATGCAGTGCCAGTTTAACAAGAATATATAAAACTACAGTTGACCACAGAAAATATCACTCACCCTTAGATGGACACCACTATAAAGACTCAAGGCTTGAGACTAGCAAGAGGGGGAGGCCCAATGCCCCCTCACCATCCCAGTTCAGCAGGAAGCAGCCAGAGAAATTGCGATGTCCCTATTCCCCAAGAATTGGGCCTCCCATCTCTTGAGGGGGAAGGTTAGGTAGAATAAGAAAAAGGAGCCCAAAATGGTGGTGGCTAAAAGACAAAGAAGGGGAAAGCCCGCGAAAATAGAGCAAAGGAAGTTCCGAGGACCAGAGTGAGGACCTCAGGTAAAACAAACAGCCCTCCTGGCTAGCCCAGTTTACATAGGGCAGGCTCAGAGGGGAGGAGACAAATGTATAAAAGGAGGAAGCCTAGAAGGATTGAGGCCTCTCTTCTCTTGTCTTTTGGGTCAACCTGCCCTCACTCCTCGAGGGTGTACTATCCCCTGTTTTTCCTAATAAAACTGAGCTATAACACTGATCCATCCATCACTTCAAATTTTTGCTGCAGCAAGACAGAAATGAGGAAATTACACACTCCCCTCACACCACGGACTGTAGCCCGCTAGGCTCCTCTGTCCATGAAATTCTCCATGCAAGAATATTGGAGCGGGTTGCCATTTCCTTCTCCGGAGCTCCTGTATAGGAAATTAGAATTGAATGCCTCAAGTCCAAGGGAGCCCTCAGGGCAGTTCATTATCAGAGTATTCCTCTCCTTTGTAAAGCGCATCTGACTGCCAGATTAATTGTGAGTCATTCAGGGACCATTGCTCCTCTGATCTTAACATACCTAATATGCACCCCAAAGAGCTTTCCTTCAGGATAGATGAAATAATTTCCCATTTTTATAAGCTTTATAATGCCAAAACACAAAAGACCCTGAACAATTCCAACAAAAACACCACAAACAGATTCCAACATTGAAGCATGTAGACAAACTGATTCCCTGATAGGGTAAAATTTACCCTATAAAACAAATGAATTAAATACAACCCCCACAAGAACCAGTTAGCTCCCAAGTGAACTGCTTGTGACATAGTGACATTCTTTCCTTTTTTGCCTATAAACACTGTTATATTTTTTGGTTTCCTCTTTTTGCTAATGTTCACATAGCTTGGCCAGCTTTCTATTAAATATAATTTGCCTGTGGTGACAGTTAGGATCTGGTATAATGTAAATAATGAGAAACCCTGAAATAAAAGTGACTTAAATAAGATGGAATTTTATTCTCTCTCATATAAAGAGACCTAGAAGGAAGCTGAAATGGCTACCATATAGAGTAGTGGGAAAAAAACCCTCATATCTCTGATGCCACCAGCAAATCATGTTCAGCTTAGCCTAGGATGAGACCATATGTATCACACAGCACTAAACTGCTGGGCACTGTGAGGAGCCTTTCTGTCTTTAAAAGACAGATACAAGGTTTAGACATGTACTCCAACTACCAGATAAGCCTCAACATAAACATTCAACTTTAGGAAGTATGTATTAGGACACAAACCAAGGAAAACCAATGTAAGACAAGCAGACTTCAAACTCATATCAATAAAAAGCATCATTCTCTGGCCGATCCCTTACTGGTGTAATCATGATCATAAAATACTCCAACCATGTTCATCCTCCAGCAGTGCATGAGGGGCTCAAAGTACCCATGCTGCAACTCAGTTGACATAGAATATTTCAACCCCATGATAACTGTTTCTCATCAGAAAGCAATATATCATGAGATATGCTTTGCAAATAAATTAGATGAGCCTGGTTTATGTGAATCTGGTCCCTGGGGGATTGATAAGCTTTGGGAGAGTGAAAAACCAAGAGACAGACCCTGGATTACACAAACACACAAGTGTAATGAGTACCCCTCATTACAAGTAACAAGATGGTGGAGTAGAAGGATATGCACTCATCTTCTCCTGTAAGAACTTCAAAATTACAACTCTCTGCTGAACAACCATTGACAGGAGAATGTTGGATCCCACCAAAAAAAGATAACCCACCTCCAAAGACAAAGAAGAAGCCCCAGCAAGATGCTAGGAGGGGTGAAATTGTATTTAGATCAAACCCCATACCCACCAGACATGCTTGGAGGGCTCAAAGAAAACCTTGTATGCACCAGGAGACTCCACAGAGGCTGAGCCAGACCTGCCTTTGAGTGTGTGAGTGTCTCTTTCGCAGGTATGGGTCATCAGTGGCCTGCCACAGAGGCAGGGGCTCTGGGTGCAACAGACCTGGGTGTGGCATAAACCCTCTCAGAGGAAGTCACTATTAATCCCACCATAGAGCTCCCAGAACTTACACAGGACTGGGGAAACAGACTCTTAGAGAGCACAAACAAAATCTTGTGTGCACCAGAATCCAAAAGAAAGGAGCAGTGACCCCACAAAAGACTAAGCCAGACTTGCCTGTGAAAGTCCAGGAGTCTCTGGCGGAGGCATGGGTAGGCAGTGGCCTGCTGCAGGGCTGGGGGCACTGCTTGTAGAAGAGCAGGCATGGGACCATTGGAGGGAGGTCACCATTATCTTCATTACCTCCACCATAGCTTGGTCTCAGGTCAAACAACAGAGAGAGACACAGCCCCACCCAGCAACAGAAAACTGGATTAAAGATTTACTGAGCTGGCCCTGCCCATCAGAACAAGACCCAGTGTCCCCCTCAGTCAGTCTCTCCCATCAGGAAGCTTCCATAATCCTCTCATCTTTATCCATCAGAGGGCAGACAGACTGAAAACTGCAATCAAAGAAAACTACTCAAACTGATTACATGGACCACAGCCTTGTCTAACTTAATGAAACTATGAGCCATGCCATGTAGGGCCACCCAAGATGGATAGGTCATGGTGGAGAGTTCTGACAAAATCTGGTCCACTGGAGAAGGGAACAGCAAACAACTTCAGTATTCTTGCCTTGAGAACCCCATGAACAGTATGAAAAGGCAAAAAGATAGGACACTGAAACATGAACTCCCTGGGTCAGCAGGTGCCCAATATGCTACTGGAGAAGCATGGAGAAATAACTCCAGAAAGAATCAAGAGATGGAGCCAAAGCATAAACAATGCCCAGTTGTGGATGAGGCTGGCAATGGAAGTAAAGTCCAGTGCTATAAAGAGCAATATTACATATGAACCCGGAAGGTTAGGTCCATGAATCTAGGCAAATTGGAAGTGGTCAAACAGGAGATGGCAAGAGTAAACATCAACATTTTAGGAATCAGGGAACTAAAAAGGACTGAAATGGGCGAATTTTACTCAGATGACCATTATATCTACTACTGTGGGCAAGAGTCCCTTAAAAGAAATGGAGCAGCCATCATAGTCAACAAAAGAGTCTGAAATGCAGTTCTTGGGTGCAATTTCAAAAAGGACAGAATGATCTCTGTTCATTTCCAAGGCAAACCATTCCGTATCACAGTAATCCAAGTCTATGCCCCAACCACTAACGCCAAAGAGCTGAAGTTGAACGGTTCCATCAAGACCTACAAGACCTTCTAGAACTAACACCCAAAAAAGATGTCCTTCTTATTACAGGGGACTGGAATGCAAAAGTAGGAAGTCAAGAGATACCTGGAGGGACAGGCAAATTTGACCATGGAGTACAAAATGAAGCAGGGCAAAGGCTAACAGAATTTTGCCAACAGAACACACTGGTCATAGCAAACACAAGAGAAGACTATGCATGGACATCACCAGATGGTCAACACCGAAATCAGATTGATTATATTCTTTGCAGCCAAAGATGGAGAAGCTCTATACAGTCAGCAAAAACAAGACCGGGAGCTGACTGTGGCTCAGATCATGAACTCCTTATTGCCAAATTCAGACTTAAATTGAAGAAAGTAGGGAAACCCACTAGACCATTCAGGTATGATCTACATCAAATCCCTTACAATTATGCAGTAGAAGTGACAAATAGATACAAGGGATTAAATCTGATAGACAGAGTACCTGAAGAACTATGGACGGAGGTTCATGACATTGTACAGGAGGCAGTGATCAAGAACATCCCCAAGGAAAAAGAAATGCAAAAAAGCAGAATGTTTGTCTGAGGAGGCCTTACAAATAGCTGAGAAAAGAAGAGAAGCTAAAGGCAAAGGAGAAAAGGAAAGATATACCCAACTGAATGCAGAGTTCCAAAGAATAGCAAGGAGAGATAAAAAAGCCTTCCACAGTGATCAATGCAAAGAAATAGAAGAAAACAATAGAATGGGAAAGACTAGAGATCTCGTCAAGAAAATCAGAGATACCAAGGGAACATTTCATGCAAAGATGGGCACCATAATGGACAGAAATGGTATGGACCAAACAGAAGCAGAAGATATTAAGAAAAGGTGGCAAGAAAACAGAAGAACTATACAAAAAAGATATTCATGACCCAGATAACCACGATGGTATGATCATTCACCTAGAGCCAGACATCCTGGAATGCGAAGTCAAGTGGGCCTTAGGAAGTATCACTATGAACAAAACTAGTGGAGGTGATGGAATCTCAGTTGAGCTATTTTAAATCCTATAAGATCATGCTGTGAAAGTGCTGCACTCAATATGCCAGTAAATCTGGAAAACTCAGCAGTGGCCACAGGACTGGAAAAGATCAGTTTTCATTCCAATCCCAAAGCAAGGCAATGCCAAAGAATGGTCAAACTACCACACTATTGCATTCATCTCACATGCTAGTAAAGTAATGCTCAAAATTCTCCAAGCCAGACTTCAACGGTATGTGAATCATGAACTTTCAGATGTTCAAGCTGGTTTTAGAAAAGGCAAAGGAACCAGAGATCAAATTGCCAGAAAATTATATCCAATATCTTCTAATAACCTATAATGGAAAAGAATCTGAAAAGAACAGATATACGGATAGAGATACATTTAGGTATAACTGAATCACTTTGCTATATACCCAAAACACTGTAAATCAACTATACTTCAATGAAAAATAAAATTAAATAAATTAATAAAATTTCACTCATGACCCTTTGTAACTTGGCTCTACCTCCCTCACCAGCCTCATCTGTAACCACATCCCACCTTTCAGGGACATCTAAATATGTGTTCATACCTGCACACACCAGACTTTTCTATACCTCTGTGCCCTGATCTGTGGATCTATTGATTTTTCCTAGAGCCCTCTTTCCTGTACTTCCTGGATAATTCCTACTTACCCTAAAAGATTCATCTTCTCCAAGAAGCCTTCCCTGCTTCTCTCAAAGCTCAATTTGATGCCCCAAGTTTCCATAGTATCCTGTATGTAATTCCTGTTCACAACTTTTACCTCATTATATGAAAATTATAATCTATGGGCCATGCACCAGTGAGGGCAGGAATCTTCTCTATGTCCCTGGAACCCAGCAAAGGGCCTGGCATAAAGCGCCACTAATGTTGGCCACCCTGAATTGAACTGAACTGAACCTTCCTGGTTTCCTGCTATCTAGAGCTCTCCATTGGAGAAGGCAATGGCACCCCACTCCAGTACTCTTGCCTGGAAAATCCCACGGATGGAGGAACCTGGTGGGCTGCAGTTCATGGTGTCGCTAAGAGTCAGACACGACTGAGCAACTTTCCTTTCACTTTTCACTTCACGCATTGGAGAAGGAAATGGCAACCCACTCCAGTGTTCTTGCCTGGAGAATCCCAGGGATGGGGAAGCCTGGTGGGCTGCCGTCTATGGGGTCGCAGAGAGTCGGACACGACTGAAGTGACTTAGCAGCAGCAGCAGCAGCAGCAGAGCTCTCCATTTCCATGCCCCATGCTAGATTTCCCCTCCACACTCACAGTGATCATGGCCCTTCTGTATTTTCCCCACATTGGGTCTGTAACTCACTTCTTACAGACACGCGTCTGAGTAAGGGCAAGGTGGGCTGCTGATCTGCTCACAGTCATGAGTAAGGCTGAAGATTTGTCACACACCAGGTCCATGACCAGTGTGGTAGAACTGCCTTTCTCACAGCCCTCACAGAAATCCATGGAGATAAGGACAGCCCTGTTTGCTACAACTGTACTAGAAAATTCAAGGACTAGGAAGAGACTCAAATGCCCAAAGGAAAGCATCATGTTCTATAGACAATCTGTCTGAAGCTAAGGAAGAAGGCAAACTAGCCCAGGGGACTTTGGGCATCTGCCCAGTGGCATAAGGGCATCTGATCTTGAAAGAAAGCACTGAGAACATTCTTCCTTGCATGTGGCCAGGGACCAGTTCCAAGCCAGCATCTCCTCACAGAATGTCCTAAGACTCCAAACATAATCAAATTTTGCTAAAGGCAATTGTGGATTCACCTGATTACACAGCCCCTTCGAGGCAGAAATGTCTCTTGATTGCTTGCCACAACCAGACCCCTTTCCTCTTTGAACTTCTCCAGGTCCAAACAGGGATTTCTTTAGTATCCGCATGTCATGGTTATATGTAACCAGCTGGTTAAATTTTTTTTCCTACATGGGTTTGGACTTACGGTTTGGTCTGAAGTTCTTGCTCAGAGCTTGCAGGCTGTTAGACACACTGAAACTATGAGCTTAATCCTCACTCTAAGTCCCACCCCAACATACAGTTAAAAGAGCCTGGTGAAAGAGTGGAGGGTTCTGGATCATGCCCTAGAAGACCCAAGGTTTGGGTCAAGTTTCCCAGTGATCAGAGAAGCTGCTGTGCTCACACCCTTTGTTCCTCTGGTCTGATGTCCCCCAGCTGCTAAGGAGACGGCAGCAATGCACTCCTACCCTCTGACTTCCATGGATTCTCCCATCAGCCCTATATGGCAGAATGGGCCACACTGAACCCCAATATCCACCCTAGCTTGAAACAGGCTCTTCCCATCTTCTTCTGGGAAGTTCTAGGATCAGAAACATGTCCCTTCATCACACCTGAAAGGCTTTCTCCTTTCACTGACCTTGATCTTCCATTTGACAATGTGCTTCCACCTAAGGGGATGGGTGCATGTTAAGCTGGGCCATGGCAATATGCCTCAGGCCTTCCCTAGGACTGACACCCTCAGGTTTTCTAGGGATGAGTTGGACATGGGAACAAAGACCCTACAGGAGGACTGGTCTAGGCAAATGCATCTTTAAACCTTGTGATCCTGCGGTCTGTTGTGAGACCTTGGGTTCCTGGTCGGAACTTGGGGCACTAGCCCTTGGTATTCCCGGATTCCTAAGCCTCATAGATTAACCACAGAAGAGAAGGTATAACAGATCTGTGTCCACTGATATCTTCCAGGATTGGTGTGATGGGGAGACCTTATTTTAATCCCAGGGGTTTTCATATAGGAAACAGAATCTCTTCCAACTTGTTTCTGGGTAAAGTATTTATTATAACTTGAGTATCCTGAGTATTATTCAGTCCATGAAGGCAAGTGTACAGCAGACTGCACATCACAAAAGAGAACATTCCAACAATCAAGGCTGTAGCAACATAACGATTCTGTTTTGAAAGAGGGACAAAATTCCTTGGGGAGACCTGGCAAAGCAGTACCCTCAGAAAACAGGCCTGGGAAAAAAATACTTTTTGAACATCCACCCCTAATCCTCATCTAAATTTTTTCCAATCAAAACATGTTCGGTGTGCCTTCCTGAACAACTGGATTTTCAGTTACTCCATCAGGGGTGAGGAAGTGGAGACCAAGGAGGCATCTTGCAGAGAAACTCAATTTCTACAAGTCTCAATGAAAACCCACAGGGCACTAGGGAAGTGCCAGCCTGCCAAAGTCTCTCCTGCTGTCTTCCCATCCCTCTCCCCTCACAATTCTTTTGACTCATAATATGATACAGATATGGCCAAGTCATTTCCCATTCACTTTTGTCTCTTCTCCTCATACAAAGAGGAAGAAAAGTTCTTCCAAGAACCCACAGTCCCTGTATTTTCTGTGTGTCATATCCATTTGTCCCACAACAACTTATAAAGAGGTACACTGATTCTTATCTTAGAGATGAAGACCCCGAAATTCTGACACAGTAAGTGACTTATCCAATATCACGTATCTCAGAAGTAGCAGAGCACAGAGGCCAACTTGAATCTATCAGAAGCTAAGGTCTGGGTTCTTTGCACTAAAACATATAGCCTGCCTGTACCTCGGAAGAGAAGTTTTGGTGGGAATTGTCAAAGAAACCATTCTCATTCATTTATTCCCATTTGGAGAGCTGAGTTGAAGTACCTGAGCTTGGACCCCATATACAGAGTCTTTTGTAAGCTTTTTCAGCCAAACATATTCCCATTTCCATGGTTCTCACAAACCTCAAGCTCTGGCATGGCACAAACTAATGCAACTTTGATGGCATCTTTATTTCTGTGCCTTACTTTTTTTTAACCACTTGTTGTTGTTCAGTCGCTCAGTCGTGTCCCACTCTTTGCAACCCCATGAAGAGCAGCCCACCAGGCTCCTCTATCCATGAAATTCTCCAGGCAAGAATACTGGCATGGGTTGCCATGCCTCCTCCAGGGGATCTTCCCCACGCTGGGGTGGAACCCGCATCTCCTGCACTGGCAGGCATGTTCTTTACCATGAGCCACCAGGGAAGCCCTTTTAGCGCTTACCTGTCTTGAAAATCTTCTCCTGCTCCTGGATAGCTTGACTACTCTGTGATGCATAGTTCTAGTAAAAGGCCAACCTCTGTAGCAGGCAGTAAAAGCAAATATTTGAGAAGAATAATTGGTAAGAATGTAGTCTTTGCTCTCTCCTCCCCGTCTCCGCAGGCTCCATCGCTTTCGGGCCTAGCAGCCAGAAGGGGAAAAAAAGGGGGCGGGAAGACTTTTTAAAAGTCTGAAAATCCTTTAAAATCAACAGGGCAGGGGGGTGGGGGGGCGGGCGCTGGAGCATCCTCCTCAGAGAACCCACGAGGATGTCACTTGGCATGCCTCCCACACCTGGGTGACTGTTGGTCCCAGTCCCTAGGTCTTGCGCCAGCCAGAGTCATCTGCACGCCTGGGTCCACGTGCCTCCACTGGCCCTCCTCACCGGCACGCAGCACGTGCCTGAGCACTAGGTGTCTGTGCACCATGTGTACACCCGTCACTAATCTGCCCACCACGTGCCCCACACCAGGCGTGCACACACCACGTGTCCATACATCACCTGTCCACACACCTGGCGTCTGAGCTGTCTCCCACAAGGGGAGGGAGTGGGCTGCAGTCACTGGTGGGGCCTGGGACGTCCCTGGTGCTGGAGAACATTTGTTTCCTTGATCTGAGTGGTGGTTACACAGTGTTTGCTATGTATTCAGTCACTGAGCTAAGTCTGTGATGTGTTTTTCTTTATGTGTATTAAATTTCATCTTTTGTCAATATTTTATGTTAAAAGTTTAAGAATAAGAGCCAGCCAGAGGACAGAAGATTTTTAGGCTGTAGTATCTTTATGATACTACAAGAGGGATGAAATGTTACACATTTGTCAAAGCTGACAACATAAATCCCACAGGTGAACCTTAGCATAAAGTACACATTTTGAGTGATAATATATGTCACTGTGGGGGGATCATCATTTGAAACAAACATACCACTCTGGTAGGGGTGATTGACAGGAGGAAGCTGTTTGAACTTTCCACTCAATTTAGCTGTGAACCTAAAACTGTTCTAAAAAAGGTGGAGTCTGTAAATTTCCAGACATATAGAACAGACTGTGATTGCCAAGAGGGAGGGAAGAGATGCATTGGGAGTTTGGGATTAGCAAATGCAAACTATTACCTATAGGATGGATAATAAACAAGGTCCTACTGTATAGAAAGGGGAGCTATATACAATATCCTGTAATAAACAATAATGGAAAAGAAAAGTATAATTTTAATAGCCTAACAATTTTTAATGTAGTTGTGATAATGTAATAATAATAAAATTTTAAAATAAAAACCATGGGAGAAAATAAATTTGCCCATGCAGAAAAATAAACAGTGAAGTCATTGCATTCAGGAACTGTCTGACTAGTAAAATGAGACAGCTGAAAAGGAAGCATAATTCAATTTGACAGGGTAATTCATCAAGGTTCTGTAGGATGTGCAGTGATGGCACCCCACTCCAGTACTCTTGCCTGGAAAATCCCATGGACGGAGGAGCCTGGTCAGCTGCAGTCCATGCGCTCACTAGGAGTCGGACACGACTGAACGACTTCCCTTTCACTTTTCACTTTCCTGCATTGGAGAAGGAAATGGCAACCCACTCCAGTGTTCTTGCCTGGAGAAGCCCAGGGACGGGGGAGCCTGGTGGGCTACCGTCTCTGGGGTCACACAGAGTCGGACACAGCTGAAGCGACTTAGCAGCAGCAGCAGCAGGATGTGCAGTGAACATTTTTTTCTCAAAAGTAAAGACAATAGTAAGACGAGCATGAGATTTCTAGAAAACTAAGATAAAGGAAGAAAGCACCAACACAGCAATACTAAATAAAAGAGAATGAAGCCGTTTCTGTTTCCCTGGCAGCTTTGTTCAACAAGACTTCAAGCAGAAGGTGGGAACACTTAACTCACTTAGGAGAAACTCCTTCCCAAAGGCTGGAATGGTGATTTATTAGGACATCTGTGGATGGAAAGGAAAGGGTCTGTCCTGAACATATACTGATTCCCAGACACATGTTAGATCTGTTTTTTTTCCAGAACTGTGTGTAGGAGGGACTCAGAAGTATTTAGAAAATGTTAGGTTCATACTTCCCATCTTCCCTAAAGTACAATGGAACAATTTAAAATATATGAAGGACAGAGTTCTGAACTGAGTATCAAGACAGCTGAATATCTGATGTCAACACAGCCCACGGCTTGCTTCCTTCCTTTGTGCAAGTCCGTTCACAAATCTGAGCCTTGTTTCCTCCATCTCTGAAAGAATGAGGTGTCTATGCTTTGTCTATGTCTATGCTATGGTCTCACTGTGTCTATGATAGCAGATGGTTAGCATATGGCCTGGGCTCTATGGGCCGGAATCACATGCCCACTGAAGGGTCTCCTGGGAGCCTTTCCTGGGATCTTGCAAGGGAATCCTCAGCCCTGAACTAGCACTAACCGTGGTGCTTCTAGTCCACTCGCCATCATCTCTCTCCCATCCCCATTCCAGCCATGTCCTCAACCATACCCACTGTTGTAAACCAGAATGAAACTTTCCCAGTGATGTCTTGCATTCACTAAGAAGTCTCTTGGAGAGGGTCCACAGAAGAGAAAGAAACACAGCTATAGTGGCAGAATTTAATAAAGAATAAGGAAGAGAAGGAAAGAGCACAATGCAATTTGTAAGCTTTATCTCATTTCATCCTCAAATAAAACCTCTTACAGCGCACTTTTAGAGAAAAGGAAGATTATCTGAAACAAAAAAAAAAACACTGATTCAAAAAGATATATTCACCCCAGTGTTCATAGCAGCACTATAGAAGCAACCTAAGTGTCCATCAATAGAACATGCCTGTGTGCTCAGTCATGTCTGACTCTTTGCAACCCACCTGGACTGTAGCCCACCAGGCTCCTCTGTCCATGGACTTTTTCCAGGCAAGAATACTGGAGTGAGTTGCCATTTCCTACTCCAGGGGATCTTCCCAATGCAGAGATTGAACCTGTGTCTCCTGTATCTCCTGCATTGCAGGCAAATTCTTTACTGCTGAGCCACCAGCAAAGCCCCATCAACAAAAAAAATTGATTAAGAAAGTTATGCTATATGTAAGTATAAATGTATACACATGCAATGAAATACTATTCAGCCATAAAAAAGAATAAAATTTTGCTATTTACAACAACATGGACTTGGAGGGTATTGTAATAACTGAAATAAGACAGAGAAAGACAAATATAGTATGATATCATTTATATGTGGCATCTTTATAAAAAGATACAACAAACTAGTGAATATAACAAAATAAAGCAGATTCACAGATAGAATATATACAGTGGTTACCAGTGGGGAGAGGGAAGAGCAGAGGGGCAATATCAGATCAGGTCAGTCGCTCCGTCATGTCCGACTCTTTGCGACCCCATGAATCCCAGCATGCCAGGCCTCCCTGTCCATCACCAACTCCCAGAGTTCACTCAGACTCACATTCATCGAGTCAGTGATGCCATCCAGCCATCTCATCCTCTGTCGTCCCCTTCTCCTCTTGCCCCCAATCCTTCCCAGCATCAGAGTCTTTTCCAACGAGTCAACTCTTCGCATGAGGTGGCCAAAGTACTGGAGTTTCAGCTTCAGCATCAGTCCTTCCAAAGAAATCCCAGGGCTGATCTCCTTCAGAATGGACTGGTTGGATCTCCTTGCAGTCCAAGGGACTCTCAGGAGTCTTCTCCAACACAGCAGTTCAAATGCATCAATTCTTCGGCGCTCAGCCTTCTTCACAGTCCAACTCTCACATCCATACATGACCACTGGAAAAACCATAGCCTTGACTAGACGGATCTTTGTTGGCAAAGTAATGTCTCTGCTTTTCAATATGCTATCTAGGTTGGTCATAACTTTCCTTCCAAGGAGTAAGCGTCTTTTAATTTCATGGCTGCAGTCACCATCTGTAGTGATTTTGGAGCCCAGAAAAATAAAGTCTGACACTGTTTCCACTGTTTCCCCATCTATTTTCCATGAAGTGATGGGACCGGATGCCATAATCTTCGTTTTCTGAATGTTGAGCTTTAAGCCAACTTTTCCACTCTCCTCTTTCACTTTCATCAAGAGGCTTTTTAGTTCCTCTTCACTTCCTGCCATAAGGTTGGTGTTATCTGCATATCCAGGGGTAGAGAATTAAAAGGTACAAACAGGTATAAAATCAGATACAAGACTATGTTGTACAACACAGCAAATCTAGTCAATATTTTATAATAACTAGAAATGAACCTTTAAAATTTGGGAATTGCTACATTGTATGCCTGTAACTTTCATAATATTGTACAGCAACTCTACCTCAATTTTTTTATCCTAAAAATAAAAGAGGGAAAGAAAGAAAGAGAAAAAGAAAAAAGAAAGAAAAGAGGAAGCTGAAACTCACAGATGCTAAATAATTCATCCAAGGGGGCCTGTGACAGCAAAACAGAGTGTAACCAATAAAACTATGCTCTGCTGCCACTTTACAGACTCAGAACCCTACAGTCTTGGATCATTCAGGTACAAGCCTGGCTCAGGGGCAAGAATAAAGCCTAAGTTCATGCCTTCTTCTTTCCCACCATCCCTCCAGGGAGGCAGACCTAATGACCCTTCCCGGGAACCATGTCCCTCTAGCTCCAGGGAAGCGTTGTTCTGCTCTACTCCTAACAGAGGGCAGCCAACCCTGAACCAGGTCTTCCTGCTCTCAGGGGCCAGGAGAGAATTCTAACTCACCCACTGCAAAAACAGAACCTTCCCCAGAACTGGTTCCCAAAGTCCAGCTGACTTTCTACATCAGTCATTTAGAAAACAAAGTCGCTCAGTGAACTGTTCTGGGGGGTGAGGTTCCCTACAGCGCAAGCCTCCAATAGGCACATAAGCTTTCCCTTCTTCACTATGTCTGAACACCTGCCTAACTCTTGGTCAGGCCAACAGTTGACACCCTGCGATCCTTTGCTTCTTGGAACACTGTAAATTCTTGCTGACATCCTTTCTGGCCTTCAGTTAAGCCTGTTTTATCACATCACCTCTCTGGGCTCCTGTGTTTTCAGTGGGACTGCAAAGAATGGGAGGAACAAGCAGACATTTCCCTGCCATTTTCCCATCAGTGTCCATTTGAAGTGACACAGGAATAGTGCCCAGTGCTGAGCATGATGATACCTACTGTCTCCCTTTCTTCTACCTTGACTGAGTCCTTTCCTCTCCCATGATTTGTAGAAGAGGAAGCCACACAGAATGGGCCAGGGATTCCTTTTCCTGTAATCCTGAAAAAGCCTGTCTCCCCTGGGTATCCCTCCAGATAGAATGAGGCCAGTGTCCAGCCCCACCCAGCTTTGCCCAGCGCTATAAAGGAGCCTCCCAGATAGCCACCCCCAGGAAGCTGTAGCTCTGTGTCCTCATCAACTATGAGACTCCGTCTCTCTGGGTTACTCTTCCTCCTGGTGATCTCATTGCCTTCAGGTAAGTAATGATGGGTGTGGGTCATGAAAATTGAGGGCCTTCCGAGGATTGAGGCACTTGAAAAGAGCCATTGGTGTAAGCCCAGCAGGGGGACCACTGTATAAGTCAACGGAGGTGCTAGAGGCAAGAGCTAGTTGAGTGTTATTCAGCCCCTGCCCTGATCATCTGTTGCTACCTCCTGAAAGTCTGCCACAGCTTAAAAGAGGGGAGCCCTTATCACTACATGCATAGATCACTGTCCAGCTATTTACAATCCTGTTTCCCTCGGCTTCCTCTGATTAGTGCTGGAGTCAGTGACCCTCGCCAAAATGTAATAGCAGGTGAGAGGATGGAGTGTAGAAGGAAAATCCCAAACTGAGAAGCCATTCACCAGGAAAGAGGGGACAGCCCTAAGATTTCCCCCAGGCTTTTGAAGACCACTTTTTCTTTTGTGTGTGTGTGTTTTTCTCCTTCAGGGAACAGTGTGTTTAGTAATAATGGAGCGACAGTCCGTACTTGCACTCAACTTGGCGGCGACTGTTACTTCGGCTGTAAACTGGGATGGAAATGGGTCGCCTACTGTCACAATGTACTGTCTTGCTGCATAGAACTGAAGATTAATAAACCCCCTCAAGTCAACTTACCATGACCCTTACCTCATGTGTCCAATTAAAAGGATACACAAATGGCTAAAAGGATGAGACCTCTAATTTGTGTGTAAGGATGGTTAACTGGGCTCTGGGTAACAAAAGGGGGCCGGATTATAACCAATTTACTGGCAAAATTTCATACGTGCTTTCTTAAAGGGGCATTGTGGCAATATGCATTCCTACTCTCTTTTCTGCCCTCCAATCTCCAATAAGTAATTCCCACATCCAATTCAAAATCAGTTGATTAATACATGACTACAGGCCCAAGTACATCATGAGAAACTCTGGGCTGGAAGAAGCACAAGCTGGAATCAAGATTGTCGGGAGAAATACCAATACCCTCAGAAATGCAGATGACACCACCCTTAAGGCAGAAAGTGAAGAGGAACTAAAAAGCCTCTTGATAAAAGTGAAAGAGGAGAATGAAAAAGTTGGCTTAAAACTCAACATTCAGAAAACTAAGATCATGGCATCTGGTCCCATCACTTCATGGGAAATAGATGGGGAAACAGTGGAAACAGTGTCAGACTTTATTTTTCTTGGCTCCAAAATCACTGCAGATGGTGACTGCAGCCATGAAATTAAAAGACGCTTACTCCTTGGAAGGAAAGTTATGACCAACCTAGATAGCATATTGAAAAGCAGAGATATTACTTTGCCAACAAAGGTCCATTTAGTCAAGGCTATGGCTTTTCCAGTGGTCACGTATGGATGTGAGAGTTGGACTGTGAAGAAGGCTGAGCGCCGAAGAATTGATGCTCTTGAACTGTGGTGTTGGAGAAGACTCTTGAGTCCCTTGGACTGCAAGGAGATCCAACCAGTCCATCCTAAAGGAGATCAGTCCTGGGTGTTCATTGGAAGGACTGATGCTGAAGCTGAAACTCCAATACTTTGGCCACCTCATGCGAAGAGTTGACTCATTGAAAAAGACCCTGATGCTGGGAGGGATTAAGAGAAGGAGGAGAAGGGGACGACAGGATGAGATGGCTGGATGGCATCACCGACTCGATGGACATGAGTTTCAGTGAACTCCAGGAGTTGGTGATGGACAGGGAGGCCTGGCGTGCTGCAATTCATGGGGTCACAAAGAGTCTGACATGACTGAGAGACTGAACTGAACTGAACAGGCCCAAGTATAAGACATCCATTGAACCTAATAATGGGCTTCCCAGGTGGCACAGTGGTGAAAAATCTGCCCGCCAATTGCAAAAACCCAGGTTCTATCCCTGGGTCAAGAAGATCTCCTGTAGTAAGAAATAGCAACCCACTCTAGTATTCTTGCCTGGAAAACTTGCATGGACAGAGGAGCAACTGAACATACACACACAAGCCTAATAACAATAACTGACCACATGCCAGTCCCATTTTTAAGTGGTTTCAGTCAGTTAAGTCACTCAGTCATGTCCAACTCTTTGCAACCCCATGGACTGCAGCACGCCAGGCTTCCCTGTCTATCACCAACTCCTGGAGCTTACTCAAACTCATGTCCATTGTATTGGTGATGCCATCCAACCATCTCATCCTTGGTCATCCCCTTCTCCTCCTGCCTTCAGTCTTTCCCATCATCAAGGTCATTTCCAGTGAATTAGTTCTTCATATCAGATGGCCAAAGTAGTGGAGTTTCAGCTTCAGCATCAGTCCTTCCAATAAATATTGAGGACTGATTTCCTTTAGGATGGACTGGTTGGATCTCTTTGCAGTCCAAGGGACTCAAGAGTCTTCTCCAACACCACAGTTCAAGAGCATCAATTCTTCGGCACTCAGCTTTCTTTATAGTCCAACTCTCATATCCATACACGACTATTGGAAAAACCATAGCCTTGACTAGACGGACCTTTGCTGGCAAAGTAATCTCTCTGCTTTTTAATATACTGTCTAGGTTGGTCATAAGTTTTCTTCCAAGGAGCAAGCCCCTTTTAATTTCATGGCTGCAGTCACCATCTGCAGTGATTTTTGAGTCCAAGAAAATAAAGTCTGACACTGTTTCCATTGTTTCCCCATCTATTTTCCATGAAGTGATGGGACCAGATGCCATGATCTTAGTTTTCTGAATGTTGAGTTTTAAGCCAACTTTTTCACTCTCCTCTTTCACTTACATCAAGAGGATTTTTAGTTCTTCTTTGCTTTCTGCCATAAAGGTGTTATCATCTGCATATCTGAGGTTATTGATATTTTTCCCAGCAATCTTGATTCCAGCTCGTGCTTCTTCCAGCCCAGCGTTTCTCATGATGTACTCTGCATAGAAGTTAAATAAGCAGGGTGACAATATACAGCCTTGATGTACTCCTTTTCCTATTTGGAATCAGTCTGTTGTTCCATGTTCAGTTCTAACTGTTGCTTCCTGACCTGCATATAGGTTTCTCAAGAGGCAGGTCAGGTGGTCTGGTATTCCCATCTCTTGAAGAATTTTCCACAGTTTGTTGTGATCCACACAGTCAAAGGCTTTGGAATAGTCAATAAAGCAGAAATAGATGTTTTTCTGGAACTCTCTTGCTTTCTCGATGATCCAGCAGATGTTGGCAATTTGATCTCTGGTTCCTCTGCCTTTTCTAAAACCAGCTTCAGCATCTGGAAGTTCACAGTTCACGTACTGTTGGAGCCTGGCTTGGAGAATTTTGAGCATTACTTTACTAGCGTGTGAGATGAGTGCAATTGTGCGGTAGTTTGAGCATTCTTTGGCATTGCCTTCTTTGGGATTGGAATGAAAACTGACCTTTTCCAGTTCTGTGGCCACTGCTGTGTTTTCCAAATTTGCTGGCATATTGAGTGCAACACTTTCACAGCATCATCTTCCAGGATTTGAAATAGCTCAACTGGAATTCCATCACCTCCACTAGCTTTGTTCGTAGTGATGCTTTCTAAGGCCAACTTGACTTCACATTCCAGGATGTCTGGCTCTAGGTGACTGATCACACTGTTGTGATTATCTGGGTCGTGAAGATCTTTTTTGTACAGTTTTCCTGTGTATTCCTGCCACCTCTTCTTAATATCTTCTGCTTCTGTTAAGTCCATACCATTTCTGTCCTTTATTGTGCCCATCTTTGCATGAAATGCCACTTCTCAATTATGAAGCAAAGGAATATAACTGAATGTATGTTTTCATTGAAGTATAGTTGATTGACAGTGTTGTGTTAGTTTCAGGTGTACAGCAACATTATTCAGTTATGCGTGTGTGTGTGTGTGTGTGTGTGTGTGTGTATAGGTGTGTGCTCAGTCACTAAATCATGTTAAACTCTTTGAGACCCCATGGACTGTACCCTACCAGGCTTTTCTGTCTACGGGATTTCCCAGGCAAGAATACTGGAGTGGGTTGCCACGTCCTTCTCCATGGGATCTTCCCAACCCAAGGACTGAACCCATGTATTGTGTCTCCTGTATTGGTAGGCAGGTTCTTTACCACTGCACCACCTGGGAAGTCCATTATATATATATACAAATTTTAATATTCTTTTCCATTGTAGATTATTATAAAATATTGAATATAGTTCCCTGTGCTATGCCCTTGTTTTTTATCTATTTTATATATAGTAGTAGTGTGTACTCTTGCCTGGAAAATCCCATGGATGGAGGAGCCTGGTGGGCTACAGTCCATGGGGTCGCTAAGAGTCGGACACGACTGAGCGACTTCACTTTCACTGTTCACTTTCCTGCATTGGAGAAGGAAATGGCAACCCACTCCAGTGTTCTTGCCTGGAGAATCCCAGGGACGGGGGAGCCTGGTGGGCTGCCGTCTATGGGGTCCCACAGAGTCGGACACGACTGAAGCGACTTAGCAGCAGCAGCAGTGTGTGTTTGTTGATCCCAAACTCCTAATTTATCCCTCTGTCCCCTTCCCCACTGGCAACCATAAGTTTGTTTTCTGTGTCTGTGAATCTGTTTCTGTTTTGTAAATAAGCTCCTTTGTATCATTTTTTTTGGATTCCACACATAAGTGACATCATATGATAATTGTCTTTCTCTGACTTACTTCACTTACTACGATAATCTCCAGGTCCATCAGTGTTATTGCTAATGGAATTATTTCATTCTTTTTTATGGCTACGTAATATACAATTTTACATATATATATAAATATATATCTCACATCTCCTTTATCTATTCATCTGTTGATAGACACTTACTTGCTTCCTTGTCTTGGCTATTGTAAATACAGCTGCAATGAACGTTGGGTAATGCATGTATCTTTTTGAATGAAAGTTTTCATCCTTCCTGGATATATGCCAAGAAGTGGGGCTGCTGGATCATATGGTAGCTCTGTTTTTAGTTTTTTAAGGAACAACCTTGCCATTCTCCATAGAGGCTGCACCAATTTACATTCCCACTAACACTGTAGACAGGTTCTTTTTTTCCCTTACCATCTCCAGTGTTTATTATTCATAGACTTTTTGATGATGACTATTCTGATTGATGTGAGGCAATACCTCATATAGTTTTGATTTGCATTTCTCTAGTAATTTCTAGCTGGATGTGTTGATTGGAGATTATAGTCCAATGAGGAATCAAGGATCCAACTAGATCCAATAGCAAGTCCCTCAAAACTTCCCATGACTTCAGGCTATAATGTCTCTGGCTGTTAAGTTGTATTTTTGAGGCTACTCAGTAACTTTCATGATTCAAGACCAGTGTGGCCTTAAGATTTCATATGCCAAACATTGCTGCTCTCACCATTGCAGTAGAAGCAATGACCCATCCATACCCACACAAAACTTCTAGCTCACGGGGGGTGCTGGCCCAGCAGCCCTTCCTCACCTCCCCTCCAGCACCTCTGACCAGGGGCAGATATCACAGATCTTCATCAAGACCCCTGTCATCCAGAGGAATGGGTAAAGAAGATGTGGTACCTATATACAATGGAATATTACTCAGGCATTAAAAAGATGAAATAACGCATTTACAGCAACATGGATGGATCTAGAGACTATCATACTGAGTGAACTCAGTCGGATAGAGAAGGAAAAATATTGTATGACAACTTTTACATGTGGAATCTAAAAAGAAATTGAAAGGTTGCTGCTACAAGCCAAGGACAATGCCGTGATTCTTGGCCTCCAGAGAAGAAAAAATTTGATCCAGAGCCAGTGATGAGTCTTGATCGCTCAGAGCTTTTTGTGTAATAAAGTTTTATTAAAGTTTAAAAGAGATAGAGAAAGCTTCTGACATAGACATCAGACGGGGAAAGAAAGAGTGCCCCCTTGCTAGTTTTTAGCAAAGAGTTATGTACCTATCAGCAAGCTGCTAATTAGAGGAAGGAAACACCTCAAAACTAAAAGAGTTGCACCAGGCTCCTCACCCACAACAGGCATTTTGAGATAGCATTGGCACAAGGTGAGTCATCCCAGGCCATAAAACAATTGACATGAATCTTGAAGAAAGGCAAATACATAGTTCATTAGCATAGCTTAAGGAAGACATTTCCATGAGAAAAACGCACTGGTTAGCTCAAGGCAATGGCACCCCACTCCAGTACTCTTGCTTGGGAAATCCCATGGACGGAGGAGCCTGGTAGGCTTCAGTCCATGGGGTCGCTAAGAGTCGGACATGACTAAGCGACTTCACTTTCACTTTTCACTTTCATGCATTGGGGAAGGAAATGGCAACCCACTCCAGTGTTCTTGCCTGGAGAATCTCAGGGACAAAGGAGCCTGGTGGGCTTCCGTCTATGGGGTCGCACAGAGTCAGACATGACTGACTCGACTTAGCAGCAGCAGCAGCAGTAGCTCAAGGTTTGAGATAAAGTTAAATTCAGGTGGAACCAGGGGTCACCGTGACAACACAGCATTATAAGAGAAAAAAGAAATAAAAATGTCTGCCCTTGCAGTTTTATTTCCTCCTGCCTGCTTGGGGACCTCTGGCCTCCCTATGGAGGCTATTAACGCTCTCAAAATGATACAAATGAACTTACTTAGAAAACAGAAAGAGGCTCACAGACTTAGAGAAGGAACTTGGGGTTGGAGCCAGGTTGGGGTGCAGGGTAGGGGGAGAGTTGGTGGGGGTTGGGGGAAGGGAAGACGGGGGAAAGGGATACTCAAGAGAGTTTGGGATGGACATGTACACACTGCCATATTTAAAATGAATGACCAACAAGGTCTTATTGTATAGCACATGGAACTCTGCTCAATGCCATGTGGCAGCCTGGATGGAAGGGGAGTTTGGAGGAGAATGGGTACCTGTATATGTATAGCTGAGTCACTCTGCTATCCACCTGAAACTATCACAGTACTGTTAATCAGCTATACCCCAAGAATTAAAAAATAAATAAATAAATAAAGACTCTTGTCATCATCCGCTTAGGAAAATAAAACCCAGCAGCTGAGTTTCAGACTTTCCCTTCTCCAAGGACAGGCCTGAAGGAAACATATCTGCTCAGACTCTTTCCTGCCTCTGATCCTCAACATTTCAGAAAAAAAAAAAAAAGCCAGAAGTCATCCCTGGTGCACAGGGTATTGTATTTTAGCTTGCCCATTGCATTCTGTCTAGAGAGTTTCCCAGGTGCTCTCTTAAGTCCACTCACTAACCAAAAGAAAGAGAGAAGAGTTTTGATGCTCACAAATGCCTATAAATGCAGTGAAATTAACATAAAAGCAGAAAATAAGACAGACAACTAGGTGAAGGGGAAAAAGGCAAACATTCTTTCACCAAATTTCAAAAGGGTTCACAGGACCCCATCCCCACCCCCAAAGGACTAAAAATCCCTACCCTTTTCTTGTGGTTCCTAAGGCCATTATTCCACCAGCCTGAGGGGAGGAACAGCTCTCACTTGGAAAAAGAAGACATCAAAGAAGACGTGACCCTGTCTTTGCTTTCCTCCCCTACAGCTTAGATAGGACTGGAACGTTCAGAGTCATTCTTGCTGAAAACTGCATGTAACATGAGTAAACTGTCAGGCACAAAGGCCATTATGGAATCACCAGGGGCTCCACGGGTGTACCTTAGAGGTGGCAGCCACCCACTCGGGGAGACCAAAGCATCCAGTCCTGGCTCCCCATCCCACAGCAGTCGTGGAGATGGTCCCAGATGCTCCACTCTGTCTCTGCCTGTCTTTGTCTCTCTCTCCTAAGTAGAACCTGGGAGGATACAAGAAGGTAATGACTAGTAAATCCTGGGTTCTGCCGGCCTGGGGTCACCTAAGGCCAGGTCTGGCCCCGGAGCTGCTCTTCTGGAGGATGCTAGTCATGCTGGCTCTGCTCCTGCCGGCGGTGAACAACCACACGAGGGCTGCTTCCGCCCACCTTCAGTCAGGGCCTGCAGACACCCGGGGCAGGACCTGATAAGAGTCTGATGACAGAGCGGCTGAGGAGCAGCGGGACCCACTGAAGCATGAGGACTCACGATGTTCCCTGGGCTGCCGGCCGCCTGGCTCGGATCAGGGGCCCTGATGCCATCAGGACTCATTAATGGGAGCAGAGCTGTGTACTCATTCAGAATGGGCCTCAGTATCAGACAATTTGGATTTAAGTTCAGATCCTTCCAGAACCATGTCTTAGCTTGGTGACCTTGTCATTTAACCTCTGTTAGCCTCCATGTTCTGTTCCCTGGGAAGGGAGTGCCAAAGGGAGAAGGAGGAGGAGGGGAAGAGGATAAAGGGGAGGGGGAGGGGAGAAGGAGAAAAGCGGGGAAAAGAAGAGAAGGGAATAATCAGGGAAGTTAGTCTCCACAGGATGGTTGGGAACTTGAGTAAGGTAAACAGTGATTAACACGGAGCCTGACACACAGTGGTAAGCCTTCATTGTGTTATGTGTGTTTCGTCGCTCAGTCTCATCCAACTCTATGGACTCCATGGACTGTAGCCCGCCAGGCTCCTCCGTCCATAGGATTTCCCAGGCAAGAATACTGGAGTGGATGGCCATTTCCTTCTCCAGGAGATCTTCCTAACCCAAGGACTGAACCCGTATGTCCTGCTTGGCATGTGGACTCTTTACCCCTGCGCAACCCACGAAGCCCAAGTACTCAGTACAAACAAGTTGTATTTTTTTTTTCCAGACTAGTACTCGTTGCTGCTGGTGGTACTATTGGAGCTGGCCCGCTGCCCCCTGATTTTGTCAAGTTGTCTCCTCACTGTCATGGGGCAAACCACCAGGGCAGCAGCTCCCAGAAGCCCCTACAATCTAGGTGCATTAACACAATGACCTATTCCTAAAGGTAGCCACTTCTGGAGAGGACGGCACTGAGGTCCAGCTCCTGGGAAGAAGCTCCCCCAGCTGGTATGTCCCCCCACCCCAGGCACAGCCACACCCCATCCTCACCACTTCCTCCTGGGAAACCATGTGGTTCGCAAGCAAAGCCCTGGCCCAGGAGCCCAGAAGCTCCCTCTGGTCAGGAAGCTCAGAACCCACATGTCTCTCAGTCAAAAAAAACCAAGCCATAAAACAGAGGCAATATTGTAACAAATTCAATTGAGATTTAAAAAAGAAATTTTTTTTTAATTATTTTTCCATGTTAAAAAAAAACTTTAAAAAAATCAGGCAGTGGGCAGGATTTGGCTCACAGGGCTGGGTTTGCCAGCCTCTGCTCCAGGGGATGTTTCAGCCACTTGGCTAGCTGTGGAGGCCACAGGAAGTGCCGAGGCCATAGAGCTTGGACCAGGGTGTGTGCCCCCAAGGGCTGACAATCTACACATGTTCGTGACAGATGAATAAGTACACAAATGGAACCATGCTTGGTATCCATCAGTATCACCACTATTGTTTCCTTTGTTCCTTGGATATCAGCTGCCTACCCACTGCGTGCCAGGCACTGCACTAGCCTGTGGGGGACATGGAGACAGAGCCCCAGCACTGCCCTGGGGACCCCTGCTCCCACTACCGGCTGTGTGAGCAAGGCTTCTGGGACGTTGACCCCAGGGCTATGTCAGGAGCACATGGATGAGAAGGTGGAGGACGACAGCAAGAAGAAGTGGGGTCCCCCAAGTCACCCCAGACTTCTTTATCCATCATTGTGACCTTGGACCACTTACTAAAGTCCAAACCTCAGCTTCTCCTCTTAAAAAAGTCAATATTAAGGTGCAATGGAGTCAGAGCGATTCAGCAAAGAAAAACTAGATACTGTAATACTAAAGCATAAACAAATGCTTCATGTGTCCTGAAAATGTCCATTTGGGATTAAAAAATTTTTAATCTCAAACAAAAAGAGAAAATAATAATACTTGTTTCAAGTGATTGTTATGAAGCTTAAGTGAGATATTTGCAAGGCCTCATATATATTAGATGCTTAATAAATCATACCTATACTGATTCAAAAAAGCCTTCCTTATAAACACTATTTCTGACCATTCTATGCAGTTCTGAGCTATGTTTATTCCTTCCAAGGCAAAAACAAAGCATTCACAATACAAAAAACTCATTCCTGTCTTCATTTGTTTTTTGTACTCATTTATTCATCTAAGATCATGGCATCTGGTCCCCTCACTTCATGGGAAATAGATGGGGAAACAGTGGAAACAGTGTCAGACTTTATTTTTGGGGGCTCCAAAATCACTACAGATGGTGACTGCAGCCATGAAATTAAAAGATGCTTACTCCTTGGAAGGAAAGTTATGACCAACCTAGATAGCATATTCAAAAGCAGAGATATTACTTTGCCAACAAAGGTCCGTCTAGTCAAGGCTATGGTTTTTCCTGTGGTCGTGTATGGATGTGAGAGTTCAACTGTGAAGAAAGCTGAGCGCCAAAGAATTGATGCATTCGAACTGTTGTGTTGGAGAAGACTCTTGAGAGTCCCTTGGACTGCAAGGAGATCCAACCAGTCCATTCTGAAGGAGATCAGCCCTGGGATTTCTTTGGAAGGAATGATGCTAAAGCTGAAACTCCAGTACTTTGGCCACCTCATGCGAAGAGTTGACTCACTGGAAAAGATTCTGATGCTGGGAGGGATTGGGGGCAGGAGGAGAAGGGGACAATAGAGGATGAGATGGCTGGATGGCATCACTGACTCGATGGACGTGAGTCTGAGTGAACTCCAGGAGTTGGTGATGGACAGGGAGGCCTGGCGTGCTGCAATTCATGGGGTCGCAAAGAGTCAGACACGACTGAGCGACTGAACTGAACTGAACTGAGAAGTGATAAACCAAAAGTAAATGAATTAGAAAAGCAAACAAATCAATGATCATAAAAATGGTCACACGTTCCATATCTTTCTAAATGTTTTTTGTGCTCATTCACTCAGTCATGTCTGACTCTTTGCAATCCCCTTGGACTGTAGCCCACCAGGCTCCCCTGTCCATGGGATTTTTCAGGCAAGAATACTGGAGTGGGTTGTACCAATGTTTATTGGGTTATCATTTTTAAATGCTGCATTAATCATTAGAGTCTGTAGGAAAAATCACAGTAAAATTGTCTTTATAAAAACCTATTCCTCTAAACAATTTTTTTTCTTTTTTCCCCTATACATTTTAATGGAGCTTATATGACTTCACCAATTCTCATAAAAGTGAAGTGGAAAATTATGATAGCCTTGTATTAATAAAATACATTTTGGTGAAATTATCTACTCAGTTATAAAAAAAATCACACAAATGGTAATTGCTTTGAAGGAAAGTGTAGGGGCACATCAATCTATACATGTGTGTATGTACATATATACATAAGTGTGCGTTTGTAGTACACAATCTGTGTAACCACACCCTGATCAAGATATAGGATATTTCCACCACCCCCAGACGATTCTCTCTTGCCCCTTCTACATCAATAACCACACCAGAGGGAACCACTAATCTAAAGTCTATTACCATCAGTTAGTTTTGCTTATGACTGAATTTTGTGGAAAGGGGCTCAGACTGCACGCAGTCTTATGTGTTTGACTTCTTTCATTCAATGCTGTGTTTATAAAGTTCATCCATTATGTTGCCTGTTGTGGTAGTTCGTCCTTTTTTATTACTGTGTACAAACCACGATGTATTTATATACCGATTTCTTAGTGAATACTGACAGTTTCCAAACTGGGTGTACCAGTTTAACTCCCAACAGCAGTATGTGAGAGCCCAGGTTGCCACCTATCTTTACAAACACTTCGCAGTGTCTTTCACATTCTCACCATTCTGGTGTTTGTCTGCTGTCTTGCTATTTTAACTTGCATTCCTCTAATAAAAATAATATTGAACATCTTTTCACCGGCGTATTGGCCTTCTGGAGACCCTCAGTTATGAAACACCTGTTCAAACCTTTGCCCAATCTTATTGGGCTGTTTGTCATTTCTTTACTGATTTGTAGGACTTCTAATACATTTGAGTTGACAAATACATTTATGGTAATGAATTGATCTTTGTCTGCTTTAAAACTGAGCTCCACAGTCCTCATGCCACAGCTGAATCATGAGCCCATCACTAAGTTAAAGACAGAGGAGCCCAGACAAGAGCCTGGGTTTCCTAAAATTCCTATTTCCTAACAGGAATGGGAGTCTCCTATTCGCTAACATATTGTAACATGTACACAGGGGAAGATGAAAGGGAAGGTGGGGGGGAAATGAGTGCCACAAAATGCTGTTAATCTTTTCATTTTTAAAACAATGAACAGCTGAGTTGTTACCCTGGACTAGGTCCTGGAAGACGTACGTAACTCGCTTAACACGTCTCCTTATGATTACATAAATGAATAATCTTGACCTGTCATATAGACCAGGTTTAGATCAGAAGATTAAAGGAAACCAAGCCATACCAAGACAAAAACCATTTTCCTTTACGGAACAGTTCCTCCTACTCTCTGTACCAGATGCGTGGCCAGCCAGCTCTTCTATTTTTATCCCTGTTTGTTTTGGGAGGAGCAGCACACGGAGCATCCCTTAGGAAGCAATACTCTTTCCTGCCACCAGGTGGCAGGCTCTACCTGCTTTCCTCCTTCAGCAGCCTTACCAAGACTCCGAGCCCACTCTGCGCACGCCCTGATCACTGCCCAGCATCTTCCCCAATTCCCTGCTTAATAACCAGCTGCTTCCTTTCCTTTGAGGTCTTCATGATCAGCGCGACGATCAAAAGCAAAGTCGATTAATAAAAGCAGAGCTTCCTCTGGGCTGTGATTTTTCCGCAATATTGTCCACTTTTTACGGACTCTGTTTACAGAATAAGACAGTTTACAGAACTAAGGTCACAGACAGGTTAAAGCCGTGGTCCCAGCTACACAGCGAGTGGGAGTCAGGCCCCTACATGAAAACTGAACCCAAGGACCACAACAATTAGAGTCTTAATCATGGGTTGGGGGAGGGAGCAAAGTGAGACCAGGCTGTAACAAAGGGGTCACTCCTGCACTGCTGGGCCTGACCCAAGCACGGGCCATTGAGGCAGCCCGCTCACCTGAAAACATCCCCCACGTCTGGGTCTGGAAAGGCCCTTAGATATCATCACCACAAGTGAGAAAACAGAGGGCCAGAGAGGGGCAGCAACTTGCGCAAGACCACAGCCATTAG
The DNA here is from genome assembly GCF_029378745.1 of Bos indicus. Classification (NCBI taxonomy): domain Eukaryota; kingdom Metazoa; phylum Chordata; class Mammalia; order Artiodactyla; family Bovidae; genus Bos; species Bos indicus. The sequence goes on from NC_091767.1 coordinate 7,338,762, forward strand.
TGAGACCAGAACCCAGAAAAGGCCTCAGGTCTTCTGAGAGGCAGCTCTGTGCTCCGTGCTCCGTGCTCCACACCACGTGTATTTAGGGAGGGAGCTACTCAGAATGACGGATCAAACCACCCTTTAAATGTTTAAAATCTTTTTAACCTCGCCTGTTCGGGAAATTGGATATGTGCCAACTTGTGTAGGACTCAAAAGACATTAGATCGAAATTAAATGCAATCCGATGATGGTCCAAAAGGGACTCGAATAGCTTAAAAGCCCCTAAGGGCCTTTGTTCTGCGCAGGAGAGAAGTGAGAGTGACCGCCCGGCTGTAAGGCAAGCCCCACGCTCCCGGCGAGCAGCTAGAGCCCGTTCTCACCACCAGAGGGCGCAGCCTGCCTGCTTTTCTCACTCGGGCGGACAGCGAGGATGTCTGCGCTTCTCTCATCTTGGGGGTCTTTGCAGCGCCCAGACCACCTCTCTCGCCACTTTTCCACTTGTAGGAGACAACTTTCAACAACTTTTGGAAGAGTAGGACAGAAAACTGGATGCGTGTGAACTTGGATATAAACCTCACATCACACAACAGGAACCAGAGAAATTAAATAGTACATTGTTTGGTTCTGGGGATTTGGCGGGGAACAGAAAGAGGAAGTATTTATTCGTTTTCTGAAGGAAATCAATTGCTGAATGTTTAAGACACGGAAATCATTAGCAAATATAAATTGATAAGATGTTTCAATTGGAGATGAAGTTTGTTTTTTTAATTGTATATTAAAACATATATGTATATATAAACATATATAATGTACAACATATAAACATATATGTAACATATATTAAATATATATAACATATATTAAAACTTATATAAAACATGCAGTCCCTTGGATTGCGAGGAGATCCAACCAGTCCATCCTAAAGGAGATCAGTCCTGGGTGTTCATTGGAAGGTCTGATGTTGAAGCTGAAACTCCAATACTTGGGCCACCTGATGCGAAGAGCTGACTCATTGGAAAAGACCCTGATGCTGGGGAAAATTGAGGGCAAGAGGAGAAAGGGACGACAGAGGATGAGATGGTTGGATGGCATCACCAACTCAATGGACATGAGTTCAGGTGGGCTCCGGGAGCTGGTGTTGGACAGGGAGGCCTGGCATGCTGCAGCTCATGGGGTCGCAAAGAGTCAGACACAACTGAGCGACTGAACTGAACTGAAAACATATATAAAAGGAAATAAACTAATTTGGAGAGAAAAGGGAAGGCAGAGCAAACGTCATGGAGGGTCTGTGATGAGAACAGCATTGAAGTGTTACAGTCTTGGATGTGGCTGCCCAAAAAGTGGTGTTAAGAAAAACTCTCAACTTCAGTTACTCGCATCTGTAAAGGGAAAATAACAATCACTCAAGAGGCCATAAATAAGCTCATGTGCTTGGCACCATGTCATGGTATGAGTCAATAGACGTGGAATCTATTCACTGATAATAAGTATCAATGGGACAGATCAGGTCTGTACCCAGATTCTGCTTGACAAGACGTGAGAAGAGACCTGTTCCAAGGCACATACGTGTTTTCTTATATAATGTTTCCAATTTTAATAAGACCTTTGAAGTTCTCTGAATATTTTTCATATCCATTTTTATATTTCAGTATACTTCTTCCTTTTCTTTTACTAACAAATATATTGTTCAACTAGTTTATAACAGTGAGAATGAGTTTTGAATCTGTAGGAAATATTTCAAAAGAGTGATGCTCTGATTTTTGAAGGTGTGATTAAAAATAATGAAACTTTAACTTGAGAACAGTCACCATCCGCTGGCTGGGTGTTACTTAAAGAGCGTATCAGCTGCAACTAGTCAAAAGCAGCTGAAAAAGATAAAGACGGCTTCAGAGTCTCGCCTTTTAGTACCACCCAGCCACCTAAAGCCTTGCCCTCCCACCATTTACCAGCCACATCTTAGCAGGACACCTGGCACTGGGGTGCCCGCAACCCTGCCCTTTCCAGTGCCCCCAGCTCAGGTAGGTATCAGGGATGGGGTCCCTCTCCTGCTGCGCTCTGTGTGCTAACACAGAGCAGCCAGCTCTGGATCTGGGCAGCCCACAGGGGGCGCATAACAGGATTCTGGAACCCCAGCCTGCCCAGTGTCCTGACAAGGCTATGCTGGCCCAAGTCCAGGCCCAAGGCCATCAACTTGATGTCTTAGCCCATGCAGGCTGCTCTAACAAGAAACCACAGACCAGATGGCTTACAAATAGCAGTTCACTGCTCATAGTTCTAGAGACTAGAAGTTCAAGATCAAAGTGCCTTGCCGCCTGCAGACTGGGTGTCTGAGAACTCACCTTCTAACTTACGTCTGGTGCCTTCTTTTTTTAACATTTAGTTTTATTTATTTTATGTATGTATTTGGCTGCACCAGGTCTTATTAAATAGTTGAGGCATGTGGGATCTCCTTCCCTGACCAGGGATTGAGCTCTGGACACCTGCATTGGGAGCACTGAGCCTTAGCCACTGGGCCACCAGGGAAGTCCCGGCTGTGTCCTCACATGGCAGAGGGGCTGAGGAGCTCTCCGGGGTCTCTTTTTTAAGGGCACTAACCCCCAGGGGGCTCCACCCTCATGACTACCTCCCAAAGGCTGCTCATTCCAACACCATCTCCTCTGGGGGTTGGGGTGTCAGCAGGTGAATTTGGGGGACACAGAATTCAGACCACAGCACAGGGGATGAGGCTCTGGGTTCCAGCCTGTTTTTTGCTGTCTTTCAACTTCCCTCTATTTCTGACTCCTTAACTGAGTACATTCAAGTCATATCCCACACCTGAGGAAGAGCACCGCATTTTCCTCTGTCCTGCCAAGAACCCAGAGATGGGCCTTCGGTCCAGCCCAATTGACCCACCCAACACTGGACTCCGTTTCCCTCATTTTCTGCTAATCAGGAACAGTGGCTGACACAGTGAGTCTTCCTCTGAGGCTCTTTGCTTCCACTTTCCGAGGCTCTGCCCACTCTTGTTCACCTCCCGTCCAGAGCTGATCTCCAGCCTCTCTGTCCCCAAGAGACTCATCCTTCCCTGTGCCCGGGGCCCTGGGCTTAGATGATCCTTTGCCTGGCCTTCACTTTTTGATGCTTGGGTGGTCGGGTCCTATGCCCATGGGTGCCCTTGCCCTGCGTGGGCCCACACACACCTCTGTCATCCCTGTTTCTTTGCCCTGCCATGTTCTCTGTTGTTTCCTTTGGGCAGACGGAGGTACCTTTCAGCACAATCCCTCCAGCATGCCCCTCCCCACCTTGGAAAGCTGGACTGGTCCACCCCCACCCCTCCCCACCTTGGCAGTTTGGAATATTCTTTAGGTTCTTTCCTTTTGCTGTAGAATGGCACACGGTCAAAGGACTGCGTGCCTCCAATCATGACTGACTCATGCCCAGTATCAGCTCAACAAACTTTGCAGAGACCTACAAATGCTCCTATCCCTGACATTTCCACCGAACTCTCATTTTCTCTTCCAGATTTGCTGACAATGCACAGGCCCTCCCCACCAGCCCCTGCCCTCCAAGGGCCCCCACTCCTACCCACCGCCGCCTCCCCCCAACCCCCCGGTGGGCACTCCCTAGATAAGACTCAAGCTTTCCAACCTACGGCGCCAGTGTGGGGAAGGCAGACAGCGCGGGGGCCCTGTGGCCCCTCTGCCTGCTGCCCCCAGCCCTTCCCTTCCCTGGCACCATAACAGATGACTTCATGGCAGGACCCAGCTCCTATCAGCTCTGGCCTCCCTGGGACTGGAGCAGGGAGGGGGCCAGGAGGCAGCGGACAGCCTGAGCCATGGTTACTTTGGCGCAGCCTGGGGCTCTGTGGACTGTCAGCCACAGCCTTCAAATCAGAGCCGCCCTGGCCGTGAGAGCACGTGGCCACGTCTCCCAGCCCAGCCTCCACCTCCTCTGAGCTGCACTTGGGGACAGGCGCAGCTGCGACCAGCACCACCACTTAGCCAGGCAGGAGAGCAGAGGGAATCGCCCTTATCCCTTGAAATAAAAGTCCATTCCTGGTCCTGGATCCCCACCCCCCAGATCATTTATTTCCACATCAAAAAATCTTTAAAAAACAAAACATGCTCTCAGAACATTCTGTCTCTTCTCCCCGACCTTCCTTTCTCATCGCAAACCTCTTCTTGACCAAACTCTGAACCCCAGCTCCACACTAAAGCTTCACTCCTGTTCCTGGCTCTTTTTCTTTTTTTTTTTTTTGCATTTGGTTTTCCCACTGTCTGATAATTAGCCCTAGATTCTTTACAAAATTCCTCCTTGGACCCAAGCGTGTGGCTTTTCCTGGTCCAGACAGGCTCTGGTTGGACTAGCTCAAACTGTGGCCCTCACATCAGAGCTCAGGGCCCGTGGCTGTGACTGTGGTCAGGATATCAACATTCAGTAAATAGGCAAGTGAAAATGTCTGAGGTTTGTGAGGTCTCAATCTGATTGGAGAACAAAAGGCTCAGACTGCTTCTAAGGCAACAGCCAGTAGCTTCATCACCTAGTGCTGGAAAATATTAGGCTGAATTCTCCAGGCAAGAATACTGGAGTGGGTAGCCTTTCTCTTCTCCGGGGGATCTTCCCGACCCAGAAATCGAACCCGAGTCTCCTGCATTGCAGGCAGATTCTTTACCATCTGAGCCACCATAGTACACTCACCGCCCCCCATAAACCCACCTTCCAGACTGATCACCCAGTAAGTCCACCATCAATATTTCATTTCCCATTTTTAACCATCACACCTGGAGGCTCATGTTGGGGGTTGTGTAGGACATAAATGTGACTTGCTCTGTCTTCCCCTCCCTAAGGATGCCCACAGGGGCCTGGGTGGCAGGGAGGTGAGAGGAAACCACAGAAATGCCCCCACCTCCTCCACTCACTGAGGGGGCACTGCTGTGTGGAGCTGGCTTGCTAAGCCCCTTTGGACACAACCCATGGTTGGGCCCATCTTCTTCAAGTCCAGAGACGGGGTTCTTTCTTTCCCAGCTGTGTAGCCTGTGGGGGGTCATTTAACCTTCGTAGCCTTCAGTTTCTCCTTTTCTGTAGCAGATTAAAGAGCTCCGCCTCTTCCTCCCAGGTGGGAAGACCAGAGGACAGCCTCACACTCTGCAGAACCTGACAAGGTCTCCAGGCTTCCAGCCTCTCATCCCCAGCCCCGGACAGGGGAATATTGGGTGAGTGTATTCCTCTGGCCTCAGGCCCATCACAGCTGGTCCCCTGTGTGCCTGTGTCTATGCCTTTACTTAACAGAAGTAAGGACTCAAAATGAGTATCACGAGCTGCTAGCTCAGTGGCATCAAGACCGTGAACATCAAACAGCAGCGAGGGGCTTGGGACGGGGAAACACGGTCGAGGATGATAATATGGCTGTAGTACCAGCGGGATCATCTCCAGGCCATGAGGTCCCTGAGAGCTGCAGTGGGTCCTTACTGTGTTTCATATCCTTTAGGATGAGCAGAGTCCCTGGCACTCACCTGTGGTAGAAGCCACAGAATAAAGGCCAAGAGTTGTGGGAAAGGGAGGAACGTTGAACATTGATGGTGGAGGGAGTCTTTTTTTTTTATTTTTTAATTGGAGGAAAATCGCTTTACAATGCGGTGTTGGTTTCTGCCATACGAGAGTGTGAATCAGCTCTATGTATACATAAATCCCTTCCCTCTTGAGATGCCCTCCTCTCCCCCTCCCCCTCCTCTCTAGGTCATCACAGTGCGTGGAGCTGAGCTCCATGTGCCGGACAACTTCCCACTAGCTTTCTGTGTTACACGTGGTAGTGTATGTATGGCAATGATACTTTCTCAATTCATCCCAGCCTCTCCTTCCCCCGCTGTGTCCACAGCTGACAAAGGATTAATCGCCAAAATATTAATCAGCTCACACAGCTCAATACCAGAAAAACAAACAACCCAATTTAAAAAATGGACAGAAAACCTAAGCAGACATTTCTCCAAAGAAGACATACAGATGGCCAATAAATACATGAAAAGATGCTCACAGCGCTCATTATTCAGTTCAGTCGCTCAGTCGTGTCCGACTCTTTGCGACCCCATGGACTGCAGACGCCAGGCTTCCCTGTCCATCACCAACTCCCAGAGCCTACTCAAACTCATGTCCATCCATCTCATCCTCTGTCGTCCCCTTCTCCTCCTGCCTTCAATCTTTCCCAGCATCACAGTTTTTTCCAATGAGTCAGTTCTTCGCATCAGGTGGCCAAAGTATTGGAGTTTCAGCTTCAGCATCAGTCCTTCCAATGAATATTCAGGACTGATTTCCTTTAGGATGGAGTGGTTGGATCTCCTTGTAGTCCAAGGGACTCTCAAGAGTCTTCTCCAAAAGCATCAATTCTTTGGTGCTCAGCTTTCCTCATAGTCCAACTCTCACATCCATACACGACTCCTGGAAAAACCGTATCTTTGACTAGACGGACCTTTATTGGCAAAGTAATGTCTCTGCTTTTTAATATGCTGTCTAGGTTGGTCATAGTTTTTTTTTTTTTTTTTCCCCCAAGGAGCAAGCTTCTTTTAATTTCATGGCTGCAGCCGCCATCTGCAGTGATTCATTATTAGAGAAAAAGCAAATGGAAACTACAGTGGGGCAACACCTCACACAGGCCAGAGGGAGTTGTGCTGTCAAGACTGTCCTGCCCAGAGTACCTGGGGATGGTAGACAGAGCAGAGGGAAGCTTACACACCTGTTAGACACGCCCCCTCAAGCTTGGCCACTTTGCATCGTCACTTCCAGGCCACAGTGATGACCTGGGCCCCCAGTGGTTACGCTCATTACTCTGAGTGGCTGCCCCCATTCCCAGGTGAGGCCGGCACCTGCACATCTGCGGCCACGCGCCAGTCATGGCCCTGGCCCCTCCTCCTGGGTCCTCCTCACTGTCTCCAGTCCATCGGCTCAGAGCTGCTGGCCTGACCCCGCCCCGGCACAGCCGTGACCATGGTGACTTCTGGGGAGGTGGGGGAGGCGGAGGGCGGCGAAGCTGTCAGTTGGGGTATTATTGTCCAGATCTGGGAGGCCACTTATCTGGGACGCCCACACAGGGGAAATGAGATAATTTGGCGGCACTTTTCCCACCACTGTCTTATCTTAGCTGGAAAGAAGACAGTGTTTGTGTGTGAAGACATGTGTGTGTGTGTGTGTGTGCGCGTGTGTGTGTGCGCGCACGCAATTTTACAAACTCCGTGGAAGCCTGCTTGCATGAGGTTCACTCCATGACTTCTGACCATATGGATTATGTCCGTGTGATTTTATGACTTGAGTACAGAGCGTGAGCCCCTGAAGAGTGTCTGTGTGTGGTGTGTTGGAAGAGAAGTTGATGGCACAAAGGGAGATAAGGGGGAGATTGGTGAGAAACAGCACTGGAGAAAATATTAAAAAGATGGAAACAGGGGTTTCGCTGGTGGGACAGTGATTAAGAATCTGCCTTGCAGTTCAGGGGACCCAGGCTCGATTCCTGGTCCGGGAACTAAGATCCCACATGCCTCTGAGCAAGGAGGCCTCAACTATTGAGCCCACGTGCTCTGAAGCCTGCAGACCAAGAGTCAATGGGCCTCAGTGAAAAACCATGCATGACACAAGGAAACTCCCACGTGCTGCAACTAAGACCCAAGGAGGCCAAATAACGTTTTTCAAAGAAAGATGAAGACAACCAGTTTTGGTGAAAGGAGGAAGAAATAGGCACTGTTATCATTTTAAAAACTGATATATAGTTGATACCCAGTAAAATGTTGGTTTTGATATTTACATACATCCTTAAATGATCACCATGAGTCTGGTAACCCTCTATCCTCATACGAAGTTATTACAGTATTATTGCCCATATTCCTTATGCTGGATGTTAGCATCCCCACAACTGATTTATTATGTCACGTGAGATTTGTATCTCTTCTTTTCCTACTCCTATGTCACACACACCCCACCACCCTCTCTACTGGCAACCACGTGTCTACTTTCTGTGTCTTTTCATTCTGTTGCTTTTTGTTTTCTCGATTCTATATGGATGTGAGATAATGTGGTATTTGCTTTTCTCTGCCTGATTTATTTCACTGAGCGTCCAACCTTCTGGATTCATCCGTGTTGTTACAAATGGCAAGATTTCATTTTTTATGACTGTGTGTGTGTGTGCATTTATGACTCCACTGTGTGTGTGTGTGCATTGTTCTTTCTCTGTGTTATTCTCTATCATGGGAGGCCATTTTCTACGTTTTGTAATTTATTACTATGAAACTATTTTCAGTGAGAATTCACCCTAGCCCACCCCATCTCCTCATGCTACTGGGGGAACCAATACACTCTAGGAAGAGGATTGCTTTCTCCAGGCAGTATTTTATTTGATTCTGCCAAACCCTCCAGGGATGCCATAAACTTGGGACCAATTTTATCATTGTGGTAAAATATACATAAAATTTATCATTTAACCATTTTTGAGTGTACAGTATAGTGGCAGTAAGTACATTCACTTTGTTATGCAACCATCACCGCCATCCATCCCCAGAACTTTTTCATGATCCCAAACTGAAGCTCTGTCCCCATTAAACACTGACTCCCTACTCCCTGCTTCCCCCGGCCCCAGGTAGACACCACTCTGTGAGTGTGACTCTGTTTCTCTGAACTTGACCACTCTCAGCACCTCGTGTTAGCGGGATGACACAATATCTGTCTCTTTGTGTCTGGCTTGCTTCACTCAAGGTACTGTCTTCAAGGTTTATCCACGTTGTATCACGTGTCAGAATTTCATTCCTTGTAAAGGAATTTTTAGGGATTTAGGAATTTTTAGATATCACGCTAAGATTAATAAAATGTTATATGTTATTATATCTCCATTTTTTAAATACAGAGAATTTCATTTCTTTTTAAGGCTGGCTAATATTCCACTGTATGTATATGCCTCATTTTGTTTATCCACTCATCCGTGATGGACATTTGAGTTGTTTGGGACTGATTTTTAAGTGAATTTCTCAGCTGAGGGTAGGGTTATCCTGGGAGATGTTTTCCCACCTAAGGCCCCAGACACACAAAGTCTCCCTCACCAGTGGGTAGGGGGTTTCTAGTTCCCACGTTCCCTGAACAGGGGTCTCAGGTGCAGCTTCCCCTTTTCACAAGCCTGTCCCTGTGAGGGACAAGCCTCTAACCAATCAGATCCACTTCCTGGTCAGAATCCACCCAGTCAGACTCCAGGACCCAGGACATCAGCTTTCACACCAACACTCTGGCTTTCAATTCCCTCTTCAACCCCAGAAACTCAGGCTTTCCCTTTCTTGCTTTGGAGAAGTGGTTTTCAACCTTGAGAATCAACTGGGGACATTTTTAAAATCCCAGCACACAACCCAAATCAATCACATTCAAATTTCTGGTAGTCAAAAGTGAGTTTATTTAAATAAAATTGTGCTATGTAATTAAACTACAAGAAGTACCTGACTGTGTAAAAAATTATGGAGGTGAAGCCAAATTATCAAACTATGGTGACCTCTGCTGCAGTCCTGATGACTTTGTTAGGCAGCTTTTGAGTTATAGTCCCAACCATGAGAAGCTGTGGTCTGTGATCATACCTAGGCTGTAACATTCTTCTGGAGAGAATATTGACTATGGATTTAATCCAACTACCCACCTTTAGCCTCCTACATGAGATTAACACTTTGTGTTAATCCCTTCTTCCTATGGGGAAGGGACCATTTTTCAACAAAAGAAATGAGTCTGTCCAGTGTCAAACTATTAATAGCAAATGCATGTATCATCTTCATCTTGTCACTTCTACTGAAGAGTATTGTTTCTTTTTAGCCTGTGCATGACTCTTTGGTTGCTATTCAGTTATTTGCATCAACTCCAGTAAACCTGTTAAACATAACAATAGCAACCAGCCAATATTAACACCTTGCCACTTAAGCTGTACTGCTGCCATCAGGGCCCAAAACCTGGACCCCAAATTTTACATTCTTTTTTTGTATTGTGTTTACATATATGTAACTTACATAATGAATATATAACTTATACCATATAATACAGTACAATAAATATATATTATATATACATATTATACTATATATAATATATATAATTATATATAATATATATTATATATTGCACTATATTTTATAGTTTATTTTGTAGTATGTATTTTAAATATGTACTATGTTTATATAATAAAATATATAAATATAATAATCATTACTATTATAAACTCTTAAACAAAGAGATAAGTGCAGAAAAATGCTCCAATATTACCACCTCCAGGATTTAATAGATGTACCTTGTCATATTGGCTTCAGATTTCTTTAAAGGAAAAAAAAAAAGACGTTCTACATCTCTACCCTCCCCATAGGTAACTTCTATCTTGAATCTTTGTTTGTCATCTGCGAGTATATTTTATACTTTTCTGCATGTACTTATATTCGTAAACAACATGTGAATTGCATGCGTTTAAATTTTTTACACAGTAAAATGTGTTCGAATCAGAGGATGATTCGTTGTCCGGCGCGCCTGCAGTGCCTACATAGGCCGCTAGATGTCGCTAGAACTCCACTCGTGCAGATCCGGTTTCCCCTTTCTCCTTGACCAGCTTGGGATTTCCGTGTGTGCAAGTTTTAATTCAAGTTTTAACTGCAAGTTTGCAGTTGGAGGCTGTCTACAGGCAAGATACCAGAACGGCAACAGTGATGCTTCCGATGATTTAGTTGAGTTCTTTCCCTAGAGGAAAGACCTGTGAGCCCCAGGGTACAGAGGATGCGTTCAGCTGCGTCAACCTGGGCAGGCAGGTTTCGATCCCGGTCCTGGGTGTCCGGTCCCCTCACACCAACCCAAGCCTTCCCCCAAGATAATCACATCTCATAGAGGCACTCTGGTCGTTTGATGGAAGCTCCCTGGAGGCTGCTCTGGGCAGAGGAAGGAAAGCTTCCCTAAATCCAAAAGGACAGAGGGGAACCCACGCAGCCTGATGTTTGCCATCCCCGGAGGAGACCGAGCTCCGGGGTCCTCCCGCCTCTAAATCCACCTCCCACACTCCCCAGGTGCTGTAGCGCAGCCCCCAGAGACTCACAGGTCTGGGCTACGCAGGTGTCATTTATCATTGAAGCGACTGTGGCTTAAGCCCCAGGGCGGCTTAGTTAAGATGAAGCTTCCTCAGGTTGCCGATTTAGGGTCAGGGGACAGAGGCTGATCAAACTAGTCAGTCCTAAAGGAGATCAGTCCTGGCTGTTCATTGGAAGGACTGATGCTGAGGCCGAAGCTCCAATACTTTGGCCATCTGATGTGAAGAGTTGACTCATTGGAAAAGACCCTGATGTTGGGAAAGATTGAAGGCAGGAGAAGGGGATGACAGAGGATGAGATGGTTGAATGGCATCACTGACTCGATGGACATGAGTTTGAGCAAGCTCTGGGAGATGGTGAAGGACAGGGAAGTGACATGCTGCAGTCCATGGGGTCGCAAAGAGTTGGACACGACTGAGTGACTGATCAACAGTAGAGGCTGAGAAACTGTTTGGACCATAGTCAGATCTTGGCTTTCCCTGAAACCACCGCACAGATTAACCCCGTGTCCTCCCCACCCTCCACCCCATCCACAGCAGAGCCCTGAGAGCACGCGTCTACTTCCCCACACACTAAAACCTGCCAACAGACACAGCGAATGGTGATGAAACAAGAAAAAGTCCAGGGAAGAGAGTGCTGCCAGTTTGACATCTTTCCAGGAGTTACTGTGGCCAGTGGTCTTCCCAGCAGACATCCGTTTTTCCTAACAACGATTTGGCCTAGAGACAGGGTCATGGACCAAGGATAGGGCTCTAAGCCCTAAGAGGCCTGGGCCCTGGTGGCATTGCCCAGGTCTCAGGCTCCATCTGGCTGGCCCCTCCCAGACCTGCCCCCTCTCTGGCCCCGGGGGCCCTGGGGGAAGCCTGTCCAGGCCGTGGGAGTTTGGCTACCATTATCTGGCCCTTATCTGGGCCCACTTAGTTCAATGACTAGGAGCCGACCTGAGGGTCACGCCTGTCTCCAGAGAGTCCGTGCTATCTCAGTGACCTGCAGAAACCCTGGCATGAGCTCATGTTTTCTGACGACAGAGAGGACCCTGCCGTATCATGGCCCTGCACCCCCGCCCCCAGCGTCTGGCCAGAGCCTGGTGGAGGCTCCATGGCTACTCACTGAAATAGCAACGCTGATAACTGGGGCAGACAGGAACGCACTGATGAATTTCCATTGAGAAAAGTGCCCCCCCCCCCTTGCTCTCCCCTCTGTGCTCACGTGGTCCCACTTGGAGGAGCATTCAGGTTCACAGGCTGGGCCTTTCTCAGACACAGCCTCAAACCTGTCCCCACCCCATGACCGATCCATGTTGATGTACGGCAGAAACCAACACGGTATTGTAATTATTCTTCAGTTAAAAATAAATAAATTTTTAAAAATAAAAATAAATTAAAAAAACTGTCCCCACCCCTGTGAAGTCTTGCTGTGACCACAAACCCCTGGAAAAAGAATGCATCCAAGAATTTGTCCTAAAACATAGTTGCTCCTCATTGAGGAAAATACTGTAAGGGTAGAAACCTCGTTTTTTTACTCATCTGCATGTTCCAGAATCTGACGCCACCCAGCACACCGTGGGCTGCTCAGTAGAGAGGGACTGGGTTTGATTGGACTGGGGAAGGCTGGAAGAACACAGCCCACCCTCCAGCTCCCCAACTTGCTGGGAACTTGGGCAGGTTAATTTCCTCTCTCTGGTTCACACAGAGTCAGTTTACACAGTCTTAAACCTTTGTTAAAAAGCAACATTCGGTGCATGTACGTCTAATGCGATTACTAACATATCCACGTTTACAGCTATCACCTCGCTTGTGATTCCCTTTTGTCTCGGTTCCTCTATGTTTGTTTTTCTCTCTCTTCTTGGCATCGCTTGATCTTGATTAATTTTATCATTCCTTTTCTTTTATCCCTCTACCACCTTGGAAGTTATAAGCCCTGTTTTTATCACGACTACCTTGGAGAGCACAGCATGCAGAATTAAATTCTTATCAGAGTCTGAAGTTGAACAATTTGTCTATCCCACTCCCAGAGAGTATCACAGCCTATAACACTGCAGTTCCACTTATCCCCCCAGCTGGTTTGCTATTGCTGTGCGTGTCAGTTTTTCCAGTTCTTCTTTCAAAGACCAATAATTATGGATGTTGTTTTATACAGTGTCTGCTGCTGCTGCTGCTACGTCACTTCAGTCGCGTCCGACTCTGCGAGACCCCACAGATGGCAGCCCACTAGGCTCCCCCGTCCCTGGGATTCTCCAGGCAAGAACACTGGAGTGGGTTGCCATCTCCTTCTCCAATGCATGAAAGTGAAAGTGAAGTCGCTCAGTCGTGTCTGACTCTTAGCGACCCCATGGACTGCAGCCTTCCAGGCTCCTCCATCCATGGGATTTTCCAGGCAAGAGTACTGGAGTGGGGTGCCATTGCCTTCTCCAGATACAGTGTATATTCACTCACATTTACTCACCTATTCGCTCACTTGCTTGGATCTCTGTTCTTTTTAAAAAAAAAAAAAAAATTATTTGGCTGCATTGGATCTTTAGTTGCAGCCTGAGAACTCAATTGCGACATACGGGGTCTAGTTTCCTGGAGAGGGATCGAACCTGGGTCCCCTGCATTGGGAGTGCAGAGTCAGCACCACTGAGCCCCCAGGGAAGTCCCTCTATTTATTCTTGTGTCTCAGTCATGCCCCAACTAACACCCGGCACAGCCAAATGAATAAGTACATTAAAAGAAAGAAAACTGGGACGGGACTTGCATTTGACTAGCACTCTCCATGTAGTCCCAGGAGGGTCATGCCTGCTGCCTGGGTTAGCAAGGAGGAGCTGAGGAACAGTGGGAAAGAACCCACCTGCCAATGCAGGAGACGTAAGGGACACAGGTCCGATTCCTGGGTGGGGAGATCCCCTGAAGGAGGGCATGGCAACCCACTCCAGTATTCTTGTCTGGAAAATCCCAGGACAGAGGAGCCTGGCGGGCTACAGTCCATGGGGTCACAAGAGTCGGATATGATTGAGCAACTAACTAACAATAATAACTTATCTGTGTAAATACCCGCAACTGAGGCCAGGTCAAGCGACCCCTGAGTCTTTCCTTCCTCAGCCCCAGCCTTCCCCGGCCCCGGCCACCTGTCTCTCAGTCCTGTGTCTGCAGCCACATCCGACACCCGGGTCGTCCCCAAGGATAGGCAGACGTGTGGGGAGACCTTTGGGAGATCAAGGGCATGGATGGGAGAGGAAAACAGGAAGGTGGGGTGATAAGGAGAGAGTCTTGAGGGAACTGGGGGAAAACAAAAAAAAAAAACCCTTAAAAACAGCAGGTTTGGAGAAATCCTGGCCTGAAGAGTAGCTGTTGCTGGTCATCGACAGGGACAGCAGAGCTGGCCCAGGAACTTGGGGGCAGGGCAGGGAAGGCAGACCTGGCCCTTCACTTACTCAGTGTGACTTTTATGGGTCATCCCTGGTGGTCCAGACTCTGTGCTCCCACTGCAGAGGGTGTGGCTGTGATCCCTGGCCAGGGAACTAAGATCCCACACGCCATGCACCATGGCAAATTAAAAAAAAAAAAATGACATTTATGCCTGTTACATTTTGCACAGACGCAAACGTGGCAGGTCCCCGTGGACTGAAGTGACTTTTTCCAAACATACCAGGCACACACCTACCGCAGGGCCTATGCGCTTTCTTTTTCCTCTGTCTGGAATGCTCTCCACCCCTCATCATTCCTTCCCTTATCTTCCTTGGCTCTTCGGTAAAATGTCACCTTCTCCGTGATGCCTTCCGATCTAAAATTGCAGTGGTGCACCGCCCCCCACCCCCACACACACACCTGAAGATCCTGTCATTTCTCCTCCTGGGCCTGCCCCTAACATCTGTAGAGCCTAAAAGTGAAAGTGTTAATTACTCAGTCATGTCTGACTCTTTGTGACCCTGTGGACTGTAGTCCACCAGGCTCCTCTGTCAAGGAGATTCTCCAGGCAAGAATACTGGAGTGATAATAAACAAATGGGACCTAATTAAAATTAAAAGCTTTTGCACAACAAAGGAAACTATAAGCAAGGTGAAAAGACAGCCTTCAGAATGGGAGAAAATAATAGCGAATGAAGCAACTGGCAAACAACTAATCTCAAAAATATACAAGCAGCTCATGCAGCTCAATTCCAGAAAAATAAACGACCCAATCAAAAAATGGGCCAAAGAACTAAACAGACATTTCTCCAAAGAAGACATACAGATGGCTAACAAACACATGAAAAGATGCTCAACATCACTCATTATCAGAGAAATGCAAATCAAAACCACAATGAGGTACCATTTCACACCAGTCAGAATGGCTGCGATCCAAAAGTCTACAAGCAATAAATGCTGGAGAGGGTGTAGAGAAAAGGGAACCCTCTTACACTGTTGGTGGGAATGCAAACTAGTACAGCCACTATGGAGAACAGTGTGGAGATCCCTTAAAAAACTGAAAATAGAACTGCCTTATGATCCAGCAATCCCACTGCTGGGCATACACACCGAGGAAACCAGAAGGGAAAGAGACACGTGTACCCCAATGTTCATCGCAGCACTGTTTATAATAGCCAGGACATGGAAGCAACCTAGATGTCCATCAGCAGATGAATGGATAAGAAAGCTGTGGTACATATACACAATGGAGTATTACTCAGCCATTAAAAAGAATACATTTGAATCAGTTCTAATGAGGTGGATGGAACTGGAGCCTATTATACAGAATTAAGTAAGCCAGAAAGAAAAACACCAATACAGTACACTAACGCATATATATGGAATTTGGAAAATGGTAATGATAACCCTGTATGCAAGACAGCAAAAGTGACACAGATGTATAGAACAGTCTTATGGACTCTGTGGGAGAAGGCGAGGGTGGGATGATTTGGGAGAATGGCATTGAAACATGTATAATATCATATAATAAATGGATCACCAGTCCAGGTTCGAAGCATGAGACAGGGTGCTCAGGGCTGGTGCACTGGGATGACCCAGAGGGATGGGATGGGGTAGGAGGGGGGAGGGGGGTTCAGGAAGGGGAACATGTGTACACCCATGGCTGATTCATGTGAATGTATGGCAAAACTAATACGATATTGTAAAGTAATTAGCCTCCAAAAAATAAATTAAAAAAAAATACTGGAGTGTGTAGCCATTCCCTTCTCCAGGGAAAAGAGATGGAACCCAGAGATAGAACTGGGGTCTCCTGCATTGCAGGCAGATTCTTTACCAACTGAGCCACCAGGGAAGCTAGAATAGAATGGTGGTCCCCAAAATATAGCACCTTTTTTCTCCTCCCACGCCCATTTTCACCGAGCTGCTCAAGATCTTCACACACTCACATGAGTATCCAGCAAGTGGCCTCTGATCACACTGCAGACTTAGGGGTACACGCATCTGTGTTCCATTCTACCTGCTAAGGTCAGACTTCAGGGAAATCCCTACAAGTCCTGGACGTCGACACTGCGCCATTTGGGCAGGAACTTTTGAGGTTCTTGATAACCAGAGTGTGGTCTGAAAGTGGGGTTCCGTCTCCTAGTGGTGCATCCCCTTGGCCTGGCCAACTCCTCTGGAGGCAGGGCTGGCCTCTAAAATGTGGACCTGAGGGCAGGGGTCCCTCTTGCTCATTCTAGGGATGCGACTGCACCTTCCCTGCTTTTTTTTCCCCCTGTGGTATGATATAGTGCACACTCAGTCAGTCAGTTGTGTCGAACTCTTTGAGAGTCCATGGACTGTAGCCTGTCAGGCTCCCCTGTCCATGGAATTTCCCAGGCAAGAATACTGGGTTGGGTTGCCATTTCTTCCTCCAGGGGATCTTCCTGACCCAGGTATCAAACCCGCATCTCCTGGGTTTGCAGGCAGATTCTTTACCACTTAGCCACCAGGGAAGCCCCTAGATATAATATATATTTTACTATTTGGCTTATTATTTGGTTCCCTCCGATAACGTGTGAACCCCAAAGAAGGCAAGGATCTGTTTCGACAGTTATATTTTCTGTATTTCCAATGGTATCTGTCACATAGTAAGTGCTCAATAAATGTTTGTTGAATAAATAATGGATTTGGGGAGTATGAGATACCAGAATAGAAGCCAGAGTGGGGGTTCCTTGTCTTCACAAAAAGCTCCTCTGTTCTACAGAGGGCTTGCCAAACTCCTATTTTCAAGTTTACAGACTATAGAGAGGAAATTATGGGTTTTGTTCTTTTAGAGGACTGTTTAAAAGATGCAGGGGCTTAATTATATGTATGCTATTGACTTCAATACATGCAAACTCAATGGCTGTGTTCTGTGACCGAGACTCTCTCCTTGACCAAACTTTACAGTCAGGATCCTCAGAGCCCTCCTCTCAACTGGGTCTCCAGCTTGGCCCCCATCCTGTCCTCAGGCTGCCTGACCCAGTTGAGCAAGAATCACCCCATTTCTGGTAACTGAGCACCCTGATATCTTATCACCATGGGTGTCTGATCAGGTTCCTCACGCCCCACCCTTGCTGTCTAAGGACTTGTCTGTATTTTGCAAGAATCCTGTTACATCAGTTTAGCAAGAATCCCCCCTAACCTTGATGTCTCCTCTTAGTCATTTTCCATTCATGACCCGCCCCGCCCTGCCCCTTGGGTAGAAATCCCCTTGTTGTAGTAGGAATTGAGCATGATCTCTCTCCTGCGGCCACGGTCATGGCCCCCTTTTGCAATAGTCTTTTATATATATATAAAATTTTATTTATTTTTGACCGTGCTGGGTCTTCATTGCTGCACAGGCTTTTGTTGAATCCTGGAGTCGAAGCCAGCAGGGGCAACTCTCCAGGTGTAATGTGCTGGGCGCCGGCTTCTCTTTTCGTAGAGCATGGGCTCAGCTGTTCTGCAGTGTGTGGGGTCTTCCGAGAACAGGGATCAAACTTCTGTTTCCTGCATTGACAGGCGGATTCTTTACCACTGAGCCACCAGGGAAGCCCTGCAATAGTTTTGAATAAAGTCTTTCTTGCCATATTTTTCATTTTCGTTTTTTAAAATTGAAATATAGTTGATTTACAATGTTGGGTTAGTTTTTCTTACCCCATTTAAAAAAATTAGAGTCAAGACAGCAGAAGCAGCAGAGGTGGCTCTAGCTGGCTTGTGTGTCGCCCTTAGACCTCCATGTGGGGAGGCCCCGGCCGGCCTGGCGTGGTTTGTCACCTGATCCATCCGATCCGGACCCAAGCGGGACACCCCCCGCCTCTCCACACCCAGAACATCCCTCCCTTTCTCCAGGTAGTGGCTACTGTTCCCAGATGGGCCACTGGGTGGCGCCGTCGGCATTAATGGAGGGCGCCAAGGACAAGCAGCGGCTGAAAAGGCGGCTTGCGGCTGGGCGAGAATCCTGGAGTGACGCATGTTTTCATTATTTTGATTAATGTAACAGTTTTCATGGTGCATATTCACGGGTAAAAATTTATCAGAGTGTATACTTTAAAAACATGCAGTTTACTGTGTGCCAATTACAGCTCGATAAAAGAAGTTGTTAAACTTTTAAAAAAGAGCAAAGTACCAATATACATAATAACACGGGTAATTTTCAAAATCATTATGTTGAATGAAAGCAGCCAGACATAAAAGCTGGCGCTTAAAAATGGAAACTAATTCTCAGTAACAGCACATCAGTGGTTAACTTGGGGACAAGTGTGAAAGCAAAGATCAATTACAAGAGGGCATAAGGAAACTTCTGGGGGAATGGAGGTATTCGCTGGAAGGACTGATGCTGAAGCTGAAGCTCCAATACTCTGGCCACCTGATAGAAATAACTGACTCACTGGAAGAGACCCTGATGCTGGGAAAGACTGAGGGCAGGAGGAGAAGGGGTCAACAGAGGATAAGATGGTTAGATGGCATCAGTGACTCAGTGGACATGAGTTTGAGCAAACTCTGGGAGATAGTGAAGCCTGAAGTTCTGTAGTGCATGGAGTCACAAAGAGACATGACTGAGAGGTGAGAAAGCTGCCGAAGAAAAGTGAAGCTAGCAGAAGTTGGTTCATAAGGTTTAAGGAAAGAAGTCATCTGCCTAAGGTAGAAAAGCAAAGTGAAGCGGCGTGTGCTGGTGTGGAAGCTGCGGCAAGTTACGCAGGAGATCCAGTTAAGATCCTTCATGAAGGTGGCTGCATACCAGTAATAAGGAAGAATCTTGCTTTTCTGTTACAAGTTAATCACTGAAAGAATGCTGCCTATAAGCTTAAATGATACATAATGGACCATCTCTGAAACGCTGCCTCCCAGATAGTGAGTGTTAAGCTAAAATACTTTGTTTAGCTCACAGGAAGCACCCTGATTAGACATACCCACAGATGCCTGCAGGAAGGAAGAAATTAACCCATCCGCTCTGAAGGCTGGCTGGAACCAGGGCTTTACCCCTTCCCATTTGAGTACAGAGGAAGTCTGAACTCTACCTTTCGGAAGATGGCTCCTTAGGGCACAAGTCGCCCACCTTCTGAAACCACCCAGGAGCCTTGCTGCTCGTGGCCAGAGGCCCCCAGACTGGGGAACTGTCCAGCAAGGCCTGAGCAGCTGCTGGGACCACTTGTCCTCAGAATCTTCCCTTCAGAATTCCCTGAAGCAGCACTGGCTGCAGCTTGGCAATCAGAGCAAGGAATTGACATCTGGGAGCCAGCCAACAGGCTCAGTAAAGTCACTCCAGTGTACACTAAGAAACTTTATTTCCTCTCTGTGTGCGGCTTTTTCTCCAGAATAGGCCAATTTGCTTTGTATTTGAGTGGGGTGTCCTGTTGGAGAGGAATGAGTTACTGGCCTTTTACTTGATTTGTGAACCAGTTCATTTGTTTCTTTGGATGATGGCATTCATGCGTGTTGTCTGTGTCTTTAAAAATTGAGGAATATTTTAACTATCCCTAAAGAATGTCCTCTAGGGTACATTTTGGCTAAGTGGTCTGATTACAGCTATGAACCCATGATGGAGACGAAGATATTTTATTCTAACAATGTGTGGCCACAGTACCTGTTAGGATCTCCGCAAGGGGTTTAGGCAGGGTTATCCTGGGACCCAGCGCACTGTGCACTGTCATCCCTTCTGTGTTAATTACATCTTTTGCATCTCCTGTGTCATTGACCGGGCCAAGGACTCACATTGCATAGGGGCTGAGTGGATGGTTCTTGGGATAGATAAAACCCCAAGACCAAAAGGGTTTCTCATTTCATTTTTTTAATTAAAGATTTTTTTCCTGTGGACCACTTTTTAAAGTCTTTATTGAATTTGTTACAACACTGCCTGTGTTTTATATTTTGGTTTTTTGGCTGCAGGCATGTGGGATCTTACCTCCTCGAACAGGGATAGAACCCACACCCCCTACATTGGAAGGCTAAGTCGTAACCGCTCGACCACCAGGGAAGTCCCTCATTTCATTCTGTTTCAGAACCATTTTTCCATTTACAGACTGATGTCAAATGGAGGAAAGGAACAAAACAAACAAACAAACAAAAAAACCTGTCTGCTCCTATCCTAAAGTGGAACATTTCCCGGGGAGAAGAGAACGCTACCATGTGGTTCCTAAAATCACCAAAAGCCCATCACAGAATTCAGCCCAGTTGGTTGATGCCAAGGCAAAAAGGCATCCTTTCAATGGTCAGAGATAATCAGTTGCTATTGATCATTTTACGGTGGTCTTTGAATGGCTCTATAGCTATTCTGTGAAGAAGGATGAAGAATGATGCAATCCTCCATGTGAAAGCTTCAGTGCTATTAAATCAGGGTGGGGAAAAGTCTGACAGTTGTCACCTTATGGTAAAAGAAACTTGAGGGAAAATCCATTACATAGGAAGAGAGAGGAACAAGGGTGAGACTATGTTGCTCCAACTTCTGGCCGAGCTAGCTGCCCTAGCTGCTTCAGCCATCATGCCGAAACACCCACTCTTCCACCCCTCCAGTTACCATCTGGCCGCAGTTCCCAGACACTGGGGTTCAGGAAGCTTTGGACCCTCTCACCTTCCTTACATGAATCAGTTAGAAAGTCCTGTGTTAGTTCCCAGGACAGAAGGACCTGGTCTCGTATCACGGTCTAAGACAGGGCAACCAATGGTCCAGGAGCCACCACTGTGTGTGCGTCATGCTAAGTCTCTTTAGTCGTGTCTGGCTCTGTGCCACCCCATGGACTGTGGCCCACCAGGCTCCTCTGTCCATGGGATTCTCCAGGCAAGAACACTGGAGTGGGCTGCCATGCCCTCCTCTAGGCATCTTCCCGACCCATGTATCGAACCTATGTCTCTTATGTCTCCTGCGCTGGCAGGCAGGTTCTTTACAACTGTGCCACCCGGGAAGCCCATACAGAAGTAGAATTCCTATTTTATCTAACTTTTTAATTTTAAATTGGAGTATAGTTGATTAACAATGTGATAGTTCCAGATGCACAGCTGAGCGACACAGCCATACACATATATGTATCCATTCTCCCACAAATTCCCTCCCATCCAGGCTGCCACATAACACTGAGCAGAGTTCCCCATGCTTTACAGTAGGACCTTGCTGTTTATCATTTTAAATACAGCAGTGTATACACCTTGATCCCAAACTCCCTAACTATCCCTTTCTCGATACGTCCCCCTCTCTGCCAGCTATCATTTCCTTCTTTAAGTCCGTGAGTCTGTTTTGTAAATAAGTTCATTTGTATCATTTCTTTTTAGATTCACATATAAGGGATGCCATACAACATTAGCCTTTCTCTGTCTGACTTGCTTCACTCAGGATGGCGATCTAGTTTATCTGAAGGGTGAAGCATGTACAAAGCTCCAGTGCAGGGTGAGACCCGGGGAAGAGACTTTAAAAAATGCCAGCATCTTCTCGAACCACATTTTCCCCACCCTGTTGTCCCACTTAGCAATGGACCATCCTCTCCATTAAATGCACTTGATGTGTCTTCCCCCAGGGTTGCTTCGGAAGTCAGATGGGAGTGTATTTGCAGAGGCTTTGTCGACTAACACGTCACGAGGGTGCTGTCCTTAGCGGGTCAGGGCCTGTCTCAGGACGATGTGCACCGTGGCTTCCTGTAGGGAGGGTCAAATTGGGGCTTCCTAGGACTCATTGCACTCACGTGAACAGATGGCGAGCAGCTGACAGCCTTGTCCCCACTGCTGACATCACCCCCACCCTACCTATTGCCAAAGCTAGGGACTTTAAAAGGCTCAAACTTCAAAGTAGAGAAAAGCATGTGACTCCACAGTCAGGACATGCTGAGGTCATTTTGTGGGCCAAAGATGCAGAGAGGAAGCAAAAATGCAAAAAAAAATCCTTCCTAACCACTTCTGAAGAAAACAGTGGAGTTTCGCTAGCCTGTGAGTTCTGTTGCCTGCCCGGAGTCATCCAGGGACTCTGCCCTCTACCTCCATCCTGCCCTCGGGTCCTGCTGAAATGGCCAGGGGGGCCCAGGGATGGTAAACAAGCAACCCTCTTAAATCACATTCCAGCAGCAGACAGGGAAATGCAAAAACCAGAGAGGGGAAGAGGAAAGAAAGTAACCATGATTTGGTCAAATCATACCACAAGTCTTATTTTAAAAAATTCAACTCTCTGAAAATTTTGTCTAAAAATCTGAATTTCCTGCCCACCCCCTCACCCCCGCCCCATTCCTGTATTCCAAAAAGCCTGGACAAAGCCCTGAATGAATATATTTTAAAAGCAAGGCTATCATCAACAAAGGGATTCCCTGATGGGTCAGTTGGTAAAGAATCTGCCTGCATTGTGGGAGACCTGGGTTTGATCCCTGGGTTGGGAAGATCCCCTGGAGGAAGGCAAGGCAACACACTCCAAGATTCTTGCCTGGAGAATCCCCATGGACAGAGGAGCTTGGTGGGCTACAGTCCATGGGGTCACAAAGAGTCGGACACGACTGAGCAGCTAAGCCCAACATCCATCAGAGACTGAATGAAGGACAGCTAGAGAAATGAGTATCGATGAATGTTAGCTGGGTAATACTGAATCAAAAAAGCGTGTCACAAAACTAGTATGTACAACCTTTCTAATAAACCTCATAATAAGTAGAACCAAATAATCACCATTTATAGATTTGTAATTCACAGTACTGTTTTTTTAAAGGCCAAATAGTGATATATGTTCAATTCTTTAAAGAGTTCCTTTGATGTGGGCCATTTTTACAGTCTTTATTGAATTTGTTACAATATTGCTTCTTGTTTGACGTTTTGGGTTTTTGGCCACGAGGCACGTGGGATCTTGGCTCCCTGACCAGGGACAGAACATGTACCCACTGCATTGGAAGGTGAAGTCTTAACCACTGGACCGCCAGGGAAGTCCCAATGTCAGTTCAATCTTGAGTGTTTGTTCGCTCTGGGAGGTAGGAGAGAGACAGGGAGAAAAGCATAGGGGTGACGGCGTTCACGCTAACAGTGTTGTTGCTGAGGTGGGTGGTGGTGTCACACATTCATTTCACTAGTATGTTTCACAGTCTCTCTTAAAATCTGAATTCCTTTTATGCAACCTCCTATAATATTTTCCACAGAAGTGAATATAAACATATCAAAGAATTCTGAGAAATTAAAAGGGAGAAGACCCGCTGCAGTCCTACCATTTATTCGTATTTCAGCTTTCCCTCCGCAGTGGGTCTCTGTTTTACTGTCATAGTCACGCTCTTCATACTTCAGCTTTCTGTTCTTAATTTGGAAACCTGTTTATAGCATTATCTAAAATCTTCAAAGTCATCATTCTTCATGGCTGCATTGTGACATATTTATACTTCATGGAAATCCAAGAATCTCAATGCCTTCTATATAATATTTGTTCGTTGTTCAGTTGTGTCCAACTCTTTGCGTCCCCACAGACTGCAGCCTACCAGGCTCCCCTGTCCTTCACTATCTCCTGGAGTTTGCTCAGATTCTTGTGGGTTGAGTCAGTGATGCTCTCTAACCATCTCATCCTCTGCTGTGCCCTTCTCCTTTTGCTTTCAGTCTTTCCCAGCAGCAGATCTTTTCCAATGAGTCAGCTCTTCACATCAGATGGTTAAAGTGTTGGAGCTTCAGCATCAAGCTTTCCAATGAATATCTGAGGTTCTAGATGGACATGAATTTGGAGAGACGTATTTGACACTCTGGCTGCCGTCTGCAAAATTCTGAAGCCGAACACTGCTTTAAAAAAAAAATTTTTTTTTAATTTATTTATTTTTGGCTGTGCTGTGTCTTCATTGCTATTCGGGCTTTTCCCTGGTTGCAATGAGCAGGCTTCTCATCACTGTGACTTCTCTTCTTGCAGAGCACAGTCTCCAGGGCACTCAGGGTTCAGTAGTTGCAGTTCGGGCTCAACAGTCTGGATTCCCCAGCTCTAGAGCACAGACTCAGCCATTGTGATGCATGGGTTTAGTTGCTCCTTGGCACGGGGGATCTTCCCAGACCAGGGATCTAACCCATGTCTCCTGCATTGGCAAGTGGATTCTTTACCACTGAGCCACCTGGGAAGCGCCCCAAACACTGGTTTTTAAATGAAGCCTCAATGGGCTGCCATAAGCCAACCAACCCAGGTGTGCTGGCTGTGAGCTCTTAATCGTGTTGTAGAAAGTTGGCACCAAAAGAGACCTTGGACATCTGTCCAAACTTCTTAGCTCATTAGTGGGGAGTTTGAGAGCTGGTGAGGATGTGATTCATCCCAGGAGCCTCAAGTTTTCAGGTACAGTCAAGGAGTCTGCCTCAGGCCACTGCTGACTGGGCCTAGGATTCACTCCAGGCTCCACCTCAAAGAGCTTTTTTCAGAACTGAACTCATTATCTACTGCTGAGTAACATTAGCACACAGCACCTTGAAACACATCTATCATCACACAGCTTCTGTAGGCCAGGAATCTGGACACAACTTTGCTATCCTCTGCTCAGGGTCTCTCACAAGGCTGTACTCAGCCAAGGTAAAGGTCTTATCGGAAGGCTCCGTTCAGGGAGGGTCCACTTCCAAAGTCAGTCATGTGATTTTCAGCAGGATTCAGTTCCTGTGGGGCTGCTAGACTGAGGGCCTTAGTTCCTAGCTAGCTTTTGGCTGGAAGCCACCCTCATTTCTTGCCATGGGCATCCCCACACATTGGGTGACTTGGACAACAGAAATTAATTTTAGACAATAGAAATTAATTTTCTCACAATTTTGGAGCCCAGAAGTCTGAGATCAAGGTGTCAGAAGCCTTGGTCTTTTGTGACCTCTCTCCTTGGCTTACAGATGGTTACTAAATTAGGTTCCTGAACCTAATTCTAATGAGGGGCTGGGTATTCTCCCACACCAACAGATAACCCTCAGACACCACCAAGGTGTCTTACAATTCAACTCTGTTCTGACACTGTCTACCCAGAGAGTGCACCAAAGCCCACAGGGTAAGGGTTTGGTCCTACAAAACTGTCCCTCCTCGCCACTCCAGATGCTGTCGATTTGCTAGGGCAGCTCTCAGAATTCAGAGAAACATTTTACTTACTAGATGATTGGTTTACTACAAAAGGATGTGACTCAAGTAACAGTCAGGTGGAAGAGACCCACAGAGCAAATGATGTGCCCTCCCCAGGCATACTGCTCTCCCTGAATCTCCACCTGATCACAAACCTGGAAGCTTTCCAAACTCCACCCCTTTGGGTTTGGGGGATGTTTCATTATATAGGCATGGCTGACCGAATCATTGGCTGACAGCAATTGATCCTACCTCCAGCCCAGAGGTCCGTGGTGGGACTGAAAACTTCCAACCCTCCAGTCACTTGGTTGGTCTCCAAGGCAACCAGCCCCCATCCTTAGGTGGGATCCAAAAGTTACCACATTAACATTTATCACTCTCACTTAGGAAATTCCAAGGCTTTGGGGAGCGTTTAGCCAGGAACTGTGGGCAGAGACCAAATACACACGAGGGGCATCCTAGGTGGCACAGTGGTGAAGAATCCGCCGGCCAGTGCAGGAGATGCTAGAGACACAGATTTGATCCCTGGGTTAGGAAGATCCCCTGGACTAGGAAATGGTGCCCCATTCCAGTATTCTTGCCTGGAAAATTCCATGGACAGAGGAGCCTGGCGGGCTACAGTCCATGGGGTGCAAAGAGTGAGACATGATATACATGCGATCTATATTTTGGTCATCTGAATGACCAAACATATTTTTCTATAAATCACGTTATCGCAGTCACCTTCCCACCACATCCTCCTGTGGTCTCTCGTCCTCTGTCCCTTCCACACGGTCTCTACAGTTCTTCTTTTATAAGGACCCTTATCAGACTGGATGAAGGCCCACCCTAAAGCCCTCTACAATTCAAGCAGCCACAAGGATCCTTTTAAAACCGACGAAGGATCATGTCATCCTCCAGATGGCTTCCAGCTCACTTAAAATAAAAATCCATGTCCTGGGACTTCCCAGGTGGTCCAGTGGCTAAGACTCTGTGCTCCCAATGCAGGGGGCCCGGGTTCAATCCCTGGTCAGGGAACTAGATCCCACATGCAGCAGCTAAGACCCAGGAGAGGCAAATTAATTAAAAAAAAAAAAGCTCAGTAACCTCTTTGAAGACCTTATCTCCAAATATAGTCACACTCTGAGATACTGGGGCTTCAACGTATGAATCTGGAAAGGAACACGTGCGTGCAAGCAAAGTTGCTTCAGTCGTGTCTTACTCTTTAGGATCCCATGGACAGTAGCCCACCAGTTTCCTCTGTCCCTGGGATTCTCCAGGCAAGAATACTGGAGTGAGTTGCCATTCCCTTCTCCAGAGGATCTTCCTGACCCAGGGATCAAACCTATGTCTCCTGCACTGGCAGGCAGTCTTTATTGTCCGAGCAACCTGAGAAGCTTATACTTCAATATAGTAGATTTTAAAAGAAAATAAATTATGGAACCAAGGCAAGAAGGGTGGTACCATCTTAAGAGGAAAATTCTGCAGTTCCTGCCGGTGCTGCCTGGCCAGACAGCCTCTAAAGCTGCAGTCTCCTGCCGGAAAGAGTGTCCCCGTCACCTGAGGTAGAACCTCTGACAACAGTTTTCTTTCTCTGTGAGGAAGGTGAGAATTACTCAGTTTTATGCCAAGGACCTTCCAGAACTGAGTAGAAGTTATCCCTTTCTGTGACTTACATGCTCTATTTCTCCCTATTCCTCACCACCCTCTTAGTTTCTCTCCAACACAGAGGCCAAGTATTAATCACCACTGTTCATAATCCCTGAGCTGTTTTTTTTTCTTAAAATAGAGAAATGGTTCTCTAATGGTTCTTCCCCCAAATGGGAAAAGAACCTCAGAGCCACCAACTCGAGGAAGTCTCTCATGGACTCCAACATGGCAAAGACAGGATATGAAATGCAGAAGGGGGCCCATGAGGCTACTGTGGACCTGTGTGCCATTCACCTCCTCACTTCTGTGAATGGTGCCCCCTGGGGTTGTGCTGTCAGCAAACTGCACAACTGCTAGTGCATTCCGGAGGCACAGGAAAGATGCAGAGGCGGCGGGCAGACGATGGCCCCACATGGGACTGGGGAAGCGCACTCAGGCTGACAAAGGAGCCCATTCAGCTGTATGGGAAGAAAGAAGAGGAACAAGGAGGGCTTGGGATCCCTTGTGATGGCAAAGCAGGAAACAAAGATTTTTACCTCCTTTCAGCTTTAGTCTACACCAAAGCGCGTGACCCTCAGAGGGGAGGGAGCAAAGCAAACGTCAGGCAGTCTCTGACATCCAAGATGAGCAAGGTGCAGCTTGCACTTGCCAGAGCGGTGGCTGGACTGGGGTCTCGGAGCTGGTCTCAGGAGGAGAGACCTGCTATCCACGCCTGCTGTCACAGTGAGAAACAAGTTTCTGGACACTAAGAGACAGAGACCAAGTGGTTTCGTGTTCCCTTCATTTCCTGACCTCCAGGCCCTCGCTGGGCCACAGGGTGGGGTTTGACGGGTGCCCGGGCCCTGTGGTCAAGCTCTGGGGCAGCCACCAGAGAGTAGCCTGGACCCCCCTCTGTCCTGCCCCCGGGACAGGAAGGGGCCCACTGAGATGCACTGCATTTATAATCATGGAGGGCAGGTGTCCTGGGTGTGAACTGTCCAGCTCAAACAATCAACTGCCAGCATCCTTTGCAGACTCAGAGAGGCTTCCCCAAGAGGTCCTGCCGCAGGAGGTGTGGCTTTCCCCTTCTCTGCCTGGCACATTTTCTGGGAAAGAAGAACACAGACCCTGGGAGTGGGGGGTCAGGACTTGACAAGGGTCACAGTTTAGTGCCATCTGCCCCCCAGAGAAGAGAAGCTGAGTGCACGGTGAGTGCTGAAGCCTCCTGGGGCCCTGGGGAGTGGCCAAGGGCCCCCAGGGCAAGTCTATGGACTAATTCAGAGGAATGGCTGGGATGACCACCATGGGCAGGGCCAGAAACAGGGTCTGAAAAGGGACAGAGGTGAGCAGGGCCCTATCCCTCCCTTGAGGGGCTCCCAGGACACTTATCATGAGTGACCACAAGGCATCAGCTCCAGCACTGAGGGGAGAGAGGGCAAGGTCTCTCCTGCCACAGGTCAATAAATGCTTCAGGGAAGAGATGCATTTATTCTTAGCCTCAGCTTAAGTGGAGATGAAGAGCTGGAGGGCTTGGGAAGCAGAGGGCACTGCAAAGACAAACTCCAAACTCCAAAGGCACAGCTGGCTGGCCAGGCTAGAGCCTTCCGGAAGCCTCGCAACAGAAGCCCCACCGGGTCTGCTGGTTACCCAGTCCTTCCCCTGCTCAGCCCCCTCCCCCAGGGCCAAGGGAAGCCTCCTTCCGCCCTTCCCAGAGGGATCCAGGGCCTCTGCTCCCCCACCCACCCCACGCTCCTCCTCCTATTGCCAAAATCTGCAAAATCTCACTGAGGTCTCTTTGGGTAAAGCCTTCCCAGATTCTCCCAATCACAGTACTAGTTCTGTCTCTCTCCTCTTCTGTTCCACAAGGCATGTGTGTGGCGGGGGGGGGCGGGGGGGGGGGGGAGGGGAGGGGGGGTGTTTTTGGTGTGTGTGGCATGTGTATGTGGTATGTGTGGTGTGTCTGGTGTGTGTGTGGTGTGTGATGTGTGTATATGTGTGTGGTGTGTGTGTGTGGTATGTGGTTGTGTGTGGTGTGTGTCTGGTGTGTGTGTATGTGCGGGGGGGGTGGTTGTGTGTGTGTTGTGTGTGGAGTGTGTGGTTGTGTGTGTGTGTGTATGGTATGTGTGTGTGTGTGGTGTGTGTGTATGCGGGGGGGGGGTGCGGTTGTGTGTGGAGTGTGTGCGCTGTGTGTGACATGTGTGTTTGTGGTGTGTGTGTACGCATATGCACTTGTGTGTGTGTTGCAGTGCAGCTCGTCCAGCCCCTCAGTAAAATTCCAGCCCTCGTTGGCTGGGCTCTGGGGCTCCTCTGCTTTCTGCTGACTTCATTCTCCCAGCACCTGGCTCTAGGAGGATCTCTGCCCTGAGTGGCTTTGGTCACTGCTCCTGACTGATTTGCTGAATTGCAGCCAAATGAGCTGAGTGCACGTCCCAGCTTAAGCGTTGACCGGCTGTGGGTCCCTGGGCAGATCGCCTCACTGCCCTACTTCAGTCTCCCCATCTGTTAAAAGATCTTACAGGGTTGAAGTAAAGACTAAATGATATTGTGCAATGAAGTGCGTGGGACAAATGTTATAGTGGTTTGGTTTGGTTTTGTTTTGGCAAAAAGGCATAAGGCATCTTATTTCCCATCTGGGGATTAAATCTGGGCCCTCAGCAGTGAAAGAGTGGAGTCCTAAGCACTGGACCACCAGCGAATTCCTTTTTATTAACATTTGTATTTACTTGTTGTATATGGATAACATACATTTTAAAATCTGTCTTTGAGGATTTCGCTGGGAATGCAACGATAAGAATCTGCTTCAGTGAAGTGACTGCAGTTAGGCAAAGGGCACTGGCCGGGGTCTCACAGCGACCCGGGGCTCTTTCTGGAAAGATAAAGGCATTCCTGTCATCCTCTTTGCAGCTCAAACCACAGATCAGGCTTTTAGAATCCCATAAAATATTTAAGGCACACTTTGGTACACCAGACTTTCCATAGCTGGCCAACATTACTATAAATAAATGAATATTATCATTCATAACAACAAAAGGGATGAGAGGCATGATTCCATTCTGTTGCCCTACCCCTGATCCCAACCTTAATACAGCACAGGGAGAAGTCGAGTGGCTTCATGTAGAGTCTGAACATTAGAAACCTGAGAAAAAAGACTCTTGTCTTTAGAAAAACCAGCCATGACCCACTGCTTCTGGAGGAAATGGCACTTGGGTCTCTTTGGAGAGGAATGTTCCCCACCTCCACCCCAGGCACTGCACTGCTCTCCGTTGGGTCCTCTCCAGAGGCCACGCTTTCAGGAAGAGAGTGGCAAACAGGAGGAAGCCCAACCAGGCAGGGGGAGGTCAGGTCTGGGAACGGAATCCCAAGAGCAGGAGCTGGTGGAATGCAGGCCTCCGGCCCAAATCAAGGGATGAGGCAGCCTCATGTGTACAGACGGTGATATTTGAACCTGTAGGGTGCGAGAGGTAGGGCAGAGAGCTCACTCTGCATTCAGACGTCAGGGTGCCTGGTGCAGTAGCCAGCGTCCAGGAAGCCTCACTCTCCCGGACCGCGGCCAGTGACCACGAGCCAGGGTTCCCGTTACAAAGTGCTACTCACCTTCGGCAGTGGGTGTTCAGGACAGTGGAGAAGGTTGACATCCTGGAGAGCAAAGAGCCTGTCAAGACCTTCTCTGTGTCAACTAAAAAGTATGCACAACTTAAGAGCTGTAAGTTAAGCTTTATGTGGAGCATAATGAGGACTGCAGCCCAGGAAGACCTCAGCACAGTCAGTTCTGAGAGACTGCTCCTAGAACGGAGGAGGGGCAGCCAGGCTGTACACAAGCACACAGCAGAGGGAGCAGGCAGTCTGAATGTCAAAGATCAGGTACCACACCAAGGAATTTAACATTCTCTGTGTGGGAAGATGCAAGCCTCCAGGCTCACTGAATTCATTGCTTTCATATGCACCTCAGCTATCCGGGGCCCATCCAGTTTCCTTGTTCACCTTAAGGAGTGGCAGAAGGCTGCTTCTTGCATTCCCCCAGTTCCTCTACGGTCACCTTGGGGGGTGGCGGCAGCTGCTAGATGGCAATTTGGGGAGGCCTCATTCACATTTGGAGGCCAGAAACCACCGATGGCTGTTGACATTTCTTGTTTATTGATATGGCAGGAGACATTTTCATTTCACATTGGTATCCTCAACACCCAGAACAGTGCCCAGCCTTATAAGGCCCTCCATCATGTCTACGTGCCTTTCAATTTTAAGATTACTTAGACTCTTTCAAGCACTATAAAAATAAATAATAATGCAAGACTTCCCTGGAGGTCCAGTGGTTAACACTCTGAGCTTCCAAAGCAGGCGATGAGGGTTTGATCCCTGGTCGGGGAGCTAAGATGCTGCGTGCCAACATGAGCATGAATGCCTGCTCACTTCAGTCGTGTCTGACTCTTTGTGATCCTATGGCCCATCGGCCGCCACGCTCTTCTGTCCATGGGATTCTCCAGGCAAGAATACTGGAGTGGATTGCTGTGCCCTCCTCCAGGAGATCTTCCTAACCCAGGGATTAAACCAGCATCTCTTATGTCTCCTGCATTGGTAGGTGGGTTCTTTTACCACTAGCACCATCTGGGAAGCCCGCACATGCCAATAGGTGTGGTCAAAAAAAAAATTTTTTTTAATAATAATAATATTTCTACTGAAAGAACACTTCTCACCAAAAAGGCTCCCCTAATATTGATATATAAATATCCACTAACACCCTTTCTTCATTTATGCAGCAAAAAAATCCCATCACAAAAGGCACAATAGGTGGGTTGTAATCATAGCATGTTTTTGATTTGGGAGCAATGCATCTTCCACAGATTCAGAACCAGCAGACAATTTCTCAGTAAGACTAGCCCAAGGGAAGTCCATGAGGATAGACTGTTGGTAAAGCAATGCTGAGCAGGCTTTTCACTGTTTCCAGTCCATCCTAAAGGAAATCAAGAAAATTGGAGACACCAAGGGAATATTTCATGCAAAGATGGGCACAATAAAGGACAGAAATGGTACGGACCTAACAGAAGCAGAAGATATTAAGAAGAGGTGGCAAGAATACACAGAAGAACTATACAAAAAAGATTTTCAGGACTCAGATAACCATGATGGTGTGATCACTCACCTAGAGTCAGACATCCTGGAATGCGACGTCAAGTAGGCCTTAGGAAGCATGACTACAAACAAAGCTAGTAGAGGTGATGGAATTCCAGTTGAGCTATTTCAAATCCTAAAAGATGATGCTGTGAAAGTGCTGCACTCAATTTTCCAGCAAATTTGGAAAACTCTGCAGTGGCCACAGGACTGGAAAACGTCAATTTTCATTCCAATCCCAAAGAAAGGCAACGCCAAAAAATGCTCAAACTACCTCACAATTGCACTCATCTCATGCGCTAGCAAAAGTAATGCTCAAAATTCTCCAAGCCAGGCTTCAACAGTATGTGAACCGTGAACTTCCAGATGTTCAAGCTGGTTTTAGAAAAGGAAGAGGAACCAGAGATCAAATTGCCAACATCTACTGGATCATCGAGAAAGCAAGAGAGTTCCAGAAAAACATCCATTTCTGCTTTATTGACTATGCCAAAAAGAAATGGGAATACCAGACCACCTGACTTGCCTCCTGTGAAATCTGTATGCAGGTCAAGAAGCAACA
The DNA here is from genome assembly GCF_029378745.1 of Bos indicus. Taxonomy (NCBI): domain Eukaryota; kingdom Metazoa; phylum Chordata; class Mammalia; order Artiodactyla; family Bovidae; genus Bos; species Bos indicus. Next base: position 7,371,452 of record NC_091767.1, read on the forward strand.
GTTAAAACTGAACATGGAACAACAGACTGGTTCCAAATTGGGAAAGGAGTATGTCAAGGCTGTATATTGTCACCTTGCTTGTTTAACTTACATGCAGAGTACATCATGTGAAATGCTGGGCTGGATGAAGCTCAAGCTGGAATCAAGATTGCCAAGATAAATATCAATAACCTCAGATATGCAGATGATACCACCCTTATGGCAGAAAGATCTCTTTGTGACCTCATGAGCTATAGCCTGCCAGGCTTCTCTATCCATGGAATTTTCCAGGCAGGAATACTGGAGCAGTATACTGCCATTTCTTTCTCCCGAGGATCTTCCCAACCCAGAGATCAAACTTTGTGTTTCCTGCACTGGCCGGGGGGTTCTTTACCAGCTGAGCTACCAGGGAAGCCCTGTGGACTGAATTCCTGCCCCCGCACCAACATTCATATGTCAAAACCCTAAGCCCCATGACCTCTGACTGTGTTTGGAGACAGAGCCTTTAAAGTTAACTTCTTTAAAGAAGTTAAAATGAAGTCAGGCCTACAGGGTGAGCCCTCATCCAATCTGACCTGTGTAAAGAAAGTGGAATTTGAACACAGAGAGACCCCAGTGGTGCTCAAGCACAGAAGAGAAACCATGTTGAGGCAGGGACAGATGCAGCCACCTCTAAGCCAAGGAGAGCAGTATCGGGAAATGAACCCTGCTGATGCCTTGACTTCAGACCTCTGGCAAATACCATCCCCATTTCTCAGATGACACAGAAGTTAAAACCAAAGCTTATCAAAGCCCAGTGACTTCACACACCTACGAAAGGCCAGAGGCAAATTCCAGCTCCCAAAGCCTAAGCCTGTCTTTCCTCTGCTTGCCTTGCCTCACACCGAGGAAGGTCAAGCAACACAGGGAGGCTCGCCTGTGCACCTCACGGTGCTGCTCCTGGGACCCCTGGGAAGACCCCTCCCCCGGAAACCACTGAAGTACCTTCCGTGCAGGGACCACTGCAAGAGCCAGAGACTCCAGGGAGGCCAACCCCACTACCCACCGATTTACAATGGGCACCCAGAGACTTCCCTCATGGTCCAGTGGCTAAGTCTCTGTGGTTCCAATGCAGGGGGCCTGGGTTCAAGACCTGATCAGGGAACTAGATCTCCTATGCCAAACTAAGAGTTCACATGCCACAACTAAAGATCCTGCATGCCCCAACTAAGACCCAGCACAGCCAAGTAAATTTTTTAATTAATTAATCAATTAAAAGAGGGGGACCAGCAGAGAAGAGAACAAAGGCGGTTTACAGATAGCTCATTCCTGCCCAGCCATCTCCCTGGCTCCTAGCAAACTGTTTCTCTTGGCCCCGTGCTCCAACCTGAAGCCAAGGGCTTAGGGAAGCAGCCATCAGCACATCATCGCCTTGGCATTTGCTAGCTCTGGCCCTGGAAACAGCAGCGTGACGATGACCCCCGCAGGCGATGCCCACATCACCTTTGTTGGCGCCTGACCAAATGGTGATGTCAGTCGTGTGGGTCCTGGAGGGACGGGAGTCACAGGCACCGGGGTCAGGTCTGTGGGGCTTCGGAAACTCAGGCTCCACTCAGCTCTAGTCCAGATGAGCTCACGTCCATGTTATTTCTCCTCACCCTCCTCTACTCCCCACTAATGGGTTCAGCCACGTCATCTCTGAAGATCATTAAAAGACCAGCATTTTGGATTCCATTTGCTAGATTTCATCTCTAGCCTAGAGTGAGTGTACAGCTCACATAATCACTGGGGTTCTCTGGAGAATAAACCAAGAGGTGTACCTATGAACAGACAGAGAGGGAGAGAGGTGGGGAGATTTATTCTAGGAACTGGCTCCCGTGGTTACAGAGGTCAGGAAGTCTCACAGTCTGATGTCTGCAAGCTAGAGAACTAGGAAAGCCCGTGGCGTAATTCAGCTCAGGTCCAAAGCCCTAAAACCAGGAGCTTGCAAACCACATGGCACTGCCAAAAAAATAATAAAAAATAAATTTAAAAAGAACTAAAGAAACCTTCAGGACAACCTTGGTAGGAGTGTCTAGAACATGCTTCCTCAGCTGGGAGGGCTTCTGCCTCACCAGCACCTCCACTGTGCCAAGGGCCAAGGAGCCATCTCCACCTCCCAGCAGCTGCAGGGCTCCCCTGGGGTGCACCCCACCTCTCGCCAGGCACACCCAGAACTGGGAGGCCAGGATGATCCCACAGCGGTCCTGCTGTGACTCCCTTATATCAGCTGAGCAAGGTTGGAATTTCCAAATGAAACCTCTCTGGAGAAATGAGATTAAAAAGAGAACACAACTGAACCCAGAATTACAACCAATACAGGAAGGATCGTGAGTTAGGTCAGGCTGGGGCATGTGAGACCTTGTGGGGTAAATGAATGTCAGCAAGGACCCCGACATCAGAGCAGGGGGGAGGCTGCTGTCCTGCCACTGAAAGGGTAGGAGAGACAGATGCAGAGGAGGAGGGAGGGATCGGGGTCGACATGAAATCCAGCATGGTGGGGTCGGCAAAGAACAACTTCTGGAAGAAGAAACGCTATGTTCTGGGTGAGTTTCCGCAAAGCAGAGCCCTTCTCCACCTTGTGACTTCTCCTGCCATCCTCACTGTCTATTCCTAAATCTGCAGGTGGGTTTACTAAACTCACCAGGTTCACTGGGAGTTTCAAAAATCAACAAGGGTGGCAGGACTTCCCTGGTGGTCCGGTGGTTAAGACTCTTCTTCTACTGCAGGGGGTGCAGGTTCAATCCCTGGTCAGGGAACTGAGATCCCACATGCCATATGGCATGACCAAATAAATAAATAAAAATAACAGCAGTCAAGAAATCAAACAATGGCGGAGCTTTATGTCTTCATAAAGCAAGCACAACCCTTTCCCCCAGCACCCTCCTTTACCTGGGGATTCGTAACATCTAGGAACACCTTCAACATCCAAAGATCGTCACAGTGGAAGGTTTCCATCCATTTTACCTACATCTAAAGGGAAAGGAAGCCCCGACTGAAAACCTAAAGTGCAAAAAAAATGACCAAGTATAAAAGGGACAAGTTAACAGAGCACAGATATGTTTGCCTTGATTAACTCACGCTTGTCTCAGACCCAAGGACCCTGGTTCTTCTTCGACCCTGGCTTTTTTTTTTTTTTAATTTTGGCTGTGCTGGGTCTTTGTTGCAGAGCTCAGGCTTCTCTAGTTGTGCTATGCAGGCTTAGTTGCCCCATGGCATATGAGATCTTAGTTCCCCAACCAGGGATCAAACCTTCGTCCCCCGCATTGGAAGGGGAGTTCTTAACCACTGGACCTCCAGGAAAGTCCCTGTCCCCGGTGTTGAGCTGATGTGCTGGTTCACAGCGACAGCGGGCTCCAGGCTTAAGCTCAACCCGTCCTCCTGCCCTCGACTTCCTGACCGACACCTGGCCCAGTGCTATCAGCAGACTGATGGCCGCCAGAACCTGCCTCCCACAGGCACTGCTCCCTCTGTTGGCAGGAGACACCATGGTTCTATGGGTTCAGGAGCCCATTACCCCAGCCAGTCTTCCATGAGTCTCCTGCTCCTGGTCTGAAAGCCACTCCTGGCTGGGCTTATGCGTGCTTAGCTGCTCGGTCGTGTCCAAGTCTTTTGCAACCCCATGAAGTGCAGCTCTCGAGGCTTTTCTGTTCATGGGATTTCCCAGGCAAGAATACTGGAGTGGGTTGTTGTTTCTGACAGGGTCCACGTGGGGTCTCACTGATAAGACAGCTCGTTATGTTTACCTTGCAAACAAAGAATAAATCACAGTGATCCTTGAGACTGACCAAACTGCCCAAATGGCATCCTGTTATCTCACTGGCGCCTATCTTCTCAAAGCTGCGAGACCACCAGATTCCAGACCTCCGGCTACGTGACCATCCCTTCAGAGAATTTTTCATTGGTGGGGTATAAGAAGGACTCTGTCCGAAAGGGAGGACGCTGGTTCTCCTTAAGAGCCAGTCATCCTCTTTTTTCCCTCCAATAAATGTCCCTTTTCTTGTCTGACTGCGCAGCCCACTCTCTTTTTCTCTGCACTCGCCTTACATTCTGGTGCCGAAACCCGGGAGGGAAGAGCCACTGCGACCGGGTGGGCTCCTCTCCCGAGCCCAGCTCTGGTGGTCCCCTCCCGGGACCTCGCCGAGAAACTGAGACAAGCTCGGGATGGGACTCTCCACCTGCCTTGCTGGACTGACATCCACACACCAGCCCATTTTTCATCCATCAGTTACAAGGGTGAGTGAAATCCCATTTTCTTGGATCCTCTCTCTCGCTTTCCGAGTCCTAGCAGTATGTGGGAGGATCCCCACGACCCTCGGCCCCTCGGCCTTGTGCCCCATCTGACTTTGAAATAGGGGACACCCATTTCAAAGCAGACTATTATTACTCTGCGAAAGTCCTGAGAACGGGGACGCCTTTTCTCTCAGACCTTTCTCCTCGCTTTCTCTTGCCCATGTCTAACCTCCATATTCGGCCGCAAAGGGAAATTCTCAGTCCCAGCCCTCAAAATCAACTCCTCTAGGATGCCTTCTCCGAAACCTGAAAGCTTCAGGCTTCCAAGGGGAGATAAGATCAAAAAGACTTATTTACTATTCTAACACTGTCTGGCCACCATACAGATTTGATAACAGGTTCCAATGGCCAGAAAACAGAACTCTTGATTATAATACACTATAGGACCTCAATAACTTCTGCCGCCACAGTGGCAAGTGGTTAGAAATCCCTTATGTCCAGGCTTTCTTTGCTGTTCATTCTCTGTGAATTCTGTTCTACTTCTCAAATACTCTTAGTCCACTCTGGACCACATCCTCCTAATACAATGTCTCCTGATCCCTGTTGAGACTTCTCTTCTTCCTTCGACCCTCCCAACCACAGCCCACGCCCTATTGCTCCCAATTCCCTTGCAGCTGCTCCAGATTCAGTTCCACAACCTCCACCTTATGGAGCACCCCCCACCCCCTCCTTCTGAAGCGCAGGCCTCTACCACAGCTCCCAAACCCCTTCCCCAGCCTGTGTCTGAAATAAGCTCTGAGACCTCAGCCCCATCATCTACCCTGAGGGTTCCAAGGCTTTACCCCGACCTCCCTAGATCCCCTTGCCATGGGTCCTGAACAAATTTAAAACAGGAAACTTCACAGCAGGACCCTGCTCCTTCCCCTGTCCAACTCCTCCCTTTGTGGGAAGTAGCTGGGGCAGAAGGCATTGTTCAGTTCATGTCCCATTCTCCCTCACAGATCTGTCTCAGATTGAAAAGCGTCTTGGCTCCTTCTCCTCAGACCCTGATAATTATCTAAAAGAATTCAAGTATCTTACCCAGTCTTACAACTTAACCTGGCATGATATTTACATCATCCTTTCCTCCACTCTTCCCCCAGAAGAGAAGGAACGAGTATGGCAAGCCTCTCAGGCATATGCTGATGAGATACACAGGACAGATGACACGAAGCCCGTAGGGGCCACAGCCGTCCCCCGAGATGACCCCAACTGGGGTTATCAGGCAGGGAGACCCGGACAAGCAGCCCGTAACCAAATGGTTGCTTGCCTGTGTGTGCCTTCAAAAGGCAGGGCATAAAGCCATCAACTTTGATAAGCTCTGGGAAATAACTCAAAGACTAGACAAAAACCTGGCTCAATTTCTAGCCAGGTTAATGGAAGCCCTACAAAAATATACAAAATTAGACCCCACTTCAGCAGAGGGCATCATTGTTCTTAACACCCATTTTATCTCCCAGTCGTCCCCAGATATGGGCAAGAAACTAAAAAAGGCAGAAGAAAGACCTCAACCCCCTCAACGAGACCTTTTAAATTTAGCCTTTAAGATTTTCAATAACTGGGAAGAACAGGCAAAGCTAGAGAAGGCCCATGGAGTCCTCCGACCCAGCTGTGCCCAGCCTCCTCGGACTCGCCGCTGAAGACTGAAGGTGCCCCGGGCCCCAGGCCCCGACTCTCATCACCTCTTCGGAGCCCGGGTAACTCTTACAGTCGCAGGTAAGCCAACCTCCTTTCTCATTCACACAGGGGCCACTTGCTCTGCTATGCCTGCCTACTCCAGAAAAACCAAGGTCTCCCAGGTCTCTGTTATGGGGGTTGACGGTTTAATATCTATGCCACAAATAACTGAACCTCTACCTTGCACAATTCAAGATACTCCGTTTTCCCATTCTTTTCTCATACTCCCAAAAGGCCCCACTTCTATTCTTGGGGGAGACCTTCTCTCAAAATTCAAAGCCTCTATTACTATCCCAAGCCCACCCTCTGATCTAGCCTGGTTACTGCTCCTTCACACCCACCCCCTCTGATGTTAACTACAGGTTTCTTTCTGTTTTTCCAGACAACACTCGATAAACAATTCTTACCCCCAAATAGGAACTACACCGCCACACCTCTGTAGTCACACTTCACATCTCTCCTTCCCTTCAGGTCGATCTGTCTGTCTATCATGTCTCAGGAACTGCAGGACATTCTTTTATTTTCTCAGGGAGACTCCCTTCTGCATATCGTGTAAATACTCCTCTTGTAGGGGCTACACTGGCAACTTCTCTGTCAGTTTCAGAGACTACTAACAAGTTCCCAGAAAGACTCCTATTTGCTATCGATTTCAGCTGTTGACTTCTCACTCCTGGAATATTTTTCTTATGTGGAACCACCACTTATTTATGTCTTCCCACTAACCGGACAGGAACATACACCCTGGTATATCTGGCTCCTAACAATCAGACCCTTCCTATCCACTAACGCATAACTGACCCAGACGGGCAATTCAATTCATTCCTCCATTAATCAGTTTAGGAAGAGCTGCTGGGATTGGGGAGGGACCACAGGATTCACAACCTCTTTAAATTACTATAAAAGCCTTTCTAAAGACCTCAGTGACAGCCTAGAAGAAATAGCTAACAGCCTTATCACTATCCTAAACCAGCTAAACCCTGGCAGCCGTGGTCCTCCAAAACGGAAGAGGATTAGACCTCCTCACAGCAGAAAAAGGAAGCCTAGGCCTAGTTTTGGAGGAAGCCTGCTGTTTCTACGCCAATAAATCAGGCGTTCTAGAGGAAGCAGCAAGAAATCTGACAAACGGGGCCTCGAGAATAGCCCAACACCTCAGTAATTCATGGGAAAACTGGTCAAGCAATTGGAATTGGATGCCCTTTTCCTGCCTTTTCTAGGCCCTCTCCTTCTACTCACCCTTATTCTGTCAGCCCACGTTTAATGCGTCTTTTTTCAAAATTTCTTCAGGATCACTTACAAGCATTCACCAACTGAACTATCCACAAGTTACTTCTAAGTCACTCAGATTATCAAAAACTTCGACCCCACACAAATCCCCTTGACCCACATTCCAGCCTTTTCTTATCTCACCCCCCATGATACCCCTGTTCCGCAGGAAGCAGTTACAGAAGATTGACCTTCGGCCCTTATCCTAAATCAAGAAGGCTGGAACGATAGGGTCCACATGGGGTCTCACTGATAAGACGGCTCGTTATGTCGACCTCTCAAATAATAAAGAATAAATCACAGTGATCCTTGAGACTGACCAAATTGCCCAAATGGCATCCTGTTACCTCACTGGTGCCTATCTTCTCAAAGCTGCGATTCCACCAGATTCCAGACCTCCGGCTACGTGACCTTCCCTTCAGAGAATTTTTCATTGGTGGGGTATAAGAAGGACTCTGTCAGAAAGGGAGGACGCTGGTTCTCCTTAAGAGCCAGTCACCCTCTCTTTTCCCTCTAATAAATTTCCCCCTTCTTCTCTGACTGTGCAGCTCTCTCTCTTTTTCTCTGCACTCCCCTTACAGATTCCTTCTCCAAGGGATCTTCCTGATCCAGGGATGGAATCCCATCTCCTGTGTCTCTTGCATCGCAAGTGCATTCTTTACCCACTGAGTCATCAAGGAAGATTTACTCCTGGCTGAATGGAAGGCAGAAAACTGAGCTGGGATTCGGGCTGTATATCCCGCCCCCAACAAATGTTCACGCCCTTCTCAGCTCTTGTTGCAAATTCACAAAATTTGCAAAATCCTCCCTGATGACTGACCCACTACTTCCCTTCACACACACACAAATTAGATGATTAACAATCAAAAGATACTTTATTCATCCAGTCACACACACATGTGCCAATTAGAGGAGGTTTTCTCACCTACACAGAACCCAAGATAAACAGGTTGGAGAGCTCACACAGGTCAACATCTGGAGGAAACAAAGGACTCTTTCTCACCATGGATTTCTAATATCTGAAGACATTCTCAAGCAAAAGAATAATTCATGAGAAATTAATTAAGAGATTAAGAAATTAAGAGAAAGAAAGAAATTAAGAAATTTCTCTTAAGAAATTAAGAGATCTTCTTGGGGACTTCCCTGGTTGTCTAGTGGCTAAGATGCCATGCTCCCAATGCAGAGAGCTCGAGTTTGACTCCTGGTCAGGGAACTAGATCCCACATGTCATAACTGAAGATCCTGCATGCCAAAACTAAGACCTGGTACAGCCAAATAAACAAAAATTTTTTTTTAAAAAGATCTTCTTGGAAGATTAGTTGATTTTTGAAAAGTACTTGTTGGGCATCTACAGCAAGCAAGCCTTCCGTATTCATAGAAAAATTAGACCATCCTCCATGATGATCTTACTGGCCTCTAACACCAGCCAGGGAAATGACTCTGCATTTATATGGGAACAGTTTTCTCTTTACTTCCTCTTAGCAAAAACAATCTCAGAAATGATTTCTGCTGGCGTATGGAAATAAAACTTTTCTCCCATTTGACCCCCACATGACGGAGAACCCTGAACTTGGGTACTTCCCTGCAGTCACTCTTCCTGATGACTTCACTGACTATATGTTCCGTATTGACTGCTGACGGCATGGCGTTGCTTTTTCACAGACAATGAAGTCAACTGATTTATCTCTAGAGGAAGCTTAGTACCGAGGACAGAAACAATCTGACGCAGTCCAGGAGACCCCCAAGTATGGGACCCCAAGCAGACTCGGCAGTTCTAACTTAGACCTCTCTGTGAGCTTCTTGGCAGCCTTGGAGTGAATCCAGGGGGCACAGTGTGCTAAAGGTGGTGCCAGTGACCTCAGAAAAAGAGACAGGAAACGCGTGGGCTGAGTCAGGAGGCTTAACTGCTTAAGTGCACGTGACTTTAGCAAATCGCCCAGCCTCTCGTTGGCTTTCTCATCTGGAAAAAGCCTACCTCACAGGGCTGCTAAGAGGCCCCAAGTGGAGAAGTTTTGAGGGTGAGGGTGCGCTGTAAACCTAAGGAGCTATATGAGTACAAACACACTCACGTGTGTTGTCAGCACTTTTGGATTTGATCACGTTTCTGGTGCTGGCTGCTCAGTGTCTTCCATGTATTAACTCCTGCCATGGACTGAATCGAGTCACCCCAGATTTCACAAGTTGAAGCTCTAACCCCCAGTGGGATGGTATTTGGAGATGGGATCCTTGGGAAGTAGTCAGGTTTAGATGAGGTCATGATGATGCCTTTATCATAAAAAAAAAAAAAAACCAGGGGGCTTCCCTGCTGGTGCAGCGGATAAGAATCCACCTGCCAGTGCAGGGTTCAATCCCTGGTCCAGGAAGATTCCACAAGCCATGGAGCAACTAAGCCCGTACACCACAACTAGTGAGCCCGAGCTCTAGAGCCTGTGAGTTGCAACTGAAGATTGTGTACCTAGAGCCTGTGACCCGCAGCAAGAGAAGCCACAGCAATGAGAAGCCCGAGAACTGCAATGAAGAGTAGCCCCCCCTCGCCACAACTGGAGAGTGTTAGTCGCTCAGTCGTGCCCGACTCTTTGCGACCCCATGGACTGCAGCCTACCAGGCTCCTCAGTCCATGGAATTTTCAGGCAAGAGTACTGGAGTGGGGTGCCATTTCCTTCTCCAACAACTGGAGAAAGCCCACACAAAGCAATGAAGACAAGTGCAGCCAAATATAAAATAAACAAATTTTTTAAAATTTTTTAAAGAAGAGAAGCCAGACAGCTTGCTTTCCCTCTCTCTCTACCTACCTGTGTGGAGGAGAGACCATAATAGGACACAGAAAGAAGGGCCATTTGCAACCCTGATAGCTCAGGTGGTAAAGAATCTGCCTGCAGTGCAGGAGACCCTGGTTTGATTCCTGGGTCAGGAAGGTCCCCTGGAGAAGGGATAGGCTACCCACTCCAGTGTTCTTGGGCTTCCCTTGTGGCTCAGCTGGTAAAGAATCTGCCTGCAATGAGGGAGACCTGGGTTCGATCCCGGGGTTGGGAAGATCCCCTGGAGAAGGGAAAAGCAACCCACTCCAGTATTCTGGCCTGGAGAATTCCATGGACAGTCCATGGGGTTGCAAAGAGTTGGACACGACTGAGCGACTTTCACTTCACTATTTGCAACCCAAGGAGAGCGCTTCACCAGATGCCAGCCCTACAGGTACCTTGAGTTTAGACTTCCAGCCTCCAGAACAGGGAGAAATAAAAGTCCTTTTATTTAAGCCTCCCTATCTATGGTATTGGGCTTCACTGGTGGCTCAGTGGTAAACAATGCATCTGCCAATGCAGGAGATGCCAGATGCCAGAGATGAGGGTTCAATCCCTGAGTTGGGAAGATACCCTGGAGGATAAAATGGCAACCCACTCCAATATTCTCTCCTGGAAAATCCTATGGACAGAGGAACCTGGCAGGCTACAGTCCATGGGGTTGCAAGGAGTCAGACAACACTTAGCAACTAAACACACACATATAAATAAAATGTATTAATATCTACAATGATGAAATGTACAAATGTGAAGTGTATATTCTCCAAGTGTTGAGAAGGCAGGTTGTAAGTAGATAGGTTTGGAGAAGGCAATGGCACCCTACTCCAGTACTCTTGCCTGGAAAATCCCATGGACGGAGGAGCCTGGTAGGCTGCAGTCCGTGGGGTCGCGAAGAGTCGGACACGACTGAGCGACTTCACATTCACTTTTCACTTTCATGCACTGGAGAAGGGAAATGGCAACCCACTCCAGTGTTCTTGCCTGGAGAATCCCAGGGACGGGGGAGCCTGGTGGGCTGCCGTCTATGGGGTTGCACAGAGTCGGACACAACTGAAGCGACTTAGCAGCAGCAGCAGCAGCAAGCAGATAGGTTAGGAGCTCCTGGAAAAAGAGAAACAGGAATGGCCTTCCTGACATAAAAGAACCCATTTTGGCCTAAGTCATTTTGTGATCTAAGCCTGGCCACAATGCTTGCTTTTGAACAGGTCTCAGTAATTAATTATTTCTAAGGGAAAAAAAGGAATCCAGGAACAGAGAAATGGCAGTCAACAATAGTGCAATGATAAAGCACAGTCATAGTTCTTCCTCAAAGGATACATAATAATACAATGTATTAATTACAATCAATAATTATACATAATGATATAATGTATTGATAATAAACAATACACAATAATAAATCTTTGAGTTTAAGGCCTCTACCAGGTAGGAGTGGAATGGTAATGCTGACCCTCCTCCTGACTTCAATCTGCTAAGATTTGGCCTCTGTCAACCTTTACTCTGATTCTACACTAATTCACCTCTGCTCAAGCCCCTTCATTAATATGCATGTACCAATTTTGCTGCTCTGGGAGACACCACTTTGGGAAAGATCCCTTGTGTTCACCTTTGACTCAAGTAATAATACATCCTCCTCCTGATCTTTGGCATGGTTGTGTCTATCGGCTCGACATCCATCAGGAGGTGAACCTAGTTTTGGTGTAACAAGATCTCTGTGCAGGAGACTATCATCAACTCTTCCCGTCAGTCAGGGCCCTCTGGGAAGCTCAAAAGATTCTGGTTCCTGGTAGAACCCACCGCTTCTGCACTGCAGGTTTGGATGAATTGGAGACAGGGCCTAAGTGCGGAAAAGAATCCTCCTTCAAACCCTTCCTTCCGCTTGCTAGAGGTTTCAGGAGATTAAGCTTTCAGGCTCACAAAAGCCCTAAAGGAAAAACTTATCTGTGCTGTCAACCTCCCAGGAAAGGGACCTCTGGGGCTAAGGGTGGTGGTTGCAACACAAATTCCAATTATAGTTCTGCTTGGCTTAAATAATATCCCTCAAATGGGCTTTTTGACCCACTTGGAGCTGAATCTGCCCATTGGGAGCACCCAGATTTATTTGAGGGATTGCATGGGGTTGGGGATATAAATCCTAAGGGAATGAATGGAGCCACACTCACCTAGCTCTCAGATTTGTATGCAGTAAACACAACCATCGTACTAGCCAAAGAGGAACCTGAAGAACAGAGGGTTTGAGTCACTTAAGTAAAACGATAAGGAAGAAGCTTTGTATTCTATTACAAGTTAATCTCTAAAGGGATGTTGCTTATAAGCTTAAATTATAATAGTACTTCTCTGGAACCCCATCTCCCAGGTAATGAGCATTAAGCTAAAAATAACTTTGTTTAGGTCCTAGGACACACCTTGACCAGATCCACCAGTGAACCGCTGCAGGAAGAAATTAACACATTTAACACATCCCCTCGGGAAGCCCTCCAGAACCAAGGCTTTACCATCTCCCCTTTTAGTATAAAAGAAACCTGATTTGGGACTCTAATCCACCATCTTCTGGGCCTGCAGGCTTTCTGAATAAAATTCCTCTTTCTTGCCCCCACGACTCATCTCTCGACTTACTGAATTATTGGCTTGTTGTGCAAGCAGTATGAGCTTGGACTCAGTTCCACGTGGCAGGCGCCAAACTCTGTCTCCTCCCAGCCAAAAACACTGATGCAGGGGCTACATGATCACAGGCTCAGAGCTGCCATACTGAGAGTGCTCCCACCCAGATGGGAAACCCTCATGCCAAGATACTTTCTCAACAAGGCCGCCTCTGAGACAAATGCCCAAGCTCCTGGATCTGAGAAAATTCGAAAGAACCTTCCAAGCAGTCTCAGGAGGGAGACAGCCTGAAGTAGAAGAGCTGTTCTGCAAAACTTCAGAGCTGCAGCAGACTCACAGGAATTCCCTGTGGCTTGGGCTACTTCTCCAGGCGGCCTATTTGCATTTTAACTGTAATCTCCTGAGGACAAAATGCCTTAAGCAGAAAAAAGGCACTCTTCCTTCCTAAAACCCCACCACAGAAGTGAGTAATGGTGCCTCCAATTGCCTGAGGAAGGAGGGACCAGGGCTTCAGGGTCACACTGTACTGTTCTCCTTTTAAAACTGCTGCTCAGCCCTTAATAAGCCAGAGTAACATGGGCTGTATCAGGACTTCTCTGAGATCCTTCTTCATGGAGGAAACTCTTCTGTATCACAAGGCTGTTGAGAATTTTCTTTAAAGGGTGTGTATTACGTAATGAGTGATCCAGGGATTTCTCTGGTGGTCCAGTGGTTAAGTCTTCAACTTCCAAAGCAGGAGTGTGGATTCAATCCCTGGTTGGGGAGTTAAGGTCCCACATGCCTCGAAGACAAAAAGCCAAAAAAAAGTGTATATATATATATATATATAATATATATATTATATATAAATATATATAATATATATTTTAAAAGCAATATTGTAACAACTTCAACGAAAACTTAATTTTTTAAAAAGAGATGATTGATCATTCATTTTTCGTTCTCCTTCCAACCTGAAAAAAGTGAAAGCTAGTTGCATAGTCGTGTCTGACTCTGCCATCTAATGGACAATAGCCCGCCAGGCTCCTCTGTCCATGGAATTCTCCAGGCAAGAATTCTTCAGGCAAGACTGGGTTGCCATTCCCTTCTCCAGTCAGCTACTAAGTTCAGTTCAGTTCAGTTGCTCAGTCGTGTCTGACTCTTTGCGACCCCATGAATTGCATCACGAGAGGCCTCCTTGTCCATCACCAACTTCCAGAGTTCACTCAGACTCACGTCCATCCAGTCGGTGATGCCATCCAACCATCTCATCCTCAGTTGTCCCCTTCTCCTCCTGCCCCCAATCCTTCCCAGCATCAGCGTCTTTTCCAATGAGTCAACTCTTCGCATGAGGTGGCCAAAGTACTGGAGTTTCAGCTTCAGCATTATTCCTTCCAAAGAACACCCAGGACTGATCTCCTTTAGAATGGACTAGTTGGATCTCCTTGCAGTCCAAGGGACTCTCAAGAGTCTTCTCCAACACCACAGTTCAAAAGCATCAATTCTTCGGCACTCAGCTTTCTTCACAGTCCAACTCTCACATCCATACATGACCACTGGAAAAACCATAGCCTTGACTAGACAGACCTTTGTTGGCAAAGTAATGTCTTTGCTTTTCAATATGCTATCTAGGTTGGTCATACCCCTCCTTCCAAGGAGTAAGCGCCTTTTAATTTCATGACTACAGTGATTTTGGAGCCCAAAAAAATAAAATCTGACACTGTTTCCACTGTTTCCCCATCTATTTGCCATGAAGTGATGGGACCAGATGCCATGATCTTCGTTTTCTGAATGTTGAGCTATAAGCCAACTTTTTCACTCTCCACTTTCACTTTCATTAAGAGGCTTTTTAGTTCCTCTTCACTTTCTGCCATAAGGGTGGTGTCATCTGCATATCTGAGGTTATTGATATTTCTCCCGGCAATCTTGATTCCAGCTTGTGCTTCTTCCAGCCCAGCGTTTCTCATGATGTACTCTGCATATCAGTTAAATAAGCAGGATGACAATATACAGCCTCGACGTACTCCTTTTCCTATTTGGAACCAGTCTGTTGTTCCATGTCCAAGTTCTAACTGTTGCTTCCTGACCTGCATATAGCTTTCTCAAGAGGCAGATCAGGTGGTCTGGTATTCCCATCTCTTTCAGAATTTTCCACAGTTTACTGTGATCCACACAGTCAAAAGCTTTGGCATAGTCAAGAAAGCAGAAATAGATGTTTTTCTGGAACTCTCTTGCTTTTTCGATGATCCAGTGGATGTTGGCAATTTGATCTCTGGTTCCTCTGCCTTTTCTAAAACCAGCTTGAATATCTGGAAGTTCACAGTTCACGTTTTGCTGAAGCCTGGCCTGGAGAATTTTGAGCATTACTTTACTAGCGTGTGAGATGAGTACAATTGTGCAGTAGTTTGAGCATTCTTTGGCATTGCCTTTCTTTGGGATTGGAATGAAAACTGACCTTTTCCAGGCCTGTGGCCACCGCTGAGTTTTCCAGATTTGCTGGCAAATTGAGTGCAGCACTTTCACAGCATCATCTTTCAGGATCTGAAATAGCTGAACTGGAATTCCATCACCTCCACTAGCTTTGTTCGTAGTGATGCTTTCTAAGGCCCACTTGACTTCACATTCCAGGATGTCTGGCTCCAGGTCAGCGATCACACCATCATGATTATCTTGGTCGTGAAGATCTTTTTTGTACAGTTCTTCTGTGTATTCTTGCCACCTCTTCTTAATATCTTCTGTTTCTGTTAGGTCCATATGATTTCTGTCCTTTATCAAGCCCATCTTTGCATGAAATGTTCCTTTGGTATCTCTAATATTCTTGAAGAGATCTCAAGTCTTTCCCATTCTGTTGTTTTCCTCTATTTCTTTGCATTGATCGCTGAGGAAGGCTTTCTTATCTCTTCTTGCTGTTCTTTGGAACCCTGCATTCAGATGCTTATATCTTTCCTTTTCTCCTTTGCTTTTTGCTTCTCTTCTTTTCACAGCTAATTGTAAGGCCTCCCCAGACAGCCATTTTGCTTTTCTGCATTTCTTTTCCATGGGGATGGTCTTGATCCCTGTCTCCTGTACAATGTCATGAACCTCAGTCCATAGTTCATCAGGCACTCTATCTCTCAGATATAGTCCCTTAAATCTATTTCTCACTTCCACTGTATAAACATAAGGGATTTGATTTAGGTCATACGTGAATGGTCTAGTGGTTTTCCCTACTTTTTTCGATTTAAGTCTGAATTTGGCAATAAGGAGTTCATGATCTGAGCTACGGTCAGCTCCCGGTCTTGTTTTCGCTGACTGTATAGAGCTTCTCCATCTTTGGCTGCAAAGAATATAATCAATCTGATTTCAGTGTTGACCATCTGGTGATGTCCATGTGTAGAGTCTTCTCTTGTGTTGTTGGAAGAGGGTGTTTGCTATGACCAGTGCATTCTCTTGGCCAAACTCTATTAGCCTTTGCCCTGCTTCAATCCGTATTCCAATGCCAAATTTGCCTGTTACTCTAGGTCTTTCTTGACTTCCTACTTTTGCATTCCAGTCCCCTGTAATGAAAAGGACATCTTTTTTGGGTGTTAGTTCTAAAAGGTCTTGTAGGTCTTCATAGAACTGTTCAACTTCAGCTTCTTCAGCGTTACTGGTTGGGGCACAGACTTGGATTACTGTGATACTGAATGGTTTGCCTTGAAAACGAATAGAGATCGTTCTGTCGTTTTTGAGATTGCATCCAAGTACTGCATTTCAGACTCTTTTGTTGACCATGATGGCCACTCCATTTCTTCTAAGGGATTCCTGCCTGCAGTAGATATAATGGTCATCTGAGTTAAATTCACCCATTCCAGTCCATTTTAGTTCACTGATTCCTAGAACGTTGATGTTCACTCTTGCCGTCTTCTGTTTGACCACTTCCAATTTGCCTTGATTCATGGACCTAACATTCCAGGTTCCTATGCAATACTGCTCTTCATAGCATCAGATCTTGCTTCTATCACCAGTCACATCCACAACTGGATGTTGTTTTTGCTTTGGCTCCATCCTTTCTGGAGTTATTTCTCCACTGATCTCCAGTAGCATATTGGGTGCCTACCAACCTGGGGAGTTCCTCTTTCAGTATCCTTTCATTTTGCCTTTTCATACTGTTCATGGGGTTCTCAAGGCAAGAATACTGAAGTGGTTTGCCATTCCCTTCTCCAGTGGACCACGTTCTGTCAGACCTCTCCACCATGACCTGCCCATTGTGGGTGGCCCCACAAGGCATGGCTTAGTTTCATTAAGTTAGACAAGGCTGTGGTCCGTGTGATCAGATTGGCTAGTTTTCTGTGATTATGATTTCAGTGTGTCTGCCCTCCGATGCCCTCTTGCAACACCTACGGTCTTACTTGGGTTTCTCTTACCTTGGACGTGGGGTATCTCTTCACGGCTGCTCCAGCAAAGTGCCACCACTGCTCCTTACCTTGGATGAGGTCACCCCTCCTGACCTCGAATGTGGAGTAGCTCCTCTTGGCCCTCCTGCGCCTGCGCAGCCGCCGCTCCTTGGACGTGGGGTTGCTCCTCTCAGCCGCTGCCCCTGACCTCAGATGTGGGATAGCTCCTCTCGGCTGCTCCTGCGCCGTCGCACCCTCGTGCTCTTGGTAGCTGCCCCGACCTGTTTGATGAACTTAAAGAGCAGTAAAGAAAGAAGCTTGTAATAATTTCTGTGACCCCCTTGGTTTTCAGAAATTCATGTTATTTTATGCCTTGAGTAAAATTCTCAATTCTTGAAGTGATTAAAAGCATTTTTACTTCCTTGGTGTTCTCACCATGAAGTACCAGCCAGTACAGAGATTAGAAAGGTTTCTAGAGGGTGAAATTGTCTTTCATCAGAGAAGCAAAGTAATGTCCAGGATCTCTGACTTCAGACAGAACTGTATTTGAATCTCCAGTGGGCTATGCACTAGTGGAGAACTGTGGACAAGACACTTCACTAAGCCTTAGTGTTCTCATCTGAGAAATGAGAGTATTAATGGGAGCAGCTTCATAAGGTTGCTTTGAGGATGATATAGCTATGGTTTTTCCAGTGGTCATGTATGAATGTGAGAGTTGGACTGTGAAGAAGGCTGAGCACTGAAGAATTGATGCTTTTGAACTGTGGTGTTGGAGAAGACTCTTGAGAGTCCCTTGGACTGCAAGGAGATCCAACCAGTCCATTCTGAAGGAGATCAGCCCTGGGATTTCTTTGGAAGGAATGATGCTAAAGCTGAACTCCAGTACTTTGGCCACCTCATGTGAAGAGTTGACTCATTGGAAAAGACTCTGATGCTGGGAGGGATTGGGGGCAAGAGGAGAAGGGGGCAGGAGGAAAAGGGGACGACAGAGGATGAGATGGCTGGATGGCATCACTGACTCGATGGACGTGGGTCTGAGTGAACTCCGGGAGTTGGTGATGGACAGGGAGGCCTGGCGTGCTGCAGTTCATGGGGTTGCAAAGAGTTGGACACGACTGAGTGACTGAACTGACTGAACTGATGCTGCTATGTGCTCAGGATGGTGAGGGAACAACACACTAACTCCTTGTCCTCATGGAGTTTAACAGCCAGTGAGATCAAAGAGAAAAGTAAAATAAATTCTGAGGTGTATTTCTCTATGAAGCACTCTTGGCTCTCCCAGGAAGGGTTCAATTCTACTCTTGCAGTACTTGTTTATTTTTCTTTTGTTCTATTTCAAAAGGAATTTCTACCTCTTAATGAGAGAGAGATGCATCACCATCATGTGTGTGTCCTCCCTATTCATGCCTCCTCTTATGAGCACTTCTATGGAATTCAAGGAGGACTGATGTCATACGAATGTGACTTGGCAAAACACTGACTTGCAGTCTGGAGCCCGAGGCTGGAGCTTCTTCATCCCCACTGTTGTCGTTAAGTTCCTTGGAAACTCCACGCACTTGCGGGTGTACCAGCCATGGGTTCAGTTCAGTTCAGTCGCTCAGTCGTGTCCGACTCTTTGCGACCCCATGAACTGTAGCATGCCAGGCCTCCCTGTCCATCACCAATTCACGTAGCCTACCCAAACTCATGTCCATTGAGTCGGTGATGCCATCCAACCACCTCATCCTCCGTCATCCCCTTCTCCAACTGCCCTCAATCTTTCCCAGCATCAGGGTCTTTTCAAATGAGTCAGTTCTTTGCATCAGGTGGCCAAAGTATTAGAGTTTCAGCTTCAACTTCAGTCCTTCCAGTGAACACCCAGGACTGATCTCCTTGCAGTCTAAGGGACTCCCAAGAGTCTTCTCCAACACCACAGTTCAAAAGCATCAATTCTTCCGTGGTCAGCTTTCTTTACAGTCCAACTCTCACATCCATACACGAGTCTTTTTTCCTTCCCCTCTTATCCTTAACTGGAACTAAACAGGTGCGAGCACATGTGTCCACAAAGCTATCTGAAGGGCCCTGGAAGGCACAAGGACTGTGTCACAGCTTATGGCCAGGCATCTGCAAGACGCAGCAGCCAGTCAAGGCCTCTTGGATTTCGTCAGACCTATAGCTCTCTTACTAAAGGAGCACCAGGATAAAATGTCAGACTTTCCCCAAGTCCCTTGAACAAAACTGAGATGATACCAACCTTGCAAGGTTGTCATCCGCATTAGAAACATCCGTGGATTCACGGAGCAGGATGGGACTTAACCCCTACCCCCAAACATCTCCATCAGCTTCTGCAGGCACTCCCACCCTGAAGTAAACTCCAGATATAACATTGTGCTTGCTATGTACGTCCTCTTCAGGACAGGCCACCTGGCACCCCTTTTTCGAAATGGATTTTTGCCTGTCACGCCTTTATAGAAATTCTTATGCAGCTCTTGAAATTAGTACTCCGTGGTAATAACTCAGGCTTCCCTGGAAGCTCAGCTGGTAAAGAATCCGTCTGCAATGCAGGAGACCCCGGCTGGATTCCCGAGTAAGATACCCTGGAGAAGGGATATGCTACCCACTCCAGTATTCTTGGGCTTCCCTGGTGGCTCAGGCGGTAAATAAGAATCCACTTGTAATGTGAGACACCTGGGTTCGATCCCTGGGTTGGAAAGATCCCCTGGAGGAGGGAACCAGCTACCCACTCCAGTACTCTTGCCTGGAGAATTCCATGGACAGAGGACTACTTAAAAAAAAAAAAAAATTCTCACATATCTGATAGCGACATTCTATTAAAGCTAACAGCCTTTTAAGGCTCTTCTGGGAAGTCTGCTGGTTCGATGCCCCCATCTCTGGCAGTGGTTTCTAGATCAATGAAATAAGGAAAAACTATCCTCTTTCCACAAGTAGGGATCGAGGCTTTGATACACTGCGTCCCGTCCAGGGCCGCCCCGGGGAATTTCGCCAGGCGGGGTGAGGCCCCGAGGGCCGCCTGCAGCCCCCTTCTTCTCTGCAAGGGTCCCAGTGCGCCGAGGTTAGGCAGGAGGAACTCAGAAACCCTGCTCCCGGGCCCTGCGATGAGCCGGTGCCTGGAGGTGTGCCGGGTCAAAGGAGAACCCCAGCGAAGCTGGGCGCGGAAGGTCATGTGAGGCTCCAGTAGGGGCGGGGAGTGTGCGGTCACGTGACCAGTCAGCTGGACACGGGGCGGGGCCCGGCGCTGTACTTAGCGCGGGGGCGGCTGCGGGAAGCTACGGCGGCTGCTCAGGCACTCAGGCTGCAGGCCCAGGCCCTCGGCGGCGGCGGCGGCGGCGGCGGCGGCGGCGGAGCGCGGTGAGTGCGGGCGGGCTAGGGGATGCGGAAGCCGGGACCCTTGGGGAGTCGCAGCCGGGCGAACCGAGCGGCATCGCGCCCTCTCCCACGTGGTTGTGATGAGAAAAGCAAGCTCTGCGCGCGGGCGGCCGGACTGCACTGCCAGTCCGGGAGGCTTGCCCCCATATCGGGCGCTGGTCGGACCCCGGGTCGGATCACCCTACTCCACGGTCCGCCGTCTCCAGAGCCGGAGGCGGGGAGTTTGCAGGCGGACCCAAGGGAGGAGTCTGGGAGGAAGAGCTTGGCTTGGATCCCCGCTGACTTTGGACCTCAGCCTGGCTTCCAGCCCCTTGTGAGCTTCTGGTCCTCAGTTTTCTTAGAAGATCACTGAGTTGATAGGAAATACTATCAACATCTGTCTTAGTTGTTTTCTTTTTGTAAATGATTTTCCTGGGCAACTTTCTGCACACAGTCATACAATTCCAGGGACCCCAGAAGACAGAAACTGGGAAACAGGAACCTGGAACTGGGTGGAGCGGGGTGGGACCCACAGGAAGAGTTAAATCCACAGATGGAGGGAGGAGAAGCTAAGCAGAGGGGAGGACAGGGGACTTTAGGGCCCAGGGTGCCAGCCCCTTCCCTGGGAGTGTGAGAAGAGTGGAATGCCGGCCCCAACCCTGTACTGCTAAGAAAGGGAGTCAGGCTTGGGCCCAGGGTGCTGTGGGAGCGGAAAGGCAGGGCAGAGTCCCTGGGGCATCGCCTGCCCCTCAGCTGATGACTCTGGAGGTCTGGGAGAGGGAGCATTGTGGGGTGACTGAATTTGGAAGTCAGCCAGGCCGTTCTGGTAGATGTGAATTGGATTTGCGAGGAAGCCAATAGGCAGGCACAGGGAGAAGGATAGGCCCCATATCCCTCTGAGACTCATACCCAGTTGGAGGGGCATGGGGTTCAAAGGGAGACCTAGCACCTTTGGTAACCTTGGAAAAACTGCCCTTCAGGCGCCTTCACTAGGGGCATATCTGCCAAGGTACATCCATCTAGTTAAATCTTTAGATGCAGGGTGATAAGACAAAGAGCCTTAGCCGTGTGTCAGGACCGGTTAAAGGCTACTTTCCTTTTCTTCTCTCATAACGTTGTTAACTTCATGGAAGATTGTTTCCTGTTGGCACTGGTAATGGTGACTCTTAAGCTTTGTGGAGAAAGAGTTTGGGCTGCCCCACCCTGTGTGGCTTTCCCAAAGAAGGTGCCCTGGATTCACTCAGATCTCTTAGGGGCATCTGTCCTAGAGCTGGGGTGCTGCCAAGTGAAAAGGTGCAGATCTCTTATCTGGGGGCTTCACAGGCCCAGGGGGAGGCAACTTGGACCAGACAAGAGCCCTGATTCCAATTACCTCCGCTGCCGCTGGGTCAGGACAGCCCTTTTTCTGAACTGGTCAGGTAGTGAGGGTGGAAGCCCTTTGTCTGCAGGAGGCACCTGCCCGTGTGTTGCTGACTCAGCAGCTGAGCCGAGGCCCTCTTTATGGACTGGCTGTTTCCCCAGCTGCTGGCCCTGGGAGTTGGGAGTAGGAGGTTGCATGCGTTTTAGGGCTTAAGATGTCTTTTGTTACCTGGCAGCTGCACTGGGGAGTGAAGGAAGAGTGCTTTCAGGTGAACCTTGGAAAGTCGGTTGGGTGGTTTTCTTAAATGTGGTGATGAGTTGTGATTGTGTGCTTGGGAGAGAAGGACTGAAATGTTTCGGGATGAGAACCCGCAGTATCTGCTGTTTGTTTTTGACAGTTTGGCAGAAGGAAAGTACTGGAAATATGAGAGGTTGAACTGTATGAAATGATAATTTTTTGTAGGTCAGGGAGCATTGAGATCGGGCACCTTGATACAGTTCAGTCTCGTGTGCAGGGTGGTCGGGGTTGATGGATCCAGTAGGTTGATGGATCTACTTGAGCAACATGCAGGTGTATGTTGGACTCACTGGGTATTAGGAGGCAGTTGTCACTCTGGTCCTGGGTCTTCATTTTTCTTGGTTTACACTCAGTGCCCTGGGTCCTCAGCTTTCTTGCTTAACACTTAGAAGAGCTGCTTAAGCCAGGTGCTTGAGAAATGACTCCTCAGTCCCTCCATGGCTGATATGTTCACCTTCTACCCTAGTTTGGGTAGGAGGGGGATCTAGGGATCAAACACCATTAAATATTTAGGCTTCAGTCCCTTTTTAAAGCCCAAGCCTCATCCCCACCTGCTTTCTACCCTACCCACAGCTTCCTTGTCTCAGCCTTGTGTGTCTGGGTGGGGAGGAGGGTGGGTGGTGGGGTCAGGGCCTTTCCTCCTGGTCACAGCCCCCCTCTGCAGGCAGCAACTTTCAGCTTCTTTTCTGCAAATCTGTGTCTAGTTCCTAAGGGGCATTGTAACTCCTGTCTGCTTTCTCTCCTCTCTGTCTGTCTCTCTCTCTCTCTTTTTTTTTTTTTTGATGTGGACCATTTTTAAAGTATTGAGTTTGTTACAACACTGCTTCTGTTTTATGCTTTGGCTTTTGGGCCACTTAGGTATGTGGGATCTTAGCTCCCCAACCAACCAAGAATCTCAAATCCCTACCTCCTTGCATTGAAAGGTGAAGTCTTAATCACTAGACTGCCAGGGATGTCCCTGCTCTTCTCTTTCTAATTTTCCTGCATGATTTTTTTTAATCCCATTATTGTTCTTTTAATCCTTGTATCTGTATCAGTTTATGAATAATGTTATTGAAATGCACGTGACTTTAATTATACCACATGTATCCTTTTCCACTGGTGTCTGTGAAATTGATTTACATTGATACATACAGACCCAGTTCATTCATTTTAAATGCACAGTGTATTTCTCTCCTGAGGAACAGTTAGGTGGGTTTTGCTTTTTCTCTGTCCTCACAAGGCTACAGTATCCTGTCTCTCAGTCAGTTGCAAGGGTTTTTCTGGGGGAGAAGCAGAAGTCGGGAAGGTGCTCGGTCCTAAGGTGTGTGCACCGTCCATTTTCTAGATGTCAGTGCTGTCCACTGAAGTTTCACCAACATATTCTCAGGGCCTTGAGGGTTCTTGTTCCTCATATTTACCAACACTAGGTATTACCACATTTTAATCTCTGCCCATCTGATGTGTTTGAAAAGCTGTCCTTGTTTTAATTTGCATGGTTGGGAATTCCAGTTTAATTCTTTGCCCTAGGAAATTGTTGATGAGGTTTTTCTATTTTTGTTGTTGATCAGTGGTAATTTGTGGGTTTTAGTATGTTTGCCAACAGCTGAAACTTAAGAAGGTTTCTTTTGATCCTAACCTAGGCATCTGGACTTGTCTTCAAGTAGATAATATTCTCTGGTTTTTTTAACGTTGAGGACGTGTGTGGGTTCAGGGTATTGGCAGTCTGAGTCTTCCACTTTACAATGAGAAAACTGAGGCACCTGCAGGTTTGTGACATGATGGGGCGGGGGGCGGGAGTCACCCAGATGATTATGCAGAAATCTCTACAATTCCATTTCTTGGCAGTTCTGTCCCCATCCAGGTACACCACCCAGAGCTTGCTCTCGGTCTTTTCTCAAGCTCCAGGTCCCCTCCCCTGGGAAACAAAAGCCTTAATCAGGACCAGGGGTCCTTTTCCAGCATTACTATGTTATGAATGCTGGGTGCTAGGAGGGATGTGCCTGCAGTCTGACTGTGGTTACATGTCTCTTACCTGGCCAGTAAGTCACTCAGTGTGGCCATCAGGATAACCTAGAATTACCAGCAAGGGTACGGGAAGGAGGATGGGACAAATATCTAGGTAGTGAAAGGACTCCGTACAGAGCACAGTGAGACCAGCTATTCTGTCAAGAGACCCAGCGAGGCTGGGCTTCTCCATGACCTGCTGACCTGGAGTTGGGCAAGATCTGTTCATTGGAACAAACAAGTCCCGTGGCTTAGGGTTGAGGCCTTGTCACACATCCACTGGGAGCCTTCAGCCCCCGCCCTTTCTGCCTCTACTTAACTCTGCAGATATTTAGGGGGTGCTATGTTCTGGTGGTTAAGAGCAAAATAAACCATCATTTGAGCTCACCTGGTGGTGCAGTTGTAAAGAATCCACTCGTCAGTGCAGGAGACACTGGTTTGTTCCCTGGGTCAGGAAGGTCCCCTGGAGGAGGAAATGGCAACCCACTCCAGTATTCTTGCCTGGAGAATCCCATGGACAGAGGAGCCTGGTGGGCTACAGTCCATGGGGTCGCAAAGAGTCGAGCACAGTTGAGCGACTGAGCACGCAGGCACACACGCAAACCATCATTTGAGGAAGATCTTGATTCTCCCCGCCGCCCACTGAGGTACGTTTGAGGACAGAAGGGATTACCTTGGGGAGGAAGGAGTTAACCAGCCTGTGCACAGGGAGATATGTTCCATGAGAAACTGTCTCACGTAGTCCCTGAGAAACTGTTCCTGCGTGGCTGTAGGGCTGTCTGCTCCGAGCCAGGCAGCCCCTGATGAGGGGCATGTGTCTTCTCAGGGGCCCAGGGAAGGAAACCAGGCCCACATAAGAGAGGTGAGGCCTTTCTGCTGCCTGCTTTTGTATCTGCTTATGTTTCTGTGCCCCCAGTGCCCAGCCAGCAGGGAGATGTAATCTAGCCTCGAATTAAATTAGGGAGCTGCTGTGTTCCTGCTTGCTGGAAAGGCTTGGAACACTAATCTCATTTGAATCGTCAAGGATTTCTGAAAGCTTTCATAGAGTGGCCTCAAGGTCCTTCAGAATCCAGGCAGCATGCCCGTTTTATTGACTGAGACCGAGTGGGGACGAAGTGACCCCTTCAGCATCTCAGTAAGTCAGCATCTGAGTCTGGGAGCAAGCTGGCAAGCAAAAGCTTCTACAGCTTTCCAGAACCTTGCCCAAATGGTCTTGCTTTTCAAAAAAACATTTTTTGACTGCCAAGGACCTTCCTGGGGGTTCATTTCTTTATGCCTGTTGGTTAGTGGCTCAGTCGTGTCCAAACTCTTTGCAACTCCTCTGTCCATAGAAATTCCCAGGCGAAAATAGTGGAGTAGGTTGCCATTTCCTCCTCCAGGGGGGTCTTCCTAACCCAGGAATCGAACCTGCGTCTCCTGCATTGGCAGGTGGATTCTTTAACACTGAGCCACCTAGAAAGCCCTTTTTAGCCCTAGACTAGTGTTTTTCTTCTCTTTGTAGGGTGTGAGCTGTTGTGACTGATCTTAGCACATTACCGACTGGGAATTTTTGCAGAAACTGATGCCTGTGACCATGATACGTCTTTGGTCGATAGTGTGTTAAGTGATGTTCCGTTTGTGGGCACCGCAGCCATACGGCTTCCAGGCACCAGGGGAGAGCAGCTTGAGGAAGCCACACTGCAGAACTCAGTGGGAATTAGTCACTCATTCTGGGCAGACGATTGGCAGATGGGGAGCAGGGAGAGTCCCCATGAGTGTCCTGAAGAGCTTAAGTGGGTGAGGGTGGTGGGATCCCTCTCACGGCTCCTGGATCCCGTGGAGCCTGCAGTGATGTGGTAGATGCCTTTTCTGGGTTTCACAGCACTTGCTTGGGGGCATTCAGCTGCAGGGGGCCTGGGTCTAGAGGCCAGATAACCAGCTCATGTCTGGCTTTCTGTCTCTTTAGCGCTGCAAGGATGAAGACCAGCAACTCTTTCTGCTTGCCTTTTTTTTTTTTTTAATGTATTTATTTTTAATTGAAGGATGATTGCTTCACAGTATTGTGTTGGTTTCTACCAAACATCAGCATGAATCAGGCATAGGTTTACCCACGTCCCCCCCGACTTGAACCTCCCTCCCACCTCCCTCCTCATCTCACCCTTCTGGGTTGTTACCGAGCTCCACTTTGAATTCAAAGCAGCTGAGCACGTTTCCGTTTGGAACCAAGACATCAGACAGAAAGACCACATCAGATTCAAAGAGGAGGGGTCCCAGGTGTCCTTCAGTTCAGTCAGAGCCCATTTGAAGTCAAGGTCCGTGCGCTGCTCCAGCATGGAGGTGTCGGCGAGCAGCTGGCATCCAGGGGATACGAAGGGGTGCCTGGTTTTGTGTGGGTGCCCTGAAATGGCCCCAGCTTCAAGGGCACAAGTGCTCATGGCGACAGCGAGAGGCAAGAGTAGTCTTTGTGGAAGAGAAAGAAACACAAGTTCTAACATGGTCCCACTGAATGTTCACAACCCTCCAAACCTTCTACCTTACCCCTACGTAGAGCCACTCTGCTGCATAAGAAACAGCCTCAGTTTGTAGCTATTGGCAGAATGTAGGCACTCAGTTCTTTTGAGCCAACTGTGAAAGCCAACTGTCAACAGTATTTGAGTGGCAGCAGTGGATAGGGGGCTTCCCTGGTGGCTCAGTGGTAAAGAATCTGCCTGCTAATGCAGGAGACAGGGGTTCGATCACCGGGTTGGCAAGATCCCTTAGGGAAGGAAATGGCAACCCACTCCAGTATTCTTACCTGGGAAACCCTGTGGACAGAGAAGCCTGGCGGGCTACAGTCCTTGGGTTTGCAAAGAGTCAGACACGACTTAGAGACTAAACAACAGCAATGGATAAGGAAGAGCACAGGACCAGATGAAAGGCGGGTTGGACATGCATCCATCTTTTTCTGGATTAGCCAGTGGATTGCAGATGGCCAATTTGGAAATTTCAGGTATATATGTCCTGCCTCCTTAGGATTTAGAATCCAGTCTGCAGAGGGCTCTTAACCATATAAGAAAGCTGTTTTTAAAAATCGAGCTTGGGCTCTTGTCCTAAAGGCCTGTGTTGTGTCGGCATTTTTGTGCGCCTCCAGCTCCACCAGCTCCCCATTCTCATGGAGGCACCCAGGGCAGAGGGTGGGTCTGTAAGCTCTGGGACGGCTATTTGCCCAGCTGTTTGCACAGCTGTAATCATGAATAAATGACTTCATGCATTTCAACACCAACAAAAATAAAACTAAATTAAAAAATAAAAAAAAATCAGGCTTGGCTACGTGTCCCTGGGATGTCAGGACTCCCATGTTCAGTCCCTTCCTTCCTGAGCCCCAGTCCACAGAGCCCATAGCTGGCGGAGGGAGGTGTAGCAAGCAGCTGTGCTCTCGGGGGAGGCTGGACACAAAAGTGCTCTAGGGGTCTGGAGCGGAAAGACATGAGGCAGCCCTTATTTTTAAATGCTAGAGTTTAGCTTGGAAAAGGGCCAGAGGGTGTAGAGGAGCCCGTGTTCTGTCTTCCCAGGAAGTCAGCTGACCGAGGGCTGGAACTCACATCTGCCCACAGCTGCTACTGCTCCGTCCACACCCTGACGTGGTCTTGTGACTTGCAGGTGTCGTAATCCTGTATGGGAGCCCTCTTCCCTCGCAGTAAGGACCTTCTATTCTTTCTCCCTGGTTTTTAAGGGGGAAAAATACCCCCACAGAATGAGAAAAGGGAAATGTTTGCCCGAAAGAGGGGAAGTGAAAACTGGCAGTGTTTGGTGCTGAGGCCGTGACCCCGGCTAACAGCGCAGCTCGGGTCTCCGGCTGTTTGTGCACAGCTTGTCCCTTCACAGTCCCTGTGGAGGTCAGCACCCCCTGGAATGCAGTTGCCACTGCCCTGGACATCGGTCTGGCCCCTTGGGAGGAGAAACTTGACTCCATATTCTCTGGGGTCTCAGTAGCTTCCGGACCGCCAGAAAGGGAGGCCCATTGGGAGGTCATCTAGAGTTAACACCTGTTTTAACCACGTCTTTGAGACGTGGAGGTAGGTAGGTGGGTTTATGCGAACTGGGCTTGTCTGGCATGGGCTGTGAATAGGGAAACGAGAGAAGAGAAGAGGGAGGAGGCTTTGTTGCCTTCTGACTGTGGCAGGCACCCTCCTCTCACTCTGGACTTCCACTGTGGGGGGACACGAGTGGTCATTAGCCCCGTTTTACAGGTGGTGAGACTGAGGCTAAGTGAAGGCAGGTGCACAGTTAGGAAGTAAGTGGAATCCAGGTCTCCGGACTACACGCCTGGAGCTCATCCTTGAACTGCAACCCAGATGCTCTTATGTGATGCTGCAGCCCCAGTGGGCGAGTTGGGGCGGTGGTTCGTGCTTTGCTGCAATCCCCAGGTTTACGGGTCTGGTTCTCGCTGAGGCCGGGGTTGAGCTGGGAGAACAGTTGATAGGAGCCATGGAGTAGGACCCATAGAGCAGGAAAGCAGGGTGGGATCCTGGGCTCAGGCTGGGAGCTGCCCGCGTTCCCTGCCACCAGGAAACCAGAGAAATCTTACACGTGATCCGGGTTGCATGGAAGCCCCCCATTCTGCACACTGAGCAGCTGGCTAAGCCCACAGGGGTCCTGGGGACACTCCGCTTTGACACAGAGGGAGCATTCACGAGCATGGCCTCTGGTTTCCTGGGGACCCAGCTGTGTTCCTGTGACCTGGACAGGCTGTGGTGAGGGCCGAGGCTGGCGACCCTTCCAGCTGTGATTCTGATGGGCCTGTCGGCCCGGCCTCCAGCTGCAGGGGTGGGTCTGTATGCGGGGAGCACACACATCTTCTCAGGGCAGTGTTAAGATGACAAGTGTAAGTCAGGGTGTCGATAGGAACCCTCTTCTTCTCTGCTCAGAAGCCTTTTAAAAAGAAGCCCTGGAGAGCTCCTTTGTCTCTCCTGGCACATGCGTGTACAGTGAAATATCTCCTGACAGTTTGGAGACTGCCTGACTCGGGGTCATGTGAGCAGCAGCCTTCCTGTGAGTCACTGAACATGGGAAGGGTAAGCATTTTGAGCAGAAAGTCACTCAAGAGAAGGCCTCTGACTGGAAATGCATCTCCGGCCTCATCAGAACACGTCCTTTCAGTTGGGTTCTTTCAGTTGGGTGGCCCAACTGAAGGATTATTAACAGTATTATTCTTCCTACAGGAGCAAAACTTAGAGTATAGCATGTTCACTCCAGAAAAAATAATTTTTTTAAAAAAGAGGGAAGGCTGTATAGTGAACGTGGGCTTCCTAGGTGGCTCAGTGGTAAAGAATCTGCCTGCCAATGCTGGAGATGTGGGAGCTGTGGGTTTGATCCTTGGGTTGGGAAGATCCCCTGGAGGAGGAAATGGCAACAGACTCCAGTATTCGCGCCTGAAGGGTCCCATGGACAGAGGAGTCTGGCGGGCTACAGTCCATGGGGTCTCAGAGTTGAACGCAAGTGAGCATGCACACGTATAGCGAACGTAAGCAGTTATGTGTGAGTATGTTTTCTTGACATTTTGCATGTAGTGACAGGAATAAACGTGCTCGGGTTAAGGGGTCACACTTGCCATGACTCACCTGCTCCTTTGCTTTCTTTCACTTAGTGTATGTGTGTGTGTGCATATATATATATATATATACACACACACACACACACACATATATTATTATCAGTACAATGTGGTTCACTTCCACAGGGTCATTTCCTAATGGCTGCTTTTGTACTTCATTATTTAACCATTTACCACAACTTAACAGTTCCTGTTATAGATGCTTTGTTTCTGGTCTTTTGTGAACACCAAGAATGTTTAGTGAATACCCATGTACCGGTGTCTTTGCGTTTTGAGGCTTGTGGGATACATTTCTAAAGGTCAGATTGCTGAGTCAAAGGGTTGTGGATTGAAGAGCTGATAGACGCTGGGCGGTACCTACTGATGGGTAAACAGCAGCAGCAGCATCTGATTCCCCACCTCTAACCCCGGTGGAAAATGGTCCCACTGCAGCTTCTGCCAGTGTGGTGGAAGATAAATATCTCTTTGATGAGCATCTTTCAATATCTGCTGGCCTTCTGAAGCTCTTTTTCTGTACACGTACTGTGTATCTCCTTTGCCTAGTTTTCCATTATGCTGCTTCTGTTCTGATTTTGGGTCCTTTGCCTAATAGGGAAACAAAGCCTTAAGTATATGTAAGGGCTGTTTTTTGTCTGTCACTTTGTATGTTGTTTTTTTCTAGAAGGGAGGCTTTACTTTCATGTAATCAAACATTTTCCCCTTACGGGCTCTGTTTTATGTCAATCTGAGGCATTCCTCACTCCAATATTGTTTGTTTGTTTTACTAATCTTAAGGATTATCTTTTTTTGGTTCCGCTGGGTCGTCTTCGCTGCGCACGGGCTTTCTCTTGCTTTGGCAAACAGGGGCTGCGCTCTCGTTGTGGCACACGGGCTCCGTATTTGCAGTTCCCGGGCTCTAGAGCGAAGGCTCAATAGTTGTGGCACATGGGCTTGGTTGCTCTGCAGCATATGGGATCCCCCCAGATCAGGGATTGAACCTGCGTCTCCTGCCTTGGCAGGCGGATTCCTTATCCCTGAGCCACCAGGGTAGTCCCAATACTACTTTTTTTAAGTGTGCTTATTTTCTCATACAACTTCTGTGTTTTTATGCAAGATCTTTGTTCCATGTAGCATTTTTGTGTGTAAGAACTTGAGGGTAAAGATTCAGTCTTATTTTTTTCCCTTTTTGTAAATGCACAACCAGGTGTGCAAACACCATCCACCGAGATGTGTGTTTCCTCCCCAGCCTCTGCCACACATAGGCTATGCCTCCAAGTGGCCTGTTGTGTTGATGGACCCCTTCCTGAGCTGGCATCCCCCGGGGTTTATCATACCTCTGCCACCCCAGGGGTTCAGGCCTCCGTCACCACTGCTTTCCAGAACTGCCTGGCCAGCCTCACACATGGATTCTTCCCAGTGGCTTGTTGCTTAAGCAACAGATAAATTTAGATTTGTTTTTGCTTAAATAGAATTCACTGTGTGGGAGGCAGCGTGTTCAGTGCTGTCACACACGTCATCTTCCTGTACCACTCAGCAATCTGTGACCTGAGGAGGTGACACAGTGACCAGCTCCTTTGCGCGCGTGCACACACACACACACACACTCACACACACACACTCACACTCACTGAGAGGGCATCTCCCCAGGCCCGGGGGTGCTGTGGCATCTGGGTCATATTTCTTGCTCTCATCAGAGCCTCCTGCCTAAGAGTGTGACTCTAGAACTCGCCTGTCTCTCGACCTGCAGGCCAGTCCAGGATCTAAGGCCGTAGTGGTAATGGGATGACTTAGCTTCTTGGAAGCCCCGTCTCTGAAGCACGGTCCTCGTCTGACTGGAAAAACCACAGAAAGTCCCAGAAGACCTGTGCCACCGGCCAAACCAGCTCTAGTTCCCGGCTCTCGGGAAAGGCCTGCGGAGCTGCAGGTGGACTTGTGTTTGCTTGTCTGGTGTTCAAAACGTGGCTCGTGAGATTTATCTGCGGTTTCATTTTTTGTCTCTCACTGGGCTTCCAGTTGAGACGTGATCACAGGGAAAGGTGTTTACTCTTTGGGAGCTCAAACTTGAGAAGAGGCCCAAACTTTGTTCCGGTAGTGCGTGGAGGGGCAGGTTGGCCACAGCACCAGGGACAGTGGACTTGACTTTGCGTGAACATTTGGTTTTATCTGTTTGTTTGGGATGGACTTGTTGGCACTGCTTGTCACCTGGGCCCTGGGGTGGGTTCTGACAGAAAGCAGGCTAACTTTGCCCCAAACTCATAGTTCACGAGATAGTTGGTTCACAAACCATGCAGTGACCAGCACCATTTCAGACCGTGAGCCCTTACGTGGCCCTGCAGCAGCTTTGGAGACTTAAGTGACACGGTGTCCTGCCCACATCAGTGGGGCCTTATGCGTATGGCACAGCCCTTCCCTGGCTTGTCTTGTGTTCCTGAACCACACGGTCTCTCTTAGCCATTCAGGTAGCTGCAGCAGAATGCCACAGACAGTGGCTTCCAGACAAACTTACTGCTGTCAGTTCTGGAGACTGGGAGTCCCAAGATCAGGGGCCAGTGTGGTCCACTGAGGACACCCCGCCTGGTCAGACTGCCCTTGTGTCCTCACATGGAGAAGAGGCAAGGGAGCTCTGTAGCGTCTTTTTTATAATCAGGGCACTAATCCCACTCATAGGGGCTCCACCCTCATGACCTTATCATTCCCCCAAAGGCCCCACCTCCTAACACCATCACCTTCTGGGGTAGGATTGCAACCTGAATTTGTGGGCAGGGGACACAAACATTCAGTCCATCGTGCAGTCCTGTGTGCTGTGGGCACGGGCTGGGACTCTGAGACAAGGCATGAGAGCCCACAGGTGCCAAGGTCCCTGCAGGCACTCTGCTGACACCCTGTTTCCAGAAGGGGAGACCAAGGAGCATGAGCGGGCAGACGGCGGAGAGAGGATGGGACGAGGCCCCCAGAACGGTCATCCTGAGGTGACGCTTGTGTGTGTCAAGCACTTGAGCTGAAGGAAGAAACGTGCTGATGTCTCGTGTCCTTTCCTCTCCAGGTGAATCTCCGATCCAGTTTCCAAAATGTGGCGGCTCTTGGCCACCCTCAGCTGCCTGCTGGTGCTGACCAGTGCCCGGAGCAGCCTGTATTTCCCGCCTCTGTCCGATGAGCTGGTCAACTTTGTTAACAAGCAAAACACCACTTGGAAGGTGGGCTGGGGGCCCCTTCTGTGCGTGCTGACTCCTGCGGGAGGGGCTGCGGCTGTGCCCACCGGCCGGTGTGTCCTGGACAGTTGATCTGACTCGTGGTCCTGACTTGCTTAGGCCCGTGCCCACTGCCCTGTCCCCTTCCTCGTGTGTGTGTGCGTGTGTCGTCCACGTGCGTGAGAGTATGAGTGTGAGTGTGTGCAGGTGCATGGGGGAGTAAACCAGCCCCTGTGGAGTTCACAGCTGGGTTGGTGCTGAGACCCCACCATGACTAGGGTGCTAGCGTGGCCAGGTCCTGGTTGGGGTCCTTTTCTAGGTGGCAAGTGGTGACTTCTGTGTCCTTCCCCGGCCTGAGGGGCAAGCTCGATCTCTGGGGTCTCCTTATAAAAGGGCACTAGTCCCAGTCTTGAGGGCTACACCCTCATAACCTGATCATCTCTAAAGGCCCCCACTGTGTCACAGCATCACAGTGAGGTTAGGTTTCAACATGAATTGTAGGGGGAAAGACATCATTCTGTAGCAGTGCTCCAGCACCCTTGCGCTATGGGGTTGAGGGGACCCCTGGCCTTGTCAGGCCCTGTGTGGGTGGTGTGCACATGCCACACCCCCAACCCCCCAAGTTGGTGGGTGACTGCTCTGGGTGGGGCTCTTTTCCAGGCTGGACACAACTTCTACAACGTGGACCTGAGCTATGTGAAGAAGCTGTGTGGCGCCATCCTGGGCGGGCCCAAGCTGCCCCAGAGGTGCGTACCCGCTCCCGGGTAAGGCACCTGGCTGCACCAGAACTGCTGGCGTGTAGGCAGAGATTATGCTTGGCACAGGGGCAAGGGGGAGACAGGGAGGCTTCCCTGGCATCCAGAGGCCTCACCTGCCCTGCCCCCTGCCCCTAGCTGCAGGGACCCCGCCTGAGGCGCAGGGTCCCGCTCCCAGTGCCGGAATTTCCTCCTGTGCTTCTCGGGTGTCCCAGCTGCAGAGGGAGAGGCCCCAGGTCTGAATGGTCTTGAATAAGGAAAACCTGAAAAAAGCCATGTGGTCTGCCATTAAGGTTTTATTTTTCTGGAAAAGTCTGCGTTTTTCACGCAGATACTTCCCTTGAAGGAAGCATTAGAAAAATCTGTGAGGCTGGGATAGTTAAGTGATGGGACCAATACACAGTTATGAAGATGTTTGAAAAATGATGAACATCTGGCAGATGTTCGATTCGGGGTAGCATGGGAAAAGCAAGAGATGTAGTTATCTGGACCCTGAGGTTAAAACTCTTCAAAAATATGCACAAAATAAGTTTAGGCAGAAGTATACAGAATGGTAAGTTATTTGGAGGAGTAGAACCCAGTTTTGTTTTTATCAAGCTCCAAGTGGGAAGTTCCCTGGCAGTGCAGAGGTTAGGACTCCATGCTATCACTGCTGAGGGCATGATTTCAATCCCTGGTCGGGGAACCAGCATCCTGTATGCTCCATGTCGCAGCAAAAAAAAAAAAAAAAATTTAATAAAATTCCAAGGGGATGTCCTTGCACACGGCCCCCTCCACACATCTTCATCCTCTTCCTACAAAGTGACAGCCCAGGCCACAGGGGCTGGGGGCGCGGACTGTAAGGTGACAGCTTGTGATGGAGACCTTTCATTTTTCAGAGATGCATTTGCTGCGGATGTGGTTCTGCCTGAAAGCTTCGATGCCCGGGAACAGTGGCCAAACTGCCCGACCATCAAAGAGATCAGAGACCAGGGATCCTGTGGCTCCTGCTGGGTGAGGCCCTGCTGGCCACAAGGGAGGGTTGGGGCGAGGGGCTGGGGACGGGTGGGATCAACCAGGAGATCTAAGGTTAGACAGGTTGAGTCTAGGCAAGTCACATAAACTTCTCGAGGCTCAGTCTCCCCTAGTGTAAAAGAAAGAGCCCTGGTGGTCGTGAATCATGGCAGGACCAGGTGGAAGAATTGACAGGGAGAGTGTCCTGTACAAGGCATGCCCCACATATGGGTTGTGAAGCAGTTTTGATTTCTGTTGAACACCCTGTCCTGGGCCATCAGCAGACACCATTAGCTTTGACCCCTGCTCTGCCTGGCTACAGTCCAAAGGTCGCACAGAGTTGGACGCGACTGAAGCGACTTAGCATGCACACACTGCTTCATGAAGTAGCAGTGCATCTGTGTCAATGAGCTGTCTTTACTGAGTTTGTGTGGGTAAAACACGTGATATAAATGTAACTATCCTAGTCGTGCAGCGTGCCAGCCAGTGGCGTTGGGTTCATTCCCGTTGCTGTGCCGCCATCACCACCAGCGTCCACAGACTCCATCCCCACAAAACAGGAACTCCTGCTCGCCTCCACCAGTCCCCAGTGGCCACCCTTCTACTTTCTGTCTCTCATGACTTTTCTTTTTCTTTTAATTTTTGTTGGAGTGATGGCTCAGACAATAATCTGCCTGCAGTGTGGGAGACCCAGGTTCAATCCCTGGGTCAAGAAGCTCTGCTGGAGAAGGAACTGGCTACCCGCTCTAGTATTCTTGTCTGGAGAATCTCAGGGACAGGAGAATCCCAGAACAGAGGAGCCTGGAGGGCTGCAGTCTATGGGGTTGCAAGGAGTGGGGCACGACCTGACACATACACATAATTGCTCTACAAGGTTGTGTTAGTTTTTTACTGTACAGCAAAGTGAGTCAGCTACACATATCCCCCGAGTTTTGGATTTCCTTCTGATTTAGGTCACCACAGAGCACTTAGTAAAGTTCCCTGTGCTATGATTTTTCTGTTTTTTTTCTTTTTTTTTTTTAAATCAGTGAATCAGTTTATTACAGGGTGACTCACAGGGTAGGATCAGGATGGGGGATATGAGTGGGGACAAGAGTCTGGAAGCATTTGCAGCTGCACTCCACACCACTGAGGAGCCTCTGGATTTTTATAGCTAACCTAGGGTATGGGGATGGGTAGTTAGAATCTTGAAAATGGGAAGTACATTCTTAAGTCAAGATTCATGAATGGTAACCAGGCATTATGTCAGCGAAAGTTTTCCTCATTGTTTGGGGACTAACAGAACATAGAGGCTACATGGTCCTAATGATTATGAAACAAAATCTGTTAAATGCTAAAGTCTTTGATGACACAGAAGTGATTCACTGCATCATGCAATCAAGGTATATCAGCAAAAGGACCAGAGAAACTGTAGGGCCCCAAGATGGCATCAGTTATGCCAATAGTCATACACTCCACCCCTGACTTTTTTATTTTGTGTAGGGAGCTTATGATATTAACTAGTCTGGGTACCTCATATAAGTGGCATCATAACAGTATTTGTCCTTTGTGCAAGCTATACTTGTATGTTAAAAATCCAAAAACTGCATGTTTCAGAGATAGACCAAATGCCCAGGTACAGGTCTGGGGTGAACTGGTCTCTTGCTTTAAAGCCCAGCTTGAGCCCCAGGACCCCCAGCTGCCTTGAGGGAAACAAGCCACCAGGAAGGCCAGAGGTGTCAACTGTGGTCTCCTCGCTGCAGGCTGGAGGGACCACAGCACGGAGTGGGGCTCACCTCGGGGGGCTTGTTCCTGCAGGCGTTCGGGGCTGTGGAAGCCATTTCTGACCGGATCTGCATCCACAGCAATGGGCGTGTCAACGTGGAGGTGTCCGCTGAGGACATGCTGACCTGCTGTGGTGGCGAGTGTGGGGACGGGTGAGTCGAAGCCCTTGGGAGCTTCCCCAGGAGACCTGTGGGTGGATGTGGACCGGAGGGCTCCCTGTAGAGGACAGGCAGGACGCTCTC
Organism: Bos indicus; assembly: GCF_029378745.1. NCBI lineage: Eukaryota > Metazoa > Chordata > Mammalia > Artiodactyla > Bovidae > Bos > Bos indicus. Next base: position 7,407,875 of record NC_091767.1, read on the forward strand.
TCGGGCAGGAGATATCTCTACCAAGACACGATGGGGCCCCAGGGCATCTGGAAGCCGACCCTGGGAGATACTGCTTTTAGGAGGTTCCTGAAACCAGGCTGGGCCCCCACAGGGCTGGACTGGGGCTCGGTTGGGGGAAAACAGATGTTCCTGGTTTAGTTTCTGGGTTTTATTGTGCTTCTTCTCCTTTTCTGTTCCTCAGGGAACAGCTTGGGGCGTGTCTCCTCCTCTGTAACTGAGGTTTGATGGATTCCCAGATAAGCTACATTAGGAACACAGCTCCGTTTTCTGCCAGTTCTGGTGCAACAGTGGTTCTCAGATGTGGCTGCAGATTAGAAAAACCTGGGGCCTGAAAAGAAAGTAAAAAGGGAGTGCGTAGGTCTCAGCCCACAGCAATGAAATCCCTGGAATTGCTATTTGTAACATAGCCCCAGGGATTCTCATGTGCTGCCCTTTGAGAACCCCTGTCCAGAGAGAAGACACAGCCTCCTGGTGAGCACATGATTATGAAAGTACTTCTGATTATGAAAGTACTTGGTGGGCAGTCCTGGGTGATTCCCAGCAGGAAGTGACTATCAGGAGGAGAATTAGGGGATTTTCGGGATCTGCTAAAGGTGGTGATGGGTGCAGTGAGTGGTGGTCTGGGAGCAGCCAGGACAACTCTCACACTGTTTAATGAGTGGCTCTTTTCTCAGCTGTAACGGCGGCTTCCCCTCTGGAGCCTGGAACTTCTGGACAAAGAAAGGCTTAGTGTCCGGGGGCCTCTATAACTCGCATGTAGGTGAGTGTCTGCCTTTAGCTCCCGTCCAGCCAGATGGATTTTATAAGCAGGAGTAATAGTGGTCTCATTTTCCCCTATAAAGTGAAGATCAGGGTTGAGGGTACATTGAACTCTGGGCTGAAAACTCAGGTAGAAGACAGGGCAGCCCTGTGTACACAGAGTCAGCAACTGGAAGAGGGCAGTGTTGGCGCCACAGACTCTGGGCGACTTCCGTTCTCATGAGCTCTCGCCCTGATTCTTCTGTCTGGCCTCTGAGGGGCTTCCTGCTGACACCACCTTTCTCCTCGGCCCCCAGGTTGCAGACCGTACTCCATCCCTCCCTGTGAGCACCATGTGAACGGCTCCCGGCCCCCGTGCACCGGTGAGGGGGACACCCCCAAGTGCAGCAAGACCTGTGAGCCCGGCTACAGTCCGTCCTACAAAGAAGACAAGCATTTTGGTAAGTGGGGTGGGCGACCCCCGCCCGGGGCCCAGGGAAGCTGAAGGAGGAGGCCAGAGCATTGGAGTCATAGGTCAGGAGAAGCGATGCGGTTAGTGCCTCTTTGATGGGAGGGAGCCGCACGGTGTTCTCTGCGTGTCTCCACCCTGAACGGAGTCTTAGACCCTCAGTCTCGGAAGAAAGAGACCAAACCCCTCAGTCACGGGGCAGTAATCTGGCCTAGGAGCCTTCTGCTCCTGCCCTGCTTCTAGGGCCTCATGCTTACCGCGCATGCATGTGTGCACACACACACACACACACACACACACACCCCCCAAGATCCTGCCTGCTGGAACCCCATGAATCAGGGAGTGGTTGACCCCCTGCCGGAGGCACCTGCCCCACTTGGTTGGTTTCTTCGCAGGATGCAGTTCCTACAGCGTCGCCAACAACGAGAAGGAGATCATGGCAGAGATCTACAAAAATGGCCCAGTCGAGGGGGCCTTCTCTGTGTACTCGGACTTCCTGCTATACAAGTCTGGTGTGTATCCCCCCCGCCCCGACCCAACCGACAGCACCTGGGGAGGCAGGTATGGGTTCCTGGCTGGCAGGATGTCCTGGGTGGGCGCTGGGCCTCCAGCAGTGCCGCACGCTGCTGGCCACTCTCTCAGCCCCTCCACCCGCCCTATCTGTGGCCAACTCCTGCTCCTCCCAAGCGTCTCCTCCTTTCTGCTCCTTCTGGAGCCGCCGGCCCCATCTCTCCAGCTCTATCACTTCCCCAGCACGTCCGCAGGTTTCCCGTGTCTGCACTGAGTGACCTCCTCTGTCATCTTTGTCTTGACAAAGTCTTAGCCTTGTGCCCAGCCCCCAGTGGGTGAGGAAACAGGGAACACCTTTCTGTGGGGACTCAAAGTGGGAAGGGGGCAGGATGGTCCCCACCCAAGAGCTGTCTTAGAAATCCCCGTTCCAGACAAACGGTCTGTGCTGAGGACTTCTGTCTCATTTTGTATTCTGCTTGTTCAAAAACTCAAAGCTCTCCAGTCATTTAAAAAAAATAAAAAAAGACCAAGTTGCCTGGCGAGAAAAAAATTATAAACCTGGCAGTTCTTAACTTCCACTAGTGTTATAAAAGAGAACACATTTCCGATTGGACAGTCATTCATCAGTAACCTGGTGGTCCTCTGAGCACCTTAGCCGGTATCTCTTCCCATCAGTCAGACTTGCAGCTGCCAGCCCAGCCCTCTCCCATAGCACCCAGTCTGCACGCTGTGCCCCAGATTAGCAATTTAAAACTCTTAAGCCACAGAATGCCTTTGACAAGTCATTGCATGGAGTCCTAGTATGTAAAAAAAATAATCGTTGATATTTTAATGTGTCAGAGTTTCTAATTTAAAAGGCAGCCAACAAGCACATTGTATTGCACTCCATCTTAATATTTATCCCCCATGTTTAAGTGTGCTGGGCTTTCAAAAATATATTTAAGTAATTCCCGGATGTTATGGGAATCCCTGGAGTCTTCCCATGGAACACCAGGGCCCGTCCTTTCCTCTGGCTCTATCTGTCCTGTGTGGGGTTGGCCAGCTGAGTGGGTGGGCTGCTGTGGGAGACCAGCGGTGCCCAGGCTGAGTCTGAAGGGTCTTGTCCTCCCCCAGGGGTGTACCAGCACGTCTCTGGAGAGATTATGGGAGGCCACGCCATCCGCATCCTAGGCTGGGGAGTGGAGAACGGCACCCCCTACTGGCTGGTCGGCAACTCCTGGAACACTGATTGGGGTGACAATGGTGAGCACAGTCCCCACTGAGAAGGCGCCCAAGCCAGGGCACAGTGGGCATCGTGTCCACCAGCTGTGCTGGGGACCTGGGGTTTCCCCTTGCCACAGGGGCAGCCTCTGATCCCAGTAGGGTGTGTGGATGGGGGCATGGCCTCAAGCCAGGTGTGCTCGTCCTGGTTCCACAGGGGGCGGGGGCCCATACCGTCCAGAAGTCTGATACAGGGCTGGGTGGGAGGGTAAGCGGAAGCCCGCCGAGCACCTTGTATGCCGGTTGGTGACAGCTTTGGGGCTGGTTTGTGACTTCCACTCCCCCGTCTTTCAGGGGTGGGTCTGCGGCTTCCCAGGTGGCTCAGTGGTAAAGAATTCGCCTGCTGATGCGGGAGACACAGGAGATGTGGGTTTGATCCCTGGGTAGGGCAGATCCCTTGGAGAAGAGAATGGCAACCCACTCCAGTATTCTTGCCTGGGAAATCTCATGCACAGATGAGCCTGGTGGGCTATAGTCCATGGGATCACAAAGAGTCAAACACGACTGAGCGTGCACGCTGGGTATGTTAGCAAAGATCAGAATCCAAGCAGACTAAATGCATCTTACTTCTGCTTTCCAGGCTTCTTCAAAATCCTCAGAGGACAGGACCACTGTGGAATCGAGTCGGAAATTGTGGCTGGAATGCCGTGCACTCATCAATACTAGAAGATCTGATCTGCTTGGGGGCCTGTCTGCTGGCCCAGGGCCAGTTTTCCCCTAAATACAGCCACTTGGACTGGGGATGAGGTGGGGGGACTGGGGGGAGTGGGATGTCTTTTATTTTTTGAATTATGATAAGATATAAGGGTTTTTAGACAGGGTCTGAAGAAGACTGGGTTGGGCCAAGCTGTGTGTCTGCCATCCAGTCTGTCTTCCAGACACACAGCCAGGCCTGCCCAGGGACAGACTGCTGCCCCAGCACGAACACGTAGACACACAAGCCACTGCCGAAGCAGAGCGAACCTTTCCCCGTAGACGAACTGTGTAGTGCCTGCGGCCCCTGCTTCTGCCCTGACCACTTCTGTACTGCCCCCATCCCCGCCTCTGCATCACCAGGGAGCGAGACCTTAAAGGGTTTGTAGATTTCCTAGAATGGAAAGCAGAGTTCCTAGTTAGATCCCTGCACAAGCAGGCGCTTTCTGGATCTGGAGTGGGACAGATCTGAGAAGAGACCGTGGGGCAGCCCTTTGGAGAAAGCCCTGTTGTTCTCCCAGGTCCCCTGCATCTGTCGCGCGTCACAGCATGGCTCACCCTCTCCAGTCCTGTCCTTGCTGTGATCCTTCTAAGTTTTCTTTTTGTGCACCTCGGCTAATCATGTGAATGAGATGGAAGCGCTGTACTACTTGTACGGATTGTCTCCTTCAGACAAGGCGGTTGTGACTTGACTGACCTCGGTGCCCTCTAATCCACAGTGAAACTAGTTTGGCAGGAAGCCAACTTGTACCTTTTGCAATCACTGCTTCACCCTGTTAACACAAGGAATGGCTGCCAATAAAAAGCCTCTCCTTCAGTGTGAAGTCTGCGTTCTGGTGGTATCTCCAAGATTGTGTGTCACTGTCTGTGGACTTCTAGCTGCTGTCTCTCCTTATCCCCCAGAAAGAATCATGTTCCCATGAATCTGGGTGCCCTCGAACCTCTAACCAGGGATGTCTTGTCTCAGTTGAGTGGAACAAAATAAATACCTAGTTTTAACTACGTTGCTGCTGCTGTACTTTCAAAGCATGGTACCTCATCTCCTATTTTCCTGTCATTCTCATCAGCCGTCTTCTGTTGATTAAGCAGCTCTGTCCCTGTTTTATTAAGGTAAGAACTCTTACCTCTTTTTACCAGCCATACACCAGCAGTGACCTGAGGAGCCCTGCAGGCATGGACCGGTGGTATAACCGGTCCTCTTCCAAGGCCAGCGTCCTGGGGCCCTCCAGCGTTGCAGCTGGGTGGAAGCAGAGTCCATGTGTGGTTTTATGAGCTCCTGGTCTCTTGGATTTACATTGCTGGTTAAGAATTACTTATTTCTGAGAGTTCCCTGGTGGCCCAGTGACTGAGACTGCATTCCCAATGCAGGGGCCCGATTCAATCCCTGGTCAGGTAACTAGATCCCACATGCTGCAACTAAGATCCAGTGCAGCCAAATAAATGTTTGAAAATTACATATTCCTTTGTATTCTTTTGCATTGTCCTAGATAACACGCAGGAAGTTTCAGTTTAGTCGTTTCCGACTCTTTGTGACCCCATGAACCACAGCACGCCAGGCCTCCCAGTACATCACCAACTCCTGGAGTTCACCCAAACTCGTGTCCATTGAGTCGGTGATGCCATCCAACCATCTCATCCTCTGTCGTCCCCTTCTCCTCCTGCCCTCAATCTTTGCAAAATCACAGGAACATACATACACGAAGGACACCAGTTCCTGAGGGCTCAGGAGGCCATTAGAATTGGCAACATCCACTCCTCTCCCGCCATCACCACCATCACTGGCCTGTTGATACCACAGATCACTTCCCCTCCACGACTGGGGGCTGGACCAGTGCTCTTCTGAGAAGCGGGGAGGTTGGCCTTTGGATGTGCCTCAGAAGTTAGGATCAGAACTACCTCATACAAGCTCTTACACTTCTGGTTAACATTGTAGGAAAAACTGGTGGAACCCAGTACTTACAGAATGTTTAATGAGGTTTAAAGCTGTAGATATATCATTGCATTATTTGTACAATTTCAACCGGGAAACATGCATAACCTCGGTTCTAACATTTTCTACCCATTCCCACATGTGAGTTGAATAATCTCATTTCCTACTTTCTCCAATCCATGCTATGTACCCACCGGCACCTCCATCCTTACCCGGAAGCTAGCAGAGATGCACTAAGTGGGCCAGAACGGACCTTAGGGCATCTTCGTGCTTGGCCTAAGGAATCGTTGCTATGAAACAAAAAGCAGAATTTAGGATTGGGATTGATGTCACTACTTCAGTAAAAAATTTGCCACACTGATTACCACCTTGTCACCTCGGCTCACTTTTTCTTGGGTGCCTCCAAGCAAGAGGACGGTTGGAAGTGACAGTGCCTTTTCGTTCTTTAAGTGGAGGAGGGCATATTTTTGTTAGAAGTGGGAGCAAAGGTCGATCAGCCTAACCCACTCAGAGCATGCATCAGAACGCTTCACTTGAGAGCCCTGCTACTCAGGACTGGCCCATGGGCCAGCAGCACTGCCATCTCCAAGGTTCTAAGAAATGCAGAATTTGGGGCCAGACCTGAGTCCGCAGTTAAAGAAGACTGTCAGGGACCTGTTAAAATGCAGGTTTTGAGGCACCTCCCCAGGTCTCCTGAGAAACCATCAGTTGACTCAGTCATGTCCAACTCTTTGTGACCCCATGGACTGCAGCACACCAGGCTTCCCTGTCCATCATCAATTCCTGGATCTTGCTCAAACTCTTGTCTACTGAGTTGATAATGACATCCAACCATCTCATCCTCTGTCATCCCCTTCTCTTGCCTTCAATCTTTCCCAGCATCAAGGTCTTTTCCAGTGAGTCAGTTCTTCACATCAGGTGGCCACAGTATTGGGAGTTTCAGCTTCAGCATCAGTCCTTCCAATGAATATTCAGGATTGATTTCCTTTAGAATTGATTGATCTCCTTGCAGTCCAAGGGACTCTCTATCTGGAGTCTTCTCTAACACCACAGTTCACAAGCATCAATTCTTTGGTGCTCAGCCATCTTTATGGTCCAACTCTCACATCCATACATGACTAGGAAAAAACTATGAGACCTATGAGAAAACCCGGAACCTTCAGGCAGTTCACTCAAGTTTAAGAATCAGCCTGAGAGCTCTGTTCCCCAAACTAAGAATGCCTGTTAATTAACAAACATCCAGCCACTCCTCCTCCCGCTACACCCCCAGCCCCAGAGAAGGGGCCCAGTAAATAGAAGATGGGGGCTTCAAAGCAGTTTCCCAGGGAAGGGTGGGTGTGTTTGTGGGTGCAGGTCTTAGTTACAACTCCAGAAAGCTGCTCAAATGGGGTTGGGCTCTGTGAGCTTCTTGAATTAAAACCCTAGATTCAGCTTGTCAGAAACTCCTGTGAGGACAACTTAAAATTTCTCTCTGGAAGTAGGAGCCAAGTAGACTCTACCAAGGATGCCATACATATAATTAAAGTGCAGAGTAGAGGGCAGGGCTGACAGATTTAGAGACTAAAAGTACAGGATGCCCAATTTGAATTCAGAAGTCCTTTTTAAAAAATTTATTTTTTGGCCTATGCTGGGTGTCCGGAGACGCTATGCATGTGCCGTCTCTAGTTGCAGTGAGGGAGGGCTACTCTTTGTTGAATGCAGGGGCTCTAGGCATGCGGGCTTCAGTAGTTGTGGAGCATGGGCTTAGTTGCTCTGAGTATGTGGGATCTTCCCAGACCAGGGATTGAACCCGTGTCCCCTACACTAGCAGGCAGATTCTTAACCACTGGACCATTAGGGAAGTCCCAGAACTCCTTTTTAAAGCATAAATATGCCCTGTGTGACATATGGGATAGAATTATACTAGAAAAAAGTTTATCTGGAATTCAAGTTTAACTGGACATCCTGTATTGAATTATATCAATAGTAGAGAAACATTTAGAAGGCAAATGTTCTTCCAAAGAGCTTAGGAGTGTGTACCAGGGCCAAGATCCCCAACAGCTTTACAGCTGGGAGGGACCCACACCACCCAGAGGTTCAGAAAGCCCCACAGCCCACGGCTGAGTGAGGAATCTTCCAGTGCATCCTCAGACCAAGGTTGTTGCCACCAGCTTGTCCCGCGTCCTACGTGAACTTTAGCAGAACTAATAGGTTTCAACATACAAATCTTAACAACCTACCTTGGAATATTGAGACTAAGTTTTGGTGCTTAAATTATAAATATTTGGAAAATTGTTGAGTCTGGCTTAGAGCCGTGCTCCCAAGTGGCAAGTAACTTTGGGTCAGTGTGGTGGCTGGTTTTGGTCTCAAATGAACTGAGGACCTGAAGCCTCCACGAACCCCAAGTCTATTATCAAACTAACCATCAGTCTATTATCAGACGGCCAGCAGCAGCCACACGACCAGAATCAGTGTGGGTATGAGTGGGGCAGTGCAAACCCAGTTTTTGCTGGAACAAACCTCTTTCGGTGACTCACTACATAAAGAGCAGAAGCTAAATAGGACTGTGCACTGTATATACCAAGAGCCCGGCTTCTGGAAAGTTCTATCATGCCCTCCAACAGGGATTCTTGGGCTCTGTGCTGAGACTCAGGAGTCACTGGGTGGGCATGGCCCAAACTTCAGCAATGCCTCGGGGAAAAGGGAGACAGACCATTGTGCTGCGGGATGGGGCTAAGTGCCACTCGGCGTTCAAGCCAGTCACCAGAAAAACATCTGCCTTTCTTGAGAAACAAAAAAAGCCCAAAGCTGAAAATAACCTCTGAATTCAATAAAATGTCTGAACACAGCTAATAGAACTGGCCAGAAGCACAGCAGGCCTGGGGAAGGGACGCCCTTGCTCCCTTTCTGGCAGGGACAGTGTGGGGCTGGGCAGCCGGGTGGTTCCAGCTTTCTGGGGGCAGCAGCCTGCCACCGTCCCTCAACCACCAACTCCATACCTGGAGTTCCACACCTGCCACGCCTGTCCAGGCTTCAAGTGAACTACCCTTGACAAACGCTGAATAATTCAATTCTTTATTATAAAAATCTCAAAAACGTTAGCTTTGACTGGAAACTCACCTGCTACGAAGGGACCAACGGCAATCCTGAAACCTAAACTCCCTATAAACAAGGAAATGATGCCAACTTCACCAGAAGTTGCCTCCTAGGCTTCATGTGCAGCAGGCAGTCTGCATTCTTAGGAATATTTCCTAGAACTCTACAAATATTCACACCTGCTACATTCAAGTCCACTGGAAGAGACAAAATGATGGAAAAAAAACAAGAAGCGAATGGAAAGAAAATTCACTTCACTTTCTACTGTGATAGGTATTCAAAAGTTGTTTTGCATTAAATACATTTAATTGTAACTCTAGCCTGTATTCACACTATGATCTCCTCTGCAGCCCCGGATGCAGCCCCTTCCCTGATGGCAGCCGTGAACGTTCGGCGTCAGTCACCCCGCACAGGTGAGTACAGGTGGCTGAGCTGTCCTTTCCCTTTAATCCTATCTTTTTCTCCACCACAGGTCACAGTTTCTAAAGGTCCAGGCCCACAGTACTCTTTGAGGGATTAAAACAGGAGGGGAAAAAAGAGAAGGAGCCCACATCCATCCCTGAAGAGAAGGTCAGTCTGTTTCCCAGATAGGGGCTTGGGAGGAGGGGCGTTCAGTCTCCAGACCGAGCCAGTCAGTGCTCCCCGGTCTGAACGTAGTCCTCTGTGACCTGGGACAGGGTGCTCAGGTACTGCCAGCTCAGGGCCGCCAGGAGCATGACGAACGACAGGTAGATGGGCGAGTAGTGGCTCCGCGAGACCAGCTGACAGTTGGGGAGATTCTGTGTCCTGATGGTGGAGATGATCTGCTGTGTTTTAGTGGAACAGGGGTCAGAGTTGGGAATTCTGTGATAAATCTGTTGAAGAAAGAGGAAAACACAGTAAATCCTAAAAACCTTATAAATATCTGTGCTCACTTCTTACGACAATCTGCAACAGCTAGGCATTTTATGCCCATTTGATCAGTGAGAAAACTGAGGCTCATAGAATACAAAAGTAACAACCCCACTACTAAGGCAGGATATCAGCCTAGCCTGGGTGATCCCCTAGCCCATCCCGGAGCAGCAGGGCCGTCCCAGTGGGCTCTATCCCAGCACCTCAAAGAGCCAGTGGCATCCACATTCTTTGTTGAGGCTGAAGCAGAGTGACGTGGTGGAAGGAAATGATATTGCGATCCGCTCCTGTTCCCCTCCTTGTTCATTCACACCATTCCCTCTGCCTGGGAATGCTGCTCCCATGTTCTGTCCTCAGCCTGAGTACCCCCTCCTGCCCAAGCATCAGCTTTAGTTTTTCTAGAACACCCACCCCAAACCACCCAGGTCTGGCCAAGGGCCTCCTCGGCTCCCTTCTCACCCATCACCCTTGCTGGGGAGGAGTAGCCAGGGAGGAGGGCAGGAGGGAAAGAGCACAAGCATGGTGGTGGGGACACAAAGAGTTCAGACGTCCAATCCCCTGCCTGCTCTTCAAACCGTGCTCACAGGCGCCACCTGGGCATCCTGCGATAGACGCATTCTGCCTCAAGAACAGAAACGCTAACCCGCTTGTGGAAGACACAGATGCGGGGCACAGGACTACGCCCTGAGTCGAGAGGATCCACAGGGTTTGAGGAGCACGGACCACAGCCAAACAGGAAGCTCCACCTGCTAGAAAAAGTTGGTCCTTGCCAAGAATCATCTTTAGCAGAGAAGGAAGTAGAAGTTTCTGGCTGTTTGCCTGAGCATTTGTTTTTGTCCCAAAATAGCTGGTGGAGCTTCTCACCAGCTGCCAGGTACCCAGACTGCCTTCCAGTGGAGGCGGCTCCAGAGGACGAGGCCCTGAGGAGCAGCTGCCCTGCTCAGGGGATCTGGGCTTCGCTCCACCTCGTCCTTCACACTTCAGACTTGTGAGAGCCTTGAATTCCCTGCACATGTGCAATCAGGGAGCCCAGGGGTAAATGTCTTCCCGTCTTACATGCTCAGCGAGGAGAGAGAGGATGCGAGCTAACCTCTGGCCACCAGCAAAATGCCCAACAACTTGTGGACTTCATACTAAAAGTCTTCACTTGAAACTTTATTAACAAAATGTCCTTAAGGCTGACATTAAAACCATTTCACATTCCATTCCTTGAGACTCGGAAATTTTCAGTTTAAGTCAAATAAACTTATGGCTATTAATATTTCCTCTAAAATACCTTAAGTTTCACTAGAGTAATTTTAAATAAAATAATTTATCTTTTTTATATTTATTTATTTGATTGCAACAGGTCTTAGTTGTGGCAAGTCAATAGGTCAACATGTGGGATCTAGTTCCCTGACCAGGGATCAAATCTGGGCCCCCTGCAAGGGGAGCACAGAGTCTAAGCCACTGGACCACCAGGGACGTCCCTGCAAACTTTTCTTAAAGGGCCTAAAAAAGTATTTTCAGCGTTGTGGGCCCTGTCTGTTATAGCTGCTCAGCCCTGCTGCTCAAGAGCCCTGGGAGCCATGGACGATAACAGAAACAAATGGATGGGGCTGTGTCCTAATGTAAAGTCATTTATGAAATCAGGGGGTCAGCCAGCTGTGTGTGGCCTGCCCTGCTCTGCCCTAAGTCAAACTGTGAATCCCAACTAGGCTTTAATTCCAGTAGTGATGGAAAATACCTAATAAAATATGAATTCTAATACAGCAATGGAACTGCCTACATTTTAAAAACATGGTTTTCTAAAATCAATGATCAGAATAAAATTATAAAACTATTCTCTGAACTATAAACTACATAGCATGTTTCTAATTTATAGAAAATGGGAACAGTACCTAAAATGTCACTATTTAGAAAGGGTAATTCAAGCCTTTAGAATTGTGGTGAACAGTGGCTCTGAAGTCAGCCAAACCTGGGTCCAAATTATGGCCCCAGCCATGGTGTTAGGGCCTCAAATTTCCTTGATATTAATAGTACCCACCTTTTGGCTGCTATGCCAGGTACAGAGAAAGTCCCAAGTAAGTGCTGGCTGAACAGTGAACCCCAATGTCCCAAGTCTCATCAATAGCTATTTTTTGGTCAATAGCTGGACATGTTCATCTAGTCAGTAAAAGAATTTGGGGTTTTTTAAAAAACCTGCTCTGTATACCTTCTATGAGTGCCTCACACAGAAATGCAGAGATCTAAAACTTGGCAGATGGAAGACAGGAAAGAAATACAAGAAAAATGTGCAATATGCAATGGAAATCAGAGGAAGTCATTGTATTATAGAATTTTTAGATAAAACTGCTCTTACAAATCTTATCCCTGTCAAAACATAACCCAGGGACTGGAAGGATCAGAAAACTAGGGACAGTGGTGACCTGTGGGGAGGGAGGTCTTATGTTTTCATCTGCTTCTGCAGTAATTCAGTCTTCAGTAAGAACAAACCTAAGCCTCTCGGGTTTCTATGCAGCGGAAGGCGGTAGCCACCCACACCCTCTGTGAAAATCAAAAATGTCTCCAGACGCTACTAAATGTCCTCGGAAGAGGAGGAAGCTAAATCATCTCACTTGAGAAGTAATTGCTCAGGGCCTGGCAAGTAGAGAGCCCCAACCTCTAAGAAAAAGTTCTAGAACAGGCATGCTCTGTTTTATGGGATGCATTTTGGCAAAGGAAATGAGATCAACATTACAAAATTTAGAAATAGTTGCAGCCTCTTGGTTTCCCTTTATCAAAATTCCCCACGATGGATTCTCCACTGAGGCCCTTGCCATAATATGAAGTACTGGACAGGGTGTCAGGAAGTGTGGCCTGCGATCCTGGATGCCCTCAGATGCTATGTCATCAGCCACAGACCTGGCTTCACATGCATCAGCCATAAAAGGAGAAGCCTGGTTGGCCTCTAACTTCACCTTCCAACTCAAAAAATATGATTCTCCTGGGAGCGCCATCGTAAGACCTGGCTTCCTTTATCCCCTCTGACTAGGGCACCAGGAAGCTCCCAACAGTCGGCTCCCTGTGCATATTCTTCTGGAATAAAGGACACCAACCCATGTCTTTATGCCATAACACTGCGAGTTGTTGAGATCATCTAATATCCCAATATGAAAGAATGTTTAAATAGTAACATTATTAAATAAAGCCCACCTCTTCCATGTACTGGTGTATTATGGCTTTTACAGCTGGCATGTTGGTGGCATCCATCATCAGGGTGACCGCTTGCCCTTTTCGAATCTTCACCACCCCCTTGAACACCTGCTGATTATTGTAACAGGCAGCCAAAGTAGCAATGGCCATGACCTATGGATAATGAGAGACAGAAAACACGTTCATCTCATTTCATAAAAACATGTGAGAAACTGCACTGTAACCAGTCATCATGAGATGGGAAGAGAACATGGGCAGAGAGCGCCAAAGGGCTAAGATACAGCTAGCCAAGAGAAAACACCCATAAGGAAAGCACGCCAAGACGACCCCAGCTCCCATGCCTCCCTTTCTCAGCAACACACAGAATCAAGCGCCCTTTGCAGTCCTGAATAATTCTATAATTTAGTCACAAAAGTTCCTTTTTATTTGAAAAAAAACCCCACACAATCCAATGTAACATTTTCCATGCTAAGGCAATGAGTTATTATATCTGAAAAACATATATTCCAAAATAGTATCTGAAAAACTTTCACTATTTTGTTTTTTCTCCCTATTTTTCCTACAATGAACATAATCATTATACATTTAAAAAAAAAAAGTACAGGGGGTTGTGGGGGACAAAAATAGGGTGTGAGAGGGTATGGTCTCCCATGCTTAAAAGGTAAATTATTTCTAGGATAGATGGAAACCTAATTCCAGCATATGGTTTCCCAGGTGGCACAGTGGTAAAGAATCTACCTGCAATGCAGGAAACCCAGGTTCAATCCCTGGGTTGGGAAGTCCCCTGGAGAAGGGAATGACAACCATTCTGTTATTCTTGCCTGGAAAATCCCATGGACAGAGAAGTGCGGTGGGCTACAGTCCATAGGGTCGCAAAGAGTTGGACACAACTAAGCACATGGCATATATAAGTCCAGCACGGAGGTTTTAGTTCCATCAGCTGGGCAAGACTGGTCATTAGAATAAGACCAAACCAAGTTACCAAATCAGCTAAATCCTGTAACTTTCTTCACTTCGAGTTAAAAACTGAAATAATTGGTAAAGGGATTTAAAAATTAAGTTCCTAGGTTTCAGAGGCTCAGGTTTCATGTTCTGTTATCCCAAGATCTAGGAAAAGGACAGCAAAAGTTAAGTGCTTAATTATGACTTTTTAATAACAGCTTCACCTGTGTTTCACCCAGAACTCATAAAATCTGGAGTTGAAGCCCTCGATTTAAATAGTGAGGATAGGAATCAAAGTAACTAGTTTAGAGTAGCTAATGGGAAAATACGTTCTAGAATTTTTTGGAAAAGCACAGACTTAATTAACCTCAAGGCTGAGCTGAGTGTGGTGGTTGTGGGGCAAAGAAAGAAAATACACTAGAGTCATCTTTTAAGGAACTCTCCATTCCTAAATAGACCAAAATAGTAAATGCCTTCCATCATCCCCACCCCCAGCATCCCACCCTCTCCTCAGGCTCCTCGCTCAGTACCTGTGGAATAGCACAGAAGTTAAAAATACTCTGGTTTCTAAGTCGTGACAGGTAGGTGATGACGTCGGGGATGTGGTGCAGTGTGTTGGTGATGAGTTCATTCAGACACTGCACAGCCAAGTCAATGTTCTCTGGCTTAGCAAAGTCACCCAGCTTCTTCACGTACTTGCTCCAAGTCTGGACAGATAAGCAGATTAAAGACAAGTCAGCATATGCATAAGGGAGCAATGCGCGAGCCACATGAAAGGACCTTTGCAAATAAGAACTATGATATACAAAGTGTGTCTTGCCGCTGCCTCACCTTTCATCAAGACTGAATCTGTTTTAACCACCATGCAATGGCTATTATAACTACACTCTAACCACAACCAAGAGTAAGTTAAGTGTTTGGGAAAGTGTCCCTTTGGGACAATTAGTTCAGCACAGATGGAGCAATACTTTGATGACCTCAGGCCGAAAAGGCCTCCTGATTTTCGCAAGGCAATTGTCTACTTCTGAAAAAATAACCAGCTATAACAAAATCAGCTACAACGGCATTGTAAGATAAACGTTAAACATTCGCAAGGTGTCCAGGCCTCAAAATAATTAATGATTAACCTTATGTTCCCAATTCTGATAAGAATACGGCTGAACAAGTTATCCGGGGGAAACGAGCTGAGTGTCTATTATAAGAACGTTACCCTCCTTGATCTTAGTAACTTGAAAGTGAAATAACAGCCTCAACTTGAACAACGGGATTGGTTTGATGATCTTTAATGATATTACTTAGAGGGTTCTCTGAAGCTAGCAAATAACTTACTTTTAGTCTTAGGTATTCTTAAACTTCCTAAAGAATAACACTTATTATAACTTTATACAACCCATTCCAGTGTTCTTGCCTGGAGAATCCCAGGGACGGGGGAGTCTGGTGGGCTGCCGTCTATGGGGTCGCACAGAGTCGGACACGACTGAAGCGACTTAGCAGCAGCAGCAGCAGCAGAACTTTATACACTCCCCAAAAGAAATGACTGGGCCTAAAAGGACTAAGAGATTTAATGGAAAATCAAATTTGTTCTCCATGCTTAACATGCACCTAAACTCACTCAGATTGATGGTACTCAACTGTCCTGCAGAACCTGGAGAAAAAGGTTAATGAGCACCTATGTAACCATCCGCCAGCTTCAACAGTTACTGACGCTTGGCTTCTACTGCCCCAGCCCCCAAATTATTTTAAAATCCCAATAATCACTGTATTTATCATTTTATACTGATATGTTATCATTTAATATTATGAATTTCTAAAAGACCAGGAACCTTTCTTGCACATATATCTTATCACAACTAAAAGTTAACTAAAGGTAAATGTTTAATACAGATTATCCAGTTAGCAGCCATACTGTCCCACTGTCTGATTTTTTCCCACTGAGTTTCCTCCAATAAGGACCTTAAACAAACAAAGTCCACGCGTTGTATCTGGCTGATGTCACTTAGGTCTCTCTTAGGTCCAGCTGCTCAGTTTTTATTTCACTCCTCAATGTGGCCCAGTCCAGGAAGAGAACCCTGGCCGGTCAGTGTCCACGCCCAGTTCAAGGGGGCCCGTCCACCCCAGCCGCTCTAGGCTTCAGCGCGGCCCTCGTGGACTCACACGCAGTCTGACAAGGAACCCCTGTTTGATCTGATCTCCCTGTAGCTGCTCTGGCTTTGTCCTGCAGACTCTGAGCTCTCGTCTGTGGAGCTGGTGTGCTGCCTGCACCCATTCGTGGTCTGGAGCTCCTGGGGATGTTCTGTCGCTTGTGCTTTTAGACATGTTATCCATGAGCTGGGTTTTGGGTAAAGCTTGAGTGTCTCATCTTTTTTTTTTTCCCCTTTGGTGAGAATCTGGAAAAATCCAAAAACTATGACACAGGAACCAAGCCTCTGAGTGAGTCACGGGACGTTATACCCACCACTGGAGAAAGCCTGTCCAAGAAAAAGGGGACACAGCCTGAACTCCTAGACGGATGCAGCCAGTCTCCCTGAAGCAAACTAAACCCTAACCTAGTCTGCACGTTCTCCTGTGCTGTCTAAGGGGCCTTGATTTGTGTTTCTGTCACTTGCAACCAACAGGATTCAATGGTTTGTTGTCAGAGAGCGTTCAAAATTCTGCCCAAACCCCCTGAAGCTGTTACCTCTTGAGGCCAAAACTCTCTCCCTTCTCGCTGGTCTTCCAGATAATCACGGATGATGTTTGTTTTCTGCAGGAAAAGGCCCATAGAGTTGGCTCGCTCTGTGTCTTCGCCAATTAAGGGGTCTTCTAACTCCGAGGCAGAGAAGAGACGGGAGAGGCCAATTCCCACTAGCCCAGCAACATAGTGACAGTACTGTAAGAAAATGTTTAGAGTGCTTAATAATGAAACTTTTACTAAAAGGGAAACACTAGAAATCATTAGCTGCGAAAAACCAGGTTCCAAAGAAAGTGTAAAAGATCTCATTTTGCTTTAAACACACACACACACACACATTATATACCATGTACAGGTAAGCAGTAAAAAACATTCCAAGAAGAATGAATACGAAAGACTTAACAAAAATGATCTCTGGCTCATCAGAGATCTGTGATCTCTAGCTCATGTGATATTTCTTCTTCTTCTCTTTTTTTACTATATATATATATATACACTATATATATTATATTTATATTATATATATATAAAGATATATATTGTACATATATATGTACAACGCACATGCACTGCTTGTAGAATAAAAGGTTATTGGAAAAACAACCGAGTACAGTAAACTTTCTGATATCTGAAACTGGGAGTAAAGGCCCTGAGGGAATAAGGAATATTCTAACAGAAACTAGAATACTAAGTAGAGTTTAATCTTGAAGACATTTTAAGATCTTGCAGTGTCTCCAAATCTTCATTATGTAAAAGAACGTCATGGTAGTACTTTGTTTTTTTTAACATAATGAGGATGTGTTTTAAGCTCTGTGTATTAAGTCCTCAGAAACAACCCAGTGGTAACATAAGACTGTTAAGTGTTTATGAGGAGACATTACCACTGGGTTGTAAAAACACCACTTCTTCTTCATCCTAAACATCACGGTGGGTGTTGCCAGCTCATCGGTGCCACCACACCGACAATGCTCCACAGAGACACTAACCTTGTCCCACTCCCGTTCAGACGTCACGCGCTTATCCAGAAACTCCGCCATCCCAAAGCCCATCTTCTGGCAAACGTCAACAATCACTGTCTGATATTTCTCAGCCAGATTTCGAAACTCCAGGGAGATCTGAAATGGAGGTCGTAAAAAAACAGAAAATATGAAACATGTGTTAAAACTGGGAAACAAGATGGTACCTACGGATCGTAAAGCAGAGCTGTAACAGAACTTGTTAGTGAAGACCCCCAAATGATCCAGCAGTAAGCCTAAATCTATGTTATACTATGTTTCTACATACTGAAGAATAAGCTCAGCAAATTTCACACATGTTAAAATAGAAGGGTATAAAAATGCTAGTCTCCAAACTCAAGATGTAAAGTCTTATTATATGGTCACCTTCCCAATTAATGAGAAATGAGATGCTTCAACATAAAACTGAACCTAAGTGTAAGAATTTTAGGAAGAACACTTCCTTTTCAGACAAGCCTCATTATAATGAAGATTCATTTGTGCAGTCTTGGGTGCTCCCTATGCAACAAGCACTCCTGTGGGTACTGGGGTGCACAGCTGGCAGGTGACCTGCCCTAAGAGCTTATATTCCACTGAGGAGACCAGACTACCATTTTCCATCATCAGTTTCTGAATTCATGACATGAAGCTATAGTGTCTTACCCATTATAAAGGCTATACTTTCTAATTTCTTAAACAACTCAGTTTAGTTCAATCTGAGGCAGGCTATCCAATGTTTTTTTTTTTTCCCCATAGCCCAAGCTTTAATGTCAAAAAGTATTATTGATGCTTTTAAAATTCATCGCTACTGCATAAGTATCTTACTTAAGTTCAAAGAAGTGTTTGTAGGTTGTCAAAATAAAATATTAAATACCATGAAACTTTTCAAATAATATACTATCCACAAAATACGAAAAGTAGTGAACAGACTTTGCTAAGGATCTGAAGGGTGAGATCTTGGTCTCATGTAGACTTGGTCTACATTTACAGAAAGGTTAGAAAAACTCCCTCAGGAAACACCTAAATGTAAGGACCTGAGGGAAACTCAGCTGGTTGCAGGGCACTGAAAGAACTCAGAAGCCTAAGATATTAAGGATTATTCTGATAAACATTGACTGTTAAACCCCTAAAATCCGTAAAATCAATCCCATCTCTTCAGAACTGCTCTTTCCAGAACAGCTGTTCCAAGACAAAGCCCAAAGGCAATTCCCACGTGGACTGAAGCAAATCAGCGACTCTACCAAAGGTCATCTGAATCCCTGAATCTCGAGAGGACCTGGTCTTTCAACAGCTAACGGGGCTGGGTCAGTTCTATTTATAAAAGGGGCAAGGCCAGCCAGCTGGGGGAGGGGCAGCTTAGGCTTGAAAACAAACCCTCCAAGGTAAACACTTCACTGCTGAATGTGAACCAATTTCAGCTTTTTGGTACTTACTACGTCGTTGTACAGAACACGAAAACAAATGTCTAGGAAAGAGTGACAGTGAAGAGCTCTCCATTTCCCCAGAAATCTGAGGGAGGGACCTCTGCTCAGCAAGGTCACCCAGGAGGTGCTTTCTCTTGTGCCTCCAAGTAATTCTGTTTCCCACCTACAGTACGCTTTTTGGTCCCCGGGCCACTCTCTAGTGATGCTAAGTATGAGAAGAGAAGACACGGAAGAGAGTCCACTGGTATCATGCAGAAAGGTCAGATTCCCAACAAGGGTGACAGGGGCATGTAGACAGAAACCTCCCTAATAATAAACCTTGGGAGCTATGATCAAAACGCTTCACCTATATGTAAACTTTTACTTTCTTTAAAACTTTATTTTACTTTTAATTGGAGGATAATTACTTCACAATATTGTAATGGTTTCTGCCATACATCAACATGAATCAGCCATAGGTAAACCTATGCCCCCTCCCTCTTGACCCTCCCTCCCCATCCCACCCCTCTAGGTTGTCACAGAGCACTGGCTTTGGGTTCCCTGCATCACACAGCAAATTCCCTGTGTGGGAATTCACTGGCCATCTATTTTATATATGGTAATGTATATGTTTTAATGCTACTATCTCAAATCACGTAATTTTCCTTTTAACCATGTTTTAAAGGGACAGTAAAGCGTACCAGGAATTGAGTAGGAGGGTTCTGGAGGCAGGCTTTCTGGATTTGAATCCTGGTCCTGCCACTTAACTTCACAGGTAATTTCAGGCAAGGGGCTTAAAACTAAAACTGTGCTTCAGTTTCTTCATCTATACAAAACATGGGGAACAGTGTATCATAGACATTACATGTTAAACTCCATTAATACAAAATAAAGAAGATGATGAATCGATAATGAAATGCATTTCATAACTCATAGCTCAATAAATGAATGCTATTACTGCTAGTATCATTTAAAAGTAACCCTTTGTTATTCCTCAAGCTATGATTGGAGGTAGATCTCTAAAACTACAAGTCTCCACTAGCACCAGGTGAAAAAGATGTACTCTAATTTAACCCATCACATACAATGATTGTTCTAGAAAGCCTCTGGTGCTCATGCTCAGTCACTCAGTCATGTCTGAGTCTTTGCGACCCCATGGACTGTAGCCTACCAGACTCTTCTGTCTGGAAGATTTCCCAAACAAGAATACTGAAGTGGGTTGCCATTTCTTTCTCCAGGGGATCTTCTGGACCCAGGGATCAAACCCTGCATCTCTTGCATTGGTAGGTGGATTCTCTACCACTGAGCCACTTGGGAAGCCCCTAGGGAACATTGAGATGTGGCCAAATCAAACCTTTATTTATAAGGTATGGAAGAATCGCTTATTTATGTGATAAGATATGATAAAGATATGACTTTTCTAAGATAAAATCCTAGAAAAGTAGGATCTAGGCACATGCATAAAAGAAATCTGTGAAATTTTCTAAAGCTCAAGATTTTAGTTAGAACCCACTTTACTCCAACAGAATGGACTACATACCTAATATTTACAGAACACTCAGTATGTACCAGACACTACTCTAAGTACTTTACATGTATAAACTCATTCAGGCCTCACAGCTCTCACTTTATAAAGGCAGAAACTCAGGCATGAGGAAGTTAATGAGCGCATCCAAGCTCACACAGCTGCGGATGACAGAGGTCATCCTGCTTCAGTCCTCACTCAGTCCAGGTGCAAAGAGCCCACTCCCTACTACACAACTGCCACCCACTGTGAGCTGCACCGTTTGCCACCAGACTTAGGGTGCTCCAGAGGCCAGCGGGGTGACTGTGGCCAGCTGCATTCTTGGGTGCACAAACTGGACAAAGCGTCTTTCAGGACACTGGCATTTGAGAGCTCTTTCCACAGGAAGAAAGGCTGGACTTACCAACAACATCCTGGTAATCATAACAGCAAATAACATCTGTCTAAGAGCTCCACCCGGAAAAGGCAATGGCACCCCACTCCAGTACTCTTGCCTGGAAAATCCCATGGATGGAGGAGCCTGGTGCGCTGCAGTCCATGGGGTCGCTAAGAGTCGGACATGACTGAGCGACTTCACTTTCACTTTTCCCTTTCATGCATTGGAGAAGGAAATGGCAACCCATTCCAGTGTTCTTGCCTGGAGAATCCCAGGGACGGGGGAGCCTGGTGGGCTGCCATGTATGGGGTCGCACAGAGTCGGACATGACTGAAGTGACTTAGCAGCAGCAGCAAGAGCTCCACCTATTGGTAATTCTTTCCATCCTCGAAACCACACTAGGAGACAGGGACTTTTAATCTATTTTATAGATCAAAGAATGGAATCACAGGCAGCACCAGTTAGTGAGCACGAGTGTGGGGCCGCCAATCCAGAAAGTCTGGCTTGATGCACCTTCGCCACGTTATGCTATGCTGTCCTGAGACTGCTGGTTTTGCAGTTCCCTGCAGGCTCACAGCTCAGTAGTAAAGAATACACCTGCCAATGCAGGTGACACAAGTTTGATCCCTGGTTTGGGAAGATTCCCTGAGCAGGAAATGGCAATCCACTCCAGTATTCTTGCCTGGAGAATGCTATGGACAGAGGAGCCTGGGGGGCTACAGTCCACAGAGTCGCAAAAGCAACTTAGGAACTAAACAATGACAACCAGGCACACAAGCTGGCTGACAGCCACCCCACCAATCATGCACGCGACTGCACCCCACTAGTCCTACTACCGTTGGGAAGTCCTCCAGGACTTGTCGGTCCTTTTCCTTGCTCTCCGTGAACCGCCAGTCAGGCTCATAAAGGTATGAGTGGAAGTTGTGTAGCAGTGGCACTTTTCTTTCTATACTGATAGTCATGTCATCTTCCAGTGTGTCCAAAGCTCGGAGAACCAGATAAAATATGCATACTGCATGGCTGTAAGAAAGGAATAACCACTAATACATGTGAACAAACACTCAAAGATACTGTTTCAAAATCACATTTCATTTTTGCCAGGCCATTTCGAAAACCCTCCTACACTCTTAACTCTACAGACCAATGAAAGGATACCCAAAGCTTTTCCTACTTAAGGCAACTTCTTAGCTTTCCTTTCTTAGATGGGAACAATGGAGTTCTGTAATTTATTAAAAAAATAAAAAAATGTTACCAGCTGGATGTCACTACTACTCCCAGAATGAGTTACATTTAACTAGTGAAGAACTGTAGAAAGACCAAATGGGTAGACAGAACTATTATTTTGCAGATAAAATAAAGTCAAAAGATATAATAACATCTCAGTCTAAATACTATCATGTATGGCTGGCTGGCTCAGTAGTGTCTGACTCTCTGCAGCCTCATGGACTCCAGGCTGCTATGCGCATGGAATTTTCCAGGCAAGAATACTGGAGTGGGTTGCCATTTCCTTCTCCAGGGGATCTTCCCCACCCAGGGACTGAACCTGAGTTTCTTGGCAGATGGATTCTTTATCACTAGCGCCACCTGGGAAGCCCAAATACTATACTTACAGGCAACTGGTCTAAGTCATGTATATAATCTGCACAGAGGCAACTTCAGAAGAATTAACCCAATACACTAGAAATGCAAGGTAGCCTAAGGGAAGCCAAGGAAAATACATGAACCGCTCAGAGACAGGTCCAGCGGCCAGGACTAAAAAAAGTTAATAAACACCCCCCCCCCCACCACCCCCTCAAAGAACTGGGCAGGGACACGATGAGATGGCCAGGTGCCTGGAAGGCCCAAAGTAAACACAGGCGCGTTTCAACCGCCAACATTTCCTTCACCCACTGGGGCACGTTCTGGCAAAGCCACAAGCACCACCGAGACTGCAACGCGAGGAACTGTGTCAAAAAGTAGCTTCGAATGACTCTGCAGGCCTCTGGCAAAGCTTTCCTCCCCCAAGTCAAAAACTGCAGCCTCTGCCACTCACCGCATTTCCCCATCCAGCGCCTGGATAACAGCTGCGAAACTGCGACTGGTCTGATTCAGGTACTTGTAGCATGTTTTCAAGCTGCTGCTGAGCGAGTCCTGCGGGCAGAGGAGACACACGGCGGTGGGAGACGCGGAGGTGCTGGAGTGGGGCTGGGGCGAGCGGCCGGCTGCCGCGGGGCTCCGCAGCCGGCAGCACACGCCCTCTCCCCGCGGCCGGTCCTTGGACGGCCAGGCGGCGGGAGGCAAAGGGCAGCCGCGCGAGGGGGTGCCCGCCCCCCTGGGTGCCGCGCCGGGACTCAGCACCAAAGTCCTCTTGAAGAGGGACATGGCCTTGGTGCTGCAGGCGACTGCGGCCATGGGAATCGCAGGGCCAGCGCAGTTTTTCCTCCATAGACCCGAGCCGAGAGAGGAGGCGCCCACCGCTGGGCGGGACGGGCTCTCCCTCACCCGCAATAGGCTTGGGGCTCCTGAGCACAGAACAGGCGCCCGCCGCCCGCCCCCTGCGGGCCCCGCCCACCCCGCGGCCAGCCCCTCTCACCCCACAACCCGGCCCGCCGCCCGCCCAGATGTAAGCCCCGCCCAGGTGCTAGCCCCGTCCCGCCCCGCGGCCGCAGGCTCAAAACTCTGCCATTCTGCGCCTGCCTCTGAGTTCCCCTTCTCCCCAGAACCCATAGGCTGCTTAAGGGAACCCAGTCCTCTTTTGAGAAGTTTGCTCTTTCTCCTGCAACGGAATCTCCCCTCGGCCAAACTTTAGCCAGGGTCCTCTGAATCCTCAACCTTTGTACTTCTGTGCTATCTTTGCATCGCTCAGCTCTACCAAGAACGCGGTTAAATTGGTTTAGCCAGAATCCCCCATAACCCATATATGATCACCCTCACTTTCTGGCCAGGTTCCTCTTCCCCCACTTATCCTAGCGCCCCGGCCTGCCTCCAGTAAAAATCGATAGGTAGTTCAAGTAGAATGCTCTTTACCCCATAGGTTTCCTCTTAGTAATTTTTCATCCACCCGCCCCTACACTGTGTGGAACTGAGCCCAGTTCTATACTGAAGTCTCTTCCTTTACTGCAAACGCTTTTCTGAATAAAATCTTTTCTGACCTCTTTAACTACTGTCCTGTTCTGGTTTTATTTTAACACCTGTTAAACCTCTATTAGCGGAGAAGGCAATGGCACCCCACTCCTGGAAAATCCCATGGATGGAGGAGCCTGGTAGGCTGCAGTCCATGGGGTCGCTAAGAGTCAGACACGACTAAGTGACTTCACTTGCACTTTCATGCATTGGTGAAGGAGATGGCAACCCACTCCAGTGTTCTTGCCTAGAGAATCCCAGGGACGGGGGAGCCTGGTGGGCTGCCGTCTATGGGGTCGCACAGAGTCGGACACGACTGAAGCGACTTAACAGCAACAGCAAACCTCTATTAGGGGTTTCCCAGGTGGCTTAGTGGTAAAAACTCTTGCCTGCTAATGCAGGAGACAAAAGAAACGGGTTTAATTCCTGGGTCGGGAAGATTCCCTGGAGGAGGAAATGACAACCCACTCCAGTATTATGCTGTTATATTCCAGTATATTATATATAATTATATATTATTTATATATAATATATAATATAGTATATTATTATATATTATATAATATATATTATATTCCAGTATACTGGAAAACTCCATGGACAGAGGAGGCT
This sequence comes from Bos indicus, assembly GCF_029378745.1. Taxonomy (NCBI): domain Eukaryota; kingdom Metazoa; phylum Chordata; class Mammalia; order Artiodactyla; family Bovidae; genus Bos; species Bos indicus. Next base: position 7,432,262 of record NC_091767.1, read on the forward strand.
GGCAGGGTACTATTTCAAGGGGTCGCAAAGAGTTGGACATGACTGAGCACACACACACACACACACACACACACACACACACCTCTATTATCCTCTGGAAATCTAATTATTCCTTTTATAAAGATTTCTAATCATCTTTCCCTTTCAAATCAATGAACCATAACAATCCTTATGAACTTTATATTTACTCTTCCCTAAGGAAAACAAAAACTGTTTCTTAAAAAAAAATCCGTATTTTAATACACAACCATATCAGAAAGAATTGCTCTTTTGTATTTATTTTTATGGAGACTTTATATTTTAGAGCAGTTTTAGGTTCAGAGAGAATTGAGTTCCCATATACCACCCCCCAACCAGTCTCCCTGCACTCTCTTTTTAAGAGAGAAACAGGAAATAATTTGCAATATCTAACAAGGGGATGGTTTAAAAGAATATGTGTGTGTGTATATATATATACATATATATGTATATGTATAAAAGTAAATCCCATAGTCACTTTGGAATGTTAACAGTGAAACTTGGGACCTTGCTGGGGTCCAGGTGAACCATGTTCTTTTCATTTGTGTATATTTCCTAAATTTACATAGATACATATTCTTTTGTCAAGAGAATAAAGCTTTTTTTTAACCATAAGAATTTCATTTTATTGTGAAATTCAAGTTAAAATTATTAGTAAAAATTAATATTTACTAAGCACCATATATTAGTAATATCATTTTGGACATACAGTCTGGCATATAAAAATACTCAGTGAAGGACTAATGAATAAATTAATCAGTTCAGAGAGTATTTTAAGAGCAATTCATCAACTCCTCTCTCAAAATGTGGAAAGACTTCACAATAAATAAAAGGAACAGCTCTTTTCTGAGCTCTGAGCCAGCTCTTCACATACAACTTGATTCCTTTCCCTGCTCTGCCAAATGTTTTCATCCTCAGCTACACCTAAGGGTTTGGGGGCTGATGTCAAAGCTAGATTGCACTCCTTCTGAAGAGTAACAATCTTTAAGAACATGCCCCTCCTTTCCAAAAATGCCCTCTACAATCTTAAAAGAGACCCAGGTCACTAAATCACTTATCTCCTTCTGCCATCAGTCTTTTTCTTGGCACCTATTTGTTTCAATACATCTGTAACAATTTCCTCAAATTACCAAGAAGATACAGGGAAGATACAACTAAAAAACACACTATAGAAAACATCACTATTACAAACATTTCCACTGCTTGCTTCCCAGGAGCTAAGGGAGATTGGGGAGGGAGTGGGAAGCTAAAGCTACTGCAGCCTGTCCCTTGAGTCTCCTGTTGTTTTCCTTTGCTGAGATGAGCATGCTCCCAAGAACTCTCCAGTGAGAGAAGAGGGATGAAGGGTATTGAGGGGAAGAGCGTGCAGTGGTGAGAAGTACAGGATTGTCCTCCCAGGACTGGGGCTCCAGCTGAAAAGCAATTCCACAAGTAGACAGTGACCAACCTTCCCCACAGCCTTCCGTTCAGACTTCATACAACACAGGTTTCCTCAGAAGGGAGGGAAAACCCCACAAACTTGAGAACTGAAGTTAGGAAATAACAAATGTAGTAACTACGACTTACTGGGCAGCAACTGTATGCCAAGCACAATACAAACAATAGCCTTGATCCTTACATAATCCTTTAAAGAAGGTATCATACAGATCTGCAATCCACCCAAGGACTTCAAGGCCAGATGTGTAGCAGAACTCAGAATCTGTAGTGTTTTAGAAGACAGCAATAAAACGCATACATATCCTGTCTTTGTGGAGTGGCTCCCTGTAACTGGGATTATCAACACTTTTTCAACTGTGAATAATTACCCTAAGTGGGATGACTTTAAATCAAAGCACATTATACCGCCAAATGACTTGGAGCCAGACTTATTAAAAACCTGTTTTAGACCATTTTGGAGTTAGGAACCTGTGACTGAGCGATTGTAAGCCACTATCTCTATTTTATGGATGAAGAAACTGTTGCTGAAAGTTAAGCAACCACAAGTAAGAGTCAGGATTTGATTTAACAGAGAAGATGTTAGTCCAAATAATAGGATTTAGACTTGATGGAAACCAGAGCTTCATGATTAGAAAACACTTTTTCCATTTTGTGCTAAGTGATGTCACACAGCTTGCAGCTGGCAGTATGCCTGCAGATTTATTGATATGCTTCTAAAAATTCAGGATAAATCAAGTTTAGGGAACCCTGCACTCCTACAGCGAAATCTTTCTATGATTGAAATAATCTCAACCCTCCATGTCTGCTAAGTATAAATCTTTTTCTCTAGAGTCTTTGTTACTTAAGAGAGAAACTAAGATAATGTTTAGTGAAGAAGTCTTAAGTGGCCCTTTTCTGAAATCATTTGCAAATATTTTGTTATTAATTTTATGGACTTCCCTGATAGCTTAGTTGGTAAAGAATCTGCCTGCAATGCAGGAGACCCTGGTTCGATTCCTGGGTCGGGAAGATCCGCTGGAGAAGGGACAGGCTACCCACTCCAGTATTAATGAGCCTCCCAGGTGACTCATTTTGCCCTTTTTTTTTTTGCATTTCTTTTCCATGGGGATGGTCTTGATCCCTGTCTCCTGTACAACGTCACGAACCTCAGTCCATAGTTCATCAGGCACTCTATCAGATCTAGTCCCTTAAATCTATTTCTCACTTCCACTGTATAATCATAAGGGATTTGATTTAGGTCATACCTGAATGGTCTAGTGTTTCCCTACTTTCTTCGATTTAAGTCTGAATTTGGCAATAAGGAGCTCATGATATGAGCCACAGTCAGCTCCTGGTCTTGTTTTTGCTGACTGTACAGAGCTTCTCCATCTTTGGCTGCAAAGAATATAATCAATCGGATTTTGGTGTTGACCATCTGGTGATGTCCACGTGTAGAGTCTTCTCTTGTGTTGTTGGAAGAGGGTGTTTGCTATGACCAGTGCGTTCTCTTGGCAAAACTCTATTAGCCTTTGCCCTGCTTCAATCCGTATTCCAATGCCAAATTTGCCTGTTACTCCAGGTCTTTCTTGACTCCCTACTTTTGCATTCTAGTCCCCTATAATGAAAAGGACATCTTTTTTGGGTGTTAGTTCTAAAGGGTCTTGCAGGTCTTCATAGAACTGTTCAACTTCAGCTTCTTCAGCGTTACTGGTTGGGGCATAGACTTGGATTTCTGTGATACTGAATGGTTTGCCTTGGAAACGAACAGAGATCATTCTGTCATTTTTGAGATTGCATCCAAGTTCCGCATTTCGGACTCTTTTGTTGACCATGATGGCTACTCCATTTCTTCTAAGGGATTCCTGCCTGCAGTAGTAGATATAATGGTCATCTGATTTAAATTCACCCATTCCAGCCCATTTTAGTTCACTGATTCCTAGAATGTCGACGTTCACTCTTGCCATCTCCTGTTTGACCACTTCCAATTTGCCTTGATTCATGGACCGTGAACTTCCAGATGTTCAAGCTGGTTTTAGAAAAGGCAGAGGAACCAGAGATCAAATTGCCAACATCCGGTGGATCATTGAAAAAGCAAGAGAGTTCCAGAAAAACATCTATTTCTGCTTTCTTGACTATGCCAAAGCCTTTGACTGTGTGGATCACAATAAACTGTGGAAAATTCAAGAGACGGGAATACCAGACCACCTGACCTGCCTCTTGAGAAACCTGTATGCAGGTCAGGAAGCAACAGTTAGAACTGGACATGGAACAACAGACTGGTTCCAAATAGGAAAAGGAGTACGTCGAGGCTGTATATTGTCACCCTGCTTATTTAACTTCTATGCAGAGTACATCATGAGAAACGCTGGGCTGGAAGAAGCACAAGCTGGAATCAAGATTGCCGGGAGAAATATCAATAACCTCAGCTATGCAGATGACACTACCCTCATGGCAGAAAGTGAAGAGGAACTAAAAAGCCTCTTGATGAAAGTGAAAGTGGAGAGTGAAAAAGTTGGCTTAAAGCTCAACATTCAGAAAACAAAGATCATGGCATCTGGTCCCATCACTTCAGGGAAATAGATGGGAACAGTGTCAGACTTTATCTTTTGGGGCTCCAAAATCACTGCAGATGGTGACTGCAGCCATGAAATTAAAAGACGCTTACTCCTTGGAAGAAAAGTTATGACCAACCTAGATAGCATATTGAAAAGCAGAGACATTACTGTGCCAACAAAGGTCCATCTAGTCAAGGCTACGGTTTTTCCAGTGGTCATGTATGGATGTGAGAGTTAGACTGTGAAGAAAGCTGAGCACGGAAGAATTGATGCTTTTGAACAGTGGTGTTGGAGAAGACTCTTGAGAGTCCTTTGGACTGCAAGGTGATCCATTCTAAAGGAGATCAGCCCTGGGTGTTCTTTGGAAGGAATGATGCTAAAGTCAAAACTCCAGTACTTTGGCCACCTCATGTGAAGAGTTGACTCATTGGAAAAGACTCTGATGCTGGGAGGGATTGGAGGCAGGAGGAAAAGGGGATGACAGAGGATTAGATGGCTGGATGACATGAGTTTGAGTGAACTCCGGGAGTTGGTGATGGACAGGGAGGCCTGGCGTGCTGCGATTCATGGGGTCGCAAGGAGTCGGACACAATTGAGTGACCGAACTGAACTGAACTGGTGACTCAGACGGTAAAGAATCTGCCTGCAATTCAGGAGACCTGGGTTAGATCCCTGGGTTGGGAAGGGATCTGGAGGGGGGCATGGCAACCCACTCCAGTATACTTGCCTGGAGAATCCCCATGGACAGAGGAGCCTGGCAGGCTAACGTCCATGGGGTTGCACGACTGAGTAACTACGCACACACACACGTTATTATATATTTGTGTTTGAGAGGGGAGAAAAATTCTGCTCCCTATTATCAGATGCAGCCAGGGATCTGTGACCCAACAGAAAAACAGCCACTGCTTTACAATCCAAGATACACAGTTTCTGGAACACCTCCAAGGACAGGTAATTCACTACCTCTGGAGACTGCCCACCTCAGTTTGGTTTTTCGTTGTCCCATAGGTGTTCCTCAGATCAGATCAGTCGCTCAGTCGTGTCCGACTCTTTGCGACCCCATGAATCGCAGCACGCCAGGCCTTCCTGTCCATCACCAACTCCCGGAGTTCACTCAGACTCATGTCCATCGAGTCAGTGATGCCATCCAGCCATCTCATCCTCTGTCGTCCCCTTCTCCTCTTGCCCACAATCCCTCCCAGCATCAGAGTCTTTTCCAATGAGTCAACTCTGCGCATGAGGTGGCCAAAGTACTGGAGTTTCAGCTTTAGCATCATTCCTTCCAAAGAAATCCCAGGGCTGATCTCCTTTAGAATGGACTTGTTGGATCTCCTTGCAGTCCAAGGGACTCTCAAGAGTCTTCTCCAACACCACAGTTCAAAAGCATCAATTCTTCGGCGCTCAGCCTTCTTTACAGTCCGACTGTTTTCTCTAATTAGAGGTATACTCAGCCATTTTAAAAAATGCCTCAGATTAAAACTGGCTCAGAAAACCTAAAACTAACAAAATTATCCCTGGAGAAGCAAATGGCAACCCACTCCAGTATTCTTGCCTGGAAAATTCCATGAACAGAGAAGCCTGGTGGGCTACAGTTTATGGGGCCGCAAAGAGTCGGACACAACTGAGTCACTGAGCATGGTAAAATATTGTACTCTGTGCTCATCAAACCTTAGAGCTAGAAGAGGGAATAGTCCAGGTCTCACTTTTCAAAAAATGTAAAAGATGCAAAGATAAGTGTCTGGACCCAAATGACCACCTTATAAATGATGTCCCCTGACTTCCAACATTCAGCTCCCTTGTCCTGCTATCATTTTTTCTTTGTAGTGCTTCTCTCCACATGAAATACTGTGTATCTTTTTTTTTTCTTCATTCTGTCTCTTCTACAAGAATGTAAGGTTTGTAAAAGCAAGGTCTTCACCTATTTTGTTCACCGTTTAATCTCAAGCTCCTAGAACAATATCAAGCATGCAACCAGTGGTCCCATGTCTGTTAGATGAATACAGGAAGGAAGGAAAGAAGGAAGGGAGTAAGGGAGGGCGGGACTATACAGCAGAATTGGAAAGAAGTGGAAAGGGAAGAAACCAGCAACTGTTGCATGCCTGTGATGTGTCTGGAGCACACACGACAGCGCTGGGATATGATCCGCTGTCTGGGGCCAGTAGAAGCCTGTGCTCTTTATCCCAGGGTGACCTTCAGAGTGGAAGCAGGAAGGTCTTCAAACAGGCCCGGGTCAGCATCCTGGAACCACCATTTAAGAGCTTCATATTTCAACCACTTTATGTCACAGTTTTATAACCTGTAAAATGGTAGTACCAATAGCTCTTATGTCTTTAGGGTTGTTGTCAAGATCAACTAAGTGTGGTAAATTACAAAATGGCCATAAAGTTTGTTGCTCTTTCCATCAGAAGATGGAGTCTTTCTCCACCTCTTTGCATGTGGGCTCCCCTTTTTTTGGCCAATAAGACAGTAGGAACTGTGAGTTAAGCATAAAGCTCAAGAGTGTGTGCACACTACGGTTTGCACAATTCCAGTCAAGAGTAGAGAGCCCCCAGCCTATAGCCTGTAAATCACACATGGTCCAGCCACATGCCAACTGGCCAACTGAGCAAACTCAGTAGGAATCAACCCCAAGCTGGCCCAGACCAGAACCCCCAGCTCTCCCAGAGAACTGTGAACTAAATAACAGGTGTTATTTTAAGTCACTGAGTTTGGTTTTTTTAATTATGGTGAAATATATTGTTGTTTAGTCACTAAGTCGTGTCTAACTCTTTTGTGACTCCATGGACTGTCATCCAGCAGGCTCCTCTGTCCATGGGATCTGTCAGGCAAGAACACTGGAGTGGGTTAACCATTTCCTTCTCCAGGGGATGGTCTAGACCCAGGGATCTAACCTGTGTCTCCCACACCAGCAGGTGGAGTCTTTACCCTTAAGCCATCAGGCAAGCCATGGTGAAATACACATGAAATTGCCCATCTTGACCATTTGTAAGCAGGCACTTCAGCAGTGTTAAGTACAGTCATACTGTTGTGCAACCAGACTCCAGAATTAGGCTACACAGTTTTGGGGTGGCAACCCAGTGAAAGCTAACTGATAATAGACTTCAAGTCTAGCACATAGAAGAACTCAAATGCTGTCTATTATTAACTTGATTAGTTTAACTCACAGTATAATCCCTAATCCATTCACCTGCCAAATTACTGTTCCCAAAATACTGCTTTCATCATGTCATGGGTGCATTTGACCACTGCCTGCTACCATGAATATAGCTCAGCTCCAGGATTCCCACATGCACCACTGCACTTTGTACTTCTTTTTTTTAAAGTTAATTTATATGGAGTACAGTTTCTTTACAATGTACTTTTTTTTCAAAATCCCTTTATCTATTTATTTTTTAAAGTGTTTATTTATTTACTTAGCTGTGCCTGGTCTTAGCTGCAGTACATGGGATCTTTGACCTTAATTACAGCATGTGGGATCTAGCTCCTTGTCCAGGGTTGGAACCTGGGACCCTGCATTGGGAGCAAGGAGTCTTAGCCATTGGACCACCAAGGAAGTCCCTTTACAATGTACTTCTAACTTGGAATCCTCAGCCCCACACACTGTGCACAGTCCTACCAAATGACTTGGCTCATACTGGCTTTACACACGGATGATCCTCACCACTAATCTAAATCTAATATTTCTTCAAGGCCCTACACATTACAAAGCACTTATTCTGTGTTTTCTGAAAACTTTTTGCTGTAAAATGGTTCTACTTCGCTAAAATTTCCTGAAACCTCAATGAACTTAAGATGACTTGGCATTTCCTAGGTTAACTTTTTTCTTTTTGGCCAAACTGCACGGGTGCCTGGGGTCCCAGTTCCCCGACCAGGGATCAAACTCTCACCCCCTGCACTGGAAGTGCACAGTCTTAGCCACTGGACCACCAGGGAAGTTCTCTAGGTTAACCTTTGTACACCTGTTCTCCATCAGGGATGAACTGAGGGTACACAGTTTCCTGTCTGTGTCCATCACACAAAGTGTGCTCAGCTTTCCGCTGAATCTGGACCACCCTCTGCTTAATGTGACTCTGTTGCTCATCACCTTAATGACTGTCAGCATGATGGAATCAAAAACGGTTTGTTACAGTATTTTCAGTATTTTTGTCTTCACTTAAAATATTTTAGGGACTTCCCTGGAAGTCCAGTGGTTAAGACTTCAGGCTCCTAATGCAGGGGACATGGGTCTGCTCCCTGGTTGGGGAACGAAGATCCCACAGGCTGCAAAGCACAGCCTAAAAAAATAAATAAAACATTTTATAAATAAAGTGCATTTTTTAAAATTAAAGCAATTATGAGTTATGTTAATTAGAAATACAGTATCCATAAGAAAGGAATTTAAAGTTCTGAAATAACCAGATCACACCTAAGGAATATTGTTCAGTTTTGAATACTAGACTTTAAAGTAAGAGAGACCAGGTTGGTTAATGATCTGGAAAAAGTAACATATAATGAATAACTACAAGCAGAACACAGAACATTTGGCTTGTATATCATTGTTCTTGAAGAGAATGAGACTTGTCTTAAAATACTTCAAGTGGCATATTACAAAACAAGGATTAGACTCTCTTGACTCCAAAGGGTGAACAAAGAGTAAAACTTCAACTCACTGTTAAGAAACACTTCGTAAAAACCAGAACTGTCTGGAGGGGGCCAGTCTCCAGAGGTAGTGAATCACCTGTCCCAGGAAGTGTCCAGGAAACTGTACATCTTGGATTGTAAAAGCAGTGGCTATTTTTCTGTTTTGGGTCACAGATCCCTGGCAGCATCTGATAATAGGGAACAGAATTTTTCTACCCCCTCAAAACACACAAATATACAATAAAATAAATATTTCCAAATAATTTCAGGAAAGGACCACCTAAGCACTCTTAGCCAGAATCTCCTAAGTAAACAAATATCTATCAACCAAGGCATAGGAGCAATTTAAGGCTATATTTCCTTTAGGCATCCCTTTAAAAACTAATCCCCTATCCCAGGCAGAGGTGACTTTTTCCTTCAGTAAATTTCCTTACCGCATGTATATTCTGCCATAGTTACTTAAGTTTCTTTTGTTTATAAAACTAGAGGTTTCTTGAGGGCACTGCATCAAGATACATCAAACAAGGCTCCTGTTTTCAAACAGCTTAAAATCTGGAATCAAACAGACTCTTAACTCTGAAAGGGACTCTGGGAACATAAAACCCATCCACAAATAACCAGGATACAAGACTATGGGGCTGATACAAGATTAAACAGTGCTAGAGAAAATGGTTGAGGGAGGGTCAGAGGTAACATGAAAAGGCATCTCATTATGGTGCCTGCCTAATTTCTATGAACAATTTTATAACATTTTATCGACCGGACAAGAGAATGAGCTCTTTGGGTGTCTAATTTGTCTACACATGTTATCCTGCCCTTCTGAACCCAGCATAAAGCCTAAAACAGAACATATGTTTTATAAATGTCTGCTGAGAGGTCAAGAGAGGTAGCAGTCACAGAAGCTAGACTGTGAAGGAGAAGGATTCTGAGTTACATCACAAAGGGAAAATTTTTCTGATGGAAAATTATAGTGTTTAGAGTATATTCAAACAAAGGACAGTATTTGTGATGTTTCCATTGGGGAAAAGAATTTATAACTTTTGATATAACCCCACTACTTTAGTTGAATGTGTCTATTCATTTAAAAATCACTTAATGAGTTTCTTGTTGGAATAAATACCATATTTATTCATTGCAAATTCACTGAACAAAGGGTACAGGAGTGAGGCAGATGAAATACAAACAAACCCAAGTCTGGCCTTCAAAGAGCCAACTGTGTAGCTAATCGACAGACAGACAAATAATTAGAACTTGCAAGAGTAGATAAGTGTTCTAAAAAACTCAGGGAGCACAAAGGACGAAGGGACTGCTCAGACTGCAGGAAAGAGGTGGGGAGAAGCGTATGGAGGTGGTGTAACTGAAAACTGTAAGAATGAGTAAGGTTTCATTCCAGAAAAGGTATTCCTGACGATATCTGCATAGTTCATTATGTTCACAAAATTCTTTCACACCTCTCCCATTTAATCTACCCATGTGGTTGTGTAACCCACGTATTACAAGACATTAAAAAATCAATCTCAGGGACAGAACGAAATGTGAAGCCAACTACTTGAAAACCAATGTCTTGAACAAATAGAAACATTTTAAGCAGCAAGACAACTTGGGGGTTAGGGGAATGCCTGGGACACAAGGGCAGCCGGGCCAAATATTGGGGTAACGGAAGGTGAACCAAACTTGGCAGGTGGGGCCGCCTGACGTGATAGGGGTCTGTTCCCCGGAGGGAAGGAGGGAGCTCGAGGGGTCTGGCACTCGCTGGCCGCAACCTCTGAGCTCGATTATGGGCCCTGCCGGTCAGACCCAGAAGTCAGCGGTCGCGCGCAGCCTCCCCATTCCGCGGGGATGCAGGGATGCTCAGCCCACCTGGTCCATTTTGGGTATCACCTTCCGTCGGCCCCCCATCTGGAAGCGCAGAAGGTTGTAGAACTCCTCAGGGTGCCCCAAGCACTTCACGAACTCCATGCTGGCGGCAGCGGACAGCCGGATCCCTGAGCTCACCTCGTCGAAACCTCAGCCTGGCCCCTTCCCGTACTCAAGGAAGGATTAGGCTGAGGAGGTGCGGCTAGACGGCGGGGCGGGGCGGAGGCGGACCCAACGCGGCGGCGCCACGCCCATTTCCCCACCAACTTCAACGGGCCTCCAGCTCTCGCGCCGCTCCCGGTGAGCGCGCGGGGTGGACTGACGGGTGTCGATTGGCTAGGGCCGCTCGCACCAGGAAGACGCTGGCCAATCGGCGGAGGCATGAGTCTGGCGTGAGGACCACATCCTAGAGGCTAAATGGAGGGTGAAAAAGGGGCGGGCGGGAGAGCGGGATTGGTGCTCGTAATGGAGGCGGGCCTTTGTTTTCCTCTGTTTGCCTTGGGCGGATCTGGGGCAGTGAACCCTCGCTTTGCGAAACCCCGAGGCGGAGCTCAGGGCGTTGGAGACCGGCCCCGGGCTGGCTTCCTCTGAAAGCCCAGCCGCGGAGAGTCCAATATGACTTTGTTAACAAGCCCTCCACATGTTCGTCCTGCCGACCAGATTAGCTCTTCCCGGACGCACTCGGCGCAGGCGCACCTCGCTGGGTGGGATCAGCCTGAGGCTGCCGAGCACACTTTAGTCCCAGAAAAGGATTTGAAGAATTTCTACGCCCTATCCAAAGATGATATGGAAAGTGCTCTCACAAGCCCCAGAAAGTAATTGCTGTCCCAGCCCCCAACCTCCATATCTATTTTAACAGCAATCAGTGACCCTTTTAAAATTTTAAGGCAGATCAGATCACTGCCCAAAAACCTGCAGTGTCTCTCCATTACATTCATAAAAGCCGAAGTTCCTATGAGAGTCTAAAAGCTATATATATGAGTAGCGCCCCATTCTCATTACCTCTCTCACCTTTATTTTCTATCCCTCTCTCCTTTGCCCAGGGCCTGTTGTCAACAGTTCATTTTCCTGCACTATTTCCTCCCACGCCAGATATGCAGTTGGCTAACTCCTTCAAGTCTTTGCTGGTGTCTCATTTAGGCCCACACTGATCACCCTGTTTTACAGGGCAGCTTGCCCCGATTCCTCCCCCACCACTGCTGATGCCCCATTCTGCTCTAGTTTTTCCAGTAGTCTTGTTTCTACGGTCCTTGGACTCTTTAATCAATAGAAATTGGTAAGAGGCCAGACCAGGAATTCAGGCAAGGCTTTACTGGGACACGAGAGAAAACAAGTAGTAGATTACCTTGCTCACTCTCTGAAGGGGGGCCAAGCTTGTCCCTTAAAAGGGGTGAGCCTAGGGTCAGATCAGTGGGTGGTGGGTGGAAGGGGAGGAGTGGCTTAGGTGGTTGGCTCACTGATGGTGCTGTGTGCAAGGATCATGGTGTACCTGCTTTTGTTCCTGGCACCTCAGAAGTGCCAGTTGGGTTTTGGTCTTATTGTATCTTATTGTTCATGTGGAACCCTGTACCAAGGTCACAGGATAAAAATCTCTGGAACTGACCAAACCCCATAGCAACTGTTGCCATCAGCCTCCAGATCTAAACCAGACAGTTCTCTGACCCCATATTATGTAAAATGTGCACCCTATTAACCACCCTATAGCATCGTAACCAATCACCTAATGCCACCATTCCAGTAGGAATTTTCTCTGTTCTTGAGGCTATAAAAGTTGGCTGCTAACCTGCAAAAGGGTTCAGTTCTCCCTTGAGCCAGCCCACTGTTCTAACAGCATCTCCCACTCTAATAAACTTTATTCTCCTCTCATTCTGCCTCCTCATATCTGGAAATTCTTTTCCAACCTGTGCATGGACCATAATTTTCCCAACAGTTCATTATTTGCCCAAACATACAGTTATGTTTAGTCCCTTCTAGTCTCTTTGCATTCTGCTGCTCGGGGAGACATCTGTCCAGGTCTAAGCACTACAGTTAAGGGTCCAGGTCCCAGCCTATCTCAGGACTGATTGCATTCTGATATATATCGTTTACTTATGATGTTTAGTGTCTGCTTCTCCTTGTAAACTGTAAGTTCAACGATGACAGACCTTTGTTTTGTTCACTAACATAGCCTCAAGTTTTACAGCGCAACTCGTTGATGTCCCCTGAACACTGCAAACTTAACATTGCCCCTAACTGGAATCTCTTGCCCATTGAAACTCCTTCTCCTTCTCCACTAACAGCCTCCCGGTTGCCTAATTACAAAATCCACATATCATCCCTAAGTCCTCCTTGCTCTCCCTACACCCATTCATCAAGTCTCTGGAGTCCAAGAAACACCTATATTTCATCTTAATCTCTGCTCCATCGAGGTTCAAGCCCCATCTTCTCTCTCCAACTATTTTGAGGACAGTTTCCCATCTCTCTCTCTCCATCCAATCCCATGTGACAGTTTGAATAATGTATCTAAAACATATATTTGATTATATTACTCTCTTGCCTACCATCTTTCCCTTTCATAAGGTATTATGATTTTAATCAGCTTATGGTGAGGCCCTGTGGGCTTTTAGACTTTTGATTTCATGAATTAGTCTGGCAACATAGAAAAACAGACTGAAGGGAGTTTCATGGAGAACTCATGTATCCACGATTTAGTTTCGTCTTACCTGATGTTTCAGTCAGTTCAGTTCAGTAGCTCTCGTGTCCGACTCGTTGCGACTCCATGAACCACAGCACACCAGGCCTCCCTGTCCAACACCAATTCCCAGAGCCTACCCAAACTCATGTCTATTGAGTCGGTGATGCCAAACTTGATGTTTGGTCCCGCTTAAAACTCTTGTCCTAAAGGAAATCAACCCTGAATATTCATTGGCAGGGCTGATGTTGAAGCTGAAGTTCCAATATTTTGATGTAAAGAGCCAATTCAATAGAAAAGATCCCGATGCTGGGAAAGATTGAAGGCAGGAGGAGCAGCGGGTGACAGAGGATGAGATGGTTGGATGGCATGACCAACTCAATGGACATGAGTTTAAGCAAACTCCGGGAGATGGTGAAGGACAGGGAAGCCTGGCGTGCTGCAGCCCATGGGGTTGCAAAGAGTAGGACACAAGAGCGACTGAACAAGAGTAACAAAAACTCTTGTCAACTTGTAACTTTATATCACTACTTGCATACTGCTTTTGGCCAGAAAACACAAAGCTAAGAGTTTTAGCACTCCTTCGCTTCCCTGTTACAAGGATCCTGTAAGAAACATTCCCTTCTTTCAATTTTAAATTCCACAAAGGAAATGCTTTCAAGATAAAATCGAGGATTCTGGCACAGAATAAAAATTACCTCATCATTTGGCACTTAAATTCCCTTTGGATTTCAGCCTCCTAGTCAGTCACTTGACTACTTTGAAACCTTTTTTGAAGCTTTTCTGAAGCTCCCTGGCCTCTCTCCTTTGTCTGTTCTTCAGATTTAACAAGCATCCATTAAACACCAACAACATGCCCCACACTGGGAATAATGAAGACAAGGTGGATGAGGTTCTACCCCAGAGAGGGAGAGGCGGAAGAAGTCCAGTCCAGAGTAAGAGACAGATGTGTCTGACGTGATGTTGCTGTTTGCTAGAGACACACCTGGAGCCACATCCAGTTCCCCAAGTCTGATCCAGGTGCCCAGCCAGAAACAGTATGGACAAATGGACAGTGACCAGACCAGATAAGATGAAAGAATTCTTACCCATAACCTCTGCACCAGTTGGCCTGGAATGGTCAGGACTTGATCAACTACTTCTCTATCTTTTGTCCCTGCTTCCAACTCAGGACCAACCACAGAAAACCAAATATACTCCCCAAACCAGTCACACAAGACACCCCCACTTCTAGTTAGCTTGCTTCCAGCATCCCCTTTCCAACCTCCTCCCATCAGAGCAAAATGATTTCATTTTTTTTTTTTTTTTTTGGACTATAAAGTCTTCCCACTCCCTGCCTGCCTCTGAGTTTCAGCCACATGCCAGTGATGGGGGCTGAGGCCCTTGCTATAGCAAGCTCTGAATAAAAAGCCTCATTTGCTTGTTCTTATTCCGGTGGACTTTTCTATTTCCACAAACCTCATTACTTCAATCATGTTTACCCGTTACTCTCATCCAGAACTTTATGCTAATTATCCTTTGTCTGACTCTTCACCTCACCTTGAACCCCTCAAGGTCAGGGACTGTGTCTAAACAGGGCACCTGGCACAGTACTTGCCACGTAACAAGTCTCCACTACTTTTTATTGAATACCAAGGCCTGAAATGAGAGACTGTATTGCAACTTTTAGCCCACAGATAGGCAATGGCACCCCACTCCAGTGCTCTTGCCTGGAAAATCCCATGGACAGAGGAGCCTGGTGGGCTGCAGTCCATGGGGTCGCTAAGGGTCGGACACGACTGAGCGACTTTACTTTCACTTTTCACTTTCATGCATTGGAGAAGGAAATGGCAACCCACTCCAGTGTTCTTGCCTGGAGAATCCCATGGATGGCGGAGCCTGGTGGGCTGCCGTCTATGGGGTCGCACAGAGTCGGACACGACTGAAGTGACTTAGCAGCAGCAGCAGGCAGTCACTTGGCCCCCACCCTGACACATAAAGCACTTTTTCGTAACCTACTAAAATGTTTCCAACACTGTTGTAACAAGCTGGCCTTCTCCTACTAGTGTAGAAGTTTTCTTGTCTTGTTTATCATTGTATTTCCAGACCTAGCATTTAGGAGGCGTTTACGAAATAACTGGGGGCTCTTTATCCCTTCTCAGTGTCTATCCTGAGAGATTTGTACTTTCTTTCTCTTTAATAAATCCTATTCACTTGCTACCATGAGTGTCTGCGTGTTCATGAAGTTCATTCTTTGGCTCTGTGAACAAGAACTCAGATTCTCATTTCATCTTTTGGGGGCTCATCCGGGATCCTTCAACACCTATATAAGATCTGAAAAGTCAAATCCAGGCAATGGCTGATCCCACTCCTCCTTTTGAGACCACCTTATGGAACTGGGTATCAACTTCCACCTGGTGGAAACCCCTGGTCCTGAATGGAAGTCTTATTTTGCTCATATTGTTTTTTGGCCCTTGTATTCTAAATTGTCTCTCTTGCTTTGTAATGTCTCACATTGAAGCTATCAAGCTTCAAATGGTTATAGAAATAGAGCCTAAGATGACACACCGAGGTTCACTAGATCATCCCAGTGGTGAAGATCTAATTGCCATCCCTTCATGATGCCCCTACACAGCTTGGAGAAGCCAGATTGGTCACTGCCCCTTTCCCCAGACTGGCATTTAGTCTCCATCTCTAGAGGCGAGGATTGAGGGAGAAACTGCTAGGCAGTCAGTGTAGGACTCTGAGACCTCGGTCTTGTTTTCAATAAACATCTCACTCCATTAGCCTGAAGCTATACCCTCTGTCCTGAGTTCTTGCAATGTGTCCTTTTGTTGTTGTTCAGTCGCTCAGACGTGTCTGACTCTTTGTGACCCCATGGACTGCAGCACTCCAGGCTTCCCTGTCCTTCACCATCTCCCATAGTTTGCTCAAACTCATGTCCATTGAGTTGGTGATGCCTTCCAATCATCTTGTCCTCTGTCATTCCCTTCTCCTCCTGCCTTCAGGGTCTTTTTCAGTGAGTCGGTTCTTTGCATCAGCTGGCCAAAGTACTGGACCTTCAGCTTCAGCATCAGTCCTTCCAATAAATATTCAGGGTTGATTTCCTTTAGTATTGACTGGTTTGATCTCTTTGCTGTCCAAGGGACTCTCAAGAGTCTTCTCCAGAACCACAGTTCAAAGGCATCAATTCTTCAGAACTCAGCCTTTTTTATTGTCCAGCTCTCACATCTGTACATGACTATTGGAAAGACCATAGCTTTGACTATATGGACCTTTGTAGGCAAAGTAATTTCTCTGCTTTTTAATATGCTGTCTAGGGTTGTCACTGCTTTTCAATGTGTCTTTGGCCTGATAAATGATCAGCAATCAGATCCAAGGAAGCAACCAAAAATGTAATTAATACTAGTAAAGATATAAAACTGCTATAATCCCCACCTTTTGGGGGACTCTTTACCCACCTCAGTGTCCATGCTGAGAGCTTAGTACTTTCCTTCTCTTTAATAAATCCTATTCATTTGTAAAAAAATTAAAAAAACAATTATTGAATGGCTAAGGCCACTGAGAAGAGACTCTTGAGAGTCCCTTGGACTGCAAGATCCAACCAGTCAATCCTAAAGCAAATCAGTCCTAAATATTTATTGGAAGGACTGATGCTGAAGCTGAAACTCCAATACTTTGGCCACCTGATGTGAAGAAATGACTCATTGGAAAAGACCCTGATGCTGGGAAAGACTGAAGGCAGGAGAAGGGGACAACAGAGGATGAGATGGTTGGATGGCATCACAGACTTGACGAACTTGAGTTTGAGCAAGTTCCGGGAGTTGGTGATGGACAGGGAAGCCTGGTGTGCTACAGTCCATGGGGTCACAAAGAGTCAGACACGACTGAGCGACTGAACTGAAGGCCATTGAAGCCTCACATTAAATTCCAAGCTTTTTACAATGTCAATCATCATGAAACTCCAGCTCGTAAGTAAATCTTTTCCCTAACACCTGCGGAGTCCAAATATCTCACCTCTTACTCCTAAGTGAAACCTGGACTTTCCACCCCTCACCTGCAGCCTGTCAAGCAAAGCCTTTCCTCCCGTCGAACAGGCACACGGGCCACAGGCGTCATTCCCACTGTTCACCCCACCCTAGCCCTGTAGGTGCTGTAGCACCATCTTCTTCTCTCATCCTCATTCAGTCTGCCTCTACTGGCTTTTCCTTTCCTCCTCGCAGAACTAACCTGAGACTTTCTGCCACGAACCTCCTGCCAGGATGAATGGTATCTCAGAGCGGGCGCGGCAGCCGTGTTTTCCGTGTTTTTCTTTCGTGTTTCTGCTTCCCTGTCACCTCCACATGGAACCCAGTCCATGCAGTTCTGCTGAAGAACTGAAAACGTGGTCATCAACCTTCACAACTCAGCTACTAGGTGCTACTATTTTCCTCATTACAGACTGAAGTCAGAGAAGTGATAAGTCAGTTCCTGAGAGGACAGAGTAGACTGAGAATTATTCTCCCATGTTTTGCTCTATAAAATTTTATGTGGCTTGAATTTTAACAACTTAAATGATAAAATAAGGAATCTCCTTTTCCCTCTTGGCTTTCTACCATTCCTACCCTGACAACCTTCCACTATGGGTTCATCCAGCATAGCTCTTCTTTTTGACCCTAAGCTACTAGAGACTGCTGGACAAGGTCGGGAAATGGAGCAACTAACTACTCTGGTCTCCAGCCTGGTTCTACAACCTTCCCTTGAGCTCTAACTTCCCCTCACAGCTGTTACAAAAGCTCCCTAACTCCTACTCTGTGCCTCAAAAGACCTCACCTCCAGCTCATTTTCTCTGTGTCTATTTTTCTTTTCCTACTTGAGCCCAGGCTTCTCTACATGCTGGCACTGGTATTTCTCTTCATCCTGGTTTCCCCCTCACCCGATCATACACACATCCTGACATCACTTCCGTCTGTGATCCTCTTTCTCATTTCCTTCAAGGACCACCTTCTTGAAGAGCAGAGCTCCCTCACAGCTCACTGGGCTCCCACCCAGTCCTCAGCCCCTACAGACTGGCTGCCATTCTGCACAATTGGCTCTCGAAGGTCATGACCTCAAATTTGCCCTACTGTCAAATTCAGAGGCCTCTTCTCTGTCCTGTGCACCACTGGCTGCCCCCAGAGTTCTCTCCTCCTCTTCGATCTGATCTCCAGTTGGCTTCTGTCATCTCTTGCTTCTTATACAAAAGATCTTAAGGCTCTCCTGTGACCATCCTTCTCAGGCCGCACGAGTACCCCTGTTAACCTTCTCGAACTGACCCTCCGCTCCAAGGAAAGCTCCCAAATCCATGTCTGCAAGCCTGCACTGGCAGCGAGCTTCCTGGCTGTTGTCCTCTGCTTCGGTACAGGTACCCCAAGCTCAGCGCACAAGGTCTGTCTCCTCATGGAACCTGCTCAGTTCCCTCGACTTTCTATCTCAAGGGCAAAGTCGGGGTGGCTTCCTCTAGCTCTCAGCTGCCAGGCCTGAGCCATCCTCAGCCCCTCCCCAGCCATACTTCCACATCCAGTCAGCTGACATCCATCACCTTGGTGACCCTCCCATCTCTGTTCCTTTCCACTTCCACTGCTGTTTCTAGTTCTGTGGCTTCTTTTCTCAACAACTGCCAACAGCATTTTCCCTTTTCTATTAATCTCAGTGAGTGTCCACTCACATGCAGGCTGTGATGTCTGCCCAGCCCAGCCCTTCTTGTACTCCAGCCCCTTGCAGACACTAACTTACAGGAAGCAGCCTGTGTGGGTACCCCCTGGCCCCCAGCCAGTGCCTGCCATCAGGTGGCTTTCCCCACCCCACCGTGGGCAGCTCAGTGACTTCAGACAGACAAGAGTAACGAGTGCATGGCTGCCTTCCTCCCAGCCCCGCTCCTTGTAAGCAGACCCATTTGGCCAACTCAACACGTCTCACACGGTGCCTTCACAAAGAGCTCAGTTACGTATGGTGAAAGAATCTTTCCTACCAAATAAAGATGACAGCACAAAGTAATGAACAGCTTTATTTCCATGTCCTGGTTTCTTCGAGGTTTCGCTAACAACTTTGATCCCTGTACTGATGAGCTTGTCAGTAGTCACAAATACATCACCTTGAGGAGGAAACAAGGTTTTGTTTTTGTTTCTATAACCCATTGGACACACCAGGAACATGGCCAGCTCCCTGATCCTGTCTCTCCTCCTTCTCCTGGTGTCTCTGTCCCACGGGAAGGGTCCAATCGGGAGGCTAAATTCGAGCACTACTCTCCTGTTACTTCCCCCTCAGCCCTGGATCCCTCTTGAGGAAAAAAGAAGGATGATAATTCCCTTTTCCTGGTTCTCAAATGGAGGATCTTAACTCCAGCCAGTGTTTTAAAACCAAAACCAAACCAAATAAAACATCTGCAAAGCAGAGCTGGGCCTGGCTGTCTCCCACTGGCTCTCACTTGCTCTGCCACACTGTCATTTCGGGAGGTCTTCCCTAAAGTGCCATTGTGACTTGTCTCATCTTTCACAATGGGGATCAGATAGGAAGAATTAACCAAAACTAGCAGAGAACAAAATCAAACTTTGTGAAAACCGCCCTAGACCGAACTCCAGTGAGATGGACATCAACAGTCCTAGCATCCCAACCACCCAATTCCTGTGCCCAGTCCCAATCTCTGCCCACAGCTCTGTCTGCAATACTCCGGCATTACAGTCCCTTCAGGGCAAAGCTCCATATAGGAGGAGGCTGGACGCTCTAGGAGGGCTGCAGCTGCTTGGGCTCATCTGCTGACAACCTGGGCTGGCACTGGGGGCACCACCACGTGAGCCTCTGGAAGCCCCCCGGCGGCCCCAGGGACTCTCTGACCACCTGGTGCCCGGCAGGGCACTGCTCCTTCTGGTAGATCTGCGTGTGCTGCCGTGTGCCCTGGAATTTGCCCTGCAGCCAGTCTGCACTGAAGGCCACCACATGGTCCACCAGGGCCTCGAGGCGTGGAAGACCCAGGAGGGAGCCTGGAGAAAGCGGGTGGATCCCGGCTCTGAACAGGGCCTCGTTCTTAATGATGTTCCCTGGAAGAAGGTGGGGAGGGGACGAGGGAAGGCAAAAGGAAACGTCCATAAGAAAAGCTGGCCACAAAATTAATAAAACAGAGCAAAGCTAGCGTAGGGAGCACCTCAGGAGGAACCACTCGTCCTTGGGGCTCTCAAGGGAGTCACTGCACTGAGTCAGTCACACCATCTGCGAAGGATTTCCTAACACTTACCCATCTGGTGGATTACAGTCCATAGAGTTGCAAAGAGTTGGACACAACTGAGGTGACTTAGTATGCACACACCCCAGAGGTGGTTGTAAAGATGAAATGACATAAAACTCACACATGGCCCAAGTTATAGCAAAGAGATTAACAAAAGAGGCTTGGATCTGAGTGCCTGGCTGTGAATCCTGGCCCAACCAGACCCAGCTACCTGACCCTATAGAGTTTCCTGCCTTCCTTCAGCTTCTGTCTCCTTCTCTCTAAAATGGGGGTGGGTTACCCGGTTTTTGTGGGCAGAAAATGAGAATTCTCACACATACATACAAATGCTGAGCACTATGCTGGTATGTAGAGAGTAATAATAAATACTGCCGCTGCTGCTGCTGCGTCTCTTCAGTCATGTCCGACTCTGTGCGACCTCATAGACGGCAGCCCACCAGGCTCCCCCGTCCCTGGGATTCTCCAGGCAAGAACACTGGAGTGGGCTGCCATTTCCTTCTCCAATGCATGAAAGTGAAAAGTGAAAGTGAAGTCGCTCAGTCGTGTCTGACTCCTAGCGACCCCATGGACTGCAGCCCACCAGGCTCCTCTGTCCATGGGATTTTCTAGGCAAGAGTACTGGAGTGGGGTGCCATTGCCTTCTCTGATAATAAATACTAGCTGCTATTATTATTTAAAATGTCAAGCTTAATGCCTGAAATATAGAAAGTGTTCAGAAGGTGTTATTTTTTACATTTTAATTTTTTAAAATATTTACTTATTTTTAATTGATGATTGCTTTATAATATTGGTTTGATTAGAAGGTGTTATTTTATTTTTTTCTACTCCTGTCTCATTTGCTGTGATGTCAACTTTGACCTCTCCTTTCAGAATCAGTAAGTTTCTTCAAAATGTCCCAACAGTGCATTTTCTTTAACCTCCACTAGGCATTTATCACAGTCTATCTTAAGTTCCAGGAAGTTGAGTCCAAGTCTGCTGGGTTATTAACACTCTCCTCCAGGAGAGACAGTGGGCTTAGTGGCAGGCAGACGTTTAGCATGCGTGGAGTGATGGATGGGTGAAAAGACTGCTCTTTCCAAGCACTTCACGGTCAGACAAAATTTCTAATTCACCAGTGGACTACCTGGTTCATATCTCAGCTGTGCTCTTAGAGCAAAGGGTCTTTTGCTTCAATTTTTTCATCTGAACGAAGGAAAAACTGGTAAGTGGCCATCCTGCAGAAGAGCAGTAAGGATGGAACTGTGTGCCTGGCAAGGCGGAGTCAGTCACCTGAAAAACGTCAGCTGTTATGATTACTGTCCACAATAGCAGCTAGTTTATAGAGTATTTCTCTTGCTGCTGCTGCTGCTGCTGCTAAGTCGCGTCAGTCATGTCCGACCCTGTGCAACCGCATAGACGGAAGCCCACCAGGCTCCTCTGTCCCTGGGATTCTCCAGGCAAGAACACTGGAGTGGGTTGCCATTTCCTTCTCCAATGCATGAAAGTGAAAAGTGAAAGTGAAGTCGTTCAGTCGTGTCCGACTCTTAGCGACCCCATGGACTGTAGCCTACCAGGCTCCTCCATCCATGGGATTTTCCAGGCAAGAGTACTGGAGTGGGGTGCCATTGCCTTCATTTCTCTTGCTAAATTACCCTAAATGCTGCTCCTAGAAGCCTGTGCTCCTCTGGGTGCAGGAACTGTCATGATCCTACTATATGCTGCTAAGTCACTTAAGTCGTGTCCGACTCTGTGTGACCCCATAGATGGCAGCCCACCAGGCTCTGCCATCCCTGGGATTCTCCAGGCAAGAACACTGGAGTGGGTTGCCATTTCCTTCTCCAGTGCATGAAAGTGAAAAGTGAAAGTCGCTCAGTTGTGTCCGACTCTTCACGACCCCATGGACTGTAGCCTACCAGGCTCCTCCGTCCATGGGATTTTCCAGGCAAGAGTACTGGAGTGGGTTGCCATTGCCTTCTCCAGATCCTACTATATACGACAATTTAAAAATAAATTTAAAAAAAAAGGATGGAGGGATGTGACCCCTGCTCTCTAGAAGGTCATGCTCCAGGAGGCTGTCAGGCCAACTATGACTAACAATATAATCAGGGTAGGAGAGAAGTCAGAAAAGCCTGATAACTCCCTCATTTTAAAAAACAGGGAAGGGACTTTCTGTGGTGGTCCAGTGGTTAAGATGCTGCACTTCCAATGCAGGGGGCATGGGTTCAATCCCTGGTCAGACAACTAAGACCCCACATGCCACAAGGCAAAAAAAAAAAAAAAAAGAGGGAAGTAGAGCCAAGGAGCCCTGAGAGCTGTGGTGGGTCCCAGTGTCCCACCTCCCGGACAAGGGACTTTCTCACTAGGTCTATCGGGGGACCACCCTCTGCCATCAGCCGTACCTAAGCCTGAGAAGTATCGCTGGTCCAACAGCGTATAGCAGATGGGCTGCTCCCGGCCCAGAGCCTCCAGGGCCTGTCCTCGGTGAAACTTTTCTGACAATATGTCAGAGGCGGGACTGACCACAGGGGAAGAGAAGCGCCATGTCATCTGACAGTTATAGAAGGCCAGGAAGCCACTCCCGCTGAAATGTAGGACCAGCCTGGGAAGAGAGGAGAGGCCACAGTCCACAGGGTGATGCCAGCAGCATCTGGTCCTGTGTGCACACACGGCTCCCACTCCACGCAGGACAAACCTGGAGAAGCTCAGGTCCCAGAGGACAAAAGGGATGGCTCTGCCACAACTGTCAAACTCTCACAGCCAAATGGAGTAATTAGAAGAAAAAATATATATTCTCCTTTTTCCTGATCAAAACAATACATAGAAGACAACTTGGGACATACAGAAGAGTCTCAAGTTCAGGAGGTGTGGCTACGGCCCAAAGCAGGGCTTGTTAGGAAGGAGGGCAGAGCCGATGCTAAGGAGGCCCCTCTCCCATCCTGGGCAAGATCACACTCACTCCCCTGGGCTTCCTGAATTGCAGACACAGAGAAGAAACCTCCATGAACCCCGATAAGCAACAGTGGGTCACTCTGTGAGGGGAGAGACTCAGGCTGCAGCTGGACGCCAAGACTCACGCATCTTTATGTGAAAGTTAAGGGACAATTTGAGAGGAACAGGACTCAGAAAAACACCTGTGCATGGTATTTGAGGTGATTACTCAAGGAAAAATACATCCCAAATGGAAATGAAATCAGCAGGATTCAAGGTGGAGGAAGATGGAAAGGATGGGTGAAGATATCAGCACAGGACCCTGTAACATCTACTGCACGATCTGAGGTCTACAGTCATGGCAGAGCACCTGAGAATGTAAACCAAGTGTGAGGGAAGGAGGCGCCTAACAAAGGACACCCCTCGTATGTTTTTAATATCACTGAATTTAATTATACATAACTAACAATTTAGTTAATTAGCCATCTGGAACTAAAATTCTAAACTAGCTCAGCAGACACAGAAGATGGGGTAGAAATGACAGAAAAGTATAGAAGTAGAAATAGTAATATTTTAAAAGTCTCAACTTGGAGAGAGGGGTGGCAGGAGAGTGAGTGAAACACCAGTGTTCATAATAAGGGAGAAGATTATTAATGTAAAGCTATCAAAAAATTGATAGTTATTAACCCAGGGGGGAAAAAAAACAGGTATCATTTAAAGATAAGATTACCACCAATAGGATGAAGATGAATAGCAGTACTTCCCAATTAACAGGGGTTTAAAAAAAGAGGGGGAAGAAAAGAAATGTGATAAATCCTGATAAATCCAACAGAAGAAAACAAGGGACAGTAAGACTGCAGATGAAAGAAAATCCAAATAGCCTAGTTACCCAATTTCAAAACAAGGAGTTTCAGTTTGAGTTTAAAGAGATACAAAAGCCTGCTATTCACTGTTGATAACAAACTTACCTAAAATAAGTGGAAAAAAATGAACCCATAAACAAGTGGAAAAAAAGTACGGGGAGTGAGCCAACCAAACATGGAACAGCACTGTTAATGTCAAAAGAAACCGAATTAGGGCCAAAGGCAGTCAGAAGGCACAGGATTATTTAATAATGAAGCTATAAAGAAACTGTGAGAGTCAGGGACCCTGATGCCCGCGACCCAGGGCAGCAAAACAAAGCCCCTAAAGTGCTTAGAAAGACACACACACACACACACAAGTCGCTCAGTCGTGTCCGACTCTTTGCGACCCCATGGATTGTAGCCCACCAGGCTCCTCGGTCCATGGGATTTTCCAGGCATGAATACTGGAGTGGGTTGCCGTTTCCTTCTCCAAGAAAGACAAAGAGAACCTATAAAAACACAACTACTGT
The DNA here is from genome assembly GCF_029378745.1 of Bos indicus. NCBI lineage: Eukaryota > Metazoa > Chordata > Mammalia > Artiodactyla > Bovidae > Bos > Bos indicus. The sequence continues at coordinate 7,456,900 of NC_091767.1, forward strand.
GGGGGATTTCAATGCTCCTCTTCCCGAGCTTGGCATATTAAATAAGCAAAAAAATAAGCAAGAATGGAGAAAATCTGAGTGATCAAAACAACTACCTGTTCTTAACATTTACAGAGTGTTTTACTTTTTCTGTTTGGTTGGTTTTTATCAGAATGTTTTACTTTTAATGAACATTTTATCTTCATTTATGTATATAAAATGTAAGCAAAGATCAATTATGTGTTTGGCTGCAAACTTTGATGCCAAAAGTAGAAAATGTACAGGCTATTGTCCTGATCAAAATCCAAAAAAAAACTTAAAAACAATGACCCCAAACACTCAAAGAAAGTAGATATAACTCAGGCCATGTTCGTTGGGAAAATTATCCCCGCTCTCCAAGCTGCCAGGTGGTTCCTGTCACTCCCCTAGTGTAGACCACAGTCTCCCTGCCATCACGGTGGCCAGGGAAGTGGGTTCTCTCTCCCAGAAGTGGGCTGCCAGAGGGCAGGTGGAGAGCCTGGCCCAGGCAAAGCCCGGAGACCCTGCACAGCCGCAGTCCCAGCCCATGGCCTACTCGACCACGCCTCACCTGGGAACAGGGTCCCTCCAGTCACCCCTCTTGTTTGCCTTCTTCGCTCTGGAGAACTCGTTCACCCGAATGCTGCCAAACAAACCAAAGCTGACCTGCAGCCATCTCTCAGCACCTCCTGCAGGGGTGTCTCCCCCCAAACACTGCAGACCATCGTCTCCACTGGGGACAGCACTGTCTCCTCCCGGGGACCAGGAGGACGGGTCAGAGGCTTCTTGGTGGTGCCTGGCTTTGTCCTTCTGCTCTCCTTCTCGTAGAGGCTCTGACAGTAGGGAATTGCCCAGGGACACAGCTTCTTCATCTGGATCAAATCTAAGGAATAATTTCTTTCCATGGACCTAGAAAAAGATGAACATGATCTAAGGCTTGGTATAGAATTATTTGTGTCTTCCCAAAATTCATATGTTGAAATCTACCCTCAATATGATGGTGTCTAGAGGTGGGGCCTCCAGGAGGTGATCAGGTCATGGGGATAGAGCCCTCATACATCGGACTAGTGCCTTTATAAAAGAGACTGCAGAGGGCTCCCCCACCTCTTCCTCCACATGAGGACACAGCAAGAAGACACCTGTCTACAAACCAGGAAGTTGATCCTCACTAGACACTGAATCTGCTGGCACCTTGACCTTGGACTTCCCATGCTCCAGACTGTGAGAAATAAATTTTTGTTGCTATAAGCCACCTGGTGTGACATGTTCTGTTACTGCAGTCCACAAAGACTGAGCCTTTTAGACCTAGAAAGGGGAAGACTGGAAGAGGTGCATCCAGCCATTTATCCTAATATAAATGTCTCCCCTTCTGCCTCTTCTATGAAGCTTTCCCAACTTGAGTATTCGGGACTTGCCTTTTGTTCCAGTCATATGAGCACTTAGTATACAGTTTTCAAAATGATTAGTAGCAAGTGGAACAATCGTATCAGCAATGAAAGAGATGTACGCTGGATGCAGGGCCACTCTAGAATGCCCAAGAGGAAATGCTTCCAATTTTTTAATGGATTAGCCAGTCTTCTGAGTCTGTTATGAAAAATTATTTTCTACGAGCCAGCTCTGTGACAGCAGATGCTAAGATGCAGGCCTCTGGGATCCAGAGACAAAGGGACATTAGTTGTGTCCTGCAAACTTTGCAGGACAGTGTGGACAAAGAGTACAGGTGCTCTCGTGCAGACCTGGAGGTTAGAGGGCTTGGGCTCCAGTCTCTGCCCCTTGCCAGCCTATGTCAGCTTGGGCTAACCACTCTCCCTTCCTTGAGGCCCTCCTTCAAATGCAGAAAACATGTGAAGTTCTAGCAGACCTCTTACAAACATCTTTCAGTTCTAACTGAGGTTTTATAGACTGGGATGTATGTGTGAGACAGAGAGAGAGAAAGGAAAGAGAGATAGAAGGGCAAGGTGGAAGATAGAAAACTAGTATTTACTGAGTGCCTATTATGTGCCAGGCATAAAGTCTACTTAGTTCAATTTTAACTGGTAGGTGGTTTACCCCATTTTACAACTCAAGCAGACACTAGAGCTGAGACGTTGAGTACCTTGTTTAGGAGCACACAGCTAAGAAGCAGCAGAACTCATAAGTTTCTCTACCACCAATTACTGTAAGTCTCCTAAGTACCGGACACTCAGTTAAGTGCTAGGAATACAATAATGCTGAGGTCACAGCCCCTGTCCTGTTTATTTGTCTCCTGCAATCAATAGACAGGACAAATTTAGGAATGAGGGGCCAACAGGAGGACATATAAAGTACCCTGGAAGCGCATCAGGGTCTCTCCCCCCACCCAGCGCAGACAGAACAGGCTTCTCAAAGGATGTGATGGCAAGGCTGAATCCAAAGGAGACTAGGAATTACCGTGGTAACATGAAGGTACAGGAATGGGGGTGGAGTAGGGAGAAAAAGGAAGATCAGCATGTCAAACCATAAGCAAGAAGGGCTGTGAGAGGAGCTCCAAATAGTTCAGCATGATTGGGGAGAGATCTAAGGCAGGGTGAGCTGCAGGCCAGAGGGGGAGGCAAGAAATCAGATTAGCAAGTAGTCACGTGAGCCCTTAAGGGAATACCGACTGATGCTGAGGGCAAAGATGAGCCAGGCTGAAACCCAGAACAAAGGCTATGCTCAATTCTCCACCAATTAAAAAGTAAATTAAAAAAAAAATTTTTTTAAAGGCTATGCTCTTTCCTCACCTCCTTGCTGGCCCCAGAGAATTAAATACTGTTTCCAACCAAAAGTGCACAGTGGACTCAGCTAGAGTCACCAGAATCACTTCAGACCATGAACATGAATATCCAGCTCACGCACAGTTCCATGGGCCACTGTGCCACTGACCTGAGGCTGAGAAACGTCAGCGGAGGAGTTGCATGGAGTCCCAGTGTGGCTACCCTCAGGAAAAAGGAAATAACTGCATGGAAAGTCTTAACAGAAACTGAGGGGAGGGACAGGCTGTGTTGATGGAGCTGGCCCACCGGAGTGAGGTATGGAACGAACCTGCTGGAAGACAGTGAACTCACCTGGCTGTCCTGCAGCCAGAGGGACTGGAAACTTGTGGGGTTTAGCTTCTTGCTGCTGCCTCCTGTCTTGACCACCTGCTGCCCCACAAAGGGAGAAACCAGATGGTGAAACTTCCTCACAGACGGCCCCTCTGGCATCCCTGCCGGCAGAAACGAGGAAAGAGGCTGCTGACTTAGCTGGTTTCTCCAGCATTTCTGGTGGGTTCCAAACTTTCAAGTAGCCACGTTTTTGCCATCAACTTTAAGAGCATATACAGCCAAAAAGGGAATGTGGTTGGGGACGGAGGTGGTCAGATCAAAGAGAAACCCCAGGAATTCCCTGGTGGTGGAGTGGATAAGAATCCCCCTGCCAATGCAGGGGACATGGGTTCGATCCCTGGTCTGGGAGGATCCCATATGCCACAGAGCATATGTGAATCCCGTGAATTACAACTACTGAGCCCGAGAGTTGCAACTACTAATGTACAAGTGCCTAGAGCCTGTGCTCTGTAACAAGAGAAGCTCCGGCTCACTGCAAATAGAGAAAGCCCATGCAGAGCAAGGACCCAGCATAGCCAAAAAATAAAAATAAATAACATGTCCCCCCAAATTTTTTAAAAAGTAAGTCCAGCTGCAGCAGGGTATAAGCCAGTTTCCCAAGGAGGGTTGCCTCATCCAGACCCTCACCTTTCTCCAGGCAGCACCAACAACATGCCAGGCACCACACCACAAGCGTCCTCCGCTTTGACCCTGCAGCCTGAACAGGAGCCAGCCCTTGTCAACTTTTTTCCTGGACTGCGGCCCTAGCTCATCTCCATGCTTTCTCTGTCCTCCTCTGTCTGCCTTCCCAAATCATCTCAGCCCACTGCTGGTGCTTTGTCTCCCCTCTTTCAGTGGAGAGATGGCTGGGACAGAGAAAGCTGTAAGGGACACAGACACAGATGCCGATTCAGCATGCCCGGACCATCCTGCTAGCAGGAGCACTGTGTATGTGACAACCACGCAGCGCTCAGGACCGTGACAAGTCACGGGGTCATGTCATGTCAGATCCACATCCAGCTTAACTAGAGAAAATTAGCCCTGGTAACTGAGAAACAGCTGGGGTTTCATTTTAACCCTGATGTAGGTCACCTGGCACCCCCATCTCTTCCTGCCCCAAATCATCACACTCCACTGGGGTCTTGTGGGGGGGCATTCATATGTTTGAGTCTAAGTGCTCAGCACCCCAGCTTCTAAGACACTGAAGGCATCCCCCCCACTCTTATACTACTTATCCACCAGCTTCCTCAACTGCACAGGCCTGCAAATGATGATGAAAACACAAGGAACTAAGCAGCTTCCTGGCATGGTGGTAGCTACTGCATTTCAGTAACTCTGAAAAGAATTTAAAAATCTCAGAAATGGGTGTGGCTCTTACAATCCATGTTTTCTCACTGTTTAATTAGCACCACATTCCATAACATTAATATGTATTTTTACTTTGATGGCGCTTTAGACTCACTAAAATGTAATGTGGTTGCCCCTAATCAGACCTTCAAGACACTCGACAGAGTATCCTGACAAAACTGCGCGGCTGCAGGGAGACCGGCCACAGTTAAGTCGACCTGAACTTCTGCCAGCTCTGCGCCCTGGTCCTCTCCAACAGAGGAAGCTTCTGGAAAAGCTCCCGTCTGAAATGCATCTGATCCTTAAGATCTTTCGACACAAGGGCATGTGTTTTTTAGGTTTACTTATGGAGATGGAAAGCTGGGCTCAGTTACAGCCTTAAGAGGCAAGAAGCCAAAGGGACACCGGTTCCAAGGGGACACCCCACCCACCCTCGAGCCCCTCCCCCGAACGGTGAACCGCGCGACGCTGGCTAAGGGGCTGGCTTGCGGACCACAAAGAAAGGAGGAGGGGAGGGGGCGTCGCCGGCGTCCCCTTTCCTCTGCAGATCGACGCCCCCCCCCACCATCCCCACCCCTCCCCCAATCCCCAGAAGTCTAAAATGGCTGCTTTTCCCAACGCCGCCTCCGGGTGATGTGCGGGAGAGGCGGGTGCAAAGACGGAGCAGACGGTCACTGCACTCCACTGGGGGTGGTGGGGTGGTGGGGGGTGGGGCGGTAGGTTAAAAAGTGGTAAACAGCCGAAAAGAAAGAAAAATTCGACCCGGGGTACGGGTTTTCATGAGGGATGCTTCTAAAATGTTCGGTAACTGAGTTTTCATGCGGCTAACAGGTGATGAGGGTAAAGCTGGGGAAAAGCCCTGCATTTCCAACTCGGGGTGGGGAGGTCGCTACCGCCGAGGACGCGACTTCCAGTCCTCACCCGCGCAGGTCGTGCGACGCCGCTGGTGGGGCTCGCGGCTGGACTCACCTGCCCTGGGCCCGTCCGGGACCCCAAAGGCCCGCACGGAGCCTCGTGGAGAGGCAGATGCGAGGTTGGGGGCCAGGACGCGTAAGGCGAGGCTCCTCCCTCGAGGGTGGGGTCGCTCGGGGCTCCGCCCCCTGCTGAGCGTTGGAGGCGGGGCTCATGCCTGGGGCGGTAGGGGTTCCGGGCTCCTCAGTCCTAACAGGTGCAGTGAACGAGCTGGGGGTCCTGAACCGCATCGCGGAGGTTTCATGTGTCTCCAGGGGCACCTGGGGAACTTGGAGGGCGGAGAGTGAGGCTCCGGGCAGGGATCTCTTCCAGTTGTCCCCTTCTTTGGACTTGTGACTGTCGATAGTGAGCCGTATTCCCCAGTGGTTCTAGCTGAAGAGAAGTTGAAAGACTTCAGCTTGGAGTGGTACCTAGACCCAGGTTGTGCAGGGTTTCCAGGTCTTAGGTTTCTACTCTTTGGGAGTGGCGGGGGTGGGCTTTAATAAATGTTCAAGATTCTGGAGTCAGATTTGAATCCTGGTTCTGCCTGTACTAGTTCTGTACTAAGCAAGCTACTTAAAATCCTTGGGCTAGGAATTCCAAGGCTGGCCGTTTAGTGGTTAGGACTTCATCTCCCAACTTATGGGGTGCGGGTTCGATCCCTGCTCAGGGAGCTAAAATCCCACATGCCTTGCAGCCAAAAAGCCATAACATAAAACAGAAACAATATATTGTAACAAATTCAGTAAAGAGTTTTAAAATGGTCCATATTAAAAAAAAGATGTTAAGAAAGTCCATGTCTATCTTCTTCATGTGTAAAACGTGCTTATAAGGATTTCGGAAAACTTGAATAAGTATATACAGCTGCTAGCGTGTCTGACGTGCAGGAGTGCTCAATAAGTGGCAGGTACTTTTTTAAGTCGAATTTCTGGGCTAGTCTCAGATGGAATGTTCGAAAATCACGCTGTTGCATTCTGGAGGCCACAAGAGAGAGAACGCTGGCGCCCTCACATGGTGAGTGTGTTAACTGCAAGGGCGGTATCTGACAACCTTTACGCCTAGTTAGAGTAGATGCTCAGGAAGCACCCCTCTTTATGGGGCTCTGTGACCTTGGGGGAGTTGTTGTTGTTGTTGTTGTTGTTTTGATGATTGTGGGACAAAAAGGTTTGCACCAAATGATCTCTGAGATCCCCTCATGATCTTTAAGTGCATCAGGCATGGTCTCCCAATCCAGGTATTCTTCTTTCTAGCTGGGTTGTTTCCCTTCCATTTGACTCTCCCTAACCAGCTACTGCGGAGAAGGCAATGGCACCCCACTCCAATACTCTTGCCTGGAAAATCCCATGGACGGAAGAACCTGGTAGGCTGCAGTCTATGGGGTCTCAAAGAGTCAGACACGACTGAGCAACTTCACTTTCACTTTTCGCTTTCATGCATTGAAGAAGGAAATGGCAATCCACTCCAGTGTTCTTGCCTGGAGAATCCCAAGGACGGGGAGCCTGGTGGGCTGCCGTCTATGGGGTCTCACAGAGTCGGACGCGACTGAAGCGACTTAGCAGCAGCAGCAGCAGCAACCAGCTACTGGTGGGTGAAGGCAATGGCAACCTACTCCAGTACTCTTGCCTGGAAAATCCCATGGGAGGAGCCTGGTAGGCTGCAGTCCATGGGGTCGCTAAGAGTCGGACACGACTGAAGTGACTTAGCAGCTGCAGCAGCAACCAGCTACTCGAAGGAAACCTTAGCTATACTGCCCCTAATCTTTAGCAGCTTGTGTCTTGTAACTCCCCTATACTCCCACAGACCCCAGACTCAAATCCTGTAAGGAAGGGGCTACCAGGAATTCCTCACACTTATCCTTGTGTGATCTGGTAGTACTTGTCAGCAGAGGTGAGCAGTTACGCTTTTTGTTCTTTAAAAATTGAAGTGTAATTTATATGTGGTTATGGTTTTAATCTAAAGTGAGGAGAAGCCCAATAACTATGCAGGCAAAATAATTTCCAAACATGGGCACTATTGCAGGGGTAGGCTGGAATGGGGAAACTAGCTGTGGTCAGGATGGAAGCCACATTAAGGAATTCTGCAAGGATGTCACTGAGGGGGGCTGGACCAGAAGACTTCCTGAAAATGTTTCCAGGCCACATCCCTACAGCGAAGTCTGGGGATTCTTTGAATAATGAAGCGACAACTTTACATTCTAAAGCGCCTTAGCTGGCATCACTCATTGCTTTGTTCGGCAGAGAACAATCCTATTTAGGATTCTGTTATTTCAGTCTTACCGTTTTTGTCCCGCATCCCAGCCCTAAAGTCTTAGATAATCAAGAACCCTAGAAGTAATGAAATTTTCATTTTTTAAAAAAATTTTCATAAGTTGGAAAAGGACAGGGGAATGAAAAATCTAAATGTTTCACATCTCTAATTACAACCCATTTCATTGGACTAAATCTTTTTTGGCGGAGACTAAACCTATCTTAAAAGAGAAGCAGCACAAGAGACTACAATATCTTTGTTGTAAGAGGGGTCTATTTGTATTGTTCACTGGTATCATTTACTAGTATTGAACTTCATCTGGATGAACTCCTTGCTGTCAGAGATTCAGTGATTTGGAAACTGAAACCACTGGCAGTGATTTGAACTTCAGGTGCATCTGGTTAAAAACCTATGCGATCATGTTTATTTCTCAGGTGAAGCAGGGCCACCACAGCTGTAGGACAGAAGGCAGTCACCACATAGCACGGGGATGCAGTGTGAGTGTGTGTTGTGGGGGGCGATGGGGGTTCTCATTTATCAGCCTTCACTGGAGATGCTCCCTCTTTGGGTCCTTCTGAAGACCTCCTGACACCACCTCTAAGTCAGGGCCTAAGAGCACCAGCAGGCACCTTACAGGATTTTTCTGTTTCCACTGTTCCTGTGAACCCAGAGCACAGCTGTGTGTGGTTGCCCCTCTCTCCGTACAACTGAGCCCACAATTTCCAAGGCTTCAGCCAGTGTTCTAGCCATGCACAGAACCAAAGAAAACTGGACTTTGAGAACCTAGGTATGCTTTAGTGCCATCTTTGCTTGGATCATTTAGTTCTCCTTGTCACTGATGTCTTTTTGCAAATTGGTCTGCCGCAGCTACTGGAGGGGAGATAATCGCACAGGAGCCAGGGTGGCACAGAACAGCTGTGCTCCCAGGAGGCTACAGAACAGAGGCTCAGTTACTGTAAAGAAAGGAACCGTGTCCAGGGCCCAGAGTCCCCTGGAGCACGGATTCCACTTCCCGGGCTACACTTGGAAGCTCTGAGCCTCGTCCTTGGTTCTGGGAAGATACCTATTTGTGTTGTTAAGGATGGAGGCCTGTTTGTGTTCCAGCTTCAAGCAAGGCAAGGATATAATCTGAAGAGTAGTCTCCAATGTCAGAAAATTATTTTTAAAACTGAAAACCAATCATCTCCACTCCAAGAGCAGCTTGCCAAATGACCGAATTTCTCATGCATTAGTGTCCACATCAGTAGGTTCTGGGGGCTTAGAAGAGGGGGCATCAAATAATCCCCAGCCCAGGTCTAGTTGGTGCACGTTCAGTGAATATAAACTCATGTTCACTACTGTCACCCAAGCCAAACATCTGGGGTGAAGCACATAATCATGGCTAAATCTGCTACTACTTACCCCCTAAAGGTATCGAAAAGTCCAATATTAAGGACTCATGCTCCCGAGTGTTAAAATGATTTGATCTGCACTTCAAAATTTTTGTCATAGTGAGGGGTGAGCCTGAAAGGGACCATGAGGGATGTCTCAACCTGAACAAACACCCCCAGGGGCTGCACTCACCATGTTAGGGCAGACACTTATTCTAAGGATGCCATCTCCCACCCCCACCTCCCCATCCTTCCTCTAGCCACTTTCCAACCATCTGGGAATTGTATCCTTTCAAATATCCTGATTGGTAGCAACTTGGCCTCCTCTTGACCTCCTGGGGCCTCCCTGGTGGCTCAGATAGTAAAAGAACCTGCCTGCAATGCAGGAGACCCAGGTTGGGAAGATCCCCTGGAGAAGGGAATGGCAACCCACTCCGGTATTCTTGCCTGGAGAATTCTATGGACAGAGGAGCCTGGCAGGCTACAGACATTGGGGTCGCAAAGAGTCGGACACGACTGAGAGACTAACATTATTATTGACCTCTTCTAAGGATACATTAGGAGAAGATAATGGCACCCCACTCCAGTACTCCTGCCTGGAAAATTCCATGGATGGAGGAGCCTGGTGGGATGCAGTCCATGGGGTCGCTAAGAGTCAGACATGACTGAGCGACTTCACTTTCACTTTCCACTTTCATGCATTGGAGAAGGAAATGGCAACCCACTCCAGTGTTCTTGCCTGGAGAATCCCATGGACGGGGGAGCCTGGTGGGCTGCCGTCTATGGAGTCGCACAGAGTCAGACACGACTGAAGCGACTTAGCAGCAGCAAGGATACATTTGATTTGAAAAATCAACACAGTCTGGTGAGCAAGGAGGATGAATAAAGCTGGATTTTACCATCTGGGGTGAAGCACAAGTTATGACCATATAAGGAATGAGGTCAATCTTCTGGTTGTGTGTGTGTAGGTATATATATATGTATGTATCTCCATCCTCTGAAAGCCATTCCTAAAGGGAAGTGGCAAAAATGTTTTCAGCTAAGACTTCATCATCAGAAAACACATCTTCCCCAAGGCTAATATAAATCCTGGTAGGTTTATTTTTGCTTCTGAATCTTTTTTGCTACTCTTTGCCAGAGTTATCAATTACTCATCTTTCTGGATGGTAGATGCATCGAATAGGTTTGGCTATTTCATAGCCAGTTTAAAGGCTTTTCCAATTTTATATCGAGTGCTTATTACAGTTTTTTATCCTCATTTGCTCAAAAAATAACGTGGGTGCTGTGAAAGGTCAAAGACCTTCAGTTACCAACTGGGTATAAGCCATCTGAGAGGCAGGAAGCTGCTACCAACAGTTCTGAGTGGGAGCGGATTTGCCTGTCTGGGTTCTGTTCCACAAACCTTGGAGTCACCCGCCTCAACCCCACGCCACTTTTAAGATGAAGCAAGTAAGCAAGTCTATAAGCCTAAGTGAAGACAAAATGGACAAAGGAGAGGTTTTTCCCCTCCTCTCCTACTGGTATGGAACCCTTGGGGGGCTTGTTTGGATCAAACCATAATGGAGAAGATGGCAAACAACTCAGCGTGACCCTCCAGTACACACTGTAAAATAAGGTGGACTGGAGAGTACTACCTCGCAGCTCTCCTTCACACTCCAGCTACCGGTGTTTGCCAGCAGCTCTAAAGATGGCCCCCTTCCTGGGGTGGCAACTTCTAAAAGGCCACAGGAACTTCAGTTAAGGGCTGGTTCAACCCGCCCCAGGTAACCAAACCTAGAGGTTACCTGTCAAGTCACAGACTAGTCAGTAGCAGGGCTTGGATGCGTGTCCTTGTCACTAACCCCCAGCACCTACAGAGGAAGTCTCCGCCAACTGCCAAAAGGAATGGACGGAGAAGTGATTCAGCAAAGGGGCCTCGGTGGCTCAGGACTGCCTTGCAACGGGCAGCAGTGAACCTCTTAGAAAACACCGCGGAGGGAGGAGGAGAAGGGAAAGAGGAATACAGATAAATTTATTAGTTAAATACTGATTTTACAGCCATTTCACCTTAAGACAACGTTAGCAGTTTTGTGGGTTAGGGAAGGGTATACAAGGGGTGGGGGGCGGCTTTCGTAGAAGAAAGCCGATGTAAATGATGATTAAAACAGAACCTGGGCTTAAAGATAACTCTGCTACCTCCGGGAGGATTGCGGGGCGGGGGCCTGGGTGTTTGTGGAGTAGCACAGAGGAAGGGCAGTCAGCTACACTCTGCTGGCAGCCAGGGCACGGAACGCAGCATCTTCGCGAGCCCCGGGTCACGGATAGTGAGTAGAGATAGCGACGCGGAGAGGAGGCCGATTGCCAAACCGAGGGAGCGGTAGGCGCCCCCTCGCACCCTTGTATCTTCTCTCATCACCCGTCGTCTTTCTTCCATGAGTTGTGTTGTGTTTGTTTAAATATATATTGGAAAATCCCTAGCATTTTTGCCTCCTGGACAGACGCCTTCTGCTGGAGAAAGGACGCGGGTGCAGGCAGCGCGCCCCTCAGATGGACTCGGCCCGCGGCCCAGGCAGCAGGTGCGTTTCCAGGGAACCACAGCGCATCCGCAAGTTCCAGGCCAACAACCCGGCCCCACGCAGCGCAGCCCCCGCCGGGTTGGGGGAGGCCGTCCACCAGACATCCTGTCCAGAAGGATCTCAAGTCCTAGATGACTGCTAGTCAAATTCGCTTCAGCAGCAGGACCTTTCTTGTTCTTACTCAGGAACCCCCCTGAGCGTGATGGGGCGGAAGAAGGATTCGGGGACTAGTACAAACTGCAGGCCGAGCAGAATCACCAAGAGCAGCGGAGGGGGGTTTCTTTTCAGAGGCCTCGAGGGGGGCGGGGGTGAAGAGAAGGAGCGATTTGAGCCGCGGAAGGAACTTGCAGGGAGGCAAGGTTGCCAGGTAGCGAGTTTGAGGAAGCCACTCTCCCCACGCAGCATCTGGTAACACTGGCCCTACACGCAGTGTTTCTGGAGTCAAGATTCAATATGAGGGATGCGGGTGCACTGAGCCCGAAGGGGAGTGTTGGCCGAGGGCAGGACCGGCCGCGGGGCCGAGGGATCCCAACACACGTCCAACAACAGATGCCCGCTCTACCTGCCCTGGGATCCCCGGTGCCCGCAGCACCGTGGAAAGGCCACCATCTTGGGTGCAGTGGTGGAAACAGGGGAGAAGGACTTCTCGTCTCTTGTCGGGGGTGATGGGGCAGAAAAAGGAGAAAGTCTGCAGCTCCGTGGGAGGGGCTGAGGTGTGCTCCTAGTGAAGGGAGTGGGCTCCTCCTGATCAGAGTCTGAGCTCTCCAGTCCCCCACCTTAAAAAGGTATGCGCTAAAATCCCCTAAGCAAATCATTGACTTCAAGTTTCTTCCCAGTTGTCGTCTGGAGTCATTCCCAGACAGAGCAGGCCGGCACCCTGGAGCCCAGAGCCTCGTCTCTGCTGTCCCCCGTGTCCCCAAGTCCGGGCAGAAATCCGAGGAGGGAAGGGGTGACATTATGCAGTGATTATGTCCCCGTGACTGTCAGCTAAGGCCAGGCTGTTCCAAGGGTCCTGCTTGGAGCTGGCCTGTGGTGACTGGCTGACAGAAGACGCGTAGCCTTGCGGGGAGAGCTTCAGAGCAGAGAGGACCGGGTGGATGGAGGACCCGTGGCCAGACATCGCACTGACCGAGAACGTCTGAAAGCGAAAGGTATAAAATACCATCAGTGGGATCCTTCCTACCGGAGAGGGGAGCCCTGCTCTGTAGCTGTGCCCAGGCTGGCTCGCACCCCAGGAAGGGGACCAGAGGACAGGGTCAAAAGACAAGGGCAGGAGAGGTACCATGCCGCACTGCTGGCCCCCCGATCCCCAGGTATGAGAGGCAACGGGTCTTCCTGACTGACCAGCTGCTTCTGAGCACTGACCTGGTAACTCTGTGACTATTCTGGTTTCTCAGATGCCTTTGATGATTGCATCAGACATTTTCTATAATCTTAGCACCATCAATCTCTATTTTCCAAAGAGAAGCCATTTCCCCCTGCCCAGAGGGGGCTCCTGGCTCTCCTGGTCCCACAGGATTCTCTTCACTCTGACAGCACAAAGCTCATTAGGACATGCTCACCTCAAGTACAGGAGGAGAAGAGGTCAGTTAATGGGAGACCATGACCAAGTTTGGAGGCATTCTGGTCCCGAATGGGGGAGCCACAGAGGGAAGAGGGTGGAGGAGCAGGGTTGCCATCATATCTGACAGAGGGACAGGAGGGTCCCGCTGGCCCATCTCTGGACACGTGTGAAGCTGGACCTGCAGCCAGCTCTCATTACAGTAGCATCCTGCCTGTGACCCCTCATCAACCCCAAGCCTCCCACCCTGCCTGCTGCAGCTTCCACAGGCCAGGAGGGACCTCATCCTCCTGTTGAAATCTACCTGCCGCCAAGATCAAGCCACCCTCATTGAGGAGACAGACTTGCTCAGAAAGCCCCGTTCTGCCTCCCAAGGCCTGCGATGGGTTCGCCACGTCCCCCAGCGAGCCCACAGTCTGATTCGGGTTGCAGTCATGCTGTGTGCCAGCCCGTCTTCACTGGCCTTGGCACAGTTGTTGCCATTTAGTCACTAAGTCGTGTGTGTCTCTTCGCAACTCCCTGGACTGTAGCCCGACAGGCTTCTCTGTCCACAGGATTTCCCAGGCAAGAGTACTGGAGTGGGTTGCCATTTCCTGCTCCAGGAGTTCTTCCCAACCCAGGGATCGAACCTGCGTCTTCAGCATTGGCAGGCATGTTCTTTACCATTAAGCTACCAGGGAAGCCTGGCACAGAGTGTATCACGGCTGTGTATCCAAATCGCTGTAGCTTGATCAGATATGCTGAAATATACCCCTGTGTGGACAGCCCCTTGCCTCTGCTGGGGGCCTGGCCACCCAGAGTCTACTCCCCCACGGGCAGTACCTGCGACAGGGAGCTGCTGGGCCCATAGTGGGATGACAGCCCGGGCTCTGTTTTGATGGGGCGCATCTCCTCACTGCTGCTGGTGGCCACGCTGCTGGAGCTGCTGGAAGCACTGGTGGCGGGAGGGAGGCTCTCACTGCCTGAGGGACCTGGAACAAGGCAGAGTCAGCACACCCAGCCCAGGGCCCGGGACACACGGACGGTGGCCCTTGGAACCAGCCAGGGCAGATCAGCTCTAATGGCTCTGTCTACACTTGCTGGGGAGAGAAGAAGCAGGGCCCTTCATCAGGGCAGGGTGGAAGTTCTCATGATGAAGCAGAAGCAGCAGAATTTCAAGGGAACTTTTTCAGATGACTGGCTCATCCCCCCTTATCCCAGATCCTTGGGGCCACATATGTCTCAGGATTCAAAACTTTTGGATTATAAATGGGGCAAGACCTGTATATTATAGAATATCTGAGGCAGGGTCTGGGACAACACCCAGTAATTAAATACATTAATAGTTCTCCAGCAAAACGTGAATATTCACACGTGGGATAAATAAAGATTATAAGTAGCCTGTGTCGGTTCAGATTACATCTTGCTGCCAAATCTAGCTCCCTGGGTTTGGAGTTTCGGATTGGGGATCGTACACCTGAACTGACACCTGATCCCCCAGGACTCCACCATGTAAGGAGATGAAGTTCCCAGGGGAAGGTGCTGGACACACACACACACAACGTGCAAGGGGGAGGAAAGGCCGAAGACCAGCTACGAGACACTGCACGTGCTAATAATACGTGACTGCCAGCAGGGGCAAGCCACTGTGGAACCTGGAGAAGGAGCACTTCGGTCATGTTCTCAGCAGTGGAACAGGGAAAGTCATCCGAACTTGTCAGGCCTTACGTTAGAAGATAAAATTCCCATCAGATCAGCTGACTTATTTTCCCTGCCCCTGCCACATTTTCCAGTAAAATCTTTGACAGTGGTACTGACTGAGAAGGAAGTGCTCTTTTTTTAGATTTTTTATTTCGTATTAGAGTTTAGCTGATTAACAATGTTGTGATAGTTCCAGGTGGACAGCAAAGGGACCCAATCATACGTATATGTGTGTCCATTCTCCCCCAAACTCCCCTCACATCCAGGCTGCCACGTGACATTGAGCAGAGTCCCCTGTGCTACACAGTGGGTCCTTGTTGGTTATCCATTTTAAATATAGCTGTGTGTACATGTCAGTCAAGCAGGGAATGCTCTTGGTAGGGGACCCAAGTAGTCCTCATCTTGAAATCTAGAAATTGAGAGGCAGAACGTATATTGAACAGAATTTCCATATTTCCTAAGTGAAACCACAGGGGTTTCACCCATTCACAGCTATGTGACCCTTGTTAAGTCACTGCCCTCTCTGAGCCTCAGCTTGCTCATTAGTAAAATGGGGATCATAAATGGGGTCTAGTGAGGGTCTTTAAGGATCTACGAGACAGTATTTGTGAAGGAGGTTTGTAAAGCACAAAGTACACACAATGTTAATTATACACTAGCTTACAAATCAATATCCAAATCTAACTGAACACAACTCATGGGCCCAGTGTTTCTTGACCCCATTTAGCCCAAAGCGAGCCAAAAGGACTCGAGTTCTTCAGTAGCTGCAGCACTAAAGATGGAGGGGCTGAGTAATTTTCCTTTCTCCTCCAAGATCGGTCTAGCTGGACCTCTGCAATCTTTGTAACTGGCAAAAATCAGGCATGACAAGAGTTGAACCTGCTTTAAAAGCTCCCAATACGTTCCATGGCAATGTTACTTTTGCACTAAGTTATTCATTCTGTCTTGAAAGGCGGGGAATGGATGACGCTATCATTACACCTCTGCAGCCTGGGCTGGCCCACCTGAGCATACAGGATGCTCATTCACTCTGAGGGCTACTGAGTTATTCATAGAATTCCACAGAGATCTTTTTCTCACCTGCTGGTGTCTTTGATTTGTTAAGGTTCTTGGGCTTCCGTTTTCTGGTTTGAATCCCCTCTTTCCGCATTGCAAGAGGCCTGGGGACCTAGGAGGTTGCAAGTCAACACACATGATTTTCCAGTTGTACATGATCTGTGACAGTATTTACACAACACACACACACACACAGAAATACACACTGGGAGGGCCAGATCTGTGCAATTCCTCTACAAACTTTGGGACTGAGCCTAAGTCAATCAGGCCTGGAACTCCCTTTGAGCAAGAAATCAATTCTATTAAAAAGATGAGTTGAACACTTATATTTTGGGATACTGTACTAGACCCTGGGGAAACAGACTTAAAGACACAGTTCCTTGCCTGTAGAGTTCACAGTGTGTTGGGAAAGACAGACAAATAGAAAATAACCAGATTTTAGGTGATGTGGGAAAACAGAAAAAATAAAAACACTGAACTCTGTCTTGGGTTGGGGGAGGGAAAGCGGCAGACTGGCAGGGTCCTCTTTCTAGTATTTTAAAATAGTGTGCCTTGCCTACATCTGACTTCTTTCAGGCCTGGCCAACCGAACTGTTCAGTCCCGGGTCTATGCTAGTCTCTCCTGTGGGACTAATACAGGCCACACCTGCAAAAGCCAGAGGAAAAGCCACAGCCACTTTTGAGATATGAACATGGAATTGTTAAAGAAGGAAGTGTAGGGAATTCCCTGACAGTCCAGTGGTTAAGACTCTGCGCTCTCACTACCAAGGGCCCAGGTTCATTCCGTGGTCAGAGAACTAAGCCACCAGAGTGGCTAAAAAATAAAAGGGGGCAGTAGCATCCGTGAACTTGAACTGCCTTCCGGTCGACCTAGTCAGATGAGCCAGCACCTCCACCTTTGGAGGAAAGTGTCCTTCCCTCCCAGCCCTCCTCCCCTCCGCCCACCTTGAACCTTCTTGAACACCATCCTGACTTCAGAAGAATCCTGCCCTCATGTGCACCCCCGCCCACATTAGTACTTTAGAAACATTGTCATAAAGTGCGCGTCACATGAAACTTACCATCTTGACCATTATTAAATGTACAGTTCAACACTGTCAAGCATATTCACGGTTATGCAACCGTCTCCGCCATTCATCTCCAGAACACTTTCATCTTGCAAAACTGAACTCTCTGCTCATTAAACAGGAACTCCTCATTTCCCTCTCCCCTTACCCCCTGGTTTTACTTTCTTGGGGTATCTTTTTCCATATACTAATATGAATTGGTATACAACCAAATATATCTTTTTCTTTTATGGCTTTAAGAGTTTTGAAAATTTGCCAAAGAAAAGTTCTTCTCCCATCCCCAAGGTTATATAACCTCTCCCTCTATATTTTCTTCTAGTATTTTTACTGTCCCTTTTTAGAGGTTTTACATTTCATATCTTTAATACACCCAAGTTTATTTTTGATTTTGGTAGGAGGCAGAGGCCAAGTTTCATTTCTGTGTTCCAGACTGGGTCAATACAAGCATTCTTAAAAAGCTATTCTTTATCCATTGAATTGTTACCTTTGTTATATATCATACTACCACATATACAGACTACTTTTGAGTCTCTTTCATCGGTAAAATGGGAATTAGACTTAGGTAGTATTAAAGATGGAAGTGATGTTCCCTAGCAATGTCTCTGCTATGGTCTGAATGTGTATCCCCCTCAAACTGACATGTTCACAAACCTATAGTCCAAGGTGATTGTATTAGGAGGTGGGGCCTTTGGAAGGTGATGAGGTCATGAAGTTGAGCCCTGATGAATGGGATTAGTGGCCTTATACAGGAGACCCCACAGCATTCTTGCCCCTTCCACCATGTAAGGACAGAGTAAGAAATCTGCCACCAGACAGGGGGTCCTCCCTTGATCTGGCCTCTGATCTCAGACCTCTAGCTTCTAGAACCACAGAAATTAATTTTTGTTGGTTAAGCTGCCCAGTAGGGCTTCCCTGGTAGCTCAGACAGTAAAGAATCCACTTGGAATGCAGGAGGCCTGGGTTAGATCTCTGGGTAGGGAAAATCCTCTGAAGAAGGGAATGGCTACCCACTTTAGAGAACTTGCCTGGAGAATTCTTGCCTGGAGAATCCCCCTTGGACAGAGGAGCCTGGCAGGCTACAGTCCCTGGGGTTGCAAAGAGTCAGACATGACTGAATGACTAACACACACACACACACACACACACACACACACACACACACAAGCTGCTCCGTGGGCCTCCCGGGTGGCTCAGTCAGTAAAGAATCCACCTGCAATGCAGGAGACCCAAGCTGCCCAGTCTATGGCATCGTTACAGCAGCCTTAATAGACTGCTGTAAGACAGTCTCTGGACCTTCCAGATTTAAGTGTATTTAAGGAGACAATGAATTATGATCTGTGGGGAAGAGGGATGAGACCCAAGCTGTGGAGGAAAGTACGGGACGTGGTGCGGAGGGAGCCTTACGCCATGGAGCTTCATGTAGAGGCCGCAGGCATTACACACTGGCTCGCCCTCGGCGTTGCGGCGCCACAGCGTGGTGGTGGTGGTCTGGCAGTTGGCGCAGGAGAGGCCCACTCGGCGCGAGGCAGACTGCAACACAGGAGACAGACCCTTCAGGCCCAAGGCAGGTGCCATGGCATCTGCTTCACCAGGAGCAATCGCGGGGCGGGGCCACCGCAAGGGATGCTCCGATGCTGCGATGCCCGGATGATGGGAATCGGGTACCCCAGCCTCTCACGGGTGCATGGGACCGAGGGCTGGGCTGCCGGAGACAGCAAATCCTGGTCGTTCCTGCTGCGTCAGCGACATTATCTGTCACGTCAGGGAAGAGCCCAGCAACCACTGGGCACTGTAGGCAGAAAAACTTCTCCGGAAAGTAGAATTAACCTGGGCCTCAGGGGCGGGAGTTGACAATTACTGTATCCCAGAGACTTCAAACACTGACTTCAAGAGAGGGAAGCAAGCACCACGGTTTATCCCCTCTGTTCTTCCTTCCCTAATATCTGTGAAAGCTATTGGTCAAAATTAAATCGTGGTAGAAATGACCAGGAAACTAGGAGCCAAAAACTTGCTTCTATCTCCTCCCCAGCTACAGGGCCCAGCACACCCTCACATAATCTTTGGGTTTGTCAACGGATCAGCTGAAAACTGAGTGAGTCACAACATAAAAGGAAGAGTCAGCCTTCCTCACAGGGTTGACGTGAGCACAGGAGACACACCACACAATGCAGGCAAGGCACAGCCTCACTTTTCACTTCTGCATAATTAAGGGGTTGAACTGAATGGGCTGGACCATCCTCACAGTTCAAACTAACACTGAAGGTGGACGAAATGACTCTTTGCCACCCACCCAATCCTTCAACCTGCACCTTCTTTGAAAGATAACTTGAAACCCCAGATTCGAAACCAGGAGCTGCCCACTGAGGCTGAGCCCGAAGCCGGGAGCTGAGAGAAGCAGAGAAGCAAGCCCGCTGCCCCCGCCCTGGCCACGTGGCACCTGCCCCCGCCCTGGCCACGTGGCACCAGGCCCTGCTTACCAGGCGGCGCTGGGGTTTGATGAGGGGCCGGTTGATGCCGTTCATCTTGTGGTAGAGGCCACAGGCGTTGCACAGGTAGTGTCCCGTCCCGTCCCGCCGCCACAGTGGGGTGGACATGGCCCCACAGTTGACACACTCTCTGCCTTCCGAGAAGTCATCAAACATATCTACTGGGTGGGAAGCAACACAGAGGATTAGCTCTCTGCTTATGCCCAGAAATCAGAGACCACAGAAACGATGGCCTTCCCTTGCAAGGAGTGGAAGACGGGCCACTTGGGCTGCCATGTTGTTCCTCACTCTGCCCTCACCCTGGAGAACCGGCTCCAAGGCCTGTCCTGGGGAGTGGACGTTTCACCGCCGACATCACAGACACAGCAGGGCTCTCCCTGGTTGTGAGAAGGGGAAGGCAGGGCGGCAGAGACCACCAGCACCTGGACCCTCCGCTGCTTCAGAGCTGGGGTCTCACCCGACACTGCGTTCCACTCAAGACCTTCTTTCTCTCTTTTTTCCCTTTCAGAATTGAGATTCCAGTTCCTTTTCCGTAAAAATATAATAAATATTTACTTCAAGAAAGTTAAATGCTGAAATGTGTACAAAGAATATAGTAAACACATGTAATCCTATAACTCAAAGATCACCATGTTATTAAGTTCGTTCTATTACATCCTTCGTAATACTTTACACATTGACACAGGTTTGCCTACTTGAGGTCAGGCCATATCATTTTGAGCCTGTCTTTTCACTTCATATCAAAGCATTTTCCCATATTAGAAATTCTTCAGAAACTTTAGTGTATATTATCCCATCACAGAAATGCACCATCCTTTATTCTCACTGAATTTTTACTAAGTCATTACCCAGTTTCTGATTTTTGTAGACAAAGCTCATTCAGTAAACTACTCTTAGCATTTCTGGTTATTTCTCAGGATATTCCCCTAGATATAGAATTACTGAGCAAAAGGGACTCTCTTTTTTGAAAGCTCTTGAAATTTTCAAACTTCCCTGCATGAGAAGGTCGTAATTCATTTTTCTCATTTCAATATCTGTATGATCATGCTATGTCATACCTTGACGTTTTTCTTGCTTATTGGAACAAAGGGATAAAGGTGCATATTATAAGCAATGATGCCTTAGAGTGGAACCTGTCCACAGGAACGTGGCCATCCCTGCCACTCCCCTGCACTCGCTCACAGGCCCCTCCCTCCCCACCCCCTTTGTCTTCCATTGTCTATAGAATTTTTTAAAATATTTACTTATTGATTGATTGATTAATTGATTTGGCCATGCTGGGTCTTAGTTGTAGCATGTGGGACCTAGTTCACTGACCAGGGATCGAACTCAAGCTCCCTGCATCGGGAGCTCAAAGTCAACCACTGGCCCACTAAGGAAGTCCTAATGTCTATAGAAGGTAACAACGGACACATCTCACTCGTGTCATCCTGCTGAGATAGGTTGGGCCGGTTTTCTTATTCCCTGTTATCTATTTAAAGCCTGGCTGAGAACTCCCAGAAGTCTCTCTGACTCCATAGTATTGCTTCCTGTTTTAAAAAATGTTATATTCTTTCTAATTTTCTGTCCCTAAATACAGCCACTCTGGTGTCCAGATTGCTCTTATCGTACTATGAGAAGCAAGAGTGGATTTTTCTCTAGTTCACGGGGAGACTTGAGGAGGAGGGTAACGCCTTTCTCTGCCATCAAGACTTAGCCCCCTTGCCCTGGGGGTTAAGGTCTCACATTCTGCCAGTTCTGTGGCCCCACTACCTGCTCTAAGGGAACATGAGCTAAGAGAGGAAAGGATGGTGGGGGGCCCTCCCCTCAAGTCTGGGTACACAAACAGTCATTTGCACCTGCAAACAAGTAACTGTGAGTCAACAGTGTGCAGGTGTGAGGGGCTGTTTGCTCAGTCTGGGGAGCTGAGCACACACAGTCACAAGAGAGGCTATTTTTGCACCCAGGTCACACTGAGAACCCTCCAGCAAGGTCACCGGCCTTCAGAGCCCCACATGACATGACGACTCCTGGACTCAGCTTTCTTTCCCAAACCCGGGGGAGGCGTCAACAACCTGCACGTCACTCTCCACCCACCACTGCCACCCCACCCGTGCCTGTTGCCCCGCTCCCTTGGCCCAGCCTTCTGGTGAGAGGGCTGGAAAGGCCAAGGGAGTTCATAAAAGGCCCTCAGACCAAGGAGAGGCGCTTACAATGTCCTCATTTGTAGCGTGTTTGCAATCAACACTAGATGGCGCTACAGCCTCAAAAGATCCTCGTCATTCGGGTCTAACTCCGGACAGAGGGCTTTCTACAGCCACCTTTCCATTCCAAACCCAGTACAACTCAATTATTCTTTTTGTTGTTGTTGTTTTTTCAGGCCCAAATGTGGCCTGAATGGGAAAACGAACTCTTATTTAATTACCATCCAGCTTTCAACATTTTGTGGCCAATCGTATCTCATGTATACCTCCACCCACTTTCCCTACCTGATTTTTTTTTTTTTAAGAAACTCTCAGACTTTCTGCCATTTCACTCATAAATATTTCAGAACGTGCCTCTCACAGATAAAGATTCACACTCTTTTTCTTTTAAAGATGAGCAAACCAACCTCTTTCCTATGTTCCGATTTATCTAAAGAAGGCTGCACAAACAGAGGTCTCTCAATCCATTCCTCTTTTTTTGGAGGGGACATTCCCTTTTCTTTTCACACTTACTGTTTTACCTCCCAGACAGGGTCTCATCTCAGGAGGCTCCCTAGCAGTTCCAGTCTCTCTGCTGGTTACTGGCCTGGAGCGTTGAGAACCCAACACCAAGGTTTGCCTTAGAAATACCTTCTCACCTGCCACACAGAATGGGTTACACAGTCAAGCAACTATTTTACAGGCTGGGGAAAGGCACTGGAGGTCGGCAAGTATGTATTTGTCACTAACAAATATTTACTGAGTACCTGCTATTTAAGCACTCTGATGGAGGTCATAGGAGCTATGAACACTAATGCCCTGGTTGGGCAAACTGGGCCACAGTATCAGCAATGAATAACAGCATAACTGAACTCATTTGGGCCATGTATCTTTAAAAAAAATTTTTTTTTTTTTTGGCTGTGCTGGGTCTTCATTGCTGCACAAGGGCCTTCTCTAGTTGTGGCGAGTGGGGGCTGCTCTCTAGTTGCAGTGCATGGGGCATATATGGGCTTCTCATCGCGGTGGCCTCTTTTGTTGCTGAACATGAGCTCAGTTGCTCCACGGCATGTGAGATCTTCTCAGACCAGGGATGGAACCTATGTCTCCTGCGTCGGCAAGTGGATTCTTTACCACGGAGCCACCAGGGAAGCCCCGGGACCCATATCTTAAGCAAGTGGGGTATTATGGTGGCAGAGACTGCTTGTCTAGGGTAGAAGGCGCAGAAGTCTGACCCAGATTGAAGAGTCGGGCATTACAACAGCAGCCAAAGGAAAGCCGTTAAGGACGAGCTTCCTAAAAGCATCGTAAATGTACCACGTCTGCCTACAACCTACCACATCTCCAAATGGGTAAAGTCTCCATGTCTTCTACCAGACAGATCTTGTCATCTGACCTACTCAGTGGGATGTTGCACACATGTAAATGATTATGACGAAGACAACCTAATGATAGAGAAAAATGCCTACTTCCCATGTTAAATAAAAAAACGCAACTTGCAAAACATCCTATACGCTGTGACAGCAGCTGAGACCACCAGGAAGGGGCTTCTATTAGGCTAATAAATTGTGTGGCTTTTTCATTTTTAAAAGTATCATTCTGAAATGTTATAATTGCTTAGCTTTTAAATACGATAAAAAAAAATAAGAAAACCAAAACTTCTGATCATCTACAGCAACTCCCACTATGCCATGGGGGAAGGCACCTTTTATTCTCTTACATCTGACACAAGCAGGAACCCAATGGACTGAAGAAGGGGAAGAAAGTTCAAACACTACTGCTTAGCTCCCACTCTGGGGAAGGTGAGAGGCTACAGGCTGGGAGCCCCAAACCAGCACTAACATCTGTGTGAACCTTGGTAACAACCACCTCATTACATAGACGTGCCCTGGGTGGAACTTCCCGAGGGCAAGTGGGCAGCAGCCTGATTTCTAATGAGGAAGGCCATGGCCATGGCCTTGACTTTCAAAAGCCCCACCCACCCAGTGCCGGGCATCTTGGGATCTGGACCAACCACTTAGAAAGGCAATGGGAATCCAGCTCTCAGAAGTGGGTCAGTGTTACCCCACATTCAGAGGAAAGACTTGTAATAAAAGTTGTAAAGTACTTTGCAAATAAGGGAAAAAAACCTCACAACAATGGCTGTAAAGAGGTCTGCAAACACCCAATGAGATAACAGTGGTGGGTTATTGTCAGGGCTGGTGGGGTTGGGAGAGAGTGGGAACAACCAGGGAGAAACTGGGGGCTGGGATTTTGGGAGCGGGAACAGATAGAAGAGCTAGATTTGGGAATCTGGCCTTTTCTCAATTGTAAGGTGTATCGCTCTTAAATTTGACCCAGTTTGAGACTCATAGGCAGAGTGAACTTGCAGACAGGTTGAGTGGTCTGGGGCTGCTCCTCATGGGAACTCGTAATTCACGATCATTTTAGCAACCAAAAGCAGAAAATGAATTGAGCCCTCACCCCAGGAATGGGGATTTAACTCCTCACTTCCATCCATGCCCAATTAAAAAAATGTTTTAAAGGAGGGGCGAAAACCCAGCCTGGTTTGTTCTGTGCCCAATTTATTAATAGTACGGATATGCCTAGGAATTAAGGCAGACTACGCCCACCCAAGTGCCTGCAAGAAAAATGTGGGCCAGGAGGTTGAAGGATCCCACCCTGACTTCCCCCATGGCTAGCTGACGCAAACACAGGCTGGGAGCTGACCTCTCCCGGCCGGCTCCATCAATCTTGGGGAACCCACCCACAGGCTGGCCAGCAAGTCAGGGCTGGGAGAGGGGCTGACGGGAGAGGAAGAGAGGGGAGGTGGTGGGGGAGAAGTGAGAGGACTCAGAGACCGGGATTACAGCTGGCAACATCCACTGGGTACTGCGAGAAAGCTGTTTTGTCTCCCTACAGCCGGAGAGCGAGCTCAGGCTGATGGACTCGGCCACGTTCATGCCAGCCGCTGGGTTGGAGCTGCAAAGCTGGCTCTGCTCTGCTGCAAAGGTGCCCCTCGTGCCTTCCCTCTTCAGGGGGGCTACCACTTGCTGGGTCTTGAGCCAGAGCTGGGAGGGAGGAGACCCTCCTCTCCCTCAGTCCTCAGATGCCGAGTCCGTCAGGTGCCTGTGTTTCTGGTGGGGGCACCAGAGCCCAGATACATGCCGTGTGTGTGTGTCCACTCTGCTTGCCTTTGAAGCAAGTGCTGGACATAGAGATATATTAGGCAAAGTGTAAAACGTGGAAGTGTTAGTTGCTCAGTCGTGTCCAAGTCTTTGTGACCCCAAGAACTGTAGCCCACCAGGCTCCTCTGTCCATGCCAAGAATTCTCCAGGCAAGAATACTGGAGTGGGTTGCCATTCCCTTCTCCAGAGGATCTTCTCAACCCATGGATCAAACCCAGGTCTCTTGCATTGTAGACAGATTCTTTACTGTCTGAGCCACCAGGGAAGCCCATATTAGGCAAAACTGGGGCAAAAATCTCTGCCCTAAGTTGTCTCGATCTAGCTGGGGATGTACAACTCAAAGCAAATAATTTTATTAAATGCGACAAATTGCAATGAAGCCTGGGCTGCATCACTAGGCCCCACCCCTCACCTCCACCCCCAGCACATCCTCAGCTGCCCCAGGTCACTCTGCAGTCTATCTCGGGAGGGAAAACACACAAACACAATGGAAATTATCCATGCCCAGAGCGCCAATTCAGTGGTGCAAAATCAAGGCCAGAGTGGGTGGGAGGCCAGGCCGGGTGAACAGAGTGGAGGGGCCGCCCAGAGACGGGACAGAGCCAAAGGGGCTTCAAGACGTCCAGCCCCACCCAGAGGTCCCTGCTGAACCCCAGCCCCAAGTCCCATCCAAAGTTCAGCGGAGATTGTGCCTGGATTTCCTGACAGGCCAGGCTCTGTCCCTGGGCTGGCGCCTCGGTTTGAGGCACGAGCAGCAAACAAATCCCGAGGTTTTTGGGCAGCGACTGAGCCTTCGGTCTTCTGGGCTTCGTCAGGCCCAGCCGGTGACAGGCAGCTGGGCGGGGAGGGCAGACACAGCTCAGGCAGCGACCGGCTGGCTGGCAGGATTAGAGCACCTATTTTGGAAGCTCCTGCTAAACAGAAGCGGTTCCTGCTGGGCCGGGCTGCAGCTGCCCTGCGGAGCGGGAGCTGGGGGCCTGCCTCTGAGTGCCCGGCAGGGCACGCGGGAGCTGCACAGAGAGTACCCACTACATCCCAACCCTGACCCATGAGGGGCAGGATAGCTTTAGAAATTTACAAACAAGGAAGCTGAGAAGAATCTGTATGAAACATGTGACCCACTATATTTCTTTTTCTTTCTTTCCTTCCTTCCTACTTTTTTTTGCCACACCATGTGGCTTATAGGATCTTAGCTCCTGGACCAGGGATCAATCCCATGCCCCCTGCAGTGGAAGCACAGAGTCGTAACCACTGGACCCCCAGGGAAGTCCCTGAACTACATTTCTTAATAGCCACTGAGCAATATGAGAGACCTTTAAACTTTTCTTCAGGTGAATATTGTAATTGTACTGGAAATAGATTTCCACCAACACACACACTCCAGTAGCATTTACCAAGGAGCCTGGCTTTGGACTTGAGGTGAGAGTTGAAGAATGAGTCAGGTTAAGAAAAAAATCACAAGTAAGCAAGGACATCCTGAAAGGAAGGAACCACCAGAAACAGGGAGGGAGGGAGGAAGGAAAGGAGGAAAGAAAGAACAACCTCTTGCTATGATAGACTGGAGGAAAATATTTGCAGCATGATGCCAAGGATTAATACTGCCTAATATGCTTTGGCGGGGAAGGCAGTGGCAACCCACTCCAGTAGTCTTGCCTGGAAAATCCCATGGACAAAGGAGCCTGGTGGGCTGCAGTCCATGGGGTCGCTAAGAGTCGGGCACGACTGAGCGACTTCACTTTCACTTTTCACTTTCATGCATTGGAGAAGGGAATGGCAACCCACTCCAGTGTTCTTGCCTGGAGAATCCCAGGGACAGAGGAGCCTAGTGGGCTACCGTCTATGGGGTCGCACAGAGTCGGACACGACTGAAGCGACTTAGCAGCAGCAGCAGCAGCAGCAGCAATATACTTTGGGCACCTGATGTGAAGAACTGACTAACTGGAAAAGACCCTGATGCTGGGAAAGATTGAAGGCAGGAGGAGAGGGGGATGACAAAGGATGAGATGGTTGGGTGGCATCACCGACTCGATGGACTTGAGTTTGAACAAGCTCTGGGAGTTGGTGATGGACAGGGAGGCCTGGCGTGCTGCAGTCCATGGGGTTGCAAAGAGTCAGACACGACTGAGTGACTGAACTGAACTGAATATGTTAAGAAAAATGACAGGTCACACAGAGAAAGACTCCGTGGGGCTCAACAATGACACTGGAGAAGCTGTGGGAAGAGACAAGCCTTTCCATTCTGTGGACCAGCTGATCCTTTCTTGAAGCTCTAACCAACCATGACACTGAAGAAGCTGTGGGAAGAGACAAGCCTTTCCATTCTGTGGACCAGCTGATCCTTTCTTGAAGCTCTACAAGCTCCCAAGTGTCTGCCTCCATTCCTATTTGGTCTGCATTCACAGCAGGGGCAGAGTGGGAGGGAGGCCCAGAAAGAGGTGTGTTAGTGGGGGTCAGAGAAGTAAGTCTTGTCCAGTAAATAGAGGAGCTCAGCTTTCAACCCAGAAAGACTGGCCAGTCTCTTAACCGTGGACCCAGAGTTCCACCAGGTTCTGCCAGCAGATGGATAGCTTGACCATCTTGCCGGGGGCCTGATTCTCCTCCCAGTAGCAGACAGTGATTTTTGAACATGAGCAATTCAAAAATCACTTTGTGAAAGACAGTCATGACATGACATGTTAGCAGCGAGGACCACAAGAAGTCCAGCACCCACGTATGTATGCCTGTTTATCCAGCTCACCGGCACCACAGAAGCATCTCAAGGCACGTGCGTTTCAATGCCCTTCAGCACACCAGCTTGGGAAATGCCTCCTGGCCTGCCTCTTTGTGACCCTCAAGAATCCCCAGGTACAGGGATATAATTACAGTGTAAAGATTTCCCCATGACTGAAGGGGTAGTCACTAACGTGGGAGAAATTTCTGGGAGCTTTAAATTTTTATTTATTTATTTGGCTGTGTCTTTTTTGCTGTGCGAGTTTTTCTCTAGTTTCGGAGAGCAGGGGCTACTCTCTAGTTGCAGTGCTCAGGTGCCTCGTTTCAGAACACGGGCTCTAAGGCACGATGGCTTCAATAGCTGCGGCACGTGGGCTCAGTAGTTGAGTCTCCTGGGCTCTAGAGCACAGGCTCAATAGTTATACGCGTGGGCTCGGTTGCTCCATGGCATGTGGGATCTTCCTGGATCAGGAATCAAACCTGTACCTCCTGCATTGGCAGGTGGATTCTTTACCACTGAAGCACCAGGGAAGCCCTCTGGGTGCTTTAGAATTCACAGTTGGTCCTTGGTGAGCATGATGTCCTGAGCCTCCTGCATTGTGCAAGGTTAAGTCCATGAAGGACACAGACCGCCTCATGATTATCCATGGTGTTAGGTTCTGAGAATACTACTTTGCTTGCTGTATCTATAAGTGAAACACATGTAGACTCCTGGGAGAGGGTCACCATGGCCCCTTTCCACTTGTGATGCACAGGCTTGGGAAACTGTCTTCAAAGTAGACAAACAAACAAAGAGACACTCAAAAGATTGTGTTGTGTTTTAATTTCGATCTTAAAACTCTTCCTAATGTTGATATTTTATCCTTCTGACAATAAATGTTTTTACAAACACTGTTGTGCCCAGTGGTCTCCTGGTCCTCTGTGGGCTCCCCCTCCCCACATCCTGTCCATTTTTACCCAGTGGCTGAGCTGCCCAGAGTCTTCCCCAAGGGGCCTGGGGAAGAACCCTGCAGACATGAGTGAGGACTAGCCTGGGTCTCTGTCAGCTGCTGCATCCAACGGACACCCTGCCCTGCAGCCTCCCGCCTCTAAACCTGGAACCAACAGCTCCTCCTCTTTGCCTCCCCCCGCCTCACCCACTCCGTTGGACTGGCTAGGATACCACATAACTCACAAGTTACAGTAGAACACTTCTGAGGGAAAGGTGCTTGTTACTAATTATTCTGGGTTACCATTTTGTTGTTCACTTGCTAAGTCATGTCCAACTCTTCGCCACCCCGTGGACTGCAGCACGCCAGGCCTCCCTGTCCCTCACTCTCTCCCTGAGTTTGCCCAGGTTCATGTCCATTGGGTCAGTGACGCCATCCAACCATCTCATCCTCTGCCACCCTCTTCTTTTGTCTTCAATCTTTCCCAACATCAGCATCTTTTCCAATAAGTTGGCTGTTCACGGCAGGTAACTGGCTTAACATCAGACTTATGGCCACTCTTGACAGAACTCAAGTATAAGACCTACAACCCTGACACTTACTCCCCCGGGGTCCCCCAGACACTCGTTTCTCGGTGTCACCACCTCCCAGACAAGGTGTATGCAGAATGCAAGGAAAGAGGTGCCCCAAACTGCTCTGAATGCTGGGTTCTCTAGTTGGCCACCAACATCTCCCATCTCCCCAGGTTCAGGCTGGGTTTAGCCTTTGGCTCAGCTACAGCCACAGGAGCCCTGGGTGGGCATCGGCCACTGAAAATATTTGCTGCTTCCTGGACTCTGGGTACTGAGCCCAAAACACACTCCCATTCCTTCTCTGCGCCTGATAAGCTCTGAGCAGCCCCTCATCCTGGTACTCTTGTGCTGGCTCCTTGAGGGTGGGCACACAAGTCTTGAAAACTAGAAGAGATGTCTGGGTGACTATGTGGATGTTTGGTGGAGGAAACCAAGGTCCGAAGATGGTAAGTAAGTCATCTAAGCTTCCAGAACATTCTGTGACCTGATCTTTGCCCTCCCCAGCCCCATGCTGCTCTCAGGCTGGTTCACTTCATCTGCAGTGCTCGGCACACAACAGAAACTTAGAACATTTTGACCGAACAGATTTCAAAATCCAGCGCCCTAAAGCATTCAATGAGGCAGCAGTCACACCAGTAGGACAGTGTACATCTGAAGGCTCCGCTCCTGGCCTGCCTGATTGCCTGGTTACTGAGATCCATGTTCCTGGACAAACATCATAATTCAGTTGAGGGAATTATATACACAGGGCCACAAGTTCTCCTAGCTATAAATACACATATACACATAGTGTACATATACACCCATCTGTGTGTGTGTGTATATATATATATATGTATATTATACATCCATCTGGATGTATGGATGGATGGATACAGGAAAGTACTCCACGAAATGCATTAAAAATCAGCCAACTCTAGTGATAAAATTGCTCTAATAATTCATTAAAATACATCGAAAAGACTCCCCAACACTCCCAGAGATAAAGAGACAGACAGGAAGGCAGAAATATTTATATGTTAGGTGTTAATGGCAAAACACTAGCAACAACTCAAATATTCACTGGTAGGGGAATGAGTAAGAAAACTAAGATACAGTAAAAAAAGAAAAAAAGAAAACTTGGGTTGATTTTTTAAATGACAATTAGTAGACTATGTCAAGAATTTTCTCTTCCTGTAACACAGTTCAAAATTCACTAAATCAGCAGCTAATTAAGCAAACATCTTTGTATTGGGGGGAACAGCATTGGAGGCAGAGGGAACAGCAGTGTGAAATCCCTGAGCTCAGGGGAAATGGATGGTTAAAAATAACATTAATACCGAGAAAGAAGCCGGTCACAAAGATCAGAGTGCATGGTCCCATTCATATGAAATGTTCAGAATCCACAGGCAAATCCACAGAGAGTAGATTAGTGGTTGCCAGGGGCTGGGGGAGAAGGAACGGGAATGTCTGTTGACGGGTACAGGGTTCTTCATGGAGTGATGAAAATGTCCTCAAGTTGACTGTGAGACAGACACACAACTCTGTGAACATATTACCATCCATCCACTGTAGTGCACACTTTAAATGAGTGAAATTTACAGCCTGTATATTACATATTACTTGCATAATGCAGATTAATAAGGCTGTTGCGAAATAACTAATATCATGTTCAATTTACTTTTCAAAAGCATCTCTGCCTAGGCGCCAGGGGATTGGAAATGTCAACTTCATTCCTGCAACTTCCCAGGATCCTCCCATTCCAATGACCAAATGCCTTCTGCACGTGGACCTCAGGGCTCAGGTAGCCACTAAGGCACAGGCTATTCTTCCCACCCACAGAAGGAGAGAGGAAGGTCCTTTCCACAGTGGGCAGGACCAACAAGTGCAGGCATGTACGTGACAAGCCAGTCAAAAGCTGCCTGCCAATCTCGCTGTGGACAAAGTCCGGCGCTGGTTCTGGCTCCCCCAGAGTCCAGGCCTCCCGCCAGCCTGCCTCAGTCTCCTAATTGTGCCCTGGGAGAGGACTGTGGGTAAACACGCAGACCGGACATTGATGGAGAGCAGGGCACGGGGATAGGGAGGTGGGCAACATGAGGATATCTTGGCAAGAGGATAAACACAAGTGCATTTGATCCAGAAACTCCACTTCCAGGAATTTATCCTGTGGATGCCCTGGCACTTTCATAAAACGGCTCACGTACAAGCATAGTTAATGTGGCATTTTTTCCTGTAACAGCAGAGGATTGGGAAAACAACTTATATGTTCATCAATATGGGACTATTATTAACTCAATGAGGGTGTGCTGTGTAGCCATAAAGAATGAAAATCTTTTATACACTGATAAGGAATTCTTTCAGAGAAAGCACTGGCAACCCACTCCAGTACTCTTGCCTGGAAAATCCCATGGACAAAGGAGCCTGGTGGGCTGCAGTCCATGGGGTCACTAAGAGTCGGACATGACTTCACTTTCACTTTTCACTTTCATGCATTGGAGAAGGAAATGGCAACCCACTCTGGTGTTCTTGCCTGGAGAATCCCAGGGACGGAGGAGCCTGGTGGGCTGCCGTCTATGGGGTCGCATAGAGTCGGACACGACTGATGAGACAGCAGCAGCAGCAACAGCAGCAAGGAATTCTTTACAAAATATGCTATGAAATATTAGACGGTACAGAACAGGGCATAGAAGACTCTCTTAAAAAAGAAGAGGCGTCCAACACTGCTATATTTAAAATGGATAACCAACAAGGACCTACCGTATAGCACAGGGAACTATGCTCCGTGTTATGTGGGGGAGGAGTTTGGGGGAGAATGGATACACGTATCTGCAAGGCTGAGGTCCTTCCCTGTTCACCTGAAACTATCATATTTGCTAGTACGCACACCAAGTATCTCTAGGAGGACAGACAAGAAACTGATAATACTGACTGCTTCTAGGGAGACTATAATCTGGTGGCTCAGGAGTACTTTTCAACTGTATTTCCTTGTGAACCTTTCGAATACTGAACTATGTTAATTTATCTCCTCATTGCAATTAAATAACTCTTTTATAGGTTAAATAAAGCAATAAAGCAAATAATAAGCCTCCACCAGCATCACCACTGTTTCATGTAGTGATGTTTTTAATTTAGAGCAGGGAAGATTCCTTTTTCTGATTTCCCATCAGAGCATCTTATCTCCCACAATTTCCCAAGCAGGTTCTCAGTCTAATTGACCCACTGCCATCTCTCAGAGCACCCCAGTTCTTATCCCGAGGTGCCCCCAAGTCCAGTCTCCTCGACCAGCTTAGTTCCCAGCCCCCTGGTGAATCCTGCTTGGTTTCTAAAGCTAGGCTATACCCATGCACGCTGCCTGTTTAGATCCTGTTCCTTTTATTAATTAGGAAGACTGAGAAGGCGCTATGGCCAGGCCCTTTATCAGGGCCGTTGGAGGAGACTTATACCAGGCCAGTCTGGGCCCTTTTGACTCTGCAACCTCTCTTCAAGTTTGTGACAGGTTGGAAGGACAGAAAGGAAATACTGAACAAATTGCCAGACCAGCTCCCTCAGGGATCCAGACAATGGGTCTGGAGGGAAAAGCCTTTTCCTTCCAGCCCAGTGGCCGTCAAAAGGAAACAACTTCCCTTTCACCTCCTGGAATGGCAGCAGCCAGCCAGCCAGCCGGGGAGATTTATGGAGATATAATGTGACCTCTTTATTGCTCTGAATGCTAGGGAGGCATTTCAGGGAGATTTACGCCTTTTAGAAGGGGAGGGGAGCTAAGGTGTAGCACTGTATACATGGGACTACTTTCCTCCTCTGGGGGTTTCTTAGGGATTATTTAATCAAACCCAGGTTAAATTCAATCACCAGCAGTTTATATTTTCTTCTCCCACTAATCCACCTAGTTATCCTGCAAGCTTTTTGCATGAAACGTGGATTCTAAGGAGAGTCAGGAGGGCTCTGTTTAGCTTTGCATTCACTTAACATAAAACAAAAAGAAAGATGAAGATCACTTACAGTAGGGCCAGGAGACTGTGTTCCTCCCAGGCAATGGACCGGATAGCACTCATTTTATGCACCTATGTTTAGGACCTTCTTTGTAAAATGGGAGTGTTAGACCACATATCAAGGTCCTTCCTAGTTCAAAAATTATCTGGATTAATATCAGATCAAATGTATAAATGACTCTGACAGCGATTTTTCTGTCATTTGGGGTTTTTTAAAGCTGCAGAACCCTTCCTTCAATTAAAATTTTATTTAGGATTGATGTATGGCAAAACCAATACAATATTGTAAAGGAATTAACCTCCAATTAAAATAAATAAATTTATATTAAATAAAAAAAAAAAAGACAGAGAAGTGCAGCTGATTGAGTGAAAGGATGACCCAGACTTTTCCCAAATCCCCCTCGATACATTTAAACTCACACAGTGGCCTTGAGGAGGTCCTCCAACCACCAGAGTACTTTTCTGTCATTTGGGTTTTTTTTAAGCTGCAGAACCGTTTCTTCAATGAAAATTTTCTTTAGGATTGATGTATTTAGGATTAGTATAGCTGCAGGAGTGTTACCCAGGACTCTCTACCAATGATGTGAATGAGATCCATCTACTGCTTCAATACCACAAACTACATTTACTAAACTTATAGGCTGGGAGCAATGAGAACCCGCTCCAGAAGCATTACAAGCCAAGACATTCACCAACAGCAGCTTTACCTCTCTTGCTTTGGTCTCCAAAACTCAGAAATAAAATATTTGGAAAAGATGATTTCTAACTCTCTAGGTTGTATTTTTTTTTTTTTAATGTGGACCACTTTTAAAGTCTTTATTGAGTTTGTTACAATATTGCTCCTGTTTTATATTTTGCTTTTTTGGCCAGGAAGCATGTGGAATCTTTGCTCCCTGACCAGGCACTGAACCCGCACCCCAAGCATGGAAGGTGAAGCCTTAACCACTGGACCACCAGGGAACCCCTTTAACTCCCTACTTTTTGAATCATCTGACTTGGCACTACACTGGAACTCTTTCCATTCATGTATATATGTATTTTATTTATCCCTATATTTATGTTTAAATTGTATAAATCATTATTGCTTTAAGAATACAAACAGTACAGAAAGATGGCACACGAAAGATACAAGTCTCCACCATTACCACTGTCCTGCTCCCTAGAAGCAATGGAGGTTAACAATTTTTCTATTTCCAGACATTTTCTATATTATTAATTATAATTTTCATATTTAGAAATTACAAAAAGTACCAAAAATAATATAACAATTCCTTTTATTCTTTATCACCATCCCTATCCAATCACTATTTTGAATTCACTGTATATTCTTCCAATTCCTGTTCATCCTCTTACACACATAGATATGTATCTCTGAACATGATAGGCATGGCTTTGTATAAATTGAAATTTTACTTTACATGAATACCCTCATACTGTACACCAAGTTTACAAATTTACTTTTTTTTAACTGTGAACTATTTCAGTAATTGAGAAGAAAAGAATATTACACCACTTTTGAAGCCAGCATTTGGCTTTGTTAAATCTTAACATTTTACCATATTTCCTTCCAATTTTTTAAAGAAATAAAGCACTGCAGATTGTTGATTCCTATCATCCCAGTCTCCTCTTTCCCTCAGTGGATCTTGAATATGTTTACAATTCATGTGAATGTTTTTACTCTGGTAAATATATGTGCACAGTTTTCCAA
Source organism: Bos indicus (assembly GCF_029378745.1). NCBI lineage: Eukaryota > Metazoa > Chordata > Mammalia > Artiodactyla > Bovidae > Bos > Bos indicus. The sequence continues at coordinate 7,491,512 of NC_091767.1, forward strand.
AAAAGTACATAGTTTTTTTGCATGTCTTAAGCTTCATTAAGCTTCATAGAAATAACATGATATTTGTAGCTTTCTGTAAGTTTTATTTTTGCCTGTTAATATGTTTCTGAGTTTTAATTATGTTGATACATATGCAGCTACTTTATTTGCTTTACAGTTTTTCTTTATATTAACACAGGGCATTTAATTTGTCTATTTCATTATGATGTATATTTAGGTAGTTTTCAATTTTTGCCACAATAACCACTGCAACAGGAATCCTTGTACTTATCTCTAGGATGTATTAGGCTTGTTCAAAACCTTCCATCCCTGGTAGTTATCCATTGCAAGTGCCAGACCTCTAGAAATTAGCATGTTAAACTGAACCAACTTGAGGGGAATAACTTCCACAGGACTTATTTTCCAAAGAAAAACATTGTTTAGAGTAGCAACATTATAAGCCTACCAAGGCATGTTGTAAAACCTCTAAACAGTAACCCAGCAAGTTTTGTGAATGGAAATGTAGTACTCAAATCACATCTGCTTTAAAAGTTGTAACAAATATAGATGCATTAAAGAGAAACATATACATTCAGCAAACACTTATGTTTGGCTGGGGTGCTGTTTAACAATGTATCAGACATCTTTTGCTAGGTTATGTTGTAGTAAGCAACCCCAGAATCTCAGTGGTCTACTATGTTGAAGCGTTGTTTCCTGCTGTTCATACTACACGTCAGCTGGCTGCAGTTCTGTTGTATGTGTGTAATTCGATTCAATCTGAGACCCAGGCTGACAGTGCAACCTCTACCTGGGTCATGCTGGTCTCATGGCAGGGGCAAAAAAGTGATGTCAGCGCTACATAATGACTCTTCATACCTGTGCTTGGAATCTGCGCAAGTGACTTGTAGTCACATGGCCTTGATCAAAGCAAGTCTCACAGGCAAGCCTATGTTATCAGGGTGGGAGATGTAATCCTCCCCCAGGAAGGGGCACCTGGAAGGGCCCCAGGCATCAGGGCACAGTGCCATCTGCCCTGAACACAAATGGGATCGCACCATACAGGCCTTTCTGCAGCTTAGTTTCTTCATGGAAGCACATGTATTTGGACACTTCCCCCACCCTCCCCCCAAAAAAGGCCTAAAAATATTAGATCTTTATTGACATAGGATAGGAAAATGGACTGAAGTTCCCTTATGCCCAGGACTTTCTCTTATAATCAACAGCCTGGGGCTGATCAAACTCAGACCCCCACTCCCCCAGAGGGACAATCCCTGCTGGTATCAATCTGCCCTTGTTATCAGGGCCAATTTGAGCACTATCTGGTCTAAAGTTTGGTTATAAAACTATGACCCTGGAAAAATAAGGTTTTTGACAGTGTGGTCATAATATTCTTTAGACTCCAGAGAAAGCTTGAAAAAAAAATTCTCTTTAAGAATTCTTGCCCTGAGGAAATAACTCCTCCTATGCCTTAAGAGGGGCTTCCCTGGTGGCTCAGATGGTAAATAATCCGTCTGCAATACGGGAGACATGGATTCGATCCCTGAGTTGGGAAGATCCCCTGGAGGAAGGCATGGCAACCTACTCCAGTATTCGTGCCTGCAGAATCCCCATGGACACAGGAGCCTTGTGGGCTACAGTCCATGGGGTTGCAAAGAGTCAGACACAACTGCCTGACTAAGCACACACCATCAACAAAGATCTATCTCACTCTTTGAAGAATATTTATTAGTTTTACATGGTAAAAGTACATTTACATTCTAATCCATAATTCCCAAAGTTGTTTAGCTGCACTTTGATATCTGAAAGGATCCACTGCTTGCTGCCAGTCTTTTTATACCATGGGTTCCCCTTTCCTAATGCCTTGGCTGTCTTTCAGCAAGAAATTTTTCACTGCTGCATACAGCAGGGCTGTAATGAACATCATTGCCTTAATTTCTGTGCCAGTACCTGTTTATTTTAATTTGTTTTGATTTCTGGCAGGACAAGTTCTCTCTTCTTACATCTTATTCATAAAAACTATCTTGGCTATTCTGGCACAATAACTCATCCATATAAATTTTATAATCATCTTGATAAGTTGAATTTAAGAAATCCTGTTGGGATGTTTGCTGGGACCGCATTAAATTTATAGATTTTCTTTGAGGGGGAATCTGGAAGGAAGAATACTGCTAAGCTTTCCAATCCAAGAACACAATATCTTTTCCCATTTGTTCATGTCTTTTTTATATGTCTTTAAGTTTTACAGCTTTCTCCACAGTGATCTTACATATTTGTTTACCAAAGCTGACCATTCTTTCATCTGCAAATAATGAGAACATTGCCTCTTCCCTTCCAATCTCATTTATTTTATTACCAGGTAAATAAATTTACACCAGCCAGAGATCTGAGAGGTATGGACCAGTTCTCAAAGTCTTTCCCTCAATGTGGTTTGAATTTCCATCCTATTTGAGAGTATTTCTAAAGTTGGGGGAATGAGTTTTTCCCCACTTTTCACTAGAGATGAAGACATTTTGTTCCTAAACCAAGACATAAGTACATGGATATCAGAATATATTTTATATTCATTTATTGTATTAGTTTTATTTTCTTTTTCCTTTTTTCACTCTCAGAGTGTCTGCTGGGCCTCAGTGCCACCAATAAATGTCACAACTTCCTCCAAATGGCTCACCAACTGGACAGGTTGGACATGGATGAGGATGGGGACCCAGGCTTCATATTTCTCCTCGCTGCCTGGACCTCTGCTGGGCTGTTGTCCTCAGACCCTAAGGAAAGGCCCAAAGACGCCTGCTTTTGCCAGTAGCTGCATAAATCATCCTTCAGAGGTTCCTATTTTTTTCACTCTATTTCTATTTGTGCTAAAGTCATTAAAATCCACCCCCTCCAACACACACCCCAAGACTTCACCCTCACTGACTCTCAGAGGGTCAGAGCTGGACATGAGGCATATGGTTCCAATCCACTTGTTTTTACAAAGGAATCAGAAGCCGAGGGAAGCCCATATGGACAATGCAGTTTTCACCTTATAGACAGCCTGATCACCTCTTCTGAGAGGGACACCAAGCCCACATCACTCCCACAGTAGAGACAGAGGTACAGAGAACCCTGGATCAATTCCAGCCCCCCAAATCACTCAGAGGTAGGAATGTCCAGGAAGATGCATAAATTGGGTTACTTAAATAAATTAAAAAAACAAAAACCAAAACCCAATACACAATTCCTCCTTTTCCTCATATTCTTATCCAAATCCACTGGGAATCCAGCAGCCACCGTGGGATAGGTACATTTCCTGGTAGAAATCCACCATGCAGGCGACCTGGCCCCTGCTTTCTGGCAAATACAACTTAGCACCATGATGGTGTGAACCAAGTGATGCTGGCCTGGAACTCTAGGAAGAGTCCACTGAAGGGGCTCAGTGAGGAAGGGGGTCCCGCTTACTGTCAGATTCCCAGAGACAGACCCTGTCTGGGCCTCCTCAGGGCCTGTACTCTCTTCCTTTCTAAGTGCAACCCAAAGGGTTTCTTTGCTTTCCCCTTTTTTTCAGCTCTTGATGGAGGCAGACAACTGGCTCCAACTTCCTTAGAAGGATTTTTAAAACATTCCAAAGCTATGACAAAAGTCATCCTCCAAGTACCTACAACCCCAATTAACATCTGCATATGTACATGTGGCTTCCCTGATAGCTCAGTTGGTAAAGAATCCTCCTGCAAAGCAGGAGACCCTGGTTTGATTCCTGCGTCAGGAAGATCCCCTGGAGAAGGCATAGGCTACCCACTCCAGTATTCTTGGTCTTCCCTTGTGGCTCAGCTGGTAAAGAATTTGCCTGCAACTGTGGGAGACCTAGGTTCAATCCCTGGGTTGGGAAGATCTCCTGGAGAAGGGAAAGGCTACCCATTCAAGTATTCTAGCCTGGAGAATTCCATGGACTGTATAGTCCATAGGGTGGCAAGAGTCAGACACGACTGAGCAACTTTCACTTCACTTCACTCATATACGTGCCCCCATATGTAGAAAAAAATCAGATGTTAAGCTGGATATGTCCAACTGTATGCCTAAATGTACACTAATACTGAGAAAGAAGGTAACTCCTAACAAATATTTACAAAACTCCAATTTAATTCCACCTGGCAACCTAATCTTTCATTAGTAGAACTGAAAAAATCCTGTTTGAAATAATACCTGCTTGGTGATAATAGTGAATATTTATTAATAGGTGACTGATGACTAACAGTTAAGGATGCTATGCTTTAGGAACATTATTTCTGTTACTCTCAATAACCTGATGAAGTGGACGTGAACGCTGGAGAACACAGCAGTGAGTAGTAGAGCCGGAATTTTAAATCAGGTGTCTTGACTCCAGACTCGTGCCCTCAACCACAAGCCTCTTCTGCCGCTCTGTTATCAGCTGCCAAATAATAAAAAGATGGAGGTCCCAACACGAAATATAAGCAAGAGTTCCGAACATGCCAAAAAGAGGTCTGGCTAATGGGCTCTGCCTTCACCGGGAACAGCTGGTCAGACGGTGCATTCGGCCAGCTCTCCCTGGCCCAGCAGATCCGTCCTCCCAGTCCTTCGCCCCCCACTGCCCCTTGTGCTTTGTCTTGGGAAAGGGTCCCCTTTATTAATGCCATTCCTGGAGATGTGTTTACACAGGGCAGGAAACTTAATATCAACATTCCCTGAAGGAGAGTGTCTTGTCACTTCTGTGAAGCACTTCAGGCAGGCAGAGACCAGCCTTCCAAATCAACAGGCACTTACGCCCTTTAAACAGAGTCTGATGGGAGAGTTTGTTTCTACAGAGAATCTTTGAGTTCCTGAGCCGGTTTGTTATGATGAGGTTGAGAGGCGGTTACCCGTATACACAAAACCCTCCTGGGTGCCTTAAGAGGCTCTCTAAAAAGGATCTCAAGGAATCTATTCGCAGTGAGGAGGAGGGAGAAGCACAGATTCAGACACTCAATGAGTTGCAAAGGACAAATCTGCTGAGGGAAATGCTACAAGTCTCCATACGTTGGCAGGGGGAGATTGTATGGTTCTGGCTCCAGGGCCAGAATCTAAGAGGATGCGAAGGCTTGGTGTGTGGTTGGCGGGGGTCAAGCAGTTTAAGAAGTCAAAGAGGGCACCGCCAGGGCCCAGCAGAGCATCACGAGATCAAGGAATGAGGTCGCATGAATTTTACAAGGTGAACATGGAGAGCACTGCTGCTGCTGCTAAGTCGCTTCAGTTGTGTCTGACTCTGTGCGACCCCATAGACGGCAGCCCACCAGGCTCCCCCATCCCTGGGATTCTCCAGGCAAGAACACTAGAGTGGGTTGCCATTTCCTTCTCCAGTGCATGAAAGTGAAAAGTGAAAGTGAAGTCACTCAGTCGTGTCTGATTCTTAGCGACCCCATGGACTGCAGCCTTCCAGGCTCCTCCATCCATGGGGTTTTCCAGGCAAGAGTACTGAAGTGGGGTGCCATTGCCTTCTCTGCACATAACTATCGATTTTTTTTTTTTTTTCAGCTTCCTTTCTTGGTTCCTCTTGCCAGGCATCTCTTAACCTGTTACCACTCCCACCTCCACTAGAGGCCAGTGCTGCCTAGCCACCCCCACCCTCCCACCCCCACTCCCCCACCAACTCTCCCCACAACCCTGGGGGCTCTCTCCTGTTCTCAAGGCTTCAAACAGAGTGATGATTGCAGACTCCAGACTGGCTTATCTGCCTCCTGCCACCTACCTGTCCCTCCCCCACGCCTCAGGACCACCGTGTCCAACACACTGACCCACCCCTAGATCCCCTGTTGTCTTGTTGTTACCTCTGAGAACACATCACTGGAGTTTTCTCTGCTCTCCTCTCTCCCCTGGCCTACTAGGTTTGGGCTGCCTGAGCCTGATTCTTTTTTTTTTTTTTAATCTTTATTTGGCTGCGTTGGGTCTTAGTTGCAACCTGCAGGCTGTAACTCCCCGACCAGGGATCGAATCCTGGCTGCCTGCATCGGAAGTGCAGAGTCTTAGCCACTGGACCAAGAGGGAAGCCCCTGAACATGGTTCTTACAACTCCTCAACCTCCTCCCCTCCCACACCCAGTCCCACCAGTTCCTTCTCCCTGTAAAACTGATCATGCTCCTCCCTGGACCTCTGCCTCTCAGGTTCCTTTTACAAGGATCATCCCCTCCTCTCAAAGTCTCAGTGGGGCCAGACTGCAGGCATGAAAATGTGAGCCGAAGGGGCCACAGACTCTGATGAATTCCTGATTTTATCTTTTCAGATATTAAACGCTCACTTAGTATCTTCCCTGTAATTGTATCACGGACGGCAAAATAAGTGAGGTGGGATTCTTACCCTGGCAACACTTCCCGTCTAGTAGAACTGTAATCCAGATTAAAGGACAGTGCCAAGGATAGACAGGTGTGTACAGGTTGAGAAAGCTGGTCGTGCACAAGTCTCAGGAATTCTGTCTGTGGGCGAGTCAAAGGCTGCCCACAGAGACGAGCCCACGGTGAGATTCCCAGCCCAGAGCCTACCCCAGCTCTCGTGCATTCATGACAAGATCCAGCTCTGCTCCCTTTGGCCTACAGAGAGGCAGCGTGAACCTGATTTCTTTAATTCTTCCTTGTTTGCTTCTAGTTCTTCCATGGTCAGGTGAGTGAGAAGAAACAAAGTTGTTTGCCTTAAAAAGCCAGAATGAACTGACTAGGGTAGAAGGAAAAATGAGGCCACGCATGCCTAGTCGCCCAGTCGTGTCCGACTCTTTTGCGATGCCATGGACTGCAGCCCACCAGGCTCCTCAGTCCATGGGATTCTCCAGGCAAGAATACTGGAGTGGGTTGCCATGCCCTCCTCCAAGGGATCTTCCAGACCCAGGAAACAAACCCACATCTCCTGTGTCTCCTGCATTGAACATGGATTCTTTAGCACTGAGCCTACCTGGAAAGCCCCGCCTCTGTGTATACATGTTCTCAATTTACTGTCTCAGTCATGTTTTCCCTGTTCACAAAGCCCGAACTCCTCAGCCTGATTTTCAAGGCCCTCCACATGCGGCCCCATGGTGTCAACCTGGGCAACCCCAAAAGGAGAACTAGGCTGCACCTGGAAAAGGTCCAAGATGTGTGTGGGGGGGAATATCCAAGATGCCAAGGTGGTCCTCCAGGCTGCAGAGCTGTATCAGGGAGCAAGAGGCAGGGGGCGTCGCTGTGAGCAACCAGCTCACGTACTTGCACAAGAGCCCAGAGCCCAGGGCTGGAAACACTGGAGGTAAACCCAAAATCAAAACAGACAGAGCAGGTTCCAGCAACCAAGCTTCAGTGTTAGCATCGATACTGCTTTTCTCAGACTCTATGGATGGCATAAAGCAAATGAGGAATTCTGTTGGGGTTTTTTGAGAGTGAGATTCTTGATATGGATGAAAGGATTTCAAGATGTAAAGATGCATGCTGCTGCTAAGTCACTTCAGTCGTGTCCAACTCTGTGCGACCCCATAGACAGCAGCCCACCAGGCTCCCCCGCCCCTGGGATTCTCCAGGCAAGAACACTGGAGTGGGTTGCCATTTCCTTCTCTAATACACGAAAGGGAAAAGTGAAAGTGAAGTCGCTCAGTCGTGTCTGACTCCTAGCGACCCCATGGACTGCAGCCCTCCAGGCTCCTCCGTGCATGGGATTTTCCAGGCAAGAGTACTGGAGTGGGGTGCTGTTGCCTTCTCCAAAAGATGCATGAGAGATGTAAAATGGTGCAGTTGTCATGGAAATCACTACAGTAGTACCTCAAAAACCACACACAACTACCACATGACCCAGCAATCCCACCTCTGGGTATATTCCCAAAAGAAGTGAAGGCAGGAACTTGAAGAGATATTGGTGCATCTGTGGGCAAACAGCATGATTCACAACAGGCAGAATAACCCAAGTGTCCATCAACAGGTGAATGGATAAATAAAATGTGCTCTATCCGTGCAATGGAATATTATTCAGTATTTAAAAGGAAGCAAAGGGACTTCATTGGTTGTCCAGTGGTTAAGACTCTGTACTTCCAATGTGGAGGCATGGGTTCAATCCCCGGTCAAGGAACTAAGACCCAATGTGCCATGTGGTGCTGCCCAAAAAGGAAGGAAATTCTGACACAGGCTTACAACATGAATGGGCCCTGTGGACATATGCTATGTGAAATAATCCAGACACAAAAGCACAAACCCTGGATGATTCCACTTACATGAGGTAACTGAATGGTCAAATTCCTAGGGACAGAAAGGAAAATGGTGGTTGCCAGGGGCTGGGAGGAGGAGGAAAAATGTACAGAGTTTCATTTGGGGGGGATGAAAAAGTCCTGGAGATGGAAGTGGTGGTGGACGTGTGAACATGTGGACACACTTAGCGCCACTGAAATGATAGCTAAAAATTGTTAAAATGGCCAATCTTATGCTGTGTATATTTTACAGCAGTTAATACAAAAGGTACATAAAGGGAAGTGAAAGCCTTTCAGTCCTAAATTTGAGTTGGAAGTATTAGCTTCACCACACGATGTATTTTATCTTATCTTCAGGTGGACAGGGGAAGTATTTCCTATCTATTTTGAATGACTCATCCAATAGCAGAGAGCTCAACTAGCAGAGCCAACTCTAAGAGTGGTGTCCAAACACCATTTCTCATTAAAAGGAGCCAGTGTTTCTTGGAGACATGGCCAAACCCAGGTCTGGGAGGAGGAAGTGCATAAGAAGAACTTGGAACATTTTACAGTATGCAAATCAGGAAAGGATCAAGCCAAGATTTTGTCAAAAGAACTCAGGAGACAATTTGAACAAGTTCCCTCTGGCAAAGACGGGACAGTGTGAACATCAATTAGGATAATAAGGAAATAGACTAAAACACATCAAGTATGTTTAAATCCATGAGTTCTTAATTATACTAGAAAGCTTTTATTCCACTGGTAATCTTGGAAAGGATGCTAGTGAACGAATTCATTATTTTGAACATTGAAAAGTAAAGTGAAAGAAGCAAGCATTTATCCTACTTTTCTTATATAAACTGTATCTCAGAGTAACCAAATATTTGATAAATTAAAGTCTTTTTGCTGTCATAGATGCATTTCAGCTAATAAATGAAGAAGGAATGAGAGTATTAGAATGTCACCATTTGCAACCCCAGTGAAGTAACAGATCTAGGCAATGACCTTCAGCTGCTGAACATAATCTAGCCAATTTTTCCAATCACAGATTTACACAAAAAATCCAGCATGGGGGTCCTCTCTCACGGTGCAGTGGCTAAGAATCTGCCTGCCAATGCAGGGAATACGGGTTCAATCCCTGGTCCAGGAAGATCCCACATGCCTCGGAGCAGCTAAAGCCTGAGCGCCACAACCACTAAGCCTTCACGCTACAACTATAGAAGCCTGTGTGCTCTAGAGCCCGTGCACTGCAAAAATAAGTAGCCCCGCAACTAGAGAAAGCCTGCTCACTGCAACGAAGATCTAGCACAAGCAAAAACAAATAGACAATTAGTTAGTTTAAAAAAAAAAAACATGGGATAGAGAAACTCATTAAATGAAGGGAATGCAATCAATAAAATCCAGGTTGTGGGGAAACCTAACGGAAAAGCCTAGTTTCTTTAGCAAATATTGCTGCTGTTCATTTGCTAAGCCGTGTCTGATGCTTTGTGACCCCTTGGACTCATTTCACCTCAGTCTGTGGGATTTCCCAGGTAAGAATATTGGAGTGGTTGCCATTTCCTTTTCCAGGGATCTTCCCAGACCAGGAATCGAACTCCCATCTCCTGGGTTGGCAGGCAGATTCTTTATCACCGAGCTACCAGGGAAGCCTAGCAAATATATTCCAAGAAAAAGAAGAGCGAAAGGGGGAACTCAGGTTAAAAGAGACTTAAGAGACATATTAACAGAGGAAGTGAATAGACGTTTTAGATCCGGATTTCAACAAACTGTTAAAGAAAGTTAGACAAATAGGAAATCTGAACACCAATTGGATATTTAATATTAAGGTGTGATGGTTAATTTGTATCAGAGTGATGCTGATCCTCAGGCTACATTTTTTTTCAGTGTCCTCATATCTTTTAGAGATATGTACAAAGTATTTAGAGATAAAATGATAAGTTGTCTAGAATTTCCTTCAAAATAACATAGTATGGGGGATGGGGGAGATACAGATGAAATACAGCTGGTCTTGAGTCAACATTTGTTGAAGCTAGCAGGATGAGTAGTTACTCTCAATTTTGCATATGTTTGGAAATTAATATGTTTTTTTAAATGTGTATGAAAGGCAAGAAGTGAGCGTAAAATCTTCATCTTCACCTCTAACCCCCCTGGGAAGTAGGTGCTGCGGCATCTGGCTCTGCACACCTGCATGAACAGTAATCTACCGTCATTACCTGTATTCCTATTCAAGACCCTCCTGGTCCCTACATCTCACTTTTAGAGACAGAATCACTAAGAAGGGAGTGGGGTTACAAAAGAGGGTGGGACTCCACCTCTGAGGTCAGATTAGCCACATCCCCATGCTTCCCACGGCAGGGAATCTGGGTTTGGGAGCTAGAATCAACCTGGATTTTTGCCCCTTCTTCCACCCCGGCACGGACACAAGCCACACAGCCACACTATGCCCTACTCTAAAGCACACATAAACACACAACAGCTCCTCAACATCCCTATACTGCGTCTCCTCCTTTCCATTTGAGATCTTTCTCTAATTGGGAACAGGTGGGTGGCTCAGGCATCAAGAATCTGCCTGTCAATGCAGGAGACACAGGAAACTCGGGTTGGATCCCTGGGTCGGGAAGATCTCCTGGAGGAGGGCATGGCAACCTGCTCCAGTATTCTTGCCTAGGAAATCCCATGGAGAGAGGAGTCTGGTGGGCTACAGTCCCTGAGGTCCCAAAGACTCAGACATGACTGAGCATGCATACACACAGAAATGCAGGGGGAAGGCTGTCATCACCTTGCAAGAGTGAGGCAAAAACAAAACAAACAAGAGCCACTAATTTTAACCTGTCTACACTATAACCAAAGTGATGGATCCAAAATGCTACTTGAATCCTGCCCCTCCACTGTCTAAGTCTTGCCTTCCCAAGCCAAGTCTGAACTCTCCAGATGCCTCTGCTGGCCGCATGCTCCCCCACACTTCACCCCCAACACTGCAGAAAAGCCAACTCAAGAGCCTCAGCTTACCATGCCTTTCCCCCACAGGCAGCAAACTCCTAAACGTTTCAGACCCCCGTAGGAGTCCAGACCTGCAGGAAGCAGGCCTCTACCAGTTGATGCATACTGGGCTCTCGAGGAACCCAGATTTACCCAGCTGAGTAAATCTGAGTAAATCTCCATGTGCTCTCCACACACTGAGACCCTCACTTTTTTAACTCCCCTGCCAGATGGTAAGCTGTTGGGATGAAGAGACAACCTTGTTCATTTTCAATCTCCAAAGCCTAGCAAGTGCTCAGCTCCCAGGAAGCAGGGGGGGAAAAAAATCTGTTGGCTGGTTGGCTGATGAGACAAATGATGTGTCTGTACTGGTGTCGGTAACAGAGCTCTAACCCTCTGCAGGTCTCCAAGAACCTCAGGCACTGAATGGGTTTAGTTAACAACAGAAAAACAAAACCAAGGAACAACACACTGAGACCCCCAACACTGGAGTCATTTAACCCATGCTTTCCCACAGATGTTTTTACCTTATTTTATTTTGTATAAGAAAAAAAAAAATTAACCCATCAAACCTGAAATTTCAGATACCACTGCTTAAAATGGGATTCTCAGGTGGTGCTAGTGGTAAAGAACCTGACTGCCAAAGTAGGAGAACGAAAGACAATGTAAGGGAACGTTCGATCCCTGGGTCAGGAAGATACCCTGGAGGTGGATATGGCAACCCATTCCAGTATTCTTGCCTGGAGAATCCCATGGACAGAGTAGCCTGGTGGCTTATGGTCCATGGGGTCACAAAGAGCAGGACATGACTGAGGCTACTTAGCACACACACATGCAGTCATGGAAACCTACACTACCCAGAATGAATGAAATCGAACGGATGCCCAGCAAGCTCAGAACCATTACATGTACCATTGCTGTGAGGAAAGACAAAGCCAGTGAACTATTGTCATGGGCGATGCCATCAGATCCTGGATTTTTAAAGTTAGTTTATTTCCACCATGTGGCTTGCAGGATCTTAGTTCCCTGACTGGGGTTTCTCTGTCTTTTTAATTTGGCTGTGCTGGGTCTTAGCTGGGGCATGTGGGCTTTTAGTTGCAGCATGCAGGGATCGAATCTGGGCCCCGCGCACTGGGAGCGTGGAGTCCGAAACACTGGACTGCCAGGGAATTCCCCAGACCCTGGATTTTTAAATACCCTTTTCTCACTACTTCTGTGCCTGGCCTGATTTCTTAACCTTGACAATGCAGATGCTCAGACTAAGAGAGGCTTAGAAAGTTGTGCAAAGTCACACAGCAGGAAGATGAGAGCATGAGACAGGATCGCAGGGACTCTTGGCGCCAGACTGATGCGCTTTCACCTCAGTGGCCTCCCCTTCTAAAAGTGGGTTGGAAGCAGCACACTCATATTTCCCGAATGTCAGAGCCTCGAAAATCAACATATCCTGTAGCTGGTCACCTCACTTCAAGAGGGCAACCACTTACAACTTAGAAAAACGCCCTAGCTTTAAAATGGCTAAGCACAACATACTGTAAGATTTGAGAACTATGCTCCGATTTGATTGGCTATTTATTACTGCCCATTCTTTCAGTCATTTCCCCAGTCTTCCTCTATTTAAGGCAGTGCTCCCCAAACTTTTTTGGCACCAGGGTCTGTTTTCATGGAAGACAGTTTTGCCACGGACGGTGCAGGGGGATGGTTTTAGGATGATTCGATCAAATTATTACATTTATTGTGCACTTTATTTCTATTCTTATGGAAATACTAATTTCTATTATTATTATATCAGTTCCACCTTAGATCATCAGGTATTAGATCCCAGAGGTTGGGGACCCCTGATTTAAGGGATCAGTCTTTAGGAGCCAGTCTGGGTCACTAATCTTATAAAAACTTTCTTCAATGTTTAAATAACTAAACAGTAACTTTTTATGACTGTTTAAATATATAGATGTATATGGTAACTAAGAAGTCAAGGATTAATGCCTAACAGTGGTTATCTTTGGACGGTAAGATTACAACTCTGTGCATTGGTTTATAAGAGTTTTTCATTTCTCCATAGTAAATACACACTGTTTAATAAAATAAAAATAATTACATTTTATTGATACTATTTGAAAAAAAAATTTATGAAGCCATCTTTGACCTGGAAAATATTTTCTTTTCTCAAATAAGCAGTATTTCCCTCTTAAATGTACACTCAGAGAGAACCACATTCTTTATTTAGGGTCAAGTTAAGTTCTCTCTATATGCTAGGGAAAGGTTTTATTTGTTGTTTGTTTTCCCCGCCTACTCAATTTTGATGGGTAACCTGTATTATTGCCTCTCTTTACCTGGTTTGATTTATGATCTTGGAAGTCAGGTCATTCTCTGCTGGGTCGAAGAAAGAAGGGGAAAAAAAGGTCTCTCCACCTAATACCTGATAAAATATCTGAAAAGGTCATTGCAGACCTTGACAGAAACACATACAACTTCAACCCAATCTGATAAAACAGCAACTTGAAAACTTTTATCAGAAGAAAATGTAACTTGCCATTTCCCAGCTCAGTTGACTGAACTGTTTTTTAAATCTGAAATGACAGACATCATAAGATAGGAAAAGCTGCAGATAAGAAGCCAAATTGGGTTGTCTTGAATCAGATCGGATTGTCTGCCTGGGTTCAAACTCCCACACCTGCTCTGAATGTGTCAATGAGAGTCTCTTGGCATGGTCCCCGAGGGGTTTGGAAACACTGCAAAAGTGGTGAACTTTGAGACTTCAGCGTTTATTCTGCGATTATAATTAACCTGCTCACCAGTTGCTATCGATCAATACTGAATGGCGCTGATAAAGTCTGACTGCATTTCTAGAAGTAGAAATAGAGATTTAAACTAGGAAGCAAAAAAGGAAGATCAAAAAAATATGTTAAGGACCAAATTCAATTTTAAGAAGCAAAACTGGATCTGTGACCAAGGAATCTCAAAGCCTGTAGCTTAATAATCCTCAAAACTTCCCACCAAATTCTGATGGGAACTCCTTGATTTCTCATCCTCCAAAAATAAAGTCAGTCTATGACGATTCAATACAGAGTGACAGCCTTACGTTCTGTGTTCATTCCACTTGCAAAGCGTGAACCAAATGGAATGGGTTACCTGTCTGTCTTTGGCAGAAAAAAAAAGATTATTTAAAGACATGAAGGCAATTCGAGGGCTCTTGCAAAGTACTGAAGGCCAGAAAACCCAATTCCCTTCATTCAGATAAGAGGCTTGAATATCCTGGCTCAGTTCTGATTACAGAGCAGTAATAGATAAAACCCTAGGCCCCCTGCCAGAAACGAGAAAGCTTCTACTGATGGCTTCTGTGATCAGCTCAGACCAAGTCCATGGGCTTTTCCAGCCTAGGGTTTTATCCACTATCTTGATCCAGGCGTCTATTCACATGTTCACTAAACAATATAATTACTGTGATTCCCCTCTTTCTTTCTCAGCTCTGACCTTCAAAGAAAAGGCAATAAAGAGAATACAAAGAAAAGGTAATACAGAAAACTCTAGAAAAGGATTTTTGTGAGAGGCATATGGTTTTGCCCTTCTTCTGTAGCCAACAGTCCCCAGGAATAAGAATTTTCTAGTTTGGAGGGTCTCAATTCTGGGCAATCTCTCTTTTAATTCTCTACACCCCCAAATCGGGATGCTGAAAGGACGCTTCTGTGAGGCAGGGACTCGTGGCACAGCGAGTTCTGCAGCATCAAAGGGAGAGGGCGAGACATTGGTAGGAAACAGGAAAACACAGAAGAGAAACCACAGTGGGGAGAGAGAGCAGGCGGAGAACAAAGTAATACACATGCCTGAAGTTGACCTGAGACCTTTGACCACGACAGACCTTCAGGATTTGAAAGGATGAGTGCCCTTAAACTAGGGCAAGTGAAAGGGTGGCAAACGGGGAGAAAGTGTATTCCTGGAAATTGAGACTTACCTGGGTTCTAAGTCGGACCTACTGTTGGCTACCAGAGAGAACCCGGACAGGTTAATCTTTCTGAGCACCAGTTTCCTCTTCTGCAAAATGGAGATCACAGTATCTAATTCTCAAGAAGAACTTTCAAGTCCCTCTCACCTGACAACTTCCTCACGGAATGGATTCAGCTTACTTGCATATTCGAACGATGTGCTGTGTGCTGTGCTTAGTCACTCAATCATGTCCAACTCTTTGCAACCCCATGGACTGTAGCCTGCCAGGCTCCTCTGTGCATGAGGATTCTCCAGACAAGAATACTGGAGTGGGGTGCCATGTCTGCTTCCAGGGGATCTTCCCAACCCAGGGATTGAACCAGGGTCTCCTTCATTACAGGCGGATTCTTTACCAGCTGAGCTACAAGGGAAGCCCCATATGCATGATACAGGCATTGTATGTGTGTGTGTATTACAAGATAAAGGTTCCTATCCCTAAAGTGTTGTTAGCTGGTTTTCAAACATTAATGTACCCAAACTTGTAAACTTCTTTTGTATAAATTAAAATACTTCAGAGGTTACTATTATAACCCCATTCATATTATCTTCCTTTACCTTCTTTAGAAGGAAACAGAAGAACAGCTCTACACAGAAGAATAGTTTTATTAGCCAATAAAACATTTAAATAATCCTGCCTGAAGAGTGTTACCTGAGACCACTTCATGGGCCATGGCAGGGCAATGTAACAGAGTGATACTTTCCAAGCCATGAGAGAGACTTATCACCAGCAACTTACGCAGGACTGCAGGTCAAAGAAGTCACCAGCAGACAAATACTTTCGGATGTCAAAAAGGGCCCCTTCAAGATCTTAAAACAGCAGTATCCCGGGACCTGGAAGAACTGCCCACTTCTAGAGCAAAGCAATGGAAAAAACCAGGGGTCCTTTTTCTTTATTAAGCAAACAGAAGCAGCGATATTTGCAACCTGCTTCAGCTCTAAGTCCAGAACACCTTAAAGGTCTTAAAAGGACAGGCTGAAAAGAAGTGGTTAAAAGACTGACTTACCTTGCCCTGGAAGGTAATTTGGTTTTCTAACACAATCCCATCACTGCCCTGGGTTATTAGTTTTTCTGGTTCTAGCCCCAATATAATCTGAGTGAAAGTACCCACACCAAGAATGGTGGCCAGTGTATGCACCAGTGAGGGCATCTCAGGAAGTCATGTCAGTTGTGGGGGGCGGGGAGTGGCATCTGACAATTTCGGACTGAGATCTGCTTCCAGAAGACATTACTGAGGGTCGGATAAGGGTTTTTGAACCCCTCAGTAAAGCAATCACCTGTTGGATAAGCAAAAATCAAAAGCCACATTCAATAAACAACAATTTATGTTTTAAAGTGCTTTTCCTGTGCATCCATAAACTCTAAATATAGAACCCTATTTTTTTTTGAAAGAAGGGAGACTTTCAGGAAGTTAATTAACGAATACTTATGTGTCTTTAAAATTTTAACCAGTTTCATGTTTTTTTAAACTGGTAATACAGTTATATGACTCAAAAGTAAAAAGGTTCCACGTGTATACCCATATCCACAGCACCACTATTCACCAGTCAAGAGGAGGAGACAACTTGTGTCCCTGACAGATGAAAAACAAAACGTAGTACATACAAGGGAATGTTGTTCAGCGTTAAAAAGAAAGGAAATTATATCACAGGCTACAGCGTGGGTGAAAGTGGAGGACGTGCCCTTGTTTTTGCTGTTAGTTACTCAGGGTTCAGCTCTTTGTGATCCCATGGATTCTGTAACCTGCCATGGGATTTTCCAGGCAAGAATACTGGAGTGGGTAGCCATTCCCTTCTCCAGGGATAGAACCCGCATCTCCTGCATTACAGGTGGATTCTTTACCGCTGAGCCACCAGGAAGACCATAAGTGAAATCAGCCAGTCACACAAAGATGAATACTGTTTGATTTCCACTTACATGAGGGATCTAAAGTAGTCAAAATCATGGAGACAGAAAGGCAGTGACCAAGGGCTGGTAGGGAGTTTGAAATTTGGAGTTGCTGTTTACTGGGTATAGAGTTTCAGTTTTGCAAGACAAAAAAAATTCTGAAAATCTGTTTTACAACAATCTAAAAACAACTTAGGCTTTCCAGGTGGCTCAGTGGTAAAGAATCCGCCCGTCAATGTAGGAGATGCGGGTTCAATACCTGGGTTCTGAAGATCCCCTGGAGGAAGACATGGCAATTCACTCTAGTATTCTTGCCTGGTGGGTTGAAGTCCATGGGGTCACAAAGAGTTGGACATGACTGAGCATTCACACACAACAACACTGCTGAACTGTACACTTAAAAATGGTTCAGATAGTAAAGGAAATCAACTCTGAATATTCATTGGAAGGACTGTTGCTGAAGCTGAAGCTCCAATACTTTGACCACCTGATGTGAAGAGCCGACTCATTGGAAAAGACCCTGATGCTGGGAAAGACTGAGGGCATGAGGAGAAAGGGTGACAGAGAATGAGATGGTTAGATAGCATCACCGACTCAATGCACATGAATTTGAGAAAATTTGGGGAGATAGTGGACGATAGAGGAGCCTGGTGTGCTGTAGTCCATGGTGTCGAAAAGAGATGTGACTTAGCCACTGAACAACAACAAAATGGTAAAAAACAAAACAAATAAACTTTCACTTTAACCTCCCTGGATGTCAAATGTATTTTCTTGTTATTTAATGACTTAATAAAGAAGTACAAAAATGACAATGAAAAACGGTTAAGATGGTTAAAAACTCAAAAAGTTCCCAAGCATATATGGTGAAAGTCCTTTTCCCCTCACCCCCCACCATCCCATCCCATCGGGCAAGCATTGTTACAAATTCCTTGTGAACAGTTCCACAGAGAAATTAAACATTTTCAAACGTACATAATCTTTTCTTGTCCTTTTTTTAAAAAATACAAATACACATACATCCTGCACTTATACACGTCTTGGAGAGGATTCCAAGCTTATTCTAAGTTCACTGCATAATGAACTTTCTAACTTTTTCTGGAGAGCTTTTTGCATATTCAAAGAATATAAATTCTTTTTTTTCTAAACAGTGTTAATTTTTTTTTAACTTCCTAACTTTTTACGCTGACAAGATCTCCTATTGTTTGTATGCACCATATGTAAGCAAACAGTCGCCTAATAATGCACATTTAGATTATTTCCAATTGTGGTTGGAATAATTATTTCCAATGACAAACAGCGCTGCAACTAACATAGGCCCTTATATTTGCAGAATCAATTCCTAGAAGTTAAATTTCCAGGTCAAGGGTATCAGTTTTGTAATTTGTCAGACATCACAAAGGGCTCTCCACAAAGGTTGTTCCAATTTTCACTTCCATCCACAGGTATCAGAGTTCCTATTTCCCCATCTCAGAGTATGTTTGTTTTCTTAGCTCATTTAAGGTAAAAAAAAAAAAAAAAAAATAGGGAGGGATACCAAAGAAAGTGTTATCTAAAACCATCTCCCGTGCATCACTCTACCTGAGTGCTTAGAAAGTACCTAGCAAATGTGGCTTGACCTTTCGGTGGGACACAATTGGGCAGGTGACAAATCGTACTAGAAGCAGTGACACACCCCTGGCTCCCCCCACACACCTTCCCCATTTAATTGGTTCTCAAGCCAGCACCGCAGTCCAGCCCCAGCTCCGACTGACCTACTTGGGGTGGTAACCGGAAAGTTAAACAACTTTGGTTTCTCAAAGACTGACGAATCATTCTCTAGCCAAACAAGCTACTCACGAGTCTATCTTACAAAGTTCCCTACATAAATGAACTGGCTCAGAAAGCAACTGGCTTTGTTGATAAGCAGTTACCAAAAGATTCTAAAAGTTTGTTTATGCTGTAGGTTTGTGGAACTCACCAACCTACACCATGAACAAACTCTTAGAATACAGCGAATAAGACAAAGCTTTCAAAGAAACCTCTGGTTAACACTGTTATACATGCATTTTGTTGTACTGTTATTTTTTTTAATCAACCCTTAAAATGATTCTAAATTGTTGAGCTCCTTTAAAAATATAATCCCTTGTTTTTCTATTACACAAAAGAATTATTTCATCATAAAATATATTTCCATAGCTTTCCAGTAACATCTATCATAATGTTATTTTCTTTAAGATATATTTACATATAATTTCCAGTTTCCTTTTCAGCCTTAAGTATTTACAAGCATTAATTGGTAAAAAAATCAACTTTATTGTGGTGTAATGTACACACAATAAAATACTCCCATTTATTTTTGGCAATTTTGTTTATTTTATATACTCCCTTTTATTTATTTTTGGCAATTTTGTTTATTTTATATACTCCCTTTTATTTAATTTTTCATCCAAGGCCTCACAGCTTGCAGGATCTTAGTTCCCCGACCAGGGACTGAAGCCACACTCTGGCAGTGAAAGTATGGGGTCCTAACCACTGGACCACCAGGGAATTCTCAGTGCTCCCATTCTATTGGTACATGTCCATGAGTTCTGACAAATGGATATGCCTACTTACCAGCTGTGTTCTCCACAAGGAGACAGCTATATCATCCTGCATAGCTAACTCACACGCACACCTCCGTGGACCCGAGCCCTTGAACACAGCTCCACTGGCAGATGGTCACGCAGTGTATCCTTAAGAACTTTCAGCGCCCACATTCCATTTCAACAACTACAGTCTCATGTGTGAAAGTGTTCTTCTCAAGCCTAGTATCTGCTCACATGGAACAACACGTTTAAAGGCCACAGATTTTTTGTTTTAAACCTTTTGGCCATGTTGTGTGGCGTGTGGGATCTTATTCCCCGACCAGGGATCAAACCTATGCCCTCTGCAGTGGAAGTTCAGAGTCTGAACCACTGGACCACCAGAGAAGTTCTTAAAGGCCATAGACTCTTGCATTTTAGATATCTGTACACAGTCCCTCTCTCTGCTGAAGTTGGCCTCTTCAGCAGCCCAAGTGTGTGGTTTGTCCTGGGCAGAGGACTGTGGCAACTCCCTCTTGGATTTCCACTGAAATATTTGCTAAGTGCCCAGCCTCTGCCAGGCACTTAAACATGAGTGATACTCTGTACCTGGCCTCAGTAAGGTCACATAATTCCATTAGTGCAGCCTAATTCACGAACTCAATGGTGTGTCACGCACATATTGAACTTGGAATGAATTAACGTTTATATACATGCAGTCAAGGCAGAGTAATTCCATCCACCTGAAGTCCAGAGCTCTACAAAGGCCCTTGTTTGCTTTTATTACTTTGGGTTTTCCCTTATTCCAATAACCAAAAAAAAAAAGAACTCTGGCAAGATGTGAACTATTGTTAATATTAATGCTTAATAATTCATAGAAAATAAAAGTATTTGCTTCTTTCTCCTCACTGAAATTAAAAACAGTTTCTGAGTGAAGGGTGAGTTAGTCTGTGTGGTTTTACCTATAGTGACAAATATATTATTTAAACAAAAACCAAACTGGGTTGTATTATTTCATGGTACCAGGCTATGTGACTTATAGATGAGGGCATATGTTTTCTTAATCTTTTTTTTTTTCAAATTGCAGGCACTTCTGGTAAAGTTCTATTTACCCTTCAGTGCCAAGTGCAGACAGTACCACCCTGGTGAAGGTTTCCAGGTTCCTAGACAGAAGGGAGGCACACGTCTGTCATCTCTCGTCTACTATCAGTTCATGGCCATAGCTCCCTGCTGAGTCACTCACTGGCCTTCTTGTGTCTTTAGGGTGATCAACCATCCCCATTTGTTGGGGCCTCTTCTAGGTTTAGCATGAAACATTACCAATCCTAAAAAAAAAAACAAAACCCCAGTCTTTAGAAAATCAGAACTGGTCACTCTGCATGATAGCGAGTGACTGTTTAATAAAATAGCCATCATTTCTGAGATGCCAGAGCCAAGTACTTCACAGACATTACAGTATTTTTCTACTTTAAGACAACATTAAAAGTAGTTACAATCATCTCATTTTACGGAAAAAGAGAGGAGATTTAGAGAGGTAAGTACCTCGCCCAAGATCACAGGGGCACCTGGATCTAGGTTTGCTTTTGCCACACCCCCACACCGTACTGGGTCTTAGGCGCTGCTGCTGTCCACCAGGCTCCTCTGTCCATTGGATTTCCCCGGCGAGAATACTGGAGTGGGTTGCCATTCCCTTCTCCAGGGGATCTTTTCCACCCAGGGATTGAACCTGTATCTCCTTCATTGGCAGACAGGTTCTTTGTGGCTGGGCTACCAGGGAAGCCCTTCAGTGGGTCTTAGGACCTGGTGTTCATTCCACACAGCAAGCTCTCAAAAAATATAGAATCAGTCTTAATCCTTCTACCACTCAGCATCAGTTAACATGCCAGTGATGGTCCTTGATAAAGCTATGAGGCATTTACAAGAGGGCTCATGTGATGGGAGGAACATATAAAAAGCACATGTACATATGCTGCTTTTAACTGGCTTTGATATAAGTGCCACTGGAGAACATACTGGAGACGTGAATGCCAACAAATTCAACATGCCTCCTCCCTTCACATAGATAACATGGAACCTTTCATAACTTGACCACTTAAAACACTTGGCTGTGCACAGAAGAGAAAATCCGACGGCTTGGCCAGACCCAACGGCTGTCTTCAGGTGGGACTTGCTGAACCAGGAGGACACAGAACAGAGCACACTTCTCAGAAAGGATGCCATCCTTAAAGGTCAGCTTGCTGACACTGGAATGTGGGAAACTTTACTGACTCCAATACCCTCCTGCTTGGTAGGGGTTATGTTTTTTAATCTAAATACTCACTGAGTACACTTCTCAAACGGTACTTTTATTTTCTT
Organism: Bos indicus; assembly: GCF_029378745.1. Classification (NCBI taxonomy): domain Eukaryota; kingdom Metazoa; phylum Chordata; class Mammalia; order Artiodactyla; family Bovidae; genus Bos; species Bos indicus. Next base: position 7,513,368 of record NC_091767.1, read on the forward strand.
TTAACATTGCTGCGACTGTAACTCTCATGACCACAAACTGTCCCCCATCTTTGGATTTCAGACTTCTCTTTCTTCCTCTAACACCAAATTCTCAGTCCAGGATTACAGGAGTTTAGGAAGCAATCTCTCCAGCCCACTCCCAAGTTAAAAGAAGTAAAACTCTGAACAATTCCTATTTTAAAATGGAAGTTCTAGAGTGAGTTCTAGAGAGAACTCAGGAGAGTTCCAAGAATGGGAGGCCTGAGGGCCCCACCCCTAGTACTCCCACCTCCAACTGCCATTGTATGGAGATGCTGTCCAGCTATCTCTCAAGGTCCTCCCAGAGGCTAGCAGCCTGGGGGAGGGGGGTCCTCCTCCCTGGGGTTGGGGGGGCTGCCGTCTGGCTCCCCGATGAGGGGGAGGGGGAAACTGGGCGCCACATGCACGGTTAATCAGTTTACCTAAGATGTGTATTTGGTCCGACACCCCTAAGGACCTTCCTAGGCCACCCAGGGCCAGAGAATAATTTAAAAACCTTCAAAGCCAGGATCCTTCTTGGAGCCAGCCCGAGACTGGAAACCAGGGAGGGACAAAGCTTTCCTCTTCAAAGTGCGAAAGGATTTAGCACTTAGTAGGCAGTCAATAAATGTTAACTTTATTTCTCAAGTCTGGGCTTCCCCTCCTCCTCTAAAGCCACTTCCATCCAAACCCGATTCTGTCCCTGCCTGAAATTCCACAGGACCAAAGGACATTTGAATTCTGAATTCGTGGTGCCACTTCCTTTTCCTCTCAGCACGGAAGACCTTCCTGGGACTTCATTTTGTTCATCTGTAAATCAGGCCAAGGGGCACACGCATGCTGTCCTTCTCAGGTCTGACGTTCAAAGGAACTACAACATTGTGCCTGTTACAATTGTAACTTCTAACCCCAGCGCTAGGGACAGGAGGAGGCTGAACACGCGGACCTGCGTCACAGTCTCCACAGGTGGGCATTATAAAGAAGCACCTGTGTGCCAGGACTTCCTATGCCTAGCTCCCTGTCTGCCAGGACACCCATCTGGGGAGTGCTTCTAACGCAGCCCTGGGCACCTCGGTCTGGCCGACCAGCCAAGGTCACAATACACTCTGGCCCTGAGATACGACCCAGAGACACACCCCTGGCACTGGTCCCAATTCAACCCATCTCCATTGCTGTGCTTAGTCGCTCAGTCCTGTCTGACTCTTTAGGACCCCATGGATGGTAGCCGGCCAGGCTCCTCTGTCCATGAGGGTTCTCCAGGCAAGAATACTGAAGTGGCTTGCCATGCCCTCCTGCAGGGTATCTTCCCAACCCAGGGATCGAACCCAGGTCTTCCTCATTGCAGGCAGATTCTTTACTGTCTGAGCCACCAGGGAAGCCCTCTCCATTGCTAGGGTCCCTCATTTGTTCCCGGTGTGAGATACTCAACAGGAAAATTTACGGCCCAGAGGGATCCTCTAACTGAGCCGCCACATGGAGCCAGAAGATGTTGGGCCCAAACCATGGAATGAGTGCCCTGCGGAGGACTGAGAGGCGGTGGGAGCAGAAACCCCGTGGTCTCGGCGCTGTACACCATGGGCGCCCGGTGGCCTCCCCAGTCACCCAAAAATGGGCGCTGCCTGGGTGCACGGCGGCCCAGACGCATCCTACGTCTGGGGCCGCGCGGAGGGCTCCCCCAGCCCCTGCCATCCTGCAGTCGTCTCTCCCGCTCGGGAAAGGATGTAGAGGGCAGGCCCAATCTCACTGAATCTGGGCTCCTTGGAGCTGTGACCTTCACCGCCATCATCACCCTGGCCGCCTGGCTCGGTATCCCAGTCTGCTTTCCTTGGAAATTCACGCATCCCTTCTACCTTCTGCCCCCACCCCCATATATTTGTGAAAAATTAAATGCCCCAAACAGGGCTCAGGGCTGCTTCTGTTCCGGCCCCGGGTACTCGCGCGGCATGCAGCACTCACCGAGATTGGGGTGTCGCGCCGCGGGGTTGGCTCGGCCGGGCAGGCTGTGCAGGACCGGGCTGTCGAAGGGTCCGGCGGAGGCGGCGGCGGCCGCGGCCCAGGACGCGCCCACGTCGGCCATGTAGGCGGGGTAGGGGCTGGAGTAGGAGCCCGCGAAGCCGGCTCGCCCGTACTGCTCGCGGCCCGCCAGGCCCGCGCCGGCAGCCCCGCTGCCACTGCTGTAGGCCGCGGCTTCCCGGGCCGCGGCGGCGGCGGCGGCGGCAGCCAGGGACCCAGTGGTGCCCGGGAAGGAGAAGCGCGGCGACACGGGCGGCGGGGTGTAGGCGGCTCCCTCGGCTCCCGCCTGGCTCCAGCCCGGGCTGCCCTGCTGCGTCCCGGGCCCTGCTCCCGACGGCGCGGCTCCCGAGCTGCCGCCAGAGGCGGCCCCGGAGGCCGCGCCCCCGCCTCCGCCCTGGAGGTAGGACAGGCCGAGCACCGAGGAGGGCACCCGCGGCGTGGGCACGTAGACAGGCGAGGACGCGGCGCCCGCGCCGTGCATGAAGGCACCCGGGCCGCCCGCCTCGTAGGGCCCGGGAGGGGGGCCGTGGTTGGCGGCCATGGCCAGGCTCTGGTACATCGCCACGCGCGTGCTCGCAGCGTCCGAGTCCTCAGGCCAAGGAGTAATGCGGATAGAGAAAATAGTAACACAAAAATTAAAAACAAAAAACGAATAACGTACAGGGGAGGGGCTGTCAAAAAACCCGAAGATCAAAAATCAAAGGTTAAAAAAAAACACACAAATCCTTCAAAAATATATACATATTAAATCCAGCGTTGAGCAAAAAGACTGAGGTTCTGGTTTACTCAGGAAAATCCCAAATTGAATTTGTGGTTGTTCCCCTTGGTGGTGGAGTTGAGGGGTGGGGGGCGAGTCCACTAAAGGTCCTAGAGGATCCGAAGGCGCGGGATGGCGCCGGGGCGCGGAGTCCTGCAGGGTGACGCGGGCCAGCCGGTCGTCAGAAAACCCCGGCCTGGTGCACAGGGTGCGGTAGGCTGGCTCCAAGGCTGAGGCCCGGGCCGGCTCCTTTCCTCCGAGATGTAGCCGCGTCTAAAGAAGGAACGACAGAGGGAAACAAGGTCATCCAGTGCTTTCAGGGCCTATTTCCCCTAAGCTTGGTTGATTCTCTCGCCCTACAAACAAAATCGCCACTCTCAGGGGCCCAGCTCCTCGGAAAGCTGATCTGCAGAGGCCCGTGGGGTGTGACTGCTGCAAGGAAGCCTCGGGGAGGGGCGCCTTAGAGGCGTAGGGCTCTGCGGTTATTGGACGTGTAAATTACTGGTTGTGATCTCGACCAGCGTTTTTCTTTTTTGTGTTGCTTGTCAGGAAGGACTTTTATTTTACCTTATTTCTAGCATATTCTTGTCACAGTATTTTAAAAGACCAAGGGTTTCGGGTTTCCACGAAGAGCCTAGAAATCTAAGAAATCTCTCCCCAACTCCTTTCTCCCCCACCTATCCCCAACTGATCCTGACTGTGAAAGAACTTTAGATTGCCCGTGGAAGACAGGGACAAACTTTATTAAAAAAAAAAAAAAAAAAAAAACAGCAACCTAAGAAAATTTTGTTTGCAATCTTTTTTGTTTGTTTGGGTTTTTTTTTTTTTTTTTGCTTTTAAACTAGAGGCAGATTCTAAATATTTATAAATGAACACAGCGTCTGGTAAATCTCAGTGAAAAGGCTTGTGAACTCTTATCTATACAACTATACAATGTGGATATCAAATTAGACAAGATACACGTTTCTTACAAATAGTTTTATTTTGGAGATTTTGCAGACTGGATATTAAGATGAGAAAAGTGAGAGAAATGTACAGTCGCTTTACAGAACTATAGAACTCACTGGATCTCCAATTCATTGAGTGGGTTTTGCACATGGAATCACAGGTCCAGCCACGTATGGAATCAGAACACCAATGAGACTGCTTGGGGGACAGAAACAGTTTGTAGGACTTGATTGTTTCCTTGCATCCTGTGTTTGATTTCACCAGGCAATTTTTCTGATAAAAACCAAGCATGCTACGTTCTGAAGCACCTGCTTGGTTCCAGGTCATTTTCTTTACAAGTCCACTAAGCAGAAGTTTCTCTCCTCATTTTACAAAAGGCAGAACTGAAGCATCCAAAAGTTTTAAAACTCCTCTAAGATCAAAGTACAATTAAAAGAGGTGGGGGACAAAATCTGAAGGACTCCAGAGTTTAAGTTTGTCCAGTCCATGCCCACTTTTCTCCTTAAGAAAATGCAGGTACTCTTAACAATTTTTTTTATTGCAATAGCAAACTTATAGAGTTATTAACTGAATTATGTACTAAATCCAGGCTCTGCCACTTACTAAATGAATGACTGTAGACATATTACTTAACCCCCAGGCTTCAGTTTCTTCATTTGCAAAAATTCATATATTAAAGGTAATTATCTGGTAGGGTCACTGTGAGGATTATAAATTCTATATACTTGGCTATTATTACTATTAAAAATTTCTAATGTATCAAAAGAAAGTGCTTCTGATGTATTATGTACTATAATAAATGGTCATCTTTATTCCAGTAAAAGTTCTGGAAATTGAATTTCTAATATAATATATAATGCTTTTCATCATTAATAACATCACTAATAATAATAGGATAGCACTATATTATATAGTCATATGTTAACTCTTAAGTGGTTTATTATTTGCTTTCAAAACTCTGATAAATTATTGGTTTGGTGAACATTTCCTTCCAATAAGAAGTTTAGTTAGAGGATGGATATTAAAAAATTTGACCTGAAATCAATTTTCCCCTTCAAAAATGAACACAAAAAATTAATACCTAATGGAATACCTAGGCTTCAATAAGTAAATTACACAGGTTTACCTTAATAAAATATTCAGTATTTAATTTTAAAATCCAATAGTTGACCTATTTCATTGAATTTTCTGGAATACCCCCCTAGTTCTAAAACAAACGTTATATATTTCTTTTCTCACATAGCTGCAGGAAAGGAAGATTTATAATTTTGTAATCCAATTTCCAATATACATACAGATGCTAACTTAACAAGCTTTAAAATGTAAACGCTGAAAATGCCATAAGTCTAACATTTGTCTTTACTGCATTCTCTGCCTTTTTAAAATGGCTGATACATTACCTAAGAGTTGGATTACTGAACAATAGAAGGTGGAGAAAATACCACCATAGACCTTTCTGTTAAGACAAGAAATTAACTGCTCCCTTTAAAAGACTGTTGCTTGTTTCTGTAATTGAGACTCCGACGCAGGCCACCCAGAGAAGATACAGACAGAACTCCTGAGAATGGCAGAAAAGGTCTGGCCTCTGGAGATTCAGACTTGCGCCCAGTTTTCCCTCTCCTCCTGATCACTCATCCCAGTTCACCCCGATTCACAGGCCGGACAGGAATGCTTTTTTTCCTTACTGAGTTAGCGCACAGCCCTTTTCTGATAAATTCTGCCAGCGGGGAGGATGGAGAGCGCCCTAACGTTCTCGTCCATTTACAGTCACTCCTGCTCCTTCGGTTCTGCTGGCGCCTTCCCCCGCGGCCTGCTGCCGAGAAAACTGTCACTCCCGAACGCACACACTCTCTGGCAATAATGAACCTGATCGCTGAGGGGGACGTGAAGATCCAGAAGTGGGGGGGTAGGGTGGGTGGGAACCACCCCGTCACCCTAATAAAAACTCTCTCTCTTTTAAAACCTCTAACCTGCTCTAGGCTGCAGTTCCTTTTCTGAGAAACACAGGAAATACTTCCCCGAGGCGCTTCCCCAACCTTCCCGGCAGCGCTGGCCCGGACTCCCACGAGCCCTGGGTCCCTCCCCACCCTCTGAGACCAACCCCAAGGCCCCTCGTTCTCTCAGCCTAGTGGCAGCTCACCACTTGGGCATCCTCTGATCCCCTAGATCACCCCCCAGCCCAAGGTCAAGCGACAGAATTTCGTGGACGCGGTAGCTAGCCCTGGCCAGTTGAGGGACATCACCGCTCTACGCCGGGTTCCCGCCCTTCCCTACCACCCGCCCCCCCAACCCCAGCTAATCTCATCCAGAAGCACTGTGGGTGGGTGGGGTTGCTAGCTGCGTGAGGGGCGTTTAGTTCCCTGGACCCCGGATGGGAAGACTGGGAGGCATAAAAAGAGCGGGCGCTCAGCAGCCATTCCCGACTTCTGAGCGCCTCCCCGGGGCCCTGAGGCCCAGCTGCGCCGCCTCCCACCGCCACTCTGTCGCCCATGGGCGACAGTCCTCCGTCTGAGTCTCTACGTGTTCGAGCCGCTGGGCGGCCGGTCCCGGGTCAGTTGGTCAGGATGATTTCTCACGGCCATCATCGCCACCAAGGCCCAGTCCTGCGAGGTGCAGACAAGGGCTGGGAAATCCGCACGAGGGGCGGGGATTAAAAACGTCCAAGTTCATACAGAAAAAATCCAGAAGCTCGTAGAAGATTCCTCTCCACTTTCCCCCTAAATCTCACTTAGCTTTAAAGAAACTGCTAAGCCAAAGGAGAGCCGACTCTGGGCAAGGTTAGGGACCCGGGATGACCGACGTCTCCTTTCCACTCGCTAGTTACCTCTCTCTACTCCCAGGCAAGCCCGCACGGAGGAGATCGGTGTTCCGCGACTAGGGAGAAAGAGCCGGGAGAGGGATGGGAAAAGCCGTACCTGCCGGGGTTCGAGCTTCCTGGAGGCCAGCGCGCGCTCCCCCGGGCGCCGCGGCAGCTTAGGCGGCGGCAGAGCTCCCGCAGCCTCCCTGCCGGCCGCCGCGGAGTCCCCCGGCTCGCGGCGCGGAGCCCCTGGCCCCTGCGCCCGGCTCGCCGGCGTTGACTGGCCCGCGGGAGTCACGTGCAAGGGAAGGGGGCGGGGGGTGCGCCGAGGCGGCTGCACCTCCACCGGGCGCCGGGCTGCGGGGCTGTTCAAAAAAACTCCCCCAGCAGGCAAAGTCCAGGCTCTGGGATCTCCTCGGAAAACGCCAAAGTGCTTCTGCCTGGGCGCGGGGCTTCACCCCACCTCACGCCCTGCCTGAGGTCGATTCGATTTTGCGGTTTTGCCCTGGGTCAGCTTTATTAATGAGACCTCCCCTGCCTTCCACCTCGTCCCTCCTCCCCACGCCTCCTGGTGGTCGGGTTCCAGCCGAGGCTAGGGACGCGGTGGGCGAGGGGCGGGGCTGATCAGGGGAAGGTGACCTCTTGGGAGCGACCCTGGCTCGGGTGTGGGGCACTGGGTCACCGGGGAGTGCCCCGGCTGGCTGCAAGGCTCCGGGTGATAGTGGGCAGTGGGGATCCTCGTAGTCCAAGATCCCGGGTAAGTGGAAGAGACACCAAACTTGGATGAGCCTCCTCAAGCGGAGCGCGGAGACCTAACCCGCCCTCCCTTTCACCTTCGCAGTAGCCCAGGGAGTCCGTGAGGCTCCTGCCTACAGTTTTGTGTTTATGCAAAAAGTCCACGCTTTCATGGCGAAGCTCCCAGCCCCTGCGGCCTCCTGCCTTCAGATTTTTCCGATTTCTCTGCAGCCTGCGGCGCCGCCGCACTAATCTAAGAGACTTAGCAGGGGCTCGGGGAGCTCAGCAATCCAGCGGGGCTTCTCCGACGAGATGACTCTTCCAGGGGCTCAGCACCCCGCCCCGAGCCGGGCGAGAAGGGTGGCAGGCCTGAGTTTGGAGTCGGCGTCAGTGCCTAGAGGCCCCAGCGCAGCGGGGCTGCGAGCCGGAGAGTCCCTCAGACAGGTCTAAAGGTTAATAGAGCAATCACAGGGCCCTATTACCGCGTAAAAATAACCCATCGATTACCGCAGCCTTCAGCTCCAGATAACAGCCGGCCGGTGGCTCTCAAGAGCTTTCGGTTAAACACCCCCCACCCGCCAAAGGTCGTGTTTCTATCCCAAGCGCAGGTTTCTCAAGCCAGATTGGAGGGGTCGGGAGGGGGCCAGGATACCTCCCTGCAAGAAACCTGTGCGCCTCCGAAGTAAGGGTACATACAAGGCGAGACCCGCTTCCGCAGTCGGTAATCGGTCTTGGATTCCCGGCCTGCGCAAGGGCGATCCGGGCGCCGAGAACCAGGCTAGGATTAGGGGCTGGCTGGAAGGAAACCCCCAAAGGGATCGTGGCCAACTCGTGGGGATTCTCAGGAAAATCCCGGAGGAAGGACTGAGCGCGGCTGCGCGAGGAAGTCTCTTCCCTGAGCTAAAGGTGCGGAGATCTAGAGAGGCTCAGGCGAAAGAGAGAATACTGAGGTGCCCAGCAGAGGGGCGGAAGGGCTGCTGCTGGCTGGGTGAACCGACGCCGCTCCCTGGGCTGCTGTCCGCCGGGTCCCTTCGCGCCCCGGAAGCTGAGGGTGGCGTGCTAGGTGTTGGTCCCTTCTCCAGCTTCCCCCAACTCCTCGCCAGCGCCTGGCAGAGTTTGGTGCTGCAGATCCCAGGCCTGGGAACTCAAGGGGGGGGGGGGGGGCGGAGGAGGGTCCTGGGGATCCCCGAGGCTGGACCTGGGAAAAGGCGCTTTCTCGGGGACACTCCGACCAGCGCACTTTCAGATGCAGCCGAGAAGGGTGCACGGCCCCTGCGCTCTTTGAAACGGGTCCTCCTTCCCACTGGAGTGAGCGAGAAAGCCACGAAGAAAAAGGCCTGCGTCAGGGGCCTACGAGGGCTTTCTCAGGAGTTGAAAGGCTGAGCTCAGCCGAGCAGGAAGCTGCGTCGGCATCTCTCTTCTCCCTGGAAATTTGTGGCTCCAGCGATGCCCCAAGTCTCAGAGCTGCCTCCCGTCCGCGCGACCCCCAGAGGGCGAAAAGGGATGAACCTGGAGACTGGACCTTGGAGCTTAGCATCTGGCGGAGCGGCCATCTGGGCGTCCTCCCCAAAGCCAAGGACACGGCCACTCCCACGCAGGCTACCTCCACAGTGCAGGGTCAGCCGCGGCGTGAGAGCGCGTGCTGAGGGTCGCATTAGCCCGGTAACCGGCGGGGGGCCTCGCCCCACTTCCCCAACCTCCAGTCTCCAGTGCAATGGAGGGGTCACTTAGCAGTCCCTGCTGTATGTGGCTGTTGTGAGACCCCTGATGGAAGAGCCTGATTTTTCTAAGCGCTTGATTTCGAGGCAGCCGGGATTCACTAGGGGGCCGCTCCAGGCAAGGCCTGCGCTAGAGCTCCTTTACCAGCCCCCACTCCCACGCCACACCTCACCGCCCCCAACCCCCAACCCCCGTGCTCTCCTGTGTGCTGAAGCCCAGGAGTCCACGAAAGATTCCTTGCTTCTACGAAGGCTACTGGGACCGAGAATTTTGTGTCGATGTATTCTGTGTGCTCCCACCTTTGGGCCCAGCGCCCCAAGTTTCTTCCCAAAGGGCCCAGCTCAAGGACAGTCCAGAGGGTGGTTGGCGAGCCGCCCACTCTTTTAGGGTGTTTCTTTTTCCCTCGCTCCCTCCCTCCTTCCTTCGCTCGCCCCCTCCCTCCCTTGGGCGAGGCGGGAGCCGCTGGGGCCGGCTCGCCGTTGCCAGGAGCAGAGAGCATTTCAAGGCCTCGGGGCCCGCGGGCTGGAGGAGGTTTATCGGCTGCCGCTAAGTTCCCAGGCTTCTCCCACGTTCAGGAGGCCGCTAGGAAGGGGGGTCGGGGGAGGGGGGCGGTTGTGTTTGGAGGTTCGAACTCCTGGCTATTTTTAAGGAGAAGGCTCTGAATTGGCCTGGGATATGGCCCAACCCCATTCACGTCCTCTTTCCGCTTTTCTTTCCCATAGACTGCAAGGAAAATGTAATACTGTGAAATTCTTTGACCTCTTTTACTAGGAGTCTGGGTCTAATGAAGAGTCAAGTGGTGAGATTTTTAGAGAAATAAGAATTACTAAAATGTGCTTTACGCTTAAAAAAAAAAAAATCTCCAGGACACAAGAATAAGATGCGTTTTCTTGCTCCATTAAGACCTCTGGGACTTGAGCCGGTCCATACCTTAGAGACAGGTTTGTAGGCAGGACACGTTGGACAAAGGGATCGGAACTCTAGTTCCCTGAAAAAAGAAGTTAATAAGCAGTGGACGATGGGATTCACAGTGACACCAGCGAGGGTCTCTCCGTGTGGGGTTCTCCGGATTTCCTGGTGGGACCGGAGTGGGCTTGCTTTAAGCCAAGCGCAAGGCGGTGCCACAATCTCGGTTCTGGCTGGTGCAGTCGTTGGGGACCCCGCGGAAATCAGCCTCGGCGGCCGCCAGCCCTAAAAACGAACGATGCCGGAAAGAACAGTGGGCCCCCAAAGTCTTCTAATCAAGAAACCCGCAAAGAGAGAGAACCAGAGAGGGGACCGGAAAAGTCACCCCTCGTCCTGTGTAACGAATTCTTTCGAGGTGTGGACGATACTCTGCGAGTCTGTGCACAAGGACTCTGGGCAGACGGGCAAAGGGACCCGCGCTGAAGCGTTTTCCGGCTCGAGTCCCCTCGCCGCCCTCCAATTGCCCCGTGGGGCCTCGCGCTGCGGGCGATTCCTTCTCCCTCTCCGACAGTCGGTCCTCACTCGCGGAGCCCGCACTGAGCGCAGCGCAACCCTCCGCGAGTGGAGCACCGAGGACTAGCGTGCGGAGCAGGGCCATCCCCGTGGACGGAAAAATGCAGAACGAATTAAGCTAGTAGACCTTCTTTCCCTCCTGAACCCTGTGCCTTGGCACTGGGAATTCTTGGTGGGAGGGGGGCATAGAGACCCTCGCCCCCTTCCTGAGGGTAGAGTGCTCTGCACCCCGGAAAGGAATTACCAGCCTCGAGGCCGGCAGACGTGAGAGGAGAAGGCAGCTCGGCTTCTTAATTGTCAAACTTGTAAAAATACTACCCGGTGTTGCAAGGCGAAGCCATGCTCTCACTCACAGACCGCAAACGCTTCCTCCTGCTTCCGGCCCTGAGGACTAGAGTTTTTGGCACATCCTACCATATTTTAGAGTCATTTCCAGATTACAGAACACTTTCGAATTCCTTTTTTTTTTTTTTTTCCTTCGAGGAAACAACAGCATCGCTGTGCTAGAGGGAGAGAGATTCCCGTCCTCGAACAAACGGAAACTCAGAGACCCAGAGCGGTTAAAACCATTGTTGGAGGTGGCAAAGCCAGTGCTCTCTGAAGTAGGTCTCAAATCTAGATTTCTGAGTCTTAATTCTTTTATTTATTCTACTTAATAGAGAAGGAAATGGCAACCCACTCCAGTATTCTTGCCTAGAGAATCCCAGAGACAGAGGAGCCTGGTGGGCTGCAGTCTATGGGGTCGCACAGAGTCGGACACGACTGAAGCGACTTAGCACCAGCAGCATTCTATTTAATATCGAGTTTCTACAACGAAATGCTTTAAAAAAAAAAAAAAAAAAACCCTCGTTTTGTTTTTCAAATATTTCTAAATTTCATTGAATATGCCTCACATTTAAAAATTAAAATCAAGGTTAAATAAAACAGCTCCTGTCTCATAATCTAAGAGCCCGTGGGAAGGGAAAGAAAGGCTAAAAGGAGTCTCTACGTTTTCATTAATTTCGGGAAGGATGCCAAAAGTGTTTTGAATGGGAAGAGTGATCCTCAGGTCCCGGGGCAGCAGAGGCCAGAACTGAAACCCGGTCCAGGCGCCCGCAAGTCCCGGCTTTGCCGCCAGCGGGGCGCGGAGCACGGAGCACCGGGCGCCCTGCGGCCAGGCTGACGCCCTCTCATGCCTCCTCTTCCTTCTCCCAGCCTGGCTCCCTCTCCCCTTCCTCACAGAGGACTTCGGTGGGGGGTGGGGCTGGAGGGCAAGGGAACAGACACTAGCGCTAGCGGAAGCTTCTGGCACCCACTGCCCTGGCTGCCCTGAGCCTGCAGAGTCTTTGAGCTGACTGGCGGGGCCCTACTCTTTGGGACCTAAGCTGCCACCTCTGGGCTCTCTCTTGGTGATGTGGGCACCATTCTTTCACTTGTGGACTCTCCCTCCCTCCTCCTCTATCAGGGACTATTGAAGTTGCAGCACTGGCTGTGCCCAGTGCAGCGGAAGAGCACAGTAAATGTTCCTGGAATACAAAAAAACGTGAATTAGCTTAATCCCTAGGCCTTCTGTTCCCCACAGTTAGAAATTCGTTTATCTGTGGTTGCTTGTACACACCCCTTCCTCCCCCATACATGCCAGAATGCAGGATGTATGAGGGCAGCAGGGGCTGGCACATAGTAGCTGCCCAGTAAATGTTTGTTGAATGATTACAACTACAAAAGGAATTGCCAATAGAATCTCTCAGGGTTGCTGGGAATTGGAGCACAGAACACTGTCTCAAAAGGGAGTGAGTCTCTTGGCATACAGTAGGTGCTCAGTCACCGCCATTTCTCTAAGTAGAACCCTGAGGCCCAGGCCAGACACGGGGAGAGGAAGGCCCACTCTGAGTCTCTGGGGAGTGTTAATCTGTGCAGCTGCCTACAAATCTCCCACCCAAATCTAGGCTGCCTCTAAGGACCAAGGACTCTGGGGTCTGCAGGAAGAAGGGATTTCCAGGTGTAGTCAGGATTTTAGAGGTTGAGTTCTGCTAGGAACCGGGTTAGCGTTGAGCCTACAGCAATTGGAGACGTGAGCTGCCAGGCTCCTTGGGACAAAGGCCGACAAGCGATGCCAGGTGTATTGTCTCCCGGTAGGGAGGGTGGAGGGCGTGGACCCCTACATTTTGGAAAGCTGGAGGGACCATGTCAGTTAGTAGGACCAAGAAAAAAAGTGAGGGAGGAATGGAGAGAGACAAAAACAAGAGGAAGCTGAGACCAAAGAAGGCAGGCAGAAAGGACAGAGAAAAGACTGGCTTGAGAGCCCAGAGGGGCTTCCCCAGAGACTCAGCAGGGGACAGGATTCATTCCGTCCTTAGACAATTCATTCATCCAGTCATTCATCCTATTTTTACTGAGCACCTACTCGGTGCCAGGAGCTTTCTGTGCTGCTGGGAGTCAACATAGAACAAAATAGAGAAAAATTCTTCCTGGGAAGCTTACGTTCTATAAGAGAAAGACAGAGAAGTAAGTCAAATACAGAGTATTAGGCCGTGTGGAGTGTTAGGGGAAAAAAACAGCTGGGAAAGGACTGACAGAGGGCAGAGAGTAACAGAGACCCCGGAAAAGAGGGGGTGTCGACAGAAGAGGGAAACACAGACTCAGAGAAAGAAGAGATAGGAGTCAAGAGACCAGGCGACAGAAACAGAGAGTGAGACCCCCAGGGAGAGACGAGGCCAAGGAGAGAACTGGGAAGGAAAGGCCAGGGCTGCCGGATGGAGGAGAGGGGACCCCGCAGGGCAACTTCAATTCCAAATCGTGCCCCCACCACCCCTCGCGCCCCGTTCCCAGGAGGGCAGCGGGCAGTGACGGGGATCCAGCGCCTGGAGAGCTGCCAGTCCAATACCCCGACATGCATATCGGGACCTATGGGGCCACCGGAGAGGCGGTGTTTCCAGCGCCAGCCTGGGCCGGTTTCCGCACAGGCCTCCCCCTGCACCCTTCCCGGGGCCACTGAGCCCTAGGTGACCCCGGAGCTGGAGAAGACGCCCAGGCAGGCGCCGCGACGTGGCGGCAGAGCGAGAGACAGGAAAGTGTCAAGGAAGCGCGAAGCTCAAGTGCAAAAACAGCATCTCCTCCCTGCCCCCCATTCCCTGGAAATCTCTCCACCCCGGGCAGGCCGCTCCCAGAGCCGAGGCTGCAGGGCTGAGCTGAGCGGACCTGGGGGCTGGTGGCTGGAAGCCCTGTGATCCTGCACGTGGGGGAGGAGCCTCTCTGCCCAGGCCTGGACTTCCCTGTAATGGACCCAAAGTTAGATCAGAGGCCACCACTCCTCAATGGCAGCAGGTGCCTGAAGGGAGTGGACTGCCCTCTTTCACACACTGGGCACTTGGAGATAATTATTTATTGTTGTTGTTGTTTAGTCACTCAGTTGTGTCCAACACTTTGCGACCCCATGGACTGCAACACGCCAGGCTTCCCTGTCCTTCATCATCTCCTATAGCTTGACCAAATTCATGTCCATTGAGTCAATGATGCCATCCAACCATTTTGACCTCTGTCATTCCCTTTTCCTCGTGCCCTCAGTCTTTCCCAGCATCAGAGTCTTTTCTAATGAGTCAGCTCTTGGCATCAGGTGGCCAGAGTATTGGTTATTTATTAATTATTTGTAAATGATTGGTTTCTTGCAACAGCAGAAGAAGGAAGTGGAAGGCATGGAGCTTCCCACACAGCTCGACCTACCTATTTTGGTCAAAAGAGTATTTGTTGTATTTTTACCTGAGTGAAGAGAAAGACTGGAAGATCCCTGATGTTCCATTTCTCTAGGCTAGTTTCAACTTCCCTGTTGTGCATTCTCCTGCATCCGCCTGTTTGACTGAAAGACAAGGGTGCTCTACCTTTAAAGTCTGCTTTCTTCCACAGCCCAAGCCCTTTGTAGCAGAGGTGCTAATCAACAGCAAGATGCCAAAGCTCCAGAAACTAAAGGGGGAAAAATAGAGAGGCAAGGGTCCAAATGAAATGGAATAATCGGCACCTAGCTGGGGAAGAGTTGGCAGGGTTTTGCTCTGGGGGTGGAGAGCCCAACCCCAGGAGCCTCTGCACACAGAGCCTATCTCCCTGCTCCCATCTCATACCACCGCTCACAGAGGCTGGAATCTTCCCCCTGTGAGGGCAAGAATCTTTGCACCTCTACCCCAGGAAGTCTCTGGAGATGCCCTGTTCCCATCGCCCACACACTTCTTGGTGTGGGGTAAGGATGGGATGGAGGGTTGTCACATAAGACACAGCCTTATGTGACAAGAACAATCAAATTCTCCTTCACTAGGTGAGTAACTGGTCTTTATTCCTCTTCAAAAGCCCTGAACTCTCATTCTCTTTCCTCTTCTCTTCCTTCCCAACCTCCCTACCTCTACATACTGTGACATCCCCTCCCCAGACTTCCTGAACATGGCTGTTCAGCAGATGAATTATTTGCGACCGGCCTCAGGATAAGACAAGCTCAATGTAAGTTGTGTTTTAACCTATAAAAGAGGATTGCTGGCATCTTTAAACTTACAGTTTTATTCATAATTGTCCCAAACTGGAAGCCACAGAAATGATCCTCAACGGGAAAATAGATACATGGAGGGACACCCATGCAAGGGAATACGACTCAGGAACAAAAAAGAATGAACTACAAATACACCCGACAACATGAAAGAATGTCAAGTGCCCTAGGGCTGCATCAAAGAGGTGGAACTCAAAAGACTAAATGAACCCATTTATCTGACATTGTCACAAAGGCAAAACCATAGGGATAGCAAAGAGAGGTTGGCAGGGGCAGGAGTGTGGAGGAGGGGTGACCGCAAAGGGGGAGGAGGAAATTTGGGGGTGTGTTAGAACTAGTCTATGTCTTGATTGGTGGTTACACCATTTGTATATTTGACAAAACTGTACACTAAAAAGGGTGAATTTACTGTATGTAAGTTTTACCTCAATAAATCAGAAAGAGGGGATTTGAAAAAGTATCTTTGAAAAACCAGGGGGTTGAAGAGTATTTCTGGGGCAGGATAAAATTCTTCTCCCTGTTCTCTCTGTCTCCACACACACACACACACACACACACACACATCTCCAGTCTTTAGTGAGACTTCACATCCCTGGTACATGTTTCACTCCCACCTAAGATACTTCAGAAAAGTGATTTATATACAGAAGACAACCTTGCATCTCTTCTTTTGGCCCTCCTTATTTCAGGAAGGATGGTTGTTCTCTCATCCTGACAGTCCCCGGACCATGTAGCAGAAGCTCAGAAATTGCTAAGTCACTTTCAGTCACACTGCTGCTCCCCAAGGCAACCAGCTGGCAGGAAATGAAGGGTGGAGAGACCCAGTTGGCCAGAACCTAGTCAGTCAGGAGACTGGGTTTTCTCCGTCTGGTCCCATGAAGTAAGAGTAAGCCAAAGTGTGCCCTTGAGAGCATGAGTTTGGCCCCAAGAAGAGAACTGTATTTCCCTTTCCATTGGGTGAAACATGACCTTTTCTGTAAACGATCATATTCAACCCTCACAACAGTTCTGCAGGATAAGTTGTTCTGACTCTGATTCTTATATCAATTTTCATTACATTCAGCTGCAGTTCATGACCTGCCTGTGGAAGGGCTACCATGTAGGTAGATAGTAACCAGAAAAAAGTGCACATTATTCCAGATAAAATTACACTTTTTACCTGTATCTACAGAAATCACGGTCTAGTGGACATCACAAGCCAGCCCAAAGCCACTGACTACTTGGATCATAGGATGGCTCTGATGCCTTTCCCGCTCAACAAAAGTGGTGTGAGTGTGTGTGCATTCATTTCTACCCCTTCCAAGAGTTGCTGATATCATTGTTTCTAACTCCAATCAAACGAATGCTAACATTAACAGACACCCATTGGTCTTTGGCTTTAATCTCATCCTGTTCACGTGAATTAAAAAATCAATAGCACCAACAATCACAAAACACCACCATCTACAAAGACAGAACAAAACCCCACAAAATACTGTTTCCTGTTAGAAATAAAGCCAACAGATTGGCTCTGTCGATTTCTTTTATTCTCCTCCCCACCCTTTGAAAGCTTGCTAATTTGGCAGTGGAAGATCCAAAAGTAGGGAAGGAAAGGGAAGAAGTAAAAAGCATGCAGGAAGTCACAACTGGGAGAGCCTGTGACCAAGAGAGATTTGATCCTACTACCAGGCAACCTTGAGTAAATCAAGAGTCAGTCTCTGTCTCTCCTGAAATGAGACAAAACACTGTAATCTGAGAGTTCTTTCAGCTTCAGTGTCCACTGAACTTGTATTACTTGGATTCCCTTACAAGAATTGCAATTTACATATCAAACGTGTATTTAATGCTTGCTGTATGCCATGCATCAGGCAAACTTTGGAGATCTAAGGATGAACACACGTCTCCACCTCCAAACTGGTTCAGACCAGTGAGGAAAAAGAACCCTGCAAACAGGCAACGGAAAAGTGCTGCAACAGAGAAATTAGAAGAGAAACCACCTTAATGCTTGGAGGGGCGGAGAGTGGGGGAGTAGGTGGGAAGAGGAAGTAAATAATTCAAGGAACTCTATTATTTTTATATGTAGGTGCCCCCCCCCACGCCCATACATTTGCCTCATTCACTCTTCTCTTTCTAGACCTCAGCACGCGCGCACTCACACGCGTGTACACACACACGCGCGCACACACACGCAGGAGGCGATCTGATTTCGGGGTAAGAGATTGTGTCGACCTTGTAGAGTTCATGCACTAGCGGGCACACCGAGAACCTACAACACGCAGGACTTCGTTCATTCCATATATTTGATGACAATCATGCATATGGATCGTGGGTCCCGCCCAGTGCCCAAGTGGCCGGCGCGTGGGCTGGGAATCCGGGGTCAGGAGACCTAGGCTGTCGTTTTCATCGCCACCAGGTTGCGTGACCTCAGGCATGCCGCTTCCCATTCTGTCTCAGTTTCCTCATCTGTGATATGGGCGGGCTGTGTTCGATCATTTCTAAGCACCTTTGTGGCTCTTTAAAAACAAATGAGCATGTCCTTAAAAGACTCTGAAATTAAGAACTGGAATAAAGTCAAATATTTATTGATGGATAGAAAACGCTGCTTCCGAGCTGCGCGGGGCTGTTTTCGCGCCACGTGGAGTCGGTCCAGCTCCTCGGTGACGGCTGGACTTTCCTGTCCTGCTTTCCTGAAGGGCCGTCGGCTCCTGGCCCGCGCCCGCCCCCCGCGCCGGGTGCCCTGAGCCTCGGGCCGCGCGGGCGGGTGATGGATGGCCGCGGAGCCGGCGGCCTGTCAGGCCTTATTGATGAGGTGCGCGCCGACAGCCGCCGCGTAACCCGAGGCGGCGGGCGGCGAGCGCGGGGCGGCAGGCGGGCGCAGACTCTGCGGCGCTCGGGGTCAGCCCCCGGCCGGCCGCCCCCGCCCCGCGGCGCGCCCCGGATCGGCTCCGCGGAGGGGGCGGCGGGCGCTGAAGCACTTCCCCAGCCCGGCGCCCGGTGCGCGGCCCAGCTTCCTCCAGGCTGTGGCCCAGCTTCCCGCCCCCGCTCGCCCGCGCCACTTCCCCCCGGCCGACGTCGCAGCCTCCTGGGCGGAGGTCCCGCGCCCGGACCTCGGCTCTTACCCGGCAGCCGCGGTCCGTGCCAGGGTCAGAGCCCGTAGCCCGCCCTCTCCAACCGCGCGCCGCGGGAGAGGAGCGCCTTTCCCAGCGGAGGGGCCGCGTAGTATCTCTGGCTACACAGCTCAGGACGGGAATCGTCAGTTTCTCGGGTATCACTCACGCCCGCGCGAGCGCAGCAAAATCAGGACCCCGGCGCACATTCCATTTGAGTTCATCGAATTTTTACATAATGATAGAAACCAAGACAGGTAGATAAATGAAAGTCAGTGCACCTACATGTAAAGACGGTACGTTTCCAGCTTGGAATCCGCCCCCCTTCCATTTTTGTACATTTCGACTGAACTGAACTGAATGTTTCAATTGCGCTTTTATAATAGCGAATACACTTTACTCTCTTGAAAAAATATGATCCACCTTAGTTCACGCGCAACCTCAAGCTCACTCTCGCGTTTCCACCCTCCTCTATCTTGTTTTTGGTCAGTTTTCCTTCCCATTGTCTTTCAGACCAGAAAAGCGGGCACTCTGACCTCCTGACAGGTTTTGTAACTAGGGCAAGTTGTCTTCTTCCTCTGACTTTCTACTGAAAGCCCCCAGGGTCACCTTCTCTGTTGGTGACACTCCTGTGGGGGGAGGGGCCATGCTCATAGCACCTGCAAAGCACTTTCGTGAGAATTGAAGGAGTAAGTCAGCTCTGGAGACAACTTAACAGGAAGTGCTAAAGGGCTCAGATTTTTCTTTTGTCTCCCCCCACCCCGCCCCGCCCCTCACCCCAGTCTGAGTTGGGGGCTAGCTCTGACAAGTAAGGGCCTTCATTCTACGTTAGATGTGACCTAAGAACTGGGAACAGGTAGCCTTTTCTTTGGGACACAGTAGGGAGAGTGGGAGGAGGCAGTGTGGCCCAAGAGACTCACAGCAAAAAGCAGCCTTGGCCAGGGAGTCGGATCTAGGGGTCAGGTGTCTGGTGGAAACTCATTGATTTGGAGTTGGAAGTTTGGGGTTCTAATCCTGACTCTGCAGGACCACAGGCAAATCGCTTCTTTGCGCTTTAGTTTTCTGTCTGTAAGTAGCAGAGGCTGGATCCTTTCCTACATCAACACTTTGTGACTCTAAAGCTCCCCAGGTGGGCATCTCCAAATGGTTCCATTCTGTCCCTCTAAAGGTTCTATAACAAGGGGCTCGCTGCTGGTCCCACACAGAGGGAGGGTAGGAACACCAGACCTTTAAGTCTGAACTCAATTTTAGCCACAGATAATGAGTGTGTTCAATGAGGAACCCAAAATGTCTATATACATACATCTGCATGTCTATGATAGAAGGCTCAGACTGCAGACAAAACTTCCATTTCCTAGACAAACATTTATTGAGTAACAGCTACCACTGGGCACTTACTATATCCAGGCATGGTGCCAACGATGTGGGACAGATTGACTATCTCATTTATCTAGGCAATCACTTTATTCTCCCATTTTACAGATGAAGAAACTGAGACACAGCACTGTTAAATAACTTGCCTAGCTTACTAGCCTACAGCGCCAAGATTTACAAGCAAGTAGTTTGATTCCAGAACCCAAATGCTGCTACTATGAGCAAAGCATTGGTACTGTGAGGGATGAAAAAGGGAAAAAACAAGAGCTTTAACCTCACATTGTTGTTTTTTAGTGGCTAAGTCGTGTCCAACTCTTTTGTGACCCCACAGACCAGATTCTTCTGTCCATGGAATTTCCCAGGCAATAATACTGAAGTGGGTTGCCATTTCTTACTCCAGGGGATCTTGCCAGGGATTGAACCCATGTCTCCTACATTGACAGGTGAATGAAAATCCATTTTTAAAGACTTCAATTCCCAGAATCGATCCCTTCCCCCCTCCTTATCCAGATTTTACCACATTAGTTCCTTTTAGTCTCTCCACATGTCTGCCTGTCTCCATAACCCTCTCTTCCAAATTTCAGCTTTATCAAGGGCAGAAATCCTATTTGGTATCTCTGTATTTGCCATAGCTTCTAATATGTAATAGATGTTTTTAAAAGTTTGTTGAATTGAGCTCAGAAAATGGAAGTTTTCAGTTTGTCTTCACACAGTATAAACCCCTATCGTTTATGACTGAAGATGATGTACCATGTTACATGCGAGCTAAGTCACTTCAGTCACGTCTGACTCTTCGCAACCCCATGGACTGTAGTCCACCAGGCTCTTCTGTCCATGGGGATTCTCCAGGGAAGAAAACTGGAGTAGGTTGCCATGCCCTCCTTCAGGAGATCTTCCTGACCCAGGGATTGAACCCGTGTCTCCTGTGCCCCCTGCACTGCAGGCAGATTCTTCACTGCTGAGCCACTGGTGGGATACGGCAAAATGTGTGCTGTGGTCCCTTCCATTGTGCAAACACAGAAAAGCTCACATACAGAAGATGCCTAATGAGGCCTCACAAGCATCTTAGCCTGAGTGCCCCTATTGTGGGAGTGACTATGACCCATGTACCTTTGGTCTCTTATTTTGACATTGACACTGATATGGAGAGCTGGAGTTGCAAGGGGCCTTGGGGATTCTGGTCCAATCCACTCATTCAATAGATGAGGCGATTAGGACCCAGAAAAGGGCTACAGGCTTGTGCAGAGTCACACAGCTATTTAGTGGCAGAGCCAGTATTAGAGCTGGTCGTACCCTATTCTTCCATTTCAATATGCTGCTGTAGGAACTGATAGCTCCCCTCTATAAATCTGAATCCCAAGGCCAAGCTTTCCTCACCCTGATGCTATCACCAGGGTGAGAGGATTAGCGATAAGGCACACTGAGCTCTGGGGTAGCCAGAGTACATGGTGAGTCCCACCACCCCCACGCTTTGCAGGAAGGTGAAGATGGTGACCAGGCTCAGCCCCGGTGGGGGTGGGCGGGGGAGCGAGGCTGCAGTAAAGGGTCTCAGGGAGTCAGAGACATTCAAAATGACAGTCATTCCTTGCACCTCCTAGACAGAGGATAAACCAAGCCAAAAGGGGCACTGGGTACATAATATGTTTCTGCACAATGGCTTTCAATTATCCTCATAAACATTCCAGCCTTCAAAATGAAATAAGATAGCCAAGTTGTGGGCAGGTTGAGAGGTATAATAGACATGGTTCTGGGTTAGGTCCTTGTCATGACCCTTATTGTTTCATGGGATGATCCCATGTCCCAGTTTATGTCCCCCACGTCCTGCATAATTATTTGTAATACACACTTCACTCATCATTTCACATATATTGAATGGTCACCTTTTGCCACTTGGACTCTCTGAGCTTTGGTTCCTCATCTACAAATTAAAGTTTGATGTTGTTGTGCTCAGTCGCTCAGTCATGTCCGACTCTGTGACCCCATGGACTGTGGCCCACCAGGCTCCTCTGTCCATGGCAAGAATACTGGAGTGGGTTGCCATTTCGTCCTCCAGGGGATCTTCCTGATCCAGGCATAGAACCCATGTCTCCTGTGTCTCCTGCATCAGCAAGAGAATTCTTTACCACTGAACCACCAGGAAAGTCCCATAAATTAAAGGATTTTGAGTAAATATCTTGGAAAATGCTTCCATTTTTTGAGAGTGGAGCTCCGAGAGGAGCCTCACAGTGTCTTTTGTCTGGGCAGCGAGAGCAAAGTCACTATGGATCTGTGACTGCCCTGTTATTGACATTGACCTTTGGGCCTCAAGGCTTACCCGTGGGGTACTGGGATTGACTTTTAAAAAATAATAAAATAAGCCAGTCCTCCTGAAGAACAATATGAGAATTCATTAGAGCTCACCTTCCAAATAAGCAAATCAACTGTTAATTTTACTCATCATCAGCATATGTTACAAATATTCTAACATCTGTTCACATCCTAGGGGACCCCCTCCATCTCTTCACCAGTTTGTTTGTATTTAACATGGAGCTGAGTGGAGGAAATGTGGTTTTTTTGATTCCTTCTTAACTGGGGCAGTCAATTCACAGCCTTTTTTTTTTTTTTTTTCTGCCCGTGATGGTTCCCAGCACTGTGCTTATGATAAAGAAGTGTTGTTGGGGACAAGGTTGTGGCAAGGACACCTCCTCAGTGTGCTGCTTGTTGTGGCTTCCCCAGCAGTCAGGGCAGTCTCCCCTTCCTCCTTTATACCCACTAACTGAGGTTCAAGTGTGTGTGTGTGTGTGTTTTATTTTGCCACTTTATTAAGCGCAAAAGGTCCTTGATGGCTGGAATAGTATTTAATCATTCTCCATACCTTCCACAGTGCCCTGCATTCAGTAGGTGCTCAATACACACTCCAAAGGATGAATTAAGACGGGATGCATCTGGAAGCGAAATATGGAAGTCTGTACCACGAAAGTGTCTATTTGTGAAATGCACAAATTTCTTTCACTTTTTTCACATTTCAGGAGACCTGGGGGCCAAGCCACATTGTAAATGATGGCTTCCTGAACCACTTTATTTTCACTGTTTTGATCTCCCATGTATGGGGGCTCTTAAACTGCTATTTGCTTCACTTTATAACTTGCACCTTGGAGAGGCTGGATGATAAATGAGAGATGAATAATTCCTTATTGCTACTTATCTGTTGAATCTATAAACTAGTGTCAGCATTTACTCAGTTGGGTTTAAAGCTATGCCTGGTATACTTATTAACCTGCTTAAAATAAGCCATAAAAATGGGCTTGGTAGGAAATTGTTTTAACTAATTTTTAAAAATGACATTGGTCATTTCCCACCAACTTGTGGGGTGACCTTTGGCAAATCACTTAACCTCCCTGAGCCTCACCTGTAAAATGAAAGGGAGTGGGGTAGTTAAATAGGCTTTAAGAGACTTGCAGCTCTGTCATTCCTTGATTTCCAGATTTTCAGATGAGTATTAAGGGATCCTGATGAGATCATTTACAAATTAGTTCATACAGACCATCTCAGGAGTCCTTGGCATACTCCTGGAAGGTGGAGGAGGCAGCACAAGCTAGATATAGCAGGGCATTTTGAATTTTATTCTGTTACTTATTAGCGATGTGACCTTTGGCAATGCAACATCTCCAAGTCTCAGTTTCCTCACCTATAAAACGGGCATAATACTATTAATATCCACACTGATTGCCCCAGGGAGTAATCAAACGTGAGGATCAAATGTAATATGTACTTGAAAGAACTCCAATAAATGCTACTCCTTGTCCCCAATTTACAAATCGGGCAATCGATTGAGGCAGTTTGTTTAATCAGTTTGTAGTGGGGTCAAGGGAAGGCTTGTTTGACCTCTCTCGTTCTATTTTGATTACATGTGGAAATTATTTTAAAACTATATAAAGTACTTAAGGATACTTCCCTGGGGTCAGTGTGTATTCAAGAAAATCTTGCCTGATGAGACATTTATGAGAATGCTAAATGGCGCAGTCTTAAGAAAATCAGCCTGTATCTACTGGCCCACAGATCTAGGAAAATCCTAGTTAATAGAAAAATAAAGCATTTTGTAAGGGCTTTGGAAATATGCACCCTTCGTAACTCTGGTTGTCCTTACTTCTTCTTATACCCCTTGCTTTGGGACGTATCCTGGCCAGGTGGAAAGTACATATGGTCTGTCCAAGGCTTAAGTTTGTTCCCTTCCGAGACAAGGGAAATCAGTGGTTGATAAGGATTTTTGTTGTAGAGAATTCAGTTAGCAAAGATGTCTAGAATGTGCTCCTGTGAGATCAGTCTTTAAGACATCACCTACTACCATGACTGTGCAGCGAAGGGGGCCTGCAAATGTAGCGTGAAGATGAATATGGTGCCTTACTAGAGCCCTGCTTGCCTCACAGATGGGGCAGGATGGACAGAAACTCACTCCAGTTTACAAAAAACTTCTGCAGTTCTACCAAAATTCTATTCCTATGCCTTTATTACCAAACCAACCAACCAACCAACCAACCAAAGGCTGACCTCAAAGTTAAACAAACAAAAAGTATAGAGCTTGGAGAGAGAGGATAGGAGTGGTATTTTAAGTCTCTATCCCCTACTGTATTCAGACTCCAATTTTTAAAATTTGCTTGTTTATTCCACAGTTAATATCAATGAAATCAGCCTTCAGCTCCATGCTACTTTATCTTCTGTTGACCCAATATGTTATATTAAATTAAAAATCTCAATACAAGACCCTTGAAGGCTCTCTGAGTTTATGATGGGATTTTGTTTCCATTTATTTGTGTTACCACCTTCCCCTGCAACCCCATCACACAATGCACCTATAAAGTAGAAGGAAGGCAGCCTTCTTCTTTATAAATTGCTACTTAATCCTCTACAAATTAAAACTATTTCACTGGATACTTGTAATTTATTTTGTCCTACAATGCATTCTCAGTGGTTAACTTCCTTGCTTTCACAGAGGTCTTCCCTTCTGAAAGCCCTCTCCGATTTTTGGGCCAACACTAAATGTCTGCCTTCCCTCCTCCTCTTCTCCTGGGTCTGAATAAGCAGCTTTTATTTGCAGTTGGACCAGCACCTGGCCTCACATTCCAGCACATCCTTCTGCCAGCAAAGGGAGTTTTGAGAAGAGGAAAAAGTTACAAGAACTTAGACTGTTGTTTTCAATTTCAGAAACACTCAAGGTTGCAAGTGAAATTCTGAGACAATCTGGATGACTTTGAAAAGATTTTCTAAAGGAGGAGGGGGAATCTGTGTGGAAAAATCACTCCCACCAAGTATAAACGTCTCTAGAGTCCAGGACTGTTTTTGGAATTTGAGTCCATTGAGTTTTGGAAACTTTAAATTCTCTAAAATGAATAAGTGTTTGTCATAAGCACGATAGTCATGAAATCTTAGGAAGCAAGAGAATTGATCTTGGAGCTGACCAATTATCCCCACCCCCTTCAAATAATTTCTTTTTCTAGTTTCAAGGAAACAGGAGCTCATTGTAGTTCATTTGGAGAATACAAATAAGTATAACACAGGAAAACACAACCTATCCTTAACCACATCACCTAGAAAGAAAAACAGAGAACATTAATATTCTCCATCTATCTGATTCTCTCTTCCCTCCACCCCACTCAGCCAGTTTCACACTGTATAAAGTATTTCATAATCTGCTTTTTATTTTTTTATAATCTGCTTTTTATTTTTTAAAAATATATTATGAGATTTCCCATGAGTTAAATATTTTAAGAAAAAATAGTTTGATGGCTACATTATGGATTTTGCACAGTTTATGTAACTTATTTTTCAGAGTTTATATTATTTTCTATTTTTCACTAAACTAAATATATGTTTGAAGGGTCCTTGTCAAGTTCACACAAATATTGGCAAGCAAAGCATCTTGTAAACCTCTGATTATTTCCTTGGAGTAAATTGCTACTACTGGAAAAAGTGGGTCAAAAAATATGAATATTTGTG
Organism: Bos indicus; assembly: GCF_029378745.1. NCBI lineage: Eukaryota > Metazoa > Chordata > Mammalia > Artiodactyla > Bovidae > Bos > Bos indicus. The sequence continues at coordinate 7,538,750 of NC_091767.1, forward strand.
GTTTGGGATACATATTGTTAAATTGCCTTTCAGAAAGGCTGCACCTAAAATTCCCACCAGCAACACTCCATTTTGGGTGAGATAATTTTAAAACATAGTTATCAATTTTACAGTAAATGTCTACCCATTTGTAGACAAATTTAACTATTGAAGTGTTTTGAAGTTACAGGTTAAGAAACAAACAAAACCAAACCCACAAGGGATATTGATGATAATGAACTAACATTATGGAGATTATTTTAGGGACTGGGAGAGGTCCTCTCTGCCCTTTAAGGTCTGTGAAGATTTCAAAATACAAGAAACAGAAGCACAGAAGTGGTAAGTAATTTGCCCAAGACAATATAGCCAGCGGGGGCTTCCCAAGTGGCTCAGTTCTAAAGAATCTGACTGCCAATGCAGGAGATGTGGGTGTGGGCTCAATCCCTGAGTTGGGGAGATCCCTGGAGAAGGAAATGGCAACCCACTCCAGTATTCCTGCCTGGAGAATCCCATGGACAGAAGAACCTGGTGGGCTACAGCCCGTGAGGGTGCAAAGAGTTGAACACAACTTAGCCAGTAAGCAGTGGAGGTGGGATTCAAATCACATTATTCTAACACAGCCTAAATTCTCACACTCACCGAGTGACAGTGTGCCCCTAGTTTCTCATCAGTTCTAAAGTTTCCAGAATGTTCTCTGTGATGAGGTCATTGTCCAGAAGTTGCCTTTTGTAACTTTGAAGTTTTTAAACAGCAAATGACAACAATCTCATTACTAATGAGGGGGTATTTTATCTTTGAAGAAGGTGGTATCCTCCAATACTGAGAAGCACATTCATGTATCTTATTTCTAGAATATGCCAGAAACAGAAGTGAAATAATTTGCTCCAGGTCACCCAGCTTGTAGGTAGTTGTGTTGAGACAAAAATCCAAGCTCTGAAGATTCTTTGGCTATTGCTGACCCAGCAGCAAATACCCACTATGGGAGGGGGAGGCAGGTCAGCTGGACTAAGGCCTATAGTGCCCAAGCATTACCTGGGGGTTAATATCCTGTACTTGCAGATTCCATTCCCAGGGGAAGTCTGAAAGGAAGGTAGCCCAGCTCGTTAGCAGGACACCTGGGGGTTCACAGTAGCTGGAGGGGCTTAGCATCCTGAGCTTAGGTGAAGGCAGGCAGAGGCTGATTTCTCCCAGAACGGACTTTCCAGTCCTGGGAGCCACATTCAAGCCCACGCAGGCCTCGTAGCCTGCCTTCTGAGGAGGGGATTCCTGCATTGAATGGTAGGCTGGACCGGATAACCCCTGAGGCCCTTGCAACTCCCTGTGTTTCTGATTTGTGTGTTTTAGGGGAAAGAAGTGAGCAGTCACAGGGCTGGAATAGTTGATTTAGGGTTCCGCCTCTGTCGCCAGCATAGCCCTCGTCTTGGGCAAATAATTTAACCTGTCAGAACGAAGCACAATGCCTGGCAGAGAGAAGCTTTGTAAATGTTTGCCGAATGACTGAATGAAAGAATGGGTGGATGGATTTAGGTCTCCCAGGTCCTGGGAATCCTGGTGAAAATTGGAATCTTACAGTGCCCTGCAATTGGGGTGGAGTATGAATGAGACATTGTGAAGTGTACACTGAACTGCCTAAGATAAAACATATAATACTCCAAACTCAAAGGGATCCTAATTCGTCCTTACACTGATAATAGGTAAATTGTAATTTACCAGCATCGGAAGCACACCAAGCAAGGGTGAATTGTGAGTCCACACAAACTCTGCTTCACCAGTTCCCCCCACCCCCCACCCACACCCAATCCAGGCTCCAATGGGCCAGCTCAGTGCCTCCTAGTCCTGGTGGGGCACGCCAGCCCCTATCCCTCCTTCCTCCCCCGCCTCAGATAAATGTCGAGGTCTAATGGATTGTTCATGCTGCTGTCCAGATTAGATAGCCGGCCCCTTCGTTATCGCAGCTGGAGCAAACCCGAGCGGCCACCACGCTGAGAGCTTTCTAAGGCAGCCCCGTGCCAAGCCCGGGAAACGACAGGCCCGGGAGAGCTAACAAATCCCTGTGGCTTCCAGGCTGTCTCCTAGAACTTCTTCTCAGAACTTGCCCTGAACCCTAACTCCTGCCGCTACTCCCATAGCATTTTAGGAAGCAGGTATCCGATGTGCTCAGCAGCTACTATCTGCTGAATTCTAGCGAGAAGTTCTAAGACTGGTAGATTCTGCTTGTCAAATTTCCAGAAGCTAGGAACACTTTGAACACCTTTCCCATGCACTCCGCTCCCCTCCCTTCAATTAATACTAGAGAGAGACTTTTGCAGTAATACGGTGACCAGTAGGGTAGTAGTTTTCTTAATTTTTGTTGTTTTTGAATCATTGCAGAGGAAGCATAGCTTCCTCTATGTTTTCTGACCTCCACTCTGAATTCCCTGTGGTCAAGTTTTATCTGTTAATGATTTTGTTTCTTTAGAGTTTCTTTGTTAAAGTTTCTTGAAGAAATAAACCTCAACACATTTTCCCCTGGTATGAGCTATCTTTTCGTGATCTCCAGTCATTTTCTGAAAATGAAAAGGATCTATTATTAATCAGCACTCTTACAGGAAACTACATTTTCAAGTAGGCTCTAACAACAAATTCGGCAGAAAACATATAATAAATGCTCAAAATAATGACTTATCTACAAGGAGAGACTAATTGTTCTATCATTACTACACTGGAACTACTCTGATATAACAGAAAGCAAACAAAATCTTAGCTGATGAACAACTGAAAGTTATCTATTTATACCATATCAGTTTCCTGCTAAATCTTTGGAGTTAGTGGAAAGCCATAATAAATCGTGTGGTAGGACAAATCAACTGGCTCAGTAGTAAATGTTTCTACAACATTAAAAAACAACAATATCAACACCATTGCATCATGATTTTGAGAGAATGAATCTTGTTAGACGTCCACCTAGAAGCTGGAAAATAATTTGTAGGGTGCTATTTAATTAGAGGTGGGAATTTAAGAAATTCCTTAAAGGCGAGAAAAACTGCTACCATGTAGTTCAACATTCATGAATTAAAATAAGTCGCGAACAGGAAGGCCCCTGATTCATCCAACAGGACATCATCGGGTAATTTCTGGGTGGGAACTGGACACCCGAATTAATAAAAACGAATTTATCATAAGGAGTAAGGGTCTCGGGCTGGGATGAGGAAAGATCAAGCCAGACCCAGAGGAAAATTTAAAGGCGGAGCGTCTAAGTTAAGAAGACAATATTAAACGAATAAAGAAAATCCCTAAGAACGACGATTGGGGTGGGTGAGGGAGACATTACACCTCTCAGTAGCTAAAGAAAAAGCACCAGCCATTCCAACCCCAGCCTCACGTCGACACCCGCCCACGTCTTACTGGACCCCGGTCCCCCCTCTCCCCGCCCTCACCCCCAAGCGGGCATCTGCGCGGGCTTTGCAGCCTCTGCCCCCGAGTTTAGAGACGGGTCGTATGGGAAGGATCTGCCAGGAGTTTTTATCCAAGACTAGGAGGAGGTTCGCTGGGGAACAGTCGAGTTTGGTGAGCGGGCTGAGAAGTGATTAAAACACTGCCCCCCCCCCCCCCCCCCCAGAAATCCGCGTGCCCAGGCCCGGGAACCCTTTATCCTATGTAAGTTCCAAGTCCAGAAGCTGCGCAAAATCTACCTCCAGCCCCCGCGCGGGCAGGGAACGTGCCTGAAATACTACGGCTCTTTGAGCCGGGCTGAGCGAGACTCCCTGAACCAGGTGTCCGCGGCCACTAAGCCTTCCAGCCCGGGGTGTTTGCCATTTATTTCCTTCCCAGATCCCATAATCCTCCAAAGCCGGCCCAAGAAATGACTGATCCAGTGCCATTCGGAGTCTGCGGAGGTTCGCTGCGACCCTCGACCCTGGGATAGGGGATGCTCCGTACGGGATGTTGAGATGCAGAACAGCCTAACTGGGGATTTGTGTGTAAGAATAACCTTTCTGATTAAACTCCTACAGTGATTCTTGTACTGTTTAGGAACCTCACAGGGCAGTCGCGACCTGAAAGACACCAGGGGGGACGGGGCTGCACTACAAGCCTTGCTATTCCGACCATGGGGGCAACGGCGTCTGGGGCCGCTAGAGCTCAGCTCACAGAGGGAGAAGCGGAGGAGGCAGGCAAAGTTAGCACACCTACTCCTGCCCGCCACCTAACCTGTACCGCGCCCCACCCCCGCCCCCGCCATGAGTGCGTCCTGAATCCTGCATCCCCAGACCCCTAAAGGGGTCTCCCTTGCAGAGGGCAGCTAGGGCGGCGTTCTGATCAGCGCCACACTCAGGCCCGAGGTCACTCGACTGACCGCGCCTGCGGCCTGGGCTTTCTCGCCTACCAGCCCTGCTGCGCTCAGGAAGTTCGGTTGCGCGGGGTTCCCAGGGCCTGAGACCCGACCCTGGAGACCTCGGACTCGACACCCGTCCGAGGTGGCCTGGCCTACATAGCACCACAGTAGCTGAAATAAGTTCAAACCAAACCAGCTTCGGCCGCGCCAGGAATGCGAATAAGTTGGACCCCGCAGCCTCGTGGGCCAAGCGTGGGAGAGTGGAAAGAACTCAAGGCGGGTGGTGTTTATTTGCGGAAATCCGTCGGTTCTAGGCGCTGTGTCAGCCGGGATCCTGTGAGCCTCCAGGGGAGCCCCCTCCACCACCAGCAGCAGCAGCTCATCGCGCATCTGCTCTCGTCCGGGCTTTGCACTAGACTGCTCAGCGGGAAGGACCAGATCGCGGCTGTTAACTACCCCAATCGCTGGTCCAGGCTTCCGTGCACCGGTTTTCCGCAGGGCTGCGTACTTATCCGGGCTCTTTCCTGGGAAGACCTTCTCTGATGACGAGGAGTGACTTAGCAACCGGTTTGAGTCCCTTTGCGGGGAACCCTGGCGACGTGCTGTAACTTTGGGCAGAATAACTACTTCCAATCTTTCCTCTCGCCATGCGAGGAGTGGGAGAAACAAGAACTATATGTAAAAGGAATTTGTAAACTTTTAAACGCCATACAAAAGGGATTAAAATGGATGACTAATGATGAACACTGTCATCCTTCTCCTAGTTTCTCTCGTTTGGGGACAATTCCCTGGCTTTTTCAAGCATCCCAGAAGTTTTATTGAGTGTTCTCATTATTTGAGAGTCTCCACCTCACCCCTCCTCCGTTTCTTAAAAAAAAAAAAAAATTGTTCCCTCCCCAAACTTTTCGTTTCCTTCTTCAAACTTTCGGCGAAGTTACGATTGATCGCTGGGGATCCGATTTACTTTTCAAGGTCGCCGCCTTCACTGCCGGTCAGGGGGCCGCGCCCGAGGGGACCCACCCAGCCGGGCCGCCCAACTCCCTCCTGTGGGCCGCGCGCCCCACACAGCGGCCCAGTCTCGGCCCCGCGCGCCCCACGCCGTCGCCCGGACCCGGACCTCCTCGATCCTCCGTTCCTTTCCATTTCGCTGACAGCCTCAAGACGGCTGTCTTCCCTTCCCGCCCCTGTCCTTCCCGACCCTCCGCCAGAGCCTGACGCCGCCTGGTTTATTGACCTTAGATCGGCTTCGGGGCTTTATCAGACCCGGCGGGGGCGTCCCGCGGCGCAGGCCCGGCGGGCGGGGCACCCACCCTCCGCCTTGCCCAGTGGTGCGACGGGAGCCCCTTTTAAGCTTTTTCTGGAAAGCTTTCTTTGCCATCCCTAAGTCTAATTCGGAGACTTTAAAGAAAAATCGTTCGAATTCGCGTGATCCCGGAAAAAGCCGAAGCAGAGCCCTCCCCGTGCTAGTTTTTTTCCTGTGTCGCCCTCCCCTTTATCCAGACAGTTCAGGTGAAAGTGCCTCCCCACCCCCACCCCAATTATTCGGATAATTGTCTCAAATCTCCACTTGGTGCTGTGTTTAGACAGTTGGAGATTGATAGCTTGAATTTCTTCAGTCTCTGTGCTGCCCCAACCCTAAACCCCCTCCTTTCTACTGTCCCCAGCGCTAAACCATCTCTGCACTTACACACGCTGAACTACAATTTTCCGCCCCATAAATCACTTGGCAAATATAACAAAGCATTAGAAAGTCATTTGAAATGGATATTTTATTGGGCTTGAGAAATAGAATGGGATAAAGAGCAACTTATTAATATTTCCTCAGTACCAACCACAGGAAACTGAGATTCTCACCTCCCTGCCAATTGAATTCACAAATGCAAAGTCACTTTCAGGAATGAATTCTTTAGAAGAAACAGGATATGTCTGTTTTGCTACAAATGAACTCTAATGAATTATGTTTAAAAAGTTTATAAAGCAGGACTTTTATATATCCTTTTATGCTAGGCTTATTTATTCAAATAAGACTAACAGAAATAAACAAGCAAACAAAAACCAACACATTACTACTAATAATAAAAAAAATCAATTTTGTGATGATAAATCATGGGATTCTAGTAGCCTTTCACAGTAAGATTTTCATTCAATTCAGAGGGGCACTTCCTTGATTTTGCCAAGCTAAAAACCTCTCAAATTCCCTTAATTTTGGAGAACACACAGAAGCCCGAGAATAAAAACCTTTGGGGGAAATGGGGAAGGTGAAGGGACTCAGAGTTGGGCAGGGGAAAGATAAGTCAGGCAGAACTTTTGAACCACCTGGCTGAAAGACTGCAAGAGGGAAACAGGAAAAGTTTCCATTCTCTTCTTTGCAGAGCTAATATTTGTAGTAACTGTACAGACACCAAGAGACTTTGCACTAACTCCTTCCCAGTTCCCGAAGAACGCTGCCTAGTCCTTGAAAGGCTACAGAGTTAAAATCTGCCATTATCTATTTCCAACTTTTGGGCCAGCGGAAAAAGCTCAACCTGCCTGGTTTCAAACCCCACAGAGCCTTCATTTTTTAAGCACTAATTTGTCATTCTCAACCGTGCCCTCTCAAAGCTATCCCTCTGTCTTCGCCACTGTATCTCCTTTTCTCAACTACTAATAAGATCCAAAGCTCATTTGTCCAAGGAATGGGTTTATAGGGAGCAGAGGTAATTTTGATGTGTTTGCAAAAACCATATGCAACCAAACTCTTGCAAGTACAAACTGAACTCAGAAAAGAAAAGCATGATCATTGAGGTACACCTGCAAGACCCACCCTCATCCCCTCCTTCCCACCACAAGTCTGGCTTCAGAATTAACGAAAAATTAAACCGGATACCAAGCCTGGTTGACTTTCGACCTGTTAATAGGTAAAGAAAATGATCTTTCACGATCCTGAAGGCCGTGAGGCCTGTTCACTAACTCACCAATGAAACCAACAAAAAATGCCAGTGAGATTTTTTCTGCCCCGAAAGCATCCTGGGCAAGTCTGATCTGGGTCAGGAAGGATTCTCCTAAGCTTTCCAACCAGGTTCTCAAGACAGAGTATCCACAGCAGGGACTCCAGGGGAAAGAAGGGCCATTGGGTGTGTTGGAGGAAGCAGAGGCAAGGGGCCTAGGGGCAACTGGCCCAATCTCTTGATATTTTTGCATGGTGCATATTCATTTTTTTTTTTTTTTCTTGAGAGACTGCTCATCCCCATCAACTTCTGATTGTTCAAGCAGGAAGCCGAATCAGGAAATGAGAAACTAAAATGCCACCCGATTGTAAGAAAGAGAAACCAAGAAAATGAACCAGAGAGCGAAAGTGGGAAAGGAAGCCTTGCCTCTGTGACTTGGCCTGCAAAGAATCTCATCCTTCCTGTCCCCAAGGCCCAAGAGCCCTGTGCACCCTCGCTCCACACTGGCTGGTCCTCTCCCTGACCTCCTCCCCCCACCGACCGCCTCTCCTCCAGTCTCTCTGCTCCTGGCCCTCCCGACTCCCTCGGTGCATCTCCTGCTCTGCCCTGGTGAAGGGGTCACCAAGGGGGCCAGGTGGGGACTCACCCGGAGCAGAAGCGATGTTCCTGCAGCTCCTCGAAGCGTCCTTCAGTCCCGGGGACTCCAGGCTGTTCTCAGCGGGTGGGAGGGAGGCGTTGTGAGCTGTCTCCCAGCTCCCTCGGAGCTCCCAGCTTTCCCCTCGGAATTAGATAACAGGAAAAATAGATAAGAGAAGTGGTTCATTAATTCAGCAAGCCTTTTTTTTTTTTTTTTGGTATCTGTGCAAGTGGAAGGAAACCCTCCTAGGAACTGAAGCCCTAGTTGGACATTAAAAAAATAATAGTCAGTGTTCACACGGTTCCAGAGATGCTTTTGAAAGTTCGCCCGCTCAGAAGGACCAGAGATCAACAGGAAAGAAACGGAAGGAATCGCTGTTCTTGGGGAGAAATGCTGATTCAGAGCATGGCTCCTCTACCCCAAGTCCCTCTCAGACTCTAGTCTTGTCCTTCTGAGCGGGGAGGGCTGCCCTGTGGTATTTGGTTGGTTTGTGCAGTCATCCTCTGAGGGCAGGAGTAATAATAACAGCAGTACAATTCTTCCCAGCATGGCAATTAAAAAAAATAAGGTCTTCAAAGCATTTGCTCTGTAGCATTTTCTGGACTCCTCAGGATAGGATCAGGAAGGCAGATTACATAATAATAAGAGATAATTGAGACAACTGAGCTCAGAGAAGTTAGGAACATGCCTGTGGTCCAGTCACACAGCAAGGAAGGGGATGGAGCCCATATAAGAACACATCAATTGACTCCTATTTTGGGGGGCTCTAAAATCACTGCAGATGGTGATTGCAGCCATGAAATTAAAAGACACTTGCTCCTTGGAAGAAAAGTTATGACCAACCTAGACAGCATATTAAGAAGCAGAGATGTTACTTTGCCAACAAAGGTCTGTCTAGTCAAAGCTATGGTTTTTCCAGTGGTCATGTATGGATGTGAGAGTTGGACTATAAAGAAAGCTGAGCGCCAAAGAATTGATGCTTTTGAACTGTGGTGTTGGAGAAGACTCTTGAGAGTCACTTAGACAGCAAAGAGATCCAACCAGTTCATCCTTTTTTTTTTAAATATAAATTTATTTATTTTAATTGGAGGCTAATTACTTTACAATATTGTATTGGTCTTGCCATACATTAACATGAATCTGCCATGGGTGTACATGTGTTCCCCATCCTGAACCCCCCTCCTACCTCCCTCCCCTAACGAGTCCATCCTAAAGGAAATCAGTCCTGAATATTCATTGGAAGGACTGACGCTGAAGCTGAAACTCCAATACTTTGCCCACCTGATGTGAATAACTGACTCATTGGAAAAGACCCTGATGTGGAAAAGATTGAAGGTGGGAGGAGAAGGGGACAACCGAGGATGAGATGGTTGGATGGCATCACCGACTCAATGGACATGAGTTTGAGCAGGCTCCGGGAGTTGGTGATGGACAGGGAAGCCTGGCATGCTGCAGGCCATGGTGTCGCAAAGAGTCGGACACAACTGAGCGAATGAACTGAGTCCAGTAATAAAGAAATCAATGGGTTCTTAAAATTGAAAGAGACCTCAGAATTCAGTCTCTTTCACAAAGCAGAAATTCCCTGTGATGTGACTAGCTGCACTCTAATTGAATACCCTTGGTGATGGGGAGCTCATCCCTTTACATTGCATGGAGGTACAGCTCTACTGGCCACCACACTTCCCTGTCCCCCAGGTGACCCAGAATTGTGGGCTATGCCAGGCACACAGAAAGAGACAGGAAGAGGCAGTTGCAGCATGATTTGAGGAACCAGGCAAACCAGGTCTCTTGACAGGTCTGCTGTGGAATTCTCTCCTGTCATGTCTGGCATTGTTTAGGGTAAGTTTCTCCTGTGGAGTCAGTGTCCCTCAAAGGCAATTCTTAATAATAATAAGAAGAAACAGAATGCCTTTGTATTTTTAACATATTTCCCTCTTCACAGTCTCCAGAATTCTTACAACAATCTCTGCAAGGAAAGGAAAGAACAATTTATAAGTAATACAAGTTATTACTTATTTCCAAATGTAGTCCAGAAACCCAGAACAGAAAAGGTGAAAGAACTGCCAGAAATTAAAGAACAAATGTTTGGTGGAAAAGCAACTAGAGAGATGAAGGCCTGGGAAAAAAGGGAAAACATAAGGGAAGATAAATATTTTTTTCCTTCCAAGAATTTTTAGTTATGAATATTTTTGGAAGTGATAAATAAGGTGTCTATTATTGTTATCTGTCTCTATACTCTTCCCCTGCCAAATAACTTGTAGAAACTATGCCACAGGAAGATTTTAGTGTACAACTCCCTGTGATGTCAGATCATTAAAATTCCTAATGTGTGGGCTGAGCAGGACAAGATGGTGATGCAGAAGCAGGGTCATACCCGCTTTTTTTGGGGGGGGGTGTCTCTTAATTTTACCAGAGGACTGCCCTTTCCCCTGTAGCCTCTCTTCATGAAGTTTAAACAATTATTATGGTAAATACGTATACTTATATATATACACAGTATGTAGACACAGGCACAGTCATAAAGAATCTGCCTGTCGGTGCAGGAGATGCAAGAGATCCCTGGGTCAGGAAGATATCCTGGAGTAGGAAATGGCAACCCACTCCAGTATTCTTGCCTCGAAAATTCAATGGACAGAGGAGCCTGGCAGGCTATAGTCCATGGGGTCGCAGAGTCAGGCGTGACTGAGCACACACACATATATATAACATAAAATTTACCATCTTAACCACTTTTAAGAGTTCAGTTCAGTGACTTCCCCGGTGGCTCAGATGGTAAAACGTCTGTCTACAAAGCGGGGGACCTGGGTTCGATCCCTGGGTCGGGAAGATCCGCTGGAGAAGGAAATGGCAATCCACTCCAGTACTATTGCCTGGAAAATCCCATGGACAGAGGAGCCTGGTGGGCTATAGTCCTGGTGGGCTATAGAGTCGGACACGACTGAGCGACTTCACTTCAGCGACACTAATTGTATTCAGATTGCTGTACAGCCATCACCACCATTCGCCTCCAGAATTTTTTCATCTTCTTCAACCAAAACTCTGTCCCTGTTAAATAACACTTCCCCGTTCCTCCTCACTGCAGGCCCTGTTACTCATCATTCTACTTCCTGTCTCTTTAAATTTGACTACTCTAAGCACCTCATACAAAGAGGAATCACACAGTATTTGTCCTTTGGTGACTGGCTTATTTCACCGAGCACAGTGTCTTCACGGTTCATCCATTGCTGTGGCCTATGTCAGAATTTCCTTTCTTTGGAGTATTACTCAGCCATAAAAAGAAATGAATTTGAGTCAGTTGTACTGAGGTGGATGAAACTAGAGCCCATTATACAGAGTGAAGTAAATCATAAAGAAAAAACACGTATTGTATATTAACATATATATATGGAACCTAGAAAAGCGGTACAGTTCAGTTCAGTCACTCAGTCCTGTCCAACTCTTTGTGACCCCATGAATCACAGCTCGCCAGGCCTCCCTGTCCATCACCAACTCCCGGAGTTCACTCAGACTCACGTCCATCGAAGTCAGTGATGCCATCCAGCCATCTCATCCTCTGTCGTCCCCTTCTCCTCCTGCCCCCAATCCCTCCCAGCATCAGACTCTTTTCCAATGAGTCAACTCTTCGCATGAGGTGGCCAAAGTACTGGAGTTTCAGCTTTAGCATCATTTCTTCCAAAGAAATCCCAGGGCTGATCTCCTTCAGAATGGACTGGTTGGATCTCCTTGCAGTCCAAGGGACTCTCAAGAGTCTTCTCCAACACCACAGTTCAAAAGCATCAATTCTTCGGTGCTCAGCCTTCTTCACAGTCCAACTCTCATATCCATACATGACCACTGGAAAAACCACAGCCTTGACTAGATGGACCTTTGTTGGCAAAGTAATGTCTCTGCTTTTCAATATGCTATCTAGGTTGGTCATAACTTTTCTTTCAAGGAGTAAGTGTCTTTTAATTTCATGGCTGCAGTCACCATCTGCAGTGATTTTGGAGCCCAGAAAAATAAAGTCTGACACTGTTTCCACTGTTTCCCCATCTATTTCCCATGAAGTGATGGGACCAGATGCCATGATCTGGTACAGATGAAGCTATTTGCAGGGAAGGAATGGAGACGCAGATGTAAAGAATGGACTTGTAGATACAATGGAGGAAGGAGAGAGTAGGATCAATTGAGAAAGTCGCATCGACTTATATACACTATCATGTGCAAAATAGATAGCAAGGGGAAGTTGCTGTATAGCACAAGGAGCCCAGCCTGACGCTCTATAACGACCTAGAAAGGTGGGATGGGAAGAGGGGAGGGAGGCTCCAGATGGAGGGGTGGGCTGTGTGCGAAGTCGCTTCAGTCATGCCTGACTCTGTGCAACACTATGGACTGTAGCCACCACGCTCCTCTGTCCATGGGATTCTCCAGGCAGGAATACTGGAGTGGGTTGTCATTTCCTTCTCCAGGGGATCTTTCCAACCCAGGGATCAAACCCGCATCTCCTGTATTGCAGGCAGATTCTTTACCATCTGAGCCAATGGAGGGGATATATATATTAATATAATTATGACTGGTTTGCATTGTTGTATGGCAGAAACCAACACAACACTGTAAAGCAATTTTCCACCAATTAAAAAATAAAAAGAATTTCCTTCCTTTTTAAGGTTGAATAATATTCTATTGCACATATACAACACTTCTATTTATCATCATCTGTGAATGGCTATTTTGGCTATTGTGAATAATGCTGCTATGAACAGGGGTGTGCAAACATCTTTTCTAGTTCTGTTTTCAGCTCTTTTGCGTTATATCCACAGAAGTGGAATTGCTGGATCATATGGACCAGTGTAAGCTAAATTTTTTGAGGAGCTGCCGTACTGTTTTTGTTTTGTTGTTTTATTTTCAGCCCTGCAGTATGTGGGAACTTAGTTCCGCCAGCAGGGATCAAACCCGTGACTCTTGCAGTGGAAGCACAGAGCCTTAACAAGACTGCCAGGGAAGTCCCCGTCATGCTGTTTTTTCCCACCCCTTGTGGAGTTCTGATTTAAAATGGGTAGAGGATGTCTCCATCCCCCTGAAAAAATGAAGAGCTGAGGCAGCTGCACCTACTTACTCCAGCTGGGGCTCTATCCAGGCAGATCGATGCCTGCTCAGAGGCTCCCAACATCCGCTCTGCTGTCCACTCCCTCCATCTTCCACACGTGACCACAAGTTGGGGTCCTCACAGCTTCACTGTCCAACCAACAAGGTCAAGGAGAGAAACACAAGTTCCAGACAGCACGCTTTTATGTTCAGAAATTTAAAAAGCAAAACTAATCACGGGAGCATTAATGCAATCTCCTGTGTCTTTGTTTCTTCCCATGTTACTGAACGTTTTTTGTGAGGTAGAGGCAAGCCCATTTTTGTCCCCTGTGGTTTCAAACTTTCCAGAGGTTTTGTATATTTTGGGGAACTTGAAACTCTGTTGTCCTGAGGCCTAGCCTGGGGCTCTGGCCATACAGTCCAGGTCAGGGCCAGTCTTTCCTGGGAGGATGGGAGCCCTTGCTCTCTTACTGCCCATGGGCGGGGAGTAGGGTGGTGAGATGTGCCCAGGAACTCAGATTAGGCAAGGGGTAAGGAAGCCCCCTGCCAGCTGCTCCTTCGTATGTTGGTTCGACAAAAAACTTACTGTCATCTACACACCCCTGCTTGTTATGTATTAGGGCAGAGGGTAAAACCCAGGGATGATGAAGATGATGTTAACTGCTAATGAAACCAGCCAGAACTCTCTAAAAACCACTCAAAACCTACCCCTGGGAGAAGATCAGAGAGAGAACTTCTGAGGAACATTCATTACAGATCTGCTGTCCCTGATCTTCAAACATACACACGCGTGCACACATACACACTTTTTTTTTTTTTACTAGTTTTTATTATGGAAGTGTGGCATAGCCACTGCTAAAATTAAAAGTACTGTAGAACGTGAAAAGTGATGGTCTTTCTCATCGCCGTCACCTCCCCCTTCATCAGATCCCTCTGAAATTCTGACTTTTCTTCTGAAGACTTCTATTTTCCTGGGTGGTTTGACATTGAACATGTGATTAAGAGATAGCCTCCAGAAATCACATTTCTTACTCTTGTGTGAGCAAATTAATGGATATTTTTCAGCCTCAGCCTTCAAATGTGTGAAATGGGTATGAAAATAATTTTTATCTCATAGGGTTCCCGTGAACCTGAGATTCCTGAGATGGGAATCACTTAGTATGTTGCCAGGCACATAGATGAATGAATCGATAGATGAACAAATAAATAAAATATTACTAACTGTGGACAGAAGGGGAAGCTTGAATTCAGCCCAGTGACCCTGTTCAGGCTACCTGTGCTGACCTGTGTCCAGGCTGGAGCTCTGTGGACAGCTGCCTGACAAGCGTTGACCATCTGTGAACGCTCCATCTGGCCCTGGAGCTCGTGGCTGTGCTGTGTTCGGCAGGTGGCTCCCCCGTATTGTTGTGACAGAAGTATTGGTAAGTGTGTCCCCTGGGGCTGGGAGGTCCCTGTCATGTGGGCAGAGGTAAGGACAGTTTGAAGACAAGTGCCTTCTGGGCCAGGCTCTGGCTTGGCTCTGTATATTCACTCTGTTCTGACCTTTGTTCTCTGTCCCAGCCTGTCAGGCTTTGATTTTTTTTTAACATTGAGATAAATTTTGCATATCATAAAATTCATTCTTTTAATTAAAAAAAATTTTAAGTATTGTTTTATTATGGTAAATCACATGATATAAAACATACTATTTTAATCTTATTTAACTATAAAGTTCAATGGTGCTTAATACATTCACATTATTGTGCAACTCTCAACTTTCACCATCATCCATCTCCCCAATTTTTCACCTTCCTAATGGAAACTCTGTTCCTCTTAATAACAACACTAGCTCCCCATTCCTGTCTCCCCAACCCACCTCACACCCTGCGCCTGGCCCCTGGCCAATTTGAAGATGTACTCAGAATTCTCCTGAGACTTTATAACCGGAGATGCTTGTACTTTCTGACTCTATGAATTGGACTATTCTAGGTACCTTGTATAAGTGGAATCAAACAGTAAAATTCATCCTTTAAAATGTACAGTTCAGGGGCTTTTGGTATATTCACAAGGCTGTGCAAACCATCACCACCATCTAAACTCAGAATGTTTTGGGGTCATAATTTGATTGGATTTAGCAGGTTTATTCGGAGAAAGGCAATGGCACCCCACTCCAGTACTCTTGCCTGGAAAATCCCATGGATGGAGGAGCCTGGTAGGCTGCAGTCCATGGGGTCGCTAAGAGTCGGACATGACTGAGCGACTTCTCTTTCCCTTTTCACTTTCATGCATTGAAGAAGGAAATGGCAACCCACTCCAGTGTTCTTGCCTGGAGAATCCCAGGGACGGGGGAGCCTGGTGGGCTGCTGTCTATGGGGTCGCACAGAGTCGGACACGACTGAAGTGACTTAGCAGCAGCAGCTGCAGGTTTACTGAAAACTTCTTAGAGAAAGTCCCAGACTTTTTAGTTCTCGTGGCCCTTGGGGTTGTTTTGGTCTAACCCCATTCCAGCTTCACCTTCTGGGTCTGCCTCCCACCTGATCATACCCGGTCCTTCCTGCTCTTCATGTTGACTTGGTGAACCAGGACCGCGGCTTTGAATGGTGGCTCTGCGCTGGGTTCTCACCCTCGCCAGGCACCACCCTGAGCTCTCCATGTTCATGTTTTCTTATCCTTTTATTTATTTATTTTTTAATATTTTTGAAGTATAGTTGCTTTACAATGTGTTATCCTTTTCTGCTATACCGCAAAGCGAACCAGCCATATATACACTAATGCATATAAGTGGAATCTAGAAAAAATGGTGCTGCTGCTGCTAAGTGACTTCAGTCGTGTCCGACTCTGTGCGACCCCATAGATGGCAGCCCACCAGGCTCCCCCGTCCCTGGGATTCTCCAGACAAGAACACTGGAGTGGGTTGCCATTTCCTTCTCCAGTGCATGAAAGCGAAAAGTGAAAGTCAAGTCGCTAAGTCGTATCCAACTCTTAGCGACGCCATGGACTGCAGCCTACCAGGCTCCTCTGTCCATAGGATTTTCCAGGCAAGAGTACTGGAGTGGGGTGCCATTGCCTTCTCCAAAAATGGTGCACATGAACCTATTTTCAAAGCAGAAATGAGACATGGGCATAGAGAACAAACATATCCTTTTATTTTATCTAGGTTCACAGAAATCCCTTGAACCCTGACATGTTGCTCACTGTGCTGCTGATTCTCTGAACTGGCTAACTCTGATACTGTGCCCTCCTCAGCTTGGGGATGTCCTCCTATCCTCCCTGGTAAATCACGCCAACAGCCAACTGTGTCACAGGTGACGGTGACCAAGTGTTCACATTGTTCTCACTGGACCTTCCCATTAATCCTGTGTGTTCAAGAGGCAAAGCCCTCTCCCTCCTTTGAAACTGCCCCTGGGCATTTCCCCACATGAGAGCCATCTGAGTCCTGTCCCTCCGGACACTCCAGCTCAGCACTTCATTATTAACGCTTTACTGGCCTTTTACTCAACCCATGTCTTCATAAAGCTGAGATTCAGTGTGTTCATATTTGCAATCTGCTGCTACTGCTAAGTCACTTCAGCCGTGTCTCTTTTCAATCCTATGGACTGGAGCCTGCTAGACTCCTCTGTCCATGGGATTCTCCAGGCAAGAATACTGGAATGGGTTGCCAATGCCTTCTCCAGGGGATCTTCCTAACCCAGGGATCAAGCCCATGTCTCCTGCATTGGCAGGTGGATTCTTTACTGCTGGTGCCACCCGATCTCCTACCTCTCGTGTTTATATGTGAATTGTGCATTTGGGTTCATCTTGTTTCTCTTTTTGGAAAGTGAAGTCTGCAGGGATGGGGACCACTTGGTAATTTCCCTTTCAAGGGCAGAGAGGACTCCTTTGGAGGGCTGGTCCTGGGTCTTGACTTCTCTCATCCCTTCTTCAAGTGGCAGAATCCTCCTTCCTATGGGATACTTGTTCCTTGTGGCTTAGTTGGAGCAGGTATCCCAAGCTGGCCAATTTGAAGATGTATTCAGAATTTTCCTGAGACTTTCTAACCGGAGAAAGCCATCTGTCTATTCCAGCTGGGTTCCAAAGTTGGTGGGATGTATGTCTTCAGGCTGCACATTTGGAAGAGAGCCTGCTGGATCGTGAAGACTCTTATGACATATTTTAATCCCCTAGATTCAACTCTGCCTTTATTAAGATAATCTGAATTATTTTAGACTCTTAGAACTGAAAAAGTCCTAGGCTGCACAAACAGAATAATCCAGGATTCTGTTGACTTGATTGGTCCCTATAAATGTGGAGACTGTGGAATGAAATAAACTAAATTTCCTTTCTTCTAATGGTTTGACAAGCAATTTATATCAAATTCTAAATGATCATGCCTTGCTCTGACATTCCATGTTTTAAAAGGAAGAAGGTGCAGTTATTGTTCTCATCCCAGACCAGCATCTATGCTTAATTGAAAGAGAGACATGGTACTGAAATGGGAGGAAACTCATTACAGCCCCAGGCTCTTCTCTTTACAGGTTTTTCTCATAGGAAAGTCCCTTGGCTGCTGATACACCACGGATTTGCATACACATATAATCATAGGAAGATGCAAAGACAGCACAGAGTACAGGTACTCTTTACCTGTTTCCCTCAATGATTACGTCTGACATAAGGTACAACGTCAAAACCAGGAGACTGACATAGTGCCATGTGTATAGTTCTGTGTCATTTGATCCCACGTAATTAACGGTTGATCTTGTATTCTGCAACCGTAGAGAACTCATTTCTGCATTCCAGAGTGCTTTCTTTCATAGGTTCTTTAGGGTTTTCTATTTATATGACCGTATCATCTGCGAATAGCCATGCTTTTATTTCTCCCTGTATTCCTTTTATTTCTTTTACTTGCTTTATTATTTTGGCTAGAACTTCTGGTAACACTATGTTGAACGGAAGGGTTGGGAGTGGAAATCCTCATCTTAGTCTCAATTTTATGGAGAAACCATTCAGTCTTTCACCATTAAGTATGATGTTAGCCGTAGGTCTCTTGTAAATGCTCTCTATCAGGACGAGAAAATATTCCTTTGTTTCTGGTTTACAGAGAGTTTTCATCATGAACAGATGTCAAATTTTGTGGAAAGCTTTTTTCTGTACCAATTGATATGATCTCATGACTTACCTTTTTTTAGCCTATTAATGTGGTGAATTACACTGAATAGTTTTCAACTACTGAACCAACTTTGCATCTCTGCAATAAATCTCTTAGTCATGGTACGTAATTCTTTTGAGCTGTTGTATTCTATCTGCTAACATTTTGTTAAGATTTTTGCATCTATATAAATGAGAGACATTGGTCTGTCATGTTCTTTTCGTGTATTTCTTAGTTTTCTTTTGGTACCACTAGCCTCATAAAATGCCTTGGGAAACGTCTCCCCATGTATATTTTCTGGAGGAGACTGTGTGAAGCTGGTGAGATTTCTTCATAACACTTGGTAGAATTCTTCAATAAAATCCTCTGGGCCTGGATATTTCTTTGGGGGGGAATAAAATTATAAATTCAGCTTTCTTAAGAGTTGCAGGGCTATTCAAAAGGTCTATTTTATATTAAATAGGTTGTGAGGAACTGGATTTCTTTAGATTTATCCTGTTTGAGCTTCACTAAACTTTTTGAATCTCCAAGTTTATATCTTTTTTCAGATTTGGAACTTTTAAGTATTTTTAATTTTTATTTTTTTAAATTTTTAAAATTTATTTTCAGCCGTACCCATTTCTTTTCTCTTCTGGAGCTCCAGTGACTTGAATGTTAACTCTTTTGTTACCAGACTAAAACAGAATTTGTTATTTATCTGAAATTCAAATTTAACTGGGTGTCCAGAGTTTTTATTTGCAAATGTGGCAACTCTAAGTGCGGAGAAAACTTGCAACAATTTTGGGGTCCGTGGACGGAGGGGTGTGTTGATGGGAATGGTATGTGTATGCATGCGTGTGTGCTAGGTCACTTCGGTTGTGTCTGACTCCAGGCAACCCCATGGACTGTAGCCCGCCAGGCTCCCCTGTGCATGGAATTCTCCAGGCAAAAATACTGGAGTGGCTTTCCATGCCCTCCTCCAGGGGGTCTTCCAGACCCAGGGATCGAACCCATGTCTCTTCTGTCTCCTGCGTTCCAGGCGGGTACTTTACCATTAGTGCCACCTGGGAAGCCCTGTGTGTGAATAGGGGGTGGGTTCCTTATATTTGGGGGTGACTGGAGCACCTGCTCATGAAAGAAACCTGTTCCAAGGTTTGGATTAGTCCATTATGCGCACCCAGAGCTCAGCATAAATGAGTGTGTTATGAGGTGGTGTTTGAATTGGGTCCTGGTGGATTTCCCAGGAAGGTAATCCACATACAGGCCACATGATGCTTGCTCGTTGCACCTGCTGTCCTCAGGGTTCTTCTTTTACGATTTGTTTTTCTCAGGTTACTCACGCACACTGACTTACTGCTGCCTCCGAGCCTCCCTCCGTCAGACTGGCCTCTGACTCATCAGTGGTGGCTGAGTCCACAGGCCAACACACTTGGGTGCTTTTGGGCTAAAGGGGAAGAAACCGAGCCAGGAGGAGCCAGGCTGAGTCAGTGCTTTTCTGGGAGTAAAGTCTCCCCTTAGGAAGGTGAATGAACTGTTCTCACCTCGGTCCACAGTCACATTTTCCTGGTTCCAGTGGAGAGTACATCCTCCCCCGTCCTCCACGCTCCCCGCTGCCCCCCACACACTGTTGTGTCCCAGGACAGGTTGCTCCTGGTTGTTGAGTAGTGAGACTTGAGAGTCTCACCCCCTTTTCAATGAAAAAAAAAATCAATACAAACGTTCAGAGTCAGGTTTGTAGCTAGGAAAGATCTGGAAATACATGTCTAACTTAAAGCTAGTTCACCGGGGGGAGCAAGATAAGAGACTGGGGAGTCACGGTGGAGTACACTTTTACACTTCTGTATAAAAAGCACTTTGGCAAAGAGAGCGTCACAACTTAAAAGACCAGTGCCAATGCAGTAACATTAGAGACTAACATTTAAACGAAAACACACCCTCAAGCATGACTATTTCCATTCATTTTGAAATACTGCTTTCCCCAGACACACACTCAGCACAACTGCAACTGTAGTATACGTACTGCTTTTTGTTTGTTTTAATTTTTATTGGAGTACAGATGCTTTACAATGTTGTGTTAGTTTCTGTTGTATTGCAAAGTGAATCAGCTATACATATACATATATCCCCTCTTTTTTGCGTTTCCTTCCCATTTAGGTCACCACAGAGCATTGGGCAGAGTTCCCTGTGCTTCACAGTAGATTCCTACTAGCCATCCATTTTATACATAGTAGTGTATATATGTCAATCCCCATTGTATTCTGCTAGGTTGCTTAACATTGTATCCTTGCTGATTCTCCGCCTTGCTAAAAATTCTAAGTATCACTCTTCAGGAGAGAAGGATGGACTTTGAGCTCCCAGTGACTTGTAGCTCGAACTTATCTTCCCTGGATACTGACCTGACCAGCAGAGGGAAAGTGGGGAGGGGAGTATGTGTGTTTTTCTTTTTTTCCGTTTGGAAAATGAGCCACTGGAAGTAGGTTCTCTCTGGCGATCTCTCCAGGCATCATCTATCACCGTCCCAAAGCACATCATACATAATGATCATTTAGACATAATTCTTTGTAAATCTTTATTTAATCCACCAGCCTTCCTGTTTTAAGATCACTTGGTGAAACACAGCTCATTTATCCTGACGATAGCTACATGGTGGTACATACAGTTTTCCCTTTCATAGGTGGAGAAACTGAGTCTGGAGGTGTGGGTGATTTATCCCAGCATCAGCCTCTTATCAGGGCAGCCCTGAGTTTGGCTTCCCTGTGGTATGGTTGATGGATTGCAGATATCTTCATGGAGCAGACATTATGGGAAGGCTTAGGTATGATTATTAAATAGATTCATCATCTTTCTGCCATCTTCCTTTTTTTTTTCCCCCTCTTTGGATTCCAATCACTAAGTCTCTGATGCATTTCTTTGGGACATATTCATGAACAGGTCCTTGGAACACACACACACACACACACACACACACACACACACATACACGATAATTTGGTCGCACCTACAAAGAAGATAAAGCCAAAGGGAGCCTGCAAAAGAATCTATAGATAAAAAGTCTGGTATCTGAGCAGGTAACACCCAATTACAACAGAGCTGTGTTGACTTACACTTTTCCTTATCAGGGGAATCAGGGATTCATGTAAATCAGAAAAGGATTTGATGGATGCTACTTCATTGGGGTTTCCAGCCAAAGGACAGGTCTGGTTAAACAAAATATATATCCTTCTTATCTACAGTGGCAAGTCTCATGCAACTCCCAGCCTCTCTTCCACTCCTCCAAGCCTTATAAAGACCAGGGCCTTATCTAGAGTTTGTAAGAGCCTCATGTCTAGCAGAGTCTGTGCTAAAATCACTCTGACAATGCTGCAACTCTGGCCCAACCCAAGGCATTTGGGCAGACAGACAATCTTGTCTTATCTTCAATTGTCTAGGCAATAAATGTCTTTTTCTTCAGATGCATGTTTAGACTAGCCCAGGGGAGAGGACAGGTAACGTCTCTCTTGATGGAAGAAGACTTGTAGATTGGAGGGACTTAAAAATTGGTCCGTGAGGTTCAAGGGCCCTGGTGGGAAAGAATAGGCTTGAAGGGAGAAGTTGCTGCCTCATACCAGCAACAAACTGGTGCAGAAAAGAGCGCACCCCTGACAATCATGGAGATGGCTCTTCGGGGGAGCAGGAAGCCTGAGTTTTGGAGATAAAGAAATAGGGATGGATTGAAGCAGAGAGGTGAAGGTGGTGAGGGAGGGTGGCTGAAATTAGATGTGAAGGGGTGGCTGGGATTTTGCTGACCTCTGAAGTCTGTTGGTGTCCGGCAGGCGGTTGGGGGTGGTGAGTGGATGCGGGAGGTGGAGTCAGAGAGCTGGGTGGGGCTCTGCCTTTTACCTGCAGGGAGGCCTGGCCCAAGCCCTTCCCACCCCGGCTGTTCAGCTGCTCCTTGCCGAGTGTGCCCAGGGATGCAGGAGGGCAGCAACAGTGCCAGCTTTGCCTGAGCTCAAGTTCATGGCCCTGGAACTCGCACAGGGTGAGCAAGGAGTCTCAACTCATGCTTCAAACACTGCAGTGAAACAGCCTCACCCTTCCTGGATAAAGCACTTCAAAATTGCATAGGTCTGCTGGCATTTTTTCACCAGCTGTTTAGTGTAAACTTATTTTCCTTTTTTAGTTCTGATTTGCATGTCCTTAATGATTCATGACATCACTTTGTCAACAAAGGTCCATCTAGTCAAGGCTATGGTTTTTCCAATGGTCGTGTATGGATGTGAGAGTTGAACTATAATGAAAGCTGAGCACCGAAGAATTGATGCTTTTGAACTGTGGTGTTGGAGAAGACTCTTGAGAGTCCCTTGGACTGCAAGGAGATCCAACCAGTCCATCCTAAAGGAGATCAGTCCTGGGTGTTCATTGGAGGGACTGATGTTGAAGCTGAAACTCCAATACTTTGGCCACCTGATGAGAAGAGCTGACTCGTTGGAAAAGACCCTGATGCTGGAAAAGATTGAGGGCAGGAGAAGAAGGGGATGATAGAGGATGAGATGGTTGGATGGCATCACTGACTCAATGGACATGGGTTTGGGTGGACTCTGGGAGTTGGTGATGGACAGGGAAGCCTGGCATGCTGCGGTACGTGGGGTCGCAAAGAGTTGGACACGACTAAGCGACTGAACTGAACTGAATGATTCGTGAAAGCACTTTTCATGTACTTACTGGTTCTTTGTGTATTTTCTTTGGAGAGATGTCTATTCAAGTCCTTTACTCATTTTAAATGGGGTGATCTGATTTCTCTATTGTTGAGTTGTAGGACTGTCTTGAGAATCCCTTGGACTGCAAGGAGATCCAACCAGTCCCTCCTAAAGGAAATCAGTCCTGAATATTCATTGAAAAGACTGATGCTGAAGTTGAAACTCCAATACTTTGGCCACCTGATGCAAAGAAATGACTTATTTGAAAAGACCCTGGTTCTGGGAAAGATTGAAGGTGGGAGGAAAAGGGGCCGACAGAGGATGAGATGGTTGGATGGCATCGCTGACTCAATGGACATGAGTTTGGGTGGACTCCAGGAGTTGGTGATAGACAGGGAGGCCTGGCATGCTGTAGTCCAAGGGGTTGCAAACAGTCGGACATGACTGAGTAAACTGAACTGAACTGAGTTGTAGGAGTTCTTGACATAGTCTGGATGGTAACTCCTAATCGGGAATAGAATTGGCAAATATTTGATGCCATTCTGAAAGATGCCTTTTCACTTCACTGATTGTATCTGTAAAAAAAAAAATTTTTTTGGCCACTCCCCACATGGCTTTGCAGGATCTCAGGTCCCCCACCAGAGATGGAACCTGGGCCACAGCAGTAAAAGCCTAGAATCCTAGTCTTCAGATGCACCAAGGTTTGATGTAGTCCAGTGGATTTTTTGTTTTTCTTGTCTGTGCTTTAGCCTGTCTTAGTTTTAAGCCATTCTTGGTCTATGCGGCCACTAGGGCTTGTAACATTAGACTAGCTTGGAGAGAGGCATTTTGTCACTTGTCTTTGAGGTGTTTGCTGCCTTCTCCCTTCAACTGACTCTAGTTTAAGATCCTCCTAAGTTACTTTCTAAGGTGTGACCATTTTGTCTACTTCAGATGCCAGCCTGTGATTAATTTTATTTTTGTTGCTAAAAATTATATTTTAACTGTAAAATTAATTCACACTCACTGGATATGTTTTGGAAAACATATGCAAAGAAGAAAGCAGGAACCCCTCATAAAACACGTGTTCAGATAGAGCCTCACATCACCTTCTGATTTACTTCTGTCCAGGCTTCATAGAGGGAGAGGGGGCTGGTATGTAGACAGAGAAACGGCTACACAGACGTAGATGTGTATTTTCATAGTTGCCGTCAGCCTGTGTTTCATTCCTTCTCTCTTCCTGGACCTCCAACATCCACCCACTCTGTCTCAGCTTCTTATGTCACTGAGAAAACAGGAGCCACCCATGTGCTGCCAGCCCCTGCCTCTGCCTCTGGGCTTGTCTGCCTCTCCTTCTCGTCTGGGCATACCCACACTGTCCTTGCTCTTACATGAGCCACTGTCTCCCTGCCTTCTTGCTGACTTCATTCCTTCCCCACGTTCAAGGACGTGGCTCTAGCAAACCTCCCTTCTCTCTTTAGACTCACCTGTTCTTTCCTGGATTGTTCCCACCACCATCAGACACAGTATGGTAACTCCCTTCTTTAAAACTAAATTTTTCCTTCTTTAAGTCCATATTCCTCTGAAAAAAGTGAAGACCATACACCCATTCTCTGAAGGATGAGCAGGTGCTCTTGGTTGTGGCATGAGGTACTTATACCGAGGTCACGGAGGAAGTGCTAGAAGGGCCAGCTGGGGTCAGGGTGCTCAGGGCTTTGAGCGCTCCATTCTGTGTAAGGTGGGGAATCATTTAGGACTTCTGGGCATGAAAGCTGGGGGCCCCTGGTGTTGCCCAGCAAGGTTACTATATGCAGCAGTAAGGAGGGTGGGGAGGTCAGTGTCCCGGCCCAGACGGGAGGGGATGACAGCAGAGTGTGTGACTATCTATGAAAAGACGGTTTCCTCACTTTTTACAAATGGGCCAGAGAAGAAGATGCAAAGGCAGGTGGTTTCTACAATGCAGAGTTGGGACATTGTCCTGGAAGTGAGGCTTCCACCACAGAGAGAGGTGATGAGGTTTGTCACCTGGGTCTTCCAGAGAGTCAGCTGGGATGACTGATGAGGGTGTGAGAGGTCCAGGGCTCCCTGGGAACAAGGGCAGGCTGGTCCTGCTGCTCCCCGCAAGCCCCTTGGGGCGAGTGGTCTACAGTGCCCCAGCCCCGGGCTTGGAAGGAGATGAGGAGGATGCTTCTGGGGATGGTCTCTTGATTTTATTCTCCACCAGTTATTAATAGTAACAAGGTGAGAGAGCCTCTGTAGAATGGATTTCCTGGGAAAGCAGGAAAAGGGAGGACTTTTCCTTCCTGGGATCCAGGAAGGAAAATGGGGTGGTGGTGAAGGTTTGGGGTGAAGCCCATAGCTGCTCCCACCCCCTTGTTACAAGTAACAAGACCACAGGGATACAGATAGGCTGGAAGATGGGGTGAGGCAGGAGAAGCAGAGGGGTCGTGAAGGCAACTTGGCCTGGGGAGAAGGGCCTTTTGGAAGCAGACAGGACCCGGCTCAGAGGGGACCTGGTGAGCTTCACAAGGTCTCCTGGGCTCCTCACCTTGTTGAGGTGAAAGGTGACATTTTCACTTCTGGACTTGGAAAGGAGGACCCTCCCAACCTCTCCCCTGTTAAAGGGAGCACCAACAGCCAATTGGTTATTTATTTCTTTCTAATCCTGTCGTTTTATGGGGCCGTAAACGAGGGCAGCAGGGAATTAATGAAAAAGGTGTAGCCAAGACAAATAGCAGAGTCCTTGCCCATGTGGCACTGGCAGTCTAAAGGTGTGCGTGATGCAATCCCAGGCCTGTGCTCCCAGGAGGGCAGGGTGGAGCTGCCCGGGAAGTCTGGGCAGCCAGAGGGTGGGCAGGAGGGGCGAGTGACCTTGACCCTCAAGGGATGGCCGACAGAAGTTCTTTCCCCGAGCAGTGAGGTGGGCACAGGCAGACAGCCAGACAGCGGGGCAGCTGGCATGAGGCAGGGTGGGGAGGCCCCAGGAGTCATCTTCATTCTGGAAAAGTGAAGCAAGGGGCTTGTGTTTCAGCGGATGGCTCGAGCAGGCAGAAGACTAGAAGAAGGGCCGCAACCGCCCAGCTCTACAGAAAGTGACCAAGAACCTCCAGATCCAGGAGCTGCTAATTAAGGATGCTTGCCCCAAGGGAGCCTCCACCCCTCCTCCCTGTGGTGGTGGTGGTGGTTTATTTGCTAAGTTGCTTCTGACTCTTTAGTGACCCCATGGACAGTAGCCCAACAGGCTCCTCTCTCCATGGGATTTCCCAGGTAAGCGTACGGGAGTGAGTTGCCTTTTCCTTCTCCAGGGGATCTTCCCCACCCAGGGATGGAACCTCAGTCTCCTGCTTGGCAGGCAGCTCTTTTACCACTGAGTCACCTGGGAAGCCCCTCTGTGGTTGGGGATATATTTAGTCCTGATGAGATTAAGGGACCCACGAAACTTTCATGGGAAGCATCCTCCAAAGCAAGTTAGTGAAGAGTAATCCGGGGGACTTCCCTTGTGGTCCAGTGATTAAGACTGTGCTTCCATTGCAGGGGGCATGGGTTCAAGCCCTGGTCAGGGAAATAAGATCCTGCATGCTGCAAGGTGTGGGCAAAAATTAATAATAATAATTTTTAGAAGTGCTTAAAAAATAGAAAAGTAATCTGGACACCTGGGGGCTTTAGCAAGGTCTGGAAGGGTGCAGACACAAAAAGGAGAGCTGCTGTCACAGCACGGCTGTATTGGAGGTGTGGTCCACAGGGCAAGGCCGGGGTGGGCTCCTGGGTGGTTATCTAGTGCAGGCCAATTGGTGTGGGATCCCTCCACAGAGCGGGTGACTCACCAGGCTGAAGCACTTGATGCAAAGGATTCTTAAAATTCCTAGGTTCGACCTTGAACATGCTTTGTTAAGTGAAATAAGCCAGCCACAAAGGGATGAACGCTGGATGATTCTGCATACACGAGGTCCCTAGAGTAGTCGGATTCACAGTGACAGAAAGTAGAAGGGTGGGTGCCAGGGGGCTGAGGAGAAGGGGGGCAGTTAGGGTTTAATGGGGATGGAGTTTCAGTTTGGGAGAATGAAAACCTCCTGGAGATGGACGGTGGCGGTGGCGGCACGGCAGTGTGTGTCCTTCACACCACTGAGCTGTGCCCTTGAAAACAGTTAAGATGGTCCATCCCAGGTGCATTTTATCACAACAAAAAGTCCTGATTTGGGGCTTTCCTGGTGGCTCAGTGGTAAAGAATCTGCCTGCCAACATAGGAGACACGGATTCGATCTCTGATCCGGGAAAATCCCACATGCCGTGGCGGCAGCTAAGCCCAAGCACCACCGCTACTGAGAGCCTGTGCACTAGAGCCCGGAGCCCCAACTACTGATGCCCACTCACCCTAGAAATGTGCTGCACAGCAAGAGAAGTTGCCACAATGAGAAACCTGTGCCTTGGAGCTAGAGAGCAGCCCCTGCTCTTGCAACTAGAGAGCAGCCCACGCAGCAGTGAAGACCCAGCACGGTCACAAATAAATAAATACGAATTTTTAAAGTGCTGATTTCACTTTGCATGGACTCTCTGCATATCAGTCTGACTCTGACCTTGATTTCACTTCCTGAGCCAGGAGATGGTGACTGATTGGAAGCCAGGCATCCTGTCACCATCTGGTCATAATAAATGTATAAACACCACCCTGCTTTCAAGTGAGTCTCGTCTGAGTGGAGGTCAGACCTCCAGAGACTGCTCACTTGGAGGGGGAGGTGAATGTCAGCCCTGGGCCTGCTCAGCACTGGTCCATGGTCTGAAGTCTCAGCACCCAAACCCTCCGCCCCAACCCTCCCGACCCTGCGCTCTTCACCATCACAGCAGAGAGGTGGGGAAACAGAAGTAGGCAGCAGCTGGCCATTTGGAAGAAGCAGGATTTGGGGTTATGGGTACATCTGAGCTTACATCCCCAACATTAACGAGCAAGCTGCTAACTCCTTGTAAACCTTGGCTTCCTGATCTGTAAAAGGGCTAATATTGCATATTCTTCAGGAATGTGAAAGTTCTATGATGTAGAGTATGTTAAACATAGAGCACAGTGTTTGCCCAGAGGAACTATTCAACAGGTGCTGATTACCTTTCCCTCGCCGCCCACCACCCACACTTTTTGTTTTCCAGAGTCAGGTGTCTTTTTCTTTTTGAAGTATACTTGATTTACACTGTTGCGCCAATTTCTGTTATACAACAAAGGGACTCCGTTCTATACACATATGCATTTTAAAAATATTGTTTTCCACTATCTCGGTATCATAGGAAATTGAATATAGTTCCCTCCGGGAAATAGTGGAGGACAAAGGAGCCTGGCAAGCCACAATGTATGGGGTTGCAAAGGGTCAAACATGACTTAGCGACTAGACCACCACCACCTAAGTAAAACACTGAGCACACAGAACCCTATAGAAATTGGGAGTTCTGGAGGGAAAATACATTGGGAGAGTGAATATTTCCACTGATCACTTTTGTAGTAAGTCGAGAGAGGTTGAGACCTGTAGTGGGGAAGACAGGGCTGAACAGGGGACTTCCCTGGTGGTCCGAGGGCTAAGACTCTGTGCTACCAATGTAGAAGGCCCAGTTCAAGCCCTGGCCAGGGATCTAGATCCTGCATGCCGCAATGAAACCCAGCTCAGCTAAATAAATAAATACTTTTTAAAAAGAGCTGAGGAAACAGAAAGTAACAAGTGTGGGGAAGATGTGGAGAAATTGGAACCCTTGTGTATGGCCGGTGAGACTATAAGATGGGGCAGCTGCTGTGACAGAATGGTGGTTCTTCAAAAAATTAAAGAGAATTGCCAGATGACCCAGCAATTCCACTTTGGAGTATAAATCCAAAAGAACTGAAAGCAAGATTTTGACATCCCTGTTCGTAATAGCATTATTCACAGAAGCCAAAAAGTGGAAACAACTCAAGTGTCCATCAATGGATAACAGATAAACCAAATACGGTCCGTCCATACAGTGGAATACTATCCAGCCTTAAAAAGGGAGGAAATTCTGATCCAGGCTACAGCATGGAGGAATCTTGAGAACATTATGGTCATTGAAGAATCCGGTCACAGATGGACAAATACTGTAGATTTCACTTATACGAGGTATCCAGAGTGGCCAAACTCATAGAGACAGAAGTAAAATAGGGGATTGCCCGGGGCTGCAAGGAGGGGAAATAGGGACTTAGTGTTTAGTGGATACGGAGTTTCAGTTCCAGTTACTGCGGTTAATTTTGAAAAAGAGCTGAGGACATGGATCCAGGCAGAATTGACTCAGGCGTTTGGGAAAGATGGGTGGCCCCTACTTTCCAGTAATGACTGACAGAAGGGTCTTCTCTCAAACTTGCTGGATGACACTCCTCTTCTTTCATGTCCCACAGCGTCAAAGATGGACCACATTTGAGTGAGGTTGACTTTTGCTAAAGGCCTGGGTAATTGGAAAAGGGTGTCACCTCTCAGGACAAAACACAGCAAACACATTTAAATGCAACATTGGAAAAAGAATGCTAATTAAAAGTAATAAAAATATTATAATATAGTTAATATACAGAGGAAGAATAAAGTTTTGATTTACTTTGTTATTTGAAAAAATGCAACATTGGGGGCCTTCCCTAGAGGATCACTGGTTAAGACTTCCCCTCCCAATGCAGGGGGTTTGTGTTCGATCCCTGATCAGGGAACTAAGATCCCATGTGCTTCAGGGCCAAAAATCCCCCAAATATAAAACAGAGCAACATTGTAACAAATCCCATGCTTTAAGAAAAATTGTATAAGTTTAAAAATAAATGTGGGAATTTCCCAGTGCTTCAGTGGCTGAGACTCTGTGCTCCCAATGCAGGGTGCCCAGGTTCAATCCCTGGTTAGGGAACTAGATCCCTTGTGCCAAAGCTAAGACCTGGCACAGTCAAATAAATAAATATTTTAAAAATCTTTAAAGTAAATGCAACATTGGGCATATTGTCTGGGGTTCTGTGGCCTGGACAGGAGGATTTTGTCTTGGCAGCTCCCCTGTGCAGGGCACCAGCCATCATGCTCTTCCGTCTCCCCTGACCCTCCTCCTGGTCTCACCTTCCTCCTTCCCAGACTCTTTGTTTCCTCCTTGTCTGGTTGCCCAGATACTCAAAATTCCTTTCAGTTTATTACGCAGGACAAGACAGCTCCGTGCCTGGCTGCTCGGAGTGGTGGGAGGCACCTTTCTCTTCCGAGACTACTGGGTCAGGCGTCTCCCGAGAACAGGAGAGAATGCTGGTGCAGCCGAATGTGAGCAGATGACGGCTCAGCCACCACCACACCCCATCACTTACCCTGACCTGCGGGTCGGCTCCTGTGATGAGGGAGTCCAGCAGGCTGTGGCTGTCTGGCCTCGGATCTGCAGCAGCATAGGACGCAGGTCTGTCCAAAAGCCTTGGGGGTGGTGTTCCCAGACTGGAGGCTGACGCCCCACATGAGAGTGCCATCATCAAGTGTGCAGATGAGTTCTGCACTTTTTCCGTGCTGGTTCTGGGCTTCCAGCAGAGGGAAGCTCTCAGGTAGGACCACGAATGCTGGTTCTGCCCCGCCTTCGTTGGGTGACTGGGCAAACGGGTCCCTCTGTGCCTTCTGTGAAGAGTAATCATGGCTCATCCTATGCGGTTGTTGCAAGGAGTCAGTGAGATACTGTGTGCAGAAGAGTTTTGTACACAGCAAGTACTCGACAGAACTCAGCTGCTGGTGTGGTGGTTATCGTGGTGGCTGTGTCAAAGCAGTCATGGTAATATTAATCATAATAAGGCTAGCAGCAGAGAGGGCAGTGGCCACCAACTCCAGTATTCTTGCCTGGGAAATCCCATGGACAGAGGAGCCTGGCAGGCTACAGTCCATGGGGTCGCAAAGAACTGGACACAACTGAGTGACTAACACACACACACACGCACAGGAGTGGCAGCACAGTTAATAGTAGCAATGGTAGTAGTAACAACCACGGGTAGTAATAGTAGTGGTAATGTTAACGGTAGTGCCGGTGCTGGCACCGTCGAGTGGCCCTACTGTTAATGTACTGTTAATGGCAGTAATAGCTAACATTGACAGAGTACTTAATCCGCCCAAGCCACTGTTTCAAGAGCTCCACACGTGTTATTTCAATGGTTAAAAGCAAGTTCTTGCAGTTAGATGTTTGGGTGTGAACGTCACCCCTCCAGTACTGGTGAACCTGTGGAGAACCTGTATGCACTGTTGGTGGGAATAAAGCAGCTTCTATGGAAATCCGTACAGGCAGACCTCATTTTATTGTTCTTCATTCACTACATTTTTGTGGGGTTTTTTTTTGAGGGGATTACTATTATTTTTTCTTTTTACAAATCGAAGGTTTGTGGCAACGCTGCATTCTCAGATGATGGTAGCATTCTTTAGCTATAAAGTATTTCTTAATTAAGATATATGTATTTTTTAGACATAATACTATTGCACGCTTAATGGACTCATCAAGAAAAAAAAGGGAGAGAGCTTAAATCAATAAAATCAGAAATGAGAAAGGAGAAGTTACAACCAATACCACAGAAACACAAAAAATCTTAAGTGACTACTACGAAAAACTCAATGCCAATAAAATGGACAACCTAGGAGAAAGGGACAAATTCTTAGAAACGTACAACTTTCCAAGACTGAACCAGAAGGAAATAGAAAACATAAACAGACTTATTCTGAGTCATGAAATTGAATCTGTAATTTAAAAACTTCCAACAAACAAAAGTTCAGGACCAGATGGGTCCATAGGTGAACTCTACCATTCTATCAGGAATGGTTCTATCAGGAATCAAACCAGTGTTTCTTATGTCTGCTGTATTAGTAGGGGGGTTCTTTACCACTATGCCATAATTGAAAAAAAAGAGGGAGGGGAAAAAAACCCTCTGTTTCAGTTTCCTTACTTCTAAAACGGGGGAAAACCTCTTGTACTTCTGAGGTTGTCAGGGTTGAGTGTGTGAATGGAGCCGTCCCCTGAGAGAAGTGGCCAGTCCAGAGTGGCAGCCAGAGATGCTGGCAGCTACCAGTGTCCAGTAGCTGGCAGCTACGCCAGTGTCGTTCTGCTGGCTTTCCTGTGTGGCCCCGGGCACACCCCTGCACCTCTCTGGGCTGCAGAAAAGAAGGACTGGCACCACTGCCAAGTCCCCTGTCATTCCCCAGCTGTGATGCTCCATGTGGGCTGCCTGCGGGAATCCCCTTGCCTGGAATGGACGTCTTGAGGGGGACCTGACACGTCTATTCTGCCAGCAGAGGGCTGAGCCCACTGCCAGGACAGTCCATGCTGGGGTGATCTGTGGGGTGAGCCAGGGCAACTGACTCATGCCCCATCACCCAGAAAACTTGTCTCCAATGGGTTTAGGACAGAAGGTCCCGGCGTGGGCCTGCATATGCCTGATTGTGGGTCTGCATGTGCAAGTAAATGCCTGGGGTCCGCTGGAGGTGGAAATGTGCGGGAGAGGGAGTGCTGTGCTGTGCTGACTGTCATGCCTCTTGGGGACAGGGACAGTAAATCTCTCCACCACATTTGTAGATGGCTGCATCCCTTTGGCCTTGGCTGCCCACCAGGGAGCCTTATAAAGAATCCGAGAGCCTGAGGTTTGAGTCCCACTCCCGAGGCTCTGATTTCACTGGTCTGTGGTGGCCTGAGCACCAGAATTTTTCAAAGCTCCCCTGGGGGTTTCCACTGTGCTCCTGGGGCTGAGGAGGGGAGGCCCCGGCCCAGACCTGCCGGGGCTGGGCCCAGTCCAAGGGCCGAGGAAGTTTGTGTGGTGTGTGAGGGAGGCTACCTGTAAGCTGTTTATTGCCCGCTTGAATTACTGGGTAAATATTGACCCACAGCTCCGGTGGCCTGGGAGCTACCTGTTGTTTCCACGGGCACATCTTTGGCAAAGTGGGGGCTCTGCCAGGCAAGAGATGGATGATGCAGAGACAAAAGGTCCCCCCG
The DNA here is from genome assembly GCF_029378745.1 of Bos indicus. Taxonomy (NCBI): domain Eukaryota; kingdom Metazoa; phylum Chordata; class Mammalia; order Artiodactyla; family Bovidae; genus Bos; species Bos indicus. Next base: position 7,571,352 of record NC_091767.1, read on the forward strand.
AGGGGCACGGTGCCAGGCCTTGAGCAGACACTGGGCTTGGTGGGCAGCCTGGCAGATGTGCCGGAGAAGGCAAGGAGCGCCGCTTCTGAACTCGCTTCTGTGAGCTGTGAGAACATGGGCAAGTGTTCTGAGCTCTCTGGACATCCATCTCCAATCTCTACAACAAGGATGAGAGGAGCTGCCTGCATCCCCCTGTGAGGAGGAAATGGAACCGCACATGACATACCCATCCCTCAGCAGTGGCTCAATTCATGACTTGTCTTGTTTTCTGGACTGGAGAGCCTGCTGGTTGCCTTGCCTGTGGGACATCTCTACAGTCCTCCTGCTGGTAAGTCAGCATCTCTGAACCAGTGGGACCCTGACCACTCCCAGGGAAGTGTTGGAGGAGACAGCTCAGTGCCTTCCCATTGCGGGCTGATGGCCTCCCAGACCCCAGGTTCTGACTTCCCAGGCCCTTAAAATGGGACTGTATTTCAAGATCTTTAAAGAAGCATTAAATAAAAATGAGGTAATTGGTGTGGGCCTTAATCTAGTGTGTTGTTATTATTGTTCAGTCGCTCAGTTGTGTCTGATTTTTGTGACCCCATGGACTGCAGCACGCCAGGCTTCCCTGTACTTCACCATTTCCTGGAGTTTGCTCAAACTCATGTCCATTGAGTCAGTGATGCCATCCAACCATCTCATCCTCTGTCGCCTCCTTCTCCTCCTGCCTTCAATCTTTCCCAGCATCAGGGTCTTTTCCAGTGAGTTGGCTTTTCACATCAGGTGGCTAAAGTATTGGAGTTTTAGCTTTAGCATCAGTCCTTCCAATGAATACTCAGGGTTGATCTCCTTTAGGATTGACTGGTTTGATCTCCTTGCCGTCCAAGGGAATCTCAAGAGTCTTCTCCAACATCACAGTTCAAAAGCATCAATTCTTTGGTGCTCAGACTTCTTTCTGGTCCAACTCTCATATCCATCCATGACTACTGTAAAAACCACAGCTTTGACTGTATGGACCTTTGTTGGCAAAGTGATGTCTCTGCTTTTTAATATGCTATCTAGCTTGATCACAGATTTTCTTCTAAGGAACAGGCACCTTTTAATTTAATTTAATAATTAATTTAGTAAATTAATCTTTTAATGAAGTAATTGGGGTGGACCCTAATCCAGGATGGCCGGTGTCCTAAGAAGAGTGGATGAGGACACAGACACATGCAGAGGGTTGACCACATGGGGACACAGGGAGGAGACAGCCCTCGACAAGCTGGGGAGAGAGGCCTCAGGAGAAACCAACCCTGCTGACACCTCCAGAGCTGTAGGAGGATGCATTTCTGCCTTTGAAGCCCCCGGTCTGTGGGGCTTTGCTACTGCAGCCCTAGCAGACGTGCAACTCCCCACTCCAGACCCCACTCCATGTCAACCGCATTGGCATGTTCCCTTCTCCTGCAACTTCTAAATCTTGACCTCTGCCTCCCCCGCTCCCTGACAGAATCAGTCGCTAAGTTCTAAAATATCCCAGATTCTCCTATCACTGTCGTAACCTGTCAGCCAGCTGCGCCCTCTGCTTTCTTGCCACTGCCTCCTCTCTCACGGGCTGCCTGCTCCAGACCACCCTCCACACACAGTTCATCTTCCAAGTTCAAATGTGACCATGTGACTGGGTTCCTCCCCACTTGCCCAGCCCCTCTTGTCTCCTTCACGACAAGCCATGTCTAGCTGCACAGACACTGCAGGGTTCTGCAATGTGCAGTGCTAGTCGTACACCCCCAGGTCTCTGAGCCTCTGACCCACTGCCTGAGTCCTCTTCCTCTCTTCCCTGCTACCAAACTCCTATTCATCTGTCACAGCCCTTTTCTAATGGCCCTTCCTTGGAAGTCCTCCTGGATCTTCTGGGGGCAGAATCACCCTTTCCTCTTCTCTCTGCCCACGTGGACTTGTGTGCAGCCCCCATTTACAGGCAGTTTTGACAGCTCTGTCTCTGGGCCTTTTTTCTTCACCCAGAGTGTGAGTGGATGAGATCAAGGACCAGGCCTGATTTATCTCACATTCCAAGCGTCTAGTTCAGCGTCTGGCCTGGTTGGTGTTCAGTAGCTGCTTTTCAAATGCACGGGTTAGTTGAGTAGTTTAGGCCAGGGTTTGGGGCCAGATAATGCCATTTGGGAGGTGTCTTACACATTGTAGGACATTTAGCAGCCCCTGTGGCCTCTGCCCACTGGAGGTGGTAGACCCACTGCTGTCAAATTGTAACAATCCATTTACCTCCATGGGATTCTCCAGGCCAGAATACTGGAGTGGAGCGGGTTGCCATTCCCTTCTCCAGGGGATCTTCCCGAAACAGGGATTGAACCTGGGTCTCCTGCATTGCAGGCAGATTCTTTACCCTCTGAGCCACCAGGGAAGCCCATTTACCTACAGTCACGTCCAATTGTCCCTGGGCCCAGAATTGCCCCAGTTGAGAACTGCTGGGAGGCCTGCAATGATATTTGAACTTCTCAAGAGCAGCATTGTTGGCACATCCAAGGTTGGAATGATGCTGACCTTGATTTTCTTAGAACACAAATCAGAGAAAAATAGAAATTTTTGGAGGCTCTGTGTGTGAGACAGTTGTAGCCAGGCAGGGGCAATAAACCTAGGAATAAAGTTGAGGAAACTCTTATTTTCTGAAATTTTGGCTGGAATTTCCTATTGCATTGGGTACAAAACCAGTGGGAGTGGACATACATGCAGGAAGCAGAGGCTCTGATGGCAGGTGGGATGATGATTTTCGGAAATTGGATCCATACTCATTCCACTTCCTTCCAAATTCAACCTTCTCTTTTCCTTTATGGATTTGCCCCCAAATCACTTTGGTTCTGAAGCTTCGTCAGTCTCCCCAGTAAGTATCAGTGCCCTCTGAGCATTCTGCATAGAGCCCATTTTATTAGATTTGTCCACTAAGCGTCTGGTCATCCCTCTGCATCCGTGTCTACCTCTGTCCCTTGCAGGCCCAGCAAGGGAGGGCAGTTTCCCTCTCAAGATGACCCAGACTGTCTCTGGGGGCATTTGTCTTGGTGGAGAACTGAGGCCTGTTTTCTGATCTCCCTGACCTCAGTTTCCTCTTTTATGAAAATGGAGTCAGAATACCTACCTCACCTCAAATGTCAAGTGCCAGGTGCTCAGGAATGTCAGTTTTTACCCATCCCAGGGGCCAAGGTGCAGAGCTTGGTTACTTAGCCACACAGCAGAGAACAGTGGACAAGCTGCTCTTTCTGAATCCAAGCAAGTTCTTGGGCAACAAAAACCTCTTACCTGGCACACCAGCACAGGCCCACAAAAATTCCCTTCTCACCCCATTACTGTCTACTCTTGTCCTCTTAAAAATCAAATGCCCTTGGAAAGGTAGCGTAGTGGGCCTTACCAAGTAGAGTGGCAAGATAAAATACAGGACACCCAATTAAATTTGAATTTCAGATCACCAGCAAAAAACTTTCAGCATAAGTGGGTCTGAATACTGCACAGGACAGACATACTCAAAATTATTCACAGTTCATCTGAAATTCAAATCTAACTGGACGTGACATATTAAAAAATTTTTTTTTGTTTTATTTCTTGGCCACATGTGGAATCAGTTCCCTGACCAGGAATTGAACCCATGCCCCATGCATTGGAAATATGGAGTCTTAACCACGGACCACCAGGGAAGTCCCGGGATGTTCTGTGTTTTTTATGTGCTCAATCTGACCACCATACTGAACAGCCATTTACTTCTTGGGTAAATTCGTCTGCTAGGCCCTTCTCAGGGAGCTGGTTTTGGACACGAAGAGAACATGGAGCTCATGGAACGGCCTCTTGGTGGTAACCGGTGACAAAGACTGCCTGACCAAACTGTAGTCAGGGTCCCGAGCCTTCTCCTAAGCCCATCTGTGTGCTTCCTTGCAAAATTTAGTTTTAGGAAGAACCCTGCTAAGTCAGTTTAACCAAATCTCCCCAACTTCAGTATCTGATCACCTTTGATGTCTGATCAGTTTCCTCATCCCACACCGTACCCCAGTGATGTCTGATTGTCCTGTCTCACCTTCATCAAGAATCCTGGAGCTTCCCTGGTGGCCCAGTGGTTGGGAGTCTGCCTGACAATGCAGAGGACACAGGTTCGATCCCTGGTCTGGGAAGATCCCACATGCCTCAGAGCAACTAAACCCATACTTCTGCAATAAGAAAAACCACTGCAGTGAGAAGCCTGTGCACTGCAGTAAAAGAGTAGGCTCCCCCTCCCCCCACCCCACCCCCACACCCCGCTGCTGCAACTAGAGGAAACCTGTGCACAGCAACAAAGATAGAATACAGCCTAAATAAATAAGCAAATGAAAATTAAAAACGAATCCTCTTATGTCAATTTATGAAGAAACTTCCTCAGCCCTGATGTTTCCTCCCAGGAATTTTCCAGCCACTAGTCCCCACCAGGCTCCTTGGCTATAAATCCCCACTAGTCATTGATATGTTCGGAGTTGATCCCATCTCTCTCTCTCCCACTGTAAAATCCCATTGCAGTGGTCCCTACACCTGTCCTGAATGTCCTGAATAAAGTCAGCATCCCCACCTTTAACAAGGGGCTTTGATTTTTTTTTCTCTCTTTACTCACAGTATGGTAGCCCTGATGGATCATTCTGTATGGATGGATTCACCACCAGCTGAGTTTTATCTGTCATGAAACAGCTTAAAAAATTAAGGAAGCCTAGTTCCGAATGATTTTGTGGCTTTTACATGAAACATGCATGTAAGGCTTCTGTACTGGCCCCTTTTCTCAACATTTTTGGCAAAGATGACCAAAAAATAGCTTCTGTGGAAATTATTTATTCAGTATTAATGGGGCAAAGTTAGATCTTGGCTAGACATTTCAAGTAAACAGGATCACTCCACATGAAGTTGTTTGAAACCAGAGATTTCCTGTGACCCCGAGTTTTAACAAGAGCCAGAGAAGTTATATTTATAGAAATCCCGTTAATTTTACCCCACCCCCTCCCACATTTAATCCCAAATACAACAAATCCCGGAACGTCTGCAGACAGTGGCCTGTTTGATGGATGAGACCAGGAGGTGATCCCCTGATGTGGTTGTGTTGATAAATGGACGGCTGGGTTGAGGCTGTTACAGTGGGATGGGGGGTGGATGCCAGTGGGTCGACGATATTTTCAAGAAGCTGCAAACACAACCAATTAATAAAAACATTAACTCCCAACACAGAGCATCATTCGGTCAAGTTTCTTGGAGGGCTTTGCAAATCACTTCTGACCTTAGCAGCTTAAAAGAGTTCCCAGGCAGAGCTGGAAGCACTGTTGCCTTCCCATATTTCTTCTTGAGCAATCCACTGTTTCCGTATGTGTGCGTGCATGCTTAGTCACTCGGTAGCGGCTGACCTATGGACCGTAGCCCACCAGGCTCCCCTGTCCATGGGATTCTCCAGGCAAGAATACCGGAGTGGATTGCCTTGCACTCCTCCAAGGGATCTTCCCAACCCAGGGATCAAACTTGTGTCTCTTAGGTCCCCTGCATTGGTGGCAAGCAGGCTCTTTACCACTAGGGCCACCTGGGAAGCCCCTACTGTCTCTGTATAAATCCTCAATATTTGCTCAAGGGCTTAGTGGAAGCCCCCATTATAGGCTATCAGTTGGATAGACTGCTGCAAGATGATTATTAGAAATTTCTCCTCCTCAAGGACCTCTCCAGTCTATTCAGAGCTTAAGAACTAGGAGAGATTTCCCAAGGAAGAGAGAAGATTCACCTAGTCCCAACAGAGAACCATCAAAATGTTGGGGAAGGGTCGTGGTGGAAAGAGCATCAGAAGACTCAGGTCTCAGCCCTGAGACCTGGTGACGGTGGGCAAGTCACCTGGGCAGGCTGACTTCTACTTTTCTCACTGGTTAAACAAAGGAAAAACTCCACCTATTCTGCTGGGTTGTTCTGAGGGATTTCTAGTGAGAAAATGTGAGTGAAGTATAAATTGTTACTGTAATCAGAGACTGGGCAGCAGGCATCTGGGCTGAGGCATGTCCTTGGACCTATAGCAGTGAGAGGATCCACGGAGGCCGTGGGAACCTCTTGCGGTCAGAACTCCAGCTTCCTGATAAGGACATTCAGCCACACCTGAGCACAGCCTCACTGCTGACCTGCCATTACTTCCGGGTCACTCAGTTCACCACAGTCCTCCCTTCAGCTGGTGTTTGTCTGACTGCAAGTAGCTTTACTTTTAAATGATAGAGAAAAGAAGACACTAAATGAGAAAACACCAGAATGCTTTGCAAATAGGATTAGTATCAGTTTGTGTGACCTTTGTTTCAGATATTTTATACACCTCCACGGGTATATGTGTATTGGACTGCAGTGAAAAAGATGCTTCTCACCATGAATTGTGCTTTAAAATAAAAAAAAGCTAAAGTGCTGCTTTGTGTGTGCATGCTCAGTTGCTCAGTTGTGTCCGACTCTTTTCGACCCCATGGAATGTAGCCGGCCAGACTCCACTGTCCATGGAATTTTCCAGGCAAGAATACAGTGCTGCTTTAGGCAAAGACAAATATGATTTCATCACTTGGGCAGCTTTGAGTCCAAAATAAAGCCAAGGAAGTGAGTGCTGATGGAGTCACCAAGGTGACCAGTCCAGAAATACCTTCTTGAGTCACAGGATGGGTGTCATGACACCAATGTCATGCCTGCAGACAGGTTCGAATCCCAGCTCTTGGCTTAGTAGCTCTGAGCCTTTCTAACGCCCAATGCAGTGGGCTGGCTCCCCTAAGCTCCAGGGCCTCTCCCAGTGTGAATATTTTGAGGTTTGTTGCCTCTTTAGCTGTTCTCAGGGAACTGTTTGGTGAGAATCTCCTGCTTTCCATATGCCCTCTTTTCTTTTTTTAAACAATTGAAAATTTTTATTTATTTTTGGCCGTGCTGTTGCTGCAGGGCTCTTCTCTAGTTATGGGGAGTGGGGCTAGTCTCTAGTTGCAGTGCCCAGGCTTCTCACCACAGTGGCTTCTCCTGTTGCAAAGCACAGGCTCTGGGGTGCGAGGGCTTCTGTAGTTGCAGCATGTGGGCTCAATAGTTGTGGCACATAGGCTTAGTTGCTCCGTGGCATGTGATATCTTCCCAGATCAGGGACCAAACCCGTCCTGCATTGGTAGATGGATTCTTTACCACTGAGGGAAGAATCCACCCTCTTTCCTTAAAGATGCTTTGGCGGGGGCAGAACTTTCTGTTTCATTGCTAGCTACTAGCTGCAGAATCCACAGATCAGTTGTGCTGCTTACACCACAGCACGTGGACCTCCGCCAGAGTGGTTACCAGGTTTGGGTGGTTGGAAAAGCCAACAGCACCGGGAGTGGCTGTGAGTGAATCAGGCATTATCGACTTCCAATGGGCTGACTCGCTGGGGCCCCATTGATCATCCTGAGGCCATTCTTGGCTGTATGCTCTCAAGGGAGAGTTGGTTACCCCTTGTGAGGATGTATGCACATTTTCAGTGCCAACTGCCTGAGAGGGGAGCCCAGCCCTTGGGACCTCTCTGTTGTTGTTCAGTCGCTAGGTTGTATCTGACTTTTTTGACCCCGTGGACCATAGCCCATCAGGTTCCTCTGTCCATGGGATTTTTCCAGGCAAGAATACTGGAGTGGGTTGCCATTTCCTTCTCCATCTGCCCCTTAGCAATTTAGGTACATTTTTCTCCCCTCCTGTTTCCCAGCCTGGGTAAGCCCTGAGGCCTCCCGAGATTCCTGTGAATGACCAGCCTCACTTCCTTATGGGCCATGGTCTCTGTCCTTGCATTCTGGTATACCAGCTCTGTTCACCCTCCTGCCAGCTGACACCACTTTGGGCCCTGAACTTACATGAGAAATCTAATCATACTTGTATTTCGTAAGGTTAGTAAGTTGGCTGAGGCTCTAGGTTTCATGGAGAGGGGTCACCACATGGACATCCCTCCACCATCTTTCTTCCCTCCCCCCTCACTTCACATCCTTTCCCCAAACCTGTGTTCTCTGCAGCATCTGGGCCCGTGAGGTCAAACTCAGGTCCTCTGGGGAGGGTAGCCTCCTGAACTCGGTGTTCCTGTCCTGGGTGCTTCCCTACCGTAAGACTGTCTTCTCTCGGGCCCCTGGGTTCTGGCGAGGAAGACAACGCCCCATCTCTTAGTAACTGTTTTTCTGTAGACCTTTTTTTTTCCCCTCTAGGAATAATTTTAAACTTACAAAAGAGTTGCAAAAATAGTACAAAGAACTCCCACATGCCCAGATTTCCCAAATATTAACATCTTACAGAACCACAGTATAAGGATCAAAATGAAGAAAATGACATGGATGCACTTTCTTATCTAATCTGCAGGTCTTATTCAAAATTTCCAGCTATTTCATTAACGCCCTTTTTCTGGTCCAGGATCCAATTCAACAAAGGCTCACGAGCTATATTTAGTGGCTATGTGGCCTCAGTCTCCTTTCATCCAAACTCAAGGTCAGGGGTGAGCAAATATTTTCTGTAAAGGATCAGAGTAGATATTTTAGTCTTTGCAGGTCATGTGCCCTCTCTTACAATTATTTTTATTTGTTCTAAGGGAATAGCTGTCAAATTAAGTTCAATGAATTCGGCAGATGGAAATAAACAATCTCCCATTCACAGTTCCTGCTAACCATCTGCATTTAGTCACTGTCTTTTTTTATATTTATTTATTTTTAATTGAAGAATAATTTCTTTACAATATTGTGTTGGTTTCTGCCATACATCAACACGAAAAAGCCATAGGTGTACATATATCTCCTCCCTCTTGAACCCCCTTCCGTATTTATTTTTTATATATATTTTATTTATTTATTTGGCTTCACCAGGTCTGTGGGATCTAGTTCCCCAACCAGGGGTTGAACCCAGGCCCCCTGCATTTGGACCATGAAGTCTTAGCCATTGGACCACCAGGGAAGTCCCTATTCAGTGGCTTTTAAGCAAACTGTTCCAGTGAATGATCTGTCCACAGGAGATGCCTGAGTTCTTGCCATCCCTGTTTCTCAGGCCAGGAGGAGCAAGCATTTTCTGAGACTGACAGCCTCAGTTCAGTTCAGTTCAGTTCAGTCACTCTGTTGTGTCTGGCTGTTTGTGACCCCACGGACTGCAGCACACCAGGCTTCCCTGTCCATCACCAGCTCCCGGAGCTTGCTCAAACTCATGTCCATCAAGTTGGTGATGCCATCCAACCATCTCATCCTCTGTTGTCCTGTTCTCCTCCTGCCTTCAGTCTTTCCCAGCATCAGGGTCTTTTCCAGTGAGTCAGTTCTTCACATCAGGTGGCCAAAGTATGACAGCCCAGGCAGGTGCTGTCGAGCAGGTGCTAAGTCTAGACAGTCTGTTCTTCCTGTCATTTACACACAGGCTCTGTCCCCAAGTGTCTCACTCCCCCCTACATGCCCCACCATCAGAATGCCTGGGGAGCAAGCTGTTCAAGTTTCGCCTGCACACTCAGTCTCTAAGTTGTGCCCGACTCTTTGTGACCCCATGGATGGTAGCCAACCAGGCTCCTCTGTCCATGGAATTCTCCAGGCAAGAATACTGGAATGTGTTGCCTTTCCCTTCTCCAGGGGATCTTCCCAACCCAAGGATTGATCCGGGGTCTCCTAAGTCTCCTGGAAAGGCAGTCGGATTCTTTACCACTGAGCCACCTGGTAAGCCCGTTCTCCAAGTTTCCTCTTCCTCAAAGTGAGACCTTTGGAATCCCAGATAGGCGGAGTCAGCTGAGGATGGTGGGAGAGGGCAACGGGAGTAGGGGGGAGGGCTGGAGGGACAGCTCTGCGTCTCCCCGGCAATCAAAGCCGTCATTGTTCTCAAAGAGTTAACTGCATACCAGGCTTGCAATTAGCAAGGAATAATGGGGTGTGATGGGTGTCGAACAACGGCTGGAACTGATTTTCAGTCCTAGAGTGAGAAACTGCCCCGCTGATTCCCTTTCCTTACTTCCTGGTAACTGGCAGCCAGTGGGCTCAGTGGAGCAGAAATCCTTGGGGTGGGGGAGGGGACGGCAGGGGCGCAATCTGTCTTTGAATAATTTAAACAATGCAGCCCAGCCAAGCTAAATGGAGCTTATCAAATGTTACACCTCTTAAAGCTGCAATCAGAGGCGGCAGTATATTAACTGTAAAGCCCTCCTTCTGCGCAGAGGGAAACCGAGGAACAGTGAGCTTGCTACTCACTGGAAAGAAAGGGGAGTTTGAGGCCCAGAAGGAGAGAGAATTGGGTCTGTTTTGAGGGTCAGATCAATAGCTCAAAGTGGATATCTGAGGACTGGACAGGACAGCATTTACTGGGCAGCTACTGTATGCAAGGATGGCAGGCTCTTATATTCAGGATATTTTCTTTAAACTTTGTTCTGGTTCTAAAAGTCACATTCTCTTATTCGTTGTTGTTGTTCAGTCACTCAGTTGTATATGACTCTTTGTGACCCCGTGGACTGCAGCATGCCAGGCTTCCATGTTCTTCACTGTCTCCTGGAGCTTGATCAAACTCATGGCCATTGAGTCAATGATGCCATCCAACCATCTCATCCTCTGTCCCCCGCTTCACCTCATGCCCTCAATCTTTCCCAGCTTCAGGGTCTTTTCCAATGAGCTGGCTCTTCACATCAGGTGGCCAAGGTATTGGAGCTTCAGCTTCAGCATCAGTCCTTTCAATGAATGTTCAGGGTTGATTTCCTTTAGGATTGACTGGTTTGATCTCCTTGCTGTCCAAGGGACTCTTAAGAGTCTTCTCCAGCACCACAGTTCAAAAGCATCAATTCTTGGGTGCTCAGCCTTCTTTATGGTCCAACTCACATATCCGTACATGACTACTGGAAAAACCATGGCCTTGACTACACGGACCTTTGTCAGCAAAGTGATGTCTTTGCTTTTTAATATGCTGTCTAGGTTTGTCATAGCTTTTCTTCCTAGGAGCAAGTGTCTTTTAATTTCACTGTCTGCAGTGATTTTGGAGCCCAAGAAAATAAAAACTGTCACGGTTTCCACTTTCTTCCCACCTATTTGCCACGAAATGATGGGACCAGATGCCACGATCTTAGTTTTCTGAATGTTGCAAGAAAAATACACTCCAATCCATACACACAAGTGACTTTTCAAATATGTCTCTTAGTGGCTCTTTTGGATGTCGACTAAATATACCTCTAAGGACTTAAGTGGTTATTAATAATTTTTGATAATGATTAAGAACATTTCTTCATGCTTTGGTTTCCTTTGCACCCAAGAACTGCTGAGTTTTTGAAATGCAGGAAAATAAAAAATATATTTTAACAGCTTTGATTTACCCTGGAAATAAACTCATTCAGGCTATTCTATTATAGTCACCTTCAGTTATGTATCATTTGTAAAACATGGGCTTCCCTCGTTGCTCAGTGGTAAAGAATCTGCCTGCCAATACAGGAGACACTAATTTGATCCCTGATGTGAGAAGATTCCACATGCCACAGGGCAACAAGGCCCGCATGCTGCAACTACCTAAGCTTGTGCTCTAGAGCCCAGGTCTGCAGCTACTGAGCCTGTGAGCCATGCTACTGAGCAAGCTGCAACTACCTAAGTTTGTGCTCTAGAGCCTGTGCTGCACAACAAGAGGAGCTACCGCAATGAGACGCCTGTGCTCCTCAACTAGAGAAAAGCCCCAGCACAGCCAAAATAAAATGATAAACCCATTACAGGCAGCATTTATTTTCACTTCTAGTTCAAGATAGACTATATTGTTTATATTTTAAAGCCAACATATCTTTACTTTCTGCCTTTTTCTAATTCAAAGATTTACTTTCATTTTAATAAGTGAAAGCCAGGTGTCATGTTTTGCTTTTTTTTCATATTGCTTAAAAGTGAAGACATCAAAAATAGTGTGACTATTACAAGTTTTTGTGTTTTACAGATATTCAAGAACAATTTACCTTTTATTTTTAAATTTATTTTAGTTTTGTTTTAATAATAAATAATTTTATAATTTAAATAATTAATTTTAATTATTTTAAAGTTTACATTTTATAGTTGATTTACAGTGTTGTGTTAATCTCTGCTGTGCAGCACAGTGACTCATATACACATATATACATTCTTTTCCATTATGATTTATCCCAGGATATTATATATAGCTCCCTATGCTATACAGTAGGACACGGTTATTTATTTTATTTATATAAATATATTTAAATTTTATTTCCTTTATTTATTTATAAACATTTTTATTTCATTTATTTTGATTTTACTTATTTATTTTTATTTTTGGCCACACCAGGTGGCTTGTGGAATCTTAGTTCCCTGAACCCATGCTCAATGAAAGCATGGAGTCCTAGCCATTGGATTGTCAAGTAATTGCCCCCTCCTTTGTTTTTGGTACCTAAGTCTCCTTGAAGGGCAAGAGGACCCAGGTGAGAAGCAGTTCCAGGGAGCAGAGACAAGTCTCTCTGACTCTAAACCTGCCTACTTGCCTACCTCAGGGAATCCCACCTGATTTCAGAAGATTTTCTCAGAGAAAGAAGGCAAGTGCTCATGGTTGAATGTGGCTTCTGTACCAGGCTCCACTCTGTCCTCCTTAACCCCAGCCACCCCTCTTTCCAAAGCCTCCTGCAGTTTACTAAAAGATATGTGGTTTCCACTAGGTGCCAGGCGTGGTGAGAGATGACAGGGCTATAAAATTGCCCTTTTAGCCCAGAGACCAGTGGGTAACATGTTGCTATAATCAGATAACATCCATTTGGTGCAGAAAATGTTTCTCATTTTTAGTTGTGGTCAATTATACATAACGTAAAATTTACATCGTAACTGTTTTAAGTGTATCGTCCAGTAGTCTTAAGCACGTCCAGGGGGTTGTGAGTGTTTCTGTGTCGGGTGCATCAGGGCACAGAGGATAGTTCATTCAGTCAGGGATCAGAAAGCTTTATTGTTTTTGTTCTGCTTTTTAATTCTACATTGGAAAAGTGGATTTACAATGCAGGGAACTACAGAAACGTGGAGAGAGGTGCTCACGTGTGATCGTACATTCAGGCCGCTCTTGGATTTGCCAGCCGAGAGGCTAGCTCACTGGCATCACAAGCCGGGGGTGGGACGGCCCGGAGTCGGGACTCTCAATGATCATTACGTCCCCCTCTTTCCCAGTGGCTTTGAGGCTTAGACCCTTAACCCAGCAAAGTGGTGACACCTCTGACAGCAACAGGGGAGCGGAAGTTTCTGTAGAGGATGAAGATGGCTCACAGTGAAAGATGTCAAAGGAACTGAGGGCACTGTCAGTGGCCACATCCAACGAGTAGTTAGAGACTGAGAATGGGAGCCATTTTACCCTGGCTTCCCAGCCTGGGGGAGGGTTCTGGACAAAACGTTTCCATAAGTCCAGCCTTGCGATCAAAGGAAATTGCTTCTCTGTACCCCTGTGAACACACAGGCACATGTGTGCACGTTAACACATGCACAAGACACACAATGGCACATGCTCACACACACACACATTGATACACACACTTTGACACACAGACCAGTGCCCTCACGCAGGTGACGTCCACAGCCCGTGCTGCAAAGGTGTTTCGCGGTGCTTTTCCTTCTTGTCCTCGCCTGGAGTTTACAGCACTTAGAAAATGTCAAGCGTGGGAGGCCTCTTAGTCCTGGGTTAGGTGAAAACTCCCTCTACATATTTGGAGGGCGTCCAGGCCCTGCGAGTGCACTCGCAGAGGAGATAACAGTGACCTTGCTGGCAAGGGAGGACAGCCCCGCTGAGGCCAAGGAGCCTCGCTGGCTGGGCTGAGGTCACTTCCCCTCCCCTGCGGCACCTGGGTTGACTCTGATGGGTGAGCATTGGGTGAGAAGCTCTGCTCTCAAGGAGGCCCTGCAGGTTTGGGGGGAGGAGACTCCTTCTCTGCCCCTGGGGGCCCACAACGAAGTGTGTTAGTCGCTCAGTTGTGCCTGATGACTCTTTGCGACCCCATGGATTGTAGCCCGCTAGGCTCCTCTGTTGGAGAAGGCAATGGCACCCCACTCCAGTACTCTGGCCTGGAAAATCCCATGGACAGAGGAGCCTGGTAGGCTGCAGTCCATGGGGTCGCTAAGAGTCCGACAAGACTGAGCGACTTCCCTTTCACTTTTCACTTACACTCACTGGAGAAGGAAATGGCGATCCACTCCAGTGTTCTTGCCTGGAGGATCCCAGGGACAGGGGAGCCTGGTGGGCTGCCATCTGGGGTCGCACAGAGTCGGACACGACTGAAGTGACTTAGCAGTAGCAGGCTCCTCTGTCCAGGGGATTTTCCAGGCAAGAAAACTGGAGTGGGTTGTTGCCATGCCCTTCTCCAGGGGACCTTCACGACCTTGGGATTGAACCCAGGTATCCCACATTGCAGGCAGATTCTTTACCATCTGAGCCACCAGGGAAGCCCTCGGGGAGGAGAGTTTGGGGGACGAGACTCTACCTTTCTCCCTGGAGGCCACAGGCTGATGGTCACATGTCCACCAACCTCCTTGTCTTCCCAAAGGCACCCAGCGTGCCTCTGCAGAATGGTGACAGGTTCTGGGTCCTACCAGGGCTGCGTCTGGCTCCTCAACAGCTCAGAGGCTCAGCCTGGCTGGGCCTGACTGGGGCAGCTCAAGTCTCAGCATGACTGGTGTGTGACTGGAAGCTGTGGAGGTTTTCTCATCTAAACGTAATCCCCTCTGTCGTCATCCCTTTAAGGGGACAGCCTGTCCTGTTCAGTGACCACAGGTGACAGGGTCCTCACTGCCTCCGGGAGCAGCCTATGGCAGAGGGGAGGCCCACCGGGTTCCTGCCCCTCTGTCACTTCCACTCACTCGTCCTGACTGTGCCACGTGGGTTAGGATGAACCCTCCTTCCCCAAGACAGCCCTGTGATATTGGAAAACAGCTGGCATTCATGCGCTGGCAAATACCGAGAGGGTTCCTGCTGGGTGCTGGGCCAGGCCTGAGAGCTGAGGGCAGACATGTGCCTGGTGGTCTGGTGGAGGCGAGGACAGGAAGAGACCTGGCCCTGTAGGGTGATAGTCTGCAGGCTGGGAGAGCCCCTGGGGGCTGGGCAGTACCCAGAAGAGAGGAAGCCACGTGCTGGAGGGCACATGACGGCTACTCAGGCGGGGTGCTGGAGCTCTGTGTGCTCCAGACAGAAGGGCTGGGACATGGGAGTCCAGGGTGCAGCCTGGCGCCTGCACTGCAGGTGATTCAGAATGTGTGGGGAGACCGACAGCTTACCCCAGGCAGGGCACCAGCTGGACCTTATTCTGAGGCCCTAGCAGGGGCGAGGGTGGGCACAGACCAGGGAGTTTTGATAGGGGAAAGGCAGGATCAGGTGTGGAATTTAGCAAGGTCATGCCAGCTGCCAGGTGGAGAAGGCATTTCCAGGGTGTCCTCTGGCTGGAGCAGAGAGTCCAGGGGAGGTGGCTGCAGGCAGCTTGGCCAGAGGCACTGGGTGCCTGGGCTAAGGTGGCAGCCGTGGGTGGAGGGCAATGGGTGGGGTCGAGAGACGGTAACACGTGGGTCCAAGGGGAGTTGGCAAACTTCTCTGGACGTGCAACGTCAGGTCTGCACGTGCTCACTGGACGAAACCTTGGAGTGCTTCACCAGCCAACTCAGCCCCTTGGGTTGGGCTCCTGTTTACAATTTAAGGTAACTTCAAGCATGGTGCCCAGAGTAGAACAAAGGATTTCAGCTACTGTCTGGATGGTGTGGATTATCTCAGCCTTTTATCTCTCCTTCCAGCCTGTGCCCTCTCTGCCACCAAGGTTGACATCTGAGGTCTGGTAGCTGGAGCCCACAGTTGCGCATAGAAACACACTGTCTTCTCAAGGCCGTGAACCTTCACTCTGGATCGCTTCAAGCCATGTGCCCCTCTCTGGAACCCAGGCAGCTGGTTTTTAGAACCTATTAATAAGAACTCGCATTTATTACTTTTCTATTTTTTGTAAGAAGTTCACTTTTCTTAGATTCAGCGCTTCCACCTCCAGCCCTTTACCCTGAAGACACAGCAACCTTGGGTTAGAAGCTGTGACGCTTGGCCTCTGGGTTGATATGTGACGTCCCACTGTAGTTTCACCCACTGTGTAAGAGGAATTTTATGTTTTCTTAAAAAAAATGTTTGTTTAAAAAGCTTACTACTTGAAACTTTAACAAACTTTAATAAGTTACTTCCCAGGATATTTTTCTTTCCATCTTGAGGAAACAATGAGTTTCCATTTGTATGGAGAAGAGAGGCAGCAAGGTGGTGTTCTGGCTTCTTCTCCTCCATGGCCCCCAGGAAAGCTAGGGGAAAGACATAGCATGCAGGCCAGCCCAGCCTGAAACACCCCACTGAGGTGTTTCAGGCTCAGCAGCCAGCTGGGCTTGGCCTTCCAAGACGTCATATAAAAGTGCAGTGGCAGTGTGCGCATGTGAGTGTGAGTGTGTGTGTGTGTGTGGAGCGGGGGCCAGGTTATTGGGGTGGAGGGAAGGGAACTGTTTGATTAATGGGTGTCCTGTGAACCTGCACATTTGGCCAAGGCTGCATTCCTGGGCTTTCAAACCCGGGGCAGTTTGATAAGCTGAGACCAAAGTCCTCTTTCCTCCCAGCAATGAGAGCAAACAGGGCCACTTGCTAATCCCAGCCCTGGCCTCTGGGGCCGTCTCTCGGCAACCAGCCCACCAAGTGGCCTTTCACAGGCCAATCAATGGGGCAGCTCTGGGGTCGGGAGCCCGATAGCCAGCCTGTCTGAGTTGGGTGGGAGGGAAGCCGGGACACACTGACCTCCAGCACGCAATCTGGAGGGCCATGCGTGGCCATGAGGCCCACCACAGTCACAGCTCCTCCGGAGCTGGACTCCTCCGGAGCTGGACTCCTCCTCCTCTTCTTCCCACCACCCCCTTCCCTACCTGGGCAGCTTATCAGTAGGACTCTCTCCATTCCTCTAGTGCCTGCCTAGAATGTTCTTCCCAATCCCTGCCATCTTCAAAAGCCTACCCTGGTTCCTCCTCCTCTAGGAAGCTTTCTCTGGTCACTCCAGTCTACATGGATCTCTCCCTTCTCTGGATCCCTGGAGCCCTCAGGGTCACGACTCATGGTTTAGTACCAGACACTTCTTCAACTGGTTTGCATGTCTTGTCTTGCTGTCACCAGCTAGATTGTCAGCACTTTGGGGGTAGGGCTCACACTTGGGGATCATCCCTAACCCACCCAGTGGAGGGCACACTGGAAGCTTTAGAAGGATCATACCAGTGTGGATGAAATGGGGCAACAGGGGACAGATTGGGGTGGAGGTAGGGGCTGAAGGACTTAATCCCAGGAAGATGTGGAGGGCAGACTTTGAGATGAAAGGCAGTATGGGGGTCGATCTGGAGAGAATGTTTATTTCTGGGGAGCCACGGTAGAGAGCTGAGGGGTGTCTGTGCATCCTGTCACCCGCATCCACCTTTCTCTCTGAGAACTGTTTCTTTTCTTGGCAGGAGCTGAGGGTATGGAGCTGCGTCCACATTTGCACCACTGGGTCCCTTACTTCTGACTGGAGGGGGTTACAGTTGTAACGGAGCCTGGAGGGTCCTTCCAGATTCTCTTCTCCAGAGACTTGCAGTCAGGACTTGAGTGAGATATGCTTCCCTGTCTGAAGTGCTGCCTCTGAAAAGATATAAACCAGCTACAAGATGGCTGTATGTAGGGAGGAGCTCTGGAAGCAAAGCTGCAAGAAAGCAGGAAAGAAGAGAGCGAATAGGAACTGGAGCCCATGTCCAGCATACAGCCGCCTTTGCTGCCCACACTAAGTCAGAGCTCACCGTAGTCCCGAGAGCAGGTACTATTGGGATCCTGTTTTACTGATGGGGCAAGTCAGGCCTGGAGATCCAGTAACTTCCCCAACCACACTCAGCCAGTAAGGGGCAGATTTGAACCCTGTCCTGCCAGGTTATCAAGTCCAAGCAGAGCCCCTTATCTACCTTTGCTCTAAAGAGCTTCATGGATCCAGGCCTTGTCTTTTATGAAGCACTTCTCTACATCCTGCACTTCAGTTCGGGGAGACACCAGAGCTGAATTGGTAAGGTTTGTTTCCATTATTTATACACCTCCCTATCTATCTACCTGGGCTTTCTCTGGTAGCTCAGCTGGTAAAGAATCCACCTGCAATGCAGGAGACCTCAGCTCAATTCCTGGGTTGGGAAGATCCCTTGCAGAAGGGCTAGACCACCCACTCCGGTATTCATGGGCTTCCCTTGTGGCTCAGATGGTAAAGAATCTGCCTGCAATCCTGGAGACCTGGGTTTGATCCCTGGGTTAGGAGGATCCCCTGGAGGAGGGCATAGCAACTCACTCTAGTATTCTTGCCTGGAGAATCTCCATGGACAGAGGAGTCTGGTGGGCTACAGTCCATGGGGTCACAAAGAGTTGGACACGACTGAGCGATTAAGCACATCTATTTACCCATCTATCAAATCACATCAATCAATCCATCACCTATCTATCCCTACCTATCCACCCAGCATCTATCTATCTATCATCTATCTGTTGCTGCTGCTGCTGCTAAGTCACTTCAGTCGTGTCCGACTCTGTGCGACCCCATAGACAGCAGCCCACCAGGCTCCCCCGTCCCTGGGATTCTCCAGGCAAGAACACTGGAGTGGGTTGCTATTTCCTTCTCCAATGCATGAAAGTGAAAAGTGAAAGTGAAAGTGAAGTTGAGTCTGACTCCTATCGACCCCATGGACTGCAGCCCACCAGGCTCCTCCGTCCATGGGATTTGCTAGGCAAGAGTACTGGAGTGGGTTAAGTGCAATTAAATCCTAGATGGAGAGAACAGGTAAGAACCTTGGAGACTCAGGTTGGATGAGGACTAAGAAAGGATCCCCACCACCGTTAACACTATTGGTTGTTCACATGCTTTCTTCTAAATAGGCCCTCTTCACTCCTCAAGCAGCCCCATTTTACAAAGGTGTCCCTAGACAGGGAGTCACCCAGTAACCCTCCAGGACAGTGGGTGTGGAGCTCACGCATGTGCTTAGGCTGCCTCTTGTCTTTGCTTCTCCCTACAGATGGATGCACAGCGTCTAAACACCCCAGGGCATGCACGCTTGTCTTCCTCCCCAGCTTCCCTTGAAACACTCCCTTCTGTGACCACTGCGAAGACCAGGTCTTGAGCTCTCTCTTTTGGACAGACTTTGGTCCGAGTCACTCTACCGCTGGCTTCTCCTGCCAAACAGCCACCAACTGGACAGTGTCTCTGCAGGGCCCTCCCCCACCCCCACCCCAAGGTTTCCCAGCTGCCAAGTTAGCTCCCTTCATCTGCATCCCCCGCCTCGCTCCCCTCCGACTCCAACAAAACCAAGTACCCTGCTTCTGCCTGCCCTTGGAGGCCCAGTTTCTCCCACTCCTTCCTTATTAGTGAGTAAAAAGAAAAGGAATTCCTTTAGCAATTGGAACAGCCTCTGAATGGAGTTGAAGGACACGCTGCGAAGTGTGAAACAAACAAGGTCTGAACTTGCCAAGCTGACCAAGTGGTTATTTTAATCATGTGGAACAGCCCCCTTTTCATGGAAAATTTTCTACTCCAACACCTGTGGCCATTAAAGAAACCCTCACTCTTTTCTCCTCTGGGGTCCCAAGGGTCCACCTAGCCAGCCGCTGCCAGCCCAAGTAATTATTCCTGTTGCCCTTTCTCTCTGGCTCCTCATCCCTGCCAGGCCCAGCCCCTGCTAGCCCTCAGGCATAAATGGATGCAGTGGAACAGTTCTGATCCTTCTGGGAAGAATAAAGTGACCCAAGACCAGGATCATCCACTGCTTTCTTCTGGAATCGGGTGTGACTCTGTCCTCATCTAGACACTGGAGGTAGTTCAGGCCCTCTGCTCCCTAAAGTGCCCCATGACCATCTTAAGGAGGCATTGTAGTTCACCGTCTACAATTTGGACCATATCTCTGCAAGAAAGTAATTCAGGGAAATTACATCAAGTTAAGAACCCAACCGTGGTGTGTACCCTGATTTCAGCCATATAACACAGACTGTACTAAATTGCTTGGTGTGGAAAGGGGCTTCAGATGTGTTGTAGTTGATCTTTTATGCACGAGACTTTGCTCGTCTGGTGGCTCAGATGGTAAAGAATCTGCCTGCATGCAGGAAAATTGAGCTCAATCCCTAGCTTGGTAAGATCCCCTGGAGTAGGAAATGGCAACCCACTCCAGTATTCTTGCTGGAGCATCCCGTGGACCAAGGAGCCCGGAGGGCTACAGTCCATGGGGTTGCAAAGAGTTGGATATTACTGAGCGACTAACACTTTTACTTTTTCTTTTGTGGTCATTAACAGGGCTTCCCAAGTGGTGAAAGTTAGTGGTAAAGAACCCACCTGCCAGTGCAGGAGACCTAACAGACCTAACAGTTCAATCTCTGGGTCAGGAAGATGCCCTGGAGGAGGGCATGGCAACCTACTCCAGTATTCTTGCCTGGACAATCCCATGGACGGAGGAGTCTGGTGGACTACAGTTCATAGGGTTGCAAAGAGTTGAACACGAAAAGCAATTTAGCAAGCACACACCCAAAGTCATTAACATGTGCAGTAGCAATTTAAAAAATTGAAAGCAATGCCCAAGTCAATGAGAAAATTAGAGACTTTCAAAACAATGAAAATTCCCCTTAATATTATTCAAATGTGAAACCAGAGGTGAGACTCATACCTAATGTATCCTTGTATGGCCCATAATACCCACCCAACATGCCTAGCACATAATAGTTACCTATAAATGTTTTTGGATAAATGAATGAATTGTGCCATCTAAAATATATGAGACTTCGCTTTTTACTCATTAGTCAAGTTCTAGAGAATATCAAGCATAATTTCAATGACAATCAGAGGAGGTACTAAAGGTAACTCAATCTCTTAACGTTCCCTTTGACTCAAACTTTTCAGTTCAGTGCTTGCTAAAATTTCACTCCTCTGCCAATTCAGTACTTTCGAGAATAACACCTTTACTGATGAGTCAGGAAGGAGCAAGCTGACAGTTTATAAGCAGGCCAGGTAGCTATAGTTGTGGGGTTGCGGGGGAGCTGTCTGACAGTAACTTCTCTGGTACCTGGGTCCTCAATTTGAAAATTCCAAGCATTTTTGGGGATGAACCTATTAAAAAGTTTCAAGTCCCACTTCAAGGGGAAATGTAAGTTGGAGCCCCCTTGTCTCCATTTTGCAAAAAAGTAAAGACCTAAAGAGGACATGCAGAGAAGGCAATGGCACCCCACTCCAGTACTCTTGCCTGGAAAATCCCATGGACAGAGGAGCCTGGTAGGCTGCAGTCCATGGGGTCGCTAAGAGTCAGACAAAACTGAGTGACTTCACTTTCACTTTCCACTTTCATGCACTGGAGAAGGAAATGGCAACCCACTCCAGTATTCTTGCCTGGAGAATCCCAGGGACAGGGGAGCCTGGTGGACTGCCGTCTATGGGGTCGCACAGAGTCGGACACAACTGAAGCGACTTAGCAGCAGCAGCAGCAAAGAGGACATGTGATTTACAAAGGACACCTGGAGAGTCGGTTGTTGTTGTGTTCAGTTCCCTCAATCTTTCCCAGCTTCAGCGTCTTTTCCAATGAGTTGGCTTTTTGCATCAGGTAGCCAAAGTATTGCAGCTTCAGTTTCAACATCAGTCCTTCCAATAAATATTCAGGGTTGGTTTCCTCTAAGATTGACTGGTTTGATCTTCTTTCTGTCCAAGGGACTCTCAAGAGTCTCCTCCAGTACCACCGGAGCAAAGCCAGAACCAGAACTCAGGTCTCCAAGGATCCCTCTACTATAACAACTTGCTGCCTGGGATGACTTGGGTGAGTCTGACCAAACACAGAAGTCCTTTCTGTAATTAGCATCAGTTTTAGTTCACCAAAGCAATATCGAAATAGAAAAACAAAACTGGAGAGCTCACACTTCCTAATTGTAAAACTTACTCTAAGCCTACAGTAGTCAAAACAGAATGGTACTGGTATAAGGATAAACATATAGACCAGTGGAACAGAATTTAACTAAAATAACCTGGAAATAAACTTATACATCCATGGCCAATGGATTTCATTAATCAACAACATGGAAAATTGCTCTACATCATTAGTACTTCGGGAAATGCACATACAAACCATAATGAGATACAACTTCACACCAACTAGGATGGCTATAAAAAAAACACTCTGAAAATAAATGTTGAAGAAGATGTGGAAAAATTGGATCTATTGTAAATTACTGGTAGAAACATAAAATAGTGCAGCTTCTGTGGAAGGTAGCACAGTGGTTTCTCAAAAAATTAAACATAGGATCACCATGTGGTCCAGAAATTCCACTTCTAGATAGATATATGCCCAAAATAATAGAAAACAAGTATGTGAACACACATGAATGTTCTCAGCAGTGTATTCACAATAGATAAAAGGTAGCAACAACCCAAATATCCATCAACAGAATGGATAAATAAATGTGGTTATACTTACAATTGAATATAATTCAGTCATAAAAAATAATGATGTACTGATACATACTACAGTGTGGATGAACCTTGAACATGATGCTGAGTGAAACAAGCTCAGCACAAAAAATATGTACAATTCCCTTTATATGACATATTCAGAATAGGTAAATCCATAAAGACAAAAAGCAGGTTGGTAGTTGCCAGGGGTTTAGGCAAGGGGGCAGGGGGAAGTAACTGCTTAATGGGTAAGAGATTTTCTTTTAGGGTGATGAACATGTTTTACAATTTGATAGTGGAGCAAGTCGTGGTTTCAGAACATTGGGAATGTACTAAATGGTATTGAATATATACCTTAAAACAGTTAATTTTATGTTATGTGAATTTTACCTCAATTTTTTAAAAAAGGCGTTAATTCACTCAGAGAGTCATTAAGAAAGGAAAATATGTAAGCCCACTATGTGCTTCTTATGAAGCAAATAACTATTTGACTGACAACTTTTCACATTCTTACCAGTGTGTGGGGGGAAAAGTCACAAGTATTTTCTGGAACATGCAGAGTTGTGAAACCAATGCCCTGAGTAAACTGAAATTATTAACTGATGGAGCCCCAGAGGCCAATCTCGCTAGCTAGCTTAGAGTTCCCTTCTAACCATATGTGGCCCTGCCTCCAGGCATTGTCCCTTTCCATCTAGCCACAGACACTGTCCCTCTTTTACAAAAGTTTAACTTTCCAGTGGGATCCTGGGTGGAGGATATGATGGGATGACAGCGGGGATATTCTAGAGACTGAGCTTCACCACATGGCAGGTTGTCGGTGACTGGAGAGTTTTGCCAACAGACTGAAATCACTTAGAAGCCCAGGGGTAGTGGGCTGAAGCATTTGCTTGAAGAGACACTTAGAACAAAGTCTGGGGCCAAATCTCATCTGAAGCCCATCACCAGTCAGGTGCCTAAATGGAGTTCAGAAATCAGAAGTAGAAATGTCTGTGATGATGCTGGCAGGAAGCAGGTAACTGCTGCATGGACCAGCCTGGCAGAGGATAAAGGGAGGAATCAGGGTCCTGATGTGAGTTGGGTCAGCTGAATCAGGACGGGATGCTGAGTAGAAGAATGGGAGGTTGGACCTGAAAGAAAACAGCACTGTGGATGCCTGGAAAGACCTTAGGAAGTCATGCCCAGGCATCAAGCCAGCTCTGGGTAAACAAGACTGATGCTCCCTCACCTTGGTGGTTCCATCCAACAAACCACAGAGTTTATAGGATTATTCTTCTGCACCGGTTTCCACAGGTGACCCTTTAGATAACTCCCTTCTATGGCGCCTAAGAGCACTCTGTCTGTGCCTTTAGGGCCCAACTGCAAGCTGTTATGGGCTTCCCGGGTGGCGCTAGTAGTAAAGAACCCACCTGCCAATGCAGGAGACATAAGAGACTTGGGTTCAATCCCTGAGTCCAGAAGATCCCCTGGAGGAGGACATGGCAACCCACTCCAGTATTCTTGCCTGGAAAATCCCATGGAGAGAGGAGCTTAGAGGGCTACAGTCCATACGGTCACAAAGAGTTGGACATGACTAAACAGACTTAGCATGTAGGCAGGCTGTTATAGATATTCATGGACATAACTAAATCTCTTGCTTGCTCTAAGCCCCCTTTGGCCAGATGAGTCTGATTAATCTTTGTTTTCCTCTACAAAGCTGAATGTAATGCTTTATTCTGAGAGGGCACTGATACAATGTCTATGGATGATTATAAGGGATAGGTTTTGTCTTCCAGCAAGCTTTCACTGGGAAAGCATGACATGAACCACATGAGTCTGAAGGGGTATCAAACATAGAAGCCCCTGGGATGGCCTGTGACCTCACTGGTCCAATTCTAATTGTTTACTTCCTTCTCCGTGGTGGTTGGTTCAAACGTGTGATCTGAGCAGAACCAATCAGAATCCTCCCATGAGCTTTGACACATGACCTCTGGAAGATATCTCAAAAAGATTGTAAACCCTCCAATTAAGCTTTATTCTCTAATCATGCTGTTTTCAAAACTAAACACCACCAGCCGGATTAATTCAACATGCTTAAAGCCGAAGATTGGCCACTCTGGCGGCTTCTTGTCTCATCCAAATTAAGTTCCTGTGACCTAACCCTTCTTATTGCTAGTATCACACTTTTATTTTGTTGTCACTTAGTTGGATAACATAATGAAAGAAAATACACTCATTCAAGACAAATAATTTCATTAACATGCACTGCTAAACACAAAGATGGCAACATAGCCCTAAGCCATCTGTTTGTAGATGGGAGCCACCACCACAAGGGAGTTCAAGAAGTGCTTCCAAGAAATGGTCAGAGAGGTTCAAGACAGGCCCATCAAAGCAAGTTCCTAAATGCTTCTGTATAAAGTATGGGGTATATGAGGGTCACATATTTAAAACTGAGGACCACCTGGTTGAATTGACATTTATTTACCTATTTTTTTAAAAGTTTCTTCACCTGAAAATGATGCACAGAAAAAAATTATGCATGGACTATCCAGTGCTCTCTTTTGTGCAACTAGTGCGATTCATACTAAATGTCTTCACCCTCTTGTGATCTGTCAGTGGAGGTGGAAAGGAAACAGAGGGAGGACAGGAAGTGACACACAGAGAGGTGAGTGGGGAGGGAGACCTGGCCACTCGTCAGCTGTGTCCTCTGTGCTGGAGGTTGAGGTCTTGGGCTGGGCTTGCCTGACCCCGCAATCCAGCACTGCTTCCATCTCCCATAGGACACAGGGCAAGTCATTTCTCACTGAGTTCACCATCCTTCTCTACCAGAGAAGGAATTCCTGAGCTCTCCAGCATAATTCTAAGGCTTGGTGGGGTGGAAGGTACTAAATAAAGTGTTTTCCGATGGAACCTGAACTGGAGAGTCTCCTGACACAGGGGCATCTGGCAGAGTGGAGGGCAGGGATGAGGCATGACCCTGACCATGAGGATAAGGAGCAGCTGGCAATCTGAACCATCAGAACCACACATACCTTCCCCTCCCTTGATTCTAGAATGCAGGGGCCTTGGGCTGGTCACTGAGATGGAAGCTGCAGAAACCAACCAGTCCAAGTAAATGACCAAGGTCTTCTTTCAGTCACTACTGAAATTAAAATATAACAGAAAAAAAAAAGAGGATTTTGTAGGAGGGTATGAAAAACTCAGAGACTTCTTCCCAAAAGTAGAACAAAAAGGTAAATAGAAAATAAGAGATGAGATATTTAGACTATCAATTTAGGATGTTTAATATCCAGTTAACAGAAGTTCTAGAGGAGGGAATATAGAAAATGGGAAAGGGTAGAAATTAGTCAAGAAATAAATATATGCATTTTCTGCAGAAGTAAAGGAGATGAGTTTCTGGATTGACAGCTTATTGACTGATTGTCCAAAACAATGAATGAAAAGACATACTAAGAAATATCACCGTGAAGTGTTCCACCAATGGATATAGAGATTCCTAATAGCTCCCAGAGAGGAAGCAAGAAAAGGTCCCATGCAAAGACTCAGGAATCAGATTGGTATCTTGAGAGGTCTGACAGCTTCCCTAAACTAGAAGACAAAGGAGCAATCTCTTTAAAATTCTTCTTCTTCTTTTTTTTTTAAAAAGACTTTCAATCTAGAATTCAATACCTTACTAACTGAAAAATATACCCTTTCTCAGGAAGGTAATTGGAGAAGGGAATGGCAACACACTCCAGTGATCTTGCCTGGAGAATCCCAGGGATGGGGGAGCCTGGTGGGCTGCCGTCTCTGGGGTCACACAGAGTCAGACTCAACTGAAGCGACTTAGTAGCAGCAGCAGGAAGGTAGTGAAGGAGATGCTCCAGCAAGACAAAGGAGTAAACCAAGAAAGTGGAGGACACAGGATCTAGGAAACAGGGTAACAAATGCAATATTTTTATTGTCAGAAATTCCTGATTTGTTTCACTCAAATATTACAATTCTATTGGAAGGATGAGAGAGAAAAAGTAAAAGGGAGAGTAGAGTAAAGTTACTAAGTTCTCATTTGCCATATGAAGAAGCCATTAGATGATGTCTAAAATTGATAAACAAAGAGATAGCGCCATAAACACATTATTCAGAAACAGAGAGGCAAATACCAGAAGCAGCATCAGGGGTTAGCAATCGTTTGGTTGCCTTTGGGAAGCAGAACTGGACAGGGGACAAGGATGGGAAGGAGAATGGGGAGGCCGATTGCAGGAAAACAGTTTTGTTGTTAAACATGCTTTTGTAACTAATTGATTTAAAATAGAAAAACTGTGCACATATTACTTTGATAAAAAAAACTTTAAAAATAAATTCTGAGACTCAAAGCGTCAAGTTCACGTGTGAGCTACGAGCACAGTAAAGCAAGGAAGTCCCAGGGGCATGGAGAGAAGTGTGGTTCTTCCCTTTCTATCCAATCCTCTGGGTAGAAACGTCTCTGGCTGCTGCGGGGCTCCGGGCTTGGGAACTGCAGGCTCCACGTCGCTGTGGCTGTCGCTGTCGCTGGGCGGGGGAGACACTTTCTCCAATAGACTAAGCGGGGACAGCAGGAAGCGTCCTTTATTTACCACGCCCAGAGCACCCTCCGCAGAACGTTCCGGAGCCCCTGAGAACCCTCGCCGCCCTCCCCCTGCCCCACCCCACCCCCACTCCGCGGCGCCCTCCCCCAGCCCCACCGGCCGCCACCCCTCCCCCGGCGGCTGCTTGTGGCCGCTGGGATCCCTGTCGCCCCGGGACTCAGCTGACAGCGGACAGACAATGGTATTTCCCATCAGCCTGGGTATCAGGAGCCGGCCTTATCCAGCGGTGTTTTTCTATTAGTCTAACACCCCATTGTCCACCGCTTATCGCAGAAATGTTGATGTCATGCCTGGCTTGGAAGTGGTTTCTGCATCTCCGCTGGGAGGGCTTCGCTTTAATTGGAGGGAGGGGGAGGGGCGGAGGAGCCCATTTATCAGAATTCTCACGAGAATTCACCCCTCGTCCCCCCGCAGCCGGGCCGCCGAGGGCGCCACGGGGGGGGGGGGCGGCGGTTCCCGGACACCATTCCTGGCCTTTGTCTCAGTCCCTGGCTCTCGACCCTGCCAGTCTCCCTCACAACTGAAGTGCTGGGGAGGGTGGAGCGTGCTGGGGGTGCTTTTATGCCCCGCACCCCAACCCCGGGCTGGGGGTGTTGGGAGGCCTGTTTTCTCTCTGGTGAGCTCCAGGTGGGGAGGGGTCGTGGTGCTCTTCTTCCGCTGAAGCTCCTTCAGGCCCCACCAGAGCCTGTTCTTGGTAGGAGCTTGGTAAGCATATAAGCAAATGATGAAAGCGCAGGCATCTGGGAAGGTCCAGCCTGAGAGAAGGTAGAAAACTCAAGACTAGCCTTCATTTCTGTTACATTCCACTCTCCAACCCTCCAGCCCTAGTTGTGCCAACTCCTAAGGAAAGTCTTAATATGGTCTGTCCTCTCCCCATGATGCTCAGTCTTCCCAGATTCTGTGTTTGCTCATAGTGGAGGTCTGAGCACAGGAGACCCTGTGTGTGCGCACGCGTGCATGCGTGTTAGAGCTGCCTTTGTTATAAAGCCCCTCAGAGAATGTGGTTAAGAAAGAAAATGGTGCATTGCCCTGCTGCCTTTTGCTGGGGTGATTTAACCTTTCCAAGACTCAGCTTCTTCCTCCATTAAACAGGAGTGTCTCAACGGATTGTCGGGAGGCCAGAATTGAAACAGGTAAGGTGCGTGGCTAGGTGTTCAGCTGGCTGCATGGCATGTAGTCACACGCAGTAAGTTGGTGGCTGCTATGTGTATAGCTGTTTAAGGCTTTGGCACAAAGCCTGGTCTCTGGACAAACCAGAGGAGAGCTGCCAGTAGGGGTTAGAGGGCATTGCCTTGATCCCTTCCTTGGAGAGCTGGGGCAGAGAGGAGGAAGTGTGCCTCGGTGGGCTAGGTCAGCCTCTGTTGGCTGCCAGAGGGAAAAAGAGACAATCGGGCGTCAAGTTTTTGCCTCACCTTTAAAAAGAACATGAATGCATAGGTAAGCATTTGGAGACTTCTCTGTGGAGTCAAACTTTGTATCTAATGGATCTGTTTTGAAGTGCTTCTAGGGAAACCTAATTTGGAACATGATTGGCAAGCTCCTTTTGAAGGCAGTTTTTACTTTGCAGAGTGGCCTAGTGAACCTCACTTAAAGCACAGACAACCCTGCAGGAGGGCACTGCTCCTACAAGAGAGTGAAGGCTCAACACCAGGAATGGTGGAGACCCTTCCCATCCATCTGCCCCCTCCCCAGGGCTCCAGACCCCCAGGCTGATAATAAGCACAGCCCCTAAAGGCCAGAGTCCTCAAAGTAACCCCATCCTGTTAGGTTCTCACTAGGTCCTGTGAGACATGCTGGCTAATCTCTACCACATACTCCTGGGACAAAAAGAAGCTTAGAGAATAGGGGCAGACACTGTCTGTTTCGTTGCTGTGTTTGCTGGGTGATCTTCCTTCGTCAGGGGCTTGCCATACTCTCTGTCATCCCAGAGGCCAGGGCTGAGGGGGCTAAGGGGACCAGACATACAAAACAGAGGAGCCCTTCCCCAATCCCAGGCCACACTGGACACACCTCCTTCCTGACAGGACTCTCTTGGAAGTTCCAAAAGGGAAATATTAGAATGACAGAGGCAGAAATACAGTGCTGCATGGATTGGAGATGGTGTTTTCAAGGGTAAGTTGTTTTTTTTAAAAATATTAAACTAACTTTATAATTAAGTTGTGTATAAATTCTTTTTTAGAAAATGTGTTCTTTTGCGTTGGGGTATAGCTGATTAACAGTGTTGTGATGGTTTCAGGTGAACAGCTGAGCAACTCAGTCACGCGTATACACGTGTCCATTCTCCCCCAAACCCCCCTCCCAGCCAGGCTGCCGTGTAACACTGAGCGGAGTTCCATGTGCTACATAGTAGGTCCTTGTTGGCTATCCATTGTACATATATCTGTGTTTTCATGCCCGTCTCAAGCTCCCTAACTATCTCTTCCTTCAAGGGCAGCTTTAAGCAAAGTCAATTCTCTTCCCCTGAGGGATTTGAAGGATTCCTACAGGTCTCAGATTTCTCCGCCGTGGACTGGTTGTAATTGCATCAATGATCCTTCTATCTGTCCCATTTTAAGGTGCAAATATTTCTGGGAGAACCATATGTAAGTCATGAACACCTTAATGTGAATAGGTTTTCATGTGTTCTCTTCTGTGAGTGCTGAGTGCCCATTGGAAACACCAAGGAGAAAAGGGTCAGTGCAAGAGGAAGGGGGCATGGGACAGAAGGCAAGCATTTGCTGCCCAGTTTGTCCAGACTTGGCTTTTAAAAATTATTATTATTATTATTTTCACTGTGTCGGTTATCTTTCCCTTTCCAGTTTCACATTTGGAACACGTGTTCCTTTGGCCCAAGGCAGCATTTCCTGGGTGTCCCTTTGCTCAGCCGAGCACTTAATGCTCCTTAAGCTTTGATGATCTCAGAGCATAATTTTCTAGAAGTCAGAAGGCCTGACTGGGTTTCTTGGGAGATTCTTAACATACATTGAAGTGCCTCCTCCCTGCCCAGATAAACAATCCCGTTTAGGGAGTTGTCAGAGCTTTACAAATACCGTGTTAGCACACAATGCCCGGCTCATCTCTGTAAGCTGGTCCCTTTCTCCTTTCTGCCTTCTGTCTCAGTCCTTCGCCTTTCACCTTTCTCCTGTGAGATCTGCAGTAGAAATACCAGCTCATGCCAGAAGTCTGTGGCCTTGATGAGGCCGTGATGTATTCATCCTTGGCTTATACCCGCTCCCCAGTATTTATGTCCCACAGAACCCTTAATAGCACCTCGTGTGCTTGGTAATGATCATTCATGTGTTTCTTGGCATCACCTCTCAATCCAGAGCCCCAGTGGGACAAAAGCGGGTTGTTCTTGACCCCACTGTGTCCACACCATGTCTCTGTATCTCAGCCTGCGGCTGGCACACAGAAGATGTTCAGAAAACATGGGCCGAGTGAATACATGAGCTGATGAGGGGGTACTGGGCAGACAGCAAGATTCTGGGGGATGGGCTATGACCTGAGCTCTTACAGCAGGGCATCCATGTGGGTCTGTGATGGTGAGGCCACCTCACACTTCGGCATCCTGGAGCAGGAGCCCGAAGGAACACTGGAGGCTGAGGATAGAGCAGGAAGCAGAGGTTCAGGGAGAAGATGAAGATGGTCTAGGGTCAGCCATAGGGAAAGGGGCAGCTGCCTCTGGGCGGTTCCTGATACTGGCTCTGTGCTGTCTCTTGGTCTGTGCCTTGCTTAGCACTGCAGGGGTGCCAGATCAGGAAGCCCAGGTGTCTATGGGATGCTTGTGCCCTGTGTGGATGGCTGCTTCAGGGTGCATCTCAGGAGGTGGGGGGCGGTGTGTGCGGAGTTGTGGACACATGCACAGAAGCGCTGCTCACACAGGCTCCCCGACATGCCCTCTGATGCCCGAACTCGGAGGAGGCACTGGAACCAAGTGGATACAGCCCAAGCTGCTGCTCTGGTCACCAGAGACCACCCAGGGCCACTCCAGAGCTCAAGGGTCACAGGGAGGAACTGAGGCCTCCTTGAAGCCACTCAGGGAAGGTGAAGAATCAGCCCTTTGGTAGAGCCACCACTTGGACCAGCCTCCTATCCTGCAGCAAACACCCTTAGAGGAAGCTGGGCTGCTAACAAGCCACCCTGCACAGCCCCAGAACTCAGGACAGTTAGGAACTCCTGGAGAAAGTGGGGTTTCCCCTGAGCCTGAGCAACAACACGTCTCATCCCTGGACCGAGGCCCCAGCCAGTTGGGAGCTTCTGCTGGGTCTGTCTTGGTGAGGCCTTCCTCCCAGCTTCCTCACCTCTTCCTCTCCCCTCCGCGCCTCCCAGGCTCCTGCTCTGGCTCCAGGGGTCTGCTGCCTGTGTGCCGCCCCTTTATCTTGTCTCCCCGTTTCCACCACTATCAGCTACTATCTGGCGCAATTCCACCCGGCGGTGGGCAGGGCAGGAAGCCGGCGTGACTCTCCTCTTTGCTCTCCATCCTCTTCCTTCTCCAGAGACAAAAGCAAAAACAGCCTGTTAACAGATCTGCCATTTCCCTCGGCTCCTTGACTTCATTTCCCACTCATTTTTTCACAGCCTCCACTTTTCCACCACAGGGTCCAGGGCCATCACTTCCTCCTGCCTGTCTGCCGGGGCTGCCCCCTCCCAAAGCCGCCTGCTCCCCTTATCCTTTCTGAGGTCAGCCCGACCCGAGGTAGCCGACTGGTCGTCTGCAAGGATGGGGCAGGATGGCGCTCTGGCCTGCCTCATGGACCGCTAGGCTGTGGCTCCGATTGTAACCACAGGAGGATTTTGTTTTGTTTTGTTTTTGGTCAAAGAGCATCATGCATCCATTTATTAGGTCGCCATTCACTCAGACATTCACTGTGCACTTCCTACACTACTGCTGGACACCCAGAGAGGCGCAAGATGAGACCTTGGCCTCTAGTAACTTGGGGAGTTGGCAAGTTGCCGGGCCGAGTTAAGTGCTCCATCCAGTGCTTGGTAGGACTTACTAAGTGCAACCAAGCACTCTGAAAACTCAGACGGGGAAAGACAGATGCTCACAAGGAGAGTGGGTGCTCGTCAGCACCTCCTCTGTACCAGGAGCTGGGTTAAACTCTTGTGTTGTTGCCTCGTTGCATCCTGGTCCTCTCGGCAAACCTTTGGGCAGATGTGATGATCATCACCAATTTGCAGATGAGAGACTGAGGCTAAGTTATGGCTGGTGAATTCAGCATCTGGGTTCATAGCTGGAGCCCCATTTTACTTGAAGACCCAGCTCAGGGCTCCTTTGCACAGTCTTCAGCCCGCGCCTCATGCCGCTTGGTCTACATCGCACGCTGGTGGAAGAGCGAGTGCCGGAGAAATCTCTGGCTTGAGAAAGAGATTAATTGCAAAAATAATAGATGCTGAATTGCACCGGGTCTCAGTTTTCCTCATCTGCAAAAGGGGTGATAACAGTACCTATCGCTTAGGTTTGTTGTGAGCTTTAGGGGAACAGTGTGCATAGCGTGCTTATCATAGAGACTGGCATGCAGTAAGTATTAGCCGTGAGTATTCTTGTGATTCTTACAGGAGACAGAATATCAGGACGTGACTTAGGAAGTGGACTGTCAGGGTTGATATAAATTTTGTATCTGTTTTCTAAGGGCAGACGCCCTGGGCCTTGTCATCTCAGACCGAGAGGATCTGGACAGGACAGTGCCCCAGAGGCTGTATTTCCATTTTCTCTTGAGTTTACTCTGAGTCTCCCCCATGCTCAAACAGCTTGTTACTTTCAAAGTCCTTGGGTCCTTCCAAAGCTTGAGCCCCTTGTCTTGTGTTTATTGAAATTCAATTTTTTCCTTTTTCCCTTGTGGCATAATACCCGGTGGCTCGGTGATAAAGAATTAGCCTGGAATGCAGGAGACCTGGGTTCGATCCCTGGGTTGGGAAAATCCCCTGGAGGGAGGCCTCCCCTGGAGGAGGCCATGGCAACCCAGCCCAGTATTTTCATCTGAAAAATCCAATGGACAGTGGAGCCTCAGGGGCTACAGTCCCTGGGGTCACAAAGAGTCGGACACGACTGAGGCAACAGAGCACACAAGCAGGCATGCATACATCACATAAAGTTGACCGTTTTAACCATTTTAAGTGTGCAGTTCAGTGGGATTTTGTACATTTGTTGCTGCACAACCATCCCCACCTTCCATTTCCAGAACTTTCTCATCATCGCAAACTGCAACTGTGTCCCCATAAATAATGACTCTCCTGCCTCCAGCCCCCAGCCCCTGGCACTCTCCTCTCTATCTCTATGAATTTGGCAGCTTTAGGTGCCTCATATAAGTGGGATCATGTAGTATTTCTCCTTTTATGTCTGGCTTATTTCACTCAGCATAAAGTCCTCAGGGTTCAACCTCAAGTTTGCCATATGTATCAGGATTCCCTTCCTTTAAAAAAATTTTTTTTTAATTTTTATTTACTTGGCTGAACTGGATCTTGTTGTGGTACGTGGGATCTTTAGTTCCCCGACCAGGGATCGAACCCAGGCTGCCTGCATTTCAGAGCCTGGAATCTTAGCCACTGGACCACTGAAGAAGCCCCTTCCTTCCTTTTTAAGATTGAATACTATTCCACTTAGAAACTTCCCTGTAGTTCATACAGGCAAACAGAAAAAGAATCTGCTTGCAATGCAGGAGACCCAGGTTTGACCCCTGGGTTGGAAAGATTCTCTGGAGAAGGGAATGGCAACCCACTCCAGTATTCTTGCCCGGAGAATCCCATGGACAGAGGAGCCTGGTGGGTTATGTATGGTCCACGGACTCGCAAAGAGTCAGACATGACTGAGCGACTCAGCACACACTCTTCCACTGCATGGATAGGCCACGTTTTTGTTTTCCATGCATCTCTTGATGGACATTTAGGTTGTTTCCGCCTTTTGGCATCTGTGATTAGCGATGCTATGAACACGGTGTACAAATATCTGTTGCTAGATCAAATGGTAATTTTATATTTAATTTTTTAAGGAACCATCATACTGGTTTCCACCATTTCACACTCTATCAGCAATGCACAGGGGTCTTTTTACAAAATTAATTTATTTTTTAATTGAAGGATAATTAGTTTACAGAATTTTGTTGTTTTCTGTCAAACCTCAACATGATCAGCCATAGGTATACATATATCCCCTCTCTTTTGAAACTCCCTCCCATCTCCCTCCCCATCCCACCCCTCTAGGTTGATACAGAGCCTCTGTTTGAGTTTTCTGAGCCATACAGCAAATTCCCATTGGTTGTCTATTTTGCATGTGGTAATGTAAGTTTCCGTTACTCTCTCCATACTTCTCACCCTCTCTTCTGCTCTCCCCATGTCCATAAGTCTACTCTCTATGTCTGTTTCTCCACTGCTGCCCTGCAAATAAATTCTTAATGTCTATTCTCTATGCCTATGTCTTAGAGAATATGTCTGTTCTCTAAGTCTATTCTCTACGTCTGTTTCTCCATTACTGCCCTGAAAATAAATTGCTGCCCTGCAAATAGATTCTTGATTTCTCCATAACCCTCACCAACCACCTCAGGACACAGTTTACTCTCTACAGGTGGGTGTACATCTGATTGTTGGGAAATTCTTTTTGTCCCAAGTTCAAATCCTCTGGTACCCTTTTTGCTGGCCTGGTGACTCAGTGGTAAAGAATTCGCCTGCCAATGCAGAAAACGAGGGTTCAATCCCTGGGTCGGGAAGATCCCTTGGAGGAGGAAATGGCAACCCACTTTGGTATTCTTGTCTGGGAAATCCTATGGAGAGAGGAGCCTGGCAGGCTACAGTCCATAAGGTTGTACGGAGCTGAGCAGGACTTAGAGTGTAAACAACAACAATAAGAACCCTTTACACCTGTCCTGGGCTGGCCTTGGTTCCCAGCCAGTCTAACTCTGCTCCTTTTCCCCCTGGGTATCTCTTCAGCAGCCTGGGGCAGCCCCTGCCCAGCGGTCAGTACACTGACCCACCCCATGCCTGCTGGCTCCCTGCCCACCCTGCCGGATGCTGACACGAGGTTCCCGTGCTGACTGCTCCTGGGCCCCTCCTGCCCCTGAGTGGGCACAGACGCCGACAGGACCGGGGGACGCCACTCCCTTTCTCAAGGAGTGTGAGTTATTGGAGGGAATGCTGGCTCCCTGAGGAGTTAAATCATCCCTTGACTCAGACAACAGCCCTTTGCCCCCCTGGAGAGCATCACTCATCCCGGCACCCGCGGGACCAGGCTCTGTGTCAGAGGAAAGTGCCGCTCCCTTTCCCCTCGCCCAGAAGCTCATCCATCATCCCTATTAGAATTTCGGCTCCTCAGATTAGACACGGAACAGCTGGCCAAGCCAGGGCTCCCCGGGGCTCCTGGAGTTTGCTCTGGGAAGCTGGAGGGGATGCCTCAGAGGACGGGGGACCCCAGATGCCAGGACCTATCCCTCCAGGCCAGCAACTCTGCCACGGCTGGACCCCGTGAGACAGGAGGACTTCAGGTTCGGTGTCCCTGAGGACTTGAACAGCCGTGGGGAGGGACCTGGGGAGCCATGGTCTGAGTGTGACGTGGCCACCCTGCCCCTGGGTCTGCATTGGTCATGCCCAGGTTCCATAGCTCTTGGATAAATGTTGCAAAACTCTGCCCTGGCAGGAACTGCAGACATGTTTTCTCACTTACTTTTCACCAGCTCTTTGACGGAGGTGTTAGTTGCCCATTTCACAGATGAGAAAGCCAAGGATTGTGAGGTTATATGACTTGCTCAAGGCCTCAGAGTCCGTGAGAGCCAGACAGAGGGTTTGAATCCAGATCTGGATGATCCAGGCCTGGCTTCTCTTTCTTGTCACAAATAACCCCACCAGTATTTTTATGCTCCTCAGAAGTAGTGCAGTGGTCTAATTCTGGGGGCAGAAAAGTCTCCCCAGGCTCTGCTGACACTGAGTTCATCTTCAGCTATTCTGCAGGCTGTGCTGTCCGAATATATTACATTTTATTAGTGTGTGAAGCTATTAAGCTTTTACGTTCTTCTTCTGCTGACTTTAGAAAATCCTTCTCCAGTCTCCTGGCTGTCTGTTTCTACCATGTCTTAGATCCTGCCTGGGGACTTCCCTGGTGGGACCGTGGTTAAGAGTCCACCTTGCAATGCAGGGGACCCTGGTTTGATCCCTGGTCAGGGGAACTAAGATCCCACATGCCACAGATGAGCTAAATTTGTGTGCCACAACTGCTGAAGCCCAAGTGCCCCAACTACCGGAGCCTGCGCAGCACCAACAGAGACCCTGCATGCTGCAAGTAAGACTCAGTGAGGTCAAACGGATAAATATTAAAAAAAAAAAAAAAAAAAGATCCTGCCCGGACTCATCTTCAGACTTGAATGGGATGTGGCAAGGGATTAAAAACTCT
Organism: Bos indicus; assembly: GCF_029378745.1. NCBI lineage: Eukaryota > Metazoa > Chordata > Mammalia > Artiodactyla > Bovidae > Bos > Bos indicus. The sequence continues at coordinate 7,607,671 of NC_091767.1, forward strand.
GGGAAGATAGACAATGCCACTTCTGAGGGGTGTGCCCTAGACCTCCCAAGTGACCTTAAGGAGGACAAGGAGTGGCCTCAATTCTAATAACAGCGGTCACTCACCAAACCTCCACTGCGTGCTGGGTGCTTTGTGTAGCTTGACCAGTCCTTACAATCATTCTGAAAGATATTCTTGTCCCCACTTTACAGGTGACAAAGTAGAGGCTCAAAGAAACTAACTTGTTGAGCAGTTAAATGCCTCCAAAGTGCACACTTGTTCTGACACATCACAGGTGTTCTTGCATGGCATGGGCATGCCTGCATGGATGAAGAGTGCCCCTGGCCAAAGGCCCTGGCCAAAAGACCCTGATGATGGGAAGGATTGAAGGCAGGAAAAGAGGGGGATGACAGAGGATGAGATGGTTGGATGGCATCACTGACTCAATGGACATGAGTTTGAGTAAACTCCAGGAGTTGGTGATGGACGGGGAGGCCTGGCATGCTGCAGTCCATGGGGATGCAAAGAATCAGACACGACTGAGTGACTGAACTGAACTGAAAGGCATAGCGAGGCTGAATTGCTGCACCATCTGGGGCAGCCAAGTCAAACCAGGGGTGGGGTCTGCTCAGGGGCTGAAAGACCTTGAACATGGCTACGGCTCCTCCTTGACCACTGATCTCTTGGGCTTCCTTGTGGCTTTGACAACCATCAGTTATGTCAACACAACACCTTACACGTGCTGAAAAAGTCACTGCTTTGGGAAAATGTGCTTTTGTTCTTCACAACCAGAGGGTCAGAGCCACTGTGAGTATAGGGGGCTTCCCTTAAATCTCAGAGTTTCATTGGAGAGGTGGATCCAACTGTTCACCCTTGGGACTTGGAGCGGGAAAGACCCTCCTCAGTCCCCTCAGCAGAGCTTTCCGTGGAGCTATCCAAGGTCCTGCAAGTGCTTTGCCCAGTGCTGCCTGTAATCAGTTGACCTCCAATCTTTCTGTCTGGATCCTTGGCATCTGGCCTTCCCTGACTTTCAGATCAGATCAGATCAGTCACTCAGTCGTGTCCAACTCTTTGCGACCCTGACTTTGGGACCCACCAAACTTTACAGTACCCTGCCTTTTCACCCACTTTCTAGGTCCTGCTGATCTGAGCTCACTGGACCCAGTCCACCATGGCCTTGAGGCCTCCCTCTTCACCTCCACTGTCCTTGCTGATAATCAGCCAAGCCCACTGTCCAGCACTGTGTCACTCTGTCCCTTACCTCCTCCCATGGGCACTTGCTTTCCTGTGTGGTTGTTCCTTGGAATCTGGTCGATTTTCAAGACATACTCAATTTGTTGATTTTGTCCTTTCTACTTCCCCGGCCACGTAAGCAGACATTTATGAAAAGTTTCCTGGCTTTAGAGCAGTGGGGATATTCTTATTTAATAAAGCCCATGACTTGAGAGGAGGTCTGTGTCTCAGTCCTGTGATGTGGTTGCATCTACTCTATGTATCTCGACACAAGAAATTGATTCTCCAAAGAGAATTGACTAGAAAATGAGCTTCCATTGAAAAGCTGCTTTGCTTTCTCGTGAGCATTGGAGCTCTGGTGTTCCGTCTCAGGATTGCTCCTGACCAGCAGTGTAACCTTGGGCAAGTCATTTAAGCCATCAGATCAGATCAGATCAGTCGCTCAGTCATGTCCGACTCTTTTCGACCCCGTGAATCGCAGCACGCCAGGCCTCCCTGTCCATCACCAACTCCCATACATCCCTTCATATCCCTGTCATTCACTCACTTTCTTGTACAAGTTACTCATCATGCATCATGCACTTGGCGAGGTGCTGCAGATGCTGCAAGGAGAAAGATATAGTTTCTGTCTTCAGGGAGCTTGCAGTGTAATCCAGGAGACCAATATGCACTTGGCTAAAATATAGTGTCAAAAATTATTACAACAGTAGAAGCAAAGTGCAGAGGGTACAGGGAGGAGGCCATATCCATCCTTGCTGTCCCATCTGCTTGGAAGGCCTCACCCAGACGCTCGTGTGACTCACATCCTCACTTCTGCAGCTCTTCGGTCAGTGTCTTATCTTCAGAGAGGCTGTCTCTGACTACCCTATTTGAAGCAGGAACCCTGCCCCTGGCCTGGCACCTCCCTGTGTCTCTATTCTGCTTTTTTTCCCCCATAGCACTTATCATCCCCTGGCAGGGAAGAATCCATCCATCTGTGAAGTGGGGGGTTGCACTCATGATCCCAGTAGTGAGTTGAATGGTGGCCCTAAAACATACATATACATCTTAGCCCTAGAAGCTGTGAATGTGACCTTATTTGGAAAAAGAGTCTTTGCAGACGTAATTAAGGATCTTGAGAGGAGGTCATTCTGGATTTACCTGGGTGGACTCTAAATTTAATGACAAGTGTCCTTATAAGAGACAGAAGAGAAGACTCAGACAGAGGACAAGGCCACTTGAAGACAGGGGCAGAGACTGGAGTGACGTGGACACCAGCCAAGGAAGCTAGAGAGGTTGGGAAGGATGCTCCCCTGGAAGCTTCGGAGGGAGCATGGCCCTGCCAACAGCTTGACTTCAGACTTCTGGCCCCCACGACCACAGGAGAATAAGTTTCTGCTGCTTTAAGCCACCAGTTTTGTGATCGTTTGTTATGGCAGCCACAGAACATAATACCATCTCTATGTTCTTCCTATGGTCATCTTCACGGCAAATAGTCTGAAACCTAAAGAAGAGTCAGGACTGAGAACATCATTCAACAATGCCAACGTTTTCAAAGATTCACCAGCTATCTTCGTGGAAATAAACACAGCTTGGGAAGGGGTGCATAAGTCACCCCTTATGCACCATGCCAGGGAAACGTGCAGAGCAAGAGGCTTTCTCTTGCTGTTCCCAGGGTGAAGAGAGAGATGCATGGTTATCTGGTCCCACTGGGGATATGGTCATCCACCAGCTTTGCAAAATAAAAGAGGGGTCACATTTCAATTACAGCATGGTTTGTAACAGAAAACAATGAGAAGGGGTCCAAACTTCTGTCAGTAAATCAGTATATGAACCATCCTACATCCTTACTGTAGAAAGTGAAAGTGTTAGTCGCTCAGTTGTTTCTGACTCTTTGCGACCCTAAGGACTGTTGCCCGCCAGGCTCTTCTGTCCATGGGATTCTCCAGGCAAGAATACTGGAGTCGGTTGCCGTTCCCTTCTCCAGGGGATCTTCCCAACCCAGGGATTGAACCCAGATCTCCTGCATTGTAGGTGGATTCTTTACTGCCTGAGCCATAAGGGAATTCCTTACTGCAGAAACACCCATGTATTCTAAAGTCTGTATTCTACCTCTAGTCTATGAGGATGGTATGCGGGCCCATCTAGTGTATAAGTGTAGTATATTAGAACATATGCTATACCTATTTATTGTTTTTTAACATCTGAAAATGACTTTTTTTGGTTACTAAATTACTGATCAAGTGACAGTGTACATTTGATGAATTGGACCCATAGATGGCAGAATGGGACCATTCAGTTCACATTCTTTAAGGAAAAGACTTACAGGAATTGTTTCTTTCAGCTACTCAAGAACATTCCCAGTTTCCAAATGTACCCATTGTTGTTTAGTTGCTAAACAAAGAATCCATGGGATTCTCCAGGCAAGAATACTGGAGCGGGCTGCCATTTCATCCTCCAGGGGATGTTCCCGACCCAGGGATTGAATCCATGTCTCCCAAACTGGCAGGCAGATTCTTTACCACTGAGCCACCTGGGAAGTGCTGCTGCTGCTGCTAAGCCGCTTCAGCCATGTCCGGCTCTGTGCGACCCCATAGACGGCAGCCCACCAGGCTCCCCCGTCCCTGGGATTCTCCAGGCAAGAACATTGGAGTGGGTTGCCATTGTCTTCTCCTGGGAAGCGCTAGAGGCCTGTGAATCCACTGAAAAGGCCTCTGAGGACACAAGCTAAGCTGCTGGCCTTGGGGAGGGCCCTGGACTGAGCAGTGTTTCCAAGGGATTTTCATTTCATCTGCTTGTGTCATTCTTTTTACAATGACTTGAACCATTTTTAAAAGTTCTTTAAATAGAGTTATTTAAATAGAAAAGAATGAGAAGAAAGGTGCTCAGCTGAGGGTGTGACTTTGGGGTCACTCGGCCTCATAGCTGGAGGGGGCGGGGAGCGGGTGGGAGGTGGGGTCTGTGGTTCTCTGCCACTCCAGGCTCACAAGTGCAGCTTTGACTGCTGCTGCTGCTTTCTGGTTCCTCGTCATCCTGTCGGGGCCTCGATGTGAGATCCATGAACAGACGCAGTCCTAGAACCTAGTGTTCCAGACAGAGAGTGCTGTGCAGGCAGACTCGTGGGATGTGCCCTTTCATGAGGAACAGCCGGTAACAGGCCACCCAGCCCGACCTGGCCAGCCCACCTCTGAGGCCACCCAGGTTCAGAGTGGAAGCATCCCCAACCAACTGTGGAGTGGTGGGTGCAGACCCAGTGGCCACGGCAGGTGTCTTGGGAGAGGAGGCTGCCTCTAGGCACGTGGCACCCTGTTCCCCTCCCCCACCCCCGCCCCCAGGGTCAGAAAAGGAGGCAGCCTTTCACCTCTCAGAGAGGCAGGGGTTAATTCTAAAAGCACAGGACACCTGGGACCAGAAGAGGTCTCCAGGGAGGGGGAAAGAACCCAGACTGTCATACGGAGGAGAAGCCTAACATGGTATGTAAATTAGTTATTAGTTTTCAGTGCAAAGGATAAAATAAACTGAGAGGATAACCAGCACAGACTTTTTAGGGCTCCTTCAGGGAAGGGATGAGTCTCATTTGTAACCAATGCTGTTAAGCCAAATGATACAATCCTGAAAAAAAGAAATTACATTTGCCTCGCTTCCTGCTTCTGTGCATTAGTACTTTCCCCGGCAAATGCTGCATCTTCAGAATTAAAAAAGCAATCAGGAAGAACTGTCACAGTCAAGAGGAGTCTAAGGAAACTTGATGAATAAGTGTAACACGGCATCTGTGGTGGGATCCTGGCACAGAAAAAGGACATTAGGTGAAAACTAAGGAAATCTGAATAACTGCAGGCTTCAGTGAATAAAGGCACGGATATTAGTTCTTTAATTGTACCAAGTGTATCATATTATGTAAGAGGTTAACAAAAGGGGAGACTAGGAGGGAGTAGGTGGGAACTCTCTGTCTTAGCAACCTTTTTGCACATCATTTAGATTCTAAATTTAAATTCTAATTTTAGATATCCTAAAATTTTAGTTTTTGTTGTTGTTAAAATACATCAGGCCTGGCCTGGTTTAATTGGTGTTCACGCCAAATGGAGTTTGTAAGTGATAGTAGGGGTGAGTGGAATTCAAAGTTTAGAGGGGTTATGTAGATTTGTTGAAACTCATCAAGCCATACATTTAAAATTCACCAATTTTACTGTATTTTAATTACATTTTAATAAACTGATTTTTTAAAGGGCATAAAGCCACGAAGTTTGGGGGTTTACAATGAGTTGATTTGAAGTAAGATTTGTGAGTGATTTGTTGTAGAATTTCTTCCCCACTGTCCCAGTTGAGCCTTAGTTCAACTGTATGAGATACTATTATTCCCATCTCACAGATGGACAAACCAAGCTCAGGGAGGTTACATGGCTTTTCGACATCACCCTCCCCACTCCAGCTGGTGCTGTATTTACTCCTGTAATGTGGATAATCCAGATTACAGGATAATTTCCCAAAATTGCCTTGTCTCTTCGTGTGTCAGTGTCTGCCAAGCACTCACTCCCTCTTCTTCTCTGCCCACCAAATCGTCCGGTGTCTCCCATCCTCTAAAAATGGACTGAGACCTCACCTCCTTTGAGAAGCCTTCCTGGATGCCCCGGTGTAACAGCCACTCCATAGTCGGTGCTCTCTCTGACCTCCCACCCCCAAACAAATTCTGTCCTTGACTTCTCTGACCTCTCATTGGACATGGAGCAACTTGATGGCTGGGACGGTGCCTTTTCCTCTTTGAATCTACCGTCTGCCCAGGGCCTGGCCAGCCCCAGCTGGGAATCACTTGTGTTAAACTGAAGCTAATGTGAAACAGCGTTAATCTGCTCAGGCTGCCACAGCAGCAGCAATGTTTCCTCGCACTTCTGGAGACAGGGAGTCCAAGAGCAAGCTGCGGGCAGGGTCGGTTCCTCCTGAGGCCTCTCCTTGCGTGCAGATGGCCGTCTTCTCTTTGGGTCTGCACACGGTCTTCCCTCTGTGTGTTCGGGCTCTAATCTCCTCTCCTTATAAGGACACTGGTCATAGTGGATTAGGGCCCACCCTAATGACCTCACTTAATTACATTGTTAAAGGCCCCAGCTCCAAATCCAGTCATATCCTGGGGTTCTGGAGTCAGTACTTCACCCTAGGAACTTGGAGGGGACACAACTCCATCTATAAGGAGACCAGGGCAGGCTGTGGGGTTGGAGTTTGGTGGGGAAGCCACCACTAGGGTCTGCCATTTAAAAGATGCAGTTAAGGGAGTTCCCTGGTGATCCTGTGGTTAAGAAGTGCCTTCCAGTGCAGGGGATGTGGGTTTGATTCCTGGTTAAGGAACTAAGAGCCCGCATGCCTTGGGGCAACTAAGACAAGACGCGACTAAATAAATATTTTTTTTTAATTAAAAAAAATTTTTTTGGCCATGCCTCTTGGCATGTGGGGTCTTAGTTATGAGACCAGAGATCGAACCCGTGCTTGCTCCATTGGGAAGCCCAGAGTCTTAACCACTGGACTGCCAGGGAAGGCCCCCCCAAATTAAAAAAAAAAAAAAAAAGATGCAGGTGACGTGTGGGCAAAGGCCTGAACATTTCTAGGCTGGAGTTACAAGGGCATTGCTTTTATTCCAGGGCAAAGAATGCGGGAAAGACTTCTCTTTGGAAAATGATATGAGGTCTTGAGATGAAGGAGCTGTGAAGACGCTTAAGTTTATGTGTCTCCACTAATGACCGCTTCAGCCGGAAGAAGATCCCACAAGCCTTTGGTCTGTGCTGTGTTTTCTGGCCTTGACCCCGCTATCGCTGTGCTCACAGTCTCCCTCTCACTCCTCTTTCTCTCGCTGTTACTTTTGCCTGTCCAGCCCACACAGCACGTAACATCTTCAAGGCCTTGCGCTCGGGGCAGGGGGAGGACCGGAATGGAATTTCAGACTAAACTTGCACTGGCCAGCTACCTTCTCAAGGGCATGGTGACGTCTCAGGCAGCAGCTGCAGCTGTCGAGGACAGCCAGGAAGCCCCAGTGGCTTCTTTTGCAAAGAAGGGGGAGGTCTTGACAGACTGCCCACTCCAGGGAGGGTTCTGTGAGCCCCGTCCCCAAGGGCCCAGTCATCTAAGACCCTAGGAATGCGCAAAGGCAGGGGAAGCTGGCAGCATTTCATAACTGCTGGTTTGTGCCATCAATACTGCTACTTTGGGAGTCAGGGCTTGTTTTGTCAGCATCAGTCCTTCCAGTGAATATTCAGGGGGTTGATTTCCTTTAGGATTGACTGTTTTGATCTCCTTGCTGTCCAAGGGACTCTCAAGAGTCCTCTCCATCACCATAGTTTGAAAGCATCAATTCTTCGATGATCAGCCTTCTTTATGGTCCAGCTCTCGTATCTGTGGTGGCTCTTTATTATTTGGCACAGTACTTGCTGGTCCACAGAGTGGCCTCACACAGAGCTCCGCATTTGATCCACACACACCCAACCATCCACATCCCCATCTTGCAAGAGAGGAAACTGAGGCTCTGCAAAGTGGCGTGACTCACCCAGGGTTGCCTACCTGGTATGGGGTGGCATTCACATCTGAGAATAAGTCCCTGGCTTCTGGGACTGGGCTCTGTGCCTGTGTGAGCTCATTTGAGCCCCTCACCAACCTCCACTGCAGAGGCTGGGGCTCCTCATTTCCCAGGTGGAGATGAGTCCCATGAATCCCGGAGTTCATGGAGCCAATACCAATTCTGATGACTTCTGATCTCAGGTGCTTTCTTCTCCAGCACACCACCATACCTGGACAGGTGGGACCCAGTAGGTTTGTGGCTGAGTCCTGTCTTTATGCAGTCTGGCTGCTTGAGACAAATGGTGGCTGGAAGCATGGGGGTGAGACTGGAAGTGTACCCACTGGCTAGGGGACCAGGTCGTGCATCCCATGAGTCAGGTGCCACATCTCCTTGGTAAGCCAGGGACCATGCTGGCAGCAGCTCTGGCCTGCAAACATAGAGCATCTTTCCTTCCACCAACACCTCTGGGGGGAAGACTTGGTGTCATGGAAAAAGAGCGTGAACTCAGGAGACAGACCACCTGAGTTAAAACGCTGATGCTGCCATAGCCTTGCATGCATTAATTAATTTCCCTGAGCCTCAGTTTTCCCACCTGTATGATGAAGGCTTCCTTGGTGTCTCAGATGGTAAAGAATCCGCCTGCCAATGCAGGAGACCTGGGTTCGATCCCTGGGTAGGGAAGATCCCCTAGAGAAGGAAATGGTAACCCACTCCAGTATTCTTGCCTGGGAAATCCCATGGACAGAGGAGCCTGAAAATCCCATGGGCAGAGCAGCCTGGCGGGCTACAGTCTGTGGGGTCGCAAAAGTGTTGGACACGACTTAGCGACTACACAACAGCAGAATGGTGAAGGCAGTGATGCCTACTTGGTAAGACTGCTTTGGAGATAAAAATGAGACAACGTGTGTCCGTCATCCAACACTGTCCCTGGAGTGTGGGAGATGCTTAGTAAGGGCAGCTAATGTGATGATGACTACCACATGGGGCCAAGCACCCAATGTGCAGTCCTGGGAACTGTGTAGGTGCTTGGGGCCCAGAACAAACTCTCTGGATGATGTGTGTGTGTCTGCACACCTGGCTTCCCTGCTTGCAGCCCATGGAGCCAGGGCTGGGCAAGCATGAGGGTCACCAGCTGTGAAACCTTGGACAAGTTACTTCAGCTAAGTCTCCTCTGCTTGTCTGCAGGATAGGAATAATAATAGAAACACTTTCCTGGAAGGGTTGTGAGAATCAAATGAGGCCATGCATGTAGAGACTGAACACAAAACAAGCTTTATATATACATGTATTTGAATATATATAGATATAGATATATGGGCTTCCCTGGTGGCTCAGCGGTAAGGAATATGCCTGTAGTGCAGGAGACCTGGGTTCGAGCCCTGGTTGGGAAGATATCTTGGAGGGCATGGCACCCACTCCAGTACTCTTGCCTAGAGAATCCCAGGGACAGAGAAGCCTGGCAGGCTGCAGTCCATAGGGTTGCACAGAGTCAGACACAACTGAAGTGAATAAGCAGCAGCAGCATACAGATATTCATATGAAAGATCATTATCATCGTCATTGTTTCGTGTGTCAGCTCAGCCATCTCTGCCTGGACGTCCATGTTGGAAGGACTAGGGACCTTGTCTCAGTTAGAGGAGAAGGAAAGGGCCATTACTGATCAGTGAAGTGTGCTGAAAGTGGATGAGGAGCATAAAATCCCCAAGTTTCCTCTCTTGAAGTGGACGATCTCCAAGGTCCTGTTGGTGTAAAGCATGACTCTTTCCTACGTGGAGTGTTAGTTGTCTTCTCCATCCATGAGGGACTTGGCTGGCTGATCTTGGAATTCCTTTTTAGCACCATTACTCTAGGACCCCAGTGACCCCGAACATCATCCAAAGTGCTCCTCTCCAGAGAGCTGGCTGTAGTGGGGAACAGGAAAGAAGTCAGTTCCTGCTGGCCCCTGACTCTGGGGTGGGGTGGTGGGGAGGGTTGCAGAGGCAGCTCCACAGCTCAGTGGGCGGCGCCTGGTCAGTAGCTGGGCTTCCCCCAGCCTGCACACGCAGCCCTCCTCCCTGGGCCCAGCCTGGTGGGGACAGGCCGGTCCAGTCTCTCTGCTGTGCTCTCTGGCTTGAAGCAGTGCATCTGGGGAACTCTGCCCATGCCAGCTGGCCGTTGAGTCTGCTGGTGTGGCCATGAAACGCGGCCCTCAGAGCTGCTCAGACCTGAGGAGTGGATGGACCTTGACCGCCAAAGGGGCCTGCGAACAGCCCTTCATCATCTTCCCAGAGGAATGAGCCACTGAAAATGAAGCTGGAGAAGAGAACGAACATCTGCCGAGCTTCCCACTCTGTTGGCAGCACGCAGCTTCTCAGGATACAAAGAAGACGACAAGGGGTCCATTATATAGAAAATAAGACAAAATAAGACAAATTGCTTATTTTTTAGAATTTTTTTAAAAAACATGTCTGTTTCTTCTAACTTGACCATAAGCTGCAAGACAATGAGGATATCCTTCATGCTGTTAATCAAAGTATCCCAGAATCTGGCAGTGTGCCTTACCTGTGGCAGACTCTCAGAAAATACCCATTAACTTAGTGGAACAATTACAATATTGCTGAGTAAGAATGGAAGTGTGATCAAGGTGCTGGGAGAAGGTAGAGAAGGTCAAAGCCAGAGAGGTGACAATTAGACTGGGTTTTGAAGAATGAATAGGAGTTCATCAGGGAGAGACAGTATCAAAGATTTTTTTTTCTTCAGTTAGATTTCAGGATAAACTTTCTGTTGGTGATACTTATGAGACCCTTAAATAAGCTGTGATAGGAGGCGAAGGTGTGAGCCATAAAGAATTAATGTCTTGAGGTTTCCACAATGGGGAAGAGAATTGATGGATATTAATGGCTTGCTTTGTATGTGCCCAATGCTGTGCCAGGCACTTACTACATGATATCTTATTCCTTCTAACCCTCCTATGAGATAGGCATTTGATAAATGGAGGTGCAGCCTTAGAGGCTTCCGTAACTTGCTCTGGGTCTAGGAGCTTGAAGGTTGGACTAGACCTAGTGTTTTCCACACCCAAAACTCCTGTTCTTTCATGGGCAGGCTGGCCTTCCTTCAAGGCAGGGGACCTGGTCACCTTAACTATAAGCTAAATGAATTAAACGCCCCTCTAGAAATAGAGCCTTCTGCTAAAGCTCCAGGCTCCAAGGCCAGAGTTGGAAAATAAGCTCTAAGTCTTTCTCTTCCAAAAGAGAGAAAAAAAAAAAAATCATCTGTGCCTGTAGCTTTTCTGCTTTCCTTTCTCCCAGTTCACTCCTGTGGCCTCACTGTCCATCCTCTGGCTTGAGGACACTCAGAAGCTCCAGGAGGAGGCCTCAGCTGTTTCATCCATCAAGACCTTGAAAGGACCAGGGCAGGTTTGGGGGACAGGATGGGGGGGAGCCTGGTTATTCCAGAAGGGAATCGCAGCCCGGAGGTCCCTAGCTCCATTCCCTGGAGGGGAGGAGGTGGTGGGGGTGGGAAGGGATGGAGGAGCAGAGGAGAAGGGAAGATAAGCCAGTGGTCATTTGTCTTTTTAATTGGCTCAAATGCTCGGAGGAGAGAGGCGTGATTATCCTGGCTCTGGGCCTGGACAGGGTCCAAGCTCTGGGCCATGGAGCAGGGGCTGTGCAGTATGGGGCTGCAGAGGGAGCCTGTGCTCTGCCCTTCACCCGAGAGGGGCCCCTGGGGAGGGAGGGCAGCTCTGGAGATGGGCTGGGAGGCAGCAAAATGTGGTCAGAGGCGGCTTTTGCTTCTCCAGCATTTAAGAAATTTTAAAACAGTAATTCAGTAACTGAAATAGACATATTTTAAAGAATCCGTGGCATCCGAAGGCCCCTCCTAATTCATTCCTGTGCTTGTGGACGGAGCCTGTCAACCAGCTAGACCTAGAGGTGTCTGTAGGGAGGGAGCGTGTGGGAGGTGTTTGTGTGGAACTTGAACTTCCCTTTAATAAGGACAGAACAGACAGTGCTCAAGCACTGGATCTCAAGGTATGCCCTCCTATTTGCTAGCCCATTTATAGTCAGCAGTGAAGGAATGTTAGTGGCTCAGTTGTATCTGACTCTTTGTGAGCCCATGGACTGTAGCCTGACAGGCTCCTCTGTCCATGGGATTGCCCAGTCAAGAAAGAATACTGGAGTGGGTTGCCATTTCCTTCTCCAAGGGATCTTCTTGACCCAGGGATTGAACTCAGGTCTCCTGCATTGCAGGCAGATGCTTTACCAGCTGAGCCACCAGGGAAGCCCATAATCAACAATGCCCTGTTGCATTTATTCCCCCATTTGGGTCTCTGAAACAATCTAGTGAAAAAGGTAGGACACGTTCAAAAGCGGTACACCGTCCCACGTCACAGGTCGCAGCTGAGGAAGCTTCAGCTCTGAGAGGTTTGGTGATGTTGCAAGAACACCCAGTTCTGCAGCTGGGACTCAAATCTGTGTCCTTGAATTCTGAATCTGTGGGCTGGCCCCCGGAGCTGTCCACCCCACAGAGGATCCATGCAGGTGGATGCCTGGCGTGGCCTGGTGGTTCCCAGTGATGGATGTGGGCACAGCTGCCAGGAACAGACAGCTCAGTTCAGGTTCCCAATCTGAGCACATCTCAGCCTGGTGAGCTTTCTTGGTGGGAGGAGGATGCTTCCAGGGCAGGGATGGAAGGGATTCCCGGCAGCATGATAGGTCCGGAGAGGAAATGGTGAGGGCAGGGAAGGAAGGCAAAAGATGAGGTGGTCTCAGTTAGTACCAGAGTATACAGCTAATCAGGGCTTCCCTGGTGGCTCAGAGGGTAAAGAATCTGCCTGCAATGCGGGAGACGCAGGTTTGATCCCTGGATTGGGAAGATCTCCTGGAGAAGGGAATGGCTATACCCACTCTAGTATTCTTGCCTGGAGAATCCCATGGACAAGAGGAGCCTGGCAGGCTACAATTCATGAGGTCACAAACGGTCAGACACGGCTGAGGGACTGAGCACACAGAGATCGAGAGCAGGGAACGAGAACAGATTCAGCCTGTCCTGAGTCTATATTTGTGGTGAGGGTCCTTGTGATGCTGAAGGTTGCCTGTAATCCCTAGGCCTCCAAGATCGTTCCTCAAGGAGTTTCTATTGCATCCTTGAATAAAATGGAAAACCCGTTGCCTCAGTACGGTGAGGCCTGAACTGCCCAGACTGAACTGCCAGTCTCTGAACCCAAAGCAAAGGAAGATGCTTTGATTTTGCTTCCGTGAATCTCCCAGCCCTTGGGAGGAGGTGGCTCAGCCTCAGACTTCTTCAGCTGGTGAGCAGGCAGCTCCTGGCCCCTGGGAGCCCCATGCCTCACCCTCTAGCCTTGCGGCCCCGCTGGCCTGTCCTGACCTAAGCCGTCCCTCTTCTGGAGTCTTTGGAGTCCTTCCTCCAAGCTCAGCTTGGATAGCATCTCCTGGGTCATGGCTCACCTGTGGAAACTCTTCCTGACTTCTGTTCCCTTACCCGTCAGCTGGTTTCTGCATTACCCCATCCCCCTCTGGCCAACACCCCAGGCTGCAGGAAAGGGAGGCAGATGCCAGCGCAGGGGAATATGACCCAGTGGAGAGTCCTGGTGCAACAGAGAGGAAGCAAACGCTGCCTGCATCCAGGCTCTGGAAGACTGAAGGAGGAGGCAGGGGCAGGTGGAAAGACACTGCCCCAGCGTCCCTCCCTGCAGCAAAGTCTGCTTGCCGCCCTCTCCCTACCCTGATGCAGCTCCTGGAGGGACTGGCAAGCTGGGCAGGTGCAGGGGACAGGGGTGGGGGGCCTCCTGTGGGCCTTGTTTTGCCGCCCTGGGTGCTGTGGGAGGGACTCTCCATTTCCTCCCCCCAGCCCCAGCCCCACTCTACCCCATTCTACTCTGTGTCTCTGAATTTGATTCCTTAGGTATCTCCTGTCAGTGGGATCATACAGGGTTTATCCTTCAGTGACTGGCTTCTTACACTTAGGAGAATGTCCTCAAGGTTCCTGCACTGTGGCCTGTGTCAGAGTTCCCTTCCCTGTTAAGGCTGAACAATATCCCGTTGTATGGACATGCCACATTTTGTTTACCCATCGTCAGTCGGTGGACACTTCGGACAGTCGCTGGACACACCTTTTCAAATCTCTCCACCTGTTGAGACTCAGCTCAGGCGTTACCTTCTCTGCAAACCTAAACTGCACACGGTTGCTGAACGTGTCCGGGGCTGGACAGTTGTCCGGGGACTTGCATGGTGGAGGAGCCGCTCCCCCACACCAGCATTCCCAGGTGCCTTGAGCAGGAGGGAGAGCAAAGTCTGCTTGCTGCCTACGCCTGTGCCGACTGGAGGCCTGGCAGTGTGCTCCTGACACTGGAAGTCACTTCTTGGCGATGACTGAAGACATTAGACTCATAGGGTGGCCTTTTCTCCCAAGAAGGAGGTGTCTCTCAAGTCCAGGTCAGATAACTGTGCTGGTTGGAAGCTCCTGGAGGATGGGGCAGGGCCTCTTGCCCCGAGGGGGGCCCCAGCTCAGCCCTCAGACCCTAAGGGACTTAGGGTGCCTGAGCTTGAGCTCAGGTGGGAGGTGTGCAAAACGGCTTTATTCTTTAGTGGGAGTGCATAGTTTACTACCGCAGACCCTCTTCATCTATTCCTGAACCAGTTAGCCAGGATGAGGGTCCTGGGAATGACACATCACTGCAGGAGAGAAAATGAAAGAAGTGTCAAGGAAAGGAAGAGAGTCAAGAACAGAGGCCAAAAGCCTCTGGGAGTGTGAGATGCTCTCTGACATTTTAGAGAAGGACTGCTCTAGATGGTTAAGAAGTTTTTGCTTGTCCTTTAGTAAAACACTAAATTTACTAAAATTTTTAAAAATCACTTTGGATTTAGGACTTGCTTGGTGGTGCAGTGGTTAAGACTCTGCCCTTTCACTGCACCGGGAATGAGTGAGAACCCTGGTTGGGGAACTAAGATCCCACAGGTCTTACTGCACGGCCAAAAAAAATCACTTTTGATTCATATTGCACATCACAGACTCCTTCCAGCGCTGAGACTCCCTAAAGTTCCTTCTCACATTTGAAGGAAAAGAGAACCACCATGCGGGAGGGGTGGGGGAGGGGGCGCACAGGAAGTGGTGCACTGCAGCGATTTGCCAGCAGGTGGCGGTAATGTGTCTCAGGGAAAGATACCTGTTTCATTCGCCAAAGGTCCTGGATGAGTTAGTGGGTGGCCTAGGACTAGGTGAAGGCAATGGCACTCCACTCGAGTACTCTTGCCTGGAAAATCCCATGGACGGAAGAGCCTGGTAGGCTGCAGTCCATGGGGTATCGAAGAGTCGGACACGACTGAACGACTTCACTTTCACTTTTCACTTTCATGCATTTGAGGAGGAAATGGCAACCCATTCCAGTATTCTTGCCTGGAGAATCCCAGGGACGGCAGAGCCTGGTGGGCTGCCGTCTATGGGGTCACACAGAGTCGGACACAACAGAAGCGACTTAGCAGCAGTAGCAGTAGGGCTAGGTGAGGATTGTGACTTAGAACATAATTTTCTTTGCCTTTGGTCAGATGTGAAGTATGATCTGCCAGTGGGTTAGACACTACTCACCCAAGATCTATGGAGGTAAGTTACACTCATTCTACTCTGCACCAGAGACAAGGAGTAAGAGCCAGGGTGAGCTTTACAATAATAAAAGATGTCAAAGATTTATGGTAGTGAGGTCCTCATCACCAGAGGTGTTCAAGCTCAGGCAGATGATTCTTCCTTAGCAATATTGTCGAAGATCCTCAAACCTTAGATGAGTTTGGGTTAGGCAGCCTTTCCACACCAGAGAGCCTATCTTGTTATTTTCCTAAGAGGAAAATGATCAATAAGTTCTTGGCTCATGGAAGGAAGCAGTGTGTCTTATCTACCAGTGACTCACCTGTCCCTAGGACATATAGGCTCATGTGATGAACATGTCAGTAGATACAGCAGCCTTATTAGCTAATTAGGGATCAGCACTGTTGTTAGCTCACTGGAGCAACTTACAGGACCCTGTCAGTGGCTAATGGTTAACAAAAAACCCTTCTCACTTCCATGATGACATTTGCCACCCTACCCACCCCACCCCCAATCTCTCGGCTGGCTGCCGTGTCTGTGCTGCCATTTTGAAACTTCAGGTTAGCTTTCAAGGAGCCCCACCTCCAAACACCGGCCCTTAGCATTCACTGGACATAAGATGGTGAGGACAACGTGCATGCATGCTAAGTCGCATATTCGTGTCTGACTCTTTGTGACCCCGTGGACTGTAGCCCGCCAGGTTCCTCTGTCCATGGGATTCTTCAGGCAACAATACTAGAGTGGATTGCCATGCCCTCCTCCAGGGGATCTTCTGACCCAGGGATGGAACCCACGTCTCCTGCATTGGCGGGCAGGTTCTTTACCTCTGGCACCACCTGGGAAGCCCCTAACGAGGGCAATAACCACTTCCATTTCTTCTCTCTCAGGAGGTGGAGCCAGGCAGGAGTGACACTGCTGCTCCGTAACCATCTGGAGAGCTGGCCTAAATCCAGTTGAGAACTCCAAGTGTCCTAAAAATACCAGTTCCCACCCCCGTGTCCGATCCCAGCCCCCACATCCAGAAATCCCTGACAGTAACCATATGCCACCAACGAGTCAGTCCAGGCCGCCTTGGCAAATGTCAGCCACAGTTGCTCGTAATCTTCAGGGAGGAAGGGCGGTGCCAGAAGCGACCGGTTTCTTTATCCACATCACCCAGATATAAACAATATCGGGGAACCATGACAGGGAGCGCCTCCTAGACCAGTCCCCCTGACCCATTTCTCCTGAGCTGAGTTACCCTCAAGCTCAAGGCCCTAATGGTTCCCGGGATTTCGGCTTATGACTCTTATCTGCTAGAGGCAAAAGCACCTCGGTGAAAGACATTTTTTGGTGCCCTGTTCTGGATGGCTCGGTAATCCTCTCATTTATGTACGCAGACAAGAAGATCAAAGCCCCCGGGGATGCATAAAACATGTCAGGGCTGGGAGTCATACATCCATTAAAGCTGACAAACGCTTTGTCCAGCTGCGGGTGGCCAGATAGCCACTCTGGGGGACAGGAGAGCTGCGAGGAGCCAAGCAGAGGAGGGCAGACCTGCACTGGGCTGAAGGCTGGAGAGGCAGGGCCGAGCATGGAGCCAGAGTGGGGCATGCAGGGTGGCCGTGGCACCCAGGCCCCAGCCTCCTGCAGCACCCATGAGGACAGTCGATGTTTTCTCAGGCAAGTGCAGAAAAGCAGGTTCAAGATGCCCTCCGCATTTGCCATCATATCCTCCAGTTCTCTGGCTCAGGTAGGCCTGTGCTCTCCAGGGTCCACGGAGGAGAAAGTCCTTCTGAGACTTCCTACTTGAGTGACATCATCAGTTTCCCTCCGCTTTCAGGGGAGTCACTCTGCAAACAGAGCAAAGTGTCCTGGAGGGGGCCTGATGCTCTCCTGGCCTGTGGGAGAACACAGGCTGCTGTTTTTCCCCAAATAAGGAGAGGTCTTAGGTCAGAATGTGCTTGGATCTCTGTGTGTGTGTATGAGAGAGACAGGAGGCGGAGAGAGAGAGAACCTGGACCAGGAGCTCTGGCTGCTGCTCGAACCCACAGTTCAAGGTGCTGAACTATTCTGGTACCTGCAAATATCATACAAGTTAGTATGCCTTCCAGGGGAGCCTCATAATAACTGCACAGCCTGGGCTGGCTTAACACAGGAAGTCTCCCTTCAAAGCTGCAGCTGGTGGGAGCTGCCCGAGGAACTGCCAGGGAAGCCTTGTCTTTAGTTCTGAGAGATGCTGTGCTCGGGGTGCTAAGACAGCATGGTTGCTAGGGGATGAACTGGTTCTCACAGCTGCTCTGGCTTTGCTCCTCTGGGTATCTTTGTCCAGTGCTAGGCTCATGGGAGCAGATCGAGAATACGAAGTGCAGTCAGTGAGTCTTCTCCTTCCTCGCACCAGGATCTGCTGTCCCCATTATACCTCCACCTGTCCCCACAGACCTTGTCTCAACCTCAAGGCTAAGGAAGTGATCCTCCAGGCAGCCCCTACTCACCAGTGGGCTCTTTTGGAAATAGTAACACAGTTTCCTATGGAGACAACGCAATAGTTCCAATCCTCCAGACAAAGTAGCAGATTTGATAAAGCATTTTCCTCTCCTAAATGCTAGTTCTTGAGGAGACATAGATTTGGTTTTTATTGTTGGTAATTCTTATCATTCTTTTATTTATTTATTTTCTCAATTATTTGGCCTCAAGGTGTGTGGGATCTTAGTTCCCTGACCAGGGTTAGACCTCTTGCTCCCTGTACTCGCAGCATGGAGTCCTAACCACTGGACTACCAGGGAAGTCTCAGGAGACATAGATTTTTAATCAGAAGAAGGTGGAGAAATAGATGGCGATTTATCCACCTGAGGGGACTCCTGAGCACCTATGAGTGCTGTTTTGGAGAGATTGATGACATTGTTCTTCTTTTTTTTTTAAATAGAAGATTACAAGTCTTTTAAAAGATATTTGTTTATTTATTCTGCTTCATCAGGTCTTGGTTGTGGCATGCAGGATCTTCTCTGCAGTGCACATTATTCTACTTGAAAAATTGTATTTAGCTTCAAATCTAATATGTGTGCCTTCCATTCATACAGACCCTTTGCTATCCCCTTAAATGACGGGGGTCATTTAAAGAAATTTCTTCAAACGAAATTCAAGAAAAAGCAAGATGGGAAAGGAGAGAAGTTTCCCCTGAGAAAACTGGGTGTGAGCTAAGGCAGAGATGCAGGAGTTAAGAGGGGACGTGTGTATATGTGAGCAAGTGTCTGATCTGAAGGGAGCTAAATTTTGGACGGAGAACTACAGCACGTTCTACGGAGGTGAGGGCGGAGGGTGTGTAATTCCTTCAGAGACATGGGAGTTGGCCCACCTGCAGATGTCTTGGTTTTTATTTCCAGCCACTAGAGGGCAGCACTAGCCCAGAACAGTTTGGTTGCTTTGGGCGGAGAGTCTGGTGAGTGAGACCCACCCAGGCAGCTCTCCGGCCAGGACCTGCCTGGTTCTCAGCTTTCCCGAAGCTCCCCTCACCTCACAGCTCAGGCCACTCAATTCCCACCCTCATTCCAAGTTCTGAGACGAATCTTGACAAATGTGGTTTTCATCACTGAAGCTTTTGAAGCTTTTGACTTTTTTCACTTGTACCCCAATTCTCACCATCCCCTTGTACCTCCTAACTGCTACTTACTAAAAAAAAAAACCAAAAAAAAAAAACAAACAAACAAAAAAAACCACTCCCTGGATCTCTAGATCTCAGTCTCCTCTCTTCCTTGCGTCCCCCTGCCTCACACCCCAGGGACAGAATTTCCTGACTATGCAGAGACTGGCATCTGCTGCTGACGTCTCTGATAAAGATGCTGCCTTTGCCCATAGTGGTAGGTCCTGTCTGAAGTCTGTCCTGGCCCATGTGCTGGGTCTGTCTCTTCAGCTCCTGCCCCTCCTAAACTTCCCCCAGACTTCTGCAGTTAAGCCTCTTGACTAGCAATATCAGGAAGAAAGACAGCCACACGTATTGCCCTTCCGTGGTGCTGCATGGTTTAAGATGAAGCCCACAAGCCTTAAGATGAGAGATGCCTGGCTCTTTTCCAGGCTTCTTCTCCTACCTCCCCTCTCTCCGTCCCTTTAGGCATATCCTTTGCCCTAGTCATCCCCTTGCTTGCCTGTGTGCTCAGTCTGACTCTGAGCACAGGGACTGTAGCCTGCCAGGCTCCTCTGTCCACGGGATTCTTCAGGCAATAATACTGGAGTGGGTTGCCATTTCCTTCTCTAGGAGATCTTCCTGACCCAAGGGTCGAGCCTGCGTCTCCTGCATTGGCAGACTGGTCCTTTACTGCCGAGCCACTGAGGAAGCCCCAGTCGTTCCTACATAGGTTCTTTTTGCTGGTGTTTTGAAGTCCCTCATAAGCTTTTCCTTCTTTCTAGAACAACCTTCTCCTACATGAGCCTGGCTAACTCCTCTGCTTGATTTAAGGCTCAGCTTAAGCTGTGTGTTCAAGGGGAAACCCTCCCTGATGCCTGACTTGGCGTAGGAGTCCTCTCCTGGGCATCTCCATATCCTGTTCTGCCCACTGTTGCAACTCTGATTCAGTGTTTTGCTGAATTACACAGCCCCTACAAAGCCGCCTGATGCCGGGGTCCCCCCCCCCCCCAGTGTGTCTGGTGGACAGGGACAGTGACTCATGCCTTCTGTGCTCCTAGTGCCTGGACAACACAGCCTGTCTTTGTGCATGAACACTGACTGTTCAATGAATCATGAGTCAAGGGTATCTGAATGATACACTTAAGCATTTTCCTAAGTACATTCCAAGAAATTCTATTTCCACTGAATGATAGATATTAGTAGACTAAGGTTTTCATAGAAAATCAATTTGGAGAAACGCTAGATTAAACAAAGTAAAATAGATGTCTTTTTTGAAGTATTTTCCACAGTTTCAAGTATTCAGTATGTATTACTGTCTTAAGGAGCCTCTGATTTTTTAGGGCTGTCTGGCACATCCTTTGGGAAACCCTGCTATAATTCCTATATCCACTCTCACATGAAGCACAGGGACAGAGAGAAGTGTGGTTGCTTCTGTGGGAATAAGGCCACCATGGCCACGGTGACACACACCTTGTTTGTGGTCACCGTTTTTTAGCCACATTTATCGTTTTTTAGCCACTGTGTTGTGTCCAGCACTTTTGCAGCCGCATGGACTGTAGCCTGCCAGCCTCCTCTGTCTATGGGATTTCCCAAGCAACAATACTGGAGTGGGTTGCCATGTCTTTCTCCAGGGGATTTTCCCAACCCAGGGATCAAACTCATGTCCCCTGTATTGGCAGGTGGATTCTTTACCGCTGAGCCTCCAGGGGAGCCCATCCATTGTGTTTACTGTCTTCTTACACTAGTAATACTAGTCTTTCACAATCCTTAAGATCTATGGAAAACTGATTGAACTTCACCATTTCATCCCAGGGATCTTGGGAAGTAAGGCCACGTCATCATTTCTTAATATTTTCAACCCACACATTCCTTTAGTCAGGGACCCTCTTCCTTCTCCTTACCAGATGGAGTTCATTTGCCTAATTTGTGAGTTTTGACACTATTTGTGCCCTTTTGCTGCACAATTACTTCCCCGGGTTTCTGTGGGGCCTGGCAATCACGAGGCCACCGTTGGCCTCTTAGAAACCCACTGGTCAGAGAGAGGTTCAAAGACGGCGGCCTCTCAGCCTGGGCTCCTTAGAGCCGCCTGCCCTTGGCTTCACAGACTCTGAGAATTCCGAGACTTGGTAAAGGGACTCCCCTGGGGGCATATCCTCCATCTCCAGCTCCAGGAAGGGCCTCATTAATCCTCATAATGTTTTGTCTGGGCTGACAGTATTTCAGAGGGGGCTGAGTCTTATTCTTACCCATGTGCCCCCTCCTTCAGTCCTGCGAGGCACCCTCCCACCTGTCTTCAGGGCCCCCTCACACTTCTCAGGGGAAAAGAATTGGGTGGGTGGGTATGGGAGGTTTAAATCAGGGCAGAAAAGAGAGGAGAGTGTCCCATCAATCACAGAGCATTAAATACGTGACCCAGGCAGGATTAGCGGGACCCCTTCCATAGTGGCCTGTAAGAACTTAGACATTGATTGCCTGCAACATTGATCCCTGGGGGAAAGAGCTTGAAGGAAACGACTCTCAAAGGTCCCTACCACAGAGGGCATCAGAACCAAGTCAGTTGACCACTGCCCTCTGATGAGGATGGAGTAGGGAAGATGGTGGGTGGAGTGAGAGGTAAGAAGGGCAAGAAGTACTTCCACTGTGGCCTTCTCAATCCATGCCTTCATCAGCTATTTGCTGCTGGCCTGCCGTGTGCCAGGCATTGCTCAAGGCCCAAAGGACAGAGCAGTGAGCAGTGGGTCTGACACTCCCCAAGTATCTGCAGAACTGTCCCAAACTCTGAAACAAAGACTTGTTCAACAATTTCTAGGTCTACTTGGTGCCAAGTCAGCTGCCAACTTTATGTTTCTTTTCATTTTCCTATTGTGGCAAAATATCCATAACATTAAATGTACCATCTTAACCACTGTTGACTATACAGACTCTGACTATACAGACCTTTATTAGCAAAGTAATGTCTCTGCTTTTCTAGACAGCATATAAAAAAGCAGAAACATTACTTTCACCAGCAAACACCCATACAGTTAAAGCTATGATGTTTCCTGCAGTCATGTATGGATGTGAGAGCTGGACCATCAAGAAGGCTGACTGTCGAAGAGCTAATGCTTTTGAACTGTGGTGCTGGAAAAGACTCTTGAGAGTCCCTTGAACACCAAGGAGATCAAACCAGCCAATCCTAAAAGAAATCAACCCTGACTTTTCATTGAAAGGACTGATGCTGAAGCTGAAGCTCCGATACTTTGGCCACTTGATGTGAAGAGCTGACTCATTAGAATAGACCCTGATGCTGAGAAAGATTGAAGGCAGGAGGAGAAGGGGACAACAGAGGATGAGAGGGTCGGATGGCATCACTGACTCCGTGAATGTGAGTTTGAACAAACTCTGGGAGATGGTGAAGGACAGGGAAGCCTGGTGTGCTGCAGTCCATGGGGCTCAAAAAGTTGGACAGGACTGAGCAACTGAACAACAACAAACCATTGTTGAGCCTGTGGTTCCGCCAGTGGCATCAAGTTCATTCACAGAGGTTGCAACCACCACCACCACCACCATCCATCTCCAGAACTTGTCATCTTCCTAAACTCAGACCCTGTACCCATTAAACGCTGATTCCAGTGCCTGGGAACCATCATCCTACTTCCTGTCTCTGTGAACTTGACTGCTCTGGTAGGATCATACAGCATCTGTCTTTATGCGATTGGCTGATTTCACTTAGCAGAATGTCCTCATTTCATCCATGTGTCAGAATTTCCTTATTTTTAACGCTGAATAATATCCTAGTATAAACACCGCATTTTGTTTATCTGTTCATCTGTTGATGAACATCTGGGTGATGTCCACCTTTTGGCTATCGTGAATAAGGCTGCTATGAACTTGGATGGGGGGCTTCCCTGGTGATTGAATGGTAAAGCATCCGCCTGCCAATGCAGGAGACTTGGGTTCAATCCCTGGGTTGGGAAGATCCCCTGGAGAAGGAAATGGTGGGCTACAGTCCTTGGGGTGGCAGAAGTGTCAAACATGATGTAGTGACAAAACAATGAGAACATGGATGGACAGCCAACTTTCATTTTACTTCAATGGTGTAGGCAAGCATTATTTCTGGGAGGAGAAAGGGGATGTGGGGACATCCCTTAATTGCACTACTTGAGTTCGGATGTCATGAATCTAAGGTACTCGACTACAAAGTGTTTTGTGGCTGTAACCTCATTCCAACAGATCCAAGAGGCAGGAAATAGAAGGTAAGTGTCCAAGGCAGATCTGAACTCATCTGGGGTGGATCTTGCAACTTCAAGGGGAAGAATCGAGATGACCTTGGGGCTGTCTGCCTCCTCTCAAAGAGGATTCCTCTTGATTCTTCACAGAATCAAGAATGTGAGCTAGTGGGCAAGTGCCAGACTTCCTAAAGAGACCATGCTGTGAGTGGACAGACAGTTGATGAATCAGAAATGTGGGGGTCAACTAAACAGAAAACTAACAAGGAAACATAAACTTTAAACAATACAATAGACCAGTCAGACCTAATTGATATCTATAGGACATTTCATCCCAAAACAATGAATTTCACCTTTTTCTCAAGCGCACACGGAACCTTCTCCAGGATAGATCACATCCTGGGCCATAAATCTAGCCTTGGTAAATTCAAAAAAATTGAAATCACTCCAAGCATCTTTCCTGACCACAATGCAGTAAGATTAGATCTGAATTACAGGAGAAAAACTATTAAAAATTCCAACATATGGAGGCTGAACAACACGCTGCTGAATAACCAACAAATCACAGAAGAAATCAAAAGTTGCATAGAAACGAATGAAAATGAAAACACAACAACCCAAAACCTGTGGGACACTGTAAAAGCAGTCCTAAGGGGAAAGTTCATAGCAATACAGGCATACCTCAAGAAACAAGAAAAAAGTCAAATAAATAACCTAACTCTACACCTAAAGCAACTAGAAAAGGAAGAAATGAAGAATCCCAGGGTTAGTAGAAGGATAGAAATCTTAAAAATTAGGGCAGAAATAAATGCAAAAGAAACAAAAGAGACCATAGCAAAAATCAACAAAGCCAAAAGCTGGTTCTTTGAAAGGATAAATAAAATTGACAAACCATTAGCCAGACTCATCAAGAAACAAAGGGAGAAAAATAAAATCCATAAAATTAGAAATGAAAATGGAGAGATCACAACAGACAACACAGAAATACAAAGGATCATAAGAGACTACTATCAGCAATTATATGGCAATAAAATGGACAACGTGGAAGAAATGGACAAATTCTTAAAAAAGTACAACTTTCCAAAACTGGACCAGGAAGAAATAGGAAATCTTAACAGACCCATCACAAGCACAGAAATTGAAACTGTAATCAGAAATCTTCCAGCAAACAAAAGCCCAGGTCCAGATGGCTTCACAGCTGAATTCTACCAAAAATTTAGAGAAGAGCTAACACCTATCCTACTCAAACTCTTCCAGAAAATTGCAGAGGAAGGTAAACTTCCAAACTCATTCTATGAGGCCACCATCACCCTAATACCAAAACATGACAAAGACCCCACAAAAAAAGAAAACTACAGGCCAATATCATTGATGAACATAGATGCAAAAATCCTTAACAAAATTCTAGCAATCAGAATCCAACAACACATTAAAAAGATCATACACCATGACCAAGTGGGCTTTATCCCAGGGATGCAAGGATTCTTCAATATCCACAAATCAATCAATGTAATACACCACATTAACAAATTGAAAAATAAAAACCATATGATTATCTCAATAGATGCAGAGAAAGCCTTTGACAAAATTCAACATCCATTTATGATAAAAACTCTCCAGAAAGCAGGAATAGAAGGAACATACCTCAACATAATAAAAGCTATATATGACAAACTCACAGCAAACATTATCCTCAATGGTGAAAAATTGAAAGCATTTCCTCTAAAGTCAGGAACAAGACAAGGGTGCCCACTTTCACCATTACTATTCAACATAGTTTTGGAAGTTTTGGCCACAGCAATCAGAGCAGAAAAAGAAATAAAAGGAATCCAAATTGGAAAAGAAGAAGTAAAACTCTCACTGTTTGCAGATGACATGATCCTCTACATAGAAAACCCTAAAGATTCCACCAGAAAATTACTAGAACTAACCAATGAATATAGTAAAGTTGTAGGATATAAAATCAACACACAGAAATCCCTTGCATTCCTATACACTAATAATTAGAAAACAGAAAGAGAAATTAAGGAAACAATTCCATTCACCATTGCAATGAAAAGAATAAAATACTTAGGAACATATCTACCTAAAGAAACTAAAGACCTATATAGAGAAAACTATATAAACACTGGTGAAAGAAATCAAAGAGGACACTAACAGATGGAGAAATATACCATGTTCATGGATTGGAAGAATCAATATAGTGAAAATGAGTATACTACCCAAAGTAATTTATAGATTCAATGCAATCCCTATCAAGCTACCAACGGTATTCTTCACAGAGCTAAAACAAATAATTTCACAATTTGTATGGAAATCCAAAAAACCTCGAATAGCCAAAGCTATCTTGAGAAAGAAGAAGGGAACTGGAGGAATCAACCTGCCTGACTTCAGGCTCTACTACAAAGCCACAGTCATCAAGACAGTATGGTACTGGCACAAAGACAGAAATATAGATCAATGGAACAAAATAGAAAGCCCAGAGATAAATCCACACACCTATGGACAGCTTATCTTTGACAAAGGAGGCAAGAATATACAATGGATTAAAGACAATCTCTTTAACAAGTGGTGATGGGAAAACTGCTCAATCACTTGTAAAAGAATGAAACTAGAACACTTTCTAACACCATACACAAAAATAAACTCAAAATGGATTAAAGATCTAAATATAAGACCAAAAACTATAAAACTCCTAGAGGAGAACATAGGCAAAACACTCTCCGACATACATCACAGCAGGATCCTCTATGACCCACCTCCCAGAATATTGGAAATAAAAGCAAAAATAAACAAATGGGACCTAATTAAACTTAAAAGCTTCTGCATAACAAAGGAAATTATAAGCAAGGTGAAAAGACAGCCTTCAGAATGGGAGAAAATAATAGCAAATGAAGCAACTGACAAACAACTAATCTCAAAAATATACAAGCAACTCCTACACCTCAATTCCAGAAAAATAAACGACCCAATCAAAAAATGGGCCAAAGAACTAGACATTTCTCCAAAGAAGACATACAGATGGCTAACAAACACATGAAAAGACGCTCAACATCACTCATTATCAGAGAAATGCAAATCAAAACCACTATGAGGTACCATTTCATGCCAGTCAGAATGGTTGCAATCCAAAAGTCTACAAGCAATAAATGCTGGAGAGGGTGTGGAGAAAAAGGAACCCTCTTACACTATTGGTGGGAATGCAAACTAGTACAGCCACTATGGAGAACAGTGTGGAGATTCCTTAAAAAACTGGAAATACAACTGCCTTATGATCCAGCAATCCCACTGCTGGGCATACACACTGAGGAAACCAGAAGGGAAAGAGACACGTGTACCCCAATGTTCATCGCAGCACTGTTTATAATAGCCAGGACATGGAAGCAACCTAGATGTCCATCAGCAGATGAATGGATAAGAAAGCAGAGGTACATATACACAATGGAGTATTACTCCGCCATTAAAAAGAATACATTTGAATCAGTTCTAATGAGGTGGATGAAACTGGAGCCTATTATACAGAGTGAAGTAAGCCAGAAAGAAAAACACCAATACAGTATACTAATGCATATATATGGAATTTAGAAAGATGGTAACAATAACCCTGTATACAAGACAGCAAAAGAGACACTGATGTATAGAACAGTCTTTTGGACTCTGTGGGAGAGGGAGAGGGTGAGATGATTTGGGAGAATGGCATTGAAATATGTATAATATCATATATGAAATGAGTCGGCAGTCCAGGTTCGATGCACGATACTGGATGCTTGGGGCTGTTGCACTGGGATGACCCAGAGAGATGGTATGGGGAGGGAAGAGGGAGGAGGGTTCAGGATGGGGAATACGTGTATACCTGTGGCGGATTCATTTTGATATATGGCAAAACCAATACAATACTGTAAAGTTAAAAAAGAAAAAAAAAAAGAAATGTGGTGGTCTCACTGGCTCCAGAACTCTTACACCCTGCAGTCCCCATCCACCCTCTAGCCTGCCTAAGGCAGGTACTGGAAATTTAGTCCTGATTTTTAGCTGGAAATTTTCCAGTCCCTTTGTTTTCCCCTCCTGATGTGTCTTGCCACCTCTTATTTGCAACTTACTTAAAACACACACACACACACACACACACACACACACACACACACAATGAAAGTGAGTTGATTTGAGAATATGCAGAGAAATTGCAGTTTGGAAGCATAAACTATGGAGGCCCACGGGCAAATCTAGAGAGAAGGAAGGGGAGCCTAATTTTACAGGGTAAAGGGGAGAATCTGCTGGAGGAAGCTGATCTGAAGTAGTTTGGAGCTTACTTTAAGGCATGTGTGGAGAAAAAGATGAAAAGTAAATGTAGGTCTTTAAACAGATGCTTATAAACAGTCCTGATCAAGAGAGGAGATCAAAATTAAAGTGATCAAAATGTTTTCAGATTAGAAAACGAATATATGGTTGTTAGTGGGGAAGGATCGGGTGGGGAGGGGGGAGGAGGGATAGTTAGGGAGTTTGAGATTGACATGTACGCACTGCTGTATTTTAAACGGATCACCAGCAAGGACCTACCGTACAGGGAACTCTGCTCAGTGTTCTGTGACAGCCTGGATGGGAGCGGAGCTTGAGAGAGAATGGATACATGTATATGTGTGGCTGAGTCTCTTTGCTGTCCACCTGAAACTGTCACAACATTGTTAATAGGCTATACTCCAGTATAAAACAAAAACTTTTAAAAAAATCAAAGTTTTAAGTATCCGAAGATGCCAATGTATTGATCACTTACTAGGCAATTACTTCCTGACTCTCCAGCCCTCTCAGGCAGGTGGAGGCTGGGGCAATGGGGCCAGGACCCTGAGTCTGGTACAGGGGAGATTAGAGGTGGGGGCGGTGGGGAGAATGAGGTTGTGTGAGGGACACTGGGAAGCCAGGTGGGGTGATGGGGAGGGAGGAGGAGCCAGAGGGACCAGAGCAAACAGGAAGAATGACTATTATTTAAGACGCTGAGCGTTAACTGTATGCCAAGCCCTGTTCTAGGCCAGGGACGCGGCAGGAAACACACTGGCTGCTCTCGGGGAGCTTACACTCATTCTTGTGGTTTGCAGATGTTCCAGACACCTCCTGGCAATTTCTACCAGTCAGGATGGGCTCCCTCAGGCCTAATGGGTCAGAATCTTCCTCTTCTTCTCCCTCTCTTTTATGTATTAATTAATCAATCAACTGATTAATTATGGGATTGCTAACTGGTTAGGGCAGGGCAATGCTGTAGACATGGATTCCCCACTTGGTGTCATGGATTTCGAGTGGGAATTGGAGGGAGAGGCCAGAAATGGAAGAGGTACAGCCCTCAAGGGAAGGACGCTCACCAGAGGGCTGCAAGTTGACCTTCTGTGTCACCATTGTGACTCAGATCGGGGTCACCTGGGGCCTGGCTGACACCTGAGTCAGAAGCTGGCAGGACTGTTCAGAGGGAAGTCAAGTCAGCCCTGCCCTGGAGAACTGTTCAGCATTGGCGGTGAGAAGCTCACATGTAGGAGACAAGGCAGTGTTTCACAGGGACAAAATGGACCAGCTCCAGTGTTTAGAGCTACAAGAGGTTGGCAGGTGTGCTTGGAGTAGGGATTTAATCCACAAGACTAATGGGGAGGATATTTAGGAAGAATGGTAAGAACAAGAGCAAGAATTTTGGTGTCAGAGGGACCCAAGTTGTGATCCAGTCTCAGCTGGGGATTTGTCCTCAGTTTTCTCATCCATAAAATGGGCACAAGAATAGGACCCACTTCATAAGGATAGACTTAAGGAATAGAATCAAATTCCAAAGGTGTAGTAAGTACTTGGACATAGGAGACACTTAACAGACAATGGTCCCCACTACTTTGAGGTTTTGATTATAATTTAGTCATATTCCCCTCATAGGCAGGGGCGGTGACTGACTCTGTGTATCCCTTGAGCTTGCATCGTGCGTGGCACATGCTGCCCATGGGAAGACTGAAAAGGTAAGTTGGGGCCTGTCTGCTCTGGGCCTCTGTACTCTGGGGATGAAAGTGGAGGGTGTGGCCCACAGCAAGCAGTTCCTACACAACAGCTCCTAGTATTGAATTAGGACTTGCAGTGCTGGAGCCTGGCTTCAGCCCTGGGTTGCTAGGTCTAGACCCCGGACTGGCTGCCTTGCTAGACTAGAGAAGGGAGGAGGCATGGGGGTCAAGCTAGGTGAGTTTGGTCCCCAGCTAACTTGGGGAAACACTTAGCTACTTGAGCTTCTGAAAGCAGTGCAAATAATTAGTGAGAAATTTTCTTGTACCTCACTTGTTTTTTTTTTTTAATGACATTTTTTAAAAAGATCTTTTTAAATGTCTTTATTGAACTTGTTACATTGTTTCAGTTTTATGTTTTGGTTTTTTGGCCCTGAGGCATGTGGGATCTTAGCTATCTGATCAGGGCTTGAAGCTGCCCTCCCTGCTTTGGAAGGCAACATCTTAACCCCTAGACTGCCAGGGGAGTCCCTTGTATCTTACCTTATGAATGTGGGGTCAGTGGAGCGGATGTCCTTATTACCTGCACGTTAAGACCTGGATGCTGAGGTTCAGGAGGTTGAGAGCCTGCTCCAAGCACACAGACTTGGTGAATGGAGGGCCTGACTGACCCTGCTGACCACGAGTCCTGCAGCCTTTTTGAGGGAACTGTGACTGGGCTTGCCCAGATTGGCAGAGGCCTTCTGGCTTCAGAGTTCTGTAATTCTTCATTTTCCTTCACTGATAGATGTCATAGACCAGCCTGCCTCTCTCCCAGGGATCTTAGCATCTTAGGAAAGGGCTTTTGGAGAGGGGAGAACTCAAAGTGGGAAGGTGCTAACTGGTCTTGAGTGCTTTTCTGTGTCTAGGCCCTGCGCTGGGCACTGTACAGTCCAGTGTTCACAAACATTCCAGGCCAAGCAAGAGGAGGCATTATC
The DNA here is from genome assembly GCF_029378745.1 of Bos indicus. NCBI lineage: Eukaryota > Metazoa > Chordata > Mammalia > Artiodactyla > Bovidae > Bos > Bos indicus. The sequence goes on from NC_091767.1 coordinate 7,637,718, forward strand.
CTCCATTTGTGGAAGAGACTGAAGTTCACAGTGGTCCCATGATTGCAAAGACGTATATGGGGATTATCAGGAGTAAGTGAGCCAGAGGGGCAGTGTTTCAGGAAAGGGGGCCTCAGAGGTGGCTTACCCCTTACTCTACCATCTGCACGCGGTACCCGCAGCACTGGGTCCCTAGGTCAGGTCCTCCCAGGCTCAGATGCTGCCTTCCCGGCCTGTGGAAGGATTCCAGTCCCCCAGGCCTGTGGCTCCCCCAGCAGAGAGAAGGACGCTTCCCAGCTCATCCAGATTTGCAACGGATGCTGTCGTGTCCATCTCAGTGTTTACACCAACTTCTCAGAGATTCTCGAGCCTCCAGTTCAGCCCCCAATCAGCAGGGAGCGTGGAGAGATCCGGAGGCCTGAGCAGCTGCTGGCCGCAGGCTGACCCCTGTGACCCCAGAGTTATCGCAGGGATTCAGTGCTGCGGTGGGCCCAGGACCACCAACGATGCAGCCAGGACAAGGGCGGGGGTGGAGTGAAGAGGAAAGCTAAGGGAGGCTGCCACAGGCCTCTGGACCAGTTCTGGCTCCTCACGGGGTGTGTAACGAATGCCCGCTGCCTGCAAGGACAATAATGCCAGTACTGCTAGCGTCTCCCAGGCATGTTACAGACACCACCGCCCTCGCCCTCCCCCAGCCCTGGAGGCAGGCACGGGCATTGTCCAGATTCTGTGGCTGGGGCAACCCAGGTATGGAGCAGAGAAAGGGGTAAATGCCATACCTGGGGCACTCCCCACCTGGGAAGTGACCCCACCGGGATGTTAATCCAGGTGAGTCAGCTCCAGAGCCCCGCCTCACTCCAGAGTCCTAGATTGAAGCCCACTGGAATTCCCACCAAGCCTTTACATGAGCCTGGGAGCAGGAATCCTTGTGGGGCTTCAGGAACTCAGAGAGAAGGTGGAAGAGACGGTTGAGGGTTTCTGTGTCAGTGGGTAGATTGCCCACCACCAGTCCCATCCCAACCCCACTCCCAGGGAACAAGGACATCAACCCACAGCACATCAGCATTAGGACTCACCAGCCACAGGGGGAAGGGACTTGTCCAAGACCATGTGTTTGTCACCTCTCGTGAGTGTGGGAAATATTGGGTCACAGCCATTGTCCCAGGAAGGCTAATCATACTTGCAGTTAAACTCAAGGGACAAATCATAGACTCCTGAGCCAGACAAGGGTCATTTCCTCCAGCCCCCTGTCTCCAGAATTTTTTTTTCCTTAAATACTCTTAGGATAAACCACACAAAATTGCTAATATTCAATTATTTTGACCAACAAAAATGGCAGTTTCATATGGTCCAGCCTAATATCGAGAAGATCACACTGACTCAAGAAAATTTGCTGGGAAAACCCAGATTGGAATTCTGATATCTTTCATGCTCAAGTCCTTACTCATCCGGCTGCCTGTTTTCGGCACAGTTTATCCAGAGCCAGTTGTGTTGCAAGCAGCTGGGTCTGCCGTCCTGCAAACGTCACCAGCTGAGGAGAAGTGGAAGGGGACTGGGCTGGAAGTCTAAACCATGTAAATCTGAGCAAGCCACCCACTCCCCTGGGCCTTGGTTTCCTCACCTGAGTCTTCTTACGGTGTTTTCACCATTGGAACGATGCGTGCCGAGCACCTAGCTCCAGGCACTCAGTCAGTGCTCATGCTGTGTGTGTAGGGTCAATCTGAGTCAGCAAGATTGGTGTTCAGCTCAGAAAGAGTCCCCACAGAAATGAAGCCCCACTCGGCCACCGACCACCCCCACCCCAACTCCACTGTGGAAAACGCTCTGCAGGTGCCTCCAGCCGTCGGCAGCTGCCACGTGTGTCCCCATCAGGCTCTCTGCATCCACCTCCCCCGTCTGCTCCGTCTCTTCTCGCAGTCCACCTGGGTGCTGTTTTGCCTGGAGTCTTCGGTTCAGAGAGGCCTGCCAGGCAGGGATCTGATCCCATGAAGTGCACCTTCCACCTCACCCAGTCCCTCAAAAAGCCAGGAGACACAGTTCTCAATTAGTGGGGCTCAAGGGTAATGGCATTCACATGAGTCACCCCCAATGGAGAGGGTCCCTCTCCCACTGACAAAACTAAGGGGAGCCACTGCTAGGGTTCCAGGCCCCTGGGAGAGACCAGGGCTGGAGGTGATGAGATCCACTGGGACTCCCTGCTTTCCCGGCGGATGTGCATTCAGTGGCCTGCATTCAGATCCTGGTTCTGCCTTGTATTTGTTGGAGACCTTGGTCACTTAATATCTCTAGAGCTTCCTCCCTGTTGGGTAGAAAGATTAAGAAGCAAAAAAGCAGACCCACCACCCAGCACAGCAGCAGGCCCATGGAGGGCGTGCAATCCATTCTGGTGACATTATTGTTACCACTGGTGGGCTGCAGTTCATGGAGTCGCTAAGAGTCGGACACGACTGAGCGACTTCACTTTCGCTTTTCACTTTCATGCATTGGAGAAGGAAATGGCAACCCACTCCAGTGTTCTTGCCTGGAGAATTCCAGGGACGGGGGAGCCTGGTGGGCTGCCGTCTATGGGGTCGCACAGAGTCGGACACGACTGAAGCGACTTAGCAGCAGCAGCAGCAGCAGAAAGAGATGAGGACGTCCCTGGCGGTCCAGTGGTTAAGACTTCGCCTTCCAGTGCAGGGGGTGCGGTTCGATCCCTGGTAGGGGAGCTAAGATCCCACGTGCCTTGAGACCAAAGAACCAAAACATAAAACAGAAACAATATTGTAACAAATTCAATAAAGATTTAGAAAGGAATGGTCCACATCAAAAAAAAAAAAAAAAAGAGAGAGAGAGGGCTCCTGAGGCTTGAAGACTGTCATGGGGATGTCCGGGCCGTGGAGGGAGGAGACGCTGGTGGTGGGAAGTTCGGCTCCCAACCCCCAGCCCATTAGGATGCCGGCCTTTGCCGGGGAGGGGCTTGGTCACGATCCACCAGCCGCGTCTGGTCCCTGGACCTCCCGCTGGCCTCCCTCCCTACAGGGACGATAAGCCTGCTGACAGCACATTAAAGGTGTGGTGCAGGGCTGGCCTCCCCGCGAGGCAGCCGCTGATAACCTGGTGGGGGGCGCTATCTGGAGAGGAAATGGGCTGAAATGCGGGGCGGCAAATGAGGCCCCGCATCAGGAGGCTGATTGGAGCCCCAGGGCGGGACCCAACCCAGGGGTCACGTCATCCCTTCTCTGCCACCAGGCACAATTGCATCGTGCAATCCATCACTGACGTTGCCTGGCTTTTTTCCTTCAAGTGCATTACTGCATTCTCATTCTAAAAGATTCCAGCCAAGGACAGTCAACTGTGAGCCCCTCCGTTATCTGCCTTTGTCCCCTGAGTCCCCACCACCAGCCCAGGTCAGGCTGGGCTCCTTCTGGTCCCTTTACTGCACATTTACATACATGTAAGAGTGGGCGTGATAAATACCAAAACTGTGTATGAATTCATGCCATACGTGTTTTTCTGCACCTTCCAAGTCCTGAACCCTTGACATGTCTTGGGCATGTTTTCACATCATAAGGAAGTGCCCCATTCATTTTAATGACAGAATTCTAGTCCACAAAATACATGTTCCTTAATTATATCTTCCTCTTTGCTGTACCTTCAAATTGCTTTCTTTTTTTTTTTTAACTTTTAAAATATTTATTTGGTTGCCATGAGTCTCAGTTGCAGCATGTGGGTTTCTCTAATTGTGGCCTGCTGGCTAATTGTCCTGAGGCCTGTGGGATCTTAGTTCCCTAACCAGGGATTGAATCTGCCTCCCCTGCATTGGAAGCTCGGAGTCCTAACCACTGGACAACTAGGGAAATCCCTCAAGTTCTTTTCGATGTTTGCTGTTGCAATGACAGAATGTGGCCATGCGTGGTAACTTTCACATATCTTTGAGAAGGAGGGTGTGTCTTAGTGTATCATCATTTTCTAGAAGTGCAATTACTTCACCACTGAGTACAAGCATACCAGATTTTGCATGGTGCTGCCAAAAATGCTCCCCAGAACATTTTTAATCAAATAACACTCTTGTCAACACTAGATGAAGGTAACTAGTTTCCTACATCATCACCAGAAATGAGCAATATTGTCATTTTTGCCATTCTGATGGCAAAAATATTGATTACCTATTTAATTTTCACTTTTCCACTTGTTGCTGTGATCAGGCAACCTTGCCTATGTTATTAGCTTCCCTGGTGGCTCAGACAGTAAAGCATCTGCCTGCAATGCCGGAGACCTGGGTTCGATCCCTGTGTTGGGAAGATCCCCTGGAGAAGAAAATGGCAACCCACTCCAGTACTCTTGCCTAGAAAATTCCATGGATGGAGGAGCCTGGTGGGCCCCGGTCCATGGGGTCACAAAGAGTCGGACACGACTGAGCAACTTCACTCACTTTCTGTCCAGTACTCATGTCCACTATTTGTCCACTAGTCTTTTGGTTGTTTGGAAACAGGAAAGTGTTAGTCACTCAGTCGTATCCAACTCTTTACGACCCTGTGGACTGTAGCCCACCAGGCTCCTCCGTCCATGGAATTTTTTTAGGCAAGAATATTGGAGTGACTAGCCATTTCCTTCTCCAGGGGATCTTCCCAACCCAGGGATCGAACCCAGGCTTCCTGCACTGAAGGCAGATTGTTTACCATCCACGCCACCAGGGAAGCCCTAGAAATAGGAAGGACTCAAGTTTTCTTTCCTTGGTTATACAGCTACTGCAAAAATTCCCCCTTGTCTGACACTCTTAACTCATTCATGTCCCTCCTGAGGCTTTCCTTTGCAGGATTTTAAAATAATTATTTATTTTTGCTGCACTGGGTCTTCATTACTTCGCATGGGCTTTTTCTAGTTGTGGTGAGTGGGGCTACTCTTGTTGAGGGCTCAGTGATTGTGGCATATGGGCTTAGGTGCTCCTCAGCATATTGAATCTTCCCAGACCAGGGGTCAAACCCCCGTTCCCTGCATTGGCAGGCGGATGCTTATCCACTGTGCTACTAGGGAAGTCCCCTTTGCAGGATTAGCAGCAACCCACCTCATCCTTTGCTTCTGAAAGTTTAGCCCACCTTTCTTTGGTAGATATCTGGTACTAGCATTAACAGTTACTCTTCTGTTGAATGCCTGCCATGTACCAGGCTTTCTGTCAGGGACAGGAGAGGTATTGACTATCTCATCTGCTCCAGGCATGGACCCAGTTAGTGGGTGCAGCTGATGAGAGAGGACTCAGGCTCAAGGTGTCAGCTGACTTGCAAAGGCCTCCTGGCTGAGCAGGACTCCAGCCTCCAGAGCCACAACCACTGGCTCTTTTCTTCCCAGCCTCAGCCCCTTTCTGATGTGGCTCAAACCATCCTTGCCTGAGCCCCAGTTGGGTGCATCATTTTGACTTTAACATGTTACTATCTCTGGGATGTGGGCAAAGAGCAAAATAGCAACTTGTTCCCATTCACTCATGTATTTGACAAATATTCACGGAGGACTTTCTATGCTTCCAGCTTTGTGCCAAGGGCTGTGGACACAGTGGGAAAAAGACACAGCCCAGCTCAACAGAAGGGACTGTCTGGCCAAAGCTTTCTGCATTTTGCTTTATCATTTGCTCACTCACTTAATGAGTCTCTGGGTCATCTGGGATTCAAGAGGCACTGTGTATTTTTCTTAATCTCGTGTGTGGTGCACGGGGTGCAGTAGGTCAACTGTTCAAATCTAGGGGCTAAAAATGAGGAAGAAAGAAATAACACAACCAAGAAATAAGGCCAATGGCAAGAAGCTTGTACAAGTCTAACTTGTCTCTTCCCCAGGTGCCCTGCTTCCCAAGTGGCACTAGTGATAAAGAACCTGCTGCCAACGTAGGAGGCTTAAGAGACACAGGTTCAGTCCCTGGGTCAGGAAGATTCCCTGGAGGAGGGCATGACAACCCACTCCAGTATCCTGGCCTGGAGAATCCCATGGACAGAGCAGCCTGGTGGGCTATGGTCCATAGGGTCGCACAGAGTTGGACATTAATGAAGCAGCTTAGCACACACCAGGTGCCCTGGTCTGGTTAGTTACCCATGCGTGCAAGCCAGCCCGTGTGTGCATGTGTATAACATCATATGCACATGCCCCACCCCTCTTGTCCAGTTTCCAGAACAGAGGCCACAGATTCCACTTCTCTCTGGGGAGCAGAGGGCACACAGCCCAGCTCATCCATGAAAGGCCAAGTGCTGGTGGCTCATGGAAAAGGCCGTTCAGTCCAGAGCAATGAGCAAGAGGTTAATTTTAACCAAGAGCCTGCAGAATGACCTTGGCCTAGAAGGAAATGCTCCAGCAGAGGCACCCCCAGAGGGGACCCTCCTCCTTCCAGGAGACATCAGGCCAAGATTAGGGACCCCCTGCCCTCCTTCCTCACAGCGATGCTGTCAGCTTATGGGCAGTTGTCCCCTTCACCTCATCAGTCCTCAGTAATCTGCCTTCAGACCCCTTGGGACTGGCTCCCATCAGCCCTGTCAGCCTCTGCTACCCACGGGAACCTGGTGGCCCAGGGGCCAAACTGATTTGAAAGAGAGGCAGAGGGGCTGGGGGTGAGCAGGCTGGGCTCCCACACTGACCCCCACGTGACCCCAGGGAGATGCTGTCTGTACTGCGCCCCCGGCAGGCGGGGGATCGATTGTGTGCTGACCTCCTACCGCATGTACAACCCATACCCGAAGCTTCATGCACAGTATCTCAGCTTACCCTTGGCTTCCCTGTGAGATAGTATGTTTGTGTCCATTTTAAAGACAGTGTAACTGAGGCCAAGAGAGGCTAAGTAACTGGCCAGGGGTTTGGCAGCCAGTAAGAGGCAGATCCAAGAGGTGGAGTGAACACTTCCTGGTTCCTCTGAAGCCTGTCCTTCCACAGCACAATGGACAAGTGGCCCGGGAACAAGGCCACAGGGGTCTGGGCCCAGCCTATGGATGGGTCTGGGGCAGCGCCAGCTCTGCCTCCAGCAAAGCCTAACCTCCTCGTTCTCCCAGGAACTCCCCACTGGAATGGGCTCTGCACTGAGGCTCATCTGAGCTTGCGTCCCCGATGCCCGAGCTCAGCAGGTGACCTTACCTCTCACAGACGAGGTTTTCTCATCTACAAAGGGGCCTAGTAACAGAATGGGTTCTGAGGTTTCATGTGGCATGTGTCATGTGGCACAAACAGAAGTAGGAGCGTGGCACCGGGCAGGTAACAAAGGTGTGCAGCCTGCTCCAGCATCCTCGCTGTGATCACAGCAATGGATGTGAGACACACGCTCCCACGAGTGAGGTGTATTTAAGAGCCCTTTGGGAACAGATTCTTGTCTTCCTCATCACTGGAGCCCTTCATGGCCAAGGAGGAACTGAAAGGTCAAAAAGTCCCTGCAGGTGCCAGCCAGATCTTTCCACACACCCACCATTCTGCCCAGAAATTTTAATTTTCCCCAGTATCTTCTGGACACTCCCTGATGGCTATTTTTATGTTCTTGGCTGCTGTCAGGTGGAGTCGTCACCCCGTGAGTTATCAACAGAATCCCCATCTCATGGGCAAAGACTCTGGCCACCTCACCTCTCCGGGGACCACAGTTACTGTCTCAAGGATGAGACTCCATCCAGCCCGCGGTCCCACCAGCACCAGATATTTCTCCTCCTTGCTTTTCCACCAGGCGCTCACAAAACCTTCCTGTCATCCTCTCGGAGCAGTTTGCTTATCCTTATTAAGAGGACAGCCCCACACGGCCACTTAGCCTGCCCTGCACGAGTTGGGTCCACCCCAATCCTCGCTTTTCACCTCAGTGCTATCTGCTGGATCCCTCAAGTGCTGGGTGTGAAGCCAGGGTCAGCACTCCGGCCCCTCCCCTGCAGTGATGTGATGGTGAGTGGCACCGTCAGCCTTGCCGCCTCCCCTCGTTCAGGACTAGGAGGAACCCGGTGGCCACTCAGGTGGCCGACATCTGAGAGGCCGCGTAGAGCCGGGGACCCCTTTGTAAACTGTCAAGTGCTCTGTCCTGGGGGCCCCATTCTCATTAGTAACTTTAAAAAAAATATCGGCTTACTGTTCTTTTGGCTGTGCCCCAGGGCATGTGGGATTTTAGTTCCTGGACCAGGGATTGAACCCTTGCCCCCTGCAGTGGAAGCATGGAGTCTTAACCACTGGACCACCAGGGAGGTCCTGTGAGTAATGTTTTAAAGGCTCTGGACTCTGTTCCATCAAGTGAATAGCTCTTTTGCCATGGTTAAGAAATGAGGTTTTTCCAGGGAGCTAATTAATCTGATTTGGAGAATTCTCAAATACAAGAAGGGCTTCCCAGGTGGCTCAGTGGTAAAGAACACATCTGCCAATGCAGACGCCTCAGGAGACATGGGTTTGATCCCTGGGTTGAGAATATCCCCTGGAGGAGAAAAGAGCAACACACTTCAGTATTCTTATCTGGAAAATCCCATGGACAGAAGAGCCTGGTGGGCTACAGGCCATGGGGTTGCAAAAAGTCGGATACGACTGAGCAACTTCATACACACACAAATACAAAGATGTCTGTTTTTAAAAAAAAAAAAAAAAAGCCTGCAATAAACTAAAGTCTGCCCTCCAGGAAAGCGGGTGAGCTGGGGTGGGCAGAGGCTAGACCAGGCCCCGGCCCTGGTCTGTGGACCTGGTGTGACTCTGAGTCCTTATCTAGGCCTCAGTGTCCACTCGTGAGAGGGTGAGAATGGAGTGAGGGTTGGGCTAAATGATTGATTTTCAAAACAATTTAAAAGTCACACTGTTCAAATAACCCTTGTGAGGCCTCTGAGCTTGTGAGCCAGAGGCAAGAGGGGCTGCTGTGCTTGAGGTGGGTGGGCTTTCTCCCAGCCGCTCAGCCTACTGTGAGCCTCCTTCTCCTGAGAGCCCAGCATGGAGGCCCAAGGCTTCAAGGGGGCATGGTCTGAGACATCTGGACAGAATCTTCCTGGAAGAATTGTTAAGAGTGGTGAGTCCTTACTCCGCTATTTACTAGCTGTGTGGCCTTGGGTTGATTACTTACCCTCTCTGTGCCCCAGGTTTCCTCATCTCTAAAACAAGGATCATAGGATCTGCTGCCGCCGCCGCTAAGTCACTTCAGTCATGTCCGACTCTGTGTGACCCCATAGACGGCAGCCCACCAGGCTCCCCCATCCCTGGGATTCTCCAGGCAAGAACACTGGAGACCTCTCTCTTTATACCCAATAAATATGGACTGATCATGAAGCTCTGTTCAGTTCAGACTGTCACAGGATCAGAGGAGTCGAAACACGGCAAGTTGTTGGCCAGAGGTTTGGGGGAGGGTGGGAGGGAAGAACAGGTGGAGCCCAGGGAATGACAGTGAAGCTATTCTGTAACCCTGGAACGACGGCATGGGAGTATACATAGGTCCATACCCACAGAACACAAGGCAAAGAGTGCATCCTGAGGTAAACTGTATGCTGAGTTGCTTCAGATGTGTCCGACTCTTTGAGACCTCATGGGCTGTAGGCCACCAGGCTCCGCTGCCCAAGAATACTGGAGTGGGTTGCCATGCCCTCCTCCAGGGCATCTTCCCAACCCAGGGATCAAACTCATGTCTCTTACATCTCCTGCATTGGCAGATGGGTTCTTTACCACTGCGCCACCTGAGAAGCCACACAGGTAAACTATGGATTTCAGTTAATAATAATGTGTTGGCTCATCACTGATACGATTGCAAGATGTTACAGTAGGGAAAGTTGGGGGTGGGGCGGGATGAGGGGTTAAATAGGGATTCTCTATACTTTTCATTCATTTTTCTGTAACCCTAACAGCTCAAAGAAGTAAAATTTAGCATAAACAAAACAGAAACATGACGAATGGGGAGCTTCAGTGAACAGTGCGGAGCCTGGAACGTTCCTTCGTGTTACCATCCCCAAGTCACCTGTTTATGCTCCCGGTCCAGGGACCCAGAGCCCGGGGCTTGCTTGCCTCCCTTGCATGCGCCACTGCTGAGCAAACCCCCTTTCTCCCCATCACCCAACTCAGACCTGGAGGCTGAGGATGTCTGAGGTGAGAGCGCCACCTGCTGGCGCTATTCTAGCTGCCCTAAAAGGCAGTGATGGCGCCCTTGTCTTGGGGCTGGGGTCCTCGATTTCCTCTTGAAACCCAGTGCCATCTGCGAGCCCCTAGAGGCACCACTCATACAACCACGAATGGCAGGTATGCGACGTCCAGGCTTGTCGCCAAGAACGACACGGGAAACGTCAGGTCTCGCGACTTTATTTCCGAAAAGTCCCAAAGTGCTGAGCGCAGTCTGGGTCAGGTGAGAGTCGCTGGACTCAGGTCGCCGGTGGCCGACTCCTCGTTTCTGGTGCCAGCACAGGGAGCCTTCTGTGACGTGATGACGGACACCGAGGAGTGTGTGATCCTCGTCACCGGGTCATCCTCGTGAGGAACATGCGAGGTAGGTTCTATTGTGGTTCATCCCCTTTCTGCCAGTGGGAAGAGGCGCTAAGAGGCTAAGTCGCCTAGGGGCGCACAGCCGGAGAGGTGTGGCGCTGCGATTGGATCCTGCTCCAAAGTCCAGGCCGTGACCCAGCTGCCTCTAGTTTCCTCATCTGAGAAATGGGCGTGCGGACATCTCCCCGCCTTTCGGTGCATCTGGGGCTGAGGCCAGACAGTTTTGCACGCGGGCCTAGGGCTGCAGCTCGTACTGGCCCTCGGTGGCCGTGTGGAAGTCCTCGAGCACCGACTGCAGGAACTCGAAGGTGGGCCGCTCCTCCGGCCGGCTGCGCCAGCACTCGGCGATGATGCCGTTGTACAGCTCAGGCGGGCACGAGTCTGGGCGGGGCATGCGGTAGCCGCGCTCCAGGTTGCGGATGACCTCGGGGTTGCTCATCCCTGGAGGTGGAAGGGACGTGGCTGAGGACCGGCGGGGGCCCGCGAGGCATCCACCGCCGTCTCTGCCCTCAGCCCGGTTGGTGCCACCTTTACACATCCCTCCATTTATTTTTTATTGCTTTGAGAACAGTGTAGATGATTTCAGTGCGGGGCAGTTCCTCCTGGATGGGGTGCTACCTGCTTACCTGGGACTGTCAGGCACACAGGTGAGCATCACTCACCAAGCAGGTGCTTGGTGAACAGGCCCCAGCCCCTCCCATAGGCTGCTAAGGGCCCAAGCCCTTCAGATCGGCCTGGGGGTTGATTCTCAGGATGGAGGTTTGGGGGCTGTACCCACGATGTAAGGCCAAGGGAGGGACCATTTGGCCACTCAACTGAGGGCAAACTAACTGGAAGAGATTTGAATTCAGATCCCCACCTTAACTGAATTCCAGGTTTGTGGACTCACTGACCTCTGCTGGATGCAGGGGACACAGTCCTGTTTCCAAGAGCAATGCTGAGGGGAGGGAGGGAAGCCCCGCCCCACCCCCAGAGTGGCACACCTGGGTTTCAGTTTCAACCATGGGGCTCCATTCTGACATGCAGGTGGGCAGCCCCAGGCCCTGAGGATGGGACATCTGCCATCACAGGCGTCTCAGGACGGCCCTGAGCCGGGAGGGTCGCTGCAGGACACAGCTGCCTACCTGGGTAGGGCACACGCCCATAAGTGACAATTTCCATCAGGAGGATTCCAAATGACCACACGTCCGCTTTGATGGTGAACACCCCAAAATGGATGGCCTCTGGGGCGGTCCACTTAATGGGGAACTTGGCCCCTATAAGAAAGCCATGAGCAGCTTCATGAGGCCATGACTGACTTCCTCCACACCCCCAACTCCTTGCTCTTTCTCCCCCAGCCCCTGCCCTGCCTGATGATGCCTGGGTCACTGTATCAGACAGAAATGCGCCCAGGGAGTCATTCAGACCCATAGGACGCATGACCAGGAGTGTGAAGACCCTGGGGATCCACAGCACCAAAGGACAAATACCACCCCTGTCTCCCGCTTTGTGTCTTTGCCTAAACTGGCTTCACTGGGCAACCAGCATGTGTTTCCACCTGGCACTGAAGAGGTCGTTTCCACCTCCCATTAGCCTTGTTTACTAACAGGAACCCATGACTGGGGCAAGTCATTTAACTTGTCCTTGCCTTAGTTGGGCTCTCCTGATGGCTCAGACAGTAAAGACTCTGCCTCCAATGCAGGAGACCTGGATTCAATCCCTGTGTCAGGAAGATCCCTTGGAGAAGGGAATAGCTACCCACTCCAGTATTCTTGCCTGGGAAATCCCATGGACAGAGGAGCCTGGTGGGCTACAGTCCATAGGGTCGAAAAGAGTTGGACATGACTGAAGTGACTGAGCAGGCAGGCATTTAGGGCAGTGTTTTCTAAAGTCTGCTCTGTGAACCCTTGGTTCTATGAGAGGTTCACAGAACCTACGTGGAAAAAGTTTCTGGGGTTCCAGTGACTTTGGGAGACACAACGGGAAACATATGTGCCCTGTTATTTAGCTGCTGCCTTCTCACTGCCTCTATTATGCTGCTATGGGCTGGGAATCTCCAAGAGGACTCACAGAATGGGTGGTATCTCTAACCCCACTCTCACATAGTCATTCCTCCTGAGGCAACTGTGGTCTGCAGAGCACGTCGGGGAAATGCTGAACTAGTTGGGAGTAAGGTCAGACTTGCACGACAAGAAGTCCAAGGGGGACTGGGGAGTTGGGGTGCTGCTCACCCTCCTGGGCGGTGTATTCATTGTCGATGATCCGGGCCAAGCCAAAGTCACCAATTTTGCAGCACAAGGCCTCAGACACCAGGATGTTGGCCGCTCTCAGGTCCCGGTGGATTGAATTCATCTGCTCGATGTACGCCATTCCTTCTGCAATCTGTGGGAGGGGGCCCCACAGTGAAGGCCAGACCCCTCAGGGAGAGAAAGGACTTTAGGCCACCCTCTGCATCAGAGCCAGGCGGGGTGAAGGTTCCAAGATATGACAGGACGGGGGGAGCTGCCATGTGGCTGCAAAGTGGGGCACACAGGCTGCGGTTGGAGGGAAGCTTTGCACTTCATGCTGTAGAGCAAGATAAGGAGCACCCAGAAGGCAGAGTGTGCATGCGTGTGTGTATGTTTGTACACAGAGCAAGGCGTTAGCGTGATCAGAATGTGTTTTAGAAGCTGTTCACCTGGAAGGTTCTGATTTTCTGCTTTCCTAACCTTCAGATTCTTGGCCACATCTACTTATAAACCTATTTATTTGCAGAGTACATCATGAGAAATGCTGGGCTGGATGAAGCACAAGTTGGAATCAAGATTGCCGGGAGAAATATCAATAACCTCAGACACGCAGATGACACCACCCTTATGACAGAAAACAAAGAACTAAAGATCCTCTTGATGAAAGTGAAAGAGGAGAGTAAAAAAGTTGGTTTAAAGCTCAACATTCAGAAAACTAAGATCATGGCATCTGGTCCCATCACTTCATGGCAAATAGATGGGGAAACAGTGGAAACAGTGACAGACTTTATTTTTTTGAGCTCCAAAATCACTACAGATGGTGACCGCAGCCATGAAATTAAAAGATGCTTGCTCCATGGAAGAAAAGTTATGACCAACCTAGACAGCATATTAAAAAGCAGAGACATTACTTTGCCAACAAAGGTCCATCTAGTCAAAGCAATGGTTTTTCCAGTAGTCATGTATGGATGTGAGAGCTGGACTATAAAGAAAGCTGAGCACCGAAGAATGGATGCTTTTGAACTGGGTGTTGGAGAAGACTGTTGAGAGTCCCTTAGAGTGCAAGGATATCCAACCAGTCCATCCTAAAGGAACTTCCAATGACTATTTAGGACTGATGTCCTAAATAGTCATTGGAAGGACTGATGCTGAAACTCCAATACTTTGGCCACCTGATGCCAAGAACTAACTCATTGGGAAAGACCCTGATGCTGGGAAAGATTGAAGGCAGGAGAAGAGGATGACAGAGGATGAGATGGCTGGATGGCGTCATCAACTTGATGGACATGAGTTTGAGTAAACTCTGTGAGTTGGTGATGGACAGGGAAGCCTGGCGTGCTACAGTCCATGGGGTCAGAAAGAGTCGGACACAACTGAGCGACTGAACTGAACTGAACTTATAAACTCAGGTGACTTTTCATATCCTTTGCCTCTAGGGGACCCAAGATTTCCTGAAGGATTGACAGAGATCATTGACAACGAGTGAGAAAAGGAAAAGAAAGGGAAAAAAGGGAGTGGGCAGGCTTATCACTGAGCTGTGGTTTGAAACCAGTTACCAGGCTTAGTTTTCCGAGACCACCTCACCATCCTGTTCAACCCAGCCTGTGCGCACCTCAGTGGAAAAAAGGGGGTGGAAAAAAGGCACGGTGACCTCAGTTCCTGCCCTGATACTAATAGCAGATAACGACTTGGAGGGGGGTGGGGGTAGTGTGGGATAGGGGAGGGTGCCTCCCTCCAACAGGATGTGTGTGTGTGTTTCTGCGTCTCACGAGCTGACCACAGACCGGAGCTCTTCTTCTGAGAGTTCCAGTTTCAACAGACACACACCCAGGGCCACCAGATGTGCTTTGCTGCCAGTTAGAATCCTCAGCTAAAGTCCCCCGGGAGGAACGTTTCCTTCCTCTTCATTTTGCTCCTCACCTCATGATGTCCGAGTCTACAGAAGGCATTGATTGGCACCATCTGAGGATGGAGGAGGTCACCACAAAGTGCTGACCTGCCATATGACGTGGAATTCGTGGGGACTTTCTGGGTTCCCCACACCATCCTTTCTTCCTCTGGTCCTCACCAATAGAACCTTCATGGCTGCCTAGGAGAAAGACTACATTTCCCAAGCTCCTTTGCAGCTAGGTGCGGGCAGGTGACAGGTGGCCAGGGGGCTGGGAGAGCAAGTGTAGTGAGTGACTTCCAGCACTTGGCTCTAAAGGGAGCGGGTGCGGTTTGCCCCCTCTATCCCACTTCTTCCTCCTGGCTGAGGAGGACAAGGTGCTAAAGCATGAGCAGGTTCCCTGGGTGGGAAGATGATCTATTAAGACCCAGTGGGTGGAAGAAACCTGGGTCCCTGTGACTCTGAAGGGAAGCTTCACTGCCCGCCCCAGACTGCCCACCTCTGGTGCTTACACATTGAAGCTATGATGACTTGGGCTTTCTGTCTCTCACAGCCCAGCCTAAATCTAATGGACACAGCCTCCAAAGAGTTGATCTCGCTGAGCCACAAGGGCAGAGGACAGGGTCCAGGGGCCTGGATCACTGCACTTGGCGCTCACAAACCTGGGCCGACATGTCAATCAGCCTTGAGAGGGACAATCGGCTACCTTCATCCGTCTTCAGGAAATCCAGCAGGCAGCCTGAGGAAAGAGAAGTCGCAGCTGAACTTCTGCAGGGTGACCCGACCCTGGCCGGGCCGGCCTCTCGGGGTGTGGGCTGCTGCCCACCTGGGCAGGAAGTGGGTGGCACTCTTTCAGGTCTCTTGTGCCCCCACAGCTGCAGGTGCCTCTGCTCTACAGAAACTCCCATCTCAGCCCTCACAGCTCCCAAGAGGCGCTGATCTGCTGCCAGCTGCTCGGAGGACGTGATGTCTCGGTCAGGTTCAAGGTCACACAGTCAAGGAACCGGGTCAGAAACTGCTCGTTCCCTGCATGACATTACAAAGCATCTTCCGTCCACTTCACCCTTTGTTGGCAGACATTCTGCCTCCGAGGATGCAAGAAATCACCAGAATTACGGAGACTCATCTCCTGGAGCTGGTACAGGGGACAGATGCTGCTCCTCTTTGGTACCTAAGAGCAGGGGACTGCTCACCTGAGGGGTGGCTAAGAGGTGAGCCAGGGAGCCACATGCCTCCAGCTCAGTGTAGGACCCCTTCATGACACCCTTTAAGGAACAGACAGCATTAACACAGCATTTTAGGATCTGACAGGAGTCGGGGTGTGGTCAGGATCATAGGAGGGGTAAGAAGGATTCCCCAGGCCCCAGCAGAGAATGGCCATACTCTAGACCTCAGTGGCCATCTCACCCAACCTCTCATCATCCGTGTTGAAAATGTTCATAGGGTTGTACAAGGTCTCCTGGACTAGAACTGTCTCTGGATGCCCAGCCTACTATTGTTTAGACTTTGCTGCCCTCTGTCCGCCCCAGGGGGTGCCAAGCACAGGAGGCTCCCTGCAAAGATGCTGGTTCAGGGTCTCCTAAGCTATGGAAACTCCTCTATAAGGACAACTTAGCTGTCTTGTTCTCATCATCCTTCACTCTGCCCCCACCCATGCATGTGGAACACTAGATCTGCAGGATATTGGCTGATGGATCCAGCTCATGCCTCAGTAGTCCCCTGAAGAGGTCCCCCGGCCAGCAGATCAGCCTTATCCTTCTCAGAGCCCCCAAGCCTGGACTCTCACCCTCAAGCCCTCCTGCCTCTGTGTGAGGGACACAGCCCCGGGCAGGTCCCCACCTCTGGCCATATATTCGGTCACGATGTAGATGGGCTCCTTGGTGACCACAGCGTAGAGACGGACCAGCCTCTCATGCTGGAGAGTTTTCATCAGGTTGGCCTCGCCCAGGAAGGCCTCCGGAGACATGGTTCCCTCCTTCAAGGTCTTGATGGCCACCTTGATGTTGTTTTTATAATAACCTGAGCCCGGGGGACAGAAGATGAAGAGGATGTTCAGAAGACTTGGAGGTGGGGGCAGGTGATCCCTTATCCAAAATCTACGTAAGCTTCCAGGAGCCATCCCTGTTCTATATAGATGGGGCACTGAGGCCAGAACCCCGCCCCCGGAAGTGATCCTGGGCTGGAATTACAGCTCCTCATGGTGACGGATGCGCCCGCTTACCTAGAAGGATTCAAGCCTGTCCCGGCCTCCTCTGCTAGACAGGAACCCTGGGCGGTTAAGGAAATTACCCAGCCTGGGAGGGGGGCCGTTTCACTTCCTGGTCCCTACAGCCAGGTCCGGGGTGCATCCCTTTTGTCCTCCTATCCCTGCCTAATGAATCTCTTCAACCACTTGATAGCGTCAGTATGGCAGTAAGCATCACAGCCCGTGGCAGAATCATAGAGGAGGCAGAGGTGGCCGGGGCCTCTGTGCCCCATCTCTGTGCCCTGTGATGTTCATCTCTAGATCCTTACAGCTCCTGCACCACCACCGCCCTCCCACCCCACCCCACCCCCACCCCCGACACCACACAGCCCACTGTGTGAAAAGATAAGTCAGGACTCAGACTTGCAAGGAACCAGGGGGAGCGCCTGCCAGGGGTGCCCCAGGCATCAGTCTTGGATGCCGGAGGAATCAGGGAGGCAGCAGGGTCCCACCTTGAAACCATGCCCCAGAGACACGGACCTTTCCAGGGATAAAATAAAGCATCTTTTATATTCTGATCGCACATTGGTAAGCAGAGGAGCAGCCATTCACTGTAATTGAAGGCGAGGCCACAGGGGCCGGGAAGTTAAGGGACGGGCCAGTCTCACAGCTGCATGTGGTGACTTTGTTATCAGGGTCCTGGAGCCCCTGGTTCACCTCTCACCCTGGTTAACATAGTGTTTCCACCCAGTGAGACAAAGCTAAGAGGAGCTAGCCAGGCTCCTCTTCCAGGTCACACAGGTGTCAATGGCAAAGGCAGCTCTGGGCAGTGAAGAAGGAAGGCAGGAACGGGCTGGGGTGGAGGCAGGGGGAGAGCTGGATTCTACTCCTGCTTCATCACCATATCAGAACAGCTGAGGGCAGGTGACTTCAGTGTTCTGTACTTCCATTACCTTGTCTGTAAAATGGGTATATGGTCGCAGTCCCTTCCCCTTCACAAGCCTCTATGGGAAGGACGAGGCCCAGTGCAGATCCCGAGCCTTCTGCGCTCTAGGATGCAGGGCAGTGGGTGAGCAACTCCTGGAGTACCACATACTCACCCATCCAGACTTCACCAAACTGCCCGGATCCAAGCTTCCTGACCAGCTTGAGAGACTGCCGGGGGATTTCCCATTCATCCTGGCCCCAGGGGTTCTGGGGAGCCAGGCTCACACAGGGGTGGGTCAGCCTTTGGCACAACCCGTCCCCTTTCTCTGCATTAGGAAAGAAGAGATGAGCTGGAGGTCACAAGCACTGACAGATCTGTGGAGACCATACAGATCATGAGAGCTGTATCATTCCCAGCTGTGTCCCTGCTCCTTCTTGACAGCCCCACATCCACCCCAAGTTCAATGTGCACAAGTGCACACACACACACACACTCAGCTCTCTGCATTTGTTTTACATAAAATAAGCATGATATCATTGTCCTGCTGTCTCTAAGAGTGAAAATACTTGCTATTCTCCATGTGGTCACAGCCAACATAGAGGATCAGGGAGACAGACAGGGAATCATTATGTTGACAGTTAACACCTCAGGTCCAGCCTTGGGATAATCCTCCACCCCTCCACCAAAACAGCACCAATGGTTCATGCGATCTTGAGAACTCAGTGACGGAGGGACACGAGGGCTCCTCTGGCGCAGCCCAGCCCTCTGTCAGATGCCCCCCTCTTACTAGAATAGTGCTGCACCAGAGCCTGCAGAGTGGGGAAGGTGCTCCGGGGGGAGATGTAATAGCCGCCTTCGTCCAGGGAGCGGATCTTATAGTGTTTGATCACCTCCCCCTGTGTGGTCACATCCTTCACAGACAGAGAAAAGGCACCTGGAGAGTTAACAAAGACACACCATGAGAAGTAAGACACAACGAGGGAAAATCAGGATTGGGATTTGGGGCTTCATTTCAAGGCCTTGGAAAAGTGCTGTTAGTTGCTCAGTCGTGTCCAGCTCTTTTGAGACCCCATGGATTGTAGCCCTCCAGGCTGCTCTGTCCATGAAATTCTTCAGGCAAGAATACTGGAGTAGGTAGCCGTTCCCTTCTCCAGGGGATCTTCCTGACCCAGAGATCAAACCCAGGTCTCCTGCATTGCAGGTAAGTTCCCCCAATTCTGCTTTCCATTTTGACCATCATCAGTTACCTTTTTCTTTGTCTCACCCTCCACCCTCCACCCTCCTGGAAGCCTTTCCTCTCAGCTCATTCTAACTCTGTCCTTGGCATTCCTCCTCAAGCCTCCTAAAACTGCTCCAGAACTCTGGAGCATGCAGAATGCTCTCTTAGCCATCAGGCTGTTCCCCTACTTGGGCACCTGTGACTTGAGGACCCTTTGCCCTGGAATATTGAGAAATACAGAGTTTTTTGGAGGGACTAGGAGATTGACTCACACATTCATTCCTTCATTCCGTTTAAAGATTGACTCTGCCCCACATGCAATGCTGCCAAGTCACTTCAGTCGTGTACGACTCTGTGCGACCCCATAGACGGCAGCCCACCAGGCTCTCCCTTCCCTGGGATTCTCAAGGCAAGAACACTGGAGTGGGTTGCCATTTCCTTCTCCAATGCATGCAATAGCAAATTACAACCGGAAGCACTCCTGTCCCTGGGGAAGAGCATAATAAGACACAACCCAGGGCTTCTGTTCAAATCCATACACACATCTACGTATTCTGTTTTCTAGGTTAATGTTTCTGCTGTCGGAGGTTGCAGATGCCAAGGGTTAAGAGCAATTTAGGAGGCAAGAGTTTCCAGCTGGGAAATTTTCCATGAACTTGATATTTTTATAAGGCGCCTCTGTTCAGCTCTCTGGGTGCCACATACTTCCACTTTTATTTGCTAAATGAGAAACCTGAGGCCCAGAAGGGGGATGTCGCTTGCCCCAGGGCCCTTGGCTGATAAGTGGTTGGCTTGGGGCTCCCGTGACCATACTAAAGGCGCGCCTACCGCAGGCAGTACCACCCTCCGCCACCAGGTGTCAGGCTCGAACACCTCTTGTCCTGGGCGTGGGCGCTTGATTTTTGCCCTGCGCTGTTTGTCTTCAGGCGTCTTTCCTCCCTTTTCAGACTATCACCCCATCTCAAATCCCTTCTCCCCTACCTTGGCCATTGCGCCTCTCTCATCGCCCACCTGCAAAAGGATGTGGAGAGGCCGCGCGTCCTGTGGCGTGCCCTGCCGCTGACACAGCCCGCCCCTCGTATCCTACCTCAGCCCAACCTGCACGCTGCACAGTGTCTTCCCAACTTCGCCGCTGGCGAGTGCAGCAAGCTCGGGTATCACAGGAACCAGAGAGTGGCGCTAGTGAGCACATTCATCCACGCACCACCGTAGTGAGGAAAAGAGCTATCTTCTCCATTCCCTCTGCTGTTCCCTGCTTGTGATGCCTCCAGATCAGCCAAGGAGGCCCGAGTCTCTTCCTCCAGTGCCACGGGAGCTCTTATTTAGGGCCTCTCTGCTGTGTGGGCTCCTCTCAGGGCCTGTCCCTAACATCTTTTTACAATTTGGCATTCCTTCTTCTTAAGACGGGTCTCAATCCTTCCTGTTCACAATATCTGGATCCCCTGCCCTGCCTCCACCCTGTGGCTGGAATGCTCTGGGATGCGGGGCTGGGCTCCCAGAGACTGAGATTTTCGTAAAGGCCACCTGTCCTTGAACTGGGAAACTGGTCAGTTCTAACAAACATATCAATAAAATTAGTCTCGAGAAGCTAAGGGATGTTCTGGAGACCTCTTAGGTTAGAACTCGCTGCCCGCCTTCTGAGAGCAGTGTTCCTTCCCACCTGAAGAGGCTTTGGATTTCTGCGGAGCGTGTGCGCATGTGTATAGAGGTGCTGTATACTTGGCGAGGGGTCTTCTAGCCCCTGCTCCAACTGGCCAATCCCAGCCTGGACTAGCTGTGGGGTGGGGGGCAAGGACAGGAAGAGACACCCCACCTTTAGAGATCCTTTCCTCCTTCACACTGAGGTTGGGGTGGCTTTCCCTCCAGAGGGCCCCTTAGCAACAGGCAGCCATTAAAACATCATTTCCTGGTGAAATGACGTGATGTCTGGCATTTGCTTCACAGTAATAGGGCTGGGGATGTACATGAAATCAGATTATCTGGGTTGATTATTGTTGAAGCTGGGTGTTGAGTACAGGGGTTCCGTTTACTATTTGCTTTACTTGTGTATGTGTTTGAAATATTCTACAGCAAACAAAACATCTAGTCATCTTCACCCTGTTTGGGAAGTTCTCCTCCATCTGCCCAGTGTTAGGTCTGTTTGACACATTTTAGAGCTTGTGAAAACTTTCAGAGCCTCTCAGATGATTGGGCCCTGATGCATCTTCACTGTTGGTCTAGAGCGAGTCACTTCTTCCCTCAGTTTCCCCATCTTTCAAATGGGGATACCGGCCCAGTATCTCAAAGATGGAAGGCTAGAGGCAAACCCACTAGGAAGCATATGCCTCAAGGTTCACAGCAGTACCTTCATAACAGCCCCAAACTGGAAACAAGCCCAATGCTACCAGTATGGAGAAAGAGCTTATGGAATATTCATATCCTGGATTCTGTTTAGCTGTCAAAGTCAACAGATTATTGCTGTTGCCTCGGCCATGCAAATGCATCTGTGATGGATGGAACTGTGTCCCCCCATCCCTGCTAATTCCTGTGCTCAAGTCCTATACCCCAGTGATGTGACTATCTTTGGAAATAGGGTCTTTAAAGGGGCGGTTACATTATTGAGGTGGGTCCTGATCCACGCAACTGGTGCCCTTATAAGAGGGGATGAGGACGCAGACATATGCAGAGGGATGACCACATAAGGATACAGGGAGAAGACAGCCACCTACAAGCCAGGGAGAGAGGCCTCAAGGGAAACCAACCCTGTGGACAGCTTGACCTTAGATTCCTGGCCTCTGGAACTGTGGGAAAGCACGGGTCTGCTGTTTAAGCCTCTCAGTTTCTCGTACTTTACTACAGAAGGCCTAGCAAACAAATACAGAATTTTACAATGTTGAGTGAAAGGAATAAGACACAAAGACTAAAATGGCTTGATCCCATTTGTATAATAAAGGTGAAAAACAGGCAAAACATGCGTGGTAAAACTATGAAGAAAGGCAAGGAAGGGCTTCCATCAAGGTCAGGATAGTGGTGGCTCCTCTGGGGGTGAAAGGTGAATCAGGAAGGGGTACCGGTGGGGCAGTGAGAGGGGCTCTGGGCATCTGGAATATTCTTGCTCTTGTGGTTACACAGATGTTTACTTATTATGCCTATGGTTATAATTCTGCTCTTGTTCATAACTGATGCAATTTTTTAGATGTGTTTTATACTTGATAGCCAAAAGCACTTTAAGAAGGAAATACAGAAAACTAACAGAGAAAACCCAGTGACCTCAGAGTGGCGGCAGACACATTCCACTCGGTCAGTGGGTTTAAATCTAGGAGTCCCCGCAGTTCTCATGATCACTACCCCCTTCTTTTGTATCACAGGCGGTGCCCCAAACTTCCGATGCCTCCCAGGCTCTTGCAAGTGTCTGAGCCACAGCCTCTGACTGAGATGATCTCTAAAGATTCTTTCAAATCCTTTGATTCCAGATGGGTCACCCCCCCTTTCTGCCCCCCACCAGCCTCAGCGCTCCCGCTGGCCCAGGCAGTGTGAGACCGGCCCGCAGTGGCTGGAGCAGCTGTCTAACTCCCTCTCCAATCCCCCACCCGTGTTGGGTGCATTTCTAGCCAGGTCTTGGGAGAGCTGTCTGTGTGCACAGCCTCAAATACTGGATACTCATGGGCTGTCCTGGCTGGCCTGATGTGGCGGGGACACCCAGGTGGAAGCTATCAGATTCTCCTGGCTGGCACCTCCCCTGACCCCCGCCCAACTCCCAGCAGGAAGGCCATAGGTGGGGGTCCCCGGCTGCATGGTGAGGGCAGCAGGGCCATAGGTGGGGGTCCCCGGCTGCATGGTGAGGGCAGCAGGGCCCCAGGCTTACCTCTGCTGGTTTCACTCTCTCTAATAAGAAAGGCGCCAGCCTTATTGACTGGAGCCAGAAGCTGCCTCTCGGCATCTCTCCGGCAAATTGATCTAAAGAACCACCTGGGAAGGAAAAGCACAAAGGCAGGCAGAGCTGAGAGTGGCCATGCTCCTGGGGATCTTGTCACCCGAGTCCCTTCCCCCTTGAGATACAATGTGTTCCTGTTGCCAACTTGACCCTGAGCTGAACCCCCGTGTCTTGATACATGAAATTCCCTCAGTCCCTTTTCCTCCTGTCAGCAGTGGACATGGTGTTTCCTTGACAAGAAATGAGAATGGTGTTTGGTGCCCTTTGTTAATTTCGCTCTGGGTAAATGCACCCGATACCTTCGCCTACAGCCCACCCTCCTTGGGGTTGGTCTCCAGTGCTCCTTGAGCGTGGCTGGTTGAGGTGGACCTGCCCTAGCCTCCCTCTGGTCCAAGGAAAGGCCCAGGACTGGGCGTGCTGGGCAAGGAGCCCTCCCGAGGGTGAGCATCACTGGACAGGCACACCAGGCGAGGCTGCTAACCTGTTCCAGCTCTGAATTTGACAGACTCTGAGCTCCTTCAGGGGAGGGGCCGTGTCACTGTTGGTTTGGCGTCCTCCCCAGTCCTGGGCAGAGCCGGGCTCTGGCTCTGGTTGTTCAGGGCTGTAATGCCTGAGGCTGTGGCTGGTGCCGTGTGCTGTGAGTGATGAGGATTCTGTACAGGCTCTCCTGTAAGGCCCCCATCCTCTGAGCTCCCCCCGGGTGTGAGCCCTGAGTGCTGCCCCCTGGAGGCAGGGGAGGAGGCTGGCTGGTTAAGGGCGTCCCTATCAGGTTAGCCAGGAAATGGGCAGCTCTTATTTTACAGATGGGAGGACTGCGTAGGCTCCCTGGTGTCCTTGGTGTCACACAGACGTTTAAACATTGTCTGGGATTTTAGACAAGCCTTTCCCAGCAACTCCGAGTCCCCACCCCAGTCCTGTGCCCTCTCTGCCGGGTTCACACCCTGCTCTGCTTTTTAGCTACTTTCTGGCTCCGTCCTGCCTGGAACAGAAGCAGCCAGCACACCTGTGGGGCTGTCTGTCCACCTACTTTTCCACTTCCAGGGTCTCTACCCGGGCCACAAAGTTGCTGGGCACGTAGCCTTCTCTTCCTGTGATGAGAGACTTGGCCAACCACCAGTCTCCAGTTCTAGGAAGAAAGGAAAAACAGAATGGGTAGTGACTCTCAAGGGCCTCTCCCTGGGTAGCTCACAGCCCACAGCAGCATCTCAGGCAGAAAATTCGAGAGGCAGAGTCGGGTAGGGAGAAGGGACGGGGCCAGTGGCTCAGTCCCTGAGGTGTCTGGGTCATTTCCAACTTGCAAGCTTCCTTCCAGGGAAGAAGGGGATAATACGGCCTCCAGGGGAGGTTTATCTGCACAGCCTGATTCACCCAAGAGGGGCCCAGTCTTCTAGTGAGCAGCCTCCTCTCGATAAATGGGACACTTTTAGAGTTTAGGGAGTAAGTTTGTACTGGATGGGAAAGACAGAAACAAGAAGGGCTGCTAAGAAAGGACGAACCAAGAGCCATTCTGCTCTTGGCTGGAGGCCCTCATAGAACTTCGAGAACAAAAGCAGCTCCCAGGTTCCACAGGACAAGCACGATGTTTGAAGCAGAGTATAGACTTTGGAGGAGTTTCTGAGAAGAAACCCTGGATAAATCTGGACACAACTGACTCTAACCCAGAGCTGTGATGGAGCAGTCAGGCAAGCACTGTGGGTGTCAGGAGGGCTGCATGGAGGAGGTGACATTAGAGGTGGGTTTTGAAGGAAGGACAGGATTTTGACAGCAGAGTAGGAGGTACTGAATAGGAGCCATCTCACCAGAAAGACTTTTAAAAAGTACATGGAGGAAAGGTGATTGGGTCAAGTTTAAGAAAGTGCTGGGTGACTGGGCTGGAGAAGATATTCAGGAGGCAGCTGTGGGGTGTCAGGGTGGGGAGAGGGGAGGGGGTCCTGCAGGGATGGGGATGGTGTCCTGGACACTTACTCCTTCAGGATCTGCAGCTTCTCCCCCTTCAGCATCTGCAGGTCCCGGTCGTTCATGGCCTTATAGTCATACAGGGCCACCACGAAGTGATTCTCTAAAGGGAACAGGTTAGTCATGGCCGCGAGAGCCGTGGTAGGGGCTGGGAGAGTCCCAAGGGTCTAGGGAGATGAGCTCTGTGGACCTGAGAGCTGCAGACCTAAGTCTGGGACCAGCGTGGGCAGATCTCTCAGCACCTTGTGGGCCGTAAGCCTCCCCTCCTGCGCTCCCCGCCTCTGCTCCAAGGGGAGTAGTGGTCTCAGAACACGACAGCTGTAACTTTGACCTGTGACTGTGCCCAGGGCTTGGTCACAGTGCTCAGCCTGACAGTACCCAGATAAGCTGGTGGTCCCACAGCAGAGGTGGGGAGGGGGCTCTGGAGCTTGGCTTAGCGTTTTTCCAGGGACCACTACTTCTCTGCACAGCTCTGGGGAGCCAAGACCCCTCCAGGAAAAGGTCACCTGGAGACCACTTATCTTCCCTGGGAGTAGATGACTCAGCTTTGTCACCAAAGCCTGGCTATTCACCCCCTCTGCCGGGAAGGAGGGGCTGGAATACATGTGCTGAAGGCTGTTGGTTTATTTCCTTCCCCTGAGCTTTCTTCCTGGAAAGAAAGCTCCAGCAGGAAGCTGGAGTTCGAAATCCCCAGCAGGAAGTGAAGGACCCACACCCCCCACCCCACAATGGTGATTCATTGTGTCCTCAGCAGGATAAGAAACTCCAGGCACCAGGCGAGGCCCCTAACTGGGCTCCAGCTCTTCTGAGTAGACAGACTCTGAGCAACTTCAGGGGAAGGGCCATGTCATAATTAATTTGGCATCCTCCGCAGTCCTGGGGCAGAGCTGGGCTCTGGGTTGATTGCTTGGTGCAGTGGTGTGACTGCCTGAAGCCTGAGGACCCCAGGTGCTGGGTGCAGGTGGGTGATGAGGATGCTGGGGTGAAGCACTCCTGGAAGCCCCACCCCATGAGACCCCTGCCCGAGTCTGAGCTTCTGACGCAGGACGGCCGAGGTCATTCATTATGTCATCTCCGCAGTCCCTCCCATCAGAGTGAAGTGGAGGCTGGGGGTGGTTAGAAGGTTGGTGGGGGGCCTTTAAAAGTGGGTTGGGAAACAAGATGGTGCTTCCATGTGTGGGACAGAGCAGGGGCTGGGAGGCAGAACATCGGCTTTCACCCTTGGAAGCTGGGTGCTGGAATCTCTGAAAGCCTGGGTTTGATGATGCTGTCAGTATTTGCGGTAACTCTTTTGCTGTTCATTTATAGTTTGTAAAGTCTTTTGCAAAGACTGAGGCTCAGATACTGAAGGAGCTGGTGCTTAGACTCCTGGAGAGATCCCCTTTGACAGGTGAAACCTGGGGCACCTCACTCAGCCTCCCTCCAGACTTCTCCCTCGAGGGCTTGTCTTCTCCAGGCAGCGGCTCCTGCCTTAGCCCCTGGTCCAGCCTCACGAAGCCAGGGCCCAGAGGACGTGGCCAGGGGGCGCTCAGCTGCAGCCCCTTCTTACCTTGATCTGGGTGCGTGGTGTCAGGAGGTGGGGGAGTCAGGTGGTTAAACACAACCTAGAGCGGAAATGCAGGCGCTCTATATTAGTTCACACCCTGAGGTCTGGGTGGGGCCCTGTGGGGCGAGGCTGCCAGCTGGAGGGTCTGGGGGAGCCCGAGCTGCACAGTTAAATTCTACATGAGCTGCTGAAACTCTCCAGGTGCCAGCACCAATCCCCACTACCCACCCCCCACCGTCTGCCAGACCACACACAGGGTTGGAGGAGGAGTACATGGGGATGCCCCAACTTCGTAAGAAGCAGCTGTGGAATTGGGGGCGGGGAACTGGATCACCAGCCAGGGTATAAGCCTGGCTCTGCTTTAAAAGATGAAGTGGCAAAAGAGTATTTGTTCTCGAGGGAAATTATTTAAAAAGCATATTTCGCTAAAATTCAATGAATGTATTCCCAGAAAGTGTTATACAGAAATGCTCCTAGCCCCCCAAAAAATTAAATAAAAATTGTTGAAGTGTGGAAATCACTCTTTGACCAAAGACAGACAAATAGACAAACTGGCTGGGAAGTCATGCAATGAAATTCTGGACAGCTCTAGGAGTTTGCGGCTATAGTCCTGCACATTCACGTGGATAAAACCCACATATGTAACAGAGATCAGAAACTCAGGTCTCCAGGCTTCCCTAGTGGCTCAGTGGTAAAGAATTCATCTGCCAGTGCAGGAGGCGCGGGTTCGATTCCTGATCTGGGAAGAGCCCACATGCCGAGGAGCAGTTAAGCCTGAATGCCACAACTACGGAGCCCGCGTGCCCTAGGACCCGTGCTCTGAGAAAAGAGAGGTCACCACCGTGAGAAGCTCGTGCACGACAACTAGGGAAGAGCCTGAGCAGCAGCAAAGACCCAGCACAGCCAAAAATAAACCAATAAATAAACATTAAAAAAAAAAAAGATCCCACGTCTCGACGAATATGTGCCATCTGATTCAAAGGGCAAAATCAAACTGAATAGTATACAGAAATGCATACATATGTGATCACACCGAAAAAGTGAAGCTGAGAAATGATAAACACTCAGGTCAGTGAGCCCCGAGGTGACGATGATGGACTGGGGGCAGCAGACGGTCTCAACTGGTCACTTTCTGCTTCTGAGGGTGAGGGGGTGCTGTGCTGGGTGTTCATTTTGTTCTTAGTTTCAACTTGATGTATGTGTTACAAATATTCCTTTTGTATTCTATATTTACTGAACACAATTTTGAAGTAGCATTTTGCAAAAAGGCATGTATCGCATGGTTCCATTGAAAATATAAACACATAAGTAACATACAGGAAAGGGGTCTGGAGGCAGGAGCTCTGAAGTGAAAAATCCTGGTATCATTGGGCAGTGGGACAAATGAGTATTTATAATTTTTTTCCATAATTAATATATATTATGTGACTTTTTAAAAAAAGTTAAAAGCATTCCAAACTCTAATACTTATTAGCAAGTAACAAACTCAATTTAAGTCAGAGTTTGCCCAGTGAATCAATCGTTCATTCAACAAACATTTCGTTATTTGCCAAGCCCTGCACTAAATTGGGACATAGATGGAGAAGATTTCTCTAGAAAATGGGATTAGCAATCCCCTCTCCCCCAACCACCTCAGGTCACTGTCAGAATAAAGCAATGGCCAGATGGATATGCTGATGAGGGCAGAGAGATCTGGAGTGGGGGATCCAGGCATGACTCCCAGCTGCCCCAAATGAAAAGGGGTAGGTGGCCAGGCAGGAGGAGACATGAATAGTCGTCTAAAAGTGCATCTTTGGGGATGGTACCATCAAATGGTGCTTTGTGAGCAGACCAGAGGGGACAGTGATCTCCAGGAGCTTCTGGGCAGTGATGGGACAGCAGATGTTGCTAAATGCTCCAGACTCCCCCAATTTCCTTTTTTCAAGTTGACATTTCTTTATTTCCTTTTCTCTTCAGGCTGCCCTTGCCCATTGAAAACTGGCTAAGAATTAACAGGTGGGCCTACCAGGCTTGGTCCTGTGCTAAAGGCAGTGTGCCTTCTATACCTGTATATACACTGCATATGGTCACAGCCCCATCAGAAAGGCATTCTAACTGGACCCGTTTTACAGATGCAGACACTGAAGCATAGAGGAGGTAAGTAACCTGCTTCGAAGCACACAGCTAATAAATTTTGACTCAACAACCTGGCTGCTTAATTTTATACTATACCACCACCACGACTTGAGCCAGGGTGGCCGTGGGAGGGGACCTGTTTGTCGGAGCCCTGAATTATCTAGAGATGGTGCTGGCCCTGGCTGGAGACAGGTAACAGCCCTGGAGCCACACAGGTAGGCTCTGTGCTCCCGTCGCCCACCCTCTCCAACTGGGCACCCAGGTCACTCACCAGGGATGGCAGTGGTGGGGGCTCTTTGCTCTGAGTGCTGGTCTTCACAGGGCTCCATCCACTCCTACCCTTCTCCTTGACCTGCCTTTTGCTGCTCACCACTCCCATCCTGTCAGAGAGTATGCAGCAGATCAGCGATGTTAGTTTTCAGAACCTCTGTGCACAAGAGAACCCCCAAACCCCTTCCGGTGGCCGATTACAAAGGTAGAGAGGCAGTAGTGGGGAGTGTGAATGTCAAAGTCAGAACATGAGTTCAGAAGGGGTTTGGGCGGGCTAAGCTTGTCTGCATCTTTTTCCAAGAGCCAGAAGAGGTGGCCCAGAGAGGAGAGACGCCTGGGTTTAGGACTCAGAGATGGTCTGGTCTGAGGAAAGTGCCAGAAACCTGCTGGGGTGGATCCCAGGCCCTGGGGACAGGAGCCTTGCTATCTAGAAAGAGGTGACCAACGCATCTGGTGGTCTGGGTTTCAGTCTTAACTTGGGAAGATCACATCCCCTCTCGAGGACCATGAGAACATTCTGAGGTTCTTTCCAGCTCAGGTTTTCAGATGAGATGCTGTAATTCACAGCACAGTGAGAGCACAGGCACCCAAGGTCAACTTCTCAGTAATACCTGGGAAAGTTCTCTAGAGGCGAATGGAATATGATTGAGACTTTTATTGAATAAAGAGACTTCAGTGACAGATGTGGGGAAGGCCCCAGCATCCCCACCATGTCATCAGCGCCCTCACTCCAGGGGCAGCTGTTCGGGGAGAGCTTACTCTTGCCAACAACTGTACCTATCTCATATCATCCTTCAGATCTCCAAAATGAGTGCAAGTGGGAGGTCTGAGCTGGTAAATAGCTGGTTCCTGGTCAGACACACAGAGCCAGTTTTGGAGCTTGGGCTGACCCTAGACCACCACGCTCCAGCTCACGCTGGCCCGCCCCCACCAGGCCGGTGCTTATGGAGGAAAGGGCTGTTGTCTGGAGGGTGTGTGGATGACGGGGTTCCTGACTGCCATAGGATATATACATCGTGCACCCCTTTCCCGCATCTCAGCGCCTTACAGTTGATGATTCATCGGTAATTAGCAGCATCTCCCCCTCTCTCTTAGTGATACATAAACGCTAGCCCTCCGAGCAGCAGCCTTTTAGACTCAAAGTAACACCGTAAAGCATTTCTTTCAGAGTTAAAAAGCACACGCCTCGTATTATTTCTCTTCAAAATCATCTTGAAATCAGAAAAGACTATAATAATTGTGAATAATGGATACAGAACCATAATAACAAATAACCCACAAGTATTGTTTTTTAGTATATTTCTCATACAGAACATTGTAAACTATGTGAGTAATATAGTACTAATTTTATTAGTACTATAATAATTACTAATTATTAGTAGTAATAACAATGTAAACTAATTACTAATTAGTTTTAGTTACTAATAATGAAAACAGTTCTGATAATTCACGTTGTTAAAGAATAACACTTTTTTCCTTGTATTTGTGGTGTGCGTGCTCAGTTGCTTCAGTCATGTCTGACTCTCTGTGATGCTATGGACTGTAGCCTGCCAGGCTCCTCTGTCCATGGGATTCTCCAGGCAGGAATACTGGAGTGGGTTGCCATGCCCTCTTTCAGGGGATCTTCCCGACCCAGGGATTGAACCTGGGTCTTCTGCATTACAGGCGGGTTATATACTGCTGAGCCACCAGCAAAACCCCTTTTTTGTATTTACTTGTATTTAAGTAGTCTCTTTTGTTGGTTTGGATCACCTTTAACATCAAATGAAATATAGCGCCAAAGTGACAGGTCACTGTTTCAGTTTTCAGAGATCTTTAGGGATCCACATCTTGGGTAAGGGATAGTAGGTTTGTACTTGGAAGGGCTGCTGAATTTTACCAGGTGCCTATTTAACATCTATTAACACAGTAATTTTTCTTCTTTAATTTGTTGATGTAATGAATTATCTTGATAAATTTTTTTCTATTGAAATATCCTTGCATTCTGGAGTAAAAGCTATTAGGTTACAGTACATTAGTCTTTTTGATTCATGGTTAGATCCTATTTGTTAATATTTTATTTTGAATGAAAATCTATATTCCCAAGTGTGATTAGTCTATGAGGAATTAAGATGATGCTGGCTTCCTAACATACCAGGACGCTCATCTTTTTTCCTATAATCTTGAGTAATTTAATAACATTGGGGCTATCTGTTCTTTAAAGGCTAAATGGAACTCAGCTGGTAAGTCCTCTGTTCCTGGGATTTTAAATAATAGATCTTTAAATAAACTTCCAATTTCTTCTACAGGAATTTGTGTCTTACTATTTTTCCTCCTTCTTACACCATTTTGATAATTTATATGATTTATAAGAGGTCTTTGATTTCCTTTACTTTTCAAATTCATTGCAATGAAGGTTTACATCATACTGTTTTGTAATTATTTTCATTTCTTCTCTTTCTTGATTATGGCTTATTTCTTGTTCCCAACAGACATTAAAAGTACTTTCAATAATAAGTATGATTTTTTAATTGGATAAAATTATCTGAAAGTTTCTAAGACCAAATAAAGTTTTATACCAGCTTTAAAATTACGAAAAAGGAGAGTATAATCAAAATAGCATGTAAGTGGTATAAGAACAGATGTCTCACCAGTGAAACATAACAATAAGCATGCAAACAGAGTCCAGTACATATGGAAATGTGGCATTTTAATTCAGTGCAGAGCTGAGGGTTTATTTTAATAAAAGGTATTGAGAAGATATATATCTACTTAGAAGAAAGTGCAACTGGACCCCAATCTCACACCACATTAAAAATAAGTTCCAGGTATACTGAAAAAAATATTAAAAAAATTTTTAATGAAAAATTAGGAGTCTAATATGTATGACCCAGGCTTCCCTGGTGGCTCAGTGGTAAAGAATCCACCTGCCAATGCAGGAGCCACAGGAGATGCAGGTTTGATCCCTGGATCAGGAAGATCCCCTGAAGAAGGAAATGGCAACCCAGTCCAGTATTCTTGCCTGGGAACTCCAATGGACAGAAGAACCTGGAAGGCTACAGTCCATGAGGTTGCAAAAGAAATAGATGCGACTTAGTGACTGAACAACAACAAAAATAACAACATATGATTCAGAGCTGGAGATAACAATGAACCAAGATAGACTAGCTGGAAACTACGAGAGAATAAAAAGACATATTCATAACAAAAAGGCAAATTCACAAATGCTAAAGGTACTAAGCATCAAGTCAGTAGATGAGCAATAGATTGGGGGAAAGATTTGCAAACTGTATGGCAGACAAATGTCTATTTATAACATACACAGAGCTCATGAAAATTGACAAGAAGTATGGGATTAGCATATAATCTACTCAATGGAAAAATTAGTAAAAATATAAATAGGCAATCCATCCAACACAAATGTGAATCACTAAATAGGCATGTGAAAATGCTAAAATTACTTCCCAATTGGAAAATGCAAATCAGAGTATCAAGGAAACACTATATTACATCAATAAGATTGGGAAATAAATACAAGGAATGGTAATGCCAATTGCTGATGATAGAGGGAAAATTGTGTTTCTTACACTTCTGGTACAAAAGTATTTATTATTGTTATTTCATCTGTTCTCTCTCACTCCATTTCTAGGTTGAAAGCTTTATGAAGACTGGAACTTTTGTATTATACATTGTTAAATCTAAATTACCAAAACAGTGCCTGGCATGGAATAAGTGCTTAATAAACATTTATTGAACAAATAAAAGATTAAATGTTACCAAACTTTTAGAAAGCAATCTTTCAAGTTCTATTAAAATGAAAAAATGTACATACCTTTCGATTTACAATCTCTCTTCCAAGAATCTCACCGTGTAACAAGACATCATTATATAAGAATGTATAAGATATACATGCTTTATTGCAGCAATAAAGCATCAAAAACCAGAACATAAAAAACTTTGTAACTGCTCACCAATTATAAAGCTGGACTTTAAAACTCTCTAAAATATGATACATCTATTTTTAAAAAGTGCTAGATCTTTACCAGCGAGGCTAAGAGAATTTCTACAACATATTGTTAGGTGAGAAGGGCAGCATGCAACGAAGCAGGTGAGGTTTACCCACATTCGGAAAAACAAAAGAACGAGACGAGAAACCCCTGTATAGGCTTAGGGTTAGGTTTGGGAGGATAAACAGCAAGATGTTTACTTAGGTTATTGGCGGGGGAGGTAGAGACAGAAAAGGAGGTAGAACACCCCCACCCCCAACCTCCAACAGAAGGAAAAAGCAAATTTAAAAAAATGTGTGTGTGGGTGTGTGTAGGAGTGTTGATGCAAAGTAGGGCTCCAAAAAGATATTTCCTAAAATGTTAATATTGTTTATCTCAAATAATAGGACCTCATGTGACTTTTGCTTTCTTATGATTTTATGTGTTCCTTGAATTCTTTAACAGCAAGCACATCTTATTGGTACAAGCAGAAAAATGAAAAAAGACGTGAATGACTTGCTCAGCACCAGAGAGGGTGTAAGACCTGCCCCAGGGTCAGCCCCAGCACTGGGGAAGACTCCCTGGGTCTCAGGCTTTTCCTCCTGGCTCAACGAAGGGTCGGCGGGCAGCAGCTTCTAGAATTTTCCCTACATGGACATCTGGTTCTGCACTTGTGCAAATGACCAACCCTGTCTGGTCAACCCTATTGCCACCAGTTTTAAACTTTCTGTGCAAACCTTTCTCTCCACTTAAACAACAGAACTGGACATCCACATAACTTGACGAGAAGTATCAATACAATTCCTCAGATTAAATCACCACTACTTACACTTCCTTGTCCTTCAGTTCCTTAGCAGTGTGTATGCAGATGGTTTTCCATGGGTTTTCTAAACACATAGGTTCTCCAGGGTCCCTTCACCCCTGGGGCTCTGACTGGAGCCCGAGTTAATCAGGAGGGCATGTGACGAGTAGCGTCCTGCCTCGTGCTTGGGCTGTCACCCTGCTGTGAAATTTTAGCAGTGTCAGGCTGGGTGGAGCCAGGAAACTCAGGGTCCGTGCAGAAGCCCTAGGCAACATGTGCAGGTCCCAGGAGCTTCAGGGGCTTTGCTGCACTCAGGGGATACTGGGCTCCTTCCAGCAGTGAAGAACTGATGGGAGAAGGGTATATGTGTAAGTGTGAGAGCGCACACCCGTGCACCTGTGTGTGTGTGCATGGCAGAGCAACCGTGTGTATGCTGTGTGTGTGTGTGCGTGTAGTGCAGAGAGGGTGGGGGAGTAGCAAGAGAAGGGGAAGGCTGGGGAGGGGCTCATGCTTGTTTATTTGGACTAGGTCAGATCCCCGTGCAGACCTTTACTGGAGCAGGGAGATCAATGTGGGCCCCAGGGAAGATGCCTGCAGCCTGAAACACAGCCTCAACCTTAGAACCTTTTATTTACAGTTGCATTTCACAGGTTGAAAGGACTTGATAGATATGATTTACTGGATATTCATGTAGCATCCATAGGGTTTTCCAGGTGCCGCTAGTGGTAAAGAACCTGCCTGCCAATGCAGGAGACTTAAGAGACGCCGGTTCCATCCCTGGGTTGGGAAGATCCCCTAGAGAAGGGCATGGCAACCCACTCCAATATTCTTGCCTGGAGAATCCCGTGGACAGAGGAACCTGGCAGGCTACAGTCCATAGGGTGGCATAGAGCTGGACACGACTGGAGTGACTTAGCATAGCACATAGCATCCATAGGGTGACATAGAGCTGGACACGACTGGAGTGACTTAGCATAGCACATAGCATCCATAGGGTGGCTACAGTTATTCTCATTTCACTGCTGAGGATGGAGTGGCCAGATGACTTGCTAAGATCACACTGAAGGTGACGGAGTCAGGGGCTGGAAGGAGTTCTCAGCCTATCCTGCCCCCGACCTCCCTGCCCAAAGAGGGTGCATGGGTGCCTTGCCTGGGGCTCTATCACCAGGGCTCACTGTTCGAGTTCTGACACCTTATCTTCATCTCTGTGGGGACTGCACCTGCCTCTGAAGGAAAAGCCCTCCGAGAGCTGATGGAGAGGGGAGGTGTGGAATTCCAGGAAGAGCCTGGCACAGCAGTCTCCCTCCTTCCTGGTCCAGGGGAAGTGGGTGGTCCAAGCAAGCAACCAATAGGCTGGGTGAACTTGGGCAAATCATCTCATCTTCTAGACTCAGTCTTCTCACCGATAAAATGGGGAAGTATGAAACTATTCCTCCTTTTCATATATAAAGACTTTTGGAAAAAACATACTCAAAGGTGAATGCCAAAAAAGCCAAACAATAGACTTTCCTGTTTGGGGCTGAGGAGGCAGTTTGTTTCTGCAGAATTAAACCAGGTTTCCATGCACTTTTCTGCTTGCATTACCCTGTCTGTGGGCTTCCTTCATCCTGGTCCTGGCATTATGGAACACCATTTTTTTTTAGCATGTTTTTAAATGAATACTGATAACCTGTCAATTATGTCTTGCCTATTTGGAAAAACTTGGTCTATTTTTAGCCTTTCACAGATGTCTTTTAATTATGCACTTACCCACAGTCACAGGTGTAATTCCAATGACTATTTGTCCATTTGTGTAAAATTAGGGGAAAAGGCACCAAAACATGGAAACAGTTGTGCAAACACTATTACTCAGATGAAAGTGCTAATCCGGACGAGACGGAACTGTTGACACACAGGTGGCGGTTCATTCATCAGCTGACGTGCTCAAGTCCAAGTTAGTGTGTGGAAGACGTTTGTAATGTGGACACAGGGTGCAGCTCCCTAGGTTCTATAAAGGTCAAAGGGCCTGTACATAAGTCATACGGTTGTTATCCAGACCAAACCAGATGAAAGAGCCAGAGCAGACAGGGTACTAAATAAATCGTAACTGGAGGATGAGCTGGGTGACAGAGGAGAGCCTCACGGTGCTCTGAGCTGGCCTGGGACCCCCTGAAGTCCCTGACCTTTCCCCTCGGGTTGAGGGCCCGGAGAGGCCAATGTGAATGGCAGGTCACCACGTGGCCCCAGAAGTGCTGATGGCTCTGAGTCCCTCCACCTGCACTGGCTGCTCCAGAAGCAGCCTATCTGAGAGGCAGGAAGTGGATGTAGAGGGAAAAAATCTTCTATTATACGAAGTCAACCCTGGAATGCACATGGTGGCAAGACAGAAAAATCAGTTTGACGCTGGTTTACTTTTTTAATTTTGAAAAATTGAGGTACACAAAGTACAACGTTGTGGCTCTGGTTTACTCTTTTAAAGCGCAGGTACCGGGACTTCCCTGGCAGCCCAGTGGGTAAGACTCTGCTTCCAGTGCAGGGGGCCTGGGTTCGATCCCTCGCTGGGGAACTAAGATCCCGCATGCCTTGCAACAAAAAGATTTTTTTAAATACCAGGTACTCTCATGTGTTAAGTGGCCTTCCTGTGCCAGATACTGAGCCAGACACCCCACAAACACTGTCGTGTTTGAGACAGACCACAGAGCGCCAAAGACAAGGTTGCAGAGGTCTGAACCCCAGTCTTGCTCTGTTCAACCTCTGTGTCCTTGCGAAATTTGCTTAACACTGCTGTAAGGATTCGATGAGTCATTCCATGCTCCTGGCACATCTTAGAACAGTGCGTGGCCCATAAAGTAAGTGTTTAATAAATACTTCACTATTACTCCACATATACAAATAACTACCAGTCACAGCTTCTTTAGTGACTGTGAAACGGGCAGCACCACCTTCTTTCTACAGATGAGATGGACTTGAGACTTGAAGCCCAGTTGAGCTAGTGAGCTGCGGGGACAGCCTACCTCTGACTGGTTCCTAAGTCTGGTGTCTGGAAATTTTGTCGTGTTCTTGGCCAAAATCTCAACTCTCTGACTTCACCTGACAGACGTGAGGGGCCAATTCAAGGTGGAACAGGTGAGCCTATGAGCAGAGCCAGGGCTCATTTTGGGCACTGGCTGGTGTCTCATGATGAGATACCAGCCTCCCATTGGTGAGTTCCTTGCATCCTTATGGAGTATTGGCCAACGTCTAAGCATTCCAAGTGTTGCCCCCCTCCATGAATCCTCTAGCGCAATGCCCATTTCCTAGATGAGAAGAATACAATGATGGGCTTATGACTCTGATCTAAAAAGAGGCCAAAGAACTTGAACCAAAACTCATTTTTCGAGTCTCCTGTTCAGGATAACTCAGCCTGAATGAAGGCAGTTCGCCTTGTGTGATCACCCCCTCCACTTGTGGTCATGATGGTCACAGGTGCTCTAACAGTGCTGGCTCTTAGAAACTACATTCTTGTGTCCACTCAGTCACAGAAACTGCATACTGTGTCAGGCGCAGCGAAGACACAGAGACGAAGCAAGGAAGATATCTGTTCTCTAGGGATGGTAAGACGAGACACGAACACTCAAGTCACAACAAGCAGGGTAGGCAGGTGGCGTTCAAAAGAGAGGTCTTGTGAGCTGAGCAAGAAGAAATCACTTCTACCTGTGAGAAAACACTAAGTAATCCTTAAAGGATGGTTCAGATATAATTTTTTAGATCGAAACTGTTTTGAATGAAAAAATTCAAAATATAAAACATAAGTATAATGAACACCTCTATACACATCTCCCAGATTCACCACTTATCTTTAGATACTATTATTATTACTTATTTTATTTTTTCCTTTTTTGGCCACACTGCCCAGCATGTGGGATCTTAGTTTTCCCAACCAAG
Organism: Bos indicus; assembly: GCF_029378745.1. Classification (NCBI taxonomy): domain Eukaryota; kingdom Metazoa; phylum Chordata; class Mammalia; order Artiodactyla; family Bovidae; genus Bos; species Bos indicus. Next base: position 7,675,010 of record NC_091767.1, read on the forward strand.
AATCAACCACACCCCTTGCCCTGGAAGCATGGAGCATTAACCACGGGACAGCCAGGGAAGGCTTAGAAATTATTTTCTTGATGGAAATACTTTAAGTGTTTTAAGACAAATCATTTTATAAAGGATTTAAACTTTGAAGTGAAATGAAACTCATGGCTTGAAACATGCTGTGTCACCTCCATACTCTGTACGCATCTCTAAAACATGGAGACATTTTTCTCACATAATCACAATGCCATTATCACACATAACAAAAGGAGCAGTAACTCTGTGGTTTTATCTAACATCCAATCCATAATCAGTTTCCCCCAGTTGTCTCAAAAAGGGCTTCCTGATGTTGGTTTGTCCTATTCAGGATTCAGACAAGCTTCACACATTGTATGGGATGGTTGAGTCCCTTGGGCCACCTTTACTGGAGTGACCTCCCACCCTCGCCCACCCTAGCCCCTGCTTGGGTTTGTTTCATGCCGTTGATTTGTCAGATCCAGATTGGTGGCCCTGTGGAATGTTCCGCTTTCTGGAGTTTGCTTCCTCATGATGGCTCATAATGGGTTCCCCTGTGTCTCATTGTTCTTGCTGTTCAGTCACCCAGTCATGTCCGACTCTTTGCGACCCCACGGACTGTGGCACACCAGGCCTCCCTGTCTCTCATCATCTCCCAAAGTTCGTCCAAGTTCATGTCCATTGTCGATGACGCCATCCAGCCATCTCATCCTCTTCTCCTTCAGCCCTCAATCGTTCACAGCAATGAGTCAGCTGTTCGCATCAGAAGACCAAACTACTGGCCTTTTGGCTTCAGCATCAGTCCTTCCAATGAGTATGTGGGGTTGACTCCCCTTAAGATTGACTGGTTTAATCTCCCGGCTGTCCAAGGGACTCTCCTGTCTCCTCCAGCACCACAGTTCAAAAGCATCAATTCTTTAGCTCTCCGCCTTCTTTATGGTCCAGCTCTCACAACTGTACATGACCCCTGGGAAGACCATGGCCTTGACCATATGGACCTTTGGTGGCAGAGTAATATCTCTGCTTTTCAACACACGGTCTAGGCTTGTCATACCTTTCCTGTCAAGAAACAAACGTCTTCTGACTTCATGGCTGCAGTCACCATCCATAGTGATTCTAGAGCCCACGAAGAGAAAATCTGTCACCACTTTCACCTTCTCCCCCTCTATTTGCCATGAGTTAATGGGGCTGGATGCCATGATCTTAATTTTTTTAATATTTAATTTTAAGCCAGCTCTTTCACTCTCCTCCTTTACCCTCCTTTACTCATCAAGAGGCTTTTTCATTCCTCTTCGTCTTTTGCCATTAGAGTGGTATCAGCCGCATGTCTGAGGTTGCTGGTGTTTCTCATACATAGAACTAACCCTGCAGGATTCACTACATCCAGGTTCATCTTCTTCTGATAGGGATGCCTAATAGGAGTGATATGTGCTTCACGTCACGTGGAGGCTCATCTGTCAGGAGGCTCAAATACCCAGCTGCACCACCTCAGAGATGCTAAGATAGATCTGGGTTCAGGTGATGCCAGCCTGATCCTTTCATTGAAAAGCTCCTTATCAACATTTTCAGCTAATGGTTCCATGAGAGGTCACTGAATACGGATGCTTTAATTCCAGCATTCCTTTCACACTTGTTAGTTGGGAGTTGAGAGAGTAAAGGATGAGAATGAGAGAACATCCGAAAAAAAAATGCCATGCATAATTCCACTAGGATTAAGTAGTATCCACATATAGAGAAACAGTGCTTTCCCAAAGACATGGAGACAAAACCCTTGTTCAGAAAACAGAGTTTTTCCATTGGCTAGATTGTAGAGCATGTGATGGAATCAGTCAGGAAACCACAGTGAATGCCTTGTGCAGTATTTTCAATACTAGTGGGATATCTGCCCAGTGCTTTCACAGGACCCACTGTCAGAGCTGGAACTCCTGCCTGGGTACCTTGGGGCTGCTGGGCGAGCTGGCAGTGAACTTGGACTTGTGTGTGCCCTGGGCCAAAGTGGCTGCCAACTTAGGCTTGGCGATGAGTAGACACACATGTGGCTGTTTCGATTTTGCAAATTGAAAATGTTCCCACAGTGGAAATTCACTCCCCACAATGATAAATTTGATGGAAACTGTTTTCAGGTGGTGAAACGTTTGAGGGTGCTAAGCAAAACTTCAGGAAGGAAGACAGCATTTCTGTGAAAATGTGTTAAAATACAGATGCATGCTTACTGTGTCACCTACATTTGATTCTGCTGACATAGCGAAGCTTGAAATTTGTTAGGCAAATTATGTGTAAAAATGGCACCAGGATAGTATTTAAATTCTTGTGATAATTACTAGCTTGTGAACAAAATTCTTTTATTTGGAGACACCATATACATGTTTATTTAAAAAACCACAGTAGTGGTAAGTAAAACATGCTGCCCATATGTCGAAATGCAAACAGCTACTGGTATATTTGGTACTGATGGGACTGTGGACTTTAATCTACTTTGTTTCTTTTTTTGCATTGTTTTTATTACAAAATTAAATCATGAATTCACTACTTCCTAATGGAGTCAGCTATGATTTCTTAGCATAGTCGTTGCTTAACTTGCATTATCACAGCTGGGAGTTTGCAGATTCCTGAGTTCCAGCCCCAGCAGTTCTGACATGGAGGTCCAGCCTGGGGCCAAGTGTCTGCATTTTTAATTAGCTCCCTGACCATGCTGATGCAGACAAGTTCACCTACCCCACTTCACAAAGACTCTTTCTTTTATTTGGCTGCACTTCCAGAGAATTACTTGCAAAAGGGATTAAAAGATAGTCTTGCAGACCTTCATAGTGAAGTCGCTCAGTCGTGTCCAACTCTTTGTGACCCCATGGACTGCAGCCTGCCAGGCTCCTCTGTCCATGGGATTTTCCAGGCAAGAATAGTGGAGTGGGGTGCCATTTCCTTCTCCAGGGGATCTTCCCAACCCAAGGATCGAACCTGGGTCTCCCAGATTGCAGGCAGACCTTCATTTGAGTCCCTCATAACTTGACATACAAAACAGAAAGAGACTCACAGACTTAGAGAATGAACACATGTTTTCTGGAGGAAAGGATGAGGGGGAAGGGACAATTAGGGAGTTTGGGATGGACATATACACACTGCTGTATTTAAAATGGATAACCTACAAGAACCTACTGTTTAGTGCAGGGAGCTCTGCTCAGTGTTGTGTGACAGTGTGGATGAGAGAGGAGTTTAGGGAGAATGGATACATGTATATGTATGGTTGAGTCCCTTCACTGCTCACCAGAAACTATGACATTGTTAATCAACTACACCCCAACACAAAAGCTCTAAAAAATAAATAAAATCAAAAAAGAGTCTCTCATAAATAATGCTTATAGTTTTCCTACCACTGATCCTCTTATCTTGAAAGGAAACATTTTTTGTCCTCCATACACATATTCCTTCCATATTAATATATTTCTATATAGTTTTTGGACATGGGGGAGATAACTTCCCTTTCTACAAGAACAGCCAGCATGACTCTAATATTTGCCAATTGGCAAAGCATTTTCACATGTGTATCTCAGGAGCCTCAGAACAACCCTGTGAGCAGAATCCTCACCTTCATCCTCTGGAGGCTGAAGACGGGAAGAAGCAGAAGAAACTGAACAGGCATTTGAGTCTCCTCTCTGACGTGAAGCCGTGTTCTCTCACGCTGAGGCTCACAGCTGTGCTCCCAAATGCACATCTGTTCACAGCCTGAATTTCTTTCTCATTATCCATCGTTGGTCCTCGAGAGCCTCCTCTCCGATATTTATTAAGCACAACTCAGAAGTGGAATTGGTAAACAGAAAGGAGACTTGCGCAGAGAAGCACCTCCACAGGTTTCAGGGGGTGGTGGGGACATTTGGACTGAAAAAGTTGGCTCTATTTTATGCTTGCAAACAGGAATTTGGGAAAGGTAAAGACAGCAAAAAAGAAAGAAAAAAAAAGGTCTTAGGTCCCTGACATTTTTGGGGTTAACTGTAATAATGTTACAGTTATTGTAATTATCTGTAATAGTCGACAGACACGGATTGACAGGCACGGAGATCTAAAATTAACTTATAAAAACTCTCTGTCGTAGGATCTGCCCATCAAACGGGAGAGTGAATACCAACGCAGAGTGCCTGTGCTCCTTCCTGCTCAAAGCCCGTCACACTGCCAGGGCATTCCAAGTAGTGCCTCTAGTACTGACAGCAGACACACTCCTTCCCCTTTTATAGATGAAGAAACTGAGGCTCACCGATGTCCAAAGACGTGATCAAGACTATATAGTGAGTCACGGACTGATATTTAAAAATCAGTCCTATAGATTTGAAAGTTAGCTGATTCTACTCTGTTCCAAAGTATGTGAAGTAATGAAAATAAGACACTGAGATGACATCTGCGAAAAGCATGAAACTGATTAGAAAATTAAGTAATAACTGATAAACAAGTAAAAGTAGATCATGATAGGATTTTAGAACAAGATGAGGACCTTGGAAATTGTAGACATAGCAACAGAAAAAGAAACTAAAGTGAAGCACTTTAAATAAAAAAAGAAATAAAAGTGGAAAAAGAACAAGCACAGTGACCTGTGAGACAGTATTATGTGGTCAAAAAACATGTCATTGGATTATCAGAAGAGGGATAGAAAAGAAAAAAAATTGGAAGAAATGAAAGATGGAAATTCCAAATTTGATGAAAACTATAAACTCAAAGATTTGAGAAAGTCACTCAACCTCATAGATGAAGAAAACCACATCAAGTTACATCAGGATCAAATTGCTAAAAACTTGCGATAATGAAAAAATCCTAAAAACTGCTAAAAAGGATACATTATATTTTTAGCAAAACATCGTAGGAGAAAATCTTTCTGACTTTGACAGGCAAAAAATCTTTTAGAACATAAAAGCATGAACTATGAAAGGAAAATTTGATATATTAGAGTTTTTCAAAATTAAGAATGTCTGCACTTTAAAAGACACCATTAAGGAAATGAAGAGGTAAACCACAGACTGGGGAAAATATCTGAAAAACATGTATCTGATGTGAGAATATATAAATAACTTTTTCAACTCAGTAAAAGAAGACAAAAATTTAACTTAAATAGTTGAACAAAGGAGATATTATATGATTGGCAAAGAAGCACATGAAAAGGCGATCAACATTATCAATCGTTAGAGAAAATGGTGATTAAAATCACCAAGAGATACCTCTACATACCCGCCAGAATGGCTACTGCTAAAAGACCAGCCAAAGCAAATGTTGGGCGGGCTCCGGGGAAACTGCAGCTCTCACACAGCATTGAATGCCGACAGCAAAGCGAAATGGAACAGAAGCCTGGGACACCAGTTTGGGAGCTTCTATTCTATGATCCAGAGATTTCATTTCTAGTTATTGATCAAACAGCAGTGGACACATCTAACACAAAGACTCGTGGGCATACACTCCTAGCAGCTTTACTCATTAGCTCCCACTGGAAACAACGCAAAGGTCCATTAACTGATAAATGGATTTCAAAAATGCAGTTGTAATTGATCACTCTAGCTATACTAACTCCAGTAGTCTTGCCTGGAGAATCCCATGGACGGAGGAGCCTGGTGGGCTGCAGTCCATGGGGTCGCTGAGGGTCGGACACGACTGAGCGACTTCACTTTCACTTTTCACTTTCATGCATTGGAGAAGGAAATGGCAACCCACCCAGTGTTCTTGCCTGGAGAATCCCAGGTACGGGGGAGGCCTGGTGGGCTGCCGTCTATGGGGTCGCACAGAGTCGGACACGACTGAAGCTACTTAGCAGCAGCAGCAGCTATACATGGTGAACTTCCAGAGCACCATGCTAAGAGAAGGAAACAAAACACAAAGAATGTATACTGTCTGATTCCATACACAGCCCCCTCATATGCACGGGGATTTGATTCCAGGAGTCTCCACATTTGCCAAAATACCTCCTTGTCTGCCCTTCATATTCACAGTTTTTGTATTTACAGATTGAACCAACCACAAATGAAAATTTCGATAAAGAAGAGAGGGTACAGGTGGGAGGCAGGTAAGGAAGGGCTTCTGCATCTTTCATAGTGGGAATTGATATAATTGCCCCAGAGATATATTTAAAATCAAAGTATTGGTATTCTTTAAAGTTACAAAGGTGATGAAAAGGAGATTTAAAAACAAAAACTGTTAGCATCCCTTATTTCTGGGGTGAGAGAGGGAGGGGTGGGACAAATTTCTATTTTTCAGTTTAGACCCTTTGGAGCTTTCCACATTTTAAGAAATAATGTTTATGGATAACTTATGTAGTGATAAAATCTAACTCGGCAAATGAATGGGTAGACAAATAAATTAGGAAAAGAATAAAAGATCTAACTGACCAAAAATGCCTGGAATACATTATTGTTAGGTGAAAGAGTTTATTGAAGAGTACTTTGTATAAATAATCATAGAAAAGAAAAAAAAAGGGGAGTATATAAATATATTTGCAAATGAAAAAAATGTCTGAAAGCCCTTTGGTATAAATAAAACTGCCAACAGGGCTGTTTCTGGAGAGTGAAATTAACGACCAAAAAAGACTTTACATTTTTACTTCACACCCTTCGGTGCGGTTTGTGTTAAACATAGAACAATACGCTTAAATACATAATACCATTAAATAGTGGTGGTGGTGGTGGTGGTTTAGCCCCTTAAGTCGAGTCCGACTCTTGTGACCCCATGGACTGTAGCCCGCCAGGCTCCTCTGTCCACGGGATTCTCCAGGCAAGAATACTGGAGTGGGTTGCCATTTCCTTCTCCCAATACCATTAAATATTGTTTTTTAAATGTGAAGTAAAAAAAAAATGAATTGGCAATTACCCTAAAAAAATATATGGGACACGTGCCCCTGAGCAACATTCTAAAGGATGAAAGCGGTGACGGAATTCTATCCTTTGTGGGTTCAGGCCATGCTTGGAGGACCTGGCTTCCTCTGATGAATCACATTAATATACTTTCCTCTTTCCGCACGTAATCTGCTTGCAGTTATAGGAAATTCACAAAGTAGAGAGGAAGATAAGATTTACTGACAGCACCATTATTTAGAGATAATCACTGTTAGTTAGGGCTTCCCTGGTGGCTCAGAGGTTAAAGCATCTACCCGCAATACGGGAGACCCGGTTCGATCCCTGGGTCGGGAAGATCCCCTGGAGAAGGAAATGGCAATCCACTCCACTATTTTTGCCTGGAGAATCCCATGGAGGGAGGAGCCTGGTAGGCTACAGTCCATGGGGTCACAAAGAGTCGGACACAACTGAGCTACTTTACTTCACTGTTAGTTAACATTCTGGTATGCCATTTTCCATCGGCATTTTTTTAAAAAACGCAGAACTGGGATCGTGATCGACATCCGGTTCTGTGACCTGTTTCTAAGACTGTATCACGGCTACCTTTTCCTGTCATTTACCCCCTTTGCATGTTGCATCACATGCAGGGCTGTGGGGCCTCTTATTGGAAGGTGGTACCATACTTAATTTACCCATTCTTCTGCTTCCATGCCCAAGCTGCTTCCATTTTTTTAGTATCAGAAATAATTCTGCAAACATGTCCTTTGCTCATATACCCTACCCTTGTTCAAGTCCCCCGTTAATCTTTGTTGAGGTTAAAAATCCTAGAAGTGGGATTGCTGGCCTCAAGAGCATAATATGTTTAAGTCTTCTGATACATAATTGCCAAATTGTCCTTTAGGCATTTTCAGACAACTGGATATATGGATTTCCCTGTACTTTCTTTAGGAAACATTATTATTCTTTTTATACTAAGTTAATTTATTTAAAAAGTTATCTTTTACTTTTCAATCTAATTTTTTTGTTTCGTTGCTGTCGTTCACTCAGTCGTGTCTGACTCTTTGCAACTCCCTGGACTAAGTAAGTAATATACATATGTTGAAAATCAGAAAATTAAGATCTATATAAAGGAAAAAATTAGAAAGACTCAAAATCTCACCACATATGAAAAAAACACTATGAACACTTTGGTGATGAATTTGCAGAGCTTTCATATTTGCATATCCCCTTAAGAAGATGGAACCAGCCTGTTTATGCCGTATAATAACGTGGTTATTTCAGCAAACAGTACAGTGTAAACTACATATACATAAGGGTAATTTGGGAACCAATATTATTAATTGCATGCCATCTACAGACAACATTAATTTATTTAATCACTATTGCTCAAATAAGTTATTTTCAACCTTTGATTGCTATAAATAAACCTGTAGTAAACATCCTTATAGGATAAATCTTTAGTTGTTTGTCCAATATTTTTAAAGCTATATTTCTATAAGAGGAATTATGAAGTCAAAGAAGATGCATATTTTTAAGGATCTTGAACTCTGATACTAATTTCTGCAAAGATGGTATTAATTTATATTTTTACAGCAATGAAGAAAGCTCATTTCCCTTTATCTTTGTCAAGAGCTTTTATCAAGTTGCAAACCTTTGCCAATCCAATAAGTGAAAAGCAACATGGCTTTAATTTACTTTTCTGTGAATATTTATCATGTATTTATCAACCACTTGTGTTTCTCCTGTGATGAATTGGTTGTCCACAGTCTCTGCTTATTTTTACATTGAGGTGTTTATCATTTTTCCTAATTACATACAGGAACTCTTTATATCATAGATACATTGAATTTATACATTAATTTGTCAAATATATTCTAAATACTTTTCTCATTTTCTTTTAAATTTTGTTTAAAGTATTTACTGTGCACAAAAGATTATCATCTTTATCTTGTCAGTTTACTAATCTTTCTCACCAATCTTTGCTTTTGGTGTTCCCTCTTAGAAATATCTTCCCCAACCTAAGATTATAGATATATACACCTACGTATGTATTTATTAATTTTCACTATTAGCTTTTTCACAATATTTTATATACATAAAAAACTCAGAAACAAATGTAACAGCACTAACATCAAACACGTATTAATATTTTGTCACATTTACTTCAGTTCTCTTTTTCTTCCTCTCTCTCTTTTTACGTCACCAATATTACTAAAACTTGATCATAATTTTCTCCTTTCTTTGTCTCCAAAGTCATCATCATATTGAAGTAACTGGGTGTTATTACCACATATGATTTTGTACATTTATGACATTCAAATAAACAGCCACAAGTAATATATACTTTTGTATGCTTTGCCAACGGAGAAGGCAATGGCACCCCACTCCAGTACTCTTGCTTGGAAAATCCCATGGACGGAGGAGCCTGTTAGGCTGCAGTCCATGGGGTCACTAAAAGTCGGACACGACTGAGCGACTTCACTTTCACTTTTCACTTTCATGCATTGGATAAGGAAATGGCAGCCCACTCCAGTGTTCTTGCCTGGAGAATCCCAGGGACAGGGGAGCCTGGTGGGCTGCCGTCTATGGGGTCACACAGAGTCGAACACGACTGAAGTGACTTATGGCCTCATAATGCAAGTAACGTTTTTGAAACTTGTTTTTTTTTACCCAAACTTATTCTTGAGGTTTATTTATTTTGCTATACAGATCCCTAATTCTTCTATTTTTAAAAAATCATATTCCATTAAGTGAATAAACCACATCTTATTTGCCCCTTTAATCATTTTTTGCTAAAGAACAATTGAGTTGTCTCCTCTTTTTCACGATGACAAACTCCATGGTGAGGAGCCCATGTCCCCCTGCACATGTGTGAGACTATCTCTGAACAGCGTGGCTCCAGGGTACTGTGAGGACCCACAGGGCTATAGCGTGAGATCCTTCAGTTTGGCTGTGGAGTCCCAAAACTGTCTCCAAGGTACCAAATTGTCCTCCTCCCAGCAATACTCAAGAATTCTCATTTCTCCACATGCTTGCCAAAACCGGTGTCATGAGAAATTGCTTTTTACTAATCCAATGGGTAATAAATGGAATCTTTTTGTTATTTGTTTTTTCTTGATTACTTTTAAGATGTTTATTGATTTATGTGGGTTTTTCCCTCTGTGGATGGCCCATTCATATCCTTTGACCATTTAGAAAAATTGCAGTTTTATTTTTTAAAAAAAGAACTCATTTATTTTCGGTTATTATTGATTTTTTTTTTCCTACTGTGGAAACTATTTACAAATCGATGAAACTTTGCTATGGTCTGTAACCAAGATATGTATAAAAGGATTTGCTATCACATTTGAAGCAATGCACACGAAGACAACTGCCAAATTCCTTAGACTGGATAAGAGAAATTTAAAAGGCAAGAGAAGTTCTGGTAACAGAGTAATGCACTGATCAACACCATCATGAAAGCAACTTGTCATGGTCTAACTCTCAGTGTTGTTTTTTTCCCTCAGTGTTGTGTAAATAAAAGAAAGATATGTCCTAACCAGAAAAAAAAAAAAAAAAGAATGCATTTCTAAGAGGTATAAACTTCCAGTTAAAAAATGAATGTCATCGTGATACTATAATCTATAGTATTTGGACTGCCTATTTTTCAGATTTCCTCCTTCTGTTCAGGCCTTCAGAAGGAAAATTACTCTGCTTCAACACCAAGGAACTATTTCAAGACTCTTGATCCAAACTTCAAACTGCTTTCCTGTGACAACCCGGTTTGCCAGCAGCTGTGTGGGAGCAGGCCCACCTCGGGCAGTGTGGCCCCCTGACGTGCTCCTGCCTCCCTCCTTTCCTGTGAAGAGCCTGTTCTCCCTGACAGAGGCCCGTGAGCACAGGTCCTGGGCATGCTGTGGGGAGCAGAGACCAGGGATGCGCTCCGGAGCTTGCGTGCTGGCTGGCAGAGAGGTGAGCCAAAGACAGCCCAGACAGCATACAAGCAGAGAAAATGGCTAATCACTTCTGAGAAAGGTGAGTTTGTGCAGAGAGCAGAGCCCGTGTGATGGATTTGAAAGAGACACGAGGTTATTCAGTGGAGGAAAGCCCTCCCAGGTCTGAGTGACCAGAGGCAGCTGCCTGAGGTTGAAAGGGCAGGGGGATGGCAGGATGGAAGATCCTGGGTTGCGGGGCTGAGGATTGCGAGCCCTGGAGGGGCTCAGCCTGGAGCAGAGTCAGTGGGGAGGATGGAGTAGGTGAGGGCAGAGAGGAGGGCATGTGAGGGAGCCGGGCTTCCTTTCAAGAAGCCACATGAACCTCTAGATGGCTTCAAGTGGACCCACTTACCTGATCGAAAGATCACGGCAGCTGCAGAGGGCCTCTGTGAAAGGTGGTGGACGAGAGATCGGAGAAGGGGGATGTGAAGGGGAATGGGGAGATGCCAAACAAGGTGACGATGAGCTTTAGCTGTGGGAGGGGCTGTGCGTGGAGGGGAAAGAGCTGCCCCATGCTCCTCCTACGGATCAGAACCTCTCACCCTCCCCCACCTGGGGATGTCTGTCCTCAGAATTGGAACCCAGTTCCCAGCAGGGATTCCACAGATTAGTCTTCAAAAATTGAATGTCCTAAGTAAACACACACGAAAGTGGCTGTTTGATGTCTGAAGCCAAGTTCTGCCAGGAGTACCTGCTCTCTACAGCCTTGGCTGGAGCCTGGATCTGAAGGATCGTCTGTGCCTTGTCTAGCATAAAGCGATTCTAGTGCCCATGTGAAGCCAGAAGGCTGCTCAGTGTGGGGTGGGGCGGTGCTGCCAGCTCCTGGGCAACTGGAGGAACTGGGATTCAACCATCAGCTGGCTGTGGACACTGTGTCTTCCCCCATCTGCTGCCTACCTCAGCTTCCTCCCTGTTGAGTGAGTTTTGAGCAGCCAGCATGCATCACTGTCATCAGCATCTAAGGGAGCTCAGCTTCCTCCTCTTGGAGGTTACCCTCCTGAACCATGGGCTCAGCGCTGGGCTGCTCTAGAAGCTGCTACAGGAGAAAGGTACCTCTTTGGCTTCCCAGAAGTCACTCTTAGCTGAGGGGGAGGGCCCTGGACTCAGGATCCAATTGTGGGACCTTGGGAAATAGCACCTAATCATGTAATGGGGCCAAGAACTCTGACCACAGAGCTGGGGCTGCACCAGCAGTAGGCAGGGTCTCACCACGGTGGGCTCAGCAGCAATGGAGCATGGTCTTCAAGAGCTGGGCAGCTGCCTCCTGCCCCACAAGGTGCTGCTCATGCCCAGGAAAAGCTCCCTATCAAATTTGACTCAGCAAGTAGGTGGGGCACAGAGAAGCCAGGCCTATGCTGCAACAGCAGGAGGCTCTGGGAAGCCTGGCGGCATCTGAAAGGTTCCAGTGTGCTTGGAGGCTAGGAAGTCCGTGATGCTCAGGGGGGAACAGAGCCAGAGGAGGGGTTGGTAGAGCTCAGAGAAGCAGTGGACTACATCACCAATCATACTGCCACTTGGATTTCTAGTAAACAGCTCAGACTTGAAATGGCCAAAAGGACCCCCTTGTTTTTTTTCCCCAAACTCCCTAGGCCTCAAAGATTTCCCATCTCACTAAACAGTGCCTCCATCTTGGAGTTTCTCCCGCTCTTTCTCCTACTTCCCACAAACCATCACCAAATTCTGCGGGCTCAGCATGCAGCCAGAACTGGGCCACTGTTGCTATTCCAGTCAAAGCCAGGACCTTGCAGTGGCCTCCCAGCTGTTCTTCTGTTTCTCTTCTGGCCCTCCCACCAGCCTGATGCTGGAAGATGCAGGTCAGGCCATGCCACTTCTCCCCCGATTACCACCTGGCACGACATAGATTTCCAAATTTGTTTGGTGTCTGTCGTCCTGCACGAGAAGAGGCCTTTGTTTTGTCCACTGATGTGACTCGTGCCTCAGGAAAAGCTCATAGTTATGTCTGAGTGAGCGAACAGACAGCTCCTCTTCTCACGTGGCATCCATTCTACCATCGACAGAGGCAGTTGATCGCATCGTGAAATTCCATCCCTGCCCCAGCCCTCGAGGCTTCAGGGTTATTGCATGATATGCCAGGATCCAAACCTCCTCCTCCTTTTGGTCCATTGCCTTGTTCGCTTCCCGTCCTGGCCCAGGACTACAGCACCACCTTTCCCGAGGCAGCAGAAGAGGAGGGATTTTAAATCATGAGGGACGCATTTCAGTCACGGCTCTGCCTCTTGGTAGCTGAATGCCCCTCTCCTCCTCTAGGAGCTGGCATGCGGATCTCACAGCCGCTCATGTGAGCAGCGCTTTATAGATGCTACAAGCCAGGTGCTAATGGCAGCCACTATATTAAACACACACTCTACTCTTCCCCTTTCCACAGGTTCCCCTCCAAAACTATCCTAAAGAACGAATGTCTCCCTCTGGGTGAACCTGTGGGGCAGCTTATTGTTCCTTCTCCCCTCAGAGACCCCATCCCTCCTGAAGGCCCAGAAGGATGGAATGTTTCTTCCTGCCACTTCCCTGGAATTAGACTGATTCCCAGACCCCTGTCCAAACCCTAGTAATGCTTCCGGTGAGCCTCTGAACTTCCTGAGGTTACAGAGGGTTTATCTAAACTCTGCAAGTCTCAGAAATCAAAACCACAGCCATCAATCTTCCTTCCTTTTTTTCTTCTCCCCTTCCATTCCTCCCTCCCTTGGCAGTTTTGGAATAAATTTAGTATTTGTCATTTCCTTTCTCAGGGCTTCCTAGGTGGCTCAGTGGCAAAGAATTTGCCTGCCAATGCAGGAGCCTCAGGAGACAGGTTTGATCCCTAGATTGAGAAGATCCTCTGGAGAAGGAAATGGCAACCCACTGCAGTGTTCTTGCTTGGGAAATCCCATGTACAGAGGAGCCTGGCAGGCTACAGTCCATGGGGTCGCAAAGAGCAGGACACGACCGAGCAACTGAGCACACAGTCATTTCCTTTCTCTCCCACATCCACGCAGTTTTCTGAGTTTAGTTCTTGGGGAAATGGGAGAAGATGGAGAAGTATCAATGCAAGACCTCCTAGGGGATCTGCTTGTCAATTAACGAGCATTTTCTGAGTGGAAAAGATGCCTTGGGAGGTGAGAACCATAGAGCAGAAACCACCCTTCTGCTGTGCCTCGGGGGAGGGATGGCTCAACCACACAGGTTATGAGAAGCCTTACTGGGCTGTGTGGTCTGAGGTCGTCCACTGTGGTGTTTATCAGAAGGTTTTTTCTTGGTTAGATTGACCCTCAGTAAGAACACGGTGTACACCTGCAAGATGGAACACGCCAAGGTGCACATGTGCACACACAGCCCCCATGCCTTGAAACAAAGGCTCATGCAATGTTATTTGTCCTCACTCAAGCAATGCGTTTGAGTATTTTCTATCCTATTCTATTTCTCAAAAAAAGATTTTTTAAATTAGGTAAATACACATGACACAAAATTTACTATCTTAATTTTTAACTGTACAGTTAGGTAATGGAACAAATATTCACATTGCTGGGCACCCAATCTCCAGAACTTCTTCATCTTGCAAAATTGAAACTTAATCTCCATTAAAGAAAAACTCCCCATTTTCCCCTCTGCCAGTCCCTGATAACCACTTTTCTACTTTCAGTCTCTATAAATTGACTACTCTGGGGACCTCATAGAAGTGACACCATACTGTACTTGTCCTTCTGGGACTGACATTTCATTTAGCATAATGCCCTCATGGTTCATCCATGTCGTGCCATGTGTTTGAATTTCCTTTTTTTTTTTTTTTAAGGCTGAATAATATTCCATGGCATATACATGCAACAATGTATTTATCCACTCAACCATGCGGCTATTGCGAATAATGCCACTGTGATATTTGTACAGTATGCAAATATCTCTTTGAGACTGCTTTCTCTTCCCCTCTCAACTCCCTCTCTGCCTTTATCATGGCCCACAGATCAGCTGTCTTCCCCTCTGTGCCCTCAGCCTCGTTCCTCTGACTTTGCCATCCCCATCTCCCAAACTGCTGACACTTCCTTTAAGGTTTGGGGGTCCCAGTTCTGGAGCCAAGCACGCCAGTGTCAGCACCAGCCTCCTTGGGGCCCAATGTGTGGACGCGCCTCAGGACCCAGGCACTCTCTGCCTGGGTTCAGTCCAGAGCTGGCAGTAGAGACGAATGTTTTAGCAAATTGTGATAGAGTATGAAAATATTCTATCAAGGGTACAACAAATTTTGTGAGGACTTTGCTTCAGCCTTTCTTGAATAATTAATTCCTGTTTTTGGGTAGGCAGTCATGCTTTTTGCCCAGAAAACCTTGAAAGTGAGTAATTTAGACTCATCTAGAAATTGAGGCAAAGGCAAAAAAAGCCAAAAATGCTCTTATGAAAGCAAGTTACTGAATGATTTTGTGTTAAATAAGATGAAATATATAACGCACTTATAAGAGTGCCTCAACACATAGTATGGACTCAATAAATGTGACTTATTACTGTTAAACCATGGCACAATAATATATTATTATAAAGTGTTAGTTGCTTGGCCTGCAGCCCACCAGGCTTCTCTGTCCACGAGATTCTCCAGGCAAGAATACTGGAGTGGGTAGCCATTCCCTTCTCCACGGGATCTTCCTGACCCAGGGACTGAACCTGGGTCTTCTGCATTGAAGAGAAAACACAAATATAATAAAATGCCTTCTCACCCACTTCTCCCTAATACTCCCCTGTCATAAACAGTAAACAGTCTAATTTTCTAGGGCAATGGTAAAAAGATGCCATTTATATCAAAAGCCAGGGTTATTGCATGTACTGATTATCGATCACAGGCAAAACTAGAGGGCCAATAAGGCACACTGATCTACCGTTTAATGTTGTATTACATATAAGATGCCCAAGATGAAATTATAATTTACTCTTTTCTATTGCATGATTATTTCCCAAATTTCAGGAAGTCTTTGCTCTTTCAAGGCTGCCAGTTTTCCGTAATAATAATAAGTGGTTAACTTAGCAGAAATTCTCAGAGGAAGTAAGGAGACTTGAGATTAAATTTTGCCCCATCTTTTTGCCTGCAGGTATGAATGCTTGTGAAGAAGGCAATGGCACCCCACTCCAGTACTCTTGCCTGGAAAATCCCATGGACAGAGGAGCCTGGTGGGCTATAGTTCATGAGGTCACTAAGAATCAGACACGACTGAGCGGCTTCACTTTCACTTTTCAGTTTCATGCATTGGAGAAGGAAATGACAACCCACTCCAGTGTTCTTGTCTGGAGAATCCCAGGGATGGGGGAGCCTGGTGGGAGGCCATCTATGGGGTCACTCAGAGTCAGACACGACTGAAGTGACTTAGCAGCAGCAGCAGCAGCATGAACACTTGAGTTTAAGGAGATTCAGGACAAGATTACTAAGACAGAAAGGAAATCAAACACATTTAGGAAGCCAAAGTCACCAACAGGTGCCAAGTAGGTTGTTGTTACTAAAAACATCTGAAGAGAAAAGGTCCATTTGTATTTAGTAAATCATGAGCTCAAGTCTCCCACCCATTGGGTTGGACTGTTGGGTTCAATCTCTTGGACTTCAGAGTTTCCTTGGCTCTTTAAGCCTTGAGTGATAACATTTCCGTTTGATAAACACAGCTCATCTCCTATGGTTAATGCTTGTAGGAGGAAAGAACAATTAACCACCACAAATATTTCTGTGTCAGTCTGACTCCTTGGAGAGAAATGCAAGGCTTAAAAAAAAAAATCAAAACATTTAGTGAAGTTTAGTGAAGAACCAAAGATAGCCATAATCATGGCAGAACCTTGAACACATTAGCATTTAGCTTTGGTTAAAGAAGTAAAAAGAGAAGCAACTCTCTTAACCATAGGGCACTTTAGCATAATGGGTGTGTGTGCGTGTGTGTGTACTGAGTTGCTTCAGTTGTGTCCAACTCTTTGCAACCCTACGGACCATAGCCTGCCAAGTTCCTTGGTCCATGGGATTCTCCAGGCAAGAATACTGGAGTGGATAGCCATTCATTCCCTCCTCCAGGGGATCTTCCTGATCCAGGGATCGAAACTGCGTCTCTTATGTCTCTTGCTTTGACAGGAGGATTCT
The DNA here is from genome assembly GCF_029378745.1 of Bos indicus. Lineage (NCBI taxonomy): Eukaryota > Metazoa > Chordata > Mammalia > Artiodactyla > Bovidae > Bos > Bos indicus. The sequence continues at coordinate 7,691,878 of NC_091767.1, forward strand.
TTACCACTGGTGCCATCTGGAAAGCCTCAGGTAATGGGTATGCACACACAGATCAGGCAGTGAGATACACTTGGGTTCTAGTCCAAAGGCTCCTCAGATGGGAATAATATGGTCCCCATTCCACATCTGGACTTCTGTGTGTAGGCACAGATCTTTAGAATTCTTTCATTTCAACACCAGACTTGCCAAAGGGAATGGGAGGGAAGAAGACAGAAAGAAAGATCAGTTGTTTTTAAAAATATTTTCAGGGACCCCAATCTCCTTTGAGAACCTGATGAACTACAGACACTTCCGTCACTCCCAAGTACACTTACATGCAGACACATCCAATTTTGTGTTCAGTTTCAGGACTCCTCTCCCCGCAAACCCGCACAACAATTCATGGACCTCTGATTAGGAATCTTGGTTTAGACTGTGGGACAAATGAGGCCAAATCCTTGGGTTTTCTTTCCTTCTGAGTCATTTCATCTCACAGAGAGGAAAGTCTGTTCTCTTGCCAAAGACCACATCAGTAACCCTGGCCAACGAATATAGCTGTTGAAAATGAGGGAGCTAGATGAGAAGACAAGAACTCAAGCCACGATCACCATGACTTCAAATGCAAATCCAAGACCACCCCACTCCACCCCCAAATAAGTCTTTTGTTTCTCTGTATAATTGTTGTTCCTTGGACAATGGGAAGAATACTCTTTGGCTGTACGATGTAGTTCAGAAGGACTTTACAATTTACATGTTATTTTGTTCCCAATCATAACCCTCTATCATGTTAAAAAAAAGGGGGGAACTAAATGTCCAGTTTGAAATATAGTTAAGATTAGGAAATATTATGCAGCTTCAAAAATGATCATTGTGATAATACTTTCTCCATTCGTCCCACTCTCTCCATCCCCCACTGTGTCCACAAGCCCATTCTCTACATCTTTGTGGCCATTCCTTCCTTGCAAATAGGTCCATCAATATCATTTTTCTAGATTCCATATCTATGTGTTAATATACTATACAATATAATATACAAATATGTTTTTCTCTTCCTGAGTTACTTCACTCTGTACAACAGGCTCTAGGTTCATCTACCTCACTAGAACTGATTCAGATTCCTTCTTTTTTATGGCTGAGTAATACTCCATTGTATATATGTATGTAAGATAGACAGCTGGTGGGAAGTTGCTGCGTAGTACAGGGAGCCCAGTCTGGCACTCTGTGATGACCTGGAAGGATGGGATAAGGGGATGGGAAGGAGGCTAGGGAAGGAGAGAATATATGTAGAATTATGGCTGATTTGCATTGTTGTATGGCAGAAACCAACACAATATTGTAAAAATAATTTTTTAAATATTTAAATAAAAATATAAAAAATGATCATTGTGAAGACATGTTGCCATGGGGAAGATGCTTATGTTAAGATGAAAAAAAGAAAGCAAGGAAAAAACATAGACTCCAAAGATCTCTGTCCTTTATGATTCCAGTAATAAAAAGCTGCATACTACAAACAAAGGCATGCAAGTCTTGGGTAGAAATCAGAGGTGGAGTTACTGATGGCTCATATCTGTTTCCAAAAGGTTTTTTTTTTTTTTTTTGGTATTTTATGACTGTTATAGTTAGAAAGAAAGGAGATACATGATATATCTGTACAAAATCAACCTGTTCTCCCAAAGGGTTGTGGCTGATCTCCTGCTTCTAAGTTTCCCTGCTTAGAAGGCTTTCTAAGTGAGCCGGTGAAGAAGATAGACCCCCAGAGGACTCAGTCAGAGCCCCACAGGCCCCCACTGAGCACCAAACCTTGAGCCTGTGGCTGAAAGAGCAGAGAGAGAGCACCTCCTCACTCCTGGTAGACCAGGCACAGATTGGATCCCTGGCATCTGAGTCTGGGCTGAGGGGGACACTGGTTTCCGCAAAGAACACGAGGAATTTCATATCTAAATCCACGTGAGCTTCTGGTGTTTAGATTCTCCCCCACCACCCACAAACAGAGTCAGAAGTAAAGGACCCATTCACGTGACAGACCCCTCCCCTGGGTCATGGGAGGTTAGCTACTCTCAAAACAGCCACCAAGGGAAAATTTCCAAAGAGCTTCTTGCAGGGCAACCTGCCAGGGGTGAGGAGGCAGCAGCTTCATCAGTCGGGACTTGACCTTCTTGAGGTCACGGTCAGTCAGCACACCAGTCCTGAGCACGGAGGCTCCTGAGTAAGAGCAACACGGCAGCACAGCTCTGACCTCAGACTTGGCTCACGTCCTTCAGGCAAGCTCCTAACCACCTCCCTTTTATCTCCCCAGCCCTGTAGCTGGGGTGTCACGAACAGCAAGAGCCACCATCCTGCACACCTGGCGTTTCCTTCCCAAAGTGCTCAGCACACACAGGCCTGCACTCGTGCAGTAGCTCCTTCACCGAGGCTCTGCTGACCCCCAGAGAGAGGGGTGTGTATATGTATATGATATGTACAGGTACATCTCAGTGTCCCAGGTCATCCCACCACCACCACGACCCCATGTCCACACATCCATTCTCTACATCTGCATCTCTTCCTGCCCTGCCAATAGGATAAAGAAGTTATGATACAAATACACAGTGGAATATTACTCAGCCATAAAAAAGGAACAAAATCGGGCCATTTGTAGAGATGTGGATGAACCTAGAGTCTGTCATACAGAATGAAGTAAGTCAGAAAGAGAAAAACAAAAACCATATGTTAACACATATATGTGGAAACTTCCTGGATATTTTACTGCTATCTCTGACCCTGAAGTTGTTTATCTCAGTTGTATCTGTTGGGTGGAAATAATATAACCATGTGCTACCTGCCCCTTTCTGGTTTCCTAGCTGCATGTTCAGTCCAGATGTTTTGGCAGCTTGAAATCGCTATGGTAGGAGTGTTTATACCACAGGAATAGGCAAGGGCTACATATTTAAAAACAGAGACATTACTTTGCCAACAAAGGTCCATCTAGTCAAAGCTATGGTTTTTCCAGTAGTCATATATGGATGCGAGAGTTGGACTATAAAGAAAGTTGAGCGCCAAAGAACTGATGCTTTTGAACTGTGGTGTTGGAGAAGCCTCTTGAGAGTCCCTTGGACTGCAAGGAGATCCAACCAGTCCATCTAAAGGAAATCATTCCTGAATATTCATTGAAAGGACTGATGCTGAAGCTGAAACTCCAATACTTTGGCCACTCGATGCAAAGAACTAACTCATTGGAAAAGACCCTGATGCTGGAAAAGATTGAAGGAGGGAAGAGAAGGGGATGACAGAGGATGACATGTTTGGATGGCATTACCGACTCGATGGATGTGAGTTTGAGCAAGCTCCTGGAGTTGGTGAAGGACAGGGAAGCCTGGTGTGCTGCAGTCCACGGGGTCGCAAAGAGTCAGACATGACTAAATGACTGAACTGAACTGAACACATGTGTGGTTGATGCATTTTTGTTGATTTCCCTGACTTAAGACGGTGATGGAAAAAACATTAATAGTGTTGATTTTGCTTTAAAACATTTGCAGCTGTGGATAGCACCCCTCAACATGGAGAAAATTTTCAAGTAATAAAATACTGTTATTCAATTTAGTAAAGAAGTGGGTCAGCCCACAGACTATCAAGTGCAGTTCACACATGTGGTTTCACTCTGATCTTACTTCTTAGAATAAATGAAAATATCAGTGAAGTTCATGTGCATCAATTGCTTGACTTTGGGTCCAAGAGTTTGGCAAAAGTTCACAAGATCGTTCTGTGGAGAATCAGTTGGCTATGTGGAATTTATAAGAATGGGTATTACATATATTAATATTTGTAAATGAGTGTTGCTTATCATTTATACCAGTAAAATTGATGATTAACTTATGTGTGTGTGTGTTTCCCGGAAAGTTGGAGGTTAAACATTTGCCAGTACACCCCTGTTCTCAGTCTTCTTAACCTGACACGTCCCCGACAGCCCTGACTGTGCGAGGGAGTCCGCCAGACAGACAAAGGGACAGACACCACAAAACAGAAATGGCTCCTTCCCATTAGGAAATGGAAACTTCAGCCTTTCCCATAAAGCCACCCAAATAAAATCATAAAATGGTTTATTACTTTTGATCCTATCTTCAAGAGCAATATTAAAAAATAAAAAGAATTTGTTTTTTAAAAGTCTCATTAACTTTAGAAATGGTAGGACTAAAAAGAATCTTACCGTGAAATAATTTTATAGAATTTCTGTAGCAATACAAGGTAGAATAACTGTAAAAATGGACAGTTGAAACATAGGTCATTTGTCTAACTATAATAAACACACCCAGATATCTCACCATAAGTTGGCCCTCTTGGTGAAAAAATAAAGAACTGATTTATGTTAATAATTCTTATTTAACACCCTCATCATGCTTCAAGCTCTTTCTAAAACCCTCTCCTGTTTTGGATAGTGTTTGGAGGGAGCCCAGATCCAGAGGGGCAGCAGACCTGCCAACAAAGTGCCCCAGGCATGTGCTAGAAGCCTTGGGGACTCAGGGGTGGATCTGGGCACTGGTAGGCTAATGGCACCCCACTCCAGTACTCTTGCCTGGAAAATCCCATGGACGGAGGAGCCTGGTGGGCTGCAGTCCATGGGGTCGCTAGGAGTTGGACACGACTGAGCGACTTCACTTTCACTTTTCACTTTCATGCATTGGAGAAGGAAATGGCAACCCACTCCAGTGTTCTTGCCTGGAGAATCCCAGGGACAGGGGAGCCTGGTGGGCTGCCGTCTATGGGGTCGCACAGAATCGGACATGACTGAAGCGACTTAGCAGCAGCAGCAGGCTTCCCGGGTGGTGCTGGTGGTAAAGAGCCCGCCTGCCAATGCCGGAGATAGAAGAGACACAGTTTCCATCCCTGGGTCGGGAAGATCCCCTGGAGGAGGGCATGGCAACCCGCTCCAGTATTCTTGCCTGAAGAATCCCATGGAGAGAGGAGCCTGGTGGGCTACAGTCCATGGGGTTGCAAAGAGTTGGACACGACTGAAGCGACTTGGCATGGCACGGCTGACACGACAAGAGAGAAGACATGGGCGCTGATCCTGAGAGCCAGGACAAGAGGGACTTGCCTGGATGAGAAAGAGAGGTGCACCACAGAGCGACCAGCAGGAGGGGCCTGGTGTGTTCCAGAAGCAGTGGTGGAGCAGGAGATGTGACAGGAAAGCGACTGCAGGCCCAGCGGTAATCACCGCTCTTCAGCTCAGATCTTCATCTCAGCGTTGTGATTTTCATGTAAATGCTATCTCCCCACAGCTTCATAATTCTTTCCTCTTTCATGTCTGCTTCCGAAGCTTTCTCTAATCTGGTTGAGACATCGCCTTTGAACAAGGGCACACCTGCTCTGCCGGGCCTGTGAAGCACAAGTGCACGCACGTGTATGTGTGTGTATGTATGTGAACGTGTATGTGTGTTGAGGGGGGTGGGTTGGGTTTCTCTGTCTCCCTGGTACCTCTCTAAACACTTGATCCTTAAAGCAAGGCTGCTGCCCCTGGTGATCTCATCTGGATGCTGCAGATTCTAGGGTCTGTGCAGGGACCAGGCCCCCCAGGCATCACTCAAGCAGGAGCTGGCTCTTAGAGTTCCAGTTTGACTCTGTGTTCCTCAGTAGATGCTCTGCTCGTGGAAGAGTGTTTGCAGCACAGTTCAGTGCTGCCTGGCTGGCCACAGATTCTGCGGGGAAGGGTGAGCCCAGGATGGCAGAGTCCATCCGGGTATTCCATACCGGGTCTGGGCCCTTATTGGCCTCCACGCTCGGCCTCCTGCTTCCCCACTGGGGATGGGTCAGGTGTGGGTAGCTGGGCATGAGCTGGAGGCCCAGGAGCCTGAACCAGCACAGTGAGCTCCGCTGGGAGACAGAAGTGCAGTCCTTAGGCCTAAATCCCCCTGACACAGAGTGAAGGCTCAGAAATGTGTGTTGAATGAAAAAATAAATGAATGATGAGGAAGACCACGAAGACAGGGAAATACGGCGCTTTCTGAGAATCGGGTGGGGAGTTGGGAGAGAGGCTGATAGAAAATGCAAGAGGCTTTCTGGGTTCCAGAATGTTCAAAGAGAGGGTGGGCCCCCCAGGCCATGAACACCAGTTGTCCCAAGCATGTTCAGATGTTGACTATTTCTGCTCCAAGGCAGGATGAGCATAGATTTTTATTTTTTATTTTGGAATAATTTTAGGTTTACAGAAAAATTACAAAGATAGGATAGAGACTTGCCCTGCATCCTGCACCCAGCTTCCCTGAGTGTTGGTGTCTTTCCTAACTATGGTACACTTGCCAGAACCAAGAGAGGCACATCAGTGATAGCTGTTAAGCTCCAGACTTTATTTAGAGTTCACCTATTCTTCACTAATGACTTTGAGGTTGTTGTTGTTCCAGGCTCCAAACCAACCCATATGTGAATTCTGGATTTAGCTGTCATTGCTCCTTACTCTCCTCTGAAGTGACAATTTCCCTCTCTTTACTTGTTTGTCATGACCTTGAGAATCTTGAAGTTCAAGTAGTCTGTAGCCCTTCAATTTGGGTTTGTCTGATGTTTTCTCATAACTAGACTAAGGTTAGGGGTTTGAGGAAGGAATAGCTTGGAGGTGAAGTACTTTTCTCCTTGCAGCCAAAGTTAGACAATGAATACAAGGTGACTTATCCCTGGAGATGTTAACCTTGACCTTGGGGCCAGGATTCTCCACTGCAGGGTTACCGGTTTTCCTCCTCTCTAGTAAGTCCAGTCCTCACTTAAGCGGAGGGGTTTCTAACTCTCTTCCAGGAGGGAAGAGTGGAGACATAGATCATGTGGAATTCTTCTCTATAATGACAGAAGCACCATAATAACAGTTTTTTAGTTCCTTGGTCATGTGGCAATTGAGGGTAAGTGAACACATTGGCCAGTTAGGAAATGACTGGAAAAGTTGTCAAAATCCTAGTATTTTTTAAATTCTCTCAAGATATCAACTATTCTTTCCTTTTCACAGTTGGCCAAAGAGCTCTCTTAGCCAAACAGGCCATCTTTAAACCTATCCCGGGGCTTCCCTAGTGACTCAGTGGTAAAGAATCCACCTGCCAATGCATGAGACACAGGTTCAGTCCTTGGGTTGGGAAGATCCCCTGAAAGAGGGCGTGGCAACCCACTCCAGTGTTCTTGCCTGGAGAATCCCATGGACAGAGGAGCCTGGCGGGCTACAGTCCATGGGGTCGCAAATAGTCGGATATGACTTAGCAACCAAACAGCAACAAGCCTATTCCATCACCCTACCTCCAAATGTCTGGAAAATGGAAAACCTGATTGTAAAAAGAAGACCAAAATGAAATGAAAGCAACAAGCAATCATTGACCTTGAGTCAGACCCTCCACACGTCACTGCTGCCCTGCATCAGCTTGGCACCATGGTACCTTTACCCTCCTTTACAGGGAGGCTCTTGCCTGGAGCACACAGCCCCGAGTGCCCATCCATACCCTCACCCCACCCACAGCCTCCTTCTGTCTCTCTTCCATGGCACATTCACCACCTTTTCCAGCTTTGAAAGGCTGAGCAGCAGACTCTATCCTGGATGGACTGAAGTTTTATCAATCAAAAAAACTCTCTTGGGTGACCATTCCATATTGAAGTATGGCAGAAACCATCACAATATTGTCAAGTAATAATCCTCCAATTAAAAATAAGATAAAAAAAAAAAACGTCTAAAATAGAAATGAACAAACGACAGGGCAATCTATCCACAACTGGGGCTCAGACCCTAAGAAAGTCTTCCCTCTCCTCTGTAACACCCATAACAATGTTCCTGCCCACTCTCCCAGGGTCTCCACGGGCCCCTAAGCACTGTCTGCGCTGTATGAGGAAATGCGATGGTCAGGAAGGCGGAAGATGAGTCTTACCTTGGCAGTATTCAGCGGCTGCTCACCATAGCTCTTCAAATCGCCGCGCCTTATCGGGCAGCGGCCTCCTAGCTTCAACCAGCGACTCGGAAACAATCCTGAAGCAGGAGCCCATCCCAGGCGTCTCAGTCACTTCAGTAGCTCGTGGCTTCCTGCCGGCGATGGCAAGAACCCGCCGAGGTGGCAGGCTATCCCCCCACCCCCGTCTGTGGTCACAGCTGCCTCCACCGAGCTCCGCCCCTCCCACCGGCCCTTGGAAAGCTTTCGTGGGCTCGCTGTGCCCAGGAAAAGCCTATGAGCAAGGACCACGAGCAGCTGGTCCTTTCTCTGGAGCTGGGCCACGTTTGTCACTGTGCCCCACTGCCGTCAGAAAGTTTTCCCAAGGGGCTTTGGTTTAACAACAAGGAGGTGTTTTTCCTGCAGCGAGCCTGGTAGGTACAGTTAGTAAACCTCCAAGTTAACCCTGCAAGGTATTTCACGCCGCCTTGCAGGGTTGTCTGCAGGGCAAGAAGGAGCTTGGGTTCGGCTGCCTTGTGCCCTCTGTGTGAGCGAGGTGGCCATCTCCCAGCCGTGCTGGTTTTGTCTTGTCTTCCAAATAGTCCTGATGATACCCAGCTCATGGGATACGAAGAGCACAAGTGACAGAATGGAGTGACGGCAAAAATTTGGCTCATTCCCTTGTCTCTAGTAAGGAAATTCCCTTGACTCTAGCCAGTCCTTGATTCTGATCTCAGAGCCTTTTCAATTGTACTATGTCACTCCTCTGTGAAAACTCAGAGGAACAGAGACTGATGGAGTTGATGGGGAAGGACCGTAATAGAGTGGCAAGGTGCCGTCCTTTACCACACCAGCTGAGGGACCAATGGGACCAAGAAGTTTGCTGAGATGCCCTCTGGAGACGTATTGGTTCAGCCGGACATAGGGAGCCACTGGCCTCCTACTTTCTGATCTGTGGACCAAAGGGAGCCAGTGGGTGGTCTCCTCTCCTGCCCTTATGTCTGGGAACCTCAATATCGGGGGGCAAGGAGAGAATTTAGACACATTGGCTTCTACTCCTGCCCTGGGACTACAGTTCAGAATCTCAGCTTCTTCATGGAGTCCCTTCCCTTGGATTTTAGGATTAAGAGAGTAATTCGCTGTGAGTCTCTGGCAGGAAAGATTTTTTTGACAGATGTTCATGGCAACCGTAGCAGCAACATAGAGATCTTAGGTTCTAAGACTCCTTGGAAACAATCTATTTTATTTTCCCCAAAAGATTTTTTTGTGAGAAAAGACGGATTAATGTATAAAAAGCCTCTATTACAGTATTTAGCACATGAGAACTCCAAATAACTGGTAGCTGATGTGAATATGTCTAATCCAAGTGCCAAATCTGATCTTTTAGAAAAACTGCTTTGTCTTCTTCCATCCTTGACAGCAAAGGGCCCAGAACCATGCCCAGAATTGGCTGTGCTCAGTGAATCGTAGGTGTTATTTTTATAGTCACTTCCTGACACCTGAGAGTTGGACCTAAGCATTTGCGCTCTAGTTTGAAGACTCCCAAACTACTTAAACTTGTGATTTAAAAGTTAATGGTTTGATATATAGTAACTACACAGGTGCTCAGCCTGGTGCTCTGAGACAACCTAGAGGAGAGAGATTAAGGCGGTGGGAGGGAGGCTCAAGAGGAAGGGGACATATATATGTATACTTACGGCTGATTCACGTCGTTGTACAGCAGAGACCAACACGACACTGTAAAGCAATTATCTTCCAATTAAAAATAAAACAAAACTTGGAAGTCAAAAAAATAAAATCTTAAATACAGAAAAGTTATTGAATTGAGGAGAGATTATTCAGTCCTGTTATTTCAATTCAGCTAACACAACAAACTTTTCTGATTGTTTGCTTTAAGAACACACAAGAGGTTGGGGATGCAGATATAAATAAGCATGCCTGTCCTCTGTGGGAGCCAGTCTAAGGTGTCTGGGAGGGGTCTGGTAGATAGACAACCATGACTGGGTGTGGTAAGTGCAGCCATTGGTGCCTCAACAAGGCACAGTATTAGAACAGAGGCAGGAACAATAACTCCGTCGGGGACTACTGAAGGACATTACCAAGGAGACGGCTTTGAACACGGTTTGTCCCTAAGGATCCTGCAAACTCTCAGAGGCAGAGCCAGCATTGAGCTTTTTACTTACCAAGGGTCCAGTGATACCGCCTGAATTATGTCTAATTTTTTTTTTTAATCCATGGGGCTTAAATAAGTGAGTTGTGAAGAATTTTTTACATACTTGAACTCAAGGATACAGAGAATACAGTGGGAAATAGGGAGTCTATCTTTCTAAAGAGAAAATCCATTTCTTCCAATGACTTATCTATATTCAAGGTTAGAGTGAGAGGGGATGTGTGAGGTTTGCAGGGAAAGGAGTTTAGAGAAGCTGGCTTTTGTATGATTTTGGGGGAAAAAAGCTTCACCTTTCTGTCCACCCCCAACAGACAGGGATCGGAAAAAAACCCAAAAATGGATTCCAGCAGCCACCCAGAAAAGAAGGAGGAAATGACCTTACTCTTGGGTTTCAGTTGTCTAAGCAGAAGTGAAAGTTACTTTCAGCCATTTTCACCCTGACAGAGTCATAGCATCCATAAGAAAGGCAGGGGGAGGAGGGGAGGAGCTGGGAGAGAAGATGGGAAGCAGCAAGACATATGAAGTGAGGCGAGGGGTGTCCTTAACAGAAGCTTTTGTTGGAGAACCTCAGAGAGGGCTCCCAGGGCTGCGCTGAGATGAGACTCCGCTCTGACCCTCCCCCGCTCAGCTCAGTGTTCAGCCTCACTGGCTGCCCCATTTATTTTTGCACATTTGAGGTGACATATGCAAAATGTGGAGCTATCCTTCCATGTGTCTGCAACAGCCTTCTGACATCAGAACATTTCTGGGAAAAAAAAAAAATCAAAAGCTGTGGACAATAGAATAGTTGGAGGGAAGAAACATTAAAATAATCGAGTCCAAGATTCACTTAGGAATGGTGGTGCGAGAAGTGGGGCAAATTCCCTCTGAAGAAAACAAGTATAAAGCCAGATAAAGTGGTCAAAATTCACCATTCAAAGGCACTGGAGCCTGACCAAAGGCAGACAGATTGAGAAGTGTTTAATCTTGGAAAACTGCTCCTGCATCAGAACGGCTGTGAGCCTGTGGTCTTCTTGTTTGGACTTTCTGTGTCTCATCCACACACCTCAGCCTGGCTGATGAGAAACACAGCTTTTTTTTTTTTTTAACTACGACTTATTTTTTAAAATATAATGTTATTATTGGCTGCGCCAGGTCTTAGTTGCTGCTTGAGGGATCTGTGAGCTTCCCTGTGGCATGCAGGATCTTTAGCTGTGGCAGGCGGGATCTATTTCCCTGACCAGGGATCGAAGCCGGGCCCCCTGCATTGGGAGTGTGTAATCTTAGCCACCGGACCACCAGGGAAGTCCCAAGAACCACAGTTTTACTCGTGTGAATGATGAACTTGTTTGAGGCCTGTTAGTGAAAACCAGCAGCCAGGTGAAGGTGACAGATGTGATCTGGAGTGAGGAGATGAGAATCTGCTACTTATGGGTTAAAGGCCACAGAACAGTTCAGATCAAAGTGGAAAAACTGCAGCTTTACTGGACTTGAGAGCACAACTTCTGTTCAGAGTAGCCTGAAGATCACCCAGAAATGCAATGGGGAAAATCTGGAAGTAAGAGAGCTCCCAAAGGGCTGAGATAATAACTCCCCACATGTCCCTGACCAACTCCTAAAATATGCACAAGTCAGGGGGACCAGAGAGAGTCCAGAGAAAAGTGAAAATCAAGGGAGACTGAAGGACACTCTGCAGATTTGAATTTCTTCCTTCAACCACACACAACTTAGACAGCAGAAGATAGAAGGCTCACATGTTCAAGGTTTCTGAGCAGGACTTCTATCCAAATAATGACCTGACCACCAAATAGCGCACAAACAGGGAACACCCTTAGGGAGCCAGACTGAAAAGCAAAGTAAAGTACTACAAGTAAACCCTGCACAGTGATATCAATGGCTGCACACCATGGAGGAGACCAACTTTGCGATGCAGATGCAGAAAAGTTAAGAAAACAGGAAACAACTTTCAGAAAAATAAAACAAAATTCAGGAATAAAATAGAATTCACAGCAATGTCCAGTTTTCAACTAGAAATTACACAAAAAGAACAAGAAACTGTGACCAGAAAAAAGTCAATATTCTGATGCCACATGGACCCAAATGTTGGATTTAGCAGACAGAGATTTCAGAACAGCGTTTTTAGTTATGTTCAAGAAATGAAAAGAATATATGTTTAAGAATTAAAGGAATTTCTGTGGAGAATATGTCAACAATAAGAGACTCTCAACAGAAAAATGGAAATTATAAACAAGAATCAAGTGGAATTTCTGGAGTTGAAAACTACAAAGACTGAAGTTGAAAATTAACTAGATAGGCTCAACAGCAGATTTGAGATGACAGGAAAAAGATGTGAATTTGAAGATAGAGCAATAAAAGTTATTGAATAAAAAAAAGAGAGAGAAGCAGAAAGAGTTAAGAAAAATGAACAAGACTTAGAGAACTGCCAAATGAAGTATAATGTTCAAATATAAATGTAATAGGAACCCCAAAAATAGAAGAAAGAAGAAAAGACACAGAAAAACTATTTGAAGAAAAAAAAATGGACAATTATTCAGTGTTAGTGAATGATATTAGCTTAAAGGGTCAATGCTATGGTCTGAATGTTTGTGTGCCCCCAAATTCATATGTTGGACTCAGTGTGTCCAACCTAATCATGAAGTAGAGCATTTGTGAGGTGATTAGGCCATGAGAGCATGCTAAGTTGCTTCAGTCATGTCTGACTCTGTGCAACCCCATAGACGGCAGCCCACCAGGCTCCCCCGTCCCTGGGATTCTCCAGGCAAGAACACTGGAGTGGGTTGCCATTTCCTTCTCCAATGCATGAAAGTGAAAAGTGAAAGTGAAGTCGCTCAGTCGTGTCCACTCTTAGTGACCCCATGGACTGCAGCCCACCAGGCTTCTCCATCCATGGGATTTTCCAGGCAAGAGAACTGGAGTGGGGTGCCCTTGCCTTCTCCAAGGGCCTCATGTAAATTGGATAAAGGCAAATTCCCTCACTTTTATTTACCTGGAAAACAGTAAGAATTAGTGAACTTAAAAAATAAAAAAGGCCTTTTAAAAATTTTATATAGAGAGAGTTCTCTCTCTTCCACCATGCTAGTGTACAGCAAAAAGACGGTCGGTCATCAGTGAAGCAGACACTCACTAGACCCCAAATCTACCGGCACCATGATCCTGGACTTGCCAGCCTTCAGATTAGTGGGAAATAAATTTACATTTATAAACCACTCAGTTCATGATATTTTGCTATAGTAGCCCAAACAGACTAGCATAGTCAGAAAACAGAATGAACCCAACATAGTATAAACACAAAGAGAACCACACTGAGTCATCATGGTTATATACTGAAAACCAAAGAAGAGATTATCCTGCAAGCAGCAAGAGAAAAAAATGATCCATCGTATTTATGGCAACAGCAACACAATTAGTGGTTGAATTCTCATCAGAAATGGTGGTGGCTAGAAGACACTGGAATGGCATATTTAAAGTGCTAAAATTAAAAAAAAAAAATAAAGAACTATCACCTAAGAATTTACTATCCAATAAAAATATCTTTAAAAAGTGAAGGTGAAATAAACACTTTTTCAGGTAAGTAAAACAGAGAAGTTGTTTCTATCTGACTGAAAGAATATGATACCAGATGTTCACCAGCTGACAAAAAGAAATGAAAAGCACTGGAAATGGCAAGCATGTAAGTAAATTTAAAAATATATAATAATATATTATCTTTTCTTCTCTTAACTTAAAAAAACACATATGATTGCTCAAGCAGAAATTATAACATCGTACTGTGGGTTTGTAGCGCACATAAATATATGCGCCAATAATAGCACAGAGAAGGGGAGAGTGAGCAGTGGAGCCATATGCGTGCAAAGTTTCCTTTTTCTTTCACCAAAAACTACATTAATTGAAAGTAGATCTTCCCTGGTGGCTCAAACGGTAAAGCGTCTATCTACAATGTGGGAGACCCGGGTTCGAGCCCTGGGTTGGGAAGATTCCCCTGGAGAAGGAAATGGCAATCCACTCCAGTACTATTGCCTGGAAAATCCCATGGACAGAGGAGCCTGGTAGGCTACAGTCTATGGAGTCGCAGAGTCGGACACGACTGAGCGACTTCACTTTTGCTTTCATGATCCATTGAAGAGGCATATTGTAATCACTGATGCTGGGAAAGATTGAAGGTGAAAGGAGAGGAGGATGGCAGAGAAGGAGATGGTTACATAGCGTCACTGACTCAGTGGACATGAATTTGAGGAACTCTGAGAGATGGAGGAGGACAGAGGAGTTTGGCATGCTGCAGTTCACGGGATCACTAAGAGCTGGATGCGACTCAGCAACCCAACAGCAGTAACATTGTAATCACTAGAGCAAACAGTGAGGAAAGAAATCAAAGGTAAAAAGTAAGGAGGAGGAGTGATCTCAGGCAGTTAGCACACTAGGAAGTTCCAATGTTTGTCCTTCACACACACACACAGACACAGACACAGACACACACACACACACATGCTAATGAAGAACTGCAAGCAGATGAAATGGCATAGCACTGGAAGAGCTCTGAACGAAAGAACTTGCAGCAACTCAGTGGAGCACAAAACCCAAGGATGACTGCATAGAAAAGCATCGGAAGTATCATCCTGGGATCACCCCCATCTCCCAGTCCGGCACAGTTCAGTGCCAAGACGGATGCCCTAGGCAGGACCTTCCCACATGGGGGGAAAGAGGTCAGAAGAGCACAGCAGCCCTTGTCAGCACAGAGACACCCAAAGCTTTCACCCGACTGCTGCAGTATTTGCTGACACTGACCTGACACCAGCAAACCAAGCTGCTTGGAATCCACCTTGCTGTGCCTCCCTGGAGAAGCAGCCGCTACTTTGTCCCCCACTCTTTTAAAAGGAGCCATCGCTGCACTCCCTGCCTTGAGAGGAGTTGCCACTGCATCCCCCAGGGCCAGAGCTTCCATGCCCCCACTCCATTCCCTCCCCCCAAACAATTGCACACATGCCCCAGACCCTAGCTCAGAAACCACTTTGTATACACTTGACATTGGCACCACCACCACCACCGCAAGTGTACCTGTGCCCTGAACCTCAGAGCCGCGGTCACTCCATGTGTGCCTGCATCTTAGACACCAGCATCATTGTCATTACTTTGCCGACAAAGGTCCGTCTAGTCAAAGCTATGGTTTTTCCAGTAGTCATGTATGGATGTGAGAGGTGAGCCTAAAGAAGGCTGAGGAGCAAAGAATTGATGCCTTTGAACTGTGGTGTTGGAGAAGACTCTTGAGAGTCCCTTGGGCAGCAAGGAGATCATTGAATCTCAATCCTAAATCCTAAAGGAAATCAGTCCTGAATATTCATTGGAAGGACTGATGCTGAAGCTGAAGCTTCAAGACATTGGCCACCTGATGTGAAGAACCGGTTCATTAGAAAAGACCCAGATGCTAGAAAAGATTGATGGTAGGAGAAGAAGGGGATGACAGAGGGTGAGATGTTTGGATGCCGTCATTGACTCAATGGACATAAGTTTGAGCAAGCTCTGAGAGTTGGTGAAGGACAAGGAAGCCTGGCATGCTGCAGTCCAAAGAGTCGGACATGACTGAGCAACTGAACAGCAATCTCTGTCACACCAAGCATGCTTGTACCTTGGATCTGGGGGCTACTGGTTCGTGTGCCCTATGACCACTCCAAACACGACTACACCTCACACTCTGGTGTCACCTCAGTAGTGTACATGCCTTCAGGCCAAACCCAGCACCAAGAGGGATGTGACCACAGCATCTTCCTGAGGGGAATAAAGAGAACAGGAGCACCCCAGCAGCCTTCTCCAACAAGGACCCCAACAACCCTCACCCACCTCCATACACATCCACTGAGTATTCATCATGATGGATAAAATAAAGCTGTCCCACTGCATCACAAAATTTCAGAGCAACAAAAGAGAATATTCATGCACAAGCTTCCAGAGAAACAGAGGACAGAGGATCAATGACAAAAATAGCTTGGGACTCCTCAAAGTAACCTTGGAAGCCAGAAGATAATAGAACAATATCTTCGAAAGTCTAAGGAAAAGTTATTTCCAACTTGGAATTCTGTCTTAAGCCAAGGGGAAGAGTAGAATAAAGACATTTTGGGGGTATACCAGCTCTCAAACCATTGGTTCCACATTCCCTTTCTCAGAAAGGGACTCCATGATGTGCATCATAAAAATGAAAAAAGAAATTAAGGAAGAAAAAGACCTGGAATCTGAGAACGAAAACAGCCAAGATGAGAGAGAGTCCCAAGAAAATAATGAAGAAAACTCTCAAGAAAAAACTGTGAAGCAGGCCTAGGAAACAACCCGCATATTTTGAAGTAGGTTGGAGGGTTCTGGGGGGTTTCCTCAAGAAGGTGGTGTTATTGCATTGCCTGGTGTGTTGGAAGGTATTCAGAGGAGACTTATACACTAGGGACAGCTAGTTTAAAGGGTAGCTACTGCTGCTGCTAAGCCGAATTCAGTTGTGTCCGAGTCTGTGTGACCCCACAGACAGCAACCCACCAGGCTCCCCCATCCCTGGGATTCTCCAGGCCAAGAACACTGGAGTGGGCTGCCATTTCCTTCTCCAATGCAGGGAAGTGAAAAGTGAAAGTGAAGTCACTCAGTCGTGTCCGACTCTTCACGACCGCATGGACTGCAGCTCACCAGGCTCCTCCGTCCATGGGGTTTTCCAGGCAAGAGTACTGGAGTGGGGTGCCATCACCTTCTCTGTTTAAAGGGTAGAATTAATGCTAAACAAATAGATAATTAAGCAAATGAAAAATTGAGTCATTTCTATCCAGGGAAGACTTAAAATTGTGTTTGGGAAAAAAACATAGTATATTATACGGCTCAGTTGTGAGTAGAATTTATATAATCATACTACAGACCCTGAATACTTATAGAAATTACAAAACTCTACTGGAGATACTGTGAGATTAGAAGGGCCTGCTGGAGAAACGGGAAAGAGCTCAATTTGCTTCATAATAAGAAATAAAAAGATCATGTCTAAAACTGAAAAAATCAAGAACCAGTGGTCAAAACTTGTTATTTGTTGACATAGAGGTAAATGTCACAGTTCAGTTCAGTTCAGTTCAGTCGCTCAGTCGTGTCCAACTCTTTGTGACCCCATGAATCGCAGCACGCCAGGCCTCCCTGTCCATCACCAACTCCCGTTCACTCAAACTCACGTCCATCGAGTCAGTGATGCCATCCAGCCATCTCATCCTCTGTTGTCCCCTTCTCCTCCTGCCCCCAATCCCTCCCAGCATCAGGGTCTTTTCCAATGAGTCAACTCTTCGCATGAGGTGGCCAAAGTACTGGAGTTTCAGCGTTAGCATCATTCCTTCCAAAGAAATCCCAGGGCTGATCTTCAGAATGGACTGGTTGGATCTCCTTGCTGTCCAAGGGACTCTCAAGAGTCTTCTCCAACACCACAGTTCAAAAGCATCAATTCTTCGGCACTCAGCTTTCTTCACAGTCCAACTCTCTCATCCATACATGACCACTGGAAAAACCATAGCCTTGACTAGATGGACTTTTGTTGGCAAAGTAATGTCTCTACTTTTCAATATGCTATCTAGGTTGGTCATAACTTTCCTTCCAAGGAGTAAGCGTCTTTTAATTTCATGGCTGCAGTCACCATCTGCAGTGATTTTGGAGCCCCCCAAAATAAAGTCTGTCACAGTTTCCACTGTTTTCCCATCTATTTCCCATGAAGTGATGGGACCAGATGCCATGATCTTTGTTTTCTGAATGTTGAGCTTTAATCCCACTTTTTCACTCTCCACTTTCACTTTCATCAAGAGGCTTTTTAGTTCCTCTTCACTTTCTGCCATAAGGGTGGTGTCGTCTGCATATCTGAGGTTATTGATATTTCTCCCGGCAATCTTGATTCCAGCTTGTGCTGCTTCCAGCCCACAAGTATCCATTAAAAATTCTCCAATGTGGACTGTGAACAGTCTGTGAACAGACTGTGAACTCCAATGTGAACAGAAAAGAGGAGGCAGCTGGCAGAGGCAAAGAGGCCCTTTGTTCATGGCGAGCCTCTCTGAGTCTTCAAACTGCATACATGTATGGCCCAGATAGACACTAAAAACTAGATTTAAAAAAATAGTATTGGGATGGGGAGTCAGATGACCCAGGTTATCGGTGGGTAGGGGAGCTTCTGTATTCACAAGTGGAATATTGCCCAGAAGCAACAGGAGATTCTGGGAGTATGGCCCTGAAAAAATTCTTGAGGCAGCAAGGAAACGTGATTTTTAGCTGCCATCCAGAAGTTCACCACATTGGCAGTCTTATCCCTAATCTTTGGGAACCCCAATAGGAAAAGCATTTACTTTTCAGAAATAACTCCATTCAAGACTGAACAGGGTCAGGCCCTATCATTAAGGTTTTGAAAGTCATAATTCCTGGGTCCTAGAAGAGACGCTTGCAGACAAGGGGCTGGAAAGCACAGCACTGGCTTCCAAAGCTCTTTGTGAACCACAGCCTACATTGCAAACCAGGACACACATGTAAATAACTAAGTCCGAAGTCTCACCCCCAATTCCCTATCCTCACCTCTTAGCTATTCTATTGTATTCTATTCCTATCCCTTCCCCTTTCTTCTGTGCACTTTATTCTTTTCTGTTCTATTTCTTTTTTCCTTTCTGCTAGGTTTATTTTTTAGAAAAAGATTCCCAAGAGTAATGTATCCAGGCTGGAGACCATGATTGTTTTTGCTTTATACTTCTTGAGGGTAGCTGGATGGATTTATTTTCTTTTATCTTTAATGTCTTTTATTATTGTGGTAAAAGTCACATAACATAAAGCATACTATTTTAACCACATTTGACTGTACAGTTCAGTGGCAGGGTGCAGATTTACAAAGCATGTTTACGAGTGTAACTGTGCTCTGAGTTCTCAACAGATAGCCCAGTGTGAGAGAACTCCTCATCCACTTCTTACAGGTGAGGATGGTGCCCACCTGGGTCATGCCGCTGAGCAGGGGCAGCCCCAGGACTCAGGCCCCTGCCCTGCACTGACTTACTCTGTGACTCTGGGCAAAGGCTCCATGACCCTGAGCATTACTGCAAATGCCAGGGAATGGACTCAGGGATTTCTGAAATCCTCCTAATGTCTGTGTAATTCTGTGGGTGGAGTTAGGTTTTGGCTGAATTATGCTCCTTGAACATTCATATGTAAAAGCCTTAATATCCAGGGCCTCAGAGTGTGTCTGGATTTGTATAGGGCCTTTACAGAGTTGATCAAGTCAGGGTAAGGCCTTTAGGGTGGGTCCCAATCTAATCTGACTAGCGTCCTCGTAAGAGGTGGAAGTGCGGACTCACAAAAGCAGTATGGGATGTGTGCCTGCACAGAGGAGGGGCCCTGAGGACACAAGGAGGAGGTGGCTGTCTGCAGGCAAGGAGAGAGGCCTCATTCAGAAGCAACCTTGCTAACATCTTAATCTTGGGCTTCCAGCCTCCAAAATGAAGAGAAAATATATGTCTATTGTTGAAACCATCGCTCTGTTGTGCTTTGTTTTGGCAGCTGAGCAGAACCATGCAGAGTCCATCCTGTGACATTCAACCATGGATGGCCACAGGCTAAAAGTTATTGAGGTTAAGTTGACCACCATCCTGTGAGTCAGTAGACCAAACAGCTTGGGGCAATCTGTGGAAGATTACGGAAGCTGTTTTTAGTTTTGCTTTGGTTTTTGTTTCATTGATTTTTTTCCATCTGCTTTCCCAGATTTCCCTTCCCTCTTCAGGTAAGAGACATGCTGCCTGCTCACAGGGAAGGGCCTGACAAGCCATAATACCCACCTCTCCAACAATAAAGACTGGCTCGTGGAGAAATCTGGGACGCCGGCATAACCAACAAGAAATCTCCCTAGGATTGCTGTGCGATGATGGTAATGACAGCTGACTCTGCCCAACCCAACAGCATTACTGATGGAGTTATTGGCTGTTTAGATTGGGGGCTGGCTTTCAGCAGTTCAGAACCCTCTGAGGGCTTAGATCTCAGCATGATGAGTTTTCTAGGGTAGGGGACAGGGGACAAACCCTTTTCCTGAGGGAAATGTAGAAGACAAGAGAGGATGCTGGCTCCTGGATTGAAGGATTGCCAGATCTCAATCTAAACACCAATTCCATCAATAACGCTGTTGATTTGAGGCAGTGTTCCTTTGCCCCTCGACCATAAAAAGAGAGGAGGAGAATGCCCTACCAGAAAAAGTCACCTGGTGTCACTGACATATTGTCACTATTTGCAGTTGCATTCCTACTGGCCAGCTAAGTGGGAACCAGGCTATGGGTACAGGAGATAACAGGTACAAATTTTATGCCGACAAGTGGGAACAACCCCAGGGCGGAGGAAGTTTGGGACCAGTCCTGGGGCACTTACGGCACTTTTTTCCTGTCTCCGTTTTTCAGGGTTCAGAGAAGGAAAGAGATTTGCTGCCAGCTGGCGAGCAGGAACATCAGGACTGGATCCCAGTGCTCCTGACCCATGGTCCAGTCCTCTCTCTTCACCAACGTGCAGCCTCTTAACAAGCTCCTCCCAGACCTCCTTCTCACAAGCCCACTAATGACCTGTTTGAGCTGAGAGCAGATGGTCTGGGAGCATCGAATTCTGAAGGCTGAATTGCCACAAGTCAGACTTTCTCCTTAGGAAGAGGTCAGCAACCTCTGCAGCTTGGCAACTCTGTGTAGCCCCCAGACCCAGCCTCCCGAGGGCCCACCCCAGCCTGCTGGAGTCACCCCTGGTCGGACACAGCTGAGTCAGTAGAAGCTCTTTTGAGGCTGAGAGTTGAGACCTTGGATCCTAATCTTCCATCTTTTCCTCCTCTTCTGTTGAGGAAAGGTGTAAACTTCTCTACCATCCCTTCTTCTTCTCCCTCTCCTTTTCCTCTTCCTCTCCATCTTACACCTATCCCATTTTCTCCTCTTCCTTCATCCAAACCTGGGCTCACTTCTTTGTACTTTTCTGATTGTCCCCTGCCTTAATTTTTTTTCTACCTTCAATACAGACTTCTTCCCTGATTCTTTTCCTTAATCTCAGATGTGTCCTATTCTTTTCTATCCTAAAAATACTTCCCCTCAACAGCAGCTGCCCTTAAGACATCAGCCGACCTCACCAGCCAGGTCCAACCTGGACCCTCAGCAGCCAGCCCTCTACCTCCTCACCCTGCTGAGGCTGACCTTGCAAGGATCACTTAGCAATTACCCTATTTTCAGAGGTAGCAGAAGCTGAGACCAAGCTGGGTGGCTCAGTAGAATCCAGAGCAGGAGCCTGAAGGCCCAGAGGAGGAGGGTGAAGGCTCAAGCTGCCTTTTGAGCCTCAGGTCTCTTCTCGGCCTCCCAAGAGGGGGTCAACACTGCTCTGCCTTCAGTTTCCCCCACTTAGCCCATTTCCCACAGACTCGGGTCCTGCCTCAGCCTTCCAGCCTAAAACCGTCTCCCAAACAGGACACACAGGCGCTTTCAGCCTACAAGAGGGCCACAGCCAGATGGGCTTAAGTTCTTACTCCCCTGTTCCAGCATCAGGAGGGACCACCCCTCAAGAGGAATGAACGCCAGGCCTGATCTCGGGTGGCCTCTGTCTATAGCAGCTTGAAGGAGGATATTGGTTCCCGGCCAGAGATTGAGGTCAGGTCTCAGCAGTGAGAGCACCAGATCCTAGCCACTAGACCAGTGGTCAGTGACAAGAGACTCCCATGGACAGAGGACACGATTGAAGAGACTTAGCATGCACGCACGCATGGATAGACACACAGGCAGGCCCAGAGAGAGAGTTGCTGGGTTGCATCCTCGTGGCAGATCGAATTACTTTTATTGGGCATTTCTTCAGGTTTCCTTCGGCCAGTCACTTTGATTTGCCTGGTCCTGAGGCCATATTTGGTGTATCTCAGGAACCTCCTACTTGCGCGTGCTCATCTGTCAGCCAAGATGGATTCTATCAAAGAGGCTCATGGGTAGCTGACATCACTTCCTGTGAGGTGATGTCTCCTCCCTTTTTGACTTCCAAGGAGCCTTTCTACTTACATGTAGTTGAGGAGGTCTCCTTAACTTTGAGAGTGAGGAATATGTGATCTTTTATCTCTTATCTGGGCAGGGCTCAGCCTCCTCCATCATTCTGCTTTTGTGGAGTTTCAACCTGGGGCCCATCTGTCTCCTGCCTCAGGCCCAGAAGTGTACCAGGGCCCTCCTTTTCTGTCCCCCTTCCCCCACTGGCTCACACACATTCCAGATACCCAGATACAAACACCTCATCTGCCTGGGCCTGGGGGGAAGGAGGGGTAGGTTGTGGAATTTTCCCAAGTCATAACTACTGCGTGGAAAACATTTGAATGTCCAGTGTTCCCACACTCAGGGCTGGAGGGGGAAGACAAGTCCCGACTAGCAGCCAGGTTCCCATACAAGCTGCAGGGCATTGACGGAAGTGCCCACTCTCACCTCCACCTCTCTACCTGCAGGAAAGACAGAACAAAGCTGAGCCTCTGCTGATTTCCTAAGAAAGGAGATAGTATAATCTACTACCCTTCTTCAGCTTCTGAGAAAAAAGGATTGCTCACAGAGGCCAATTAATAACAGGGAAGGGGGAATGAATTGAGAGATTGGGGTTGACATATATACACTCTTAATACCATGTATAAAATATGTAACTAATAAGAATCTACCATAGAGCTGAGGGAATTCTACTCAGTGCTCTGTGGTGACCTAAATGGGAAGGAAATCCAAAAAAGAGGGGATGTATGTATATGTTTAGCTGATTCACTTTGCTGTGCAGCAGAACATTGCAAAACAACCGTGTGCGCGCTAAGTCGCTTCAGTCGTATCTGACTCTTTGTGACCCTATGGTCTGTACTCAAATAAAAGTTAATTAAAAAAAATAACAGTGGAGAGAGAGATCCTCTGTCATTTTTCTGTAAGTCAATGTCAAGGCAGGCCAGTGGTGGCCAGACTACGTTGGAGATGAACTACAGGAGCCATATCAACTCATGCCTAGGACAGACGACCCAGGTCTCAAATTACCCACCCTATCACCTGTGGCCCTGGTCACTCCGGCACCCCTGGCTTAGTTCGTTTCCTTCCATGCCTTCTTTGGCAGAGGAGACTAGGGACAAGGGTTTATAAGAACATGTGTTCACTCATTGGTTTGTTCACTTACACATGCATCACTGATTGTGCACTCTCTGTGTCCCAGTCCTGAACTAGCACCAGGTACATTTCCAGTGTAAGATAAAACGCCATCCCTGACCTCACAGGCTTGGATTCTATTAGGATTAGGAGAGACAGACAAGGATAGGTGACCTCAGGGTGAAGTGTCAGAGCAACATTTAGTCTTCAGTGATAGGGAAGCATAGATGAGGGGGACCAATCTGAGTTAGAGGGGTGATTACTGGGGAAAGAGGGAATAGAATCAATACACGTAAGGAAAGATTAGAGAATCAATGTATTCTAGGACCTGCAAACAGGTACATCTGACCAGATTTATTAAACACTTTCTCTGCTTCCTTTCAACACTTAAGTGGATGATATGAGTGTAATTATCTGTAGCCCAGAGTCTAGTGTTTTTGCAGGTACTAGATATATTTCAATGGGCATGTTTGTATGTGAGTGGAAAGCTGATGGTTCTTCTGAAGGCAAGAAGTCACGATGCAGAAAAGACTAAGATGTTTTAGAAGACTAAGATGTTTGGGTCATTAACTTTGTAAAATTAACTAGTGTCTAAAATTAATTTTATTGAAGAATTGTTGCTTTACACTATCGTGTTAGTTTCTGCTGTACATATCAAGTGCTCAGTCGCTCAGTTGTATCTGACTCTCTGTGACCCCATGGACTGTAGCCCACCAGACGCCTTTGTCCATGGGATTTTTCCAGGCAAGAATAATGGAGTGGGTTTCCATTTCTTCCTCCAGGGGATCTTCATGACCCAGGGACCAAACCCACATCTCCTGCATCTCCTGCATTGCTGGCGGATTTTCACCACTGAGCCACCAGGGAAGTCAGACATATACATATATCCCCTTTTTTGGACTTCCTTCCCTTTTAGGTCATCTCAGAGCATTGAGTAGAGCTCCCTGTGCTACACAGTAGGTCCTCGTTAGTCATCTATTTTTACATAGTAGTGTGTATATGTCAACCCCAATCTCCCAGTTCATCCCACTCCTCCTCTTCGTCCTTGGTGCCCATACATTTCTCTATTTCTCTATGGATCGTTAGCTGTTTTTTGAACTTGGCGTCTGCCTGATTTCTCTGGGGCTCCATCTGATCTCTCTTAGACTCTGAGTCCCATAGGACTGCACTGCTCGCATAGCTGGACTTCAGGGTAAGAAAGGCTACTTTTGCAGGCATGGGTGGAAGGCGGGGGCAGTGGGAGGATTTTAGAGTTCCTCTGAGGTGCTCCTCTCTCCCAACTGCCAACAAGTTACTTTTCTCCCTTGTAAAACTTCAAACATAATCCACGCTTTTCAGCGTATGAGCTCTAACTTGCAAGGATGCAGAAATGCCCACAGGGAAAACTGGCTTGGAAAACTGAGGTCAGTCCAAAGAGAACAGAGTGGGTCCTAAGAGAGATGGTATGGTGAGAGATGGTATGGTATGGTGAGTCTGCCTGAGGTTGGAGTGCCCCACAGCAGGGGGTGGGGTGCAGGACCCCCGGCCCCCGGCTGACCGACCCTTCCTGGGACAGCTGGGCCACCTGGCCTGCATGGACCGAGGGCTGCCTTCCTGGGGGGCAGGGGGCAGAGTCAGGCTGTTAGCTCATCCTGGCAGAGTCCCGGTCACTCACACAGTCCCTGACTCCAAGATGCCAGGCCACTGAGGAAGAATGTATCCCACCATCTCAGTCCATTCACGCTGTTCTAAGAAAATATGACAGATTGGGTGGTTTATAAAAAATAGACCTTTATTTCTCACAGTTCTGGAGGCTGGGTCCAAGATCAAAGCAGATTTGGTGTTTGGTGAGGGCCCGCTTCCCGGTTTATAGCCAGTGTCTTCTTGCTGTGTCCTCACGGGGCAGAAGGAGTGAGGGGAGCTCTGTAGGGTCTCTTTTAAGGGCACTATTCCCATTCACGCGGGCTCCACCCTCATGACCTCATCACCTCCCCCAGGCCCCATCTCCTGATGCCATCACAGTGGGAATTAGGATTGCAACATACAAGTTTCAAGCCACAGCACTATTCTGAATATTTTCTTTCTCTTTTCCACCTTTCTTCTGCTTCTCCTCCTCCCCTCCATCCCCTCCTCCTCTTCCTTCTCCTTCCCCTCCCTCCCCACCCTCACTTTCTTCCTCCTCCTTCTCATAAGCCTATGGCATCATTGCAACCAACCATTTTCAAGGAGGGCTGATTCTGTTCGCTAAACATTTTGATCTGATGAAGAAACATTAACCTGAAGGTGACTCACTTTCTGCAGGGTGTCCTGCAGAAGTAATTGCTCTAAGTGTTTACCACCTGTCACCCTTCCCTTGGTCTCCCTCATCCCTGAGAGCGTCAGTAAGCCCATCTCTGGGTGCCTGCATCTATTTCCCTTTCCCCGTCTGCTTCTAGTTCTCTCTGTGGACCAGAAACAGTCTTAAGCATGAGACAGTAGCCAAGGCAGTCGCAGCCGCCCATGCTAAGTCCTGGCTGCATCCCTGCCAGGAAGTGCCCTGAGTCTGTGCCTGAGGATTGCGGCCGAACCACGGGGTATGTGATCTGCTCTGTGCTCCATCCTGTTTTCCTAGTGTCGGGTTCCTTACAGGACTACCTCATGTTCAAGGAAGGCAAATAAGGCAGCTAAGACATTCGGGAACCCTGTCAGCTTGATTGTTTAATATTTGCTTGTGCTGTGGGTTAGACTAGAATGAGCAACAGGCATGACCCTTCTCAGATGGGGCACAATCGAAGATCAGTTGGTGCACAGACATGGTTAAAAAAACATTCTTTATTGGGTGCCTACTCTGTGCCAAACGTCACATCAGGCATTTTATAGGCAAGCATTCACATTCATTCTAATCCTCACCACGGCCCATAGTCATAGGTATTGTGACCCCTGATGTGTAGAAGGGGAAATGGAAGCTCCAAAGGGTAGTTATTTGCCTAAAGCAGCCCAGTAACAACTGGCAAAGCTAGAACCAGACCCAAGGTCCCCAAAACCAGAACTGGGCATTCGGTACCCCTCATCCCCACCTTGGTGGTCAGGATTGGGTGGCAGGGAAAGCGTGCATCCCATTTGCTTCAACTTCCATGGGGACAATCAGTTTGTGTTGATTTTAGTTGAGCAGTTTAGTTTAGGGTAGTTAAAGAGGTCTGTCCTTGAGGTATATAATTCTTGGAAAGGGGATGAATATGAAGACCCAGAGAAATTCTTCCCCCAGAACTGCCCCACCCCAGTAATGGGTAATAAGTACAGCATTATCTTTTTTGACTTGGCCTTGTTTCTGCCTCTCAAGCCCATGTTTATGATCTTGGTTTTCTTAGTGATAGAAAGACCAAGTTCAGGACTCCCTTGGCAGTCCAGTGGTTAAGTCCATGCATCCAATGCGGGAGGGAATGCAGGTTTGATCCCTGGTTGGGGAACTAAGATGCCACATGCTGCATGGCATGGTCAAAAAAAAAACATTAAATAAACAAAATAAAATAGATAAGCAACAGGGATTTACTGTACAGCATAGGGAACTATATTAAAAAAGAAAGAAAGATCAAGTTCAATTTTATCCCCATGCATGAAGACTTCTCTTCCCGATACCCATCCTTAGCCTCTATACCATCAGGGACTGGTGGAAATGAAAAAAATAAAGAATAGAGGCACTCAGAATGCTGTTGAGTTCATGAAGCAATTGAGAATCGGGTGGAGCTTCCCCTTAAGGTGCAGAGTTCTACTGCAGGCCCTAGATGTTGTCATCCTGTCTTCAGGCCAGGAGCACCTCACCTCACCTCCACCCCAGATTAAAGCAGGGCAGAGCACAATCAGGCTCTCCCCAGGATATAGGGAACGCAGCCTTGACTGTGTCTCACCCAGCCTCACAGCAAACCCCCAGGATTCTTTTTCACCCCTCTAGTTGGCCTTGACCTCTTGCTGATCCAGACTGGCAGATTCTGTCAGACCCTCGCACTTCGCAGTTTCTGGTCCTGTCTTCTGCCTAGCATGATACATTCTACTGGGTGTGTGGGAAAGATGGTGGAAGCTTGGGTCCCAACGTGCCAGAGCTTGAACCTTCATTCCAGGAATTTGACAAAAGTCTAATTAGTTACAGAGACAGGGCTGGAGCCTGGATTTCCTGGTTCCTATCCAGGGCTCTTTCCAGGGTTCAAAGGCAGTGAGATGATATTCTAGATGAAGGATCTAGAAGGCTGTCTCCTGGCAGCAGGCTGCTTCATGCCCGTCATTAAGTGTCATCATTTCTGCTTTCCTTCCAGAGCTGGGAGTGCCCAGGGAGACCTCATTGCAGCTGAGGATGTGCTGGTTATTGTCATTCAGTTGCTCAGTAGTATTCAATTATTTGAGACCCCATGGACTGCAGCATGCCAGGCTTCCCTGTCCTTCACCATCTCCCGAATTTACTCAAACTCATGTCCATTGAGTTGGTGATGCCATCCAACCATCTCATCTTCTGCTGCCCCCTTCTCCTCTTGATCTGGAAATACACGGCAGCATCTTTCAGATGGTGATTCTTACAAGCGTTCATCATCAGATCAAAGTGCAAACTCTGCAGGAGATGCCATGGTGGAGAGGAGAGTGACCGGGTGACGAGAGTTCACAGATACATGTAGTGTCCTGAGTTTCTTAAACAAACCATCAGGCCCACCCTCAGTGTTTGAGAGGTCTAAAGCCAAGGCATAAACGGAGGCCCACACGCCATGTGTCCAAATATTTGAGAGTTGTAAACCAAGCTAACAAATCGTTAGATAATGTTTGTTCTTTCCTCTTGCCTGGACAAACATATCTTTATAGCAACCTCAAAGGCAGGTTTCAGTTGCAAATCTTTGGACACCTAGAACACCGGGGCAGAGAGGTGAGGTTTCAGCCCCACCCGTGGCCTTCCTTCTTTCATTTTTGACCTGAGGGCCCTTGTGCTTAAGCAGGGAAAGCCCAATCCTGAGAGTCCACTCCAAGTCCAGGAAAGAGGCCTGCTGGGAAGGAAATTCCCGGGTCCTGGATACCTAGATCACAGGAGAGGGGAGGAATGGAGTTGGAGTGGGTGATTCCTCTAGCCTTATGGCCCTCTTCCATGGAGGAGAACCAGATTAGGGCGATCTAAAGCATATACCCAAGGCAGGCTCTCTTGCCCATGTATGCTGCTGCTGCTGCTAAGTCGCTTCAGTCATGTCCGACTTTGTGCGACCCCATAGACGGCAGCCCATCAGGCTCCCCTGTCCCTGGGATTCTCCAGGCAAGAACACTGGAGCGGGTTGCCATTTCCTTCTCCAATGCATGAGAGTGAAAAGTGAAAGTGAAGTCGTTCAGTCATGTCCGACTCTTAGCGACCCCATGGACTGCAGCCTTCCAGGCTCCTCCGTCCATGGGATTTTCCAGGCAAGAGTACTGGAGTGGGGTGCCATTGCCTTCTCCATGTATAGGCAAGTATTATTAAAATTATTTCCATTTTACAGATGAAGTAGCTTCACTCAGAAAACTTGAGTGACTCTACACAGGCACACACCAGCCACAGAAGAGCCAAGACTTGAACCTGAGACTGCCTGCCTCTAGATCCCTGCTGGGCCTCTGCCCCACGCTGCTCTCCCCACGGTCCAGCATCACCTGGGAACGCAGTGAGCCCCTCCCTGCTGGGGGCCTGAACTCCCAACACGTCTCGCCACTGGAAAGGTGCAAACAGTCTCTTTATTGGTCTCTTTGCCTCCTGTCTTGTCCCCTCACCCAGCCAGGTTTTCTAAGACACAGAAGCTGTGACAAGTGACCTTCTTAACCCCCTGCCTTCAGGGTCATGTTCAAAGACCTCGCTTAGGCCCATCATGCGCTCTTGCACTCTTCCTCTCAGCGGCGGTCAAGCCCCCTCTGGCCTGCACACACTTTTGCAAATGCGATTCCTTCTCTGGCCTTGTCAGGCCTCCCATCCCCTCTCCTAGCTAAGTCCCTCATCCTCCTCATCTGGGCTTAGATGGCCTCTGTCACCGCCCCCCCCCCCCCCTCACTCTAGTTCTAAGGTGCATGCTCTTTGTTAATTAATTCCTACATCAATAAGTGTCAGGCTCCACACTTGACACTTGGTACTAGGTGGTACAGAGCAAGCCACCCATAAATGCTCATTGACCTGCTGAGCTCTCTACAGGATGGAAAGCTGGTCCTCATCTCCTTTCTGTGCTTCAGCTGAGTCAATCCCTTTTGAGAGATAAGGGCAGCAGAGAGCCATTACCGTTGCCAGCATCAACGCCTCTGTATGATAGGCACTTCCTGGACCAGCCCAATGTCCTGTGGTCCAAACAGCCCCTGGAGGGGAAGAGCCCTGAGGGAACTCTGCTGCTCTGAGCTCCAGCCCAGCCTCACAGCTCTTCATATAAAAGGCCTTCAGAGCAGGAGACATCAGGTTCATACCCCAAGCTCAGAGCCCATGATTAAATATTAAATATTAGAATTAAAGGTTTCATACTGTCTTATTTACTTCGACATTTGATGTTCCAGTCTTATTTGCTTAGTGTGAGATCATTAGCATTTTCCTATGTCATCAGGTTTTTTTTTTGAGAATTTTATTTGGATGGCTAGCTGAGCTGATATGAGCCAGGGCAGTGGCAGAGGGGATGGAAAGAAATGCAAAGACTGGATCCATACGAGGGCTTCCCTGATGGCTCAGATGGTAGAGAATCTGCCTGCAATATAGGAGACACAGGTTCGATCTCTGGGTCAGGAAGATCCCGTGGAAGAGGGAATAGCTACTCACTCCAGTGTGTTCTTGCCTGGAGAACTCCATGGACAGAGGAGCATGGCAGGCTACAGTCCATGGGGTCACAAAGAGTCAGACCCAACTGATCGACTTCCACTTTTGATATTTAAGAGCTAGAGTCCAGAGGTTGGGGCAATGCCAGGGACTCTCCAGAAAGCCCCTGTTCAAGAACACGTGCAGGTTTACCACCGTCAGCCTGTTTGCGTGAAGAGGTGCTCCCGTTAGTGGGGTGTCTCCTTTGACAAAATCCTTAGCGGATGTCCTAGGAAGTAGGACAGGACTCAGAAGGGGAATTGCACCCAGTGAGGGTCATGGGCACCAGAGGGCAGCACAAGGGTCTCCAGCATCTTGGGAGCTGAGTCCCACAGAAAAGAAGGCAGGTCACCTTGGGTCAAGCCACTCTGCAGCCCCACTCCTCAGTGTGTACATCTACCCTGGAAATAACGATGCTTGCCCTGCATCTCCAGGACTGTCCTGAGATAACTTTGAAGGAGCCTGCAGAGAAGAGTCAAGAGTCTAGGAAAAGAACCTGGCCGTGTCCAGGCTGCCCCTGAGAGTAAGGCTAACTTCCAGTAATCAGCCCTGGGGCAGGAGATCCCAGGGAGAGGAGGAATTCTGCCCCCGTCATTGGGACTGGAGTACCCCGTCTGCAGTCAGGACTGATCCTAAAGGCCTGGGTCGGGCAGCCCTGGTTGCAGTCCTGTATGTGTCCTAGGTGCCTGGAGCTCTAGGCTCTGGTGGAGCAAGGGCACCCATCTCCAGTGGTTCCAGTGCTTGGCATGGCACCTAGTATTCTGTGCCTCGAGGCAAGCTGTGGCTAGTGGGGGAGACACAAGCTCTAGGGCAGAGCCCCCCGCCCCCCACCCAGTCCCCGGACTGGTCTGGGAGACGCATCTGGAAGAACGTCTGCTTCTACTTAGCCTCTCCGAGCCTCGGTTTCCTCATCTGTAAGCTGACCCACCGAGGGGCTGTGATGGTGTGGCACGTGCTGGGCACTCAGTATACAGGCCTTGCTGCTGGTGGTTGGAATTCAAGCCGCTGGCGGGTGGAGTGTAGGCTCCCTGTTTGCCGACACCGCTGGAAGAGGGGTTCTCCTGCCCCCTCCACGGAGGCAAACTGCTGACAGTGGCGAAGCCACGTTGCCATGCTTGGAGGAAAACCGCCTTGGTTTCTTTCTTTTTTTTTTTTAAAGTCTATTTGGGTTTGGTTTCGTCTAGGGTTTGGGCCATCGCGTGCGGTTTGCTTCTACTCTCGGCTGCTCGGGTTGAGGTTCTGGCCGGGAACTAGCAGCTAGAAGGGCTTTAGGACCCGGCGCGCCCCGGGCCCCGGAGCTCCGGGCAGAAAGGCTTGAATGAGAGGCTGGAGGGGGATCTCGGCTGAAAGGACTCGCGGCGGAATAGCTCCGCTGTCGCCAGGCAACCGCCCTGACGCAACGCAAAAAAAAAAAAAAAAAAAAAAAGTCCCTTAAAAAAAAGAATAGTGCTGAGAATTCACCGTAGCACGAGAGAAAGGGAGGCAGAAGCCGGCTCAGCCCCGAAGCCGGGGCCAGAGGCTGCGGAGGAGCCGGGAGCCCGCTTCGAAAGGAGAAGGCGGGGACCTGGTGACACCCCTGGAGGGGGCCTCGGAGCGCACGGGAAGGTGGGTTCGCGGCTGTGTGGCGATGATTCCAGGTCTGAGGGCCGGTCTAGAGGTGGTTTGTCTTTTGCCTTCGGCGCCGCCAGGGGAGGGGGCTCTTGGGGCACCGCAGGTCCCCAGAACTGGCAGTAGAGGGGAGCAGCGGGGACCGCGGGAGCACCCACCTCAGGGCACCCTGGAGTGGACACCCCGCACCTGCCCGCAGGAGATGAGGTCCTGCCTCACCCGCTCCTGGGGGCTTGCTGCCCTCAGCGGGAGTGGGACGGGTGGGTGGCCTGCATCTCTCATATCCCAGCTGGCCTCTTCCAGGGATAAGATCTGGGTGGAGATTTGAGGTTTGAGATATGAAAGGGAGGAGCCCCACTCAGTCTCTCTAGGTCTCCTGACCGCTGGTCACCTCCAAGCCCACCTGATCCCCTCTGTCTACTTCAGGCTCAGTGATGTGGGTGTTCCTGTCCCAAGGATGCAATCACTAACTCAGAAGTGACCCAAGGGCACTTGGGCCTGAGAGTGCTCTAAGGGCTGAGGTCGGTGTTGTCAGCAGGAACTGCGCAGCCAGGAGGGCCTGGGGGAATGAGTAGCCCTGCGGCTGACTCCTGGTCCCTGAGAGAAGGCAGGCAGTTCTGTACAGCCTGTGGCCAGGAGGCAGATGTCTGTGTGCACCAAGTCACGTTGACTGTTCTGCTTTTTTTTTTTTTTAATCCCATATTGCCTGTATCTCTTTCTCATTCCCTGTTTCTCCTGAGAAGATTTGGAAGGTGAGTTGATTCCAGGTTGGTAGACCACTGTCTCAAACCCACAGCCGTGCTCTCCGGATTGTTTCCACAAGCTCCCAGCAGTTCCCAGTGAATCCCAGGTGGAATGAGCTAGATCCCGCCAACAGGGCAATCCCTAGAGTGCCCGAGGGAGGCGTGGTTCTAAAGCAGCTTCCTTTCAGATCCCCAGAGATAGTGCCACCGCCCTCCAGGCGGGATGCTGAGCTGGGCAAAGTCCTGGGAGAGCAGAGATGGCCAGGGCGCCTCTGCCTAGCCGTGTCTGTGGGGTGGGAGCTTCTGCTGGCGGGTTTTTAAGGGGCTTGGCAAAGCAGCCAGGAGCTGTACTCAGAGTGCACAGTGATGACAGCTCTTCTTCCCTGAGTGCATTTGCCAGTCGGGCATGGCTTGAGAACCCTGCACACCCACTGGCCATTTTACCCTCATGATCACCCTTCGAGGAGACATTATACCCCCATTTTACCAACGGGTCTCTAAGAGAGTCAGTAACTTGGTGCAGCGCGTGGAACTGGTGAAAGAGCAGAGAGATTCAGCCCCACATGCCTGACTCCTAAGACAGTGATCGCAAAGGAAGGCTTTGAAGATCTGAGCAGAGAGGGAAGAAACCAGATGAAAAGCAAGCTGCATGGCGGGGCTTGTCCTGTGACCTGGGAATGTCCCTGGCCGTCTCAAGGGCCCTGTGGAGCCAGGAGAGAAGCCAGGCTCTGCATTCCACCTGGCTGGCTTCAATCCCACTCCCTTGAAGCCAAGAGAGGAAAGGGTCCTCCCTCACCCCCTTTTCCTCTTTGCCCACTCGAAGACCCCCAACTTCTCGTGTACTTGCTGTCTTGTCGTCCCAATTACATGCATGGGATTCCACTAAATTAACAGCCCCATCTCCATATCTACCAGCTTGGCCTTTTTCCAAGAGGGACTGTGGCAGGGAAGTAAATTCAGGCAGTGCCTAAGTATCGCTGAGAGAGATCCACTGAGCCCCAGCCCAGCGAGGAAGAAACTGCTTGTCAGTCTCCTCACGCGTGCAGGTGGCACTCTCTAGGTAAATTTTGCTCATGGAAAACTCCCTTGGCCCCACAGGAGTGTCTGGAGTTCCCAGAACCTTCTGGGAGCTGAGCCTTCCCCAGCAGTCGCTCTTTGTTTGCCTGGGACATAGAGCTGTTTGCAAAGGTGGGAGATGAATGACAACTGGAGCAGTTTGACCTCAGTTTCCTGACTAGGCGGGAAGGGAGTTCTCACTCACGAAATGGAAATCTTCTAGGATTAATCAAGATGACTCTTAGCATGCACATGGACTCTGGGATTTGGACCTGGGTGAGGAGAAAGAAAGGGAAGGCAAATTCTGAAGCAGAGCTCAAGGAGGTGCACGTGGACTAAACAGAGGGCAGTGGGCAAGTGGACCCGGAAGGATCTGGAGGTGGACAAGGTGGTTAGAAGGAACTTTGTCATCAGCCTGTAGAGTTTGAGCTGCCCCAGGGGGTCAAGTTGCCAACATGAGTTAGGAAGACTGCAAATGTCAGCTTCTGCATGGTTAGGACAGCTGCCCCGGTGCAGGAAAGCCCATCGCTGCCCCCTCCCCTGAGCCCGTCTCCCCTAACCCTCCATACTTCTCTCTGGAGAGGCAGGAGAAAAGAGGAAAACAGAGAAATTGTCAAGAGAAGTTAGCAGTGTGCACTGCCCCGTATCAATCTTTTGTCCTCTTGATGCCACCCAACAGCCACCCCCCCACCCCCAACCCATAACAACACTAGCCCATGAAAAGCTCCTTAAGGAAGGAAATGCAGAACATAGGAGCTATTCTCCCTGTGGGCACACCATCCAAGAGGGTAGGGGACAGTGAACTCCCCACCATCATGGGCCACCTCGCTCCAGGCCCCTGGGCAGCAGCCTTCACACAGCCCTGGGGAGGGGTGGGGTTCATCTCCTCCCAGGCACAGACTGAGCCCCACTTCTTCAAAGCCATCTCTCCAGGACGGTCAGAGATTCCCTCAGGTATCCTGATTCAGATGTGGGAGCTGCTTATGTATTCCCAGAGGCTTTGTTGTCAGGCTTGTCCCTGGGGACCTGGAAGGCCCAACTCAGAGCTGGTTTCCAGGGACATAATGGGCAGCCACAGCTCAGGGTCACTGAAGGCTGAGCAGCCTTTCCTCATTCCAGGAAGCCAGCCAGGCCTGAGTGTGAGCTGGCCAATTCAGCCCCGTGAGGCCAGCCGCGGTGGTACATGGTGAGGAGTACACAGGAAGGTTCTAGATCAGGATCCTTGACCGGGCAGGCCACTTCAGGCCCTTGTCATCCTTGTCCGTCATCAAGTTAAAGCCGCACTGTTTCCCCCAGCCCGTGAGCATTTACACGTGTCTCGACCTGGGGACATCGCTTTACTGACCTACGGGCTTGGTCCAGACTCTCAGGCTCTGCTGTGTTGTTGTTTGTTTACTTGTTTGATGGCAGCCACTGAAAACTATGAGGTGAAATAAGCCTCAGACTGAACTCTGCCACCCATCTAGACATTTTTTGAACACTTGTTTATTTGCAAATGGGTCCAGCAGAGATCAGACGGCCTG
Source organism: Bos indicus (assembly GCF_029378745.1). NCBI lineage: Eukaryota > Metazoa > Chordata > Mammalia > Artiodactyla > Bovidae > Bos > Bos indicus. Next base: position 7,726,709 of record NC_091767.1, read on the forward strand.
TTCTGTGAGCTTGGTTCAACTCACAGTCGTCTATCTCTCGAGAAGAGATCATACCTCCCTCGAGGTCTTGCCAGATTCTTTCTCCCTACCCTTTCATGAGTCAAAATTCATTTGGCCAGCATATCTTGAATACCTCTGTTTTCACCAACGAGAATGCATTTCTAATGTTTACTGTGTTAACTGTCAAATGTCTGGTGTTGAGCAGTAAGAAAGATACTCAAGCATTTGCTAGAGCCCCTTCTGGAGTAGGGAACCCTACACTAGGCTCCCGACTGGGGTTGGGATGTCCCTTGTTGAATGCAGCTGGTTTCCACTGGCCTCACAATACCACATGGAACATCTCATGTCTGTGAAGGATTTTAGGGTCAATCATTGACATCTCACCAAGGAAGCATAAGACGCTAGCTCTGTTTTCGAGGAGTGCAGAGTCTGATCAGAGTTGCTGAAGAGAACAGACCATTTGTGCAGCCCAGAGTTCTGGGCTGACAGTAGAGTGATATTCTGTAAATTCTGGGGTACACAGAAAAGTGTGAGCTAACTTCAGTGGTTTGGCAGCCAAGGAGAGTCCAGCCAAGCACTGTCATGGGCAGGAGGGGACTGTCCTACTAGAGGCATAATTAAGAATTCACATACACTCATCGGATCCTTGCAAGCCTTTGCAGTTGATTCCATTATGATCCCAAGGTCAGAGAATTAGTGTCAGGGCTTAGCCATCAACCCACATCCATCAACACCCAGCCCTGCCTCATCCCTAACCTGTTCCATCTCTTTCTCCATTTCTTTCTTCAACTCCTGATTCCTACCCTTTGTGAAGTGTGAATTCAGGCAGCTCAGCATCTGGCTGTGTTCAGCTCACGCTGACACCAAAGGGGAACAGGGTCACACATCCTACTTTCTGTTCTGCCCGGGGCCCCAGAGAGTGCAGGGTTGTGCTTTGGGGGAGCTGGAGACAGAGCTCCCACACATCCTTAGTACAGGCCTTGCCCAAACACAGGGAAACTCTGAGGGCCCTGCACCCCACTGAGAAGTCAGCATGCAGAGACAGACTATGCAGAAGCTAGTGAAACTTCTTAGGACATCCTTGCCAAACCATTAGGCTTTGGAAATTTCGATGCGGAGTGAAACAGAAAACCAGTCATCCCAATAGTTTCCCCTTTGAGCCTGATCTGGTTGCTTCCGCTTATTTGAAGCTGAAGTCTGTTATCCTGTGGACTCAGATAGTCCTAAATCTGACTTGTCTAGGAGCTGAGACAAATGCCAATTAGGGGACCCTTGGGTGGGGTGGATACACCCCACGGGAGAGGATGCACAGCTCCTGCATCCTCAGCTGTGAAACGTTCTCTGTTCTTAGAGTCAGAGTGTCTGCTCAAACAGCCTTCTACTTTGATCTCTGCAAATTGCTTTAAAGGCCACTCTGGGTCTGCTTTCTGCCCCCTAATCCCCACTGCCACGGCCTTTGGCCAGAAGAACCCCGTGGTCACATGCAGCGGTTGGCGGGGCAACGAAGGGTTGCCTCACCCCTCCTGCGCATCTCTGTCTCGTCAGGGTTCTCACGGAGGAGAACCTCCGCCTCAGACTCTGTGTTTCCCATGGCTAATCCCCCCGCTCCCCCCGCCCCGGAGGGACCCTCAGATTCTCAGGCACCTTTCTCCCGCCTTTCGGAGCCAAGTAGCCCTTTCCCAGGGCCTTGCAGCCTTGGAAGGGACACAGTGGCGGGGATGCTGTGTGGCCCAGCAGCCCCTCCTCTCCTTTCAGCCCGGCAGTAAATTACATCTGTGGCTCCCGGGAGCCAGGACCTCTCCCCCACCCGCGGGGTCACACAAGTCTTTTTTGGAGGTTTTCTCGGCCACCTCTTTCACTGGGGAAAACGATAGGAAAGATCTCTCCATTCCCAGCCTCAGCGGGAGGTCTGTGCGACCTCTCTTTGCAGCGGGGAGCAGGCCATCAATTATTCAGTGTGGACCGAGCTCTTTGAAAGCACAGAAGTCCTGACAAGGATTTTTATAGATCCTTGCCTGCTCACAGTGTCCCAGAGAGACAGAGCAAGCTTTCTCCATATTTTAGACATTGGAAGCTCCACTTGGAGTCAGAAGATGTGGGTCCAAGCCCAGCCAGCTCCCCAAATGGAGCTGTGTGACCCCAGGCAAGTCTTGCAACATCTCTGGTTTGTGGCTTCTCTATTATACTCTCAGGAAGGTCTTTCCACCCTAGGTCATGGAGTGAGTATGGGGAAACATTTGTAAACTGCAGTGTGATTTCCCAGTGTTTGTGATGGCTCCTGTGATTTCAGGTGTGGACAAGGGAGCTCTGAGTGATAACCTGAGGTGCAGCCAGTTAGCATAGGACTTGCAAACCAAGCTTCACTGGGAGAAACGCCTGAGACAGCGCGGGTGAGTGGGTTCCTCTGTCCCTGCCCCCTGTGAGTGCGACTTCGTGACAAGGTGACAACCCCATGGGGTGCTGTGGTCTAGACTCTGCACTTATTGGCAGGGAATAGGGTCAAGGCCATTGCCCCCAAACCATGCATTTCAGAGGGGAGAAGCGAAACCCTAAGGGGAAGTGAGTCACCACAGTCACTCGAGTTGGTGGGGGTGGGGATGGGGTTCTTGGAGCTGACTCCCAGGTCAGGGATGCCTCTTTCCCACCCAGGCTGGGCCTGACCAAAATGGGGGACCCATTCCTGTCCCCCAGCAGCAGTCCTGGGACCCCTGGAGCAGGCAGTGAGGGAGTGAGGAATGTAGCACCCCCCAGCCTCCTTCCACCCATCCACTGGGGTAGAGGACTGTAGAGTAGAATGAGTTGGTGTCTGAACTAGGCTCAGAGACTTGTTGGGAGAAGGCAATGGCAACCCTCTCCAGTGTTCTTGCTTGGAAAATCCCATGGATGGAGGAGCCTGGTGGGCTGCAGTCCATGGAGTCGCTGAGAGTCAGACACGACTGAGCTACTTCACTTTCACTTTTCACTTTCCTGCATTGGAGAAGGAAATGGCAACCCACTCCAGTGTTCTTGCCTGAAGAATCTCAGGGACGTGGGAGTCTGGTGGGCTGCCGTCTATAGGGTCGCACAGAGTCGGACATGACTGAAGCGACCTAGCAGCAGCAGCAGCAGCAGCAGCAGCAGAGACTTGTCAAATTCAAACATGAGGCTACATGGAAAGGCTTAAACATCAAGTTGAGACCAGCTTCCTAAACCACCCCTGCCCTCCCCACTCAGACTCACTAGAAACATTCTGACCTTGAACTTGCAGGGGGTCTTCTACTGGGCAGGAAACCATCTGGAGGTGTGAATTTGTTCACTGGTTCACAGCACCACCATCCTCAGCATTGAATGAACATCCACTATTTGCAGAACTCGGAACACAAAAGGGAAAGGAAGGTCCTTCCCATCAAGGAGCTAGATGGTGGTCAGGGAGCCTAGACACTCTTACCATTCTTGGGTACAGAGTGAGTGACAGTGCTGGGAACGTTCAGAGGACGGCTTGGAAGGTGGGGTTTCCTAGAGGACTCTGGAGAGGAGACTCGCCCTCAGATGAGCCTCAAAGCAGGGCTCTGGACCCAGCGAGAAGGGCGTTCCTCAAGGGCCAGTGATGGGCAAAAGGATAAAACGACTGTCCAGAGAGTCTTCCTTCTTCCATTCATCCTATCACTCCTTCACTTGTTCATCGAGTTTACTGAGCACCTACTACGTGCTAGGCACTGTTCTGAGAGCTAGGATCACAGGAGTGAACAAGACGATGTCCCTACACTCAGGGGCTCACATTCCCATGGGTGATCCGTGATCCGTGTGTAATATCCTAGTTATGTGAGTGGGAAGAGCTACAAAGGAAAAGGAAGCAGGGACGTCCCAGTGGGCTGGTCAGAGCTGGTGTCCGTGGAGGTGGCATCTGAGTGGTGGTGTGAGATCAGGGAGAAGTCAGCTGACAGAGCAAGGCATGAGGGCGGGGGCACAGTCTCAGAGTCTTAGAGGAAATGGCTGGAGTCCCACAGTGGTTTGGGCAGGAGGAGTGATCTAGGCAGCCAAGGGGTGGCTTTCTGGAAGTGGAGAGTGGAGGGTTCTCCTGGTGGCAGCTTGCGGCCCCTGAGGAGCACATCATGGGTGGATGGGAGGAACCCAGATACCACCCCACTGTCGTCACCAGCCTCCCCCACTGTGCACGTCCAGAGCATAACCGCAATAAAGCCCACCCCACCATACACACATGCGCGTGCACACACAAACACATAGACACACACACACACACAATATCCCAATTCATTCTGCCCCCACCATGCACCCACAGTTGGTACCCAGGGTCCTGTCTCTGCACCATGTCTTCCCCATCTCAGGTGCTCCCAACACCAGCTTTGACCAAGACCAGGAATAAAGATGAGCTGGGAAAGATGATCTGTGCAGGGCCAAACCAACAATGTCCCCTCCTGCTTCAGTCACCATGGCAACCTCGGAGGAGGTGAGAAAACGCGCTCTCTGGCAGCTCCTGGAAGTGCCCTGGAGACTGTGGGTCGCTCCATGGGGCATAGGGCTGTGTCCCCCAGCCTCTCATCCCCCGTTGTTAGGGCTCCCACGAGTCTACAGAGCACAGATGGGGTTTTCCAGCCTCCATCGGCCACAGGAGGTCAGTCCTGAGGCCCAGCCCTGGGCTCTCCGTTTAAGATAAGCATCAGGGTTTTATGATGAAACCCCGTACTGAAAAGCCAGCCTCATCACAACTCCACCTCCGTGTCCCACACCTACTGACCTGTCACTCACCTGGAACAAAGAGGGATTCGCTGCTTTAGAAGAGGAAAGAAAAAGATTCAGGTGTGAGTTGCAGCCTCAGCCACTTTGGAACTTCATAATGTGAAGTGCAGACCACAGAGCGCTTTTCCCCGACTCTGTGCTTTCAGCCCTGCGGGTGGCCGTGGGACAGACACTGCAGCCACTTCATTTTCAAAAGAGGGGCCGAGACCCAAGTCTCCCAGCTCCCACTGGAGAGGGATCCCCCCCTCCCAGAGGACAGACCTGGAGCAGGAATCAGGGGTCCCTTTGTCTTCAGCCCCGGCAGCCTCTGACCTGCTCTCAGGGCACACCTGCGGGTGGAAGGTGGGGCTCTGTGGCCCTGCTGGGAGGTGGCCGGCGGGTCTGGCCCAGCTAAGGCCAGAATGGGTGCTGCCGCTCCCCTCCTGCTTAGGTGGCCCCTCAGCCCTGGGCCTGAGTCCGATAGGTATTTTAGGCCGCGGGACACATAAAACACCCCCACAGGGAGGCTCTCTTTTAGGGATTGGTGGGTCCAGCCTGACTCAGGAGTAGAAGGTGGATGAGCAGAGGCAGTGGAAGGCACAGCAGTGGACCCAGAGCCAGAGGTCCGGCCCCTGGAGTGGGCCCCACAGCTGGGTCTGTCTTCTGCAGAAACATTTCCACAGTGAAGAACTGGCTACACTGTGGCTGAGGCCCTCACAGGATCTGACTTTCCTCAGCAAGGCAGATCTGGCCGGGATGGGATGCCTTAAGGGGCTGTCCATCTCCACTCCGGTTCCTGCATGTTGCCCAGTGCTCTGCTGCTGGAGGCCAGGGCCAGCCTCACACACGTGTGCAGAAGAGCCTGTGCTGTGGGTATCACCCCAGTGAAAACCAGAGCATGTCAGTTGAGGCACAGGGACCCATGGGTGGCACTTCTACTAGAAGGAGCAGCAGAAGTGTAAATTTACCCGTATGGAAAATTCTTATTGCATCCTCATCAAGCATTACCCATAGTAGCTTGTAAATTAGGAAACAATCAACTATGGATGCAGGTGGAGTCTTTTTTTTCCCCCCAAATATTTATTTATTTGGCTACACTGCCTCTTAGTTGCAGCATGTGGGATCTAGTTCCTTGACCAGGGTTTGAACCTGGGCCCCCTGTGTTGGGAGGGCAAAGTCCTAGCCAATGGACCACCAGGAAGGTCCCTCCGGATGGACTCAGTAAAAGCTTCTTTGAGTGGACAGCAGTCATCCAGCCTCAACTGGAGGTGGCACCACCCCATCTAAAGGAAATGTAGAAATGTGGGGGAGAGTCTTTTGGTCTTCATCTTATTTTATGACACTGCTTAGCCATCAGTTATATGCTTTGGCTCCCCAAATGAACTGTTTGCCCCCCTCATTTCCAAGAGTCAGCCCTCATGAGGCTCAGAGTCCAGTGGAGGAGACCGTGGAGAAAATTCCTGGTAGAAGTGCTGTGGTCTAAGAGGGCCACTGAGCCCACTGTTTTGAGCCAACCTGGAGCCAGCCTACAGGGGTTGAGTTCCCACCTTTCCAGTTGGCTGTGTGACCTGGGGCTGGCTACTCTACCTCTCAGGGCTTTGATCTCCTCATCTCGGTCATGGAGATGGTGATAATGCATGCCTCGTGAGGGTATTGTGAGGACTGAACATGTTTGTGCATGTGAAGCTCTTAGAACAATGCCTGGCTTGAGCTGCTCTGAGGAGATGTGACCTAATGTTGCTGTGATGACATAATTGTTTCCCCGATGTGGTCTCGTGGTATTGCGGGGGCACGTGCAGCGTGGGCAAGTCGAGGAAACCTAGAAGGGGGAAAATTCCTGAGAACTGAGATGTGGAAAGGAGCAAAGGGTGTTCTGGGCTGAGGGAAACAGCTTGTGCAAAGTCACAACGGCCATGAGAGGGCCCGGGATTCAGTGTTGGAAAGGTTTATGAATCACGGAGAAGAAATGAGTCCTTTCTAGTGGAGAACCCCAGACTAGAAGGAGCAGACTGGAGCCTGGGGATCCAGACTGCTGGAGAGAGTGACTGAGACTTTCTTGGGAAAACACAGGGCAATAGGGCGGGAGGGGGATACTTCTTTGGTGGTCCAGTGGTTAGGACTCCACATTCCCAATGGAGGGGGCCTGGGTTCAATCCCTGGTCAGGGAACTAGATTCCACACGCTGCAACTAAGACCCAGCACAGCCAAATAAATAAAAATAAGTATTAAAAAAAGAGAGAGAGAACAAGTGTCCCATGAGAGAGAGAGAGAGATGAGTGAGAATGGGTCTTCAGCATCCTTCCTGCTCTCAGAACCCATCTAGGAAGCAGGTTTGGAAGTTGTGCAGGTGGATAGATTAGGCATCTTGGGATGAGATGTTGGCCGCATGACTGGGCTGCACCCACCTGACTCCCCAGCAGCCGGGGCATTAGCTCATGGCTGGCACGGCATCCTTTGTAGCAGCCACCAGGGGCCCAGAGCGGGCCAGGAGCGTGTTTGAACAGCAGTCCTTGTGTGTGGTGTGGGTCCCAGGTGCTGACACGTCACTACTACAGGAGCCGATCGCCCCCAGGGCTTGTCTTCTGCTTCAGGAACTTCACGTTCTCCCGCAGCTCAGTGGCTGCCTGGCGGGGCGTGCCCAGGCCTGGAGGGATTACCGTCCAGCCTTGTTTTTCTGGATGTCCCGGGTCCTAAATCTGGCAGCATTCTCTGGCTTCTCTGCTGGGACTCTCTGTCTTTGCCAAGTCTCCAACGAATGTCACTTTGTCTCGGGCTTACTGTAGACCAGGCACTGTTAAGGGCTTGATATTTGTCACCTTGCCTGGTTTTCAGAATGACCTACAAAGTTGATAGTATTACCCTTGGAGCCAGCTTCACGAGCAAGGGACCTGGGCAGCCCCACAGAGCCCTGTCCTTGGGTTCATGCTCTGCTGTCCTGTCTTGAAAATCTTAGTACTTTTTTTTTTTTTTGGCTACCCCTCAGGTCTTAGTTGTAGCGTGTGGGATCTTTCATTGCGGTGTATGGACTCTCTAGTTGTGGCTCACGGGCTCTGGTTTAGTTGCTCTGCGGCATGTGGGATCTTAGTTCCCCTACCAGGGATTGAACCCGTATTCTCTGCATTGCATCTTAACCACTGGGCCATCAGGAAAGTCCCAAAATCGTCGTATGTTGTAACAAGGTGCCCTTTTACATTTTGCACCAAGCCCAGCAAATTGCATAGGGAGTCCTGATTCTCCCCATTTGTCAGGAGAAGACACAGAAGCACGGAGTGGTCTGAAGCCACATGCCGAAGATCACAGAATTGGGCCCCTGGGGGACTGACGCCAAGGCCTATGCCCCCTGGAGGAGGCTGACCCAAGTCCCTCAGCTTTCCTGAGCTCCATCTTCCCATTCTTGAAATAGGGTGATACCACCTGCTCTTCACTTCCGCTGTGGCTCAGCTGGTAAAGAATCTGCCTGCAGTGCGGGAGACCTGGATTCGATCCCTGAGTTGGGAAGGTCCTCTGGAGAAGGGGACGGCAACCCACTCCAGTATTTGGCCTGGAAAATTCCATGGACTGTGTAGACCCTGGGGTCACAGAGTCGGACACAACTGAGCGAATTTTACTTTCACTTTTTTCACCTGCTCCTCAGAGCAGCCATGAGGTTTGAGGGAAAAGACAGACACACCAGGGGAGCCTTATACGCTCACGCTCAGCTGATCAGGGATCAGCACGGGCTGACTCCCACAGACGCTCCTGCCGACACCACCAAGTCGTCCTGACACCGTCTTGGAACTGATGCAGAAACCGCTGATTAAAATAAGCTCCCAGCGCCCAGGAGGCAGCTACACGACAGTGGTCGGAGCTGTTTCCCTCCAGAAGGAGCACGCCTCCTAACAGGTCCTCCCTCTGCAGGGAGGGTGCAGCCGGCAGAAAGGGAGGCAGACAGACGTCCCAGTAGCTTCTTCTGCTCACAGATCTCAGGGTTCATCTCCTTAAAAGGCTTCGCTGGAAATCGCCAGGGCTCGTCTGTCAGTGGAGGATGCCCTGGAGGGTAAAACCACCCTGGGCACACTCCAGCCAGACTCTGGCACCTCAGCAAAGAGGTGGATGGTTCCTGGGAGGGCCCCCAGACAGAGGCTAATGGGTCTTTAGATTTGGAGAGATTCTTGAGAAGCCTGGATGACAGTGAGGCTGCATAGAAGGCCCCCATGAGAATACCCCACATTTGCAGGGTCTGCTACGCTTACACAAAGTCCTCACAAGCCTTAGTTCTGCCAGTGTCCCAAGCCTAGGGGGCTGGTATTGTCACTCTCCATTTTACAGATGAGGAAACTGACGCTCAGCAAGCCTGGGAGCACTTACAGCTGAGCGATCTGATTCCGTCTCATGCTTCTGTCTCAAGATCACTCAGATCTGTCTCTCAGATCACTTGGGAAGCTTTAAAATATGTTGATGCCTGAGTCTGGCTATAGACTAACTGAGTCAGGACCCTTGGGACAGGCCTGGGACTCATGTTGTGGAGGTTCCTCAGGGGATTCTCATCTGTGTGACTGGAGCTGAGAGCTAGGTTCCTCTGCCATCAGCAGGGGAAAGATTTCTTTTTATTCCTGGAGCCAGGTGCAGTACATCGCTCTGGTCAGATGCGATCTCAGGAAGGGGTTGCAGGAACCATCCAGAGAGACAGCAGGCTCAGCTCTTGAATAACTCCAAGCCCAGGTGGGAGATGGGCCCACAGCCTCCCTAGTGGCCCAGCCCTCACACCATCACCCCATGCCTGGTTCCCATCACCCTAGACACAGAATCACAACTCTTCGTTTCAGTTTTTCTCCTTAGGCACATCCAGGTCAATACAAATCTCTTCATTCCCCACCTTTTCCATACCAAGTGTCCTCTCCGGGCTGCAGATGTCTTGTTTTTTTTCCCCCACATAAGCTTTATCTTGGACCTTGTTCCATACCAGTTCAGTCTTTTGCCCAACCTCACGCCCTCACACAAATTTTCAAAACTCACCCTGAAAACCAAGGACTCCTCTTCTCTGCCCAAGTGAAAGCTCTCCCACTCTGATGGCCCACCTCCACCTGCCTACACCCTGTGGGACACGGAGGCTGGGAGCCCAGGGCCAGATTCTGGCTCAGTTACTTCCCTGCCTCCCTGTGATGGGACAAGGGCCTGGCTCTCACCTCCTCCGTGGGGGTGGGAAGGCCAAGTCAGATCAGAGAACTGCAGCCCCAGCCCGGGAGGTGCTGCTGTGTGGGCATATTAGGTGAATGTGAGAACCATCTTTGTAGACGGTGAGTCATGGCCTCACTCCATTTAACCATCCACCCGAGTGCAGCCTGCTCTTCCTCTGCAGGTTTCTTTGCTTCCTGCTCTGATGAGGTGAGGTAAGGTGTTGTCCTTGGAGAAAGAAGCTGAGGGTGTGCAGTAGGACTCGCCCTGAGGAACCAGAGCCTAGGAAGGGGCTGTAGTGGGCAGGGTGGGGCGGAGTCAGGGGTCTCTGGACCCAAGGCTCACCAGAGGCTGCCTGGGGACCACCCTTTCCCTCCCGCTGGCAGCCTTAGCTCAAAGAGACCTGAGCCTGCGTCCTTACTAATCACTGGGAGCTCTTGGGTGAGCCATGTAACCTCTGGAGACTCTGACTCCTCATGCATAACACGGAGACAAAAATAAGTAATTATAGACTTACAGGGAGGATTAAATGAGATAATAGGGGTGGAACCATTTCCTAAATGGTAAGACACTGGTACAAAGTCCATTCTTTCCTGCATCGACTTCAGGCACTAAGCCTCTCTGAGCCTCCGCGTCCCCTCCTGAGGCTGTGTCCAAGGGAGGGGTCAGCACTGATGTCATTCCAATCCTTCCTGCAGGTCCCACACCAGCCAGCAGCTTCCTGCCGCCTGCCCTTCCTGTGAAGTGGACGGGGTCCATCCTGCATCCCCACTGGCGTCTGATCTGCCTGCCCCTCCAGCACTGATAGATCTTCTTGGCAAAGCTGCCCCCAAAGATTCCTGCTAATGCTTGTCTGTTCCTGCCTCTTGCAAAGCATGGCGCCCACAGCACTCCAGGAAGCCTCTTAAGCCCTGAACGTCGGCAGCTGCTCCAGTGGACACTGTGCAGGTCCCCTCCGCCCCCTCTGGACTCCTGGAGCTGTGCCTTTCCTAGCGATGCCCTTGGGAGCCTCGGCCCCCACTGGATGAGACCCTTCCAGAGCAGGACTCGACCTTGCTGCCCACCAAGAATCCCACGGCACCTTCCACCACCTCTCATGTCTGGCTGTCCGGCCAGGTTCTAGAATGTCTGTGCCCCAGATCCAAGTAGAAGAAGTGGCCGGTGGGGAAGAAGGGCCGGCAGGAACAACCCCACCTCCAGATGACCACCTCCGGAGCCTGAAGGCCCTCACGGAGAAACTGAGGCTGGAGACCCGCAGGCCTTCCTACCTGGAGTGGCAGGCCAGGCTGGAGGAGCAGACGTGGCCCTTCCCAAGGCCGGCGGCTGAGCCGAGGGGCTCTGGAGAGGAGGAACCCTCGCTCCTGCGAACGAGGGCACTCAGGCCACATCCCCCACCTAACGGGAGGGCTAACCAGGACGACGGGCACCCGCCCACTGGCAAGCTGGAGGGCTTTGAGAGCATCGACGAAGCTATAGCCTGGCTCAGGAAGGAACTGGTAAGTAAGTGGCTGTCCCTTCAGGAAGCCCCAGAAAAGAAGCCTTTCTCTGTCTATTCCCCTGCTAATTTCACATCTTCCTATTCAGACAAGGGTGGGCCTCATTATTATGTAGGTCCATGTGGTCTGTGTGTCCATCAGCCCCCAACTACAGGTACTTATGGAGAGCCTGAGCCCATGTTCTGAAGGTGTCCCCAGCCTTCCTGATGCCACCCCAAAGCCACAGCATTCCACACTGAGTAGTCCAAGAGTTGAGCGGTTCAAGGAGTGAGTGAGGTGCTTGTTGTCAATTGCTGAGCCTCCTAGAGCCAGGAGAAGTCGGGTCTGGCAGAAGAGTCTCTTTTGCGCTCCTTCCTGGACTGTGACTGTGCCTCTTCCTGTCTGAAGCCCTGTCATCATGCCATCCGCCCTTGTGATCCTTTATTCGGCAGCCACTCTTCCCACGGCGCTGTGCTGGGCAGTGGGGCTGTGTAGCTTGGGCTCAGCCCAGCAGTGCTCTATGCACATTGAGGGTGAATAGGAAGATGCCTGGGGTACATGGCTGATCAGGCCTGGTGGGGGTGAAGGCTTTGGTCTGAGCCTCGGAGACTGGAAATTGCCAAGAAACCAAGGCTTCCCTGGTAGCTCAGAATGTAAAAATCCACCTGCATGCAATTCAGGAGACCCGGATTAGATCTTTGGGTCGGAAAGATCCCCTGGAGAAGGGAATGGCAACCCGCTCCAGTATTCTTGCCTGGAGAATCCCATGGACAGGGGAGCCTGGTGGGCTACAGTCCAGGGGGTTGCAAAGAGTCTGACACGACTGAGCGGCTGACGCACTGGGTGAGAGGGCATCCAGCTGGAGTAAGTGTGAGCACTGGGCATGTATTGGGAGCTGGGACCAGCAGCTCAACCCTTTTCCTGCCCATGGTCATGGCAGACTCCCATCAGTGGTGGCACTCAGCATATGAGAAGGGGGTAGGCATGCAAAGCTGTGTCGTTTGGCTCTTCTTAACTACTGTACTATGCAGTGTCTTCCAAAGGCAGTTGATTTGTTCTGTGACTCCTAAAAATGTCACTTCACAAGAGATGTCGGCAGGCAGTCAACAGAATGTGTAGGGTGGGGCAGAGGGAAAAACAAAATTGGTGAGAGTCCAGCCCTTACACTGTGGTCTCTTTGAATCCTAGAACAGACCTTTGCAATTGCTATTAGTGTCTCCATTATACAGATGAGTAAACTGAGGCTCATAGGAGTCAGACGACCTGCCCAGAATTATATGACTAGTAAGTGGTGAACTCAGCCTTTACCAGTGAGAGCAGAGCTTTGGGAGAGAGGCCGTGGGTGAGGAGGGTCCCCCCTCATAGGGCCCTGTCATCAGGCAAGCCTCTTCAGGTGGCAAGTAGAGAAACTCTCAATGCAGAGACTCTGCGACTCTAATGGAAGGATTCTGATCTTGTTAAAATGAAGATTCTGATCCTACAGGAATGGAATCCTTGATTCTGAATTTCCAACAAGCTCCAAGGTCGTGCTGTACTGCTGGTCCACGGACCACAATTTGAGAATCTAGGACTGAAAAGCAGGCAAGACTGGGGTCAGAGAACCAAGACAGGACCTCAGAGGGGAGTCCCAGGACCCCCAGGCTTGTGCCCTAAGCCGTGTCCCTGCTGCATCTACCCTATAGGCTTGGGTTTCCCGAGTTAAAGTCACAGCATCCCACGCTGAGTGGTCTATGAACTGAGTTTGTTCAGAAGACTGTAAGTCTGGCCAGAGCAGCCCTAATGCCGATGGGGGAGAAGGCCAACTGAAACATGCAACTCTGCCTGCTTCTAAGATTAAACACTAACAGAGGCAACCTATAAAATCCTTTGACTGACTTGAAAACAGAGTTGAACATTTGATCAACATGCCCGTTCTCTGGTTTTAAGTCTCAAACATCGACTTCATGTCATTGTTTTCCTAATTTGTCATCTGTTAACTTGTTGAAGGTGTCATTAAAAATTAACCCATTAAAAAAAATAGTCATTTCAAAATTGGTTTCAATAACCTTTGTTTTATTTTAAGCCCAGAGTCAAGTTTTCCCTATACCTGGGTGGACTTTCTCTGGCAATTTGTCAGGCTCACTTGCAAATAGGTCTTTTCTCTTGATGTGGCCAAGGAAACCAATTAAAAACCTGCAATTCAGTCAGCTGTGTGGCTGTTTGCCCTACGCAATGCCAAACTCAGTTGCTTGGGAGTTTGGGCTCAGTTGTGGGTTTGTGCCCTGAATAGGTCTCTATCTTATCCTGGGACAGTTGATGCAGGGAGTGAGGTGTGTGCGTGCTCAGGCGTGCCCGACTCTTCGGGACCCTGTGGACTATAGCCTGCCAAGTTCCTCTGTCCACGGGATTTTCCAGGCAATAATACTGGAGTGGGTTGCCATTTCGTCCTCCAGGGGCATCTTCCTGACCCAGGGAATGAGTGAGGTGCTTGTTGTCAATTGCTGACCCTCCTGGAGGCAGGTGAAGTTGGGTTTGTAAGGATGGGTGGTCCACGCCTGCCTCCTAGGAGGCCAGTTCAAAGGTAGAGTGACTGCTTGAATGTTGGTTTATTTCCAAGGCCAGAGAGGATCCTAGCAGCGCCGTCAGGGTCTGCCCTTCCTCTCAGCTTTGACTGCAGGGCAAGTTCAGGCACTTCTGACACCCCCAGGGACTTGCAAGTAGTGAGTTTTCCTTCAGAGTCACTCATTGTGGGTAGAAGGAAGGTGGGAATACTTAAAAACCCTGCTGGCACTATTTCTCCAGCCAGCAAGACCTGACCTTTGGTTCCCCAAGTGTCCAGGAGAGGTGTTGCCACCCAGCCATGGCAGGTAGGGCTGTCAGCTCTGCACTTGGCAGCTTCGGCCCTCTGACTCCCCAGGTTCGCTTTCTGGGAAGACAGACTCGGAGCCAGGTGAAATGACCCTCTGTGACTCGGCTTGATCCGGTTGCTCCCGCTGCCAGATGTCACAGCCTCCAGCTTTCCACCTCCAGAGTAGCCTCACTAGGTGGCGAAGGAGCCTGGAGTTGGTGGTGGGGTAGGGGTCAGCTAGAAAGGGCATAGCCCTGAAGCTGTGGGACTCAGCCCTCTAGCTAAGCCTGGAATTCAGAATGTCACAAACCTCTGACCCCAGAGTTCACAGCCCAAGAGAAAAAGAGATGCTCCCTTCTGCCTTCAATCCTAAAACATTCCCCTTGCCAGCTTGAAGGATAAAGGAAAGGGAGAAATCGTCTCCTTGGCCTGTGCAGAGCCAAAACTAAAACCAAAATAAATAAATAAAAACCCCAGCTTCCTAAGTGCTTGTCTTTGTGGCAAGAACCCCTGAGCATCAACAGATATTTTTCTCTTAGCCTCACGCAGGTGTTTGATCCCCACAGACAAAGCCTCCCGCCAAAAAGGTGTTTATGGTTGTTAGAAAAAGGAAAAGAAACCTGCCAAGTTTTAATAACTGTAAGGCCTGCTGTGCCAGGAGTCCTGTAGCTGCGGACCCAGCTGGCCCCTCGTGGCCACAGCTCGGGTCCAGCTTCTCCAGGTTAACCTTCTCTTGGCTGTGCTGCCTGCTTGACAAGCATGTGACTAGGGTGTCCACACACTGCCCTCTGAGGCCAGTGTTATCCATTGCCACTGAATGATAATGGCCGAATGACAATTCAGGCTCACTGAGCATCTTCTGATGGGGATGGAGGTGAGAGGCATGAAGGTGATACCCACATTAACCCTGCCCACCTAGGAAGCATCTCATGGTCCCCAAAGCACTTTTACATGCAGTATCTAAGTGAGAAGAATTGGAGGTATTTGCTCTTCCCATTTTATGAGAAGACTGAGGCTCAGAACGATGATGAGCCTGAGGGTCAGAGAGTTTAAGTAACTTCTCCAAGGTCTTACACAAGGGTGTGACTAAGCCAAGACCCGCATCTCCAGGCTTTGGACACAGATCTCTTTCTGTGTACTGGGTACCGGTGTTCACATCAGATGTTCAAGTCTGGGGCCAGGAGTTGTCGAAAAGCCTGCATTTAAAATTCTTCTGATCTCAGAATGGGACCCCTGTTATTAGCAATGTCTTGTAACAACCCTAAAGCAGGGATGGAGGGAGCCATGCCCGGAGTGTGGTGAGAATAATTAGTTGCTCAGAGCCATCCAGGCTGGGTGCTGGCTGAGATAAGATTAGATGCACAAGGGTTTCTAGCTCTAGTGTACCTTTACTCAAGGCTCCTCCAGGCAGCTGGGCTTTCTGCCTGTTGTTCCTGCAGGAGGAAGACTGTCCTGTTAATCTGGCCAGACACTGCCCTTTAGTTGTTACTAAAGAATTGATCAATAACCTCAGATATGCAGATGACACCACCCTTATGGCAGAAAGTGAAGAGGAACTAAAGAGCCTCTTGATGAAAGTGAAAGTGGAGAGTGAAAAAGTTGGCTTAAAACTCAACATTCAGAAAACTAAGATCATGGCATCTGGTCCCATCACTTCATGGGAAATAGATGGGGAAACAGTGGAAACAGTATCAGACTTTATTTTTTTGGGCTCCAAAATCACTGCAGATGGTGATTGCAGCCATGAAATTAACTTTCCTTGGAAGGAAAGTTATGAACAACCTAAATAGCATATTAAAAAGCAGAGACATTACTTTGCCAACAAAGGTTCGTCTAGTCAAGGCTATGATTTTTCCAGTGGTCATGTATGGATGTGAGAGTTGGACTGTGAAGAAAGCTGAGTGCCGAAGAATTGATGCTTTTGACCTGTGGTGTTGGAGAAGACTCTTGAGAGTCCCTTGGACTGCAAGGAGATCCAACCAGTCCATCCTAAAGGAGACCAGTCCTGGGTGTTCATTGGAAGGACTGATGCTGAGGCTGAAACTCCAGTACTTTTGGCCATGCGAAGAGTTGACTCATTGGTAAAGGCCCTGATGCTGGGAGAGATTGGGGGCAGGAAGAGAAGGGGACGACAGAGGATGAGATGGCTGGATGGCATCACTGACTCGATGCACATCAGTTTAAGTGAACTCTGGGAGTTGGTGATGGACAGGGAGGCCTGGCGTGCTGCGATTCATGGGGTCACAGAGTCGGACATGACTGATGACTGAACTGAACTGAAAGAATTGATAAAGGTCTTTCCCTGGTGGTTCAGCAGTAAAGAATCCGCCTGCAATGCAGGAGACAAGGGTTCGATCCCTGGGTTGGGAAGATCCCCTGGAGGAGGGCATGACTACCTACTCCATATTCTTGCCTGGAGAATTCCATGGACAGAGGACACTGGTGGCTACAGTCCAGGGGATCACAAAGTGTGGGACATGACTGAGTGATTGAGCATGGGGAGGTAGCCAGTGCCGTGTGTAGGTGCTGTGGCAGGAGGAGTCCAATGTGGGAGTCTCTCTCACCCTTCACAGTTGGGGGACAAGGGCTCAAGGGCTGAGCTGGGCCTGAGGATGTTGGCATGGGAAGGGTTGGTTCTGAAAGAGGGGACACAGACCCAGCATGACTGCTTCAAAGGGCCAGGGGCTGAGAATGGGGGCCCGAGCAAGGAGAGAGCAAGGGAGCTAAGAGGGCTGGTTGTACCTTTGAAGGGTTTGCAGAAGGGGAGAAACCTGATCGCTGGCCTCTTGACCGAAGGGCTGAGCGCAGAGAGCGGGAGGGAGGCAGAGAGGTGGCTGGTGCAGGTGAGAGGTGAGTGTGGGCGTGCTCACCTGCCCCTGGCAGCAGTGCCCCTCTCTCCCCGCTCACTTTCAGGCACAGAATTCCTTTCTTGGGCGTACGGTTTCCAGGGCTCCCTCCTGCGCAGGATGCACTCTTATGAGGTAGGGGAAGGGGACGAGCATCCCCTTTCCACAGAGGGGGTCACATCACCTGCCAGAGCCCCTCATCTCCTTACGGGCTGGACACGAACTGTCTGTGTCCATTCCGGCCACTGCAGGTGGAATTGATAGGCCACAGATATTCAGATATCACAGTTCCAGAGGCTAGAAGTCTGGGATCAGAGTCCCAGCATGATCAGGAGAGGGTCCTTTTCTGATTTAAAGACTTCTCCAACTAGGTGATTGATAAGCTACAGATATTCAATTATCATAGTCCCAGAGGCTAGAAGTCTGGGATTAGGGTCCCAGCATGATCAGTAGAGGGTCCTTTTCTGAGTTAAAGACTTCTCCAACTAGGTGGTTGATAAGCCACAGATACTCAATTATCACAGTTCCAGAGGCTAGAAGTCTGGGATCAGGGTCCCAGCATGATCAGGAGAGGGTCCTTTTCTGAGTTAAAGACTTCTTGCTATGTCCTCACGCTATGGAAGGGGCAAGGGGACTCTCTAGGGTCTCTTTGATAAGAACAGTAAATCTTTGTTCTTTGATAAGAACATCCCCATGATGGGCCTTACCTGATGGCTCAGTGGCAAAGAATCCACCTGCCAATGAAAGACGTGAGTTTGATCCTTGGGTCGGGAAGATCCCCTGGAGAAGGAAATGGCAACCCACTCCAGTTTTCTTGCCTGGAAGATCTCATGGACAGAGGAGCTTGGTAGGCTACAGTCCATGGGGTCATGAAGAGTAAGACACGACTGAGTGACTAAACAACAAAAGCCTTCATGAGGGGCCCTTACCCCTCGTGACCTCATCACCTCCCAAAGGCCCACCTCCTAATACCAGCACATAGGGCATTAGGGTTTCAACATATGAATCTGGGGGAAGGGTGGACACAAAGATTCAGATCAAAGCAGACTAGAACCCAGAGGCTCTGGGTACAGACCGGAGGCCTGCAGAATGCATCACCACATTCTTCTCAAAGGTCAGCCTCACCTGTATAGGTGGTAATTTGGCCTGGGACCTTCCAAGTTTGAAAATCAAAGACCTTATCATA
Organism: Bos indicus; assembly: GCF_029378745.1. NCBI lineage: Eukaryota > Metazoa > Chordata > Mammalia > Artiodactyla > Bovidae > Bos > Bos indicus. Next base: position 7,744,913 of record NC_091767.1, read on the forward strand.
GAGTATGTAGAGTATGACTCACCACTGGTGATGGAGAGTCCCTGGTGGGGCCTGCAGCAGCTCCTGCTCTCTGTCCCAGCCCCGGGGCTCTGCTCCGACTTCCCCTCCCAGCAGACAAATGGCTCCAGGGGAATCAGGAGAGCACCTCGGAGGAACCCCTCCAGACAGAGGATGGGAGCCATGGTACCTGCCCCCACCCACACCCCCGGCCAGCGACATCAGGAGACCCGGCATCCAGCCTGTACCTGTCCCAGCCCCAAGGCGGGGGCTGCAGAGTAAGTGGAGGCTGAGAAACACGTTCCACCCTCTCCCCGAGTTGATAGCATCTCCTGGAAATCAATTCACAAACACAGTTTGGTTTCTAGGGGTGTCTGAAAAGTTTTTAAAAATTTTTCCCAGCATCTGAGATTGCCGACCAGCAGCACACTTCAGTGACAAGCTTTGCTTTCTTTCCTCACAGCATGATTCTGGCTCTTTCTGAGAGGCCAAGATCAAATAATGAGTCATGTTTTATCCAGGCTTCTAAGTGTGTGTCTGAACAATACTGATTAAAACAGTACCGGACCTTTAGTTAAATCATGAGACAGGTTACAAACACTGTTTCCAAGTTTCCAGCATTAAGTCCCATAGAGAAGGGAGCATGTTTCTGAGAGAATGGCTTGGACTTTATACCCAGTCTCTCTTCAGCATCAATCAAAGATTAACTGTAGCTGTTAGGCTGGGCTTCCCAGGTGGCTCAGTGGTATAGAATCCGCCTGCCACTGCAGAAGATGCAGGAGACTTGGGTACGATCCCTGGGTCGGGAAGATCCCCTGGAGGAGGAAATAGCAACCCACTCCAGTATTCTTTCCTGAAGAATCCCATGGACAGAGGAGACTGGTGAGCAATAGTCCATGGGGTAACAAAGAGTCTGACATGACTGAGCTGAGCTGAGGCTAGAATAGCTTAGACACCAGCCTTAGAAACAGGGATTGAACAAAATGTCCTTGATCACCTTGGGATTTTTTTTTTTTTTTTTCCTGTCTACCTGAATAATGCCCCTTCCAAGAACTGTAGGAAGCAAGTAGATCAGAAGTAATATGCCACATAAGCTGAGCAATGCCGGTCAAATAAAGGCAAGAATTCCACCATCTAGGTCCTTCTAGGTACGGAATACGGAGATTGGGCAAGGCCTTCCAGTTTTGAGCCTTTATTAAAAAGACAGAGACGTTGGCCCTAAAACCTGGTCCCAGTGACTCCACCATCCATGTGGGTTTAATGCTCGCCCTGGCAAAGGCTCAGCTGTGGGACATGTGATTGGTAGTCCCCCCTCCCAGGGTGGCCTGTGGCCTCTGCGGGATAAAGATACTTACAGGATTCTCAGAGGCGCGGCCTGTAACTCCAGCAATCCTATAATTAGGGCATAGTGAAAGGGTGTGTTCCCACGGGGTGAGAAAGCACACGCACTGAAGTTGGGGGCGGGGGGGGGAGCTGGGTGGCCGCTGACCCAGGCCCTGTCGCAATGGTTGTGCTGCTCTGAGTGCGTGGCTGCAGGCAACACACGTGTGATTCTCTGAGTCAGATAAGAATGGCTCTTAGGAGAGCCTGTTTCTTTCTCTCTTTCTTTCTTTTGAGGGCAGGAAAAACTTATTGTACCAGTCATGGAGCTTGGTCTCAGGCGACAGAAGCTACCACTGACTATCTTAAGTCAAACTGATTGAAAGGGGATTTTAAAAATTAATTTCTATTGGAGTAGAGTTGCTTTACAATGTTGTGTTAGTTTTGGGTATACAGCAAAGTGAACCAGCTATATATTTACATATATCCACTCTTTTGAAAATTCTTTTCCTGTATAGGTCATTACAGAGTGTTGAGTAGAGTTCCCTGTGAAATACCGTAGGTCCTTATTATCTGTTTTATACATACTATCAATAGTGTATAGATGTCGATCCCAATCTCCCAGTTCATCCTGGCCTCCCTTCCTCCTTGGTATACGTATGTCTTGTGGAATTTAGAAAAATGGTATAGATGATCTTATTTGGAGAGGTTGGTTATTTCTTAAGGTGAAAGGTGAAACTCCAAGGGAGGGAAGATGTAACTAAAGGTGGTAATTAAACTGCTTTGCAAGAGGAAGGGCTTCTCCGTGGCTCAAGTGTAAAGAATCCACTTGCCAATGTAGGACACTCAAGTTTGACTCCTGATCCCCTGAAGAAGGAAATGGCAACCCACTCCAGTATTCTTGCCTGGACAATCCAAGGGACAGAGGAGCCTGGCGAGCTACAGTCCATGGGGGTCACAAAAGAGTCAGATACAACTTAGCAATTTAACAACAACATCTGCAAGAGGAGGATGGAGATTTCTCCAGTTTTCTTTGATGAGATGAGGGGGTGTGATGAGTGGTAAGGCTCCAGCGTGGGGGGGATAGAAAGGGAGAATCAAGGAGGGTGGCGGCCAAGGAAACTCAGAAAACAAGAAGAATCTGCGTGTGTAAGTGGTTTGCTGTGAGGTCTCTTTGTACGAGTCTCATGGGTCATTAGTGATTTCCTGGAGAGTTAAAAGAGGAACTGGCTACTCCTGCCTCTGGACTGGCAGGAATAAAAACAAGAACTGCAGTAAAATGGTGCGGAGAACAGTATGGCGGTTCCTCAAAAACTTAAACCTAGGATGACTACATGATCCAGCAATTCCACTTCTTAGTTTACACCCAAAAGAAGCAAAAGCAGGGACTCAGAGCCTGCTGCACCTGTGTTCATAGCAGCGTCATTCACAAGAGCCAAGAACTGGAAGCAGCCCAGACACCCATTCATCCATGGATGAGCGGATAAGGCACGTGTGAGCTATACACTCGGTGGAATATACATCAGCTTTAGAAAGGAAATCTGACTCATGCTACAGCATGGATGAATCTTGAATGAATGAAATATGACGGTCACAAAACAGTAAATAACGTACTGATTCCACTTACTCGAGGTAACCAGAGAGTCAGATTCACAGAATGGTAGTTGCCAGGGGCTAAGGGAGGGGAAATGGGGAGTTATTAATTAATGGAGATGGAGCTCCAAGTTTGCAAGATGGAGAGAATTCTGAAATAGTTGGTGGTGATGGTCGCACAGCAATGTAAAAGTTTTTAATGCCACTGAACTGCACACTTCACAATGGTTTAGACGGTAAGGTTTTATGCTCTGTGTATTTTAACACAATTGAAAAAATCCTAGAGAGAGGGAAACAGCCTCTTAGCTCTGCACATTTTACTCAGGTTTCTTCAGGGGCTCATAAAACTTGTTTCTATATGGATTTGGTTTGATTGCAGTGAAGTTACCTCTTCACTGAGGACTCAGTTTAGGGTTTTAGGTGTGGAGTCCCCTTGGAAAACTCCTGTGTGGTCGGCAGAGGAGGTGGGAATGGGGCCAGCACCGCTGCTTTCCTTGAAGCCCTGGAACAAACACTATTTCTTTGAGCATCAGGTGAGATAGTGGATTTCTATTCAGGAGTCGCAACAAAATATGTCTTGCAGGCAAGTCCTAGGATGGGCTGTTCACATGACGATGTGCCCTCAGGACCAAGGCAGTGGAGGAAACAGAATTCCCAGCCCCTTCCAGTGTTGGGGCTCCAACAAAGGTAGTGACCAGGTCACCATCCCCATCGGAAGCAGTTTCCTTCCTTCTAGGCAGAGGTGGACACCTCCAAGCTCAGTGGGTGGCAGGTGGCTCCACCAAGGTGACCTTGTCCAAGGAAATTGGACAGGTGCCTTCCTATCACCCCTCTTTCAGCTGATTTTTCAACCCTAAATTGTTCTCAAACTCTTGACCAGATCTATTTGCCATAGGAAAATAGCCCCTTTCTCCCATCAGGCATCCCTGCCCACCACATCTCACAGAGACTTGCAAACACCTGGTCGAAACTGAAATTCTCCAACTTTAGAGGATATTTTCAGATTGAGGATCCAATGAGGCCAGTTTCTGGGTTCACATCTGAGCCATAGGCTTCCTAGCTTTCAAAGAGATCGATCTTCAAATTACAGGAAACCCAAAAAAGAAGTGGTTCAAGCCAAACTCCCAGAAAGTGAAAAAGTGAAAGTGAAGTCGCTCAGTCGTGTCCAACTCTTTGCGACCCCATGGACTTTGTCCATAGGATTTTCCAGGCAATAGTACTGGAGTGGATTACCATTTCCTTCTCCAGGGGATCTTCCCTACCCAGGGGAAGACCATGTTAAATAAAGCAGTGACGTGAGCTGGCACTATCTTTCAGAAAAATTGGACCCCCATCTCCTTCAGAAGGGCTTAGGCAGCTCCTAGCCCAGCTTCCAAATAAGTGAATGAATAACCAGTCACCCTCTGGCGAGCCTGCCATCATTAATTTGGCTCTACTAGAGTAGTCTGATTGGCAATGCGTCTGGGTTGTGATGCCCAAGGATTGAGAAGTAAACGGATGAACTGGATGCTATGAACTTGCTGTTAAATACTTTGGTGGTGATGGTCATTAAATACTTTGCTGATCCCCAAGCAAGACTTCCTATCTTGATTTTCCTCATCTATAAAATCTGGATAAAAGAGATCTGTAGAAGTACATCAAACAATGAAAGAGAGAAAATAGAGCAATGAAATGCTTATTGGTGGAGTCACTAATTTTTCGGCAATGCACTTGATTCTAAGCCTGAAGAGGGAAAAGTGAGAATGTTAGCGTTTATTTGCATAACCAGCAGGAAAGTCCCTCTGGAATCTCACAGTTAGTCTTTCTAAATCAGTTTGGCTCCAAGCACTGCCTGAACAACACAGCTGAGTGTGAAGAAACAGAAGTACATAAACATTAACCACTTGCGAGCAGAGCAGAGCAAACAGTGAGAAGGAATCAGATCTCGTGCCAAGTAAGAGCAGCTGGTGACCTCAGTGACCAAGTGTCATTAATGGAAAACACTCCACTAGAAGCCTGAAGAGACCCCGGGAGCGAAGCTGCAACACTGAATACCTCATTAAAACTCCTCTGGATTCAACCAAACTGCCACACCGATACCTTGGGGCTGGCTGTATGGTTCCAACAAAGTTAACCTATAAGTGAATTTTGGAAACTGTAAATGTGTGGCCAGGTGAGGAGTTATCCCATTTCTTCCTCAGTAGAAAAAAAAAAAAAAAACCCACTAAATATATCATGAACCTTCTCCTAGGTCATGGGCACAAAACGGGTCCCATGCCCCACACTCCAGCTCTACCTGAAGAGGTGAACTTAGAGGTCAGAGGTTTGGGCTCTGGAGTCTGACTTCTGAGTGCCTCATCCCAGCTCGGTCAGTTGTGAGCTTTGTGACTTGTCATGAGGACTGACTTTGCTGAGCCTCTGCCTCTTCATCTAGAAATTGTGAGTGCATGCATGCATGTTAAGTCACTTCAGGCATGTCCAACTCTTTGCAACCCTGTGGACTATAGCCCGCTAGGCTGTTCTGTCCATGGGATTCTCCAACAAGAATACTGGAGTGGGTCGCCACGCCCTCCTCCAGGGGATCTTCTCCACGCAGGGATCAAACCTGAGTCTTTTATTTCTCCTACACTGGCAGGCAGGTTCTCTACCACTAGCACCATCTGAGAAGCCCAGAAATTGTGAGTAGGTTGGTGGTATTACTTCCAGAGTTGTAGTGAAGATTAAGTGTTGCGTATCAACATACCCAGTTCGTGTCTGCCCCCCACCACCCCGCCCCCGTTCCCAATTCATATGTTGAAGCCCTAGGCCCCAGTGCGACAGTGTTGGAAGGCAGGGCCTTTGGAGATGATTAGATGTTGTGATCATGGGAATAGAGCTTTTTGGTGGGATTATTGTCCTTACAGAGGAACAGAGACCAGAGCACTCTCTCTGCATCATGTGAGGACACAGTGAGAAGGTGGAAGAACCTGTCAGCCAGGAAGTGTCCTCACTGGGAACTGACTCAGCACACCAAGTCCTTGAACTTGGACTTCCCAGCCTGCAGAACCGTGAGAAATAAACGTCTGTTGTTTAAGCCCCTCAGTTTATGGTATTTTGTGTGGCGGCCTGGGCTGACTAATACCTACTCAGAAAGCTTAGAACAGTGCCTGGCTCACAGGAAAACATCCAATAAATATTAGCATGTATTTATGCTTGGCTCTTTTGAAATAAGAAGTATTGCAAACACTCTTAAATGTTTAAAGAATAAGGTGACAGCATACCCACCACCCAGCATATAATATGAAACAGCATCAATAGAGTTGAAGCCCCAAATACCTCCCCCAATCGCAGTCTCTCTGTCCTGCCTAGAGGTAACCATGCTCCTGAACTTGGTATTTATCATTCCCACGCATTTCTTTATACCCTTACTCCATTTGTAAACAATGAGACTGAGCTGGAAATGCTTCCAAGCCAGGACTGACACACACGCCTTCCAGAAGGATTTGGACACAGTGTCTAGCTTAGCGCAAAGGGCTGTGCGGCAAGCGTGTCCTGATTTGTCACCTCACTCTATGATTTTTCACCTCCCTGACCTGAGAACAGGCTACTCTCTCTGTGCTATGCTTAGTCGCTTAGTCGTGTCCGACTCTTTGCGACCCCATGGGCTGTAGCCTGCCAGGCTCCTCTGTCCATGGGGATTCTCCAGGCAAGAATACTGGAGTGGGTTGCCATTTCCTCCGCCAGGGGATCTTCCCAACGCAGGGATCGAACCAAGGTCTCCCGCATTGCGGGCAGATTGTTTACCGTCTGAGCCACCAGGGAAGGGTCCCCAAATGATGATGCAAGCCGTTCGTTAGGTCTGTTAACCGGGGTCTGTGCCGGTAAGGGACTGTGCAGCACTCCAGCTCCCCCTCCAGCTTGGCGCTGATGCCTCCCCTCCCGGCTCTTCTTGGCAGATGGAGATGCGGCTTCAGGACCAGCAGCTGGCGCGGCAGCTCATGCGCCTGCGCAGTGACATCCACAAGCTGAAGATCGAACAGACCTGCGACCTCCACCGGCGGATGCTCAACGACGCCACCTACGAGCTCGAGGAGCGGGACGAGCTGTCCGACCTCTTCTGCGACGCTCCCCTCGCCTCCTCTTTCAGTCTTTCTGCACCACTCAAGCTCATCGGGGTCACCAAGATGAACATCAACTCCCGCAGGTTTTCTCTGTGCTGAGAAGCCCTAGACGGGGCGGTGGAGCCAGAACGAGGGTTTGGGAGGTGGACCGGGGATGTAGGAAGGGAGCTGAGGCCCAGCTACCCCAGTGGGTCTCTCCGGAGGCAGGGTGTCCCTGGGACAAGAGCTCTCGGAGCCCAGCTGTGGAGCCCAGTGTCCCCATGCCTGACCCTGGTTTAATACCCAGAGTCCTGCAGAAGGGCTGCTCCATCTGATGTTCAGTGAGACCTCGGTACCCCACGCACACGCCTCATCCCCCCACTCAGTAACCCAGATTCCTGTTTCCCGGAATCACTGGTGCTATGACCTGGGAATCCAAAGTGGGTGGGGGGCAAAGCTGTGATTCTTGCAGAAGGCTTCCCCAAGGACACCGAACCCCAGAAGGGAGGTGATTAGATACGTCAGTGGCACCCATGACACTGTCACTGTGCTCTGAGGCTCGCTTCACCCTAAGTGGCTGACTCAGCAACCTCAACAGGGACCCACCAGCAAAGGAAAATCAAGAGGAATAACAGGTGGCACTTAGGGAAGCAGGCCCCACCTGCCACCAGTGCCCTGGGCAAGGTCTTGGACCTTGGCCCCACAGGTGCCAGGTAAATTGTTTCCAGTATGTGGGGTCCTGCCCGTGTAGCCACATACACCCGTCCCAACCTCCAAAGAACCCCTTTGCTGTCACCCCACAACCTGGGATTGGGAGGGCCTAGGGGTTGGCTTCCCTGGGGGGCCAGCAGAGGCCTCCTGGTGGATTCTGACGTTGTTACCTCTGTCACCTTCGTGCCCTCCGCAGAAGCTCTCCCTGAGCCTCCTCTGAGATTCTGTGCCTGGTTTAAACACCTAACTTTAACTGAATCAGACTGTGACTAACCTATGGCCAGCTTGTTTATAACTATTTGATTTTTGCCCAAATGGTGAACCAGTGGGTAAGTCAAGTTTGACAGAGGTTTAGGGTTTGGTTTTAAAAGGTTCTCCCTAAGGACAGGTGGGAGAGTCAGCAAGGTGAGGACTGAGCCCTCCACAGTTTAGGAAGTTAACCTAGTGCAATGCCCTGTGCCTGGGGTTTTGGGTGTTTGACCCAAAGTCTTTGATCCTTCTAGCCAAGCCCTCTGGTTCATAGAGGAATAAAAGAGGCTAGTGGAGGGGAGGCCCCCCACCCCCGAGGCTCCTCAGCTCTTTAGCGGCTGTAGAATATGGATGTGTTAATTAAAATCATTATTGATAATGCCTACACGGATCATGTATCAATGAACTTGAATTCCAAAGATGGTACTAAGGCTTTGCCAAACCATGAACTGCCAAGCTCTCTACTCTCTGGCTCACTCAACCCTGTCACCTCCCAAGTTGAAATTCCGCTTGCAGTCAGCGTTCCGTCATCGACATGAGGTGCCCTATTGCTCTGCCTTTCCTGCTTCGTCCTCCTGTAGAGTTTCATCAAGGCCCATGCATACTTGCACGCACACACACACCATGACCCATGCTGGGGAAAGGTTGGTTTCCTCTTGTGGGCTGGGAGTAGGAGTTTGTAAATGATTGGTCCCTGGTTAGACAGAGGATAATTTGGTGTTTCCTTGTGATTTCTAAGAGCCAGAGGGTTTATGCTTCCTTCAAAGATGCTACAACCACATAGCCAAGATCTGTTTCAAGCTGACTCTGAGCAGTGGCAGAAGTCTGAGGCCCTGAGGTCCATGGAGAAGGCCTCGGTGGAAGGGCAGGCAGGCCCACTCCTGTCCTCAACCCAGAGACGCCTTCCCTCGGGGTTCTGTACAGATGCTGCCAAGCCCTGCAGAGGCACACCAGCCAGCCTTCCTCCAGAAGAGCCCTTGAGGTCGTGGGGTATCAGGCTGGCCTGCACACACTCACACCCACTCTACAGAGACGTGACCATATACACACCCAACCCACACGGGCAAGCCCATTCCGTATTCTGGAATAAAAGTGCCCAACTGGTTATTTTTCTTTCTAGAAACCAGTCATTACAGTAACTGCAAAAGCTGGAATCAACCAAAGCTGAGTGATCTAGCTGAATGGCATCAAGTCAGTGGATGAGTCAACTGGGCAGTTCAGTTGCTCAGTTAACCGAATGATTCCTTTCTCTGAGATCAAGGCACACACCTTTTGGAATAGGTTAGTTGTCTGAGCTATTGTGTTTAGTTCATCCCCATATTGTGCTTAGTTCATCCGCAAAGAATCTTACTTTGGGATAAGGGAGGAGGGGATCAGGAAGAGAAGCCCAGGGAAAAGACAGGTGTGTTTTCTTACTCATTGTGCAGCATCTGTTAGCAGCCCTATTTCCAAGGTGAATGCAAACAACTAACCAGGTCAGTTCGGCTCTGTGAAGTCCCTGTCTCGTGTGGTCAAGAGATGTCTGAGTCAGTCCCAGCCTAACCTTCATCACCTCAGAGCAGCCTTCCAGCTCTACCATGTGTATACAGTCCTGTTGCAGTTTTACTCATTATCTGCCCATCTTTCTGACACCCACAAGAACCCCTGGGTGTAAAACTCAAAGTCTGCATTGACACTGCCAAGCAGGGCAATGTCTGACACCTCGTGGACTCAGCAGTGATCCCAGAGGCCTGGGGAGCCCGGACAGGCTTGAGATGACCTGACCCTGCCCCAGACCTCCTCCCTGTAGCAATACCAAGTGCTATTATGTAATCGATGGACAATTTATAATTTTATTTTTTATGATTGTTTCTATATTGCTGGTAGCAAAAGTGAAATTAAAATATTTCAAAAGGACATCTTTATAAAGAGGAGAAATGTGCTTCCTTTTACCTTATTCCTGTTACAGCACACACAGGGCCAAGCACTGAATTGAAAGAAAGAAGGAGGGAGATCAAGAGGGAGTGGGGAAGAGGGTGGGGAGGGAAGAGGAGCTACAGGATTCTCTGTCCTTCCTGGTGCCTTCCCTCACGGGGGGCTATTTGGTGGTGATGCCATCAAGAGCTTCCCAGCTCAGGATGCAAAATTAGGATACCCAGCCATTATTCCTGACTGTGACCAAAGCCAGAGCCAAAGCAAACCCACTGTCTCCCACCCTGTGTGCTAAGTCGCTTCAGTCCTGTCTGACTCTTTGCGACCCCATGGACTGTAGCCCTCTAGGCTCCTTTGAGATTCTCCAGGTAAGAATACTGGAGAGGAGGGCCATTTCCTCCTCCAGGGGATCTTCCCGACCCAGGGCTTGAACCCAAGTCTCTTGCATCTCTGGCATTGGCAGGCAGGTTCTTTACCACTAGCGCCACCTGGGAAGCCCCTCTCCTGCATTAAACACTTCAAACGTGACTGGATTCAGAATACTTGGGTCAAACTCAGAGCACAGCTGGATAGCAGACCCACAGGGCGTATATTTCAAATCACAATTCCATCATCCAAGTACATTGCCTCGTAATGTACTGTCCCCTGTGGAGAATTTGTGTCAAACTCATTCAACATCTCAAGCAGCGGTCCTCAAAACAAAGCCCGCATAAAGCACCACCTGGGGCAGCCGATGCAAATGCGTATTCCCAGGAAATTCCTGGGCTCTGCTCAAGGGTCCTGGTGTGCAGCTCTGGCTTAGGGCCTAGGAATCTGTTCTAACAAACACCCCCATGAGACCAGCATAGGTGGTCCACCGACATTTAGAGAAACCTTCAAAGGAACAAAGCGGGCAGGGAAGGCATGCTTGCTTTACTTTGGGACCTACTGCACGACACCCTTTAGATACTTCGGAGGTAAAACCAGCAGGACCCACTGGTAGCTGGAGACTAAGGATGGCTCTCTGGTCAGCAGCTGGATGGGGGTCGCTGTTTACTGAGATGAGAAAATTTGAGGGGAGCACAAGGCAAGAGACGGGCAACATTAGTTAGTTGTTAGTTCCATCTCAGTTCTGTTATATTTAAATGTCTGTCAAACATCCAAGCAGGAAGTGAGTAGGTTCTAGGCTGCAAGAACTTGACTTCAGGAAAAGACCAATGTTGGATGCATAAATTGGGGAACCTGGATTTGGGTGTTTGGGTGATATTAAAAAGCAGCATACCCAGATAAACTCATTTAGGAAGAAAGTATTGACTGAAGTACAACACCCTAGGGACTCCAGCATCTAGGGTTCTGATAAAGAAGGAACAGTCCAAGGAGACTTAGAAAGACCAGCTGGTAAAGTACAGGGGAAAACAGATGAAGGAGGCATGGGAGCCTTAAAGAGGAAAATGTGTCAAGGAGAGCGTTGTCAATATCGACTGCTGTGGAGAAATTAAAGAAAAGGTACACAGAGAGATAAACAGTGCTTTCAAGCAAGACAGAGCCCATTTGTCCTTTATTACAGCAACAATAGCCCTTTCAGATCAGGGGTAGCACAGAAGTCCAGTTGTGTGGGTTGAGGACAAAATGGAAAGTGAAGAAATGGATTCTTTCAAGTTGGTTTGCTGTAAAGGGAGCTGAGAAATAGGAGCTGGACAAAGTCATGAAGTCAGGGAAACAATTTTTGGTTTCCTTGAAACAGTGTATAACAAAATAAATGCATAATAGAGTGTTGATCGTACATAAACAGTGGATCATAATAAAATGTATGATAAAGGTGCTGACAATGGGAATAATCTGTTAGGAAAGAAGAAATGGATGGTGCAGGAGAGAGAAGAAAGTAATGGCAACAATGAAGTTCTTAAGGAGGAGAGGAGGGGAATGTCAGCGTGTAAGTGGGGGAGCCGGGCTGGGAGGGAAGCAAAGACATTCATTGTCATGAGAGGGAAGATTGAAGATGAGTAGCTTAAGGAATCTGGTGGGAAGAGGAGGAGAGTCCCATTGGATCCTTCCTACTGTCCTTGTAAAATAGGAGAGTGACGTGGAGTTGGTGGAATGTTGAAGGTCCAGGAAGAAAGTTTTGAAATAATTATCTCATCGAGTGGGCATGTTCATTTGTTTGGAAGAGTAGTGGAACCATCCGGCAGTGTTGGCTCCCCATTTGAGGCTGGTGGTCTTTCAGCGTGATGCAAATCCTGAGAATGAGGTTGTGTGTGTGTGTTTTTTTTCCCTCCAGCAATGGTTAGATGCTACAGCATTCACACAGAGCAGGCAGAGTGGCGAGGGGGTGTGCCAGGCAGGTGCATGGCAGGATGGGGAAGCAAGAGTTAAGTGTTTTGCAAAAGGGCAACCAGGGTGGAATCAAGGAGTCCCAACTGAGTAAGGAGGGAAGCAGGAACACGGAGATATAGGACTGGAGTGCTAGAGCTCCCGTGCCAGAGCTCTGGGTCCACAGCTGGAGGTCTAGGCGCCATCTGGGACTCCCTGCATGACAGGGCTGGTGGAGAAAGGCTGGACCGGTAATGATCAGAGTGTGGGGACAGTGGAAGTGACGATTCGGGGACAGTGCAGGTTCATCTTTCAGAGACCCAGCCTGATGCTACATTAGCTGCCTGGTGGCTCTGGCTAAGTGTGTGCTGCAGGCATAGGTGATGTCGGTCAAGACCGAGAGCCCCCGTGCAGACCTCACCCGGCTTATTTAGAAAGGGGCCTTTGTGCTCAGTTGACCGCATTCCCCTTGGCTTCTCTGCAACAGCAGAGGATCTCTCACTCTAACTCCCTGTCAAAGCCCCGAGTCTGAGATTGTGATGGCTGGGGAAGAAGGGCTGGGGGAGCACAGCAGTGGCGGCCCCGCCAGGACACACCGGCCAAGTACAACCAGGGACCTATCTGATGGGAATCTGATGGGAACCACTCAGACACATGGAGGGTTTCAGACGAGGCTATTTTTAAATACCCTGTTCACAGGCTCAAAGCAAACATTGGTGGAGACAGCTAGGCGGTCTCCGAGGGAAGTTGATTCAGGAAGAGAAACCTCAAACATTGGAGCGCTCTGGACAGTAGTCACCCACACTCACGGCAAAGAGATAAGTCCATTGGGGATGTTTCCCAACCGGCAGGGACAGGTGCCTATAGTGGGTGGAAATTCCCTGGGAAGTGATCCAGCAAGGCATGGTTCAGCTCTGCAGGACTGGAGTGTGTTTATTTCCTAGACCTTTATTTTATCAGACAGGGAGCCCCTCAGTCATGCTTCTTCCAGCCCCTTCCTCCTGACATGGGGACAACTGAAGCCTGAGAAAGAACCTAAGGGACTCTGCCTCCCTCAAGGAAACTCTCTCCCAAGGGGGACCCGGGCACCACCCACTGCTCCTCGAGCCTCATCTGGTCAGGGTGCCCCATCTGGTGGAACAAGACTGAGGCAGAACAAGGGCGCTCCCTCTCTTACGCCATTGCACCAGTCAGGGTGGGTGGGGAGTGGAATTGTCCCAGCATCCCAAGCTGGGGAGGACTTGACCCAAGGCATCCGGGCTTACAGAACCATTGGAAGAGTCAGGCTATTTTAAGACGTGATTCCCAGAGCTGCTCTGGATTCCAGCAGGCAAACTTTTGGGCTTCTGGCAGTACCTGAGTGGGTGATTCTCAAGAGGTCTTCTGTCTGCCTCTCTGCCTGCCGACACCATTGGGTTTTTACTCACACAAACCCCGCCCCCCACCACCAACAGAAGATGTGTGAGTTTCCCACCCCTATCAATTCTTCAGTTCTCTGCAGATACCAACTGGGTGTTCTACGTCTTAATTTTGACACTGTCCACACACAAAATGTCGTTCCCTATATCCCCCACTCCCAACCATAGTAGCCTCTGAGCGCAGCTGTCTACACCTCTCTCTAAGGAAAGACTGAATGTACCATCCTAAAGATGTAGCATGGTGCCCGGGAAGTGAAAAGGGATGCTCTGAAAGCAGGTTTCTGTTAAACATTTTCAGCCGCTTCTGTTTCTAGCAGAGGAGACACAGAGTCTTCCTGAGTGGTCCCTTTCAGAAAAGTGGATCAGAGGGACTCACTGACCATCCCCCTGGGGGAGGAGAGCCAGGTCTCTGTGCTGTTAGCCGCCTGGGAGGGGTGGACAAACTGCACCCACACAAGAAGCCTCCTGAAGAAAATGACCTTGATGCCTCTACAGCTTCAAAAGGACCTCTAAGGCTGAATGCCTGGCTCCTTCGTAGGAACACAGATGTGCAGTGAGACATGCACCCCAGGGGCTGGGACACAGGAGGAGGTGACAGCTCTGCTTAAAGGGACAAAGCAGAGAGCAAGAAGCAGCCTTGGGGAGTGATGAGCCTTAGGGAAGAAGGGACAGGAGAGAGATTTGCCCTGATGGAATGGGGCTGGAATTCAATCATATAACGTCAGAAGAGCATGGCTTTATATCAACCCCAAGCTGCAGGTGGGGCACACCACATGCTGTCAGAGTCAGGTGGCATTAGCAATCTGAGTACGACTTTTTTTTCTCCTGTCCTTCAAAGAAGCAGGTCCAAGAGCTGGAGTGGCGGACCACTGTCACCGTCTGGGTGATGCACAACTGGGAAGGCACCAAGACCTCCTAGCTCCTCATCTTGGCTCTTCCCAGCACCCTCTCTTCCCTGCAGAACCTTGCCTCGGGACCCACACAGAGAAGGGGGTCTGAGAAGACAAATCTGAGAAGTTCTTCCCCAGTACTGTAAATAATTTTTAGTTTTTTTTCAGATTTTTAACATGGAGTTTGGTGGTTCAGATGGTGAAGAATCCGCCTGCAATGTGGGAGACCCAGGTTTGATCCCTGGGTTGGAAAGATCCCCTGGAGAAGGGAATGGCAACCCACTCCCGTGTTCTTGCCTGGAGAATCCCACGGACAGAGGAGCCTGATGGGCTACAGTCCACGGAGTCGCAAACAGGACTGAGAGAGACTAACACTTATTGAGTTAAGGAAATCCTATAATGCCCCCTGCTGGAGAAACAGAGGAATCTACTAATACGTGGTTTGTTTTCCAAAGACTGTAGCATCGTCAAGACTTTACACCTTGGTATTTCCATTTATGATTGTCATCTCTTTACATATTTGGTGGAAAGTTCAAATGCTATTTCCATCCCTCAAAAACAGAAATCTCTAGTTGGAATACACTGTCACAATTAAATTAAATTCTACCGATACTTTTTAGTATTTACTATGTGCCAGGCAATATGCCAATTCTAGGAAAGCAAGGTGACTAGAAGCTGAAGGTTTATATGGCTCTTTGGTTTTATTCATGCCATCTCAACAGAGATTCATGTTTTGTGTCAATTTTAGAAACCTGTATGACCTTGGGATAAGCAAAGATCTTTTTATATAAAAACGCAAAAAAAAAAAAAAAAAAAAAAACCCAAACCAAAAAATTTTAACAAATTGGACTTTATCAAAATGTAAAACTTCTGATCTTTGAGAAGAGATTGCTTATGGAAAAATAAACCACAAACTGGGAGAAAACATTCTCAATATATATGTCTGACAAAGAACTTGTAGCCAGAAAATTTTTAAAAAGCTTCTTAGAACTCAGTAATAAAAAGACAACTTAATTTTTTTAATGTGCAAAAAAATTCAAACACACCCTTCACAGGAAAACAAGTGGCCATTAAGCATGTGAAAAGATGCTCAACACCACCTGTCATCAGGGAAATGAAAACTAAAACCACAATGGTGCGCCACTTCCCAGGCTTCCCAGGGGGCGCTAGTGGTAAAGAACCTGCCTGCCAATGCAAGAGACGTGGGTTCGATCCCTGGCTTGGGAAGATCCCCTGGAGGAGGGCATGGCAACCCACTCCAGCATTCTTGCCTGGAGAATCCCTGTGGACAGAGGAGCTGGGCAGGCTACAAACCACAGGGTCGCAAAGATTCGGACACGACTGAAACGACGTAGCACACATGCGTACCACTTCACACCTGTGAGAAATACTAAAAAAGACTAGGAACACCAAATGTTCATGATGTGGAGCAAAGTCATATGCTGCCCCCAGGAGGTTCAGTTGATTATTTCTCTGAATCGAGTGCAGGCCGTGCTTACACACGGTTACAATCTTTGCAGAGAGCCTTTCATATCCACACGGGATTTTATGGTCTATGACCAGACGTCTTCACAGTACTCCCATTCACTCTTGACTTAGGTATTATTGTTGTCTTCATCACTACAGAAAAGGAGACTGAGGCTCAGAAATCGGTGATTTATTTTTTTTAGGACCGCATAGAAGATGATAGACCTGGGATTCAAGTTCAAGTGCCAAGCAACTTTGTTTTCTGAATTCGGTCACCTCTTGTGCCCTAAGAAATGTAACTCAGTTACTATGTTAATTAATTGAAATCACTTGAAATCACTGTGAGTAATAACGTATCAATAACAACAGGAACAGATCTAGATAAGTAGAACTAGGCTGTAACATTCATGTTCTTGCTCACAGCAGTCCACACGTGTTTTTCCAGCGATAGAATGACTATAACACCGACTGTTGTATTTAACAATGCTTTATTTATGAGCATTTCGTTTCAACAAATACTCTGCGGTGGGGAGGCATTGTTAGGAACATGTCATTCAGAAAGGATTAAGACACAGTCCTGGCCTTCCAGGAACTTAAAAGCCAGTGTTAAACCCTGTTCAGCTCAGGACTGTTTTCTCCTGTGTGTGATCCTCACACCAGCTGTTACTTCCTACCGAAATCCCATCAGCTCCTAGTGACTCACCGAATGGGCACAAGGTAGGGCACCATGTCTGGACTGTCTTGTTTTCCAAGAAGTACAATGGCATTTTCCAAAGTCAAATGGAGGAAGAACCTGACTAGTACAAGGGCGCTGATGCTCAGAGTAGGAAAGAGCCATTTAAATCAGAGCTGGCTCGCGGGATCCAGAACACACAGCACCGTTTTTAATAGGGCTGTCAGCCTCCAGCCTGACAGCCCTAGCCTGCTTGAGAAATGGTAATGTTAGAGTTTTGACATGCTTTTTAGCATAATTATAAAATCTGATAAGTCAAGAAGACACAGGTCTTTTTTGCCTTTTTTCACAAGTTTTAAAACAACTCTTTTATAAATCATCACAAATACCTCCAATTATAAACATTTCTCTGGGAAGGAGGTGGTGTAGGTTGGGGCACTTCTGTGATACATACCTTTTATTTACACATGTCCTGCTTTTTGAGGGCAGGGGAAAGAAAGCAAAGACGGTTATTCTTCTTTTCCGTGATGAGAAGCATTCTCATGAAGGACACCTCGGTTTTGTGCATCTCAATCTTTTTTAAAATTTTGGCGTATTCATTTGTCGAGTGAATGACAGTGAGGAAGCTTTCCCTGCCCACATTTGGTTGTCCAAACGAGCCTCTGTATCAGCTCTTTTAGCTTCCCAGATGGCTTAGTGGTAAAGAATCTGCCTGCCAATGCAGGAGATGCAGGTTTGATCCCTAGGTTGGGATGATTCCCTGGAGGAAGAAATGGCACTCACTCCAGTATTTCTGCCTGGAGAATTCCATGAACAGAGGAGCCTGGTGGGCTACAGTCCATGGGGTCACAAAGAGTCGGATGCAACTGAGCACACGCATCACACAGGCTCTTTCACGTGTCCCTGTTCATATTTATGGGCAAGGTTTATGTTCATATTTATGGGCTGAAGCCCCCTCCCAACTTACCAATTGAAATTCAGCTGCAGCCTCTCCTCTATAAATGAGTTCCCCATGTGATCTGAAAATATTATTTAGCAGCAGGAATAGTCATGTAAATCAAATGCAAATCAAATCAGCAAAATGTATTCTAATATCAAAATAAACTAATAGAGCTGCTACAATGACATATCAAGGAATATAAAATCACTGAGAAAATAAATCAATAAATCATTTTAGCAGTTTCAAGCATTGATCTTTTAAAGTTTTGCCCCTTTTTTTTTTTTTGGCTGGCAAGCTGTTACCTGCTAGATGAAACTGTAATTGTCTGAACCATAATTTGACTTACAGAATCATACCAAACTCTCAACCATGATATTTGGTAGGTGACTTTCATCCTAAGTAAACGTCTCAGTATCAATGGTTTCATTTTTTGTGCTGAATCTTCTACTGAACTAAGGAATGTCACTAAAGAATTTCTTAGCCATTATGGTACTGCTTGATACTTCTATTTATTCAATATTTCTGTTACCAACTAAGTCATAAAAATGTTTATTGAAATGTCCTATTAAATAATTGGTTTAATTTTATCAACTTATGTTCACCTGCAGCCCATGAAGTTTCCTGACTATCAATCAGCCATATGGAAGGAACTTCCAAGATGGTTTTTACTTTTGTCATCAAATGTGCATTTATATATAATTTATTTTAAAATGAATAATTTTCTCTTACAATTGATGTTTCATTACTTTAAATATTCTTTATTTTTTTCTCTATATGTATTTATGTATGACCTATATCTTCATTGGACTTCCCTAGTAGCTCAGCTGGTAAAGAATCCTCCTACAATGTAGGAGACCCAGGTTCAACTCCTGGGTCAGGAAGATCTGCTGGAGAAGAGATAGGCTACCCATGCCAATATTCTTGGGCTTTTCTGGTGGCTCAGCTGGTAAAGAATCCACCTGCAATGAGGGAGATCTAGGTTTGATCCCTGGGTTGGGAAGATCCCCTGGAGAAGGGAACAGCTACCCACTCCAGTATTCTGGCCTGGAGATTTCAGTCATGGGGTTGCAGAGAGTCAGACTGACTGACTTTCACTTTTATATTTTTCATTATCTCATCTTTTCGCATTATCTTCTGCTTCTCTTTCTCAATGTTTGTAAGTGTAACACCTTTATCATTCATCAAAATAATTTTTCAGCTTTAATAACTGAAATATTTCTTTCTTATGAAACAAAACAAAGTTTTGAGGTATGTTAGGATGGAGAAGTCTGGTGGGCTACAGTCCATGGGGTTGCTAAGAGTTGGACACGACTGAGCGACTTCACTTTCACTTTTCACTTTCATGCATTGGAGAACGAAATGGCAACCCACTCCCGTGTTCTTGCCTGGAGAATCCCAGGGACGGGGGAGCCTGGTGGGCTGTCTATGGGGTCGCACAGAGTTGGACATGACTGAAGCGACTTAACAGCAGCAGAATATTATTTACTTGAATCAAGTCTCTAATTTGTCTGCTAGAATATTATTTATTGATACTTAAGCCAAGTCTCCAGTACTCTTGCCTGGAAAATCCCATGAACGGGGGTGCCTGGTGGGCTGCAGTCCATGGGGTCGCTAAGAGTCAGACATGACTGAGCGACTTCACTTTCACTTTTCACTTTCATGCATTGGAGAAGGAAATGGCAACCCACTCCAGTATTCTTGCCTGGAGAATCCCAGGGACGGGGGAGCCTGGTGGGCTGCCATCTATGGGGTTGCACAGAGTCGGACATGACTGAAGCGACTTAGCAGCAGCAGGAGCAGCAAGCCAAGTCTCTAATTTAAAATTTTTTTCCCAAATATTTAATCACTCCCATTTCAGTTTCCTGCTCTACAGGAATTATCTAAGTTTCACATTTAAATATAAAGTCCTCAGCTGTTTAAGCCCCACACTCCTTTCCCTCTGTAGGTAATCTAATTACCACTCAATACTCAGAATCACCGGAGAAGGCAATGGTACCCCACTCCAGTACTCTTGCCTGGAAAACCCCATGGACAGAGGATCCTGGTGGGCCACAGTCCATGGGGTCCCTAAGAGTTGGACACAACTGAGCGACTTCAATTTCACTTTTCACTTTCATACATTGGAGAAGGAAATGGCAACCCACTCCAGTATTCTTGCCTGGAGAATCCCAGGGACGGGGGAGCCTGGTGGGCTGCCGTCATGGGGTCGCACAGAGTCGGACACGACTGAAGTGACTTAGCAGCAGCAGCAGCACTCAGAATCACAGAGCCAGACCATCTGTACCCTTGACTCTTGCAATGGGCACTATGGGAATGGACCAGCACTAGATACCCATCACCTGGATGTGCCCGTTCTGGGCCTGGATGCCCTCAGACCTGTTCCTCACACTTTCCCTGCTCTGCTGTGTTTCGAAGGGGCAGCCTGAAGCCTGCAAACCCCCTTCTCGGCTGTCAGCTGTGTTCAGCCCAATGGGAGGTGCTGGTGGGGATGGGAATTCAGGAGAAGAGACACCAGGCTGTTGCTCTCATCCCTCCCTCTGGCAGCATGTCCAACAGCATCTCCATCTCGTCTGCAGTTCCAGCACTGCACGCAAGCCCCTGGCTCTGGTACCTACCATCGCCTCCTCCTCTCTCTCAGCCCAGGGATGGAGGGCAGTCCATCTGCTCCTGGACTTACATGGTCCCTGGGTGATTCAGAACCTCTCCATCCCCTGCGGAACCGAGTTCCTGCATGAAATCTCCTTTGCTATCCCAGTTAACCTTTGGCTGATGTGTTGCAATTTCAAAGCCCAGTGACAACATCTTTGGAGAGGCACTGCTCCCTCTCCCACTGGCCATGGGTTTTCCCTTCAATACCTCTTATGGCTTGGATCTGCCCGTTGCCAGCTCTTCCCAGCTCTGATTTCAGCAACATCTTTTTTTTTGTGGCTTGAACTTTCATATGGAAGAAACTACATCATGGAAAACTGCTCACACTGCCCATCCCTACTCTGCCAAGAGTCAGCTGTTAAACACAGGCCAACACACCCCTGGTGGAGATCAGGATGAGTTAGTGCAGTGAACACTTGTCCACTGACTGCTGGCAGAGCAGAGGGCTTCTCTGCAGAGGTGGGTGTCCAGCCTTAAAGGAGAGCTGGCCGCACATGAAGATGACTAGAGAGCTTCTGTGTCTGGAGCAGGGCTGTGTTAGGGTGAGGGGAGGGAGGAACTCAGCTCAGGCACAAAATGTTAGGGGCGTCAGGAACCTCAGTAATCAAGACAACAGATACTTTTAACGCAATATTTTTAAAGGTCAAAATTAATGCCCCCAAGCTCTATATGAAGAAAATAACAACATTTTCAGTGAAGACAGGATTGAACAAGGCTGAGATCACAGTGAGGTGAAGAAGGTTAAATCATGCAATATCCATCTCGGTCAGATTTTGACCATTTTTTCACATGGACTTTTTTGTATTAATTTTGATATTTTTTAAAGTTCATGACTTTCCACTTGGCCATGATTTCTTGGCTACAACAGCAAAAGCACAGATGACCAAACAAACAAAGATAAAGTTCATCAGAAGTAAAGACTTTTGCAGTCCAAGGACGTGGTTAACAGGTGAAAGAGACTAGGAGAATGGGAGACAAGGACGTGGTTAACAGGTGAAAGAGACTAGGAGAATGGGAGAAAATATTTGAAATTTATATATCTGATAAGAGATTAATATCCGGAATATTTAAAGAGCTCCTAAAACTCAATAACAAAACCCGCAACAACTCTTTTTAAAAATGACCACAGGGCTTAAACTTCTCTGCAAGAAGATATACAAATGGTCAATAAGCACACAGAAAGATGCTCAACATCACTAAATATTAGAAAAATGTAAATCAAAACTGCAGTGAACCAACACCTCATGCCTATGAGGATGCTGCTGCTGCTGCTGCTAAGTCGTGTCAGTCGTGTCCGACTCTGTGCGACCCCATAGACGGCAGCCCATCAGGCTCCCCCGTCTCTGGGATTCTCCAGGCAAGAACACTGGAGTGGGTTGCCATTTCCTTCTCCAGTGCATGAAAGTGAAAAGTCAAAGTGAAGTTGCTCAGTCGTGTCCCACTCTGAGTGACCCCATAGACTGCAGCCTACCAGGCTCTTCCGTCCATGGGATTTTCCAGGCAAGAGTACTGGAGAGGGGTGCCATCGCCTTCTCCACATGCATTGCTAGTGGGAATGTAACATAGTATGTTACATTCTATGTAACAGCAGTTACAACTGCTGTGAAAGACAGTATGGAGGTTCCTCAAAAATTTGAAAATAGAACTGCCAGATGGTCCAGCAATTGCACTTCTGGGTGTTTAACTAAAAGAATTGAAAGCAGGGACTCAAACAGATGTTTGTATACTCAGCATTATTTATAAGAGCTACCATGTGAAGTAAGCCAGGTGTCCATTGATGGAGGAACAGATAATCAAAATGTGGTCTCTCATGCAACGGAATACTATTCAGCCTTGTAAACGGATGGAAATTCTAGCACATGCTACAGTATGGATGAACCCTGAAGACAGTACACTAAGCAAAATAAGCCAGTCACAAAGGGACGAATACTGTGTGATTCCACTTCCGTGAGGTACCTGGAGGAGTCTAATGCATACAGACAGAAAGTCGAACGGAGGTCACCAGGGGCGGGAGGAGCGGGGAATTGGGTTATAGTTTAGTTTCAGTTTTGCAAGATGAAAAAAGCTGGGCGGTGAATGATGCTGACAGTTGCACAACACTGTGAATGTACCTAGTGCCAATGAACTGTACACATAAAAATGGTCAAGACGGCAAATTTCATGTTGCATGTATTCTGCCGAAACCTTTTCTTAATTAGGGGAAAAAACGCAAGGTGAAACCAGTATAGAATTGGTTACTCGTGTTAAATGGAGGGAGGAGGGGATAAGACTCCAGTATTTTATTTGCATGGATATGCATTTTCAAAGCTCTGAAAAGATGCATAAGAAACTAAAAATAAACTTTACTTTGCAGGGCTTGGGTGGGAAGTGGGCAGATGGAAGGCAAAGGTGGGTGTGACATTTGTCACATGTCTTATAGGAGGTTCTAATTTTATATAAACAAGTCTCGGAAATTCCCAGGTGCTTATGGAAAAGCAGAAATCAGATCTGAAGGTTGCGTAATGGCCACATGGCCGCCTCTGAATGCTAACTCTTTCTAGTGGGGTTTACCTTGACCTGCCATTGATCAGGGCCTTGTTATCCGTCTTATCTCACCTGAAACCCAGCATGAACCTCAAACAAACCAGCAGAGCATTTTCCTCTGGAAACAGCCCAGCTCCCTTGAGAGCAGGGGGCCCTGAAGCCCCTGGGACCCTTCCCTCTGGGGGGAAGGTCCATCCTTCCTCTGGGCTTTCTGTCACTCCCATGGACGCTCTTTCATTGGTGATCTGGCTGGGCCAGACCTGCTCGCCAAGCTCTCTGTGTTTTAGGAAGATGCAAGGATGCTAGGCACAGTTGGGGGACCTGAGGACAGATGCATGTGGGGTGGGCTCCCCCTTCACCTCTCCTGTATGCTCCCCTGCTCAGGGAGCTCTGGCTCTGGGTCCATGCCTCACCCTGTCCACCTCACCTTGGCCTGGGCCCCTGTCCTGCCCCATTCCCATGCAGGAGCCCTGCTCCTTAGTCCCATTCTGCAGTCGGACACGCATGGGTTTGAATTCTGGCTCTACTGCTTATGATCTGTGTGACCCTGGGAAGGTAGTTAACCTACCTGAACCTCCTGCCTAAAACAGGGATACTAAGAAAGTACCATGGACATGCGTGGTCTCCTGCTGGGAGGCCATGGTCCCCACTGGCTTCCGGTGCGGGCATGGTTCTGCCTCTTGAGCTGGTTGGTGGCCACACAGGACTTTGCTTTATAAGTATTTCTTAAACTGGACTTTGAACTGTATGCACTTTCCTATAGATAAGTTCTACCGTACAGTTTCCCCTATTATACAGAGTGAAGTAAGCCAGAAAGAAAAACACCAATACAGTATACTAACGCATATATATGGAATTTAGAAAGATGGTAATGATAACCCCGGAGAAGGCGATGGCACCCCACTCCAGTACTCTTGCCTGGAAAATCCCATGGATGGAGGAGCTTGGTAGGCTGCAGTCCATGGGGTCGCTAAGAGTCGGACACGACTGAGGGACTTCACTTTCACTTTTCACTTTCATGCATTGGAGAAGGAAACAGCAACCCACTCCAGTGTTCTTGCCTGGAGAATCCCAGGGATGGGGGAGCCTGGTGGGCTGCTGTCTGTGGGGTCGCACAGAGTCGGACACAACTGAAGTGACTTAGCAGCAGCTGCAGCAGCAACGATAACCCTGTATGCAAGACAGCAAAAGAGACACAGATGTATAGAACAGTCTTTTGGACTCTGTGGGAGAGGGCGAGGGTGGGATAGTTTGGGAGAATGGCATTGAAACATGTGTATTATCATATGTGAAACGAATCGCCAGTCCAGGTTCGATGCATGATACAGGATGCATGGGGCTGGTGGACTGGAATGACCCAGAGGGATGGGGAACACGTGTACACCTGTGGCAGATTCACATCAATGTATGGTAAAAACCAATACAATATTGTAAAGTAATTAGCCTCCAATTAAAATAAATAAATTTATATTAAAAAAAGAATTAATAAAAAAATAAATTAAAAGTAAAGCTATAGAAACAATATCAGGTGCTGAATAAATGCTAGTTTAGTTACCCCTACCCACATAACATTTCAGTTCTCATCTTTCTTAAAAATCCTTTGATTCTCAACTATCACAGATCTCTCTCCCTTTCCAGCCAAGCTCCTAAAATGGCTGATGTGAACCTGCCCCTCTGCTCCTTTCTCCCAAGTCTGTGAGATGTGGAGCTGAGCTGCCATGGGTGTCAGGCTGCGCCTGGACAGATCTGATCAGCCACTGGGTTTCTGAGGGGCTGGGCCACCGCTTGCCACGTGGTCACGGGCAGTCAGAGGGGGTGGATCTCCTTCCCCACCGCAGGGAGCGCCCTCCCGACACTTGTCAACCTCATCCCAGTGCACGAGGGTGCTCCCTGGGCACAATCCCAGGTGAGAGGTTCTGTAAATGATCCAAAGCAATATCTTGCACCAGTGTTGTTGTTTAGTCACTCAGTCACGTCCAAATCTTTGTGACCCCATAGACTGCAGCACGCCAGGCTTCCTTGTCCTTCACTATCTCCCTGAGTTTGTGCAAACTCATGTCTGTTGAGTCAGTGATGCCATCCAACCATCTCATCCTTTGTCACCCCCTTCTCCTCCTGCCCCCAATCTTTCCCAGTATCAGGGTCTTTTCCAATAAGTAGGCTCTTCGCATCAGGTGGCCAAAGTATTGGAGCTTCAGCTTCAGCATCAATCCTTCCAAATTCAGGGTTGATTTCCTTTAGGATTGACTGGTTTGAGCTCCTTGCTGTCCAAGGGACTCTCAAGAGTCTTCTCCAACACCTCAGTTCAAAAGCATAAATTCTTCTGGGAGTAATTCATCCATTTGAAGAAATACACTGCTTTCTCAGCTCCATACCTGAAGAATCTGCCAGGAGGAAAGCTCCAGAAAAAGAATTCTTACCCACCAGTCACCCACTACACACCAGGATCTTCTCAAACACCAGCCTATGCAATTCGTCTTCCAGTCCTACAAACTGGGCGCTGTGACTGTCCACATTTTGCAGGCGAGGACACTGAGGCTCAGAGGAGGTGAGTAACCTGCAGTGGGTCAGCTGGGTGGGAGGGTGGAGTCAGGATTTGCAACCACAACTGTGTGTCTCCCTTGGCCACACCTTTTCTGGGATCAAGCTTACCAGCATTTCTCCAAAATGTCCGTGTGCCTGAGAGTTGCCTGGGTTCCTGTTAATTCTAATTAAAACTCACAGGTCTGTGACCTCAGAGTCTGCATTTCTAACAAGCTCCCAGGGATGGTGCTGCAGCCGGTAGACCTCACTTTGAGTAGCAAGACAGGAGAACAGGCAGAATCAAGCATACATGTAACCCAGGGAGTCACTGGGGTCTCCCTGGTTTAAGGGTGCATCAGGTACATTGGAAGGACTGAATGTTTGTGTGTCCCCAAAATTCATGTTGAATCCTAATCCAGGTTGTGATGGGATGAGGAGATGGGGCCTCTGGGAGGTGATTAGGTTAAGAGGATGAGCCATCAGAGAGGGGAATTAGTGTCCTTATAAAAGAGACCCCCTCAAGGGACCCCTTGCCTCCACCGCATGAGGACACAGCGAGAAGACGGCCGTCTATGAACCAGCACCCGGTGAAAAGCCCTTGGGGGAGACTTTCAGCCTGCCCTTCTAGGGTGCACCTTTCCCACACTTTCTACTGATGCCCCGCTCGGGTGTTTTTGTTCACAGGCATACTTGCAGACGAGTTCAGGGTTCAGGTTGCTCTCTGATCAGAGGTGAGGAACTGGTAACCCCCACTCTCTGTTCGATCTGACCCGAGGTTGCTGGGTCGCATCCACCCCCAATACTGGTGCCACCGTTTCCGACCTGGTTATTTGTTCTCATTTCCCAACAGCAACCAGCATAGCTTCCCTCCTTCCCACTTGTGAAATTAACTGCACAAAGAATGAGAAGTCAGGGCTTTTCATGTTTCTAAGTTCCTTAGCTACGATTTTTGCCATAAACTACTCCTGTAATAACTGGCTCAGGCAACCTGACCCGATTTCCCCAATGCAGAGTCCATACTTCTTGGCAGATGCCTTCTGAGTCTTAACCACGTGCAGAACTTGCTTCTTTCTTCCAGGGTTACACAGCAGGAACGCTGGCATGGCATCTTAGCAAATCGCTATTGTATGACACGGTGTTGGCACGGAGTTGGAGGCCTTGGCTGCTTTGACAGCACATAGAATTCCTGAGCCCGCAGGTACTCGACTGATCACCATCTCCTCTCCATTATGTCCCATCACAAGCTGGAGACATTTGCTAAACACAGGTTCAGAGCTGCCTGCCCCGGGATGCTGCTCCCCTGCACACGGCTCTGGTGTCTGCAAGCACAGGCTCTACCAGGGTTCCCACCAGTGAGACAAAACGTCCAAGGGGCCGAGATTTGAAAACGGTGGATCTTGACAACAGACCCCCCAGGGGACCCTAGACAGGGAGGAATTGTCACCCTTGGATCCATTGACCCACATAAGCACTACAGGACCTCGGGAGCAGGGAGATGAGGAGAGAAGCCAAAGGGGCCTGTTGAGATGAGGCCAAACACACCCGGCACCTCGGCGACAAGACCACATCCAGCCCCCTCTCTGGGAGCGCCACCAGCTTCATAGGCAATGTTGACTCTGGCAGGAGGAGAGGATGCTGTCAGCTCACAAGGTCTGAGCCTCAAGGCAAGGGCAGAGAGGCTGATAAGCTAAGTGGGGCCTGGGAACTGTGCCAGGCACGGGCACATGACCTACCGTGCTTTGTCCTGGCCGACCACAGCTGGGGCTGTGGACGACTGTCCAGCTGTGGCCTGGTACCCAGGGCCCAGTGGAAGGGGGTCAGGGGAGATGGCCAGCCTAGCCCCCCAGATGTGCCCCCTAACGTGAGTTGTCTGCATTTTCCTCCAAATTCATACACGAGGATCCCTCACATCGTGGTTCTTTATCCTTTGTGTTGGAGAAGGACCCTTTGAGAATCTGATGACAGCCAGCACCTTCTACTCCGAAAAATGTAGCATTTATGTGCAGCTGAGAGTTTGTTTTTTGATCCCTATTTAATCAATCCCTGGGTCAGGAAGATCCCCTGGAGGAGGGCATGGCAACCCACTCCAGTATTCTTGCCTGAAGAATCCCATGGACAGAGGAGCCTGGCGGGCTACAGTCCATGGGATCGCAAAGAGTCAGACATGACTGAGTGACTAACATTTTCACTTTCACTTTCACTCACACTCACACTCAAACCCTGACTGAAGGGGTCCAGGGAGCATCTGGGGGGTGGCACACCCAGGGAGGGCATGACAGCTCTGCACCCTCCCTACACCCTGCCTCGTGTGTCTCCTCCATCTAGCTGATCCTCCTTAGGTGTTTTATCAGGTTATTGCCTAAAGGCCTCCCTGTCCTGGATGGCTCCAAGGATGCCGTCGTACAGGTCCCAGATTCTGGGGACAGACCTGGAGGACTTCGCCTGGGTTCCCTCTCCTTTTCCTGGATGTTCCCGTCTCTTTCCAGCATGCCTCAATCCCAGCCCTTCATCACCTGCCTCGCCTCCTGCTGCAGGGCTCTCCCAAATCCAGATCCCTCAGACTGGTGGCTGGGTTCTCCTAAGACCCACAGTCCCCTTCATATGGGGTTCCTCAGCCACACCTGCAGCTCAGGCTCTGCACTATGCCAGCTGCTACAGGATGTGGGAGGAAAAGGGAGGTTTATCCCCCTTTACTAAGGGATCCTGGTGCCTTGATTCCTGCAGCGTTAAAGGTAAGTCAGGTGTTTCCAGGCAGTGGAGTTGGACAGGGTATCAGCAAAAGGCCAAAGCTTTCCTTGTAGATCAGCTGGTGAAGAATATGCCTACAATGCAGGAGACCCCGGTTCAATTCCTGGATCAGGAAGATCTCCTGGAGAAGGGATAGGCTACCCACTCCAGTATTCTTGGGCTTCCCTGGTGGCACAGATGATAAAGAATCCACCTGCGATGCTGGGTACCTGGGTTCCATCCCTGGGTTGGGAAGATCCCCTGGAGAAGGGCAAGGCAACCCACTCCAGTGTTCTTGCCTGGAAAAATCCCCATGGACAAAGGAGCCTGGTGGGCTACAGTCCATGGGGTTGCAAAGAGTCGGACACGACTGAGCGACAAATCACACAAAGGTGAAAATGTTCAGTGAGCAGTAACGGGATCGACAGGTTTCCAGATGGCTGCATGGATGAGAGCCCAGCACCCTGTCACCAGAGCAGGAAGAAACACATCCCGTTTCCGGGTCTCTGCTGCATCTGGCTTCAAGCAGGGGTGAGCTTCCGGGGTTCTGACTGTGTCCTTTTCATCCTGCCTGTGTCAGGTTCCAGGAAAGGAGAAAGCGAAATGCCATTCTTGGGTCTTTCCCTCAGAGTTCTCCTGGCTTCATGGGGAGGCAGGTGAGCATCAGACTTCATGAGAACTAATAACAGGGCACCTGTTCTGCCATAGGCACTGGTTTTTGTTTTTCTTTAACTAATTAATTAATCTAGCTGTGCTAGGTTTTAGTTGCAGCACATGGGATCTTTGGTTGAGGCATCAGGGATCTAGTTCCCTGACCAGGGATGGACAGCCCCTGCATTGGGAACATGGAGTCGTAGCCATGATTTTATCTGTGCGGGGCTTCCCTGATAGCTCAGTTGGTAAAGAATCCACCTGCAATGCAGGAGACCCTGGTTTGATTCCTGGGTTGGGAAGATCCCCTGGAGAAGGGATAGGCTACCCACTCCAGTATTCTTGGGCTTCCCTTGTGCTGCAGCCAGCACAGCAGGTAGGGATCAAGAGTGGTTGATGCACAGTTTGGGGGAAAAAAAACTAGAGACAGAATTAAAGTTTTAAAGATAGGACCAGAGGACTCAAGACCGCTTGGATCAAGAGCCCTGTTCCTCAGAGCCACATCACTTTTATTTAGTGTCTTGGCAAGCAGAGAGTATCTGTTGTGCTATGGTGAAGTCAGCCTGCTATGATGTGTCCCCAGTCACATCTCCCATTTTATTGATTCAATTCAGTTCAGTTGCTCAGTCGTGTCTAACTCTTTGCGATCCCATGGACTGCAGCATGCAGTCCCTCCCTGGGGCAGGGACAGGGACAGGCCTCCCTGTCCATCACCAACTCCTGGAGTTTACTCAAGCTCATGTCCATTGAGTCAGTGATGCCATCCAACCATCTCATCCTCTGTCATGCCCTTCTCCTGCCTTCAATCTGTCCCAGCATCAGGGTCCTTTCAAATGATGAAAGGACCAGTTCTTCGCATCAGGTGGCTAAAGTATTGGAGTTTTAGTTTTAACATCAGTGCTTCCAATGAATATGCAGGACTGATCTCCCCTAGGATGGACTGGTTGGATCTCCTTGCAGTCCAAGGGACTCTCAAGAGTCTTCTCCAATACCACAGTTCAAAAGCATCAATTCTTTGGCACTCAGCTTTCTTTAGTCGAACTCTCACATCTATACATGACGACTAGAAAAACCATAGCTTTAACTAGATGGACGTTTGTTGGCGAAGTAATGTCTCTGCTTTTTAATATGCTGTCTAGGCTGATCATAACTTTTCTTCCAAGGAGCAAGCATCTTTTAATTTCATGGCTGCAATCACCATCTGCAGTGATTTTGGAGCCCCCCAAAATAAATCTGTCATGGTTTCCACTGTTTCCCCATCTATTTTCCATGAAGTGATGGGACCAGGTGCCATGATCTTAGTTTTCTGAATGTTGAGTTTTAAGACAACTTTTTCACTCTACTCTTTCACTTTCATCAAGAGGCTCTTTATTTCTTCTTCACTTTCTGCCATAAGGGTGGTGTCATCTGCATATCTGAGGTTATTGATATTTCTCCTGGCAATCTGGATTCCATCTTGTGGTTCATCTAGTCCGGCATTTCTCATGATGTACTCTGCATAGAAGTTAAGTAAGCAGGGTAACAATGTTCAGCCTTGACAATATACTCCTTTCCTGATTTGGAACTAGTCTGTTGTTCCATGTCCAGTTCTAACTCTTGCTTCTTGAGCTGCATACAGATTTCTCAGGAGGCAGGTCAGGTGGTCTGGCATCCCCATCTGTTGAATAATCTTCCACAGTTTGCTGTGATCCACACAGTCAAAGGTTTTGGCATAGTCAATAAAGCAGAAGTAGAGGTCTTTTTGGAATTCTCTTGCTTTCTTGATGATCCAACGGATGTTGGCAATTTGATCTCTGGTTATTGATTACTTTAAACTATTTTTGTTATTTTCTTGTACAAGGGCTCTCACCTAGCTGGAGGTCATAGACCGGCATATGCCTTGGGAAAACATCTTAGTGTGTGCACAAGCAGTGTTATGAACTTGCACTGACCCAGCGTTCCGAGGTCCACACTTATGTTTTTCCTTAGCTTAGCAGGGAATGACAACCCCAACTGTTCAACCCAGTGTGCTTTTATTTGGGTTATGCTGTATTGCTATTATTTTGCTTTTATTCTTTTCCCATGGTGATTTTCTCATGGCTTAGCCAGAGCAACAGGTGGCTGACTATTAATCCTTGTACCCTTGTGGCTCACCTGGTAAAGAATCCACCTGCAATGTGGGAGACCGGGTTTGATCCCCGGTTTGGAAGATCCCCTGGAGAAGGGAATGGCTACCCACTCCAGTACTCTGGCCTGGAAAATTCCATGGACTGTATAGTCCATGGGGTTGCAAAGAGATGGACATGAGTGAGCAATTTTCACTTTTCACTTTATCTGTGCATATGACAATTCCATTGTCCTATTAACCTAGGAAAGGCCTTCCCTGGTGGCTCAGTGATTAAAAAAAAAAAAAAATCTGCCTGCAATGCAGGAGACACAGTTTCCATCCCTGGGTTAGGAAGATCCCCTGGAAGAGGAAATGGCAACCCACTCCAGTATTCTTGTCTGGGAAATCCCATGGACTGGACGGAGGAGCCTGGTGGGCTACAGTCCATGGTGTTGCAAAAGAGTCATAACTTAACAACAGTAAGCCAGAAACTTCTGAAAGAGTACCTTGGATCAGGAAAAAAAAGATAGTAAACATGCACCCAACTTTTAAGGGAAAAGGGGGAAAAATGCTAAAATAAGTGTTTTAAAATTTCTACTGGGGATAGGAGAGGTATAAGTGATATATGTTTTTAATTATGAAGTCAGTCTGGGTTCCCTGATATTTGTTGTGAAAAATGGTATTAAATAGCAAAAAAGAAACACTCACTAAAATAAGTATTATTATTATTATTATTATTAATCAGTGCAAAGGAATCTTCCCAGGGAGTTGCAAACCATCTTTAAACAGAAGTGTTGAAAGCAGTTTGCATACAATTATACAAAATTCAGTATGAACAAGGACATTTTTAAAATCTTTTACTAAAACAGAAAGATTCTTAAAAATCATTTCTCCCTTTCAAACAGAATCCCATCTGTTTCAAGACTGAATAAATACATCAGCACAGCAGTTCATTTCCAGAGTTTATTTCCAAACATTGCAAAATTAGTATCAAAGCATATGGAAGATACTTAGCAAAAGTTTCCCCCACCCCCAAACTCAATGACTTAAGGAGAAAACTAGAAATTGTCAAACTGTTACAATATTTATATTCTACCTCTTTCACTGACTGGAAATGTGCAATTCAGCTTTACATAGTCCTCAGCGAGACAACCAAATAATTTTGCTTTAATATGAATGTGCTGAATAATTTTAAGCAAAGTATTCTTTAATTAAGGTATTTTGATAATATACCTTATCAAAGGTATATCAAAGGTATATTCTCCAGAGGAGAAGGACTGGAAATATTGATTCATCTTTCATTAGAGCCTTAATGTCTCACCAGTGACACTTAATGTCTTAAGTGTGGACAGGGAGGGAGGCGGCCTGTGAGAATGGGTGGTCCCTGAGCACAGTTGTGGGGTTGTGGCAGTTTTGTTTTTATAATTTTTGTTGGAGTATAGTTGATTTACAATGTTGTGTTAATTTCAGGTATAGAGCAAAATGAATCAGTTACACACACACACACACACACACACACACACACATATATATATATTCACTCTTTTTAAGGTTCTTTTCCCATATAGGTCATTACAGAGGACTGAGTAGGGTTCCCTGTGCTGTATTATAGGTCCTTATTAGTTCCTACTTTGGAGAAGGCAATGGCACCCCACTCCAGTACTCTTGCCTGGAAAGTCCCATGGATGGAGGATCCTGGCAGGCTGCGGTCCATGGGGTTGCTAGGAGTCGGACACGACTGAGCGACTTCACTTTCACTTTTCACTTTCTTGCATTGGAGAAGGAAATGGCAACCCACTCCAGTGTTCTTGCCTGGAGAATCCCAGGGACAGGGGAGCCTGGTGGGCTGCCGTCCATGGGGTCGCACAGAGTCGGACACGACTGAAGTGACTTAGCAGCAGCAGCCGCAGCAGTTCCTACTTATATATAGTAGTGTGTATATGTCAATCCCAATCTCCCAATTTATCCCTCCTCCTCTTATCCCCCAGTTGGTTTTCTTATACCCCATAAATTACATGTTTACAGATATGCTATCAAACATACCCAATGTTACTTTTTCAGGAAATGTTTAACTATGGTCTTGTTTCTAGTCCCCTGATTGAAGCCACAGCCTTGGAAGTCAGGAAGCTGCAGCCAGGCTCACGCCATTTCTCACAGGTGAGGAAGTGGAGACTCAAGACAGGAAGTGACTCGGCCAAGATTCACAACCTCAGGGAAAGTGACAGCCAGAATTCATTTCTCCTCCAGGTGCAAAGCTTTTCCCCCAAATCAGACGCCCCTCAAAAATCAGATTTTCACATTTTGTACTTATTTGGAAGACTTGTGGATTTCCAGTGTGCCAGACAGGCTCATGTTCAAGTTCAAAAGTGTCACGAAGGAAAGACAGGGAACATTTAAAGTGTCACTGCCTATTGGCTAGGCAATCGGTCTCCTTTAGGTCCTTGGATTATGAATCCTGCAGACCTAGCACTGTCGGCAGACTTCAGTGCACTAGGGGTCAGGGGAGGGGGCACAGCGTAGACCCCTCTCCCCGCAATGGGCGAGTGAGTATCTCTGAACAGCAAGTGAATGCCCCTGTAGACTGATGATGGGAACACAGGCCTCCTGCCCTTTCCATCTTCCATTTGCATTTAAGTGTTTGTTTGTTGCTTAATCACTAAGTCACGTCCAACTCTTACAACCTGCCAGGCTCCTCTGTCCATGGCATTTCCCAGGACAGTATTTCCCAGGAAGAATACCGGAGTAGGTGGCCATTTCCTTCTCCAGGGGGTTTTCCAGGGATTGACTCAGGGATCAAACCCACGTCTCCTGCATTGCAGGCAGCTTGTTTACTGCTGAGCCACCCGAGAAGCCCTTCAGAGGATTAGTGGAGCTCTTTCGAAAGCTCATCTAAGAGTGCATAGAAAGGCTGTTGTAAGGAAGTCCTCTTTAGAAAATCAGGTTTGGAATTGGTCTAAATTTGGGGGCCCAGTGCTAGAAAGAGTAACCCATGGTCCTCTGAGATTCCCATCTCCAGCAATTGGGTCCACCTGAAGGCATGGAGCCCCCAAACCTGTACATTTAGACAAGCTCCAGGAGAGTCTGACGTGGCAGGTAAGGGATCAAAGTCCGGGTCACCAACCCCCAGCTCACCAGCAGGAAGGCAATCAAAGTAAGAGATGCTTCTCTTGACCAGTTACTACTACTACTACTACTAAGTCACTTCAGTCGTGTCCGACTCTGTGTGACCCCATAGACGGCAGCCCACCAGGCCCCGCCATCCCTGGGATTCTCCAGGCAAGAACACTGGAGTGGGTTGCCATTTCCTCCTCCAATGCATGAAAGTGAAAAGAGAACGTGAAGTTGCTCAGTCGTATCCGACGCTTAGCGACCCCCTTGACCAGTTAGATCATCTCTAATATTCTTAGTTTCCTACCACTATCGTATCTTCGCAGAGAAGGCGATGGCACCCCACTCCAGTACTCTTGCCTGGAAAAATCCCATGGACGGAGTGCCTCGTGGGGTGCAGTCCATGGGGTCACTAAGAGTCATACACGACTGAGCGACTTCACTTTCACTTTTCACTTTCAAGCATTGGAGAAGGAAAGGCAACCCACTCCAGTGTTCTTGCCTGGAGAATCCCAGGGACGGGGGAGCCTGGTGGGCTACCTTCTATGGGATTGCACAGAGTCGGACACGACTGAAGTGACCTAGCAGCAGTAGCAGCAGTGTATCTTCTTAGAAAAATAAATTGGAAGTGATCATTTTTGACAGGTTAAAATCTCTTGAACATTGTGAACATGGGATTAATACACAGACATTTTTTTAGACTCTGATGGGATGTAAAGAATTCTTTTAAATTTGGAGATTATCTTTGATGGTCTTTAAAAAGTAATCTTTGGTCTTAGTCAAGGGAATGATGGAGTCTTAGGAGTGATATTTAAATTAAGTTTAATTTAATACAAATGTCACATATCTTCCCGAAAGTGGTCACTTCATCTTAATTAAGGAAACGGAAATGATTGTGACTTAAGTCTTCATTCTGTGATTTGGACAAGTTTAGGCAAACAGCAAAGATTCAGAAGGGCTACCACCAAACCTACAGCATTGAGAAGACGCTACAGCCTAGTCATTTCTCCATGTGGCAGTTCAATATGAGCTGCGAAAATTCAATCCAATTAGTCCTTCAGCCCCACGTCATCTAGATTCCTTGGGGTCTGGAACCTCAGGATTGTTATAGCTTTCCCTGGACAGCCACCCAGGACTCATGAGCTCTTCCTCCGGCCCCTTCAGTTAGCCTGGGCAACTCTGCTCTCAGAACCGTGGAAGTTCAACATCGTTGTCACCAGCTCTGGGAGGTCAAAATCGTGCTTCCATCCCCAGTCCTTCCGAGCGTTGCTATCATCAAAGTTCATTGGCCAACTATCCGCTAGGATAAGACATGGAAAAGAAGCTTAAGTTATTCAGGCTGTAGGTGTGCAAAAAGGTCTAGAACACTTTACATAAAGGTCAACATCCCATGAGAGAAACGTTCTCTTTGAAATCTCCCTTGAGCAGAGCAGAGCAGCCATTACAGGCACACACAGTCACCTTCTTAGACTAGAAGCCTGTATCTACTGCCAGGCGCTGTGAGTTGCCACCTGCTAGGAGAGTCCCCTGCAGGCTTGTAAGGTGGGACTGCCATGCTCAGATGGCATGGCACTCACACAGGGGCACAGTCACAGCCTCTGAGAACCCAGGGCTGCTCTCATACTATGTCTGTTTGTTTGATATTTAAACTGGCAAATGGTGAAATGCTGACAAGTGGGTTTATTTGGACAGCTCGAGTCCACCCACTTTGGACATCATTTCCCAAAACTGTGCCACCTGCCAGCTCTGGTGCGATAGCAGCTCCTTCTTCGGAAGGTGTCGGGCCCCTGGGAAAGGCACTGCGCTCTCCTTCTCCTCCACGGTTTATGTCCTCAAGGACTCGTGTGGCGGACTGCAGCTTGACTTCAGTTCTGAGGGAGAGGCAGCGGTCTACCCACCTATGGCCTGTCGGACAGGATCCACATTGTAGGTGACCTGGAGCTCTGGGACATGCTTGAGCACCTCCTGGGCCAGCTCCTCGGGGGTGAAGCTCATGGCGCTGATGTTGTAGGTTCTCATGGACAGGGACTCTGCTGGGGCCTCCATGACCTCCAGGGTGGCCCGGAGGCAGTCGTCAATGTACATCATTGGGAGCCTCGTGTCGGGTTTCAGGTTGCACTCAAATCTGCCATTCTTGACAGCTTCATGGAAAATCTGGACCGCATAGTCTGAAAGAGAAGCTTGTCTGAGGGACATCTTATAACAAAAATTATGAGTGAGCCTCTCGAATTAAGGCAGTGGTTCTCAGATGTCTTAGTCTCAGAAACTCTTTGTGGGCTTAAAAATCACCAAGGACCCCAAAAAAGGTTTTATTAAGGTGAGTTATAGGAGCCTGGAGGGCTACAGTTCATGGGGTTGCAAAGAGTCAGACATGATGAGCAACTGAGCACATATACACACACAGCAACATCTACTGTATCAGAAATTAGTAACATCTACCATATCAGAAATTAACTGGGAACTTTTAAAAAATATTTTTATACTTAAAAATGATAATAAGCCCACACATTCATATGTATGATATTATATGTGAAAAAAAGAACATAGATTCCAAGTAAGAGAAAATTTAGTGAGAAGAATGGTATGTTTTTCATTTTGAAAATCTCCTTATTCCCTGGCTTAATTGGAAACAGTAAGAATCTCTGCTTCTGTGTTCAGTCTGCTATGCTACATACATCAGGCAGCCTGTGAGAAACTCCACGGTATACTTGAAAAGGACGTTGAAAAGGGCAAATAATATCTTAGTATTAATATGAAAATTGTTTTGACCTCCTGGATCCCTTGAGAAGGTCTGACTCAAGGATCCCCAGGGATTCCTCATGCCTTCCTGGAGAAGCACTACATTAGGCAATTTTTTTTTTAAGTAACTAAACCCAAAGGCTCTTTGAAAATCCCTTAAAAAAATGTCCTCAAATTTCAATTGAAGATATTCAAAGAAATGGAAAGAAAGCCCATGCTTTTGATTGAAAGAATTACAATAGTATTGTTAAAATGGCCATACTACCCAAAGCACTCTACAGATTTAATGTGATCCCTGTAAAATTACCTATGACGTTTTTCACAGAACTAGAACAAATAATTCTAAAATTCATATGGAACCACAAGAGACCCAGAATTGCCAAAGCTATCCTGAGGAAAAAGAACAAAGCTAGAGTATAAGCCTCTCAGACTTCAGACAATAGTACAAAGCTATAGTAAAAATCCCTCGGATGTTGTCAAGTATCTTTTATGTTATATCTCAGAACCCCTCATAAGGGAAGGATCTCTGATGTGAGAGTTACTGAACATAATGCACACTCAAGTCCAAAATGATAACAATGTGGAAAACTATATGGAGGTTCCTCCAAAAACTAAATATAGAACTACCATATGACCCTGCAATTCCACTCCTGGGTACATACTCAGAGAAAAACAAAACACTACTTTGAAAAGATACACTCAGTCCAACATTCACTGCAGCCTTATTTACTGTAACTAAGACATGGAAGCAATGGAAATGTCCATCAACAGATGAATGGATAAAGAGTTGGCTAATGTACACACTGGAATACTACTCACTCATAAAAAAGAATAAAATTTTGCAATTTACGACAACATGGATGAACTTGGAAGGTAATATGCTTAGTGAAATTAGTCCGTTTGATTCTGGCACTGTGGGTGGTAAATTCCATTGGATTTACAGCATTGGTTGAGCTGCCCTGAATAAATTTAAGTCAATAGGGTTCAATGAGCTTCTCAGATGCACTTTTCAGAAAGGATGCAAAGACTCCAGCCAGCATATGGCTGAAATGACAGCAGATCCATCCCCACTGCACCAGGCAAATAGAAAGCTAATTTTACATAAAAAAGAAATAAAAAACAACCCTACCAGTTGTTCCTCCTCCAGGCTGGGAGTCAGCAGAAATGATTCCAGGATATCTCAGGCATCGAAAGTCTAATCCATACCGGTAATAATAATACTACGAGAAAGAGAAAATTTAACTTTAAAAAGAATCTTTTAAATCAGGTAGAGCAATGCAAAGAATTAACAGCCTTTTCCTCAAACATCTCCCCGTACAGTCATCTTAAAATCCTCCTCGAGGAAATGAAGACCCTAGAATTGCCATTTTTCTTTAACAAATAACCCTGAAGTTTGTTATCATCAAATAATTGCCATTCTGGTGATAACATCGTCAGACAACACAGTAAATAATAGATCAGCTGACAGTGGGGAGTTTCTGCCTTTCTTTGGAAGGAAGACCCTGCTCATTGTGCTGAACAAATCTCCATGATCCTGACCTAGGAGGTAGTGTTGGGACAGCACAGGGAAAGATGGTCACTGTGATATGTCAGTTGAAGGGTCAGACACTGACTAAAATGCCCTTTTATGGACATTTTAGTCAAGTAGTTAGGACTCTGCACTTTCAATGCTGAGAACCCAGGTTCAATCCCTGGTTGGAAAACTAAAATCCCATAAGCATAAGCTACGAGTCATGACAAAAAAAAAAAAAAAAGACGTGCTATGCAGAGATACAGTATAAAGACAAAGTGTATTAAAGAAGAAAACCAAAAGGACACTTGAAGTTATTTTAAAGTTAGCTCTTATAATAGTAATATCAGGAGCCTGAAAGAATAGTGCAGTACAAGCAAGATGGGCAGCAAATGAAGGAGGGGTGCCACTCGAGGGGCATGATTGAAGTGTTGAATGTTAGCACAGGGCTGAGGATTCTGCTGGAGCTATGGGTACAGGGCACCTGGCAAACACAATCAGTCCCCAAGCATTTCTGAGGGCAGGGATTGGAGGAGGGAAGAAGTCCTCTCCAAGGATGAATTAGCAGGTGTTTGAGACAAAAACAGAAAAGGAAACACTGAGTCACCGTGCCAAGTGATGCCTACCTCGCCCATAAGCTCAGCGTGGACCTTGGACACCCCATAGATGGTCCTGGGTCTCTGGATGCAGAGGTCAGGGGTTGGGTTCCGTGGAGAAGTAGGTCCAAACGCCCCGATGGTGCTTGGCACAAACAATCGCAGACCGTGCTCTGCGGCAACGTCCAGGACATTGTGCAGTCCTGAAACGAGCAGCCCTCGTAACCTGGGAAACCTTCTTCCAGGATTCCCCAGGAAGGGCAATCGGCAAACAGGGCATCCGGGGCACGACTCAGAGACTCACCAGTGATGTTCACGGCTCTGGCCAGGGACACGTTTGCTTCTCCCACTGCGCTGAGCAGGGCACTGTAATGGAACAGCCACGTGATGCGGTTGTTCACCACAATCTCCCGAAGATTCTTGTAATCCAGGATGTCGGAATAAATAAACGGGCCTGCAAGGAGCAGTGAATCAGGCAAGTGAAGGAGTTCAGGGCTTGAAAACTTCAACAGGTTTTCCCATTGATTTTGAATTCCATTGCTACCAACTTGGTAACAACTATTCAGACACAACTCAGCATTTTTCTTATGCAGAATACAAAGCCCAACCCCCAGGTGATTCCCTGGTAGCTCAGATGGTAAAGAATCTGCCTGTAATGCAAGGGACTTGGGTTGGATCCCTGGGTCGGGAAGAGTCCCTGGAGAAGGGAATGGCTACCCACTCCAGTATTCTTGCCTGGAGAATCCCATGCACAGAGGAGCCTGGCGGGCTACAGTCCATGGGTCACAGAGTCGGACATGACTGAGCTACTAACACACACACTCCGTGGTTAACAATACTTTAAGTCTTACACAGGACTTATACCTGCTGAGCGCTATTCTAAGGGCTTCCTGTACAGGAAATACCCTACATAGGAACGAGTTCATCCTGAGAGCACGTGCATAAGTCCATTTGTTCATGTGTATCCAACTCTTTGCAACCCCACGGACTGTAGCCCACCAGACTTCTCAGTCCATGGAATTCTCCAGGGAAGAATACTGGAGTGGATTGCCATTCCCTTCTCCAGAGGAACTTCCAAACCCAGGGATAAGTCCAACAAAGTTAGCCTAGGTACCCAACTAACACAATCGGCTATATAGTACTACACTGCAATAGGTTTATAGAATTTTTAATGCAAATCATACATACATAAAAAAAACAAACAAAAAATCAAACATTTTTAATCTGACAGTCTAGCACCTTGAACAGTACAATAGTACAGAACAACAGCTGGCATACAGAGGCTCGCATGCACGTTCACACCTTTGAAAGTTTGCAACTTGAAAGTAGGGGACTTACTGTATATTTAACTCTCAAACAAACTTTGAGGTGAGTATTTTGTTGAGGAGGAAACTGAGGCCAAGAGAGGTTAAGTAACTTGCCAGAATCAAACAGAATTAAGATTAAGAACTGGGATCAAAACCAGGCAGCTGGCTTGAGCCGATGCTGTTCACGCCACACTGCAGGCACCTGGTGATTTCACTCCGCTTAAATAAGCTGCATATTTTAAAGGAATAGATAACATGGGTTTACAAAAGCCAGAAACCCACCATGATATAAATAACCCACAAGTTGTGGGTTCAACACACTTGGTTAGGCTAGGGGTAGAGCCAGATTTCTGCAATGCCAATTTCCCCCACTCAGCACATTAATGCTCTTCCCCAAGGTGAACCACGAAAGACTGACATGGAACCAGGAGGGCCTAGGAGATGTCATAAAGATATTTTTGATGAGGAAGTGATCTAGGAAGCCAGCGCCATCTTCCCTGAAGTGTCTTGAGGGATCCAGCTCTCCCAGACATCTTGTGTTCAACCCAATGAAATGAGTTTTAATTTCTGACCTGACCTCTAGAACTTTAATTTCTTAAGTCACTATTTTATGTAGGTTTGAGCAACAATAAGAATGCAATGCACATATTTATCCAATAAAATATGTTCATGGGAACTTCAAAAAAATAAAAAGTACGTAAAAACATCTTTGAGGTGGTAAGCAGCTCGACTACAGGAGTCTGAGATCCGTGTGCATGCACAGGTGTTTAAGAGCAAGTCCATGCTGAAATAGGAGGATTAATTTCTCCAAAACTTAAAGTTCCTTTTCCTCACTTCAGAACTTGATTTTTGTGTGCTTTCTGAGTTAAGTTCACTAAAAACTCTGAAAGGTAGAATCCAAATTTTTATTCCACAGATATGGCTGCAGATTATATCCGAAGATATTACTCCACAACTTCACATCAAGGGCTAATGAACTCCCCTGTCCTTGGATCACCTGAACAAGCAGTGACTATACCAATGACATTTTACAGAATGAATGAGGACAAAAACACGAAACGTCTTTTCCTTTTTTGGCCACACCCCCACAGTATGTGGGATCTTAGTTCCCTGACCAGGGATTGAACCCATGCTCCCTGCACTGGAAACATGGTCTTAACCACCTAATGACCGGGAAATCCAAATGCAGGAAACATTTTTAAGTAGCACAAGTGTGCCTCAAACACTCCTCCTCCTTTAATTCACAAGCCTGGTTATGAGTGATGATACGAATCCTACAAGCTGCCTCTCCGACTGCTCTGAGAGCCTCTTACCACTAAGAAAGACGTGTTCCGGGGGCTTCCGAATGTCAGATAGAATCACATTGTCCTTCCCAAATCGTTTCCTAAAGGGAAAATTAAACATACGAGACGGTACATTTGAGGACACACCAGGTCCTATGAAAACCATCCTGCCCAGAGAAACTGCCATGTACTGCCTGCCTCCAAATCCCACCTTTACACATGAGCCCTTCTTCCTCTCCATCCTCAACCAGCATCCCTGCGGTTCCAGCCGCACTTGGGGCTGCATCTCCTGCTTATGCCTTACCCCATCATTGTCTGTGCCTGTCACCAATGTCCTCCCAGGGCCCCGGAGTCCTTCCCTCTTCCCCCCTGTTCTTCTCTCTTTTCCTTTTATCCCACTTTCTCTAAATCCCACCTTGTTCCCTTTCAGTTTCTACATGTTCTTCTCTCAGTCCCCAAACATCAAAAAACTGACTGACCCATTTGGAGGCAGGTCTTACTTTGCCTAACCTAGAACAGGCAGAGGGCAAAGGACCAGGATGGGGTCACTGAGTCAAGGACCTGAGACAAAGTCTGTGATTCTAAGAGGCACAATGAAATGCATTCCAAACGGTCATTTAGATACAATATCGTAAAAGACTCAGGAGCAAGAGGGGAGAGGACAGATTTAGGGGTTAAACAGGAGCAAAGATAAGCTTCACATACCCCCAAACTTAGATTTTAAATTTCAACTTCGAGAGCTCTTACCTCAGAAAGCTAGCAAGACCCACTCCAAGCTGGCCAAGACCCCCTGGATAAAGAAGAAAAAAGTGAAACTTTAATTTAAATTGAACCAGTTCAATTATTCCCAGGATGTAGTAACAGAATAAAACTCCACTGGTAATCTTAGCTAATTAGGTGAAGCCCCAGGATGGCCTGATGGAACTGAATCACCTTCTCCGAGCTAGGTCAGAGATCAGATCAGATGAGTTTCAGAGACAGAACATTCTCCAGCAGAACGGTGGCTAAGGGGAAGCCAGGGAACAGGAAGAGAACAGTCACAGGAGAGCAAGAACATCGCCCAGCCAGGAACTCACTAGCAGCTTTGGCTTTGTTATTTGACGGGCTATGAGGCTTATCTCCTATGGGTACCAGAACACTTAAAGTCACATGTAATTGTTTTTTTTTTTTTTTTTTTTTAAGAAACTTTTTATTTTGTATTGGGGTATAGCTGATTAGCAATGTTGTGACAGTTCCAGGTGAGCAGCAAGGGGACTCAGCCATACATATACATGTATCCATTCTCCCCCAAACTGCCCTCCCATCCAGGCTGCCACACAACATTGAGCAGAGTTCCCTGTGTCATACAGTAGGCCCTTGTTGGTTATCCATTTTAAATATAGCAGTGTGAACACGTTGATCCCAAACTGTCCCTTCCCCTCATCCTTCCCACCCTACCCTGATAACCATAAGTTTGTTATCTAAGTCTATGAGTCTGTTTCTGTTTAGTAAATAAGTTTATTTGCAGATACAATAGCTGGATATCAGCCTCTGGTGGGATTATCCAGAGCACCCTCCTCCATCAGACCTGCAGTGGAATAGGAATGGAGAAAGAAGGCAAAAACCAAAAAGTCACCCAAAAAAGAGTAGATAACTGGGTGGGTTAGGAGGTGCTAAGAACATTAAAAAAATGATTATGGCGTCTTAATCTGAATGCTTACAAATGCCATTGCTGGACATGGGAGAGCTGGGGGTCTAGAACACATTTAGGGGAATACAACCCTAAATTCCATTTTGGGAGAAAGTAATCAGGCAGGACGATGCAGACTGTGGGATTTCCTGTAAACTCGTGTAAACATGTGACTGAAACCAGCGCACTGACAGTAGCACCTGGAGGGTGCTTTGTTGGTGGCGGGAGGAGGGAATCAGAGACACGGACAAGATGCTGGGAGAGTCAGGGAGGGAAGTGCTAAGGGAGCAGACCTCACTTGAAACCCATTTACAGCAGAGGAGGAGGTGGTAGTGAGAGAAATACGCACACACTGAAGAATGTAAGATGGATAATGACGTGAAGTCAAGGCATGAAATTCTGGCAAATCGAAGACAATAAAAATGTGCTAATCAATCAGTGGTGGGCTTGGGTCAGCTGGAAGGACTTGTGGGCAGACGGTCAAATTTGCAGTGAGCAGATGCAGAACTGGACGTTGGGTGGACATGAGGTGAGAGGGGTTGGCGAGCCAGTCTGTGGA
The DNA here is from genome assembly GCF_029378745.1 of Bos indicus. Classification (NCBI taxonomy): domain Eukaryota; kingdom Metazoa; phylum Chordata; class Mammalia; order Artiodactyla; family Bovidae; genus Bos; species Bos indicus. Next base: position 7,788,359 of record NC_091767.1, read on the forward strand.
CAATGAGACACAGGCTCCATGAGGTCATGGCGAGAAGTTCCCTGAGCCCCCGGCAGGCCCTGCCTATCTGCTCTGTCTCCAAGACACAAATGTGCAGTAACTGCCTGGCTGGAGGAGCCTGGCCAAGGAAAGATGCGCCAGACTCCAGGGTCCACGTTTTGTCCACACACCTTGGATCTCGAGCAGGAAAGGGGAACCAAGTCCCAGAGTAGCTTTTTCATCCCCAGGTTCCCAGGTCCTTTCTTCAGATGACAAAAGATTTGGGCAGGGAAACCAAGCCCTGTCAACAGCAACAAAATAAGCACCAGGGATTTGCACAATTCAGGAGGAAGCCAAGAGTGGAAAGGGAGTTTCTGAAGAATACATGTTACCTGGTGGTATGTTAGACATTCCAAAAATGAATATACAGCCACACAAAGAAAATAATGAAGCCACAAAGGCGGGAGAAAGAAAAAAAAACCCAACCTGTAATTAAGACACGCTGCTGGTCTGCTTCTGAGAATGAAGTGGAGTGGAAGTTGGCATCCATTGGAATCTGCCGAGGAGAGGTCCCCAGAAACCGGCTGGGTAGGACAGGAGCCCGGCAGCCACAGGCTGGGCTCTGCAGCATCCAGCAGGCGACCCGCCGCAGCACCCGAACAACTGGCATGGTCTCTGTGGCACACCTATAACACAAAAGGAGCGGAGTTCAGAAAAGACACACGCATCCCAATGTTCATGCAGCACTATTTACAGTAACCAAGACATGGATGCAAGCCAAGTGCCCATCAACAGATGAATGGATAAAGAGGATGCGGTTCATATATATACAACGGAGTATTACTCAGCCATAAAAAAGAATGAAGGGCTTCCTGGGTGGCGCTAGTAGTAAAGAAGCCACTTCCCAATGCAGGAGACTGAAGAGATGCAGGTTTGATCCCCAAATCAGGAAGATCCTCGGAGAAGGGCATGGCAACCCACTCCTGTATTCTTGCCTAGAGAATTGACAGAGGACAGAGGAGCCTGGTGGGCTACAGTCCATAGGGTCACACAGAATCGGACACGACTGACGCGACTTAGCGCTCAGAAAAGAATGAAACAATGCCATTTGCAGAAACATGGATGGACCTAGAGATTATCATACTATGTGAAGTCAGTCAAAAAAAGAAAGACAAATATTGTATGATATCAAATGCAAATCTAAAATATGATACAAAAAAACATACCTACAAAACAAAGACAGATTCACAGATATAGAGAAAAGACTTCAAGTTGTCAAGGAAGAGCCGGTAGGGAAGGGAAGGAATGGGAGTTTGGGATTAGCATAGGAAAACATCTTACAGAAAAACCGGAATGAATTTTTTGGCCAACGTGATATTCTATATAGGACAGATAAACAACAAGCTCCTTCTGTATAGCAGGAACTATATTCAATATTTTGTGACAAACCATAATAAAAATGAATATATATATATATTACGTATGTATAACTGAGTCACTTGCTATATAGCAGAAATTAACACATTATAAATCAACTATACTTCAATAAAATTTTAATAAACAAACAAAAAAGCAGAGGTCAGCATGTAACTGCTTACCTTCCAGACCCCTCAAAACACAAACGATTTAACCACGACTAACACTAAGATCGCCAGCTCCCAAGCAAAGCCATGCCCTGGATTCATAAACCAAACTAAAGAGACTGCTGAGCGCGGGGACAGGGAGCCAATCTAGAGACGACCGTGAGCCCAGCCCGGTGAAAAGGGATAAACGTTGCTCATGCAAAGTTCAGGCAAACAAAGGCTGGCTGAGATTTAGAACTGGAGCCACACAGTGCTGACGACAACGGGCTCTAAAGTCTCAGTGGAGGTTACTGTGTACAGAGCCGTCCATGCCAGGAACACCAAGTCACGGATCCAAGTGAAAGCCTCCAGTCTTCACAACCACTACCATCTGTCCACGTACCACTGAAGCGCAAATAGGCTCCGGGCTAAATAACACAGCACCCTATGAAACTAACTCAGACTTATCTTAAGGATGATCCAGACTAGAAAAGCAGATCGTTAAGGTAAAAAGGCCCCCAGCAATACTGAGTAAGCCGTGACTAATTTCCATTTCACTGCTACCTCTTAAGAGAGGATAATTAGAAAGCCATTTTCTCCCCTCTTCCCAGATCATGTATATTTTACTGCAGTCCAGCTCTTCGTCCTCGCCAACTTTACCCAAGGTGAGCATGTCACAAGAGTAGATCAGAGTGCAGGGCTTACTCTGCTGGTTGGAACAGCAACCTTCCTGCCCATCCTCCCCAAGGTCAGGTCTTTGCTCTCTGCACACTGCCCTGTGGCCTCCACCTCGGTCAGCTGTCAGATTTCCAACAGCACTGGTAGATGAAACTTCAGACACTGTATGTTAGTTTAGCAATGTGGACAATTCATGACTGAGTTGGTTCTTATTCTACAACTATTACTAGCTAACATTTAATGCTCAATACAGGCCACAGGCCCATGAATGCCCTCCTGTATTACAGCATTTAACCATCGCAACCACCACCTGTCTCAGGGAACCCAGTTCTTAACCATCAAGCAGCACTACGGTCCCTATTACGGGATGGCTTTGACTAACAATGCATATACATTAAAAACAAAACCCAAAAGCCCTCCACCCATCTACAGCATGTAGCTTTTCCAGGTCAAGATTATTATCTTGCCATTTCCAAGTTCAGTTGAATGCTTTTAAGGTAGCAGCTCTCACATTTTCTGGTCTCAGAACTCCTTTTGCTGTTGTTCAAGTTGCTAAGTCGTGTCCGACTTTCTGACCCACGCACTATAGCACACCAGGCTCCTCTGTCTAGTGTTAACATAAACGTATTTTATGAAAATATATTTTCCAAAACAAAAAGCATTCTGCCACTGTTTTACATTTACTCATCTCTTTGATGTTTTCCTTAATAGAAAAACAACTGGATTTTTGCACCTGCTTCTAACTCAATCTGTGGCTTTGATTGAAGTAAATGAAGAAAATCCAGACTCACAAAGCAAAGCAGTGAGGAAAAGGGAGCAGTATCTTTAAAGCCTTCTCAGATAATTCTGGATACTCGCCTTTGATATCCAGAACTCAACACATGCTAGTTTCTTTAAAAGTTAGCTGCAACACAGAATCTGAAGACATTATCATGAAACTGTTGTACCTGTAACATTAGAACCCACTAGTATATCTAATGCTTCGAACAGGTGTTTTATTCCTGTATGATTTTACAATTCTATGCATTGGTCTTTTGGAAAATTTCGTTCAGTGAGTAATGCAGAGCTTCTAACTGCCAACACACTTGACAGTACCATCCCTCAAAGTTATACTAGTTAACATCACTGATCTCATCAGAAAATTCCTAAGTACTGGGAAGCGGTCAGGTTCACAATGGTGGATACATGTTAACCTGCATCAGATACCATTGGTTGTTTCCTTGACAGGCTCGCTAGGTTTATCTATTTTATTTTTTTTAAGAAAATGTTTGCCGATTGTCCAGGTATGAATAAGCATAGTTGGTCAGTCATTCTTTCAGGTTAAACTAGTACTCTATGAAAAAAAAAAAAAATGACCAGTGCAGCTCACAATTCAATCAAAAAAATGCTTAATCTCAAAACAACCATCATATTTTGATACACAACAAATACATCCATTTACCAATGATACACTAAAAAGATACATCTCAAGGCTCAAGGTTTAATAAAAATTAATCACTTTTTACTGTTTGATACTTTTGAACTGTGGTGTTGGAGAAGACTCTTGAGAGTCCCTTGGACTGCAAGGAGATCCAACCAGTCCATTCTGAAGGAGATCAGCCCTGGGATTTCTTTGGAAGGAACGATACTAAAGCTGAAACTCCAGTCCTTTGGCCACCTCACGCGAAGAGTTGACTCATTGGAAAAGACTCTGATGCTGGGAGGGATTGGGGGCAGGAGGAGAAGGGGACGACAGAGGATGAGATGGCTGGATGGCATCACTGACTCGATGGACGTTGAGTCTGAGTGAACTCCGGGAGTTGGTGATGGACAGGGAGGCTTGGCGTGCTGCGATTCACAGGGTCCCAAAGAGTCGGACACGACTGAGCGACTGAACTAGACTGAACTGAAAGGGCATTCTTAAGTAAGGGGCTTCCCTGTGGCTCAGTGGTAAAGAATCTACCTGCCAACTCAGGAGACCTGGGTTGGATCCCTGGGTTGGGAAGATTCCCTGGAGAAGGAAATGACAACCCACTCCAGTATTCTTGCCTGAAAATCCCAAGGACAGAGGAGCCTGGTGGGCTACAGTCCACAGGATTGCAAAAGAGTCAGACACAAGTCAGGGACTAAACAACAAGAGTAACAACAGTCCTTAAGTTTTCTATTTTTTATTTTTTTACAGGAAAGCATATGGCAGTGAAGAATCCCATGACTTCTAGTACCAAGTGGTGCCACTGCCTTGATTTCTGCAAAGGAACCAGTACTTTTAGCCACTGCGGCTGGTGCACTGTCAGTGAAAATTCAACAGTTGGTCCAGGATAAACCATGAAATTCAAAAAAATAATTCTATACCAAAGACTGGCACTATTTGTGTTTGCTGTCAAACCTTCACTAAAAAGCTAGTCTTTGATGATTGGTTTGGCATCAACAGTGCATGAAAACAAACAGAATGATCAGTCCAGCCATGACCACAGATTCTTCCACTTGCAAGATACACACTTCTGCTGTCAGTCTTCACGTCTGCAGCTAAGTCTTTGACAAGTTACTGTCACAGCGGCTGTGCTGAGTGTTTTCCATGCTTTTTCATCCAACCAAGGCTTTATTGTTTCTCCAGCCACTGCAACTTGATAACCTATCTTGTCATACTTCAACAGTTTTTTCTTTTCTTGTTTGGAAGGCTGTAACAAATAATGTTTGGCTTTTAAAGAGATCATCCTATCTACACTTCATTCATTCAGAATGGTTGGTCTCAGAATAATGCTATTGCCACCAAAATATTATTCAAAATGCTCTGTGGCGTCAGACACACAAGTTAAATTTCTAACATCTGTAAAACCTGAGGAAAGCGTTCATATTTTCATGTATTATTTAATTTTGTACATTTATCTGGAGAAAAATTCCTCTTTCCATGATTCACAGGACTCTTGTGTCATTTCTTTTCAGGATTTATACACATAGATGCTAGAACTTTGAGCTGAAAAAAATCAAGTCCTCTAAGCCAATGATGTATCCTTAAATTAAAAAAAATAAATTACAATAAACTTTTTGTTATTTTTCCATATAGGCAAAGGCTCAACTTAGAATTTCAAAGCAATGACATATTGATTTTAAAAGAAAATGGGCTCCAAAGATAATAGCAGATATAACAGCATGTAACTAATAAAAATGCACAGAAGTGATAAGCACAAATGGAGTTTATCTCTGAAAATGAATATATTTATACTTTAAGCCTGCTATCCTTAGAAGATTCTAGAAACACGGGAGTACACAAGCACACACCCCATTAGATCAGTGGAAAGCTCATTACAAGCCATGTGGCCTCTAGAAGATTCCACCACATATCTGAGAGAGAAACAATGAAAAAGGCAAAAAAATTTCTGAGTATTACTTTAAAAATAGCCTTGACTTCATGGACCTTACAAAGGTCTCAGGGAATCTCAGGGTTATCCCAGATTACACTTGAGAATAACTGTTCTAGAGTAAGACTTGCTTTGCCAAGCTAGTTGTCAAACTTAGAAATGGAAACCATCAAGGATGACTGGAGATCAGATAAAAGTCCACAGACTTTCTCCCCTATGTACTTTGCTTACTTTAGTTCCAAAGGATCAAAGAGAAACAGGCCAACAGACTTTCCTCCTTAAATAATCGAGCGTCTCCCCTGTGCAAGCCTTGCTGGGGTGGTTGTTATACAAACCTTCCCATCTCTAGGCATCTACCTTTCTGCCCCAACCATAGCAGAGCTCAGGAAAGCAGTGGCATCATGAAGGGAGTGACAGAGATGCAGACTCTGAGCCCAGCTGGCTGTGATTGTTGGGACACGGAGCAACTGGCGAGGAATGGAGAAGAATAACACGGACCTCTAATTTGGGCATGTGCTTCCTGGAGGAGCAGATCAGGTCAGAAGACAAACGAGCTTGGTTTTGGACATGTTGGTTTTACGTGCCAGGGGCCAGTAAGGCTGCCTCTCCCAGGGAGCTGTGAGTCCCGCTGAACAGTTCTCGACGCATGTGAGAATTCAAACACCACGTCAAACAGGCAGGCAGGAAAGAGAAGTATCAGGGGTTTGTCTACACCACAATAAACAGAATGTCCTCTGTTTTCAGAGAACATTACTTCCATTTCTTGGGGAAAAAAACTTTAATTCAGTTGTGATTTCTCTGGAGACAGATAATCCTATTTCAAAAATATTAAAAGAAACTCTACTTTGGAATATTGAAAACCAAGAAAATAGACCTTTTTTTCTGAGGATGCATCATCAGTTTCCCTTAATCTTGTGGTCTTCCCAAATCTCTAGCTCTCATCATTCTCAGCCACAGAGATAGTAAATAAAAATGTATTAGGTCATGTCTCCAGCACATTCAGTATGAAGCTACAAGTATCCAGCTCCCAACAGATGAATGGATAAAGAAAATGTGGTATATACATGTGATGGAATATTACTTAGCCTTGAAAAAGGAGTTCCTGTCAAATGCTACAACACGGATGAACCTGGAGAACATTATGCTGACTGAAATAAGCTGGCCAAGAAAGGCCAAATACAGTATGATTCCATCCATATGAGTTACATGAGTTATCTAAAGCAGTCAAAAAGCATAGAAACAGGAAGTAGAAATTTAGTTGCCATGGGAGAAACGGAGAGGGGATAGGAGTGCTTAACTAACAGGCACAGCTTTCATTTCGCAGGATAAAAAAGTTTTAGAGATCCATTGCACAACACTGTGAATATACCTGACAGTATCGAATTGTACTCTTAAAAATGGTAAGAGGCTAAATTTAATGTTATGTGATTAAAAACCATAATTTACCAAATTTTTAAAAATCCAGGCCCAAGAAATGGTCAGTGCATACATATATTACTGGGGAGCTAGAAACTTCACCCAGTGTAGATCAATGCTGCCCCAGAGAGCCACGAAACCCCCAGCCAGTTCAAACTCCCAAGCCCTTGGTCCCACCAATCCCCTTAAATGGTTCTTTGCCCTCTGCTTATAAACCTGCTGAAACCTAGCATTCTCATCCAGCCTTCAACCTTTCCTTCCAGTCTCAGGGCTCTCCAGAGTGTTTATACTGCCCCAAACCACATCCCTGCCCCTCGGAGCAGGCCTTCTTGATCCACACTCAGTGAAACTGCTTTCACCAAAGGTCAGTCATTGCCCAGTTGACAATTTCCTGGCCCCAGGACCCTCTCCCAGGGCTGATCATGCCCATCTTCATCTCCCCTGAGTTCTCCCACTTCTCACTCTGATTTAAGGATCAATAACGCTTATAACTGCTTATTTGCAAGGTAGTCTTGGCTTTATATCCTCCCGTTCATTAAATCATAAAAAATTCATATAAATAAATGTGTCCTTTTTTTTTTTTTTTTGGCTGCATCTTGTGGCATTCTGGACCTTAGTTCTCCCATCAAGGACTGAACCTGTGCCCTCGGCAGTGGAAACGGGGATGCTTAACAACCGGACCACCAGAGAAGTCTCCAAAGGTGTACTCTTCACAGTAATGATCCAACGGGAAAATCTGGCATCTCAACTACCGAGCACAGAGGAAGCATCTGCTCTCCTGAACTCTTATTTAAGCCTCACAGTAACTCTGAAGCTGGGATCTTTTCTCCATTTTGCAGACTGAATTGACCCGCCCAAGGTCAGGCACATAATTAATTACCAAAGGGAAAGGGGTTGCAAACCAGGTCCGTTGAGTTTCAAACCCTCCTGCCAGCACCCCCACTCTTCCCTGCCAAGAGAAAACATCGGGTACCTAAGAGAGGGGACAAGGAGGACGCATCCTCGTGGTGGCGAAGGGGCCACCTTCCCCGCTGCCCCTCTCCCCTCCAGCTCGGCTCCTCCTCTTCGCGGCTCCCCAGAAGAAGAGTACCCACCAGCACCCGGGGTTCAAGGCCAAACACCGCCCTCCCTCCGGCGTGAGCCGGCGTACACTACCTCGCCAACCTCAAGTTTCCCCATCCTTAGAAATGGGACACCACATGCTGACAGGATTTAATAAAAGCAATTTATAAAAGCAGTTAGCGAACTGCTAAAGACTCCATCAACCATCTGGTAAAGTCTGGACTTAAAGCGGGGATGATCTGAAAGCCAGGAAGGGTCGGGGGAAAAAATCCTGGAGCTCTCAGCGTGAGCCATAGAGGGTCTCAGAGACAGGCTTGGCCCTGCGGAGCGGGCGCCCCGCACCTTCCCCCCAGTGCACACTGGCCTAGGAGAGGGAACCCCAAAAGACGTGGAGACAAGGGCCGCTCGCGGATCTCCAGCCTTAGCCTCCCACTTTCCTATGGAAAAGTTGTGGGGGGGGGGGGGTGGGTGCTCAAGCTCCAGGGAAGATGACTGGATAAACCAGTTTTATGAGGAAAACCGCTCCTGGCAGGGGGTGCCCTTTCGAAACTCAGGAAGGGCCAGAGCCGCGCCAGCCGATCCCAGCAGTACCCCGACCCTCCCTCGGCCTCCCAGGTCCGCAGCGACAGCAGGGGACCCGCGATCGCCCCGGGGAGCTCTGAGTCTGGGGCGCCCGGCCTTGTCACACCTATCGGGCCAGTCGGGGGCAAAGGCGTCAGGCAATCGCGCGGCGTCAGCCTCCGTTTCAAAGAGGCTCAGTTCCCAGGATCAGCCGGGGGGGAACATCCGGTCCCACCGCACTGACCTTCCGAGACAGCCGCCCAAAGATGCTGCGCCGCTGAGGCGCTGGAGAAGCACGTGGCACAGAGACAGCGCGCAGAGCAGAAAGCCCAGTTGGCCCTGGGCGCACCTCGCCTTTATCCTCTCTGCGCGCAAACCCGCCCCCAGACGCACCAATCTCCTTCTTTGGTCCTGGCAGCCTTACGTCAGCGTAGGGTTACCGCGAGGGAGGGCACCGGTTGCCATGGTAACCGACTGGGCGGCGTGACCCCTCTCGCGGGCTCCGCCTCCCACCTTTCTTTAGGAGAGGTCGCGCACTGCCAGCCGAGCTTTCGAATCCTGCGAGCCGCGTCCCGGCTGCAGCAGAGCTAGACCACACGTCTTCGCGTCGGACTGTGCAGGTGAGGGTAGCTCAAGAGCCTCCCACCGTAAGGAACCTCGACCCTCCTGAGCCCCCGGGCACAAGCTCATTCTGGCGATTAGCCTAGGACTAAGGGAGGAACGGGGGACGCAGAAAGGACTGGCAGAGTATAGACCTGGGGACCAGAGTCAGGAGACAGGGAAGGAAGAGACCTTGAGCGACTCATTTCATCTTGGTTTCCCACGTGGGAAACTGATGCGAAACTGGATGACCTCCAAGGCCACGGGAGCAGCAGACTCAGCATCACCTAGGAGCTTGTTCAGTTCAGTGTGCGCATGGGCAGTTCTTCCTGCTCACCGGGTGGGAAAAGCCTTCCTGTGAAGTATGTCACTTTGTACCTCTCTCTTTTCGGATTGATCAAAGGGATTGTAACCGCCAATGAGACACTTGAGTGGTCATTTATAACGTAAGCTGTACATTTGGGATTATTGCCTGGCTCAATGTAATATTTGTTGAAAAAAGAGATAGTTTTCCTTTTAGACTTCGGATTAGACTTTTGCTGTTTGGGGGCTTCCCTGGTGGCTCAGTGGTAAAGATTCTGTCTGAAGTGCAGAGACCTGGGTTCCATCCCTGGGTTGGGAAGATCCCCTGGAAAAGGAACTGACAGCCCACTCTGGTATTCTTGCCTGGAGAATCCCATGGACGGAAGCCTGGCAGGCTATAGTCCATGGGGTCGCAAAGAGTCAGACACGACTGAAGCAACCTAGCACAACAACTTTGCTGTTTAGTATCTTAACTCTGATAATTTTTATTTTTAATTCAGTTTATGGACTGATACTTAGCAGCATCCACTGTGTATCATGGACTGTGCTTGTTGTTGAAGATGCAGGAGTCCTGGATAGGTTGCTGCCTAAATAGCCAGAAAACAACATTTCAGTTCAGTCACTCAGTCGTGTCCAACTCTTTGTGACCCCATGGACTGTAGCACGCCAGGCCTCCTTGTCCATCACCAGTTCCCAGAGTTTACGCAAACTCATGTGCATTGAGTCGGTGATACCATCCAATCATCTCATCCTCTGTCATCCCCTTAAATCTCTCCCAGCATCAGGGTCTTTTCAAATGAGTCAGTTCCTCGCATCAGGTGGCCAAAGTATTAGAGTTTCAGCTTCAGCATCAGTCCTTCCAATGAATATTCAGAACTGATTTCCTTTAGGATTGACTGGTTGGGTCTCCTTGCTGCCCAGGGGATTCTCAAGAGTCTTCTCCAACACCACACCTCAAAAACATCCTTTCTTTAGTGCTCAGCTTTCTTTATAGTCCAACTGTCACATCCATACATGACTACTGGAAAAACCATAGCTTTAACTAGATGGAACTTTGTTGGCAAAATAATATCTCTGATTTTTAATATGCTGTCTAGGCTGGTCATAACTTTTCTTCCAATGTGCAAGCATCTTTTAATTTCATGGCTGCAGTCACCATCTGTAGTGATTTTGGAGCTCAAAAAAATAAAGTCTGTCACTGTTTCCACTGTTTCCCCATCTATTTGCCATCAAGGGAGGGGACCAGATGCCATGATCTTCGTTTTCTGAAGGTTGAGTTTTAAGCCAACTTTTTCACTCTCCTCTTTCACTTTCATCAAGAGGCTCTTTAGTTCTTCTTTGCTTTCTGCCATAAGGGTGGTGTCATCTGCATATCTGAGGTTATTGATATTTCTCCCGGCAATGTTGATTCCAACTTGTGCTTCATCCAGCCTGACATTTCATGTGATGTACTCTGCATATAAGTTAAATAAGCAGGGTGACAACATACAGCCTTGACATACTCCTTTCCTGATTTGGAACCAGTCTGCTGTTCCATGTCCAGTTCTAACTGTTGCTTCTTGACCTTGTTAGAAATGTACATTTGAGGCTGCATCTCAGATTTGCTGAGTCAGAATCTCTGCACTGGGGCTCTTTCGAGAACTGTGGTTTCACAAGCTCTCTAGATGATGATGATATGTGCTAAAGTTGAGAAGCACTGATCTGGGGCAGTGATTCTCACTTTGCTGCAGATTAGAATCAAGGGGGAGTGATTGAAATAAAGCAGTTACGTTGTAGTGGGGAGGGGGAGGGGCCGCAGGATATCCAGGCAGGAGTATTTTTTTTTTTTTAACTTTACAATATTGTATTGGTTTTGCCAAATATCGAAATGAATCTGCCACAGGTATACATGTGCTCCCCATCCTGAACCCTCCTCCCTCCTCCCTCCCCATACCCTCCCTCTGGGTCGTCCCAGTGCACCAGCCCCAAATATCCAGTATCGTGCATCGAACCTGGACTGGCGACTCGTTTCATACATGATAGTATACATGTTTTAATGCCATTCTCCCAAATCTTCCCACCCTCTCCCTCTCCCACAGAGTCCAAAAGACTGTTCTATACATCAGTGTCTCTTTTGCTGTCTCGTATACAGGGTTATTGTTACCATCTTTCTAAATTCCATATATATGTGTTAGTATACTGTATTGGTGTTTTTCTTTCTGGCTTACTTCACTCTGTATAATAGGCTCCAGTTTCATCCATCTCATTAGAACTGATTCAAATGAATTCTTTTTAATGGCTGAGTAATACTCCATTATGTATATGTACCATAGCTTTCTTATCCATTCATCTGCTGATGGACATCTAGGTTGCTTCCATGTCCTGGCTATTATAAACAGTGCTGCGATGAACATTGGGGTACACGTATCTCTTTCCCTTCTGGTTTCCTCAGTGTGTATGCCCAGCAGTGGGATTGCTGGATCATAAGGCAGTTCTATTTCCAGTTTTTTAAGGAATCTCCACACTGTTCTCCATAGTGGCTGTACTAGTTTGCATTCCCACCAACAGTGTAAGAGGGTTCCTTTTTCTCCACACCCTCTCCAGCATTTATTGCTTGTAGATTTTTGGATTGCAGCCATTCTGACTGGCGTGAAATGGTACCTCATAGTGGTTTTGATTTGCATTTCTCTGATAATGAGTGATGTTGAGCATCTTTTCATGTGTTTGTTAGCCATCTGCATGTCTTCTTTGGAGAAATGTCTATTTAGTTCTTTGGCCCATTTTTTGATTGGGTCATTTATTTTTCTGGAATTGAGCTGTAGGAGTTGCTTGTATATTTTTGAGATTAGTTGTTTGTCAGTTGCTTCATTTGCTATTATTTTCTCCCATTCTGAAGGCTGTCTTTTCACCTTGCTAATAGTTTCCTTTGTTGTGCAGAAGCTTTTAAGTTTAATTAGGTCCCATTTGTTTATTTTTGCTTTTATTTCCAATATTCTGGGAGGTGGGTCATAGAGGATCCTGCTGTGATGTATGTCGGAGAGTGTTTTGCCTATGTTCTCCTCTAGGAGTTTTATAGTTTCTGGTCTTACATTTAGATCTTTAATCCATTTTGAGTTTATTTTTGTGTATGGTGTTAGAAAGTGTTCTAGTTTCATTCTTTTACAAGTGGTTGACCAGTTTTCCCAGCACCACTTATTAAAGAGATTGTCTTTTCTCCATTGTATATTCTTCCCTTCTTTGTCAAAGATAAGGTGTCCATAGGTGCGTGGATTTATCTCTGGGCTTTCTATTTTGTTCCATTGATCTATATTTCTGTCTTTGTGCCAGTACCATACTGTCTTGATGACTGTGGCTTTGTAGTAAAGCCTGAAGTCAGGTAGGTTGATTCCTCCAGTTCCATTCTTCTTTCTCAAGATAGCTTTGGCTATTCGAGGTTTTTTGTATTTCCATACAAATTGTGAAATTATTTGTTCTAGCTCTGTGAAGAATACTGTTGGTAGCTTGATAGGGATTGCATTGAATCTATAAATTGCTTTGGGTAGTATACTCATTTTCACTATATTGATTCTTCCAATCCATGAACATAGTATATTTCTTCATCTGTTGGTGTCCTCTTTGATTTCTTTCACCAGTATTTTATAGTTTTCTATATATAGGTCTTTAGTTTCTTTAGGTAGATATATTCCTAAGTATTTTATTCTTTCCATTGCAATGGTGAATGGAATTGTTTCCTTAATTTCTCTTTCTGTTTTCTCATTATTAGTGTATAGGAATGCAAGGGATTTCTGTGTGTTGATTTTATATCCTGCAACTTTACTATATTCATTGATTAGTTCTAGTAATTTTCTGGTGGAATCTTTAGGGTTTTCTATGTAGAGGATCATGTCACCTGCAAATAGTGAGAGTTTTATTTCTTCTTTTCCAATTTGGATTCCTTTTCTTTCTTTTTCTGCTCTGATTGCTGTGGCCAAAACTTCCAAAACTATGTTGAATAGTAATGGTGAAAGTGGGCACCATTGTCTTGTTCCTGACTTTAGAGGAAATGCTTTCAATTTTTCACCATTGAGGATAATGTTTGCTGTGGGTTTGTCATATATAGCTTTTATTATGTTGAGGTATGTTCCTTCTATTCCTGCTTTCTGGAGAGTTTTTATCATAAATGGATGTTGAATTTTGTTAAAGGCTTTCTCTGCATCTATTGAGATGATCATATGGTTTTTATTTTTCAATTTGTTAATGTGGCATTTTACATAGATTAATTTGTGGATAGTGAAGAATCCTTGCATCCCTGGGATAAAGCCCACTTGGTCATGGTGTATGATCTTTTTAATGTGTTGTTGGATTCTTTTTTTTTTTTTTCTTTAATAGAAAATTATTTAATTAGTATACATGTGTTCCCCATCCTGAACCCTCCTCCCTCCTCCCTCCCCACACCATCCCTCTGGGTCGTCCCAGTGCACCAGCCCCAAGCATCCAGCATTGTGCATTGAACCTTGACTGGCATCTCGTTTCATACATGACGTTTCACATGTTTCAATGCCATTCTCCCAAATCTTCCCACCCTCTCCCTCTCCTGTTGTTGGATTCTGATTGCTAGAATTTTGTTAAGGATTTTTGCATCTATGTTCATCAGTGATATTGGCCTGTAGTTTTCTTTTTTTGTGGGATCTTTGTCAGGTTTTGGTATTAGGGTGATGGTGGCCTCATAGAATGAGTTTGGAAGTTTACCTTCCTCTGTAATTTTCTGGAAGAGTTTGAGTAGGATAGGTGTTAGCTCTTCTCTAAATTTTTGGTAGAATTCAGCTGTGAAGCTGTCTGGACCTGGGCTTTTGTTTGCTGGAAGATTTTTGATTACAGTTTCAATTTCCGTGCTTGTGATGGGTCTGTTAAGATTTTCTATTTCTTCCTGGTCGAGTTTTGGAAAGTTGTACTTTTCTAAGAATTTGTCCATTTCTTCCACGTTGTCCATTTTATTGGCATATAATTGTTGATAGTAGTCTCTTATGATCATTTGTATTTCTGTGTTGTCTGTTGTGATCTTGGCAGGAGTATTTTTTAAAGCTTCTTGAGTAATCCCCACATGCTGTCAAGGTGCTAACCACAGGTATACCCTAGAGATATACCTCCAAGTGTGGCCCCTGGAGAAAGCACCCCCCAGCCAGACCTACTGAATCTCAGTCTGCATTTCTAAGGGGCTTTCCAAGTGGTTTTTATGCGTGTGAGCGTTTTGGAAAAACATCTGTAAGGCCTCCTCCAACATTAAGAATCTATGCTTTTGTGAAGTATGTCTTTCTGTTTTACAGACTCTTAGAAGGCCCCATTTCTTCACCTTTTTCTCTTTGACATGATCTTCATTATGGGTCTTTAGTGCACTTGAAGTTTGAAATTTTCATTAGACTTTTGGCCTCTCAAGAGACCTAGGAGGTTATCAAGGGCACTGTACCTGTCTGACAGAGGTGCAGCCCCACCTAAACCGGTGAAGAATTCCCAAGAGACCATGGGAACCGTAAAAACTGACTCAGCCACTGGGTCACTGCCGTTTCTCATACACCAAATCATATCATGAGGAGTTACTTTTGGTTTTCTGCAAACGGTGGTGAGGTTGGAGATAATACTGAGCTTGTTTTGAGGGGGCTGGAGACAGGGATGTTTCAGAGTGGAGCAGCCCACTGAAGATGCTGCCAGTTGCTCCTGAGGACAGGGCAAGAAGAAAGGGTGATTCCCAAGGGACTGAAAGGTGAGTGGCTTCTGGCGTGGATGAAACGTTGTCTGCCATATCAGTCAATGAAGGATGTTGCAGTCACCAAGCCAGCAGCCACGGGCAGTTGCCTGGACTGTTCAGCGTGAGGGGACCCAAGATGGCGAAAAGCAGGATGCTGGCCCCAGATAGCTGATGTGCAAATCAAAGGAATGATTTCAATGAACCCAGACTCTCGGATCTTCCCATACTTAGAAAAGCACTAAATTCTTTAACTTGATGTTTGGCTTTTTTTTTTTTTTTTTTTTTTTAAAGTAAACAGTAGTCTTTTGATGTTCTGACTACTGAACTTCTATATACCCTGGCTTCTCCCTCACCTCTTTGGAGCAGCCCCTCAGAGCAATCCGAGGCTGCCTTCTGAGCTTAAGTCCTCAGAAAATTTGCCAAATAAAACATGATGCTCAACTCTTAGGCTGTGCATTTCTTTTAGTCCAGGCTTCTGATGACTACGAAGGGACCCAAACAGACTTCTCTCCTTCATCTGAACTTGATGAGGACCTGGAGCTTGGTGCCAGCAGAGGCCTCTTGGGCCCGTCCACCTCTTCAGAGAGCCCAGAGGAATCTGGGTGAGGGTCTCCTGGTTCTTGAATCTCTTGTTATTGGCTGATGGTCCTAAGTTTTATTCAGTGGTATTTAAATTCTCTGGAGGACTCAGTTACCCTTGAAACTTAGATTCAAGAAGAGGCACCTGGGTTATCCTCAGAGAAAGAAGCTGGGAAGATTTCTGCTCAGCTTAGACACTGAGTGGCTCATCCTCAGTTGAGAGACTGGGATGACCTCGCTCAACTGAAAGTCACTGGGCAGTGCTGGACCAGGGAATTAAGTGGCATCATTTTCCCTTGAATTGGTAGTTGGCATAGTTTGAACAGAGTTTGTTGAAATAAAAGTGATCGCAACAAACCAACCCTGGAATGGGAAACAAAGCTTTCAAAAGGAAAAGGAACGACAGATTCAGTTTAGTTCAGTTCAGTCGCTCAGTCGTGTCCGACTCTTTGCGACCCCACGAACCACAGCACGCCAGGCCTCCCTGCCCATCACCAACTCCCGGAGTTTATTCAAACTTAGGTCTATTGAGTCGGTGATACCATCCAACCATCTCATCCTCTGTCGTCCCCTTCTCCTCCCACCTTCAATCTTTCCCAGCATCAGGGTCTTTTCAAATGAGTCAGTTCTTTGCATCAGGTGGCCAAAGTATTGGCGTTTCGGCTTCAGCATCAGTCCTTCCAATGAATATTCAGGACTGATTTCCTTTAGGATGGACTGGTTGGATCTCCTTGCATGCAAGGGACTCTCAAGTCTTCTCCAACACCACAGTTCAAAAGCATCCATTCTTTGGCGCTCGGCTTTCTGTATAGTCCAATTCTCACATCCACACATAGAGTATCCAATCATAGAGTAGTCATCTCTTATTGGGAATCCCTCTTGGGATTATCTGAGTTTTTTTCCCCCACTCATTTTAGAAAATAGAAAACCGATGAAGTCAATTGTTCAAGGTCCTCCTAATCCAGTACTCCTTCTCTTGTACTATTTGTCATATATCAGAATTTTGTGCTGATATGAGCTGGTTTGACACTTTCATTTATTAAAATGAGTAAGATGAAAGGGCGATAGTGAAACCACGGCAGAACTTCATGCATCAGTGTTGTGGCTTCTTTGCTGAATTAGGTAACAGTTTCTGAATACTGGAAAAATGATTCCTTCATTTTTTGTTTGCTATTTATGGTGTAATGACTCAGACATGCACACTTTTAAGTCTGATTCTCTTATTAACACAATCTCTGTCAACATCATAACCAGAAATTGGCACACTTTTTCTGTGAAGGGCAAGAGAGTAATATGTTAGGCATTATGGGTCTCATATAGTCTGTGTCACGTTTTCTTCATTTGTTTCTATAACCCTTTTAAAACGTAACAACTCTTGATTTACAGCATTTGCCCATTTCCATGGTGTAAGTATTTAAACCATGACTGATGTCAGCCTACCAGCGTGCTGTCACACTGCATTTGGATTTGGGGAGAGATGTACTGTGCCACAGGGCAGTATTTCCTTAGGTAATATTTCTACCATAAAGATAAGGCTACAGTAACTAATCTCAAGAGCATACAGAGTAAAATAAAATCTAGTAAAATACATAGGAAGTGGTGAATTTGGTTATTAACTACCTTTGTAATTTTATGTATTTAATTCAGTTCATGTAATTTGATTTTTAATAATGCCTGTATTTAAGAAGCAGCTGACAAAATTCATGGAAAGTTAATAGTCTGCTTCAGCCCTGGTAGGTTGGTTCAGACCAGCTCCAGCAATGACGGTTGATGATGTTTTTCCAAAGGGAGGCTTCTAGCAGATGGGTTCATGCTGTCATTGCTCTGTATTATAATACTCAAAATTAAGTGCATTGTAATACTCAAAATGGATTAGAGTTCTGAAATGTCAAGGTAGAATAGGTTTCATGTCTTTTCTGCCCTTGTTCAAAAAAATATAACTTGAAAGGAATTTCCAATGTTAGAAAAATACTTTGTTGAACGGCTTCCTGAAGTTCTGAGAAAGGGCATGTTCTCTGGATCTTGAACTTAAACATAGAACAGAGTTTTCTCATATTGCTCTAATGACTACGTAGTGATTCTGTTATATTTTGAGGTTTATTTTAAAACAAATCTGAACAGCCTGGTCACATAATCTGCCACTTAGTATGGTAAAGATTAATTCTATGAATCCCAGCATTTTTTTTTAAGCTTGTGGTCAAATATGTAAACCATAAAATTCATCATTTTAAGCATTTTAAATGTACTCATAAAATATATTCTCACTGTTGTGCAAACATTGCCACCATCTGTCTCCAGAAGTTTATTGTCCCAAACTGAAACTCTGTGCCCATTAAATAGTAAGTTCTCATCACACCCCCCCAACACCCTGGCAACTATCATTCAGCAACTTTCTGTCTCTATGAATCTGACCACTATAGGTGGCTGCTATAAGTGGAATCATACATCATTTGTCCTTTTGTGACTTACTTCACTTAGCAGGTTTTTGAGGTTTATCTGTGTGTGGCATGTCAGAATTTCTTTCCTTTTTTTAAAGAATGAATAATATTCCATTATATGTGTCTATCATATATTATTTATCCATTTATTGAAGGAAATTAGGGTTGTTTCCACCTTTTAGCTCTTGTGAATAAAGCTATACTGTGAGAAGCACCAAGTTTAGTTAGAAAAATCCACCCATGAACATGGATACTGTATGGCACCATAAAAAATTCACTTATTGAAAGAGTGTATATGGATATTTTTCGCTTAGGGTCACTTAGATACTATAATAAGGCTTGGTTTGCATACACTGTGGAATTCCTTCTGTGTTTGAAAATGGAGCTATTTATCTTTTTTGTAAGATTTAAATACAATATGATCAATATTATAATGGCAGTCTAATCTCTCCCATGAGCTTCCCCAGTGGCTCAGCGATAAATAATCCACCTGCCAAGGCAGGAGACACAGACATCTGTTCGATCCCTGGGTCAGGGAGATCCCCTGAAGAAGGCAATGGTAACCCGCTTCAGTATTCCTGCCTGGAAATCTCATGGACAGAGGAGCCTGGCAGGCTACAGTCCATGGAGTCACAAAGAGTCGGACCTAACTTAGCTATTCAACAACGTTTTGGTTATGTCTTTCTAAAATAGTTTCTCCAGATGTTTGGTAACTTGAGTTGTGCTAAGTTAAATTAAATGATGGGAATTCATTGAATTATCCAAGTCAGTTCAAGTAAGATAAAATACCTGAATGTTATCTGCTAAACGAGTCTAAATTGACTTACCTTGTCTCCTTATGAGTGAGTGTGTGTGCTCAGCTGCTTCAGTTGTGTCCGACTCTTTGCAACGCTATGGACGGTAGCTCCTTAGGAAGGGGAAACTAAAGATGTGTGTGTTTGTTAGATACACATCTGGTACCACACTGAAGAAAGAAATTGGTATTTGTTTCTAGAGGTTGTGGAATATTCCAGTCGGGAAATGCTGGCATGGAGAAGACTACAATGACTTGGTGCTTGGCAGTTTTTGCTAGAGATTAAGATTTTTAAGGGTTGGAATTGTAATATGTAATTGAAGTACTAAAGATATTAATGGAAAGATTTCATTATGGAAAGAAAATAGGATGTGGCATTTTCAGCAAAATAAGGTATGAAGAATGGAAAAGCATTTTGTTAGGGGAAAACAATGAGCGTGCCCTAGACTCAGGTATGTGTTTGTTTTGGAGGTGGAAAAACAAACCAATAAGGACACGAAAAGTTGTGACTAGTTCTAGAGAGAGAGCCCTATAAAGAAGTTTTGTAAATGGTCCAGCTGAGACTAGATTAAATGTAGTTAGATAAGTGGATTTTGTTAGAAAAGTAGGCTGATGCAAGACTAGATTTTTGTTCCTCTCTGTTAAGAGGACAAAGTTTTCTTGGAATATAGCTTTTGGTAACAGATCATGAGTTTGTTTGCCTTTAAGACACTTGTATTTGCTTTTTGAAATCTTTTGTCACTTTAAGTGACTAAGTTGCTTCGCAAGGACCTATGATCCTATTGGACCAAGTGTTTGAAAGCTATTTAATATTTTTTGACAAACTGCCTGCCTGAATAGCAAATTGTAACTAAGGTTCTTCTGACCTCCAGCTCACTCTGGGATGCTTCAGAGGAACCCTGGGGGCAACTCAGAGAGGAAAATTAAAATAATTAGGCTTATCTGATATGTTAAATTACTTGAGAAGAACTGTCAAGTGATTGGAGATTAACCTTATATTGTATGGATAATTAACATTAATAGAGATATTCTAAAATTTATATGGAATTCCTAAAAATGTGATATGTACTGATATAATGTTATCAGTCATGTTCCAGTTATCTTAAAATGTTGTATGTCACAGAAATATCCAAGATTCTTGTCAGTTGGCTTGTAATCAGATCTTTCACCATGCTATTTAAGACTTTTGTGGTCTATAGACAATCATTGTTTTACTCTTTTTATAAAATGAAGATCTTCAAGAAAATTCATAAAAGACTTCTTGATACATGTTTCTGATAACTTATGACCATACTGCTAAACTGTGTAAGAAATTACAAAACTCTGATAGAAACTTGACAGCTTCATCCAGATCAACAGGGATGAATTACATGGAACTGAATGAATTGATAAATATGATTTATAATTCTATGATTTTTTCTGAAATATACCAGCTTTTAATCTTTATTTTCCAGAAAAACCTTTACTTTTATGCTATGACTTACTACAAGATGATAAATTGCCCCTTGGTAAACAAAGATGGAACCCATTTTTTTTCTCTTTACCTGATCCTTCCAGAATTTGGCTTCTCCATCTGACTTGATGGTTTCTTGCAATCAGGTTACTTCTTATACTACCCATTGTTTTAACTGGCCCTTTATTTTCAGGGTGTTTATGGTTTGTCTCTCTCTCTACTGGCATATGACTTTATTAATGTTACCCATCTGTATTGCTTATATCCTGTCTGTTTTATAAGACTGTTGTCTCTTGCATTGCCCAATGTGTATCCAGGGCTCCAACAAAAGAGATGTCATGATAGAGTTCATCATATATACATAGAATCATCGTAATTGTGAAACTCTAGGTATGAGAAAAAACCACAAGGGAGAACATTTCCTGAATCACAACAGCCTGATAAGACAGGCAATCAAGAGAATTTTAGATTATCGATTATCAATAAGGGCTGATCCAGCAAAGATCAGCACACCAGATGGCCTAGCAATAGAGTCTTCACCTGATTAGGAATAAAGCTTCTTAGCACCGTCAACAAGATTGGTCATGAAATGCCTCTCAAATGTTAGTTGAATTAATGACCAATGTGAGGCGCTGTGGATGAAAAGTATTGCCTTCCTTATCAGTAAACAAAGGATGTTGGCAGCCACCAGCCCAGCAGCCACAGCAGCCGCCTGGACTGTTCACCTTGAGGGGCTTCAGGCTGCAGACAAGCAGGATACTGGCCATAGATACTCAAGGTGCATAATGAAGGAATGATTTCAGAGAGGCCAGACTCTGGCACCTTGCCAAACACAGATGCTGCTGCTGCTGCTGCTGCTGCTAAGTCGCTTTAGTCGTGTCTGACTCTGTGCAACCCCATAGACAGTGGACCAGCTGTGCTCCCTCGTCACTAGGATTCTCCAGGCAAGAACACTGGAGTGGGTTAACATTTCCTTCTCCAATGCATGAAAGTGAAAAGTGAAAGTGAAGTCGCTCAAATGTGTCTGACTCTTAGAGACCCCATGGACTGCAGCCCACCAGGCTCCTCCATCCATGGGATTTTCCAGGCAAGAGTGCTGGAGTGGGGTGCCATTGCCTTCTTCCCAAACACAGCAAACCTCTAAATTCATTAACTTGAGATGTTTCCTTTTCTTTAACAGTAATCTTTTGATGTTCTGACTACCTACTTTTGGGCTTCCCTTGTGGCTCAGCTGGTAAAGAATCTGCCTGCAATGTGGGACACCTGGGTTCACTCCCTGGGTTGGATCCTCTGCAGAAGGGAACGGCTATCCACTCCAGTATTCTGGCCTGGAGAATTTCATCGGCCGGATAGTCCATGGGGTCACAGAGAGCTGGACACGACGGAGTGACTTTCACTTTCACTTTTAGGCTTCCCTGATAGCTCAGTTGGTAAAGAATCTGCCTGCAGTGCAGGAGACCCTGGTTCAATTCCTGGGTCAGGAAGATCTGCTGGAGAAGGGATAGGCTACTCACTCCAGTATTCTTGGGCTTCTCTGATGGCTCAGCTAGTAAAGAATCTGCCTGCAATGTGGGAGGATTTGATACCTAGGTTAGGAAGATCCCCTGCAGAAGGGAAAGGCTACCCACTCAGGTATTCTGGCTTGGAAAATTCCTTGGAGTATATGGTTCCAAGGGGTCACAAAGAGTCAGACGTGACTGAGTGACTTTCAATTCACTTCACCTAGTTATTGTTGCAAACCCCCTGTATCCTGGCTCTTTTTTTAACTCTTCAGCACAGTCCTGCATACCAATTTCCTTGTTTTAACTATTTTCCATGACTTGCCCCTTTAAATTTTTGGAGGACAGGCACGATTTCAAGGCCAGGAGTGCTTGTGAATATGATGCTGCCCTGAAGCCACAGTTTCAGGTTGTTGTTGGGACATGTGGCTAGAAGGTGCGAGGAATTCTTGATGCCCAACTCTGGTTTCTGCAGCCAGAGCTTTAGTGGAAGTCCTGTTTAGGCATTGTGAACGAGGGTGGAGTGTGCCATAAGAAACACCAAATGCTTGGGTCTCGTTTGGTCTGTTTCATTCAGTGACTTTTTATCTAGGATGGGAGAGGCCTTGGTACAATATTGTGTGTCCAGAGTCCTTATCTGTTTCACATACAGAGACAGCAACTCATCTTTCGACTCTGTTCTCATGTCGGTCATTACCGAGTGTTGAGAGAACTGGCCAGACGTGCCTACTGCTACTGCTACTGCTGCTAAGTTGCTTCAGTCGTGTCCGACTCTGTGCGACCCCATAGACGGCAGCCCACTAGGCTCTTCTTTCCCTGGGATAGTGCTTGTCTATTAGCTACTATACGTGTGGTAGTTTGATACTGTTCATCTCAACATCCTAGTTTATTCCTGGCCCGCTTCACTCTCTGCTGGGAAACAGAAGCTTGTTTTTCTGTGGCTCAGTCCGTTTACTGCTTCTTTCCTGAACCAGTTCACGTGTGCATTTTTAGATACATGGATTGCTTCTGACACTGTTCTTTCTGATCTGACTGATTTCACTCAGTGGGATTCTCTGGATTTAGCGATGTTCCTATTGAGGGCACGCTCTCATTCTTTTGCATGGCTGTCATCCTCCATCATCTTCCTAGACGGCTTCTTTCTGCATTCATCTCTCCATGGACGCTCCGTGTGCTGCCACGTCCTCTGTCGTAAGTGGTGCTCGCGGTCCACGTGGGTCATTTGTCTCTTTGAAAACTGGGTTTCTGCAAATATGCCCCTAGAGGTGGGTCTGCCCCCCAGGAACTTGTGTCTCATTTTTTCACGTGGAACACACAGTTCTTGTGATGGGACATTTGTTTCCAGTGCTCCGTCGGCTGCAGGTGTACAGCATCTTCCCCCACCTCCACCTACATGTCTCTTCTTCTTGGCTCTCTGGCCGTGTAGGTTATCCCAGAGTGCCTGGCTCACCACCCTTGCTCTGCAGGAGGGCCCTGTTTTCTCTGTATTAGTGGCTATGAGTCTCTCCCCGCTGTCTCCTCCATGTCCGCAGCCCCCCTTTTCCATTGTTGACAACCATCCGTTTTGTGTTCTAAGTCTGTGCGTCACTTTCACTTTTGGAACACAGTCGTTGGTGGGTGTGGACGTCTCTCCATTTCACCTGTAAGTGATAGTGTGCTGTCAGTGTTCGTCTTGCTGACCTCCCTGAGGTCATTGTTAGGTACAGAAGTTCCTGTGGATAGCATGATGTCCTTCCTTTCCTCCACCACAACAGATTCCCTCTTGTGTGTGCATCACTTCTGTCTCCATTCATCTGGCCATGCCCATCTGGTTTGCTTCCAATTTTGGGATATTATAAATACTGCTGTGGTGTCTGCTGCAGTGCACAGGTCCTCTGGAATTCTTGTTTTCAAACCATACATTCTGAAGAGGGGGACTGCCCGATCACACGGTAGCTCATTGTCTGAATTTCTTTTAAAGGCCGCTGCATCCCACTGTCTTCCCCACTACACCCTGGGAGGGTCCCCTCTCCCTTCACCTCTCTCAGCTTTTCACCTTTGTTGATGTTCTGATGATGGCTGTTTCAGTGGGGCCTCTGACCCCTCCTCCCAGTTTGCTTTGAATGTCTCTAATAAATTGCCATCCTGAACATCATTTTAGGTGGTTTTTTTTTTTTTTTTTTTTTTGGTTTGTTTCTTTAAATGGTGGGAGTGGCAGTTGCCTGGTGATCATTTCTTCTTCCTACTTTCCCCTGTTTGTAATTCTTTTCCATGACTAATCCCTTGAAATGTTGGGAAGACAGGTATTATTTCAGGCTCAGTAGCCCTCATGAATATTAAGTTCTGAGAATCAGTATTGTTCAGGTTGTTGTTGGGCCATAGGGCTAGAAGGCAGAAGGATTTCTTCATCCCTGGCTCTGGTTTCTAAAGCAGTCAGAGCTTCTGGAAGTCATGTTTTGGGATTGTGAAGGATGGTGTAATGTGCCAGACTGAACACCAAATGTGTGGGTCTCGTTCCTCTGTTTTATGCCTCCACCCCCCCCACCCAGAGTTGGAGTAACATTGGTATATGGTACTGTGGGACTCCAGAGTCTTTCTCAATTTCACAGTTCCACGAGACAGCTGCTGAACTACTCACTGATTCTTTTCTCAAGTATGTTATTGCTGAGTCTTGTCAGAATTAGCTTTGTGTCCGTAGGTCCTGGTTGATTATCTACAGTATATGTCATGGTTTGTTTCTTCATCTCAACCTGCATGGTGGACCCCTCGGCCCCTTCATTCTCCTTTATTAATCAGAAGTTTTTCTGTTTCTGTGTCTGTCATTTCCTGCATGTATTGACGATGTGCATTTCAGATTCATGGGATAGCTTATGATATTGTTCTTTGATTTTGACTGACTTCACTGGAAAAGGTCAGTTTTCATTCCAATCCCAAAGGCAATGCCAAAGAATGCTCAAACTACCGCTCAATTGCACTCATCTCACACACTAGTAAAGTAATGCCCAAAATTCTCCAAGCCAGGCTTCAGCAATACATGAACCGTGAACTTCCTGATGTTCATGCTGGTTTTAGAAAAGGCAGAGGAACCAGAGAATTGCCAACATCCACTGGATCATCGAAAAAGCAAAAGAGTTCCAGAAAAACATCTACTTTTGCTTTATTGACTATGCTAAAGCCTTTGACTGTGTGGATCACAACAAACTGGAAAATAAGAGATGGGAATACCAGACCACCTGACCTACCTCTTGAGAAATTTGTATGCAGGTCAGGAAGCAACAGTTAGAACTGGACATGGAACAACAGACTGGTTCCAAATAGAGAAAGGAGTACATTAAGGCTGTCACCCTGCTTATTTAACTTATATGCAGAGTACATCAGTACTCTTGCCTGGAAAATCCCATGGATGTAGGAGCCTGGTAGGCTGCAGTCCATGGGGTCGCTAAGAGTCGGGCACGACTGAGTGACTTCACTTTCACTTTTCATTTTTATGCATTGGAGAAGGAAATGGCAACCCACTCCAGTGTTCTTGCCTGGAGAATCCCAGAGACGGGGGAGCCTGGTGGGCTGCCGTCTATGGGGTCGCACAGAGTCAGACACAACTGAAGGGACTTAGCAGCAGCAGCAGCAGCAGCAGCAGCAGAGTACATCATGAGAAATGCCAGGCTGGATGAAGCACAAGCTGGAATTAAGACTGCCAGGAGAAATATCAATAACCTCAGATATTCAGATGACACCACTCTTATGTCAGAAAGCAAAGAACTAAAGAGCCTCTTGATGAAAGTGAAAGAGGAGACTGAAAAAGTTGGTTTAAAACTCGACATTCAGAAAACGAAGACCATGGCATCTGGTCCCATCCCTTCATGGCAAATAGATGGGGAAACAGTGGAAATAGTGGCAGACTTTATTTTCTTGGGCTCCCAAATCACTGCATATGGTGACTGGAGCCATGAAATAAAAATGAAAATAAAAATAAAAAGATGCTTGAAATAAAAAGATGCTTACTCCTTGGAAGGAAAGTTATGACCAACCTAGACAGCATATTCAAAAGCAGAGACATTACTTTGCCAACAAAGGTCCATCTAGTCAAAGCTATGGTTTTTCCAGTGGTCATGTATGGATGTGAGAGTTGGACGGTAAAGAAAGCTGAGCACCGAAGAACTGATGCTTTTGAACTGTGGTGTTGAAGAAGACTCTTGAGAGTCCCTTGCACTGCAAGGATATCCAACTAGTCGATCCTAAAGGAAATCAGGCCTGAATATTCATGGGAAGGACTGATGCTGAAGCTGAAACTCCAATACTTTGGCCACCTGATGCAAAGAGCTGACTCACTGGAAAAGACCCTGACTGAAGATTGAAGGCAGGAGGAGAAGGGGACGACAGAGGATGAGATGGCTGGATGGCATCACTGACTCGATGGACATGAGTTTGGATAAACTCCGGGAGTTGGTGATGGACAGGGAGGCCTGGCGTGCTGCGATTCATGGTCAAAAAGAGTCGGACACGACTGAGTGACTGAACTGACTGACTTCACATCACATGAGTAGCTGTGGGTATAACTGTGTTCCTGCTGGTGGCATTCTCTCCTTCTTCATGGCTGCGTCATCTTCGGTTGTTCACAGGTCACTTCCTGCCTCTGGACTCGCCTGTCCGTGGACACTGTGTGTGCTGCCACGTGTTCTCTGTTGTCCACGGTGCTGTTTGGGTTTCTCCCAGGACACTCTTAAGAGGTGAGCCTGCCCAATCACCCTGTGGCTGAAAATTGTCAGCTTTTCAGGGCACTTCTCTACTGTTCTTCATACTAGTTGTTACCTCCCAGCTGCCCCGTAAATTAGTTCCCTTTTTTCTCCACAGCCTCTCCACCATTTATTCTTTCCTCTTTTTTTTTTTTTTGTATTGACTTTCTGATGATGGCTCTTCATATGGAACCGGTTTATTCCTTTTCAAATTAAATTTTCCTGTGTATGGATTCACGATATTGAGCATGTTTCATGGACGTTTTAAACTGTTAACAAGGAAACTAGCATTTACCAGTTGTAATTAGTTTTCCAAGTCTTTTCCTTTTGCAAAAAATTATTTTTGATTAGTTGTATGAAAATTGTTTGACAGCAGGTATCATTTACAGTCTAGGAATGGGCTTTAGGTTCCGGGTGTTGGAAACAGCCACAAGATGGCAGCACTTCTTCATGCTCCACTCTGGTACTATGCTAATGAAGCCTTAGGGTCAGTTTGACTATCTGACTCTACCTTAGGTTGAATATACCAGCTGGAACCACTGTCAGCTTATGTCTTATTACTTTTTTTTTTTTTTTAGTTTTTATATTTCTTGTAGTACATTTGGTTTATTGTTGTGGAGGTTGTAGGTATACAGGATCTCATTTAGTTGTACACATATACATATCTGTTCAACTGTTGCCCTCTTTTCACATGTAAGGTGTTACACAGTGTTCTGTTACCCGCTTTCCTATGTAGCTGTTGGTTCCTTGTTGACAGTCTTATATATCAGTGTGATACATCACTCCCAACCTCCTGATGAATCCCATCTTGCCTTCCCCCTTGGTAACCATGCGCTTGTTTTCTAAGTCTGTGCATCTCTTTCACTTTCATAAATTAGTGGATTGGTATCAATTTTTCCATTTCACATACAACTGATATATGATGTTTGTCTTTTTCTGACTTACCTTAGTACTGTATCCCATATTGTCTCCCAATTCATAGGTTACTACAAATGGCATTATTTCTTTTTCATGGCAGAATCCTATTATACTGTGGAAATGTGTCACTTCCTTATCCATTCATTTGTCGACAGACATTTGGTTTGCTTTTGTGTTTGGGTACTGTAAATAGTGCTGCAGTGCATGCTTGGGTGCATTTGTTTTTGAATTCTTATTTTCTCCTCTTATTCTCTTAGGAATGTGCCTGTCTGATCATATGAGAGCTCTATTTTCACCATTTAGACACACTTTCATAATGTTCTCTATAGTGTTTGTTACCAATTACATCCCACCAGCATTATAGGAGGGTTCCCTTTTCCCAAGCTCCCCACTATACCATTTACTGTCAGCAGCCTTTTTACAGAGAAGGCAGTGGCACCCCACTCCAGTACTCTTGCTTGGAAAATCCCATGGACAGAGAAGCCTGTTGGGCTGCAATCCAAGGGGTTGCTAAGAGTCGGGCACGACTGAGTGACTTCACTTTCACTTTTCACTTTCATGCATTGGAGAAGGAAACGGCAACCCACTCCAGTGTTCTTGCCTGGAGAATCCCAGGAACGGGGGGAGCCTGGTGGGCTGCCGTCTATAGGGTCACACAGAGTCAAACACGACTGAAGCGACTTAGCAGCAGCAGCAGCCTTTTTTATAATCGCTATTTTGACTGGTGTGAGGTGATATGTGTAATTTTCATTTTGCTAATTCACCATAATTGAGTGCCTTTCATGGAATTTCTTTTCACTACATACTGAATAAACAGTATTTTCAATATCTACTCCTCCTTCTTAGGAGATACCTGTGAAGTTTAGGTGGAAAGGTCATGATGTCTGCACATATCTGCAGATGTTTCACCAAAACAACAGTGATGCTACACACACACTCTCTCTCTCTCTCACACACACACACACACATACTCAAGGGTGTTCAAGCCCATGTTGATTTATAAAGTATTCCACCTGGGTGAACAGTATGTGGGAGATCACTGCACTATTTGCAACTTTTCTACTGATGTGAATGTTTTCAAAACATAAAGTCCAAAAACATATCAAGTGTCAAGTGCTAGTCACTCAGTTGTGACCAGCTCTTTGCAACCCCAGGGACTGTAGCCCGCCAGGTTCCTCTGTCTTTGGGATTCTCCAGGCAAGAATACTGGAGTGGGCTGCCATTCCCTTCTCCAGGGGATGTTCCCCACCCAGGAATCGAACCCAGGTCTCCTGCATTTCAGGCAGATTCTTTACCATCTGAGCTACCCATGTATATAGCAATTTTAATTAAGACACTGCAAAAACCTTTATAAACATTTTGGGAAAAGTCAGCCTATAGATTTAATTTCTTGCATTTGAATGTATTCAAATTTTATTACCATTGTCTATGGATATTTAACACTAGCATTTGTGCAACAGTCCTCTTAGGCAGAGGGGGATCTTAACACACAAATCTTACACACTAAAAATAACTGTACCATGTTCAACAAGACTGTTTTTTGATTCCGTAAACCAAGCTTGACAGAGCAGCCAATTCAAGAGAAATGATTCCAGGACATACGTGAACTTACCACTTAAGGGAACATTACAGATTATACTAAAATGTTACACAGACTTAGCGAAAGTTCATCATTTTCTCCTAGACGCAGACAGGTTCACCATGTAGACACCTGTACATTACAGCACTCTGAGGTTTTTGCAAAGCGTACATTATAGATACATTTTCCATACAGTGCAATTTTTATTGTCTAAGACATGAGTAATAGTGCACTTAAATCCAACAGTCACATTCAAATATATCAAGAGTAAACTTCAAGTACCTGGTTATTGAAGAAATACATACTGTTATTATTTTTTTAAATAATTTGTGCAAGTACAAGATTTTCAGTGTAGATGGTAATATATCTATAAGGATTCTAAACAAGAGAACGCGAGGAGTATTTGTATAGAATAAACCACCTCTCTAAAAATATGTGCATTTGGAAAACTGAAGCAAATGTCTTGGGCTGACAGGCAGGCAGTGTTACACAACTTTTTATCAGAAATCACACATATAATATGTATACTCACAGACGGTTAAAGAGAACTGCTCTAGAAGACAGTGAGCTCTCATCAGGAACCATTTTCCAGGACAATGTAGTGTCCACACTGAGTCCTGTTATCTTTCATTAATTAAACACCAATGACAGTTCTGCACTGTGGTTCAATTATAGGACATTAGTTTTTGTTTTGTTTTTTTTGAGGGGATTTAGATAACAAGTTCAGACTTTCTAAAACCTAGCATAGAGTTTCAGAAGGTCTCTTTTGGGCTTCTAGTTGAAAGGAAGAAAATGCTGTGGATGGCAGACTGTAAGGACTAGTGAAAAAAGAAGTTGTTTTTATTTAAGAAACCAAAAATTAGAAAATAACCATTTCCTACTACCTGAGACGAAATATGAGTGTAGCAACCAGTCTTTTACAGTTTTTTGTTGAGATGGTGAATTACACAAAAATACTACTTATAATAACTTAGTGTACATGCTCTGGGGGTGGGGGTGGGTGGGTGGAGTCTGTGTCATGTTTAAGAATAAGAAATGATTCATCTATGTTGTCCTGAGGTATAGGATAACCTGGATCAGATGGACTGAATGACTTCATTCTCTGGAAAATTTCAAAGCTTCCAGAACAGAGGATTAACGATTCCAAATATTGCCCATTTTTTTTGGTCCAGGAAATACCTCTGTGATTAAGGTGCTCATAATAGACTTGTATCATCTTAATTCATAAAATCTGGATATGGGTAGACACCAAAACTGTGTCTCAGGTGCAGGTCTGACAGTAAGTGAACCCGATGCCCTAGCTAGGACTGACCCTTAAAGCAGCTACCCTTGAAACCCAACAACTGCAAGAGTCACATCTTTAAGTGGTTTTCTTTGTAATGCAGCACAAGGTCCCTCTTGTTTTTCGGCTTCAAGTGACAATTACTGGTCAGATCTTTTCCATGATACTAATTTTTTTTTAACTTAAGAAGGACTGAATCAAAGACTAAAATCTCACTTAATTTTATCCTTTAAAATGAAAAGCAGTGACTTATCTATCACCTCTACAAAATCATGCTGTGGAGTTCAAAGAAAAGTTTTAAAATAAGATACATACAAAAGTAAGTATGTATCTTAAATGATTATTGTCTTCCAAAGTTTTCCCCAAAATCACTTTAAAATCTTGCTTCAAAGACCTAATTTTTCTTAGGTTTAAAACAAGCTATAAAATTATCTTATTTCTATTGGGTTTTATAATTTCTGCTTATTTTCTTCCCATTTAATAAAATCAAAACAAAAAATTCGAAACAATTACTGACAAGTCTTAAACCACCCAAAAAGTTTCAGCATTTTGATATAACCAAATTGTTTCTTCTGATTAAAAAAAAATTATTAATTTAAATCTAAAGATCACTGTATTGCAGCAGTCCTTTGTATTAAAATATTCTTTGTGGGGGACTTACTTTTTTTTCACTCCAAAAATGGAAACCAGCCTTCACAACGAATAAATACAGAAGATGCACAATGTACATGAACATGATTATACCTCACTTAAAGCTTGTATGGGGCAATCTGCATCCTCACTAATTGAGCCACTATTCTCTTCATTATGAAAGTTTTTAAAGCCGCCTTTATCAAAGACAGTTCTCCAAACTTAACCTTCAGTAAGTATCTTATTAATACATCCACTGTAATTATTCTTTTCATCCAAGGGATGAGTAATTTAATAGTATTACTAACAACCCTCTTCAAAATTATATTGATAAAACACTTGTCTTTGTTAGAATTCTCAAGTTTGGGAAAACCTTAGTATTTACATTATTAGATGACCCCTTTGAAAGTGCATTGATACAAAAGTTTGTTTTTACGCCCTGTAAACAGAACTATAGTTTGGACAATCCCTAATTATAAATTAACACTAAAACACAAACTTGTCCAAACTGCTTATGATTGCTATCTCAGTAAGAGAAAGAAAAAGAAATGGAAACACTATGTTATCATCATACTCTGGCTCACATGTGAAATGTTCATCAGGAAGACAGGTATAAGCTGATGCCATACAGGTTCTCCATGACCAAGCCTAAAAAAAAAGCCCTCTAATGTTTCCACCCACAGAAACCTTATGGCCAATGGCCAACCAACATTACTACTGAGAGTCACTTCTTTAAAAAAAAAAAAAAAAAAAATCACTAAAAATTCTCTAGTTTTCCTTATGGGTCAGTTAACTGAGAAGAAAAAGGCTCCTTCAATTTTGAGGATCCATTAAACAAGCTAGAGTGTTTCCTTTTTTAAAAAATTAACTGAGACATTTCACACAGCACACAAATACCTATAGCAAGAAAGTACATCTTTGCTCCTTCCCTCATTAGCCTTTCTTTAGGTGAGGACTTGAATGCCCCAAGATTCTTAACTATAATCAAGAAAACAGGCCAGGAGTAAAACTGAGCTTAGAGGAGAAAGACAAATTTACCAAAAGGAAAGCTCCGACTGTAGATTAGTTGTCTAGCCTTTTGCTCCTAGTCTGAGGAAACGGGGAAAAAGATGTCTTGGCAACTCTTTTGGAGATAGAAAGTGTTCACCGCTTTCTGCAGCTTCTGAATGTGGCCATAGATTTTGTTAGAGTTGATTTTGAAGAACTAAAATTTTAACTTGATACATAACTCTGAAGCTGGGTTCAGTTTTGGTGTGTTTTACAATGAAATGGTTATATATAGATGGGATTGAAATGATATTAAAGATTACCCTTCAACAGTCCTTTTAAGGGAAAACTACAATTGAAAGTATTTGTTAAAACGAGCAGTGCCACAAAGTAGAAATGTACATGGCAAGCACCTGATCACGAACTGTTAGAGTTGCAGGCAAAAACCAGCCTATAGCATAAAGTCATCACTGTTTCTATAACACTAAAAACATTTCAAAGTGGCTTCTGAAGTTTAAAACATACCTGAGTCATGTTCATAAACTTCCACTTAAATTATATTTGCCTAATGGACAAACCAGCAGAGTCAAGATAAATTTTCAAAAGGCTCAAGGGAGTAAGAAAATCTTAACCTTAGTATTAGTAAACTTAGAATATTTACAAACAAAACAATCAAGCACACACTTCTGTACATAAACCAGTGCAGTAAGAACTTCAGACAAGGGCAGTGCATCTCTGGTTTAAGGTAACCGTATTTGTAGCTTAATTATAACAAATTAACATCTATTCTAAATGATGGTTTAATGTTACATCCAGCATTTGACACATTTAAAATGTATGACCAAAACCCTGAAGAACCAATTCGACACTACTGACACCTTATCAGTAACAAACTTCTCCTTTATTTCTAAATTGCACATACTTTTAGTGTCTATGGTTAAAATAAATTTACTACTTCTTAATGTAAATACCAGAGAACTTTAGCTGTTGCCATTGTAAAAATAATTTACCTTGAATAAATATTCAGCTTTTGCTTTCTTGACAAACCAGAATGAGGACACGAATTCAGCTCTTGTCAGTCCAAAACTGTTTTAAAAGAAGAAGGGCAATTTTATGTGGCAAAGATATTGGAAATAGCATGTTAAACACAAGTCTCGGTTTACCAGCAATTTCAGGTTTGAAAAATATTTCTATATTTGGAGTGCTTAAAAAGTCTGGTCCTTTTTTAAACTAACAAATATTCTCTAAAGAGATTAGTCATATCCTTGACTGGTCTGGAGCACT
The DNA here is from genome assembly GCF_029378745.1 of Bos indicus. Taxonomy (NCBI): domain Eukaryota; kingdom Metazoa; phylum Chordata; class Mammalia; order Artiodactyla; family Bovidae; genus Bos; species Bos indicus. The sequence goes on from NC_091767.1 coordinate 7,821,713, forward strand.
GTTTGCAAAGTAGAGGCAGAGAAAAGCTTACAATGAAATGGTGTATAACACAAATGGCATTAAATAGGTCACCTGTTTCACATAGAATGACTAGCACCTCCTTCCTGCTCCCAGAGTGAAGAGCCCCACCAGGCCACGTGGAACATGAGTAATTAGAGTAAGTTTCATTCATAAAGTATTGAGGAGCCCATTACATTAGAAGGTTCTCACTTCTAAAGCCTTACGTTCAAGGCTGAACGTGTGATGGTGAACTGAGGGCACAGAAGACAGAGGTGGGCTACCAGTCTGCACGGTCCTGCGAGGGCTGCAGTGGGTAGGATTCAGGGGCTCTCCTGCACCCCATCCTCAGTCTCCAGTTCTGCCAACTGCCTCCTAAGGAGATTTACTTTCGCTTGCAATTCCTTGTTATATTCTATGATGTTAACCATTTCTTCATATGCTTCATCCAAATACTTGGAGGATCTGTTCCAGCGTAAAAAAATACCTATTGAATCCACGAAAGAACAGAAGGGAAAAAGATGCACAGCACGGATTAGCATTATACTTGTTGAGGTTAATACATAATCCCATGTATTATAACCCTTTGCTTTTTTCACAGTTCACATCTGTGTTTTATTATACTCTAAAATGCACAGCAATCTGAGGTACTGAAAGAGTACAGCTGAAGAGTGCACAAGAAGTCACCATGTACATGCTTGTTATTCAAAAACCCCTGTAACATTATGAAACAGAACAAAATGCAGTTCTGGTTATATTCAGGAATACAAACTAATCATTTACAATGCCATAAACTTCACACTTCCACAATACAAATATTCTTTTTTTAAACAATTACAGAACTTTATCTGAACCTGTAAGACCTCCTATAGGTGTGAAATCACTTTCAGTGGGAAAGTGGCAGTTAGAGCAAAAGCAGAACCACACAAATTGTTTAAAAAGGCGGAACTTCAGCACTCTCTCCCCCTCTCTGTTTCTAACAGACCGTCTTCCAATTCTGTAGGCAACTGCTTTTTTCCCCAGATAACATTAATTATCCTTTTATTATGGATAAAAAGACATTTTCTCCTGTACATACATATATGTTATTGATATCAGCTCAAAGTGATGGCTTAACAATATTCAAGTCAGGAGGTACAAATGCTTCCAGAATGCAGCATGCATGTACCAATAGCAACTTACCAGTAGCTGGTAAGTTCACAAAGATTTTATGAGTTATTAGAACACTTTCCATAAACCAAACTGCCATGCACCCTAGAGACTCCTTCTGTATGCATCCGAATACTACTTACATTCTTATCAGAGAAGGAAGATAGAAACACAGACTAAAGACCGACCTTGTTGATTTTTCTATTGCATGTATTTTTAAAATCCTGCTCTTCGATACAGGAATTACTTACTTTTAATGGTTAACTTCGGTGCAGATATAAACAGCAGAGAGACATTTTAAGGCCTCAGTGGGGTTTTTCTACAATCTATATACTTACCATGAGAATATTTTTATCCAACTTAGAATTTCATCCAGTTCTAAGCTGAGGAGGCACTAAACATACAGGGAAACCTTGTCCTTAATGGAGCAGCAGGAGCACATCCATATAAAAAAATCTTCTTTTATCACTTAATCCCTGAACTTTCAGTGATTTGTAAAAACCAGTTAAATTGTCCTTCAGGAGCCATCTGGCTCTCCAGTTTGCCTTTCCTCCCAAATAACTAGTTTCTCACTTCTGTTATTAAACATGACAGTGGCTATTAGGTAAACGGTCTCAGAATTCCTGAACAAGAAGTACAGCTGTTATCTCTCATTTAAGCGGTCACTTCTGCGCCTGTGCCTGACTGCACAAGTAAGGAGAAACACTGCGCTGAGGCTCAGAGCCCCAGGAGACTCTAAGGGTGAGGCCACTTTCCCACAGTGCTGAACATGGGACCCCTCGACCGATAAGATTAGAAGCCTAAGCTGAGCGGGAGGAGGCAGCTAATGACAGCTATCCCATGCAGAACAAGCCATGAGAGCTGACAGCCAGAGGAGTGACAGAAATAGGCTCCGTGTCAAACCCAGAAAGGAAAGCAACCTGAGACCCCCTCACACATAGACTTGCCCTTGAGAGTCTCACACAGGAGACCACAGTAAAATAACAGATGTGGAAGGTACTTGAGTTTACCAAACAGCTGCCATTCCTGTGTGTGTGCCCTTGTTGTTTTACATAAAGATGACTACAAATGTACTTACCACCTTCAAATTGATTAAAAAGAAATTAAATGGTATGTTATACCCTTTGTGTAATGAATAGATAATATATTTTAGATAGGTTTTTGGTAATTTTTTAAAAAACAAGCTTTAGTATTTAAGGTATGCGAAGAACTGACTCATTGGAAAAGACCCTGATGCTGGGAAAGATTGAAGGCAGGAGGAGAAGGGGCAACAGAGTTGGATGAGATGGTTGGGTGGCATCACCGACTCGATGGACATGAGTTTGAGCAAGCGCCAGGAGCTGGTGATGGACAGGGAAGCCTGGCGTGCTGCAGTCCATGGGGTTGCAATGAGTCAGACACTACTGAGCGACTGAACTGACTGCATTCTCTACTTCAGGAGATAAGCTTCGGAATCTGAAAGCAATGCAGGTAAAAACTCTTCTTCAGATATGAAAATCAAGTCTGGATTATTCCACTTAAACAAGACATCTGCATTACTGCCTTGATGGATGACATTACGTACATTTTATGGAATCTTACTAAAATGGACTAGCTCATTAACCCTTCAACAGCATTTAACAGAACAATCTGTCCTAAAGACTAGCTGATAAAGGGAACAGAAACCATCTCCTAAGAGCTTACAATTTATTCCTGTCCCAACTACCTATCACTTTCTTACACAAAAAGTAATGTACTTTCCCTCACCCCCATTAGGATGACCTGTCAAAGATGGGGGAAAAACAGGAAATAAGTATTGAGGAAGATGTGAAGAAACTGTAACCCTTGTCCACTGCTGATGGGGTTGTAAAATGGTACAAGGGTTACGGAAAACAGTATGGTTGTTCTTCAAAACACTGACCATAGAATTACTGTATGATCCAGCAGTTCCAGCATCAAAAGCAGGGTCCTACCTATGAATGAATAAGCAAAATGTATACACAAATGAAAAATCACTCAGCCTTAAAAAGGAAATCCCGTCACACGCTACTACATGGAAAGCCTTGAGCACAATAATTGCGTTCAGTGAAACGACGCAGTCACAAAAGGACAAATGCTGTATGGTTCCACTTAGGTGAGGCAGCAGGAGTAAGCAGAGCGGTGGCTGCCTGGGGCTGGACAGGAGCTCTGAGAAGCTGCTGTTCAATGGGTGCAGAGTCGTCAAGTTACACGAAGCAAAGCTCTGGAGACTGTTTCACAACAACGTGATATACTTGACCATCTCTGTGTACAATTAAGTATCACGTTGGTGAATTTTGTGTTTTTATCACAATAAAAAGAAGTAATGTACCTTCTTATCTTGAGATAATATCTGATATAAACAGCAGTATACACGTACTCTTGTACCCACAGGCAGTCAAGACAACATCCTGGACTATCAATAATGGGTTTGCAAAGGATGCATGACTTACCCTCCCACAGCTGAAGACTCTGTGGAGCAACAGATGGCCAGATGACAAGGTTGTTGGCTTCAAAGAGAGGGTTGGTGAACTTACTCAGTTCACTGGGCCGGTTGACCCAGGACCACAGGGACATCGTTTTCTGCTGCAGCTTCAACTTACATCTGATCAAGAAAGAAAACTGCCATTAAACCAATTAATTTACGGCAACCACTATTAAATGCTGCTTCTAATAGGACCATTTCTTTTCTCTGTACATTGGAAGGCAGAACAAAATGCTGTCAAATTGAAATATCTGTCAGCATTTTTCACTGTCAACAATTACCTAAATTGAAGAAACAGAAAATCTCAACAGACCTATAACAAGTAAATAAATCTGACTCCATATTGGATCTGTTTCTTTTACTTTAATTTTTGCATTCTATTCCTTTTGCTACAAGTTAATCACTAAAAGGATGTTGCTTATAGCTTGAGGTATACATAATGGTCCATCTCTGGGAACTCTGCCTCCATGTTTGAATGCTAAGCTAAAATATATTTGTTTTGCTCACAGGAAACATCCTTACCAGGCCCACCAATGAATGGCTGCAGAAAAGAAGTGAACACATCCCCTCCCAAATCTGGCTGGAACCAGGAAACATTTCAAACAAGTTCCTTTTTTTAACTTTACCTCCTTAGCTCCTCCCCTTCTTTGTTTTATAAAAAAAGTACCTGGCCATCCAATGGAGAAGGCAATGGCAATGGCACCCCACTCCAGTTCTCTTGCCTGGAAAATCCCATGGACAGAGGAGCCTAGTGGGCTACAGTTCATGGAGTCACTAAGAGTTGGACACAACTGAGCAACTTCACTTTCACTTTTCACTTTCATGCACTGGAGAAGGAAATGGCAACCCACTCCAGTGTTCTTGCCTGGAGAATCCCAGGGACAGGGGGAGCCTGGTGGGCTGCCGTCTATGGGGTCACACAGAGTCGGACACGACTGAAGTGACTTAGCACTAGCATCCCAACCCAGGCAAGACACTTCTTTGGGACACTAATACACCATCTTCCTGCTCTGCTGGCTTTCCTAATAAAGTTGCTAGTCTTTGCCCTGACAACTTGTCTTAATTTATTGGCCTGTGGTGCGACAAGCAGCACAGTAAGACATTTCAACTGGAACAAGTTAATCCTATCTCAACTCCATTCTATCATCAAAGAAAACACTCAGAGCAAATACCCTTGGGATACAGAGCAGTATAAAATATAAACACACCAATTAATCAAACTGATCATGTGAATTATTGGCTATTGTGTATAGCCAAAACACAATGAGAAAAGTATGGTGACAGAATTTTCTAGAGCAAATAGTTCTAAGTTTTCCCCCACAAGAATCTATAAGAAAATCTAATGTTGAAATATTTGCCAATTCAGCTTTAAAGTAAAAAAAAAAAAAAGAAAAATGTATTGCTTGAATTTTAAATTGGTAAAGATTCAGTGATTCCATTCTGTTGTGAAGACTGTTAATTGTTTACATTTTTATTCAACTACCCGATGCCAGCTACCAGTCAAGAGACAAATCCTATCTCTCACCCATAGGAAGCCCTTAGATTGTACCCAAATGAGAAGACGACCAGTTAAGCATCTTTTAATGATCATTCTGATATGAATCTTCTAACTAAACCTATACACCTGATGGCGTCTGGGTTGTGAAGCGAGACTTGCACTCTGGGCCTGAGGACAGTTTCTTGGTATGAGAGACACAATCGAGCACAGGAGCAGGAAGACCTGTACCATAGCCATACTTCTGGTGACCAAATGGCTGGGTGTCCCCGGACAATCATTAACTTCTCTGGATATCACCTTTTTACTCTATGAAACTGCATGGAAAGTAGAATTAGATTATATATTTAAGCTTCTTACAGGTGTCACATACTATGTTCTTATAAAAGGAAAGTAACATTTTAATGGTTCCTTAATTTACTCAAAGCTTTTTAATCAGTGTATGGACTCATTTTAATCTAATAGAACAAAATCTAGGCTATGCTCTCATCTAGCATGTGACAGGCTCAGAGTAAACATGCAGCACCTGGACTCATACAGAAGGACTCCCAGTTATACCAACAGTAACCACCACCATCTCTTAAATGTTGATAACGTGAACATAGAAGCAAATCCTCGTCTCTTTTAGGAAATAACCAAAACAACTGCAAATGGCCCCACGTAAGCAGTGGACCCACCTTTCACTTTCATTGTTGCCCAGGAAGGTTCCAAACTGTGAGGCGTAAGCATGCTCAAAGAGCATGATGAGGAAATTCTCATTAAATTCAAAAGAGCAAGGGAACTGACGGAGTATCTGCCACACACAGTCCAAGAAGAGAAGAAACACGGGTGACTCCCACTTCTGCTTGCTGTTGCAGTAGGCTGACTGTGCGCAGCGCTGCTGGAACGGGTGACCAGCCTAAGAGAGAAGGTGGACACGTGGCAGTCATATCCTAGTGAGACCACATTTCGGCATGTTAGTAACAATTTCACACAGTTGCAACAAAATGATTGCATAGAACATCATATAATTTGGGTGACTGATCTTTAACGATTTCTTAGTTTAAGACAATCTTCAACTAAGGGAAAAGACAAGATTTCCAAATATCGGGCTGACCAAAAAGTTTGGAAAAACTCTAACTCTGTGGCCATCCCAGAACTTAACAAGGCTACATAGTTAGCCATAAGATCTGTGGTTGTTCTTGGAATATCAAATAGAATAATAGACATCAGTAATAATAAACATAATATAAATCTTACTAGGTTGGTGAAATCTGGAGCAAAGTCAAAGAACGTTAAGTTCTGCAGGTATAAAACAAAGGTCAGCTCTCCCCTTCTATCCAGCCAGAGTGCTGTAGCCTGGAGTAAGCTCCATAAACCTCACCACTATATGGAGATAAATACGGGGTTCTCATAGACAGATTTCATTAGGTCACTCCTGATATTAATAAGTCTTCAGAAAGCTAAGATCATGGCATCTGGTCCCATCACTTCATGGCAAATAGATGGGGAAACAGTGGAAACCATGACAGACTTTATTTTGGGGGGCTCCAAAATTACTGCAGATGGTGACTGCAGCCATGAAATTAAAAGATGCTTGCTCCTTGGAAGAAAAGTTATGACCAACCTAGACAGCATGACAAAAAGCAGAGACATTACTCGGCCAGCAAAGGTCCATCTAGTCAAAGCTACGGTTTTCTCAGTAGTCATGTACGTCGAAGAATTGATGCTTTTGAACTGTGGTGTTGGAGAAGACTCTTGAGAGTCCCTTGGACTGCAAGGAGATCGAACCAGTCCATCTTAAAGGAAATCAGTCCTGAATATTCATTGGAAAGACTGATGCTGAAGCTGAAACTCCAGTAATTTGGCCACCTGATGTGAGGAACTGACTCATTTGAAAAGACCCTGATGCTGGGAAAGACTGAAGGCAGGAGAAGGGGTAAACAGAGGATGAGATGGTTGGATGGCATCACGGACTCAATGGACATGAGTCTGAGTAAACTCTGGCAGTTGGCGATGGATAGGGAGGCCTGGAGTGCTGCAGTCCATGGGGTCACAAACAGTCAGACACGACTAAGCGACTGAACTGAACTGAACATATGAAAACAAGTTCCTGTCATGAAGACATCTGTAGGAATACTTTTATATTAGAGACAAAGCTCTCCTTAGTTTCCCTCTCCTCAACAAAAGAACTGAAGAGTCTGCCATCTACTGACCAAAGGAAACTGTCAAATCATTTGGCTCTCTGGCCTACCCAGAACCTGAGTATTGATGTTATCCCCGCAATAACATCCTTCTAGGTATTTCACAGACTTGTTTTATCTTTGGCTCTTTAATGGCAGCCCACTCCAGTATTCCTTCCTGGGAAATCCCGTAGACAGAGAAGCCTGGCAAGTGGGCTACAGTCCATGGCATCACAAAGAATTGGACACGGATGAGCACATACACAAATCATATGCATTTGTCTGCTATGCTCTCAAGGAATGTAGCTGTGTAAGATCACCAAATACTTAGGATGGTCTGACTTAAAGGACCGCTGTCAGGGTGGGTAGATATGGTAAACATAACAGCGTTAACACATAATAAATATGAACTGTAGCTGGAAGGGCGAGAAGAGAGAGATAATTCTACTTTCAAGTTATGTCTAAACATTTGCTTTCAATCACAATTATATACTAAGTGACACAGTGCACAAACATTTGAATTAATCTCTAGCTTGGAGGATTTCCATCTATTTTACGAGACCTTTATTTTAGCTGCCCTTCAGCATTTCATAGGCCAGCACTGTGCTGTGTCCAAGGAGTAAAAGCTGAACTTGGCAAGGTTCTCTGAACTCAAAGATGTCACTATATTTGGGTCTAGCTCGGGAAACAGTGTGACAACAATGGATCAGTTTTATCTGTGGAGGAAGTTCAGGTCCCGAAGGCTTCATGAAAGCGACACTGAGCTGGATCTTACAGGATGAGAAGGACTTCACCCTGGCTGGGGAAGAAGTCAGGATGGAGCCAGGTGAGAAGACAGAAAGCGCTGAAGTACGCGCTCCCTACTTACAAGTCCCCACTCCTCCTCACACGCTTGTTTGTGTCTTTTACCTCTAACAAGACTAGGTTCTGTGACACAAGACGGTGCTTTACACTCTTTGTGTTTCCCTGTAGGTAACAACAGACAGCTAACAAGCGTTCGTTAGGGGAATAAAGTGCCAAATGAACAATACGAGCAACGAGGGAGACAAAAAGGAGAGGCAGTAAAGATCACAGACATTTACTAAGAGGAAGATAGATGAACTGTCCCCCAGAAAAGTAAACATCTGAATCAATCAAAATTTCATATATCCATTCCCACAAACCAGGATCAAACATCAATTATGAGTAGTTCCTCTGTGGACAAAACAGCTTTTCTCACCTGCAGCCACTCTCTTTCTATTAAGGCCTCAAAGCCACGGATGGTCCTGCTTCTTGGTTCCAAGATGATCTGGGCCAGGGAGGTAACCTGGAGTGTGGAATCAGTTCCTTCTGTTCCATGGATCAGTATGGATGCTCCTTCCCTGTGAGGGAAATCCAGAGAACAAATGGGACACTCCCAACACTGTCAACTGACTGCTAATAATAAACATTTCTTGAGAGTAACAGTTGAAAGCCTTTTGCATTCTGCTCTGTCTGGTAGGTTCAGATCTATATAAGGTACATGAAGAGAGCTTCCCTTGGGGAAAATATGAAAGTATGGTAAGTCCCAAACTTCAATGGGCAAAAACTCTCTGAAACTTCTTTTCATTATTTTTCAGTTTAAGAAAATAGAAATTGTTAGATTCACAACTTAAGGATTTGTATAGAAAAAAATAGGTCCTTGAGTACTTAAAAAATCTGTCATGGATGACATGTGTATGTACAGTTCAGTTCAGTCACTCAGTCGTGTCCAACTCTTTGCGACCCCATGAATCGCAGCACGCCAGGCCTCCCTGTCCATCACCAACTCCCGGCGTTCACTCAGACTTGGGTCCATTGAGTCAGTGATGCCATCCAGCCATCTCATCCTCTGTCGTTCCCTTCTCCTCCTGCCCCCAATCCCTCCCAGCATCAGAGTCTTTTCCAATGAGTCAACTCTTTGCATGAGGTGGCCAAAGTACTGGACTTTCAGCTTTAGCATCATTCCTTCCAAAGAAATCCCAGGGCTGATCTCCTTCAGAATGGACTGGTTGGATCTCCTTGCAGTCCAAGGGACTCTCAAGAGTCTTCTCCAACACCACAACTCAAAAGCATCAATTCTTCTGCACTCAGCTTTCTTCACAGTCCAACTCTCACATCCATACATGACCAGTGGAAAAACCACAGCCTTGACTAGGCGGACCTTTGTTGGCAAAGTAATGTCTCTGCTTTTCAATATGCTATCTAGGTTGGTCATAACTTTCCTTCCAAGGAGTAAGCATCTTTTAATTTCATGGCTGCAGTCACCATCTGCAGTGACTCTGAAGCCCCAAAAAATAAAGTCTGACACTGTTTCCACTGTTTCCCCATCTATTTGCCATGAAGTGATGGGATCAGATGCCATGATCTTAGTTTTCTGAATGTTGAGCTTTAAGCCAACTTTTTCACTCTCCACTTTCACTTTCATCAAGAGGCTTTTGAGTTCCTCTTCACTTTCTGCCTTAAGGGTGGTGTCATGTCATCTGCATATCTGAGGTTTATTGATATGCAATCTTGATTCCATCTTGTGCTTCCTCCAGCCCAGTGTTTCTCATGATGTACTCTGCATATAAGTTAAATAAGCAGGGTGACAATATACAGCCTTGAGGTACTCCTTTTCCTATTTGGAACCAGTCTGTTGTTCCATGTCCAATTCTAACTGTTGCTTCCTGACCCGCATACAAATTTCTCAAGAGGCAGGTCAGGTGGTCTGGTATTCCCATCTCTTTCAGAATTTTCCACAGTTTATTGTGATCCACACAGTCAAAGGCTTTGGCATAGTCAATAAAGCAGAAATAGATGTTTTTCTGGAGCTCTCTTGCTTTTTTGATGATCCATCGGATGTTGGCAATTTGATCTCTGGTTCCTCTGCCTTTTCTAAAACCAGCATGAACATCAGGAAGTTCATGGCTCACATATTGCTGAAGCCTGGCTTGGAGAATTTTGAGCATTACTTGAATTCCAGTTGAGCTATTTCAAATCCTGAAAGATGATGCTGTGAAAGTGCTGCACTCAAAATGCCAGCAAATTTGGAAAACTCAGAAGTGGCCACAGGACTGGAAAAGCTCAGTTTTCATTCCAATCTCAAAGAAAGGCAATGCCAAAGAATGCTCAAACTACCGCACGATTGCACTGTGTATGTACATCAACAATTAAATGCCAGACTTCTCACATACACTTCACAGATACTGAATGGCACTGACCATCTTATAAAATAATGTGAACATAAGATGGGCTTCCCTGGTGGTTCAGTGGTAAAGAGTCTGCCTGCCAAGGCAGGAGATGCAGGTTTGACCCTTGGGTCGGGAAGATCCCCTGGAGAAGGAAATGGCAACCCACCCCAGTATTCTTGCCTGGGAAATCCCACGAACAGAGGACTCTGGCGGGCTACAGTCCATGGGGTTGCAAAGGATTGGACATGACTTTAGCAACTAAACAACAATGAACGTAAGTTACAGAACAGACACAGATGGTAACCCGATACACAAGCACAGGTCTGGACAGGAGCAAGTCCAGTTGGCAGGAGCTCCCCACGCCAGAACCCTGATACTCACTCACCTGTCAAGACACTGCGCAGCCAGGCAGGCAGTTGTCAGAATCTCTTTGATGTGAGTCAGCCAGTTGGAGGCCTCCAATTTACTGAGCCATCGGTCCATGTTTTGTGTTTGGTCATTACAAGATTCCACGAGTTTGATTAAGCTCTCCTGAAGAATGTGATACCTTTAAGAAATAAGAAAAAGTACATAAGAAGAAAAAACGATAAGAGAAGACAGAACAATGAAGGAAGAAACCAAATAAAAAACTCAGCCTCCAATATATCCAAGAGCAAGAGCAGCTCAAAATACTCTAAAAATATTTACCTAGCTTTGTAATAATTTACAGAGTTTAGGATTATAAAACTAATATTTAAAATTATCTGACTGGGGAGAGGGTCAGAGCCCTGCATTTTGTGAGCGGTCAGAGACAGCACCCCTGACGTCTGCACCCTACTCCCATGGGCTCACTCTGGACACCGATACTGTCAGCAGAGAACCCAAGGCCAGCTCAGATCACATTATTTCCTTAGTTCCAACTTCCACCCCTTCACCGTCCCAGAAGCAATTATAAACCATTAACTGCAAGCATAAATGAGATGATACAGGTGGAGGAAACAAGATGTGGAAGTTAAGTGGGTATGTGGGAAATTAACTAAGTGTTTTTGACTTAGGAAAATGCAGTTGGCCTGTAGCATCTCTTTTCAGTAACTTTGGTGACTGCTGATCTAAAGCAGAGGAGATCTCATGGTGATGAAATTTCAGGGCTAAGAGAGAAAAAAATGCTATTTGATTAAAATTCATTTGTGAGCATCTACCATGAGTTTTCTGCTTATCTTGCAGAACACAAGGGCAAGATACCTGGCCAATTTTTGACTCAAGCTAATATGAAGGTTCTTTTAAAAACTTGTGATCTCCAACAGCTAAGAGGTCACCCACTCTAATTAGCTTCAAATAAGAGTCCATTACTGTCTCCTGAATCTTTTACCTGTCAATGGACTTGTGAATGCGCCTCCACTGGGGATAATGAGCTTCTTGCTCAAAGCCGCCTCCCTTGGCTCTGGCCTGCTGAGCTATGTTTAGAGGTCGAGTGTCAATGATGTAGCCACGCTTTCCTGCCCTGAGGGTGGCATTTATCAGTTTCTCATCTTCTTTGCACCGTCTCCCATTTGTGCCGGTGAGTGGCTGACCACTTCGCATAATAACCTACAAGGACAACGGAGTCTAAAATTTAGTAGTAGCTGCTTTAAAGTTTCTGAAAACAGAAATGAATTAAGCTAGATTAAGAATGTCTCGAAAAACAATTGTGTGTCATTTCAGAGATGAATTTGAGCCTGAAACAAAGAAATATTTCTATGTATTAACAACAGTTTAAAAATAGTAAAACAAAAATAAGACTTGGCATTCTTACATGATTTTTCTTTCCACTGTCTCAAAATACTTTCACATACTATAGTTCCTCTTAAAGATCAAATATTATAGTTCGTTTAGTCAGTGAATTAATCATCCAGTAGATCCAGGCCTGTAATTAAGACAATAATAATGGCCTAGACACCAGGAAACTTTTGCTTCAGCTACGTAAACTTAGAGTTGGCAGATTTTATCAAGAATTATAAAGAGAAAAGGAACCAGTGGTAAAATTAAAAAGGTTATACACTATTATTCCTGCTTTGGGAATCAATTTCAATGTCTTGAAAGCTACTTATCTATTCTTTATTCTCCAGTGGCTCTCTTTCAATATTCCAGGACTTAACCACTCATCTCCAAAGACTAAAAACTATATATGGGTTGGTCAGAAAGTTCCTTTGGGTTTTTCCATAAGATCTCACTTATTTGATACTTTTCTCAAGAAAGCAACATCTATTATACTGATCTCTTCCCTGGTGAATGGTCTGGAATTATTTTAATCTCATCCCATAATATATACTGTTATCTTAACTACTTTGAAATTTAACATAATCAAGGAAGGTCATCCAGAATGGCAAACTCTCTGACTGACTGCATTTACCATGTAACTGAACAATAACATATTTTGAGTTGTTAAAATCCTTTATGGTGAACCCTAGTGAAGAGAAATACTGCTCAGCAAGCAAGATAGGTGACCTAATTTAAAAAAATCTCTTTATCCTAAATAGCTACAATTCAGGGGAAAAAGGAAAATAGCTATAACTTATTCACTTATTTACTACTGGATGCAAAATGAGAAGCAGAGTTTACTGACTGAGAGAAAACATGAGGAGAAAAATAAATTTAGAAAATATTTAGGAAATGAATGCACAATGAGCACCCGCCTATTCAATGCTTGACTCCTGTATTAAGTTGTGACTAATGATGTGTGTCACTCGTCTCCCTTTTGAAAATAAAAACGTCTGCTCAATTTGCCTTACACGGGGAATCTGGTGAGAATAATTAAAGTACCACAGGGCCTCTCCTGGTGGTCCAGTGGCCGGGACTCTGGGCATCCACGGCACAGGGTGCAGACTCAACTCCTGGTTGGGAGAATGGAGACCCCACTGGCCGCAAGGCATGGCCGGGGGTGTGGAAGAAACCTGTCATACCATTGTTCCAGTCAGAGAACTTTATTTTCTACCAAAGAGTGTCATTTTCAGTATCAGATAACATTAGTTCCCTTTGTCCTGAGTCCTGAAGATAAACCAGCCTGGGCTTTTCTAAGGCTAAGCAGCATTATGGAAAGAATTCAAAGTCACATCCTGATCACAGAAAACATTCTAGTCCTGATTCCCGAAAGTTTAGACAGAAGTAAAATTCCTGGCAGGAGAGACTAATCGCTTCAATGAACAGGTACACAGAAAAGGTGAACAGTTCTAAGAACCTCAAACCAAATCTTCCAGTTGACCACGGAGCGGTATTTACTGCTCACTTACCATTCCGTTCTTTTTATGATAATAGCTGAGGACTGGGAAGCGGCCTCCATGGCGAAATGTGGCTACCTTCCGCAGTGCATCGTCGTCGATGGCTTTGGGCACTATGACAGCTGGCGGGTAAGAGGGGCACACAGAAAACTCCTTATTGACATAGCTTAGCCTCCATTCGCTGATCTGAAAGACACAAATACTTCAAAGCTAAGCAGGTACCTCAATCTCACAAAATAATCTAAAAACTTCTATTAAAGGAGCTTAGAGATTCATTTTCATACAATGAAGACACCATCTCACAGGAGTTTAACAGGAGGACACCTACTTCCTTAAACACTTTCAGAAAACACGAGCTCCATTCTTCAGAGCCAGCTTCTTACAGTGCTAAGTATCACTAGCTCCTAAAAAGTTCTTCCTCGTATTGGGCAACATTTATTGATCTGTAATTTCTTCTATTTTTTTTTTTAATCGTGATTGCAGTACAAGTTCCCTATTTCACAAGGCAGCCAATGGAATACATGAAAGATAGCTGATTCTCCTTTAGTTTTCTACTATCCAAATGAAATATATTAATTATATTCATGAACATCATCTCATTCATTCTTGTCTGGGTACCAATGGTACCCTTAAAGTATAGCAACAGGAACTGCAGCAACTATAGCAACAACTCCAGATAATGCTTAACCAGAACAGAACAGTGCTACTATCTACATCAAATCCCTTGCTCACTTCTGCTGTTTAACAAAGTAGAAGAAATGAGAAAAGACTGTTAACATCGTTCTTCAAGCAATAATAGCTTAATACTAAGAGAGATTATACTTATGAGTCAGTGAAATAATTTCAAACTCAGCAAGCTAAGGATCAAAAGCACACAATATAAAACTATCAAATGACAACTTATTTCTAACATGAAAAATGAAAACCACTTAAAGACTGTAAAAAGCTTTTGTGCACGAAAGTTTTGATATCTTCCTGTAAATCAGAGTTGGCCTACCATACTGGCCATGGGTTGTTGATGAGCCAAAGCATGTTTAATATACTATGCTCGTGGTCCTGCTCAGTTGTGTCTGACTCTCTGCAACCCTATGAACTGCTGCCCGCCAAGCTCCTCTGTCCATGGAAGAGAGGAACCTGTCAAGAGTGGGTACTTCCTACTCCAGGGGATCTTTCCAACCCTGGGATTGAACTTGAGTCTTCTATGTCTCCTGCATTGCAGGTGGATTCTTTACCCCTGAGCCAGTGAGGAAGCCCCTTGATATACTATAAATGTATCTGAAAAAACCTTTTAGAAGATGCAGTATCATTTTTAATTAAATGTTTTCTCTGTTCAAACTTATGCACATTATTAATTTAAAAGATACTTTATAAAAGAGTCAATTATTTTTCAAAAAAAAGAAGTATCCCTAGTTCCTGGAAAGTTCTTCCTCATATTGAGGAAAATTTATTGCTCAGTAACTTCCTGTATTTTATTTTTTAACCATGATTTCAGTACAAGTTCCCTATTTCACACAGCAGCCTATGGAATATATGAAAGATAGCTGATTCTCCCTTAGTTTTCTATTATCCAAATTAAACATATTAATTATTCTCATTCATTCTTGTCTGGGTACCATTCACTTTGTTAATGGTACTCTTAAAGTATAGGAACAAGAAGACTGCAACTCCAGATAATACTTAACCACAACAGAATAATGCCACTATCTCCATTAAATCCCTTGTTTATTTCTGTTATTTAAAAATGGAGAAAAAATGAGGAAAGACTGTTAACATCATTCTTAAAGCAATAACAGCTTAATACTAAGAAAATATTCTGCTAATCTAATTCTCCTTCCCCAGAGTAAAAAATCCTTTAGATTTTTATCAATTTTGAGTGTTTTTACTCTTAGGGATTACTTACTGGTTTCCTGCTCTAGAGAATGCCATGGTTCTTCACTGACCTGCAATACCACTTGTGTCAAATATTCTATTAAGTTTCCACACACGCTGGGGCCTGTATTTTGTCCCACTGGTCCAGCTGCAGTGAGTCTCTGGCTTTTAGAATAAGCCTGGCATTTAGTAGGCCAAGTCTCCTATAACATCTTCCCTCCTTCTTGTTCTTCAAGAGAATCTTGGTTTCCCTTGATCCTTTGCCCCTTTAATGTAACTTTTTATCAAATTCCATGTAAAATCCCACTGGGGTTTTACACTGACTATATAGACTGATTTAGAAACAATGACATCTTTATAATATCTAATTTCCTTGTCTATGGGCATAGTATCCTTCCACTTTTAAATCTTTCTTAATTTTTCTCAATAAAGTTATAAAATTCTCTCAATAAACATCCTGTATATCTTTTCCTAGGAACCTTATTTTTTAATGCATTTTAGGTTATGTCTTCAAATATGTGTCTGGTATAGAGAAATGCATACAATTTCAAGATTTCCAGTTTCCTAAGTACAGAAACATATAATCAGCTAATAGCAATTTTGTTTCTTTCATTTCAATCCTTATACCTTTTATTTTCCCTTCTTGACTTCCTCAGCTAGGCATAGTGATGGTGAGCAAATCTTTGTCTCACTCTTGAACTTACAGGGAATAATGAAAGATTTGCTTTTTGTATGTTTTTACTTTTGTAGTTACCCTTTATTAGATTAAATAAATTCCCTTCACATTCAACTCTGCTAAGAGCTTTTATCATGAACAAATGCTTAATTTATTCAAACTGTGTTTTCTCTTCTAATTTTGTTTTACCATATATGTAATTTGTCTTTTCTCTTTGGTTAATTTTGTGATATCTCTTTGCCTTACTGTTCAATAGTAGAACTCAGTATGTCTAAGATTTCCTTTTCACTATCCCATGTGGGGTTTGCGGGATACCTTAGTCTAGGGCTTTGTGACTTTCTGATTTTGAAGCTGATAGTCTCCACTATCATCTATTTCAATACTGCCTTTCCTACAACTTCTCTATTATCTTCTTGAATTTCCATTTACTAAACATTGAACCTTCTTCTTTTACTATCCGTGCACGCATCTACCTTCTCTATCATTTTTTCCATCTTCCTTCTTTCTCGGTGCTGTTTGAGTATCTATATTCCAGATCACGAGATTCTCATTTTTAGTTATCCATAATCAGCTACTTAACCTTTACCTCAAGTTATTCTTTTCTCTTAAGTCAACTTTACTGAGATTTTACTATTTTATATGAAAAATAAACTAGATCCATTTAGAGTACACGATTTCATGACTCTTGATGGCTGTACCCACCCATCAATCATCTTTCGCAAAAATTCCTAGTACACTTTTACAGTCTATACCTCTCCATCCACACCCAATACTAGGAATCACCATCTGCTTTCCTTCACTTTTAGTGTTATACCTAAGAAATCTTTGCCTAGTCAGGGGTCATAAAGATTTTCTCCTGTACTTTCTTAAAGAAGTTTTACACCTTTAGCTCTTATGTTTTGGTCTATATTTTGAGTTATTTTTTGTGAAATAAAGGTTTAGATCTATCTTTTTTACATCCAAGTGTTCCAATGCCATTAGTTGAAAAAACTATCCTTTATCTAGAGCATTGTCTAAGCACCTTTGGCAAAAACTGATCACAGATGCAAGAGTTCTTTTTTAAACCTTCTATAAATGATAGGATACTGAAAGAAACTCCCCAGGTCAGTAGGTGCCCAATATGCTACTGGAGATCAGTGGAGAAATAACTCCAGAAAGAATGAAGGGATGGAGCCAAAGCAAAAAGAATACCCAGCTGTGGATGTGACTGGTGATAGAAGCAAGGTCCGATGCTGTAAAGAGCAATACTGCATAGGAACCTGGAATGTCAGGTCCATGAATCAAGGCAAATTGGAAGTGGTCAAACAAGAGATGGCAAGAGTGAATGTCAACATTCTAGGAATCAGCGAACTGAAATGGACTGGAATGGGTGAATTTAACTCAGATGACCATTATATCTACCACTGCGGGCAGGAATCCCTCAGAAGAAATGGAGTGGCCATCATGGTCAACAAAAGAGTCCGAAATGCAGTACTTGGATGCAATCTCAAAAACAACAGAATGATCTCTGTTCGTTTCCAAGGCAAACCATTCAATATCACAGTAATCCAAGTCTATGCCCCAACCAGTAACGCTGAAGAAGCTGAAGTTGAACAGTTCTATGAAGACCTACAAGACCTTTTAGAACTAACACCCAAAAAAGATGTCCTTTTCATTACAGGGAACTGGAATGCAAAAGTAGGAAGTCAAGAAACACCTGGAGTAACAGGCAAATTTGGCCTTGGAATACGGAATGAAGCAGGGCAAAGACTAATAGAGTTTTGCCAAGAAAATGCACTGGTCATAACAAACACCCTCTTCCAACAACACAAGAGAAGACTCTATACATGGACATCACCAGATGGTCAACACCGAAATCAGATTGATTATATTCTTTGCAGCCAAAGATGGAGAAGCTGTATACAGTCAGCAAAAACAAGACCAGGAGCTGACTGTGGCTCAAACCATGAACTCCTTATTGCCAAATTCAGACTTAAATTGAAGAAAGTAGGAAAACCACTAGACCATTCAGGTATGACCTAAATCAAATCCCTTATGATTATACAGTGGAAGTGAGAAATAGATTTAAGGGCCTAGATCTGATAGAGTGCCTGATGAACTATGGAATGAGGTTCGTGACACTGTACAAGAGACAGGGATCAAGACCATTCCCATAGAAAAGAAATGCAAAAAAGCAAAATGGCTGTCTGGGGAGGCCTTACAAATAGCTGTGAAAAGAAGAGAAGCAAAAAGCAAAGGAGAAAAGGAAAGATATAAACATCTGAATGCAGAGTTCCAAAGAATAGCAAGAAGAGATAAGAAAGCCTTCCTCAGCGATCAATGCAAAGAAATAGAGGAAAACAACAGAATGGGAAAGACTAGGGATCTCTTCAAGAAAATCAGAGATACCAAAGGAACATTTCATGCAAAGATGAGCTCGAGAAAGGACAGAAATGGTATGGACCTAACAGAAGCAGAAGATATTAAGAAGAAATGGCAAGAATACACAGAAGAACTGTACAAAAAAGATCTTCACGACCCAGATAATCGCGATGGTGTGATCACTGACCTAGAGCCAGACATCCTGGAATGTGAAGTCAAGTGGGCCTTAGAAAGCATCACTACGAACAAAGCTAGTGGAGGTGATGGAATTCCAGTTGAGCTATTTCAAATCGTGAAAGATGATGCTGTGAAAGTGCTGCACTCAATATGCCAGCAAATTTGGAAAACTCAGCAGTGGCCACAGGACTGGAAAAGGTCAGTTTTCATTCCAATCCCAAAGAAAGGCAATGCCAAAGAATGCTCAAACTACCACACAATTGCACTCATCTCACACGCTAGTAAAGTAATGCTCAAAATTCTCCAAGCCAGACTTCAGCAATATGTGAACCGTGAACTTCCTGATGTTCATGCTGGTTTTAGAAAAGGCAGAGGAACCAGAGATCAAATTGCCAACATCCGCTGGATCATCAAAAAAGCAAGAGAGTTCCAGAAAAGCATCTGTTTCTGCTTTATTGACTATGCCAAAGCCTTTGACTGTGTGGATCACAATAAACTGTGGAAAATTCTGAAAGAGCTGAGAATACCACACCACCTGACCTGCCTCTTGACAAATTTGTATGCAGGTCAGGAAGCAACAGTTAGAATTGGACATGGAACAACAGACTGGTTCCAAATAGGAAAAGGAGTACATCAAGGCTGTATATTGTCACCCTACTTATTTAACTTATATGCAGAATACATCATGAGAAACGCTGGACTGGAAGAAACACAAACTGGAATCAAGATTGCTGGGAGAAATATCAATAACCTCAGATATGCAGATGATACCACCATTATGGCAGAAAGTGAAGAGGAACTCAAAAGCCTCTTGATGAAAGTGAAAGTGGAGAGTGAAAAAGTTGGCTTAAAGCTCAACATTCAGAAAACGAAGATCATAGCATCCGGTCCCACCACTTCATGGGAAATAGATGGGGAAACAGAGGAAACAGTGTCAGACTTTATTTTTCTGGGCTCCAAAATCACTACAGATGGTGATTGCAGCCATGAAACTAAAAGACGCTTACTCCTTGGAAGGAAAGTTATGACCAACCTAGATAGCATATTCAAAAGCAGAGACATTACTTTGCCAACAAAGGTTCATCTAGTCAAGGCTATGGTTTTTCCTGTGGTCATGTATGAATATGAGAGTTGGACTGTGAAGAAGGCTGAGCGCCGAAGAATTGATGCTTTTGAACTGTGGTGTTGGAGAAGACTCTTGAGAGTCCCTTGGACTGCAAAGAGATCCAACCAGTCCATTCTGAAGGAGATCAGCCCTGGGATTTCTTTGGAAGAAATGATGCTAAAGCTGAAACTCCAATACTTTGGCCACCTCATGCAAAGAGTTGACTCATTGGAAAAGACTCTGATTGGAAAATCCCTCTGGGAGGGATTGGGGGCAGAAGGAGAAGGGGACGACAGAGGATGAGATGGCTGGATGGCATCACTGACTCGATGGACGTGAGTCTCAGTGAACTCTGGGAGTTGGTGATGGACAGGGAGGCCTGGCGTGCTGCAATTCATGGGGTCGCAAAGTCGGACACGACTGAGCGACTGATCTGATCCAATTCTGTTCCATGTATCACTATATCTATCCTTATGCCAATATACCACATCTTCTTGATTACTGCAGCCTGATAGTAAGTTTTGTAAATCATTCAGATTTTTTTTTTCCCCAAAAGCTGTTGTGGCTATTCTAGTAACTTTGCAGTTCCATAAAAATTTCAGGATAATTTTGACAATTTCCGCAAAGACACCTACTGGAATTTTGATAGGAAGTTGCACTGAATCAATAAATCAGCTTGGAGAGAATCAGCAAACTACACTTACTGAGAGACCAGCAAACTACACTCCACAACCCAAATCCAGTCCTCTACTTGTTTTGTAAATGTAGGCATACCTTGGAGACAGTGCAGGCTTGGTTCCTGACCACTGCAATGAAGTGAGTAGTTCTCTAAAGTGAGTCACACATTTTTTTGCTTTCCTAATGCTTGTTTATACAAGCAAACTTATGTTATGTTTACACTATACTATAGTTTATTAAGTTTGCAACAGCATTATGTCTTTAAAAGTTAAAATGTAGCCAGGAGAAATATCAATAACCTCATATATGCAGATGATACCATCCTTAGGGCAGAAAGTGAAGAGGAACTAAAAAGCCTCTTGATGAAAGTGAAGGAGGAAAGTGAAAAAGTTGGCTTAAAGCTCAACATTCAGAAAACAAAGATCATGGCATCTGGTCCCATCATTTCATGGGAAATAGATGGGGAAACAGCGAAAACAGTGGCTGACTTTATTTTTCTGGGCTCCAAAATCACTGCAGATGGTGATTGCAGCCATGAAACTAAAAGATGCTTACTCCTTGGAAGGAAAGTTATGACCAACCTAGATAGCATATTCAAAAGCAGAGACATTACTTTGCCAGCAAAGGTCCGTCTAGTCAAGGCTATGGTTTTTCCAGTGGTCATGTATGGATGTGAGAGTTGGACTGTGAAGAAAGCTGAGTGCAGAAGAATTGATGCTTTTGAACTGTGGTGTTGGAGAAGACTCCTGAGAGTCCCTTGGACTGCAAAGAGATCCAACCAGTCCATTCTGAAGGCAATCAGTCCCGTGTGTTCACTGAAAGGACTGATGCTGAAGCTGAAACTCCAATACTTTGGCCACCTCATGCAAAGAGTTGACTCATTGGAAAAGACTCTGATGCTGGGAGGGATTGGGGGCAGGAGGAGAAGGGGACGACTGAGGATGAGATGGCTGGATGGCATCACCAACTCAATAGACATGGGTTTGGGTGGACTCCGGGAGTTGGTGATGGACAGGGAGGCCTGGTGTGCTGCGATTCGTGGGGTTGCAAAGAGTCAGACACGACTGAGCAACTGAACTGAACTGTTCTTAATATTAACTATTTTATTGCTAAAAAATGCTAAACATCATCTGAGCCTTTAGTGAGTCATAATCTTTCTGCTGGTGAAGGATTCAAAATATTGAGAATTACCAAAATGCAAGAGAGATATGAAGTGACCAAAAGCTGTTGGAAAAAATGGCACTTACAGACTTGCTCGACATAGGATTGCCACAAACATTCAATCTGTAAACAAAATGCAATATCTAGGAAATACAATAAGATCAAACACAATAAGTCAGGTATTCCTGTAAAATACTTTTGGAACACAGCACCACTCATTCACTGATGTATTATGTTTTCATGATACAACAGAGTGGAGTAACTGCAACAAAGACTTCACGCCCCACAAAGCCTAATACATTCACTGCTGGGTCCCTTACATAACTCAGTCCACTATTAACCATATTGTGTTCCCATCCATGAACATATATCTCCATTTATTTAGATGTCCTTTAACTTCTCTCAGCAATGCTTTGTGTTTCTCTGCCCTTTTGTTAATTTTCTTACTAAGTGTCTTATCCATTTTAAGGCTGTGCTGTGCAGTGCTGAGTCGCTTAGTCATGTCACTAATTAGTTTGTGAACACTTATACCAAGCAATCTTGCTAACCTTACTAGTTCTAGTTATTTTATTGATTTCTGCTCTTATTTTTTATTATTTCATTCTCTCAAGTTACTTTGCTCATTTTTTCCCCAGTTTCTTAAGCTGGAGCTTAAGTTGGTGAATTTGTTAGACCTTTTTTCCTATTTCACATAGGTGCTTTAACATTGTGTCTCTCTAAAGACTGCTTTAGCTGTAGTCTACAAATTTTGATATTATCATTCAGCTAAAAATATTTCCTAATTTCCATTCTGATTTACAGACTATTTACAAGTATTTCCTTTAATCTAGAAATACTCTGGGTATTCCTCAATACCTTGTGTGTTAGTCACTCAGTTGTGTCCGACTCTGTGACCCCATGGACTGTAGCTCGCCAGGCTTCTCTGTCCTCCGAATTCTCCAGGCAAGAATACTGAAGTGGGCTGCCATTCCCTTCTTCAAGAGATCTTCCCAACCTAGGATCGAACCCGGGTCTCCTGCATTGTAGGCAGATTCTTTTATCATCTAAGCCACCAGTGCTAACTGATTTCTAATATAATTCCTCTGTGGTCAGAGACTATAATCTGTATGGTTTCAAGCCTTTGAAGTTTATGTAACAGCCCAGCATATGTTCTCTCTTGGATAACACAATGTGCTCTTGCATACTGTTCACTCTGCAGAAGTCAGGAGTGGTATTCAGTGAATATCAGATAGTGCTGTTCAGATTCCCTTTCTACTCGTTTTGTTGTTTTGTTTTAGTCTAGTTGTTCTGTTACTTGCTGAGAGGGCAGTTTAAACAATCTACTATGACCACAGAACTTTCTTTATTTTCATCAGTTTAGGCTATAAAAATATATACCATTATATTGTCCTGATCAATTTCATCATTATGGAATGATCTCTTTATTTCATAATATTCTGTGTCTTGAAGTTTTTCATTTTAATCTGAAATTAATAAAGCAACTTCTTTTTTATACTCATTATTTTCATGGCAAATTTTCTCCATCTATTTATTTTCAATCTGTCTCTTTATATTCTAAATGCATCTCTTCCAAAAAACCGCAGAGGGAGGAACACTGCCAAATTCATTCTACAAGGCCACCTGATACCAAAACCAGACAAAAAGAGAAAATTAGAGGCCCAAATCACTGATGAACAGAGATGCAAAACTCTTCAACAAAATACTAGCAAACCAAACCGGACAACACATTAAAAGGATTATAGACAATGATTAAGTGGGATTTATCCTAGGGATGCAAGGATTCTTCAATATATGCCAGTCAAACAGGTGAACAGAAGAATAAAAAATCACACGATCATCCCAACAGATACAGAAAAGTCTTTCAACAAAATTTAACACCCATTTATGATTAAAAAAAACCTCTTCAGAAAGTAGGCATAGAGAGACCTACGTCAACATAATAAAGGCCACATATGGCAAACACACAACAAATATTCTTCTCAATGGTGAAAACTGAAAGCATTTCCTCTAAGATCCGGAACAAGACAAGAGTGTCCACTCTCACCGCTGTTTTTCAACATAGTCTTGGAAGTCCTAGCCACAGCAATCAGAGAAGAAAAATAAAAGGAATAAAAGTAGGAAAAGAACAAGTAAACTGTCAACGTTTGCAGAAGACATGACACTATACATAGGAAATCCTAAAGAGGCCACCAGAAAACCACTAGAGCTAAGCAATGAACTTAGTAAAGTTGCAGGATATAAAATTAATGCACAAAAATTCTTGCATTCCTATACACTAACAATAAAAGATCAGAGAGAGAAATTAAGGAAATAATCCCCTTTAACATTGCAACAAAAATTATAAAATACCTAGGAATAACCTACCTAAGGAGGCAAAACACCCATATGCAGAAAACTATAAGATATTAATGAAAGAAATCAAAGATGACACAAACGGAGAGACATATACCATGTTCTTAGACTGGAAGAATCAATATTTTTAACATGACTATACTACCCAAAGCAATCTAAAGATTCATTGCAATTCCTATCAAATTACCAATGGCATTTTTCACAGAACTAGAACAGAAAGTTTTATAATTTTTATGGAAACACAAAAGACCCTGAATAGCCAAAGCAATCTTGAGAAAGAAAAACAGAGCTGGAGGAATCAGGCTTCCTGACATCAGTCTATACTACAAAGTTACAGTAATCAACAGGGTATGGTCTGGGCACAAAACCAGAAATATAAACCAATGGAACTCCAGGGACAGAAAGCCCAGAGATAAACCCATGTGCATCTGGTCACCTGATTTATGACAAAGGAGGCAAGAATATACAATGGAGAAAAAACAGCCTCTTCAAAAAGTGGTGCTGGGAAAACTGGACAGCTACATGTAAAAGAATGAAATTAGAACACTACCTAATACCATTCACAAAAATAAACTCAAAATGGATCAAAGACTTCAATGTAAGGCCAGACACTATAAAATTCTTCAAGGAAAATAGAGGCACAACACTCTCTGATATAATTTGCATCAGTATCTTTTTGGATTTATCTCTTATGGTAATAAAAAAAAAAAAGTAAACAAATGGGACCTAGTGAAACTTGGAAGTTTTTGCACAGCAAAGGAAATCATGAACAAGATGAAAAGACAGCCCTCAGAGCAGGAGAAAGTATTGCAAATGCAGCTCAATATAAAAAAAAAATCAACAACCCAATCAAAAAATGGGCATAAGACCTAAACAGCTCTTTCTCCAAAGAAGACACACAGATGGCCAACCAACACACAAAAAGATACTCGACATCACTAGTTATCAGAGAAATGCAAATCCAAACTACAGTGAGATATTACCCCTTACCTATCAGAATGGCCATCATCTATAACCGATGATGAAGATGTGGAGAAAAGGAAACCCTCGTGCACTGTTGCTGGAAATAAAAACTGGTTCACCTGCTATGGAGAACAACGTGAAGGTTCCTTAAAAAACTAAAAAAACACTACCATATGACCCAGCAATCCCACTACTGGGCACATACCCTGAGAAAACCATAATTCAAGACACATACCCCAATGTTCACTGCACACAATTACAGTCACCAGCCACTTAGATGTCCATTGACAGATGAATGGATAAAGACGTTTGCCGGGGTCCAGCCCTGGCTGATCCAGGGTATTTGAAGGAGAGATGGCGTAGGCGAGGATCAGGAAACAATTGCTTAATTAAACGTTAATTAAGGATATAAAGAGTAATAGGATGAGGATAGCTCAGTGAGGAAATTCAGTGGAGAAAAGAGGCTGAGTAGCTTGGTTTACGCGGGAGACCAATAAAACTTCAAGACAAGAAGTTTGCATCACTTACGTAGGCCGCAGGCATCCTTCCGTTCTCCCGAAGGAGAGGAGACACTGAGGCCTCCCCGGTCGGATCTTAGAAGCCCAGGCATAATTAGTAAGCATGGCGGGTTCCGCGCTCCAGATGGAGACTCAGCCAGAGTGAGAGAGAGAGCGACATGGGGAGACCAAGTTTCGGTGAACAAGGCACGCACTTTATTTTCCAAAGTAGTTTTTATACCTTAAGTTGTGCATAGAGGATAATGGGGGAAAGGGTGGAGTCATGCAGGGACAGCAGTTCCTGGTCCTAATCGAAACCAGGCTTTCAAACTTATCATATGCAAAATTTCAGGTGATTTACATCATCTTCTGGCCAGGAGGCCTGTTAACATTTTAAGAAACTTATTTTTTCTAAAGGTGATTATTCTAAAGTCAGGCACCAGCCTCCAAAAAAAGCACTGGACAAAGCTGCATTCCTATAGGGCAAAGGTGAGGTGGGCTCAATCAAGAAAAGAATTAACTCAAGGGTCCAAGGTTACAAACACTGAGGCTACTACTTACATTTCTATACACCCATTATATCAATCAATACACTGCCAAGGACACAGTAGGTAAGGAGTATGGAGACTTAGCAGCAAACATTGGCCCAATAAGTGAAAAACCCTTCACCAATACAATTTCTAATCAATCCTTTAACTACTCAAAAGAATCTGTGTTTAGACAGTTTAGAACATCTCCTGCCTCTCACAGTTGGGAGGCTCTGAACAATCACATGTGGCCGGAAAAACCTATTCAGGCAGGCTAGAGGATTTCCAAAGGAGTTTGTAGGTTGAAACACTGTCACACCCAGGAATTATTAACTGGAGCTGTAAGCTAACTCTTTTTTCAGAGAGAGGTAGTGGGGGACAGCCCCCCATAAAGTCAGAGGTGTAGGTGAAAGCACAAAGCAGAAAGTAGGCAGACTCTGATTTTGGGGGTATATGCTCGAGAATTTCCAGGGGGACTCCTGAGGCTCGATCCCGCCTTTGCGTATGCTGAGCCTCCTTCCTCATGAAGGGCGGAGTTCCTCACGCTGGCTCCCGGCAGTGATAGACTTCTAATTGAGCTATTCCAGATCCTGAAAGATGATGCTGTGGAAAGTGTTGCACTCAATATGCAATATGCACTCAATATGCAATATGCTGACTCCCGGCAGACATTGTGATACATACATATATATATGTACACAATGGAATATCAGTCATTAAAAGGAATGAATTTGAGTCAATTGAAACAAGGTGGATGAACCTCGAGCCTGTCATATGGAAAGAGAAAACAACTGCAGTATGGTACTGTGTATACATGGCATCTAGAAAAACGGCACTGATGAACTAACTGCAGGGCAGGAATAGACACACAGACGGTCTTGTGGATGCAGAGGAGGAAATGAATCAAGAGAGCAGCACTGACAGATACACACCACCACGTGCAAAAACAGCTGATGGGAAGCTGCCACGTAACACAGGGGCCAAGCCCGGCGCTCTGTGACACACGCTCTGTGACACACGCTCTGTGACAGCCTGGGAGGGGATGCTGGGGGAGAGAGCCTCAGGAGGGAGGGCATGTATATACACACTTACGCCTGATTTGTGTTGTTGTATAGCAGAAACCAACACAATATTGTAAAGCAATTATTCTCCAATTAAAAAAATTAAGTTAAAAAAAAGAATGAATGTGCAAATAAACAGATAAAACTACCACCTTAAAAAAGAAAAGAAAATGTGAGTTGTCTTTATAACAACAGGCTCTCTAGAGTTTATAACTCACGGCAAAAGTTATCTAGTTAGGGCCTTCTGAATATAGCCTTCAAATAAAAATAGGACAAGCTGAAAAAAAAAAAAGTGGTACCTAGATACAATGGAATATTCCTCAGCTGTAGGAAGGAACGAAATTGGCTCCCTGGACACTAAGGGGCGAGTGGGGGAAGCATGAACTGGGGGACTGGGGCTGACACGCACACACTACTGACACTACGTGGAAACAGGTGACCAGTGAGAACCTACTGTGCGGCCCAGGGAGCCTCACTCAGGCTCTACGGCGACGTAAACGGGAAGGCTGCCCAGAAAGGGGTGCACATACAGGAACAGCTGACGCACTCTGCTGTACAGCGGAGACTAACACAACGTAGAGAACCTATACTCCAATAAAAACTTTTTAAAAATAAGAACACAAAATGCACCTCTGTACACAGCATATATTTCAATTTTACTTTTTCTTTCTTTAGCTGCGTCAACAGCTTGCAGAACCTCAGTCCTCTGATCAGGGACTGAACGCAGGCCCTCAGCAGTGAAAGCCTGGAATCTTAACTACTAGGCTACCAGGGAACTCCCTTGCTTTTTTCCTTTAATTCATTCTGACAATCTCTGTGTTTTACTTGGGGTGTTAAGCTCAGTAATACTAAATATTGATATTGCTGGATTTTAGTCTAGCATTTATTTTGTTTGCCCCTTCATTTTTTTATTGCTATTTCTTCTTTCCCACTTTCTTTTGAACTACTTTTTAGAACTCCACTTTAATATATTAACTTTAAATCACATCTCTTAACATTTTTAAGTGATTGCTCAGACCACCTTTCCTGCCTCCTGAGAAATCTGTATACAGGTCACGAAGCAACAGTTAGAACTGGACACGGAATAACAGAGTGGTTCCAAATTGGGAAAGGAGTACGTCAAGGCTATATATTGTCACCCTGTTTATTTAACTTATATGCAGAATACATCATGCAAAATGCCAGGCTGGATGAAGCACAAGCTGGAATCAAGATTTCCGGGAGAGATATCAATAACCTCAGATATACAGATGACACCACCCTTGTGACATAAAGCGAAGAAGAACTAAAGTGCCTTTTGATGAAAGTGAAAAGAGGAGAGTGAAAAAGCTGGCTTAGAAAACTCAACATTCAAAAAACAAAGATCACGGCATCTGGTCCCATCATTTCATGGCAAATAGGTGGGGAAATAATGGAAAGAGTGACAGACTTTATTTTCTTGGGCTCCAAAATCACTGTAGATGGTGACTGCCGCCATGAAATTAAACAACGCTTGATCCTTGGAAGAAAAGCTATGACCAACCTAGACAGCATATTAAAAAGCAGGGACATTACTTTGCCAAGAAAGGTCCGTCTAGTCAAAGCTTTGGCTTTTCCAGTAGTCATGTATGGATGTGAGAGTTGGACCATAAAGAAAGCTGAGAACCAGAATTGATGCTCTTGAACTGTGAGAATGAGAAGACTCTTGAGAGTTCATTGGACTGCAAGGAGATCCAACCAGTCAATCCTAATGGAAATAAACCCTGAATATTCACCGGAAGGACTGATGCTGAAGCTGAAACTCCAATACTTTGGCCACCTGATGCGAAGAGCCGACTCACAAGAAAAGACCCTGATGCTGGGAAAGACTGAAGGTAGGAGGAGAAGGGAATGACAGAGGATGAGATGGTTGGATCGCCTCACACACTTGATGGACATGAGTTTGAGCAAGCTCCAGGAGTTGGTGATGGACAGGGAAGCCTTGCGTGCTGCAGTCCAGAGAGTCACAAACAGTCGGACACGACTGAGCCAATGAACTGAACTGACTCTATGATTACTTTTACTGAACTGAAGTGACAAGGACAATCGTTCTCAACTAGGGGTGATTTTGCCTCGAGGGAACATTTGTTAATGAGTGGAGACAATTGGGGGTTGGAGAAGACCACTGCTGACATCTAGTGGTAGACCAGGGATACTGCCAAACACCCTACAATGCACAGGACAGCTTCTCACAACAAAGAATTATACAGCCCACAGGTCTACAGTGCCAAGTTTGAGAAACTGCTCCAGGGATTATAATATATACTGTTAACTTAAACATTAGCCCATGTTACATAACATGTAAAAACTCTGAAACTGTATAGGTTTATGTATCCATTCAGAGAGACAGGCATACCAGACCACCTGATCTGCCTCTTGAGAAACCTGTATTCAGGTCAGGAAGCAACAGTTAGAACTGGACATGGAACAACAGACTGGTTCCAAATAGGAAAAGGAGTACGTCAAGGCTGTATATAGTCACCCTGCTTATTTAACTTATATGCAGAGTACATCATGAGAAATGCTGGGCTGGAGGAAGCACAAGCTGGAATCAAGATTGCTGGGAGAAATATCAGTAACCTCAGATATGCAGATGACACCACTCTTATGGCAGAAAGTGAAGAGAAACTAAAGAGCCTCTTGATGAAAGTGAAAGAGGAGAGTGAAAAACTTGGCTTAAAGCTCAACATTCAGAAAACTAAGATCATGGCATCTGGTCCCATCACTTCATGGCAGATAGACGGGGAAACAGTGAAAACAGTGGCTGACTGTATTTTTCTGGGCTCCAAAATCACTGCAGATGGTGACTGCAGCCATGAAATTAAAAGACGCTTACTCCTTGGAAGGAAAGTTATGACCAACCTAGACAGCATATTAAAAGGCAGAGACATTATTTTGCCAACAAAGGTCTGTCTAGTCAAGGCTATGGTTTTTTCTGTGGTCATGTATGGATGTGAGAGTTGGACTATAAAGAAAGCTGAGCGCCGAAGGATTGGTGCTTTTGAACTGTGGTGTTGGAGAAGACTCTTGAGAGTCCCTTGGACTGCAAGGAGATCCAACCAGTCCATCCTAAAGGAGATCAGTCCTAGGTGTTCATTGGAAGGACTGATGTTGAAGCTGTAGCTCCAATACTTTGGCCACCTGATGCAAAGAGCTGACTCATTGGAAAAGACCCTGATGCTGGGAAAGATTGAGAGCAGAAGGAGAAGGGGACGACTGAGATGAGATGGTTGGATGGCATCACCGACTTGATGGACATGGGTTTGGGTGGACTCTGGGAGCTGGTGATGGACAGGGAGGCCTGGTGTGCTGCGGTTCATGGGGTCGCAGAGTTGGACACGACTGGTCCGCTCAGCCACCCCACACCCATTTTTAACAACATCGTTTCTGTGTAACATGCCTACATACCATAAATACCACAGAGGCAATGCTATAGTTTTTGTTTTAGTCATACATATTTTAAAGACATTAAAAAGAAAAAATAGCTTGTTATATTTAATTATACCATTTCCAATATTCTTCAATTATTTTGAATATTCAGGTTTCCCTCTGGTATTATTCCCCTTTAGTCTGAATAACTTCTTTTAACATTTCTTATAGTGAAAGTCTCTTAGTGATAAGTTCTTAGTTTCTTTTTATCTGAAAATGTTGTCTCACCTTCTTCCTTGTGAGATATTTTTACCAGATACAGAATTCAGGGTTGATAGGCTTTTTACCTTTCAGCACTTTTTAATAGAAGTTTTGTTGGGACTTCCGTGGTGGTCCAGTGGTTAAGAATCTGCCCTGTGATGACGCAGGGGTCAAGGGTTTGATCCGTGGTCAGGGAAGAAGTTGCAGAGCAACTAAGCTGGACCACTGTAACTACGCAGCCCACATTTTTGGAGCCCATGCGCCACACCTAGAGAGCCCATGCGCCACACCTAGAGAGCCCGTGGCCCACAGCAAAAGACTGCACATGGTGCAATAAAGGTCCTGTGTGCCACAACCAAGACCCAACACAACTGAATATACTCTTTAAAAATAAATAAAATTTAAAATATAAAAGTTTTATCATGTCGTCTCCATAAATTCTGATGAATAGTGCATGGTCATCTGAATTATCTCTGTATGTAATGTGTTGTTATTAACTGGCAACTTTCAAGACCTTCATTTGACCATTGCTCTTTGACAATCATGTGCCTAGCCTGATTTTTCTCATACTCATCCTGTTTGGGGCTTGCTGAACTTTTTGAACTTATAAAATTGACCAAATTTTTAGCTTCTGAACATGATTTCTTTAAATGTTTTTCCTACCTATTGTCTATTCTCTCTTGGGTCTGTAATTACACACACGCTAGCCATTTTGCTCCACAGGTTTCTGAGGCTCTTTTTTCCATAATTTCCCATCTCCTTTATTTCTCCGAATAATTTCTATTGCTCTAGCTTCAATTTTACTGATTCTGTCCTGTCATCTCCTCTCTGCTATTTAACCAGGTGAACATTTTATTTCAGATATATATTTTCAAAAAATGCTGAGGGTTCATTTGACTCTTTTTAGCATTTCTATTTCTCTGTTAAGATTTCCTGTCTTGTCTCTCATTTGAAACATATTTACCTTTATGGAAAATCGAGCAATTTAAACAGCTGCTCTAAAGACCTTGAATGATCAAACATTTCAACATCTGAGGCATCTTGGGACTGGTACTTGTTGACTGTCTTTTTTTTCTTTTTTTGATAGACTCTTTTTCTTGAGAATGGGTCATAATATGAGTCATAATATCCAACTTTGGATTATATCCTATATTCACTGTGAATTTTATGTTGCAGAAAATCTGCATTCCGTTAAACACCTTTGAAGAGTGTTTTACAAGGAATTAGCTTCTTCAGACAAACCACAAACTTCATAACATCTGAGATGCATGGCAACTCAGATCAAGCAATGGTTCAGGAGTCAGCCAGAGATTCAGGATTCCACACAGAATCAAGGTTCCCCTCTTGTGGCTCTCTGGTTCCTCCCACCAGACAGAAAGTGGGCTTTCCATTAGGCTGTTAGCTGTCCGGCACCATCAATGCCGTTAACTGTGCGAACTTCAGGACAAAGCCCCAAAAAAGGAAATTTACTCTGCCATTCACTTCCTCTAAGTTTTTCCTCCCCTCCCTCTAAAATACGCTGCTTTCTGTTCACTCACCAGAGCTTCAAGTTTTTCTGCTTTATTCATAGTTTGTCACTGATATCTGCAGGAGATCTTGTCAGACAGGGGCTACTCAACCATTACCTGACCATCATCTTTTTTGTATATAATTTCTGAAGTGGTAGACTGGGGAAGTACAGATATATACTGTGTATGTGCATTTCAACAAAGTATCCGAAATAGTATTTTATTATATCCTAGAATAAAAGTATGTTAAAAGGGGAGGAACTCTTACATTTGTCATTTGTCCAACACTTTGATTTTATAGACATGGAAACAAAGTCCCAGAAAGTCAAGCAGTCAACATTAACATCTGGGATGCAATGTAAATGATTTGAGAGATAGTTTGAGCACTCTGTCTTCTCAATACCACATATCTCTTTTGGATATAACAGAGAAGTAGGGACTGGCTAATACTACTCAAAAAGTTTTTTAGACAATCAAAAAAACCTTCCTTAAGGAATACCAATGAAGTGATATGTGTCTACCTGATGGAGGATTTCAGTGATATAAAGACTTGTCATACCTTTGTCCTGTCCTGCACAAATGCACACACTCCTACATTTATTGACTTGACAAATACCTACTGCTTGCAAACCATGTACTAGGAATGCAGCAGGGAACAAGAACGGCATGGTCCCCAGCCTCCGAAAGTTTGTATTCTAGCAGCTTGTATTCTAGCTCAGGAGACAATAAACAATGAAAAGAAGCTTTCACACTGGTGACCCCCTCCTACTTGAAAGCTCTTCCCTTGGCTTTTTCCTCCACTCGTCCCTACACGGTTAGTCCTTGGTCCCTACTGACATTAGACGTTTTCCCTCAGTAATCTCAACTTCTGCCTGTGATTCTCACAATGTACACACTGATGACTCTCAATTTTTCATTTTTAACAGAGATCTCTCAAGCTCTAAACTATCTCTTATACATATTCAATGATGTGCACCACATAGGCCCTTCGAATTTGCCGTCTTCAAAACTGAACTCCACTCACTCCCTGTCGTGCACATTTCTCTGTCTTTCCCATCTCAGTAGTAAAACCTAGACGCCTCTGCCTGTTTTACCTCTCGTGTCCAGTGAGTGGGTCGCCAACTCCTTTTAATTTCACTTCCTGAAACTTTCTGCACTACAACCCCTCTGTTACTGATCCAATCATTACTTCAGTAGCCTCCTAAGCAGTTTCCCAGCATTTTGCATCAGAATTGCTTTGCTCTAACACAAATCTAATAATGTCATTTCCTCCGTGTCTTCATAAGTAATTTATTTCTGAAAGAGGCCAATGGAACTTTGGGCTACCTTAAAGTATCAGCAATAGTTCCAATCTACACTAAATGTTATGAGTGCTATCTTTTATGAGAATCAGTGACAAACTGAAGGTCTTGCCGAGAAAAGCAATCAAGACAGGGTGTGGCCCTGAGTTCAGTGGTATGAGAAAAGGCTGAAGTAAATACTCATATTTAATCTAGATAAAAGAAAACTTAGTGGGGACTTAAAACTTAATTTGAAGAACTATTTACAGTAGAGGAATAAGACAACCTGAGTACCACAGGCCACGTCAGAAACATGGGGTCTGAGTGCAGGGATGTCAGCTCAGTACCAGGACGGTGACACTGACTGGGACGCTGTGTGATGCTGCAAATCCTCTCACACTAGAGACTCTGCAAGCAGGAGCCGGACAAGCACATCATGGATGCTGTCAGCACACAGGACTTCTGAGCACAACAGGAGACTGATCTGAACGTCGGCTTGCTGAATGTAGACTTAGAGTGATTCACTTATGGCACCTAACCACAAGAGGAATAATTCACACTGATATTTTCTGGATAACCAGGAAAATCATCCAGACATCTTCCTTCCTGATCAAATTCGGACTGCCGTTTTCCACCTAGGAAGTAACTACGGATTCCTCTAAGGTAGCCATCAGGTAGTAGTCAATTGATATGAAAGAAAAGCAGCATGCATTTGAGAATGTTTACTATGTAGTTTTTAATGCTATAAAGACCTTGAAAATAAATGTAAATACAGGTAGCACAAGCTATATAAAAATGCTCTATATGCAAGAATATAAAATTCCCCTTCCTTTTTCACTTTGCTGCTATGGACGTCTTTGTTCTTTAAATTTCATGGCACCTGGTCGCTACTTCTTGATCTCTCAGGACCCATTTACAGAGGTATAGAAGAAAAAGTTAAAAAAAATTTTTTTTGCAGACCAAAAGCATCTACTTATTGGACAACTCTAGGTTCTTTCTTAATAAGATACAGCCATTTCTTTTTTGAGGTATCTGTATATTTTGGCCAGCCAAGAGTGAAGGGGAAGGCACACTCAATGCAAGACACAAATGTTTCTCTTTTGATTCAATCAAAAAACCTTTGTAAGTAGCATCCCACGCAGGGATTGGTTCAAGATGGCACAGTAAGAGGACATGCACTCAGCTCCTCCTGAGAGAGCACTGAAATCACAGTTACTGAACAACCATCAAGAGGAGAACGCTGGAATCCACCAAAACAGATACCCCATGTCCAAAGACAAAGGAGAAGTACACCGGTCTTAGTAACCCAAATCATGAAATCACAAGAACTATCCCACAGGAAGAAATCGATACACATGGTTTTCTGATGCTCTCCGGGGTACAGAGTGAGTTCAACAGACTTCTGGGGGGATGGCTCAGAACCTAATTACTATATATAAAACTGCTTCTATGGAACACTTTTAAAACACCCCCAAATTAAAACAGGTCAGGACTATCTTTATGAAGATCTTAATGCTTTATCAGCAAGTCTACTAGAAGAAAAATTACTTAAGCTGTAGCACTGAGAACAATTATGCAAATCTTTGAATGGCAGAGGCTGCAGCACTAATAGCTATTAGCTACTTCTTTTACTTGTCAAAAGGAAGCGATCATTTTCACCAGTAAAGTGCTGCGTTATTTCTCATTACCCATTAATTCTCTCAAAAGTTACTCACAGCTGAAGAGTAGAGTTCAAACTCTTGCTCAGGGAGGAAAGAATGCCAGCCATCTTCTATCACTTCAAACATGGGCCGGTAAAAGAAAGGATACATCAGAGTGATGGAGTCCAGGGTAGATAACGCCTACGGGAAAAAAGAAGTAAAGAAAGAAAAAAGGAACGTGTCACAATTCCAAGCATTTTCTAATTGCCAAATTGATATTCATCAAATATGGCCTAAAATGATGGACACCTAATACACTTCTCTAACATTATATTTATCACTAGATACAATTATACCTTATTTTCAGCCTCTAACACGGTATCTGGCACATAACACTCAATTAGCATTTGCTGAATTAACAAAATAACAAAACAATGTGCACACCTATTCTAGAAGAAAAATGGAAAAAACTTCTTCTTGAGACCATGTAATAAGGCCTAATGAAAAGGTCCAAATGTTTCTGGGGATTAGAGAACAGGCTGCAGTTAATCAGTAAGGCCTTGGCTCAAAATCCAGTTATTAACTACATATGTAAGTTACTTAAAACCAGAGTTTCTGAGCAATTGTAAAAAAAGCTTAGTAGGCAAAGAGTCAGACTGCTGGACTCAAATTCCAGATGCCAGCGCCAACAGTGGTATTGTGTGACTCGGCCACTCCGGGCCCCAGCTGTCAATGGAGGAAATAACTCCAGAGGGCCGCGCCTAGGGCTGCTGAGGCATTAACAGAATGTGTGCAGCAGGGCTAGGACGGTACCGGACACACAGCAAGCTCTAATTTCAGCTACGGTATGCTCCACGTAGCCTCCATCAACGTGAAACTCCCTCCATTCCTGGAGTGAGCAGATGCCCTCACACCTTCATGCTACGCTAACCCCTCTCAAACCGGGGCAGTAACTCTGTGGTCCCAAAGTGAGCCTAGAGGCCATCTGAAGTACAAGGCCAAGGGATCCTGACTAGATGAGGAGCTGAGAGACGGAACGTCCCCTGTCACCTGGCAGTTACATCCTTCTGACAGGGGAGTTTTAGAAAGCATTTCTATGGCTAGAAAAAACAAAGGCACCAAAATCAATTAGCACAATTCAAACTGCTGTAATTTTGGAGACACTCAGCTGGAGGGGCGTGAGGGGGCCAACATCATGCTAACATCCCCAAGCTCTCAGAGAAAAGCTACCTCCTTCTAAGTCACAGAAAGATCAGGTCAGTAGAACCTTTATTTAATTTTTAAATTTTATTATTTTACTACTTAAAAAATATTCTTTGCAGTATTAAAAAATTTTTTCAGCTTTACTGTGGTATAAATTGATAAATAAAATGTAAAATATTTCTAACGTACAATGTGATTATTTGATACACAAACACACTGTAAAAGAGTTCCCCCCTTGAGTTAATTAACACATCCATCACCTCACATATTTACCCTCTGTTGTTGCTTTTGAGAACATTTAAGTTGTACTCTCTTGGCAGATTTCAGTTACATAATACAGTGTTGACAACTATAGTCTATGTTATACATTAGATTCCCAGGTCTGTAACTTTGACCAGCCTCTCCCTATTTCACCCACCGCTAGCCCCGGGAAACCACTTTTCTACTCCCTGTTTCTATGTGTTTCCCTTTTCTGTTTTTGAGATTCCACATATAAGTGATACCATGCAATATCTGTCTCTGTCTGGCTTGTTTCACTCAGCACAACGCCCTCCAGTCTCACCCACTGTTTGCTCAGGCCATTCTTCGTGTGGCTGTTCCCACGGGCAGGACTGCTTTCCTTTTGATGGCTGAATACTATTCCACTGTGTGTGTGCACATGTGTGCACGCACTGTGTGTGTAATCTTCTTTATTCATCCATCCATCAACAGACACTTAGGTTTTTATATTCTTTGAATATTATGAATAATACTGCAATGAACATGGGAGTACAGATATCTCTTTAAAACAATCATTTTGTTTCCTTCAGATATACACCGAGAAGTGGGATTGCCAGATCAAAGATCCTTTTTCAATTTCTTGAGGAACCTCCATACTATATTAATAGTGACTGGTACAATCATTATTTTAAATCCATGTTCACAAACATTCCAGCAGGCAATAAGCACTCAGACTTGTCATGATTACATTTCATGTAGCTAGAGACAGAACTTTTCCTTTAAACACATTAATGCTCAAAGAAATAACCCTAAAAGACAACCGAAACTACACATAAAAAAAATGGTTCATCAGACTTGCTACTATAATTTAGAAAACTGAGCACTTGCCAGTTATTCTTCAAATGGGATTCTACTTAGGGTAGCAGATTTTCATTATATGAATTTTGATAACAAAGAATAGCTCAACTATGCTTTATAAGAATTCACTTATTACTACCAAATTATATCAAGCTGTATGGAGGGACAGAGGAAAACTGGACGCCAGGACAAGGCTAGAGGCCAAGCACACCGTGTGCATGCACTCTGCTGGGAAAACAATCAACAGAGCGTTCATTTTCTAAGGTCAAATCACAAGAGTGGCTCAGCATTTGCGGCTTCTTCTCAGCCATAAGGGCTTCTCTGTAGTCAGTCAGTTTCTACAGAGTTTTACATAATATTTAATATGTATAGCTAAATAAGCAACTGATTAGTGTCAAATGCTAACAAAGCTAAATGCCATCAGAGTGGGGTAATAGGCTTTTTTGCCCTGTTTCTTCACCACAGGCAATTTCACTAACATCCACCGGCTATCTTACAAGTTATAAAAGGGATAAGAAAAAAAAAATGTGCATGGGTCAGTGAAAATCCAACCCCACAACTGAAAAAAAAATAACATGCTCAACTGAAGTGGGTGAGTGGCACTACCTGGCCCAAAGAGCAAGACAGCATTTCCCTTCAACAGCCTAGAACGCACAGTGTGATTCTCACTCACGTCAACAAATTCAGCCAAGTCAGCATTTCCTATGTTATTTCCAATGATGAATATGTAACACAAAGAGTTCAGCTTATCTTCTTGTTTTCATAAGAAAAATTTAGCAAAAGCAGAAAGAAAAATACTACATGCCATTTTCTCAGTACCATAACAGTTCTTCTATTTCTGTTTTTTTTTTTTGTTTAAAAGCCAAAGGAAATCCTAGTTACAGGTTTAAGCCTTTCTGCCTCCTTTTAATAGTTAAGCCAATAGCATTTATTCTGCACACAAAGCCCATATTAGGCACTCAAAGACAGAAGGAAAAAAAAACCTCAATGTGTCTCTATAATTATCTAGAAAATACTATAAATGTAAAGTTAACTGCTATAATTTAGTGGTAATGATGTAAAATAAAGCAATTTTAAAAATGAGTATATACCAAAAGAGTTGGTTGAAGTGAGAAAGAAAATAGTGTGTCCCTTGGACTGCAAGGAGATCCAACCAGTCCGTCCTAAAGGAGATCAGTCCTGGGTGTTCATTGGAAGGACTGATGCTGAAGCTGAAACTCCAATACTTTGGCCACCTCATGCGAAGAGTTGACTCATTGGAAAAGACTCTGATGCTGGGAAGGATTGGGGGCAGGACGGAAAGGGGACGACAGAGGATGAGATGGCTGGATGGCATCACTGACTCGATGGACGTGAGTCTCAGTGAACTCCGGAGTTGGTGATGGACAGGGAGGCCTGGCGTGCTGCGATTCATGGGGTCACAAAGAGTCGGACACGACTGAGCAACTGAACTGAACTGAACTAATTCAATTTAAACACTAAATTATCCAAGTAAAATTTCTATTATTTCTAATCTGGACATATGTTCGCTATCATTTCTATAAATACAAAATGAATACATCCTATCTCAAACAAACAGGATATACGGAAATTCAAATTTACTGAAAACAAACAAAAGACTACAATCATTAGTGATAATTACTTGCTTTACAAAAGAAAGAAGATTTTCAAAAAGTCTCAACATTTAGAAACACACAATGGAATATTATTCAGCCTTAAAAGGGAAGGAGATCCTGTCACATGCTACAACATAGATGAACCCAGAAGAATAAGTAACATTAATAACTTCTCTAAGTCAATAAAATCTTTTTACACTCCTGTAACAATGATTCAGGGTAAGGCTTTGCGTTCAGTCTTCCAGATTTGAGCCACAGAACATGACTCAAATGATATTTATCTAAAAGAGAAACATAAGAGTTACAGTGAATCCGAAAATAAAGTTCCTTCTTTTATCAAAACACGTACCTCAATGGAACTGGCTATATTCAAACATTCTTCCATTCCAGGAATATCCAACTGAATAATTCGAAAATCCTTACATTTTATGATGATGGTACCCAGTGGTCCCACAAATCTATAAAAAAATCATAAATTATGCTTAAGGACATATATACTCCCATCGCAAAGTATATGATTATTTCTTCAAAAGGAGGTGGTTAGGCGTAATCACCAGCTATACAGGCAGACCTCGTTTTATTGTGCTCACTTTACTGAGCTTCCCAGATGGTGTGTTTTTTAAAGACTGAATGTTTGCTGCAACTTTGTGTCCGGCAAGTCTGTTGGCACCATTTTTCTAATAGCATTTGCTCACTTCTCTCTGCATCACATTTTGGTAATTGTCACATTACCCAAGCCTTATTATTGTTGCTGCTATTGTGTTATACTTGTCACTGTGCCTTATC
Source organism: Bos indicus (assembly GCF_029378745.1). NCBI lineage: Eukaryota > Metazoa > Chordata > Mammalia > Artiodactyla > Bovidae > Bos > Bos indicus. The sequence goes on from NC_091767.1 coordinate 7,861,586, forward strand.
ATCAGTGATCTTTGATATTACTACTGTAACTGTTTTGCGGCCCCAGTAACCTGCCCATATATGACAGCAAACTTAACTGATAAATAAGTGTCTTCTGACTGCTTGACCAACTGGCTGTTTCCCCATCTCTCTCCCTTTCCTCAGGCCTCCCTATTTCCTTAAACACAACAATATTGAAATTAAGCCAATTAATAACTCTATAATGCCCTCTAAGAGCTCAAAGGAAAGGAAGAGTCACACATCTCACTTTTTTACATCAAAAGCTAAAAAAGATTAAGCTTAGTAAGGAAGCCATGTCAGTTGAAATAGGCCAAAAGTTAGGCCTCTTATTAGCCAAATAGTTAGCAAGTTGTGAATGCAAAGGGAAGTCCTTGAAGGAAATTAAAACTGCTACTCCAGTGAAAATAAGAATGATAAGAAAACAAAAAAAGCCTAAGTGCTGATAGAAAGTTTTAAGATCAGTCGGCCATAACATTACCTTAAGTCAAAGCCTAATCCAGAGCAAGGCCCCTACTCTAATTCTCTAAAGATGGAGACAGGAAAGAAACCTATTAGAGAAAAGTCTGAAGCAAGCAGAGGTTTGTTCATGAGATTTAAGGAAAGAAGCTGTCTCCATCACATAAAAGAAAGCAGCAAGTGCTGATGTAGAAGCAGCAGCAAGTTATCCAGATACAGTTAAGGTAATTCATGAAGGTGGTTGCCTCAAACAACAGATTTTCAATGTAGACAAAACAGCCTAGGGCTTTCCTATTGGCCCAGTGGTAAAGAATCCACCTGCCAATGCAGGAGACACGGGTTCCATACCTGGTCCAGGAAGATCCCACATGCTATGAAGCAACTACGCCCATGCACCACAACCACTGACCCTGTGCTCTAGAGCCCGGGAGCCACAACTACCGAAGCTCGTGCACCCTAGAGCCCGTGCTCCACGGCGAGAGCGGTCAGCGCAAGGAGAAGCCCACGCACGGCAGTGAAGAGAAGCCCCCGCTCGCCGCAGCTAGAGAAAAGCGCAGCCCAACAGGGAAGACCCAGCGCAGCCAAAAATAAATAAAACCTTTTAAAAAAGCAGCCTTATATTGGAAGAAGATGGCATCTAGGACTTCAATAGCTAGAAAGAAGTCAATGCCTGGCTTCCAAGATTTTAAGGGCAGATATACTCTCTTCTGAGGGGATAATGTGGGTGGTGAATTAAAGCTGATACCAGTGCTCATTTACCATTTCCAAAGTCCGAGGGCCCTGAAAAATTATGTTAAATCTACTGTGCCTGTGCTCTATAAACGGAACGACAAAGCCTGGATGACAGCACATCTGTTTATAACAGGGTTAACTAAGTATGTTAAGCTCTCTGTTGAGAGCCACTGTTCAGAAAGAAAGATCCTTTTCAAAACACTACTACTCACTGAGGAGGCACCTGGTCACCTCCTATCTGAAGGAGACATACGATGACATACACGTTGTTTTCATGCCGGTCAACACAATGCCCATTCTGGAGACTGTGGATCCGACTTTGAAAACCTCTGGAAAGGATTCATCATTCTAGATGCCATTAAGAATATTTGTGCTTCACGGGAAGAGGTCAAAATATTAACATTACCAGGAGTGTGGAAGAAGTTGACTCTAACTCTGATGGATGATGTTGAGGAGTTCAAGAGTTCAGTGGAGGAAGTCACTGCAGATGTGGTGGAAATAGCAAGAGAAATAGAAGTAGCATGTGAAGATGTGAATGAACTGCTGTAGTCTCATGATAAAACTTTAATGGATAAGGGTTAGGGTTAGGGTTAGGGTTAGGGTTTAGGGTTAGGATTAGGGTTAGGGTTAGAGTTGAACCAAGTGTTTTCTTGAAATGGAGTCTACCCCTGGTAAAGATTGTTGAAATGACAACAAAGAAATCTGAATATTACGTAAGCTTAGCTGATAAAGCAGCAAGAAGGTTTGAGAAGACTGATTTTAATTTTGAGGAAAGTTCTATTGTGGGGAAAAATGCTATCAAACAGCACTGCATGCTTCAGACAGATTGTTCATGAAAGGAAAGAGTCAATCAATGTGGCAAACTTCATTCTTGTCTTATTTTAAGAAATTGTCAGAGCCACCTCAACCTTCAGCACCCACCACTCTGATCAGTCAGGGTTAATCAGCATTGAGGCAAGACCCGCCACTGGCAAAATGGTTACAACTCACTGAAGGCTCAGATGATGACTGGCATTTTGTTTAGCAATAAAGTATTTTTAAATTAAAATATATATTTTTTTCAGATATAATGCTATTGCACAGTTAACAGACTACAGCACAGTGTATCACAACTTTTATATGCATTTGGAAACCAAAATATTGACGTGATTTATTGAGGTAGTCTCCAGACTACCAAACACACAACACCTCTGCTGTGTGCCTGTATTCGACTTCCTTCTTCTCCTTTACTAGTTTAATGAAGGAAGAACCTCATGCCTCCATCATTAAAATCTGAGCCATGAATTACTTAAAATACATATATTAAAAGATTTTAATATATAAAGTCATTCACACTAGGCCAATTCATTTAGTGGAGATTATTAGGAGTCTCACTTCAAAGAATAAGAAAAATAAAACTGTAGTTGATGTATTAAGTGTTTGTATAGAGATATGTCTGAAGCATAGGAAAAACTGTTCATTTCAGATTTCACTTCCCTCCAAATTTGCAACAGTTGATTTGAAAAATAAGTATCTTTTTTTCCCAGTCTTTAAAACATATTAACTTGCAATATCTATTCTAAGTCAAGGAAAACTTCAGAGTAAATGCCATATCTAATCATAAATTTTGTTATCACTAAGTTTTGAATAAATTTATCTTACCTTAGTTGGGACTTTTGTCTTCCTTCTCCTGATGTTTTCTTTTGTCTATACTTGTTGATAGCTCTGATTTTCCTTTTGCTTTGCCACAAATTGCCCCAGTTCTTTCACATTAATACTTGTGAATATTCCCTAAACTATGACTTCTTATACTGATCCAGAACTGGTAATTGTATTTATACTGTGCCTAGTTTAGGAAGAAGACTCCTACAGCTACTCTTCCTGAATTCTGTAAATACCCCCATCCCCAACATCACTGCGGATTTGGATAAGCGAAAGTTATCAACATGGGTCAAATCCTAGCAAGAAAATTCCATCAGATATCCATAACTGGTCAATACAGTGGAATGCCTCTTATAAAGTATATTTTGAAAAGTCATATTCTTGTCATTTCCACTTCTGGCAAAGTTTGAATTTCAGGGACCATGTTTACCCTACTACCCGAAACAACTAAAATAAGGAGGCAAAATATAAGGAAGAACCATTTTCAAGACGCTGAACATCAAACAACAATTTTTAAGACATGGAACAAAGATCTCTGGGAGATGAGAAACAAGATGAGTCTGATGACTGCCCCAGTGCACTGTTTTGAGATTTTCCGAGTTATAGTGAAGGGAGGGAAGAATTGGGTGGGGCTGATAGTCTGAGAAGACCATCTATATTACGAAAGAAGGAAATTAATGAAGAAAATTTGGGTCTCAAATTAGTGACCTCAGATTCCACTATACTAGAAATATACCAGCAAGTTGAATCCAAAGCAGAGACTATTAAATAACAAAGATAAGAGAGGAAAAAATTAATTAAAAAAAGAGACAAGAGAAGATTGTAGGGAAAAACAAAGCAAAAATGACTGCTTCAAAAGATCATTTAAGAGTGATAATCTTCTAGGCAGACATTAGGAAAACAGAAAGTCACAATCTAACAATGTCAGAAATGAGAGAGGTTACAATCATATAGACTCCACAGACACTAAAAAATACTAAGGGAATATTAGGAACAATTTTATGCCAATAAATTCAACAATGTAAATGATACGGACAAATTTCAAAGAAGACACAAACTACTAAAGATCATTCAAGAACAAATAACTTGGTTAATTCTTTATCTGATAAATAAACTGAAATTTTCATTAAAATGTTTCCCACAAAGAAAACTCCAGTCCTGGGTGGCTTCACTGATGAATTCCATAAAATATTTAAGGAAAAAATACTATCAACTCAAGAAAAATTCTTCCAGAAAACTGAAAAAGAGACATTTACTTCTCAATTCACACCTAAAGCCTGGCATTTTCCTAATACAAAAACCAAAGACACGACAAGACAACTACAGACCAACAGCCCTCATAAACTAGATATAAAATTTCTAAACAAAACATTAGCAAGTTAAATCCAACAATACATAAAAGGATAATCATGAGTAACTCAGGTTTACTGCAGAAATGCATGGCAGTTTTAACAAAGTATGTTACTGTGTTAAACTGAAAAAGAAAAACCATACTCTCATCTCAACAAATACACAAAATGCATGACAAAATCCCACAGCCATTCAAGACTCTAAAATGAAACAAAACAACCCAACTCTCAGCCAACTAAGAACAGAAGTGAACTTCTTCAACCTGAAAAACAGCACTTACCAAAAGCAACTCTACCACTAAGAGTATGCTGCTGCTGCTAAGTCGCTTCAGTCATGTCTGACTCTGTGCAACCCCATAGACGGCAGCCCACCAGGCTCCCCTGTCCCTGGGATTCTCCAGGCAAGAACAGTGGAGTGGGTTGCCATTTCCTTCTCCAATGCATAAAAGTGAAAGTGAAGTCGCTCAGTCGTGTCCAACTCTTAGTGACCCCATGGACTGCAGCCCACCAGGCTCCTCTGTCCATGGGATTTTTCAGTTAAGAGTACTGGAGTGGGTTGCCATTGCCTTCTCTGACCACTAAGAGTATACTTAATGGTAAAAGGCTGAATGCTTTCTCACCAGGAATAATGCTAAGATTTCACTCTCAACACTTCTACTCAACACTGTGGAACCAGGGGCTTCCATGGTGGTCCAGTGGTTAAGAATCTTCCTTGCAGTGCAGGGGACACTAGTTCGATCCCTGGTCTGGGAAGATCGCGCGTGCTGTGGAACAACTAAGCCCGTGCACCACAACTAGTGAGCCCACACTCTACAGCCTGTGAGCCACGACTGCGGAGCCCAAGTGATGCAGCTACTGAAGCCCGAGTGCTCTGGAGCCTCGAGTTCTGCAAAAAGAGAGGCCACCACGATGAGCAGCCTGTGCACTGCAATGAAGAGTAGGCCCGTCTAGCTGCAACTAGAGAAAGCCCATGAGCAGCAACAAAGACCCAAGACAGCCAAAAAGAATTTTTGTAAGATTTTTTAAAATAAAAACATTGTACTACCAGTTACACCCAGTGCTACATAGCAAGAAAACAAGATAAGTGACATCTAGGTTGAAATGGAAGAAATAACACTGTTTTTAGTTGTTTGGAAAAGATTCTGATGCTGGGAGGGATTGGGGGCAGGAGAAGGGGACGACAGAGAATGAGATGGCTGGATGGCATCACTGACTCGATGGACGTGAGTCTGGGTGAACTCCGGGAGTTGGTGATGGACAGGGAGGCCTGGCGTGCTGCGATTCATGGGGTGACAAAGAGTCGGACACAACTGAGCGACTGAACTAAACTGAACAACTGCCTATTTAGAAAATCTGAAGAAAATTGTTTTTTAAAAAGCTATTGAGTAAATGAATTTAGTAAAGCTGAAGGATACAAAAATATACAAAAATCAATAGCTTGCATATCAATGGCAGGCCAGTAAGCAAATTATTCACTCTCTCTAGAAATAAGCTGGCTTCCCAAGTGGCTCAGCAGTAAAGAATTGACCTGCCAAGAAGGAGACTCAAGATCAACCTCTGGGTCAGGAAGATCCCTTGGAGAAGGAAATGGCAACCCACTCCAGTATTCTTGCCTGGAGAATTCCATGGGCAGAGGAGCCTGGTGGGCTACAGTTCACGGGGTTGCAAGAGTGGGACACGACTAAACAACAACAAAACAACAATAACAAAGGAAATTAGCTAACCTTGAGAGTGGCAAGCCCTAAGATGACAATGTGTCATAAAATACAGAAAGTTAAAAACTTGATTGATACAAATAAGGAATAGGAAGTTGAAATTTTAGAAATACCACTTGAAAAAGAATCAAAATATGAAATACATAGGAGAAATCCTAACAAACGATGTAAAAGACCTAGAGTGAAAAATATAATACACAGCTGAAAAAATATTTGAGACCTAAATAAGACAACTTCCCTCATAGCTCAGTCGGTAAAGAACCTGCCTGAAATGCAGGAGACCTGGGTTTGATTCCTGGGTTGGCAAGATCCCCTGGAGAAGGAACTGGCACTCCACTCCAGTATTCTTGCCTGGAAAATCCCATGGACAGAGGAGCCTGGTGAGCTACAGTCCATGTGGTCGCAAGAGTCAGACACGACCTAGCGACTAAAGCACCAAAGCACCAAATAAGATAAATGGAGTAATAGATTTGTTCATAAGTCACAATACTCAATATTAAGATGTCAGATGTTAGTTCTCACCAAGTTCATTTATCAACAGATTCACCACAATCTGGATCAAAATCACAACTGGCTGGGACTTCCCTAGTAATCCAGTGGTTAAGAATCTGCCTGCCAGTGCAGGGGTGATGAGTTCAATCTTGGTCCAGGAAGATCCTCACATGCCACGGAACAGCTAGGCCAGTGTGCCACAACTACTTAAGTGAACAGTAACTGCAGCCACGGAGTCAAAAGATGCTTGCTTCTTGGAAGGAAAGCTATGACGAGCCTAGTCAACATATTAAAAAGCAGAGACATCACTTTGCTGACAAAGGAACGTATACTCAAAGCAATGTGTTTTTTTGTCATGTACAGATGTGACAGCTAGCTGTAAAGAAGGCTGAGTACTGAAGAATTGAGGCTTTCAAACTGTGGTGCTGGAGAAGACTCTTGAGAGTCCTTTGGTGAGCAAGATCAATCCAGTCAATCCTAAAGGAAATCAGTCCTGAATATTCATTGGAAGGCCTGATGCTGAAGCTGAAGCACCAATACTTTGGCCACCTGATGTGAACAGCTGACTCATTGGAAAAGTCTCTGATGCCGGGAAAGAATGAAGGCAAAAGGAGAAGGGGGTGATAAAGGATGAGATGGTTAGATAGCATCATTGACTCAACGGACATGAATTTGAGCAAACTCTGGGAGATACTGAAGGACAGGGGAATCTGGCGTGCTGCAGTGTATGGGGTCCCAAAGAGATGAACATGACTTAAGGACAGAACAACAGCAACAAACTATCCAGCAACACATTAAAGGATCACACACCACGTTCAGGTGATCACACACCATGCTCAGGTGATCACACACCATACTCAGGTGAAGTTTATCCCAAGAATGCACACATGCTTCAAAATACACAAATCAATCAATTTGACATACCATGTTAACAAATGAAAGAATAAAAATCATATGGTCATTTCAATAGACCCAAAAAAAGCTTTTTGACAAAATTTAACACCCATTTATGACTAAAAACTCCAGAAAATGGGCACAGAGGGAATCAACCTCAACACAATAAAGACCATATATGACAAACCCACAGCAAACATCATTCTCAATGGTGAAAAACAGAAATGAAAGCATTTTCCCTAAGATCAGGAACAAGACAAGGATGCCCACTCTCACCACTCTTATTCAACACAGTTTTGGAAGTCCTGGCTCTGGCAATCAGAGAAGAAAAAGAAATAAAAGGAATACAAATTGGAAAAGAAGAAGTAAAACTGTCACTGTTTGCAAATGACATGTTACTATACACAGAAGATCCGGAAGATTCCACCAGAAAACTACTGGACATCAATGAGTTTGATAGTTTCAAGACACAAAATTAGTGCACAGGGCTTCCCTGGTGGTCCAGTGGTTAGGAATCCGCCTGCAATGCAGGTGCCACAGGTTCAATCCCTGGTCCAGGAAGACCCCATGTATCATGGAGCAACTAAGCCTGTGCACCACAACTACCAAGCCAGCACTCTAGAGACCGCAAGCCACAACACCTGAGTCCATGCAGTGCATCAACTGAACCCCATGAGCCTAGAGCTTAAGCTCCAAAACAAGAGAGGCCGCCGCAATGAGAAGCCATGCCCTGCAACTAGAGAGAGCCCATGCGCAGCAACAAAGACCCAGTGCAGACAAAAACAAATAACGAATGCATGGAAAGTGAGATTAAGGAAACAATCCCATTTACCATCCCAACAAAGGAATAAAATACCCACGAGTGAATCCACCTAAGGAAAGAAAAGACCTGTGCTCAGAAAGCCATAGAATACTGATGAAAGAAATGAAAGAGGACACAAACAGGTGAAAAAACATACCATGACCAATGCCAAAGAACTGATGCTTTTGAACTGTGATGCTGAAAACTCTTGAGAGTCCCTTAGACTGCAAGGAGATCAAACCAGTCAAGCCTGAAGGAAATCAGTCCTGAATATTCATTGGAAGGACTGATGCTGAAGCTCCAATTCTTTGGCCACCTGAGGTGAAGAACTGACTCAGTGGAAAAGACCCGATGCTGGGAAAGACTGAGGGCAAGAGGAGAAGGGGACAACAGAGGATGAGATGGTTGGATGGCATCACCGACTCAATGGACATGAGTTTGAGCAAGCTCTGGGAGTTGGTGCCGGACAGGGAAGTCTGGTGTGCTGCAGTCCATGGGGTCACAGAGTCGGACTCAACTGAGTGACTGAACTGAACTGATACTACACAAAGCCATCTACAGATTCAATGCAATTTCTAGCAAAATTAATGGCAGGCTTCAGAGAATTAGAACAAAAAAATTTACAATTTGTAAGACCCCGAATAGCCAAAGCAAAGTTGAGAAAGAAAAACAGAGGTGGAGGAATCAGGCTCTGCAATTTCAAACTACGTTACAAAGCTACAGTAATCAACAGTAAGAAATACAGACCAATGGAACAAGACAGAAAGCTCAGAGATAAACCCAAGCTCCTGGGATCAGCTGATCTACAACAAAGGAAGCAAGAATATACAATGGAGAAAAAACAGCCTCTTCAATAAGTGGTGCTGGGAAATCTGGACAGCAGTAATGAAATTAGAACATTACCTAACACCATACACAAAAGTAAACTTAAAATGGACTAAAGACCCGAATGTAAGATCAGATACTACAAGACTCTTAGCTGAAAACAGGAAAAAAATCACTCTCTGACATAAATCACAGCAAGATCTTTTTTTACCCACCTTCTAGAATAATGAAAATAAAAACAAAAAATAAATAATTAAGACCTAATTAAACTTAAAAGCTTTGGCACAACAAAAAGAAACCATAAACAAGAAGAAAAGACAACCCTCAAAATGCGAGAAAGTTTTTGCAAACAAAGCACTGACAAAGGATTAAGCTCCTTATATACAAACAGCTAATGGAGTGCACGCGTGCGCGCGCGCTCTCTCTCTCTCTCTCTCTATATATATATATATAAAATAATCCAATCAAAATGGGCAGAAGACCTAAACAGACATCTCTCCAAAGAAGACATATTGATAGCTAACAAACACAAGAAAAGATGCTCAACATCACTAATTATTAGAGAAACAGAAATCAAAACTACAATAAGCTATCACACCTCACATCAGCCAAAATGGCCATCTTCAAAAAAATCTACCAACAATACTGCTGGAGAAGGTGTGGAGAAAAGGAACCCCCTTACCGTGTTGGTGGGAATGTAAACTGGCACAGCCACTGTACAGAACAGTATGGAGGCTCCTTAGGAAACTAAATACAGATCCACCATACGACCCACGAATCCCACTATTAGGCATACAGCCTGAGAAGAACATAACCCCCAAAAACGTAAGTATCCCAAGGTTCATGCAGATGCAGCGCTGTTTACAACAGCCAGGACATGGAAGCAACCAAGATGGCCATCGAGAGATAAATGGATAAAGATGATGTGATACAAATAAACAAGGGAACATTACTCAGCCATAAGATGGAATGAAATTGAGTCAGTTCTATTAAGGTGGAGGAACCTAGAGCCTGTCATACAGAGTGACCCGAGCCAGAAACAGAAGAACAAACACTGTATATTAATGCATATATAGGGAATCTGGAAAAACGGTACTGCTGAACTATCTGCAGGGCAGAGAATGGCCTTGCAGACACAGCCGGGACAGGTAAAGGGGGGGACAAATGGAGAGAGTAGCACTGACGTATATATGCTATCGTGTGTAAAACTAGCCAGCAGGAAGCTGCCCTAAAGCTCAGGGCTGCTCAGCGATGAGCCTGGGTGGGGGGTGGGGTGGGTGAGAGGGGAGGGGAGGGGAGGGGAGGGGAGGGGCGGGGCGGGAGGGTCCAACAGTGAGGGGCACAGGTATACATATGGCTGACTCATGCTGTACAGCAGAAACTAACACAACACTGTAAAGCAATTATATTCCAATAAACAAAATAATAAATACAAAACAAACAAACAATAAAATTCACATGGAGGAATTCTCTGGTGGCCAGTGGTCAGGATGTTGTGCCTTCAATGCAGCAAGTGCAGGTTGAATCCCCAGTTGGGGAACTAAGATCCTACCAGCTGCACTGCGTACCCAAAAATAAATAAGTAAATTTAAAAAAATCCACAAGGAAATGCAAATGACTTCAAATAACCAAAACAAGTATGAGTAAGAACAGAACTGGATATCTAACACTGTATAATTTAAAGATCCTTTAACATTGTGGCAGCAATGGCATCAAACAGACCAACACAATAGAGAAGAAAGTCTAGGAATATATTCACTCACATATGGACAAAGGAGTGCAAAACAATTCACTGGAGAAAGGGCAGACTTTTCACGAAATGGTGCCACAACAGTGAGATAGCTATACAGAAAAAACGACTTTGGATCTTTATAAATCCATACACAAAACCGACTAAAAATGGATCATATATCCAAAACCCTAAAACTATAAAACTTCTAAAAGAAAACATGGAGAAAATCTTTGTGACCTTTGGTTAGGCAAAGATTTCTTAGGTAAGATATCGTGAGCCCAGTCTACAAAAGAACTACAAATTGTATGTCTTTAAATGTTTGCTCTCTGAAAGACACAGTTAAAGAGAATAAAAAGACAAACCACAGATTGAGAGAAAACATTTGTGAATCTTGTATTTGATAAAGGACTTGTACCACAATACACTTAAAAACAAACAGAAACCTTATAACTCAGTAAAAGCAAAGGACTCTGGAAGATAGTAGAATCAGAAGAAGTAAGAATCTCTCTTCCCACCTGCTAACAATTGCACTGCCAGAATCTGTCTGATATAACTACTTTGGAACTCTCATGTCTATTAAACTTCTAGGGAAAGACTGGGATAATAAATTGCAGTTCAGTTCAGTTCAGTCGCTCAGTCACGTCCGACTCTTTGGGACCCCATGAATTGCAGCACGCCAGGCCTCCCTGTCCATCACCAACTCCCAGAGTTCACTCACACTCACGTCCATCGAGTCAGTGATGCCATCCAGCCATCTCATCCTCTGTTGTTCCCTTCTCCTCCAGCCCCGAATCCCTCCCAGCATCAGAGTCTTTTCCAATGAGTCAACTCTTTGCATGAGGTGGCCAAAGTACTGGAATTTCAGCTTTAGCATCATTCCTTCCGAAGAATCCCAGGGCTGATCTCCTTCAGAATGGACTGGTTGGATCTCCTTGCAGTCCAAGGGACTCTCAAGAGTCTTCTCCAACACTACAGTTCAAAAGCATCAATTCTTCAGCGCTCAGCCTTCTTCACAGTCCAACTCTCACATCCATACATGACCACAGGAAAAACCATAGCCTTGACTAGACGAACCTTTGTTGGCAAAGTAATGTCTCTGCTTTTGAATATGCTATCTAGGTTGGTCATAACTTTCCTTCCAAAGAGTAAGCATCTTTTAATTTCATGGCTGCAGTCACCATCTGCAGTGACTCTGGAGCCCTCCAAAATAAAGGCTGACACTGTTTCCACTGTTTCCCCATTTATTTGCCATGAAGTGATGGGATCAGATGCCATGATCTTCATTTTCTGAATGTTGAGTTTTAAGCCAACTTTTTCATTCTCCACTTTCACTTTCATCAAGAGGCTTTTGAGTTCCTCTTCACTTTCTGCCTTAAGGGTGGTGTCATCTGCATATCTGATATTATTGATATTTCTCCTGGCAATCTTGATTCCAGTTTGTGTTTCTTCCAGTCCAGCGTTTCTCATGATGTACTCTGCACATAAGTTAAATAAGCAGGGTGACAATATACAGCCTTGACGTACTCCTTTTCCTATTTGGAACCAGTCTGTTGTTTCATGTCCAGTTCTAACTGTTGCTTCCTGACCTGCATACAAATTTCTCAAAAGGCAGGTCAGGTGGTGTGGTATTCCCATCTCTTGAAGAATTTTCCACAGTTTATTGTGATCCACACAGTCAAAGGCTTTGGCATAGTCAATAAAGCAGAAATAGATGTTTTTCTGGAACTCTCTTGCTTTTTCCATGACCCAGTGGATGTTGGCAATTTGATCTCTGGTTCCTCTGCTTTTTCTAAAACCAGCTTGAACATCTGGAAGTTCACAGTTCATGTATTGCTGAAGCCTGGCTTGGAGAATTTTGAGCATTACTTTACTAGCGTGTGAGATGAGTGCAATTGTGAGGTAGTTTGAGCATTCTTTGGCATTTCCTGTCTTTGGGATTGGAATGAAAACTAACCTTTTCCAGTCCTGTGGCCACTGCTGAGTTTTCCAAATTTGCTGGCATATTGAGTGCAGCACTTTCACAGCATCATCTTTCAGGATTTGGAATAGCTCCACTGGAATTCCATCACCTCCACTAGCTTTGTTCATAGTGATGCTTTCAAGGCCCACTTGACTTCACATTCCAGGATGTCTGGCTCTAGGTCAGTGATCACACCATCGTGATTATCTGGGTCGTGAAGATCTTTTTTGTACAGTTCTTCTGTGTATTCTTGCCATCTCTTCTTAATATCTTCTGCTTCTGTTAGGTCCATACCATTTCTGTCCTTTATTGAGCCTATCTTTGCATGAAATGTTCCCTCGGTATCTCTAATTTTCTTGAAGAGATCTCCAGTCTTTCCCATTCTGTTGTTTTCCTCTATTTCTTTGCACTGATCGCTGAAGAAGGCTTTCTTATCTCTTCTTGCTATTCTTTGGAACTCTGCATTCAGATGCTTATATCTTTCCTTTGCTCCTTTGCTTTTTGCTTCTCTTCTTTTCACAGCTATTTGTAAGGCCTCCCCAGACAGCCATTTTGCTTTTTTGCATTTCTTTTCCACGGGGATGGTCTTGATCCCTGTCTCCTGTACAATGTAGTTTTGGATAAATTCAGCTCTTAACAAAAGAGCAGCTACCCATTCCCAGCCCTACCCAAGTGGCAGGCAGCTGTGTACATTTTCCTAGAGCAACACTTTATAGGAGCCAAGATGGGAAGAGAGGACCCTGTTCTTCAAACACCAAAGATCTGTGCTATGATCGGTTATTGCTGATTCTGATCACAGAGGTGCAAAGAGGCAGGCAGCCACTGTTGTTGCAGTTTCTGCCATTGTTGTAAGCTGCCCCCACCTCCAATCGATGACTTCCAGTGGATTTAGACAGTCGGCTCTGTCCTCACTTCTCTTCATTCTTCACTTTCCTCTTTCAGGAACCAGACATTAAAGATCGGGACATTCGAAAACTACAGTACATTTAGGGAAAATTAAGAAGTAACTGTGACTGAACAAACCCAGGCTCAGAAAAGACCTGAGAAAATCTTAACTTTATACCTCAGGCTGATCTTTGGCATAGAGACATCCCGTAACAGTCAAAAAAACAAAAACAGTAAACAAGAGAAACCCCCCAAAACAAAAAACATCAAATCCCAAGGAAGAGGGAAAATCTGATCTCCAGAGTTACCACATTATTAGGTTCAAATGTCCAGTGTTGAGCAGAAGAAAAAAAAAATCACAAAGCAGAGAAATAAACAGGAGAGCACAGCTCGTTCAAAAGGTAAATATAAATCAACAGAAACTGTCTCTGAAAAAGACTTGATGGAAGATGATGTATTAGACAAAGACTAAAATAACAGTCTTAAAGATGCTCAAAAAGCTAGAGGAAAATGTGGGTAAAGTCAAGAATATAATGTGTGAACAAAACGGAAACATTGATAAAGAGATAGAAAACCTAAAAAGAAACCAAAAAATTCTGGAGCTTAAAAGTTTTAAGAACTGAAATGAAAAGTTCACAAGAGGGATTCAAAAGCAGATTCCCAAGAGGCAGAAGACAAAAACTAGCAAACTTGAAGATTAGAAGACAAGACAATGGAAATCACCAAGTGTGAAGAACAGAAAGAAAAAAGATTAAAGAAAAATGAACAGAACCTAAGGGACCTATGAGATACCAACAGGCCGACCAACACACACATAGTGGGAGTCACAGAGAGAAAAGTCAGAGAAGGGCAGAGAGAACATCTGCAAAACAATGGCTGAAAATTTCTCAAATCTGATGAAAGACGTGAATATAAACAAGAAGCTCAATGCAGTCCAAGTAAGATTAACTCAGACCCACAACAAGAACTCAAGAACTTGGGACCCAGAAGACAGTTGGCTGATATATTCAAACTGTTAAAGGAAAAACTGTCAACTACATATCTGATAGCCTGCAAAACTGTCCTTCAAAAGTGAGGGAGAAGTTAAGGCATTCCCAGATAAAGAAAAGCTGCAGGAGTCTCTGACCACCAGACTTGCTCTACAAGAAACGCTCATGGGAGTCCGGCAAAGTGAGATGAAAGGGCACCAGGCAGTACCTTGAAGCTGTATGAAGAAATAAGGTTTCCAAAGGTAAATACATGGGCAGTTATAAAGGCAGTATTACTCTCACTACGGCCTGTAACTGCACGTTTTATTTTATACAGATTTAAGAGACTAATAACATTTTAAAGAAATAGATTACACCCTCAGGCTCAAAGCATAAAGATATAACTTTATGACATCCATGGAAAGGGATGGGGACAGAGCTATAAAGGAGCAGACTTTTTGTATTTTTTGAAGTGAAGTTGGTATAGATTCAAATTAAGAGTATTTTAACTGTAGGATGTTAAATTTATTCCCCATGGTGACCATAAAGAAAACAGCTACAGAATAAACACAAAAGTAAATGAAAACATTTTAAACATTTCATCACCATAAAATCAACTATACACAATAAAAGACATTAACGTAGGAGATGAGGAACCAAAAAAGCTTTAAGGCATATACAGAAGAAATAGCACAATGACAAATAATTAACCTAAATACAAGAGGATTAAACTCTTCAATGAAAAGACAGATATTGACAGAATGGATAAAAACATATGATCCAACTATATACTCTCATATGAGACACATTTGTGATCCAAAGATATAGACAAGCTGAAATTGAAGGGATGGTGGAAAAAGATATTCCAAGCAAACAACAACCAGAAGACAGCAAGGAAAGATTTTACTAATATTAGAAAGAATAGTTTACACATAAAAAATGATGATAAGAGACAAGGGACATTATCTACTAATAAAAGGTTCAATACAACAGGAAAGTATAACAATTATAAACATTTACACATCCAATGAAAATCAAATCTATGAAGCAAAATCTGACAGAAGTAAATGGAGAAGTAGTTCTACAATAATAGATACCTTAATACCTCACAATAATGGACAGAACAAACAGATATATATAAGGAAACAGAGGATTTAATACAATGAACTAACTTTAAACTAACTAGACCTAGCAGATATACACATGCTACCCAACAGGACACACACACACACACAGAAAATTTTCCAGGACAGACTGTATATTAGGCCACAAATCAAGTCTCAAGATATTGAAAAAGACAGATATGGGGGCTTTCCTGGCAGTCCAATGGTTAAGACTTTGTCCTTCCATTGCAGGGGGCAGGGGTTCAATCCCTGGTGGGGGAACTAAGATCCTGCATGCCACAGAGCATGGTCAAAAAAAAGGTAGACATTATACAAAGTGTTTTCTCTGACCATATGGGATGAACTCAGAAATCAGTAACAAAACCCAAGCCTCAGTAAATTTAAGAAAACTGAAATCATATCAAGCATCTTTCCCAACCACAATGCTATGAGATTAGGTATCGATTACAGAAAAAAAAAAAAAACTGTAAAAAAAACAAACAAACATATGAAGCCTAAACAATATCCTTGTAAATAACCAAGAGATCACTGATGAAATCAAAGAGGAAATAAAAAAGTACTGAGAAACAAATGACAACAAAAACACGACGACCCAAAACCTATGGGCTGCAGGAAAAGCAGTTTTAAGAGCGAATTTTATAGAATACAACCCTACCTCAATAAAAATATCAAATAAACATCCTTACACCTAAAGCAATCAGAAAAGGAAGAACCCCCCTCAAAAAATAGTAGAAGGAAAGAAATCACAAAGATTATGGCAGAAATAAATGGAAAAGAAATGAAGAAAACAATAGCAAAGATCAATAAAACTGAAAGCTGTTTTTCTGAGAAGATAAAATAGATAAACCATCAGCTAGACACCTTGAGAAAAAGCGCTAAAACTCAAATCAGTAAACTTAGAAATATGAAAAAGGAGACTACAAATGACACTGCAAAATACAAAGACTCCTAAGAGACTACTTTGAGCAATCATATGCCAATATGGACAACTTGGAAGAAGTGTATAAATTCTTAGAAAAGTACAACCTTCTAAGACTGAACCAGAAAGAGAAAATATGAACAGATCAGTCATAAGCACTGAAACCAAAACTATGATCAGGACTCCCCTGGTGGTCCAAGGGTTAAGACCCGCACTCCCAATGCAGACAGCCAGGGCTTCGATCCCTTATCAAGAACTAGATCCCACATGCTGCAACTAAGATGCAACTGAGGCAAATTAATAATTAAAAAAAAACTATGACGAAAAATCTTCCAACAAACAAAAGCACAAGGCCAGATTGCTTCCCAGGAGAATTCTCTTACTATCAAACATTTAAAGAACAGCTAACACCTATCCTTCTTAAACTCTTCCCAAAAACTGCAGACAAAAGAAAACTTCCAAACTCATTCTAGTAGGCCACCATTCCCCTGATACAGAAACCAAAGATATCACACACAAAAAAGAAAATTACAGGCCAATATCACTGATGAACACAGATGCAAAAATTTTCAACAAAATTCTAGCAAACAGAATCCAACATCACATTAAAAAGGATCATACACCATGATCAAGTGGGGTTTATCTCAGGGTTGCAAGGATTCTTCAATACACATGAATCAATCCAAGTGACATACTATATTAACAAACTGAAAGATAAAAACCATATGATAATATTTTGATAGATGCAGGGAAAGACATTAAAATTAAAACCATTAATTAAATACCCAGTTACAATTAAAACTCTCTAGGAAGTGGGCATAGAGGGCGTCTACCTCAACATAACAAAGGCCATATACAACAAATCCACAGCAAACAATGGTGAAAAACTGAGAGCATTTCCCTTAAGATGAGGAAAGACAAAAGAGTGCGGCTTCTTGCCACTATTACCACATAGTCTTGGAAGTCCTAGCCATGGAAATCAAAGAGAAATGAAAAGAATACAAACTGAAAAAGAAGAAGTAAAACTGTCATTGTTTGCAAATGACATGATACTATACAAAGAAAATCGTAAAGATGCCACCAGAAAACTACTAGAGCTAATCAACGAATTTAATACAGTCACAGGATACAAAATTGATACATAGAAATCCCTTGCATTCTTATACACTAACAATGAAAGCTCACAAAGAGAAATTAAGGAAACAATCCCATTTATTATTGCAACAAAAAGAATAAAATATCTAGGAATAAACCTACCTAAGGAAAAGAGATGCAAAAAACCAAAATGGCTGTCTGGGGAGGCCTTACAAATAGCTGTGAAAGGAAGAGAAGCGAAAAGCAAAGGAGCAAAGGAAAGATATAAACATCTGAATGCAGAGTTCCAAAGAATACCAAGAAGAGATAAGAAAGCCTTCTTCAGCGATCAATGCAAAATAGAGGAAAACAACAGAATAGGAAAGACTAGAGATCTCTTCCAGAAAATCAGAGATACCAAAGGAACATTTCATGCAAAGATAGGCTTGATAAAGGACAGAAATGGTATGGACCTAACAGAAGCAGAAGATATTAAGAAGAGATGGCAAGAATACACAGAAGAACTGTACAAAAAAAGATCTTCACGACCCAGATAATCACGATGGTGTGATCACTGACCTAGAGCCAGACATCCTGGAATATGAAGTCAAGTGGGCCTTGGAAAGCATCACTATGAACAAAGCTAGTGGAGGTGATGGAATTCCAGTTGAGCTATTCCAAATCCTGAAAGATGATGCTGTGAAAGTGCTGCACTCAATATGCCAGCAAATTTGGAAAACTCAGCAGTGGCCACAGGACTGTTTGAAAAGGTCAGTTTTCATTCCAATCCCAAAGAAAGGCGATGCCAAAGAATGCTCAAACTACCTCACAATTGCACTCATCTCACACTCTAGTAAAAAGTAATGCTCAAAATTCTCCAAGGCAGGTTTCAGCAATACATGAACTGTGAACTTCCAGATGTTCAAGCTGGTTTTAGAAAAGGCAGAGGAACCAGAGATCAAATTGCCAACATCCGCTGGATCATGGAAAAAGCAAGAGAGTTCCAGAAAAACATCTATTTCTGCTTTATTGACTATGCCAAAGCCTTTGACTGTGTGGATCACAGCAAACTGTGGAAAATTCTTAAACAGATGGCAATACCAGACCACCTGACCTGTCTCTTGAGAAATTTGTATGCAGGTCAGGAAGCAACAGTTAGAACTGGACATGGAACAACAGACTGGTTCCAAATAGGAAAAGGAGTACGTCAAGGCTGTATATTGTCACCCTGTTTATTTAACTTATATGCAGAGTACATCATGAGAAACGCTGGACTGGAAGAAACACAAGCTGGAATCAAGACTGCCGGGAGAAATATCAATCACCTCAGATATGCAGATGACACCACCCTTATGGCAGAAAGTGAAGAGGAACTAAGAAGCCTCTTGATGAAGGTGAAAGTGGAGAGTGAAAAAGTTGGCTTAAAACTCAACATTCAGAAAATGAAGATCATGGCATCTGGTCCCATCACTTCACGGGAAATAGATGGGGAAACAGTGGAAACAGTGTCAGACTTTATTTTTCTGGGCTCGAAAATCACTGCAGATGGTGATTGCAGCCATGAAATTAAAAGACGATTACTCCTTGGAAGGAAAGTTATGACCAACCTAGATAGCATATTGAAAAGCAGAGATATTACTTTGCCAACAAAGGTTCGTCTAGTCAAGGCTATGGTTTTTCCTGTGGTCATGTATGGATGTGAGAGTTGGACTGTGAAGAAGGCTGAGCGCCGAAGAATTGATGCTTTTGAATTGTGGTGTTGGAGAAGACTCTTCAGAGTCCCTTGGACTGCAAGGAGATCCAACCAGTCCATCCTAAAGGAGATCAGCCCTGGGATTTCTTTGGAAGGAATGATGCTTAAGCTGAAACTCCAGTATTTTGGCCACCTCACGCGAAGAGTTGACTCATTGGAAAAGACTCTGATGCTGGGAGGGATTGGGGGCAATAGGAGAAGGGGATGACAGAGGATGAGATGGCTGGATGGCATCACTGACTCGATGGACATGAGTCTGAGTGAACTCTGGGAGTTGGTGATGGACAGGGAGGCCTGGCGTGCTGCGATTCATGGGGTCACAAAGAGTTGGACACGACTGAGCGACTGATCTGATCTGATCTGATCTGAAGGAGACAAAAGCCTGTACACAAAAAAGTATAAGACACTCATGAAAGAAATCAAAGATGACACAAACAGATGGAGACACAGCACATGTTCTTCGATTAGAAGAATAATGTGAAAATAACTATACTACTCAAAGCAATCTACACATTCAATTCAATCACTATCAAATTACCAATGGTATTTTTCACAGATCTAGAACAGAAAATTTTACAGTTTGTATGGAAACCCTGAAGAGCCAAAGCAATCTTGAGAGAGAAAAACAGAGCTGGAGTAATCAAGCTTGCTGACTTCAGACTATACTACAAAGCTATAGTAATCAACAGAGTATAGTAATAGCACAAAAACGGAAATATCAGTGTAGATAAATAGGAAGCCCAGAGATAAACCCATGCACCTATGGGCACCTTATCTTTGACAAAGGAGGCAAAAATATACAATGGAGGAAAGACCTTCTCTTCAATAAATGGTGTTGGGAAAACCGGACAGCTAGATGTAAAAGAATGAAATGAGAACACTTTCTAAAACCCTACTCAAAAATAAAATCAAAATGGATTAAAGAACTAAATGTAAGGCCAGACACTAAAACTCTAAAGGAAAACTATAAACTCTAAAACACTAAAACTCTAAAACTCTTAGAGGAAAAAAAAAAAGGCAGAACACTCTTTGACATAAATCACAGCAAGATCCCCTTGATACATACCTTCTAGAGTAATGAAAATAAAAACAAAAATAAACAAATAGGATCTAATTAAACTTAAAAGCTTTTGCACAGCAAAGGAAACCATAAATAAGACAAAAAGACAATTCTCAGAATGGGAGAAAATAACTGCAAACAAAGCAACTGACAAAGGCTTAATCCCCAAAATATATAAGCAGCTTATAAAGCTCAGTTTCAAAAAAAACAACCAATAAAAAAATGGACAAAAAATTTAAATAGATGTCTCTTCAAAGAAGACATATAGATGGCCAACAAACACATGAAAAGATGCTCAGCATCACTCATTATTAGAGAAAAGCAAATCAAAACTGTAATGAGGTATTACCACAGACCAGTGAGAATGGCCATTATCAAAAAATCTACTAACCATAAATGGGGAGGATGTAGATGCCCTGTTGATGGGAATGTAAATTGATAAAACCACTATGGAAAACAGTATGGAGGTTCTTTAAGAAACTAGGAATAAAACTACCATATGACCCAGCAATCCCACTACTGGGCATATACCCTGAGAAAATCATAATTCAAAAAAACACACGTACCCCAGTGTCCACTGCAGCACTATGTGCAATAGTGGGACCCAGAAGCAACCTAGACGTCCACCAACAGGGCAATGCACCAAGACGTGTGCATATGTGCAGTGGGGTGTTACTCAGCCATCAAAAGGAACAGAACTGGGTCATTCGTAGTGATGCGAATGAGCCTAGAGTCTGTCATACTGAGTGAAGCAGGTCAGAAAAGAGAAAAACAAATTCTGCATGTTAATGCATATCTGCAGAATCTAGAAAAATGGTACCTATTCGCAGGCAGGGATAGAGATGCTGATGTAGAGACTGAAGATTTGGACACAGCAGGGGGAAAGAGAAGGTGGGACAAACTGAGAGTCCAACCGACACACGTGCCGCCAGTGCAGAGCAGACAGCTGGTAGGAAGCCGCCCGAAACACAAGGGGCTCAGCTTGGTGCACTTCGAGACCTAGAGGCTAGGGTGGGGGCGGAGGAAGACTCAAGAGGTAGGGGACACACAGATGCTTATAGCTGCAATTCATGGGGTCGCAAAGAGTCGGACACGACTGGGCGAATGAACTGAACTGATAGCTGATTTATGTTGTTGTTCAGCAGTAATTAACACAATATTGTAAAGCAATTATACTCCAATTCAAAACTCTCAAATTGTGAAAAATAATACATTTTTAAATAACCAACAGAGCAAAGAACAAATCACAAGGGAAATTATAAAGTACAGACAGAAATGTGAAAACAAAAACACAATATTACAAAACTTATGGGATGAAGCCAAAGCTTTATATATTACATATACTTATATGCATAAAGGCACATGATGTATGAAAAAATCAGTCAAGGATAGGTTGTTAGATGATGGTTTTAGGAAAACTGGCTTGCTGGATGGAGGAAAAACACAAAGTTGGATCCTTATCACACTTGAAATGAATATAGAATCCAAATGGATTAAAGATCTAAAAATGAAGGGTAAAACTATAAAGCTAATACGGAAGAAAATCTAGGAGAATATCCTAGTAATCCTGAAATAAGGAAGGACTTAAGTAACACTTAGAAAGCACAAACCACAAAATATTGAAAAATTTTGCATCAAAATCAAAGACTTGTCTTTAACAAAGGGCACCACCCAAGAGTCAACAAATGGGTGAGATATGTGGAGAGGATATTTGTAATGTCTAAGTGAAAAATTAATATCTACAGAATATATAAGGAACTGGCTGGAAAAAAAAAAAAAAGAAAACCCAGTTTTTAAAACTGGGCCAAGGAAATTCACAGGCAGTCCACAGAAAGGCAAAAAAAATTTAATGATTTGCTAACAAATCATTGCCCTTCTACAATCTATTTTCTGCCAGCAACCAGAATCATCTTCTAGAAGTCCATCAACTGCTACACTTTCAAGGTTTCAGCTCTCCAAGGCTCCCCATGAAAACCATCCCAGCGGGCGTATCAGGCCCTGCACAACCTGGCCGCTGCTGATCCCGCCAACCACAGTTTCTGCGGTCTCCCTGTGCGCACTGCCCTCCTGCCACACTGGCCTTCCTTCTTCCTCCGACATGCCAGCCATGCTCCTGTCTCAAGTCTCTGCATGCACACTCTATTAAGAAATACTTACTCACTGGTAATGAGAGAAGCACAAATTAAAACAAAAGAGAAACCATTTCCCAGTCATCATATTGGCAAAAACTTGAAGAACAACAATACCAAATGTTGGTAGGAACACGGTAGAAATAAGAATCATGGTGGGAGAACAAAGTGGAACAGGCATTTTCGAGAGCCATCTGGCATCCTCTGTGAGGTCACCCGCGCATCAGCTTTCTGGCTGAGCCCACCCTAGGCAGGTCTCAGGGAAACTCAGCTGAAGACTCTAAAGGGACCTGAGTGAGGACGTTTACCAGAGCTGTCAGACTGTAGGGAGCTGGAGATTAGCTAGGGGTGAGGTAAGTGAACCACCGCAGGCACGCTGGATGGCGGGCTACATCCGTGGGGTCACAGTCAGACACAACTGAGCACAGCACAGCACAAGCACTCTGGCATTTAACACTGCGATCAGAAGCAGTGAGACAGGTGTACATACAGCAATATGAAGAGAACTTGGAAAAAGAGTAGAGTTAAAATGCTGAGAAACAGAACAAGATCCTACTAATCCTACTTCGGTAAATTAAACTCACATACGCACATGTGTGCACACCTACCCACAACAGTGCCCTACAGTTTATAGTGATATGTGTATCTGAGGGCAAGTTGCAACACTTGACATAGTTGCCTGTGGTGCTCGAGGACAAGGTGGAAAGAGAGAAAATTAGGGCAGAAGAAGACCAACAAAAACAAAAAGACTTTGTAATGAGCCAATCATGAAAATGACGAGTCATCAACCGAGTAGGAGTAACTCAACTTTCTACCATAAAAATAAAAGATAACTATAACTGTAAACCTTGTGTACAACCTTGTCTGCGGAAGGGATTAAACAAAATTCTGTGAGCACTGTACACAAACATATTCTACAAGCATGTCAAACGTTCAAATATACTGGATATGAGAGGGGCTTTCTCCCTCGCGTGAAAGCACTGAGGTTCGGGGAGTTAAGCAGTTGGCCAAGGACACCTAACTAATGAGAGGCAGAACTGAAGGAGTCAGTTTCACTCCTGCTCTTCCTCTAGCATCCCATTTACAAATTCACAGCGGCTAAACCTTCGAAATACACCCAGGACTTCCCTGGTGGTCCAGTGGGTAAGAAGCGGCCTTCCACTGCAGGGGACACGGTTTCCACACCTGGTCTGGGGAGATTCCAAGCGCCACAGAGCAACTAACCCTAAGTGCTGCAGCAGCTGAAGCCCGTGTGCCCGAGAGCCCATGCTGCACAACAGGGGGAGCCACGGAGAGGAGGAGCCAGAGCACTGCAACCAGGAGGAGCCAGGGCACCGCAACCAGGAGAAGCCCATGGGCAACAGTGGAGACCCAGTACAGCCCAAAATTAACAAATTAGTTAAAATACACCTCAACCCTGACCACGGTTGATCACACTACTTCTGCTTCCACTCGTAAGTCACCATCATCTTTTGCCTGAAGTACCCAACAGTCTACCTGGGCCTTCTGCTTCCACTCTTGCTCTTCTACCATCCGTTTTCTGCCAATGACCAGAATCATCTTCTAGAATTCTATCAACTGCTACACTTTCTTGCTTTCAGCTCTGCAACGCTTCCCATGAAAACCATCACAGTGGCATCTCAGCCTGCACATGATCTGGCCACTGCTGATGCCTCCAACCACAGCTTCTGTGGTCGCCCAGTGCCCCTCGTGCCCTACCCCATGCTCACTGCCCTCCTGCCACACTGGCCTCTTTGTTCTTCCTCCCACACGCCAGGCATGCTCCTGTCTCAAGTCTCTGTATTTGCATTCTCTTTGGCTGGAGCTTGGCTGGAACGCGCCTTCCTCCGATATTCAGTACAGGCTTCCTCCCTTCGTTAATTCAAAATCACTTGTCCTCTCGAACACTCCTTCTAAACACACTGCCTCCAGGCATTCTCCATCCTCACATCTTCCTTTTTTTCCTTCCTGGCACTTATTACCTGATGCTGTTACATATTTATTTGTTGATTTATTTGAATGTCCATCTCCTCCCCAGTATACAAGCTCCTCGTCTGTCTCAGCCACCACTGCACATCCACAGCCCAGGCAGCGCTCACCATACAGAAGACACAAGGAAGTAAATAACTCTTTTCTGAAAGCAACAACTCAACAAACTCGGCTCTTACCACCTAGCTCACGCTCTTTCCATTACATCATGCTGCTTCCCAGGTAAAAAGTGTGTACAATCTGTCTTTTCTCTAAGGATTAAAAGGTCCTTATCTTAAACATTCATTTAAGCCCAACCAGGCCCAGCATGTGGTAAATGGTAGGTAAATATGAAATGACAAAACAGAAAACAAACCACAGGAAGAGATAAAAAAGAAAGAAAAGAGTTGATGGCATAGAGAAACTCTAATTTGTATTCTGTGTCACCACTCTCCACTCAGTGGTTAAGTCTTTTATTTCCTAAGTGCCTATCTGCCCATGCCACAGATAGGAGCTTTGATGGAGATAAATATTAACCAAATTCCTGCCCTGGCTTCAAGGAGCTAACACAACATAACTATCAAAACACAAATTTTAACAAATATTTATGAAAGAGGTATAAAGAGCTATAGGATTTCAAGGGGAGGAGGATTACTTTTAGTTGTGTGAAACGGGTGGCAGATTGAAATGGTTAAACTGAATACTGATAGATGAATAACGGCTGGATGATAGCCTGTAAACCTCCTGCAAGGCAAGAGCGATATTTTATTCATCGTGCTGTCTTCAATGTTTTACAAAATGTCGGAAACATAAGGCAGTCAATGAATGTTTAACAAATTTGGGAGGTGCAAGCATTCCAGGCAGAAGGAAGAGCGTCAGTAAAATACAGACGTGAGAATGCAGGACATGGATGAACCAAAATGGCATTAAAACATGTATAATATCATATAAAAAGAGAAAAAGAAAAATAGGAGAAAAGTCTTTGTGACCTTGGATTAGACAAAGATTTCTTAGTTACAACATCAAAATACCAACCCAGAAAAGAAACATTTGATAAATTGGATTTTATCAAAATTAAGAACATTTGCTCTTTGAAAAGCATTGTGAGAATGCAAACAAAATATCTGCAAATCAAAAATATCTGATAAAGGGCTTGTATGCAGAATGAAGAATTCTCAAAACCCAATACAAAAACAAACTCCAAAAAAAAAAAAAAAAAGTGAGGACTGACTGGTAAAACAAGTTCAGGAAAGAGAATGGCAAGAACTGAACAGGGAAAAGTAGATTAGGACCGGAACAAGGACTGCCATACACAACAGACTAAGGGGTCTGCCCTGGGGGCTCAGCTATAAAGAACCTGCCTGCAATGCAGGAGATGAGGGCTCCATCCCTGGGTAGGCAAGATCCCAGGAGAAGGAAATGGCAATCCACTCCAGTATTCTTGTCTGAGAAATCTCATGGACAGAGGAGCCTGTGACTACAGTCCACGGGGTTGTAAGAGTCAGACTTGATTAACTAAACCACCACCACCACGAAGGCAAAAAGGGAACACTGAAAACTTTTACACAGGAGAAGGTGATCTCAGGAGTCAAACAGGAGTCTGCTGCTTGAAGATAAATCTATCATCACTTCACTCATATTGTTTAACTTTTCCTATTAGAAATAATTTTCTTTTAAGGCATAACCACTTTGGGAATGTTCTTCACCTCCAAATTCTCCTGAGAGCTAACCGAAAAACTTTTGTCATTCATTTTCACTTTAGTGTAAGTTGGATGACCAAATTACCTTCTGGCTAAAGTACACAAAACCATTGGGGAAATGGTAATTTTGACTACAGATGAACTATAACTTTTAGCCTCTTGAGACACTACCCTGGAAAGAGAGCCTGCGGTGCAAAAAAAAAAAAAAAAAAAGTCAATTAATTAATACCTTTGTTTAAGAGCCTATTCTGTTCTTTGCAAAAGCACAGGAGAGTGAAGAAAATAAAACACATTCTAATCTTCCAAAAGACACTTATTCCTTGGAAGGAAAGTTATGACCAACCTAGATAGCATATTCAAAAGCAGAGACATTACTTTGCCAACAAAAGTCTGTCTAGTCAAGGCTATGGTTTTTCCAGTGGTCATGTATGGATGTGAGAGTTGGACTGTGAAGAAAGCTGAGTGCCGAAGAATTAATGCTTTTGAACTGTGGTATTGCAGAAGACTCTTGAGAGTTCCTTGGACTGCAAGAAGATCCAACCAGTCCATTCTAAAGGAGATCAGTCCTGGGTGTTCATTGGAAGGACTGATGTTGAAGCTGAAACTCCAATACTTTGGCCACCTCATGCGAAGAGTTGACTCATTGGAAAAGACCCTGATGCTGGGAGGGATTGGGGGCAGAAGGAGAAAAGGACGACAGAGGATGAGATGGCTGGATGGCATCACCGACTCGATGGACATGAGTTTGAGCTAACTCTGGGTGATGGACAGGGAGGCCTGGCCTGCTGCGATTCATGGGGTCGCAAAGAGTCCGACACGACTGAGCCACTGAACTGAACTGACTGAATCTTCCAAAATGGGAAGTCTTAAATTGATGATCCAGAAGGTAAGAAACAAGGAGAAATATGATAAACTGAACATTTCCGAGAGGAGGGGAGAAGGGTTTGTGGAATTTAGACACTATATACTGAATTTTTTCAGTTTTCCTCAAAAGTTGCAAGTATAGACTTTGTAATCACATTCACTCACAATTTCATGAACTATGATGGGCAATTAACATTCAAGGAATATGATGGTGCAAGGAAAAGAAATTTAAAATGAAAACGTTGCAAATCCACCCAAACAGTGTTATGTACCAAAAGTGATAATCACGGTAACAACCATACGGTAACCCAATCAGACTGAATGGAAACCCGATATCTCAACTGGATGGTTTCAGCTTTCTAAAACTCAAACCCTCAGTCTAGGCCAGAGCGAGGGTCGTTCTGCTGACTGGTTGGGCGAGGGGACACAAGGAAAACGCTAGGACGGGAGACAAGCATCTGAGTTGCGCGCAGAACAGGGGATGGATGGGACCAGCACTCACCTCTTGTCGATGGCGTCAATGTTTGAATGGAGAAGCCACAGCTCCTCTGTGTTGTCCTGCCGGGAGGAGAGGATCAGGTGGTGGCCAGTCAGACACAAGGTCCCCTCGACGGCCGGATAGAAAGGTCGGTGCAGCACCACATTATCCACCCGAGGGGTCTTGATCAGCTCAGCAAATTCCATGTTCTCCAGCGGCCGGAGCCAGGGGACTGCGGAGTCCCAGAGGTGCAAAACGGTTCCACCGCTCCTGGGCTGAAGACACTGATCCCGCGCCCAGCAGGCAGTAGGGGCGGGACCCGGGATCGGAGGCCGCGCCCCGCCCCGGGCTGGGGTGGGCGCGGCGAGGCCTCTGGCCACTGTCACTGGCCTGGGGAAGGCCCAGGCTGGGCCAGGCTGGGCGCCTCTCCCGCACCTCTAAGTAACCTCAGGCCCAGGACTTGGGCAAAAAGAACGCTCTGCGACAGGTCCAGCCGCTGCCGCCTCCACCTTGAGATCTGGCTTCGGGTAGCCAGGCTGAAAGAAGGAGAAGGCCGCCCAGGGCCACTTTCCAAGTCCAAGACGCTAAGGACTCCTGGCGGAAGTAGCTACTCACAGCGGGAACTTATAGCAACTCCGGGCGGAAGCGACGGACTGAAAACAGGAAAGACGGGACAGTCCGACCCAGAAATTGGTCCCCACCTAGTTGCGAAGAGAATGTCTCCGGAAGGACAGGAGGAGTCGAATATTTGTGTTCCTACCAGAAAAAGCTCTGCCTGCATGCCCACTGCTGCGCCTGCTACTCCTACAAATATTCCATAGGAGAAAATGCAGGAGAAAAAGGAACGACGAGAAGAGGTCCCTGACCTGCCTGCCTCCACTTGAGCAGTAATCCCTATTCGGCGAGTGGGATTGCCGTAAATTTTGGCGATTTTCATACTTTCGCCGTGAAGAGAGAACATTTGGGATCGAAGGCGGTGACTGTGACCACAAAGAAGGGACCAGACGTAAAGGAGGAGCCGGCTGGACACGCACAATCACAGAGGGCGAGCGCGAAAGTGCTGTGACCTTGAACAAGAAAGAGGAAAAGCATACAAACGCCTATGAGAACACCTAGATAAAAATATATAAAATGCTTAGAAAAGGAAGTGATTAAACCTCAATTCAGTTCAGTCGCTCAGTCGTGTCCGACTCTTTGCGACCGCATGGACTGCAGCACGCCAGGCCTCCCTGTCCATCACCAACTCCCGGAGTTTACTCAAACTCATGTCCATTGAGTCCGTGATGCCATCCAACCGTCTCATCCTCTGTCGTCCCCTTCTCCTCCTGCCTTCAATCTTTCCCAGCATCAGGGTCTTTTCAAATGAGTCAGCTCTTCTCATGAGGTGGCCAAAGTATTGCAGTTTCAGCTTCAACATCATTCCTTCCAAAGAACACTCGGGACTGATTTCTTTCAGGATGGACTGGTTGGATCTCTTTGTAGTCAAGGGACTCTCAAGAGTCTTCTCCAACACCACAGATCAAAAGCATCAGTTCCTCGGTGCTCAGCTTTCTTATCGTCTAACTCTCACATCCATACATGACTACTGGAAAAACCATGGCCTTTACTACATGGACCTTTGTTGGCAAAGTAATGTCTCTGCTTTTTAATATGCTGTCTAGGTTGGTCATAACTTTCCTTCCAAGGAGTAAGTGTCTTTTAATTTCATGGCTGCAGTGATTTTGGAGCCACCCAAAATAAAGTCCGTCACTGTTTCCACTGTTTCCCCATCTATTTGCCATGAAGTGATGGGATCAGATGCCACGATCTTTGTTTTCTGAATGTTGAGCTTTAAGCCAACTTTTTCACTCTCCTCTTTCACTTTCATCAAGAGGCTTTTTAGTTCTTCTTCACTTTCTGCCATAAGGGTGGTGTCATCTGCATATCTGAGGTTATTGATATTTCTCCCAGCAATCTTGATTGTGCTTCTTCCAGCCCAGCATTTCTCATGATGTACTCTGCATAGAAGTTAAATAAGCAGGGTGACAATATACAGCCTTGATGTACTCCTTTTCCTATTTGGAACCAGTCTGTTGTTCCATGTCCAGTTCTAACTGTTGCTTCCTGACCTGCATACAGGTTTCTCAAGAGGCAGGTCAGGTGGTCTGGTATTCCTATCTCTTTCAGAATTGTCCACAGTTTATTGTGATCCACACAGTCAAAGGCTTTGGCATAGTCAATAAAGCAGAAATAGATGTTTTTCTGGAACTCCCTTGCTTTTTCCATGATCCAGCAGATGTTGGCAATTTGGTCTCTGGTTCCTCTGCCTTTTCTAAAACCAACTTGAACATCAGGAAGTTCACGGTTCACATATTACTGAAGCCTGGATTGGAGAATTTTGAGCATTACTTTACCAGCGTGTGAGATGAGTACAGTTGTGCGGTAGTTTGAGCATTCTTTGGCATTGCCTTTCTTAGGGATTGGAATGAAAACTGACCTTTTCAAACAGTCCTGTGGCCACTGCTGAGTTTTCCAAATTTGCTGGCATATTGAATACAGCACTTTCACAGCATCATCTTTTAGGATTTGAAATAGATCAACTAGAATTCATCACTGCCACTAGCTTTGTTCATAGTGATGCTTCCAAAGGCCCACTTGACTTCACATTCCAGGATGTCTGGCCCTAAGTGAGTGATTACACCATCGTGATTATCTGGATCATGAATTAATCCTATTCCATGCATAAACTCAAGTGACTTCCTAAAACACTGTTAATCTGTAGCAGAAGTGACTTCAGTCTGCTGCTGCTGCTAAGTCGATTCAGTCGTGTCGGACTCTGCGCGACCCCATAGACAGCAGCCCACCAGGCTCCCCCATCCTTGGGATTCTCAAGGCAAGAATACTGGAGTGGGTTGCCATTTCCTTCTCCAGACTTCAGTCTAGGTCTATTAAATTCAAGGCATTGGGCTTTGGTCACTACTCCTTTGGTCCTCATTAAATACAATCTAACTGAACTACTTTCAGACACCTAAAGTCTGCCAGAAATTTGCTCCAGTAATTTCTCCACGCCTGGTGTCTCCTTCTATTTTTAAACTAACATTTTCATGCTAAATAGGGAATTAGAGGGAATATATTCAAGGCTTTAAGTCCGTTTCAGTCTACTGTCACTTCATTAAGCTTTGAACTCCTCACCATGTAGTACCTAAGAACAGTGAGTTGGCTTAAATCTCAGAGCAGTCAAAGACAAAATAAACTGCCTGAATTCTTATCAGATCACTCAACACTTATCCTTGCCCTCCCTAAAATGTTCACGACCTAAAACTCTGCTTAAGACAAAGCCCTTTATGATAGCTAAAGCTGCAAGTCCAGTTTTTGTTGCTTGTCTACAATAGAAAAGTAGGAACCAACAGACAAAAGAGCATAAGGGGAAATGATTTATCGTCTTTTTTCAAACTGGCAACTTTTGTTGTCCTTTCACCGTGTGGTTCATTATAAAAACTACCAACTGAAGAAGGGAAAATTATCCTCAAGAGCAAAGAATTGGGAAAGGTTTTATGGAGAAGGTATCATTTGAGAGGGGTGTAGTCTAGACACCTGTCCAGTTTAAGGAGGTCCTTTAGGTAGGGAAAAATTCTTCACGGAAGGCATGACCTTTTCTTTCAGTTTTCCTGAGGGGGAAGCCTATGAAAAGACCGTTCTGAAATTACATTTTAAAATGTTTAGCATTCCATAAAGGTATAAAACCTTCTTGCTGATGAACAAAAAACTGTGAAAATCATCTTGTGTTGTTATTATGAAATACTAGAAACTATTAGAAAATTACATCTTCTCTGGGTTGAACTCCAAGCATGGAAAGAATTTTAGATCTGAACCACTGGTCCTCTAAGGGTCAAATCTAAAAGGGAAAGTGGTGTCTACTATATTCCACTGCAACCTTGGAACCCTGGGCTATTTTCATATCTCTCGAGCCTGATAAGGCTGGGAGACAAGGCTGGAGTGATCTGGCACCGAAGGACCTAAAAGGGATGTACCAGGAAATGATTCCCTCTTGGGCTATAGTGCTTAGCCCCTTCTGATTGGCAAAACAACCTCAAGATCACGGTGGGCCGTCATGAACCTAGAGCACACCAGTGCACCTAAAGAATGTGAAAATCTGTGTGGAAACAGGTCTGAAAAGCTTCCAACTTGTGAAACTGTGCTTCAGGGTGCTTCAAACTCACAAGACCTCTGGGGATGTAAAAATACACCCGCCCTCAAAAAACCAGCCCCCCCTAGGTCAGGGATAAAAATTCCAAACGGGGCCCACTTTCAGGAAGCCAATTTCCAACCTACACTTTACTCACACTCTTTCAAACAAAGCACAGGGAGACAAGTTCTATATCCCCAATGATTACAGGAAGGCAAATCAAAACTGCAATGAGGTCGCCTCTGACAGCTGCCAGAAGGGTCATCATGAACAAGTTTCCAAGGGGAAAATCCTGGACACAGCCTGGAGCAAAGGGAACCCTCCTACACCGCTGGGGGAAACGTAAATTGGTAGAGCCGGATGGAGAAGAGCACAGAGGTTGGTTAATAAACCAGAAAGAGTGCCAGCAGACCATCTAGACATACCACCTCTGGGCACCGTCCTCCAGAAATCCGAATTGGAAAATATGCTTGCACAGCAACGTTCATGGCACCACTATTTACAATGGCAAAATGGTCAAACAACCAAATGACCAATGACAGATGAAGGGATAAGACTCCTGGTATCAAAATAGAATGGAATTATTCTCAGCTACAAAAACGAACAGCGTAATGCCATTTGCAGCAATGTGGATAAAGCTAGAGATGTCCAGCTGGAATCTAAAAATACTAAGCAATGAACTAATGTTCAGAAGGGAGAGACTCTAGACCAAAAATCCAAAACTTTAGGATTAGGGAAGGGCAAATTCAGGGGCCATATAAAACTTTGGACTGAAGATATACAAACCCATATTTATAAAATAAAGAATCAACAAGAACCTACTTAGATCAGAGGGAACTCTACTGAACACTCTGTCAAAAGCTATCTGGGAAGAGAATCTAAAAGAGAATAAGTATAGGTGCATCCTCTTGCTGTACAAATGTAATTGAAACAACATAAAAAAGTGACACTTTTTTTTTTACTCTCCAAGTTGAGTGTGGGCTCTGTTGTGATCCCCTTCACCATAGCCTGCCTGGATCCTCTGTCCATTGGATTTTTGCCACAAGAATACTACAGTGAGTTGCCATTTCCTTCTCTGTGGGATCTCCCCGACCCAAGGATTGAACCCGGGACAATATCCCCTCAAAAATAAAAAGGAAATAAAAACACTCCAAACAGACAGAAGTGCCTACTATGTTCTGCTGCAAATTCAGGAGCCTAAACTGTTGTCATATCTCTGGAGCCTGGGAAGACTCGAGGGCAAGCCTGTGGGGCTTAGGGAGCTGGGATGAATGTATCAGCAAATAATCCCCTTCTTTGATTTGGAATGCCTGGTCTTATCTGAAAAGTGGGAAAGTGTTAGTCGTTCAGTCATGTCCAACTGTGCGACCCCATGGACTGTAGCCCACCAGGTTCCTCTGTCTATGGGGTTCTTCAGGCAAGAGTACTGGAGTGGGTTGCCATTCCCTTCTCCAGGGGTCTTGTCTGAATGGCACCACAATCTCCAGATCTGGGGGTCCATCCTGCACCTAAAACATACCTGATGCACCCAAAAGGATGTGAACGTCTGCGCTCAAAGAGGTCTGAAAAGACCCCAGGTCTCCAGTTCAGCAGGGGTGGGCATCCCACCCTGCATCCAGCCTCTTTCCTTAGAGTCACCCCCTTCTTAGAATAGCATCCTCAGGACCTTGAATTTACAGTAGCTGAGATTAATCTAGGGTTGAAGTGTAAGGAGGAAGAACGAATGAGATGGACGCCCTTGGGTGACTGTGCTGCCACATTCCAGCCTCATTCACAGCCCAGGAGCCCCGCTTTCCCTGAGCCCTCGAGGCAGGCGGAACCACAGCTGGCCATGAGTAAGTGCTGCCGCCTTGTGGCCACTTGGCATAAAACAGCAGCTTTAGAACCTGTGCTTCAGGACACTTCAAACTGGGGATGTCAAAGACACCTGCCCTCAAGAAATGGGCCCAGGTAGGTCAAGGATAAAGAAATACCATGGGGCTCACATTCAGGAAGCCAGTTTCCAATTAGTTCAGTTCATTCACTCAGTCGTGTCTGACTCTTTGCAACCCCATGGACTGCAGCACGCCAGGCTTCCCTGTCCATCACCAACTCATGGAGCTTACTCAAACTCATGTGCATTGAGTCGATGATGCCATCCAGCCATCTCATCCTCTGTCATCCCCTTCTCCTCCCGCCTTCAATCTTTCCCAGCACCAGGGTCTTTTCCAATGACTCAGTTCTTTGCATCAGGTGGCCAAAGTATTGGAGTTTCAGCTTCAACATCAGTCCTTCCACTGAATATTCAGGACTGATTTCCTTCAGGATTGACTGGTTTAATCTCCTTGCAGTCCAAGGGACTCTCAAGAGTCTTCTCCAGCACCACAATTCAAAACCATCAATTCTTTGCTGCTCAGCTTTTTTATAGTCCAACTCTCACATCCATACATGACCACTGGAAAAACCATAGCCTTGACTACATGGACCTTTGTTGGCAAAGTAACATCTCTAAGGAGTAAGCAACTTTTAATTTCATGGCTGCAGTCACCATCTGCAGTGATTTTGGAGCCCCCGCAAAACAAAGTCTGTCACTGTTTCTACTGTCTCCCCATCTATTTGCCATGAAGTGGTGGTACTGGATGCCATGATCTTTGTGTAGTAAACTTACACTTTACTCATACTCTTTTCAACCAAAGCACAGGAAGACAAGTTCTTCATCCCTAATGATTACAGAACAGCAGATCAAAACTCCAATGAGGTTGCCCCTGACAGCAGTCAGAAGGGTCATTGTGAACAAGTCTCCAAGGAGAAAATGCTGGACACAGCCTGGAGCAAAGGGAACCCTCCTACACCGCTGGGGGAAAAGTAAATTGGTAGAGCTGGATAGAGAGGAGTACAGAGGTTGGTTAATAAACCAGGAAGAGTGCCATCAGACCATCTAGACATACCACTGCTGAGCACAGGTCCTGCGGAAACCCAAACTGGAAAACATGCTTGCACAACAATGATCACAGCACCACTGTTTACAAATGGCACACTGGAAAAACTACCCAATGTCTGGCAACAGATGAAAGGATAAACTCAAGGTATCAGTATACAATGGAATGACCATTCAGCTATGAAAAAGAATGCCAAAGCAGGTAAAGTTGAATGGTTCTATGAAGACCTATAAGATCTAGAATTAACACCAAAAAAAGATGTCCTTTTCATCTTAGGGGACTGGAATGCAAAAGTAGGAAATCAAGAGATGAGTAATGGGCAACATCAGCCTTGGAGTACAGAATGAAACAGGGCAAAGGCTAACAGAGTTTTACCAAGAAAACTCGCTGGTCATAGCAAACACCCTCTTCCAGCAACACAAGGGACAACTCTACACATGGGCATCAGCAGATGGTCAATACTGAAATCAGACTCATTATATTCTTTGCAGCCGAAGATGGAGAAGCTCCATACAGTCAGCAGAAAAAAGACCAGGAGCTGACTGTGGCTCAGATCATGAACTCACTGCAAAATTCAGGCTTAAATTGAAGAAAGTAGAAAAAACCACTAGGCCATTCTGGTATGACTTAAATAAATCCATTATGATTATACAGAGGAAGTGACAAATAGATTCAAGGGATTCGATCTGACAGAGTTCCTGATGAAATACAGAGGTTCAAAACATTGTATAGGAGGCAATAATCAAAACCATCTCCAAGAAAAGGAAATGCAGGAAGGCAAAATGATTGTCTGAGGAGGCCTTACAGATAGCTGAGAAGAGAGAAGCGAAATGCAAAGGAGAAAAGGAAAGACATACACATTTGAATGCAGAGTTCCAGACTATAGCCAGAAGAGATAAGAAAACCTTCTTAAATGAACAATGCAAAGAAACAGAGGAAAAAATATAGAATGGCAAAGACTGGAGATCTCTTCAAGAAAATGAGAGATACCAAGGCAACATTTCAAGCAAAGATGGGCACAATAAAGGACAGAAATGGTATGAACCTAACAGAAGCAGAAGATATTAAGAAGAGGTGGCGAGAAGACACAGAAGGACTATACAAAAAAGATCTTAATGCCCCAGATAACCACAATGGTGTGATCACTCACCTTAAGCCAGACATCCTGGAGTATGACCACAAGTATGCCTTAGGAAGCATCACTATGAACAAAGCTAGTGGAGGTGATAGAATTCCAGCTGAGCTATGTCAAATCCTAAAAAATGATACTGTGAAAGTGCTGCACTCAATATGCTAGCAAATTTGGAAAACTCAGCAGTGGCCACAGAACTGGAAAAATGTCAGTTTTCATTCCAATCTCAAAGAAGGGCAATGCCAAAGAATGTTCAAAATATCACACAATTGCACTCATCTAACATGCCAGCAAAGTAATGCTCAAAATCCTTCAAGTTAGGCTTCAACAGTATGTGAACCAAGAATTTCCAGATGTATAAGCTGGATTTACAAAAGGCAGAGGAATCAGAGATTAAATCGTGAACATCTGTTAGATCATAGGAAAAGCAAGGGAATTCCAGAAAAACACCTACTTCTGCTTTATTGACTATGTCAAAGCCTTTGACTGTGTGGATCACAACAAACTGTGGAAAATTTTTAAAGAGTTGGCAACACCAGACCACTTTATCTGCCTCCTGCTAAACCTGTATGCAGGTCAAGAAGCAACAGTTAGAACTGGACATAGAACAATGAACTGGTTCAAAATTGAAAATGAGTACATCAGAGCTGTATATAGACAACCTGCTTCTTTAATTTACACGCAGACTATATCACGCAAAATGACAGTCGGGAGAAGCTAAAGCTGGAATCGAGATTGCTGGGAGAAATATCTATAATCTTAGATATGCAGATGACAACACTGGAGTGGCAGGAAGCTAAGAGGAAATAACCTCTCGATGAGGTCAAAAAGGAGAGTGAAAAAGCTGGCTTAAAATTCAACATTCAAAAAAATAAGATCATGGCATCAGGTCCTATCACTTCATGGCAAATAGATGGGGACAAAAAAATGGAAACACAGACTGACTTTATTTTCTTGGGCTCCAAAATCACTGTGCACTGTGGCTGCAGCCATCAAGTTGAAAGATGATTTCTCCTTGAAAATAAAAAAAGGCAGCGACAAACCCAGATAGCATATTAGAAAGCAGAGACATCGCTTTATCGATAAAGGTCTGTACAGTCAAAGCTATGTGTGGTCATGTATGGATGTACGGATGTACATGCACAGGAGTCATGTATGGATGTGAGAGTTGGACCATAAAGAAGGTTAAGCTTAGAAGAATTCATGTGTTGGAACTATGGTGCAAGAGAAGACTCTTGAGAGGTCCTTGGACAACAAGGAGATCAAACCAGTCCATCCTAAAGCAAATCATCCCTGAATATTCACTGGAAGGACTGATGCTGAAGCTGAAGCTCCAATACTTCAGCCATCTAATGCGAAGAGCCAACTCACTGGAAAAGACCCTGATGGTGGGAAAGACTGTGGGCAGGAGGAAAAGGGGGTGAAAGAGGATGAGATGGTTAGATGGAATCACCGACTCACTGGACATGAGTCTGAGCAAACTGCAGGACATAGTGAAGGAAGCCTGGCGTGCTGCAGTCCAAGGGGCTGCAAAGAGTCAGACAGGGCTGAACAAATGCAACTGCTGGCACCATTCAGCCTCTTTTACAACCCTCAAGCAGAGCTTCCACTAAACCTCTGGCTGCAGAACATACCAGAACCAGGTAGGAAGAAATCCTTCCTCCTAGACATATGGCCGGACAGCAACTTGAAAACTATTGCTCTGGGAACATCGTACTCACAAGGGCTGCTGGATTGGAAATCATACCTGCCAAAAAAGTACCAATAAGGATGCTCACCAAGGCGAATATTATAGATGTGCAAATCAAACTCTGACCAAAGATCACCTGGCCCACTCAAATGGCCATGAGCGGAACACTGACAGGAAAGAAGAGCCAAGAGGGAGGTCAAGGAAAGGGGACCCCTCCCAGAGAGCTGGTGCAGAACAGGCACTCAAGACACTGCCATCAGGTGCCTTGAAAAAGGAGAAAGCCAGCCAGCCCGTGATCAGGCAGTCCTCCTCCACAGAGGACACAGTTTGAAAACCAGAGTTCCAAAAGATACAGGCACCCAAATGGGCATGGCAGCCTTGAGTTCACTAACCAGGACAGGGAAGTGTACCAGATGGCATGGACAGATGAATGGGAAAGAGGTGCGGCCCCCAAAATACGGAATATGCCAGGGCCAGACAAAGGAAGGACCTGACCACGTCCCTAGTAACCTATGTACCCAGAGATGACCTTAGACAGTGCGTAAGTAAGAAAGACAAACCCTAACATCCTGTGATATCAATTAGATGTGGCAAGGAGACACTGATACATAGTAACTTCTGGGTTCCAAAGGATATCTACTCTTCAAAGAATTGACAACACAAGACATCGAAAATACAATTTCGCCAGACACCAACAAGGCAAAAGACAAGTTCAACTGGTAAATCCTACTCCCACCCTTGAGAGTTTTAAAAGGCCTGTGATAACCTGCTCAAACTCATGAATTCTAAGACACAATCCAAATGAAAACTACAATGAGAGGGATCAACTTGCTCCAGTGTGAAAGGCCCTCGTAAAAAGTCTAGGGAGAGAAAATTAAAAAAAAAAAAATGGCAGGAAAGAAGAAATGGTGGAGAGGCTGATCAGAAAAGGGGAAGGCTTTTATGCTGCATCTGGCACATAAATGGTTACAGCCATGAAAAGAACAGGAGAGGAGTGCCCTGACAAGGTGAAAACTCAGCAACCAGGCGATGTGGCCCACCCAGCTCCAGGGATACATCTGGAGAAACCCAGCTTTCAAAGAGACAAGTGACTCACGCGGGCACTGCAGCACCATTTACAACACATTGACACGTGCAGCACACAGAACGTCCACAGACACACGAGTCCAGAGGAAGTGATCCGTGAACATGATGGAAAGAGACTCAGGCACGCAGAAGGAAAGAACGCCCTTTGCACGAACATCGTTCTATCCAGGGATAATCCTATTAAGTGAAGTCAGTCAGAATCAGAACACTGTCAAAGTCACTGCAAATACCTAAAAGTTCACATCACGAACTGATTTAGGAGAGAGCAAACAGACTGGGCAACGGAGAAACAAACTTCTGATTGCGGGAGAAATTAGGACATTGAGATGAACAAAATCAAACTGTCACATACACAGGAGACACTCAACCAACACTTAGGCACGTCTGGCCAGTTCTCTCAACACTCTGTAATGACCTCCATGAGAACGGAATCCAAAGATGAGTAGCTGTCTCTCCACGGAAAACTCCGAAGGACTCTGGAGTCCTACAGGACACCCAATATTGTACCAAGGCTCCTCCCATTCTGGATAAAAAGTAATCGAATGAAACAGATCAAATGAGACCCAGGCATTTGGTGTTTCTTGTGGCATACTCCTCCTCATTTACAACCCCTAAACGGGATTTCCACTAAAGCTCTGGCTGCAGAAGAAGCCAGAGTTGGGCATCAATAAACCCTTGCATCTTCTAGCCACATGGCCCAACAATGACCTGACACTGGGCTTCTGGGCAGCATCACATTCACCCGGACTCCTGGGCTTGAAATCGTTACCTGTCCTCCAACAATTTAAAGGGGCAAGTCATGGAAAAGAATATCAAACAGGACAAACTCTGAAGGATCATGAGGCAAACACTACGACTCCAATAATGAAACAAAAAAGCACCCGAAATGATGCTCAGTGAGGCGAATATCAGACATATGCAAATCAGACCCCGACCAGGGATCAACTGGCCCCACTCAAAATAGCCATGAGCACAACATCGACAGACAAGAAAAGCTAAGAGTGAGGTCAAGGAAAGGGGACCCTCCCAGGGCGCTGGTGGGGAACAGCCATTAAAGACACTGTCAAACGCCTTGACAAGTCTGAAAGCCAGCCGCCATAGGAAGGGGCAGTCCCCCACCACATGGTGTACAGTTTGAAAACCCGAATTCCAAAAGACACGGGCACCCAGACGGACACCGCCACCTTAGGTGCACTAGCCGGGACACGGAAGCATACCAAATGGGCACGGACAGATGAATGGAGAGAGAGGTGAGGCAGACAGAAGACGGAAAATGGCCCAGCCAGGAAAAAGAAGGACCTGATCACATCCCCAGTAACCTATGCACCGAGAGATGACCTTAGGGAGGAAGCAAGAAAGACAGACCCTAACATCGTGTGGTATCTCTTAGATGCGGCGAGGAGACATTGATGCCCATGAAAGACTGCTTCACAGAAGTGAAATCCACATACAGATTGAGAACACAAACTGATGGTTGTCAGTGAGGGGAAAATGTAGCAGGAAGGGTCTGTTTGGAGGTGGGGTCAAACTGATACCCACTGACACACACAAAGTAGCCATTCAACCAGAACCTCTTGGAGAGCAAGGCTGATGAACTCCACACTGTGTATTACACAGTGTATTATAATGTACACGAGAAAAGAAACCAAAGATGAACAGACTTAGGTAGGTGGAGAACGGAAGATGCTGTACACCTGCCACAAACACGGCTTTATAAACACACGGCACTCCAACAAAAAGCTGTATGTTCCATTTGGAGAAAATACAAAAATTACGGAGACACATGTTCCTGAAGCCTTCTTCTGATGCAGGGCATCCTAATTTACAAGGAGAGAACAGGACTGTGTCCAAGGCTCTGCTTATCTTAGAAACAGGAGCAGGAATGGAAAGTTCTGCAGCCTTGTGGACATGCCCCCCAGTAGCAACCTTCAACCTATTGCTAAGTCTGTTGACTGGTTCTATGAAGACCTACAAGACCTTCTAGAACTGATACCGAAAAAAAAAAAAAAGATGTCCTTTTCATCATAGGGGATTGGAATGCAAAACTAGGAAGTCAAGAGATACCTGGAGTAACAGGAAAGTTTGGCCTTGGAGTACAAAATGAAGCAGGACAAAGGCTAACAGAGTTTTGCCAAGAGAACGCATTCATCATAGCAAACACCCTCTTCCAACAA
Source organism: Bos indicus (assembly GCF_029378745.1). Lineage (NCBI taxonomy): Eukaryota > Metazoa > Chordata > Mammalia > Artiodactyla > Bovidae > Bos > Bos indicus. The sequence continues at coordinate 7,902,271 of NC_091767.1, forward strand.
GAGTCGACTCTACACATGGATGTCACCAGATGGTCAATACCGAAGACAGATTGATTATATTCTTTGTAGGAGAAATGGAGAAGCTCTATACAGTCTGCAAAAACGAGACCAGGAGCTGACTGTGGCTTCATTCATGAACTCCTTATTGCAAAATTCAGACCTAAATTGAAGAATGTAGGGAAAACCATTAGGCCATTCAGGTATGACCTAAATCAAATCCCTTTATGATTATACAATGGAAGATTAGATGCGAGGGATTAGATGCGAGAGATTAGATCTGAGAGTCTGAAGAACTGTGGATGGACATTTGTAACATTTTACAGGAGGTGGTGATCAAAACCATCCCCAAGAACAGGAAATGCAAAAAGGCAAAATGGTTGTTTGAGGAGGCCTTACACATAGCTGAGAAAATAAGAGAATTGAAAGACAAAAGGAAAGATATAACCTTCCGAATGCAGAGTTCCAGAAAATAGCATGCAGAGACAAGAAAGCCTTCTTAAGTGAACAAGGTGAAGAAACAGAGGAAAACAGTAGAGTGGGAAAGACTAGAGATCTCCTCAAGAAAATCATAGATACCAAGGGAACATTTCATGCATAGATGGGCTCAATAAAGGACAGAAACAGTATGGACCTAACAGAAGCAGAAGATATTTAGAAGAGGTGGCAAGAATACACAGAAAAACTGTACAAAAAAGATCATGACCTAGATATCCATGATGGTGTGATCACTGACCTAAAGTCAGACATCCTGGTGTGCGAAGTCAAGTGGGCCTTAGGAAGCATCACTCCGAACAAAGCTAGTGGAGGTGATGGAATTCCAGCTGAGCTACGTCAAATCCTAAAAGATAATGCTGTGAAAGTGCCGCGGTCCATGGGGCCTGTCTTAGGGACTTCTGAACAACAGCAACCATGCGAACAGTAGACGGCAGTAGAGTTCAACAGTAATGAGAGAGGCTTTCATTTTATTAAAATAATTAAGTGAAGCTGTTGGTTAAACAAATTATTATCCAAACTGCCTGGAAATAAGGGTCTCAGAGGATTCTCATAAGCAAATAAGATGGTGTCATTTATAATGTATATAAAACATCAACACCTCATAGATAATGTTATCATCATTTTATGTGATACTTGAAACATCTAGACATTCAATCAACTAGTCCACTAGCCTGCATTAAGTGCCTACCTGCTTATTGCCACTGTGGAGAATGGAAACACTAGATCTGACATGGCCCTTGCCTGCGAAGAATAATGTCTGCTCTCTGGAGGACAGTGCAGCCTGCACAAGAAATGAACAAAGTAAGACAGTACGTGCTAAATTATGAAACACACTACAAAGAGCGCCACTGATGAAAGAGTAAAGTTATGTCTGCATTGTTTCATTTTTGTTTTACTTCCTTAAAGTAGATGAATGTTATCAAGCAACATTTACCTGGTGACATGATCATCTGTTAATTGCATGAAAATAAAAGCATTTTGAGAGAATGGATAGGCTATGAGGAATTTATTAAAAGCGTATGTTAAAAAAGGAAAAAAATGATGCTTCCTTTAAAACCTGCATATATTTTTTATTATTATTTGTAAATTGTCTGCTCCATATCTTTTCTATCTATCAGTAATATTCATAGGAGGAAAAAAAGAAGTACAGGTCTACGTTCCTGGTGTTGCGTTTCTCCATTCGGCCTTGAGTAGTTGGTAGAAATGAAGATGGTCTGAAGATAGCAATGCCGGTAAGCGACAGCCAGAAGCAGTCGGAGCATCTCAGTGGCGCTAACCGCTGACAAGCAGCTACTCTCCACGTGCTCTGTAATTGTGTGCTGACTGCATGTGGCTGGAATGAGCTGATAACCTTGTGCTGAGTTTCTCTTGTGTTCATCCGTTCTGCAAGCAAATCGGTCACTAAGCTGTTGATGGTATCTTCTGGAAGCTCTTGAACTCCCCCACTTCTCTCCATCCCCAGGGCAACTGCCCTAGTTTGTTACATGATAGGAGAAGCTCTCAGCTAGTCACCTTTCTTCCAGAGGAGTTTTCCACCTGTCTATTCTCCACTTGGCAGCTGAAGCCCTCTCTGTTGGTCTAAATTTTTTTCTTGATTTGTTAAGTCCCTTCACAATTTCGTCCCTTAGGCAGTTATCAGCAATGCAGACCTCATCTCTCCTATTTCTCTCCACTCAACACACCCATCCCCGACCCTCATTCCTTGCAATTTTCACACCAACTATGTTTAAACAGCTCGATGTAAGCTCTTGGGACTTTTTGCACCCAATTAGAACCTTGCTACCAAAAGGAAGTGTAGAACAGGGGGGACCAGCATCCTCGGCATTCCCCGAGAACTTCATTAGGTATTCTATTCCAGGGGCTTCCCTGGTGGCTCTGCAGGAAAAAATTTGACGGCCAAGGGACTGTCAAAAAAGTCTTCTCCAGCACCACAATTCGAAAGCATCAATTCTTTAATAAGGAAGAATAAATCTGACTCCGTATGAGATCTGTTTCCATTGCTTTTGCTACAAGAATTTGCTTAGAGCCTGAAATATAACAGGACAGCCCCAGTCTTAAGGCTCTGACCTTTAGGTGTAATATGTTCCCATTCATATAGAGATTAAAAGTTGGGGAACAAAGAAGAGCCGTTTGACTTGCCGGAGGTTTACAGGAACATTGTGAGCAGGCCTGTTGGGGCAGCTCCAAGAACAAAGAGTTCCAGCACCAAGAAGTATACAGCAAGCAATCATACACCCATCCTGTTTTCGTATAAGAGAAGGCTGGATTTTAACTCAGCAAAGATGGTTCTTTGAGACACTAGTCCACCATCATCTAGGTCTTCTGGCTTTTCTAATACAGTTGATATTCCTTGCCCCAGCAACTCATTTCTTGACTTATTGGCTTGTCATGAAGTCAGCAAAGAGTCGGACACCACTTAGCAACTGAACAATAACAAGAGGCCAGCGGTACGAGCTTGGGCTCAGAACACAGTGGCCTCAGCACAGACAGGCTGCGTACACGGCAGCTGAAAACGTCGAGAGTGAATATTCCCACGAGCAAAGCAGAGCTGCATCAACTTTTGCAGGTCACATCATGTCATTTCCACTGCTCTCTGTGGATCTTAAACAGTCCTAAAACCCACTCGGTCTTGAGGGGAGAGGACACAGGCTCCATCTCTCACAGGAGCAGTGTCAGAAAACGTCCGCCACAGGGACCCAGCTGACTGGGAGACACACATATATGAACTTCCCCTGCGCACATGCGCAGCTGGAGAGAGGAACAAAGAGAATGCTTGGAAAGTCAGGGTACTGAAAAAGAACTGTTCTACTCATAGCCATAAGGAAGTGAACCAAGAATCTGCAATTACATATAATTGACTGTAATTAAAAGATAGGGACATGTCTAAAATAAAGGCATAATTAAGAAGTAGGAACATTTACTAGGTGGGACTGTCAACAATGCAAATTCAGTGATTACTGTAGGGTTTATTTTATTGTCACTGAACCTAAATCGGGATTGCTGTCCAATTATGTAGGGAGGAAAGCCTGCTTTCAGCTCTTAAATCCACCCCTCTCTAGCCACCCATTCTTTCTTTCCCTACACTATTTAGGGGAAGCTTTGTATACAATTTAAAATGAGACATATATATTTTTTACCTTTTTATTTTGTATTGGAGCACAGCCTATTAACAATGTTGCAGTCGTTTCAGGTCAACAGCAAGGGGACTCAGCTGTACATATACATGTATCCATTCTCCCCCAAACTCCCCTCCCACCCAGGCTGCCACAAGGCAATGAGCAGGTTCCATGTGCTATACAGTAGGACGTTGTTGGCTGTCCGTTTTCAATGCATCAGAGTGTACATGTCCATCCCAAACTCCCTATCCCTTCCCCACCTTTTTCCTCCCTGGCAACCATAACTTCATTCTCTAAGTCTGTGAGTGACATACAGTTTTGTTTTCAACCCTTTATTTAACAGACTGTGACACCTGTCCAATCTCCCCTCTCGTCATCCCTCGCTTTCTTTCCTTTGTCCTTCCTCCACCATCCTTTCCTTTCTCTCTTACTCTGCTTTTCTCGCCATCTGTTTTTTTTCTCAGAGATGACCACCTTAAGAGGACCTACAAGTATCACCCCAAAGATGACTCAGTAATTACAGGGAGAACAGCACATCCTCGTCCTGGAGAGAGCTGGTGACGGTCACGGTGACCAAGCGTTGGCAGCGCAACACGCCGACATTCTGAACCTCCCGACAGGAGGCAAGGTCGGGCGCACAGCGGCACCGGGGATGTGTTCTCGCCAGACACACTTAACCCGAACCTAGGCATGAGGGAAACACCAGACACATCCACGGGGTGGAATATAATACCAGACGGTTGACCTGGGCGCCCCTAAAAGTTCAGTGTCACAGAACAAAAAGCAAGAGGACAGGAGGATTTGAAGAGGCGGAAGGGAAAGAACCCCCAAATGCAAGGCAAAACACTTGATTCAGTTCCTGATATAAAGAAAGAGTGACTGCAAAAAGACATTTTGGGGGGAGTGTTGAATATGGATTGTATACGAGATATTATTGAGTCAACGTTAATGTTTTTTAAACGGGATAACGGCAATGCGGTTTTGCAGGAAAATGTCCTTTTTCTCAAGAGATGCATACTGAAATATTTAAAGATGAAGTGTACATATACGTATGTATATATATATACACACACACACATACACACATGAAGTGTGTACGCACAGAGAATGAAAATATGGCAGATTATTGACAACTGGTTCATCAGGGTGAAGGGTTTAAAGATCTGCATACCATTCTTGCAACTTTTGTATACCTGGAAATTTTTTTCCAAGTTAAGGTTGAAAGAAAATCAAAATAAGAAAACAGCACCAGGGACTTGCCTGGCAAGTCCAGCAGTTGAGACTCAACACTTCCACTGAAGCGGGCACAGGTTCAGCCCCTGGTCAGGGAACTAAGATCCGACATGCAGCACAGTGCAGCCAAAAAGTTAAAAAAAAAAAAAAATCACAAAATATAATCCCATTATATTTTGACACAATATAATGGGCATTAATGCAATTTCTGGGAGTTTCCCTGGTGGTTCAGCAGTAAAGAATCTGCCTGCCAAGCAAAGAGTCGGATACCGCTTAGCAACTAAACGACAAAAACGACAACAGATGCAAGTTCTGGCATTTGACAGCTAAACACGGGAACACACTGGAGCTGTGGCGTAGCACGGCATGCTGTCTGGAGGGGCCTGGCCTGGAGATTCAATTTTAATGTGACCCTGGACCCAGGGAAGCATAATGGCTGACCTTTTTGAGGATGTCTGGGTTCCTAAAGCTCACCAAAGACCAAAAGACTTGGCAATAGCTAACTGCTGCTGTGAACTTCATTGTTGCGTTGTCGGGAGTTACTTGTAGGAATTCAGATATGAGTTGTTAAATCACACATTCATATTTAATGTAATCTAGACGGAAATGGCAACCCACTCCAGTATTCTTGCCTGGAGAATCCCATGGACGGAGGAGATTGGTGGGCTACAGTCCACAGGGTCACAAAGAATCGGACACGACTGAGCAACTTCACTCATTCACTCACTTCATCAGTTAGAACTTCTCTCCGTGTGACAATTCCAAACCCCCAAATCCACTAATCTTTCCTTTTCCTAACTTTCTGTCATGTTAAATCTGCCGTACTCGGGTAGACTTCAGGTCTCTACCAGTCAGTTGGATGGCATCACCGACTTGATGAACGTGAGTTTGAGCAAGCTCCGGGAGTTGGTGATGGACAGGGAAGCCTGGCATGCTGCAGTCCATGGGGTCGCAGTCGGACACAACTGAGCGACTGAACTGAACTGAACCAGCCTTTCTCAGCACTACTTCCTTCCCTGCCCAGACCCTGTTCACTGGTCAATACTTTCCACCACACTCTTTAGCAGCCTTAACTCTACCTGCACGAAGGGAAGGACTGCATTTCCTTTACCCTTGTAGCTCCAGCCGTGGGCATATAATAAATATTTGATAAATACACCTGAATGAAGTTGAATTTTCTAATCCAACTTTCTCATTTTACAGATGAAGAAATTAGGCTCAGAGATTTTAAATCCTTGATCTAAAATCAAATGGAAGATACCATGGACTAAAATTTTCATTTTTTCTCCTCCAGTTTTATTGAAATGTAATTGACATACAGCAGTGTATCCTGGAGAAGGAAATGGTAACCCACTCCAGTATTCTTGCCTGGGAAATCCCAAGGACAGAGGAGCCTGGTGGGCTATAGTCCATGGGGTCATAAAGAGTCAGACATGACTGAGCGACTAAGCAACAAACAACAGCACTATACAAGTTTAATTGTGCAAGAAAATGATCTGACACGTATATCACGAGACGATAAGCACACAAATTCAGTGAAACATCTATCATCTCACACAGATACAAAGTAAAATAGAAAAAAATATTTTCCCTTGTGATGAGAATTCTTAGGATTTATGTTATTAGTGACTTTCATATGTAATATACAGCAGTGTTAAATCTATTTATCATGCTGTACATTACATCTCAAGAACTTATTTATCTCATAACTGGGAGTTTATACCTTTTGACTACCTTCATCTAATTCCTCCTCTTCCCGCCCTGCCCCCTGGTAACCACAAATCTGGTTTCTTTTTCTGTGACCTTGTTTGTTTGTTTTTGAAGTATAATTGGCTGACAACACTATGTTAGTTCCTATTACACAGCACAGTGATTCAACATTTCTATGCATTTCAAGATGATCACCAGGATAAGCCCAGTTACTGTATGCCGTCGTCTAAGTTACTGTGTGGTTCCTGCCTGTATTCCCTACACAGCATGTTTCATGCCAGTGACGCCTTCACGTTGCACCTGGAGGTGTGTACTTCCCAATCTCATGCCCCGGTTTCTTTCTCCCCCACACCTCTCCCCTCTGGCAGCTGCCTCTTTGTCCTCTGTATTTATAACTTTTTCCTGTTCTGTTTGTTTTGTTTTTTAGATTCCACATATAAGTGAAATCATACAGTATTTGTCTTTCTCTGTATGACTTATTTCACTAAGCATAAGTTGTTGCAAATGGCAAAATTCCATTTTTTTTAGTTGAGTAATATTCCATTGTGTGTGTATGTGTAATATTCCATTGCGTATGCATGCATATATACACACACACAGTGGGATATTACTCAACTGTAAAAAAGAGTGAAATTCTGGCATATATGTGTGTCTGTATATAGGTACTAATAAATACTACATCTTCTTTATTCATTCATCTGTTGATAGACACTTAGATTGCCCCTCTCTATGTTGGCAATTGTAAATAATGCTGCAAAATCCATTTTTTAACCTTTTTTGTCAATGTTCTTTCTACTGCTTCCTTCGCAATCATTTATTTAGTCTAGTTTAATTTTTAATTTTTGAGATAAGATAAATGAGGAATAGGGAAAGAATGAAGAGCCAGTTTGTCCTCAAATACAAACTAATGACCCAGGATTTGTCTCCGTAGTCTGGTCTCTGATCTGTTTCCTCCAGCTTCTCATTCCCAGGGGAGTGGAGGTATATGTGACCAGACACCAGAAAGAAGTGGTGGTTCTCTCCTCTGTTTTTTCAGGCCACACTGTGTGGCATGTAGGATCTTAGTTTCCCAACCAGGGATCAGCCCCATGTCCCTGCACTGGGAATGTGGAGTCTAGACCACCAGGGAAGTCCCTTCTGCTGCATTTTTAATCAGTTCCTCCCTGGCAATAAGTCTCTAGCCCCTTGATTCACTTTCATTTTTTCTCCTTGTTTTCTGTGTGCATGCGTGTGTGTCCCTCAGGTTTTTGCTTTTAAGGAGCAATGAACATCTGTTTTTCTCAGCTTTCAACTTGAGAATATCTCCTCTCCTAAGACTTAAGAGGACATTCTGTCATCATCAAAGATAAACAAATCAGACACTAGTCAGAGTGTTAAGGGAAGATTTAACCAGTGATATACTACTGCAATGAGACTTCACTGATGGCTGAGTCATAAAGAATCTGCCTGCAATGTAGGAGATGTGGGTTCAATCCATGGGTTCGGGAAGATCCCCTGTGGTAGGAAATGGCAACCCACTCCAGTATTCTTGCCTGAGAATCCCATGGACAGAGGAACCTGGCGGGCTACAGTCCATGGGGTTGCAAGAGTTGGTCACGACTTAGCAACTAAGCCACCACCCACAGTATTGCAATAGGTAAGATCCAGAGTGAACTAAACTTTATTTGTTCAAAGGTGACTTGATGTTTTAATGTTTTAAAGGGAGAGTGAGATTATTTTCTTTATTTCTCTAATATTTCATTGTTAGTGTATAGAAACTCAAGAGATTTTTGTATACTTATTTTGTATCCTACAACTTTAGCAAACTTATTGATGAGCTCTAGCAGTTTTCTGGTGGCATCTTTAGGACTTTCTATGTATAGCGTCATGTCATCTGTCAACAGTGACAGTTTTACTTGCCCTTCGAATTCTAATCAGGCCCTCTGAGCCTTCTTCAACTAAGCCTCAGTCTTGGCCTCTAAAAACTGCAAACTTTCATCACAAGTGACTTCCTCTGCCCACCTCTCCTTACCCCACCCACATTTGAAGCCTTGAATAACACTAACCTGATTTCTTTTTTTTTAATTTAATTTAAGTGTTTATTGATTGATTTGGCCACATCAAATCTTGTTTGTCACACAGAGGATCTTCAGTTGCAGTATATGGGATTTAGTTCCCTGAAAGTGAAAGTTGCTCAGTTGTGTCTGACTCTTTGTGACCCCACGGACTATACCGTCCATGGAATTCTCCAGGCCAGAATACTGGAGTGGGTAGCCTTTCCCTTCTCCAGGGAATGGAGACACTCCTTTCCCAACCCAAGGGTTGAACCCAGGTCTCCTGCATTGCAGGTGGATTCTTTACCTACTGAGCTATCAGGGACACCCCTAGTTCTCCAACTAGGGATCAAACCTATACCCCCGTGCTCCATGTATTACGAGCACAGAGTCTTAGCCACTGGACCACCAGAGAAGTCCCAACACTAACTGGATTTCTAACAGCTCAAGGCCACAGCCCTAAGATGACTCTATTCACCTTAAAGCTCTTGCCTAAAAAACCTCAAGCCTAAAAAGAATTTAGTGTTTGTTCTGCCTGAAACCTGATGACAGGTCCTGACCTGACCTTACAGAACATTTCCTAAAAAGGGCCTACAGTTGTGAATCCTTCCTCTGTCCCTTTGAGAGAGAGAGATATATATATCTCCTACAACTCAGGAGTGTCTTTCTCAAGGACCTGCAAGCCACTCCTTTGAAATGCAATCCTCAGGAAGGAGAGGTCCCCATCTCTCAGTCTGTGGGGGGATACCATCCTAACTTGATAATTACCAACAAACCCAGAGACCTGATCACTGAACTGTGTCCCCCAAAATTCATGTTTTGACGTTTTAAACCCCAGGACCTCAGAATGTGACTGTTTGTAGGTGATTAAAGTTTTAAGAGATGATTAAAGTTAAACAAAGTCTTTGAAAAGTGTTAGTCTCTCAGTCATGTCTGACTCTTTGTGACCCCATGGAGTATAGCCCACCAGGCGCCTCTGTGCATGGGATTTTGCAAGCAAGAATACTGGAGTGGGTTGACATTTCCTCCTCTGGGGATCTTCCTAACCCAGGGATCAAACACAGGTCTCCTGATTGCAGGTGAAGTCTACAGTGGCCCTAACCCAATATGTCTAAAGCCTTTTTTTTTTTCTTGTTTTCTTTCTTTGCTACACCCTACAGCATGTGGGACCTTAGATTCCCCAATCAGGGATCGAACCCATGCCCCCTGCAATGGAAGTGCAGTGTCTTAACCACTGGACTGCCAGGGAAGTCCTTAATACGGCTAAAGCCTTTACTGCTGCTGCTGCCTTTACTAGAAGAGAATAACTGGACACAGACATGCAAAGGGAGGGCCATGTGCAGACACAGGGAGAAGGCAGCTGTCTACAAGCCACAGAAGAGAGGCCTCAGGAGAAACCAACCCTTCCAACACTTGACCTTGGACTTCCAACCTCCAGAACTATGGAAGAAATAAGCTTCTGTTGTTTAAATCTACGTGCGGTACTTTATTATGGCAGTCCTAGCAGACTAATGTAGATGGTCTTTTTTATTTAAAAAACAACCACCACCTGTGTAACAAAAAGATTAAGAACTAATTGACAAAGGTCAACAAAGACAGCTCTGGTCCTTCTCACTCCCCCATCTTGGTTCTTTAGGTGATGCTGTAGTATAAACTAGTTGAGGCATCCCCATTATGATAACCGCTCCTCAGCACTTGTTCCTTCTGCCCATTCAGCTGGTCTCCTGTAGATGTTATTTTCCCCTCTCTTTCTTACCGAATTGCACTCTGAAGATGACTGCCCTCTGGTTAAAGTTGTACTATGACCTGATGTTTACCTCTCCAAGACAACGCTTCCTAGCACCCCTTTCCTTTGTGGGCATTCTTCATTCCAGAAAGAAGGTCATGAAACGACAACCTTGCGGATCACCAGAACCTATTCTGGAGCCACCTGATGCTGGCCCTAATGATCTCAGCCGGCATCTGAGGAAAGCAGACGGCAAGACCACATCAGCCCTGATCCTTATCTCCCACCCTGAAACTACAAGACCCCTTCCTCGTTCCCAGGAAGGAGGGCATGGTCTTGTGGGTATTAGCCTGCCGGGACCCCCTTTGCTGCGCAAAGTGATAAAGCTTCTCTTTTCTCTACCTCCAAGGCTCTTTCTCCATGCTTCTGTTTGGCACCAGGGCACAGAGCCCAGGTTTTCAGCAACAGTGACACAGGTCTCATCTGTCTCATGTTTGGGTCACAGCTCATCAGCTTGCCCTCATAGCCTCCGCATCTCAGTGGCAGCCTCATCCTGGACACAGTCTTCCATGTCTGTCTACTGCAGGAGAATCACTAAAGGAGCCAGGGAACGTGGCCTAAGCAGAGCCTGGACCCCTAAGTCTGGGTCACTTTACCAGAGGGTATTCCCTGGGGACAACTGTGTGGGCCAGGCTGTAGCCCACAGGCCATCAGCTGCAAGAAGGAAGTGGAACCCTGCCTCAACACTTAGCACCTGTGTGAACTCAGGCAACTTACTGAACCTCTCTGAGCTTCAGGTTCCCACCTATCCAATGAAGAACACAGGCCTCCCAGAGCTATCAAGAGGATTAAATAAAATCACATAATTATTTAAAATACATAACAGTGGCCAGGGACTTCCCTGGTGGTCCCGTCATGAAAACTTCGCACTTCCAATGCAGGGTGCCCTGGTTTCATCCATGGTCGGGGAGCTATGATTCCATATGCCACCGGGCGCAGCCACAAGTAAATAAAAATAAATCAAAGTGCCCGGTACAGGATGTGCTCCTGCTACATATCAACTATTAACAAAATTGAAAGCAGGGCACTGTTTGCAGTTCAGCTGGGCACCTTCTCTTTTGATCCTAGCACTGTTCTCAGAAAGCTTAAACGGTTTGTGATTGTGAGAAATACAGATCCCCTGCCCTTTAATGGATTCCAGGAAAGGGCGTTTTGATAGCCCGCCTCCTCCAAGGTGACCCGCGCAGGTCCTCTAGGAAGGCAGGTCTGAGGTGCAGGACGACGGCCCTGCAGGCGCAGACACTGCCCCCCTTTTTATTTCCCACATTGTACAGCATGTGTGATCTTAGTTCCTCAACCAGGGATCAAACCCACACTCCCTGCGCCCTTGCATTGGGAGGGCAGAGTCTTAACCCCTGGGCCCCAGGGGAAGTCCCAAGACTGCTTTCTACATCCTGCTCTTTGACTGGTTTTGAGAGCCTCCTCCTTCGTGTCTTCATCCCCTCAGGGTGACCCTGACAGCAACAACAGATCATTCTTGGCTGTAGGAGGTGTTTCTTAAACTGTGGGGGACAAAACATTTACACTAGGATTTCCTGAGCTAAACCCCAGGCTCTTCCCCAAGCCTCCTGAATCAAACCCTCTGGAAGCCTAAGCTTGTTCCACAAGCTCCCCGGGCAATTCTGAAGGTGCAGCAAGCTCAGCACCGGTGGTACGTGTGTGCCGGTGAAGGCGGGGCAGGGCAGTCACTGAGTGAGCACGTCCTGTGTGCCCGGCCCTCGCATGCTGCGTCTGTCTCCTACAGCTGCTATAATACATTACCACATACTTAGTGGCTTAAAACAACACACATGTAAGCAAGCAGAGTGGTACGGTGGAAGCGTGCTGGGCCCTCAGCCTAGAGGCTGGTGGATTAAAACTGTCCTCTGCTATCAGGTTTTTGCACTTGGTTCCTTTTTCCTAAACTTTCTTCCAACTAGGCTGCAGGCACAAAAACCAAATCAATTTCTAGATCTTTCAATGTGGTGTAGACAGTAGAATGTTACATTGATAGATTAACATTCTATTATCTATCTATACCACATTGAAACCGTCTGTGGGGTCACACAGAGTTAGACACGACTGAAGCCACTTAGCAGCAGCAGAATGTTACTCAGCCATAAAAAAGAAAGAAATAATGTGATTTCCAGCAACATGGGTAGATGTACAGATTATCACGCTAAGTGAAGTGAGAGAGGGAAGTATCATATGATATCAGTTACATGTGGCATCTATAAAAATGATACAAATTAACTTATTTCAAAATGGAAACAGACTCACAGACTTAGAAAACAAGCTTATGATTTGAGGAAAAGTTGAGGAAAGAAAAAAATTAGGAGTTTGAAGCTAACATGTACACAGTACCATATGTAAAAGAAAAAAATTACCAACAAGGACCTATTAAATAGCACGGGGAAGTCTACTCACTATTCTGCAATAGCCTAAATGGGAAAGGAATCTGTAAAAGAATAGATATGCATTTATGTATAATTAAATCACTTTGCTGTATACATGAAACTAACACAACATTGTAAGTCAATATACTCCAATTTAAAGTAAACATGTTTTAAAAAGACAAATGCTCTATGATATCAGCAAAGTGGAGATAAATAAACATAGATGTCTTCTGAGTAGAGGAGCAGAAAATAAGAACAGGGATATCCAGGCTTCAGTGCAGGAAAAAAAAAAGAAAAAATAGAACAATCACATAGATGTAACTTAATTACAATCTGAGGTTGTAATAAAATTTGTCGCTGTTGTTGTTTAGTTGTTAAGTTGTGTCCCACTCTTTTGCGACCCCATAGACTATAGCCCAGCAGGCTCCTCTGTCCATGGGATTTCCCAGGCAACAATACTGGAGTGGGTTGTTATTTCCTTCTCCAGAGGATATTCCCAACCCAGAGATAGAACCCGTGTCTCCTGTGTCTCCTGTATTGCAAGTAGACTCTTTATCACTGAGCCACCTGGGAAGTTCAGAAATTCAGTTGCTCAGTCGTGTCCAACTCTTTGTGACCCCACGGACTGCAGCATGTCAAGCTTCCCTGTCCATCACCAACTCCAAGCTTGCTCAAACTCATGTCCATCGAGTCACTGATGCCATCCAACCATCTCATCCTCTGTCATCCCCTTCTACTCCTGCCTTTAATCTTTCCCAGCAGCAGGGTCTTTTCCAATGAGTCAGCTCTTCGCATCACGTGGCCAAAGTATTGGAGTTTCAGCTTCAGCATCAGTCCTTCCAATGAATATTTAGGACTGATTTCCTTTAGAATTGCCTGGTTTGATTTCCTGACAGTCCAAGGGACTCTCAAGAGTCTTCTCCAACATCACAGTTCAAAAGCATTAATTCTTCAGTGCTAAGCTTTCTTCATAGTCCAACTCTCACATCCATACGTGACTACTGGAAAAACCATAGCTTTGACTAGACAGACCTTTGTTGACAAAGTAATATCTCTCCTTTTTAATATGCTATCTAGGTTGGTCATAGCTTTTCTTCCAAGGAGCAAGCATGTTTTAATTTCATGGTTGCAGTCACCATCTGCAGTGATTTTGGAGCCCAAGAAAATAAAGTCTGTCACTGTTTCCACTCTTTCGCCATCTATTTGCCATAAAGTGTGGGACTGGATGCCGCATTCTTAGTTTTTTGAATGTTAAGTTATAAGGCAACTTTTTCACTCTCCTCTTTCACTTTCATGAAGAGGCTCTTTAGTTCTTCTTTGCTTTCTGCCATAAGGGTGGTGTCATCTGCATATCCGAGGTTATTGATATTTCTCCTGGCAATCTTGATTCCAGTTTGTGCTTCATCCAGCCCATTATTTCACATGATGTACTCTGCATAGAAGTTAAATAAGCAGGGTGACAATATACAGCCTTGATGTACTCCTTTCCCAATTTAGAACCAGTCTGTTGTTCCATATCCAGTTCTAACTGTTGCTTCCTAACCTGCATACAGATTTCTCAAGAGGCAGGTCAGATATTTCCATCTCTTGAAGAATTTTCCATAGTTTATTGTGATCCACACAGTCAAAGGCTTGGCATAGTCAATAAAGCAGAAACAGATGTTTTTCTGCAACTCTCTTGCCTTTTTGATGATCTAGCGGATGTTGGCAATTTGATCTCTGGTTCCTCTGCCTTTTCTAAAACCAGCTTGAACATCTGGAAGTTCACGGTTCACATATTGCTGAAGCCTGGCTTGGAGAATTTTGAGCATTACTTTACTAGCATGTGAGATGAGTGCAATTGTGCGGTAGTTTGAACATTCTTTGGCATTGCCTTTCTTTGGGATTGGAATGAAAACTGACCTTTTCCAGTCCTGTGGCCACTGCTGAGTTTTCCAAATTTGTTGGCATATTGAGCGCAGCACTTTCACAGCATCATTTTTCAGGATTTGAAATAGCTCAACTGGAATTCCATCACCTCCACTAGCATTGTTCGTAGTGATGCTTCCCAAGGCCCACTTGACTTCACATTCCAGGATCTCTGGCTCTAGGTGAGTGATCACACCATCGTGGTTATCTGGGTCATGAAGATCTTTTTTGTATAGGTCTTCTGTCTTCTTGCCACCTCTTCTTAATATCTTCTGCTTCTGTTAGGTCCATACCATTTCTGTCCTTTATTGTGCTCATCTTTGCATGAAATGTTCCCTTGGTATCTCTAATTTTCTTGAAGAGATCTCTAGTCTTTCCCATTTTATCATTTTCCTCTATTTCTTTGCATTGATCCCTGAGGAAAGCTTTCTTATCTCTCCGTGCTATTCTTGGAACTCTGCATTCAAATGGGTATATTTTTTCTTTTCTTCTTTGCCTTTAGCTTCTTTTCTCAGCTATTTGTAAGGCCTCCTCAGACAACCATTTTGCCTTTTTGCATTTATTTTCTTGAGGATGGTTTCAATCACTGCCTCCTGTAGAATGTCACATAGCCACCTGGGAAGCACTGTAATAAAATAGAATTCTAAAAAAGTAGTGAAAGCAAACTTTTCTATTCTAATCAAAGGGTAGGAAGCACTTCCAAGTTTGAATATTTTTACCTCTAAATGGAAGTTAGTTTTCATTTAGGGTTTTTCTCATTTCTAAAAATGTTGTGGATTATAATTTAAATCTATAACAAAATAATCTGTAAGTTCTAGAAAATGGCTTAATTTTATATTTACATATGTAATAGTTTTATAGAATTGATGAACTTCCCTGTAGCTCAGATGGTAAAGAATCTGCTTGCAATGCAGCAGACCTGGGTTTGATCTCTGGGTCAGGAAGATCCTCTGGAGAAGGGAATGGCCACCCACTCTACTATCCTTGCCTGGAGAATCCTATGGACAGAGAAGCCTGGTGGGTTACAGGCCATGGGCTGGCAAAAGAGTCAGACACAACTGAGTGACTAAGCACACAGTAGACATATAATTGATATTTCAAGAAATTAGGACAGTTCCTCAAACTTGGTAGGAATGGAATTTACTCTAAGTTCTGAGTTTCTGTATTTAGATGAGATTGCATTTACAAATCAGCTATTAACACATTCTTATTAGCAGCCTCAGATTACTTTTATCTGGACCCAAACTCAGTCCAAAATCCTAAAATCTACTCATCATCCTAATCCCCCATCTTTATTCAGGCCCCACCATCCTGGAAGAATCAGGAATAAAAACAGTGAAGAGTAAATAGATCCTCAGTCATGAAACTCAGTGGGGAAAAGCTAGTGTAAGACAACTGAGGAAATGCAGTGAATAAAGCACCTTAGAAAAGGTCGTTTTGAACCTTTTGTATCAATAGGAGTCAGGGCTGGGGTGGGTAGCAGACATTAATCAAAGATATGAAAGTAATCTGTTAATTACTTAATATTTGCTTTTGTGCATCATTTTGTTCCTAAAGCTGAACTCAAAGTTCCCGACACACTCATTTAGTGCCCATTTTCCATTGTCCCTTTTTTTATGCTGTTTGAATCTACAGAAAAAATTTAACCTTGCTTCAAACTAATCACAAAAATAAGATCTAGCTTAAATAAAGTTCTAAATGTAAAAAATAAAAACTCCCACAAAACTATTGCTTTCTACTTTTAGTTATATGGAAGATTACAAACCCTAATAACCCTTTTGGGTAAAACACCTATAATTATCTATTTTTTTAAAGAAAATTTTAAACCCAACATACTATTAAATGCATAGCTGGCCTGGCAGAAAAGTAAAAGGGAACTCTCAAAGACCAAAAATTATGGAAATGATGAATTCAGAAATGTGAGCAAGGCTATAGAAGCAGTTACTGTTCAAGGAAACTTTGGGGGCCTGGAGTTTCCATTTGATAGTCTGCTTGAGGGGAAAGGAGATGAAGTCTAGACCCTGTACAGGTGGTTAAGTCTACCATCTGGAAACCTTCATTATATGGGACCCTGAAAGCCACATTTCATTGAGTAATCCAGGGGGAAAAAAATCCCCTTTGGATTTTTCCCTTACTCTCTTAAGGAGATAGTAAGGAAACATCTCTCTTGACTTTAACTCTGGGCGATGGGGAGACAAATATATTAAGAATTTGCACTTCACCCTCAGACAGGTTTAGGGCCAGAATGTATACTGTCTGAGAGTCCTGAGAACACCAAATTGATCATTTAAAAACATCCTTGATTGCTTGTATATCAGGTGTCTGCAAAAGCAAATGTGACTATTTGCTCAAGGAATGCCCCTCAGACTCAAGTCAAAGAAGTGTCACAGGTGGGTTCCACCGGACACAGTCTCGTAACGACAATTTATAAGACACAAGAGAAAACAAGCCACAATAGCAGGAGTTAGGAGGAAGAGGAGAGAAACATTCACAAAAGCCTGAAGACACTGGAAAGGAAAGTAAATATTTAATATGTTTGTAGAAATAAAAGGGAGACAGTGAAGGACAGGGAAGCCTGGCACGCGGCAGTCCATGGGGCCACGAAGAGTCAGACACGACTAAACAACAACAGGAAATCAAAGGAGGTGCTAGAAGTATGACTTTGGAATATCAAATAAGAAAGAATTTTGCCAGTTTACAAGCAAGAACTTGGATCTGCTACAATCTGTACAATTTACAGTTAGTACTAATCTTAACAATTAGTTCCTAGAAAATTGAGAGCATCTACTCAGTTGGCTACAAAGACAAGCTGAGATCTGACCACAAAGTTCTATTTAATGCTTAGACCAATATAACATTTTGTATGCAATCATGTTGGCAAACAATGTTATGTGAACAACCTAATTCTGCATTAAAAATCCTTCCTCTAAGATCCTCATGGAATCTGTTATTTGACTGCTGACTACATGTACTGTAAAATTTTGCCAAGGCTCAATTTTGTTGCTCCTTTATTTCTAACGTTTTTGGAGGTTCACCATAGATCACCCAGAGCTTGCCCCTCAATTCTGGACCAGGGGACGTTTTGGCAACATGAAAGAGGACTGTGTGTCCGTCTCTCGACCTTCTCACCTGAGAGGCCACTGCTAAGCAGAGCCCAAGTAGCGGCGGTGACTGGGAACCCGGAGTTATCGCCTGTCAGAGCCCCTACAAGTGGCCATGAGATCGTCGAAGCTGGATGGTGAGTCGATGAGAGTTCATCATATGCTGTTTCTACTTTTGTATGCATATGGAATCTCCATTAAACATTAAAAACTAGGTTCTGCTATATCTACAGAACACTTCTCTCAACAATAGCAAACTGTACGTTCTTCCCAAATGCATATGAAATATTCTCCAGGATAGAGTGTATGCTATCCCATAAGAGAGACCTTAATACACTTAAAATGACTGCATTAAACTAGTACAGCCTCTGACCAAAATGGAATTAAATTAGAAATCAGTAACAGAAAGTAAGTTGGGAAACTCACATATATGTGAAAATTAAATAACACAGTCCTAAATAACCAATAGACCAAAGGAGAAATAAAAACAAAAATTTAAAAATATTTTGAGATGAATGAAAATGGAGATACAAAACCCAAAATTTATGCAGCTAAGGCAATGCCTACAGGAAAATACGTAGCTGTGAATGTCTATATGAACAAGGAACGCCTGGAAGTCGGCTCATGTAATACACAATGTCAACAGAATAAAAGCAAAGCCCACACGATTAGCTCAGTAGAAGCAGAAGACGAGATCCGATACCCTTTCTCACTTAAAAACAACAGAAAAAACCACGCAGCAGATACACAGAGAAACTTCTTCAACCTGAGAAAGGGCATTGGTGAAAAATCTACAATTAACATCATACTTAACGGTTCTGAAAAGTAAAAAATAATGCAAAATGCTTTTGCCACTTCTATTCAACATTGTACAAAAGGTTCCAGTAAGGCAATTAGGGAATAAAGCAAACTGAAAGTCATCCAAATTAGGAAGGAAGACATAAAATTATATCTATTTATATTAACATCTGAGTGAACTCCGGGAGTTGTTGATGGACAGGGAGGCCTGGCGTGCTGCGATTCATGGGGTCACAAAGAATCGGACACGACTGAGTGACTGATCTGATCTGATCCTTAACATCATCTTCCATAGAGAAAATCCTGGAGAATTCATTAAAAAGGCCCCACAGCTATTAGAACTAATAAACAAGTTCACCAGAATTATAGGATACACAATCAACACACAAAAATCTTCTGTTATTTCTATATGCTTTTTCCATGAACAATCTGAAAATAATTCCATTTACAAAAGTATGAAAAATACTTAGGAATAAATTGAACAAAAGAAGTATAAAATTTATATTCTGAAATCTAGAAAATATTGTTCAAAGAAATTTTTAAAGATCTAAATAAATAGACATCTCATGTTCATGGATTGAGAGCTTTAGTACTGTTAAAAAGACAACATTCCCCAAAGTGATCAGGTTCAACGTAATCACTACTGAAATCCCAGTTAGCTTCTTTGTAGAGACTGACAATCTGGTTATAAATATATTTATAGATAAATGCATCACATATGTTTATATGGAAATGCAAGGGACTCAACCAAAACAATCATAAAAAAGAACAAAACTGGAGGAATCACACTTCTTAAATTCCGATGTTACTGCAAAGTAATGGTTATCCAGATAGCGTGATATTCGTACAAGGATAGATATATAGATCAATGGAGTAGAACTGAGAGTCCATAATAAACTTTAAGAGGGAGGGGACATATGTGTACCTATGGCAGACACATGTTGATGTCTGACAGAAATCAGCACAATATTGTAAAGCAATTATCCTCCAATTCAAAATAAATTTTAAAACAAACAAGTGTGGCCATTATTATATAATAAATTTAAATGGAGTCACCTATAAAAAATTTTGTACATCTGAAACAAGTATAATAATAGGCTGGTTTAAACTAAGGGGTTTTGCGTGTACAGGAACAGCAGTCAAGATGGGAAGGGGGATGCCTGACCTTTACACAGACAGGCATGTTTAAGCAGGTGTGCAGGGGCTGGGCATTTGCAAAGAGCAGGACAAGGGTGAGTGAGATAAGCTCCAGTTCCTAGTATTGTAAGTCCCCACTTTCTGAGACTACGTGACCTATATGATCCAGACTGTGCAAGGAGCAAGCTGAGTTATAGAGGCAGAACCAGCAGGAGGTTATGTAAAGTTTTAAATTTCCTCTTCAACAGTAGGGGATGGTAATGACTCTGACACCCCCTCCCCAATCTCAATGATTAACTGAGATGACTTTCCAGTTTCCCTTTAGCAGCTTTCATGGCTGAGCAGAATCTAGTCAGGTTTGAGGAAAACATCGAGTCCACCATCTCCCCAGACTGCCAGCCTTCTGATAAAAGGCACCTCTCCTTTCTACCAACATCTGTAAATATTGATTTTTAAGCAGCAATCAGCAGGACCTGATCTGATAACAAAATGTCCAGAACACAGAAATCTAGAGAGACAAAAAATGATTTTGGTGATTGCTTGGAGCTGGAGGTATAAGAGGACATGAAGACGATAGCTAAAGGATGTGGAATTTCTTTTTTCAAAAAAAATTTTTTTAATGTAGATCATTCTTTTAAGTCTTTATTGAATTTGTTACAATATTACTTTTATGTTCTGGTTTCTTTGCCCTGAGACATGTGGGATCTTAGCTTCCCAACAGGGATCGAACTTGTATTCCCAGCACTGGAAAGCAAAGTCTTAACCACTGAACTGCCAGGGAATTTCTTGCTGCTGCTGCTAAGTCACTTCAATTGTGACCGACTCTGTGAGACCCCATGGACAGCAGCCCACCAGGCTCCTCTGTCCACAGGATTCTCCAGGTACGAATACTGGAGTGGATTGCCATTTCCTTCTCCAAGGGAAGTCCGTGGAATTTCTTTTCCAGGTGGCAAAAATGTTCCAAAATTGATCATGGTGATGTTTGCAGAGCCCTTTAATATACTAAAATCTAGTGGTTTGTAGAGTTTAAATGAGTGAATTGTATGGTATGTGAACTACATCTCAACAAAACTCTTACAAGGAGACAGAGAGAGAGGGAGAAGCTGTTGGTAAAGGCAGAGATGCAAATTAATGTAGGGTTAATATTTAACCTCACATCCATACGTGACTACTGGAAAAACCAGTAGTCACGTATGGATGTGAGAGTTGGACTGTGAAGAAAGCTGAGCGCTGAAGAATTGATGCTTTTGAACTGTGGTGTTGGAGAAGACTCTTGAGAATCCCTTGGACTGCAAGGAGATCCAACCAGTCCATTCTAAAGGAGATCAGTCCTGTGTGTTCATTAGAAGGAATGATACTAAAGCTGAAACTCCAATACTTTGGGCACCTCATGCGAAGAGTTGACTCACTGGAAGAGACCCTGATGCTGACAGGGATTGGGAGCAGGAGGAGAAGGGGACGACAGAGGATGAGATGGCTGGATGGCATCACCGACTCGATGGACATGAGTTTGGGTGGACTCCAGGAGTTGGTGATAGACAGGGAGGCCTGGCATGCTGTGATTCATGGGGTTGCAAAGAGTCGGACACAACTGAGCAACTGAACTGAACTGAAGGGAACAAATCTCTTACCAAAAAAAAAAAAAACCAATATTCATGATTTTCACTCGTTCATACACTATAGGAAAGATCTTACAACTTAACCAGAAAAATGGAATCAGTGTATTAGTTGCCAAGGTCTTCTGAGGGATAACTTGTTTGGATGTAGGATGTTTGGTAATTCATCTTCAAGAAGCTCTTAAATTTAAAGATGTGAAAACTCCTAAAGTCCAGAAGTTGCCTTAAGTCACAGCAGGAACTGATAGCTACTCCCATTCTGCTTTCTGTGCCTCCTGCTAGGGACTGAATGTGTCCCCCACATCACCATGCTGTTTCTAAAGCCCATTGTGATGGTGTTAGAAGGTGGGCCTTTGGAAGGTGATTAGGTTGTGAGGGTGAAGCCCTCAGAAATGGGATTAGTGCCCTTACAGGAGAGGCCCCAGAGAGCTTCCAAGTTTCTTCCTTCACATGAGGTCACAGCAAAAATGAACCTGGAGGCGGGCCCGCCCATGACCAGACTACCACCCTGATCTTGGGCCTCCAGGACTGTGGGCAATAAATAAACTGTCTGCTATTTATAAGTCACCAAGTCTGTGGTATTTTGTTATAGCAGCCTGAAAGGACTAAGATACCATGAGAAGGCAATTCCCCTCACCAACCGCTCACTGTAACTGCGACAGGAAAATCAGGTTCTGACCCAGCAACACCCTCTCTCAAACAGCTCTTACACAGATGGGTCTCTGCTGTCAACCAACACATACCCATAGGAAGTAGACCTTGAATGAAAGATGAGGTGGTAATAGATAAACCTTTGTCATGAGTTAGGTGCTATTTTTAAACCTAATTAAGAGCCCTTAAATTTTTAAAAAAATCTCCAATAATTTATGAAACCTATAATACAACCAATCCATGTTGTACCAGATGTGAGAACAAATTACATCTTGATACAGTTTCCAGAATGGTTCGAAAATGCACGTGGGAATCACCAGGATAGCCTGTCTGCCCAGGGAGTTAGCAAATACAGTTGGAAAGTCAAATTCAATACAGTTCCTATTTTGATGATTTTTTGCAGTTAAAAAGAACATAAATAAGCAAGATAAAGAATCTTGAAGACTCCCCAAAGAGTAAAAAAGTTTTAAAATGATGCCAAAATACTTAATGCTTTAAACATGCTGGCCCTTTAAGAAAAACTCTTCGGCCATGGGAAATAAAATGTACAAGTTGTTGGAGACTCAAGTTGCAAATTATATACTGTAACCACCTATATATGCTTGTATTTCAAATAGTGTAAAGAAATCAGTCTTCTAGAAACTGAAGAATCCACTAGCTCCCTTTTTGGAAAGGCAGATTTCCAATACAAATACTTTAATTTAACACAGTTATTAAAACATGGATTAAAAGGTATATTTTTACAAACCAATGTGCATATACTTAACATCTATAGCTATAAACTTAAAAATGGTTAACACGATGTAGAAAAAGACATATATTACCCTAATAAGGGAACCTTTCATGCAAAGATGGGCTCGATAAAGGACGGAAATGGTATGGACCTAACAGAAGCAGAAGATATTAAGAAGAGATGACAAGAATACACAGAAGAACTGTACAAAAAAGATCTTCACAACCCAGATAATCACGATGGTGTGATCACTGACCTAGAGCCAGACATCCTGGAATGTGAAGTCAACTGGGCCTTAGAAAGCATCACTACGAACAAAGCTAGTGGAGGTAATGGAATTCCAGTTGAGCTATTCCAAATCCTGAAAGATGGTGCTGTGAAAGTGCTGCACTCAATATGCCAGCAAATTTGGAAAACTCAGCAGTGGCCACAGGACTGGAAAAGGTCAGGTTTCATTCCAATCCCAAAGAAAGGCAATGCCAAAGAATGCTCAAACTACCGCACAATTGCACGCATCTCACACACTAGTGCAGAGAAGGCAATGGCACCCCACTCCAGTACTCTTGCCTGGAAAATCTCATGGACGGAGGAGCCTGGTAGGCTGCAGTCCATGGGGTCGCTAAGCTGGACACGACTGAGCAACTTCACTTTCGCTTTTTACTTTCGTGCATTGGAGAAGGAAATGGCAACCCACTCCAGTGGTCTTGCCTGGAGAATCCCAGGGATGGGGCAGCCTGGTGGGCTGCGTCTATGGGGTCACACAGAGTCGGACACAACTGAGGTGACTTAGCAGCAGCAGCAGCAGCACACGCTAGTAAAGTAATGCTCAAAATTCTCCAATCCAGGCTTCAGCGATACGTGAACCGTGAACTTCCTGATGTTCAAGCTGGTTTTAGAAAAGGCAGAGGAACCAGAGATCAAATTGCCAACATCCGCTTCGTCATGGAAAAAAGCAAGAGGGTTCCAGAAAAACATCTATTTCTGCTTTATTGACTATGCCAAAGCCTTTGACTGTGTGGATCACAATAAACTGTGGAAAATTCTGAAAGAGATGGGAATACCAGACCACCTGACCTGCCTCTTGAGAAATCTGTATGCAGATCAGGAAGCAACAGTTAGAACTGGACATGGAACAACAGACTGGTTCCAAATAGGAAAAGGAGTACGTCAAGGCTGTATATTGTCACCCTGCTTATTCAACTTCTATGCAGAGTACATCATGAGAAACGCTGGGCTGGAAGAAGCACAAGCTGTAATCAAGATTGCCGGGAGAAATATCAATAACCTCAGATATGCAGATGACACCACCCTTATGGCAGAAAGTGAAGAGAAACTCAAAAGCCTCTTGATGAAAGTGAAAGTGGAGAGTGAAAAATTTGGCTTAAAGCTCAACATTCAGAAAATGAAGATCATGGCATCCAGTCCCATCACTTCATGGGAAATAGATGGGGAAACAGTGGAAATAGTGTCAGACTTTATTTTTTTGGGCTCCAAAATCACTGCAGATGGTGACTGCAGCCATGAGTCTGAGTGAACTCTGGGAGTTGGTGATGGACAGGGAGGCCTGGTGTGCTGTGATTCATGGGGTCGAAAAGAGTCAGACAGGACTGAGCGACTGAACTGAACTAAATAGTAAAAAAGGTATATATTATCCTAATTAGTAAAAAATTAAAACAATGTCTAAATAAATCCTTAATAAAAATATAAAAAATACTTCTGCTTTCTAATACTAAACCAATTCTCTCTATAAAGATTTTGGATCAGAAAAGAAAAAAAATGTAAGAGTTTAATAACAGCAGTTCCTTTTGACAAATTACAAGGAATAAATAAATGCAATTCAGCATTTGGTCAACAACTACTTACCAGATAATGGTTCCAGAAACCCCATATTCACATTTATGTTTTAAGAGTTTTAATATTATTTAGTATAAGAAAGTTATATAAAAATCTATATTTCAGATTCACCTAATACTACTAATCAATTATGAATTTTGCTTTTTAAAAGTTATACATCTGATTTTATCATAATGTACAATATAATTTAAATATAACATCTTAGTTATGCAATTATTATCCTACCACAAGCTTGACTGAATAGGATGTCCTAAATTTCTTATACTTGTCAGGTTATCATTACTTACATGGTATATTTAAGACGGTAAATACAAGCCAGAGTATTCATGAGAGTTACAACTAATGGATTTGTGTAAAATCCTGCAAACCAATGCAAACCAATGGACTCACCCCACCTTTTCTGCCTGGATAAGGTTTACAGTGTTGCATTTCCTGTAAGTTTTTAATAATAACCATGATTATGTATTTTTTAATGTCAACAGATCCCTAATTGACCTGAGACCTTAAGTTCCAACTGAGGAGACTGGGGAGTAATTTCTATGTATCTGGAAATTTCCCAAAGAAAAAAATTTAAATTTATAAGAAAAAAAAGAAACTAAGTTCATGTTCACATGGTTTGGGCTTATGTATTCCTGCCATATGAACACATATGACACTTCATGACACTCACAAAGAAAGTAAAAATCATAAACGTTGCTTAATAACATTCCTGATAAGAGTTTCAAAGGGTTAAATAACTCTGGCCTTTAAACACTGTTTGGGTACAAGGCTATCAGGAGCAAGGCGTGGAGAGACTCTGGGAGGAAGATGTGACGGGCCCCGAAAGCCTGCAGACAGAGCTCTCTGCCGCAGTGGGAGAGCACCTGTCCTGGACCAGTCCTGGGCCATCACAGGGGAGGGCGGCGCCTGTGAGGAGCAAGGTGTCCACCTGGAGTGCGGTACCCCACTCTTTGCATGAATGAATGAACGATGCCCGGCTGATCCAGTGGTGGATGGTGAGCTGCCAGCCTCGCTGTTGTCCCTGCGCTCCTCAGTGACAGGTGATGGCTGTGAGCTGTGCCTGCCGCATCCCCTGGGGTGTGCTCTGGCCTCTCCTAAGAGTCTGCTAACATTTGTACAGACTCCGTTTAGGTCTTGGATCCTCCCCACTTTATGCAAATTCCTAACGGTGGTAATATTACCTTCAGGACTGGTTACTGTGAAATATATTAGGTCAAGACAATGGACACTTCCTGTTTTTTGATACCTTTGTTTTTATCTTAATAAATTGATCGTTTCTGCTTTTAAATTAATAGACTCTTTATCTCCCTCCTAATCCTTTTATCCTATCCTCACCGACTCTGAAGTTTCCCCTATTATTTACATCTTTTATTAGTGGGGTACATTTGTTGATTACCAATACTGAAGCATTGTTAACAACTAAATCCACAGTTTACATTAGTGTTCACTCTTTAGTCAGTTCAGTTCTGTCACTCAGTCTTGTCTGATTCTTTGCGACCCCATGGACTGCAGCACGCCAGGCCTCCCTGTCCATCACCAACACCAAGCTTGCTCAAACTCATGTCCATCGAGTCAATGATGCCATCCAACCATCTCATCCTCTGTCATCCCCTTCTTCTCCTGCCTTCAATCTTTCCCAGCAGTAGGGTCTTTTCCAATGAGTCAGCTCTTCACATCTGGTAGACAAAGTATTGGAGATTCAGCTTCAGTGTCAGTCCTACCAATGAACATCCAGGACTGATCTCCTTTAGGATGGACTGGTTGGATCTCCTTGCAGTCCAAGGGACTCTCAAGACTCTTCTCCAACACCACTTTTCAAAAGCATCAATTCTTTGGCGCTCAGCTTTTTTTATAGTCCAACTCTCACATCCATACATGACTACTGGAAAAACCATAGCTTTGACTAGATACTCTCTACTTTTTAATATGTTGTCTACGTTGGTCACAGCTTTTCTTCCAAGGAGCAAGCTTCTTTTAATTTCATGGCTGCAGTCACCATCCATAGTGATTTTGCAGCCCAAGAAAATAAAGTCTGTCACTGTTTCCATTGTTTCCCCATCTATTTCCCATGAAGTGTGGGACAGGATGCCACAGTCTTAGTTTTTTAAATGTTAAGTTTTAAGCCAACTTTTTCACTCTCTTCTTTCACTTTCATCAAGAAGCTCTTTAGTTCTTAGCTTTCTGCCATAAGGGTGGTGTCATCTGCATATCTGATATTATTGATATTTCTCCCAGCAATCTTGATTCCAGTCTGTGCTTCATTCAACCTGGCATTTCGCATGATGTACTCTGCATAGAAGTTAAATAAGCAGGATGACAATATACAGCCTTGATGTACTCCTTTCCCAATTTGGAACCAGTCTGTTGTTCCATATCCCGTTCTAACTGTTGCTTCCTGACCTGCATACAGATTTCTCAAGAGGCAGGTCAGGTGGTCTGGTATTCCCATCTCTTGAAGAATTTTCCACAGTTTGTTGTGATCTACACAGTCAAAGGCTTTGGAATAATCAAGAAAGCAGATGTAGATGTTTTTCTGTAACTCTCTTGCTTTTTATATGTTGGCAATTTGACCTCTGGTTCCTCTGCCTTTTCTAAAACCAGCTTGAACATATGGAAGTTCTTGGTTCATGTACTGTTGAAAGCCTGGCTTGGAGAATTTTGAGTATTACTTTGCTACCGTGTGTGATAAGTACAGTTGTGTGATAGTTTGAACATTCTTTGGCATTGCCTTTCTTTGGGATTAGAATGAAAACTGACCTTTTCCCGTCCTGTGCCCACTGCTGAGTTTTCCAGATTTGTTGGCATATTGAGTGCTGCACTTTCACAGCAGCATCTTTTGGGATTTGAAATAGCTCAACTGGAGTTCCATCACGCCACTAGCTTGGTACGTAGTGATGCTTCCTAAGGCCCACTTGACTTCATATTCCAGGATGTCTGGCTGTAGGTGAGTGATCATACCATCGTGGTTATCTGGGTCATGGAGATCCTTTTTGTATAGTTCTTCTGTGTATTCTTTTCACCTCTTCTTAATATCTTCTGCTTCTGTTAGGTCCATACCATTTCTGTCCTTTATTGGGCATATGCCCATCATTATTGTATTATACAGAATAGTTTCAGTGTCCTAGAAACTCCATTCCTCTACTTTTTAGTTTAGTTTTAATTGCAGTTGAGAACCTTTTTTTTTTTTTGGAATGCCCACTACCTTTGGTTTTTCCCCAAATGGTTACTAGGTAAGATTATAAACAAAACAAAAAGATAATTTATGGATTCAGAGGAACTATCAATATTTGCAAATGATGTGGCCAACAGGGCTTAATTATACCAATAGTTCATACAACTCGATAACAAAAGACAAACAGCCCAATCAAAAAATGGGCATAAGATCTAAATAGACATTTCTTCAAAGATGACATACAGATGGCCAACAGGCACATGAAGAGATGCTCATGGCCTATAATCACTAGAGAAATGCAAATCAGAACTACAATAGAGTACCACCTGCCACTGGTCAGAATGGCTGGGGAGCTCCGTTTTCTTCTCTGTGAAGTTGGGACTGGGGGAATAACAGTATCCACCCTATAAGATCTGGGGGCAGAGGGGAGGAAAGGATGGGGAGTTACATGGGTACAGGGCTTCAGTTTTGCATGCTCAGATTCTGGAGGTGGATGGTGATGACGGATGCACAGCCACGTGAATGCACTTATCGCCACAACACTGTACACTTGAAAACAGTTCATTTGCAAACTCTATGTCATATGTATTTCACAATTTAAAATAGTTTATAAAAGCAAAAAATGGGGGGAGCTCGTTTCTACACGGTTCCTGGAAACATACCCCTAGGCTGTCTGCCGCCCAGGGGCAGGTGGGAACTGGTGTTCATTTCACAGCATTAGCTGGTGAGGGTCAGACGCTGGGCTTGCCCTCTGGACTTCAGTTTCCTCACCCCAAAACTGAAGTCACTGTGAGAAGTAGAAATAAAGCAGATACAACTGTTAGACATGGAGGCCTAGCCTTAACTGGCTTCCCTGTTGGCTCAGTGGTAAAGAATCCACGTACCAAAGCAGGAGACAGAGATTCAATCCCTGGGTTGGAAAGATTCCCTGGAGGAGGAAATGACAACCCTTGCCTGGAGAATCCCCATGGACAGAGGAGCCTGGTGGGCTATAGTCCACAAGGTGGCAAAGAGTCAGACATGACTTAGCGACTAAATAACAAACAACAAACAACAATCCAGCCTTGCTGCTGCTGCTGCTAAGTCGCTTCAGTCATGTCCGACTCTAGCGACCCCATGGACTGCAGCCCACCAGGCTCCTCCGTCCATGGGATTTTCCAGGCAAAAGTACTGGAGTGGGGTGCCACTGCCTTCTCCGAATCCAGCCTTAGTAAACAGTAATAGTTGCTGCTAGGGGAAGCTACCAGGGAACGGGGTTGACTCAGCCGCCAGGGACTGGCACCCCAGACTCAGCAGGGTGGTATCCAGATGCCCCCTCATTTCGGGGGCTGGAACGCAGCTTCCAGTGCAAACCAGAGGGGCAGAAATTTTGCAGCAATGCCAATGAGAAGGGACAGAATTGTGGTCAGTTTCTCTGGAGGGGTTAAAAACTCACCAAGTTCCAATGGAGGGCAGGGGCATGACATCTTGACTTGTTTTTGAAGCATGTATTTAGATTTCACAAGAGGCATGAGGTTGCAGCCAGAACACACTCACCGTGGGACTTTCAACTCGTCTTCCCTCTGACCGATCCTTCCAGCTCCAGGCCTGAACTGCTGTTTGTCAGTTGCTCTGAGTTCTTCCCAAATAGGCCTTAAATGAAGGGGGCAGGATTAGGCCCGGGGAAAGTGGTCTCCATGGACCGGAGGAGCACGCATCAAGTGGCTGGCACTGCTCTCACCCTTCTCTCCTTCTCTGAAACACTTTCTCAACCCTTGCTCCCTGCTTCTCTAAAGCAGTATCCAGTTTCCTGATAGAAAAGCCTTCCTTCAATTTTTGAATGGCTGTCAGCAGCTGGCCACCTCCCACAACGGGAGTGAAAGTTGCTCAGTCATGTCTGACTCTTTGTGACCCCACGGACTATACAGTCCATGGAATTCTCCAGGCCAGAATACTGGAGTGGGTAGCCTTTCCCTTCTCCAGTGGATCTTCCCGACCCAGGAATCAAACCTGGGTCTCGTCCATTAGAGGCAGATTCTTTACCACAACGGGAGGTGGACAGCAAATTGTTTGAGATTTAAGGCCCAGACAGACCTATTATAATTAACACCTGGGGTGGATCATTTTTTAATATGTCCCTGTCCATATACAACAGAATTACTTTTAGTAACAATCATATAATATTTCATTATTCAAATTTAGAACAGAGTTCAAGTTTGAACTAAATTTTCACTTGAAATTTTCACTTGCCGATAGAAAATATTAGATCTCACAGTTCCGTATTTTACTATTTAAAAATTGTTGTTGTTGTTGTTGAGGTACAATTGAATTTAACTTTGTAGTCTGCGCTTCTCAGGCGGCGCAGTGGTGAAGAATCCTCCTGCGTCTGAGACACAAGAGACTGGGGTTGGATCCCTGGCTCAGGAAGATTCCCTGGAGGAGGAAATGGCAACCTGTTTCCATATCCTTTCCTGGGAAATCCCATGGACAGAGGAGCCCAGCAGGCTGTAGGCCGTGGGGTCACAGAGGGTCGGACAGCACAGACAGCTGTACTATGAGACAATCACCAGGATGAATTTAGCTACCATCCATTACCACACATGGTTACCTTTTTTTTTTTTCTTGTGAGGAGAACTTTTAAGATCTACTCTCTCAGCCACCTTCAAGCATACAAAACAGTATTATTAACTACAGTCACCATGTTATACCTTACAGGACTTGTTTATTTTATAGCTGGAACTGTTTTAAATTTTACAATCAAAACCTCCAAGTTTACGGTATCATGTAGAATGACAAACGTGAAATAACTCAAGGCCATGCCTTTGTGCAATCCCCGTATTATCATGGGTTATTTTGAATTGGCTATTAAAATAGGTGTTGGAAACAGTTACTGCTCAATAATTAAACCCCAAGCTCCGGGAGACATCCAGTGGTAAGACTCTGTCCTTCTACTTTAGAGGGACCGAGTACCATCTCTGATCACCCAGGCACACGGTGTGGCCAAAAAACAAAAACAAAAGCCCGTCCACCCTCCCTTCCCCTCCCCCACAAGCTTTGAACCTTTCTGTATCAAATGGAACTTACCCTGGACTGAAAACGCATGAAGCTGAACCCACCAAGCAGGAACTTCGGCACAGCAGGGAGTTCTCTGGATAAACTTTCAGATAGAATACAATCATTAACGGATAAAGAAGGAAATGTATCATGTTGAAGCTTACATATGTACTAATAAAGCACCATCTTACCTGCCAGAAGTTGTTTAGAACTTGAAACAATGAGAGATTTGTGTGTGTGTGTGTGTGGAAGGAGGAGGATTTTATCACTGACATTATTTGGAATTACTGGCACAGGGTTGCCGGGAGCCGGTGAGGCATTCCGCTCGTGACAAAGGTCGTGAGGAAGGAGGCTCGGCATACGCAAAGACGGAATCGAGCCTCAGGGGTCCGCCGGGATATTCTTGAGCATTTTCCCCCCAAAAAACTAGAGTCTGCCTACTTTATTGCTTTGTGCTCTCACCTCTGACTTTACTGGGGGCTGTCCCCTACCACCATCTCGCTCTCTCTGTCAAAGAGTTAACTTACAGCTCCAATTAATAAAGTTCCTAGGCAATTAGGAGTGTTTAAATCCAAACCCCTCAGATGGCTCTCTAACTCGCCTGACAAGTTTACCCGGACTCCTACAGCTATGCATACGATTGTTTACAGTCTCCCAGCCTCAAGAGGCACGGGAAGCTTAAGATATTCAAATAGCTTAGAGCCTCTCAGAGACTTAGAAACTGTCAGAATAAGACTAGTAAAGGATTTCATTGATGAGCCAATGCTTGTTGCCAAGTTTTTCACATCCCCTGAATTGTATCCTTGAATGTGTATTAATTAATATAGTTGGTATGTAGAAAAAATAAGTAGTGGCCTTGGTGTTAGTAACTTTAGACCCTTAAGGTAATAAATTCTTTTCTTTGTTGTAAACCCATTACACATCCGCCCTATAGGAATGCAATTTTATCTTCGGAAGATGGCGCCAAACCTTAAAATAATTACTCTTAGAGAAAATAAGTCTTTGTTGATAAGTCCTTGTCAAGAGTCATAAAATGTTAGTAGGCCTTCTGGCCAGAAGATGATGTAAATCACCTAAACCATTTGTATACGATAAATTTGCAGGAAAGAAACCCTGGTTTTTGATAAGAATCAAAGACTGCTGACTTTGCATCCCCTATTATCCTCTATGTGTAACTTAGGGTATAAAAGCCCCTGTTAAAAATAAAGCTTGCTCACCAATGCTTGGTCTCCCCATGTCATTCTTTCCTTTAACTTCCAGCTGAAGTCTCCATCTGGAGCGTGGATATCCTCTGCGACCACTTATTTGCCTGGGCTTCTAAGACCCACTCAAGAAGGTGTCTAAGGTGGGGCACCTTCCGCTATTCGAGAGGGCGCCTGCGGCCTCCGTGGTCAGAGCTAACCTGGTGTCACGGGTTATATTGATTTTCCGCGTAAACCAAGCTACTCAGCCTCTTTTCTCCACTGAATTTTCCTACTGAGCTATCCTCATTCTATTACTCTTTATATCTCTAATTACCATTTGAATAGGTCGCCGACGCCATCTCCCCTTCGAATACCCTGGATCAGCCGGGGCTGGTCCCCGGCACAGGGTGATCTAAAAAAAATGAAGTGATTTTAGTCTGTATTATTGTGTTGAATTCTCCACAGAGCATCCCTTGCTGCTTGTACCAGAAAAGGCTGCTCCCCAGCTTTTCCCTTTGCAGCTGATTTTAAAAGGCAGCCTCAGGGCTGTGAGATTGCACATCTGACTTAAATTAAATGAACAGTCTCCAGTTGAGCGCTTTTATTTTAGGTATAGGACCTCTCAGTGGGGGAGGCGAAATGAATGGAAAGTCACTACATCACATTTCTCAGATATCAGTGCTGAGGATTTTTAGAGCATGTTTTATAAATTGAGAATTTGGGAGCAAGACAGGACAGCAGTTTTTTCAAGCTGCAGGACAGTGTTTGGCACGCCCTCTGGTGGAAAGTTTGAAAATAGATCAGTTCAGTTCAGTTCAGTTCAGTCGCTCAGTCGGTCCAACTCTTTGCGACCCCATGAATCGCAGCACGCCAGGCTTCCCTGTCCATCACCAACTCCCAGAATTCACTCAGACCCACGTCCATCAAGTCAGTGATGCCATCCATCCATCTCATCCTCTGTCGTCCCCTTCTCTTCCTGCCCCCAATCCCTCCCAGCATCAGTCTTTTCCAATGAGTCAACTCTTCGCATGAGGTGGCCAAAGTACTGGAATTTCAGCTTTAGCATCATCCCTTCCAAAGAAATCCCAGGGCTGATCTCCTTCAGAATGGACTGGTTGGATCTCCTTGCAGTCCAAGGGACTCTCAAGAGTCTTCTCCAACACCACAGTTCAAAAGCATCAATTCTTCGGCACTCAGCTTTCTTCACAGTCCAACTCTCACATCCATACATGACCACAGGAAAAACAATAGCCTTGACTAGATGAACCTTTGTTGGCAAAGTAATGTCTCTGCTTTTGAATATGCTATGTAGGTTGGTCATAACTTTCCTTCCAAGGAGTAAGCGTCTTTTAATTTCATGGCTGCAGTCACCATCTGCAGTGATTTTGGAGCCCCAAATAATAAAGTCTGACACTGTTTCTACTGTTTCCACATCTATTTCCCATGAAGTGATGGGACCAGATGCCATGATCTTCGTTTTCTGAATGTTGAGTTTTAAGCCAACTTTTTAACTCTCCTCTTTCACCTTCATCAAGAGGCTTTTTAGTTCCTCTTCACTTTCTGCCATAAGGGTGGTGTCATCCTGTATAAATTTTAAAGTTAACAGCTTAAACCTGTTGCGAAAAGTAGACTCACTGGAAAAGACCCTGATGCTGGGAAAGATTGAAGGCAAAAGAAGTGGGTGCAGAGGATGAGATGG
Organism: Bos indicus; assembly: GCF_029378745.1. Classification (NCBI taxonomy): domain Eukaryota; kingdom Metazoa; phylum Chordata; class Mammalia; order Artiodactyla; family Bovidae; genus Bos; species Bos indicus. The sequence continues at coordinate 7,935,905 of NC_091767.1, forward strand.
TTAGATAGCATCACTGACTCAATGAATATGAATTTGCGCAAACTCCAGGAGATAGTGGAGGACAGAAGAGCCTGTGGCAAAGAATCCAACATGACTTAGTGACTGAACAATAATATCTTTACATTGCTTATTAAGTGCCCTGCTCTGGCTACAGCTTTTACCTCTATTATCTCCTCCTTACAACTGATTGTAAATTAGGTATCTGATTCCAATTTTACCAATTATAGAACTAATTCAGAGAGGCCATTCAAATTAACCACCACTAACACAGCTAACCGGAGAAGGCAATGGCACCCCACTCCAGTACTCTTGCCTGGAAAATCCCATGGACAGAGGATCCTGGTAGGCTGCAGTCCATGAGGTCGCTAAGAGTCAGACACGACTGAGCGACTTCACTTTCACTCTTCACTTTCATGCATTGGAGAAGGAAATGGCAACCCACTCCAATATTCTTGCCTGGAGAATCCCAGGTACGGGGGAGCCTGGTGGGCTGCCGTTTATGGGGTCTTACACAGTCGGACACGACTGAAGTGACTTAGCAGCAGCAGCAGCAACAACACAGCTAACAACTGGTAAAAGTATGGTTGAAACTAGTTTTGTCTCATTCCAGAGCCTGAGCCCTTACCCACCACGGACTGACTTGCTACCACCTACACAACTGAGAGCTTGGGGCCTTGAAGACTGCCTACCCCAAACCGTGCTTCTAAAACTATATACTTGCACAATTGTGGTCATTTTTGATGTTCACTTAAAGGTTGTGATTTGCTCTCAAAGAATCACTGTGGCTTGGCTTGTCACTCTTTTCTTCTATTTTTGTTGCTTTTGTGTCTTAACATGTTCTGGCCAGTTTATGGCAATGGCCTTTTGTCCAGCAATAGGAACTCTCAGACTTTAAAGAACATTAGCAATATACCTCATCTCTGACGCCCTGGCCATCTTGGAGCCACAGAACTGAAGCAAGCTGGTTCTGGGAGTAGTTCGGGGTTATCCAATTTAGTGGATTCACAAGGTGGGCATCTTGAAAATCCATGGAGGGAGTTTTTGCTGTCATGTGATTGGAGATGCTGGAAGTTCAGGATACTGGATGTTTACCATGCCCAGGACAGGTCACTCAGGAAGAGTTTACCCAGGCCCCATGAGACTTTCCAGCATCCTGCCAGACATTGTGAGTTAGAACATCTGGTTCAACCAGTGATGGGATTTCAAGATTTGGGATGCCTTTTCTGTGATATTTCATCCCTTCCACATCCCATGTCACTACAAGGAATTATTTTGATGTTGTACTTACACATAAGGCCTGGATGATTTGCAAATCATCCTCCTTTCTTATTTTCCTCTGCAATTTATGATCTAGCTCAACATCTTATCCCTACTTAGGATATTTTCTTCTTTCTCCAGCCATGTTCAAATAAATCAGCTCTGTTAATACTTAGCACTAACTTTTATCCCTTTGTCTAACTGTTCAGCTTTCTCATTCTCTGTCTTTCTAGGAAATGGCTCCTAATCTTTGATTTTTTTTTTTTTTTTTTTTACCACTCTGCGAGGCCTGTAGGATTTTAGTTCTCTGACTAGAGGTTGAACCCAAGCCCTGGCAGTAAGAATGCCAAGTCCTAATCTCAAAACTGCCTGGGAATTATTATCTTTGACTTTTCTTAAATCTAAGCTTAGTCATTGTAAGTCAGGGCAATAAACCATTTCCTAATGTCTCACAATAGAGTTCTGTTTTAAAAATACAGTGTATTAATACAAACTTTGAGGTATAGGAAGGCCAACAGGCCCAGAGATGAATGCCATTGAATTGATTGTTACTCACAGTGCCCAAGAGGAGGGGCACAGCACGGCGTGGGGGAGGGGCACACAGGGAAGCATCAGGGTGGGCTAGGAGGCAGAGGAGCAAGGAGAAAATGAGGGCTAGTCTTCATCGTGGTTTCCATGGAAAAGCAACAAGTGAGTTAGGGGAAGCGGGCTTAGGATCTGGCCAGTGTGCATAATTTCAGTGGCTCTGGGCACAGGGCTGTCCCTAGAGCTCTGGTTCTGGTGTGATGGGGAGAAGGAAACCGTGGTCTGTCAGGAATGTGAGAGCCTGATAAAGGTGGCTGGATGGTGGGCTCTGGACTGGTTGGTGTGAATTTTAAAATCCTGCTCTTAGGACTTCCCTGGCAGTCCAGTGGTTAGGGCTCTGAGCTTCCACTGCAGGAGACACGGGTTTGATCCCTGGTCAGGGAACTAACATCCTGCATGACTGTGCCATGGCCAAAAAAAGAAAAAGAAAATCCTGATCTTGGGCCAGTTGCTTACTGTCTCTAGGAATAATATCTCCAGCAGCCCTGGGAGGTCCAGTCTCTCCAGGTGCAAGAATGCCCCAGATGCCAAAGCATCAGAATACAGACAACAAAAGACATATTTAGAACACTGCCCAAACCTTTACCGATTAAAATGCATATTATTTTGTTACAACCTATTCACTTGAATTTCCCACTTAGGTTACAGTTGGGCATCAGAGTGGTTTTTAAACATTATGTCTGTAGGTGGTTATAGCTATGATTTTCATTTTAGAACCACAAAGATGTTACCAATGTTTATTTCAAAACAGGAGGTAGGATCAAATGAGACTGGGAGCCACAGATGTTTTACAGATGAGGAAACCAAGGCCCGGGGACCCCAGGTGACTTTCCCACAGTGGGTTGTAAGAAATGCTGACTTCAGGCTCAATCTCCAGGATTCCTAGGGCTTTCTTTGGCATTAAACAGCCTTAACTGGGGCTTCCCTGGTGGCTCAGATGGTAAGTAATCCGCCTGCAATGCGGGAGACCTGGGTTTGATCCCTGGGTTGGGAAGATCCCCTAGAGGAAGGCATGGCAATCCATTCCAGTATTCTTGCCTGGAAAATCCCCATGACAGAGGAGCCTGTTGGGCTGCAGCCCATGGGGTCACAGAATCAGACATGACTGAGTGACTAAGCACACAGCACAGCCTCAACTAAAAGCCCTAAATAGACAGTGTGAACGTTCTCTGCAGATGCCCTCAATGAGTACTGAAGATAACTCTCCAGTGTGAAGGCCAGCTCTAAAAGTTACAGCAAAAATGTGCCAAAATAAAGTCAGTATTTCATTTTTTATAATCCTGGGGAGACAGAGCACCTGTGTTCCATTGGCTGTATCCTCTCTGCCTTTCTCTCATTTCCTCTTCTTCTGTGTTGGTCGAATAGAAGCTGTGGTCCACTCTGCCTTTCTGACCATCTTAACAGTGGGACTTCTCCACAGTCTTTCCTGACCAGCCAACAGTGGGACCGTCATGGTCTCCCAAAGACTTCCCAGGTCTGTTGAAACCCTACACCAGTGCTTCTCACATTTTCCTGCCAATTGTCTGGGGAGCTGGTGAAAATGCAGAGCTGCTGTTTCTAACCTGTTCCTGGGCAAGGCTGAGGCCCCTCACACGGGGTACACGTTCAGTAGAACAGGTCATTAAGATTCTAACGTGAGATCTGGGGGTAGTCCTCAAAGGCATCTGAAAAACTTTTGAAAAATATGGCTTTCCAGTCCCATTGGAGAGCTGTGCCATCATAATCTCTAAAGGCAGAGCATGGAGTAAGACTTTTGATTTTTACTTTTATTTTCTATTTTTTGGCCACACCAGGCAGCATGCATGAACTTAGTTCCTTGACTAGGGATCAAACCTGTGCCCTCTGCAGTGGAAACGCAGTGCCCCAACCACTGAACCATCAGGGAAGTCCAAGGAATAAAAATTTTTAGAAACTCTCCAGATCACTCTGATAACTAACCAGGTTTGGTAACCCTCTCCCCTCAATCACCACCCTAAAATGTTGACTTAACATTTATGGATACCATGCAGACATTGTAACAATCTGAACTTGGCTTGGAAGTAAGCACCTTGCAGGCTGCTGCAAACCTAGAGAGACTGTGATATATTTTCAGGTAGAATTTCAAGAACTGTATCTTCCCACGCAATTACAGGACCAAAACAGATGGGAAAACGGTCTAAAACAATCTTGTGATGTTAATACCTTTATCTGCATGTATTTATACATCTCTCGAGATGATCAAGGTATCTTGATCTATCTAAATCAAAACATTCACTGCATTAGAATTTAAAAATTAGGGCACTGATGTATATCTCACCAGAGACTCATATTTGCATAATTATGAGTGGCCTGCATTTTCTTGGCTCCATCTCTGTCTTAAAGTCTGGACATCATCCTGCCCTCTGCCCACTCTTATAGAGGGCAATTCTTTTTTTATTTTTTTCATTCAGCAAACATTTATTGGGTTCTTACTTATCTGACCACTACTGTAGTAGTCCTGGAGATTAATGATAAACGAGGCACAGCCCTGGCTATGCAGGGCTCAAAAAACTACAGCCCAGGGGACACACCCAGCCTGATTTTGTAAATAAAGTTTCATTGGAACAAAGTCACACCCACTTATCTACATGTTTTTTACGGCTGTTTAAAAAAACAAACAAAAAACTAGCTTTGCTGAGATATAGCCCACATACCACAAGATTCACCCTTTTAAACTTTACAATTCAGTGATTTTTCGTATGTTCAGAGTTGTGCGACTGTCAGAATTACTTAATTTTAGATCATTTTTGCCATCCTCAAAAGAAACTCCATGCTCTTCAGCAATCACCTACCCCTTCTCCGTCCCACCAGCCCCTGGAAACCGCTCATAAACTTCATGCCTCTATTGATTTGCTTATTCTGGATGTTTCGTGTAAACTGAACCACAGAATATGCAGGCTTTTGTGCCTGGCTCTTTTTCACTCAGCATCATTTTCAAGGTTCATCCATGTGGCTCAAGTCAGCACCTCTTTGTATGGCTCTCTGGCGGCTTCTGTACTGTGTATTAGCAGAGTTACGTAGCTGGAACTGAGACTGTATGGCCAGCAAAGCCTAAAATATTTGCCAACATTGATTACATGTTATCAAAGAGTTTGTGACCCACGGTCTAAGGTAAGGGGAAAAAGGCATTTTAGAATCTTAGAGTTGGAGAAAAGTTTATCAGCCAGCAAGTGCCATGTCTCCCTGACTCTGGAATCTCTTCATTAGCACCCGTGCTGGGTATCTTAGTGTGTGGAAAGGACCTCTGATAGTCTTTTTTTTTTAATTTATTTTTTATAGGGGGGACGTTGGTTTATAACATTCTATAAGTTTTATGTGGAAAACATCATACTTTACTTCTGTGTACTCTACAGCTTGCTCACCAGTAAATATCTAGTTTCTGTCCATCGTGGAAGCAAATTCTTTTTTTTTTTTTTTTTTTTAATGTTTATTTATTTATTTGGCTGCACCGGGTCTTAGTTGCTGCATGTGGGATCTAGTTCCCTGACCAGGGGTTGAACCTGGGCCCTCTGCATTGGGAGCCCGAGGTCAGCCATTGTACCACCAGGGCAGTCCCATAGAGGGGACATAAAATAGTCTCTTCCCCCACCTCCAGAGAAGGTGGGAGAGGGAAGAAGGGAGATAAGAGTGGAGGATGCCCCCAAGTAAGAATGCTGCTATAGACTGAATGTTTGTGCTCCCCTAGAATTTGTATGTTGCAAGCCTAACTCCCAATGTAATTGGCAATGGGGGCCTCTAGGGTTGATTAGATCCGGAAGGGTGGAGCCGTTTTCCCTTCCTCAGCTTGAGAACACAGAGATAATGTGGCTATCTATGAGCCAGAAAGAGGTCCCTCACATCGAATTTGCTGGCACCATGATCTTGGAATCCCCAGCCTCCACAACAGTAAGAAATAAATTTCTGTAGTTTATAAGCCACCCCGTCTCTGGTATTTTATTACAGCAGCCTGAATGGACTAAGACAAATGCCCTTCTGAGCTACAGAAACCCTTAAAATTTTTTTTTTCCAAAAGAGCACAGCAGAGAACCACAGTGATGGACTATGCCAGCTACAGACAGAATTTACCCAATCTGACAAAGAAATAATGCTGCGACCCAAATGGGTGTGTCCAGACAGGTTTCAGGCTGCTGAGAAAACTTTGGAAATGCCTCTGTGGTGGAGACAAGTCACTCCAAGGGCAGGGTCTTCCTTCCTGCCCAGCACACCATGTAGTCGTAAATGTACGATGTCTCCAGGCCCAAACTGCCCCAGAGAGATGCCCCTCCAATTTCAGATGATAAATGAGTATCTTGGGGTGGGAGGTAGGGGGTTGTTACACGCTCCAGGTAGCAGTTGCTCAGGACTTCCAGTAGCCAGTCCTGCGAGGGCTTGATCCCAGGCTGCACCCGGTGGGATGGGGTCTGCTTCATTTACCCCGTCTCCCCAGCACCCAGCGTGGCACCTGGCTCCTGGCAGCTACTCAATGAGCACGTGACTGATGGACTCACTTGAAGGTGAAATGCTTTTTTAGATTTAGAAGTGCCTGTTGGGGTCTGTGTGCGGATTGGAAAAGAATTTCCAGACATGAGGCAGAATGAGAGAAGAATAAAGTTTATTAGAGAGGGAGACACTGTCAGAACAGTGGACTGGCTCAAGATAGAGCTGATTCCTTTTGTGGGCTAGTAGCCCACTCCAGTACTCTTGCCTGGAAAATCCCATGGATGGAGAAGCCTGATGGGCTGCAGTCCATGGGGTCGTGAAGAGTCAGACATGACTGAGCGACTTCAATTTCACTTTTCACTTTCATGCATTGGAGAAGGAAATGGCAACCCACTCCAGTGTTCTTGCCTGGAGAATCCCAGGGACAGGGGAGCCTGGTGGGCTGCCGTCTATGGGGTCACACAGAGTCGGACATGACTGAAGCGACTTAGCAGCAGCAGCAGCAGCAGCAGCCAGTTTTTGGAGAAGGCAATGGCTCCCTACTCCAGTACTCTTGCCTGGAAAATCCCATGAACGGAGGAGCCTGGTAGGCTGCTGTCAATGGGGTCACTAAGAGTTGGACACGACTGAGCGACTTCACTTTGACTTTTCACTTTCAGGCATTGGAGAAGGAAATGGCAACCCACTCCAGTATTCTTGCCTGGAGAATCCTGGGGATGGGGGAGCCTAGTGGGCTGCCATCTATGGGGTCGCACAGAGTTGGACATGACAGAAGTGACTTAGCAGCAGCAGCCAGTTTTTAGAGGCTCAAGAGAGAGAATATTCCTACTGGAAGGGTGGCATTATGTTACAGAGTGGGTAATGGGGTGGGCATTTTACCTAATATGAGGTCAGGGAACTGGCCGGTTTAGATCCCAAGGCTCACGGCAACAGTTGCTATAGGGCTTGGTTAATTCTGAAGGTTTTATCCTGTGGTATAAGATGCCATATTTTCTACATTTTTTCCTAAACTTTGATCCGGGCATCCTTTAAACAGAACCTCTGAAGGCTTTGTGTCTGAGAGCCAACTCTTTGGAAAAGACCCTCATGCTGGGAAAGACTGAAGGCAAAAGAGGAAGGAGGCGGCGGCAGAGGATGAAATGGTTCAAGAGCATCACCGACTCAATGGACATGAGCAAACTCGGGGAGATAGTGGGGGACAGAGGAGACTGGCATGCCACAGTCCATGGGGTTGCAGAGTCAGATAACACTTAGTGACCGAAGAACAACAAATCTGAGATCAGTTCCCACTGGCTGTGAGCTGCCCCAGGCAGTCTGGTCTGAAAATTCAACACCGAGTTAGGTCGGTGCTCCATGCTTCATATCCAAGAAGGTGAGGGGTGTTGAGGGGATCGGAGACACAGTTTTGAAGGACAAGGGCTTCCCAGGGCAGTGTTTACTGCAGATTCTGGGGCCTCCCTTCCTTGAAATGTCTTTCTATGCCCACTGAGAGCTTCACTATGCCTGGGAAGTGGGGATGGGCAGGGGAGGATCTTCTCTTCCTGAAAGTGCCATGGCGTGTGTGTGCTCCCAGGCATGGCGTCTATCCAGGGAGTGGCTGGTATGTGGGTCTGCCCTCCTCAACAAGTCACTCAGGGAGGAATGTGTTTATTTGAGTAAATGTTTCCTGCCCCCACTCCCCACCAGACAGAAAACCTCTTCTCAGCATGGAGAGTGCCAGGGGGCCAAGGCAGTGACCAAAGCTCTACTCTCTGAGGTCCAGAAGCCAAAGTGCTGCGGGGGGACCCAAGCCACGTGGGTTTCCTCTTCACTCCTCCCAGCTGAGGGCAGGGAGGATGAGAAAAGCCACTCCCAGTGCTGGGGGTGAGCGCTCCCTTCCTGTGGCACGGAAGGTCTTTGAGGGACCATGAGTCAAATCCACGGACAGAAATCTGGGGGCAGAGGTGATCAGACCAGACCCAGACCAGAGAAGAAGCTAAAGACAGAGCAGGGACCCTGACTCACCTCCGGAGAAGTCTTCTTCTGATGAGCTCTCTTTACGGGTTAAGGCGAGGCTTGAGTCCCAGGGACCTGAAGGGAGGTGCCCCTGAAGGGCAGGTGTGGTGTTACCAATTTAGAACGTTGGGAGGAGTCAGGGGAGGGAGTGGAGAGAGTGGGGGCGTGGGGGCTCTGGTGTGTGACACGTCCCCACTTGATGGAACCTTGCTCCCTCCCTCGGAGGAGCTCCACATGGGGCTACACTTCCGTGGGGAAGAAAGGGCTGATGGATTCCCTTCCAGCCATGTTCCTTTTTCCTCCCGGATGACGCTGTTAAAAAGTGGAACGTGTCCAAACAAGCAGACACGAGTAGAGATGAACGTTGTCATGAGGCTGGTGGAACACCCCATTGGTCAGATCTGCTTGGGACAGTTAAATCCAGACAAGCCCACGGCTGCCACTGTGTGGGATGCCCCCTCCCTCTCAGCCCAGGTTCTGCCTCTTTCCTTCCACCTACCCCCACCCTCCAGGAAAGAGCCCAGGATGAGGACTGCTGTGTCAGATGCTGCCCTGAGCCTAGGACAACTATAAGAACTGGTCATGGGACTTCTCTGGTGGCCCCTTCCACTGTAGGGGGCACGGGTTCAATCCCTTGTCTTAGAACTAAGATCCTGCATGCCACGCAGCAAGGCCAAAAAGTGAATAAAAATAAGTTTATGTAAGCAACTTTAAAAGATAAAAAAATAAAAAATTTTAAAAAGCACGTGTCCTATTGGAGGGATGAGAAACCTTTTTGCTGGTTGTCAGTGGGTTTCTGATGAAAGCAGCTTGTCCCAGGGATTCACTGGCAGAATTTCTAGCATAAAGTATTAGGGGGAAAGTGTTTCTTTGGAAAATACAACCTAGAACTTTTCTGTCTCTCCCCGCCCTCATCCCCAGTTTCTAAAATATTCATTTATTTATTTGGCCGCACTGGGTCTTAGTGTGGCATGTGGGATCTAGCTCCCTGACCAGGGATTGAACTCAGACCCCTGCACTGGGAGAGCCGAGTAGAAGCTACTGGATCACCATGGAGGTCCCACCCACCATGCCCAATTTTTAACACTGAGTTTTCTCTCTAGCTTCCGCGCCTTGCATCTACCTGGGATTTTCCCCTACGTGGCCCCTATCCTAACCTTTGGTTGCCAGCCTCCATTCAGATTCCAAGAGTCAGTAGTTTGGGGTCCAGGGTTTTTTTCCTACCTGAGTGGTATTGCGGGGGTGGGGTGGTGGTGTTAGGAGGCAGTGATGCCCAGAGGGCCCACCCACTTACCTCCTTAATTCCCCTGTCACCTCTCTTCCTCTTCTGGGGGCGGGGGTCACCAGCTGCTGCTGAGAAGCCTTTGGTCCAGTCAGAGGCCACTGAGGCTGACAGGGCTGCTAATAAGCACCCAGGATTTTCCACTCCGTGCTCCTCTGTCCCTCCCCCACCGTAAACAAAGGAAAAGGCACACGTACACACATGTTATTAAAATGAACTGTTTATATTATCTCAGTTGAGTCAATACATTATAATGTATTAAAATGGAAAGGTACAAAATTGAAATAAATACTTTCTGATTCATGTATAAATCTTTTTTTTTTTTTTGTCAAGATGATTTTTATCGTCAGTACATGTCACAAGAAAACATTTAAAATGACACTGAAACAATCATTTAAATCATGGTGCATGGAGGAAAAAGGTAAAGAAAACAACTTTTGGCTTGTTTTGGCATGAGACTTTGATACAATTTGGGTTCCCCAAGACCATGTGAAGGGTGATAAAATAGAAATGCTCAAAACCGACTTAAAAAAATAAACAGGCTTTACAAAAACCCTTTTTTTTTTTTTTTTTTTTTGATGAACCCAGCCACTTCTCTACATGGTCTGCACTTACAGAAGATACATTCAGTATTGTCCACGGGAAGACAGCAACTGCCTTTCGTTTTAAAGAGCTCGGTGGAGGGGCTGAAGGAATGTGCTGCTGCTGAAGGCGGGGAAGGTGTGCAGGAGAACGGAGAGTCTAGACAGTCTTCAGGAACGGCTCTGAGAATGAGGGGGGCTGGAGGGTCTCTGGAACAAGAGTTGGCGCAGAGAGAGGTGAGTTGTCCAGATCTGAAGCAGAGCAAATGTGCAGGGTGGAGACAGCGGTCAGTAGTGAACATTTGGGCAGGGGGCTGGGGGTGAGGGGTTCAGGGGGTGGGGGTCCTCCTGCCTGAGCAGTACTGGGTTTCCCCTCAGCCTGGGAACATTTCTATCTCAGCAAGAGGCTCACCCAGTGCTTTGGGGACAAGGCTGGGGACTCTTCAGGCACAGCAGTGTGGGGGAGACCAGGACAGGTGTGGGCTCAAAAATGAACACCACACAAAGGGCTTTCTCCTCTGGTTCTAATTGCTTGGTAGGTGGTTGTTAAGGCAATAAGGACTTTAGCAAACTAGAAATTAAGGGCAGCTAAATTCAGCCAGATGGAAGATAAATAAAAGGTGAGAAAGTGTTAGTCACTCAGTCGTGTCCAACTCTTTGGGACTCCATGGACTGTAGCCCACCAGGCTCCTCTGTCCATAGAATTCTCCAGACAGAATACTGGAGTGGGTTGCCATATCCTTCTCCAGGGTATCTTCCCAACCTGGGGATTGAACCCAGGTTTCCTGCACTGCAGGTAGATTCTTTAACATCTGAGCCACAAGGGAAGCCCTAAGCAAAAGGCAAGGAGTCTCTTTCTCCTCGGCTACCTCCCTGCCCCAAGCACAGGAGACCTCAGCTCCCAAAGCTTCAAGCGTCCAGTGTGTGAAAGCCCAGGGTTTGCCCTTTGGAAGGCTCTGTGGACAAGGAGGCTCAGCTCTGGCTGGAGGCAACTTCTCTCCAGATTCTCTTTCCCGAGGACAGGCCATCCATGGTCACCCAGCCAGGGAGTGAAAAGTGGAAGCACCAAGGCTCATTGCAGAGTTAGGGCAAGTCCTTTGCTGTAGACTATCTGGCCCATCCCAGTGGCCTTGAACTCTGTGTGTCCTGGAAAGCAAGGCCTGATGCTCAAATGCCCCAGTGAGACCCATGCTCCGTTAGAGGGCAGGACTAGCCCTTCAGGGTTCAGGAATGTTCCCCCTACATCAGATGGAATGACAATTATGAAGTCCATCGGAGTTTGAGGTCCCGACAAGGGTTGTAAACTCATGGCTGGCTCCTTAGGGGTTTGAAGGAAGCTCCTTTGATCTGAACCCACTCACAGAGAAACATACAGAAGACTGAACAAAACAGATGGAAGAACCTATTCCTTTGCCCTTGTTCTGGAGTGAAAGAAACAGACCTTGAAACACTGTGCAAAAGATAAACCTTAAGAGTTGCCTCCATTCTGGGCAGGCTGGCTGGCAAGATGCAGGACAATCTGACTGCGGAGGCTTAGAACTGAAGAACTGGCTCTCAAGACAGTTTCTAAAAGGTACAGCAACTCACTCCAGCAAATGCAAGCTCAGTAAAGAAGATAAAATCCCCTCCATCCTGTAGCACCAGGTTGCAGCCTAATACCAGAGCTCTCCATGAGATGCCTGGGGCCTGAAGATGTAATGGCATGGATATGGTGGCAATGATCTAATTACTCAGCCTCACCTCAAAAGGGGGCATTCATGGGGAAATGACGTGCAGAAGGAGAAATGCCAATTGCAATGGTCAGCTGTCTGGGGACCGGCGTCCTGCCTGACTTTTCTCTGGTGGAAGTCATACTATTTTGGTCCTAAGAAAAATGGGTGACATTTCTTCCAGGAATCCAAGGATTATAATGACAAATCCATAATAAAACCAATGTGATCTTGAGCTGTGGGGTGCCAGATGAAACAAGATTGGTCAAGAGTTGATTGCTGTTGAAGCCTACTGGGGGACTTCATTGGACAATTTGATTTTCATTTGTATTTAAATATATGTTTTGATTTTATTCACAATATAAAACAAGGCCCCTTGGAAGTTCTCTAACTTAACCTCTCATTTTACAGAGAGAACCCAGTGTCCAGAAACACACGGGGTGTTCATGCAGCATTAAGATATATTGGTTGGACATTTAGATTGTTTCCATGTCTTGGCTATTGTAAACAGTGTTGCAGTGAACACTGGGGTGCATGGATCTGTTTGAATGATGGTTTTCTCTGGGTGTTATGTGCAGGAGTTGGGATTGTTGGGTCATGTGGCAACTCTATTTTTAGTTTGTTAAGATACCGTTATGCTGTTCTCCATAGTGGCTTTGCACCAACAGTTTAAAGAAATCCAAAAATGCGGGGATATATGTGTCTGCATGGCTGATTCACTTTGCTGGACAGCAGAAAATAATACAACACTGGAAAGCAATTATACTCCATTAAACTTTTTTTAAAGATATACTGATTGCATTTACGTCCTTAAATCAATGTCACGTTCTTCAGCTCTGCTGTTACCATGTTGAAAAGCAGGTGGGTGTGTTTTTTTTTAATTTAAATCCTGCCTATTAGTCTTAAGAGCCATAACTGCCAGGTACCCTTCTCCCATAAAGCCATTAGAGGGCGCGTTCTTTGAAGGCTCTTTTCAGGCCCAGCATTTCTAAGGCACTCGCTCTCCCCTAAGGTTTCTTTTTTTTCCTCTAAGGTTTCAAGTAGCCACTTGAACACTTGTCTAAGGGACAAGCAGCTGCTGTGGCTGCTTCGTCTCAGAGGAGCCACCACCAGGATGGACACTGAATATCCTTCCTGAACCCCTGGCTGTGTGCAGTTTTCTCTGGAGCCTGATAGAGGGCCTGGTGGGGGAAGGGGGTGTCACATTTCTGACCAGGGTAGGGGTGTCAAAGGCTGGCATGGCAGCCCCTGAAAGGAATAGATCCCATCAAAAGTCTTCAGCTCAGGTTCCTCGATCTCTTTAGAGAAACGGCACTGTAATCTAATTGGAATCAAAGATATGAATCCATTTGATAAGAAAAAGACTTTTAAGAACTAGAGGCTAAGAGGGAGGCTGAACACTGGACTTTCCTCACAGTGACGACACAAGTAGGGAATCAAGGGGCCTTGGTAGCAAGTCATAGACTTTAGCTTGAAAATTAAAATAAAAATGTTCTATGTACGTCCTTGTAAGCTTATGAGGACACAGCTCAAGGAGTGTTTTCCCAAAGGAGAACAAGCCAAGTAAAACAGGCAGCTCCAAGGTCCCAAAAGGAGGAAGGTGAGGTGGGAAGTCCCGTACCATTTTTAGAAGGAGGACACCCAGGAAAGTTCTGGGTCCACCATTTTACACAAGGGAACCACGCTTTGGATTCTGGGGGTTCAGCTGAGATAAAAGTTAGCAGAGAGGTGCATAATGGAAAGAAGAAAACAAGAGATTTATAGTAAGAATTATGAATACTTGCCTGGATGAAAAACCGTGGCTTCCTGAAACAGCTAAAAGAAACAACGGCATGTTCTAGGGAGATGAGATGCTATGGGTGTGGAAGACCTCCAGGAAAGCTGACGTGGCTGAAGGAAAGATGGGGTGACCGGGTGGGTGCACAGACCACTCCCATTATTTAGAAAAATCTGTTCTGGCAAGAAACTTAGTAAATTTATAGATTGCAATTCTGCTATTTCTTACTCTCACTGTTCCTCCTCGTCCTTCAAAATATAGGTAAACAAGACATCAGCTCATTTTTTATTCCAAACCCTACCCTCTTAACTTTTTTTACAGACAGCCTGGTTTGGAGAAGGGGTTTGTGTCTATATCTGTTGTTCATATTGACTGCAGCAACGGAGAAAACAGACTCTTTTTTCTCTTCCCCAGAAACTTACATAAAACATGGCGATTTGGGAAGTATCATCTGAATTTCACAAATTAAAAGAAGGTCTCTGAGCTACCGGTTACAGTCAGGAGAGGGGAAAGGAGCACTGTGGTTGGGGACCTGATGCAAATTTATAGCTGTTTCTTTGGGAAAATTACTTCCTGTCTCCGGACTTGAGTTCCCTCATTCGCCACTATGTAGTCTACCTTGACTCTGAGGAAATATAGCAAGTGCCCCTCAAACCTAATTTTAAAAAGTCAATATATTTTGAAAAACATCCGCGGCAGTGGTCAGTAATGAGCTCAGTGCCCATGGTCACGAATGTCCAGCAGGATGGACAAGACGAGAGACTGAGCTCTTAGGTCTCCTCTCTGCAGAGCGGGAGGATGGACAAGACGAGAGACTGAGCTCTTAGGTCTCCTCTCTGCAGAGCGGGAGGATGGACAAGACGAGAGACTGAGCTCTTAGGTCTCCTCTCTGCAGAGCGGGAGCAGCAGCAAGGACCTGTGTCCACCTCACCGGCTGTCAGAGCTGACATTTCACTGCAAAGCCAAGAAGCCTGAAGACCTCAGAGGACCAGCTGTGTCTCTGGGTTTGAGGAGGAAGGAAAGGCCCATCTGGAGACAGGTCCACAAAACCAAACATGCTGGAAATACTGGGGCTTCTAATAGCAATGTTGGTTGCACAACAATGCTGTGCATGTTGGTTCCTAGCAGTGGGGGTGAGAAGATACAGCACAGGAAAGTCCTTGTGTTCCCTGGGGAAAAGCAAGCCCATGATTCTGACTTGAGCAGAGGAAACACAGGATTCCAGGGGAGAGAAAGTCAATTCCGTTTGCCAGAGACATTTCCTCCCAGTCCCACCTCCTTCCAAGCTGGGCAGGAGCCCCCTCAAGGAAGAGAAGATTCTAGAAGCCAGGGTAATGTCAGACCAGTGGCTCGTACCCTTTAAGACATGACACATCTTTCCCTGAGCAAGCCCGGGTGTCCTGAGAAGGGCAGGGAGGCTGCCAGCACGGCCACCAGACTCCCTGCAGCTCCGTCTCTTATGACCCACTCTTGCTTTAAGTGCACTGAAGATGCAGGAAGGTATAGTTGCCTCCCGCCCCCCACCCAAAACATGTCCTCATCTTACATCTGGGGAAACTGAGGCACAGGAAGGACAAACAGTTTTCCTGCAGCTCTTATACTGATCTAGTCACACACCTGGGAGGAAAACCCTGGGTCTCTCTCTCTGAGTCTTTTGCTATCTTCCATTGCCTTTCTGCTTAATTCGCATTTAAAGTCTATCTGCTTGTCTATCTATAATATATGTACTATTATGTATAAAATATAAATAATTTGTAGATTTCTGTCTAACTCCCTGACCTTTTCTCCTCCTTTTTACATAACTAGGTTTAGCGGGGGAGGGGTGGGGAGGCGGTGGAAATTGACGTTCCATGGCGAGGGAAAACCGCAGTACTGCTCAGAGGAACAGCCTTCTAGAATGAGGGATGACAGCCTTTGTCTATGGGGTGGGGGGGGGGTTGCTTCAGGTCTGGACTGAACAGCAAATCAAAGGGAACACAACTCAGCAGAAATCGACAATGGAGACATCTGTGCCAGACGACATGAACTTCCACAACCTGGTTTTAAGGAACAGTAAATACAATAGAGAGAGATAGATACACTATGCAGAATCTTGAGTCATAAAACAAGTTATAAATAGAATTATGCTAAATTAAAGACGGACATCGTAGGGAATAGTCTGGTCAACAACCAATCACCATTAGAATCAAAAAGTAAACCAGCCTTTTCACTGAGTACCTCCACAACGTTTCTCAATGCACTAAGTACATTTTAACCATGCAAAAATACACAAACATCTTAACTAGGTTGTTTTTTTTTTTTTTTGTAAAAAAAATCAAACACCAACATTATGCATTTTTTTTTGTTAATTATATTGGTTAAAGTAACAGCCAGTGGCTGCCAAGTATCAGATACATCATATACATAGTTTTATACAGAATCTGGACAACACAACAGTACACATCAGAGAGAAAGAGAGAAAAAGAGAAAGAGATTATTTGTTCCTTTGTGGGTTTGTTGTTGTTGTTCAGTAAAAAAAATAAAGTAAGATATGAGAAGCAATGCTAAGAAGGAAAACACTTCAACAAGTTAGGAATACATGGGGAGAATTGCTCATAGAGGAAAGGCGTTCATAGTTAGGTCTGTGTCTAGAATTTTCTTCACTAAGAAGCAAAAGAGCACAACAGGTGTATTGGTTTGGAAAAGCAGAAAGAGCAATTAACATCATGCTGTCCGGTTTCCAGCACGTTTCCAGCAAGGAGAAAAAAAAAAAACCATAATCACAAATTAATTTCACAAGTTTTGTTTTCAAAAATGTCCTCCCTTACCCAGGAAGCTGGGTAGTACAGGGGTGGGGGGAGCTCAGTTTTGAGAGTCCTTGGCAAAGGTTTGGCCAAAACAGTTGGCCTTCGATTAGTTGGAGATATGAGCTGTCTGTGGGAATTCACGCGATGGAATGCGACGTCGGCTCACTGGGTCCCCAGGCTCCCTGTGCCAGCCGGTGATCTGGCCGAGGGAGCACTCAACCCCCAGACAGGTCTGCTAGCCAGGCCCCAGTCCTGCCCCTGAAACATTTGGCATCAACACAATCCTAAGAATTCAACCTGGAAAGAAACAAGACCTTGAACACAAACTATGGAAGCACTACCATGGTCACGGTGAGATACAAAAATGTGAGAATTCAGATGTAATCAAAAATACAAAATCAGTTTTGAGAAGATTTGCTTTTTGTTTTGTTTTGAAACCATTACAGTGCAAGGTTTTTCAAATTACAGTAAAAGTTATGTGTCTGCTTACAGTAACTAGAGTAAGTAGCTGATTTTACTCTGCTGGAATCAGAGGTCCCTGATAAGTGAGGATGCACCAGTCTGAAAGCAACCCAGCACGAGAAATAGATGTCTCAACAGAAACACAGGTCATGACGATGGTCTTCATCCCTTTGAACAGTAACAAAAGATGGTGTCCTTTGAACCACTCATTAGCATGAGTGTCTTCTTCCGTTGAAAATAATAATAATAATAATAAATGGATGGTATGAAAATTCCAACCAGAAAAGGACTGGAAATCTGGGGCTGAAGGGTAGAGCATCTGAAGGGAGTTTCTCACGTCACTGAGCTTTCCCATCATACTTAAAAAGAACTGGTTTAGCACGAGCCTCTTTGGGCACTGCCGCTTTGTGCTTTGGCCTTCCGTCCCAGGCTATTGGAAGAGGAGGAAGCACCACCTCAGGGGGTCAAAGGAAACCGTGATGCAGGTCACGCCCTTGTGCCATCAAGAATCGCCCCCCTAGGAAAGGACCATGGAACTGCTAAGCAAGGGCTGGGGTGGGGGTGGGCAGGCAGGGACCAAGGAGCCCTTGTCTGGCCAAAGGGATGGCCTCTGTCAAGCTCAGTCTCAGAGCCTCAGGTTCTGGGAAGGATGCAGAGGAAAGAGTCAAGAACCACACATCACACATGAAAGGAAGAGCCACCCAGGGGGTGAAATGAAGTGACAAGTGACAGCCTTCATGCTCATGCTGAGCGACGGAGAAGAGGGAAGGGTGACGAGGAATCACGTGCTTCCATTCTAGAGCTGACAGTCAGGATGGGTCAGGGGGAGGAAGGTGCCCTGGAGAGCCTCCAAGAGCCCTTATCTCTGTCCCAAGAGGCGGGGGTTGGCGCTGGCAGCTGCGGGCACGGACCTCAGGCCAGAAGACTGCGAGCCCCTCTCCCTCCCACCCCTCTCAAGCCTCACCCTGAGTTCTTCCTAACTCAGTGGAGCAAACTCTCCCCAGGTCTGTTGAAATTAAAAGGGGATAATTTTCGACAGCCTCGGCGGGATCAGGGCCTGGGATCTGCCTGTCCTACGTACGGGGTTAGCAGCCCCATCTCCCATCCCCCTGGGACGTGCCTGGGTGGTGGGATCCACCTGCCTCCTGTGAATGACCTGTGTAGGTGAGTGACCCCTTTACTCACACCTATACCTTGTGAAAAAGAAGAAACACACATTCCTCCATTCTGTTAGAAAGCTTCCTACCTTTGATATAGAATGTGAGGCGCCCAGGAAGAACGCAATTATTGGTTGTAATCTGTGCCCGAGAGGAACTTTGGGCACATTTTGCTACATTCCTCGAGATGAAAAGACAGTTCTGTCAGACCCTGCAGGCTCAGCGCCCCCACACCACGCTGGCTGTGCTCCCCGGGGGGCGGTGGAGCACCACGTTCAGCCAAAGCATGAGGCTTCCCCTAGCACGCGTCCCTGGCTTGTTCTTACCCCAGGGGCTGTGGAATCAGGCAGAACCTGTGTGTGCATCCCTTGTTTTTGGCACAGGGTGCTCACAGGTCCTCATTGCTTTGGCTATAAGAGACCCTGCACTTCCTAGGTTCCCCAATCCCGTTTCCTACCCAGCCTTCCCTGGGGGGGCGGGGTTAGGGGCCCAACCTGACCTATTATAGCAAAGCAGTTGCCCTAGAAACATTCTTTGCGTTCTTCCCCCAGCTCTGAAAGGCCTGGCCCTCTGGGGCACAGTAGTGGTGGGACTCCAAACAAGCTGCCTGCTCACACCTCTGGGTGCCACTGAGGGGCTGGTCACTTCCAAGCCAACTTAGATCTACAGGGACCGCAGACTGCAGGTCTCCCCTCCAAAGGAGGATTTTTTAAAGGCGCAAGCTGTTTTGCCTGAATGGCCTCAGCCAATGCCCCTGTTCGAGATGAACCCTGAAAGGCCTGCCCAGCTAGATCTACTCTTGCCAAATGCTGTGTCTCTGATCTGGCAGTTGGTCATTAAAGTATCATTTAAGGATCGTTGATCACAAGTGTACTTACGCGAGTGAAGGGACAGGATAGACGTAGGGAATGAAATGATAGATAGTGTGGCTTAAATGCTGAAGAAATGCTCCAAGATTTCTCTGGGCTGAGTTCCTGTTGCCAAACTCAGGCAAATGTGAAGCCTGGTGAAAATTTCCAGAACTGGGCTGCGATAACCCATTTTCAGTTCCAGAGACTGTTTAACACTGTTGACCATGAATTGTGGAGCTGCGCTGGCTGAAAGAGATTCCCAGGAATGCGGCCACAGAGAACAGGCACAGTCAGCCCAGGGACACTGGTGGGGGAAGTGGGTCTGGTCAATAGTCTCTGTGCGTTCAATACAGCTGATTCTCCTCTCGTGACTAGCAGATGCTCTGGTCTGGTCTTTCCCCAAATACACTTAACCTGCTTAACATCAACAAGAGAGGGATTGGGAGATGCAGAATGTTTTTACCTTCAAGATATATGTTTTGAGTATGTTTATAAAGATGGTGGAAATTTGACTTCCTCTTCTGAGCAAGAGAAAAATAGAGCTGAATGATTCAGGAGATGTTTACCTTCCATTTAAGGACGATCTCCCGGTTCTTATGCTCACAAACGTGAGGATGAGTTTAAAAGGAGAAGCTAAGATATTTTTTCTCCTGGTTTTTATTTTTTTTAAGAAGTTCACAGTCTGGAGACAATGAGCTTCATAGACATTTGTTGAGTGAGTTTGTGTGTTGATAACAGAATTCTGGGTTGAGAAGGGACCTTAGGAAGTGTTGCTTTCATTTTGCAGGAAAGAAATTGTACTTCAGCTAGTTCAGTGGATTGGTGGTGATTCCAGCTGCCTTGCTACTGCAAATGGATTGTGTGGAGGTGGGACCCTGTTTGGAAGGAAGGTGGGGCTGGAGGCAGCGCTCCTTGGCCGTGTGATGGAACAGCACAGTTTCCTAAACAATCTGCGTTTCTACCACGGAAGTCCCTCCAGCCTGCTCTCACTCAGCCATGCTTAGAGCAAAGCACTGGATATAACAACTGGCAGACTTACAGTGGTCCAGTTTGCTGAACTGAACTAGGAGATTAGGAAATTAAAAATAACTTTTAAAACCCGCTATTCCTCATCACTGTTAAACAATGAGGACTTAAAAAAAAAAACCCACCACCTATTGAATAATCTGTAGCTTTGAAATGAACTTACTTGGAGGTTAACATGTTTAGAGATGGGCATCTGGTTAGTGGTGACTGCAATAGATGTGCTATACCTGTACTTCAAAAACTCTTTTGATTATGCACCTCAAGATAAATATCAGCATTTATCATGAGAACAGAACAGTGTACCCAAAAGAATCACTGTTAAAAGGAATGAAATACAAATTCACCATTGGCCTAAAGGGGCATCATAAGAGTGAATGTCTTGTGGGGATCAGCCCAGGGGTTTGTATTTCATAGGAAACCTTGAAGGTTAGCTGGCTGTGTCATGCCATTGTGCCTCCTTTTCCCCTTGTCTCTTCCTAAGATGACAGCCTTCTCTCTTGTTCTCTACAACCCATGCACACATTCATAGCACACTGCTGAACCCATACTCTGTAAACCCGTAAACCCAGGATGGAGATATGTGTTCGTGGACATGAAGAAATGATGGCTAAGAATAATAGCTCAGGGGGATGGGGTAGATATGTTGAGTTTTTGGTCTTTCATCTCCTGCAGGTAAAGAGGTCTGCTATGGACTAAACATTTGTGTCCCCTGCCCCTGTCTCATGCCCAAATTCCATATGTTGAAACCCTAATTCCCAATGTGATGGTATTTGGAGGTAGAGCCCTTGACAGATAATCAGATTTAGATGAGATCATGAGGGTGGGGCCCCTATGAATGAGATTAGTGCCCTTATAAGAAGAATGGACCAGAGCTCTCTCTGCCACATGAGGACATGCCTATCCCTTCTCTAAGGGATCTTCCTGACCCAGGAATCTGACCAGGGTCTCCTGCATTGCAGGCAGATTCTTTACCAACTGAGATATTAGGGAAGGACAGCAAGGAAGCAGCCACCTGCAAACTCGGAGGAGATCTCTCACTGGACACCAAACCTATGACATCTTGATCTCAGACTTCCCAGCCTCCAGAACTAAGAGAAATCGATGTGTGTTTCTAAGTCCCCCAGCTTATGTTACTTTGTTATAGAAGCCAAATCTAAGACAGAGTCCTTTCCTAAATTCCTTATCTGCATCCCGTTTCAGTCTCCAGATCAAGGCTAACACGTCTGCAGGTGAAGCAACTTGTTTTCTTTCTAAAGCAATCTATCTTAGAGGAAGAGGAGTCTTCGCGTTACTCTTCTCGATTTGTCTCTTCTTTCTGGTCAAGCCATTTTCCCTAAGACAGCACTGCTTTAGAGAAGGGCTCCTGGTGATCTTGCAAGAGGTATCTGCTAAAAGTGGTAGTCAAGGGAACCAATATATTGGTGTCCACTGGGGGCTACTTTTTAGGGAGAGGAGAAGAAGAGTAGGGGACACATTGTGTTAAGGTCCTAAATCCAAGGTGTGCCACCCACTAGGGGTGCTCTGCAATCTTTCAGAAAGACCAGTGGAGGCAAAGAGCTGACAACACCATCATCTTCTCTCCCTTAGAGCTCAAAGAGCTGTATCTGGACCCATCACTTTAAGGCTTACCCTTCAGCACTTGATGTACAGGTTCTAGTTCTCTGTCCAGACTATTAATTACTTGAGGACAAATTCTACTCCCATGCCTGGGCTATTTTCTAGCTGAAGGATGAGTGAGTAAATAAGGAGACTAAGTTATGAATGAACAGACTGGCCTTGAGTCAAGAATACTGAGCCCTTGGCTCTCAGGGGAGGGGCTCTCCTTCTTATCAGGAGAGACTGCTTCAGTTTTGACCTGAGACAAAGCAGAGTTAGAACCAGTGTTCTCCAAGGTCTGTGGGGCAGTCTGTCTGGAGGCAGCAACTCTTGTTGAATACAGAGGGTTTCTTTTCCATATGTTGACTCAAGCTGATAACTGAGGGCCCCCTGCTCTTAGTCCATTTCACTATGAGTTGTTTATACACAAGTCAAGCCATTCAGTCTGCTGCAGGCTGAGATAAATGTCCCATCATAGGTGGACCCTCAGAGTTCTATTAGGCAGCAGGAAGAAAAGAAAGGTAAGACATTCCCACCAATTTACATGAGGGGTGCATGGCCATTCAGTCAAGACACCCGAGCCCACATAGTGGTTTGTCTTTCATTAATCAAGGGAAGTTGGGCAAATGATTCAAACCCCAATGTCTCTTTCCTCCTCTGTAAATTAAGGATCTACATTAAATTCCCCCAGATAATAAGATCATGATTAACATATTCTTAAAGATGACTTGTGCAAAACAGCAGCCCACCTTTTCTGAAAGGATACTGGACTGATATGGTTAGGGATGCAGGTGGTCATCACCCTTCCCATTATGAAAAGATTCCAGGCCATGGATTGGCAGCAAAGACTTATTTTATGGAGGTTAAAGAGAGAAAGACTAATGAACCAGACAGACCTATACTCTGTAAACCCATACAGTCAGGGGATTCCAATGAGAGGACCGAGCCTGTTTATTCTATTATCAGGGTCTAATGTTCAGAACAGCCACACATGCATGTCGACTTAGACATGCTGAGATTCTGTGGTCTGCACCAAAGGCCAGGCCACTCTGATGGGGAAACGTGAATTCTAGGAAGGCTGGGAAGGGTCTTGTGCTTGCCCAGTTTCTTTGTGCCTTGTCTCATCCAATGTC
Source organism: Bos indicus (assembly GCF_029378745.1). NCBI lineage: Eukaryota > Metazoa > Chordata > Mammalia > Artiodactyla > Bovidae > Bos > Bos indicus. The sequence continues at coordinate 7,958,539 of NC_091767.1, forward strand.
TGAATGTCTTTTTTTTTTTCTTCTCAGAACATGAAACCAAGCTAAAGAAACTGTGGTGCAATCTGTGTGTAGGGCTGAAGAAATTGGAGGCCACTGGGGAAAGGGTCAGACAAACCCTAATTTTTCTTGGCCTCCTTTTCATCAATACTCTTTTCTGGAAAGGCCCAGAACCACTGCACTAACTATAGAAACAAGTGGGCCTTTCCTCAGATCCCAAAGACTCAGCCCCCTTTAGGATATGCTGAGCCCACAGCGACCAGCTCCTAGCTGCTTCAGGGAGCACCCAAAGCTGGCTGAGGTCTAGTCACTCTGGGAGGCTGCAGCGGTCTTAAAATATCCTAGGATTTGGACTGACCAGGGCTGAACCAAAACTTTTTAAGAAGCAGAGAGCGGGCTCTTTTGTGTCTCGTGGGCAGCTTTGAGCTTTCAGAAATCCCATGCAACATTCAAGCCTTCCTGCCCTTTGGCTTTAAATCAGACTTGATGGACAGCTTCTAATCCTCTGATTTGCCCTCACCTGCAGAGATGTGAGGCCCATAAGCCTGTCACCACTACTCGATGACCTTATTCCTTCTGGCTTCCACTGCACTGCGAGGACCAGAGGAATGGGTTTTAGACACACCCAAGCTGCAGGGAACTAGGCTTTGAGCCAAGCCGTGCACGTGAACGCACATGAGCACCCCTTGAGCCCCGCTCTGGGAACTCTGGGAAGCCTTCAAGGAGGGAGAGGGTTTAGCCACAAGGGGACGCCATTCTCTGAATCACATCACCAACTGAAGAGAAACTGGCTGCAGTTTGAAGGACTCTCCTTTCAATGAGGCTTGGTGAATGTGAGCAGACAGTGGCATTGCTGGAAATTGTCTCGCGTTCTTATCAGAAGGCAGCCGACACCTCACCTGAAGCAATGATGTCACCCCACTGTAAGCATGGTCAACCCAACTTAGCTATCTTTACGTATCCTATGGAGCCTTTAAAACCCAACTCAAAGGCCAGTCTATTTGAAGCTTCCTCTTCTCTTTCTAATTGGAAGCATGGCTTTCTGTTCAGGATGCCCCTAGCACTCTGCACTCTCTCAGGCCTCTGCTTGTCACTGTACTATGATTATTTATGCACATTTCTTGCCTCTCATATTTCATTCCTTGAGGTGTGTTTTCTCTTTAGCGCCCCTACCATTCTAGCCCTGCTGTTGGCAGAGTAGGTGTCTGACACATATTTGAGAGCCAGCTGACAGACCAGATCTGAAGTGGGAATACTGTGTGGCAGGAAAGCTGCAGTGAGGTGAAATAAGTTCATCATCCACCCACCTTGTCCTTGCAAGGGGCATAGCACACGGCAGACCTAATGGTCCAAGATCAAGACGTCTCTACCACGGCTGTACCACACTTCAAATGCGGGGTAAGAGACATTCTTGCATCCTTTGCCACATCTCATTGAAATACACTTTCCACCTCTAATTTCAAAGTGACTTCAAAGTACCTCAGGCAAACACAGAAGTCATCCTTGCCTCAAAACAGGCCACCAGAAAGCAGCTAGAGATTCAGAAGTGGAGTCCATGTTGGAGATTTCCCCAGAGGTTCAAGAGCAAGACACAACCGTAAGCAGGACTGAAAGCAACTCTATCTAGAATGATCACCTCCCGGAACAGTGCCCTCTCCCTTCTCCAGGACACAGAAGCTTCCAGACTAGTAGCAGTGAAAGAGAATGCATAGCAGCCTCAGGTCAGTGCACATGCTTTCCACAACAACCCAAGAGCAACGGTCAAGGCCAAAGACCAACCCGCCATGCAGAAAACACCTTTTAACAGTGAGGTGAAGCTTAACTCCCTTCTCCCCATCCTCATGCTCCCTCTGTCCTGTTGGAAATTCCCTCTCAACTAAGGGAGCTTTGCTTGTGGGCCAGGGGTGGGGCACCACACGGACCATGCTGGCTGGTCTGGCTCAGAGGTCGTGCCACACCCTCTCCCAGGGTTACCTTTAGAGCCTGGTGCGTTTGGGTCCTTCCTCTATAAGAAACAGATTAAACCTGGCACTTAGGACCATGAACATGCCTACCTAAAATGCCTCTGCCCCAGCCATAGCAAGGAGTTCCTTCTGTTCATCCTGGAATCTCCTAGCTACCTGTATCCTGGTGGCGATTTGGAGGTGCAATGGGTCTGGTCATCCAGGAAAGGTGACCCCAAGTGTGGAAATGCCCAGAACCTACATGGAGAGAGAAGTCAGCCCAGGATCCAGAGTTTGGAAGGGTCTCCAGCAAACAAGGTCTCCCCTATGGGAAAGTGGGGGGCTTGAGATGAGTGGAAAGACGGAACAAAGACAGGAGGGTGTGCAAGGCTCTAGTTAAATTTCTTTCAGCACTGGGCGAACCAGAAGGTGGTGGTGCAAGAAAGGATCCCATAGAAACTCACCTACAAGTGGGCTCCTCTGAATCTACGTTATGTCCCCAAGGGAACAGGGAATAATTAGAATTGTGCTTTCTAGTACCTAAAAAAACAAAGCAAAACACTTCTTAGACAATTATTTCAAAAGAAATTTTGGAATCTTGGGAAGCTCAGTGAGGTGGCAAATTCCTCAGAACCTAAAACCAACTTTGGAAGTCTATTGTCATCGTGCCTATGTGTGTGTTTTGTGTCTGGGTGTGTGGATATATCATATTTTCCCACTCACCTACTTAAAGTATATAGATAGATTGATAAATACATATTTATCATTAGATTTTTTTTCCCCTTCAAGTCAACACCAGTGTGTTCCATCTTCAGTACACATCTTATCTGCATTTCGATTTATACACAGACCATTATACCATAAAAAGAGAGAAATAGCTGAGAACAGGCAAGGTATAATCTAGCCAGAGCTGTTGGAATGCCGGTTCGGCATTGTTAAGGAGAAAGGCAAACCTCCCCAAACACAAGTGGAAATTCTTAATACACACAAGCAATTCTTATGATCATCAGAAGGAAAAAAAAGGAGGAAAACAGGACGTAATATGAAATTGAATCGTAAGCATTTTTCTTTTTTTGTAGTCACTGCATGTGTTTCAAGGGAAAACACGGCATTTGTAGAAATTATTCTCCCCTACTTCAATTACAACTTTTCCCTAGCTCCCTGGAGCTGGGGAATTTAAAAAAAGACATACAGAGTATCACTCAAGTATCATTTTAAAGGCTCTTTAACTTACAGACCTTTCTTTATCCCATTGAAAACATATTTAATGAAGTTGAGAAATGTCTTCCATATTTTGGCAAAAGATACAGAAAAACACGAAGTTTCTAGGACTCATAATTTGAATTGCTTAGTTAAAAGAAAGTCATTGTGTTCGAATTACAGAAAAGGGGAGTCAATTGCAGATAATCCACCTTGAAATTTCTATTCAAGTTCCCTTCACCCTGTACTGTAAACGGTCAGGATTATTCTGTAATTGGGTCTTTACGGCATCGCTGGCTTGTCGACTACAAACATTCCCCAGGTGCCATTCCTCTTAACACATGGTACGGAAGAGGGTTTCACAAGGCTGGAGATGTAAGGGCTGGGCACAGGGTGGTTCACCACCAAACGGCACAATGCAAAGAAATCAACCTAGAGAAAACGGCGAAGTCAAAATGTCGAAAGCAGCCAAGACAGATGAGAATGCTAGGGAGTTCGTGGGTACCGTGTTCCATGCCAAGAGATTGAAATTAAAAACAGAAAGCTGGGACATAAATCAAAATCGAAAGCTTCGAAAAGTCAAAGCCAAACCAATGTTTCCTTTTTCCCCCTGCGCACAAACCTTTTGTTCTAAACCCAATGGCATTAAGATCCATCATTTTATCTGGAAGATTCAAGTCTGCAGGGACACTTTTCTTCCATTTGATCACATGAGTCCACGAAATAAAGCACCTTTGGAACCAAGAGTTGTTCAAGAATCCTAATGTCTTATTCAATGTGTCGGAAAAGTACAGTTAAAATAATTAGAAGAATTCATCAAATGACAAACAATAATATTGATTCTGGGTGAATCAGCAAAAGGGCTCCCAGGACAATTCACAACTAAGAGGACAGAGCACAATAAAAGGCTGTGACATTTCATGAATAGTCTGTGTTATAGCTTTGAACTTTATTGCAAAGCAAAAAATATATATTTATATATATATATATATATATTTTTATCTACATTTCACCTCTGACATTGTACACAACACGAAAGCACAGGAAACCAAAAAAATCATAATGAGGTAGATACATAACACTTACAGATGAAGGAGACTAAAGAGTTTAAATTTGGCTTAATACTGTGGTCACCAATGTATGCATTTTCAACACAGCAGCAAGCGTGGATTCACAGGGCAAGAAGCCCAGTGATCTCAAACCCCAAAATAAGCCCCATTAAAAAAATACCTGCTTCAAAATGAAAAAAAAAATTTTTTTTTAAGTCAGGGAATCATGTGTGTGTTCAATTACAAGCCCTGGTATAATAAAGAAGTTTGTATTTTTGCTTTTGTGCCCAGGAAAAAATATATAATTATATAATATATCTCTCTATATAATTTTCACCTATGTAATTAGGAGTAACCTGTCCCACAGGGCTCTTCTCTGGATCCCTGCAGGTGGGGGTGGGGCAGCCTCGGGGGTTCAGCGCCTGGGGGTTGACAGTAAGGGGGTCTATGGGCACCCTCGCCTCTGCAGCCACTGCACCGGGACCGCTGGCCTCAGAGGGCCCTTGACACACGCCTGGAAATAGCTGGCAATCAATTCAGCTGTGACGTCTCCAGCATGACTTTACTTTCCGAGGATCCCCTGCTCTCCTAGTGGGTGAGGTCAAGAGCACCTACTGATTTGGGTTGCTGGGATGGTTCCTTTCTCTTTATCACTTCCCTTTACAGCCTTTCCAAAAGAGAGCTTAAAAGGCCACCGAGAAGGTCATCTTCAGCCTTGGTTTTTACTATAAATGCATTTTGCATTGTAAAATGCACTGTCAGGCAGTGGTAGCTGATGAGAAAGCCAACTAGTCCTTGTCTGATGTCTTGGATGGGAGAAAGATGGAGTGAGGTAAAGGGACCAGGAGGGGATGCCTGGCTGGTGGAGGCAAACAGTGGAAGGACCAGCCAAGAAAGGGTCGGCTCAGCCAAGTGCAGGCAGAGATCTTAGGGGCTCCAACCAGAAGGCGCAGGAGTAACTCGGGCTCGCGGCTAGTGACTCTCAAGGCCCTGGAGACCCTAGAGGAAGCTCGGAGGAAGCGGGGCTCAGAAACACTGACAGGGCAACAAGCGAGCTGGAGTCAAGCTTCCACGGACTATTGAGTAGGTATTTTGTCTCTGCTTGTGATCCTGCTTTGGATGGGATTTATGTTGCTGGGAAAGAGCTGGGAACGGGTCAGCTCAGGCAAGAGCGAAGACAGAGGGGTCCAAGAGGAATGCCTGGTGAGTCTGGGAGACTTAGGATTGGGGGAGGGAACAGGGTGGGAAGGCTGGTGCCTGAGCAATGGCATGTCAGGGAAGCTTAAAGTTGGCCCATGCTGGGCGGGACCCAGCCCTGCTCTCCAGGATGGGGGCGTTGCTGCACTGTCCCATCTGTCTGTGGACCATCTTTCTCCTCTGCTGGACTGCAGATCCCCTAAGAGAGCACCTTTCCCCTCTGCCGCCCCAGTGCCTGGCACGTGAAGAGCACCACCCAGACTGGATTGCATTTTAAGAAAATGCAAGGAGAGAATAGTTTGGGGAAGAAGGGAAGGGGCCACAATGTTGTAAGAACTTTAAAGACCCTATATTTTCTCCCCAAAGACCATAACCAGAAACCACCTCCTGTCTTCTGAAGTACATCTCAAGGCAAGAGTCATGTTTGAATTTTGAACATAAAACATCGTCCCGAGAAGGAATAACACAGCGGCAGAACCCAGTGCGAGAGGAACTAAAAACAATTCATCTGAGGACGTGCGGAAACCGAGTCACAGCAAAGTGAGCAGCCATCTCCAGCCTGGAGCTGGGCTGTGGGGAGGGGAGGAGGTCGATACATCTTAATTTTGCATCATTTCAGGAGACAAAGACAAGGTGAGCTTATGACCATCACTCTCAAGCGATTCCCAGTCTTGCCCCACTAGGAGTTCCTGGGAAGTGGTGGTGGAGGGCTCACTAATCCAGGGACTAGGTCCCCCTTCCCTCAGAGATGGGAAGCAGAAGAAATCAGCCTGCTGAGCAACAGACAGCATTGGAGTCCTTACAGGAGGGGGCTGTCTGACTCCAGGCATTCAGTAAGGAGTATTTTCACTCGAGGGGAGGCCTTGAGAAAAGTCTGATGCCATTTTGTCTATGACTGTGTGGACAAGCAATAATCAGGTGGCGTCTGAGTCTCCTTCAAACCCTGAGATTCCATTGTTCCCTTGTGCTCTGAAGAAGCCCCAGCTCTGCCCAAGGACTGGGGTTTTTTTTCTCAGTAGGTAACTGCTCTGACTGCAGCAGGATTAAGGTTGTGCGTGTGTGGTGTGTGGTGTGTGTATGTGCATGCATGAGCCCAGGAGGCATCAAACTGACATAACTGTAAATGAACATGTAAATTAGGAGGCTGACCTACGTTCGTGAGGAAACAGGACAATAGGGCTCTTCTCTCTCCTCCTCAGCTTTCCCTACTCTGCCTTTTCCTGCCCATCTGTTTGCCCAGGTGCTCTTCCTCTCTCATTTATCTTGTTTTCCTCCCTTAATCAGTTCACATCCCAGTGAAAACCAGTTTTTTCAGCCTCGTATTTCCACGCTGGTCATTTCATCCCTCAGCTTAGGAACTTACAGTGGCTCCCGACGCTCATCATCCCAAAGTTTCAGTTGTCAAGGCGTTCGTGAGTGCGCTGCCTTTCTCGCTATTTTCGTACCTTTCTGGTTGGGACCCCCAACGGAGGTCACCAGGCTCACTTCCATGTTTCAGAGATGAGGAAACCAAGGCTCAAGGAAGACAAGTGACTGGCCCAGGAAGCGGGGACAGAGAGACGATGTAGGTTCCCTGGCTGCCCACACCTACAAACACCGCTTCTCTCCGAATGCCAGGCTCGCACGGGGACTTGCCTGTCGAGAATCCTCCTCCTCTCTGCCGTGTCACAGCCAGTATCTTCAACAACCTTCTCAGAATTTACCCAGTGAAGGTTAAGTTTCTGATTCTGTCCTAATTCCTACTGGACCCTTAGAGAAATAATCCACTTGTCTAGAGATCACCTCTGTTTTCAAGATCAATCACACAAAACCCACCACTACAAAACCCCACGAAAGGAGACACAGAAGTTCTCAGGACACCAAAGCAGACACCAGCTCTCCAAGAACTCACATGGGAAACAGGCATCCTTTCCCACGGGGATACCCCGTCTCATAAACTGTCATTAAACTCTTAGTCCTCTAAAACTCACTCTTCTCCTAGCCTCTATGGCCGTCTACAAGGAAACAAAAATGCCTGGACAGCCTTGGTCCCAAGCTGTCCCTGCCAGGCACTCTTGGCTAGCTGGCCTCTGTGAACCATTGGGAAAGGGCACAAAGAGAAGCCTGGAAGACCAAAGATCCAGGTCTGACCCCCAGCTGGACCCCTGACTGACCACAGGACCCTTGAGCTCCCCACGCCTCAGTTTCCTCATCTGTAAAATGGAATGGGGTTTCTCATCTTGCCAGATTATTGTAAAGGTTTATACGACATCACTGTTCGCAGGCATCAGGACACGGCCTTCCATATCATTGGCCTCACTTAGGGTGAGCTGTGTCTGACGCCTCCAGCCCTCCCAGAAGGTTGGTGTCACCTGCCCACAGGCCACGCTGATGGGACTTACTCTGACATCCTGAGACTCTGGGCATCCTAAATACTCTTTTCCTCTAAAGCGATTGTCCCCTTCCCCTACAAGAGGACACACAGCATCTCAGATGAGGCTCTTCCTCCACCACAGAGAGGGCTCGGGGCTGCACCTGACTTCTCTGGCCATGGCATCCAGAACTCTACATATCTGGGGCCGGCACGGTCTCAGATACCAATCAGTGGCCACCATCCACCTGATGGAGGGTCAGCTCCTGCTCCACAGTGGGACTCATCCCCTGAGGGGGAAGACTCTCCTGGGCAAAGGTTCTGTTTGTGCTTCGAGTGAGTCGTTACCTCTGTACAACCACTGGGAAGTCTACACTGCAGTGTAGACTGCAGTGGAAACTCAGTGATGCCGCAGCCCCGGGAGGTGGGCATGCCCCTTTCCAGAGAGGCCGGTTGCCACAGCCCCAAAAGAGGTGCTGGACACTCTAACCAGGCCATGGTGGAGGAACTGTGGATGGAGCCCACGTCCCCTTGGCCCTGGTTCATTTGCCCTCAACTCTGAACATCATGGAAGACCCAGAGCCTCTGGGTCCTCTAGGCTGGCCCAGGGCCTGAGCTCAGGTGAGCTTATGGGAGAGGAGTGGGGTCACAGGGTTCACAGGGTCCCACCAGCCCCTCAGTCACTTTTTAAGCAGGGCCAGGGGTTGAGAAATCTCCTGGTATCCTGGCATCCTGGTATTGATTCCCTAGATGTTTTCTGAGCTGTAGAGGTGAGCTGGCTTCCAGGAAAGACTCCTAGGTCTGTGTCAGATAGACTCAAAGGTCTCCAGAATGGTGCTTCCAAGGATAAAAGAACTCCTCTTCAGGAGGAAAAGAGAAATAATGAGTGATAAATTCCAGGGATGGGTCTTAGCAGGAGTGAGCTGTGGAACAGGACAGAATGCAAATGAACAGCACTTGAGTAAGATCCCCTGAGTCGCTAAGAGTCTGTATAGGATGGGGAGGCAGGGAATGAGGCCAACAGAGAAAATGCATTCCTGTCAGAGGACCGACCTTTCTCATTCCAGAGGAATTCTGTTCAAGCTCCCACCAGCCATGGGGTGGAAGCAGGTTGTGCTGGAGCAGTTAGGCAGTGTCTGAATTTATCTTTTAAAAAGTGTCTCGGATGGCTCGGCCACCTTGTGCAAGATGTGTAAACTGTGCAAAACTCAGACTTGTGCAGACAACCGGAGAAGTTGAGAAGCTGCCTTCTGCGTGCAGGGCTGCCCCTGCCCACGTTGTGCTTTGTCTAACCTCAGGATCGCTCTTCCGCCCAGCCACTCCTCTGTTACCCCGTGTGAAGAAGGGCTCGGCCAAGATGGCTCCAGGGTGGGTTGTAAGTGAAACCTGGAACCACTGTCTCCAGAGCTAAGGTTGTGTTGCAAATACCTCCAAGTGACGTGCAACCAAGGGCTGACCTCTTCAGTGCTTCAGGGGTCGAGTTCTTGGAGACATCCTTTCTAACTTTCAGATTGAAAGCAGAGGCAGTGGCCCCACTCAGCGGCGGCCAAGGGAGGAGAGGGTGAGCAGGAAGCAGCGCCAAGGCAGGGAACTGGGCTTTGGCACCGGGTGGAGTGCGTCAAGTCGGTGGGAAGGATGAGGCTGGCATAAAGCTGGGTAGGAAATACGAGTTCACCCTCTGGGGACAGGTTACTCCATATAGAGGCCCACAAGTAAGGAAAGAAAAATCCCCGGATCAAATCCTTCCCAGAGTATCTGGCTCCCTGCCGGGGTCTTTATTCAGGACCAAGGTGTAGGTGCTAAGTTAGCTGCAGGTCCACAAACATCCCCACCCCACCCCCACCCCCACCCCCGAGGTCACATGCTCATTGTTCCACTTAAGCCAAATTTTTTTCTTGCCTTAAGTCAACACATCCCCCAAACATCCTATAAAAGTTAGACTTTATCAAGAAAATAATTATTTTGAATAGATAAGAGGATGGAAAGCTTTTTTGTAAACATATAACCGAAATGTAAAAATACACAGCAGTTCACTTACAGAACCAAACAGGGTTACATCGAATCATTGAAAAGGAAAGCAAAGGAAAGTTTTCTTGGGAGCTCTTAAATTTAGGAAAAGAATCACTGTAGCATGCTCACCTTGAACCAGAGGTTGGATATTGTGGTTCTGGTACAAAGAAAAATCTGTGCGGGAGATGGAGCGCGGAGGCGAAGGCGGGAGGGTTTGCATAGTTGTGAAAACAGTGGCTTCTCATCAAGGTGAACAAGTGCGTCGTCTGATAAAATAGCATTTGATTATTTTTTTTTTCTGTTCATGTCTGTTTACGGTATTTTTCTCTGTTCATCAAACATTTCATCCATGGAAGCATATATACAGTACACACACACGCATGCGAACACTAAACTCTGGAATTACACAGCCGTTCTTAAAAGGACCTCACACCACTTGTTCCGGGCAAGGTTTCTGTATTTACTCATCCGCTTGTGCTACAGTCTAACCCTATTAAACTCATCTTTTGGGTATGTCTCTCTTTAGCAAGGGAAGGGGCAGCTGACAATGGGGGCATCAAGGAAAGCACCAGAAATGGTTCTAGTCTCTTATCGATCTTCTGTGGAAATGCCTCATGTTTTGCTTGGGGGTTCACTACTTCCTAAGAGATGGGAAACAACCGCCTCTGTCTTTGAGCTTTTTTGAGGTAAACATGATTTGTTAACATCTTAGGCAGCAGACGCGTACAGTGCTATCGAGAAAACTTAGAATAAGAGAAAACAACACCAAAGTATAACATCAATGCTCCAAACAGTTAGAAAGCACATCTGTGTTTTCATTGATTTCCCTGTCCTCACATTCAACCAAACTCCTTCTAATACCATGTAGAACAGGACAGTAATAAGACTTATTTCCTATATCATACTAGGCATTCCTTATCCCATCCCACCAGAAACCTCTCTTGCTCACATACTAACAGTTGTGAACCAACTGAAAATGAAAAGAAAGATGAACATACTTTATGCTTTTTCATTCTTTCCATCTGCCTCAAACATATATATATATGTATATATATATATATGATAGTTTACATTAATATAGGAAATAGTGAAGGTTTTTTAGTTACATTTTATACAGAATCACTGCATCTTATCTTTATTTTCTATTCTCTCTTTCTTTTATTTTTTTGGATAAACAATTGGCTATAACAATCTATAGTAAGGCTTCACAGAAAGAATTCTGCATGTTTTGTTTTTCTCTAAGAACCAAAGTTTATAAAATGAGGTTTGATTCTAGCACCTTATACAGTATTAGTGATGTTGTTCCCTTGGGAGAAATTAGCACTACCCAACCCTTTAGGTGAGGGCTATCAGTTACACGATTTTCAAAGGTATTGCCGAAGGGAGGACATACAATTTGGTGGAGATGGAAGAGCAGGAGGGGAAGAAAGCAAAACGTCAAGATAGCAACATACAAACTAAATCTTAAAAACATGCCAAGTTGCTGTCTCCAAATTAATCATGATTTCATGTTTGAGGGCCATTGATGAATCCTCTGAAGTTACCCTTCCCCGTGAGGTAAGGAAATATGATGTCTATTTGAGACGGGGAGACTGAGTCTGGGAGCCATACCCAGAAAACGGTCTGGGTTAAGTCACAGAGTCAGAGACCCCCAACCTCTAGCCTTTTATTCCCAGTCCCCCATCCCCTTTGATGGGTGGGTCGAGGTTTTGGAAAACAAGTCTTTTAGCCACTGATGAGGAAGCAAAAGCAACAAAGAAATTTTGAAAATATCAGCACCAAAGGAAGTTCAAAAAAGAAGCTGCTCTTGGCTCCCTTCGCAAACGTTCCACGTTTATGGAGACAGCGACTTTTACAAGAAAGGAGAAGAAAACTCATCACCAGAAGTAACCTATCTCATTTGTTGGCGTCCTTCCCAGAAGTCAAAACTCTCCCCCAGAGCTGTGAGTTCCCGTTGAGTAGTGTCTATTTTTGCAGAGGAGTAATCAACTCCCACCAAAGCTGCATCAGAACCTCAATTATATAATTATATAACTATAGTGATATCTCTATATCTATTTATATATGTATACATTAAGTCTTTTACTGCACTGGCACGTAATACCAAGGAAAAGCCCTGACACTGCTGTTTGCTGCAAGTGGCTGCCTTGTCTGGAGAAACACGAGAGAAGCACCACAAGAAAAGGCACCACGAGGTTTCGAGAAGTTGAACTGTTTGTTGTCAGTGCCCTGACCTCGCCGTGGTGGGGCGACAGAAAAAGTCTTTCCTCTTGAGCAAGAACCCTGGAGCCAATGATTCAAACATGAGCCCAACCCACGAGCATCTACCCACTTCCACTCACCAGGGAGAGAGGGAAGACGGAGCCTGATGCGGTTCCTTTTACGGAAACGTCTTTGTGGCTCATAGAAAAGGAATACCTTTCCATTTTTCAAAAGAAAAGTGAGGAGGTGGCGGGGGGCGGGGGGCTGACTGAGACACTGAAAACCGAGCCCTCCTAACAAAAGTGAGAATCGGAACAAAAATCTTAAGCTAAGGAAAGTCTTTTTATGGATATCTGTCTTTCTAATATGTTTCCTTTGTGGCAATGCATTAGCACACACACACACACAGAAAAAAGAGATGAAATGAAGGAATTACATCCATAGGCACTGTTAGCCACAGATAGCACCGGCTCTAGATTAAATGAGGACAAAGAGATGTCCACACCTGTCCACAGAGCTGAGAACCATGAGTGTTGGCTTAGAATCTACATTAGAATTACTCCATCTTTATAGTCTGGCCAAGAAAACTGGAAGTTGGCCATTCAGAGCACCAAGAATGATGTGTGCCACTGACAAACCAGAAAAGGAAAGGGGGCAGATTGCAGAGTGCATGGGAAATGACATCTTAATTTTTATTAGTCGCTTGCCAGCCTTGAAATAGTCCTCCCTGTGTTTCTCGTTCTAGGTGGGGGACCACACTCGTCATGGGGATGGGGAGCCTGTACTTGCTGTAGAAGGTCTGGACCTGAGGGTGGGGGGGTGCAGAGCCATCCTCACCAGCCACATGCCTTCTGTCATGCCTGGTCAGGGCTGGAAGAAGGGATGCCAACTGGTCATGCTGGTGTGACCTGCAAGGCTTCTGGGACTTGGTGTTTAAGCCCATGATGACAGGATGGGGGATCCTGAGACTAAGATCAAAAGGCTTACTTGCAGGGACCCTTCTTCCCAAACCCTGGTCAATGCAACAACTCAGGAGGCTGCTCAGAGGGAGTCTGACACTGTAGTCTGGGTGGCAGACTTATTTAAATTGAATTATTGCTTTTCCTTCTGGTTCCTTGAATTGTGTTTTTTTTTTCCCTTAAGTTGTTCAAGTTCTCATGTTTATCTATACCAAAAATGATACCCCGATTTCAGTGTGAGGAACAATGAATTATTCCTACCACTTTTCCGCAATCTGTTCCTCCACACCTACTTTGGGGTTGTGGCCAACAGGGGCATAAGAAGACTTTTGCCAGAAGAGACCTCTGTTTGAAGACAGCCCCCCTCTAGCATCTTCATGGGACAGAAAGAAGCCACCTAGACACCCCACCCTCCCCTGCCCCCAAGCCTCCATTCATGGTATTTTCAACCTACACGCCTCCTGCAGTAACAGACCTGAGCGTTCAGGAGACTGACTGCCCATAGTTTTAGGAGAATGGTCTCTGCCCATTTGTTCCTTCCAGGGGTTCCCAGAACTTCCTTCTTGATGGGAGATGCATTGCTGACCTCTGAGCCCATTGCCTCTCCACAGACCCAAAGTCACTGGTGTCCTGACCACAGTCCCCGTAACCCCAGTGGGTGGAGTTGGGGTGGATGAGTGCAGTGCAGTTCTGAGCTGCTGGGACCGGGAGGGCCAGGCCCCTGCCTTCCCAGCTCCTCCTGCCGCTGCCAATCAGAAGAGATGGCAGAGAGAAGGGAACCCACATCTGTCACTACTCCTGCTCCCTATATGAGACCAAGAGCCAGCACAATCCCTGGCAGCCAGAAGCGCTGTTCTGTAGCTCTGCAGAAGGGAAATATTGATGGACTTGGCTCAGAGATCTCCCCTTACTGTCAGAGTCGAGTGCTCCCTCAGCTGGAGGGGCTCAGCATTTGCTCTGTGTCTCCATGTATTGAGTGCTAAGTCATCAGTCGTGTCCAACTCTTTGCAACCCCATGACTGTAGCTTACTAGGGTCCTCTGTCCATGGGATTCTCTAGACAAGAACACTAGAGTGGGTTACCATGCCCTTCTCCAGGGCATCTTCTCACCCCAAGAATCAAACTTGCATCTCTTTCGCCTCCTACATTGGCAGGCAGGTTCTGTACCACTAGTGCCACCTGGAAAGCCATCTATGGTATTGGGTTGGCCAAAAAAGTTCATTCGAGCTTTTTCCATGTTATCAAAATCTAAATGAACTTTTTTGGCCAACCCAGTATTTATCATCCTGCCTTCCACTAGAGCGCTTTGACTTTCCAGCTGAGTCATCGTGGCCAGAGTGTGTTACAGCTGAAAAGAACATTTTGGAAACAAATAATTGGTTCAAGATCACACTGAAGTCCCATGGGAAGTCTTTATCCTTAGGATGGGTGAATGCCAATCTCAGCCTTTACACTTTCCACGATTCAGTCAATGTTTTCCCTCCCTTGGTTCATCACCCATGGGCAAGGATGGTGTTGTGCATACAACAGGTGCTCAGTTAAATGAAATTAAATCTAGTTTTTAGAGCTTCCTTTTGCATCCAAAGGGGCCCATTAATTAATGTAGTCTAGGTCACCTGCCAAAGGCGTAAGACCTTTCCCTGGCTTTAACATAGGTTTCCCCTAAGCCTTTCCTGGACAGGTCAGGTGTGATGAAGGGCAAGGGTATCTCCTTAGCCTTCTCCCCACCTCTGGCTAAACCACTTCTCCACAGACCTACTCTGGAGAGATGGAGTTAGAAATAGGCTCACTTATGTTCCTTTAGGTTGAGAATTTGGTCAACAGAAAGGTGGCCGTAAACCACCTTGAGAGGTTCAGCTGATAGGCTTAATCCACTGTCTAGAGTTCACTGTTGTTTTTGACATCAGCAAACTCAAGAATAAAAGAAGGTCTGGTCTGAAGTTTGGAAGCTATATTTACTCACACATCTACTTCAGGGAACATGGGGAACTGAGGATCAAGATGAGATACACACGGGAGAAAGGCGAGTCTCAGAAGGCTGACTAAAACTCCTGCAGCCAACTCCCACTTGAAACTGCCAGGTTCTAGAACCTTCCTTTTATAAATGTGTGCCTGATCATTTGTCCAGTGGGGAGGCAGTTGTTAGAATCTCCAAATGAATGGTGTTGATGACTCTGCTTCCTTTAGATCCTCCAAGATACCTCCCAACCAGCTTCTCAGACACCGCTCACACTCAAGAGTAACCAAGAAAATATTTTGTTAGCCCTTTAGGGGAAATTACAAATTTTATGCCCTCTAAACTTTGATTTACCTGAGAATTTACAATAGTTCTGCTCTTTAAAGAGCCAGTTAGGAAGTTTCACCGGGGTTAAAACGGGAAGAATGACTGATAGAAAAGTATCCAAGAGAAACTGAACAAATGATAAGACAACATCCTAGAAATTAGCCATTATCTGGGGAAGAGAGACTGGATTCCAGCCTTCTGACCCTGCAGGCAGATGCACTGGGAGAGCCAGTGACTGAGTGAGCATGGAAGTGCCCCCCACATCCCTGCAGGGTAAGGTCAGTGAGGCCAGAGCTAGGACTGCGTGGCCTTTCCTGGGCAGACAATGGGATTAGGAATGCCGAGAAGCTCTACCCGCTGGCAAACCACAGTGACTACTTGCAGATGCCGAGAAATGGCAGAAACTTGATGGGAGCCTATTTTTCTTTTTTCCTCTTTTTGCCCTTCTTTCTTTTTTTTCCCTCTTTGTTTCCTGTCTTCCCTTCCTCCTGCCTTTTCTCCCTCTCTCCCTTCCATTCCTTTCCTGCTCATATATTTGCTTCAATTGTGCACATTTTTTGTTGTTTTTTTTAAAAAGCCACCTGAGTCCATCCATGGCTGTATTCCCATCTGCCAGGTCCCACCTCTGCATTTCCCTCTTTATACCCCAAGGAGCCGCTTTCCTGTGACACCAGTAGGAAACGGGCTTCCTGCTGATGTGTCTGGTCACAGGAGTCCATTCAGGGAAGAGATAACAGAGCTATTATAGGCTGGGGACTGGCGCTAGGAAGAAAGGGACCCGAAAATGGGGGGAGGAAGGGTCCTGTGTGCTCCCAAGGTGGCAGTCTGCAGCAGCGGGCTGCGTGCCACACCACCCAGGGTCGGGAGATGTGCACCCCAAAAGCTGCTCTTCTGGAGTGAGCTTGGAAAGTTTTCCAGGGGTCTTGTCCAGACCCCGTGGTTCTCTCCTACCTGACATGGGTCAGAGAGCCAGCTCCTGTCTGGATCCCAAACATTCTCAGTTCACAGCTCCATCCCTCACTTCCTGCGCAATTCTGGTCAGAGCAGAAACCAAAGAACAGGAAGCAGGGCAAGAGAGGTTTGTGACTCAAAGCACAAGTGTAGTATCTCTCCTCTCCAGGTAACTCCCTCAAAGTTCTTCTCCGCTCTGTGGAAGGACCCCTCCAGCATAACCAGACAGCCTGGCACTTTGGGTCGCGTGCATCCTGTCCCTTTTCTACACCATGCACACCTGATTCTTCTCAGCTCTGTCCCCAGACTTGTGACCATCACTGCGCTGGGGAGGAATGTGGTGGCCCTGCTCTGAAGTCAGTTCTGCCTCCTAAAGGGGATTGCCCTGAAATGTCTCTGTCTGTTCGAGTCACCAGGAAGGGAGTCACATTCCCCGAGTCCCTGTGGGCCTCACGAGGTAGCTTCATGCCATTTGCAGATACTCATACTGCCCGGCCAAACCCAGGGGTCTGAGTTTCCGTGGTCAGAGTCCCTGGCACCAAAGGACATCTAATGCTGACTGGACTCCAAGCAGTAACTTCCTGTCTTCCCTGTCCCCCTGTGTGTCCCTCTCTTTCCTGCTCTGATGGCCACCATGCTAACAGTCAGAGTTTCTAGGCATGATCTACTTTCTAGAAAGCGGGGAGCTACTTAGTCAGCTGTGGTATGAGTCTCTGGTTGCCTTGCAGACCTGCTTCCCATCCTGGGGGGAAGAGATGCAGGAACACTACGGCTCAGGGGAGCCCAGCATGGCCCCGGCCAGGGAGAAACAAAAGTCCATCTGGGCAAGGTCTATTTCAAGTCCAGCAAGAGACCTAACATCAAAATAGTTCATTTCAGCAACGTTTTAAGCCCTTTAAGAAAAAGATACACACAAATACATATGTGTTTGTGCATACACGTGTGTGCATATATATACAAAGACATACACGTCTGTATATATACACACACGTGTACATACACACGCCCAAGATTGGCATGTTCGTGTGTCTCGATGTGTTTAAGAAGCTGATGACGCAGTTAGGTGATCATGGACTTCAATCAGGCTCCTCATTTCTGACCAATCCACCATAATCTCAAAATCTCAGATCAGGTCAGATCACCTCCCAGCTTATGTGTCCTCTTTCTCTCTCTCAAGCATTTCATAATCACTATAATTCCAAACAAGTAAAAACGAAGCCCTCAGTAACTAGGAAGTTAGCCTCCCCTGTGAGGCTGGAGGGGACCCCACCAAGCTACAAGTCATCATGTGCACAGACCTTTCTGCTGTTTTGATGAGACAATGCCCTAGACAGCCTAGGGGACAAGAAAACTTGCACTTTCCCTTGAGAGCTCAAGTTGGCCTCCAGAGTTATCAGCCCCTTTCTCCCCGACTCCCACCCCGTTTCTCAAGTCTCCACTGGGACCCAGGGCCATGCGTTTTAAAGACATACGTATTTAAGTGAAGGAGGAAAGAGAGCCTGTCCTTAACGCCAGGAAGGCTGGGCCAGAGGAGAGTCTGGGCCTCAGCTTGGAGTCCTGCAGGGGTGGTGGAAGCATGCAGCGATGGGGGCGTCCAGGCAAGGTGTGGGGAGAGCCCTGAAGGGACTGAGTTTCTGACCAGCAGCCCCACCCAGAGTCTGTGTGTGCTTAAGGACGGGCTTCAGGGAAGGAAGGCCTCTGGACTCAATGCCAGGGTCGGGAGCTCTCTTGAGCGCAGGCTAGAGAGGGGCACAGTGGTGGCCAAGGGTGATCTGAGGCTCAGCAGTGTCACAGCTGCAACCTCTCATCCTCAGGGCCTGGGTTGGAAGGACAGGACCCTGACACCCTCTCTCCCCCGTACTACCTTGGGTTCCTGAAGGAACTCACATAGGGCCTCCCCATCCTGTGTCCACGGCGGAGGGGACCACTGTGGACTGCTGAGTGTCACGCCTTTTCTCAGCAACAAAAGAGCCACTTTTCAAACCATATAACCTTCCCTTTCTCTTTGTCCTCTTCCCTCTGAAAGGCAGAAAAAAGGCTTCTCTTCTTTCCCTAAAGACTGGCATCATCTAATACTTCCCAGAATAACAATGGTTTCACTCTGGTTCTGAGACACTGAGGACACCCCCTCTGAGCTCTGACAATGATCTCTCTGTGGCACAAAGATTTCAGAGGATTTAGGGAGACGGCCCCAGTGATACTGAAAGAGCACTCCCAACACTACAGAGGACCCAGGGCACTTCTGGAAGCTTCGAAGTGGGGCTTGGATTTCCAACCTGCTTAGCTCAGTTGGGGGGCTTTGGCTCTTTGTATAAACTAGTGAACCTTCGGCATGGCGCTGTAAAAATCATCTGAGATGGGCAATATTTTAGGCTACTTCGGAATCCCAACTTGATTCCTAGAGTGTGTTTTGGAAAGGAAGAACTCTGTACATGGAAAAACAAATGAGGAACTTAAAAAAGTTTCATCTTACGGGAGGCAGCTAAGGAACTGAAAATCCCCCCACCCTGGCACCACCAGAAAAAAAAAACAAAAACAAAAAAGGCAGTCGCATGTCTGCTTTCTTTTCTGTGCAGACCCTTGTTTTGGAAGCCAAGACTTGCCAGCAAACAGCAGTGTATCAGACTCTCCAAGGACACAAACTAACCAGAGAGCACCCAGCTATTCCAGCACAGCACAAGCAACCCTTCTCTGGGTCAGGAGAGAGGAGATGAAGGCGGTGGCAAACAAGCTGAGCCGGGAGCAATGGCAGAACAATGGACCCTCATCTGCTGGTCGCAGGACACGCTCACTGAGATCTGCCTTCATTTTCCCCCAAAGGAAGAAGAGTAATCAATTATTTGTTTGCTTCTCAGAAGAGCGTTCTCTGATGGAAGTCAAAAGGATTTAAAGCTCTCCCTTTTTGCCCAAACACTTGGGGAAAAAAAAGGAGGGTAGCCTTTTGGGGGGCAGAAAGACAGAGAACATCTCTCTTGACCCATACAGAGAAAACTCTGTTATTCTGCCCTCTTATAATCGCTTTAAAATATCCGTTAATCACAAAAGAGAAGAGGAACTAGATGTCTTCCCCTCTCTCGGCAGCACCCAGTGTGGTACCTGGCACACAGCAGGTGCTCGGTGAACGTTTAGAAGGATTTGAAATAGGAAGCAAACTTGGCAACAGTGATACCTTTATCCTCAAAGAGCTTTCCTAGACATTAATGACTTTATCCTCACAACACCCCTGTGAGGTGAGCAATACTCTTCTCACTTTACAGAAAAAGAATTTGGCCCCAAGAGTGACTTCACTCAGGTCTGCAGAAGGATGGAGTCCTGGGTTGTTGTTACTGTTTTTTTACTTCCAACGACGTGGTCTGTTCATGAAAGCGTGCCTTTCGTGTCCGTAGATGCTTTCTCCGACCTTCTATTGGAACAATAACGCTTCAATACGTCACTCCCTAAAAATCAATTTCCTCTATTGGAAAAGACATGCCTTGGTATTTCTGCCCCAGAGCACATAGGAAGTAGTGATTAGACAGATGGTGGCCACTGTTTTCTTTCCACGAATTTCTGGGAGCCCACCTCTTCTTGATCGTTCTTCCTACCCATCCACTGAGTCATTTTGTTCTTCCGCGGCTCCAATCCTCGAAGTCCTCATTCATATATGGCATCCAGTTCATCCGCCGTCCATTCCCGTCCAAAGAGGAGTGCCGCTGAGAACGGGCGTCTCAGGTTTTCCTTCGTCTGGTTAGCATCAGAAATACTTGTGGAAAGAAAGAATTCCAGCACGATTTGGCCTATCCACAGAATGATCAGATATAAAAATCAAACAGAAGTCATTACTGAATTCCAAACTGTGATCTGGTCCCTTGTGCTGTCAAAACAATAATATTACTTGAGAGCAGAGTCAGAGCAGGTGGGAAAGAGGTCTTGTTAGGGCTGACAAAGAGCAGGAAGATTGCAGTAGCACCTGGGCCTGTAGGACAGGCTTGGGTGGTGCCTTTTTTTTTTTTTTTGGTGAGAATTTTTATACCAGGATACAACCTGAACTCCAAGGAAAGGATCAGAACCAGAGCCAGGTTGACTGAGCTACAATGGGTGAGGCTTCTAGAATTTTCCTCTCCCAGAAGGTTCTCAGAGCCCATAGAAAATCTGTGTTGCAGCTGGTCCTCCTGGAGTCTGAGCGTCAGTGACCACTGCTCCCACCTGCCCTCACTCTGGTGTAGATCCTAAGAAGTACATGGAGGTTCTTAGGATGGGTTTATTTTCCTGCTCAAAGGGTATCTTTATAGTTGGATTGATAATAGTCACCCCATAGTAAAAAGAAAAGAAAAAAGAAAAAAAGGAAAGAAAAACTCAACTAAGCATTGCCAATTCAAATGATGAGGGGGAAAAACTAGCCGGATTTGGATAAAAACTATTAGTGATATCCACCAACCCCTGTTTGTCTCTGAATCTTTGCCTGCAGGCTCCATTCAAAGCACACCAGGGAATGAGTAAAATCTGCCATTGGGACCCACATTTTGACCCAAGGGTTTTTCCCCCCCGCAAAAAAACAAAGTTTTGCTTCTGTATTCTGCAAAGAGGCAAAGAGAAGACCAGTCCATTTGATGAGATGAGCCTCAACGTTGAAAAAGATTATAAGGAAGAACGAAAGTGAGAGACATTTCCTAAAGCGCTTTCAACCACCTTAAAAAGTGTCCAAATCCTCTCCGAATTCACCCATTCTCTTATCTGCCCAAAGCTCAGTGAACATCAGGTTTTCAAATGGATCCTTCCCACAATCTCCAATAATTTAGGAAAACTTAACATCAGGACATTTGGTTTCAGAATTACAAGTGGCTGGCTTGAGCCAGGGGACCCCCAGTCGCCTGACCAGAATACCGTTGTGTGGGTTCACAGTGCTGGGAAGTATCTAAAAACTACAAGTTTGTGAGACTTCACCCTGTCCAGCTACGCTGCTCGTCCTGGGGGCTTCCAGGAGCTTCTGTATCTGGACAACCTGCTACCTTTCTGCGGTTTCACTTCCCAAGTAACAAGACCGTCACTGGTCCTTATACAATGCCTTCGCTCCAGGCAATAATGACTGAATCCTCACAGCATCCCTGAGCAGGAGAGAAAGAAGCTGGCTTCTTCCTCTCCACTTTACAGATGGAGAAACCAAGGCACCGAGAGGTGAAGTGAGTTATCCATGATCACAGTGGGGACCCTGAATCAGCCTGTGACATTTCCTGAACTTTCTGGGTCAAAAGATGAGCTTCTTGGAGGTCAACAGCTGAAACAAATCTCCCAGCCCCACTCCGGCCCGAGGACCCCAGACCCATATGGAGGACGGAGAACCTGACCAAGGGGGGTCATCTGCTAGGTGACCAGCTGTCTGTATCCACCATGTCAAATGGCCAAAGGCTGCCTCTAAAGAGGGGTTCACTGGGTGACCACTTGGCACTGTATCCAAAGGAAATTATTCCTTTGTTTTTTGTTTGAGGATAGATTTTTAGGACGAGAACCTCCTGGATGAGCGTGAGTGGCCTGGCAGACTTCCGTTTCCGGTACGGGGGTCTTGTGATTGCTGTTAGGGATTGGCAAGGGCAGGCATCTCCTATTGGGGTTTGCATATTGTCTGCATTGGATGGGGGCAAACCAGGGCAGGAGCCCCTGAGGTCCTGCCTGCTCATTTCCGATTTGGTCTATTCTTAGCCCTTGACACAAGGGGCTGGCTGTGTGCAGGGGGAACCCCTACGGTGTCCGTCTGCTGCCCTCAGGAGCTGCCATTTATAGGGACTCCCGACCTTTGGCTCCAGAACATACCAACCTCATCCTGCCAGCCACTGCACGGAAGGGTACAGGGAGGAAGAAGGCACAGCTCCTTCCCAGGAGGAGGGGAAGAAGCAGATGATGCCCAGGAGAGTCAAGTAAGGCAGACAGAACCAGGTGGGCAGAGGAATAAAGCTGCAGGCAGATGAAGGCAGTGCCCTTGTCTTTTGATATTTGGCCAGTAGCATAAGATGCAGTGTTTTGAGCAAGAAATGAAACCTTTAAAATAGCTAAGGATGGGCAAAAAAGAGGCTTAGGTTGCCACTTTAGGAAATAAGACTAAGCATCATCTTTTTCCCAGGGAGGGGCTTCAAAAAAGATCTCTGAGTGGGCAGAGTGGCCTTTTCACAGGTTTTGAAACTGAGATAGGCACACACTGATTTAGGGTGCTCTGGGGCAGTCCTCTTATGAGCTTATGGTTTTGTAGCCTGCAACAGGCTGACCACCACCATTTCCATGTCCAGGAGGTCGAGCTGTGAATGAGAACGGAACGTGGCTTATCTGGACGGAGTGTCTGTTTCTGTGCTCCGTGTGTGGCTGTCATGTGTGTATGTTGGTGGCCAGTGTCGGATGAGGAGATGGTGATCAGACTTTAACCTTGAGCAATTTCCCATCTTTGTCCATTTCACATATGTCTGGACTCTCGTAAAAAGCTCCTGTTGATTTAGATTCACTTCCTACAGGACACCTGTGTGTGCGTCACGAGGAAGGTGGCGGGACAGAATCTAGGAACCAATCAACGTTTGAGGACAAGATGAACAGAACTAACTGGTCCCTCTAAGGCAGGTCCAGCCCCCCAGAGGCTTAGTCTGCCCTCTGCAGCCCCCTCTTTCCCCTCATGCCGAGGTGCTCCCTTATCTCCTCTGAGCCCCTTGAGATTTTTCCTGGCCATTTTTCTGGTCTACACTGGGAATCAGGAGAATCTCATTGCAATGAGCCTTCTTCCCTTCACACTCTCCAAATATAGATGTCTCCCCTTCCCCATGCCAAATTTGGTGATGTTATTTTAATATTTTTTAGTTTGGCAAAGAAATCACAGATTTTAGTATTTTGATAAGAAAATCAGGTGAACTTGCACAAGGAGTGCATCCTTCCTGAAGACCACCACCCGAAGCTGCTGTCACCACACAACAGAGGCCTTGAAAGGGCTCCATTTGAGAAAGAAGCCCCTTTCCTTGGCAGAGACAATGCCATCACATGTGCCAAGTGACTGCTAGGGCACTCCCTCCCCAGCTGGGAGCTGGGAGCAGGAATATGACCAGCCTTCTTCAGTTTGGGACCTGACACCCTTTCTTCCAGCCCAAAGGCTCAGAGCTTGCACAGTGCCGTCCTTTTCATCCCTATGTTCCTAGATAATGGAGAAAGAACATTTTGCTGCGGTCTGGGAGCATCAGGGTCCAGGGCTCATTAGAGCTCCCCCAACCTCCAGGAGCAAGAAGCAGAGCAGAAAGGGAAAGAGGAAGAAAGCTTCCTCCATCTGGCTTATCAACACAGTGAGTGAAGTCTCTGTGGGTGCATACAGGGCGTCCATGCCCATTTAGAGGGCTGGACAAGATCAGCATCAAAAACCTCTTATTCGGCCCCTGTGACCCTGTGAGAGGGGGAGAAAGGAGAGGGAGAATGGAGAGAATGATGTCATTCGGTGCTTTTTAAGAACCCATAGGTTTTTCTCTCCAAGAATAAGGCTACTGTTGGGATAGGGTCTGATGCCTCTGGCAGGACAAGCCATTTGGCTGGTGGAATCACCCTCAGGACCATGGACCAGACAGGTATTTGTATTCTTTCAAACCTCCCTGAGACTCAAAGGGGCTGTGGCTATTGAGGGGATGGGTTAGGCCCCCGGGTGTCTTAGGTGATTTTGTGCCTGGGGAGTGGAGTGGGGGAGTTGTGGGAGAGATAGAGGAGCCCCTGGGCTATAAGGAAGTGTTGTCTCTCCCAAGAGAGAGGGAGCCTGACCCCCACAGCACCCCCGGTTCCCAGCTGTTTAGACAAGGCTGACCCTGCAGAGCAAGGGGAACCTTCTGAAGACAGAATGTAAGAGTAGGTTGGAGAAATGAGAAACTCTGGGGCTGGGTAAGGTCAGTGGGGGCTCATCTGATGAATTTAAATCCTCTTAGTTCTCATTTTGGATCCCACAGACCTGTGACAATGAGCTCAGAGGACATCGCCTCAACGCTGAGGGGACCAAGGTTTCCTTTCTTGCAGGGGCCCAAGAAGAGGCAGACCTACCGAGCAAGGGAGAAACAGAGCTTGAAGAAATGATGCTAACAAAATCAGCCTGATTTTAGAGATGCCACCATATTTCTGAGAAGGAAAAGGACTAACAGTGGAGCTGTGGGCAGATTTGATGGGGGGGGGGGGTGCAATGAGGAAAGAGAGAGTTTCCGAGTTTATTCTTTAGCTCTCGGTACAGTGTGCTTATCTCCTAACTAGACCTAAATATTGAGCCTTGTTAATTAGTTTTCATTAGGAGCTCCTGGGCAAAAAGTGAGCCCAGGGATTTTTTTTTTTTTTTAAACATCATAAAGCATCCTCTTGGGGAGCAGCCAGGGCCTCATGAGCTGGTGCCTCAGCGCCCGTAATGGTTTGTCAGGGGTCAGGTTGATTAACTGAGGTGGGATTCCAGGGGTGGGTTGAGGCCCTCACTTCTCATGGGAGTGACAAGACACAGGAAAACTCTCTTTATGTTTCCCTGACTCCCATGATCTTTACTTCTTTCTTGACTTGCTTTTCCTTTGTCTTTGCAAAACCGGACTTCCCTGTTACTGCTCACAGATGCATATTTTCACCCTTAGGAAAGGCCATGGCACAATAGAAGGCGTGGACAATACTGGCAGGGGAGCTAGAGCCCTCCTGTCTGAGTCCTATGGAGCCCAGTCCAACCCCCAAGGAAAGAAAGGCTTCCAGAAACATCCTGTGGTCATCTCCTCTGTTCCCAGTGGCTAAAGCACCCCGAGGGCCCTCCCTGAGTCACCCCAACTTTGGGTGCTCCAGGTCAACGGACATCAGCCGTTTTCTCAGTTGCGTGAAACACACACACACGTATACACACACACCCCACACATACAAGTGCGTACACACTGGATGTGTTTTGGTAAAATAGAGGTGGCAAATCAAAGTCTGTGATTGCCTCGAAATGAAAAAGAGGAAGGAACTAAAGCCAAGAACAGATGAACAAGCCGAAGTGGCCGAGGTCCCAGAGGGATGCACCAGGGGCAGCGTCAAGGACCGCTCTGGTGGCGGACGTCCGAAGCGCTGAGGCAGACGAGATCTGGGACCCCAGCAAGCAGGGAGGATGCGGAGAGCCCCCTCAAATGGCCTCACCTCCTCTGGCCTCTGCAGAGTAAGCAGTGAGCTAAGCCCTTGGTAGGGAAGCAGAATAGAAAAGAAAAGCACCTCTGACCAGACTGGAACTCCCAATCAACCACCGAGGGGCCCAGGCCCTTGGGCGGGTGGGGACTGGCCAGCAGGGTCCTCCCGGGGCCTGGTGTGCTCTGTGCGGAGTGCTTCCTGGACCTAGACGTGCCCTCCTGCCCCTCCTCTGCCCTCCTGCTTGCTGCCAGGGGGACCACAGGGGACACTTCGGGAAGGGAGGGGGCAGGACGGCACTGCAAATCTATTAATCATCAAGGAAATCCAAGGAGTCTGAACAATTTATAAAGGATCCAGTTTTACAACCCAACTGACATTTAAAATTTGTGGGGTTTTTTCTGTTTTTTTTTACAGATTTAGATAAACAATGAAGGGAGGGAGGAGAAGCCTCTTTGAATAATATTTTTTAAAAAAAATAATCCACAAACATAAAAAAAAGGTCCTCAGTTTTTGAACTTCTCTTAAGAGTAGTTCAGCGTGAGGCCTTGCACCCTAAACAGTTATATCTGGAATTGAGAAAAAAATCACAGCTACACACAGCAAAGACTAACAGTATTTTTACTTAAAAATATTGTGTGTGTATATAGAGAGAAACTTGTATATATATATATATGTATATATATATATATCTTTTTGTGGAGATTTTTTTCCTTTTGTGATTTTTTTCTTTTCCTTTTTTTTGTTTTTGTTTTTAGTGCCCAAGTAGAGAGATGATGGGATTGAAACGATGCCCTAAAATAAAATATTCCTTACAGGAGCAATACTTTACGTTTAAAAAATGGTTTGAACATACTTGCAACACCTCGAGAAATTCAACTTGGTACAATGAGAAAATAAATAATTGAAGCAAACCTTCACCCGAATGACACGCCTTCTAAGACCCAGAGTATGCTGCTGCTGCATCTTGCCATCAGACAGAAACTCAAGATAAAGCCCCATCCCCTCCCCAGCTTCCCAGCCCCTTACACTTGACCTTAGAATCTCTCTTATATCACTTTTTCTACATTTCTGGCAAGACTTTGCAGCAGACACACACACACAAACACATGTAAACACACACACACACGCACACACATATGTGTGTGCGTGTGTGTGTGTGTGTACTATGGGCACACACAGACACACACACACACACACATGCAACACATACAAAATTCCCCACTCAACCCAGATGCACCAAGTGAGCTGAACACCTTTCAGCCAACCACAATGGTGAAAGACAGAAGCACCAAACAGTCTTTGAAATGGGTAGGTTATTACAATTTGATTTTTTTTTATGTTCTAATTTTCCTCTTGTTTTAACTATTTTTAAAAAGCACAAATGAAAAAATGAATTCTTTCCAGATCAATTTAAGGCTTCCCACCAAATGGAAACAGAAGAGGCCTTCCCCAGTATCACATGTGATAAATGTATACTTTTCGCGGCCTTAAAATGACAGAACAGATCATTTTTGCCAGTCACTGATTAAGTATTGTGCCTTTAAATTGATGTCGTTCTTTTTGCTACTATGCTGAGTTTTATTATTACTGATTCTCTTTGATGACGTATATGGAAATCTCCTTTAGTTTGCTTTAGAATTTCCTATTCTTATCGAATTATTAGGGTGGCGTTTGTTTTTTTTCTGTTTTGCTTTTCACCAGGAAACAAATGTGATTCTTACTAGGTGAACACTGAAATGGCACCTAGCTGGCCTTCAGGGAGCTCTGCCAACCATCTGAGTTTCAAATGGCCTCTGGCTCCTAGAAGGGGCTGAGAAGTTGGGGGCAGGGACAGGAGGAGAGGGAGAGAAAGCAAAAAAGAGGGAGGGGGTTTCAATGCTTTTGCTTTGGGTCAATTTGTTTTCTTCAATACAAATAATCAGATAGGAAGAATGATTGCTTTGAGTTTTATCCATCGGTTGGTTGGTTTTTTTTGTTTGTTTGTTTCGTTTCTAGATTGGTTTCATTTGATTGTTTAATTTTCCCTCTCCCGGTGCAAAAAATCACCAGAGAGTTTTGCATGAGAAAATGTGACAGTACTTAATGAAACTCAGCACCTAAGGGCATAAGGCAGTTGAAGGTTTTGTTTGTTTGTTTTGTTTTGTTTTGTTTTGTTCTTTCAATCAGCACCAATCCCGGAAATGATCTACACTTGGTGTAAGGTATAAAACTTTGTGTTTTTTTTTTTTCTTTTGGAGTGGAGACAACCGCTCCTTCTCCACCCTATAAACCATAGTGTGGGATTTTTTTTTCAATACTGTTACTTATGTGTAAAAAACAAAAGAAAGGTTTTCTTTTTGTTTTTACTTACAAAACATAGAGAATATCTTTGTATACATACAGCGACTGGAAAGAAAGCTTATCTGAAGGGGTTGTGACTTATTATTTTCTTTTTTTTGGAGCATTGTTGGTGGTGGTGGTGGTGGTGGTGGTGGTGGTTCTGTGTTTTGGGGGAAGGGAGGGTTATATTTCTTGCAGGCGGCTTTACCGCAAACCAAACTTCAGGTCCCCTTCTCAACTTGGGTCAGGATGCTCTCAGAGCGAAGACTCATACTGTAGCAGCTCGTAAAGGAGCGGTCCGTCCCGATACCGGATGCCCACCGCGGTGGGTGTGACATACTGCAGAATGTTAATAGTCCTTCTCAACCTCCTGTCTACAAAATGAGCATCCCAAGCTGGGTATCTCTTTCTCGGCATGTCAATCTTAATGAGGGGCCCTTCTGGGAGGTAAGGACGCCCCGTCGGGGTGGAGGGCCCCATGGGTCTCACTTGGAACACGGGCAAGCAAGTGTCAGCCGTGAGATCCTCCTGTTGTTCCGTTACGGCTCTGGTAGGCGTGACCTGGGTCCCCCGGTACCCAGGGGTCTGAGGCGCCATGGGCTCAACATCGGGGGGCAAAGGGATGCCCCAGAGCAGCTCGGCACAACAGGAGCTGGCAAGGATCTTAACTCGCGGCCCCGTGGGATGCAGCACACCATAATATAAGAGCATCAGTGCAATCCCAGCCACAAAGCTAATAAAGACGCAACACAGTGCTGGCACCGCATAGGAGTCAGTGGTCTCTGGGTTTCTGTAAAAATACCAAAGGAACGTCAAGGCAGCATTCTCGGTCAAGACTATCGTGTAATAGGCAAACATTCGATATCGAGTCCGCCCTTCCTTGACGTTAAACCAGCAGAAAATGTACACAATCCCTACCACCATGTTGAAGAGGATCTCCTCCCACTTGGACATGCAGAAGTCTGTTCCGCCATGGATGATCCAGAAGGCCATGGCGCACCAGTGGACCACCACGAAGATCCCGAAGTAGAGCTGGAAGATGGAAGCAAAGAGGGCAAAAGAGATCACTCTGGATGAGATGGTGAAGAGGCGCCAGAAGAGGTGGATGAGGGCCCCTCTGTAGCTCATGCTCTTCTTGTCGTCCCTGGAGTCCCGCAGCAGCTTGTGATAGGAGGCTAGCACCCAAGCCAGGGACATCAGGGAAGTCACAGAGGAGACACCTGCCGGAAAGACACAAACCCACACCGTCAAAACCGGGGACGTCCACTGCCAGGCACTGCAGGGCTGCCGGGCCAGGGAGACGCCCACACTCACACACACACACGCTGCAATCTAATGGAGGAGGGGGAAGAGACAAAGCATCAGGAACCAAGCTGGGAGGCCACGGCTGCTCCCTACGCTGTGAAATCGTGAAACCGTGTCAGTAACCCAGTCCAGAACCTCTGGAGATCCACAGCTGCAGGCGGAGGCTGACGTGCTTTGCCAAGGGGCTGGGGAGCCTGGACCACCTGGCTGGCTCATCACCTCTGCTGCAGGTAGGACCACATGTGTGTCCACTGTAAGAAATCATAAGCTCACCGTGGGGTCCGTGTCCTTGTCACTAGCAGGCTGTGTTCTCAGAGGAGCCAGCGGAAGGGATTATGGGGTGTGAAGACCAAGCGCTTACTCGCTGCCCCAAGCTGCACAGCTCTCCTCCTCTCAGAAGGTGCTCGAGTCACCCTTTGCCTTCTCGTAAGCTCATCCAACGCCCCAAGGAGCCCTCAAAAGGCTCTTCTCCCATTTAGCGTCTTCTCATCCACTCCCTGGGCTTCCCTGGTGGCTCTGCGGTAAAGAATCTGCTTGCCGATGCAGGAGACTTGAGTTCGATTCCCGGCTCAGGAAGATCCCCTGGAGGAGGGCATGGCCACCCGCTCCAGTATTCTTGCCTGGGAGATCCCATGGACAGAGGAGCCTGGCAGGCTACTCTGGGGTGTCAAAGAGTTGGTCACAACTGAGCAACTAAGCAACAACAACAACTACACATCCACTCCGTAAGGCCACTCTGATCGAGGACCAGGACAGCCTGTGTTTCTTGGGCTGCTTCCTCACTCACTCTTGGCCTCCCCATGGTGCTTTGCCTTCTCCCTCCAACCACTGCTCACGGCTCCTTAAAGCCTTGACCGGGGAAGCCCGGTCCCTCTCTGCCCCCGTCCAGCGATGGGAGGGAGCAGGGTAACTTGGGTTTTGGGGATTCTTTGCCCCTCCCTAGCATGGTGAGCTCTCCAAGGCCTCTGCATGTTCTTCCCTCCAAGATTCCTCAACAAGCAGGTGAGCGTGTCCGATCCCAAGTTGTACTTGAATCCCTGTACAGCAGCTTTATTTAGGACACTGCCTATCTGCTATTTGTAACTCAGTCACACTGAACACACTAAACAGTGACCAGAGTCTCTCCAAATCCACCCACCAGCAGGCAGTCATTACTGCCTCCCTCTCTCGACCAAGACTCCCCATCACGCCTCTGCTCCTCCAAGCATCATCTGTACTCAGTCTACCCAGCGCTGTTTTTGTTTTCCCTCTCTCCCCAAATTCCAGAACTCAATGCAGCTCAATTCAGCTGGAGTCCTGAATACTGCCCCGAGGGCCACATCTCCTAACCAAATCCCCCTCCCCCGCCCCAGAGCACGATTTCCCTTTGGTGTTCTTCCAGGCTGACATAAAAGTCACCTGGTCATTTTCTGTCTTCAGCTCCAAGGTCAGATCCAGAAGGCCTATTCTTAAGACTAAAGAAGCAGGCCCTTCTGCTTGCTTTTCCCTCAGCCCCTGTTCACCTCTCCACTCCTCTCCCAACCTCAGTGAAGGATCAAAGTCCTCTGTTGCTTTACCCTCCCACCCACCCCACGCCCTACCCTGCACGGGTTCTTCCTCTCCCAGGCCCCTCATCCCCTCTTTTCCAACATTTCAAGAAGCTGTGCTGGTTTGCAGCTTGCAGAACTTCAGAGTCTGATAACAAAAACCATCTTGCTGGTGGAAGCAGAGAAAAAGCCTGAAAGGTTAACTATTACAACGAGTATGCTTTGGTCTTCTGATCATAACCAATGCGGAAAATACACAGAAGAAATGATCCCAATTTCTCCATCGAAGCCAATCTTTCCTGCCAATGCTTCTATCACTTTTCTGGAAAGTTCTGAACATGGTACTCATGTGTGTCCTGTGTTGCCTGTTGTCACGTAGGACATTTCCACCAGCCTCTCCTGAGGCCACGTGGTGTCTGTGACCATGTCACAGTGGTCATGCTAACCTTTGAGCCTCCTGCATGCCTGTCCTTTGGGAGTTGGGGCTGGGTCCCCTTGGGAGTCACATGACTTGGGCTGTTGGTTTCTGGAGGGCAGGGAACATGCCAGGCTTATTACCAGACACTGGAGCATCCTCAGAAAGCTTCTTCGTGACGTCACCTCGCTTCCAGTGAACACTATCACTTTTTCTTGACGCTAAAAGTGATACATCTTGGAGGTGCTTCCACCCTCAGTGATCAAAGGGGAGTTCTACAGCAGCTGCATGGGAAGAAGGCTTGATTTTCCTGTTCCTTCTAATAGAGCAAAATGTATTACTTCCCCTGTCCACAGAAAAGCATGCGTGCCGAACTCACGAAGTAAGAAAAGGCAGTTTAGATTTGCTGACGCGTGGTCTAATCCAGTCTCTGAGTGTGCTCTCGAATAAACTTGGGGGGCAGACGCAGGACAGGCCCTCAGCTGTCACGGTCCTGATTTCGTTGCTTGGTGTGTTGTGACGGTAGCCCGGTCCATGCCACGTACTAGCAAACTGGAATTCAGATGTCCACTGGCTGCACATGGTGAAGTCACATCAATCCTCTATCGTCAGTGAAGCTTCTGGGTCACCGATGCCACTTCCAGATCTGTTCCTTCAGGTGGCTTCAGGGTATTACAGAAACCACTCACCTCTGAGCCAAACTGCTTGCTGCCTCAGTCCACGGTCAGTGCTTCTGGAAGTCCTCTCTAGGATGTGGTGTTCCCCAAATGTCATAAGACATCACTGCTGAATTACGAGGAGAGGTTCGGGAGGCGGTCACGTGGAGGACTGAGCGCTAGCACTCGGTCGGGGGTCTGCTGATGTCCAGCCCACATCTTACCTCTCTGCCTCGTCCATGTCCAACCTGGTGAAGCTGTAGATCACTAAACATTATATCCTC
This sequence comes from Bos indicus, assembly GCF_029378745.1. Taxonomy (NCBI): domain Eukaryota; kingdom Metazoa; phylum Chordata; class Mammalia; order Artiodactyla; family Bovidae; genus Bos; species Bos indicus. Next base: position 7,990,291 of record NC_091767.1, read on the forward strand.
AGCAGCTACACAGACCACTCACTTTCACCCACTCACCCCACAGGAAACAGGCATCCTCGTGAAAAAACACGCCTGTGATTCACTGAGCAGGAATCTTACTGAGAAGAACAAGTGATGTAGTGATTGTAGGTATTTGCTATGGGCTGTATCTCCATCTCCTCCCCTCTGCCCAGAGTCTTAGGTTGAAGTCCTAACCCCCCGGAGTTTAGTATGTGACTGTATCCTGAGACAGGGCCTTCAAAGGGGCACTGAATTTAACAGGAGGTCATGAGGGCGGGCCCTGATCCAACATAACCTTATGAGAACAGATCACTTGGGCCGATGGAGATGCCAGGGGTGCACTCATACAAAAGAAAGGCCACCCGAGGACACGGAAAGAAGATGGCTATTTCTATCAAGAAGTAGAATCAAGATTTAAACTCAGACTCTTTGGCCTTAAAAGTAGCCACTGTACTGAGAGACCCTTCAGATTTGGTCTTAGAAGGGGCTAGAAGCCCTTGGAGTGAAGGATCTAAGCCCTTCTTGGAGAGTGGACAGGAAGTGTAGCACTCACAGGTATCTGAGAGAGGCCCCTGATAAAGGAGCTGAAAACCAAATCCAAGTTCTCCTCTACCTTCCTCAGGAAAGGAACAAAGAAAGAGGTGACCACCAGAATTAGCTGAGATCACTGTCCTCCTGTTAAGTGATCAAAATGATCACTCTTCAAAGGCCTGACTTTCCTGCTAAGTGATCACTCTTCAAAGACCTGACTCTCACTCTTCAAAGGCCTGACTCTCACTCTTCAAAGGTCTGACTCTCCTGCTAAGTGATCACTCTTCAAAGGCCTGACTCTCACTCTTCAAAGGCCTGACTCTCCGCCTGTTAAGTGATCACTCTTCAAAGGCCTGAGTCTCTGCCTATGAAGGGATCTCTCTTCAAAGGCCTGACTTTCCTGCTGTTAAGTGATCACTCATCAAAGACCTGATTCTCCTCCTGTTAAATGATCACTCTTCAAAGGCCTGACTTTCCTGCTGTTAAGTGATCACTCTTCAAAGGCCTGATTCTTACTCTTCAAAGGCCTGACTCATTCTTCAAAGGCCTGACTCTCCTCCTGTTAAGTGATCACTCTTCAAAGGCCTGACTCTCCTCCTGTTAAGTGATCACTCTTCAAAGGCCTGACTCTCACTCTTCAAAGGCCTGATTCTCCTCCTGTTAAATGATCACTCTTTAAAAGCCTGACTTTCCTGCTGTTAAGTGATCACTCTTCAAAGGCCTGACTTTCACTCTTCAAAGGTTTGACTCTCACTCTTCAAAGGCCTGACTCTCCTCCTGTTAAATGATCACTCTTCAAAGGCCTGCCATGTATTTCATTACAGAGGGAGGGGGTGCAGGGCTTTCCCTCCACAGCAGCTCACTTGGAAGATTTCTGTTTGGCTCGAGGTCAACCCCAAAGTCAATGTATGACCCTGGCAGAGACCCAGGCCCACACTGTGCTCAGGCTGGGTGTGTTTATGATCCCTCCCACTTACAGCTCCATCACCTTCTGCATTTCAAAGATCAGGCTGGAGACTGCTGAACACTCCTCGTTCAGCCATGACGAGTTCCAGGCAGTGACCTTCATGGCTTGTTCATTTTTCCTGGAGCAGCCCCTGAGGGGTTGGGGGGACGGTGCAGCTGGCCCACTGGGCGACCTGAGTCCAGCCTCAGCAGCTGGGAGGTCACTATGTCAGGCCTCCTGGGGGCCACCCCTGAGAAAGGCTTGGGTCAGGGGTCTTGGGGCTCTGATCACCAGACTAGGCATCTAAGGTTTCTAGAAAGAGGACGTCTGCACCTCAAGACCAACGAAACGGAGCATGATGGGCACAAGTCTCAGTTGGACATCTTTGACTGGGGAGGCCCTTAAACCCAGTACGGTCACCCTTGGGGGGCCAACATGCTGTTTTGGCCAGGGTTAAGGCTTCGGTCCTTCTAAGGCCCACGGGGCCTCTCAAGACACTGCCTTGAGTTATGCGTGCACCCTGTCCAGTCCCTGTTCGTGCTCCTCAGCGTCCCCTTCTCCAGTGGCCTCACACTGAAGTTCCTGTCATGCTGCCAGGCCTTCATCCTGGGCTCTACTCAGGGCAGCCCCTGGCTGCTCTGAGGTCACCTCCAGCTAGCTCCTCACATCCCCTCTGTCCCACGTGCTCCAGGCACAGTCCCACTGCAGGACATGTGTGCTGGCTCTGTCCATCACCTGCGTGGCCCTTTCCCAGGTCCCCAGGTGTCACCGCACGAAGGCTTTTACCAGAGCTTGCCTTCTCAGCCAGGCCATCGCCAGCCAGACACTGCAAACTTCAGCTCCCAGTACCTCCTCCCGCCTTCCAGGCCCTCAGTCCAGTTCAGTCGCTCAGTCGTGTCCGACTCTTTGCGACCCTATGGACAGCAGCACATCAGGCTTCCCTGTTCATCACTAACTCCAAGAGCTTGCTCAAACTCATGTCCATTGAGTTGGTGATGCCACCCAACCATCTCATCCTCTGTCATCCCCTTCTCCTCCTGCCCCCAATCCTTCCCAGCATCAGGGTCTTTTCTATAGAAGCAGGTCGTCACATCAGGTGGCTGAAGTATTGGAGCTTCACTTCCAGGCCGTATTTCCCACTTTAGTGTCATTCACCATCCCATACACTCTCTGACTCCTTCCCTTTTTCCTTAAGTATGTTCTCACCTTCATCAGGTGAGCCCCTCAAGGGCAGGGCAGCAATTGGTCTGGTCCTTCTGAAACTATGTGCAAAATCGCAGGGGCATTTTGATTCTCAAAGGGGCTGATGGAGAAATGAGCCCACCAGCTGTCTCACCCTCCCACCATTATCCCTGAAAGCGGGAAAAGAGAACTCCGGGGAGCCTCCATTCATGTGTGTGTCTTTCAGAAGAAACCTTGAGGGCAGAAGGCAGAGGTGAGGAGGATAATACCCACCAAGTATTCCCAATACAGCAGGTATTGTGCCAGACACTTCGCATAAATTATTTCCTTTCATCCTGACAATAATCCCCTGAAATGCTTACTGGTACCCCATTTTATAGGATAGGAAACCAAGGCGCCAGGAGGTAAAAGGATTTGTCTAGTATTAAGGCTTGAAGCGTGTGCTTGTATTCTGATGGTTCCCCTTTGGGGCCATGCTGATCTTGGAGGGACCGCCCCTCTCAGGTTTAGCAAATTCCTAGAAATAGCAAACAAGAGGTGCTTTTCATATACAGACCAACCAGTCCAGAGCTCACACCTTCACTGGGCCCTGACACTTTGGGCCACTGTTCCCCTGTCCTAATCGCCTCAGGGCCAGGTACCAGACAATTAGGGACAGCCCTGGACCCCAAAGCTTCCTGATATTATTCAGACTAGCCTATCCCAAGCCCCCCACGATGATGTGGCATGCCGGCCTCTTCTTGGGAATCTGTGACAAGTGATTTTTTCAGTGGCAGCTGTCTCCTGATCTATTGGCCTTGAGATGCCTAAACAATAACAAAATCTGCCTTTAAAAACAGCTACAACATCAGCAAACTGCTGGTGAGGGAGCTTCCAACCCAGTACCTCCAGCTCCAAAGGCCCCAATGCCCTGGGCTTACAAACTCCAGTAGTTCCCCTTCTCCCGTGGACTCACATGCAAGCTCCCATTAGTGGTGCCCAAGACCTCGGGGTCTATGCCCTGCTCCTGGCCCATGGTCTGGTGATATTAATCCACTCACAGAGGCGGGAGAGCACTGTGGCTCTGCCAGCTGGGTAAAGGCAGACTTTATAGATTCTAGGACAAATGTCAGCCACTCAGCTGGCCTGGCAGAAGCCGCACGAATGCCAGAATTCTGGCGGGCCTGGAGCACACTGTGAAGGAAGCCGTCTGCCATCACTGGAAGAAGTGAAGTGAAGTCGCTCAGGCTTGTCTGATTCTTTGCAACCCCACGGACTGCAGCCTACCAGGCTCCTTGGTCCATGGGATTTTCCAGGCATGAATACTGGAGTGGGTTGCCATTTCCTTCTCCAGGGGATCTTCCCGACGCAGAGATTGAACCCAGGTCTCCCACACTGTAGACAGACGCTTTACCGTCTGAGCCAACAGGGAAACCCACCATCACTGGAAAGTCCCGGTAAATCTACCCTCATTGAGGGGCAAACAGCCGACAAGACTCAAAGCTCTGATGCTCCCATAATGATAGCCATTGAACTTCAAATGAATGACTTGTGCAGTATACAAACTGTATCTCAATAAAGCTGTTTAAATATATATTTTTTTAACAAAGAAGAAGAAGAAAAGATGCTCTGCTGACAGGACCATGGGCAGGACTGAGCTATGGAAGCAATGGAGGCATCATGCCCCATCTTCCCAGCCTCCTGGCTGCTCCCAAAACACTGGGCTCACTTTCTTAGCTCAAGGCCTTGCGTTTGGCTATGCCCTCCTCTGGTGCGTGTACCTCCAGTGACCTGCAGGCTGGCTCCCTCCCTGCTCTACATCTTTGCTCAGAGGTCCCCTTCCTGCTCCCTTATTGAACGCTGGACACAGCTCTGCTCCCCTGTGGCTCTCTTTCCAGCTTTAGAACTCTACCATTTTCTAATACAGAAGACAAAATATTTGTTCTGCTCCTTGTTCATGTCTCTGTCCAAGACACATAAGCTCCATGAGAGCAGGGCTTTCTGTCTGTATTATTACTCTCTCCCCAGCTCCTGGAACCATGCCTGGCACATAGTAGGTGCTTGGTAAATAGTTACTGAATAAGTGGTCACATTATAGTTACTGCTCAGGCTTCTGAGCTGGCAGCTCTCAGAGCCTCTCCCTTGAAGTGCTGCCGGTCAGCCTGCCTCAACGTCCCTCTTGTCACAGCATTTGATGCACAGACATTTTCAGGCGGCCAATTGTTACTTCATCTGTACTAACTGTTGTTGTTCGGTCGCTCTTTTGCGAGCCCATGGACTGTAGCCCACCAGTCTCCTCTGTCCATGGGATTTCCCAGGCAAGAATACTGGAGTGGGTTGCCTTTTCCTCCTCTAGGGGATCTTTCTGAACCAGGGATGGAATCTGCATCTCTTGTGCTTCCTGCACCGGCAGGCAGGTTCTTCACCACTGTGCAACCAATGAAATTGATGAACCCTGCCTTTCTTAGAGCTGTCCTACCGCTTTAAGGACTCTTCCTCATATGTACCTACTGCACTTTCTTTTGCACTTAAAATTTGTTAAGAGGGTGGATCTCTCTTGTTCTTACCACAATTAAAAAAAAAAAAACAAAGAACTACTCTCTTTTTCTCTTGTTGTTAGGGGCAACCTCAGCCAAAAGGCCTCAGAATTGGATACAAAGTCAAGTTACACAGATGCACTGAAAGTGTTATGTCTCTGTTTAAAATCCTTGCAGATTCTGTTTAAGAGTGTGAAGTTTTAATGTTCTGTTTGATAGGAAGCCACTGGGAGCTGAAGCAGGGCTGTGAGCTGGAGTTCGTTGTTCGGGGAAGTCTGTGTGTAGACACCAAGCAAGTATCTGATGGGAGAGAGGGAGGGGTGAGTCCTCAGAAGAGACAGAAACAGAGCTGAGAGAGATCCTCCTCCAGGGAAGTGAGAGAGGCTGAGTCTGTGTTCTGGTGGCAGAAGGCAGGCATGCCCCTCTTCATTGCAGCTATCTGTGAAGATGCAAGGCAGCCAGGGGAAGCGCACATCTTCCCCTTTATTATTCCAGGAGGCGAAGACAGACATGGGATGAGCACCCTGAAGTCCAGACTGGAGGCTGGAAGATCTTTGTATCAATCTGGTCGGAAGCCCAGGAATATCAGCGCCAGCAGCTAGCTCCAGCTCAGCACCAGGGGGGTGGGGGTGGGACAGTAGGTGGGGAGTCAGGGAGGAGGGTTAGGCCAGGTGGTGGCCAACATCACAGAGGATCGGGGCACAAAACTCCCTATCACTTTGTGCAAGGTGGTTCATTATCTGATGGTGTTTGACACAGTGGAAATTCACAGGTTGGTATAGAGCACAGACCTGTCACCTTCAGGCCATACAACCACATAATTGTCACCTTCTGGGCAGCAGCTTTACCTAAGTGTAAATGATCAAGTAACCAACTTTGGGGATTCTCAGGTGGCTCAGAGGTAAAGAATCCGCCTGCCAATGCAGAAACTGTAGAAGACATGGGTTCGATCCCTGGGTTGGGAAGATCCCATGGAGGAGGAAATGGCAATCCACTCCACTATTCATGCCTGGGAAATCCCATGGACAGAGGAGCCTGGTGGGTTATAGTCCATGGAGTTGCCAAGAGTCTGACACAGGCAATGTACCCATGTACATTGAGCGACTGAGCATGTACGCAATCAACTTTTGTGACCCAGATTTGGAGGGTAACAACTGATGTCCATACAAGCAGGACTGGAGAAAGCACTTTTCTCATTAGAGAAAAGAAATCTCCCAAGAGGAGAGAGGTGGTAATCTTTGATCACGAGGAGAGGAGGGCGAGGAGGGCCAGTTAACCAACCCCACAGCTGGCCCTCCTTCCCCTGAGAAGGGGAACGTGGTCAGACTGGTCCTCACGCAGAAAGGAAAGCTGATCAGGAGAGGGAGTTGACGCCTCCTCCAGGATGTGAGCGGCTGAAGAAACAGGCACAGACAGGAGCAGCAGAGAAAGCGGATGGACACCTGCATCTCTGTGGAGTTTCCCATCAGCTCTTGCTGGAAAAAGGAGCAAGTGTGAAGCAGGAGGGTTTCTGATAGAAGAGAAGCCAGCAAGTGAACTTAATAAAGAAAAAACTAGAAACTTCCAGTGGTCCAGTGGTTAAAACTCCGCACTCCCAGTGCAAGGGATCTAGGATTGATCCCTGGTTGGGGAGCTAAGATCCTGCATGATGCACGGGGGCAACTCAAAAAAAAAAAAAAGAAGAAGAAGAAGAAGAAGAAAAAGAAGAAAACTAATTAGGGAGGTTAACACCAAAGGGATGGAAAGACAGGGGCCTATTTGGATCTTAGAGTTCAGTGTTTGTCTAAAAGAAAACCAATGTTTAAGGATACCCACCGAAGGATAAGTGTGTTTGCAAACCCATTTCTGACACAGCATCTTGCCCATAGCAGAGTAGATGCCTGACACGTGGCGGGTGGGAGGCCACGAACAACAGGTCACAGAGTCATGTAAGAAGGACAACACCTCAGTGTGAGCTCAACCCCAAAAGGCAGACTCAGGCACTGTGTGGGTGAAGCGAGTGGTACTCCCCAACCCTGGCCAAAAGCATCAGAAAACCCCCAAAGTCGGGAAAGGCGACAGAGCTGCTAACTCTCAACCCCATCCCCAGAGAGCATCTTTCATCTCAACATACCCCATCTCAACCTCCTCCCATCACCACCTCCCCCAGGCCTGCTAAGTGTTGCTGATTTCTGCTCCAGAGTTGCCTGCCAATCCGTGCGTTGGCTTCCTCTTCCAAGCACTCCAAGCCCATCGTTTCAGCCCTGGACCAGCTGCCTCTAACAGGTGCTCTGGGCTCTTGGTTTCCTCCCTGAACACCAGAAAAGGGATCTTCTTTAAAAGCTAATCTGCCCGGCGCGATGGCACGCGCCTGTAATCCCAGCTACTCGGGAGGCTGAGGCTGGAGGATCGCTTGAGCTCAGTTCTGGGCTGCAGTGCGCTATGCTGATCGGGTGTCCGCACTAAGTTCGGCATCAATATGGTGACCTCCCGGGAGCGGGGGGCCACCAGGTTGCCTAAGGAGGGGTGAACCGGCCCAGGTCGTAAACGGAGCAGGTCAAAACTCCCGTGCTGATCAGTAGTGGGATCGCGCCTGTGAATAGCCACTGTACTCCAGCCTGGGCAATATAGCGAGACCCTGTCTCTTAAAAAAAAAAAAAAAAAGCTAATCTGGCGCCAATGCAGGAGACACGGGTTCAACCCCTGATTCAGGAAGATCCCACACGCCCTGGAGCAACTAAGCTGTGAGCCACAATTATTGAGCCTGTGCTCCAGAGACCAGGAGCCGCAACTGCTGAAGCGCCTAGAGTTAGTGCTCTGAGACAAGAGAAGCCACTCCCCACAACTAGAGAGAAGCCCGGGCAGCAATGAAGTCCCATCTCAACCAAAAATAAATTAAAAAAATAAAATTAAAAAAGCTAATCTGGGACCTCTCCGGTGTTTTAGTGGCCAAGACTCTGCACTCCCAACGCAGGGGGCCCAGGTTCAATCCCTGGTCAGGAAACTAGATCCCACACGCTGCACTAAAATTCGTGCAGGCAAATAATTTGTTTTTAACTAATCTGATCATATAGCTTTCCTACATAACCCTTCCCACTGCACTTGGTATACACCCATGCTGTCAGGCCCACGCCTTCCTCTCCACCCTCCCCCACATCACTCTCCATCCCCTGACTGCTGACCTGCAGCCACACTGAGTCCTATCATATTCTAGAAGAAGGCAGGCTTTTCTCACCCCAAGGCCTTTGTATATGCAATTCCCTCTGCAGGGAAGGTTGTTTCTGCTCCTCCCATAGTTGGTTCTTCCTCATCATTTATATTCAGGCCAAGTGTCAACTCTCTAGAGAGGCTTTCTCTGATGTGTGTGTGCTAAGTCGCTTCAGTTGTGTCGGACTCTGTGCAACCCCATGGACTATAGCCCGCCAGGCTCCTCTGTCCATGGGACTCTCCGGGCAAGACTACTGGAGTGGGTCGCCATTCCCTCCTCCAGGGGATCTTCCTGACCCAGGGATCCAACCCATGTCTCTTATGTCTCCTGTCCTGGCAGGTGGGTTCTTTATCACTAGCGCCACCTAGGAAACCCAGCCCTGCACAAATAAGCTCTCTGCACACCCCACCCCAGGTACTAGAGTCTTGGTATCATGTTTGTTTGCTTAAAGCATTTGCCACAATATGCCAGCTATCTAACTGCTCCTGTTATGTCTCCCAAGAGAGAATGGAAGATTCATGAGGGCCTGGACTACCTCTGTTATGTTCCCCGTTACCCTCTGCACATAGTATGGAGCATGAATGAAAGCATCTTTGTTGACCGGAAGACTGTGTCATATATCCATAACACACCCGCCAAAGTGCTGTAGACGGGTATGTGCAGTTCACTAGACCTTCACAACCACCCAGAGGAGTTATTATGCCCACTTTATGGACGAAGAAGCCCAGTTAGGAGATCAACTTGTAAAGCCAATAAGTGGTGGAGGTGGAATTTACACACAGCTCTGGCGGACTTTTCTCACCATGCGGGGCTGCCTCCCCATCCCTGCCATAGCCAGGAAGGCTCTGGAAGCTCCCAACTGACACCAGACTCATTACCAGTGAAAAATGGCACTATGTTACCAGATAAAATGTATAATTTTTATCTTTATTTAAACTTGACTTGAGACATCTGATTTAAGGAGGACTCCAAATGACCAAAATATTCAAGTGAAGGTGAAAGTCGCTCAGTCATGTTTGACTCTTTGCGACCCCATGGGCTATACAGTCCTTGGAATTCTCCAGGTCAGAATACTGGAGTGGGAAGCCTTTCCCTTCTCCAGGGGATATTCCCAACCCAGGGATTGAACCCAGGTCTCCCGCATTGCAGGCGGATTCTTTACCAGCTGAGCCACAAAGGAAGCCCAATAATAACTGCATAATATCTGCATGATTTAATATTACCACTACGATTGTATTTTGAATTGATAAGCATCAAAGAATTGATCCTTTTGAATTGTGGTGCTCGAGAAGACTCTTGAGAGTCCCTTGGACAGAAAGGAGATCAAACCAGTCAATTCTAAAGGAAATCAACCCTGAATATTCATTGGAAGGACTGAAGCAGAAGCTGAAGCTCCAATACTTTGGCCGCCTGATGCGAAAAGCCAACTCACTGGAAAAGACCCTGATGCTAGGAACGATTGAAGGCAAAAAAGGGGATGACAGAGGATGAGATGGTTGGATGGCATCACTGACTCAGTGAACATGAGTTTGAGGAAACTCTGGGAGATAGTGAAGGATGGAGAAGCCTGCTGTGCTACAGTCCAAGGGGTCGTAAAGAGTCAGACATGACTGAGCGACTGAACAAAAACAACCAGTTTTACAGGTAAATTGGATACAAATCCATCTTTCAGGCTGACTACTGTAATGTTAACCCAGTTATAAAAGAAGAATCAAAGGTGGAGAGATGGCATAGGGAGAAAAAGTGGAAGAGGCTGGTATCTGGCAAGATCCTTGGAAAACTCACCTATTACAAAAACAGCAATCTACCTAAGCATCTACTAGCATTAATGGTACAAAGTGGACAGGTGTCACCAAAGGCCACCAGCTGGCCATGATGTCATTAGTAACGTGTGGTCCAATTCTACCGTCACCGACAACAAAATGGCCAGATGCTGCCTGAAGCCCTTGACATTTGTCATGTCAAAATATTCAGAACAACCCTCTGTGGTAAGTACCAATATTATCTCCATTTCAGAAACGAGAAAACTGAGGAACAGAGAGGCTCAGTACCTTGCCTAGGTCACACAGCTGTCAAGCAGCAGGGGGAGTTGCCCCATCTTTCCAGGCTGCTGCCCTGCAAGAACGCACAGCGTCCACGTTGCCAACAAGCCCCTTCCAAGTTCGCAGACTTGGCTGTCCTCTCCAGATGGTGTGGAGCAAGGGGGGATCCCACTGGAGAGTGTCCTACAGGTGCCTGTGAACTTGGTGACACCCAGGGCCCACTGCAGCAGCTTGGGAAGCCGGGGACCCAGAGGCAAGGACCCAGGAGGCCTGCAGGCCCCAGTGGCCAGGGACCCTCTGCCCCAGCTCCCTTGCTACCACAGATCATACACACTCACATCCTCTGGAGTCAGGAATCTCCGCACTGAGTCCTTTCAGCAACATCTCTGCTTGAATGCTCCCCATGACGGGAAACTCACTACCTCCTGAGACAGTCTCTCCATCTCTGGATGGCTCCTGCTGTTTGAAATGTCTCCCACATGGTGAATCAATAACCATCTCCCTGTAGCTCCCTCCCACTCTTTGGAATGATCATGGTTCTCCTGCTGCTGCTGCTGCTAAATCACTTCAGTCGTGTCCGACTCTGTGCGACCCCATAGACAGCAGCCCACCAGGCTCCCCCGTCCCTGGGATTCTCCAGGCAAGAACACTGGAGTGGGTTGCCATTTCCTTCTCCAATGCATGAAAGTGAAAAGTGAAAGGGAAGTCGCTCAGTCGTACCCGACTCTTAGCGACCCCATGGACTGGAGCCTACCAGGCTCCTCTGTCCATGGGATTTTCCAGGCAAGAGTACTGGAGTGGGGTGCCATTGCCTTCTCCTATATCCCTTCAAATGCTGGGGTTCACATAGCCTACATCTTCCCCAGGATGAAATGTCCCCAGTATCCCCCAAGCATCGTGATCTCCAGCGCCTCCTCACCCTGAACCTTTGCCCCAATCAGAACTCCAGCCCCACTGAAACAAGTTCTGACATGACTGGACACTTGCAGGCTGGTCTGACTGGGGTCTGCCCTGACATCAGCAACCCAGGGTGACAATGTGCTTTGACCAGAGGAGTCCCACCTGGAAAGGGCTTCTTGGGTCACTGAGTGGCCTCCAAAGGCTTCCTGCTGCTGTAGAAACCAGTGGTGTCCAGACCAGCCCCTGGGCGCTTGGAGACTATCTGGAGCCGCAGGGGCCAGGAGTGGGGGTGGGGTCGGCGGGCGGGATACCCTGGGCTCTGAACCCCCACCCTCCATGTACCTAGAACACAGCTGCTTCAGCCTGTTTTATAAACGGGGCTTCTGCATTTTGTAAACGCATTTGAAGCACCACGGCTCAAGAATGTCTAAAACTGCTGATGCCGGTTAGCCTCTTGGGCACGTGCTGTCTCCCTCATCACATGTGTGCAAACGCCGCGGCTCAGGCCAGCGCCAAGATAAGGGGACTTTTCCCTGGACTGGGAGACCCAGGCCCCCTGCTCTGCCGCTCCAGGGACACTAGAGACCCAGCTCTGCTCTGCGCACATGAAGGCCGCGCAAGTGCACACGTGACGGCGGCGGTACGGGCGCGCACACGGGGGCGCAAAGATGCTGCGCCGGGGACTTGGGGATCCGGATGGGCGACGCCCCTTGAGTGTGCGCGGAGGGTGGCCCCCAGCCCCGGGGTGGGGGTGGGGGGACTCACAGGGCAGCGTCTCGGCGCGGCTCTTCTGGATCATTATGCAGAGCTGTAGCACCAGTTGGGGGGCGCTTTCCAGGAAGGTCTCCAGGAGGCGCAGCATGTTAACGTCTGCATATTCGTACATCATAGCCCAGTAGAAGCGTCGCTGGTGTTCCTTCTGCCGCTGGCTCTGAATCCCCAGGTACATGGTGCGGATATACCTGCGAGAGACGGGACAGAACACAGAGAGAGGCTTGGGTTGGGGTGGGGGTTCTGGAAGGGCCAGGCCCTCCCGGGCAAACCAGCCGCCCCTCCTTGGTTCTGAGGTCTTCCAAGTGCTTGGACCAGCTCTAGGGGTTCTCCCAGCCCACGAATGAGGTACTGAGGCTTCAGGGTGGGGTCGGGTGGGGTCAGGCCAGGGAAGGGGGCCTGGGCAAGTTGTCTCCTTCCCCACCTCGGTTTGCTCATCTATAAAGTGAGAAATGGAAGAGTGGGACCCAGTGACCTTGCTGCCAAGGAAGTATCACAGGTGAGCTCAGGGGGCAGGTGGGCTCGGTCAAGTTCAGGGTCCCAGGGGGAAAATTTCAGCAGGGTTTTCACCTCTCTGGAGGAGGAAGAAAAGGAATTAGCATTTATGAAATTCCTACTGGGGATCACTGGTGGGCTGCCTGGTGTGGCCTGGGTCCCGGGTGACAGGCTGAAGTATACCCATGTGGGACAGGCAGGCAGGGCTCACAGGCACAGGCTCCAGAGGTGGATGCGGGAGCCACCAGGAGCTGGCCGAGGCTATTTGACCCCAAAACTCATGTGTGCCCCGCTCCACGCTAGGGGGAGCCTACAGTGGCGCCTCCGTCGAGGTGTGGCCCAGGACTCAGCCACACAAACACATGGACCCCACTCCCTCTAGGAGGGACATAGGGCCAAGGAAGCGTGGGCTCTGTCATCTGCTAATTGTGGGGACCTGGACTCATCACCCCAACTCTGTGTCTGTGTTACTCTTCTTTAACATAAGAGAGTTCCAGCGTTGTGAGGCTGACGGGGAGCTTGGGGAGATAATCCAGCTCCTGGCTGTGGATCCAGGCCCACAGAAGAAAGCCCCCATGCCCGCTGCAGTTCTCCCTAAACTGTAGACGCTTTCTCCAAGCCACAACAAGGGGAGGATGGACGGTATCATCTAAGCCAGACTTGGGAAGATGCCCTGGAGAAGGAAATGGCAACCCACTCCAGTATTCTTGCCTGGGAAATCCCATGGACAGAGGAGCCTGGCGGGCTACAGGCCATAGGGTCGCCAAGAGTCGGACACAACTGAAGCAACTTAGCACACACAGAAGCCAGACTCAGCCAGTGGCCTCTGGGGCCAAGCCCAGCCCAGAGGAGCTGGCAGCGCCAGGACCAAAGCAAGGTTCAGAAAGCACAGTGGGCCCAGTTAGGATCAATCGGGGTCATGCAGCATCAATCGGGGTCACAGACAACAGGACAGAATGACACGTGCATCCCTGGCCATCCCCTGGGAATGTGTCTTCTAAACCACCAAGCCAGAATCACAGAGGTTGAGAGAGTGGCTGGCCCCCTAAATGGTCCCTGCTGTCCCCAGGCACCCCATCAGGGGCCCACTTGGGGGTCTGTCTCTATCGCCACTGCAGCCTGGTCTCCGCCATCACCCCCTCTCTCTTGGATCAGAGCAGAAGCCTCCTAACTGGCCTCCCAGGGCCCACTCTTGCCCCCAGAACAACCCACTCTCTGCCCAGCAGCCAAGGCATTTTGTCAAAATCACAGACGGCCCTCCCTGACTTCCCATCATGCTCAGAAGAAAACCCATCCCTCGGCTCCTGGGCCTTGCTGGTCCCCCAGCCCCGTCACTGGTTCTCGCCCCAACTTTCTCGTGTCTTGTCTGTCTCTCATGGACACGTGAGCTTGCCTCTGTTCACACCCTCCCTGGGGGAGGGGGGGCTGTGGAAGAAGGAAGACTCCTGTCCCCCAGGGCTGAGGCCCCCTCCAGGACAGCACTGTCACAGCACTGCAAAGGCAGCCTGCTTCCCCAGGTACACCGACTTTCTAAGAGGCTCCCAGAGAAGGGCTCTGTACTCCCCTCCTTGAAGCAACGGGAAAGGTGGGCATTGCCCAGGAAACTCACGTGGATTTTACAGCAGCCCGTGCTTTAGAAGCAGAGGTAAGAAAGCCTACATTTGCAAAATAATACAAAACTACAGTGATGCTCCTATGTAAGTCCAAACTGGTGGGCCTCCTACCTATGGAAAAGACCTCGAAGAAGACCCATCGGGAGGGGGCTGAGAGGGACGCCTTATTTCCTGCATATACACTCCCTGGGGTGAGCGGAGAACAACCCCGCAGGAAACTGCGGGGAGGGAGGCGCTGGTACAGGAATGGTGTCAGGCTGGAGTGAACAGTGCGTGGCTGCCAGCCCCACCAGGCACCACTGCGGGCCAGGCATCTCCCGAAGGGCCTGTCACACCCTGCGGGGCAGCTCTGGTTACCGTCACTTAACACCTGGCGAAACAGAAGCTCTGAAGCAAAGCAAGGCATCGAATCCTTGTCTGCTCCAGGTTCTGTCGCTTACTGGCTGCGCCGCTTCCCACGAGTCACTGCCTCCCTCTTGGCCTCTGTCTGTAAGTTCCCAAAATCATGGGACCAGGGGAGAGGCAAAGGGAAGGAGGGGGATGCCCGGGGGTTGCTTGTTGAACCTGACCTGGAAAGCTATGGGGCCACTGAGAGAAAGGGGCAGAGACTGAGAGACACAAGAGATGGCAACAGAGAGAGATGGAGACAGGTGGAGAGACAGGGAGAAAGAAACAGACCCGTACACAGAGGGAAGGGAGACGGACAAAGAGCTCTGGAGGAGACTGAAAGACAAAGGGACAAAGGAGAGGGAAGCTACGTCAGAACTGAGGGCCTGAAGGAGACCGACTAGACGAGGTGACCGTAGCAGCAGGCTGGGCAGGGGAGGCCGCTCTAAGGATGTGTGGTCCCAAGTAGTTGGAAGGGGCTGGGGAGCCGGACTCCAGAACCCCGGGCAGAGGGGACGGTCAGATCAGGTCGGATGGTGGCCTGGGGAGACAGAGCAGGAGGGGTCGAGGGTGCCCTGGTGAAGGAGCTGAAGCAGGGCTTCGAGTCCAGAGGCTCCGCACGGGCACCCAGAATAGCCACGTGGCCGGGAGAGCCCTGGTGCCATGGGTCTCCCAGGTTGGATATGGTCTCTCTGCTCCTAAACTCCTCTCTACTCAGATGTGGCAGCTGCAGGGCACAGTGCTGGGGGCCACAGACTCCCTCAGGGGCAGACCACAAAGCTCTACTTTCTCAGGTCTACTCTCTCAGACCACAGCCTCTGCCTCCCCCAGCCTCACAAGCGGGCCCAATGGGGGGACGATTATGTCTCATAACCCAAGCCTATCTCTGCATTCAGGTCCCCAGGCGAGGTAACACCAACACTTAGGTTCACCCAGGTCAGCCTCGCCAGGGCAAAGGGAGCTCTTGGTCTGCCATTCCACGCCCCTTTTCCCCAAGCCACTAGCCCCTCTGTTCAGCATGGCCAGCGAAATGGAAGACAACGAGCCCAGAACACGTTGCTTCAACCATAACATCTGCCAGAGAAACCAAGCTTGCCTCTATGGTAACATCCAAGATATGGGAAGAGATGAAGGTAGGAGTGGGCAGAACCGGAACCACTCCCCACCCATAAGCAGACAGATGCTTGAAGCCCAGTGTGCACTGGGATCAAGTCTGAGACCAAAACTGGTTATCATGCCTCCTGGGACACCAGCTCACTTAGCCTGCCACCTGGAGTAGGAGCTACATCAGAGTCCAGTTCAAAAATCCCAGTCAAGGGTCTTCCACCCAATTCTCTGGCTCCTGCACCCTCCTCTTCTGTCCTCAAGTCCCGGGTTCCCTGGTAGACCTTATAGAATCCAGAGTGGGGTCTTGATGACCTCTGCGGAAGCCCAGCCAGCAGCCTCTTCTTGCTAAGCTGTCACCCCTGTGCAAAGACAGCCATGGCCCATGGCCACTAGGTGGCGCCAGACCCTAAGCCACGCAGGAAGGCTGCTCCTCCGCGCCGTGATCTCATTCCCAGCCGGCGGCCTCCCAAGGCCTGCACCTTTCAATGTGGCAGCATTGGGGTGCAAGGGGGCATCTGGCCAGGCTGAGGGGCAGTCCCAGATGTGCCATGTCCCCACGAGAAAGCATCTGCAGGAGACACAAGGTGGGCTGCTGCTCCCTCGCCTTCTCCCTCTCCTTGGCAGGTTCCAGAAATCTCACCTCCCCTAGAAAGGTGGTTTGGGAGGAAAAAACATCCAACTCTCCTCCTCCTGACTGGCTTCCACCTGGATTCTGTGTCACCTGCTGTCACACTATTTCTCTCCTAAGAACATTGGATCATGAAAGGCATGGATCTAAAGGCAGGCAGGCAGCTGTCCTGTGGAGTGAGGACTCAGGAAACCTGCGTCTGGTGTGAGGTCTGCAGGGCTGCTTGACCTTGGGCAGTTCACCCATCTCAGAGGGGCAGGCCGAAGGATCGCTAAGCCGAAGGATCCTTTTATTAACTCCATCTTTCTCTGGCCGAGCCTCTTGACAAGTAACACCCAGTGTTTGTGTGGCCCTCATATGTGCCTGGCACTGCTGTGAGCATTTTGTATTTATTAACTTAATCCTTGCAACAGATAAATAAGGTGGATGCAATATTACCCCCTCTTTAACAGATGGCGAACTGAAGTGCCAGGGTTACGAAATGTGCTTCGGTTTACCCAGCTCAGTAAGGGGTTGAGGAGGGCCGTAAGCCCAGAAGTCTGCTCTGGAGCCAGTGCTCGGAGTTCCCACCCACACAGCTCTATGAGGTAGACCAGTTGTCTCCTTCCTTCTGCCCTTAGTGCGACTTGCTTGCTTTTACTACAGGGGAAAATCATGGTTTGCCCCTAACACCTGGGTTCTTTTTCAGTTCTGTTCCTGGCTGTGTTGCCTTGGGGAACATCTCCTACCCTCACGGAGCCTCAGTGTTCTCATCTATGCAATGCTTGGCCCAGAGGAGGACCCTAGGACATGGTGAACGAATGGATGCATGTTATCGTGGTCCCCTTAGAGGGCCTCAGGGGACTCAGATGAGGCAATGCCTGTGAGAACAGACGGGAGACCAGAGGCCAAGGATGGCACCTATTACTGACCCCCACAGAGGGTTCTCCTGTCTTCCCTTCAGTCTATTCTCCTTATTCCCCTTCCAAAGCTATCTCCTCCCCTTACTTCATAAACCACAGATCTGTTTAAAGTTCCTTATGCCTCCAGGAGAACTCTCTAGTTCTCTGAGCACATTTTCACCTCTTACAGCACACTCTGAAGGAGACATATTTGTCATCTTTTCCTCTTTGGTTCATCAGAGACTCAGAGAGGCTGAGTGATTTCCCCAAAGTCACACAGCAAGTCAGGACTGAGGTACATCAGAGGTCTTGGCCAACTTATGTTGCTGCACTGGCAGTTAGTTAAGGGAAGCTGGAAGCGAGAGGCTGAATAATTTCACCTGTCTGGACCTACAGTGCCCTGCTGTTTCTTATGACACATTGTAAAGTCTCTATTGTGGACAGAAACTCACCCTCAAAGTCCCAGACAGGGCGAAACCTAGGTTTGGGGGCACCTGAAGCTTTGGAAATCTCTAATAGAAAAACAAAGTCTACGAAACACTGGAAGTAGAAATACTGACAGCATCAATTCTATACACTTTTTTCCCAGAAAAATAAAAGAGGAGAGAACACTTCTGTGTTCACTTTATGAGGTCAGCATTACTCTATCAAAGTCAGACACATACCACACAAGAAAATAAAACTACAGACAATATCTCTTATGAAAGTGAAAGTGTTAATCACGCAGTTGTGTCCAGCTCTTTGCAACCCCATGGACTATAGCCTGCCAGGCTCCTCTGTCCATGGAATTCTCCAGGCAAGAACACTGGAGTGGGTAGCCATTCCCTTCTCCAGGGGATCATCCCAATCCAGGGATAGAACCTGGGTCTTGTGCATTGCAGGCAGATTCTTTACTGTCTGAGCCATCAAGGAAGCCCCATCCCTTATAAACACAGATGCAAATACCTTTAACGAAATACTAGCAAATCAAATTCAGTGATATATGGAAAGAATAGTATTTGATATCCAACTGGAGTATATTTGGGGAATGTAAGGCTTATTCTGTATTCAGAAATCAATTACTGCAATTAATGATATTAACAGGTAAAACCACACACTACATTAACTGATGCAGAAAGAAAGCATTTGACAGAATTCAACATCCACTGATGATTTTTTAAAAAAACTCTCAGCAAACCAGAAATAGAAAAGAGCTTTCTTAACCCGACATAGATGAAAGATATCTATAAAAATTAATAGTTAATATCACACTTACTGATATAAAGACTGAAGATCTTAAGATCAGGAACAAGGCAGTAATGTCTACACTCACCATTTCTATTTAACATCATACTAGAAGTCCTGGTCAGTACAATAAGTCAGGGGAAAGAAATAAGATTATACAAACTGCAAGGAAAGGGACTTCCCTGATGGTCCAGCAGTTGAGAATCTGCCTTCCGATGCAGGGGACGCGGTTCGATCCCTGGTCAGGTAACTAAGATTCCACCTGCTGTGAGGCAACTGAGCCCCCAAGCCACAACTGTGACCTGATGCAGCCAAAAATCATCAATCAATTAAAAAAATTTTTTTTAATTTGCAAGAAAGAAGTAAAATTGTCCCTATTTGTAAATGATATGACTATCTGGATAAAATCCCCAGGAATAAAAACAAAGTTCACAGAACTAATTACCAAGTTTAGCAAAGTCTCCTGATACAGGGAAGACAGAGGAAGGAGCCTGAAGTGCGGCAGTCCGTGGAGCTGCAAAGAGTCTCACCCGACTTAGCGACTGAGCAACAACAACGAAATACAAGGTCATCGTACGGAAACTGAACGTATCTCTATAGACTACTAATGCACAATTGGGAATTGAAATAAAAAAAAACCCCACATACCACTTAAACGAGTTCCCTTAGGGGAAGGCAGGACAGGGGAAGGGGATTAAGAGGGACAGACTATGAGGCATTGAATACATGAGTCACAGGGATGAACGCAGAGCACGGGAAATACTGTCAGTACGTCGTAGTAACTTTGTTCAGAGTATAGTCTACAAAGACGTCGGATTACTCTGCTGCACCCCTGAAGCTAGTATAATACTGTAACTGACTTATACATCAATTTAAAAAACTTTTATATTTTTGTACTATTTAAACACAAGCAGCCCATGCCTCTGGGGGCATGTTGACCCTCGTCCTGGGTGGGCGTGGAGCACTGTCTCACAGGCACACACACACCACCACCACCACCACCAAGAACGCTCCACACAAACACCACACACTCATGCATGCCGCACTCACAGTGTGGACACACCGCCACGTGTGTACATGCCAACCACGCGTGAAGTTCACGCACCCTCACAGCCGCATGCATGTCCTATGCAGCAAGACACACACGCACACGTCGCCACGCACCGGAACACGCTGCACGAGTTCAGGTCCTCGCGTGTACAGACCCCCGGAGCCCATGATCATATCCTGGTGTCAACAGGCTCCAACCTGGGATCCCTGAGGGGGAGGGTCCCTGCCTGCCCCTGGCGTCACAGCTGACTCAGAGGACGGACGCAGAGGGAAAAAGGCTAAAGCACATCACTTCTGGGGAGAGGTGGGAATCTACCACTTCTCCCACTGGTAGCCGGGAGTCGCCAGAGAGAGGGTGCTGCAGCCACTCGACAAGGAGAGAGGGGATGCAGGGCTGTCATCATGGGAGGAATCCTGCCCCCAAAATCAAGGACAGAGCTGGGCCAGCTGCTACCTCCACACACCCTTGAGCTCACTGATATCCGAACTTGTGCAGCCCTGGCCCTGATCACACCTGTCCTGCTTCACCTCCACCTGAGCCTGGCAGATGGGGAAGCCTGGCTTATGGTCGTGGTGAAGGCGTTGAGAACTGTCATGATGATGCCTGATCTGCACTCCCGTTGGGTCCCTCCTTCTAGGTGGAGGGGCTCCTTCCCGTGTGTCCTCTGCATCGCTGACTGCATCCCAGGGGCCCAGGGCCAGATGGCTGTGCCCCAAAGCAAGGTGGGGCGGTTTCAGGGTTCTGGGCTGCGTGGCGCTTGTGCAGGAACCTTGCTGGTCTGGGGTCTGTCACCTGCTGAGGATGGAAGCTGACCTGGGTCCCCAGGCGTTAATGGGGGCTCCAGGGCTGCGATGCCAAAAAGGGGGTGCTCCCACCTGGGATACTGACTCCATGCCCAGGTGAGAACCCCTGAGAGTCTTCCCTGGGGCCCCAGGTCAGTATGGAGAAAAGTCCTTCAAGCTCTTCTAGGCCATCACAGATCTTGGGGGCACCCAAGCTGTGGCAGACAGGATCGGGGTTCAGCCTGCCTGCCTAACCTCTGCCAGATACTGATACTCCCATTTTTACAGATGGGGAAAATCAAGGCTAGCCTGGATCCAGTATCCCAGGGGGCTCCCTAGTGGCTGTGCAGTGAGGTATCCAACCTCCTGCCTCTGCCCCACCCCTGCTGGTGCTCCCCGCCCCTGGCCACACCTGCTGGCCTCCAGTCCCAGGCCTTCCTGGCATGTGCTTGTCTCAGTGTCTTGGCTTCTGCTGTCCCCATCATCCTCAAAGGGCCCAGTTCTCCCCATGTGTCTCTCTCCATGCCCAGGTCACAGCATTTCCCTTCCCCACTCCTGTTACACTGGGTCCTCAGTACAATAATAACTCCTATTTGTGGGGTTCTCCCTACATAATAGGCACAGTGGGAACCTTCTACACATATTACGTCATTTAACCTGACAACGTCACGATCGTCAGCAGATGAAGAAACTGAAGCGAGAGAAAGTCCCGGGACGCGACTGCCAGCCTCATCCAAGACCTGGACTCCATAGGCGGTGCTTCTAACCCAGAGACGCTACGTTCTTCTATTCCTTATCATGTCCCCCTTTCCTCTCCTCCCACTTCACTTTCAATCCTATGAATCAGGTCATCTATCAGCCCCGTTTTATAGAATCAGAAAACTGAGGCTCAGAGGCGTTACACCGCACACCACGTTGGAAAGTCAGATTTCAGCCTTGATTTGATTGGCTGTGCCACACGCCTGGTCTCTACCCCTAGAGGTCCCTCCCTGCTCACAGCCCATCTGTACTGGAGTCACATACTCAGAGGCCTCTCCAGCTAGATCTTAACCTCCGGGTTAAGCTGCTGTACAGCCACTGCCCCTACCCCACCATGGTAAGCATCCACGCAGAGGGTGCTATGGTGCATTTATCCCCGGCTCTGATGGTCTCGTTTGACCAAGAGATGCCTGCAACACCACCTTCAAATACATAACATACATGTTCCCCAAGGCAGATGGCCAGAGAGGGTGTGAGGAGCACAATTAAAGCAGGAATGACCTGGGTTGGAGAAAAGAGAGAACCTACCAACCAGCCTGGCAGAACACTACTACGACGAGGCAGGATTTCTGCCCTCTCTGGACAGTTTGAGAGAGAAGCGAAGCTCGGGGGCTGTGAGGGGTCAGAGGCCCACAGCTCACAGAGCAGAGGGGCTGAAGCCATCTTTCCAGTGTATCACAGGCATGGCGCGGTGCACCCACGGCCCACCTGGGCATATACCCGTGGGTGTCCACACAGAAGTCCTAGCTGAGAACCCCCTCACACTGCCCAAACGCCGATGTGGGTGGCTCACGGGGCCCCTAAGCCGGCATACTGGGAAGAGTGTGCCAACACAGCCCGGCTGAGGGCTCTGGGCCCTCTCTGAGTGTGAGAATGGATTCTGGAATCTTCCACTGCCTGGCTGGCCTGGAAGGCCCCTCCCCTCCCCTCCCCCAACTCCGGCTGAGACGTCTTCAGCTCCCAGGAAAAGGTGGAGGGGCCAGATGCCGGCTCAGCCCCGGAGAGCAGCGCATCAAATCGGAGCTATTTTTAGCCCTTCTCTCCAGCGTCTAACATCGGCTGAGCAGTGGTGGCCGGCTTGGGGCACGCATTTGAGAGAGCACATCTTAGCGGGGTCCCAGGGAGATGACGGGGAAAGTGCCCCAAAGCTTCAGGGAAGGGAGGTGGCTGTACTGGGTGCCACCTGGTCGTTTTCCTGGGTCTCAGGTCCTGGTGGCAAGGTGGCCTTAGCATCCCTCAGAGCATGGGTGTGAAGCGCCCCACCCGCCTCAATTCCCCACTGGCACAGGGGGGCCCAAGCGATTGCTTCTTCTCTGAGACTCTGCAAGACAGCGGATTTAAAAAATCAAAACTCCTTTGCAAACGTACATGTTGGAGGAACGCTGTTTCTCATCAGCTCCCAGAAGGACAGAGAGCCAAGTTTTGAGGTGTGGGTGGGTTTCTCTCTGCACACCTGGTGCATGGCACACTGCTGGACGCCTGGTGGACGTTCCGTGTTTGTCTCATGAATGAGTGAACCAACTGGTCAGCCTGCTAGTCAAATCCTTGCGCCCTGGGAAGTGTAGAGCGCAACAGGTATAAGGAAAACCCCTCTCTTCTCCAAGCTCTGTATCAGCTCGGAGTGTCCACAGGGGGCGTCCGGGAGCTAGAGCCCGGAGTGGAAGCTGGAGCCCTCTTCCCTGCTCTTTTCTGGCCTCCCCATCTGCCCCCAGCTCGTCCTCAAGCCTCACTCTCTGGCTTGCTAAGTCCCCAGTCCTGAATGAACAAGGGACTGCCTTTCTCTCTTAACCAAGTGAGCAAGCCCGTCGCTGGCCCCACCCAGCCTTGTGAGTCTCTGTGGGTCTCTGCTGGGAGCTGGAACCGCTGCTGTGTCCACCGTGGAAAGGCCGCTTCACCTTCATCCAGATGAGAACTGAAGACTCTGACGATGGCGCTCCAGCGCTTGCTTTGCCTGCCTCTTGCTGGAACGGATTTACTGGTCTGCACCCGAGCACTATGGGAGGAGGTTGGCCCTGCCCAGCGAAGGCCACGTTCAGAGTGCCTCACCACCTCAGCAGGGATCCACTGGCCCAAAGTAAAGTCACGTGCACTCTGGTATGAGCTCTGAATCATGTGACCAACATATAAGCACAAGCCTGCCCAGGAAACTGAGGATCCCTGGGCCCGGGTAGGAGGACACGCCTGTGCCTTTGTCGTAAGCCTCTGGTGCAGGGTGTGGCCAGCACATCCCGGTGTCCCTTTTCTACCCCAGAGTGGTGGTGTTGTTCAGTTGCTCAGTTGTGTCCGACTTTGTGACCTCACGGACTGCAGCCCACCAGGCTTCTCTGTCCTTCACCATTTCCCAGAGTTTACTCAAACTCAGGTCCATTGAGTCTATGATGCCATCTAACCATCTTGTCCTCTGTCATCCCCTTCTCCTCCTGCCCTCAATCTTTTTCAACATCAAGGTCTTTCCCAATGAGTCAGCTCTTTGTATCAAGTGGCCAAAGTATTGGAGCTTCAGCATCAGTCCTTGCAATGAATATTCAGGGTTAACTTCCTTTAGGATTGACTGGTTTGATTTCCTTGCAGTCCAAGACTCTCAAGAGTCTTCTCCAGCACCACAGTTCGAAAGCATCAGTTCTTCAGTGCTCAGCCTTCTTTATAGTCCAACTCTGATCCGTACATGACTACTGGAAAAACCGTAGCTTTGATCATATAACTTCTTTCCAAATCTCCACATCTGAGTGGACAGCCGAGCAGACACCCTTTGTGGGAGGGTGATAATCGTGGTGATGGCAGCAGTGACTTGGATGAAGCCGCTGAGCCGGGGCAACCACTCAGGTGTGTAGGTGGGGGGGAGCCAGCTGCTTCCGCCTGGGCTGGAGGAGGGGTGGGGTGAGAAGCGGCATCTGACCTGGAGCTCACTCAGATCACCTGCCAGGGAGGCGTTTCTGAGGTCACTGCTCCCCCAACCCCTCCGTTTTCTGGCAGCAGCACTACTTCTCAGGCCCACGCCAGATGGGGTTTAAGAATAATAATGAACAATACAATGACTCTACAGTGTCTCTCGCCATGCGGGTACACTTTTTGACCCCTCTGACACACCTGACTTCCTCATCGCCTTCTTAAGGTTCCAGCAAGGTGGTCTGGACTCTCCCCTGAAGTCAGGGTGGAAAGCAGGGCTCCCCCGGCAGCACAGGGCACAGGCTGTATGAGCAGGAGACAACCCCGGGCCCTGCCTCTTCCCCGTGGCTCTGACCTCTTGCTCTCATGGCCAGGAAGGTACATCATTCATGGAACAGTTAGTTACCCGAGAGAAGTGCCGGAGGCCTCCCACATGCCGGACACAGAGCCAGGCACAGTCCAGGCCCGAAGGAGCTCCTGTTCAGCAGGGAGAGGAAAGGGCACTTAGTCAAGGGCCAAAGGCTTCGGACTGCATGGTCCCCCACAGCAGGAGGGGCTCTGGGTAAAGAAGAGGACGTTTCCAACACAATGGGGGAAGTGAGGAAGGTTCCAGGAGGAGGTGAAGTCTGGGCAGAATCTCAGATACTCAAGAGACCAATTCTACAGGCCATAAGCCCCTTTCCCAATCCCGTCTGCCTTGACCCAGCGGGCGTGGGGCCAAGCTTATGGCTTCTTCATCGTGGCCCTCTCCTGAATCTTTCTGATGAGAGATAACCCATGGGGCTGAAACTGGGAGCTTTCTGAGGTCAGGAGCTGGGTCATCCTCACCTTTCCTTCCTCCCTAGCCCAGGAAAGAATGGATAGATGGATGGGTGGACTGACGGTCGGATGGATGAAGAGGGAGTGGCTGGGACCAGAGAAGGTCCACATCAAGAGGGAGGGGCAGTTTTTGAGCAGGGGAGGGTGGGATTCTGCCTCCTCCAGCAGGTGGGCTAGGTCTGGCTGGTAGGTAGTGTGAGGGTTCCACTTTATTCTCATTCACTATTCTTTCTGCCTCCTAGTGGCTCAGACAGTAAAGCATCTGCCTATAATGCATCTGCTTTCTAACATGTATTGAGTGGAGATCTATGTCAGATGCAGATCTGAGTGCGTTGTGTGTATTAGCTCACTTAATGTGACCTGTGGGATAGGGTCTACCATAGTCCCATTTTACAGATGAAGAAACCGAGGCAGAAACTGACTTTTACCCACTAAATTCCTGCACAGCAGCACAGGCTGGTCTCTTGGGGGTTTCCAAGACCACCTTCCAAGATCAGACGACTTGGTTCCCAGCTCCTCGTAGCCCCTGCAGTCATGTTCCTCATAATCATCCTGGAATACTGTCACCCTGCTTACAGAGAAGTCACTCCCAGAAATGTCTGCTTAAGACTCAGTTAGGGGCTAAATTGTGTTCCCTCAAAACCCATATGGGTGAGGGCCTAACCCCTCAGACTGAGTATCCTTGCAGATGGGACCTTTAAAGAGGTAATCGAGGTAAAATGAGGCCATAATCGTGGGCCCTGACCCAACATGACAGGTATCCTTATAAGAAGAGGGGATGAGGACACAGGTAACACACAGACTGGGGGGCGGGGACCACGCGAGGACACAGCAGGAGGCGGCTACCAGGCTGAACTGTGTCCCCCCACCCTGCCCCTAATTCCTATACTGAGGCCCCCACCCCACAGTGACAGCATCTGGAAGTGGGACAGTTAAGTAATTGGCTGAGGTTAAATGAGGTCTCTAACCTGATGGGGCTGGAGACATCTCCCTCTCCCTCTGTGCACACCCAGACCAGAGGGCCATGTGAGGACATGGGGACAAGACGGCCACTTACAAGCCAGGAAGAGAGGCTTTGGCAGAAACTAACCCCGCCTGCACCTGATCTCAGACTCCTAGCCTCTAGAACGGTGAGAAGATACGGTTTTGTTGTTTAAGCCTCCGGTCGGCGGCACTTTGTTAGGAAGTCTTGGCAAACCAGCACAGTCCTGGGCCCGTCCTTGGGGAAGAGGCGTCTCTGTCTGTTCTTTCAGCTGACAGCTGCTGCCTGCTGCCAGGGCCAGGCCTCGTGGTCATCAGGCCAGGAAGCAGGTGGGTAGGTGTCCGACTCTTTGCGACCCCGTGGACTGTAGCCTGCCAGGCTCCTCTGTCCATGGGATTCTCCAGGCAAGAATGCTGGAGTGGGTAGCTATTCCCTTCTCCAGGGGATCTGCCTGACCCAGAGATCAAACCCAGGTCTCCTGCACTGCAGGCAGATTCTTTACCGTCTGAGCCACCAGGGGGGCCAGTTTGGGTGCAGAGTGTGGGTCAAAGGGCTCTGAACCTGGAGGTTCAAATTCTGGTTCCATTCCTGCTGTTACACAGTCATTCCTTTGACTTCAGCCAAAAGAGGTAACACATTCTATCTCATTTTGCAAGAATAACAGAAAGTTAGAAGTGGAAATGGGCAGGAATCCAACCAATTCCTTTACAGATGAAGAAAACTGAGGCTCCAGAGAGGAGCCTGGCTGTGATGATCCACCCCACGTCTCCTGACTTCCAGCTTGTGGTTCAGCACCGTCTGCTCCCTTTGCTCATGGGGCTCTTCCGGGGTGCTGCAGGGGCAGGGTGAGGGGAAGGGGCAGACAAGAGAGCTGGCACAGCATGACTCACAGTTTGCCTCGAGCTGGAAAGGAAATCAGTCTCACTTTCCTCAGCAGCCTGAGGCACAGACTCCCCCGTTCACCATCCCACCCCCCCAACCCCCGGCAGCGGTCCTTTACCTGGCTCCATTCCCCAGTACCTTCTGCACCGCCCACCCTGGTGGACGGCGGGGATGGATGCTGGCGGCTTGTCACGCTTCTAGCCCTGCCTTGGTCTGTCTTCTCAGACCTGGGGGGGCCAGTTCCACCCTTCCAGCAAGGCAGAGCCTGACCCTACTCAGAGGAGACATGCCCCAAGAAGACAGAGAGCTCATCTGAAGGGGGGAGGGACGCTCGGGCACAGCGATGCTCGGACACCACCAGAAGAACACCGAGGTGCAGAGCCAGGTGAGCCCCAGGGGGTGAGGGTCTGCAGCCACGCAGGGGGCTTCCCAGAGAAAGCAGCGGGCACCAAAGGAAGGGGCGGCGGTGGAGCCAGTGACTTCACAGGGGCCTCGGCCAACACTCACAGCAAGGTGGCTGGCTGCCCCTCTGCTCCTCCCATGCCAACCTCCACCCCAGTGAGGTGAGGGATTGAACTAGATTTGGAATTAAACTGCCTTCAGCTTCTCGGGGACAGGTGAGGCCTCTCTTACCCATTCCCATCAGAAGGGAGACCCCCTTCCCTCCAGACGGGCCCCTCCATTCAGCTGGGCATCGTATGCCTGGAACAAGCTTCCAGCAGCAGACTTGCGGTCCTCCGTGTGTCCCTCACCCCACCCCCTCCCCTTGGCAGTGACAGGCTCCCGGGGACTGGGGGATGAAGCGTTAACGTCTGGCGGGCTCCCAGGAGACAGACAGGCAGGCCCTGAGGTACCGATGCTGCAGTCAGTCACTGACAGGAAGAAGAGATGAGAGGGCTGTGGGACAGATGGAGGCTCCAACTGCCTGCCAGGAGCCACGGACTCCTGCTGCTCTGAGGCCCCCTCTCCCTCTGTGCGACGTGTTCTTATCCCTCCCTGATGTCCAGTCCCTCAACCAGGGGAGGATGGAGCGCGTCAACCGGGGACCTTCACCCCAGCCCAGGGAATGTCTCTCCTTCCCTCCTCCAAACCAGCCACACTGGGGACTGAGGGAATCTGCTCAGATCTGAGCTGGTTGTGTTTGGTCCAGGAACTTGAACTAAACCAAATTAAGAGCTGACATGCGTGCTAAGTCACTTCAGTCGTGTCCGACTCTTTGCGACCCTACAGACTGTAGCCCGCCAGGCTCCTCTGTCCATGGGATTCTCCAGGCAAGAACACTGGAGTGGGTCGCTGTGCCCTTCTCCAGGGGATCTTCCCGACCCAGGGATGAAACCAGTGTCTCCTGCATTGGCAGGCAGACTCTTTACAGCTAGTGTCACCTGGTATGCCTAATCTCAGAATGACCCCCTTATATTATTATCCTTTTTCAAGCTGATTTTGTAAGTGTTAAAAAAAAAAAAAGCTATTATAGTTAGATTTGTAATTAAACATGGACATTTCCAAATGCACTAGGCCAAAACAAACTGGAGAAACCATGGTGATTTGTAAAGTCTGTTGGTCTGGGGATGTGCTGTGTGACCTTGTGTAATCCCTCACCCTTTCTGGGCCTCAGTTTCCCTCATGTGCATCAGGCTAGAAGATCTAAAAGGCTCTTAGCCCTGCTTATCTAATCCCCGAATCTCAAAATAGTCTCCAAATGGACTCGGCAAGCCCTCCGTTAAGTTCGGTTCTCGGCCTGGATGATAACCAAGACAAGTCATCTGGAAAAGGAATGTTCTCTCTGTGCCATCTGTGATGAGCGTGGGAGACAGGCCCGAACCCCGGGACTCAGGCAGCCTGCTGACTCTTCGGAGCCGGCACTAATGTAATTATGTGATTAGGACATTCACCTCGGTTTTCACTGTGCTCCATGTGGTTAAATCAAAAGTGACAATGAGCTGCCTGGTGGGTGACGCCATTCTCCCAGAAGGGCCCACGGAAAGTTATTCTAGGCAGGGGTCATCCTCAGAGCTGAACATCCACTGGCGAGATGGGCAGTTTCAGAGGCATCTGTCACCTGGGAAGGAGTGTGCCTGCTGCTGTCAGGGTGGGAGTCACAGAAGTAGGGGTGAACAGGGTTGGGGCCACCCCCGCCTCATTCTCCCATTTCCAGATGGAGAAGCAGGTTGGTCACTGGCTGACAGAGGCGGTGCCATTTCAGCTGTAATTTCTCATCTTTGAACAGGCTGGCTCACTGCTTCTCTATCCCACCAGGAGGGAGGAGCTCAGCGGAGAAAGTGACACTGAGTCTGAGAGCCTCTGGAGAGGGGACAGGGGGAAGCATCAGGACTGACGGCTGTCCCGGGGGGCATCCGGGTCTGCGGTCAGCAGCCAGGCTTGGGGGCAGTACTGCTTTGTGAAGTGGGTAACTCCTCCCGGGCAAAAATCAGGTCTACGCTTCAACAGGAAAACACTAAGCCTGAGAAGGGGGCCTGACCTACCTGGAGGCTGGAGGACAGCCCTCTCCAGGGCTCCTGCCGCCAGAATTTGGGTGCTGATGCCCTGAGGGCCCCTGCTTGCTCTGTGGCTCCTGCCTGTAGGCTCACGCCGGGATGAACCCTCCAGGACGGCCGGAGGGTTCCTCAGCCGCCTCTCCTCCTCTCCTCCTCCCACTCTGCAGTGAGCTTGGCGTGGTGACTACAGAAACCACAGAGGAACCGGGTCCCTCTCTGTTGCCACCAGCTCCCTGTGGCCTCGGGGGCAGGAGGGGGGCGGTCAGGACCAATGGTCTGCCACTATGGGGAGACTGATTTGGCCCAATATCTCCATCAGCTGGGACTGCTCTAACCAAATAAGAGGGCGGGCGCGGGACTTAAACAGCAGACAGACATCACTTCTCACAGTTCCAGAGGCGGAGAATGTCCAGATCAAGGTGCCAGCAGTTCAGGTCTTGGTGAGGACTGCCCTCCTGGCTTGCAGATGGCGACCTTCTCTCTGTGTCCTCACGCGAGTTCAGAGCTCATAACAGAGCTCTGGTCTCCTCTTCTTTTTTTTAATATTTTTTCTTTTTAAAGTGAACCATTTTTAAAAGTCCTTACTGCATTTGTTACAACATCGCTTCTGTTTTATGTTTTGGTTTTTTGGCCACAAGGCATATGGGATCTTAGCTCCCAGACCAGGGATTGAACCCACAGCCCCTGCACTGGAAGGCTAAGTCTTAACCACTGGACCACCAGGGAAGTCTGCTCCTCCTCTTCTTATAACAGCACAAGCCCATCACAGAGCCCCACCCTCATGGCCTCACTTAAGTCTAGTTTACTTCCCAAATGTGGAGACTGTCAACTTAGGAGTTAAGGCTTCGACAGGACTCTTGGGAGGACGCAGCACTCAGCACTCAGAGAAGACAGGAGCAAATCACAGAGGAATCAGCTATCCGTGGAGCTGGATGCTTGGCGTGCCTTCCGCAGGGATGGCTGGGAGGTCCTTCTCGGGGTCCCTTCCAAACAAATGGCTGGAGCCATGAGGGGTGAAGGGTACAGAATTCAACCTGTCCCTTGCTCTCATGTATGACCCTGAGCTTACAACAGCCCTGCGGAGTGAAGTGAAGCCCTTCTCACTTCATGCCCTGGCGCCCCACTCGCCTCATCCTCAACCTGCCCCAGGTCAAGGCTGCCTCCCGACCCGCAATGCACGCAGGTCTCTTCCCAGGCAGGTGGATACTGGTATCGTTTCCTCCAGGAGATCAAAGGAAGCCTCAAGCGCATTACCCTACAAATATGAGGAGGAGTTTGAGGCCTACCCTTGACAGCCAATCCCTGGGAAAGGAGGTATATGTTCCCAAAGGCAGAGGGGAAACAGATTAAAGTGAGAACTGAGGCCTTCCCTTTGATCAGGAGAGGAGAAGAGAAGAAAGCAAACTCAAGAATTTTCACTGTGGGTCAGACGGTCTGCCACTGAGTTGTGGTTGTCTGATTTGATCCCCAAATAGTCCAGCCAGAGAGGGTTGTTCTCCGTTTACAGACAAGAAAACCGAGGCTCAGAGGTGTAAAGGATTGGCGGCTCTGACAGTAAAGAATTGCCTTCAATGCAGGAGACACGGGTTTGATCCCTGGGTCAAGAAGATCCCCTGGAGAAGGGAATGGCAACCCACTTCAGTATTCTTGCATGGTAAACTGCATGGACAGAGGAGCCAGGTAGGGGGACTATGATCCATGGGGTGGCCAAGAGTCAGACACGACTGAGTGACTAACACACACAGAGAAAATCGGAACTTCAGGTCTGACATTAAAGCTGCCTCAAGTCCCAAGACCTGCATTTTCACTCCTTCTCTCTCCCTCATGCACTCCGCCACTCACACCTTCATCAAACAGTGCTCGACGGCCTGGGACACAGCACGATTTGTTCTAGGAGCTTGGGATACAGCTGGCATTCTAGTGGTGGGAGAGGAAGAAACACCTACGCCAAAAAAAAAAAAAAAGTAAGTCTTTTCAAGAAAACAAAATGAGGGCCATGTGACACGGAGCGGCTGGGCATGCCCAGGTTGGATTGACCAGTAAGCAGGGCTCTCTGAGGACGGGATGTGTGTCCTGAGTACTAAGGTCCAGGGTTAGAATGCTGCAGGCAGAGGGCAGGGTGAGCGTCTGGGACCGCAGAATGACTGAGGTGTGATGAGCAGGGGATAGCAAATGCCATGACACCAGGTCAGAGAGGAAAGCAGAGGTGACCTTTGAGCCCCCATAAGCAGGTGGGTTTTTCCCTAAATACAAAGGGAAGCCTTTAGAAGGACAGGATTTAAAGATTTAAACAGCAAAGTGGCAAGATCCAATTTACTAATTAAGGAGATGGTTCTGGCTTTTGTGAGCCCACCAGTGGGGAAGCTGGACACCACAGGGCTTCGGCCACATTCCAGAGAAGAGAGGGCAGTGGCCTGAGTGACAGTGGGCAGAGAGGACAGAAGTCATGACACAGAACGGCTTTTAGACCCAGAGCTCTGCAAGTCCCTACCTGCCTGGCCAGGGCTGGCTGGAGACACAGGAGTCAGAGATGGGACTTACTGTGAGCCTGAATCCAGAACCCCTGAAATGTGGAGGGAGATGTGGAAAACCTCTGATGAGTTGAGTGAGTGAAGAAATCCAGGAGAATTTCAAGACTGTCTCTTCGGGCAGAACCTCCCACACAGACACCCACCCAGATGGAGGAGATAAAGGGCTCCAGCAGCCATCAGCGGAATCCTGGCCCAGGGGGGTGGGAAACAGGGACTGTACCCTTCAGTTCGCCTCCTCTCACGTTTTTAACGTGAGGAAGTGGGAGTATTGAGAGAAAGAAGGAAGGCCAGCGACCATGGCAGGGGCCTCTCCTCCCGCCAAGGGCCACAGGAATGCTTATTTCACTGATGATAAAATGGGGTGTTTTGCATGCATCTGACACAGATGTCAGTCTAACTATACACCACCTTTTTAGAGTAAAAGCTATACCTTTTTTTCAAGGGAGAGCGTTAAGCACCTTCTCCCTTTAGAACTGCTCTGACTGCACTATTCTCTGAAGCACAACGAAAGATCTTGGCTTAACCACCACTTTCACCTCTGATGGGGGGACTGGTGCCCAAGCGTGGAGCAGGGGGCGCCTCCTGAGAGCATGGAGGGGACTTATTTTCAATCTTTTCTAAGAGGTAAGAAAATGCAAACCATAAGTAGGCTTAAATGCTTCTTTCCCAAAGCATAATATTACCATACAATGGAGAGGTTATTAAATCACATAATACGACTCAATTCTGTAACTTGCGTTGGGTGACCCTGCTCTACATCTCCCCCCGCCCAACCTCGACCCTCTTCCTTGAAGGAGCTGGCCCCACCTCTGATGCCCCAGCAAGCCAGTGTGTTGCGCTCTCACATGTCCACTTTATTATTGCTGTTGTTTAGTGCTAAGTCGTGTCCAATTCTTTGTGACCCCATGGACTGCATCAAGCCAGACTCCTCTGTCCTTCACTGTCTCCCGTAAGTTTGCTCAGATTCATGTCCATTGAGTCGGTGATGCTATCTAACCATCTCATCCTCTGCCGCCCCTTCTCCTTTTGCCTTTAACTTCCTTCAGCATTTCCCAGGCCCCAGACCCACAGGCCAGCAAGCTCTGGCCTTGTGGACAGCAGTTCCCTGGGCCCTGTGGCTATTAGTCCACCCTAAGCCCTTGCTACAGTGGCTGAGCTGAGTTCTGATGCGGCTCCACCCAGTAGGCACGGCTCTGAGTCGGGTCTATTCCCTGGACCTGCTCACCACAGAGGGACTAGAGCTGCAATAGAAGGTGACACGTCTCCTGAGCACCTTGGTTCCCGAGGGCTCAAGGGCCCCCTAGACACACCTACATGGGGAGCTGATGGGCTCGCTGTCAATTTTCACTGTGGGTCACATGGCACCCAGCACAGTGCCTCTTCAAGCAAATAATTTGCGAGGAGTACAAGAATAGGGCGATCCTTCTGGCTTTCTGGTCATTTTACATGGTAATCGCAGGCACTCAGGGGCCCTGTGGGAGCCGTTCTGGATTACTCTCTTTCCAGAAGGAAAACCAAGACAGCAAACAGCTCACTCGAGACGTGGGGGACTGAGGGCTTGGGACCTGAAAGCAGCCTCTCTCCCAATCCAGCAGCTGCAGGGCGTTGCCGGGGCAACAGAAGGCTGTCTGACAGGATCTGACAATTTAACTCTTACAATGCACAAACACAAAAGTGAGAACAGTTTAACAGATGTTCTTGCTTCCGACAGTTCACACGACGGAGAGAAGCTTCTGACGCATCTGGTCGGGGCCAAGTCAAGGCACTTCCCATTTGCAGGTGGTGCTGTCTCACACCCCATAGATGGAGGCCGCCTGCTTCCCTGGGAACCAAGACTGATTTCAGTATCTCCAAGAACTAGGCGTCCTCCAGGAAGCCAAGCTTGCCTTCCAGCCCAGGGGACTGAGGGGTCTGAGCTGGGAGCCTTTTCAAGTACAGCAATGCCAAGAGGTCTACAGCAGGGGCTCTCAAGCTTCAGAGTGCACCAGTATTACCTGGAGGAGAGGGTTGCCAAGCTACAGATGGGAGGGGTTTCTGGACCCCATCCCCAGAGTTTCAAATTCAGTGGGGCCCGACAATCTGCATTTTTAACAAGCTCCCAAAGGACGCTGCTGGTCCAGAGACCACCTTTGAGATGCTGGTCTGTACGACCTGGCCACTCAGGGCACCATTCTGTGCCAGCAGGTTGGGCATTGGCCAGGCATTTGTCAGGCATTCAAGTTCTCAGGCCCTGCTCTCAGACCTTTGGAAGAGCATCTTTGGGGGCAGGGTCAGGAATCTGGGTTTGAGCTCACCCTCCAGGAAATTCTGATGCTCTTTGACATTTCAGAGGGGCTTCTCTGGTGGCTCAGTAGTAAAGAACCTGCTTGCCATTGCAGGAGACTTGAGATACGGGTTCAGTGCCTGGGTCAGAAAGATCCCGTGGAGGATGGCATGGCAACCCACTCCAGTATTCTTGCCTGGAGAATCCCATCGACAGAGGAGCCTGGCGGGCTACAGTCCATAGGGCCGCAAAGAGTCAAACACGACTGAGAGACTAACACACACGCTTACCACACACACATACAACTTAAAAAAAAACAAACTATGCCAAGAGTCACACTCTGTAAGTCCCTAGGGAAAGCCTGGTAAATCTCTGGGCGGAATCTGCCTAAGTTCTTGCACATGGAGTTTGCAGCAGTTAATTTGGTCATTCAGTAGTAGCTTTGCTCTTTCTCATTCCTTGAGAATGTACCTGATAGACGAGGCTTCAGGTTTGATTCTTCCAGGTCAGGAGGGTATTACTGCACATTATGCAGAAGGGTTCCTTGAGAACACATATCACAGGAGCAGAAACCAAATTAACAGGAACTGATGGACCACCCATTCTGAAAGAATGAACTTGATCCATGTTCTAAGCTAAGAATTTAAAGTAACCCAATGCTAACCGCCATGGGCGTCCCAGTGTCTCGGTGACCATCAGCAAGTGTAAGAAAACCACGGTGGCAGAGTAAGACACTACAGTGACCATTCCTCCCAGGACAGGCATGGAAATGTCCACTGCCCAGAAAGCCTGTGAAGCATCCCCTACATTCTAATCCGTGCCTGCCGGGCTCCACACTGCGAACAGAAGAAGGAGTGATATTACCTAAGCCTCAATGTACCAGACTTTCCACACACTCTCTCCTTCAATCTTCCCAATTGCCCTCTGAAACCTGCTTTATCCCCACTTCACAGATGAAAAAACTGAGGCCCAGGGAGAGCAGAAGGCTGCTGGTAATTTTTGAGCACCACTTTGCATTGGTATCATGAACAGGTGCTTTCCAAACAGGCTTTGCTTTGGGGGGATATTACTATCATTCCTTCCCCCCCGCCCCCGCCACAAATAGGAAATTGAAGCTCAGAGAGGTGAAGCTATTTGCTTAAGGTCACATAGCAAATGATTGATAAAGCCAAATTGGAAAATATATCTTTCTAACTGCCCAGTGATGCCTCCCTTTGTGTCCCCGTTGCCTCTGTGAGATGGTGGGGCAGAAGAGAGGAGAAGATACTTCAGAAGGCACCGGCAGCTAGCTGGGGCTCTGTGGATGCCAGCAGACTCTGACATCTTAGTCTTAAGAGAACAGCGTGCTGTATATTTCTAGCTTTAACAAATAAACCAAGAATTAGAGTGAAACATGTCTCCTTAGGCGCATGGAGGACGTTCTACTGATAGAAAGATGGATGGACAGACAGGACAGTCACCCAGTGGGACCACTGCTGCCTGATTCTTTCCTGTGTTTCTCTTCAAAATAGCACTTTGGCAGCACAGCATGGGACCACCAGTTTGGCAGAGGTAGATCTCCCAGGAGAGGTCAGAGTTCCCCTCTTTGGCCCTAAACCTGGACCACAGGCCCTGCCAGACTCTGGTCTTGGGGAAGCCCCAGCCACATCCTGGGCTCTGGCCTTGGCAGGAAAAAAATTATTTCTTATTTCACTCCCACCCCCAGCTTTGGTGGGGGAGAGGTGCCAGGTGAATAGCTGGATTGCCACCTAGGGTATCTGGAAAACAGTCTCACTTTCATCATCATTCCCACTTCTCCATCTTACCAGGAAATGTCACCTTCACGAGATTCTATTTCCTCTCCAAGAGCTGCTTCCCTAGAAAAAGGCTCCATCTGTACCAAGCAACAGAGGAAAGAGCACAGAAATTGATGTCAGTACATCAGGGTCCGTGAGCGGAAGGGAGATGGTGCTTGTCCCCCAAAATTTATATGCTGAAGCCCTAGCCCCTTGCTGTTGTTCAGTAGCTAAGTTGTGTCTGATTCTTTGCAACCCCATGGATGCCAGCTTCCCTGTCCTTCAAACTCACCATCTCCCAGAGTTTGCTCAAACACACGTCCATTGAGTCAGTGATGCCATACAACCATCTCATCCTTGGCCACCCCCTTCTCCTCTTGCCCTTAATCTTTCCCAGCATCAAGGTCTTTCCAATGAATCAGCTCTTTGCATCAGGTGGCCAAAGTATGGGAGCTTCAGCATCAGTCCTTCCAA
The DNA here is from genome assembly GCF_029378745.1 of Bos indicus. Lineage (NCBI taxonomy): Eukaryota > Metazoa > Chordata > Mammalia > Artiodactyla > Bovidae > Bos > Bos indicus. The sequence goes on from NC_091767.1 coordinate 8,026,400, forward strand.
TGAATATTCAGGGTTGACTTCCTTTAGGATTGACTGGTTTGATCTTCTTGTTGTCTAAGGGACTCTCAAGAGTCTTCTCTAGCACCATAGTTCAAAAGCATCAATTATTCAGCGAACAGCTTTCTTTCATGGTCCCAATGCGATGGTATTAAAAGGTGGGGCCTTTGAGAGGTGATTAGGTCAACATGAGGTCATGAGGCTGGGGTCCTCATGATGCAATTAGCACCCTTAAAAGAGAGGAAGAGAGCTCTCTTTCCTTCCATGAACACACTGGAAGGGCTATGTGGAGGCACACCAAGAAGACGGCTGCCTGCAAGCCGGGAAGTGAGCCCTCACTGGGAACCCAATCAGCTGGCGCCTTGATCTTGAACATCCCAGCTCCCAGAACTGGGACAACTAAATCTCTGTTGCTTAAAACACCCAGTCTATGGTTTTCTGTTACAGCAGCCTGAGCTAAGACAGACGGGCCATTATAGTTTACTGTGTACCAGAGTCTCCACTGAGAGGAGGACAGAATCCTGGAGATGTGTGGTGGTGACAGCACAGAAGGTTAAGGGACTCAATGCCACAGAACAACGTGTGGTTAAGACAGCAAATTTTATGTCGGCTTTGCCTCAGCTTACAAGATAAACGTTTTAAAAGAATACTTGGGCTCAAAACTCACGCTAGGCTGGGGGGCAGCCTAGCGTCTCTGAGCCTCAGTTTCTTCCTCTGTCAAGAGGCCCCACGATGCCTGACCTCAGCAAGGCTCCCTCAGGTAGGGCAACAGCTACAGGGTACAGGAAAGAACTCGCAGCCATGCACCGGCAAAGAGTCCCTGGGCGGTCCCCACAGAGTGCTGTGGAGGGGGCATGGCTGACGCAACCCCACACAACCTCACGAAGAAGTCACAGACCAACCTGCTTCCCTGAGCAGGAAGAGGACAGTGGTGTCAGCTGCCCAGGAAAGAAAGCAGCTCTGGCAGATCCCCCAGTTCTTGGAAAAGTGACATTCAGATAAAGCTACACTGACAAGCAGATACAAGCAGCAACATATCCCCACCCTTCATGGCCTGAGTGGGCAGGACCCAGAGCTCTCCCCCTGGGGAATGAGCTATGTAGGAAAGGCATTTAACCTCCATGACTGGGCTAGGATCAGATGCTTCCCTGGTGGCTCAGGTAGTAAAGAATCTGCCTGCAATGCAGGAGACCCAGGTTTGATCCCTGGGTCTGGAAGATCCCCTGGTAAAAGGAATGGCAACCCACCCTAGTAGTCTTACCTGGAGAACCCCATGGATGGAGGAAGCTGGCGGACTATAGCCCATGGGGTCGCAAAGAGTCGGACATGACTGAGCAACTAACACACATCAGAACACATGACAGGCCCTCAGCTCTGGACAGCTTATTTCGGCAGCTGATAGTGATATAGGTGATGACCGAAAACATAGATTTTGGAGCAGACACTGTCACCTCCAACTCTCCAACTTCCAGAGTTTTGCTCTCCTGATTCCACATCTGAAACCTAAATGGCCCACTGACTCAAGCCTGCTTCCCATTCCATTAGAGGGAGTGATGGAGATGAAGGGGATTGGTCCCTTGTTCCCGTGCACCACCTGGGTCCCCAGGGATGTCCAGGGATGCCTACCCCTCCCCCCACCACCGCTTAAGCCATAACTTGCCTCAATTCAGAACAGATTTATAGGAGAGAACAGATTTACTGCCCGATATGCATATTTAATGACCTTCAAAGATAGTTCATAAATACACCATGCAATTTATTGACATTTAATGTTATGCATTAATTAATAATTTTTTAAACCATCCAACATTTGCCAATTTGAAAAACTTAATATGACATTCAATAACTCTTGTCAAAACTTAATAAATTTCCATGGATTTATACATCCTGGGGAATATACACCATCTAAAACAAATTAAATAATGCATGTGATATGGTGGGGGGGGGCAGTGCAGAACAATTTATTAGAGCTTAATTTAATAGGAAATAGGAGTATTTTATGAGGTTCTTCTTAGAAACTCTTGTGCATTCTCTTCCAAAGACAGAGAGTGGCACATAGGCAGCCTGCTCACCATGGCCATGCCAGCTGCAGTGATAGCCTCTGACCCAAACACAGGAGGAAACGAGCTGCTCTTGCCCTGCCTGCCCAGATCTGTCCTGGGCACCCTCTCTTCCCTGCATCGCTTCTTGGCTTTGACAAAGGCATTTATCCTGTGTCTCCATGGATACGCCCACATCCACAGGCTGCTGGGGCTTCTCCACCCCAATCAGTGCCTGCGGCTCAGTGCGGCTGTGAGGCACTGGGCACCAGCCATCCTCCCTGGCCCCAGAGGTGGCTAGACAACTCTCCCCTGACCCTCCAAAGGCTGACGCACAGCCTTGTCCTGCCACTTCCTGCCTAGGAAATCAGCTGGCTCCCGTGGCTGTAGGAGCTTCCCAGGTGGTTCAGTGGTAAAGAATCTGCCTGCCAATGCAGGAGACGCAGGAGATGTGGGTTCTATCCCTGAGTCAGGAAGATCCCCTGGAGGAGGAAATGGCAACCCACTCTAGTATTTTTGCCTGGAAAATTCCATGGACAGAGGAGCCTGGTGGGCTACAGTTCATGGGGTCACAAAAGAGTCAGGCGTGACTAAGCATGCGTCCACGTGGCCTATGCGCAAGGCCACACTTCTGAGCTGGACATTCCCGGCCTCCTAAGCATCTCCTGGCCACCGTCCCAGTGACAACTCTAAGTGACCCCATAAGAAGATTCCCTCTAGGCAAATTTCTCTGCTGCCATGACCAGCCCTGGCTATACCTCCCACTGCCACACCCAGCCGGCTGACCTTCCTCCTGCCTGGAATTCCCACCATTCCCCTCCTCCTATTCAAGTCCTGCCTGAGTATCAGGGTCTAGCTCCATCTTCAACCTTCTCCTTGAAGCCTCTCTGAATCCCCAGCTGAATAAGAGCTAGTCCTCCCCTGAGGTCTCTGGGGGTCTCATGGCATGTCTAACCACCTCTCTTCCCACTCTCTCGTGCCAGGAAGGGCATCAGGAAGGACTGAGGCCCATTCACCCTGTCCCCCAACCCCTGCGGGGCCCAGTGGGGCTCAATATGCATTTGCTGAAGTAACACATAAAGAAAACCAATGAATGCTCCTTTGTATCTGCAGAAAAAGGAAGCAAGTTCCAGAGTCCTGGTGGCTCTGGGCACATTCAGCCCCAGCCAGCAGAAGGCAGCCAGCATGTCCCAGGTTCCTGGGCAGCCCTGTCTGGAATCCGCCAGGGAGATGAGGCAGCAGCATCACCACGTCAGACCCAATCCCTCTGACATTTCCTCTCCTGCCAGCCACGTCCTGTGCAAAGACTCCTGTCTCTCTAGCCACCTTGAGACTGGAGGGACTAGAGTCAGGGAAACTTCTGGGGAGCAGTAGGAACCTCTAAGTTGTTGCAGCAAAAAGGATCCCACAAGTACGTTAATAGGGGAAAATGCCAGATACATGCAGATATTTTTTCAAGTTTAAATTCCTACCCCATCTCCCCCCAAACCCTTTGTCATCTGCTACCGTTCATCCACTGTCAGGGAGGCCCAGGTAAAAGGATGAATGAGCAGAGAGGAAGCCACAGCTCATGCACAAACATGGAGACAGACCTGTGTGCTCATGGATATGGGTCTGACTGCACACAGGATGTAAATCACTTTTCTGAGAGTGAAATCATTAAGAGCTCCCACAACAGGATTCAATGGATCATGGGGAAAAGCAAGAGAGTTCCAGAAGAACATCTACTTCTGCTTCACTGACTATGCTAAAGCCTTTGACTGTGGATCACAACAAACTATGGAAAAGGCTTAAAGAGATGAGAGTACCAGACCACCTTACCTGCCTCCTAAGAAACATAAATGTGGGTCAAGAAGCAACAGTGAAACAGGCATGGAACAACTGACTGGTCCCAAATTGGGAAAGGAATATAACAAGGCTATATATTGTAACCCTGCTTATTTAACTTGTATGCAGAATGCTGCTGCTACTGCTGCTAAGTCGCTTCAGTCATGTCCGACTCTGTGCGACCCCATAGACAGCAGCCCACCAGGCTCCCCCGTCCCTGGGATTCTCCAGGCAAGAACACTGGAGTGGGTTGCCATTTCCTTCTCCAATGCATGAAAGTGAAAAGTGAAAGTGAAGTTGCTCAGTCGTGTCCGACCCTCAGCGACTCCATGGACTTTAGCCTTCCAGGCTCCTTTGTCCATGGGATTTTCCAGGCAAGAGTACTGGAGTGGGGTGCCATTGCCTTCTCCGTCTATGCAGAATATATCATGTGAAATGCCAGATGGATGAATCACAAGCTGGAATCAAGATTTCTTGGAGAAATAGCAATAATCTCAGATATGCAGATGATACCACTGTAATGGCAGAAAGTGAAGAGGAACTAAGAGACCCTTAATGGTGAACGAGGAGCGTTGAAAAGCTGGCTTAAAACTCAGTTCAAAAAACTAAGATCATGGCTTCTGGTCCCATCACTTCATGGCAAATAGAAGGGGAAAAAGTGGAAATAGTGACAGATTTTCTTTTCTTGGGCTCCAAAATCACTGCAGACAGTGACTGCAGCTATGAAATTAAAAGATGTTTGCTCCTTGTTTCCTGAAGGAACCTAGACAGTATATTAAACTAGACAGTATATTAAACCTAGACAGTGTATTAAAAAGCAGAGACTTCACTTTGGTGACAAAGGTCCACAGAGTTAAAGCTACGGTTTTTCCAGTAATCATGTTCGGATGTGAGAGTTGGACCATAAAGAAGGCTGAGTGCCAAAGAATCGATGCTTTCAAATTGTGGTGCCAGAGAAGACACTTGAGAGTTCCTTGGACTAAAAGGAGATCAAACCAGTAATCCTAAATGGACTGAAGGAGATCAAACCAGTGAATCCTAAATGGACTGAAAGCAGATCAAACCAGTCAATCCTAAAGGAAATCAACCCTGAATATTCATTGGAAGGATTGATGCTGAAGTTGAAACTCCAATACTTTAGCCACCTGATGCGAAGAGGAAACTCATTGGAAAAGATCCTGATGCTGGGAAAGATTGAGGGCAGGAGGAGAAGGGAGTGGCAGAGAAACAGATGGTTAGATAGCATCACGACTCAATGGACATGAAACTGAGAGAAAGGGAGATAGTGGGGGACAGAGGAGCCTGGCGTGCTGCAGTGCATGGGGTCGAAGAGTTGGACACGACTTAGCAACTGAACAACAACAGCAGGATCGATTCCACCCATTGTCCATGTGGTTTTGGATCCGTGGCAGTGGGCGTGGGGTACTCTGAACTAAAGCACCTCACAGAACCAGGAGGCACAGGAGAGACAGACCAACCAAGTAGAGAAGACATTTCCAAGACAGAGCCAGCAAGCCCCAGTGACAGATCAGACGTGAGGGTGAGGACAAGGCTTGGGGAAGGGATGAAGGGGTCTCAGGAAGTGCCCAGGTCCTGCTGAGCTTCACTGTCAGAGGGATGGGACAGAAGTAGTTTAAGAACAAAAGAGAGTCTACCATCTCTAAACCGTGAAATCTGCACATGTCAACTCAACTCTTTATGACATCCCTCCAACCAACTCTCTTTCAAGGGCAAATGGTGGACGGTAAACTGAATACGTGGCAACAAAGCAAAGATAAATAAAAGATACAGGGAGAATCGCAGTCTCCCTTTGATTTTTCCCAGTTGAAAATCACTGCCAAGAGAGCAGGTGAACTGTTTACTCTTACAAGACAAGGAGTCTGGGGAGATGCCCTTTGTGTCCCGGTTTCTCTAAGACGCCTTCGTACGATGAATGTGAAAGTGACAGGGACACCTGTTAGCCAGGTGCAGCCCCACCTGGAGAAACAGGACACGCGGTGCTTCTTATGAGTGACCCCTCCTCCTACTCTGCTGCTCCAGGACTCAATTTGCGGGCCACGAACCTGTGTTTGATCCACCCCCAAGGCCAAGAATGAGTTCTAGTGGCTGTGTTGCGACAAAGAGAAAAACACGGAAAATGTTCTCTTGGCTGTCCAGGTAGTGTTGAGGGAAAGGCCACAGCCCAGGAGAGATCCTTCCAGGGTCAGCTTCATGAGCTTATAAGGAAGGATTTGGGTGCAAGTGTAGGAAAGAATCAGCAACTGCTTTGTGGCTGGAATTAGAGGGCCTGGCATTTCTCTTGTGGCTCAGCTGGTAAAGAATCCGCCTGCAATGTGGGAGACCTGGATTCGATCCCTAGGTTGGGGAGATCCCCTGGGGAAGGGAACGGCTACCCACTCCAGTATTCTGGCCGGGAGAATTCCATGGACTGTATAGTCCATGGGGTTGCAAAGAGTCAGACATGACTGAATGACTCACTTTCATTTCTCTGAACCTCCACATGCTGTGATCTTCACTTGCAGATGCTGAAGTGGCTGAAGGAGAGTGGAGTTTGGTACAAACACCTGAAGGTATTGGGGATGGGGAATGACCCACAGACAAGCTGGGAAAAGACCCCCTGGGGAGGGTTGGCACCACTGGGATCCCATCTCTGCTCCTTTCTCACTGTGTAACTTTGGGCAAATCATTTAACTTCCCCGTTTTCTAATTTGTACAACAAGGGTACTTGCCAGTTACCTTAGAGGTTCATAAGAATCAGATGAAAGAATATATATGAATTATGTCCTGCAACTTATAAATAATATCATACAAATGTAAGCTCTGAGGTAGATCTGGAGAAGAAAACTAAGTAATAAAATAAACCTAAGGAAAGTAAAAGCAGAATTAATTCAATAAAAAATTAATTAATCAACATTTTATTAAAAAAAAATTTTTTTTTACCACATCATATGGCTTGTGGGATCTTAGTTCCCAGGCCCTGAACAGTGAAAGTGGGGAGTCCTAACCACTGGACCATCAGGGAAGTTCCTCAATGATTTTTTAAATGAGTTGATATATAAATTTAAGAGCTGTTTCTTTGAGAAAAAGTAAAATAAACTGCTGTCTATCACGATCAAGGAAAGAAGGGAAGAAAGCAAAATGCACAAGATAAGAAATGAGGTGAAGAAACAATGACTTAGCTGCTCCATGCTGCACAGCTAAACCTGCAATCCCGAATGAAATGAACTATTTTATAGACATGTACAAATTACCAAAACCAATCTTTAGAAAGATATAAGTAAAGAAAATAATGATCATAGAAAAAAGTTATTAGAGAGTTGAACCCACTAAAAAAAACTGAGCCCAATTAGTTTAACAGAAAATTCTATTTAATCCTGAAGAAATAGACAACTGCCATGCAATTTAAACTATTCTGGAGCACAGAAAAAGAAGGAAAGCTTACAAAATTTTTTATAAAACCAGTAAAACACTGGCAACAAAACCTAAAGAACAATGACATAAATTAAAACTACAGACCAACCTTACTTAGAAATAGTATTGCAAACTCAAATAAGATATTAGCAAACAGAATCCATCAGGACAGTAAAAGACATATCTCAGACAAACAAGTTATGTATCCTGCAACCATAGGAATATGTTAAGAAGTCTACTACCATAACTTTCCATACTAACGGATCAAAAGAGAAAAATCATATGATCATCGCCATAGATACTGAAAAAAACACTTTATAAAATTCAACAACCATTCTCAATCAAAACAAAACTCTTGCTTTCATCTTAAAATACAATAAAATACTTAACTTGTATACATGATCACACATATACACCTCCCTCAACTCAAAAGGCTGTATCATGCTTATTTGGGAAACATTCGAAGTATCACAAGAATGCTTTGAAATGCCAAGAAATACAAACTTTTAGCATTGGTCTGAAGGTACCAGTGAACTCAAATTAGAGACAGAGAAAGAAAAAAATATAAAAACTAGAAAGAAGAAGGTAAAATTATTATTATTTTCAGGTGAAAACTCCAGAGAATTAAATGATAAGTAAAGGAATCCAACTGGGTTGTTAAGTACAGAATTAATAAGCAGCAGTCATAAGAATAAGAATAAGAATCAGATGAAAGAATATATATGAATTATGTCCTGCAACTTATAAATAATATCATACAAATGTAAGCTCTGAGGTAGATCTGCTTATTAATAAAGTTATCAAGAGATGGCATTGGCACCCCACTCCAGTAGTCTTGCCTGGAAAATCCCATGGACAGAGGAGCCTGGAAGGCTGCAGTCCATGGGGTCGTGAAGAGTCGGACACGACTGAGCGACTTCACTTTCACTTTTCACTTTCATGCATTGGAGAAGGAAATGGCAACCCACTCCAGTGTTCTTGCCTGGAGAATCCCAGGGACGGGGGAGCCTGGTGGGCTGCCGTCTATGGGGTCGCACAGAGTCGGGCATGACTGAAGCGGCTTGGCAGCAGTAGCAGCAGCAATCAGCTTTCCAAATGAAAAGAACCAGTGAGTGAAAGTGCTGTATAATAGTAACACAAAAGCTAAAATACACAGAGATATGCTCACTGGGAAATGCGTATGAAGAAAAGATTAAAACTCGACTATGACTTAAACAAATGGAAAGGCATCCTGTGTTCCTGCACAGGAAGTTCCAACATCGCAAAGATTTAAAATTCTCCCTAAGTCAATCTGTAAATTTCACTTGACTCCAATAAAAACACTAATGGATATTTGTTTAACTAGATGAGCAGGCTCTCAAATTCACATGGAAAAATAAACAAATAAGAATACTTAGGAAATTTCTGGAAAAACAGGAGTAATAGCAGACTACTAATAAATGATTTAAAAAAAAAAACATTACAGGGGACTTCCCTGGCAGTCCAACAGTTAAGACTTCATCATTCAATGCAGGAGGTGTGGGTTCTGGTCTGGGGAGCCAAAATCTCATATGCCTTGTGGCCAAAAAGCCAAAAACATTTTTTTAAAAAATAGAAGCAATGCTGTAACAAATTCAAAAAAAAGACTTTAAAAATGATTCCATCAAAAAAAATTTTAATTACAAACCTATATAATATTAATAGTTAAAACAGTGCAGCCTGACAAATAAGGTACAGTCAGATCTGTTGAATAGAAAGGCCAAAAACAGACTGAAAAGCGACATTTATTTCGAGTCAGTTGGGGACAGGGAGGGATTATTCAGTAAGTGATGATCACACAGATCTTTGCGTGTTAAGTAGCTTCAGTCGTGTCTGACTCTTTGCGACCCTATGGACCATAGCCGTCAGGCTCCTCTGTCCATGGGGATTCTCCAGGCAAGATTGGGAGTGGGTTGTCATGCCCTCTTCCAGGGGATCTTTCCCACTCAGGGACTGAACCCGTGTCTCCTGTTGCTCTACATTGCAGACAGATTCTTTACCACTGAGCTACCAGGGAAGCCCCACAGAGATCTTTAGAACCCGAGAAAAGTGAAAAGTGGACACTGTTTCACAACATACACCAAGTAAATTTCAAATGGAGCAAATAGTTAAAATGAAATTGTTAGAATTAGGAAATTATTTTATAATTTCATCATTCAGACAGCCTTGCTAAATATGACACTATGCCATGAAATTAAAAGATGCTTACTCCTTGGAAGGACAGTTATGACCAACCTAGATAGCATATTCAAAAGCAGAGACATTACTTTGCCAACAAAGGTCCATCTAATCAAGGCTATGGTTTTTCCAGTGGTCATGTATGGATGTGAGAGTTGGACTGTGAAGAAAGCTGAGTGCTGAAGAATTGATGCTTTTGAACTGTGGTGTTGGAGAAGACTCTTGAGAGTCCCTTGGACTGCAGGGAGATCCAACCACTCCATTCTAAAGGAGATCATCCCTGGGTGTCCTTTGGAAGGAATGATGCTAAAGCTGAAACTCCAGTATTTGGCCACATCATGCGAAGAGTTGACTCATTGGAAAAGACTGATGTTGGGAGGGATTCGGGGCAGGAGGAAAAGGGGACGACAGAGGATGAGATGGCTGGATGGCATCACTGACTTGATGGACATGAGTTTGAGTGAACTCCGGGAGTTGGTGATGGACAGGGAGGCCTGGCGTGCTGCGATTCATGGGGTCGCAAAGAGTCAGACACGACTGAGCGACTGAACTGAATTGAACTGAACTGATGCCCTAATCCCATAAAAAGAATCTACAAATGTGATTTTTAAGTAAATTTTTTCATGAAACAAAATACCATAAAATCAAGACAAATAATCAATTGGGAACAATTTTATAACCCACATTAAAGATAAAAGGACCACTATCATCTTTATATTTCAAGACTGGTATGATGGAGAAGTTTTAAAATAATTTTTTGCTACAAAGAGGTGGTAGAACTCTGATCAGAAGAGGGGGGCTTTTGGGTTTTGAGCAAAAAAAGGAAGTGGAAGGCAGTAGGCCAGTGATCCACAACCGTTTTGGCACCAGGGACCAGTTTCGTGGAAGACAGTTTCTCCAGAGACCAGGGAGTGGGGTGTGGATGGTTTGGGGCTGACTCAAGCATGTTAATGTACTGTGTGCTTTATTTCTATTGTTACATCAGCTCCACCTCAGATCATCAGGCATTAGATCCCAGAAGTAGGGGGGCCCCTGCCGTGGACTGCCAACAGTTAAGAGAAAAAACTTTAGGATTAGACACACTTAGGTTTAAATTGCAACTGTACCACAGATAGGCTGAGTGATCATGGCCATTTTTCCTTTTGAGTTCACTGATCTTCAGTTTTCCTATCTGTAAAGTAAGGATGTACGTGCATGTTAAGTAGCTTCAGTCATGTCCCCCTCTTTGCCATACCATGGACTGTAGCCTGCCAGGCTCCTCTGTCCATGGCATTCTCCAGTCAAGAACACTGGAGGGGGTTCTTGAACACTGAAGAGCCATTTCCTCCTCTAGGGGATCTTCCCGACCCAGGGATCAAACCTGTGTCTGCATTGGCAGGCGGGTTCTTTACCATTAGTGCCACCTAGAAGAAGGCAATGGCACCCCACTCCAGTACTCTTGCCTGGAAAATCCCATGGACAGAGGACCCTGGTGGGCTGCAGTCCATGGGGTCGCTAAGAGTCGGACATGACTGAGCGACTTCACTTTCACTTTTCACTTTCATGCATTGGAGAAGGAAATGGCAACCCACTCCAGTGTTCTTGCCTGGAGAATCCCAGGGACGGGGGAGCCTGGTGGGCTGCCGTCTATGGGGTCACACAGAGTCGGACACGACTGAAGCAACTTAGCAGAAGCAGCAGCAGCAGGAAGCCCCAAAGTAAGGATACTAAGATCTTTTTCACAGGTTTGCTTTAAGGATTAAACAAAATGTATGTGATTGGATTAGCTGAGTGCATGATATATAGCAATCTACAAATAGTACCTATGTATTAAGAAAGTAATGTTTAACCAGCTTCAAATCTTTAAGAAACTCCAAAACATGATAAACACATCTATGTAGAGATGACCAATTAGGTGCCACAATACTGTCTCCTGAAGAGGTACCTTCTGCCCAAGGAATCCAAAATGGCATTGCTGGCTCATCAATTCACTCAGAGTCTCTTAATAATTCATTTGTTAAGAGCAGCAGCAGCATCAACAATTTACAGGTGAGAAAAGAGAAAGCCACCATTCCAGCTGTTCAGGTCCAAAACCTTGGAGTCAGACTTGAATTTTTTCTTTCATATTCACAACCAGTCTATTATTATTTTAGACTTCAAACATATATCCATATTTCAACCACTCCTTACTAGCCCTCATGTGACTATTTTAATCCAATGCCCTTCTCTTTCACCTGGATTATTACCACGCAATAGATCTTCCCTGAAGGAAAAATAGTTGTTACTTATGTCCCCATAGTCTATCCTTCACCGAAATGAGAAGGATCCTGTTAAAATGTAAATCATCTCATCTCTTTAAATGATGGGAGTCATCTGCAGTGACTCCCCATGTCAGTGAGATAAAAATCTAGAGATCTTACTTCAAAATCCAAAGACCTTACTTCTGCACAGCAAAATAAACCATCAACAAAATGAAAAGGCAACCTACAGAATGAGAGAAAATATTTACAAATCCTGTATCTGATAAGGGATTAATATTCAATGTACATAAAGAACCCACACAACAGCAAAACAAAACAAATAATAATATGATTTAAAACTGAGCAGAGGAACTGAATAGACAATTCTAAAAAGAAGATATTCTAGTGCCCACAGGAATATGAAAAGATGCTCAACATCACTGACTCATCAGGCAAATGCAAATCAAAACCATGATGACCTCTCATACCATACCTGTTAGAATGACTATCATCAAAAAGACAACAAATAACAAGTGCTGGTGAGGATGTGGAGAAAAAGAAGCCATTGTGTACTATTGGTGGGAGAGTAGATTGGTACAGCCACTATGGAAAAGCAGTGTGGGAGTTTCTCAAAAATTAAAATTAAAAATAGAACTACCATACAGTCCAGTGATCCCACTTCTGGATAGATTGTCTAAAGGAAATGAAATCACTATCTCAAAGAGATATTTGTACCCACCCCATGTGCAACCCACTCCAGTACTCTTGCCTGGCAAATCCCATGGACGGAGGAGCCTGGTGGGCTGCCGTCTATGGGGTTGCACAGAGTCGGACACGACTGAAGCGACTTAGCAGCAGCAGCATGTTCACTGCAGCGTTATTCACAATTGCCAAGATATGGAGGCAACCTAAGGGTCCATCAACAAATACATGGAAAACCAAAATGCAGTGACTATATATAAAACACCATATTACACAGCCATGAGATAAAAGAAAATTTTACCATTTGTGACAACGTGGATAGAGCTTGAGGGCATTATGTTAAGTGAAATAAGCCAGTGGTGTTGTTCACTTGCCGAGTCATGTCTGACTCTTTGCAACCCCATGGACTGCATCATGCCAGGCCTCCCTATCCCTCACCATTTCCCGGAGTTTGTCCAAGTTCAAGTCTAGTGCATCGGTGATACCATCCAGCCATCTCATCCTCTGACGCCTCTTCTCCTCTTGCCCTGAGTCTTTCCCAGCAGCAGGGACATTTGCAGTGAGTCGGCTGTTTGCATTGGGTGACCAAAATTTTGGAGTTTCAGCTTCAGCATCAGTCCTTCTAGTACAGAAAGACTAGAAATAGGCCAGTACAGAAAGACAAATACTGCGCGATCTCACGTATATGTGTAATCCTAAAAAATTAACATAGAACTCATAGAAACAGAAAGTAGAATAGGTTGCCAGGGACTAGGGACTGGGAGAAATAGGGCGAAGCTAGAAAAATGGTACAAACTTTCAGCTCGAGATGAATAAGGTCCGAGAATCTAATGTGCAACATGGTGACCAAAGTTTAAAAAAAAAAACCCAAAGTTTGTATTATGGTTCCCAAGGCCCCTCCCCCATGATACCAGCCCGATTTCCTCTCTGACGTCCTCTCCCGCCACCCTCCCTTGTCGTCGTCCCCCATCCAGCCTGAACGGCCTCCTTGCTGTCCCTCAAACATTCCCAGTGAGCTTCTGCCCCAGGGTCTTTGAAGGAACCTGCAACACTCTCTCCCCAGCGTCTGTGTGCCCCACTCCTCACTACTCTCAGGTCTTCTTACTCAAGACCCACTTTCTCTGGGTCACGTGTACATGAAGTTAACGATGCTCTCTTCTCTACTTTGGAGTGTATTTAAAATTTTTCATTAAATTATTAGTTAAGTCAGTTTCTTGCTGGAGTTTTCTCTGGCTAGCCCATCTAAAATTTTAGCACTCCCTCCAACTTCACATCTGCATCCCCTGCTTTGATTTTTGTTCCTTGTTACTGACATTTTCTTTATTTATTTATATGTATTATCTGAATATAAGTGCCATGAGACCATGAGTTTTTAACCTGTTTTGTTTGCTATCATCTCTCCATTATTTAGCACAACTCCTGGCACACACACAAAAAGCTGCTCAATAAAGTTTTGCTGAATAAACAAGTAGGTGAATAGACCCAGTCGTTCTCCCTAAGACATCCAGTGATGTGTAGTTGTGTGCTCAGTTGCTCAGTCATGTCTGACTCTTTGAGGCCTCATGGACTGTAGCCCGCTAGGCTTCTTTATCCATAGCATTTTCCAAGCAAGAATACTGGAGTGAGTTGCCATTTTTACTCCAGGGGATCTTCTCGACCCAGGGATCGAACCAACGTCTCCTCATCTACTGCACTGGCAGGCGGATTCTTTACCACTAGACCTCCTGGACAGCCCCTAGTGACGTTAAATGGTGAATTCATTTTGTTTGGTGAATCCTGGTCTCCTTCGGAACCTTTTGCTTTTTGTGCTTTGGAAATCCCCAGCAGGTCTTACAGACATTATGTAGATCTACAGGTACCACTATCACTTCCAGGAGAGCTGAGAACCCCATTGCCGTGTAAGCGTCACCCACAATCTGAAGGAGCAGGGGTCTAAGCTCTATTCTACTTCTCCCACCACCTTTCTGCTTTTCCATGCAAGGCGCTCCACAGACCACGGGAGCTCTTGAGGAGCAGACTGTATGGATGTCATTACACATGACATACAAAGGTTAAGGACTCTGGGCCTGTTCTGAGGCCCATCAGTACCTCAGAGCAAGGAGGTGGAGAATGTATCACAGCCATGGAAGCTGGCACCACCTGAGGATGCCAAAGGAAGAAAGAGGTCAGAGAGAGACGGGTCCCAATTCTTCTTCATGAAATAAGCTTGCAAAAGAAAAAAAAAAAAAAAGAGTCATGGCTCTCTGAATTCAAGGTCTATAATCTGCCATAGGCCCTGCTGCGGACGTAAGGTGCAAAGTTACCCTTCTGTCCAGTGATTGGGGAGTGTTTCCCAATGACAAGAAGTCACAGCATTCTAGGTCACTCACAGGAAGAGACAGAGGACACCACCCCAGACATGAAGGACTGACTTGACATTGGCAATGAGATTCAGCCCTGACAGTCACTGAACACCACTGGGAACCAGCTACATTTTTCTGTTGATTCCCTGCAACTACTTGTGCTAAGTATCAAGACATAGACGATGGGGTGCATCTACAGCCTAGTTAATGGGCATGGGCTCTGTGACGGTTATACTATACAGAGAGTGGGGTAATGTCCAGGAGACCTGACATCAAGGTGAGAGCAATCACCTGGAGAACCCAGGAGTTAAACAGAAAGCATGAGTAACTGACGCATCTGCTTAAATTAAGGGCAATAAATAGTGAGATAGCACCAAGGCTGACAGAAAGACTGTACATGGGTGAACGCTTTTCTTATCATTCCCTTGGCTGAACTGTTTGTGATAAAAACAAGACAGCCAGAGGGGTAATTACACAATGACTTACAATTGGATATGAGAGTCAGCTGAAACTCGGCTAAGCCAAAATCTCAAACCATGTGAGACATGAGATCACCAATATCTACACGAGATATAATTCTAAACACCAAATCCATTTCAGTAGTTGAAAGAAGTCATGCTTTCATGAGGGAAGGGAGAGGAGGCTAAAATAATAGCTCTTAATATAGTACAGTGGCTGGAAGAATAGGTTCAATCCTGGCTTTACTATCTGTTGGATAGGTAACATTTAGTAGCTGGATAGGTAACATTTAGTAGTTGCTTGGGGCTTCCCTGGTGGCTCAGAGGGTAAAGAATCTGTCTGCAATGTGACAGACCCCGGTTTGATCCCTGGGTTGGGAAGATCCCCTGGAGCAGTTGCTTAGCCTCTCTAAATTTTAGTCTTAACCACAAATGGGACAATATGTGCACCTCACAGAACCGAAGTTATGAAAATTAATGAGACCACGCATGCAAAACATTTAGAATAGAATCTAGTACTATTATTATTGCTATTGAGAAAGTATTATTGCTATTGAGAAAGTATTATTAATAACATTGTAATAATGCAGGGGGAGGCAAAATACACATGTAAATATCCTATCTAGGTTGCAGACTATTAGAAAAAAAAAAGTGCTTCCTTATAAATGGGAAGGTGTCTGGAAGAGATTATGTGAGAAATGATCTAGCCAAATCAGTCCCTCCTTCCTGGTATCTTTTCACTAAATTCTCTCTGCTACATGTGATGGCAACAGACAAAATGTTACGATTCTGCCTTGATCAGTAGGTATTTATGTGATCAGATGGTCTGCAGAGAAGATCATGAACTGGGAAATCAGGTTATGGTCACTTTTGTACAATGTGACCTACAGGAGGTTACCATGCTCTCCTAGAAAGCAATGGCATTCCTTTTAAAATTCTGATTGAGATCATGATACTCCTTACCTCACAGAAGAGGCTATAAAAGGGACAGACCCATTTTATATAAAGTTATTTGTGTGTGTGTGTGTGTGTGTGTGTGTGTGTGTGTGTGTGTAAAGTTTTGAAACATCGATTCTGTGCACCCACCTTCCCCACCAAAGCTGTCCTTAGTCACAAGCCAGTATGCTTGGGAGATAGGATATGGAGCAGGATAGTTTACTGCTCTTCTTATACCAATAGTAGCAGGAGTTGCTGTCCATGGTTCTGAAAAGCCTTCTCTGGTCCAAAGAGTTGCTGTCTATGGTCACAACCCACTGTGGCTCAGACTTGTTCTCAGTGTTCAAAGATTTGCTCTAGCTGAAGTTTCCTTCCTCCCTTCCCTTGAGAGTTCTAGTTAGTTCTTCCTTGATCCTCTTGCTAACAGATTAGCCTGGGGGTCATGCTGATTCAGAGGAATCAAAGAAGCCAGTTCTATTTCAGGATTAATTTGGATGTTATCTGAACAAGATGAGTTTATCTTTTCTGGGTCCTCAGGATTGCTATGTGATTTCTCTGGTGGCTCAGCAGTAAAGAATCTGCCTGTCAATTCAGGAGGCTCAGGTTCCATCCCTGGGTCGGGAAGATCCCCTGGAGGAGGCATGGCAACCCACTCCAGTTTTCTTGCCTGGAGAATCCCATGGACAGAGGAGCCTGGTGGGCTACAGTTCATGGGGTTCCGAAAGAGTCGGACATGACTTAGCAACTGATCAACAACAAAGAACAGGATTGCTACAGGTCTCAATTAGCAGCAAAACAACACTCAAATCAATATAAAAGCAGCCTCTAGGGGGCCTTCTACACAAAGAATGACCCAGGTTCCAGAAAGGTTCTCTGTGGACTTGAATAAGCAGTCAGTGAACCTCTGGACCCAGACCAAGAACCATGGTTTCTAGTCTAAATTTCATTAAAGGCAAAGTCGCAGGATTACTGTCTTCAGTAACTGATCTTCAATATCTATCTCTGTTCACTCAACTTTCTTTCTGCATCCTGTGTAAGACAGAACTTTTTTACTCCTGACCATACATCTAGATTGGAATTGGCTCAAACACTGTTTTTCTCGGTGTGTATATATATGTGTATATGGAAAAGCTTAGCGGAAAAAAATGTGGGAAAGTAGAACTGGGTAATTCCATTCTCCATTTAGATGCTGGCTCCATATTTTAGCTTCCTGCTTATAAACAGGTGGTTAACAACGGATGTCATGAGACAGCCATGTGATGCATACAGCAGGAAGCACAGAACTGGGCAGGAGTCCTACCCACAGGCCTTCACAGTCTAAATATCAAGCTCTGCACTCTTCAGGGAATGGAGAGCTATAAATAGCTGAGTAGTGACATCATCTTCTTCCAGCCTGTTGTTGTTCAGCTATCAATTATACTTTTTAAAGAGCTTACAAAAAAATTAATAGATGGTAGGAAATTCGACAGCATTGTTTAGCCATAAACACACACACACACACACATCCTGCAGGCCAACAGATTTGAGTGGCTACTTATTAGAATAAAAGAGCTTCCCTGATAGCTCAGTTGGTAAAGAATCCACCTGCAATGCAAGAGACCCCAGCTGGATTCCTGGGTCGGGAAGATCCCCTGGAGAAGGGATAGGCTACCCACTCCAGTATTCTGGCCTGGAGAATTTCGTGGACTGTATGTATAGTTCATGGGGTCACAAAGAGTCAGACACGGCTGAGCATTTTTCACTTTGTATGCTTATTAGAATAAAAGCTTCATCTAGCCCACTCCTCTGAATGTATGCCGGAGATCTTGAGTCTAACAAACCCCTAATGCCCTCTTCTTGTCTAAAGGGCAGAGTTCTTCTCTCAATAATTCCTTGGCACTGTCTCTAAAAAAGGTCTCTATTTCTTTGAACAGTGAGAAACTTGAAACTTGGGTTCAACTTTGAGTGAGTAGCAGCAGCCTGTGATCCTTTAAAATACATCTGAGACTTCCCTGGTGGTCCAGTGGCTAAGACTCCATGCTCCCAAGGCCAGGGGCCCACGTTTGACCCCTGGTCACAGAACTAGATCCCACAAGCCACAGCTAACAAAAAGAGTCAGTATGCTGCAATCAAGGCCCTGTGTGTTGTGACAAAGATCCAGCACAGCCAACTAAATAAATAATAAAGTATTTTAAAATAACAAATAAATACAATAATATTAAAAAGTAAAATAAATCTGATGTGTTAACGGGAACTCCCACCCCTCTTGTTCCCATCATAAAGTGAGGCCCAGACTGGACATAAGGAGGAAAGACTTGGGGAGGGGAGCCTCTGCTTTCAGTCGACCTTGAACCGATTTCCCGACCTCCTCCATCTTGCTAACCAAGCAGCGACTGTGTATCAAACAAGTCAGCTCTATATCTGGAGAGCAAGCCTCCAAAAGGACAGGTGATGCTGTGACTGTCTCATGGGAGATGGAGGAGGGAGTGGTCCTTAGCGTATATCCTCTACCTCCTGGGCAGAGCATCACCAAATAGACACAGGTGACCTCAAGCCCCACTCCACTAAATTCCTACATGGTGCCACCCTTATGCTGACCTGAAGCCGAAAAGCCCCTTGGAACGTCAGAGAATGTCACCTTTCCCCAGTGACCTTGGATTCTTACATTTCTTAAAAAAAAAAAAAAAGAAATGGTGTCTCCCTTATAAGGAGTAAGAGAAGAGGGTAGGCGGGAAATCGAGAAAAGATTCTGTTTAAAAATGTATATGTGCGTGTATCTACATTTATATAAATAGCAACCGAAATGGAACGTGGAGGGGCCCGGGCTATTTTAAGGACGAGCTGCAGTCGTAAAGTAATCTCCTGAGTGATGCTACTTTCTGGCCGCGCGCCCTCGCGTCCAGGCGAGGCGGTGGTGCTTTTTATTCTAGTCACATTGAATGCCTCTTACGAATCCATCCATCTTAATCAGCACCTACCACTCGCGGCATCTCTGCAGTCAGGAAGCAGAGAAGCAGACGGCAGCGGGGCACGGACGGGGTGTGAGGGCAGTGGCGAGAGGTGACGTCAGGAAAGGAAGGAAGGAGAGGAAGGGGGTAGGGCAAAGAGCTGCTGGGGTGGGGAGGAGGTGCAGCCTCCTCCTCCGTGCAGCCACGGAGACCCCTCTGACCACCTCTCTCTGTGAAGGGACCCTCCTTGGCAGGTGTGACTCAGCGAGGCGGGGGGCTGAACGGTGAGGCGAGGGGGCAGGGCCTGCGTCTTCAGGGGGCCAGATCGCAAAGCTCTGGCTCAAATAGCAGGTGCCCCTGCAATCAAAGCTCCTGATACACGGGGGTTGGAAGCGGGTGCGGAGGAGGAGAGAGGGCCAGTGGCTGGCCCCTTTATCTTCCCTCTGCTGTCTCCTTCCCAGCCTCGGCCTCATCCCCTGCCTTGCCTGGAGCCCTGCTGTCATAGAGCAGTCCTTTCCCCCAACCCTCTTGACTCCTGACACATTCGAACGCCCGGCTCCTCCTCTCTGGTCCCTTGGGAGGTTCCCATTGGCGTTTCAATCACCCAAAAGCCAAGTTCTTCCAAAGAGGGTTGAGGGCTCCCCAGTCCACTCGGCCATAGCCACAGAAGCAGTCTCACCTGCACCTCACTCCATACCTGCAACCTCAGCCCACCCGCTAGCTGTCAGGCTGGGGTCTGGGGTGAATTCTGAGCTCCGCAAACCCGTGTTCACCCAGTCTGGGTCGGCCCTTATCACATGGCCGTAATTCCACTTCCTATTTCACTTACCGCTGCAGCCAGAAACACTGGAGACTGCGTCCTCCTGGGCTGAGCACCTGAAAGGCCTGCCAGGCCCTGGCTCTGAACTCATCCCCCAGCAGGGAGCTGAGGCCCCTCTAGAAACATCCTCTAGCTGAGGTCCCTCTCGTTGCATCCCTCTGTGATGCAACGTGGCCACCCACCGACATCACCACGCCAGAGGCTCCAGGGAGACCAGCGCCATCGGACTCAAGCCCGGGCTCGTCACACACCTCCAGACGCTGTCCTTTGGAGTGGCTTCACTGCCCTCATGGGGCCAGCTTCTCAGGCCTGGAACCAAAGCGGGTGGCCACATTGCTTCATGGGTGCTTCTAGAGGGACCTCAGCTCCCAGGTGGGGTGTGAGGTCCCAGGCCTTTCAGGTGCCCAGCCAAGGAGCATGCAGTCTCTAGTGTTTCTGGCTGCAGCAGTAAGTGAAATACCGGGCGGGATTTTGGCCATATGACAGAGGCTGATCCAGACTGGGCGAGCACAGGGGGATCACCCCAGTCTCCTGGAATCGTGCTTCCAGGCAGGGCTGGGAAGTCTTGAGAGGTTACATCTGTGTGTGTAACCACATTCACACACCATTTATCATATTACCACAAATCTCACATTGGTTTGGCTCCAAGTATTGGGATCTTTTTGACAACACCTCATCTCTTTGAGTCGGGCACGAATGAGCAACTTCACTTTCACTTTTCACTTTCATGCATTGGAGAAGGAAATGGCAACCCACTCCAGTACTCTTGCCTGGAGAATCCCAGGGACAGAGGAGCCTAGTGGGCTGCTGTCTATGGAGTCGCACAGAGTCGGACACGACTGAAGCAACTTAGCAGCAGCAGCAACATCTCTTTGCTGAACATGGTCAGGTGAGGGCTGATTTCATGGATCAATGAAAAATGTGTGGTTCACACTGGCCACATGTCCTCCAGCAAGTCACCCTCTTGGGCCTCAGTTTCCTTATTTACATGACCACAGAGGGTGAACTATATCCACTCGAAAACCCCTTCAGGGCTGTTTTGGGAGCCTATGCTACAGATCCACAGAAATCTAAATGTAGAGAGAAATTTTAAAGGAGGCAATGGCTCAAAAATTACATGTTTTCTTTGGTCATCATTATCTGTTAGCAACTTCTCAATCAATGACATTTCTCATGGATACCGACTAAAATATACCTTTGTAACTCACTATGACTCTCTGTTCTATTAAGAGGCTCTTCTGGGGGTGAGTGGATCAACAGGCACACAGCGTTTTATTACATCTGGGCGCCCAAAGCTCCAGACGTCACGTTCCTACGTTGCCAGTGGTTCTGTCCTCTTTTGTCCTCTCCTGACAATATTTTCGGATGGCCTCAGCTAACTTGAGCAAAGGCTTACAGCAGCTTTTCTACAGACTCTGCTTTTCTCTTAAATGTTCTTCATATATGGCGGAAGTTAAGTGTGAAGGAGCAGAGCGTGCCTCTGTTCTGTTGAGAGCAAGAAATAAAATTGTCCCCAATGAGAGATTTCCTTTCCAAGTTTCCTCTTTGGAAAAGAATGAAACATGATACCCACCCATCCCTGTTTTCTTAGCTTTTTGTCTCCTGGTGGTGTCAACAGAAGCGTGCATATGTGGTTGTGTAAAGACAGTTCCTGTGCGTGAGAAAAGGACTGGCCTTAGGGGAAGGGGAGTGAAATAGGCAAAGTCTTCCTCCACCAACTAGACAGATGTGTACACACACACACACACACACACACACCCACACACACACACACTCACACACACGCAAAGGCGTCTCTCCAGTTTTTCTCTCAAACTAACTCATCTGTACTGACTTTCATATTTTCTTTTCAAGATTCTTTTAATGTGGACCATTTTTAAAGTCTTTATTGAACTCATTACCACACTGCTTCTGTTTCATGTTTTGGTTTTTTGGCCCCAAGGTATGTGGGATCCTAGCTCCCTGACCAGGGATTGAAACCACAGCCCCTCCACTAGAAGGCAAAGTCTTAACCACGGGGCTGCCAGGGAGGTCCCTCGTATTTTCTATATTCACTTTATTAAACATGACTCCACTCAACAGAAACTTAGGGGCATCCAGTGTATGTCAGGCACCTTGCTTAGTTCTGGGACCGCAACGAAGACAACCATATCAGCTGTAAGCCCCTCAACCCTTGGTGTGTCAGATACTGTTCTAAGCCTTTTACCTGCTTTAGCTCCCTCCATCCTCACAACCTCCCCATGAAGCAACTACAGGGAGGTCAAGACGATGGAGCACAGATAACCAGAAGCCAGAGAGCTAGTAAACAGAAGAGCCAGGGTGTGAACCCAGAGTCTATGCTCTCAGCCACCTCCGAATATTGCAGACCTTGCTTTCTCCTTCTAGCCGGTGAAATGCCATTTGAAAAAATAATCAGGGGCTTTTCTGGTGGTAAAGAATCTGCCTGCCAAAGCAGGACACATAGGTTCGATCCCTGATCCAGGAAGATCTCACATGCGGTGGAACAACTAAACCTGTGCACCACAACTGCTGAGCCTGTGCTCTAGAGCCCGGGAGCCGCAACTGCTGAGCCCACGTGCCGCAGCTACCGAAGCCCGAGCACCTAGCTCCCATGCTCTGCAACAACAGAAGCCACCACAATGGGAAACCTGCACGCCACCACGAGAGACTAGCCCCCGATCTCTGCAACTAGAGAAAAATCCATGCAGCTTTGAAGACCTACTACAGTCAAAAATAAATAAAATTACTAAAAAAAAAACTAAGGCACCAAGAATAGAATTTCTTCTTATATAAGAGGAGACCATTCCAGGGGGGAGGGGATAGTACATGCAATGGCCTGAGGACATGAACATCTGTAATGGGGCATGAAAATCCTTGAGTGTGGGCCATGGGGTGCTGAGACATTTGCTCAAACATTATGCTGGGTGTGGCTGTGAGGGTGTTTCTGGATGGGATTAGCATCTTAATCAGTAGACAGGAGTAAAGCAGATTGCCCTCCCTAATGTGGGTGGGCTTCACCAATTAGGTGAAGATCTGAATAGGAGAAAAAGGCTGATCTTAGCTGTTCTCCTGGGTTCCCTTACCCTACTGCTCTCCACCCGGGTGCCCTTTCCCAATAAAGCCTCTTGCTTTGTCAGCACATGTGTCTCCTCAGACAATTCATTTCCAAGCGTTAGACAAGAGCCCAGTTTCGGGCCCTGGAAGAGGTCCTCCTTCCTGCAACAAATGGCGACTCTGGTGGGGACTCTTCTTTGCTGAGACTGACATCCTGACCACTCGGGGTACTCAGGGGCCAGCTTGCCTGCCAATGGGCCAGACCCAGCGGCTGCAACTGGGACCCTTTAGTCCCTGGTATCCTCCTGACTCGGACAACTGGCCAGAGTGCCCCAACTGGTAAAGAACAAGAGACTTTATTGACCTCTCTCCCCTTCCCTCTCTCTTTCCTCTCCTTAACCCTTCCTATCCTTCCCTGTTTTTCTAGTCCCCCGGTCCTGGATGCAGGAATCTGGTCGAAGGGCCCTCAGCCTGAGCTGAGGATTGGAGACTGATCACCTCCTCTCGGCAGAGAACTCAAATTCTGGTTCTGGTCTGGTCTGATTTCTGGTAGGGCCAAGTTCCAGTCCTCCCTTCTCTGGAGGCCCAGGGAAAAGTCCCATAACACCTGGGTATCTGTAGGTGGCAGGAGATATTTGTAAGGCCACCCCTTTCATCCCCACTCTCCCGCCTCCTCCCCCTTCTTCTTTCAACCTGGCTTCCTTTCCTCCCTTGAAATCTTTGATGTTAGTACTTGGATCTGAAGTTCTGTGTCTCTATAGGAGGTTTTCTGAGAGACTGTATTCTTGTATTTAAGGGCTTCCCTGGTGGTGCGGAGGTTAAAGCGTCTGCCTGCAATGTGGGAGACCTAGGTTTGATTCCTGGGTCGGGAAGATCCCCTGGAGAAGGAAATGGCAACCCATTCCAGTATTCTTGCCTGGAGAATCCCATGGATGGAGGAGCTTGGTGGGCTACAGTCCACAGGTCGCAAAGAGTCGGACGAGACTGAGTGACTTCACTTTCCCTGAATGAGAGAAAATTCTTCCCGCCTGACAGCCTTTGAACTGGGATGATGACTTTTTCCTGCCTTCAGACTCTCACTGAAACATCAGCTCTTCCTGGGTTTTGGGCCTGCTCGCCTTCAGACTCAGACTGGAATTACACAGCAGCTCTCCTGGGTCTCCAGCTTGCCAGCTACAGACCATGGGGGCTCATCAGCCTCCGTGACTGTGTGTGTCATTATTCCTCATAATAAGTATCTCCTTGCCTCTGTCTCTATTTCTACTGGTTCGGTTTCTCTGGAGAATTCTGGTCAAGATGGGTGGGAAGTGCTGTGTGCCTAGTCACTCAGTCATGTCCGACTCTTTGTGACCCCATGGGCTGCAGCCTGCCAGGCTCCTCTGTCCATGGGGATTCTCCAGGCAAGAATATTGGAGTGGGTTGCTGTGCCCTCCCTCAGGGGATCTTCCCAACCCAGGGATCGAACTCAGGTCTCCCACACTGCAGGCAGATTCTTTACCACTCAGCCACCAGGGAAGCCCGGGAAGTGCTGGGGGAAATGAAAACAAAAGGCAAGCTGTGTCCAGATAAGGAAATGTGGCTGAGATCATGGAGGACCAGGAAACAGACAAAGCTGTCTCTTGTCCCTCCCAGAGAATTCCTGTTAAAATGAATGGCCAAGTCTTAGACTCTTAGAGCAGAATGGTAGGCATGACCAGGGTGAGTAGGGGATGACTGGGGCTCACGATGATGATACACTAGTGTGCCAAGAGGCATCTGTGGTCCCAATCACAGGATCCAGATCTGGGGACGAAGGGGAATTTTTGTTGTTGCTCAGTTGCTAAGTCGTCTCTGACTCTTTTTGACCCCATGGACTGCAGCACACCAGGCTTCCCTGTCCATCACCAACTCATGGAGCTTACTCTAATTCATGTCCATCGAGTCGGTGATGCCATCCAACCATCTCATTCTCTGTTGTCCCTTTCTCCTCCTGCCTTCAATATTTCTCAGCATCAGGGTCTTTTCCAATGAGTCAGCTCTTCACATCAAGTGGCCAAAGTATTAGAGTTTCAGCTTCAGCATCAGTACTTCCAAAGAATATTCAGGACTGATTTCCTTTAGGATTGACTGGTTTGATCTCCTTGCAGTCCAAAGGGCTCTCAAGAGTCTTCTCCAACACCACAGTTCAAAAGCATCAATTCTTCAGCGTTAGAGAGGTCCTAATTCCCCTCACTTCTACCCTGCCCTGTCATTTATGGAAGAGAAGGCTGAGGTCAGGGAGGGGAGTGCAGGTCTTGGGTGACGTCTCTGTGTGTGACAGAGTGCGTGTCACAACTTCCGCCTAAAACCCAGTCTGGAGTTCACTCCCCAAATCACCCATCCTCCCACCGCCCCAGCTGGCTCCACCTCAGACATGTCTAGGAAATCTGCCCCACAATACAAGGAGGAGAAAGAGGAAGTGTGACCACATGCACACACATATGCCTTGGTTGTCATTTTGAGCCTAATTGTTTTAACACCAGCTGTCAGGTCTGCAAAATTCTTCTCTGTACCAGTGACCTGTAAGATCTAGAATAACAAGGATGTGTTTAAAAATAGTCTGGATTCCTAGAATTCAGTTCTCCTTCTCACCTGCCCTTCTCCATCTTGCTGACAGGCCTGGTAAGAACTCCACTTCAAATTTATGAGTACAAAGCCAAATGCTGTGATTCAGATTTATTAAGAGCGGTAGAGAAAAGTGGTGGACAAGACGCAGGGACCCGAGCTCATTTTCAGCAAAGCAGGCTGGAAACTTTGGCAGACACTCAACCCCACACCCCAGCAGAGTCACCTCTCCCAGTTCTCCAAGCTGGGACACTCATTTATCCCACTGCCCCCAGTGGGGATCCAGTCCCCCCAGGCTCTCACAGATAAGCTAAGACCTGAACGCCCCTTGGTAGTGAGACCACAAGCTCCCTGCAGCCCAGACCCCCACAGACTCTGTTCTTTCTGCCACTGAGCAGCATGGCAGCAAAGTAGAAGCCAGCTCTGCAAGCTAATTCAAGGTCAGATCCTGCACAGCTGCTAACTAGCCATGGGACGTGACAGTCAAATTCCTAAATCTCTCACAGTCTCAGTTTCCCATCTGCAAAACCTGGCTCCCATGACTGTTCTAAGAATAAACATAAGGTACAAAGTACCCCACATTCCACAACTGGAAGGTAACAGAAACCCTTTTCTTCCCCTTCCTAAGCCCAGCTGTCTCACTCTTTCAAACACATCTCGATAACAGTAAGTAAGGGGAATTTCAGTCAGTTCATGGCATCGCGTTTATGACATGGAGAAACTGGAGGCAAGTTCAATACCCAACGTTGAGGATATGGTCAAATTATGATTCATCTCTTCTATGAAGTTATGTGCAAGCATTCAAATTCTGTTTTATTGACATGAGGAAATGCTCAAAACATGATGCTAAGAGAAAAATCCAGCATGCAGATTGTATTTATAGTATGATCTCAGTAATGTGAATGAAAACACAAAAATAAAACTAGGCGAAATGTTGACAGATATTTCTGGGCAGAGGATTTATCAGTGAGAGCTTTCTCTTTATGCTTTTTTCTTTCCAGAACAAAAATGTTTAAAGAAATAAAGTGATGGTCACCAGATTTTTCATTTCAAAAGAGAAGAGCTGGGCCAATACAATGAGGGGCAAAGAGTCTCTTCCTGGACAACAAAATTTATTTAAAGTTCTGAATAAAAGCTGTTTTACATATCTGACCCAACAGTGAGGCAGCCAAAGGAGATGGAGAAATGAGTCTTGTTCTGGACCTCTTTAGGTTGTGTATAAATGAGTTGAGGGGAAGCTTTGAAGCAACTGACTCTCTTCCTGTGGATGGGGTAGGCATCAGTGTGTGTAGACAGAACCCATCAGTGTGTGTAGACAGAACCCATCAGTGTGTGCAGACGGAGCCCATCAGTGTGTGCAGACGGAGCCCATCAGTGTGTGCAGACAGAGCCCATCAGTGTGTGTAGACGGAGCCCATCAGTGTGTGTAGACGGAGCCCATCAGTGTGTGCAGACGGAGCCCATCAGTGTGTGCAGACGGAGCCCATCAGTGTGTGCAGACGGAACCCCATCAGTGTGTGTAGACGGAACCCATCAGTGTGTGCAGACGGAGCCCATCAGTGTGTGCAGACGGAGCCCATCAGTGTGTGCAGACGGAGCCCATCAGTGTGTGCAGACGGAGCCCATCAGTGTGTGTAGACGGAGCCCATCAGTGTGTGTAGATGGAGCCCATCAGTGTGTGCAGACGGAGCCCATCAGTGTGTGCAGATGGAGCCTTATCAGTGTGTGTAGACGGAGTCCATCAGTGTGTGCAGACGGAGCCTTATCAGTGTGTGCAGACGGAACCCCATCAGTATGTGCAGATGGAGCCCATCAATCACTCTCAGGACAGCATGAGATTCTCAGCTCCAGGCCAGCATGCAGTCAAGGGCACAGTCAAGAAGGCTTCTTCCAGGACCCCAAGATTTAAGGTCAACTGGGAGAACTTTCATGTACTTATACACTGACAGTTTAGAGAATTAAGAGAAATGTGAAAGAGGAAGTTGTCTAAATGCCCAGACCAAGAGCAGCTAACAGAGCTGTCCATCTGTGAGTACAACCAGAAAGTTCTATCCTTGGAGAAGCCTTGAGGAACACCTAACCCAACACACTCAAGTTACTGATGAAAAATACAGCCTGACAGAGGTGAAGTGATATTTCCCAGAGTTGCCAAGCCAAGAAGTGTGTGTGTGAATAACCTAGACAGCATATTAAAAAGCAGAGACATTACTTTACTAACAAAGGTCCATCTAGTCAAAACTGTGGTTTCTCCAGTGGTCATGTATGGATGTGAGAGTTGGGCCAAAAGGAAAGCTGAGCACCAAAGAATTGATGCTTTTGAACTGTGGTGTTGAAAAAGACTCTTGAGAGTCCCTTGGACTGCAAGGAGATCCAACCAGCCCATCCAAAAGGAGATCAGTCCTGAATAGTCATTGGAAGGACTGATGCGGAAGCTGAAACTCTAATACTTTGGCCACCTGATGCGAAGAACTGACTCATTTGAAAAAACCCTGATGCTGGGAAATATTGAAGGCGGGAGGAGAAGGGGCCGACAGAGGATGAGATGGTTGGATGACATCACCGACGCGATGGACATGAGCTTGAGTAGGCTCCAGGAGTTGGTGATGGACAGGGAGGCCTGGCACGCTACAATCCATGGTGTCACCAAGAGTTGGACACGACTGAACAACGAACTGAACTGAGAAGGTACAGGAACCAAGCCCATGCACAGCCTTACTGCCCTGGCGCCCTCTAGTGACAAAAAGGTCATTGCAGCTAAGCAGGGTCGGGATTCTCCAGGCAAGAATTCTGGAGTGGGTTGCCATGCCCTCTTCCAGGGATCTTCCCGACCCAGGGATTGAACCCACATCTCTATGTTTCCTGCATTGGCAGGCTGGTTCTTTACCACTAGAGTCACTTGGGAAGCCCATATGATGTGTACATCATCACAATAAAAAACAACGATACTGGTGTGCATTAATACAGAAATATGCAACAACATTCTGTTTAACGAAAAACATAATATGTTGTGTTATGTTAAACATACACATTTATGCTAGCATAAATATTAAAAGATATGAATCAAACTGTTAACAGTGATTATTTCTGAACCATGAGATGCCATTTTATTGTCTTCCTTTACATACTTGAGTTTCTCAGTTTCTACGATGGATGTTATAACTTACAATAAAAGTGTTTTCAAAGATAGAAGGAAGAAAAATGTGGGAGACAGAGATTGATGGAATGATTGATTCACTAGGGAGTGGAGTGAGAAATGGGCTGGGGAGGAAAAGAACAGAAGCAGGAGAGCCAGTGTGGCCTTTGCCACAATGAATGAATGAATGAATGCCCACAGGGTGACCACTGTGAGCAAGCCTGGCTTAGAGAAGAAGGCTTCCGCCCGGGGACCACCGGGGCAGAAGGTACCACAGTTTCCATTGCTCACCCCTTACTTTGTATATTGGATGCTCTATGACACATCAGTCCCTGGAGACACCAGTATGACCAAGATACTTTATCCGTCTTCCCAGAATGGACTATGATGGGAAATAAAATACATTCCATGATGTGAGAGAGAAAAATAAGCCATCAAGTGATACAGAGCAAGGCATCCGTGGACGTACAGAGTGCTGGGAGACAGGAGCCGAGTAAAAGGGGACTGCTCTGCGAGCTGGCACCTGCAGTCTCATGCTGGCCAGACCCAGAGGAGCAGAGTTTG
This sequence comes from Bos indicus, assembly GCF_029378745.1. Classification (NCBI taxonomy): domain Eukaryota; kingdom Metazoa; phylum Chordata; class Mammalia; order Artiodactyla; family Bovidae; genus Bos; species Bos indicus. The sequence goes on from NC_091767.1 coordinate 8,055,608, forward strand.
GGGTTTCAACCAGAGGACACAGCATGTGTAAAGGCTCAGAGGTCACAGAGAGCCAGGCGGTACACTACGGACAGGGGCTGTGGGATTTCTTCCCTTGAAGAACTTGCAGAACAAGCAGGCATTCCTGTCCAACTGGCTATGGGGTTTTCAGTGGCTGCCTCTGCAGGTTAACCAGCAAGGAGCCATCTCCCTCTTCTCCCTTAGCTTACAGAAACTCATCTCTGTTCCAGCCACAAAGTGGAGAAAGTAGGCTCCTCCTCCAACCCAGGGAGTGAACATGATTGGTTTAAGTCAAGCAATTACTCCTGTTTCTCTTTTCTGGTGATTAGTGTCGAACTGGACATATAACCAAATTCTGGCCAATGAACCCTAAGAAGAACCCTGCTAGGTGGCTTCTGGTTAGGGTTTTGCTCCTCAGCAAAAGAAGGAGCTGCTAAGGAACAAGTTCGTGTTATATACTTGTTCCCTTAGATCCAGCCTGGGATGCTGCTCTGATAATGGGAACTGTGGCAGCCACTTTATGCGCACGAGGGTCAGGCTAGGAGAGTTGCAGAAACAGGGGTCCAATATCCTAACATTTTCGAATTACTAAACAGTTCTTAGAAATACCCATCTCTAGCATTCTGTTATGTAATATAATTAAATGCCTTTCTCATTAAGCTTCTGTCAGTTGGTTATTCTGTTCCTGCTGCTAAATGCATCTTAAGTAATATGCCAGCTTCAAGACCAGATGATAATATGAGGGCTTCTGTGGGTCTGACAGTAAAGCCTGGGTCCCAGGGTTCATCTGATGCCTGGAGCCAGTACTTCCTTTCCATCAGGTCAGCCCTCCCCTGTAGCCTTTCACAGGCACCAAGAAATAAAGCTATTAACATTGTTGCCAGCCAGCTATCATCATCACTGCCATCAATAGTGATGACTGGGTGCAGAACAGATTCTACCAAACCCACAGAGGAAGGCGGGCTGGTGGAGTCAGCTCTTCTTTCCCCCAAACAAAGCACACTTGGTGAAAGAAGCAGGAAACGAACCCAAAGTAAAAACATCCACTCAGATCTCATCTGGTTGTTGTGGGTACAAGGGCTGCCACATCAGCACCGGGACACCCCTGCCTTCCTCCCAGGCCCCCTTGCTCCCCTTCCCCAGAGGTAGAAGAGGTAACACTCAGGTGAGTGAGTGAGGTGAGCAGGGCAGGATCTTGAGACCACAGGGGTGGGTGGCAGAGCTGGGGTGTGCAGGGCTCCCCTGAGCAAAGCAATGTGGGCTCCGCCGGAGAGAGAGAGAGAAGGAAGCATGCATCCGCCTTATTAGTGGACTGATGTTCATTTCTGACTGTGAGGTCCACCCAGGGAGCAGGATGACACAGCTCTGCTCCAACCAGGTTCTGGCATAGGTTAGCCAACCTCACTTTCATTTCCTTCTCGTGTGCTTGTTCTGCTCAAACGCCCTTCACGGCTCCTCCTTCTACAGAATCTAGCCCGACCTCTTCTGCCCGTCCTCCACCACGTCCCCCACCATGCCAGCTTTGTCTCCCACTTGCCTCCAGTGTGTACTCAAGGCCAAAGGGTGATGTGGGCTCTCAGGCAGGGGGGCTGACTGTGAAAACCCTGTGAACTACATCAGGGGTCTCTTCAGTTCCCTCTCTCAGCGAGGTGCCCTTCCCCACTTCCTGTCCATAACCCATGAGGGCTCCATGCCCGACATAACACATCCATCTGGGCCCAGGCACTGCTGGGAGCCCCGGAGGAGCCACGGGTCAGGCTGCTCAACTCATATCCCCAGATCCTAACAATCCATTCCAGGCCTGGGGCTCCCTAAGCTGAGGGACACTGGCTTACCTCATGAAGAACTTCTAGCTCAAAAAGAGCAAGGGCCTGAAGGACTGTCGCTCTTAAACTGTAGTCTGAAGTTGGGTACAGCAGTCATACACGGATATGAGAGCTGAACCAGAAAGAAGGCTGAGCACTGAAGAATTGATGCTTTCGAACTGTGTTGCTGGAGAAGGCTCTTTTGAGCTCCTTGGACAGCAAGAGGATCAAACCAGTCGATCCTAAAGGAAATCAACCCTGAATATTCATTGGAAGGACTGATGCTGAAGCTCCAATACTTTGGCCACTTGATGCAAAGAGGTGACTCACTGGAAGACACTGATGCTGGGCAAATTGAAGGCAAAAGGGGAAGGAGGCGGCAGACGATGAGATGTTTGGATGGCATCACTGACTCAGTTCATGAATTTGAGCAAACTCCAGGAGATGGTGAAGGACAGGAAAGCCTGGCGTGCTGCAGTCCATGGGGTCGCAAAGAGTCTGGCATGACTGAGCGACTGACCAACAACACAAACAAAAGCTGTGTAGGGGTTTGTTAGCACAGATGCAGAGTCAGGCCCCAAATCACACCTCTCCCCAAAAGTCAACAGACGTGGGTTGGTCCTGTTCTGTAGCTCCTTGCTCAGTCACTAAGTTGCGTCTGACTCTTTTTCAACCCCATGGACTGTAGCCCACCAAGTTCCTCTGTCCATGGGATTCTCCAGGCGAGAATACTGGAGTGGTGGCCAACAAACACATGAAAAGGTGCTCGACATGGCTCATTATTAGAGAAATGCAAATCAGAACTATGATGAGGTATCACCTCAACCAGTCAGAATGGCCATCATTTAAAAATCTACAAACAATAAATGCTGGAGAGAGTGTGCAGAAAAGGGAACCCTCTTGCACTGCTGGTAGAAATGTAAATTGATATAGCCACTATGGAGAACAGTACAGAGATTTCTTTAAAAACTAGACATAGAACTACCATATGACCCAACAATTCCACTACTGGGCATATACCCTGAGGAAACCATAACTGAAAGAGACATAGGTACCCCAATGTTCATGGCAGCACTTTTTACAATAGCCAGGACATGGAAGCAACCTAGATGTCCATCGACAAATATGGATAAACAAGTTGTGGTACATATATACACAATGGAATATTACTCAGCTATAAAAAAAGAATGCATTCGAGTCAGTCCTAATGAGATGGATTAACCTAGAGCCTATTATACAGAGTGAAGTAAGAAAGAGAAAGGCAAATATTGTATAATTATGCATGCGTATGGAATCTAGAAAGATGGTACTGACGATCTTACTTTCAGGAAAGCAATAGGAACAGATTTGTAGGCGCAGTAGGGGAAGGAGAGGGTGCGACGGACGGAGAGAATAGCAGGGAAACATATACACTACCATGTGTAAAATAGAGAGCAAGTGTGAATTTGCTGTGTGACACCAGGATCTCAACCCAGTGCTCTGTGACAGCCTAGAGGGGTGGGATGGGGCAGCAGATGGGAAGTGGCTTCAGGAGGGAGGGGACATATGCATCCCTGTGGCTGACTCATGTCGATGTATGGCAGAAATCAACACAATATTGTAAAGCAATTATCCTCCAATTAAAAAAAATAGAAAAAAAAATATTGGAGTGGGTTGCCATGCTCTCCTCTAGGAGTTCTTCCCAACCCAGGGATCGAACCCTTGTCTCTTATGTTTCCTGCACTGACAGGCAGATTCTTACCACTAGAGCCACTTGGGAAGCCCCTCAGCCTCTGGCAAATCGCTCTAAGGGTAAATCAATCTCTCCCTCTGTCCCCCTCCACCTCTCTCTCTCTTAATGAAGAGAAAGAGGGTCTGATAGAAATAGAAGGAGCTTTGAAATAAAACAGATTTAAGTTCAGAATTGGTCCCATTCATTCTACAAAATAGGGCTTCCCTGATAGCTCAGTTGGTAAAGAATCCACCGGCAATGCAGGAGACCCTGGTTCTATTCCTGGATTGGGAAGATCCGCTGTAGAAGGGATGGGCTACCCAGTCCAGTATTCTGGCCTGGAGAATTCCATGGACTATATAGCTTAACATTCTACAAAATGCCTGACCAGTGTTCCTCAAAACCGTCAAGGTCACCAAAAAGAAGTCTGAAAGGCAGCCAGTCTAAACAAGTCTAAGGAGACATGATGACTAAAAGCAAAGCCATGTCCTGGATGGGATCATGGAACAGAAAAATGAAGTTAGGAAAAAAAAAAAAACTAAGGCAATATGATAAGGTATGGTTTTGGTTAATAATAATGAATCAATCTGTTCAGTTCAGTTCAGTCGCTCAGTCGTGTCCGACTCTTTGCGACCCCATGAATTGCAGCATGCCAGGCCTCCCTGTCCATCACCAACTCCCGGAGTTCACTCAGACTCACATCCATCGAGTCAGTGATGCCATCCAGCCATCTCATCCTCTGTCATCCCCTTTTCCTCCTGCCCCCAATCGCTCCCAGCATCAGAGTCTTTTCCAATGAGTCAGCTCTTCGCATGAGGTGGCCAAAGTCCTGGAGTTTCAGCTTTAGCATCAGTCTTTCCAATGAACACCCAGGACTGATCTCCTTTAGAACGGACTGGTTGGATCTCCCGCAGTCCAAGGGATTCTCAAGAGTCTTCCCCAACACCACAGTTCAAAAGCATCATACTGGTTCATAAATTGTGACAAATGTTCCACACTAACGTGAAGCGTTAACAACACGAGAAACTGGGTATGCGATATATTGGCAACTCTCAGTAACACCTCTGCAGTAATTCTGTAAATCTAAAACTAGTCTGAAATAAAATGTTTATTAAAAATATGATAATAATAACTGGTCCTGGGCACTTAAACGTGGTATAACTTTGGGGAAATGATTTCCCCTCTCTAAGCCTCAGTTCCACATTATAAAATGAGATAAAAATATCTATGTCATGGGGATGATGGAGCAACTATAAAATGCTTTCACAAAGCCTAGCACACAATCTGCACTCATTAAACAGTCCTTTTTAAAATCCCAACCCAGAAATGTATTTGATTCACTGTTAGCACGTAATTAACCCATATTTAAAATTTCCATTTTCCCCCAAAACGTCCTTTATAACTTTTGTTTTGGCCCAATACCAAGGCTCACATAGTCCATTATGTTGTCCTTTAGTTTAAAACAGTGGCCCCCTCCTTCCCCCCTTTTTCTTCATGACACTGACACAAATTTAAATCAGATACTCCCAGGAGGTCAAAGAACAAAACCTGTCCACCAGAGTGGGAGGTGAACTCTGGCATAAGTGCTGTGGCCATTTCTTACTCATAATCCCGTTACGTCACGTCCTGCCTACCACATGCTGTGCACTCTGCTAAGGACATCCTATTCACTGCCCCTACGATTCTCAGCCAGCCTGTCAAATTAAGTATCCCTATTTGACAGAGGAGAAAACGGAAGCTAAGAACAATTAAGTGACTTGCCACAGTCCTACAGCAGTCACTAGTAAAGCTGGAATTTGAACTCTGACTCAAAACTCAAGTTCTTTCCCCAAAACCAAAACTATAGTCCTTTCAGGGCATGTGTGTGAAGGAAGTTGTTCAGTCATGTTCAACTCTTTGAGACCCCAAGGACTGTAGCCCTCGGGGCTCCTCTGTCCACGGGATTCTCCAGGCAAGAATACTGGAGTGGGTTGCCGGGCCCTCCTCCAGGGGATCTTCCCAACCCAGGGGTCAAACCTGCGTCCCTTACATCTCCTGCACTGGCAGCTGGGTTCTTTACTACTCGTGCCACCTGCCCTTTCAGGGCGCCCCCATTTACTGGGAGAGACTGGAATGGAAACAACTTATTGCAACAATACAATGACAAAAGAGCCAATACTCAAGCAAGTGGAGGATGGCACAGGGACCAAGAGGAAGGAAGCAAGGAGTCTCAAGGGAAAGCAGAGAGCCTTTTCAGGTGGGGGAGAGGGGGAAAGCCAGGCGGGGCTGTCGGGGAATCCTACTCTGCAGCCAGAGGGAAAGGGCCTTCGCTAGAGGGCACAGGTGCACGGTGGGCAAGACAAGAAAGCAGGTGGGCACCAGGCTGAAAAGGGTTCCTAAAGTCTTCATTCATGTTTCTATACGCTCAGTCATTCATTCACTCACCAAAATGTTTATGGGACTTCTCCTAAATGCCAGGTCTGTCTGAGATGATAAGGATACAGCAGAGAATAAGGGGACATAGCCCCTAGTCACATGGAATACAATCTAACCAAGAAGGAGGTAATAAATAAATAAGTGACATGGATGGTGGTAAATGTAGGGAGAAGAATAAAGCAGAAAGTGAAAGTCGCTCAGTCATGTCCGACTCTTTACGACCCCATGGGCTGTACCCCGCCAGGCTCCTCTGTCCATGGGATTCTCCAAGCAAGAATACTGGAGTGGGTCGCCATAACCTCCTCCAGGGGATCTTCCTAACCCAGGGGCGGAACCCAGGTCTCCCACATTGCAGACGGATTCTTTACCATCTGAGCCACCAGAGAAACCCAAGAATACTGGAGTGGGTGGCCTATCCCTTCTCTAGCAGATCTTCCCAACCCAGGAATCGAACCAGGGTCTCCTGCATTGCAGGTAGATTTTTTACCAGCTGAGCTACCAGGGAGGCAACAGGGAATGGCTGGGGCCAGAGGGCTGCTATTTTCAAGAAACAGAAAGGCCTGGTTGAGATATTGAGTAATGACCTGAAGGAGGGCGTGAGGAGGCTGGTGGTAAGGGTGGCAGGGGAAGAACCCTGCAGGTGGAAGAAGCAGTCGAGGCCAAGGGTGAAGTGAGGCAGGAAGGGAGGATGCGCCCAGCGGAGGGGGCTGCACTGGTACCTACTGGAGATACATACTCCTGCCTGAGGGCTCTGTCTGGCAGAGGCAGGCTCCAGACAGCAAAGGACTAACACTCAGACCAGCAATTTGTCCCCACAGATTCATTGAGAGAGACACTCAATATGTGGCCCCCTTTTGTGATTTCACAGTGCCTAGACTTGGCCCCAAATCTGTGTTGCTGATGGGAATCAGTGTGTGTGTGTGTGTGCACACGCGCACGTGCTCGGTCGCTAAGTCGAACCTGACTCTTCTGTGACCCCATGGACTGTAGCCCGCCAGGTTCCTCTCTCCGTGGCATTCTCTAGGCAAGAATACTGGAGTGGGTGGCCATGATGGGAACCAATGCCATCCATTCATCCGGAAGGAGCACAAACATCATACATGTATGGAAACCAGTGCTTGTATCCACTTCTACAGATGCTCTACCCTTACTTTGCAGGATGAATTAAACAAAAATTGAAATGTACTTCAGAGGGGTTCCTTAAGTAGTAGGGATTTGCTATATGATGTCTGTGGGCTTCCCTGATGGCTCAGTGGGTAAAGAATCTGCATGCAATGCAGGAGACCTGGGTTCAATCCCTAGGTCAGGAAGATCCCCTGGAGAAGGGAATGGCAACCCACTCCAGTATTCTTGCCTGGAGAATCTCAGAACAAAGGAATCTGGCGGGCTACAGTCCAAAGAGTCAGACATGACTGAGCACCTACACATCTGAGGGCTGTGGAAGGACCTCTAGGGTCCCCCGTCCATGGCCCTGTCTTCCAGCCACTCATGTGGGGGGCTCCCCACGAACCTCCTCCAGCGTTGGCTCCAGCATCGGCTTTCCTCCTCCTCCAACAACCAGGCCTGCAGGACAGACCCAAATCCATTGCAGGCCACTGCACGAAACCTCAGCTTTGTCCAAACACACCTTCTTCCCTCACATAGCAGACAGGCCTAAGAGGCCAGGAGGGACGTGTGAGGTTCTTCAGATCCATCATAATCTGAGCGCTTAAGGGTTCCCCAATGCCCTGTTTAGACAATCCCCATTTTCTAACAGCCGGTAAATACTCTGAGACCCGGTCTGCATTTTTAAAGGTCCTTAAATAGCTCATTTGCATAATCCATATTTTCAGAGCCCCTAAGCATTTGTCCTGCCTTCCTAATCTCAATCTTTATAATGCGTGAGGAAGAAAAGGCTTCCCAGGAGGGTAGCAGCCCTTCATATCCCTTCTGGGAGGATTGATTCTTGTTTTTTTTTTTTTTTTCTTTTTTTAAATGACCACATTTTCAAAAGCAGGCACAGAGCTAACCACAAAAGGAAAACATTTAAAGGGAAGCTGTTAACCTGTGCAGGCTTGCTAATGTTCTTTCCTTGAAGGCAGGAAACCCCCGGGCTCCCGAGGATGCTAATTACACGTCGGCCCCTGCGAACGCTTCAGTGAAGGCCGGAGCCCTCTCCCCGCCCAGACTGGTTCCCTCCTGGAGCCATGAAGAACGCAGGCTCCAAGAACGCAGGCTCGCCTGAACGTCTCTTTCAGGATCAGCTTTCCAGTTTCGGTCTCAGCTCAAAGCCTTCCCTGTGGAAAGGAAAGGCAATTTGCCAGGAGAAATTTCGGTGTCAGGAAATTGGGGGCTGTTCACCACGAATCTGGGGGAAAGCCTTTGCCCAGTGAGTAACAGGAACATCTGATTCCTGCAGGAGAAAACCGCAGGCGTTAGTAAGGAAAAGCCACCAGGAAGATGAATCCAGACAAGGAAGACCCCTGCTGCAGTCCCTCCACTCTCTGGGATGGAAAAATAATCTGTCCTGTTGGGAAGGACATCCAAAGTCCAAAACGTCTACAACCACAGTCAGACATGGACACCGCCTCCCTCCAGAATACTGAGCCAAAGAAACCAGGTCTTAAAAGGTACATACTGTATGATTTCCTTCCTGCTGACCTTCTAGAACTGATAAAAACAAACCTGCCACGATGAGGGAAGCTAGGGTTACCCTGGAGTTGGGGCTGGACAGAAGACTTGGGGGTGCTTCCAAGGTGCAGGTGAGAGCTCAATCTAGGTGCTGTTACCTGGGTGTGTTCACTCTGGAGATATGTACAAAGCAATACACCCTCTCTTTTCTTTTTTGAGGTTATCCAAATTGGCTTCCCTGGTGGCTCAGACTGTAAAGAAGCTGCCTGCAATGCAGGAGACCCAGGTTCAATCCTTGGGTCAGGAAGATCCCCTAAAGAAGGGAATGGCAACCCACTTCAGTATTCCTGCCTGCAGAATCCCATGGACAGATGAGCCTGGTGGGCTACAGTCCATGGGGTCACGAACAGTTGGACACAACTGAGCAACTAACACACACAAAGATCACCTTAGTTCCAGTTTCAACTCCCCTCCTCCTACCCCCCTACTCCCCCACCCCCGGTTTCTCCTACCATGGCTCTCAGATCCACTCCCAATAAATACACCTTTGTTCATCCAGGAGCCCAGCTACCTGTGAAAAGGGACACTCCCACTCTGTCTAGACTTCTGATTTAGGAAGGATGAGGGATATTTATAGTAATGTGCTACTGCTGCTAAGTTGCTTCAGTCGTGTCTGACTCTGAGCGACCCCATGGACTGCAGCCTACCAGACTTCTCCATCCATGGGATTCTCCAGGCAAGAACACTGGAGTGGGTTGCCATTTCCTTCTCCAATGCAGGAAAGTGAAAAGTGAAAGTGAAGTCGCTAAGTCGTGTCCGACTCTTAGCGACCCCATGGACTGCAGCCTACCAGGCTCCTCCATCCATGGGATTTTCCAGGCAAGAGTACTGGAATGGGGTGCCATTGCCTTCTCCCCAGAAGACTCCAGCTGCTTTTAAAATACAGAACTAGAGACCTCTAACCCACCAGCACTAAACTCAGCTCCTTGCCAGACTACCTGGGCTGTTAAACATCTGTTTTGCCATAACAATGGTTTAAAGGACCTGTAGTAACGTAGACACCTCTAAATGGGCTGGAGGCTTCTTTGCCATTCTTTGCCCCTTAACTCCCATACGTGCTAGAAATCCACTTTGGAGAGGGATGGCTAATGGGGGTGAGGGGTAGGTGTTAAGCGCAAAAGCAGCTGGCAGAGAAACTCAGCCAGGTCTGCCAAAGAGGTATCTCTCCCTGTTGAGTGTCTTTGAAGCTGGGAATGGGCACCGGGCCAGGTGGCGCCCTGTTTCTCCAGCCTCCGGCAGACTGCAGGGCTGGCTGAACTTGAGACCCACTGCCAGGCCCTCCAGGGACCGGCTGCTGCTCAGAACCAGATGGAGGGGGCAGAGAAAGCTGGGGAGGGGGTTGGGAAGGGAGATGAAGGGAATGACGAGGGAAAGGCGAGAAACGAAAGGAGAGAGGAAGAGGGTTATTTGATTTCCTCTGAGGGCCAGCAGGGCGCTAGTGGGTGGCACTGCAACCCTGTCCACCGACGCTGGCCTCTCTACACCTCGGGCTGCTGAGGCGGAGGTAACTGGGGAGGGCAGAGGAATCTGCACACTGCACTCTCAGCAAATCCGTCGCTAACATCTTGCTCCTCCCGCTGCCCCCACACAATCCCGCCCCAGCCCACTGGCCTCGCCCCCTGCACCCTCCATCCCCTTTGCACTCCTCCCTCGCCTCCTGCACTCCACGCAGCCGGGCCAGCTCAGGGATGCGCGCCCAAGAGATGGGGAAAGGGCGGGAGGCTGCGCAGAGAGCCCGATTCCCCGGTGGGAGCTTCCTCCGCCCCCACCGCGTCCCCTTTGCCCCCTACCCTCACCCCCGCACCCTGCCCAGGATGGGAAGAGTCCGCGTTCCGAACAGCAAAGTCAACGCCGCGGCCGCGGGTGACGTCGCGCGCTCGGGCTGGCGACCCCGGGTGAGTGTGCGCCGGGGACGCGAGCACCCCACTTGATCCCGAGCCCTCTGCACCGGGAGCCCCGTGACCCTTCCTCCCGGCTCTTCTCGGCGCCGGTCGCCTTCGCCTGCTTCTTCTCGCCGCCCGGAGTCGCCAGCGCTGTCACCAAGGAAGCCCCAGTCCGCGCCCCGAGAGCGCCTCCCGGGGGCTGGCTGCGGATGCACGGAGCTCTTGGCAGGGCGTCGCAAAGCCCCCGCCTCCCTGGTCTTGGCCACGGATGACATCATCCCCCTGGAGCCCTCGCCCCCGCGCCTGGGTTCCACTGGTGCCGCTTCCCCTGCACACCTCCGCTGGGAACCAGCTCATCGTTCCTACCCACCAGCTCATCTCTTCCCGAGTCCAGCCCGCAAGACCCAGAGCCAGGCCACCCTTCCCTAGTTTTCCAGTTTCTTCCCAGCTTCCACCTCCTCTCAGATCTTCCAGCGCCCAAATGGTGAGCGAGTCACCTTTCAGATGATAAACTGACAGATAGGGACATGATCAATGGATGGCTTGATACACATAGATGATAGATAATTATAAGATAGAAAGAGACATATACATAGATGCTAGACAGCCAATACAGACAGATGAATGACAGACATATGGATAGATGATAGCAATAGATGATAATGGATAGAACAACAGAAGATCTACGGGCAGATGGAGAGAGATGAATGTATTCTGAAAGGGGCAACCTAGGACCTCAGTCTGGCCAGGTCAGCACCCAGGCTTTCACAACTTGCTTAACAGAAATGAAACTGTAGCATTCCAGCTGCATAAGCTGTGCAAACTGTAAAGAGCTTTGTGCTCCTTTCTAACTAACCACAACAGCAGTTTAGCCTGGAAGCCCAAGTTTCTGCTTGTCGATGGTTTGGGCACAGCTCTGATTCTGCCGGGCTTGCCTACTGACATCAGCACCCTAATGCATCCTTTCGGTCAACCAGCATCCACTGAGCCTACGGTAGCTGCACACTCTTAGGTCCTGTCACCCAAGACCAGCTGGGCATGTGTCTGCTCATGAGGGGCTGACCTTCTGGTGGGCATCAGATCCCCCGACACACACATAGGTAAGTTCATGTGATAGGTGCCCTGGGAGAAGTTAAGAATGGAGAATTATGAAGCATTGGAGGGCAAGCATTTGACCTGGGTCTTAAAGAGTGGGTTGGGAGTTTCCACAAATACACAAGGATGCACCCATAGCAGTGGAGACCGGATCTCTCCTGAGATGGGTGATGCTGGGTAGTAGATGGTGTTCAAGAGAAGAGGAGAAGGTCGGTGGGTGCTAGGTTGAGAGCAGCTCTGAGCACCAACCTATTTCTTCGGTTACCGGGTCCTCTGCTAGACCTGTCCCCAGGCACCTATGGTGACACAGGGTAAACCCCAGGCCCCTGGGCCAGATCTTCAAACTATGGACACATGAGAGTCCGAGAGTTCTCTACTGGAGAAGCTCTGGCTGTCACAGGGTTACATGGCTGTCAGCAGGCCCTCCATCTGTCTGACTTAAATCCCCTCACCCCTATCCAGGCACAGCCTCCCTCTCAGGGTGACTCAGCTCCTGGCTCCTTCCCTTCCTGCCACCCGCTGAGACGTGTGACCAGTTACCATGGTGATCGCACAGCGTTCGGTTCATACCTGTCTTCCCAGATGAGACCTGGATGTCTAAATTGCTCCTGAAAGGAATGCCTGGGCACAGCTGCTCACCTGCAGAGGTGGGTGTCAGATGGCATCTCAGGGTTCTCCATCCCTGTGTGGACTCGGGGTGGTGGCAGCAGTAGGGATGGGGACAGGTGTCTCCACCATGGGGACTCTAGGCTGGTATTTCTCTCCTTAAGATTCGGGTCTCCAGAGGGAGGGGCACAAAGCACCTGGAGGCAGCAGCTGAGAATGGACAGACCAGGTCATGGCATACGTGTGTATCCTTGGAGAATACACTTGGGGGAGATGCACGCTTATTTGTCAGACGGTATCATTTTCATCAAAGGTTTCATCAAAGGTTTCCCAGGTGGTTCAGTGGTAAAGAATTTTCTCACCAGTGCAGGAGACACAGGAGATGTGGGTTTGATCCCTAGGTTGGGAAGATCCCCTGGAGAAGGAAATGGCAACCCACTCCAGTAATCTTGCCTGGAGAATTCTATGGACAGAGGAGCCTGGTGGGCTACAGTCCATGGGGTCCCAAAGAGTCGGACACAAATGAAGCAACTTAGCACAAACCAACAAAATAAATAAATAAGAGACTGGGGCTACAAGAGTAGAGGGGCGGGACCCGTTACTCATGGACTTCTGGACCAATCGAAGTGGCACTTCCTCCATCCCAGCTCTCTGAGCTGAGCTGCCTAAGGGAAGGTGGGCTGCTGGGCATTCTCTTCTGCAGATGGAGACAGGGCTCCCTGGCATCAGGGAGTGGAGGTAAGAGACCCAGGAAACAGGCTAGTAGAATGCCTGGTTGGTGCTCCCAACACACCCAGGCCCAGCCTCAGGGCATGGAACCCACGAAGTGGAGCAAGCAGTTAGCTGCAGGCTCCAGCCTTCAGGACACAGCTGGCCGAGGCTGTGGCTGCAGCCCCCAGAGACCCCAGCTGAGCCTGCACACACAGCTCCCGGAGGCAAGGCTAACGTGGTTAATTGGTTCCAACCTTCAAGCTAAGAGCACCAGCATTGATTGGGCACCCGGGGGGCTCAGAAGCTGTGACCTCGGAGGATGCTTCACTTCCTTATAGGCTTGAGCCCAGCAAAGAGAAATATGATCAGAGGTGGTGGCGCTCACTTCCCAGCTGTGCTGAAGCATGGCAGAAAGGCGGTGGGTTATAAATAGTGGAGCAACCACTGACAAATCAATGGTGAGGAGGGAAGATGGCTGTCTTCTGCAAGGCGGGGCATGGCCAGCTCTCCAGGGAAGAGCCAGACCTGATCAGAGCAGATGGGAGGAGACAGTGAGCCTCACGCCTGCTCCCCGCAGTCCTGGTCCCCTGGCCTGTCTCATAAGGGCATGCGTCTGCCCTGACTTCCCCAACACAGGAACTTCCAGGGTGGGGAGAGCAGGAGGGCACTTCAAGCAAAGGCCTTGGCATTGAGCTTGGGCTCCCAGTGGAGGCGGGGATGAGCCCCAGTTAAAGTAGTTTAAGGCAGGAAGGGGCACTGTGTGTGTGCCCTGACCCCCACCCTTCCCCTGTCACTCGTCCATCCCCACCAGAATCTCACCCACTGCCCAGTCTTCCCAACATCAGGTTGTTAAGAATTAATCCAACAAGTAATATGGGAAGGTCATGTATACGCTGCTATATTTAAAGTGGATAACCAACAAAAACCTCTTGTATAGCACATGGAACTCTGCTCAATGTTATGCGCCTGCCTGGATGGGAAGAGGGTTTGGGGGAGAATGGATACATGGATAGGCAGGGCTGGGTCCCTTCCCTGTTCACCTGAAACTACCACAACATTGTTAATTGGCTACACCCCAATATAAAATGTCTGTGGTGTTAAAAATAATAAATAAAAAAAGATATCATCAAAAAAGAAAAAAGAATTAATCCAACTAGTAAGAACTCAGTTCCTATTCTACCTGCTGCTGCTGCTGCTAAGTCGCTTCAGTCGTGTCCGACTCTTGGCGACCCCATGGACTGCAGCCTACCAGGCTCCTCCGCCCATGGGATTCTCCAGGCGAGAGTACTGGAGTGGGGTGCCATCGCCTTCTCCGACTCTGTGCCTAGCCCTGTGCTAAGGTCCTTGTGATCCACCCTGTAAAATGGAGGTGGTTCCACCTGTGCTTCCACAGGGTATTTGTGAGAATCAAACAGGAAAGCAAATGCCATGTGCTTACAGCCTGTGAAGTGTTACAAGGTGTGGTTTTGACAAGAAGAAGCCCTTTGGGTGCTTCCAAGAGAGGAATGTGCCAACCCCTAAGGGACCCCTTCCCCTCCCTTGGTCCTTGTGATCTTGGCCAGGGAACCGTTGGTCGGTATTTATGGGCTAATTTCTCAGGCAACTTTGTATTTACTCCCAATAGAAGGATTTAGAATATATTTTCAGGATTCTTATAAAAGCATGCTTCCCCAGAAACTTGCTGTATGACCTTAAGCAGGTTGCTGGCCTCTCTGTGTGTCAAGTTTTCTTATCTGTATAATGTGTAAAACTAAGATCATGACATCTGGTCCCATTGCTCCATGGCAAATAGATGGGAAAACAATGGAAACAGTGACAGATTTTATTTTCTTGGGCTCCAAAATCACTACAGATGGTGACTGCAGCCATGAAATTAAAAGACCCGTGCTCTTTGGAAGAAAAGCTATGACCAACCTAGACAGCATATTAAAAAGCAGAGACACTACTTTGCTGACAAAGGTCCATCTGGTCAAGGCTATGGTTTCTCCAGTAGTCATTTATTGATGTGAGAGTTGGACCATAAAGAAAGCTGAGTGCTGAAGAAGTGATGCTTTTGAACTGTGGTGTTGGAGAAGACTCTTGAGAGTCCCTTGGACTGCAAGGAGATCCAACCAGTCAATCCTAAAGGAAATCAGTCCTGAATATCCATTGGAAGGACTGATGCTGAAGCTGAAGCTCCAATACTTTGGCCACCTAATACGAAGAACTGACTCAATGGAAAAGACCCTGATGTTGGAATAGATTGAGGGCAGGAGGAGAAGGGGACGACAGAGGATGAGATGGTTGGACGGCATCAGTGACTCGATGAACATGAACTTGAGTAAACTCTGGGAGATGGTGACAGACAGGGAAGCTGGCATGCTGCAGTCCATGGGGTTGCAAAGAGTCGGACACAACTGAACGACTGAACTGAACTGAAAATGGGGATAATAAGATTAACTGAGAACTTCCCTGGTGGTGGTGGTGAAGACTCCAAACTGCCAATGCAGGTGGCATGGGTTTGATCCCTGGTCGGTTAACTAAGATCCCACATGCCGTGCAGCACAGCCAAAAGATTATTTTAAAAAAGAAAAAGAGTAACTGTCTAATAGGACTGCTGTGAAAATCTGAAGAGTTAGTATACATGGAGTGCTTAGAGTAGCAGCTGGCTCACACTATGTAAAGGAGAGCTTCTTAGGACCATGATGCGATCCTGCTGGTGGGAAAGGAGGATTCAAGCTAACCTTTTATAAAGGATCCAGGGGAGCCCAGTGGACAAATGCTTGGCTTTAAGACACTTCAAGCCCTGGTCTCCCCACACGTTAACCCATCTCCCTACAACAGCTTCCTTCGGGAGGAGACTCTCTTACAAGCTCAGCCTGGAGACTCTTGAGTCCTAGGACACCGCAGCCTCTCAGAAAAGACACAGCAGAGCCTCCCAGGGGAAGGACAAGCAAATACAGAACCCATCTTTCCTCTTCCTACAATCAGGTGGGTGAAAAGGTTGGATTTTTGTTGTGATGGGGAAGGGAAGAACAAGGCATATAATAAAGTGACGGACATTTGGGAGTTCCTAGATGTGCAGGCTGCTGTTACATTCCATCAGATTAAAGATGCTCTTAGCACAGAAACCCATGGGCAGGGGCTCTGCCTTGTGTAAGTAATGGTTCCAGTGCTGACACAAACATTAATCAATAATAATTTACTCCTTCAGAGCCTGGCACAATTCATACTAGCTCCTAGCCTTCTGCCCCCTCAAGCAGAAAACAGCTCTCAGCTCATAAACTCAGAGGAAGCTGCAACCAGGAACCCAAGGTCACATGGGATCCCCAAAGCTCCAAATCCATGGAGACTTTGTTGTCAAGAACATCAGAATTCATGATTGCTATACATGCTTAGTCCTGACATACTGTTAAATTCCAAACAGCATCCAATCAGAGCCTCAGGTCTCCCCTCCCTGCTTTACTGCTCCATTCTACTATGCTAAGACTGAACCAGCTTCCAGAGATACCAATGTGATAAGACAGAATCCCTGCCATCAAGGGCTTCCCAGGTCTTGCCAGTGGTAAAGAACCCACCTGCCAATGCAAGAGACGCAAGAGACATAGGTTCCATCCCTGGGTAGGGAAGATTCCCTTGAGGAGAAAATGGCAACCCACTCCAGTATTCTTGTCTGGAGAATCCCATGGACAGAGGAGCCTGGCGGGCTATAGTCCATGGGGTCGCAAGAAGTCAGACACAACTGAGCACACACACTGCCTTCAAGGAGCTCTTAGGGTAAGCCTATCTCCTTGAACTTGGCCTTGTTCTCTACAGACCTCTATCCTCCTGCCTGCCTTCTTCACCACCATCATCACCAGCTGGTACTGAAAACCTGCTTCTGTGTTTCAAGCAGCATTCACTTAACCCTTACCTCCCACTGAAAAGGAAGAAAGCCACCAACCTTGAGGAGCCTACAGCCCCCCAGGGAACTTTTCAAGAAACGTAACCAAAACAGCCCTTGCCCTGTCCAGGCAGTGTATCAGAGACAGATTGGTCCCTCTCTTAAAAAGAGTCCAACCCTTCTCTCTGCGTGACTATGCGTGGAACAGACAGCAGGGGCCAAAAGCACCAGTAGCCCTGAAAAAGGTACTGCAGAACAGCGCTTGCAGGAGCACTCCTGGGGAAGGCCTGCAGGTCATGACCAAGCTGGCCGACCTGCAACTGAGCCCACGTGTTGCAACTGCTGAGCCCACTTGGTCTAGAGCCAGCATGCTACAGCAGAAGTTCCCACATCCCAGTGCAGCCAAATTAATTAACTAATTTTTAAAAACGTGTTAAAAAAAAAAGAGAGAGAGAGAGTACATGATGACATTAGACAAATCCCAGAAGTCAGGTCGTGGACGCACCATATGGGACAAAAACTGAGCGTCAAAATGCCAAACTGAGTCCTCAATCAAGGGATGAAGTGGCCAGTGGGAGCAGAGAAGGATTCATATGCTTCCACCTGCTTTCTTCTCTCTTCCTTACAACACAACAAAGGTTGATTAGTCCCCTTTTACAGATGCAAAAACAGAGGCTCAAACGGGTTCTGTGTCCCAAGGCTCCTCAATGGTTAAATGGAAGAACCAAGACCCATGGGTTTTTTTTTTAAATCCCTAAAGCCTGAGCTTTTTCAACTACGCCACGCAGCCTACAAAAATAGAGCGATCATTTCCATTTCTATATTTGCTATTAATATTTAATTAATCAATATTTAATTCATCAGGCACCTCTTAAACATCCTCTGTGTCCTCGGGTCGCAGCTGGGCGTCCCCAGCCCACGGCTCCCGCCTCCCCAGGCCCCCCCACCCCCCGCCCCGAGAAAGACACGCCTACCCCCCCTCCTTTCCTCTCCCCGCGCAGCCGCCTCGGCGCTGACTGTGCAGTGCTCCGTTACCCTGCTGAGGCAATTTCAGCTCCAATTTGTTCAAACTCCAGACCAAAGGCTCAGACTCAGCCTCTGATGTGCTGAACAAAAACCAGAGACAGGAACCTGTCTCAATCAGTGAGTCAGGGCGCCGGTGAGAAAGTGCCGGGGCGGGGATGGCCGGCGCTGGTGGCTCTCGCGGTGTCCCCATTTCCCCAGGTCGCGCTGTCCCCACGGTCCTGCCCTGGACGCGGCCCGGGGTTAGGGGGGACACTGCTCTCAGACCCAGCATGTGCTAGAATCACCTGCAGACCCCGACCCGCCGCACTCTGCCCCGGGAGGGGCGTGGCTGGGGTGCCTCACAGGGAACCCGACCCCACCCTCCAGGCATGTGATACTGGTGGTCCCTTGGCTCTAGTTTGAAAAACACCGCAGGAGGCAGGAGACAGGGGTTCGAGGCTGGAGCAGGCGTGGGCGGGGGTGGGGTAGGGGGGTGGAGTTGCGGGGGGGGGGGAGGGTGTCACTGGTGGAGATTACTTTCCAGAGATGCTTTTTATCTTAAAATCTAAGATGGTCCTTTGAGGATGGGAGCCGTAGGAGGGGCTCTATTTAGAGTTCAGGAAATCCACACCTACAGAAGATGTCCCCAGTCTCTTTCAGTTAGCATTCAATCCTAAAAGAAATGATCTCTGAATATTCCTTGGAAGGACCGATGCTGAAGCTGAAGCTTCAATACTTTGGCCATATGATGTGAAGAGCCGACTCATTGGAAAAGACCCTGATCCTGGGAAAGACTGAAGGCAGGAGGAGAAGGGGATGACAGAGGACGAGATGGTTGGATGGCATCACTGACTCAATAGACATGAGTTTGAGCAAAGTCCGGGAGATGGTGAAGGACAGGGAAGTCTGGTGTCCAAGGGGTCGCAAAGACATGACTGAGCCACTGAATAACTGCATTGCCTGAAGCTGCACTGCTCCCCTCCTAGGGCCAGCCTGTCACTCGAGACCTTTCTTCATTACTGAGGCACACTGTCTTTCCCCAGCAGAATGGGTAGAGTAGGTGGGAATATAAAACCTTGGAGGAAGGGACTTCCCTGGTGGTCTGACAGTGGGTAAGACTTCGCCTTCAATGCAGAGGGTATGGGTTCCATCCCTGGCAGACGAGATAAGATCCCACATATCTCGTGGCCAAAAAAAACAAAACATAAAACAGAAGGCATATTGTAACAAATTCAATAAAGACTAGAGAATAAGCTTTATAGGAAGAAGAGGGTGGGGAGAATCACGATTGCAGTTGAACCTAGGCCAGTTCTCACGCCTGTACCTAACACACCACACACATTGTCACACATAGTCCTCTACCAAAGATGTTTACACATCTCAAAGGAGGCATGAAATATCACCTACAGTTAATTTCAAATGTCCATCCTTTGCTCCATGGAAGTGGTTTAGGAATTCCCTCTTCCAGAGTTGTCATAAAATGTTGATAAATTATGTTTGCCTTGTTACAGACACTATGTCTATTAGGAGAGGGGTGTGTTTGTGTGTGTGTGTGTGTGTGTGTGTGTGTGTGTGTGTGCGCGTGCATGTATCTGATTCTCTGCCCAAGTGTTTATCCTTTTTCTGCTTTTGTGACTTTGGGTTGTTGATTCCTGTGTCCTGCCTCCCCTGCCTCCACCGGTCCTCCCTAGCATGTCTCTCTCTGTGGATCTGGGCAACTGAAGGTACTGGGGGAGTGGGGGGCAAATGCCCCCAAATGAGGGCTCTGACTCGAACAGAGAGAACACGGGGCTGCCAGGTTCTACAAGGCCCTTGAACTGACTGGAATGTATCATGTGAGGGTGAGGCAGAATTCATTTCATCAGAAGTTCAAGTGCCTGGGACAGATTTCCAGACACTTTTGGTCCAGCCTCGTGTCCCAAACACACACCTATCTGCTGGAGCCCTGCGCTCCCCTCTGCCAGATCCATGTCTATGTGAATAAAAACTTCAATCCACTGGTTATGTTTGATGTCCCTGCTGCCTTTCAACACACTTTTTACATAATCTGACTTTAGAGCCTTTTCTTTATAATATGCTTCTTTTCTAAAAAGGAACCGATACTTTGGTTGATGGAGTCGATTCAAAAAATGCCTATTGAAAACCTGCTTGTGCCCGCCAGGAGCTAGACACTCAGGGGTGCAGGGAAGGGCTGGTGGGGAGAGGGAGGGATGCACAAGACACATCTTTTCCCTCCAAGAAGCTTAGAGTTGGGGCGGCATCGAGGGAGACAGTGATTCACACAAACTAACTCAAACGCATGCCTGGCTCGGATGAACACTCCAAAAGAGGCGAACACACATTGCTTCAGGAACAAAAGCCTAATTGCTGTGTTTGCACGGGCCTGTGATTGCAACTTTGTGAATTCATGAGTTAGAATTTATGAACACACAATCATGGTGCATGAAATAAAGCTCTTGATCTAATAATACTAAATACACACTAGGTAGAGTGTGACCAGACAAGTGATTAGCAGAGTTCTGGGCTGTGATGCCGTGCAGGAAGGGAGGTAAACTGCCTCTGTTGATGAACCGTTGTGTTCTCCAGCATGGCAACCTCTGGCTGCACGTGGCCAGTGAGCCTGGGAAATGTGGCTGGTCCCAACTGAGATACATGCCTGCCAGGCTCCTCTGTCCATGAAATTTCCCAGGCAAGAATACTGGAATGGGTTGTCATTTCCTCTTCCAGGGGATCTTCCAGTCCAGGGATGGAACCTGTATCCCCTGTGTCTCCTGCACTGGCAGGCAGATGCTTTTCCACTGCACACCCCTACTAAACACACACCAGATAGCAAAGATCTAGTCCAGGGACTGCCCTGGCGATCCAGTGGCTATGACTCCATGCTCCCAGTGCAGGGTGCCTGGGTTCAATCCCTGGTCAGGGAACAAAATCCCACACGCTGCAACTAAGAGTCCGCATGCTGCAGTAAAGATCGAAGTTCCCGTGTGCTGACCAAGTAAATAAATATTAAAACAAACAAACAAAACAATTTAGTCCCCAAAAAAGTGTAATTGTCTCATGAACAAATGTTATGCTGATTACATGTTTAAATGATAATTTTTTACACACTGAGTTAAATAAAACTTCATGTTACACAGTGTTAGTCGCCCAAAGGTGTGTGACTCTGAGACCCCATGGACTGTAGCCCACCAGGCTCCTCTGTCCATGGGATTCTTCAGACAAGAATATTAGAGTGGGCTGCCATTCCCTTCTCCAGGGAATCTTCCCGACCCAGGGATTGAATCCAGGTCTCCTGTGCTGCAGGCAGATTCTTTACCATCTGAGCCATTCATTTCACCTACTTCTCTATTTTTTTGAATGTGACTACTAGAAAATGTAAAATTCCAAATGCGGCTCACATTTCAGGTCCACATTATAATTTATTGCCCAGCACAGACCTACAACATTCATATCCATTACATCATTTAATACTCACCATGATTCTACGAAGTAGGCGTTAGTCCCATGTTAAAGCCAAACTAACCATGGCTCAGAGAAGTGGTGAACTGGCCCAGGTCACTCCACCTAACTCATCTGGGTCAGTGGCTCATGGGCTCACCTGCTTCCTCACCTGTGCCGCAGGGCTCACACTTCCCTGACAGAAAAACAGAAGAAGTAGATGGACTCGCCTTTCAGGTGGGGTCAGTCACCATTCTGTGAACCATCCTAAAAATAACCCCTCCATCCAATGCTCTCTGACCTCAAGGCCCAGAGTTACAGTCCCCGAGGGTGGGCCGGAAACCCCCTCTCCTGGGAGCTGCCCCCACGCCCCGGCATCATGGTGCCCGGCAGCCATCAGCAGATGCTGGCCGAGCCCTCCGAGAGCCTAAGTGGTTCCTGAGGGCACCTCCCCCTCCCTCTCTGTGCTGGATGCTGAAGTCTTTGGACAGTCAGTACTCAAATAACTGCTTAATCAATTCACTGTTGAAATGAGGACTGCCTCTGCACAGCCACACTCCTTTTTACTGTTTTTAAAATAACCAAGTTTATTTTTTCGAGTAGGTTCAGAGTAAAATTGAATGGAAGGTATAAGGGGTTCCCATATAGTTCCTTGGGCTTCCCTGATGGCTCAGATGGTAAAGAATCCACCTGCAATGCAGGAGACCTGGGTTCAAGCCCTGGGTTGGGAAGATTCCCTAGAGAAGGGCATGGCAACTGCTCCAGTATTCTTGGCCTGGAGAATTCCAAGGACAGAGGAGCCTGGCGGGCTACGGGGGTCGCAAAGAGTTAGATTTAATTGAGTGACTTTCACTTTCTTTATTTTATATAGTCCCTGCTCCCCGTACACACAGCCTCCCCCGCTACCACCATCCCCCATCAGAGTGGTCTGTCTGTTACCACGGAAGAACCTATGTCATAGACACCCAACGCATTCATGTGTATGTGCTCAGTCATGACCAGCTCTTTGTGACCCCACGGACTGCAGCCCTCCAGGCTGCTCTGTTCATGGGATTCTCCAGGCAAGAATACTGGAGTGGGTTGCCATTTCCTCCTCCAGGGGATCTTCCCGACCCGGGAATTGAACCCAAGTATCTTGGGTCTCCTGCACTGGTGGTTGGATTCTTTACCAACCATGCCACCTGGGAAGCCCGAAGTCCATAGTCGACATTACAGTTCACTCTTGGTGTGGTACACTCTATGGGTTTGGACAAATGTACAATGACATGTATTCACCATCCCAGCATCACACAGAATGCTGATTTTGCAGCATGAATGCAGAATTTTCAGCACGCTAAAAAGCCCCTGTGCTCCACCTATTCAACCTTCCTTCCTCCCAGCTTCTGGCAGCCAGTGATCTTTTTACTGCCTGCATAGTTAACCTTCCACGGAATATCACATAGTTGAAACCAAACAATACACAGCCTTTTCAGACTGACTTCTTTCACTTCATAAGATGCTTTTAAGCTTCCCCCAGTCTTTTAGTGGCTTAATAGCTCATTTCTTTTTATTGCTGAATAATATTCCATTGTCTGGATGTACCACAAGTTATTTATCCCTTCACCTGCTGAGAGACATCTTGGTTGCTTCCAGGTTTTGCCAATAATGAATAAAGCTGCTATAAACAGCCATGTGTGGGTTTTTGTACGAACATAAGTTTTCAGTTCCTCTGGGTAAATACCACGGAGCACAGTTGCTAGATCGTATGGTGAGAATATATTTAGTTTTGTGAGAAACTGCCAAACTGCCCTCCAAAGTGGCTGCAGCATTTTGCACGCCTAGCAACAGCGAGTGAGACCACAGCGCCTCTGATGAACTGACACCACGTTTTCCGGTTTCGGGCAGGGGGAGCTCTTTCGTGCTCCCTGTCTCCTGGGGCCACACCCCAGCTACCCAGTCTTGCAGGTGCTTCTGCAGGCTGCATCGAGCACTCAGTGTACTGGGTAACTTTCCTCCATAATAAGGATTATGCTAATGGCAAGCACTTAATAAGAGCTGGATACCAGGCAAAGCTCCTCCCAGGTACTAGCCCACCAATCCTCACAGAAGCCCTGTTGAGGCGGTGGTGGGGGGCGGCTGTCATTCTTTTCCTTTACACAGACTGTAGAAACTGAGGCTCTGGCATGTCCAGTGGCTTGCCCGAGGTCACACCATTGGTCGGTGTCAGTGGTGGGATTTGAACCCTCTGCAGATGACCCCTGGGGGATGTCCTTGGTACCTGTCTCTCCCTCTCAGCTGTGAGCTCAAGGGCCAGGACTACACTCACTCACCTGAAATCACACCTGTACCTGGTGCCTTCCCTGCAGCCATAAAACGATGCTGACTGAGCCCTCAGTGACCCTCCAGTCCTGTGTTCACGGGCACTGCTCTTTCCTCTGCATGAGCTATCCCTAAGAATCCCATCCTGTTTCTCAGCCATTCTCTCCATGCCCCTTCCTCCCAGGCCCTGAACCCTCACAGCCCCAATCTTCCTTCTGGGCTTTTGACCCCTATGTCCTATATTGCCCAGACCTTGTGTGAGGACCTCCAACTCCCTTAGATCCCTGACCGTCCTTGAGGCTTCTCCCTTTAGAAGACCTTCACTGCCCCGTCCTATTCTCTGCTATGGGTTGAATGCTGGTGTTCCCCCACCCCACAAATTCATGTGCTGAAGCCCTAAATCACAATGTGGAGGTGGGTGGCTGAGGGTGATTTGGGTTCCATGAGGTCATGAGGGCCTTAGAAGGAGAAGGGACCAGAGCTCCCCTTCTCCATCATAGGAGGACACAGCTGGAAGGCAGCTGCCAGTGAACTGTTAATAAGAAGGTTCTCATCAGAACCCAGCTATATGATCTCCCTGACCCTGGACTTCTAGCTTCCAGAAACTAAGAGGAATATTTTTGTTATTTAATCCCCTCGGTCTATGGTTTTTATTAGAGTAGCCCAAGAGGACTAAGACATTCAGCATGTCAAGCAAAAGAACTCGTGGTCGCCCTTGCCAAGGCACCCATCTCTACATCCTCAATGGGATTCCTGTTGCCCTCCTGCCCATCTGAAACCTGGGATTCTCTTAACCCCTCCCTCTTGCTCATATTCTTGTCTCTCAATTTTTTCTTCAGAACTTCTCTTGGACTAATCCTTTCCCTTCTAGCCCTACTGGGCCATGCTGGTTGGAGCTATTTCCCACCCACTTTGGAACAACTGTTATAGTCTAACTGGTCTACCAGTCTGTCCTACATACAAATCTGCAATAATAATAACACTCAAGCCACATACACATCACCCCACGACCTGCTATGGCTCCCGAGTGCCCACTGGATTAGGTCCATTCTTTATTCAACATTCATGCTCTGCAGTAATCCCTGTCCCCACCCCATGCCTGTCTCAGCTCATCCGGCACATGTCTCCACTCCAGCTCAGTCAGCTCCCTGTCTCTTTCCTGCCCAAGTTAGGCTCCTTTCTATCTCTGGGTGACTCCTCATACTGTCCCCTGGCCTAAATGCCCTCGTTCCTATTCCCTTTCCACCCGGATGCCAACACATCCTCCAGAATGGTTTGAAATCCAGCCACACCGGGACAATTGTCCTGATAACATCAGTCTCACGGTTTCGGTCCTTCCAGACTGCCCAAATCAAGAACCCTGTGTGGCCATTGTTCTTTCTCCTGAGACCTGATAGCTGGGGTCCCTTATGTACCAATGGGGTATCTTACAGGGAGGTGTGTGTATGTTAGTCACTCAGTCATGTCCGATGCTCTGCGACCCCATGGACTGTAGCCCACCAGGCTCCCCTGTCCATGAAATTCTCCAGGCAAGAATACTGGAGTGGGTTGCCATTCCCTTCTCCAGCGGATCTTCCCTACCCAGGAATCAAACCTAGGTATCCCGCATCACAGGCAGATGCCACCAGGGACAAGGCACTGAAAAATCCTCAGACTGAAGACCCTGATCAACTCAAAAGTAAAAAATGATCCTAGTGACAACTCCCAGTAAAATATAACCTTCCTCTTGAGAAATATAGCACATGTCTGAATGACAACCCACCAGCAATGACCCCCTGCTGAGAACCTGAGGCCTTGCAAGTCAAGCACCGTTTCTGGTGGGTAGGCGGGTTGCGGGTATGGACAGACAACTCAGGGTTGGGGGTATGGACAGACAGACAACCCAGTGAACGTCCTTGTGCCTGTGAGGACAGGACCACACTCCCCTGGCCCAGCCTCTTGTTGGGCAGGAGGGAGCTGGCTCTGCTGGGTGTATCAGGAGACTCACGGCACAATCTGCTAACCAGCCACAACTACGATCTCCAAGGTGTAGAAGGAAGGTGGGGACGATGTGACGTGAAACCTCCTACTTCAATGCCCTCATCTGAAAGCACCCAGATGGGGAGACGCGCCGGGAAACGCCTTCCTCAGACCCACCATCCAGCACATGTCACCACCATTTAATAGATATGAGCCGGGCTTCCCTGGTGGCTCAGTGGTAAAGAATCTGCCTGCCAAAGCAGGAGACATGGGTTCAATTCCTGATCCAGGAAGATCCCACACGGTGCAGAGCAGCTAAGCCCATATGCCACAACTACTGAGCCTGTGCTCTAGAGCCCAGGAACTGCAACTACTGAGCCCACGTGCTGTAACTGTTGAAGCTGATGCAACACAGAGCCTGTGCTCTGCAACAAGAGAAGCCACCGCAATGAGAAGCCTGTGCACTGCAATGAGAGAGCAGCCCCTGCTCTCCGCAACTAGAGAAAAGCCCATGCAGCAAAGAAGACCAGCAGAGCCAAAAATAGATAAAATTATTTAAAAAATAAAATAGAAATGAGCCAAGTGCCAGGCCTATAGAAAAGCTCTAGGTGCTGTCTCATTTAATTGTTACAAGAAGACTATGAAGTAGGTGGTCTTGTTGCCATTTTAAAGACTAGCCAGTGGAGGTTCAGAGGGGTGGCATGGCTAGTACAAGTAGAGCTGGCACAGGGGATACAGAGCGGCCATCTCCCCAGCTCACAGTGACCCTCCCATCTCTCCCACTGCCACTCCCCCATCACAGGATGGGCCCTGCCGGCCTTGAGCAGATGATCCTATCCACTGGCTCCCATTTGCTGGGCCACAGGCAGACTGACTCAGGCTGGGCCAATCAGAGTCACTTTCCCAGATCCCTCCCTCTCACCAGAAGAGCACTTGACCCAAGCTGAGCCCCAAAAAACCTGACCCTGAGAGAGAAAATGCCGAGGGGTTAAGGGGAGGGAAGAGTCTGGGATCCTTTGGGCTGCCCCCTCTCAGTCCATGATGGTCCCCAGGCCCAGATGCACATGAGCATCAAGTCTCATGGGACAGCACCTCTGCGCTGTGCTGGCTCCGTGGTTTCTCTTATATCCAGAAGGTTGCTTAGCACTGAAGTCTGAGCACACAGCCCAGCAAAGACCAGTGTGGCCTGCTCAGCAAGTTGGTTCCATGGTGGAAAGGACCACTCTACTCCCACCATGGAGATGGGTCACGAGAACCAAACCGCAAGGCTATGAGGGTCCAGGAAATGAGCCTAGAAAAGCAGAGACTCAGAACGTTTAGCAGCTGTCTGCCAGCACGGGAAGACCTCACTCACACACACACACACACACACACACACACCCCCAAGGGATTCACAGTGAGCTGGTCCAGGAAGAAGAGGGAGGGAAGAGAGAGGCAAGGCTCACACAGCCAACTCCAGTGCACCAGCAAGGACCCCGGTGGAAAGTTCATGCTCAAACTGAGTGCCACCTCCTCCCCCTAACACCTCCCTCAATTCCCTGGCTCAGATGAACCTCACACATGGAACTAGGGCTTTATTCACAGTTCTTAGTCAATACAGCTCACTTCTTACTCAACGTTATAGTAAATAAATATCCGAATCTTCACTCCCTTCGTTGTTTAGTCGCTCAGTCGTGTCCAACTCTTTTGTGACCCCGTGGACTGCAGCCCGCCAGGCTCCTCTGTCCATGGGATTTCCCAGGCAAGAATACTAGAGTGAGTTGTCATTTCCTTCTCCCGAGGATCTTCCCCACTTTGGGATCGAACCCACATCTCCCACATTGACAGGTGTGTTGTGAACCACTGAGCCACTCGGGAAGCCCTACTAGTCTGTGCGGAGGCAGAATCTATGACTGATTCGTTTCTGTAATCTCAAAGCCCCCAGACCCAGGCCCCAGCCTGTGGGAAGCAAGTGTGGCAGGATTTGTGTTGAACCAATGCACACCAGGCGGGACCCCCAGCCCGCCTGTGCCCTGCCATAGGGGTGTCCCCCACCCAGGGCTTCTGAGAGGGGGACGTGAGCCAGAGCTCGGCACCGGGTCTCTGGTAACTCCTGAGTTGCAGGAATCTCGTGCCCCTCTAGGAGAATCTTGCCTTTGCTCAACTAGTTTTCCTTTGCTTCCTTCACAACTTGGCACCAGACGTAGGGCTGAGAGCCAGATTAGCAACGAAAACTGTCAAGAAATATCTCCCCTCCAGAAAAAGCAAGGGAAAACAACATCTTGGTGGGGTTTTTCCAGGGGAAGAAAAAGTGAAATAGTCTCTTTCTGCCTCCTCTGTGTTGGCCTAAAATGGCAGTTTTGCAGAGGGAAAACATATTTCTTCTGAGCAAAGCTGTTTGTGGTGCGAAAGATGGAGTGTGTGTGCTGAGCACAAAGACACAAATTGGCCTGAGGCTCAGCTACACAAGCTCTTTTCACAGGAGTTTATGTGGGGGAGGGCGAGGTTGAAGAAAGGAAAAGTAAAATCTTTGTTTTGTGAAAATGAAAAGAAAAATGGGAGCCTGGATCAAATTCAAACCTGGCGTCTGATATGAAGGAGGCTTGTAATAGAGCCGTGTGGGTGAAGGAATGGGCACTAAGGGGAAGCCCCCAATGTGCCGGCTCCAGTCGCAGCCGGTCAGCTTGGCACCTGAGCTATCCATAGCCTCTGCTCTGGGGCACGGCCAGGCATCCCTCTGAACTCTGCCTCCTGCACTCCCGGGACCCATCTCACAGGGCACTTGAGAAAATTGAAGGGGGGGCTTCCTTGGTGGTCCAGTGGCTAAGACCCCCATGCTCCCAATGCAGGGGGCCCGGGTTCGATCCCTGGGCAGGAACTAGATACCACAGGCGGCAACTAAAAGTTGGCACGTCACAACGAAAGATCCTGCTTGCTGCAACAAACATCGAAGATCTCGAGTGTCGCAACTAAGACCCGGCACGCAAAATAAATCAGTCAATAATTTTCAAAAATTGTGGTAAAAAACTACAATGAAGTATCACCTCACACCAATCATTGATCATCATTTTAGAAGTCCACAAATAATAAATGCTGGAAGGGGTGTGGAAAAAAGAGAACCCTCTCACACTGTTGGTGGGAATGTAAATTGGTGTAGCCACTACGGAAACAGTATGGAGGTTTCTCAAAAAAAAATATATTAATAGAGCTACCATATAATCTAGCAATCCCTCTCCTGGGCATATATCTGGGAAAAAAACTATAATTAGAAAAGATACATGCACCCCAAAGTTCACTGTAGCAGTATTTACAATAGCCAAGACATGGGAGCCACATGATATCCAATGATAGATGAATGGATAAAGAAGATACAGTATATACATGTACACAACAGAGTGCTGCTCAGCCACATTAAAACGAAATGAATGAAACACTGTCATTTGCAGCTACACAGATGAACCTAGTGGAGAAGGCAATGGCACCCCACTCCAGTACTCTTGCCTGGAAAACCCCATGGACGGAGGAGCCTGGTGGGCTGCAGTCCATGGGGTTGCGAAGAGTGGGGCACGATTGAGCGTCTTCACTTTCACTTTTCACTTTCATGCATTGGAGAAGGAAAAGGCAACCCACTCCAGTGTTCTTGCCTGGAGAACCCCAGGGACGGGGGAGCCTGGTGGGCTGCCGTCTATGGGGTCGCACAGAGTTGGTTACGACTGAAGCAACTTAGCAGCAGCAGATGAACCTAGAGATTATCATACAAAGTGAAGTAAGTCAGATAGAGAAAGACAAACATCATACGATATCACTGAAATGTAGACTCTAACGTATGGTATCAATGAACTTATTTACAAAACAGAAACAAGAGTCACAGACATAGAAAACAAACTTATGGTTACCAAAGAGGAAAGGCAGGGGAGGGATAAATTAGGAGTTTGGGATTAGCAGGTACAAACTACTATACATAAAATAGATAAACAACAAGGTCCTGCTGTACAGCACAGGGAACTGTACTCAGTAGCTTGTAATACTCTATAATAGAAAAGATCGCGAGAAAGAAATACACATATATATCTGAATCACTCTGCTGTACACCAGAAACTAACACAATATTGTAAATCAACTATCCTTCAATTAAAAGGAAAGGGCCTGCCTCAAAGTCAACCTGGACTGGAGTTGATCAAAGAGAGTCTGAGAACCACCTGCATCAGAACGCTCTCTCAGCGGGTAAATTATGCAGATCCACAGAGGGGGCCAGGACAAGACCCAGATCCTCTGATTCCAAGAGCTGGGTGCTTGTCACCCCAGCATCACCTGTGCGATGTGCTGAGTGCCAACTGTCTGCAGACAACTGTCTGGAACCACAACCAAATGAGACAAAGTTCCTGCCTTCGACAGGCACATGCCTGGGTGGAGGGGGAGAGGAGACTCTGGGAAAGTGGTGAGGCCAAGGCCAGGGGGCAGAGGAGGGGCTGCACTGGGGCTGGGGCGTGGAAGCCAGAGCCTGGAGGGTTTCAGAGGTGCAGGATGACAGATGAAGGAAAGGCACTATGACTGAGCTTTGGGGGGTGGGGACTGGACACTGAGGGCAGGGAGGGCAGCATAAGCCAAGGCCAAAGGTAAAACATCGAGCACGTTTATGGAAAACAGGAAGAAACTCCAAGTGGGATGTAGCCGCACGGGGCATGAGGCCAGGGAGCCAGAGACATGGGCCTCGTGCTGGGCTGGGCAGTCCAGCTCTGACCTTGTAAGTCGCAGGGAGCCCTGGGAGGCATTCCAGGAAGGGAGAGGTGTGCATCTTAGGAAGGTCAGCTTGACAGCCACTGAAAACTGGACGGAATAGGAGATGACTTGGGCCCCTAAAGGTGCCAGCACCCAGGGAGGCTAGTGGTTGTGAGGTTCCTGGTGGGACAGCTGCAAGCTGCCAGGCCCGGCTACCCTCCGACCTCCCTGTGGTCTCTTATGTGGACGGGGCCAACAGGTCAGAAGGGCATGTGTGTGACATTGAACGGACACAGCACACCCACTGGCATATATGCCCCCAGCCCAGCCTCGCCTGTCCCCTTGCAGTGACAAATAACATGGGCTTCTCCTGGGGAGCACTGCTGATGTGCTGGCTCCCAGCTGGTGCTCCAAAGACTCCATACACACTTAGTAGGCAGCAGTGTGACCTAGTAGTCAGCATGAATCCTCTCTGAACAGTCTTCTGATCTGTCAAATGGGGATGTATACTTACCTTAAGGGGCTGCCCTGAGACCGAGAGACAAAACATGACAAGTGCAGCCTAGGGCTCAGCCGCACCATCTGGAGGCTGCTTGGATGATGACGATGATGACGACAATGATGCCGTAGCACCCACCGTCCAGCTCGCACCATCGGCATCACCACCAGCATCAGCAGTACCATCAAGTCCGCTGCCCATGTCGGGGCAGCTCCTGCTCCTCATCAGTCCACAGGAGCCAGGAGATCAAGACACCCACAGAGCTCTTTGCTTCAGGCCCTGAGTTGAGCACAAGCCCAGGAGAGATGGAGCATCAGGCCGAATCTCAGCACCCACCCATGCTTGTCTGACCCCCAGAGGCAAGGGATCAAACGGGGTGAGCTGGGCTCTGTTGTTGCTGTTGCTTCATCACTCAGTCACGTCTGACTCTTTGCAACCCATGGACTGTATGTAGCCCACCAGGCTCCTTTGTCCATGGGATTTCCCAGGCAAGAATACTGGAGTGGGTTGCGACACCCTTTTCCAGGGGATCTTCTCCACTCAGGGATTGAACCCAAGTCTCCTGCACTGCAGGTGGATTTTTTACTATCTGAGTCACCAGTGAAGCCCCCTTATCCTCTAAGTCACGTACTAAATTTGGATATCTCGGGCAGCCACTGAAAACTTTAACCTGGGGCACGTTTATCTGATACTTGTGCAGTGGGGCCCTGAAGCCCCTCGTGCTTGAACTCCTTGGAACATGGCCATGGCTGTGTAGAGGTCTCAGGTGAGGACTGAGTTGGACATGCCCAGCCCTGTTAAAGCAGGAGCTTGGGTGCTCAGACAGTTCCTGTGGACTGTACTCAGCAAACACGTATATAAGCCTGTAACACATTCCAGACTAGGCATGAATGGCAGCCATGCAACCTCAGAAAAAATGCAACCCACCATCTCTCCTCATTCCGTAGATAATGTTCATGCCTTTTGTGAGTTTTTGTATGATTAGTATCCCATTCACAAGCATGATAAGGGATGGACGTCAGAGATTCTACTATGAAAAGATGATTAAGCAAAACCCTCCATCACGTTACTGCATCTGTTTCACTCAAGAGGAAATAACTCAACAATTATCAGTTGAGCTCTTAGAAAACTCTTACTATTTACAGCTGCAGATGTGAGCTGATGAGGATTTTCTTGACTGTGTTACACATACGCAAGACGGATACACTGAAATGCCAAGACTAATGTGTAAATCTATTAAGTATAATCCCTGATTTCAAATCTCTGCTTTGCCACAATGGACCCATTTTTCTCATTTACTGATTTGATCAAAAGTGAATATTCTAAGTCTTAAAGTAGCATATGTGCGTGCCCAGTGCATGCTCTTTGCGATCCCATGGACTGTAGCCCACCAGGCTCCTCTGTCCATGAGATTTCCCAGGCAAGAATACTGGAGTGGGTTGCTCTTACCTTCTGCAGGGGATCTTCCCGACCCAGGAATCGAACCTTTGCCTCCTGTGTCTTCTGCATTGGTGGGTGGATTCTTTACCACTGCACCACCAAGGAAGTCCAGGTCTTAAGGTAGGGGACCCATTTTTATGGGAACACATTATTTGTATCTGTTTTGTATTTTGAGACTTTGTGTCAGATGTATTTTAAGGAAAAAAAATGCCTCTGCTTTCAAATGTTAGAAAATTACTACTTTAGGCCAACCCTCTCATTTTACAGGTTAGGGGTCTGCACCCCCAAGAGGTGGTGAGATTCAGCCAAGGTGACACAGGTACTGTAAAGTATAATTAAACAGGGAGCAGGGAAACATTTGTTGTGCGGGGACACTAAATAAATGGAGGGGGAAGGGAAGAGTACACTTCAGGGACACAGAGAAGTTATCTGAGCCATTTAATAAATTAAACGGTTTTCATCCATCAGGGATTTGGAGAAATAGCTAGCTTTGTTCAGTCTGGCCAGAGGGGGTCAGGTGGGCTTCTGTAGCTTAAGCCACCTGGTTATGTTCATCCATTGTCCACCAGGAAAGCCCCCAAATCTGCAACTCTTAGCTCACACACACACTCTGCTCCAGGGAGGGGAGGTTGTTCAGATTTGGCCACGGTGACCGGTTCGGGGAGGCCCAGAGCCCAGCTGGAGTCAGCAAGAGCTGAGAGACTTTGGGAGAAGAAGTGTGGAGTGTGGTAACTGCCACAGAGGCCCAGAAAGGAAATGATCACCACTCAACCCCACTTTACCAAGGAAAAGCCAAGAGGAGGAAACATGAAAAGGTATTCAAGTCACAGAACCCCACTGTAGATCGAACTTAGAGGCGGGCAAGAGAAAAGAGGCAGAGTGTGGGTCAAAAAGCAGGGGGAGGACTTCCCTGGTTCCAGTGGTCTAAGAATTCACCTGCCAACGCAGGGGACACAGGTTCGATCCCTGGTCCAGAAAGATTCCACACGCCAGGGGGCAGCTACGCCTGTGTGCCACAACTGCTGGGCCTGTGCTCTGCAGCCTGGGAGCAGCAACTACTGCAGCCCACTTGCCCTTCAGCCCATGCGCTGCAACAAGAGGAGCCTCCGCGGTGAGAAGCTCTCCTACTGCAACAAGACAGCAGCCCTCACTGGACGCAAGCAGAGAAAGCCTGGGAGCAGCAGCAAAGGCGCGGTGCAGCCAACACAGAAAAAAGCAGGGGGAGGCACCGCTGAAGGAGTGAGACTGAGGACCTGGGGGCAGCAAGAAGTGAGTGGCCAGTGCGTCTGGGTGGAAGCACTGCAGCCTCGAGGGCCCTGCAACCATCATGACCACCCTCCCCTTTCACCAAACACCCCCTGTGCAGGGGAACAAGCACTTATGGGCTGGAAGAACATTAAGGAACCTCTGTGTGCTTCTGTCCTTTTACAGATGAGGACAGTGGAACCCAGATGGACATGGCTTCAGCCAACAAAGCGCTTGGAGCAGAGACCAGCCCACCATCCCCGGCAAGCCGGAGGAAGGAGACTGCTGGGTGTGAGTGGAGGAGCGGTTACCTCGACCAGCACGTGGGCCAGCTCCTGTCTGGACTCACCCCTTCCCCTGCGTGGCCCCCAGTGGGTGCTTGAAGCCTTGTTTACTGAATGAGCCAGCGATTGTTCCAGGCCCTCCCTGTGCGTGAGCTCCCAATCGGCAAGCTCACACCCAAGTCCACGGAATGCAAGAAAGCTGCTCTCCAAAGAACCGAAGGATGTCAGGCTATTAGCTGAACAAGCTCCCCATTCACTCCTTAAAAGCATAACTTGCTAACTGCTGAGGCACTGAATTATTCATGCCCCCACGGCTGGGGTTTCCCACCTTTCAACAACCACTGACCTCTTCCATCCTGGCTCCAGCCAGCCAGCCACCTCCCTTGGTTTAGGGAGCTGAGGAAGTATGAAGAAACATAACCCCGGGCAATTCCTTAGAAAGACCAAGGCTTTGCAACGAGAAGCCCAGGGCGGGCAGAGGGCAGAAAATAAGAGATCCCACTTTCCACTGCCTTCCTCAGAAACAAACTTCTGCCTGCCTCCTTCCCTTCCTCCCTTCTTTCTACGCCCCCAACAGCCTCCTGTCCTCCTGTTTAATGGGAATCACTGGTTGGGGATGTCGCTTTCTCACGGGGAAAACCAAACCTCAGAGTCTGGGGGCTTGAAGAGGCCTCCTAGATTCAGGGGGCTGTGCTGGCCAGGCAGACACAGAAGGCATTTCTTGGACGTCTGCTCTGGTCTCTTTATGGACATCAGCGCCTTCTGTCCCCTCCACAAGCATCTGAGGCAGTGGTCCCTTCCCCAGCCAGGGTCGGAGTGTAAAGGCTGCTCAGAAACTAGGAAGCAGTTCAAGGTACAGAACCTTTCTATAATAAATTCTAGAAATGTTTTTCATGAGGATTTTATAAAAATGTGGGGAACATTGATAACAGAATATTCAGGAGAAACAAGCAGAATAGAAAAGGGTAGGAAGAGCATGATATCAACACAGCTTTTGAAAATCATGTCGATGATGCAGATGTTAACAAAGCGCAAGAGAGGAACGAGAGATGAAAGTCGATGACCTCCAAGTAGGAGGCTGTGTTCACTTAGAAACATGTATACCTGTGATGGATTCATTTTGATATTTGGCAAAACTAATACAATTATATAAAGTTTAAAAAATAAAAAAAAAAGAAATCGATGTTTGATATCTTCCGAGTTTCATCCCATGAGAACACACTGCTGTCACAGCCTGGGGGTGGGGGCGTGGTCGGGTGGACACGGGTCATTATCGGTTGTGAACATCTCAGGACAAACAGATTCGACAGACCAGCGGAGCAACCGGGCCAATGAGACGGGTGAGCAGGCGCACTGAGAGGGAAGATACCAGCCGCAGCGCAGGAGCGGCCAGGACCCGAGGACAGGGTGCAGGGGCAGAGTGCTGGGAGGAGGCAGCGGCGAGCCCAGATGTCGGAGCCCAGGAGAGGGAGGGGCCGGGCCCAGAGCCCTGGAGACTGGGAGGGGCTTGAGGGTCCAGGCTGGGGCAGCAAAACCCTGGGCCTCATATCATTGGTAGAATAAGACATTAAAGATGGTTTTCATATACTCACACTGTTCCAAAATTTGTATGTATACAAACATATATATATATGTTTATATATATATACACACACAAAAAAAATTACATATATAAATACAAAATGATACATGGCTCAGATGGTAAAGAATCTGTTTGCAAGCACTTGCATTGCAATGCTTGCAATGAAGGTAAAAGATTCTGGTTGCAAAGAATCTGCTTGCAATGATCAAACCTGGGTTCGATCCCTGGGTTGGGAAGATCCCCTGGAGAAGGAAATGGCAACTCACTCCAGTATTCTTGACTGGAGAATGGATAGAAGAGCCTGATGGGCTATAGTCCATGGGGTTGTAAAGAGTCGGATACAACTAAGCGACTCACACACACACACACACACGTTGTATACATACATGTGTATAAGGTCCTCCTGACACTCCCCCACCCAGGCCACATTCCATCCCTACAGATGCCCTTTACTTGCACAGAAGATGAATACACAGTCTGATTCTCCATGTTTTTGCCAGCAGGAAGCACTGACCTGCATGCTGCCCCTTTCACATCATACCACTCTGGCCTTTGACACTGGGGCCCCCAGGAAGGCTCCTGTCGTGGCCCCTGCTGCTGCAGACGTGGGGTAGCTCCCTGGGCACCACCAGCACTCAGGCCCCAAGGAAGCCCTACACATGGCCTTCCCAGCCGGGTCTGCAAAACTCAGGGAAAGGGAGGGGAAGAGACCAGGGGCCCCACCAGCCAACCCTGGTGGAGCGTGGCCCGGCTCCCACATTGCAGTGCAGCAGTGGTCCCAGCCTGTGGGTCATGCTGCCAGGCCCCCAGGCACCGCAGTGCCCCCGCCAGCCTGGGTAGACCAGGCCCACCCGGGGGCTCCTTCTCAGGGGGAATCTCCATGGAGTGTCCGGACATGCTGGCTCCCCAGAGACTCCATGCATTATGAGAGGATAAAAGATTTAAGCCTATAAAACATAAAATATTAACTTAATTATCATAAATACGTGCCTGGGACTGCCCTGGTGGTCCAGTGGTTACAACTCCATGCTCCCACTGCAGGGGGCATGGGTTCCGTCCCTGGTCAGGGAACTTAAATCCCACATGCCACATGGCGTGGCCTAAATAAGTAAATGAAACATGCCCAGTGCATTTGTGCTGAAGAGGAGGGAAAAGAAAAAAGACAAACACTCTAAGCAGGAGGACTCACAGAGGGGATGAAGGTGAGAAGCCAGGGTGGGCGAAGTCTCCCAGACGGGCCACCGTGGAAACTGGGAAATCCACCTTCTTTCTCCCAGGTTGCCTGCCTCCTCCATGCAGCCTACCTTGATTTCTCACTTCTGCACCTACCTAAGGCTCTCTGGAAGTTCTGCCTTGGGGAGCCAAGTTTTGGTTATGGGCACCCTGGTCTCTTTGCCCACCATCTACAGAGCTCCTGGAGGCAGAGACTGGATCCTGTACACCTTTGAATATGTCCTCCTGTAGACAGAGTCAGCCCAGGAAACTTCTACCCAATGAATGAACTGCCTCCCCCGTCCCAGTTCCTATGGCCTCTCTCCATCACCACAGCCGGCATGGGGTGAGCTCTGTGGCTTATTAAACATGTCTGCAAGTGTTCTCTCACATCACCCTCACACCAGCTCTGTCTCATAAGTAGATGGGGTGGTGGTTTTCCCATTTTACAGGTGAGGAAACTGAGGCTTGGGAAGATGTGCAACACATTAGCTTTCTAATCTCAACTCCAGAGATCTTTGCTTCCCCATGCAAATATTTTATTTGTTCTTTGCACTACATTTTCCACCCTAAAATCGCTCTTATAAATATTAATTCTATCCATCTGGTTCTGACTGTACCAATAACTCCAGTAGGGGAGGAAGGGTAGGTACCCCATGCCAGCCCCTGCCTCCTCTGGTCTGTGGGACTCATTATGCTGTTTGTTGTTTAGTCACTAAGTCGTGTCTGATTCTTTGCTACCCCATGGATTGTACTCGCTAGGCTCCTCTGTCCATGGAATTTTCCACGCAAGAATACTGGTGTGGGTTGCCATTTCCTTCTCCAGGGTATCATCCCAAGCCAGGGATCAAAGCAGCGTCTCCTGCATTGGCAGGCGGATTCTTTACCACTGAGCCACCTGGGAAGCCCATGGGGCTCATTAGAGAACTACTCAAAGAGATACTACGACTACTAAACCCCGGTTACTGGGAGTGTTAAACTAAGTAATTCACCTGGAGGGCTCAGCACTGCACAGGGACTGCCCTGGCTGCTCTAGCATCGTCCTCATCATATCCACGGGAAGGACTCTCTGGCTCTGGGAGATGGGGGCCTCCAGCAGACACAGAAAGCAGGGCCCCTCCCTGTCCCCTGGATCCCGTGGACGAGTCCGGAAGGTTCTCAGGGGTCTTCACTGAGGCTCTACTGTCAGCTGGCCTTCCCCAGCTAGTGCACATGCCCGCACACACAACTGCACCCCTCGACGCTCACCATCTGGCAGGGGTGTGGTGACCCCTCCCCACCCGACCAGCTGCCCTCAGACCTGGGCTCTCCTGACACCAGGTGGAGGGCACAACCCCCCAGAAGCGGAGAACGTCAGGAGCTTTCCTGAAAACCTCTACAACTTCCAGAGATTTCCTGAGAGCCTCCTGTACCTCATAACTCAGATCAGCAAACCAGCAGGAATGGAGGTCCGATGACGTGCCAGCCTGTCTCTGGATGTGAGGCAGGCAGCAGTACGCAAAACAGACGAGCCCATGGAAGCACAATTTCGACGGCAGTGGACAGACAGCTAGCCGCTAAGCAAGTAATGAGATAATTTCAGAGGGGTATGAGTGCCGTGCGTGAAATAAAGCCAGGGGATGTGATAGAGCAACAGGCAGTAGCAGGGCAGAGCCAGTTTCAGGGTCGCCAAAGGCCAGGCCAGCACTGCAGGACCTCTGAGAAGAACATGAGGAATATATGAAAAATACAGATTCCTGGGACCAGCTCCTGAGCACTGGATTTTCTGGGTAGAACTGGGAAATCTGCATTTTTCCAAGCATCCCAGGGGATGTGGATGAGGCCAGAGGTTTGGGAAGAATTTATCCAGGCCTCTCCCAGGCTGAAGACTCCATGGGGACCAGGGCCCATTTCTGAGTTCCTCTTGAACTCTCTCAAGCCCCAAGGCCTTTAGAATTGGAACTACTTCTTGGTTTGTGAGACCCTGACTCCAAGCAGCACTCCTAGCCGGAAGCGTGGGCGGACCCTGGCCTCTGCTTGGTTCTTCTGTGGCAGAGTCCCCCTGAACCTCCTACCTTACTCCCCCCAGCTCAGCTGCCCATCGGTGAATGAAGCAGGCCTTGGCTGGCTGCCCAGGCGCATGGCGGAGGCAGTGGCTGCAGGCTTTTATCAATGGGATCAACAGGGCGTCTACCAGGACTGATGCGGGACAGGATCCTTGTGACGGTGCCCTGGCCAGCATTTTGGAGGTCACCCTGCAGAAGTGGCTGGCCTTGGTGGCAGGAAGCTTTTCACGGGGAGGGTAAGTGGCTCAGGGCTTTGAGGAGCTTGGAAGCCCTCCCTGGGACAATCATACTGTTTGCTGGCTTGCCGCAAGGCAGCTTATTCTTGTGAAAGTCTTTTCTGGGGTTCTCCTGGCTAGAACAGACCCATTTGGCTTCATGAAATCGTCCCTCAGCTTCTCCCACCGCCTTCACTTGGTTCTTATTTGGTGAGGCGCCAAAACCTCTGTTTCTCAGGACAGGGTCAGACAGAGGGCTGGTTCTGTGCATCAGTCTGTTTATTTGCAGGAAGATCGATGCCTGAAGCAGAACTCAATCCTGGGAACACAACTCTAGGCCTTGGGCTGGCTATGGCTCCCCTCTCCCCTCCCCAGGCCTCTCTGCAGTGGCTGCAGAACAGCACTGTCCAGGGTCTGGAGACCGAAGCCTTGCAGGACCCCCAGGTCAGCCAACACTACTACTACCATTCTTTACTGGGAAACCCAAGAGAAGGGGACTGAACAAGCTAGCCTTGACACTCAGACCCACCTCTGCGAGGACACCTGTGCAGATGCTGGATGCTCCCACCTTCCCCAGGGGCTCATGGGGGCAGCTCCAAGGGAAACACCTGACTGATAAATCCCCAAGGGTGTGGCTAATACCTTCCTCTAGTAACAGCTGAGAGATAAGAAAGAAAAAGAAGAGGTCAACCAGGGCTTTCCTGGTGGCTCAGTGGTGAAGAAGCTGCCTGCCAATGCAGGACACATGGGTTCGATCCCTGGTCCGGGAAGATCCCACACGCAGTGCAGCAACTAAGCCCTCAACTGTTCATACCTGTTGAGCCTGTGCTCTAGAGTCCAGGAGCTCCAACTACTGAGCCCACGTGTCCTAGAACCTGTGCTCCCCATAGGAGAAGCCACCGCAATGAGGAACCACTCTTGTCAAAAGTCAGCACAGACCTTAGTCTTCCCAAGTCCAGGATTCAGCTCTCAGGACCCATCTTACTTGGCCTGTATCAACCACCGGGCATCACTGTCTGTTGAAAGCCATTTTTCCCTTTGTGTCCAGACAGCCTTCTAGGCTTCTTCCAAGCTCACAGGCCACTGCTGGCCTCCCTGTAGCCTCCTCCACTCCCGTCCTTCAAGTGCTGGAGAGCTCAGAGCTGAGCATGTGTCTCTTCCTAAGTGGTCTCATCCATACTACGTGTTTAATATCACCCCCACACTGAGGACCCCCAAACTTAGGTCTCCATGCCTCATGTCTTCCCAAGTGTCTTCATCCACTACTACTGCTATAACAAAAATACATAGTTTATGTGGCTTATAAACAACAGACATTTATTCCTCATAGTTCTGGAGGCTAGAAGACCAAAATCAGGGTGTTGCCAGGGTCAGGTTCTGGTGAGGACCTCTTCTGGTTGCATCCTCATTTGGCAGAGAACAGTGAGAGAAAGGAAGTTCTCTCATGACCCTTAGAAGGGCACTAGTCCCATTCATGAAGGCTCCACCCTCATGACCTAAGCACCTCCTAACACCATCTGCTGGTGGGCAGGGTACCTCCTAATACCAACCCACCCTGCTGGCCTCATCCAATCCACTGAGGGCCTGGACAGAACAAAACAGCAGAGGAGGGGTGAATTCTCTCTCTCTGGTTGAGCTGGGACACCCATCTTCTCCTGTCATTGGACACTGCTGCTCCTGGGTCTCAAAGGCCTTCAGACTTGGACTGAATTATACCACCAGCCTTCCTGGGACACTGGCTTGCAGATGGCAGACTGTGGGAGTCCTCAGCCTTCAGAGGTGCGTAAATCAATCCCTCACAATAAATCTTTCTCTATATCTATATCCTATTGCTTCAGTTCTCTGGCAAACCCTGACTAATATGTCCTCCTGTAGTGAAAGCCCTCCATGGCTTCCTATTAACATTTAACGCAAAGTCTCAAGTTCTCTTCACGGTCTCCTGTCCACTGTCTGCTCCAACCACATTGGCTTCTTTGCCAGTCCTCACATGTTCCAAGCATGTTCCCGCTCTGGGACCTTAATATTTGCTGTCCCCCTGCCTGGAGATGACGCCACCCTTATGGCAGAAAGTGAAGAGGAACTCAAAAGCCTCTTGATGAAAGTGAAAGTGGAGAGTGAAAAAGTTGGCTTAAAGCTCAACATTCAGAAAACGAAGATCATGGCATCCGGTCCAACCACTTCATGGGAAATAGATGGGGAAACAGTGGAAACAGTGTCAGACTTTATTTTTCTGGGCTCCAAAATCACTACAGATGGTGACTGCAGCCATGAAATTAAAAGACATTTACTCCTTGGAAGGAAAGTTATGACCAACCTAGATAGCATATTCAAAAGCAAAGACATTACTTTGCCAACAAAGGTCCGGCTACTCAAGGCTATGGTTTTTCCAGTGGTCATGTATGGATGTGAGAGTTGGACTGTGAAGAAGGCTGAGTGCCGAAGAATTGATGCTTTTGAACCGTGGTGTTGGAGAAGACTCTTGAGAGTCCCTTGGACTGCAAGGAGATCCAACCAGTCCATCCTAAAGGAGATCAGCCCTGGGATTTCTTTGGAAGGAATGATGCTAAAGCTGAAACTCCAGAACTTTGGCCACCTCATGCGAAGAGTTGACTCATTGGAAAAGACTCTGATGCTGGGAGGGATTGGAGGCAGGAGGAGAAGGGGACAACAGAGGATGAGATGGCTGGATGGCATCACTGACTCGATGGACATGAGTCTGAGTGAACTCCGGGAGTTGGTGATGGATAGAGAGGCCTGGCATGATGCGATTCATGGGGTCGCAAAGAGTCAGACACAACTGAGCAACTGATCTGATCTGATCTCTGATCTGCCTGGAGGGCTCATCTCCAGACCGTCTCAGACCTCATGTGCCCTTCCCATCACTGCTTAATGGACACCGCTTAAATGTCACAGCTTAAATGTCTTCCCCTGACCTCCAGCCTCTCAGGTGCTGCCCCTTCCCTGACTTTTTTCATATCATCATCCCAGATTAAATGATTTACCGCGTTTATTCATGGGCTTCCCAGGGTGGTTAAAAATCCACCTGTCAATGCAGGAGACACAGGTTCAATCTGTGTCAGGGGTCAGGAAGATTCCCCTAGAGAAGGAAATGGCAACCCACTCCAGTATTCCTGCCTGGGAAATTCCACGGACAGAGGAGCCTGGCGGACTATAGTCTATGGGGTCACAAAGAGTTGGACACAACTGAGTGACCGAGCACACAGGCAAGTATTTGTTTATAGCCTTCCCCGTGAGACTCCATGAAGGGGGAAATCTTCTCTGTCTCACTCATCACCAGTAAGTGCTTACAATGGACTCTGGCACACAGACGGTGCTTGATGAATATTTGTCAAAGGAGGGAGTGGGTGAAGGGATGATATGCTGAGGGCATCTCTTTCAGCTTGTCCAGCTTTGCTCTCTCTCTGGTTTTCTCTACCTGCTCCCCCCGCCTTGAGTCACAGTTGGCTTTCTCTCTTCCCTTCTCCCCGTTTCCTGTCAGGATCACCTCACCTACTCGGGACTGGCCCAGAAGGAAAGCTTGGGGACCTCCATGAACCAGGCTTCCCCGTCCCTTCCCCCAGGCCCCACCCCCAAGCAGCTATCACACAAACTCCTCACTTCTGAGTCTCAAATCACCAAATCACTGTAGGCTCCTTCTCTTCAGGAAGCCCTCTGGGTCCTCTGA
The DNA here is from genome assembly GCF_029378745.1 of Bos indicus. Classification (NCBI taxonomy): domain Eukaryota; kingdom Metazoa; phylum Chordata; class Mammalia; order Artiodactyla; family Bovidae; genus Bos; species Bos indicus. Next base: position 8,097,971 of record NC_091767.1, read on the forward strand.
TGCTGTTGGGTTGGGCCGGAGACAGGAGCACTGCTGGAACCCTGCAAGCCTGACCAGTTATCCATGCTCTGTGGTGCCCTTCCAGCCTCCCCCTCAAACTCCTGGTCCAGGCACAGCAAGCTGGAGAAAGCTGAGAGTGACCCAGTCCACCCTCTGGTCTTATGAGTGAAGGAACTTGGCCTTCATACAAAGCAGACTCTCCCCATCCATCCACCCACTTTTCTTTGCTTCCCAGAAGTTACGGCAAAGTTTAACTATTTAGCACTATTAGCTGCCTGTCCTGCAGAGCTCCCACTAGAAGGTCAGTCATCAGGGCAGAGACTGTATGTGCCTTGCTCACTGCAGTATCCCAGCATCTGGCACTTAGTACGGGCCCCATGATCAGCTCTTGAATTAATGAATGAAGAAGAGGGAAGTAAGCTGCCTGTGAACACCCTTCAGGGAACTAGAAGGTGACAAGAGGGAAGGGAAGCGAGAGGAATGCAGTGCCAGAGTACTCCGACTCCTGGGGGGAGAGCCCAGAATAAAGCATCACGGACAAGGCAAGGACCCAAGCCCGGTTCCTGGTTCCCGGGCAGCGCACTTCCCTGCTTTCCATTCACGGCTTCGGGGTCCTGCTTTAGCACTTGCACCAGCATCATCTGTACGAACCGAGCACCGTGCAGGTGGCAGGGGTGGGAAGACACGGCAGTGCCCCCAACAAAGCCCTCACCCTCCCAGCCTGAGCGTCCTGAGGAAGGCAGATGGCCTGCCTGACTCCCATGTGCTCAGAGAGGTTATGTAAGTTGCCCAGGGACACAGCCCTGCAGCAGCAGACGCCAGATTTTGATTCATGTCTGCTTGCCTCCCTGTGTGCAGCGCAGCCGCGGGCCTGCCCTCCCCTGCCCCCGGCCCCCGCACACACCTCCGTCTCCTCCCACTCTTACTCAGCCCCATGGTTCCTGCTCCCTGCACTTGCCGAATGAGCCAAGGTCATGTCCACATGGCCATAGATGCGTGCTTTGTCCTCAAAACTGGCAAATCAAGAGGTAAACAGGTGTGGGACCCAGTGCCCCAGATAAGAACAGAAGGAAGGACAGGAGGGAGAGACGGTGGAGGGAGCCAGAGAAGGCCTGGCAGAGGTGGGGCCGGGGCCCAAGGATGCAACCACTCGGGGAGGAACACCCCCAAGTGAAAATGAACGAAGGCATCTTCCAGGGAAAAAGCTTCTGTTACACGCCTCTGTTCCCATCGCCTGTAACAGCAACGAAGATGCCCGCGTGTGCCTCTGTGCATGCACGTGGATACACACATGCGTGTGCAGCTCCTCCGGCGCCAAGCCCTTCCTCGCACCCGGAGAGCCGCCAGCCTGGCCCAGAGCCGCGGGGACAACTGGCCTGAGCTCTGCTGAGAAGGGTGCCCCCTGCCCAACCAGAGCTTCCAGGGTGTGTGCATCACACCATCACCATCTGACCTCTAGCCAGTTACCGGCGCCCTCAGCATCAGCCCCTCAGGGCTCAATTTTCACAGGTAGAATCATCACTTAGGTGTTTAGACTCAGAACAGCTTGGTGGCAGCGCTGCAGGGGCTTAACATCAGGGGTGGGCCTTGCAGAGGCATCCGGGGGCTGACGCCCACTAGCCTTTCCCCTGCCCCGCCTTGCCTGGGGTAGGCATAGGGTGTCCTCTTGGATAAACCACTTCCCTCTCCAGGCCTATTCTCCTCAGCTCTAAAGAAGGGAGGGCAAGGGTTGGGAGGCGGGGTCATTTGGTTTCTAAGTAACCTCAAGCTCTCCAGCACTGAACGCCTCACACTCTTCTAAGAGTTGCTGTCCTCATGGACCCAAGCGGACCTGTCAATCACAGGCAGAGATTGTGATCTGATCCTCCTGCAAGCTGGCTCTGGGGCACTGGACCTCGGCCTCATCCCCGGATGGTGCAGGGAGAGTGGCCAGTGGCAGGACTGCACCCATCCCCAGTCCCCTGCCCCCCTGCCTGGCTCCTGTGGGCTCCCACAAACACCCCAGTCCCCTGCCCCCCTGCCTGGCTCCTGTGGGCTCCCACAAACAGAGGAGTTCCCACCGCCCCCTGGGCATGCAGGAATTTATCAATGACTCCTTCTCTCTGGGACAGCTTTCACTGATCAGCTCTGTGTCTAGCCTTCTGTTCCTGCGAATCCCCATGGGGACTAAGATTCGCCTTGGGGATAAAAATAAAAACACCTCCAGTCCACAAAATCTCACTTTCCTGCTTTCTAACAAACACACCACAACCCAGGAGAAAGGAGGGACCTCACCCCCACCTAAGCAGGGAGTGGGGATGAGATATTCTCTAGCTCCTTCAGCTCTCTAGAATTCAGGGATTTAGAGTGTCCTCAAACGCATGCAAACATGCACACATGGGCAAGCTCCGGCAGGAACACGGGACAGCAAAAGAGCCACTGGACCGCTGTGCTACAAAGGTGGAGTCATGGAATGCTTTTTCTTCTTTAATTCTAATGTTGTAATATCACTGTTTTATGAGAAGTGAAATAAGATGGGAATAGTGAACAGGGAATCCAAGGGTCCAAGTTCCAAGAACACAGGCTGTCATGATTCCCGGGTAGGTAGCACCCAGCAAAACATGTAAAATATCATGTAGGAAACGAGTTGCCAGTCCAGGTTCGATGCACGATGCTGGATGCTTGGGGCTGGTGCACTGGGACGGCCCAGAGGGATGGTATGGGGAGGGAGGAGGGAGGAGGGTTCGGGATGGGGAACACATGTATACCTGTGGTGGATTCATTTTGATATTTGGCAAAACTAATACAATTATGTAAAGTTTAAAAATAAAATAAAATTAGAAAAAAAAATCAACATCTTTTAGTGAAGTTAGCAGCTAAAGGGAATGAAACTTCCTTCCACAGGGAAGAAGGCACCATGAGGGGAGCCATATCCTCCTTCTTCCACTAGACACTGTGCTTCCCGTTGGTCCAAGGCAAACAACATAAGGGCAGTGAAGGCTGAGCAGGATCAGAGAATGAGAAACACAGCTCAAGGAATTACATCTTAACTGCTGACTCCCCACTGATGACCCCTAGAAGTCATGAAGCTGTGAGCCCCTGACAAAAATGTTACCCATGTACAGGTGTTCAGGTTGCACACTGCCCAAGGATGTAATGTCTTGGGGTGGGATGTTTATACGACAAACATATACCAAGTTATCTGAGAGTATGTGACTCTCGGTCTCCTAGCTGAGTCCCATAGCAGTAGGAGAAAGAGCCTTCCTACATACATCCATCTACACCATTCATTTATACATGCCCATGTTACAGCACTGTATCCCAACTATGCTCTGGGAGGGACCTGAAGCTACTTCCTTCTCCTGCCTGCCCCCTCAGGAAGCCCAATTCCTGTTCCCTCTGAGAGAACAACATGGAACAGTTCCTCACCTTGGTGGTGGGTGGGAAGAAGTGAGGGAGGTGTGATGGATAAGGTGTGATGAGGCTGGCCTGTGTGTGAAGCCAGAGGTGGGGGCTGGATCACCTTGTACCTAACTAAAAGAGTTATTCAAGGCAGGGCCCGTTTTCTAATTCATGCGAAGGCCCTAAGGGCTAATAGAGGCCTGGGTGGGAGTCAGGCCTATATACTACTACTATTAAGTTGCTTCAGTCGTGTCCGACTCTGTGCAACCCCATAGACAGCAGCCCACCAGGCTCCCCCATCCCTGGGATTCTCCAGGCAAGAACACTGGAGTGGGTGTATGCTCCTCTATAAAACGAGAAAGCCAGAGGGCCACTGAGGGGCACAGGCAGCGCTTCTGCTTGGACGTGGGTAGGAGGAGGGCTCACCCTCCCTGAGAGCTCCAAGCCTTGCCTTGAGGCCGCACCCTGGACCCACAGCTCTCCCACCTGCGCTCTGCTCTGGGCTTAGGCAGTAACCTTCCAGGGAGGTAATTCCTCTGTTAAAAATAGAAGGCGGCCTCCTGCAGATCTCATCAAACTTGGGGAACACAGAACCAAGCCAAGCCTGATTGCTATTCTCAGGAGATTGCTTGCTTTTTATTTATGCGTTTACTGGGAAGTTCTTTATTTACACTGTTGTAATTTACATCTCCCATGTTGTAATTTACATCTCCCACAAGCTCCTCGGTTCCCCAGATCCCTTCCTTTCTAGATGATGCTCAGCTCCCGAGATGCTCCCGACTGCCAGTGGCTTATAAGGCTCTTCTGAGAACTGCTGGGTAAATATTCCCTGAGTTGACTGGAAAGTAGTGAAAGAGGGGGTGGGCGTTTCTTTACAAATAACTGGGCTCACGGCTGGGAGACGGGCAGCTCCCTCAAAGGTGATTCCGCAGAGAGAACAACCCTCATAAAAGCACTTCTCACAGCCGGAGTCAGATCCAGCTGTCCTGTGATGGGGTGTGGACCACCAAGTTCCAGAACCCAAGTGCTCCACAAAATGGGGAAACCAGACAATTACGCCTGCTCCTCAAAACCTGCTAGCCGTTCTCAATGTAAAAGGGAGATGCGAACCCCTTTTACATGTACCTCTAGTCTCCTGTGTCTACCTTCCTGCCCCTCTCACCATCCCCAGCTCCATGCAGGTGATCAGCAGGGAGGAGGAAGCTTTCTGTGTTCCTCACCACCCCTCTTGGCTCACCCCCAGCCTCACCTCTCCCAGCCCAGGCTGGCCCAACCCAGCCAAGGAGACCACAGGCAAGGTAACTGCCCCCAACTTGGGTGCCCGGCTTTTGCCCAGATTTGGGGTCTCATCCTTGGCTGCCCAGTTCCCCTCTTCTGTTCTCCCCTTTCCATGGCCACGGTCTCCCCACTGCCTGGCTCCACCCGCTTCAAGCCTGGAAGTAGGAACTCAAGCCCCATGCTGTTCTGTTCGGAAGCCTCAGTCAGCACCCCGAGACCCAGCCTATTCTCAAAAGCACTTGCCTCCTGCTCTTGGTGACTCCATGTGACCTGGTTTCCACCCAAGTGAAATGATAAACAAAAGTTATGTCAATTCCCCTACATGGCATCTCCTGTCCTGGCCCTCTTTTATCCTCTGCTTTGTCTTTATCACATTAGTCACTACCTCACTCACAACGCAGGTTACTTATTTTTCATATTCTCCATCTCCCCCGCACACCAGAACGGAAGCTCTACGAGGCAAGAAGCTTTGTCTGTTCTGTTCACTGTGGTGGACCGCACAGGCCCTACCACACAGTAGGGGCTCAAGCCCTGCATGACGAATGAACACATGAACATGCAACAAGAAGCGACCTGTGACCAGAAAGCTCCTCTCTTTACATGCATCATCTCATCCTTGTGACAACGCTATGAGGTAGGAGCTTTTACTTCTCTTCATGTCACACAGGAGAGAATGTTCAATGAAATTCCAAGTCAGAGTCTGCAGGGTGGTGAAGAAGCCTGACATAGCTTTGTTCAGCATGATGATCCCCAAGTTCGGATGGATGAAGAAGGACCTGGGCCCAACTGACCCCAGTGCCCAAGCTCTTAGACATCACTCTCTGCTTCAGAGCCCCTCTCCCCCTATGCCACACACCCCCTCCGACCCTGTTGCTGCTGCTAAATCACTTCAGTCATGTCCGACTCTGTGTGATCCCATAGACGGCAGCCCACCAGGCTCCCCCGTCCCTGGGATTCTCCAGGCAAGAACACTGGAGTGGGTTGCCAGTTCCTTCTCCAATGCATGAAAGTGAAAAGTGAAAGTGAAGTCGCTCAGTCATGTCTGACTCTTAGCGACCCCATGGACTTCAGCCCACCAGGCTCCTCCATCCATGGGGTTTTCCAGGCAAGAGTACTGGAGTGGGGTGCCATTGCCTCCGACCCTCTTCCCCTCCTAATACTCAGTCCCCACCTTGCTCATCCTTCAAGGCCCATTTCCTCCATGAAGCTCTCCCAGATCCCTACAGTTGGGCCTTGAGCTTCTTAACCATTTTCAAAAACTGTATGAATTTTTCACATCTACTTTCTACAACAGAATGGTGAGTTCTTGGGGACACAATGCATGGATCTGAATCACAGCCCTGAACACACACAGCATTCTACAGATAATGAACGTACAAGAAACACTTGTTAAATGAATGAAGCGAAAGAAAATACCTGTAAAATTGCTTTGTCTGGGCTGATTGAACCATAACAGAAGCAGTGCTTAATATATTTTCAAAATAGCAACATACACAGATGAATGGATAAAATATATATGAAAATTTTCATATAGCTAAGTTTTTCATAACTTTCACATATTAAAGTTCACTCTTCTTTACATGTTACTAAATAAGTTCTTAAGGATATTTAAGGAAGCATCGCTATGAACAAAGCTAGTGGAAGTGATGGAATTCTAGTTGAGCTATTTCAAATCCTAAAAGATAATGCTGTGAAAGTGCTGTACTCAATATGTCAGCAAATTTGGAAAACTCAGCAGTGGCCACAGGACTGGAAAAATGTCAGTTTTCATTCCAATCCCGAAGAAAGGCAACGCCAAAGAATGCTCAAACTACCGCACAATTGCACTCACTTCACACACTAGTAAGTCAGTTCAGTTTAGTCACTCAGTCGTGTCCGACTCTTTGCAACCCCAGGAACCGCAGCACACTAGGCCTCCCTGTACATCCAACTCCCGGAGTCCACCCAAACCCATGTCCATCAAGTCGATGATGCCATCCAACCATCTCATCCTCTGTTGTCCCCTTATCCTCCTGCCCTCAATCTTTCCCAGCATCAGGGTCTTTTCCAATGAGTCAGCTCTTCACATCAGGTGGCCAAAGTATTGGAGTTTCAGCATCAACATCAGTCCTTCCAATAAACACCCAATAAAGTGATGCTCAAAATTCTCCAAGCCAGGCTTCAACAGTACATGAACCGTGAACTTCCAGATGTTCAAATTAGATTTAGAAAAGACAGAGGAACCAGAGATCAAATTGCCAATATCCGTTGGATCATCGAAAAGGTGAGAGACTTCCAGAAAAATATCTACTTCTGCCTTAATGACTATGCCAAAGCCTTTGACTGTGTGGATCACAACAAACTGTGGAAAATTCTGAAAGAGATGGGAATACCAGAACACCTGATCTGCCTCTTGAGAAATCTGTATGCAGGTCAGGAAGCAACAGTTAGAACTAGAACAACTGACTGGTTCCAAATAGGAAAAGGAGTACGTCAAGGCTCTATATTGTCACCCTGCTTATTTAACTTCTATGCACAGTACATCATGAGAAACGCTGGGCTGGAAGAAGCACAAGCTTGAATCAAGACTGCTGGGAGAAATATCAATAACCTCAGATATGCAGATGACACCACCCTTATGGCAGAAAGCGAAGAGGAACTAAAGAGCCTCCTGATGAAGGTGAAAGAGGAGAGCGAAAAAGTTGACTTAAAACTCAACATTCAGAAAATTAAGATCATGGCATCTGGTCCCATCACTTCATGGCAAATAGATGGGGAAACAGTGGAAACAGTGAGAGACTTTATTTTGGGGGGTTACAAAATCACTGCAGATGGTGATTGTAGCCATGAAATTAAAACACACTTGCTCCTTGGAAGGAAAGTTATGACCAACCTAGATAGCATATTCAAAAGCAGAGACATTACTTTGCCAACAAAGATCCATCTAGTCAAAGCTATGGTTTTTCCAGTGGTCACGTATGGATATGAGAGTTGGACTATAAAGAAAGCTGAGTGCCAAAGAATTGATGCTTTTGAACTGTGGTGTTGGAGTAGACTCTTGAGAGTCCCTTGGACTGCAAAGCGATCCAACCAGTCCACCCTAAAGGAAATCAGTCCTGAATATTCATTGGAAGGACTGATGTTGAAGCTGAAACTCCAATACTTTGGCCACCTGATGGGAAGAACTGACTCATTTGAAAAGACCCTGATGCTGGGAAAGATTGAAGGTGGGAGGAGAAGGGGATGACAGATGAGATGGTTGGATGGCACCACCGACTCAATGGACATGAGTTTGAGTAAACTCCAGGACTTGGTGATGGACAGGGAGGCCTGGTGTGCTGCAGTCCATGGTGTCGCCAAGAGTTGGACATGACTGAGCGACTGAACTGAATGACTGATTGAAAGATATTTATACAGTAGTTTGTAACTATTGCCATGGATGACACTGTTCCTTTCAGTATTTCAACTCTTACCCATACTACCTAATGTTAGGGTTGAAATACTGATATTCCTCTTTAATATCTAGGCATTTCTCTTAAACTCATATCTTGGAAGTCAATGTAAATAATTTCTATCTTGACCAATAGCAAAAAAGTTGCTTTGAGCCGATTTAAAAAAATTGTTTGGCAGATTGGTATGGAGGTGGAGCAGGTGGTGAAATGGGTGGAGGTGGTCAAAAAAGGAAAAAAAGTTTTGTTACCTGCTGCTGCTGCTAAGTCACTTCAGTCGTGTCCGACTCTGTGTGACCCCATAGACATCAGCCCACCAGGCTCCACCGCCCCTGGGATTCTCCAGGCAGGAACACCGGAGTGGGTTGCCATTTCCTTCTCCAATGCAGGAAAGTGAAAAGTGAAAGTGAAATCACTCAGTCGTGTCTTCTAGCGACCCCATGGACTGCAGCCCACCAGGCTCCTCCATCCATGGGATTCTCCAGGCAAGAGTACTGGAGTGGGATGCCATTGCCTTCTGGATCTTGTCAAATGCTAGCTGCCTTAATTCTGAAAGATCATCTTTACCCCGCTTCCTTGTTTTATCCCTATGTACCCTTCTAGACTATTTCAAGACTGAAAGCTCCTTGAGAGCAAGGAGTATGGTTTCCTCATTCTATTTGTGTTCCACCAGCATGAAGCATGTCTTTCAGTCAAATTGTACCACGAATCTTTAAACATGGAGGGAGAGTAAATATTCTGCAACATAGGAATGTTGATTTTGAAAGGAATGTCTGTCCACTTTAGGACATTTAGAAAACAGATGGGATTCATTGGACCCATCACCCTGATAGGGGTACTAACATGTGGATGACCCAGCACCTCGCATTCTGATTTAGCCTCTGGGCTACAGAGGTGGGTGGGTAAAGGCCGCCTGGGGGCAGACCAGCCTGGCACGGCCGCACGGCTGCACAGAGCATAGCCTGGCACCTGGCTTCCCACAGAGCTCAGTGCCAGAGAGGAATTCTGGTACTTGAAGGTGTAAGAAGCAAAGAAGATGTGAACATCATCACAGGAGGCCATCACACATCATCACTGTGTTTTAAAATACAGTATATTGGAGCACTTCCCTGGTGGTCTGGTGGCTAGGAATCCACCTGCCATTCCAGGTGGACACGGGTTCAGTCCCTGCTCTGGGAAGATTCTTCCCCATGCTGTGGGGCAGCTAAGGCCGTGTGCTTCAACTACCGAAGCCCATGCACCCTAGAGCCTGTGCTCCACAACAAGAGGAGCCACTGTGATGAGACGTCCGTGCACCACAACAAAGCGTAGCCCCTGCTCACCCCAACTAGAGAAAGTCTGCATACACCCAGCGCAGTCAAATATAAAAATAAATGAATTTAATAAAAAATATATAGTGTATTGGAAAATGTGAGTTTCCAATAGAACAGAGACGCAGGCCATTGAAAAGACAGTCTGTTCCTCACAGATCCAATAGGAGAGCCACTCTGGGGACCACTAGGGTCAGCCAGGAGGCAGAAGGAGAGGGGAGGAGCTGTGGCAAGGGGCTGTATTGTGGTTTCTGCAGGAAAGATGAGCAAGGCAGGGTAAGCAAGCTCAGGATCGGCCAGCCAATCATTTCAGGGGGTGTGGGGCTCAGGGCTGTCCCCAGTTATCTAGTGTCCCTGGCCCTGAGGTGGTCAGGGAAGAGGGGCAGTGGCCTGGAACATGAGGACCGGATAAAAGAGGTGGACGTGGTCGGGGTTGTATCTGAAAAGTGCATTGGCAGGTGTCATTGTTGTTGCTTAGTCACTGAGTCGTGTCTGACTCTGCGACCCCACGGCCTGTAGCCCACTAGGATCCTCTGTCCTTGGGATTCTTCAGGCAAGAATACTGGAGTGGGTTGCCATTTCCTTCTCCAGGGGATCTTCCCCACCCAGGGATCAAACCTGGGTCTCCTGCACTGGCAGACTGATTCTTTACCACTGAACTCCCAGGGAAGCCCACTGGCAGATGAGCTCCAAACTACCTCTATGAATTGGCTACCCCTGGGAGGGGCAGTCCCTCCATGGTCAGCAAGGCCCCAGATGTCAGAGCATCAAAATACAGACAATTACTGAGAATAATCCAGCCCTTCTCGGAGGGACACCCTCCCTGGCTCAAGGAGCCAAGTCATGAGACATGAGCCTCTGGGTCACACCAGGCCTAGGGCTCTCTCTTCTCCAAGAAAATGCTCCTCCACCCCCGCCAGGTCTCCATTCCAGGGGCAAGACTGGGCTGGCTCACAGGCCACTCCTGGGAGGACAGAGAGCAATGAAGGACTCGCCTTGCTCAGCGGTGAATGACAAAGCTGAGTCCATCACAGGCCTAGTGCTCCTAATGATGGCAAGCTGGGTGGCAGAGTCTAGGGTGCCTTCCTGGAGCTTCAGAGTGTCAAGTAGAGGGAGGCTGGGAGTGCATCCAGCTGAGTCCGTCACTTTTCAGAAGAGGAGAATGGCTTTCAGAATCAGGATCAAAGTCTAGATGCCTTGTTAACTCTTACTGTGCTTCCTCTGCCGCCCTCCCCGCCCACACCATCGTGAGTGATTCAATAGAAAATTGCTATTTTATTAATACCAGTATGGTTGCCCACATCGTTATCATCTTCCTGATTTTCACATGAATGGTAAAACCCCACTCCTTTGTCTCTAATGCAGTAATAAGGAAGCACTGACAGCCCCCGAACCCAGAAGGAGACTGGATTCTTAAAAAATCAGGTCAGGCAGCCAGGATCCTTGGGGGTTCCACTGGTCTTAAGCTCTGATTAAAGCCTGCATCTCAATGAGCAGAGCTTCAGGTCTCAGAGCGGGAGGAAAGAAGAGGGCTCAAAGGCAGGGGAAACCGAGGCCACTCAGGCCCCAAGGCCAGCCAGGCTATGGCTGGACCAAAGCGAGGGAGGCGGGGCTGGGTGGACGTGTCGGGAAGCATAATCAGCTTTTTATTTTTTTAACTGGAGTATAATTGCTTTCCAACGTTGTGTTAGTTTCTGCCACACATCAACACGAATCAGCTATACGCATACATATATCCCCTCCCTCTTGGACCTCCCTCCCAGTCACCCCTCCATCCCACCCCTCTAGCTCATCGCAGAGCACCGAGCTGAGCTCCCTGTGCCATACAGCAGCTCCCCACTGTTTATTTTACATAAGCTAGTGTCTTGTTGTTGCTGTTCAGTCACTAAGTCATGTCTGACTCTGTGCGACCCCAAGGACTGCAGCACACCAGGCTTCCCTGTCCTTCACCATCTCCCAGAGTTTGGTCAAACTCATGTCCATTGAGTCAATGATGCCATCCAACCATCTCATCCTCTGTTGCCCCCTTCTCCTCATGGCTTCAATCTTTCCCAGCATCAGGGTCTTTTCCAATGAGTCAGCTATTCGCATCAGGTAGCCAAAGTATTGGAGCTTCAGCTTCAGCATCAGTCCTTCCAATAAACATTCAGGGTTGATTTCCTATAGGATTTACTGAGTTGATCTTGCTGTCTCCAAACTTCTCCATCTTTGCATTGGCTGCCCTCTCTGCCCATCCCACAACACCCCCTCATCTGGTAAACCCCTCCCCAGCCCTCAGATCCAGTGGAATTGCTCCCTCCTCTGTGAAGTCCTTTGGATCCCACCCCCGACCCCCCAACTAGCTCTGAAGGAGAACCCACTGTGCCCTCCCCAGTGAGGTGTTATTAAAAACAACCATTGTGAGCAGCTAGCTCATGCCAGTCACTTAGCACACTTTGTCCTTAACTGGCGTGCGTTCCCTACAAGCATTAGTACTGCCACTTTACAGATGAGGAAAGGGAGGCTCAGAGAGGTGAAGGGAGCTGCTCACATCCCTTCAGCCAGCAAGTGAGGCAGAAACTGGAACCCTAGTTTTGCTTGAATCCCATGCCCAGTGTCTACCCTAGTGGCCAAACTGCCTGCCTGGCTTTCTAGCTAGACTCTAAGATTTCTGAAGGCAGAGACACTGGTTCATAATGTTTGCAAACATCAGAGCTCAAAAAATGTTGATGGATGAATAGACAAACGAATGGATGCATGGATTGCTAGAATCTCCCACTTGAATGCAACACCATTGTACACGTGTAGATTTCATACCAGACCAAAGGTAACACTCTAGTCCTTACATCCCCAAGACTGGGAGGAAGATACAGTAGAGTGGTATATTAGGGTGAGAGCTGAGCTGCTGTATCAAAGATAGCCCAAAAGATAATTGTTCAAATAAAATATGATTTGGATTCTCTTGCATGTGTGAATCCAGGTGTATAGGCAGCTCTATTCCAAGAGGTTCTATCAGAACGTAGAATGGTGTCACCTCTCTGGAAAACAGTCTGCTGCTAAGTCACTTCAGTCGTGTCCGACTCTGTGCTACCCCATAGATGGCAGCCCACCAGGCTCCGCCGTCCCTGGGATTCTCCAGGCAAGAACACTGGAGTGGGTTGCCATTTCTTTCTCCAATGCATGAAAGTGAAAAGTGAAAGGGAAGTCGCTCAGTCGTGTCCGACTCTTAGCGACCCCATAGACTGCAGCCTACCAGGCTCCTCCATCCATGGGATTTTCCAGGCAAGAGTACTGGAGTGGGGTGCCATTGCCTCCTCCGGGAAAATAGTCTGACTGGTCCTTAAAAGTAAAACCTATAGTAACATGTGGACCCAGCAACTCCACTCCAAGTGCTGTATTGAAGAGAATGGGTAATACAGGTTCACAGAAAATTCATATGGAATGTTCACAGTAGCATTATTCATAACAGCCCCAAAGTGGAAACACCCCAAATGTCCATCAACTGATGAATGGATAGGGCTTCTCTGGTGGCTCAGTGGTAGAGAATCCGCTTGCTGGTGCAGGAGACGTGGGTTCTATCCTTGGTCTGGGAGGATCCCACATGTCTCAGGGCAACTAAGCCCATACACCACAACTACTGAGCCTGTGCTGCAGAGCCCGGGAGCTGAGCTCACGTGCCACCACTTCTGAAGCCTGGGCACCCTGGAGTCTGTGTTCCGCAACAAGAGAAGCCACTGCAATGAGAAGACTGCTCACCTCAACTACAGAAAAGCTTGAACAGCAACGAACACCCAGTCAATAAGCAGATAAAACTATTTTTAAAAATTGATGAATGGATAAACAGAGTTTAGTGTATGCGTGCAATGAAAATATTATTCAGCCATAAAAAGGAATGAAGTACTGATACAGCATGGATAAAACTTGAAAACATTACGCTAAGTGAAAGAAGCCATTCGTAAAAGAACATGTACCAGATGATTCTCTTTATACGAGATGTCCATAACAGGCAAATTCATTGAGACAGAATTCACAGTCGTCAGGGGCTGGGAGGAGGGAAGTAAAGGAGAGTGACTACTAATGAGGAAAAGGTCTCTTCGGGGGTGGTGGAAATGTTCTGGAATTAGTAGTAAAACCACTAAATTGTCTGCTGAAAATGTTTTTTGTTTTACAAAATAAAAAGAAGTCATCCTATCAAGACACAGGCTAATGGGTCAGCTGTGCCCTTCTCAACCCACGGCTTCCAAGGTTGCTGGACATTTCCCTGGACACACCAGGATAGGCTGGCAAATGTGGCCAAGCTGAGCAGCCAGCCATGTGCCTAGAAAGAGGAGGATAGATTCTGACAGGATTAGGCAAGACAAGAATCCTTGCCCCCAATGGCCAATTAAACAATAATCAGCTCTCATCTAGTTATTTACTCTGCATTGCAGGCAGATTCTTTACCATATGAGCCACCAAGGAAGCCCATTTACTCTGCAGATATTAATAATAACCGCCAGCGTTTATACAGTGCCAGGCCCTGATTTAGGCACCCTGTGTGCATCATCTCATTTAATCACATTAAACCTTTACGACATATATTATTACACCTATTTAAAGGTTGGGGAAGTTGAGGCACAGAGCATTAAATAATCTGCCCAGACATCTTTTATGGAGCAGAGTCAAGAGTTGAACCCAGAACCACTACCTCTGACGACAGAGCTTTTTCTTACTCAGTATCCAGAAATGGTGAGACAGGGAGTACAGCCTGGTAGGATTCATGGGTATTGGCCATTCATGCTTTCGCTCTCTTGGTGCTACTGGGCACTTTGCTCTGCTCTCACTGGGTGAACCTAAGGCACAGATATTTAAGGGCTCAGTGAACTCCTTCAGTGAGCAACAGCTTGCTCAGTGCTCTTAACCTTTGGTGGCATCAACCTCATCTACATGTAGAGCCTTTGAAGGCCTGTTTTTTGGCAGGCTCAGTCTCCAGGCAGGGGCTGGCATGTTTCAAAGCTCCTGCAGGTGGTCAGATGTAGGTCAGGTCTGAGAATCTGAGAAACACTGGCAAAGCCAACAATCAGCCAAGGTTTGCTCACATAGTCAGGGCATTCTCCAGGGTGAAGCCCCTGGGTCTAATTTACCAAACTGGACCCTCTTGTGAGGCCAGTATCATCATCCCCATTTTACTGCTGATGAAGCAGAGGCCCAGAGAGCGAGCTGGGGCCCCAGGCTGCTCTTTCTGCCTGCTTGTCATCCACAGCCCCAGGCCAGCTGTGACCCTCTTCAGGGACAGACATGGCTCTGTGATCTGCCTCAGACAAGGAACCCCAGGAGATCAAGAACCTCTGTCCATGGATCCCCTAGAGATCCCCTTCCTCCAGCTGTGTAATGACTCACCCTGCATCTGCCACCTGCTCGACCTCTGGATCTCAAGCCTTCACCAGGAGTCACCTGAAGAGATGGCTAAAGATACAGATTGCAAAGTCAGGCCTGGATGACTCTGATTTGAGAGGTCTAGGGTATGGCCTGGAAATCGAATTTTTATTGGACACTCTGGGGCCAGCCTTGTTGGGGAACTACTTTTGGGTCTTCTAGATCAATCCCCTCATTTTGTGGGGTGAAAACCCAGACCCAGAAGGGTCTTGCCCTGTGCATCAAAGCCTTGCTGTACTGTGGTGTGCAACTCTTTGTGACCCTGTGGACTGCAGCCCACCGGACTCCTCTGTCCATGGGGATTTCCCAGGCAAGCATACTGGAGTGGGTTGCCATGCCCTCCTCCAGGGGATCTTCCCAACCCAGAGATTGAACCCAGGCCTCCTGCATTGCAGGAAGATTCTTTAATATCTGAGCCACCAGGGAAGCCCAAGAATACTGGAATGGGAAGGGAAGCCTATCCCTTCTCCAGGGGATCTTCCTTACCCAGGAATTGAACCGGGGTCTCTTGCATTGCAGGCAGATTGTTTACCAGCTTAAGCTACCAAGGAAGCCAGCATCAAACCCTAACTGGCTCCCTGCTGTTCTTAGGTACAAGTCTAGCTCCTCCCAAGCTAGTTCTTTCTCTTAAGGATCTCATTTCAAATGATGCGAAAGCTCCCCTACCTCCATCTGGCACAGTTCTTCCCTATTCGCCTCCCACTTTGCCTAACTGCTGCTCATTCTCTCAGCCGCACAGCACCTCCTCTAAGAAGCCTTCCTGGATCCTTTAAATGGCAGGTTAGAGTTTTCTGGTCTCCCAGAGAACTGTGTCTGTGAACTCCACCCTGGCCCTCCCCACGCTGAACTGCATGGACCTGTTTACTTTTCCATCTCCCTTCAAGGTTGTGAAGGCGGGGAACAGATTGGTCCCTGCATATTATACTGTAGATCTTTGTTGAATTAATGAACGAACCGACGAGCATGAAATAAACAAGGAGCATCCCACAGGCCCCGGCTCAAGGTGGGATGGTGTTCCTTGGTCCTCGAGCCATGGGCGGCACCGCCGGCCCGGCGCATTGGCGGGGCAGCGAGAGGGAGGGACCGTGCGGGCGGGCGGGCAGCTGCGGAACCATCTGCTATGCGGGCGGCGGCGCCCGCCCCAGTGTTTGTTTACTAACCAGGCTCTGCGTGCAAGAGAAACAAGGCTCTTCTTCCAGGCGCGTGGCGGCCGCTGCCAGCCCGTGAGGAGGGGCTGTCGGGGGCCAGGGGTTGGAGACAGAGACGGGGACCTGTACGCGGAGGGCGCAGCCAGCCTGTTCGCTCCCCCTTCCACATGTCCACTCCTGCCGGCGCCCCAACCCACCAGCAAAGGCTCGAGGTCCAGGCCCCTCCCCCTCTAACCAGCCGGATAGGGTCTGGGACCCTATCCAAACCATGGAACAACAGTATTCACGTAAGAGCGCGTCGAGGATTAAAGGAGGTGATGCTCACAGTGGCATTTTATTAAGCTATTGCAGTGTCACTGAGTGATGCGATGGGGGTGAAAATTTCAAAAAATATCTCTCTAGTCCGAGTTCTCCCCTAACTCAGGAATCCCCTTCAGACAGTCCCAGGTGCAGATGATACCGCTCTGATTAAAATTCATTCAGGAAAGGAAAAAATTCATTCTGAAAAATAAAATCATTCTGATATAAGTGCATGTCTGGTGTTCCAATTTTGGCTATGGTATGACATGGTATTGGAGAAGGCAATGGCAACCCACTCCAGTACTCTTGCCTAGAAAATCCCATGGACTGAGGGTCCTGGTGGGCTGCAGTCCATGGGGTCTCAAAGAGTCAGACATGACTGAGCGACTTCCCTTTCACTTTTCACTTTCATGCATTGGAGAAGGAAATGGCAACCCACTCCAGTGTTCTTGCCTGGAGAATCCCAGGGACGGGGGAGCCTGGTGGGCTGCCATCTATGGGGTCACACAGAGTCGGACACAACTGAAGCGACTTAGCAGCAGCATGATATAGTATGGCGTGGTATGGTATGGAATGGTATGATATGGTGGCTGCCATTTCCCCCAGCAGCCACAAGCCCTAGGGGGAGCTCAGAGCTTGGGGAGGATAGCAGGGGGTGATTCAGGAGAGGAACCCCAAGCAAACTCCCCTCCTAAGTACAGATCTGGGGAGGTGGGCTGGCTTCCATCCAAAGGTGAGGATGGTCACTCAGATTCCACATGGCTTTGTGGGGCAGTGGCTGAGAGCCAGGCTTTAGAAGGACAGCTCAGTTCAGTTCAGTCGCTCAGTTATATATGACTCTTTGCGACCCCATGAATCGCAGCACACCAGGCTTCTCTGTCCTTCACCATCTCCAAGAGTTTGCTCAAACTCATGTCCATTGTGTCAGTAATGCCATCCAACCCTCTCATCCTCTGTCATCCCCTTCTCCTCTTGCTTTCAATCTTTCCCAGCAAGATGGACAACTATGGGAGGACAATTTGTCAACCCCCTGCTGCAAAGCTTTCCCTCCTCCCCTTCTCCCTGCCTCTACTGCAGACCTTCCCCCAGCACTGTCTGTGTCTAGACACCCTGCATCCTCTGCGAGCCTACGAGGCCTCCATTGCTCCAGAACTGGGCATGAGTTGGGGATGTTCCCATATGCTCTCCAAAGGTAGAGGTACAAAGTGCTTGCCCTGGATTTTCCAGTACCCAGGGGCTTGCTTCTGTATGATTATTGGTTTGTTTTCAGTTTTTCTCAGTTACGAATTGAAGAGGTAACAAAGTGATGACAAAGAGGTCACACCTTTTGTCTACAAAGGGACTCACATTCTAGAAGGGGGAGAGAGAAAAAGCAGGAACTACCACTATTCACTGTCTACTTACCCAGTGCCCAGAGCTAAGTTTGGTGCTTCTCTGGCAATGCATTCAATAAATACATATTGTGCCATGTACTGGGCCCTGAGGACAGAGCCAAGAACAAGTCTTGTAGTCAAGAAGAAACATTTAAAAATAATTCCAATGACAATACATATGCCATAAGGGAATATCTCTTTTAATCCTGACAGCAATCTACTAACAACTCTGAATGGTAAATATGACTATCCTTATTTTAGAGATATGGAAATAAGAGCTCAAAGAGGAGAAACCCTGTCCCCAATCTCCAAGCTGGGGTTTGGAGTCAGGTCCAAAGTCATGTTCTGACTGCAGTGGCCACCTAGTGGAGGGGTGGAAATGGCCAGTTTCCTGCTTTCTGACTGGAATAGTTGGGTTATAGCTGCATTTTCAAAGAGTGGGTGGTGAAAACTCTTCACTGAGGCTAAAGCAGGACAGAATCCACTTGGAGAGTCCATTAAAGAAATTCAGAACCAGTAAAAATGTGACTAGGAGCCATCTAACAAACCCATTTGGCAGACACCCATGCCCATCGCACCTACCCCCAGGTCTGGTGAAGAGGTGCCCCTCCCCACCCCACTCTTTGAAAATCCACTCATTAGTTCACTCATTCAACACACCCTGAAAGACTGTCCTGCCTGGAGAACTCCAACCCCAGCTGGGAAGATGGAGACATACCCTACAGAAGGATACTAAGGCTGGAGGAGCCCTGTCCATGGTGCTGAAGGATCAAAGGAAGAGGATGGAGGGTTAAAAGTCCAGTGCCCTCTGGTCGGGGGCAGGTGTCTGAGGGCAGAGTGGGCCCATTCAATCTCCTTGGCCAATAGATTGAGAAGGAGGAGGTGGGCTTGGCAGAAAAAGAGGGACGGGGGAGGACAGCTGTCGGCCGGCGGAGCAAGGACTTAACGTGAGGCTGTTAAAATGAGTCCCGAGTCGGTGTGCGTGGGTCAGGCAAGGACACAGCCAGCATTAGATGCTGCTGCTCTTAGCTCCCTGGCCTGTGTCCCTCAGCTGCACTTGGCCCTCTGAAGAGCAGGCAGGAATTGTAACAGGGTGAAACCAGGACAGCAGTGGGCTAAGACATCCAGGAGGAAGCAATCTCAAAACACAGGATTTTGCAGTATGAGCAGTCTGGGATGACCAGGATGCTGAGAGAAACCAGACCTGACAGCAGACAGCAAGTCAGATTGATCTGGAGCTGAGACAGGGTGGGAGGAGAGGCTGCCTGCACCACCTCATCTGCATCCTCAGGTACTCCTGCCCAGTCTCACCTGGCAGGGGCCTTCTGGCTGGAGAGACGCTGTATCCAGGGCACATGAAGTGCTTGTCACTGGCTGGGAGGTGAGTTTCAGGGAGCAACGTCAACTAACATAGCCCAGGAAATGGGGAGCCAAGGCCAGAGAGTGAGGAAGGGCTTCTGGGCTTCTTGAGAGATCCAAGGTATGAACCTGTGATCTCTAAGCCAAATGTCCACAGGCAGAATCAGATATCCAGTGAGGTTGATGTCTTGACTTCCAGGTTCCTTCACTTAGCCTCACTCTCCCTCAAACCCCCAGTAAGAATTTATAAATCACATGTGCAGAGCCCAAGATCACTGGCTTCATGAGTCAGGAGTTATCTCATCAACAGCACCTCTTCTCTGCATGCTTGGTAGAGTGTAGGATCCAAACAAACTGGGGATCGAGCAACTGAGAAAATGCACTAGAGATTCTTTAAGGCAATTTTGCTGAGTCCTTAAAAAAAAGCAAAGGATCCCACAGAAATAAAACATAATTTTCTCTAATGAGAGCTGACCTTAAAGTTCAAGTTTCATGTATCTTAGGGAACAAACCTTTTTTTAATACAATGTCATAAGCAGCTATGCATTTACCAAAAACGGTTCTGTCTTTCTTCCTAGGCAAGCAGTCAGACTGCATTTCCCAGAATGCTTTAGCAATCAGTGTGGTCATATGATTGAGTTCCAGCCAATGGGATGTGAGTGGAGGTGACCATCCCTTCCAGGTCTGACCCATAAAACTCTCCCGTGGGTAGTTGTCCCTCGTCTTTTCCCGTGCACTGTCTAGAAATGAAGGACTCTGGCACCCATTAAGATGGAAGATGGGGTAGTCAGGGGGCCTGAATCACTCCATGCAAGGCTGCCCACGAATTACCCCACTGTTATCCTATGTGGACAAGAAATAAATTTAAATCCTGTTAAGCCACTGACACTCTGTCATTTAACGACTACAGCATCCAACACTAGCCTAACTAACAAAAGCACTTACTACATGCATAGAATATGGCGAGCCAGGCAGGGGTGGGGGATGTATGAGTCAGAGTGATATTTGAATATGTGGGGAAGAGACCATGCCAGGAGCAGCCCCAGAGACACCTGGTTCACTGAACATTTTTGGAAGATTCCCCACCTTCCACCTGTCCCCAGCTGCAAAGTGGACCCGGCCACAGATAGTCACTATCACCTCTCCTCAACTCTCCCCCTTAGTGGCTGTTATCCAGATATTGGGGCTGAACTGCTGTCCCCATTCTTTTTCAATTAGAGATTAGTGAATGCATCTCTTTCTCTTCAAACTTTTTCCTTAAGCTAATAATTTCCCTTAAAATCTACTGAACTTGCCGTTGGGTCTGACAAAAAGCTTACTGAGTGCCTTGCTCCAACCCACAATTTCGCTCAACCTTCTAAAAGTCCCCTTTTATATCAATGCCCATCAACCCCTCCATTTACTGTGTTCTGGGCTATAGCTCTTTCACGCTTCACTTCTCTACACGGCCTCATCACGTCCTCCAGTCTCCTTCTCTGCTCTGCCCCGTTTCCCGTTTCTTTTCCAATAAATGGTTTCCTTCATCTTTACTGCATTTCCTCCCTTCCCAGCACCCTCACCACAACCTCACTAACTCTCTGAGACACATTCCCTCCCCAAAAGAGAAAAGTTAGTTTTCCTTTTGATCTCTGTTCATCCCTGTTGAAACGTGGATAACTATTAAAAAATTAGTCGGCCATCGTCGTTCCTACTCTCCTACCTGCTGAGGTGGTGACCAATCGTCTTCTGATCTCTTAAGTCTGAATTTCTCATCAGACTGCTGCGGCTGCTGCTGCTGCTGCTGCTAAGTCGCTTCAGTCATGTCCGACTCTGTGCGACCCCAGAGACAGCAGCCCAACCAGACTTCCCCGTCCCTGGGATTCTCAAGGCAAGAACACTGGAGTGGGTTGCCATTTCCTTCTCCAATGCATGAAAGTGAAAAGTGAAAGTGAAGCCGCTCAGTCTCATCAGATTAAGGGGAGGAAAAAAACTCTTCGTCTTTCAGGAAAGGAAACATAACAAATTGCAGGAAGAAACTACATTGCTTAGTCAAAAGTACAGTTCAACAATCATCATGATTTGTCCTCGACTTTCACCTCTTTAAACATTTCATTTTCTGCCATCTTAAGAAAAACACATCAACTTCTATCGAATCTCCTTCCATATTTCAAATACTTGTGTCCACCACCCTTTCATTCCTTTTTTTCTCCAGGTATTTATACTTCTTCTGCTTTCAAAGAGATAGATCCCAAGAAGGCATATAAGTAATGAAGTAACTTTTAAAAATATAAATCAATTAAGGAAGAGGTAAGATCTATGGATCTGTGTGCCTTAGGATTCTTACTGTCATTGGACAGAAAACTGAACCCTAAACTTTGATGCAAGTAGAGTTGATGACAAAGTAGAATGGGAGACAGGAGGTGTGATAAAGATCACAATGGTTAATGTTAGGAAGCATACTGTATATGACCGTATTATTTCTTACTCGTGTAATAAAGGCTTGGAAATACTTTAAAACCATTTCTTTACTTCCTGCCTATTTGCTAAAAAGATATGACACAGCATAAAACAAAAATCATTATTATAAAAATAAAGACAAGAAACACGCTAAGCAGGGATATACAGGTGGAAGGAGGAATAATTATAACTTACTTTTAAAATCTAGACTCGAGAGAATGAACACAACCTGCACACAGAACTTAGCTCGAAGCCTCCCAGCAACCATGGCAAAGGTGGAAACACGCGGAGATCACGGCAGTGGATTGTTCCTACCTACAGTTCCAGAGAGGATCACCTCCTAACTATGAGCTATGACAGGAAGTTGTCTCATGTGTCTTGTCACCTCCCTTAATCTTAAGAATTTTCCAAGTTAATCTTTAATCTCTTTGTCCTAATCTTTAGAAAGAATTTTCCAAGGCTTTTTTTTTTTTTTTTAATCACATAATCCTCAAATGTCTTGGTGTACTCACTCCACTGTCCAGTGGCTTCTTGTCTCCAATGTGACAAAAGAATGGTTTATGTTTGTATGGGAGAAAAAATGTTAGTGTCTTCCTAATGCCATAGAAATGGTGGGAAGCAGAGAAATTGGAGGTTGAAAAGAGTCTGGGTACAAGCAGCAGATACTGAGCTGGTTTCAGAAGAGGGGCCAGGGACAGAGGGCTGTCCGGGATACAAGTCCTGCCCAGACCCCTCCACACTGCCCCTGGGATGCTGGGCACAGGGACAGCGGACCATACCTACCAGGCAACAGCACGTGGGTATGGAGGTGGATACTGGAGGTGGAAGCACCATACCTGTGCTCAAAGATGTGAACTGTGCCAGGAGTGGCCTGCTAGGATCGCTGCCTTGTGCCACAAGAATTTGTGATTGGCACAATCTGAAGTCAGGGTGCTGCTGGTATTTTCCTGAGAAGGGTAACCATTCACCAGCTGTGTGACTGATATCCAGTAACTTTCCCGGAATCCCCGTCCCTATGGAATTCTTGCACACGTGCACGATTTGAGTATCGGGATTCCCTCCTGATGAGCAACACCCAAGGGCTGTAATGAACTCTGGAGGCTGTGTTTAAACAAATGGGCTAACACACGCTGGCTGAGAGCCAGGCATGTGCTAGGTACTGTGTTGGATCTGAAGGGTCAGAAGGGTAATTCAGAGACACATCCTGCCCATAAAGACCCATGGTCAAACAAAGGGACAGAGCCCTGGACAGGAAGGACTGCTGAAGAAGGGAGGAAACGAGACACGCCTCAAGGTGACCATGGTCCCCTAACTACCCCCAGTCTGTGGACACTCTGATAACACCCCCTGTCCATCTGGAGCAGCCCACATGTAGTCTTTCTCTCTAACATATGCACCAATCAATACTGAAGATGAATTAAACTGATGAAAATCAATCCCAAAGCCAGCTTTTCTTTCCAGACCAAAGATTTCCATCAATAATAGAGAATTAAAAGATGCCAGTAAATCCTGAGGCCTGTGTTGTACCGAGTTCAATCACAGGTTGTGAAAATAGATTAAGAAGTCAAAACCCTTGTCAAGAAGCTGTTCTGCTGGCCCTTGGCAGATGGAGGGGGGCCCTGAGCGGACCTCAGGGTCAGAGTAAAGCTGCAGGCCCTGAGCTGGATAGTCCAGTCCAGGGCCACCAGGGGGCTGCTCCCAGGCAGGCAGCCTGGGCTCTACGGCCCCGTTCAAGAGGCCTGGAGTCCAGGCAGTAGGTTCTGGAATCTGCCACGAGACAAGCCAGCAACACGAAGAAAACGCAGTGGTCTTTTTGGCTGTTTGAAGAAAATAATTGGAAGGGAACAAAAAAACTGTTGAAACCCAGGTGTGGGGGATGTTACGGAAGGCTACAAATTTTAGACTCTTAAGGCATTTGAGCAGGAAGGTGAGACTTAAAAGAGGCAGGCTTCCCTACTCTTGGGGCAACAGGGAGCCCAGATACTTTTTCGAAGTCCTGCCCCTGAGGTTCATGGCTATGGCCACAGGTCCGCTCTGTACCAGCTCCAGCAGACACAGAAAGAATGGAGCTAGGGCACTCAGAGCTCCGGTTAGCAGAAGCTACATGCTTTCTCCCAACTCTGGTCTCCCCAAGCTCGGTGACACCCACACAGCCTGTGGCCCACCGTCAGCTGTCAGATATAACACCTGAGATCCATCCCGCAGCACCACCCAGCCCCGTCTGGCGGATAGAGCTTCCGACCTCACGATTCATTCATGTATTCATCTACTCAATCAATCAATTCCCCAGGCCCTGGCTGGATACCAGACACTATGCCGGATGTGGAGGATGGATAAAGCAATGCCGGTGACTCCTGACTCACAGGCCTTGCCCTGGAGAATACAGTCTAGACCCTCATTCGCTCAGCAAACATTCTCTGAGCACGTGCTATGTTCCAGAGCTCCGCTGGGCATGCAAGGACACCACCTTGCCCCCGGAAGTTCACAATCCAGTGAAAGATAGGCAGAAGGATGGCAAAGTGTATGCAATACCTGGGGTGAGCCTTGAGGTCCGGGCCCCCAAGGAGACATTGCCAAGTGGAGGCTGCATGCCAGGCCCCAGTGAAGTGATAATGCACTGTTCTGGAATGAAGTTCTAACGCTGGAGCATCTGTAGGCAGTTGCCATCTGGAAGCAGGTTAAGAACAGTGCTGAGACCCAAGATGAAGGAGAAAGGGTGTGCCCTCAGATGTACTGAAGCCTTCATCCTCAATGTGACTGTATCTGGAGGTGGGGGCCTTTGCAGAGGTACTTAAGGTTAAATCAGGTGATGAGGGTGATAACCCATGATGACCAGTGTTCTTACAAAAAGAGGAGCCACCAGGGAGCTGTACGCAGAAGAAAGGCTGTGTGAAGATACATCGAAGATACAGGCCAAGAAGGGAGGTCTCACTGGAAACCAAGCCAGCTGACACCTTGATCTTGCACTTCCAGCCTCCAGACATTCGAGACAATTAAAGTCGGTTGTTTAAGCAGTCTAGTCTGTATTCGTTATGACAGCTCAAGCAGAGATGACAGGATGTTATCAGGCCCGAGTCACTTCTCTGTTCAAGATCCTACAACTCTCTGCCCCTCCCTTCCTCTCGGTGCCCATCCACACTGGACCTCTCTCCATTCCCATTACACGGCCTGCTCCCACCTAGCACAGCAGTGTCCACCAGAATCATAATGTTAGCCATCAATTCGAGCCACAGATGTAATTGTTTTCATACATATGTAATTTAAACATATTTCACAAACATAAATTTAAATTTTCTAATAGCCACATTTAAATAGTTTTATTTTTAATATTTATTTGGCTGCATTGCGTCTTAGTTGCGGCATGTGGGATCTTTGTTGAGAGGCAGATTTCATCACTCCGCAGCATGTGGGATCTTAGTTCCCCAACCAGGGATCAAACCCATGTCCCCTGCATTGCAAGGCGAATTCTTAACCACTGGACCACCAGGGAAGTCCCTCAATAGCTCTTTTTTTTTTTTTTAAGAAGATGAAATGAATTTCACTTAACTCAATATACCAAATACTATCATTTTGATATGTAACCAATATAGAAGTTATTTGTGAGCTATTTCATATTCCTGAATTTCATTAGAAGCCTTTGGAATCCGGTGTGTATCTGACACTTAGCTCACATCTCAATTTGGACTGGTCAAGTTTCAACGGCTCAACAGCTACCCAGGGGCAGTGGCTGCCATGCTAGAAAGTACAGGCCTTGCAGTGTTATTCCTGCAGACTCCACAGGCGCACTCCATCACCTCCTTCAGAGGTCACCTTCCTATGAGGCCCACGCTGACCACTCTACTGAATAACACCCTCACCCCCGTCTTAGTCCATTCAGGCTGCTATAACAGAACTCCACAGATTGGGTGGTTTACAAATCACAGACATTTATTTCTCACAGTTGTGGAGGCTGGAGTCCAAGATCAAGGTGCTGGCAGATTTGGTGAGCCCTGCTTCCTGGTTCATAGATGGTCGTCTTTTCGCTGTAACCTCGCATGGAGGAATGGGTGAGGGTCTCTTTCATAGAGGTGCTAATCCTATTAATGGGGGCTCCATCCTCATGACCTAATCATTTTCTTTAAAGGTCCACACCTCCAAATATCACCCTCTTGGGGGTTAGCATTTCAGTGTATGAATCTGAGATGAACACAAACAGTCTAACCCAGGGCAGTTTGGGGCTACATGACGACTCCACACAAAAGCATTCTGCAAAGCACCCAGCTTGTCTTGAATGCTTTATCAGTGTTAGTTCCTTGTATTAAGTGCTATTAGCATTATTGCATGCTAGATCACTTCAGTAGTGTCCAACGCTTTGCAACCCCCTGGACCTCTGTCAGGCTCCTCTGTCCATGAGGATTCTCCAGGCAAGAATATTGGAATGGGTTGCCATGCCCTTCTCCAGAGGATTTTCATGACCCAGGGATCACACTCGTGTCTCATTATTTAGAGGCAAACTGCTTCTCTGCCAAGTTCCATAAAACCCTGTATAACTAAGAGAAACTGGAATTTGGACTTACGTGTCCCACGTTTGAGTCCTGACACCAGTACTCGCTTTCTGTGATCTTAGAAGTCCCTTATCCTAAGATCCACTTTTATCATCTGTTAAGTAGAGTAACAGCCTGGGGTTTCAGGAGAATAAAACAAGAAAGCAAATGTGAAAGAAGAAACAGTTGTGAACTACAATCCCTCATCCACAACCCCAAATAAAAAAAAAAAACTTGAAACACCAAAGCTTTTTCATAAATCTTGGCAGTGAGATCTGCCCGCAGCTGACAGAAGGCTACTTATAATCTCTACATGTGTGCACATTCTTAGGCTTTGCTGCAGAAATATCACAGGTTTGATTGTGAGAGCTGCCTGGAACTTTACACTCGGAGGCATGCGATACCCACACATGCATCATGTCACCTTTGGAAAACCCCAGACCTGGATTCCAAACGTGATTGGCCCCTAGGTAAGGGACTGCAGAACGGTCTGTATAAACTCGTCATCCTTATCCTCACTGCATGCCAGGAAGAGGGTACAGGAGGAAGGTGGGCAGCCCTGGGGGGTGAAGACCCAGCCCATCTTGTGCACTGGGTGGGGCCCTGAGGAGGAGGTGACCTTCCAGGCCCAGTTCTCGTCGGGTCACCTTTGGCTGAAGCTGCTAGAACAGCCAAGGAAGGAGCCTATGGTTGTTTTCCCTCAGCCCCCTCCATAAAGTAGAAACCCTTCACCATCTTCCCAGCTCCAGAGCGAATCTAGGCACAGATTCCGGTCCCCATGGCAACCGCTCCAATCTGTGTCAGCACGAGCGCGTAGTCTGCTGCTGCTATAATTACAGGAGGGGGACCCCTCACACACACAGCCTTCTCTGCTCAGAATCAGGACCCTGGGGGATTCATAGGAGAGAAGCTGAGCTTGGGAGCGGCCTCGGCATCCAGGCGCTCTGGCCTGAGCTAGGCTGGGGGTTCAGGGGTGAGATTTGGGTGGGCAGAGGGGCAGGAGTGAGGCAAACACTTGGAAGGGCCTCACTGTTGACCTTGATCTTGACCGAGGGCCACTCCAGACAGCAGCGGTGCTGAAGTTCTCTGGGGAAAGGTATTCTACAACCTCCCTCGGTACCTGATTCTAGGATTTCTTGAGTCTCTGCTCAGCAGTCTGGGAAAACAGACCTATTTTTAAATTTTCATTTGGAAGGATAAAGTAGGGGAGGGAATTCCAGAGGGAACGCAGAGCTGACACTGACTGCATTTCTTACTCTGCACCCAGAGCTTTTATCGACATCATCAGCTTCCATCGGCACCAAGAGCCCGTGGATTGCTGTCCCTATTTGACAGAAAAGGAAAAGCGGCCCAGAGATCTCTCCTGACTGCCCACACCTGTCCCTGCCTACAAGCTCAGAACTCCATTGTGTGCTCCTTCAGCCAGAAACACTCCCCACGAGTCAACTGTGCAGGGGGCTCCGTGGCCCCGGTAGCCCCCCTCGTGGCCTGGCAGCTCCCTGCCCTGTGACAGCCCCCCAGCACTGCTGTCGCAGTCAGCAGTGTGCGTTTCTCAGCCCCCACCCTCAAGACCCTGCAATGAAGGAGTTTCATACCAGAGGAAGTCAGATACCTGACCACGCTAGGGTGGGATGTCAGCTCGGGCTCCGACAATGACCCAGACACCCTGGCACACCACACCAGCCATTGAGCCCCTCTGCATCTGTTCCTCACTTATTCCCCAGCACCCTACCCTGCTCCAGGTCCGAGAGCTGCCCTGACTTCCCACCCTAAGGATCTCCCCGCCTTCAGTTCCTCTGTGCTCCTATGCTCTTTCTGGACACGCTTCTGGGCTTACTCCATGCTGGCTCCTCCTTTCCATCAGCTACCCACCTTCTCTAACAAAGAACCCCACCTTGGTGTCTTGTGACATAGCCCCAGCTTATTCTCCTCCAGCAATGTGGGCCCCCTGGTGAAACACTCAGGGGTGCTCATGACTGATGGGTGCAGAGTCACCCAGCCTCTCTGGCTCTGGGTCCCCTGTGCCTGACACAGGCCACCCCCACAGGAGAGGGGGGCACAGGCTGTTCCCAGTGGCAATCCAGGAAGGTCCTAGCCATTAACAGTCTATCCAGAGGTTCCTGGCATACCAACGATGCTGAGAGAGGAAGGGGAGCCCATTTAGCCAGCCCCACAGTGGGGAGCCCAGAGTGATCCCCCCAGGCAAACATCCTCTCCTGAGGGGCCCCATCCCCATGAGCAGTCTATTCCAACCAAGCTCTGCTGATGGCCAAGGTAAAGGGACCCTGTGCAAGGCAGAGAAACAGGGCACCAGTAGACCTTAAAACCCCAACCATTCTGCAGCCCGAAGTCTGCTCCCCTGGGGCAGGAAGTAGGACCCACGGGTCGATCTCCAGCCACCACTCACAAGGAGAGAACTTCTACTCCCCTGCAGAAAGAAAAGTGACCTCTGGGGAGACGCCCAGTGTGGACAGCGTCTCCTTGCTAGCTGGCAACAGTAGAAGGAAAGGGGAGGGGGTGCAACATACGTTATCAGCAGGAGGAAGAACGGAGAAATTCTGGCGCATCACCAAACAGTTTGATTTAGATTAGGTTATATGGAACAATGGAATAAATACAGCCTTTAACAATAAGGAAGCAGATCTGTATTTCTGACTGGAGAGTCATCCACAGCGAGAAAAGCAAGTTGAAGATGGTATGTCTCCTATTATGTTGTTTTTGTGAAATAAAATCTGTGTTCTTTATACGAGTTTGACTAAGTATGAAAAGTCTGGTTGTCCCCTGGTTGCGGCGGGGAATGCTGGAGCAGGAAGAGGGGCAAGGAAGAAAGGGGAGGATGTGGGTTTACTTTATAACATGTCTTTGAATTCTGTTACAAAGTAATAAAAATAAATTTTGTAATAGAAAACCAATGGAGGTTAAAAAAAAAAAAAATCTGAAAGGTACCGGAATTACCCGCAAAGGAGAGTACACATCCTTCCTCAAACGGGCAATACCCTGAACTGTTTGCAGAGACGCACATCAAAAAGCAAGAAAAAAATGCACTTGTTAATTGACATATTTTTTGTTCTTTGCCTAATTAGAAGAGCCCAACCTCGCCAGTCATTTTTGTCCTCGTAATAAGACAGCTTTTGAGTGAACTAACAAAAAAAGGTCTCTTCTCACACCATTTGTCCAAGCTCCAGCATATGCCCAATCAGAGATGTGTCTCTTTACAAAACAGGACAGATTTTAGGAGGAAGGTAAAGAAAGAGGAAAAAAGAAATCAGAACACATCAAAAGAGATATCACTTACAATTCCACTGACCTGATTATAGGGCTCATTTTAGCAGTTTAACTATTTATCTATTTCTCCTGGTAGAATGCGATCATTGAAACCTGGGAGACAGAGGGGCAGTGCCCGCCACTGGGTCGAGTCCATCCCCAGCTTGATGTGCTGGGGACGAGCTGGGCAGGACTCCCTGGCTGCCCCCCAGAGCCATCCACACAACCCACTTCTGTCCAACTGGCCGGCCAAGAAGTCTCTGCTGAGTGCTGGCTGGTGCCAGGAAATAATTTGGAGGAGGAGACAGACAGCCCCTGCCCCTCAAAAGCACATAATCGAGTCAGAAAGAGACCCAGAGGGAACGCTAGGAGACCAGAGTGTGGCTGATCTCCACCGTTTACGCCAGCCTCTCAGGCACTGTTGGCCCATTTGTGTTGCCGACCTCTTTGGGAAGGAGAGTGGAGCTATCATCATCCCCACTTACACAGGAGGAAACAAAGGCCCATTGAATAAGATGGGTGCAATAAAACGACCAAAATTATAGGACGCATTAATGGTAAATAATCAGGAAGGAAACTCAGGGGCCTGTAATGATTTGGGCCAAAGCCCTCCGTGGCAAAACTTTTGGTAAAGCTAAAACCATTAGATGTGCAGATAATACCACTCTAATGGCAGAAAGTGAAGAAGAACTAAAGAGCCTCTTGTTGAGGGTGAAAAAGGAGAGAGAAAATGTTGCCTTGAACTCAACATTCCAAAAACTAAGATCATGGCATCTGGTCCCATCACTTCATGGCAAATAGATGGGGAAACAATGGACACAGTGACAGCCTTTATTTTCTTGGGCTCCAAAATCACTGCAGATGGTGCCTGCAGCCATGAAATTAAAAGACCCTTGCTCCTTGGAAGGAAAGCTATGACAAATCTAGACAGCATATTAAAAAGCAAAGACATCACTCTGCTAACAAAGGTCCGTCTAGTCGAAGCTATGGTTTTTCCAGTAGTCATACATGGATGTGAGAGTTGGGACAGTAAAGAAGGCTGAGCGCCAAAGAGTGGATGCTTTCAAATTGTGGTGCTGGAGAAGACACTTGAGAGTCCCTTGGACAGCAAGGAGATCCAACCAGTCCATCCTAAAGGAAATCAACCCTGAATACTCATTGATGAAGGACTGAAGCTGAAGCTCTAATCCTTTGGCCACCTGATGCAAAAAGCCAACTCACTGGAAAATGCCCTGATTCTGGGAAAAGATTGAGGGCAAGAGGAGAAGGAGGTGACAGAGGATGAGAAGGTTAGACAGCATCACCAACTCAATGGACGTGAATCTGAGCAAACTCTGGAAAACAGTGGAGGACGGAGGAGCCTGGCATGCTGTAATCCATAGGGTCGCAAAGAGTCAGACAAAATTTAGTGACTGGAAAACAACAATAAAAGCATTACATTTAGGTAAAAGTAATGTAAGGAACCCCTTGGGGACTAGGAGAGGTAGCCCCTGCTTTCTAGGCTATCTGCCTGAAAATGGCACAGGTTTCATGCACAGAAGACCAAATTCTGAGAAAACTGAGGATTACTGGGAAAATTGAAGGTGCTAGAGAAACTCAGAAGAGGGACTGTACCTTTAGCATGACTTCAGCTTCCTAATGCATTCATGACTCAAATGGAATAAATCTATTCCTGCAGGAGCAGAATTACACAGTTCTCTGTGATCCAATGTCAAATAGGTTATCCTTTGATTAAGGTCTTAGCATGGATGAGAGTTTTATTGAAATGATTTCCATTATCTGCACAGCAGTTCATCACGAATGTATCTGGCCCAGTGTATTTCAAATATGATTTGATCACACAATGAAATTGTGGGCATTTAAGGCATTTTAATTGAGAAATTAAATGCATCTGCCTTGCTTCCTCTCCTGGGGCTGATCCATCCCAGGAATTCCCACGGCAGAGGCTCAGATGAGCCCTCGGAGGTAACTTGGCTCAGCCTGGATTCTCCCTCTTTTCCCCACGGCTCTCCACCCCGAGTTCTGACCGTCAAGTTGAAAGGGAACCTTATAATCAAAGAAGATGTAAATAAGAATAAGCCCTGCCGGCTTAATGGGGAGAGAGGGCAGCTTTTATGTGCATTAATTAGTAGGGGGCTTACTTTGCAATAGTTCATTAGGAATCAGTGCTAGTCCCACTGTTTCCCCCAGTGTCACTCAGGCTGCAGCCTCACTGCCTCAGTCAAAGGCGGCATAAAGAGCACACACTCCTGGTCCTTTGAGGCTTGATGGGGCACCAACAGGTCAGAGAGGCTGTGTACAGTGTGGGGCATCCACTTGAGGCTGCTGCTGCATGCCTGCCCTCTCTGCTAAGCCCTGGCAGCAGGCCTGGAGCACGGAGGCGTGGGCTCTGTTGAGGGACCACTCCTTCTATCACAGAACATGCCACCGCTTGGCCAGGAGCAATGTGCTGGGTGTAGAACATTGGAGGAGAGGATTTCTGTCCCAAATACAGACTCTCTGTGACCCCACGGACTGTGGCCCGCCAGGCTCCTCTGTCCATGGAATTCTTCAGGCAAGAATACTAGAGTGAGCAGCCATTCCCTTTACTAGGGGATCTTCCCTACCCAGGGGTCAAACCTAGGTATCCTGCATTGCAGGCAGATTCTTTACCATCTGAGCCACCAGGGAAGCCCTTTCTTGCTTTCCTTTTTTTCTGCTCCAAGCACAGGAAAGGTGGTCCAACCCTGCCTGTAGGGGGGAGTCTGGAAAGCCCAGCTTCACTCTCTGCAAGATGTCACTGACAACCAGGAGTCCAGAACATCTCACCAAGTGTCCACACCATGCTGTAAGGCAGGAGCAAGAGTTGGGCACAGTTGGAAGGGATGTAGTTCAAACAGCCTGTGAATCTCAAAATCTAAGCTGAAATAATGTGGGTTCACCCTGCAACCTGGGACAAGGGTGAAGTAGGAGCCTCTGCTCCAAGAGTGGCCCCAGAAGCCTCCCTTCTGCCCTTGGCACCTCGCCCTTCCTCAGTCCCTCTGAGATACTCTGCTCAGATCTGACGAAGCCCAGGAAGTAGTGGACACACCCCGCTTTCCTGAACAGGGACTGGGCTGTGCTGCGATTCTGCTTTCTATGGGTTCAAGGACTGAAAAGGAGCTAAAGAGGCCATGAAAGGATAAGAGGGGGTCCCTGGGGTTGACCTTCCCACAAAAGAGAGTGGGGGAAAGTAAGCAAAGTCTGTCAGCCTCCAACTTTTTCTACCAAGTCGGGGGCCAGGAGTGGGGTGGAAGTGACATCTCTGGGTTCCTCCCTGGAATGCACAGGCTGCCACTGCACAACGACCAGCCGCTGCAGAAACACGCCCCTCTTGGGACCTCCCTCTTGTAGACTTGGGGGAGCCCAGCTGCCTCCAAGAGTTGGAGGGGGCCTGCACCCTGCCACTATCATCGCTGTGAGGAGACCTGGATACAGCATGAGGGCAGGGAGGTGAGGGGGATCATGGCATTCTCCCCACCCTCCTCCTCCTCCAGCAATCCCGCTGTGGGGTGTCTGCCCCTCCCCCAGGGGTCCCTGGGCTCCCAGGCCTGAACTGCCATCACCTCTCATACGTGATCTCTGGGATTTGACGGGGCACAGCATCCTAGACAGTGCATTAAAAAGCAGAGACCACTTTGCCCACAAAGGTCTGTCTAGTCAAAGCTACGGGTTTTTCAGTAGTCATGTATGGACGTGAGAATTGAACCATAAAGAAGGCTGAGTGTCGAAGAATTCATGCTTTCCAGCTGTGGTGTTGGAGAAAACTCTTGAGAGCCCCTTGGACAGCAAGGAGATCAAACCAGTCAATCCCCAAAGAAACCAGTCCTGAATATTCATTGGAAGGACTGATGCTGAGGCTGAAGCTCCAATATTTTGGCTACCTGTTGCGAAAAGCCAACTCATTGGAAAAGATCCTGATGCTGGGAAATATTGAAGGCGGGAGGAGAAGGGGATGACAGAGGATAAGACGGCTGGATGGCATCACTGACTTGATAGATATGAGCTTGAGCAAGCTCCAGGAAATGGTGAAGGACAGGAAAGCCTGGCATGCTGCCGTCCATGTGGTCAAAAAGAGTCGGACACAACTGAGCCACTGAACAAGCATCCTCACTGGGGTCCTGGCTTTATTTATGCTTTTTTACTGCACTCCCAGGTGGGCTCTCCCCAAGCCCGGGTCAAAACTTTTCCTTCCAACCTGTGTGCGCTTCCTCTTCAAGGTCTAGTGATGTTTCTACCGGGCAAGAGGGCGAGGAACTCATTCAAAGCAAAAAGCCACATGCAACGAGATGCCCACGCCTGCATCAGATGTCAACATTAACGATCTGCAAACAACCTAAGTGGCTAAACAAGAAGGGAATGTTTAGTTTTAGTGAGAGCTCTGCCAAACTGTCACAAAAGTAATTATGAAAGGCACATAACCGTAAGGGGAGGTGATTTGTATTATATTAATTAAGAAGGGGAACACAGAATGGTATGCCTACTATGATTACAACTACATATTTTAAATTTTTGCCAAGAAATGCAGAAATACGTATGTATATGTTTTAAAGTTTTTGAGGTAGGAAGATAAAGTTTTTTTGTTATTAAAAAAAAAAAAAAAACTCCTTTAGGTAAACAGAAAATGGGGATTCTAGAAAACTGTTTGTATCTTATAAGTGAAAATTCATTGCCTGGCTTTTCTTGATTCCTTGAATAACATTAACTTGAATATTTTTATTTATTAAAAAAACTCATTTAGTAACATTTTTACAACAAATAACATCAAAAGAAAAAAATAAGGAACTTAGTGCAAAGGGGGACCTCTGTGGGGTCCCTAGTCTAGTCTCTGTCTGGTCTCACCCCATGGCCCACCTTTAGTCCTCTCTGATCCTCAGTCTCCACACTTACACTGAGTAATTAGTTACAGAGCATAACTGCCAGCGTATCTTCCAGTCCTGATCTTCTACGGTTTTGTCTGTCCACAAACAAGTGTTCTGTTGCTATTATTTGGACGCTCAGTCATGTCCGATTCTTTGCAACTCCATGGACTGCAGCCCGCCAGGCTCTTCTGTCCATGGGATTTCCTAGGCAAGAATACTGGAATAGGTCATCATTTTCTTCTCCAGGGGCTCTTCCTGACTCAGGGATCGAACCTGTGTCTCCTGCTTGGCAGGCGGATGCTTTACCACTGGGCCACCTGAGAAGCCCAAAACAGCGCTTACTGACCTAATTAAACTATGGCTTCGACCATCAGTATTTACCAAACTCAGAGAGTTGGAAATCTGGCCAGAACACCATCTGTGTGCTCTGTGTCCTCAAGAGCTCAGAATAATTTGGCACGTATGATTTCAGCCGTGCTCGACTTTGCACAAATAAAAGCTACGATCTTGCCTCAAGGCTGGATCACTTAGCACTCCCCGGAATTTAGGGGAGTTTAAAAATAAAACTCTCCTGCTTCTGAGAACTGTACTGTTTATCATAGAGCAGATCTTGACTGGGGGGTGGGGGGAGGGCAGAGAAAATATTTATTCTGAAAGTACTTTCTGTTTACATAGCACCTCACGCTAATGAAACATCTACCCGGTCTTAATGATGAGAGGAAGGTGTAAATTTAGAACTCCACCCACCAGCCTGGCGTATTTCTGATTCAGTCCAAATCTGTTTGAAATAAGTTACCAGACTTCACCAGCTTTCAGAGTTAATGTGTGGGATCTATTTTTTCCTTTTTACAAAGAGGCACTTGCCAGTAAAGGCTTCCCTATTTCCCAAGATTCAGAGAAGATTCTGTCAGTGCTGGGCCGGCTGCCAGCTTCAAGGGAAGGGGCGGTTACTCACACTCTAGATGGGAAAGAACTCTCACATCCTTTGTCTTGCTCATCAATTTACAATCGGTCAGCTCCTAAGGAAACATTGGCCTAGGCCAGTGAAATAAACTACCTGCCTGATACTGGACTCCAGGCAATGTTCATCACCCATCTACGAGGCAAATTCCAACCTCCTTTGCCTGAGAAATAAGTTGTTGGGGTCTGGTGCCCCCAGCTGTGCCCCTAAACTGTTTCTCACCCCCCAGCTCTGTCTCTGCGGGGCTGGGCTCATGGCCCCACCCATGCCGTCCTCTGCCCCATGGTCACCTCCTTCTCTTCCTTCCAAGAACTCCTTTCCAGCTTTCCTGACCCTCGGGCAATGCCCTGCTGTCCTGACACCCCAGAGTAACTTGCACAAAGCTCTCTGAGCATCAGCACTTGCGTGATCCCACAACCCTTACAAATTATCCTCCGTGCCCTGCCTCCCCATGCCATGTGAGGCATTTAAGGGCAAGGAGCATGTCTTCCCATCTCTATAGCCCTGGCAACAAGCAAAGTTCCACAGGTGTTCATGGCACGCCTGTCCCGGGTGCCAGGTGCTGGGCATCACTGCCTCAACCCCTGTGCAGGGGACCCAGGCTGGGAAGAGCACCTGAGCACATGCATGTTAGATGTGAAAGTTGTGTGTGTGTGTGATGACTGCATGAATCCTCAAACCAATCCCACGAGAGAAGCTAGTTTTTCTCATTTTATAGAATGACAATGGCCAGGGGTGAAAGAGTGGAGCGAACAATGATTGGAAGCGGGGTAGGATGGATAATGACCCAGCACCACAGTACCCAGGAAAGAGGCTGCCAGTGGTCGGGCTGCTGGTAACCCCTCTTTTCTGGAGAGAGGTCGGCCGTGGGATCAAACTGCCCTGGGGCACCCACCCAAGACCTCTCCTCAAAGACTCTCACCCCTGGACTGCTGGTGTGGGCCTAGGGGCAGGAGGTACCTCCACTCTGACTTCTCCCACCCACTTCCCATCTCAGCTCACACTGTCTCTGCAGAGGAAGCCTTGAAGTGGGCAAGCTGACTCTGCTCTCTCTGCTCTGAGCTGACACCAGCACCCCGCCCCCAGAGCTCGTTTGCCCTGGGTCGCTGGTTCTCCTGTGGGCCGGCATTCCGTATATCAGCAGGACTGGTGCTACCCTCCCTGGGATTTACAGCTCTTTGGTCTCAGCATCCCGTGAGGAGCTGTGGGGCTGCACCTGCACTTCACCCCAAATGGACCAGGTCAGGATGTCTGCAGTGGGGCCCCAGGAGGATCGGCAGGTGGGGAGCTGGCAACGTGTGTGGGTGGGGAGCCCAGCATGTATGCAGGTGGGGACCCTGGGCTTCACAAACTCCCCAGGGGATCCTCCTGCTCACTGAAGTCTGAGCATCACCAACGGGAGGGACCGAGTCTCCAGGTGGGCCTGGGTCCCCTGGAGGACAGTCTCCATACAGCTCATGGCACCGCAGCTGCTCACATTCCCTCAGGGGAAGATTCAGGAACAGAAGCCAAATGTGTTTTCTAAAAAAAGAAAAACAAATGGAATGCACCTCCCTAACCCAGACTTGCACTTAATGCACGGCTTCGGTGATTTATAAACGTTTGCTTAAACATGAAGAAGGTATTTGAGAAAGCTAATCACACTACAGGTAAACCCAGAGGTCGAACTGGGTTGACCCGTGGAATATTCTGGAAGTCTGAGTATTAATGAGCCGGAGCTGCAGATACAGTCGGGCGCACAGTAGGTGCTCAGGCGGTGCTAGTTTTTAACTGTCGTTATCAGTAGCTGTCAGCCTTCAGCAGGGGTGGGCATCACACGTGGAGGTGCTCATCAGAACAGCGTCCAGTCACTCTATTAGCACTGTCGCTGAAAAGGATCCTAATGCGAGGAAGACACTGTATCCTGCTCGGCCCACACAAAGGCAGCCTGAGACTTCACACCTCTGAGACGTCGGAACGAGGAAAAAGCTTTCAGTGGCAGCAAATCGAGCTGTGCACACTGGAAAGCCGCGTGCCTGCGGAGGTTAAATGACCTACCTCAGCTACAAAGTAAATCCCCAGCGGAGGCGGGAATATAATCCAGGTCTCTGGTGTCCCACTCTGATAGTATCTCCTTTCTAGATCCTGCTGCCTCCTCGGTGAAAGGGGAGACTTCAAACAAAAAGTCAGTGCAGTAGTTTGCTCTGCTACTAACAGATGCAGTGGTGCGGCGGCGGCCTGCATTCTCTGAGAAGGTTTAACGCCAGAAATATCTGAAACAGAACAGAGGCCTCCGAGGTCACTTGGCCAGTCCCATCCCGCAGGGATGGGTCCTGCCCTTCTTAGCGATCTCAGAGGTCTGCCTTCACTCACTCGGGGCTGGAGGGTGGATGAATGGAACCCGTTCAGCCCCGCCTCCACCCAACACACGTGGCTTCTCCTTTGTCCTGCCCTCGCCGCCCTCTGTTCCAGGGTCTGGACGTCTTTCTCCGGACTGTGCCTCTCTTCCTCCTTCCAAATCTTGTAAAAATCATAGCTTGGGGCTGTGCTGTTTAAACACTGCTAAATCTCCCCTCTGAGGAGGCGTGCAAGGGTGGTCTCCAGGAAGAACACTCCAGGCGGGCAGTGCTGGTGAACCACCCATATCCTTCCGCCCTCCTTTCTAGTGAGCAGAACTCTGATCTTGATGGTGTTCCTCCGCACAGGGAACGTGGGCAGCTCTCAAATTCCAGGGTGAATTCTAATATGCCTGCATCAATCTTAGAATCCCATCCCTCCTGGGATTAACTTTAGGCACAGAAACAGGGTAGATGCTGGCCAAAGAAACAGGCAGAGGCACACCGTGGCAAATATATGAAGGTCTCCTCCTTCTTAAAGAGAGACGTGTGTTAGCGACTTCCCTTGTTCAGCGGTTAAGACTTCACATTGCCAGTGTAGAGGGTACAGGTTCAATCCCTGGTTGGGGAACTAAGATCGCAGATGCCAAGTGACACAGTCAAAAGATTAAAAAAGAGAGAGCAATGTGGAAAGAGACCTTCTCTTCTTCCTCTGGACACGTCATAGAACAAAATTACACTTGGATCAGTGAAAGTCATTCTGCAAGCACAGTGGGACCCAGTCTGATGTTCTGAGGATGATGGAGCATTAAGATGGAAGGAGCCTGGCTCTCTGATGTCATTTTGAGCTACTGAATTAACCAGCCCTAGAAGGCAATGGCACCCCACTCCAGTACTTTTGCCTGGAAAATCCCATGGACAGAGGAGCCTGGTAGGCTGCAGTCCATGGGGTAGCTAGGAGTTGGATCCGACTGAGCATCTTCACTTTCACTTTTCACTTTCAAGCATTGGAGAAGGAACTGGCAACCCACTCCAGTGTTCTTGCCTGGAGAATCCCAGGGACGGGGGAGCCTGGTGGGCTGCCATCTATGGGGTCACACAGAGTTGGACACGACTGAAGCGACTTAGCAGCAGCAGAGTCACATTACCTAATGACTTCTTCTTAAATGACATGATACATTTTCTTTATTACACAGGCTACTTGGAAGTGCATTTTCTGTACCTGTAGTCAAAAGCACCCTAACTGATCAGCAATCTCTTTTCTCAATATGGCCTTTGCATTGAATTGAGGAAACACAGTACAACTAACACCAATTTTCATACTATGTAGAGAACCAACACACTACACATTAGTGTAAGTGTTTAACATTTTAGAAATGTTTCCTGCATGACTGGTTCCATCCCTGGGTCAGGAAGATCCCCTGGAGAAGGGAACAGCTACCCACTCCAGTATTCTTGCCTGGAGGATCCCTTGGACAGAGGAGCCTGGTGAGGTACAGACCATGGAGTTGCAAAGAGATGAACACGACTGAGCAACTTAACACATACCCCTGCAAGGCTGGAATGTAACCTGAAGGCCCTCCTTCTCTCAAACCTAAATCCACGGTGAAATCTTTTACATGAAACCAGAGTAAACAGCCCCATGGTAAGTAGGAAAGGTTTTCATGATGATTATGGCTCTAGGGAAAGAACAGTCACGAAGTGTCTCTTAGTTTATCAGCAGAAGCCGGCAGGCTGCCTGGGACAGGGAGAAGCAGAATATTAACCGAAGGCGTGCTCCTTTTACTGGGGTGCTGTTTAAACTCAGGAAAACACAAAACGTTTTTGCTTGAAGTTTGGCGGTCTAGAGGTCAAACCAAGACTTTCAGACAAAAGGAACGTGACAAACAATCAATGTCTCTGTGGGCTCTGACGTGAGGAGGGGTGAGGAGAAAGCAGCATGGATTCAGGGGCAGGTGCAGACCTGGAACTGCTTTCCTCCTCCTCGTATCTGAGTCCCGATAACAGAGGAAAGCGGAAGAAACTGGGACCCAGTACAAAGCCCCTCAAGCCAGAAAATGGAGCTCAGGTTTGCAGGAGGAGGCTACGGGGTGGGTGACTCTCAAATCTGCCCTCTGGAGATTACCCCTGGGCTCCTGGGAAGAAGTGGTTTCTTCCAACCCACCTGGGAGCTCCCCATATGGTTTCTGGACTCCCACAGCATTTATTACCTGGACTTCACACAGATGGCTCAACAAATACAGCTCTGCCCTGTAGTTTTAAACAAAGACAGTTCACAGAGATGCCAGTGAAGAATGATGCAGTGGGCATGCTGAAGCAACGGGTGAGCTGAGACCAGGGAGGGGCCACAGTGCTGAGGCCACAGTGGGACGAGCACCGTGCTGGGGTCCCCAAAAGCCTGAGTGCCAGCCTTGGCTCTGCCCACCCCACCCATGGGACCACCTGGACATCTGTAAATGAGAGAGACTCTACATCCTATTCCAGCTAAACACTCCATGAGATTTTTTTCCTCTTGGCCATATCCTTGTTGGCCACTCATTCATCAGCTGCCGTATCTATGAGAGCTCACTCGGCACTGAGCGCTCGGGGACACAGGCAGAATGAGATGAGGTTCCTGCCCCATTCAGCGGGAAATGCCATCTGGCCCAAATGGTAGGAGGAGCAGGCACCATCCAGGTTTTGGGGCGGGGTAGAGGGGAGTGTCAGGAAAGGCTTTCTGGAGGATATCATGCCCAGCTACGAGAGGAGTAGGAATCAGGCAGAGGAAAGGCTGGGGCTGTCCAACCCTGTCTGAAAGTGCCAAGAAATGGTGTCATGTCCACTAAGAAGCTTGGAGAGCAGGGTTTACAGTGCAGAACCTAGAAACACCTATGTGACTGACCATGATCAACCAAGAGAAGCCCTGTTTCCCTGTTTCCTGAGAAGCACGGCCTCTCAAGAAAGACAAGCCTGGCTTTGAATCCTGGCTCCACCATCTACTACGTGTGTGATATCAGGCAAGTGAACTTCTCTAAGTCTCCGCTTCCTCAGCTTAAAAATGGAATTCATACCTGTTTCATGGAGTCAGGAAGATGAACAGGGACGACCATAGGAAACTGTCTAGCCACAGAAGGGCCATTGAGGGCCACAGAAGGAGATCAATAAGTGGGAGCAGTTATCATCACGTCTGTCCTCCCCTTGGCTGTTAAATGTGCTGCTGTGGTTGTGGGGGTTCGGGGTCACAGGGACATTATTTTTGAGGAGGCACTTGATATCACTAGGGGTGGAGACCGGATGGCTGGTCCTACTGTTCTGGCTCCAATCATGGAGCCCTGCCTCCTTCACCCTCCTCCTTCAGATTCCACCTAAACTTGAACATATGGCGGTGGCAGGGCTTCAAGGGCTACCAGACAAGACTCAGATTCACGGACAGATCCAATTCTTCCAATTAAGATCTTGACGTAGAAGAACTTCATTTCATGAAAGGACCACTCTAATTTCAAAGCAAAAGAAAAAAAAATATATACATATATATATATAAATCTGTTTTTAAAGGACTATTGCCTCAATACAGGCAAGTGCAAAAGACCATATGCAGATGAAAACATGACAGCCAATACCTGCATCTGGCAATACTTTGGTGATAAAATAATTAAGTGGCTTTTGCATTTAATGCAAGGGAAGCTCTTCATAACCGGAGCCTCTGTCTTTGTCTTATGTTCCATCTCAGCATGACTCCTTGTGAAAGGATCCTGAAGGCCGCTGAAGAAGGAGGGGGCCGGGGAACACGGCGTGGGTACTGGTTCCCGCTCTCCCACACCGCAGCT
The DNA here is from genome assembly GCF_029378745.1 of Bos indicus. Lineage (NCBI taxonomy): Eukaryota > Metazoa > Chordata > Mammalia > Artiodactyla > Bovidae > Bos > Bos indicus. The sequence continues at coordinate 8,139,127 of NC_091767.1, forward strand.
ACGGGACCTCCGCGTCCTCGTCAGGGCAGCACGGGGACCCACGGAGTTGCCTGCTGATAACGCAGCTGGGACCCGTGCTCAGATCTGAAGAGCAGTGTGCTCTGCTGTAATCAGCACTACGCCCAAGATAAGATGGAAGTGGCTGACACAGAGCCGGATGTTTGGTCACCTATGTCATTCCACGGAGTCCTCACAATGTCCTGGAAAGGGAAGCATCCCATTTCACAGAGGAGGTGAGGGGGCTCCACCATATCACACAGCCTCTGTGCGGGGCGGGCGGGGTGGGTTCACTGGGGAAAGAAGGCTAGGACAGCATAAGAGAAAATGCCCAATGCGTTGGCTGGTGATACAATTCAACTCTCATCCATCTAAACAGAATAACAAACAAACAAACAAAAAAGCCCCAGCTCCCTGAAAAAGCAGCATTGGGAATACAGACTGCACCTCTGTCTTACAAGCAGGGCTGGTATGACTCTGAACCAATTTTACCCTGCCTGGTAGACTACCACCCCATGTGCTCTTCCTGCCATGCTGCTCCACCCCCTGGGGCCCTGGATATATCACAGTCCTGCAACTAAAGGCCCCCGCCCAGCCTGAGGGAGTATCACTTGATTGAGGGGCCTTACGAGTCTTTCGGAAATTTAAATATTACTCCTGCCTATGAGATCCTTCCACTCAGTCAACTGTGGCCACTAACCATCCAGCTCCCGTGAGTTCACTCAAGCTGGCTGTAAATCCATTACTTTCAGCTTTTAAGCCCCAGCTGCATACACAACGGTGGCCTTTTAAACACATGGCGAAGAGTGCACCTACTACTCACGTTCACATTCCTTAGAGTCAAGGTTGGACTCTTTCTAATATCTAAGACACCATCTCTGTCCCACCTTTAGACCTCTCTGTTGGGTCAAGCCGGTGAATGAAGCACCTGAGAGGCCCAGGACAGACAGGGACATGGTCAGAAGACCGGGGAGCATGGTGGTGGGGTGCGGCCGGGGGACTCGAGACGATGCCAAGACGGAGCCGGGTAGGAGGGGCTCGGGCAAGTGGAGGGGCAGCCAGGGGCTGAGTTGCCTGGGTCTCTAGGGGCTCCGTCCCAACTCACAGAACCCAGAAGCAGAGAAAACAAACTTCTGAGGGTTAGAAAGGTCACAGAAACACTTCCATTTCAACAGCAATCTTGACTATGCTTTAAGGTAACCCAGGAAGTGAGGGACCATGCTGTGTCAGTGAGAAGCCTGCAGCCGTGAAGGAACATTGATCACCCTCTGCAGTATACCCCCTAATGCCAGTGCCAGCCTAGTCCTGGCCCGACGGTCTCTGGACCCTGCAAAGCAGGGCTAAGTTGACATTGGTTCTGTTACAAACTTATATTTACCTCTCTGGCCAATAAAACAGACGTGCCAAAGCTCAAAACACAGAGGCAACCAATGCACTTTTTTCTTTTTTTAGGTGTCATATTCAATATGGTGACTTCAGGACTTGATCCAAGTCTGTCACTGAAAAGGAACCCCTACTGGCTCTTAGGCATCCAGCAGCCCTCTCCTCATTGGTTGTGCCCCTAGCGTCCGTGTAAGCGATCTCGGGAGCAGGGGGTGGCCACTGGCCACCCTGGAAGTGGAAAGCTCCATTCAGTTCCTGCGCTGGGAGCATGACTGGAGGCGTGGTGGTGGAAGGGGGCACAAGACTCGGTCTCAGCCAATCAGATGTGCTGAGCAGGCCGCTGGGCACCTGGAGGTTCCAGGGTCATGCCTGAAACTTTGACGACCTTGTTCTTGCTGCGGTGGCTGTCAGGGCCTCTGCCGCTCCCCCATGCACCCATCATCCGTCATCTGTCTGCTGTCCAATCCATACTCAGGCACCTAAATTCTCCCTAAACCTTTGCACTCATTCTTCCCACTGCCTCCCCACTCAGACAGCCAGAGGTGGATCCCACTGTTCGTGGCTCTGGAGGACAAATAAGCGATTCACAATGATCGTAAAGGCACTTGACCAGCATTCTTGAGTTTAGGGCTCCGATAATGTCAGGACTCAAACCAAACTGCAGCAGACCCACTGGCAGCAGATCCTGAACCCCACAAGGAGGATCGGGGCTGCTCCCTGGAATGCTCGCCGGGAACCACTGCTGGGAGAGCCCAGCCCTCTCACTACGTTCAGACAACATGGTGTTTAAATCCCACAGTGACAGCATCAGCAGTGAGAAATGATGAGCTCCCGTCACTAAAAAGATGCAAGCAAACGCACAAGGCAAAGAAGAGACATCTTCCTGGAACGAGCAAAGTCCTCGAAAGACTCCTTTCAATCCTCAGTTTCAAAGAGCCTCCCCGGGTAAGGAAGAACCACAGACACAACCAACCAACCTGTGACTGGTTGTTGGAAACAGAAAGTCAGCCACACTGTGGTTGGAAACCGTTTCCCGGGAGCGTACCGGAAAAGAAGGGGTGTGAGGGAAGCCGGGAGCATTTAGGATTCACTGACACCTGTTTTGAAAATGTGCGAAGAAAATTCCATTCAGTGTCAGGTCAGAAAGATTGCGGGCTCGCACCTCATAGAAATGTGGAATCAGAAGACAACTTCAGCTTACATATAATAGAGATGTTGTTAAATATCTACTTGAGCCAAAACAATTTTTTTATAGAAATCCAATCTGACATAAAATGATAATTCTGACCCAGATCCCTTTGCAAAAGAATAAATCTCTCAAAACCAGTCTTACACGACCAAGCATAAAACAAGCTGTTACATTATGATTGGTTTCAGATCATGATGCCAGCACCAGTTCTTTGACCCACACCTCACATGGCCTTGTCTTCTTACTAATTTTCTGTGGCACCATCTTCCTTCTCTAACTTCATGCCAAGACCCTAGAGAGGTGAGATCACGTTGGGTGCCCCAGAGTCAGGTTCTCAGTGAATATGGAGGCAGAGAGGCCGAGGGGAGATGTCCCTCCTTCCTTCAGCCCACAGATGGAAGTGAGGGCCGGATACGCTCACTATAATCAATGAGCTGAAGACGCTGAACACATGGATTCAGGTGAGGATGCTTAAACCATAATGTTAACACTGCTTTTAACGTTTGAACGTACAACCTGAAATTTATTTCTTCAAGCATATTTAATGAGCTCCTACAAGTGCAAAACACTAAAAATGAATAGGACTGTATCTGCTCTTTGGTGCCTAACCTGAAAAAATAAACTGTAATATGATAAACACCATTTTAGAGGTTTAAGGTATTTAGGGGGTTTTAAGAAAGTTGTGATTACTTATGGCAGTAAACCGGAGTAGGCTGTAAGTGCCCTGAACACAGGAGAGGCTCAATAAATGGATGATTGGGTGAGTGCATGGATGAACGGATAGATGCAAGTGGGTGGATGGATGCATGGAGGTGGTGGATGGAGAAATGGGTGGATAGATGGATAGATGGGAGGGGGGGTTGGGTTACTATAACCAGGTGAAAAGGATCAGGAAATTCCAGCCGAGAAAACCACACAGGCCAAGACAAAGGGACAGGGAAGCATCAAGCACCAAGCCTGACTTGGGACCCCATAGCTGGAACATCAGATCCAATGAGGGAACAGCTACAGTAAGGACTAGAAATTTCACCCGTGGGGCTCTGAAATTCCCAAAGAATTCATCTCACATAAACTTTTCTTCTTTCCACACCTGGAGGAGGAAACGGCAGCCCCCTCCAGGATTCTTGCCTGGGAAACCCCACGGACAGAGGAGCCTGGTGGGCCACAGTCCATGGAGTAGCAGAGTCGGACATGACTTAGTGACTGAGCATGCATGCACCTGACACCCAGCACAGCACAGAGGCCACGGAAAGCATTAGATAAACAACTGCTGAATGAATGAAAACTGTTAAACTGTTACAGCCCTTACACAGGTCCGCAATCTCTATGGTTCAGAATTTTTTGGCCCTTAGGAAAGTAATTAAGTGCAACAAGCCCGCTGGGGTCAAAGGTACAACTCCATTCTACAGTTAAGTGTACAAATATTCATAGTAAGTAAGATAAACAAAGACTATAAATACCCTTAAACCACTGTAGGTCATGTTCTGCTGCCAAATGAACTAGAGCCAAACTTAAGAAAACAGGGTCATGTTTTGGAATGTGGAATTGTAGATAAGGGATTGTGAGCCCACAACATTGCTTTGTAAGCTTTTCTGACCACAATGCAGAGTAAGAAATACAGTTTCCATTGAAACTCACCACACACACACACACACACACACACGAACATACACACCTACAAATATATCAAACTGAAACAAATGTTTCGTTAAATAATACTTCCTTACAGTATGTGAGGCACTTTGATATTTTCTGTTTTTATTCTCTTTATTTGTAGAATTCTGTGCTCTGCTTAGTTGCTCAGTCGTGTCGGACTCTTTGGGACCCCATGCACTGTAGCCCGCCAGGCCCCTCTGTCCATGGGGATGCTCCAGGCAACAATACTGGAGTGGGTTGCCATGCCCTCCTCCAGGGGATCTCCCTGACCCGGGAGTCACACCCAAGTCTCTCATATTTGCAGGCGGATTCTTTACCGTCTGATCCACCAGGGAAGCCCAAGAATACTGAAGTGGGTAACCTATCCCTTCTCCAGGGGAACTTCCCAACCCAATATATCTTTTCTTCTCCTTGTGATGCATTCAAATCTGATTGAAGCATTTTCTACATGAAAATGATATTAAAAATTGTATACTTCAGGCTACACCTCTTTTTTATTTTTCATAATAAATGAATCATCTGTAACACAAAATTTAGCAGTTCATACTTCAGTGTAAATATATTATCTGTAACAAAATTTAGCAGTTTATACTTCAGTGTCTTTATATTGTCTCTTTTTGTTGGAGGCATATATAATTTCTCTAACTGATTAGGGGAACTCAAAACACAGAGAGAGACGTCTCCTTGGAACCCTCCATCTCCTGCCCCTAACCCCGAAATATCCTTCTTCAAGTCACCCAGAGCAGTGAACAGCTGGGGGATGGCAGCACCACGTTTAATGGGGTAGTTGCCGGCTGCCAGACCCAGGACTTCAGTTACCACCTAGTCCTCTTACAGCTCTATGAAGCACACCACCATCATTTCTGCAGTTTCCGAGCCTCTGAGATGCCAAGGCTGGTCCATGCCTTCCTCTCACCTCCTATGGGTGGAATGGCTGCTCCTTAGAATTCAGGATGCTACTTATGGGGTGGACAGTAAAAAAAACATAGATTGATCTGTAGGCAAAAAATACAAGTTGATTTGCTTTCCTTATAAAACCTTGTAATGAGACAACTCCAGGCTGCAGAAACAGGAGTGTGCTTTCAATGTTCACTAAAAGCACAGTTCAAATCTGTTCAAAGACATCTGTTCGACTTTCTTTTCCCAAATTGTAAATACTTCTCCCAAACTTGCAAGGTCTATACCCCATTTCAAATGAGACACTGCCATATATCAGAGTAATGAAAAGTGAAAGTGGAAGCATTGGTCGCTCAGTCATGTTTGACTCTTTGCGACCCGTGGACTGTAGCCCGCCAGGCCCCTCTGGCCGTGGAATTCTCCTGCAAAGATACTGCTGTGGGTTGCCATTTCCTTCGCCAAGAGTAATGAATCTTGGTTCAAATAAACATACAAATGTGAAGTATCATACCCATAATTTGTAAATATTTTGTACCTTCTGATATATTCTAGACATTCTTCAAAAAGGTTGCATTCTATATATTTATCAAATATACTACATTTGTACATATTTTATCTCTTCCAATTTTTTTTTTTTTAAATCCACTTGCCATAGTGTAGTGCAAGTGTGCAGGTCAGCCACTTAGCTTGGAAATAATCACAGGAATATCCACGTTTGGGAGAGTGGTGCCTCCAGAGGCCCATCGTACATATGCAGGGGGCTCCCCAGTACTCTGCTCCGAGGCCTCTTCTTCAGAAAGCACTCTGATCTTCCTAGTTAGCAAGCAGTAAAGGGTAAGACAAGACATACCCACTCTGTTAATAAAATGTAATGTTCAAAGCAAGCACAATTTAAAAAAAATTACGTATAACTTGGCTCTGGTCTTACGTTTGTGGACTTATGGAAGTTTCTTTCTTTTTTTTTTTTTTTGGCCACACCATGTAGCAAGTGGGATCTTAGTTCCCCAAGCAGGGATTGAACCCATACCCTCTCTTTTGGGAACATGGAGTCTTAGCCACTGGACTGCCAGGGAAGGCCTGGTAGTTTTTTTTTAAGCTTCAGATTCAGTGGCTCTGGGGTGTGACTCAGGCATCTGTACATGTTTAAAAGCGTTCACAGGTGATTTTGATGTACACACTTGGTTAAAACTAGCTCACAGGTAGGTAGTTGGTGGCTGTAGTTTCCTTGAAATGCTTGCTGCCAAGCCCTAATTCCATTGTCTTCCAATTAAGTCTACAATTAAAACTAATTTCAATCATCTCATTTCAGGACTGTGAAGACATTTTTAAGAATAAATGCAGAAGAAAGCATAAAATAAAAGACTGAAAAATTTGACTAAGTAAAAGTACAGAATTTTCTAAATGTCAAAAACACTATAAACAAAGTTAAATGAGGGGAAATATGTGTACAGGTGACAAAGGTAAAGACAGAGCTTTCAGGGATTACGTGTAAAATAGACAGCTAGCGGGAAGCGGCTGTAGAGCACGGGGAGCTCAGCTCGGCGCTCTGTGATGAGGGAGAGGGTGGGACGGGGTAGGAAGGAGGGAGGTCCAAGAGGGAGGGATGCTTGTACACAGATGGCTGGTTCACGTCATTGTACAGCAGAGACCAATGTGATTGTAAAGCAATTAAATTCCAATTTAAAAAATCTTAAAAAAAAAAGAGAGAAAAACTGTGCCAAGAACCTAAGAAGCATTTCATGAAAGAAAAAAATGTAAGAAATGTAATCTTAATGAAAAGCAAATATATAAAAGCAAAACCAAGGGATACCTTGTTAAAACTGTCAAAGAGGCAAAGTTTAAAAGCAAGGCCCCCACACAGCCAGAGTGAGGTGTATATCTACTGGACCACCATTCTGGAGCAGGCTTTGTTCATATTTATCAAAAGGCATCAATCGTCCAACAAACTGTGGAAAATGTTTAAAGATGGGAATACCAGACCACCGTTACCTGCCTCCTGAGAAACCTGAATGCAGGTCAAGAAGCAACAATTAGAACTGGACATGGAACAACAAACTGGTTCAAAACTGGGAAAGAAGTACATTAAGGCTGCATATTGTCACCCTGCTTATTTAACTTCTATACAGAGTACATCATGGTAAATGCTGGGCTGGATGAAGCACAAGCTTGAATCAAGACTGCTGGGAGAAATATCCATAACCTCAGATATGTAGATGACACCACCCTAATAGCAGAAAGCAAAGAGGAACTAAAGAGCCTCTTGATGAAAGTGAAAGAGGAGAGTGAAAAAGCTGGCTTAAAACTCTACATTCAGAAAAACAAAGATCATGGCATCTGTTCCCATCACTTCATGGCAAATAGATGGGGAAACAGTGGAAACAGTGACAGACTTCATTTTCTAGGGCTCCAAAATCACTGTGGACAAGTGACTGCAGCCATGAAATTACATGACGCTTGCTCCTTGGAAGAAAAGCCATGACAAACCTAGACAGTGTATTAAAAAGCAGAGACATCATTCTGCGAGAAAGCTTCGTCTAGTCAAAGCTATGGTTTTTTCCAGTAGTCTTGTATGGATATGAGAGGTGAACCATAAAGAAGGTTGAATTCCAAATAATTGATGCTTTTAAATTGTGATGCTGGAGAAGACTCTTGAGAGTCCCTTGGACAGTAAAGAGATCAAACCAATTAATCCTACAGGAAATCAACCCTGAATATTCACTGGAAGGACTGATGCTAAAGTTGATGCTCCAATCCTTTGGCTACCTGATGAGAACAGCCGACTCATTGGGAAAGACACTGAGAATGGGAAAGATTGAGGGCAGAACGGGGGTGGGCGACACAGGATGAGATGGTTGGATGGTGCCACTGGAGCAAACTCTGGTAGATAGTGAAGGACAGGGAAGCCTTGTAGGTTGTAGTTCATGGGGTTGCAGAGTTGGACACAACTCAGCGACTAAACAACAATATCAATCTACTGAATGCATTAATCCATTAAAATGTTTTCTAAAGGCACAGTCACCTTCCAACTAGGGGATTGTTAGCACCATGGCTGCAAGGGATCATTCAGGCCGAGAAGGAGCTGAAGGCAGGAACAACTTGCTGGTGAGGCTGACCCCGCCTGGAGACCCAGCCCCAAAGTCCGCTCCTCTAAGGCAGCTGGGGCTTTTTTTTTACATTTTCAGCTTTCTTCCAGATTCTTTACAAGCTCCCAAGTTTCTTCACAACTCCCTAGCTAGGTGCAGTAGTGGGGGATTCATTCATTCACTCCTTCAAATATTACGTATTTACTGAGTACCTGACACATGTCAAGTGTTGTTCCAGGCTTTGAAGAAACATCCAGGAACAAAACAAAGACCTTGTCCCCTCTGAGCTTATGGTTTAGTGGAGGAGACAAATCTTTCCTGTTAGGTTGTGATGGTTGCCAGGGGAAATAAAGGAACTAATATCAGAGATGCTGCTTTGCACAGGCTGGTCAGAGAGGGCCTCTCTGATGAGACAATTTACAGAGAGCTAACTGAAGCAAGGTGGGGAGCCCTGTAAGCTCCTGGGGGTGCATTCCAGGCAAGAGAAACAGTGAGTGCAAAGGCCCTAAGGCAGAAAGGAATGGGAATTACCACTGGGGCTGGCCAATGAGCAGAAGACGTGACATAGCTATGGTTTCTCATGAAAAGGAAGTGAAAGTGTCAGATGCTCAGTTGGGTTGACTCTTTGTGACCCCATGGACTAGCCTGCCAAGGTCCTCTGTCCATGGGATTTTCCAGGAAAGAGTACCGGAGTGGGTTTCTATTCCCTTCTCCAGGAGATATTCCCAAGCCAGGGATCAAACCTGGATCTCCTGCACTGCAGGCAGATTCTTTACCATCTGAGCCACCATGGTTTCTAAATGGCACTCATCTTTAAGAAGAGGGAATAGACCTTATGACTTCAACATAGTCAAGTCTCCCAGGTAACAGGGCACGGAGTCTTGGCTCCTTGAGTTCTGCTCATTGTGTCTAGTACACAATGGATAGATCTAGGAACCATCTAGAGACCTTTAGGATGAAAAGTGGCTGGGGAGGATGGCACGTATAGAAGACCCCCTGAGTAACCCCAATTCGACCACCTCCAGAGGTACTATTACCCTGAAAGAACAATAAGGGAGTAACACACTTAATGCTCATAAAGCCTTGCTACTGAGAAACAGATCAGGGTTCTGCCATAGGATGTTCAGCTTCTCAGAAAAGCGTGTTGTCTCTCTGATCTGCCTAATGAGAAAAGTGAATCATGGAAGCAAAGCAGTTTCATGGGAGTAAGCGAGAAAGTTCTGAGTTTGGCTACCATATGGGAGAAGCACTTACATACTGAGGGCTTCTGCGGACAGCGGGGCTGGGAACCGGGCTTCTGAAAGCCGCTGCAGACGCAGAGGCAGGAGACACGGTCCCTTAAGCGCCCAAAGCGGAGGACACCATTCTCAACCACGAGCGCCGTTCTCACGAAGGCCTGAAGGCAAGCCGCCGCTGCGACGCACAGGAAAGTGCACGAACACGCAAAGGCACGCACACACGCACTTGCGTACATACGCACAGGCTCGCGTGCAAACATCCACAAACCGGCACCCCCACCTGCGTGCACGCGCACACGCAGCTCCCAAGTAACGCCTTGCCGCGCTAAATCCCAGTATCACGTATCTCAGTTGTAAGGATCCCAGTTTCCGGAATTGCCCTAATTTATAACAAGAAGATGATTGGGTAAGTCGCAGACACTACAGAGGGATATTCACGGAAATTTATAAGGGTGAAAACGGAAAAGAAAATGGTTTACAATAAAAATTGTAAACCATTAAACTTCCCGCAATAGAGTGTTGGTTGTATCTGCACGGAGCGTCTATTACAAAGGATGCTGTTAGCGAATATCAATACTATATACTCCTGAGAATGAATAAGTCTAAACTGATGGTGATCAGGATATTAACAGTGGTGAGATGGTGAACTTTTTATTTTTCTGTGCCAGTTAAAATTTTTACAAATCATATCCTTTTATGAAAAAAAAAGTTATTGCATTTTGGAAACATAGGTATTGAGAGATAGAAGAGAGGCAATTACTACTAACCACCTTCTTTTCCATTCCCCAAGAGCCAATGAATCTTTGCTGTACTCGATGGAAACGCTGTCGTGGGAGAAGCCCAAAAGGACAGCAGTGGTCCCCTGTTGCCTGTAGAACCAAACCCCTACTCCTTGCATGGCATTTGGATTCCTCCACGACCTGTCTCATTCTCACCCACCTTGAGTATGACCTTGATCAGCCTGGCCTGTCCTTCTGACCCCCTTTCAAAGTCCATGGCGCCTAAGCCCCCTTCTACAAGCCCATCCTTCATTAGCAGACCTTCCCTACTCTTTTGAGTGTCGAGATTCTGCCATGCAGTGCAGCTTGTTAGGACCTTGCCTATCTCCACGAATAATGTCATGGAGATGCCATCTGGGCTGGATCCTGGGAAAGAAAATTCTTGGCAGGAGGAATGACAATGGCAGAAATCAGGAAGAATGTGCACAGCTGTTCTCAGATGCAGTGCAAGCCTCTAGCGTAGGTCAAGGAGTGGCAGGAAAGCCATCCACAACTGCTGGCAATGTGTCAGTATTTTCTTTCTCCCTTCAGATGAACCTGTTTTTTCAGCTCCCATTACTGCGGCCATCTTTCTTAAATCACACTTTTCAGGGAGGAGACCTCTGATCTCCCTATTTGAAAACTGACACCTGCCCCTCCATCCCTCACCAGGGTCCTGGGCACATACTCCCTCTTCTGTGTTTATGCCACAGTGTGACCCTTCACTTGTGTCTGTTCACTTTTGCCAGATTGAAAACACTATGCTTTGTGTGCTGTTCCTCAGGAGACCGCCCAGGACAGAGCAAGCATCCATCTGTATAATGCAGGAATTAATCATTTACTTAACTGCCATGGCACCCCAACTCCAGTGCTATTGCCTGGAAAATCCCATGGATGGAGGAGCCTGGTGGGCTGCAGTCCACGGGGTCGCTACGAGTCGGACACGACTGAGCAACTTCACTTTCAATTTTCACTTTCACGCATTGGAGATAGAAATGGCAACCCACTCCAGTGTTCTTGCCTGGAGAATCCCAGGGCCGGGGGACCCTGGTGGGCTGCCGTCTATGGGGTCACACAGAGTCGGACATGACTGAAGCAACTTAGCAGCAGCAGCAGCATGTCCAGCTGTACGGTGCTTCTCAAGATCCTCTATGCAACAGTTTTAGGAAGAAATGATTTTGCTGGAGATTCCCACCTTTTCAGGTGGGGAGAAACAGGAAGCAAGAGTGGCAATTGTTGAAAAACGTGGTCTTTTCATTCACTCAGCAGCCAAAAGATGCAGAAACTCTGACCACTTGTTCGCTAGCTGGGCAGCAGGGTATCTAGGGCTTAGATACTTCATTTGTGGGAATTCAAGTTCTCCATCAACAAGAGGAAGAGGAAGATGAAAACAGAACCAGAAGAGGCAGGAGTTAACACCTGTACAGTGGTCAGCCCCAGTATGTTCAGCCATAAAAGCCAACAGTAACTGTACCTAGTCCGGTATTTGTCACACTTTAGGAACTTTTACTCAGCCCTGTGCCCATTCCCTTCTATCACCTCTTAAGTCTTGATCTAAATTTTAAATCCTTAAAGTGGCCAGCAACTTAAGATCTATAGGGGCAGGAGACCAAGAATGGAAAGATAGTTATGCAGCAGCCTGGATGGGAGGGGAGTTGAGGGGACAATGGATACTTGTATATGTATGGCTGAGTCCCTTTGCTGTTCACTTAAAACTATCTCAACATTGTTAATTGGCTATATCCCAATACAAAAGTTGTTTGTTTGTTTTTTTAAGAAAATAATACAGTGCTTAACCAGATAGACCCAACTGCATTCTGCCACAGCAGTGGTATTGTTGACATAATTGGTTTTGTATTGTAGTATTATATATTTATAAACATATCTTCCTTTAGAAGTACCAGCTTAAAAAAATTAAAAAGAATGGAAAGAAAAGAGCTGTTACAAGGTTTTCATATGCTACTCAGACCAAATTTATCATTTTTTTTGAAATCAGAATTTAGGACTTGGAAGATGAAATTTTAGATATGCAGCTGATGGCATTTTTTTAAGAGGAAACGACTGAATTAACTCTACTTTTAAATCTCAATTTAAACATTAAAAAATCTTGGGGCAAAGAGAAACTACAATTTGCTACAATGACTTTCTGAAAAGATGTTATAAAACAAACAGGAACTGCTTATGCTGGTAGATCTGAAAAGCCACACTCCATCACCTGCCTTAAACTTCCTGAAGTCCAGCCGTGGTCCTTAGCCCCAACACCCGGGGAGGGGGCGGGGGTAGTCCTACTGAATCAGGCCCAAGAAGTACTGGGGAAAGCCTTGACTGAGATCCACAAACCAACCATTCCCTAGAAAGGATAATTCCTCCCTTTTCAAAGTGAGAAAAACTAGCCTACAATGATGTGAATATTTTTGTATTTCATAACAGATCCTGCAAAAGGGGCTTTTAAAATTGCACAATTCACTCTGTGGTATATTGGGTTGGCCAAAAGTTCATTCAGGTTTCCTGTAACAGCGTATGGGAAAACCCGAATGAACTTTTGGCCAACCCAATAGTTCTCTAAGGTCAAAATGGGGCCCAGAGAAGCCTCAAGCCTCTGAGAGCAACTCAGGAGCTAAAGAAAATCCTAATTCCTAAGGGAAAGTTCCTGAGGTATTCTTTGACTAAAAACATTACCTGGTTTGGAATAAGACTGAGATGTGAGAGGAAAAAAACTAAATTCCCCGCATGTAACTGTTACCAAAGGCCCATAATAAGAAATTTGTGCTTTTTCTTCCCAATACAAAACTGCACACCTACCACAAAATCTTGGGTCACATTTTAGGTGAAACGATCTCCATCAATTATTCTTTCTCTGCTACAAAATTACAGATACTCAAAATATTTAATCCAAAATTTTAATGGGAAAGTAGTGCCTTCCAATATTGGAAAACTTAAAACCCTTGCTGATTGTTTTCTACCCTTGGGAAAGGATGCACGACATAGAGGAAATGAAGTCCAGAATCTCTCTCAAACCAATTTTATTTTATTTGGTTAATTTCATTCTTGCTTTCAAATCCCAGTGAATAGAGAAAGCAGGTGTCTGCCTCACTAATCATAGCCCTGGGTTTAATAACTCAAAGTTGGGTCTCCTAAGATAAAGTCTCTAAGGAAAACACTTAATGTAGAATATGACAAGCTTTCCCTAATGAGCAATTCAGTGAGAATTTTGCAGCATCCCTGGAGACAAAGGGAGGTACTTTGGAGTATTGTAAACCACGGCTAGAGATCACAGACTCCCTCTGAACTTGCCCACAAGCACCTGTTCAGGAAGGATACTGATCGTCTCAAAGCTGTCAAAGGAAGAAATCTCAGTCTTTTTCTTGGAAATTCACTCCTAGACACATTTTACATATACGTCACTTAGCACAGTGGCAAGCACATAAGTAGGCGAGATACAACACTGACGTTATGTAGCTTGTACTTTTCTGGAAAATGCCCTTTCAGGGGTAAAGATGAAGGTGATCACCCTGCCGCCCAAACACGTCCTGGGTTCCTTCCTCAGTTTCTCCTTCTTCCAGATTCTTTTGTCCGGTTTTTCTGAAGATAAATTAATAAAAGTAGTCTAGGCACACAAGACTATGATATTAGAGATAAGCAGAAACAGAAATAAAACAAATTACAACCACTGCATAGTTCCTAGTCATTTATTAGCGTAGAATTTTCTGCAGGTTGGTGACCATTTTACAGGTTGAAAAAAATTAACTTCAAGGCAGTATAAACAATTTCCTCAAAGTTGGTATTGTAGCAGATCTGTGTGTTATCAATTCATTTTCACACAAAACTACTGGAAATTTGTTTGGGACATTTCCAGTCAACCACTGGCTGAAATGGATACGAGCCATCCTTTTAGCTGCTAACTGTAATGAGGTGTAGCAGTTTGAGACGATGACGCCCATTGCACAGCAATGCTGAAGTTAATGATCTACACCTTCCCAAACTGTCCTGACACCCTAACCACTGTTCTGTGAGTTATGGGCTGTGGAATAAACAACTGGGACCCTAATATGCTAATACTGCACAGAATACTGGAATTAAAAGTCCAAGCAGCAGTCGCTCCCAGCCTTTTGATTTCACAGACCACTATAAAAATCTCTCGGGATGGCAAGCTTTTTATTTTTACCAAATAAGGGCATAGAGTAGACAATTTTTTTTAACTGAAAAAATATTTTGAAGTCATTATACCGTCTTTTCTTTTTCCTGTTTTGCCTCAGATCAACACCCTTCTGCTGGTCATTCAGCAACGGTGGGTTGAGACTTCCAGCACCAAGCCTAACCTTGCACTTAGGGTCCACAGGTCACAGCTTATGCACACTGACCCATAGCACGGTCGATTCCAGACAGGGCTCTTTCCTTATTCCTTCAAACTACAAATCCCACCTCCATCCCACGCCTACTGACTCACTGCCACCGTTAACTTGGATCCACCCCACTCCTACCAGCTCACTACCACCGTTCACTTGGAGACAGAAATTTCACAAACCCCTAATTGAGGCCATGGCATTTACAGCTCTTTTTGTTCCTTTCCTTTAACTTTCAGGTATTTTATTTAACAAAAGTATTACTAAAAAGCTCCTTCAGGGGACAAAGCTACTTTATTTGGACAAAATTTGCTACATATACAGAAAAACTTGAGATGTATTTCCAGTCAGCCCAATCCCAATCATTTGGTAATTACAGCCAAAAGTTTGGAAACTCTTACTGGAGACATGACCTGTTTACAATATTTTTATTTTATGTGGAAAACACACACACACGAGCAGCTTCTACTAATATCTGTACATTTTATGAGAAGTGAAAATAGTTTCATGCTATAAAAGTTTACTCAAAAACAATTTCAAACTATTAGGCTTTAAATAATGAGATGATTTAATTTTATTAGAATAACAGTCAGAATATTATATTCAGTATATACTCTTCTACATAAAACACATTTGCATGTGTTTCTGAAAGCTACTTGTAAAAAAAAAATTGTTTAGAGGTACTATCTATCACATTTTGAAAATGCCCGGGTACTTTGGCAGTATTTTCTAAGCATTATGTTAATTTGTGTATTTTTTTAAAATAAGACAAAACTGGATGGTCAATACGGGTTTGTGTATTGTTCTAAAATCTGGCATATTCTTTGACAAAGTTTATTGATGTTGTTTTCTCTGCACATGATTTGTTTTACTAGCATCTGGGGGAAACATGGATCTCTTCTAACTTTCTCACTAACTCATGACTCCAGGAACCAGCAAGCTTACAGAGAAGTCAGACTGGCTCATCCTGTGCCTGAGGTGAGATGAAGTTCATTCCTGGCTCTCAGGAGGACTGAGGGACAGTGGCCAGCCACACCCGACTGAGCACAATCAGAGATGCCTGCCAACAACACAGCTAAGAAGCTCTCTTTAAGATACTATGGACTTTTACAGGCAAATCTTAGATAGCCAAGAGTGCTAAGTCGGCCTCTATTCTACTTCCCCACAGGAACACGCAGGGAGGGAGATGGAAATGCAAGGACACAAGGAGACGCCTTCAGAGTAAAGCAGCAGGAACCTCCCGTTGCAGGCGGAACAAAATACGACAAGAGGGAAGAAGCCTGGACAGTGTGGTTATATAATTCTATCCTGACCTAAGACAAAGGGGCAGAAATTGGGCTATGTTTAGAAGAGTTGAAAAGGAAATGGAATAAAATTACCCAGGAAGGAGAAGTGGAGCAGACTTAACAGATCTGATCAATTCTGGAATCCTTTATACTCAATGCTTTCCCCACATTTAGGTCAAGAGTTCAGAAACGAAAGGACAGAGACCAAGCATCAGAGCACAGATGAACTTAGGCTCTTCCGTCAGGGCAGGTGAAATTGAGAGCACATATTGTAAAATCCAAACACTATATTCCAAAAGGAACACAGAAACACCTTTGAATGCATGACATCTAACTTTAGTCAGGCTGAAAGAGCCAGGCTCCCTCCACCAGTGTGAACGATCAAGAGTCAGCTGTCCTGGTGGCAATGTTTTAGAGGCTAGAGTTGTGCTTTTCTTAGTCAAGATACATTTTATCTGTCTACAGGTCCAGTTCACAGAAGACATTCAAATTATGTTTCACGTACAAAAGCAGTGAAGTCTAAGGTGTTTCCAGTGTGCTGTGCTGTGATATGATGATCTTCCATCTTTCTACTCATCCCAAAATTACTTTCTTCAGATTTCTTATTTTTCAAGGATGACCTTCTCAGTGGAGTTGTATTTTGCAGAAAAGTCCCAATGTACACTGTAATGAGCAGTTGGTCTGACATTCCAAAATGGAGATGAGAGCTACTAAAAATGGAATTTTTTTCAAAACACACTGCTAATTTAAGATAAACCCAAGTATTTGGAGTCAAAACATAAACTGAAGGCAGTTTCCTCTAAAGTTATAAATAGATTAATAAAATTCAGAAATAATCATACACTCAAGAAAACCTGCAAGGAATAAAGAACGAAGTATCTCAACAATCTTCCTGAAAATGTGCTACAAATTTCAGCGTCACAAATAACAGAATCCCACATTTCCAGTCACTGTGTTCATTTGAAGTACACATTTCATTTGTACTATGAATGTGATATCCTAAAACATGAGAAAAAGTCACATGTAGGTAGAAAATCTTTATAATAATTAAAAATTTTAGAGGAAGTATGCTTATTTTTTAAAACAAAACATTAATATTCAATTTACTATGAAATAAATGCCCCTAAGCCAGCAGGAGGTAGGTACTACCTAGGAGGGTGGTCCCACACCTGATGCCTCAGGCCCTGTTCTTACCATCTGCACCTTCTCGCAGCCCTCTGCAGAAGGCTTTTCCACCATGACGTCACAAAGCTCTGCACTTGTGGCTTCAACAGTTCAGTGGGCACGGCGGTAAGTATCCTTCAGGATCTGGTGCTCCATTCAAAGGTGACAACTACTGATGGAGAGTGACAACAAAGCTGGAACAAGGTCAGGTGTAAAGTGAAGATGGTCTTTAAGATCAGGGCTTCCTGGATGACAACCAACCTCTACACTCAGAAACTGTAGTTTTGTCGTGAAAATGATCCAAAGCTTTCTTCTGATCTTCCAAACAGGGTCTAAAACGTCCAAAATACAGACAGCCGTCGTCTGAGGCTCACTGTCGTGTGTGTGCTGCTGAGTATTGGCTCTCCCCACATATCTAATCGACCTTGGGTAACTGAGTCAGCCTCTGAGCCTCACAGTGATGTGCACGGCTGTGACGAGCAGCGAGCCAAGGACGTACAGACCTTCCCGTGGGACATACACACTAGAAAGGCTACTGTCGTACAACTGAGGCCAACGTAAAACAAATTTAGGTTTCATTTAGAAGTTTCTAGAAGGCAACCATCAAATACTGACTATATTCATGCCATCAACTCTCCACTATGTTCAGGATTCTACAATAGTTCTTGAAATTATACAACAGGGACAAAAGACCCGCTTTTATGGTATTTTCTCTAATATTTAAGACATTTTAAATTAAGCTAATCCTTGAGCCACATGCCCATTCATAACATACCAAAATGAAATCAAACTCATTACTAGGAAACACACTTGTATTTCCCAATATCACCTGACACTATCTTTAAAATAATAGTATGCCAGTGAGAACTACTCAAATTAACATCAGAATGTCTACCCTTCAGGAGATTTCCCATACTATCTCATAATCTCCAGGAAACCAATTCCCTGCCTTCAAGCATCTTAGCTTGGTTATATAAGAGCTTACCCCTCCCCTCATCCCCACCATCATCTTTATTCTTAGGCTCTTAAGTTTTTCCCTCTCTTGGGTCTCTTTCATTTGTACTCACAGTGTTCAGAATCTAAGAAGGTCTTTAAAATATTCATTCCAGTAGGGACCAAGTCTTTTCCTGGCTAATTCCTTTGGGATATATCAAATGCCTAGGCCCAGTCAATACTGTGGCTAGGATTGGCTAAGAAGAAACACCTCTATTGACAAAAGTATCACAGAAGGACCATTTTTTTAAAAAGTCAGTTGTAATGGGAAAGCAGCAAAATAGGCAATACATATTTAGGTTAAAATGTAACTTGATTTTTAAAAATTCTGATTTTTTCATTGTGCCATTTATTAAATATGTATCAGCCAATTCCTATTAAACCAAGCAAAGCAAAGGGAAGGAGGATGCAGATACAGGATAAACTGTGTACTTTATACAGTTTATCAGGTTCTATACGCCTTCTAATAGAAATGTTATCAAAATTTCTGTTCTACCAATTTCTGTATTACTGGATTATCTACTAATAATAAAACTTGGAATAAATAATTAACACCCTACTGAGCTAGCACTCAGTCTCTAAAGTTCCTTGAATTCTCCTCATCCTTTCCCTTTAATCTTTTTTCAATTGCTCTGAATAAGGTCTTAAAAAAAATCAACCTTTCCCCAGTTTTGGTCAAAAGAAAAGGGAGGCAATCATATTTGACCATCAATATAACTACCCATCCCATAATGCTTAAATCTCTTAATCCCAGCAGGACAAGCCAGAGAGGACCACCACCAATCATGGCACTGCAGTCATCCAAAGAACGCCTGATTCTCCTATCAAACGCCAGTTCTCCACCCATCCCTTTGGTGAGAATGCTCTAGTTCACACTCTGGGTCTACTTCAGAGTAACCCCCAGTTTTAAAACAGTGCACGTGGAATACAGGCAGCATTCCCGTTTTAAGGGAAATAGTCCTTCTTGGAAAGTCAAGTTTTGTTCCTTCTCCTTTTCTTTCACACAGTCTGTTTCCTGGCCATTTTCCTTTCCTAATTCATTCATTCAACAACAAGGAGACAGAAGCAGGCGAAACCGAGCGGCTCCTTTCCCTCTTTATTGGCACTTCCGTCCCACATGATGATATCTAATTTCAAAACTGGCAGCATTTTGCCACTGGTGTATCTGGATATATTGGGTAGAATTTGCATTTCCTGCTATGACCATGCTAAGGCCATTTCCAGGTTGAAGTTTTGTAATTACTACCTTTAGGACTGTCGCCTGACAATTATTTCATCTTTCTCCTCCTGATCAAGAATCACCTCTGACTAAGGAAGTGACACTACATGAGGTAGAGAGAAAGGCAAAAAAGCTGATCAAATTGGCATGGGAAGATTATATAAACTGCCTGGGAGAATACAAGGTCCATAAAACCCCCCAAATCTTCAAAAGATAACTGTCTCCAGAGTATGACATTGATACTAACAGCTGAGAATTTGAGACATGCATGCTAACTTAGAAATACAAAATTATAACGCCTATTCTTCTATATGTTTTATTAAATCTATTGATTCACCTAGTAAGTTATTATATATACAAAAACAACAATTTCCAGAGTTTCTAAATATTTCCAACATATTCAACTTAGGGATCCAAGATTCTGAACATGCCATCACCAAAAAAAATTGCAAACCTAAAAAACAAAAAGGAAAAAAAATTAAACAATGTCAAAAGGAAAAGATTTTCTTAGAAAAGGTCAGTATTTTATAATTTTCAAAATGACATTTTAAACTTAATGCTTTTCCCCCCATTTACAGTTATAAGTTTTTAAAGACTAACATCAAAGTTCTCCTTAATAACAAGGCTGTTTACTTACAACAAAATAAATACTGAACTATACTCATGCACGTTACCTATTTAAATATTTACTGGGTCAAAATACCTTCATATTTACAATTTGAAAATATAAAGTGGTACTGGTTTTGGCTTTTTCTTTTTTTAAGCTATCATTAAGGTAACAAACATTCAGATGCATAAATGAAAGTTTTTATCTCCTTCTTATGTAACTCACCTTGGAAACTATGTTTTAGCCAGTTAACAGTGGTTAAAGTCTTCGTACTTCTACTACACTAGCTTTTAGCACGTGAAATAAGAAAGATGACCTTCAAAGTTCTTGTAAACTCAAAAAGGATCTATCTATATAGGATTTATTTGAAAAAGAAAAACAATTTTGTTTTGGAAAATTTAAGACATGGTTATTTTTAACCAGTAATTCTCATAAAAACATTAATACAAAAAATGAACTATAGGAACAATTCTCCTAATTACAGGTTTAAAAACCATGCTATTTAGGCCAGCCTATTTAATGATTCCATAGAAAATTGAAAGTTCAGAGTTCACATTTCCAAAAGAAGAGGAAAACAACAAATAAGTAAACAAAATAAAACAAAAGGAAACAATCTATTGTATACTGCTTTTTTTTAGAACAAGGCTAGGCTGAATTATTTAAGTATAAATTGAGCTCACAGATATAAGCTTATTGCACTCTGGATTAGCCAAAACAATGCCTGGATTTACGTAACATGTAAATAAGTTTATCATCACAGAAGGTCATATAACATGAAATAGAAGAATATATTTTATAAGTTTTAGGTCATTCTCAACATCTGACAAAATACTATCCATAAAATACTATTTGTGATACTATTTGTGAGAAAATACTGTTTGTAGGGAAATTAGGTGATGTTTAGAACTATACTATAACTGAGTCTCTAGAAGAAAACATGAAAATAAACACGAGTTAAAAAAAATAATTCTTAATGCTGTCAGTATTTTAGAATTTGCCCTCTGTATTACTCTCTGGAATAGAATGACTATTTCATTTCCTCAGCATCTCATCAATTAAACAAACCGATATATAATTTATTTAGACTAAATGTAAGTAAATTTATAATATTTTTGCTATTAATGCCATTACATGTAGTAGAGGAAATGAAATAACATAAAGAACCACTTACTCTGAAAAAGTAGCTAAGTATAAGATCTGAATTTTAGCCAGGGATCTGCTGAGATTCCATTCTGGGGGGGGTCTGGAAGGATCAGGTCTAGGAATTGCCTGCTACATCAACACATTTAACAGGACATGGTCCATCGGAATAAACTTAATAAAGAGAGCCTCTACACCCCCCTAAAATGTTTTACTATAATAGAGTGCTGCTATCATAAAATATATTTTGAACTAAGATACATGCAATAATTGGAGCAGAGTTAACTGATAGAACTAACACTCTTAATGGGCACTTCACATTAAAAAAAAAAAACAAAAACACATACATGCATAAAACATCAAAATTCTTTATAACAGAAAAACCTGTGGCAAGAATTTTTACTATCTAGTCTGAAAAACTTGTTAAATCCACAGTTCCTTTTGAGAGCAGACTATATTGGATTTCAAAGGGGGGAAAATTATTTCAATCTGCAAATACCTACCAGTCTGAGGTGCTTTCCTATAATAAACATTTTGCTGCTACTTAAGTAGCTCACAAGATCTCAATTTTTTCAAAGTATGTTTAATCAACTCTAAAAGGTTTAATTGATATATGGTTTTATATAATTAATCCTTTTGCTATTAAACACTTGAACCAGTTTAGTTAGGGTGCTAGCATGTTGTTTAACATCTTTTGTTCACAACTTACAAAAAAAATTAAGCTTGTAAAGAAAGGAATTGGGGTAGGAGAGGAGAGACAGAAAAACATGAAGGCCTCTCTTTGTCTCAGGCTTTGCCATTACCATTCTGTCTGCAGTGGTTTCAGGACGAGGCGATCGCACACCTTCTAGTCAGAAATCAGATGACCTCAAAACAACCTCATTTCAGTCTTAGGCCTCATGTCTTTCGTTTAGAGCTAAAAACAAAAATACATGTGAATGAACAAAAGGTCATGAAATGAAATACCTAACATGACACTGAAATGTAAAATATTAGAAGCCATTATTAATCTCAGAAAAATGAAAATGTACACATTTCCATCCAGAGTATCATAACCTTACTTAGAATGAGAGGGTACCCTTCTTACCCTGTCAGCTGCTAGGTATGACAATAATGACAATTTAATTCCAAGGTGGTTCAACAGAGCCAGAGTAG
This sequence comes from Bos indicus, assembly GCF_029378745.1. NCBI lineage: Eukaryota > Metazoa > Chordata > Mammalia > Artiodactyla > Bovidae > Bos > Bos indicus. Next base: position 8,161,235 of record NC_091767.1, read on the forward strand.
TATTTTATTCATTCATCTCCTGAGATGATGAAATGTTTAGTTCTTACAGAGTTAAACATAACAATATCATTAATGGAGCTAATGATGTTAGAGAGCAACTAAGCTCTTCTTTATGCACATAAACCGAGGCAAGAAAGAAGTGTAATAATGAACCAGAAGAGTGGTCTGGCCCTAAGAAACACACTTCTGTGTGTTCTAAGAACTCCTCCTTCCAACAGTAAAGTAGACGGAAATTAACCTGTTTCTACAATCAAAAAGTGCTCCACTCATTCAACAAACTGAATGTTCTAAGTGCTGGAAGCCAAATGCTAAAGATGAGAGATGGCTCCAAACCTCAGTGAGTGGGATCCTAGCCTTTTATTTCCTAACTTTTTCTCTTAGGTCTGGGTTATAACGTGGAGAGGACAGAAAATAAGGACTGCTCTGTTTCCACGAGAGGAGGAAGGCAGTAGGTATCAGGGACAACAGAATGAGACGGTAGGGCTGGAAACAAAACCCAACGAGAAGCCCTGCGTTCACGATGCAAGTGAATTCAGTCACCAACTGGTCTCTTTTTACTTTTTTTTTTAATTTTAACTTTTTTGGCTGTGCTGGTCTTTGCTGCCGCAGGTGGGCTTTCTCTAGCTACGCTCTCATTGTGGTGTGACAGCGTCTCACTGTGGTGGCTTCTCGTTGCCGAGCATGGGCTCAAGCTCGTGGGCTTCTGTACTTGTGGCTCACAGGCTCTACAGCACGGGCTCAGTAGCTACGGTGCTTCACAGTGTGTGGGATCTTCCCAGACTGGGGATCAAACCAGTGTCCCTCACATTGCAAGGCAGATTCTTAACTACTGTACCACCAGGGAAGCCCTGGTCTCTATTTTAATGTGAACCTTGTGTTTTCAAAACCCTACATTAATCCTGAAAATTAGTTCTCTTTCATTTGTACAGCCTCAGTGGTTTCAACAAGTGTAAACATTTCAGACTATTTTGTAAAGTTAAACGAGCCAAGAAACTTTGAAAATCACTTACTATAAGAGTACTTCATTCACCTGAAGCTACAATTTAAAACTCAGAAACTCTGTAGCCAAAGTTCCACTAAAAGAGATGGCCTTAACTATAGTGTAATGAAAATGAATATCTTACACATTTTTATGCCATTTATAAATATCCACCAAGTAAAATACATGAATTACCACTAACGTCTACACATTGTTTAATGTTTCGCATTTCTCTGCTTGATCTATACCAACGAAATTCTTTAACTGTATATGAATATGGTACCTTACCAAAAAATATCAAAATATATACATATGATTCAATTTAAACTCTATGTTTGTCTTAAATCAGGGGTCATAAACACATCTGAATTAGCTTATCTTCTTAATTTTTTATGTGAACTCCAACTAAATCTAGTATCTAGACAACTGTTACAAAGTTAAATGGTTTGACTTTGAAGTTTCTAGGTCTCAGAACCATCCTGTAATAAACTGTAATTTATACTTAAATATTTAGAATAAAGAAGACAATAACTGTTTTGAGTCATATCTAGATTTAGGGTATGATTTGCCTCAAGTGAAAATATTAAAAACAAATTCAATAAGCTTTGAAGATCATTTTCCCGTGGATGTTCATAAGATGATTCTGTAAGCTTTTTATTCTGATGCATTAAAATTTTCATCAAGGAAAACTGCATGCCGGTCTTATTTGTAAGCAGTCAGTGCTGCCTCATTTATCACGTATGTCATAGATTCCTGTTTTCCGTTGCAATAAATTTCAAAGAAAACATAAATAATCGATAGATACACATTTTTTCTATAAGCCTTAAACACTTACCTAAAAATCTCAAATTTGTGTCTTACATCAACAAAGAGAACTTGCAGTTCTTCTCAACTCATATTTCCTAGCATTCTTTGGCAAAAATCAAAAAGTAGCTGCCTCTTCAAAACTCAAATCTCTCCCTTGAGCAACTTTTAGCCTCATGCATACTATGTTCACAGCTTCATTTCCCCCTTTTGCTTCCGTCATAGTATGTTCTGTCATACAAATTACAGCTCCATCATGTTTCCTGAACCAATTCATCCAACCCAGAAAATGCAACAACAAATATCTGATACTATTCTTCAAGTTCTACAGTTTTCACTGCTCCCACTTTGGTCAAGGCCTTTAATGATAAGCCAAGAGATTTTAATACTCAGAAGACATGTTTTACAGCTAATTAAGGCAAGTAATTTTATACTCAGTTTTAAACTATACTAATCATAAAACTCCATGTGTCACTTCAAGACTCCTATACTGAGGTCTCCTGTTTAACAAAATCAAACAGTTCCATTAAGTTAATTATAAATTTCAACAAATCACAGAATCAAATTTCTATAAAAACAATGCCTATCTGTTTAAGTGTATCCAATGAAATATACGTTCTCATGAAAATCAGTCCCTTAGTTTAGATGATACTATAAGTGCCATACATTTATCAGTCAGAAAATCTCAAATTTAAGGATTCTATGGGAAGATGGGAAAATGTTCCAAAAAATCATGTTGAGACAACTGCTAGCCACTTGGAAAACTTATGGCTAAATCCTTACCTTCATTCCTTTACAAAACAAATTCTAGATATACCACAATTAAAGTTAAAACATGAGACTATAAAAATTCTTGAAGAAAAAAGTATTTAATAAATTTTGAAATACAGGAAGGACTTTGATTTTTTTAATTGTAGAAGTCAAAAAGAAGTCACAATTGATATTATAAAAGACAAATCAAACAAAAAATCAATTATAAACAAAAACAAACAATAAACCAAGATAAATATTTGCATCAAATATTAATATGCACAGTCTTGACAAATTGCTAAGAAAAAGACAATTCATTGGAAAATGGGCAATGACTACAGACAATTCACTGAAAAGTAAAAATGATCTATAAACATGAAAACATCTTCAAACACTCATAATTTAAGAAATGCAAGTTAAAACAACATACTAACGGATGAGCAATGACAATCAAGAACTGGGAGGATAGGGTGCTCAACCATACCACTAGGAGAGGTGTAAACTGATACTAAATGTTTGTGGAACAATGGTAATATCTATAGAAATGTGGAAACCTACATGTTTTTGACCCACAAATTTGACTTCTAGGACCAGGATTCTTTATATTTCTTCTTTCATGTAACCAAAATATTTGTACAAGGAGACTATAATGACAATGTTACAGCTCTAACATTAATGTACAATAACAAAAAAAAAAATGTGGAAAATCATCCTAATGTCTGTCAAAAGGAAGCTGGTTTAAAAAAATTATGTTTCATTTCATCTAGCTGAGGAAAGGTGTCCTAGATAAACAGGTTTCACCAACTATCTGAAAGAACAGCAGTCCTATAAAACCATTCATACGCCAAAATGGAATAAAGCAAAGAAGCAATTACCTTAGGTCACATCCTGCTAACGGATGCACAAAATAAATCGAGATAAGCACGGATGCTCACAAAGTTCAAAGCTATGGAAGCTAGATACCGAGATGCTGAGTGTGGTTCCTGGGGAAGGACTTGAGTGGGGCCACTTTCACTTACTGGGGTGCACACTGCCTCTGTAACAGCCCACTGGAAGACAGACACTGAAGGCTATTTTGGCTTTTTGCTTTTTTTTTTCATAAAAGCAAAAATCCTCCTTGGAATTCTTCTGGTTAGAGAAAACAGGCACTAAAGTAGGACTTTCTTTAAAATGAAGTAGAATAAAGAGAATTTTCGAAAAGTAGGGGATATCAGTATCAGTAAGTGCATAAATGACACCACTAAACAGATAGATATACAATATCATTCATTTAAAAAATAATTTTTAAAAAGTATGCAAAAGTGTGAGTAAAAAAAAGGGAAAAAAACATGAAAATTATGAAAAGCTATCCAAGAAACTGTCAAAACATATAAGAACGGGGGAAGGGCTTTCTACTTATTACTTTATAACTACTGTATATAATTTTTGTTATATATGTAATTATTGTTCTATAACTAAAATGTTTTTCAAGGATGCTTTGCTATTTCGGCATTTCAAGACTATGGATTGATTTCTCAGAATGGAAGAGAATTTACAGCCTTGAGTTATGTTTCACGAGCCATCCTCTGAACATGAGGATGTTTGAGGACCACAGAGGCACTCAGTGGTCACCCCGATATAAACTGTCATCATGGCCCTGGGCACTGTGCTTCTTGAAGCTGGCCACCACTAGCTTCTTCATGCTCTTAAATCTGCACCTGCAGGCAAAGTACACTGTCACTCTTATAAACGAGGGGCAGGTTGCAAGGTTTAGTTTACGTTTAAGTGCCTAATGGGCTATCCAATAACAGCCCAGCACGTGCCTCAAAGTCAGTCATCGCTTGTTTACCATACCCTCTATCCTAGAGACAGGGCCAGTCCAATGAGCGTGTTGTTGCTAGAGATGTCTCCTGTGATCGTAGTCGCCAAACCCAACTCCTTCAAATAACAATCTTGCCATTCAATGTGATACCCACTATGATAGACAATACATGAAACTGGCCAGGATTTCCAATAAAACATTGCTGAAGAAAATCAGTCTCCTAGGAAGGAGGTAAAAATGAACAAAATAGGCTCCAAAAAAAAAAAAAAAATCTGTCCATTTAAAAATGGTCTTAACTCTACAAACCTTTCCACGATTATCCCAAATCAGCACTAAGCAGAGACAGAACTTCTGAATTATTCAGCAGGACAAGAAGGCATATCTCCTCCTCTGGCACGACTAGATATTGGCACTTGCAGGAGCCCTTCACCCTCAAAAGTTTATGACAAATGCACCTGATAATTACAGTGCACCATTTCTCACTGGGAGCCACGGTGCGTAACCACTGGCATGTACACAATTTTGAACATTTTCAACCTGCATTTTTCTTCAGTTATTAGGCCACTATAATTGAAAGTGCTGTGGGACTTATCAGCATATTAATTAATGCTAATTAATTTTACCTGAGCCCTTACTAATATAATAAATTCCAAACCCTTCTCTTGCTCCTATGTATGGGTACACAGGATCTTCTTTCTAAGGCTAACTCTTCCCCTATCACACAGTCCCTGTGGAATTTTATTCCATGAATGAGTCCCTCCTTCATTTACATCTTCCGTTTTCTCTCCAATGCTTCCTTTCCTTTTGTCTACAGACACTTTCAGATTTCCTGATCCAGAGCTAATCCACAATCCATTTCCTTGAACACACCACTGAGCTTAGCGAACGTCCTTCTTCCTCTTTGTGTTTCCTGCCAAATCTGTAGAGGGATCTACATTTGTTCATCCACTCTTTCCTGAAAAGTGACTGCATGCCAGAGCATGGGGACACACATCAGCGTGGCCTCCCGGGAGCTTATGGTTCCACTGCACAGGCAAGCAAATACAGTTCACTGCCAAGTACTCCTAAGGCCTCGCCTACAGGCTCCCTGCCTGCTCCTAACAGACAGCATCTCCTCTCTTCAACTGACAGTTCAGTTTCTGAAATGACTTCTATCCTGAGCTTAAAAGCACGAGCTGTCACTGATTTTTGTATCTTCCACTTCTCTCAGTATTTAGCTTAATGTTTTCTGTATAGTAGGTATTCAAAACGTGCACAGTGGACAGATCAGAACGGAAGAAAACAGACTGATAACAAAGCTAATTACAACAATCCAAGAAAGCAAGCATATTTAATAATATTCCCTATTAGTAGGTATATTTCAAATTACATTATGGATTTGCCCTATTTTCTCTCATAATGATGAAATATGTATGAACTCAAACAAGAAATGTCTTTAAACAAATGCCCTGGTACAATCTGATCACTCTGTGAACACAGTGCTCAGATTATGCTGCAATTCATGTGTGCTTACCACAGTAGCTGTGGGTGGCAGTGGTCTAGTTCTCCCATATTGAAACTATTAAAATTAGACATCCAGGTAAACTATACATTTAATTGAAAAAAATGATTACTTTGTTACAAATAATACAACCCAAAGGCAGCCCATACTAACTAGCCATTATATCCTGCAAGTTATTGCATGTATGCTTCCCTTTACATGTATGTGTGTATGGGGCTGTTTGAAACTTTGCAGAATACTACTATTCTTTCCATTCTTCATAGTTTTAGCAAATGCTAAACATCAATGTCCCCCATGTGTATCGATTTTAGCAGCAAATTAACATACTTCTAGTAAATGAAAATAAGCATTGAGTATTTTCACCTTATTTTGGTAGGTCGAGCAAGATATCAAATTTAAGTTAAACATTTAAGGGTTCTGACTATATTCCATTAGAACTATTAGAACAAATCTAGAAGGATATTTAAGAGTTATTTTAGAAAGTAATATATTCATCTAACATAGCTGTAGGTATTTTAGCTCTTCTCAGGCCTTTTTTTTTAAATTGGAGTATAATTGCTTTCCAATGTTGTGTTAGTTCCTACTGAACAACAACGTAAATCAGCCATATGAATACAAATATCCCATCTCTCTTGAGCCTCTCTCTTACCCCTCCATCCCACCCCTCTAGGTCATTACAGAGCACTCTTGTGACTTCCAATAAATTTTATCTTCTGATAACTAACACTTCACATTCTTTAAAAATGATACAGTACAAAACTCTACACTTGGTTATGCTATATCTCACCTGACTTTTGGCTTATTTTTCCAAACTATCCAGAAGTTGAAATTCTCTTGATTCTGAAAACTGATATACTTCCCTCTTTTCTGGTTTTCAATTACAGAAATTCAGTTCAGCAAAGCTCACTCATGTTTGCTTCTCAGCTTTACAGAAGCAGGGCTATGATACCTGGAGAAAACATTTTATGTTCCACAAGCCCTCTGTAGTTGTATTACCTAGCTGAATTCCAAGATCCAGAACTAATCTTCTGAGGGTGTACAAAAATAATCAGTTAAAGGTATCCAGTAGAGTCATCTCCCAGGGATGGACTGATTTCAATGGACTAAGACCAGAATACCAGTTCAGCAGTGAAAAGTTACAACAGCCAACAGAACCAAGAGAAATGAGTGCCCTCTGATCATTGTATTCTCATACACCCGTGTCCACAAGCAAACCACACTGGAAACCAATATATAATAAAAGGGAATCAGATAATTGAATCATTTGCTCACTGAACTCTTTCCATGTAGACATGCACACAGGAAGCTAAATTATAATCAAGCATTTGTTCAGGGAGCACAGAAATCTAAGCAACAGAATCCATTATCTAACATATTTTAAAACGTCAGGGTAAACAGTCTCTGGTATCATTCTCTACCACAGGATTATTACTCTAGTAAAACTGAGTTTTTATTCCAATCCCAAAGAAAGGCAATGCAAAAGAATGCTCAAAGTACCGCACAACTGCACTCATCTCATACACTAGTAAAGCATAAAATTCTCCAAGCCAGGCTTCAGCAATACATGAACCGTGAACTTCCTGATGTTCAAGATGGTTTTAGAAAAGGCAGAGGAACCAGAGATCAAATTGCCAACATCTGATGGATCATTGAAAAAGCAAGAGAGTTCCAGAAAAATGTCTATTTCTGATTTACTGACTATGCCAAAGCCTTTGACTGTGTGGATCACAATAAACTGTGGGAAATTCTGAAAGAGATGGGAATACCAGACCACCTGACCTGTCTCTTGAGAAATCTGTACTCACGTCAGGAAGCAACAGTTAGAACTGGACATGGAATAACACACTAGGTCCAAGTAGGAAAAGGAGTACATCAAGGCTGTATATTGTCACCCTACTTATTTAACTTATATGTAGAGTACATCATGAGAAATGTTGGGCTGGAGGAAGCACAAGCTGGAATCAAGATTGCTGGGAGAAATATCAATAACCTCAGACATGCAGATGACTCCACCCTTATGGCACAAAGTGAAGAAGAACTAAAGAGCCTCTTGATGAAAGTGAAAGTGGAGAGTGAAAAACTTGGCTTAACACTCAACATTCAGAAAACTAAGATCATGGCATCCAGTTCCATCACTTCATGGGAAATAGATGGGGAAACAGTGGAAACACTGGCTGACTTTATTTTTGGGGGCTCCAAAATCACTGCAGATGGTGACTGCAGCCATGCTTATACTTCTTGGAAGGAAAGTTATGACCAACCTGGACAGTATATTAAAAAGCAGAGACATTACTTTGCCAACAAAGGTCCATCTAGTCAAGGTTATGGTTTTTCCAGTAATCATGTATGGATATGAGAGTTGGACTATAAAGAAAGCTGAGCGCCAAAGAATTGATGCTTTTGAACTGTGGTGTTGGAGAAGACTTTTTTTTTTTAATTTTATTTTATTTTTAAACTTTACATAATTGTATTAGTTTTGCCAAATATCAAAATGAATCCCCCACAGGTATACATGTGTTCCCCATCCTGAACCCTCCTCCCTCCTCCCTCCCCATACCATCCCTCTGGGTCATCCCAGTGCACTAGCCCCAAGCATCCAGTATTGTGCATCGAACCTGGACTGGCAACTCGTTTCATACATGATATTTCACATGTTTCAATGCCATTCTCCCAAATCTTCCCACCCTCTCCCTCTCCCACAGAGTCCATAAGACTGTTCTATACATCAGTGTCTCTTTTGCTGTCTCGTACACAGGGTTATTGTTAGTCCCTTGGACTGCAAGGAGATCCAACCAGTCCATCCTAAAGGAGATCACTCCTGGTTGTTCACTGGAGGGACTGATGCTAAAGCTGAAACTCCAGTACTTTGGCCACCTGATGTGAAGAGCTGACTCAGGAAAAGACCCTGATGCTGGGAAAGACTGAGGGCAGGAGAAGATGGGGACGATGGAGGATGAGATTGTTGGATGGCATCACCGACTCAATGGACATGGGTTTGGGTGGACTCCAGGAGTTGGTGATGAACAGGGAGGCCTGGGGTGCTGCAGTTCATGGGGTCGCAAAGAGTCAGACACGACTGAGCGACTGAACTGAACTGAAAACTGAGTACTAAATGTGGGTGCTCTGGTATTCGCATTAACAGTATAAAAACCTGCCTGTATTACCTGACTAACCAACTCCGTTCCTGACAGTGCCACTTCTTACCTAGATACAATATACCCCACCAGGCTATGATCAAATTCATCTGGCCTGCAGACTCTGCAGTCATACTGATACAGCTCAAGGCCAACTCCTGCTTCTGTAGGCTCTAGGGGAGCTTCTAGAGACCGCATCACGTGCGTTGGCAGGCTAAGGGTCCCTTCTTCCATCTTCAAGGTCAGCATCAGCAGCAGTGCAGATCTTTAAACCCCTCTGAGTCTGACAGGCCGCCTGAGATTATATATCCCACCCTAGATAACCCCAAGATTGTGAGCCATGCAGCAGAGCAGTTCTGGGTTCCCTTACCCTACTGCTCTCCACCCGGGTGCCCTTTCCCAATAAAGTCTCTTGCTTTGTCAGCACATGTATCTCCTCAGACAATTCATTTCCAAGTGTTAGACAAGAGCCCAGTTTCAGGCCCTGGAAGGGGTCCACCTTCCTGCAACAAATGGCGACTCTGGTGGGGACTCTTCTTCGCTGAGACTGACATCCTGACTACTCGGGGTACTCAGGAGCCAGCTTGCCTGCCAATGGACCAGACCCAGCGGCCACTACTGAGACCCTTTAGTCCCTGGTCTCCTCCTGACGAGGACAACCGGCTAGAGTGCCCTGACTGGCCCCTACAGTGGATTGGTCTATAGAGAAGACAGCTGACCTGATCTCACCTTAAAATGATGCGCAAGCAGGAGAAACTACTACACCAGGATGAGAAGATGACGACATCAGAGGTAGACAGCTTGCCCAAGATGTTGGACCTGATTTGTATGATCATTTATGTTTGCTTGAGTTCTTATACCTCTGCATATAAATCAAATGCTTTTCTATCATAGGCCTGATTCTATGCTAGTTTTAGAAATCAATTCAGTTGTTGGGTTTGTGGCCAATTACCTGTGTCTAGTTCTGGGTTACGTTGTTAAATTTCTCTACTACAAGACTCTAACTGGTTGGCCCTGAGAAAATTTACTTAAAAAAAAATTATAGTCATATTCAGGTTACTGTGATATTACTAGATGGGATCCCCTCACTGGGCCAATTAATTATGCCTGCTCTGACTCTGGCCATAAATTTGAGGTTTTTCCTATTGCTCAAGCTCAATCAGAGCAACAAGAAAAGTTTCAGCAAAGGAGGAAAAAATCTCCAACAATTATGGGATGGATTTATATAGATAACACCAGGCTATGGTAATTTAGGTTTAAAGTCTCCTCTGTGTTGGAAACAATTAGATCATATGAAGGGCAGACACACTGAAACCATACTCACAGAAAACGAGTCAATCTAATCACACTAGGACCATAGCCTTGTCTAACTCAATGAAACTAAGCCATGCCCATGGGGCAACCCAAGACGGGCGGGTCATGGTGGAGAGATCTGACAGAATGTGGTCCACTGGAGAAGGGAATGGCAAACCACTTCAGTATTCTTGCCTTGAGAAACCCATGAACAGTATGAAAAGGCAAAATGATAGGATACTGAAAGAGAAACTCCCCAGGTCAGTAGGTGCCCAATATGCTACTGGAGAACAGTGGAGGAATAACTCCAGAAAGAATGAAGGGATGGAGCCAAAGCAAAAACAATACCCAGCTGTGGATGTGACTGGTGATAGAAGCAAGTTCCAATGCTGTAAAGAGCAATACTGCATAGGAACCTGGAATGTCAGGTCCATGAATCAAGGCAAATTGGAAGTGGTCAAACAAGAGATGGCAAGAGTGAATGTCGACATTCTAGGAATCAGAGAACTGAAATGGACTGGAATGGGTGAATTTAACTCAGATAACCATTATATCTACTACTGCGGGCAGGAATCCCTCAGAAGAAATGGAGTAGCCATCATGGTCAACAAAAGAAATGGAGTACTTGGATGCAACCTCAAAAACGACAGAATGATCTCTGTTCGTTTCCAAGGCAAACCATTCAATATCACATTAATCCAAGTCTATGCCCTAATCAGTAACGCTGAAGAAGCTGAAGTTGAACGGTTCTATGAAAACCTACAAGACCTTTTAGAACTAACACTCAAAAAAGATGTCCTTTTCATTATAGGGGACTGGAATGCAAAAGTAAGAAGTCAAGAAACACCTGGAGTAACAGGGAATTTTGGCCTTGGAATACAGAATGAAGCAGGGCAAAGACTAATAGAGTTTTGCCAAGAAAATGCACTGGTCATAGCAAACATCCTCTTCCAACAACACAAGAGAAGACTCTACATATGGACATCACCAGATGGTCAACACTGAAATCAGATTGATTATATTCTTTGCAGCCAAAGATGGAGAAACTCTATACAGTCAACAAAAACAAGACCAGGACCTGACTGTGGCTCAGATCATGAACTCCTTATTACCAAATTCAGACTTAAATTGAAGAAAGTAGGGAAAACCACGAGACCATTCAGGTATGACCTAAATCAAATCCCTTATGATTATACAGTGGAAGTGAGAAATAGATTTAAGGGCCTAGATCTGATAGATAGACTGCCTGATGAACTATGGAATGAGGTCCGTGACATTGTAAAAGAGACAGGGATCAAGATCATCCCCAGGGAAAAGAAATGCAAAAAAGCAAAATGGCTGTCTGGGGAGGCCTTACAAATAGCGGTGAAAAGAAGAGAAGCGAAAAGCAAAGGATAAAAGGAAAGATATAAGTATCTGAATGCAGAGTTCCAAAGAATAGCAAGAAGCAATAAGAAAGCCTTCCTCAGTGATCAATGCAAAGAAATAGAGGAAAACAACAGAATGGGAAAGACTAGAGATCTCTTCAAGAAAATTAGAGATACCAAGGGAACATTTTATGCAAAGATGGACTTGACAAAGGACAGAAAAGGTATGGACCTAACAGAAGCAGAAAATATCAAGAAGAGGTGTTAAGAATACACAGAAGAACTGTACAAAAAAGATCTTCATGTCCCAGATAATCATGATGGTGTGATCACTGACCTAGAGCCAGACATCCTGGAAATGTGAAGTCAAGTGGGCCTTAGAAAGCATCACTACGAACAAAGCTAGTGGAAGTGATGGAATTCCAGTTGAGCTATTTTAAATCCTCAAAGATGATGCTGTGAAAGTGCTGCACTCAATATGTCAGCAAATTTGGAAAACTCAGCAGTGGCCATAGGACTGGAAAAGGTCAGTTTTCATTCCAATCCCAAAGAAAGGCAATGCCAAAGAATGTTCAAACTACCACACAATTGCATTCATCTCACATGCTAGTAAAGTAATGCTCAAAATTCTCCAAGCCAGGCTTCAGCAATATGTGAACCATGAACTTCCTGATGTTCAAGCTGGTTTTAGGAAAGGCAGAGGAACAAGAGATCAAATTGCCAACATCCACTGGATCATGGAAAAAGCAAGGGAGTTCCAGAAAAACATCTATTTCTGCTTTATTGACTATGCCAAAGCCTCTGACTATGTGGATCACAATAAACTATGGAAAATTCTGAAAGAGATGGGAATACCAGACCACCTGACCTGCCTCTTGAGAAATCTGTATGCAGGTCAGGAAGCAACAGTTAGAACTGGACATGGAACAACAGACTGGTTCCAAATAGGAAAAGGAGTACGTCAAGGCTGTATATTGTCACCCTGCTTATTTAACTTATATGCAGAGTACATCATGAGAAACGCTGGACTGGAAGAAACACAAGCTGGAATCAAGATTGCCAGGAGAAATATCAATAACCTCAGATATGCAGATGACACCACCCTTATGGCAGAAAGTGAAGAGGAACTAAAAAGCCTCTTGATGAAAGTGAAAGTGGAGAGTGAAAAAGTTGGCTTAAAGCTCAACATTCAGAAAACGAAGATTATGGCATCCAGTCCCATCACTTCACAGGAAATAGATGGGGGAAACAGTGGAAACAATGTCAGACTTTATTTTTCTGGGCTCCCAAATCACTGCAGATGGTGACTGCAGCCATGAAATTAAAAGACGCTTACTCCTTGGAAGGAAAGTTATGACCACTCTAGACAGCATATTCAAAAGCAGAGACATTACTTTGCCAACAAAGGTTCGTCTAGTCAAGGCTATGGTTTTTCCTGTGGTCATGTATGCATGTGAGAGTTGGACTGTGAAGAAGGCTGAGCGCCAAAGAATTGATGCTTTTGAACTGTGGTGTTGGACAAGACTCTTGAGAGTCCCTTGGACTACAAGGAGATCCAACCAGTCCATTCTGAAGGAGATCAGTCCTGGGATTTCTTTGGAAGGAATGATGCTAAAGCTGAAACTCCAGTACTTTGGCCACCTCATGCGAAGAGTTGACTCATTGGAAAAGACTCTGATGCTGGGAGGGATTGGGGGCAGGAGGAGAAGGAGACGACAGAGGATGAGATGGCTGGATGGCATCACTGACTCGATGGACGTGAGTCTGAGTGAACTCCAGGAGTTGGTGATGGACAGGGAGGCCTGGCTTGCTGTGATTCATGAGGTCGCAAAGAGTCGGACATGACGGAGCGACTGAACTGAACTAGATAATCCAGGATAATCACACCATCTCCAAATCCTTAACTTAATCACATCCACAAAGTCTCTTCTGCATTGTGACTTAACATACTTATAGTTTCTGGGCCTTAGGATGTGACATCATCGAGGATCATGATTTTGCCTACACAGAGTTACTGCACATATACTACAGTCTTACCACTGACTCTATGTCACCCATTTTAAATTTGGTGAAAATGTTCAATTTATCTGGGAACTTAAATACTAATTAACTAAGGAGGACATGGCAATTTCCATGCATAGTTTATACTAAAATTAGACTTCAATTTTCTATTTCTGTTTTTACACAACATGAGTGATGTTTGATTTACCAATGGGGGAAAGAAGAAAATATCTATTGTATCCCTTCTAAACAGCAAACTGTCTTTTGTTTTCTTCTTCTTCTTTTTTTTTTTTTAATTAGCAGATACCTGAAGTACTATTTTTGCAGGGCCTGCACAGGCCCCTGTCTACTACACTTTGATATAATCTATATACATCCTGTATGCTGAGCTGGTAAAATACAATGTAAATTACATATTAAATACTTTATCTGCTTTTACAAGTGCAAGGTGCAAAAATATATACAATAGTCTCATTGATAACTGTAAGGTTAATTAACATTTGGTGATAATGCCTAAGCTTTTTGACTCTGATATAAAGATCATAGCTCCCCTTCACTTCTGTCTTAACTTGAACAGAAAAGAAGAAAATATCAGTTAAACAATCATTAAAGCCTTAACCCTGTACCGATTATGGGACCAATTAGCCAGAATGAAGTTAATATATGAGAGATCTAAATGTTTTATTGAATTTGTCCTATTAAAAATGGGATATATGCAAAGGATGGAAACAAACTACTGAGTTTATTAATCATACTCTAATTACCAAACAAGTGCAACCTTACGACCATCTCAATTTTAAGCATCCTATTCACCCACCACCTAATCTTCCAGAGCAGTCGTCCTGACTGTTGCTTACCTCCTGGAGATGCCAGCTCCAACAATTCCTCCACCCTAATGGATCCTTCAACTCACTGATCCTACCACTTTTTGTTATTCCTCCCCTGTCCTGATCCTCACATCCCAGTCTCACAGTCCACCACTCCCTATGGATACATTCTTGCCCTACCCCTCTCATCTTATGGTACCACAACTAGCAAAAACCCAACATTCATATCCAACTTTCTGCCTACTTCATGCCAGCCCAAGAGCAGTTTAACACGGCAGGAGAAAAATCACCACTAACTTCAAATAGCCCCTTTCAGCCACCCCTTAATCAAACTACATTTCCTCAATCCAGTGATTTTCCACTTTCCCAGATAATTAACTCAAAATCCCACCCTCTGTAACCCTGAAGACTTTTCTTCCCCAATCCTCACTTTAAGCTGATAACTGTTACTTCCTGTTTCGCTCAGCAAAAAGAAACCAACAGATCCATGGGATCTCACCTCATCCTGTACCCACTGACTTGCAGCTTACCCATATATGCTCCTCTCCCTCCATTGGTCTGGATTAACTGGCATTTCCTCACTGGAGTCTTTGATCTTTTCCCTTCTTTTAAAAAAAATCAAGGCTGCAGCTCTAGCTCTAGCTCCCCCCAACTCCTGCTTCATCACCTTTTCAATCTGTGGAGCATGTTTATAAGCAGACAAAAAGCCTGGAATTTTCCCCATTACACATACCTATTCAGTCATCTTTCTCCCATCTTCTCCTGGGTTTCCCTTGTGGCTCAGCTGGTAAAGAATCCACATGCAATGTGTGAGACCTGGGTTCGATCCCTGGGTTGGGAAGATCCCCTGGAGAAGGAAATGGCAACCCACTCCAGTACTTTGGCCTGGAGAATTCCATGGACTGTGTAGTGCATGGGGTCACAAAGAGGCGGACACAACTGAGCGACTCTCACACACTCTCCTTAGCCCACACACCAGGTGCTCATCCACAACATACCACAGAAACTTCTCATTAAGGTCATCAGTAATTCTTCAGTTCAGTTCAGCTTACTCGCTCAGTTGTGTCCAACTCTTTGTGACCCCATGGACTGTAGCACGCCAGGCCTCCCTGTCCATCACCAACTCCCAGACTTTACTCAAACTCATGTCCATCATGTAGGTGACGCCATCCAACCATCTCATCCTCTGTCGTCCCCTTCTCCTCCTCCCCCAATCCCTCCCAGCATCAGGGTCTTTTCCAATGACAGTTCTTTGTATCAAGTGGCCAAAGTATTGGAGTTTCAGCTTCATCATCAGTCCTTCCAATGAATATTCAGGACTGATTTCCTTTAGGATTGACTGGTTTCATCTCCTCACAGTCCAAGGGACTCTCAAGAGTCTTCTCCAACAACACAGTTCAAAACTATCAATTCTTCAGTGTTCAGCTTTCTTTATAGTCCAACTCTCATATCCATACATGACTACCAGAGAAACCTTTGTTGGCAAAGTAATGTCTCTGCTTTTTAATATGCTGTCTAGGTTCATCATAACTTTTCTTCCAAGGAGCAAGTGTCTTTTAATTTCATGGCTGCAATCACCATCTGCAGTGGTTTTGGAGCCCAAGAAAATAAAGTCTGTCATGGTTTCCATTGTTTCCCCATCTATTTGCCATGAAGTGACAGGACCGGGAGCCATGATCTTAGTTTTCTGAATGTTGAGTTTTAAGCCAACTTTTTCACTCTCCTCTTTCACTTTCACCAAAGGCTCTTAAGTTCCTCTTTGTTTTTTGCCATAAGGGTGGTATCATCTGCAAACCTGAGGTTACTGATATTTCTCCCTGCAGTCTTGATTCCAGCTTGTGCTTCATCCAGCCCAGCATTTCACCTGATATACTCTGCATATAAGTTAAATAAGCAGGGTGACAATATACAGCCTTGACGTACTCCTTTTCCTATTTGGACCAGTCCGTTGTTCCATGTCTGCTCCTAACTGTTGCTTCTTGACCTGAATACAGATTTCTCAGGAGGCAGGTCAGGTCATTCTTCCTTCTCTTGAAGAATTTTCCAGTTTGTTGTGATCCACACAGTCAAAGGCTTTTCCTTAATCAATAAAACACGAGTAGATGCTTTTCTGGAATTCTCTTGCTTTTTCACTGATCCAGCGGATGTTGGCAATTTGATCTCTGGCTCACTACCTTTTCTAAATCCACCTTGAACATCTGGAATTTCTTGGTTCATGTACTGTTGAAGCCTGGCTTTGAGAATTTTGAGCATTACTTTGCTAGCATGTGAGATGAGTGCAATTGTGAGGGAGTCTGAACATTTTTTGGGATTGAGATGAAGACTGACTTTTCCAGTCCTGTGGCCACTGCTGAGTTTTCCACATTTGCTGAAATACTGAGTGCAGCACTTTCACAGCATCATCTTTGAGGATTTGAAATAGCTCAACTGGAATTCCATTACCTCCATTAGCTTTGTTTGTAGTGATGCTTCCTAAGGACCACCTGACTTTGCATTCCAGGATGTCTGGCTCTAGTTGAGTGATCACACCATCGTGGTTTATCTGGGTCATGAAGATCTTTTTTGTACAGTTCTTCTGTGTATTCTTGCCACGTCTTCTTAATATCTTCTGCTTCTGTTAGGCGCATACCATTTCTGTCCTTTATTGTGCCCATCTTTGATGAAATGTTCCCTTGGTATCTCTAATTTTCTTGAAGAGATCTCTAGTCTTTCCCATTCTATTGTTTCCCTCTATTTCTTTGCATTGATCGCTGAGGAAGGCTTTCTTAAAAAAAAGTCTCTCCCTGCTATTCTTTGAAACTCTGCATTCAAATGGGTATATCTTTCCTTTTTTCCTTTACTTTTTGCTTCTCTTCTTTTCATAGCTATTTGTAAGGCCTCCTCAGACAACCATTTTGCCTTTTTGCATTTCTTTTTCTTGGTGATGGTCTTGATCGCTGCCTCCTGTACAGTGCCACAAACCTCCATCCATAGTTTTTCAGGCACTCTGCCTATCATATCTAATCCCTTTAATCTATTTGTCACTTCCACTGTATATAGTAAGGGATTTGATGTAGGTCATACCTGAATTGTCTAGTGGTTTTCCCTACTTTCTTCAATTTAAGTCTGAATTTGGCAATAAGGAGTTCATGATCTGAGCCACAGTCAGCTCCCAGTCTCACAGTCAGCTCTCAGTAATCTTTACATGACTAAATTTAACAGCCGATTCTTGGTCTTCATATTACTTAACCAAGATGGTGAATCTTTTTCCATGAACACTTCCCACACTTAACTTTCAAGACACAAGAGTATTCTGGTTTTCCTTTCACCCTACTGGCCAGGCCTTCTCACTGCTCATTGCCAGATTCTTCTTGCTCAGTTCAGTTCAGTTGCTCAGTTCTGTCCAACTTTTTGGGAACCCATGGACTGCAGCACTCCAGGCTATTTCCCAGAATTTGCTCAAACTCATGTCCATTAAATCAATGATGACACCCATTCTCTATCATACCCTTTCTCCTCCTGCCCTCAATCTTTCCCAGCATCAGGGTCTTCTCTAATGAGTTGCCTCTTTGCATCAGGTGACCAAAGTACTGGAGCCTCAGCTTCAGCTCAGTCCTTCCAATGAATATTCAGGGTTGATTTCCTTTAGGATTGACTGGTTTGATCCTCTTACTGTCCAAGGGACTCTCAAGAGTTTTCTCCAGCACCACAATTTGAAAACATCAATTCTTCAGCACTCAGCCTTCTTTATGGTCCAACTCTCACATCCATACATAACATAACCCTAAAAGTTAGAGGTGACCCAGGGTTCAGTATTCAGGCCTTCCTGTCTATAGTCCCTTGGGAAAGTCACTAAGTCTCAGGATTTGAACCACCAAATTGTGCTGACAACTCCAAGTTTTACATTCAAGCCTGGATCAGAGCCTTGAACTGCTACTGTCTCCTAGATTATTACTACCTACTCAACACCCTCTCTTAAGTATCAAGAAGGTACCTCTGCAAGTCCCAAATCATATTTCTGATTTCCCTTTAAGCCTGCTTCTCAGAGTCTTTCTCAGCTCAGTATATAGCAACTTTACCTCATCCAAAATCTTAGCATCACCCCTGACAACTTTCTTCCTTATATCCACCACTGTATCCATCAGTAGACCCAATCAGCTCTACCTTCAAAATAGACACAGAATCTAAACACTTACCAGCTCCAGTGATATCATCTTGAGCCAAGCCACTGCTAACCAATCTGTTTCCACCTTTATCCCCCTGTATTAATACAGGCTATGTTTATATTTATTTATATCTCCTCAAAATTACATTGAAACCCTAACCCAAAAAGTGACAGGATCAGTAGATGAGGGCCCTTGGTAGGTGATCAGGTCTTCAGGGTGGAGCCTTCATGAATGGAATTACTGCACCCCAGGGAGTTCCCTTGTCCCTTCCATCATGTGAGGACCCAAGGAAAGAGCTTCCACTACGAAGCAGTAGTCTATGCCCCGACCAGGAACCCTGAAGAAGCTGAAATTGAATGGTTCTATGAAGGCCTACAAGACCTTTTAGAACTAACACCCAAAAAAGATGTCCTTTTCATTACACGGGACTGGAATGCAAAAGTAGGAAGTCAAGAAACACCTGGAGTAACAGGCAAATTTGGCCTTGGAGTACAGAATGAAGCAGGGCAAAGGGGCAAAGGCTAACAGAGTTTTGCCAAGAGAATGCACTGGTCATAACAAACAGTCTCTCCCAACAACACAAGAGAAGACTCTACACATGGACATCACCAGACGGTCAACACCGAAATCAGACTGATTATATTCTTTGCAGCCAAAGATGGAGAAGCTCTATACAGCCAGCAAAAAACAAGACCAGGAGCTGACTGTGGCTCAGATCATGAACTCCTTATTACCAAATTCAGACTTCAGAAAGTGGGGAAAACCACTAGACCATTCTGGTATGACCTAAATCAAATCCCTTCTGCTTATACAGTGGAAGTGAGAAACAGATTTTAGGGACTGATTCTGATAGAGTGCCTGATGAACTATGGACTGAGGTTTGTGACACTGTACAGGAGACAGGGATCAAGACCATCCCCAAGAAAAAGGAATGCAAAAAAGCAAAATGGCTTACAAATAGCTGTGAAAAGAAAGTGAAAAGCAAAGGAGGAAAGGAAAGATATACCTATGTGAAGCAGAGTTCCAAAGAATAGCAAGGAGAGACTTTTTTTAAAGAAAGCCTTCCCCAGCCATCAATGCAAAGAAATAGAGGAAAACAATGGAATGAGAAAGACTAGAGATCTCTTCAAGAAAATCAGAGATCCCAAGGGAACATTTCATGCAAAGATGGGCACAATAAAGGACAGAAATAGTATGTACCTAACAGAAGCAGAACACATTAAGAAGAGGTGGCAAGAATACACAGAAGAACTGTACAAAAAAGATCTTCATGACCCAGATAATCACGATGGTGTGATCACTCACCTAGAGCCAGACATCCTGGAATGTGAAGTCAAGTGGGCCTTAGGAAGTATCACTATGAACAAAGCTAGGGGAGGTGATGGAATTCCAGCTGAGCTATTTCAAATCCTCAGTGATGATGCTGTGAAAGCGCTGCACTCAATATGTCAGCAAATGTGGAAAACTTAGCAGTGGCCATAGGACTGGAAAAGGTCAGTTTTCATTCCAATCCCAAAGAAAGGCAATGCCAAAGAATGCTCAAATTACAGCACAATTGCACTCATCTCACATGCTAGTAAAGTAATGCTCAAAATTCTCCAAGCCAGGCTTCAACGGTACGTGAACCTTGAACTTCCAGATGTTCAAGCTGGTTTTAGAAAAGGCAGGAGAACCAGAGATCAAACTGCCAACATCTGCTGGATCATGGAAAAAGCAAGAGAGTTCCAGAAAAACATCTATTTCTGCTTTATTGACTATGCCAAAGCCTTTGACTGTGTGGATCACAATAAACTGTGGGAAATTCTGAAAGAGATGGGAATACCAGACCACCTGACCTGCCTCTTGAGAAATCTGTATGCAGGTCAGGAAGCAACAGTTAGAATTGGACATGGAACAACAGACTGATTCCAAATAGGAAAAGGAGTACGTCAAGGCTGTATATTGTCACCCTGCTTATTTAACTCCTATGCAGAGTACATCATGAGAAACGCTGGGCTGGAAGAAGCACAAGCTGGAATCAAGATTGCCAGGAGAAATATCAATAACCTCAGATATGCAGATGACACCACCCTTATGACAGAAAGTGAAGAAGAACTAAAGAGCTCCTCGATGAAATTGAAAGAGAAGCGTGAAAAAGTTGGCTTAAAGCTCAACATTCAGAAAACGAAGATCATGGCATCTGGTCCCATCACTTCATGGCAAATAGATGCAGAAACAGTGGAACCAGTGGCTGACTTTAATTTCTGGGGCTCCAAAATCACTGCAGATGGTGATTGATCCATGAAATTAAAAGACACTTACTCTTTGGAAGGAAAGCTATGACCAACCTAGACAGCATATTAAAAAGCAGAGACATTACTTTGTCAACAAAGGTCCGCCTAGTCAAGGCTATGGTTTTTCCAGTGGTCATGTATGGATGTGAAGAGTTGGACTGTGAAGAAAGCTGAGCGCCGAATTGATGCTTTTGAACTGTGGTGTTGGAGAAGACTCTTGAGAGTCCCTTAGACTGCAAGGAGATCAAACCAGTCCATCCTAAAGGAGATCAGTCTTGGCTGTTCATTGGAAGGACTGATGTTGAAGCTGAAACTCCAATACTTTGGCCACCATGCAAAGAGCTGACTCATTGGAAAAGACCCTGATGCTGGGAGGGACTGGGGGCAGGAGGAGATGGGGACGACAGAGGATGAGATGGCTGGATGGCATCATCGACTCGATGGACGTGAGTTTGGTATACTCCGGGAGTTGGTGATGGACAGGGAGGCCTGGCGTGCTAGAGTTCACGGGGTCGCAAAGAGTCGGACACAACTGAGCGACTGAACTGAAATGAACTGATGAACCTGGAAGAGGACCTTCATCAAAACAGACCCACGCTGGCACCTTAATCTTGTACTTCCAGCCTCCAGAACTATAACAAATACATTTCTGTTGTTCATAAGCCAGTTTGTGGTACTTTGTTACAGCAGCCCCAACAGAGTAAAACAATACAGCAGCCAGAATTTATTTTGAAATTAAGGTTCATGGGTTGCCCCATTTGCTTCCTCTTAAAAAAAAAAAATGAAATCCATGTATAGTGAAATTAAATAGATTTCATTTCAATGAGTGTATATACCATATAACAAAGACCCAAATAAGGATTTGAAATACTTCCAATTTTGGACTATTAAACAAATATTTTCAAGAAGGACATAAGGTTTGGTTTCTTGGGTAAATACCTAGGAGCATTAAATGCTTTGAAATAGATTAAAAACATATACATGCATGTTCACGGCAGCATTATTCACTATTTCTACCAAAATGCAGAAATAGCTCAAATGTCCATCAACAGATAAATGTTTAAGGAAAAGGCGGCAAATCCATATAATGGAATAGAATTTAGGCATAAAAAAGAATGAAACAATGCTACAATGTGGATGAACCTTGAGAACACTGTTAAGTGAAAGAAACCAGACAAAAAGATCACATTTGTATAAAACATTCAGAACAGGTAAATTCATAGAGACAGTGAAAACTGATGTCTGTCAGGGTCTGGGGGATGGAAGTGATTGCTTAATGGGTGCAGGTTTTCTTTCAGGGTGATGAAAAAGTTCTGGAACTGGTAGAGGCAATGGTTGCTCAATACTGCTGAATGTACTACAAGCTGCTCAACTGTTCACTGAAATGGTTAATTTTATGTGAATTTCACCCTCCCCCACAAAAAAAACACCCCCCACACAGGATTTTGTTTTACATCATTTGAAACAGAAGCCCTCTCAGGCAGTGTGAACAACACAAAATCTTGTGTCAACACCACTGTATACTGGTGAGCTGGGTCATTCCACTAAACCATGTGGTCTGGAGCAAGTCTCTTCAACTCTGCAGACTTCGGGGGTTTCTTTTCCATGTATTGTCAGGAGCGGCATTAGGCATTATTGACAAAATGGAGCCACGGCCCCAAACCCCTCTCCTTGTCCTGCAGGCACAGACCCGGGATGAGGGAGTTAGGCCTTATAATTCTGACTTGTTTTTTCCTCTCCTCAGCTGAGTTGACTGAAAGGAAATATTAAGGTGCTTATTGTTCTTGAGAGGAGCATGAGAGGCACAAAGCCTTCTGCAGCTGTGCTCAGAAAATAATTCATAAAGTTAGTCATTGACATTTGTTCAAGGACTTTTACAAAAGAGTATTCCAGGATGAGCACGTAGGCCGCAGCCTTAGGCCATAGGAGGGATTGCTATCTGAAGCCTATTTGTGAGGAAAATGTTTATGGCAAAGGAGTTTACTGAATTTAGGACTTAGAAATAATTAAAATAGTTAGAAGTTAAAGATTTAAGGAATGTTGTAATATTAGCATATTTTACTATAGCTTACAGAGGTTAAGAATTTTAGAGATACTAATAGCTAGAAGTCTTTTCTAAGAGTTAGTGAGCTCAGGATACTAGGGGCAAACGGGACTTAGAAAGATAAGAAATAAGCTGAGGTTTGTGGTATGCAGCCCAGACTTGAAGCACGAGTTACAATGTAATCACAAGTTAACTATAGGACACATAAGAGGAATTAGATAATAGATGGTAAATGATTCTGAGAGAATCGCTGAAGCAGGAACTCTGTTTGAAGGACAACAATGATTTATGGAGATAATAAATCTGGGTGAGGGGGAACTGAAAATGTCAAACCTCTGACCTAACGCTTTTGTAAAAGTATAAAAGAAAATCTTAAACTTGAAATAAATAGGCAGTTCACAAAAACTGAGAGGTTGTGTCGTTACTAGCCGACACCGTTCCTCCCTTCAGGCTGAATCCCTGGCTGCTGGAGCTGGACTCCAGCAATGCGTGAAAAGAAGATCCTTCACTGGGCTGTTGTGAGGATCAACTGAGATTAATGACAACAAAAATACTTAGCAAAGTGCTAGGCATAAAAAATTAACCATCTTTTATATTAGCACAATAGGAAATATGCTCAGACTGGAAGGCCAAGGATGAATACAAATATCAGGGTGGCAGCTGGAAACATTTTGAATAACTAGTCTTGTAAAGATGGACAGAGGAGGATGCAGACCAAGACGCACCAGCCAGCCGTCCTCCTTTGGCTTCTACGATGACCTAACTCATCAAGAGTCATACTTAAGATTAGCCCTGCTGCTCCAGTCGATGATTTACCACTACACTCAAGACTAACTTGAAAGTGCTGCTGTTCTGAGAAGGGCTGAAGAAAGATTACTGGAGATAAAAGAGGCCACTTTACCGAAGCTCTAAGCTTAGGATCCCCAAGTACTCAGGAGGTGAAACAGGGAGCAAGACAACTATTAAGCCATCTCAAAGTTTAATCCCAATTAACATAGGGTGACAAACTAGAGTTTGACTATAAAAATTTGCTTGCATCAAGGAAAAGCACTAACATATACAACTAGCCCTCCAGAAGTAGCACTAACTAGATTAACATGTCTAAATTTAAATGTTCTTAAAACTCAATATGCAACAGCAACACAAATTAACAAAATAACCAATAAAAATTACTATCACTTAAACATCCCTATGGCAGGTAGTATGCAACATAGTTTACAAATATTATCTGCAGTCTTCACAACATCCAAGTAGGACCCCATGATGCCAAGCAACTTGGGCGGAATCAAACTAATAAGAGGCACTTCTGAGACCTGACCTTGGGGGCGCTGACTTCAAAGCTCCATCAACTACACCTTCCTTCCTCTCAGCCCTGAAAGAACTTCTAGGCTCATAAGTCCTCCTAGATTCTAAACCCAACTGAGTGCAACTTCAGAAGGTATATGACTATTCAAAGGTCAGAGAAAAATCAGATTGCAACACTGGGGAGCCTTAGCAGACAGAGTGAAGGGATTAATTTTAGGATGGTGTCACATCAATTGTGCTTGGTTGAATACAACTGCTGGTTCACAGAGTCTGGTCACAATCGGAGCCTGTCTCAGGGGAGGCTTAGAGAGCTAAGTTACTGCAGGAAGACGGAGCCCACACCTAGAATAGTGTGGGCTCTGCAGATGCCCAGGAGCCTCAGACAAGTAAATAAATAAATATAGAAACACTAGAGCTCTAGTCACTTTAAGATTTAATTAAGGGGGCTCATGGGTCAATTGCCTAATGTAGCTGCATTTTGTCTTCTTTCACATACCCTGCTCTCAATTCAAAAGAAAGGAAAAAACAGGCTATAAATAAAGATCTCCTCAAGCATGCAGGCAGAAAAAGCAATCCCCACAAGGAAGAAAAGGAGTCAGGCTGGCTTCAGACTTTTCGACAGTCACATCCCACGCCAGAAGGCAACAGAGCAACACCTCACTCGTTCCAAGAAGAAAACAGGACCGGGAACATTAAAACCTCCCATCTAGGAGCTCCTCCGAAGCTAAGGGTCACAGGCAGTCTGCCACACAAAGCTCAGGGAGCCCAGCAGCCAGGAGTGAATATTTCTGTCACCTTCCTGTGCTAAAAGCCAAACAACTCCTGTGCTCTTTCTCAGGGGTTTCAATGCCCACATGATGAGCCATCGCAGCCTTTGAGTCATCCCTTCTACACCGACCCTAGCCCCCCACTACTGGGGTCTGTGCATAGTTCCCATCACCAACAACTGCACTCCCTCCAAAATCACTTTTTAAACATACCAATGCCCCCCAATCTCATGAAGGACCCCTACTGACCACCTTTTATGCTAACCGTTACTCCATTCATTCATTCATTCAACATTCATAAAATGCTCGCTATGTGCCAGGACTCTGCGAGATGTTTAAGACGGAGATGGGGTGGAGGGAAGGGACCAAGCATCAGGTCTGGTCTCCTGAAGCTAACTCTCAATGTGGGAGCCAGACCACAAACAAACCAGGAACACTTGAGTGGTATAAAGGAAAAGACCAAATAGGGGGTGAGACGTCAGCAGACTAAAGGGACAGACGTTGTTACAAGGTCATCAGGCTGGATCTAAGTTTCACTGATGCAGAGAAGTGATGAGGAAGAAAGATATACCAAAAGAAGCAGATATATCAGCACTAGTCTCATAGTAGTACTTAAGGTAAAGAAAGCAATAAACAGGACAGAAAGGACTATTCCATAATAAATTAACAATCCACTAAGAAGACAGAAATAATACATTTTATGTATCCATCAACAATAGCTCTGATAAAAATATCAAAAAACTTGGCAAATTCACTGAGGGAGGCTTTAACAAATCTTGATACAGTAGTGTTGTTGTAACAAAATACCAATGGGTATTTCCGATCAATGGGCAGCTTATAAACAACAGAAATTTATTCCTCACAGTTCTGGAGGCTGGAAGTCAGAAATCCAGGTGCCGGCACTTTCAGGTGAGGACTATTCCCAGCGGCAGACCTTGCACACTCATATGGCAGAAGGGGCCAAAGAAGCTTTCCGGTATCTCTTTTACAGGGGCACTAATCCCACTCATGGAGGGTTTGCCCTCAGGACCTGATCACCTCCTAATACCATCACCTTGGGGGCTACAGATTTCTATGTAAGAATCTGGGGGCAGGGGGACACATTCAGACCATAGCAAAATCTTTCTGAGAAATCAAAATATGAAGCAGGTAAAAAACAAGGACAAAGCATTTGAAAGACTCATTAATAAGCTACAGTATATATAATATAAAATGTATATGTACACACATTTATATATATAAGTTAACAGACAATATACATTCTTTCCAAATATATATTTGAATATTCACAAATACTAATCACATATTATTAGACAATGAAGAAAATCTCAACATAGTCCAAAAGAAAACCAACACAAGCCAAATCTGCTAGCCAAACTGCAAGGGAACTGGAAATTAACAACCAAAAACTGAAGACAGATATTTACTTGCAAATGTAAAAGGTCCTTTTCCTAATTCAAGAGGATCTAAAACTGGGTATCTTTAACTAATTAGGAATGAACAGTGCAAAGATGACTACAGACTAAACAGAGTGAAATGTAGTCAAAGCCACAATGTAGGGAGGTTATCTTTCAGGAGCTTAATATACAGTGATTCAAAAATATCATTACATAAAAGTTCTCTTCTTGCCAGCCTTGCTCTATGAGGGAGTAACACATAGGTAAATTTGGGAGCGGGCTCCATCCCCCAAATTTGGGAGCGGGCTCCACCCCCCAAATTTGGGAGCGGGCTCCATCCCCCAAATTTGGGAGCGGGCTCCATCCCCCAAATTTGGGAGCGGGCTCCATCCCCCGCCTCAAGCACTGCGCAGGGAAGGCTATAAGCAAGGAACTGGTGCACTGGGACGACCCAGAGGGAGGGGAGGGGAGGGAGGAGGGAGGAGGGTTCAGGATGGGGAACGCGGGTATACCTGTGGCGTATTCATTTCGATATTTGGCAAAACTAATACAATATTGTAAAGTTTAAAAAAAAAAAAAAAAAAAACTACTGTTTCAAAGCAAGGAACTCTGGCTACAATGCCAGCTCTGGCACTACATAACCAGCCACATGCCCTGCATGGGCTATTCAAATGCTTTGCATCTCCATTTCTGTGGCTATAATATTAGGAGGATGGGCTAAATTAGATATCTCTAAGGTTTCTTCTGATTTTCAGAATTAAATCCCTCTAAATGCAGAAGCTCTTTGAGTTAACCTATTTGAAAGCAAGTTCCTGTGTCAGGCACATTTCCCTGCTCTACAGGAGACAGCACACCACACATTAACCCTTCCTTAATGACAGTCACCCGAGTATTTTCTATAGTACCTGTGCTTTAAAACAGACACCACAATTCAAAAGTGAGAATAAGATAAATTTCTGCTTTCAAGGAGTACTTCCTTTTCATTTGCCAAGTGATTTCTCAATTTAGTAAGACAGGTTATTTTGGGGAAGGAGGGAGGAAGAAAGAGAAAGTCTCTCTCCTTTTTGTGGAAAATACTGGTGTTAAAAACTAAAAAGGTTTATTGCTGCAAAATCAGGTATTTCAGTGATTTTTAAAGTCCACTGATGGGACTTTAAAAAAAGAATCTGATCATCAAACATTTCTTGAGTAGTTCATCCTTGACTTTAAATGTTACCAAGCATATAGATCTGCTTTCCACTTCCACAGGAAGACCACTAGATGCCCAAACCATCTCTTGTTCAAGAGCTAATAACTGATTCTAGAAACTAAACGACTGGTGGCTCAGTGGTAAAGAATCCACCTGACAATGTAGGAGATGCAGGTTTGATCCCTGAGCCAGGAAGATCCCTGGAGAAGGAAGTGGCAACCCACTCCAGTACTCTTGTCTGAGAAATCCCATGGACAGAGGAGCCTGGCAAACAAAAGTCCATGAGGTCACAAAAGAATCAGACACCAATTAGCGACTAAACAAAAACAAACTCACAAGACACAACCAACCATAAAACACCATTTTTAAAAAGATTACAGACTCAGTGCCCCCAACCCTGCAGCAGGCCACTGCCGACCCACGCCTCCACCAGAGACTTCTGGACACTCAGAGGAACAAGCATAATCTATGAGACATAAAAGGGAAGTTTGCAATATCCATCATTGTTTCTTCACTGAGGATACGCTCACTTGTGGGAAAGCTGAGAAGATTCTACAAGTGCATGGACATAAAAGATGATGCAGCTGAGAACAAGATGGTGGAGGAGTAGGTGGATGCGGAGTACATCTCTCTCCATGGATACATCAGGAATACACCTTCAGACACAGAAGTGCATGCAGACCACCAGCAGAGAGCGGTCAGGAGAACCTGACCAGTGGAAAAGAATATACAGAACCACGCAAAACTCGGTAGGATGAAGGAACTACAGGAAAAACAGGAGTGTTGGTAGGACTGGATCTGCCCTCAGCGGGTGGGGGAACTGAAGCAGGGGTCCAATCCCCACACTGGGGCAACTGTCTGAGTCAGAGGAGAAACGTTTAAGGCTGAGAGTGAAACAGCTGATCTGTGACAGCCTAAATGGAATGAGAATCAGGCAGTCCTTGCTGCAGCCATACAGACCCTGGACAGGGACCTGCATCCCTAGAAGGTGCAGTGGTTCGGAGCTGAACCTAGGGATTGTGGAGCAATCCCAGGACAAGGGCTGCTGTTGACTGTGGACAGACAGACCAAGCAGATGTGACGGAGGAGACTGTGGTGGGGAATGCCTGTGGAGGAAAGCCAGGCAGCCATGGAAGCAAGGTGATACTGCTGAGTCACGCATAGGGGGTGTAGCCATCACCATAGCCTCTCTCTCCCCACACGCCAGCATCAGCAGCTGAACAACAGAGAGGCTGGGCTGCCAAGCACCTGATGCACCAGACTACAGAGCAGGACCCCACCCAGGGTGCCCCTTTAAGTGACTGATGTGCTGAACTACAGAGTAGGACCCCACCCAGGGTGCCCCTTTAAGTGACTGATGTGCTGAACTACAGAGTAGGACCCCACCCAGGGTGCCCCTTTAAGTGACTGATGCGCCGATCTACAGAGAAGGGCCCCAGGTAAGGGAGCCCAAAGAGGCCATCTCATGACCAGCTACAAGAGGCTCAAAAAAAGACTGATAGGGCCATAACTCCTGCAGCTGAGGAGTCCCATGTCCCTGTACACCTGGCACCGCCAGGGTCCCCACAACCCAAGCAGCTATGCCACCTTCACGCTCAACTCTCACTGGGGCAGAGCTGTCACAGGCAAAAAAGAAAAAGTCTTGCGTCTATGCACGCAGGGTTGCTTCAGTCGTGCCCAGCTCTTTGTGACCCTGTGGACTATGGCCTGCCAGGCTTCTCTGTTAGGGGGGTTCTCCAGGCAAGAGTACTGGAGTATATTGGCCAATACTGGTTGCCATACCCTTCTGCTGCTGCTGCTAAGTCACTTCAGTCATGTCTGACTCTATGTGACCCCACAGACAGCAGTCCACCAGGCTCCCCGGTCCCTGGGATTCTCCAGGCAAGAACACTGGAGTGGGTTGCCATTTCCTTCTCTAATGCATGAAAGTGAAAAGTGAAAGTGACGTCACTCAGTCCTGTCTGACTCTTCGCAACCCTGTGGGCTGCAGCCCACCAGGCTCCTCTGTCCATGGGATTTTCCAGGCAAGAGTGCTGGAGTGGGGTGTCACTGCCTTCTCCAGCCATACTCTTCTAGAGCACTATATTTCCTGCTGCCCTAGCTGCCAACTCACCTGGTGCTGCCAGAACCCCTGCGACCCAAGCAGCTGCACCACCTCCACACCTGGCCCTCACAGGGGCAAACCCAAGTCTTCCAGGGCAGCCTCAGGAGCAAACCCCAGTGGACGACCCAGAGGCAGTGTGACTAAGGAAGAAGACCCAAAACCTTCCCACCAGCTGTACAAGCTGCAGATTAAATCCAGACGATCAACCAGGCAGACTCTGTGCCTATGGAATATGTAAAAGGACACTGAGCACTCCCACAAAAGAAAACTCACTAGTTCTGATAGCTGTGGACATTGGAGTCAAGAACACACAGGAGTAGGACCAGATTAAAATCTGAGCTGCCCCACAGCAGGTCCAGAGGCCAGCACAGTGTTGGAGGGCATCCTAGGGAGGTGAGGGGGACTGAGACTCCCATCGAGGGAAAGGACGCTGACAGCAGTGACTCAAGAAAAACACTTATTACTCTTATGTTTTGACTGGTTCTGTAGTTTCTTTTGGATTTTTTTTTCTTTACTTCTTCTCCCACCCCCAACTCTGTTGTAGTTGTCGATTTTATTGGCACTGTGAAATCTAATTAAGCTTTTGAGGTTTTTTTTTTTTTTTTTCCCCCCAAGCACACTATATCTTGTTGTTACAAACCTCTGCCTCTACATTGTCTTTTGCAGTTCTGTGGAGTTTTCCTTTTTTTTCCCCCTCTTCTTTTTTTCTTTTTTAATTTCTAATTTTAATTCTTAGTTTTTAAAACTTATTATTTTTTCTATATTTATTCTTTTCTATATTTATTTCTAAACTTATTATTTTTTCTATATTTATTCGTTTGATTTTCCCCTTGCAGTCAATCTTTAACGTTATATATATGTTCTTTATCTACTTTTATTTAACTTTGCATATCTATTCTTTCTTTTCTTTCTTTCCTTTCCTCTCATTTGTTAGTTTTGCTTTCATTGCTTTATCCCCCACTTGGCACCTTGCGTTAGTTTTGTTTTCCAGTTTGTGTTTTAGTTACTTTGGTTCTTAATTAGTAGATATAATTTTTGGTTTCCTTTATTTGCTGGGTCAATCTATTGCACTTTATTTTTGTTGGACTGTTTTGATTTTGCTTATGGATGTATATGTGTATATTCCATTATTTTAATTATCATATGCCTGATTTTTTAACTGCCATTTGTTTGGGGTTCATCTTTGGTTTCTCATTTTGGGGTATGTGTTTTAATCTCACTTAATGCCATAACTAACCACTTGTGGAATCTTCCTTCCTGACCAGAGATCAAGCCCTGAGCCTTTGGAGTGAGAGTACTGAATCCAAGACCCTAGACTACCAGAGAACTAACCCTAGGGAGTATCAAATAGTAAGAACTCACACAAAGGAAACCACTTGAACACAAGACCAACCAACAGTAGCACCCTGTGCAGGACACCTCGTCTAAACAACACACAAAACAAATACAAACCCAACCATCAGCAGACAGGATTACCACCTCCCTGAGCCTCACCCATAAGAGAAAAAACACAAAAAACTCAGCATAAATCTCATCCTATACGAAGCTTACACAAACTACTGCATCAATCTTAGGGGGGAAGAAACCAAAAGGAAGTAAGAATTCAACCCTGAAGCCTGGGAAAAGGAGACCTCAGTTAGTTAAAAAAAAAAAAGGCAGAGAAATACTGCACAGATGAAGGAACAAACTAGAAACACAGAAGTCCAAATAAATGAAGAGGAAGTAGGCAAACTTCTGGAAAAAGAATTCAGAATAATAATAGTAAAGATGATCAAAAACCTTGAAAACAAAATGGAGAAAATGCAAGAATTAACAAAGACCTAGAAGATTTAAAAGAATAAACATACACAGACAAACACAATTACTGAAATTAAAAATACTCTAGAAGGAATCAATAGCAGAATATCTGAAGCAGAAGAACAAATCAGTGAGCTGGAAGATAAAATGGTGGAAATAACTTCTGAAGAGCGAATAAAGTAAAAAGAATGAAAAGAACTGATGATAGTCTCAGAGACCTCTGGGACAATATCAAACACACCAAAATGTGAATTATAGGGATCCCAGAAGAAGAGAAAAAGAAAGGGTATGAGAAAATTTTTGAAGAGATTATAGTTGAAAATTTCCCAAAATGGAAAAGAAAATAGTCAATCAAGTCCAAAAGGTGCAAAGAGTCCCATACAGGATAAACCCAAGGAGAAACACGCCAAGACACATACTAATCAATCTAACAAAGACTAAACACAAAGAAAGAATATTAAAAGCAGCAAGGGAAAAGCAACAAGTAATACCAGAGAAGAGAAAGAAATAAAAGGAATCTGGATCAGAAAAGAAGAAGTAAAGCTCTCACTGTTTGCAGATGACATGATACTGTATGTAGAAAACCCTAAAGATACTATCAGAAAATTACTAGAGCTAATTAGTAAATTTAGCAAAGTCACAGGATACAAAATCAATACACAGAGATCACTTGTATTTCTATATACTAACAATGAAAAATCAGAAAGAGAAATTAAGGAATCAATCCCATTCACCACTGCAACAAAAAGAATAAAATATCTAGGAATACCTAAGGAGACAAAATATCTAGGAATATCTAGGAATACCTAAGGAGACAAAAGAATTGTACACAGAAAATTATAAGACACTGATGAAAGAAATCAAAGACGACACAAACCGATGGAGAGATATTCCATGATCCTGGGTAGGAAGAATCAATATTCGGGAAATGACTATACTACCAAACGCAATTTACAGATTCAGTGTGATCCCTATCAAACTACCAAAGGCAT
This sequence comes from Bos indicus, assembly GCF_029378745.1. NCBI lineage: Eukaryota > Metazoa > Chordata > Mammalia > Artiodactyla > Bovidae > Bos > Bos indicus. The sequence continues at coordinate 8,193,705 of NC_091767.1, forward strand.
TTTTCACAGAACTAGAATAAAAAATTTCACAATTCATATGGAAACACAAAAGACCCTGAAGAGCCAAAGCAGTGTTGAGAAAGAAGAATGGAGTTGAAGGAATCAACCTTCCTGACTTCAGATTATACCACAAAGCTACAGTCATGAAGATAGTATGGTATTGGCACAAAAACAGAAATACAGACCAATGGAACAAGATAGAAAGCCCAGAAATAAATTCATGCACCTATGGGCACCTTATTTTTGACAAAGGAGCCAAGAATACACAATGGGGCAAAGACAGCCTCTTCAGTAAGTGGTGCTGGGAAAACTGGACAGCCACATGTAAAAGAATGAAATTAGAACACTTCCTAACACCATACACAAAGATGAACTCAAAATGGATTAAAGACCTAAATACAAGGACAGAAACTAGAAAACTCAGAGGAAAACATAGGCAGAACACTTGATGACATATATCAAAGCAAGATCCTCTATGACTCACCTCCTAGAGTAACGGAAATAAAAACAAAGGTAAACAAGTGGGACCTGATTAAACTTAAAAGTTTTTGCACAGCAAAGGAAACTATAAGCAAGGTGAAAAGACAACCCTCAGAATGGGAGAAAATAATAGCAAGTGAAAAACTGACAAAGGATTAATTTCCAAAATATACAAGCAGCTCATACAACTCAATACAAGAAAAACAAACAACCCAATCAAAAAGTGGGGAAAAGACCTAAATAGACATTTCTCCAAAGAAGACATACAGATGGTTAACAAACACACTGCTCATTGTTAGAGAAATGCAAATCAAAACTACAGAGAGATATCACCTCATACCAGTCAGAATGGCCATCATCCAAAAGTCTACAAACAATAAATGCTGGAGTGGGTGTGGAGAAAAGGGAACCCTCTTGCACTGTTGGTGGGAATGTAAACTGATACAACCACTATGGAAGATGGCATGGAGATTCCTTAAAAAACTAAGAATAAAAGCACCATATGACCCAGCAATCCCAAACCTAGGTATATACCCTGAGGAAACCAAAACTGAAAAAGGCACATGTATTCCATTGTTCATTGCAGCACGATTTACAATAGCTAGAACATGGAAGCAATCTAGATGTCCATCAACAGATGAATGGATAAAGAAGTTGTGGTACATATACACAATGGAATATTACCCAGCCATCAAAAAGGCAGCATTTGAGTCAGTTCTGATGAGGTGGATGAACCTAGAGCCTATTATACAGAATGAAGTAAGTCAGAAAGAGAAAGATAAATATTGTATACTAATGCACATATACGGAATCTGGAAAAAACGGTACAGAAGAATTTATTTGCAGGGCAGCAAAGGAGAAACAGACATAGAAAACAGACTTATGGTCATGGGGAGAGGTCAGGAGAGGGTGAGATGTATGGAGAGTAACATGGAAACTTACATTACATATATAAAACAGACAGCCAACGGAAATTTGCTATATGTCGCAGGAAACTCAAACAGCTGCTCCGTATCAACCTAGAAGGGTGGGGTGGGGAGGAAGATGAGAGGCTGGTTCAAAAGGGAGGGGATATATGTATACCTATGGCTGATTCATGTTGAGATTTGATAGAAAACAGGAAAATTCTGTAAAGCAATTATCCTTCAATTAAAAAATTAAATAAAATTTTTAAAAAAGATTATTTACATTTAATGTCAAATGCCATATAACTAAATTATAGTATCTTAATTCAACCAGAATTTTAATTCATCCTAAATTTATTTTTGGATTTTGCATTTGTACCTAGTTTTAAAAATCAAAGTAAAAAGGACAAGGAAGTAAGACAAAGAGGAATATTTTCTATCCAGCCAAAGCTAACTGTCTCAAAGAAAGATCCTCATTTTTCTGCCAGTTCACAATAAATGTGAGAAAACAATTCAATCTTCACTTGAAAAAAATCTCATCTATTTGATATATAACAGCAGATAAGGAAAAGGGATATTTGCGGTACAAAGCTCAAGTGCCAATCTGAATTCCTGTGCCAGATTGCATCAAAAAATCCCTGATCACACTTAGTACATGAAAGGTCTGACAATAAAGTAGTAAAATCAATTCTTCAACGCCACGAGAAAAGAAATCTCATTACATATTCAAAACATATACTTCTAGAAAGACAAGTCATTTTCAGTTCTAGAACTAGGCTAGCATTTAGCATTTAAGTAAAACTACTGAGCAGCTGGTTTCATTTTTTTGTTGTTACTGTTGAAATACAGTTGATTTACAATGTTGTGTTAGCTGTAGGTGTACAGCAAAGTAATTCGGTTATATATATTTTTTCAGGTTATTTCCCATTATAGGTTATTGCAAGATATTAGACATAGTTCAGTGTGCTGCACAGTAAGTGCTTGCTGCTTACCTATTTTACGCCCAGTAGTTTGTAACTGTTGGGTGGCTTCATTTTTTAATTTATTTTTGGGTTGCTGTTAAACTGTTAACTCTGTTGAAAATTTATTTATTTATTTATTTTTTTTCTGGATAGTCAAATCTATGGTTTTTCCAGTTGTCATGTATGAATGTGAGAGCTGGACCATAAAGAAGATGGAATACTGAAGAATTGATGCTTGTGAACTCCGGTGCAGGAGAAGACTCTTGAGAGTCCCTTGGATGGCTAGGAGATAAAACCAGTCAATCCTAAAGAAAATCAACCCTGAATATTCATTGGAAGGCCTGATGTGGAAGCTGAAGCTCTAATGCTTTGGCCACCTGATATGAAGAGCCGACTCATTGGAAAAGACCCTGATGCAGGGAAAAATTGAGGGCAGGAGGAGAAGGGGGCGACAGAGGATGAGATGGTTGAATGGTATCACTGACTCAATGGACATGAGTTTGAGCAAACTCTGGGAGATAGTGAAGGACAGGGGAGCCTGGTGTGCTGCAGTCCATGGGGTCACAAAGAGTGGAACATGATTTAGTGACTGAATAACAACAACAACAACAACAACAAATGCAATTCTATTTTTAGTTTTTAAAGAAAATTTATTTATTTTTAATGCTTCCAAAATGATATATTTTTAAGCAAATAGTTAAAAATTCAGTTCCAAAAACAAAAATCGACCCCACAGCAAATTTTTCAATCTGTTATCTCTCAGGCTCACAAAGTGCCAGAGAGAAGTTCTTCAAAGAATATTGGTTGAGTAAATAAAAGTTAGAGAGGTATACTCAAAAGCTACCAGCAATTCATGGAATAAAAGAAACGGTTATTCACTCAGTCGTGTACAACTTTTTGCGACCCCATGGACTGTAGCCAGGCTCCTGTGTCCATGGGATTTCCCAGGCAAGAATACTGGAGTCGGTTGTCATTCCCTTCTCCAGGGGATCTTTCCAACCCAGGGATTGAACCTGGGTCTCTGGCATTGTGGTGGGCAGATTCTTTACCGTCTGAGTCAACAGATAGAAATTCATGGGAAAGGAAAACAAATAAACAGATGATCAACATGATACATAATTAAAACTATGCTCAGAAATTACTTTCTACCAACCACACTGGCAAAAATTCAAAATAATTTGTTGGTGATGCTGTGGAGAAATAAGCACCTTCTTGCACTGCTGGTGGGAGTTCAAACTGATACAGCTTTTACAGAGGGCAATGTGACAACAGCTAACAAAACTGCACAGGCATATACTCTTGGTGACATGGCTAGTAAACTTCTAGAAACTTACGCTATAGATATGTTGATACATTAACACGTGTGAAGGTTAGATGTGTATGTGTATATGCATGCACGTGTGGTATACACATACACTTACCACAGTACAGCAGCAAAAGATTTCAAAAAATGTAACTGTCCATCATAAAAGGCATGACATGCTACTGTTTATGGCTGGTGGGCTGCAGTCCATGGGATCTCGAAGAGTCGGACACGACTGAGCAACTTCACTTTCACTTTTCACTTTCCTGCATTGGAGAAGGAAATGGCAACCTACTCCAGGTTTCTTGCCTGGAGAATCCCAGGGACGGCGGAGCCTGGTGGGCTGCCGTCTATGGGGTTGCAGAGTCGGACACGACTGAAGGGACGCAGCAGCAGCAGCAGCAGCAGCATGGCAAAAAATAAATATACTTTAACAGTAATATATTTATAAATGTGTGTGTGTGTGCACATGTGTATAAAAGGATAGGCAAACAACATTGGCTGACTCAGGGGTAGAGAACCACTGGCTGAGGGACAAGGATGACAGGCAGACTGTGTATCTTTGAAGGTATTTTATACCACTAAACCACTCAAAAATAACTTTTAAATATTAACTTTAGTTAGATCATGAAATGCATATCTCTAAGGATTTTCTCTTCTCATATCATAAATTCAAAAGAAAACCTTAATAAAATGTTTTCCATCAATTATCTATTTTAATTACTATCAAGACTCTCTTCTGGAGAAGGCAATGGCACCCCACTCCAGTACTTTTGCCTGGAAAATCCCATGGATGGAGGAGCCTGGTAGGCTGCAGTCCATGGGGTCGATGAGGGTCGGACACGACTGAGCGACTTCACTTTCACTTTTCACTTTCATGCATTGGAGAAGGAAATGGCAACCCACTCCAGTGTTCTTGCCTGGAGAATCCCTGCTGCCTATGGGGTCGCACAGAGTCGGACACGACTGAAGTGACTTAGCAGCAGCAAGGGGAGGAGGAAAAGAAGGGCCATGAAGGCCTGGGAGGCAGACACAGGTGGCCAGAGACCAGGCAGCAGGGAAGGGAGGCCGACAAGCACACGCCGTGGCTCTGGGAGACCAAAGGAAAAAAAAAAAAAAAAAAAGACTCTCTTCTTTGTATATCTTTCAACTAAATTTCAATTCCTAAAACCACACACACATTTCCACATGGAAATCTAAAGAGGCATCAGTTCAGTTCAGTTCCATTGCTCAGTCGTGTCCGACTCTTTGTGACTCCATGAATTGCAGCACGCTAGGCCTCTCTATGCATCACCAACTCCCGGAGTTCACTCAAACTCACATCTATTGAGTTGGTGATGCCATCCAACCATCTCATCCTCTGTTGTCCCCTTCTCCTCCTGCCCTCAATCCCTCCCAGCATCAGGGTCTTTTCCAATGAGTCAACTCTTCTCATGAGGTGGCCAAAGTACTGGAGTTTCAGCTTTAGCATCATTCCTTCCAAAGAACACCCAGGACCGATCTCCTTTAGAATGGACTGGCTGGATCTCCTTGAGGTCCAAGGGACTCTCAAGAGTCTTCTCCAACACCACAGTTCAAAAGCATCAATTCTTTGGCATTCAGCTTTCTTCACAGTCCAACTCTCACACCTATACATGACTACTGGAAAAACCATAGCCTTGACTAGACGGAACTTTGTTGGCAAAGTTGGCATACTTGTCTCTGCTTCTGAATATGTTGTCTAGGTTGGTCATAACTTTCCTTCCAAGCAGTAAGCGTCTTTTAATTTCATGGATACAATCACCATCTGCAATGATTTTGGAGCCCCCAAAAATAAAGTCTGACACTGTTTCCATCTATTTCCCATGAAGTGATGGGACCAGATGCCATGATCTTAGTTTTCAGAATGTTGAGCTTTAAGCCAACTTTTTCACTCTCTTTCACTTTCATCAAGAGGCTTTTTAGTTCCTCTTCACTTTCTGCCATAAGGGTGGTGTCATCTGCATATCTGAGGTTATTGAGATTTCTCCCAGCAATCTTGATTGCAGCTTGTGCTTCTTCCGGCCCAGCGTTTCTCATGATGTACTCTGCATAGAAGTTAAATAAGCAGGGTGACAATATACGGCCTTGATGTACTCCTTTTCCTATTTGGAACCAGTCTGTTGTTCCAAGTCCAGTTCTAACTGTTTCCTGACCTGCATATGTCCTGATTAAAAACCTAAAGAAAGAGAAAGAGGGTATACTTACACTGTCCGTATAAAAACTACAGAGAAAGGCTGAGAACTGTAAAGCTATAGAAAGTGCAAGCTGCTCACCAAGTGGAACCTGAACACATAACACTCAATACAACATCAAGTCTTTGGAATTTTTTTTTCATTGAAATTATAGCTACAAATAAGGATTACCAGAGCAAAAAAGAAGAGAAAGGATCTCTAAAACAGAGTACTCAATTACATTGTCATTGTTCAATCGCTCAGTTCTGTCCAACTCTTTTGTGACCCCATGAACTGCAGCATGCCAGGCTTCCCTGTCCTTAACCATCTCCCAGAATTTGCTCAGTCTCATGTCCATTGAGTAAGTGATGCCATCCAACCATCTTATCCTCTGTTGCCTCTTTCTCCTCTAGGCCTCAATCTTTCCCACCAGCATCAGGGCATCTTTCCCACCAGAATCCAATGAGTCAGCTCTTTGCATCAGGTGGCCAAAATACTGAAGCTTCAGCATCAGTCCTTCCAATGAATATTCAGGGTTGATTTCCTTTAGCATTGACTTGTTTGATCTCTTTGCTATTTCACGGGATTCTCAAGTGTCTTCTCCAGCACCACAGTATGTAACTAGCATAATTTCCTAGCGCTACTGAGCCAGAGCCATATTTTCTCTAACACTTGGGCCTGAACCGTCAGAGTTACTGGGCCCACCACCAGAGATTCTGGTTCAAGTCTGGGGTGGGCTCAATAATATGCATTCCTAACCAGTACCAGTGATGGGATGCTGTTATGCCAGGACCACACTTTGAAAAGCACTCACCAAATAATTTCTTTTCTATAAAGAAAACTGAGCGCAGAAGAATTGATGCTTTTGAACTGTGGTGTTGGAGAAGACTCTTAAGAGTCCCTTGGACTGCAAAGAGATCCAACCAGCCCATCCTAAAGGAAATCATCCTGAATATTCATTGGAAGGACTGATGCTGAAGCTGAAACTCCAATACTCTGGCCACTGATGTGAAGAACCAACTCATTGGAAAAGACCCTGATGCTGGGAAAGATTGAAGGTGGGAGGAGATGGGGACGATAAGAGGATGAGACGGTTGGATGCATCATCTACTCGACAGACATGAGTCTGAGCAAGCTCTGGGAGTTGGTGATGGACAGGGAAGTCTGGTATGCTGCAATCCGTGGGGTCACAAAGAGTCGGACACAACTGAGCAACTGAACTGAACCAAATAATCTATTACAGACACTAAACGTCTTCAAAGTCAAAGTCAGTGCATTACAGCCACAGGTGGTGGTTCTAAGAGGTGCTGTCTAAGCAACTTTATTCTATAGTCTTAATAATCACCTCTTAACTAAACCTCTTATTCAGACTGCTCTGTCTTACCTGCTAACCACCTAATTTTCAACTTTTACTTTCTTCACACTATTTTCTTCCCTTCCTCTGTACATGTACTTTTTATTAGTTTCAGCCATTTACATTTCTTTCCACCTGTAATGTGATGTGTCCTCATCTCTAGCCCCAGAAAAAAACTTCCAATGGAAATGCCCAAAATATAAGTGCCAAGTACAGAAGTCTGCTTAAGTCAAGTCAAACAGATTCAAGTCAAAAAGAAGGGTTATAAGAAAATTTACACACTTCTGTGATAAAAAACTGTCTGTAAGGAAAATAAGGAAAAATTTCATTTGACATCTAGTGCTATACTGAAGAGAAATACTGAATGGCAAGTTACACTGCAAACATATGAACATAACTGGCTTTAAACACAAGCTCACAAGGTAGGGGGGGAAATGGGTACCAAGACTGGAATTTAAACGCACATTTATTGAAAGCTTTATTGCTTTTAGGCATGAGAACTAAAGTATTATCATTGTTATGTTTATAACCAGCCAGAATCACATTTTGACAGATCTACAGAAATGTGGTACCAGCTTCATACAAAACACCTCCTTGTGAGAGGCAAATTGAAGGTGGACTGGAGTGATAAATCATCATTCTGAACCCTGGAACTAAACACAGATCTTTGGGCCAAATGTCCCTCAGGCTCCCTTCCTGGAGAAGGGGCAAGAACTGAGGATCCCAGTTTTATTTTGTCAAAGTGCAAGGCAGAGCAGACCCCAAGGAAAGAATGGAGCCAAGAACTCTCCAGGGAGATCTGGAAAGGAACAAATACTAATATATTAAAGTCTAAGACTTAGCGAAGACCTGACTCCTGGAAGAACTGTGTGCAGAAGAACAGACCAACCTTTGCTGGGAAAAGCATTACTAGCAGGGCTTTTAAAGTCCTCCTTCAGAAACAGGGAGGCAGGTCAAACACTTTGCGCAAACTCCCACCATTCCCAATAGCCTGGTTCCTTTTAAAACCTATGTTTAACACAATATTGTAAAGTTTAAAAATAAAATGAAATTAAAAAGAAAAAAAAAATAATAAAACCTATGTTTATTTCCCAAGGATCCGTCAAGATCTCCCAACCATGCCACACCCAAAACAGAATTAACTCGGTGACCATTACACCACAGACCCAATCAGATCATGTCGCCTCCTATTTTAAAACCTAGCAATGACTTCCCCTCACTAACAGAATGAAGTCTAAACACTTTACTTGCTTATGAATGAGGTCATTCACTGGTTTGCTGCAATCCATGGGGTGGCAAAGAGTCTGACATGACAGCAACTGAACAATGAGGTCATTCATGACCTGGCCTCCTACCTTTGGCCCTGATCTTCCATCAAAAAGCCTCATCCTCCAATCACCTGTATTTCCTCAAAAGCATCCTCTGGGCTCATCCTTATATAAAAAAACATAAATGTCTCCACATTCCTCTCTGATATTTCTGAAACCTGGGCAGCGGAGCAGCAGCAGCAAAGAGCCACCATTCTACCATGGAGCTTTCTCAAGAGCTATATGCAGTGAGGAGATGTCGACTGAAATTATGTTTTAATCCTTCTAAGAAAACAAAATATACTAGATGATAAAACAGAAAAAACAACAACAACTGCAGAGACTACAGGGGAACAAGGCCAGTTGAGATCTCTCTTCATTCCTGTATTCTAACCAGAAGAGTTAGGAGATGTTCTCTTTCAAACCTAGACAGTAGCCCTCACATCTCAAGGATACATAAGGGTCTCCTTAAAATCATTATCTGGGGTAGTAGGTTCTCTACTGCCCCACTCTAGGGGAAGGTCACACAAACTGCCACCACTTCTCAGCAGCTCCTAGTTTTCTGGAAGAAAAAGGAGAGCGGGGAGAAGGTCTAAAATCTGCTCTTCTGGGTCAAATGGAATAAGGAAGCAAATACTTTTGCTAAATGGAAAAATACCATTCCACAATATGAGCAATGTATGTATGAAGCACAAGCAGGGAGATTTTGCTGAACTGAAATAAAAGTAAGAAGACAGGTTAGTTCTGAATCTTTTCAGTCTTTTTTTTCCTCTTTATTGTCTCCTCTTAAATCTCAGGCTTTCTGAATTATACAAGAGTCCTAAGATCTTTAGAATTAAGACAAACAGATAAACACTGGAACAAAACTGACAAATAAAACATAACCCAAAATAAGACTTAAGTCCAAAACCTTATTCCTTGAAACCACTCTCCCCTGACCCACAGTAAATGCCCTAAGCCCCTTCCAACTGCCTTACCTGAAGCAGGCATCAACCCCTTTTCCTCTCTGAAGACAGAAGAGCAGTAAGGTAGGGTCTTCTCATCACTGTACTCAATGTAAACGACATTCTTAAAACATGTGCCTCTACCTTAGAAGATGATTACCTGCTAAAACTCTGCACTTAAAATCCATTCCTGAAAGACTGTTATGAATGCAGGGATCACAGGGAGGTCCTACAGGTACTTCCCACAGTGAATCATCTATACTTGGGACATATCTCATGTCACAATACTGGCAGGTACAGCTTTCCCACCACGTTCTCTGATTAGTATAAATAATCAAGGATTAGAATCAGAATTTATTTTATTTGAGGAACAGAACACTGGTTACAAATCGAATACAAGAAAATAAACTATATTTTTCAGGCAAGTTTCTACTGTTAAAAAGAGCCAGAACAACTTTCAGGAAAGAGTATAAGAAGACTTAGAGTAAGTGGCTTCAAGACTAATTTTTAAAGTTACAGTAATCAAGAGAATGTGATACTGGCATTAAGATACACAAAAAGATCAATGGCACAGAACAGAGCTCAGAAATAGAATCACACATTTATGGGCAATTAATTTTCAGCAAAGGTACAGAGGCAATTCAGTAAAGAATAACTTGTCAACAAATGAACTAGAATAACTGGATGCTGATAAGCAAAAAAAAAAAAAAAAAAAAACCTGATCTATACTTCATGTTATATACCCAAAAAAGGCAACAAAGTGGATCACAGCACAGACCTAGATGTAACCCATAAAACTGTAAAACTTCTACAAGATAACACAGAAGAACATCTTTATGTACCTGGGTTTGTCAAAGACATCTAAAATACAACACCAGAAGCACAATCCGTAAAAGAATAAATTAATAAAACAGATTTCATCAAAAATTAAAACTTCTGCTCATTAGAAGATATTGTTGTAAGAATGAAAAGACAAACCAGAGACTGGCAGAAAATATTTTCAAAGCATGTACGTGATAAAGAACTTGTATCCAAAATAAACATTTCTCAGTACCCAACAGTAAGAAACCAAACAGTCCCAATTTAAAAATGAGCAAGAAATTTTAACAGATACCTTGCCAAAGAAGATATATGGATGGCAATAAGCAGATGAAAATATGCTTAACAATATTAGTCATTTAAAGAAATGCCAACTGATACCATGATGCATCTCTTTAGTTGAGTTCAGTTCAGCCACTCAGTCATGTCTGACTCTTTGCAACCCCATGGACTGCAGCACACCAGGCTTCCCAACACCTGGAGCACGCTCAAACCCATGTCCATTGAGTCAGTGATGCCATCCAACCATCTCATCATCTGTCGTCCCCTTCTCCTCCTGCCTTCAATCTTTCCCAGCAGCAGGGTCTTTTCCAGTGAGTCAGTTCTTTGCATCAGATGCCCAAAGTACTGGGGCTTTAGCTTCAGTCCTTCCAATGAATATCAAGACTGATTTCCTTTAGGATTGATTGGTTTGATCTCCTTGCTCTCCAAGGGACTCTCAAGTCTTCTCCAACATCACAGTTCAAAAGCATCAATTCTTTGGTGCTCAGCTTTCTTCTCACATTCATACAGGACTACTGGAAAAACCACAGCTTTGACTAGACAGACATTTGTCAGCAAAGTACTCTCTCTGCTTTTTAATATGCTGTCTAGGTTGGTGATGGAGAAGGCAATGGCAACCCACTCCAGTACTCTTGCCTGGAAAATCCCATGGGCAGAGGAGCCTGATAGGCTGCAGTCCATGGGGTCACAAACAGGCGGACAGGACTGGGCGACTTCACTTTCACTTTTCACTTTCATGCATTGGAGAGGGAAATGGCAACCCACTCCAGTGTTCTTGCCTGGAGAATCCCAGGGACAGGGGAGCCTGGTGGGCTGCCGTCTACGGGGTCGCACAGAATGGGACACGACTGAAGCGACTTAGCAGTAGTAGCAACAAGTTGGTGATAACTTTTCTTCCAAGGAGCAAGTGCCTTTTAATTTCATGGCTGCAATCACCATTTGCAGTGATTTTGGAGCTCAAGAAGATAAAGTCTCTCACTGTTTCCATTGTTTCCCCATCTATTTGTTATGAAGGGATGGGACCAGATGCCATGATCTTAGTTTTTTGAATACTGAGTTTTAAGCCAACTTTTTCACTCTCCTCTTTCACTTTCATCAAGAAGCTCTTTAGTTTCTCTTTGCTGTTTGCCTTTAGGGTGGTATCATCTGCATATCTGAGGTTATTGATATTTCTCCCTGCAGTCTCGATTCCAGCTGTGCTTCATCCAGCCCAGCATTTTGCATGATGTACTTTGCATAGAAGTTAAATAAGCAAGGTGACAATACACAGTCTTGATGTATTCCTTTCCCAATTTGGAACCGGTCTGTTATTCCAAGTCTGGTTCTAACTGTTGCTTCTTGACCTGCATACAGATTTCTCAGGAGGCAGGTTAGGTGGTCTGGTATTCCCATCTGTTGAAGAATTCTCCAGTTTGTTGTGATCCACACAAAGGCTAAAATCACAACTGATCCCACTGAACAAGTGTTGGTCTGAACTGTGTGCCCCAAACTTCATAGGCTGAAGTCCTAACCCCCAGTGCCTCAGAATATGTGGGTCTTTAAAGAGATGATTAAACTAAAACAAAGTTAAGAGTGGGCCCTAATCCAATCTGACCCTACAAGAAGAGGAAATTTAGACACAAAACAAGACTACAAAGAAAAGAGTGTGTGAAGAGGCAACAACAGAGCAGCAGTCATTTACAAAACAAGGAAAATGGCCTCAGGAGAAAGCAACTCTGCGAACACCTTGATCTTGGACTTCCACCCTCAGGAATCACAAGGAAATTCATTTCTGTTGTTTAAGCCCCTCAGTCTATGGTGTTTGCTTATAGAAGCCCTAGCAAACTGACTCAGCAAGGATCTGAAGCAACAGTAAATAACTCTCATGTAGCTAATGGAAATGCCAAATGGTAAAACCACTTTGGAAAACAATAACAATGTCTTAAAACCTTAAACATATACCTCCCATTTGATCTAGCCATTCCACAACTAGGTACTTACCACCAAAAGAAAAGGCCCAAAGACTTGTACACAAATGTTCATGGCATATTTATTTGTAATAGCACCAAACTGGAAACAACCCGAGTATACATTAACAGATGAATGGATAGACAAACTAGTGTCTCTACAAGTGAATAATTCCAGCCAAAAAAAGCAATGAACTATTAATATGCCCAACAGCATGGCTGAGTCTGAAAATAATTACGATGAGTTAAAAAAAAGAAAAAGAGGACATAGTATATAATTTCACTAACATAAAATTCTAGAAAAGGTAAACCAATCTATAGTGAAAAAGCAGATGAGTAGCTGCCTGGAGAAGGGATAATAAGGGGTTATAAAGGTGCACAAGGAAACTGAACAGTGATACATATGTTGGTTATCTTAATTGTGACTCTCAAGGGTGATACACATTCCAAAACATACCAAATTATATGCTTCAAATGTGCATAGTTTTCTGTAAGCCAATTATATTTCAATGAAACTTAAAAATCTAAATATGTGCATATTACTTATTTAATACCACAAAGGTAAAACAGACATAAAATTATCCATCAATAAAAGTTACTAATAAACTTATTTCAGGCCTTGACAGATGGAGTAAGTAAAAAATCAAGAATACAGAAAAATATTAAGCTGAGACATACAGGTGCATACTCATATCTATGCACTCACATATAACTCTACATCATAAAAAGAGAACTATTCTTCTGTTCAAGGAGTCACAACACTACACAAAGAGTGAAATATCAGGCAAGTAGAGAACATCTTAACAAATTACAGAAAGAAGAAATAACTCAAACATTCTAATCATGATAAAATAAAACTGGAGATTTATGACAACAGCAAAGCCAACCAAATATCCACAAACCTATCAGAATTTAAAACACTCTCTCATAAATAAATGTTAGACCAAAGGGGAAATCAAACATATAATTATAGATTATCTCAAAAACTATAATTAAACTTAAAACCATGTCAGAATCTACAGGTCACTACCAAATCTTTACTATGAGAAACTTCACAGTTTAAATGTCTATGTTACTAAATAAGAATGAAATAAGTTAATAAGTATACAGATGAAGAAATCAGAAAAACAAAACAAAACATGAATCTAGGAAACCAGAGAAGAGGAATCACGAATGCCATCAACTGAAATCCACACACAAAAAAGGGCTGTGTCTTAGAAATAAAATTCAATATAACCTATAAGTCACTAATCAGCCTACTCAAAAGCTAAAGAGAGGTCATAAATAAATACACATAACTAAAAATGAGAAAAAGAAAAGTGAAAAAAAGTATAGGTGACTAATTTCTTAACTCAATGCTGGTTATGAGAATAAGGTCCAATGAATAAAGAGTTAGCAAAACTGATTCACAGAATAATAATCATAAAAGGCTAATATCTTGCATGGAACAAAGAAAGCAAAAAAGCTACATTCCAAATATCAAACCCAGGTATTTCATGCGTGATCTGTTACACAGGCAAGGAATAGGTGTTCTAAAGCTATTTAAAGTGTTCCCATGAACAGATTAAAGAAAAATTTCTAATTCCTTTTAAAAAGGAGAAAAATAAAACACACAAATACACACACATACCACACGTGAAAAGGCATGTTAACTTATTAAAATTGAGGAATATCCAAATAAAATAATATCAATAGAAAAAATACAGCTAAACATTAAAGAAATAATATACCTTATCAAGGTTTGTATTCCAATTAGGAAATTTTAAAATATCATATTCAAACTTTTAAAAACGCATAACAATGAGGTATCCACTTAGTAAGAAATATGCATGATCTGTATAAAGAATCTATATCACTCAACTGGGGAACATAAAAGAAGCCCCAAATTAATTGGGAAATGTCTTGTTTTGAATTGGAAGACTCAATATTGCAAGCTGCCAATTCACTTCAAAGTAACTTATAAATCAGTACATTCTAAATAAAAATTCCAACATATTTTGTAAACTTCAAAATGATCCTAAAGTTCACCTTGACTGAAAAGGTAAGACTGACCAGAAAACTCTGAAATAAGAAAAGTATCAGCTATAAAATCAAACTTAAAAGTATACTAACACTGCATGGAGTTTTATATACGCAATAGACTAAAATAAACAATACTAGGAATTAACAAAGATGTAAAGCGAAATGCTGCTGCTGCTGCTAAGGCACTTCAGTCGTGTCCGACTCTGTGCAACCCCATAGACGGCAGCCCACCAGGCTCCCCTGTCTCTGGGATTCTCCAGGCAAGAACACTGGAGTGGGTTGCCATTGCCTTCTCCAATGCATGAAAGTGAAAAGTGAAAGTGAAGTCACTCAGTGTGTCTGACTCTTAGCGACCCCATGGACTGTAGCCTACCAGGCTCCTCCATCCATGGGATTTTCCAGGCAAGAGTACTGGAGTGGGGTGCCTTTGCCTTCTCTGAAAGCAAAATGCTGCTAGTAGTACAAATTATAAAGAGCTATAAAAAAACACTTTATAAAAATGTTTGTCAGTATCTACTAAAACCGATCATAAGACAAAGTGCAGAAAGAAAAAACGAAATAAAAATAATAAAAATAACATGACAGAAAGCTAAAGTAAACACAAAAGTATTAAAACAAAGAAATTTTACTCTTAGAAACATACCCAATAGAGATGTGTACATATGATCATCAAAAGACAAGGGCAAACATGTTCATAGTAGCATTATTCCTAATATCCAAAAACCAAGACAATCCAAATGCCCATGAATATTAGTACAGATAAGCAAATTATATACTCAGACAATGGAACACTGTACAGCAAGGCAAAACAGCCATCTGCAACTATACCCAACAACAGAGCTGAATCTCAAAAACAATGCTGAGCTAAAGAAGTCACACACCAAGGAATCTGTATGATTCTATATGGAATCATTCATATAAAATTTTCAGACGGGTAAAAAAATTCATATTTATCTGAGCTGCATGAAAGAGGAAAACAATTAAGAATCTTCTGGCCAGGCCCATGGTTTCATCTTGAGCCCCCAACCACTGGCACCTGCTTCTCCAGTCTTCATATGACATATTCCTTGGAACTGCGCTCATTTAACAAGCTTATTTCGTTACTGAAAATGAGTCTGCTTGGCTTGGATATGGTCACCTCAGCCTGTTTTGCTTTGGGCTTCCAAATTTTAAATGGCACTGTTTAACATTTGGGAAGATTGAATTCCCTGCCTTAGGAGTTAATTAAGGGTCAAATAAATAATCCAGAGAGGAGGTCAGATGTGTTTAAAACTGAAAAGAAAGTCTGTCTTCAAATTAGTAAGGCCAAAAGACTTTACAATTTGAATATTAAAGTTCCATTAAAAATTAAAATAAACAAGGGACACGCCATCCCCAGAGTGGGGAAAAAGGATTAGTTTTCACAATAGCCTTGTACTGTCTTTAGGATACAGATCCTCAGTGTAATTCAGGATCCTTAAATGAGATTCAAGAACTATACACACTAAACAAGCTTTACACTTAGAAGAGGCCTGTAAACAAAGCTTTACACTTAGAAGAGGCACATGCTATTTGTTTTATACAAGTATCCAGTTTTTCACCTATTTCACATCTCTCAAAACAATTTATTACTGAATTCTCATAAAGCACCCATCATCACCCCTGGCAGACTATGATCACACAAGGCTAACTGGCCTCCCCATATTTGCTCAAACCTCTCATCAACCTCTGTTTCCCTCCCTTCCACTCCAGAGTGATCTTTCCCAATATTTAAAAAGAGAATCTGATCTTTGCCCAGCAGTGGCTTTCTGGAGCCTATAGGATAAAGTTAAAAGCCTTACAGGACCCTCACTGGTGGGCCTAGCCACCACATCCTGCACCTCCTGCTTACACACACGTCACCTTCTGGGTCTGCTTGTGCAGGACCCCACTCTCCACAGGCACAGTCCCTTCCTCCTAAGTGTGCCCACTGCCTCATACATCCTTCCCCCACTCTTCTGTCAGATTCTACTCATCTCTCTGCTGCAGATTTCAGAATACTAAAGAGGTCTCTGCTGGTGCAAATGAGGTATAAGCACCTACATATACCCACATCAGATAACAGCATCAACTATTCTTGTTCAATTTGTTTCCACTAGACTGGAAGCTTGACACAGAAACCATGACTTTCTTATCCTCTGCTATATACACGGTGCTTTTGCACATATTTGCTGACTGAATGAGTCTAGAAGCACAAAATCTACTGATCTTACAGCCTTCAGTCAATTATTAGTACAAATGATATAACCTTATCAAAATTTCTCTTCAAACATTCCTCACACCTTTATTTGTCATTAAAATACTACATGGGTTTTCAACAATAAAACCAGTATACAAGGTTTGTACATTTATATACATTAAATATATAGATTAAACACATATATAAAATATATATATATTTAAAGAGCGTATGTTTTTTCGGTAAGGATTCAGAGCAGAAAGAATATTAACGCAAGAGTAACGGCTGCCTAATGAAGTTTCATTTTAATTTCTAAAGTCAATTAATACCATGCCCAAAGGGCATTATAACAATGACCAAAAACCTCCTTTTATTAAGCACAGGGTCAAGTCTATGTTCAAACATGTGCTAAATTTTAAAGCTTTATTTAGGAATAATTTTCCTCGTAAGAGGGTGATTCTTTTATTAATAGTATCTATCAGATAAGAAATTAGCGATTAACATTGTGGCCTAACTTAAAGAAAAGAGGTCACCATAAAAATTAATCCTCTTCACAGTTGACAGTTAAAATTATCTAAGAACACCCTGTAAGGACTACTAAGTGTAGGACCATCTGAATTCACTTCTAAACGAGAAACTAGAACAGGGTAAATTACCACAGACCCTAACTTCATCTTCCCCTTACCCTGAAAAGAAATGAAGAGTGCCTGATCTGGCCAAAGCCTGCAGCCACAAGCATGAGAAAGAATCTCAAAATTCTCTCTTCATATTTGTTTTTGATCCTTTCATATATCTATCTTGTATCCTTAACAACCTCAACTCAGTTCATCAAGAGCATGAACCCTGATACATTCTCCTATCACCAGAACTTAGCAAAGACCTTAAACATATTTATAAAAAGAATTAAATATGCACAATGAATACAGCAGCAGTAAGACCCAAGGTCGGGCCACAGCCCCAACTTACCCATAAGCCAACTGTAAGTCTTACACAAGCCTGATAATTCTAAATACAATGTACAGGAGCCATTCATTATATACCAGATTATTTCCTCATTCCTTCCTGATGCAAAGTATCAATTCCTTGTTGTTGGATCAGCCATCCCACCTTTTTAGTAGGTTTATTTCAATTACCCTCTTTCCTTCTCTACTGGGTCCTTCCTTTTATTTAAATACATGCAAGTCTGCCCCAAATTGAATAAACTTCTCTGAACCCCACAATCTCTTCCAGTTTTCTCCTGCCTCAAGTCCCTTCATATCCAAAAGTCTTGAGAAAGTGGTCGACATCTCTTCACCTCCTACTCACTCTTTAATTATACATGCAAGTGAAGTAGTAAATTACAGACATGAAACTAAAGATGAAAATAATTTGCAGGCAAAATCATTACACAGTCATTTAAACATTTCAAAACTTACAAACTGAGAAGGTTACTCAATCCTCTTGGGTAGACATTCTCTTACCACTCCAATTTTATATCTAGCCCACCTCCCACTTGAGCTATACCATGGCAAGACCTAAATCCTCACCATGCCTTTTTGAATAGGGCTTATTCCTTGTGTTCCCTCTGCTTAGAATGTTTTTCCAACCTTTAGTTGATTTAACTCTCTCATTCCTCAAGGACAAATTTAAATGGCATTGCCTCTCCAGAACTTTCTCTAGCATTTCACCCAAAATAAAACTACTCCTTTATCTATGTTCTCAAAACACTAAACTCAAATTTCCCTGACAGCAGGCAACACATATTTTATTGTCTTGCTTGTCTCCTTGGTTGAACTGAATTATTGGAAGGCAGAGATGATCTTAAATGAAGTCAAAGACCTGTGAAACCCCTAAAGTCTATAGCAATTATCAGTTTCTCAAAGAGGCATGTGACTCCAAAGAATTTAAAAATACTGCCCCTTAAATCAGCACGGTACCTGTTAGAGACCCATTAAGTGTCTATTAAATTGTCACCAATATACTTGCAAAATGACTGCACAGTGATGAATCTAAATATTTACTTTGGGGGAGAGAAGGAACAAATCTTGCTTGTAGAATTCTAAGCAACATGTTGTCAGTGCCTCTGCAGGAGGTGGAGCTTAGACCCCTCACACACATGTGCTCACAGTCCTGGAGGGTGGGCCACTTGGTGACTTGCTTCCAAAGAAGAGAATGGCAAGATAGAAAAAGACTAACTTTAAAGTGAAGAAGCCTGGTAGACACCACCTTACCCTAGTGATGAAGGTTAACCTCACCCATGACGTCATGGAGGCATCATGAGCCCCTTGACAGCAATGTATCAACAAGGGCATTTTACCCCTTCTTGACAAAAATCTAGTATTCTTCCCCAAATCCACGACCTCAGTATAACCATGAAAAAAAACACTGGACAAATCCAAACTGAGTAACGTTCTACAAAATGCCTGACCAGTACTCCCCAAAACTGTCAGGGTCATGAAAAACAAGGAAATACTGAAACTGTCACAGCCCAAAGGAGACCGAGGAGATATGACAACAAATGCAGTTTGGCTCCCTGGACTGCATCCTGGAACAAGAAGATACAAACAGGAAAACTGGTGATATTCAAATAAAGCATTTGGAGTTTAGCTAATAGTAATGTATCAATACTGCCGTCCTGGTTTGGACATGTACCATGATAATGTAAGATGCTAACAATGGAGGAACTCTCTATGCTGTCTTTACAACCTTTCTGTAAACATGAAATTATTCAAAAATGAAAAAAAAAAGTTTATTTTTAAAAGTCTAGTTTCATCTAGTTACAAAACTTCTCAGATTCAGTTTCCAAACTTCAAAGAATCATTAGCTTACAGAACAGTTGTCCAATCTCCATTAAGTTACATTAGACATGCCATAAAGGGTATTTTACTTAAACCAAAGCAAAAATCTGTCAATTATAATTAAGAAAATTATAAATTACAACTTAGAAGTTTGTGATTTGCATCTATTTTTTGGTAGTGAAGCTCCAAATGTGTAATTAGTGATTTTTAAAATTTGACCCATTCAACTCCCTACCTTCAAGCACTGTAACGTGCAACCATGCAATGAGGAGTGGGGACAAACAGACCAACAAGCGATAATAAACAGTGAGGCACCACAGCAGGGGGACACGGGGTGCAATGGGAGCACAGAGCAGGAGCGGCTGTCTGTCTGAAGGAGAGGAAGATGGAAGGATCAAGAAAATGAAAAATTTGGAAGGAGATCTAGGATGGGAAGCATCTGTCAAGAGGCGGTGGGTTGAGTGTTATCAGGTAGAGGGAACACTCTACAAGTGAGAGGGCATGGCCAGTCCTTCAGTATGGTAGAGCCTACAGTGTTGAGAAGGGCATGGCAAGGAATGAGGCAACTCAGTTTTTCACTTTGCTTTTGGAACCTGTGCCTAGAAGCTTGTTCCAGAGCTTCTTTAGCTTTCCCAACCACTCTGGAGCAGCTAAAAACCTTTGTGTTTAGTCCATTATTTGCCGTAAAGACTGACCGACAGAACTGCTCTTACGAAGATAAGTACCCTCCACACCATCATATTCAACAACAATAAAAACTTAAGTGTTTAACCATAGGACTCTCTACTCGATCCTATCTACACAATGTTCTTTCTCCCCAGTAGGTGCAAAACGCCACGGAAGGCAGGTTTATAACATGCATAGGTGGCAAAAAGTAAACACAATGCTTTGAGTTCTACACATATATTCAAATTCATCAATTACAAACAGGCAGAGACGAAGGAAGGAGGGAATGGAGGGAGAGAATTCCCACCACATTAACCCCACCATACTGACACAAGCCAAAAATATAAACTGAAACCTCTCAAGGCCTCCCCTTCCTGCAACATACTGCCCCAAATGGCAGTAGAACATACAATTAAAAGTATGAGCTGTGAGGCCAAACTGCAGGGTTTTGAAGCCCAGCTCTACCATTTCCTGACTCCATGACACCTGGCAAATTCCTTAGCCTCTCATGTGCCTCGGTTTCCTGCCTTGTGAATGTGGATGTTACCAGACACTATCTAATGAATGAGTCTGATGTTTAAATTAGCATAATTAGTATGCTATGAACTATTATTGTCAGCTATTATTAATACGAACTATATACCACTGGAAGGGTGTGTTCTCTGTACGTTCACTGAACGGCAATCGTTTTCTCTCCTCACTCAAGAAAGCATGTCAGAGAGTAACGACCATTTTCTTGTCATCTACTTGATCTACTCCATATGATTTACAAAAGTCATTCTCAAGATTTCAGCTCAGTCGCTCAGTTGTGTCCAACTCTTTGCGACCCAATGGACTGCAGCACGCCAGGCCTCCCTGTCCACCAACCCCCAGAGTTTACTCAAACTCATGTCCACTGAGTCAGTACTGCCATCCAACCATCTCATCCTCTGTCGTCCCCTTCTCCTCCTGCCTTCAACCTTTCCCAGCATCAGGGTCTTTTCAAATGAGTCAGCTCTCCACATGAGGTGGCCAAAGTGTTGGAGCTTCAACTTCAGCATCAATCTTTCCAATGAACACTCAGGACTGATCTCCTTTAGGATGGACTGGTTGGATCTCCTTGCAGTCCAAGAGACTCTTCTCCAACATCACAGTTCAAAAGCATCAATTCTTCAGTGCTCAGCTTTCTTTGTAGTCCAACTCTCACATCCATACATGACTACTGGAGAAACCATAGCCTTAACTAGACGGACCTTTGTTGGCAAAGTAATGTCTCTGCTTTTTAATATGCTGTCTAGGTTGGTTATAACTTTTCCTCCAAGGAGCAAGTGTCTTTTAATTTCATGGCTGCTGTCACTATCTGCAGTGATTCTGGAGCCCCAAAAAATAAAGTCTGACACTGTTTCCCCATCTATTTGCCATGAAGTGATGGGACCAGATGGCATGATCTTAGTTTTCTGAATATTGAGCTTTAAACTAACTTTTTCACTCTCCTCTATCACTTTCATCAAGAGGCTCTTTAGTTCTTCTTCACTTTCTGCCATAAAGGTGGTGCCATCTGCATATAGCTTACTACTAATAATAAACTCTGTACAACTTACAGAAACAACCACACTTTGGTGTGTCAGAACACCTAGGAGAAATGCTGGTCTATGTGACAGAAATGGCAGCAGCTTACCTCACACTGCCCCCACACACCTCATCTCTTGCTAACAAAACACTGGTTTTGTCTGGATATCCGTTTGGCCACGCACTTTAAGGGAAGACTGAGCCTATCTCCAGTAGCACTGGCATCACCCACAAACTTGTGAAGAAAGCAAATTCTCAGTCCCCAATTCAAAGTACTAAATCAAAAACTCTACTGGTAAGGGCCACCAATCTGTGTTTTAACAAGTTTTCCAGGTCATTCTGGTACACACAGTCTGAGAATCACTGACTAAGAATCACTGAGCTAATAATGGTAATTCCCCCTAATCTTGTCAGTGACTGGTGTAGGAATGGGCATGTGACAACTCTGACTTAGAGTACTTCTGGAAATTTTGCTTATTCTTAAAAATGAACACAAAGAAGAGATCTTCTCTCTTCCTGCCTCTAGATGTTGCTGACTGGAGAGCTGATGCTTAGAACTGCTGCAGCCATCTTGTAACTGAGAGGATAAGCCAAGTCTACCTGCCATACTGGATCCTTGGTATAATCAAGGTGAAATAATAGCCAATTGTGAATCTACACTTCCATGAGACCTCCTGCTATTTGAGATATCATGTTTCATCAAATATACAGCAATGATAGAAACCATCCTTATTTTATAAGTCATCAAGGAAGGGGGATGCTGGCAACCGCACTGACAAGCTATTCAACTAAATGTTTAAAATGTCTCAATATCAGGAATGTTCATATATGAAGAAAAGGTACATCTCCCAACTGAAAATAGTAAATTCTTTATTGTTTAACCCTCTTATTGAGAAGGGGTTTTCTACTGCTTGTCATGTAGTCAGTCGTGTCTGACTCTTTTACAACCCCATGGACCATAGCCTACCAGGATTCTTCCATCCACAGGATTTTCCAGGCAAGAATACTAGAGTGGGTTGCCATTTCCTTCTCTAGGGGATCTTCTCAACCCAGGGATCAAACCTGCATCTCCTGTGTCGGCAGGTGGATTCTTAACCACTAAGCCACCAGAGAAGTTCTTCTGTTGATTACTGCTTAAAAAAAACAAAAATCATAATCAATTATTTGAAAGGACATTAGTTTCAATTCTGGGTCTTTACTAAGACACAGCCACAAAAGATGAGCAAGGATAATGGTGAGGAATCTTAAAATATAAAGTAAGACAAAGGAAAATATTGAGACTGAAAAAAGAAAGTTTAGAAGAGGCTATTATAACTGACCTCAAATATCTGAAGGGCTGGGGTAATAAAAGGGGATTAGACTTTATCTAGCTCCAGATAAAGCTGGGAAAGGCAAATTTTAACCTAAAGAATGAAATCTACCAATGGAAGAAGAGTTGTCTTAAAAAATGATTCATGCGTTCCAGCAGACACATAAGGATCACTTCAAAATCATACCAAAGGTATGATTCATGTACTTGAGAACACAGATCTGATTATCTCCAAGGATCCTTTCAACTTTCAGATTCTAAAATATTTTAATACAGCAAAGGTAAGAAGACTCATTAAAACATACAATTGAATCAAAACTCTCAATAGGACGTGATCTCAGCAGAGTGCCTAGGAGAAATCAACTTTAAGAATCAAGGTATCTTTGAGGAGTGAAACTCACAGCCCACACAGAGTTATGACTGCAGCAGCTCTAAGCATCAAATCAGCAAGCAACAGCATCTACAGGCTACAAGAAAGAAGGTCCCTTAATTATAAAAAACAAAGACTTTCAAAGATCTGCCTACCTCTCATCTAAACTCCTGTGGCTGGGATTTAAAGCTAACTCTCCACCACCCCTACCTACCTACCTGGATACAGCTTCCAGTCCATAAGAAGTCTAATCAATCCGTATCCCAAAACTAGCCAGAACGCTTCTCGCCCCCATCCCAGACTAATGATGTCAGTGCCTTTGTTCATGATGTCCCAACAAACCCAGGATGTCACTACCCATTTGCCCACCTGAAATCAGAAAACCTTGGGAAGTGCAACCAAAATATCCAGTGCCCCAGCTAGGATGACCACCACGACCCTTCTGCCAGGAAGTGCCACAACTACCGTAACGCACAGCACAGATCTCCCTCTACACAGAGACCGCACTTACTCAAGAGGGCAAGATTCAGGACTTGGTTGTTCTCTCAGATGCTTTTATTTTTCCAGTTATAATGTAAACACATTCGGGGGCCCCCACAGTTCTTTACAATGTTGGGAGCATTTCAAGCCCTTAATAAATCTAATTAATTAGTTAATCACTTTAAAAGCTATCACAAATCTTTTAAGAGTTTAATACCTAATATATTTATTGCCATTTCCTTCTCCAGGGGATCTTCCTGACCCAGGAATCGAACACGGGTCTCCCACATTGCAGGCAGACGCTTTACCATCTGAGCCACCAGGGAAGCCCCAATATATTTATATAATGGTAAAACATTTATTAAACCTATCAGCAAGTACCTGCAACTCAAAATTTTGGTTGACTTAACTAACAAAGAAGGAAAAATAAAGAATAAAAGGCCTCTGTAAAAGAGAACTGTACTTAGTTATCCTGCCCCTGGGATTCTCCAGGCAAGAACACTGGAGTGGGTTGCCATTTCCTTCTCCAATGCAGGAAAGTGAAAAGTGAAAGTGAAGTCGCTAAGTCGTGTCCGACTCTTAGCGACCCCATGGACTGCAGCCTACCAGGCTCCTCCATCCATAGGATTTTCCAGGCAAGAGTACTGGAGTGGGGTGCCATTGCCTTCTCCAATATATATGCTACCACACAGTAAATCCAGAAAAAGTCTTCTTTTCCTAGTCCATAAGATGCTCTGAACTCACTGAATCTTTATAGCCTTAATTTTGTAAATGGGGAATGAAGATTCACCAACGTCACAACCTAGAGTGCTCCTAACCAATTGTGGAAGAGGAAAAAAATCTTAATTTTTTACTACAATCATGTTTTATCTCAAATTTCATTTTAAGTCAGCTAGCTAAACTAGAATCTAAAAATGATTTGATATTGACACTGTGACAGTGAAAAAGTACAGTACATACTTTGTTCTCCAAAAATTACAAAAAATAAACTCACTCTTTTGGGCTTGTTTTTGGCTTATATAAAAGTGTGACCTTAGACTTTCTAAAATGTTTAAGACATTACTTATTACAAAAGGCCTATTGATTAACCCAGTGGAGCACTGAACTTCAAAGTTTTAAGATAGTCTATCTGGCTGATATTTGGGATCCAGAAAAAGAACTCTGTAATGAACCACAAACCACTATCCATTTACTCAGATGTCACATCCAATGGCTAAGACCTAGCAGAACTACGTAGGACAAGCATTTGAGACCTCACATTGTCACGCACTGATCAGTGATCCATTCTCAGTCCAGCTAACCTTTCTAGACTATGGGCCACCAGAAATATCACTTCAGGGAAAGAGGAAACAGCTGTTCTTTAAAGAGACAGTTTAAAGGACCGATTTGTTCCCCCCTTCATGAAAGCAAGGAAAACAGAACCCTTTACTAATACCATATCATACCAAAACCAAGTGATTACAGACTAAAATTATTTTCTAATAAAATCAGGCCATTTATGATGATCACAAATCAACCAATAATTGTTAGAAAACATTAATTCATACTCTGTGTGGGTCCAGTTCTAATAATTACCATTTTTTCAAACTTTTTAAAAACTTCAGTTGCATGTGAAGTATAAGCACTGCACAGCATTTATTACCCAGGACAAGGTATTACCAAGCCTATTTCCATAGGCACTTAATTCTAATAAATAATTACTGTTGCAGGAAAAACTTACCAGAGAGTTTGTCTTTTGATATTTCCACTGTCAGATTTGCTGCGTTCTCAAAAGAGCTCAAAAAATCCACTCAAATCTGCAAGTACCATGTCTTAACTTGGCCACACAACTATGATCTGCATTTGCTAGAGACAGACATCCACGATCAAATGAAATCCCATAATAAAATCTGAGGGTGCAACTCTAGAGAAAAGAATCCTGAGTAACAAAATACACACTGAATTTTGTAGAAGTACTTATTTAGCTAGGATAAAACATGTATCGATTTTGCTGTCTGCATGGTCTGTTGCTGTTTTCAGTGTCTCATACCACCGCCACCACTTCTGTACTTACTCTGTGCTAGGCACCGCCTCAGCACCTCAGACACATTAACTCACTTATTTTACCAGCTGAGAAACGGAGGCAGAGTTGAGTTCACTGACATGCCCAAGGTACCCATAGTCACAGCTCTAAATGAAAGGTTTAAATTTTAGTTCTTTCTAAATCTTCTCTGCTGTCCCTGGCCCCATCCTCTCTGACAAATGCATGCAAAACAAAAGGTCAAACAGACATCAAAAAGACAACCCTTCCTCAGCCCAGCTATTCTGGTGAGTTACAGCCGCAGTGCTTCTGAATGGTAACGTGAAAAGAAGTGTCTGGAGGAGTCCCTCTCATCTTTGCTCCACCCTTACACTCTTCCGTCTACAGTGTGAAGACGAGTGTGACCAGGCCAGCTCTACCACTTCCTACTTGCTTCCCTACGGAGTTGGCCTATTCACAGCCAGAAAGCCAATCATCCCACAGGCTTCTGCTTCAACTCAGGCACAGGAGTGTGGTTTGAAAGTGCCTCAAGCAGAGCCAACAGTCCTCTGATCCTTTACAGTATCAAACTCTGCAATTGTGTGTCATAGCAGCCATGCTGGAATGAGGTCAATTACTCTAGGCACCCGCTAGACTTTTGCCTTTTCTCCACCCCTGGGGTTCACGCTCTGTTCCCAGCACTTACTCAGAACTGTCGTTAGCCTTTCCCCCTTGGTTTTACTGCTCCTACGTTTATGTTATTCTAGTCTTCTCCCCTATGGATTCCTGTGGGGAAAATGAAAGGTCTGAGAGGAAAAGTAAAAATAATGAAATGAAAATTCAGGAGTCCTGTTTTAAGTCACTGTTTTAACAGGTATATGACTTGGTTCTTTCAGATAAAACCAAGCATTAAAACATAAGGAATAAATGGCTCAAATATAGTAAATAAAAAATACACATCTATGCCATAATAATCAAGTCTCTCATTCTTAGGATTCCCCCTTTTCTCCTATCCACTAGTTTCCAACTACACTGCTCTTCTCTAATCACATACTCAACTACTTCACAAAATCCACTTGTCAGAAGTGAAATATCAGAAAGAAATCAGACCTGGACACGTGCGATGTGGCTCCAGGTACACCATCCTCACTTACTTATGAAGCATTTCAAAGTCATTAAGGTTTCGTTTACCTTTCCAATGAGGGGTTCAAAGGAGATAATGCGTCACCAAAGAACGAAAGGTGTCAAAAGGGTTAAGACACACCTTCAGTCCAAGAAAACCCCCTGAAGCAACAGGTCAACAGCAAGTCACCCAACCTTTTCCTTGGTAACTATTCTTTTAATCTGAGAAGTGCAGATTTCTAATTCCTATGGTTTTGTGGAGAATCTGAACCAAATTATGTTTTGAGTTGAACCTGGACAAGCAAGGTGAGGGGCAATGAGGTACAGCGAAAGACGGCGCGCTGTCTACAGTCCCAGCAGATTCGGGCTCACTCGGCACAAACCGTAACCTATTAGCACTTGTTTTCTATTTTAGCCCCAGCTGAGTCTTCAGAACAAAGGTTATGTGTTAACTCCTAGGTCACAGTCCTGAAAAAATTAACAATGAGTTCCAATCCAGTATTAACATAACTGAACAGGGACAAAAGTAACCGAAGAACAGCACAAAAACATTATATATTCTTGCATCCAAGGGCCTCACATTTTTGTCCAAATAGTCACTAAAATTGGTCATGTATAATGCTAGAATTTGTCTTCTCTGCGTTATACACTCTGTGTTATACTGTCTCATGTTACATAAGAGGACAGTAAGGTCTTAAAAAGCCACATGCAATGGTCACTGTCTAATGTTTTGCCAAATGATGACAACTTTCCATATTTGCAAACTGATTATAATGCATACTATCCATCAACTAGATAAAAAAGACCATTCTAACTGTACTTCAGTTTTGCCGGTAAATGCATAACTGTAAAACAATAAATCAAATCACATTTACCATTGTCTTGGGTTATCTCAGAAGTGCATTTACACAGAGTGGAAAATAATCCAAAAATGTGGCATTAAGCTATAAGGCACCAAACCTTATTAAAAGCTTGTATTTTATTTAATTAATTATTTATTATTAATTAATATTTATTAATATATTTATTTAATCTAACATTAGATAGGAAAAATATTAACACTACTACTCAGTCAATAACGATATTGAAAACAGCATAACAGAACCGTGATGACTGCAAGGAAAACAAGCAAGCCAATTAAATAGGTGAAGGACTTCAACAGCTATTTCCCCAAAGAAGACATACAAATAGCCAACAAGCATGCTCAGGATTATCTGCCATTAGGGAAATGTAAATCAAAACCACAGTGAGATACCTTCACACCTACCAGGATGAACGTAATGAAAAAAACAAGGAAAGTAACATGTATTGGGGAAGATGTGGAGAAATTGGAACACTTGTTCATCAGCTGCTGAGGAAAACAGCTGGCAGTTTTAACTCAAAAAGTTAAACACAGAATTATCATATAATCCTGCAATTCCACACCTATACGTACACCCAAAAGTAAGAGAGAGGACTCAAACAGATATCTGTATACCAGCGTTCACAGCAGTTTTATTCGCAAAAGCCAAACAGTGGAAACAATCCAAACGTCCACCAAACTACGAACAGATAAAGAAAATGCTGCATGTATATGTATGACAGAATAGTTTCCAGTTTTAAAAAGGAATGAAGTTCTGATACATGCTACAAGATAAATGAACCTATGAAACATGCTAAGTGAAATAAGCATGTGTATGATCCCACCTGTAGGAAGTATTAGATCCTGACAACAGAAAGTGGAACAGAGGGAACAAGAAACTTGGGAGGAGGCAATGGGGAATTAGTGTTGAACTGGCACAGAATTTCTGTCTGGGAAGATTACAAAGTTCTGGAGATGGATGGTGATGATTATTATCAGTTCTGTTCAGTTCAGTTGCTCAGTCATGTCCGACTCTTTGCGACCCCATGGACTGCAGCACGCCAGGCCTCCCTGTCCATCACCAACTCCCGGAGTCTACTCAAACTCATGTTCATCGAGTCAGTGATGCCATCCAGCCATCTCATCCTTTGTCGTCCCCTTCTCCTCCTGCCCCCAATCCCTCCCAGCATCAGGGTCTTTTCCAATGAGTCAACTCTTCACATGAGGTGGCCAAAGTATTGGAGTTTCAGCTTTAGCATCAGTCATTCCAATGAACACCCAGGACTGATTTCCTTTAGGATGGACTGGTTGGACCTCCTTGCAGTCCAAGGGACTCTCAAGAGTCTTCTCCAACACCACAGTTCAAAAGCATCAATTCTTCCGCACGCAGCTTTCTTCACAGTCCAACTCTCACATCCATACATGACCACTGGAAGGTGGTCTGCCTTGACTAGACGGACCTTTGTTGGCAAAAGTAATGTCTCTGCTTTTGAATATGCTATCTAGGTTGGTCATAACTTTCCTTCCAACGAGTAAACATCTTTTAATTTCATGGCTGCAGTCACCATCTGCAGTGACTTTGGAGCCAAAAAAATAAAGTCTGACACTGTTTCCACTGTTTCCCCATCTATTTCCCATGAAGTGATGGAACAGGATGCCATGATCTTAGTTTTCTGAATGCTGAGCTTTAAGCCAACTTTTTCACTTTCCTCTTTCACTTTCATCAAGAGGCTTTTAGTTCCTCTTCATAATGATTATTATACAACACTGTAAATGCACTTAATGTCACCAAACTGCACACTTAAAAGCTGGTTAAAATGATACATTTCGCTATGCATACCACAATGATAAAAATCTTAAGTGTTAAAATGGTATATTTTATGCTAAATATTTTACCACTATAAATATTTTTTCAATATAGAAACAAAAAGGAAGCAAAAAATAAAAGTCCATGTGATCTCACAGGTGTGGGAAATAACATTACTCCTATCAGTCATGAAAATGAACACTGCAACTTCTAGCTGGATCTGATGATAGCTCTGGGTCAGTAACGAGTACCCCAGGAGAGCTTTAAACGAAGACAACCTAAACAAGGTCCTGATTATCAGATACTGTCTCATACTAAACAAAAAATAAATTACAGTGCTAACTTGCAACCCTACTCAGCACCTCAAAATGTTAAACACAGAATCGTTACAGGACCCAGCAAGTCCACTCCAAGGTATATGTCCAACAGAAATAAAAACAGAGCTCACACAAAAACCTGCACACGAATTTTAGCAGCACTGTTAACAGTCAGATAGTAGAAACAATCCAAATGGATAAACAAAATGTAGTATTACCGATACAGCTGGATTTTATTCAGCCATAAAAAGCAACGAAGCACTGATACAGGCTGCCCCATGGAAGAACCCTGAAACATTATGTAAAAGTCAAAGAAGCCAATCAGAAATGACTACATGTTGTATGATTCCACTTAAAGGAGATGTCCAGAAGAGGCAAGTATTCTACAGAGGTTACTGGTTCCCAGGAGTTGCAGGCAAGGGGCAAGGAGGAGTGACTACAATAGGTTTAGGGTTCCCTTCCGGAGGGATGAAAATGTTCTCAAATTAGATTGCAGTGATTGTGAATATACTAAAAACACAGAATTATACACTTTAAACGGGTAAATTTTACGATGTCAATTATATCTTAAGCTACTAAAAATAATTGCTGCCTGTCCACATTCTGATCATCCCAAGTGCTAAAGCAGAATCTCAGAAAGGAAAACAAGAGCATCTGAACACAAAGTACATTGAACTCATTTTTTAGGTCTTCGCAAGGTTAGAAAATATCCTTAGAGTTAAATAATTAAAATGATATTCTATCACCCACTACAATGGTTACTCCAACCTAAGGATTTAGATAAGCAATAATGAACTCTTAACTCTTTACTAGTTTAGAAATTATGATAGAAACAAAAGGCAAAATATTTTGTCCTTTTTACATACATTGTTCTTGAGTTCCCGAAGTCTGTTTTATCATAAATGTCACAGGCTTTGCCAGATGAGGGGACAGAATGACATAAGGAAGAAAGGATTTGCTGGAGTTGTTGTTCAGTTGCTAAGTCATGTCCAATTCTGTCACCCCATGCCGGGATCCCCTGTCCAAAAACTATCTCCTGAAGTTTGCTTAAATTCATGTCCATTGAGTCAGTGATGCTATCCAACCACCTCATCCTCTGCCCCACGCTTCTCCTTTTACCTTCAATCTTTCCCAGCATTAGGGTCTTTTCCAGTGAGTTGGCTCTTTGCATCAGGTGGAGAAAGTATTGGAACTTCAGTATCAGTTCTTCTAATGAGTATTCAAGGTTGATTTCCTTTAGGATTGACTGGTTTGATCTCCTTGCAGTCCAAGGGACTCTCAAGAATCTTCTCCAGCACCACAATTCAAAAGCATCAATTTTTCAGTGCTCAGCCTTCCTTATGGTCCAACTGTCACATCCGTACATGACTACTGGAGAAAACTTAGTTTTGACTTCATGGACCTTTGTCAGCAAAGAGATATCTCTGCTTTTCAATATGCTGTCTATGTTTTCCCTCCAAGGAGCAAGCATCTTTTAATTTCAAGATTGCAGTCACTGTTTGTAATGATTTTGGAGCCCATGAAGAGAAAATCTGTCACTGCTTCCACTTTTCCCCTTCTATTTGCCATGAGGTAAAGGGACCACATGCCAGGATCTTAGTTTTTTTTTGAATGTTGAGTTTCAAGCCAGCTTTTTCACTCTCCTCTTTCATCCTCATCAAGAGGTTCTTTAGTTCCTCTTCACTTTCTGCCATTAGGGTGGTATCATCTGCATTATCTGAGGCTGTTGATATTTCTTCTGGCAATTTTAATTCCAGCTTGTGATTTATCCAGCCCAGCATCCCGCATGATATACTCTGCATAGAAGTTAATTAAGTAGGATGACTATATACAGCCCTGTTGTACTCATTTCCCAATTTGGAACCAGTCAATTGTTCCACGTCTGGTTCTAACTGTTGCTTCTTGACTGGCATACAGGTTTCTTAGGACACAGGTAAGGTGGATGTGAGTCTGGGTGAACTCCGGGAGTTGGTGATGGACAGGGAGGCCTGGCATGCTGCAATTCATGGGGTCGCAAAGAGTCGGACACGACTGAGCGACTGAACTGAACTGAAGGTGGTCTAGTACTCCCATCTCTTGAAGAATTTTCCACTGTTTGTTGTGATCCACACAGTTAAAGACTTTAGCATAGTCAATGAAGCAGGTTTTCTGGGTTGTTGCTTTTTTTTTTTTAATTCTCTTGCTTTCTCTATGATCCAACGAATGTTGACAATTTGATTACTGGTTCCTCTGCCTTTTCTAAACCTAGTTTGTTCATCTGGAAGTGCTCAGCTGACACACTGCTAAAGCCTAGCTTGAAGGATTTTGAGCACAATCTTAATAGCATGTGAAATGAGCCCAATTGTATGGGAGTTTGAGCATTCTTTGGCATTGCCCTTCTTTGAGACTGGAATGAAAACTGACATTTTCCAGTCCTGCGGCCATTGCTCAGTTTTCCAAATTTGCTGGCATATTGAGTGCAGCACTTTAACAGCATTATCTTTTAGGATTTTATAAATAGCTCAGCAGGAATTCCACCACCTCCACTAGCTTTGTTAGTAGTAATGCTTCCTAAGGCTTACTTGAATTCGCACTCCAAGATATCTCGCTCTAGGTGAGTTATCACATGATTGTGGTTATCCGGGTCATTAAGATCTTTTTTGTACAGTTCCTCTGTGTATTCTCGTCCTTTATCATGCCCATCCTTGCATGAAATACTCCCTTGATATCTCCAATTTTCTTGAAGAGATCTCTAGTCTTTCCCATTCTGTTGTGTTCCTCTATTTCTTTGCATTGTTCATTTAAGAAGGCCTTGTTTCTCCTTGCTATTCTCTGAAACTCTGCATTCAGTTGGGTGTATCTTTTTCCCTTTCTCCCTTCCCTTTCGCTTCTCTTCTCTCCTCAGCTATTTGTAAAGTCTCCTCAGACAACCACTTTGTTTTCTTACATTTCTTTTTCTTTGGGATGGTTTTGGTCACCACCTCCTGTACAATGTTACATACCTCTGTCCATAGTTCTTCAGGCACTCTGTCTACCAGATCTAATCCCTTGAATCTATTTGTCACCTCCACTGTATAATAAGGGATTTAGGTCATACCTGAATGCCCCAGTGGTTTTCCCTACTTTCTGCAATTTAAGCCTGAATTTTGCTATAAGCAACTCATGATCTGAGCCACAGTCAGCTCCAGGTTTTGTAATCACTGATTATACAGAGCTTCTCCATCTATGGCTGCAAAGAATATAATCAATCTTATTTTGATACTGACCATTTGGTTATGTCCATGTGCAGAGTCGTTTCTTGTGTTGTTGGAAGAGTGTCTGCTATGACCAGTGTGTTCTCTTGACACAACTCCAATAGCCTTTGCTGTGCTTCATTTTGTACTCCAAGAGCAAACTTGCCTGTTACTCCAGGTATCTCCTGATTTCCTACTTTTGCATTCCAATCCCCTATGATGAAAAGGGCACCTTTTCTTGGTGTTAGTTCTAGAAGAGCTTGTAGATCTTCACACAGAACCAGTCAACTTCAGCTTCTTCAGCATTAGTGGTGGGGCACAGACTTGGATTACTGTGATGTTGAATGGTTTGCCTTCAAAACAAACCGAGATCATTCTGTCGTTTTTGACACTGCACCCAAGAACTGCATTTCAGACCCTGGTTGACTATGAGGGCTACTCTATTTCTTCTGAAGGATTCTTGCCCACAGTAGGAGATATAACGGTCATCTGAATTAAACTCACCCATTCCCGTCCATTTTAGTTCACTGATTCCTAGAAGGTCAATGTTCACTCTTGCCATCTCCTGTTTGATCACATCCAATTTACCTTGATTCATGGACCTAACATCCCAGGTTCCTATGCAATAGTGTTCTTTACAGCATTGCACTTTACTTTCACCACCAGACACATCCATACCTGAGTGCCATTTCTGCTCTGGCCCAGCCGCTTCATTCTTTCTGGAGCTATTAGTAATTATCCTCTGTTCTTCCCCAGTAACATACTGAATACCTTCTGACCTAGGGGGCTCATCTTCCAGGGTCCTATCTTTTTGCCTTTTCAGACTGTTCATGGGGTTCTCACGGCGAGAATACTGGAGTGGTTTGGCATTCCCTCCTCAAGTGGACCCTGTTTTGTCAGAGCTCTTCACCTGTCTGTCTTGTGTTGCCCTGCATGGGCTAGCTCATAGCTTCACTGAGTTACGTAAGCCCCCTCACCATGACAAGACTGTGATCCATGAAGGGGTTTGCTGGAGTATGGGCCACCAACTGTACAAAGAAACCAACTGTACACAGAGCACCTCAGAACAAAAAAGGTCATTAGGAATTCTGCTGGTGCTAGAATTAGGGGCATGTAGACACACATATATGTGCACACACACACACAGCTAATTCAAAACCTGACTGAAAGGAAAAAAAGCAGCCCAGGAGATGCTGCCTGTTTCACTACTAATTACCAGAGGTTAAGAGCAACATCCCTCAAAATACCATCCTTTCACTAAGGCACAGACTTTAGGTCAGTTTACCCATCATCGGGGCGGGGGGGGGGGGGGGGTGGTTCCTACACATTTTGTATCCACACAAATACACTTTCTCAACAATAACTTCTCAAGGCAGTCACATGAATATCACAGTGGCACTGACCTCTGACATAGTCATGCCTGCCTCCCCCTCATATAAAACAAGTTTGGTTTACTGTAACAGGGGATGATTAATGCATAAAGGAGGGGAGAGCTTCCCCCCACACACACCTTTTTTTTGAACCACAGTAGAAGCTTCCATATAAATCAATTCTAAACTGCAAAGCTTTTCTTTTCCTGTACTCCACGGTTGTCTCCAGATATGTTTGCCTACTCAGCAGGAGCAAAAGCCAGAAAGCATGCAGGCCCAAAGAAAAACACCAAGAATAAAACACTACAGAAGACTCATGGGGAAAAACATTTACTTTAACAAGCGAAACCAGAAGGAGGATTCCTGCAAGTCTTTGCAACAGTGGGATTGTTTCAAGTCACAGATTTAATTAATTATACCAACTTTCTTATCTGCTATTTAAGTCATTAACGTATCTATAATTTCCATTTGCCTCATTTGGGGACCAAAAGGTATGATTTTAAAATATAACGGCTTCCAGAGAACAGGGGTGTGCTTCCAAAAGATGGTGTAACACTGTGGGAATGAGATTCCGGGGCCAGACTTGCTAAATTCCAGCCTGTCACTAAGCCATCTGATGCTGGGCAACTCACTTCTCTGCGCTTCCATTTCCATGTCTATAAAACAGGGGCAACAGTACTAGTCTCACAGGATAGCTGCACGGACTCAGTAAGACATACATACAGTTCTTAATGCCTTGCCCCCGGGAGACGCTCAGTGTGAGTCAATCGTTGTGACAGTGGTTATTCCAAATACGAGTAAGTTCCTGGTTGATGACTCTTCCTGCCCATGTCCCTGTTGAGGCAGAATTTTCCTTTATTCAACCCACCTCCACCAGTCCCTGTGGCTCCTGTGGCCCCACAGAACTAATATCTGATTGCTCTTATCAATAGCCATCAATGTGGTTATGACACAACCACAAATCAGTTCTGTATGAATTCCACTCAAATATCATTCTGATATTCAGTTAGCTGATGGGACATAGGAAAAGACACTGGGGGGAGGGATGAATGTGGAACCTTTCTGCTGTTAGTGATTTGGGATGAGGGCAGCTCTTTTTTCACATATACCAGTATTTTTGTCTGACTTGTTTACAATGTATTTATTTGTCTAAAATCTACTAAGCTTCAATAAACACTAGAAAAAACATCTGCTTTCATTAAAACTACTACTGACCAGGTGCAATTCCAAATATTTCTATAAATTCTATCCTACGTATAGTTCTTCCTAAGGATCTAAGAGAACAAAATAATTACAGCTGTCGATTATTTCCTCTTACTGAATGAAAAATGAAAAGGGGACCTGAAATTGCATCAGGAACACATGTAGAGACTCCAGCCATCTCCTCTCTACAAGTAAGCCACTCTCTCTCTACCAGATGGCGAGTGACACTCCAACAAAACCCACATATTTAAAACAAGTGTAGAAATGTTTATTGTACGTTCCTTTCCAAAGCAGCTGCTCAAGAGAATGTACTCGTGCAGCAATAAGGAAATCAAAGTGTATGTCCAACTAATGAAATCTTTTACAAGCTGAGCACTGCACAGACTCCAACACTGGTAGCTGCCAGCTGCTGCCTAAATACTATTTTCCAACATCTTCTGAAGGCTAGTAGTTACTCAAATAGATTTTTAAAAGAAAATGAATGCAAAATATTGTAATTATTAGAAGATTATTATAATTAGACATTCTGTTCTTTCCTTTGATTCAAAGAACAAAGTAGCTGTGACTGTAGCAAAGAATGCACATGCCTTCCTTTGGTGGCTCATTAATCAAGCGAGAGGTTACACTGACTTCTGTTGTAGAGACCCTAACTTGAGATTCCTCCAAGTCCAGCTCCCACCTGAGGTCCCCTGACAAGCCCTATACTATAGCTCTCTCCAGTAACTCTTTGCTCAAGACACTGGGAAGCAAAAGGGAAATGACAACCAAAGGACCTTTTCACCTTCTCAAATACCCCTAAGCCACATTCTGGATAGGAGAATATTTAACCCAAGTCCCAACATAATTTGGAATTATCAGGATCCCTCTTACTCCTTTACAAAATACAGGAGGGAAAAAAGGAAGATTTATAGCAAGATCTACTCCTCAGATCCCTACTGGAGTAAATACTAAAAAAAAAAAAAAAAATTAATTCTGATTATCTACTTGAAAATCATTATTTCAGTCTGAAAGCAATTTAAGATTTTTAAACCCTGTTCACTATGCTTCCCTCTCCTACCAGACCAACGACACCTCAGCATCATCATCACTATACTCCCACAGTCTGTCAACAGTATCAACAGGGCTACTCAGCATTTCTTGTGATCTTTTCTTGACTGTACAAAGAGCGTGATGCAAGCACACAAAGACAGTTGTGTAAGTTTATCCTTAAAGAATCAGAAGGCTGATGTGCATTTAAAGCTGGACAAAGTAATATTAATTTCTGACTTCCAAGAAAGACTGCCTCACAAATGATTCTGTGAGTATAAAATAAATGACCTTGTAAAACTCATTTTACAAGTTTCCAAGTTGAGT
Organism: Bos indicus; assembly: GCF_029378745.1. Classification (NCBI taxonomy): domain Eukaryota; kingdom Metazoa; phylum Chordata; class Mammalia; order Artiodactyla; family Bovidae; genus Bos; species Bos indicus. The sequence continues at coordinate 8,230,792 of NC_091767.1, forward strand.
GCCAAGTGTTTCCAAATTGATATTATCATCACTGTCCTACACAATTAGCATCTTTGAAGCACTTTTACAAGTTATGGGTCTTCAAAAAACTGAATGATCTCACAACTGAAGTAAACCTGAGAAATGATCTAGTCCAATGGACCAACACATGCCTATATCCTGTTGTGATGCTTATAATCATATGAGATTGGTATACAGGTACTACCATTTGCAATTTACAGAACCAGAAACTGAAAGTTGGCTGAGTAAATGCCCTACTGTAAAAGATTAGCAAGGATTCACTACATTTACTATGTCAAGAATAAATTTCCCACAAAGAAAACTTAAGCATATTAATGATACTTCTAAACACAAAAAATGGTTTCAAACATACCGGTAAACTGGTGTTTTTATTATAATGTCCCTTTATGTCTGAAACAAATGTATATACTTAAAAAAAATTATGTTGAGTTAAATTTCATATTAGACTGTCTTCCAAAGCATTAAGGTACTGCCCCACAGGACCTCCCACCACCCAAAATCCAAGGATATTGAAAAGTCTGGGTGAGAAGGCAGATGAGGTGTACTTGAGGCACATAGAGTGTTGACATCCACAGCACTGCACCCACAGGGACCCAGACCCACAGCAATCAATGCATCTTAACGAAGTGCGAGTGTCTTTCTCAGAGAAAACCCCCACAAAGCCTGTAGGTCAGAGCGAGAGACCTCCTCTGGCGGTCTTCCTGGTTACTATTCTTAGTTCCACACTGGGCAAAGTCTGGCACCACTGGCAGCAAGATGTCACTGCTGGCAGCACGGCGGACTCCAGCTGCTCCACTGACAGCCACTTTCAGTGTGGCCAAGACTACGAGAAGATGGAGAGGGCGACTCCCACAGAGCAAGCACGCCATGTGTGCCAGACACTCTGCAGCGTCGACTCATCCAAACCCTGAATAACCCTACCTGGGGGCAAACCAAGGCTTTGAGAACTCGGCAATTTGTTCCAAAGCCTAAGCCTACAGAACTACACAACTTGAAGAAAACTCACTATCTGTAGGGTTTACAGTAATGGGTAAGGGAGCCCCACCGTATTTCCATTTGTTACAGTATCAAGTTAGGTGGTGGTGGTGGTTGCTCAGCTGCTCAGTCGTGTCTGACTTTTTGCGACCCCATGGACTGCAGCACACCAGGCTTCCCTGTTCTTCACCATCTCCTGGAGCTTGCTCAAACTCATGTCCATTGAGTTGATGATGCCATCCAACCATCTCGCCCTCTGTCGTCCCCTTCTCCTCCTGCCCTCAATCTTTCCCATCATTAGGGTGTTTTTCTAATGAGTCAGCTCTTCACATCAGGTGGCCAAAGTATTTGAGCTTCAGCTTCAGCATCAGTCCTTCCAATGAATATTCAGGGTTGATTTCCTTTAGGATTGACTGGTTTGATCTCCAGCATCACAGTTTAAAAGCATCAATTCTTCAGTGCTCAGCCTTCTTTATGGTCCAACTCTCACATCCATACATGACCACTGGGAAAACCACAGTTTTGACTATAAGTAAGTTAGGTCGAACAGGTTGTATAACATCATAGGGCCCAGCTCAAAGACCCTTGCTTATCCTACAGTGAAGCTCTAGTTTTACCTCTTCCATAACCTTCATTATAGTCTGTTTTCATAACCACATAGCTTTCTTGTTTGAAAGGTTACTACTATACCAAAACTGCCTTCATTTTTAGTCAGACTGACATTGGGTCAACCATTAAAGAGAATTTCCAAATCTACAATGCTAAAGAAAAAATCACGGCTGTTATGGGTTGCACTGTGTCTCTCAAAAAGACATGTTAAGTCCTAACCCCCAGGATATCCGATTGAGATCTTATTTAGCAACAGGGTAAGTTGCAGAGATAATAAATGAAGATTGAGTCATACTAGAGTAGGCTGGGCCTTAGTCCAACATGACTGGTATAAGAAAAGGAAACTTTGGACACAGACACAGAGAGAAGGATTTCACGAGACATCAGAGGCAGATAATGAAGCTTTGCAGCTGCAAGCCAAGGAATGCCACAGACTGACGGCTATCACCAAAAGCTAGGAGGCGGCAAGGAAGCATTCTACCAAGGGACTCAGAGAGAACATGGGCCTTCTGGCACCTTGGTTTTAGACTCCCAGTCTTCAGAACTGTGAGAATAAATCTGTAGCTGTAAGCCACCCCATTCATGATATTCTGTCACAAGAGCCTTAGGAGGAAGCTAATACAGTGGGCTAATGCTACTTGGCAGTGGCAGTGGCAATGTACACTGCAAGACCTCTCTGACACACAAAGCCCAAAGTCTGCGGTCCTTCTTAACTGTAAGCAACACAGCACTGATCCCATTACACCTGGTCTTGTCACAGAAGCCAGAGATGACTACAGCGCAGAGGGCCCGGTACCACAGGGGCCAGGTGGGAGCCAGGTCTTCCACCCAACAGGCAGCAGCAGCAGCAAACTATCCTATGGAGAGAGAAGTTACCCTAGAGAACACCATCACTGGCAAAAATTACCAAAAACAGACCACAGGTACATTTCCAGTCACATCCAGTAGCCTCACATGCTCAACAATGAATGAGCCTACTCTAATCTTTTGAAAGTTTGACAGCTCTGGGGTCAACCTGCAGCAACCTCAGGAATTAATATTAACATTATGAAACTCTGAAAATTACAAATGGGCCCCCAAAATCACTGTATTAAAGTCTTACTTATGTGGCTTCAGGTGGTCATGAGGCAGTTCTGAAAGAGTACAATTTGAATTCCAATCAAAAAGGAACTTTCTTATACATACACATTAAAGCTGACGAAAACAGGATATAAAATATCCCAAACCATGGAGAAATCACTTTGAAAAATACCAAGTTTTTAAGAATAAACACCTGATAGCTTTAAAAAAAAAAAAAAAGAAAAGAAAGAAATGGGCAAAGAGCTTAGATCAAACCAAAAACTTCTAGTTTTACTGTAATTTTGGCTGTAAATAGAACTAAGACAAACACTTAAAGATATCTGATAAAGAACCAAGTAAACTCTTCCTCTGCCCTTTAATTCTCCATTTTTCTTTCTTTTTTTTTTTTTTTTTTACTGGTTTGGGTTCTGCCTGAGCCTATGGAGTCCAGTGGCCCACAGAACAGGCATCTAGCTAGAGAAGACCTAAGTCGGACACTTGAACTACAAGTTGACAGATGGTTCCTTTATGAAAAGCAAGTAACTGATTATTAATTTACTAATTCCTACCTGGACTTTAGCCACCATTTGTAGAGAACAGACTAAACGTCTACATACCTTCAGTTTGTCTAACGTTTCCAAGGCAAGAAATTAAAATCACTACCTGAAACAACCAGACCCTGGGCAACTGTCACTGGCAACCCCCTCCCCCCATCACGAGTCGGCTAAGGTTGTTTTCAAGGTTCCATTAGAGACTAGGTTGCACAGAGACAGACAGTATAAGGGATGAGAATGGTTTGGTTAAATAAGGAGTGTTGTAAGACTGTTTCATTATGAAAACAGAGTAGCAGGGTAACAAGGTAATGAAATATGGGGCTAGAAAAGCGTTCTGGAATCACAGACTTCATACTTTGGGTTTCAAAGTTTGGGGTACCTTCTGTGAACAAAGAGAGACCAGTGAAAGTCTTTGATTTGGTGACAGGTTCCTAGAATTAAGATCTGTCAATGTTATTAGAAGAGAGTATAAAATGGCTGGTTAACATCTATCTTGGCTGAGAGGATTTTAAAGAATGGTTGCATAGTTAAACCATTAGTATGCAGTATTTTCTTTATCAACTGAAGGGTGGTGAACTCTTTATCCATCAGAAGTTTATACACGCATGACAATATTTCATAATAACATTTTTTTCCCTTAAAAAACTCATATAAACATTTAGATTTCTTTTTCGTGCCACATGTTTTGACTTTTAGAAAAGAATGTATGTCAAAAGAAAGAAGGCAATGGTACCCACTCCAGTACTCTCGCCTGGAAAATCCCATGGACGGAGGAGCCTGGTAGGCTGCAATCCATGGGGTCACTAAGAGTCGGACACGATTGAGTGACTTCACTTTCACTTTTCACTTTCCTGCATTGGAGAAGGAAATGGCAACCCACTCCAGCGTTCTTGCCTGGAGAATCCCAGGGACAGGGGAGCCTGGTGGGCTGCTGTCTATGGGGTCTCAGAGAGTCATACACAACTGAAGTGACTAGGCGGCAGCAGCAGCAGCAGTGTGTCAAAAGACTGCCTGCCAGGGCATCCAAGGCCGGTGCTCTGGGACAACCCAGAGGGCTGGGGTGGGGAGGGAGGTGGGAGCGGGGCTCAGGATCAGGGGACACATATGCACCCATGGCTGATTCATATCGATGTACAGGAAAAGCCATCACAACACTGTAAAGTAATTATCCTCTAATTAAACTAAATAAATTTAAAAGACATAAAACAGAAGCAATATTGTAACAAATTCAATGAAGACTTAAAAAAAAAATAAAATAAAAGACTGCCTGTCAAATCTAGTCTTGAATATGGACAACTCACTTTTTATACAAGCATTTATCAATATGTAAATAAATTACAAAGTGACTATAGTTTTCTTCTTGGTTTCACTTACAATGAGAACAAACATTTAATAGATACGTATTTCTAACTGCTTTAACAATATCACATCCTTAGTTGAAGAATTTACTTTGAACACCTAAGCAAGGCATATTTCTACATGTAGAAAGAGGGTTTGATAACAGTCAAATAAAGGAAGAAAATTTGGTCTGGTAAGAACCTTATCAATGCCAGGTACAATTTTCAGGTAGAAAAAGCTGTTAATATCTAACATTTAGTAAGTGTATCAAAGCATTATTCTCAGACTTTACATGTATTAACTCTTCATTCTCAAAACAACCCTGTAAGGTAGTAATATCCTCCTCCTCAAAGCTGTTCTGGATCTTTCTACCCCAAATAAGCACTATTTTACCTATGCTGCTGCTGCTGCTGCTAAGTCGCTTCAGTCGCGTCCAACTCTGTGCGACCCCATCCACAGATGGCAGCCCACGAGGCTCCGCCATTCCTGGGATTCTCCAGGCAAGAACACTGGAGTGGGTAAGGAAACCCAGAAACAGAGGTTAGATAACGATACAAGTTAACAGCTGGTATAGGGCAGGCTTGAGACTAAGCACTCAGGCTCCAGAAGACCTGCTCTGAAGGCCTCGGCTCCCTTGGCCCTCCGCAGAAGCAGTGTCTCGTCACCACAGGCCAGGCCATAGGAGAGGGAACTTGGATGTCAGATACCACCCATCCTTTACTGGAGTCATCTCAGATTTAATAACACTTGTTTGTCTTTTTCAAAGCCGAGACCCTGGATACCACTGTGGTGACCAACACTAGGACTTTTTAATCTAACAGTGGTAGAAGCAGACGAGACCAGTTTTAAAACATGATTGTTTAGGTAACACAATTGAAGCCGGTTCCCAGCTGGACACTGGGACTAGAACACCGGTAAGAGGTATGCCTGATCCCCATGGATTGGCGGTGGGGAATCATTAGTGTTGCTTTTGCTTTTTAAACTGACAACAGTACTGGCAAGGAAGAGAAAATCATATTGTTTGTTGCTTGGTTTTCTGTGTTTAAGTTGTGAGCAGGACTATGAAGAAATAAAACTATCTGAAGGGTTTGTCTGTTGATTGTTTTCAAATTTTCATAAAATACACGTGACATAAAATTTACTATCTTAACCATTTCCCAGTGTACAGTTAGTTCAGAGGCATTAAGCACGTCCACACTGCTGTGCAACCATCACCAGCACCCGTCCGCAGAGCTCTTTTCACCTTCCTGAACTGAAACTGCATCACTCGCCATTCCCCACCCCCAGCCCCCGGCAACCACCATTCTTTCTGTTTCTCTATGAGGCTGGCTACTCTAGTTAACTCATAAAAGTAGAATTATAGAGTATCTGTCCTTTTTTTTTTAAACTGGCTTATGTCACTCAGCATCAAGTTCACCCAATGCTGTATCATGTGTCAGAATATCCATCCTTTTTAAGGCTGAGTAATATTCCATTATACATATATGTTACATTTTGTTTATCCATTCAGCTATCCATGGACAGTGAGGTTGCTTCCCTCTTTTGACTATTATGAATAATGCTGTTATGAACACGTGGTACCAACATCTCTTCACGTTCCCATTTTCAGTGCTTTAGTGTATACACCCAAAAGTCAAATTGCCAGATCAAATATATATTTTTTGAAAAATCACCATTCTTCTCTCACAAGGTCTACATAATTTTACATTACCAGCAACAGTGCACTAAGGTCCCAATTTCTCTACAACCTCACCAATACTTGTTATACTGGTTTTCTGACCAGAGCCATCTTTTTCTTTAAATTCTAGTATAGATGATTTACAGTATCATGCTAGTTTCAAATGTAGTTAGGAGTCTTCTAATGAGTACGAAGTATTATTTACTGGACTTTTAAAAACATTATTATTTAAAGCTATATCTACATCAACCAAGAGTGATTAATCATGTGAAATTTAGTGATTCATTTTTTCTTTGGTCTCGAGAAGTCCTACAATCTGTGTTGATTAATATTGCTACAGAGTCACTAAGATTCCAGAGAGTGCACCCACATGGGCTTATGAACTGAAAACTGAAAAGGCTTGTGAATAAGGTTGTAAACATAGTGTACAGCATTTCAACATCTGCAGCAGTGTTTTAAGTTCTGGAATCCCTGAATGTAATAGTATTTGCTTTGATCAAGCTCAGAAAGGGTGGCCCAGAGGCTTCTTACAACACTAGGGAGTCAGGTCTGCTTGCAGACTGGGCAGTGTCCTCTGGATACAACTGATGCAACACTGGGAGTGAAAGACTAAGCCAGCACCAGATAATATAAGTAAATACATTAAAAGTATTAAAAGTTATATTAATAAGATCCACCAGACAAAAAATTTTATCTCAAATAGTGTGTATTTGACTTGTAACACCATACAGCTCCAATTAAAGATTTGTGTCTGGATTTTATTCTAATTATCATTTGCAGTTTTCTCTCTCAAGTACAATAGTCTGAGAAGATATTAATTATGTATTACCTATACAGGTCACAGATTTTGGCTTTGTAAGAAAATAGAATATCCTCATCTAGACCCTGGTACAGTCTCAACTGGTGGTGAGAAACTTTAATTATTAAATAACTTCTAAATAAATACATATATTTATTATTTTAATGCTTTAGTAACCTCATTTTTAAAAGCCAATTAATACTACCAGAAAATGTAACCTAAGTCATATTTGAAATTAACAAACAAGTATCTTAAAACAAGTTGACTGTTAAACCTTCACTACTAAACTAACAGGCCTCTATCTTTTTAATATTTTCTGAATTCCAGAAAGATTTATAAAACATATCAACATGTTTTGATGAAAATTTTCAGTTTCTTTTTTGTATTAAATCATATTTAGATGCTTTAACACCTTTATAAGGAATTTTTAGATAATTTTAATCCATTCCCAGTGGTTAACACACAAAACAAAATCTAATTAGTTTTAGTAATATAAAGTTTTAGTATAAATTTCTTAGGTATGAATTTTGCACACATATTTAGGTTATATATTTGGTGGCCTGTATAATTAACAGATAAAAACAAGGAGTGACTTTTGAGAGCAGTTATTTGGAGAATAGCAGTCAACAAGTTCCGTAAGTATGGGATATGGTTTTGTTAAAGTTACAACAACTTATCAAGATTCTAAAGTGTCCTAAACACAGACGAACTATTTCTTTTAAGACCTGAAACATTGACAAGGCAGAGGTATAGAATACTTTAAAGTACTTTTTATTTAGTCTATGAAGTTCATTTTAATCTCAATGAAGTTTCTTCTAAAGAAAAATTATTCAAAACTCTAGTTGTATATTTTAGTTTGGTGTACTTAGCATAGATCACACAAAATTATAAAACACAGTTGCTATCTTTAAAAGCTAATTTAAATTGTTACTTGTCTTACCTGACCAGTTAAAATAGAGTTGATCTATTTTTTTATGACCCTCAGGCTAAGAACGGTTTTAACATTTTTAGGAGTACAACAAGGCACCTGACATGGCTAACAAATCCTAAAATATTAAATTAAAATATAAATCAAAGTTTTAAAAATAACTGTCTCTTTTATTCTCCAAGTAATAGCAATTTACATTACACACACACACACGCACACGCACACGCACACACAACCTCCTTTAACCTAATTCGTAGGGTATCTGATCTAAGTACCGGATTCTTTCTGTCTCTTGTCACCAAAACCACAAGCTCCCTCCTCTGCTGCACAAAGCTGCTCCCCAGCAGGACCACAGTCCCAGGCTTCCTTTTACATGGGCAGGGTCACAGGGTTGCTCTCCCTACGGGATGTTATTAGCACCAGTGATGTGAGTCACTTCAAGTCAGGGTACTTAAGAAACAGTTATGCTTTCTCCATATTCTCTTTCTCTGGCTGAATGATGAGGGAGTAGAGTCCCTATAGAAAGCCAAGTCAGCCAGAACTGCCCACTGCAGGCAATGTGTTTCTCGTGCTGAGCCATGGAGAGGTTTATTATATTACAGTTACTTAAGAAAATGCAGTATCAACATACACATCATATGTTTGCTGCCTTTCGTATTTAACTAACTTCTACTTAATGTGGAAGTTCTCCCAATCCTAAAACAAAACAACCCTTTGCAAACAGACTGTTTATATTGCTGAAAGCAGTCTGTCTGTTTTACCCATCAGTCTTTATCTTGACAACTGGCTACTGCTGCTCTTTTTTCCCATTTACTGTATGTATGCGCAGATGACTTTTAATGTAAAACCTCACTATAACTACATTTCCAATGAGTCGAAACTTAAAGCCACTCCTGCTTCATATATGTAGCTCAAGTGCTAATACAGCACTGAGACACGAGCTCATTCCATTCAGTGACTATGTTACAGAGCAGAAACGAGTAAGCCGATTGAAACAGCCCCCTTCACTTCTTTATTGTATATAAAGGCCAACAAAACATGAGAAGAAGAATAAATTTCACTTAACCTTGACACACTGTAGGATCTCCAAAACTAGAACTTTCCAAAACAACAGAACCTGGACAACTCCAAACTCTGCATCTTGACACCATCACAGATTCAAAAGCATGTCGGTTATGCCACAACACACGCTTCTGTAACACGGAGTCTTTCACACGTGACTGGCAAAATGGGAACGACAGCAGTGCAGTGGGAAACGGTGCTGGTTTCTAAGTGATCCTTCCCAGCATGCTCATGTTTCAAAGCTGTCAAGGACAAGATTTTTCACAAATAATAAAGACTCAGCGGGGGAATGGGGGGGCGGGGGAGAAAACCGGTGAGATTCTTACCGAAGCACCTGCCTTTAGTACAAGCGGTGGAGACTGATTTAGCACCTTCCATATCTGCTGCACTTTGCACTACCTGGTGATGCTGTGGGCACGCGTGAAGGCTAAACCCTGGACCAGAGGTTTCATTTTGGGGAAAACTGGCCTCCAATAGAAGCTAATACCTACAAGAATCTACAGATCAAAGAAGGAAAGACATGTCCCAGGATAAAAGAAGGTCTTGAACCATCTGGATATGAAGCTGAGCACAAACGTCCCCAGTGCTACAATGCCAATATTTTTATTTGGATTGTCATTGTTTTTGTTAGTGCTCTGATTATAAAGTCACATGGTTTTAAGCAGTCTAGCCTTAATCTTATTTTTTCGCACAGTCCTGTAAGCTTTATTGTTTGATTTGACAGAAGAAGAGGGTTTTCAGGAATATCACATTATGGTAGATATGACTGTACCACAAATTGAGACAGTAAACTGCAAATGCCAAATAGGCAGAATGACACATTCCAACCTTACAGGGCCCCATTCAAAATCTTGTAAAATGTCTGACAAATACCATCTTATTTAATCCTAGACCACTATATCTTGAAAACTACCTCAAAATTATGTGGTCCCTACTAAATAATGGAAATAACAAATATGACCCACAAATGGCACAACGATGTTCCAATTCTCTATTTTTCCAAATTTATATTATAGTTGCTTTTAACTTGAGCTGCATTTTGAATTTGCAAATTAGAGTAGTAAGTCTTTAATGTAGCTTCTCTTTTCTTCCAACCCCAAAACATGCCATTACCCACTAGGTTTAAGCAAAAGCACTTGAGACTGCTTAAATTTTGAATGTATAACTCCTTTATTGGAAGGCATAACCTCTTCCTTCAGAGTCAGCTTTGATGAAAACTGCCTTACAGAAGGCAAAACGACAGCATCCTGAACATACAAGGCTATGTAGAACTACTATTTAGTTCATACTCAAAAGCAGCATTCCTTAAAACCAAGTAGAATGACAGATTTGGAGTTCTCTTCATTTTCATCCAGAATCCCAGAGAATACACCCAGTGTGTGGTGTGCGTGCCCCTACATCCTGTGGCCCTGTCTGCCAGCTACTGGCCCTCTTAGGGTTTCTGGTCCTGAACTTCCCAGTTACAAGGAGCTTGGGTTTTCTCACCACTACCACAGCACCTTTCGAGATGGAGCTCAAAGGGATGTTATTTTGGTGTGCGGAGATTTTAGGGGACCCTGTTGATCCCTGTACTAGTATCTTACCAGCAGGGAATAGCACAGTTAAAGACTGTACAACCCCTTCCTGACTCCTCTTCAAGCCATTCCTGCCTGTGAATCCATCAAACCAAATGTTAGGCTATTTTTCTTCTCTGCTCCCTTCATTCCTGTCTCTAATGACACCTACTTAACACCTATTAAGATACTTCTCCCCTTTCATTCACCACTTTCTTTTTAGGAGGCCTACCCTTGGCACCAATTTCAACAAATATAACATTTCTGAAAATCTGAGACTCTGGATTGAATATCAATTTTCCCGACATAATAAAATGCCTCTAATCTGGCACTTCTGGAGCACCAACAGTGATCATTTGTGCTAATAATGACCTTGAAGTACTTTAAATTTCCAAAGAAGCTTCTGAATCAAAAGAATATTCAATCATATGCTGTACAGTTTTAATGTGAAATGCTTTGACGGTATTCTCAATCTTAAGTATAACTGGTATGCCATAGCATATGGGAAATATACCCACTGGATCAATATACATGTTCACCAACCATTCCAGCTAAGAGTAAGGTCTGACTAGAGATTGCTTAAATACTGGTCTTGCATTAAAATCATCATCAGAGCTTTGTTTATTCACTCCACCCCTCTATATATCTGATACACCTAGTGCTCAAGTTTACAAGAAAAAAAAAAATTCCAAATGATTCTAACGTAAACTCCTTCTCCTTGAGAACTACTGCTGTAAATATTGATAGAAATCAGCCTATGTGAAAGTGAAAGTCGCTCAGTGGTGTCCAACTCTTTGCGACCTCATAGTCTACACAGTCCATGGAATTCTCCAAGCCAGAATACTGGAGTGGGTAGCCTTTTCCTTCTCCAGGGGATCTTCCCAACCCAGGGATTGAACCCAGGTCTCCTGCACAGCAGGCAGATTCTTTACCAGCTGAGCATGAGGGAAGCCCAGAAATCAGCCTATAGATATGTGATTTTCATCCCTGCACTGGTGGGGAACATTCTGAAAACACAGGCTTTTCAAATATATAGATTCCAAGGCCCATCCCAGACCTACTATGTCATAACCTCTTACGGCAAAACTCAAATATCTGACTCTCCAGGTGATCCTGACACAAAATCAAGGTCTGAAAACAACTGCTTTATAATCTTAAGGAAAGAGCTACTACTACTCCTGGTGTTTACAACAGGTAGACAGAGAATCAACATATGGGTATATCTTCTCAGGAGAGTTTAACACATTAGACTAGAAATCAGAGGTCTCCAAGAACCTCAGCATGTACATCCAGAGACCCCAGTGGTTCAAGAATATCATTCCTCCCCTTTCAATAAGCCAGAACAGCAAAGCCCCAAAGTAAAACAAAGTTTTTAGTGGGAAGAGTCTCCTGATCATTACAAGAAAAACAGGATGTAGTAACTGCATATATTTTGCCATCAGTGAGATGTGCTTCAAAACTTTCCTCCACCAGTTACCAGTGACTTATTAGTTTACTCAATCTGTCTAAACCCATTTCTTCACCTATAAAATGGGCACAAAAACCTTAATAGAAAGTTAAATGAGACAATATTTGTAAAAACAGAACTTCTATATGCTATCTCCATTCTCCTTTGAGTCATATGCTCTAACCTATTATATACACTTCTATTCGCCCTTACCTTGGGTTACTGCTATTACAAACAAGAGAACACATGAGACACATTTCAATTTTGTTCCTCCAAAACTAACACGAAGCATGAACTCTGTCTACTGACAACCAGCTGAAAGCCCACCAGTACCTAGATTCACAGTAACTTCAGGATGGAATTGTTTTCTTCCTTACCTCTCAGGTTCTGATTCTAGTAGAGCAACAGCTCTCCAACTTTAGAGAGGTAAGAAGGGATAGGGAGCTTGTTTAAAATACAAACCCCCTCCCCCCACCAGCAAAGTCATAATTGAGTCAGGCAGGGACCGCAAAAATACACATGCCCAGGCTTCCCTGGAGGTCCAGTGGTTAAGACTCCAAAATCCCAGTGGGGAGGGGGGTGTGGGAAGGGGTTAACAAGCTTGGTCTCTTGTCAGGGACAAGGATCCCACAGGCATCACAATGCAGTCCCCCCCCCTCAAAATTACACATTCCTTGGTCCAACTCCCTAAGGTTCTGATTCTTTAAGCCCTTAGAAGACCAAAAAATCTGCATTTACCAAGTCCCAGGCCTATCCTAAGACAAGAGGTTCTCTGACCACCCTAAGAAACACAGCCAAGGAGAGAAAGCAGACCATGCGTACTGTCTGGAAGGGTTTGGGTGCCTAATTCCCTGCCAACTCTGTTTTCTCACTGGGCTTTCCAAGCCATGGATCTGGTATCTTCCTCACCTTTGCCATCTTTCTTCACGTGAGCAGTATGTAGTTAAGACAGAATGCAAAGGGGGCATAAGGGGAAAGAGAAACTTATTTCATGTACCTACGATTCTTTGGGAGCATCTAAGCCAGAGTAAACAGTAACTATCAACTCCTGCTCCCTCCAACTGTGAAGAAAACTGATGTGCTTACTTTTCTGCGAACTGAATATTCAAATCTCTTCCTGGAAATGAGTTGATGAACATACAATCCACACTCTGCAAATTCATGACCAAGATAAAACAGAAATAGCTTCCTCACAACTAGAAAGAAAAACAACCAAAATACTGCATTCAAAACAAAAGTTACTTTAAAAACCACTTGTTCGATATTTCATGATGAAAGCAATATACATAAAGGACACGTTTTGTTAGCAACATGCAAAATTTTACCTTTAAGATACGGTTGTTTGGCTTTAAGTATATTAAAATAATGCAGTATACCAAGATCAACAGATTTACCCACATTAGACACGCAGAAAAGAAAAATTTAAGGTTGAATTTTATGTACAAATGTATTACTGTCATAATAATATTCACTGAATCCTTCAAGCGAATCTCATCTTTTTCCCAAGTTCAACTTAAAGTACCTATACCATAATCTAATAAAATACAAAACACAAAAAGAATCACTTAGAATCATTTCCAAAAATCGCTTAGAACAAGAAAGCCAAATTTTATTTATTTATTTTTTAACAAACACTAACTTTTCAAAGTTAGAGAATACATATCAAACGATAAATTGTGGTAGGTGACTTTAAGGTTCTTCCCAATTAGAAATCAATCTTGGTAATCAATTTAGAAAAACTTCAAAAATGTATGTTAGACATATACATCACTTTAGCTAAACCTAACAGTAAAATATGTTAAACAGAAGATTATAAAAGGACACTTTAATTTTAGCTGAAATTGCAAATTCCACAAAAGTTGCTAATAAACCAGGAAAACAAGTATTGGCTGTAACTTTTAACCTTAGCTAGCAATATATTAATATATATAATGCTTCTATAGGTAGCAAAGTGATTACAAGTAATGAAAAATTTTAAGTTAACTCAAAATAAATGATACTATTTCAAAATAGTTCCTGGGAAATCCACACTTTAAAATATTTTAATTGTTCAAACTAGGATCTGAAATTTCTTGTTTAAAACTTCAGAGTCCTAATACCTATAGCATAACAGACTCCAAAATGGAGGGACCTGAAAAATCAATGAATTAACTCTCTATTTGATAAACAGGAGGAAACTGAGTCCAGAGTTTTTTGGTAACTTGCAGAATGATAAACCTGATTCCTTAACTCCAATGTTCCCTTTATATTATTGCTGTGTCCTGCGGAATTTTTTTTTTTTCCTTCTTTTTTTTTGAGTATCTCCAATAGGGATAAATAGTGGATTGTCTTTAGGTAAAAATCAAGTCAGTGAACTTTCTAAATGAGGCTACATTTCATGATTTTTTGAAAGACATGAATGCTTTCAGAGCCGAATAAGAAATTAAGAATTTCTGAGAAGAAACAAGGTACAGAGAGTATCACAAGGAAAGTTTTAACCACAACAGTGTTTGCAGAAAGCACACTGTAAATCAAACCAGCCCATGGCAAAAACAGCAACAACGGAAACATTTTCTTTCTTTTTGCATCCCACCTAATTTTTGCAATGGCTTCCCAGGTGGCTCAGTGGTAAAGAACCCGCCTGCCAAGGCAGGAGACACACAGGAGATGGGTTCAATCCCTTGGAGAAGGAACTGGCAAATCCACTCCAGTATTTATTCTTGCCTGGAAAATCCCAGGGACAGAGGAGCCTGGTGGGCTACAGTGCATGGGGTCACACAAACAGCCGGATATAAGTGAGGGACTGAGCGTGCAAACATCCTCATTTCAGTACTCCAGAACATATCCATTACATAACCCTGACTAACTGACCTTATGGAAGCTTGCAAAATCAAAGCAAATGATGTTAAAAGGCAGAAATGAACTGCCCATGATTTATGACACGTGCCTACTAGGTTTCAGGCAATATGAATTTGGTGTTTTGTTTCTGAATCATTCTGAACATACTATCCTTCCTTCATCACTGCTTACAATTTTACTAAAAGTGGGCCATTTTTCCATCGCCTTCCTTTGGAAATTCACCATAGATGTCTAGTTTGTTCTGTTTCTGTTCACTCAAAAACAAGAAATAATCTTCTCTCCTCATACTCTCCTTTAGGTACACAGCTCTTTGTCCAAATATAACTCTTCCACTCTCACAACTAATCATGTATTTCTATGATTTTTCAAGTGGCAAGAGGAGGAAGACAATAACAAGATGGGACTGTCTTTGTTAAATTTGTCCCTTTTTTTTCTTGATGGTATCAAAGCTTCTTGCCCATTCAAAGATTATAAATTGTCCTACATTTTCTTTTAGTGTTTCCATAATTTAATATTTCATATTTTTACTTTTAATTCTTTTAGAATTTTTGTTTATGTAGAGAGCAATTTCCCCCAACTAGGTAGTCAATTGACTATCATTTGCTAAGTAATCTTTTTCTCCCTTCACTGATTAGAAATGCCACCTTCACTATCTACTAAATTCCCACAAACCTGTCAATTTCTCTTTATTCTGCTTCAACACCTATTTGCTTTATTCCTCTGCCAGTGGCACGTTGATCTAATTATTGACACTTTATAGTACATTCACTTTTTGACAGAGGAACATTTTTCTTTTTCAAGATTTTTTTTGACTATATATATATATGCATCATTTTCTCAGATCAATTTTTCTCGGGTTTCCCCTCCAAAACAAAAAACAAAAAACCCCAGAGTTTCTTTTGAACCAGAATTCCATTAAATATATACACAAAAATGAGGGGGAAAGCTTCTTACAATATTGAGATTCCCACCCAGTAATAAACAGATACTATATGAAGCCCCCTACACACACACAGAGACATAGACAAACTCAATCTTTTAAGACTAGTAGAATACTGACTAGTATTCCGGCCCCAAATGAATGGTTTTCCTTATTTGTAAAATAACATTTCCATTCCTAAATCACAACATTTTAGAGCTACAGGGACAGTGCAGACCACTTAGTCCAACACCTCTTGTAATCCCAGTCATATTTACCTCAAGTCTACTTAGGAGAATCATTTCAAAATTAATTTCCCTTTAACATGCAACACAATCATAAAAGTGCTATTTGAATCACATTAAAAGGCAAAGAAGTGGGCCACAATACTAAAGAATGCCTTGAATTTAGGAATCCCTTTAGAATGAGATCCATACCTAGGGTCAAAGAAAAAAACCCTGAGTACGACAAGTGCACACACTTGAGACAATCCCAAGTACTGTGTTTAGACACTCATGTTTCCAAGGTTAAAGTCGTTTTGTTATGGTATTGTCCAGGAACCAAGTTTCACAGTATCAAAGCATTCCACTCCCAACTGTTCCAACATATTAAGAACACAAATCCAAAAACAATCTCCAAATGGAATAAGCCTGAAACCCAATTCTAAAAGTGCTTCTCAAGCCTGGCTGACCATCTAATTACCTGTGGAGCTTCTAAAAACAAGACTGCTTGGGTCTCACCTTGAGATTCTTCCTCAGCAGGTCCAGCAATGCTCAGGCATTTTTTTTCTTTTTAATGTGGTAGTAGGTTCTATTCTCAGCCTGAATTAAGAACCACTATTCTAAAATATTCAACAAGAACAAACCTCCATAATTTTCCAAATATCCTTACATTGGGGGGTAAGGGGGAGTGGATAATTTATAGGAGCATCTTCACCAATATTTGCTGCTGATTACAGAGAGCT
Source organism: Bos indicus (assembly GCF_029378745.1). Lineage (NCBI taxonomy): Eukaryota > Metazoa > Chordata > Mammalia > Artiodactyla > Bovidae > Bos > Bos indicus. The sequence goes on from NC_091767.1 coordinate 8,247,536, forward strand.
ATGTCCCTATGTTATATCACGGTCTTGAAGTGAAAACAAAGCTAAAATAAAGCTTTAGATAGTTCACAGGTTGATGACCCCATTATGGTAGGTGAACCTTTTTTTCCTTTTTTTTTTGTCCCTTGAAGGCAACCTTCACTCCACCTCATCTCCAGAACAGCTGATGTTCACTTTAAAAGTGGCAGAAAGAATTAATATTTTAAGAAAAACTTTAAAACATACCCATAAAAATAAGTACATAAAAAGAAAAATTAATGATTGGGTTGCAACATCATGACATTTCATGACATTTTAGTCAAAGAAACTGTGCTCCTTGACTGCAGTGAACCACCAACACACCGAACACTCTCTAAAAGGAGCACAAAAGCAAAGAAAGGCTGACACACTCAAGGAAAAAACTTAACACACAAAAATGCAATATGCAAACCTGTTCCTAAGCTGTAACCTTCCAAGAAAATGATCTCACTTTCTAATAACAACACATTGTACTAAACTGTGAAGCCTGGTATAACTCCTGTTCCTGGTATGAGTGACTCACAGACCTGCTATCCCTGGGAAAAACACCTGAAAAATAGAGCACATAAAGCTAGACAGAAAGTTCCACGTTAAGTAATTAGTGATGGTAAAGTATGCATTAAACAGACTTTAATCACAAGGTTCCTGAAACAAGTCATCCTACAGGTCCTCCACGCTCCAGCTTTGGCCCAATCAAAAACATTTTTTGACAGTCTAGGGAGTCATTTGATGAAAGAGATGTCAAGTGTTTTCCATCTTGACAGGAAAGGCAACGTTCATAGAAATTCACCCCTTTACTGTCAAAAAAAACTTAATTTTTCTTAAATAAGCACTGTGCTTTGGTCCAAGCAAGAGTCAAATAATTGTACATTAAAAAAAAAAAAAGCAAGTGAAGAGACAAGTTTCATGGTTTAATGCAATCAGTTTTGACAACCTCACCAACATCTTTTCCTGAGAATGTAGCCCAAATCAAATTCTTAGATCTTAACCTTTAAGTCACATGACCACATGAAGTACATAAAATGTAAGTAGCAAACATGACTCAGAGAACAATTGTAACCCAAAAAATCTGCAGAAAAGCTGAGAAGATGTATGTTTACAAACAATGACAAGCTTGCCAAGAGATTAAAGCTAAAAAAGAATAAACACCTTTCTCTAGAGCTTTTACTTATGAATGATTTCTATGCAAGCCATGTACCTAGTATTTGTTAAAGAAAGACCCTGCTCCTGGAGTATTTCAAGCAAAACAAGAAAAAAAGTTAGAAAAAATCCTTCCTCAGTAAGTATTTCAATTGAAATACAGTATTAATACATTAGAATAAATAACTTAGCTGAATTAGCATGTCGTTCAGTATCAACTTTATAAAACATTCAGACATATATCCTAATCTTGAAAAAAGAACAAAAAACTCAGACATAGTAAATCACAGATATCTTTCAAAAAAAAGTCCACAACCTGAACTTTTACTCTGTCAAATACAATTAAAGTTTAGGTAAATGGGCCGTTTTGGGGGGATTATTCTGCCTAAAAAACTTGTGAAACAGAATTCCAATTTTAGTATGTTCCAAAAGCTTACTACTAAGAAATACCTAGGATGGATTACATTAGAAACAATCTTCTCAGGAATCTGAACCTGACACCAAGGTTTTGATTGCCCACATTGTCTAAGACCTGGAGAGATAGGTAACTTAGGCTTATTCGATACAAGCCTACTTATACATGCTGTTAAACTTGACTACTATTTCAAAAACCTCTCCCTATGCTTTTTGTCTCTCTTGCCTTCATTCCTTTGCATGTCACTAACCTACAGAATCAAAAATAGTATCCCCCATACCAAACATACTCTTCGATTCAGTACGGATTGGGATGTTTTCAGAGCTAGACTTCCAGTTTAAAACATACTTCAAAATTTTCCTTGACCCCAAATTTGGCTCATAATAGCTAAAAGTTAATCACCTTTTTATTTTTTTCTTCCTAATTTTCCCCGCTCTTCCTATAAACCTATCAGCAGGAAACAAATTATCTGCAGACAGGGCTGGGAAAAAAGGTTGCTTGTTCAACCTAGGAACACAAGACCAGGAAAACTACTCACAAGACCAGGAAAACTCCAATCCTGAATTTGCATGTAAATTCTGCAAGACAAAAGTCTCACACTGTCTTTCGTGATTCGACTTAATTCAATTCCATGCTTTCTGAAACGTTTGTATTTAAAATTCTGAATAACAACCAAGACGATTAAAAAGACAACGAACTTTATTTCAATTAACCTAGGTACATCTCAGTAAACTGAAAAATCTGAGCACCTAAAATCTCCTCCTAGGCATAGGTGCCTGAGCAATCTAGGCAAAATGTCTTCTCACAGAAGCAATGTACCTGAAGAGCTTCCTATATTCTCTTCTGGAAGGTTTTTTTCTCTTGCAAACACTCTCATCCACAACTCAGTGTTTCCAAAATACACTCAAACTGATTTAAGTTGGAGGACGCAGATTTACCAAGGTTTTTATAAGATCATTTCCTTACTTTAACCAGTTAACGCTGTCAAAAAAAAAAGGGGGGGGGGGGGGCGTGGGGTGGGATCTGCAAGTGGTTTTTGAAGGATTTACCTGGCACACAGGAAATGTACAAGAGGGGAAAAGTCCCCAGAGCCAAGCTTGGGGCTTGTGTAAACATAAATCACCTGCGTACTGCCCTGGCTACCAAAAACAACATTCCACCAGAATGTGTATCCAGGTGGCTAAGTGATTTTCTGGAAGTGAGAATTAAAAACGCTTACACCCATCACATACTATACAATTTTACCTGTTACTAAGAAAAGGGCACGTCTAATTCAGCCAAAAAAACCAAAAAAAGTCATTTTTCCTCCAAGGAAAGCAGCAGTTTGTAGTCATTTGCAAGGGACAGGATTGCAGGAAAAGAGGAGGGGGCGTGGAATGGAGGGGGGGCAAAAGAAGAGCCAGCCAGGGGGGTTGCACAGGGCCCCCACACAGGCCACTGCGGAGAGAAGACGGGGAAAAGAGGGGAGGATGTCTCACCGGGGGACAAAACCGAGTGCAAACTGGCTGGAAGAAGGAAGGTTCCCCCCAGGAGGCAAGCTGGGGTGCAGATAAAAAGCGCTAGTGGCTGGTTACCTTGGGATACAGGGCAAAGGGACCCCGGGAATATGAGAAGTCTACGGAGATAAGAGGGGAGAGAAAGGGCGAGGCAGGGTCTCCGCTAAGTGCGAACCAGGGATGGAGACAAACAGCCGGACTTGGGCCTCCCCGGGCCAAAAGGCGTGGCCAGGGATCCAGACCGAAGGATGGTCTTCTTGAGACGCCAGGGAAAGTGCGTGGCAAACCCCTCCTTAAAGACCCCCGGGCCAAGGCCAGAGCGAGGAGCCCACCTGCGGGGCACCTAGGGGGCAGAGCGCACTCTGGAGGGCTCGGCCTCGCCCGCGGGGCCCTCTGCAGGGCTGGCTGGCCAGGCCCCCGCCCCCACCCCCGCAGTGCTCTTACCTCCACACCTGCCCCATCTGCAGCAGGTGGATGACCGACTGCCAGATCCACACGGAGAGGCGGCAGAGGCGCTGCGCCCCCGGCGTGGCCGCGGGCCCCGCGCCGTGGCCGTAGCCGGCCCCCATCATGGGGGGGCCCCGGCTGCTGAGCCCCTCCACGGCGCCCAGCCCGCCGCCCGTGTAGTCCTGCACGAACCAGCGGAAGCTCAGGCTCTGCACCAGCAGCGACGGCACCAGCACGAAGAAGAGGGTCAGCCCGAAGTAGCCGTAGTCCCCCTTGCGGTAGTAGTCGAGGGCCAGCCACAGGTCGGTGCCCACGTCCCCGAAGAAGACCAGTAGCGCCAGCACGATCCACAGGCAGTCGAGCCACGGCCGCTCCACCTGCGGCGGCTGCAGCCGTTCGGCCGAGGGCGTCGGGGGTTGGCGACCGGCGGCCGCGGGCGGCTGCAGCGGCTGGTCCCCCCCGTCGGCGGCGGCGGCGCTGCGGCGCGGCTTCTTGCCCAGGAGGGAGCGCAGGCAGGCGGAGCGGCAGCCCCAGTAGCACGAGGAGGTGTTGCAGCAGTGGCAGATGTGCAGCGAACTGCTCTCGCCGGGCTCGCTGCCGTCGCCGCCGCCGCCGCAGCCGCCTCCCCCGGGCTCCCCGTCCTCCTCGCCGCCGCTGCCCACCGCCTCGTCCAGGTTGTGCAGCTGGGCGAAGCCCACCCCCACGCCACCGCCATCGGATTTCGCCGCCATCTTGACTCTCTTCCCAGCTCCGGAGGTTGGGGGGGGAGGGACGGTTGGGGGGGGTAAGAAGGCAGGGAACGGGGAGGGGGGGGGAACGAATGGAGAGGAAGGGGGGCGGGGAGGAAGCGGGGGAGCAAACGAACGAGGGGGGAGTGGGCCAGGGAACCCCCTCCGCTTCCGGGTAGTTGGCGTCACTTCCGGGCGAGCCCCCCAATCGCACGGCGCCCGCAGCTCCCCAGCCCTACCCTCCCGGCCAAGATGGCCGCCCTCCTGTGCCTCAGCTGCTTGGCGGGGGACCGGGGGGTTCACCCCGCCAGGGCTCCCCTTCCCCTCTTCCGTTGACCCCGAAACCCATCAGGTTGACCCCTCGGCGTTTCTGAATCCCGCTGGGCCGAGTAAGGCGGTCCAAAGTGATCCCTGGAGGGGGCAGTGCCAGACGTTTTGGGGTCCCCTTCCTCAGCGTCGCAGCTTTCAGCTTTCCTCCTGGAGAAACGCCCCCTAACACCCTCCCGGCTGCTGGCGGAGGGGCGGGACCTCTGAGGGAAGGGGCGGAGCTAGTGCAAAGCAGGTGATTACGTGTCACTTCCGGGAGATAGGATGACCTCATTGTGTAGTTAGACAACCCACCCCCCATCAAAATGGCTGTGTCTCACCTCTTTGGCTGTCCCCCCCCCCCCCCTTTTTGATGTTTTTCTTTTAAATTTATCTCCTGCTCCTTTCTTATTTTGAGGGTCTTTAGAAATTGTATGTCTGTTTAGATTCCCACTCACAAGTTATTGATTCTCACTTCCACATAGACAACTCCCTCCTCTTTTACCTCTGTTGACCCCCTGACTTTGTCTCTGATAAGTTCCATCTTTTGCAATAAACCTTTCCACCATTCCCTTAAGAAAACTGCAGCCAAAATCCAGTTAAAAATCAGCTTAATTGCATCTTTAAAAGTAAAGCATAGAGACTGGATTGGCATATTGTGACCTTGAGTGTATTTTCTTCACCATTAGAATGTGTTTCTACCAACTTTTTTAAAAAGTATGCAGTTTTTTCAATTCTGTGACCTTAATTTGGAAAATTCAAAACTAGCTAGAGTTTAAGCTGTGTCAATTACTTGTTCAAGGTTTTGGATGTGTGAAAATTGCTTCCTAGAATTTTTTGGGTGCTAAGCCTCTGTCAATAAATATGGCTTTAAATAAGTGAAAATATTATCAATGTGCTAAATCATTAAAATAGGTGCAGGGTACACTACTTAATCTTAACAATTTACAAAAGTGAAGCAGCACTGAATGGATTTGAATTACAATGATCTTCTAGTGAAAGTATACTTGAAGCCAGATAGAGCAAGCTACATGGTCACAGTTGTTACGGGTCAGGTGAAAGGAACATTTTGGAGTTACAAGAAAAAAATGTCTAACCGTGAATTTTCTCCTTGACTTCTCTGGATTTTTGTGCTCATTTTTCTGATTCTATCTACATGTCCCTTCAGAAAAACCTAATGACGCCAATAATTTTCTTTGGAATATAGAGGACAAGCTAGGTAATATTTGTATGGCATTGAGGTTTTATGGAAGAAAGATGCCTTTGAAATTTTCAGTACCCTTATTTTGGGATATACTGTTTAACACCAAAGTTCCTACTTAAGTATTGGAGGTGACAGAGCAAGGTGAGGATTCCGTATTTTAGTACACAATTTTTCATGAGTATTTATGCCAAGGTAAAACCTGTAAGGACTTTACAGAAAGTACTCATAGAGAATTTTTACATCTGCCATTTGGGGAGGACAGGGGTAGGGGAAAAGTAATACAAAATCTGCTTTTGGAAACAAGTCGCATAAAGGTATCCTTTTATTTCACACTATGATTTAAGCCTCCTTGTTCCTAGGGGAGTAAAACTTATAGACAATGGGTAAGGATTATTTCTGCATACAGTTGAGATTTTGTTTCTTTAATGAATTTGAATTAATAATACCTTTAAAAGATGGCATAGGTATAGAATAGGACTGCCCAGGTTTGGATCCCAATTCCACTAAAATAATACATGAATAATGTGAGCAAGATAGCTAACCTCCTTAAACCCCAGTTTCCTCCATTATATAATGAGAATGTAACAGTGCCCTCTTTGAAAACTTGTTGGGCAGTTTAAAGATAGTAATCTATTTAAAGCTCTCAACACAATATACTTGATGAGTAGTAAGCATTGGATGAATGGTAACTATTTGTTATGTTCGCATATGCCAACATATAGTTACTTAAATTCTATGATCCAGTAGATTTGGTATCTCTAAAATGAAAACATTTTCAGATGCTTCCAGGAAATAGATGCAATTAATTTGTTTTTAAATATATTTTGTCTATTTGAACCTGTGAGGCTGTGAAATGAGATACAAAAGCAAGCAGCAATGACATATTTATGACTCCTATTTCTCTGTGCCCTGGAAGAACATCATCTACTAGTGAAATTAGCTAAGTAAATTACATTCACTATATCAGGCTGACAAATAGGACTAAGTCAAACGGCTTTATCAGAGTTGAAGTTTCAAGTATATATTTAAAGATTGACAGACTGTCAATTGATTTCAACTTTACATTTGCTGTTTCAACAATTTTATCATTCTGCCTTCTTTGGAGGGGATACTGTGTAGAACCCAGGAGGTTCTAAAATTAAAATCAGTGATAAGAAACCTATCACAAAGACTCACTAAAAGGTTAACATAAATTTGGACTGTGCTATGAATGGTACTTTTTTATGTAGAACTTTGGGGCAATTAGTTGTCCAAGCAAATCCAACAGTCGGCACAGTGCTGAATGCATAGTGAGCACTCAATAAATACTGGTGAAATGAGTAAATTATTTTTCAGACAACTGAAATTTATCCTTTCAAATGCTTTCCATTGTATTATTTTACATTTTAAGATGTAAATCTTCATAAAACTCAATTGATATATTAAAACAATACCTCAATTCTTTAGTAAACAAGAGATGGGGAAGGAAATAAAATAAATAAATAAATGTATTGTCCACTGATCTGCTTTCCTACCAGCACAACAGTTAACCCTTTCTTGATAACTTGACCTTAAGGCAGCCTTATGCTAAGAGGCTCTGACTATTTGTGGACTTACCAAGGAGCCACCCTACTACTGGTAAGCCACCATACCTGCTGGTCACTTTTATTATTATTGTTGTTTCTGAATAATTTTTTAAGCTCTACTTTTCATCCTTCAGTCAGTTAACAAGTGTAGCCCTGTTCTTTCCACTCTGATATAGGCTGAGAAGCCAAACCACAAAAGGTATTGGAATAACACATGAATAATAGTAAACAGATTTTTAGAGACTCTTCTATAAGTAAAGTAAGGCAGATATAGTATGTAGAAATTGTGGCATATGTTTTGGGCTGTTCAGAGAGAACTCTGGGGATTTTTATCCCCACTCTCTCATTTTCAGAAAGGCAGAGAGAGGAGAGTTAGTGTTGAATGCTAGTGTGTATCAGTCACTGTCCCAAACACAATGCCATTTGATCTCACAACAGTCCAAAACACAATGGGCATTAGTATCACCATTTTAATAGTCTAGAAGGCAGCCTTGAATCAGCCTAATGACATCCAGAATCACAACTGTGGGAGGTTCAGTTCAGTTCAGTCGCTCAGTCGTGTCCGACTCTTTGTGACCCCATGAATCGCAGCACGCCAGACCTCCCCATCCATCACCAACTCCCAGAGTTCACTCAGACTCATGTCCATTGAATCAGTGATGCCATCCAGCCATTTCATCCTCTGTCGTCCCCTTCTCCTCCTGCCCCAACCCCTCCCAGCATCAGAGTCTTTTCCAATGAGTCAACTCTTCACACAAGGTAGCCAAAGTACTAGAGTTTCAGCTTTAGCATCATTCCTTCCAAAGAAATCCCAGGGCTGATCTCCTTCAGAATGGTAGGGTAGCCTAGATTAGAATCCAAAACCTACTAATAAAGTACTTGAAAGTGAAAGTCACTCAGTCATGTCCAACTCTGTGACCCCATGGACTATACAGTCTATGGAATTCTCCAGGCCAGAATACTGGAATGGGTAGCTGTCCACTTCTCCAGGGGATCTTCCCAACCCAGAGGATCTTCCCAACACAGGGATCAAACCCAGGTCTTCGACATTGTGGGCAGATTCTTTACCAGCTGAGCCACCAAGGAAGCCCAAGAATACTGGAGTGGGGAGCCTATATCTTCTCCAGCAGATTTTCTTGACCCAGGAATCAAACTGGGGTGTCCTGCATTGCAGGAGGATTCTTTACTCACTCTACTGTTTCCCTGGGCCAGGCAGTGCTTGGACCCTCAAAATGAAGCCAATGTTACTGTATTAGTCACTGGAGGTTCTCTATTATGTTGCTGATACCTCTCTAGGAGACAGGACACTTGAATTCCAACATGAGAATTTGCCCTAGCAAAAGTATTCCAGAGAATCTTCCTCATACGTGCTTCACAAGATTTTCCTAATTTGAGACTGGGTAAAGCCTCACAACCAGTAGGCAGATGTCATCCTTATCAATTCTATTCCCTATATTGTGTTGTCTTCTATAGAAATAGTACTTCTTTGAGCACTGCAGAGAGAGTACAGAGAACCCATTATCCTGAGAAGCTTTATATCTGTGTTTGATGTTAAGAACTGAAATTTTAACGAGCTCGCATACATTCCTGCTGGTCTTACAAAATGGTACAATCTCTATGGAAGGCGCATCTGTACTTCTGGATAATAACTCAACGGAGGAGTATTTTGTAAGTGTTTCTGTCTCAAGAACTCTGACATCTGTGAATTGACTTAAATACTTCTTCAGCGACCTTATATTTTTATCCACTATATTGTCTAAATAAGAACAATGAGTTCCTTGAGTTAACGCCCCACAGAGCAGAGGACAGTATAAGTTCATCATACATATCCTTGTTGTTGTGTTCAGTCATGTCCAACTCTTTGCAGCCCTAAGCACTGTAGCCCGCCAGGCTCCTCTGTCCATGGGATTTTCCAGGCAGGAATACTGGAGCGGGTTGCCATTTCCTTCTCCAGGGGATCTTCCTGATCTGGGATTCAACTCAGGTCTCCTGTATCAGCAGGTGGGTTCTTTACCACTGTGCCACCTGGGAAGCCATACATACCCTTAACTTATGTGAAATCAAGTATTCATGCTCCACTAAAGGAAGATGAAGAACAAGTAATAAACCAAAATCATATAGGCCGTTTCAGAGATGAAGCCTACACTGCCCCCAGGTTGAGTGTGAGACGGGAAATGGAAATATGCTATTTTCACACTGGACCTTCATTCCAATCATAGGATTGTCTTACCAGGCCAAGTATGAGTCTAGAATTTAAAGATTTATATATATATCCTGCAACATGGCCCCTGAATGCAAGCCAGGTCTCTTCTGTGGTCTTCAACCAAAGGTACAAGACTTTATCTGATACTGGAAGAAAATCTGGCTGGGTTGGTGTTTTTGGCAAACTGATAATGATGTCTTCAAAACAAAGAAAAATTTGAGCATACACAGCTTTTATGCTCAGTGCTAACTGCAAAGGCTAACCATTACCAACAGTACCCCCAAGTAATATGTAACCCCACAGTTGTGTCTCTTTCAAGTTTTAGACATATTTCCTGATTGTAGCATTTCAGTATGTGACAGACAATATGTTAAGTCTAATTTAATTTACCAAGCATTTATTGAAAACCCACAATGTATCTAACTTCCTTCGGTCCAAAGAAATAGATGTAATTTCTACAAACTGCCGTCCATTGAAGATGGAAAATAGACACCTACAAACATCAGTTAACAAAACAGCATTATGAATAAGTCATGAAGTGATGTGTAAATTCATAAAACTATTATTAATTAGAGAGTACAATATAGGATATTAATTTACCACCAAATATTGAAGTGCCTGGTTCATGTCAAACACCCTCCAAGGCACTGAGAACAAAACAGGCCTGGTTCTGGCCCCCATAGAGCTTACAGTTACATAGAAGTGACAGATAATAAGTAACTGAATAATTCTAAAGATGAAGAGGACAAGAGAATATTTATAAAAGCTTTAAGAAATACCCAATGGGTGGAGTTTTGCTTGTTTTTGTTTTAAGCAGAGAACTTACTTAAATATAAGAGATCAGGATGCCAATTCTAAGGTGACATTTAAGTTGAGATTGAAGGGTGAGGAAGGACCAGTCTTTGCTGACCATGTGGTGGGGGTGAGACTGGTGCTGAAAAATGCCTTCCAGATGAAGAAAATCATCTTGTCAGGGCCTGAGCTATGAACTGCTTGGCTTGTTGGAGAAACTGACATGAGGCCAGCGTGCAGGTACCCAGCATTGCAAAGGGGAGAGTGGATCTGAGAAGACTGTGTGGTACAGAGTTTCAGCTTTGCAAGATATTCATCTGGAGATGGATGGCGGTGATGGTTGCTCAGCAATGTGAATGTACTTCATACTGCTAAACTGTACACTTAACCATGATTATGATGGTAAATTTTAAAGAGATTTAGGGGTTTCCCTGGTGGCTCAGAATCTGCTTGCAATGTGGGAGACCTGGGTTCAATCTCTGGGTTAGGAAGATCCACTGGAGAACAAAACAGCCACCCACTCCAGTATTCTGGCCTAGAGAAGTCCATGGACAGAGGAGCCTGGCAGGCTACAGTCCGTGGGGTTGCAAAGAGTCAGATACAACTGAGTGACTTTTGCTTTTGCATTAAAGAGGAGATATATGTATGCTGCTGCTGCTGCTGCTGCCAAGTCATTTCAGTCATGTCTGACTCTGTGCGACCCCATAGACGGCAGCTCACCAGGCTCCCCCGTCCCTGGGATTCTCCAGGCAAGAACACTGGAGTGGGTTGCCATTTCCTTCTCCAATGCATGAAGGTGAAAAGTGAAAGTGAAGTCACTCAGTCGTGTCCGACTTGTAGTGACCCCATGGACTGCAGCCCACCAGGCTCCTCCATCCATGGGATTTTCCAGGCAAGAGTACTGGAGTGGGGTGCCATTGCCTTTTCCAGATATATGTATACATAAAGCTAATTCATTTTGCTGTACAATAGAAACTAATACAATATTGTAAAGGAACTATACTCCAATAAAAATTAATCTGGGGGCTTCCCTGGTGACTCAATGGTAAAGATTCTGACTGCCAATGCAGGAGAGATGGGTTCAGTCCCTGGGCTGGGAAGATCCATATGTGGTGGAGCAGGCGGCGGAGCAACTACGCCCTTGCACCACAACTACTGACCCTGTGCCCTAGAGCTCAGAAGCCGTAACTACTGAGCCCTCGTGCTGCAACCTCTAAAGCCTGTGTGCCACAGAGCCCGTGTCCTCCAACAAGAGAAGCCCCCGCTACGAGAAGCCCATGTACCACAACTAGAGCACAGCCCCCAGCTCACCCCAACTAGAGAAAAGCCTGTGCAGCAACAAAGACCCACCACAGCTACAAAGAAACAAACAAATAAAAATGTTTTAAAATTAATTAAAAAAATAAAACTGCAGGGGGAAAGAAAAACCTTCTCAACAAGTTAGGAATGAGAAAAAACTTCCTCAAACTGATAAAGGATATCTTTAAGAAATACCTAGAGCTAACAACATAGTTTAGAGTGAACAATGAAAACTTCTTCCTTAAGGTTGGAAACAAGCAAAGACGCCTGCTCTCACCATGTCTGTACAGTACTGAACTGGAGGTTTTAGCCAATGTAAAAATATAGGGGAGAAATTTTGAATTGAAGGCATACAGATTGGAAAAAGAAGTGAAATTCTCTTTATTTGGAAAATTTATTGGATTGTCTATTAGAAAATCCCAAGATTCTTTAAACATGAAACTGGAACTAATATACTAATTTAACTGAAGATCATAGCATCTGATCCCATCACTTCATGGGAAATAGATGGGGAAACAGTGGAAACAGTGTCAGACTTTATCTTTTGGGGCTCCAAAATCACTGCAGATGGTGATTGCAGCCATGAAATTAAAAGACGCTTACTCCTTGGAAGGAAAGTTATGACCAACCTAGATAGCATATTGAAAAGCAGAGACATTACTTTGCCAACAAAAGTCCGTCTAGTCAAGGCTATGGTTTTTCCAGTGGTCATGTATGGATGTGAGAGTTGGACTGTGAAGAAAGCTGAGTGCCAAAGAATTGATGCTTTTGAATTGTGGTGTTCCCTTGAACTGCAAGGAGATCCAACCAGTCCATCCTAAAGGAAATCAGCCCTGGGTGTTCTTTGGAAGGACTGATGTTGAAGCTGAAACTCCAGTACTTTGGCCACCTCAAGTGAAGAGTTGACTCATTGGAAAAGACTCTGATGCTGGGAGGGATTGGGGGCAGGAGGAGAAGGGGACGACAGAGGATGAGATGGCTGGATGGCATCACCGACTTGATGGACGTTAGTTTGAGTGAACTCTGGGAGTTAGTGATGGACAGGGAGGCCTGGTGTGCTGTGATTCATGGGGTTACAAAGAGTCGGACACGACTGAGTGACTGAACTGAACTGAATGATACAAGGTCAATTACAAAAATCCATTTATATTCATATAATAGCAAAGAAAAATTAGAAAATAAAATTATTGGAAAAAAAAGATGGTAAATCTTATGTGTATTTTACCACACTTGAGTGATTAGGTGGGGGGAAAGAAACTGTAAGATTGAAGAAGGAGGCATTTAAATCACACTAGAGAATTTTGTTTTATTTGAAGTGTTAATTACATGGTACAGGCAACACTAACAAAAGGATTAGAGGAAGTAGAGGATAACGACTGGAAGATTAAAAGGTGTCGTGGGGGAAGGGAAAATTAATCCCAAAAGTTGTGGCAATGGACAAGGAGGACCTAGATAAAGGTTGGTATGAGGCAGGGTTCCAGTTATCAGGCAGACCAAGGACAAGGATTTGCATAGACAAAGGATCAGGCTGGAGAGGAAAGATGAAAGAGGGGTGGGGAGACTAGAAAGTTAGGCTTGATGCAAGAGGCAGGGGGCGCTCTTGTTATCAGTGCAGCGGGACAAAGGGCAAAACTGAGTGATCAAGTGCTCAAGAGCTTGGGGCAATCAGGAAGGAGAAAGGAAATTAGTAGTGGATGGAGTCATGGGGAATAGGTATAAGGGGGAGTGGGGACTCTGCTACATTTAGGTTCCATCAGATCTCAACCTTCATCCTTCCAGACTGTGGGTTCCAGTCTTTTCAGTCAACCTTATACAAAAGCCCCTCTATCCTGCTGACAGACTCCATCTAGTGAGTATATATTGGGTGCCTAGAGTCTGTTCTAAAGTGATTGATTGTAAGCACTCTGAGAACAAGTAATGATATAAACATCCTTGACCTCAAGCCAACTACAATCTTCTGTGTGAGTCTGGACATGGGGGGAAGGGGGTATCATATATTTCCAAATGATAATTAAATTATGCCTTTCTCTGGCTCTTCCTTTTTAAAGAAATAAAAGTTGTGGGGGTTGGTTGATTTTGTTTGGGGTGTATTTGTGGGGGGGTCAAAAAGGTAAGCTTTGTATTTAAACCCCAGCTCTGTCGTTAACTATAGCAGTGGTCCCCAACCTTTTGGCACCAGGGTCGGGTTTCCTGAAAGACAATTGTTCCATGGACTGGGAAGCATGGTTTGGGGATGGTTTAATCACATAACATTTGTTAGGGACTTTATTTCTAACCTAATGTTGCCACAGATCTGACAGAAGGTACTTGTTCTTGGGCCAGAGGTTGGGGACCCCTGAGTTGAGGCAAAGTACTTTCTTATTCAAGTCTCAGTTCCTCAGCCATAAAAATAGGGAGAATAAAATTTACCTCATAGTGTGGTTTGTGATGGTTTATGGAAATAGCGTGTGTATAATGTACCTGCTATGGAGTATTAATACATGTTGCTGGCCCTCCCCTGCTTCATGTAGCCAGATCTTACTGTCTTCTCTGGTTCCCAAGCTCCTGGTTCATTGATTTTTTTATCATAGTTCCTCTGGTTTTCCAGCACTGTGAGGTTAAGTACTGTCAAGTTTCTTGTGGACTTTGCCTTTCTTACTAGAAACTGGGTGACAGAACCAAGAGTCACACAGCCCCAAGTCTGAATTCCCAGCCCAGCCCCTTACTGTGTTCACCCAGGAAAGTCACTTCCACTCTCAGATCTACTTTCCTGATGGATAAAACAGTAAGCATACCAATGCCTGAAGGACAGTCGATGCTAAGTGAATAATATTAGTCCTCCTTCCCCAGTGACCGCCCCTCGCCCCCGTACTTGTTTTCTACTGAGGCTGCTATAACAAATTACCACAAACTTAGTGGCTTAAACCAACACAGATTTATTACTTCACAGTTTTGAAAGTCACAAGTCCAGAGTGGGTCTCAGTGGGTGTCAAGGGGTTAGCAGGGTTGTGTTTCTTCTGGAGGCTCTGGGGAGAGACCATGTCCTTGCCTTTTGAGATCCAGAGGCTCCTTGCATTCCTCAGCTCCTATCCCTCCTCCATATTCAAAACCAGCAATCACGTCACCTCTGTAAAGTGTTAGTCACTCAATCGTGTCTGACTCTTTGTGACCCCGTAGGCTGTAGCCCACCAGGCTCCTCTATCTGTGGTATTCTCCAGGCAAGAATTCTCTAGACTGGGTAGCCATTCTCTTCTCCAGGGGATCTTCCCAACCCAGGGATCAAACCTGGGACTCCTGCATTGTAGGCAGATTCTTTACCATCTGGGCCACCAGGCAAACCCAAAACCACTAAATTGTCTCCTTAAAATGTTTTTTTATTTTAAAAAATAAAAAAGAAATCATCCTATTATGACTCTCTCACAAACTCCAAGGCCTCTGAGCCAGAATGAACTTAAAGAGTGTTGTGTGTACAACTCTTATGTTACAGATGCAGAAGGTGAAGGGGACCACAGAAGACATTTATTTAAGGTCACACTTGATCACATTAATTCAAAGATAGGATTTAAGATTTCCTGGTTTTCAGGCTGGAACTCTTTCTACTGCACAATGTGGATTATACCTTATAAAGTTGTTCAGATTTTTCAGCTTTCAATATCTGATATCTCCTCTTTCGTTTCTATTTCTTAATGACAGGAATAGTGGACTTAGAGATTAAAAACACACAAAGTAGGTGTGAGTTCCAGGGACACCCTTTGCCAGATCTACATCTTCAGACAAATCCAGATTGAATCTCAGTTCTCATATAGGGTAAGAATATTAGCATCTGCCCCACCTTCCTCCGAGGCTTGCTGTGAGAAGCTCTCTTGTAGGTTTAATGGATGCTTTCTAAATCATAAAGAGATGTAAAATACCTAAGGGGTGACTTTTATCCAAGTTGAGACCCCTACCTAATCACCATGACTTTATTCTCTTGCTTTTCCACCAAGCCTGCTTACCATCCCTGGACTAACAAACCTAAAGTCCTATCACAGTATTGTGAAAACAGGTAATAGCTCACTATTTACTATAGTACCAAATCCACCGGCACCCCATAGTTTTCAGATCTTCCATAATTTTGTTCCCAACCTACATAGTCAAAATCTTCAATGTTGAACAGAACACAACCGTATCAGGAAAAATTTCTCATTTTCCAGACATATCTGGCTCATTCCTGCACTTGGACTTCTGATCTTGTTGGTTTCCATTCACAAAATCTATTTACCTCCTCTTTGTCTATCATTCAGTTCAAATATTCAAATCAGTAAATGTAATGAAGGTCTACTATGAAGAAGGTGTCACACTAGCAATGGCTCAAAATCACTCTCATCTTTCAATACCTGTTTGAAATCTCACCTTCTTCAGTAAAATATGTCCTTGATTACTCCAACACAGAATGATACCTTCCTCCTCTGAAATGCTATGGCATTTAAAATTTCAACCACAAATCTTAATTTATCTATATGTAGTCTTAAATTCTCTAATTTTGTGTAATGCTTAAAAAGAGAAATAGAGGGCTTCACTGGTAGCTCAGTGGTAAAGAATCTGTCTGCCATTGCAGGAAACATGGGTTCTATCACTGGTCAGGGAAGATCCCACATGCCTCAAAACAACTAAGCCCACGTGTACAACTACTGAGCCAGAGATCTACAGTCCTTACAACTACTGAGCCCATGTACCACAGCTACTAAAGCCTATGTGCCTAGAGCATACTCCACAACAAGAGAAACCACTGTAATGAGAAGCCCACATGCAGCAACGTAGAGTAGCCCCCAGTTACTGAAACTGGAGAAAGACTGCACAAAGTGAAGCCACAAATAAATAAAACTTTTAAAAAAAAAAGAAAGAAATAGAGCAGTAAGGAGCCATCATTTCATCCAATCTCTTTTGAAATAAGAGCAATCTGGGACCCGTTTATTCAAGCAATGTTTGTTGAGTACTTACTATGTATTAGGGCTTTGCAGGTGGCTTAGAGGGTAAAGAATCTGCCTCCAATGCTGGTGACACAAGAGACATGGGTTTGATCCCTGGGTCAGGAAGATCCCCTGGAGGAGGGAATGGCAACCCACTCCAGAATTCTTGCCTAGAGAATCCCATGGACAAAGAGGCCTGGTGGGCTATAGTCCACGGGGTCGCAAAGAGTTAGATATGACTTGAAATGACTGAGCATGCATGCATACTATGTATTAAGCACTTTGCCCAAGGAAATCTAGTGGTGAACAAAGCAAAGTCTCTAGAACTCCCAGAAAAGGGGATGGACATGTGTCAAGTTGCAGATGTAACAGATGCAGAGGCAGTGACTGGAAGGAGCTCTGTGGCTCATTAAATTGTTCGTGTGTCTATAGCATCAGATGCAGGGAGATGTGTGAAGAGAAAGGAAGACGGTGAGTGCAGACTGGGACCAATTTTTGAAGATATATAAAAATCAGGTTTAAGACTCAAGTTGATTGTATAGGAAGTGGAAAATCATCAGAGGCTTTGATTCAGAGAAAGGACAAAATTAAGTTTTTGTTTTAGACAAACAGCTTTGATGAAAGTGTAGAAGTTAGAGCAGACGCTAACATGTGGATATCCTAAGGTGACTAATTCTTTGGCATCCCTATAAAACAGAATTTTTTTGGCTCAACATTTATTAGCGCAGATGGGGAGAAACTAATATTCTTTTTGATAAAAATCATATACAGAAACGGATGCAATGTTCCTAGTCCAAACAAAATCATGCTGGGAAAGACTGAGGGCAGGAGGAGAAGGGGGTGACAGAGGATGAGATGGTTGGATGGCATCATTGACTCAATGGACATGAGTTTGAGCAAACTCCAGGAGACAGTGAAGGACAGGAGAGCCTGGTGGACTACAGTCCATGCGGTCACAAAAAGCTGGACACAACTGAGTGACTGAATAACAAAGCAGAATCAATTGTCCTTTAAAAAACTGGCAAAATGTTACTCCTTTTATGCAGTCCTCTTGTGTTCATCAGTTCTATTTTATGATTTTCCAAGCTAAAGAACTTTCGGGGCACACATTAAAGGATTTAAATTTTAGATACTAAAATAACTCACTCCTTTCAAATAGTCAGCACTACGCAACACATTATCTGGTTTTAAAATTTCAGCAGAATGCCAACTTTCAGTTAATTATAATCACACAAAATCTTTGCAAAGAGACTTTGAAAATGTATATATATATGGCTGACTAGGATTTTTTTCCTACTCCAAATCATTGTCTACCTAGGTATATGTTGTGGACTCATCCTAAGATGACCTTCAAGGATTTGTCTCCTAGTGTTCACACCTTTGTAGTCCCCTCCCTTTGAATGTGGACAGGAACTATGTGGCTTGCTTCTAACCTGTGGAATGCGGCAGAAGTGACATGATATCACTCTCCTGGATAAAAGAATCCATCATATAAGACTCCATCTCAGCAGCCTGAAGCTGGAGCCTCCCCCTGTGGGCTGGATGTGGCAAGCTGACCTCTAGGATGGGGGAACAACCTCCCGCCAGCAAGAAGCTAGGGCCTTCAGTGATAAAACCACAAGGAA
The DNA here is from genome assembly GCF_029378745.1 of Bos indicus. Classification (NCBI taxonomy): domain Eukaryota; kingdom Metazoa; phylum Chordata; class Mammalia; order Artiodactyla; family Bovidae; genus Bos; species Bos indicus. The sequence continues at coordinate 8,265,699 of NC_091767.1, forward strand.
AGAAACAATTTCTGCCAGAAACCTGACTTTGGCAGCAGACTCTTCCTCTGTCGAGACTCCATATGAGAACACTGCCCAGTCCAACCTTGATCCCAGCCGTATGACAGCTGAGCAGAGGACCAAGTCAAACTGTGCGTGAACTCCTGCTCTCAAGAAACTGCAAGAAAATAAATGTGTGTTGTTTTAAACTTGCTTGGTGTGTGGTTATTTGTTATGGAACAATAGAAAACTAATACAGCATCTAGACAGAAGCAATTCACATTTTACTGGCTATTTAGAGTTGTATAAAAATTTAAGTAATTGGCACCATATTTCTAATTGGTTCAAATATGTTTCTCTTTCTAATACACTGAATCCCCCCACCCACAGCTGCCGTACTGGCCTGCCCATGATCCAGATACAGTTTCAACCCTGGGTGAAGGGACTTCCCTGGTGGTCCAGTGGCTAAGATTCCAAGTTCCCAGTACAGGGGGGTCTGGGTTCAATCCCTGGTCAGGGAACTAGATCCCACCTGCTGCTACTAAGAGTTCCCATGCAGCAGTGAAGATCAAAGGTCCCATGTGCTGCAACTAACACCTGGTACAGCCAAATTACCTGGATAATTAAAAAACCTGGGTGAGGACAGACAGGTAAAGGGGCTGGCATTGTGGTCTAAAGCCATCTCAGGCCTCGGCCTCAGCAATAGAATCTGGAAGAAGAAAAGGAGACAGATGCAAGAAACAACTCAGTCTTATTATATAGTACAGATAGTGTATATATAACTATCTAGATAGATAGATAGATAGTAAAGAATCTGGCTGCAATGCAGGTGATGCAGGAGACATCGGTTCTATCCCTGGGTCAGGAAGATTCCCTGGAGAAGGGAATGGCAGCCCACGCCAGTATTCTCGGCTGGAGAATCCCATGGACAGAGGAACCCAGTGGACTACAGTCCATGGGGTCACAAAGAGTTGGACATGACTGAGCAAGCAAGAGAAAGAGATTTTTTTGGCCATGCTGCACAGCATGTGGGATCTTAGTTCCCCTTAAAGGGATGGAACCCGCCCCCCCTGCATTGGAAGCATGGTAACCTCTTAAGCACTGGACCACCGGGGACATCCTTATTTGTCAGCATTAGCCTGAGCAACCAAAGTACTGTACAGTCATAACTGATGCTCATGGTAATGGTCCTAAGGCAGGATTGGTGGACATCAAAGAAACACTAAGTAAAGTACAGAAGCTTTAACAGTATTTGTAATATTACAGTTCTTGAGAGGTAGGTTCACTGCTATTCATTTATTATTATGTTTAATAATTTAGTTTGTGTTAGTCTGTCAGTTGTGTCCAACTCTTTTGTGACTCCATGTACTGTAGCCTGCCGGAGTCCTCTGTCCATGGAATTCTCCAGCCAAGAATACTGTAGTGGTTAGACATTCCCTTCTTCGGGGAATCTTCCTGACCCAGGAGTCAAACCTGGGTCTCCTGCATTGCAGGCAGATTCTTTACCATTTGAGCCACCAGGGAAGCCCAGGTTTTCTGTATATATAAGTGCATGTTAAAAAATATAAATAAATCTTAAGATTAGCCTAATGTACTTCTTAATTGTTAACGTGTTTCTCTTACCTACCATAACAGGACTGTGCCATTTGAAAGAGTGGAATATCAGCTAAACACAAACTCTGCTAACCAGAATATCATACTCCCTGAAGACATAATTCATTGAAATGGTTTTTGTTTCCCATCTTTTATAGCATAGGTATAATGAGAAAAAGGGAAGAATACAAAGCAAAACAAACCAGGATGAGAAGGCAGAAAAGGAAAAACCATCTGAGAAATTCCTTTTTATGTCTCTAAAAAAGGAAAGGGGGAATATCTGAGATGAAGAAAAGCAGATTTAGGTGGGAGGAGCAGACAGAAGAGAGAAAACGCAGCATTGTACATAACAGAGACAGAAATAATTTACACACCGTATGCAAATCAGGTACTGTGAGGCTGAGCCAAGCACAGAGTGGGCTTCCACGCCCACTCACAAGATCTTTAAGACACAACTTCAGACATAGCAGCTACTGAGAAATAGACGCAGCAAGTGTCAGCAGCATGTTCTGCTAGGTAGACCAGAGAGTTTCTTTATTTTCAACCAATCTTCAGGGCACAGAGAACAATGCTTAATACAGTGCAGGACATAAGATTAAGACATGGCCCTATCCTCCAGGGTCCTTTGGATTAGGGAGGGGTCAGGAGAGAGACAGAACAAAACTCTCTAAGTCAGGGATCCAAAGAGCTGAATTGAGCAGAGGGATGTGTTCTATTGGGCAGTGACAGTGTGTGTGTGTGTGTGTGTGTGTGTGTGAATCTAAAAGCCTTTAAGCATCCTCCTACGGATGGATCCTGCCTTCAGAGAAGGCAATGGCACCCCACTCCAGTACTCTTGCCTGGAAAATCCCATGGCTGGAGAAGCCTGGAAGGCTGCAGTCCATGGGGTCGCTGAGGGTCAGACACAACTGAGCGACTTCACTTTCCCTTTTCACTTTCATGCATTGGAGAAGGAAATGGCAACCCACTCCAGTGTTCTTGCCTGGAGAATCCCAGGGACGGGGGAGCCTCGTGGGCTGCCATCTATGGGGTCGCACAGAGTCGGACACGACTGAAGCGACTTAGCAGCAGCAAGCATCCTCCATTCTGACCCAGTTCCCACCCTTCCGCAAAGTCTTACCATGACAACTCACACATTTCCTCATCTGCTTGATTCTGGGAGGTATATGAGTTTGCGGCCCTCTTATACAGGGCTTCCCTGGTGGCTCAAACAGTAAAGAATCTGCCTGCAATGTAGGAGACCAGGGTTTGATCCCTAGGCCAGAAAGATCCCCTGGAGAAGGGAATGGCTACCCACTCCAGTATTCTTGCCTGGGAAATCCCTTGGACAGAGGAGCCTGGCGGGCTACAGTCTATAGGGTCACAGGGTCAGACAGGACTGAGTGACTAACACCCTCTCACATAAGTAAACACGTGTGATTCTTGAGTTTTCATGATTCTTCTGTCACCTTCTTGCATCATAATGGCTAACATGGTGAGAATCCCAACTAGATCAAACAAGTCGTTTTCAAACTAGCAGATACCACCTCCAGTTTCTGTGCTTTCTCTCTGCTAACACTGTGTTTATTTGCTTAGAACCATGCACTAGACTGATAGTTTTAAAGATTTTTCAAGAAAAATCCCTAAATCCTTTTCTTGATCTGTGTATTAGAGGATTATTTTCTGCCTAGGCACATCGCTGGACTGGGATCACACCTGGGTCTTCTGCATCTCCCCTTTGAACACTTAACACAAAATTTACTATAACCAAGCTTTCTGGGAACAAAAAAAGAAGTGGGAAATGTACTAGGTGATTTTAAACAACTTGACAATGGGTCATAAAATAATTGTTCTAAGAGAGATACATTAAAAGGATGAATAACAAATAGTATATAAATAAAAACAAATCCCTCAAAATATAATGTAGCAAAATCAATATGAAACAAAATAGCACAACTACTTAGGGGTCAAGGTTAGGTGTAGAAGAAATAAGATACTGTTTTAGTATTCATTAAACAATTGAATTTCTATTCTGCTAATCCTATCAGTAAGTTCTTAGCTGCCAGCATCCTAGAGTGGTCCTCCCAGGGATGTGATAAGATCCTGAGGTCAGGTACAGAGTCAGTGCATATTAGTTTGCTTGGGTTGTCATAACAAAATTCCACAGTCCGTGGCTTAAATAACAAAAGTTTATTTCTCACACTTCTGGAGGCCAGAAGTCCAAGACTAAAGCGTTAGGACAGTTGGCTTCTTCTAAGGACCCGCTCCTTGGCTTCTAGATGGCGCCTCGCCTCCATGCCCTGTCTTCACAAGTCTTCCCTCTGTGCTTGTCTATGTCCTAATCTCTTCTTAAGGGAAACCGGTAGGACTGGATTAAAGCTCATCAATATGACCTTGTTTTACATTAATTACCTCTTTAATATCCTATCTCCAAATATATTCACACTCTGGGGTACTGAGGGTTAAGTTTCAACATATAAATTTGGGGGAGGGGGCATGTGGGCACAACTCAGCCCATAAACGGCCTAAAATGGGGTAACTCCTTCTGGCCCTCAGCCAGTCTTCCACTTTTTTTTTTTTTTTTTCTAAATTTGGGTTTACACATTACATATGAAGTCACTTTACTGAGAACATTTTTCTCCAAAGGTACACTATTATCAGGAAAATGTGACAAAAAGACCCAAATACATCTTCTGTGATTTTATGTCACAATCACCACTGTTCAGTAGCTCATTTCATATGAAACAATTACACTGACATATCGTGTTCCATTTCCCCATCAGATAGAGATACAACTTTAAGGTGGCTAAAAAATAATCATTCATGTCATTAAACTTTTAGTCATAAAATTGTCCTCCTATTAATTAATTTGGCCTCAGGTCAAATAGCAGGGAGGGAACACAGCCCCTTCAACAGGAAATTGAATTAAAGATTTACTGAGCATGGCCTCACCCATCAGAACAAGACCTGGTTTCCCCGTCAGTCAGTCTCTCCCATCAGGAAGCTTCCACAAGCCTCTTATCCTTCTCCATCAGAGGACAGACAGACTGAAAACCACAATCACAGAAAACTAACCAATCTAATCACATGAACCACAGTTCAGTTCAGTTCAGTTCAGTTGCTTAGTCATGTTTGACTCTTTGCAACCCTATGAACTGCAGCACACCAGGCCTCCCTGTCCATCACCAACTCCCAGAGTTAACCCAAACTCATGTCCATCGAGTCGGTGATGCCATCCAGCCATCTCATCCTCCGTCGTCCCCTTCTCCTCCTGCCCCCATCCCTCACAGGATCAGGGTCTTTTCCAATGAGTCAACTCTTCTCATGAGTGGCCAAAGTATTGGAGTTTCAGCTTTAGCGTCAGTTCTTCCGAAGAACACCCAGGGCTGATCTCCTTTAGAATGGACTGGTTGGATCTCCTTGCAGTCTAAGGGACCCTTAAGAGTCTTCTCCAACCACAGTTCAAAAGCATCAATTCTTTGGCACTCAGCTTTCTTCACAGTCCAACTCTCACATCCATACATGACCATTGGAAAAACCATAGCCTTGACTAGACGGACTTTTGTTGGCAAAGTAATGTCTCTGCTTTTGAATATGCTATCTAGGTTGGTCATAACTTTCCTTCCAAAGAGTAAGCATCTTTTAATTTCATGGCTGCAATCACCATCTGCAGTGATTTTGGAGCCCCCCAAAATAAAGTCTGACACTGTTTCCACTGTTTCTCCGTCTATTTGCCATGAAGTAATGGGACCAGATGCATGATCTTCGTTTTCTGAATGTTGAGCTTTAAGCCAACTTTTTCACTCTCCACTTTCACTTTCATCAAGAGGCTTTTTAATTCCTCTTCACTTTCAGCCATAAGGGTGGTGTCATCTGCATATCTGAGGTTATTGAGATTTCTCCTGGCAATCTTGATTCCAGCTTGTGGTTCTTCCAGCCCAGCATTTCTCATGATGTACTCTGCTGCTGCTGCTGCTAAGTCACTTCAGTCGTGTCCGACTCTGTACAACCCGATAGACTGCAGCCCATCAGGCTCCCCCTTCCTTGGGATTCTCCAGGCAAGAACACTGGAATGGGTTGCCATTTCCTTCTCCAATGCATGAAAGTGAAAAGTGAAAGGGAAGTTGCTCAGTGGTGTCCGACTCTTAGTGACCCCATGGACTACAGCCTACCAGGCTCCTCCATCCATGGGATTTTCCAGGCAAGAGTATTGGAGTGGGGTGCCATTGCCTTCTCCAATGTACTCTGCATATAAGTTAAATAAGCAGGGTGACAATATACAGCCTTGATGTACTCCTTTTCCTATTTGGAACCAGTCTGTTCTTCCATGTCCAGTTCTAACTGTTGCTTCCTGACCTGCATACAGGTTTCTCAAGAGGCAGGTCAGGTGGTGTGGTATTCCCATCTCTTGAAGAATTTTCCACAGTTTATTGTGATCCACTCAGTCAAAGGCTTTGGCATAGTCAATAAAGCAGAAATAGATGTTTTTCTGGAACTCTCTTGCTTTCTCGATGATCCAGCTGATGTTGGCAATTTGATCTCTGGTTCCTCTGCCTTTTCTAAAACCAGCTTGAACATCTGCAAGTTCACGGTTCACATATTGCTGAAGCCTGGCTTGGAGAATTTTGAGCATTACTTTACTAGTGTGTGAGATGAGTGCAATTGTGCGGTAGTTTGAGTATTCTTTGGCATTGCCTTTCTTTGGGATTGAAATGAACACTGACATTTTCCAGTCCTGTGGCCACTGCTGAGTATTCCAAATTTGCTGGCATATTGAGTGCAGCACTTTCACAGAATCATCTTCCAGAATTTGAAGTAGCTCAACTGGAATTCCATCACCTCCTCTAGCTTTGTTCGTAGTGATGTTTTCCAAGGTCCACTTGACTTCACATTCCTGGATGTCTGGTTCTAGGTCAGTGATCACACCATCATGATTATCTTGGTTGTGAAGATCTTTTTTCTACAGTTCTTCTGTATATTCTTGCCACCTCTTCTTAATATCTTCTGCTTCTGTTAGGTGCATACCATTTCTGTCCTTTATTGAGCCCATCTTTGCATGAAATGTTCCTTTGGTATCTCTAATTTTCTTGAAGAGATCTCTAGTCTTTCCCATTCTATTGTTTTCCTATATTTCTTTGCACTGATCGCTGAGGAAGGCTTTCTTATCTCTCCTTGCTATTCTTTGGAACTCTGCATTCAGATGCTTATATCTTTCCCTTTCTCCTTTGCTTTTCACTTCTCTTCTTTTCACAGCTATTTGTAAGGCCTCCCCAGAAAGCCATTTTGCTTTTTTGCATTGCTTTTCCCTGGGGATGGTCTTGATCCCTGTCTCCTGTACAATGTCACGAACCTCCTTCCATAGTTCATCAGGCACTCTATCTATCGGATCTTGTCCCTTAAATCTATTTCTCACTTCCACTGTATAATCATAAGGAATTTGATTTAAATCATACCTGAATGGTCTAGATTGCTGGGAGAAATATCAATAACCTTAGATATACAGATGACACCACCCTTATAGCAGAAAATGAAGAGGAACTAAAAAGCCTCTTGATGAAGGTGAAAGTGGAGACTGAAAATGTTGGCTTAAAGCTCAACATTCAGAAAACGAAGATCATGGCATCTGATCCCATCACTTCATGGGAAATAGATGGAGAAACAGTGGAAACAGTGTCAGACTTTATTTTGGGGGGCTCCAAAATCACTGCAGATGGTGATTGCAGCCATGAAAATAAAAGACGCTTACTCCTTGGAAGGAAAATTATGACCAACCTAGATAGCATATTCAAAAGCAGAGACATTACTTTGCCAACAAAGGTTCGTCTAGTCAAGGCTGTGGTTTTTCCTGTGGTCACGTATGCATGTGAGAGTTGGACTGTGAAGAAGGCTGAGCGCCAAAGAATTGATGCTTTTGAACTGTGGTGTTGGAGAAGACTCTTGAGAGTCCCTTGGACTGCAAGAAGATCCAACCAGTCCATTCTGAAGGAGATCAGCCCTGGGGTTTCTTTGGAAGGAATGATGCTAAAGTTGAAACTCCAGTACTTTGGCCACCTCATGTGAAGAGTTGACTCATTGGAAAAGACTCTGATGCTGGGAGGGATTGGGGGCAAAAGGAGAAGGGGACGATGGAGGATGAGATGGCTGGATGGCATCACTGACTTGATGGACATGAGTGAACTCCAGGAGTTGGTGATGGACAGGGAGGCCTGGCGTGCTGCGATTCATGGGGTTGCAAAGAGTCGGACACGACTGAGCGACTGATCTGATCTGATCTGATCTGAATGGTCTAGTGGTTTTCCCTACTTTCTTCAATTTAAGTCTGAATTTAGCAATAAGAAGTTCATGATCTGAGCCACAGTCAGCTCCCGGTCTTGTTCTTGTTGACTGTATAGAGCTTCTCCATCTTTGGCTACGAAGAATATAATCAATCTGATTTCAGTGTTGACCATCTGGTAATGTCCATGTATAGAGTCTTCTCTTGTGTTGTTGGAAGACGGTGTTTGCTATGACCAGTGTGTTCTCTTGGCAAAACTCTATTAGCCTTTGCCCTGTCTCATTCCGTATTCCAAGGCCAAATTTGCCTGTTACTCCAGGTGTTTCTTGACTTCCTACTTTTGCATTCCAGTCCCCAAAATGAAAAGGACATCTTTTTGGGGTTTTAGTTCTAAAAGGTCTTGTAGGTCTTCATAGAACCGTTCAACTTCAGCTTCTTCTGCATTACTGGTTGGAGCATAGGCTTGGATTACTGTGATATTGAGTGGTCTGCCTTGGAAACGAACAGAGATCATTCTGTCGTTTTTGAGACTGCATCCAAATACTGCATTTTGGACTCTTTTGTTGACCATGATGGCTACTCCATTTCTTCTAAGGGATTCCTGCCCACAGTAGTAGATATAATGGTCATCTGAGTTAAATTCACCCATTCAGTCCATTTTAGTTCACTGATTCCTAAAATGTCAATGTTCACTCTTGCCACCTCTTGTTTGACCACTTCCAATTTGCCTTGATTCATGGACCTGACATTCCAGGTTCCTATGAAGTATTGCTCTTTATAGCATCCGAACTTGCTTCTATCACCAGTCACATCCACAGCTGGGTGTTGTTTTTGCTTTGGCTCCATCCCTTCATTCTTTTTGGAGTTATTTCTCCACTGATCTCCAGTAGCATATTGGGTACCTACTGACCTGGGGAGTTCTGCTTTCAGTATCCTATCATTTTGCCTTTTCGTCCTATTCATCGGGTTCTCAAGGCAAGAATACTGAAGTCATTTGCCATTCCCTTCTCCAGTGGACCACATTCTGTTAGACATCTCTACCATTGACCCACCCGTCTTGGGTGGCCCCACATGACATGGCTTAGTTTCTGAATTAGACAAGGCTGTGGTCCGTGTGACTAGATTGACTAGTTTTCTGTGATTACAGTTTGTGTGTCTGCCCTCTGATGCCTCTCACAACAACTACTGTCTTACTTGGGTTTCTCTTACCTCGGACGTAGGGTATCTCTTCACAGCTGCTCCAGCAAAGCGCAGCCGCAACCTCCTTACCTTGAACGTGGAGTAGCTCCTCTCGGCCCTCCTGCACCCACGCAGCCACCACTCCTTGGATGTGGGGTTGCTCCCCACATGGACCACAGCGTTGTCTGACTCAATGGAACTAGGAGCCATGCCGTGCAGGGCCACCCAAGACGGAAGCCTCACTGTGGAGAGTCTGACAAAACATGGTCCACTGGAGGAGGGAATGCAAACCACTTCCGTGTTCTTGCCTTGAGAACCCCATGAATAGTATGAAATGACAAAAAGATAGGACACAGAAAGATGAACTCCCCAGGTTAGTAGGTGCCCAATATGCTACTAAAGATCAGAGGAGAAATAACTCCAGAAAGAATAAAGAAACAGAGCCAAGCAAAAACAACACCCAGTTGTGGAAGTGACTGGTGATGGAAGTAAAGTCTGATGCTGTAAAGAGCAATATTGCATAGGAACCTGGAATGTCAGGTCCATGAATCAAGGCAAATTGGAAGTGGTCAAACAAGAGATGGCAAGAGTGAACATCGACATTTTAGGAATCAGCGAACTAAAATGGACTGAATGGGTGAATTTAACTCAGATGACCATTATATCTACTACTGTGGGCAGGAATCCCTTAGAAGAAATGCAGTAGCCATCATGGTCACAAAAGAGTCCAAAATGCAGTGCCTGGATGCAATCTCAAAAATGACAGAATGACCTCTGTTCATTTCCAAGGCAAACCATTCAACATCACAGGAATCCAGGTCTATGGCCAGACCAATATTGCTGAAGAAGCTGAAATTGAATGGTTCTATGGAGACCTACAAGATCGTCTAGAATTAACACCCAAAAAAGATGTCCTTTTCATTATAGGGGACTGGTATGCAAAAGTAGGAAGTCAAGAAACACCTGGGGTAACAGGCAAATTTGGCAGGGCAAAGGCCTACAGAGTTTTGCCAAGAGAACGCATTGGTCATAGCAAACACCCTCTTCCAACAAAACAAGACAAGACTCTACACATGGACGTCACCAATGGCCAATACCAAAATCAGATTGATTATATTCTTTTTAGCCAAAGATGGAGAAGCTCTATACAATCAGCAAAAACAAGACCGGGAGCTTACTGTGGCTCAGATCATGAACTCCTTATTGTCAAATTCAGACTTAAATTGAAGAAAGTGGGGAAAACCACTAACCATTCAGTTATGACCTAAATCAAATCCCTTATGATTATACAGTAGAAGCGACAAATAGATTCAAGGGATTAGATCTGATAGGCGGTGTGCCTGAAGAACTATGAACAGAGGTTCGTGAGTTTGTACAGGATGCAGGGATCAAGACCATCCCCAAGAAAAAGAAATGCAAAAAGGCAAAATGGTTGTCTAAGGAGGCCTTACATACAGCTATGAAAAGAGAAGTGAAAGGCAAAGGAGAAAAGGAAAGATAAACTCATTTGAATGCAGAGTTCCAAAGAATAGCAAGGAGAGATAAGAAGGCCTTCCTCAATGATCAGTGTAAAGAAATAGAGAAAAACAACAGAATGAGAAAGACTAGAGAGCTCTTCAAGAAAATTAGAGATACCAAGGGAACATTTCACGCAAAGATGGGCACAATAAAGGACAGAAACATTATGGAGCTAACAGAAGCAGAAGATATTAAGAAGAGGTGGCAAGAATACACAGAAAAACTATACAAAAAAGATGTTCATGACCCAGATAACTACAATGGTGTGATCACTCACCCAGAGCCGGACATCCTAGAATGCAAAGACAAGTGGGCCTTAGAAAGCATCACTATGAACAAAGCTAGAGGAGGTGATGGAATTCTAGTTGAGTTATTTCAAATCCTAAAAGATGATGCTGTGACAGTGCTGCACTCAATATGCCAGCAAATTTGGAAAACTCAGCAGTGGCCACAGGACTGGAAAAGGTCAGTCTCCTTTCCAATCCGAAAGAAGTTCAGTTCAGTTCAGTTCAGTCACTCAGTCATCTCCAACTCTTTGTGACCTCATGAATTGCAGCACGCCAGGCCTCCCTGTCCATCACCAGCTCCTGGACTTCACCCAAACTCACGTCCATCGAGTCGGTGATGCCATCCAGCCATCTCATCCTCTATCGTCCCCTTCTCCTCCTGCCCTCAATCTTTCCCAACATCAGGGTCTTTTCAAATGAGTCAGTTCTTCGCATCAGGTGGCCAATGTATTGGAGTTTCAGCTTCAACATCAGTCCTTCCAATGAACACCCAGGACTGATTTCCTTTAGGATGGACTGCTTGGATCTCCTTGCTGTCCAAGGGACTCTCAAGAATCTTCTCGAACACCACAGTTTAAAAGCATCGTTTCTTTGGTGCTCAGCTTTCTTCACGGTCCAACTCTCACATCCATACATGACTACTGGAAAAACTATAGCCTTGACTAGATGAACCTTTGTTGGTAAAGTAATGTCTCTGCTTTTGAATATGCTATCTAAGTTGGTCATAACTTTCCTTCCAAGGAGTAAGTGTCTTTTAAAGGCAATGCCAAAGAATGCTCAAATTACCATACAATTGCACTCATCTCACACACTAGCAAAGTAATGCTCAAAATTCTTCAAGATACACTTCAACAATACATGAACCATGAACTTCCAGATATTAAAGCTGGATTAAGAAAAGGCAGAGGAACCAGAGATCAAATTGCCAACATCCACTGGATCATTGAAAAAGCAAGAGAGTTCCAGAAAAACATCTACTTCTGCTTTACTGACTATGCCAAAGCCTTTGACTGTGTGGATCACAGCAAACTGTGGAAAATTCTTCAAGAGATGGGAATACTAGACCACCTGACCTGCCTCTTGAGAAACCTGTATGCATATCAAGAGCAACAGTTACAACTGGACATGGAACAATAGACTGGTTCCAATTCAGGAAAGGAGTATGTCAAGGCTGCATACTGTCACCCTGCTTATTTAACTTCCATGCAGAGTACATCATGAGAAATGCTGGATTGGATGAAGCACATGCTGGAATCAAGATTGCTGGGAGAAATATCAATAATGTGAGATATGCAGATGACACCACCCTTATGGCAGAAAGCAAAGAAGATAAAGAGCCTCTTGATTAAAGTGAAAGTGAAAAACCTGACTTAAAACTCAACATTCAGAAAACTAAGATCGTGGCATCTGGCCCCATCACTTCCCATGTGACGGGACCACTTCTGGTCCCATATCATTTCCCATATTTCCCATGGCAAATAGATGGGGAAACAGTGGAAACAGCGACAGACTTTATTTTGGGGGGCTCCAAAATCACTGCAGATGGTGATTGCAGCTATGAAATCAAAAGACGCTTGCTCCTTGGAAGAAAAATTATGGCCAACCTAGACAGCTTATTAAAAAGCACAGATATTACTTTGCCAACAAAGGTCCATCTAGTCAAAATTATGATTTTTTCCAGTAATCATGTATGGATGTGAGAATTGGACTATAAAGAAAGCTGATCACTGAAGAATTGATGCTTTTGAACTATGGTGATGGAGAAGACTCTTGGGAGTCCCTTTGACAACAAGGAGTCCAACTAGTTCATCCTAAAGGAAACCAGTCCTGAATATTCATTGGAAGGACTCATGCTGAAGCTGAAACTACAGTACTTTGGCCACCTGATGTGAAGAACTGACTCATTTGAAAAGACCCTAATGCTGGGAAAGATTGAAGGCAGGAGGAGAAGCAGACGACAGAGTATGAGATTGTTGGATGGCATCACTGACTCAATGGACATGAGTTTAAGTAAAGTCTAGGATTTGGTGATGGAGAGGGAGGCCTGGCATACTGCAGTCCATGGGATTGCAAAGAGTCGGACATGACTGAGTGACTGAACTGAACTGATTAATTGCTAAAACAAACATTTCAAATATAAAAGGGATACTTGCTATCTTGCAGCATGTGATCTCATTCTACATACAGCTCCCTTTCTAAAGAGGGTTAAACATTTTTCATGGGTGAAATTATGAAGATTCTGTATTTGTAGAATTACTCTTCCTTATCTCTGGTCAAGAAAGGCTGGTACACTCAGTCCAACTGCTTTCAAGCAGTGTTGGGGCATCACGATGGGTCCACAAGGCCAGACTCCCTCGTGTACATTGTCCCGCATCCCAAACACATCTTGCACCCCTCCCCATCACCCCCAGCTAATGACAGAGGGAACTCTGCTATTCCAGCACTGCAGTCTCACTTCTGTAATCCAAATAGGAACTTTTCCTTTTTGATTTTGGAACCCTCTCTCTCTGACTCTGTCATCCTTAATGAATTAGGCTTTTTGAAACACAAGCCTGGAGATCTGATAGACACTTTCTACTTCCTGCCTGCCTCTGCCTTTCCCTAAGGTGATGAAGTATCTGCTTGAATCAAAAGATACAAAAAAATGTAGAAAAAATTAGGATTTTCAATTACTATTTAGCTGCATATAACTAATACACGTGTCCATGGGTATTTGTACTTTTTCTAATTTCAGTGTTCTAAGAGTTCTGTTTAGTATCTTGTAATTGTATCATTTTTTTTTCAAACAAGAATGACAGGGTCTTATACAAAGGGAATATATTATTAATAAATACCATAACAAGTATTTATTTAGGACCTATGTTAAACTTTACACTGGGCTCACATGAAATATTTCTGAACCCAGGATTATAAAACTAAAAGATGAATCAAAATCCAACACATAATCATCAATGTATCTGAATGTTCCTCTTTTGAAACATACTTTTTTTTCTGAATGAAAAAATGGGATACATGCTTTTGGTTAAAAAAGTGGAAAACACAGAGTGAAAATCATCTGTAATCCAACCACTCAGATTGGCCCATCAAGTTTCAGATCCCTCTTATACCTTTAGACAGCCTTTATAACTAGTTGTTGCTCATTTGTTCACCCATCAATTGTGTGTTAGCTGTTTATTATGGGTAAGAAAGGGCTTCCCCAATGGTTCATTGGGTAAAGAATCTGCCTGCAATGCAGGAGACACAGGAGATGAGGTTTAGTTCTTGAGGTGAAAAGATCACCTGGAGAAGGAAATGGCAATCAACTCCAGTATTCTTGCCTGAGAAATCCCATGGACAGAGGAGCCTGGTGGGCTATAGTCCATGGCATCCCAAAATAGGACACGACTTAGTGACTAAAGTAATGGGCAGTAAGAGCAAGGACTCAGAGCAAGGACTCTGAAGTAAGGCTGCCTGGGTCTGAATCCTGACCCTCAACACCCACATTTTACCTGTGTGACCTTGAACAAGTTACTTAGCCTCTCTGAGCCACAGTATCTTCAACTATACAATGGGGATGACAACTACCTTGACGTTGGATATTGTAGGAATTAAATCAGTTACTACATGTAAACTCAGAACAATATGCAGTACCACACGATAAAAACTCACTATCATTTCATTTTAATTGTGAAGTGTCATGCTCCAGACGTCCAAAGACACACATATAAACATACTTTGTCTTCTAATCCTCACCGAAAATCACTTTACAATCAAAGGTATGGGTCAGTTTGTTGATGAAGAGGAGACAGACAACCCGGCAAACAGTTGATTGCAGGCTCTAGCCTACAAACTTTAAAATAATAACTCATGTGACTACTGCATAGTTATGAATTTGTTGTTGTTTAGCCACTCACGTGTGTCCAACTCTTTGTGACCCCAAGGACTGTAGCCCGCCACGCTCCTCTGTCCGTGGGATTTCCCAGGCAAGAGCACCGGAGTGGGTTGCCGTTTAGATTGACTGGTTTAAAACCAACTACCTCCAGAGAAGCTTTCCCCAAAGGATAGAGAACTTAGTTTCCCTTTCTCTCTCTCTCCCACCTCCTTACTGAAAATCCTTTATCTTCGGAATAAAGAAATACAAAGCCCCAAGGAGAGTTAACTGGAGGATTATAAGTTCACTTGGGAATGGGTTTTACAACTCATTGCCTCCCAAAACATCCAAGATTCACTCTGCATCTTTCATCCCTACTTGTTTCACGAGATTTATCCAAGTGGTAGGTAATTCGTCCACTGTGGTTCTCACATTTCACATCTTCCAGTTTGTGCCGCTAGGGAAATGCTAATTGACCTCTTTTGTTCTGAGGCCAAAAATCCTAGAGAAAAGACTCTTTGGCTCTGCTTCTGGGTGCCCTCTCCTGGGTCAATCAATCATGGTTGGGGCAGAAGGCAGAGTGAGTCAGGGAAGAACTTAGAGGGAAAACCACAGAAAGGTTAGGTTCCCAAGAGAAGGGAAAATCCCATAAAAGTCCAGAACAAACAGATTTATCATTTATACTTGTGGCTGGTTGCCCAACTGATAAGAGCATCCATCTTTGGTATGCCCTATTATAGAAAGAAATAATAAAACATACCTTTAACTTACTTAGATGTGCTTGCAATTGCAACCTAACTGACTTTTCAAATGTTTAACCCAACCTCCTAAGATTGTGATTTCTGAAGTGAAAGTTAGCATTTCCCAAAGAAAGCAGAGTTAATACAGCTGCTCTTTCTCTAGAGGAATAGAAATAAGAACTCAACTTTCATGGCATGTGCATTTGAACATGTCTGATTCAGGATAAAAAGTCTGTGAATGTGATTTTGTGGCTTAAAACAAAAAGAGCTAGGAAGGGACGTATCCAGAGTAAGAAGGGTTTTGTTTATGTTTTCATTTATTTGCTCACCAGAGACAGGGAAACTCACCTCAATTAAGAACTTGCTCTGTACCAGGCTTTGGCCCAGGGGTTTAACATGCATTATTATTTAATTTTTACCACCCTCCTGAAGACAAGAAATTATCCCCATTTTGCCCAGGAGGAAACTTAGCTGCAGAGAAGTTGAGAGTGGTTTCCCCAAGTTAACAGCCAATAAGTAGTGAAGCTGGGATTTTAATTCGAGTTCCTCTGTACACTGATTGCAAGAGTTCTTGCTCTTTGCCTTATACTCAGCAAAGTGGCATAAAAAGAGAATTGATCTGAGGTGGGGTAAGAAATGGGGTGGAGTCCTTACTGTGTGCTCAGTCGTATCTGACTCCTAGTGACCCCATGGACTGTAGCCCTACGGGCTCCTCTGTCCATGGAATTTTCCCGGCAAGAATACTGGAGTGGGTTGACATTTCCTCCTCCAGGGAACCATCCTGACCCAGGGATGGAACCCGCCTCTCCTGTGTCTCTTGCATTGGCAGGAGGATTCTTTACCCCTCAGCCACCTGGGAAGCCCAGAATCCTTAGTACCACATGAGTGACCTTTCAACATTGAAAACACAAAATATGAAGTTAATGAATTACACCTTAGCTACTTCAATTTATTTAAGAAAATTATCAGAATCACCTGTATTATCCAATGCAAAAAGGAAGACATTGCATGGAGAAGGAACAGAAGATAGCAGTGAGTAAAAAGGGAACATGTAACTATTTGTGTGTCTATTCAATAGCTCAGAAAGTTTATTGTTGCTTATTTTTAAATTGAAGTTCAGGAGTAGATTACGATATAAAGAATTACAGGATCCCTTCCAGTTCAGTTCAGTCACTCAGTTATGTCCAACTCTTTGCAACCCCATGAACCGCAGCACACCAGGCCTCCCTGTCCATCATCAACTTCTGGAGTCCACCCAATCCCATGTCCATTGAGTCAGTGATGCCATCCAACCACCTCATCCTCTGTCATCCCCTTCTCCTCCTGCCCTCCATCTTTCCCAGCATCAGGGTCTTTTCCAATGAGTCAGCTCTTCACATCAGGTGCCCAAAGTATTGGAGTTTCAGCTTCAACATCAGTCCTTCCAATGAACACTCAGGACTGATCTCTTTTAGGATGGACTGGTTGGATTTCCTTGCAGTCCAAGGGACTCTCAAGCGTCTTCTCCAACACCACAGTTCAAAAGCATCAATTCTTTGGCGCTCAGCTTTCTTTATAGTCCAACTCTCACATCCATACATGACCACTGGGAAAACCATAGCCTTGACTAGACGGACTTTTGTTGGCAAAGTAATATCTTTGCTTTTTAATATGTTGTCTAGGTTGGTCATAACTTTCCTTCCAAAGAGTAAGCATCTTTTAATTTCATGGCTACAATCACCATCTGCAGTGATTTTGGAGCCCCCAAAAATAAAGTCTGATACTGTTTCCACTGTTTCCCCATCTTTTTCCCATGAAGTGATGGGACCAGATGCCATGATGTTCATTTTTTGAATGTTGAGCTTTAAGCCAGCTTTTCACTCTCCTCTTTCACTTTCATCAAGAGGCTCTTTAGTTCTTCTTCACTTTCTGCCATAAGGATGGTGTCATCTGCATATCTGAGGTTATTGATATTTCTCCCTTAGTTAAAAAAAAAAAAACAACTTTTTTCAGGTCTAAAACACTGGTATGGGTTAAGTCAGGAAGATTCCTTGTAGGCTAGAATTTTCATATTTTGGTGTCTATTGTACTTCAAAGTTTTAAGATAGTTAGATGAAAATGCAAAATCATCCTCATTGTTATCAGTGCTCTTGCTTAAAATTTTAAAAATATAAATATAAACCATATCGAATTTAATAGTTTTTGACTCAATTAATGCTTGTTAAGGGTCTATAATTCTGAAAGGATTTTTGAGGACAATGTTCTATTAAAATATTAAATAAAAATATTTATTAAAACATCTTATTAAAGCATCTTGTTCTTCCTAGAGTCTGTCATTCAGAGTGAATAAGTCGGAAAGAGAAAAAAAATGTTGTATATTAACCCATATATATGGAATCTAGAAAAATAGTGCAGATGAGCCCATTTGGAATGCAGAAGGGGAGCAGGAGGGCCGGGCAGACTGGAGGAGTAGCACTGACATACACACAGTACCATGTGTTAAACAGACAGCTAGTGGGAAGCTGCTGTGTGGCACAGGGAGCTTGGCAGGGTGCTCTGTGATGACCTAAAGGCAGGGATGGGGCAGCGGTGGGAGGCTTAAGAGGGAAGGGATATATGTGTACATAGGGCTAAGTCACGGTGTTGCACAGCAGAAACTAACTCAACATTGTAAAGCAATTATACTCCAATAATAAAATTTAAAACAAGCAAAAAACAATTATCTTCTTTTCCAACAGGAAACAGGAATGAAGTAGTTAATCCCTTATGTTAAATAATTGCTTCAGCAGGATCTATCAATTTTTTCAGTTCATGCTTTAAAATCTCAAAACAATAACATGTAATAGAAATATCACTTTCCCCATCATGGTAAAGTAAATTACCAGTCACCACCGCCTCTGCAGTAAGTCAGGTGCTACTGAAACGCATCACACAATGCAAGGCTTTGCTTTGAGCATCACTCTAAGAATAGAGCCATCTTGGATCCACTTTTATTCAGCCTCCAGCTGTGCCTTCTACTCTGCTGGGTCCCAGGTTCATTATGTAAAAATAATCTTGTTACCTCCTTATACGTAAAAGTTACTGGGAAGATGAGATGGGACCAAGGACTGACTGCCTTATTCATCTCTGTCCTCCACCCCCACCCAGGGGGCTTGATCCATAATGGATATTCAGTGGGTGTTCAGTGAATATTTGAGGGGTGCATCTTTGAAGGAGGAAATCCATCTGAGTCTAAAACTAAAATTAAGCATCTGTAAACCTCAGGTCCTCAGTGTTCCCACCCACCATTAAACTTTTACTACCATCTGGAAACTGTTTGTGTACTTTGTATTAACAGATAGGATTCACAGAAGGGGAAGAAAGAAAAAAGGCCCACAATCCAAAAACAAAGGTATAAACATCAACTTAATTGAAAGGTTTTGAAAAGGGTTAAATATGAACTTTCATTCATCAATTTTTAAATTTCAAAACAGAAATAGAATTATTCTGTAAAAGCAATGAAGAATTAAAATAAAACCTCAGTGTAATATTAAGGTCACTTGGTACTCTTGCCTTGGAAATCCCAGGGACAGAGACGCCTGGCGGGTTGTAAAGAGTCTGACATGACTGAGCGACTGAAAAACAATAAGGAAGACAGGGAAAGACAGAAAAGGGAAGACTTAATATGCACATAGCCCTCCCCTTACCCCGGGACAAAGATCAGCCTCATTGTCTAAGACTGACTTTGAAATGCCTGCCTGTATGTGTCTCCAGATACAAATGCGTTGCATGAAATTGTTATCAAAAGTTGGGGCAGAGGGGTTAAATTCCTCATTTGAAAGGACTGGCAATCTTGAAATCACTCCTCCTAATGTTCAGAGGACAGGGAAGGGAGAAAAATCTCACACTTTGGTACTTTGGAAGAGAAGTGGGCCCTGACACTTTTCATTCTACTAACAAAGAATAATTTCATGGAGAATAACCACATTCATCTTTGTGGCTATCAAGCATATTACTTTCCAGGACTCGATGACCATTGCTTTATCACAATTATAGGCAAAAACAAGAATCCCATGAACAGACAGTATGATAAGGCAAAAAGATATGACATAGAAAGGTGAACTCCCTAGGTTGGTAGGTGCCCAATATGCTACTGGAGAAGAGTGGAGAAATAGCTCCAGAAAGAATGAAGAGATGGAGCCAAAGCGAAAACAGCGCCCAGTTGTGGCTGTGACTGGTGATGGAAGTAAACTCTGATGCTGTAAAGAACAATATTGCAAAGGAACCTGGGATGTTAGGTCCACGAATCAAGGGAAATTGGAAGGGGACGAAGAGGAGATGGCAAGAGTGAATACCGACATTTTAGGAATCGGTGAACTAAAATGGACCAGAATGGGTGAATTTAATTCAGATGACCATTATATCTATTACTGTGGACAAAAATCCCTTAGAAGAAATGAAGTAGCCCTCATAGTCAACAAAAGAGTCCAAAATACAGTACTTGGGTGCAGTGTCAAAAACGATAGAATGATCTCTGTTTCCAAGGCAAACCATTCAATATCACAGGAACCCAAGTCTATGCCCCAATCACTAATGCTGAAGAAGCTGAAGTTGTATGGTTCTATGAAGACCTACAAGACCTTCTAGAACAAACACCAAAAAAAAGATATCCTTTTCATCATAGGGGACTGGAATGCAAAAGAACAAAGTTAACAGATACCTGGAGTAAAAGGCAAGTTTGGCCTTGGAGTACAAAATGAAGCAGGGCAAAGGCTAACAGAATTTTGCCAAGAGAACGCATTCATCATAGCAAACATCCTCTTCCAATACAAGAGATGACTCTACACATGGACATCACCAATGGCCAATACCAAAATCAAATTGATTATATTCTTTGCAGCCAAAGATGGAGAAGCTCTATACAGTCAGCAAAAACAAGAACGGGAGCTGACCGTGGCTTAGATCATGAACTACTTATTGCCAAATTCAGACTTAAATTGAAGAAAGTAGGGAAAACCACTAGTTATTCAGGTACAACCTGAATCAAATCCCTTATGATTCTACAGTGGAGGTGACATATAGATTCAAGGGATTAGATCTGACCTACAGTGCCTGAAGAACTATGGACAGAGGTTCATAACACTGTACAAGAGGCAGTGATTAAGACCATCCCCAAGAAAAAGAAATGCAAAAAGGCAGAATGGTTGTCTGAGGAGGCCTTACAAATTGCTAAGAAAAGAAGAGAAGCTAAAGGCAAAGGAGAAAAGGAAAGATGCACCCATCTGAATGCAGAGTTCCAAAGAAGAGCAAGGAGAGATAAGAAAGTCTTCCTCAGTGATCAATCCAAAGAAATAGAGGAAAACAATAGAATGGGAAAGACTAGAGATCTCTTCAAGAAAATTAGAGATACCAAGGGAACATTTCATGCAAAGATGGGCACAATAATGGACAGAAACGGTATGGACCTAACAGAAGCAGAAGATATTAAGAGGTGGCAAGAATACACAGAAAAACTATACAAAAAAGATGTTCATGACCCAGATAACCATGATGGTGTGATCACTCACCCAGAGCCGGACATCCTAGAATGCAAAGACAAGTGGGCCTTAGAAAGCATCACTATGAACAAAGGTAGTGGAGGTTACGGAATTCCAGTTGAGCTATTTCAAATCCTAAAGATGATGTTGTGAAAGTGCTACACTCAATATGCCAGCGAATTTGG
Organism: Bos indicus; assembly: GCF_029378745.1. Classification (NCBI taxonomy): domain Eukaryota; kingdom Metazoa; phylum Chordata; class Mammalia; order Artiodactyla; family Bovidae; genus Bos; species Bos indicus. The sequence goes on from NC_091767.1 coordinate 8,286,778, forward strand.
AAAACTCAGCAGTGGCCACAGGACTGGAAAAGGTCAGTCTCCATTCCAATCCCAAAGAAAGGCAATGCCAAAAATTGTTCAAACTACTGCACAATAGCACTCATCTCAAATTTCTCCAAGCCAGGCTTCAACAGTACGTGAACCAAGAACTTCCAGATGTTCAAGCTGGATTTAGAAAAGGCAGAGGAACCAGAAATCAAATTGCCAACATCCACTTGATCATCAAAAAAGCAAGAGAGTTCCAGAAAAATATCTATTTCTGCTTTATTGACTACACCAAAGCCTTTGACTGGGTGGATCACTGCAAACTGTGGAAAATTCTTCAAGAGATGGGAATACCAGACCACCTGACCTGCCTCCTGAGAAATCTGTATGCAGGTCAAGAAGCAACAATTAGAACTGGACATGGAACAACAGACTGGTTCCAAATCAGGAGAGGAATACATCAAGGCTGTATATTGTCATCCTGCACATTTAACTTCTATGCAGAATACATCACGTGAAATGCTGAGCTGGATGAAGCACACGCTGGAATCAAGATTGCCGGGAGAAATATCAATAACCTCAGATATGCAGATGACACCACCCTTATGGCAGAAAGTGAAGAACTAAAGAGCCTCTTGATGGAAGTGAAAGAGGAGATTGAAAAAGCTGACTTAAACTCAACATTCAAAAAACTAAGATCATGGCATCTGGTCCCATTACTTCATGGCAAATAGATGGGGAAACAATGGAAACCAGGACAGACTTTATTTTCTTGGGCTCCCAAATCACTGCAGATGGTGATTGCAGCCATGAAATTAAAAGACGCTTGCTCTTTGGAAGAAAAGCTATGACCAACCTAGACAGCATATCAAAAAACAGAGACATTATTTTGCCAACAAAGGTCCATCTAGTCAAAGCTATGGCTTTTCCAGTGGTCATGTATGGATGTGAGAGTTGGTCTATAAAGAAAGCTGAGTGCCAAAGAATTGATGCTTTTGAACTGTGGTGTTGGAGAAGACTCTTGAGAGTCCCTTGGACTGCAAAGAGATTAATCCAGTCAATCCTGAAGGAAATCAGTCCTGAATATTCATTGGAAGGATTGATGCTGAAGCTGAAACTTCAGTACTTGGCCACCTGATGTGAAGAACTGACTCATTGAAAAGACTCTGATGCTGGGAAAGATGGAGGGCAGAAGGAGAAGGGGATGACAGAGGATGAGATGGTTAGATGGCATCACTGACTCAAAGGACATGAGTTTGAGTAAGCTTCAGGAGTTGGTGTTGGACAAGGAAGCCTGCTGTGCTGTAGTTCATGGGGTTGCCAACAGTTGAACACGACTGAGTGACTGAACTGAACTGACAGGCAAAAATGGGTCCCATAGTCCAAAGAAACTAAGACAAAGTTAGAAATCCTTTGGTTCTTACCCTCTGGAATTGTTATAAAACAGGTCTCTCTTATCACTCTTCTAAAAAATATTCTTAGTACTTTCAGGATGATCTTGCTAGAAAACATCTATTCCTTCCTCAAAGGCTGAGATAACCTTCAGCTCCAAAGGCCATTCTCAGCCCCAGATGCACTAGAATCACCTGAGGAGCTTTTTAGAAATCCTACTAGGCTTCTCAGATGGTGCTAGTGGTGAAGGATTCCTGGGTCAGGAAGATCCCCTGGAGGAGGGCATGGCAACCCACCCCAGTATTCAGAGGAGCCTGGTGGGCTATGGTCCATAGGGTCACAAAGAGTCAGAGGCAACTGAACACACAATGCCCATGTCCCACCCTGCAGAGTCTGAATATATTGGTTTTTTTAAATGTGCAGTGAGGGATGAAAATGACTCTCCTTCACTTTGTGTGACCCTCCTCTTCTCTATGTGGGATGTGCCTGAATCATTCCTTCACTCACATTTCCAGAGCTCTCTCCATACACCTCCATCATATCACACAGCACAGCGTAGTGTGGTTCTGGTTCACCATCTGGGCACTCAGTTGTTAGACCTCAGTTCTCCTGAGACTGGGGTCTCATTGTCATCCTTTTGTGTCCCACCTGGAGAGCCTTTCCTGATAGACACCCAACTCCCGGAAAGTCTATTGGGCATCTTGAGAGATACATATGAGAGCAGGGTGGTGTAGAGAACGAGGGTTTTGTCACTTCAGTGACTATTTAGGTGACTGGTTGTCGGCCTCCAATATGGTTTCCTCCACTCCAGTTTCTGCTCTAAGGACCAGTGTGACTCCTGCATCCTGTCACAAAGCCTTACACCTCTCCCTCCAGGACATCGCCCAGTGACACACCTATTTCCCCCTTTTGTAAGGCTTCGTATGTCTTCAGAATCATGTCCCTCAAGCATTTTGCCTCTGTCACATCCTTTCTTAGAAATGGACTCAGGTTTCTAATGATTCCTTGAGTCAAATTTAAACTAATCACGGACTTTGAGGTTTTTCCACTAATTTATCCAAGTGCCCTCTCTTTGTACCACCCTGAGTTTCATTGTATCTTCAGAATGGAAAGTAGTGAAAATGTTAGTCACTCAGTCAGTCAGTCAGTCGTGTCGACCTCTTTGTGACCCCAAGGACTGTAGCTCGCAAGCCCCCTCTGTCCATGGGATTTCTCAGGCAAGAATACTGGAGTGGGTTGCCATTTCCTTTTCCAGAGGATCTTCCCAACCCAGGGATCAAACCTGGGTTTCCTGCATTGCAGGCAGATTCTTTACCATCTGAGCCACCGAGGAAGCCCATTAGCAAAGTACTATCTTCCCTCATCAGAGAAGGCAATGGCACCCCACTCCAGTACTCTTGCCTGGAAAATCCCATGGATGGAGGAGCCTGGTGGGCTGCAGTCCATGGGGTTGCTAAGAGTTGGACACGACTGAGCAACTTCACTTTCTCTTTTCACTTTCATGCATTGGAGAAGGAAATGGCAACCCACTCCAGTGTTCTTGCCTGGAGAACCCCGGGGACGGGGGAGCCTGGTGGGCTGCCATCTAAGGGGTTGCACAGAGTTGGACACGACTGAAGTGACTTAGCATAGCATAGCATAGCATAGCATAGCATCTTCCCTCGTGCCTCTGGAACCCACCATGTTCCCTTCTTCCACAAGACAAAAAGGCTGTGCTCCCTTCCATCAACATATACCACAGTTTCCTTATGCAAAAAACGAAACAAAACAAAATTTGTTTAAAAATCACTACTTAAACGTCTATAAAGTCTCTCCTCATCACTTCTATTATTTAAAAAAAAGTCATTGAGTATGTGTCTTAGTCATTTTTCTTGGTGTGTTTTGTTTTTCATTTTGGTATATTTCCTTTTTTGTTTGTTTGCTTGGTAGAACAAAAAAAAAAACAAAAAAGGGACTTGAAACCAGAAGACTGTACTAGCTATTTTGCTCAGACAGCCTTGTTGCTCTTACCTATGACACAGAGGCAATTGTGATCAGGTTCATCTGCTTACCTGAATTCAGTGTTGTAGGATCACAGAAGATAAATGCATCGAATGTGCTTTGTAAGCTCTAAACTGCTTTACAAATACAAGATAGTTATTATTACTGTGATGATTTTCTGTGACCCAACTTCATGCTAGTAGTTAAACACGCAGCTCTCCACCAGTGAAATACTCCCTTGGAAGCATTTTAAGTTGTTTGGCAAAGAAGATGACAGAACATTTCTAAGGTTTATCTCCATGGCATTATTATGCTAATGGTATTTGTTTAGTTCCATGTTTCCAACAAGCTTTTGCAAGTTCTGAATATGCCCCTTCAAAACTAAGTTTAAAAGCTAGCTGCTGAAGCCATGTGAAACCACAGCAAGGCACCATATGGAGACTAGGGTCCCCCAGGAAGACAAGTGCATTGGGGGACAAAGAATCCAGAATAGTTACTCTGCTCTCCTTGGCTCTTTCTCAGCAGTCATTCTGCTTCTGAAACAACTCGGGAGCCCCCAAAGAAAAACACCACATGGAGTGGCCAGCCTCCCACCTCCGTCATTCCTTCAGCTCTGCCTAAGTGAGTCACAGTAATATTTGAAATTGGCAAAGCAACTTCTTTCCAGGGCGATCACAGCACTAAGACGTTCCCTCATTAATGCTCACAGCTCTCCTGTGGAGGAGGTGGGTGGCAAGCAATTTCAAAGCCTTTTCTTCTTTACCTACCAAAGAGTCTTTGCTTTCAATAGCTGACACGAATGAGTGAACCATTTTGGTTATAAGATTATGATCCGCCCATCACCCCCCATTAACGCTATTAAAACAACCTTTGTCCATCTTAAAATCTGTGCAGCCAAGTGTGTGGCAAAGTATAAAAAGAACATGAAGATTGTCCTGGGTATCTGTGTGTGACTGGGCATTAGACACCATGTCCTTTGTCTGGCTTTGGAAAACTCCCACAGGATAAATAGGATTAAACATGACACTTTTCTTTCTCAGGCAGCCTCCTAAACCTCACCCCCTTTTCACAACCTCTTATCCCCTGACACAGCCCCCTAACTCTCTGCTCTGTCCATCATGCCGGACACCCAGAAATGTCTTTGTGTGCCTCTCCCTCTTGCCCTACTCAGGCAAGGATTAATTTCTTCCATGATATGAGAGAGGGCAAATAAGCCAGAAGTCAAAACTACCAAACTCTGGGCATCCCTGGGCTCCTCATTTCTGAATCCATGCTGGAGGCTCAGAGCCATCACACTGGTCCTCTCAGAGTTTCCTCAGAGTCAGGGGTCCCCAGCGTCCGGGATCTAATGCCTGATCATCTGAGGTGGAGCTGATGTAATAATAGTAGAAATAAAGTGCACAATAAATGTAATTCATGTGTATTGTGCACATGAATTGTCCTTAAACCATCCCCCACTTCCGTCCGTGGAAAACTGTCATCCACAAAAACAGTACCTGGGGCCAAAAAGGTTGGGGATCGCTGCTCCAAGACACCCGTCTGGGTCACACTTGGAGCCGGCGCAACACCATATGCTCTAGGCTCCAGTGCAACTTCCACTCTGCTAAATAACTGGATCTACCCATGGAAAGTTTAAAGGTCATCACACGGGAGAACAGACGCGGAGACAGAGCTAGTATTGGGCACGTATTCACTAGTGATGCACGCCAAGCACTGTGTTAGGTTCTGTGCTCACATTGCATGGTTGTGGTAGCCTCTACAGGAGGTACTGACATATTTGTTTTGTATTTCGCTCAAAATCCCAGTGGCTTGACACAACAAAGATTTAGTTCTCATTTCTGAAACCTGTGCATCAAACCTCTGCAGCACACGGTCCCTCAGGTATCCAGGTAATGGAGGCACTGACATTTGGTAGCTGCACTGTCTGGACCCTTTGGCCATGTCAGTCACCACGGCAGCATAGGAAAGCCTGGGACGGTCACATGGGCTTTTCATTGCTTTGGTAGAATCACTTGTGGTTCTATCCCATTGGTTAAATACTCCCATGGCCCCACCTAACTCAGGCAACGAGGCAGGGAGATGCGTGAAAGCAGATGGAATGTTCTGTGAGAAGCTGTGGTCATGCCAGGGTAGCACAAACACAAATGCCAAAAGCTATACTTCTGTATCTTTTAAATGCACGCTCCCACTGCAAGGCTGTTCCATACCCGATTCATCTGGGCTGCTACTGAAATCGTTTTCCATCAATTAACATTCTTTGAACACTTCTTGTGTGCAGGGCCTTGTAGGTGGGAGACCAAGAGGATGTTTACAGATTCAGAGGGAAAGACAGACATGTTCACAAATAAATGTCCTTTTAATAGAAGGCAGATTTTGATGAATGGAACAAGAAAGCTACCAAGTGCTTTGGGGCTGCAGAGGAAGCAATCACTTCCTGCCAAGGTGCTAGGAAAGGACTTAGAGGGGGTTTAGCCATTTCAACTGGACTTTTTAAAGGTTGATTAATATTTCCCAACAGGTAAGGAAGAGGAGGGGCCAAGGCCTTCTGGCAGCAAATCTCAGAAGCTGGTTGAAGCACAACCAGCCCTCTGCCGTGTGACTTAGGAGAGGGTCCTCTGGTGCAGTAGTGGTGAAGAACCCTCCTGCCAGTGCAGGAGATCCCTGGGTGCATTTGATCCCTGGGTCGGGAAGATCCCCTGGAGGCGGCCGTGGCAACCCATCCCAGTATTCTTGCCTGGAGAACCCCCTGGATTGAGGAGCCTGGTGGGTTACAGTCCATGGGGCTGCAAAGAGTTGGACATGACTGAAGAGACGTAGCACGCACACCAGAGGAGAAGGCGAAAGAGCTGGGGCCAGAAAATATTTTGGATTCAGACAAGAGAGCCATGAGAGCCATGCTTGGGAGCATAGACATTGTGGGGAGATGAGGGAACCATCCAAAGAGGGTCTCTGAGCACGGGGGTGCCATGGTGAGATTCATCGAGACGCTCCTAGAGACAGCAGCCACCAGGGTATAAACTAATGATTTTTTTCCTCTTCCTCCCTTTGGGACCTCCTAGTCTTCATGAACATATTTTCCTTCTACCCTGGGGTTTATAATCAAACATGAATTTAATCTGCCTAAACACACATACCACAGAAGCAAAGTTTCCATTTTATTCAAAGAAGACTGTAATCAGGCATTCATACTCCTTTAGCTCTTTGGCTGATTCTTTTCATCCTCTTTGAAATAAACATTCTTGTAAACTAGTGCAACCTCAGGGATTTCCCTGGAGGTCCAGTGGTTAAGATTCGGCCTTCTAATGCAGGGGGTGTGGATTCCATCCCTGGTCCAGAAATTACTGTCCCATATGCCGTGGAGTGCAGCCAAAATTTTTTTTTAAATAGTGCAACCTCAGAACAAAGATTGAAGAATTGAGCCCACACTGTAGTCTGGGTCTCTCTGTTGAATTCAGCTCTGCTGAGTTTGGACCCCAGTTAGGTCTAAAGTCCAGCTCACCGTCTATTTGCTGTATGCTTTTGCCAGGTTACTTAGCCTCTCTGGGCTTTTGGTTTTTTTGATGAGGTAGGAAATAATCGGGGCTTCCCTGATGGTTCAGATGGTAAAGAATCTGCCTGCAATGTGGGAGACCTGAGTTCAATCCTTGGGTCAGGAAGATGCCCTGGGGAAGGAACTGGGAACCCGCTCCAATATTCTTGACTGAAGAATCCCATGGACAGAGACATAGTGGTCTAGAGTCCCTGGGGTGGCAAAGGGTTGGACACGACTGAGCGACTAACACACACACAGAAGAAACAATTATTTGTTCCTTCCTGGAACCAATATGGATGAAGTACCTTCCACAGGCCAGGAATGTATAGGTGGCCTTAGTAAGAGCGTTCTGTCTTTTTCTGAAGAAAGGAGGCAGGAGGGAATGGAATAGGTATTAACTGCATAGCTACATCCGCTTGAGTTTGCACACATGCTGTAAGTTACTTCCAACGTGATTCCCACGAGGGAAGTCTTTTCCCTGCTCTACAATGAAGACACTAAGGGACACCCACGGTAACTTGCCCAATGACATCCGGCTGATGAGTAAAGATCCAGATTGGGAGGCCAAGGTCCACACCAGCTTTCCCCACCGACTCGAGGCACTGGGAGGCACTTGTGTTTCTTCCACAGCGTTTTTCTCCTCAAAGCTACCCCGGGCTTCTTGGCATCCACGTAACACCCCTTGGCTCTCCTGACATGCTTTTCCGGATTATTCAGCTGTGATGGATCAATCCACAGTTTTGAGCCCCAGGCTGCCTCTCTAGCCCCCAGGTTCCCCTCGCCCACCCAGCCAGACTTGCGGCTTCCATGGGCGTCCTTGTCTCTGGAGGATTCTTGTGAGTCACCATTTGGTCACTCCCTCTTAATTGCTCACAATTACTCAAGTTCCTAGTCTTATAATAAGCAAGGAAGAGGGTAGCATTTTCTAAGACATATGTGTTTAGTGTTGCTGGCAGATTTGTAAACTTATTACTGCCTCTACATACCATATAATTAAGATTGAATTATCCAAGGCTTTAAAATAGTGCCTGCTGCTATTGTGCTGCTTAAAATGTTAAAGAAAAGATCTTTGCCTTAAGAAAAAAATATGCAGCTCACCTCTCCTCCCCCTTCTTTGAAATTCTCATGCTCATTAGGGCTGTGGGACTGAGTTTAGCAGGCCTGAGGCAGGGGGCTCACTAGGCTGAAATGCTTTGCTTGTGGAAATGCTGCCACATCAGAAGAAAAGGGGCACATTCTAAGATATATGCTGTGCCCCTTCTGGAAGTCACCTGCAGTGCCAGGCAGGTGGACTAATAGGAGGATGGAGGGGAATTCACACAAAGGCAGAGGCTCAGATGTGGCCTGTGTCTTGGTGTGCGTACATGCTGAGTTGGTTTGTTTGTGTCCGACTCTTTGCAACCTGTGGACTGTAGCCCACCAGGCTCCTCCATCCATGCAATTTTCCAGGTGAGAATACTGGAGTGGGTTGCCATGCCCTCCTCCAGGGGATCTTCCTGACCCAGGGATTGAACCTGCTTCTGTCTCCTGCATTGGCAGGTGGGTTCTGTACCATAGTGCCACCTGGGAAGTCCCATGTCTTGACAAGACTAGACCAAAAATGTCTCGAGGCTTATACTTAAGAAGAAGAGTGGAGCACGTCTGTGTAGGTTACCAGTACTTGATGCCCTGGAGAAACAGATAAACACAAGAGTAACTGCACTGTGGGAGCCTGGAGAGAAAGACGGGACAGAAAAGGACTAATCTGGGCATGTGTATGAAGCGCCCACTGCAAGGAGAAGACTATAGGGCTCTTCCCTGTCCTTGGAGCTTCAAGTGGGAGAGGCAGACAGAAAGGCAAGCACAGGACACCAGTGCAGTACATAAAAGACACAGGTTAGATCCCTGGGTAGGGAAGATCCCTAGAGAAGGAAATGGCAACCCACTCCAGTATTGTCACCTGGAAAATCCCATGGACAGAGGAGCCTGGTGGGCTACAGCCCGTGGGGTGGCAGAGTTGGACACAACTTAGAATGTACCAGGTGATGCTGTTGTGGTGCAGGAGGCTCTTGCAGTAAACCAGGTACACAGGATCCAGGTGAACAAGAGACCAAGGCAGTGGGGTAAGAATGTAGAAAAGGCAACAGATGAAGAAAGTGTCTGGGTGAATCGCTCTGTACCTCTTTCGTAACGTTTTCCCACTTTTTAAAATGTCTCCTCCCCTCCCTGAGTTGTGTCCCTGATGTCTTGGGGGCAGAGATCTCATTTTGCCTCAGGCTCTTGCACGGTCCTTGAACCCAAGTGGAGCTCAGGTGAGGGATGGCTGAGTAATTTCACACTGTCTCCCTCAAGACCAGTCCTGGGGCCCAGGGGTGGGGCTGAAACTGTAAAGAGTCCTCCCAGGGGAGGGAGCTAGGGAGGCATGATCCCAGGAACCCAGACCTCCAAGGACACCCAGCCAAAGAGTCAGAGGAGAGGAGATCAAAGGAAAGTGGGAAAAGGGAAGGCAGGGGCTGAAGAAGGAAGAAGATAGAGGAAATGGAGGGGGGCAGAGAAGAGCCAGGAGGGGAGAAGAGAGGAAGGAAGAAAAAGAGGAGTTTAGGGAGGGTGGACGGATTTGAACACGAACTCCGTTCTCTCCTGAATCCCAGGACTTCCAGCTCTGCAGGGAGTTGTTCCTGCTGCTCCTGGTCTTGCCATCCACCAGAGTGGCCCCTGGTCACACCTCGACACCCACAGGATGCCCCCTGCAGGCCCACAAGGCCCTGTCTGCATCCTCTGGGATGCCAGCACCAGCCCCGCACGATGAAGCCCCCTTTCCACCTGCACCCTCTGGCCTATCATTGTAGTGGGTTGGTCAAAAAGTTCATTTGGGTTTTCCATAACAAGGAATGGAAAAACTGGAACGAACCTTTTCCCAACCCGATACACAGCCTCCGCGGTCTATAAGCTGTCTGAGCAGTATTTAGGAAGAATAAGAACATGGGCTCGGAGTTGAGCTCATATGCTTGCTCTGCCACCTGCTGGCCCCTGGAACAGTGCCGATCATATGGAGGTGCAGAAATGAATGAGTCAGTGAATGGCTGAGTACTCGTTGTGACATCTGGAGCAAGTGAATGATTCTGAGCCTCAGTTTTCCCACCTGTGAAATGGGGATAATACTACTACCTATTACTTAGGGTTGCTGGGATAGTGAACCGCTATGTCTAAGACCAGTTGCTCTTGGGCAGTGGAAACAGGCTGGTTGCATGGGGGGCGGAGTCCCGTAGCGTTTCCACAGCCACCACGGCATTGCTTCTCAGGGCGGTGCTGGAACCACCTTTTTCAAAACCATCTGGGAGAAGGGCTGAGTGTAAGATGCCAGAAAGGGAGATTTTTTGGCTTTATTCCTAACCTACTAAAGGGCTCTTTAAAAGTGAAGCCTTAAACCCTGTATTTCCTCGAGCTCTCCAAGTGATTGTCAGTCAACTCACGCTAATGTTTTAAGAGCTCTGTATTCAGGTTTCCCTTTATAAATTAAAATACAGAGTCAATGCATGAATATAACCATTCATAGCTGAGGACATCAGGCCACAGGGTGGACCTCTCTAGAGTCAAATTTATATATAATGAAAGATCGGAAGTTCTGTAATGGAGTAATAAACGCAGGCCCCTAACACCTGGCACCAGATTTCAAGCCTGTTGGCCCTGGACACTTATATCCAGGGGGCATCAAAGACATAAACAAAACCCAGAAAACAAAACAGAAAAGTAATTGCTAAAACTGTTCTGCATTTAAAACAGATAAGAGAGACAGACAGCAAGAAGGAACAGAAGGCAGGGCTGCAGAGAAACAAGGACGGAGGCTAAGCCATGGTTGAGAAACAACTCAGAAGAACCGGGCTATGTAAACTTGAATTTCAAACTGTTTACATTGTTTTAACTTAAAACCCTTGTCTTCCCAAACGCACTGCAAGGGCTCCCACACCTAGAAAGCTAAAGTGTAGGTACATCTGTGTCCTTTCCCCAGCAAAGTACTGTGTCAGAAAAATAGTACAACCTTTACGCAGGGTTTGGTCATTGTGTGTGTGTGTGAGAGTCACTCAGTCACGTCTGACTCTCTGTGACCCCATGGACTATATATAGCCCACCAGGCTCATCTGTCCATGGAATTCTCCAGGCAAGAATATTGGGGTGGGTTGCCATGGTCATTAGTTGCCCTTTTTTCCTCTTCCTCTTGCCTGTCTCTTAACTCAAATGAACCACCAAATCTTGCCAAAGGAATATTTCTACTGGCTCAGACGGTAAAGAATCTGCCTGCCATGCAGGAGACCCAGGTTCAATCCCTGGGTGGGGAAGATGCCCGGAAAAAAGAGAATGGCTACCCACTCCAGTATTCTTGCCTGGAGAATTCCATGAACAGAGAAGCCTGGCTGGCTATAGTCCATAGGGTCGCAAAGAATAAGACAGTGAGTACCTATATTATTATATAGTTTTTAACGTAGAACCCTATATCTAGTTGATAGACTTTTTTTTTTAGACTTTTTAAATGTGGGGTATTTTTAAAGTCTTTATTGAGTTTGTTATAATATTGCTTCCGTCTTACGTTTTGGTTTTTTGGCCACAAGGCATGTGGATCTTAGCTCCCCAACCAGGGATAGAACCCGTACCCTGAGTGCTAGAAGGTGAAGTCTTAACCACTGGACCACCAGGAACGTAAAATAAATGTACCTACCATGTTATCTGAAGATAATACCAGTTGTCTTTCTTCCTTCCCAGTCCCTATTCCTTCTTCCCCCTTGCCTTATTGCATGGCCTACAGCTGCCAGGACAATGTTGAGTGGACCTGATGATAGTGGATAACCTCACCTGGCTCCTCATTTGTAGGAGGTAGTTTCCAAAAAACTGGGGGACTTACACTGTCAGTATTAAGACCTATTGAAATATGTAATAGTTAAGACAAATATGGCATTCATTCAAGCACAGACAAGAAGACCACTGGTACAGAATAGAGTGTCCAGAGATAATCTCATATATGTATGGTTACCTGGACTACAATAAAGGCATTTTAGTGGATATTGAAGGCGGACTGGAGAAAAATGATCTTTTTCCTTTTTAAAATTTTATTTTGACTGATTTATTGGTATAGTTGACTTACAAAGTTGCATTAGTTTAAGGTGTACAACACAGTGATCCACTTACATATAGCTTATATAACTGAAAGCAAGTGTGCTTACCGCTTCAGTCGTGTCCAGCTCTTTCCGACCCTATGGATTGTAGCTGACCAGGCTCCTCTGTCCATGGAATTCTCCAGGCAAGAATACTAGATCCAGGCAAGATCTTCCTGACCCAGGGATGGGACCTACATCTCTTACATCTCCTGCATTGGCAGGCAAGTTCTTTACCACTGGGAAGCCCTTCAATAGATCATGCTGGATCAGCTTGACATCCACATGGGAGAAAATTAATCATGACTTTTACACCAAACGAAACAACCATCTCCAATGGATCGTATACCCAAGCATGAAAAGTAAAACAACACAGATTTTAGGGAGGCAGAACATTTTCATGACTTTGAAGGAAATATAAAAATAAGATGCAAAAAACAATAGCCATAAAGGAAAAAAATAGATAAATTTAGATTATATTAAAATTAAGAACTGTTCATCAAACATTACCATAGAGAATCAAACGTGACCCACAGAATGAGGGAGGACATTTATACTATATACCAAACAAAAATTCATATCTAGAATATATAGAAAAAAAATCCTACAAACCTACAAGAAAAAGGAATGCCACTCAATAGAAAAATGGACAAAAGACATGAACAGTCACTTCAAAAGGACACCCAAATGACCTATAAGCCCATGGAAGGGGCTACACTTCATTTGTCATCAGGGAAATATAAATTAAAACCAAAATGAGATGCCGCCCCATCCCAACCAGAATGGCTAAAATGAAAAAGACAGAACATATTAAGTAGATGTAGAACTGAAATGCTCATAGACTGTCGACAGGAGTGTATATTTGTACAACCACTTTCAAAAACTGCTTCACAGCATCTACAAAGCTGCATGTGTATATAATCTATAGTCCAACATTTCTACTCCTAGGTGTAAGCGCCACGTAAAAACGTACATATATTCACCAAAAGACACAAGAATGTTCGTAACAGCACAAGTCATAGTAGCCAAACACTGGAACACCGTAGAATGGGTATTTTACTCTAGGAACTACTTTATGATGATGGGAATGAACAAATACAGCTGCATAACACTGGGAACTCTTTCTAGAGCATACACTTGAGTAAAAAGAAGCCACACACAAATGATTACATATTGTATGATTTCAATTATAGGAACAATGTATATCAGATCTCTAGAGCTAACTTACCTTGCATAATTGAAATTTTATACATGTTAATTAGCAACTTATTTCCTCTTCCCCCAGGCATCTACTTTTATATTTTCTGCTTCTATGTGTTTGACTGTTTTATTTGTATTTATTTATTTGGCCACACTGCTTGGCTTGTGGGATCTTAGTTCCCTGACCAGGGATCAAACCCAAGCCCCCAGCAGTGAGAGCTCGGAGCTCCAACCAGTGGACCACCAGGGAATTCCCCAGTTTGACTATTTCAGAAACTTAATATAAATGGAATTATGCGTATTTTTGAAACTCCCTAGAGTTGGCTGTATAGCCATGTTGAGGACACCTGGCACAGTACTTTGCTCCTACCCACAGTATAGTAACAATCATTTAGTATCAGAAGTATTCCTTGCTAGTCTTCTTTCATCAACTAGTGTGCGCTGTCCTTAGTCACTTAGTCATGTCCAGCTCTTTGTGACCCCATGGACTGTAGCCCACCATGCTCCTCTGTCCAAAATACTGGAGTGGGTTGCCATACTCTCCTCCAGGGGAAGCCAACCCAGGGATTGAACCCAGGTCTACCTCCTTGCAGGCAGATGCTTTACCGTCTGAGCCACCAGGGAAGCCTTTCATCAACTATGGGGTCATTAACTGAAGAAATGATGTTCTGTTTATCTGGGTGTCCTCATTGCACAGAAGAACACCCAGCACAGACTGAAAGAGTCCATATATATTTGTTGAACTGGAGTGACCCTTCTAGTAATCATAAAGGGTATAATTTACCATTGCCACCAGCCAGTCAAACTTCTTCAACATAGCTTTTCAATTCTACACACATTTTTAAAGAGTCTGCTTTAAGTCAAACACTGGACTAGTGTTGAAGTTGCAAAGAAGAGGAAGATCAGTCCTCATAGGTAGGTACTCAGTCAGGCAGGGAAAATCCTCGGGAGCACATGCCAGGCTTGATGGAAGAGCCTCATAAGCAGTGATCAGCTCAACTTGAATGGACTTGAGACATTTCCAAGAGTAAGTGATGCCTGAGAGACTAGGAATTTGCCAGTTGGGCAAGAAGAGCAAAGGCATTTCGGGAAGATAGAAAAGCCATGAACCTGAGTAGAACAGCTTGATACCATGTGGAGTGATGGGGGAGGGAGAAGACTGAGAGGTGAATGGCTTGCTATGGAGCCTGGGTACATCCTGCAACCAATGGGAGGGCAGTAAAGGGTGAAACAGGAGTGCAGCAGGACCCAGTGTGCAGTTTCAGAGAGATTACCCTTTTTGCAATGGAAGGCAAATTGGAAGATCACAGGCCCACCAGGAGAGGGTGAACGTGAAAAGTGGAAGTCTCAGTAGCTCAGTCATGTTCAACTTTTTGCAACTCCATGGACTCTAGCCGATCTTGGAATTCTCCAGGCAAGAATACTGGAGGGGGTAGCCATTCCTTTCTCGAGGGGTTCTTCCCGACCCAGGGATCAAATCCAGGTCTCCTGTAACACAGGCAGATTCTCTTTACCATCTGAGCCACCAGGGAAGCCCAGGAGAGGGTAGGGGTACTGTAATGATCCAGGCAGGAGAAGGCAAGGGCTTGACTTGGGCAAAGACCATGGGGATGGAGAGGCAGGAATGGGTAAGGACCAGGGTAGGAAGATTCCCCACTGTCTCCTGTAAAATGGTTGGGGGAAGAAAGATAAGTAAGAGCTATGTTATACAGGTAATATTCTCTTTTCAAATTTTCCTTCTTGGCACCAGAAAAAGACAGAAAAGCAAAAAGAGAAAGAGGGGGTGGGATTCTGGAAGGAAAGTTAGCCCATATGTTAATGTCACTGGGGAAATGGAACCAGCTCACAACTTCCTTCTATTATGTTATGTGAAGATACATTTTCAGCTGAAAGGAATTATTTTAAAACACGGGTGTGAAATAAATGAGCACATGAGACCATGTTGTCCACAAGGCCTCAGCAGAATGTTTTCCTTAGATAGCAGCCTCGGGCTATCACTGCCAGCGTTCTGCAGTCCCAGCAAGAATCTGTGCTTTGGTCACTCAGGGATTTGTAACAAGAAAAAAGAAAACCAAAAACCCTCTGCTTATTGAAAAAACGTCTCTGAATCTCCATGGCTGGCAGGTGCTTGAGATGGTTGAGCAGATGTCTTTCTGAAGCGCCCAAAGTCAGATATGTACATTGGGAAGCACACTTGCACCAGCTCAATGCTGTTGTCCTGGAAGAAATATTCTAGACATTCAACAAGGGGGTTCTATGCCTCTCCTCCCTGACTTCTCTTCTGCAGAATATGAGCCCAGGTGAGTGGCTGTTCACTGGCATTTGGGAGGGTCTTAGCTAATTCCACCTATGTGGTCACCTCTGAGCAAGACTGAAGCCAGCTAACAAAGGATCCCCGTGCAGCTTCTGGAGCTCTCGACAAGCCTCGGGAGCTTTCCTGGTGTTAGTGCTGTGTCCTGGATGCCTGCCCCCCTACACTCCCTCTCTTTTGCGGCAGCTGCCTGTCACTTCCCCTTGTCTGTCAAGCTCCTTTCCCCATGATGATGGTGATGGTGTAGTTGCTAAGTCGTGTCCAGTTCTTGCAACCCCATGGACTGTAGCCTGCCGGGTTCCTTTGTCCGTGGAATTCTCCAGGCAAGAATAATGGAGTGGGCTGCCATTTCCTCCTCGAGGGTATCTCCCCAATCCAGGGATCGAACCCATATCTCCTGCATCTCCTGCACTGGCAGACAGATTCTTTACCACTGAGCCAGCAGGGAGGTGATGGGACCTTTACATTCTTTCTCAAGCTGACTATACCACCTGATCCCCCTTCCCTTTGACAAGTGGATGGCACCTCTCCCTCCAGGGGAAAAGGAAGAAAAAGGACAGGCGCACATTCCTACTCTGCATGGGGTTGTGTTTGGAGCAGCCCCATACGAGGATAGATTAGGAAGGTGGCCATCTGCAAGCCAGGAAGAGTGTTCTCATGCGGACCTGAAGTGGCCAACACCTTGACCAGGGGCTTCCAGGCTCCAGAACTGAGAAAATATATCTCTGCAGTTTAAATCCCACAGTCTGTGACATTTTGTGATGGAAAGTTGAGCAGACTAATAGAGGGGCTTTCCCAAAGGGAGTTCCTTCTGTTACTTGACTTGGTGGTTGGTGGGGCCTCTGTGACCCAGTGGTCAGTGACCCCTCATTTGGGTAAGCACAGCCAGCCTGGCTCTACCTCCTGACGCCTGTCCCTCCAGAGGTGGACACAGAGCCATTCCTCAAGGAGACCATCCTCACTGATAGTGATAGAGGGAAGAACAAGACCCACCCCAACCCCACCCCAGGAGACTGGTATTGGGTAGAGAGGGCCAACAACTGTGGGGAGGGGGAGCTAAGATTAACCCTACTAACAAGCTGGGGAGTTAGCCTGTCAGGTTCCTGCTTGCTGACAGAAGACACGAGACTTCTGGGTCAGAGACAAAGGATGCTATTACTTGGAGCAACAGCAGTACCCAGGGTACCAGCCTGTCCCCCCACCCCAGTTCCCAGCAGGTGCTGTGATAGGAACCAGCTGCCTGCACAGGTACAGCTGGCTTCACAGGGAAGAAGCTTCATGAACCCAGCTGTTTCCAGTGGGCTGGAGGCTGGTCTGAATTTTGCTCCATGGGGAGGCGTCCTCTCTCTCACATCAGATAGCAAACACCTGCCCTTGGCTGCAAAGGACCACACCCCTGTCTCTGCAGGCAGTTCGCCATACCAGCACCCTGGTAGAACATACCATGTCATATAGACTCCAGTGGCTCTGCCACACTGATCCAGCCCTGCCTAGGCCTGACACCTACACAGCTTCCATTAGCAGCACTATTTCTGAACCACAGTAGATACTCTTTCTTAAGTTAACAGTGCAGAGAAACAGAGGAAAACAATCTCTTCCAGAATGTTAGAGATACCAAGAGAACATTTCATGCAAAGGTAAGGACCTAACAGAAGCAGAAGAGATTAAGAAGAGGAGGCAAGAATACACAGAAGAATTGTACCAAAAAAGGTCTTACTGACTCAGATAACCAAGGTGGTGTGGTCACTCACCTACAGCCAGACATCCTGGAATGTGAAGTCTAGTGGGTCTCAGGAAGCATTAGTGCATACAAAGCTAGTGGAGGTGATGGGACTCCAACTGAGCTATTTCAACTCCTAAAAGTCGATGCTGTTAAAGTGCTGTGCTCAATATGCCAGATACTCCCAGATAGTGGAAACTGCCCAGGAACCTACACTTGAACATACATGGGTCTGACATCCTGAAACTTCACAATATATCTGCTTTTAAAATGTGGGCATTTATTATGATTCAGGTATGGTAAGGCCAACAGGTCAAGAGAAGACTCACAGTGAAAGAATAGTTTATGACTCACAGGTCTCAAGAGGAGGGAGCACATGACACTAAGGGGAGCCGCATGGGGAAGCACTAGGGTTGGTCGGGATGCAGCGGGAGAAAGGGGAAGCTGTGGTTTACACGAGGAGAAGCAGGCTGAGGTGGGCTAGTCTGAATAATTTTGGGGGGCACAGGGCGGTCCCTAGTTGTCTGGTACCTGGGCCTGGGGTGATTAGGACAAGGAGACAGTGGCCCAGAGTGTCAGAGCCCAATAAAGGAGGTGGTCTGGGAAGTGGCTGGACGGGTTGTTTGCACAGGAAAGGAGAGCGCCTGGCCAAGTGGTTTTGTAACCCAGTTGGAGCATGTCCCCACGGGGCCTTGGCAGATTGGGGGCGTGTGGGAACTTCCCCCACATCCTCTGCTTTAGCTCCTCTCTGACCAACCTAGACAGCATATTAAAAAGCAGAGACATTACTTTGCCAACAAAGGTCCATCTAGTCCAGGCTATGGTTTTTCCTGTGGTCATGTATGGATGTGAGACTTGGACTATAAAGAAAGCTGAGCGCCAAAGAATTGATGCTTTTGAACTGTGGTGTTGGAGAAGACTCTTGAGAGTCTCTTGGACTGTAAGGAGATCCAACCAATCCATCCTAAAGGAGATCAGTCCTGGCTGTTCATTGGAAGGACTGATGTTGAAGCTGAAACTCCAATACTTTGGGCACCTGATGCGAAGAGCTGACTCATTTGAAAAGACCCTGATGCTGGGAAAGATTAAGGGTAGGAGGAGAAGGGGATGACAGAGGATGAGATGGTTGGATGGCATCACTGATTCAATGGACATGAGTTTGGGTAAACTCCAGGAGTTGGTAATGGACAGGGAGGCCTGGCACGCTGCAGTTCATGGGGTCGCAAAGAGTCGGACATGAGTGAGTGACTGAACTGAAGTACCTAGATAACAGTAATTAATGCACACTCCCTGAGCTGTTTGGCAGACATAAAAAAAAACACACAAAAAAAAACCCCCAAAAAACACAAAAAACCCTCTCCCTCTCCAACAAAAAGAGGACATTAACTACCTGGCGACCAGGACACAGCGCCAGGCTTCCTGGAGCCTAAGGATTGATACTGTTCAACCCTGGGACACTGCCCTGTTACCTCACCATAAGCCAACCAGAGAAATGTGCATAAGCTGATCACAGACCCTGCAACGCCATCCCCCGACCCCCACACCTGGCTTTAAAAGTGCTTTGCCGAAACTTCAGGGAACGTGGGGCTCTTTTAGGGCCACCTTGCATGGCCCTGCAATAAACCCTCCTCTACACCAAACCCCAACATTTCAGTCTGTTTGGCCTCACTGTGCGTCAGTCACATGAACTTGTGTTAAGTTTACTCCATCCATGAACTGGGTCAGCAAGGCCCCAGATGTTAAAGCATCAGAATAAAAAGACATACTTAAGACAAAGTCAAATAAAGGCAATGCCTCATTCTGAAGGCAACTCCAGAAGAATGTGGAAATGAGGCGGTGTATCAGCTAAGGTACTGAGCAGCCCTATACCAAGGTCACAGGATGAAAATCTCCAGAATTAACCAAGTCCCACAGTAACAGAGGACGAGATGGTTGGATGGCATCACCGACCCAATGGACACGAGTCTGAGCAAGCTCCAAGAGGACAGGGAAGTGTAGCATATGGCAGTCCATGGGGTCACAATGAATCAGACACAAATTAGCAACTGAACAACTTTGTAATTGTTGCCATGAGCCTCTGGATCTAAATCAGCCAGTTTCCTGACCTCATTTTAGATAAAATACCCATCGTATAACATCCTAACCAATCAACTAATGCTACCTAGGTGTTCCAGTAGGAATCTTCTCTGTCTTGAGGTCATAAAAATTGGCTACCAGCCCGCGAAAGGGGTCAGCTCTCCCTTGAGCCAGCTCACTGTTCTAATGGTGTCTCCCACTCTAATAAACTTAATTCTCCTCACATTTTGCCTCACATCTGGAAATTCTTTTCTAACCCACACACAGATTATGACAGAACACAAAGGAATAGTCAAGAATTTTCAAGCGTACATTAAGCCCCCCTCCCCACCCCTCCACAACTTTATTTGGATGTTACTCTCATCATGTTATGCAAGCTCTCCTCATCTATCTGCTGAAGAGGAAGAGCCTTAGGCATTTGGGGAGGAATTTTAGAAGCTGTACCAGGAAGATGGAAATTCTGCTGTGTCTGGCCCTGTATCTGGAAATACCACATAAACGTGAACACAGAGAAGGAAAGAAAACGCTTGGAAAATTTTTCATTTGCTGTTTGTTTTCTGGGAGCAGCCGATCTCTTACAGACCTTGAATCAAGAGCCTAGAATCATAAAACGATGTCGGATGACTTCAAGAAAACATCTTGATATGCCTCCAGAAAATCAGCTCGGCCTAGAGCCTAGACTCCCAGAATTGGTTTTGTTTTGTTTTTCCACCTGCTGCTTCTCCTTGGGAGGGAGGTTTCCCAGGTTTGCTGTTAATTGTTTGTGGTCCAATTATGATTTCCAAAAAAGATAAAGTAAAACACACAAATGGATGGGATGAATGGAGAGGGTAACACAGAAGCATATACACTGCCTACCATGTGTAAAATAGACAACCAATGGGAATTTGCTGTATGACTCAGGGAATGCAAACCAGGGCTCTGTAACAACCCAGAGGAGAGGGAAGGGGTGGGAGGTGGGAGGGAGGTTCAAGAGGGAGGAGACACATGTATACCTACGGCTGGCTCACGTTGATGTATGGCAGAGGCCAACACAATATTCTGAGGCAATTTTCTTTCAATTAAAAATAAATAAGTTTGGAAAAAATAAATAAAACAACTTCAGGCTCTGCTAGGTTTAGCCCGAGAAAGTGACTCTCCAAGGGGTACCTCTGTGCCTGCCACTGCAGCCCCAACTCCCTTCACTGCTGGAGCCTTCCAAATGCCCTTTCTAAATATCAGGTAAGAGTGAAAGAGCAATAAATACCTTTGCAAACAGCCAGGCTCCCACACTCTGGACTCCTCACCACATTCTCCAAGTGACCTGAGCTATTTCAGCTCTGGTCCCAGTGGACTAGCGTAGCCTCCACACTATGTCAGCCCTTGCTAACCAAGTCAGCCCTTCCTCCTTCATCATCCAACTCCCACTCTGTGTCTCTTGGTTCCCTTTGCAGGCATCTCCCTGAACCTACTCCTACACCTTTCCTCCCCACCACCTGTAGTCCTAAAACTATCTCAAGAGAAAGAAACTAAAGTGTTATCGTTTTGCTCAAAGGCCAGAGAAGGCTCACCTAAGACAGTAAAGAAAACAATCATAAGGCAGTCAAAAAAATCAGATTTGATCTCTGGACACAATTTTCCATTGTTGAGATTCACAGATTTAGTGGACACTAAAGCTTGAAGTCCTCTTGGGCGCAGGAGGACGGAGAGGAGCTACTCCACCTTCAAGGTCAGGAAAGGCAGCTGTGAGGAGATACCCTTCATCCAAGGTAACGAGCAGCAGGGCTGTGCTTTCTGGAGCAACTGTGAAGAGATACCCCAGGTCCAAGGGAAGAGAAACCCAAGTAAGATGGTAGGTGTTGCAAGAGGGCATCGGAGGGCAGATGCACTGAAACCATAATCACGGAAAACCAGCCAACCTGATCACATGGACCACAGCCTTGTCTAACTTAATGAAACTAAGCCGTGCCATGTGGGGCCACCCAAGACAGGAGGGTCATGGTGGAGAGGTCTGACAGAATGTGGTCCACTGGAGAAGGGAATGGCAAACCACTTCAGTATTCTTGCCTTGGGAACCCCATGAAAAGTATGAAAAGGCAAAATGATAGGATACTGAAAGAGGAACTTCCTGGGTCGGTAGTGTCCAATATGCTACTGGAGATCAGTGGAGAAATAACTCCAGAAAGAATGAAGGGATGGAGCCAAAGCAAAAACAACACCCAGTTGTGGATGTGACTGGTGATAGAAGCAAGGTCCAATGCTGTAAAGAGCAATATTGCATAAGAACCTGGAATGTTAGGTCCACGAATCAAGGCAAATTGGAAGTGGTCAAACAAGAGATGGCAAGAGTGAACATCAACATTCTAGGAATCAGCGAACTAAAATGGACTGAATGGGTGAATTTAACTCAGATGACCATTATATCTACTACTGTGGGCAGGAATCCCTTAGAAGAAATTGAGTAGCCATCATGGTCAACAAAAGAGTCCGAAATGCGGTATTTGGATATAATCTCAAAAATGACAGAATGATCTCTGTTCGTTTCTAAGGCAAACCATTCAATATCATAGTAATCCAAGTCTATGCCCCAACCAGTAACGCTGAAGAAGCTGAAGTTGAACGGTTCTATGAAGACCTACAAGACCTTTTAGAACTAACACCCAAAAAATATGTCTTTTTCATTATGGGGGACTGGAATGCAAAAGTAGGAAGTCAAGAAACACCTGGAGTAACAGACAAATTTGGCCTTGGAATACGGAATGAAGCAGGGCAAAGGCTAATAGAGTTTTGCCAAGAAAATGCACTGGTCATAGCAAACACTCTCTTCCAACAACACAATAGAAGACTCTACAAATGGACATCACCAGATGGTCAACACCAAAATCAGATTGATTATATTCTTTGCAGCCAAGGATAGAGAAACTCTACACAGTCAGCAAAAACAAGACCGGGAGCTGACTGTGGCTCAGATCATGAACTTCTTATTGCCAAATTCAGACTTAAATTGAAGAAAGTAGGGAAAACCACTAGACCATTCAGGTATGACCTAAATCAAATCCCTTATGATTAGACAGTGGAAGTGAGAAATAGATTTAAGGGACTAGATCTGATAGACAGAGTGCCTGATGAACTATGGAAGGAGGTTCATGACATTGTACAGGAGACAGGGATCAAGACCATCCCCATGGAAAAGAAATGCAAAAAAGCAAAATGGCTGTCTGGGGAGGCCTTACAAATAGCTGCGAAAAGAAGAGAAGCAAAAAGCAAAGGAGAAAAGGAAAGATATAAGCATCTGAATGCAGAGTTCCAAAGAATAGCAAGGAGAGATAAGAAAGCCTTCCTCAGCGATCAGTGCAAAGAAATATAGGAAAACAATAGAATGGGAAAGACTAGAGATCTCTTCAAGAAAATTAGAGATACCAAGGGAACATTTCATGCAAAGATGGGCTCGATAAAGGACAGAAATTGTATGGACCTAACAGAAGAAGAAGACATTAAGAAGAGGTGGCAAGAATACACAGAAGAACTGTACAAAAAATAGCTACACAACCAAGATAATCACGATGGTGTGATCACTGACCTAGAGCCAGACATCCTGGAATGTGAAGTCAAGTGGGCCTTAGAAAGCATCACTATGAACAAAGCCAGTGGAGGTGATGGAATTCCAGTTGAGCTATTTCAAATTCTGGAAGATGATGCTGTGAAAGTGCTGCACTCAATATGTCAGCAAATTTGGAAAACTCAGCAGTGGCCACAGGACTGGAAAAGGTCAGTTTTCATTCCAATCCCAAAGAAAGACAATGCCAAAGAATGCTCAAACTACCGCACAACTGCACTCATCTCACACTCTAGAAAAGTAATGCTCAAAATTCTCCAAGCCAGGCTTCAGCAATACGTGAACCGTGAACTTCCAGATGTTCAAGCTGGTTTTAGAAAAGGCAGAGGAACCAGAGATCAAACTGCCAACATCCGCTGGATCATTGAGAAAGCAAGAGAGTTCCAGAAAAACATCTATTTCTGCTTTATTGACTATGCCAAAGCCTTTGACTGTGTGGATCACAATAAACTGTGGAAAATTCTGAAAGAGATGGGAATACCAGACCACCTTACCTGCCTCTTGAGAAACCTATATGCAGGTCAGGAAGCAACCATTAGAACTGGACATGGAACAACAGACTGGTTCCAAATAGGAAAAGGAGTAAGTCAAGGCTGTATATTGTCACCCTGCTTATTTAACTTAAATGTAGAGTACATCATGAGAAACACTGGGCTGGAAGAAGCACAAGCTGGAATCAAAAGATTGCCGGGAGAAATATCACTAACCTCAGATATGCAGATGACACCACCCTTATGGCAGAAAGTGAAGAGGAACTAAAAGGCCTCCTGATGAAATTGAAAGAAGAGAGTGAAGATGTTGGCTTAAAGCTCAACATTCAAAAAATGAAGATCATGGATCTGGTCCCATCACTTCATGGGAAATAGATGGGGAAACAGTGGAAACAGTGTCAGACTTTATTTTGGGGGGCTCCAAAATCACTGCAGATGGTGACTGCAGCCATGAAATTAAAAGACGTTTACTCCTTGGAAGGAAAGTTATGACCAACCTAGATAGCATATTGTAAAGCAGAGACATTACTTTGCCAACAAAGGTCAAAGCTATGGTTTTTCCAGTGATCATGTATGGATGTGAGAGTTGGACTGTGAAGAAAGCTGAGTGCCGAAGAATTGATGCTTTTGAACTGTGGTGTTGGAGAAGACTCTTGAGAGTCCCTTGGACTGCAGGGAGATCCAACCAGTCCATCCTAAAGGAGATCAGTCCTGGCTGTTCATTGGAAGGACTGATGTTGAAGCTGAAACTCTAATACTTTGGCCACCTGATGCGAAGAATTGACTCATTGGAAAAGACTGATGAGTGATTGGGGGCAGGAGGAGAAGGGGACGACAGAGGATGCGATGGCTGGATGGCATCACCGACTCAATGGACATGAGTTTGAGTGAACTCTGGGAGTTGGTGATGGACAGGGAGGCCTGGAATGCTGTGATTCATGGGGTTGCAAAGAGTCAGACATGACTGGGCGACTGAACTGAACTGAACTGAACTTAAAGCTTGAAGTCACAACATTTTGATAGGCAGGATTAACAGAGGAGGGATGGCAGGCCAGAACTGCTGCTGGGGAGCCAGAAGTCATTTCTGGACTGGGATCAAGAAAGAGGGTACTCTGCCCACAACAGTCGGCTAGGGCCAGGAACATGAGGGCCGCTAGTTGGTATTTACTGGGCTTGTCGACTTGAAAAAAAAACACTCTCAGGGACTTCCCTAGCATCCAGTGGTGAGAACTTCCCCTTCCAATGCAGGGGGGTAGGTTCCATCTGTGGTTGGGGAGCTGAGATCCCACATGCCTCCAGGTCTAAAAACAAAACAAAACTAAAAGGTTAAAAAAAAGAAGCAATATTGTAACAAATTCACCAAAGACTTAAAAATTGTCCACATTAAAAAAAAAAAATCTTAAAAAAACCCCAACAACCCAGTATGACTGACACATTCTCCTACTCAGTATAAGCAACTGAAATGGGATGGAATTTAAAGCAGATTGAAGGGGGAGGAACCCAGCAAAACCAGACAGTCCCCATCTCCCACAATGGGTAAATAAATCTCATCAAGCAACCATTTCCAGTGGATTGGATCTCAGGGTGGGTAGATGCTTCTTAACTTGTGTTCCTCGTGGGGACTAAGGAAGACATGGCCAGGACTGCAGGAGAAATCCTCCAGGAGCAATGAGCCTTTCATTCTTTGGGCAACAGCAACTAGATTCGATTAAAGCAATTCGCTGAAAATCTTTCAGATTTTGGAAATGATCCCAGAGATCATCCTTTTTTTCATAGATTGGAAGGAGATAGCAAAAGAGGTGAAATGACTTGCCCAAGGGCTCATCCCAAGCTGGCAGCAGAACTTGGGCTTTGTCAGTGTTCTCTGACTGCTCCGTATCCCCCAGCCCTGCATTGTATCCCTCTAGTGCTGCTTAGCAATGAGCTAAATTAAACTGGCAAGATTCAGCTTTATTTCCTATAGATACAACGTTAGTGATATATCTGGAATAGAAAATAAAGATGTAACGCAACACATAATCCTTTTTTGTGATTGTACAGAAATGTGTAGCTAGTTTTTACAACTGTGTGTAATGGGGGGGGGCGGTGGGGGGCGGGGAGCAAGGATGGTATGAGACTTGCCAGAGGCGTAGAAAAGAAGTTGTGACCGTCAGTCCCTGATACTGGTCTTTACTTGCCTTAAGGTAGGGGGATAGCACAGACGACTTACCTAAACCATCTGGGTTCAGTTCTTTGAAGTGTTTTGAAAGTGTTTAATGGCACCCCACTCCAGCACTCTTGCCTGGAAAATCCCATGGACGGAGGAGCCTGGTGGGCTGCAGTCTATGGGGTCGCTAAGAGTCGGACACGACTGAGCGACTTCACTTTCACTTTTCACTTTCATGCATTGGAGAAAGAAATGGCAACCCACTCCAGTGTTCTTGCCTGGAGAATCCCAGGGACGGCGGAGCCTGGTGGGCTGCCGTCTATGGGGTCGCACAGAGTTGGACACGACTGAAGCGACTTAGCAGCAGCAGCAGCATCGCCATCATCTAAAGTGTTCTTCATAAAGTATTTTTCTTGAACAGGTAAAAAAGAAAAAAGTATACCTTAACCCTGAGTTCCTTCCTGACTTTGGTTGTTCCATGGCCTGCTATACAAAGTAAGGCCATCATCAGCCACATCCTTGGAAGCTTGTTAGAAATACAGAATCTCTGGCCCCATTCAACCTGCTGAGCCAGAAACTGCATTTCAACAAGATTCCCAGGTGATTTACTCGCACTTTAAAGTTTGGGAAGCCCTGCTCTAAGCAAGTCTGCAATGAGACTAAAGAATAGAATGGAATGTCTCACACTGTCACCTTCTTTTTACTTATTTATTTATATTTTTTAGTATAAATTTATTTATTTTAATTGGAGGTTAATTACTTTACAATATTGTATTGGTTTTGCCATACATTGACATGAATCCGCCACGGGTGTACACGTGTTCCCCATCCTGAACCCCCCTCCCGCCTCCCTCCCCATCCCATCCCTCTGGGTCATCCCAGTGCACCAGCCCCAAGCATCCTGTGTCATGCATCAAACCTGGACTGGCGATTCGTTTCACATATGATAATATACATATTTCAATGCCATTCCTCCAAATCATCCCCCCTCTCCCTCTCCCACAGAGTCCAAAAGACTGTTCTATACATCTGTGTCTCTTTTGCTGTCTCGCATACAGGGTTATCTTTACCATCTTTCTAAATTCCATATATATGTGTTAGTATACTGTATTGGTGTTTTTCTTTCTGGCTTACTACACTCTGTATAATAGGCTCCAGTTTCATCCACCTCATTAGAACTGATTCAAATGTATTCTTTTTATTGGCTGAGTAATACTCCATTGTGTATATGTACCACAGCTTTCTTATCCATTCATCTGCTGGTGGACAGCTAGGTTGCTTCCATGTCCTGGCTATTACAAACAGTGCTGCAATGAACATTGGGGTACATGTGTCTCTTTAAATTCTGGTTTCCTCAGTGTGTATGCCCAGCAACAAGTGGTGCTGGGAAAACTGGTCAACCACTTGTAAAAGAATGAAACTAGAACACTTTCTAACACCATACACAAAAATAAACTCAAAACGGATTAAAGATCTAAACCTAAGACCAGAAACTATAAAACTCCTAGAGGAAAACATAGGCAAAACACTCTCCGACATAAATCACAGCAGGATCCTCTATGACTCACCTCCCAGAATATTGGAAATAAAAGGAAAAATAAACAAATGGGACCTAATTAAAATTAAAAGCTTCTGCACAACAAAGGAAACTATAAGCAAGGTGAAAAGACAGCCTTCGGAATGGGAGAAAATAATAGCAAATGAAGCAACAAAGAATTAAGCTCAAAAATATACAAGCAACTCCTGCAGCTCAATTCCAGAAAAATAAACGACCCAATCAAAAAATGGGCCAAAGAACTAAACAGATATTTCTCCAAAGAAGACATACAGATGGCTAACAAACACATGAAAAGATGCTCAACATCACTCATTATCAGAGAAATGCAAATCAAAACCACAATGAGGTACCATTTCTCACCAAAATGGCTGCGATCCAAAAGTCTACAAGAAATAAATGCTGGAGAGGGTGTGGAGAAAATCGAACCCTCTTATACTGTTCGTGGAAATGCAAACTAGTACAGCCACTATGGGGAACAGTATAGAGATTTCTTAAAAAACTGGAACTAGAACTGTCACCTTCTTTTTAAAAGTGCAGTATCTACTGAAAAATAGTTAAAGTGTTACTTTCTCAGTCGAGTCCAACTCTTCGCGACTCCATGCCCTGACTATAGCCCACCTCTGTTCATGGAATTCTCTAGGCAAGAATATTGGAATGGGTAGCCGTTCCCTTCTCCAGAGGATCTTCCCCACAGAGGGATGAAGTCGAGTCTTCTGCCTTGTAGGCATTTTCTTTACCGTCTGAACCACCAGAACTTCCAGCTGACAATTTAAAAATATCAAGATTCTGTAATTAAAAAAAAAAAAACACCCAAACTTATAACGGTTCTTTTTAGTGGATGTTCCTTATAGATATATCACAGACACACGGAACGCTGAAGTTGAAACAAGCCTTGGAAACCATTAGCCTACCCAGTATCCTCCCAAAGGCAGAGTGCTATGCTGCCCGCACCCCGCCCACTCGCCGCCGCGCGGTTCAAGAGCCAGTCGCGCCTCGCTTACGTCATCAGAGTGCGCCCCCCGCCGCTGGCGTGCGAGTCCGGTAGTTTCAGCTTCTCCTCTTATCAGCCCTGCGGTAATTGCTGTCGTTCAGGTCCCGAGATCCGCAGCGTCACAGGCTCGGCGACATGTCGATGCTGGCTGAGCGTGAGTGTTGGGCGCGGAGGTTTGATCGGCCCGAGGGTGAAGGTTCCGGGTGACCCGGTGGCCCGCGGCGCGCAGTGGGCTGGAGGGGGCCGGGGGACGGCGTCCTGGAAGCCCATCTCGGCTCTTCCTGGCTGCCGCGGAGATTTCCCAGCTCAGCCTTCCTCCAAAGTTAGCTACAGGTCTGCTGATGAGACCGAATGTCCACTTGGGACGCTTGTCTTCGCTCTCAAACCTGCACACGTGGGCGGTGGGTTCCAGTGAGGGGTCAGGACTCTGGTTTTTGGGAACCTGAACTCTTACTTCCCCAGGCCTCAGCGTCCTCTGGCTAAAAAGAAGTTGTTGGGCCAGCAGTGAAACCCCGTCTTTGAAGATGTATTGAATCAAGAAAATAGAAAAGCCAAGAGCTTAGAAGCAGTAAACACTGGAAGTTCATGTTTTTTAGGGGAGGCAGGGCTAATGAGTGATTCTAAATGTTATCGTGGTGGTTGTGACTTTGGTAGTTGGAATTAGTAACAGCCTTTTTTGAGAGGAGTGTTGGCCGCAACGCCCGCGGTGCTTGGGTTTGCCTTTGACATTTACAATTCTTTTGTGAAGTTCGTCAATTTCCTTCCTTTGGACCGGCTTTTTAACTTTTGAATGGGACCTGTAGTTAAGGCTACCGGCCACCAGAGGGCAGTCATGGTTTGGTCCTGAAAAGCCGGCCGGTCCCTTTGAAAGTGTTTAGTGAACAAGAACCAGAAACAGCTTAACAGACCAACAGCAACTACACAGGGACTCCATGAAATAAATGCTGTCGGCATCCTCTCATCTAAAGAGGTGGAGGAATGGGAGCACGAAACTAAGTGGGTAAGACACCATTCAAATTTTACAGGGGCAGAAGTTGAGATTCAGAGGAAAATAATTCACCCCAAGTCATTGAGGTAGAAAGTGACAAAATCGATCTAGTTGTCGCTGTTTCTTTACATTCTTGTCACTAGGGTCAGCAGACTACTATTGTTTTTTAAATAAGGACTTACGGAACGGAGTATGTATGTGTTCGTGTGACCCTGTGGGCCCTGTTTCTTCATCTGTATAACCAGCGTGGCTAAATCTCTTCTGGTTTTAATATTCTCTGATGTACACTTAGTTCAGCATGTACGTGGAAACATTAGTACTAGTTCTGCTGTTCATTTATGTCTCTTTCCGTGATCAGTTTCTCTGTGGCTATTAAAAACATCTTGGATTACGGTCATCACTAGGTTGTCTTAAAAAAGTCAATGAGATGGTGAATGTGAAATAGTTCAAAGTATGGATGCGTGGTGCCATCTGTGGACATCAGAAATTCAGACTGCAGGATTTCAAGAGAGTATTTTCAGTTCTCCCCCCAACCCCGTGTCTCCAGATTTTCAAATCTTTGGCATAATAATAGATAACAGGGGGTTGGCCCAAAAGTTCACTCAAGTGTTTTCCACACCCTATACTTTGGCCAACCCAATATTTTGTGTTGCCTTTTAATATGGGTTAGTAAATTAGTAGCATCCCCTGTGATTAGACACTTAGGACTGGTCTTCTTGTTTTAGAAGTGAGAAAGCAGAAGCTTAGAGAAATCCCAGCCCGCCATTTCCCTACCCAGCAATTATTTTCTCTGATCGTTTATACAATTGTAATAATTCTGTAGATACAGTTTTGTAACCTACTTTTTTCCGCTGATTAACCTTAATATTTTCACTTCAGTAAGTATGCTGTTTCCTTTGTTTTCCCTTGCCATATGGACTAGATTGTGTTCTCTTTTATCTTCCCAGGCATCTATTCCTGTTTTAAAAATCTAGTAGTTTTCTTTATGTTTCTCAAAAACATCCTTTATCCTGCATTTCTCTAATTGTCAAATATATTTAATTGATTTTCCCCTATTTAAGGTAAGAAATCTAGCCTACCGAAACATAAGAGAAAAATTTCATTTATCATGCTCACTTCTCAGTCTTTAATTTGGAGTCTTAGACCCACGTTTTATTAGGACCAGTTTTTGACACTTGCAATTATTACATTTTCTAATCAAATGACAGTGCTATCATTAACAGATTTTAATGGTCATCGCATTACAATTTTATACTGCTGTTTCCTTAATCTTGACTGTATGTCAAGATTAATCTATGCCTTAATCTATGTCTCAAAAAATGTTTTAACAAGAATACATGGATGGAGGATATTTTTTTTGAGGTCTTGAATATCTGCAAGTGTCTTTGGGCGAAAAAAAAAAAAAAAGACAAAACTTTGCCCCTGGCTCTTGGCTCTCAACACACTTCTCAGGGTAAGCTGAATCCTGGCATAAACTTTGTGGTCCTGGGCGTGGAGTGATTAGACCTGGCACCTCTTGTGTGCAGGGTTGTTTGTTGGGGTTACCCTGAAAATGTCTGGCTAGATCTCCATGTAGGAGGAGTCCCTGCCAGAGGATGGTTACCCCCTTCACCCCAAAGAGTGATTCTGCAGATTCAGGACACTCTGTCCTGAGTCCTCCCCTGCATTTAACATCCTTACTTGGGAAACACTACCCTACTCCATTGCTTTCCAGGTGGTACACTGGTAAAGAATCTGCCTGCAGTGCAGGAGACACAAGAGATGCAGGTTTGATCCTTGGGTTGGGAAGATCGCCTGGAGAGGAAAATGGCAACCTACCCCAGTATTCTTGCCTGGGAAATCCACTGGACAGAGGAGCCTGGCGGGCTACAGTCCATGGGGTTGCACAGAATTGGACACGACTGAGCGCATATGTGTGCACTCTGTTGGTTGGAGATACCTGCCATTTCCCTGGGGAAGAAAAGCTGACCTCAGCCGACTCTCCAGTCTCTTGTGCCAGCATTATAGTATATGCGTTTGTGACATAAACTGTATGCCGTCTTTATTGCAGAGGGTGGGCACAGTCATTCTCAAAAATGTCTCTTTCACACAAGCCCCAGTCAGAGACCCCTGGCCGACGCTAGTTTGGAGACATGCGCTCCAACATGCACCCAGAAGCAGCCTTGCAGAGAGAGCCCTAGTTAGCCAGGCTCATCTCATATGCTGTTCACTAGCAGAGGCGACATGAGGCTGTGTATTTACTAAGATAAGTAAAGTGGTAACTAGTCACCTTAGTAGCATTTTGGGGTCCCCCTTTCCCTGTGAAACATGATACATCTGAGCCTAGCTCATTTTCCTTTTTAAGTGCTCTTTTTCTGCCTGCGTGCCTGTAAAGGTTTACCTGTTTTTGCTACAGTGTGGATGGTTAAGGATCTCTGTATTGGTTTTACCTGCAGTGAATCAATTAGGACACTGCTGAGGCATGAGCCGCTGTTGGTACTCTGCTTCCAGTGGTGCACCAGGTACATGATGATGACATTTGACCTCCAGATTTCCCACTTGGCCACCGTTTACTTTTGGGTTTCATATGCTTGTGTAAGAAACTTCTGGAGTCCTTTTTCTCTGCTGTAATTTTCCTTAAAAGTGTAGTGGTAAGTTTGAGTTTCTAATGGTCAGTTAGCTATATACATTAAAAAACAAAAACAACTTGTAGGGACTCAAAGCAGTTTCCTCAATTCAGTTATCTTCCTTGTTTCCTTTCCCCCTTTTCTTGTCGCCTTTCTTTTTCCTTCCCTCCTTTTTTTTTTTGTTTCTCAGTCATTCATATATTCATTATGTTTTTCCTGAATGCCTGCTATGGGCAAATGCAGTGAAGCATAAGAAAGAATAAGAACATGGGTGTGAGCATTAAAGAGCTTATGGCATAGCAGCATACATGAGAGAGGGATATAAACAACTGTAATACAGAGGAGTGTTAAATAAATGCCAAAGAAAAGAAACAGGGAATTTATCGTGTGAGTTCCGAGAAGGGGTCACATATGGCTGTAGGGAGTTTCAGTGAGATTAGTTATCTGTAGGTCTCGATTAGTATCTGTAGGTTGATTCTCCCCAAGGTCATGACAGTTGTGTGCTATGGATTAAGAATGTGAGCTTTGGAGTTGGTAGGACCTTGGTTTGTATAAAGACTCTGGTCCTTGCTTGGGGGTATTAGGCACATGCCTCCTGAAGGCCTCAGATTTTCTCATCTGAAAAGTAGAGATCAGACTGCCTCCCCTCATTGGGTTACTGTGGAAGCTGAGAGTACATGGATGCATTTGGCACTTAGCGTGTGTGTGATGACTGCTGATGGTGACCTTGGTGTCACGGGTGCCTTACATCGCTGCCAATCGCTGAATGGAAGGCCCAATTGATGGTACGTCATGTATTTCGATTTGTCACATTTGAAACATTTTTATTTCACTTTTCCAAGATCAATTTGTATGTTCAGATTATAGAATGTTTGGGGAAGCCAGGATAAATGATCCAAGCTGATACTGTGTTCCAGTGGATGACGAATCTGATGCTATGCTATGCTAAGTCACTTCAGTCGTGTCCGACTCTGTGTAACCCCATAGACGGCAGCTACCAGGCTCCCCCGTCCCTGGGATTCTCCAGGCAAGAACACTGGAGTGGGTTGCCATTTCCTTCTCCAATGCAGGAAAGTGAAAAGTGAAAGCGAAGTAGCTCAGTCGTGTCCGACTCTTAGCGACCCCATGGACTGCAGCCTACCAGGCTCCTCCATCCATGGGATTTTCCAGGCAAGAGTACTGGAGTGGGGTGCCATTGCCTTCTCTGGCCGAATCTGATATCTATATCTAATAAAACAGTGTATGTTGCATCTATAGAAGTATCGTGTGTATGCCATAGGTATGTGTGTGTTTGTGAGGTGTTTTCTGGGTTTGAAAGATAAGCTGCTGATGCGATACTTTGTCATTGACAGGTCGGCGGAAGCAGAAGTGGGCTGTGGATCCAAGAAACACTGCGTGGAGTAATGATGACTCCAAGTTTGGCCAGAGGATGCTAGAGAAGATGGGGTGGTCTAAAGGAAAGGTATCTTGAAGAAGAGCAAAGGAATTGGAGCCATGCAGAGAGATTATAGATCAGGAAAATATATCTTTCTTAGGAGGCTGGGAGAAATTTGTTTTGGATCAATAAGTGATTTTGGAAAAATAACTAACTTTTAAAGACATTGCGATAGTAAAATTAGAATTGAACATAAATGCCAGCTGTCTTTGTTTATTGTTTAACCTGCTCTGATTTTCGTAGATGGTGCCTTTTAGTTGGTTGCATTTGGAATCACACTTAATCATCAGAGTTTTATGTTGCTTAAAGTTTTATTCACCCTTATAACTGGACTACACATTTTCTCCTTTTCCTCACATTTCATTTATTCCTTACTCAAATAGGGCTTCTGCTGACATCTCTATACTTAAACAATTATTGCTAAGGTCTTTAAAGATCTTGTTTCCAAACCCAATGGATCCTTTTTTGGTTCTCACATCACTTTATCCCTTAGCAGCATTGAATGTCATCGACTACCCCTGCTTGGCTTCCACAATACTGCCCTCTGTCCTGGTTTTCCCCTCTGCTTTACCAACCACCCTGAGATGTGTTGCTGGCTTTTCCTCCTCTAGACTCTTGAGCTTTGGAATTCCTTGGGGTTCAGCCCCAGGCCCTTTTCTGTCCTCAGCTTGGGTGAGCTCATTCATTCCATGCCATGCTTTGAATTACCTAAATTCTGAGAGTTGTCACTTTTCTATATCTAGTCCAGATTCAGGTCTGTCCTTTGAGCTCCAAAGTTATAAATTCATCAGCCTGCTTGGCATTTTTACTTGAGTTAGCATCTTAAGTCGATTATTTTTATTGTAAAACTTTTTGATCGCTCCCAAATCTTTTTATTCTCAAGTTTTCCTCATTTTTGCCAATATGCCCCGTCAAGGGTTTATTTAGTTAAGCCAGAAACCTGGCAGTGGTGCTTGGTTCCACCACCTCACTCACTTCCTGCCCCTCCGGTCATCGTTCCTCTCTACAGGCCCTGTCCTGGACCAGCCACCACCACTGCCTGTCCTGATCAGCACAGCAGCCTCTCAGCTGCTTCCCTGCCTCCCTTCTTTTCCTTCTCTGGGCCATTTGCCTTACAGCAGCCATTGTGAGCTTTTAGAATATAGAAATTAGATCATGTCATTCCTTTGCTTAAAAGCTCAGTGATTTCCCGTTGTTCTAAAGAAATAAAATCTGGAAATCCCATGGCAGTCCTTGATTAGGACTCGCACTTTCACTGTCAGGGGGCACGGGTTCAATCCCGGTCTGGGGAACTAAGATCCTGCAAGCCATGGGGCATGGCCAAAAAAACAACAACAGTAGAATCCAAATTCCTCCTATAATGTCCAAGATCTTTGAGATGTGGTCCCTTTATATCTCTTTTTTTTTTCTCCATCCACTGTATTAGAGCCACCTTGGGTGACTTTTAGTACACTAAGTGCTCAGGGACAAATGAGTGTTAATGATGCGGGGGACTTGGGATCCCCTTCTTCAGGGTTGTTTTGTAGAATTATTTAATGGCAAGTGCCACGGACTTGTAATGCCTCTGATGGGCTTCTGTTAGTTTGGTAGTAGCATTCTGCTTTTGCGCATCAAGAAAAGGCATGTTCTTTTTAGTTTTTCCATGGTCTTTAAAGTGAGCCTCAGGTTGAAGAACTGGCATTCCCTGGTGGCTCAGATGGTAAAGTGTCTGCTTGCAATGCAGGAGACCCGGGTTCAATCCCTGGGTTGGGAAGATCCCCTGGAGAAGGAAATGGCAACCCACTTCAGTACTCTTGCCTGGAAAATCCCATGGACAGAGGAGCCTGGTAGGCTGCAGTCCATGGGGTCGCAGAGAGTCAGACACAACTGAGCGACTTCACTTTCACTGTGAGTGCAGGGCTTCCCAGGTGGCGCTAGTGGGAAAGAACTCGCCTGCCCATGCCGGTGACATAAGAGACACAGATCTGATATCTGGGTCAAAAGATCCCCTGGAGGAGGTCATGGCAACCCACTCCAGGATTCTTGCCTGGAGAATCCCACGGACAGAGGAGCCTGGGGGGCTACAGCCTACAGGTTCTCAAAGAGTTGGATGCGACTGAAGCGACTTAGCCCAGCACAACACTGTAAGTGCCTCCTTGGTGTTACAGACATATCTTGAAAGACTCCACTAGACTATCCTCTTTGAGCACAAGGGTAAAGCCTCCTAATGTGAGTGATGAATCAGTTAATGAAGGAAGAGAGAGGTAATTTCTTTTTCTACCTGATGAAAATGCTAACTCTGTTTATGTTTAATCTCCACAGGGTTTAGGGGCTCAGGAGCAAGGAGCCACTGATCATATTAAAGTTCAAGTCAAAAATAACCACCTGGGACTAGGAGCTACTATCAATAACGAAGTGAGCAACAGCGTGTCTGCTGGGGGGTTTCCTTGCATCGTTGTTATTTTTGTCAGTGTAAAAAAAAAAAAATTAATCCAGTCAAATTGATTGATCAGTTTTAAGCTATTCAAGAATGTACAGTCCATGTTTTGGATAACAAGCCAGTGACTAAGCTTCTGTGCATCATGTAACATGCAGTCATTTTGCCTTGTTGCTTATGCATAAAAGATTCCAAGTAGCCTTATTGCTGAACTTTGCAAAAAGTGTTGTGTGTTTTTTTTGCACTTCAGGA
Organism: Bos indicus; assembly: GCF_029378745.1. Classification (NCBI taxonomy): domain Eukaryota; kingdom Metazoa; phylum Chordata; class Mammalia; order Artiodactyla; family Bovidae; genus Bos; species Bos indicus. The sequence continues at coordinate 8,322,578 of NC_091767.1, forward strand.
CAGAGAGGAATTTTCTTCTTGACCTCTGTTGGAATATTAGATTATGTTGCTAAAATTGGTGGCATTTTGTTTCAGAAATACTGCAAGAGAATACCGTTCTTTTCTTGTCCCATTGTCTGTTTCTGACTGTTGGTGTATAGCAGTTGAGATAAGTTACATTTCCTAGTAAACACTAACACTTTGCAAATATGACTCTGTAATTAAAAGTTCATGGCTTGCCCTGCCTTTCATTTTTAGTATCGTTGCTCACTTTAGAAAGCATCTGAACTGAAAGCCTTGTTCATACATTTTTGCAGCCAACAGAATCTGGTAGAAAATCTGAGGAATGACTTTAGGTGAACTGGATTACTTTGCTTTGTTCAGGTGCTCTGAGTGGTGGGCTGAGCAGCTAAGATTGTTTGGGCTAACAGCTGAAAGCTTAAACCAAAAGGAAGAGTTTATACATTCATCAAATCATCATGTTGTACACCTAAAACTAATACAATGTTTTTTGTCAGTTGTATCTCAATAAAACTGAAACAATTGCTGTAACCATCTGACAAAATCCAAGACCAGTACTTCAGAAGGTTCACAATGCACACACTTAGTAGTTGGAGTGCGTAGCAATATCTTCTGTATTTTCATCAATTAATAAACATACTGTGGACAATTTTTTAAAAAGAGTTTACATAATGTTGATTTTTGCAGGTAGCTTTTTAGAGGTGGATATACAGATATACTTAATTTTTTAGGAGAAGCATTGCCTATTCAATAGGCTTGAACATTTTCAAAGGTAAACATATTTAAGCATTCTTTGAAAAGTACCTATGAGGCAAATTCCTAAAGGGAAACCCTGCAAGTTGATATTATTCTGGAGATGCTCATTCTGTTTTAAAGTCAGATTCTCTTTATTATGATGAAGTTACTAACTGAGCACCTTATCAGTGGGTGCTAATTGATTTGGGGGACTTGGAGCCCTTCCCCCACCCTTCCCCAGTGGTGTTTTCTCAAATTGGGATGGGTGTAAGCAAATAGAATTGGCATATAGGCTCAAAAAAGCAAAGCAAAGAGCTCTCAAATCTATCCCTGTTTTTTTCCTTTAACCTACATAGTTTTCCCTTAGTGTGAAAAAAATCTTTGTTTTGCTTTATTTTAATATTTAACACAAAGGTTGCCTGCTGTTTATTTGACTATAAGTTGACTTGATAAGTTACCCACATTTGAAATCAGGGCTTAAGCTTCCAAGATGCTCAGGGGCTCAGTAGTAAGGGCAGGAGACTGAGATTTGATCCCTGGGCCGAGAAGATCGCCTGGAGAAGGAGATGGCAACCCACTCCAGTATGCTAGCCTGGGAAACCCCATGGACAGGGGAGCCTGGTGGTCTGCAGTCCATGGGGTCGAAAAAGAGTCGGACACAACAACAAATAGATAAATTACAGTTCAAATTTATACTATTTCTTCTTCATTCAAATTTATAAAGTAATATTTTGGTGAAACATTTAAAAATTCACAGATTTCCTTGATTCCAATATATATCTTATCTCAGCATAGGTAGATAACAGGTTTGCCTCTAATTGATTTTTTGCTATTTTTCAGGATAACTGGATTGCTCATCAAGATGATTTTAACCAGCTTCTGGCCCAGTTGAACACTTGCCATGGGCAGGAAACAGCAGGTGGGGAAACCTTTGCTTTTTATCCATTAGACGCAACTGAGTGACTGAACTGAACTGAATCTCAATATAAAATATTTTTATCAACTTTTTTTTTTTTTTACTGTTAGTGTCATATCTGAAAGTTAACTGCTTGTAGCTATCACAGATAGTCACTTCTGTTTACATTTCTGGGTACTCGCATTGAATTAACATTAGTCGTAAGCGGAGGCTTTTTCTCCCCGTTAAGAGTTACTTGGTTTGCATTTCTCTGCTGCAGTTCCCTTACCCGGCCTTACAGTGTCCGGGGTCCTGCAATTCAGGCCTTTTGCATCTTCCATCTGCACTCTCTTATTACGCCATCCGGTCTCCCAGGGCAATGTGGTGACCATGGCCACACTTCTCTCTACTGCTTCACCCTCTCTCCTGAACCCCAGACTTGTACTGAGCCCGCTGCTCAGTATCTTCATCAGTTTCCTCAACTTCCAGACTTCAATTCTGCACCTCCCCAACTCCCGCCCTGTAAACTGCTGGACCCGCATACCCCACAACCTGTTTTATCCACCATCTTCCCCAGCTCAGTTGATGTCAGCTTCATGCTTCTGGTTGTTCCAGCGAAAGAACTGCTGTCGGTTCTGCCTCTAAAATATACGCAGACCCTGACTTCCTCTTGTCACCTACACTGTACCCAGCATGGTCTGAGCAGCTGGTATTTCCTGTGGATTATTGCAAGAGCCTGTAAAGCCTTTCTCAGGCATGGCACTGCTGATGTTTTGGGCCAGATCATTCTTTGCTGTGAGGCACGTCCTCTGCATTTAGGATGATTAGCAGCATCCTTGACTGCTATCCACTGGACACCATTTGCACCCTCTCCCTAGTTGTGACAAAAATATCTCCTGATATCACCAAATGTCCCCTGGGCACAATGCCCCAACTCTAAACTCCGTCCCCCCGTGGACTTACCTCAAGACCACTAGAGGGTGCTGTCTCCCTGTGATAGTTCAGTCGCTCAGTCGTGTCCGACTCTGTGACCCCATGAACTGCAGCACGCCAGGCCTCCCTGTCCATCACCAACTCCAGGAGCTCACTCAGACTCACGTCCATCGAGTCAGTGATGCCATCCAGCCATCTCATCCTCTGTCGTCCCCTTTTCCTCCTGCCCCCAATCCCTCCCAGCATCAGAGTCTTTTCCAATGAGTCAATTCTTCGCATGAGGTGGCCAAAGTACTGGAGTTTCAGCTTTAGCATCATTCCTTCCAAAGAAATCCCAGGCTGATCTCCTTCAGAATGGACCGGTTGGATCTCCTTGCAGTCCAAGGGACTCTCAAGAGTCTTCTCCAACACCACAGTTCAAAAGCATCAATTCTTCGGCGCTCAGACTTCTTCACAGTCTAACTCTCACATCCATACATGACCACAGGAAAAACCATAGCCTTGACTAGACGAACCTTTGTTGGCAAAGTAAAGTTTCTGCTTTTAAATATGCTATCTAGGTTGGTCATAACTTTTCTTCCAAGGAGTAAGCGTCTTTTAATTTCATGGCTGCAATCACCATCTGCACTGATTTTGGAGCCCAAAAAGATAAAGTCTGACACTGTTTCCACTGTTTCCCCATCTATTTCCCATGAAGTGATGGGACCAGATGCCATGATCTTTGTTTTCTGAATGTTGAGCTTTAAGCCAACATTTTCAGTCTCCACTTTCACCTTCATCAAGAGGCTTTTTAGTTCCTCTTCACTTTCTGCCATAAGGGTGGTGTCATCTGCATATCTGAGATTATTGATATTTCTCCCGGCAATCTTGATTCCAGCTTGTGCTTCTTCCAGCCCAGCGTTTCTCATGAGTACTCTGCATTTAAGTTAAATAAGCAGGGTGACAATACACAGCCTTGAAGTACTCCTTTTCCTATTTGGAACCAGTCTGTTGTTCCATGTCCAGTTCTAACTGTGGCTTCCTGACCTGCATATAGGTTTCTCAAGAGGCAGGTCAGGTGGTCTGGTATTCCCATCTCTTTCAGAATTTTCCACAGTTTATTGTGATCCATACAGTCAAAGGCTTTGGCATAGTCAATAAAGCAGAAATAGATGTTTTTCTGGCACTCTCTTGCTTTTTCCATGATCCAGTAGAAAATTGCCATTGGCAATTTTATCTCTCGTTCCTCTGCCTTTTCTAAAACCAGCTTGAACATCTGGAAGTTCATGATTCACGTATTGCTGAAGCCTGGCTTGGAGAATATTCAGTGTTACTTTAGTAGCGTGTGAGATGAGTGCAATTGTGCAGTAGTTTGAGCATTCTTTGGCGTTGCCTTTCTTTGGGATTGGAATGAAAACTGACCTTTTCCAGTCCTGTGGCCACTGCTGAGTTTTCCAAATTTGCTGACATATTGAGTGCAGCACTTTCACAGCATCATCTTCCAGAATTTGAAATAGATCAACTGGAATTCCATCACCTCCACTAGCTTTGCTCGTAGTGATGCTTTCTAAGGCCCACTTGACTTCACATTCCCGGATATCTGGCTCTAGGTGAGTGATCACACCATCATGATTATCTGGGTATGAAGATCTTTTTTGTACAGTTCTTCTGTGTATTATTGCCACCTCTTAATATCTTCTTCTTCTGTTAGGTCCATACCATTTCTGTCCTTTATCGAGCCCATCTTTGCATGAAATGTTCCCTTGGTATCTCTAATTTTCTTGAAGAGATCTCTAGTCTTTCCCATTCTGTTCTTTTCCTCTATTTCTTTGCATTGATCCCTGAGGAAAGCTTTCTTATCTCTCCTTGCTATTCTTTGGAACTCTGCATTCAGATGCTTATATCTTTCCTTTTCTCCTTTGCTTTTTGCTTCTCTTCTTTTCACAGGTATTTGTAAGGCCTCCCCAGACAGCCATTTTGCTTTTTTGCATTTCTTTTCCATGAGGATGGTCTTGATCCCTGTCTCCTGTACAATGTCACGAACCTCTGTCCATAGTTCATCAGGCACTCTGTCTATCAGATCTAGTCCCTTAAATCTATTTCTCACTTCCACTGTCTAATCATAAGGGATTTGATTTAGTTCATACCTGAATGGTCTAGTGGTTTTCCCTATTTTCTTCAATTTAAGTCTGAATTTGGCAATAAGAAACTCATGATCTGAGCCACAGTCAGGTCCTGGTCTTGTTTTTGCTGACTGTATAGAGCTTCTCTATCTTTGGCTGCAAAGAATATAATCAGTCTGATTTTGGTGTTGACCATCTGGTGATGTCCATGTGTAGAGTCTTCTCTTGCGTTGTTGGAAGAGGGTGTTTGCTATGACCAGTGCGTTCTCTTGGCAAAATTCTATTAGCCTTTGCCCTGCTTCATTCCATATCCTAAGGCCAAATATGCCTGTTACTCTAGGTGTTTCTTGACTTCCTACTTTTGCATTCCAGTCCCCTATAATGAAAAGGACATCTTTTTTGGGTGTTAGTTCTAAAAGGTCTTGTAGGTCTTCATAGAACCGTTCAACTTCAGCTTCTTCAGCGTTACTGGTTGGGGTATAGACTTGGATTAATGTGATATTGAATGGTTTGCCTTGGAAACGAACAGAGATCATTCTTTCATTTTTGAGATTGCATCCAAGTACTGCATTTTGGACTCTTTTGTTGACCATGATGGCTACTCCATTTCTTCTAAGGGATTCCTGCCCGCAGTAGTAGATACAATGGTCATCTGAGTTAAATTCACCTTTCCAGTCCATTTGAGTTCGCTGATACCTGTCACACCGTATCCTGTGATAGGTACAGTGCTATTAGCTCTGTCTCCACGTTAGCTCAGTACAATTCAAACCAGGCCTTGCTAACTGCTAGTCCAAGTACTGAAAAGCCTTTAGAATATTCCTTTAAGGGAAAACTTGGCCAGGGCCCTGGAGAGCTGAGATCATTTTTCTGCCAAATCATCTTTGGTAAATACAGTATCTTCATCCAGATGAATTTTTGGTCATATTACTTGAATTAAAGCTGACAGGATAACCTGGTAACCTATTTTTCTGCTATAATATTTTTAGTTCTTTAAGATTGCTTACCTAATTACAGTTTGCCTTTCAACTAAACAGATTCCAAACTATTTTCTTCACAGAATCTTGCAAAAATTTTAGAAATAACCCTTACTTCTTTGTGGGACACAAGAAAACTCCATAGTCTTTACATTTTTATTTTTAAAAATTATCCTATCTCAAGTAGTTAACATATGACTCAGCTTGGCTTTTTGGTGGACTTACCTCATGGTTTTAAGAAATGCTTTTTACTTCTATCAGATATTTTGTTCCTTGTGATTTTAAATATTTTTGGAAATACATTGGGATGCTGATAGCCTGTCATCCACAAAGGTGGTTTAGGACAAGGATCTTCAAATTTTTTTGCTTCCAGAGCCTCTGAGGCAATTTGAAAAACAGTAAAAGACACTTACTCCTCGGAAGGAAAGTTATGACCAACCTAGATAGCATATTAAAAAGCAGAGACATTACTTTGCCAACAAAGGTCCGTCTAGTCAAGGCTATGGTTTTTCCAGTGGTCATGTATGGATGTGAGAGTTGGACTGTGAAGAAAGCTGAGCACCAGAGAATTGATGCTTTTGAACTGTGGTGTTGGAGAAGACTCTTGAGAGTCCCTTGGACTGCAAGGAGATCCAACCAGTGCATCCTAAAGGAAATCAGTCCTAGGTGTTCATTGGAAGGAGTGATGTTGAAGCTGAAACTCCAATACATTGGCCACCTGATGCGAAGAGCTGACTCATGTGAAAAGACCCTGATGTTGGGAAAGATTGAGGGCAGGAGGAGAAAGGGACGACAGAGGATGAGATGGTTGGATGGCACCACTGACTCAATGGATGTGAGTTTGAGTGAACTCTGGGAGTTGGTGATGGACAGGGAGGCCTGGTGTGCTGTGATTCATGGGGTTGCCAAGAGTCAGACACGACTGAGCGATTGAACTGAACTGAACTGATACTGTCTCACATTTTTAGATTGATGTCTATAATGTTTTTCATCGTAGTTTTAAATAGTTGCAAAGAATGTGTATCTGGCCTATTTGGGAAATATCGACTTTTGAAAATAAGAGCTTTTCATCAGTCCCAAATGTGTTCAGTAGGTATTTAATACTAGAGCAATTTGATATCCATGGTCTTCTGTTTAGACATAGAAAAGCAAGTTCTTTAATACTCAGCAATATTATATTTTCTAGTTTCTTTTCCTCTGAAATAATTCCATTGTATATACCCCATGATATTTTGTATTAATATATTTTTTGCTTGAATTTTAAAAAACTCATCATCTTGTCTTGTTTTTCTGCTACAAAACAAATACATGTAAATTTTTGGTTTATTTCTAGTAACCTCAAGGCCTATGTGTAAATATTTTTCCTTTGGATTCAGTTGTCATTACTAATTAGTAGGTTATAACTAGCAAACTAGTATTTTTGTCATCTGATGCAAACAGACATCTCATTGGAAAAGACCCTGATGCTAGGAAAGATTGAGGGCAGAAAGGAAAGAAGGCATCAGAGGATGAGACAGCTGGACAGTATCACCGATGCAGTGAACTTGAACTTGGGTAAACTCCGGGAGATGGTGAGGGAGAAAGGCCCAGCGTGCTGTCGTCCATGGGGTCGCAAAGAGTTGGACACGACTGGGTAACTGCACAACAATTAACAAAACCAGGAAATGTAAGTTTTGATAAATAGTTGTTAGAATGGTAAAACCTTTTTGGAACTGCCTCTCTTGATGAGATAGATAGGGTGGGGAGGGGACTGGCTTTGATGAAAGGACCCCTCCCTGACACCAGCTCTGCAGCTTGTTCCTTACTGATCCTGGTGCAAGGAGACCTGTGCTCCTCTGGTGTCAAGTGGGAGGAGGACCAGAGTGATGTATCTGCACAGGACAGAGCAGCTTTAGGTAAGCGTGCGTGTGGACAGGCAGGTAGAAACTGGTGCCCTAGGACGCGTCAGGGCTCAGGTTTGCTCTGGGAAAGTGTTGAGGCTCCCAGGAGGTTCTCCCCTCCCCTGAGTGTGAGCACAGCTCTGCGGCAACACAGTGCACAGGTTAAGGATGTGCACTGTCACATGTATCTGCCTGGCTCCCAGTTCCCTCATAGCCACCTCCTCAGTGGGTCTTACTTTACCCTCCATGCTTCAGTGTCCTGTGAGGTTGGTTTAATAATCATAGCAGCTATCTTCCAGGGTGGTTGTGAGATGAAATGCAGGAATGCATAGAAAGCTTAGCCCAACAGCTAGTACTTAAGAAGCTTTCCATTGGTAAAAACTACTTCAATCTGGTATGCTGCTTGGTGATTTGTGTTTGGAACATCCAAATTGAGAATGTAATGTGCTATATGAAGTTTTTTGCCTGCAAAAAGAGCAGGAGAAATTTACAGGTAGGATGTCTTTGAAAGAAGGTGCAAGTTGTTCTTGGAAAGTGATCATGGAGAATGTTTCAGGCTGTTGAGGTGATTAAGCCGTGCTTAATCTGAAAGCTTGAAGCATCTACCTTTATGTTCGGAAACTTACTGTGTAATTTCCTGGGAAGAATTACAGTTAGTTAACATGTTTAATCATGTTAAACAAGCATGTGCTTGTTTTGCTTCAGTATTAAGGTGAAAATTTCTTTTTTTCTCCTTTCTCTAATCTCATCTTTATATATTTCCTTATGACATAACCATAGGAAAATTCAGTGTCTTTTCTACCTATGACATTCTCTTTCTGCTACTTGAATTTGACAAATAGATAAAGATAAGGGCATACAGGCAGCTCGTTAGAATCCTGTCACTGACTCTTACCCCAGATCTACTTGCTTTGATATTTCAGGTGAGGGACTACATTCTCCCCCACATTTTCCTCTTTTGTCAAAGGAATATAACCACATGACTTCATTCCTCAGCGATTTGTTTTTATTGTTGTTTTTACCCTGAAAGGTGAGCCTCCAGCTAAATCTGGAGTTTGAGGTGGTGGCTCAGACTCAGAGCATAGTGCCAGCTCTGCTCCTCATCTCATCTCTGACCTGTTTTTGGATTATCAATCTGTCTTACCTTTACTCACTTTCTAAAAGAAGTTTTTATTTTGAAACAATTTTAGGCTTCCAGGAAATTGCAAAAATAGTTGTAGAAAGAGTCCTGAATACCTTTCATCCAGTTTCTCCAACGATGACATCTAATAGAGCCATAGCATGATATCAAAACTAGGAAACTGACACTGGTGTTGACTGTTAACTAGACCACAGTTCTTATTCAGTTTTCACTGGTATTTTGGGTTTTTTAGCCTTCATTTAATTGTGTGTGTGTAGTTCCAGTGCAGTTTTATCACATGTATGGATTCGTGTAGCTACCACCACATTCAAGATACGGAACCGCTTTGTCACCACAAAAGAGCTGCCTCACGCTGCCTTTCTGTATTTATACCCACCTTACCCCTCCAGCTTCCAAACTCCGCTTTCATCTTTGTCCCCGTTAAACCTTTCACTGTTCTCCATCTCAGTAGTTTTTCCTTTCCAGAATGTCTGAGTGGATCATTTAGTATGTAGATTGACTTTTTTCACTTAAGCATAACGCCCGTCAGTCGCCCGCCAGTGAAGTACATCCAGGTTGTCACACAGTATCAATATCTCCTTCCTCTTTATTGTGGAGTAATGTTCCCATAAAAGGGAGTACCAGAATTTGCTTAGCCATTCACCCATTGAAGGAATTTTGGTTTATTTCCAGTAACTTATTATCACAAATAAGACTGTCATGAACATTCATGCGGAGGTTTTGTGTGAACACAAATTTTCATTTCTCTTCCTCCAGGATGTTACAGATTTCTGGAGAATAGCCCTGCCTGATGGGTAGTACACAATTTAAGAATATTTCTAATCTTTGGTTACAGTTCAATAATAAATGATAAAGCTCCTAAGGATTTTATTTAGACAAGACCGTGTCACTGTAGGGGATTGAGAATGGAATGTGGAGAGTTTAATGAAATACTTTTCATCCTTTTTTTTTTTATAAGACTCCCCAGACAACAAGGAAAAGAAGTCTTTCAGTCTTGAAGAGAAGTCCAAAATCTCCAAAAACCGTGTTCACTATATGAAATTCACAAAAGGTAAAATCACACGTTTCTTTGTTTTAAATCTCTGTGTTCACATCTGGATTTCTTAGAGTATTTTTAGCTCTTCACCAGCATCACTTGTCTTATGTACAAAATGGAAAAGGAGGGACTCACTGACCGGCTTGATCCACAGCAGTGCTGAGGTGTCCGCACTTGTGAGTCACCGGGGGTCTTGTTAGAGTGAGGCAGACGCAGCCTCACTCATGCCGAGGTGGGCCCCAGCTTTGCCCTTAGACTGCGTGCAAGTCCTCTGGCAAAGCTGAGCGTGGAAGTTAACATGCTATTAATATTTAGAGGAGAAGACAGACTTTTATGTGGCTAAATTTATCACTCAGTACTTTTAGTTACATTTCTCTTAGTTGCATTAAGCTTTTTTTAGAGTTTAATTTTGGTGTTGAAAAGCTTTTAAAATGGACCCATTTAGAGAATCACATAGAATCTATATGAGATTCATAAACATTCATGAAGTGGCCTCTATATTGAGTTCTCCAGTATGAAAGATCTCACTCCCGAGTTAACTCTTCTACTGTTCCACACCGTTTCTCTGTTTCATGGAGTGCGGACTTAACTGTTCCACGGTCACTGCAAAGGTAGTGTTAGAAAACTTGTCTTCCCCCATCGTCTCCTCCCGACTCCGGTTCCAGGGCTGTACGTGGTCAGTCGTGGGTGCAGCTGTCCTCTATAACCAGGAGGTGGCAGTCTTGTATTGGAAAGAAACCATTTAACTTGACCTCATCAACTCCCCAGATATTTTCCCATTGTCATGTATTAAGCATACTTCCCAGGTATAAACCCCTGTTTATCATATTAATATACTTAAAGTATAAGTATGATGATAATTATGTTATCTAGTCACCTTGTGATGGTTCATCTATGGAAGACTGGATGTATATTTCTACCTCTATATGGCAGGAAAAGCATATCTTTGCTTTAGTCTTGTTGACGTGATTGGGAATTCCCTGATTCCTAGAACCTCCTGAACGGCAGTAGGGAGCTGGAGTTCCCACTGCTCTAAACTCTTCATGGTGGTTCTCATTTGGAGCGGGACCCCACAAGGTAGACTGGGCTCGGTGTGACGGAGGGCTCATGGCAGAGCTGATTAGTTTTGGGGACATGTGCAGAGAGAGACTGGGGCTTCCCCCTTCCGTCTCCTAGCAGGCATGGTCATCTGGCTCATCACGTTAGCCCCTCGTCTTTCTCCCAGGGTAGAACCTTCTCTGTCATTCTCCGGTATGGCCCTAAGCAGAGCTTCTCTCCACTCCTGACCTGCTGCAGGACAGAAAACAGTCCTTGGTCGCCCATCAGTCCTTTCCAGGAGGGGCTAAATGGTCACTTCACCCCCATCCCTGAAATATCCTTCCTTTTCATTAGACCCTATAGGGGAAAAAAATAGATACAGGAGCAGGGTGCTTAGCAAACTAATGAAATTAAAAGTGCCCTGTGACTTTTGGATAGCATGGCAGCCTTTTAAGCTTTCACTTTTGCAACAGAATCTTCTTCTTATGGCAGCCTGCATGTGTGATTTCACCTGAAGCATTTGCTGAAGCCAGAATAAACCTCTTCGATCTACTTTAATCTGTGGATGCCGGGAGCGTCTTCTTTCTGTTTCTAGTTAAGCCATCCCCTTGCCAGTTCACCCTGTCAGCCTGCTTGGTGTGTTATTCCTTCTTTTTCTCTGTTTTGAAATGAAGTTTGTGGGACTTCCCTGGTGGTCCAGTGGTTAAGACTTCGCTTTCCAATGCAGGGAGTGCAGGTTCATTCCCTGGTCAGGGAGTTAGGATCCCACATGCCTCAGGACCAAAAAACATAAAACCGAAGCAATATTGTAATGAGTTCAATTGAAGACTTAAAAAAAAATCTTAAAAATAAAATAATATGAGGTTTGCTTATTAATTAGCTTTGTTTGGGGAGAAGGGGGGCAATGGAATGCAGGGAAGATAATTCAAGATATATTACAAAGATAGAGAATGAGTGGGAAAACAGGGGAAAAGCAGAGTGGAAATCAGTAGAGAACACAGGAGGAGGCAGGAATCCAGGTAGTGAGGAAATAATCAGTTGCCATCTATTTTAACAGTCCACAGTGTAAGTTTATTTTAAAGTGCTTTAATTTATTGAAAGAAGTCTCCCTTGTAGAGCAACTGTTGTCATTGAATGTGAATGATAAACTGTGTCTCCTCCACGGCAGACTATCTTAGGCCACAGGAACCTGGCTTCTGGCTGTGACTCTCAGACAAATCACTTAACCTCTTGCCTTCTGTCAGCCTCAGTCTCCTTTTTTTGTGAAATGAAAGATCTTTTTAAGTCATTGTTGAGTTCTAAAATAGGTTCTTTTTCAGAATTTATCAGAAATGATGCCATTATATGGAAATCATGGGTGTTCGGCATAATGGATGATAAGGATTTTAGCTCAGGGATCTGCTTTTACAGTAACTCACTCATTGGATGAGGAGGGTTCATATTATAGCTCCATCAATGGTCCAGAAACCCCAAACACGAGAAGGCAGCATTTTATTTAGCTCGGTGAGAAAAATGAAGATAAAAATTTCACTGCAGAGAGATTACAGCAGCGAACAGTATTGTAAAATTTGTTACTGCTTAAATATTGGCTGTAGCATTTTAGTTCTGATACATAATTATTCCTTTCTCTCATCCTAAGTTTATCATTTAAAGTCGACGTAATTTATTACATAATTTCAAGATGTTAATTTCATCCATATTTGTTTAAGGGCCTAAACTCAGTGGTGGTTTCTTTTAATCTAAAAAACGTTTGGTGAGGCTGTACCCACAGAGAAAAGAAAATTAGGGAAGATGGCAATTTCTCCAAAGCCACTTTTGATGTTTTTAATATTTAACAGGGCGAGGTTGTCCAGAAAGCCTGGCTTTTTGCTCCCAGTCGTGCGGTGGCTGAGTGGGTGGAAGGTTGTGTAGACAGCACTTGTGCAGCTTCGTTGTGTTTAGACTTCTTTTTCCTGTAACAATCTGTGATACTTCACTCCTTAAATAAGGAAAGTACTCGTACTCGTCTCGCGTGTCCTGGTGGTCAGCTGCTCGTCTGACACCGACTTTAGTGTCCTGGCAAGGCTGGCTCCCTGCAGCCAGACTCTGCTAGAGGTGGGTGTTCTCCTTCTTCTGGCTCTTTTGACATTTAAGTGTAAAGGAGCACCATTGCAGGCTTTAAAAAAATATTCCAACTGTCTTATCATCAGGTGTGAAGATCTCATTTCACCCCGTTTCGATTCTTTCAGGTTTCCTGATTTTCTCACATTATTACCCTTTCAGAGAAGTTTCCTCATCTTCCATTCCTCGGCTTATTATCCATTCTATATGTTTTCATTAAAAAACAAAGTCAAAATATAATATCGTCTGTTTTATCCTTCTTGATTGGGGTATGCAAATAAATTTTTGAAGCAAGTGAAGCTAGCTACCTATGTAACACTTCAGTGTTTTTTATTTAACTGGTGTATTTTTCAACCTGCATTTCCTTTCCCTTGTACCTTTACTACAAGTTAAAAAACTCAGTGTTTTGAGCTCTGGTTATAACACAGTGCTCCCTTGTTGGGCTCTGTATGACTTTTGCCCTTGAACTGAGAGAGGCTGTACATCTCCATGATTCTTAAGTTCTTGTGTTGGTTTTTTACAGTTTTACTTGCTTCCCATGTGGGCTTCTTGGTGTTGTAAGTGAGTCTGGCTGTAGGGGTCATGTTCTTCTCTCCAAATTGCTACACTGATTGAAGGGAACACCTGAAAGTCCTCATTATTAGAAAAACAGCTAAAATGATCATAAGTAAAGTGCTGTTCTCTGAAAGAATCAGGTCATCCTTTCATGACTTTGTTACATCAGCTTGGCTACTGGAATCTTTTTATCCTTGGTTCTTGGAGTATTGTGGCCAGTTGAAGACTAGTGAGTACAGAAACCAAATCCAGGCAGATGTCATATATTCCTATTCTGTTCAATGATTTGATGTCCTTTTCTCTAAGAGAAGTTCATCAACAGTGTTTGCTGTGAGTTGACCATGATTGAGAATGGAGACCAGTAACTTTCAAACTCATTTTTAATATACATATTGTATTCAAAACTGGCCATAATTTTATAACATTTATAAACTAGTCAACCAGGACCATTAACTAATGACTATTGCAATACCACTTCCATCTTCACAGTTTCATCTGCCTTGAAGTTCCTTTCCTTTGGTCTCTGACTCTTAATTCTTCTCCGTGTTTTGTTTTCCAGATCAAATCCAGAGCAAGGCCTGTAACAGTCCTGGTTTCCACATTTGCTTAAGTGAACTTTGCTAAAGGATAAGCATACAAGCATACAAGAACCCGTCACCAAAACTTTAGAAACACTTGCACTTTCATTGGTACATTCTCTTATTAGCTTGACAGCTTCCCTTTGATTTTTAGCTTCATTTTTCATCTCCGTGTGTTCATGTTTTGACATCCTGTTTTAGAATTGTGATCTTGCATGTCCGTCCCCCCGCTTTCTAATCCCTCCAGCATTCTTTTTAGTTGAGTTGTTGTAAAAGTGATTGTCATTTGCATTTCTTTTAGGGTGTCTGTTCCATTTCAGAAGCTAGCTTAGGGGTGGGTGGCCAGTACGTATTTTGATCCCAGTACAACTCCTTTTTCTGAAATAGAAGCTGCCGCCCTGAATGTTCTCTGCAGTGTGGAACGGGTTACACTGAGGACTAAGCTCAGAACAGACCTCAGGCCTCCTGAGGGTTGCCCACGTCTCCTCCCAGTGGCCAGCTTTATCCTCCACTATTCCGGTTCATTGTCTGCGTTTCCATCTGGGAGGCTTCATTTTGCTCATGAGTAGGCTTCCTCTGGGATCATCTGTCTGGACTCTATGGACTAAGCAGCTAGAACCAGGAAGCTTTCTTTATTTCCAGCTCAGGCAGAGGGGTGAGAGCAATGCAGAGCCTGCCCTCCAGGTGGGAACAGGTCACGCCGACTGGACTTAGGAGTCTGGTACGGCAGCCTCAGAGACTGGTTTGGGCACCTGGTTTTGCATTACATTGCAGGGTGTTTTGTTTTTTTTTTTTTTAATTTCATGGAGTCACTGAGCAATATCATATTTGAATGCCCCAGTGGTAGCCAGTGAACTGGAACCCTTCTGGGTCACGACAGTGCTGTGCCAAGTCAGGTTGCTGCAGGAAGCCAAGAAGATAACTGAATCCGTGACAGTGGAACTCAGGCTTCCAACTCAAAACAGATTCCTGTGTCTAAGCCAGAGCCTCACTCCCCCGGAGCTTCCAGACTTTATATATACATCTACCATGAAGTTGACAAATGGGACTAGATTTGGTTGGCTGCTCACACAGTATTGTCGGTAGAAGTGGAAATTCCATAGAAGTGAGTTTTAAATTAGTTGGTTTGTGGGTTTGAAATTAAGTTAAAGAGTTTAGTGTTTTTAATAAGAATCAAGGGTCCTTTGGATACCAGTTTTCCAGAAGCCATTTAATTTCCTACTTATTACTTATCCTTTTATTTAAAATGATAACACTATTACAGTGAAAAAAACAAACAGAAAAAGTCTGAAATCTTTTCACCCTAATGCAGCAATTTTAATTTGTATTTATAAAAAAATTTCATACATTCAATTAATTACTGAGCTTGTATGTGTCAATACAGAATGTTCTCTTTCCTGTGCACAGGTGGGGTTTTGGAGCTATGTATCTTAGCAGCATATTTTTATTCTGCATTTGTAACCCTCATTGAGTATAACTCCTGTCTCCTTGAAGTAACAGAATTTTACTGTTTACTAAGGGAACCCAGAGGCCCAGAAATTATACCTTGAAAGTGTACCAGTAGTAGAGCTAGCTTGAGAATTTAGTTTTCCTCTCCACCTGCATGCTCAGGCTTGTTTGTCCCATTAAGAGGAAGTCAGGGGTTCTGGTTCACTTGTTTAATTTTTAAGTTTAATTAATTGTATTTAGTGATTAAACAGTGTGACCCTGATGCTGGAAAAGATTGAAGGCAAAAGGAGAAGGGGGCAGCAGAGGATGAGATGGTTGGAGGGCATCACTGACTCAATGGACATGAGTTTGAGCAAACTCTGGGAGATGGTGAGGGACAGGGAGGCCCAGCCTGCTACAGTCCATGGAGCTGCAAGGAGGCAGGCAAGACTTGGCAACTGAAAAACAGCAAAAGTCAGTGAAAGGGAAAGAGAAAGTTGGTCATTTACAAAATTGTTTATTTATTTCCCAAACCCAGTTTTATAGTTTATATTTGTGCTTCTTGTTCTAGAATGTATTACTGAAGGCATCATGTATTTCTAGGGAAGGATCTCTCATCTCGGAGCCAAACAGATCTTGACTGCATTTTTGGAAAAAGACAGAAGAGGACCCCTGAGGTATGAAACCACCTACGATTGATACGTTGTGTCTCAACACTGATTTTCAACTGTGTATAGAGCTATTTATGTTTATTACTAACAGTACTTTCCAGACAAAGTTACCAAAAAAAAAACTTTTAGAGGCTTCATACAAAGGCTAAATGTGATCCTCTTAGTAATGATTGATAGATGATAATAACAGTTGATAGATTACAAGGAGCCTTAAAAACAGTGTGTATTATCTGGGTTTTTTTTCCTCCTGGTGTGTGGACTAGACTAACCTCAGGGAAGAACACCCTTTGCCAAAAGCCTGAGCCAGAGGCGTGTTGTTTAGAGAAACAGAGCAGGAATGCTGGGGCACACTCTCGATCCTCTATGTGGTTTAGGAGTATTTTCTGTAGTGATAAGGCTGAAACAGGAAACAAGCTGGATAGCGGAAGGAAACTGGGAATGTGGGGGAGGGAAAAATTGAGAGAAGGAAAAAAAAAAAAAGGAGTATCAGGAAGTTCAACCAGATAGGAACTAATGGAAATAGTTTTTTAGTGTCTCCCATTTCTTGCTGATTGTGAAATCTGAAAACTAACTTCCAAGCAGACTTTTCTTTTTTGGTTGGTTAAATTTAAAAAAAAAGAATTATTGATTGATTAGTTGATTGATTTCACATGAGATCTTTAGTTGCAGCATGTGGGAGCTAGTTCCCTGACCAGGGATGGAAACCCGGGCCCCTGCATTGGAAGCCCAGAGTCTTAGCCACTGGACAACCACGGAAGTCCCTGGTTGGTTGGTTGTTTCTCATTAGTTTTGAATTTTCATGTTCTTTTTTGTGAATTGGGTTGAGTTTTGTAAGTGGTTTGCTAGATGTGCACTCTTGAATTTGAATTTCGCTTCCTCCTACAAGTCTCTGTCACTCTGCCTCCCTCTCCTCACCTGGACCTGGCATCACCATTCATGAATTGAGTTGCTTTCCCAGCCTAGAGTTTGCTAAGGTCATTTTACAAGGAAGCACCTTTTGGTTAGCAGTAAAATTAAACTAAGCCCACAAACAAGCTCATTATCACATTTTAGGTCTGTATTTTTTTGCCAGCAGTGATGACTTCAGTAATTTTTATCAGCGTGTTGACCATTGATTTTGAATCAAGATTCACAATACTCTCTCTGAGCTGGGGCATTTGACCAAAGCCAGATAGATCAAATTTGTGAAGATGTGTAAGATCTCACTGAATCTTTGAAAAGAACTCATCTGAATGAGAATTAACTTAGAGGCTGGGAACATGTAAACTGACCACAAGTTTGACCTAAGTCAAAATAAGAAATGCAGTATGGTAACTGTCCTGAGTTCAGGCTTGGGGTGCTTTAAGAGCAGCTGGAAGCAACAGATGTTGGGGGTGTTTTCTGCACTGGTGACTGTATTTGAACTGGGTGCTGTATTTTATAAGAATGTGTTTAGAGCGTGGCACTTGGGCTGAAGCGATCTGGAAAGCAAGTTTTGCACGGGCAATTAGCAGATGAGCAGTTAGGAAATTCTGCCTGGACTACAGAAAGACCCTGACTTTGAAGGTGTGAATGGTTTCAGGGGTCCTCTAGGAAAGGAACAGATTGGTTTGGTAAACTTCAGAGGACAGACTGGAACTGGTGGATGAAATTCATAGAAAGATTCCTCCTCAGAGAAAGGAAACAGCGTGGGCTGGCAGAGCGGGCCAGCCGTGCAGGATGTACCGCGTGGCCAGCTTCCTGGAGGCCGTCTTGTAATAGGGGAGCGTGAACGCCGTGCATGTGAGCACTTCCGGGTCGAAGGTTCTCTGATTCTGGAGGAAAGCGAACACATGAAATACTCACATTTGAAACGGTACTTGACTTGAGGGTTTACATTTTCCTAGACTACAAAGGAGAGACCGTTACTGCGATTGCTCTTCCTTATCTTCAGGTATGTGGGCAATTTTGACTTTATCTACTTATGTCCTTTTTCCAGGAGATGAGTCTGAATTGTTTGATGTGTTTAAATAAGAAATCAAATAATGTTGAGGTGAAATAGCAGGTTTCCCTCCCAGGGGCCTGAAGTCCTGCGTGACGACACCTCCCAGCTCTCACACACTCATGGTCACTGCCATCCTCGGCTGGTTCTCCCTGCAGCTCTGCCCTTGTCGCTCTGGCCTCCAGTTCCTCCAGTACTTCAGGAGGGCTCCTGCCTTGACTCTCAGCACTTGGTGGCTCCTCTGCATGGAGTGCTTGTCCCCAGCTCACATTTTTGTGCAAATGTCGCCTCAGCTGGCCTTCCTTGACACCCTAATTTATAGCAGAAAATACAAACAATAACAACAAAAATCCCTGATACTCTTGTCCCCTCTCCTTTGCTTTATTTTTCTCCATAGCAGTTGTCACTATCTGAGGTACTCAATAGTTTGCTTGTACCGTCTGTCTTTCCTTAGTAGACTGGAACCTCCTAGAGGGCAGGAGTTTTGTACTCCATACCACCTAGAACCAGGCC
Source organism: Bos indicus (assembly GCF_029378745.1). Lineage (NCBI taxonomy): Eukaryota > Metazoa > Chordata > Mammalia > Artiodactyla > Bovidae > Bos > Bos indicus. The sequence continues at coordinate 8,341,117 of NC_091767.1, forward strand.
TGCCATGGAGTAGGTTCTCAACGAAGGTTTTGTTGAATTGAACTCAGCTGTTGATATATACTTTAATCCTTGGGGGAACAACACAGACTAGGGCATCGTTAACACGACTACTGGAGAAGTTAGAAACAGCTGCAGAGAAAATTGATGCGCCCAAACCTAGAACCAAAGGGCAGGAGTCCCTGAATAGACAAAGCACAAAAAAGAATATGTACCGTGAGTAACAGCTCTTCCCAGGCCTCACACTCAAATGCCAGTGGATCCAGGCATGTGACTGGAAATGTGTGCGTAGTCTGACTTTAAGATGACAGGGAACCAGGGAAACTCATAGCCTGGTCTGAAAGTGTGCAAGATTCACAAAATAATAACCATGATGATGGAGTCAGTGATCTCACCGGACGCAGACTGCTAGTTTGTAATCCTTCACTTACCATCAAGTGAGAAAGCTGGGCAGTGTTATGTACGCAAGAGTGGAATTGCATAGCGGAGACTAGCTGCTTGGACTGTCTTGTTGAGTGTTTTGGCAGTATATACTGAGCGTGTCTAAGATGTGCTTCCTGTCTCCTGGATATGTGAATACTCATATGTGTCTTCTGTAGGAGCTTGTATTCCTCTGATACTCCAAGTTCTCCTTCTCCATGCTTTGCCTGTCAAGGGCACAGAGAAGGGTAAGAAGCTTAGAGCACGTGTAGCACAGTGGGTAGCTGCCTCTCTTCAGGTGTATAAATAGTGCCTTCAATCAGGTTCCTCGCTGGCCGTGTCTAATTCAGAGTGCGGGTGAAACCGTTCCAAGTGAGGAAGAAGCATTGCAGAGCGGGATTTTCTATTGAGCACAGCTTTTGATAAAAGCAAGAAGAGCTAGGTATTGACTTTTTGGTGCCTGTTCTATCAGTGGTCTGTTAATCAACAGAGGATAAATTATTGTTCTTCAGAAGCAGGAAAGGATCCCCCTGGCTTGAAGGCATTTCCACCCTTCTTTTCTTTGTTTTTTCTCTTTATTGGTAGAGGATCTTTCCCCCAGCCATTTGCTCCTTGGGGGTTTTGTTAAGGACTGAAGGGAAACTGAAGGGAGCTCTTTTGATTTATCTTCTATTCTTTCCTTTTGGTCACTCCACGGGGCTAAAATAGCCGAGTTGGCTTTAATATGTTGCCATTAGAGACCAAACATTAGCTGGAATAAACCATCATGCCTCACAATGAAAAATGTCCCCTGATTGGCTAATTAATCAGTCAAAGGGGAATGACATGGCTCTCGGCTTGAGGGACTCTGCTGGAGAGAAACAGGCTGTTGATAAATGGTTTTCCAACAAATTCATATATCAAAGAAACTTAGTCATTTTTTAACTATAGTTTGTGTGACTGCAGTTTTTTCCAACTTTTCCTTTTCTGCTGTTCTTGCTGTTTAGGCTGTGTTTTCTGTTGTTGTTGATAGAAAAATATAGGATTTTAGATACGAGAAAATGAATGCTTTCTCCTTACTCGTGTCTGTTAGTCTGATTGCTTTTGATTGCCTAGGCTTATCAGGAGGTGAAAGACAATCAGATAGCTGTCTCCAAAATAATTGATGGATTATAAATTTTCCTGCCTTCTTTCAAAGTTAAGAGCTCCAGATTTGGGTCCACACTGTCTGAATTTGAATCCTGGTTCCAAAGTAATATATGCACATAGATTTAAAAAATTAAGCTGCACTAAACAGCACAAAAAACAACATTCCTCCGTCATACCCCCTCGCCTCTTTATCTCCTGTGCCTGTTTCTTACAGCACCTTCATTTTTCACATGGTATCTTATACGGTATTTATCTTTACATTTAAAGCACAGATCTTACATTGACTTTCTTCATGTGTTAGTTCCTGACGTTATCTGGATTTTTATTTTGGTAGGTTAGAATTTAGGCCTTTTACCACTCAAAATACTGATGCATTATTCTTATTATTTATTATAGTGTTATTTTAGTGTTTGGTGTTTATATTTTTATGACTAAATAGTGTTCCCTGCTAAGCCAAGTAGTGTACTCTAACACGTTTGTGATGTTTTCTGGTGGGGGAGCGAGGTGTAACTGTAATTTTCCCCATACTCTCTACTAGGCACAGCGTACAACACTTTCTGCTGTGTCATTCATGTCTGATGGTCTGTCAGCTCGGTGTTTTCCCCAGGACACTGCCCTCCTCAGGCCCTCCCGGCCCGTTCACTCTGGACTGGCTGTTGGATTTGCCTTGTTCCTATCCCTGTCGATGGTCCGCTCCACCTGGCTCCTGTTACCTGCTCTGGCCTGCATCCCGTGTCTGTCTCCTCACTCATCTTCCAGCAGCTTTTTAAGAAGGCCTGCAGTTCTGAAAGTCTCTATCAGAATGTCATGGCAGATTGTGTGGGTATAGAATTCTGGACTGAATTTGCTTTCAGAATTGAGATGGTGTTGCTCTACTGTCTTCTGATATCCACTGGTACTCTTCTTATTTCTCTCCATGACACATATTTATTTTCTTTATTTTGTCTTCAAGAGTTTTTAGAATCTTCTTATCCTTGGATTTCGAAAATCTTGTGGAAATGTCAATTGTTGCATATTTTTATTCATCAGACTCTTGCTAGGCCTCCCAGTGTGAAGATTCATATTATTCTGTCAGTTCTGAAAAATTACTTTTTATTCTTTGTTTTTTTTTTTTTTCTCTTTTGTTTTGTCTGGAATCATTAGGTAAGTGGTGGACATCGGGTTGTTCCTCAGATTTTTCTTATCTTTTGTCTCCTATTTTGTTCTTCTTTGGGGGAGATTTTCTTGATTTTTATCTTCCAATTTTTCTATTAAAATTTTGAGTTTTGCTCTCATATTTTTAATTTCCCTGAGCTATTTTTCATCACCTGATTGTCCCTTTTTATTTATTTATCTTTATCTTGAAATAGCATCTTATTCTTATTTCATGGATTCCGTACATACTCCCTTGTCTCTGAATGCATGATGTTATGAGATGTACAGGTTGTTTTTCTGTCTTTGTCCCCCGGGCTCCTTTTCTCTCTTAGTTTTGCCTTGTTTCTTTCGTGTTGGAGGAGTTCCCCACTGTCTGATGTTCCTTTGCTCAGTGGTCTAAGAGTTAGTCAGTGAGCAGCAGATTGAGAGCTGTTTGCCTAGGCAGCACTTCTCAGCGGCTGAGTTGTGCTGTGGAGTGGTCATGGCGAGTTGGCATTTTCCTTAGGGAACCCCCAGAGGTCAGAATTCTTGCAGGTCTTTTCTTCGGTGGGTTCAGCTTCTCCAGAAAGGCGCTCTTGCCCCAGGGGAACGTGGGGCAGGAGGTCACTGCGCCATGCTCTGTCTTCTCCGTGGCTGTCTCACCCTGCTCTCCAGCTGCGGCCTGGCAGAGCTTTTGTGTAGCTGAGCCACTCAAGCTCAGTCTCCCTGAAAGAGTAAGCCTGGTGTCTCCTCACACATTTTTATTTTAAGGGGAAAAAATGTCTGTTCCTCATTCTGTAAGTGGATAGGGACATTCAGCTAATAGTTACTAAAGGAAAGAAGGTTAGAAACTGAGAGAAAGCCCTTTTGCATCAAAAGAAAACCTTTGTTCAAAATTTAACAACCCTTTTCTTCATTTATCAGTTCCAAATTGTAAGCTGTTCTATCTCAAAAGACTTGGGTAGAGGTGTTGTTTTCATATCCTGGCCCCAGCATTTTTCCAATTCTAAAACAAAAAACCAAAAGCTTGCTTTATTTGCTACTCAGATTTTCTTCCTCATATGAAGTGTCTTTAAACAGGGTTGGTCTAGAAATAATCTGAACTACAGGTTGTCCCTGGCCTCTCCTGTGGACTTCCTCTTCCTGCTCCCCATCCTCTTGAGTATCTCCCACTCCTACCTTCAGAACATGAATCTGGTAAGACTGAAAAGCCCCCAGTTCGAAGTGAAGGAGTTTGTGTATTTTTTGTTACTCTTCTCTCCCTCGGCTCTAATGAAAAGTGAAAATGAAAGTTGCTCAGTGTGTCCGACTCTTTGCAACCCCATGGACTGTAATTCTCTAGTCCAGAATACTGGAGTGGGTAGCCTTCCCCTTCTCCAGGGGATCTTCCAATCCCAGGGATCGAACCCAGGTCTCCCGCATTACTCAGTTGGTAAAGAACCCGCCTGCAATGCGGGAGACCCCGGTTGGATTCCTGGGTTGGGAAGATCCCCTGGAGAAGGGATAGGCTACCCACTCCAGTATTCTTGTGCTTCCCTCGTGGCTCTGCTGGTAAATAATCGGCTCTAATATTCACCTTTGTTATGAATTTTAGCACAACTCATTCGCCGAGCTCCTCGGTTGTCTACAGTGTGTCGTGGAAATGTGCAGTTCCCAACTCAGCCCGTAGCGGTGTGTGAGTAGATGGCAGAAAGCACTCTGAGCGGTCAGAAGTACACTGTTGTTGCTGTGAGCCCGGCGCGGAAGACTCTTAGGCTGAGTCCTGGGGCTGGCCAGCTGCCTCTTGTGTGTTCTCCGTGCACACGTGGGAGGTCGTGGGTCATGTGTCTGCCCCTGGCTCCGGTTTCCTCTCCGGCAGAAAGAATGCACGGCGTTCTGCTGGAAGACAGGGGCCTCGCCTGCTGCAGGCGTGCCTTTCTCAGAATTATAATCGCTCTGTTGGGAAAGATGCGTGGACACTAGTCATGCTGAAGTGGAAAGGGTCATGAACTCAGTGACAAGAGTGTCTCCTCTTTAGTCTCAGGTCACTCTTATGACCCCAAGCCAAGCTTTTAACTTCTCTGGTCCTGAGTTTTAGATGGAGGCATTGGCGGGGTCACTCCAGGTGAGAACGACTATGAGTAGATGAAACAGGTACCCCAAGTTATAGGGGGCAAACCTAAGAGCACGAAGCATCTCTTTCATCATTGTGGATCTTATTTACCCTGCATAGTTGGATCATGAACTTGAGGATAATATTTGATTTGTTTCTTTCCTTTAACCTTCATATCCTGTCAGACATCACCAACTCTGTTGATTTTGTATGTTTAACATAGCTATTGCATTATTCCTGGTTTTCCATGTTTACTGATGTCCTGATCATTATTGTCCCTGAATTTCTCTCGGAACTGGAGAAATTCTCCCTGACCCCAGTTTTTCTTTTCAGAGTGTCCTGTTATCATCTGTTCTTTCAAAATCTCTCTCTTGTAGTATTAGTGTCTTCTCAGTCATCGCCTACATCCCCCCCACACACACACTCACTCACTGACTCCCTTTGACCAGCGCACCAGACCCTCCACCAGCTCGCCCTGCTCTCTCTTCCTGGTGCAAATGCCTGCTTCTCCGAGCTGCAGAGCACCACGCCCCCCACCAAGGACGGTCCCCTACAGCCCCGGGCGGCTTCTGTCCTCACGTCTCCGTGTCCCCACCTCACTGCCTCCACCTTCATTGCCCTGGCCTGGTCTGCTCTGCCTGTCCGAGTCCTTCCCGTGCAGCTCTAGTCCTGCTTCCTGCCATCGAGGAAGGAAGAGGGGACACACAGTTGCTCAGTTGAGCAAGCACTGGACTTAGAGTCCTGGCTCGTTCATGTGTTCTGCAGATTTTGACTAAATGCCTCTTTGCTGGGCACTAGTGATGCAGCCGTGGCAGAGCAGACAGGGAGTCCTGCCCTCGGGGGCCTGCATCACAGCTGCACCTTCAGGAAGGGATTCCTCGCCGCGGCCTCTCTCTTCACCAACCTCTGCAGTTGTTTGAATTTGCTCTCCCCATGTGCTGCCTTAGCAAGTTAGCTCTTCATTTTCCTTTGCATCATGTCTGTCTCACTTCTCCCTTTAATTTTTTTTTTTAACTTTAAGATTTTTTTTTCATGCAGCCACATGGACCATTTTTGAAGTCTGTATTAAATTTGTTACAATATTGTTTCTGGGTTTGTTTTTTTTTTTACGTTTTGGTTTCTTGGCCATGAGTCCCGTGGAGTCTCAGCTCCCCAGCCAGGGATAGAACCTGCACCTTTGCCCTGGAAGGCGATCTCACCCACTGGACCACTGGGAGAGTCCCTGTCTTCTCATTCACCCATCAGACTGTGGCCACGGCTTCTGTTCATTCATAGGCCCTAGCCCACTGTCTCTAATAGTTGCTTACTAAGAAACTAGATAACTGTGAGTTAGTTGGTATAATTAAATGCTTAGATAGATTGAACTTTTTTTTTTTAATACTCATGGGAATCCAAATGTATTGTTTTAGTTACAGGTTAATTTTCCTGTTTCTTAATCGATAACTGTACCTAAGAATTGTTAAGCTTCTGGTTACTGCTTTAAAAATTACATTAGCAAAAAAAAATTAATAAAATTACATTAGCAAAGAACAAAAGAATGAAGTAATGATGTGGCAAAACCTTGCTAGTCATTGACAGAAATATTGGGAGTTCATCAATTTTGTATATATCTGAAAGTTTTCATAATATAAAATCTGTCAAAGAACCCGTTAGTTGTAACATTCTTTAATGTTTATTTCACTCTGCTCAAGGAATGGTTGAATTATTTCCTCGGTAGGTCACAATGTCATGGTCATTCTTCAAGTGCAAAGTCGTTAGTGCCTGGTTTATTTTTGTCATAATGTGTCCTAGTTTGCTCCTCCCTTAAATCCTTTCAATAAGTCTTCTTGTCATCTGTGTTAATATTAATAGAAATCAAGGATGGAAGCCAGAGGAGAGAGGGAATAATGGTGGATGAAGGATGCATGCCACCAGAGAATAGATATTTTGATTCTTTCACAGAACGTTATTTGCCTGTTCTCTGAGCACTTCCTTCCCCAGTACCTAGAGTTCGGCCATGGTCCTTACTTACAGTTCATCATCCTGATGGCGTGGCACAGAGATGAGGTGTAGAGACAGCAGAGTCCTTGGTTTCTCCTGGGTCCACTCTCCTCTGTCTGTTCGTGCCTGCTTGGGATATCTAGATCTGGGAATGACAAGCAGGAAGAAAGATATAGGAGTACAGGGTAACTCATAGGTTTTTGTCATCATTTGGCTTCTGGCAAAGAGACTTTAGTCCCAGAATGGGAACAAGTTTGAAAAATGGTGGTTTTATCATCAGACTTAGGAGTGGAATGCAAAGCTTTTCCAGGCCTACAGTATCCAGATTTGATTAGTGATCCACAAGTGCGGGAGACCCTGGCTCAATTCCTGGGTCGGGAAAATCCACTGGAGAAGGGATAGGCTATCCACTCCAAGATTCTTGGGCTTCACTTGTGGCTCAGCTGGTAAAGATTCCACCTGGAATGCAGGAGACCTGGATTCAATCCCTGGGTTGGGAAGATCCCCTGGAGAAGGGAAAGGCTACCCACTCCAGTATTCTGGCCTGGAAAATTCCATGCTCTGTATAGTCCATAGGGTCGCAAAGAGTTGGACACAACTGAGCAACTTTCACTTTCATTTTCCACGAGTGAAAGTTGTTTTCATAGTGAAGTTTACCCTTGTATGTGCAGTGAAAAATTCAGAGGGACTTGTCTTTGACTCGTGAGTTACTCACTGCGTGAAGTCTCAGAGGTTTGTCTCACCGGCCAGGGGACTCAGGTGTCATTGGCTCCCTGAGCTTATTCCTGAAGCTGTTCCGTGTGCTCCTGGGGAGGGAGTTCCTCTGATTTATGACTTGTCCCTCTGCTCCCCCATCCCCCAAGCTCTTTATTTGCTCATTTCTCTGACATCTTTGGGTTCCTTTCCTTATCTTCACTGTGCATTTTCAGCTTATTCATAGGACAGAGTCATGACTTGTCAGGCATTTAATACGTCTCTTACTTCCTTTTCATGTTGGAGGGACAGTGTTGTAAGTTGGCTGCATTTCAGTGGCTCCCTTGCAGGATGCAATGTTTTCTTTACCACTCTTACTCTATGACCAGCAGGGTCTCTTGTGGGGCTGTGATGAAATCCACAGTCTGTGATAGAAGTGCTTTTATCTTTTAGGCAAACTTGTTTGGCTGGTATTAGGATTCTTGAGTTACTGATCACAGGTTTATAACATCCAGGATCAGATTAGAAGGACAATGGATGCTGTATTTATTAGAAGGGACTTGGCATAGTTCAGTGAATATTGATTGTTTCAAAAGCCAGAAAACTTAGGTGCAAATCCCCGTTCTTTCACTCAACCCTCTGTGTGACTTTGAGCAGGTTGTAGGGTTTTAGAACAGAAAGGGACCATCTAGTTCTCCCCTTGACTTTCAGAAAAGGAAACTGAAGTCTGTAGAGGTTGGGCTCAACCACAGTCTAGGTAAGAGGATTCCATTCTTCACTTGTGGTTGAGGAACTACACTGTTATCTGGCTACTTAATTGTCCTATGGTTCTGCTTCCTCATCTGGACAGTATGGATAAGATTGTGTGTGTGTGTGTGAGAGAGAGAGAGAGAGCATTTTTGAGACTCATTCAGACAAAAAGCAAATGTAAAGAGTGTCATTATCTTTCAAATGATTGGCAAGAAGTACAAACAAATAACCTGGATCATATTCATTTTCTTCTACTTTAGCACATGAGAAATTGACTTTGAGGTGCAGTTGTGTGAGTCTTCAGTCTTTATTCCCACCTTACTTCTCTCTCTGTAGGATGAGGCCAGATTAATCCGTGATATTAGAAAGAATTCACTTAAGTTTTTGCGTGTTCTAGCATTCTATTTTTAGTAGCAGTATGTACATGAAATGTATTTGTCTCTATTTTGCTGAGCTTGTGATACTAAAATGTAGCAGACCTCTGCCACGGATCCAGCAGGGCCACTACGTCAGCATAGGCAGAGGGCAGAGAGGAGAGTTGGGCAGATTCATTGCCCACATGCTTGGTTACGTGGGTTCTGCTGAGCGCTCGCCTTGGTAGGTGTGTGACTGGAGGCTCTGGGGGCCAAGGACAAGAGGGTGGTGGCCTTTCTTTTTGAGGCTCGTGTCATCTTAAGAATTTGTACTTTATTCTCAACCATCACGTGTAGATGAACTCCATCCTATTGTTTTAGTTAACCATGACCCAGAGAAATCCAGTTTACTCACAACAGTGCTTACAGTAAAAGAGCCAGAAAGTAATTCCCGTTGACATTGTATAATTGTCGGCACTGTATAGAACTCTGCAGTGACATCCGATCGCGTCAGTGTAGTTTAGTGACAGTGATGTGTGCCAGTCGCTCAAGCGTGTCTGGCTCTTTGCAGTCCATGCACTGCAGCCCGCCAGGCTCCTCTGCCTGGGATTCTCCAGGCAAGAACACTGGAGTGGGCTGCCACGCCCTTCTCCAGGGTGTCTTCCCAACCCAGGGATTGAACCCAGATCTCCTGCATTCCAGGCGGATTCTTTACTGTCTAAGCCACCAGGGAAGCCCAGTTTAGTGACAGGGTCACCCTCACATTGCCACTGTTTACATACATTTCCAGTGTCGAAGCAGCCCTGAAGCCCTAAGGCCCGTGCCAAATAACAGAGTCTTACTAGGTAATGTACCTGCGCCCAGGTACTTTGTGGCAGTGACATTGTCAGTAGAAAATGTAATTTAAATTAAAACTGAGATGAACAGAAATCTTAAAGAACAGAGGTAACAAATGGAAGAACGGTGTGGGGTAGTAGATGAGGTACAGGCTTACTGCAGACCTGGGTCTCAGTCTTAACTCAGCCCTGTGAGTTCTCTGACCTTCAGCAGGAATTTTGCCAGCTTTCCAGGAGGCAGGTGGTGACAGATAGCCCAGCCAAGACTACCCAGACTCCAGTTTGGAACAGGTTCCCTCTTCAGCTTTGTTGGAAGTTACCCTAACTTGGAGAAAAAAAAACCCTACTTTTCCCAGTAACATTTCTAAGATCCATGTTCAAATCCATACTCCTTGAACATTGTCCTCTGACCGCTGTCCGCTGACTTCTCATCTCCCGGCCCCTGTGCGTGCTCAGGTGCGTGCGGACATCTTGTTCTGTTCCCTGTGCCCAAGCTGGGAGTGGCAGAGGGGGACTCCAGACCTCTGTGGGCCGCTTGCCCATTTGGCTTTGGCTCAAGTATTTGTGCTTCTTCCTGCATACTTCGTCTGGGCTAGCCACTCACCTGTGCATTTCAGATCCCATCACAGGTGGACTTCCACAAGCCAGGCAGATGTGGTGGGAATGACCTGGAACGCAGAGTAAGGTGAGTAGCAGAGCCAGACTGGAGAAAAGGAAAGCAAGAGCAGACAGGTCCATTCGTCTCCCCAGCAGCTGCCAGGCTTCTGGGGCCTGAAGGGAACTGTTTATCCTGTGACGTAAAAACAACACTGAAATGCTTCAGGCGTTTCGAAGTCCTGTCAGTTTTACTGAGACTATCTTACATAGATAACGTATTCAAATATAGTTAATAGTATAAAACATAAATACAGGTCTGTCATACATTTATCTAGGCCTACCATTTTCTGAAATTTTTTCTTCTGTCCAAATAGAATAGATTCCAAATGCACTGAAACTTAAAATATGGACAAATAGAAAACCTTTCTCAAATCCTGTAGTTTATTCAAATAAATCTGAAACATCATGCTGCACTTATTTTTCTAAGAAAATAGGAATAGTCCCCATCTCTAATTTCTTTTCTGTAAGTGTTTTTAGGTATAAGCTCTCACTTTCTTACAATACATGTGGATGGAAGGGGCAACTTTTCTTAGAGTAGAAAGTGAGGTGCAGGCAACATATGTAGCTCAGCACAGATAGTCCCTAACCAAACTAACAACTGAGGCGAGGGGAGGGTTTTCTCACTGAGGCAAGCCTTTGTGTGGGGGGGCGGGGGGGGGGAGGTGATGGTTGTTTTCCTAATATCAAATAATTGTTTCTTGTGCATAATTTGGGAAAACCATTCAGTTCAGTTCAGTTCAGTCACTCAGTCGTGTCTGTCTCTTCGCGACCCCATGAATCGCAGCACGCCAGGCCTCCCTGTCCATCACCAATTCCCGGAGTTCACTCAAGCTGACACTAGAGGGAGCTACTGAGCAGTGACTTATTTGCAGCCCCCAGACCCGCATCATATTAGTTGCAAAAGCAATTGATGATGATGTGGAAGGGTTTCAGTTTCCAGCAGCTTACTGCCAAAGGACTTCTCCTAAATACCCACCCAGCACAGCTTTTGAATTTCCTGGTTGACTTTTCATAATCAGGAGTCCAGCTGCAAGCTTGAGCTATAATAAGAAATTTTATTTTTTCTCTTTAATAATTTCCATTTTATGGTTTTATTTTATAAATATATATCAACTCAAAGTATACCTTCATATTGACTTTTCCTTTTTGAAGCACCTGCTATTTAAAAGCTGGTAAAAAAAAAAAAATATATATATACATATATATATGTAGCCACACCAGCTCATTCATCAGTTATGTTTGGGGCAAATGGATGTGGGAAGGCCTGAAAGCCATCTTTAAATAAGGTCTTGGTGCTGACCATTATGCTTCTCTCAGTATTCTAGTCCTACACACATGCACACACTTTAGTGGGCTTTGAAAGCTTTACCCAGATCACACACACTCTAGGAGAAGCTAATCAATATACAGAAACCTACATTTCTCTACACTAGTAATGAGCAATGAGAAAGAGAAATTAAGAAACAGTCCCACTTATAATTGCCTGAATAAGAATAAAATACCTAGGAACTTTATAACAAGAACAAATTTAACCAAGGAAGTGGAAGACATATAGTCTAAAAACGAAAACACTGTTGAAAGAAGCTGAAGACAATGCAAATAAATGGGAAGATATCCTGTGCTCATGAATTGGAAGAATTAATATTGTTAGTCTTCATACCACCCAAAGCAATCTATAGATTGAATGCAACTGCTCTCAAAATACAGAACTGTAACTAGTAATCCTAAAATTTCTGTGTATCTACAAAAGACCTCAAATGGCTAAAATAATCTTAAAAAAAAAAGAATGAAGCTGAAGGTATCATTCTCCCTGATTTCAGCCATACTGCAAAACTGTAGTCCTGTAGTCATCAAAACCAGTATGGTGTTGGCACAAACACAGACACACAGATCAGAGGAACAGAATAGAGCCCAGAAGCAGACCCAGGCTTATATGGTCAATTTATCACAAAGGAGCCAAGATTATATTATACACCGAGGAAACGACAGTCTCATCAATAGTGCTGGGAAGATTGCTCAGCTGTATGCAAAGAATCAAACTGGACTACTTTCTTACACCAGATACAAAAATAAACTCAAAATTGATTAAAGACTTAAATGTAAGACCTAAAGATTAAGTAGAGTAGCAGTTGTTGTCTTAGCTTAATTCATCACTTGTAGTTTTAACACATTTTAGGGTGACAGATTCTTCTGACATTGATGTGTTAATGCAGATTTCTTCTCTCCATCAGAAACTGAAAGGACATTAGTTACTATTGTACCATTTCGTAATTACCAAATAATTATGAATTTCTCTGTGACTGAAAGTATGCTACAAGTTCACTGTTTCTTTAGATTGTTAGAAATTACCAAAAGATGTCTTTGGAGCTTTTTATCATGCTGATGAAGTGCTAGGAATAAAAGTGAATTTCAGATATCTTTGATCCCAGGCGTCTATGATTTAGATTTCTTTTCTGTATCTCTGACTCAGAGCTTCTCTTTTTATTTTTGATAAAATATTTGTGTGCTGATACTCTCAGACTGCAATAATCTACATGACTCAAACTTGTTTTTGTCTTTAGAAAGTTTCTGTTGTTGTTGTGAGTTTTACTGTTGTTGTCATTTGGATAGCAATTATATTGCCTACTATAACCAACCATGGGTTCAAAACTTTCATTGAGATCAGTAGAACTACTATTGACTGGTTCAGACTCTCCCTGGCAGGTCTGAGCTAAATACAGAAGGTCCAGGCTGTTAAACTGACAAGGAGTCGTTCTTGTCAACAGTAATAATAATGCCTTATTTTTTATGGCATTTTTGGGTTAGCGAGTACAGTCTCAATATTGTTTCATTTTACATCATGAGATACCAACTCTGAGAGGTGGGCAGGGCAGGTGTGGAATATGAGGAAGATTCAGAGATTTTATTACTTTGTTGAGGATTCAAACTAGTGTGAGGCCCTGTGCCGTAAAACCGGGATTTTGATTTGAACTCAGGAGCATTCATGCTGTAGTTCAGCCTCCCGGTGCTGCAGACTGACCTAGGGGAGCTGTGCAGAGGGTCAGAGAGACCGGATCAGCCTCAGTTCACACCGTGGTGCTGTTTCTCGTGGTTGGTTCTTACTGTCAACATTGGTGTAAGGGAGGGATCCCCCCAAAGATGTTCCTCAAACACGAGACGGTGTTAATAGATATTTGAGGGTGGAAGTTGATGATTGTCATGTCACATGTTTGAATACATTTGGGAAACACCTGATGAAAAATATGATTACATAACAAGTTTTTTTTTTTTTTTTTTTTAACTGCATTCTTAAAATTCTCTATGTGGTAATGAACATGGTATATCTTCAAAGCTTCTGTTACTTATTTGACTGTGGACACCTCTTTTTGAAAAACCACCTGTTTATGCCTCTTCCAGAAAGTTGAGGAACACTGCTCTAGGTCACTAAAAGGTGAAATTACCCATAAAGAAATGTAGCAGAGCAACAGACTTTTATAATCTATCTGAAGTTAATAAGTTAATTTTCTAGGGCTTTCCTATGTCCTATACATTGTATGCTTAGAGGAAAATTTATTACCAGGATAAAACTAAACAAATAGGACAGCAGTGGACGAGGCATGCCTCACTCACTGGCTCTTCTGTATAACAGAGAACTACTGGCCTTTCTTTTCCTGTTCTCTTCTCTGGAGTATGATTTGATGGCCAAGTGGATATCAGAATGGAGGCTGTAATGTAAGTTTGAAAGGTTCTGACTCATCGGATTTCTTACAGATTGTCTTCACTCTGGTGGAAATTAACCAAATCAAAATTCCCGGCAGCTCCGTCTGGCCTGGGGGACAGCACCTGCGCCCTCAACCTGCCTGGGGTCCTCTGTCTTCAGACGCGAGCCCTCCTACACAGGCTGCCCAGTCCCTAGATTTTGCATACAGTTCCGTAGAAGTCTTTCTTATCAGTGCAAACAAGCTGCTTTGTGCATTCAGTGGTTATTAGATATGCTTTGCAGCATTAGAAACCTTCCATCTCATTCTTTTCTGAACCCATTTCTCCATCTCTGAGCTCTTTTACCACTTGGCATCCCAAGTCATCAGCTAATTCTCTTCATGCAGTATCTTTACCTTTCTTCTGTGGGGATAATAGTTTTGCTTAAACTGCAACTGGCAATTAAAGGAGTCTTTATTTTATTCACCCATACAAATTCTATGTTCAGTTGAAAGGAAGGGATGGTAGGCAGTATGAAAAGGATTCAAGTAATATTTGTGGATAGGGGCCTTTTTGGTTGTTTTTTATGACTGTCATAATATTTGAAACTCCCTATCATAAACTTGAATTTTAAAAACTGTGGGATCACCTTAAATTTAACTTTACCAATTTAGGTATGCTATGGGAGTCTTGATTTTTTTTTTTTTTTCTTTTTTAAATAAGTAGTGACTATAAAGTGTGTCACGAAGTTACAAGGTAAAGACTTTCTTTCACTTAAGGTGACATTGATTGTTGAAAATTTTTGTTGGCACCTTTAGAAAGAACCCTTTCTACCTCATTGATTATAGCAGCTAAGAAAGACAGCATATGGGAGTGAACCAAGTTCTTTGTAACCAAGTCAGAGGAATTCTGCGAGCTTACTTGGCTGAGGAGGAAGCTTGATAACCCTTAGCGCTGTGGGTCTGGTGATATTTTTTTCCTCTGATATTAGCACTTTACCCCCGTCCAAGTGGTTGTTGTTGCTATTGAGTGCATTAATCTTAGACTTTTTCACTTTTAAAATCAAGAAACTTGAATTTTCTGATTCTCTAAATGAATGCCCACTTTCTTTCTTTTTTTTTTTTTTTTAATTTTTTATTCCTTTATTTCTCATGTGTTCCCCATCCTGAACCCTCCTCCCTCCTCCCTCCCCATACCATCCCTCTGGGTCGTCCCAGTGCACCAGCCCCAAGCATCCAGCATCGTGCATTGAACCTGGACTGGCATCTCGTTTCATACATGACATTTCACATGTTTCAATGCCATTCTCCCAAATCTTCCCACCCTCTCCCTCTCCCACAGAGTCCATAAGCCTGTTCTATACATCAGTGTCTCTTTTGCTGTCTCGTATACAGGGTTATCGTTACCATCTTTCTAAATTCCATATATATGCGTTAGTATACTGTACTGGTGTTTTTCCTTCTGGCTTACTTCACTCTGTATAATAGGTTCCAGTTTCATCCACCTCATTAGAACTGATTCAAATGTATTCTTTTTAATGGCTGAGTAATACTCCATTGTGTATATGTACCACAGCTTTCTTATCCATTCATCTGCTGATGGACATCTAGGTTGCTTCCATGTCCTGGCTATTATAAACAGTGCTGCGATGAACATTGGGGTACATGTGTCTCTTTCCCTTCTGGTTTCCTCAGTGTGTATGCCCAGCAGTGGGATTGCTGGATCATAAGGCAATTCTGTTTCCAGTTTTTTAAGGAATCTCCACACTGTTCTCCATAGTGGCTGTACTAGTTTGCATTCCCACCAACAGTGTAAGAGGGTTCCCTTTTCTCCACACCCTCTCCAGCATTTATTATTTGTAGACTTTTGGATCGCAGCCATTCTGACTGGTGTGAAATGGTATCTCATAGTGGTTTTGATTTGCATTTGATCTGCATTTCTCTTTCTAAGTGGGCAGAACATGGACCCTCTGTAAATATTTGGAAATGCGTGGTGTGCTTTTTCTGACTTCCACCTCCTTTATCACTGTTTCTCTTCTACAGTGATGTTAAAGTGCCTGTTCTGACACACGCAAGGAAGCTTGCCCTGAATAAATACAATAAATAAATGGTCTTTCTCTTCCCGGGAAGAATTCAGAGCACTTTTTGTTTTTGATATCACAACACAAAAAATGCCATCTTAAAAATACTGGTGCAGTTGGATTTTAGTTTTAAATTCTAAAAGTCTAATTTGAAGGCATACATTATTTTCCCACTCATTTTAAAACTAATAATAGGGACTTCCCTGATGGTCCAGTTGTTACGACTCTGTACTTCCGCTGCAGGGGGCACAAATTCAATCCCTGGTCAGGAGCTAAGATCCCACATGTAGCACAGCTGAACCAAAGCAAAAGTAATAACAGGCAAAAGGCTTGGTGCTTTTTACTTCGCCATATTGCTTCAGCCTTCAGCAGATACATAACAAAGCTACTTCTTGTGGGAAAACAAAAGTTCCTTTTCTTCTTGGTTAAAAGAGGTGTATGTGTGAATGTTTACAGAAGCTATATATTGGTAATTACACATTTTAATTGGTGACAAATTACCAGTCAGTGAGCATTGGTAACTTTGGTTCTTGTGAGACCGTTCCTAGAAGTACCCCCTCACGGTTCCGTTGCATTCTTGTTTCTGAACGGAAAAGTCAGTGAAGAGAGTTATTATATTAATTGACAAACAACTACTAGGCCACTAGCAAATCCCTTTTTTAACAGTTTACATTTGTTCAAATTCCTAAATCTTTGGATGTAGTTTCCTTGTACAAAAGCTATGCTGGTCAGCGTAGCTTTCACACACCCTGTTTGAGTTATCTTGCTTCTTGTTTGAATATGTTAATGGATACTCATTGCAATAATATTTGTTTTAAGTTTATCTTAAGTCAGATCTCCACAGGTAATAAGGAAGACACTGAAATGACTCATGTTACCATGATTTGTTATAACAACATTCATTAACTGTATTCATGTTGCTGCTTTTTGACAGAGGTCCCTGAGGCTAAATGACTCGTAAACTTACTCTACTTTTATTTTTGAAGATAGACTCCTTTATGTTTGGTTATTAAAACTAATGACCTTTCACCATAAAAGTTAAAGCAAGTGCCTACGTTCCGGTGGATCTCTGAGTTCCTCCCTTAGGGTTAGCCCATTAGAGGCTCTTGAGTGGGAAAATAATCGCCTAGCACAAGACATTTGAACAGACCAGGCTCAGGAACATAAGTCTTGGCTCAGAAAACTCTTGTGTCATAAATAATCATTTGGCTTGACAATTTTTACAGACTGGCTAATGGAGGATTATATAGACACTTGCTCGTTAAAATAGTTTAGGGAATGCAAGCAAGAGTGGATACACATTTGAGAGCAGGAACTACACAAGCTTATACTTCTAGAAACTCCTCAAGGCAGATCTCCACCTCTAGCAAAGTCTTCGCCTGCAGTAGGCACGCCGCAGATGGTGCGAGGGTTGGAGGTGTGCGTGCATGCGTGCACTGAGAGCCACAGCCAGGGCAGTGTGACTGGGGAAGAAGACAGTGTGGAATGGGACTAGGAGTGCATGGGGAGGGCCAGCGTCCACCTGGGCATGGAAGGTGCCTGCCTGGGGAGGAGGTGGGCAGTGACCTGGGATAGCCTGTCAGATGGGAGTCTCAGTGAAAAGGGGTTTATTTTGTTCAGTTGTACATACGATATATTATAACTATATGTAATTGAGAGTCCCTTGGACTGCAAGGAGATCCAACCAGTCCATCCTAAAGGAGATCAGTCTTGGGTATTCATTGGAAGGACTGATGTTGAAACTGAAACCCCAATACTTTGGCCACCTGATGTGAAGAACTGACTCATTGGAAAATACCCTGATGCTGGGAGGGATTGGGGGCAGGAGGAGAAGGGGACGACAGAGGATGAAATGGCTGGATGGCATCACTGACTCGATGGATGTGAGTCTGAGTGAACTCCGGGAGTTGGTGATGGACAGAGAGGCCTGGTGTGCTGCGGTTCATGGAGTCGCAGAGTCGGACACGACTGAGCGACTGAACTGAACTGAATATACCTTACGACATAAGTAATATCACAGATTGTAACCACATCGTATATACGTGTGATATCTGTATACACACGTGCATACAATGTAGAATGCCGTTTGTTGCTAATCTGAGTCATGCACACTGTGGGCCGTGCATCACACATTAGAGTGATCCTGTCCTGTCCTTTGTTCGTGCTCAGTTGCTCCAGTTGTGTCTGACTCTTTGTGACCATAGCCCGCCAGGCTCACCTGTCCATCGGATGCTCCAGGCAAGAATACTGGGGTGGGTTGCCATGTCCTCCTCCAGGGGATCTTCCTGACACAGGAATCGAACCCACATCTCCTGCATCTCCTGCATTTCAGGCAGGTTCTTTACCCATTGAGCCACCCTGGAAGCCCACCTGGAAGCACTTAATTAGTGCTTTTTCCCTATTATGTTCACCTGTTGATAAACTGTTAGTCTGAAAGACCTAAAAATATCACGAAACTGCATGAGTCCCTTGTCTGCATATGGCATGCCTTTTGCAAATCCCTCCTAAATCCATTCTAAGACTGTCTTACTGTGAATCTGCTTTACTTCCTTCATTAATCATGAGCAACTCCTGAGTCTGCCATGTGCCGGGCGCTCTTCAGTGCAGGCATACTGGAGACAGGCATCCAGGGAACCTTGTGCAGACACGCGCCGGGAACTCTGCATGCACTTGGAGCAACTGAGGGATCTGAAGCACAGAAAGAGCATGATCATTTCTGCAATTTAGAAAGATCCCTTGGCTGCAGGAGATAGGAAAGAAGAGTGAAGGCCGGAGGGGGCAAGACTAAACAGACCCCTCGGTGGAGAGGCTGTTGTTCCAGAAGGGCCTGGAAAGCCTGGGCCAAGCTAGAGAAAGGAGCAGGTTTGAGTGATACCAGAGGGCAGGGTGGATGCCCCAGGACTTGGGGTCTGACTCGGCTAGGCAGCTGCACGAGTGGACGGTAGTGTGGTTCCCGGGGATGAGGAGTACCGAGCTGGGAGCCGATCTGGGCTACTGATCAGCGCAGCAGTGAAGTACTAGCTCAGCACGTGTGCCTGTCGCTCGGGCCTTCCCTGCTGTCACACTTTTTTCTTTGTTCCCACTCACTACGCATTCACTTGCCTCTCATTTACTTGCTGTTACTATTGTTTTTTCTCACCCTTCACCTGATGGCATGATGTCCTTTTTCTGTGGACGCATCTGCCAAAGCCTCTCTTCCCTTGAGCCATGTCTTCCTGCTAACCCTCCTTCCTTGTCACTGGGCTCCTTTCTCCTGTCACTTCATGTGATTGAAGGCATTCTCCCTTGGGTCTCACCAGAGTCCCTTGTGTCCACCAGACACAAGCTGGTGGGTTTGAGGGGGAGAGGCCTTGGAGACGCATAGGGACTTCCCCTGGAGGTGCAGGGATGCGGGAAGGAGCTGGGCGAGTGGCAGAGGGAACTCAGAAAATTCCTCCTGGGGTTATTAGTTCAGAGTCAAGGTTACACCTGCCACTTGGGATGACAGCAGTCTGCCCTAAGTGTGATTATCCTGGAGGAAAGAGCACTCTGCCCTAAGCTTGTGGGTTTTTTTTTTCCCCTGTTTGTGTGTGTGTAAATTTCAAATGATCTCTTTATTATAAAAGCAGTAAATATTCACTGTAGAAAAACTACTGCCTATAGGTATGGATTTAGAAGAAGAAAAAAGGCATGATCCAGGGACTTCCCTGGTGGTCTGGTAGTTAAGACTCTGCACCTTCACTGCAGAGGGTGTGGGTTCGATCCCTGGTCAGGGAACTAAGATCCGCCATGTTCCGTGGCCAAAAAAAAGACTTTCTCATTAAATTGAGGGTAAGGGAAAAAGGAAGAAAGCCATCATCCAAACACCCAGAGATAACCCTAATTAAACGTCAGAGTGTGGAGGAGTGTAGGCATGCTGGAGATGGTGTCTGCCACCTCCTGGCATCTCAAAAGCAGGATCACAGTGTACATACCTTGGTGCAGCTTTTTAAAAATGTGCACATGTCTCTTTGGGAGCTTGCGATTTTAGCTCTGCCACTGAGCCTGAGAAGCGTGCTGCTTACGGGCCCCATACTTCCTGGCCAGTTCCTGAAGGCACCCCACTGGACTACTGTTCTTTCTACAGTGAAAGTGGCCTGGCTCCCCATCATTAGCCCACTGTTCTCTTTCCCTGGGGTCCCCTCAGTTCTGCTTGTTAGCTGTGGAGAAGAAAGGCTTTTTCACTCCCCCATCATGTCCCCCGCCAAATGATCCCCCCACCCCCATCATGTTTTAATGGCCTGAAAGTTGTGTGGTAATCCAGGGAGCGAAGGAGCTGGCTGGAAGGGGTGAGGCAGGCAGGAAGCTGTCCTGGGCTGGGCCCCTTTCAGGAGCCCATGGGCAGTTTCCATTCCCCGCCTCCACCTTCATCCTGTGCTCTTCTCTCCCCCTCATCCTGCTTTTCCCAGTCTCCTCAGTTCCCTGGAATTACATAATATTCCTGTTAGAATCAGTTCCTGTTTTGCTAGCGAAGAGGAATTGTGACTCTTTCAGGGAAAAACCCTGTTCTAACATTAGTAGTGACTGTCGGTGGCCAATCCATGATCTCACATGGGAAACACACCGCCGTGCTGGCCTCTGTGTTCCTGTCTGAGTCAGCATGCATGTGGGATGACCGCTCGGCCACGGTCGGGTTCCCCTCTGCCTTATCCCTTCTTGGAGCCCTAAGTGATGTCTCTTGGGATAATGGAACCGCCAGCTTCAGTTAGGCCACTTAGTGATCACTTTAACTCACCAGTAGATGCCTTGGGTTACCCACTCTACTCCAGGGACAATTCTCCTTATATACCAGCATTCACTTTTTAAAACATTTTATTATAGAAAACTTAACATGTAAAAATGCAGACTAATCAGAGTCCCTACCTTATCCATTCCCAGCTCAATTCTCAGTGATCAGTTCAGTGGCCAGTATTGTGTCAGCTGTACTCCACCCACTTTTCTCTCCAGTTATTGAAGCAATTCCTAGACATAATATCACTTTATCTTATTATCAGATTTTAGCATTTCATTATACTTCTCTAACAGATAGGACTCTTAAACACACCACCCCAGCACTGTTATCACACCTAAATATTGAACCACAATTTCTGAATGGCATCAGATCCAGTCAGTATTCAAAAATGTTCCCAGTTGCCTTGTAATCTTTTAGTTAGTGTGTGTGTTTGAATCAGGATCCTAACAAGATTTGTATATTGCAGTTAAATGATAATGTCTTTAGACTCTTCTAACCTATAGGTTCTAATTCCTCCTCTCTTTTTTCCTTGTACTTACTTTATTGTTGAAGAAACCTTGAGTTCTTTGACCTACAAGCTTTTTCCATCTGCTGGATCTTGTTGACTTCATCTCCTACATCCTTTAATATATTGACTACATTCAGTTTTTAAGTCCTACAATGAATCCTTTTACAGCATAAATCACCATGCCTGCTGACACCCCTCTTGTATCTAACGGAGCAACTTGCCTGGCTCTTTACCAGGTGTATGGTTCTTGCCTTCATGTGACTCAGTGTATTCTGAAAGACAGTAGTTAATATCATAAGCTCTTCCAAAGTACCAGTGTCCAGAAATAAATATTATAAAGTATAATGTCAAATATAGGCTTCTCTGTTAAAACGCAGTGTGTGTGTTCTTGAAAAATGTTATATTTTGCAGAATTCCATGTTAAAAATAATAGAGTTTGTGGGGAACCTCAGGTAAGAGGTAAACTGCTAAAATCTATGCAGTTTTGTAACCAAGACCACACATGTGGGCCTCCCCATAGCACCTTTCCCCACCCCCCCACACACTGTTGCCTCATGAAATAATTCACTCAGACCAAGGAGACTACTCAGGGGGATCTTTAAAACTCAAAAACAGTAGCATGAATATATTGGCTTGTAGCTGCTAAGTTACTAAGGACAGAAGTGGAGCTCTGAACTACGCGGACACCATTAAGCCTGGTTCCCCGGGAAGCAGACTCTCAAATGGACATTAATTAGCATGAAGGAAATGTATTGCGAGCTGCTGTGTGGAGACTTAGCTTTGAGGGGTGCTCAGGGGGAGGAAACAGGATCGGGCAGGGAGAGCAGCTGGGCCTCCATGATGTAGTCAAGTCCTCAGCTGGCTCCCCAGGACCTCCTCAGAATCCCTCCAGATCTTTGCAGGAGCTGGGCCTTCATGGCCCTTCGGTGAGCAGTCACTGGGGCCAGGCCCCTGTCCCCCAGGAATGGGAGTGTGACCTTAGGTCAGGTGGCTGCTCCCAGGAGGACTGACCCAGGAACAAACCCTTCAGTCCTAAAGGGCAGGTCTGGGGAGGCAGCACAGCCATTGCTGCCAGAGCTCATTTTAATTTTCTGAAAATAGAGCCAAAAGGGTTCTGCCTGAGCAACAGCCAAACTGAGAGGTTTGGAGGTGTTTTCCTTTCCTTCAGGGAGCATATTTCTGCTCACACTGTCCTGGCTCTGCTAGCCTAGGGAAAGTCACACAGCTTCCATGTTTTACTGTGACTGTTTACCTGTGCCAGACAAACTGCTTGTTGTTACAGATACAGCTGTTGTCACACTACAAGCCAGGCAAGAGAAGTGAAAAGGAATAATATCAAGGCCTCTTCACTTTTTCATTGACTTGAGAAGGTGTCACCATCCACAGACTTGGTCCTGGCCATATTATCAGGCTTAATGGCCTTGAAAAACTCATCTGAAATGTCAGGCTCCTGCCAGGGTGGCACGTGATCAGTTGTAGCTGACTCAGGCATCCTCTCCCACCAGATGGCACATCACAGACTTACCTGGTTGTTACTACAGAACAGCAGAGGAACTGGGAAAGGAGTCGTTTCTCTGGTCATCAAAACTCTCAGCTGGCTAATTCCCCTCAATGACTCTTCACGTACGTTGACAAAGAAGCAAATGATAAAGGGCTAATTCTATAGTATTGCAAGGTGTTTTGGATTAATGAAAATGTGAAAAAAAAATGACCAGGGTCATGAACTCCAAATAGCTTTCCAACAAGTGCTTAGACATGTTTTGTGTGTCTGACTTCAGTAACCTCGATTTGGTGAGGTTTCTGTTTCTATGAATAGGGAAGCTACTTTGCCTAAGAACAGTCTGAACATTGTGTGTCCCGTGGGATCTCTGCATCTTCGTGGTGAATGGACAGTCTCATCCTTCCGCACAGCGTGTCCTAGTTCTGCCAGGTCAGCCACACGGAAGCCCCTCATCTCCTAGCCATAGCACCAGCCCAGGAGCTTGTAGGTAACCAGTCTTCCATGTTTAATTCGATTTCCCTGGCAACAAATCGCTCCTTGTTTCGCTAAGGAGGAAAGAACTATTCACGGTACATTGCCATATTCCTGATAGGATGCATGACTCCATCCTCACGTGGAGAATGTATACCCACATATTGATATATAGAGAGATGTAGAGAGTCGTATACCACAACATGCATTCATAAACTTGGTTATTTAAAAATTGCTGTTTCAACACTGGCATGTTCAGTGTTGTTTAAATAAGTATTTCTCTTAGGCACTCTTTGTACTTTGGACTGTTTTGTCATTAAGTCATTTGGAGAATTGATCACTGAAACACTATTGGATGAAGCATAAGAATCTTGTCTTCTGTAGACTTTGGTTGGAAAGTATTAAGGAGGATTCTGATTTGTTAATTTGCCAGGCCATAGAGATAATGTGGGAAGCTTAAACTCAGCCCTAAATTAGTAGGATTTCACCAGGAGCTCTTAGTGTAGTTTAATAGAATTCTCAGTGCTTATCAGTCATTACATCGTAATGGTAGGTAATGCCACTGGATCTACTTTTTAACAGCCAAAAAATTCTGTTTAAAACAGAAAACATTTAACCTAAAGCTTTACAGGAATTTTCTGGATAATTGTTTTCTTCCATAAGGTTTAAATGATAAGTTCTCTGTGTTTACTGGGAGTCAGAGTTCTGGTAGGTCTTTCTTTTTTGGTATTATAATGGTATTCTATTATTTTAATTGGAGTGTAATTGCTTTACAATTTTGTGATAGTTTCTGCTGAACAACAAAGTGAATTAGCTATACATATACATCACTGCAGATGGTGACTGCAGCCATGAAATTAAAAGACGCTTACACCTTGGAAGAAAAGTTATGACCAACCTAGATAGCATATTCAAAAGCAGAAACTTTACTTTGCCAACAAAGGGCCATCTAGTCAAGGCTATGGTTTTTCCTGTGGTCATGTATGGATGTGAGAGTTGGACTGTGAAGAAAGCTGAGCGCCGAAGAATTGATGCTTTTGAACTGTGGTGTTGGAGAAGACTCTTGAGAGTCCCTTGGACTGCAAGGAGATCCAACCAGTCCATTCTGAAGATCAGCCCTGGGATTTCTTTGGAGGGAATGATGCTGAAGCTGAAACTCCAGTACTTTGGCCACCTCGTGCCAAGAGTTGACTCATTGGAAAAGACTCTGATGCTGGGAGGGATTGGGGGCAGGAGGAGAAGGGGACGACAGAGGATGAGATGGCTGGATGGCATCACTGACTCAATGGACGTGAGTCTGAGTGAACTCCGGGAGTTGGTGATGGACGGGGAGGCCTGGCGTGCTGCGATTCATGGGGTCACAAAGAGTCGGACACGACTGAGCGACTGAACTGAACTGAACTGATACATATATCTCCTACCTCTTGGACCTCCCACCCCTCCCCCGCATCCCACCCCTCTAGGTCATCACAGAGCGCTGAGCTGAGCTCCCTGTGCATTACACGGGTTCCCACTAGCTATCTGTTTTACACATAGTAGTGGCTATATCTCAGTCCTAATCTCCCTTGTCATCCCACCATAAAATGGTAGGTCAGGGTTCTGTTACTTTTTAACTGAAACCCAGTGAGGTGCTAGGAAAGTCACTCAGCTTTTTTTTTTTCTTCAAACAGCACTCAGTCTCTGCAAATAGCACAAGGCCAGAGTGGCTGGGTTTTGTTTTGTCATCTGTTGCCTTTCTGATGTTTTCTGCATTAGAAAGAGTCATTTTAAGCAATGTAGTAGCTATAGTGACAGCCAGCCTACTCACTTGCATCCCCTGACATTTGTCCAGGGCTCCTTTTGTAATTCTCATTCCAACTCTTAAAATCATATGGAGGGTCTCAGTTTTACTTGACCAGTTTTGAAACATTTTGTGGGCCTGAACTTTAAATAGCCTTAAATGCATTTAAGTGCTTAAATGCATTTTATGTCTGGATTTCTGTAACCTAGATTAGATGGGGTTTCAAACAGAGAAGCTGACCTGAGGAAGCTGCTTTCCCTAAGTACATTCTGAACATTCTTGTCGGTGCTATTCCTAAAAGGAAGCCTGTAGGCTTCCCTGGAAGCTCAGTGGTAAAAATCCACCTGTCAGTGCAGGAGACACAGGTTCGATCCCTGGTCCAGGAAGATCTCACATGCCTGGGAGCAACTAAGCCCGTGCGCCACAACTACTGAGCCTGTGCTCTAGAGCCCGGGAGCTGTAACTAGGAGCCCGGGTGCCACAGCTACCGAGGCTTGTGCGTCTAGGGCCCGTGCCCCACAGCAACAGAAGCCGCTGCAGTGAGGGGCCTGCACACCACAACTAGAGAAAGCCGTGCCCAGCGGTGAAGACCCAGCACAGCCGAAAATCAATATGTAAAAGTATTAAAGTAAATAAAAGGACGCCTATAATAGGGTATCAGTTTTAGATAGTCGTCTAATTCTTATTCCAAAATTATAGTTTCAGATTGGACGGTGTTTACCTGTCTATCTTGTGATCCTAAGAAATTCTTTTTAAAAAATGTGTAACGTACTTTTAAAACAGTGACTTTATTCATTTAGTTAAATCAGTCATCTAATTTTAGATTATCACCCCCCATGTTCATCCCAGCCCTTCCTCCTTGTTACCATGATAAGTACATTTTTATGGAGGCAAAAACTTGGCATTCATACTATTCTGTTTTTTAATGGGCCCCAGTTACTTGGGATTGGATCAGTCATGATGTATGACACATTATCATTGGTTACCATGTATCTTAGACTCCTTTTTAGAGATCCCAAGAAAAATCTAGGACTCTTAGGCTGATATCTTGGAGGCACCTTCTTAAAATTATTGGATAAAAGCAGCTGTCTTTGAGTTGAAGTTACAAGTGAACTTCAGAGCCCACTTTCTAATCATTGAGGCTCAGCCTGGATCTTATAGTTTAGCCAATTCTGTGTAGCAGGCCATGTATAAAGAGGCTCCAAGTATGGTCACAAGTCCCTGCAGTATAGTCTCTCATTATTTTATCATTCTTCTTCTGAGTAACATTATTTTAATTGCTTTCTTCCTTTCTAGTTCCCTTGATCCAGACCCTTCCAATTCCTTTTTTTTCTTAACTCAGATGTTTCTCCTTGCCATCCAAGAGCATTGTTGAATGACAGGTGATTAAACAAATAAGACACAACTCTTTTCGAATGATAAAGTATATCATGAGTTTATATTCACATTGCTCATTCAAATTCAGGACCACAAGACTTAATGTTATTAATCTTTTGTTTTTATTTAGCCACAGTAAGAAATCTAGGAATTTCTCAATTCTAGAAATAAAAAGCATTTAAATGCCACATTATTCATTTGCTTATTTCCCATTGAATATATAGTAGTTACAGAATAACATCAATAACTTGATTATCAAAAAAAAAAAGTAGGTTGAGGTGTTTTAAAAAAATTTTTTTTGGCCAATTCTTTTTGTCCCTTATGGTACATCTATTAGGTTATGTACAGTCAAATGACAGTGTTTCAAAGTCATTTGGAATTTTGTTCTGCAAAAGGATTCAACTGACTGGTTGCAAAATCCAGTTCATTTCATTTAATTTTTTGAGAATTTTATGTATTTATTTTTGGCCGTCTTGGTCTTCGTTGCTGTGTACAGACTTTCTCTAGTTGTGGAGAACGGAGGCTGCTCTCTAGTTGGGGCGCATAGACTTACTGCAGTGGCTTTGCTTACTGTGGCTCCCGGAGTCAAGGTCAGGCTCAGTAGTGCGTGGGCTTAATTACTCCACGATATATGGGATCCTCCCGGACCAGGGATAGAAGCCGTGTCTTCTGCATTGGCAGGCAGGTTCTTTACCACTGAGCCACCAGGGAAGCCTTCATTTTATTTTTAGAAATTGCATTCTTAAATTTTACTTTTGTTATATGTCCACTGATTCCTGATTATATTCTCCATTTTTATTCTCTTATGTTGTAGATTATTCACTTGTGTAATTTAAATTCTGCACAGACTTTTTGCATGGAGCCTGATTCCAAGATCTTTCTTCTTTACCTCGTTACCCCATTGGTCAGGCTGTGCAGCTGTTACTGCTCGCACATAATCCCCAAGAGAAAACCCTGGTTGTCTAAATGAAGACACATCTACTGTACAGTTGAAACTTAAACAACATTGTAAAGCAACTGTACTCCAAGAAAAATTAACTTAAAAGTCAAATAAGTGGAGGCACGGGTGCCTATAGAAACCATTCCGTCCGCAGCCTCTAGTTTACGGGCCTCCCGCCGCGTGCCCCCCATCGCGCCCCCCCACCGCCAGGCCCACAGGCAGGTCAGACTCCTGCTACGTGCCCGTGCCCGGAAGCCAGTAGCACAAAGCAGTTAGGGGCAGGGCTCCGAGCAAGGAAAAGTGGTAGTGCATTCCAACCAGAGAGGAAGTTCTTATAAAAACGTCTACCCCCGTTGCTGCAGTTTTAGCAGAGTGAGATGTAAAATATGGGTGTTTTAAACTTTTTTTTTTAAGACAGTTTTATTTGGACCGAACCATTTAGAGATATATTAAAAACCTCATTCTGCACCCCTTCCTACCTCCCTCCTTCCAGTCCCCAAGCTGCCCGCCACCCAGCCCCTGTGTAGGCTGGTTTATTGCCAGTCATGGTGCTCTCCGCTCTGGAAAGTAGCAGGAAGAGCTGATAAGGTGCTGAGGACAGAAATCTCTGGTCTTATCTCTCTCCAGCACACGGTGCCGAGAGTGCGTCCTTTTCCTGTCCTCGGACAAGAGACATAAACCAACCATCTCCTGGCAGCAAGGACTTCAAACAGGGCTCGGGGGCTTGCCTCTACTCTGTAAGGCCAGAAAGGAGAAAGTGGGTCATCACTTATTTGAAGGTTGTTTTAGTACCACTAAATGTGTGTGTCATCTTCCAGATCAACAAAGATAACTTCATAATAAGACACAAATGAAAAAAACAGGAGGAAAGAAAAAGCAGCGAGGGCTGAGGGAAAGAAAGGGCTACTGAACCAGCCAGAGCTGCAAGTCCCTGGGCGGTTTTGTTTGGTTAGACTTTTGCCAGGACGTAGGTTTGGCCTGAAAGGATTAGATTTGGCTTTTTGTTTGTTGACAGATCAAGCAAAAGGTTTAAGAGCTTTTGTGATAGTAAGAAATCGACACATTGATGGCTCAGTGTTGGAGGAGAGGAGTGAAATATTGATACATTTTTCCTTTGCTCCCTCTGGCTGGAAAGCAGAAATAACATTCTCTCCCTGATCGCCATCCTGTGCTGTAATGAAAATAGGATGAAGGGGTGCCTTCCTTTGGGTTAGAGCACAGCCAGTGGCTAGTGAGGTGGCGCTTTGCTTCTCTCGCTGTAGTCTGCAGGGACTGCTGGGGCCACTGGTGACGCAGGTCTCCAAGTTAACCATTTCTCCTCTGGGTCCTCTTTGGAGCCATACTAGGTAGGAGTCAGTCAACCTTGACTTCATCCTCAGTCACTTAGACCCTCAGAGTCTGGTTTGCAGCTTAAGACTTTACACTGTGGAAGAGACTAGGTTTGGTACTCTGCTACCACTTTTGGAAGACGTTGGTCACAGGCCCGTACTCACAAACAGCAGGTTGTTGGAATTCCAAAGGTTAATAACACCTTAAGAATTGTACTTGTTAGGTAATGGTAAATGTCCAATTTTATTCTTGAAAGCTTCTTAGTCTCCTGTTCCTGAGTGCTGTGAAATTATCTAGGCTACAATGAACATTAAAATTGTAATGGACCTTAGCAATGGCTGTTGCTTTTCAAACGGTATTCCATAGAGCCCTGGGTTTGTCCGGGGCCTGGCAAGGGGAGAGGAGGTATTTGAGCTCTGGTTCCCCGAGTGCCACCTCAACCACCGTTCCCCTCAGGTGTTACACACTAACCTTCTGTTTAACAATAACCCGGTGTCCGAGACAGCAAAAGAGACACTGATGTATAGAACAGTCTTATGGACTCTGTAGGAGAGGGAGAGGGTGGGGAGATTTGGGAGAATAGCATTGAAACATGTATAATATCATGTATGAAACGAGTTGCCAGTCCAGGTTCGATGCACGGTACTGGATGCTTGGGGCTGGTGCACTGGGACGACCCAGAGGGATGGTGTGGGGAGGGAGGAGGGAGGAGGGTTCAGGATGGGGAACACATGTATACCTGTGGGGGATTCATTTTGATATTTGGCAAAACTAATACAATTATGTAAAGTTTAAAAAAAAAAAAAAAAAAGATTGTGCTTGGAAAAAGGCACACACTGCTGAAGCCGTGTTTGGAAAAGTCACTGAGTAGCCCTCCTGCCTTGTTTTGCAAACGATTTGCTTTGAGGTCCCAAAGGACAGATTTCTTGACACATTGCCATTTCCATTGTACCAAACTCAGCCCCTTTCTTTCTTTCCTTTGAATACCAGTGCCGCTCAAAGTATGGCCAGCCTGTGACAGGGCAAGAAATTGAGAGTAAGCATTTAGAAACATTTATAATAGTGTGATATTAATTTTTAGAAATTTGAACTTGTGTTTTATATGTGTTTTTGAAATTTTGTCTTCCTAGTAATTTAAAATTTTCTTTTAAACCAAAATCTTGGTCTGCAACAGATAGGAGATTTTAAAAAAGAAAAACAAGTAAAAAATTGTCCTTCTCCTTAGGGAAGCGCTGTGCTGTAGGCATTGAGTTGAGCCAGTCAGGGGGCTACAAACAAGCGGCAGCTCTTGCTTTAGGAACTTTTTGGGTTCTGAGCAGATAGGGAGGCAGTATATTACTTGTTCTTTCTCTCTAATAATTTTTCGCTTATAAAACTATAGCTTATGTGAAACTAAGAGATTATATATTTACATTATATGTATGATAATGTATAAGAGAAGGATTATTTATTTAATAGCAGTAATAATTTTATTTATTTTTTATGAACTCTCTGGAATGGTAATTTCAGTTTAATTGGTTAGAGGTTTTGTTGAATGGAGTTGTGTTGTAGTTAGTTTTCTTGTTTAGTTTCTGTCTATTCTAAAAAATAAATTCTCCTGATGTGTTATTTAAAAAAAAAAAAAATATTGTGGTAAGAACACTTCCATGAGATCTCAGACCATCCCGCCCCCCTTTTTTTTCAACTGTGTGTCTCCCGCAGGTGGGAGCTCCTTTCTGGGCCCCAGGCCTGGTCAAGTCAACAGCAGCCACTCTAGCTGCTCCATGCAGGGCTGGATGGCCGCATTTTGGGTCCTCAGTCTCTCTCTCTTTTTTTTTTTTTGTATAATTTACTTTTATTGCATGACTCAGTGACTTCAGAATTTTATCTAATTTACTCTTACTAACTTGTGCATGCGTGTTCAGTCGTGCCTGACTCTTAGCAGCCTTGTGGACTGTAGCCTTCCAGGCTCCTCTGTCCATGGGATTTCCCAGGCAAAAATATTGGAGTGGGTTGCCATTTCCTCCTCCAAGGGATCTTCCCGACCCAAGGATCAAACCCACATCTCCTGTGTCTCTTGCATTGGCAGAAAGATTCTTTACCACTGAGGCACCTTAAATATCCTTTAAACACAGAATTATTTTGCACTTCCAAATTTACTCCTCGAAGTATTTTAGAAATATTTTTATTTGCTATTTTAATTCCTGGTCAATTAAAAAGAGGTCTATAGTAGAGATTGTCATACTGAGTGAAGTAAATCAGAGAAAGACAAGTATGACATCACTTATATGTGGAATCTAAAGAAATGGTACACGTGAACTCATTTACAAAACAGAAGTTGAATCACAGATGTAGAAAACAAATTTGTGGTCATGGGGTGGAAGGGATAAATTGGGAGATTGGGAATGACATATACGTACTACTATATTTAAAATAGATAATAATAACCTACGGTATAGCACAGGAAACTTTATTCAGTACTCTGTAATAACCTATATGGGAAGAAAATCTAAAAAACAGTGGATACACACATACAGATAAAACTGACTCCACTGTACATCAGAAACTAACATAACATTGCAAATCAACTCCAATAAAAAATTTAAAAAGACGTCTATATAATAATTAACTTTATATAGTACACAAGAACATAGGGAGAGGACTTAATAATAACTTTGTTCACCTAAATTAATTTATCTTTCTCTTCTTAATAATGGTGACTCTTCCAAATAACTGTTCATATTCTATTCCTTGTTTCAAAATACTAGATTCTCTAACATCTTCAAAAGATGCTATGCTTTCTATAATAAGAGGCCTAAATTTGAGTTATTATGATTCTTAAGCAATTTTCAAGTCAGTGGAGTAAAGAAGGAAGAGACAGACCCTTTGTTAGCCGCTGCGTCTGCTTTTGGAGGTCCCGGCACTAGCCTGCAACCACTTATCAAAGCTATTTGTCCTGCCTCCAGAGAGCAGGGAACGGAACCAGTTGACCTAGAATTATTAAATACAGTCAACTTGGATTATTTTTAGGCTTCATTCAAAGCAGTTGGTACCTATGTCACATTGATCATTTCTGGCTTTGGAGGAGCCTCGTTTATCTTGTAACGGCCCGTGTGTTGTGAGCTGTTGCCACACGGATCGCTGCAACTTTCCAAGCCTTGAGACCTTTCAGGGAGGCTGGAAACCTACTCCTTTCTTCTTTCCCCAGAGGCTGCATGACTCTTATCAGGAGCTCTGATGTCAGTTACTTGAGAGGAGTTGTTGTCATAGAGAACCATCCTTTTAAAATATGTTTATATTGGCTTTTCTTAATAAGTGGTCATTTGAGCAGCTGATGAGGCAAGTGGAAAAACAAAATGAACAGCTTTGTTAGCACTGACCTTCCTATGAAGAATTTGGCATTATTTGTATTTCTCTGCTGTTGTCCAGAGAAAAGCAAGGTATTTTGTCCCTTCCAGTTCCCATTATCTTCTCTGAGATGTCCAGTTCATTTCTGAGTCTGTAGGTTCCAGGCAGTGTTCCAGCGTTTTAACATTAGAGAGGTTACAGGGGGTTGTGAGTTCTCTTTAACATAGATCACTTCATAACCAAACTTCCTTGTCTGCCAGAAATCAAATGGCAAATAGCAGCCCTCTCCAACACTCACCAGTATAATTCAGTAAAGTAGCAAGAGACTGAGATTAGAACTTCATCAAAACCCAAAGCCCTCCAACTCGGTGTGTGGGTGTGGGTGTGTGTGTGGGTGTGTGTGTACTTCACATGCATCTAACATTTCCAAATAGCAGATTATATTTCACAATCAGTGTATTCATTCATTCAGCAGGTATTTACTTAGCTTAGTTACTTAGTTTACTTATATACTGGAGAAAAAACACATTTCCACATTTTTTTTTCTGATGAAATTCAAAACTTTATTTAAGTTTGAAATTCACATAATTTTCACATGTCATGAAATAGTCGTCCTTTGATAATTTTCTCCCCGAACTATTTATGATGTAAAAAGCATTCTTAGCTTATGAGGTGTGCAGAGATCTGCAGCGGTCGGATTTGGCCCTTGGGCTGTTCTCTGCTCGCCCTGTTCTAGACAGAGCCCTCCCGGAGACTTCCCTGGTGGTCCAGTGTTTAAGACTCTGCACTCCCAATGTGGGGGCGAGGGGCACTGGTTTGATCTCTGGTTGGGGAACTGAGGTCCGTATGTTGCATGCTGCGTGCTGTGGCAAAAAAAAAGAGAGAGAACTTGGGCCCTCCTGGAACCCCTGCACAGGCCCTGGATTCCTAGAACCTGTATGCATGAGCAGATACACATTACACACACACATAAAGTTAAGAGGTACTGCATAATTCTAGTCCCGTTGTGCTTTTTTGTTTTTAACCCCTCTTCAAATCAAACTTTCCCTCTGTTCAGTAGAGTCTGGTATTTGTTTTTAACTCTTAGGATACTTGCCCACCTGAAAGTGATTATGTCTTCCAGGCAGATTCCACAAGGCTGGTTATTTCCTGAGACTTTGTATGTTTAGCCTAACTCCAGATGTGAGTAAATGATAATCTTGAAGAAAAAAAAAAAACACGCAAGAGTTCACACTTGAGTAAACTTCTTGTGAGTGCAGAAATAGCTCTTTGTCAGTGAAACACTGTTTTCAATCATGTGGAAACCAAAAAGACACCATAGAAGACAAGAGAAGAGGGGTCGACAGAGTCGCACCATCCGTGTTTTCTAACCAGCGTGTTGATCACTTCTGAGCTTAAAACCTTTGGAGACAAACCATCTTGATGACTGCCTGCCGTCAGCAGCTTCGCCAGTTGTGTGATAGCTCAAGACAGCCTGCAGGTTGCACCTTAACACCCTGCTGTCAAGGTGGGGCTTCTAGTGGAGCTTGACCCGACTGTCTTCTCAGAACATCTCCTATCTCTGCCTCTGATGTACCCTAGAACTCTCTTGCTTTCCAGCCTCTTCTTTTGATGGCAAGAACAGTTAACCCATACAGGTTATTTTATTGCTTGTGTTCAGCTCACCACACATCATGCCTGTGACAGTTCCCCTACAGCACACCACCTCATTTTGCTGATTTATTCATGCCTAATCTTCTGGAAGGTGGTGTGATAACAAGTGGAATAACAGACCAGAGGAGACACAAATGGATCATTTGCCAGAGCTGTGCATCGCTCAGGACCACAGGGAGTAATCGGCTGATCACATTAAAAAGGCTCTGGGATGTGCCTGTAGTAGTGCCCCAAGAGGCAAGGTGGCATCTGATTAGAGGAGCATGGTTTCATCCTGTAGGAAGAACAGCCACCTCAAAATGCCACCTCTGTCTTTCCTTCCCACTCTTCCATGCACCTTCTAGTCATTAGCCCTGCCTGGCTTGCCAGGGAATCTGAGCCCACAAACACAGAGCTGGTGCAGTGGGGGTGGTGGGAGTGCTTCCCAGCCTTGATCTGCCCGGGGTTGGTGTCTGTTGTGCTTTCCTGGAACCCAACCACGTGTTTGCTCTTGAGAGGCTGTGCTACAAATGAAAGAGGAATGGTTCCTGCCTTCAGGGAACTTAAAGTTTCCATGGGAAGATGCTTAGAAAACAGACTTTTTAAGACCAGAAGGTAAAAGTAACGAATTGCTAGTCACAGGTAGTAAAGAAGAGAGGTTGTTCCCCAAAGGACCAGCTTCTGGGGGGAGGTGCTTTTGTACTTGATCTTTAAGGAAGTGATGGCCACGGCTGCATAGCGAGGGTCTGAAGACCATTGCAGCGAACATAGTGGATGACCCCAGCAGCGTCCTCTGCTCCCTCTGTCAGCAAAGCGTTTCATGCCCCCACAGTCAGGCACCGCCCTCACCTCAGCTCTGCCCTCCTCTTGATGGGACGTGAAATCGCTTCTGACTTGAATTCATCACTGTCCTAAGTGGATGGGTACAATTTCTACCTCCCATGATGACATCAAGACATAATTGTGTTTGTTAGAACTGTCCCGCTGGAAAGCTTAGAAAATATGCCAAGTGTTCTTTCGAACTCCTCACTTGCCAAGCTCTCTTAACTCTTCCCAGACTGATCCAGCGCAAGCTGACGACAGGCCAGGGCGGAAGTGAGCTTCTGTTTATCACAAGCCACAGCACTCAGAGCTAATGCCCCCACTGCCGAGTCTATCACCCTGGAGCTCTGGTGTCTGCTTTTCCTTTCAGTGAGAAAAGCTCACTGAAGGATTACTATCACACCCTGATCTCTGTGTCTTGGCATGGAAATCAAAAGGCTTCAGTCATCTTGTAACTTAAGATCAGCAGTGACACATGAGAAAGGCTAGGTTGCTAAGTTTTGCCTTTAAACTTCATCCTGCCCTGTAAGCTTATCACAAGTGGTAAGATTTTAGGTTTAAGGTGCATCTGCCATAACATCTTTCTAAATTCTCCATCCAGACTGCTATGTTTCCCTGCCTCAAACGTTACTAACAGCAGTCTTCTGAGAATAATAAAGAGAAGCCTCTTTATCTGATTAGATATGTTTGAGTGACACAGAGGACAAGGAACCCAGGAGAGCTTTGAGTACGTGGCTCATTGAGCTGCCCAGCCTCTAGAGAGAGTACCTAACAAAAGCAAAGAACAACCTCTTTTGAGAAAAGGTGACGAGCATCTTTCAGGCACCTGAGATGATTGTGGTATGTGTGTGTGCTCAGTCACCCAGTTGTGTCTGACTCTTGGTGACCCCATGGACTGTAGCCCGCCAGTCTCCTCTGTCCATGGGATTTCACACTCCCAGTGCAGGGGGCCCAGGTTTGATCCCCGGTCAGGGAACTAGATCCCACATGCTGTAACTAACACTTTGCATGCCTCTATTAAGACTGTGCATGCTAAGTTGCTTCAGTCGTGTCCAACTCTGTGCAATTCTATGAACTGCAGCCTGCCAGGCTCCTCAGTCCATGGGATTCTCCAGGCAAGAATCCTGGAGTGGGTTGCCATGCCCTCTTCCAGGGGATCTTCCTGACCCAGGGATTAAACCCACATGTCTTATGTCTACCTACGTTGGCAGGTGGGTTCTTTACCACTAGCGCCACCTGGGAAGCCTACAACTAAGACAAGATGCAGCCAAATAAATAATAATAATTTAAAAAAAAACAACCTTAAGTACAAAATAGGATTGTTATTTTTAAAGTTACAGCTTCTTGCCACCTTTTTTAGAAACATTGGAATGATTTCCAGGAAGTAAACTTAAAATAGATTCATATTCCAGTTAATAGTCAACCCCAGTTTCTTGCTTTTATTGATTTTAGCTTCTAATATATAGTGTCAATTCTTTTAAATGTATTCTTACAAATTATTCAGTGCAAATAGTATTTGGCCCCTTCTGCTCTCCTAAGTGGTATTACTAGGTCTGCTCTCTGGCAGATGCTTGGTATAAAATATTTTTATACAGGTGGTTAGTATAAAGTATTTTTCTGTGCATAGACTTATAAGTGCATTGCTAGCACTTCTACATCTTGATTTGGCAGTCGGGGTGCTAGTCCTCCCTGAGCCGAGCTCGTCCTGCTACTTGCTTGTCCTGCCTCACTCTCCTCCTCTGCTCTTGGTGTCACAGAGGAATGGCTGCCCCAAATATCATTTCAGAGTTCAGTAACTTTTAGACTTTCAAGTTGAATCTAATCTACTTATTTGACTTGCTTAGTAACTGAGACCCAGAAAAGTTATGGGATTTATCTAAGGTTCTCCATTAGTTAATAGCAGGAATTGGAATTTTAAAAGAAGAGGTTTCCTAAATCCCTGAGGTTAAGTCAAATATTTGGTAAAATCATTAGTTAGCCAGACCTCCCTTGCTAGTATTTTGTATGGAACAGGAAGTTTTCCAGTTATTTGTAAACTTACTTTCCTCGTTTTTAGAACACTGCTAGCAAATTGGGATTCTCAAGGTTTATGAAGTAGTGTAAGTCACATGTGGTATTACAGAATTTACTTTTTGAGGTTGTATTATGTGTTTAGTGGAAACCTGGGAAGAAGCGAGTGGATTCTATTTCAGTACTAAAAAGTATCTAGTGCGTTTCTCAGTACTTACTTACTTTGAAGAAGCGACCAGATATGAAAAGTATGTTTTCTTGAAGAAGTATACATTTTTCACATTTGTGGCTGAGACTCTAGAAACAAGAATTGTAATCACTGCAGTAAAATTGGGTGTCGGATTTGTAAAAGCATAAAATATGAGACCAGGGCCTTCCTTGCTTCTACAGCATTCAGATTTGCAACCTGTCCCTCCTTTGCTTCCATGGTTTCTAATCACATACACTCTTGGAGTGTGGGAGGCTGCCCCTGGCATTCCCCCCAGCTCTCCCCGAAAGTCATTGTCTTGCCCATACTCTCCTTGGGATCAATAGCATTTGGGTGCTGGCACCTCTCTGGCTTGTCTCTATGCCCTGCTGAGCTTGTTGTGCAGTGGCCCGTGATTATCAAAATTCTTATCACCATAGGAGTTGATTATGAGCAGAGTTATTTTCTGGGACTAGAAAGGCCCGCTGAATTCAACAAGTGACTCAAAAACGATCTTGTATTTTCTAGTAACTAAAAGTGTGATTAATACCAGTAATTAGTTCCTGTGATTTAACTGTTAAAAGCAGGAATTCAGAAGCTAATAAATGGGTGAACAAGGTAAGGAGCCATAGGATATGACTTGCATTTGAGAGTCTAAGACACAGAGACGCTCCAGAGGAGTTGGCCCACATAAGATAAACTCCTTTAATACTGTGAAGCTAAATGAGCCCTGTTTTATATAAACAGGCCGCCTTCATACAGACTTGCTGTGTGTGGCTGTGTGCCCTTACTTCATGGAAGGCATGACTTTTCTTGTCCATGAGACTGGGATTGGCTGGGATCAAGAGAGTCTTAAGATTTTTCATCCTGTTCTGCAAAACTTCAGATCTTTTTCAATATTTGAGGAACCAAAAGACAAAGTGACCTTGTTTTTGGCTTCTGTGCAGCTATTTTTAAATTTTCCTCAAAATTACTTCATGGGCTTCCAGGCAAAATCGAATACTGATAGATAACATTTAAAAAGGTCAGTTGGTTTATTCCACCTTGGTTAAATGGTGTTCTACATTTTCCCTTTTGAAGTTTAAAAAACTGACTACATGATTTTGTGGTTTTAGCCCTTCATAAAATTAGGTTTGTGTTGATCGGAGAAGTTTGATGTTGTTGGTAAGGTATCTTTGGTGACAGCTATCCGGGCCAATGGCCATTCAAAGCCCCATTGCCCACTGAAATAATACTGAGTCAGTCAAAGCTTCAGGCTGGAGGCCTCTGGGCTGGGTCTGGAGTGCTGCTGTAACAAGAAAATATATAGTTCAGTTATATGTGTTGGTTGTAATAAAGTTAGCTGCGTGAGCAGAGTTTTGCCCACCAAGTTCAGAATAATTTGTGGACTCCAATTGGAAATGGATTTATTTAGAAAACTGTTTTCCAGCCTGGAAAGGGTCGGACAACCAATCTCTTCCTGTGCGAATAAGTGAATATGAAGGAAGAACCTAAGTTTAGCTTAGTTGCTTAATGGCTTGATTACTTTAAAAGACTGTGGGCAAAAGTATTCCAGACACTGAGTTTACTTAAAACACAGTCCTTATATTCTTCCACTCGAAGGTGCTTCCTTTTCTACACACACTTTTTCACCTCCTTACTGCCAGCCAGCCACAACCTATATGGTGTGATAGCAGCATTTCATTTTTTCTCCCAACCTATTAAGTTAAGGTTGTTTTTTTTTTTTTCCTCTTCTCAAGCTTTACAACCGGGAGTATATTTATTTAAAATTAAAATGTAAACCGCAGTTAATCCCCGTGGTTACAAGTGAGTAATTCCTCCATTTAGAAGCAGGACGAACACAGCCAGGAGTGTCTAGGTCATGGCAGAGTTGAGGGGTGGGAGGGGACGTCTCCCGTCTCCCAGCCCTGGCGCCTCCTCCCCCAAGCGGCTGCCAGAGGGCCATGCTTTGCCTTTGGAGGGAAAAGAAGGTGCCCTGGACACACCAAGGTCCAGGTTGGCACGTCTGGGGTTTACATATACACGGTTTCTAAGCTTGTGGGTCAGGGCACAAAAGCCTGTGAATCCACAGCAAGCCGAAGGAGGTGTCTTGATGACACCACAAAGCTCCAGGCTTTCAGGGTCTTTGTTTCTGAGCCTCTAGGACTTTTGTTGCCAGTTTTCATGTTGTTGTGCAGGAGCTGTTCATTCAGAATTCTGTCCGGGTAACTTGCCGTCTACCTTGTGAAGTTAGCATCTTCCGGTCCAGCCTCCCACCCTGTAGAGTCCTCAGCCGGTGCATCTGGCCACCTTGTTCCGTGTTGTGCAGCTCAGCTCTGGCCAGCAAGGAGGAGGAAACAAGAGGAGACCTGGTCCCCTAGCTAGGTCTCCGGGCTGACAAGCATGTGGGTCTCCGGGCAGAGGCTTCCTAGATGTGGTGAAGCATAATTAGCTGATAAATAACCGTTTTTCACTCTTCCCCACCCCAGGACCACCCCAGCCTGTCTGCCACAGAGGAGACTGACACCTCCACCACGACCACCAGTGCCTTCACCATCCACGAGTACTTTGCCAGGCGCATGGCGGAGCGGAAGAGCAAAGCTCAAGGCATGGCTGCAGGGCCGGAGGCTTCAGAGACCCCAGTGGAAAGGAAAAGGGGGAAGAAAAGAAAGAAAGAGGCAAAAGATAAAAATGTGGAAAACCACATCCAACCTAAGGCCAAGAAGAAGAGAAACCAAGTGGAATGTGAGCTGGGGGACCCTCGCTGGGATGAGAATCCGGGGGCTCCTGCTGAGGCTGGAGAGGGTCACGTGGGTCCACTCGACAACCAGGACTCCCCGCCAAAGCCCAAAAAAAGGAAAGAAAAGGAAAAGGGAGCAAAGCAAGTTGAGGCAGCAGTGGATAGTACTCTAGATGAAACACCAGTGAAAAAGAAGAAAGGTTCCAAATAAGTTCTCTGGAGCAGCGCCTCCCAGCTCCTCTGCTGCCAGGGCGCTGCCAGGACAGACTCCCCTGGCTGGGCGTCAGGCGGGTTCACCCAGGGAGCCGTGTGCGCACCGCCTCCAACATGCCTGGCCCCTGTCGCGTCTCGCCCACACCACGTTTTCCCAAATCCTATTCCCAGAACTTTTCAATGTTCCAAATCATGGCTGTCACACACAAATAAATTCCTTACTGGACTCTGAGTCCTTTGGCACATTTATTCACCTTCATGTGAGCACAGCGTTATATGTACACACACGTGTGTGTGTCTCTCACTGTCTGTATTTGCTCTTGGTTTCCTTCAGTAACAATGAACTGTGCTCACTTCTGAAGGACTTAGTCTAATTAAAGGATTAAAAGGCATTCAGAGAGTTCTTTTTGTTCTATAGCCAGCCCGCGCATTTTTGCCAAGTCGGTTTTATATGATTACATTCTCAAATCAGAGAGTTGTTTTGGTCTGGTTTGGTGGTGATGGGGAAATTGCTTTAATGCTCTCTCTTCCACTGAGCAGTGACAGCCGTGTATTTTGAGGTCTTCTTCCCCAAGACTACAGATTGGAAGCAGTGAGGTGACAGTGGACACAGTTTAACTTCCCAGCTCTCACAGGAGGCCTCTCGCGGTTCCTCAGCGGGAGTCGGTGGTCAGATACGCATCCCTGAGGACAGATCCCCTGGAGAGGGCTCTTCTTCACCGCTGACCATCAAGAGATCCTCAGTACGCTAAACAAAACAAAACAAAAGAATGAGACTCTTAAGTTTATGAAGTTAATTTCATCACGACTGAGACTGCCATAATATTAATAAAATAAATGAATATTACATAAAGTGTAAAAGATACCTTCAGCCTTGCTCACACCAACTGGTGTCACCTCCTGTGTTTATATGCGCCCCGACACACCCTGGCGTGTCTGCCTGTGTGATGGTTCAACTCTCTACACGCGGGTTTCCCCAGAAAACTGCAGACACCGTCACACCCTCTTTGGGACACAGAATGAAAAAGGAAAGTGCAGCTGGTTTTGCGGTCCAGCGGTGGTTGCCTCTCTCCCGCTCTCTTTGTTCTCTTGACCTCTGCTTTCTTCTCTTCTGCGACCTTTCACCCTTGCACTCCCTCACCCCTGCTCCCCTCTTATTTTCAGTTCCCGGTTTTCCTCTCAGCCCTTGCTGGCTGCCTGCTCCCCATCCCGCAGACCTGTCTGGAGCCGCGGGGCTGTGGCACGCGGGCTGGCAGTGTGCTGCCTTCCACCTGGCTTGTAGCTATTCTCCTGGATAAGAGGAATGAAAACTCAACCACCACCTGATGAGCTCGTGCCCTTGACCTGAACCCCTGGGGTCACACATTATATATGAAGAAGCATGGCCTTGAGATTCTTAAAACAGAGAAAGTGCATGAAGTACGTTTGATTTTAGTCTCCTAAGACTCTGAATGATGCTAACTGCTTAAAAGTATACAGGCACATACCACAGGGAAAATTCTTATGAAGTCGAGCTTCTGAGTTTATTGTGGCCCTCAGCATTCAGAATTCCAAGCAAGGTCCAGTATAATAAAGCACCAAAGATTTTTAAAGTCACTTTTCTTCCCAGAAGGCACATGCCCAAGGTATCTCTGCTTGTCCTGTCTTGTAATGAAACGAGTTTCAGAAGGGAGTGGCCATGTAGAAAACCTAAAGATAATTATCTTTATATGTATATAGACTGGGGTGGGTTTGTTTCTTTTTTTGCCTTTTATTTACTTTGACTTCCTTTACCAATAAAAGTGAAGAGTCAGAAGAATATGCTGAATTGTGTGCAGGGGGAGGAAGTGAATGGGCATTTAGGGAGCAGGGAGCTGCACACCAGTCATCTGGGGTTCAGGGGCTGGTGGGAAGAACAGAGGAGGGAGGGGCTGCAGGGAGCTCTCGGAGTTGGAAACCCAAGGCAGTGACATCGCAAGACTAGTTAAGTGTGACTCTCACAGAGAGCACCTGTAGACTGTGATGATTATTTTAATGGGCCACAGAAAGAACCAAATGATTTTAATAATCAAGAGGGCAGCCTGAGAAAAAGGCACACACGCAGCAAAGAGCAGACAGTGTGACCATTTGCTTTGACACAGCATCTTTTATTTTCTCTAGAAATGCTCGGCTTTCATTTTTCTGAAGTAGCTCTTTCTCAGGTCACTTAGTTTTCTGGATCTAAGGTGGAATTTAGAACAATGAAGTGCATGCTCTCTGGACACTTGAATTTCATAGGTATGATACTTTAAAAACAGTTAATATATGAGCCATGTTTTTTGCCTTAGGTTATCTCACTAGGTGAAAATATATTAATACTGTAGCTGTCAATGCTTTCTTTGGCATCCTACAATTTTAAGAGGGGGAATGTAGGTGCCCAGGAAAATCTTTCTGCCATTAAGGGGTTCTTAAATGTTGTCGGTGATGCCCTTCTTTCCTTTACTGTTAATTGTAATAGAAAATAATTATCACTACATGTGGTCTTATGTGCCCGGCCTTGTTCCAAGCACTTTAAATAAATCAACTCGTTTAGTCTTCAAACAACCCAGTAAGATAACTATTATTGTTATCCCCTTTTATGGGTAAACTGTGTTTTATAAAAGGACCTCTTTCAATTTTTATCACTAGGTTGGTGATGCTCCAGTCCCTTCTCTTCCCTGGCCAACACACCCACAATTTTTTATTTAGTCCTCACCCTTGTGATGTCACCTGTCCTAGCAAAAAAATTTTGTGTGTGTGTGGCCATGGCCATGCAACATGTGGGATCTTAGCAAGAGTTTCTATGGCTGATGCTCTTCACATGCCCTGGTTACTTTTAAATGAGAATGTATGTGAAAGCAGCTGGCAAACTGCAAAGAGTTTTACAGTTAACTTGAGTTAGTATTGTTTATACAAACTGTGGAAAATACTTTTGGGTTCATGGCACGTCAGAGATTCTCAATAGGTTTTCTTTTCTAATGTGGTCAAGAGGTTGGTGGGATAGTGTGTGAGTAACTCAGCTTCCTTAAACCGTTCGCCAGTCTATGAAACAAAGATGAAATTCCTTCCAATTTGTAGAAAATACTCATGCTACTGAAAGATGAAACCAAAACGAGCATTTCTTCATACCACAGCGTGTATCTCTTCTCTACTCACCTGCTGGCTGACCCTGGCAGGACAAGCCAGGACCTGCCTTTTTTAGGAACAACATCAGAGAAACGTGTCAGCACCGTCTGCCCCAGCCAGCGCAGCCTCTGGTCTGGCCAGCAGCGCCTTCCTTAGATTTGAGTAAGAAATTCCCTGCCGTCACCCTGTTTGTCTCGCAGGTTCTGCAGCCACTGCAGTTTGGAGCCTGTTGCACTGGCTTGTGGAGCTGGCCAGGTCAGATTGGATGCTCCGATATCAGGTTTTATAGCGCTCAGTTATTACTGAGCAAATTAGTATCGTGTCCTAATAA
This sequence comes from Bos indicus, assembly GCF_029378745.1. Classification (NCBI taxonomy): domain Eukaryota; kingdom Metazoa; phylum Chordata; class Mammalia; order Artiodactyla; family Bovidae; genus Bos; species Bos indicus. The sequence goes on from NC_091767.1 coordinate 8,383,914, forward strand.
AGAGGATGACTAGACTGCTTGAGGAAAATATGCTCTTCAGTTAGGAAATCCTGAATACACTCAAAAGTCATGCTCAAAGCCGTGATGGGGTCCGCGCAGGAATGCAGATAGAGGCGGTGCGTAGGAAAGGGTAGGTAGGAATGGGCGCATCTAGGTTGCCAGTGAGGAGTGGCTGCAGGGTGCTTTCCTCCCACCTGAGCTGAACTTTTGCGTAAGCGCTGCTGTTTAATCACTAAATTGTGTCCGACTCTGTGACCTCATGGACTGGAGCCCGCCAGGCTCCTCTGTCCATGGAATTCTCCAGGCCAGTATACTGGAGTGGGTTGCCATTTCCTTCTGCAGGAGATCTTCCAGACCCAGGGATCAAACCCACGTGTCCTACATTGCAGGGGGGATTCTTTACCGCTGCATAAGTAGTCAACTTTTAAGGAAAACTACAGTACAGTGAGTTATTTGACCAAAGGAAGAATTTCGTAATCAGTTTCATCTTAAATTTTCTGTTAGTATGTCCCATGTCGCATTTCCTCAGAGAAAAGTACATGGTTGCTGAAAGACATTTATTAGTTCTGAAAACGTCTACTGAGCCCCAACCTCAGGCTGAGCCCAGGCCAGTTCAAGACAAAGAAACAAATTCACTGCAGGGTCCACCCACCCTCAAGACCTACCAACTTGTGTCATTGAGAATGCGCTGCCATGCCCTGGGACGTACTCTGGGCCATACCTGACACCTGGCTATGTTTACACAGGCTTGATGGTGCTGCACCTTCCTCGGCTTTCATGCGGGTGTTATCAAGTTGGGTGGTGAGCTTTGGGAAATTCTTTGCTGACTCATTTGACCTGAACCTGAAGAGTGACTTTCTCCTACAATCTCCCTTATTAACAACATTTTTAACTCTGTGATAAATAAGCAGAATTATATGCACATCCTCCATATGTGTGTGTGCTCAGTGGTATCTCTCTGTGACCCCAGAGACTGTAGCCCACCAGGCTCCTATGTCTGTGGGATTTCCCGGGCATGAATACTGGAGTGGGTTGCCATTTCCTCCTCCAGGGGATCTTCCCAACCCAGGGATTGAAACTGCATTTCCTGCATTGGCAGGTGGATTCTTTACCACTATCCCACCTGAGAAGCCACATTCCTCCATATGGAGTAACCCAAAAATGTGTTTTGTGTAAGTGGGGAGTGTGAGAAAGACCCCAGCTTCTATCTCAGCCTCCCTTCCCCTTGTCCCTCCTGTCACCTGCACATCAGGTGAGGGAGCCAGGTGTGGAAGAACTAGAGGGGGTGGCCTACAGGTAGCCTCACTTCACCTAACAGCCGGGACACCCTTTGAACCCAGATGGAACAAAAGCCTATTAACAGGACTTCCCTGGTGGTGCAGTGGATAAGAATCCACCTGCTAACACAGGGAACATGGATTCGATCCCTGATTTGGGAAGATTGCATGAGCCACGTGCCACAGGGCAACTAAACCCGTGTGCCACAACTATTGAGCCCACACTCTGTAGCCAGTCCTCTGCAGCAAGAGAAACCCCCGCAGTGAGAAGTCGGCATCACAACTAGAGCACAGCCCTGCTCAAGGAGTCTAGAGAAAGCCTACACGAAGCCACGAAGACCCAGAACAGTCAAAAGCAAAAAGAATAGATAATTAAAAACAAACAAGCAAAAAACCCTATTAACAAACATTTGTTAAGAAAATGGAAAAGAGCTGAAGGCAGATCCCAATTCCATCCAGCCTTCAGAACCGGGGGAAATGAAGGTGTGAGAACTCAGGGGCAATGCCCAGCACCTCGGCTGGCAGAAGAGTCCCCTTCTCCCTCATCCTTGGGGCTTTCCCTGGTGAGGGGCTGCATGGGACCCCATGGGCTGTAGCCTACCAGGCTCCTCTGTCCATGGGATTTCCTAGGCAAGAATACTGGAGTGGGTTGGCAGGCAGATTCTTCACACGAGTGGCACCTGGGAAGCCCAGTGTTACAACTTTGGGATGTATCATTTTCCCCATTCAGGTCGAGGGCCTCTGGAGGCAGAGTTAATCTTTGTATTCCTGGAGCGCCCAGGACAGTGCCTGGCGCACAGCAGGTTCAGGAGGACCCTTAAATGAAGAAGCAAATGAAGAGACCACAGCAGGGACCATGCTCTGAAGGCCTGAAGTGTATCCCAAGATGAAGATGCTTAATCAGGGCTGCACTGCCGTAGCCACAGCCCCAACTTGGTAGTTCCTTCCAAGTCTCAATACGAGAACCCCTATGTCTGAGACCTCCACACCCAGCCTAAGGGCTTGATCACGAACTTCTCCCCACTTTACCCCTACGCCTTCCTTGTCACCTTGCCACTGGGAGCTCAAATGGCCCCTCTCAGGGCCCCATTCTCGAGGCTCCCTTCCTCCAGTGGTGGTTGTAGAATTAAACGAGAAAAGGACTTAGTGAAACACCTGGAGAAGAGCCTCAATGCAGTTCCTCTCTTCCTCCAAGCCCAAGCGGAGAAATGAACATAAGAGCTGCCTACAGGAAATCCCATGGACAGAAGAGCCTGGCGGGTTACAGTCCACGGGGTCACAAGAGTTGGACACAACTTAGCAACTAAATCAGGCTTCCCTCGTGGCTCAGCTGGTAAAAAATCTGCCTGCAATGTGAGAGACCTGAGTTCATTCCCTGGGTTGGGAAGATCTGGAGAAGGGAAAGGCTACCCACTCCAGTATCCTGTCCTGGAGAATCCCATGGACTGTATAGTCAGTCCGTGGGGTCGCAAAGATTCGGACACGATTGAGTGACTTATCACTTTCACTTCACTTTAGCAACTAGATCACCGCACGAACTGGGGACCCCAGTCATGGGAAGGCACTGGTGGCCCCTCAGAAGAGGAAGTACTGGCAGCAAAGCCAGCTCCCTGGCACTGGGGGTTCCCGAACCCCTTTGTGGGTGACCAGCTCTGGGTGCAGCAGAGGAAGGTGTGGCCAGATCATCCTGAAGACATAAGAGTCCCAAGAGGGCTCAGCACTCCCACTGGGAGGTGAGCTGTGGGCTGGGCCCTGAGGCAGGCTGGGTGTGGTCACATTGACTCAGATTTCTCAGGTGACAGACTCCGGATCCTGCCCTCCCTGGGTCTCCTTGGTGGGCTGAGTCAAGCAAGTTGTTGCAATTCAGCCTGGAGGGATTACAACATCCTGCCATGATGGGGTGAGGTGCTGCCAACCTGAGATGAGCGCACAGTATGAGCCGGTGCCAGGAGCGCGGCGACAAGTGTACTCAGGCTTCCAAACCAGAGGACCCTTCCAAATATCCGTCCCTGAGAAAAGCAGTTCTGCTCTCCTCAACACCATAAGAGCCACTGTATTACATTCCCTGTCTTGAAGAAAGAGGCTCAGAGTTTCTAAGTACCTTGACCAAAGTCATTCGTTCATAAAGTAGCCATTGGAATGGTGTCTCCCCAGGCCCAAACCTTTCTTGATCCTGGAAAGGTGATGGGTACTACATTTGATTTTTGTTTTGAATAGTTGAATTAGTTTTGCTCAAGGTGTAACTTAGTCCATTTGAGCATGGAAGCCTGGGTCGGGAAGATCTCTTGAAAAAGGAAATGGAAACCCACTGTTGTATTCTTGCCTGGGAAATCCCATGGACAGAGGAGCCTGGCAGGCTACAGTCCATGGGGTTGCAAAGAGTCAGACATGTCTGAGTGACTAACACGTCACATCTTTTGTAGTTGAATCATCGTGCTTGAATATACTGTTTCTTTTTTCTTTTTTCTCTTTGCTTTTCAGTTTGGGGCCTTTTTATTGACATGTCCTCAAGCTCACTGACTCTTTGCTCAGCTGTGTGCAGTCTACAAATGAACCCAAAAGGCATTCTTCACTTCTGTGACAGTGTTTTTGATTTTGAGCGTCTCTTTTTTACTCTTTCCTGGAATTCCCATCTACCGGCTTATATTACCCATCTGTTCTTGAATGTTGTCTAGTTTTTCCACTAGACCTTTAGCACATTTAATCATAGAGATTTTTCTCTGTTTTTTGGCCACACTGCAAGGCTTGTGGGGCCTTAGTTCCCAGATCAGGGGACTGAACCTATGCCCTTTCAGTGGAAGTGAGGAATCCTAACTACTGGACCACCAAGGAGTTACTGATCACAGTTGAAATCCCCAGTCTGATAACCACAACATCCCTGTCATATCTGAATTTACTCTGGTACTTGCTCCTTCTTTTCAAACTGTGTGTTTTGCCGTTTAGTATAATTTGTAAACTTTTTGTTGAAAGCCAGACATGATGTACTGGGTAAAAAGGAATCTGGTGCTGCTTCCTGAGGAGGTCTATCCTCAGGGTTTGTCCTCTGCTAAGTTACCACTCTTCCATATCCATCTATATGTCTCTCCAGTCTCAGGAGCATCAGTTTGTCCTGTGTTTGGACAAAACCTCAGTGTTTGTCTCCTGAATGTGGCGGGGGGTGGGGAACGCAAACAGACCAGTTCTTCCCTACTGTATGTTTCTTCCCGATGACTCTCCTTTACTAACTCACACAAAACACTTCATTTCTGGTCACCAAATGTGTGGTTTTTCACCAAGCAATTCTCTGCAATACCACCTGGGTGTTCTACAATTTTAACTCCTGACACCATCTACCCAGAGATAGCATCAAACCCCACAGGTTAAGGATTCAGTCTCAAAAGACTGCCCCCCCCCAGGGGCCCCCTGCCACACTTCAGACCCCAGCTGCAAACCCAGGTTATTGCCTGCTTCTGACCAACAAACTACAGATCAGAGGTTCCAATACCCCGCTCCTTGGGTATGATCAAATTGCAAGAACTCAGGGAAACTCTTCCTTATGCTTACCAGTTTATTAAAGGATGAGATAAAGGATACACATGAACAGCCAGATGAAGAGATACATAGGTCAGAGGTCTGGGAGGGTCCCCAGCACAGGAACTTCTGTCCCCTGAAGCTGGGGGTGCATCACCCTCCTGATGTGGATGTGTTCATCATCTTGAAGGCTCTCTGAATACTGTACTTCAGGATTTTTATGGAGGTTTTTTCATGTAGGCATGATCAATTGTCAACTCTATTTTCAGCCCCTTTCCCTTCTCAGGAGGATGGAGGGTGGGGCTGAAAATTCCAAGCTTCTAATTATGCTTTGGTCTTTCTGGTGACCAGCCCCTGTCCAGATGCCCACCCAGAGTTACCTCAATAGAACAAAAGATGCCCCCAGTGCTCTTATCACTTAGGAATTTACAAGGGCTTTGGGAACTCTGTGCCAGGAACCAGAGGCAGAGACCAGTATATATTTTCTATTATCTCACATCCTGTGACCGAATTCTCTGATGGATCTAAAAAGATTGTTGATTTTTGGTTTGTTCATCTTTTTTTTCGTATTGTTAGAATGTGACTTGGCTGGTTTAAAACTCAACATTCAAAAAACTAAGATCACGGCATCTGGTCCCATCACTTCACGGCAAATAGAAGGGGAAAAAGTGGAAACAGTGACTGATTTTACACTCCTGGGCTCCAAAATCACTGCAGACGGTGACTGTAGCTATGAAGTTAAAAGATGCTTGTTCCTTGGAAGAAAAGCTGTGACAAATCTAGACAGTGTATTAAAAAAGCAGTGATATTACTTTGCCAATAAAAATCTGTATAGTCAAAGCTTTGGTTTTACCAGTAGTCACGTATGGATGTAAGATGTGGACCATAAAGAAAGCTGAGTGCCGAAGAATTGATGCTTTTGAACTATGGTGTTGGAGAAGACTCTTGAGAGTCCCTTGGACTGCAAGGAGATCAAACCAGTCAATCCTAGAGGAAATCAGCCCTGAATATTCATTGGAAGGACTTTGGCCACCTGATATAGAGAATTGACTCAATGAAAAAGACCCTGATGCTGGGAAAGACTGAAGGCAAAAGGAGAAGGGGGCAGCAGAGGATCAGATGGTTGGATGGCATTACTGATTCAGTGGACATGAATTTGCACAAACTCTGGGAGATAGTGAAGGACAGGTAAGCTGGCACACTGCAGTCCACGGGGTCGCAAAGAGTTGGACATAACTTAGTGAGTGAACAACACGAATGTGACTGATAACGTCTAAGCCCCTTGCATGGCAAACTAGAAACCAAAATTCCCGTTCTTTTACTTTTAATTCATCTGTATCTTTGTGTTTAAAGTGGATTTCTTTACAGTCACCATGCAGTTTGAGTCTTGCTTCTTTTTATCCAATCTGACAATTGCTGCCTTTTAAATGGAGTAGCTTGGTCATAAATGCTTATTGTGATCATTGATATGGTTGGGTTGTAATCTAACATCTTATAGTGTTTTCTATTTGTCCCATATGTTTTTTTGTTTGTTGTTTCTTTTCTCCTGTTTTCCTGTCTTGGATAAATTGGATTAACTGATTTTTTTTTACCCAGTCCCTGCCCTAAAGGAGTTTCAAAGTTAGTGGCAGTGGGAGCAGCATTCTGTTACATGATGTGAGCACTGCTTACGCAGGTGTGGTCCCTGGGAAATCTCTGCCAGCACGCACGTCTGTGCACTTCTCTGTGGGTACACTGAACCTCGGTGCTGCTGCTGCTGCTAAGTCACTTCAGTCGTGTCCGACTCTGTGCGACCCCATAGACGGAGCCCACCAGGCTCCACCGTCCCTGGGACTCTCCAGGCAAGAACACTGGAGTGGGTTGCCATCTCCTTCTCCAATGCATGAAAGTGGAAAGTGAAAGTGAAAGTGAAGTCGCTCAGTCGTGTTCGACTCCTCGCGACCCCATGGACCGCAGCCCACCAGGCTCCTCCGTCCATGGGATTTTCCAGGCAAGAGCACTGGAGTGGGGTGCCAAAACCTCAATGAGCACCTGATTAAAAAACAAAACATAAAATAATGGTAGCTTGAAACCCACCCAGTAAATCGATCACCTAGAGCCAAACAAATTAAGAAGTATCCTTGCTTTATCACACCAGAATTGCTGGCTGATGACAGAGTGCCCCGTGATGAGATCGCTATCAGTTCTGCCTCACCATGTCACTCATTATCCTGACATGTGTGCACAGAGGCTCAGAAAAGACATATTTCCCATTTTGTATTAATTATAGGCGACCCCTAGCCAGTTTCTCTTCTTCCTCTGAGACATTTGAAAAGAAGACACAGTAGAATTGAAGAGATAGAAACATACCTCCTTGAACCAGTTGTTAGTTTTTCTTGTCATTTGCTGGTTTTTCATTTAAATTCATCTGAGAGTTAGCTTCTGACCAAGTAGAGATCATTTCAGGGACTTTCCCTGGTGGTCCAGTGGCTAAGACTCCCAATGCAGGGCGCCTGGAGTCTATCCCTGGTCAGGGAACTAGATCCCATGTGACCCAACTAAGAGTTCGCCTGCTGCAACTAAAGGTCCCTGCTTGCTGCAGTGTAGACCCTGTGCAGCCATCACACACACACACACACACACACACACACACACACACACACAAATAAACATTAAAAAAATAAAGATCATTTCAGCGCAGTCATTCTACATGCATGCTCCCTTACAGAAGGAAATCTGATCATTGTTCAGAGTGGAGCAGGAGAAAATTAACGTAGAAAATGTCTGTTCTTGACATGGAACTCTCCTGGCCCTCGGTGCTAGGGAGGGGGCAAACACAGATCCCAGGATGAGCACCGCTTACCTGGGCGCTGTCTTGGGTACGTACGCAACACAGGCCAGCCCCTCAGCGGTTCCCTGGGCCTCCGAGGCTTTCCACCCTGTGTGCTGGCTGAGAGACTTGCTCAGATGTGCCCAGATGGGACTGGACTTCTGGCTCTAAGTCAGGATCTGTCCCCTATTCACTGAGAGATGTGACTGATCAGAGATAAACACACAGGTAGAGGGGCATTCTGTAGTAACCAGAGAGTCTGATCTGGGAAACCCCAAGTTTCTCTACCCCTGCGGTTTCTCTACTCTTGAATCCGAACATCAAGGGTTTTGATGTTACCAGGGGTCTCTGCTACCCACACTCAGGAGCAATGTCATCTGAAAATCCTATTCCCACCTCCCACAAGTGTCCTGTAGAGTAGCTGTCACATCTAGGATGCTGTGGAAGTCTGTCCAGGTGTCCTGTGTCCACTCAGGTAACCCTCCAGGTATATCACACATCTCTGCTGTCTGGTTTAATCCCCCCAAATTATTCTAAATCCAAGAACATGATGAATTTCTCCTAAACTTCTGACTGTGAAGAGATATCTGTTGGCTGAAAGAGAAACTCTGTTTCTTAGAGGGAAGTCAGGCCTGGAGGTGGCGGGGCAGGAGGAAGGAGAAGGCAGCCAGCAGGCCTAGACCAGGTCTCCCGCCTCTTCAGCATGCACCTTCCCTGTAGCCAACAGGGTTAACCCATTTGCTTTTCACCTTACCTTGAACTTCAAGTGCCCTTTGAGGAGGAAAGGTCCAGTGGAACTTGAGTGATGCATCTGGAGAGGGTAGACAAGCAGGGGTTAGAAGCACTTATGTTCTGATCAGAAGCACCAGAACTGGCACTAACCATCAGTGCTGGTGAAAAGCACTTCTGTCTGGAGTGGGGCTCTGATCTGAGTCGGAAGCCGACACAGGGGAGCCCCAGAACTGAGGAGTAGAGACCTGAGGATAAGAGATGTGGATTCAGGTCTCTGCTCTGCCACCTGCCTTATCTGGGAATTAATACTACCATCTGGGATGCCTAATTCACAGAGGGTTGTATGGAGGCAAGGATGAGCTGGGAATGACCTTTACAAGGACTGTCAGTGGAGCAAAGATAAATCTGTGTGAGCAAAGCTGATCATCCTGGTGATGATGATTTTGACCTCCAGCCTGGTGTGAGGGACAGAAAGCCCTGATAAGACACGTGCACAAAACCACAGAGGGTAGGGTTGGGAGCTGTGGCAGCCCCAGCTCAGTGTGGCCAACCAGATGTGGTCCTGAGCAGAGTCCAGGGTCCGGAGCCAGGGTTGCTGCCTCGAGGCAAGAATGTGTGCCCCCTGCCTTCTCTCTCCTTCTAGAATCACCAAAACTCTTCAGTTGGGAATAGAATCAGGAAAGATCCTCGAGGGGAAAGTTTTGTGGGCTGAACCCTATTAATTCTATATTTAAGGTCCCATCCGTTCATTATTGTATAACATTTCACAGTTATTAAAGGTGCACATTGAACTCAGTTCAGTCGCTCAGTCGTGTCTGACTCTTTGGGACCCCATGAACTGCAGCACGCCAGGCCTCCCTGTCCATCACCAACTCCCGGAGTCCACCTAAACCCATGTCCATCGAGTCGGTGATGCCATCCAACCATCTCATCCTCTGTTTGTCCCCTTCTCTTCCTGCCCTCATCGGGGTCTTTTCCAGTGAGTCAGCTCTTTGCATCAGGTGGCCAAAGTATTGGAGTTTCAGCTTCAACATCAGTCCTTCCAATGAACACCCAGGACTGATCTCCTTTAGGATGGACTGGTTGGATCTCCCTGCAGTCCAAGGGACTCTCAAGAGTCTTCTCCAACATCACAGTTCAAAAGCATCAATTCTTTGGTGCTCAGTTTTCTTTATAGTCCAACTCTCACATCCAATACATGACCACTGGGAAAACCATAGCCTTGACTAGATGGACCTTTGTTGGCAAAGTGATGTCTCTGTTTTTGAATATGCTATCTACGTTGGTCATAACTTTCCTTCCAAGGAGTAAGCGTCTTTTAATTTCATGGCTGCAATCACCATCTGCAGTGATTTTGGAGCCTAGAAAAACAAAGCCAGCCACTGTTTCCACTGTTTCCCCATCTATCCGTCACGAAGTGATGGGACCGGATGCCTGAGGTTCTTTCAAAAACACCATGTCAGGAATCCTGTATTATTCCCATTTTACTGGCGAAGAAATTGAGGCTGAGATCAGGTGAATGGACTATCATCACACCACTAGTAACTTGAAGTAACCGTTTCTGACTTCACGTCCTGTGCTCCTGTAAATGCTGTTCAGTGAACTACAGACCTAAAGGAAGATGGCGGGGAGGGGAGAGGGGAGAGAGAGGAGAGGAGAGGAAGGAGAGAGGGGAAGCAGGAGAAAGGGGAAGGAGGGGGGCAGGGACTGGAAAGAGAAGGAGGTGAGCAGCGAAGCAGGGAAGGAGGAAAGGAAACAGAAAAGGGAAGATGGAAAAAACTCATGTGAGAGAGAGGGGAGAGTTCGCACAATACACACCGCAAGAGTAAGGCTCAGTCCGTGAGCAGACAGGTCCACTGTCCCCCTGAATCTTCACATGGGAAACCCTTGGCTCTACTGTCCACGGATGCGGGAACCCGCATCCCATCCTGCGGTGGGTCCAAGCACCCGCAGGACCCGGCACTGCAGACTTATACATCTCAGTCCTTCTTGGCATAGTTGCCCTGAATCCACCTCGCTATCTCCACAGATGAACCTCTGCCAACAACTGGCCAGACAGGTCCTGGGCCCAGCGCTGGCCAGACAGGTATGGGGATGCCTCGGAGGACTTCCAGTCCTGGCCCCTCTCGCTCAGCCTTCTGAGCCCCGGGCTTTGGGGACCCTTGGAGCTCAGGTACCGAAGGTCGGAGAGGCAGCCGGGGTCACAGCTACCCAGCACCCCTGAGCGCCGCCCGCACCAGGGCGCGTTTGCATAAAGTTGCCCAGGTGAATCAATGAGTGGATTCAAATCAATGAAGAAACAAAGAAAGGGAGAGAGCGAAAGAGCCCGAGTTCCTGCGTGCTCACAGCTCACGCGGTCTGGGCGGAGCCCCTGCTGGCAACACGGCGTTTAACGCCAAGGTCCTGCACAATCCAGGCTCTCGCGCTCTGTCCGACGAAATGCCAGAAATTATTACTGTAGACAACAACCTCAATACCTATTCTCTCTGCCCTCGCCGTTTTCTCCATCTTGCTGTCGGACTTTGGAATCCTTCTGGACAACTCTACGCTCCCCGGCGCCGGAGCATCTTCCTCACCTGGTGCCTGACTGCGTGCACTCTGCTCCGGAACCGCGCACCGAGAGCGCCTGAGGCTGCAGGCGGGGAAGGGGACGCCCGCGGCCGGGAAGGGGGCGCTGTCCCCTAGAGGCTTCTGATCCTGCGGACCATCGTCCTGTCCGGGAGAGGCAGTGCAGTTAGAAAGGGTAGAGTCCTTCCAGGGGTCCATGGGTTGCCGCGCAAATACCCCTGCGGGGATCCTTTCTCTATCTCTACGACTAGGGTCACCCCTGGCCAGGTGCGGCCCTAGCCCCCCGAGGTTCACGGAGCATTCCGGTCTGGAGATTTTAATTGAGAGATTTCTGGCAGAGGAGTTCAACAGAGGAAACGGCCTAGGCGTCCCTAAATACGAAAGTCCACCTAGACCGCGGACACACTCACTATGCAAATCACCCCCACCCCTCCCGGTCCCCGGTGCTAGCCAGCTCCGCCCGCTCCACTCGGGGTGGAGAGCTGGAGCCTAGGGTGCTGCCTCTGGGTCTTGGCTGAAGGAGGTAGGAAAACTAGGCAATCTATTCTACGTGTAAAACCCGGGGCGCTGTAGGTTGCAAGTGGGACTTGAAAACGAGAAGTTGCATTTTTCCTTCCACTTACCAAGTCTTAGCCCTGGTGCTGCTTCCGGAGAGTACCTTGCCCACAGAGGCGCCTGTGAACTCAGTCACTGCACGCAGGGACCCTGAAGTCCAGGCTTAGAATTTATGGCTGCATGTGAACAGTTATGTTAATTTAACATCAACCGTCATTTATGTATGGAGTTTCAGCTTTCATACACAGCCCTGTGAGGTCAGTCTTATCCTCCTCCACATTTTGGACTGGGAGAGGAGCCCTGAGTCATGCATTAAGTAACCCAGCATTGAAAACAGGTCCTGCCTCCAGACCCAAACCCATGGTCCTCTCTCCCAGTGCCAGTGCTTTCAGGGTCACCTCTGCGGAGCCCTGCACTGGGATGGCTGCTCAGTAAATGCACGGTGGATCCGATTCCAGGATCGGATTCCTCAGGACTTCCCTGTTTTATATAGTAGCGTGTGTCTAAGCCATATCTGCTCACTCGTTTATTCATCCACTTATTCGGCCCTATTCACACGATAAAGCAGGATGAGGAGCTGTCCTCTGAGCAGGGCTTCCCATGCCCGATGGAGGGCCCTGAGCTTCCAGCCCGCGGGCCTTCCAGTGGAGGGCAGGCCCAGTCTGGTCTAGGGGGTAAGGTGGGGGCAGGTGTCAGGAGGAGGAGAACTCAGCAGCCCAGGTTGTGCCAAAGTCTAGGATGGTCAGACGGCAGGGGTGGAGGGACAGAAGGACTCTGCTCTGAGAAGCAGGACTGATGGTTAGCAGAGAACAGAGAACACAGGAAAAGGGAATTTCGCCAGAGAAAGGCCGGAGGGAGGGAGCTGGAGGCTGGGACGCCAGAGACCAGGGTGGGGTGGGGGTAAAGGTACAAAAAGAGAGACGACAGAGGCCAGGGTGAAGGAGAGAACTGAGGCTGCAGGCATGCTCTCTGAAGAGCCAGGGAGCTGCTGAGCATCGAGGGGACCCTCCAGTGGGTGCCACGGGGAACCCGAAACGGGATCCAGCCCCCCACCCCCACCCCAGTCTCTCTGGCTGCCCAAGTCGGCTGGGGTTGGGGGGCGAGATTGTCGCCGCCCAGGTCATTTACAAAAGCACGAAGTGTGTTCTGTCAAGAAGAGTTCAAAGGCCGGGTGTCACGGCCAAAAGTCACTCGTGCCCGGCCATTCCCAGCAAAACCTGTTTGGCTTCTATTCTTCGTAGGATTCCACGCACGGGAGGAGCCGGCGGAACCTGGCCCCGGGAGGCCGCGGCCAGTCGGGATGAAGGGCTGGAGTCCGGCTCCCGCTCCCCGGCCCCGCGATCACCGGCGGCTCCCTCCTCCCGACCGGAGGCACCTGCGCTGCGAGCTAGCGGGCCGAGGGGCGGCCCCGGGGCTTCGGGGCACTGATCCCCGGGAACCACCTGGGAGGCGGAGGGGCGGGCCGGGGGCGGGCGCACGCTGGGGAAGCGGCCCGCCTCCCGCCTCTCCTCCCGGCAGGTCGGAGCGGGGACGCTGCGGCCCGGGACGCAGGGAGGGGGCCCGCGCCGTGAAGGAGGGAGGGGCCGCGCCGCCTTCGAGAGTCATTGGAGGACGCGGCCTCTCGAAGCTGATAAATAAGGGGCCGGGCCGCGGCTGCCGGCCAAGTTGGACGCCCCAACCGGTGCGAGGGCCAGGTCAGCGCCGGCCCGACGACGCGAAGCGAGGCGACCCCCGTGCGGCCATGGCCTCGCTGCTAGGAACTTACCCGTGGCCTGAGGGTCTCGAGTGCCCTGCCCTGGAAGCCGAGCTGTCGGACGGGCTGTCGCCGCCGGCCGCCCCCCGCCCGCCGGGGGACAAGGGCTCGGAGAGCCGTATCCGGCGGCCCATGAACGCCTTCATGGTGTGGGCCAAGGACGAGAGGAAACGTCTGGCGGTGCAGAACCCGGACCTGCACAACGCGGAGCTCAGCAAGATGCTGGGTGAGTGAGCGGGCGGGGCGCGGCCCGAAGTCGGCGGGCGGGGGTCTGGCGGCTGGAGGCCGGGCGGGTGTAGTGAAGGCGCGCGGGGCGAGGGTGGGACAGACTCGGCGTGCGGACCCACGGGGGCGCGCACCGTGCCCGCTGGGCATCTGGGCGAGCGTGGGTGTGCGCGCGGGGACTGGGATTCCGAGCAGGGACGCGTTGACCAGGCCCAGAGTGAACTGGCACGGCCCGCCGGGGTGGCCGGGGAGGCCCACTGTAAGAGACGGGAGCAGAGTTAGGGGCCCTGGGGCACGGGCGGGTCTGAGCTGCGGCCTGGTGCGGGTACTCGGCTAGGGAGATCCTCGCGCGCACGGACAGGTCGGGTGTAAGGGAGCAGGAAAACCCATCATCCGCTGAACTTCACCACGGGCACAGTCACAGGAAGTCGTACCTCTCATTAACGAATATTGGTGAAGAGAGACCTTGCGGTGGCGCATTCCTGCTTTAACTTAATTATCAAACCAACAGCAAAATGGACTTGATTCGAGCCTCTTTCCCAGTCGCAGGAGTGTAGAAAATTTGATTCGGATGCTTAGGACGGCCTGTGCGGGTATGTCCGAGAACCCGGCCAATTCCCCAGGGCTGCCCTGCGGTCCCAGCCCCGGACGCTGGACTGGGGACAAGTCAGGCCAATAGAGAAAGGATGTTCTGGAGGCGGGGGGCTTCTCTCTCCACTGTCAGAAGCTGGGCACTATATCAGCTCCAGCCAACACCTAATCTCTTTGCCCTTTGTGGTAGTTTTTATTCATTTTGACGGATGGGAACCTTTCAAAGCACTTTGTGTGCCCAGCAGGCGCCAGGCCCTGTAAAAAAGGACAGTGTGTGGTCACCCGAGGCTGGCCCTGCCCCCAGCAACCCCACCCGGCCCATCTTGGAGCCTTTTCTTTTTCCTTTTTCCGCTGGAGCTTGGGGCTCCTTCCCCAGATCGGTGGAATGAGGCCTGACACCCCTCTTTGTGCTGTCTGAAGCCACAGGCCCTCTGGCAGAAAGGGTCCTCTTGCAGTTTGATTGCCCTTTCAAAGCAGCTGATAAGAGTGCGGGTTTCAAAGAGTCTCCCACCCTCTGCCCAGCCCCCTTGGCTAGCTGTTCCCAGGACGAGTTAGTGGGCCAGTGTGTCTTAGCCAGCCCTGTCCCAGAAAAAAAATACTTAAAATCATACTTTATAATGTGTTGGCATAAAGACAAATATATTAAGATATACAATAATAAAACAGTTTCTTAAAGCAGAAAGTTTATATTTTTCTTGAGATTTCTAAAGCAATGAAAACATTTTTTTTTCGGTGAGCCCCTAAATGTAATTTTTGGTGTGACCCAGGTGCTGTGCCTGTTGCCCAAGCACAGCTCTTGTGACGAGGATAGAGCAGGCCCAGCCAAGGGTGGGAGAACTCAGTTTGGAGAGCCTTGTAGGACTGGGGCTGCCTGCTCCCAGGGAAAGGACAGGCAAAGGGACTTGGGTGACAAATGCCTCCTGTGAGCTGATTCCTCTTGGCAGTTGGCACTTAGGCTTCTAGAGGTTACAGTGCATTTTGCAGGAAAGATATGGATTCCTTCCTGCTTAACCACACAGCCCCTGGCACTAGGGAAAGGAAACTGACCTAGTGTTGCTTTGAAAAATGTGGATTTTCTACACCTGCTGAAGCGGAGGGGGCAGCAGGATGATCTATTTCCATCCCAAGCCCATGATCTTGCCCAGCCCTTTCCTTTCTGACTTAGGAAAGGGAAAGGGCTGAATGCGAGAGCCCAGACTTTTTTGACTATTAGCTCTCCAGTCTTTGACTCTAAAAACTTCACACAGTAGCACTCATGTATGTTATGGATGAGAAAGCAGGTAAAGACAGTTATACATTTAGTGGTTTTAAAAATGAACCTATATTTTATGAATACTACAATATCTCGGTACACTCAGAAACTTTGAGTCACATTTTATATTCAGTCCACAGTCAGGGTGTGGGTGTGTCTGGGTCTTGGACCTCTTGCCACAACTTGTGGCCTTAACCACAGGCTGGAAACTAATGGCCAACTCCAAATCTGGAGTTCCTGACAGTGCTCGCTTCGGCAGCACATATACTAAAATTGGAGTTCCTGACACTTTTAAAGTTGTCTTTTCAAATGAGAGCTAACTGTATTAATTGACAACTTCACTGGAATAGTGTTATATACTTTCATCCAAACGGTACTGGATAATCACCTTCCTTCAGCCCCCTCTGTGTACCTGACACCCAGGGCCAGCCCCCATGAAGGGCACCCCCATGAAGGGCAACCACATACATAGCTCTGGACTTGGCCCTGTGCCGAGGGCTCTGGGTGGGAGATGCAGCCCCTTGCCTTCCAAGATTTGGGGCAGGGGGCTGCCCTCTGGGCAATTTGTCTCAAACTTCAGGATACAGTAGAGTCATAGGGGAACTTAAGTTCCCAAGCCTACCCTAGGAGGTAACCATCTAAGGTGTCCAGAAGTGACCTTTAGAAAACCTGCAGCAGGATGGGCAATGTGCTTTAAGAAAGAAAGAGACACTAATCTACGCAATAACATACAAGTGAAAAGGATGAATGGAAAATACACATGAGAGCAGCATTTGTGCACCAGTGGGACACAAGTGTGGGATGCTTCTTCAGAAGAGCATTTTGGGGAGCATCACAGTATATTTTTTACTGCAGGGAAAACAAAGATCCAGGGAAGGTAAGGGGTTTACTTCTATATGGAGAGTCAGTGACTGATAAGGTGCCCTCTCCCATGGTCACAGTAAACAGTTAGAAGCCATAGCTTGTGTGTGTGTGTGTGGCATGAAGGTTCTGTTTGATCTTCAGATATAAGAGCTAATCCTCTGTTGCCATAAATGAGATCCTGTAATTTACATCTTGTAATTTTACCTCCATCTGTGAAGCTGTTGACTGATCCTGAGTACCCTCACAAGAAAGCTGTGATAGATGTATGCCACAAATAATATAGTGTCACTTCCCGAAGGGCAGCGATAACCTAGGAAGGCAGAAGTTTCATTAGGATGCACAAATGATAAGAACTGACCCTCAGAAGGTAAAAGGGAGCCCAAATCAATGTTGTAGTCTACATATTTTTGTCCTGTGGGTGATATTGGGTTAGGTGGACCCTTCACTGAGAATCTCACACTGTTTATACCTTCCTGTTGTCCGGTGGCTTTGATAGGAGAGGTGCCATGATCGTGCGTGCGTGCGTGCGTGTGTGTGTGTGTGTGTGTGTGTGTGTGTGTGTCTTTTGCTCGCGTGCCTTGGAGCAGGCAAGTGGGAGAGGTTGGTTTGGCCTTACTGCACGTGCAGGATGTGGGCTGAGAAGAGGGTGCGGAGTGTGGGGTGCCTTGTGTGAAGAGGGGGCACTGGGTTGGGGGGGAGGGACAGGGGACTCGAGGCAGCAGGCGTGTGCGATGCTCGGCGGCCCCAGTCGAGACAGGTGCACCGGGCGCCCCGAGCCGAGCTGCGCAGAGGCTGACGGCGGCCTTGTCTGACTTGTGTGAGCAGGAAAGTCGTGGAAGGCGCTGACGCTGTCCCAGAAGAGGCCCTACGTGGACGAGGCGGAGCGGCTGCGACTGCAGCACATGCAGGACTACCCCAACTACAAGTACCGGCCACGCAGGAAGAAGCAAGCCAAGCGCCTGTGCAAGCGCGTGGACCCAGGCTTCCTGCTCAGCTCGCTCTCCCGCGACCAGAACTCCCTGCCCGAGAAGCGGGGCGGCGGCCGGGGGGCGCCGGGGGAGAAGGAGGACCGGGGTGAGTACTCTCCGCGCTCCGCGCTGCCCGGCCTGCGGGGCTGCTTCCACGACGGCCCGGCCGGCGGCAGCGGCGGCGGCGGCACCCCGGGCAGCGTGGACGCGTACCCCTACGGGCTGCCCACCCCGCCGGAGATGTCACCCTTGGACGTGCTGGAGCCGGAGCAGACCTTCTTCTCCTCCCCTTGCCAGGAGGACCATGCGCACTCCCGCCGCATCGCCCACCTGCCGGGGCCCCCCTACTCCCCGGAGTACGCCCCCAACCCCCTCCACTGCGGCCACCCCCTGGGCTCCCTGGCCCTCAGTCAGTCCTCGGGCGTCTCTATGATGTCCACCGTGCCTGGCTGTCCCCCGTCTCCAGCCTATTACTCCCAGGCCGCCTACCCGCCTCTCCACTCCAACCTGCACGCCCACCTGGGCCAGCTCTCCCCGCCTCCCGAGCATCCCGGCTTCGAAGCCCTGGATCAGCTGAGCCAGGTGGAACTCCTGGGGGACATGGATCGCAATGAATTCGACCAGTACTTGAACACTCCTGGCCACCCAGACTCTGCGGCTGGGGCCCTCAGCGCGCAGGGCGCGGTCTCTCAGGTGACACCGACGGGCCCCACAGAGACCAGCCTCATTTCCGTGCTGGCTGATGCCACGGCCACGTACTACAACAGCTACAGTGTGTCATAGAGCCCGGGCGGCCCATCCGGCCCGGCCTCACCGCCGCCGGTCCTTCCCGCGCTGAGCGCAGCGCCCCGGGGTGGGCACACACTTCCACGAGCCGCGCGCAGACAGGCTCTGCGGGTCCGGGGCCCCTCCCCCGCCCCTTCCCCTCCGCCCCGCCCCGCTGCGGCCAGTGTTCTGAGTATATTCCTTCAAAAGAGTTTCCATTGGCTCCACCCTGGGAATCAGGCGCGGTCGTTGCTGAGGACGCTATTTCCCGGTAGAGTTTTCACTGACCTCTCCTCCCAGTTTTCAATCCGGAAACAAATTCGGGAAAAGCCCAGCAACATTCGCATCCCTGCCGCTTCTGACACAGCTGCAGGGGTCCTGCCGTCCTGACCTTTGGTCTTGCAGGTGAGGAGAGCTCTGGGCTAAGATTCGGGGACTGGCGGCCCAATCCCAGTTCTGCCTCCGGGGGCTGGGGAGCCCTGACTCCCCTCGCCTCTCCTTCCAGCCCATCCCCCCATCTGCGGAGTGAGGGACAGACTCCGTATCTTAGGTACCCTCCGCTCCAGGGTTTTCCGATTTAGGATTCTCTCCAAAGGAAGCTGAAGCTGGCCTCAGTGAACTCATTCACGTGCAACCTGGTGAGGATTCCGTGCACTGCCCAAGGACCTCAGGCTGCTGCACTTGGTCACCATCTTCCAACATGAATGATCCTAGTCTTCCAAAAGGACCCTTTTAAGAGTTTGAGAAAAAACACTCATCGTGATTTGGGGAATTAACGCCGGGGGTTAACTGCATCACTGACAACGAAATTGAATTCAAGCTGCTTTTTAAAAAACATATATATATATATATATATATTTAAAGATAAGTTCTTTGATAGCTCAGTTGGTAAAGAATCTGCCTGCAATGCAGGAGACCCTGGTTTGATTTCTGGGTCAGGAAGATCTGCTGGAGAAGGGATAGGCTACCCACTCCAGTGTTTTTGGGCTTCCCTTATGGCTCAGCTGGTAAAGAATCCACCCGCAATGCGGGAGACCTGGGTTCGATCCCCGGGTTGGGAAGATCCCCTGGAGAAGGGAAAGGCTACCCATTCCAGTTTCTGGCCTGGAGAATTCCATGGACTGTATAGTCCATGGGATTGCAGAGTCAGACATGACTGAGTGACTTTCTTTTCACTTTCATACATTTCAAAAGAAAATACATGTCTGAATATTTACAGTGTGTATGAGACACACACAACACACACGCCTTCATGCTCAGCCGGAATCAGATACAGTTTGCTGACCTTGGCAATGCCTTGTCAGCCTTCCGTTCCTAATGACCCAAAGAGCAGGGAGCTGGAAAGAGTTTCAGCACTGGAGCATCAGTGTCTTTGAATCTGAATGTGCTGATTTCTTGAGCAAAATTTTACCGTGCTCTCCCTTCTGCAGATGCAAAAAGATTTTCCTTTCCTCTGTCTCCATCTTCCTTTCCTGGACTTTCTTTTTTCTCTTCTTTTCTATTCTTTCTCCACCCCTGAATTGGCTACTGATTCAAAGATCCCTTGACTTAAAAATCCCAGGCATGGTTCCTATGGCAGAAATGGGAATTCGTTCTCCTCACCAGCCCTCTGGTTCTTCAGGTAAGATCTTCGGCCAACACATCAAAGCAACTTCCCTTTATTATACTTACTTCCCAAAGAATAGAAATGCACTGTGATTCAGAAAATATTTCTGAGCCCTGACCCCATCCCAAAAACATTTCCATCCTTCCTCCAAGTCTCTGTTGAAGGAACATACCTATCAGACATAAAAGACAGTTGTCTTATGATTTCAGCATTTTATGCCTGTATGAAATATGTAAGTGTTTTTATATATTCTCCTATTATTTTCACCTTATATTTTGTATTGTTGAAAGATCCTTTTTTTTTCCTTCCAAGGAATTCTCTTGTAAAATCACTTATAAAATATGATTAATCTTTATGCTATTACTGTATGTGACTTTTGGTAATAAATAGTAAACCATGGACAATATGATTGGTGCAGTCCAGAATGTGTATTAATAATCTTATAAAACAGTATCACAGACATTAAGCTAAACTGTTCCACTTTCTGTAGGAACTATATATGCTTTGGAATGGTTGTAGATATTGGTTTGCCTAAAATATTTAATTTAAATAAACATTTTTGTACCACGACCATTCTGTCATTTGAAATACAGTTTGGTGAAGGAAGAAGTTTTCAAGTGAGGCGTAGATATTATGCCAGTTCTCCTTCCGGTGTTGGTCAAAATGTTCTCTCCATCATTTTTTTATTTTAAAAAACTTACCTTGTTGGAGTGGTTGATTGGTTGATTTTATGAATTATGGTAAAGAGATAAAGCCTAATTTTACACCTTAGAAACAGTGTCATTCTTCTTGATATTGAAAGAAAAGACAAATTCACAGCCTAGTTGCAAAACAATTTTCTCCTTGGATAGGATGACTTCACACTTGTAAGGTGGAATGCAGTGGTTGTCAGACTGTCTCAAGATGGGAAGTAGGGCCCAAATATTTGCTTCCTTAAGGGGAAACTCCATTTTCCCCTTCTTTTTGAAATCATCTTTTGAAGACTATTTAGATTGTCCTCTTTCCTATGCATCTAGGGATGTGGTCTTATAAGAATCATGTGCTCTCAAAGCTCCCTGGAATGTTGCAGAGAAAACAGGGCAACACAAGGGTGGGTAATTAAAGGATGTAATATCTTGTTAAGGTTCAAGATGAAAATCCCAGCCAAACAGTGTCCGGAAAAAAGCGATGATTCCTCAGTCCCCAGGCCATTCACTACATCTGGCTCCTCTCTGTGGGAAAGCCGTTGTAACTTGTTCATGTCAATAGAAGCCCTGTGTTCTTCCAGGGCCTCTGGGCCAAGGAGTGGGTCTTGGGAGGGTCCGATCAGGCAGACGTTCTTTCTGCAAATTTGGATCGTAATCTCTCGTCATTACTTTAATAGCACTTTATAGATGTAGGGAGTTTTACAGCAAGTTTTATGGTCTGTTTCTCATTCCCAGCCCCAGATGGGGCCCATCATCACTCCACCCCATTGCACAGTCAGGAACACTGAGGCCCAGGGAGGGAGGGGGCACCCTGGGGTCACCCTACTCAACTGGTGGAGGCTGGGGTTTCGCTGGCATTGACAGTCTCCCAGTTAGAAGGCTCATGCCTTTTATAGAGACTCACCAGACGTAGGATTACATCTGGCCGGTTTTTACCTCTCACATCCCAGGGAAAAAGGATGGACAAAGGGGAAATGACAAGGCTAACATGAGATGACACCCGAATTCCTTGCTGCCGAGGCCCACCACCGTGGCCAGCCGACAGTGGCCGCCTGCAGCGTCATCGCCTGGCGGGAGAGCTTGTCCTGCAACGTCCACTGGCCCTATCTATGTGTCAGCGTCAGTGTCCGGCCCTGGACGGGGCCAGAGGGGCGTGTGTCATTCCGGGTCATACTGTGGGGGCGAGGGTGGTGTCCCCCGCCTTCGGGAGGGCAGGGCACTGACCTGCGACAGGGAGCTTTCTCACTTTTGCCCAGCTGTGAGTAAGACGGTCATGCCTGGAAGCCAGGGGCATTATAGAGTTCTGGCCGCCCCTCCCAGGTACCCAGCTCTCCTGCCTGCCCCTCCTGGGACAAGCGTACTTTTGGCTTTGGCTGATGAGAATTGATGTGCGTGCACCGTTTTATGGGTTGTTTTCCTAAAACACGAATGTTACCACGTCACACTTCCTTAAGACCCTTCGGTGCCTGTGCGTCGCCCATGGCACACAGGGTCCCCAGGGACCCCGCGAGGTTCATGGATCTGAGGAGGGGCCCTGGTACTGTGTCCACACGGCCAGCCCCCACCCCCTGCCCCTTCCCCACAGTGTAGCCACGGCCTGGAAAGCCTATTGTTCTCTGAAAATGCTTTCTGCCCCAGGCTTCTGTGCTTTTCCCAGCACTGTTCCCCTACCAGGGAGACCCTCACTCTCATGGCCTGTCTGATGACATCGACCCACTGTCCAAATCCAGCTCAGACACTCCCACTCGTGCTGGCCGGGGGCAGGTCACTCTCGTCTCTGAGCTCCAGCGGGAACTTGATGGGATCTAGCACTTACAGCTGGTGTTGGTGTGATCCATTTGTGTGAGTCTTCCCCAGCAGGGCAGATACATAGTAGCTGCTCAACAAGTAAGTGGATGAATAAATGAATAAGGTAAACATCTGAGAAGTCCTGTAGGTATTCCAGTGAGTCCTGGTGCTAAAGACCTGAAATCTTCTGGGTCCCTAATCTCCTCACTCATCTCTCTGGAAACCCAGACCCTGGAGCCCATGTGTGTGCAGTTCTCAGGGCTCTGAGACAGAATGTGATATAGCCATGGCCATATAGCCTCCCCTGTTACAGAAGTAAATGAGTCAGGAGGTGGACACAGAGGACCCAAGCATCTCCTCTCCTGTCTTATCCTAGAGTACCAAAATAGAGCTGAGGGCAGGTGATTTGTAGCATTTTTAACTTCCTACCTTTCCTTTTGAAAAGCCTTTGCTGTTGATTTCATCCCCGTGAAAGGGATTTGGACAGAAGGAAGGAAGGAAGGAAGGGAACAAAATATTTATCTGTATTATCTATCCATCCATTGAGCTCATCCACCTACTTCACTTACTTCATCTTTCTACCCATCCATCCACCCACTTAACCATTTATCACCTATCTAGCTATCAATTCAGTTCAGCCGCTCAGTCGTGTCCAACTCTTTGCAACCCCATGAATTGCAGCACGCCAGGCCTCCCTGTCCATCACCAACTCCTGGAATTCACTCAAACTCATGTCCATCGAGTCGGTGATGCCATCCAGCCATCTCATCCTCTGTCGTCCCCTTCTCCTCCTGCCCCCAATCCCTCCCAGCATCAGAGTCTTTTCCAATGAGTCAACTCTTCGCATAATCTACTGATATTTTAATTTTCAAAAGAAACATAGTCTTTGTAGAAAGTTTAGTAAAAAGTAACATCATAGGTAAAAAAATAAGTCATCTATTGTCAACAACTTAGCAACATTACTGGTAATTTTTTTTTATACACATCAGTGTATTTTGTTTGTTTACTCAGACCAGTCCTTTTTTGTTCGTCTAGCTTTACAGAGACACGGGTATTTTATGATAGGCATTTTTAGTTATTAATATTACATAGACATTTTCTTGTCCTTAAACTTTACCTTTCTGCTAAGAGTGTTGAAAAGGGCAGTTGAAAAATCAACATGAAAAAAAATATTAGAAAAAAAGAAAAATTACACACTCCATGACCTTGATATAACTGGTTCATTTTTGTATACTCAACTCCCCAGTCCTGTATTCAAGCATTCAAGATATAGATACCATTGGTATTTGGTTTTATCCTTTCAACATCCTATTATAGAAATTTTGCCACATTGATAGCTGTCTTCATGTTTATCACTTTTGATGACAACACAGTACTTCAGTGTATGAATGTGGCTTGATTTACTTAGTACTAGATAACTAAGTTGTTCCGTTTTCGTGTTTCGCCATTATAAACAGCACGGCAGTGCACATTTACTTGTTTCTGTCCTTGGCTAGATTCACAGTCAGGTATCGCAGGTCTGAGCTATGAGTGAGTTTACAGCTTTTCATCGAGGCACAGAATGGCTCCATGCAAGCAGTCCCCAGAATGAACTCTCTCCTACCAGGAAGAAGGCAGGCTCCTGAGGACAGTTTTTACCTGATTCCAGCCTGCCCATGCTCAGTGGTCTTCCCCTGTCACGGCAGCTCATCTTCCTGAGGACAGTGATGAGCTTACCGTCGCTTCACCGACACATTGGAGGTATTCCTTTCCTCGGTCACCACAGTAGACGGCACACCCTTCCTGAAGCGCCAGTTTACTCTATGGAAGAAAGGCTTCCTCCGTCAGTCAATGTGGGAACCGAATTGGTCCTCAGAGTCCCCCAGGGCACAGGGCAGCTGGCTGCATTCACAGGGCGCTCAGAGCTCCAGGGAGCAGGAGAGGGTCTGGAAAGAGCTGGGAACCAGGGCAGGAGTGACCTCCCCCCATCCCTGGATTTTGATTGGAACTTGGGCTAATCTCTGGACCTGTTCTCTCATCCAGGACAGATAGTGAATTTCTGGGCTTGTGAGAAGTTGTAAGGCTTTATACACATGTACAGAATAGCTGTTGTCTACTTCAGATCTCTTTAAGCAATTTTTATGACTTTTAGAGCTGGAGGCTGGTACTAGATTAAAAAGCCTGGATCCACGTGTTTCTCAGTTTATCACACTGAGACCGATTGTGCAGGAGACCTCACGATGTGGGAGAGGGGCTTGTAGAGAGGAACCCTCCTTGTCTGGCACGGAGCTGGGATTGACAGAGACAGTCTGGGTCGTTGAGTCCATTTCCCTGTCTCTACTGAGGACTGAGTCTTAGCCATTCTTCTTCAGACGGGTTTCTAATTGATTTGAGTCTTCTACAGAAAGAGGTTTTTCTCTTAAGAGAGTCGAATGAGTTCCATCATCAAAAAGTTCTTTCTCAGGACTTCCCTTGGCAATCCAGGAAGATCCTTGACTTGTTAAGACTCTGAGCTTCTACTCCAGGAGGCGTGGATTTGATCGCTGGACAGGGAACAAGATCCCGTATGCTGCACAGTGCGGCCAGAAAGTTTTTAGAAAGTTCTACTTTGTACCTTTTTGTACCTCGCCTAAATCCCTCCTAGCTCAGTTTAAATCCATGTACGCTTGATGTCATCTGCAGAAATTAACGGGACTTGTCCCCAAGTGATCCTCCCCCTGGAGGCTGTTGGTCATGCTCTTCCCTTCTTCATCATGGGACCATGTAAAGGCCCCGATGCAGCCTGGATTTCCTCCAGATCCTCTCAGGCCTGCCTTCCCTTGAACCAGAGGGACATGGGATTAGGGTGGGGGTGACAAGGAAGGTCCCCCTGTTATACAAACCATGAGCGAGGAAGGCGGGGGATCACCCAAGACTGGGAGAGGACTCTATTATGGGCACTTTTGGGATGTTCTACGTGTAGGCACGGAGTGTAGCCATCTCTCAGAGGGTCACACCTGGGCCAAAATGTGAGTCCCCTAGCTCTGCTCACTGTCCTTTCACTGGTCACTCACCTTCCATCCATCCAAGAGGCCTGGGGAGGCACAGTTCTAGGACAAATTCAGTTCAGTTCAGTTCAGTTCAGTCGCTCAGTCGTGTCCGACTCTTTGTGACCCCATGAACCGCAGCATGTCAGGCCTCCCTGTCCATCACCAACTCCTGGAGTTCACTCAGACTCACGTCCATCGAGTCAGTGATGCCATCCAGCCATCTCATCCTCTGTCATCCGCTTCTCCTCCTGCCCCCAATCCCTCCCAGCATCAGAGTCTTTTCCAATGAGTCAACTCTTTGCATGAGGTGGCCAAAGTACTGGAGTTTCAGCTTTAGCATCATTCCTTCCAAAGAAATCCCAGGGCTGATCTCCTTCAGAATGGACTGGTTGGATCTTCTTGCAGTCCAAGGAACTCTCAAGAGTCTTCTCCAACACCACAGTTCAAAAGCATCAATTCTTCAGTGCTCAGCTTTCTTCACAGTCCAACTCTCACATCCATACATGACCACAGGAAAAACCATAGCCTTGACTAGACGAACTTTTGCTGCCAAACTAGTGTCTCTGCTTTTGAATATGCTATCTAGATTGGTCATAACTTTTCTTCCAAGGAGTAAGTGTCTTTTAATTTCATGGCTGCAGTCACCATCTGCAGTGATTTTGGAGCCCCCCAAAATAAAGTCTGACACTGTTTCCACTGTTTCCCCATCTATTTCCCATGAAGTGATGGGACCAGATGCCATGATCTTCGTTTTCTGAATGTTGAGTTTTAAGCCAACTTTTTCACTCTCCTCTTTCACCTTCATCAAGAGGCTTTTTAGTTCCTCTTCACTTTCTGCCATAAGGATGGTGTCATCTGCATATCTGAGGTTATTGATATTTCTCCCATCAGTCTTGATTCCAGCTTGTACTTCTTCCAGCCCAGCATTTCTCATGATGTACTCTGCATATAAGTTAAATAAGTAGGGTGACAATATACAGCCTTGATATACTCCTTTTCCTATTTGGAACCAGTCTGTTGTTCCATGTCCAGTTCTAACTATTGCTTCCTGACCTGCATACAAATTTCTCAAGAGGCAGGTCAGGTGGTCTGGTATTCCCATCTCTTTCAGAATTTTCCACAGTTTATTAGGACAAATTGGGGAACCTTAAAACAAGGAACATAAGCCCCTGGATTCTGAAAAAAATCAGTGGATTCTGATGAGTGAAATAGCTTTGCAGCAGGGACCTCAGGGCCATTGTGTCTTAGAGGTTCTGTTGATGGGATCTGAGAGATGTGGTTGACTTCCACAGGTGGGGGTCCCGCCACGAGGACGGGTGCCCCAAGGTGTCCATGTGCTCCATACGTGTCTCAGCATGCTGGCTTGCCCTTATGACATCAGAGAACCCAAGAGAGCTGTGTAGCTCCTCTGCTCCAATTTTGACAAGCCTTATGACTTCCTTTTTCTTTATCCCCTTTCCTGAAAAATAGAAGCACCAGCTGCCACATCTCAGGGTGCTGTGAAGGTCCAGGAAAGCATGTGTAACATCCTTAAGATCTGCAAGACAGGGTATAATAAGATAGATTGATTTGTTCCGATGTGGGCCATCAATCGAATTAGGTATCCTCATGTAAACAAAGCAGTTACAATTTTACTGGAAAGAATTCTCATCCTAGCTCTGTGATCTTGAAAAAAATCAGAGGTCAGAGCTGGAAGGAATTTATTTTTTTGGCTTTATTTATTACTTATTTACTTTTGGCTGCACTGGGTCTATGTTGCTGCACACAGGCTTTCTCTAGTTGCAGACTGTGGGGACTATTCTCTTACGGTGCAGAGGCTTCTCATTGTCGTGGCTTCTCCTGTTGTAGAGCACAGGCTCAGTGGCCATGGTGTACAGGCTCCTTGGCATGTGGGATCTTCCTAGACCAGGACTTGAACCTGTGTTCCCTGCATTGGCAGGCAGATTCTTATCCACTGGACCACCAGGGAACCCCAGGAACTGTTATCGTGTTGTCAATCCCCAGACTTGATGAAAAAGGAACTGGAGGCCAGGAGAGGTCAAGGGATTCACTTGAGAGGGAGCAGCTTGGAGCAGAAACTGGTGAAGGGCCTTGAGTGCGGAGCTGTGAAGGGGAGGGGCCAGGAGGGCCCCGCCCTCAGGACCCAGCCTGGTCAGTCATCCTCAGCAGTGCTGGCCCAGGAGGCTGGCTGGGACAGGGCTAGGGGAGACCTCCACCTCCATGGCCTCTCTGCTGGATGGGGGGAGCCTTGAGTGGGGGCTGGGGGGGTGGCTAGTGGCACAACAAGGACACGGGTGATGGGACAAAGTGTTCCTCGGAATGCAGCCGGTAGGGGATGCAGGAGCCTATGAGTGGGCATGCCCAGGAGACTTCCCAAGAAGATTCTTCCTGGATTCCTGCATCCTCCGGGTGCTGACCCAGGAGAGGGGGGCTGGGGATGAGTGTCCTGGGAAGGGAGAGCTCCAGTCTGCTCTGGTGGGAGGTGGGCACATGGCCCTAGGCTCCCAGGCCCTTCTGGGAATGGGGGAGGGGGCACAGAAGGAGCCGGACGTCTCTGGGAGCCTGGGCCCCTTTGTTGTGTTTCTGCCACCCCTACCTGCCCCCTGTGACCTGGCTGCAGGCGCCCAAAAAGGTAGTAGGTGGTTCAGGGTTGGCAGAGGGGCTGGGAAGCCGGGGCAGAACCCCGAAGTGGCCATCATAGCCCAGCACTGTCTGCCGCCCTGGTGGTTGGGGGACTGAAAGGAGGACGAAGGGCTGCAGGAGGGGCCCGGAGAGGGCGGAGGAGCAGCCTGGTGCCGAGTGTTTTCCTGCCCCTGGGAGCTGCTGTGACCAGGAGGAGGAGGATGTGGCCTGAGCCCAGTGTTTCCTGCCTGATAAGCCGGCCCCTCCCTGGGAGCCACGGCCAGGCTACCTTCGCGCCCAGAGCCCTGCCCAGGGAGGGGCCGGCCGAGGAGGAAAATCACTTCTCCAGATTAGCTAGCCCAGGCCGAGCCTTCCTCCCCCACCCCGTCCCGAAGCAGCCACAGGAAACAGGGCTGGGGCCAGCACGCCCAGAGGTCCCCACCTTCAGAGCACTCAGGCTCCAGGCCCAGGGACTCTGGCCTGTCTTGGGGCCTCAGAGGCCACGTCCCCCGAGAGCGGACGCCTTCCTGCTCCAAAGTCAATCATCTCCAAGGAGGGCAGGGAGTGTAAATCTTTTTATGCGTTTGTCAGATCTCGTGCCTGGGGTTCAGGCTGCAAAGCTGGTCCGTTTCTTTAGTGTCAGTCCACGCACCAGCCCCCTCCCACCTGGCCACCATCCGAGGGCAGAGGGTGGACAGTGGTGGGCTGGGCAGGCCCGACGCCAGGCTGGCGCAGAGGGAGGGGCCAGGGCTGCCCTGGGCCCCAGCTGCTGCCCTGCTCTGCCCTAATGGGCTGTGTGGCTGGAGTGAGATTCCGACCCTCTCTGAGCCTTGCTCCCTTCTAACTGGAAGGGTGAGGAGCAGCAGCCACACAGGAGCAGAGGGTCTCCCTCCCAGGGACTTGGGGAGCTGCATGGGCAGTGACCACCCCTCTGAGAAGGGCTGGCTCTCAGAGAGCAGCCCATCCCCACTGAGGGAGGGAAGGAGGGCCTGGAGGGGCAGCGCCTGCTCATTAATGTCACCTCGAGCTGACTTGCCCCTGCTCTGCTTTCCTCTCCCGTAGATAATGTCCTCTCTGGTCTCGTTCCCACCATCCTGTCCCTGGGCCCAGTCTCCTCCCTGGGAGCCAGGATACCTGGGACTCCAGGTTGGGGGCAAGGATTATGCCTAGGACCCCAAGGCAGGCAAGAGGGGGCTTCTCAGAGACACCAGTCCTGGAAAGGGTTAGGGGGCTGCTCAGACACACAGCCATCAATGGGGACCCCACCAGGACTGCAGGCTGCCGACATCCAGGCATGCCCCCCCGCCCCCACCAACCCAGCAGCTGGCTTTCTCACAGGCCCCCCGCTCTGGGTACTCTGCCCCCAAACTGGGGTGCATCTCCTCACTCAAGCCCAGACCTGCTCCCTAGGCCCCTGATAAAGGCATCCCCTCCACCCTCATCAGGAAGCCAGTTCTTGGTCATTAAAGTGCACAAAGGGAGAATTTAATGTCCAGCACAGGTGAACATGTGCTTGCCTTGCAGAAAACATGTGCATAGGTATTGGCAGACACCCTAGTGGGCACGTGCACGAGGAGACATAGGCAGCACTCTGCTCTTCACACTTGCGGGCACTGTCTACAAAGCGCTCCTGGGTTTGGTGTCTCCCGTGACCATGGCAGCCATCCCAATGCAGGTATGATTATACCCTTTCACAGGTGGAGCTGATGCTCAGGTGAAGTAAAGCAGGGCTGAGTCAGGTCCCGTCGCTGATAAGCAGAGATGGGGATCCCGCCGATGAAGCAGGAGACAAACGTGCCCTCCCTGGCTCCTGCTTCGGAGGACGGACTGTCTCTCGGCTGTGCCTGGGGTGAGTGTCCACCCACCACAGCTGACCCTGAACAGCTGGTGGGCGGCGGAGAGGAAGGTGGGGAATTCCCTGGGCTGCTAGTCGGCTCGCAGCCCGGGTGATGGTGCAGGGCCACACGAGCTGCCTGGGCTGTGCTGTCCCCGGATCTGGGGTCCCCTGGTCATGGGAGGCCTATAGATAGGAGAGGTGGGTGAAGGAAGGAAAATTGTATTCTAAGCCTTTCCATTTTATGCTCTGCAGAGCTGGCTCAGCCATTTGTCTGCTGTGTGACCTTGGGCAAGTTACTTTCCCTCTCTGGGCCTCTGTAAATTAGGAATCTGGACTTGAAGTTTCTAGAGGCTAGAATACCTTGGTTCTCTGAACCTGTGAAAAGGAGCAAGAAGAAGAGGTGTTCCCCTCCTCTCTACTCCTGGCCTCAGCCTGGAAGTGGTCTCTAGGGAGGTGGCAGTTATGGGGGGCCCTGGATGGGGTCCCCCTGAGCTGCACACATCTTTGCTGGGGGTGTGGCTCCCACATTCAGGCCCTGAACACATCCCTCCTCATCATCCCTTCTTGCCTCAGCTGCCTTGGGCTCTCGCCCAGCCTTGTCACCAGGCCACGGCCTAAGGCCCCCAGACACCTGGCTGGGCCCCAGTTCTATGTGTCACCAGGCCTTGGCACCACCTCCTTGGAACTCTGCCTCACCTTGCCCAAGTCATCTGATCCATCTACCTATCCACAGAGGGTGTTTGGCCTGACAAAATGAGGCAAGAGGCCCCTGCTGTCAGAGCCCAGCCTGGTAGGTCCCCACGTAACCCTGATACCCAGGAGCGTCCCTCCCGTCAGGTGGGACCAAGTGAAGTCTGCAACTGGGTCCTCCGTGGCCAAGGGGGACTCCAGGACGCCATCCTCCCAAGCCCACAAGTGCTGTCCACTCCCAGGCCTCCCCACAGCCACTTGACTATGGTCCTGAGGCCAGCCAGAGGGGCCCATAACGTCTGCAAATGTCCCTTTGGGACAAGCTTCTGCCTGCCTGCTACCACCAGTAAGGTGAGGCCCAGACCTTTCTGAGGGATGCTCAGGCCCCAACCCAGCTAGCAGCCTCCTCTCCCCTGACTTACTGCCCATAGAGCACACTGTGTTCTGGGCACAGCAGATTTCCAAATGGGGCTTGTTTCCTCATTCCCCTATGCCTTTGCTTAGGCTGTTCCCTCAGGCTGAAATGCCCTTCCCCACATTTTCACTTGGTGGACTCCCACTCAAGTCTTAGGACGCAGCTTGGATGTTTCTCCTCTCAGAAAGCCTCTTCCACACACACTCCACCCATCCAACCCACCTCCCCCAGCCCGTGTCCCCAGAGAGTGTGTGCATGTTCCCATCAGCCTCTCATGCAGTACCGAGCATGTGATAATGCAATCTGTTTTCCAGCCTGTGTCCTCCCACTAGTCTAGGAATGGATTTATCTGGGAAAGGCATCTTCTTTATCTCTGATTCCACGGGGCCTGCTCCATGCCAGGCACACAGTGGATGCCCCGTCAGCGTCTGCTGGATCATAGAAGCTGCTCAGGGCTCGAACACTTCTGGTCCGCCCTCTGCTCAGTGTTTGATCTTAGACGAGTTGCTTCATTTTTCTCTGGGACTCGGCTTTTCTACTTGTAAATCGGTTAGTACTCGCTTATGTCGAGAGATTTCAGATTACGGTAATTAAAAATAGAAACTCAGGAGATGGTCGATGGTGAGATTTACATTCATAATGCAATCTCTCTCTCTCTTCTTTTTAAGTTTGGCTGCACTGGGTCTTCGTTGCTGTTGGGGCTTCGTGTAGTTGGGGTGCAGTGGGCGGCTCACTGGGGCGGTGCCTCTTGCTGCGGAGCGCGGGCTTCGCTGGTTGCAGCGTGCAGGCTCACGACTGCTTCACTAGGTGCAGTAATCGTGGTGCATGGGCTTCGTTACTCCTCAGCACGTGGACTCACCCTGATCCAGGGAGCGAACCTGTGTCCCCTGCGTTTGGCAGGCAGATTCTTATCCACTGTACCACCAGGGAAGTCCCACAATCACCTTTTGATGATCACTGGAAAATTTTAATTCTACACTGGCCGTCTGCCACCTTTTAGTCTGTCTGTACCCCACCCTTGGCCATCTGTCAGGAATGAAAGCTATTTGTAATGTCCCCAGAGGAGCAGGTCAGGAAGAAAATCGGTGCTACGTGTGGGGAGATGATACATACAGATATATATTACACAAACTCATCTATATACGTATATTACACACACATATGTATTATATACACATATATTATACACCTGTACACACATATATTGCACACAATCAGTTATACATAAATACATATTGCACACATACGCATACATATCATGACTTTCCAAGGCCTGATACAAAAGATTTTGGGACAGCTTATTCTCCCAACCCAATGGGCCAATCCAAGCAGCTGACTCTAATGATTCCTGTTGCTGCTGTTGTTCAGTTGCTCAGTCGTGTCCAACTGTTTGTGACCCCATGGACTGCAGCACGCTAGGCTTCCCTATCCCTCACTATTTCCAGATTTTGTTCAAACTCATGTCCATTGAGTCAATGATGCCATCCAACCATCTCATCCTCTGTCACTCTCTTGTCCTGCCCTCAATCTTTTCTAGCATCAGGATCTTTTCCAATGAATCAGCTCTTCACATCAGATGGCCAAAGCATTAGAGCTTCAGCTTCAATGTCAGTCCTTCCAATAAATATTCAGGACTGATTTCCTTTAGGATTGACTGGTTTGATCTCCTTGCAGTCCAAGAGACTCTCAAGAGTCTTCTCCAGCACCACAGTTCAAAAGCATCAATTCTGTGGTGCTCAGCCTTCAAAGTAAGGAGTTGGCTGCTAATTCTATAGTAATAAGGTTGTAAGTTCTCTTTGCAAGTAAATTTAGCCCCTTGGTAAGTTATCTTTTCCAGGCCTAATTTTAAAACCCTTTATTATTTTTTGTTGTAGTCCTTCTAGACTTTTCTCCCCCTAGGTCTATGTATGTGTTTACCCACGTATTTTTAAACTTTATTTTAGGATATTGGGATTACATTGTTTTGTAAATTTGCTTTTGTAAAAAGTGAAAATGTAGCCTGAATACATTTCTGCAGCACTGCAGGCCTCTGAACAGGTGATGAACTCTGTTGTAGGCTCTTCTAGAAGTCACGTTTCCGATCCCCATGTTACGGAACCCCACAAATGCCCCACAGTTTGCTGAGGAAGCCTGAATTGCCGTAAATGAGGATCCACTTCCTCAACCAGAGAGTTGACCTGCCGGTCACACTGAGGAGGAAAGGTGTACAACCCCAATCTTTGGGGTACCTCAGCCTTCAGCAGGGCCCCCTCTGCAGAAGCCATCCTACCTCAGGACTCTGTCCTGAGCATGTGTGCCCAAAGAGTGTGTGGGGCTTTCTTGCCACAAAGATAAGGAGGCACATGTTCACTTTCTGAATGTGGGTTCTGGGACTTCCCTGGTGGTCCAGTGGTTAAGACTCTATGCTTCCAATGCAGGGGGTGCAGTTTCGATTCCTGCTTCAGGAACTAAGATCCCATATGCTGGGGAGCTAAATAAATGAATGTGGGTTTTGTTTGCAACCGAACGTCTATTCTCAAATGACATGTTTCCTGCTCCCCGGAGTCATCTGCCAGCCGGATCTCAGGGGAAGGCCCCTAGGGCCCAGGTGCAGGCTGCAAGGATGCCCACTTGCAAGGCCAGGCCGGGCACCCAGAGGGAAGTGACTTGTCCGTGGCTGCGCAGTGAGTCAGCAGCTTGGCCCGGCTGCCCTGAGTGCTGGGAACCGGCCCGGGGCCCAGCACCGCTGCCCAAGCCTCTGACGTGCACCGTCTTGCTCAGGGCGGAAACCTCTCTTCCTGGGAAGGAGGGTAAAGGCCCAGGGGTGCCCGGGCTTGGAGGTGCCTCCTCTGCTAGAAACGGCCCAGTGACTTTGGGGTGACCTTTTCCTGTGCACTTCCCCTCGGTTCAGCTTGGCTGTGACTGTGCAGGACATGGTCTTCCTGTCTCCTCGATGTCGGGGAAGAGTATGCCCAGAGGGCAGGGCTCCCCCTCTTGCTGCCTGTGGGGCCTGGGGTGAGTCACTCACTTCCTCCAGCCTCAGTTTCCTTAGCTGGAAGAACAGGGATCCTGAAGACCCCCTCACGGGGTGAGAGGGTGGATCGAGATTCCAGGTTCTCATCAAATGACTCAAAGGTGGTGCTTAATAAATTCGCGCTTTTCTTTTGGCTTCATCCTGTTACTGCCCATCCGCGGACACGACTCACACTGGGGGCCCTTTTCCACAGTCCCTCCCAACCCTGGTCTGCACCAATCTGGCCTGGTGGACGGCGCCTGGGTGCACAACAATCAAAATACAATAGGGTCGCTGTGCAAATGCAACTTCAAGACAGGCTCCCTTATTTCCCTTTAAACTTGGACTCCAGGAGGCCCCCAGCACCCCCTACACACAGACATTCTGAGCTCCAGATTCCACCAGCCAGCCTTTTCTCTGACACTGCCACCCACCCTAACCATCACCCTCCTCCCAGCAGAAGCCCTTACTCAAGAGCCACCTGTCGCTGAGGCCTCCCTTCTGGTGCCCTCCTGACCTGTGTGCCTGTAGGCTGTCACCCACGGTCACACAGTGCCCTATGGACAGGGTTCCTACTCCTTGGGGCTCACCTCTAGCTCCAGCCTCCGAGAGGGGAGGGGTTGCATTGCTGTGATGGCTGGTTTAGGGAGAAGAGTGGACGCTTAGGGTTAGGTGTGAGGGGCCTAGGCTCGAAACCCAGCAGGTCACTTATTAGCTTGGGGACAGTAGGTGAGTTCTCTGACTCCTCTGAACTTCAGATGAGGGTATTGAAATAAGGTCTTAAGTTAGAGATGATCTTCACTGTGCTATTTTTTGAAGTCTTCTCTGTGTCTCATTCATTCCAGGGGTTCTACAAATACTCCTTGAATGGAGTAGCAGCCAGCATGCTTGACTGGGTTGTGTGCCAGTGATGGTCATGAACATGGTGCAAGCAAAGCTGTTCCTGGAGGCCTTTTTGGTTCCAGTCTGAGCTCCTTCCCCGAGTTGAAACCCTCAGCCCTTTCACAGACTCCCTCCTGTGCTACACGTTTGAAAAGTTTTCAGTAGCTGTTCACAATAGATCTGAGTGTGGGATTTCCGGGGACAAAGACCTGATGGCAGGGAGAAGGCAGCCCTTCTGGCACCCTTCCACCCAGCATTCCAGGTGTTTGAGCCCTGAGTTGATGTCATCACCAAAGACCACGATGGTGACCTTGGGCAATTTCCTTTCTCTCCCTGTTACTCATTCTCCTCAGCTGTACTGCAAGGTGGCTAAAGTGGGTACCCCTAGGATCCCTTCATCTCTGCTGTTCTACATCTCTGAGGAAAAAAAATCCTCCTTATCTCAAATAAAAGTAGTATTTTATTCTCAAATTTCAGATAGAATGACAGTAGCCATATGGGTTTCAAGGGATAGTAATTGCTGAGTATTGGTGGGTAGCATTAATTAACAAATTTGCTTCTGTAATTAACAGTTTACTTAACTCTTCATTTATCCTGTGTTCTGGGTCAGTGTGGCAGATCAAAGTTGGTTAAGAATGCTTTGTCACTCCTTGCCCTGAAAGGCATGTCTATTTTCCCACTCCCCTGATTCTGAGCTGGATCTAGCACTGCTTTGACCAATAGGACAATAGAATACAGTTCTGCTTTAAGAGGATTGTCACCTTCTATTTCCTACTGCTTGGAACCTGGTTGCCATGTTGTGAGGAAGCCCAAGCAACCATAGAGAGAACCCACATGGAAGGTCAGGGCTCCGAGTCAACAGTCTCAGCTGAGCTCCCAGCCAGCCACCAGCACCAGCGTACCCGCTAGCCATGCAAGTCAAGCATCTTTGAAGTGATTCCTTCAGCTCAAGTTGAGCTATTTTAGCTGATTCCATGTGGAGCAGAGACAAGCAGTCCATATGAACCCTGCCCAAATAGAACGATCCTGATTATTGCTATTTTAAGCCATTAATTTTGGAGATAGTTTGTTACCCAGCAATAGTCACTGAAACTTCAGAGTTAGTGCTAGTGTGGTGGTGGCGGTTCAGTTTTTCAGTTGTGTCCAACTCTTGTGACCCCATGGACTATAGCCTGCCAGGCTCCTCTGTCCATGGAATTCTCCAGGCAAGAATAATGGAGTGGGTAGCCGTTTCATTCTCCAGGAGTGCTGGTATATGGAAACCCAAAGATAAATTCATGTCTTAGCCTATGTTCCTTTTAAAACCAGAACCTAAGACAAAGGCTTGCTTGCAGCATATAGCTTCTTTGAGAAGTGTCCTCAAAAAGAAGAAATGAAGCCCAAAGGGGGAAGACAGAGGAGGAAAAGCCAATATTTAGGTGTGTCTCTGAGTTGTCCGCTACTGGGAGCAACTAGTGCTTCATCCCATGGGACCTTCTGAGAAGCCCCCATAGATGGTGTCTCAGAATGGTCTGCCTGAGAGATGAAAGGAAGAAGCATTTAGCCACAGGCCCCCTCCCCCCACTGGCTAGAGTGTTCTATGGGATCTTAGGGATCCCACACTTCCAGGACGTGCATGGTTCCTGACAGTGCCTCAGGCTGTGACAGGAGCAAAGTCCCGGGCAGAAAGCAGGGGACATTTGACAAACACTGGAGTAAGGACAGGCACTATGGAATGGACAAAATTGGCATGGAGCAGTTACTGTAGGCTTGGCTGGAATCTGAGGTGAGGCCCTGAGAATGAGAGGTGGCCCCACAAGAAACGTATGGGATGACACGTTTGAAGAAGCCGAACAGCTGGGGACCTTCTTAGCGCATGCGCCGTGGCTACTCCATGAAGTTGTCAGTCTCTCTCAGTTGCACCTGCAGGGTGGGGATAACTCTGGGCTTTGAGTCCCCATTACCAGCAACCTCCTGGTTCAGAGTTTGAAAGTGAGTCTCCTCAGGACACTAAGACGTCCAACTGGCTTTGTTCTGGAGGCAGTAGCTGCTGGCCCACGTTAGTGCTTCTTGCAAAGAATCTTGAGTAGCGCTGCCCACCTTTCAGCAACAGCCCTATCCTTTTGCTAGGGGAGTTCCAAAGCTTTTTTTTCACTCATCTGGCCTATTCACAAAAACGATAGAGGCATTTGGAGTCTTCCAGAAGAAAACACCTAAGGCCGGTTTACAGAAGAGACTCTTTCTAGCTGTACCACTTCCTTTGCACGGGGATCATGGAGGTGGCATTTCCAGATTGTGCTGGAAATCTGAACTCCACAGGAAGGACAGCCTCCCCAGAAACTCTTCTGAGATGATGGTGTCTGGAGAATACCATCTTTTTTTTTTTCCAATTGGAATGTAGTTGCTTTACAATGTTGTGTTGTGTACACTGCTGTACAACAGTGTGAATTAGCCATAAGTGTACATAGGTCCCCTCCCTCTTGGCTCTCCCTCCCACCCCACATCCCATCCCTCTAGGTCATCACAGAGCACCCAGCTGAGCTTCCTGCACTATACAGCCGCTTCCCACTAGCTATCTATTTTACACATGGTAGTGTCTACATGTCAATATTGTAGCAAGTTCAGAAAACTATGTCTCTGCTCTCATTCTGCCTTGGAACCTAGGCTGGGAACTACATGGCCAAGTTCTCAGAAGACTGGAGTAGGCGGGATCCTCAGATGGTAAAGAACCCACCGGCCAATGCAGGACATATAAGAGACGCAGGTTTGATCCCTGGGTTGGGAAGATCCCCTGGAGGAGGGCATGGCAACCCACTCCAGTATTCTGGCCTGGAGAATCCCATGAACAGAGGAGCCTGGTGGGCTACAGTCCATGGAGTCACAAAGAGTCAGACACGACTGAGTGACTAACACTTTCACTTTCAGAAACGTTACCAGGGTTATCTTGCTCCTCATTTCAAAAATGTGGGCACTGGGGATGGTCTCTGTTTCCTCAACCTTTGGAGCTGGTATGAAAGAACTTTACAGAAAATGTCAGAAAGTCCTTTGGAGGACATTTTAAAAGTACCATCACAGGGAGTTATAATAATAAAGCATGAATGGTTGACAGAAGTTTGGACTTAATGAATTTTATAGCAGAGATTACTGAATGAATAGGGTATGATGACATTGCTGTTGGGGTGAATGTTTTCTGAAGAGGGAATGATAATGATGGATAAACCCAGGTCAGGTCAGTTCAGTTCAGTCACTCAGTTGTGTCCGACTCTTTGCGACCCATGAATCGCAGCACGCCAGGCCTCCCTGTCCATCACCAACTCCCGGAGTTTGCCCAAACTTACGTCAGTTATGCCATCCAGCCATCTCATCCTCTGTCATCCGCTTCTCCTCCTGCCCCCCATCCCTCCCAGCATCAGAGTCTTTTCCAATGAGTCAACTCTTCGCATGAGGTGGCCAAAGTATTGGAGTTTTGGCTTCAGCATCAGTCCTTCCAATGAACACCCAGGACTGATCTCCTTTAGGATGGACTGGTTGGATCTCCTTGCAGTCCAAGGGACTCTCAGGAGTCTTCTCCAACACCATAGTTTAAAAGCATCAATTCTTCAGTGCTCAGCCTTCTTCACAGTCCAACTCTCACATCCATACATGACCACAGGAAAAACCATAGCCTTGACTAGACAGACCTTTGTTGCCAGAGTAATATCTCTGCTTTTCAATATACTATCTAGGTTAGTCATAACTTTCCTTCCAAGGAGTAAGCGTCTTTTAATTTCATGGCTGCAGTCACCATCTGCAGTGATTTTGGAGCCCCCCAAAATAAAGTCTGACACTGTTTCCACTATTTCCCCATCTTTTTCCCATGAAGTGATGGGACCAGATGCCATGATCTTAGTTTTCTGAATGTTGAGCTTTAAGCCAACTTTTTCACTCTCCTCTTTCACTTTCATCAAGAGGCTTTTTAGTTCCTCTTCACTTTCTGCTATAAGGGTGGTGTCATCTGCATATCTAAAGTTATTGATATTTCTCCCGGCAATCTTGATTCCAGCTTGTGCTTCTTCCAGCCCAGCGTTTCTCATGATGTACTCTGCATATAAGCTAAATAAGCAGAGTGACTTTAAAGGTCCAGGTTCCCACAGAAGAGACTATTCAGATTCTGTCCCCTGGCCCCTGAACAGTCTTCCGTCTAAGAGTGGATACTGTAGTCTGGCTGAGAGTCCAGAGTAAAAAGTGTGGCTTAAACCCAGGAGCCATCACACATGCAGGCAGAGGGGTGGTCTTGGCTACAGGGACCCTGCCTTTTGAGATAGTAGAGAAGACAAAAGCTCTCTTCTAGAGGTTGGAGCTCTGGATGCGTCTGTCATGACTTCAATCTCCACCCCTCCTCCCCCCACCTCATTAGTCAAGTGACCTTGAGTAATCATTTCACCTGTGTGAGCCTCAGTTTCTTCATCTGTCATGGGAGAAGCATTCCCTGCCTTGCCAGCTTCCTAACGTCAATCAAATAATGGGTGTGTGCTCCTTGGCTCAAACCACTGACAGGGTGGAGCTGCCTCCCAGGCGATTGGATTAAGGAGCAACCTCTCTTCTGTGTCTTCTGCTTCCCTTTGCATGGTGTCTTCCTTCTCTCAGCCTGGAATCTTAGCTGCTAGAATATCAGTCTCCTAGAATCCTTATAGCCTCCCACCAAAAGGGAGGGAACCCTGACAGCTCTAAGTGGAAAAACACCTGAATCAATCACCAGGGCTGGAGGTGTGGTAGGTGGGGTGATTAAAGAGCATTTTGATTGGTCTAGCTTGGGTCATGTGCCCATGCCTGGCCCAATCACTGTGGCCCAGCACAATGGTGTTCTAGTACTGGTCCACGTGTGAAATGTGCTCTTCCTTTGGCCAGGGAGGGAGGCATTAAGGCTAAGAGCCTCCATCAGAACCCTGTGGTTGGTGCAGGCAGCAGAGACCAGTTTTTCAAAGAAGTTGTTGATCTGGGCAGTCAAAACTGTATGTGTGCGCTGAGGCATAGGGCTATTTTGTAAGCCAATAGGTGCCAGGTCCCTGTAAAGTAATGTCAATATTTCTGTTGTTAGCCCTGTACCTGAGTTTCTGTGAGGATGACCAGGGACTGAGACCCTGCTCCAGTCTGAGTATCCTGGCCAAGAAGGTTGAGGACTTGATTTATCGCCTATTAATGAAAATTCCATGTCTTATTGATACAACAGTTCTCTCATTTAAAAACAGAGAACACTGTGCAAGTGCCTTTAAAGGACTTCTCCCATCGTGGTTTTCTTTTTCTACTCTATCCACACAGCTGTGTTTGGCTGAACTGGTGGTTTTGGGCAATGCTCTCAGGTCTACAGACATACAATGTGCCTGACACCGTGTGACGGTCTAAGAAGACATCACAGATGTACAACGGCTCCTGGCTCTCAAAGGAGTTGTAAGCTGGCAGGACTTGCAAACGAGGACCAGGAGTGCAAAATGGTGCAAAACAATGAGTGCTCAGGAGCTGCTGGAGTGGAGAAGAGCAGGGAGGCTGTGGGACTCAGGATGTCTGGGCTGGGGAGAGGACGACCCCTGCCTGTGGACTTCTCCCTACCCCCTGCCACTGCCAGGCCACCGATACTTGAAAGGCAGTAAAATGGGGAGGTGAAGAATATGACCTATGTCTAGACTCCCTGGTGTTTCTTAGCCCCTGCCCATCAGCTTCCTCATCTGTAAAATGGTGATGGTAATAACAGTACCCACTTCATAGGACTGTCATGAAAATAAAATGTTACTACACATCAAGTGCTTACAGGAGTACCTAGCACACAGCATGTGTTCAACTCACGTAACTTGTCATCATGTTACATCAAATATTTGCTTGTCGATTCACTGACTTTCTCTCGTCCCACCAGATTATAAACTTCATGAGCAGGGGCTCTTTTTTTACTGTTTGGTGCAGTATTCTCAAGGCTCAGAATAGTTGCTAGCACACAGTAGGTACTTACTAAATATCTGTGTACTACATACCTGATAGTTAATATTATACTTGGCTTGAATTATTTTAATAGCTTCCTTCCTGGTCTCCTCTCTTCCAGATTCTATATCCCTCCAATCATTTTGCTCTTACTCGAAAGGTCAGGGGTTTTGGTTTATTAAGCCTTCAACTAACTGGACAAGGCCCACCCACATTAGGGAAGGCAATTTGCTTTACTCCATCTGCAGATTCAAATCTTAGTCTCATCCAAAAAAAAAAAAACACCCTGTCAGAAACATGCAGAATAATGTTTGGCCAGGACTTTAGACAGTCTTTTGAGTTACACGCTGATGATACTAGAGCAGATTTTTGTCTTGTTTTCAGTAACACCGGTATGGTTCTCAGGGTGGTTGCTAAATGCAGAGAACCATTTGTATTAACCTTCTTGAAAAAGAGGAAGTCTAGATCCTTGCATTTTCCTAACTCACGCACTTTCTTGTTGAACTCATTGCTGTTATAGGTGTATTGGAAAACGAAAATGCAGTTGCAAATACCAAGATAAATAGTTGCAGGTTTACACCCTCCAGTAAGTGGCAAAGTTGCTGCAGCAAGTCTGCTCCAACTGCTCCCTCTGAGCCCTTCATCAAGATTCCGCCTTCGAGGTCCTGCACATCACGAATATACCCTTTGCCTGCCACTCCCGCTTCCCCACTGGCCTTCCGGTGGCCAGGTGGCCTCGTGACTCTTACAGGCCAGCCACCACCGGCTGGAGCAGCAACAGTCCATCCCTTTGCCCACCCCAGAGCAGGAGTCAGCTCTTCTGAGTTGCTTGTACCTGCCAGAATTCCAGCATCCCAGGGAGAGCCGCACACGCTGTCTTTTAGAGGGTTACACCAAGGCAGGAAAAGCTTGGGAAGGAGACAGAGGTCAAGCCTTGTCATCTTCCGGTTTTAGCGTCAAGTTTACTGAAAACTCACTCACTGCCCATGTGACTCACAAACCAGGAAGCTGGCAGGAGCTGGAAGTCCAAGTGGAGGGGTGTCAGTCTTGTCCTGGCTTCTCATACAGAGATTCTGAATAACACTCCACTGAACAGTGACCCATCAGGCAGGACTCCAGGACAATAAAAGTCAACCAGGACTGTCCTAGACCAACCGGAGCGGATGGTCACCTCACCTCTGGAACGCTTTATTCTTGGGCTCTCGGGGATGATTCATCTCTCTCTGAGGATGTTAGTGTGGGAGTGGGCCTTCCACTCTGGCCAGCAGGTCTCCCACTTGACAGGAGGGAGCGCTGGGCTCAGAGACAGAAAGGACATGGACAAGGTCACAGATGCCAACAGTGCTGGTGCAGTGCTGGGTCTCTGGCCTCCAGGATGGTGCCTGTTCCCCTGTCTCAGGCTAAACAAGATGGATTCTCACAGAAGGAAGTGTTTTCCAGAGGTGTGGGCTCTGTGCCCTCCAGCAGGAAAGCCGGTGGGTACAGCAGGCTGCATGTGGTAGATCCTCAGAGAGGAAGGGGTCCCAGCACCTGTTTCCCTGACGGTGCTGCAGGGGAAGCACCCCACTGAGGGACAGGACCACCACCCTCCCTCTTACCTGTTGAGACCTTCTTGGGGCTGTTGTGTTGTTCATGTCTGTTGTCTGAGCTCAGACTTAGTCACCAGTGGCGTCTGACTGGCCTCATGGGACAGCCCTCTCCCACCCTGCAGGGAAAATCTATTTGGATTGGATTTTCAGGAGGTGAAAGGTGGTATCCAGCAAGAAGATACAGAACATGCAATAAGTGTTGTGTCTTCCCCGTCCCCACCTCCTTCACCCACGTAACTCAGTTACACATGAAACAGACATTCAACAAGTTCTGCAGCCAGGACTTCCGTGTGTTTCTTTTAATCACTAGAGATCTCTGACCTATTGGGTGCCGAGTGCATCACATAATCCTTTCATAAGTGAAAATGGCTCTTCCTCAATCAGAGTGTTCAGACCGTAGACATCAGGGGCCTTCTACTTCTTTGCTTTTGCTTTCTTCCCTTTGTGGGTTTTGGACAACTTAAGAGCTTCGTCTTGGCCTGGCTGACCAGCAATGGGGACCAAGGGAGGGATGGGAGCGTTGAGGTTTAGAGTCTTCTTCTGAAGTTTCAGGTCCAAAATATCAAAGGTTATCTGTATCTCATACTGCAGCAGCTCCTTGAGGCACTCGATCTGGATGTGAATGGCCTCAGTGATGAGTTTCTCTAGCTCCTGCAAGAAACAGAACGTGGCTGGTAAACAGGGCCTGGGGAAAGCTGAGGCCACCTGCAGGCAGAGTCCCACCTCAGGTGCCTCTCCTCAACCCAGCTGTCTCCTTTCTCAATATGCTGGGATCTTCCATTCCCTGCTCCCCAGACCTACTCTCTGTCCATCTCCACCCTACTCTATGCCCCAGGAGGCTGACTTTTAAGAGCTGCATCAACCAGCTCCCTTGACCTGTCACTACCGACTGGGTTCAGCCAGTGGGAGGCCCTGG
The DNA here is from genome assembly GCF_029378745.1 of Bos indicus. NCBI lineage: Eukaryota > Metazoa > Chordata > Mammalia > Artiodactyla > Bovidae > Bos > Bos indicus. The sequence goes on from NC_091767.1 coordinate 8,426,742, forward strand.
CAGGAGATCGGAGGGCGGGGAGAGGATGAAACCACCATGGCCCTTCCTCCATCCCCCAGGCCTCCATGAATGCCAGCTCTGCAGGCAGACAGGGCACTGCGGAAGTCTATGGTGGTTTGGAACCTGGGGGCTCCTTTGGTGGAATCTGTGCTAGAAAGAACTTGGACTTTGGGGTCAACCAGGCCTCAGTCCAAATGTAAACTCGGCCACATGCCAGCTCGGGAACCTTGGGTTAAATCAGTTAAACTCTCTGAGCCTCAGTCATCTCATCACTAAAATGGGGGATTGAATACATCTGAGGGATGTTTCATGAAACATGTGCACAAAACCTGTGCCCTCCTGTGCCCTCCCAAGGGTGAGGACCCCAGGGTCCCGCCCGCGGGTTCTCTTGGAGGGAAGGGACATAGACTGGGGCAGGAGAGCCTCCCCCTGCCCCACGGGCCCCTCTCACTTCTCTGTTCAGAGTCTGGTGCCGCCGCCCAGGCAGCTGGGAGAATGTCTCCTGCAGCAGGTGCTGCTGCTCTAGGCGCAGGGCCCCCTTCAGCAGCAGCATGTTGGTCTGCTTCTGCACCTCGGCCGTGCTCAGCTCCTCCAGCTGCTGCTCGTGCTTCCAGACTTCCCGGTCCTTGCCCTCGGCCAGTGGGAGCGGCTGGGGCGGCGTGCACACCTCCAGGTTAGTAACAGTCAGGTTGACATCCTGGTCCTGGCCCAGCACATACTGGTAGAGTTTGTAGTGGCGGATGAAGGTGTTGTGGAAGTAGTCGCACAGGGCCAGCAGGTGGGTGGTGTTGAACTGCCCCTGGTAATCTCTGAGCTTGTTTCCCAGGATTGTCACGGCCTCGGTGATGGAGCAACCTGGGGGCACAGAAGGGCTGGGCAGCAAGTATGAACCAGACCAAAGTGGCAGGGATGGCTGATCAATATGTGCTCACCCCAGAGTCCATGTCCTATGAACGGTTGTATGTCACCAATTTTTAGCTCGAGAAAGCCATGGAGTGTATCATGTTTCCCTTTTTCCCTTGGCTCCTGGGAAGGTCAGGGGGCAATTTTATACAGTAACTTACATTTATCCTATTTTTTTCTTATATGATTATCCCACTCCTTGCCTATATTTTGACATTTAGCTCTTGTTTTAAAGGCTGATTTCAGCTATGCTTTATGCTGTTTCCACTTCAGACCCTTCAGGAAGGAGGTGAGAGTATAAAAGAGATTCTGATATGAGTGGAGCGTGAGATGGTTGCAGAGACAGGGACATTATACTGGCCACTTGGGTCACTGACTTAGGCAAGTATTGTTTAGACCATGTAGAGATCAGCTCTGAGGGTAGCACTGGGCAATGCTCCTTGGAGGATAAGCCATCTTCTCCCATCTTCTTCCTTTCACATCTCTCTCTTTTTAATTTGTTTACTTTTCAGCTGCACTGTGTGGCATACAGGATCTTAGTTCCCTGACCAGGGATCGAACTCATGCCCCCTGCAATGGAAGAACAGATTCTTAACCACTGGACCACCAGAGAAGTCCGCCTTTCATGCCTCTTGCTCACAACTCCATCAGAGGCTCAGGGTAAGAGTGTGGTCAGGAGGGCAAGACTCTCCCCAGCATATGATTGCATCTCAAGACAGAGGTGGTTCAGTAAAGGGTCTTGCTGAGTGAGGTGCATGCCCTGTGGACAGATCTCTGGCAGGGAGAGGACAGGACAAGTGACAGAGAAGGACCCTGGACCCTCATATGGATGCCACCACCAGGGGCACCGTGAACTCAGCCGTGTCTCTCTCGCCCCCTGTCTCAGTGTCAGCTCTGCAGGACAAGAGCTTGGGCACAGACAGGGGTATTCCACAGCTCCCTCTATGAAGATGGAGACCAGGTGCTGCACACAGGGAGCCTGGCTTTTCTCCTGGGGTGGAGGCCAGCCTGCTTGCAGATGCCCCCCACCTGGTGACCACCCTCTTCAGGGCCCTGCCAGAGTACCCCTGGGGCCTTCAGGAGGGGCTGTCTCTGCCCGGCCCATAGGGCTGTTTTTCAAGCCCTCCCCACCCGCTGATTCTGCCTTCACTTTGGCTCCTCAGTCTTGGCTCTGCATGAGTGTTTTTACCTTAACTCTCCCCAGAGTCTGAGAGAGCAGGGCTTTACACAAATATTAGCACACGGAGCACTGCTCCACCTTGAGCCTCAGCAGAAAGTGCTGTGAAGTGTCACTAGGATTTAGGCTTCAGTCTCCCAGGGGAGATCAAGCCCATCTATCCTAAAGGAAATCAACTCTAAATAGTCATTGAAAATACTGTTGCTGAAGCTGAAGCTCCAATACTTTAGCCACCTGACAGGAAAAGCTAAGTCATTGGAAAAGACCCTGATGCTAGAAAAAATTAAGGGCAGAAGGAGAAGAGGGTGACAGAGGATGAGATGGTTGGATGGCCTCACTCATTCACTGGACATGAATTTGTGTAAACTCCAAGAGATAGAGAAGGGCAGGGAAGCCAGGCGTGCTCTAGTCCATGGGGTCACAGAGTCAGACACAACTGAGTGACTGAACAACAGCAACTCCTGGGGGAAGGGTGGGGCTTCTGCATCGTGCAGAATTAAAGGTTAGTGGGCTGTGTTTTGCCTTCCTTTCAAGGCAAATCAGCGACTCCAGGGTCCAAGACAGTACCCTGTCTGAGGATGGGGGAGGGGAGGGTGTTGGGTGGATGATGGACACAGCTCTGGCTCCTCCTAGTTGTGACTCCTGGACCACCACTCCCTCCAACGTAAAATGGGGAATAGGCGTGTTTACTTCATAGGATTGTCAGGGGGATCAAGTGGGATGGTGTGTCCAAGTGCCTTATACAGAGCCCACTGCAAGGCAGTAGTCAATGAACGCTGTAGGAAAAGAAGTGTTTGTTTCTGCACTGTGGGAAAACTCTCCAGGCCGCATCTTTGCATCTCTCCATAGGTCTTTTCATTCATCCATCCCTCTCTCCATCCATCTATCCACCATCCGAATACTCACTCGTCATCCATTCACCCATCTCTCAATCCATCTATCGCCCATTCACTCATTGTTCATTCATTCATCTCTCCACCCAACCATCTTTCCATCCATGCATGTGCATCCATTCATTTATCCATCCACAATTAATCTGTCAAGCTGTTCCTGAGGGCCTGTTAATCACTAGGCACTGTGCTAAGTTCTAGCAACATTAGGATGTGTCTTGTTAGACACATCTCTTGCCTTCAGAGTTCTCACAGGAGAGATACACAAGCCGATATTGACACATGTGTAAAGAGGAACAAAATCAGGTGACGGGGAATGCTCCGTTGAGGATATGGGTTCTCCTGGAGAGGACGAGGCTTAAGCGACATCTCAGTGGCTGAGTGGGACTGAGGCAGGAAAGACTGTGGGGGAGGCACGGCGTGGGTGCGGCCTGCCTGAGATCCGAGGGGCAAGGAGCCACATGGCACGGGTGGGAAACAAGACTGAGTTTGTTGTCGTTGGCACCTGTCGGGGGAGGCAGAAAACCGCATGTTGAGTGGAGAGGTGGGAGGAAGGCAGCTGGGAGGGCCGTGAGTGCTGTGTTAGAAGCCAGGGCTTTGTACTCCAGGCAGCCCAGGGCCTGCCCAGGGAGACCGTGGTCATGTGGTGGCCTGCGGGGAGACTTCGGCCCAGTCCAGACAGGAGTCAGTGTGGCCTGAGAGTGCCAGGTCAGCAGGCACGGGCAGCAAGGGCAGATTTGAGCGGCAGGACCGATGGTCGGGTGTGGAGGGGGATAGAGGCCTGCCTGACCGCAGCCTGTCCCCGGGGACCCTTAAGGAGCAGGAGGGCCACCAAGAGAATATGACGCAGGTGGGACGTACCTCTGTCGTGACCCCTGCCCTCAGAGAGCTTCCAGCCTGGGGAAGAGGAGACAGCTGGACAGATGGCATCCCCTCTTTTCTCTCAGTGCCCAGCTCAGCGCTCTGTGCTCAGTGAGGGCCAAAACATGTCTAATGAGTAAATGGACAAATTGTGACATGTGAAGTGTAGTAATGGAGCTATTCATTTATCCCTTCAACAAGTGTTCATTAGGGGCCTTCCTTCCATGGGTCAAGAACTCATCTGTGGTCCAGGAAGGTGGTGAAGTCCTGGGGGAAACACGCATAGTATAATCCTGCTCAGGGCTGCTTAGTGCTGGGTGGGCACCGTAGAAAGAAGGGACTTGCTCGAGGAAGTCAGGGAGCAGGTCCCTGAGGAAGTGGGGAAGGATGGGCTGTGTCAGAGGGGATCACTGAGCAAAGAAAGGTGGAAAAGGAGGAAGCAGACAGGGGAAACAGCGTGTGCAAAGGCCCCATTGGAGAAAACGTGGCTCATCTGAGGAATGGGAATGCTGAGGACTGGGGGCTGGTGGACTAGAGGGCAGCCAGTGGGGTCCCTGGTTCTCACAGAGGTCTCCTAGACCACCCACCCCACATCCCTTATCAACTGGTTGCCTCGCTGTGTTAAGCAAAAGTTGAAAGTTAAATTTACTGAAAATAATTTTAAGGAATTAATTTTGCCCATTGTTTTCCCAGGAAAATAACAGTTTTGAATGACAGTTTAAGAATTGTTTGCATTGCTCTTGTCATGATATATTTATATAAATTGTTTCTTTGCTTATATAAATTGACAATTACAAATTAGGTACATAAATAAGCCACATTAAAAGTTACTCAGAAAGTACAATTAAGTTTGATGTTAATAGTTTTTCAGTTTTAAATTTAATCTTAAAATGTTATTTACTTATCTTTAACCTTGCATTGAATATAAAGAGTAAGCTTTATAATGTATAAAGCAGATATAGTATATAATCAGACATACAGAATACCTATGTTATTAAAATTTGATGAGGTTGGACAATTAGGGAAAAAAATCTCCAAAATGGTTTCTCAAAAGGCTCCAGCAATCCCACTTCAGAGTATACATGCAAAGAAATGAAACCAGGATCTTGAAGCTGTGGCTGTACCCCCATGTTATTCACAAGAGCCAAGGTATGCAAACAGGCTGTGTCAGGCCAGGTCTGTTGACAGATGAATGGTTAAAGGAACTGTGATACACACACATACGATGGAATACTATTCAGCCTTAAAAAGGAGGAAATCCTGTCATTAGCAACAACATGGACGGACCTGAAGGGCATTATGCTAAATGAAATAAGCAAGACACAGAAGGGCAAGCACTGCATGATTTCACTCATATTTGGAATCTAAAAAGGTGGAACTCGCAGACGCAGAGGGGGACACGCGGAGCTGTGAGTCAAGGACAGAGCTTCAGTTACACAGGACAAGAAAGCCCTGGAGATGGACCACGGAGGATGTCCCCGCAGCCAACCACACTGCTCTGTGCATTTGAAATGTGCTACAAGAGTATGTCTTGAGTGTTCTCACTACAAACTGAAGTGGTGACTCTGTGAGGCAGTGGATGAGGAAATCGCGGGGTGTAACTGAAGCACTTATTTCTCATTTATTGACAAATTGATACATTTTGATTTGTCAGGAGACTCAAGTTCGATCCCTGTGTTGGGAAGATCCCCTAGAGAAGGAAATAGCAACCCACTGCAGTACTCTTGCCTGGAGAATCCCATGGACAGAGGAGCCTGGAGAGCTACAGTCCATGAGGGTCACAAAAGAGTAGGATATGACTTAGCAACTAAACAACAAACAACCACCCAGAAAAATAAATAAGTACGACAGCTTCTCAGGGAAATGATGGTGATAAAACTACATGGGTGGAGACACAGCTCCGGCAGCTCCAGAGCAACGCGCTTTCCTCCTGTTTGTAATCAAGCCTCATGGCTACCTGCCTGTGTCACAGAAACCAGTGACCCATGCATTCCTTGGAGTGTCTCCTGTGCCAGGAAATAAGCTGGCTGCTGATCCTGAGGTCCCCTTCACCCCTGAACCTCTGCCCCAGGGACCAGCAGGAGCCCTGGGTTCCATCACCACCCAGAGCTTTCTAAAAATACAGCACCCCATCCCTCCCCATATACACATACTCCCAACCACCTCAGAGAAACAACCACTGACTCCAGGATGGGGTCTGGCTCGAGAACTGCTGCCTGACTTCCATCAGAGTTATGAGGCAGATTGAGCCAGAGAACTCAGACTTCCATACCCAGGGGCCATCACAAATTGACCAACTGGTAGAAGGCTGGAGCCAAAGCCCCATAACACTCTTCTCTGCCAAGAGACCGTGACACCTGGCGCCTGGTCTCTTCCTGCAAAGACGTGAGCTTTGCACTGCTCGGATTCGGTGGGCATCTGTACTACTCTTTTTTGCTTTTGTGGAGGGATGGATAGAAAATGACAGTCTCTGGTTTAATTCTTTTTTATTTTTTTGATCATAATACTGCACAGCATGTGGGATTTTAGTTCCCCAACCAGGTATCAAACCTGCACTCTTTGAAGTGGGAGCGTGGTGTCTTAACCAATGGACTGCCAGAATGGAGTCCTGTTCTTTTTTTATGACACTTGTGTACATGACATAATGACATAGCAGGAACTGAAGATTCCTCCAAAAGCAACATGCGAGCAGGTGCCCAGGCTTAGGGCAAAACCAGGCACCAGGAGGAGAGATGTTCACATGGGGGAAATGTCCTGACCCAGGATGCTGAGTGTGGGAGCAGGGGAAGCTTTCCTGCAGGGAGGCTGTGGAGTCCAGTGTGGGACAACGAGGAGGAGTTTGGTGGGAGTCAGTGGGAATAGGCAGTCCCGATGGAGGGTCAGCAAGGGCAGAGACCAGAGGCAAGTGGAGTGCGCTCTTTGCGTAAAGGGACCACACCTGGTTTGCAGTTTCTGGGGGGAAAAACTGAAGTCTGAGGGTCTGGGCTTGGGGACAGAGGGCCTGAAGGCTTCAGTCTGCAGAGGGCAAGCTGTATAGATCATGTGAGAGCACTGGACTTCATCACAGAAGCTGGGCTCTTGAACTGGAATTCACGAAACGTGAGGACATCCAAGGAAGGATCTCAGGACTGACCGGAGCCCAGAATTGCATCTGGAATTTGCATGCACATTTTTTTCTGGGGAGAGTGTCCATAGAGAGAATGGTCAAATTCCTAAAAGAAAGGTTAAGAATCTCAGCTGAGAGCCCTGGGCCACTCAGAGGCCTTAACTTGAGAAGTGAGATGCTGGGTGGGTATTTCAGAAGGAGAGCATGTAGGCCACTCAGAGGCCTTAAGTTGAGAAGTGAGATGCTGGGAGGGTATTTCTGAAGGATGGTGTGTGGAGGATGATGGGCAAGGCCAGCAAACGTGTCCCAGAGGGCAGGTAGCAGTGTGGGGTCATTGGTTTCTGATGCTCAAAGCTGAACTTCAGACCTGTGTGGAGGCACTTGTGTGTGGACCTGGGGAGGTGAATTATGGAAGTTGTTCTGGGCTTTGCAGAGCTGAACCTGCCGGAGGGTGCTCTGATCTCCTCCTATCTGGCCGGGCAATACCTGCGTGGAGCTGGGGTCACCTGCAACCTCCCAATGGGGGCAGCCATCACTGTCCCATTCGGCCAGGCCAGCAGCCAAGCGCAGAGCCCAGGTTTGAAGTGAGAAGTCCTTGGGCCCCATCGTGCTAACACCCACAGGTGTCCCAGCTGCCTGTCATCCTGGCAGATGCCCTCCTACAGTCTTGGCCATGACCTCAGCCTTCAAACGCAAGTGTGGGCCTTGTCCTGGGTGGAATTCTAACTTTCAGCCCCAAGACACTCTTTGGACCAGTTCTGGTTTTTAGCAGAGGTTGTCCAAAGCTGGCTTACGAGACACACTTGGCCCCTAGACCACCCTCCGTTTTGTCTCGAGCCAAGAAGCCCCCGATGACTCAGAAAGCTAAGGATTAAGTCTCCTGGAGAAGCCTCCAGCTGCCAGGCGGCCAGATCTGTCCTTGCAAGTTACTCTTCAATTACAGGGAGTGGCTGGCTTCATTTGCATTGGCTGCTGGGAACTTCCTGAAGACGGTCCCCAAGGGCCTGGAGGCCAGCACCTGCGCGGAGCTGGTGGGAGTGGGGAGGGGAGCTTGGGGAGAGCGTGGGTGGGATGACAGCCTCCAGAATCAGGGCAAAGGGGTGCAAGGCCTGGACCAGACGGGCTGGGCTCCCTCCTTTCCCCATCCAGACTGTAGGATCTGGGGCTGGGCAAGGGGGACCACGTGGAAGTGGGGGTTTGGGAAAGGAGAAGAGGGGCTGCTCCTTCTGGGTGGGCATGAGGGGGAGAATCCAGGTGCCACTGGTGGCCCTGACAAACCAGTTTGGTTGCCCCCGCCTTGGCTGCCAGGGGACGAAACCGGTCAGGCTGCAGCCTGACCTGGCTTACAGTTCCCAATACCTGAACTCCTGCCAGGGCAGCCTGGGATGGTGGGAAAGCGGAAGAAAGCCAGGACCCTCCACCCCACCCCCATTCGGGGTCCCGAATGCTGCCCCTGACAAGCCCCTTTCTGCCCTTGAAAAGGTTCTGCCAAACTCATCCACCCCAGGGTGCTGGTGCCAGCTCAGAAGAGGGTGTGTGTTTTCTTTGGGCAAGAGAGGGCTCTTGTTCAGGGAGTTCCCTTTGTTGGCCCGCATGCCCTGGGTCATCTCAGGCTCTGCCCAAGACCTCCTGGCAAGGTGAGCAGGTGTAACCACCATCACCACTTTACCTTCAAAAGAAACTGAGGCTTCAGGAGGTCAAGGGATATGCTGCAGGGCACAGAGGTGGCCCTAGTGGTAAAGAACCAGCCTGCCAATGCAGGAGACATAAGAAACGCAAGTTTAATCCCTGGGTCCAGAAGATCCCCTGGAGGAGGGCATAGAAACTCACTCAAGTATTCTTGCCTGGAGAATCCCATGGACACAGGAGCCTGGTGGGCTATGGTCCAGAGTGGCAAAGAGTTGAACACGACTACTGAAGCGACTTAGCATGCAAGCACACACACAGCTGGGGAGTTGCAGAGCCAGAGTTCCAAAGTTCCAACCCCAGCTTGACCTGGGGAGGCCTCTTTCAGTATCCAGATTGAGGTGGCTTGGACTTGCTTTGTAAACCCTGGATATGGACACTGGAAGGGGCCTCCAACACTCTTGGTCATAGTTTTCCAAAGGTTGTTTTGCAACAGGTATTACGTAGAAATGCGTGGCCTTGAATATAGGTTGGAGCCAGGGAAATTAAACATGTGTCCTTAATATGCTCATGAGCACAGCAGAGTATGCTAACAAGCTCAGCAAATGGCCAGAAAGGGTTGAGTCTATGCAATATTTCTTAGATTTATTGGAGGCAAACACACGCAGATCTTGGAGGTATATCGAGTTCAGTTGCAGACCACTGCAATGAAGTGAACAGTGCAATAAAGTGAGTCACCTGAATTTTTTGGTTTCCCAGTGCTCATGAACATTACACTGTCTGTAGTCTTAAGTGTACAGTAGCACTCTGTCTATAAAATAGTGTGCAACTCTTTAAAAAAAAATATTTACTTCTAAAAATGCTAACCATCACCTGAACCTTCAGGGAGGTGTCATCTTTTTGCTGGTGGAGGGTCTTGCCTGGATGCTGATGGCTGCTGCCTGACGGACACCGAGACCACAGTACCTAGGATCCGGTCACAGTGCACCTTGCCAGGCACGTGCTCTGTTCTCAGCCACCACTCAGAGTCGTGAGGAGGCCACCTGGGAGTCCAGGGCAGCCCCTGGCCTGAAGATGGCCTTGATGCTGGGGCCGTGCCTCAGAACTTTCTGTGGTTGTAAGAGCATAGACTGGGAATTCAGGCAGCTGTGAGCTCCTAGCTTGTTTGTGCTCCTTAACTACTTGCATGAGTTATTTTGCCTCTATGGGCATCAGTGTTCTCATCTGTAAAATGGAAGCAGTAAAAACATCTAACTCGTAGGGTTAGATGTGAGCATAGGGGATAGAGCTCCCACAGTGCTTGGTACACAGTGCGTGCGTGTGTGCTTCACTTCAGTTGTGTCCAGTTCTTTGCGACCCTATGAACTGTAGCCTGACGTGCTCCGCTGTCCATGGGGTTCTCCCAGGCAAGAATACTGAAGTGGGTTGCCATGCGCACCTTCAGGGGATCTTCCTGACCCAGGGATCGAACCTGTGTCTCTTACATCTCCTGCATTGGCAGGCATGTTCTTTACCACTAGTGCCACCTGGGAAACCCTGGTACACAGTGGCACTCAATAAATCACATGGTTGTCATCATTGTCATTGTGAAGATTCCAGGCATCCCCCACTCCCCGGGGGCTGTTCTGGGATAAATCTGTCTTCCCCAAGGACTCCGAAGACTCCTAGGGCAATGAGTTCCTAGAGGCTGGTTTTCCTCAATCCACTGTTTCCTAGGTCTTTACCTGGAGTCTCTCTCTTCCTTGCTGGGGGTGGGGCATGGGATGCTGATGTGCTTTCTCTCCTGGCCACACCGGCTGCTAAGGGTAAAGGATGGCTGGGAGTTGGCTAGAGGGTTGCAGAGGACAGAAGAAGAGGCAACCCTTCTGGTCAGAACATGTAGTGAGGACCCAATAGTACACAGTTCTCCCCAGATCTCTGGAGTATTCTCTTCTCTCCCTGCTACTGTGAACTTCTCAGTACCTGCTGGAAAGGACTAGATTTCTCATTTCCAAAGGATCTTTCCAAAAAGCTCTGGACATGTAGTTGCTGCCCAGGATTCAGCTCTTAGTAAATAATAATACAACCAGCCTGCACAGGTGTGCTACTTTATAGGTTTAAAGCATTTAATTATCCATCAATTTATTTAATTGGTCACAATCAACCTATGAAAGAGGTAATTGCTGCCATTTAACAGATGAGGAAATTGAGGTTTAGTGTATGCAACCAGAATCAGGACTCAAACCCAGGTTCTCCAGCTCCAAGAAGTATGCCTCAGCTACTGGGGTATTTTTAAGGTGTGAACAGAAGACATGGGCTCCGTAGAACTACAGTACTTCCACTAGAACTTTTTAATTTTAATTTTATTGTGGTAAAATACACACAACATAACATTTACCTTTTTAACCCTTTTTTGGTGTCAGTTCAGTGGCATTAAGTCCATTGTCGTTGCTGTGGAACCATCACCACCATCCGTCTCCAGGACTTTTTTCATCTTGCAAAACTGAAACTCTGTATCCATTAAACACTACCTTCCACTTTCCCCTCCTCACAGTCCCCTGCAAATCCTTTTCTGTTTTCTGTCTCTACAGATTTGATCGCCCTAGGTACCTTATATAAGTGGAATCATACAGTATTTGTCTTTTTGTGATTGGTTTCTTTCCTTTAGTAGAAGGTCCTTAAAGTTCATCCATATTGAAGCCTGTATCTGAATTTCCTTTCTTTTAAAGGCTGAATAATATTGTATTTTATGTATAGACCACATTTTGTTTATCCATCCATCTGTTGGTGGGTTACTTCCACTGTCTGGCCATTGCTGCTATGAACATGGGTGTGCAAATATCTGCTCCAGTCCCTGCTTTCACTTCTTTTGGATGTATCCCCAGAAGTGGAATTGCTGGAACATAGGTAATTCTATGGGTAGGGTAATTCTATGTTTAATTTTTTGAGTAAGTGCTTAATGTTTCCCCGTTCACTAAGCTTTTGTGTTTATCTTAAAGAAAAACCAATAGCCACATTAAAGGAAAAATCTACCCATACATTAAGATTTGGAAAGATTTTGTTGTCCTTTTAGAATTTTCTTCCCTGTTCATTTTCTTGGAACTCAAGGAGCAAACACAGGATCAGGTATTTTAAAGATTGTTGAGCTTTTGCCTAAGCTCTTCTCTTCGTCCGTAGTGGCCCTCTTGCCTTTTCTGCTCAGCAAATACACTCTTCACCATCTTTCACCCCTAGTCCTCGAGAAGTTGGCTACTGCTAAATAGCTTTGGCAGGAAGGACAGACTCTGGTGCCGGGCAATCTCGAGGTTAATACTGGTATTATTTTTCGCTGTGTGATGATTTGCAAGTTACCTAACCTCTCTGAACCTCAGTGGCATCCTTGTGAAATAAGGACAATAGTACCCACCCAACCGAGCTTGGTGTGAACATTAAATGAGATGATCCATGTGGAGAGCCTGCGCATCACGACTGCTGAGTGGATGCTTGCTCTTCTCCACCCACTGGTGCAGAGCTCTGCCAGTGCTGGCTGGAGGATGGCTGAGTGAGTGGAGCAAGGATTAAGCTGATTTGGAAAGGTTCAGAGGTCAGAACAGGAGCCATCAGATGGAAGCATCAGAGAGACAGATTTCAGTTCAGCAGCAGGGAGAACTTTCTAGAAGTGAGAGCTTTATCAGTGGAGGAGTGAGCAGGCAGTTAGCTGGGAAGATAATTCCTGAATAATGAGTGTGTGGTGGTGGTGGGAGGAAGGGAGGCTTGAATCAGGTGACTTTTGGGGTCCTTTTGATTCTAAGCAGCCGTGGTGAACTCCACCAAGCTCACAGTCCCACATTCTGGGGTGAGGTGGGGGCCTCCTGCAGCCGTCTCAAGTTTGCTGAAGGGCCGCTGACTTTGGATCTTCATCCTCCTACTCTTCATCACCCCCAAGGTGAAAATGACCACGTAATCTCACTGTCTCAGGGACAGGGCACTGTACCAAGACTAATATTTGGTGACTTCATACCATTCTTTGTCCCTTCTGCCGGTGGGGGACTCAGAGACTGACCAAAACGTCCACCCAGCCAAGGAACGACATGGGCAGTTAGAGGTAGGGGAGGGGACCACTCCAAAGGGCCAGCAGTCTGGTCCCAAGGACACCAGTATCACCCCCACCCCACACAGGGAGCACAGCCATCCAGAACACAGCAGCTGATGCTGAGGGTGCAGTCTCACTCCTGGACATACACTCCAAGAAAGCCATGATTCAAAAAGACGCACGCACCCCAATGTTCATTATAGCACTATTTACAACAGCCAAGTCATGGGGCAACCTAAATGCCCATTGACAGGTGAATGGATAAAGAAAATGTAGTACATATATATAATGGCATACTACTCAGCCATAAAAAGGGATGAAATTGGGTCACTTGAAGAGACATGGATGGACCTAGAGACTGTCACACAGAGTGAAGTAAGTCAGAAAGAGAAAAACAAATATCGTATATTAACGCACATATGTGGAATCTGAAAACCGGTACAGGTGAACCTTTTTGCAGGCCATGAATAGAGACACAGACGTAGAGACTAGACGTGTGGATTCGGGATGGGGAAAGGTAGGGTGGGATGAATAAGGAGATTAGGATTTACTATAGACACTACCACGTGTAAAACATATAGCTAGTGGGAAGCTGCTGCAGAGCACAGGGAGCTCAGCTCGGTGCTCTGTGATGACCTAGGGGGTGGGTGGGAGGGAGGTTCAAGAAGGAGGGGATATACGTATATATAGCTGATTCACTTCATTATACAGCAGAAACTAAGGCAACACTTGTAAAGCAATTATACTCCAATTGAAACAAATAATGTCTATGACAAGGTCACAGTGAGGCTTACAGACGCTACATGTGAAAACGCTGAGATTCTGTACCTTCCTCTGCAGCAGGTGCAGCCTCTCAGGAAATGTTCCAGCGGCACCTTGATTTCTGGCTGGTCGACTGGTTCAGCCCCACCTGGTGGTCTGTGACCTCTCTCAGCATCATGGGCTGTATTAACTCAGTGTCCCCCGGCCCCTAGTCATCCATGGAAGTCCTCACCCCCAGGATCCCAGAATATGACTGTACTTGGAGACAGGGTCTTTACAGAGGTAATTAAGTTTAAATGAGGTCATGAGGGTGGCCCTAATCGGCTATGACTGATGTGTTTATAAGAAGAGATTAGGGCACACACACACACAAGAAAGGCCGCATGCGGTGTATAGTGAGGAGACGGCCGTCTGCAAAGCCCGAGAGGCCTTGGAAGAATGCAATCTTGCTCACACCTTGATCTTGGACTTCCAACCTCCAGAACTAGAGAAAATTAACTTTTGTCGTTGAAGCTGCCCAGTCTGGGGAACTTTGTTATAGCAGCCTGAGCAAACGAATACACTCAGGGGAAAATCTCTAAGAGTTGCCCCTTTGATGTGGAGTTTGAGATGGACATGTACACACTGTTGTATTTAAAATGGATAACCAACAAGAACTTAATGTACAGCACAGGGAACTCTACTCAACATTATGTGGCAGCCTGGATGGGAGGGGGTTTGGGGGAGAAAGGATACATGTGTATGTATGTCTGAGTCCCTTCCCCGTACACCTGAAACTGTCACAACATTGTTAATCGATTATATGCCAATAGAAAATAAAAAGTTTTTTAAAAAAAGAGTTGCCTCTTTGCCCCAAGAGATGGTCTCCTAAGATCTCAATTAGTGCCCTCTGTGGGAACTTCCATCCTCCATCAGCAAAGTTGTCTCCAAGAGTTTAGTCCGAGGGGTGTGGTGTTCTGGCTGCCCGGGAGAAAGCCACTAGATGGACAGGCTCTCAGGAAGGCAGAGGGCACCTGCTCTCTGCAGCGCTGGTCCTGAGTCACTGGAGGCTCCCCCATGTGGGCGGATGCTTAGGGGCTGACGGTGTGGCTCCTAGGCATGGCTGTGAGTGCGCTGGGAGGGAGCATTCGTGCAGGGAGCTTGGGGGAGTCATTACCTCCCGCCAGCCCCCTTCCACCCTACAGCTGCCTGGATAACATTTCCTGGAGAGTCAGGTGTGGCTGTGGGTGGGACCACAGATGCCAGGGCCATGACGCAGTTCACTGGACCCTTGCCTGATCGCCTCTTGCCTCCACTGACTGGTCATCAAGGCCCACTTCCTCCCGGACTCATGATTTGGGGGCCAGGTCAGCAGGAAAGAGGTGTTCCCCAGCCCAGATGTGCACACGGAACCCCAGAGGAGGCCGATGCTTGCCAGATGTTGATGATGACAAGAGATGGAAGCTGCAAAGTGGCTCCAGTGATGGTGGGCAGGTGTTCCCAGGTCCCGGGTGAGCTTGGGTGCCTCCAGCCCTCAGTTCCCCACTGAGCGAAGCCTGAGTCAGAGGAGGCTGCTCCCTGCTCCCCTTCTCCTGCTGCTATGGGCCCACTGGAGATAGGAAGCTTGGGGTCTCCACGGCACTCTGAATCTCTGCAGCTCCCTGAGGTCCCCAAATGCCCCAGTATCTCTCCTCTCTCCTCTCCCGGAGCTGAGGTAGGGTGTGCAAAATCTGCCACTTCCTGCGGTTTCCTCCCACCGGGCTGGAGCTGGCAGACTTCTGTCCCTCTGCGCTGAGAGTGGTGACTTCACCCTGGGCCCCAAGGACGCGGCAGGATAGGATCTGCCCGGGGCTTCCCGGAGCCTGGTAGAGGAGGGGCCAACACAAGGACTCTTTCTTCTGGCTTGGAGCTGAAACCCGAACATGCCGATGAGCCGTTTGCCGAAGCGGAATCAGCTTCTGCTTTTGAATAAAGGGCCACCCTTTCCCTCTCAGTTCTGGGGCCCGATTGGACCTGGAGATAAGCTGAGCTGGCGGCCAGCCTGGCGGAGCTCTGAATCACTGTTGTGCAAACATGACCCTCCTTAGAGGCTGCCGGCCAACTTTGTTACCTTGTCTGCAAACAGAACTCAACCACCACAGCCCCAGATTAACTAAACAAAAACAAACAAAAAAATCACCCTCAGAGAAGCTACCTTCCAAGAAAAGTGACAGCCCAGTGTGGACTTTAGCTGAAACAGAAGCTTGAAGGTGAGATGATAGCCAGTGGGAACCCTGGCTGTTGGCATCTCGCACCCCACAACCTGTGATGGGTGGGCCAGGCCTGGGGGCAGGAGGCAGGCAGGAGATGAGATGAGGCACGAGGTGAGGAGTACAGCTCATCTGGAATCTGACCTGCCTGCCTCTCATGGCCTGGGTCCCCTAACAAGGGGAATGAGTGGTGAGCACTGGGGTCTCCTTGCCTGTGTGCCAAGGGCAGGGCAGCTGCCTCACAGGCCAGTCTGGACCTCCCTTCCCCTGGCCCCTGACTTGAACCCAGCTGCAGCCCTATCTGCAGGGAAGGAGGAGACAAGAAATGGGCCAGACAGCGAGCCCCCCACTCTCAGGGGTGGGGAGGGGGGAAAGCGTGCAGCAACCTCTGGTCCCGGACCACAGTCTCTGCTGTGTGACCCGCTTCACCTCCACGCCTGGTTGGGGGGCTGACCTTTGCCAAGCACTTCCTGTCTGTCACGCTATCATCCTCTGCAGGCCTGTGTCTTTTTCCAACCCCACTGTGTGTGGGAACTCTTATGGCCTTCATTTTAGAGATTAGGAACTGCAGGCCCAGAGAGGTAAAGTGATGTTTTCAAGGTTGCACAGTAATACATGCTGGAGATGGACTTGAACCCAGGTCTATGGACTGAAGAGTTCGGTGCCTCCTGGTTCTGCTGCGTGGCCTTTGGCCCGGCCCAGCCTGGGCCTGGAGCTGATGCAGAGTGAGAAGGAGTGCCCTGGAGTGGAAGGCACTCCCTGCTTCAGAGGATTGAGGTGCTTGTTCATGCCCTTGAGTGTCCTGAGGATGGGGTTCTGGGAGGCAGTACGGACATAGCCTGATGTCTGGGCTGGCCTGGCTGCCTTCTGGAGTGGCAGATATCATCTGTTTGGCACCATGGCAGGGCTCGAGTGCAAGGGCCCAGCTCAGGAGGCAGAGTTCTAGGGTGGCTCCCACCTATGGGGTTCCCTGCTGCACCCCACTGTCTGCACCCTCCAAGCCCAGAGCCAGCCAAAGTCGGCACTCGTGGCGGGTCCATTACCCGGGACCGTCTTTTCTGCCTCCTTCCTTGCGCCCCAACTTCAGGGGTGAGTCTGCCGTTTGCTTTACCTCTAGGTCCTCTGCCCATTGTCCTGCCCCCTTTCCTCTGATGCATCTGAGGAGAAAGGGTCTCGGGGCCATCTCTGCTGATCCTGAGAAAGGGCTGATGACTTCGGTATGTTTGGAGGCTGATGAGAAGCATACCTGGCCGCGCTTGATCAGGCCATCTCAGAATCACATCACCCACCTCGAGTCTCTGGGTCCCTCCTGAAAATAAGAGCCAGTCCTCACTGAGCCCCTCCATGCACCGAGAGCCATGCTGTAGGCTTCATCTTCATAACCTCAATCCTACCAATTGAGTGCTCTTTTTTTTTTCCTTTTGATGTGTAATCAGAGGCTCAGTGGTGGTGTGGCTGCCTAGGACCACACGTCCTACAAGGGACTGAACTAGGATTTGAGTCTTCCATCTGGGCTCGGAGCCTCCAGATGAATTATAGCTTCATTGAGTCCAATTTCAGGCACTAGGAGCCCTCCCAAGAGCTTGTTTCTACTTGATATTTTTAACAACCAAGTTTCACAAACTTGGAGTGGATTTAAAAGTAAGAGGAAGATCTTGTAAGCTGGATGTCCCAGGATCAAGATTTAAAAGCTGCCAGAAGGAGGAAAAGACGGGTCAACAGTGACAAATGGAATCAGTGGGAATGATTGTAAAGTCCTGCATGTGTATTCCATATCGCCAAGTGCAAGGGCAGGATGGGGAACACGACTATGGGCGTGCACTGCCTGCCCAATATAACTGTGACATTGATGCTGACAAAGTAAATGTGCCCATAAGCTATAGAAGCAGGAGCATCACCACTAGGATAAAGCGTGATGATAGAATCCCTCATCACTGCATCGATCAAATCGCAGGTGGTATTGTGTTGGGATCCGGAAGCCATAGTTTGAGAATGACATTAACAAACACAAGGATGCTCAGAGAAGGGCAGCAAGAGAGGGGGCAGGATGAAGAGGTAGGGTAGAGGAAGGAAAGTGAAAGTGTTAGTCACTTAGTCCTGTCCAACTCTTTGTGACCCCATGGACTGTAGTCCTCCAGGCTCCTCTGTCCATGGAATTCTCCAGGTAAGAATACTAGAGTGGGTAGACATTCCCTTCTCCAGGAAATCTTCCTGACACACGGATCAAACCCAGGTCTCCTGCATTGCAGGAAGATTCTTAACCGTCTGAGCTACCAGGGATGCCCATGCGGTGGAGGGGTCTATGGAAATGACATCATGGTAAGAATGATAAAATGCACTCGGGTTGTCCAGTTGACATGTGAAGACATGATGATCAGAGTGTATGAAGCCCATTGAGTATTTGCAGGGCCCACCCACTGCTTCTAGAGGACAGGCTTTGGGCATGTGAGTATGAATAGAAGGTGTCAGAGGAGGGTGTAACTAGATATGAGGAGGAATTTCGAATAATGAGAGTGGCTGTACAAGGGAGTGGACTTCCTCAGAAGGAGGGAGCTCTCTGTTGCTTACAGTGCCATCAGAAGCCAGGAAAGCCTTGCTGGCTTGTTGAGGGGGAGTCCCTTCAGTAGAGGGAATTGAGTTTTCTGATCGCCAAGTCTCCTGGTAACTCTGAGGTTTAGGAGTCTAGAGATATAGATAGACCGTGTATTGGCAAGGTATGCAATAGCCAGAAATACTGAAAGTGCCAGAGCGATCTAATCTCCTCGGTTTGAAGTTGGGTTTGCATCATCGTCGACTGTTTCTCAAGGGCTCAGCCTGTGGAAGGCTCTGATGGAAACTTGAAAGAGCCCGAGTTCCCACCTGCTCGGGGCTGACATTCTTCTCCTGCTCGTCAGTGTTTGTTCTGGCCGTGAGCCATGGCAGAGCTCAAACCACAAGGCTGAACCTGGTACCCAGGCATCGCTGTGAGCAGCGGGGAGTGGGATCCAGAGGGATGCCAGGAAGGCTCCAAAGGGCAGGGGGTTGTCTGCGGTGGGATGAAATTTCCTAAGGATCCCGGAAACCAGCCCCTGAGTGCTGCATGTCTTGCTTCAGCCTTTGGGCTGTGATCACTGGGTTGGAATGCTGGCCTGAAGGACAGGCATGGAAGGGTGCCCACCTGACAGCCCCAGAAATAAAAAGGAAGGGCTGATGCAAGTGCACGTAAGATATACAATAGGAACACTGAGTGGCTTGAAGTAGAGGAGTGATGGATTTTATTTGTGTCTGAAAAGAATCATGGAGCGGTTTGGTGAACGGATGCATGATGTGAAAGCCGTGAACTGGTTGAGAGATGGAGATAGGTTCGGAAGGGTGGTGGACAAGGAGTGAAAAGTGGCTAAGACTGGACGCTGAGGTGCAAGACATCCTTCAGTAGGTGAACGGACACATCAGCTGTGATACATCCAGACAATGGAATATTATTCAGTCCTTAAATGAACTATCCTGCCATGTAAAGACACGGAGGAAACTAAAATGCATATTACTTGTGGAAGTAGTCAATCTGAAAAGGCGACAGACTGTCGGATTCCAACTATATGACAAAAGGCAAAAACTACAGAGGCAGTGGAAACATCTACTTTCTACTGGTTGAGGGGAAGGGAAGGAGGATTAGATTGGACTTGGAGAATTCCTAGGGTAGTGAAAGCATTCTCTGATACTGTAATGATGGATACATGCCACAACACATTTGTCAAAACCCAAGAACGCATAACACCAGTTCAGCTCAATTCAGTTGCTCAGTCGTGTCCGACTCTTTGCGACCCTATGAACCGCAGCACGCCAGGCCTCCCTGTCCATCACTAACTCCTGGAGTCCACCCAAACCCATGTCCATCGAGTTGGTGATGCCATCCAACCATCTCATCCTCTGTCATCCTCTTCTCTTCCCGCCTTCAATCTTTCCAGCATCAGGGTCTTTTCAAATGAGTCAGTTCTTTGCATCAGGTGGCCAAGTTACTGGAGTTTCAGCTTCAACATCAGTCCTTCCAATGAACACCCAGGACTGATCTCATTTAGGATGGACTGGTTGTATCTCTTTGCAGTCCAAGGGACTCTCAAGAGTCTTCTCCAATACTACAATTCAAAAGCATCATTCTTCGGGGCTCAGCTTTCTTTATAGTCCAACTCTCACATCCATACATGACCACTGAAAAAACCATAGCCTTGACTAGACAGACCTTTGTTGGCAAAGTAATGTCTCTGCTTTTTAATATGCTGTCTAGGTTGGTCATAACTTTCCTTCCAAGGAGTAAGCGTCTTTTAATTTCATTGCTGCAATCACCATCTGCAGTGATTTTAGAGCCCAGAAAAATAAAGTCAGCCACTATTTCCACTGTTTCCCCATCTATCTGCCATGAAGTGATGGGACCAGATGCCATGATCTTAGTTTTCTGAATGTTGAGCTTTAAGTCAACTTTTTCACTCTCCTCTTTCACTTTCATCAAGAGGCTCTTTAGTTCTTCTTAACTTTCTGCCATAAGGGTGGTGTCATCTGCATATCTGAATTTCATCAAATCCTGAAAGATGATGCTATGAAAGTGCTGCACTCAATATGCCAGCAAATTTGGAAAACTCAGCAGTGGCCACAGGACTGGAAAAGGTCAGTTTTCATTCCAATCCCAAAGAAAGGCAATGCCAAAGAATGCTCAAACTACCGCACAATTGCACTCATTTCACACGTTAGTAAAGTAAGGCTTGAAATTCTCCAAGCCAGGCTTCAGCAATGCGTGAACCATGAACTTCCAGATGTTCAAGCTGGTTTTAGAAAAGGCAGAGGAACCAGAGATCAAATTGCCAACATTCGAAGGATCCCTGAAAAAGTAAGAGAGTTCCAGAAAAACATCTATTTATGCTTTATTGACTATGTCAAAGCCTTTGACTGTGTGATCCACAATAAACTGTGGAAAATTCTCAATCTGCCTGACTTCAGGCTCTACTACAAAGCCACAGTCATCAAGACAGTATGGTACTGGCACAAAGACAGAAATATAGATCAATGGAACAAAATAGAAAGCCCAGAGATAAATCCATGCACATATGGACACCTTATCGTTGACAAAGGAGGCAAGAATATACAATGGATTAAAGACAATCTCTTTAACAAGTGGTACTGGGAAAACTGGTCAACCACTTGCAAAAGAATGAAACTAGAGCACTTTCTGACACCATACACAAAAATAAACTCAAAATGGATTAAAGATCTAAATGTAAGACCAGAAACTATAAAACTCCTAGAGGAGAACATAGGCAAAACACTCTCTGACATACATCACAGCAGGATCCTCTATGACCCACCTCCCAGAATATTGGAAATAAAAGCAAAAATAAACAAATGGGACCTAATTAAACTTAAAAGCTTCTGCACAACAAAGGAAACTATAAGCAAGGTGAAAAGACAGCCTTCAGAATGGGAGAAAATAATAGCAAATGAAGCAACTGACAAACAACTAATCTCAAAAATACACAAGCAACTCCTACAGCTCAATTCCAGAAAAATAAACAACCCAATCAAAAAATGGGCCAAAGAACTAAATAAACATTTCTCCAAAGAAGACATACAGATGGCTAACAAACACATGAAAAGATGCTCAACATCACTCATTATCAGAGAAATGCAAATCAAAACCACTATGAGGTACCATTTCATGCCAGTCAGAATGGCTGCGATCCAAAAGTCTACAAGCAATAAATGCTGGAGAGGGTGTGGAGAAAAGGGAACCCTCTTACACTGTTGGTGGGAATGCAAACTAGTACAGCCACTATGGAGAACAGTGTGGAGATTCCTTAAAAAACTGGAAATAGAACTGCCTTATGATCCAGCAATCCCACTGCTGGGCATACACACTGAGGAAACCAGAAGGGAAAGAGACATGTGTACCCCAGTGTTCATCGCAGCACTGTTTATAATAGCCAGGACATGGAAGCAACCTAGATGTCCATCAGCAGATGAATGGATAAGAAAGCTGTGGTACATATACACAATGGAGTATTACTCAGCCATTAAAAAGAATAAACTTGAATCAGTTCTAATGAGGTGGATGAAACTGGAGCCTATTATACAGAGTGAAGTAAGCCAGAAAGAAAAACACCAATACAGTATACTAATGCATATATATGGAATTTAGAAAGATGGTAACAATAACCCTGTTTACAAGACAGCAAAAGAGACACAGATGTATAAAACAGTCTTTTGGACTCTGTGGGAGAGGGAGAGGGTGGGATGATTTGGGAGAATGGCATTGAAATATGTATAATATCATATATGAAACAAGTCACCAGTCCAGGTTCGATGCACGATACTGGATGCTTGGGGCTGGTGCACTGGGACGACCCAGAGGGATGGTATGGGGAGGGAGGAGGGAGGAGGGTTCAGGATGGGGACACATGTATACCTGTGGCAGATTCATTGTGATATATGGCAAAACCAATACAATATTGTAAAGTTAAATAAAATAAAATTAAAAATAAATAAATAAACTGTGGAAAAATCTGAAAGAGATGGGAATACCAGACCACCTGACCTGCCTCTTGAGAAACCTGCATGCAGGTCAGGAAGCAACAGTTAGAACTGGACGTGGAACAACAGACTGGTTCCAAAACAAGAAAGGAGTACGTCAAGCCTGTATATTGTCACCCTGCTTATTTAACTTCTATGCAGAGTACATCTTGAGAAACGCTGGGCTGGAGGAATCACAAGCTGAAATCAAGATTGCCGGGAGAAATAACACCAGGTGCGAACTTTAATGTAAAGTATGGAGTTGAAGTGATAATCACGTATCAGTGTCGGTTCATCAATTAGACCACAAGTACCCTCCCTGGAGGGGGATGTTGATAGTGGGAAATGCTGTGAGTGTGGGTTGGGGGAAGGCAGGGTTTCCGTGGGGAACCTCTGTACCTTCTGCTCTATTTCACTGGGAACATAAAACTACTCTAAAAAACAAAGTCTATTAAAAAATAGTACAACCTGAAATCATAAAACTCCTAGAAGAAAACAGGTGAAAGCTCCTTGACATTAATCTTAAATAATTTTGGGGGTAAGACAGCACAAGTAAAGGCAACCAGAGCAAAAACCAACGAGGAGGACTACATCAAACTGAAAGCTTTTGCACGGTAAGAGAAATGATCAAGAAAATACAAAGGGCCACCTGAAGAGACTTCCCTGGTGGCCCAGTGGTTGAGACTCTGAGCTTTCAATGCAGGGGGCATGGGTTTGATTCCTGGCTAGGGAACTAAGATCCACGAAGAAAAAAAAAAAAGCCAATATCATCACCATAAATATTTAAATAAATAAAAGCAACCTACAGGATGGGAAAAAATATTTGCAAATCATATGCCTGATAAGGGGTTAGGACCCAAAATATGTTGAGAAATCATAGAACTCAACAGTAAACACTCAAATAAAGTACTTGAGTATTTTTACTCAAGTAAAAATGGGGAAAGTACTTGAATATACTTTTTCCCAAAGAAGACATACAGGTGTCCAGCAGGTACATGAAAAGCTGTTCAGCATAACTACCATAAGGGAATGCAAATCAGAACCATAGTGAGATCTCATTTCATACCTTTTAGTATGGTTATCATCAAAAAGACTAGAAATAACAAGTCCTGGAGAGGATGTAGATAAAAGGGCACACTTGTGCAATTTTGGTGGGACTGTAAATTGCTGCAGTCACTACAAAAAATAGTATAGAGGCTCCTTAGCCAGTCAGTTCAGTCGCTCAGTTGTGTCCGACTCTTTCCAACCCCATGGACTCCAGTATGCCAGGCCTCCCTGTCCATCACTAACTCCCGGAGTTTACTCAAACTCATGTCTACTGAGTTGGTGATGCCATCCAACCATCTCATCCTCTGTCATCCCCTTCTCTTCCCACCTTCAATCTTTCCAGCATCAGGGTCTTTTTAAATGAGTCAGTTCTTCACATCAGGTGGCCAAAGTATTAAGAGTTTCAGCTTCAGCATCAGTCCTTCCAATGAGTATTCAGGAGTGATTTCCTTTAGGATGGACTGGTTGGATCTCCTTGCAGTCCAAGGGACTCTCAAGAGTCTTCTCCAATACCACAATTCAAAAGCATCAGTTCTTTTGTGGTCAGCTTTCTTTATAGTCCAACTCTCACATCCATACATGACTACTGGAAAAACCATAGCTTTGACAAGATGGACCTTTGTTGGCAAAGTAATGTCTCTGCTTTTTAATATGCTGTCTAGGTTGATCATAACTTTTCTTCCAAGGAGCAAGTGTCTTTTAATTTCATGGCTGCAGTCACCATCCGCAGTGATTTTGGAGCCCAAAAAAATAAAGTCTGTCACTGTTTCCTCTGTTTCCCCATCTGTTTCCCATGAAGTGATGGGACCAGATGCCATGATCTTAGTTTTCTGAATGTTGAGTTTTCAGCCAACTTTTTTACTCTCCTCTTTCACTTTCATCAAGAGGCACTTTAGCTCTTCTTCGATTTCTGCCATAAGGGTGGTGTCATCTGCATATCTGAGGTTAGTGATATTTCTCCCGGCAATCTTGATTCCAGCATGAGCTTCCTCCAGCCCAGCGTTTCTCATGATGTACTCTGCATAGAAGTTAAATAAGCAGGGTGACAATATACAGCCTTGACGTACTCCTTTCCTGATTTGGAACCAGCCCATTGTTCCATGTCCAGTTCTAACTGTTGCTTCTTGACTTGCATACAGATTTCTCAGGAGGCAGGTCAGGTTGTCTGGTATCCCCATCTCTTGAAGAATTTTCCAGACTTTGTTGTGATCTACACAGTCAAAGGCTTTGGCATAGTTAATAAAGCAGAAATAGATGTTTTTCTGGAGCTCTCTTGTTTTTTCAGTGATCCAATGGATGTTGGCAATTTGATCTCTGGTTCCTCTGCCTTTTCTAAATACAGCTTGAACACCTGGGATTTCTTGATTCATGTACTCTTGAAATCTGGCTTGGAGAATTTTAAGCATTACTTTGCTAGCATGTGAGATGAGGGCAGTGTGCGGTAGTTTGAACATTCTTTGGGATTGAGATGAGAACTGACCATTTCCAGTCCTATGGTCACTGCTGAGTTTTCCAAATTTGCTGGCATATTGAGTGCAACACTATCACAGCATCATCTTTTAGGATTTGAAATAGCTCAGCTGGAATTCTATCACCTCCTCTAGCTTTGTTCGTAGTGATGCTTCCTAAGGCCCACTTGACTTCACATTCCACGATGTCTGGCTCCAGGTGAGTGATCACACCATCGTGATTATCTGGGTCGTGAAGATCTTTTTTGTATAGTTCTGTGTATTCTTGCCTCCTCTGCTTAATATCATCTGCTTCTGTTAGGTCCATACCATTTCTGTCCTTTATTGAGCCCATCTTTGCATGAAGTATTCCCTTGGTATCTCCAATTTTCTTGAAGAGATCTCTAGTCTTTCCCATTCTGTTGTTTTCCTCTATTTCTTTGCACTGATCACTGTGGAAAGCTTTCTTATCTCTCCTTGTTATTCTTTGGAACTCTGCATTCAATGGGTATATCTTTCCTTTTCTCCTTTGCTTTTCACTTCTCTTCCTTTTGCAGCTATTCATAAGGCCTCCTCAGACAACCATTTTGCTTTTTTGCATTTCTTTTTCTTAGGGATGGTCTTGATCCCTGTCTTCTGTACAATGTCACAAACCTCCATCCATAGTTCTTCAGGCACTCTGTCTATCAGATCTAATCCCTTGAATCTATTCCTCAACAAATTACAAATAAAGCTACCACAAGATACAGTGGTCCCATTTCTGGGTACATGTTCAAAGGAAATGAAATCACTCTCTAAGAGATATCAGACCCCCATGTTGGCTGTGGGCTTCCCTAGTGGCTCAGATGGTAAAGAAGCTGCTTGCAATGCAGGAGACCTGGTTTTGATTCCTGGATCAGGAAGATCCCCTGGAGAAGGGAATGACTACCCACTCCAATGTTCTTGCCTGGAAAATTCTGCAGAATCACCTGGTGGGCTACAGTCCATGGGGTAGCAAAGACTTGGACATGATTGAGTGACTCACACTAACACATATTCACTGTGGCATTATTCACAATAGCCAAGATACAGAAATAACCCCTGTATCAAATGACAGACAAATGGATAAAGAAAATGTGAATATACACTATATATATGTGGGTATATACACATATATGCATTGTTGATGTTGTTGTTAAGTCACTTTAGTCTGTCTGATCCCATAGACGGCAGCCCACCAGGCTCCCCTGTCCCTGGGATTCTCCAGGCAAGAACACTGGAGTGGGTTGCCATTTCCTTCTCCACATATATGCATACATGTGTATAAATGCATGCATATATACAAAGGAATATTCAGTTCAGTTCAGTTCAGTCACTCAGTGGTGTCCAACTCTTTGCGACCCCATGATTTGCAGCACGCCAGGCCTCCCTGTCCATCACCAACTCCCGGAGTTCACTCAAACTCATGTCCATCGAGTCAGTGATGCCATCCAGCCATCTCATCCTCTGTCGTCCTCTTCTCCTCCTGCCCCCAATCCCTCCCAGCATCAGAGTCTTTTCCAATGAGTCAACTCTTCGCATGATCTGGCCAAAGTACTGGAGTTTCAGCTTTAGCATCATTCCTTCCAAAGAACACCCAGGACTGATCTCCTTTAGAATGGACTGGTTGGATCTCCTTGCAGTCCAAGGAACTCTCAAGAGTCTTCTCCAACACCACAGTTATTATTCAGCCATAAAAGAAGGAAATCGTAGCATTTGTAACAACATGATGAACTTTGAAGTCATTATGTGTTAAGTGAGAAAAGTCAGAGAAAGACAAATACGGTATGATTTCACTTACATGTGGAATCAAAACAACCCTCAACTTCATCATGGAAAAAGTAAAGACAGGTGGTTGCCAGAAGCCATGGGTTGGTGCATGGGTGAAATAGGTTAAGGTGGCCAAAGGTACAAACTTCCAGTTATAAGATAATTAACACCTGAGGATATAATGTAAAACATGATGACTATAATTAACAATATCATATTGTGTATCTGAGAGTTGCCAAGAGAGCAGACCTTAAAAATTCTCATCCCAAGGAAAAAAAAAACTAGGTGAGGTGGTGTTCATTAAACTTATTGTGCTAATTATTTCACAATATATACATATATCAAACCATGTTGCATACCTTATACAATACTGTATGTCAATTATATCTCAATGAAGCTAGAAAAAAATAGTACAAAGAAAAATTTCCTGAAGTACTTAAAGAACAAGTGATCCAGTTAATGCCCCATCAGGCAGGATCTTTTCGTGTGCATTTCCTACACAAGGACCTTCACAATCACAACCACCAGAGTTAGAGATCACCTCAACACAACACTAGTGTGCAATAACCAGACCTGACCCAAGGTTCTCCAGTTATCCCAGTGACATTCTGTACAGTGAAAGGACCCAAACCGGGTCCACCTGTCACGTTTAGTGGACACGTTCCCTCAGTGTCTTTCAGTTTGGAGCAGTTCCTCTGTCTTTCCTTGGTTCTCATGCCCTCTGTGCTTTGCAGCTTACAGGAGAGGGCCTTTGTGTAGTGCTCTTAATTGGAAGTTTTTCCCGATGATGTCAGGCTCTGAGTCTCTGCTACAACCATTACAGAAGGATGCTGGCTGCTTCTTTCGCATCCCACTGGGTGGCACGATAATCTGTGTCCTCTTACTGATGGAACATTGATTGAGGAGGTGTCCCCCAGGCTCCCTCACCCTAAAAGTATTCTTTTCCCCTTTGCCATCAGTAATGATGTTGTGGGGAGACTCTGAGGAAGTGTGTAAATATCTCATTTCCCATCAAGCATTCAGCCTCTGACTTTAGCACCTACTGATGATTCTTGGTTGAGTATTACTACAGTGGTGGTCCTGGAGGGGATGCTCCATGTATCTGCTTAATGAATGAATCTGCATCTCAGACAAGGAGTGGGAAGTTGTGGCCACACCCCCTCGTGCTGTGGATCACAGCGAGAGAGGCTTACCCTCTTCTTCTGAAGCCCAACACAGGGTAGGGGTGGGAGAGATGCTCTTTCCACAACCTGACTCTGGTTCCAGCATCCCTGCCAGCAAGCTGACATCTATAGAGGATTCCTCCAAGACATTCAGCAGAGCAAAAACGGATGCTGGGAACAATTTGCAGTCTCTCAGGAGTACAATGGAAATTCAGTGAAGGATTTTAAGCAGAATAGTGACACATTTAAGTTAAGCAGGACCAAAACAAAACTTCTGAATTATTATTATTCCTTCTCTCTTTTCTAAAACAAACATTGACTTCTCTTGGACCCTACTCTCAACTCACTGCCCCAGAGATATAGGTTTAATGATGAAGTTCATTGCTGTTGTTTATTTGCTAAGTTGTAACTGACTCTCTGCAACCCCATGGACTGTAGCCCACCAGGCTCCTCTGTCCATGGGATTTCCCAGGCAAGAATACTGGACTGGCTTGAAACTTCCTTCTCCAGGGGTCTTCCCAACTCAAGGATCGAACCTGTGTCTCTTATGTCTCTTGCATTGGCAGGTGGATTCTTTACCACTGAGCCTCCAGGGAAATATAATGTAGTTCATACTAAAGTATAAATGACTGACTGAAAAAACGAACATCCTTGGTTGCTTTGTGAATAGCTTGGCGTGGTGCAAGAGTTCCCACCAGGGTGATCAGGAATAAGACTCAGCAAGAACATTCTGTTTGTTCCACTTTTCAGAAAGTCTGGACAGGGCCCTGTTCTGGACCATATGAAGAGGCTAAATGCCAGGGAAAGAAAGCAAGTAGCTTCACGCTCTTTGGAGGGCCCCTAGGGCTGTGAGCCCTCCCCAGGCCTCACTGACTCCTGCCCTGCCTGCCCCGTACCTTTGGTTTCCTTGAGCAGCTCTTCCGTGAACTTGACCACCTGCGCCACCTCCCGCCATGGGAAGCCTTTGCCCACAGCGAAGATGATGCTTTCATAGAGGGTGTCCAGCAGGATGCTTCTGCGGGAGTCTCTGAGCTCGTCAAACTCTTCCCAGTTCAGCAGTCTCCGCAGGTGCTCCCGACCTTCTGGTTTCTGCAGGGTGTGATATGAGGGGTGGAGGGTGAGACTGAGGAATCAGGACAACATCATCACTGGGAATCCATGCTGTGCCCCTGGATCCTGAAGAGTGACCAGGACTAGGGGTACACTTGGACAGAATTAGTCTTTCATTTCTGGACAGCTTTCCCTCACCTTTCTAGCCCTGCTCCTTCCTCTGGGAGTTTTCATCCTAGCTGCTACAGCTCCAGGTTTCTACCCCGCCAGCAGCCCTCAAGTCCTGAATTAGTATGATCCTCTTCCCTCAAACAAAATTTGACTTCCCTCTGAGACTGCTCCAGAGATAGTGATGTGACCATGAAATTCATACTAAAGTGTAAATGACTAGCCAAGAAGAAGCTTGATGAAGCAATGCTTTAGCAGAAGAAATGCATCTTGCTTGGTGAAGCTAGGGCCTCAAGACTGGTTAAGGTACCTTTTAATCCTTTCTTTAGGTTAGAATTAGTTTTACTTGAGAGTTCATCTGGCCTTTCTAGAAAGTTTCTTAGAGATCACCAACACATGTAGGAGAATCAAGTCCCTTTCAAGGAGGGGGTAAGAAAAGGTGTGGCATGAATGGGGATTCAGTGAACACAAGAGTGTTGCTCCCCTGGGGGGAGAGGAGTGGAGAAGTGATGGTAGACAGCGCTTGAGGGAGGCCCAGAGCCTGTCTCAGCCCCTGGGGATCCTCTCCCCTCCCCCACAGCTCCTGTAGACCCCTAAGTCAGCATCTGAAAGGACAGCTGGCTGGAAAATCCAGGAAAGATGATGAAAGCACCCGTCCTGGGCCAGGGAAGGAAGCCTCAGCCGGGGGTGCCTTGCCTGCTGCCTCCCCGTCAGCTCAAGACTGCTGGTCAGAGGCTGACCTGTGCACACCGCTGGCCCGGGGTGGTCTTGCCTGAGTTCTACAGCAGAGCCTTTCTGGATGGACCGGAGGCCCAGGCCCTGCAGGCTAGAGTCTC
The DNA here is from genome assembly GCF_029378745.1 of Bos indicus. NCBI lineage: Eukaryota > Metazoa > Chordata > Mammalia > Artiodactyla > Bovidae > Bos > Bos indicus. The sequence goes on from NC_091767.1 coordinate 8,456,380, forward strand.
CTCCATCCACAAGTGTTCACATTGCTCATGCATTTTGGCCTCAGAAATGATTCTGAGCAACCATCGAAATCTGCCCCCTTCTCTGCCTTAAAGACACAGAGCCCCCGGCTCCCACCACACCCACAACCACACACATATTCCCTCTACACAGTGGCCTACAATCCTGACAGGCTCTCAGGGCCCGAGGGCTCTGGTGAAGGTGGCACCCCTGTGACCGGCTGCAGGGGACTCCCAGGCCCTCCCTGGAGTGTAGGCAGGCACAGCACCTCCACGCCCACCTCCTCTGTCCTTCCATGCAGGCTCTGCTGCATCAAGGGCTGTCACCGCAGGCCTGGAAGATAGCCCTCCAGCTCCAAAGACTGGGCTAACTTTGGCCTGGCATACACCTGGCACGCACATTCCCTGGGCCCACACCTGCCTGTCTTGGGCCTCCGAGCTGACACGCAGGGACAGGAGAGCTGTCCAGGGGTCGCTGGGAGGACACACCTCCCTCTTAGGCCAATAGGAGCACACTTTCTCTTAAAAGTCATATGTTCTCTTCACCTGAAATTGGAAGACTTTTTTCACTCCCTGGGCTGTTAGGAGTGCCATGGCCCCTGCATCCAGTTGCTAGGAGACCTAACCAGGACTGCCTTGGAGCTTCAGGAACGCTGGGCTGAGGATGCCTGCTTTGTGAGGTCATGAAGACCCACTTGGAGGTGGCTCTCCCAGCTTCCCTCCTCTGGTCCCTCTTCTCCAGCGGGCTCTGGGCCCCCACAGCTGCTCAGTGACCTGGAGCCCTTTCTATTTCTAGCCCCGTTCCTTGAAAGTTGTTCTCCTTCAGGCAGTGAGCCTTCTCAGGCTTTCCGGCACACATACACATGGCCCCTCAGGTGCTACATCTTTCTAATCCAAGCCCGATTTTTCTCCTTCCTTCCATAGTCGGGGATTTTTTCTCTATGGAGAAGCTGGCTTCCATATGCCATCCTCACCGATGCCTCGTCCTGCCAGGATCTGGTTTCTACCCACTTCTGCACTGGCCAGTGGAATTGTGACTTCCGGTTTTGTGCAACCCAGTTTTGTCTTGGGTACAGAAAACAGCTCTGTAGGGGTGTCCCTGTGCAGTGCCCAAACACCCCAATGTGGAGACCCCATGGGGATCCAGTCTCTTTCCTGGTTAGCCTCGCCTCGCTCTCTCCTGGAAACCCAGCTGGTGACCCGTGGGTCGAGTCCTGCTCCCTGCTACCCCCCGCCTCCCTGCCTGTAAGCCCTGACTGTGCACAGGAGCATCCTGGGGAAAGCCTGGGATGTTGTAGGGAGTTGGTGGTTGAGCCCTCGGGTCCTGGGGCCACCCCCACTGATACCTGCCCAGTTCCCTTGGCTCTTTTGGGGGTGAGAGGGGGGTCCTGGCCAGACGTGAGCACTCCCAAAGGTCCCAACCACACAGAGCCAGCATCCCCTTTGGCCATATGACTCCACCTTCCTTGACCTTGTGGGCAACTCACTTAGGATCTCTGATTATTTTATGTGAGTTCTATTGTCCCCTCTCTCTGCACACACAGATACACATGCACTTAAAAATTAACTATGTCATAAATATTCAGGCAATTGTCTATGAGTATACAGATAGATGGAAAGATAATTGATAGACAATATGAAATAACAATAAAAATTAAACATTTTTTAAAAAAATTTAAAATAGGATCATACTGCCCATGCTTTAAAAATTCTATTCTTTATAATTTTTACTGATACACAATTTCAAAATACAATTAAACGTTTACATCAGAGGAAAAAAAAATGGACTACGTCAGTTTCTTGCTTCAAACCCTTCCATGGTTTTTTGTGGAGCAGCCCCCTTATAAAAGACTACATGGGGCTTACAAGGAAGGCCCTGTGATTTGAGCCATTCTTCTCCAGCCCCTTCCTCTCCCCCTTCCAGAACTTTACATGTACTGCTTCTCTTCCTGGAAGCTCTTCTAACCTCTCTCTGCCTTCATCCTTCTGGTGCCTCGGGTCTCAGCTTAATCATCTCTTTCCCAGGAAAACCTTTCCGGGTCCGTGTAACAGGGTCCGTAGCCCTGAATGCATCATCGGCAGCACTTCACACTTTGTAAGTGTTCACTTAACCCTTTTGATGATTTGTTTTGATGCCTGTTTCCTCTAGGTTGTGAGACGCGAGGGCATTTCCTCTTATTGATGACTTTTACTCACCACTTAACATGCCGCGGTGTGTTCCACTGTATGCTGAATGCCCGTGACTGTCTTTATCATGACCCTATGATGTGGCATTTCACCTTAAAAAATATATATTTATCTATTTGGCTGCACTGGGTCTTAGCTGTGGCCTGTAACTCTTAGATGCAGAATGTGGGATCTAGTTCCCTGACCAGGGGTTGAACCCAGGCCCCTGGCATTGGGAGTGTGCAGCCTTAGCCACTGGACCACCAGGGAAGTTGCTGAGTGGCTGTGGCTATCTTTATCATGACCCTAGGACGTGACATTTCACCTTTCTACTGAGTGGATGCCTCCCCGTCCAGCCTACTTGTCCCTTGAGGGTGTGGACAATGTCTTCTTCACCCCTGGGGCCCTGGGGCCTAGTGGACAGCCTGGATGGTGGCTGGCACCCAGTAAATTTTTGCTAGGTGAATAATTGGAAGCATCATAAAGTGATACCGATTGAATGAAAACAGGCTACGGACAGAGTCTGCCTAGGCACTTGACTCATTTCCCCCATATCCAGGAGGCATCCCTTGTGGCTCAAACGGTAAAGAATCTGCCTGCAATATGGGAGACCCGAGTTCAATCCCTGAGTCAGGAAGATCCCCTGGAGAAAGGCATAGCAACCCACTCCAGTATTCTTGCCTGGAGAATCCCATAGAGAGAAGAAACTGGCGGACTACAGTTCATGAGGTCACAATGAATCAGACAGGAATGAGCGACTAACACTTCCAGGGTTCTTTTATTAAAATGGACATCCTTGAATCCTGCTTGAGATCCATACAAAAGCCACATAGTCTGGCTTTGAACTTATTAACCTTTAAGGTATCTTTTTTATGTACCATTTGTGGAATGAATATATCTCAGCTTACTTATCCTAAAGGCCTGTTTAGTCATAGAAACAAAACAAAAATCTCATAGAATTACCAAACAATGCTAAAGAATGTTTTTAGTTAGTAAATAATGGAAGTTATAGTCCAGGAGTGTTAAATACATTATCTCTTTTAATCTTCACAATTCCATGAGATAGGTATAATGATTATCATTCCCGTTTGACATATGAGGAGACTGAGTCCTAGTGTGATTATGTATCTTGCATAAGATCACAAACTAGTGCTGGCACCTTGGTCTTAACAACTGGCCATAATGGGGCTTCCCTGGTGGTCCAGTGGGTAAGACTCTGTGCTTCCACTGCAGAGGGCGCTGTGGATCCCTGGTAGGGGAACTGAGATCCATGTACAGTGCAGCCCCAAAAAAGAAAACCACAGTTGTCCATACTAAATACTACTGCAGAATTCAAGAGTCTTCTAGATAAGTTCAGAACATTCAGGCTTCATAGACTCTAGTTAATGCTCAAGTAGAACTGACTTAACTGCTTGCTTCAGTCTACAATATACATAATCACCACCAACAGATTTTTGACTATCCTTGAATGATTCAGGGCAGATTTGGCCATTATTGTTTCTTTTTATCCTTTATCAGCATCACCAACCTTGGTTTTATTTTTCTATTTTTTATTTTACCGTCACCGTTAGACTCTCAGAACTTACTCATCATACAGCTTAAAGTCTGAACCCTTTTACCAACCTCTCCCTGACTCCCCCACTCTCCAGCCCCTGGTAACACTTCCTATTCTCTGTTTCTATGAGTTTGACTTTCTTTTTAGGGTCCACATATAAGTAGCTTCCATGCAGTGTTTGTCTTTCTCTGGCTGTCTTATCTCACTTAGCATAATGCCCGTAAGTTCTGTCTGTGTAGTCATAAATGGCAGGATTTTCTTCTTCCCAATGGCTGAATAATATTTCATTGTGTGTACATACCATTGATGGACACTTAGTTTGTTTCCGTATCTTGGCAGTTGTGAAAAATGCTGCAGTGAACATAGGGGTATAGATACCTCTTCAAAATCCTGTTTTCATTTCCTCTGGGTACAGACCCAGAAGTGGGATTGCTGGATCATACGGTAGTTCTATTTCTTAATTTTTTGAGGAACCTCCATACTCCATAACGTTGATTCTCATCAACATCATTTTTATCATCTTAGTCATCAGAATTGAAGCCCTACTAAGACATGAGTTTGGATGCAAGACATACATACAAGAGCACATGCCCAGTGCAGTTTAGTTCACTCACCCAGTCATGTCTTTGTGGCCCCGTGGACTGCAGCACGCCAGGCTTCCCTGTCCATCACCAACTCCTGGAGTTTGCTCAAACTCATGTCCATTGAGTCGGTGATGCTATCCAATCATCTCATCCTCTGTCACCTCCTTCTCTTCCTGCCTTCAGTCATTCTCAGCATCAGGGTCTTTACCAAGGAGTCAGTTCTTCGCATCAGGTGGCCAAAGTATTGGACTTTCAGCTTCAGCATCAGTCCTTCCAGTGAATATTTAGGACTGATTTCCTTTAGGATTGACTGGTTTGATGATCTTACAGTCCAGGGGACTCGCAAGAGTCTTCTCCAACACCATAGTTCAAAAATATCAATTCTTTGGTGCTCAGCTTTCTTTATGGTCCAACTCTCACATCCATATGTGACTACTGGAAAAGCCATAGTTTGACTAGATGAACCTTTGTAGGCAAAGTAATATTTCTGCTTTTCAATATGATATCTAGGTTGGTCATAGCTTTTCTTCCAAAGAGCAAGCATCTTTTAATTTCACGGCTGCAGTCACCATCCACAGTGACTTTGGAGCCCAAGAAAATAAAGTCTGTCATTGTTTCCCCATCTATTAGCCATAAAGTGATGGGACTGGATGCTATCATCTTCATTTTTTGAAGGTTGAGTTTTAAGCCAGCTTTTTCACTCTGCTCTTTCACTTTTCATCAAAAGGCTCTTTAGTTCCTCTCTGCTTTCTGCCATAAGGGTGGTGTTATCTGCATATATGAGGTTATTGATATTTCTTCCGGCAATCTTGGTTCCAGCTTGTGCTTCTTCCAGCCTAGCATTTCTCATGATGTACTCTGCATATAAGTTAAATAAGCAGGGTGACAATATACAGCCTTGACGTACTCCTTTCCCAATTTGGAACCAGTCTATTGTTCCATGTCCGGTTCTAACCTGTTTCTTGACCTGCATACAGGTTTCTCAGGGTCAGATAAGGTGGTCTGGTATTCCCATCTCTTTCAGAATTTTCCAGTTTGTTGTGATCTACAGTCAAAGGCTTTGGCGTAGTCAATAAAGCAGAAGTAGATATTTTTCTGGAACTCTCTTGCTTTTTCTATGATCCAGCGGATGGTGGCAATTTGATCTTTGGTTCCTCTGCCTTTTCTAAATTCAGCTTGAACATCTGGAATTTCTCGGGTCATGTACTGTTGAACCCTCGCTTGGAGAATTTTGAACATTACTTTGCTAGTGTGTGAGATGAGTGCAACTGATTGTGTGGTAGTTTGAAAATTCTTTGGCATTGCCTTTCTTTGGGAAAGGAATGAAACTGACTTTTTCCAGTCCTGTGGCCATTGCTGAGTTTTCCAAATTTGCTGGCATATTGAGTGCAGCACTTTCAAGGCATCATCTTTTAGGATTTGAAATAGCTCAACTGGAATTCCATCACCTCCACTAGCTTTGTAGTGATGCTTCCTAAGGCCCACTTGGCTTCACACTCCAGGATGTCTGGCTCTAGGTGAGTGATCACACCGTTGTGGTTATCTGGGTCGTGAAGATCTTTTTTGCATAGTTCTTGTGTGTGTTCTTTCCACCTCTTCTTAATATCTTCTGCTTCTGTTAGGTTCATACAGTTTCTGTCCTTTATTGTGCCCGTCTTTGCATGAAATGTTTCCTTGGTATCTCTAATTTTCTTGAAGAGATCTCTAGTCTTTCCTGTTCTATTGTTTTCCACTATTTCTTTGCATTGATCACTTAGGAGGCTTTCTTATCTCTTCTTGCTATTCTTTGGAACTCTGCATTCTGATGGGTATATCTTTCCTTTTCTCCTTTGTCTTTAGCTTCTTTTCTTTTCTCAGCTATTTGTAAGGCCTCTTCAGACAACCATTCTGCCTTTTTGCATTTCTTTTTCTTGGGGATGGTCTTGATCACCACGTCCTATACAATGTCATGAACCTGTGTCCATATTTCTTCAGGCACTCTCTCAATCAGATCTAATCTCTTAAATCTATTTGTCACTTCCACTGTATAACTGTAAGGGATTTGATTTAGGTCATATGTGAATGGTCTAATGGTTTTCTCTACTTTCTTCTATTTATGTATGAATTTTGCAATGAGGAGTTCACCATCTGAGCCACAGTCAGCTTCTGGTCTTGATTTGCTGACTGTATAGCGCTTCTCCATCTTCTGCTGCAGAGAACATAATCAATTTGGTTTCGGTATTGACCATCTCATGAGGTCCATGTGTAGTGTTGTCTCTTGTGTTGTTGGAAGATGGTGTTTGCTATGACTAGTGCATTCTCTTGGCAAAACTCTGTTAGCCCTTGCTCTGCTTCATTTTGTACTCCAAGCCCAAACTTGCCTGTTACCCCAGGTATCTCTTGAGTTCCTATTTTTGCATTTTAGTCCCCTATGATGAAAAGGACATCTTTTTTTTTTTGCTGTTAGTTCTAGAAGGTCTTGTAGGTCATCACAGAACTGTTCAGTTTCAGCTTCTTCAGCATTAGTTGTTGGGGCATAGACTTGGATTACTGTGATATTGAATGGTTTGCCTTGGAAACGGACAGAGATCATTCTGTCGTTTTTGAGATTGCATCCAAGTACTGCATTTTGGACTCTCTTGTTGACTATGATGGCTACTCCTTTTCTTCTACAGGATTCTTGCCCACAGTAGTAGATACAATGGTCATCTGAGTTAAATTCACTCATTTTCGTCCATTTTGGTTCATTGATTCCCAAAATGTCGATGTTCACTCTTCCCATCTCTTGTTTGACCACTTCCAATTTACCTTGATTCATGGAGCTAACACTCCAGGTTCCTATGCAATATTGTTCTTTACAGCATCCGACTTCACTCGCATCACCAGTCACAGCCACAACTGGGTATTGTTTCGCTTTGGCTCCGTCTCTTCATTCTTTCTGGAGTTATTTCTGCACTCTTCTCTAGTAGCACATTGGGCACCTGCCTACCTGGGGCATTCATCTTTCAGTGTCATATGTTTTTACCTTTTCATACTGTTCATGGGGTTCTTAAGGCAAGGATACTGAAGTGGCTTGCCATTCCTTTCTCCAAGCAACCACATTTTGTCAGAACTCTCCACCATGACCCGTCTATGGGTGGCCCTACGTGGCATGGCTCATTGGGTCCTGCATTGAATGTGGATTCTTTACCAGCTGAGCCACCAGGGAAACCCGTTTATCTATTTAGCTATCATTTAATCAAATTATCCATTAATCATATATCAATCTATTAAATACCTACCATCTGTCTGTCTATCTCCTACCTATCCCTCTATTATCCATCTATCTTCTTGGTTGTGTTCCTCTGAAGACTCCTGACTGATAACACTGCCGTAAAGGGACTTACATGGCATACAGAGCTTTCTGTTCACATATATGTTGTTGCTGTTTGTTTTTAAGTCACTCAGTTGTGTCTGACTTTGTGACCCTTTGGACTGTAGCTCACTAGGCTCCTCTGTCCATGAGATTTCCCAGGCAAGAATACTGGAGTGGGTCAACATTTCTTCCTCTACAGAATCTTTATGATCCTGAGATAGAACCCACATCTCCTGCTTGACAGGTGGATTCTTTATCACTCGCCAGTGCAGGAGATGTGGGTTTGATCCCTGGGTCTGGAAGATCCCTTGGAGAAGGAAATGGCAATCCACTCCAGTATATTCTTGCCTGGGTTAAACCCATGGGCAGAGGACCCTTGCAGGCTATAGTCCCTGGGGTCGCAAGAGTTGGACACAATTTAGTGACTCAACAACAGCAGCAACTGGGTCTCACAACACCTGCGGTCATGTTGTAAGCACATGCGTGGGAATCCCATCCTGGGGCCCCTGGTGATACAGCTGAGGTCTGCTGCACCAGCCACTGACCACTGACCTCAGGAGTTTTTGTGATGTGAGAGGAAAAACCACCCACATTTGGTTAAGCCACTGTTACTTGGGCTTTAGAGTTACAGGTAGCTATATTCAGTCTCTCGGTGTATGGAGACTGATTTCTGAGCTCTAGTTGGGTCAAGCCAGGTCATAAGATGGACCAGGCCGAGAAACGTTCTTGTTCACAGAAGTAAAGTGATTTGCCAGAACCAGGAAGTGGGGGTGTTTTGGTTGCCGGATATGTCCCCTGGTCACCAAAGTGAGCTGCACGTCCAACTTCCTGGCAGGGCCCTGAGAAAGGGACAGTCTTGGGAGACTTTTCCAGGGCTGGGGAGGGTGGGAAGTCTGCTCATTAACAGAAAAGGAGCCCCATGGAGGGCAAATCATGCTAATGAGACAGGAGTCTAACCTACTGTGGACACTTCTCCGAAGGCAGATGTAAGCCTTGGGAGTATGCAGCCCTTCGACAGATGGGAACCCTTGGTTTCCCGGGGGAGGACCCCGAAGGGATGGGCAGATACACAGATGACAAAGGTCATTTTTAAGACACCTCAGCCTGTTAATAAACCTCTGTATGACTCCAAGTTTGGTTCATTCATTTACTCAAAGACTGAATGGAGCACAGAAGAGCCACCAGCCTGCTAAAAGTGTGAGATGCAGACACAGCCTCCAAAGTCTGCTCTAATGCGACTCCTGCCTCCCTCTCCCATCCTGTCTGCGCTCACTCTCCTTTACTTTATTTGCACTGCTGGACTCTCTAGGCCTTGATCATGTCTTCTCAGGGCTTTTGTGTTTTTCTTGCCCCTGTCCTGGGGGGTGGGGGGCAGCTCATCTCCCAGGTGCCTGTTTGGCCAGCTCACTTCACTCTGGCCTTAACCACAGATCACAGCCCCAGAGATGCACCCTTTGACCCCGCCTTTAAAAGGCCCACCCCCCTGCTCTCTCTAGCCTGTGTACTGTGCTGTGCTTAATTACTCAGCTGTGTCTGACTCTTTGTGACACCATGGACTATAGCCCTCCAGGCTCTTCTGTCCATGGGGATTCTCCAGACAAGAATACTGGAGAGGGTTGCCATGCCCTCTTCCAGGGCATCTTTCCAACCAAGGAATCGAACCCAGGTCTCCCACATTGCGGGCTGATTCTTTACCACCTGAACCACCAGGGAAGCCCATGAATACTGGAGTGGGTAGCCTATCCCTTCCCCAGGGGATCTTCCCAACTCAGGAATTGAACCAGGGTCTCCTGAATTGCAGGCAAATTTTTTACCAGCTGAACCACCAGGGAAGCCCTTCTAGCCTCTGGTCCTGCTTTATTTTCCTTCCCAGCACTTACAACCACCTAACACATATGGATTTACTCTGCTTTCTCCCACAAGAACGTAACCTCCATGACGGCAGGGTCTTTGCTCTGTTAGGACCCAGTGCCTAGAACAGGGTCTGTCGTGTGGTGGACACTCCATGCATATTTGTTGGAGGAATGGAGTCAGGCCTTACCGCAGATGCTTCCTGTCTTGGGCAAGAGTGGATCAAGAGAGTGGCTGAAGCCATGCCCCAAGGGCGCTAGACTGGTACAGAGAGTTCTCAAGCTAGGAGCGGGTGACGGGATCGGGGAGGGTGGCTATAGTTGGCTAAGAGTGAAGAATGGAAGTGGCGGGAGAGGAAGAGCCAGAGCAAGACGGCCGGGCCGAGATTCCCCCCACAGGTCGAGGCTTCCAGAGTCGAGCCTGAAATGAGGGCCGAGTCCTGGGCAGTGAGCTGGTGATGTGGGGTGCAGACACAGGGGATTGAGTCAAGGGAACATGAGGCCAGGTTGTGGGCTGGGTGCCACACACATCCCAGTCTCACGGGACTGTGGCAGGACTGGAGCGGGAGCGAGGATCTCCATCACAGGTGCCCAAGGGGGGACTTCCCTAGTGGTCCACGGCTAAGACTTCATGCCCCCAGTGCAGGGGGCCAGGGTTTGATCCCTGGTTAGGGGATTAGATCCCACATGCCACAGTGAAAAAAAAATTTTTTTTTCCTCATACCGCAACTAAGACCTGGCACAACCAAATAAATAGATACATAATTTTATTTCTTTCTTTTTTTTATAAAATGTGCCTAAGGGGACTGAGAGAGTGCACAAGTCTGGACAGGCTAGGTGGTGAACTCCCCAAAGGGACAAGGCAGTTTGCACTAAAGTGAGAAATGTGGTCTGGAGGCTGCAGTTTTGTCGAAGACCAGTCAATCCCTCGGAAGGCACGGGGTCAGGGGTAACATGGGGATCCCCTCGAGGATATCAGGAGGGCGGGGCTACAGTGACAGCGAGGAAGTGGAGGGCTCATGCCACAAAAGAGTGGACAATGCAGCAGAGCTGACCTCAGAGAGCACCGTGCTTGGGGCCCAGCACGCTCAGGCTTGGAAGTTTCTACAGATGACTTATCAACCTGATTGATTTCCAGTGAGGAAAACGTAATGCTTCAGATCACATGGTTATCCCTGCCTGCAGGCAACCCCGGACAACCTAAACACAATATTTTAAGAAAGAATCAATTTCTGCCCTCAGAGTGTATTTGAGAATGCTAGGTTTCCCCCAAACTGCTGCCAACATAAAACCCAAATGACCAATTTACTCTAAAATAGTAAGAATAGTCCTCCCAGGAAACTGGTTACTCAGTGTTGGTAGAGAAAACAGCTGATGGATGGGTCAACTTGTTAGCTGGTTCTTTCAGGGCTCCGTGTACATTAAGTCCCCACATCTGAACGAGTTCTGTTGTAAGAGCATGTTCGTAAATCCAATTTGTTTGTAGATCCAACAACATTTACCACTGAACCAACTGGAAAATCCCAACCCGTGCCTGTATTCTTGCTTGGAAAATCCCACGGACAGAGGAGCCCGGTGGGCTGCAGCCCGAGGGGTTGCAAAAGAGTGGGACACAACTTAGTGACTAAACAAGAGCAAACAAAACCCAGCCACAGTAGCCTAGGAGTCCATTAACACAGTCGGCTGTGTAGTACTGTACTGTCACAGCTTTATGACACTTTTCACACAAATGATACATTAAAAAACAAACACAGAAAATAAACATTTTTAATCTTACAGTATAGTACCTTGAAAAGTTCGGTAATACTTACAGCAGGCATACAGGGGCTGGCATCGAGAGAATGGCCAAGAAGAGTTACTGACTGGAGGAAGGAGAAGAGGTGGGAGATGGTAGAGCTGAAGGGTCATCAGCTATATGAGACGGAGGGCAAGCTGTGCTTTCACTCATGCCTGACGCTGACACGCTTTGAAAGCTCTCAACTTGAAGGTTCATACGTAGGGGACTCAATGTACCTAATTCCTATCTCGTGTACGGCAACCAGCCAGCTACCTCGTCCCCCAGTGTCCCCCACTCAGGACTGGCGTTTCCGTGGGGTGGGTGTCCTGTGCCCTTTGCCAGCACAGGCCGCTTGTGGGCCATGCAGGCAACTGGAATCGGGGCCGAGGAGAGCCCCTTTTAGCCCTGGTGCTTGGTGGGCTCCCCTACAAGCCTGTGTTTAACTGTCTTGAAGAGTGTACCCTTGGGCAGAGGGCCAGGAACAGTCTGTGTAGCCTGCTAAGCTAATTACTCTCTCTGCAGATGGCGTCCCCCTAATCCTGGGTTTGTCGTAATCCAGCTCTGTTCTGGGGAGAGATGCTGGGTGTCTGGCCTCAGTGCAAATGGGCAGAGGAGACCAGGTACCTGCTCTCTGGGGCTGGGACTCTGGGCTCTGGAGACAAGGAGAGCGGCTGTGAGTACGCCAGCCCTGCGGCTCCAGGAGGCTGAACCACGGCAGGTAGAGAGGCGTGACTTCCCTCCGCTGGATGTCACCCCCGCCCCAGGGGGCTCAGAGGACTCAGGGGAGCTGGCCTGCCCTTGTGCTCTCTCAGAGGATGGTGAGTCCCTGTCATGGGGTCGGTCAGCCCACGGGCAGAGTATCTGGGGTCTGGGCAACAGCCAACAGGGAGGTGCTTGGGCCCAAGACTGCAGGACAGACGTCCTGAGTGAGATGCTCGCATGACAGAAGGCCGGGTCTTTTCCCCCGCTGGCCGGGCTGTGTGCTAGGAGGTCATGTTGCAACATGGCATTGCTGAGATGCAGGTTCCTGCTCGTTGACGTACAGGTTGTTACTATCAGAGCCTGGACCTGGGGAGGGAACAAGACAGTCGCTAGAGCCAGAGAGGGAGAAATCTCTCCTGAGGACCCTCCTCGGGCTCCTGGAGGAGGGAGACTGCCCCTCTTCTATACCTGCAGGGGAGCAGAACTCCCGTGTTGGGGGTTGAGCACGTTTGCTTTTCGGAGGACCCAGAGCCAGGGCGACAGAAGAATGGCAAAGAGTGGGTTGGGGTCCCTAGGGTTGGGGCCCCTAGGCATTGCCTCTGCATTTTCTGACTTTAAGGCTAGCATCGCTGAGCCTGTTTCTACAGAAGAGGAAAGGGTGGCACCGAAGGATTAAGTTACGGAAAGGCCACCAAGCCCAGCCCATATCTGCCTGTGAGCTCTTTCCTCCTTGTTCTTCTCACATTCATGTTCATCCCTGGGTGGGGCAAGTGCCATCCTCCTGTCCCAGGTTTGCCTACAGAGAGACCCAGGCCAGGGGACCAGGGTGGTTGGCAGAAGGCGTTCAAGCAGTGAGGACCAAGCCCAGCACGACTGCCCCTAGGTGTGCCTGCACCCTGGCCTTCATCCTCTTCGTGCCCCCGCTCATGGCTCCTTCCGTGGAGGAGGAATCTGCTCCGCAGTCACGGGAAAGGGCAGAAGCCATTGCCTCCTGGCGGTGTGACTGTGGAGGAGGCCCTGGGCGGGCATTTGGTCCTTCCTTCAGCCAAAAGAGCCACGTAGATAGTGCTAACATCCCCTTGTGGGGCAGCCTCCAGAGAAGTATAACCTAAGTTGTTCCCTGTGCCCCCTCTAAGATGCGTCATCACAGATTCTTATCAGTTGTGGTGACCTGGGAAGAGCCTTGGCTAACCTTGGGGAAACAGAAGAGCTGGTTACCATTCTCAAATGCACGTCTACGTATGTGTGTGTGGGGTGGGGGGGCGGGGTGTGCAAGCCTGCACGTGTGTGTATATGTATGTGCAGGGGTTTCCTTGTGTTTGTGCATATGTGCATGTGCGGGCGGGGGAGACCTGGCACTGGGGAGATATGGTTGCTACCAGCAGCCACAATGCCCAGCCCTGCTCTGGCTGCTTGTGTGGTGCCCGTGCTCTCTGGGGCCTGGCTCCCAGGTGGGAAGAGGCTTGGTTAGATGTAACCAGCCATCATTTCTTTCCAGCAAGATGGCCTGTACATGCAGTGTTCATCAGCTTCTCAGCTCCAAGTTAAATAACCCTTGTCCCTATAACCTTTCCCTGTAAAGCACATTTTCCAATCCTTTAATCAACTTGGTTATTTTCCTCTGAACTCCCTCCAAGACACCGATGTCATTGGATAAGTATGTCGTATAAATTAGTCAGTAAATCAATCTGTCAACAATATTTCTTGAGCAACCACCCTGTGGCTTGCAGGAGGTGCCGGGCTGATACAAACCAACCACACAGGAACACAAAGAATGTTCACTCCGGCTCGGATTTTGGGTGCATTTGTCTGCTTGCGGCCAGAGGCACCGGGGTCATGCTGGGTGGACATTGTTCCTTTTAATGAAGAAGCCCCAAAGAGCAAGACCTTCCCTCAGCTGCAGTGTCTGAAAATACTTTAAGAAATCATTGAATGAATCACTGCAAGGGTTACAGAGTGGAGGGCGTGGAAGCAAAGAGGGCTTAAGACGGTCCTCACTGGGTACCAAGCCAACCTCAAGGTTGCAGATGAGACGTTGGCGCTAGGCTGCTTTGGAAGGTTTTCTCCCAAATGCAGTATGATCAATAGTAAAGTGAAACAGCAAAAAAAAAAAAAAAATTCAGAATCTGGAGAAAACCAGACCTTTATTTGAATAGTGATTTCACCATTCATTAACTGAGTGAGTCTTGGGTAAGTTATTTAAGCTTTCTGAGCCCCAGGTACTTTAAGCATAACGTGGCAGGATTATACCTACCAGGAAGGATTATTTAGGCTTAGATGACATCACATTTGTAAATGGCTGGTGATCTGCATTTATTATCTCTTCCCCACACCAAATTATGGATCCATTTCCAAAGAGTGTTCAATTATTCTGGGTGGATATACTGTTATATTGTTGGCCATCCCACTAGCTGGATTCTCATACATCGTATGATGTATACGATGGAATTGCCTCTGCTTTTTGATCTGAGACCATTTTCTTCAAGGTTGAAAGACAATCCTCTTTCAACAGTAGAATGTATGCTTCATAATTTTACAGTCTCAGGTCAGTAGCTGTGAACTTAGCTTTTATCTTCTGGTTCGGGATCCAAATTCCTTTTTGAGTTTAACCTCAGTTTTTTGTGCTGGGCTTTCCTGGTAGCTCAGCTGGTAAAAAATCTGCCTGAAATATAGGAGACCTGGGTTTAATCCCTGGGTTGGGAAGATCCCCTGGAGAAGGGAAAGGCTACCCACTTCAGTATTCTGGCCTGGAGAATTCCATGGACTGTATAATCCATGGGATCGCAAAGAGTCGGACACAACTGAATGACTCTCACTTTCACTTTCTGTGCTAGAAAGAGCACTTGGCCTTAACTGAGACCCCCGTCTCACTGAGCAGGGGAACTTCGGACCAGTCAGCCAAGAGACACTTGCAGCTGCGGAGCAAACGTTTCTCACCTGTGAGTGTGCATCAGAGTCACCTGGAGGTCTTAGCAAAGGAGATGGCTGGGCTCCACCCTGGAGATTCTGATTCAGTCAGTCTGGGTGGAACCCAATAATTTGCATTTCTAAGATGTTCTCTGGTGATGCTGAGGCTGTCTGTCCTGGGCCTGCACCGTGAGAACCACTGAGGTAGGAAGAACAGCCTGGAGCTTAGTGGAGCTCGGCCAAGTGAGCCGACCCTCCGAGCCAGCCTCTTCATCTATAAAATTCCACCTTAGAGATGGGATTTAAAGGTAATAATTAGACAAATGATGATGTGCAAAGCACTTTATAAACTATAGAACACAACATATTTGTTAATGGTTTAATACCCGCCATCAGCTTTAGCTTACTCACCTATAACATGGGGATAATAATAGTAATTTTTGTAAAGATTAAGTGTGATGATCTATATAAAAGCAATTTGTGAAATATAAAGAACTATGGATTCTTGTTCTTATAATTTCCTCATTTGTCGTATGAGAGGATGGCCTCCATGTTCACGGTGTGTGCCAGTGCTGGTCGCGCGGCAGTTCACTGCTCTAGGTGTAGATTAATGCAAGTTCGTGTTTGATATCCTGGCTGATGCCACCCTGGGTCCTTGGGTCCCTTTGGTCAAAACTGCATGTTGGGCCACTGTTGCAAGTTAGGACGCTTCTGCCAGCAAGAAATAGAACTTCAGCTAAAAGTAGCTTTCAGATACGGAGTTTGCTGTCTAACCCCATATCATCTAACCAGAAGTCCAGAGGCGGGTGGTTTCAAGGTTGCTTCTTTCAACGGCTTGACCAAGACTTTGGAATTCTTTTTTTTTTTTAAGCTTAATTTTATTTATTTATGTAGCTGTACTGGATCTTCACTGTTGAGTGGGCTGTTCTTTAGTTTCAGGCCGAGTGGGGGCTACTCTCTGGTTGCGGTGTGTGGGCTTCTCACTGCCAGTGGCTTCTCCTGTTGCAGAGCACGGGCTCAAGGTGCTCGGGCTTCAGCAGTTGTGGCACATGAGACCATCCCCATGAAGGGGAGAGAAAGAAGCAGGATGGGCAGGAGGAGCTAGGTTGCCATGGAGTCTCGATGGCAACGCAGCCGATTTCATGGGGAGTCTGAAGGCAGGACAGCTCTTCAGTGCAGCCCCACTGGGAGCAGGAGGACAGGCCTTTAGAGCCGGGGAGTGGGCCTGTCATTGGTTGTGCTCTTTCGCAAGGGCGTGGCCTTGGACCAGGCTGCCTTCCACGGAAGCAAGCTCTAAGGAGGGCGACAGCTGAGAGCTGTTATTTGAAAAAAAAAAAAAGATGCAAAGTGCCTAAGAGCAGAGGTGCACCATAGGCTTTTCCTACCCATCTTTTGTCTTCATGTAGCAGTCTCAGAGGCAAGCAGTGTCTCCTGGCTTTGTATGCAAGGCACCCTGCAGTGAAGTCTCTTGCATGGCCTCAGAGCTAGGGAGTAGCTGAACTGCTTTAGAACTCCCACCTCACCATCTGAGCCCAGGGCTCTGCCTTCCACCCTTAGGCACCAGCAACAGAGGCTCTGCCTTGGGCGCTGGACATTTGAGGGGCTATCTCTGACCTTCCTCTATCTACACCCCTTCCTGGGGATGGGGAGTCCAGAGGGACAAGGGGATGCGCCCCACCTGGACTTCACATCTTTCCCTCCCTTCTGACCAGGAACTGGGGACACGGAATTTCTGGGAAGTTTCTAGGGCTTGGATCACCTCTTCTCTGGGTCCATCCCCCCCAGGGCCCTGGTAAGGTACGTAAAGTAAAATCCTTCAATGGCTTGAATAAAAGACACGGTCTAAACAGAGCACAGAGGGCACTTATTCAGAAAACCAGCATTGCTCTCCTCACTTTCCGGTTCCAACCCCAACTTCATTCCTCAGTTGTCGCCTACCTCCAGGTAATTTCAATCTCCCAGCCTCCATTTCCTCTGTCATCAAGAAGGTGATAATGCGGGTCCCGAGGTTACAAACGGATGCTGAAGTTGTGAGATCAGTATCACAGCAGACTCTCAGCAACATTTCAGGGTCCGTCTATACTGTTCCCGTGGCGCCTTTTGCTGTTCCCGTCGCAGCCCGGCCCTCGTCTCTCTCCCAGCCTAGACCCCAAGCTCCAGGTGCAGGGGAGGTTTCTGTCGTGTTTTCTGCGGTGGCCCAGTGCTGAGTCTGGGGCTCAGTCTGTGTCTGTTGAGTGGAGGGATGAAGATGGGGCAGGAGAGTCCTCAGGGAGCTGAGGGAATCGGACTTTCTGAGTGAGATGAGGGGCTGAGCCAGTGTGGGTGCGGGTGGGGGAGAGCGGGGAGCCAGCCAAAGCCAGCAACAGCATGGAATCTGAGTCCACTAGCAGCCTCCACTCAGGCCAGTTGCGACAGGGCTTTAAGACGTGTCTGCGTGCTTGCGTGTGCTAAGTTGCTTCAGTCGTGTCCTACTCTTTGTGACCCCATGGGCTGTAGCCCGCTAGGCTCCCCTGTCCATAGGACTTCCCAGGCAAGAATACTGGAGTGGGTTGCCATGCCCTCCTCCACGGGATCTTCCCAACCCAGGGATGGAACCCATGTCTCTTACATCTCCTGCACTGGCAGGCGGGTTCTTTACCACCGGCGCCGCCTGGGAAGCCTGCAAGATGGGAGCTGCACGACAGTAAACCACCTGCTGGCTAAGACCCCGAGCACCACCAGAACCCATCTTTCACAGGATCTCATTGCACAGTTGGAAACACGAAGACCCAGGTAGCAGAACCCGAAGGCTCACAGCCACACAACTTCTTCCCTTCCAGGAGGCCCTCTTTCCCGGCAGGATGTACCCATCCCAGAAGGTGTTGGCAGAGGTTCTCCAGCCTGGCTGTACTTCAGAACCACCTAGTCCAATGGCTCATACCCCTTTCCCACTCAGAGGTTTGCATTCATTCTGTGGAGTGGAGTTTAGAAAACCTGTAACTTCAACCAGAACCTCTGGTGGTTTAGATACACACTTAGTCTTGAAGACTGATGATTGGGAACCACTGGTTTGAGATCTTTACAGAGATTAAGATTTTGTTTTTTCTATTTGTTTATTTCCTCATTTCCAGGAGAATCTGAAGCACTGTAGTCACTCAGTGTTATGTGAAACAATGTTAACATAATCATTAGGAGAGAAATGGAGTCACACTGGTTGTTGCTGCTGTTGTTCAGTCGCCCAGTTGTGTCCAACTCTTTGCGACCCCATGAACTGCAGCACGCCAGGCTTCCCTGTCCTTTGCTGTCTCCCGGAGTTTGCTCAAACTCATGTCCATTGAATTGTTGATGCCATCCAACCATTTCATCATCGGTAGCCCCCTTCTCCTCTGCCCTCAGTCTTTCCCAGCCCATCGTGGTCTTTTCCCAAGGAGGTGGCTCTTCACATGAGGCGGCCAAAGTACTGGAGCTTCAGCGTCACTATCACTCCTTCCAATGAATATTCAGGATTGATTTCCTTTAGGATTGACTGGTTTGATCTCCTTGCTGTCCAAGGGACTCTCAAGAGCCTTCTCCAGCTTAGTTTTATATAAACTAAATAATTGCTTGACTGAAATTTCATCTTTATGGGTGTTAATAGCCCCTACATTTACACAGAGTTGAAGAGAAGTATTTCCCTGGCTGTACATTAGGATTGTACATTGGGAAAGTGCCAGTTTGGTAGGGGTCTCTGAGGAGGCTCTGGATGAATTCTAACACACAGCCAAGTGTGAGAACTGCTCTGCATTAACAGAGCTCCCACCATCACCAGCTTCATAACATCCTCAGGGCAAGCCTGTGAAATAGGCAGAGATTTTGTTTTTATTTTACTGATGAAAAAACTAAGGTCCAGATAGTGAATGGGCCAGCTAAAAGCTAAACAGGGAACGGGCAGGTACTGTGTCTCTCTTGGAGGATATGGTAACCTCGCCTTGAGCTGGTCAGTTCTCAGTCACCATAGCTCTCTGTGTAGTGGAGAACAGGGGTGAATTGGGCCCATGTAGCTTCATGGACGCCTTCTAAGGACAGGGTGTGGCAGGGATGGATGGCCATCCCTGAACATTCCCCTACAGTTCAGGAGATCTGCTGGTTTCCTGCAGAAACACAGACTGGAGATGGCCAAGATTTTTAGGGACCATGTTGTCCAGCCTCATCACTTTTTGGAGAAGAAATAAGAAGTCCAGAGATGTGGTGTGAAGTCCCTGAGCCCTCACCACCCCAGGGAGACAGCATCGGGGTCGCTGACCCCCAGACCTGAGCATTCTCTCTATGGTGCCAGTTGCCAGCCCTTGAATGCAGCTTTGGTCCTCCGGGAGAAGAAAGGCAGGAGCAGCCAAGTTTTCCCATAAGGCAGAACGAGGCTGGGTGCTCTTGGAACCCAATAGGGCCTCCCCAAATCCCAAACCAGTTCCTGGCAACACTCGCCCTTGCTGACAGATGCTGGAACATGCTGCTACCCTCCCGGGCTCCCTCCCACTCTCCTTCCACACGCCCCTGCCATGTCTGCCAGAATGACACACACAGTACCCAGTTTTATTGCTCTGGTCTTGTAAATCAGTCTCTTGTAAACTTCCACTTGCTTCCATCCTCTGAATTTCCATGGATCTATCAACATGCTCCTGGAACAGGAGGCTTTGCCACGTACCATCACCTACCCAGGTGAAAGGTAGCCAGCAAGCCCCAGGGCGAGCAAGGACTATCTTTCCACCACCCATGTTAGGTCTAGGTCGTTGGCTGAACCTGGGTCTTCTCTTTCTTGGTGCAAGGATTGGCTTTTCTCTCCCAGGCAGGAAAGACCACATTCCAGCTTTTTCCAGACTCTGTTACCTGGCCGGAGAAACAGATGGAAAGACAGGGCTTCTCCCGCCTCCCTCAAGACATTACTATAAATACTTTCTCCTCCTTTCTGAGAAGCTGAGAATGTGTCCCTCAAGTTATCAGGTGTGAGATTCTAGAGGTTGGGGACCCCTGCCCTAAAAGGAGGGAAATGCCCCACGGCCTTTGCCCATGCCATTCCTTGTACTCAAAATGCTTTTCGTTTCATCTTTGCCAAGTTAAATGCCCTTCATCTTTTGCATTTGTTGTCTGGGGATATTTTGATGGTTTGGTAGCGTAAGTAGTGTTTAGCCAAGCTTTCCCGGGAGGCATGAAATAGAAAGGCTTACATTTTGCAGTAAGATGCTCAAATAGCACAGTTTATTAAATAAATTGAAAACATCAACAAGAAGCCAAAGGAAAGAGATGGGACACACCTAGGATAGAACTGCTTTAGCCGAATCCTGGATTATAAACTATCTCCAAGTGCTGTCAATCTCTCTCTCTCTCCCCTTCACTCTCTCCTTCTCTCTCTGCTGCATCAACTTTCCTGGTGATAATGGAGTAACAGGGACCAGAACTGGAGATAATCCAAGGGCCTCAGCAGAAACGACACGTGCCTGTTCTATCAGAGAGCAGAGGAGCTGAGAATGACTGGCCCCAAGTGCCCATGTGTATTTCCTCCATCAATCTGTGGAACAGTTAACAGGTTTTATCTGCATTCCTCGATCTGGTGAACCTTCTTATTTGTCCTCAGCTCTGGTCCCAGTAGTCCAACCCTCGAAAAATTTGAGCAGAAAGTTTGATCTAATTTTGTGAGAAAACAAAAAATCAAGGCAATGTATTACTGCAATTCTTTCTTCAACCCTTTTCCTATGTGAATCAGTCTCAGATTCTTGTGGAAGTCCCAAGCATCCATGGAAAGTTCCTACTTCATCCTTCCATTTATACATTTACCTTCAAGGTTAACCACATTGCTTTAGTACTGGTTAGAACTCGGTAGAGCATCACAAATGCCTGTGGATGAATGGAAATGTGTCCGAATGTGTTTACTTTGCACAGGCAAGCTGAGCCGATAGTTTGGTGTTCACGTACAGCATTGACATAAGCCATACCTGAAAGTAACAAAACATTACAAAGCAGGTGCTTTTTAGATGTTTCTTGTTGTGGATTTAGGGCTTCTTCCAGGTCTGGGTTTGTACCACCTAAGCGGCTCATGGGCTCTGGGAGGGGGTGCATGGCTTGCTCTCGCTGCCGAGGGGACCTGGCCCTGGGGCTTCAGACAGGAGGGTGGGGCCATCCCAAGAACTAGTTCCTTATCAAGAGGATACAGAGTCCTGAAAATCCCCCCACCCCTGGACCTTGTATTTCCTTTTGGATCTCTGAGCATCTTTTGATCTTGAAACTAATCCATTTTTCCTCTCTCTCTTCCTATTCCCCCCCCCCCCTTTCCTCTGCTGTCTCAACCAATTTAGGGAAATAAGTGACCACAAATAACAGCTCTATTAACCCCTTCCTTGCAGGAAAGCTCAGCCGAGCTGTAATTAACTAGAGCATGTAGTACACATCTAGTGGGTTGCCTGACTAAATGGGGAGTTCTTTCAAGTATATATACATGTAACTTTTTTATTTATACACTTATTTCTCTGTTTAAAGGCTTCTGTGGTGGCTCAGTGGTAAAGAATCCACCTGCCAATGCGGGAGACGTGGGTTCAATCCCTGGGTCGAGACGATCCCCTGGAGAAGGAAATGGCAGCGCGCTCCAGTATTTTTTTTTTTTTTTTTTGCTGGACTCCAGCATTTTTGCCTGGGAAATCCCATGGGCAGAGGAGCCTGGTAGACTATTGTCCATGGGGTCGCAAAGAGTTGGATACGACTTAGCGACTAAACAACAGCATAATTCCTCCAATTAATGCCACAAAGACCTGGAGGACTCTTCTGGTCCCCACACAACATCACACACAGTAAGTGTGGCTTTAATGTGTCCCCTAATTGGCTTGATTTCAGTCATTAGAGAAACACTGAAGGAGACTGTGAGCTCCACTCAGGGGCAGACTCTGTGATAAGCCTGGAGGGGCCGAAGCTTCTGACCATCTGAGCCCAGAAATCTGATCCAGAAGGCTCTGCTCTCTCCTTACCTGCTCTGTGGACCTTCAGTAGACGTGTCTAATCTCTGGGCCCCAGGTTCTCTCCCTCTAAACACTCTGCCTATCTCCCTTACGAAGTAGTTGCAAGGAACAGCTGAGAGTGGGTGAAAGTGCTTTGTATATTGCAAAGGGCCTCCCTTGAGCAGGGTTTTTGTTATGACCTCAGGTTCTGAGGCTGGGCTGCCTGGGGAGCTGTCTCAGGGAGCCGTGTGCATGGGCTGACCCTTGCCCTGGTCACTGTTTGGGCATCTGACATCTTCCCTGCTGAGAGGCATCTTTGCCCAGCTCAGTCCCCGTGTCATCAAGGATGGGTTGGTTCCGACCTGCTGCGGGCATCAAGCCCAGCTCTGAATTACCTAATCCCAGCTAAAAGCACTTCTGATTGCTTGACCACTGACCTCCTGCAGCTGGATTATCAGATGTGGCTTTGGGGAATAGGCTTGTTTATAATGCTGGAGACAATGGGAGGAAACGCAGAGCAGTTAAAACAACAGTCCTTCCTGTTGCCCCAGCGCCTTTCATCCAAGGAGGTCAGTACGAAGCAGGCTCCTCGGGGCTGGCGGGGTGGGGGTGGGGGTGCTGAGATGCTATTCGAGGAGGGAAGGGGAAGAGGGAAGGCACTGCGTGGGCAGGGAGGGCTCAGGGAATCCCCAACAGAGCCCTGAGGGCAGGTGCTGACATCACCACTTCATACAGGAGAGGTGACCAGGTGCAGACAGGTTCATTCATTAGCCCAAGTTCACGGTTTTACAGCTACCAAAGGGAAGCCCTGGACCTTGGAGGGGTTGTGGCTGACCTTCCTGCTTCTCTCCTTTTTGCCTTCTTTATGCTGGACAAAGCTAGTCTTAACCTTACTGCGAAAGTCCCCAGCATCCGTCTTCAAGGACCAAACATGAGATGGCCTGGAGCCTTTCTTATGGGTTCAGAAAGGGTGAGCATTAGAAAGACCCACAAACATTACTGAGTCCAAATAACTCATTTTAGAGATCAGGAAAGCAAGGCCTAGAGAGGGAAAGCAATTTATCCACACCCACACAGCACTTAACACCATACCTGGTAGCAGGCAGGTCATCCACGGAAAGCTGCTGAATAAAGGATGGAGTTAGCGGCAAAGCTGAACAGGAGCCCAAGCCCCTCCCCCAGCCTGTGCTTCCATGGGAATAGTTCTGTCCACGGGTCAGTGCAATGGCCTGACCGGGGAGGGGGGCATCTTCTCATGTCTGCTGCCTCCACCCAGTGGTCTCCACCTGATCCCAAGTCCATACTACTTGTGCTCTTTAAGTGACCAACACTTAATTTGAAGAACTTCCAAAGCTACAGAAAAGTTTTGAGAACAGTACAAGGAGCTCCCTCATCCTCTGCCTTCTCCACACATGCCCCATCACCCCCATTAGCCACTTCCCTGACCAATACTTTGTGCCAGGAGGGGAAGGGAAGAGACCAGAGGAGATGGGAGGCTCTTTGTGTTGTTTTCAATCAAAGAGTTTCCCAGTTTCCTGGAGAGTAGAACCTTAAAGAACTCTTCTGTCCTGAGAAGTCGCCTGGTCCTTCTTGACAAAGCCCAGAATGTAGCAGGTCTTCAGTAAGTCACTGCCCAGTGAAGGCATGGATTGGTCTCATAGGATGATGTCAGTTCTACTAGTCACATTCTTTTAGGACGCTTGAGAGAGGATAGAAAGCATATGAAGCTTTGGGTTTCTAGGGTGGGTGGGGATGACAAGGTTTGGAGTCCCTCCCACCTGTTGTTCTAGGTTGATAACAGATTCAAGAAGGATTAAAAAAAAAAAAGATGTCATTTGGCTTCTCTGCCAAGTCTGTGGACTCCTCTGGGCAGGCTTCTGACTCCCCAGTGTCTGGCAGGTAGTGGGGTTACAGAGCATGTTTATGGAGCCGAAATGCACTCAGAGTCTTAGATGACCCTGCCCAAGGCTTCCTCTGGCTGGAAGCTGATCTCATTTGGGGCGTTTGGCTTGTTAAATCTCCATCTGCCCTTCCTGATTTATTCTTAGTCCTTTGACCTAGGAGTTGACCTACATGGTTCACCTCATGGGCTCCCTTGCCCTCTGGCTTCCGGTTGGGTTTGACCAATGGGAAGCGCCAGCAGGAGATGAGAGGCAAATAGGAGAGAGAGGTTGGAATATTTCATTCCCCTTCCTTGCCAGGTAATAGCTTAGGCAATGTCTGTGTTCTTTTACTCAGAGCCATGTGGTGGCTGCCCCATAGCTTCAGCTCTCACTGTTCAGCAGTGCCATCTTCTCCCTGATGCCCCTTGAGGCATAGCTTCCCACTGACACTGTCTCCTAGGCACATCTCTGTCCCTTGTTGGACACAGAGTGTTAGACATGCTCCCCCTTGTTTATTCCCTGCGTAGTCACTCAGTTGTGTCGACTCTTTGTGACCCCCAGATTATAGCCTGCCAGGCTCCTCTGTCCATGATATTTTTCAGTGAGACTACTGGAGTGGCTTGCCATCTCCTACTCCAGGGGATCTTCCCAACCCAGGAATTGACCTCAACCCTTGTCTCTGAATTGCAGGCAGATTCGTTACCACTGAGTAAAGACTCAGGGAAGTCCTGTTTCTTCCCTAAACACCCTTCAATTAACCCTTGGACTGTGCCCTGTGTTTCCCATGGGGACCCTGAATGACACAGGTATGCACAACTTATTTCTCCTACTGTACTAGGAGATGGCTGGGGGTGAGAACTAGGACATTTATTTTGGGGTCAGTGCATGGCACCTTGGAGGTACTCAGGAATGTGTGTTGAGCAACTGAATGAGTAAATGATGAGCGCTCATTGGACAGAGTGGCCTGTGATTCTCCATCTGAGATTGATCTGGTATAGAATCAGTGAGGTCAAGGTTAGGGTACTTCAGAGGATGAGCCTCTCTCTTGGAACGGCACTTGGGATTCAGCAGCCCCAGGCCCTGAGATGAGGGGGGTGGTGAGGGCAGCCAAGCATAACAGATAAACCAGGACAGTGGCTTGGGTACCACTCAAACAGCACAACCTCAGCCCAAAGAGCAGACAGTAGAAACTGATATCTCTGATGGATGAACCAAGCAGTCTCAAAAGGTAGGTCATTCTTGGTTCCAAATAGTGCCAGAACCATCAAAGGGCCCTCGAATGCTTTGAAATCCCAGTGCTGACCTCACTGACCCTGTATCGGATCAACCTCAGGTAGAGATTCATAGGCCATTACTTATGCAGATACTCAACACATATTTCCTGAGCAAACATGCTGCCAGGTGCCATGCACTGGGGACCCCAGAACAAATGCCTGATTCTCACCCCAACCCTCTTTTAATACAGCGGGAGAAATAAGCTGTGCACACGCATGCACACACACACACACATGACAGCTACACAGTCAGCATGAGAATGAGACAGGAAGTGCTAAAGGAGTTTAGGGCAGAAACAGGAAATCAGGATAAGGTAGAGCATCTCCTCTCCTGAATTTTGGGTGGAGATAGTCACGTATATCGATTGGGTAAGTTGAATGGCATAGCCAAGAATTTAATGAGCTAAACTGAAAGGGAGACCTAATCTTTATTGATGTCCTACTGTGTGCCAGGTGCTTCGTAACATCATCACCAACTTCCTGGTAAACACTGTTGTCCCCACCACACAGGGGAGGAAACAGCTTTGACGGTTGGATGGTTGCCCAGCAAGCTCCAGATTCAAGGCCTGTCTCCCTGCAGCCCCTTCCACCTCCAGACTTCACACACAAACTGCTCCCATCCATTGTCCAGAAGAGAAAAGACTCAAGTAGCATGTTCTGCCTCCATCCCACTGAAGGGTCATGAGTGGAGTGCTGGCCGGGTGTACCTCCACCTGAGCAGGGGACGGGGATTTCCCACTGTTTTTTTTTTGATATGGGCCATAATTAAAGTCTTTATTCAATTTGTTACAATATTGCTTCTGTTTTACATATTGGACTTTTGGCCACGAGGCATGTGGGGGTCTCAGCTTCCCGACCAAAATCAAACCTGCACTCCCTGCCTTGGAAGGCAAAGTCTTAACCACTAGGCCTCTAGAGAGGTCCCTCTCCACTACTCTCGCACCCCGTGGCTTCCCCAGGTTATTTTAGGTCATTTGTTAGAACCGGTGTGTGATGGTCTATTTTGTGTGTCAACTTGGTAAGGTCAGTGTGTGCCCAGTTAGCGATTAAGACATTGTTTCTGAGTGTGTGTTTGTGAGGGTGTTTCTGGAAGAGATTAGTATTTGAATCATCAGCTGAATAAAGAAGATGGTCTTCCAACGGGGTGGGCACCATCGAGAGCCTGGAGAGGACAAAAAGGCTGAGGAAGGAGAATTCTCTCACTGCTTGCGCTGGGACAGCCCTTGTCTGCCTTTGGACACCCAGCTCCCGGTTCTGGGCCTTCTGCCGCTACCAGGACTTGTACCTGCTGCTCAGGCCTCGGTTGTCTGATGGGATGGCATCCCCTGGCCCTCCTGACCCTCCAGCTTGCAGACAGCAGACTGTGGGACTCCTCAGCCTCCGTAAGTGCCTGCCCCAAACCCTCATGATGAATCTCTTTCTGTGAATCTGTATATATCCCATGGGTTCTGTTCCTCTAAAGAACCCAGACTAACACAGAGATAGGACTGTGAACTCAGAGGCACCCCCACCCTGCCCCCCGCCAAGCCTGCACTCCTCGACCTCCCCCGGGGCTGGGTACCCCCATCTTCTCTGCCTTTCCTTCCTCAGCAGCATCTGGCTCAAGGTGACCCCTCCCCTGCCCCTTCTCCCTCCCTTTACCTCTCCCCCAGAACCTCCCACTTTGCCCCCCTACTGCGAGAAGCCTGATGACAAAATGACAAAAACATTTCCAAGGAAACGAGCTGCCCCGCTCACGGAGGCCACCGTGAGTGTCAGAGAAAGCAGGATTCGGAGGTATTCATTCCACTTCCATGGAACGGTTCCAAATCGGCCCTGCGCTGGTTTCCCTCTTCCTGTTTTTGAATCCGGACACTTGCGGTCACAGTAGCTTTCCCTCGGTGGGTGCAGAATCGTTTAAGGGCCAGGGGTCCTTGGTTTCCATTTTGTCAAGAATAGGCTGCTTCTCTTTTGCTTTCCACCAACCCTCATGGACGGGTGGGGGCCTTGCTGGGGATGAGAAGGCAGGCTGAGGGAAGCTTCCCAGGGCGCCTGCAAGCTGGGGCCAAGAAGTAGCAGAGCCTGGCACTCTGCCCGTCCAGTTTCTCCTTTGTTCAGGGGGCTTTCCCGGCCCCTGCTCTCTGCGTAGGTCATTGCAGGAGCAATGAGATAACACTTGCGTGTATGTATTTATCTTATATAAATGCTATTATATTTATACATGATTTCAAGACAATTCTATAAGTAAATATTAACTGACCTGTATATATTTATAGATTTATGGATACAATCACTTTGTAAGCTGATAAGAGCTTTATGCATGTTGGTTTTTAAGAGTTCTTTGAAAATTTTTTTGTGTCTACAAGGCCATTTATTTCAGTGTCGTCTATAATGACCTCAGAGGGAAATGCCCACCCTTAGAGTATTGGTTGCATATTTGTAATAAATCTCTTCAATGGGACATCATGAAGTTTTTTTAAAAAACTTTTATTTTGTGCTGGGGTGTAACCGAGTAACAAACAATGCTGTGATGTTTCAGGTGACCTGTGAAGGGGCTCAGCCATTCACAGGCATGCACCCACTCTCTCCCAAACTCCCCTCCCGTCCAGGCTGCCACTCATGAAGCTTTTTGAAAAATTAAACTTCAGGGACTTCGCTGGTTGTCCAGCGGTTAAGACGGCACCTTCCAATGCAGGTGGCGCTGGTTCAGTCCCTGGTCGTGTAGCTGAGATCCCTCATGCCTCTCAGTGTGGCCAAAAAAATAAAATAAAATTTTGTTCTTGTTGAAATACAACATACATGCAGAAAAGCATATAAGTCGGGAGTAGAGATCTGGATGTATTATCACTTAGCAGGCCAGTACAACCACCACACAGATCAATAGTCAGAGCATCACCAACACAATACTGTAATTCAATGATACTTTAAAAAAAACTAAAATTAAAATAAAATAAAAAAAGAACAAGAACATCACCAGTATTCCAGAGCGGTCCTCGGTGTGTTTGCAACCTTCAGCCTTTCCCTCTGCCTTGCATAGGGCTACTGTCCTCTCCTCTAACTCTGCCTACAAAGGTCCGGATAGTCAAAACAATGGTTTTTCCAGTAGTCACGCATAGGTGTGAGAGCGGGACAATAAAAAAGGCTGAATGCCAAAGAATTGATGCCTTTGGACTGTGGTGCTGGAGAAGACTCTTGAGAGTCCCTTGGATTGCAAGATCAAACCAGTCAATCCTAAAGGAAATCAACCCTGAATATTCATTGGGACGACCGATGCTGAAGCTGAAACTCCAATACTTTGGCCACCTGATGCCAAGAGCGAGCTCATTGGAAAAGACCCTGGTGCTGGAAAAGACTGAGGGCAGGATGAGAAGGAGGCGACAGAGGATGAGATGAGTGGATGGCATCGCCGACTCAATGGACATGAGTTTGAACAAATTCCGGGAGATGGTGAAGGACAGGGAAGCCTCGTGTGCTGCAGTCGATGGGGTAGCAAAGAGTCAGACAACTGAGTGACTGAACAACAACAACCTCTCTTTTATTTACTATTTTTTTTAATATTTATTTATTTGGCTGTGCTAGGTCTTAGTTGCAGCATGTGGGATCTAGTTCCCTGACCAGGGATCAAACCTAAGCCCCCTGCATTGGGAGCACAGAGTCCCAGCTACTGGACCTCCAGGGAAGTCCCTCTCTTTTAACAACATGGATGCATCATTCCTATTTTGAACTACATAAAGGATTATATACTGTATGATTTCTTATGTCCAGTTAAGAATTCTTTAGGTTTTATGAACTCTTTCTGAGCTGTGGTTCAGATTCACCGAGTGCTCTGAAGAAGTGCCCCTCCCCCTTGTGTGTGTGTGTGTGTGTGTGTGTGTGTAAGTGCGCGCGCACGGCTACTGTTGCCATGAAAACATCCCCACCTGGCCATTACACTGCGTTGGCCCTCCACACGATCCTGCTCATTGATCTTGGGCGATCACCATATTTACGACATCTCGCCCCTGCTCAGAAGCCTACCATGGCTCCCAGCTGCAGTGTCTGCTTTCTCTTTCCCTTCTTCCCCAAGCCAGGCAATGCCACCCTCCTGAGAGGCACGCATTCGCTCTATCAAGCAAGGCCCTGCTTGCAAAGTTGCTGGAGGCCCCACCCTGCTCTGTCAATGGACATCTTCCCATCCCCCCAACCCACTGGAAAGCCTTTGTCAAAGTCTCTGGTTATGTCGGCCAGACGCTCCTTCTATGAACCTCTGTTGTATTGTACTTGAACTTCACCTCATCGTGTGGGCTGGTACCCTGTTGGCATCGTATCGCGTCCGGCTGTTCCTTTTGCTTAGGGGTGTTCCAGTCAGCTGGGGAACTTTAAAAAAGAAACTGAAAACACTTTTAAGTACTAAAAGCTAATTTGGGCCTCTGATCAAACCCAGTCTCTGGATCTCTGAAGGTGGAGTACGGATGTCGGTACTTTCAAAACCTTTCCCGGAGGTATGGGCTTAATTGCATACGCCCCCCCTGGCTCCCCACTACAGTCATATTCTGAAACGCTAACCCCAGGGCACTCTGAGGAATGCGACTGTATTTGGACACAGGGCTTTTCAAGAGGTAATTGAGTTAAACGAGCTGATTAATTAAGGTGGGCACTAATCCAATAGGACTCTGTCTGGATAAGAAGAGGAGATTAGGACACAGACACACAGAAAGAAGACTGTGTGAAGATGTGAGGGGAGGATGGCTGTCTACACAGCCAGGAGAGAGGCCTCGGGAGAAACCAACCCTGTTCACTCCTTGGTCTTGGGCTTCCAGCCTCAAGAACTGTGAGAATGTGTCTGTGTGTGTGTGTGCACTCAGTCATGTCCGACTCTTTGCAACGCGATGGATTGGAGCCTTCTAGGCTCCTCTGTCCATGGAATTTTCCAGGCAAGAATACTGGAGTGGGTAGCCATTTCTTTCTCCAGGGGATCTTTCTGACCCTGGGATTGAACTAGTGTCTCTAGAGTCTCCTGCACTGGCAGGCAGATTCTTTACCACTGAGCCACCTAGGAAGCCTCCTAGATTCCACGTTCCGCAGCTAAGATCAAAGAACTCACCCCACTCTCATCACTGCATGGCCTTCCAAGCATCATTTATTCTGCAAACATGGGTCAAGCACTTATGATGTGCCAAGAACTGCCTGGGGCAAGAGGGCCACAGTCACAACACTTCCTGCCTGCAAGGAGCTCAGCTGTCCCACACTGCAGTTTAAGCTCTGTAAATCCAAGCCTTCTCATTAGCCTAATTCCTTGTTGATAAACTGTCTAGAGAATATTAGCAAGTGTGTGGGGAGCGGGTCAGGAAGATACTCTAATGCTGGTGGGTTTTTTTTTTTAAGACTTTCCTAGGATTCTCCTTCCTGTTTCAATATCAGGTATCTGGGTTCTTCCAGCCCTGAGTCTCTCTTCCTGAGTTGCCATGAATGTGTTGGCCTGTGTATGTCTTTCCATTATCACCAGAAAGAGAACCATCTTTGTGAAAACTTTTCTCAGGAGCTATGGTTAAACAAGTAGGTTTATATTCACAGACACACCCTCTTTTTAAGCCACACCGTCCGGGTATACTGGGAAACCGGAGCGCCGCGTTTTTTTTCTCTCTATTGTTCCTCCTCTCTGGTTTCCTCGTCTTCAAGGACTACATCAAAGGTTCTTTTTCACTGTTGTTGTTGCAAACATTTAAGTTCTATTCTCTTAGCAAATTTCTATTATACAATGCAGTGTCAACTATAGTCACCATGTTATACGTTAAATCCTTAGACTTAGATCAAAGGTTTGTAACTTGGGCTTTGTGATTTCTGGCGGCTTTCTGTGGGTGGGTTTTAGATGCCAATGTCCCCTGAAATTGTATGCAGCATTTTGCACATATGGGAATGTGCTCATTATTTAGAAGAAGGTCACTGTTCAAGGTTTTACTGGAATTTTGAAAGGATACATTACCTGGAAATTTTTTATTTTTACTATTTTGTTTTTAATATTTATTTTATTTGGCTGTGCCAGGTCTTAGTTGCGGCATGCAGAATCTTTAGTTGCAGCATTCAACTAAAGATTATTAGCTATAGCCTATGGGATTATGTTCCCTGACCAGGAATCAAGCCCAGGATTCCTGCATTGGGAACTCGGGGTCTTAGCCACTGGACCATCAGGGAAGTCCCTCACCTGGAAAAATTTTAAAACGAACGCCTTTGATGTTTTTCTCAACAGGTCTTCCGTCAAGGGTAATCATTTTTACCATAGTGTCATCTGCTGTCTTTTCCCATAAACTCCTAGTGTAACCTCAGTGGCCCTTTGGTTTAGCATCTTCATTTTAGGATTAAAGTAACGGAAACTCCCAGAAGTCAAGTAGTTTGCCCACAGTGATTAGCTAGTTACTGGCAGAGTAAGGTAGGCTCTTGATCCTGTGATCGCCTGGAAGCGGTGGTGGGACCAAAGAAGGAGGACTCGGGTGCAGAGCTTCTGTTTTCTTTCCTGGATTTTAAATTTCGTGAGGCACGAGCCCATCTCAAAACATTGAGCCTAATTCTCTGCGTCTAACACATTTCTAGCACATTATAGCTCTCAATATGGGCTGTAAGATTACTTTACACCTGTTAAGTAAGTTCTACTCTTGTTAGAACTTTGTCCACTAGAACTCTGTTTATTTCCTTCCTGAATCCTCCACTCAGAACCTTGAATATAGGAAGTCATGTAATTTATTTATTTTAGATTTGACCACATAAAATTTTGCCAGCTGAGCTACTGGCTCCCCTGGTGGCTCAGCTGATAAAGAATCCACCTGCAATGCAGGAGACCCCGGTTTGATTCCTGGGTCGGGAAGATCTGCTGGAGAAGGGGTAGGCTACCCACTCAGGTGTTCTTGGGCTTCCCTGGTGGCTCAGATGGTAAAAAGAATCTGCCTGCAATGCGGGAGACTGGGTTTGATTCCTGGGTTGGGAAGATCCCCTAATCAGCTTTAGTGTTTTTGCACACTGAAGTTTTCTGCCTGCCAAGCCAGCCCTCCATCCTGCCTGGAGACTTCTCTCACCACTCCAGTATTCTGGCCTGGAGAATTCCATGGACAGAGGAGCCTGGCAGGCTACATTCCATGGGGTTGCAAAGAGTCAGACATGACTGAGTGACTTTCACTTCACACAAAAATCATGTAGTGTCAAATATTCTCACAAATATATCTATATATACACAAAATAAATGGCAAGCATTTTGTGGGAAAAAAGCCTCCAATTCTTTTTGAATAATGCTATCAAAGACATGAATGCAAGCACCATACTAAGGATTTTCACAATTTTTGTTTAAGGGAGCAATGACTAACACAGGGTTGTACATATACCGCTTCACAAGCTACAAAATAATCGCAAAGTAAAACACTTCAATGTAACCATTTTCACATGTTAAATTTATATGTGACTATCCAGGAAGGAGATGTTACTATGACATATTTGTTTCAAGGAATATTTTTGCAAGGCTGTATTAGCATGAATCCCTTGGTCCAATATTTGCTTTTCTCTTTCTGACTTACTTCACTCTGTATGACAGACTCTAGATCCATCGACATCTCTACAAATGACCCTATTTCTTTCCTTTTAGTGCTTGAGTAATATTCTGTTTTATTTATGCACCACATCTTTTTTTCTCCATTCATCTGTCGATGGACATTTAGGTTGTCAAAGGACACACGTTCTTTCGTAAGCTGTGAAGCCGTGTAGGTGCTCTTCACAAGAGCCAAGACAGAAGCAACTGCAGACTGGGTCTTTCTCATGGATCTGTGTGCAGTCTACGTTCAGCTCCTTGTCCTGCTATGACTCACTGACTTTAAAATGCAGATTTCCTGTCCCCCTCCTGCTCCCATGTTTAAATATCCCTGAAATCAGGATGCACCTTGCAATGAACAGCATGTCTTCGTCTGTCACCAATTTTTCTTTCTTTCTTCTTGACTCATAAAATAACAGCAAATTCGAGTCACTTAAATGCGGTGTTGAAAGTGTCTCCAGACTCCAAACAGCCTGTGTAGACCACGCAGTACTGGAAGACCCCAGTAGGGGCTTAGGTGCCTCTGATCATTGGCGGTTCTCCTTGGAGGCTACATGCGTGCTGCAAGTGTTTTTCTGTTCACATTTACTGTTCACATCATCCTCACTCCTTGCAGCTGTTTATTTGTAACCTCACTCAATCCACCTTCAAGGTTTTTCCACAGCAACCACGCCCCGCCGCCAACTCCCACCCGTTCCTGCTCCCTCCCTCTTAGGTCACATTTAGTGTCTGCACACTGAAGTTTTCTGCCTGCCAAGCCAGCCCTCCATCCTGCCTGGAGACTTCTCTCACCCTATTTATTCTTTTCCTGAATCCATCACTCTTGCTGACTGCCCTGCTCCCAGCCCTTCACCCTAGCCCCCTGGAAGGACTGCCAACAAGACCATTTCCTCCCGTTCAAGCCCACTCTGCCTAATTCCTCCACCAGGGCTGTAACCTTTCTGAACATTTCCTGAGACTTCTATTTTTTTCCCCCTTTTGCCCCTTAATCTGTTTTTCTCCACTTCCCTCCCCTGCCCACACACAGCTGGAAGTCCTCCTTGGCTGGCTGTCTTCCTCCTGAAATCCCCTACACCCACCCCCATCCTTTGCTGCCCCAAACCAGTCCTGACATTGCTAGGACGTGGTACTTTGGGTCTGGGTTTTGCTGGGACCCATGAAGGCTGAGCGCCGAGGAATCGATGCTTTCTAACTGTGGTGCTGGAGAAGACTCTTGAGAGTCCCTTGAACTGCAAGAGATCAACCCTGAATATTCACTGGAAGGACTGATGTTGAAGGACTGATGCTCCAATACTTTGACCACCTGATGCAAAGAGCTGACACATTGGAAAAGACCTTGATGCTAGGAAAGATTGAAGGCAGCAGGAGAAAGGGGCAACAGAGGATGAGATGGTTGGATGGCATCATCAACTCAATGGACATGAGTTTGAGCAAACTCCAGAAGACAGTGAGGGACAGGGAAGCCTGGTGTGCTGCGGTCCCTGGGGTCACAGAGAGTCCGACACGACTGAGTGACTGAACAGCAGCAACAACACTGAGCTCTAGTGATTTGCCCTCCAGTTTGTGGGTTGACCGAGCCCACTCACCACAGCCTAACAGCCAGACCCTGGTCCTCCCAGGGGTTCAGGAAAGCTCACCATCAGAGCCTCCTCCAATCTGCTCAACCCAACATACCCTGAGGCTCTGTCCCGAGTGGGAGGGGGTTGGGGGGTTCAAAAGGAGGTGCCCTTTACTGCCCAGTCACAGGCATAGCTGGGCAGAAACCATTTGCTATCAGAGCGTCTCTCATCTTATCCAGTGGAGTCCACCACTGGTCTCCCCCAAGTGACCCCAACTGGGGGACATCTTTTGCTGTCCCACAGCTCTGCTCCCATCATCTCTTTGCCCTTCTCCCCAGTACTTCCTTGTACTCGGAAGAGTCGGGCTCCCCACTTCCTCCACAGCCTTCTCTTGCTGTCTCCCTCCCCCGCCTCCCACCCTCACTGTGAGTTAATGGGGGAAGGACTGTGAGGGGGGTCTCCTGACCATGTGGCCCTCCTGGGTCATATGTGGTAACGAAGACATACATGGACCCTCCGCATGGGCCAGACCTGGTACCCTACCTGTCTCGTCTTGTTAAAGAGATCAAGTCCTTCCACTCCTGCTGAGAGAAGAGAAAGTGAAAGTCACCCAGTCGTGTCTGACTCTTTGCGACCCCATGGACTATATACAGTCCATGGAATTCTCCAGGCCAGAATACTAGAGTGGGTAGCCTTTCCCTTCTCCAGGGCATCTTCCCAACCCAGGGATCAAACCCAGGTCTCCCGCATTGCAGGCAGATTCTTTACCAGCTGAGCCACAAGGGAAGAGGGAAAGAATTAAGACAGAGAGAGAAACCTTTTGATTTTGAAAGGAAGATAGTGACGATGAGAGATAACCCCATACAAGTGACTTCGCATATCAGCTGAGCAGTAACCCTTTTCCCCTCCTTTGAGGGCCTGTGTGACACTTCCCCTTCCCCCATCAAGGAATGTAGGAATATGGGACAGTTATCTCCAACCCTTAAAAGAAAATGGAGTAGCCATTATAGTCAACAAAAGACTCCAAAATGCAGTACTTGGATGCAATCTTAAAAAAGACAGAATGATCTCTTCATTTCCAAGGCAAACCATTCAATATCACAGTAATCCAAATCTATGCCCTGACCACTAATGCTGAAGAAGCTGAAATTGAACTGTTCTATAAAGACCTACAAGACCTTCTAGAACTAAAACCAAAAACAACATGTCCTTTTCATTATAGGGGACTGGAATGCAAAAGTAGGAAGTCAAGAAACACCTGGAGTAACAGGAAAAATTTGTCTTGGAGTACAGAATGAAGGAGGGCAAAGAATAATAGAGTTTTGCCAAAAGAATGCACTAGTCATAGCAAACACCCTCTTCCAACAACACAAGAGAAGACTCTATACATGGACATCACCAGATAGCCAACACTAAACTCATATTGATTATATTCTTTGCAGCCAAAGATGGAGAAGCTCTAGACAGTCAGCAAAAACAAGACCGGGAGCTGACTGTGGCTCAGATCATAAACCCCTTATTGCCTAATTCAGACTTAAATTGAAGAAAGTAGGGAAAACCACTAGACCATTCAGGGATGACCTACATCAAATACCTTACGATTATACAGTGGAAGTGAGAAATAGATTCAAAAGATTTAATCTGGTAGACAAGAGTCCCTGAAGAACTATGGACAGAGGTTTGTGACACTGTACAGGAGACAGGGACCAAGACCATCCCCAAGAAGAAGCAATGCCAAAGGCAGAACGGCTGCCTGGGAGGCCTTACAAATAGCTGTGAAAAGAAGAGAAGCAAAAGGCAAAGGAGAAAAGGAAAGATGCACCCATCTGAATGCAGAGTTCCAAAGAATAGCAAGGAGAGATAAGAAAGCCTTCTTCAGTGATCAGTGCAAAGAAATAGAGGAAAACAACAGAATGGGGAAGATCAGAGATCTCTTCAAGAAAATGAGAGATACCAAGGGAACATTTCATGCAAAGATGGGCACAATAAAGGACAGAAAAAGTATGGACCTAACAGAAGCAGAAGATATTAAGAAGAGGTGGCAAGAATACACAGAAGAACTATACAAAAAAGATCTTCACGACCCAGATAACCACGATGGTGTGATCACTCACCTAGAGCCAGACATCCTGGAATGTGAAGTCCAGTGGGCCTTAGGAAGCATCACTATGAACAAAGCTAGAGGAGGTGATGGAATTCCAGTTGATCTATTTCAAATCCTAAAAGATGATGCTGTGAAAGTGCTGCACTCAATATGCCAGCAAATTTGGAAAACTCAGCAGTGGCCACAGGACTGGAAATGGTCAGTTTTCATTCCAATCCCAAAGAAAGGCAATGCCAAAGAATGCTCAAACTACTGCACAATTACACTCATCTCACATGCTAACAAAGTAATGCTCAAAATTCTCCGAGACAGGCTTCAACAGTACATGTACTGTGAACTTCCAGATGTTCAAGCTGGAGTTAGAAAAGGCAGAGGAACCAGAGATCAAATTGCCAACATCCGTTGGATCACTGAAAAAGCAAGAGAATTCCAGAGAAACAGCTACTTCTGCTTTGTTGACTATGCCAAAGCCTTTGACTATGTGGATCACAACAAACTGTGGAAAGTTCTTCAAGAGATGGGAATACAAGACCACCTGACCTGCCTCCTGAGAAATCTATATATGCAGGTCCAGAAGCAACAGTTAGAACTGGACATGAAACAACAGACTGGTTCCCAAATGAGAAAGGAGTACGTCAAGGCTGTATATTGTCACCCTACTTATTTAACTTATATGCAGAGTAAGTCATGAGAAATGTTGGGCTGGATGAAACACACGCTGGAATCAAGATTGCCAGGAGAAATACCAATAAACTCAGATATGCAGATGACACCACCCCTATGGCAGAAAGTGAAAAAGAACTGAAGAGCCTCTTGATGAAAGTGAAAGAAGAGAGTGAAAAAGTTGGCTTAAAGCTCAACATTCAGAAGATGAAGATCATGGCATCCGGTCCCATCACTTCATGGGAAATAGATGGGGAAACAGTGGAAACAGTGTCAGACGTTATTTTTTGGGGCTCCAAAATCACTGCAGATGGTGACTGCAGCCATGAAATCAAAAGATGCTTGCTCCTTAGAAGAAAAGTTATGACCAACCTAGACAGAATATTAAAAAGCAGAGATATTACTTTGCCAACAAAGGTCCATCTAGTCAATGCTATGGTTTCTCCAGTAATCATGTATGGATGTGAGAGTTGGACTATAAAGAAAGCTGAACGCCAATTGATGCTTTTGAACTATGGTGTTGGAGAAGACTCTTGAGAGTCCCTTGGACAGCAAGGAGATCCAAGCAGTCCATTCTAAAGGAAATCAGTCCTGAATATTCTTTGGAAGGACTGATGTTGAAGCTGAAACTCCAACATGTTGGCCACCTGATGCGGAGAACTGACTCATTGGAAAAGACCCTGATGGTGGGAAAGTTTGAGGGCAGGAGGAGAAGGGGACGACAGAGGCTGAGATGGTTGGATGGCATCACCGACTCAATGGACATGGGTTTGAGTAAACTCCGGGGGTTGGTGATGGACAGGGAGGCCTGGTGTGCTGCAGTCCATAGAGTCACAAAGATTCGGACACGAGTGAGCAACTGAACTGAACTGAACTGACATCTATTCCTGGGGATCTAGTGGGAGGATCTGGCAGGAGCCTCAGAGCCCTGCCTCCCACCCTCAGGGGTCCCCTAGCTCAGAAATCCAGTTTTGGAATTTGGGAAATACTGAGTGTTCACTGGTGCTGCTCCCTGGAGGCTCTGTATCCCTTTCTGTTTCAAACGACAGAAGCTCCAGCTCAAATTCCTTAAGCTAAGGGGAGAATAGCCGGCTGGTATATCCGAAGAGACCAGTTTTCCAGTTTGGGTGCTGTGTTCAGGGGCTTCTCTGGTGGTTCAGATGGTAAAGAAACAACCTACAATGCAAGAGACACGGATTCAATCCCTGGGTCAGGAAGATCCCCTGAAGAAGGAAATGGCAACCCACTCCAGTATCCTCGCCTCATGGACAGAGGCGCTTGAGGAGTCGGACTCGACTGAGGGACTAACACTCACTTCACTTTTTGGGCCCAAACAGTGCATCCAGGGGGGCAGCCAGGTCGTTAAGACTTGGTTTCCCATCCTTGGTGGCAGCATCTTTTTCCAGCTGCACGAGGCAATCAGCTCTTCTTGGCCTCACTGCCAACCGGGCCAGTGCCAGGAAGAGGGCCACCTGATCCTGGGAATCTATCAGGGGACCTGGGGTGGCAGGGGAGTGGGGAGTCCCAGCACCAGGGCCCTTCAGTGCTAAAGCAGGAGCAGTCCAGGTAAACTCAGCCTGCAGTGACGCTTGCTTATTTCTCCTCTGCTTTTTAAAAAAATTTATTCATTTATTTTTAATTGGAGGGTAATTGCTTTACAATGTTTTGTTGGTTTCTGCCCTTCAACAACATGCATCAACCACACATATACCTA
This sequence comes from Bos indicus, assembly GCF_029378745.1. Taxonomy (NCBI): domain Eukaryota; kingdom Metazoa; phylum Chordata; class Mammalia; order Artiodactyla; family Bovidae; genus Bos; species Bos indicus. The sequence goes on from NC_091767.1 coordinate 8,494,915, forward strand.
TGTCCCCTCCGTCTTGAATCTCCCTTCCATCCCGCCCCAACCCCTCCAGGGCATCGCGAGCATCAGACTGATCTCCCTTTGTCATATAGCAACTTTCCACTAGCTTTTGCGAGACTCAGTTACCATCCCCTTCTTCCTTACTCACCTGTTTTGGGATTAGAGGTAGGAACCCCTGAGTTGGCTTTTGCCAGCATCTCAGATTTCAGTGGGGAAGGGCTCTGTGTTCTGCTATTGTAGTTCTAGGGGCCAGAGCTGACCTTACTCTCAGTGCGGTTCCATCCCCCCGGAGCCTCTGTCAGCTCCCTTAATAGAGCCTGTCAGATGCTCTGCGTCCATCCACTGAAGCCCTTCCAGAACATCTGATCTTTCTCTTTCCACCGCGTGTTTGCACATAGGCCGCCGCCCCGACTGCTGGGAGCAGAGCATGGATGGGAAGGCCAGGCACTGTGTGGCCCGTCCGCCCTGACGCTGTGTCCACACTGCCATCTGATCACAGCATGCAGGAAGCCTGGCACCTCCTCTGCCCATCCTGCCAGCCTATCCAGCAGGTCAGAGTTGGCACCAAGGCCGCATCTATTTGCCACACCGGTGCTAACTTCCTCCTTCTCTGGCTAATCCTCGAGTTGTCCTGCAGGTCTCTGCTCAGGAACTCGGCATGTCACCTCCTTCAGGAAGTCTTCCTTGACTTGCATTCCCCTTGATCTGCTTTCAGTCACACCCTGTTTATAATACATCTGTATCTGTATCTCCATCTCAGATCATGTCTTATGCTGCATCTTAATTATCGCCTACTTGCCACAGTAGAATTGGAGAAGGACATGGCAACCTACTCCAGTGTTCTTGCCTGGAGAATCCCAGGGACAGAGGAGCCTGGTGGGCTGCCATCTATAGTGTCACATGCATGCATCGGAGGAGGAAATGGCAACCCACTCCAGTGTTCTTGCTTGGAGAATCCCAGGGACAGAGGAGCCTGGTGGGCTGCCATCTCCGGGGTCGCACAGAGTCAGACACGACTGAAGCGACTTAGCAGCAGCAGCAGCAGCGCCACAGCAGAATGGGACGTCTTTGAAGATGAGTGCCGTGTCTCAGTGATCTTTGTATTTCCAGGGCCCAGCATAGACGCTGGCACATAACAAAACTCAAAAAATCTTTGTTGGGTACACAGATGAGTGAATGAAGGAGTGACTGAATGAATGAATATCCTGGCCAGGATACTTTGAAGGTGAAAGAATCAAAAGTTCATTGTCTCTTTGAAAAAGAAAATTGATTGGCTTCTCCCTTCCCTGTGGCTGAGGAGGAGGTGGCAGTTCTCAGTGACTCACCGTGCAGGGGAAGCAGAGCCTGTTTGTTTCTGCCGAAGAGGCTGGAGAGTAAGAAGTTACCCCTAGAATTTTCTAGAGGGATGTCAGAGGGAAGGGGCCGTCGGCACTGGGGGGTGCTTACCGCAACGTTGCCGTGAGACTCTTGAGCCCGAGTCTCCTGGGAGCCGGCATGACCTCTGCCTTCACGGTCTCTCCCATCCCTGCAGAGCTGCTGTTGAGAGGTGTTGAGGAGGGCTCTGTATTCAGAAGTAGACTGGGAGGAGCAGTCCTTGGAGGTGGTGGGGACACTGGAAGACATGGGGACACTAAAGGACAGAGTGACAGACTGCAGTGATCCTGGGGGCATAGCAATGCTGGGGATATGGTGATTATGGGGGACATGGTGATGCTGGGGCGCATGGCCACACTAGGGACATGGTGGCACAGGGGGACACGATGACACTGGGAACACAATGATGCCGGGGGACATGGTGGTGACTGCAGGAGACACGGTGACCTTCTTCCCCCTCTCAGCCCTTCAGTGGGGCCGAGAAGGATGTTCACGGTCACAAGTGGAACCGCCAGTCAAGCAGGAAGCAAAGTAGCCCTCTGGAAGGCGTGCCTGAGGGCCAGTGCCTGGCAGCTACAGGGATGTGCTGGGTCGGGGGTGGGGGGTGCTGAGAAAGCAGCTTAGAGGGCTTAGCTGGGAGGGAGGAGGCTGAAGAAGCTAATTATAAAGTTTGTGCAGAGATGAGAGACGATTACAAGTGCTCTTGTGCACCAAGATTTTGAAAATGAGAGCAGAGCTCTTTCCCCAAAAATGAATTGGGGGTACATGGTGAGTCAAGGTAAAAAGGAGATGTGGCCTCTGGCTGGACCGTGAGTGAGGAGAGATGGCTGCGGCAGGGGAGACTGTGGTCACCTGCCACGTGCATGGCAACACAGGTCCTGCTAGGTCTGAACCCATGTAATCAGGGGAGACCCCTCACTGGATTCTGACTGTGTGCATGGCGGTGATTGGCAGGCCTGGGCTCTGTGGGGCAGCTTGTGAAGCCTAGGTGTCATCAATCACTAGTATTTTTTGGGTCCCTGCTGTCTCTAGCAGGGGGCTGGGTGCCCTGAGGGTTACAGATTCTGTGCCCCATGCCTTTTAGCTATTGATGCTTGCTTTGTATTCGTAAATCCATTGAATTGTGTTGTACAGATGAATATGGCTGCATTTTACCAAAACCAGACTAGTCATCAACCTCTTGGGTTGCACAGGCAGTGAGAGGGAGGTGGGGGGTTGGGATTTTAATTCATATCTTCTGATGCCAAACCTTTGCTCTTCCTTCTACTCATCAAAGGGCTTTCAGGGTGGCTCAGTGGTAAAGAATCCACTTGCAGTGCAGGAGATGCAAGAGACATGGGTTCGATCCTTGGATCAGGAAAATCCCCTGGAGAAGGTAACCCACTCCAGTATTCTTGCCCAGGAAATACCATGGACAGAGGCACTTGGCGGGCTACAGTCCATGGGGTCGTAAAGAGTTGGACGTGACCGAGCAGTAGTAGCCGCTCATCAGAATGAACGAACGTGCCTCTCCAAGACGGGGTGGGGGAGATTTTGGGTGGAAAGGGAGCACCTCTGGGCCAACGTCAGGAGGAAACGCGCAGACCCTCAGGTTGCTCTCTGACTTTCCTTTCTCCAATCCCTTCCAGCTGCCTGGTCCTCCCCACCATGAACAGCACTCCGAGGGACGCCCCGGCCCCCGGCCACCGCGAGTGCCTCCTGCCTTCTGCGGCCCGGACCCCCTCTGTCACCCAGGTCACGCCGGCCAAGAAGATAACCTTCCTCAAGCGAGGGGATCCCCGGTTTGCTGGGGTCCGCGTGGCTGTTCACCAGCGCGCCTTCAGGAGCTTTGGGGCCCTGATGGACGAGCTCTCTCAGCGGGTACCGCTCTCCTTTGGGGTGCGCTCGGTCACCACACCCCGGGGCCTGCACGGCCTCAGCACCCTGGAGCAGCTGCAGGATGGTGGCTGCTATCTCTGCTCCGATAAGAAGCCCCCCAGGACTCCCGGTGGGCTGGGCCAGCCCCAGGGGAGAAGCCCTTCCGCTCAGCAGTTGAGGGAATTTGAGGCACCGGGAACAGCCTCTACCTGCAAAGGTCTCAAAGCCTCGAGGAGGATCACACTGGTTAAGAACGGGGACCCTCGGCTCCAGCAGACAGTGGTGCTCAGCCACAGAAACACCAGGAACCTGACGGCCTTTCTCAGCAAAGCGTCGGACCTACTGCGCTTTCCCGTGAAGCATGTGTACACGACCGGTGGGAAAAGGGTAGGCTGTCCAGGATACCGTTTCCTTAAAAAGATGTCCGGATCTCAGCTCGAAACACTTAGATGGAACTGGACAGTTATTCCTTTAAAAGAGGCACTGACACAATTGATGTGTGTGTGTGTGTGTGTGTGTGTGTGTGTGTGTGTATTAGTTGCTCAGTCGTGTCTGACTCTTTGCGACCTCATGGACTGTAGCCCGCCAGGCTCCTCTGTCCAAGGGGCAAGAATAATGGAGTGGGTTGCTATTTCCTCCTCCAGGGTATCTGCCCAATCCAGGTATCAAACTCAGGTCTCCTGTATTGCAGGCAGATTCTTTACCATCTGAGCCACCAGAGAAGCCATCAGACACAACTGCTACTGTGTATTAAATAGATAACTAATGAGGACCTACTGGCAACCCACTCCAGCACCCTTGCCTGGAAAATCCCATGGATGGAGAAGCCTGGTAGGCTATAGTCCATGGGGTCGCAAAGGGTCAGACACGACTGAGCGACTTCACTCACTCACTCACTGTACAGTACAGAGAACTCTACGCAGTGCTCTGTGGTGACCCGAATGGGAAGGAAATCAGGAAAGAGAGGATGGATGTATATATATGGGATTCCCAGGTGGCTCAGCCGTAAAGCATCTGCCTGCAAAGCAGGAAACATGGGTTCGATCCCGCCCTCTACCTGTGCTTTGCTGGGCAGAAGGGGGTCCTGCAGACCGGGCCCCTTGACTCCACACTCTCCTTCCCCAGGTGGACTCTCTGAAGGCTCTGCTGCGAAGCCCCTCTGTGCTGGTGTGCGCCGGTCTCGAGCCCTTCAGACCGCTGGTGACGGAAGATATCAGAAGAAAAGGAAGTGAACCTTCATCTGGGCAGACTTCAAGGAACAAAAGTGGTGAGTTGGGTCTGGAGGATGCCCAGTTTATTTGCACTGGATGGTGGTTCAGGAGGGTCGGGCAGATATCCTTTGTAAATCATTTAGGAAACCTGCCTTTGGCCCCACACCTGGCATCTCAGTTCTCTAGAGGTCTCTCTTGCCCCTTCCTCCTTCTCATCACATTAACTGAGCTGGACAGTTGACTGGGATAGGAGAGAGGGGAGTCTGGTATTTAAAGAGAGCAGAATTAAGAGACCTTGAGCTCTAAGATTCTAGGCTCTAAAATAAGCTTTTGTTAAGGACCACAGTGGGTGTACCATTATGGGCACAGTGAATCATGGGTATGTGGCATTTGCATCTTTCAAGAGTCATGACTCTCTTAGGCAACAGTGGGGATCAAACAGACCAAAGAAACAAATCACAACCACGGGTCACCCATCCATCCATCAATCTATGCAGCCAGCCATATACCCATCCAAAAAGTCTATGTGCCAGAGGTAGCCTTGGTTATTAAAAAAAAAAATTAAAGCACAATCAACAAGTACAGAGAAACATTTCAGCAAAATTATTGGAATTACTATGGGCAAATTTTGGTGAATAATCAATATAACACCCTTTGTGAAAAGCTATTAAGAGAATGACAACAATGGTTTCCGTGATTGTCCATGCCAAGTTCTGGACAGAGACATGTCAATCCCAGCCACTCCCCTGGGGGAACCCTCAGTCTCACTTGATGCTTATGGAGAAGCGGAGCTTGGCAAACCTTCTCCTACCCAGCTGGACTCAAGCAAATCTGCTCTTTTGCTGGCCGTAGGCTCAGCCTCCACCAGCCACTCCCTCTTTGCCAAGTGTTAACTCAGGAGATAAAATGAGAAAGTACTAGGGGTTTCCTTTTTTCTCAGGGTCACGTCTTTCTGTCCCCAGTGACCCCCTCTTTTTCCCTTTTTCATGCTGAGGGACAAGTTTAGCTGTCATCTGTGTAGGCCCTTCCTTGCCATCATTTATCAACCCCAAAACTTGATGAGTGTTAAGATGATAAATGATAAATCACCAGTTGGAGAAGGCAAAGGCACCCCACTCCAGTACTCTTGCCTGGAAAATCCCATGGATGGAGGAGCCTGGTAGGCTGCAGTCCATGGGGTCACTGAGACGGACACGACTGAGCAACTTCACTTTCACTTTTCACTTTCATGCCTTGGAGAAGGAAATGGCAGCCCACTCCAGTGTTCTTGCCTGGAGAATCCCAGGGACGGGGGAGCCTGGTGGGCTGCTGTCTATGGGGTCGCACAGAGTCGGACACGACTGAAGCAACTTAGCAGCAGAAGTAATTGCAAACCATCTTACAGTTATACAATCAGGGGTGTATGCAGCAACTTACTGATTTTATTTCCTGCACTGGGGGTGGGTGTGAAGAGGGCTAGAAGCTAACTCAGGGCACTGATGCTGTACAGCCCACCCTACTGTCTATGAAGAACCTACTCTGTGCCAGCAACTCTGAGGAAGTCTTATATGCACTGCCTTGCATCCTCAAAATAAACCTGCCAGATAGATCTATTACTTTTACAGTTCAGGAAAGAGGCTCTGCCAAAGCTTACACAGCTAGGAAGTGGCAGGGTTGAGATTGAACTCGGACTTCAAGTTCATCTCTCTGGGCTGTACTGGTTCACCACCCGGGAACTCTGCAAAGATTCATTCTAGAATGGTTTCTGTCCTAACTGCTGGTTTGGGAGGTGGCAGGAGTATACAGTATTATTGCCTGGAAAATCCCATGGACACAGGAGCCTGGTGGGCTACAGTTCATGTGGTCATAAAGAGTCAGACACGACTGAGATGGTAGCGTACAGAGAGGGGTGTACAGGCTGTGGAAGGCTCATGACCTTGACTCTTCTGCCCTGAAGCCCCCACCAGCAGCTTATTGTCTTTCCCTCTTTTCTCTTGCTCGTCATTGTGCGCCAGGGAGCTGGGGGCCCAAGGCCAAACAGAGCGTGATCCACGCACGGTCCAGGTTGGAGAACAGGCCACGGCAGTTCTCCTTGATGTCGGAGAGGTCGGGGCACAGCGACCCCTCGGTGTTCCCGCATCGTGCCTGCATGTGCCCTGCCCCGGACAGGCACCCTCTGAACACTCCTGCCCAGCTCGGCCCCTTGGTGACAGGTGAAGACATCGAGAAGAATGTGAGCGTGAATGAGGATGGCAGCCTATCTGTAGAGATGAAAGTCCGCTTCCACCTGCTGGGGGAGGACCCGCTTCTGTGTTCCAGGAGGCTCGGGAGGGCCAGCACCCTCACCGCGACCAGTGGGGAGGGCCCCGATGCTGGGGAGGTGGATCTGCTTGGCTGTGTGTGGAAGGGCCACTCTGGGGACCCCTCAGAGCCTGGGGCAAGGGGACTGGGGCCCTGCGAGGTGGGAGGGGTGGGAGCCTTTGACCAAGGCCAGCGGCAGCAGGGGTCTAGATACGAGATCTGGATGAACCCCCTGTACATCTCCCAGGGAGAGTGGTCAGCCTCTCGGTGGAGGTCTGGGCTGACCCAGAACTGCCACTCCAGGGCCCCCCGGAGCCAAAGGGTAGCCAGCAGGAAAAGAGGGAGCAAGGACAGGGCCAGCCCTGCCTCCAGCGACACACCCCCTGGAGGCTCTGAGCTAAACTCCTCCTGCTGCTCTGGGTCCCTGGTGGATGCTGTGGCCAGCTGTGGCCCACATCTGGCCTCGGGGGCTGGTGAAGGCAAAGGCGAGGGAGCAGCGCTGGGCTGCAGGGACCATGATGGCTGCCTGAAACCCAGGACCCGCGGCCTGACAGATGCTCTTCCTGACTCCTCCGCAAGCGCCAGGTCTCATGAGAAGTGCAGCAAAAGGGACAAGCTGTCCCAGGGCCGCCCCAGCGAGACTCCCCAGGGGGCCACCCAGCAGGGAGTTCCGGGTTCCCCCACTGTGAGCCCCTTGTCTATAGCGAACAAGGACCCACAGGCAGAGGAGTTTGGACAGGGAGCAGGGCACCCCCAGGCCAGAAACAGGTCTGGGGTGAGGCCACCCTCGACTCGGGGCCCAGCTGCTTCTGGGGATGATGCGGGAGGCTACACCCCACCTTCTGCCTGTGCCTCAGCCCTGGGCAGAAGCAGAAAGCAGGAGAGCAGAGCCAGCACCCTGTATTCAGCCAGCAGTTCTGTTCCCAGCCAAGGGGCCCAGAGGGCCTGCCCCAGGCAGCACCACAGCCCTAAGGACATTCACTGCCCAGTCCACTCGTCTGTGTCCCGGCCAATGCCAGGGCTGTCCAGCAGAGACAGGGCCCACCCACACGGCCCCCCACCCAGCCTTTCTGAAAGCCCACAGGGCACCTGGAACCAGGCTTCTTGGGACCCAAGGCCACCCTTCTCAGGCTCTCTTTATTCCCAGGACACACGCAGGCTAAGCAGCATCCCCATTACCCCTGGGAGCAATTCTGACTGTGTTTCCAATTTCTATCTCCCCGATTCTCCCTCTCCTGAGACTGAAGGGGGCCCTGAGTTCAGGCCGTGCTCACCGGCTCTCACACCTTCAAACACATCCGGCCCTTTCAGTGCCCCAGCTGATGGCCTGGGTGAAAAGACTAGGGGTGACAGATTCCAGCCTTCCTGGCCCTTGGTCCTGCCAGCTGGGTGGCCTGAGGGAGGGAGGCTGGGAGCACAATGGGGCAGCTGCTGTTCACACCTGGGAACATCCCTGGCTCGCGGAGCCTCCTGTGGGACGATACAGACGATACCAGCCCCACAGCTGCAGGGCAGCCAGAGGCCCTCCTCCAAGGCCTGCTGGGTGTGCAGCAGGTACTGTCCCACGCCCCCCAGGACACGGCCCTTGGGCAAGAGGCATCCTTCAGGCAGCCGCAGCGAGGGTGACCGCAGCGCTGATGGGAAGCCTAGTGGGGAGCAGGTGGGGGAAGAAAAGTTGGATGCGTGGCATCCGCGGCCCCCTGGCTCTCAGGGAGCAGCCTTGGGGAGAGCAGTCAGAGCTGTGAGAAGGGGCAGGCCTCGCAGCGGTCCCCAGCTCAGGAGAATGGTCCAAGGGAAGCTCTCAGGCAGAGGAGGAGGCCTGGAGGAGCCAGAGGAAGGTGGCAGTGAGCTGCTGGGAGCTCTGCCCCGAGCCTCCCCAGAAGCTGTGGTCCGTGCGTGGCTGAGCAACATCCCGGAAGAGCCCATCAAACACGAGCTGGAGGACAAGGGCGAGGATGTGGCCGGGCATGGCCTGGAAGGCCCCCAAGAGGACCCTGTGGACAAACATTCCCCAGACAGTCTGGAAAGATCAGTTTGGGCCAGACAACTGCCCCTGGAACAGGCGGCCACTGAGGAAGCAGAACCAGATAAAGCCTTTCCAGTGGCTAGCAGTGCCAGTCCCAAGTCAGGAGAGGGTATGCCTTGCCGTGGAGTGTCAGAAACCCCTACGGAGGCTGGAACAGGCTGTGGACGGTGGGAGGGGCGCGTGCTGCCCAGCAGGGTCTCCACCTCCTTACAGATCATGAAGGCACTGATGGGGTCCCGGCCGGGCCGGCCCAGCAGTCTGCCTGAAGTGTCCCACTCAGCGGGCAGGAGGCTCAGCCGCTCGGCCCAGGCCCTCATCACCTGTCTTGCCAGGCTCCACTTCTTTGATGATGATGATCTTGGGTCTCCCGCTAGCAAAGTGAGGTTCACAGACTCCCCTCGGTACCAGGAGCTCCTAAGTACCTTCCAGGCCCTGTGGCCAGGGAGTGGCCTCAGGAACACTGAGCTGGAATTGGACCTCCGGGAGCTCGGCTGGCGCCAGGCCCTGCCGGCCCTCGGGCCCCACATTGCAACCGAGGACTTCAGGCCCACGTCCTCCTCTGGGGTGGATGTCGGCAGTGGTTCTGGTGGCTCGGGGGAGGGCAGCGGACCCTGCACCGTGGACTGCAGCTTGGTGTCTGAGAAGATGGAGCTGCCCTTAAGCATCTCCTGCCAGGGGCCTGATTCCAGAACCTTGGGGAACCCAGAAGTTCCGGGAAACCAACAGCTGAGTAGTTATGAGGCTGAGGGTGCTGCCAGTGACAACGGGGCAGAAAAAAACGGCAGGGAGCAGACGCTTGGGGGTGACCCAGACCAAGGAGATAAAAACACAATGCAGGAAGAGGGGGTACAATTGGAGGAAATAAAAGAAGAAAAAGAAAGAGCAGAACTGCAAGTAGAGGGTGTCAGAGGGTTTCCGGAAGAGGAAGGAGTCATGGAACTAGGATTGTCAGGGGCAGGCTCTCAGGATGGGGCTGGTGTCTGGGAAAATAAGAGCCTGAATGAAGAGGAGCCAGGAGACCCCACTGCCGTTGCCACGCAGAGCTCTTCAGAGAGGAGAGGGAGCCCGCCAGAGCCCCCCAGGAGCCTCAGCGAGAGGTACCTGGATGCCAGTGGGAGTCAAAGTGGCCCCAAAGCTGAGCCCCCTTTGGAGAAGTTGCTCGGAGCAGCTGAGACTGGCTGTGGGCAAACCCTGGACAAGATCACCCAGGGGGCTGGTGAGAGGGGCACTTGCAAGGGCCGCAGGGGGTCTCTGATCTTGGACCCCGTGTGGGTGTCCAAGTTGTTGAAGAAGATGGAGAAGGCCTTCATGGACCACCTCGCCACTGCCACGGCCGAGCTCTGCACCCGCTGGGGCCTGCAGGGCGACCACCTGCTGGACCAGATGGTGGCCGAGCTGCAGCGGGATGTGGGCCAGCGGCTCCAGGACAGTGTGGAGAAGGAGCTTCTCAAGGTCCAGAGCTGGGCAGGGGGCGCGGGCACGGGGCTGCCCAGGGAAGCCCTCCACTGGGAGGCGTCCCTGCAGACCGAGCAGCGCAGGCGGCGCCTCCAGGCCCTGCGCAACCTCTCGCCCTTCTCCGAGCAGATGCGAGGCCGGGGGCCCCCCTCCTTCTCCCTGGAGGACCTGCCGATCTTCAGAGGAGCCCTGGGGACCCAACTTGCGGTAGAGGCCAAGGGGGAGGAGTTCTGTCCCTGCGAGGCCTGCGTGAGGAAGAAAATGGCTCCCGCATCCCCAGTGGATGCTGCGGGGTCAGCCAGCGCACCCATCAGAAAGGCCTTCGACCTGCAACACATTCTGCAGAAGAAGAAAGGAGGGTGTGCTGATGGAGAGACAGTGGAGGTGGCCCCCGCTGTGGAGAGGGAGGTGGAGCCCCTTCACAGGGACCCCTCGAGGACAAGCACTGTCCAGGGAGCTGATGGAGACCCTGAGCTCGGATCAGGCCAGGGCCCCAGAGCGGAGGAGGGGGACCAGACCCTTGGCAGGGATGAAGACCCCTGGGGGACAGAGGAGGAGGCGGGTGCTCAGGAGGAAGAGAGGAAAACAGAGCCCTGTGTAGGCAGCGACCCCTGGGAGGGGCTGGGGAGGGGGGAGCAGGGCATGGGTGGTGAGGAAGGAGACCTGGAGGCAGACTGTGGGGCTGAGGACACTGGGGAGGCTCATGGCCTGGGAGGAGGTGGTCCGGGTCCATGCGGACAAGATGCTGGTGCTGAAACAACAGAGGCCCTGGAGGCTGCAAGGGAGGAGCGGTCAGAGACAGGAGGAGGACATGGAGGTGACGAAGAAGGGGGCCTTCAGGTTGGCCTGGGATGTGGCCAGTCCCGTGAGGCTTCTGGAGACAGGAGCCCGACCCCAGGGGCAGATCCCCTTCAACAGCGGTCAGGCCCCAGGTCAGGCCTCTCTTCCTTCAGCACGTCCTCTCTGGGGAGCTGCTCTCTGCTCTCTCAGAAAGGCTCCGAAGATGAGCCATGGGACAGATGCATGAGGAGCACTGAAGACCAGGCCATGGACATCCCTGATCCAGAGAGAAAAGTCACAGGCATGTACCCAGAAAGCTCCGCTTCTGAGCAAGAAGGAGCCCCATCAGGCACCAGAACTCCAGAGCAAGGGACAGAGAAAGGTCTGAGTCCAGAGCAGAGCAAAGAGGAGGGCCCGGCTCCAGAGCAGGAGACAGAGGAGGGCCCGGCTCCAGAGCAGGAGACAGAGGAGGGTCCTGCTCCAGAGCAGGAGACAGAGGAGGGCCCGGCTCCAGAGCAGGAGGGAGAGGAGGGCCCGGCTCCAGAGCAGGAGGGAGAGGAGGGCCCGGCTCCAGAGCAGGAGGGAGAGGAGGGCCCGGCTCCAGAGCAGGAGGGAGAGGAGGGCCCGGCTCCAGAGCAGGAGACAGAGGAGGGCCCGGCTCCAGAGCAGGAGGGAGAGGAGGGCCCGGCTCCAGAGCAGGAGGGAGAGGAGGGCCCGGCTCCAGAGCAGGAGGGAGAGGAGGGCCCGGCTCCAGAGCAGGAGGGAGAGGAGGGCCCGGCTCCAGAGCAGGAGGGAGAGGAGGGCCCGGCTCCAGAGCAGGAGGGAGAGGAGGGCCCGGCTCCAGAGCAGGAGGGAGAGGAGGGCCCGGCTCCAGAGCAGGAGGGAGAGGAGGGCCCGGCTCCAGAGCAGGAGGGAGAGGAGGGCCCGGCTCCAGAGCAGGAGACAGAGGAGGGTCCGGCTCCAGAGCAGGAGACAGAGGAGGGTCCGGCTCCAGAGCAGGAGGGAGAGGAGGGCCCGGCTCCAGAGCAGGAGGGAGAGGAGGGCCCGGCTCCAGAGCAGGAGACAGAGGAGGGTCCGGCTCCAGAGCAGGAGGGAGAGGAGGGCCCGGCTCCAGAGCAGGAGGGAGAGGAGGGCCCGGCTCCAGAGCAGGAGGGAGAGGAGGGCCCGGCTCCAGAGCAGGAGGGAGAGGAGGGCCCGGCTCCAGAGCAGGAGGGAGAGGAGGGCCCGGCTCCAGAGCAGGAGACAGAGGAGGGCCCGGCTCCAGAGCAGGAGGGAGAGGAGGGCCTGGCTTCAGAGCAGGAGGGAGAGGAGGGTCTGGCTCCAGAGCATGAGGGAGAGGAAGGCTCAGCTCCAGAGCAGGAGACAGAGGAAGGCTCTAACTTAGAAGCCAAAAAAGTAGTGAAATGTCTCGCTTCCACAGAAACACAGTTTAGAAACCTCCCCATGGACCGGACAGATGGCTTTGACCAAGATGACTTAGATTTCTAGAGAACTACCTGGGAGACAGTCCTGAGTCAGAAGTTCAATCCACTGAAGATGCGCAAAGGACACAGGCAAAAATCAAGGACTTGCCAAGGACATGACCACCCCTCACTGCCCTGGGTTCTAAATTCTGAGGCCCCATTGGCCCATCCACCCACCAAGTGAGGGAGGGTCTCAGATCTGCCTGGCTATCAGAAGTCAGCTCCCCTCCATATGCCTGCTGAACCCAAGAGGATGGAACTGGCTGGCTGTAGTCCAGGAGAGATTTTGTTTGTGTGTTTTTTACCAGCTAGAGTTTCCCTCCTTCTTCTGCCTATTGATCTCCAGTTATTTCTCTCCTTGGCCTCTCCTAGGCAATGACCTCGCTCAACTTTGAAGTGCTTTTTTTCTAGTCTTGACTATATTTGGTGACTCTGGAGATATGGATGCTTGGGAGAAGAAGATAAATTCAGTGTCATTGGACAAAATTTGTTCTTGGCTCCAAAGGCTGTATCTTTCCTTAATTCATATATATATATATATATATATTTATATATATATATGCTTTTGTAATGAAAAATATTGGAAAATGCAAAAAAGCAGAAAGAAGGGAAAGTAGTCACGCATAATCCCATCCCTTAGGGATAACTGATATTAGCAATTTGATGCATTTCTTTCCCATCATTTTTCTAATTGATAGTTGTGCTCATCCTTATTACTTCCTTTTTTTTTAAACTTAACATAAGAAATTCCCCTTTTAATCTCAAAATCTTCATAAACCTATTTTTAATACCTGGATAATGTCTTTAATGCCCAAATAACATGAGACTATAAAATGCTTTTTCACCATTTCCGTTTGTTGACTATTTAGATGATTTCCATTATTTTTTCCAATATATATGGGATTTTCCATATATATAATTAATTGTATGTATGTGTGTGTGTGTGTGTGTGTGTGTGTGTATACACAAATTTTTTTTTGCCCCGAATGGCAGATGATTTCCTTAGGATAGTTTCCCAGGCACGGAATTACTAGGTCTAAAGATACCAACTTTTGAAAAGTTCTTCATATCTTCCGCCAAATTGTTTTTCTAAACATCTAAGTTGTACTAAATTACATCACCTGGCCCACTACATTCTCATCTGTGTTTGTTAGAGTCATTAAAAATGAGAAATCCTTTGCTAATTTTATGGGCAAAAACAGTACCTCATTTTGAGTTGGAATTATTTTAGCTATATTTTATTGCTAATGAGATTAAAGAGTTTTCTAGTCTTTATAAAAAATCTGTTTACACATAGATTATATGTGTATGTCTTTCGCCCATTTTCAGCTAGGATTCTAGTTTTTTTAGATAAATAGATTTACATGTGTCCTTTATAATTTCAAAAATCTCTATTTGTCATTTTTGAGGTTGAAAAAAAAAATGCCCTTTCTCAGCACATTTCTCCAGCAAGCCTTGAACTGGGGCTGTCCTTGCTGGTTCAGAATCTCCTTCACAGGTTCTCACCAGCATTCCCGTCCACACGGGACCATTTTGTGTATTCAAAATGATTAAAATGAAGGTCTGTGCTACAAGAACAGGTACCATTTACTGGTTGTTTAAATATAAATGTAAAAAATAAAATAGATATGTTAATAATAGAAAATAAAGCAAATGTTGAGTGTAGGCTGTGTCCTCACATCACAGTCATCTGTTCTCCTCTATATCTGAGTGCTGGAGATGTTCTTAATTTGACAGGTTTATAAAAGTTCTTTCGGAGGTGAGTTTTTAAAGTTTTTACATGGAAAGTATATACGAAAAAGAATATGTATAAATGTACGTATCACTGAATCACTTTGCTGTATACCAGAAACTAATACAACATTGTAAATCAACTATACTTCAATTTTTAAAAATAAATATTTAGAAGTATATATATGTATGTAAGTGTATATGCACACACACACTTATGTATATATGAACTGGTTAGGCTTCCCTGGTGGCTCGGATGCCTGCAATGCAGGAAACCTGGGTTCTGTCCCTGGGTTGGGAAGATCCCCTGGAGAAGGGAATGGCAACCCACTCCAGTATTCTTTCCTGGAGAATTCCATGGACAGAGGAGCCTCGTGGGCTATAATCCATGGTGTCGCAAAGAGTCGGACACGACTAAGCGACTTGAACTCACTCATCTTGGTCAGAAACTCCTAGTGAAACACATTGCCTTGTAAGCTTGGATTAGATACAATGGTATTTAGGATTGTCCAGACCTTGTAACTGCTAGTTGACATGGGGCTTCCACTGTGCACCTCTTCTGTGACCTGAGGTCCTCAGTCATTTCCCAAGAGATGTTTCAACCTCTTTGCTTCATAATCTGCTATCTCCTCAAGTGACAGAGACAACCACCCCAGCTCTTACTGACCCAGCACGTCACTAAAATGGCATGTTCGTCTCTGGTCAAGAGAAGAAAACGAAAAGGTCGTGGGACTTGGAGACAGATGACCAAGCTCATGTCGCAGTGACAGCATTAGTGAATGGGTACCTGGTGGTGTCCCTCCTCTGGGCCAGTTCTGTGCCCTCCCCTTGCTTCCACACCCTCACTCTGAGTCCCCACCAGATCCCACCTGTTCCTTTATTCCTAGCAGGGTTTACAGAGCCCTGCCCTGTCCTCCATGTCCTCCTGGGTTAAATGTTTAGACCTGGTTGGCGGCGGCAGGGGAGGGGGGCACTCATAGCTCAAGGCACCCAGTCGTTAATGAGGAAACCAGTTGAAGCCCCTACAGGTCAAGAGAGCACCTAGCCCTCACCACTACACCCCCACTTTCATCTAACCTCCCATCCTATCTCAGCTCATCACACCCCTCTACCCTTGGTCCTGAAATCGCTGCTGGTTGTGGATCTTCCAAACACTAGTAACCCTTTCTCCTGAGATGGTGGTGGCCCACAGTCCTAATGATGCCCCCTGACTCAGTGAGTATCTCCCCCTCAAGCCCCTCGCCAGTCCAGCTCTGGCTTCCCATCCTTTCTGCCTGCATGTTGCATCCAAACACCGACGTCTCCTCATTCCCAGCCCGCTGGTCTTTTTCCTTCCTCTCCCCAGAGGACCTCACGCACTTTTGCTGTTTCTGCTCCTTCTTTGGTCCGAGGACTCCCAGTGAAAACCCATGATCCCTTACTGCACCCCTGAAGCATATCCAGAAGATACTTTTATGCGTTAATACACGGTCACCTGCTGCCGCTTTCTAGCTGAAGAAATGAGTTCAGAGGGGAGTCACTCAAGGACATGTGCTGGATAGATCCTGAAGCCATGTCCGAACCCAAACCTGACGCTCATAGGCCCGGTCCCTTCTTCCATGCAGCCAGGGCCTGAGTCAAGGCCTGACAGACTGCTTATACGCACCCCTTGGGCTGGGCTTCAACCTCCGGCTCCTCCCTTTGGATCGCCATTTCCAGGGATCACCTGGGGGAGGTTGGGCTCCACTGAGCCACACCTCTGGCGACCTTGCCTGCCCTTGGCTTGGGGGCTGACCTTCCGAGTTCACACCTTGTCCTAGCCAGCATCTCCCTACTCCAGGGCCCACCCTCCTTGGCCCGTTCCTGATAAACAAAGGCGAATTTATGGTTTTCCACCTGTGGGCAGCCTGGGAAAAGCATTGAATATTTTTGTCAATCCCAGCAACTGGTGTTGCGGCATGCAGGGGCCAGCAGGCTAAACGCCCGGCAGCTCTGGGCCAGTCTCTTACCAGGATGAGTGGTCCCACCCCAGATGCCACGGGTATTACGACTGCTGCACTTTACGGCCGGCAAGGCTGAAGTTCGGTACAGTGGATTCCCCAGAGCACAGGGCCAGGGCACACACAAGCATTTCTCTCCTGAGTCCTGACTCTCCCATCATATCCGAGAAGGAATGAGATGGCTCCCAGCCCTCCCGGCTGAGTTGGGAGCACCTGCCTCAAGGCGAAGGGATGAACTGGGTGACTTCTCAAAGCTTCATCATCATAGCAGTTCTGGGAAAAGACAATCCTAGGGTCAGATGCCCTCTGGTGCAATGAATGGAAGGTGGGAAGGATGAAATTTGGAAGTGACTCATTTTCTTGGAAAAGGCTGAATTCCACATCCCATTTTGTTCTGCCCTAGCTTGGCAAGCTCTTCCTTGCCCTGGAAAGACAGGCCCCAACAGGACAGACGGCTCCAGAAAATGTTGGGGACCCGGGGATAAATGGAATGCTTTGCAGATCCTCTGTTCCACCGTCAAGGAGCCATGGTCTCTCTTCCCTTATTTGGTCTCAGCCTTCTAAGCCCACCTGACCATCTCAAATGCCTATCAGAATCAAACCCACAAAAGTTCTGAATTTAAGGGGTGAGGGTGAGGAGAAAAAACATCTACAGAGTAAACTATTCCCTTTTGTGTCTGGAGCTCTTCCCCCCTTCTACAAAGCTGTTCTTACAGACAGAGATTATGACTTGTGTTATGGATTCATTGCAGTCACATGTCCCAAGAGCAGAAGCTCCTTGAGATAGGGTTTCCCCATGTTACCCAGGCCTGCGTTTCAGGGCACACTACATACCAGGACCATTGGCATTTGTTAGTTCTTCTATCCAGCCTATGATGAGCAGCTCTGCTGGGCCAGGCCACGTGGCAGCTGCTGAGGACGCAGAGATCAAAGACGGCCCCTGTGAGCCCCACTCCTTGGACCTACTGTGGCCCCTCCCTGGAGCTCAGCAGTCAGTGGGGCTGCCCTCCTGATGGACAAGTGAAAACAGAGCTGTATTCCTGTTCCATGTGCTCAGGGGTGGCAGTGACAGCCAAAACCCAGACAGTGGCTAAGGAAACTGGGAGATGCATGGAAGTGGATCCGGTATCAACCATAGCAGCAGAAAGACCGGTTTGCCTGAGTTGTTTTGACTAGGGACAGTGGTGGTCTGGGTGTTCTCCAGGAAGAAAGGACAGGAGCCAGGATGAGGTACATTCATCATGAGCTGAGACTGGGGGTCAGGGGCTGTAGAGTAGGGGTAACAGCAATTAGGAGAAGCCTTCAGGAGTCATGTGGTGTGTTGGGGGTGTCTTTGGGCAGGAGGGAAGTAGAGAGTCAGAGAAATGCTGCCTGGTTGAGAAGGAGGCTCTGTTGACCCCCAGGCCAATGACCCGAGAGACACCTGTTCTGGAAGGAGGAAGAGTTTTATTAGAATGGAGGTGGGTGGGAGTGAAAATCTTAGGACCTCCCCAGGAACTTCCAATTAAATAGGCTGGAGCTTTGGCCAGTACAAGGGCAAGGCATCCTCCCTGCCCCGTCTGCTCAAGCAGGACCAGAGCTCCGGTTGGCCCGGCTCAAAGCTGCACTCAGCCAGTAGGGCCCCAAAGCACAGGAAGGGACGACAGAGGATCTAAGAGAGGTGAGGGCTGCTGTCAGACTGGGGAGTCGCTGAATGGGACTGGATGAGAGAAGCGGGAACCAGCAGGACCTTGAGGTTGCATGGGGGAGGGGTCCCAGAGAGGCGTGGTCTTCTCTAGTCCAGTGTTTCTGCCTGGAGACAGTCCGGGTGGCCTTCCTGGCTGCACTTGGTTTCTAGGCCTTGGTTTCTGGCTCTGTCCCTAACTTCTAGTCCAGTGCTCCAACCTGGGGCATTGGAGGGTCATTCTTGGAGGTCTTTGGAGGGTCCAGACTCCCCTCCCAGTGGATCCACAGCAGACAGGCCAGAGGAGAAAGGCTGACTTCCCACCTTACCCAGAGATGCTTGGTTTCTGGGGCGGATGATGGTGAACTGTCGGAAGAACACTGCTGGTCTCCATCTCTCTGTGTCCCAGGAGCCAGAGGCTTTCGGACCAGGAAGACCGTATACCCAGCTCCATCTTCATTCTGCCATTTTTATCTCTGTGTTGTTCAAGAGATACAAGCGCAGAGGTTCAGAGGTGCCCACGCTGGCCCAAGGTCACACAGTGGGTCAGTACAGAGTCAGCCCAGGAAGCTGAGTTCCCTGGATTCTTAGGCATGAGTTGATTCTACAAAAGAGCCTCAGAGCCCAGGCGGCGCTGCCTCCTCTGCCTGGGTGGGTGGAGAGCAGGCAGGTAGAGCAGCATCGCAGCCTAATTAGAAACTGTAGAGGTGCGGGGACACGGGGGGCCCTGCTCGCACATTAGTGCCCCCTCCATAGATCATAGGCATGCCAAGGACATAATAAATAATCTGCCCAAAGGTTTTAAAGGTAAAAATCAGCAAACCATTAATAATGTCCCCGCCACCATATATCACGCTGAAATCTTCCCATTATGCTGCTCCCTGAGCCAATTCGCATTTTCTGGGCTGTTGTATTTTTTTTTTCCACCCCTTCCCTTTCCCGTGTGTTCTGAAGCCCCTTCCCCACAACCTGTGGCCCAGAGGGAGGGGGGTGTGGAACCTTCTCAGATTTAACATCTGGGATCTATTCAGGTGTGCGGCATAGAACCCATGTCTCTGCCTACATTTGTTCTTTTAACAGATGAGGTGGAGCTTGCCTACCTCCCTGTGCCCTCAGCCCAGCTTTAAGTAGGAATAACTCTCTGCCCTCTTCTCTGAAAGGCCAAGGAGGCTTAATTATTGGGTTGGCCCAAAAGTTCGCACGGGTTTTTCTGTATCATCTTACTGAAGAACGTGAGTGAGCTTTTGGGCCAACCCAATAATTACTATAACAGAGTTACTTTGTTTCATTTTATTTTTTCCTGTGTCTGTTCCCTAAGCATTTACTTTCTTTCCTTTTTTGATTGGGGTATAGTTGCTTTACAATGTTGTGTTAGTTTCTGTTGTACAGCAAAGTGAATCAGCCATGTGTATACATGCGTGCGTGCTAAGTCACTCCAGTCACGTTTGGCTCTTTGCGACCCCATGGACTGTACGCCAGGCTCCTCTGTCCATGGGATTCTCCAGGCAAGAACACTGGAGTGTGTTGTCATGTTCTGCTCCGAAACATATACATATATCGCCTCGTTTTTGGATTTCCTTCCCATTTAGGTCACCACGGAGCACTGAGTAGAGTTGCCTGTGCTACCCAGTAGGTTCCCTATTTTATACATAGCCGTGTATCCATGTCACCCCAGAGTCACTTTGAATAAGAAAAGGGCTGATGGGTGCACGTTCCAGCCCTTGGTGTTCTCTGCAGAGAACTCGGGTCCAGCTTGAATATTTGGGTGAGTTGGATGTGTTTTTTACTTTGGAGGTAACCTGTGTTGTCAGGAGCTGGAATGAGGAAAATTAGGAGGAGAAAACCTAGGCCAGAGGCCTGCCAGGCTATGGTGTGGGGTGGTATGGAGCTGTGTGACCACATGGTGAAGGATCCAGGAACGCGTCCAGCATTGGAGTGTCACCCCCATTTGGTTTCAACTTCCTCAACTGAGTTAGAAAAGACAGCCCTTTGCTGGGGCAGAGGGCCACCCTGCACGAGTCCTCTGAAGGGCGAGTGGGTTGAGTGACTCCCCAGCTGCCTCAGAGAACCGGTTTCTTAGACGCGGACACCGAAAGCAGAGGAGAAGCTCTGTGCCGACTGCTAGCTGTCTCCTGGGAAGATCCCCCTGTGGGACCACCTTGGGGGGAGGGGCCTCCCATCCCGGCTCTCTGGCGGTGAGCTGAGTGGGGTGGCTTAGACCAGCCCCTCCCCTCCTCCAGGCCCATGTCCTCATCTGCAACACCCCTAGAGTCCCTTCCAGCTCTGAGGCTGGGCTGAGCGCCCTCCTTGAACTTCCCATCGGAGAGCCAGGGCCGCGTACTTAAGAGTCATTCTGCAAAACGTCTTGAGTGGTCCTGGGTCCTGAGTCCTGGGTCCATTCTGTGAGCTGCCAGCCTCGGCCATTTTTGACTTTGATCGAGACATACACCTCTCAGGCTTGGGGGTTCTGTTCCCATCCCCCTCAGTCCCACAAAATAGACTGTGGGGCTCCACCACGCTGCCCTTCACACACAAGGGGCCCATTTTACGAAGCACAGCCTGGTTTCCTTAGGCCTTCAGAATGACCCAGTGAAGAAACAATATAAGGTCTGCTGTACCCATTTGATGGATGGAAAAACTGATACAGACAGATGGATGAACAGGGTTGAGAAATCCTCCAGTAAAAGGCCTCTGATGGAGAGATGCTCAGAAAGTAATGGACAGGAGCCAGGTTCTGAGAGCCGAGGGGACAGATGGCTGTAAGGTGAAGCTGGCCCCTCCCCATGGATGAAGTGTCCTTCCCTGGAATGTCTTGGGGTTTGGTGTAAGCCATGCACACTGTGTGTGACTGTAAGTGGGCATCACATTTTACAGGAAAGACTCAAATTCCCTAGGCCTGGAGTGACATTCCAAGTTGACTCTACAAGGGGGACTCAAAATCAGGCCCCCAAAGCCTAAAAGGAGCTGGGGACCCCTGACCAGTAGACCTGTGCTGGCCTCCTCAGGCCCTGGCAGGTCCTCCTGCAAGACCAGCATCCTCCTGTGACTGGTGGGACTTCCAGGACGGACCTCATCTTCCTCGTGTCCCAAGTGAGCGCTCCATCTAGTGCAGAGTTCCCAGGAGCAATCAGTAGATCCTGAAGAGTCCACTGGTAGATCCCTATGTCATGCCTTCCTTTATACCCACAGTTTGCCCATCTGCCACCCCCTACTCACCAATCATGTGTTCTGGCCAAATTACCAATGTCTCTGAGCCTCAGTTTACCCATCTATCAAAATGGGTCCGATGCCCACATATTTAAGTGGCTATGAGAATTAATCGGTATGATAACGGTGTATGTGCCATACTGAGTATTTAATACATCAGTTATTCTTGGGACAGGTTGGAAATGAGTTGTCTGGGGGTGGGGGTGGTGCAGAGGTTCCTGGAAGCCATGGGAGAGAAAGCATATTCCCACTGGAAGGGAGTAAACTAGGGAGGGTTTTACAAAAGAGAGTGCATTTCCTTATTTTATGTCCCTGGATACATTCCAGTGTCTCCTAGTTTATAGTCTATGGGAACTTGAATAGGATTTGTACCCTACTGTTGTGTGAAAATTTTATAAATCTCAGTATGACTTGGTTCATGGTGCTTTTCAGGTTTACCATATCCTTTTACTTTTCTGTATAGTCATTCCATTGATTTTTTAATATTGAAATTCCAACAAAAATCTTAATTTATCTACCTTAAAAAATAATTGTAATTTATAGTGGAACTATACACAACTTCGTTTCTGTATTTTCCAAGTCTCCTATACATATCTTATCATACTTTTATAATTTAAAAAATAAAAAAAGAAGGAGGAAAAGAAAGAAAGGAATTTTAGGGCTTTATTCCACTAATAAGTATGAATTATTTTTAGATCTGTATAACAAGTTCGTGGAAGTCACACTTACCCTAGAACTTCTATTGTCTACACTTTTAAATGCATGAAAGTTATTACATAAATTATCTATTATTGTAACTGAATAAAACACAAATGGAGTTACTGATTAAAAAAAAAGAGAGAAAGTGCATTTGATCAGCACTTTGATGAAAGAGAAGGGCTTTTGATGGAGGCAGTGGGAGCTGGGCTGGGGCGATTCCAGGGGGAGGAAACAGAATGGTCTAAAACCCAGAGGTGTAGGAGGCAGGCAAGATCCAGCATGGCCAGAGCCGGCCCGTGGGGGAGGGAGGGCTTTTGGTTTGGATGCCCGGCTCCAAAAGTCCTGGTCGTCGCCTTGGCTCAGCGCCGCTGCCGAGGTGGCAGCTCTGCTGATGGAATGCACTTTCCCAAGCAGCTGTCCTGAGAGACCCTGCCCCCTACCCCGATCCCTGTCACCGTGACAGACCCCCAGCCCACTCTTCTCAGACCTTGATGGATGGTCCCCATGCTGGATTTCATACATCTCCGTCTTCTCTAGAAGCTGTGACACGAGTAATTGGTGTCACCTCTGTGGATTGCGTGCCAAGTGCTGACAAAACAGTCCCTAACAGGGAGCTCCGGGGCGCTGGGCTTGATTGTGTGGACGAGGAAACCACAGGGGACTGAGCCAATTGACCCAGGGAGAGGCAGTCGGCCCTGCCAGACCTGTGGGGGTCAGTGCCAAGGTATCCTGTCCCCTGACCTGGAGGATGTGCCGGAATCCTGCTAAACTGGGGCAGGACAGTGTTCGAGAGCCGCTGGTTCACCCCCAAGGCTGCTCTGGGGGCTGGACACACACCTCTCTGATCATTGCAGTCCACGCTGCTCCGGGCCAGGGCAGCGGGTGCAGGGGCTCTCCAGGAGCGGTCCTGCCTCCTGCCGCAAAGGTGCTGTGTTCCCCAGTGCACGCGACGTGTCTAAGGTTAGATGAGTTTTATCAAGAATACAGGTGTTGGCAGGGGAGGTTTTGAGGAGGGTGCGCTCAGGAGGATAAAGGTCAGGTCATCTGCTCGTGACCCAGCAGACCTTACGTCAGGCCAGGCCCAATTGGACCGAGCTGGGGCCTTTCTAGCCTCCCGGGCAGAGAGCAGGGAGGGGAGGGGCCTCCCAAATGTCTCATCTTTCACAAGAGGATGGAGGCCCCACCCGGGCACACAGCTTAGCCTTAGCAGAGAGGTGGCAGGCCGTGAACCAGGAACTCACAGAGAGGCCCTGGGGGTGTGGCCTGGGAGGAACACCTACACCCGCTACCCGGTCCCTGGCCAGACAGACAGATAAACCGGCTGATGGAGGGCTGCCTGGGGGCGGGGCAAACGTCCACCTCTCTCCTTCCTTAGGCACCTGTGCTTTAGAATTCTTCCTTAAAATTCAGCTGACTTGCATTTCTTTAATAATTAACGAGGGCTTCCCAAGTGGCGCTAGTGGTAAAGAACCCGCCTGCCAGTGCAGGAGACATGGGTTCTCTCCCTGGGTTGGGAACATCTCCTGGAGGAGGAGGGCATGGCAACCCACTCCAGTAGTCTTGCCTGGAAAATCCCATGGACAGAGGAGCCTGGCGGGCTACAGTCCAAAGGGCTGCAAAGAGTTGGACACAACTGAAGCAGTTCAGCATGCACGCACTCAATATTTAGTGATGTTGAGCATCTTTTAATGTTTGTTGGCCATCTGTATTTCTTCTTTGGAGAAATGTCTATTTAGGTCTTCTGTCTATTTTTTGATTGGGCTGTTTATTTTTTTGATATTGAGCTGCAGGGGTTGTTTGTATATTTTGGAGATTAATCCCTTGTCAGTTTCATTTGCAAATATTTTCTCCCGTTCTAAGGGTTGTCTTTTAGTCTTGTTTATGGTTTCCATAACTGTGCGAAAGCTTTTAAGTTTAATTAGGTCCAATTTGTTTATTTTTGTTTTTATTTTCATTACTCTAGGAGGTGGGTCAAAGAAGATCTTGCTATGATTCATGTCAAAGAGTGTTCTGCCTATGTTTTCCTCTAAGAGTTTTATAGTGTCTGGCCTTACATTTAGGCCTTTAATCCATTTTGAGTTTATTTTTGTGTGTCGTGTTAGGGAGTGTTCTAATTTCATTCTTTTACATGTAGCTGTCCAGTTTCCCAGTATCACTTATTGAGGAGCTTGTTTTCTCCATTGTGTATTCTTGCCTTTTTGATCATAGGTGTATGGGTTTATCTTTTGGCTTTCTATCCTGTTCTGCTGCTGCTGCTGCTGCTGCTAAGTCGCTTCAGTCGTGTCCAACTCTGTTCGACCCCATGGACTGCAGCCTACCAGGATCCCCCGTCCCTGGGATTCTCCAGGCAAGAACACTGGAGTGGGTTGCCATTATCCTGTTCTATTGGCTTATATTTCTATTTTTGTGCCAGTCGATACTGTCTTGACTACTGTAGTTTTGTAGGATAACCTGAAATTAGGGAGCCTGATTCCTCCAGTTTTTCTTTTTCAAGATTGCTTTGGTTATTGGGGGTCTTTTGTGTTTCCATACAAATCGTAAAAAATTGTGTTCTAGTTCTGTGAAAAATGTCATTGGTAATTTGATTGGGATTGCATTGACAAGTAGCTTGTTTTGAGTAGATAAGGTATCACTTCCCACCCCGTCAGAATAGCCATTATCAAAAAAATCTACAAACAGTAAATGCTGGAGAGGCTGTGAGAAAAGAGAATTCTCCTGCACTGTTGGTGGGAATGTAAATTGACACAGCCACTATTGAGAATAGTATAGTGGTTCCTTAAGAATTTAAAAATAGAACTACCATATGCCTCAGCAATCCCACTCCTGGGGATATACCCTGAGAAAAGCATAATTCAAAAAGATACATGCAGCCTAATGCTCATTGTAGCACTGTTTACAATAGCCAGGACGTGGAAGTAACCTAAATGTCCTTCAGCGGAGAAATGGATAAAGAAGATGTGGTACGTACATACAATGGAATATACTCAGCCATAAAAAGGAAAAAAACTTGCTGTTTTCAAAGCTATGGATAGACCTAGAGACTGTCATAGAGAGTAAAGTAAGCCAGAAAGAGAAAAACGCATATTGTATAATATCGCTTATAAGTGAAATCTAGAAAAATGATACAGATGAACTTATTTGCAAAGCAGAAATAAAGACCCAGCCATAGAGAACAAACATATGGATACTAAGGCAAGAACTGAGGGTGGAATGAGTTGGGAATTTGGGGTTGACTAATATACACGACTGAGACTATGTGTAAGATAGATAGCTACCGAGAACCTGCTGTATAGCATAGGGAACTCCACTCAGTGCTCCGTGGTGACCTGAATGGAAAGGAAATCCAAAAAAGAGGGGGTATATGTATACGTATAGCTGATTTGCTTTGTGGTACAGCTGAAACTAACACAACATCGTAAAGCAACTACATAAACTTCAATAAAAATGAATTTTAAAATATTCAGCTTAAGCCACCCACAGTAGGGGGCTTGGGCCTATCTCAGAGCCCTCCTCACAGAGCCTTTCATGAGCGGCCCCTGCCCGACCCTCGACATGCTCTGAGATGCAGGATCCCGGAGCCTGGACGTTTCCAGCACCTTGCTCTGCGTTCTCTCCCTGAGGACTTTGGATGAGGCTTGGTCTCTGGTGTTAGTATCAGGAATAACATGTTGACATTTTTGTTTGTTGTTATTTTGGCTCCTCCCAAACAGCCTGTGACGGGGATGCTTCTCCTTCCTGGCGACTGCGCCACTCGCCCGCAGGGGCCTCATGGCAGGCTCCGTTGCATCCTCATCCTTTCTCCTGGCTCCGCGGAACCTCTCTTCCTTTGTTTCCCTCCACTTCGTTCTTTACTTTGATTTAGCCTCTTCTTTTGTCTGCATCTTACTGGTTGCTGTACATCTTTTTCATACTAGGCTGAACTAAGCAACGAATAAATAGACACAGACTCAGTAGCCACGGTCTGGATTTAGAAAAGAGATAAATACCCTCAAGGCACCTCATTTAGCCCCTGGACCACCTTTGTACCATCTCCAGTTCTGGCCCGGGGAGATTTGATCACACAGTCTATACACTTTGCTCCACATAAATGAAGTGACAGTGACACCTGGGATGTCCCAGCGGCCACTCCTGGCCCAGAGGCAGCTCCTCTCAGGATGACTTGGTCAGCAGCTGCAGGCACTCAGCCCCCAACAAGACAACTCGGCCTCATTCTGGACAAACCCCAAGGTCTTCATCTGCTGCCCCGCTGGCTGGTTTCCCTGCACAACTGGAGTCCTGCATGTGCACCCTTCACTCTGCACAGGTAGGGTTGTTGAAGAGCCCTCCTGCGGGGCCTGGGACAGGCTGGAGAGTAGACGAGGGACTTAGAGGTCGTGGGCCTCCGGGTGGCAGAGCTGAGATCATCCCAGGAGCCACTCTGTCCTCACTCCAGCTGTGAGATGCTTACTCTTCTGCCCCAGGGGAGACTAGAAGGTCCCTTCTTGGGGTAATGGGCTTGGAGTAATTCCCTGTCTTCCCTGGCCCCAACCACAGAGAAAGGGGTTCTCTCAGGGGTGGGAGCAAGGCTGAGGCTGCCCCCCAGCTCCTTCCCGGGGCCCTGGGTTACCCCGCTCTCCATCCCACCACACAGTAGTCCCCAGGCTGGCCCTTGGGACCTGCAGCTCCTTCCTCCATCCCTCTTGGCCTGGGAGAGTCCCTGAGGCCCACTCATTGTCCTGCTCCTGCCACTTTTCCTCTGCCTCATTGTTCCTGTTATCAGCATCCTACACGCCGCAGCGGCTGCACAGGAAGGCATGGCTGCTGCTGAGGCCGTGGCTGAAGCCCATGGACAGGACCCAGGTGTCCCGGTGGCAGGTCTGCCTGCCCAGTTGGGTCCCCCAGGCTTGCCCCAGAGCCTGCAATGGGGGTACATTGCAGACGACTGGGCTCCTTGGGGGAGATCTTGGTTCTCGGTGCTTAGGGGGAAGGACAGGAGACTCTGAGCCTGCCCCACCCCCCACTTCCAGCTGTCATGTCTGGAGTCTCAGGCAGCCTCGCCAAGTCACTGCATCAAGGCCGATGCCCTGCACAGTCAGAATCCCGCGTCTGTTTCCTTCTGTTTAGGTGCAGGCCTGCCTGGTTTATTGACAGGACCAAATAAGGCTGAGGAAATGAAAGTGTGTGAAGTGAGCGGTTCAGATTAGAGCAGGCCTAATAAGGCAGATCCCAGCCAGAGTGTTTTGGGGGAAGAAGGGGTTAGAGGGAGGGAGTAGGAATCTTGCTTTTGGTCTGCACTGTGTTAGAGTATTTTAGGCTTCTCAGGAGAGCTGGGGTGGTATGCACGTGTGCTAAGTCTCACCTCAGTCGTATCTGGCTCTTGGTGACCTCATGGACTGTAGTCCGCCAGGCTCCTCTGCCCATGGAATTCTCCAGGCAAGAATATTGGAGTGGGTTGCCATTCATTTCTCCACTGTATCTTCCCAACCCAAGTCTCCTGCATTGCGGGCAGATTCTTTACTGTCTGAGCCACCTGGGAAGCCCCAGATGGTATAGATTTAGCAAATAAAGAGAAAAGACACCCAATTCAACTTGAATTTTAGATCAAGAAGGATTTGTAACATGTAAGTATGTCCCCTGCAATATTTGGGATAGATTATTAATAATAGATTACTCTTTGTTTATTTGAAATTCAAATTGAATTGAGCATCCTGGATTGTATCAGGCACCCCTACAGAAGACCTTTTGTGGGGTTCAGAATGCTGCAGGGAGGTCGTTGGGATGTTCAGACAGGACTGGGAATGGGATAGTGGGAGGGGACAGGGGAGGGCAGAGGGACCTTCAGATCTTTCTCATCCCAGAATCCTCTGGGAGAACCGCAGCCTGGAGGTGGCTCTCCAGGGCACAGGGAGGCCCCAAGTCTGAGGCCCCCAGAGCAGCCCAGGCGGGATATTTAGACCCTGGGCTCTTTGCAGCCTCCTCTGGTGGATCCACCTCCTCAAAGAGAGTGGGTACAAATAGAGAATTCTGCAGATTCGTCCAGATAATCCAGGTGGACCAAAGAAAAGAACCCAGACAGGTAGCTCAGCCAACTTCAGTCCCACCAGCGGGGACATCTTGCCCTCTGCTGGCAAGTGCTGGTATGACTGGTGTCTCTTTCAGGGGCAGTCCCTGACAGAATTACCAGACATATTCAGTTTATTTTCCACTCTTCTTCACCTGCTCTGGGACAGTTGGAATTGTGGCTTTTCTGTGAAGAAAGATTCACCGTCGTGAATCTTGGTTGTTGAAAAAACTCCATTTTTTAACGCTAGCCAAGCAGGATCTTGGAGAAAAGGAGACAAAACATTCACTAATTTTGCCCTCTGGAAGGAGTGGACTCCAGAATTTCAAGAAACGGAAAGCGGTGACTGTTTCTCAGTCTGTGAGATACTGTGCCTCAGAGTCACTAATAGTGGTGGGAGCAACAGGAAGGATTGACCATCATCTTGTTCTCTGTACCAGGAACGCAATTCTCTGGGTGGTTCACTCTCTGCTGTCCCCTTCTATTGACATGGGTAATTATATGCTTCCCTGGAGCCCCTGTTTCAGCTCAAGACACCTTCAAGTAACTAAAGATCTCAGGACACAACTCTCTACACTCTGTTCCACAAACCAGTAACACAGCTCCTGCAGGTAACAGCCAAAGAGGATCGGGAGAGGCATCTATCAACTCCAGCCAATGAAAAGTTTTACTTAATGCACTGAGCACAGGAAACAAAAGGTACTTTTTCATCTTTAAGATATTTATAATCCAAATGGAAAAGTGATATAGTTGTAAGTATGAGCTAATAACAGTGGCAAGGACTTATGACTTATGAGCAGAGCAGACCCAGGTTTTGTGGGCATCTCAACAAACCAGGGGCTTCTTAAAAATAGCCTGCATGATTGCAAATGCATAACAAGTTTCATAAGTGAATATTTATTTGGAATGAGTAAATGAATGGTAACTATTTGCATACTTTGTAAGACTATGTTTCAGAGCCATTCTAGATTCACAGCAAAATAGAGAAGAAGGTAGAGAGATTTCCCATGTACCCTTGCCACTCTGCATATGCATAGCCTCCCCCACCATCAACATCCCTCACCACAGCGGAGCCTTTGTTACAGCTGATGACCCTGATTTAACACCTCATCATCACCATGGTTTACATTAGGGTCAGGCTTAGCGTGGGGCTTCCCGGTGGCTCAGTTATAAAGAATCTGCCTGCAATGCAGGAGACACAGGAAATGCAGTTTCAGTCCCTGGGTTGGGAAGTTCCCCTGGAGGAGGAAATGGCAACTCACTCCAGTGTTCTTGACAGAAAATCCCGTGGACAGTGGAGCCTGACAGGCTGCAGTCCACGGGGTCGCAAAGATTCGGACACGACTGAGCATTGCTCACCATGCAGGCACAGTCAGTGTGGCAAGTCCTGTGGGTTTGGACAAATGTCCAGTGACTTGTCTCCACCATGAGAAGACCATAAAGTGATTTCCTTGCCCTAAATGTCCTTGGCTTCCCCTGCCCAACCCTCCCTCCCCCAACTTCTGGTGACCACTGATCTTTTTATTTTCTCCATAGTTCTGCCCAAATAGCAGATTTTTAAAAGATGGAAAACAGGAATATTAGGAAACCAGAAAAATAATCCAGACAAGCTTCTGGCTCTGTATATGTGTTTATCCTCTGCTTGGGACAGGCTTCTAGTGCTTGGAGCCCTAAGACAGGTCCCCACTGATCACCACGCCTGGTCTTGTGCCTTCATCAATGGCATGGGCTGGCACTGGGGTATGCCTGGAAGCTATTTCTACACCAGAACAGTTGGCCATGTTTAACTACACAGAAGCAACTAAAGTGTGTGTGTGTGTGTTGATAAGTATGATGGACAGAAATCAGAGTAGAAACAAACAGCACTTTTGACCAATTTGGGATTAAAATAGTTTATGCTTGCAAATTTCACAAATAAACATGCTGTTTGAACGAGAGATTGCTAGGCCCTTGGCTAGCCAAGAAGAACCTTGAGTCTTAACCGTTGTTGGCTCCAGGGTAAACCACCCACCATATATAAGTGTCAGTCACTCAGTCGTGTCTGATTCTTTGTGACCTCATGGACTATAGCCCGCCAGGCTCCTCTGTCCATGGAATTCTCCAGGCAAGAATACTGGAGTGGGTAGCCGTTCCCTTCTCCAGGGGATTTTTCCTACCCAGGGATAGAACCCAGATCTCCTGCATTGCAGGCAGATTCTTTACTGTCTGAGCCATCACATGTAGACCAAGGCCAAATCTCAAAACAAAGTCAACATTATCCACAAATGTGGCTAATATTTTGAGAATAACACTAAGGACATCTGGTTATTTCCTGTGTTCAGAGTGTCTTGAAAGTATTTTCTAACAGTGATTCTGATGTCTGCCTGTGTTTTACAGGAAACAGGCTCCTAACCTGTAAGCCCAATTGATAATTAAATGCTCTTTATTTACCATTTATAAGATCTAGCTCTATCCCATATTTTCAGACAATGTTAAATTTGATCTGCAGTGTTCATATTAGGTCCAAATTGTGCTGTCCCAACCCTACCCTGTGCCCCACCCGCGGGAGGTTGCCATGGTAGTGAATGCTGGGCAAACAAGAATAATAGAGGGAAGGCATCTCAGGGAAGCAATTCACTCTGCAGCACCGTGGACACGAGGTTCAAAGTCAGTGACATAGAACAAGAGGAAATGTAACACAATGGGTGCAGGTTGGTTTAAGAGCTTCTTAACAAGGAAGACGGCTATGACAGGACTGAGTTGCCAAGTAGGACAGGGAGCTCTTTGTGAACTTACAACTTTCCCATCCATCAGGCTGGTCGAACATGGTCTGGAGGAGATGGGAGAGGCAGCTAGATGACCACTCTTAAGAGCATCAGAATTCTTTCTCTCATCGCAGGCTCATGCTTGGATATTAGGTAAACAGTGCCCTCTACTGCTAAATGGCTTTCACGACAGCTCACAGGGCAATGGTTCCCTCCCAGGCCGTTTCCAGGGAACCTTCCCTGGGAGTGGGAAAAGGTGACAATGATCATTTGCTCCATAAGACCAGAGTCTTCAACCAAAATGGAAGTTTTGGTCTTAGATTCAGATTCAAGCCTCTGATAGCGTGGACTATGTGGCCCTTAGAAAACTATCAGTATCGAAATAGAAGACTGTTCACATTTGTTCAAGTACACAAACTCAATTTTTTTTACCTCTTTGGATTTGGTGGTTTGGCTGGTGTCTGTAGCTCACCAGATCAGTTCTTTGCAAGCAGAAAGGAAGGCTTTGTCAATTCAGAACTTGTTCTAACAATCAAGCGTTAAGCACTTCTCTTCTCCCAGGACCTCCAATTTTACTTAATTTAAGAGAAGTCCAGACCATTGGCTCATCTCCCCCAGGAAACCTAAACTTTCTTCTGAAGATGTTTGGAGGTGACAAACACGTGTGCGTGGTGATTTGGGATGACCCAGTCATTTGAGATGAAGCCCTTTGTCTACATTTTCTGGTGCCTGGGCTTTCTGGGTGGTGAGGCTGCCACTTCCTTCTCACCGGGGCTTTGAGAGGAATGGTCACTCTTCCCACTGCCCCTCACTGGGAGGCTGGGGGGCTGGGGGAGCAGGCCAGCCTCTCCTGAAGCTCTGCATTTAACCAGCGATCTGAGCCCAGGCTCTTTGCTTGTCTCATCTTCACTCTTCCTCTCCTGTAAAAGGAAGAAATGGATTAACTCAGTGTGGTCTACAGTATCTGCAGCTCCTTCTGGGATCCACCAACCCCACTTCCGTCTCCTTAAACTTCTGCTGAGATCACTTGCTCCTTCAAGCGGAGAAAGGGTCCCAGCCGTGTTGGTCTAAGGGATCTACTGCATGGTCTAAGGGATCTACTAACAATACCCTGATGAATCTACTGACTGGTTTCTCTGCAACCTGTGCTTGACCATCTGAATCTAGGGTCCACCTGCTCCTTCCCAAGATGAGGATGGACAATGTCAAGCAAAGCCCTTATGCTCTGTGGAAGAAGGACCACTGTGCACACGCTCCCTTAACCGCTGGAGATGCCTTGATAAGCCATTTCCCTGGCTTCATTGGTGACATCAGGTATGATGCCTAAACTCATCTGTGTTTATATTTTCAAGGTTTAAAGATAACCAGGAGGCTCTACTGCCAAGGAACCCAGCATTGTTCTCCATTGAGAATTACATCCCAAGGGGCTGCAAGCTCATAGGGTCCTTCCAACTTCAAGGTGGCACCCCCTCCCTCCCCTCCAGGAACTTGGCTGAGGGATCCTGAGCCTTCCAGGAGCTCCCAGCCAAGCTCTAAACAGGTGATTCTCTGATATGCCAGGAGGCAGCTCTCCCTAGAGGTCTCAGACTCCATTTGATTTCTTCTCTAAGCTCCTTGGCTGCTGAGGGTTGGAGAGGAGGCTTGAAAAAAATTGAAGATGAATCCATGATCCTTAACCAGCCTAGAGGGGTTTTTGAAAACTGGGCCTGGGAACCAGCTCAGAAGATAATAAATAATACTGACAGACAGAAACAGGGCCAAGTACTCCCTTTGATCTTCTACTTCCTCCATAGGGGTCTTGGCGCCTGGGTCAATGCTGACTTGAGCATTTGTTCTACTGTTTGTGCCCCAGTATGAAAACACAAACGCCAACTTCCTTCTGAACACAAGGCCCCAGGAGAACGGGAGGAAACTCTCTGGGGATGGGCCCTACTCGTCCCCTCTCCCCCACCTTCAGGAGGTTTACATCTGGGGAATCTGGGCACCCTAATCTATGCTGAGAACTTGGAAAGTGAAAAGCCAGGCTTAATATCCTGTGCCTGCATGCACGCGTGTGCACGCACACACACACACACACACACACACCCCCGTCTGACTGTAAATACAGGATTCAGCCTGCAACAGAAACAATAAGAGCTGGATTCAATGAGGTCCCCCTGGCGCATGCAGTGTTTAGGGTTTTGTTGGGACTCTATTGTGTAGACTGGAGTTTCTTAAACAGTAAGACAGCAAGCAGCTTCCTGTTATGGAAACAGCCCAACCCTGACATTCAGAAAGTCAATCTATACAGCAACTGGATAAACAACCAAGATAAGGATCAGCCATAATGGGCACAATAGCCCAAATGGGATTGCCCGGAGAAAAGAGGCTGGCGCCAACCCAAGCAGCGCCGGTGAATACAAGCCATCTCCCGCTCAACAATCCCCATTCACCGCGCCCCGAGCTTGTGCACGCCGCCCTGTACACGGCGGCCAGGCGTGTGCACACACAAAACCAAGACTATTTATAGCTATTTATAGGAGGCTGTCTGGGAGCTGTGTGTCTGGCTCCCAGGATGACCCCTGATGGCCGGCCTGGGCACTGCGCCAGGACAAGTGTCCCCTGTCTTTGCTGGCATGGAAACCAGTGTCCTCCTCCTGTCCCATCCCTCATTAGAGTGAGCTGGTCCAAGCCGGGGCTGGAATCCGGGTCTCAGCCTGCCCTTCTGGAAGGGGCCACCCTAACCATGTGCTCAGACTGCTCTGCTCTGTTTCATCTGAGAACAGACATTGCCTTAGGATTAAGGAAGATGGGACCGCAAAACTGGCTATTTTATGAAGTATCTGATCACTGGACTCAGCCCCTTGGCAATTGCCCAGCTGGGTGCTGTGACACCCATCCTCTGTCCCTACCCTGCCGAATTGCTCTATCGCCAAGAGGCCCCTTCCCATCAGCCTTTATTCATCAAGGGTCCAGCTAATGAACCTGCCCTGAGCATCATCAAACTAACACAGAGATGACCCACAGAGAATGATCTGAAGGTTGCCCAGCTGTTTGACCTGGGGGGCCCTGGAAGGCCTTACTGACCCCAGATCTTATTTCTTCATGTATTTAAATGGAGAATAGTTGCTTTATAGTGTGTTCGTTTCTGCTGTACAACAGCGTGAATCAGCTAAATATATACATATATCCCCTCCCAGCTGAGCCTCCCTCCCTCCCCCTCATCCCACCCCTCTAGATCATCACAGGGCACTGAGCTGAGCTCCCTCTGCTCTACAGCAGCTTCCCACAAGCTAGCTGTTTTACGCATGGCAGAGTGCTACTCTCTCAATTTGTCCCACACTTCCCTTCCCCGTCACCAAGGCTGCTTGATCCCAGATCTCTCATCAATCTGCTAACCTTTCCAAAATGAAGTGTCTACTGCTTGACTCTTTGTTAAACAAAAAGTTGGGGTGCTTTGTGAGTGGGAGCACTGTATTAGATGAGGCCTTGTTGGTGTGGATATAGCCTGGGAGGGGGATCTGGGATCACCCCAGCACTAAATCTCATTGTTTGGGAGGAGAGAGCCAGTCAGACAGGCCTGGAGGTCAGGGGCAGTGCCAGGGCCCAGGTTCGACATGCCAGTGTCAGGAGGGACAAGCCTGGGGTGACAATGACTCTTGGCATTATCTAGTGGGGCAGAGGAGCAGACCAAAATGAATCAACTGCTTTTCTTGCTGTAGCATTGAATTCTGAGCTCTAAGAGCAAAGGGGTTACATGTGGAGTTTTTGAAGGACAATGATCAGAGCTGGCAAGGATCTTAGAGATCATTCCAGGCCAAAAACAGGCTCAGAGAGAGGGTATGATTTGCCCCAGGCCACAGGACAGGTGAATGGCAGGGCTGGAGGGAGAACCTCGGCTTTGTGAGTGTGTCCTGCTTCCCATAGCATCTCCCCAACTCCCAGAGAGACTGCCTTCTGCCTGCAAGTGGGGAGAGAGGCGGCAGGCTCCCCGGATGCTCCCCCCAGGAACAGGGACAGGAGAAGCCCGTGACCCATTACCGTATTTCACCAGGGGCAGCCCCACCTCCCTACACCCAAGGAGAGCAGAGGGACAACACCCAGGTAGACCGTGATGGCTTTGAGCAAGAGCTTTTTGAAATTTATTTTTATAATTTTATTTATTTACTTGTTTTTGGCTGCCCTGGGTCTTCATTGCTGTGCGGGCTTTCTCCAGTTGCAGGGAGCTGGGGCTTCTCTTGGTTGCGGCGTGTGGGCTTCTCGTTGCAGTGGCTTCTCTTCCTGTGGAGCACGGGCTCACACAGGCTCAGCAGTTAGCTGCCCCAAGGCACGTGGGATCAAACCCACATCTCCTGTGCTGGCAGGCGGATTCTTATCCACTGCCCCACCAGGGAAGTCCCAAGAGAGACTTCAGGCCAAGAAAACCAACCTTAGGGCTCAAAGAACACAACACTCAGCTTTTCTACAGCACGTGGCAGTATTTGAAGCTCCAGATCCCATTCAACTGTAGACAATGTTCCTACACTCATGTCATTCCACTGTCCCATTTTACAGGTGAGAAAAACAAATGCTCTTGGGACTAGGTACCTCACCCAGGACCACAGACCCAGTGAGTCCTGTGGTCAGGGTGCCATCAGATTCTGCGACTCCAAGCCTAGCCTGGCTCCACCAAATCTCACAGTAGCTGAGTCCACAAAGCCTCCCCTTAAACACCTGCATCGTATCCTATGACATCAGGGCTGGGTGTGTGTGGTTTGCCTGTATTCAACACAACCGGTCATTTCGAACTTAGATACCACCATCCAGTCACTGTGGGCTCAGGCTGAAAGCGTGTTCCCATTTATCAGAGTCCTTGGGAGTAAAAGCAAATCTGTGCTGCCTCCAGTCTCAGAGGAGGTGAGTTTGGTCCACACGTTTTCATAGAGGAGGGGTCCGCTACCTTTAATCATATGGAATGATAACGACCTGGCCTGAGCAAGAGGCCCGAGGGAAAGAAAGCTTCTCTGTCCGCCCCCGCCCCTCAAAAGAGGTTATTTTCTGGACCTCAGCTTCTGGCTCCTTGCTGACCACAGCCTGCCCTGTGACATAGAGGTTCTAGCCTAGAACAGAGGGTCACCATCCTAGACTTTCTTTCCTTACAGGGCTCGGAGCTGGGGCAGCGCCTGAACCCCAGGCCTGAGCGGTCCTCCTGACTCTGCTGACCACACACTGTGGATCCCGGTTTTCTGTCTGGCTTGTGTTTGTTTACTTTTGTGGCTCAGTGGTAAAGGATCTGCCTGCAATGCAGGAGACGCAGATTCGATCCCTGGGTCGAATGGAGGAGGGCATGGCAACCCACTCTAGTATTCTTGCCTGAAAAATCCTATGGACAGAGGAGCCTGGTGGGCTACAGTCCATGGGGTCACAGAGTGGGACACGACTGAGCGACTGACTGAGCACTGGGTCTTATTTGTGGCAAGTCGGATCTAGTTCCCTAACCAGCGATGGAACCTGGGCCCCCTGCGTTGGAAGCGTGGGGCCTACACCACTGGACCACCAGGGCACCAGTCAATGCTCACGCCGTGTCATTTTGGCCCCTGATTCCACAGCTAGTCTGTCAAGGAATCGGAAGAGAAGCCAAGCTCTGGATTGCTGGAGCCCAAGCCTCGGGCTCTTTCTAGCACACGACGTAGCTGATCCCACGGTCTTAGGCCCAAACTGGTCTTGACCAAGGATGTCCTCCCAGATAGGCTCAGGTCCTGTGGGCAATTGAGAAGAGGGCAGTATGGCCATCCTCTGAGATCTGCCAGAGGCCCCAGACCCACTCAGCTTCCCAAAGAGTTGGAGGAAGACCAAGAGTCCGACATTTGTTTTAAGAAAATCTAAAGTCATCCAGTCCCGGGGATGTTTCAGAGCCCAGCAGATGTCCCCAGTGTGGACAATATTCAGCCCATTTACCATCTCTGAATGAAGCCATCATGGTGGACAGCACTTGGCAGACCCTCATTCCTTGGGTGGGGAAAGAAAAATCATCTCTGATACTTACTAGTTATGAGAACTTTGATGCAGATATGACCCTTGTGCTTCTCTAAGCCTCAATGCTCTTACCTGCAGAATAAATTCGCCCTTCTGAGAAATATCATATGGCATCCCTTATATGCAGAATCTGAAAAGAAATGGTACAAAAGAACTTATCTAC
Organism: Bos indicus; assembly: GCF_029378745.1. Classification (NCBI taxonomy): domain Eukaryota; kingdom Metazoa; phylum Chordata; class Mammalia; order Artiodactyla; family Bovidae; genus Bos; species Bos indicus. The sequence goes on from NC_091767.1 coordinate 8,531,578, forward strand.
AAAACAGAAAGAGACTCACAGCGTTAGAGAACGAAATTATGGTTGCAGGGAGTGGGGGAAACACAGGGGGAAGGGATAGTTGGGGAGTTTGAGATGGACATGTACATACTGCTGTATTTAAAATGGATAACCAACAAGGACCTGCTGTATAGCACAGGAAACTCTGCTCAATGTCATGTGGCAGCCTGGATGGGAGGGGAGTACAGATGGGAGGGGAGTGTGGCTCAGCAGTTAAGAATCCGCCTGCAATGCAGGAGACACGGGTTCAATCCCTGGGTCAGGAAGAGCTCCTGTAGAAGGGAATGGCAGCCCACTCCAGTATTCCTGCCTGGAGAATCCCATGGACAGAGGAGCCTGGCGGGTTACAGTCCATGGGCTCACGGAGTTGGACATCACTCAGTGACTAAACAACAATGACAACAATATGTATGGTTGAATCATTTTGTTGTCCACCTGAAACCATACACTGTTAACTGGCTATACTCCAGTTTATTTTATACTCCAGTATAAAATAAAAAGTTAAAAAAATGTTTGAAAAATAATATACACCCTTCTTACATCATCATTGAAAGTAAAAGTGTTAGCCGCTTCAGTCGTGTCCAACTCTTTGCGACCCCATGGACCATAGCCAGCCAGGGTCCTCTGTCTCTGGAATCATATTATTGCTAGACTCCGCATAAGGCATATGGTACAAGAAGCCTGTAACTCTGTATTCCCTCTGATGCTGCTTATCCGTGTTATCAACAACATCACCATTGCCGTATCATTGTCGTTTTCATCGTCACCTGGGGGAACTGAAGATGAATCTTATCTTCATTCTGCGATGCATGCATAACCTAAGCACTGATAATAGCAGCCCTTAGGTGACTAATAAAGATATCAGACACCTGGGCTGTCCATAGTCCCAACTTGCTCTCCAAACACTGGCAGCCAGAGGGCTGCTCAGCGCCCAGGCGGTTCCTAGTCCATGTTGACTGCTTGGCTCGCCTCCTGTCTTACAGATGGAACCGGGAGGCTAGACGTGGGAGGACGAAGGGCTTCCAGCTGGAGGGTCCCCTCCCTGCCACAGTGCTGGTGCCAAAGAGGAATGACCCTGTTGCCGGAACTTGGTTCATCGGTGTATAGAAATGGAGAGATGGAGTTCTGGGCAAAGTAGAAAAGAGTGGCTTTTATTGCTTTGCCAGGCAAAGGGGGCCGCAGCGGGCTAATGCCTTCAAGACTGGAAGGGGCCGTGGGGAGTTTTATAGTGTTCAAGGAGTAGGGCGTGATCAGCTCATGGACAATTCTTGGATTGGTTGACATTAAGGTGAAGTTTCAGGCATCATCAACTCTCTGGTTTCAACCAGTCTAAAGTCCATGCTCCTGCGGTCAGCAGTTTTCATCTGAAGGGAGGTCTGCTTCCTGTAAAAACAGCTCAGGAATGTGTATCAGACCTTTATCCATATCTTTCAGGGAACTGAGTTTGGTAATTCTGCTATGTGGCAGATTTATAGTCTAAATTGTTACCAGTTTCTCAGCTCAACAGCTCTGATTTATCTGATTTATCTATATCTTCACATCTCCCCATCATTAACTCTTGAGTCAGCATTTTACTTCAAAAGACAAGGACTCAGGGTCTTTGTCAAACCCAGTTAATATGTTCTAGTGCCCAAGGGGTCAGCTATCCACAGATTCCAGGCAGGATCCCCCAGAGCTGGGCAGGCTTCCAGGAAGAGGTGAGGCTTCTTACTTGTGATGGGGGGGTGGGTGACTGATTCCCTACTCGGGATCAGGGCCGTGGCTGGTCCATGACTTCTTATCCACCTGGATGGTGTGTGTTGCAAACCAGTGGTCCCCAGCCTTTTTGGCACCAGGGATCAGTTTTGTGTTAGACGATCTTTCCATGGACTGGGACATGGGGAGGGGAGGAGGAAATGCTTTTGGGACGATTCAAGCACATTGCATTTCTATTACATCAGTTCCACCTCAGATCATCAGACATTAGATCCCGGAGACTGGGGACCCCTGTTATAAACCATCCACTGTGTTAAGAGCCAAGGCATTTCTGGTGCATTCTCTTTCATACCTCGAGAGTAAATCCACCGCCCCCCTCACCTTACCCCATTTCAGAATGACAAAGCCCCTCCTTGCTTTGTCATAGGGATGTGGCAGCATCTCTCTGAATCCGCTCTATTAAGATGGTTAATAAAGGGCAGGCTTGCCATCTCGGCCAGCTTCCCAGGTGGCGCTAGTGGTAAAGAACCCGCCTGCCGATGCAGGAGACACAAGAGATGCAGGTTCCATCCCTGGGTCAGGAAGATACCTGAAGGACGGCACAGCAACCCACTCCAGTAATCTTGCCTGGGAAATCCCATGGACAGAGGAGCCTGGGGTCACACAGAGTCGGACACGACTGAAGCAACTTAGCATGCATGCACGCCGTCTCAGCAGCTTCCTCAGCGTCCGGTGCCTGGAGGCCTGCCCTAGATGGAGTCCCCCTTGGGCGGCGGGCAGGCGCGTGTTCTGTGGCCCATGTCTTGTTGGAATTTTCCTGTCCCCACAGTCCCCACCTCACACCACGCTGGCCTCACTCATCTATGCCCCGCTGGGTGGTGTGGGCCTCTGAGACCGCAGTCTCCTTTTCCCTTTCATTAGAAGCATTCCCAGCTTACATTCGGACTTCAGATCACAGGAGGCAGCACCAGATGGGCAGTGTGTTCCATCCAACCTTCTCGTTTGGGAGCCCAGGGGCAGGTTCGGGAGAGAGCTACAGGCTCGAAGTCACACGGCAAGTGGGTGGCCTGCGGGTGCTCGCCTCTGGCTGTTCCCAAGTGTCTGTGCCTGGTGCAGACGCATCTCCACCCCCCTCACTGATGGGTGTCCTTCTCAGCCTCTCACCCGCACCCTTCCTGCAGCTGGCACCTCCTGCCGCATGGGCCAAACCCCTCACTGTGTCTGTCACTCGTAGCTGGTGACCACCTGTCTCCACGTGCCCTCGGGTTTCCTCCCGCAAGCTTCTCTTATCAGACTCGCAGCACGGAGGCGCTGTAATCTGGTGACCCCCCTCCTGTCTCCCACCCCAGCCCTCCCCATTACTCTAGAACCAACCCCACCTTTGGGGCGCTCGGGTGGGGTGAAAGCTCATCTGCCACCCAGTCCCAGGAGTCCAGGCCCGAGGGGCCCCTGTTGGATGCGTGAGGTCAGGAGAGTGAGCAGGGGCTGGGGTCGCGGGGAAGGTTTGGCACGGTGGCCACCCCCAGGCCTGAATGAATACAAGTCCCGGCGGAAGCACCTGGTGGTAGAGGAAATCCAGGACAACTTTTATTATGCCTGTTCACAGGTCCATTCAGGCTGCATTGGGGGCTTCCTATTTCCTCTGCTGGCACTTCACACTCATTCACAACAAGAAAAGCCATTGTGCTCCTGAGTTATGGGCCCTGCATCCCCAAGGGGCCGGCATTAAATGCACTGGCCCGGAGACTTATTTTTAAAATTGTACTCCCTGCTGAATTGCAGGTTCTTATTTTTTCCTCCTCCCACAAAGAAAACTTAGGGTAGTTTTCTCCCAACTGCCAAGGTGAAAAATAACTATGAGCTCCATCTCTGAGTCTTTCTGGAGAAGACTGTGTGAGAACCTGCTCACTGGAAGGACTCAGGTGTGGATGCTAACCTGGCTCTGCCCACACCTCAACGGGTTGGTTTTGGATGGCGGGGGGGCTCTCTACCCAACGCTTCAGCTCCCAGCTGTCAAAGGAGGGCGTGGGCCACATAGAGGTAGTGCCTCACAGATATCACTTTTATTATTATTATTATTTATAAAGTGAGGGTTTGTGGGAACCCTGCGTCGAGCAAGTCTATCAGCACCATTTTTCCAGCAGCATTTGCTCCCTTGGTTCCTCTGTGTCACATGTTAGTAATTCTCACAATTCTTCACACCTTTTCATTATGAAGATATCCGTGCTCGTGCTCTCTGACCAGGGATCTTTGAAGTTACTATTGCACGAAGATGATGACTCTAAAGGCTCAGATGATGGTTAGTAGTATTTTTTTTTTTTTAGTAAGAAATTATTTTTAAATTAAGGTACAATACTGGTTTTTTAAATTTAATGTTATTGCATACCTAATAGACTACAATATAGTATAGTATAAACATAATTTTTATATGCAGTAGGAAACCAAAAAAAAAAAATGTGTGTGACTGGCTTTATTGTGATATCCACTTTACTTCTGTGGCCTGGAACCGGACCCACAGTGTCTCTGAGGTCTGCCTGAATTTAGGGTCTCTTTTGGTTCCCAAGTTCTGAATCAAACAGCACATGGTCAAATCTTTCTCAAACGTAGCCCTGGAGGGGAGTCTCTATTTCAAGGGGGGTAAAACCAGCCCAGCTCATCCCCAGGCGAGAGGCGACCACAGCCCCCGGCGTTCCACAGACGCCCTTGGGCAGCGCCCCCTGATAATCAGAGACCCTCAGAGAACGGGTGACCACGAGCTCAGGCTTCATTTCTGAGTCATATCCATAATAAAGAGGTGTCAGCTTTGCTAGCCTCTAACGCAGTGGGGGTTCCACCCTGCCAGAGGGGGTCAGTGCCAGGGCTAATGCCTGGACCTACTGAGACGTCTGTCCTTGTCTCTAAATTCTTGTCCCTGAAAGGGAAATCCTAGATAGAGCCTGGAACCTTCCGCCTGGCCACGACTCTGTGGATTGTTAATAATCCTCACGATTGATCCTCAAAAGTTGGCTGGCTGTATGGCTCGTAAAACTCAGAAGCAAGCACCTGTCTTCAACACAGCCACCCCAACAGAACAGATACCTGTTTGCTTGGCTGCGTTTAGTGCCTGCATGCTCAGTCGCTCAGTCATGTCTGACTCTTTGCGACCCCATGGACTGTAGCCCACCAGGTTTCTCTGTCCACGGGATTTCCCAGGCAGGAATACTGGAATGGGTTGCCATGCCTTCCTCCATTGCTTTTAATATTAACTGTTAAGGAAACGAACATTCAGACCTCAGGACTACTGTAATAGTGTTCAGACTGTTGCGATAGGGGAGACAGATGGGGCTAAACCCTCAATACCACAAGAATACGTGGGGGTTTCTAAGGAGCAGTTGGCAGGGAGAGGTCAGTGGATGGAGATCTCTAAGAAACAATATCAAGGGTAGAGGGATTCTTGCTAAAAGGATCCGAGAGCGTGATTGTCCCTGAAGGCAGCCCTGGGTGGCTGGTTATCAACTGCGAGATCTCCGGGAATGAGGAATTTAATCCGATGTCAATGTCAAGAGTGATTAGATGTCAAGTATGCAAATGGACTTAGCCAGACTCTCGCTAAAACTAGACCCTGAAAGAACAGACAGAAGCCCAGGGTTGAGGCCAGGTAGAACAGACGGCGTGGAGGGGTCTGAGTCTTTGTCACAGGCCTGTCTCAGGCATGGGAAGTGGGTTTGCCAGGGACATCCTAGCTTTCTTTCCTGGGTCTTGGTGACCCGTCTCCCTGCCTACCGGCAAGTTCTCTCGTGGATCCTAGTAGGAGGGGCTCTGCTCAGCTGGGAACAGGGTCTAGACCCTGACTCAGCAGCCTTCTGATTCTGAGTCTAGGATGGAGATGTGCTTTGGGAATGACAGGCTTGACATGGAGCAGCCTGTGGGCATTTGACCTTTCTTGTTCTTCAGCATTTTCTCAGTTGCTTGTAGCTGGAGGAGCGGAGTGGGCAGGAGTTGTCAACTCTGGGAGGACCCAGGTGGGTGCGGGGCTTCTTCTCTACCATGGGCTGGGGCTCATGAAGTAGGGAATGAATGTGTGAGGTCAAAGGAATGAATGTGTGGGGGATGGACATGGGGGGACAGAGAGGTGAGAAGTGGGGTCGGGCAGGGTGCATTCCTGGCCTCCGAGCCGCTATCTGCAGACCCCTGAGGAGGTGAAGCTCTGGACCCCTGGCTGTCCTGGGTTCTGAGAAGGGTCTAGGCAACCTTTTTAGGTCTGATCCGGAATTTTGCTAGTTTGTGGGCTGCTGGAAGTGGAAACGATGCATTGGTTTTTCAACTTCATCTTAATCCCAGACTTTGGAGGTTTGGCTAAGAGGCAGCCTTGGGGTAGGACAGCTGAACAAAGAGTTTTCTAGAGACAGACAGAGGGTGGGTGGAGACAGGCACTCCGGAGTCTAAGCCCCCCGACCCTGCTCTTTGTGACCCCTGGAGGAGTGGGGGTGGGGGGCTGCCCCACCTACTCTAACTGAGCTTCAGGTTTAGCTCCTTTATCTCATTCTGCGCCTACAAGGATCCCCCGCAGGCGCAGAGAGCCCCATTCTACATTCCAGGAGACTGGGAATCAGAGACTTTGCCCTCAGTTCCACATTGCCTAGTGGCTGAGCCAGGAGCCCAGCGCTGGTCCCTCTGGCTCCCATGCCCACGGCCAGTGCTCGTGGTCAGGCTGCAGAAGGCGGATGGCTTGTACTCCACAGTCTTCGCCCCCACCCTCCAGGAGAACCACATGGAGGAACTCACGGGAGTGTGTCCTTGTACTCCACAGTCTCCCTCACCGCCCCCTGCCCCCCCGTCGCAGAAAACCACACGGAGGAACTCACGGGAGTGTGTCTTTGGGCTCCAGAGTAACATGACGGGTGTAAGGGCTTCTCAGAACCCCTCACATTGACTCTGGGCAGAAGATGCCCCCTCTCTCAAATCCTTTTGGTCCCTGTCACTCTAAAGAAGAGCAAACAGACCCACAAGGAGCCAGAAAGAAGCCTCTGCAGAAGAGGTGGGCTGTGGAGAGAAGTGGGTGCCCCTGTCTGCTCCAAGGGAAAACCAGGTGCTTATTAGGTGCTTGCTGGGGTGCTCAGGTGCAAAGATCCCTGTGGCCTGAATTGCAGCCTCCACACTCCGGCTGGGCCCAAATCTTCCCTCACCTCCTCTGGGATACTCGGTCACTTGCAGTGCATGAAGACACACACAAACATGCACGCATGGATGCACGCAAGCATACACACACAGAGGCACAAACACGCATTGCATACACACACATGCACACCCGGGCAAGGGAGTTTTGGGGGAGATGCTGGCTCCCCATCAGGGATCTTGGATTCCTAGGAAGGCTTTTGCTTACCTCACCTTTTTGTGACCTCGTTGGGTCAGGATTAGCAGCCTTTCTGGGCATCCATAACCCGTCAGTGTCCCAACCCCATACACCTCTCCCCATCCCCAGCTGGGCCACTTCTTTCAAAGCATCTACCCAGAGTGGACCCTACTGCCTTTCCGTTCACTTCTGTCACCGTCACAGATATCATTACCTTGCATGCAGACCTGACTGAGACCCTCACAAAAAAGCCATGGATGGGCATGGTGGGCTTCAGGCTGCCCAAGATGCCAACAGGTTATACACTGAAGAGACAGCTGAGACGGGGGACGTGCCTCTCTGGACATTAGCCCCCACCCCAGTCTTCAAGTTCAGATCCCTCTATCCTTCCTTTGTATTTTTTATTCTATCTCTTTATCTGCTTGACTATTCATAGAATCAGTGAGCTCTTCAAGATGATCTTAGAGACAGACTACTCCCCCTGTTTTGGGCTGAATTGTGGCCCCCTCCCACCAATTCATAGGCATGTGTGCTCAGTCACTCAGTCATGTCCAACTCTTTGAGACCCCACAAACTGTGGCCCACCAGGCTCCTATGGCCGTGGGATTCTCCAGGCTAGACCATTGGAGTGGGTTGCCATTCCCTTCTGCAGGGGATCGTCCTGCCCCTGGGATCGAACCCAGGTCTCCTGCCTTGCAGGTGGATTCTTTACTGTCTGAGCTGTCACTTACAGGGCATAAACCTAAATGGTGGAAGCTCTGGGATATGATACCTCTGTGGGGGCAAATAAGACACTGCAAAGGGTCTGTGGTGGCTGCAGAGGCAGGAAACCCTCAGAGCACTTAGGACCCTCAGGGCAGTGTCCCTGGGGGCAAGTGTGCTTCAGAGTTAGACAGGGCCTTGCGTAGGCAACAGGACTCGTGGTGGGGAGGCAGGTGGGAGGTGGCACGTTAGGACAGGGAAGTAATTCCAAGGGTGGGAACAAGCTGTCTGGGTGCTCGGGCAGCATGTGATATCCTGAGCTGGAGCCAGGGATCAAGTAGAGAAGGTGTGAGATGTGAGGGACCAGATCGGGGAAGAAATGGGTCTAACTACCCAGGGTGTCACGAAGGAAGATCACTCAGAGCAAGAGGGTGAAGCCCAAAGTCCTCCAAGCTTTGGTCTCAGTGCGGAAGGAGCTCTAAACTCCCATGGGACCACCTTCTTGCTGAAAGCTTCACCCCGTCAGGGGCAGCCAGCCTTGGCTTCGGCTCCCAGAGTCCAGAGCCTGGGTGCCTGTCCTGGCTTTGCTCTGGGCTCCCCGTGCAGCCCTGAGTTGGACACCTGGTCTCGGTGGTACCTGGGCACCTTCTGGTGGCCCCACTCTCATGCCCAGGCTCTGCTTTGAGACATGGGTTCATGGCTTTTCCAGGGTTCCCAGGTGGGAACCCCGCTGCCAACACAGGGAACCTCATCTGTTTGGGATGTGGACCATTTTAAAGTCTTTATTGAACTTGTTACAATATTGCTTCTGTTTTATGTTTTGGGTTTTTGTCCTTGAGGTGTGTGGGGTCTTAGCTCTCTGACTAGGAATTGAACCCACACCCCCTGGATTGGAAGGCAAGGCTTAACCCTTGACTGCCAGGAATGTCCCAATGGGGAACATCTTTGATTGACATGAACTAGGCCTCCAGTTCTAGGCAGGCTTCCCAGGTGGCTCAGTGGTAAAAAATCCACCTGCCAATGCAGGAAATGCAGGTTTGATCCCTGGGTCAGGAAGATCCCCTGAGGAGGAAATGGCAGCTCACTTCAGTATTCTTGTCTGGAGAATCCCATGGACAGAGGAGCTTGGGGGGCTACAGTCCATGGGGTCACAGAAAAGACTGAGCGACTAACCTTTTCCTTTCCATCCAGCGTTCTTGCCTGGGAAACCCCTTGGACGGAGGTGCCAAGGACCCTGCCAGGTCCTTGGCAGACTACAGTCCTTGGTTCGCAAAAGACTCGGACATGATTGAGCGAATAAACAAGGACGGCTGGTGAGGTGTCAGCCCTTTTCGGGATGGCCCCGCTCCGCACCTCTCCATCCTCCCGCTCTTCAGCAGTTCCGACACGCCGGCATCTTGCTCTGTGATCCCAAAGTGCTTTGCGCCCAAGCCCTTCCTGTGACCCTGGGTTTCTGCCCACCAGCAGGTATGGGGAGGCGGCCGAGGGGAGACGGAGTCGGAGTTGGGACAGGGACTCAGCCTGCCTCGCAGGCCTGTCATTAGAGAGCCCTGTCCTCCGCTGCTTGAAGGGTTAACAGAGTCTGCGAGGCCTGCGAGGCCAGGGTAGGAAGCGAGGTCCAGGAAAGGGGAAGGATATCTTGCCTTTTTATCCGGGTTACAATGCTGAAAGGGAGCCAGTTCGGGGAGGGGCTGGAGACCGACAAAACAACCACCCCCAAATAAAATTATGAATGGGCCAACGCCACAACAATGCGGGAGGCTGCGGGGGGCGGGGCCCGAGGGCCTGTTGACTAGTAGCAAGGTCAGGGCCCCGCCGCCCGTAAACAAGGGCTCACAATGCCCGTCTTTCCTCCGAGAGCCGGCTCCTCTCCTGGCCTGGTCCCCTGGGTCCGCGGCCTGCCCTGTCCCTCGTCCTCGCCCGAGTCTGTCACTGAAAGGCCAGCACTGCTTCCTCAGGGAAAAGCCCGGTCTTTTGTGAGCATTCACTTCCTCCTCCTGTGGGAACCTCTTGTGGGCCTATGACAGCTGCTCTGAGGCGTCTTTCTCAGGAGCCGAGGTGGGGAGGAGAGGGGGCCGCTGGTGCAGGGCAGGGGGGCTGCAACCTGTCCGGGCTGGGATTGTCATCACAGGCCTGGGCAGAGAACAATGGGGGGAGCCCGGCTCCCCCACCCCCAGGGCTAGGTGCTGGGGCAGCTTCCTCTTCCCACAAGCCTGCTCTTTTGTATGTGTGTGTATTGGGGGGTCAGGGGAATTCTTTTGTTTGCTTTGGTTTCCCTTTTTTTTTTTCAGTTTGCCCTTTGGATAGCCCCTGGCTGGGGGTGGGGGGTGGTGTAGAGGGACAGTGTTGGGGAGCTTCCTAGAGGAGAGGGAGTGAGTGTGGGAATGGGGTGGCCATGGGGTTTGTGGGGAGGGTCTTGCGGGGATATTGGGGGGCTTTGGGAGATGAGCATAAGATGCTGGGATGGGGTCATGGTTGTCTGCTGGGTAGCGTCTGTCCTGGGTGTACTGACCTTGGGACAATGCGCCTGGGCCCCCGGGCAAGGGCCGCACACAGGACAGGTGTCTGGCAGCTCGCTGGAGGAGGGGCAGAGGAGGCCACCTCTACCCTGACCCAGGGCTGCACTCAGCCCAGTCACGACCCACTCTCTGCGATCCCACGGACCGTAGCCTGCCGGGTTCCTCTGTTCATGGGATTCTCCAGGCAAGAATACTGGAGTGGATTGCCATGCTCTCTTCCAGGGGAGCTTTCTGACCCAGGAATCAAACCTGTGTCTCTTATGTTTCTTGCATTGGCAGGCAGGTTTTTTTTACCACTAGCACCACCTGGGAAGTCCTCTCATATTGGCCTCGGCCTCTGCCCTGTGGGGGATGTTCACACGTGTTACACGGAGAAAGGTCTTCCAAGGTCCCAAAAGCCTAGGGAAGCCTGGGTCTTCCCAGGTCAAGCAGTAGCCTCTGCTGCAGGGCTCTCCAGACCTTTCCTGTGTTGTATATCCCCAAGATAGGGAGTTTCTCAAACCCACCTGAATACAGTGCATTCTGTGGGATCCTTGGAACCCTCTTTGGGAAACGCTGTCTGATGCTGACAACAGAATCTGTTGGATGAGGAAAAGCTGACTCTGGACTCCGGGAGAGGACAGCTCATGCCAAGATCAAGCAGCCATGTGAGGGGTGAGAGACGAGGGAAAGACAGAAGAGGGGTCTGATGGGAAATTTTTGTAGGACTGGGGACAAGTGACCTTAAAGAAACAGGAGGACAATATCTGCTTTAGAGGAAAAGACAACTTCTTCCCCTTGAGGTCTGGGGGACTTGGGCACAAGTGTTAGACGGAGAGGCCAGTTTAGAGTGGCAGTCCAGGCAGGAGACCCAGGAAAGGAATGCAAATGTCACATCTGCTGGAGACAAAGACGCTGGTGTGAGAAGGGTGGGTCTGGGGTCGCTGCAGAGGAGATCCCAGCTGAGGGAGCTTCCAGACTCATAGCCCAGGTGGCCTGAGGCCTGAGCCACCCTCTAAACCAGCATCCTCCCCTCCTGGGGTCTCCCCCTGGTAGTGACAGTAAAACCATGGACAACTGCCACCTAGGAGCAGAGAAAAATGCCGCCCGAGGACGGGTCTAGGTACTGCCTCACGGATTTCATGTGGCTGAGCATCCACTGTGTGGATGTGCTTTCTGCTCTATTCCAGCAGATGATGTCAGCACATTTGGGACCATCAGGTCTCACACCTACAGCCCCAGGCCTCCATTCCAGGAGGCTTCCCTGAAGCCTTCGGAATCTCAGGAATCCCCCCAAAACGCTGCAGAGGCAGCAATTCTGGAGTCCACTCAGGAAGGACTCATGTTCTTGTTGTCTCCCTAAAGCCCTCCCAGGGGTGAATATGTGCTCCTAAGACTGAGGTCTGGGCTCTCTTTTCTCTTTGAAAATTGCCCAGTTACAGAGGAATGATCAAAATCTATCTCCACTGTGGGATGCAGGGAACTTGCAGGAACTTCAGGTGTTTAGTTCTCTGGGCTCCAGTTTGGGTTCTTTGCCTGTATGCTGGGAGCTGTTGCTTGTGATTAACCACTAGGAGACAAGGTTCTTCTCCGTTGTTTCACCACCAGCGAAAGGAGTGAAATTCCATCCAGGGAGGGGACCCACCTCTTTCCCTGCCCGGCTGGACCCCAGAGAAGCACCTCTTACTCCAAGTGCCCTTCACTTCGCCTTAGCCTACACAGCTTCATTCATGCATTCATGAATTCATTCATCCATTCTTGTCTTTGTTCATCCACGTTTCTAACGCATGCCCACCAGGGGCAGGTGCTGGACAAAGGATGGTAGTTCTAAAGGAGACACTCTGCAAGTTCACAGGTAGTTAAAACCTGGGCTCTGGGAGCACCCTAGAGGTGTGTATAATTATGAGGGCCTGGAGCACATCACCCAACTACTCCTTGGGGATGAGTGCAAAGGTTTCGCAAAGGAAGTGACATCTCAGAGGACACTAAAAAAAAAACATGAACAGCAGCAAAAAAAACTGTGATTCCCAGCATAGACAAGGCACTTAGCACTCACTCTGATTCAATAACAAAATGAGTGAGTGAGTGAATGAATGAGTGCATTTTTAAGTCACTGGTGTTTCTGCCTCACAGAGTTATCCTCTTGTGAGGAAAGCAGACAAGTGAGAGGGAGCTTCGGAAGAAGCCCCGTGTGAAGGATTGCTTCCTGTGCCTTTTGAGCCTCAGCTATGAAGCATGACCTTTACTGCTTGTCGAGCAGAGGCTGCTTTTAAAGGATATCCCTCCACTGTCCTCCCAGAAGGAAGGGGAGACTGGATGGTGCTACGAGCCCACCACTTTAAGGACCTTCTGTGTGTGCTCTGAAATAAGAAGACAGTAGGGCTTCCCTGGTGGCTCAGCGGTTAAAGAATCTGCCTGCCAATGCAGGAGACATGAGTCCCATCCCTGGGCTGGGAAGATCTCACATTGTGCAGAGCACCTAAGCCCGTGGACCACAGAGCCGGTGCTCTAAGAACCTGGGATCTGCAACCACTGAGCCCACGTGGCACAGCTACCGAAGCCTGCACACCACAGACCCCATGTTCCTCAACGAGAGAAGCCACTGCAACGAGAAGCCCAGCACTGCAACAAGAGAGTGCTTCTGTTTGCTTCAACTAGAGAAAAAAACCCCACGGTACAACACGGACCACAAAGCAACAAAGACCGAGCACAGCCAAAAATAAATACATAAAACTTTTTTAAAAGGAAGAAACAGTAAGGGAAAGTGGCAATCATGGGGATTTTCAAAGCAGCCCTGGAGGGAAGATGGTCCCTTTTGGCCGAGGGCAGTGGGGGGCTGAAGTGGGGTGACGAGTCTCAGTGGAAATAGTTGATTGATTGAGAGTCATCTGAATGTGACAGAAGACAGGATAACTGAGCATGGCTCATCCCCCAAACATACAATTGTGCACACACACCCATACACACATATAAACACTTGAACACACACATATTGCACCTTTTGGGAAACAGATCACATGGAAGACACAGGTTTTGAATAGAAAATCGCTTCTTCAGAAGAGCTTGTGTGTTCGTGCACTCTCAGTCATTCAATCGTGTTCGACTCTTTGTGACCCCATGGACTGTAGCCCTCCAGGGATCTGTCTTGGAAGTCCCAGCAAAAGTCCCAGGACTAGAATCTTTGATACTTAAGGCAGGGTAGACAGCTGCCACCAGGTGGCGCCAAACAAGAGCTTGTGCTGGGAGAGACAATACACCACCTGGGACCCAAGGCTCACTCATTCATTCTTCTGCTTTGCAACACCCCACAACTCTGCATTTTAGGGCCTTGGATTTCTCAGCTCCTCCTACCCCATTAAGAGCCTCATGGCAGGGTTTTACTGTAGTGATACTCTACAGGATAATGGTGCTCTTTGTGTATCTAAATTGGTCTTGTAGGTTTTGAAGTGCTTCCTTTGCCTTACTCAGTCGTGTCTGACTCTTTGTGACCCCATGGACTATACAGTCCATGGAATTCTCCAGGCCAGAACACTGGAGTGGGTAGCATTTCCCTTCTCCAGGGCATCTTCCAAACCCAGGGATCGAACCCAGGTCTCTTGCATTGCAGGCAGATTCTTTACCAGCTGAGCCACAAGGGAAGCCCAAGAATACAAGAGTGGGTAGCCTCTCCCTTCTCCAGCGGATCTTCCCAACCCAGGAATCTCCTGCATTGCAGGCAGATTCTTTACCAATTGAGCTATTTGGGAAGCCCATAAGGAGCAGCGGCTGCACTTTGCTGGAGCAGCCGTGAAGAGATATCCCACGTCCAAGGTAACAGAAACGCAAGTAAGATGGTAGGTGCTAAGAGAGGGCATCTGAGGGCAGACAGACTGAAACCACAATCACAGAAAACTCGCCAATCTGATCACATGGACCACAGCTTTGTCTAACTCAATGAAACTAAGCCATACCATGTGGGGCCACCCAAGACAGACAGGTCATGGTGGCGAGTTCTGACAGAATGTGGTCCATTTGAAAAGGGAATGTCAAACCACTTCAATATTCTTGCCTTGAGAACCCCATGAACAGTATGAAAAGGCAAAAAGATAGGACACTGAAAGATGAACTCCCCAGGTCAGTAGGTGCCCAATATGCTACTGGAGAAGAGTGGAGAAATAACTCCAGAAAGAATGAAGGGATGGAGCCAAAGCAAAAACAACACCCAGTTGTGGATGTGACTGGTGATAGAAGCAAGGTCTGATGCTGTAAAGAGCAATATTGCATAGGAACCTGGAATGTCAGGTCCATGAATCAAGGCAAATTTGAAGTGGTCAAACAGCAGATGGCAAGAGTGAACATCGACATTCTAGGAATCAGCGAACTGAAATGGACTGGAATGGGTGAATTTAACTCAGATGACCATTATATCTACTACCGTGGGCAAGAATCCTTAGAAGAAATGGAGTAGCCATCATAGTCAACAAAGGAGTCCAAAATGCAGTACTTGGGTGCAATCTTTGAAACGACAGAATGATCTCTGTTCATTTTCAAGGCAAACCATTCAATATCACAGTAATCCAAGTCTATGCCCCGACGAGTAATGCTGAAGAAGCTGAAGTTGAACGGTTCTATGAAGACTTACAAGACCTTTTAGAACTAACACCCCCAAAAGATGTCCTTTTCATTATAAGGGACTGGAATGCAAAAGTAGGAAGTCAAGAAACACCTGGAGTAACAGGCAAATTTGGCCTTGGAGTACAGAATGAAGCAGGGCAAAGCTAATAGAGTTTTGCCAAGAAAATGCACTGGTCATAGCAAACACCCTCTTCCAACAACACAAGAGAAGACTCTACACATGGAAATCACCAATGGCCAATACCGAAATCAGATTGATTATATTGATTATATTATTTGCAGCCAAAGATGGAGAAGTCAGCAAAAACAAGACCAGGAGCTGACTGTGGCTCAGATCATGAACTCCTTATTGCCAAATTCAGACTTAAAATGAAGAAAGTAGGGGAAACCACTAAACCATTCTGGTAAGACCTAAATCAAATCCCTTATGATTATACAGTGGAAGTGAGAAATAGATTTAAGGGATTAGATATGATAGACAGAGTGCCTGATGAACTGTGGGTGGAGGTTCATGACATTGTACAGGAGACAGGGATCAAGACCATCCACAAGAAAAAGAAATGCAAAAAAGCAAAATGGCTGTTTGAGGAGGCCTTACAAATAGCTGTGAAAAGAAGAGAAGTGAAAAGCAAAGGAGAAAAGGAAAGATATACCCATTTGAATGCAGAGTTCAAAGGATAGCAAGGAGAGATAAGAAAGTCTTCCTCAGTGATCGGTGCAAAGAAATAGAGGAAAACAATAGAATGGGAAAGACTAGAGATTTCTTCAAGAAAATGAGAGATACCAAGGGAAAATTTCATGCAAAGATGGGCACAATTAAGGACAGAAATGGTATGGACCTAACAGAAGCAGAAGATATTAAGAAGAGGTGGCAAGAATACACAGAAGAACTGTACAAAAACGATCTTCATGACCCAGATAATCACGATGGTGTGATCACTCACCTAGAGCCAGACATCCTGGAATGTGAAGTCAAGTGGGCCTTAGGAAGCATCACTACAAAGCTAGTGGAGGTGATGGAATTCCAGTTGAGCTATTTCAAATCATAAAAGATGCTGTGAAAGTCCTGCACTCAATATGCCAGCAAATTTGGAAAACTCAGCAGTGGCCACAGGACTGGAAATGGTCAGTTTTCATTCCAATCCCAAAGAAAGGCAATGCCAAAGAATACTCAAACTACCGCACAATTGCACTCATCTCACATGCTAGTAAAGTAATGCTCAAAATTCTCTAAGCCAGGCTTCAGCAGTAAGTGAACCGTGAACTTCCAGATGTTCAAGCTGGTTTTAGAAAAGTCAGAGGAACCAGAGATCAAATTGCCAACATCTGCTGGATCATCTAAAAAGTAAGAGAGTTCCAGAAAAACATCTATTTCTGCTTTATTGACTATGCCAAAGCCTTTGACTGTGGATCACAACAAACTGTAGAAAATTCTTAAAGAGATGGGAATACCAGACTATCTGACCTGCCTCTTGAGAAACCTGTATGCAGGTCAGGGAGCAACAATTAGAACTGGACATGGAACAACAGACTGGTTCCAAATAGGAAAAGGAGTACGTCAAGGCTGTATATTGTCACCCTGCTTATTTAACTTCTATGCAGAGTACATAATGAGAAACACTGGGCTGGAGGAAGCAGAAGCTGGAATCAAGATTGCCGGGAGAAATATTAATAACTTCAGATATGCAGATGACACCACCCTTATGGCAGAAAGTGAAGAAGAACTAAAGAGCCTCATGATGAAAGTGAAAGAGGAGAGTGAAAAAGTTGGCTTAAAGCTCAACATTGAGAAAAGTAAGATCATGGCATCTGGTCCCATCACTTCATGGCAAATAGATGGGGAAACAGTGGAAACAGTGTCAGACTTTATTTTTCTGGGCTTCAAAATCACTGCAGATGGTGATTGCAGCCATGAAATTAAAAGATGCTTACTCCTTGGGAGGAAAGTTATGACCAACTTAGACAGCATATTAGAAAGCAGAGACGTTACTTTGTCAACAAAAATCCATCTAGTCAAGGCTATGGTTTTCCCATGGTCATGTATGAATGTGAGAGTTGGACTGTGAAGAAAGCTGAGCGCTGAAGAATTGATGCTTTTGAACTGTGGTGTTAGAGAAGACTCTTGAAAGTCCCTTGTACTGCAAGGAGATCCATCCTAAAGATCCACCCTAAAGGGATCAGTCCTGGATGTTTTTTGGCAGGACTAATGTTGAAGCTGAAACTCCAATAGTTTGGCCACCTGATGCAGAGCTGACTCATTTGAAAAGGCCTTGATGCTGGTAAATATTGAGGGCAGGAGGAGAAGGGGATGACAGAGGATGAGATGGGTGGCATCACGGACTCAATGGACATGAGTTTGCGTAAACTCTGGGAGTTGGTGATGGGCAGGGAGGCCTGGCATGCTGCGGTTCATAGGGTTGCAGAGAGTTGGACACAACTGAGTGACTGAACTGAACTTTGCCTTACTGCCTTGCCAAAGGACTAACATCTAGGCAGGAAGGGGTCATTACTAACACCTTGCAGGTAAGAAAATTGCAGTTTAGAGAAATTACAGAGGGAAGGGAGCAGCTGGCCATGCTTTAGCTGTTTGATGGCCTGGGGCATTCTGTCATCCTCCTCATTATTGAAATGAGGCATATTCACCATGTGTAAATGCTTTGTGTCAGAGCCTTGTAACCGAGGGGATCCAGGGCTGAAAGCTGTGTCCCTACTGTCAGGGAGCTTCGGGGCTGATCGCCTCTCTGTCCCTCCTTACATCTTTGCTGTGATATCAGCATAAACAGCTGTCTCCCTCTCTGCAGGCTGCAGCTGCATCCTCGTTTTCCTGCCCCAGTCCCCCACCTGGCTGAGTGGGGGATGCCAGGAGCTACAGAACACCCTGAACATGTTCCTGAAGCAGCTTCTTAGAGGCTCACCTTTAGTAATATAAAATTTTCTTCTTCAAAACACAAAATATATATGATGAAACAGAATGCAAAGGCACCTGATTGAAAAATAATAATAATAAAACCTGAAGCTTGGGACTTGCCTTCCAATGCAAGGGGCATGTGTTCAATCCCTAGTCAAGGAACTAAGGTCTCCCATGCTGTGAAGTGTGGCCAAAAATAAAACACACTGGAGATTTAGGTACCTCCTGTACTTGTGGAGGTCTCTGCTTCCAGCCCCCAGGGCTGGTCTTGTCGCTCCCCTGCACCACCCTGGGCACCTTGGGGAAACCCGTGAGATAGGCTTAGCCTTTATCTCTCTTTCGTTGAAAGGACTTGGGCTGGGATGCACTGGGTTTTTAAGGCTCCCTGAGTTCACAATAGCCCTGGTCCCACCCACAGGGCATCCATCCTAAGAGGTCCATGCCAATGTCACTGGCTAGGAAACTCCTGGAAAATACCCCGCACCCCACACTCAGCCAGAAAGGGGTGTGGAGCACGGACACTAACATCAGGAGGCTGCAGCCCAGAGCCTGGAAACGCACATCAGGAAACCTCCGACTTCATTTCCCCTCCTTCGAACGAGGGACTTCTCTCGGTGATCTGCATGGCTCCTCCACGACCACATCTGGAGGGTTTGGTGAGCCTCTTGAGACCCCAGAGTTTGGGGATCCTGGCTGGACACACACTCAGCCCTGACCTGCCTCTCTGTCCCCCACCCTAGAAAGCCTTCCAGGATTAGCCCTTCTCCATGCCCACAGCTCCTGGCCCCTGCAGGCCTCTCTCCTCTGTCCTAGATGGGGCCACCACAGTCTCTCACTGGGCTGCTTGCCTCTGCTGTTGTCTCCCCCTGCTCCACTTTCCACACAGTGGTTCCTGGGATGGGATCTTGTCACTCCAGCTCATGGCCCTTCAATGGCTTCTCATGGCTGCTTCAGGGGCCCCCGGGGGTCCAAAAAGACAGGCCCACCTGGATGCTCCCCCGTCCAGCCTCCCACTCAACTTCATCTCTCACCTGCCCCTGCTTCCATCACGGCCCTGCCTCTAACACAGCTCTCTCTCTTTTTTCCTCTTTTTAAAACAATCTTTATTTTATATTAGAACATAACTGATTAACAATGCTGCGTTAACTTCAGGTGTACAGCAAAGTGATTCAGTTGTACGTATCCATGTATCTATTCCTATTCAAATTCTTGTCCCATTTAGGCTATTACAGAATATTGAGCAGAGTTCCCTGTGCTATACAGTAAGTCCTTGATCGTTATATATCTTAAATATAGTATATGTAATGTGTATATATCAATCCCAAACTCCCAATCTATCTCCCCCAACCCTTCTCCCCTAGTATTCATAAGATCATTCTCTAAGTCTGTGAGTCTGCTTTTGTTTTGTAAGGAAGTTCATTTGTATCATTTTTTTTAGATTCCACATGTAAGTGGTATCATGACATTTGTCTTTCTCTGACTTCCTTATTTCACTTAGTATGGGAATCTCCAGTTCTATCCATGTTGCTGCAAAGAGCATTATTTCATTCTTGTTAATGGCTGAGTAGTATCCCATCGTATGTATGTACCACATCTTTATCCATTTGTCTGTCTGTTCACCTACTCAACTTCATCTCTCACCTGCGCCCACCTTTACCGTGGCCCTGCCTCCATCACAGCTCTGTTTATAGTGACGTTGTCCTCTCTTCACTTCCTTGTCTCTCCCCCAAGATGGGCAGTCAGCAAACATTTTCTATAGCACATGCTTTAGGACTGTGGGCCATATGGTCTCTGTAATGGCTACTCATCTCTGCCTTGTAGCACAAAGCAGCTGTGGACAATATGAACACACATGGGCAGCAGCCTGCATTCAGCCCTTGGAGTCTAGTTTCAGCCCGTTCTGTGAATGGCCTGTCTCATGGACTCCTGGGTCCCCAGCGCATAGACGGGCAGTGTGTGTGTGTGTGTGTGTGTGTGTGTGTGTGTGTTGCCCAGTTGTGTCTCTTTGAGATCCCCTGCACTGTAGCTAGCCAGCCTCCTCTGTCCATGGGATTCTCCAGGCAAGAATACTGGAACCAGTTGCCATTTCCTACCCCAAAGGGATCTTCCCAACCCAGGGAGCGAACCCAAGTCTCTTACATCACTTGCTTTGGCAGGTGGATTCTTTACTACTGAGCCACAATGAAAGCCCCTTGCCTGGCGATGTAGATCATTCATGAAAGTTTTGAATGGATATATGACCCGGAGGGCTGTGTGGAGGGGACAGTGAGGAAAAACTCGTTTTTCTGAGGATCCAAGTCTTACACTCTGGCACAGTAAGAAGGCTCGGGCAGTGGGGTTCTGCTCTATGCTGCCAAATCAGGGCTTCTGCCTCCAACATCACCCTGCCTAACATCTCAGCAGAAGGAGCCCCCAGGCTTTGCAGATTACCAGGGGAATTGTAGGGCAAGATTCCTGGCTCCCTAGGGCAGAGGGAAGAGAGGACCCCAAAGTGACCCATCCACAGAGCAAGGGGAACCACTCGTCAGTTCCCAGTCCTGAGAGGACCCCCAGGGGCCAGGCTCCCTCAAGAATATCTATTGGCTACGGCTGCTCTGAGCCCGGAGCCCCACCTCTGAGGGCCAATCCAGTGGCTCTGGAAAGCTCCCACCAGTTGTTAGGCAAAGAGCCTCTTCTTCATTCTCACCCCTGAAGTCTGTATCTTCTGCTCCCCTAGACTTCTGGGAGATCCCAAACCTGTGCAAGCATTCCTCATTTGGAGGAAGAAAGAAATTTCTTCCCAAACTTTGATGAACTTTTTGTCTGAAGTCACTCTGCCATCTGGTGGCTGTATCTGGGGATTGCAGTCGCATCTGGGCCAATCCCACTGTCTGCTGGCTGTATTCCTATACCTCTGAAGCCCTCCCCTAGAATAACCTAATGAGTCCTATTCATTCTGCAAAACTCTGAACCTAGCCTAGAACCTAGGCTTTCTGAGTGTTTCCAGTTCTGTTCACAGCTCTATCCCTGGGTTAGAACAGGCTGGCACATAACGTCTCCCGGGAAGTGTTTGAAGAATGAATGAGCAACAATAACGCACATCAGATTGTGATGACTTTCTTCCTCTGAGCACACAATTTCTGTTTGTTGACAGTATTTCATTGCGTGCCATCCTTTACATGGCTTTATGTGTGTAACTCTCATAGTCCCTCCTGGATTATAAATTCTGGAGATGGTGTTTTCATTTTCTAACTGAAGTAGAAATTCAGTGAATACATTTAAAAACTTATGAATACTATAGTATTGAGTGCTGTGTGCTGTGCTAAGTCACTTCGGTCGTGTATGACTCTTTGCAACCCTATGGATCATAGCCCACCAGGTTCCTCTGCTTATGGCATTCTCCAGGCATGAGTACTGGAGTGGGTTGCCATGCCCTCCTCCAGGGCATCTTTTCCAGTCCAGGGATTGAACCCATGTCTGTTGCATCTCCTGCATTGGCAGGCAGGTTCTTTACCACTAGCGTCACCTGGGAAGCCCCAACTATAGTATTTCTCTCATCAGTAGCAATTCATTGCATGTATAATCTGCTTTATTACTTCTATTAGTTTCTACATTTGATCTTCTCAACAATTCTATGAAGGACTAAGGCAGAAACTATGAATCCTATTTTTATATAAGGAAACTGGGTCTCAGTAAGCTTAAGTGACTTGCAGAAGACCACACAACTCCTAAGTGGATGTGCTGGGACTTCTGACTCCAGACTGAGCGTACTGTTCTCTGCTTCTGTTGATTTGGGTCCCGATGGGAAGAGTGTCACCTGGTGCGGTCATAGAGGGAAGGTGACATTTTAGTGTGGGCAGAGGGGATCTGTGCAAAGAGCCTGTGGTCTGTAGAAAAGTCATTCCTCCAGCATTCCTCACTCCTGCTGTGCTAATCTGTCAGGAGGACAGAACAAAGTCCCATAGAGCCGGGGCTTCAACAACAGAAGTTCATGTTCTCCCAGCTCTGGAGGCTGGATGTCCGAGGTCAAGGTGTCAGCAGGTTAGGTTTCTCCTGAGGCCTCTCTCCTTGGCGTGCAGACAACTAGCTTCTCCCTGGGTCCTCACAGGGTTGTCTCTCTGTGTCTGTGTCCCCATCCTCTCTTCTCACAAGGACACCAGTCACAGCAGATCAGGGTCCGCTCCAGTGACCTCCTGTGACCTTAATCACCTCTCGAAAGGCTCTGTCTCTTACTACAGTCACATTCTGATGTCCTGGGGGCTAGAACCTCAGCATACGAATGTTGGGGGACACAGTTCAGCTCCCACCCTTGCCCCCTAGCAGGCACTCGTCGGCTTCTTTCTCCATGGGCTTGTGTTCTCCTTAGAGACACTCTGGATGCTATTCTGCCTCTTCAGAATTGCCAGAGATAAGGCTGCCTCCTGGAAGGGCAAGGTCTCAGGCTGTCAGTGACTAAGAGGGCAGAAAACCCCCAGAGACCCCTACAGACCCCTGCAGGCAGAGTAGCTCCATATACCATAACCACTTTGGCAACAAACTGAAAGCCCCTAGCAAGTAGCAGAGGACTTCCTGTCTGAGAGGAATGGCTTCAAACCAACACCTGTGAGAATTTTCTGGGCACATGGATGGAGCAGACCAGCATCCAGAGATCAATTTCAGACACTTAGAGACTCTCCAAATTTGCCCAAATTAACCTGCCACCTGAAATGCGTTCAGCTCATTTTGGGGTAAGTCTCTTCATGGCCCTGGTGCCCGAGTTTCTTAACCTGGAAAATGAAGCACATGGACTAGATTCAATCATAAGACTTGAAAGGAGAGTTTGGGAGCCACGACTCACACCTACCAGTTGTGTGACCACGCTCAAGTTGCTTTAACCTCTCTGCAACTTTGTCCTCTTCTCATAAATACAATGGAGGATCAGGGAAGCTCTAATTCAGTGCCAGTTCTGAAATCATCTACTTAAAAAAAATCAAGCAATTATAAAATTACAGAAAAATAGAAAGTACAATTATATAAGAAAGCCTTTTCCTTCCTGCTCATTGGAGTGTAAGTTGCTGACCTGATTTTCTATCCATGTGTATGTGTCTACAAACAAGGACACTCTCCTCGACAACCAGGAGATGCATGCTGATATATCCATCCTTGGAATCCTCAGACCTCACTGAGGCTTTACCAACTGGCCTGATAATGTCTTTCAGAGCCAAAGGATCCATTTAGAATGACGCGCTATCCTGAATTGTCACTTCCTTTTGGTCTTCTTTTCCTGGGACAACTCCTCCATTTTTCTTTGATTTCCACAGCCTCAGTACTTCTGTAGATTTTGTTCCAGCTATTCTGTAGAATGTTCCTGGATGTCAGGCCCCCTGGCCAGGGACCCCTGGCTTGGACCCTGACTTCCTGTGTCACCTGTCCTGCCATACGGACATGCTGCCACCCCAGCCAGGCTCTGACCACCCTCCCCACCCCATGTGGGCTCCTACACCCCTCACCCAGCCCCCTTTCCCATGGGCCCTGCTGTCCCCACGCAGTCCTGAGACCCTCCTGTCCTTGAACTGAAGGCACAGCAGTGCTCTGTGCCACATCAGGGGTTTGGGGCTGAATTGCTCAGAACGAAACGGAAGAGAGGGGAAGTGCGGAGCTTGAGGCTTTAGTTGTGAGTCCATCCCAGAGTGGGGGTCGGTAGGAGCAACAGAAGGACCAACAGGGCCCGGGACTGAGGGAGGGACAGTCATGTGTCAAGAAAAGAAAAAGAAGGCAGTTGAGGACACTGAGGTCGGCTTTGCACACACATTCTATGGTTCTGGAAGAGCTGGTGGGGCCCCCCTTGGGGTCCACAAAGAGGCCCCACAGCAGCAGGAGGGGGATGGCTCTCACCCTGGAAGGCATCTCCCCTGGGAATGTGTTCTGCGTGACAAGATGTTGCCGATTGTAGAAGTATACTTAGGAGATGTGACAGGGAGCTAGGATATGCAGCTTACAGAAGCCAGGACTCCCTAAAGTCAGAAGAGTGGTCTTCGAGGGTGCCCACAACAGTCTGGGTGGCCCCCCAGGAGCCGCACCCAGTGCTGGGGTGAGACCCATGGGGAGTCAATGCAGCTCAGCCTGAGACCTTGTTCTCCAGGTCAAAGCTGTACATAGCTGAGGAGGCCTTCCTGTGGGGGGTGAATTCCCTGTCATGGGTGGCATTCAAGTTGAACAATACAGAGAACTTCAAGGAAACTCAAGTCCAGGCCAGGGAGGGGTGGGAGAAGGAGTGAGCACTCACCAAGCCTCCCCAGCCCAGCCTGAGGTCTTGGCACTTAGCTTTGCCCCGTACAGGAGTTGGGTTTTCCTGAGTGTTGCCCACACCTGGCTTTGCATCACTCCCTCTGCGTCATCATGGCCTGGCATTGGCCTTGGCAGTGCTCGTGACAATCCCCCTGTCTCACAGGCCAGGAACCTGGGGCAGAGGTGCTCATGTTCCTGGGGCTAAGCCCTGAGTCTCGGTCAGGGTAATTCTGGACCTGACCCTCCACGGCCATCAAGGCCAGCTCAGGACAGAGAACCCAGGCCTGCCTGCCTCCCTGGTGTGGGTGACACCAATCGGACTCTTCTCTTCCCACCCCAGAGGACCTTTCCCCTCCTCGACTGTGCCGGCAGCTGCTCACCCAGCACCTGAGTCCCTGGGTGATCCGGGGACAGCACTTTGGAAGGATGCTGCATACTTCCTGCACTTGAGCAGAGGCGCCAGGGACCAAAGACGGAAAACGGCCTCTTCCTGGGCCTGTTCTGATGTAAAACTGCAGAACTCAGAATTAAACAGCGGCTTTGCAGCACAGAGCAATGGTGCCCAATTAAGCTATTCTGGGGCCTGAGGGCACTTTGGCATTTTGTGAGTTTTTATTGCTCAAGACAATGAATAATACATAAGTCTGTAGAGTCTCAATTCAAATGATGACTCATGCATCACATTTCAATCTAACCCATATTTTAATGTGATCCTCCTAGACTTTAGAAAGTCAGGGGCCCCCTACTTCTTTTCTTTAAATTGTTTAAAATTTTATGTATTTATTTTTGGCTGCACTGGGTCTTCGTTGCTTTGCGTGGGCTTTCTCTAGTTGTGGCCAGTGGGCTTCTCATTGCAGTGGCCCTTTGAATTGAATTGAATTGAAAGTCGCTCAGCTGTGTCTGGAGAAGGCAATGGCACTCCACTCCAGTACTCTTGCCTGGAAAATCCCATGGACGGAGGAGCCTGGTAGGCTGCAGTCCATGAGGTCGCTAAGAGTCAGACATGACTGAGCGACTTCCCTTTCACTTTCACTTTCATGCATTAGAGAAGGAAATGGCAACCCACTCCAGTGTTCTTGCCTGGAGAATGCCAGGGACAGAGGAGCCTGGTAGGAGGCCATCTATGGGGTTGCACAGAGTCAGACACGACTGAAGTGACTTAGCAGCAGCAGCAGCAGCAGCTGTGTCCAATTCTTTGCGACCCCATGGACTATGCAGTCTATGGAATTCTCCAGGCCAGAATACTGGAGTGGATTGCCATTTCCTTCTCCAAGGGATTTTCCCAACCCAGGGATCGAATCCGGGTCTCTTGCATTGCAGGCAGATTCTTTACCAGCTGAGCCACAAGGGAAGCCCTTTACCTCTCAGTAATTCAAGTCTGGATCTTTCGGGGAAATACTTCTCCAAGAGTGGAACACGGACCACCGTTGGTCAGCAAACAACTCGTTCCTGGCCCAGGACAAGGTCAGAAATGAAGAGGAAATGTTTAGAAACCTTCAGAACTGTTTAACAGGGTGATTTTATGTGAGTTGCATCTAATACGAATAATACAAGTTTGAACTTGTATACGTTCATTTTGTGGTTCATTTTTCTAGTGATCAAATTGTCTTATATTGTATGTAAGTATTGGTTTGCAAGAAGTTAGAAATTTAAAACAAGAGCCCACAAGCTCTGTCCTTCCCCACAGATGGTCTGAGACTTGTATGTAGGTCCAAGACCACAGCCTTTCCTGCTCCTCACTGCAGCCGTGTCTACCGAGCACAGAGATTAAGTCCACACAGGGCGCTTCATTCACCGCAGGGCTCTCCGTGCCTGCTGGGCTTCGGCTGTGTGACCCTTAGTGGGTGACCACGGCTGACCTCTGGGCCCATGGTGTCCCTCCCCGAGACTTGTGTGCCAGCGACTGAATCAGGCTGTCGGAACTCAAAACCTGACTTTGCCATGAAGCTGTTGGGGGACCTTGGGCAACTCACCTTCCTCTGTGGGTGTCAGGTTTTCCATCTTTTTAACAGCCCTTCCGGTTCTCTCATTATGGGACTTCAACCCTGGGAATCACTGAGATACTCATTTCACAGCAGTGAAGTCAAAGACAGATTTCTAATTTAGCTTTCATAGCATGTGGAAGGCAATTGTTTTTTCAAATTTTCAGTGGCGTAGAGTTGCTTTACAATCTTGCGTTAGTTTCTGCTGTACAGCAGAGTGAATCAGCTCCACATACATTCCCTTCTCTTTTGGACTTCCTTCCCATTTAGGTCACCACAGAGCACTGAGTGGAGTTCCCTGTGCTTTACCGTAGGTTCTCATTAGTAATTTATTTTATGTGTAGTATCGAAAGTGTGCCGATGTCAGTCCCAATCTCCCAGTTCCTCCCACTTCCCCTTCCCCTGTTGCTATCCACACGCTTGTTTTCTATGCCTGTGTTGCTATGTTCATCTGTACTGTTTTTCTTTTTTTTCTCTTTTTATTTTTTAAATTATGAAAGTATGCTAATACGTTTTACAGGAAGCTTGAAAAATGTAGAACAAAGTTACATGTAGTTTAGTTGCTTGTTACATGTAATTTGGTTGCTCAGTCGTGTCCAACGCTTTGTGACCCCATGGACTGTAGCCCGCCAGGCTCCTCTGTCCATGGGGATTCTTCAGGGAAGAGTACTGGAGTGGGTTGCCATGCCCTCCTCCAGGGGATCTTCCCAACCCAGGTCTCCCACGTTGCAGGCAGATTCTTTACCATCTGAGCCACCAGGGAAGCACAAGAATACTGGAGAGGGTAGCCTATCCCTTCTCCAGTGGGTCTTCCCAACCCAGGAATTGAACCGGGGTCTCCTGCATTGCAGGCAGATCCTTTACCAGCTGAGTGACCGGGGAAAGCCAGTTTCACTATATATTACAATCATTTTTTAAGAAGATAAATTAAGATTTTTAGTTGGAATTTCAATATTAAATTCTCAAAAATTAGTAGAATGAATATTTAGAAAAGTAGAAGGACATGGTAGACCTGAAAAGCACCATGAACCAATTCAACATAATTAAGATTTGTTGTACCGTTTTCTAGATTCCACGTTTATGTTCTTACCAGCACTATTTACAATAGGCAGGGAAGAGAAGAAGGTGGGGAAGGGCTTTTGCCCTTGGGAGAGGCAGGAGGGGGATAGGGGAGGAAGACCAGGCAGGGTGGGAATTGGAAGATCAAGAGAGATGAAGCTGAGCAGCTGCTGTGAAATGTGCATTTAGGGAAAGAGGGCTGCTACCAGATAATTTGTGTCAAGTGTGGCTGTGAATCCAGTGTTCTCTCTTCTTCTCCCCTTCAAGAAAACTTCCAGTGAAGACCTCCGACGTACCTCAAAGTTTCTGGAGTGAAATCTGTATTTATTCTGAATGCAGCAGTGGCTGAGGCTGGCCCCAAGACCGCCCTGTTTTGTCGGGCTGCACAAAGCTTTGATGGTCAGTCGCTCAGAAAGCTTGTCGGTCTTATTCTTTGTTTAGCAAGGGCCAGCCCTTCCTGTGTTCTCACCATCTCACGTTCGTTGAATGTCATTGTTAAAAGCCTGTCGTCCTGTATCATGTAGTGGGCTTGGGATGGGTGGAGGGGACCAGGTACCTCTAAAGGCGGCATGAGGCAACGGTCCCCAGGTCAGACCCCTGCCCTCTCCATCGTCATCTTTTCCGCGGGACCACACGCCCTTTCTTAGGTAGATCATCCTGTCCTCTCACGGTCTGCAGGTTCGTGTCCATCCCCAGTACTCTACGCACCCCAGCCACGCAAGCGGAGCATATCCATTGCTAGTCTTGCTCTCAGAGATGACTGCAGACTGCAAACAACGTTAAGCACAGGGCCTCCCTGAATCCCGGAGGAACCGTAGAATGTTGCAGACTCAGAGAACAGACTGGACTTGTGGACGCAGTGAGGGGAAGGAGAAGGTGGGATGAACTGAGAGAGCAGCATTGACAGATGCAGTGAGGGGAAGGAGAAGGTGGGATGAACTGAGAGAGCAGCACTGACATCCATACATTGCCTCTTGTAAAGTGAAAGTGAAAGTTGCTCAGTGGTGTCCAACTCTTTGCGACCCCATTGACTACACTGTCCAGTATAATCAATGGAGTGGGTGTTGCCTTCTCTAGGGGATCTTCCCAACCCAGGGATCGAACCCAGGTCTCCTGCATTGCAGGTGGGTTCTTTACCAGCTGAGCCCCCCCGGAAGCCCTGCCATGTGTAAAATATTTAGATAATGGGAAGCTGCTGTATAGTACAGGGAGCTCAGTTCGGTGCTTTGTGATGACCTAGAGGGGTGAGAGGGAGGCTGGAGAGGGAGAGGACACATGTATACACATAGCTGATTCAGGTTATTGTACACCAGAAACCAACACACCACTGTAAAGCAACTATACACCGACTAAATAAAAAGAAGGTTAGCAACATGGAACACTGGGCTTCCCTTTAGTGAGATTTGCCCCTCTGTCATTTCCTGTCCATTGCTGGCTTCCCTACCCCAGTGCAAGCTCCAAAGAGGCATTCACCATGTCTACCTTGATCAGAGTGATATGCCTGGACCTAGGGGCATGTGGGTGCCTAACACTGTGTGTTGACTGAGTGGTTTATTGACTGATGGCTTCCATGTTCCCGGTGGAAGAACCACAATCTGGAGAGGAAGCAGGAGCCTCCTTCACTGCCCTATTGCTCTTTCAGGATCCAGGATAAAGAGCTGACATACTGCCTTGACATTCTTTGCAAACGTGAAATCATGGGTTTTTACTCTCTAACCTTCTCTAGAAATCCCTTTGACCAAGGAGGACACAGGATTTGAACCAGCTGGATCCAATTCCTCAAAGAGTGAGGGATACCTGAACCCAGGTATCAGACCCATGGGTCCGTGTCCTTGTCTTGGACAGTGTCCAGAGGCAGGGTGGATCTTAGTTCTGCAACCAGGGATGGAACCCACACTCTCTGCATTGGAAGTGCAGAGTCTTGGCCACTGGATCACTAGGGAAGTCCCCTGAGGGGGATCTTAATACATGCTGCTGTTAAGTCACTTCAGTCGTGTCCGACTCTGTGCGACCCCAGAGACGGCAGCCCACCAGACTCCCCCGTCCCTGGGATTCTCCAGGCAAGAACACTGGAGTGGGTTGCAATTTCCTTCTCCAATGCATGAAAGTGAAAAGTGAAAGTGAAGTCGCTCAGTCGTGTCCGACCCTCAGCAACCCCATGGACTGCAACCTACCAGGCTTCTCCATCCATGGGATTTTCCAGGCAAGAGTACTGGAGTGGGGTGCCATTGCCTTCTCCTCTTAATACATAGAAGAGTATTTAAAAGTGTGGTTGGCATATAGGAGTTATTCTGCACACGGCAGACTTTAGTAACAAGCAGAGCTGCACAGTGTGTTTTCTGCCTGCTCAGAGTTGCTCAGCTGGGAGCCAGAAGGCTGTGGACTCTGAGCATTCCTGACTTCTGCAGCAAGGGAGCAGTGGAATTAGAACTCATGCCATGGTGGAGTGAGGGGCTCCTGGGGTGCCCTGGGGGCTCTAGCACGCCTCCCCCTAATGCTGGCTCTTAGCCCTCTTCACTTTCAGTGAACACCTTTTCTTCACTGAGCCTCAACTTCCTCATCTGAGCAGTGGAAGTGGTCCTCTCTCCCCTTTCACGTCAACAGGCAAAAGGGTTGGGGGAGAAGGTGCTTTTCAACAGGAAGAATAAAAGGTTCAGGCTTCCCAGGTGGCTCAGTGTTAAAGAATCTACCTGCCAATGCAGGAGACACAGGTTCGATCCCTGGGTGGGGAGGATCCCCTGGAGAAGGAAATGGCAACCCACTCCAGTATTCTTGCCTGGAGAATCACATGGACAGAGGAGCCTGGTGGGCTACAGTCCATGGGGTTGCAAAGGGTCGAACACGACACTGAGTGGACACTTTCCAAACAAGTGAGTTGTGTGTGTGTGTGTGTGGCAGGGAGGGGTGTGGGAGCTGGGAGAGGAGACCAGAAGAGTTTTGAGTTGGAAATGCTCCTCCTGCAAGAAACTGCAGAGAATCTGTTTCTCAGGAAACCAGGCGACCTCGAGGGGAGGCCAGCCGTCCAGTTCGTGGGCTCCATCTGCGCTCACAGCGGGCGATGCCAGGGGCGGTGGCAGAGTGCCCGGGCCAGCGACACCAACACCCGGGCAGCCAGGAAGAGGGGCTGACATCTGTGTGGGGGCGGAAGCGGATGTGGCATTTTTAGTTGGAAAACAATATGCATTTGTCAGGGTTTGCTCTTTCTTTTCTAAATACAGAACATTTGGGGAGAGGACCAGAGGGAGGAATACTGATTTCCCCTCCAGGAGGGGATGATGGACAGCAGAGATGGCAGGAAACATGGCTCCTTCACCCCCCACAGCCCTGCCATCCCACCTCTCACCACCCCACCTCCTTCTCCACCCGCCTGCCCTGCTCTGCCTGTCACTCTCTCCCTCTCCTCCCTCGTGTCCAAAATGAAGTTGTTGCCTAGGTTAGGGTGAAAAGGGCTTTCCAGGTGGCTCAGTTGGTAAAGAATCCGCCTGCTGAGGTGAGGGTTCGATCCCTGAGTCCGGACGATCCCCCAGAAGAGGAAATCAGCAACCTACTCGGTATTTTGCCTCTCAAGATAAGACTGAACAGCTCGGTGCTGCCTTTTGTGCCTCTTCCCTCGGGCTTTGGGTCCTATTGGGTGCCCTGGGCTCCGACTCAAGATTCAATAGAAAAGCTTTGAAGGGAATCTTGGGCTTTTCCCGGACATACAGCATGGGTGATACTTCTGCAGAAAGAGACTGCGAGAGAAAACACTTGCCAGATCTCCCTTGTCCCACTCTAACCCTGCTCCTCCAGTGGTCTGAAGGCAACGGTCTCTGGACGTCATTCCTTCAGGCGCTCCTGAGCGCCTGAGATTCGACTGTCCAAGAGGTAGGTCAGCCAGAAGGTCCAGTATCAAGGGCCATCTCCAGTACCCAGTCCCACTGATGTGTTCCCAGCGCCCTGATTTCTGTGTGTCGGGGGGCACCACCCGTACTCACTATCAGGGCACACTGTTTTAGGTGGCTGGCCCTTTGCCGGCTCCTGTGGGCACGTGACTCAGGCCTAGCCTAGGAATGTGCCACAGCAATTGGAGCGGCAATGGGCATGGCCTCTGTATCAAGTAAGGGAGGCCAGGAGTTCTGCTGGAATTTTCAGGAACGTGGCTCTGTCTTTGGGAGCTGCTAAGCTGGTGGGATGCAAACCGAAGGTACTAGAGGCCATTGCGGCCATTTCTTGGAAGCCCTTTTGGAGAAACAGCCCCAGTCACATCTGCTGAGCTCCTGGGTCCAGCCATAAACCTGAAGGCAACACTCTTGTTCTTCGATTTTGTTTTTGTTTCCTTTTCTGTTATATACACCTATAAGCAACACTCTCTGGCTTTAGATGGTTTGAGCTTGGTAACTCATCTGCAATGAAAAGAGTCATGACTACTACAGGGACTCAAAGACCAGTCCCTAAACTCTCCAGCCCACCTGACTTCCGGTTTGCTGTCCGCAGCCTCAGTTCTAAGCCCTTAGCCTCTAACCTGTAGCCAGTCCCCCTGCTGGTGGCTCACATTCACACGTCCTCCTCGATTAAAGAATAGCATCTGTTTTATTATTAGTAGAAAAATAGCTTAGAACGTCACATAGGGCAGAAGGCAGAGGAGCAGCCAGAGTGTGGGGCTGCCTGGCTTCGGGAATTCTGAGGCACGAGAGACCTTTGCTTTTTGTTTGGAAGTCCCTACCATTTGCTCGGCTCTAAAGGGCCTTCCCTCTAACTCAGTCACCTTCTTAATCCAGGAGTGGTAGTTTTCTAACAAGGTGTATATTCCTGGAGTGTTCTTCAGGCCACAGGACCTTCCCCAGCTGATGATGCCCACGTGGTACCACTTCTTGCCAGATTCTTGGGTACAGGCTAGAGGCCCCCCGCTGTCGCCCTGCGGACAGAGAACACAGATCAGCAGTGAGCCCCACTCTCCGCTGTCCGTCTGAGGCACAGCGCGGCTCACTCATGGAAGAGGGCTCATGAGCCTCCCAACTCCGAGCCACCAAGCGAAATCAAGTCACTGCCAGTCAGTGCCCCCCCGCCCCCATCCCGGCTTCACAGCTGCGGCCGGTGGGGGTGGGACGGGCGCCCTGCTCCGCCCACCTCCACGAATTGTGGTCTTCAGGTGACCGGACGGGACTCGGGAGGGAGGCAGAGAGGGAGGGCTGGCCTAGAGACTAGCTCCATTCCACGTGCGACACCGAGACGGGGATCCGGAACACGGAGGATGTGTCGCCCAGGCTGAGGACGAGTAGGGACCTGTTTTGCGGGTCTTAAATCAGAAACGCTGGACAGAAGGGAAGGAAGGAAAACAGGCTGCGGTTGGGGCTGTGGATAGGAACTGGGTCTCCTTTGATGTTCTTCCAGAGGCCTGCGGGTGAAGTATGTCTCTTTTTAATCCTGTGGTGTGGGTGTTTGCAGGGGGCATGTGAGCTAAGCTTTTTTGAATGCGTGGCTCCTCCAGGGTGGAATCACATTGGTCTATGACTCAGAGAATTATCTATTTATATAGAAAATATGTATGCAGTCCGCACCATGTCCCGCACATGGATATGGCTTCCTTTTGTCCATATTAATACAGGGAAAATGAAGCTTAAGAAGGATGAAGGGCTTACTCAGGGTTACATGGTGTTGGGGCTAAAGTTGGAGCCAAACCTTCCTGATGCCAAGCACATGTTCTTTCCCTCCGGCGAGGGTGGTGGGTTGGTGGCTACAGTCACTCAAACCATCTTCCTTTCTTACCAGAGGGATAGCCTCCCATTCCATGATCATAAACGGGACTGGAATGAATGAGATCTTATATGAACTCTTAACGAGGAGGAAGAGGATAAGCACTTCCTGGACGTGATGTAAAAGGCCCTTGCCTACTGCAGTGGAAGTGCAGAGTCGTAACCACTGGACCCCCAGGGAAGTTCCAGCGAGCTTTTCTTTGTGTGAGTTCTAGTTCAAGGTCAAGGGACGAGAACCAAATCAATAGGATTTCCACTCAAACAGCTCCTTCCATAAGTGCTGTTTTTAATCATTTTTCTTCATGTTATGATGGTATAAATGATATTTAAAGATCTATTTAATATGCTGATTATTTCCTTACATAGCTGGGAGAGAACTATGCTTGGAAACGTAACTTCTAAGCCTGTTTCTGCATCGTTATAATGGAGATAGTACCAAGTATTTCCCAAAAGTGCTGGCAGTGAAATTTTAAAAATCTATAAATCACTCGGCATAGGGTAAATTCTACGTAGTAAATGCCCTAGAAATATGTTAGTATTTATTATTTTGGCCTCATGTATTACAAATATAGGCCCTTTACCACTAGGGCTCCCAGGTGGCCTTAGTGGTAATGAACCTGCCTGCCAGTGCAGGAGACGTAAGAGACTTGGGTTCAGTCCCTGGGTTGGAAAGATCCCCTGGAGGAGGCCATGGCAACCCACTCCAGTATTCTTGCCTGGAGAATCCCACGGACAGAGAAGCCTGGAGGGCTAGAGTTCACAGGGTCGCACAGAGTTGGACGTGACTCAAGTGACTTCCCATGCACACATTACACATACTACTTGTGTATTTAGGAAGCAGAGAGTCCTTTCTTCAGTTCAGTTCAGTCACTCAGTCGTGTCCGACTCTTTGTGACCCCATGAATCGCAGCACGCCAGGCCTCCCTGTCCGTCACCAACTCCCGGAGTTCACTCAGACTCACGTCCATCGAGTCAGTGATGCCATCCAGCCATCTCATCCTCTGTCGTCCCCTTCTCCTCCTGCCCCCAATCCCTCCCAGCATCAGAGTCTTTTCCAATGAGTCAACTCTTCGCATGAGGTGGCCAAAGTACTGGAGTTTCAGCTTTAGCATCATTCCT
This sequence comes from Bos indicus, assembly GCF_029378745.1. Lineage (NCBI taxonomy): Eukaryota > Metazoa > Chordata > Mammalia > Artiodactyla > Bovidae > Bos > Bos indicus. Next base: position 8,565,483 of record NC_091767.1, read on the forward strand.
TCCAAAGAACACCCAGGGCTGATCTCCTTTAGAATGGACTAGTTGGATCTCCTTGCAGTCCAAGGGACTCTCAGGAGTCTTCTCCAACATCACAGTTCAAAAGCATCAATTCTCCAGCGCTCAGCTTTCTTCACAGTCCAACTCTCACATCCATACATGACCACAGGAAAAACCATAGCCTTGACTAGATGGACCTTTGTTGGCAAAGTAATGTCTCTGCTTTTAAATATGCTATCTAGGTTGGACATAACTTTCCTTCCAAGGAGTAAGCGTCTTTTAATTTCGTGGCTGCAGTCACCATCTGCAGTGATTTTGGAGCCCCCAAAAATAAAGTCTGACACTGTTTCCACTGTTTCCCCATCTATTTTCCATGAAGTGATGGGACCAGATGCCATGATCTTCGTTTTCTTAATGTTGAGCTTTAAGCCAACTTTTTCACTCTCCACTTTCACTTTCATCAAGAGGCTTTTGAGTTCCTCTTCACTTTCTGCCATAAGGGTGGTGTCATCTGCATATCTGAGGTTATTGATATTTCTCCCAGCAGTCTTGATTCCAGCTTGTGCTTCTTCCAGCCCAGCGTTTCTCATGATGTACTCTGCATAGAAGTTAAATAAGCAGGGTGACAATATACAGCCTTGATTTACTCCTTTCCTATTTGGAACCAGTCTGTTGTTCCATGTCCAGTTCTAACTGTTGCTTCCTGACCTGCATACAGATTTCTCAAGAGGCAGGTCAGGTGGTCTGGTATTGCCATCTGTTTCAGAATTTTCCACAGTTTATTGTGATCCACACAGTCAAAGGCTTTGGCATAGTCAAGAAACCAGAAATAGATGTTTTTCTGGAACTCTCTTGCTTTTTCCATGATCCAGCAGATGTTGGCCATTTGATCTCTGGTTCCTCTGCCTTTTCTAAAACCAGCTTGAACCTCTGGAAGTTCACAGTTCACATATTGCTGAAGCCTGGCTTGGAGAATTTTGAGCATTACTTTACTAGCATGTGAGATGAGTGCAATTGTGTGGGAGTTTGAACATTCTTTGGCATTGCCTTTCTTTGGGATTAGAATGAAAACTGACCTTTTCCAGTCCTGTGGCCACTGCTGAGTTTTCAAAATCTGTTGGCATATTGAGTGCAGCACTTTCACAGCATCATCTTTCAGGATTTGAAATAGCTCCACTGGAATTCCATCACCTCCACTAGCTTTGTTCATAGTGATGCTTTCTAAGGCCCACTTGACTTCACATTCCAGGATGTCTGGCTCTAGGTGAGTGATCACACCATCGTGATTATCTGGGTCGTGAAGATCTTTTTTGTACAGTTCTTCTGTGTATTCTTGCCACCTCTTCTTAATATCTTATGCTTCTGTTAGGTCCATACCATTCCTGTCCTTTATCAAGCCCATGTTTGCATGAAATGTTCTCTTGGTATCTCTAACTTTCTTGAAGAGATCTCTAGTCTTTCCCATTCTGTTGTTTTCCTCTATTTCTTTGCATATGCTGTCTAGGTTGGTCATAACTTTCCTTCCAAGGAGTAAGTGTCTTTTAATTTCATGGCTGCAATTACCATTTGCAGTGATTTTGGAGCCCAAAAAGTAAGGTCTAACACTGTTTCCCCATCTATTTCCCATGAAGTGATGGGACCAGATGCCATGATCTTAGTTTTCTGAATGTTGAGTTTTAAGCCAACTTTTACACTCTCCTCTTTCACTTTCATCAAGAGGCTTTGTAGTTCCTCTTCACTTTCTGCCATAAGGGTGGTGTCATCTTCATATCTGAGGTTATTGATATTTCTCCCGGCAGTCTTGATTCCAGCTTGTGCTTCTTCCAGCCCAGCATTTCTCATGATGTACTCTACATGCTGGAATTTCAGAGGGACATCTGTAAATTCATGTTCTTTCATGCATAGAGCCTTCAATCTTTTTCTCTTTCTCTAGCAAAGGCAGGAAGGATTATCTCAGAGGAGGATCTGGCCTCAGCCAGCAAGGACCCAGGACTAATGACAGTCCACATTAATAGGAACTTTGTTTCGAGACTAACGCTGGAAGCCAGAGACTGGTCTGGTTAGAAACATACTGACCACAGAACTTCCTAAGTTCATTGCCATGTTAATTACATCACATGATCACTCCTGTCTGTTTTGGGCGAGAAGCACATGACCTGGCTTCCAGCCTGGCCCCACTACCTCAGGCAAATCACTTAAATTCTGAAATTTCTATTTTCTCAGAGAGAGTGAGACTTTCCCACACCCATTTTACAGGGTAGTTGGAGAGAATGAAATTATTGAATACGTGTGAAAGAGCTGTGAAATTATCACACGGCTTCGGATCCATTCAGATAGTGAAGAGGATGATTGATGATTACAATAACCACGTTTTCTCATCTGTGAAACAGATCCAATTAAACATTTTTTTTTTTACATGTCTTTCTGGCTCTAAAAGTCTAAAGCTCTATGGAGTGAAATAAGACTTTTATGCAAGTATCATGGGTGATGATGGGCTCATAACACCCTGGCAAGTAGCCCAGGATGGTGAAAATACTCTGTGTGGTGCCATCCATTGCGGTGCATGTCATTATATGTTTAATCACAGACTGGGCAATACCAAGAATGAATGCTAATACAAACCACGGGCTTTGGGTGATTGTGATGTGTCAGTGTGGGTTCATCAGTTATAACACAGATACCTCTCTGATGGGGATGCTGATAACAGGGGAGATGATGCATGTGGGGAGGGGCAGGGGGTTAATGGAAAATCTCTATACCTTCCTCTCAATTTTGCTATGACCCTCAAACTGCTCAAAAAAAAATTTTTTTTAAAAAAGATCTTTAAAGAGAGTTTTGGGTTGGTTCGTTCATAATAGCTTATAGGAAAAGCCGAACAAATTCTTTGGCCAACCCAATAGCTGAGGTTGACCTCCAACTCAGCTTGGCAGCCCCGTGACCACATTGCCTGACAGCCCAGTTGACTGCCAGCTCTTAACCACTGTCCACCACGGTCTCTCTCTTGGATGTCCTCTCTGCTAAGATTACCGTTATATTACAGGCAGTTTTCAGCTTCTTAGGAAGGTTCATCTCTTTGGCAGACATTTTTGTTGAGTATTTTCCATGCCAGGCACTGTTTGAGACACTGGCCAGCCATGAGTAAGACGCCATTTCCACCGGGATTGAGGAGACGGACGAGAAAGCTACGCAGCACGGTGATGCCTGTTTCTCAGACGGCTGCTGGTCCTTCACAAAAACTACAGCGTAGCTAGCTGGGGACTTATTTGATTTTATATTTTGCGGCATTGTGCCACTCACTGATTTTTTTTTAAGTTGAATATTTTTAAATAGTGTAATTAATAGGGGATTACAAAGAGGAAACGTGCTGGAAAAGTAAACCACAAAATTCAGTTGATTCAATTTTAATTTGTATTTTAAGGATAGCATAATCTTGCTTGTTACTTTGGACATATTTCAATGTTTTCATAATCCAATTATAATTTCCCTTCATTATGTGATTACATTTTTTTTCAACTTTGCCAAGTTAAAAAGTGTGATTTTATTTTTAAGGGCAATTATTTTTAAACCCTAAGGGATTTTCTTTGGAGGGAATGATGCTGAAGCTGAAACTCCAGTACTTTGGCCACCTCATGCAAAGAGCTGACTCATTGGAAAAGACTCTGATGCTGGGAGGGATTGGGGGCAGGAGAAGAAGAGGACGACAGAGGATGAGATGGCTGGATGGCATCACTGACTCGATGGACGTGAGTCTGGGTGAACTCCGGGAGTTGGTGATGGACAGGGAGGCCTGGTGTGCTGCAGTTCATGGGGTCGCAAAGAGTCGGACATGACTGAGCGACTGAACTGAACTGAACTGAACTGAAGGGATTTTCTTGTCTGGCTTATCTGGTTTTAAGTGATGATAATATTATATAATTTCAGAAAACTTTCCTTGCCCAGATCACTGTCAGCTGATTATCAGCAATAGAAAGCTTTCTAAACAGAGAACAAAACTTTTCACATCATGATTTTTTTTTAAAAAAAGGCTTAAAATGATAATAGCACATTTATTTATAGCACTCAAGTTATAGAAGTTTAATTTTAGAAGCTTTCATTAAAGTACATTTTGATAAGGGATGGATTTAAGCAAAAAATCCTAGACTCCAGATGGTAGGCACAGAAAACATCATCTTGACGCTTGTGTTGCCATTGTTGGCTTTGGCCATTTGAATATTGGATGGTGATAAATCAAAGAGATTGAAAAGATAGGTGTGCATACTGATGGGACTTGAGTCTTATATTCTTGGGTGAACAGCAGGGGCAAAAGCCTGGGTCAACCCCTAGTCTCCCCGCATGGCCGCCCAGCCCTGGTGACCTTGCTCTGCTTACCTCTCCACACTCACCCTGTAACCTCTGGCTTCTGAAATATTGAAAGTTCCCTGAACACACGATGCTGTTTCAAGCCTCTGTGACTTTCTCCCAGTTCTACTAAATGTTGTTTTCCTCCTTTTCTATTACTATTGGAATCCTTTATCTCTTACTGCAACATGAACTGGCTGCTTCCTAGGTCAGTGGCATGGCTAGGATCCAAGATTTTCTTTTAATCCTTGTTGCTGAGATGCAAGAGATGCAGGTTTGATCCCTGAGTCAAGAAGATCCCCTGGAGAAGGAAATGGCAATCTCTTCCAGTATTCCTACTGGGAAAATCCCATGGACAGAGGAGCCTGGTGGACTATAGTCCATGGGGTCAAAAAGAATTGGACATGACTGAGCATAGCACAGCACAGCAAACTGGGAAGAGTTGTCTTCTCTTTGTTATCTTATGTACAACTGTAGATTCACGTGCAGTTGAAAGAAACAATTTAGAGGGATCCGACATACCCTTTACAAGTTTCTCCCAATGAGACCATCTTGCAGAAATATGTATAATACAATAGCACCATCAGGGGTATTAACACTGATACAGTCAATATATAGAACTTGTCCATCAAGCAAAGGATCCCCCATGCTGCCCTTTTAAGGCCATCTCCACTTCCACTTCCTTCCAGCCCTAAACTCTCCTTAAATCCTGGCAACCACTAACCCATCTCCCTTTCTTTAGTTTTATCGTTTCAGGAGTGTTACGTAAACGGAGTCACACCGTGTGGGACCTTTGGGGTCAGCTTGTTGCACACAGCACAAATCTCTGGGCACATCCATGTCATTACTGTGTCACTAGTTTGATAGATTGCTTCTGTCCCAGCTGAGTGGTATTGCATGGCACAGACGCACCACGGCATATTCAGTTATCCATGTCTTGTAGGGTGTTTGCTTCCAATTTCAGGCTCTGATGAGTGGATCTGCTATAAGCACCCCTGCATGGTTTTTTATGTGAACACAAGCCTTCATTTCTCTGGAGTAAATGCCCAGGAATGGCATTTGCTGGGTTATAAGGCAAGAACACCTTCAGTTTTTTAAAAACTACAAAATTGGTTTTCAGAGTGATTAAATTATTTTAAACCTCACCCCATCCCCCACTCCCACCCCAGCAATGTATTCATGATCCAGTTTCTCTGCGTTCTTGTCAGCATCTGGTGTTACTTTTTTTTTTTTTTTTTAATTTTAACCATTCTGAGGTGTGTAGTAGTTTTAATTTGCATTTTCTTGATGACGAATGCCATTGAACATCTATTTTGTTTGCCATCTGTATATCCTCATCAACAAAATGTCTGTCCTTTTCTTTTGCCCATTTTTGCACTGGGCAGTTTGTCTTTCTGCTTTTGAGTTTGAGAGTGCTTTATATTTCTAAGCATAGTTCCTTTGTTGGATACTACCTCCCAATCAATTGCTTGTAATTTCATCCTCTTAATTTTAATTTATTATACATATATATTATTTGAGTATAATTGCTTTATGATGTTGTGTTAGTCTCTGCTGTACAATGAAGTGAATCAGCTATAGGTATATATATATATATATATATATATATATATCCCCTCTCTCATTCCCTTTTTTAAAAATTATTTTTATTTGACTTCACCGGGTCTTAGTTGAAGCATGTGGGATCTAATTCCCCAACCAGGGATTGAACCCAGGCTCCTGGCATTGGGAGCATGGAGTCTTAGCCACTGGACCGCCAGGGAAGTTCCTTCCTCATCCTCTTAATATGGTCTTTTCAAATTTTGATGAGGTCCAGTTGATCAATTTTTCTTCTTATGAGTTATGTTTTGGTGTTATGCTATGTCCCAAAGATTTATTTTGTCCTAAAAAATTTGTATAGTTTTATATTTAAGTGCATGATTCATTTCATGTTTTAATTGAATTTACTCCAGGAATTCATAGTTCTCAATTTTTCAAAAAAAATACTATTTTAGAGCAAGCTGCTTGGCTTTGTTTTTAATTTTTAGACATTTATTTGCTTAGATCTTAATTGCCCCATGAGGGATCTTTTGTTGGGCACGAAAACTCTTAGCTGTTGTGGCATGTGGGATCTAGTTCCCTGACCGGGGACTGAACCCAGGCTCCCTGCATTGGGAGTACAGAGTCTTAGCCGCTGGACTACCAGGGAAGTCCTCCCAAAAGGTTCTTTACTCAGATTTTTAGTTTTATTTTTCCTTATCTTGTGTGCTTTAATAAATGGAATCCACGTGTATTAATGAAACTCTCTATTCTATTACAGATAACGTCTTGAGCATTAGGTTATGGGATTCTGGTTCTCGTATGAATCACCTGTTTTAACAGGCTTCTTATGAAACTGGAGTGTGGGAAGCCAACTCCTTTCCATTAACTTGGGGTAGAAGTCAAGACCCCCCACTCAGGCCAGCAACAACACTAAGGGAAGGAACAGGAGTGTGACTGCTGCTGGGTGGGAGCCCAAGTTCCTCAGGTGGCTTCCACGGACACTGAGGGGGACCGAGGATGGTTCGTTATGACTAGATAGTAAAGTCCTGCCTTTCCATTCAGCCTCCTCTGACACCACCATGGTGGGCAGAAGTGGGGAGGGCGAGGGTGTCTGCTAGACCTTGCTTGCTGGGGTAGGAGTGCTATGGGGGTTTTTCCTGGTATATTGCTGGAATAGAAGGATTATTGTTAAATAGTTTCTGCCTTGCTAGATTGTCCTTTCTTTTTCTCCAAAGAGAGGAAGTTTTTCTTGTTTTGTTTTGTTAGTTTGTATCTATGACCATTGGCATTTTTCCCCCCAGGTAGTCCATGGGGTCGCTAAGAGTCAGACATGACTGAGTGACTTCACTTTGACTTTTCACTTTTATGCATTGGAGAAGGAAATGGCAACCCACTCCAGTGTTCTTGCCTGGAGAATCCCAGGGATGGGGCAGCCTGGTGGGCTGCCATCTATGGGGTCGCACAAAGTCGCACATGACTGAAGAGACTTACAGCAGCAGCAGCAGCAGCAGTCCTAGGAAATACAGTGCCCTTAAGTACTGTGATCCAGGCTGGGAGGTAAGAGGCGTAAAGAAAATCCAGGGAATTCACTGCTGTATCATGCCTTAAGTAGTAGGATATTTGTTTCCAATTTCATCTTCTCTCTCCCTTTCAGAGCCTTTACTTTTGTTTCACAGTGTAATGTCCAGGGCTTTCAGCTGTATTTAGAGAGAGGGATCAAGAGAAAGGTGTCTACTTCATCTTGTCCAGAACTAGAAGTTGCAATTATCTTGTTTTGTTTTGAAATGTTTTAAATTGTCCAGGATATGGGAAAAACACAAGGCTTGTGTGACACTGGTTCCGTCTCTCTCTGTGGTCCCCACAATGTTCACCACAGAGGGGGCACCTTCTGAGATGCCATTGCTGCTGGAGTCCACTCTTTGCTTCCTCACAGCCTTTGCACGAGACAGCCTTTTCGTCACTCGTAGAGCATCTAACATCCACACTTACAGTTTCACACCAGTGACCAGATCTGCTGCCCAGCTGATGAGCAGGACTAAGGGGGCTCCTCAAGTGAGCACTCCCAAGATGAATCTCTCCCATCCTTACAACCAGAGGAAGTTAGTTTATGAGGGTTTTCCCTCTATTTCTTTTCTAGTACCAATCAAAACTGTTTTTAAATGTTGTGTCCATTTTATTAAAGAGAAACTAAGGCACCAGACTTTTGTTCAGTGGAAGCTGCATACATTATCCGATATGTTATGGTAGTTTACCCAACTGCCTGCCCAGGACACAGTGGGCTCAGGAACCCGTGTCTCACCAGTGGTTTAGAACCTGGGACTTCCCTGGTGGTACAGTGGTTGAGAATCCACCTTCCAATGCAAAGGATGTGGGTTCCATCCCTGGTTGGGTAACTAAGATCCGGAGTCTCGAGTACTGAGCTTGCATGCCACAACTAGAGAGAAGCCCAAGTGTCAGAACCAAGATCTGACCCAGACAAAAAAAAAAAAGGAAAGAAAAAAAGTTTGGATCTCAGGGCTCAGTGCACTCAACAGAGGTAGCTAAAATTAATGAAGGAAAAGAATTTCTTGTATGGATTTCAAATCTTCTTCACCTTTTTTTTTTTTAAACAAGTCTGAGATGGAAAAAGTCTTGAGGCCCTACCTGGAGAAGGCCAGAAATATTTATTCAGGGTTGCTGCTTACTGACTCACAGGACCTGACACCAAGTATTCCTGAATCCAGGTCCCCCTTCTCACAACTAAGCCCGATTCCTGCACTTTCCCCAAACTCTTACTGTCTGCTTCCCATGGACAGAGGGTGCCTTTGCACTGTACCACCCCAGGTACCCCCAAGTTACCTGGCAAGAATCGTAGCTCTCATTCTCATATCCAGCACACAGCATGTTTTTGGTAAGTTTGGGAAATTCCTTAAAACACTTATCCCAGTTCATTATGGTCATGGGTGCTTTCAGCAGCTCAGTTTCCATAGGCTGGTTGAGACCTGAACCATGAAGAAGGCCCATTACAATGGTCACTGGACTCCAGCCCCAGTGCTGCTAATGCAACCGAGTGGGCCCCAGGCCATCCTGCCCAGCATCCCACCAGCCACCCATCCACCCTTTTTTCACATTTTCACAGAACCTCATGCTCCACATCCTTCTAGTAATCCCTTGCAATTTACTCATTCCACCGGCCCAGGCTCTTCTAAACAAGTCCCCATCTATTTAAATTTTTCATTCCTCCCATTCAAAATCCTATTCCTGCCTCCAGGAAGACTTCCACCTTGGCTCCAGCAACCCCACCGATTTGACTTCTTAGAACTGGCTGTTGATCAGTTCTTACATAATCCCACCTCTTCAAGCCATGTTTGCCTATTGCCCCTCTATTATGTGAGTACGGCACTTCTGACGCAGTGCCACTGAAACTGGGTTTGCGCTTTCAGTGAGAAACTCTCAGGTCCCCCAGACAAAGGTAGGGTAGGTTGGTTGAGAGTCTTTTTTGTTTTCTAATTTAATGACTTTTCAATTGAAGGATAATTGCTTTACAAAATTTTGTTGTTTTCTGTCAGTGGTTGACAGGCTGGACAAGGGGTTTGCCAAGGCCCTTCCTGGACTGCCAGCTTCCAGGAATTTGTCTGGATTTGTCTCCATCTCATTAACTCTAACCACAAGGAGATTTCAAAGGTCTTATTCTTATTGCATATTCTTAATTTTGCAGGAACCCACCTGCCTCTTCCTCACTTCTAAATTTTGAGTCATGTCTGAAGCCCTCAATCAGTGTTAACACCAATTACCCTCCAGTCACTAAATTCCTGAAATACCTACCGTGTTTCAGACCCCAACTTGTTGCAAAGCGTCCCCCAAGGACCTGTAGTCTTGTTCAGGCCTGAGCTAGTGCTGTGCCGTTCCCACCCCTCCCACACCTATGTTATTGAGTTTTCTTTGGGGACAGTTCAGTGGGGGCTTTCATGATCCCTTTGTACCCTGGTCCAGCTCCTCCAGGAGGAGAGGCCAAGTGACAATGTATTGACAAGTAGCAAGAACAGATTCATTTCTAAGAATGGATGGGCAACCCTCCAGGACCATCTAAAGTCTAGGCCAGGGCAGGTGTCTTGAACGCCTGAAGGAATCAGGTGGAAAGCATACACGCATGAATCAGGGAGATGAGAGAGGACAGAGCAGGGAGCCCCTGGCAAGCTGGAGGTTTGCATTCAGTGAAGCCAACAGGATGGTTGTGCGCTGGCTCGCAAGGGAGGACCACACCCAGGGATGGCCCACACCTGGCATCCGAGCGCTGGGCCTTGGCGGGGGTTGGGGGGGCTGTTTCCTTGGTAACTTGGAAGAGGCTGAGATCAGGCCTCCCTGGGTTTCTAGTGTTCAGGGATTAGCTCTGAGGCAAGCCCTCCCCGCCCCCGCTTCCTCAGCTCGCTGTCTCTTTCGCCTTCTCCTCTAGGTTTACTGGCCCGTCCTCAGATGCCAGTGATGCGGCTCTTACCCTGGCTGCACCCAGGAGATGCTGAGCTGTGACGTACCGGATTTGACCTGCCCCCATCCTGCCACCCAGCATTTGTGCCACTGGGAGAGGCCGGGCTGCATGGGCAGGCAGATGGGTTCTTTGAGCTCGTTGAACGTGATGGGATTGTCCAGCATCAGCAGAGCGATGTCATTGTCCATGCTGACTCTTTGAAAGTCCTTGTGACGAATGATGGTTGTGACTCCCTTTATCTCCAGGGATGGGCTGGTTAGGCTATTGGTTCCCAGCACGACTCTCAGATCTGTGGGCCTGGTGGAGGTGGAGAACCAGAGAGGAAGGAAAGTCACAGGGGGCCCAGAATCTGCTACGGCTAAGACTTAAACCCCACATGGTCCTACTAGCCTTCTGGACTTGTCCTACTGGGGCTGTTGCTCAGAGGGTGTGAGCATTTGTAAAAGGTAGAGAAGGAAGGTGAAACAGCCCGTGTGGGACCACAGCCGCCTTGGTGCTCCAGCATCATCCCAGAGACCCGAATGAGACAGTCCTGCCTCACTGGGCAAAGGCAGGACTTAGCTTTGCCCCTCAAGCACCTGCCCAAAGAGCCCACAAAAGACCACTTAGCACAGATCGACACTGGCACACACAAACCAGCCCTCAGATAGGTAAAGGGTTATCATATCAACCTGTCTACCAGCAATTTAGAGACTTGGATTTTGTTTGTTTGCAGCATACACAACTGACCAAAGTTAAATATTCAGAATATATAAAGAGATTCTACAAATAAAAAACTGTCAAACTCAAAGAGTCATTATAGGAGAGAAAATATACCAATCAACTTGAAAATATCAATGTAGCAGTAGTAAGAAAAATACAAATTATGACCACAAAGATAATAGTCTTTCACACCCATCAGAAAAGCAAAAATTAAAAGTTCTGAAAAAGTAGCAAGTATCGGTGATGAATTTAACACTTATATACCACTGGGGGAAATTTAAATTGGTGCAACCACTTTGAAAAATCATTTGGTGTCTTCTAATAAACTTGAAGATGTACAGCCCTATGATTCTACAACTTATCTCTTAGAAATAAACTCTTGTACACATATATAGAAGGCCCATGCAAGAATCAAGAATGGAATTTAATCTAGACCTGCCATTGATGGGGCTTCCCAGGTGGCCTAGTGGTAAAGAACTCACCTGCCAATGCAAGAGACATAAGAGACTCACGTTTGATACCTGGGTTGAGATGACCTCCTGGAGGAGGGCATGGCAACCCACTTCAGTATTCTTGCCTGGAGAATCCCATGGACAGAGGAGCCTGGTGGCTACTGTCCTTAGGGCCACAAAGAGTCAGATATGACTGAAGCAACTTAGCATGCAAGACGCACTGCCACTGATGAAGCAGAAAGACTCTTCAGGAATTTCCTTCCAGGCAGAATGGCCAGGAATTTTCCAATCCCTAAGCATCCCATGAGAGCAGATGCAGCCAGTTTCCTTGGTTACCCCAGGGTGAAACTTGGCCTGTGGTTTTGATTAACCTTTTAAAGGTCATCTTTCGATGTATCTTCAATCTTTCATGAGATGGTGGAGCAGAAAAGTACAAGTGCTAGAAGTGGATTTAAATGCTATTTCTTGTCTGCTAGATGTGTACCTTGGGTGAATCACCCAGCCTTACTGGGCTTCAGCTTCCTGCTCTATAAGATAAAGATGTTCATTTTAGCTGCCCTAGGGTTGTTGTAAGATCGAAGGAGTGAAAAGGGAGCAATTCATTCTGCCTTCCTTGGGGTTGGTGTATATGGTTAAATCAGTTAATGCACATGGTTTCTTAGAACATGATTTGTAATCACTAAATCCTCTGTTTTCCACCAGTCTCCTGGAATGCAGAGAAAACTCTACACAGGGCAGGGAAGTCAGGTGTCAGATGGCCCAGGAACCGAGACCTCCAGAATTTGGAGAACTTCCACCTAAAAGGACTTGAATGTCACAGGAGAGGTGGACAGACCAATCCCCAGGGTGGAAGGCAGTAGGTGGTGGCCATTCATTTCTGATTCGGGATGCAGCAACTCCAGAACTCCCCTCAGCAATCAGGCTTGGCTGAGTGTGGGGTGCCCTGGGGGCGCGCACTGTCAGAAGAAATGGGATGAACTTGGTACTTACGGTAACTGCTCAGGGTAAAAGCAGTGAGCCGCCGTGATAATCCACCACTCGTTGAGGATGGCGCCACCACAGAAATGTTCATTTCTTGCCTGAATACTCACCTGCCATGGAAACTCACCCACCCCAGCCTCTATCCCTCCTGTGATTCTGGAATACTGAGCTCCTCTTGCAAACATGGGTCTTTCACCACATTCTGGTAGAATGAGAGAAAGGAAGGCAAAAGATGCAACACTTAGTCAATACCTATAGGAGAGCCATAAGTAGCTATCATACCCATTCTAGAGATGGGGAAACTGAGGCTGGCCCAGTGAAGCACCTTAGAAACACAAGTAAGCCAACAGAGGCTTCACATTTGTTTCCCAGAGCCTGGGACATGGTCAAAAGTGTTGGCTCTGTCTCCCTTCCAAATAAGCAACTCACTTTAGTGTGCTAGTTTCTGCTTTCATCCAGGAGAAATCAGAGAGAATACCTGCCCAGACCAACCTGTAGTGCTTGGCAGAATAATGCCTCCCTCTAAAAAGATGTCCATGTCCTAATGGACCATGATTTGGAACTCGTGAATATGTTGCCTTATGAAGCAAAGGGGACTTTGAAGGTGGAATGAAAATTGCTAATCATCTGATCTTAAAATGGGGAGATTGTCTTGGATAATCTGAGTAAGCCCACTGTAGTCACACTGGCCCCTAAGGGTGGTGGAGGACAGCAGAAGGAGAGAGATGTGACTATAGGAGAAAGGCATGGAGAGGTGCAATATCACTGGCTTTGAAGATGAAGGAAGGGGCCACAAGCCAAGGGATACTGATGACCTCCAGAAGTCAGAAAACCCCAGTTAATACACTCCCTCTAAAGCTTCCAGTAGAAACACAGTCCTGCTGACACCCTGATCTTAGACCAGTGAGGCCCACGTAGAAGTCCTACAGAACTGTAAGATAAAGCATTTGTGGGATTTCCCAGGCATTCCCAATGCAGGGGGATTGGGGTTCAATCCCTGGTCGGGAAACTAGCTCCCACATACCACAACTAAGAGTTCTCAAGCTACAACTTGGGGCTGGCACAAGACAAGGAGCAAGGGAAGTGTTTTCCAGGAAGAGTGTGTGGGATATCAGAAGCCACTGCTCTTGTGAGCTGGCCTCTTAGTGGCCATTAACTTATTTGAGAGCTGCTCCTTGGGCTTCCCAGGTGGCTCAGTGGTAAAGAATCTGCCTGCAATGCAGGAGACTCAGGATTGATCCCTGTATAGGGAAGATCCCCTAGAGAAGGAAATGGCAACCCACTCCAGTATTCTTGCCTGGAGAATCCCATGGACAGAGGAGCCTGGTGGGCTACAGTCCAGGGGATCGCAGAGTCAGACACGACTGAGGGACCAAAGAACAATAAGAGCTGTCCCTTTGTCCCTTGGGCTCCTGGCAGGATGGAAGGGAGGGACCCAGCCCCACTTGCAGAGTCATTCAGGCCCCCAGGCAGGTGTCCACATACCAAGGTGTGCATCCCTGGCCTGGGACATGAGCAGCAAAAGGGACCACAGGAACATGGCCCAGGGCGTGGCAGTTGGCCTGGAGGTGACGGAGGCCAGGGCTGAGGGAAATGACGCTGTCAAGGCCTCCCGGTCAGAGCCACCCCTCCAGTGATGTCACAATGGGCAGCGGGTCAGAGAACTCAGGCCAAGTCACGCGGGCTTCTCTTCTGGCCACTCTGCTTCTGAGATGAGCCTCATTCTAGATGCCTCCTTGCCTGAGCTTCCCTTCCTGACGTGGGCACAGCCCTCTCTTCACGCGTCCTTGGAGGGGGGTGGTGGGTGGCCCGTCACACCCGGCATTTTTTAAGGCTCAGCAGCCTCCCCTTCCACAGTGACTGTGAGCAGAAGGCCTGCACCAGGGGCTGCCAGGCTGCACCCTTGGAAACAGGAGTCATTCAGGAAGGTGCCCAGGGAGACCCTGAGGTCTGTGTCGCCCAAACCCTGGGCAGTCCAGGTGCCCACGGAGTTCTCCACTCAGGCCCCTTGACCTGGGCCACCAGCATGGACCACGGGCTGGGTTCAGAGGCCCCAGCCTGCCCCACACTCAGCCCAGCAGGCAGCAGTCCCCCTTCCCACTCTCTCTGGCTTTATTCCATGTGGCCCCCAAACCTCCAGACAGGCCCCTATCCATTTCCAAGGATGGAAAGGTCAGACTCACAGGTGGAAGTGCCCAGCCCAAGCCTTTGCTCATGTTATTGGCTCAGCTGTATGATCTGGACCTTACTTTATTTTTTTTGACACTTTGAGTACACGGACTTGGATGGACTCTATCCAGGCACCCTCAGTGGCACTTTCCTGACCACTGGCCAGGCCTGATGTTTAGACGTGAATCATGTGCTAATTCAGGTCCCAAAGTGACCTCTGGTCATTTTCTAGACTTGCTGTGTGCCGGGGACCAGCCCCGGCTGATCCAGGGAATTCGAAGCGGGGACGGCGTCGGCGAAGATCAGGAAACAATTGCTTAATTAAACGTTAATTAAGGATATAAAGAGTAATAGAATGAGGATAGCTCAGTAGGAAAATTCAGTGGAGAAAAGAGGCTGAAATAAGGATAGCTCAGTGAGGAAATTCAGTGTAGAAAAGAGGCTGAATAATTCAGCCAGAAGGTAAGAGAAAGAACGACATGGTGAGAACAAGTTTCGGTGAACAAGGCCCACACTTTATTTTCCAAAGTAGTTTTTATACCTTAAGTTATGCATAGAGGATAATGGGGGAAGGGGTAGAGTCATGCAGTAAGCCAGGCTTTCTTCCTGCAAACTTATCATATGCAAAAGTTTAGGTGATTTGCATCATCTTCTGGCCCGGAGGCCTTTTTCTCTAAAGGTGATTATTCTAAAGTCAGGCGCCAGCCTCCAAAAAGCATTAGATAAAGTTGCATTCCTACAGAGCAAAGGTGTGGTGGGCTATAACAAGAAAAAGAATTAATTCAAGGGTCCCAGGTTACAAACATTAAAGCTACTATTTAAACCAATTATATTAATCAATACACTGCCAGGGACACAGCAGGTAAGGGATATGGAGACTTAGCAGCAAACATTGGCCCAACAAGTGAAAATCCCTTCACCAATACAATTTCTAATCAATCTTTTGACTGCTCAAAGGAATCTGTATTTAGACAGTTTAGAACATCTCATGCCTCTCACAGTTTGGAGGCTCTGAGCAATCACATGTGGCCGGAAAAACCTATTCAGGCAGGCTAGAGGACTTCCAAGGGAGTTTGTAGGTTGAAACACTGTCACACCCAGGAATTATTAACTGGAGCTATAAGCTAACTCTTTTTTCAGAGAGGTAGTGGGGGACAGCCCCCCGTAAAGTCAGAGGTGTAGGTGAAAGCACAAAGCAGAAAGTAGGCAGACTCTGGTTTTGGGGGTAGATTGCTCGAGAATTTCCAGGGAGACTCCTGAGGCTTGATCCCGCCTTTGCGTATGCCAAGCCTCCTTCCTCATGACCTTTGCCAGAGGCGGAGCTCGCTCCCCGCAGCTGTGTCTACCCTGGGTTTTCCTCTCTGAAGAAGAGGAATACTGATGCTCAGACAGTAAAGTTGCTGTGAAGCTGTATAAACTATTATGTGTGCGTGTGTGCTAAGTCATTTCAATTGTGTCTGATTCTTTGCGACGCTATAGACCATAGCCTGCTGGGCTCTTCTGTCCATGGGATTCTCCAGGCAAGAATATTGGAGTCGGTTGCCATTCCCTTCTCCAGGGGATCTTCCTGACCCAGGGATTGAACTCGCGTCTCTTATGTTTCCTGCATCGGCAGGCAGTTTCTTTACCACTAGTGCCATATAAACTATGATCACGTGTCAAAAATAAATAAATAAATAAATTGTAACTAGAAGGTAAAATCATCATGTTGTCATTAAATAGAAGAAACATTTTAATAAATGAAAACTCATTAAAAAAGTTGTTGTGAATCTTCAGATGAAATCATACGCCTTGGGTGGGGCACCTCTTTACTACACCAAGGCTGTGGCCCCAGCTACTCTGGGAGGAGAAATACCAGGACATGGGGCTTGCTCCTCCTCCAGGATCAGGGCCCTCTGTGAGCAGCTGCTCTACAGAATCCAGGAGTCCATGCTGAAGGGAGGGCGGGGCCTGTAATGTGGCTCTTTCCCCACCTGTGCTGAATAACACGTGCTAACTCGTCTACCTTGGCCTTGAACGAGGGCTAAGCCTTTGTTTCCTGGCACATGGATAAAGATTCCCAAAGCACACTGGGTCACTGGCTTGGGTCTGGCTCTGCGTCTTCCATCTGCTCTTCTTTTGGACTCAGAGCTCCCCCTCTGCAACCCCCGACCCTGTACCCGCTACCCGCCTCCTGATTGCTCTGGTCCTGGAGGAAGGTGTGGAGGGAGGTGTAGCCTGGGCCCCCCCATCTGCTGGGAGACTGGAGGACCATGGCCGTCTCTGTCCTGGGAGGCCGGATGGGCACACCTGCCCTAAACTGAGCCCTATCTATTGCGAAACCCTCAATCGCTGCCCAGCAGTTTTTGGCCAAGCTTCTTCACAACACCAATGGCTCCCACCACATCTGAGTCAGTGGAGAGAGTGACCAGTGGGGCCAGAGATGCCGTGCACAGCTGCTACCCCAGAAGCCACCATTCCTGTAGGCCCTGATGAGAATGTCTCCCCCCTGGAATTGGGCAAACATGGCCTGCCCCATTGCATATGGAGAGAAACTTAGGAATGTAAGGGATCTGTAGAAATCCCAAGAGGAAAGCAGGTACTTGCTGACATGGGCTGCCTGGTGGCTGCTCCAGAGTTGGTGCAAAGGCCTCACCAACATCCAGTAAAGACAACGGTCAGATGCCTTGGGGGATGTATTTGGTCTCCTCTTGTGTTCACGCAGAGCTTTCCTGGTGGCTCAATGGTAAGGAACCTGCCTGCCAATGCAAGAGACAAGAGTTCAATCTCCAGGTCAGGAAGATCCCCTGGAGAAGGAAATGGCAACCCACTCCAGAATTCTTGCCTGGAGAACCCCATGGACAGAGGAGTCTAGTGGGTCACAGTCCATGGGGTCACAAAGAGTCGGACACGACTGCGCACACACACTACACACGTTCATGAAGGGATGGGCTGCTCCTGGAAGGTGTCCTCCTGCTTATATTATGCTGCATTATTTAAGAAGCGGTCTGTGTGGATTCCAGAGTCAGATCAGATCAGTCGCTCAGTCATGTCCGACTCTTTGCGACCCCATGAATCGCAGCATGCCAGGCCTCCCTGTCCATCACCAACTCCCGGAGTTCACCCAGACTCACGTCCATCGAGTCAGTGATGCCATCCAGCCATCTCATCCTCTGTCGTCCCCTTCTCCTCCTGCCCCAATCCCTCCCAGCATCAGAGTCTTTTCCAATGAAAAGACTAACCTCGAATCCTGTTTCCAACATCATACATCAATATTTTTAAAAAAAATAGTGATGGCATTCATGCTTTAAGTCAACCTTGTGCAAGTTGCATTTTTATTTTTATTTATTTGTTGTGGCTGTGCGGGTTCTTCGTTGCTGCTCGAGGACTTTCTCTAGTGGTGGTACGTGGGGGCAGCTCTCTAGTTGTGGTGAGAGGATTTATTTGACCCATGGCATGTGGGATCTTAGTTTCCTGACTAGGGGTTGAACCTCCATCCCCTGCCTTGAAAGGCGGATTTTTAACCACTGGATCACCAGGAAAGTCCCTGATGTCACACTTCTCTAAAGGGCCTTGTGCTGTGCTTAAGTTGCTCAGTTGTGTCCGACTCTGTGGTCCCATGGACTGTAGCCCGCCAGGCTCCTCTGTCCATGGGATTCTCCAGGTAAGAACACGGGAGTGGGTTGCCATTTCCTTCTCCAGGGGATCTTCCCGACCCAAGGATGGAACCCAGGCCTCCACATTGCAGGCAGATTCTTTGCCATCTGAGCCACCAAGGAAGCCCCTAAAGGGCCTTAGACAAGCTGCTATCCTCTCAGAGTTTCCCTTATCTCTACACAGGGGACATTACAACTATCGGAGTCGATATGAGGATTGGCTGGGGTGACAGTGTATCTTCGCTTTGACTGCTACAACAGCATCGCTCAAGAACTGGGATATTGGAGTACATGAAGAAAAAATCTCTTGTTCTCACGAATGTTATAGTCTAGTAGAAGAGACTACCTCAGATGATCGTAAGTGCTATGGAAAAAATTAAAGCAGGGAGAGGGCATAGGAAGTATGGTTGGAGAAAATCGCAGGTGTTTTTTTATATTTTTATTTTTAATTTACTTGGCTGCATCAGGACTTAGTTGTAGCTTGCAGGATCTTAGTTAAGGCATGTGGGATCTCGTTCCCTGACCAGGGATCGAACCTGGCCCCCTGCACTGGAAACGTGCAGTCTTAGCCACTGCACCATCATGGAAGTTCCACAGGGGCTGTTTTCAGTAGAGTGAGAGGGAAGTCTCCTGGACAGGGTGACAGAAGAGACCAGAAGGAAAGAGGGAGCAAGGTTTGTAGATAATTGGGGACCCTCGAAGGTAACAAGGAAACTTGTGATATTTTGATATAAGAAGAAATATACGTTCTGATCTTTATTCAGACTTTTGACCAGAGCTCCTAAACCCTTTTTAATTTCCTAAGTGATCAGAACAATAGGAACATCTTTGTTTTAGTATTTACTCTATTTTTTCCCCCTGGCTTCTAAAACAGCTCTAAAGTGATAAAGGTGAAAAGACCATCCTTTGTTATTCATAATAGGCCCCTTTCAGCCCTACCTGAGTTTGCGTTAATGAGGTGATTATTTTTCTGTAATTTTGTTTTACTCATTGATCTATCATCATTAACCAATAATTTCTCAATAAATATTTAAGTCAGATCAGATCAGTCGCTCAGTCGTGTCCGACTCTTTGCGACCCCATGAATCGCAGCACGCAGGGCCTCCCTATCCATTACCAACTCCTGGAGTTCACTCAGACTCACATCTATCGAGTCAGTGATGCCATCCAGCCATCTCATCCTCTGTTGTCCCCTTCTCCTCCTGCCCCCAATCCCTCCCAGCATCAGAGTCTTTTCCAATGAGTCAACTCTTCGCATGAGGTGGCCAAAGTACTGGAGTTTCAGCTTTAGCATCATTCCTTCCAAAGAACACCCAGGGCTGATCTCCTTCTGAATTGACTGGTTGGATCTCCTTGCAGTCCAAGGGACTCTCAAGAGTCTTCTCCAACACCACAGTTCAAAAGCATCAATTCTTCGGCGCTCAGCCTTCTTCACAGTCCAACTCTCATATCCATACATGACCACTGGAAAAACCATAGCCTTGACTAGAAGGACCTTTGTTGGCAAAGTAATGTCTCTGCTTTTGAATATGCTATCTAGCTTGGTCATAACTTTCCTTCCAAGGAGTAAGCGTCTTTTAATTTCACGGCTGCAGTCACCATCTGCAGTGATTTTGGAGCCCAGAAAAATAAAGTCTGACACTATTTCCACTGTTTCCCCATCTATTTCCCATGAAGTGGTGGGACCGGATGCCATGATCTTCGTTTTCTGAATGTTGAGCTTTCAGCCAACTTTTTCACTCTCCACTTTCACTTTCATCAAGAGGCTTTTGAGTTCCTCTTCACTTTCTGCCATAAGGGTGGTGTCATCTGCATATCTGAGGTTATTGATATTTCTCCCGGCAATCTTGATTCCAGTTTGTGTTTCTTCCAGTCCAGCGTTTCTCATGATGTACTCTGCATAGAAGTTAAATAAGCAGGGTGACAATATACAGCCTTGATGTACTCCTTTCCTATTTGGAACCAGTCTGTTGTTCCATGTCCAGTTCTAACTGTTGCTTCCTGACCTGCATACAGATTTCTCAAGAGGCAGGTCAGGTGGTCTGGTATTGCCATCTCTTTCAGAATTTTCCACAGTTTATTGTGATCCACACAGTCAAAGGCTTTGGCATAGTCAAGAAAGCAGAAATAGATGTTTTTCTGGAGCTCTCTTGCTTTTTCCATGATCCAGCGGATGTTGGCAATTTGATCTCTGGTTCCTCTGCCTTTTCTAAAACCAGCTTGAACATCAGGAAGTTCACAGTTCACATATTGCTGAAGCCTGGCTTGGAGAATTTTGAGCATTACTTTACTAGCGTGTGAGATGAGTGCAATTGTGCAGTAGTTTGAACATTCTTTGGCATTGCCTTTCTTTGGGATTGGAATGAAAACTGACCTTTTCCAGTCCTGTGGCCACTGCTGAGTTTTCCAAATTTGCTGGCATATTGAGTGCAGCACTTTCACAGCATCATCTTTCAGGATTTGGAATAGCTCCACTGGAATTCCATCACCTCCACTAGCTTTGTTCGTAGTGATGCTTTCTAAGGCCCACTTGACTTCACATTCCAGGATGTCTGGCTCTAGGTCAGTGATCACACCATCGTGATTATCTGGGTCGTGAAGATCTTTTTTGTACAGTTCTTCTGTGTATTCTTGCCATCTCTTCTTAATATCTTATGCTTCTGTTAGGTCCATACCATTTCTGTCCTTTATTGAGCTCATCTTTGCATGAAATGTTCCTTTGGTATCTCTGATTTTCTTGAAGAGATCTCTAGTCTTTCCCATTCTGTTGTTTTCCTCTATTTCTTTGCATTGATCGCTGAGGAAGGCTTTCTTATCTCTTGCTATTCTTTGGAACTCTGCATTCAGATGTTTATATCTTTCCTTTTCTCCTTTTCGCTTCTCTTCTTTTCACAGCTATTAGTAAGGCCTCCCCAGACAGCCATTTTGCTTTTTTGCATTTCTTTTCCATGGGAATGGTCTTGATCCCTGTCTCCTGTACAATGTCACGAACCTCATTCCATAGTTCATCAGGCACTCTATCTATCAGATCTAAGCCCTTAAATCTATTTCTCACTTCCACTGTATAATCATAAGGGATTTGATTTAGGTCATACCTGAATGGTCTAGTGGTTTTCCCTACTTTCTTCAATTTAAGTCTGAATTTGGCAATAAGGAGTTCATGGTCTGAGCCACAGTCAGCTCCTGGTCTTGTTTTTGCTGACTGTATAGAGCTTCTCCATCTTTGGCTGCAAAGAATATAGTCAATCTGATTTCAGTGTTGACCATCTGGTGTGTCCATGTATAGAGTCTTCTCTTGTGTTGTTGGAAGAGGGTGTTTGTTATGACCAGTGCATTTTCTTGGCAAAACTCTATTAGTCTTTGCCCTGCTTCATTCTGTATTCCAAGGCCAAATTTGCCTGTTACTCCAGGTGTTTCTTGACTTCCTACTTTTGCATTCCAGTCCCCTATAATGAAAAGGACATCTTTTTTGGGTGTTAGTTCTAAAAGGTCTTGTAGGTCTTCATAGAACCGTTCAACTTCAGCTTCTTCAGCGTTACTCATTGGGGCATAGACTTGGATTACTGTGATATTGAATGGTTTGCCTTGGAAACGAACAGACATCATTCTTTCGTTTTTGAGATTGCATCCAAGTACTGCATTTCAGACTCTTTTGTTGACCATGATGGCCACTCCATTTCTTCTAAGGGATTCCTGCTCGCAGTAGTAGATATAATGGTCATCTGAGTTGAATTCACCCATTCCAGTCCATTTCAGTTCGCTGATTCCTAGAATGTGGACATTCACTCTTGCCATTTCTTGTTTGACCACTTTCAATTTGCCTTGATTCATGGACCTGACATTCCAGGTTCCTATGCAATATTGCTCTTTACAGCATCGGACCTTGCTTCTATCACCAGTCACATCCACAGCTGGGTATTGTTTTTGCTTTGGCTCCATCCCTTCATTCTTTCTGGAGTTATTTCTCCACTGATCTCCAGTAGCATATTGGGCACCTACTCACCTGGGGAGTTTCTCTTTCAGTATCCTATCATTTTGCCTTTTCATACTGTTCATGGGGTTCTCAAGGCAAGAATATTGAAGTGGTTTGCCATTCCCTTCTCCAGTGGGCCACATTCTGTCAAATCTCTCCACCGTGACCCGCCCATCTTGGGTTGCCCCACGGACATGGCTTAGTTTCATTGAGTTAGACAAGGCTGTGGTCCTAGTGTGATTAGATTGACTAGTTTTCTGTGAGTATGGTTTCAGTGTGTTTGCCCTCTGATGCCCTCTTGCAACACTTACCGTCTTACTTGGGTTTCTCTTACCTTGGGCATGGGAGATTAGCTTATATTACTCAGCCATTAAAAAGAATACATTTGAATCAGTTCTAATGAGGTGGATGAAAATGGAGCCTATTATACAGAGTGAAGTAAGCCAGAAAGAAAAATACCAGTACAGTATACTAATGCATATATATGGAATTTAGAAAGATGGTAAAGATAACCCTGTATGCGAGACAGCAAAAGAGACATAGATGTATAGAACAGTCTTATGGACTCTGTGGGAGAGGGAGAGGGTGGGATGATTTGGGAGAATGGCATTGAAACATGTATATTATTATATGTGAAACGAATCGCCAGTCCAGGTTCGATGCATGAGACAGGGTGCTCGGGGCTGGTGCACTGGGATGACCCAGAGGGATAGGATGGAGAGGGAGGTGGGAGGGGGGTTCAGGATGGGGAACACGTGTACACCCATGGTGGATTCATGTTGATGTATGGCAAAACCAATACAATATTGTAAAGTAATTAGCCTCCAATTAAAATAAATACATTTATATTAAAAAAAAAAAGAGACTGGCTTACTAAAATGAGCATCAAACTCTTGTAATAGTGGTTACAACTCGGTATGAACCAATGATGTGCTGTGCTTAGTCGCTCAGTCGTGTCCGACTTTGTGACCAGGCTCCTCTGTTCATGGGGATTCTCCAGGCAAAAATACTGGAGAGGGTTGCCATGCCCTCCTGCAGAGGATCTTCCCAACCCAGGGATCGAACCCAAGTCTCCCGCACTGTAGGCGGATTCTTTACTCTCTGCACCAGCAGGGAAGCCCATGAACCGATGATACACGGTACATGTTGCATTTAGTATCTACTTTCACTGCTTACATGTCACAGCTTACGCTGAGGCATTTAAAAAGAAATTTCAAACTATGTTTACATTTCCCCTAAAGCCATAAAGTGGGTTCAAATGCACTTTTATTGCATCAGTTAGGTGACTTTTCAAAAGCCCCCAAGGATGGGGGCTGGTTGCCAGGCAGACCAGCCCCCTGGTTAGAGGTTTGGAACTTTCAACCCCAGCCCTGGACTTTTAGGGAGGGGAGAGGGGCTGGGGGTTGAGTTAATCACCAATAGCCAATGATGTAACCAATCATGCCTGTGTCAGGAAGCCACCATGAAAACCCTAACTGAAGGGATTCAAACAGTGTCTGGATTGTGAGCATATGGAGGTGCTGGGAGGGCATGGCAGCTCTTCACCCCTCTCCAGCACTGACTCAGGCATCTCTCCCATGTGGCTGTTCCTGAGTTGTACCTTTTAATAAGTTGGTAATCATAAGTAAAGCACTTTCCTGAATTCTGTGAGCAATTCTAGCAAATTATCAAACCTGAGGAGGGGGTCATGGGAATCTGATTTGTAGCCAGTCGGTTGGAAGTAGAGGTGACAAGAGGTGAACCTGAGAAAAAAATTCAGAACCCAGAAGTTGAGAGCTACGTTTTATTCGGTGGGGATTTTTAGTACTTCAAGCCCAGGAGGCAGCATCTCAAGTAACCTGAGAGAACTGCTCTGAGGAGATGAGCAGGGAGCCAGGATATAATAGTTTTGTAACAAAGGGTGGTAGTCTGAACATCAAAAGGTGGATGCTAATTAAAGATAAAGGACAGAAATGGTATGGACCTAACAGAAGCAGAAGATATTAAGAAGAGGTGGCAAGAATACATAGAAGAACTGTACAAAAAAGATCTTCATGACCCAGATAATCATGATGATGTGATCACTCACCTAGAGCCAGATATCCTGGAATGTGAAGTCAAGTGGGCCTTAGAAAGCATCACTACGAACAAAGCTAGTGGAGGTGATGGAATTCCAGTTGAGCTATTTCAAATCCTGAAAGATGATGCTGTGAAAGTGCTGCACTCAATATGCCAGCAAATTTGGAAAACTCAGCAGTGGCCACAGGACTGGAAAAGGTCAGTTTTCATTCCAATCCCAAAGAAAGACAGTGCCAAAGAATGCTCAAACTACAGCACAATTACACTTATCTCACATGCTAGTCGGAGAAGGCAATGGCAACCCACTCTAGTACTCTTGCCTGGAAAATCCCATGGATGGAGGAGCCTGGTGGGCTGCAGTCCATAGGGTCACTTAGAGTCGGACACGACTGAGCAACTTCCCTTTCACTTTTCACTTTCATGCACTGGAGAAGGAAATGGCAACCCACTCCAGTGTTCTTGCCTGGAAAATCCCATGGACGGAGGAGCTTGGTAGGCTGCAGTCCATGGGGTCACTGAGGGTCGGACACGACTGAGCGCCTTCACTTTCACTTTTCACTTTCATGCATTGGAGAAGGAAATGGCGGCCCACTCCAGTGTTCTTGCCTGGAGAATCCCAGGGACGGGGGAGCCTGGTGGGCTCGTCTATGGGGTCGCACAGAGTCGGACACTACTGAAACGACTTAGCAGCAGCAGCAGCAGCAGCACGTGCTAATAAATTAATGCTCAAAATTCTCTAAGCCAGGCTTCAGCAATATGTGAACTGTGAACTTCCAGAGGTTCAAGCTGGTTTTAGAAAAGGGAGAGGAACCAGAGATCAAATTGCCAACATCTGCTGGATCATGGAAAAAGCAAGAGAGTTCCAGAAAAACATCTATTTCTGCTTTCTTGACTATGCCAAAGCCTTTGACTGTGTGGATCACAATAAACTGTGGAAAATTCTGAAAGAGATGAGAATACCAGACCACCTGATCTGCTTCTTGAGAAACCTATATGCATGTCAGGAAGCAACAGTTAGAACTGGACATGGAACAACAGACTGGTTCCAAATAGGAAAAGGAGTACGTCAAGGCTGTATACTGTCACCCTGCTTATTTAACTTCTATGCAGAATACATCATGAGAAACGCTGGGCTGGAAGAAGCACAAGCTGGAATCAAGATTGCCGGGAGAAATATCAATAACCTCAGATATGCAGATGACACCACCCTTATGGCAGAAAGTGAAGAGGAACTCAAAAGCCTCTTGATGAAAGTGAAAGTGGAGAGTGAAAAAGTTGGCTTAAAGCTCAACATTCAGAAAACTAAGATCATGGCATCTGGTCCCCTCACTTCATGGCAAATAGATGGGGAAACAGTGGAAACAGTGTCAGACTTTATTTTTTTGAGCTCCAAAATCACTACAGATGGTGACTGCAGCCATGAAATTAAAAGACACTTGCTCCTTGGAAGGAAAGTTATGACCAACCTAGACAGCATATTCAAAAGCAGAGACATTACTTTGCCAATAAAGGTCCATCTAGTCAAGGCTATGGTTTTTCCAGTGGTCATGTATGGATGTGAGAGTTGGACTGTAAAGAAAGCTGAGCGCAGGAGAACTGATGTTTTTGAACTGTGGTGTTGGAGAAGACTCTTGAGAGTCCCTTGGATTGCAAGGAGATCCAACCAGTCCATTCTAAAGGAGATCAGTCCTGGGTGTTCTTTGGAAGGAATGATGCTAAAGCTGAAACTCCAGTACTTTGGCCACCTCATGCGAAGACCTGACTCATTTGAAAAGGCTCTGATGCTGGGAGGGATTTGGGGCAGGAGGAGAAGGGGACAACAGAGGATGAGATGGCTGGATGGCATCACCAACTTGATGGATGTGAGTTTGAGTGAACTTTGGGAGTTGGTAATGGACAGGGAGGCCTGGCGTGCCGCACTTCATGGGGTTGCAAAGAGTCAGACACGACTGAGTAACTGAACTGAACTGAACTGAATTAAAGATAACCAGGTATCTCAAATTAAAGAATTTGGCACTTTTCTATATGGAAGATGCAAGAGTCTGGGCTCACTGTAATCACTCATTTCATATGCATCTCACCTACCGGGGGCTAGTATCCTGTGTTTTCTTATCCTAGATTTCCTCAGGGCTCAGTGTAGAGAGTGGCTGCAGCCTAATGGTTACTAGATGGCCAATATTCTTTTCCTTCTTGAGTTACCTCAAGGCTCACCAGCTCACCTTAGTCGGTTGTGGTTTCAGTCACTAATAACTGTGACATCCTTTGCTTACTGGTATGGCCGGGAAAATTCCATTTCTCACAACTTAGACTTGCAATTGGCATCTGAAGCGGGGGTGGTCTTGTGGGGTTGAGTCTCTCACCTGTGGGGTCTGCACTGACTCCAAGTACTGTCTGAATTGAGATAAACTGTATAGAATTTGTCCCTCATGCCTGGCTTTTTTTTTCTGTGGAAAAACTTTAGCCAAAGAATAAGTTTAATCAGCAAAGTGAGAACTTGCGGAAACAAAGGAAAATAGTCAAAGGAGATAAAATAATAATAATGTAGCAATTAAGCAAAGTCAAGGACCTCTCGTTCCCCCTCAAGGACTATGGATGATATGCTGAACCATCTCCTGTGAGCTGTTGTATAGAAATTGAAACCCCCACCATGGGGAGAAGTTAACTACTGATGACCAGACTGTAGCCATGACAGAAGCTGCCACAGTTCTGAGAACTGGCCTTAGGGAAATGGGAGCAAACTGACCCTAGGACTAAAGAGTAACTGTGCGTAAAAACAGTCAAGATAATGCTGGTCAGACCTCTGATGGCCAATTTCAAGATGACTATCAGAGTTGACTGTGCTGTTTCTGCATGTAGCCCCCTCCGTCTGACTATAAAATCTCTTGCCCCCAGTGGTCTTGTGTGCATGTGTAGGGTGGGGGGAAGGTCAGCCTTTGGACAGATGTCTGCCCTCTCCCCAGGTTGCCAGCCTCCAAAATAAAGCAAACTTTCCTTTCCACCTACCTGGCCCCTTTATTGGCTTTTGAGCGGTGAGCAGCTAGACCTGGGTTTGGTCACAATAGCAGGCTTTGGGATCCGCTTCCAGAGAATATGAAAACTCACCCAAAGACCCAGAGCCTTTTAATGCTCAAGCAGACACTAGAACACACGCCTCCTCAAGAGACTCACAGTCGTGGGTGGGGGAGTGGGTGCAGACAAGTGTGCCTGATATGGTGTCCCCCTAGTCCCTGCTGCAGAGAGAAGGCAGACAGGCAGGGAGCGGGCTGTGTGGACGCTCCTGAGCCTGGCTGCCCCGTGGCCCCTGCTTCCTCCTGACCCCGGGCTTACTGTGACGTCACCCAGGACCAGCCCTGCCATGCGTTTGTGATGGCTGCCACTGAAGCAGCCACGGCTGGCATTTTGTCAGCTTTGGCTCGGGGCCCAGGTTGGGAAATTCTGGACTGGAATGAAAAGACAATGCTCCAGCTTCTAATTCCACTGCTCATGGCACTCAAGGGACGTGCCCAGAAAACTTCAGGTTTGTGCCAGGCTGAGCCAGAGCAAAGGGTGGGCGGATGCCTGCACCCTCTTACCTGGCTCCTGTAGAGCTGATTTAGAGGCCAGAGGGGGTGCAGAGCTGGAGCAATTGGCTCAGGAAATGAGATTACAGCGGATGAATCAAAGTAGATGGATTGGCCTCAGTGAATACACCAGTTAAAATGATCCTGCAGGGTCTGGACCCAGAGATCTGGAAGAATAGAGCCATTAAGAAGCTATGTCAAAGGGTGGGGGTGGCGGTGGGGGTGGAGAAGTTTCACAGGCTGGTTGACTCCAGCCTGTTCCAGCAGAGGTCAAGTGGCTCAAAAGAAGCAGCCCCCGTCTTCCCCTTCTCCTGCCTGGGCCACGGGCTTTTGTCCTTTGAGCTGTGGCTAGTGTGGGACTCCATAGGCTTTTTTTGTTTCCACTTTGTTTACAATGGTTTGCACTGTGAGGAACTCCAGAACAGGCTGTGTCTGTTATGTCTCAGTGTCTTCTTATACTCTGATACAACTATAACGCCATCATCTGAAAATCCTCAAAGTTTGCTGCATGAGTTTCAGTTCTTCTCATTTAAGCATAATGATTTTTTTTTCCTTTAAAAAATGTAGTTTGGTCAATGTCAGTGTACATCAGGGATGGGAGTGTATGTGCAGAGTGAGAGTGTGTGTGTGTAAGTGTATTTACAAGCCATCTTTCCTCCGACTCATTTTGAAGTTATTTGACAATTCCAACAAAGCAACAGGAATATCACATCTTAAAACTTAAACCACAAACCCAGTTTTATTTGGAACTGCTGTGTTTTATTGAAAATATCTAAATATATTAAGAAGAGTCTGAGTCATCTGGCAGAACGGTGGTGTAGCTGTGATAAATGAGTGTCTGTATAAGGGAACTGGAATATAGAGCATTCATCCAGGGCTTGAAAACAATTAGGGATGGGTTTCAGGCTGAAGTATCACAGGAGATGAACAGCCAATGGAAATCCTTGATGGCAAAGTCTCTGAGGATTGCATGCTCGTAAGGTAGTAGAGTACCAGTGAGTTCCCATGGAGTCTAGCCTAAGGCAGATATATAAAGTGTATATTAGAACAGAGCCTGCATCTTTTGGCACAAAGGACTGTGTCCCGAGAAGCAACTCCAAAGGCCAATTTCACTGCTTTCAGTGATTCTAGAATCAGAATGCCTGGTCCTAGCCCTTACTAGCTGTATGGCACTAGCACAGGGGTGTGGGTTTGATTCCTGGTCAGGGAGCCAAAATCCCACATGCCTTGTAACAACAAACTGAAATATAAAATGGAAGCAATCCTGTAATAAATTCAATAAAAACTTTGAAAAAGGTCCATGTCAATGAGAAATAATAATTTAAAAAAAGAACAAGAACAACTGACTTGAAGGGAAGTGTGATATTCTGACAGTGGCTGCTGCTGCTAAGTCGCTTCAGTTGTGTCTGACTCTGTGCCACCCCGTAGACGGCAGCCCACCAGGCTCCTCCGTCCGTGGGATTCTCCAGGCAAGAAGAGTGGAGTGGGTTGCCATTGCCTTCTCCTCTGACAGTGGAGGAGGAGTTAAAAAAAAAACAACGCCAGTTTCAGGAAAGTAACATCTCCAAAAATAAATATCTACTAATTTATTGTCATAAACTCAGTTTACTCAGCAAACTATATTCATTTAGTTTTGAACATTTTGTCAGCATTCAACATGAAGTGAATGATGATCATTTGTTCAAGTGCTCCTAGTTGTAGAGTTCTCATTAGTCTTTGACCGAAATATTAAATTAATTCAACCATTGCAACCACTGACCTGATCTGTTCTTAAACATGGTGGCAACAAACCCAGAAGATTTCATAGGTAAAATCTGAATGAAGGATTCAAGCAGTGGACTCTGGTTTAGTTTAAATCTCTTAAAAACAAACATTTGTCTCAAATGCTATATCTGAGGCAGCCAGAGTATCTAGAAGGATGCCTACTACTGAGTATCAACTTTAAGAAGCAAAACTGAAATAAGCATGGGGCATTGGCGAGAGCTGTGCTGAGATATTGCCACATATTCATGCTAAATGCCCTTTAGAGCACAAGGGGAGTATGCATCCAAATGTGTGTTCTCACCTGAGAGTTTAAGAAGTTCTCAGGAGGTGGAGGAGATGGTGGGGAGGAGAAAAAGGAGACCAAAAGCAGAGGTGAGAGAAAGGGACCCTTCACTCTCTGATTATTTTTATTTTTTGCAGTTTTTAAAAAAAATTTATTGAAGTATAATTAATTTACAATGTGTTAGTTTCAGAAAGTGAAGAACTAAAGAGCCTCTTGATGAAAGTGAAAGAGGAGAGTGAAAAAGTTGGCTTAAAGCTCAACATTCGGAGAACGAAGATCATGGGATCCGGTCCCATCACTTCATGGGAAATAGATGGGGAAACAGTGTCAGACTTTATTTTTCTGGGCTCCAAAATCACTACAGATGGTGACTGCAGCCATGAAATTAAAAGATGCTTGCTCCTTGGAAGGAAAGTTATGACCAACCTAGATAGCATATTAGAAAGCAGAGACATTACTTTATCAACAAAGGTCCGTCTAATCAAGGCTATGGTTTTTCCAGTAGTCATGTATGGATGTGAGAGTTGGACTGTAAAGAAAGCTGAGTGCTGAAGAATTGATGCTTTTGAACTGTGGTGTTGGAGAAGACTCTTGTGAGTCCCTTGGACTGCAAGGAGATCCAACCAGTCCATTCTGAAGGAAATCAGTCCTGGGTGTTCATTGGAAGGACTGATGTTGAAGCTGACACATCAATATTTTGGCCACCTGATGTGAAGAGCTGACTCTTTTGAAAAGACCCTGATGTTGGGAAAGATTGAAGGTGGGAGGAAAAGGGGACGACAGAGGATGAGATGGTTAGATGGCATCACCAACTCATTGGACATGAGTTTGGGTAAACTCTGGGAGCTGGTGATGGACAGGGAGGCCTGGTGTGCTGCGGTTCATGGGGTCACAAAGAGTCGGACACAACTGAGCAACTGAACTGAACTGAGTTTCAGGTGTACAGAAAAGTCGATCAGTTACACATATACAAACATCCACTTTTTAAAAAAGATTCTATTGGTGATAATTTCTGAGAAAGTTTCCCTGGTGGTTCAGATGGCAAAGGGTCTGCCTCCTGCAACGCAGGAGACCTGGGTTCAATCCCTGGGTTGGGAAGATCCCCTGAAGAAGGAAATGTCTACCCAGTCCAGTATTCTTGCCTGGAGAATCCCATGGACAGAAGAACCTGGCAGGCTACAGTCCATGGGGTCACAAGGAGTTGGACACAACTGAGCAACTAACACTCTTCCTATATAGGTCATTACAAAGTATTGAGCAGAGTTCCCTGTGCTATATACAATAGGTTCTTACTAGTCATCTATTTTGTATATAGTAGTGTGTGTATGTCAATCCCAGTCTCTCAATTTAGCCCTCTCTCCTCCTCTCCCCTGGTAATCATAAGTTTGCTTTCTACGTCTGTGATTCTGTTTATTTTTTTTTGTAAATAAGTTCATTTTTACCCATTTTTAAAGATTTCACATATAAGCGATACTATATGATATTTGTCTCTCTGTGTCTGACTTACTTCACTCAGTTATGCCAGTCTCTAGGACCATCTATGTTACTGCATATGGCAATGATTTGTTCTTTTTTATGGCTGAGTAATAGTTCATGTCTGGATTCCAAAATTTGGGGGCAATATGAAAACTAGGGGCAAGAGATAAGAAATATTTGTCCTGAACCAACCAAAGATGACTCCTGGGTATTGATGAGAAGGATTAGAGCAAACGATACAGCTAAATTGGCTGAGGAGGGACTCCAGAGATTACTGATGTTCTTATGCCATGTAAAGGCAATCATGACAGATGGACATGGACAGACTCCTTAGAGAAAAGCTCCTTGATGCTGGGAAGGATTGAAGGCAAGAGGAGAAGTGGACGACAGAGGAAGGGATGGTTGGATGGCATCACCAACTCAACGGACATGAGTTTGAATAAACGCCGGAGTTTGTTGGACAGGGAGGCCTGGTGTGCTGCAGTCCATGGGGTCACAAAGAGTCAGACACAACTGAGTGACTGAACTGAGTAACTTTTTAGCAAAAGGAATGAATTTATAAGCACATAAGGGAAAAATCATACAGGAATAGTTTTGACTCAGCAACAAATTTTAATTTCCTGAACATCAAAGACAAAAGAAATGACAAATTGGGTTAAGTCCTTATAGTATTTTTTTCAGCTAAAGAATTATCATCTTTAATGTCTAAATAGCTTTTTTACAAAATGATATGTACATATCATACCTAAGCTCCTTCCACTTACCTGCCCCCCAACCAGCACTCCACCTGTACCCAGGAAGGGTGCCGTAGCCCAGCTGCTCTCTGGAGAGGTGTTTCCTGCGTGGAGAGCAATCAGTTCAGTGCTAAGCTTCATGTCTGACTCTTTGCAATCCCATGGACTGTAGGCTGCCAGGCTCCTCTGTCCATGGGATTCTCCAGGCAAGAATACTGGAGTGGGTAGCCATTTCCTACTCCAGGGGATCTTCCCGACCCAGGGATCGGACCTATGTCTCTTTCATCTCTGGCATTGGCAGGCAGATTCTTTACCTCTAGCACCACCTGGAAAGCATCTCTGGGTAGCAATGCAGACTGGCAAACCTCTCTCTTCCCTTGTGTGGCAAACCTATGTTCTCCAGTGAATCCTGAATCCCAACCTGGGGGAGGGACTCCCTTGCCAAGTTTGGTCCTTCTTTTCTTCCCTAACCCTGGGGTATTCTTGGAGTCCTCTAGACTCTTTGTATTAAATAGTTACTCCTCTGTTATCCTTTATAACTCTTTTTTAAAAAGATTTTTTTTTTAATGTGGAACATTTTTAAAATCTTTATTGAATTTGTTACAGGAGTGTTTCTGTTTCATGTTTTGGTTTTTTGGCCATGAGATATGTGGGACCTTAGCTTCCCGATCAGGGGTCAAACCTGCTCCTTCCTGCGTTGGAAAATGGAGTCTTAACCAGGGGACTGCCAGGGAAGTCCCTCATCTATAATTCTTTCTTTTTAATTAATTAATTAATTTTAATTGGGGGCTAATTACTTACAATATTGTGGCGGTTTTTGCCACACACTGACATCAATCAGTCATGGGTGTACATGTGTCCCCCCATCCCAAAACCCCTCCCACCTCCCTCCCCATCCCATCCCTCAGGGTCGTTCCAGTGCACCAGCCCTGAGCGCCCTGTTTCATGCATCAAACTTGGACTGATCATCTATTTCACATATGGTAGTATACATGTTTCAATGCTATTCTCTCAAATCATCCCACCCTCACCTTCTCCCACAGAGTCCAAAAGTCTGTTCTTTACATCTGTGTCTCTTTTGCTGTCTTGCATATAGGATCGTCATTACCATCTTTCTAAATTCCATATATGTGCATTAATATGCTGTATTCGTGTTTTTTCTTTCTAACTTACTTCACTCTGTGTAATAGGCTCCAGTTTCATCCACCTCATTAGAACTGACTCAAATGTAGTATTTTTAATAGCTGAGTAATATTCCATTGTGCATATGTACCACAACTTCCTTATCCATTCATCTGTAGATAGACATCTAAGTTGCTTCCATGTCCTGGCTATTATAAACAGTGCTGTGATGAACATTGGGGTACACGTGTCTCTTTCAATTCTGGTTTCCTCAGTATGTATGCCCAGAAGTGAGATTGCTGGATCATAAGGCAGTTCTGTTTCCAGCTTTTTAAGGAATCTCCACACTGTTCTCCATAGTGGCTGTACTAGTTTGCAACTAGTACAGCCACTATGGAGAACAGTTCTCTTTTGTCCACACCCTCTCTAGCATTTATTGCTTGTAGACTTTTTGATGGCAGCCATTCTGACTGGCATGAGATGGTGCCTCATTGTGGCTCTGATTTGCGTTTCTCTGATCATGAGCGATGTAATTCTTGATAGTAAGCTTTTCCTGTCCCAGCCCTGCATAGTCTCTGTTTCCTGAATGGACCCTGCACATCTTTGCACTTCTCCGCTGCCATTCCAACAACTTGACAGCTCCTGCTGTATCGCCGCCCTGACCTTCCCAGATCTCACAGCTCCTCTTGAATGTGAGGGACAAAGAGTACAGGGGGTGTGTTTGACTGGAGTGGTCTGAGGTCTGTCCTCTCTGCACCAGCCCACTTCACTCAGTTCTATCCCAGCAGTCTCTGCTGGGAAGGCGTGATAAGGATTTCTTAGTGCTTCTCCTGGACCAAGCGTTCTTTCTTTTCCCTTTCAGATGAAGTTCACTGTGGCTACAGACCCAAGTTTTCAAACTCAACCGTGCTACAAGCTCACGAACTGTTGAACGTCCAGGATGGCGAGTTCCCATGGCAAGTGAGTATCCAGATCTCGCAGAAACACCTCTGTGGAGGCTCAATCATACATCGGTGGTGGGTTCTGACCGCTGCACACTGCTTCCCAAGAACCTTGTAAGTTTCTGAGGCGTTGTCTTACTTTACATCAGGTTTTCTCGATGTATTGCCTGGGCTGGGTAGCTTAGTGGGTTACTACATGACACATGTGAAGCCATGGGCTCTACCCCAAGTGTGTGTCCACTGGACTTGTACCGAAAGGTATCTGCTCTATACTTACTCTCTCAAGCTAACCAGATCCAAACATTGGCTGCTAGTCGTGACTATGCGCCCAGTATAGGAAAATCAGTACAAAGCTTCCCCTCCCCTGCCTGCCCTCTGTGTAGACCACCACTGTATTCACTCACTGTACACATACAGGCTACCACATGCTGTTTTAAGTGATGACAATACGGTAGTCCGCAAGACAGTCAAGTCTCCAGTTGTCAAGGAGTTCACAGTCCAGTTTCTTGGGTGGATTCACCCCACTGTCTTCTGTGGGAAAGTCTCCTTGAGCTGACTGTTCACTAGCCCAGAGTTTTGCCTGAGTTTAGACCCCTGACTTCTGCCACTCTGATCTCTAGCCTCTCTTCGGCCACTGTACACCCAATGCTTTGGACTTCTCAGTATTCAACTCTAAACTCTACTGTTTACAAAGTGTTAAAGTGTTAGTCACTCAGTTGTGTTCGACTCTTTGTGACCCCATGGACTGTAGCCCACCAGGCTCCTCCATCCATGGAATTCTCCAGGCAAGAATACTGGAGTGGATAGACATTTCCTTCTCCAGGGGAATCTTCCTGACCCAGAGGGATGGAACCTGGGTCTCCTGCATTGCAGGCAGATTCTTTACCGTCAGAGCCACAAGGTGTTAATAAATGTGCCTGTAAGTGAGAAATGCAATATGACTATTATTATATTGTAGTTTGTAGTTATTATATGCATTCTTTAGGTTAGAAATGACCTTGGAAAACATCACTGTGGTCATGGGATCCAGAACACTCAAGGACTCCCGCCTGGAGAGAAAGCAAGTGCAGAAGATAATTATTCACAAAGATTATGAACCACCTCACCTGGACAGCGACCTCTCCCTGTTGCTGCTTGCCACACCAGTACAATTCAATAACTTCAAAATGCCCATCTGCCTGCAGAAGAAGGAGAAGATCTGGGGCCGCTGCTGGATGACAGAGTGGGTGATGGCTCCTTCATATGGTATGTACCTTCCCTTCTGAACCCAGAAAATTTATGCCTAAATGTCTAGCCCCAGGCTAGACAGCATGATGCTTTGGAAGACTCAGGTCGGAATTTTGGTCTCACCACCCTCGCTTTGTGATTCCGACCTAGCTCCCCCAGATTATTTTCTTTCATGTTTTCTCATCTGTAGAATGACAAGACTGCAGCCTTCAAATACCCTGTGTGGATTAAATTAAGTGAGATTATACATGTAAGGTCCTTACCATCAATACAAGCCTGGAACATCAGTTCAGTTCAGTTCAGTCGTGTCCGACTTTTTGCGACCCCATGAATCACAGCACGCCAGGCCTCCCTGTCCATCACCAACTCCTGGAGTTTACTTAAACTCATGTCCATCGAGTCAGTGATGCCATCCAGCCATCTCATCCTCTGTTGTCCCCTTCTCCTCCTGCCCCCAATCCCTCCCAGCATCAGGGTCTTTTCCAATGAGTCAACTCTTCGCATGAGGTGGCCAAAGTACTGGAGTTTCAGCTTCAGCATCAGTCCCTCCAATGGAACATAGACGAACCTAAATGCACGGGAGTGATGGTGATTTCTTTCGGAGCCCAGAAGCACTGTAGAAAGAAAGCTTGGATTCTTCCCTCCTAGGTGGTTTTACAAGCACATCTCCCCAAATGTTTATCATCAGATGAAGCTCATGTAGACTTCCCTGGTGGCTCAGATGGTAAAGAACCCACCTGCCAATGCAGGGGACAAAGGAGATGCGGGTTTGGTCCCTGGGTAGGGAAGATCCCCTGGAGGAGGGCATGGCAACCCACTCCAGTATTCTTGCCTGAAGAATCCCATGCACAGAGGAGCCTGGTGGGCTCCACGAGGTTGCAAATAGTTGGACACGACGGAGTGGCAACACTTTCACTAGACCACCATCCTGAGACGACTCTGAGACAGTGATTCCCCAAGCAAGCACAGTCCTCCGCTACCTCCAGGCTGACTAGACAGGGATGCCAGAAGGCGATGAGCAGGATCCTCTTGGATCCGGGTTGTTTCTTTCCTTCGAGATGGCACCTTTAGGTATGCCATCCTCCTGGCCTCTCCACTGGCCTGGCAGAGGTGGGTACAGAAGTTAGGCTGTTATGAACCTCTGCACAAGGCAAACCTGGCTGTGAAGAGATGGTGGGGTCACTGAGAAAGCTCTTTCCATACTCACCTGGCAGAGGCTGGGGTGAGGGTTTGGTAGGCTGCTTCCAGAGGGAGTGAGCTTCCCAATGGGAAGCAGAGAAATAAGCAGAGATGGAGAAACCACTCCTGGGAGATGGTGGAGAGGAGATTGAGTGGGCATTGGGTTAGGTCACTCTAAGTCTGTGATGGTCTGAGTGTCTACATGCTTGCCAGGGCCTCCACCCTCGTCACTTGTGGGTCCATCCCTCTCCGTGGTGGAGCAGTGCTCATCCTTACTCTGCTGCTGCTGCTGCTAAGTCGCTTCAGTTGTCTGACTCTGTGCAACCCCAGAAACGGCAGCCCACCAGGCTCCCCCGTCCCTGGGATTCTCCAGGCAAGAACACTGGAGTGGGTTGCCATTTCCTTCAATGCAGGAAAGTGAAAAGTGAAAGTGAAGTCACTCAGTCGTGTCTGATTCTTAGCAACCCCATGGACTGCAGCCTGCCAGGCTCCTCCGCCCATGGGATTTTCCAGGCAAGAGGACTGGAGTGGGGTGCCACTGCCTTCTCCGCATCCTCACTCTAGCTTCCTCATTTTGCTAGACCGAAAGGACAACTTCAACATGTACCTGCAGAAGCTGAGAGTGGTGCAGATTACCTGGAGAGACTGCAGCCAGAGGGTAGACCACCTCTCCAGGAACATGCTTTGCGCCTGGCAAGAACTGGGCACCAAAGGCAACTGCCAGGTACTCAGCCCCCATCTCAGCTCCAACCTCCACATGCCCCACCACGTTCTGGGTTCCCAGGAGGGAGACAAGGAGGGAAGCCCTAGCCCAGGGGTCCCCAACCTCTGGGCCATAGACAGGAGGTGAGCTGTGGGTGAGTGAGCCAAGCCCCATGTGTATTTACAGCTGCTCCCCATCACTCTTATTACTGCCTGAGCTCCGCCTCCTATCAGATCAGTGGCAGCATGATAAATGTAATGTGCTTGAATTATCACCAAACCACCCTCCAACTGGGTCCAAGGAAAAACTGTCTTCCACAAAACAGCTCCCTGGTGCCAAAAAGGTTGGATACCACTTCCCTGACCCATGCCACTAGGACCCTCTCACTCTGCACTCTAGTTAGAGGTGCTGTTGATTGCTCTAGACTGTTCCTTCTCTCTTTTCTCATTCTTAGGGAGACAGTGGGGCACCTATGGTCTGTACTATCCATGGAAGCCAGAGGCTCTTCCAAGTGGGTGTGTTCAGTTGGGGCATACGATCTGGCTTCAGGGGGAGGCCTGGTATGTTTGTGTCTGTGGCTCAATTTCTTCCATGGATCCAGGAAGAAACAGAAAAGGAGGGGAAAGCCTACACCTTCTCAGGAACTCAGAGAAGCAGCTCCCTGCATCGTGTTCTGTGGTACCCCATATGGTTTGGCTTGGGGGTCTCAAGTACAGCTTACCAGCATGTTTACTGGTGATAAATCAGGTCACTAAGCTTCAGATCCATACTATCTTCTCCTCCTTTCTCCCCACCCATCCTTACACAAGTACCTTTGAAGCATTCCAGGGTTTCTCTGTTAGACCCTGGAAGATAGACATGGAGTCTGTGATCCCAAATCTCACAGGAGCTATTGCTTGCGCTGCTTTGAGTTGGGATGTCAAGATCAGTGAATCCCACGGACATCAACACGTTGCCTTACTTCTGTTCTACTATAACCAATTGATCAGAAGTTGTGCCAAGTGGAAAACCATGTGAGGAATAACTAGTCATTTAGTGAGTTATGGGTGGTTAGGTGGCAGAAGCTTTGTGGGCAAGGCAGACACATCCATATACAGATTAATGTCTATTTCTATGATGAAAAATTACTGCCTACTCCAAAAGGGAAGAAGTCAAGTATGACTGACCTTCCACAAGATGGGTTACACGTCTGACCATCCTCAGCCTATGGATGATGGCCATAACAGGGTACCCTGAGGGTGCTGAGCCTCCGAATGGAGTTGTACTTTTCAATGCCTAATTTAACACCGTATCCTCGTGACTCAATTAAGGGATGGAGTTAGAGGATCAGTGAGCAGGTCACATTTAATAAATTCATCCTGACATTCCTACCCAAGATTTTGTACTCCTTCTTTTATATTTTACAAAGAATTCCATTTAATGTAGGCCATCTCTTATCCAGGGTTTTAGTCTGTCAACTAAACAAACAGAGCTACTTCTAGCTGTGCCAGGTTACTCATTAGAATACAGATTTTCTCTAAAGTGCTCTCAGACTGATACATTTGGTCCAATCATTTATTACTTTATCCTCTGCCTAATTCTTTTAGAGGGCTTTCCTGATGGCTCAGTGGTAAAGAATCCACCTGCTAATGCAAGAGACATGGGTTTGATTCCTGGGCAGGAAGATCCCCTAGGTAAGGAAACGGCAACCCATTCCAGTATTCTTGTCTGGAAAATCCCAAGGACAGAGGAGCCTGATGGACAGTCCGGGGTCACAAAAGAATTGGACATGACTGAGCATTTTAACAACTCCTTTAGAGTCTCTTCTCACACATAATCCTCAAGTGTCTACAAATATGCATCAGCGGAAGGTTGCAGGTCTGTTATTGTGGATAATATCTTCTCCTGGGTCAGATTTACCTGATCCCATATGAAGGATATTGGGATGACTTCACTTATGGTTCTGGCTGCCATAGGAGGTCGTAAGGATGGGTCATGGGGGAGAACCCAGTATCGTGTATGTATATATGCTTAGTTGATCAGTTGTGTCCAGTTTTCTGCAGCCCCAAGGACTGTAGCCTGCCAGTCTCCTCTGCCCATGAAATTTTCCAGGCAAGAATACCGGAGTGGGTTGCTGTTTGCTACTCCAGGGGATCTTCCCAACCCAGGGATGGTGAACCCATGTCTCCTGCATTGGCAGGAGCATTCTTTACCACCAGAGCCACCTGGGAAGTCCCCAGCATCTTCTGGGAAAGTAATTTCAGTTAAGTCATTACAAAGTCTTCATGGAGAGGAGACTAGCCTCCCAAGAATGGGGTAGAAGGACTGCTTCTAACAGGAATGGAAGTTCAGTGAGATTTTGAAGTATTTTATTTTTATTTTATTCTTTTTTGGCTGCACCACACAGCATTCAGGATCTTAGTTCCCCAACCAGAGATTGAGTCTGTACCCTCTGCCTTGGCATCAAGGAGTCTTTACCACTGGATAGCCAGGGAATTCCCAGATTTGAGGTTTTAAAGTACACTAACTCATTTTAATCCATCCAAACATTCCACTGTAATTTTCTTGGTCACCTTCTTCTCCAATTAATCACCATTTATGTATGGACCTAATGAAATTGTGAATTCAAGTTATGTTGTCATTCTGCCACCTGCAGGACCAACCCTGGGTCTAATTTTTG
Organism: Bos indicus; assembly: GCF_029378745.1. NCBI lineage: Eukaryota > Metazoa > Chordata > Mammalia > Artiodactyla > Bovidae > Bos > Bos indicus. Next base: position 8,605,422 of record NC_091767.1, read on the forward strand.
ATGCAATAGATAAAGAGATTCCTTTAGGGCAGTTGTAGAAACTTCTCTGGTTGTTGGATAATGCCTTTGAGTTGACAATGTAAAACTCCAATATTATTGTTCTTTCTTTCCCTGTAAACTTTCCACCGTATTTGGTAATAGTAGCTCTTGTACTTATCTCTTCCACCAGAAAATTCTATTGCAAATGTCACTTGTTCTCCTCTAACAGGATTCTAAGAATGACAGGTAATAATTTGAGAAACTGTTTTGACATTGCATACCCTGGTCTCCCAGAATCCCATTTTCCATCAGCAAAGAGGTCATTATTCCCTTCAAATCAAATTAGGCCTGACAAGAAATCTTAGATTCCCATCTGTGCAGTTGTATTTCCTGAAACCACATTCAATACCAAATAACTATATCAGTCAGGATTCTATCAGGAAAATAGAAAATAACCTACATATCTCAAGCCGAAAGGGATTTAGTACATAGAGATGGATGCTTACAGAACCATTAAAAGGGCTTGAGTGCAAAGGCCAAGAAAAACAGTTGCTTGCTTTGTGAAGCTCAGTAGGCCTCAGGAATGATAATAACTCACTGCTAATCATCTTATGATTCTCTTCAGCATTAATGTAACAATTTGCGGAAGGACACCCAAACTTAAAGGCCAAACCTCCCAACTGTCTTCTGCTGAAATCTTCATGCCTGTGTACAGCTGCTAAGGAAAACTGTTTCTCCTGGTCTCCTGCCTTCTAAAACTCGCCTGAGGATCTAAATCTGAAGCCTGCTGGGACTCTGAGCAATGTGAGCAGCTTTCAGCATCTAAAATTCTTAGGAGAGTTTAGAAAGGCAGAGATGGAGCTGAGCATCAAGACACAATAGCCGGCACACTGATAAACTAAATGTGGAAAGTAGAAGAACAATTCCCTCCAGTGATTGCTATGAGGATTAAATGAGCGAACACCTGCAAAGTCCTAAGCACAGTATATTATACGTGCGTTAAGTGCTTGACATTTTAAGTTTTTGATTGCTGAATCATCCAGTTCAAAAGACATTCATCCTGAATACACATAATGTCAGCTGGACGGCTCAGCCATCAGCCAACCAACCAGATCAGGAATCAGGCTCGTGAAGGTCCCCATCTATGAAGGTCCTTTTTCCAGAAAGCCCTGGATAACCTATATAACTGCCTGAGTGACCTGCTTCTCCCTTCCTGCACCCCAATTCCTGGTCATATGCTTTAAGTTAGTCAATAAAGAATGAATCTGCGAGACCCTATACACCCTACCCTCAATGCTAATGAAAGCGAGATCCCCAGGTCTGTTATATCTTTCTCTCTCTCCCTGCAACCTCAGGTGTGCTGTGTACACTCCAGGACTTGGAGTAATAAATCTTATTCCTCAAAGTTCCCTGTTGGGGTTCCCTGGTGGCTCATTGGTAAAGAATCTGCCTGCCAATGCAGAGACACGGGTTCAATCCCTGGTCTGGGAAGATGCCACATGCCTCAGAGCAACTAAGCCCACATGCCACAACGATTGAGCCTGTGCTCTAGAGCCCAGGAACCACAACGATGAGCCCATGTGCCACAACTACTGAAGCCCGTGTGCCTAGAGCCCGTGCTTCACAATGAGAGAAGCCATCATAATAAGAAGCCCTTGCATCACAACCAGAGATTAGCCCCTGCTTGCTGCAACTAGAGAAAAGCCCACGCCGCAATGAAGACCCAGCACAGCCACAAAAAAATAATTTTTTTTAAGTTCTCTGATGGTTTTTGCTGAAGCATATCCTGCCATCCTAATGAGAACCACAAAGGCTGATCCAGCCACTCACTGGAGGAGATGTCCATGGGGGCTGGCTGCAAGTAACACGGTCTGGACGAGTGCCACCCATATTCCTAGCTGACGGCATGGCTATCAATAGGCTGAGACCAACACAAAGCCATGAAAAGCCTTACTGGGCAGTTGGCTATCTTTATCCTCTCTGAAATAAGGATGGCTCACAGCTTTCAGTTCTGTTCTTTGGGAGGGAACACTGGGATGATACTGCAGTTATTTTCCATCTGTCCCCATTTCACCAGTACAAATCCACTGGCTGTCCTTCCCTGAGTCCCAGGAGGCTGACGCCTCCAGACTGGTCACCTGGGGAGGCGGGGGCGGTGTCCCTGAATGTCACATGGTTCGTCCTTGGCAGTGGGAGGCATGCACAGAGGCAGGAGGCAGGTAGGAGGAGATTGGGGGACTTCCTCGCTATCCCTTTCTGTTGGGGCCACTTGCTCCCAGGGGCAGGGTCCCTCCTTGACCTGGTTCCTGCCGGAATCTCCCCTCCACACCTGCCCTCCTCACTGGACTCCAACAACAAGGCTTCCTGTTCTTGTCCCGTAGCTGACGGCTACAGCTGGTCTCTGAAATGCCCTCCTTCATCAGGACACTTTATGATGCCCACAGCCTTCCACCCCGCCATGAAAGTAGCCTCACTTCAATTTTCTGAGTGGAATTTCCTTCTGGGACCTTCTTGAATTTCTCTGCTCAAGGTTATCTTCCTAAACACCCGGGCCTGAGGTTTTGGAGCCATCCCTTTGCTTACCCCTCAGCGGGCTAAAAGGAAATTCAGAAAGTCACAGCAGGGTTCATCAGATGGTCAGGCCATGGGTTCACACTGAATTCAAAGACTAGACCCACCGCCCTTCCTGGCGGACGTGAGGAATTCATCCCCAGGAGCCCAGAGGCTATCAGTAACAGCAGGTCCCTAACGGAGACAAGAGTCCTAGGTCCCGCCTCCCACCATTGTCTAAAACGGAATGCATAAACCCAGGTCGCATCTCTGTGGCCTTGAGCTCAGAGACCCCGAGCAGCCTGTACCAAGAAAGAACTAGGGCACAGCTGAAATCCAGAAGGGAGAGGAAACAGGCGGAGATCCACGGGGAACAATGTCTATTTCTTAATCCGTCTCCTGCCCCAAATAGCTGGGCTCTCCTCCCCCACTGGTGTTTACTGTGTTCCTCTCCCTGGCAGCAGGTGCCACCAGGCCTTAAACTGGGTCACAGAGGGCGGCGAGGAGCCGACCAGGCCCTCAGGCCACATCCTCCCCTGACTTCACTCCCCAGGCTCCAGACTGCAGGGGCAGAGCCCAGACTCCAGGTGGCTCCTGCCCTCCAGGGCGTCCAGGCAGGGTCCCTGCTGCCCAGAGCCACAACCAGCGAGGAGGCCATGCTCTGCCCATCCCGTGCTGGGGCAGAGGGGCCACACTGCCCCCCCTCTCACTGCAGCCGCAGTGAGTCCCCTCAGGAACCCCTCCTCCCCAGGGCAGCCAGAACCCACACAAGGGCTCCCAACACCCTGGGGGCAGAGCTAGTGTAGAGCGTAGAGTATAAATTTCAGAATCAGAAAACAAACAAATTAAACCCCAGATTTGAAACCCCAGACCCCTGAGACACAGGGAGGGAGATGCTTGCTCAGGATAACGCAGCGGGGAAGTGGCCCAGCGCAGGCCCCAAGCACCACTGCTCACCCTCTCCACCTCTGCGGCCACGTGTCTGCCCCTCCTGTCCCGACCCCGCCCCTCCCGTCCCGACTCCGCCCCTCCCGTCCGACCCCACCCCTCCTCCTTCCCAGGATCCCCGGCATCTGGTCCTGATGGCCCCTTTCTCTTCACAGGTTCTGTCGGAGCATGGTTTTGGCCTGTTCACCACGGACATCCGGGAGGGATAGACCTTTAACTACGTGGAGGATTACCACGAGCAGTACCTAGACAAGAACCCCAATGGGTTCTGTGACCTCGGGGGCACCGGAGTGTCCTGTGCCCTGGGTATTTATTTTGGACCCAGAATTCACATGTTGGAACCCTCGGCCCCAGCATGGCCATGTTTTCTGATGGTGACATTGAGGAAAGAATGAGCTTCCCAAGTGGTGATAATGGTAAAGAAGTCACCTGCCAATGCAGGAGACATAAGAGACCTGGTTCCATCCCTGGGTCCGGAAGAGCCCCTGGAGGAGGGCATGGCAACCCACTCCAGTATTCTTGCCTGGAGACTCCCAGGGACAGAGGAGCCTGTGGGCTACAGTCCATACAGTTGCAGAGAGTCGATCACGACTGAAGCGAGTTAGCATGGTTAGCATGCATGCCAGGAAAGAATTATGGCTAAATGAGGTCACAAGGCAGGGTTGGGGGTGGGGGGTGGGGTCTCACTCACTACCTGAATCCACAGGGAGGCCATGTGGGTCAGGAGGAACTGGGTCGGCTGCCACCTGGATCTTGGACTTCCAGCCTCTAGCACTGTGAGAAGATAAATTTCTGTTGTGTAAGCCAGCAGTCTATGGCATTTCATTAGGGCAGCTCGGTTTGACCAAGCCAGAATGAAAAAGGAATCACTCCCTATGTGGTCGGCTCTTGAGGTCACAACAAAAACACTTGAAAGGAAGCAGGCAGTTGTTTTGTGGTTCACAGTGGCTTTTTGAAATGCACGAAAGCATTTTTTAAGTCTGGTCTTTGAGATATAATTTAGGAAATTACCTTTTTAAGACATATGGTTCCATGAATTCTGACAACTGCCATATGGTTGTGTAACCACCACCACAGTCAAGGCATAGCACTTTCCACCACCCCAGAAAGTTCTCTGGTGCCCCTGGGAACCCGCCCCTGCCCCAAATCGCAGCCTCTGGTGACAGTTGGTGTGCTCTCTCTGCCTGTCTGTGCAGCATATGGAAGGCAGTAGCTAGCCAGCCTCTTCAACTTAGCAGAAGGCCTTGGAGGTTCCTGTGGTCAGTGGCCTGTTCCTTTTCATTATTCATGGCTATTACTGTTGTCTGGACGGACCACTGATAGACAGGTAGGGTGCTGTTTTTAAGTCAGTCGTGTCCGATTGTTTTGTGACTGTATGGACTGTTGCCCACCAGGCTCCTCTGTCCATGGGATTCTCCAGGCAAGTATACTGGAGTGGGTTGCCATTTCCTTCTCCAGGGGATCTTCCCGACCCAGGGATCAAACCAGCATCTCCTGCATTTACAGGTGGATTCTTAACTGCTAAGCCACCAGGGAAACCCATGTAGGGTGCTAGTTTTTAGTAATTATTTATAAAAACACCATAAGCATTACGTACCACACCACACATGTCTTAGTGTGGACATGTGTCTTCCTGCAATGGTGTTTTGATAAAAATGTGAATTCGTGCATACATGTGCTGGGATATTGGGAATTCTTGGGGATCTGAATGACAGTTGTGCACATGCTGTGTTCACCTGTTCAGAAGTTCAGGGCCAGCCATGGAAGCTATGTATATAAGCCAGGTGACCTTGGGAATCCTTTATTTATGCCCTGTTCCACCGTGTATGAACACATGCCCTCCAGGGCCCCCAAGTTTGCAAACACTTAAAGCTGCAATGAAATATTTCTCTCTGCTGAGCCCAAATTCATGTTGTTTTCCAAAGAACAGAGATAAGAGGCTGTGTCTCCCATTTCAGGCCCCCTCCTGGCAGAGAAAAGATTTGAGTTAGGTTGATGAATTCTAATGTAGGACTCTGAGCCTGTGCTCGCTCCACTGTGTCACCTGATTTGTTAGGATCAGCAGTCTTGGGTCCCTTCTGAAGAATACCTTCAGCTCTCTTTTTTCCTGCTGCATCAGTGAATCTGAGACGCCTTGATTTACAGGAGACCAGCTGGTGTGGAATCCTTCCACTCTGCTACCCGCCACCTCGCCAGTTCCACACTGACCTCTGCATCCCAGAGGACTGGCTCGTGGAATCATCAGCTTCCGGGCCAGGATGCCTCCTGGCTGTCTTGTCTGGACTGTGCTGGCTCCACCCAGTGCCCTATTGTGACCTGGGCAGCAGGCTGGGCTGTAAGACTGCAGGCACAGACAGCGAGGCCCTGAGGGGTCCCTCTGAAACTGCACGTGAGCAGTCCTACCTGAAGCCTCTCCATGGGCTTGAGTCAACGCCAGGGCCAATGACAAGATGGAGGGATGGAAGAGCCATGCTCCTGCTGCCGGTTGCCCTGCTGCTGCGCTGGCCACACAGCAGCCTGGAACGTAGGTCTCTGCCGGTGTTTGTAGTCTGCGCCTCTCCAGGGCTCTCGCTCCTTTGCCATCAGGTGTATCACCTGGGAGCTTGTTCAAAGGGTCAGGTTCTAGGATGCAGATTCTGTAGTTCTCGGTGGGATCCGTGGAACTGCCTCTCCAGTGAATCTGATGCCAGGGCCCCTGGACCAGACTTTCAGATCATTGCTCCCCACATACCCCCAACTGTGGAGAAGCCTGGTGTGTGTAACATCTATGTTAGGTACCAGTTTTCCAGAGTGAATGGCCAATGTTAGTAAATCCCTTGAGAAGGGTAACCAGCTGTCCATCTGAAGATGCTAACTAGCCCTGTCCTGCAGCTTTAAGGCCCCGTGTGATCCTTGAAAAGGAATTTCTCTGCTGTTTTCTCTTTGAAAACATTCTGAAGGATCATGTGGAGCCTAATTGGTCTAATGCAAAACATAAGTAATATAAGCTATAATGAAGGCAGTGTCTTAATACCTACTATGGATTCATCTCCCTGGGTCTGGAGAGCTTAGGGAGACTCGTGTTATATTTTCAATTTGTTGGTTGACAGTTAGCAAACCTCTATTACATGCTGGGAGCTGTTTATTTTTTTAAATTGGAGGATAATTGCTTTACAATGTTGTGTTGGTTTCTGCCATACAACAAATTGAATCCGCCTTAAGTGTACAACGTGCCCTCTCTGTTGAACCTCCCTCCCACTCCCATCCCACCCCTCTAGGTGGTCACAGAGCACCAGGCTGAGCTCCCCGTGTTATACAGCAACTTGGGAGCTGTTTTAGGAGAGAGATGTCTTTTGGTTTTGTCTTTGTTTTGGGTGTGTTGTGTGATCTTAGTTCCCTGACCAGGGATCAAACCCATGTTCCCTGTGGTGGAAGCGCAGAGGCTTAACCACTGGGCAAGCAGGGAAGTCCAGGAGAGAGATGTTTTATAGCAGAGAATGACATATTCAATTCCTACCCTTAAGGAGTTTTACTATCTAGTGTCTGGAGGGAAGTATTAATCTTAGAAATGAATAAATATAAGTTAATTCTGGTTCCTGTTAAATGGTATGAAACATATAAAACAGGCTAATGTGATGGGAGATCTGCAGGGGAGTGCTGAGACTGTCCTAGTAGGCAGTCATGGAAAGCTTTCCTGGGACGACAAGACTTGGGTGGAGACCCATCCTATGAGAAGGAAACCTATTTCCAAGCAGAAGTGACAGCAAGTGCAAAGGTCCTGAGCTGTGAATGAGTCCAGTGTGTTTTGGAGGCAGACAGGCCGGTTTAGTTGGAGCAGAGTGAATGGGGAGGGGTTGCTGGAGAAAGATGGGCTCATATAGGCACAGTGAGGACTTGGGGATTTTATTCCGGTGACAATGGGAAGCCATCAGAGAGTCTAACTGGGAGAGTGAAAAATGAGATGTGCTTGAGAAAGACATTCTGGCTGCTCCAGAGGATAGACTGTGGGGGTGCAAGAGTGGAAGTGGGGAGAAGCATTAGTGAGCAGGACAGGATAATAGCCAGGCTGGGTTTATAGCCACAGGGATGCAGAGGAGTGTCTGGCTTCTGTTTCAACATTGTTTGGTAATGTTGATGGAACTGGTTGCTGGGGAGTGAGAGAAAGAGAACTCAGGGATAACTCGAGCCTGATCTTCTTGCCTAAGCAAATAGATGGGTGTGGTACCATCCATAGAACTGTGCCAGGCTCATGAGAAAGACATAGAAGTGAGGTTAGGCAAGTAGACGGTTCAGTTTGGGCTGCTTTAATTTGAGGCTCCTCTTAGATGTTCTTAGGAACTATGGAATAGGGCAGTTGTTAAAGAGGGGATGGAGAAGGCAATGGTACCCCACTCCAGTACTCTTGCCTGGAAAATCCCATGGATGGAGGAGCCTGGTGGGCTGCAGTCCATGGGGTCGCTAAGAGTCAGACATGACTGAGCGACTTCACTTTTACTTTTCACTTTCATGCATTGGAGGAGGAAATGGCAACCCACTCCAGTGTTCTTGCCTGGAGAATCCCAGAGACGGGGGAGCCTGGTGGGCTGCTGTCTGTGGGGTCACACAGAGTTGGACACGACTGAAGCGACTTAGCAGTAAAGAGGGGGAGCTCAGCGGAGAGGCCTGAGGGTAAGCATGAGAGCTTTGAGTCTGTATAATGGTGATACTTGAACTTGGGCTGGGCTGGGCATTTGGCATTTCAGCCAAAATGCATAGGGAATAAAGTGGTCTGAGGATTCAGCCTTGAGTTTTGGAAGAGGAGGTGGATTCAGGGAAGCAGTATGAGAAGGAATGGCCACTGATGTCGGAAGATGACCAGCAAGGACATCCTCCCAAGGAAACACTGCACAGAGATAACCCCAGGTTGAACCAAGAGTCTTGGGCTCAACTGAGACTCCCTGATCCAGACTTGAATGAAACCAAATGTCATCCCTTTAAATTGATGTGACATGAAAAAATAGGCAGCAGACTGTGTTAATACTTATCTTTGTATTGAAGACGAGAGGACAGAGGCTCAGAGAGGTTAAATCAGTGGCTCTAAGATACACAGCTAGCAAACAGTGGGGCCAACTCAGAACTTCTGACTTCAAACCCTACTTCTTTCCCTCTTCACAGGTTCCCTGCCAGGTAGGAACTTTCCACGCTAAAATCCAGTCATGTTTCTCTTTCTCATGGTGACATATACTGAAAGGGTCTTTTTGGGGAAAAAAGATTTTCTGGGACATCCTGATGGTGCAGGCAAAGAAAAAATAAGTAAAAACCTAAGATGAGACCTCCCTATCTTAATCTGTTTGGTCACATCTCTGGATCTGGATCAATTAGTCACCTGGGAAAAAATCTAGAGTCTGCAGTAATTTCATTTCAGTGGGATTTGCAAGGGAAGATCTCCAAATTCCCCCACCAGGAGTTTTGCTCTGTGGTGCTGGCAGACGCAAGGCTTCATTCAGTTTTCTATCTGTAGATTATAGAAACCCCTTAGGATCCCAGCATGTATGTGTATGTGTTAGTCACTCAGTCATGTCTGACCCTTTGTGACCGCATGGACTATAGCCTGCCAGGCTTCTCTGTCCATGGAATTCTCCAGGCAAGAATACTGGAGTGAGTTGCCATCTCATTCTCCAAGGGACTCTCTTAAAATTCACAACCATGTGTCTCCTATTTTCCAAGCCAGTCCCAACTCTCATTTTCCACAAAGTTGAGCCATTGAGCATGCAAAAATATAGAAGAACTTTTGTACTTGCACAAAATTTTTTGTGTAAATACATTCACATTTCAATTTGCATGACCACTGATGGTCGCACTTAAACTGCGGTACTTAAAATCACATACCTCTTAAACAAAAATTCAGAATAGGGAAGCTAAAGTTTGCTGCAGTGTTTACATATAAGACTCAGAATTTAAAAAGTTATGTTTTATATTAAATATAAAATAAATAACATAATATTTAATATATATAGAATATGATATAAAATAAGAGGATGGACCTTCAGATTTCTGCATGGTTTTCCTAAAGATGTGGCATCAGACTTGCTCAGCTCCAGTATCGAGGGGCGAAGACCATATGGCGGCATGAAGCCTTACACAAGTATACAAATTCTGCCATTTGTTGTACTCTGCTGTGTGATGCCCTGGGTTTCTCCTCCCTCTTCCTGCTTCCTGCTCTTAGTGCAATGTGGCCAAAAAATGAACACTTCTGAGAAGTCTGAAGTTTTGGAAATCATAGGTGGGGTGCCTGCAAACATCAGAGATTTCCCCTGGCAGATACGTATCCTTGAAAACGGGAGTCATCTCTGTGGAGGATCGATCCTCAGTGAGTGGTGGATTCTGACCGCAGCCCATTGCTTCAAAAGCAAAAATGCGTAAGTGTTGCAGATAGAATTTTTTTTTAAGCAATGTAGTAGAATATTTGCCCTGTGCTGTTGTTTAGTCTCTCGGTTGTGTCTGACTCTTTGTGTGTCTACCCCATGGACTGTAGCTCGCCAGGTTCCTCTGTCCTTGGGATTTCCCAGGCAAGAATACTAGAATGGGTTTCCACTTCCTTCTCCAGGGGATCTTCCTCACCCATGGATCAAACCCGAATCTCCTGCATTGGCAGGTGGATTCTTTACCACTGGGCCACCAGAGAAACCCATATTTGCCTCTGTGCTGTGTGCTGTGCTTAGTCTCTCAGTCATGTCCAACTCTTTGCGACTCCATGGACTGTAGCCCACCAGGCTCCTCTGTCCATGGGATTCTCCAGGCAGGAATACTGGAGTGGGTTGCCATGCCCTCCTCCAGGGTATCATCCCAACCCAGTGATCGAACCCAGGTCTCCGGCATTGCAGGCAGATTCTTTACCGTCTGAGGAAGGGAAGCCCAAGAATACTGGAGTGGGTAGCCTATCCCTTCTCTATGGGGAATCTTCCCAACCAAGGAATCAAACCAGGGTCTCCTGCATTGCAGGATTCTTTACCATATGAGCTACCGGGGAAGCCTTTTGACCCTACATGCCTATTATCTTTTTGTATTATTTATATATTTTACATTATTTAACTTTAAATTTTAAATTACATTAATTATATTTTATTTGTATATCTACATATTTAATCATTTTATTTTTATAATTATAATTTATTTTAATTATATTAAAATTTAATTTATATTTAATTTATTTTAGTATTTATATTATTTTATACTTTATATTATTTATATTTTTAACATTATTTTGCCCCTACGTGCCTATTATTCATTCATCAGGCATAAAATAAAATACAAGGAGGTAGATACTTGTGTGGTTAAATATGATGCTTTGCAGGTAGAAGGAAGCTGTTCTCCTAGGACGCTGCACAGCTTGTTGTGTGGGTTCTACACTGCGGAGCAAATGTTCCTTTGCTAAGGAAAGGAACAGCAGTTTGCTAAGTGCATGTAGTCCTGTGGAGGGTCCTTTCCTAAGGATTGGGCTGACCATGACAGTGACCATGGAACTGGGGAATCCTAGAAGCAGTAGGCCCCGAGGGTAGGACACAGGCCTGGCTGCATGGCAGAAGGCATTGTCTGAGCGCCAGTCCACAAAATAGTATTTTTGCAAAACTTCTCATTTGTCTGTAATACAGCCAGTCCAGCTTTTCTTGCAAGTCAAGGTCAAGCCCCTCAATCACTTATGCCAGCAGTCTCCAACTTTTTGGCACCAGGGACCAAGTTTCATAAAAGACAATTTTTCCATGGACGGGGAGAGGGGATGGTTTGGGGATGATTCAAGTGCATCACATTTATTGTGCACTTTATTTCTATTATTATTACATCAGCTCCATCTCAGATCATCAGGCATTAGATTCCAGAGGTTGGAAACCCCTGACTTATGCATAGTATGGCTTCCTAGACATTTGTTGATGAAATCTACAGGTGAATTTTGCCCAAGTCTTGCCATTAGGTCAAGAGCTGGTTGGCTATAAAGCAGGGCAGAGGAGTCAGGTCTGGCTCCTCCTCCTTGGCTATGAGCCAAGTGCAGAGCCCTAGCTGCCCGACCCCTCCTCCCCCCACCTCCATCCCCAGGATCACAGTCTCAGATAGGGGAGGTGGGGCAGTTATTTTCTCCTACGGTTCAGTTTTCATCTTCCCACCACTTACCTTTCTCCTCTTTCTTTTATTTTGGAATAAGATCTACCTTGGAGGTCACACATGGTGAAGAAAATCTTGACACCCAGAACTTGACGAAGATAAAAGTGGACAAGCTAATTATTCACAATTATTTTGACAGTTGGTTCTACCTTAATGACATCGCTTTGCTGTTGCTCAAATCCCCTCTGAGCTTGGGTGTCAGGAAGGTACCCATTTGCCTTTCAGAGGTCACTGCCATAGAGAGATGGAGGAACTGCTGGGTGAGCGGGTGGGGCACTACCGGTGAGTGATTATGGCCCACCCCGGGGTGAGGGCTGGCACCCTGGCTGAGGATTGCAATGAGAAGCAGACTCTGGGGGCTCTGCTGGCCCTTGGAGGTCTACTTGGTGGACCTGGGCACTTCTGATTCTCAGTTAAGGTCCCACCATGAACCTTCTTGGTCTGCATGCCCATCCTTTCTGAGCACCCGTAGCAAGTTTCAGGTCCATATTGTGAGGTAGGAATCCCAAACAGGGCCTCAGGGAAAACCCAGGCAAACATATTCAGTGTCCTAAGGATGATCTGGAGGAATCTGGAGGGACATCCCAATAGGCAAAGGGGCTGGGCTCTGGGAAAAACACGCTGATGTCAGCCAGGGCAACTCTTACACAGTTGATGGAACCAGTTCTTCTCCCCTGTGGCTAAAATCTCAAACCACAGATCCAGGCCAAGATAGAGGAGATTCATTGAATATAAAATCATCCTTCTAGAGTCAACTCCTGCTGCTCGGTTCAGCCGACCCACACAGTGGTGTCCTCTTGTTTTCCTTCTTGGTTAATGCGACTTTCCCCATAATCATCAGGGAAAGGAAAAACAGATTCCACTTGGTGCTGTTCTTGCAAGGGGGCACCCGAATGACTCTACATGGATCCCCACATGGTCCCAGAGCTCAGAGCTAGGTTAGATTCCTTCTTGGGAATTGCCCTTAGAAGCCTTTCAGTAGCTTCAAAAAAAAAAAAAAGGCCACCTTCTTCATGTAGGGTTCCTCATGCTTCATTTACCTCATTTTCAATGAAACTCCTCTAGGATCCAGGCAGTGCTGTAGGCTCCAGGAGCTCAGCAACATACAAAGAGGAAAACATGCCCGTCTTTGAGAGTGGACATTCTAGGAGTTGGGCTCAGCTTGAGTGCATAGGCAGTGAACTCAGGGGCCCTGGCATGAAGTCCATCTTTTTGGGCCATGGGTCCCAGGACAGAATTTGTCACTGTGGGTTCTCTTTACATCCTCATGGATTTGAATCAAACACCTTTTTCGGATCCTAGCTGGAACCTGGCACCCTTGGCAGGACCAGAAGATGGCTCGCTGAGGCTGAAATCAATAGAAACCCAGTCCTTGGAGCTCTTGATTCACAGAGAGTGGGTTCAAGAGTCTCCTGGATAACCCACCTACTCCCTCCTTAGCCAATCCAAATTTGGGTTGTTCCCTGGGCCACGGAGCGGTTCCATGTTGTGGAGGTGAAAAGACATGATGTGGGTGGGCCCACCAAGGGGACCATGCAGTGCTCAGGGTCCTTTCCCCATCTGCTTCTTCTATGGGTCAGTTCCTCAGCGGAGTACGGAGATGGGGCTCCAGAAAGTCAACATCCAGCTGATCAAGTGGGAAACCTGCTTTGAGCTGATGCCGCTACTCACCAAGAGCATGCTGTGTGCCGGGGACCTTGAAGGTGGGAAGGATGCCTGCCAGGTAAAGCTGGGAGAGAGGCTGCCCCAGAAAGCTGGCTGAGAGGGTGGGATACCTGGCTTCCCTCTCTCTCCTCTGAATAGGAGGTGGATTAAAACAACAGAAACGTGTTGCTCTCACAGATACCAGAAGTCCCAAATCAGGGCATTGGCGGGGCTCTGCTCCCTCTCGAGGGTCTAGGGGAGGACCCTTCTTTGCCTTTTCTGGTTTCAGGTGGTTGCAGGCATTCCTGGGTTTTGCTTAGCCTGCAGGTGCATCCTTCTGCTCTCCGCATCCATCTTCAATAATGTAGGGGCATTATTCCAGTCTCTGCCTCTGTCTTAAAATGCCTTCTCTTCTGTGTCACTCTTTTCTTTTTTCTTATAAGGACACCACTCGTTGGATTTAGAACTCACCCTGAATCCAGAGTAATCATCCCCAAAGATCCTCAATTAGACCTGTAAAGACTCTCTTTCCAAACAAGGTCACAGTGATGGATACAAGGGGTTAGAACATATCTTTTGGGTGGACACTGTCAACCTGCTACAGATAAGAACTCGGGTCAGATGGCCTTCTCCCCGTGTGTCTCCTCTGATTCGTCTTCTTATAGGGTTGCCTAATAGTGTGGATTAGGGTCCACACTAATCCAGTGGGACTTCATCTTAAAGGAACTAATTACATCCACACAGATTCTATTTCCAAATAAGGTCAAATCCTGAGGTTCCAGGTGGACAAGAATTTGGGAGGGCTGCTCCGTGACCAAATGGGGGCTGTGCGGGGTAGTGGTTAGGTCCGCAGGCTGCCTAAGCTTCCCTTCTGGCTCCTCTACTCCCTGCCTGGGCTCCCCTCTGTGCCTTTTCAGATTTCCCTGTCTATAAAATGGGACAACTAAGGGTCTTTTGAGGACTTTCCAGGTGGTGCTAGTGGTAAAGAACTTGCCTGCCAGTGCAGGGGATGTAAGAGACACGGGTTTGATCTCTGGGTGGGGAAGATCCCCTGGAGGAGGGCACGGCAACCAACTCCAGTATTCTTGCCTGGAGAATCCTATTGGCAGAGGAGCCTGGCGGTCTATGGTCCATAGAATCGCAAAGAGTCAGACAGGACTGAAGTGACTTAGCATGCACAAGAGTCTTCTTAGGATTGCTGTGAAGATAAAGTGAGTCATGTACGAACGCATTTAGAAATGCACAGAGCAGAGGAGGGTCATGGTAAACAATACAAATACCGCCTTCTCCATCACCCTGTCTTACATCTGCTCAGTGCTCAACACCACACAGAGTACTTCCACAAATACACCTAAGGCTTGTGAACTAGCCCTGGGAAGCAGGCCTATTTCAGATGGGAAAAGGAAGACCAGGAAAGCTGACAGCCTTGCAGAGGACACACCAGGGAGATGTGGTGACAGACTCTGAGTTCTAACCAAGGCATGATGACCTCAGGGGGAAGAGCCATCTTTGGGGTTCCAATAGAAATGGGGCTCCAAAATGCAGCAGCTCCACAAAGATTCAACCGCCACAAAGATGCTGGGAGCTACTAGTGAGTGAGGCTTGCCATACATCACAGGGTGTGTTTTACAGGGGTCACTTCCTTCCCTTTACACAGCGGTCCTATGGGAGAGGTGCGATGATCACCAGCAAAAAAAATGAGCCTCAAAACATTGAAGGAAAAGTTCACATTCTCTCAACTAAGTATTCATCCTGGGGTATGAATCCAGGTCTGGCTCCAGAAATTTAAGTTCTTAACTACATCATTCAGCTTCCCAGGTGGCGCTGGTGGTAAAGAACTCACCTGCCAATGCAGGAAACCTAAGAGACATGGCTTTGATCCCTGGGTCAGGAAGATCCCCTGGAGAAGGAAATGGCAACCCACTCCAGTATTCTTGCTTGGAGAATCCCATGGACAGAGGAGCCTGGCGGGCTTCAGTTCATGGGGTTGCACAGAGTCAGACATGAATGAAGTGACTTCCCACACATACATCTTTCACATAGATGCCCTTCATCCCTAGAGAAGCGAGTATTATTCTTCATTTTAAAGAGAGATTATGGGAATTTCCAATGACGTCAAAGAATTAGGTAAAGAACAGTTTAGTTCAAATTAAGTTGATGGGCACAGCAATTTGTCCACAAAAACAATTTGGTTTTAAAAACTCCAACCCATATACTACTGGGGAGGTGGGGTTGTTTGTTTTGTATTTGGATTTTTGGCATGTCGTTTAAATGGTAATTCTTCTTGACTTTCCTGCGTGTCACTTAGTATTCTCAACAATAAATCTTTGTAAGCTGGGAGACGCTATGTGCTGCTGGATCCTCTTTCTGTAAAATAATAATGACGTGTCTGTGTATTTGCAAACAGGAGGATGCAGAAAGTTACACTGGACTAAGGAGCTGCCTCTTCGTGGCTGGAATTAGCAGTGTTGTTTATTTCACTTATTTATTTGAGCACACGTAAAGAAAATGCCAGGGGTAGAGGAAGGTGCGCAGTGAACAGGAAGTTTGCCTTTTATAATTGTTTTCCTTTTCACTCCCCAGAGAAATCACTGTCAACGTATTAACTATATCTTACCTTTCATACACAACTGTGTCCATTCTTATACATAAATTTACTTACTAATGTTATTATGAGTATTCTTTATGTTCTTTTTCCATATCTCAGTTTTCTGATTTTTTATCAAGATGCATGATTCTTTAATAGAAATTGTAAAATGGTGCAAAAGCTTTGGGGGCATGAAAGTTTGTGTGTTCCTTTGTTTTCATGTCAATGATGTCTGCTCCACCTGGGCTTTTGGGGGCAATCTCTTTCATGATGATTTGCTGCTGCTGCTGCTGCTAAGTCGCTTCAGTCGTGTCCAACTCTATGCAACCCCATAGACGGCAGCCCACCAGGCTCCCCCGTCCCTGGGATTCTCCAGGCAAGAACACTGGAGTGGGTTGCCATTTCCTTCTCCAATGCGTGACAGTGAAAAGTGAAAGTGAAGTCGCTCAGTCATGTATGACTCCTAGCGACCCCATGGACTGCAGCCCACCAGGCTCCTCCATCCATGGGATTTTCCAGGCAAGCGTACTGGAGTGGGGTGCCATTGCCTTCTCCATGATGCTTTAAGATTGGTAAATTGTTGAAAATTTGATGTCTTAAACCACAGTCTAACATTTTGACATGATTTTTGTACTTTCTGCCTTCTGAATATATAGTCTGTATGCCTGTTGTCTTAAACCAATGACCTATTGTAAAGCATAATGGGTTTTTGGTTTGGGTTTTTCCATTTTGCTATTGTGAACAACTCAGAGCAAAATGAAGCTTTTCCTGGGGAAACTGGAAGAATTCTGAAAAACAAAAAAGTGCTTAGAGGCAAAACAAATTTGGAAACCACTCCTTGGTACATCAAAATGAACGCATGTGACTGGACGATGATGCTGGATATTTACTTTTTTGACCAAATTGTCATTCATCGTCATTGCTTTTGACTAAATTGCTTGCTCCCTTTTCTGAGAGTTGAAGAGCTGGGAGCATAGTCATGGTTGGAGAGCCAAATCAAGATTAAAAACATCCACCCATCCAATGACACCGTGTGCTTTGTGCCAGATGCCACCCCTCAGTAGGCTGTAAGAGCAACCTGCTGCCACACCTTCCATATCCAAACAACTTTTCTCTCCTAGGGTGACAGTGGGGGGCCTCTGGTTTGCCAGAAAAAAACCAGGAAAAGCAAATGGTACCAACTGGGCATTGTCAGCTGGGGAGTGGGCTGTGGCCAGAAGAAACAGCCTGGAGTGTACACACAGGTGTCTAGTTACCTGTCATGGATTGAGACGAAGACCAAGCTGTCAAAAAGGCCCTACAAGCATGAGCCAGACTCTGGGTACAGTTTGCTTCTATCGCCCTGGGCCATCTTGGTACTGTATTTTCTGATGTTTCTATTGTCCCCGTGATTAAACATGCATTGGCTCAAAACCAAGTGTCCTTCTCAGCCTTTGAAGCAAGTTCAAGGGTGGGTTGTAGGTTGCCAGGATTCTGATACAATTAGCTGTGCCTGAAATAATCAGATACCTATCCGTGTGTGTTCATGCTCGGACACTCAGTCGTGTCTGGCTCTTTGTGACCCCGTGGACTGTAGCCCACCAGGCTCCTCTCTCCGTGGAATTTTCCAGGCAAGAATACGGGAGCCGGCTGCCATTTCCTCCTCCAGGGGATCTTCCTGACCCAGGGATCAAACTCGTGTCCCCTGCGCCTCCTGCATTGGCAGGGGGATTCTTTGCACCACCTGGGAAGCTCCGGTCATCTACCTATAGCAGTGCTTAAAATACAACCGGGGTGGGAGCTGGAGGCAGATTCCCGACTTGACCCTGAGGCCTCTCCAAGAGTTTGGATGGAGCATCTTTCCACGGGGAGTGGTCCGAGGATCTCTGAAATAGAAAGCCTGTTCTCTTTCTCTCTCACAATCAGGTCTCTTCTACAGCTTCTTTCATTTTCCATTTCTTTTGCTCCTGTGTGGAGAAATATTTCAACTCCGTGCTTCCTTCACTCATAGCTCATCCCTGAGACCTACGGACTTGGTCTCCAGAAAGGTCCCTGCCCTTTACCTTCCTTTGTCTCCACTTGGTTCGGAGCCCCAGTAAATGCTGCTGCTGGCTCTCAGAGACCACGAGTAACAACGCTGAGATTCAGGATCAGTGTGTCACTGACGCAGAAATGTCCTAGAGATGAGGTGGGAGAGAAACACACAGCTCATTGGGTTGTTTGCTTTTTTGTTATTGAGTTTCATGAGCTGTTTGGAAATTAAGCCCTTGTCGGTCCAATCATGGGTAGAAGATCTAAATAGATATTTCTTCAAAGATGACATACAGACGGCCAACAGGCACATGAAAAGATGTTCGACATCACTCATTAGTAGAGAAATGCAAATCAAAACTACGGTGAGGAATTGGTTTTAACCAGTCAGAATGGCCATTATTAAAATGTCTACAAATAGACATGCTGGAGAGGGTGTGGAGAAAAGGGAACTCTCCCACATTGTTGGTGGGAATTAAATTGGTGAAGCCACTATGGAGAATATTATGGAAGTTCCTGAAAAAAATTAAAAATAGAGTTACCATATGACCCAGTAATCCCACTCCTGGGCACATATCTGGAGAAATCTCTAAATTCAAAAAGATATATGCACCTGTATGTCTAGAACAGCACTATTTACAATAGCCAAGACATGGAAGCAACCTAAATGTCCCTGACAGAGGAATGGACACAGAAGATGTGGTGCATACATATACAACAGAATATCACTCAGCCACAAAAGAGAATGAAATAATGTTATTTGCAGTGACATGGATGGACCTGGGGATTATCGTACTAAGTAAAGTAAATCAGAGAGAGAAAGACAAATACCATATGATATCACTGCTATGTGGAATCTAAATGAACTTATTTACAAAATAGAAACGGACTCGCAGACATAGAAAACAAGTTTATGGTTACCAAAGGGGAAAGCGGGTAGGGGAAGGACGAATTAGAATACAATTTTTTAGTCTTCTTAACATGTCTTTAGAAGACTCAGCATGGTCTGGCTTTTCCTATTTCTCTGGGATACTTCTCCCTAATATCGTCCCCATTCACAACCATTGCAGCCCCACTGGCTTCTTTGTTCTCAAACACCACAAATTTTCCCCCGCCTTGGGCCATGTATACTTCCTGGTCTTCCGGGCTCTATCCAAGGGGGACCGTGTTCTATTTCTTCATCCACCTCCTGACCCCAGAATGCCGTTCTCTGCCCCAACCTGTGAGTTCATTTCTCCTTTGCACCATTCAGAGTACTCAGTCCTCAACTTACATGGCACCACCTCCCCTGACCCGCCTAGCTAAAACAGTTCTAAACCCAGCTCAGCAGCCCCCAGGCCCAACTTACTAGCTTATCTGATTTGCCATCTCCCTATCATTTGTGAGGACCAGAAATTATCTTACTTTTTCATGGGTTTACCTGTTTATTGCATGTGTCCTCTGCCCCTTGTCCTCAATACAGACTCTTAAGGGCAGGGATTCCATGTGTCTATTCTCTGCCTGGACTAGCCCCTGATGTGATGACTATAATAGGCAGATGGAAAACAGCTATTATTACTAAAGTTGCAAGGAGCTAGAGCTATACATGTTTTCTAAAGATTGCAATCAGATTTCCCATCTGGGGGAAAATGATACTTAGCCTTTGAGAGCTCTAAAATTTACAACACTTACAAGTATCCTACCTAAACAAGCAAAAGACAGATGAGACATCAGTTCGTATTAGCAGACCTTTATTAGAATAAGCATATGCCATAGCTGTGAGCAAAGCGTTAAAATTTATCAAGCTAACTCACAGCTTCTCCCTGCCATAAGGAGGGCGAAAAAGAGAGAGAAAGCCCCTTATACATGTATAGGATCAGTTAAGCAAAGTATTTCAGTGAACGATTCATTGAGGCTATAAACATCTGCAAATTTTAAGGCACTGAAGGGCAGGAGGGCTTTTGAGGAGGGCCGGCTGTGGTGAAGGAAGCCCTGACCTCTCCCCTCCCAACACATATTCTCCCAGCTTGGTTCCCTGAAGTCCAGGGCAGGCACCCAAGCACAAAAAAGGTGAACACTAATTATTCATTAACCTCAGACATCAAATGATCCAAAAAATTTCACCGCGGGCTCCTCCCACCATAACTTATTAGAAGATAAATCACACGTTATCAACTTGCCATGGCACTTCATGTAAATTACCCCTTAATAAACCAGATTTTTATGAATGCCTTTGTGCACTTCAAAAAATCCCTGGCGTGAACCACAAAAGAATTCTCCGATTTGTTGGAAGCATTTTTGCTGTGACCTCGAGGGCTGACCACATGGGGAGAAATTACTTTTTAATACCCAGGGGACAAGACACTCCGGTGCCCCCGAGGCCGCAGTACCCGTCGGGGTCCTTGCTCAGGTACTGCTGGTGGTAATCTTCCGCATAGTAAAAGGTCTGTCCCTCCCGGATGTCCGTGGTGATCAGGCCGAAACCATGCTCCGACAGAACCTGTGGAGAAAAAAGAGCCATCAGGACCAGATGCCGGGGATCCTGGGAATGAGGAGGGGCGGGGTGGGACGGGAGGGGCAGACACGTGGCCACAGAGGGGAGGGGGTGAGCAGTGGTGCTTGGGGCATGCGCTGGACCACTTCCCGCTGCGTTATCCTGAGCAAGCATCTCCCTCCCTGTGTCTCAGGGGTCTGGGGTTTCAAATCTGGGGTTTAATTTGTTTGTTTTCTGATTCTGAAATTTATACTCTACGCTCTACACTAGCTCTGCCCTCAGGGTGTTGGGAGCCCTTGTGTGGGTTCTGGCTGCCCTGGGGAGGAGGGGTCCCTGAGGGGACTCACTGCGACTGCAGTGGGGGGGGGCAGTGTGGCCCCTCTGCCCCAGCACGGGATGGACAGAGCATGGCCCCCTCGCTGGTTGTGGCTCTGGGCAGCAGGGACCCCGCCAGGACGCCCTGGAGGGCAGGGGCCACCTGGAGTCTGGGCTCTGCCCCTGCAGTCTGGAGCCTGGGGAGTGAAGTCAGGGGAGGATGTGGCCAGAGGGCCTGGTCGGCTCCTCACCGCCCTCTGTGACCCAGTTTAAGGCCTGGTGGCACCTGCTGCCAGGGAGAGGAACACAGTAAACACCAGTGGGGGAGGAGAGCCCAGCTATTTGGGGCAGGAGACGGATTAAGAAATAGACATTGTTCCCCGTGGATCTCCGCCTGTTTCCTCTCCCTTCTGGATTTCAGCTGTGCCCTAGTTCTTTCTTGGTACAGGCTGCTTGGGGTCTCTGAGCTCAAGGCCACAGTGACGCGACCTGGGTTCACACATTCCATTTTGGACGGGGGTGCAAGGCAGAATTCCAGCTTTTGTCTTTAAGAGGAGAGATCAGGATTTGACTGTTGTTGGTCCATTTAAGATGAAGTTGTCGAATTGGCCCAGCATGGGAAATCCAATTTAATTTTTGGCATGAGTCACTGAAGGGCTTCCCTGGTGGCTCAGACGGTAAAGAATCCTCCTGCAATGTAGGAGATGCAGGTTCGGCCCCTGGGTTGGGAAGATCCCCTGGAGGAGGGTATGGCAACACACTCGAGTATTCTTGCCTGGAGAATCCCATGGACAGAGGAGCCTGGTGGGTTATAGGCCATAGGGTCACCCAGAGTTGGAGACAACTGAAGCGATGGTCAATACCGAAATCAGATTGATCATATTCTTTGCAACCAAAGATGGAGAAGCTCTATACAGTCAGCAAAAACAAGACCGGGAGCTGACTGTGGCTCAGATCATGAACTACTTATTGCCAAATTCAGACATAAATTGAAGAAAGTAGGGAAAACCACTAGACCATTCAGGTATGACCTAAATCAAATCCCTTATGATTATACAGTGGAAGTGAGAAATAGATTTAAGGGACTAGATCTGATAGAGTGCCCGATGAACTATGGATGGAGGTTCATGACATTGTACCGGAGACAGGGATCAAGACCATCCCCATGGAAAAGAAATGCAAAAAAGCAAAATGGCTGTCTGATGAGGCCTTACAAATAGCTGTGAAAAGAAGAGAAGCGAAAAGCAAAGGAGAAAAGGAAAGATATGAGCATCTGAATGCAGAGTTCCAAAGAATAGCCAGGAGTGATTTAAAAAAAGCCTTCCTCAGCGATCAATGCAAAGAAATAGAGGAAAACAACAGAATGGGAAAGACTAGAGATCTCTTCAAGAAAATTAGAGATACCAAGGGAACATTTCATGCAAAGATGGGCACAATTAAGGACAGAAATGGTATGGACCTAACAGAAGCAGAAGATATTAAGAAGAGGTGGCAAGAATACACAGAAGAACTGTATAAAAAAGATCTTTATGATCCAGAAATCATGATAGTGTGATCACTCACCTAGAGCCAGACATCCTGGAATGTGAAGTCAAGTGGGCCTTAGAAAGCATCACTACAAACAAAGCTAGTGCAGGTGATGGAATTCCAGTTGAGTTATTTCAGATCCTTAAAGATGATGCTGTGAAAGTGCTGCACTCAACATGCCAGCAAATTTGGAAAACTCAGCAGTGGTCACAGAACTGGAAAAGGTCAGTTTTCATCCCAATCCCTAAGAAAGGTAATGCCAAAGAATGCTCAAACTACCGCACAATTGCACTCATCTCACACACTAGTAAAGTAAGCTCAAAATTCTCTAAGCCAGGCTTCAGCAATACGTGAACCGTGAACTTCCTGATGTTCAAGTTGATTTTAGAAAAGGCAGAGGAACCAGAGATCAAATTGCCAACATCCGCTGGATCATCGAAAAAGCAAGAGAGTTCCAGAAACACATCTATTTCTGCTTTCTTGACTATGCCAAAGCCTTTGACTGTGTGGATCACAATAAACTGTGGAAAATTCTGAAAGAGATGGGAATACCAGACTCCCTGATCTGCCTCTTGAGAAACCTGTATGCAGGTCAGGAAGCAACAGTTAGAACTGGACGTGGAACAACAGACTGGTTCCAAATAGGAAAAGGAGTACATCAAGGCTGTATATTGTCACCCTGCTTATTTAACTTCTATGCAGAGTACATCATGAGAAACGCTGGGCTGGAAGAAGCACAAGCTGGGATCAAGATTGCCGGGAGAAATATCAATAACCTCAGATACGCAGATGACACCACCCTTATGGTAGAAAGTGAAGAGGAACTAAAAAGCCTCTTGATGAAAGTGAAAGAGGAGAGTGAAAAAGTTGGCTTAAAGCTCAACATTCAGAAAACGAAGATCATGGCATCTGGTCCCCTCACTTCATGGCAAATAGATGGGGAAACAGTGGAAACAGTGTCAGACTTTATTTTGGGGGGCTCCAAAATCACTGCAGATGGTGATTGCAGCCATGAAATTAAAAGACGCTTACTCCTTGGAAGGAAAGTTATGTCCAACCTAGATAGCATATTCAAAAGCAGAGACATCACTTTGCCAACAAAGGTCTGTCTAGTCAAGGCTATGGTTTTTCCAGTAGTCATGTATGGATGTGGGAGTTGGACTGTGAAGAAAGCTGAGCACCAAAGAATTGATGCTTTTGCACTGTGGTGTTGGAGAAGACTCTTGAGAGTCCCGTGGACTGCAAGGAGATCCAACCAGTCCATCCTAAAGGATACCAGTTCTGGGTGTTCATTGGAAGGACAGATGCTGAGGCTGAAACTCCAATACTTTGACCACCTCATGGGAAGAGTTGACTCATTGTAAAAGACCCTGATGCTGGGAGGGATTAGGGGCAGGAGGAGAAGGGGACGACAGAGGATGAGATGGTTGGATGGCATCACCGACTTGATGCACATGAATTTGGGTGAACTCCAGGAGTTGGTGATGGACAGGGAGGCCTGGTGTGCTGCAATTCATGGGGTCGCAAAGAGTTGGACATGACCGAGCGCCTGAACTGAACTGAAGCAACTTAGCAAGGATGCATGAGTCACTGATCCATTCTTCCCTGAGAGCCTTCACCTTTCTGCTGGATCTCCTGCCAGTCCTCTGAGCCAGAATGAGGCCAACAGAGAATCTGATGCCGGGCAGGTGCAGGATTAATGAAAGGGGCCTCACCAAGGCTTGCGGTTTGGACACCACAGCTCAGACACAGGCAGTTTCCTTATAAGCATTAGAAAGGAAAATGGGGAGCCATTCTGACTTTGGGACAATCTTTTATAAACAAGCAATTATCAACGGTTTACCACGTGCCACACTCTGTGTTAATTTCAGCTTCACAATAGCATCTGAAGTAACAATAGTAACTATTACTATTGTCGGTATTTAAGTGTGTGTCCAGCACTGCGCTTTGGCCCCTGATGTCCTCAGCTTGCCCTGCTATTGCACAGGCTGCAAGCTGAAAGTGTTAGTTGCTCAGTCGTGTCTGACTCTTTGTGACCCTACGGACTGTACCCTGCCAGCCTCCTCTGTCCATGGGATCCTCCAGGCAAGAATACTGGAGTGGGTTGCCATTCCCTCCTCCAGGGATCTTCCCAACCCAGGAACTGAACTCAGGCCTCCTGTATTAGCATACAGATTCTTTACCGCCTGCGCCACCAGGGAAGCCATGGCTGCAAGTTGGGGAACTGCATTTCCCAGATCCTACCGCCAGCGCCCCAGTCTAGATCCCACCAGTGGCAGATGTGCACGCAACCCCTGGCAGGCAAATCCAAGGAGAAGCCGCCACCCGCCAGGTGTAGCTGTGAGCATGGGCACAGGAGCCGGCACAGAGCAGACCTGGGGCTCCGTCAGCTCCTCCTGAGAACCATGGGCTCTTGTGCTGAGGACAATCGCAGTCATCACAGTGATTCTAGCAATTTCTGTCACTTTTTGGTATCCCCAGATCCAGAGGTGCTGTTCCCTGACCTTCACTCCAACAGCCTTTCAGATCATTCTGGAGGCACCAAATTCTCTTTGTAAAACTACCCCCCCTTAAAATATCTCAAACATGTTCTGTTTCTGTGATGAACCTCAGCCAGTGAACATGGCCTTTGGTGCCAGAACTGTTTGCAGGAACCAAAACCTCCCTGCGCATCAAGACCAGGGTACTGGCTAACCATCCTGGTCAGACTTCAAGTCAAGAGTGGCCTCGTCATGAGTGCAGAGCACAGTGGCGCTCCGCCCTCCATGTGTGCTGCCAGGCATTCACTTCCAGGTCAGTAAGGTTTGCCTGTGAAGAAGGACCACTGACGGGCGGCTGGCTCTGCAACATGAGGTGGCTGTGGCCAGGGAACACTCTGGGGTGCGTGCTGTGCTCCGGGCACTACTTAAGAGCTTGTGAAAGAGGAAGATGTGGGGCTGGGACCTGACAAGCCTGGCCCAAGTTCAGAGAACCAGAGAGCTTCTCAGACTGACTTCAAATAGTGATACTAACGTCCTGTCTCTTGTAGCCAGAGCCAAGTACCAAATCAAAGGTTGGACTCTGAGGGTCTCAGACTTATGAGCAGAGTTCACACTCTCGCCAGTCTGCTGCTCAGCCACAATGGCCGGATTTTGACGCAGGGACCCTGGTCCCCACTCAGGAGACCCTAAGCTTTGACACGAGTCCCCATGTGCCAAGGTGACCTTAAATTCTGACCTGGCACCTTTCCCCGCCGAGGCCACGATGGAGCGCTCTGGATGAGAGTCAGCTTGCTCTGAGATTTGAGGATCTCAGACCAGGGCTGTCCCTGCTCACTCCCCACCCTGGCTCATCCTCTCTGTGGGTCACCTCCTCACTCAACACCCGCTCGGCATGGACCCCTCTCCCTCACAAACGGCCACCCTCCTGGGTCAAACAAGGACAACCTTCATAAGGCCCCGGAGCTCACAGCCGCCTTCTCCAGAAGCTTCTTTTCCCAGAGGCAGGGACCCGGCGGCAATGAGCGCTATTGCCCAGGCTCGGAGTGACCCTTACCCAGCACCACCCAAAGAGCAGAGGCCTTCAGGAGCTGCAGGGAGGAGGTATGGGGCGGGGGCCAGCACTACCAAGTTCTGCCACAAGATGGCAGACACCACACTCTCATTTGAGAGATGAGAGCCTGAGAATAAATGGCGATGAAAACCCACCGGAGACAGAACCGCATGCTGCCCTCCTGCACTTCCTGTTAGAGTAGGACATCCTGGACATGTCTGCTCTAGGGTGCAGGCCACCCCCGTGCACTGGGCCAGCGGCCTCTGGGCTGAAGCCTCGCTTAGCACAGGGCTATCCTCAACCTCCATCTGAAACTGAGGAGTGAGGACAAAATTGCACAAAAGATACTGGATGGAAAGACAGAGGAAGTAGGAAAACGAGAAACCCTGCCTCGTCCCTGGTTTCCCTCCTTCCCAGAGCCCTGGCCCTCTGCTTCCTCAGGTTCATCCTTAACAAGAGCAAGTCACTGCCCCCAGCCCCTCCCAGGGCCTGCCTCCTCTGGAGGGGTACACACACACAGAGACACGGGCACACACAGACACGGGCACACACACACCAGGGCCTGCCTCCTCTGCGGGGTACACGCACACACACGTGTCATTGCCCCCTGCCCCTCCCAGGGGCTACCATCCTCCAAGGGGTACACACTCACATGTACGCACACACAGACACACACACACGTGCACACAGAGACACACACTGGAGAGGCATGCACACACACACACACATACTGGAGGGGTGCACACACACGGACACATACACACACACAGACGCACACACAGATACACAAACGCACACAGGCACACACCAACACACAGACACACACACAGACACACACACACACACGCACCCTAGAGCACTGTAGGTGTGCTCTGATGAGCATCCAAGGTCAGGCACAGACGGCACCTGGCACCCTGGCGCGTGCTGACTTCGTGGCAGGCCTGGCCCACTTTCCTGGGGAAAAGGAGCCCACCGTCTTGCCCGCGGTAGGCAGGCCTCCACCTCCACTCCCTCCCACGCACGCCCTACTTCTATGGCTGTGCCGCCGTCTCTGGGGGGCAGGAAAAAGAGGTTGTTGGGGGGTGTTCACAGAGCTGGGCAGAGCTCCCTGCCCCCAGCGGCTCTGGGGCGGCTCTGGCCCCAGCCTGCAGAGGAGGTGGCCGGGCGTTCCCTTACAGATGTTCTGCCTGTGGGAGTGTCCTGGGCCTGACCTATCTTTCCAGGGCTGCCGGCAGGAAGCCTTTAACAAAATGAGTGAACACAAGACCACTCTGCTTCTGCAACCTGCTAACGAGCTCACTGTCAGCTTTGATTCTCCCAGCGTCTGGGGCTACTCGGCCTACTGTGAGGGAAAGACAGACTCTGACGCCACCCTGAATGCCTGCCTGGAGGATCCACAGGCGGGGCCTGACGAGGACAGATACCGAGGCAGAGAAGCAGCCTCAGTCCCAAGTCTCTGTACTCAGTGTCTCCAAAGGGCTTCTCCACACACTCTAGCCCATGAAGAGGAAACAATTATTTCTATTATTTCTCAGTGGAGGACAGTGAAGCCCAGGGAGAGAGGAGGCTTGTCCACAGCCACTTACAGCTGAGCTCTGATGAGAACCTGTTGTTGTTCAGTCCGGAAGTTGGGTCTGACTCTTTGCGAGTCCGTGGACCACAGCACGCCAGGCTTCCCTGTCCCTCGCCATCTCTCGGAGTTTGCCCAAGTTCATATCCATTGAATCAGTGATGCCATCCAACCATCTCATTTTCTGTCTACCCCCTCTCCTCAAGCTTTTCCAGCATCAGGGTATTTTCCAGTGAGCCAGCTGTTTGAATCAGGTGGCCAAAGTATTGTAGCTTCAGCTTCAGCCGAAGTATTGCAGCTTCAGCTTCAGTATTTTGGAATATTCCTTCCAAAGAGTATTCATGGTTGATTCAGATGAGAACAGATTCAGATGAGAACCTGTCCCCTGACTATTTCCAGCACTGCTGCAAGAACACCTCAGCCAGATGAAGGTGCTACCCACAACCCCTTAGGAGTTATTTTAAAATCTCCAAAAGAGACCTAGGCGCCCATACTTCGATCACATCCCCCTACCCTGCTCACATCCCTGTGACTCAAAAACATGCAACATATTTCTTGGTCATCTCACTTATTTTTTTTTTAATTGTGGTAAAATCCACATAACTTCAAGTTCTCCAATGGAGAACTTAACCATTTTTAGGTGAATCTTAATTTCAATCACAGTTTAAAGACCCAGTGAAAAATGGCTCTGTTGCCAGTGAGAAAGTCACCAGGAAGCGAAGAAGGTGCCTGCAGTTCAAACCTCATCAGATGCATATGTTTAAAGCTGCCTGATCCAAGCAAACTCCACCTCCTCCACCCACCAAAGGAATTCAGCCATGTGTTC
Organism: Bos indicus; assembly: GCF_029378745.1. Lineage (NCBI taxonomy): Eukaryota > Metazoa > Chordata > Mammalia > Artiodactyla > Bovidae > Bos > Bos indicus. The sequence continues at coordinate 8,633,497 of NC_091767.1, forward strand.
GGTTTTGATGTAATTATTTGGAACATGTAAGTGTGTTTCATGTTATGATCACTTTCAAAAGATATTTTCATGGGAAGAAATTAGTGTCCTAGAAGTGAAATCCAGTTTTTGATACAGAGCTCACAGGAAATGAGGGGCTGACTTTTAACAAATCAACCAGAGACTGCTGCCTAAGGCCAGTCAGCTCTGCCTTAGAGAGAAAGGCTCCGGGCAGGAGAGGAGGAGGCCGGCCTGAATGCCGCCCTCTAGTGGCGGCAGGGAGCATGTAAAGGCACAGCCCCTCCTCAGTTCCTACTTTGCTTTTCTGAACGGAGAGCCCTTCAGTTTCTTCCAGATCTCATTCCATCGAATCCTGTGCTATGTTTTCATCGTGCACACACGTGCGCGCACACACACCATGCACGTTTAATAAGCTCAGTCAAAGCCAATGCCCAAGTCAGCAGTTTTATTCCACCGGCAGCTTCGGGCTGGCCAGATTGCCATCAATAAAAAACTTTGGGGGAAAGGATATAAAGTGACTGGCACGGCTTTTAAATAAAACTACTATGAAGAAAAACACCGTCTCTTCTGGGCTGAGCAGAAGCACGCGTGTTTGCGGTTCAGCACCGCACAAGCGCAGGTACACGTGGGGAGAAGTTGTGCCATTGACCACAGAGGTTCAGCTTCATCCACCAGGAGGAGGGGACAGGCTCACTGCCTCCAGCATCAGAGAGGACCCCGGAGTGACAGGGGCTCTAGGTCCTGGAACCACGGACACCCCCATCCACCAGTGACCGTCACCACTTGCAAGGGCAAGTGGAAGATCCTGGGACAGCAACGACGCGCCATGGACAAGTAGGATGCTCCAGGGCTGAAGCCTTCGTGAGACCTGGTCAGAGCTGCCCTGACCCTTCCGGGCTCCGAGAAACTAAGGGAGTCACAGGAGACCACGAAGTGACACAATTAGATCTAATTCGGCCCCTGAGCCAAACCTGCTTATGCAGATGGTGGCCTCTGGATGGAAGGACTCTGGCTTCTTAGAAGAGCTGCCCCACCCTCGTGCTCTCTCCTTCTCCAGACTTTGCGGTTGGGTCGCACCGTCTGTGGTTTCGTTATCTAGTCCTCTCTGCCCGCCTTGCCCTCGAGGTGAACCACGAGTGTCTTCTGTCTGGCAAGGAGGTTTTTCTTGGTTTGTGACACAAGCCGAGAGCGCTATGAGCTGAGTTCAGTCTCTGCAGAGGTGGGTGAGGGGAAGGAGTTCAGTTTCGCCAGGAAGGATTCAACGCTTTCCCCTTGGCCCTCAGAGTGTCGACAACGGTGAGACGTGCAGAATCCGGCCGCCTCCCCAGACCTACTGAATCAGGATCTGTCTTAAAATCCTCTCCAGGTGATCCACGCGCATAGACTTGAAAACGTCAACTCTAGAGGACAGGCTTGCAGACTGTGCTCATGCTCACCAATGTCACTTCTGATGTCAACTTGCCCACGTGACTTGCTCGGATCACTAGGGTGCAAGTGGAAGGGACCCTTGTCATTTGTGGGCACAAGCCCTCCAGCACTGGCGTGAGCTAGCGGGCATGGCAACCCACTCCAGTACTCTTGCCTGGAGAATCCCTTGGATGGTGGAGCCTGGCGGGCTACAGTCCATTGTGGTCCCAAAGAGTCGGACGCGAATGAGCGACTAACAGCTTCACTTTCACTCTGCCACAGCAGCCAGCACCGCTGCAGCTGGCCCTGCTGTGAGGGCAGTGACCACCTGGGGCAGAGTCCCCACAGAATATCTCATTTCCTCTATCACGGACCCTGCTCTTCCCTGGTCTGGGGGTGTGAGGCTGAGAGATCCAGGAAGACAGACACGCAAGCCCATCGTGTGACTTTCCCGCAAATAAAGTTTTTGAAACTCTCCAATTTCATTTAATAAACGAATTTCAGCGATCGTGGTGTGGTGGACTGTGCTAGACATTGGGAACAGAGAGGTGAAGAAGACAGTCTCTAGAGTGGGAATCATGACAGGCATGAGCGCAATTACACTCTTAAGTGCCCTGTATGTACGTAGTAGATGCTGGCGAGGCAGGACTGAGGAGGAAAAGGCTCCTGAGTTCAAGGAGCTTATGGTCTAAAGACAGGGACGAGGATGGGATGGCCTCGGGGGGTGGAGCAATGGTTAACGCCCCTCACAGTGACAAGGTGGGAGCCCCGCCCACAGGCTCCGGAGTGCGGAGCACCACCATCCACCATCGAGAGGGCAGGGTTCTGCTAGAGGGGACGGGTCATACACGCGTGTGAAGACAGAGGGAAGAACGTGCTGGAATACTAGAGGTGCAGAGTCTACTGTGGTCATGGAGGAGGGCAAAACCAACCCACTGTGAAAGGGTTCCTGAAGGAGTGGAGGCTGACGTGGGAATCTTATGACCACTGTTGAGACCACAGTGATGCGTCTGCTCCAAGTGCGTGGAGGAAGGGGTCATGAAGCCTATGTGAAGGGTGCTGGAGGGCCTGGCTGGGGTGGGAGGAATCTGAACGGGACTCAGCTGAACAGCAGGAAGAGACAAAAGCAGATTGGGGGGTGGTGGGGGAGGGATGTCCCCGGTGGCCCAGTGGCTAAGACTCTGCTCTTCCAATGCAGGGGCCTAGGTTCAATCCCTGGTCAGGGAACTAGATCTTGTATGTGACAATTAAAGATCCCACATGCGGCAACTGAGACCCCACACAGTCAAAAATCAATAAATATTTTCTAAAACTGTCTTTTAAAAAAGCAGACAGAGAAAGAGACCTTCAGAGCCATCGAGTTTATGGTCTACTTTTTTCCATTCACTCCCATTTAAGGTAACTCAGCCACATAATCTCTGTCCATCCACTGCCCTGTGATCACAGAGACATGCAGGAACACTCTGCAGGATGAAGGGATTCACGTGAACCCAGGCAAAGCTTCCAGATGCCTCTCAGGTTCACCTGCCTGGCTGCAGCCATGGCTTCAAAGGCAAAATGAGCCAAGGTGGGGAAGGAAGTGGCTATTCATTTTTCCATAACTCCATTGTCATCCTTCACCTCCCTGCACCTTGCAAACTCCAAGCACCATTTCCTGGCTCCTTCCTTCTTCTTTACTTTGTGCATTGAAAGGAGGAGCCACATAGCAGATTGGACTGGTAACAGCCCTGTCATGGAAAGGGAAGGCTGAGTTGAGCAGTCAGGCTGCAACCCCAGGGAGGAGCCCAGAGCTGTGTAGCTGAAATCTGCCCCCGCCCACTGGCTCTGCTTTCTGCAGTGCCTCCTCCACCCATGAGGTTGCTGTTCACTCGCTCAGTCGTGTCCGACTCTTTGCAACCCCAAGGACTGCAGCACATCAGGCTTCCCTGTCCTTCACCAACTCCCAGAGTCTGCTCAAACTCATGTCCATTGAGTCAGTGATGCCATCCAACCGTCTCATCCTCTGTCACCCTCTTCTCTTGCCTTCAATCTTTCCCAGCATCAGGGTGTTTTCTGATGAGTAGGCTCTTCGCATCAGGTGGCCAAAGGATTGGAGCTTCAGCTTCAACATCAGTCCTTTCAATGAATATTCAGGGTTGATTTCCTTTAGGATGGAGTGGTTTGATCTCCTTGCAGTCCAAGGGACTGTCAAGAGTCTTCTGCAGCACCACAGCTCGAAAGCATCAATTCTTTGGTGCTCAGCCTTCTTTATGGTCCAACTCTCACATCAGTACATGACTACTGGAAAAACCACAGCTTTGATTATATAAACCTTTGTCAGCAAAGTGATGTCTCTGCTTTTTAATATGCTGTCTAGGTTTGTCATAGTTTTTCTTCCAAGCAGCAAGCGTCTCTTAATTTCATGGCTGCAGTCACCGTCTGCAGTGATTTTGGAGCCCAAGAAAATAAAGTCTGTCACTGTTTCCATTGTTTCCCCCCCCGCTGCTTGCCATGAAGTGATGGGACCAGATGCCATGTTCTTAGTTTTTTGAATATTGAGTTTTAAGCCAGCTTTTTCACTCTCCTCTTTCACCTGTGAGGTCACTGACATCAATCACACATTCAAGGACTGCTGGTTTCTCTTTCCTTTTGAATCTGCTGGGTTCAAAAAGGAATTCAAGTGACTTTTCCTATATGAGTTTTCCTTTCATGGCTTTTCATTTTACAGGAAATGGATCTCTCTCCCTCTCCTTTCTGTCTCTCCTCTGAATCTCTCTCTCTCCCGAATATATCTTTAAGGGTTTTCATCTACTTTTTCATATCTGAACTCAATTAACGGCAACCTCTGTTTTTGTTATATCCTTAGTGTTTGGTTTACAAAAGCATCCACTTGTCACTTTTCAGGGAAGTCAAGGACACTGGCTTTTACCTTGTGGATGAAATGCAAATTTCATTAAAAGGAAAGATCCTTCATTCTGAAAGGTTGAATAGAAAAGAACTTAAAGCAAAATGCCAGCTGCTTAAGTTTAGAACATTGAGTTCAGCAAAGCAGAGGACTTTTCTGCATACCACCATTTCTCGTTTATGTATGAGCTTCAGGGGTTCAGAGTCACAGGAAAGAATATTCATCCCAGTTTGCACTGCAGACAGTGTAGCCAACCACCCTGATTTGCCCAGGACCAGGGGTGTCTGGGCTTCCCCGACGGCTCAGTGGTAAAGAAGCCACCTGTTAATGCAGGAGACGTGGGTTCCATCCCTGGGTCGGGAAGATCCCCAGGAGAAGGAAATGGCAACCCACTCCAGTATTCTTGTCTGGAGAATTCCATGGACAGAGGAGCCTGGCGGGCTACAGTCCATGGGGTTGCAAAGAGTCGGATACAACTTAGCAACTAACCAACCAACCAACCAACCAACCAGGGGCTCCTCAGACTGTGGGGTTGTTGGTGTTAAAACTAGAAAAGTCTAGGGTCAGCTGGGCTGGCTGGTCACTAGAATTGTAAAATGTGTAAAGAAATTTGTGTCGATTACACCGCAGGCACTGGGCAGCTTGTTTCATCCACCTGGGCCCCTGTTTCCCCAATTGTAAAGCAAGAGGATTTAACTAGGAGATTGTCCTCCAGTCACCGCCAGTCTGTCTTTGAATCGTGTGTTCCTGAGCCTTTTCTAAACTGTGCTTCCTGTTATTCATGTTGAAGTTGACATCTTAGTGGTTTTTAGCATAGTCTCAGAGCTGTGCAGCTATGACCAATATTTTTCAATTCTGTTCTTCAGACTGGACAATTCCAATTAACTTAGCTTCATTTGTTCATTCTCTCTTCTGCCAACTCAACCCCTTTAGTGATTTCTTCTTCTGCTTAAGTTATCATACCTCTGAATTTCTATTTAGTTCTTTTTTCAGTATAATTTCTATCTCCTTGTTAATATTCTTTATTTGATGAGCACTGGTCATATATTTTCCTTTCATCTTTTTTTTTTCAAATTATATTTCTTTAGCTGTGGCTGTGCTGGGTCTTCATTGCCGTGTGGACTTTTCTCGTTGCAGTGAGCAGGGGGGCTAGTCTCTGGTAGTGATGTGCAGGCTTCTCACTGTGGTGGCTTCTCCTGAGCACAGGCTCAGTAGCCATGGCACCCAGGCTTAGTGGCTCCAAGGTATGTGGGATCTTCCTGGGTCAGGAACTGAACCCATGTCTTCTGCATTGGCAGGTGGATTCTTTACCACTGAGCCACCAGGGAGGTCCTCCTTTCATTCTTTAGTCACGGTCTCCTCAGGCCTTTGAGCATATTTATAATAGCTAATTTAAAGTATTCATCTAGTGAGTCTTACTTCCGTGTTACTTTGTCCCATAATTTTTTCCTGAAAACTAGCCATTTACATCAATATAGTGGTCACTGAAGATCAGATGACCCTCACTCTGGGTTTGTTGCTGCTGCTGCTGTTCATTTATTCACTGACTTCTTAGACTTAATGATTGGGCACAGGGTTCCTTACCTGTTGGGAAGCGACAAGACGTCTACCCTTCGGGCCTGCATGTGAGTTGGAGCAAACACAGCTTCAACATGACGGTGGTTTTAAGTTCTGCCTTTTTTCTCTCTCTCTCTCTCTCTCCTCTTGTAGGGCTTTGAGGTCAGCCAGAGGCGAGTGAGCAGGGAATTCTCAGATGTATACATACCACGATCTGGCCATCTATTCAACACTGAAGGACATCTGGGTTATTTTCAGTTCGGGGCTATCATAAATAATGCTGCTCCAAACATTCGAGCATAGTTTTTGTATTAACATAAGTCTGCATTCTCTTCAGTTCAGTTCAGTTCAGTTGCTCAGTCGTGTCCGACTCTTTGTGACCCCATGAATCACAGCATGCCAGGCCTCCCTGTCCATCACCAACTCCTGGAGTTCACTCAGACTCACATCCATCGAGTCAGTGATGCCATCCAGCCATCTCATCCTCTGTCGTCCCCTTCTCCTCCTGCCCCCAATCCCTCCCAGCATCAGAGTCTTTTCCAATGAGTCAACTCTTCGCATGAGGTGGCCAAAGTACTGAAGTTTCAGCTTTAGCATCATTCCTTCCAAAGAACACCCAGGGCTGATCTCCTTCAGAATGGACTGGTTGGATCTCCTTGCAGTCCAAGGGACTCTCAAGAGTCTTCTCCAACACCACAGTTCAAAAGCATCAATTCTTCGGTGCTCAGTTTTCTTCACACTCCAACTCTCGCATCCATACATGACCACAGGAAAAACCATAGCCTTGACTAAATGGACCTTTGTTGGCAAAGCAACGTCTCTGCTTTTGAATATGCTATCTAGGCTGGTCATAACTTTCCTTCCAAGGAGCGAGTGTCTTTTAATTTCATGGCTGCGGTGGGTGGGACTGCTGGGTCATGTGGCAAGTGCACAGTGAACTTGATGAGAAAGTCCCAAAGGGTTTTCCAGACTGGTCGTACCATTCCACATTCCCACCAGCAATGTTTGAGAGGCCCTACTGTTCTGCATCTTGTCAGCACCTGGTACGGCCATTATTTTTTAATTTACCCATCCTGACTGGTGGGTAGCAGTCTTCCAGTGCAGTTGTAATTGGCATTTCCCTAATGACCAATAACATTAAGCATATTTTAATGATCTTATCTGCCTTCTGTATATCTTCTGTGGTGAAGTGTCTGTTCCAATCTTTTATCCATTTTTTAAACTGATTTATTTGTTCCTATTGTTGAGCTTTGAGGATTCTTTATATATTCCAAAGTTAAGTTTTGATTTCAAGTGCACAACCTCTGCCCTGAAACTCTGCTGTGCTCCCACTGAGCATCTTGGCTCTCTAGCTGTAAGGTGCTGTTTCATATTTTATTTGCATATGGTATCTATATCTCTATATAAATACATATCCACATATACACACACAGCTCCTCAGGCAATTTTCTTTTTCAATTTAGTGCAAGAAACATCCATTCTGTCCTTCTGAAGGCACTGTACAAGGTACCAGGGAACCACAACTGGCTCACATATGGTCCCAGCAACTGGTGAACCTTCATTTTTAAGAAATTTTTCTTAGGTTGGATTAAATTAAGAAATGCATAAAAATGACTGCATGTAATAAATCAGCTTTGTTTGTATAAAATTATTTGTTCAGACAAACAGTTGAAACATATTCATTATGACTTTATAAAAGCTACTAATTACCATCAGAAAATCTTTTCTTTATTCATAGTCAGAAATATTCCTCTATGGAGCCCCTTGCTAAAAGTAGCATATATTCTGAAAGGATGCAGTTCACATTAAAAGATTTCTGCTGCAATTTTAAATGGATAGTCCTGGATCCTCAGCTCATGAAACGTGATGAAAGCCAAGTCATGTTCTCCTCAAAGACAAGTACACTCACTCTGCACACCTTAGCACACACCTTTTCCCTACTGAGGAGTGGCACCCATGCAAAAGCTTGGAAGAATGTTTCATATCACTGTGGTACAACTATCTATCTGCAGAACGACTGGTAGAATCTTCTCAAACACAGAGAAAATTAACTTTGCAACAGTAATTTAAAAAGCAATTGCAATTTCTTAAAATCCTCTTACATTGAGTTAAAAAAAAAATGAGACTTAGCAATTTTATTGTTTTTTTATTCACTGATTAAGACAATAAAAGTTGTGCTCATTTCAATATTAAGAAATTAAAACCTCCCTTGAGACTTTCTCTGCCCTGGAGTAGGTTACATCTGTCAACTGCAAACAGGCTGGCCAGCTTGCAAGCAGAAATTCTCCCCAGGGCTGCAATATGTATAACCTCGCACTGTATTGTCTAGGGCTAAGAATGAAATGATTGGGCTTTTTCTTTTTTATTATCAAAGGAAACTAAAAATAGGACTATGAAGTAAAATAAAAGCTCTAAGAGGAAATGCATTGAAGATATATTTTACTTTAATGCTTTTGCTTCCAGCCTCGCATGGCAGAGAATATATGATGATGCTAAAGAAAGAAAGAAAAGAAGCTTTTGTTGGTTTCCTCTAAGGCTTAAAGCTGACACAGTGCAAGTAAATGGGAAGATGGCCAACAAAAGGCTGTTCCCTGTGACACTGTCAGTGTGCAGTCCAGAAGCTGGAGGTGATGAGCCTGTGCGTCTCCTAGTTTCCGGCAACTGCATCTCAACCTCTAAGCTGCCATCATGGGAGGACCCTTGCCTCCGCAATGCTCCTAATTGCTAACACAATCACAAAGGAACAAATGACACCTGAGTGGAGATAAGATGGAGGGGTCTGGATTAATGAAGACTCTATTCAGGCTGTTTAAGCTTCTTAGCAATGAAGTACAGTCAGGGTTGTTTTTCTTTTTCTTTCTTTTTTTTTCAAAAGAAGAAAGGAAGGGAGAGAAGGAGAGAGAAAAGAAACAGAAACATAAAAAAAGAAGGAGTCCAAAATAGGCTATGGGTGTTCTTTGCCGAAGCATAATTTTAATTTTCTTTAAGGCTTAGAACCAGTGGGAGAACTGGAACTCCCTTGAGAGAAGATGGCAGGAACATAAGCTGGTTATACAACTTCAGTGCGGTAACGCCACCACAGATCACCTCTCACGCTTTCTGGTGAAGGTGATCTGAGCCCATGTTACCCAGAGGTGAGACGACAGGCTGCGTGTTTAAAGCAGCACTCTGTATCCCCGAGTATCAAAACATCTTGATAATATCTCAGGGGTTCTCAAGTAGATCACTTTATAGAGATGAGACAGACAAGAGGGGTCTGAATTCTATTCTTGGCTCAACCAAACCACGTGACCTTGAGGCCTGGCTGTCTCTTCTGCAAAATGGGGATGAAGTGATCTCCCTTTGAGGAATGGATAAGGTTACACATTCCATCCCAGCAGCACTGCTCATGTGCTGTGGGCTACTTTGAAGATGTTATGATCTTTTGAGGAGTGTGCTGCTGTCCATGGGGTTGCAAAGAGTCGGACACAACTTAGCGACTGAACAACAACCACATAATATTTTTTTGAGCCCTCAATATGTCCCACTGTGGAAAGTGGTAGGATTATGCCCAGAGAAGGTGGGAAAACCGGAGCCTACTAACTGAAGTCTCGTTTCACCCTTTCCTCGTCAGACACATCTGACGCGTGACTTCACATTTTACATGTCACACAGGTTTTTGGTACTTGGGAGGCAGCCCAGGAACCAGACTTCCTGCACCAGAGTGCTGGGGCTCCGCTGATGCACAAGCATTGAGCATTGCCGTGGGACAATGGCAGTGCCCCCTGGGGAGAACCTGGACACAGGTCTCGGGGGATAATCTCTTTCCCTTTGATTTTCTCGAAGAATAAGTATCTTGATGAAAGTCTATGAAGACTGTGTTTCTGGCAGGCAAGGAAGGGAATGTGGATGTAAGGAGCAGGGCAGAGATGACAAGGAGCTGAGAGCTGACATGCCTGGAGCCCTCACCCTGTGCAAGGCACCATCCTGCATGGATTACACACGCCATCCTCATAACAGCCTCTCAGACTCAGCACAGAGAAGAGGGAGGGACCAGGATTCAAACCCAGACAGTCCCACTCCCGAGTCCCTGCTCTTAACCACTCACTGTGGCTGCCCTCTTATGAACTAAAACGTATTTCAGGTCCATTGACAATATACCATGGTAGAATATGCATATTGTCTGTTCTCAACATGATGGAAGAAATCAACTTCATCTAAAAACCTGGTGCTGGAGAAGACTCTTGAGAGTCCCCTGGATAACAAGGAGACCAGTCAATCCTGAAGGAAATCAGTTCCAAAATTCATTGGAAAGACTGATGCTGAAGCTCTAATACTTTTGCCACCTGATGGGAAGAGCCGACTCATCTGAGAAAAGACCCTGATGCTGGGAAAGACTGAAGGCAAAAGAAGGGGGTGACAGAGGATGAGATGGTTGAATGGTATCACTGACTCAATGAACATGAGTTTGAGCAAACTCCAGGAGATGGTGAAGGACAGGGAAACCTGGTGTGCTGTAGTTCATGGAGTTGCAAAGAGTCAGACATGACTTACTGACTGAACAACAACAGCAGCAAAAAAAAGACACTTGGATTTTTAAAAATACATTCCCCTTTGAATATCAACATAAAGATGTAAGTTAGGGACTGGTCCAATGTATGTTGGATCTTCATGATCCTGAGAACCTTGGTTTTGATACTTTTCCTCCCAGAGATGTGCCCATTTATCTCTGGCTTTTGAGTCCTGTCATTAAACTAGTTCCCTGCCTGTGATAACACAGACTGTCTGCCACACTGCTCCTCTCATGATCACCCCTGAAACAGAGCTTGTCAGTATGTCCACTGCTTTGGAGAAAGAATTTTTGTTACCTATTGGCTCTTTTTTTTTTTACAATCATTAATCCACTCAAAGAACCTCTGCATGGCCAGAGTAGCTTAAAGATTTAAGGGATCCTTGGCAAAACTGCCAGAATCAATATCGGATCTGGATTCGGAAGGCAGTCACCACAGGAGACAGAAAAGGCATAAAATAGAAGTGCAAGGAGCATGCAAGAATTCTGACAGAAATGCAAAACCATCCTACACTCCAGGTGCTGTGCTGTGTAGACTGAGGACGACTCACTTGCCATACTTCGGGGGAGCCAGACCCTTCTTTTGCTTACTGAATTCTGCCACACACCCTCCCAGGGCTTCAGACAAACCACACCCCAAACTGGAGTCTTTCTTTTCTGTCTCCCAAGGTCGTTCGTCTTCTCCTGGTCGCTGTCTCTGAATTCCCGACAGAAGCAGCCACCTAGTCCCCAAACTACCTCTCACTGCCATTGCCAACTGTCTCCTTGCTGACGTCTCCCAGCAAGTCACACTCATCAAGCAAACCCCGACGGTCTGTCCTGAACGCAGCACGAGCCCACCCTGTCGTCATCAACGCTTCCCAGGCGGTGCCAGCGCCAACCTCTGCCTGGACTGTCACCATAGCACGCCCTCTGCCCCGCTTCCCCCGCCGCCCCAGGCCTGCTGACTCAGGCCATGATCCTCGACTCTATCCCCCACCCTGATCTGGAGCTGAGGGGAGCTGGTGAAAGGCTGGGGATGGCATGTCAACATTCACAGTGTGAAATACATGGCTCCGCTGCATTCACCAACCACACGAAGAAAATGTCACGTGTGGCAAGGTAGGACCCAAGGCAGGACTCAGCATGAATCCCACCTTGGTTCCTTGAACTGGATGTGTTTCAAGTTCTCAGCTGGCCATAAAAGTAGGTCCAAACAAGATGTTTCTAAGGGATAAAGAAAGCCCCTTTATGCTGCAAAAAAATCAAAGGAACGAGCGCAGAGCAGGGGAGACACGGCTCACATGAGGAAAAGAAATAACACATTCTTGTGTCTGGGAGTATGATATCAGCTTAACTGACGCCAAGAGGGAAAAGCGGGCGCCTTGAATATAAGTAAGCAACGTCTAGTGGCCAGTGTGGGGAGAGAGGGCCAACACACCCTGGGTTGTGCTGTCGGATCTGCTGTCTGGCCTTCCTGAGGTAAGTCCCAGCTTGCCTGCTCCTGGGCATCCCCACGCCACCTCTCCCCTTTCGGTCCTTTTACTTCCTATCAGGCTACCCTCACTTACCTGCACGACCTGGCCAGGTCCCTTATCCTGTCTGTGCCTCAATGTCCTCATCTCTAAGAATACAAAGGAGAATATCACCTCATAGAGGTGTCTGCTGGACATTCACAAATGTCTCTTTTCCAGATGGATGACAGAGGCTCAGAGAGGCTAAGGAACTTGCCCAAGGTCACATAGCTGACAAGCTACCATGACTGTTCGGTACCGTACTTGGCCTGCCAGCTGGACTTTCTCCAGCCACCCTGCCCGCCACAAATGGATGAATCTGGTTTCCAGGTTCAGCCTGGCCCACAGGCACCAGGCTGTTCCTGTCACTCCACAAAGAAGGGGATAGACTGAAAATTGTTAACGTTTCTCCTCCATACCGTGAAAAGGCAGGGAACAGGGCCCTCCATTCCATGGCAAACACTGTGGACGGCTGCCCTCTGTCACCCTCTGTCCCTTACGAGCCATCATGCATACGTGTGTGCTCACGTGTGTGTGCACATGTGCACTCAGTCGTATCCGACTCTGTGTGACCCCATGGACTGTGGCCTGCGGGGCTCCTCTGTCCATGGGATTCTCCAGGCAAGAATACTGCAGTGGGTTGCCATTTCCTCCTCCGGGGGATCTTTCTGACCCAGGGATTGAACCCACATCTCCTGTGTCTCCTTCACTGGCAGGCAGATTCTTTACCTTGCATTTCCCTCAGAATTCACCTTTAAATCTCCCCATGCCAGCCCCATTCACATCATTTACTCCAGCACTTTGATCCCCATCAGGTGGTAAGAATCTGCTCTAAATAGTTAATAGATATTGGGTCCTTGGCGCCCAAGTACCAGGGAAAGAAAAAGTGACAGCCGAGGTGTCAGGGTATAAAAAGAAGAAAAAATGTGGGGCATGGAACACACAGTTTTATTCTCTCTCTCTCTCTTTAAGAATCTGGCACAAAGAGCTCACCTCCTTCCTGCCAGGGATGGAACGGCAGTGACTTGGCAGCGGTCTCAAGCCAGATGTCACCTCATCTGGTTGCCTTGGCTGCTTAGCTGTTTAGAAAGAGCAGCCCAAACACAGTGCGGGGGGCTCCTGGAGGCCATGGGCAGGAACGCTGCGGGCTGGGGGTGGCCCTGCTCCTCTGGGGGGTGGCAGGACACGTTGTCAGCAGGCGGCTCTCCACTCAGGTGCAGAGGGGGCCTGGGAAGCGCCCGCCGCTCACTGCCCCGGCTCCCTCCTGACGGTGAGCTGTGTGTCTTGTTCCCAGCATCAGGGCACAGACGCGTCCTGCTATTTCACAAGGATGACACTCTGAGTGCATCTGGGGGTGTCCCCAGCCTATGTCCACAGGACTGCACTCTGGGATACAGACGGCAGGAGCATCTGGGGGCGAGGCCTCCGCTCTGAAGTCCTGTGATGCGGGCGCTGCAGTCTGGCCTCAATGGGTCTCATCAGGCTGGGCCCGAAACCTCGTGGGGCACCCTGGGGAGCACGCTGGGCAAACGCACCAGCAAGGACTCACTTGGCCGCCGAGTGTGGGAGGGAGAGTGGCGTCTGGGGGTGGTCCCGGGCCATTTCCAGTCTGGTGGCCAAACACCAAAGGTCTCAGGTGGAGGGGAAGGGCCCAGGGACCAAGGGTGTCCTCTGGAATGAGCCCTCTGGCGCCACCTGGACCCCCAGGCGGTCCTTTAGGATAAAGCCGCGCTCGGACATGTGTCTGTACACACATCAGCGTGTGGCGGAGGGCGGCGTGTGGTAGGCCCTGCCAAGCGGCCCATTTTGGTCACCATCTGCCGCGGAGAGCCCAAGCACCTGTCGGAAACAGCTGCAGACGGCAGATCAGAGGTGAGGAGGGGGAGCGGCCCCACCCCCGCGGCTGATCGCAGGGAGCATGGCCTGTCCCCGCAGAAGCGCCAGCTGCTCACTTTGAAGCCCATCCCAGTTCGGAGGGGATGTGATGGCACCCCACGCTGTCCATCGCTTCCTTGCGCGGGCAGGACAGAGGGAACACACGTGTCTTTCCTCCCCGGCACTGGCTGTGACTGTCGCTTGTCACGGGGGCCGGGGGAAAAACGCAATCAGGATTCCTGTTGGGAAGACAGAACTTCTGGGGGTGACTCTCCCCTGGGGCTGTGAGTGTGAGACTCCCACGCGAGGGTCTCTGCCTCTCTGCCTGCGAGGGAGAGCAGTGACACTCACTCTCCCGGCCCCGCTGTCAGGGAGACGTCCCCTCTATGTCAGGGGGGCTGCAGTGAGCCAAGAGCTGGGATGAGGACCATCAGACGGGGACACGGTCGGGGGCTGAGTCCTCTGAAGCATCTTCTTTCAGGTACAACAAGTGAACTTCAATAAGATGAAATGAAAACCTTTACTATGATCGCTTTTCACCAAAAAGCTTTCCAAAGTGAGCTATGCACTCCCCTGCCGACCATGCCTTTAAGTCTGTTGTGTCTTAGCTGATTCATTGCAAAAGAGGATGAGATGGTTGGATGGCATCACTGACTCAATGGACATGAACTTGGGCAAACTCTGGGAGATGGTGAAGGACAGAGGAGTCTGGTGTGCTACAGTCCATGGGGTTGCAAAGAGTCAGACATGACTGAACAACAACATGTCTTGGGTGCTGGTCACTTGCAGCTGCTGCTCAGTTGGTCTGCTGAACCCTGTGAGGCGCCGTCCCACTCTCTCATGGCAGGACTTGTTATTGGCCGGTCCACGTCCTTCTCCTGGGACGTCACACAGTGAGGAACCTTGCTTCTGGAATCATCACACCTGCTTGCCCTGGTCTTCCCCTGGTGTTGTTTTCCACTCAGGCTGCTTTCTTTCCACTCAAACTTCCAGAAACTTCACTGATGCCTTCAGAGGGCCATCCTCAATCCAATCCTGAGATGTCTGAGTCCGTGGCTTCTAACTTGTGGGGGTTGGTAAACAAGATTCTCCAGATTTCTGTGTACGGAGAACAAACCCCGGAGCCCTGCGGGATTGGGGGGCCCTGGCTCGAGTGCAAGGATTTGGTGACTTGTGGTCACTCAGAAGCTGTTTTCTCTTGTGGTTTTCAGATATTTGAACCCACTTCGTTACTTGGAAGGTACATGCTTCAGCCGTGGGCTCAGGGGCCAAGGACATGAAAGGTGTGGTCAGCTCTCTGCTTCTCAGAAACAAAGGGAGGAGGAACACACTCACCCCCCACCTCCCACCCTGCACCCCACCATTGTCAGGGCCAGGCAGGGCAGGGAAAACATAGCTCTGGGCTTAAACTCAAGTCTGGAAAATTCCCTACTGACTTTTCTTGCAAAGCAAAGTAACAAATTCCACCCCAAGGTAACACTGTGTTATCCGTTGTAAAACAGCTTGGCAATCCACCACGAGACCCTCTGTGGCAGGGTCTCCTTCCCGTTCTGCCCTTTGGCTTTTCACTTCGCTGATTGTGTCTTTGGAAGCATGAAAGGTTTAAATCTTGGTGAAGTCCAATTTATTTTTCTTTTGTTGCCTGTGTTTTTGTTGTGCCAGCCAAGAGAT
Organism: Bos indicus; assembly: GCF_029378745.1. Classification (NCBI taxonomy): domain Eukaryota; kingdom Metazoa; phylum Chordata; class Mammalia; order Artiodactyla; family Bovidae; genus Bos; species Bos indicus. The sequence goes on from NC_091767.1 coordinate 8,648,933, forward strand.
TATTGCCCAATCCAATGCAGATCTGCACTAAATCTACTGAAAAAGTTCCAATGAAGATTTTCCTCTCTGTTTTCTTCAAAGAGTTTATAGCTTTAGCTCTGAATACTAGGTCTTTAATCCATGTTGAGTTAATTTTTATATGCACTGTAAGGGAACTTCATTCTTTTGCCCTTACATTCAGCCACAGAACCGGATATCCGGTTTTCCCAGTGCCCTTTGTTGAAAAGACTGTCCTTTCCCCGTGGAATGGTCTTGACACTCTTTGTCAAAAATCAATTGACCAAACGTGTGACGGTCCAGCCTTCCTTTTCAATACCGTCGCATACCCTTTTCATTCTGCTGCCACAGCAGTATCGTGGCTGCCCCCAAAGGCTGACAACGGCCCATCCCCAACATCTTCCAACCAAATCACTTTTGCCTCCGGGCCACAGCCCCCCAGAAGCAGGTGCCCTATTCAAAGTCAGCACAGGCACCCTCATTCTCTCTCTGTTCTCCCACATCTGTTCCCACTCCTGGCTTCCCTTTCTCGGTTCCAATGCCAGCCACACAAGGGAAAACCTTCCTGTCAGCCCCGGCTCCAGCTCTCATGCCCTCATCGTTTATCATCACTGCCCTCCACCCTCCACAGACAGAACAGGTCATGATTCTTCCCATCTTATCCCTGGTTTTTCCCCTTCAATCTATCCCCTCCTTTCTCTTCTCTGTACGGCTGCCTTAACCCAGGCTCTCTCTCATCACTTTTCACCCACCACCATCTCCTGCTCCCAGACCCCCGCAACCAGCCTAGCCCCGACACTTCCTCTGAAGGGATTGTGGAACAGGTCAGTCTGATGTGGTCTCTGCTGCTCAGAGTTCCTCAAAGATGCCCCATCTAGGAAGGCAGTCTATCACCTCTCCACCCGACACACACACACACACACACACACACACACACACAGCCTCGGATACACCAGAACCCTAGTTCAGTTCAGTCACTCAGTTGTGTCCAGCTCTTTGCGACGCCAGGCCTCCCTGTCACACCGGAACCCCTGCTGTCCATAAATACCTTGTTTTCAGTTGAAATATTTATTTATCTGCCCCGGGTCTTAGTAGCAGCACACAGGCTCTCTGATCTTTAGTTGCGGTATGTGAGATCTAGTTCTCCGCCCAGAGATCAAGCCTAAGCCCACCCCCCGTCCCCTGCCCCCCACTGCATTGGGAGCGTGGAGTCTTAGCCACTGGACCACCAGGGAAGTCTCAAAATATCCTGTTTTATCCCTCCTGTCTTTGCATGTTACTCTCCTTTGGTCAGGAGAGTCTGTGCTCCCCACTGTCCGTCCACCTTATTGTTCCAAAACAGCTCAAATATCACCTCCTTTGTGACAAGTTCTGGATCATCCCCCCAAACCATCTGGGTGAAGCAGAAATCTCACCTTCATGCATAGGTGATTTATCAGCATGGTTTATTAGCTGCAACCACGATGATGATAACAATCTATGTTCCTCCACCACTACCAGCCCCATCTCCGCAGGGACATACTGCAGTCCTGCCTGTTCCAACACCAGGGGGATGCCTGTACACCACCTGTCCCAGGAAGGCCTTGCTGGTTTCTCTTGTCCCTTTCTTTCCTGGACAGTGAGAGACGTGAGCATGGGGACTGCCTTGTCTTCATCTCTGAAGTTACGGCACAGGGTCTGACACCCAGCAGATGCTAAGACTCATTTGCTTAAAAAAAAAAAAAGGGTTTTGCAGCCCGTGGAGAATTCCACTGTTGGGGCAGCGGCGTTCGTCCTCCGTGCAAACGGGAAGCTCACTAGTCCTGAGGCTGGCAGCGGGTCTGCTGAGCCGAGCTCAGTTCCCGGGCTTTCTCCCAGAGCCGGCTCTTCACTCGAGCGGGAGCCTGCCATGTCCTATGCCCTGTGCAGGGCTCCTGCCCCAGGATGTGGAGACGGTCCTGCAGCCCTACCCTTTCGAGGGCTATTTTAAAAGCAAATTCAGAAGCGGCGGCGGTGGTATTCTTTCCCCTGAAGAACAAGACAACTGCCTTGACATAATAAGGTTTAAAAAAAAAAAAGAGGAAAAAACCCATCCTGCCTTTCCTTTCAGTTGAACTAAAAAAAAAAAAAAATTCCCAGTCTCCCCAGTCTCCAGCTGGCAGGCTGCTGGACTCTCAGCTTCTGAGAAGAAGGGGAGCGGAAAGATGAACCCTTGGCAGCTGAGAACTTATTTTTGGCAGAACAGCTGGTGGAGGACTTGGCAGCGGGTGGCATCTCCCCACCACAGAGGCAGAGGTGCCAGGGCCATCTTTCCAGCCTGGGCATCTGGCTCTGATCTTCCCAGGGACAGGTCAGACCTTCTGGGGGACCCTTAATGGAGATAAGGGTAGAGGCTCCAGGGGAACTTCACTGGTGCCCTCCAAGGAAGTTCCCTTTTAGAACAGGGGAGAAGACCAGCTCTGTCTGGTCTAAACCTGGGACCAGGATGGGCCGGTGGGACCCCATGAAGGCAGGATGCAGCCACTTCATTATAAGCAAGAAACCCCTCAGACAGAGGTCCCCGGTGGTGGAACGAGCTGTCTTAGACCTGATTAAATGGTGGCTGGTGGGCTTACCACTTGCCAGAAATTTTATAAGCAGGATCCTTGGATGGAGTAAAAGGGAGTTCATTTTTTAAAGCTGGGAAGGGCAGTGGAGACCACTTAGGGGTTGATGAAAATAATCACTGTGGACAGACCACTGGACACAGGACACCAAAATTTTAAGAGACTCCAGAGAGGATTTTTAGGCAAAACTAAACATTTGTTGATTTTTCTCTGATGAAAGCCACTGAGTAATAGCCAGACTTCTTGACTTTGTGCTGAATCCAGACTGCCTTTTGTCGTGTGGATGTGACAGCCCAAGTTCAAGGCTTTCCACATCGACGTGCAAGAGAACAGAGGGCCAGTGCCCACTTCTAGTCTTCGCCAAGTTGTCACAATGGGCTCACTTTACTTCTGCTTTTTTTTTTTTTTTTCCCCACTTGTGATAATTTAGAACAACGGGAACAAAAAGTCCTGAAGACTGTGAGAAAACAAAATGTTCTTCAAAGAAAGATTCTGCATTGCTATTCAATCCAGCTATCTGGCACTCCAGAAACATCTTCACATTCAGTGTGGAATAACAGAAGTCTGAAGCAAGAGAACGTGAAGTCGCTAGAAGAAAAAATAATTCTCACTGGCAGAGAGCTCTCCAATTCAAACTGAGAGGTTACCTGTTACCTGCCAGCCCCTATATGAGCTACCACCAAAGGTGGGACCCTGCCCTTTGGGGATGTGGCATGTGCCCTCCAGGCTGTTCACCCCAGGGCACTGCCCACCTGGGCAGTTCTTACCTCTCCACACACCCTCCACCTAGCCCCATGGACTGTGCATGTCGACAGCTTTGTCCTCTTGTAGCTTGTATTTCAAAGAGAGCTCAGTTCAAGCAAAATTTGTTAACCCCCCACAAAAAGCGCTGAGGTCAATGTAATGGCCTTGGAGGAGGAGGTAAGTAGCTTCTAAACACGTGTCTCTTATTTGTTTGTATCTCCACTTGATTCCCCAAGCATTAGAGGTGGCTTGGGCTTCCCAGGTGGCCCAGTGGTGAAGAACTGGCCTGGCAATGCAGGAGACACAGGAGACGAGGGTTCGATCCCTGAGTTGGGAAGATCCTCTGGCAAAGGCAATGGAAACCCCAGCTCCAGTATTTTTGCCTGGAGAATCCCATGGACAGAGGAGCCTGGCAGGCTACCTTCCATGGAGTTGCAAAGAGTAGGACTGAACTAAGTGACTGAGCACACACACACACACACACATGCACAAATAAAACAGGAGCAGGGGAGGTCAGGGGCTTCCTTCATGGCTCAGATGGTAAAGAATCTGCCTGCAATGCAGGAGACACAGGTTCCACCCCTGGATTGGAAAGATCGCCTGGAGAAGGGAATGGCAACCCACTCCAGTGTTCTCGCCTGGAGAATTCCATAGATAGAGGAGCCTGGCGGGCTACAGTCTGTAGGATTACAAAGAGTTGGACACAACTGAGTGACTACACAGAGGGAAGGTCAAGCCAAGAGACAAAGGTAGATCCTGAATACCCCACACGGACATCATAGAGTCCTAGGTAGTCGGTAAGGTTTTGATAGAACCACAGATGTGACTCCATAGATGAACAGAACATAGTCTCCAAGCTGTCTGGGGATGGAAGAGCAGCCCTTGTATCAATTTCCTGGCACAAAAGCATAGAAGTGGATGCTCTAGACGGGTTCACAGTTTGGATGCCCACTGGGGCATCAGAACACAAGGTCATGCCTCAGAGCCTGACATCCGGCTGAATTACTTGGGCTGGGAGGGTCGGGGAAGGCTTTGCCCAGGGTTTCATCTCCGTTGGACGACTTTGATGGAAAGACTGCCCAAGTTTGCCAAGCCAGTCATTACTGTCGCCATTATGCTAGAATGGAAGTGGTACGATGAAGAAAAATGCCACACAGGTCCTCAAGTAATTGTGGCCCCACTGAACAGGGCGTGTTGGCAACAAGGTGTGCTGGAACCTCAGTTTCAGGGTCACACCTCAGATCTGCAATTCCCTAGGCTTGGGCGATTCTATTCACTTAACAACCTCAAAGTTCTACCTGGAGCTACCAGTCTTGGGACACTTCTAATGGTGGCTCCTTTGGGTAAAGAGACAAGGTCATTCAACAGTCAAAAACACACGTTATCATCTAGAAAGTTATAATCCCTAAATTATCTTCAACCCACACCTGAAGTCCTTCACTCCCGGCAATCTGAAATGACCAACAGTCATTCCCCAAAGGTTTAACAGCCAGGACACTCTTTCAGGGGATCACAACCTGAGTCCTCAATGCATAATCTTCAAAAACTAATCCCATTTTCGCTAGAACGCTTATCTGCTTTTCCTCCAAATAGTATTTTCCTTTAATGATACAGCCTTTTATCACACGGAAGCTCCAAATACAGGAACGTGAGAAGTTACTGAAATGTTGCATCTTCCCCCTCTGAAGCCAACCATCTTATTTCAGAGCCCTTGGCACTCAATGTGGAGAGAGAAAAGCAGGGAGGGGACTTCCCAGGTGGAGAACAGATGATTCTGAAGAACAGCAGCCCCAGCTGAGCGCATGCGTGCTCTCCCCAGGGAGGTCGGTCCTACCAAGGATGGAGACCCTCCATAAGAACACCCCCTACTTGTCCCCATAATCCAACTGGCCAAAGGTCCCAGTTGGCGAGCCGTAAAAGAGATTTCAGAGAAGCTGAAAAACACTCTCAGAATTAGGCAAGAATTGCCCTCTGCCCAAAGGTTACTTCTGTAGCCAGGCTGGACCCAGGGTTAGCTGATAGGCTTTGCAGCATTTTGTTACAAGTGGAGGGGTGGCGGCAAGGATGCCTCTCACCCCAGGCTGAGACGCTCGCCCTGCTAGGCCAGGACCTGCCAGACCCTTCACTCTGGCCTCAGCACCAACCTCTAGCGTCTGCCTCCTCTGCTCCCCTCCTCTCACCACTGTCAGAGCAGTTTTTCTCAAATACACCCTGGCCATGTCCTCCCCCTGCTCAAGAGTATGGCTAAATGTGTTTTCTGAATTTTGGCCTCAATCAAACTTTCCAATTTTGATCCCTCCACCTTCCATGGTCATTCTATGTGCATCACACTGCCCCAGTGAACACACTGCTGCCCAGAATCACACCCGTGTAGGTTACTCTTCCTTGAAATGCATTGTCTCTCCCCATGGGTACATCATAGCCCTTTGAGAACATGTGTGTGTGTGCACACAGGTGCACGCATGCACGTGCACGTGTGCGCACACACACACGCACACACGCACACACACACACACTCTTCCATGTCTGGTTAAAAATCTCACTCATCTTTTGAGGCATATTCCTCTGGAGCATCCTCTGGACAGCCTTCCTATTTCCCAGGTTGGAATTCGACACTCCTTAGGCATGAGCACCCTGAAGTTCCTAGAGCATCAAGATAACCCGGATGACTCACTGATCACACTGCTCTAGGAGCCTCTGTGTGTGTGTGTGTGAGTTTCTGCCACCTGAATTAAGTCAGCTAGATGGCAGAGATGGAGCTGAAACCGTTCTTACCGGTCTCACCACCCTCCCTCCTATCCCAGGCCTAAAGGCAGTGTCTTCATGGTAGACACTCAGTTAGTGGCTAGACTGAATTGAGTCTGTAACTGCAAGTCATTGACTTACAGTCAGTAAGTATGGACAATATTGAAAGGACTCTGGATTCAATTCTGAACAAACAACCTCTCTAGTATTGGACAGAAATTTGGCAAGCCAATTCACATTTGTACTTCAGTACACATTATTTAGGTGGCACTAATCATAAAGAACCCACCTGTCAATGCAGGAGATGTAAGGGAGGCAAGTCTGATCCCTGGGTTGGGAAGATCCCCTGGATGAGGAAATGGCAACCCATTCCAGTATTCTTGCCTGGAGAATCCCCATGGACAGAGGAGCCTGGCAGGCTACAGTCCATGGGGTCATAAAGAGTCGGGCACGACCGAAGCAGCTGAGCATGCACACATGCACACACATGATTTAGAAAGTAACTGATGCCATTTGAAAGGAAGAGGTCCTGGTTCATTACTGAGAGCAGTGGGAGGTATGGAACATGAGCTGGCTGAGGAATCGGTCTGTCCCCCAGCAGCTGTGACTTTGGGTAAGTCCCACTGACCTTCTGAGCCTTGGTTCCCCCATCCCTAAAACGGATGCATGAATTCTGCCACTCAAGCAAGGCTGCTCAGAGAAGCGATGAGACGTTATTTATAAAAGGGATTTAAGAACTAAAAATATGCTATGCAAATAAGAAAACTTACATAATCATTCTGTGAATCCTACTATGATAAGCAAATTTTTTTGTAATTAATATAACGCTAATCCCCTTTTCTGGCCTGAGTGAAGAAAGGATGGGCTAGGAAGAGTGGGGAGCTCTATTTATGGTTAATAGCCCTGCGTTGACTTCCCCTGATGCTGGGAAAGACTGGAGGCAGAAGAAGAGGGTGACTGAGGATGAGATGGTTGGATGGCATCACCGATTCGGTGGACATGAACTTGGCAAACTCTGGGAGACGGTGAGGGACAGGAGGCCTGGCATGCTGCAGTCCATGGGGTTACAAAGAGTTGGACATGACTTAGCGACTAAACAACAACAACCCCTGAGCTGGTATAGGGTCTGATACTCTGGGATAACTTCTCTGAAAATATAGACTATTATATTTGGGGACCACAGGTCCTCCTGGCTGCCAAAAATACAGATACCTAGTGTTAACATGTTTTTCTACAACACAAACACTGAGCAGTCTCCTTTGGGTTCGGAAAGGTCAATGAGAAAAACTCATTGTAACAAGGAAGATGAAGAAACTGGTAAAATATTTTTTGACCAAATTTTTATTGGAGCATAGTTGCTTTTCAATATTCTACCATACAGCAAAGTGACTCAGCTATATGTATACAAATATCTCCTCTCTTTCGGATTTCCTTCCCATTGAGGTCACTGCAGGGCACTGGGTGGTGTTTCCTGCTCTATACTGTAGGTTCCCATTATTTATTCTATATGTTGTATCAATAGTGTATATATGGGACAGATTGGTGTTGTTCTGTTGCTCAGTTGTGTCTGACTCTTTTTCGACCCCATGGGCTATCGCCCCCAGGCTCCTCTGTCCATGGGATCATCCAGGCAAGAACACTGGAGTGGGTTGCCATTTCCCCCTCCAGGGAATCCTCCTGACCCAGGGATCACACGTGAGTCTCCTGCACTGGCAAGTGGATTCTTTATCACTGAGCCATCAGGGAAGTCCATTAAGACTGGTGAAATATTTAAATGCTATTATAAATACACAAGACACAGATGCCATCTAGCTAACAGTTCACAGCAACTCCTTAGAAACCCAAAGCCAACCCTGTGCATGCAATCTTGGGGGTCTCTCCCATCTACTCTTGACCTCACCACTGATGGCAGGAAGCTTACAGCACACCAGAGCCCGGGGCCAGCCGTGTGGCCATGCGTACAGCACTCTGCCTGCAGACCACAAAACCAGCCAGGGGCCATCTTCATGCCTGCCCGATATATGTACACGCCTGAAGCCTCCATGGTGACCTGCAGAAAAGCACACCTGATACCCAGCGGCCAGTCCCCAAAGCGTCACAATTTGATACCAGCGTGCTCACCTGCCGGCCACATCACCGCATGTGCGTGAGAGCCACGGGTTTACCAGACACCTGGAGATTCACGCTGCCTGACGCAGGTCACCAGCCGTCCAGGAGGGCTGCATGCTAGCTGGTCCCAAACGCTATCATTCCCGTGCTGTAATCTACTGCACGGAGCATTTCCATATACGGTCTGTGCATGTATAACCATGCATCCCGTCTGGTCACAGCACTGTTCACACAGCACCCAGGAAGGCAGCATGTGCCACTCACAAAATTACTGTGCCTAGACCTTCTGCCAGACCACAAAGCCCATTTCACCAAAAGCCAAGAAATGCCTCTCATCTCTACAGCAGGATTTGCTGTCATAACTTTGGATTCAAGTCTGAAAACTCCATTATGGCAAGTTTGATGGAAAAATCAGGTAAAAACGTGCCCGACCAATGGGAAGGACATAGACCTCAGGCTGCTGTCGCACTGGCTCTAAAAGCAGAAGAGACTCCAATGCCTCCTCACATCTTAGATGGAAACCCTGGCAGGGGGAGGGGTAGGCTCTGCTTTCTGTCCCCCAGCCCCTCGTCCCGGGACTCGGGGGTAGCTACGGGCCTCTGAGGTCCGCTCGGTTCTCACAGTGTAACTCTGCTCAGCACCACGCTTCCTCAGCAGGGGAGCGTTCCCCTGAGGTTGGCTGACTGAGCCTCCTCACATCACAGATGAGCCGCTGGGGCTGGGGGCACAGTGATGGCTGCGGGCTGCACCCCCGATGGAAGGCTGACGTCTCTTCACAGTGACACACACAGCCAGCAGGTGAACTTTTAATTGTAATGTTTGCTTGGCTACTGAGCACATCTAAGAATAACAAAAAGAGCATCATGGCCAGCCCCAGAAGGAGGGAAGGCGTGGGAGATGAGGGCGGGACATGGGGCTCAGGACAGAGAGCAGGTTGGAGGTGTGAGGGTCCAGCTGGGAGGGACGCTGGGCTGGACTCGGTGGCCGGCACTGACCCCCTGACCAGCCGCGTGGTCTCAGGGAAGCCTCCTTCCCTCTCTGGCCGGCCACTTCTCGAGCTGTACATGGAAGAAGCCAGCCTCTGCGATCCCTTCATGCTTAAATTCAGAAGGATTCAGGAGGTATGAGCATCACTCATGGTGGAAGGAAGCCCTGGCGGGCAGACAGCTGAAACTCACGAGGGCCGGGGACACATGTTTGCCCACTCAGCTTGGGCCAGCCTAGGCAGGGTCCCTCAGCCTCTCCCTCATCATGAGGGACTTGAGCAACTGTGACCATCGTCCAGGAAGACCACCCTTGACCACTTTACCTGCACAGAGGTGAACCTTCTGCTGCAAAGCCAACGGGCAAGGTTGTGTCTTGTTGTCTGAACAATCTGCGTTCATGCAGTGTAAAGACAAAAGTCTGAAAACTGAGATTAAGGCACCAACCTTTAGAAATGTAGGGAAATGTTTCAGATGTTTCTATAGATCAGGACGTTTTCACGGCATGACCAGCAGCCCTGCGGCAAAACTAGGCCACCGACCCAAGGCCCTCGCAAGGGGAACACAGTATTTTAAAGCTGTTACCATCTGCCCGCTCACTGCTTCATCTGCTTCTTTGACGTGGGATAAATGAAGCCATGGACAAATGAGGCCACGAATTCCTCTTCCTGGACTCAAGGGCAGGGCAGGCTGGGACAGCGGGTGTCTGGCGTGGCGAGTGGAAGGAGAATGGGCTGCTGAGCCTGGCTCACCAGGACTCAGACTGCAGTGGTGCGACCCTGGGGATTGCCCACCTCTTCTGGCCCCAGCATCGTCAATCTCTGTCACGGCACTGCTGGCTTTATGGGACCTCGAGCATAAATCCCGAGTAAATCCTCTGGATTTACTGCTAATAAAATGTCCATAGAAGCCCAATGAGTGATGAAAGATATTTTTCTAGAGTTTTCATTAAAGATATGACTTTGGTTTAATCACCCAGAAAGTCATAGACACCTACCACCATCTGCTGGGTCCCAGGCTGTGCTCAAGACAGGCTAGAGTTTTCCCCCAGACAGGGCCAGTTTAAGGAACAATCCCCATTTTCAGATGAACACATGGGAACAGAAGATGCCGGAGCATCAAGCCTGCTCCGTGTCAGAGCAGGACTGGAACCCAGGGTCCCTGCTGCCACAGTGATGATGAATAAAGCTCTTTTCTAACTGGGTTAGGTTGGGTTGGGTTACAGATAGTGTAAAGGTTGGAGGGGGAAATAAAAAGGGGGAAATATTAATGTAAAATTAGGTTAATGTCTTTATAAACATTGACCCCTATGGAGTCAGAATATTGATAAGTAAGTTTGAGAACTATTTCCCTCTGTTTTTGTGTTTTGAAGGAGCTCCATTTAAGACTAGGTAGAATTCACTTTTAAAAACAGCCCCTCGCATTGTTTTTAAAACGTAATTTTGTATCCTTCATTTCTTCATCTTTAAAATGGAGTTGATATCCACACCTCTTGGGAATCTCAAGAAAGATAAATATACAAAAACAGTATGACAACCATAACTCACTACACAAGTGGAAGGTGGCATTTTATTGTTGTAATTATTACTTTGCCTAAATAAATATCTAAGAGGTTTCTCAAATCATCATGCCACCATGATCAGACGAATAAGGATGCAGTTTAACCACAAGTTTTCCTTTTGCCCTCTGTCTCATCACTAGTGCCCACTTGGATGCCCCTGGCCCCAGGGGTGGGTAGGGGAAGGATCCAGAGCTGTGCTGAGACACCCACAGGGCGAGGAGCCCTGACAGATGAGCCTGGTCAGAGCTGACAGCTCACCAGACTAGTTAGAGGCTCATCTGTCCTTGATGGACCATTAACCCGATAACTGCCCGGCCCCTGCCTTTGCACAAGGAAACACCAGGCTGCCAACGCACGACCACCCGAGGACCCCCTGCACTCAGTCTGGACATGCGCCCTCCCCACTGATCCCTCACGGCAAAACCCCAGCTGGGCTAGACGCCCAACCCGGACGCAGAGCTTTAAGTCAGAAGGACTCTGGGAAAATCTGAAAGTGGTCCAGCTGGGAACCAAGGGACTACAAAAGCGAGAGGGACTGGGGTCTAAGCAGGGGACGCAGCAGATGTGGCAGGCCAGTTCAGCTGTGGGGGAGGACAAGGTGAGTAGAGCGTGGGAGGCCTGGGAGAGTCAGACACCCAGGCTGTTGTACGTGCACGGGTTCTGTAGTGAATTGCCTTGAACTTCGGGAAGAAGTTCAGTCTGGTTGTGGGCAACGGAAACACATCATCCTATAAAACCCTTTTCTTTCCTCCTTTGGTTATTAACATATGTTTCTTCTCCACCACCACCCTTCCCCATCCCAATTCCTTAGCTGCCTTCCCAAAGTCTAATCAGAGAAAAGTAACTGGTGCAAAAATCATGTGAGACGTTGGAACAGCCTGGAATCAGACAGATCTCGATTGCCTCTTTCACTTTGGGGAGTTATTTCACCTCTCTGAGCTCTGGCTTCTCCATCTGTAAACTGCAGATGATAATACTTATCTCACAGAAGACATGAGAATTAAAGGAAACTCAATATGTATTAGTTTCATAATTATTTTTAATAAATAGGCAGCGATACAGACAACGTACCCTTGAATGATACCTATGTTCTGAAATTTTAAGAACTGACGTGAGACAGCCCATCTCTCTCACCCTCATGAAATTCCCACAGGCGGGGCCCACTGAGGGAGGGGTGATGCCGAAGGGAGGGGCAGCATCCCTAAAATCGCCCCCAAGCCCTGGCTTCCATGATATCCCCTCTTTCTCCGCTGTCACTGCTCACTCTGGGTCTCCTCTGCAAATGCCTCTGCCTCTGCCGCCTCTGCAACTGCCCATGTTCAGCCCTTGACCTGATTTTACAGGACACCTCCCGCTGGGTGGGGGAGAAAATTCACAATTGACTCCTGCGGCTGCAGAACCCATCAACCATTCTTGACACGCTGACAACTCCTACTTTTGTATCTCCTCCGCCTGCACCTTTATTTCAGTGCCTCCTAGATGGTCCCATGAGGACCTCAGATAATCACATGCCCCACACTGAACAGGGTCCCTTGCTCTGAGAATCAGCACCCGTCCCCACCGATCTCCTGACCAGAGTATAATCATTTAGAATCACAGACCTGATCATCTCACTCCCCTGTCCCCACCCAACCCTAATCGTAAAGGTCAAACCCACCCATGTTGACTCACCCACCCTTCCCTCTGCCCTACACCCTAGGCACAGCCTCTGTGGCAACATTCCAACAAATTCCCTCCTAGACCAAGCTCCATTCAGGCTCCTTGGAACTCTCGCGGCCAAGTCTGACTTCAGGGACTCTGTGTTTGTCTCTGTAGTGTCCAGACGCAGCAAGAATCCTGCAAGGTCAGTTTAACCGGAACCCCCACCTCCACGTCCAATCGCCCTCACTAAGATGGGTCCCCCCGGTGATGTTTGATCACCCTGGCATTCAGCAAGAACCCTGTGAGGCTGGTTTACCCATGACGTACTTCTCCAACCCTCATCCCACCCTGCTCCGTGGCAAGAAGTCCCCACTCCTCCTGTTGTCTGCGGAGTTGAGCCCCGACTCTCTTCCCTACTGCAAAGCCCTACGGTAGTAAGCCCCTTGAATCATGTCTTTCTTCTAGTCTTTAACAAGCAACACACGGGTTTTTAACAGTTCCCCCCAAAAGACTGGGCTTCCCTGGTGGTTCAGATGGTAAAGAATCTGCCTGCAATGCAGGAGACCTGAGTTCGATCCCTGGGTGGGGAAGATCCCTTGGAGAAGGGAATGGCAACCTACTCGAGTATTCTTGCCTGGAGAACCCCATGGACAGAGGAGCCTGGCAGGCTACAGTCCATGGGATGGCAGAGAGTTGGAAATGGCTGAGTGACTAACATTTTCACTTTCTTTCACTTCGAGTAAGACTCAAATGTAAGTCCTTTTACCTGGTGGTGGGGGAACCCACTCTAGTATTCCTGTCTGGAGAACCCCATGGACAGAGTCCTTCTACATAGCATCTCTCAATCCTGGATGCATCCTGGAAACATCTGGAAGGTTCTTAAAAAAAAAACAAAAAACCTCCTCATGCTTGCCTCAAACATCAGAATGGGGCTGGGGGTTGGGTAGGTGGAGTTTTTAACTGCACAGGTGGCCCCAATGAGCAGCCAAGGTTGAGAATACTCTCTCCATTCCCACCTAGATGGAGAAAGCAGTTCCGCCCGGGCTGTCTGGAGGGACTCCATACTGACTGGCGTTAGGGTGATTCCCACACTGTACTGTCATCATTTGGAGGGGAGGAATTCTGGAGTTTTCGCTCTCTGGATGCCCAGCACTGGCAGCGTGCCCGTCAATGCTTCTGAACTGATTGGAAGGAGTCAGAGCAACCAGGTGGGGCAGAGGGAGAGACTTCAAGTTCAAGGCAGGCTCCCGCTACCTCGTCCCATCCATAAGGGCACAGTGTTCCCCTGGAGACACAGCCCTGTGTGTCAGGCATATTCCAACTTAAGGCACAAGCTCTGGACATGTTGCTGTCCTAAAACTGGCACGTAAAGGTCACAGCATTTTAATGTGTTGCCGCACAGTCAGAGATCTGGGGGTGAATCTCAGCTCTGCGAGCGTCAGTCACATGAATGTGGTCACATCTCCTGCCCTCCCTTGGGAGAAAAGTGGAGGTGAGCAGGTGAAGAAGGTCCCCAAAGTACTTTCCATCTCTAATATCCTACAGCACTCAGGCCGACACAATAGGAGTGCTTTGTCCTTAGCTGTGCGCCAGTGAAGCAGAAGTCACTAACATGAGGGTGACAGGAAGCCGGAAGGAAATTCATAAAGACGGCAAGGCTCACACGCAGTCTGCAATTTCACAACCCATCACTGGGCTCTGTCTGCAAAGACTGTTGAAAGAAGAGAGACAGGACTTGGAGTGGCCAGAAGAATAATTCCAATTGCGCTTCCCGGAATAATGTGTTTTATATTCCTTTTGACTTCAAGGCGTCTGTCATGCTTTCCAAAACATTTTTACAAATGTCAAGCTCACTGTCAACCCTAAACCACCTGGAAAAAAAAAAAAGTAACTGACAGGCAGCTAAATTAAGGAGCTATAATTTCACTGAAGTGTTTCAGGGACCTTTTAAGCCACAAGAACCAAATTGAAATGGCTTCACTTGAGCCCAGAAACTGCCTGAGTAAGAATAGACCACAAAACACGCCCCCCCACCCCCTCGCGTCCCCTCCTTCTTCCTTTCTCACAACGCGCACACACACACACTCACAGACTTTAAGACTGAGCCAAGTTGCTAAGAGGGTAGAACTTAAGGTTTTCCCCTATAAAGAAAAGTCGTAACCATCAGAAGAGAGAGATCGATTAGATTCAATATGGTGATTGTCTCACAGTGTATATCAAATCATCAAAGTATACAACTTAAATATGTACAATTCTTAATTATCTTAATATACTTCAATTTTTTTTTAATGGAACCAGTTGAGATGCACTGGAGCCTCTTCTTGTCACAGGACCTCCATCCCCCCACATGCCATCCTGAGCGCCCTGTGACCCATGGCTCACACGGGCAATCCCACTAAAGCCTGAACCCCTCCCCTCCGCCTCAGCCTTCCTGCCATCCAGATGGCAATGCCCTTCCCTGGACAGTCCTGAAGGTGCCGACAGCCAGTCCCACGTGTGCCTGCGTGCTAAGTCGCTTCAGTTGTGTCCAACTCTGTGCGACCCTACGGACTGTAGCCTGCCAGGCTCCTCTGTCCATGGGACTCTCCAGACAAGAATACTGGAGTGGGTTGCCATGGCCTCCTCCAGGGGATCTTCCCGACCCAGGGATCGAGCCCGAGTCTCTTACATCTCCTGCACTGGCAGGTAGATTCTTTACCACTAGCACCACCTGGGAAGCCCAGCCAGTCCCCTGAAAGTGAAAGTCGCTCAGTCGTGCCCGACTCTTTGCGACCCCATGGACTATACAGTCCATGGAATTCTCCAGGCCAGAATACTGGGGTGGGTAGCCTTTCCCTTTTCCAGGGCATCTTCCCAACCCAGGGATTGAACCCAGGTCTCCTGCATTGCAGGCAGGTTCTTTACCAGCTGAGCCACAGGGAAACCCCACCAGTCCCTGGACCTGAGCAAATCATCACCCTCGAATGTTCTGCTTTGAAGGTCAGGAGGCTGAACTGGTGTTTTTCTTTCATGGGCACTGTCCCAGCTCTAGGGAAAAGCGGTGAAGGTCCAGGAATTCTCTGGTCCCACCAGAACCCAGGAGAAGACGGGAGTTCTAAGGAGAAAATCACCCGTGGGAAGCTGATAGCCACGAGGGCGCAGCGTGTGAGGGAGGCGGTGCTCTAAGGTAGGTCAAGAGGGGCCGGCAATGGGCTGGAGCTGCCTGGGTGGCTCCGGTCTCATTGTCAGCTACTCGGAGGCAGAGCTGGGGCTCTTCCAAGCATGGCCTTGTCCTTCCACAAGTGGGCTGGTATATCCCCTTGAAGGAAAGATGCCGTTCTGGCCGTTGAATGACCTTCAGCCCCACTGAGACCTCTGCCACCTGCCACGTCTGAAAGCAGAGCTGAGGTGTCTGCTACATGAAGCTGTAGCCAGTGGACCCTGAAGGCCTGCTGGCCAGATCTTCGTGAGATGCTCTGGCCAAGGCTTGTCCTGGCACCACCTTTACAGCTCTAGCTCAGGTCTCCAAAAGAGAGGCAGGTGTAGAATGACAGCCGCTGGTCATTTTGCAAATAGGGCACTCAAGGTGTGCCTCCCTCCCGGGGTGAGCTGAGCCTGTCCGCCAGCTGCTACCGACAGGGCTTGGCACAAAAAGCCATTCAAGGGCGACTCTGGTGTCAGGTGTCTCCTCAAAACCAGTGTGGGTTGAGGGATAACGATTAACCAGGTTCTGACCCTGGTCTGTCTTCCTAGAGACCGCAGTGAGAGGACCACAGTGAGAGGACCACAGTGGAGGGGGGAGGAGATGCCCACAGGCGCAGCCTCTCCAAGGTCAAAGGCTTCTGAGTGGCTGGAGAAGCCCCTGGAGGAGGGGAAGGAGGTGGCCCCACCTGCTGAGGTGAAGCTAAAGACCCACCACCAGGTAACACATGACAGTCCTGGCCCCAGTCCGGTGGGCACTGCAGGCCTCCTAACCCCACTTGGCCTGTCTCCTGGCTGAGATGGTAAAAACTCCGCTTGCCAATGCAGGAGACCTGGGTTCAATCCCTGAGTCACGAAGATCCCCTGGAGGAGGAAATGGCAATCCACTCCAGTAGTCTTGCTGGAGAATTCCATGGACAGAGAAGCCTGGTGGGCTACAGTCCATGAGGTTGCAAAGAGTCAGACATGACTGAGCAACTAAACACAGAGTGGACAGGAGGACCCCCCCCTGCACACACACACACAACACATAACACCTCGGCATCACTATTCTCCGGCCACATTCAACCTCTCCAGGTGCCTACTCTTGGTTTGTCCCCTGCAGATTGGCCCGTGGGGCACCTCTGGTCCTAGGATCACAACAGCGATGGTGCTGGAGGTAAGGCAGGGAGCAGACAAGGCTGGGGTGATTTTTCCAGCCACCAGGGATGGTTCTGACTTCAAGGGTCCCTGCCACAGTTCCTAGATCTCTAAGGAGAGGCAAGAGTCTCATCAGCTCCCTGAGAGGCTGCCCTGCCTCTGCTTTGACACTACGGCTGGGACGGAATCTAGCACCCCCACCATCACAGCAATCCAAGTCTATGCCCCGAGCAGTAATGCTGAAGAAGCTGAAGACCTACAAGACCTTCTAGAACTAACATCCAAAAAAGATGTTCTTTTCATTATAGGGGACTGGAACGCAAAAGTAGGAAGTCAAGAAACACCTGGAGTAACAGGCAAATTTGGCCTTGGGGAACAGAATGAAGCAGGGCAAAGGATAATGGAGTTTTGCCAAGAGAATGCCCTCGTCATAGCAAACACCCTCCTCCAATGACACAAGAGAAGACTCTACACATGGACATCACCAGATGGTCAATACTGAAATCAGACTGATTATATTCTTCGCATCCAAAGATGGAGAATTTCTATACAGTCAGTAAAAACAAGACCAGGAGCTGACTGTGGCTCAGATCATGAACTCCTTATTGCCAAATTCAGACTTATATTGAAGAAAGTAGGGAAAACCACTCGACCATTCAGGTATGACCTAAATCAAATCCCTTATGATTATACAGTGGGAGTGACAAATAGATTCAAGGGATTAGATCTGATAGACAGAGTGCCTGAAGAACTATGGATGGAGGTTTGTGACATTGTACAGAAGACCACGATCAAGACCATCCCCAAGAAAAAGAAATGCAAAAAAGCAAAATGGCTGTCTGAGGAGGCCTTACAAATAGCTGTGAAAAGCAGAGAAGAGAAAAGCAAAGGAGAAAAGGAAAGATATACCCATCTGAATGCAGAGTTCCAAAGAATAGCAAGGAGAGATAAGAAAGCCTTCCTCAGTGATCAGTGGAAAGAAATAGAGGAAAAAAATAGAATGGGAAAGACTAGAGCTCTCTTCAAGAAAATTAGAGATATCAAGGGAACACTTCATGTAAAGATGGGCACAATAAAGGACAGAAATGGTATGACCTTAACAGAAGCAGAAGATATTAAGAAGAGGTGGCAAGAATACACAGAAGAACTGTACAAAAAAGATCTTCACGATCCAGATAATCACGATGGTATGATCACTCACCTAGAGCCAGACATCCTGGAATGTGAAGTCAAGTGGGCCTTTGAAAGCATCACTATGAACAAAGCTAGTGGAGGTGATGGAATTCCAGTTCCAATTCAAATCCTAAAAGATGATGCTGTGAAAGTGCTGCACTCAATATGCCAGCAAATTTGGAAAACTCAGCAGTGGCCACAGGACTGGAAAGGGTAAATTTCAAAAAAAGGCAAAGCCAAAGAATGCTCAAACTACTGCACAATTACACTCATCTCACATGCTAGTAAAGTAATGCTCAAAATTCTCCAAGCCAGGCTTCAACAGTACGTGAACCGTGAACTTCCAGATGTTCAAGCTGGATTTAGAAAAGGCAGAGGAACCACAGATCAAATTTCCAACATCCATTGGGTCATCAGAAAAGCAAGAGAGTTCCAGAAAAACATCTATTTCTGCTTTATTGACTATGCCAAAGCCTTTGACTGTGTGGATCACAGCAAACTGTGGAAAATTCTTAAACAGATGGGAATACCAGACCACCTGACCTGGCTCTTGAGAAATCTATGCAGGTCAGGAAGCAACAGTTAGAACTGGACATGGAACAACAGACTGGTTCCAAATTGGGAAAGGAGTACGTCAAGGCTGTATACTGTCACCCTGCTTATTTAACTTTTACATCATGAGAAATGCTTGGCTGGAAGAAGCACCAGCTGGAATCGAGATTGCTGGGAGAAATATCAGTAACCTCAGATATGCAGATGACACCACCATGGCAGAAGGCAAAGAACTAAAGAGCCTCTTGATGAAAGTGAAAGAAGAGAGTGAAAAAGTTGGCTTAAAGCTCAACATTCAGAAAACTAAGATCATGGCATCTGGTCCCATCACTTCATGGGAAATAGATGGGGAAACAGTGGCTGACTTTATTTTTTTGGGCTCCAAAATCACTGCAGATGATGACTGCAGCCATGAAATTAAAAGACGCTTGCTCCTTGGAAGGAAAGTTATGACCAATCTAGACAGCATATTAAAAAGCAGAGACATTACTTGGCTAACAAAGGTCTGTCTAGTCAAAGCTATGGTTTTTCCAGTGGTTATGTATGGATGTGAGATTTGGCCTATAAAGAAAGCTAAGCACCGAAGAATTGATGCTTCTGAACTGTGATGTTGGAGAAGACTCTTGAGAGTCCCTTGGACTGCAAGGAGATCCAACCAGTCCATGCTAAAGGAGATCAGTCCTGGGTGTTCATTAAAAGGACTAATGCTGAAGCTTAAATTCCAATACTTTCGCCACCTGATGCGAAGAACTGACTCACTGGAAAAGACCCTGATGCTGGGAAAGATTGAAGGAGGGAGAAGGGGAGAATAGAGGATGAGATGGCTGGATGGCATCACCGACTCGATGGACATCAGTTTGAGTAAACTCTGGGAGTTGGTGATGGACAGGGAGGCCTCTCCATGGGATTGCAAACAGTCAGACACGACTGAGCGACTGAACAGAACTGCACCATCACAGGGCAGGTGTGGCACGTGGGCCCCTTGGTGGTTCAATCTAGAAACTTCAGAGAGATGACAGGAACCTAGAGTCTCCACCACAGGGGCTGGGTGCGTGCATGTTCCCCTCCCCACAGCCAGGCCCAGGAGAGGACCGAGGCCAAAGCAAAAGATGGTGGAAACTTCCCAGGAAGGGGCTAGCACAGGTGAGTAGAAGCTGAGAAGGAAGGAAGGAAGAGAGAGATGGGGAGGCTGAGAGGGAGAGGCTTGGCGGAGACCCACTGGAGAAGACACTGCTTAAGTGTTCTTTCAGGGGCCACAGGGCATTCAGATATAGAACATTCATCCATCCATCCTTCCATCCATTTATCCATCCATCCATCCATCTACCCACCCATCCATTCATCTACCCATACATCCAAAAAAAAAAAAAAATTACCAAATACCTATTGTGTGCCAAGCAGCTTACTGATTTCTGAAGACAAAGAGATGAAAAAACAAAGTCCTTAGTCTAGAAAGGGGAAAGGAATGTAGCTGATGGTAAGTGGATTTTCCTAAGGGCTTGTCACTAGTTCTGACCTACCCAGGAAAGGTGCAAAAGACAGATGGCCACACCATCACACCATCCGTGTCCTTCACAGGTCCTTTGGGATATTCTTAAAGCAACTTCAAAACTGAATTGCAGAGATGCTCTCAAAGGGAAGTAAGAGCCAGCACCCTGTGGTCATCCCCTCAAGCACAGTGCAGGGAGTGCCCTCTCTGGCTCCCCACCCAGAGGCCAAGCCTCCTCCTAAGCCAGTGACCACTGGTCTGGGAAAGCTTCCTGTAGGAGGAGACCATTCTGACTGAGTCTTCAAGGGAAGAGACTTTCTAGGCAAGGAAACAGCTTGTGAAAAGGCCACAAGGCCCAACCAAACCCCAAGCAGGCAAGAGTGAGCTAGGTCCACTTGGGTGTGGCGGGAAAAGGTAGGAGACATGGGGTAGGTGACGCTAGAGAGAGGATGACAACTGAGGTTGAAACGCACATCCTCTATCTTTTCTAGTTCCCTGGAGCTCTCTCCCCACTGCACAGGAGCGTGTCTCAGTTGGGAGTCCTTTGCACACAGCCCCTCTCCTTTCTGACGGTCTGCCCTAATCAACCGGCCTGCCTCCTCCAGGCATCTGAGCTCTTTTGTGATCCAAGAGCCAAATAAGGAAAAGCCTAGTTTGCCAGGCTGTGAAGAGCAACAAGGAGCCACAGACAGGGCATAAACACACGTCATCACTAACAGAAGGGACAGTGGATACAAGATGCCCTATGGATTACCCTCAGCCTGTATCTAGGGGGTTACCTTAACCAAATCATTTCAAAAGATACAGCATTGTGTATATGATCCAAGAATGGTCAGTGGTCTTGTCAAAACAAAGGGTCTACCACTAGGGGCCGTGCTGGTCAAGCTGTGTGTCTCCGGCTCCCCTCCCGCCCCACCGCCAGGGTTGAGCCAGGCTGGGAGAAGGAAGGAGACAAGAGGCACACAGGTGTGGGGGCGGGGAGGTGAGGGCGGTATGAGAAAGAAGGGGGGCCCTTCCTGCTGGGGACCAGGATGCTCAGGAAATGACCGACAGCAGGCCTGGCACAGGGCGAGGCCCCGGGCACCCAGCCCATCGGGGCGGGGGTGGGGGCGCTGCCCCCACGCCATGCCCCCCTCTGCCGACGCCACCTGTGAGCCAAATGAGAAGATGCTCGGTTAACAAAACTCGGCAGACGGGGGCATTTCAGTCACAGTGCATCACCGCGGATTCAGGGGTATTTTGGGTTTGTTTACTCTCTGCACTAAATAATCTATTTCAGACAGCCTCGGGTCATAGACTTACAGGAAGGTCAGACGTGGGGCTGACAGCGGGTCATATGGAACATCCCGGAAGCTGACCTCACCCTGGACGGACAGCGACTTCTCCAATAGTGGACAGCAGCAAGTCGCCAAATGTCTAGGGACAGGGCGGCCAAGCGTGTAAAGCCGGTCACGAGAGGGAAGTGTTTCACAGTCACTGAAAACGGTAAGTATGAAGGTGATGAGGCAACAGGGGAAACACACTAATCATGCTTCAGTGCAAAAAAAGTACAGCGAAAGGAAGTCTCTATCCAATGGTGTCCTGTGTAAAAACCACGTGTCCAGGTGGACAAAGCCCAGAAGAGAGCCAGAAAGATGAAATCGGCGACTGGGATGGGGCAGAAGGGCTCTGGTAATTTTTTAAAAAGTATTGCTGTAACCTTGCTTTAATAACTAAAAATAGTTTTACACAAAAGAGAGAGAGAGAGACAATGGTTCTCAAACTACAGGCTTGGGCTGGTGCAGTGATTCTTAGACCTCCGTCTGCCTGGGGCCACGGGCAGGGCTCGTTAAACAGATGGCTAAGCCCACCCCCAGGGTTTCTGAGTCAGTAGGTCTGGTGTGGGGGGGCGCCCAGGACTTTGCATTTTCAACCATTTCCCAGATGATGCTGGGGCCACTGGGCCCACACTTTGAGAACCACTGCACTGGTGCGTGGTCGCTACGAAGGTGGAGGTGGTGAGGAGGCTGTCAGGAACCTGTGCAGTGAGGCTCCAGCTGGCCCAGGAGATGACGCCAGACTACGTGCTGACGGATGCAGTGGGCCTGCTTGCCTTGGTTCATGGGCAGGGTCACCAAGTCAGCAAGGTCCCTGGTGTCAACATCCTCACTGGAAAGCTCCTCCTGGCTCACAAGAGACCAAGGGACTATTACTGCACCCAGATATTACAGCTATCAGGCCCCCTAGTCTTCAGAATCTCTCACTGGGCCCTTGCTCTTCCATATCTGCCCATCCCTGTGGTCCCCTGGAATCCAGAACACAGTGGGAGGGCATCCCAGAGCCCCCTGAGTGACCTAACCCCACTCGCAGCTTTCAAATGTGAAGAAACAAAGCCTGGGGAGGGGGAGGGGGAGAGAAGCCACGCAACCAGCTCCTGGCAGAGCGGAGACCAGAACCCGGGGCTCACGGCTCCCAGCCCGTCCTCTCCCTCGACACTGTGCTCCCAAGAGTAAGCAGAGCCCCTCTGCCAGCACGCAGTCACTGATAAAGACATCTGCCCCAGACACCCGGAGTCTCCCCCGGCCCCAAACGGGTGTTGCTGACGGAAGCGGCTGTTCCCTGGGCCAGCACCCCCAGCCTGGGGGTCACCCGCTCTCTGCCACCACCCAGGCTCACACAGAGACCCTCCTGGACTATGAGTGCCAGCACCACCAGGAAGCTTCACCCAGGAGGGGCGGGTGGGGGTGGGGTCTGTGCAAAGCAGGTGCCATCCGGCTGGTCCTGGGAGACCTAGGGCCCCTGGACACCCAGCACCTCCGAGTTCGTGACCCTCTTCTGAAAAGAATGTTTTGCCAGCAGGAGTTGGCCCTGTGAGCCTACCATAATTAAAGCTGTCCAGAGAGACCCAGCAGAGGGTCAGATCTGATTTCAGAGCCTGGAATCAGTCAGCTCGGTGTTCTGAAAGAAACACACTGCCTGCTGTCCCCGGCTCTGGTTCACAGGCTCCCAGCCGCCTCCGTGAGACGGTCTGGAGCTGCCGTCTTGCTGGGCAGATACAAAACCCAACGGTTGGAGGCACACAATGCATTTCCGGGTGAAAATGCCGACACTCCTTGCCTCAGATGTCCCTTCTCACCCACCCTAAGGACATCGCTACAGAGAAGCTATGCCCTCTAACACAGCCTGTTGCTGCTCCGGTAAGAGACAAAGAATCGATATCTGCTAATGGGAAAAGATGGCCACCAGTAACACGAAAGGATCTGGCTCCTCACAGGTCAAACTGAGCTTCAAACCAGCGGCCCCACTGTGATACTGGCGGAGATCTCCGTAAGGGGCGTGCAGGCCGCCTTCAGGTTTGGGATTTTTCCAGCCGAGAACGTCATATGTGATTAATGTAAAAGCAAGCAGGCAAACAGGCTTGGTTTTTACCCTCTGGCTGGGTCCACCTGTGACTCAGTCCCCCAGAAATCCTTGGGAACATCACTTTCAGTAGCATGGATTACCATGGTCCTTCCACATAGCTGCATAAGTTACCAGGAGCAGTTAGGATGTAACTTTGCAGCCCATTTTACAGATGAGTGGCTCACCCAAGGCCCATGATGAATGTATCTGGGTTTAGATTCAGTCCTCTTGAGCCTCAACACCCCTCCGCTTCTTTAAAAACAGTGTTTCCTTGGGGTTTGAGGAGCTTAATAACAGCTAATGTTTACTGACCACTTACTATGTATGAGGAGCTATTCTATGAGTCACATGGAATAACTTCTTACTATTTACCAAACCCTAGGAAGCAGGTTTGAGAATACATTGGCCACCTGATGCAAACAGGTGACTCACTGGAAAAGACCCTGCTGCTGAGGAAGATTGAAGGCAGAAAGAGAAGCAGGTGACAGAGAATGAGATGGTTGGACAGCACCACTGATTCAATGGACATGAACTCGGCAAACTCTGAGAGATAGTGAGGGGCAGGGAGGTCTGGTGTGACGCAGTCAGTGGGGTCACAAACAGTCCCAAACTGGGACAACCATAGTTACAAAAATGGGAGTGACTATGACCCGGCATTTGTACCAAGTCCTGCAACTTGACTTTGCCCCCTCCCCCTCCCCCCAGATCTGTACTGGTCTTTGCAGGGTGCAGGCACCTGCAGAGAGTATGTACCTTGTGCGTCCCCCCGTTCCCATTAGTGATGTGGCCACCTGCAGGCAAAGGGACAGTCACGGGCTTGGTGCCTCATTTACCAATCGGGTGCCACTTTGGAAAGCCCACAGCGCAGGGACCCCTCTCCCATGAATCCTCGACTCCCTGCTGGTGCTTGGCCCATGAAGTCTTGCACCTGCCCTAGGTCCCTGCTTCTTCAGACACAGCCTGTTTCCACTGACACACCCACAGCACCACGGGCTCCACTGACGATCAGCCCCCTGCGGCATTCAGACAGAACCACCAGCATATGAATTCAGTTTTGCAGACACATGTGTTGTGGCAGCGCCCTGGCCGTGACTCGCTCCTCCACTTCAAAGGCCAACGAGCCACTCTGGGCATCCATCTGTGGTACCCAGTGCCGATAACTCCTGGGCAGCTTAAGTCGAACAGTAAGTCATGTTTCGATAGAGCGAGGGCTGACCTAAATTTTTCTAAGTGTATTGGGGATGGAGAAGAGGGAAGATGCCAGAAAAAGAGGAAAAAGGCAGGCAGAGGAGGAGCAGATAAAGTCTCTCATCTATTCAAAGGTTCGAGAGATTGCAAAAGCAAAATTGAGGGGAGACTGGACTCTAACTGGTTAACCTCACTGAATGTTTCCAAGCAAAGACCCAGCCGGCTCCCTGTGCGAGAGTGTTCTCCTCCGACATGCAGTGGGAAGGACGCAGAGCGACCCATACTGCACTTTCACTTGTCATTTGCTAGCTGGAAGCCCTGGGCAGATGAGACACGATTTCTGGGACTTAAATTTACTGATCTGTAAACGGGATTCAGGGCTTCCCAGGTGGCTCAGCGGTAAAGAATCCACCTGCCAACGCAGGAGAAGCGGGTTCTATTATTGGGTCAAGAAGATTCCCCTGGAGAAGGGAATGACAACCCACTCCGGTATTCTTGCCTGGAGAATCCCATCGACAGAGGAGCCTGGAGGGCTACAGTCCATGGGGTTGCAAAGAAGCGGACACGACTGAGAGACTAAACAAAAGCAACAACAAATTGGACTCGGAACACCTTCCTCAGAGTTCTGTAAGACACACTTGTAGGCACCCAGCCTGGAGCCCGACACGCAGGATCTGCATCATTGCTCATCTCTGACACAGCTCAGGGCCATGCAGGATCTGCCCACTCCCACTCAGGCAGCCAATGGACCCCAGCGCACAAGGCCCTGGATTTAGGAGAATCACCATTTCCCCCGATAGGATCTCTCCCTGTAATCCCCAAACTATATTATGAGTTCATTTCTGTACTTTCTTATTCTAAACTCCACAGGCAAAGCGTTCTGAGACCAAAAGGATCCTAGGAATTTGGCCTGGAGAACAAAAGCCCATCAGCTCAGTGCACTGAGCAGAAGGAGGCTTGACTCCTCCATCAATCAGCCTGATGGCAGGGGAACGAGTCTCTACGCGTGTCCCTGAGTTTGCATGTAAGCCAGGAATGGGGCTGTGCGGTGGCCAGGCGAGGGCAAGCCCCCACCAGGATGCTCACATAGCAGTGACTCAGGCACCTGCTTTCAGGCCAGGCCCATGGACTTCTCCTTGGTTCTGAAACCAGTGGCCGTGACATGGACCCTCACAGCCAAGGCTTTGCTTCAGAGGTCTTTACATACACACCCTTCTCGGGCCCTGCACCTGCTCAAAACCCTCCAGGCACTGCACGGCCTGCCCTGAGCCATGTCCAAGAGCCCCGATTGATCTGAGGTCTCATCATAACCTGGCCCATCCTTACCACTTCCCACTCGATCCCCATTGCCCCCCACCCCTCCTGGCATCCCCAGAGTTTCAGAGAGCTCATCTGTCCTGCCCCTGTGACTCAATAATAGCAACAATCTCCTGGGCTGGACGGAGAACGAAATAAGATCACGCTTGCAGACACTCAGCACAGGGCTTGGAATGGAGTTAAACCTTTATAGGAAATCCCATTTTTAACTTTATGGGAGTTTCTAAACCAGTTAGTTTAGTTATTGCTCCCTAAGTATACCAACCTTTTCTTGCCAATCCCTGTAGAGCCTGTGGTCTGATCCCCATCGTTCAGCTTTATTCGCTGTGGTTTTCCTATCTTGTGCTATGTGTTCAAATGCTCAGTCGTGTCTGACTCTTCATGACCCCATGGACTGTAGCCCCCCAGGTCACTCTGTCCATGGGATATTCTCAGCAAGAATACGAGAGCAGGTTGCCATTTCCTCCTCCAGGGGATCTTCCCAACTGAGGGAATGAACTTGAGTCTCTCACATCTCCTGCTTTGGCAGATGGTACCGCTAGTGCCACATAAGAAGCCCCTTTCCTATCTTGGCTTTGTCTAAGTGTAGACTTCCTGCCTTTGTTGACATCCCAGAGAGAGATTGAGGGAGAAGATGATCCATGTCACCTGGAACAGAGTGGCAGTATAAGTCAGATTCTCTGGGATTCAGTTGAGTTATCCAGAAACAGGGAAGAAAATACGTGCCCTACCTACCTCATAACATTCCTGTGGGGAGCAAAGGAGAAGAAAGTGTATGAAGAGGCCTCTTCTAAGGACAGAGCACTACAGAGGCATGAGGAATCTGTTGATCTGATTTGCAAGCATAGTGAAAACAGTCTCCATGGAATTCACTTGGAAAATTACTCTCAACACTTTTGGCTCAATGAAGCCTGTGATTGTAATAGTCTAGTTCTTAATTCTTAATTGGACCCCTCTGGCTCAGATGGCAGCCGCTGCCCAGCAGGGCCAGTGACACCTGGTGAGAGGACCCAGAGCAGAACTGGAGGTGAAGGGTGATGGGGCAAGAAGCTGAGAAACAACTCTGCCATTCCCAAAGTGCAGGGACCATCTGAGAAAGGCCCGTGTGAATCCTGAATTCACCACAGGAGGGTCAGGGAAACTGGGGAATGGGCGTG
The DNA here is from genome assembly GCF_029378745.1 of Bos indicus. Lineage (NCBI taxonomy): Eukaryota > Metazoa > Chordata > Mammalia > Artiodactyla > Bovidae > Bos > Bos indicus. The sequence goes on from NC_091767.1 coordinate 8,675,875, forward strand.
GGCCAGCTGAGGTGTGGGGGCTGGTGTCCAGCATGAAGAAGAGCCATGGAAGAGGCCTTCTTCTGTAACATACGCACTTCCCCATCTTCAATCTGCACCAGCTCTAATGGCTTGGATGGCAAATGACCTTTCTGACGCTGAAGCACCTCCTGGTATTTATCTCCTTCCTGGTCTTGTCCCCAAATAATACACCCCAAAATAAGCAATGAATTCAGTTGCTTATGACCTCTCATGACACAGAGAGCTCTGTGTTAAAACAGGGGTTGTAGAGAGGGTGCAGTAGGTAAGCATGGCTTGGCAATATCCCTAGGGGACTATGATATGCCCACGAGGATATGACCACACGGGATGGTGCAAAAGAAATCTTCATTTGTAGGAAGGACCAAAGTCAGGAAAGGAGTAGAATTACGGAGAGGAGACTTGGACCATACTTAAGACACATGTTTTAAGGACTAGCTGGTGTGTGCGCCCATGCATATGTGACAACATGCCTCAGAACAAAACACAGGTGCCTTTTTGCCTCCATGGCAACCCCGGTCCATCTGGCAGAACAGATCCAAGCACCAAACCACACAGGCTTGGTGACCTACAAGATTTGGCGAGTCTTAGGCATTTTTAATATGTTTTCCTCCTTGCTGCTGATCATGACAAGCAAGGACATTCCCCTGATAGTCCAGGGATGCAACACGGACAGGAGATGGCAGGTGAAGAGAAAGAGGGTTTGGGACAAAGGGGAGGTATTTACAGGTCACCATAATGTGGGACCCTCCAGGCCACGGGCCAGGCTGCCTGTCTCTCTGCTGACAGCGCAGGCGATACGGTTGCGACTCTTACAGTAATTACTGTTGAGTGAATACATGAGTTGATGAGAACTGACGTTTCATTAAAAGTATATTTAACTGGTCTAGTTCCAGGATCGGGGATCAAGACCAGACATTCTGCATTGAGAGCGTGGAATCTTAGCCACTGGACCACCAGGGAAGTCCCTGTAATTTAGTTTTGAAATTAGTGTCTGCTCATTTCTTTAGGCAGGCTTCCCTGGTGGCTCAGTGGTAAAGAATCCACCTGCAACACAGGAGACTCAAGTTTTATCCCTGGGTCGGTGGAGAAGGAAATGGTAACCCTCTCCAGTATTCTTGCCTGGGAAATCCCACAAACAGAGGAGTCTGGTGGACTACAGTCCATGGGGTCACGAAGAATCAGACAGGACTTGGCAACTAAACATTTTTTTAGGCACTCGGTCTGCAATTAAGGCAATCTACCATTAGGTGGCAGTAGTGTCATAATCATGCTGTGTTCAAGCAAGACTGTCTACAATAGAGTCTTAGCTGAGAGAATCTAATTTTCTCAAAAAAAAAAAAAATTACAAAAATACCTACATTTCAACAGCATTGAAAATACCACTATAGTTTTTAATATTTAAGATAAAAGGAGTATCAAACTACTCCTTCCCCAAGGAATCTTGAATTGGGTGGCAAAGAGTCAGACATGACTTGGTGACTGGACAAGTATTAAAACTATTACCATCTTTACATTAACTGTGCTGTGCTGTGCTGAGTCACTCAGCCATGTCCATCTCTTTGTGACCCCCTGGACTGTAGCCCGCCAGGCCCCCTCTGTCCATGGGATTCTCCAGGCGAGAATACTGGAGTGGGTTGTCATTTCTTCCTCCAGGGGATCTTCCCAACCCAGGGACTGAAGCCAGGTCTCCCACATTGCAGGTCGATTCTTCACTGTCTGAGCCACCATGGCAGCCCAATTGTGTAGTCATTATTTAATATACCTGCTTCTCCTCCAGAACTGAATTCAGAGTTCATTTCAAACTCACTGAGAGTCCTGAATGTGGATTCTGACACTCGGCCTTTTCACTTTGAACTTCATGCCCATTGTTCCCACACACCTGTGGGATGAGATCCCTTGCATAGGGTTGGCATAGCTGTGTCCTATAACCACAAGAACTCTACTGTCTTACTGGGCTGCTCAGAGACAACTAGAAGGGAAGCCACGCTCTGCTTTCCTGGCTGTCAGATCAGCGAGAAGACTCCATCTCCCAGACAGAGGAGAAAAGCAGCGACAGACAGGTACAAGCACCTGTGGGCAGCAAACACCATGAGTCCTTCCGCTACATGGGAGGAAGTCATGTTCTGTTCTTTCTTAGGGGAGAAACATGCTTCCTGCCCAAGGGAATCTTGAGATGTCGGCTCATTTAAATATAGGCTCTCTCTCTTTGTGGTTCCCTTAGTAACGACTCTAACTCGGGGTCAGATACAAACTGCCTCACAACTGCTTTAGAGAAGATCTCTTTTATCTTTTATCACAAAACAGTACGTCCTGCAAACAGCATTTGTGCAGACAGCTAGGCAGAGTTTTAAGCTCTAGTCCAGAAGCTTTCATGCCCAGAAGCCATTGCAGGGGAGGCCCTGTTTAGTGGCTTTGGCCTGAATCAGAACCCCTTCCCCACCCTCCAGCTCACACCCCAGCCCTGCTGAGCGGGACCTGCAGCCTTCTCCCCAGGACCCCTGCACACCAACACCTCCAGGGCCTGGAGGGGTCACTCCTTCACCTTCTGATTTTGGAAAGGAAAAACGCCCTTTTAGGAAATCCAATGACAGTGTTGCATTTAGGTTTCGTTTTTTACATTTCTAGTTTTTAAAAACTCGGGCTTCTGATTAGACTCTCAAAGGGAGGAATGGGGAGGAGGTCTTAAAATGACTCATTCTGGGAAAAGGAGTGACGACTATTTTAAGCTTTAGAAATGTGTCATCATGAGCACCATTGTTTTATGTACTAAACTAAGAACACAGAGCTGAGGGGCTTCGGAGTCGGAATGGACATTTTCAGGGAGCACTTGCACCAAGCTCCGGATCACGAGCTGACCTTTCTATGACATCCTGACAAAGGGTCATTCTGCAGCTGCCTGATCTTCCTGGGCAGGCTGTTCACCCCTTTGTGAGCAGGGAATTCCACTGATGGGCGGCTCCACTTGCCTGGGAATCCTTCCTGATGGGCTAACATCTGCCTCATTGCTCCCGAGCCCTGGAGCAAGTGCGCACACCCTTCCCCTCCAAGGACAGTTCGTCGTGGGAATCTTGCATGCAGCCTTCATATTTCTCACTTCAGTGTTTTCTTCCCAGGCTAAATGCTAAATGGAGCCACTTTCTTGAACTTTCCTCATGGGAACCCTCCCATCTTAGTTCTCCTCCCCAGGTGTGCAGCGGGTGTCAGGCGCTTCTGGCTGTCACCCATATTGAACACTGGCCCTGACCAGGGCCAGATTCCGAGCAATGGGCTCACCTCACAGGAGCTCTTGGGCCCCTGGGTTAAAATCTGCCTCTGACACCTGCCTAAGGGGCATCTCATGGAAAACTAACACCTATTCAGCCTTGGTTGGCTGATCTCTGTAATGACCACAGGGGCTTCACAACGTATTATTAATAAACTGAATTAAGTCAAAGTAGATAAGAATGGCTTCCCCTATGGCTCAGCGGTAAAAGAATCTGCCTGCAATGCAGGGCACTCAGGTTCAATCTCCAGGTCAGGAAGATCCCCTGGAGGAGGAAATGGCAACCCACTCCAGTATTCTTGCCTGGGAAATCCCATGGACAGAGGAGCCTGGTGGGCTACAATCCATGGGATCGCAAAGAGGCATCCATGCATGAGAGATAAGAACGTATGCAAGGTACCTTGGGCAGTGGCCCCTGAGCACTCTCAGTATCAACAGTGCTAACTGGAACACAACAAAATTGGAAGATTTTGGGTAAATCAAAAGTAGCTTTCATAGGAGAAATATTGTGTTAGCCAAAAACTTGGTTTGGATTTTTCTGTTCCATCTTAAGGAAAAACCTGAAGGAACTTACTGGCCAGTTCAGTACTGTGGGACTGAGTCTTGTGATCAACACAACCAGTTAGGTTCTGCATTATCCCAGCAAAGCGCTGACTCACTCGCTAAGCGAGCACGAGAGGCACATACCACTGGTGTGTGTGCTGTGTGTGCTCAGTCGCTTCAGTCGTTCTGACTCTTTGCGACCTACGGACTGTAACCTTCATGGCTCCTCTGTCCATGGGATTTCCCAGGCAAGAATACTGGAGTGGGTTGTCATGCCCTCCTCCAGGGGATCTTCCCCACCCAGGGATTGAATCTGAGTGTCCTGCGTTGTAGGCGAATTCTTTAACCACTCACCAAAGGTGTTTGGAGAAGGAAATGGATTGGAGAAGGAAATGGCAACCCCCTCCAGTATCCTTGCCTGGAGAATCCCCATGGACAGAGAAGCCTGGCGGGCTACAGTCCATGGGGTCTCAAAAGAGTCAGACATGACTGAGCAACTCAACAACAATGGTGTTCGGGACCCCAAAGATGGGGGAGTTGGCCCCGCCTCACAGGAAGTAGAGCTTGTTCCAGCTACAGAGACAGCTTACAGGGTGGGTAGGTCAGAGCCACAGGCAGGGGCCAGGGGAACACACAAGATGGGCCTTGGGTCTGGTCTGGGTTGGCATATGGCTTCCAGGAGGAGAACCAGCTGGCCCAGAAGCAAACCTACGCACAGCAGTTACCACAGTACCCACTTCTGACACCCACATCAGGACTGGACTGAGCTGGCAGCTCGCCTGGACCTACAATGCCCAAGGTTGGCCCCCGGAGATTTCCACGGGGTGCATCAGGCTGACTCGGGGTTCTTGCCCAGCCCAGGCTCAGGGACTAGCGCTCCTCGTCTGCAGGCCTGTGGCCTGGGGCGCCACGCTGTAGGCAGGTGGCTTTGGTATAAATTTAGAGCCCTCTGCTTCCTCTGCCCACTCATAACTTCACACTTTTCCCCAAGCTGCCTTCGCCTGGAACAGCTTCCCTAAAGGAAACATGAAACCTCTTTCATTTTTCTCTTGAGAAAAAAAAAAAACTCCTTCAGGCCCATCTGCTCTGGAAAGTCACCCAGATTTCATGGCAGCTCTGCCGCAAGGCCACCATCACAGGTCAGCAGGGGCTCCTGACCCTGCAGAAACCCCTTCTTTCCTGGGTTTCCTTGGTGACTCAGAGGTAAAGAATTTGCCTGCAATGCAGAAGACCTGGGTTCGATCCCTGGATTTGGAAGATCCCCTGGAGAAGGGAACAGCAATCCACTCCAGTACTCTTGCCTGGAGAATTCCATGGATAGAGAAGCCTGGCGGGCTACAGTCCATAGGGATGCAAAGAGTCTGACTCAACTTAGCAACTAAACAACTGTCCTGGAGCAGCAGGGGAATAAGGCACAGAAGGGTTGCTACAGTCGGGTGAGGGGAAATAAAGGCAGGGGTGGAGGGACTCCCACATCTGCATGGACACATCCAGGGGTGGGAAGACTGGCCTGGCAGTCCTGGGTTCACCATTAACTAGCGTATGGTAGTCCACCTTCATGCATCTTACCTGTGTCATCTGAGCAACCAGGAAGTCCTATTGAGAAGAGGCTACGGCAGCTCTTCCTCCCCTGCATCTGGGGAGGTTATAAAGACATAGCCCCTCCCTGAGATGCGGACAACAGCTCCAGCCTCGTCTGTTCGAGTAGAGCCAGGCGAGTAAAAAGTTAAGCCTCTCAGTCTATAAGTAGTTCCTGCTGTTGCAGATAAAATTAAATGGCATGGCTATTTTGGTGGAAAATCAGGTAAAAATGCTGAAAAATAAACTCTCTGTCAAATGCCAGCCACCCCCTCCCCAACCCCAACTCCCCACTATGTTCTTTTTTTATGCCCATTTGGTATTTGTTTTTAATTCTGGCTGATTGTCAACTTTAAAACCTGATGCACAGAGTGGCTTGCTATTCCGGAGGCGTTATTTTAAGATGAAACAATGTAAATTCTGACTTTGGATGGCAGATGGCTGGCAGTTCACTGTTTGGCAAACCAACTGGTATGGTATGTTGGAAATTCAGAGCAGCAGGTATGCAGTTCAATTTGAAACCACCACAGATGCTCGGAGGGAGCGGGGGAGGGGCGCAAGCTGGTCAGGAAATTAAGAACAGTACTCTGAGCTCAGAGGGGAAAAAAAGATGGTAATTAGCCGAAAGTTTGCTTCTTCCAGTCTCTACTTTTTCTTTTTTTTTCTTTCTTTCTTCTTTTTATGGTTGCTTCTTAGAAAACTAGGCGGGCCCTTAGAAGCCGGCCCAGCGAAAATCTTCTAATTTTGCTCCGTAACTGTCTGTTTGGCAAAGCTTAGCCCCCATGAGGAATTCCAGGGTGAGGGAAAAGCAGATAAAGAGAAGCTCAAACATATTCTTCAACAGAGAGACGCCAGGAACAATGTCACATAAGGAGCCTGTCTCCAAGACGGTTTTTAAGACAGGAACAATTAATGACATTTCAAGAAGGAGGGACCAGAATTCACGGTTAAGGAAAGACCTCCACACGTGAAATGGACAACCAGGTGTTTCTACATCCGGGGAACGTCCCCAAACAGAGTCAGAGGGAGGCAGTGTCTACCACGCGCTCGATTAGATTCTGGGTGGTGTGTGACTCGTGGTGTGCCAGTCAGCAGGGCATCTGGACTCTGCCCAGATTTAGCCATCAGGAAGGTCTATTTAAAGCCAGGGAAGACACAGGGTCCTTTTACTGATGTATAGATCAGTCTTATGGACTCTGTGGGAGAGGGAGAGGGTGGGAAGATTTGGGAGAATGGCATTGAAACATGTATAATATCATGTATGAAACGAGTCACCAGTCCAGGTTCGATGCACGATACTGGATGCTTGGGGCTGGTGCACTGGGACGACCCAGAGGGATGGTATGGGGAGGGAGGAGGGAGGAGGGTTCAGGATGGGGAACACATGTATACCTGTGGCGGATTCATTTCGATATTTGGCAAAACTAACATAATATTGTAAAGTTTAAAAATAAAATAAAATTAAAAAAAAAAAAAGAAGGTTGCTCAGGCTGCAAACCTCAAATTTCAGATACTCGTCAAGTAGAATGTCCAAACAAGTCATTAGGACAAGAATTTTTGGTGTGTGTGTGTGTGGTGTGAAAACTGAACTTTCTCTGATTTCCTCTAAATTCATGTCATGGCTAGAAGGCAAGTTGAGGAGCACCTGTTAGGTGACCGGTGGTTCTCTCCAGGGTGCCCCACGTGTGCAGGAGGCCCAGGAAAGGAGCTGGGATGGAGATGTGCCAGGTGAGACTTGGAGATTAACAGTAGCCCTCAAACCACTCTTGTATGAGGGTCCTCTAGCTGAGGCAAGGCTTGAGGGCTGGCTCTGATGATCCCGAGACACAGCAGACCTCCCACTCTGGGTGTCTGTGGATGACAACCACTGAACCCAGAGCAAGATGGTCTGAGTGACTGTGAGAAACGCAGACGGGTGGGGATAATCTAGTCACTGTACTGCAATTAGGTATTTGGGGCCAGAACATCAGCTCATTACAATTCCAATTCATAACTTAATTGCTCATCTGGACCTTTAGTAATGAGTAGAGGGTCTCTGGGTTTTAAAATGATGCTCCGAGCCAGTGTGAGCCCTTTCTCCAGCAGAGTGTGGCAGTGAAGAAGCCTACGGAAGATGAGCCCCACTCCCCGTGTCCTCCTCACACAGGACGACGCTGCAGCCATGGGGCCACCTGCAAGGCCCCGTTCCAGGGCTGAGGGACAAGAACAGGAGACACATGGATCCTGCCCTCAGGACCTTTCCATCTAATGGGAATAATAAGGTGTGAATATACATCATCACGGATGGAGCATGGCGGGGCCTGGAAGACAGACAGATGAAGGACAAAGGGAACTCGAGTTTCCAGTTTCCTGCAGAAACGCACCGTTCCCTTCTGGAATTGAGGGCCTGACACAGGAGCCTGGCGGATTCCCCATGGGTCAAGGGGCGGGGCGGGGGGTGGTGGTGCAGTGTCTCATGCCTTCCCCTCCAGAGATGTAAGCCAGGCTTGACTGTGTTGGGAAACCCAGGTTTCCCAAGAGCCTGGTTCAAACCCCCGAGACGGGATCAGAATGGATCCCCGGCTTGAAAATAAATCGGGAACTGCAGTGCTTCAAGTACAGAATTAGCCGAGAGACAAAGAAATCTAAAGGAAGCAGGGTGAGGATGAGAGGAGCATGGACATTTCTGGGGGGAAAATGCTATGTGTGTTGTGTATCACCAGCCACCAAATGTGAACCACAGCAGTGAGAGAGGCTGGCGAGGGTCCCTGAATACATTTCTTGTGAGTTCTCTCAACACCAAATGGATTAAAAAAAAAATTTTTTTTCCTCCTGAGATGCCACAAAAATCAGCATGTCCTTCTGTTGTTTCAAAAATGACATTTAAGCAGCAGTGAGGCTGACTGTACTGGGGTGGGGGGAGGGGGCAGTGGCAGGGATGGATGAACAACAGAACTGGGGGTCAGGAGGGGTGGGGTGGATCAGGGACAGCTTAGCTTGGTGGAGGGACCTGAACAGGAGGGGAAGAGAAGGGCCAGGAGGCCGGGAGGGAAATCAGGACTGGCACGCATGAGTCTGATTTTCCAGCCTCTGAAGCAACTTTTTGCAAAAGGGCCCTCATCAGAGACCACCCTCCCCTTGGAACACAATGTGGGGGCAAGCTAGAGAGGGGGCTTCTCAGAGTCTATGGGGACTGCTTGGCTAGGAGTTGCGTCTATAAAAAGAGCCCATCACGTGTATGCAGAGAGAATAGTTGAGGCAAGAAAAACTCAGATGTGGGTATGGAGGTGAGAAATGGCAGGGTGACCCCTCCTCTCATATCCCACCCCCCACATTGTTAAAGATCCATACCCATGGGCTCGGTTTGGATTTCTTTGCTTATGAATCACTGTGAATGGTATCTCTGATTTGTTTTAGTGGCTGTAGATGTATTCGTATGGAGCAATACATCCTCAACAGCACAGAAGGAAAACAGGGATGAAGCCCCACCCAAGGGGGTCAGGGGGAGTGAGAACAGATATCACTAACTATTTTTCATAGGCAAGTGGTAACATTTTCATTGGCAGGTTGCTGTTATTCAGTCACTAAGTCTTGTCCAACTCTTTGTGACCCCACTGACTCCAGCAAGCCAGGCTTCCCGGTCCTTCACTATCTCGTGAAGTTTGCTCAAACTCATGTCCTTTGAGTCAATGATGCCAAGAGTTCCCAAGTAAGGATGATTATTTGTGCCAGATACCAAGTGCTTTACATATATTATTATAATTAATCCTGCAGCAATAAAGTGATGAAGGGATTTTCATACCCACTTTATTGGTGAATAAACTAAGACTCAAAGAGCTTAACTAGCTTGTTCAAGTCTCATAGCTGCTTAGGACAAAGCCAGATGGGAATGCTAGGCTCTCTCACTCCAAGTCCAAGATTTTTCCTTGTTTCCTCATAAACAAAAGATTTGAGAGCAGTGAAACAATGACATAGGAGGTGAGAGAAAGAGAAATCACCTATCTCACCTGAAGGAAACTACTTCCCTTCCCAGGGAGGCAATGGGAAGGGGAAAAAAAGAATAAAACACAGGTTTGCTTTGATAGATGACAGTGTGATATTAATAAGTTGTAAGTTTAAGACAGATAAATTAGGGAGACATTTTTCACATTGCCAAAGTTGCATTTACTTCACAAAGTGATTTTCTTAAGAGTTACTTTAGGTAAATGGCATCCAATGTACATTGTACATTTAAACTAAGTGACAAATAAAACTCTTTCACATGTAACTTTGGACAAAGACAGGCAGACTTCTGAGAAGACAGAAAAAAAATAAGTCCTTAAATGTGTCTCTCAGCAGTTTTGTTTGCATTCAGAGCTTCCAGTCTTCTAAGAATCCTGAAAGAAAGTGAAAGTGAAGTTGCTCAGTCGTGTCCGACTCTTTGCGACCCCATGGACTGTAGCCCTTTGTCCATGAGATTTTCCAGGCAAGAGTACTGGAGTGGGTTGCCATTTCCTTCTCCAGGGGATCTTCCCAACCCAGGGATCAAACCCGGGTCTCCAGAACTGCAGTCAGACGCTTTACTGTCTAAGCCACTACGGGCACAGCTGTGAAATAGCTAACTTTGCCTTTGAATCATCCATTAGGCTAACCAAATGCAAAAATAGGCTTACGTGCTCCCCATATCTAGAACATAATGTTCTTAAAAGTAATGGATGATTCAAAGGCGAAGTTAGCCATTTCACAGTTGTGCTCATAGCCACAACCACCAAACTGTAGTTACAGCTTGAAAAGCTGTAAGAAAAGACATAGAACCATAAGTTCCAAGTATAAGTCCCTCAGACAAAAGGTTAACGAACTTTAGATACCAACCCCAGAGCCTTTCAGCCAAGCAGAAACACAGCATTATTAATAGGAGTCCTAACAGCTAAGGCAGGCACTGACCTGGGCTGGATCTTCCCCCAGCACGTTGCATTTCAAAAGGCCTGTTATCTCAGAGAAGGCTGCATTGTCTCTGTAATTATGTCTCCAAGAAACAATACTCTTCTCCTTGCATTTCAGAGAGTGGCCCTGCTAAAGGTATAGGAACTTAACCCTAAACCACAGAGCCTAAGCGGATGAAGGCAGAGGCCACAGGGGAGCTGTCCAACTCTCTTGGCTGGATGAGGGATGGGGATGTTTATTGGGTTGAAAATAGCTTTAATTAGGGACCTAAGCAAAGAAGCAGATAAGTCATAAATTGCTTCAATAGACAAAGGAACTGGGAGTCACAAGCTTGCCCAACTGATTCCCATCCTGGTTGTGGTTCAAAGTGGCAGGCTGTGAACTCCAAAAGCCAATTCAACATTTGCAACTCATTATCTCCATGTAACAGGCAGTAAAGAGACACTGTCCTCCCACCAGATGATGAACTCCTCTAGCACCAGACACATACCCTGTGTTTCTGCTGTCCCAGTGAACACAAGTGTGTTTGGAAATAGGATGAGTTACCAAAAGCACCTCTGGATTAGAATCCCAAGGCAAAGGAATAAAAAAAAATATTAAAATGTATGATTCAAACAATTTTCCTGAATTAAAAAAAAAAATATTTGAAAATACACATTGAAAGAGCTCACCTCATACTTGAAACTCTCAACCCAGAACTATCAACATCAAGACATGATGTGATACAATTATAGGTCTTTGGGGTCGCAAAGAGTCAGACACAACTGAGTGACTGAACTGAACTGAACTGAAAGATAAAGAAAAATGTCTTTACAATACTTGTAAGGGAAACAAAATTAGACTATCATATGATTTTTGATAACAATATTTGTGCTAAAAGAAACTAGACTATTCTATTTTTAATACCTATATTTATGATATTTAAAGAAAAAAGTTGGTTACAGATTTTATACCCAGCAAAACTGACTTCACGTAGGAAGAGCACAAACTGTTATCAACACTTATGAACTCAGAGAATGTTGTTTCCATGAAATGAACACTGACTAAGGAATCTACCAAAGAATTAGTTTCAGACAAACAAAATTACTAAATTGGCATCAATAAGGACACTGAATGTTAAGTAGAGATCTACCTATAGAACTAAAGCTAAATGAGGGTTAAAAGGAATAGACTGTAGTATATATTGACTATATGATTAATAATAAAAATATAACTAGAAAAACTGGGGGGATGGAAGAGACTTTGGAGCTTTACAAATTTAGCTATTTTCAGTAATCAAAGTTGATGGTGGTAGTACTGTTATTATTATTATTGTGAGAGTTTTGCAATAATTATGAGATGTTCTAATTCTAGTTCTGTGTTTTTAAGAATCAGGACTCTTGGTTCAAAATAAAGGAGATTCAAATGCAATATAAAAGCTAAGTAAAACATCTATAGTTTTGAATCTGAATCTGAAATGGTTTGAACTTATAGAATATTTGATCTCACTCATATTACACCAGAGAAGGCAATGGCACCCTACTCCAGTACTCTTGCCTGGAATATCCCATGGATGGAGGAGCCTGGTAGGCTGCAGTCCATGGGGTCGCTAAGAGTTGGACACGACTGAGCGACTTCACTTTCACTTTTCACTATTATGCATCGGAGAAGGAAATGGCAACCCACTCCAGTGTTCTTGCCTGGAGAATCCCAGGGATGGGTGAGCCTGGTGGGCTGCTGTCTATGGGATCGCACAGAATTGGACATGACTGAAGCGACTTAGCAGCAGCAGCAGCAGCATATTACACATGTGTAAGCTATGTCTGCTGAAAAGCTAGAAACAAGGACCAGGCCAGTTAGGAATGAGCATACAGAGTAACCAGATTGTGGTCTTGAAATACCTTTTCCTATTAACAGAAACCAGGCTTCTTGCAGAAAAGGTTGATTCCAAACTTGGGGCAGGAGATACACAACATGAGTCTGGAGCATATTCATATATCAGAGCATATTCATATATTCATATATATATCATATATCAGATAGTTAGAAAGATCAGAAACTTAGAAAGATCACAAACTTCCTGAGGTCACGTCAAAGGGGACCCAGGAACCAACTGAAGAAGCTCCAAATGCGAATGGACTGAAATCCATCACAAATGTATAAATCCGTAAGTTCACAATAGTATTTTAAAAGAACTAATTGGTTACATTTCAAGGTGTGTGCATGTGTGTGCATGCTCAGTTGCTTCAGTCACATCCAACCCTTCGCAACTCTATGGACTGTAGCCCACTAGGCTCCCTTGTCCATAGCATTCTCTGAGCAAGATACTGCAGTGAGTTGTCATTTCCTTCTCTAGGGGATCTTCCCAATCCACGGATCAAACCTGAATCTCCTGTGTTGCAAGTGGATTCTATACCCACTGAGGCACCTGGGAAGTCCCATTTTAAGCATGACAGGAAGCCAATGTGTTAGCTTGAAAACTGGATATATAAATGAACTTGATGTTTATCCTGCCTTTCCTGTAAGAACTATACTGTTGGGTGGCCAAGTGATAGAAAAATGGAAGCTTCTCCATTTGGAAGCATTAAAAAATTATCACAGCCAGTAACTGAAAACAAAATTATAGAGTGAGAATTACATCATTTTTCAGCCTTCAGGGAAGCGGTGGATCTAGACATTAAGCACCACTGAGTGCTAACATGAAAAAAGTAGAAACCACGTTACACGCTTCCTGATGAAAAACATCATCACCGTGCTGAAGAGGCTGAAACTGAGTCTGGTCAAGTCTCTGGAAGCAGCTGCCAGGGTGCAGGAAACACAAAGGACAGGACACATTGAACCGCGCCACAAATATAGAAGCTTGTGTAACTCTAGAGATTGAAGATGCCTGAGTCCTTCCGCAGAAAAAGTATAAGGAAAGAAAGGGAGGGAGGGGATGCCGCAGCTTTTAAGAGAAATTTCAAATACAAATTTTTTTTTTTTAAACTGGCATACCTAAAAAACAGCAGTGAAATGCGGAAAACAGTGTGGAGGTTTCTCAAAACACTAAAAATAAGACTACCATGTGACTCAGCTGGGTGTATATCTGAAAAAAAAAACACTAATTTTTAAAGATACATGCACCCAATGTTCACAGCAGCATTATTTACAATAGCCAAGACGTGGAGGTAACCTAACGGTCCATCAACAGGTGAACGGATGAAGACGATGCGGCATATATGTGGGTATATTATATATGTACATACATATGTATATTTGTTGTTCAGTCGCTCAGTTGTGCCTGACTCTTTGTGACCCCATGGACTGCAGCACGCCACACTTAAACACATACATACATACCAAGGAATTCAGTTGTAAGAAAGAATGAAATTTTGTCATTTGCAACAACATGAATGGACCTGGAGGGTATTATGACACGAAATAAGTCAGACAGATAAAGACAAATACTGCATGACATCACTTATATGTGGAATCTAAAAGGTATAACAAACTAGTGAATGTAACGAAAAAGAAAGACACTCACAGATATAGAGAAGAAACTAGTGGTGACCAGTAGGTAGAGGAATCGGGGAAGGGTGATATAGGAGTAGGGGATTAAAGGTATAAACTATTATGTATAAAATAAGTTACAAGGATATATTATACTGTACAACAGAGGGAATATATATGTAATTTTATATGTAATATTATATTTATATATTTTATAATATATTTATATACTTTATACATTTTATAATAACTATAAAGGGAATATAATCTTTAAAATTGTGAATCACTATACTATACATCTTAAAATTATATTGTATATCAACTATATTTCAATAAAAAAATATATATATACAGTAAAAAAATAGTGGGGAAGGCACACTAAAGTGAAAAATCTACAGATAAATGAAAGAGAGTGATTACCATGAAAGTTGAGAAGGGTAGAGAGGACTATAATTGTAATGGACAACGGAGGAGCTTCCAGGGTAGCTGGCCAAGTGTCATGGAACAAACATGTTTGCCTTACAAAAATTCACTAAGCTATGGATTTGTTTAGTATTGCCTTCTGTATCGGTTTTATTTCACAACATGAAGGTGAAAACAAATCTTTAAACATTCCAACAGCAATCAATTTTAAAGAATGTTCAGGATGCTTTAAACTCTTTATGGGAAAAAAAAACAAACAAGCGATCAGGTTGTCAACTAAAGAGTTAACAGTAGGGAATGTCCAGATTTCATGGCTGTAGCCACTCAACCTGCTGCGGCTGGGACCACTTAATTTTTTAGCTCATCAGATAAGGTAAGGGGCTTCTGGTCAACAGCTTGGCAGACTAGGCTGCTGGCCCCACCCTGACCATTGTGAACAAGCCTTTTTAAAAAACCCAGTTCTAGCCTGGCTTACAAGATTTCTTGTTGCCACGAACCCAGTTTCAGTGAGAAAAGGACAGACTTTATCATCTCCAAATCTCTAAGAAATTGGTTTCCTGGGATTTCCCTGGTGGTCCAGTGGCTAAGACTCTAGGCTCCCAATGCACGGGGCCCAGGTTCAATCCTTGGTCAGGGAACTAGTATCCACATGCAGCCATGAAGACCCAGCACAGCCAAATAAATACATAAATAAATATAAAAAGAAAGAAATTGGGTTTCTGTGACTGTTGGGTCACCCTGATGCAGGTCATCTGCCTGGCTGAACCTCTATTACCCGCTTATGGAAGTCCTCCCCCAGGAACCAATCATCTACGTCCTGAAGGAGCCCGTCAGGAGTCTGAAGCTGGCCTCTATGTTGCCTCTTTCCAAGCCACCTTGAGAGCCCAGGGTATGACTGTCCTGCTGCAGCTCAGGCCCTTCTGCTGTCACTTATGCTCTGAGGACTTCATCCAGTAGATAAACCCCCCAGCTTCACTGCAGTATCTTCCTCACCCGAATCATGTCAGCTTTTTTCCAGCCCTCACACACGACTCACGGTCAAAGACTCATAAATCTGCAGATGTGAAATGCCATCGGACAGATCATCTTTTAAAAATTACCTCATTCACTTTTGTTAGGAAACTGAGCATCAAAGAACAGACGTCAGATTTGGCAGACCCCACATTTAATTGATAAGACTTGAACTAGGCCCAGGATTCTCTGACAATGACTTTCTCACCCCTCCATCTCTACCCATCCTTGGCCATGGCCTCTTTTTAAATGTGCATTAATACTCGGCGCTTCCATGCAAGTTGACATTACCTCCGTGCCAGGAATGATGCTGGGTGGGCAGAGGTGGCGCTGGGGGCCGGGAGGGTCTCTTGGTGCTACAGGAACACACAGCCCTGCCCTACCACTAATAAAGATTTACAGGAAGAGCAATAAACAAGAAGTTTATTACCAAACAGCATGCTAAATGCGGACACAGACTCTCTCATTGACCAGACTCTGAGCAGACTCCCCTGAACACTTGTCCAACCAGACCTGACTCTTGGATATCTGTGTTCATCTCTGCATCATCCAATTTTATTGAGACAGAATCCTGCTAAATCAGTTGAATAGACCCTCCCAACCCCACTATGTGATCACCCTTGACATCTGATCAGGCTCCTCATTACCCCCCATCCCACAGGTGATGCCTGAGCATCTGTCCTGCCTTCAGCAAGAATCTTGATAGCTTGGTTTAGGCAGAACCACCCCATTCACCCCTGATGTATCCTCTCAGTAATTTTCTATGCACTGATCCCCACGCTGTTCCCTGACTATAAATTCCCATTTGCTCATGCTGTATTTGGAATTGAGTCCAATCTCTACCCCACTGCAAGACCCCCACTGCAGTGGTCTCTATATCTCCACCATGGCCCCCTTGAATAAAGTTTTCCTTACCACCTTCAACAAATGCCATGGATAGACAGCTAGTGGGAAGTTGCTATATAACACAAGGAGCCCAGCTTGGTGCCCTGTGATGATCTAAAGGATGGGGGGAGGGGTGGAAGGGAGACTCAAGAGGGAGGGAATATATATGTAGTTATGACTGATTTGAGTGGTTGCATGGCAGAAACCAACACAACATTGTAACTCACTTATCCTTCAATTAAAAAATAATTTTAAAATGTCATGAATACTTCCTTCTGTAACAATACCAAGGCATAGAAACGACATGGTGTTGTGGGCATACACATATCAAAAGCTATGAAAGTATGTATGCCCATAGATGCAGCAATGCTTCTTCTAGGAACTTGTCCCAGTTAAATAATCATGGATGCATGAAAAGATTTCACTACAAGTATGCACACCACAGCAGTGTTTACAACTGTGAAATGTCCAACATACTGGATTGTTTAAATTAATTGTGGTATATCCATTCAGTGCAAACGATGTAGTCAGAAAATAATATAGGAAAATAACATGAAATGATATGAAAAGATACTCATGAAATACTGATCAGTGAAAACACATAAAATAGAATGCATACTAAGATTCAATCATTTGAGGTACTCACTCCCACAGAGAAAGGAACAGAACATATATACCAAATGCTTAAAAATATTATTATTAAAGGTAATTTTTATTCTCTTTGTGTTTTCCACAATAAACATACATCAGTGTGTAATAAACGATTAAAACAAAACTTTCTTCCTCTAGAAAACTTAGAAACTTGTCTGATTCTCTCACTCATTCTCACTTGTGCATCCTCAAATTTGTGCTCTATACTTGAATCTTGCAAACAGCGTGGATTTCACCAACTTCGAGATCAAGTCCAAAGCAAACACATTAGAATTCATGTCTTAACAGGACCTTGAGCTAGCTCTTCTGTCCAACTTAGAAGATAAGCTTTCCTAAGTACAAAAAAAAACTTTATTCAGGGTTTAAAAAAAAAAAACAATAAATTTAAACTCAGGTGGCACCCCACTCCAGTACTCTTGCCTGGAAAATCCCATGGACGGAGGAGCCTGGTAGGCTGCAGTCCATGGGGTCACTAAGAGTCAGACACGACTGAGCGACTTCACTTTCACTTTTCACTTTCATGTATTGGAGAAGGAAATGGCAACCCACTCCAGTGCTCTTGCCTGGAGAATCCCAGGGACGGGGGAGTCTGGTGGGCTGCTGTCTATGGGGTCGCACAGAGTCGGACACGACTGAAGCGACTTAGCAGCAGCAGCAGCAGCAGCTAACCAAAGATATGCAAAACAAAATAAAATGCTGTTTTATGCTTCCCATATCAGCAAACATTAGAAACAATGATAACACTTGGGGCTGATAAGACTGTAATAAGAAGTATTGCAATGCACCACACTGAATAATACACACTTCTGAAAGTTAACCCATTTAAAAAAAGAAAAAGAATTAGTTTTAACATTCCTTATAGCACTTAGGGAAATTTTCTTAGACATAGGTTTCCTGCTTTCCATTAATAATAAAGTTGTCTGCATCCATCTTTAAAGTCCTTTGTCTCATCATTTTTCTTTATGATTTTTGAAATGCAGTTTGCTAAGACATGTCACAAGACAAGGGAAGATAGCTGCTTATTTATCTCTCATTACTCTCCTGCGTGGCACTCCAAAAATTTTCCAAATGGAACTGCCACCTGCTTGGCATCTTATAATGCAGAAGGGTTCTGACAGATGCAAAGACCTAGAGAGGAATAGTCACTAGTTCAGATCTTCAGTAGAGGGCAGCCCCTCGAAGTCTTAAAGAGAGTTGCAGAGCTGGAAAGGTTGTAATTAGGAAAGCATTAAAGAACAGACGTTACCCAGAAGATTGTCTCTGATCAAGGCAAAGTCATCCATGCGGCTCTGCAGGAGACACTGACCATTCGTTTTAATACACCGACCCACTGACCATTCGTTTTAATACACTGACCCTCTTCCAATATTGGGACCCTTCCATTCGTTTTAATACACTGACCTTTCCAATATTGGGAAACACGGTGGGGAGGAAAGGGTTCCCCAAATAACTCCATTCAGGGGTCTGGTGGCATCAGTAACAAATCAGCGAAGCGATTTATTTCCTTTATTGATATTTTGGTGAGCACGCCTAAACAGAAAGCTATCAGCAAGGGTACAGGAAGCACAGGGTCTCTCCTCCAGGAACGGGCTATTCGCAGACTACCTTGAGTACTGCTCTACTTCCGCATTCTTTGTCTCGTGGAGAGAGGCAGTGTGCCTGTGTGCGCATGCGCAGGCCCTGGTTCCGGCCCCACGTGGAGGGAGGGAGGCTAAGGCTCCTGCACACCCACGCAAAGGGAGGTGGGGACCATAACGACTTCAACTGCGGAAGCACCCCCCCCCCAAAGACAGCTCAGATGGGCAATGAAGAGGAGGCGATGTGGCTCTGATATTCTGCAGGGCGGAGCTGATTTTTAAAGTGAAAGAAAAAGAGAGTCGAATCCCTCTTCTCCCTCTAGTTGTTGACTCTCCAAAACACTGGGTCTGGCGCGGGTTCTGATCCCTGGAGTTTGATGCACGTTTGATTCACAGACTGCTGCGTGTCTGCACCAGATGGCCTCGAGTTAATGAACACAAACTCATCCCTTTTGCTCACCAGGGAAATGTGCAGCTCAATCTGATTTGTACTCTCCAACTAAAAATATTTGAGTATTTTTAGGGAGCATTTTACTGAGACAAAATGGCACTTCAGGAAAGCATTAAAAGAACAGAGACTAACCAGCAAATTGCAACTGCAGTCTCCTATACGTTGATAACCCAGCTCTCAGATCAGCCTTTAACCAAAATTAAAGTAATACACTATGAACTGCCCAGGAATGATAGCTCCATCCTGCCTTCCCACCCCATTTCTCTTTACCAACCCCCTGTGCTGCCCCAAGCTGAACTCGTGGTCCCAAAGCACAAGGTAGAATTCATTCCAAACACAAGATTTTCTTATTTGCATACTAGCAAAAACATTTGTCACAGGGTACACATAAACACACACACACAATCTTTTCACATGTTCTTTTAATCTATATGTTCTTACCTATAACAATAATTTTAGGATTTAGAAAAAAATTCATTAACTCTACAAGATCTCCATCTTGCCCAACTGGGATAGAACTTGGTTCAACTAAGTATTTTCCTGGTCGTCATCACCAGCAAACAAAATGGTGGGCTCCTAATAAAGAATCAGGGAACAGGAAGCTGTTCAGTATAGATCCCTTGCTCCCTTCTCTAAACTCCCCCACTTCCTGCTATCTGACTAAATCTTGGCAATTCAGCATACAAACATTAAAGTCATAGCTTCTAAAGTCAGCTTTATTCTGGTCTCTCTCCCAACAAAGCTGACAGCCACAAACCGAGTTCTTTTCTCTTGAACTGTGACCGTTGGTTCATCCAAGGTCCAGACAAACTCCTTATATCCTTGAAACTTGGGTCTCACGTGAGAGCTGGTTTAAAAATGCTCAATCTCAGGCCCCATCCCAAACCTTCTGAATCCACGTCTACATTCATTTTAACAAGATCCTCCAGTGATTCCTACATAGATGTAAGCTTGAAAAGCACAGCCTTATTGTCATCTAATCATGAATGTAAAAGTGAAAGTGTCAGTTGCTCAGTCGTGTCTGACTTTTTGCAACCCCATGGACTGTAGTTCACCAGGCTCCTCTGTCCATGGGATTTTCCAGGCAAGAATACTGCAGTGGGTTGCCATTCCCTTCTCCAGGGGATCTTCCTGACCCAGGAATTGAACCTAGGTCTCCTGCATTGCAGGCAGATTCTTTACCAGCTGAGCTACCAAGGAAGCCCCTAATCATGTATAACAATGTTTGAATCCAGATCACAAGTGTTCTTATAGGTTGCACTGTCTTCGTGGGGAAGTAGTTTAGTTATCTAGAACTGTTCCTTCTAAAGATATTTTACAAGTACCAGGCTTGAACAAAAACCTTTGACTTTTTCAATAGTGATCATCTTTACAAAGTCTCCCTGCTGGTAAGAAGAAGAAGAAAAAAAAAATCATCGTTCATCACGAAGTATTCTTGGTATGGAGGGAGGAAAAGCATACTGGTTTTCACTTGAACGGATGAGCTTGAAAACAGGGTGTCACTACCAAGAGATAAACTTCCAGGGAAGGATCTCCGGCTTCCTTTGGCAAGATGTCTTCTGACTCACAGCCTTCTCCTGCTTGGGCAGCTTAAACGAGGTTCTCTTTGCAGCCAATTTCTGAAGCAGGTGCACAGAACTTACAGGAAATAACAGTTCTGTGAGCTGGTTTAAAAAACATACTCTTTGCCATCTTAGTTGGGAGCCACCGGCAGGAGGGGTTAGGGAGAAGGCCTCAGTGGACTTCAGAAGCTCCCACTTAACCCTTCCCTGCCCAGTTGACTGTAGCAAAGGGTTGAGAGAGTCTGAAATGACAGATCCAGAGGAGACGCACAAGAAGGAAGCTTGTTGCTGTGAAGGCAGGGGCCTCTGCAGGCACTGCTATGAGGAGTGAGCTTCCAGGGCTTGGTCTCCATGCTACTCAGCTTGGGGAGGGGGGCTGCCTGCTGCGTCACAGACCATCATGCCTGGGTCAGAACAAAGGAGGAACTAGTTACAAGCCCACTCAGCTCTGGGGCCAAAAACTCCAACCCTGCAAATATGAGAGGTGCTTTCTGGATCCCATTTCAACACTAGCTGCTGCTAAGGTCTAATTTGGTGAAACAACTTTGGGAGTTCTGGACTAATGTAACTCCGAAATTCACCCTGACCATAGAATGACAGGATGTCACAGCAGAAAGAACCTCGTATGAACCTCTCATCCAGGGGGTTCAGGTTCAAATGCCTCTAGAGGGCACCAAGAGCAGTAAATATGAGTTCCGTGAGGAGGATCTAGAAACTGGACGGCCCAGTTCTAAACCACTGGACACAGGTGGCAATTGAACACCTTGTATGTGGCTAGTTCAAAAGGACACGTGCTGTAAGTAGAAAATACAATGCTATTCCAAAGCACAGAAGAAGAAAGTAAGTAAATAGCTCGTTAATAAGTTTTATATTAATTTAATGAAAGTATATTGATATATTGGGTTAAAGAAATGATTAATTTCTCTGGTTTCTTTCTAATGTTTTTAATGTGGATGCTAGAAAACTTTAAATGATGTATGTGACTCGGTTTGTGATTCATATCATATTTCTACGGGACAGTGCTGGTCTGGAGCAACGGGGAAGCATGGAGACTACAGCCAACCACAAAGCAGATGCCTTCTGAAAAGCATCAAAACTCAAGATTAAAGAAAACAAGAAAAAAAGAAGACTACACATCAAATTCCACTCACAAGTCACTGGTTTGTGACTTAAGGATTTTTTTTTAAAAGAGAGGAAGTGCCCCAATAGTTCTTTGGTTAACATAAAGTCTAAAATGAAAAGCCAGGTCTCCAATTTTCCTGTAGAGGCTTGTTTGCTGCTGCTGCTGCTAAGTCGCTTCAGTTGTGTCTGATTCTGTGCGACCCCACAGACGCCAGCCCACCAGGCTCCCCCGTCCCTGGGATTCTCCAGGCAAGAACACTGGAGTGGGTTGCCATTTCCTTCTCCATAGAGGCTTGTTTAACAAAGTCAAAAGTTTAAATAGCAACTTGAAGGGAACTTGTGACCTTCCATTAGTCCCTTCACCAGTCTGGTAGTTTGTGCCTGTAGACTGAGGCGTGCTTTGATCTGAATGTGCCCCGTCCCCAAAATCGTGTATTAGAAACCTAATCTTGAAGGCGATGGTGTTAGGAGGTGGGACTCTGGGAGTGATTAGGATGGTGATTGATTCTGTGTGTGTGTGTGTGCGTGCTGTCGCGTCTGACTATTTGAGACCCCATGGACAGTAGCCCACCAGGCTCCTCTGTCCATGGGATTTCCCAGGCAAGAAAATAGGAGTGGGTTACCATTTCCTTCTCCAGAGGATCTTCCTGACCCAGCGCTCAAACCCATGTCTCCCGCCCCTGCATTGCTGGCAGACTCTTTACCACTGAGACGCTGGGAAACCCAGGAGTAGCGTAATAGGAGTTTACAAAGGGAACAAGGTAAGGCCTCCTTATGGTCAAGAGTTTCAGGGAGAGAGACATGCATTCTCAAGGTATATCACCAAGGTCACGGGTGCAAATGTGCAAATGTTAGCAGATGAGCAGGAGGCAGTGTGGTTGCAGAGGAGAAGGCAACACCACAGGGAGTTAGGGGTGGCATCGCCGAAGAGTTGGGTTTTAAATAAATCTTGAAGAATGAAAAAAAATGGAGAAGGGATAAAGATATTCTAGGCAGTGGGAACAGTACGTATAAAAGCATATGACGGTGCAACCAAGGAGAATGGGGAGGAGCAGAGTGGATCAGGGAGACGTTTTATTGCATAAACTGTGCACGTTATTAAAAACCATTAGAAATAACTGCCTTGCAACTCGTGACAGCAAAGGTGAATTTGCCAGCGGTGTAAATGTTGATGCCACCAAAAGCAATATCTGAATATAAACTTTTGCAATTTAAGCAATAAATGCATTCTGGTTTACTGTAATTGTTTTTGTTGATGATGATCATGTACAATTTTCATTATCTAATCATGTTTTAAAATGAATAGATGTATTG
Organism: Bos indicus; assembly: GCF_029378745.1. Classification (NCBI taxonomy): domain Eukaryota; kingdom Metazoa; phylum Chordata; class Mammalia; order Artiodactyla; family Bovidae; genus Bos; species Bos indicus. The sequence continues at coordinate 8,698,645 of NC_091767.1, forward strand.
CGTGTGATTGTTCAGATTGGGTAGGCATTCTTTTCTTTTTTTTTTTGGCAGGCATTCTTTTCATTCCATTTTCTTAGGCCAGCATTCTACACTGTGCCGTTACTCTCTATGTTAGATACAGAAATCCAAGAACTAAAATACCAGGTAGGCAAGTTCTTTCAGATAGTACAAGCCACAGCTGGAAAACCTGGCTTAAAACTCAACATTCAAAAAATGAAGATCATGGCATCTGGTCCCATCACTTCATGGCAAATAGATGGGGAAACAATGGAAATAGTGAGAAACTTTATTTTCTTGGGCTCCAAAATCACTGCAGATGGTGACTGCAGCCATGAAATTAAAAGACACTTGCTCCTTGGAAGAAAAGCTATGACCAACCTAGGCAGCATATTAAAAAGCAGAGACATTACTTTGCTGACAAACATCCGTATAGTCAAAGCGATGGTTTTTCCAGTAGTCATGTATGGATGTGAGAGTTGGACTATAAAGAAAGTTGAGCACTGAAGAATTGATGCTTTTGAGCTGTGATGTTGTAGAAAACTCCTGAGAGTCCCTTGGATTGCAAGGAGATCAAACCAGTCAATCCTAAAGAGAATCAATCCTGAATATTCATTGGAAGGACTGATGCTGAAGCTCCGATACTTTGGCCACCTGATGTGAAGAGCTAACTCATTAGAAAAGACCTTGATGCTGGGAAAGACTGAAGGCAGGAGGAGAAGGGGACGACAGAGGACGAGATGGTTGGATGGCATCCCTGACTCGATGGACATGAGTTTGAGCAAGCTCTAGAAGTTGCTGGTGGACAGGGAAGCCTGGCATGCTGCAGTCCATGGGGTCACAAAGAGTCAGACATGACTGAGCAACTGAACTGAACTGAACAAGCCACAGCACCACCGTCTCCTTCTTTTCCACCACGCTGGCCTTTTGTCACGTGTTCCTCTGCTTCAGCAAACCTACTCTACCCTACTGCCTCCCAGATCCCAGCTATCTGCTGGTCCCAAATTCTAGCAGCCTTTCCCCCTTTCCAGGATAACATACAAGTGCCAACTGTTAATGAATAAGGAAATCACTCAGTCTTTGCCCGCCATATGAGAAATGCAGGGTCCATGGATGCCCTGGTCCCCTTAGGGACCTCTACAAGCTTGGGATGCTGAATGATGCTGGAGCTGCCCTAACACACACACATACACACGCATGAACACATAGAACCAAACACAACACCACAAAGCAAGCAAATAAACAAAACACGAGGAAGACAAGAAAAAAAGGCTGAATTATGATGCTGTGTCAGAGCAGCCTGTTAAATGGCTAGAATAAACCAAAACTTGAATTAGCTAAACACCTCCATTTTGAACAAAGGCTCCAGCCCAATGGTGGATTTAACCTTTTAGTCCCCGGCCCCCATTAAATTTAATTTCATACAAACATGCCTTGACTGGCCAAACTTCCATAGTGCGAACTTAAAACACCAGAAGAGTGTTTTAATGGACTCTGAATAAGGTGTTGCTTTTAATTCTGCTGTATTTTCATAGATAGGTTTATAATCTCATCACGCTATTTTTGAAAATACATTTACCAAATTCTCTACAAATAGTATCTGTAATAACAAATTACATTTGTATAGCTATCACTTTCAAGACAGTTCCAAGCACATTTGATTTCCACATTTTATGGAAGATGGAAAAGGGAGTGTGTGTATGTGTTCATTGGTGAGCCCCGGGATCATTTGGTCCAAGACTTTCCCTTTACTCTTGAGGAAAATGGAGCCTGTAATCATACACATACTTAGAAACAGACTGGATGTAAAAAGTATGTCTCTTGACTCCCAGGCTGGTCCTCTATGCAACACATTCCCATCCCACTGATCAAAAGACTGAGGCCAAGAGTAAAGGAGAGACTGTATACTAATAGCCTCAATGCCTCACACCTACTAATACACACATTCTTGGGCAAGCCCCTCCCATACCAACTTTGAGCTTGAACACGTGGTGCGCTTCAGCCAAAGGAGCATCAGCAAAGTCAGCAGAGGTGTGGTTAGCATTTGCACACCAGGGCATAGCATGCTGCCACCACCATCCCGTGAGGCAATCCAGCCTGCTCTAACCTTATGGAGGAGGAAAGTCCTTGTGAAGAGAAAGAGGTCCAGACCTCCCAGCTGCCCAGCTGAGCCCAGCCACCATCTAAATATAGTCACATGGACAAGAAACAGAAAATCATTTTTGCTTGCAACTAGTAAGCTTTGGTTGGAGAAGGAAATGGCAACCCACTCCAGTGTTCTTGCCTGGAGAATCCCAGGGATGGTAGAGCCTGGTGGGCTGCCGTCTATGGGGTCGCACAGAGTCGGATATGACTGAAGCGACTTAGCAACAGCAGCAGCAGTAAGCTTTGGGGTGGTTTGTTATGCAGTGACAGATAATTGATACACTAAGGAAAAAGAAATATGTCCACGCCAGTCATTCACAGACCCAAGACTGGATGCGAGGTCTTCGAAATCCACCACCTCACCCAGGAATAGAGAATATTTTGTTCAACTGAGCTTCCCTGTCTTGGAAACTTGAGAATCCAAGTTCCAGGTTCACTCAAAATCACTGAGATCAGCTCGTCCAGCAGCTTGATGCTTTCTGATTCTCATTTTTTGCAACTTCCTCCTCCCCTCAAGGGCATAGGGTGTAGCTGGTTTTGCATGCCCAAGGATGGAGGGAACCAGCCACCACTCTCTAGACCAGCATTAGAGGGGACAGCTGCTGAGACACCTTTGTACCCACGGGAAGAAGGACAACCAGAGAAACAGAGGCCCTGTCCTCCCTCCTGCAGCTGCGGGTACAAGGGACAGGGTGAGGACCCAGGTCTGTTCATCCAAAGCCAACATCTTTTAGAGGACACATGCTAAATCCTTAGTGAGAGGGAGAAGAAGCTCCAATCCCACTGCTCAGAGCTGATGATCCCATGTCAGTTCTGGGCATGATGCTGCCAGCTGGGGCTACAGGGTGTTATAGCTTCAAAGACCTTTGGGTGACCCACAGCCACAAGAGGTGGCTCCCAGAGAGACACTCAGCAAGAATGAGGATGAGTTAATTTCTTCATTCCTTACTGATACCCCGTATATGCTGGACAGGGTCTGAGATGGCTTGTAGATTATCTCACGTGGTTGGATATGTCAAACTAGTTATTTACAGGACATCACTTTAAAACCCCAGTCTTTTGTTGTCTGTGTGTTAGTAAAGTCTTTAAATTCACCCATAGGGTTTAAAAACAATATTAACATTTTTTGCAACAGAAATCTGTTGACTTACATGTGAGGGCCACCAGGGGCTTCCCCACCACCCCCTGCAAGGAATGAGGCATTACATTTACATTTGTCAAATAAGGAAAACTGGGTCACCTACCATCGCTGAATTCTCCCATGACTTGATTAATAGACAATTAAAAAGAGGTTTGGGAATGCAATTTGCAACATGGAAGGTGCTACAGAAACACACATTCCACTTGGGGGGGAAGAAAAGTAAAAGACAAACATATGCTACAAACAAACTTTAATCATTATAAATCATGCTTCTGTTTATTCGAGTGTAATAATACTATGAGCTGGAGCATTAGGGGTTTCATACCACCTTGAAAACACTGATCAAGCCAGCATGATGTACAGCATGATTGTTGGGTCTGATGTGTAAACTCATCGCATCTGATTTTAGCTCTGCCTTCAGTCTGGTGGGAAGGCGGAGAGAGATGGCACTCGCCGTGCAGCCTGGAAACCCTGTGCTCTGCTCACTTGCTCAGCCAACCTGGGGGTTGGCAGAAAGAGGAGCAATGGTGACCAGGGCTGTGGAAAGCGGCAGTAATTTCCAGGAGTGATGGCGGCTACCTGTTATTAATACAAACATACACCTCTAAGAGGGCATGGCAACCCACTCCAGTATTCTTGCCTGGAGAATCCCATAGGCTGAGGAGCTGAGTGGGCTACAGTACATGGGGTCACAAAGAGTGGACACGACTGAAACGACTGAGCGTGCACACACACCTCCAAGATGTTTTTGAAGCTAACAGAGGAATATAAAAGGATTAACAAGCCAGGGGGTTCCATCAGAACGTAGTTATGGCTAATATTTACTGGATACTTCTGCAAGATCCTTGTTCCTTTCTAAACATTCTTATTTAATTTTCCTAGCAAGCCCACCAGGTGAGTATTTTTATGATCCACATTTCATATGTGAGGACACAGAGGCCAGAGAAGCTAAGAAACTTGCCCAGAGTCACCAGAAGCACAGCTGGGTTGGAACCCAGCTATCTTTCACTTGAGCCTGGGCCCTAAGCCATTAACCTGAGTGAACTCAGTTTGGCAACCAAGCTCTGAGGCCTTCTGGAAGAGATGCTCCCAGCTGTATGGGTGAATGGTTCAATGACCTCTGCTTTGATCTCTGTGCTTCTCTGGGACAGATCAACAGGGCAGGACATACTCTGAGGGATCATCAGCAATTCAGAGTGAAAAAGGGACCCCTGAGTGTCCCCAACACTTTTTCTAGGGTCCACAAGGCCAAAACTATTGTCAAAGTACTAAGACCTATTTCCTTCTTTCACTCTCATTTTCTCACCAGTGAAGGTGGGATTTTCCACCTTCAGGAAGCTACAGGAAGCCTGATGACATCATCACTCTGATGGCTAATGGAATGTGTGCTTGTGTCTTCAAAATCTCAGCCTTCATTCCTAATATGGTACTATCTATAGACACAACCCCCCCAAAACAGATCACTGGGGTCCTCAATTATTTTTTGGAGATTTTAGAGGTCCAGGGATCAAAAAGTCAGAGAATTGCTGCTCAAGTCATGCCTAGAAGACCAATGGAAATGAAATCGCCTAAAATCTCAAAGCCTGGAGAGCAGAATTTAAGAACAAAAAGGACCATTAGCTTTGACACAGCTGATTACGAACGAGCCATTTTAACTCCTGGAGTGGAGCCGACCCAGCTGATTCACAGGCACAGAAGGAGAGTGGGACGGACAGCTGTGATGAACACCTCGTGGGGCAGAGAGCGCCTCGGGGGCGCAGCTGACCTCAGGGGAGGAAATGTACTGGTGCAAAGTGAGTTATCAACACACCTCAGTGAGCAAGTGCTCCAACCCAGCCCTTCCTCATCAACAGCTGAGTGTTCAGTGTCTCATTTGTCGAGCACATCATTTGCCGGGAAATGCCAACTGCTGATGTGACTCAAGATTTCAGTTTCTGCTGAGGACAAGGTGCCAAGATGCACCAAAGGGGGGAAGATGATTTCTACTGATCAAAGCTCTTCTGCAAACCAGGGGCTTGGAATATGCCATCTCATTTATTCTATACAGTACTCTCCCCAGGAACACATGATTAGATTAGATCCATGTTGGAGATTAGGAAATTGAAGTTAACTGGTTCAGGGAGTCATCCAGGCTCAAACCCCCAAGACTGAGTCCTAGGTCTGAGGACTAAGGACTAGGGACACCCAAGACTAAGGGCTCAGCCACTATGCTGAGCTTCCCAAACCTAGCTATGCATCAGAATCACTTGGAAAGTTTAAACCATTTCACGATTCTTGGCTCCACCCGTGAAGATTCTAATTCGGTAGGTCTGGGTGGGATTCCAGAATATAGAACCCTATAAACAAGTGAGCTTCTGGCTTGGCTTTTAAATAACTATATCATTAGAGGGATAAGTCATTTCACATTTGAAAGTCTTTTCCACACCAGCACTATACTAGTTGGCTTTCTTCTCTGCCTTTTTTTACTGGAAGAAATGTTGTTTATTACCTCATGAGCATTGCTCTCTACCTGAAACGAACTGGAGGCTCAGCCAATAAACACAGGGAAATTGATGCAGAGTGTTCTTCCAAATGCTGAGCAGTCACGCTTTTTTTTTTTTTTTAATAATTTTTTTTTTTTTTAGTTTCTGTTTTTTCCATTTTTTGGCCGCACTCGTCATGGGGGATCTTAGTTCCCCGACCAGGGATCGACCCATGTCCACTACAGTGGAAGCATAGTGTCTTAACCACTGGACCCCCAGGGAAGTCCCAAGACAGGATTTTGTGTGTGTGTGTGTGTGTGTGTGTGTGTGAGGCCTGGGTGGGACAGGGCCTGAGGACACAATAAAAGGAGAGGCCACAAAAGTCCCCGCTTCTCCTAAGTTGTCAATCTGCAGTGAAAACCCCATTACTTATGGGAGAAAAAACCCCGCACAGATAGGTGTGGAGTTTATTTTGCTTGTGTTAAATATGCTGACCTCTAAACAGATCCCAATTTAAAAGTGGCCAGTTTAGAATCTGATTATAAATTACGGCAATTCATGATACACACTCAACTCTGATTTAAAGGATGGGTTGCCTTCTCAAGAAGCTATCTAGCCAATAAGTTACAGAAAAGCGCCTGCCTCCAAATTCAAAGAATGGGACAGCAATGAAAGAATTTCACAAAATCCGCTGGGATGGACATGTACACACTGCTATATTTAAAATGGATAACCAGTAAGGACCCTGTACAGCACAGGGGACTCTGCTCAATGTCATGTGGATGGGAGGGCCATTCGGGGGAGAATGGATACATGTATATGTATGTCCAAGTCCCTGAACAGTCCGCGGTTCATATGAAACTATCACAAAATTGTTAATTGCCTATGCTCTGATATAAAATAAAAATTAAAAAAAAAAAAAAAGGATTTCACAAACACCAACTGAAACATGGGCCAGGAGTGTGGATCCATGAGCTACGGTGTTTCAAGCTAAAGCAAAGGGTGATAGCTGGTGATGCAGAGAAGATAAAACTTTTATATGGAAGCCACCCTCCACTTTCTCTTGGCAATCATGTCATCACTCTGCATAAGAACCAGTTAAGAACCCCGGTGAGTGAAAAAAAAATCAGAAAGAACAAAATGTCAGCTCTGCCATCAGATGGAAAATGCGGCCTGGCTTCCAGGACTGGGAACTGGGTTCTCTTCTGCCACAGCAACCGCAATCCAGCTCAGACCGGGCATCTACATTTTGAGTTGACAATGGTCTTCATGCCTGCATCTCCCTAGATCTTCCAGCCCCACAGTGTGAGCAAGTGGGCTGAGGATTATTAGCTCCACTGTGCAGAGGAGCAAATTACTTTTAAAAAGTCACATGCGTGGCTGCTGTTGTTCTTTAGTCGTGTCCGACTCTTTGCCACCCCATGGACTGTAGCCCACCAGGCTCCTCTCTCCATGGGGTTTCCCAAGCAAGAATACTGGAGCGGGTTGCCATTTCCTTCTCCAGGGGCTCTTCCGGACCCAGGCATCGAATCCACGTCTCCTGCATTGGCAGGCGGATTCTTTACCACTGAGCCACCTGGGAACCCATGAGTGGCTGAAGCACCACAAAAACCCATCAGGTGGTGGTAGAAACTTTCAGCACAGAGGCAGCGCTTCTCACACATTTTTTGGTCTGTGTGATCTTTCCAGTGTTCTCTCAGTCTTAAAATACGCGTTTTTGTTTTTTTTTCCTACCAAGAAAGCCTGATTCTGGCCCGGCTTTCATTTTCTGCTCTGCTTCTCTCCCCAGGTCTATGTTCCCAGGTGCCTTTTCCATAATGTACATACAGTGGCCTGCATTTTCTTCTTAGTCCCACCTGACCCCTTCAACACACGTGTCCTCCTTGCCTTTACCTCCTACATAAGGATACTTTCTCTTCCACGACTCTTTGAGGATTCCTACTGTTCATTTGGGCGTCCCCGGTGGCTCAGTGGTAAAGAATCTGCCTGCAATGCAGGAGACACGGGTTTGATCCCTGGGTCGGGAAGACCCCCTGGAGGACGGCATGGCAACCCACTCCAGTATTCTTGCCTGGAGAATCCCATGGACAGAGGAGCCTGGTGGGCTCCTCGGGGTTGCAAAAGAGTCGGACGTGACTGAAGCGACTAGGTATGCCAAGCAGTGCTCATTTACTGCTTATCAACCCGCAGTCCTCAATATTCTAGGCTCCTAATTTACGCCTGCTTTCAAGTCCTGTTAGTCTTACATCAGAAACACAAAGCCGTGCTGTCATAACAAAGAACGTGTGTGTTTTTAGGACCACTTTACAAACTGATGTAGCAGAAAGAAGAGCACTTTGCTGAATACCATTTTCCTATCACAAGTGCTTGGGTGTTGTGCTCTGTGAATTCCTGAAACCATACCACACCCTTTGGGTGAATAAGTGTATAAACAATAAATTAGTGTTCATGGCACAAATAATGATATTCCTGAAACCAGGTTCCTTTTTCCTTCCACAAGGATTTTTCTTTCCTACTGAATCTTTCTATTTTGTAATAAAGTATCTACACTGGTAAATGTGTTTCTAAGCTTGGAAAGGAATCCTTGTGGCATGAGGGGTCTGATGCTTTCCTTAAGGAAATGAGAATGCCTAAATAAAACAAACATTCAAGCTATATTTGAAAGATACTGTACATTGTGTTTATTGCCCTGTAAGAAACTGATGCAAACAACACACGGTGTCAAGAGTTTAGTGTTTAGATCAAAAACAAGTGCTGTCATGTAGTCTCCTGGTATACAGTAGGTGCCCAATAAATCTACTGAGAGGATATCAAGCTCTAACCCAGTCCATATATATATGTATATATATATTTAAATCATCATTATGTTATCAGTTCCGTTCAGTTCAGTTGCTCAGTCGTGTCCAACTCTTTGTGACCCCGTGAACCGCAGCACGCCAGGCCTCCCTGTCCATTACCAACTCCGGGAGTTTACCCAAACCCATGTCCATTGAGTTGACAATGCCATCCAACCATCTCATCCTCTGTCGACCCCTTCTCCTCCTACCCTCGATCTTTCTCAGCATCAAGGTATTTTCCAATTAGTCAACTCTTCGCATCAGGTGGCCAAAGTATTGGAATTTCAGCTTCAGCATCAGTCCTTCCTATGAACACCCAGGACTGATCTTTAGGATGGACTGGTTGGATCTCCTTGCAGTCCAAGGGACTCTCAAGAGTCTTCTCCAACACCACAGTTCAAAAGCATCCATTCTTTGGTGCTCAGCTTTCTTTATAGTCCAATTCTCACATCCATTCATGACTACTGGAAAAACCATAGCCTTGACTAGACAGATCTTTGTTGACAAAGTGATATCTCTGCTTTTTAATATGCTGTCTAGGTTGGTCATAACTTTCAAGAAGTAAGCGTCTTTTAATTTCATGGCTGCAATCACCATCTGCAGTGATTTTGGAGCCCAAAAAATAAAGTCAGCCACTGTTTCCACTGTTTCCCCATCTATTTGCCATGAAGTGATGGGACCGGATGCCATGATCTTAGTTTTCTGAATGTTGAGCTTTAAGCCAACTTTTTCACTCTCCTCTTTCACTTTCATCAAGAGGCTCTTTAGTTCTTCTTCACTTCTGCCGTAAGGGTGGTGTCTTCTGCATATCTGAGGTTATTGATATTTCTCCAGGCAATCTTGATTCCAGCTTGTGCTTCTTCCAGCCCAGCGTTTCTCATGATGTACTCTGCATAGAAGTTAAATAAGCAGGGTGACAATATACAGCCTTGACGTGCTCCTTTTCCTATTTGGAACCAGTCTGTTGTTCCATGTCCAGTTCTAACTGTTGCTTCCTGACCTGCATACATAGGTTTCTCAAGAGGTAGGTCAGGTGGTTTGGTATTCCTATCTCTTTCAGAATTTTCCACAGTTTATTGTGATCTACACAGTCAAAGGCTTTGGCATAGTCAAGAAAGCAGAAATAGATGTTTTTCTGGAACTCTCTTGCTTTTTCCATGATCCAGCGGATGTTGGCAATTTGATCTCTGGTTCCTCTGCCTTTTCTAAAACCAGCTTGAACATCTGGAAGTTCACGGTTCATGTATTGCTGAAGCCTGGTTTGGAGAATTTTGAGCATTACTTTACTAGCGTGTGAGATGAGTGCAATTGTGCAGTAGTTTGAGCATTCTTTGGCACTGTCTTTCTTTGGGATTGGAATGAAAACCGACCTTTTCCAGTCCTGTGGCCACTGCTGAGTTTTCCAAATTTGCTGGCATATTGAGTGCAGCACTTTCACAGCATCATCTTTCAGGATTTGAAAGAGTTCAACTGGAATTCCAACACCTCCACTAGCTTTGTTTGTAGTGATGCTTCCTAAGGCCCACTTGACTTCACATTCCAGGATGTCTGGCTCTAGGTGAGTGATTATACCATCGTGATTATCTGGGTTGTGAAGATCTTTTTTGTATAGTTCTTCTGTGTATTCTTGCCACCTCTTCTTAATATCTTATGCTTCTGTTAGGTCCATACCATTTCTGTCCTTTATTGAGGCCATCTTTGCATGAAATGTTCCCTTGGTATCTCTAATTTTTGTTGAAGAGATCTCTAGTCTTTCCCATTCTATTGCTTTCCTCTATTTCTTTGCATTGATCACTGAGGAAGGCTTTCTTATCTCTCCTTGCTATTCTTTGGAACTCTGCATTCAAATGGGTATATCTTTCCTTTTCTCCTTTGCTTTTCACTTCTCTTCTTTTCACAGCGATTTGTAAGGCCTCCTCAGACAGCCATTTTGTTTTTTTGCTTTTCTTTTCCATGGGGATGGTCTTGCTCCCTGTCTCCTGTACAACGTCACGAACCTCTGTCCATAGTTCATCAGGCACTTTGTCTATCAGATCTAGTCCCTTAAATCTGTTTCTCACTTCCACTGTATAATTGTAAGTGATTTGATTTAGGTCATTCCTGAGTAGTCTATTGGTTTTCCCCACTTTCTTCAATTTAAGTCATTATGTTACACAATCTGAGAATTAGTGAGGACATCAAGGGTCATTTTGCTGCTGTGCTATGCTCAGTCGTGGCCAACTCTTTGTGACCCCCATGGACTGTAGCCCACCAGGCTCCTCTGTCCACGGGATTTCCCAGGACAGAATGCTGGAGTGGGTTGCCATTTCCTCCTCTAGGGATCTTCCTGACCCAGGAGTCAAACCTCCATTTATTGTGTCTCCTGCATTGGCAGGCGGATTCTTTACCACTGAGCCACCTTGGAAGCCCTAAAAGTCATGTTATACAACCATTAATCCACATCATGTGGCTAAATAATGTTGCATTAAATATCTTAGAGAAATTTCTCCAGATAGATGAGTCTAAACTTACAGATAAGAAAATGGGTTGTGGGGAGGAAAGAAACCTGGTTGTGCTTTCAGTGTGGAGTGGGCAGCAGGAGGAGTGACATCAGTGGTCTTAGCCCTGCGTCTCCAGGGAATCATGATGGCAGGCGGTGGAGGATTTCTTAGCAGTTCAGGGCGTTGACTGACTTCTCTTCCACGTGTTTAAACGGACACCAGGAACTTCCCTGGCTTTTGCTTGTTTAATTTTCTTTCTGGAAAACTCACTGTTAACCTGTTTCTCACTACATTTTTTTCTTATGGCCTCATAAAGACGGATCAAGGACAATAAAAAGAGCATTAGCAGTGAATGCTGGGGTGAGTGGAAAGTGTAATTAGAAGAACAGTTGTCTGTAGGTTTTTTAAGTGAAAACCTACTTTCTTATATCTTTACTGTACAGACTTGATCCTATCTTTTCGGGCAAAATGTGACTCATGGTAACTTCACCACTCGAGTTTTGATAAAAAGCATCATATGAGTTGCACTGTGAAATATTCTAGCATTCTTGCCACTGAAGCACATTCTTCTGAATGCTTGTTAAGGTCCTATTTCTAGAAATGCAAAGGCTCTCAATTTTGCTTAATTTTCCCTAAGTGGGTACTGTTCTCAGTGTAAGAGGGAGGAGAGGAACGCGATCAGTTTTGCTGGTAGGTTTAATAACCTCTAGTGACTCAGGATACTGGATTTGACAGCAAGCTTGTGGGGACTGCCTGCCTCCTTTCCAACCCATCCCACTGTTTGTCAACTTTCCTGACTGATCAGCACGTGGATACAAAGACTAGTACCTGGATCACTGGCAACTGTCTTGGTCCTGGTTTGGCCGAACTGCAGAAGCAGTCACTCTCTTATAATCATACAAAGACAGTAAGTGACATGACTTCTTTTTCTGTTCCTTAGTTCTTTCAAAGATTCAGGAGTAAACCCTCAAACTTCTAGATTCAGGCCAAAGGAATGAGCAAAGATGGCAGACAGGCAGACATTAATAACACAGACCTTCTCCAACATTCTTTTGTGGCACATTTCTTTTTTGGCGACTCCATGCTGCTTGCAGGATCTTAGTTCTCTGATCAGGACTCGAATCCCTGCTCCCTACAGTGGAAGTGCTGAGTGCTAACCACTGGACCATCAGGGAATCCCCCCACATTTCTATTCTGATACAGCCCAAACTATATGAACATAAATAAGGGGCCAAAATAAATAAGTCTGAGAGGATGAAGCAAAGGGGATGGTAATTTTCAACTTGGTCTCACTGGTTCTGACACAAATCCCCTCCTTGTCATCAGCCAGGAGCTATAAGCCAAGCAGCTGCCATAAGGAGCAAGAAAAATTCCTCAAGCCATTAGTCTCTGATCTCGACAAATTAAACACCAACGATACCTTCTCATCAAGTGTGAAACAGGCATGACAAAGCACGAGTAGAGCTGGGAGGAATGGTCTTCATCATAGGCTACCTTCCCCATAGATAAATCTGCGGGGGCCTTAGACATCCAGGGGCCCACTGCGGCTTCAGTGACGAATGCGAATAGAGTTTGGAAGCAAAGAACTGCAGTGTGCATTCCGAGCTCACCCATCTACAAGTGTGTGACCTTGGAGACCACCAGGTTCAGCCTCCTGTGAAGCAGGGACCACACACGGGAGGAACAGATGAGGAAATGTTCATGAACCTTCCTTCTCCAGCCTCAATTATGCTGAACTGGTGGTGTCAGTGTTTGCCCAAGGAGCCACCCAGCCAAATCCCAACCGGTGCCATGCTCTGGAGACTGAAGGCCCCGGGTGTGGCTGGTGCCAGGACACCCCATCACTCATCAGTGGGGACCTAAAACCCACCTGGAGAAGGGAGCCAAGAGAGGCAGCTGGGGTTCAGCAAATGAGGATTTCAAGGCTGCTCCTCCCTCTACCTGTCCATGTGCGCTATCAGGCCCTGGCGACAGAGATTCACTTGGCCAGGAGGTAAGAATGTGAGTGACCTATAGCTCTGACGCCATGACTACAAGACCCTAAAGCTATGATTCCAATCACATCATGAAATTCAGCGACGACTCCAACAAGAGGAAAACGATTTTAAAAACAATCAGGTTTTGGGTGTAGATTTTGAAATGGAACGCTGTCCTCTTTTGGTGTTAGAGTGACAGGGCAATGGTCAAGGTAAATGGAATCTGAGACAGGCTTTGATTTCGACAGCTTAACTGGAGCCCAGGGCCTCTCTCACTATGGGGAAGGCTGGGAGTAGGAAGGGTCATCCTAGGAATTTCAATCCAAACGCTACAGAAGAAAAGAGAGCTCAGAGTAGTTCAAGGTGAAGGAAAAGGCAGCCCACTCTTCTCCACAGGCTCTGCTTTTGTCCTTCACGCACTTCACACTTGAGGGAGAAACTAATGACATTGACCTCGGGGGCCCCCATCCCGCCCGGCGGTGCCCACAGCTGTGGCGGGTGGTCCCTGTGGGCCTCTGCCCGTTGTCTCGCGCTCCGCTAATGTGGCCCCGCCAGCAGCTGACTGAAAACAGTGGCAGGCGGGCCCTAGGCACACGACCTCTGACACTGTGGGCCTTTTTTCCTCCTCTCTGCTAGCAGCCAATGGGCGGGCTCTCTCCACTGGCTGCCATGGCAACGAGAAGACTTGCTCCGCAGTGCCCAGAACAGATGTCACATGAGCCAAGATGAATGTGGTGGGGGCGGGGAGCGTGTGCGGGGAGTGGTGGGGGATGGGGGGGGGGCGCATTTGGAGTTAAACGGTCCCACCAGAGGGAGTCAGGCATATTTTGAAGTAAGTGCAAAGCGGTAACATCTATTTTCTTTTTCTCCTTGTCCTTTAAGTTCCAAACACACACACATGTCCTTTCATCTCCGCCACTGAGGTGCTTGCGGCTCTCTGGCTTTCACGGCCAACATGAAAGCTCTGACTTCTCGAAGCCTTAAATGAACATCGTCTCCATAGCAGACATGTAAGCGGGCGTTCTGCAGCCATTTAGGAAGAGAGTGGGAAGCTCCATGGAGGGCAAGCGGAGAAACTTCGAATCACACAGAGCTGAGACAAAATCCACAAGGATTTTAAAGGCAGACAACAACCCTGCTTCACTCCGTTTATCCCTGAACTACCAGGGCTCCTCCCCCCACCCGCCGCCAATCCCCACCCCGGGGTAGTTTCTCCCATCAGACCACTCCTAAGAAGACGGGAGTGTGTTTTTTACACAGATTAAGCTAGGGCAACGCTTATAAATCTACCTGCATGAGCAACAAAGGCTCCTCTGTCATCTCTAGAATAGACCCTATCCTACTGCAAAATACTGTTATTTAAAATGTTCCCATTGCCTTTCCTTTCTCTTCCGCTGAAATTAACAAGTAGAGCATGTGCACGCAGGCGCAGACCATAAACCTATATGTATATCAGTTGGTAAGATAAGAGAGAGATTAGCTCAGGCGGGCTCTAGACACTGCAGACCTTTCCTCCTCCCTGCCTGCAGCCCATGGGTAGGAACCTAACCCTATCAGACCACATGAATCAGGGAGACAGGAGGGACAATGGATAGGTCCTGTCCTCATCTGATAGATGCAAGACACTGACTGTCAAAGGACTGGCAAACGTCACTTAGAATTATTTTGCTCCTGTGCTTAACTCCTGCCACAAGCACGAGAAAAGAGCCTGCTTTGTGCAGGGTGCCAAGTGGAGTGCACTCCACAGGAGAGAGCCCACCTGTATTCAAGAGGGAGAAGAACATGGAAGCTTACAGTGGGCCTGATGAAGAACAGAATGAGCGTGGCAAGCACAGCAGGATTCAATCAGGGAGGAAAGCAGGCTCAGAGAAGTGTCTGAGTGTGGGGAGACAGGGGACCCTATTCCGAGACAGACACCTGACATGTGCACCGCACCTTTAAAAAGCTACAGCACCCTAAGAAGGAGCCATTACGATCCTATTCAACAAATCAGGACACCCAGGCTTATCGAGGTGAACACTCCAAGGTCACACCACACGCAAGAAGCTGAGCTGCTGCTGCTCCCAGTCATCCCCCCACCTCCATGTGCGCCTTGCCCCATCAACCAACAGCTCACCAACCCAGTGCTGCGTCGCTGCAGAGAGAGCCGCTGTGCGTGGGCACCATCTCCTGGTCAGCACCTACCTCCAGGAGGCCATGGGTATCAAACACTCCCTGCATTGTGCCTAAAACATGGTAAAATATTAACACATAACTATTAACATTGAAAACACTCATCTGGAGACATCCAAAGTCACTCTGGATACCACAGGGGTTACATATGTCGCACAAGGGGAGCCATTGCATCTTCTCACGCTGATCTGGAAAGATGAGAAAGAGTGTGGTCCGTGGAGAATCTGAATTCACTGGAATGTCACCCTACGTTGGTCAGAGTTATTTTGTGTGGATACGGGCTTTTTGATCATTATTCTGGCCACTGAGCAGAATCCTAGGGCGCTTGCAGTGCACCTGGATGAAGAGCAGTAAATGTGAAGCAAAGACTGATGGCCCGCAAAGCCCGGGGGTCTGCATGGCTCTCAGCCACTGCAGGCAGAGCTCCACCCGAGGGACGCGCTTACTTCCCTGCCACTGCAGCAACACACTGCAACCACCAGAGGGCAGTAACACAAACCAGATTTTTTTCCACTTGGACCCTAATGTGAACGCACACAGTTTAATAATATGTAAAGCCCATTATTACAAGCTTTTTCTCTCCCCACCTCCTATTAATGAACAAATACCCAAGGGTAATGCGGATATTTCTAAATACAGTCAAGAAAGAGCAATCCGTACTCATACACGAGGAGTCTAACACACAGTAATAAGTAGAAATGAAAATAATCACTCGGTGCAACTAAACCATTAAGGCCAAAGATTTATCTGTCTATATGGCTGCACACACAGAGATATAGACGCCTGCCTCGCAGAAATGGGCATTTTAAAAACATTCATTTCACACGTTCTTGTTTAGGGTTCATAATAATACCTGTGTAAGAGGAATTTCATCTTTATTGCTGGGCAGACAAAGGGATTTTTCTCTTGGACTAAGGTAAGTGAATGAATTATTCAGGGCTTTTCCATGGACATTTAAAAATCATAACTCCATGTGTGCTTTAAACAATAGCACAAGTTAAAAAAAAAAAAAAAGAGGAAGAGCTGGCTAATCCCCAAAACCATAAAATATCAACTGACATTTACCTATGTCTACTCAGGGTGCTTAGATGCAAATATTCATAAATGATTTTTGGTGTTGATGAAAGCAGAGTCTTTTAGTGCTGTTGCTGGTTTTCACATCAGAGCATAGAGAATGCAAGGGATCGAGAAGGGATATATCTAGAACACAACCTATCCATTTCTTTGTGAACAAAGAAACAGGAATCAGCCTGCCATTTTCTCTGTTCATGACAGGAAGGTTCTCTGATCCTAAATTTCTTCAATGGTTTGAAATCTGAGGGCCCCTGGAAAAACAGGATGAAGTTGTTGCCAATAGCCTTGTCTCTGGAGTCACCCCATTAAACCGTGATATTCATGAAATGCTTGACAGATTACCCAGTACAGTGTGTGAGGAAATCATATGGAATGCAGAGTCAGATGGCTTTCACTGACTATATGTATTCCCTGGGTCATCTTGGAAAGGTGAATGAAGCCATTTAAGCTTCCCTTTCTTTCTAAGGCAGGTAGGAGTGCAGATCCTGAATGACCTCCCTGTGTGGGGTGGGGTTACCACTCATATGACGTGGGACAAAGCACAAGAAACTGTTATGATTTATAAAAACTTTTGCTGTTCTTATCTTCCCACTTTATACACAAGGAAGTAGAGCTGTAAGGGCTCATCCAAGGTCAGAGTCAGTAAGGCAGAGCAGGACCCCAGCCAGGTGCCCTCACCCATCGCCGAGGTTCTCCCCGCCCTTTCCTGGCATCTCAGTAAGCTCTGGCTGCCACAACACATACTACAGACTGGGTGGGTTTAAAAAAAAAAAACAACAGTTATTTCTCCCAGTTCTGGAGGAAGGGAGGTGCCAGCAGGATAGGTTTCATTGTGAATATTATTTCAGGAGAAGGCAATGGCACCCCACTCCAGTACTCTTGCCTGGAAAATCCCATGGACAGAGGAGCCTGGTGGGCTGCAGTCCATGGGGTCGTGAAGAGTCGGACACGACTGAGCGACTTCACTTTCACTTTTCACTTTCATGCATTGGAGAAGGAAATGGCAACCCACTCCAGTGTTCTTGCCTGGAGAATCCCAGGGACAGCGGAGCCTGGTGGGCTGCCATCTGTGGGGTCGCACAGAGTCGGACACGACTGAAGTGACTTAGTAGTAGTAGTAGTAGAGATGACTACCGTCTCACTGTGTGCTCAGGTAACCTCTTCTCTGTGTGCTTGAGGGGAGAGAGAAAAAGAGGGAGAGGGTGCTCTCTGGTGTCTCTTTTTACAAGGACACTAATCCCACCATGAGGGCCCCACCCTCATGACCTCATCTAACTCTAATCATTCAAAGACCCCAGATCCTAATACTATCACATTGAGAGTTAGGGCTTCAAAATACAAATTTTTGGAGGACTCAACTATTCAGTCTGTAACAAGGAGTAAAGATGGTTCCTGACTCTGCTACATCTTTTCGGTTCAGGTCAACAAATATTTGCTGACAATCTGCTAGATTCGAAGAACAGAACCAGGTCTTGGGGGAAACAAGGATGAACCAGGAGCCCCCAGACAGCCCACTTAAAGTTAGGACAGTTCCCAGAGAATGGTCTACAGGGAAGAGCATTTGTGACACATGGGCTTCTGTGCTGCTGCGTAGCACAGTTTATTGAAAAGAAACCTTACGAGATCCTTCTTCTGATAGCTGTGTTTGAAACAACTGTAATGTGAGTCTGGCAACTAATCAGTATATAATTAATAGCTGATAAGGTAATTAATGTATTATTTACTGGGGAAGGTACAGAAGGAAAGACATTTTCAAATTTTCAGGCTATCGATGCATATAAGGAAACACAAAGGATCTGAACCTTCTGGTAGGGAATTATCAGGTCCAGTTATATTATTATGATTATAGCATAACTGGATATTTATTGAGTATATTTAGTTTCTCTCAATTGACTATTTCTTGACTGGAAGACTGAAGGGGCTTAGCTTCATTGAATGAATATTGGGTGGGTACAACATGCTAGCTATATTATAGTATGTGCGTGTGTGTGTGTATACATACATACATACATACACATATATGTCCATAACAAGAGGTATTTTTACATATATAGAATTTTTAATGTATTTTTACATATATAGAAAATATTATTTAATTCTTATAACAAATCTATGAGGAAATTATGCTATCCACACTCAGATAATTTTAAAATGAAGACAAGAAATAGAAGTCAGGGATCCACAGGTAGTAAGTGACTAAGACAGCACTAGCACATCCTCTCCAATCATTCAAACATTATTTTGATTATACACACACATGCACACGCGCGTGCATGTGTGCACACACACACACACACACACACACATAGTTTTCTCCTCCAAATCTAGTTCTCAGGATTTTTTCCCTGTTGTTATTTTTAGTATGCTACTTTATTTTGGTAAGCAGGATGGGGATAAAGCTGGATCTTTTTTGAAGGTAGAGATGTTTGAAAGAGGATAAGCTGATACAAATTTGTATCTCTGTTCAAAACTAGACAAGGTTCCCTAGAGAAAGGAGAGCAAGCTCCATCCTCTCTGGGGTACCAAGTGTGATCTGTGTGGCCCTGGGGCTCAGAAGAAGCCAGATGTGTGCCCAC
This sequence comes from Bos indicus, assembly GCF_029378745.1. Classification (NCBI taxonomy): domain Eukaryota; kingdom Metazoa; phylum Chordata; class Mammalia; order Artiodactyla; family Bovidae; genus Bos; species Bos indicus. The sequence continues at coordinate 8,717,505 of NC_091767.1, forward strand.
TGGGTGAGCAGCCCAGGAAAAAAGAACTCCCAGTTTCAGCCTCCAAAGGCTACCACTGTCACATGAGTCATGGCATGCGACAATTGCAGGATGGAATCCAGGCCTGAGGACTGTAGTAGGCTCAATACTGCTGCCGGCCAAACGTCCGTGCCCTAATCCCCAGAACGTGTAAAAGTTACTTTATACGGCAAAGACATCCCAGCTGTGATTAAATTAAGGATCTCGTGATGGGGAGATTATTCTGGCTTATCCAGTGGGCCCTACATGTGATCACATGTGTCCTTTAAGAGAGAAGGAGGGGGAGACTGGACACACAGGAGTGGAGAAGGCCACTTGGCCACCTACTTAGAGACTGGGAGGATGTGGCCACATGCCAAGGACCATTGGCAGCCACTGATCAAACTAAATAATCAAAGTGAAAGTGAAAAACACTCAGTCATGTCTGACTCTGTGACCCCATGGACTATACAATCCATGGAATTCTCCAGGCCAGAATACTGGAGTGGGTAGCCTTTCCCTTCTCCAGAGGATCTTCCCAACCCAGAGATCAAACCCCAGTCTCTCACATCGCAGGCAGATTCTTTACCAGCTAAGCCACAAGGGAAGCCCAAGAATATTGAATGGGTAGCCTATCCCTTCTTCAGTGGATCTTCCCAACCCAGAAACTGGACTGGGGTCTCCTGCATTGCAGGCAGATTCTTTATCAACTGAGCCATCAGGGAAGTTGAAGCAATGCCGAGAAATACTTGTTGCTTTTTACCTTTCATTTTGGGTACTTTGCTTTATAATGACACTGTGTACGGTACAGTAACAGATTGCTAGATAATTGAAATTAAAGATAAAACATGATAAACACTTGGAGACTATAGCTATGCTGAAGATATGGATGGATGGATGGATAGGTGGGTGGGTGGATAAACAAACATGCTGGGAGACAGAGACATTAAGGCCCTGTTTCATATTTGACACATGGTGAGTAATTTAACATTCATCCAAAAAGACTGTCCAGAGGAAAGCTTGTGCTTACTGTTCATGAAGCTCTGAGGCATTGGGAAGGAAGTAGGTCATGTGGCCAGAACAGTCTTTTGATTTATTAATTCTTCAGCAAATTTCAGGGAACATAATCTATTACTGATCAAAAGATCCAGTTCCTAAATGAGGAAGAGTTGGATTTTCAGGACATAAAAATCACATGTGAACAACCCCCCTCCCTGCCAGAAGCTATGAGTCAGTTTAGAATATTAGAAAACATCATCACGGGCTCACTTGAGAGGGAAACTGTCTACATCTGGTGATCCAAAAACAAGATACATCCAATTATCTCCTCCAATGAATACCATAAGCAGATGATTCCACTATGAAACTCTGGCAAAAAAAAAAAAATATGAAAATGCTATTAATGAAAGATTATGAAGTCTTTGGCTTCCCTGGTGGCTCAGTGGTAAAGAATCCACCTGCAGTGCAGGAGACCTGGGTTTGATCTCTGGGTGGGGAAGATCCCCTGGAGAAGGGAATGACAACCCCCTCCAGTACTCTTGCCTGGGAAATCCCATGGACAGAGGAGCCTGGAGGGCTACAGTCCATGGGGTCACAAAAGTCTGATACAACTTACTGACTACACCACCACCACCATGAAGACTTTGTCCAAAGGCAAGAAGATCCCACATTTGTGCCAAGGCTGCAGCTCACCAAAGATATGAAGCAGCTGTCAAATTCTGTAAACAGAAACCTGCCCTTTCAAGGTCAAGGAACTCGGTGTGAAGTTGAGGTTCCTCTCAGTCCTCTCCTGTGAGATTCTCCAGCCTGCCCTCATCTGAATGGAAATTAGCAAATGTCTTCAGCCTTTCTTCCTCTTCAAGGATTGTTGGTGCGCCTGGTGTCTACAACCCAGTCAACTCTGCAGAAAACCATGGCTTAGATGGAAAAATCACTTTGGGTTTCTGGCTCATCAGCAGTACTGCACATCTAATTAGCTCAACAATTGGTCCCTGTGATAAAATCAGCTAGTTTTATGTGCAAATGGCTGCTGGGTGGTAAGCAGTACTGTCACTCTCAACTTTGCACGGCATAAAGAAGTTGCTGAAGAAGCTGGTTATTAGGGGGTCACTGGGGGCAAACTAGTGAAGACTATTAAATTAGTAATCTGAGTCAACAATGTTATAATTAGTGCAGAGGGGTCCCGCCAGGGTTCAGATAAGATGATCCCCCCTAGATGCGGTGACAGAGCCACCAGCAATGCCAACTCTTACAGGAGAAAACAGTACATGTAAAATGACGGAAATCCATCTTCAGAACCTCCCCATTCTCAGAAGTAAACCCCAAAGTTCGTGATGAGATAGATTACAGACTCCTAGACCCTCATCCAGTATTGTTAAGGATAACTCTCCCAGATTAAAGACCCCTACTGCTTCAGGGATCTGTCCAAGGGTTACCCTGGAGAGGAAACCCTGGAAGCCAAGCCTCTGCTCCTTCACTGACCTGTGAGGAGGCAACTCGTGGTATCTGAGTCTCTCTCCCTACTTAGTGGACCTAATAAAAACCACATTATTCTTTAAGGTAAACATAAAAGCACAGATCAACCTCTTTACGGTGTAAAAGCTAATTACACCCGCCTCTCACTGCACTGTGATTACTGATTTTTCTTTTCTCTTTTTCTGTGTGTCTTTATCAATTATATCAATTAAATGGACAGTTGGAAAATGATACAAGTCTTCAAAATTAGAAACAAGAGTCATGGGTGCATACAATTTTATATAAAGATACAGAGAGATATATTCATACCTATATCTAAACATGTCCATTAGATCCATTATATCTATACATCCATTATATCTATGTATGTTTATACATAGAGTCAGAGATATAGAAATGGTTCCCTTTATACAAAATGCTTAAAACAGTAATTATCATGTAGTAAGTAGTCAGTACTATGGTTGCTGTTCTATTATCAATATCATATATACACATAGATATATCAACCATCAGTTCACTTGCGTTGCTCAGCTGTGTCCAACTCTTTGCGACCCCATGAATCGAAGCACACCAGGCCTCCCTGTCCATCACCAACTCCCAGAGTTTACCCAAACTCATGTGCATCAAGTCGGTGATGCCATCCAACCATCTCATCCTCTGTTGTCCCCTTCTCCTCCCGCCTTCAATCTTTCCCAGCATCAGGGTCTTTTCCAATGAGTCAGCTCTTCACATGAGGTGGCCAAAGTACTGGAGTTTCAATTTCAACATCAGTCCTTCCAATGAACACCCAGGACTGATCTCCTTTAGAATGGACTGGCTGGATCTCCTTGCAATCCAAGGGACTCTCAAGAGACTTCTCCAACACCACAGTGCAAAAGCATTAATTCTTCAGCACTCAGCCTTCTTCACAGTCCAACTCTCACATCCATATATGACCATAGGAAAAACCATAGCCTTGACTAGACGGACCTTTGTTGGCAAAGTAATGTCTCTGCTTTTGAATATGCTATCTAGGTTGGTCATAACTTTCCTTCCAAGGAGCAAGCGTCTTTTAATTTCATGGCTGCAATGACCATCTGCAGTGATTGTGGAGCCCTCCAAAATAAAGTCTGACACTGTTTCCACTGTTTCCCCATCTATTTCCCATGAAGTGATGGGACCAGATGCCATGATCTTACTTTTCTGAATGTTGAGCCTTAAGCCAACTTTTTCACTCTCCTCTTTCACTTTCTTCAAGAGGCTTTTTAGTTTCTCTTCATTTTCTGCCATAGGGTGGTGTCATCTGCATATCTGAGGTTATTGATATTTCTCCTGGCAATCTTGATTCCAGCTTGTGCTTTTTCCAGCCCAGCAATTCTCATGATGTTCTCTGCATATAAGTTAAATAAGCAGGGTTGACTTATATGACTTAAATAAACAGCCTTTGCGAACTCCTTTTCCTATTTGGAACCAGTCTGTTGTTCCATGTCCAGTTCTAACTGTTGCTTCCTGACCTGCATATAGGGTTCTCAAGAGGTCAGGTGGTCTGGTATTCCCTTCTCTTTCAGAATTTTCCACAGTTTATTGTGATCCACACAGCCAAAGGCTTTGGCATAGTCAATAAAGCAGAAATAGATGTTTTTCTGGACCTCTCTTGCTTTTCCCATGATCCAGCGGATGTTGGCCATTTGATCTCTGGTTCCTCTGCCTTTTCTAAAACCAGCTTGAACATCTGGAAGTTCACAGTTCAAGTATTGCTGAAGCCTGGCTTGGAGAATTTTGAGCATTACTTTACAGGCGTGTGAGATGAGTGCAATTATGCGGTAGTTTGAGCATTCTTTGGCATTGCCTTTCTTCAGGATTGAAATGAAAACTGACCTTTTCTAGTCCTGTGGCCACTGGTGAGTTGTCCAAATTTGCTGGCATATTGAGTGCAGCACTTTCACAGCATCATCTTTCAGGATTTGAAATAGCTCAACTGAAATTCCATCACCTCCACTAGCTTTGTTTGTAGTGATGCTTCCTAAGGCCCACTTGACTTCACATTCCAGGATGTCTGGCTCTAGGTGAGTGATCACACCATCGTGATTATCTTGGTCATGAAGATCTTTTTTGTACAGTTCTTCTGTGTATTCCTGCCATCTCTTCTTAATATCTTATGCTTCTGGTTATTGATATTTCTCCCGGCAATCTTGATTACAGCTTGTGCTTCTTCCAGCCCAGCGTTTCTCATGATGTAGTCTGCTCTCTATATCTCTGCACATTACATAACTCAACAATGGTACCAGGATGCCTGCTAAAACTAGACTTGTTTGCTCTAACAGAGGAGCCAAAAAGCCACTAAGTCATAGAAAATCATCCTGGAGACTGCAGTCAGCTGCCTGGCGTGGACCAGGCGGGGGCAGGTGAAGGACCCTTTGCATATTGTCACACCAGCCACCTCTCGTGCACCAACTCAGATGCCCTTGGCCTCACCTCTCTCTTCCCCACAGTATCCGGACACTGCAGGGCAGACCACTGCTGTTGGGCAGAGGGTTGTACGGCGGCACTGGTCTAGAGTCACGACTCTCTGGAGTTAGTTTGCCAGGAGAAAAGTACTGGACTTTCTACTCATCTGTCAGTATAATTCAGAGCCAGTTTTTATTTATGTATAAAACTAAAAGAGACATGACATTATTTGTTCTCTGAGTTGGTGATCAAGCAATTCTACGTGGGTACATGAACCACAATGGATATCTGGATGTTGGGGGCACAGAAGAGCCCAATTTTTATTTTTGAAATAGACCTTACTTTTAAAAGCCAAGGCTGTGATCCATGAAGGGGATATACGTATATATAGGAATGTATTTAATTCCCATGTCCCTAGGTACAGAACATCCAAAGAGCACTAGGTTAGAACAACTGTCAAGATTATTCATTGATTAACACTGAACAAGATTGTTTAAGATTAACATTCCCCCAATCTACAAAAGTAACGGAGAAATTATTGAAACAAGTAACACTTAATATCTAAATTTTACTTCATATGTCTATCAGTTATCTAAGGTCAATGGTCAATGTGGGTTCTACTCAAAGCTAAAGATAGAAACTATACTGGGGTAGAAACCAGACTATTAGGTGTAAGTTAGCCTCTTCGTCCTCATGTGGGAGGCACTAACCTTTTGACCTTAACCTCTTCAAGGTGAACACAAGAAGATCAACTCATTTTGAGATGGTCTGGAGGGAAATTAATATTCTTCTGGAGTTTTTAAGAGAGACTGTGAATCATTACATTAGGAAATCAATATATAGCACTAATTATATGTTACTTTTAGTATTAATAACATAACCTTTATAATTAAATATAGTGAGATTAAACCAAACAGAATGAACTGTGAAGTTTTTGCTTGGCGCTGGTCCTCTGTTGAACCTGCCACCATGTCTCGTCTGCCCTAGGCACTTCTCTAACCCATCTCTCAAGTGCTACTGTTCTTCCGGCCCTAAGCCTCCTCTCTCGTCATGCATTACTTTTCTCAAGTGATGGTATCAGCAACCAAGGCTTCATCTCCCAAACTGAAGCTGAAATCCCAACAGTGATATGGGCTACCATCTGTTGAGCACTTTGCTACGCTCTATGCTTCACAAACATCAACCCAGTTAACAGTCATAATTATGTGTCCCCCAAAAAGATACGCGGAAATCCCAACTACCAGGACCTCAGCATGTGACATCCCCTGGAGACATTAACAGAGGTGATGGAGTTAAATATAGTCATTAGCTAAGGCCTTGACCTAACGTGACTGGAGTTGTCATAAATGGTATTAATTTGGACCCAGAAACAGACGCACAAAGAGCCGATGATGAGAAGACAGGGAGAAGACAGTCAGCTACAAGCCCAGGAGAGAGTCCCCGAGCAGATTCAGTCCTGCCAACACCATGACTTTAAACACCCTGTGATTCAACAGGGCTGTGAGACCACAGATTTCTGCTGCTTAAGCATCCCATCTGTAGTGCTTTGTCATGGCAGCCCAAGCAGATTAATACAGAAAGAAGAAAAAAAAGAGACTCAGAGAGAGAGAGAGAAATTTGATGTTAAGTTGTATGTTCATCTGGATGAGCTGAGTTTAGGAGACATTCATAAGAGCACGTTCTTCTATGGAGCAAAAGGGCTCTATTCCACGAGGCTGACAGAAATTTCCCAGAACATGCAAACAGAACGCAGGGCCAGGTGCCAAGAACCAGACTCTTCCTCCACAGGTGGCCTGGGAGGGAGATGGGACCTACCTTCTGGTAGTCCTCCTTGGACTTCAGGGCTGCCCCCACGTGCTCGGCAGAGGTCGGGTAGATGGCTGAGCGGTACTGAGAGCCGTGGTCATTGCCTTGGCGCATGCCTGGGGAAGTGGAAAGCGTAGGGTTACTGGGGTGGCCTGGGCCATGAGGCCAGTGTCACACGTCCTTCAGGACTCACGTCCTGCTAAGTGCTCGTTTCAGTTTCATCCTGACACAACTCTCCTTGAACAAGCAGGCAATGTATCTGTTTTGCTTTGCCTGTTTTAATTATAACGTATCTGCGTTTTAGGAAAATTTATCTCAAGTCTCGCATCATAGTAGATGCTCTACAAACATGCATTCTTCCATGCAGATATTGAAGTCATAACCATTTTTTGATTGTGAAGCTCTGTGATAACACACTGTTTCTATGGATTCTGATGAGAGACTGTGTGGCAGGTGGTACCATCCCTTGCTTGGCAGATAAGGAAATGGAATAATATGCGGAGAAGTGCCTGGCGTGGTGCCCTACACAGAGGAGACGCCTAATAAATGACAAAGTGACTGATGCTCAACGGGTTTAAAGAGTTTGCCTAAGGTCACACACCCAGTCAAAGGAAAACCTGGCATTTTCAAGTCAGCCCAGGGCACTTTCCCAGTCACAGCAGCTCGAGTGTAGAGCTAACAGTAGCTCAAGGTCAACTTCTAACTGAATGGTGGGGTCCCCATCATACACTGCCACCGGCCTGTCAGAGATCCCCTACAGATCCCCATGCTGCTGAGGAAAGAACTTCACACACATTTACTGCGTCACTAAAGCATCGGTTTCAGTTTAACAAGTACCCGCAAACTCCCCCCATAAAAGATGCAACCTTCCTAAAGCAACAGATCCAAGTTCCCCAGCCCGCAGTGTAGGTGCTGCTGCTGTTGCTGTTGGGTTGCTCGGTCCTGTCCAACTCTGTGACCCCGTGGAGAAAAGCCCCCAGGATCCTCTGTCTCTGCCCATGGGATTCTCCAGGCAAGAACACTGGAACGATTGCCATGCCCTCCTCCAGCCAGCTTAGGTGACTTCTAGAAATCCCATTCTCTCACCTGTGGAACCCCCTCCTCTCCTCCATATACAAAGGTCCAAGGGGGATCAGGAACTCATTATTAAAAAGCCAATATCAATAATGACATTGAAATATTAATATTGTATCCTAAAGATTAACCATCCCATACCTCCAATAAGCACTGAGTAATATCAAATTGGGATATCTATTTCATTTCTTTGTAAGTTATATATTCATTTAAGTATTATAGTGGTGGTACTATAGTGTAGATACATATTAGTAGGAGCTTCCAAGGTGGTGTTAATGGTAAAGAATCCACCAGCTAATAGGAGACAGACACTGCTTTGATCCCTGGGTCGGGAAGATCCCTTGGAGGAGGGCATGGCAACCCACTCAAGTATTCTTGCCTGGAGAATCCCACGGACAGAGGAGCCTGGCAGGCTACAGTCCATAGGGTCGCAGAGTCAGACACGACTGAAGCGACTTAGCACGCACCAATGCATATATTATATTAAGTATTATTTATAGTATATGATATGTATGTATTCTTGTAAATGTTACTTAAGAGACTGTGTAAGAGAGTGGATAAATATACATTCCAGACTGTTCTCTGTCTTCTTCAGTTTTCCCTCCTTCTCTTACAAGTAGGGCTCCTCCGGTGTGACTATATCCCACCCTTTTGTCCTAACATCTATTTGCATAAGGGCAGGAGGGTAGCATCACAGTTCCTTCTGAAATATTCCTGTGAAGAAAAAGCACTGCCAGATCACTGATCTTTACATCAAGTCGCATCCCTCTCCATTTGGCACAAGATGCAGAAAACCAGGTTCTCCACGTGGCAGTCAGTCAGTTCAGTCACTCAGTCGTGTCTGACTCTTTGCAACCCCATTGACTGCAGCACACCAGGCCTCTGTCCACCACCAACTCCCAGAGATTGCCCAAACTCATGTCCATCGAGTCGATGATAGCATCCAATCATCTCTTCCTCTGTCGTCCCCTTCTTTTCCCACCTTCAATCTTTCCCAGCATCAGGGTCTTTTTAAATGACTCAGTTCTTTGCATCAGGTGGCCAAAGTGCTGGAGTTTCAGCTTCAGCATCAGTCCTTCCAATGAATATTCAGGACTGATTTTCTTTAGGATTGACTGGTTTGATCTTCTTGCAGTCTAAGGGACTCTCAAGAGTATTCTCCGACATCACAGTTCAAAAGCATCAATTCTTTGGTGCTCAGCTTTCTTTATAGTCCAACTCTCACATCCATACATGACTACTGGAAAAACTATAGCTTTGACTAGACAGACTTTTGTTGGCAAAGTAATGTATCTGCTTTTTAATATGCCGTCTAGGTTGGTCATAGCTTTTCTTCCAAGGAGCAAGCATCTCTTAATTTCATGGCTGCAGTCACCATCTGCAGTGATTTTGGAGCCCCCAAAAATAAAGTCTGACACTGTTTCCATTGTTTTGATCTTTATTTTTTTTTGAATGTTGAGTTTTAAGCCAGCTTTTTCACTCTCCTCTTTCATTTTTATCAAGAGGCTCTTCAGTTCCTCTTCACTTTCTGCCATAAGGGTGGCAGAGTCATCTGAGGTTATTGTGTATCTGAGGTTATTGATATTCCTCTCAGCAATCTTGATTCCAGCTTGTGCTTCATCCAGCCTGGCATTTCACATGATGTGCTCTGCATAGAAGTTAAATAAGCAAGGTGACAACATGCAGCCTTGACGTATTCCTTCCCCAATTTGGAACCAGTTTGTTGTTCCATGTCCAGTTCTAACTGCTGCTTCTTGACCTGCATAAGATTTCTCAGGAGGCAGGCAAGGTGGTCTGCTATTACCATCTCTTGAAGAATTTTCCACAGTTTGTTGTGACCAACACAGTCAAAAGCTTTGGTGTAATCAATAAAGCAGAAGTAGATGTTTTTCTGGAATCCTCTTGCTTTTTCTATGATCCAACAGATGTTGGCAATTTGATCTCTGGTTCCTCTGCCTTTTCTAAATCCAGCTTGAACATCTGGAAGTTCACCGATCACATACTGCTGAAACCTCACTTGGAGAATTTTGAGCATTACTTTGCTAGTATATGAGATAAGTCCAATTGTGCAGTAGTTTGAACAGTCTTTGGCATTGCCCTTCTTTGGGATTGGAATGAAAACTGACCTTTTCCAGTCCTGTGGCCACTGCTGAGTTTTCCAAATTTGCTGGCATATTGAGTGCAGCACTTTCACAGCATCACCTATTAGGATTTGAAATAGCTCAGCTAGAATTCCATCGCCTCTACTAGTTTTGTGCATAGTGATGCTTCCTAAAGCTCACTTGACTTCACATTCCAGGATGTCTGGCTCTAGGTGAGTGACCACACCATTATGTTTATCAGGGTCATGAAGATCTTTTTTGTATAGTTCTTCTCTGTATTCTTGCTACCTCTTCTTAATATCCTCTGCTTCTGTTAGGTCCATACCATTTCTGTTCTTTATTGTGCCCATTTTTGCATGAAATGTTCCCTTGGTATCTCTAATTTTCTTGAAGAGATATCTAGTCTTTCCCATTCTATTGTTTTCCTCTATTTCTTTGCATTGATCACTGAGGAAGGCTTTCTTATCTCTCCTTGGTATTCTTTGGAACTCTGCATTCAAATGGGTATATCTTTCCTTTTCTCCTTTGCCTTTTGCTTCTCTTCTTTTCACAGCTATTTTGTAAGGCCTCCCCAGGCAGCCATTTTGCTTTTTTGCATTTCTTTTCCATGGGGATGGTCTTGATCCCTGCCTCCTTACAGTGTCACGAACCTCCGTCCATAGTTCGTCAGGCACTGTGTCTAGCAGATCTGATCCCTTGTCGTAAGGGATTTGATTAGGTCATGCCTGAATGGGCTAGTGGTTTTCCCTACTTTCTTCAATATAAGTCTGAATTTGGCAATAAGGAGTTCATGATCTGAGCCACAGTCAGCTCCCGGTCTTGTTTTTGCTGACTGTATAGAGCTTCTCCATCTTTGGCTGCAAAGAACATAATCAATCTGATTTCGGTGTTGACCATCTGGTAATGTCCATGTGTAGAGTCTTCTGTTGTGTTGTTGGAAGAGGGTGTTTGCTATGACGAGTGCATTCTCTTGGCAAAACTCTGTTAGCCTTTGCCTTGCTTCATTTTGGCCAAATTTGCCTGTTACTCCAGGTATCCTGACTACTTACTTTTGCAACTCCATGTGCAGTTGTTTAAATCTTTTTTTTTTTTTAAGAGAAATAGCATGTGAGGAAAAGAGAGCCTGCAGATGGTTATATTATTTAACAAGTTTGAGTAAGATTACATACATCTTGTACACAGAAGACAATAATTATCTGTGTGTGTATCTGGAGGTCTCTAAATTATCATAAGATTATGGAAAATTGTGGCTTATGGATAAAGACCTGCTTTTGAGAAAACAGAGTGAGAATAATGAAGAATCCCTCCCAGGATATGGTTTACAGTGGACTCTTGCACTGGTGATATTTTCACAGATTATCTGGCAGAAGGATGACACAGTGAAACCCTTAAGTCTACCTCCATGTCTAGAGCTCCTCTTGTAGTGACATGACAACCTAAGGGGTAGAAACACCTGGGAGATTTCACAACATTGTGTGGCTGGGCGGAAAAGAGGCACACGGCTGTCATCCTGGGCAAGCATGAAAGGTAACTGTTGCTGTCTAGTCACTCAGTTGTGTCCGACTCCTTCTGACCCCGTGGACTGTAGCCCAGCAGGTTCCTCTCTCCACGGGATTTCCCAGGCAAGAATACTGGAGTGGGTTGCTATTTCCTCCTCCAGGGGATCTTCCCGACCCAAGGGTGAAACTGGCGGCTCCTACATTGGCAGGTGGATTCTTTACTGCCAATCCACCAGACAAGCCCATGTATGGGGATGGATTTTTATAAAAAATAATTCATGGATTTATTTATACAATGAAGAGTTCATACTACTACTGCACTCTGGGACAGGAATTTCTGGACTCTTCCTTGAATCATGACCCCTTGACTCTACATTCTAACTTGATCATTGTAACATTGATCACTGTAACACTGTCATACTGATATGGCTCCTGCCACTGCTGTCCCTGTCTTCCTGTGCAGATTTGGGCTGTCCCCAACACACTGTGCACAGAGGCGTAACTTTAAAGAGGGTTGACTTGAGGACCTCCCTGGTGGTCCAGTGGGTAAGAATCTGCCTTCCAATGCAGAGGCTGCTGGTTCAATCCCTGGTCAGGGAGCTAAGATCCCATAAGCCTCGTGGCCAAAAAGCAAAACATAAAACAGAAACAATATTGTAACAAATTCAACAAAGACTTTAAAAATGGTCCACATTTTTAAAAAAAAATCTTTTTTTTTTTTTTTACAAAGAGAGGAATAATTTTATGGGCATTACCCATAGCTCTACATCAGACTCACTGAACCTGTTACCTTTTGTACAAACCCAGACTACACATCAGTTGGACAGATGGAAGTTATTCACACAGTTACAGCCACATCTGTGGGCAGAAATCTTTCCAATTTTAATTTACAGCCTGGACCTCCTGATCACGTCCGTTATTGGATGTTCTAATAAAACTAAAAGCTCCTCCTGTCAGAAACAATACACTCTCTTCCTGGTCACTCTGGCTAAACCCCTGACTGACCAGAAAGCATGACAAGAGAGTGTTAAAGAGATGTAGTAGTGGATGGAGAGAAAACATCAAAACCTTTGTTCAGATTTCTGTAAGTCTTGAGTGATACTAGACTAGGAGTTAACTCTCCATTGTACTCAAGGATAAGGTTATTTTGATTATATTTTCCCATCAGAGTTCATCCTCAGGAAGAGGTGTAATATCTTAAACTCAAACCATACATCCATATCCACACACACGTGTGTGTATTTGGTCACCTGCAATCCATGTACTTTCCTTTAACTAATGAAGGCACTTATTAAATGGATGGGTGTGTGTGTGTGTGTGTGTGTGTGTGTGTGTGTGTGTGTGTGTTCCGTCATGTCTGATGCTTTGAGACCCCATGGACTGAAGATTGCCAGGCTCCCCTATACATAGAGTTTTCCAGACAAGAATACTGGAGTGGGTTGTCATTTCCTACTCCAGTATTAAATGGGTAGAAGCTTCAAATCTGAAAGCAGATGGTTCACTAGGATATATGATCTGATGCTCAACAGATTGAGAAACATATAGAACTCTGGCTTTTCTGTTCTTATTACTTTTAATACATTGCATTTGTAGATGTTTAGCATCATTAAACTTTCCACCATTTCTTTCAGCCTCCATTGGTTTATATAATGAATGCAAAACAGTAATTCAGATGTGAGGAAAACCTGTTTACTAAATCTCGTGTAAGAAGTCTAAGACTTAGAGCTGCAAGAGATTGTTTTCAAGTTTGTCTCTACCACTGACACATTTTACATTTTATGCAAATTTCCTAATCTTTCTGAGTTTCAAACCTCTTCTGTAGAACAAGGATTATAAGGGCCTAACCTATCGATTTGTTTGAGAAGTAAATGAGAGGAAATTTAAAACAGATCGTCAAATACAAAAAAATTGTTAAATCATTTTATTTTTAAAAATTTTCTTAATCTTAGAAAAGCTCCTAATAACTAGTTTGAAATAAAAATAACAAATGACATCACACAAGATACTCTAGTGCTTAGTCGCTCAGTTGTGTCTGACTCTTTGTGACCCCATGGACTGTAGCCCATCAGGCTCCTCTGTCCATGGGATTTCCCAGGCAAAAATACTGGGGTGGGTACTCAAGGAGTAATCCTTTTTCCCCAGAAAAGCATTATTTAAATTAATACCTCAGATACTCAAACAGCAGGGGTCACACAGGTAAATGATCATGATTCATTTTACATGTGTAGAAATGTATTATTCTGTTTTTTTTTTTAATTTATTTTTTAACATTTTATTTTATTTTTTACCTTTACAATATTGTATTGGTTTTGCCATATATCGAAATGAATTCGCCACTGGTATACACGTGTTCCCCATCCTGAACCCTCCTCCCTCCTAACTCCCCATACCCTCCCTCTGGGTCGTCCCAGTGCACCAGCCCCAAGCATCCTGTATCGTGCATCGAACCTGGACTGGCAATTCGTTTCATATATGATATTATACATATTTCAATGCCATTCTCCCAAGTAAGCCAGAAAGAAAAACACCAATACAGTATACTAACGCATATATATGGAATTTAGAAAGATGGTAACAAAAACCCTGTATTATTCTGTTTTTAACTAGTTTATTACTTTTTTAAAAACTAGAATTACCTTCCCAGTTATATTTTAACTTTGTTAATCTCCATCCCAGCTCCTCATTTCAACAGATCCAAACCTAAGAAAAGGGAAAAACTCTTTGAGTGAATTCTCCCTCCCCTGCTCCTACCCATGAAGAGCTTTCAAATGCAGTGTCCTCACTCTTGGTCTCTAATTTGAAATTAGGAAAAATCTGGCCTGTTAATATTATCTTGTCTCTCTCAAGCTCACACCCACTGGGTTACCAAAAAGGGAGAAAGAAAGACTTGCAGAGTGGGTGGTAGGAAGAAACAAAACAATTAAAAATTATTTTTAAAAAACGCAATTTTGAAAGGCCTTCTTTCTGATTTCCTGGCTTCTTTACTTCCTTCCACTCATTCATCCATTTTCCCCTGAATCAGGCAAGGTACTAGGTCCTGGGATTCAGAAATAAGACAGTCTCATTTTCCAATGAGGTCCCCCTCCTAGTACAGGGAATGCCATCCGAGGATTTAAACCTACATGTCCCTGACGCGCTTTCTCTTTCCAAGACTGATACACAAGAAGTGGGAGCAAACCGACGGAAGACAGCAGGACAAAGTGTGTGTGCATGGTGCAACTGGTGGCGGGCGGAGAATCCCAGCCCGAGACCCAGGAACAAGGACGAGCTTGGTCTACGCTGAGGGCTGTGAGGAGACAAGACTGGGTTCCGCCAAGTGTCCTGCAAGGAAGTGAAGTCAGTCGCTTGTGTGTGAGACCACACAGGTATTTTGAAAGGACACACAGGAGACCAGAGATGCATGGAAAGATCCATTTCGAGGGAGCCACAGATTCCGGTGGGACCCTGAGTGAGCATAATCATCAAAAATCCAGAGCTCTCTTTCACACTGATTCAATGAGTGTTGCAAAGTTCATTGTGCCTTCCACTTGGCTTTGGGAAAACAAAGATAAATTATTGACATTAGCTGGCTGTCTTCACATCCCAGGAAAGTAAACAATGGACTTGCTGCAGGGAGTGAGGAGAGAATAACTGGCTCAGAAACAACATTCTGTACTTAAAATTCTTCCAGAACCCTCTCTGCACTGACTAATGGGGACTGGGCTTTGGGGCATTCTTGGAAAGAACTCACCTCTTGGCATCCACAACTGTTTGAGGTTTCGCCATCTACCTTCTCCAAATAAGATCTGAAAGGACAAGCTATCCTGAGACTGCTCTTAGATTTCCCTCTCTCTCAGCAGGGTCAGAGAAAGTGCTGGAAAAAAGAGAAATGCTTAGTCTATAATGAAGCAAAAAGACTGAGCAGATGACTTCTCATCTACCCAGTAGCCCTCTAAACTTTAGCTCCTCATTGGGTGCTAGCCCTTTTTTACATATTCAGACTTGAGAGATGAGAAATGTGTGTGAACGTGGGAATTTTAAAGGGAAGTTCACACTATGAGTTGTTGAGAGGTAATTATTTTAAGAAATTTTAGGAGTCACCAGCTGATAGTGAACAACAGGGCAAGGAAGGACACATTCCTAAGGGTCTGGGGTTACTGACTGTGTTGAGAACTTAAAAGGGGCAACTTCACTAGAGGACTACCCATGTTGGATGCAGAAACAGGGTGACACCCACCAGGATAAATCTGTATTCTCTTCTACAGACTGTTGCTAGGGAGAAAAACAGATCTCGAGCCACGTCTGCTGAATGAAGCAGAGAAACTGGCATGAGTTTTGTCAAGAGATGGTTCTGTTTCTAATTCCACCTCTGTGCAATTATTAACTGGGCAACCTCAGGCAAGGGACTAGACCCATCTAAGCTTCAGTGACTTTATTTGGGAAGATGGGGATGGTGACGTGTACTTCACAGGGTTGTAAGGTGTCTTACATAGAAGCTCAATAAACACATCTCCCCTGTCCCCTTGTGACTTCTAATGCAGAAATTCAAGGAGGAGAAGTTTTCAACCTAGTACTTAACAAATTTTAAAATTCTGTCAAGAAAAAGAGTCACTGGGCATCTAGCTGAGTCCAGTAAACTTGTAAGAGCTTTAGCTATAACAGACCATTGAGCCTGATCTCAGTTTCCAGAAATGTATGTAATGTATCAACAGAGAACTGTCTACAATGTAACAACAAACAGATACAAATGAAGAGAAGCAAGCTGTGATCACTAGGATGAACATGGATCCACCTAGAATCCACACACTTTAACCTCTCTGGCCTCAATTCATCATTTACAGTAAGGATTTCGGTTCAGTTCAGTTCAGTTCAGTCCCTCAGTTGTGTCCAGCTCTTTGCGACCCCATGAATCGCAGCACGCCAGGCCTCCCTGTCCATCACCAACTCCCGGAGTTCACTCAAACTCACGTCCATCGAGTCAGTGATGCCATTCAGCCATCTCATCCTCTGTCATCCCCTTCTCCTCCTGCCCCCAATCCCTTCCAGCATCAGAGTCTTTTCCAATGAGTCAACTCTTTACGTGAGGTGGCCAAAGTACTGGAGTTTCCGCTTTAGCATCATTCCTTCCAAAGAACACCCAGGGCTGATCTCCTTCAGAATGGACTGGGTGGATCTCCTTGCAGTCCAAGGGACTCTCAAGAGTCTCCTCCAACACCACAGTGCAAAAGCATCAATTCTTAGGTGCTCAGTCTTCTTCACAGTCCAACTCTCACATGCATACATGACCACTGGAAAAACCAAAGCCTTGACTAGACGGACCTTTGTTGGCAAAGTAATGTCTCTGCTTTTCAATATGCTATCTAGGTTGGTCATAACTTTCCTTCCAAGGAGTAAGCGTCTTTTAATTTCATGGCTGCAGTCACCATCTGCTCTGATTTTGGAGCCCAGAAAAATAAATTCTGACACTGTTTCCACTGTTTGCCCATCTATTTCCCATGAAGTGATGGGACCAGATGCCATGATCTTAGTTTTCTGAATGTTGAGGGTTAAGCCAACTTTTTCACCGTCCACTTTCACTTTCATCAAGAGGCTCTTTAGTTCCTCTTCACTTTCTGCCATAAGGGGGGTGTCATCTGCATACCTAAAGTTATTGATATTTCTCCTGGCAACCTTGATTCCAGCTTGTGCTTCTTCCAGCCCAGCATTTCTCATGATGTACTCTGCATATAAGTTAAATAAGCAGGGTGACAATATACAGCCTTGACATACTCCTTTTCCTATTTGGAACCAGTCTGCTGTTCCATGTGCAGTTCTAACTGTTGCTTCCTGACCTGCATATAGGTTTCTCAAGAGGCAGGTCAGGTGGTCTGGTATTCCCATCTCTTTCAGAATTTTCCACAGTTTATTGTGATCCACACAGTCAAAGGCTTTGGCATAGTCAATAAAGCAGAAATAGATGTTTTTCTGCAATCTCTTGCTTTTTCCATGATCCAGCAGATGTTGGCAATTTGATCTCTGGTTCTTCTGCCGTTTCTAAAACCAGCTTGAACATCTCAAAGTTCATGGTTCATGTATTGCTGAAGCCTGGCTTAGAGAATTTTGAGCATTATTTTACTAGTGTGTGAGATGAGTGCAATTGTGTGGTAGTTTGAGCATTCTTTGGCATTGCCTTATCTTAAGATTGAAATGAAAACTGACCTTTTCCAGTCCTGTGGCCACTGCTGAGTTTTCCAAATTTGCTGGCCCATTGAGTGCAGCACTTTCACAGCATCATCTTTCAGGATTTGAAATAGCTCAACTGAAATTCCATCACCTCCACTAGCTTTGTTCGTAGTGATGCTTTCTAAGGCCCACTTGACTTCACATTCCAGGATGTCTGGCTCTAGGTGAGTGATCACACCGTCGTGATTATCTGGGTCATGAAGATCTTTTTTGTACTGTTCTTCTGTGTATTCTTGCCACCTCTTCTTAATATCTTATGCTTCTTTTAGGTCCATACCATATCTGTCCTTTATCGAGCCCATCTTTGCATGAAATGTTCCCTTGGTATCTCTAATTTTCTTGAAGAGATCTCTAGTCTTTCCCATTCTGTTGTTTTCTTTCTTTTTTTTTGTTTCTTATATGATATTATACATGTTTTAATGCCATTCTCTCAAGTCGTCCCCCCTCTTCCATCTCCCACAGAGTCCAAAAGACTGTTCTATACATCTGTGTCTCTTTTGCTGTCTCACATACAGGGTTGTCATTACCATCTTTCTAAATTCCATATATATGCATTAGTATACTGTATTGGTGTTTTTCTTTCTGGCTTACTTCACTCTGTATAATAGGCTCCATTTTCATCCACCTCATTAGAACTGATTCAAATGTATTCTTTTTAATGGCTGAGTAATACTCCATTGTGTATATGTACCACAGCTGTCTTATCCATTCATCTGCTGATGGACATCTAGGTTTCTTCCATGTCCTGGCTATTATAAACAGTGCTGCGATGAACATTGGGGTACACGTGCCTCTTTCAATTCTGGTTTCCTTGGTGTGTATGCCCAGCAGTGGGATCGCTGGGTTGTATGGGCAAATCAATCAATGTAATACACCACATTAACAAATTGAAAAATAAAAGCCATATGATTATCTCAATAGATGCAGAGAAAGCCTTTGACAAAATTCAACATCCATTTATGATAAAAACTCTCCAGAAAGCAGGAATAGAAGGAACATACCTCAACATAATAAAAGCTACATATGACAGACCCACAGCAAACATTATCCTCAATGGTGAAAAATTGAAAGCATTTCCCCTAAAGTCAGGAACAAGACAAGGGTGCCCACTCCCACCACTACTATTCAACATAGTTTTGGAAGTTTTGGCCACAGCAATCAGAGCAGAAAAAGAAATAAAAGGAATCCAGATTGGAAAAGAAGAAGTAAAATTCTCACTGTTTGCAGATGACATGATCCTCTACACAGAAAACCCTAAAGACTCCACCATAAGATTATTAGAGCTAATCAATGAATATAGTAAAGTTGCAGGATATAAAATCAACACACAGAAATCCCTTGCATTCCTATACACTAATATTGAGAAAATAGAAAGAGAAATTAAGGAAACAATTCCATTCACCATTGCAATGAAAAGAATAAAATACTTAGCAATATATCTACCTAAAGAAACTAAAGATCTATATATAGAAAACTATAAAACACTGGTGAAAGAAATCAAAGAAGACACTAACAGATGGAGAAATATACCATGTTCATGGATCAAAAGAATCAGTATAGTGAAAATGAGTATACTACCCAAAGCAATCTATAGATTCAATGCAATCCCTATCAAGCTACTAACGGTATTTTTCACAGAGCTATAACAAATAATTTCACAATTTGTATGGAAATACAAAAAAACGTCGAATAGCCAAAGCAATCTTGAGAAAAAAGAATGGAACTGGAGGAATCAACCTGCCTGACTTCAGGCTCTACTACAAAGCCACAGTCATCAAGACAGTATGGTACTGGCACAAAGACAGAAATATAGATAAATGTTGTTTTCCTCTATTTCTTTGCATTGATTACTGAGGAAGGCTTTCTTATCTCTTCTTGCTATTCTTTGGAATTCGGCATTCAGATGCTCATATCTTTCCTTTTCTCCTTTGCTTTTCGCTTCTCTTCTTTTCACAGCTATTTGTAAGGCCTCCTCAGACAGCCATTTTACTTTTTTGCATTTCTTTTCCATGGGGATGGTCTTGATCCCTGTCTCCTGTACAATGTCACGAACCTCCGTCCATAGTTCATCAGGCACTCTATCAGATCTAGTTCCTTAAATCTATTTCTCACTTCTATTGTATAATCATAAGGGATTTGATTTAGGTCATACCTGAATAGTCTAGTGGTTTTCCCTACTTTCTTCAATTTAAATCTGAATTTGGCAATAAGGAGTTCATGATCCAAGTCACAGTCAGCTCCTGGTCTTGGACTGGAATGGGTGAATTTAACTCCGATGACCATTATATCTACTACTGCAGGCAGGAATCTCTTAGAAGAAATGGAGTAGCCTTCATGGTCAACAAAAGAGTCCGAAATGCAGTACTTGGATGCAGTCTCAAAAACAACAGAATGATCTCTGTTCGTTTCCAAGGCAAACCATTCAATATCACAGTAATCCAAGTCTATGCCCCCAACCAGTAACACTGAAGAAGCTGAAGTTGAACGGTTCTATGAAGACTTACAAGACCTTTTAGAACTAACACCCAAAAAAGATATCCTTTTCATTATAGGGGACTGGAATGCAAAAGTAGGAAGTCAAGAAACACCTGGAGTAACAGGCAAATTTGGCCCTGGAATATGGAATGAAGCAGGGCAAAGACTAATAGAGTTTTGCCAAGAAAATGCACTGGTCATAGCAAACACCCTCTTCCAGCAACAAAAGAGAAGACTCTACACATGGACATCACCAGATGGTCAACACTGAAATCAGATTGATTATATTCTTTGCAGCCAAAGATGGATTTAGGTTAGATCCTTTAAAACCAGCTTTATTGAGGTATAATCAACATATCGTAAATCGTATATATTTAAACTGTACAATTTGATCAATTTTGACATATGCATAAGCCATGAAATCACCCTCACCACAGTCAAGATAATGAACACTTCTAAAAGTTTCCTCATATCTCCTTTCCTTTGTTTTTTGGCTGCAGGTGGGACTTTAGTTCCCCAACCAGGGATGGAAGCCATGTACCCTGCATTGGAAGTGTGGAATCTTAGCCACTGTATGAGTATGTACCCACTGTATGAGTATGAGTCAAGTGCCCCTCATACCCCTTTCAGATCTCCCCTTCTCACCACTCCCAGCCCCCACCCTAAAGCCCAAGGCAAACACTGATCTAAATTCTGTCATTATAGACTCATCTGTATTTTTTTAGAATTCTATACAATTGGAATCATATATAATATGTACACTTTTTTTTTCTCTAACTCAACTATGTTGTTGTATCGGAGAAGGCAATGGCACCCCACTCCAGTACTCTTGCCTGGAAAATCCCATGGATGGAGGAGCCTGGTGGGCCGCAGTCCAAGGGGTCGATAAGAGTCGGACAAGACTCAGCAACTTCACTTTCACTTTTCACTTTCCTACATTGGAGAAGGCAATGGCACCCACTCCGGTGTTCTTGCCTGGAGAATCCCAGGGATGGGGGAGCCTCGTGGGCTGCCGTCTATGGGGTCGCACAGAGTCGGACACGACTGAAGCAACTTAGCAGCAGCAGCATGTTGTTGCCTGTTGCTTTCTTTTATTGCTGAGCAGTGTTCCATTGATTAAATGTAAGTCACTCAGTTGTGTCCGACTCTATGAGATCCCATGGATTGTAACCCACCAGACTCCTCTGTCCATAGGATTCTCCAGGCAAGAATACTGGAGTGGGTAGCCATTCCCTTCTCCAGAGGATCTTCCCGACCCAGGGACTGAACCCAGGTCCCCCGCATTGTGGGCAGATTCTTCACCATCTGAGCCACAGGGAATTTCCATTGATTGGCTATGCCAAATATGTCCATTAGTCATTGACATACTAATGGACATTTGGGTTCTCTGCAGCCTTTGGCTATAAAAATATAGCTACTGTGATCATTCATGTACTGGTTTTGTATATATGCTTTCATTTTGTATATATGCTTTCACTTCTCCTGGATAAATACCTGGGAGTGGAATGGCTGGTACATTTGTATTTTTTTTTTTAAGAAACCGAAAAAGTTTTCCCCGAGTGGTTATAACATTTTCTGTTACCTACCAGCAATGTATGAAGGCTCCAGTCATCTTATATCTACTTAAATACTTGGCATGATCAGTCATTTTTAATTTTAGCCAGTGTCAAATATGTATAATAGTATCTCACTGTGGTTTCAAAATAATCTGGAGACAAGTTCTCACTGGGCCCTAAAGTCTCCCAGCAGGTAGATGAAGTAGCATCCCCCACAGCAAGAGATGGCACCTCTTATTATCACCCATGTGACCATTCCTGACACACCTGGACGTTAATTCAGGTGTTTGAGACAAGTCTTATTCATGTGGAATTATCTCACTTTACCTGACTGAAAATTAATTCTGTCCATTTTAAATGACATCTCATTTTATTTATTTTTTTTCTTTAATAGAAAATTACTTAATTAGTATACATGTGTTCCCCATCCTGAAGACATCTCATTTTAAAGTTAAAATACTAAGTTAACACTCAGAGAAAGGTTGAGGGCCTGCCCAACGCCAGTGCTGATCGGAAACTAGCTAACTACAAAATCATGCTCTTAATCAGTACTGTCTCACTCTGGGATATAGTGAGAGGCAAGGAGCCCTGGCGTGCTGCAGTCCATGGGGTCGCAGTGACTCGGACATGACTTAGCAACTGAACAAACACACCAACCTCAACTTGTACATTATGTATCACTTAAGTAAAAAAAAAATGAAGTAGCACATAGTGGACTATGAAAGATATCACGTGGCTCCCTTCTAAAAGGAAATACTCCGTGTTCCCTATCATTTCCCAATATTCTATTTTTTTAACGCAACGTATCTCAAGAGATAAAAGAAAATTGCTATGTAACAGAGGTGTCAAATATTCACTCTGTGCCTAAAAAGAAGGATTTGATTTTCAGTAATGAAAAAACACTACTTCCGTAACCATAAATAAATTAGTTTGAAAAGATGTGGTGATTTCTTCCTAAAAAGCAAAAAAAAAAGAAATCATTTTAATATAGCTTTGCTTTTATGAAAGGGAAATTCTATTTGTGATGGCAAGGGAACTATTTTAAACTATTATATCTTTTTAAAGAATGTCTGGGACTCCATATCCACTTGTACTACAAACTCCCAATTTTGACCAATGATTGAATCTTGAAATATTCAGACTATCATCAAAATGTATGAAAATTTCCAGAATGTTAAAACTTCTATGTCACTGTTTCTTATCCAAATCTTAAAGTTTTGTAGCAATAAGTCAGCCAAAGTATTTCCTTACAGAACATTAGGCATGAAATTAGATTTATAAGATGTTTACATTTGAGTCAATACCAAGAACGTATGTGCACATACATTCACAAAGCTAGTCTTTCATCATGGGCATTGTTCATATTATTCACAAAAGTAGCAATCGACAAGTTACTCAGGTGGCTCAGTGGTAGAGAATCCACCTTCCAATGCAGGAGACACAGGAGACCCCGGTTCGATCTCTGGGTCAGGAAGATCCCCTGGAGATGGAAATGGCAACTCCAGTATTCTTGCCTGGAGAATTCCATGGACAGGGGGGCCTGGTGGGCTACAGTCCACGGGGTCGCAAAGAGTCGGACACAACTGAGCACAAGCACCAGGAATCAATATTGCAATGCTTTATAATTTCTAGATCTGAATACAGAAAGGTACATACATGTACAAAACTACATAAAACATAAATGCAGTTTATTAAAGTATTCACATTAATATTCTCATACTATATATGGCAAGATATATTACTATACATTTTTATGATAAAGTGAAAACATAACCACCACTTATGTCAAGAAACAGAGCATTATCAGCAACCTGACAACCCACCATGTGTCCCTACTGATGACAGTCCCTTCCCTTTTTCAGTACTAACCATACCTGATTTTTATAACAGTCATCACCTTTTTTAAAAAAAATTTACATCAGTGAAGTTATACTGTGGTTTTAATATTTCACTAACTGTTATGTTCATGAGATTGTTTTATTTTCTTCATTTTCACTGCTTTGAAATATCCCTTTGTATGAATAGATCATAATTTGTTTATCCATTCTACTGCTGATTAACATTACCAGCTTGGGGCTGCTAAGACCTGCATTGTTATATATGTATGAATTTCACTTGAGTACATACCTAGAAATAAAATTCTTGGCTTGTTGGATTTGCATGTTCTCATCTTAACTAGATGTTGAACCATTTTCCAGAGTAGGTGTACCAATTAATAAACCTACATCAATGCATGAGAGTGCTCAGAGCTCTAAATGTTTACCAATTCATTCAAGTCTGTTAATGTCAGACTTTTTACTTTTTGTCAGTATGCTTGCTGTGGAAAATTCTGAAAGATATGGAAAACCAGACCACCTGACCTGCATCTTGAGAAATCTGTATGCAGGTCAGGAAGCATTAGAACTGGACATGGAAAAACAGACTGGTTCCAAATAGGAAAAGGAGTACGTCAAGGCTGTATATTGTCACCCTGCTTATTTAACTTATATGCAGAGTACATCATGAGAAACACTGGGCTGGAGGAAGCACAAGCTGGAATCAAGATTGCCAGGAGAAATATCAATAACCTCAGATATGCAGATGACACCACCCTTATGGCAGAAAGTGAAGAAGAACTAAAGAGCCTCTTGATGAAAGTGAAAGAGGAGACTGAAAAAGTTGGTCAAAGCTAAACATTCAGAAAACTAAGATCATGGCATCTGGTCCCATCACTTCATGGAAAATAGATGGGGAAACAGTGGAAACAGTGGCTGACTTTATTTGGGGGGGCTCCAAAATCACTGCAGATGGTGACTGCAGCCATGAAATTAAAAGACGCTTACTCCTTGGAAGGAAAGTTATGACCAACCTAGATAGCATATTGAAAAGCAGAGACATTACTTTGCCCACAAAGGTCCGTCTAGTCAAGGCTATGATTTTTCCAGTAATCATGTATGGATGTGATTGTTGGACTATAAAAAAAGCTGAGTGCAGAAGAATTGATGCTTTTGTCTTTTTTTTTTTAATTTTATTTTATTTTTAAACTTTACATAATTGTATTAGTTTTGCCAAATATCAAAATGAATCCACCACAGGTATACATGTGTTTTTGAACTGTGGTGTTGGAGAAGATTCTTGAGAGTCCCTTGGACTGCAAGGAGATTCAATCAGTCCATCTTAAAGGAGATTAGTCCTGGGTGTTCATTGAAAGGACTGATGTTGAAGGTGAAACTCCAATACTTTGGCCACCTGATGCGACGAGGTGATTCATTTGAAAAGCCCTGGATGCTAGGGAAGATTGAGGGCAGGAGGAGAAGGGGACGACAGAGGATGAGATGGTTGGATGGCATCACCGACTCAATGGACATGAGTTTGAGTAAACTCCGGGAGTTGGTGATGGACAGGGAGGCCTGGTGTGCTGCAGTCCCTGGGGTTAAAAAGAGTTGGACATGACTGAGGGACTGAACTGAACTGAACTCGCTGTCTAATGAAATCTCACTTGATCTTAATTTGCATTTCCTTGGTTAATAATGGCATAGATTATCATTTCATGTTTCCTCACCACTACAAGTCCTTTGCCGATTTTTCTAGTCAGTGGCCTGCATTTTAAAAAATCTATTGCAGATATTTTTAAAATCTACTTTTTATATGTCTTGGATATTAATATGTTGGCAAATATAATCTACTCTTACATCTTTTTATGATGTTTTTTGATGAACCGAAGTTCTGATTTTAATATTGTTAAATTTATCAAATAGCTTCCCTTATGGCTAGTGCTTTTTATATCTTGTTTAAGAAACACTTCTCAAACCAAAGATCATAATAATACTATC
Source organism: Bos indicus (assembly GCF_029378745.1). Taxonomy (NCBI): domain Eukaryota; kingdom Metazoa; phylum Chordata; class Mammalia; order Artiodactyla; family Bovidae; genus Bos; species Bos indicus. The sequence goes on from NC_091767.1 coordinate 8,742,929, forward strand.
TATGTGAAGTTTTGTAGTTTTGTTTTCACATTTAGGTCTGTAAAATATTTAGAATTTATTTTTTCACTCCTCTTACAGTATTTTAGATTTTCTTTTTAACTTATTTTTATTGAAGAATAATTTATTTGTATTATATTCATTTCAGGTGTACCACATGGTGAGTCCATATTTTTATGGATTATACTTCGTTTTTAGACTATACTTCATTTAAACCACTGTATACAAAATGGATAACTAATAAGGACCTACTCGATAGCACAAGAAGTCTACTCAGTACTCTGCAACGACCTATATAGGAAAAGCCTCTGAAAAAGAGTGGACATGTGTACAGAATAGCTGAATCAGCTTGCTGTACACCTGAAACTAACCCAGCCTACATGTTTACTCAGTCGTGTCCGACTCTTTGCAATCCCATGGACTGTGGCCCTCCATACTCCTCTGCCCAAATGAATTTTCCAAGCAAGAATACTGAAGTGGGTTGCCATTTCCTACTCCAGGGGATCTTACTAACCCAAGGATAGAACTCGCATCTCCTGCGTTGGTAGGCGATTCTTTCCCACTGAGCCACCTGCGAAGCCCACACCTGAGCTAAGACAACGTTGTAAATCAACTAGACTCGAATAAAAATTTTAAAAGTGAAATACCAACTTTCTAAAGTAAAAAATAAAGTTATTACAAAATAATGATCATATTTCCTTGTGTTGTACAACATATCCTTAATGCTTAAAACTATGTATTTTTTATTGAAGGATAATTGCTTTACAGAATTCTGTTTTTTTCTGTCAAAGCTCAACATTAATCAGCCATAGGTATACATATATCCCCTCCCTTTTGAAACTCCCTCCCCATCCCACCCCTTTAGGTTGATACAAAGCCCCTGTTTGAGTTTCCTGAGCCATATAGCAAATTCCCACTGGCTATCTATTTTACATATGGTAATGTAAGTTTCCATGTTACTCTCTCCATACATCTCACCCTCTCCTCCCCTCTCCCCAGGTCCATAAGTCTATTCTCTCTATCTGTTTCTCCATTGTGGCCCTGTAAATAAATTCTTCAGTACCATTTTTCTAGATTCCATATATATGCATTAGAATACAATATGTATCTTTCTCTTTCTGACTTACTTCACTCTGTATAATAGGTTCTAGGTTCATCTACCTCATCAGAACTGACTCCAAGGCATTCCTTTTTATGGCTGAGTAATATTCCATTGTGTATATGTACCACAACTTCTTTATCTATTCATCTGTCAATGGACATCTTCCATGTTCTAGCTTGCTAAAACATCTACGTTGCTTCCGTATCTAGCTATTGTAAATAGTGCCATAATGAACAACAGGATACTTGTGTCTTTTTCAATTTTGGTTTCCTCAGGGTATATGCCTAGGAGTGGGATTTCTGAGTAATATGGTGACCTTATTCCTAGTTTTTAAAGGAATTTCCTTACCATCTTCCATAGTGGCTGTACCAATTTACAATCCCACCAACAGTGCATGAGCTTTCCCTTATCTCCACACCCTCTCTGGTGTTTATTGTTTGTAGACTTTTTGATGATGGCTATTCTGACCAGTGTGAGGTGATATCTCATTGTGGTATTGATTTGGATTTCTCCAAACCTATAAACAGTAGAAGGCAATGTCATCCCACTGCAGTACTCTTGCCTGGAAAATCCCATGGACGGACGAGCCTGGTAGGCTGCAGTCCATGGGGTTGCTGGGAGTCAGACACGACTGAGTGACTTCACTTTCACTTTTCACTTTCATGCATTGGAGAAGGAAATGGCAACCCATGCCAGTATTCTTGCCTGGAGAATCCCAGGGACAGGGGAGCCTGGTGGGCTGCCATCTCTGGGGTTGCACAGAGTCGGACACGACTGAAGCGACTTAGCAGCAGCAGCAAACCTATAAACAAGACGAGGAGCTGACTGTGGCTCTGATCATGAACTCCTTATTGCCAAATTCAGACTTTTTGAAGAAAGTAGGGAAAACCACTAGACCATTCAGGTATGACCTAAATCAAATCCCTTATGATTATACAGTGGAAGTGAGAAATAGATTTAAGGGACTACCTCTAATAGATAGAGTGCCTGATGAACTATGGAATGAGGTTCGTGACATTGTATAGGAGACAGGGATCCAGACCATCCCCATGGAAAAGAAATGCAAAAAAGCAAAATGACTGTCTGAGGAGGCCTTACAAATAGCTGTGAAAAGAAGAGAAGCGAAAAGCAAAGGAGAAAAGGAAAGATATAAGCATCTGAATGCAGAATTCCAAAGAATAGCAAGAAGAGATAAGAAAGCCTTCCTCAGTGATCAGTGCAAAGAAATAGAGGAAAACAACAGAATGGGAAAGACTAGAGATCTCTTCAAGAAAATTAGAGATACCAAGGGAATATTTCATCCAAAGATGGGCTCGATAAAGGACAGAAATGGTATGGACCTAACAGAAGCAGAAGATATTAAGAAGAGGTGGCAGGAATACACAGAAGAACTATACAAAAAAGATCTTCATGACCCAGATAATCACGATGGTGTGATAATCACCTAGAGCCAGACATCCTAGAATGTGAAGTCAAGTGGGCCTTAGAAAGCATCACTACGAACAAAGCTAGTGGAGGTGATGGAATTCCAGTGGAGCTATTTCAAATCCTGAAAGATGATGCTGTGAAAGTGCTGCACTCAGTATGCCAGCAAATTTGGAAAACTCAGCAGTGGCCACAGGACTGGAAAAGGTCAGTTTTCATTTCAATCCCAAAGAAAGGCAATGCCAAAGAATGCTCAAACTACTGCACAGTTGCACTCATCTCACACGCTAGTAAAGTAATGCTCAAAATTCTCCAAGCCAGGCTTCAGCAATACATGAACCGTGAACTTCCAGATGTTCAAGCTGGTTTTAGAAAAGGCAGAGGAACCAGAGACCAAATTGCCAACATCCGCTGGATCATGGAAAAAGCAAGAGAGTTCCAGAAAAACATCTATTTCTGCTTTATTGACTATGCCAAAGCCTTTGACTGTGTGGATCACAGCAAACTGTGGAAAATTCTGAAAGAGATGGGAATACCAGACCACCTGACCTGCCTCTTGAGAAACCTATGTATGCAGGTCAGGAAGCAACAGTTAGAACTGGACATGGAACAACAGACTGGTTCCAAATAGGAAAAGGAGTATGTCAAGGCTGTATATTGTCACCCTGCTTATTTAACTTATATGCAGAGTACATCATGAAAAACGCTGGGTTGGAAGAAGCACAAGCTGGAATCAAGAATTCTGGGAGAAATATCAATAACCTCAGATATGCAGATGACACCACCCTTATGGCAGAAAGTGAAAAGGAACTAAAAAGCCTGTTGATAAAAGTGAAAGAGGAGAGTGAAAAAGTTGGCTTAAAGCTCAACATTCAGAAAACTAAGATCATGGCATCTGGTCCCCTCAGTCCAGTTCAGTTCAGTTCAGTCGCTCATTCATGTCCGACTCTTTGGGACCCCATGAATCGCAGCACCCCAGGCCTCCCTGTCCATCACCAACTCCCGAAGTTCACTCAGACTCACATCCATCAGTCAGTGATGCCATCCAGCCATCTCATCCTCTGTCATCCCCTTCTCCTCCTGCCCCCGATCCCTCCCAGCATCAGAGTCTTTTCCAATGAGTCAACTCTTAGCATGAGGTGGCCAAAGTACTGCAGTTTCAGCTTTAGCATCAGTCCTTCCAAAGAAATCCCAGGGCTGATCTCCTTCAGAATGGACTAGTTGGATCTCCTTGCAGTCCAAGGGACTCTAAAGGGTCTTCTCCAACATCACAGTTCAAAAGCATCAATTCTTTGGCGCTCAGCTTTCTACACAGTCCAACTCTCACATCCATACATGACCACTGGAAAAATCATAGCCTTGACTAGACGGACCTTTGTTGGCAAAGTAATGTCTCTGCTTTTCAATATGCTATCTAGGTTGGTCATAACTTTCCTTCCAAGGAGTAAGCGTCCTTTAATTTCATGGCTGCAGTCACCATCTGCAGTGATTTTGGAGCCCCAAAAAATAAAGTCTGACACTGTTTCCACTATTTCCTCATCTATTTCCCATGAAGTGATGGGACCAGATGCCATGATCTTTGTTTTCTGAATGTTGAGTTTTAAGCCAACTTCTTCACTCTCCCTCTTTCACCTTCATCAAGAGGCTTTTTAGTTCCTCTTCACTTTCTGCCATAAGGGTGGTGTCATCTCATATCTGAGGTTATTGATATTTCTCCCAGAAATCTTGATTCCAGCTTGTGCTTCTTCCAGCCCAGAGTTTCTCATGATGTACTCTGCATAGAAGTTAAATAAGCAGGGTGACAATATACAGCCTTGACATACTCCATTTCCTATTTGGAACCAGTCTGTTATTCCATGTCCAGTTCTAACTGTTGCTTCCTGACCTGCATACATAGGTTTCTCAAGAGGCAGGTCAGGTGGTCTGGTATTCCCATCTCTTTCAGAATTTTCCACAGTTTGCTGTGATCCACACAGTCAAAGGCTTTGGCATAGTCAATAAAGCAGAAATAGATGTTTTTCTGGAACTCTCTTGCTTTTTCCATGATCCAGCGGATGTTGGCACTTTGGTCTCTGGTTCCTCTGCTTTTTCTAAAACCAGCTTGAACATCTGGAAGTTCACGGTTCATGTATTGCTGAAGCCTGGCTTGGAGAATTTTGAGCACTACTTTACTAGCATGTGAGATGAGTGCAATTGTGTAGTAGTTTGAGCATTCTTTGGCATTGCCTTTCTTTGGGATTGAAATGAAAACTGACCTTTTCCAGTCCTGTGGCCACTGCTGAGTTTTCCAAATTTGCTGGCATACTGAGTGCAGCACTTTCACAGCATCATCTTTCAGGATTTGAAATAGCTCAACTGGAATTCCATCACCTCCACTAGCTTTGTTCGTAGTGATGCTTTCTAAGGCCCACTTGACTTCACATTCCAGGATGTCTGGCTCTAGGTGATTATCACACCATCTTGATTATCTGGGTCTTGAAGATCTTTTTTGTACAGTTCTTCTGTGTATTCTTGCCACGTCTTCTTAGTATCTTCTGCTTCTGTGGCAAATAGATGGGGAAACAGTGGAAACAGTGTCACACTTTATTTTTGGGGGTTCCAAAATCACTGCAGATGATGATTGTAGCCATGAAATTAAAAGACGCTTACTCTTTGGAAGGAAAGTTATGACCAACCTAGATAGCATATTCAAAAGCAGAGACAATACTTTGCTAACAAAGGTCCATCTAGTCAAGGCTATGGTTTTTCCAGTGGTCATGTATGGATGTGACAATTGGACTGTGAAGAAAGCTGAGCCCCAAAGCACTGATGCTTTTGAACTGTGGTGTTGGAGAAGACTCTTGAGAGTCCCTTGGACTGCAAGGAGATCCAACCAGTCCATTCTAAAGTAGATCAGTCCTGGGTGTTCTTTGGAAGGAATGATGCTAAAGCTGAAACTCCAGTACTTTGGCCACCTCATACGAAGAGTTGACTCATTGGAAAAGACTCTGTTGCTGGAAGGGATTGGGGGCAGGAGAAGAAGGGGACGACAGAGGTGAGATGGCTGGATGGCATCACCGACTGGATGGACATGAGTTTGAGTGAACTCCGGGAGTTGGTGATGGACAGGGAGGCCTGGCATGCTGTAATTCATGGGGTGGAAAAGAGCTGGACACGACTGATCGACTGAACTGAACTGAACTGAATAATGAGCGATGTTAAGCATCTTTTCATGTGTTTGTTAGCCATGTGTATGTATTCTTTGGAGAAATGTCTGTTTAGTTCTTTGGCCCATTTTTTGATTCGGTCGTTTATTTTTCTGGAATTGAGCTGCAGGAGTTGCTTGTATTTTTTTGAGATTAGTTCTTTGTCAGTTGCTTCATTTGCTATTATTTTCTCCCATTCTGAAGGCTGTCTTTTCACCTTGCTTATAGTTTCCTTTGTTGTGCAGAAGATTTTAATTTAATTAGGTCCCATTTTTTTTTTTTCCTTTTATTTCCAATATTCTGGGAGGCGGGTCATAGAGGATGCTGCTGTGATTTATGTCGGAGAGAGTTTTGTCTATGTTCTCCTCTAGGAGTTTTATAGTTTCTGGTCTTACGTTTAGATCTTTAATCCATTTGAGTTTATTTTTGTGTATGTTGTTAGAAAGTGTCCTAGTTTCATTCTTTTACAAGTGGTTGACCAGTTTTCCCAGCACCACTTGTTAAAGAGATTGTCTTTTCTCCATTGCATATTCTTGCCTCCTTTGTCAAAGATAAGGTGTCCATAGGTGCATGCATTTATCTCTAGGCTTTCTATTTTGTTCCATTGATCTATATTTCTGTCTTTGTACCAGTACCATACTGTCTTGATGACTATGGCTTTGTAGTACAGCCTGAAGTCAGGCAAGTTGGTACCTCCAGTTCCATTCTTCTTTTTCAAGACTGCTTTGGCTATTCAAGGTTTTTTTTGTATTTCCATACAAATTGTGAAATTATTTGTTCTAGCTCTGTGAAAAATACCGTTAGTAGCTTGATAGGGATTGCATTGAAAATATAGATTGCTTTGGATAGTATACTCATTTTCACTATATTGATTCTTCTGATCCATGAACACAGTATATCTCTCCATGTATTAGTGTCCTCTTTCATTTCTTTCACCAGTGTTTTATAGTTTTCTATATATAGGTCTTTTGTTTCTTTAGGTAGATATATTGCTAAGTATTTTATTCTTTTCGTTGCAATGGTGAATGGAATTGTTTCCTTAATTTCTCTATTTTCTCATTATTAGTGTATAGGAATGCAAGGGATTTCTGTGTGTTGATTTTATATCCTGCAACTTTACTATATTCATTGATTAGCTCTAGTAATTTTATGGTGGAGTCTTTAGGGTTTTCTATGTAGAGGATCATGTCATCTGCAAACAGTGAGAGTTTTACTTCTTCTTTTCCAATCTAGATTCCTTTTATTTCTTTTTCTGCTCTGATTGCTGTGGCCAAAACTTCCAAAACTATGTTGAATAGTAGTGGTGAGAGTGGGCACCCTTGTCTTGTTCCTGACTTTAGGGGAAATGCTTTCCATTTTTCACCATTGAGGATAATGATCATCAGTGTCTTACAATTTTCTGTGTACAGTTCTTTTGTCTCCTTAGGTAAGTTTATTCCTATATATTTAATTGCTTTTGTTGCAATGGTGAATGGGATTGATTCCTTAATTTCTCTTTCTGATTTTTCATTGTTAGTATATAGAAATGTTCTTTTTTTTTTCCCCAGTTGTTTTAGGTGTAAAGTTGGTTTGTCTATTTGACATTTTTCTTGTTTCTTGAGGTAGGATTGTATGGCTATAAACTTCCCTCTTAGAACTGATTTTGCTGCATCTCATAGGTTTTGAGTTGTTGTGTTTTCACTGCTATTTGTTTCTAGAAAATTTTTTATTTCCCTTTTGATTTCTTCAGTAACCTATTGGTTATTTAGAAACATGTTGTTTAATCTCCATGTGTTTGTGTTTCTTCCAGTTTTTTTTCTTGTAATTGATATCTAGTCTCATAGCATTGTGGTTGGAGAAGATGCTTGATACAATTTCAATTTTCTTAAATTTACTGAGGTTTGATTTGTGACCTTAGATGTGGTCTAGCCTGGAGAATGTTCCATGTGCACAGAAGAAGGTGTATTCTTTTGCATTTGGATGGAATGTCCTGAAGATATCAATGAGGTCCATCTCATCTAATGTGTCAGTTAAGACTTGTGTTTCCTTATTAATTTTCTGCTCTGATGTTCTGTCCATTGGTGTGAGTGGGGTGTTAAAGTCTCCTACTATTATTGTGTTCCTGTCAATTTCTCCTTTTATGTCTGTTAGTGTTTGTCTTGTGTATTGAGGTGCTCCTATGTTGGGTGCATTGATATTTACAGTTGTTATGTCTTCCTCTTGGATTGACCCCTTGATCATTATGTAGTATCCTTCCTTATCTATTATAATCTTCTTTAAGATCTATTTTGTCTGATATGAAGATTTCTACGCTAGCTTTCTTTAGCTTCCCATTTGCATGGAATATATTTTTCCGGCCTCTCACTTTCAATCTGTATGTGTCTTGAGGTCTGAAGTGGGTTTCTTGTAGACAGCGTATATATGTGTCTTGTTTTGGTATCCATTCAGCCAGTCTGTGTCTTTTGGTTGGAGTATTTAATCCATTTACATTTAAAGTAATTATTGATATATATGTTCCTATTGCCATTTTCTTAATTGGTTGGGGTTGATTTTGTAGATCTTTTTTCTTCTCCTGTATTTCTTGACTATATAAATCCCTTTAACATTTGTTGTAAAGCTGGTTTGATGGTACTGAATTCTCTTAACTTTTGCTTGTCTGAAAAGCTTTTTATTTCTCCATCAATTTTAAATGGGATCCTTGCCAGGTACAGTAATCTTGGTTGTAGATTTTTCCCTTTCAATATTTTAAATATATCCTGCCATTCCCTTCTGGCCTGCAGAGTTTCTGCTGAAAGATCAGCTGTTAAGCATACAGGGTTTCCCTTGTATGTTACTTGTTGCTTCTCCTTGGTGTTTTTAATATTCTTTCTTTGTGTTTAGTGTTTGTTAGTTTGATTAGTATGTGTCTTGGTGTGTTTCTCCTTTGGCTTATCCTGTATGGGACTCTTTGTGCCTCTTGGACTTGATTGACTATTTCCTTTTCCATGTTGGGGAAATTTTCAACTATAATCTCTTCAAAATTTTTTTCATACGCTTTCTTTTTCTTTTCTTCTTCTGGGACCCCTATAATTCGAATTTTGGTGCATTTGATATGGTCCCAGAGGTCTCTGAGACTATCCTCAGTCTTTTCACTCTTTTTACTTTATTCTGCTCTTCAGAAATTATTTCCACCATTTTATCTTCCAGCTCACTGATTCATTCTTCTGCTTCAGATATTCTGCTATTGATTCCTTCTAGAGTATTTTTAATTTCAGTAATTGTGTTGTTTGTTTGTTTATTCTTTAATTCTTCTAGGTCTTTGTTAATTGATTCTTGCATTTTCTCCATTTTGTTTTCAAGGTTTTTGATTATCTTTACTATCATTATTCTGAATTCTTTTTCAGGTAGTTTGCCTATTTCTTCTTCATTTATTTGGACTTCTGTGTTTCTAGTTTGTTCCTTCACCTGTGTAGTATTTCTCTGCCTTTTTGCTATTTTTTTTAACTTATTGTGTTTGAGGTCTCCTTTTCCCAGGCTTCAAGGAAAGTTGACTTATTTCCTTGCAGAAGGTTGAATTCTTTTTTCCTTTCTGTTTTGTGTAAGCTTTATATAGTGTGAGATTTCTGCTGAGTTTTTGTTTGTTTGTTTTTCCTCTGATGGGCAAGAGTGAGTGAGATGATAATCCTGTCTGCTGATGATTGGGTTTGCATTTTTGTTTTGATTTTTGCTTAGATGAGACATTCTGCCCAGGGTGCTACTGATGGTTGGGTGATGCTGGGTCTTGTATTCAAGTGGTTTCGTTTGTGTGAGTTCTCACTATTTGATACTCCCTAGGGTTATGGCACCCCACTCCAGTACTTTTGCCTGGAAAATCCCATGGATGGAAGAGCCTGGTGGGCTGCAGTCCATGGGGTCGCGAAGAGTCAGACACGACTGAGCGACTTCCTTTCACTTTTCACTTTCATGCATTGGAGAAGGAAATGGCAGCCCACTCCAGTGTTCTTGCCTGGAGAATCCCAGGAACAGGGGAGCCTGGTGGGCTGCCATCTATAGGGTCGCACAGAGTTGGACACAACTGAAGCAACTTAACAGTAGCAGCAGCAGGGTTACTTCTCTGGTAGTCTAGGGTCTTGGAGTCAGTGCTCCTACTTCAAAGGCTCAGGGCTTGATCTTAAGCTGAGCAAAAGTATTTCTCTTCAAGAGGGCACCAACCAAGCAGAAGCCATTCCCATCTTTACCTCCTAGATAAGCCACACGCTACTTTAGTTCTTTGCATAACTTCAAGGATGTTGCAACCTTTTAGGACTCAGTTCTCCATCTGAAGACAATTGATTATAGACAGGCAGGGGTCCAGATATGGAAAGAACTTGTTAAGTGTATAATTGCAGTCGCTTCTGCTCTCAAACTCAGTAACGAGGCTTACTGTGGTTTTTCAGTTCCCTGTGTTTGCGTACTGAGGTTCACTCTTATTTTTCTGAAAGTACTTCTGGAAGCTCCCGTCGTGGCTTCTACACTGCCACCTGTGTGCAGGGTCGCCGTTGGTGGCCAGTGCACCCACCGGCTGCCCGATCTCTATGGTGTCTGCTGCTGGAGGAGATAGTGGTGGCCTGACCCTTGGCCTCCAGGTGTCTCCTCACTCCTTGGCAGCAGCGGTCCCCACTTCCCTTCTTCATGGAGGGTGAGCTTCCCACCTAGCCCACAGGTTCTGCCACCATCCCTCTGCCAGCCCTGGTGTTTACTTCTTAACACAAGGAAGTTGTCCTGCAGTCATACATTATTATCCATGGACATTGTATTTAAAAGACTCTGATACTGGGGAAGACTGAAGGAGAAGAGGGCAGCAGAGGATGAGATGGTTAAATAGCACCACAGACTCAATGGACATGAATTTGAGCAAACTCCAGGAAGTAGTGGAGGACAGAGGAGCCTCCACTCCTCCACTTGTAGTGCAGTCCATAGGATCACAGAATCAGACACAACTTAGCTACTTAGGGTGTTTGTACTTGCTCTTGCTTCTGCAAAAGTTAGCTGACTCTTTCTCACTGTGTTTCAACTACTGACCTTGAGTCAAAGCCAGAGCACGGGGGTGAGTGACCTGGACAGTGTGGTGGGGACTAGGAGGTAGAAAATACATTCATTTCACACGGAATTTCAGGACAAATTTGCCTGTAGTTCTTGGCAAGGAAGCTGGCAGGTTTTATTATTTACAGCCTACATGTTAAGCTCACCTTGGGGCTTTGCTTGGTTTTCAGAAACTTCATTCAAAGGCCAGGCTAGGTGGCCCACGAAGTTGAGATTGGGGGTTTTAGATGACCTGCACTTATTTATTTTATACCTAGTAGTTTGTACTTATTGGAGAAGGAAATGGCAGCCCACTCCAGTGTTCTTGCCTGGAGAATCCCAGGGATGGCGGAGCCTGGTGGGTTGCCGGAGCCTGGTGGGTTGCCATCTATGGGGTCGCACATGACTGTAGCGACTTAGCAGCAGCAGCAGCAGCAGTTTGTACTTTAATTTTCTACGTTGCCCCTCTCCTCCGTCTCCCCACTAGTAAGCACTAATTTGTTCTCTACATTAGCATGTCTGTTTCTGTTTCGTTACACACATTTGTTTGTGTTATTTCTTAGATTCTACATATAAATGACAACATAGAGCATTTGTCTTTCTCTGATTTATTTGACTAAACATAATACGCTCTAGGTCCATCCACACTGTTGCAAATGGTAGCATGTAATTTTTATGACTGAGTAATATTCCATCATACACCCACACACCCCACAACTTCTCTTTCCATTCATCTGTTAATGAACACTTGGGTTACTTCCATATCTTGGCTACTGTAAATAATGCTGCTATGGAAACTGGGTGCATGTATCTTTTCAAGTTAATGTTTTCAATTTTCTTTTTGGAGGGGATATATATACAGGAGTGGAATTGCTAGATCATATGGCAGGTCTATTTTTAGTTTTTTGAGGAACTTGCATACTGTTTTCCTGAGTGACTGCCCCAATTTACATTCCTACCAAGAGTGAACAAGGGTTTCCTTTTCTCCAAATCCTAGCCAACATTTGTTATTTGTAGACTTTCTGATGTTAGCTATTCTGACAGGTGTGAGGGGGCATCTCATTGTACTTTGATTAATAAGGCCTTCAAGACTCAACTCTTCTGGAACTGGCAAACTTCCTAGAGCAAAAGGGTTTTAGCCCCCTGTTTACCTTTCTAGATTCCTGTGTTCCCTTCAATTTTAACATGGTAATTCATAATCATTTCATCAGTATTTTGATGTGATGCTTTTAATATGTTTTTTATATCTTATCCAACATGTTGAGTGGCTTTTCATGAGATAGCTGATACAAGTAGCTAGTCTGCCATTTAAGAACCTGGAAATTCTAGTTTCTGCCAATGTTATCATTTCTAATTTTTCCTCTTATCTAATTTAATATTCTTTTATGTGAATTAATTCTTCTGACTTCATTTCTTCTTACTGATTTTACATGATTTCAGGAACTGATCAGCAAAGTTTAAATGACCTAACCACTCCAATCTAAGATATGTGGAATTCTTCCTGGCTGAAAGTCTGCAAAAGTCTATTTGAATTCACTGATCCAATCACATCTTTCAAGGGAAATTCTCAGATACGTGCCCTTTGTATAGGCTGACAAAAGATAGTAGCATTCCTAAACTCTTCTGGGGCTTCCCCAGTGGTGTCAGTGGTAAAGAACCCACTGCCAATGCAGGAGACTCAAGAGACATGGGTTTGATTCCTGGGTCAGGAAGATCCTCTGGAGAAGAAAATGGCAACCCACTCCACTCCAATATTCTTGCCTGGGAAATCCCATGGACAGAGGAGCTGGAGGGCTACAGTCCATGGGGCTACAAAGAATCAGACATGACTGAGCGAGTGTGCACACACACACACACACACTGCTACCACACTATCCCTTACAAACAAATTTTGATTTATAGTATAAAAAAAGTCTACTTGAACTTTTTCACACTGAAAATCCTTAAAAGGATTACAAAATTGTAACAGCTATTACAAGGTGCTCATGAGGACAGATACTCTTCATTGGATACTTTGCTGCTGTTGTAGGTTAGGGTGCAGCTGTGTATTCTGTCAGTCCATAGCATCTTGTGTCAATGCAGGACCACATACCATACAATGGAAGTAACACAAGGTTTGAAATTGAACTGGTAGGTCCAAATCCCAGCTCTGACAATAACGTACCAACTGGCTCATAGCAAATCATTTCACCTCCCTGGGCCCATCTGTTCATCTGTAAAATGGGTCTAAGACTGCCTACTCTTGCGTTGCTTTAAGGATCAGATGGGATCACATGCTCATTAAGAACCTAGCACTACGCCCAGCCCAGAGTAAACACCCAGGAGGAGTCTGTCATTGAGTCTGTAGGCACCAAACCCTTAAAGCACTAGAAAGGCACAGGAAAAATGTTAAATATAAGCTTTATAGTATTATATGAGAGAGGGATTTGAAAGTGCAAATAGCACATTTGCAAGTAGCAAAGATGCTATGTCCATGTGTGATAATGTTATGCAAGGAAAAGTACGACTGAAAGAACAATTAATAAAAGTATCAGTTAAATTCTTTTTTTTTTCCTGTTTCTGAAATTCTTAAAAGAATGCAATCCCTTTCAGAATTCATAATGCTGGGTTTGGGTCGTTTTTGCATTTTGTATGTGTGCAGCTGTTCCTCCACTATAAGTATGCACATCTGCTCATTAGCAATACAATATAATTCCCACTGTCTAATTATTTGCAGATGATAGATTCCTTGTACGTGGGCTAAAAAAGGGATAGTCCTTCAAAACCGGAGACTTATTTTGAAAAAACTAACTTAAAAGGGTCAGCACAATGAAGTTCAGATATTAATTTGGCAAGTTCAAATATATAAGCACCAGCACTTAAATGGCAACTTATTGAGAAAACACAAGAGGATTTTTTTTTTCCTCTCCAATTAACATTGTTCAGTAGACAGCACAGGGCACTGGCTTCTCTACGATGCACCTGGAGAGAGGCTATGAAGCAAATCTGCTAAAGATGGAGTGGACCAGTCCCACTCCTGACCTTCTGGGGACCTCCTGGGAACCATGCACCTTGAACAATGCTGCACAGGGAGTGTGGGAGTAGGCTGGGAGCGGGGAACGTGTGGTCCATGGGCACCGAGTAGAGAAGAGTCCTTGGGGTCTCTAGTTCCAACCACAAGCTAAGAAACCACATTAATCCCCTACTGTTGGCTCTGAGGGGAAGGGAGCAAGCTAGGGTATGTGGTCCTAGGGCTCCATGAAACCAACACCAGAGACATGAGGGCAGACAGATGAAGCTACTGAGCACAACTGGGAGCTCCCTGTGGGAGGGTGGAGGGTGGGCATGGGAGGAAAAGGAATGTTGATTGAGGATAAAGGGTATAAACCAAATGTAAGGGATGATCAAGGGTATTCAGAACATGAGATGGGGGAAATGAGAAAGAAAAAAATCGAGAAGTACTGGGGTACAAGAGAAAGCAAGGCAGATGGATGGGAGCCGGTGAAATGGCTCTTTAGGACATGGGCAGGATGAGGATGGCGGCTATTATATACAATGTCGTTATTCTGTACCCAGCGCTGGGCTCTGCATAACAGACTATATTCCTTAGTACATCCTGACACCACTGAAGGGAGAACAACCATTGTACAGATGGGAAAACTGAGGTTCATTCATCCAGTTGTTCAGTGAAAAATTATTTAATATGAAGCTTACTTTCCAAAAGGGTTAGTTGCTCAGTCGTGTCAAACTCTTTGGGAGCCCATGGACTGTAGCCCACCAGGCTCCCCTGTCTATGGGATTCTCCAGGCAAGAATACTGGTGTGGGTTGCCATGTTCTCTTCCATGGGATCTTCCAGACCGAGGGATCAAACCTGCAGCTTCTGCATTACAGGCGGATTCTTTGCCACTGAGGTACCAGGGAAGTCTGAAGAGTGTGTATATCATCACAAAGAAAAGTCAGGAGAGGGATGTAGTTCCCTTTTGTGCTTCTGACAGGTCACTATGGGTACTAGATCAGGAAAGGTTAAGGCCAGGTGGAGGCTGGCGTGGCAGCCAGATGAGAGCAATTAGAGCTGGGACCTGGTGGTCAGGCACAGAGAAAAGAGGCGGTGAGTGACTGTTAACTTGCCCGGGCCACACAGACAGCACGTGGCAGGACTGGTTAAAGCCATATCCTCTAACCCTAGAGTCCATACTCTTAAGAGATTTGATTAAAGACGTTTTAATTAAGAAACATTTTAATTAAGATCTTCAGAGGAGTGACTGGGAGTTCATCACCAGCTTATATTGAAAGCTATTTTAGTAAGGATTAGCACAACTGTTGTAGGAGAAGAAAAAGAAGAAAAAAAAAAAAGGCCTAAAATGAACCAAAATAACAGTAGCTTAGAGAAGACAGTTCTTACATAAAGAGTCCAGCCTGGGGTACTGACTCTAGAAACTTCTATCTTGTAGGTCCTCAATTACAAGGGTGAGGCCCCCATCCCTGTAGTCCAAGACAGTCATCACTGCAACCGCAGGCAGTATGTGAGAGGGGAGAAAGAAGAAGAGAACGGCCTTTCCTCTGTGTGCACTGGACCCAGAAGCTGACGTCATCTGCCCTTCCTCTAAGCACACCAGACTGGGAAGCGGACGTCATCTGCCCTCCCCCTAAGTGCACTTAACCCGGAAGTTCACACTGTCACTTGCACTCATGCTCTTCTAGTCTGGTTTTGGACACGTGGCTATACTTAGTCACTCAGAGTCTGGGAAATTTCATTTTTATTGGTGGCTGCACATCCAGCTGAAATTCCAATCCTTTAGAAATGGGGAAACTGATATTGGGTTCAGTTCAGTCTCAGCCAGAAGGCCTCTGCAGAAAGGCCACTGCTCCCTTGGTAGTACACTGGAGAAATTCCCCATCTGTGCCCTAGTCCCTGGGAAGGTCCAGAGCTACTACCAGAGGTCCATACATCCAACTGGGCAGCAGGTGTGGCCTAGTGACTGTTGAGCACATTATGCATGGGAGCATCTCCATTTTGCAGAGTTAAGTGACATGGTGCTGGTTAATAAAAGGGGCATTCAATTTACAGCATGATTAAATTTGTAGTAGCATCCTCATATATTTGCTTTAAAAAGGTTGTTAGGGGCACAGCTATATTACATTGGGGATCCTGAACAATGCTATCCTTAGAAGAGGTCTTCCTCATCAGGAAGCATGGGTCCTTCCAGTGTAGAGGAAAGAAAATAGATTTGGGCTTTGGTCAGAGCTGTGTTCAACTACTGCCAACACCATCAAGCAAGACTGTCAGTATTCTGGAATCTCATTTCTCCTCTTCTGTTAAGTGAAGACAGTAAACCCCAGTTCATCAGGTTATGGTAGGGGTTAAATGAAATTATAGGTATAACACATCTACCACTGAGACTGGGCCATAAGGGGTACTTCATAAATGTGTTGTCCTTTCCCTCAGGATCGAGGAGAGTGTAACGGGTTGGAATAGAAAAGTCAGGTTTATGCAATCAAGTAAGGCAAAGCTGAGTCTCCACATTGTACACTTGTGTGTTTGTGGTTTGGCCCAAGGTTCAGGGTCTGGGACCTGCATTCCTATGCAGAAACAGGAGGACCAAAATGATGGAATTCATGCACAGAGCATACGAGGTACAGGGATGCAGAGCACGCATGAGAGGCTGGGACTTTATCTGGTTCTTCTGAGGACTGTATCAGAAGTAAAGATAAGGAGCTTTCTGTCTATCAACCTCATGACTATCACCGCCAGCAGTTACATCACCAAATGAGAACACAAGCAATGCGGAAATCTTTCCAACTAGCAGGAAGTACAGAAGAGCTTTCGCGGCAGAAAACCCACACTGTAGTAGGCAGACGGTAAATAGTTCCCCACAGAAATCAAGGAAACAAAAATAACTAAATAACTCTGGTGACCCTGTATTGTGCTGAGAAGGACACAGCTATAATGCCACCACCTGCAGGGTTCTTGACCCTGGTTTTTGACCATGGTTCTTTCAAGTGATTTTCACATGGCTTCATTTCATTCCTATGACAACCCAAGAAGTGGGCAGGATAGACATTATTATCCCCTCTCTGTAGATGAGAAAACAGAGTTTCAGATTAAGTGTCTTGGCCAAGGTTTCGAGGTTGGGAAGAGGCCCAACTGGGGCCAGAACCCAGATCTAAATGTCAGGCTCTGCTATGGTATCTGGAGACTGGGGAATTTGGGGGACCACATGGTCAGGTGCTCTGTGTGGGTTATTCCCCTGGCACCCATAGCCAAGTGACAACATACAATACCCCCAGGGAAAGACTCTAGTTGGTTCTGCTGGAGTCACACGCCTGTTGTTTGGATTGAACATTGATAACAACAGGAAAAGATACTGTGACTGATCAGGCCTAGATCATTCCACTGGCCCTATTTCCAGAAGGGTCATAGGTAACCCTACAAGGTAGAAAAAGATTCTTACCATGACCCATTACACTGAACTATCTAAAAAATAATTCTAATAATAATGTGGGAAGATCAGATACCTTGGGATTTAATGCATGACTGTGTATATTGCATGAAGCACTACTCTAAGCAGAAACAAGTATACACAAGGGTAGAAAAACTCTCCTCCTACATGTATAATTTGCCCAAAATATTAGTGTAAGAATAGGTCACTCAATACTCCAATCCCATTGTCTGTGACCCCCACCATGAGCAATTTCATCTTCTGACTCATAGAATTGAAGCTGAGGTTGGAACAGATGATCAGTCTCTTTCAGTCTATAAGCCTATGAACACCCTGTCAGAAAAAAGGTACCTCTGAAAAACCAGCACATCAACCTATTAAATATTACATTATCAGACAGTGCTGTGGGCTAAAGTGCATCCCACCTCCTCTCATAGTTTACATGTTGAAGCTCTAATCTCCAGTCCTGAGTGTAACTGAATCTGGAGACAGAGTCTTTAATGATTAAGATTAAATGAGGCCATCTGGGTGGGCCCTAATCCAATCTGACTCATGATCTTATACAAAGAGATTAGGACACAGACACACACAGAGGGAAGGCTACATGAGAAGACAGCCATGGGCAAGCCAACATGAAGCCAACCCTGCCAATGCCTTCAACTTTGGCCCCTCGCCTCCAGGACTGTAAGAAAATTCATTTCTGTTGGTTAAGCCACCCAGTCTGTGATACTTTATGATGGCAGCCCTAGCAAATTCATATCGATAGCCAACCAAGAATTTCCAAAGTTGAGACCAATCTGATCCATGAGATGGGGAGAACAAGAGATTCTAATAAAATGCTTTTGCAGGTGGAATTCCCCTGAGAATCAGGGTCAAGAACTAGTGACCTGAGGCGCACTAGTAAAGATATGATAAAATGGGTGGGGACTTCCTTGGCGGTCCAGTGGTTAAGACTTCACCTTCCAATTCAGGGGGTGCGGGTTCAATCCCTGGTCTGGGAGCCAAGATCCCACATGCCTCGGGGCCAAAAAACCCAAACATATAATGGACACAATATAGTAACAAATTCAATAAAGACCATTAAAAATGGTTCACATTCCCGTCCCCTGAAAATGATAAAATGGGTAAGACATTAAGAGGAGTAAGGAGAGAGAAGTAGATGGCAGACTTCACCTTCTTTAAAATGTTGCGGAGGCCAAGAACAAGGTGGTTCTATCAGGACATGGGTGGCCAGGCCAAGGCCACATACCCAGCCTTGTGGGCCCGAATAGAGCCTGTCTGCTCCATGACTTCAGGCTCACCTGGGCTCCTGATAGGTGTCTCCACTTAGAACTCTGGAGCCCCCAGCATCCTGCCTTGACCCTCGGCTCTGAGCAAGAGGCTGCTGCCTCTGAATCAAAGGCTCTTCAGAATGACCCTGGCCATCACCCCCTTCTTTATGGAGCTCACCAATCAGTTTCTCGTTGAGGCACGGATGTCTAAGCCATCAGGCCTGCCATGCTTATATGACATGGCAGTGCGGCAGTCCAAGCCAGGGTGGCATCTGAACCTTCTGATGACAGTACTCTTGCCCTTAACAGTCCTATACCTCCCCTGCACCCCATCTCACTGCTTCCCCGCCAGGGACTCATGCCCCCACGTCAACCAGACTTGACGGTCATGGAGAACCTGCTCCTGGCTTCATTCCCACCTTCAGTCACCCTGCTGGATCAGCCTGCATCCTGGACCTGCCTGACCCTGGCTCCTCTGCTGACCATGTTGCTGTTCTTGCCTTAGCTCTGACCGCTGCCTTCTGGGAAATCACCCTAGACTCAGGTGTAACCAGGACTCAGGACTGACCAACTGGCGCTGGGGTTGCTGGGATCTTGGAAAGGTTCCACCCCAAAACACAATGCATGTTTGGAAGAACACATCCATTCATCAGGAAAGAGCCAACACCACTCACCCACTCCCACAAGACCTGACACCAAAGGGAAAAAGATTTTTATTAAATAGACCAATTGCTATCTTTTGCAACCCCATGGATGGTAGCCTGCCAGGTTCCTCTGTCCATGGGATTTTCTAGGCAAGAATACTGGAGTGACTCACCATTTCCTTCTCCAGGGTATTTTCCTAACCAGGAACTGAACCTACGTCTCTTGCATCTCTTGCATTGGCAGTCAAGTTCTTTCACCTCTGTGCCAGCTGGGAAGCCCAAATATTTTGTTAAAGCCAACAGAATTCTCAGCCTAGTTAGATGTAGGTTATGAATCCTCCAGGCAAGAATACTGGAGTGGATAGCCATTTCCGACCCAGGGATCGAACCCCAGTCTCCTGCATTGCAGGCAGATTCATTACCGTCGGAGCCGCCAGGGAAGCCTGCTAAATGAACAGGGTTTGTGAAAATCATATCGTACATATAGGACTTTTCAGTTCATAAGACTCATAATACCAGATCATCACACTGGCAAAGCAGTGCTTGTAAGGCTGTTAAGTTGAAATCTGGAAACTGCTCCTTTATTGGATATTACAATGATATTTGCCAGCATGAGATATTCACTTGTGTGTGCATTCAAATAAAATTCCTGACCACCATTGTTTACAGCCCAAATATATTAATATCTCCATACAATAAATTCCAAAGAAGACAAAATAAATATTTAAATAACCCAAACATTGTGAACCCACTGCATACTGCATTTTACCTTTATTTTTTTTTATCACCCTCAGACATTTAAAGGGGGAAAAAAAAAAAGGCTGATAACATCAAAAGATGAGAAAGGCTAAATTCAGGGAAATAAAGGAACCATAAATCAGGAAAACTTTGGAGCTGCTAGAAAGACACTTTAATTTTGTAGACAAAAGACTGCATTAAGGAGGAATAATGCAATAATCAAAGGTGAACGAAACTCTATTGTCTGGCGTCTT
The DNA here is from genome assembly GCF_029378745.1 of Bos indicus. Lineage (NCBI taxonomy): Eukaryota > Metazoa > Chordata > Mammalia > Artiodactyla > Bovidae > Bos > Bos indicus. The sequence goes on from NC_091767.1 coordinate 8,762,984, forward strand.
TCTCTGTGGGAATTTTCCCACCCGTGACAGCTGTAAAGGAGGGAGGGGCGCAGATGGGGGGCTGTGCCTTTATTCTCTCGCCCTCTTTTCCCCAGCCCCTCCCTTTCTCCGTCAATAAATGTCTGCAATCATATTCTTGAGCTCCTGTGTGATTTCAAGGTTCATCTCTTCCGTGCAGCTCAAACACTAATTATCCCAGCTGTAATTAGTAAGATAATTAAATACTGGCTCACTCATCTACCTTGGGTCGGGTCATGATTCTCCCAGAAGACCTTGAGCAGTTCCTCAAAGCTGATGCGTTCTGGCTGGAACACCACCCGGACTACTTCTGCATGGCCAGTTTTTCCTTGAAAGAGACAGAACATACAACGCCAATTTACTGACAACACCGATTTACGACAAGTTATCTGTTTCCCCAAAACCACCAGACAAAGGCTGAAATTCTTCCCTCTGAAGGCAATTGTGCCTGAACACTTTCATTCTGAGTCTCTGTCGCTGGTCCTTTTCCCATAAAAGCATGCGGTTGTCCTCGAGCAAGTTTTCTGAGGAGGATCTTTCTCTTCATTGTGCTCTAATTTTTTTTTTTTTTTTTAAATTTCATGAGAAAATAAACTTGGGCTTTCCTTCTTCTAATCTCATTCTTATGAAACCTTATGGATCCAACCTGACATGGTGCTAGAGATTTGAATCTCTGCAAAGGGAAAGGAGCCAGCTTATTTTTATCATCTCCCCCTCCCTGTATGTAGCAAGCTTAGCTGCACTACAGAGGGAGATGGTGCCAGATAAAGGAACCTGTGAAAAAACAGGCTTATAACTGGCTCACATTAGATACATTTGGTAACAGAGAGACATATTTGCTGTGCTGCTAACACTGAGAAGAGGGTCAGGTTCCTATACCCGGTGGACCGGTAAGTGGTTCCCCAGCCTAATTCATCTCTGCGGTAAATAAGGACCATAGCAAATGTCTCTCTGCAGCACCCGTTAGCACATTCCCTTCTCAAAGGTGGTCCCCAAGGTTCTGTGGGTCAGCGAAGAATGTATTTGCATTGCCACTTGTACCTGTGGAAATCCTATCCTCTCTTACTTCAGTGTTATAACCTAGTAAATAATAGCGTGCTAAGTTGCTTCAGTCCTTTGTGACCCCATGGACTGTAGCCCGCCAGGCTCCTCTGTCCATTGGATTCTCTAGGCAAGAACACTGGAGTGGGTTGTCATGTCCTCCTCCAGGGGATCTTCCTGACCCAGGGATCGAACCTGCGTCTCTTACGTCTCCTGCCTTGGCAGAGGGGTTCTCTACCACTAGCACCACCTGGGAAGCCAGTAAATAATAGAGCCCTCCACAAATTTGTTTTCCATCTCTTTTTGGTCACATACTGAAGTGGGTTGCCATTTCCTACTCCAGGAGATCTTCCCAACCCAGGGACGGAACCCTCAACTCTTGTATCTCCTGCACTGGCAAGTGGATTCTTTACTACTTGCACCGCTGGGAAGTCCTAGTAAGGACTTTAGCCCGGTCCAAAATGAAATTAAAAGACGCTTACTCCTTGGAAGGAAAGTTATGACCAACCTAGAGAGCATATTCAAAAGCAGAGACATTACTTTGTCAACAAAGGTCTGTCTAGTCAAGGCTGTGGTTTTTCCAGTAGTCATGTATGGTTATGAGAGTTCGACTATAAAGAAAGCTGAGCTCTGAACAATTTATGCTTTTGAACTGTGGTGTTGGAGAAGACTCTTGAGAGTTCCTTGGACTGCAAGGAGATCCAATCAGTCCATCCTAAAGGAGATCAGTTCTGGGTGTTCATTGGAAGAACTGATGGTGAAGCTGAAACTCTAATACTTTGGCCACCTGACGCGAAGAGCTAACTCATTTGAAAAGACCCTGATGCTGGGAAAGATTGAGGGCAGGAGGAGAAGGGGATGACAGAGGATGAGATGGTTGGATGGCATCACTGACTCAATGGACATGAGTTTGGGTAAACTCCAGGAGTTGGTGATGGACAGGGAGGCCTGGTGTGCTGCGGTTCATGGGGTCACAAAGAGTCAGACACTACTGAGCAACTGAACTGAACTGAAAACAGGTAGCTGGTCTTTGCCTTGACTCTTGTAGGTAATCTAGGTCATACCTGATAGGAGTGTCTTTATTTACAGAGGGGCCGCCACACTGGTGCTCTTAGGGTGGAGATTGGCCACACTAAATCTTAGGGTAGGGTTAGGGTAGGGGCTGCTATGCTAACAGTCTTAGGGTAGGGGCTGTCATGCCAGAAAGGCCAACCATGTGACTGAGGGAGGGGACTTTGGGTAACATGGTATCGGTTGACCTAGAACCTGAGTTCAACCATGCAGGCAATCGATCAATCATACCTATGTACTGAAGCCCCAGTAAAAACTCTGGACACCAAAGTTTGGGACACCACCAGGTTCCTGGGTGGCAATGCTCTGCATAGTGTCACACACAGAGGCCAAGAAGGAGATGACACAGGGGCTCTGCCCTGAGCCCTTCCAGACTCTGCCCTGTGTGACTTTTCCTTTAGCTGACTTTGATCTCTATCCTTTTCCTGTAACCAACTGTAACTGTGGGGATAACAGCTTTTGAGTTCTAAGAAATTATCAAACCTCACAGCGGTTTCAGGAATCCTTTGCATCTTGGTTTGCAAAGTTTTTTCATCTATGTTGGTATTTTCACCTGAATTCTTACAATCCTCCAATGGTACACGCAGGGAAGGTAGAAATCCCCATTTTACAAGTTAAGGTGCCTCAGTGATAAAGAATCTGCCTGCCAATGTAGGAGACACAGGAAATGTGGGTTTGATTCCTGGGTCAGGAAGATCCTCCAGAGAAGGAAACGGCAACCCACTGCAGTATTCTTGCTGGAAAATCCCACGGACAGAGGAACCTGGCAGGCTACAGCCCATGGGGTCTCAAAGAGTCAGAAACAACTTAGCAACTAAACAACATCAACAGCACATACAAGTCAGATTTGCCCAATGTCATATACCTAGTAAATTTCTGGACCATACCTGAAAAAACACCTTCTGACTCCTTGTCCAGGATTCTGTTCAATGCATTAAAGCAATGAGAGCAAAGCGAACACGAATCCGGTAAAGGAGAGAGATTTACTCATCATCTTTAGTCTTCCTTAACAGTAAAATATATTTCTGATTGTAGAAACAATGATTTGTAGATAAAATGAAGCTCAGAACATGTGCAGAAATATAAAAAAGAAAATAAAAATCATCCATACTCCTACCAGATAAGCACTTTCAGTATTTTTTATGCATTTCTTTCTAGATATGCATGAGACACACACACACAAAACATACACACATGCACAGCAGGACACACAGCTTATTTTACTATAATCACTGCATCATGCTTCTTCCACTTAAAAGCACATTGTGAGTGTTTTCCCCACCACTGAAATTTTTAGTAAACACCATTTATACATACATAATAAATACTTAACACTCCAAAGATGACTGTGTTATTACTTATTCAATTATTCTCTGTCATTGGGCATTTGTACGGAATCCTCTTTTTATCTATGAATGTAAATATTTTTTCTCCATTTTTGAGGCTGCCTCTAGCCTCAGCTATATAAGTGAATTTTCTAAATCAGTGTTTATAAACATTTTTAAGTTTCTTGCTAATCATTAAAGTTGAGCCAATCTTCTCTCCCCTTTGGCAGCATATCTGAGGGTCAGTCTCAGTTACCTTCAGAGTGTTTTTTATCCCTACTAATTTATGGATGGAAGATATTAATAGTAGCCTGTGATTTTATTTTAATGAATTTTATTATTAGTGAGGTAAAATGTCATGCTTATTAATAATTTTAATCATTTATTTTCTCTAATTTTGTTATGTCTTCTTTATGTTGGGTTATTAATATTTTATTCTTAATTGGTCAGTCTACATAATTTTAATTCAAATACTATAGTCATGTAAATTAACATCTAAACAGATGTTATGCTAATAGACAAGAAAAGTATGACAGGGGGATTATGTGAAGAAGATTCATTAAGTATAATAACCATGTTATTGTAAAGCCATTTTAAATCTACTTTAAAAATCGTACTATTTTGTGTTTTGAAATGTTTGAATGATGATTTAACTACATAACTAGTAAAACTGAATATTAAAAATGACATGTTACAAACGTGGCAAAATATACTAGATGAGAAAAACATTGAAATAGATAACTGACAAGAACCTACTGCACAGCACAGGGAACTCTACTCAATGCTCCGTAGTGACCTAAAAGAGAAGGAACTCCAGAAAGAGGGGATATATGTAAACTTAAGGGGCTTTCCTGGTGGCTCAGATGGTAAAGAGTCTGCCTGCAAAATGCAGTAGATCTGGGTTCTCTCTCTGGGTCGAGAAGATCCCCTGGCGAAGGGAATGGCTACCCACTGCAGCGCTCTTACCTGGAGAATTCCATGGACAGAGGAGACTGGCAGGCTACAGTCCAAGTCCATGGGGTCACAAAGAGTCGGACACGACTGAGCAACTAACCAAACACATGTAAACATATAGCTCTACAGAGCAGAAATGAACACAACATTGTAAAACAACTATAATCCAATAAAATTTAAAAATAAATTAAAATTATTTTAAAAAAGAAAAGCACTGAAACCACACTAGAAATACAGGCAAAAGATGTAAACAGGCAATACACATTGAAAAAAATAAATGCAGATCAAGACATGAAAAGTTCTCAACAGTTTCAGTGATCAGATAAAAGCAAATGAATGCATCTTAAACATTAAAATACCATCTCCTACTCATGTCACTTTGTAAAACTGCTTAAAATCACGCCTAGTGCTGATGAGGACACTGTGAGGCGTCCGGTGTCCTTGGGTGGAGACAGTGAAGATGACAGGACCCTTCTGAAACCCCATGGGCATAGGAAGCAAGAGCCTCAAAGATGAATTCACCCTGATTAACAGTGACCTGGGAAATTAACCTCAGAGATATAAACCCAAAGAAAAGAAAAGGCAGACACAAACACAAAAGCTCGTTCCGTCATTGCTATTAATACAGTGGTGAAGTACCATAAGAAATCCAGAAGTCAAACAGAAAGAAACCAACCATGGCATGGCCACATGAGGCGATATCATGGAATCATGCATTACAACTCTGAATCCTACTAAAAGCTGTTACTATTTACTGAACCCTGATAATATGGGAGGCACCTTACCTACTGGATGTTGTTCAATGCTCATACTTTTTTCCCCCAGTTTTTCTCTATTGAGATAAAAACACACACACACACACACACACTTTCCAAAATTTACTATCTTAACTATTTTTAAGTATACAATTCAGTGGCATTAAGTAGAGTCATATCGTTGAGCTACCATCACCATCATTTATCTCCAGAATTTTTTTAATCCTGCAAAACTGAAACTTTATATCCATTAAACACTAACTTCCCAATTTCCTCTTCTCCCAGTCCCAGGTGACTGCCATTCTACTTCTGTCTCGGTCCTCTAAACCCCATGTCAGTGGAATCATATTTTATTTTCCCTCTCGTGATTGGCTTATTTCACTCAGCAGAATGTCCTCAAGATTCATCCAGGTTGAAGCCTGTGTCAGAATGTCCTTTTTAAAGGCTGAATAAGATCTCATTGCACAGACGTGCCACATTTGTTTATCCATCTATCTGTCAATGGACGCTTGGGCTGCTTCCACTTTTAGGCTTTCGTGAATAGTGCTTCTATGAATACGGGTGCACAGATGTTGCTCCCAACAATTTCACAACAGGGATGTCGTCCCCATTTTACAGATGAGGAAACCAAGGCCTCACCACAAGTTTTCTCACATAACATCCTGCAGCCAGTAAACGGCAGGATCCAGTGAGGAGCCAATCACGTTTCAACTGAAGGTAGAAAATCTGGCTCATTCTATGACTCCAAGCCGGCTCCTGAATGTCACCGGAAGTCATCAATGACAGCAAATGTCACACAGCAAGTGGCCCACAGCTGTGGGGATAACTGACACCCAGGTGGTCAAGACTATTTTCCAGGATAGGGTCTTCTTTCGTGGTTGCAATACAGGGTCAGGAAAGATTTCCCCTCACCAGCAAACACTTTCAGACATAATCTGAGCACTGACACTATTTGTAGAGAGGTTTAAAGAGCCTTGGTTGTTTAAAAGAAGGTACTGCTATTAAAATTCAGGATCTATCTGCATTGACAAACAGTGTGGAGAAGCCCTTGTCAAACTCACCTTTAAGTTTCTTTATTTTATTTCTCCAAAGTACAAGAGCTTGTATAAAAATACACAGTGCAAATGATCAAAAGGATTAAGGGGGCCAGCAACCACTTACAGAAATGCCCATGCCTCTAAGAACTCACCGATGTGCTAGGCTAATTTGATTCCCAAGACCAATCTGCAAATAGTTTCTGGTGCTTCCAAAGATGAAAGGCTATATCTTTAAAATACTTTGAGTCATTTCTTCACATAACATCGTGCAAATAGCATGACAGATGTGATGTGCAAATGTGCTTGTTAACAATTCACAGTAGTATTATAGGTGCTTTAATGTTGTCGTTCAAAGTACCTTGAGAGGAAACATGCAAAGGACAAATGTCTTTCTGAGCGTGTCCCCTTGCTGCTTTACCTCGTGACTCCAAAGGGAGGTGAAGGAACACCAAGGGGTAGACTACGGACAGTTATTCCTTACGAGACAAAAAACATCGCAGAAGATACACGCGGGAGTGCTCCAGGAGCAGAAAAACCACACACCTGGAGTCAGCCAGAGCTCTGTGGAAGCCAAGTCATGCACAGAACCAGGTGTGTTTAAAGAGAACCCCAAGACAAATCAGCCAGTTCTGAAAGTCTTCTGTGACTGCTTTCCACCCCACAGGGAAAACACTGTCTTCAGCTCTTCCAGGTCTGCCCCATGAACTGTCACTACTGGTGGCTGGTGAGGAGAGAGAAAGCAGCGAGGTGGCCTCTCCAGAAGACGAGACCGGAAAAGAGGCGGGAAGCTGGTGAGACACAGAGGAGGCAGGGGTGGTAGCAAGGGGACAGCATTGTGCTCTGCTGACAGGCACACTGCTCCCTGGCCACTGTGTGCCCCGGGAGGGAGGAGAAAGGGGGCTCCAACCCCAGTCCCCACCACACCCACTATCGAAGGCCCTTTATCTACTTCGCCACTCACTGCCTCAGTTTCTCATCTGCAAAATGGGGAGTCAGAATAGCACCTGGCACACAAGACTCTAAGTCTCTATGTCTTACTAGAAGCTGAACTCTTAAACTGAAAATCAAAGCCACAAGCAGTAACTTAAACCACAGTTTTCACAAGCAGTTCAACACTCAGGACTGTGATCCCGGGTCTCTTAGCATTTTCAGTTCAGTTCAATTCAGTTGCTCAGTCGTGTCCGACTCTTTGCGACGCCATGAATCGTAGCACGCCAGGCCTCCCTGTCCATCACCAACTCCCGGAGTTCACTCAGACTCACGTCCATCCAGGCAGTGATGCCATCCAGCCATCTCATCCTCTGTCGTCCCCTTCTCCTCCTGCCCCCAATCCCTCCCAGCATCAGAGTCTTTTCCAATGAGTCAACTCTTCGCACGAGGTGGCCAAAGTACTGGAGTTTCAGCTTTAGTATCATTCCGTCCAAAGAAATCCCAGGGCTGATCTCCTTTAGAATGGACTGGTTGGATCTCCTTGCCCAAGGGACTCTCAGGAGTCTTCTCCAACACCACAGTTCAAAAGCATCAATTCTCCGGCGCTCAGCTTTCTTCAGAGTCCAACTCTCACATCCATACATGACCACAGGAAAAACCATAGCCTTGACTAGATGGACCTTTGTTGGCAAAGTAATATCTCTGCTTTTGAATATGTTATCTAGGTTGGTCATAATTTTCCTTCCAAGGAGTAAGCGTCTTTTAATTTCATGGCTGCAATCACCATCTGCAGTGATTTTGGAGCCCAAAAAATAAAGTCTGACACTGTTTCCACTGTTTCCCCATCTATTTCCCATGAAGTGATGGGACCGGATGCCATGATCTTTGTTTTCTGAATGTTCAGCTTTAAGCCAACTTTTTCACTCTCCACTTTCACTTTCATCAAGAGGCTCTTTAGTTCTTCTTCACTTTCTGCCATAAGGGTGGTGTCATCTGCATATCTGTGGTTATTGATATTTCTCCGGGCAATCTTGATTCCAGCTTGTGCTTCTTCCAGCCCAGAGTTTCTCATGATGTACTCTGCATAGAAGTTAAATGGGAAGGGTGACAATATACAGCCTTGACGTGCTCCTTTTCCTATTTGGAACCAGTCTGTTGTTTCATGTCCAGTTCTATTGCTTCCTGACCTGCATATATAGATTTCTCAAGAGGCAGATCAGGTGGTCTGGTATTGCCATCTCTTTCAGAATTTTCCACAGTTTATTGTGATCCACACAGTCAAAGGCTTTGGCATAGTCAAGAAAGCAGAAATAGATGTTTTTCTGGAACTCTCTTGCTTTTTCCATGATCCGGTGGATGTTGGCAATTTGATCTCTGGTTCCTTTGCCTTTTCTAAAGCCAGCTTGAACATCTGGAAGTTCATGGTTCACATATTGCCGAAGCCTGGCTTGGAGAATTTTGAGCATTACTTTACTAGCGTGTGAGACGAGTGCAATTGTGCGGTAGTTTGAGCATTCTTTGGCATTGCCTTTCTTTGAGATTCTCTGGTAGCTCAGCGGTTAAAGCATCTGCCTGCAATGCTGGAGACCCGGGTTTGATCCCTGGGTTGGGAAGATCCCCTGGAGAAGGAAATGGCACCCCACTTCAGTATTCTTGCCTGGAGAATCCCGTGGATGGAGGAGCCTGGTGGGCTCCAGTCCACAGGGTTGCAAAGAGTCGGACATGACTGAGAGACTTCACTCACTTCTTTGGGATTGGAATGAAAACTGTCCTTTTCCAGTCCTGTGGCCACTGGTGAGTTGTCCAAAGTTGCTGGCATACTGAGTGCAGCATTTTCACAGCATCATCTTTCACGATTTGAAATAGCTCAACTGAAATTCCATCACCTCCACTAGCTTTGTTTGTAGTGATGCTTCCTAAGGCCCACTTGACTTCACATCCCAGGATGTCTGGCTCTAGGTGAGTGATCACACCATCATGATTATCTTGGTCGTGAAGATCTTTTTTGTACAGTTCTTCTGTGTATTCCTGCCACCTCTTCTTAATATCTTCTGCTTCTGTTAGGTCCATACCATTTCGGTCCTTTATGGAGCCAATCTTTGCATGAAATGTTCCCTTGGTATCTCTAATTTTCTTGAAGAGATCTCTAGTGTTTCCCATTCTGTTGTTTTCCTCTATTTCTTTGCATTGATCACTGAGGAAGGCTTTCTTATCTCTTGTTATTCTTTGGAACTCTGCATTCAGATGCTTATATCTTTCCTTTTCTCCTTTGCTTTTTGCTTCTCTTCTTTTCACAGCTATTTGTAAGGCTTCCTCAGGTTTTAGATGAGAATAAATATAGTCTCTGTGACAGAAGAGTCATAAAGACTGAACGAGGTCAGATGTAGGGACGTTCTGGGGAAGAGGCCAGCTCTCTATACATAGACAGGAGGCATCTCTGCAGGTGGATAATTCTTATTTTATTTATCCATTAAACTAACAGAAACATCGGTCAAGTGTCTACAACCAGGTGTTGAGATGCAGTCCCAGCTGGCACATTCTGGCCCTGATGGGGATGGAGATCCGGCGTTTTTCTACACTATGAAGAACCCAGATGCTCACTCTTTTGATCGTGTGTAGGGTGGTGGAGGAAGACTGTGATTTTCAAGTTTGATTCCCCACTTTAGAATCAGGAATAAAATGACAGTAAAAGAGTGGTCAATTTGGGTAAAAAGAAACCTCTCGAAGCAGGGCTCTAGGAGCACAAGCTGAGGCTGTGATCTCGTCTTCCTGGAGGAGCTGTGTCCTACCATACTGCCAACTGTGGCACTGGAGAAGACTCTTGAGAGTCTCTTGGACAGCAAGGAGATCAAACCAGTCAATCCTAAAGGAAATCAACCCTCAATATTCATCGGAAGGACTGATGCTGAAGCTCCAATACTTTGGCCACTTGATACAAAGAGCCGACTCATTGGAAAATACTGATGATGGGAAAGATTGAAGGCAGAAGGACAAGGGGATGACAGAGGATGAGATGGTTGCATGGCATCACCAACTCAATGGACATGGGTTTGAGAAGATTTGGGGAGATGACGAAGAACAGGGAAGCCTGGTGTGCTGCAGTCCATGGGGCTGCAAAGAGTAGGACACGACTTAGCAACTGAACAACAACAACACAGCCATGCTACGGTTGTGACAATTTCCTTCCTATAAGAGCCTCTGTCCATCACAGTTGGTGCAGGCAGGAGACAGCACAGAGCTGCCTGAACAGAGATGAGCAGAAGCCCCTTGGACCCTGGGCTGGGAGCATGGGAGGCCCCTCTCTCTGGCCAGAGCCATGTGCCTGCAGGTTGGTGGGCAGCAGTGATGAGTGGTCACACAGTTAGCACTGGGCTTGCCTCCAGGCCACTGACCAGAATGTGGCCAGGGCACAAGGCACCCCCTTCCTGCTGCCTCCCCCACAGCTGTCCTCTGCCCTCCCGAGCCCCACCTGGTCACCAGGTCTCTTTCTCCATAGCTGGGGGTATGCTAACTTCATTTCCCCATGCCATTTTCCTGACCCAGGCATTCCACACCCCACCTCCACCCCCAGATCCTGCTGCCCCCATGTGAAGCCCACAGTGCACTCCCTCCAGTTATCTGCAATCCAAGTCCTCTCCTATTCTCAAGGTCCTCTTAGGTGCTGCTTCCTCCATAAAGCCCTCCCTGAGTATGAGACCTTGAGAAGAGGCATGATGCCCAGGACAAAGCATAGTAGGTAAGATGAGTTTGAGCAAACTCTGGGAAATGGTGATGGACAGGGGAGCCTGGCGTGCTGCAGTCCTTGGGGCTGCAAAGACTCGGACAAGACTGAGTGGCTGAATAACAACACTTCCTGGAGAAAGTGATCAGACACCATGAATGCAAGTGAATACCTTGCTGTTTGGGTCAACACAGTGCTTCGTTTACTCATTAATTAATAAATATTTCCTGAATACTAAGTTCCAGTACTGTACCAAGCACTAGGGATTCAATAGTGGCAAATGTTAATTCAGTGACAACTAAAGACTCTTGCAGTACCGGTACTGCTTATCGTCTGAGTCCAGGTAAAGAATTGCTATTTGGAGGAAAAAGACTCGATCCGTTCTATTTATCCTACAGGCAAGATGGAGGGGAGAAGTGAGCTACAGTCATTTTTTCATTAAATAATAACGGTTCTTCAATTCCCCTCATCTTTCCCAGCCAACAAGACCAATCCAAACCGTCAAACCAAATCAAAGAGCACAGAAAAAGATCCAGGTGGTTGAAGGGGAAAGGGGAGCAGTGGATGACTAATACCTCCCTTTACCATACAAGATTCAAACCACTACTTTCCTCTTGCTAATTAACTACAAAAGAGGTAAGATGTCAGCTCAGTTTCATCTCTAGCTCCTGCAGATACAAAATGTGATTTCCAACAATGTACTCATTATATAAAAAAATCCCTAATACATCAAAATTGGATGCCCTGTGGAGTTCATTACAGGACTTGAGGAGTGTCTCTACTGTCATTTTATCTTGGCTTTTTTTTTCCTTTTGTCTCATCAGTCACTTAAAGTGTCCAAAGAGAAATGTAAGCTTTAAAAAGCATCCTATTGATTGAAAAGTAGAAAAAAAATACTGTTAGAGCAATTGTAATTTTTTCCTGGCCCACCATGGGGAGACATGGTGGGAGGTGTGTAATCCTTCAGCAATCATTCTCTCAGAGCACTGCTCTAAACACTGTTGAGTACTTTATCAGGAAAATTCCTCAGGAAGACAATAAGCTATAACCATTAGTTTTTCATGCTACGTAAGGTTTCTTAATGCTACAAAGCTAACTAGGAGGTAACGAGTCTAGGAGTGAGTGGCTCACTAGTTTCCGTATCCAACCTGCTGATCATAGGAGCTTCCCTGGTGGCTCAGGTGGTAAAGAATCTGCTTGCAATGCAGGAGACCACGGTTCGATGCCTGGATTGGGAAGAGCCCCTGGAGAAAGGAATGACTACCCATTCCAGTATTCTTGCCTGGAGAATTCCATGGACAGAGGATCCTGGTGGGCTACAGTCCTTGGGATCACAAACAGTCAAACACAACTGAGTGATAAACACTTTTGCTGATTGTAGAGGCTGGCCTTCACCCTCTTTGAACTGTTTGTTTTTGTTTTTGTTTTTTTTTTCCCCATAACAGGAAGCTTATGGAAAGCCCTATGTGATTGAGTTGATCAATGTCTATTTCCTAGACTGGTACCAACTCCCACCCACCCCGGAGACAAGCAGGCATTATGAGATGTCAGCAAAGCTAACCTGACAAGTGGAGATCACGGTATCCTTGCAGCCAAGAGAAAACACAGTGCTATTCAATGGCTTGATTAATACTAAAAATGGTATTGAATGCTGAGAAACTGATTCCTTGAAGCTGCTAAATTCCACCCAAAAGTACAAAGTGAGGCCTTCCTGTATCTTGTTATTAGTGGGCTACTCAGAAGAGTGGTTCACAGCCCTATACCTTAGAATCACATAGAACTTTTGGAAAAATACTCTTACACCCCACACTCCACATTTCACCCACGCTGGAATTCTGATACAGGAGGTCTGGGGTCAGGCCTGGGCATATGTATGTACCCTCACACAGCCTGACAGGTACTTTTGATGGAAAGCTGGGAAAGGGAACCATGAAATTGAGCGTTTGATATATGTGGCTACAACAAGGGAGAGGAAACCAGACAGGTGATTTTAACAAAGTCTTAGAATTGCAAGGTACACAAAAGGTCACCTAGCCTAATGCAATATTGTGTTCTACCCCATTGCAACATCCAAATGACTGTTTCAAGAGATAGGGTATATGCAATTTCACAAAATAATCCGTGCCATTGCTGGAATATCCTGTCGTTATTGAGTCAGACCTACCTCCCTCTACTCACAGGTCCAGGCTGTGCCTTTTGGGGTCTACTCATTCCTCCACAACGACTGTTGAGAAGGCTTAAGGTTTAGGATATTGCGGAGTAGTGAACTGGGCACTGATTCTGAAATCAGAAGACCTGAATTTGAAGGCATCGCCTGCCAGAGAAGCTGGTTAATCTCTTCTAGTCACAAGTTTCTCATCGTAAAATGGGGGAAATAACACCTGTCCCATCAATCTGGGAGTGTGGCTGAAAGCACTAAATAACAGACATAAAAGGGGGAAGCACTCTGGGAACTGACTGTAGTAATCAAATCTATGGTATCATTACTAGTCTTTCCGTATCCATATACTACGGTAATAGGGACGAAAAAATGTGACACCATATTAGCTCTGTTTCTTTCATTTTAATCTTTGTATTCTATTGCTTTTGCTGCAAGCTAAGATGGTTGCCTATAGCCTGAAATATACAGCTCATTCTCAAGGCTCTGACCTTTAAAGGTGTAACCCGTTTCTGTTCATATAGAGACAAAAAGTTGCAGATAATGTCTTCTTAGAAGTTTGCAGGAACATTGCAACCTGACCTATATGGTCAGCTGCAAGAAAAAGGATTCCAACACCAAGAAGTTTGTTTGCAACAACTAGTCATGTCTCCCACTACTTTGCCTTTAAAAATGCTTTGCTGAAACCCTTTGGGGAGTTCAGGGTTTGGGAGGCATGAGCTACCCATTCTCCTTGCATGGCTCTGCAATAAATCTTTCTCTGCTCCAAACTTTGATGTTTCAGTTTTTTGGCCTTACTATGTGTCAGGCTCATTGACTCATTGGAAAAGACCCTGATGCTGGGAGGGACTGGGGGCAGGAGGAGAAGGGGATGACAGAGGATGAGATGGCTGGATGGCATCACCTACTCGATGGACACGAGTTTGGGTAAACTCCGGGAGTTGGTGATGGACAGGGAGGCCTGGCGTGCTGCGATTCATGGGGTCACAAAGAGTTGGACACGATTCAGCGATTGAACTGAGCTGAACTGAATGTGTCAGGCACACAAACTCACGTTGGGTAGCACTAAGAATGAGACATGTCAAAATAGAACTTCACTACGCAGAAAACTAAGATCATGGCATCCGGTCCCATCACTTCATGGGAAATAGATGGGGAAACAGTGGGAACAGTGTCAGACTTTATTTTTGGGGCTCCAAAATCACTGCAGATAGTGATTGCAGCCATGAAATTAAAAGACGCTTACTCCTTGGAAGAAAAGTTATGACCAACCTAGATAGCATATTCAAAAGCAGAGACATTACTTTGCCAACAAAGGTCCATCTAGTCAAGGCTATGGTTTTTCCTGTGGTCATGTATGGATGTGAGAGTTGGACTGTGAGGAAGGCTGAGCGCCGAAGAATTGATGCTTTTGAAATGTGGTGTTGGAGAAGACTCTTGAGAGTCCCTTGGACTGCAAGGAGATCCAACCAGTGCATTCTGAAGGAGATCAGCCCTGAGATTTCTTTGGAGGGAATGATGCTGAAGCTGAAACTCCAGTACTTTGGCCACCTCACGCGAAGAGTTGACTCATTGGAAAAGACTCTGATGCTGGGAGAGATTGGGGGCAGGAGGAGAAGGGGACGACAGAGGATGAGATGGCTGGATGGCATCACTGCCTGGATGGACGTGAGTCTAAGTGAACTCCGGGAGTTTGTGATGGACAAGGAGGCCTGGCATGCTGCGATTCATGGGGTTGCAAAGAGTCGGACACGACTGAGCAACTGAACTGAACTGAATGCAAAGCCAGAAGCTTTCAAACATTCAGGATCTGAGTTAATACAAACAGAACAATATGGACTACTCTCCAAGAAAAGATAGGCTTCTTTGGATAAACTGCCTAGGGCAGATTTAAATCAGAGTGAAAAGACAGCTAGAGAACCTCTGAAATCATGATAACAGAAGGGGTCGTTAAAATCAAGTCAGGTATTTTTTTCATATTCTAAAACTGCTCTCACTCATAATAACATGGATGAGAAAAGGCACCCTTATTTGAAGCTCAACATTGCTAGCTCCCACCATATATGCAGAATTTCCAGAAGAGGTACTTTAAATCATCCAAAGATAATAACTGCCTATTCATTTTGCATACAAACCACATTATAGTTGCTTTTTTTCCTCAGACTGAAGTGCATGAGACATACACTTTGGTATTTATATTGAAACTGATTATATTGAAACCTGCCTGAAAGTACTGCTTTCCCTGAGCACTCACTCTCCTGCTTTTCTTCACTTTCTCACCAAGCACTAGATCTGTACTGCATAACGTTCTCCTTTAGAATGAACAAACATAAAAATACTTTCAATAAATTGTCAATCATGTTCAATGATTTTTCCTTCAATTGCTTTAAATATTGTCTCATGTCTCTCTTCATTTGGTATCACTATTAGAAAGCATCATAATTGGTTACTAGAACGTTTTAGAAATGTTGTTGTTTAGTTGCTAAGTTGTGTCTGACTCTTTGCAACCTCATGAACTGTAGCCCGCCAGGCTCCTCTGTCCATGGGATTTTCCAGGCAAGAATACTGAAGTGTGTTGCTCTTTCCTACTCCAGAGGATCTTCCTGCCCTAGGGATCGAACCCACATCTCCTGCATCTCCTGCACTGGAGGCAGACTCTTAACCATTGAGCCACCAGGTTTTTTTCTTTTTCTTGCCTTCACTCATTTCTCTCACATCCCACCCCCGCCTCAGGCAGCCACTACCATTCTATTCTCTATATCTATGAGCTTATTTTGTTTTGTTTTGGTTTTTTTTTCGTGGCTTTAAGATTCCACATATAAGTGAGATCATGTGGCATTTGTCTTTCTGACTTACTTCACTTAGCATAATGCCCTCAAGGTCTATCCAAGGTAGAAGTGTTGTAAATAGCAAGACTTCATTCTTTTTAAAAACAGAATAATATTCTACTGTATATTATACCACATTTTCTTTATCCATTCATCCATCAATGGACACTGAGGTTGTTCCTACTGAAAATAATGCTGCAACAAATATGAGGGTGCATGTTTCTTTCTGAACTCGTATTTTCATTTTCTTCAGATAACAGACAGGAGTGGAATTCTGAACCATATGGTAGGGCTACCTTTAATTTTTTGAGGAAACTTCATACTGCTTTTCATAGTAGATGCACAATTTACATCCCCACCAACAGCCTCATTTCCATTTCTGGATGGGACTTGAAATAGGACCACCAGAGATGGAATTCATTCAACAAGTATTTATGGAGAGTTAGCATGGGCTTGCCAATCTGATCACACGGACCACAGCCTTGTCTAACTCAATGAAACTAAGCCATGCCATGTGGGGCCACCCAAGACAGGAGGGTCATGGCGGAGAGGTCTGACAGCAAAATTGGAAAACTCAGCAGTGACCACAGGACTGGAAAAGGTCAGTTTTCATTCCAATCCCAAAGAAAGGCAATGCCAAAGAATGTTCAAACTACCGCACAATTGCACTCATCTCACACGCTAGTAAAGTAATGCTCAAAATTCCCCAAGCCAGGCTTCAGCAATACGTGAATCGTGAACTTCCAGATGTTCAAGCTGGTTTTAGAAAAGGCAGAGGAACCAGAGATCAAATTGCCAACATCCGCTGGATCATGGAAAAGCAAGAGAGTCCCAGAAAAACATCTATTTCTGCTTTCTTGACTATGCCAAAGCCTTTGACTGTGTGGATCACAATAAACTGTGGAAAATTCTAAAAGAGATGGGAATACCAGACCACCTGACCTGCCTCTTGAGACATCTGTATGCAGGTCAGGAAGCAACAGTTAGAACTGGACATGGAACAACAGACTGGTTCCAAATAGGAAAAGGAGTACGTCAAGGCTATATATTGTCACCCTTCTTATTTAACTTATATGCAGAGTACATCATGAGAAACGCTGGGCTGGAAGAAGCACAAGCTGGAATCAAGATTGCCAGGAGAAATATCAATAACCACAGATATGCATATGACAGCTCCTTTATGGCAGAAAGTGAAGAAGAACTAAAGAGCCTCTTGATGAAAGTGAAAGTGGAGAGTGAAAAAGTTGGCTTAAAGCTGAACATTCAGAAAACAAAGATCATGGCATCTGGTCCCATCACTTCATGGCAAATAGATGGGGAAACAGTGGAAACAGTGTCAGACTTTATTTTTTGGGCTCCAAAATCATTGCAGATGGTGACTGCAGCCATGAAATTAAAAGACGCTTACTCCTTGGAAGGAAAGTTATGACCAACCTAGACAGCATATTGAAAAGCAGAGATATTACTTTGCCAACAAAGGTCCATCTAGTCAAGGCTATGGTTTTTCCAGTGGTCATGTATGGATGTGAGAGTTGGACTGTGAAGAAGGCTGAGCGCCGAAGAATTGATGCTTTTGAACTGTGGTGTTGGAGAAGACTCTTGAGAGTCCCTTGGACTGCAAGGACATCCAACTAGTCCATCCTAAAGGAGATCAGTCCTGGGTGTTCATTGGAAGGACTAATGCTGAAGCTGAAACTCCAATACTTTGGCCACCTCATGCGAAGAGTTGACTCAGTGGAAAAGACTCTGACACTGGGAGGGATTGGGGGCAGGAGGCGAAGGGGACGACAGAGGATGAGATGGCTGGATGGCATCACCAACTCGATGGACATGAGTCTGAGTGAACTCCGGGATTTGGTGATGGACAGGGAGGCCTGGTGTGCTGCGACTCATGGGGTTGCAAAGAGTCGGACACGACTGAGTGACTGAACTGAACTGAACTTGCATGGGCTCTGGGCGCTCTTTGGGGTGCAGCTGAAATAACAACGAATAACACGGGTCCTGGCCTAGAGGAGTACACAGTCCAGGAGGGCAGAGGAACATGTAAATGGGAGTGTACAGGGTGAAGCCACTACCGCTAGGATCAGGCTGTGCTCAGGTCTACAGGAGCACACGGGAGGAGCACCAAAGCCAGCCTCAAAGACTCAGGGAAGACGCCAGTACTCTTAACACTAAGCTCTAACACAGCCTCCCAGGACCTTGAGGCCTCTCTCATTCTTGGCAACTTCACGTGTCAGCCATCCTGGTGACACAAAACAAACATGGGGAGCATTTATCTAGACTACCTTTGCCTCAAGTTATTTTAACCTATTATGGGAAACAAGGCCTTGGGAAAAAAATTCATGAATCCTGTACACTAATACCAAACATATCACATTAAAAGGGTGTATGTCCCACAGGGATTCCTATGGTGACTAACACCAGAGGCCCAATCTGGGACTTGAGGGAGCTTGTTCCACATTAACCCAAACTCTGCCCTGGACTTTTTATACCTTCAGGTGAATGGTTCCTCAGAAAGTGCGGGAGATGATGGCAATAGTTTTATAGATCATGAAACACTAGGAAGTCTCCACAGTAACTCCATGTTTCATTCCGTCCACTTTACAAATGAGAAAACTGAGACTCTGTGAGGTCAAATTATGTGCTGAATGAAGGTCACCCAGCAGGTGGCAGAGCACAGTAGGTTTGAGTCCAGGATCCCTGACCTCACGCTCTTTCCCATAAACACGGGGCTCATGGTAACCCCTACATGACAGCTGCCAATGGCTACCTATACATTCAGATTCAGCTGGAATCTGATTGATGCTGGGAATCTTTTAGTCTTGATTAGCAGGTCTTTGGTGACAGCCAGTAATTAACTTAGGAGCCCAGAAACATGCCTCAAGGAAAAAAAGAGTCTCAGCAGTGAAGCACTGAGACACTGCCGACGGCACGGACAGTGCAGTCAGACTATCTGATTGGAATGAATCACACAACTTCTCTGAGTCGCAGCTTCCTTGCCTTAAAAATAGTTCAGTTGGTAAATTTTACGTATATTTTATCGTAATTAAAGAGAAAAAGAAGATTGAGGAGGAAAGCATTAAAATCCAGGTAAATGCTGTGCTCAGATGGCTCCCACTTGTCCTTAAGTTCTCATTTGATTTGAAAGAAGGCAACATCAGAAATCACTAATAATAATAATAATAATGGTGGACACTTAGAGCTTACTCGGTATGAGGCATGGTTCACATACATTAACTTATCTAACCCTCCCGGAAGCCCATAAAGGAGGTACTATTAATATACCCATTTTAAAGATGAGAACAATGAGGCACAGAGCAGTTAAAGGGCACAACCAAGATCACAAACCAGTAATGGGCAGAGTCACAATACAGAGTAAGGAGTTTAGCCCCAGTCTAGTGTGCACTCTTTCCCACCCCCACTGTCCTAGGAAAAGGAGACAGGCAGGCAGTTCTGGGAGAGGACCCACGACTGAAGGGAAGACAGGGACCCCAACTCTAAAGGCTGGCACAAGATACATTTAGCTAAGAAAAAATGTAAGGTTTCTGTAAACCTTTTTGGAAAAAAAAAAAAAATGATTCACCCTCTCTTTAACCAATTTTCCTTAATAAGTAATCATCATCCAAGAAAAGCAGTGGATAAGACACTTCTACTATATTAATTCTAACTGGAACCTAGGGTCCTACTGCAACCTGGGAAACATGCTGTCCGCCCACTCGGGTGGTCCACACGAAGGGGCGGCTTCAGCAGTCCAAGCACCACAGCATCCTAGGAATCCTGACAAACACGGAGCGGGGCTCTCTAGTCAGCAGTGCTGATGTGCGTCTTTATATGACGGAATGTAAGATGCCCTGTGTGGCACTGGACCCTAAGAGAATGCCTGGATGCATCTCACATGGTACATGATTGGAACAGAAACTCCCATAAGAAGCCTTTACCGAGCAAAGAGAAAGCAGTGTTTGTGTGTGTGTGCATGCGAGCATAAGCTTTTGTGCAGTACATAAGGTGAACATACATGCATACCAGCTGTCTGCATCTGCCATTTGAATTGACTGAGCTTTCAAGGAAGTCCTCTGGGCTAGCTTTAAGGAAGTTCCTGGGACTGAGCACGGAACTTTCCCTCATTTTGTCTACAAAAGCAGCACACAAGTTCTATGAGGTCAGCTCTGACCTCAGTTTTGCATGTGGGGGGTCAGCAGGGGTGGGACGTTAATCAAATTATATCCAAGTCTTCTCCTCAACAAACGATAGAGAGGAGGTGAGAGAGATGGCAGCAAGGTGCTTTTGTATATTTTTTAATGGAGAGGTCTGAATTCAAGGACCACGAGTACAAATTTTGTGACAAGACAAAGTGAGTTGCTAAGGCTGTGTTATTTTAAGATTAACTTTACAGCCCTGTGTGGCGTGTTTTGGTGGTAATATAGTCTGGAGGCAGAGACAGTGATTAAAAGGACTCTTCTGGGCTTACCCTCATCTGCCTTCCCCATCACTCAGTGATCAGAGAACAGATTAGAAGGCTTTGCATCAGGTGATGCCACCACGACTGCCTCAGGACATGAAGACACACACCTGGGCTCCAGAGACGATTGAGCTGGATGCCAGTGGGGCACAGAGTGGACACTCGTCTCCCAAGTGGCTGCAAAGTACGAGCTCCTCTACGTTTTTTAATATGAAAAACATCT
Organism: Bos indicus; assembly: GCF_029378745.1. Classification (NCBI taxonomy): domain Eukaryota; kingdom Metazoa; phylum Chordata; class Mammalia; order Artiodactyla; family Bovidae; genus Bos; species Bos indicus. Next base: position 8,783,504 of record NC_091767.1, read on the forward strand.
GGATACATGAACTTTATAAGTTTTCAGCTTGGTAGATACCCATTATGTAGCTCAGGATAAATTATATTCCCTGAGCACTGAAATAACAAATGAAAATAAGTTCAAAGTGACTTTCAAAATATAAATTTTGAGCTGAAGATACATCAATAACTATTTCTGCACTATGTTCTCTATCCTGGCCCTTCTGCAAATTAGGGATAATTGTACTTGCAAGACACTTACTTCAGAGGTTGGTGAGAGGATAATGTTTGCAAAGCTTGTTGGTTTTTTGTGGATGAAAGGTTTTTGATTAGTACAAATTATAAATTATGACTATTCATTAGAAAGAACAAATGAATTACTTCATCCCCTAATGCATCTCTGACATCGACGTGCTATTGTACACAAGAGGACAGTCTTGGAGGACACACCCCGTTCGCAGCACTGCTGTTAAACAAAACTACATCCCTCTACTTTAAAAAGGAACACTTCAGAGCAGCCTGAAAACCCTGAAAAGTCAGTCTCAGATTTCTTTGTCCCTTTATCTAAAAGCAGGAAAGAATATAATTAGAAACGTGGATAAGAAGCCTTGGCCATTGTACTCGGTTATAAGCTTCAGATGTTTGGCTCCCAGCTCGATAATGGCCACCTTCTTGATCAGTGCCCCTTTACAAAGCAAGTTCCTACTTCACAGGCAGGGTGGGGTCAGGGTTTCTGGAACACAGAATAAAGTGAAATCCTCCCCAAAGGAGCCACTCCATGCAATCCATCATTGTGGAGATCTGATACCATTCTCCCCTGTGGCACATGCCAGACATCATCTCTTAAGGATCATTTCTCATCTATGGCATTTTTCTAATGTGTTACATACAGCCTACTTGCTCCTATGGTTACTGTGCTTGTATTGTTTTAAGATTCTGCTTACTCAGAATCATACAGTCTACGCTCTTTGTGCTAAGTGGTCAATACCATCAGATTCTCAAGGTTGCACCGTCTCTGTCTCTCAGTATACGATTATCTATAGGGGTCACAAGAGAAGACTCTATACATGGACATCACCAGATGGTCAACACCGAAATCAGATTGACTATATTCTTTGCAGCCAAAGATGGAGAAGCTCTATACAGTCAGCAAAAACAAGACCAGGAGCTGACTGTGGCTCAGACCATGAATTCCTTATTGCCAAATTCAGACTTAAATTGAAGAAAGTAGGGAAAACCACTAGACCATTCAGGTATGACCTAAATCAAATCCCTTATGATTATACAGTGGAAGTGAGAAATAGATTTAAGGGACTAGATCTGATAGATAGAGTGCCTGATGAACTATGGACAGAGGTTCGTGACATTGTACAGTAGACAGGGATCAAGACCATCCCACGGAAAAGAAATGCAAAAAAGCAAAATGGCTGTCTGGGAAGGCCTTACAAATAGCTGTGAAAAGAATAGAAATGAAAAGCAAAGGAGAAAAGGAAAGATATAAGCATCTGAATGCAGAGTTCCAAAGAATAGCAAGAAGAGATAAGAAAGCCTTCTTCAGCGATCAATGCAAAGAAATAGAGGAAAACAACAGAATGGGAAACACTAGAGATCTCTTCAATAAAATCAGAGATACAAAAGGAACATTTCATGCAAAGATGAGCTCGATAAAGGACAGAAATGGTATGGACCTAACAGAAGCAGGAGATATTAAGAACAGATGGAAAGAATACACAGAAGAACTGTACAAAAAAGATCTTCACAACCCAGATAATCACGATGGTGTGATCACTCACCTAGAGCCAGACATCCTGGAATGTGAAGTCAAGTGGGCCTTAGAAAGCATCACTACGAACAAAGCTAGTGGAGGTGATGGAATTCCAGTTGAGCTATTCCAAATCCTGAAAGATGATGCTGTGAAAGTGCTGCACTCAATATGCCAGCAAATTTGGAAAACTCAGCAGTGGCCACAGGACTGGAAGAGGTCAGTTTTCATTCCAATCCCAAATAAAGGCAATGCCAAAGAGTGCTCAAACTACTGCACAATTGCACTCATCTCACACGCTAGTAAAGTAATGCTCAAAATTCTCCAAGCCAGGCTTCAGCAATACGTGAACCATGAACTTCCTGATGTTCAAGCTGGTTTTAGAAAAGGCAGAGGAACCAGAGATCAAATTGCCACCATCCGCTGGATCATGGAAAAAGCAAGAGAGTTCCAGAAAAACATCTATTTCTGCTTTATTGACTATGCCAAAGCCTTTGACTGTGTGGATCACAATAAACTGTGGAAAATTCTAAAAGAGATGGGAATACCAGACCACCTGACCTGCCTCTTGAGACATCTGTATGCAGGTCAGGAAGCAACAGTTAGAACTGGACATGGAACAACAGACTGGTTCCAAATAGGAAAAGGAGTTCGTCAAGGCTGTATATTGTCACCCTGCTCATTTAACTTATATGCAGAGTATATCATGAGAAACACTGGACTGGAAGAAACACAAGCTGGAATCAAGATTGCTGGGAGAAATATCAATCACCTCAGATATGCAGATGACACCACCCTTATGGCAGAAAGTGAAGAGGAACTCAAAAGCCTCTTGATGAAAGTGAAAGTGGAGAGTGAAAAAGTTGGCTTAAACTCAACATTCAGAAAACGAAGATCATGGCATCCGGTCCCACCACTTCATGGGAAATAGATGGGGAAACAGTGTTAGACTTTATTTTCTGGGCTCCAAAATCAGAGCAGATGGTGACTGCAGCCATGAAATTAAAAGACGCTTACTTCTTGGAAGGAAAGTTATGACCAACCTAGATAGCATATTCAAAAGCAGAGACATTACTTTGCCAACAAAGGTTCATCTAGTCAAGGCTATGGTTTTTCCAGTGGTCATGTATGGATGTGACAATTGGACTGTGAAGAAAGCTGAGCACCAAAGAATTGATGCTTTTGAACTGTGGTGTTGGAGAAGACTCTTGAGAGTCCCTTGGACTGCAAGGACATCCAACCAGTCCATCCTGAAGGAGATCAGCCCGGGATTTCTTTGGAAGGACTGATGCTAAAGCTGAAACTCCAGTACTTTGGCCACTTGATGCAAAGAGTTGACTCACTGGAAAAGACTCTGATGCTGGGAGGGATTGGGGGCAGGAGGAGAAGGGAACAACAGAGGATGAGATGGCTGGATGGCATCACTGCCTGGATGGACGTGAGTCTGAGTGAACTCCGGGATTTGGTGATGGACAGGGAGGCCTGGCGTGCTGCGATTCATGGGGTCTCAAAGAGTCGGACACGACTGAGCGACTGATCTGATCTGATCTGGTCTGATAGGGGTGTAAACTGGAAAATTGTGTTCATATCAGTGTTCCCCATTAATTTTCACTAAGTTGATCCTTTTTGATAAATAAGTCAACATTTCCAATGAGAGAAAGGAAGAGGAGGAAGAAAAAGAAGGGGGAGAGAGGGAGGGAGAGGAGAGAGAATGAGAACTGACATATACAAATGTAAACTAAGTGAAAAGTGGAAATCGCTCAGGCATTCTCACTCTTTGTGACCCCGTGGACTATACAGTCCATGGAATTCTCCAGGCCAGAATACTGGAGTGGGTAACCTTTCCCTTCTCCAGGGGATCTTCCTAACCCAGGGATTGAACCTAGGTCTCCCACATTGCAGGGGGATTCTTTACCAGCTGAGCCACCAGAGAAGCCCTTTAGGACTATTATAATTTATTGGTGATTTCAGTAGAAAGTGCTGTTTTCTTTGGTAGCAGTTTTATTGAGATGAAAATCCACATACTACACAATTCAGCTAGGTAAAGTGTACAGTTCAATGTGTTTTAGTAAATTCACAGAGTTGGGCATCCATCACCACAATCAATTTGAAAGCATCTTCATGACTCCAAACAGAAACTCCACATCTTCTAACTCTTATCCTCCCAAACCTCCATCCCCTCCAGTCCTAGGCAACCAATGATCTGTCTATTTCTGCCTCTCTAGATTTCTATATTCTGGACATTTCAAATACATGGAGCCATACACTATGTTTTCTTCTGAGACTAGTTTCTTTCACTTGGAATAACATTTCCAAAGTCAGTCATGTTGTTAAATGTATCAGTATTGTATTCTTTTTTATTGCCAAATAATATTCCATTATATGTATGGATCACATTTTATTTATGCCTTCACTGACTGATGGGCATTTGAGCTGTTTCCAGGTTTTTGCTACTATAAATAGCCAAATATTGCTTCCATGAGCATTCATGCATAAACTTTTGTGGGAACATACATTGGCATTTCTCTTGAGTATAGATCCAGGGGCAAGACTGCTAGATTATATAGTAACTCTATGTTTAATCTTTTGAGAAACTGCCAGACTGTATTCAAAAGGGACTGTACCTTCCCTCCAGCAATGTATGAGGGTTACAAAGGCTTTTCTGACTCAATACTAACAGAAATCAGTATCAAAAAGTAATTTTAAAAATACATAATCCACAATTAAAAATTTTAAATACTTAAAACCAAAGTACAAAGAAAACACTACTATCAGAACTATTAGGAGGCATCAAAAGTGGTTCTTTGATGGATATTTATAACTTTAACTCAATTATATTATGCTGCTGCTGCTAAGTCGCTTCAGTCGTGTCCGACTCTGTGCGACCCCATAGACGGCAGCCCACCAGGCTCTGCCATCCCTGGGATTCTGAGGAAGGAGCAAAAGGTAAAACTATCAATTAACAAAGGAACAAGTCAGAAAAAGAACTACAGAATAACACAGATATTTGAAGAAAGGAGGTCAAAGAGAGAAGCATAAGCTAATGAAACATGAAAAAAAAAAGAAAGCACATATAAATTCTATTACAAATAAAATGAGACCCTATCTACTGATGAAGCAAACACTTAAAAGACGAGAAAAACATTGTAATAACCTCATATTCATAAATTTCTTAGAAAATGTAACTTTCCAAAACTGACCCCCAAAGAAAGAGAAAGACTGAATTCTCTTCTGTAACGGTTTAAAAACAGGATTGTTAGTTTAAAAAAAAAAATCTTATCAAAAGGGAAACATAAGGCCTGAAAGAGCTTTAAAGGCAAATGCTATCGAACAGTCAAGAAACAGATTATCCAAATCTTTTACAAATTCTTAATAGAAAAAAGGTGAACACTTCCTAACACATATTGTGAGGCGGGTATAACTTGATACTAAAATTAGACAAAGACAACAGAAAATTATAGGCTAATCTCATGCATGAATCAAGATACAAACTCCAAACCAAAATTAACATCAAGGTGAACCTAGCAATATATTTAAAAACTAAAACGTCATGGCTAACTTGGGTTTTTCACAAAATGTAATCAAAAACATGACCAGGAATTTTTCATGAAAATTCAGCAAAGGGCTAAGAATAGTGAAACTCTACTCGAAATCTAGCTGAAAAGATTGGTCTTATCAATTTTGTAATTAATAATTAAGATAGTTCATTGGTACAATGATAGGTAAATACAGCTAAGGAATGAAGCAATGAGCCTAGAAAGAGACCTTCGCGAGGATGAAAACCTACTATATGACAGAGGTTACACTATATCACTAGATCCCTGGAACGCTGGATTATTTATAAAAACAAAAATAAAGTCAGATGCTTATGTAACAAACAAAAACCAATTCTATTTACATTAAAGCTTTTAATGTAAAAGGCAAAACTCCTTTATTGTTTTTATTGCCAACAGAGAGGAAGATAATTAGTGATCCTGGATTAATCTACATAAGATACAAAATGAACAAACCATAAAGAAAAAGTTTAATAAATTCAACCATATTAAAACTTAAAACTTCTCACCAAAAGAAACAATAAAGAATTTTTTAAAAGCCATCAAAGGCAAGAAAAACATTTGTTATACATATAACTGTCAAAGGATTAGCATCCAAAATATATCAAGAATTCCTTAAAATCAGGAAGGAAAAAAACAAAAGTCTCAATAGGATAATTAGCAAAAGATCTAAATAGGCATTTCACAGATGAGAAATACAAACAGTCAACAAACATATGAAAATTACTCCTATCGCATTAGTAATCAAGAAAATGCAAATTAAAATCACAAGATGCCATTTCATACTTACAGAATTGGCAAAAAATGTATACCTTGAAATAGGCCCATACTGCTTTGAAATCAAAAACTACAGTTCTCTTCAAAATTCCAGAAGGCGCCTAGAGAGGCTCTTACACACAGGTATCCAGAGACATGCAAGGATGTGCAAAGCAGCACTGTTTACGACAGGAAAATAATGTCAACAATCCAATGCTCAGCTACAGAAAAATGAAAAAAAAATACATGGCCACACAATGCCATACCACTGGCAGAACAGCAGTGCTGACCTACAGCTGTGTGGCTCAACACAGATGAATCTCAGGAACACACTGTTGACTGAGAAAAATAATTCCTGCAAGAATCCATACAGTATGAAACCACTTATAAAATGGTCTAAACAGGACCTATTGCTTCAGGACACACAAGCATGTGGCAAAACTACCCCAAAAAGCAAAGGAATAATAAACACCATTGTTCACATAGTACACAATGCTGAAAAGAAGGCCTAGGAATGCAATGGGGGAGAGGGGAAGCATGCCAAGGGCACCCACATAATTGGTAAAGCTCTAGTTCTTAAACTGAGTGGTGGGCTCCTTTTATTCTTAGGTTTTATAATTTAAATTTATTTTATATAACCCCTTTCATGGGTCATATATTTCTTTTAAAAAAAGAACATTTATAATGTCTCTAGAACATCAGTGTTATACCTGGTTTTATTAAAAGAGACTATGGGTGTTCTTTGGAAGGACTGATGCTAAAGCTGAAACTCCAGTACTTTGGCCACCTCATGCGAAGAGTTGACTCATTGGAAAAGACCCTGATGCTGGGACGAGGAGAGAGGATGAGATCGCTGGATGGCATCACCAACTCAATGGACATGGGTTTGGGTGAACTCCGGGAGTTCGTGATGGACAGGGAGGCCTGGCGTGCTGTGATTCATGGGGTCACAAAGAGTCGGACACGACTGAGCGACTGAACTGACTGACTGATGGATACTAACTTTTATTTTTCATTTAAGACCAAGTTATTCCAAACACCTCTCCTAGGCATTTAATTATACATACATATATACAAGTTAATCACCAGTCTACTACATTTTTTTAAGTTATACTGTGTCAATCTAGAACTGAAAATAATCATTTTCATTACAGAGGCCATGATTCAAACCTCTTTCTCCCTATTCTGTTAAAAGCTACTCTTCAGAAGCCTTGCTAATAATAAAACCCAAAGGTTGTTCAACGAGTCCTAGAGGGTCTCTGCTAGGAAGTTAAACATGATAGCCTTTTGTTGTTTATACCACACAGATAACGGATTTTATTATGGTGGCCCTAGGAAATTAATGTGTCTGCTACAAGAGTTACCTCTGTATGTGGTTCAGTTCAGTTCAGTCGCTCAGTCGTGTCAGACTCTTTGCAACCCCATGAATCGCAGCACACCAGGCCTCCCTGTCCATTACCAACTCCCGAAGTTCACTCAGACTCACGTCCATCGAGTCAGTGATGCCATCCAGCCATCTCATCCTCTGGCGTCCCCTTCTCCTCCTGCCCCCAATCCCTCCCAGCATCAGAGTCTTTTCCAATGAGTCAACTCTTCGCATGAGGTGGCCAAAGTACTGGAGTTTCAGCTTTAGCATCATTCCTTCCAAAGAAATCCCAGGGCTGATCTCCTTCAGAATGGACTGGTTGGATCTCCTTGCAGTCCGAGGGACTCTCAAGAGTCTTCTCCAACACCACAGTTCAAAAGCATCAATTCTTCGGCACTCAGCCTTCTTCACAGTCCAACTCTCACATCCATATGTGACCACAGGAAAAACCATAGCCTTGACTAGACAGACTTTGTTGGCAAAGTCTCTGCTTTTGAATATGCTATCTAGGTTGGTCATAACTTTCCTTCCAAGGAGTAAGTGTCTTTTAATTTCATGGCTGTAGTCACCATCTGCAGTGATTTGGGAGCCCAGAAAAATAAAGTCTGACACTGTTTCCACTGTTTCCCCATCTATTTCCCATGAAGTGGTGGGACCGGATGCCATGATCTTTGTTTTCTGAATGTTGAGCTTTAAGCCAACTTTTTCACTCTCCACTTTCACTTTCATCAAGAGGCTTTTGAGTTCCTCTTCACTTTCTGCCATAAGGGTGGTGTCATCTGCATATCTGAGGTTATTGATATTTCTCCGGGCAATCTTGATTCCAGCTTGTGTTTCTTCGAGTCCAGTGTTTCTCATGATATACTCTGCATATAAGTTAAATGAGCAGGGTGACAATATACAGCCTTGACGAACTCCTTTTCCTATTTGGAACCAGTCTGTTGTTCCATGTCCAGTTCTAACTGCTGCTTCCTGACCTGCATACAGATGTCTCAAGAGGCAGGTCAGGTGGTCTGGTATTCCCATCTCTTTTAGAATTTTCCACAGTTTATTGTGATCCACACAGTCAAAGGCTTTGGCATAGTCAATAAAGCAGAAATAGATGTTTTTCTGGAACTCTCTTGCTTTTTCCATGATCCAGCGGATGTTGGCAATTTGATCTCTGGTTCCTCTGCCTTTTCTAAAACCAGCTTGAACATCAGGAAGTTCATGGTTCACGTATTGCTGAAGCCTGGCTTGGAGAATTTTGAGCATTACTTTACTAGCATGTGAGATGAGTGCAATTGTGCGGTAATTTGAACATTCTTTGGCATTGCCTTTCTTTGGGATTGGAATGAAAACTGACCTTTTCCAGTCCTGTGGCCACTGCTGAGTTTTCCAAATTTGCTGGCATGTTGAGTGCAGCACTTTCACAGCATCATCTTTCAGGATTTGAAATAGCTCCACTGGAATTCCATCGCCTCCACTAGCTTTGTTCGTCGTGATGCTTTCTAAGGCCCACTTGACTTCACATTCCCGGATGTCTGGCTCTAGGTGAGTGACCACACCATTGTGATTATCTGGGTCGTGATCTTTTTTGTACAGTTCTTCCGTGCATTCTTGCCACCTCTTCTTAATATCTTCTGCTTCTGTTAGGTCCATACCATTTCTGTCCTTTATCAAGCCCATCTTTGCATGAAATGTTCCCTTGGTATCTCTAATTTTCTTGAAGAGAGCTCTAGTCTTTCCCATTCTGTTGTATTCCTCTATTTCTTTGCACTGATCACTGAGGAAGGCTTTCTTATCTCTTCTTGCTATTCTTTGGAACTCTGCATTCAGATGCTTATATCTTTCCTTTTCTCCTTTGCTTTCGCTTCTCTTCTTTTCACAGCTATTTGTAAGGCCTTCCCAGGCAGCCATTTTGCTTTTTTGCATTTCTTTTCCTTGGGGATGTTCTTGATCCCTGTCTCCGGTTCAATGTCACGAACCTCCGTCCATAGTTCCAGGCACTCTATCTATCAGATCTAGGCCCTTAAATCTATTTCTCACTTCCACTGTATAATCATAAGGGACTTGATTTAGGTCATACCTGAATGGTCTAGTGGTTTTCCCTACTTTCTTCAATTTAAGTCTGAATTTGGTAATAAGGAGTTCATGATCTGAGCCACAGTCAGCTCCTGGTCTTGTTTTTGTTGACTGTATAGAGCTTCTCCATCTTTGGCTACAGTATGTGGTAGGTGGGTAATTAAATCTCACTGCGTAATTCTGGGAGACCCTGCCTTTGAGGATCTCTGGCCACTGTTCTCTGGAGGTGGGGAGGGCCTCTCCCCATCTGCTCCAGCTGGTTACTTACTACTAACTGCCCTCCCTGTTCCCCAACCCCTAGGCTTCCAGTAATCCTCCCTATAGATTTTCTCTGTGGGAGTCCCTTGGCCCCTCCACATGGTTCTCATGGGAGAGGTACTCTGTGAAAGATCCCAGGCTGCTCCTTAGCATGGGGCCCAAATGAGGACAGCACACACTTTTGCCCCACAATGGAGGAAGCCTCAGTAGACTCCAGGCTGGCTGTGTCTTCCTTCCTTCGTCAGCCAGGCAGCTCCTGCCACATCCGTATTAGCCTTTAAAACTACACAGGCAGGAATTACACACCAGTCCTTACACTTTCCAGATTCCAGGAGCAGGTGTTAAATTCTCTAGGCGCTCTCCATGATTTTCCCTCAATGTTCCTTTCCTGCCAGCCTTTCCCTCCACTTCTCCTCCAAGGCCACCCTGTCCTAACACTGTCCTCAAACACACACTCAGGGGCATCAATCTGGACTCACCTTCCTTCCTGGCTCTTTCATCTGCCCAGGGTCAGAAGCTCCTACATGACACCATTCTGAGTCCCAGCTAGAAATTCCTTCTTGCTCCTCTGAGTTCTCAGAGCTCCCTACCTGGATCAGTCCTGGGGCCCTGAGCACTTACCAACTTGGATTAGAATTATCTTCTCTGCCCTACTGGATGATGAGTGACAGTCACTTAGTCGTGTCCGACTCCTTGCAAGCCCATGGACCATAGCCCACCAGGCAGCTCTGTCCCTGGGATTCTCCAGGCAAGAATACTGGAGTGGGTTGCCATTCCCTTCTCCAGCTGGATGACAAGCTTCTTGGATTACAACACAGTTATGTCCTAAGGTTTCCCTGGTGACTCAGCTGGTAAAGAATCTGCCTGCAGTGCAGGAGACCCTGGTTTGATTCCTGGGTCAGGAAGATCCACTGGAGAAGGGATAGGCTACCCATTCCAGTATTCTTGGGCTTCCCTTGTGGCCCAGCTGGTAAAGAATCTGCCTCTAAGGCAGGAGACCTGGGTTCAATCCCTGTGTTGGGAAGATCCCCTGGAGAAGGGAAAGGCTACCCACTCCAGTATTCTGGCCTGGAGAATTCCATGGACTATACAATCCGTGGGGTCGCAAAAAGTTGGACACGACTAAGCGACTTTCACTTTCACTTATGTCCTGAGGACCTCTGTACCACTCACAGCACCCACACTGACAAGTACCATAGAAAGGCACTCAAGTGCTGAAAGAATTTTTGTATAACATGCGTGTGTTGTAACAATGCACGTAATTTATTCTTTGGTGATGGGAACAACTGACAAAGAGAGCTAACACGCATGAGTTACAGGTTTGATTATAGGTGTGGCTTTATCAATTTTTTCTTTTTACAGTAAAACAAAATCATGATTTTTTAAATGGATTCTTTTTCCTTCAGAAAGTAAAATATGCATAGAAAAACTTAGAAACATTTTTCTAAAATCTATTCCCCTATTAGCCAATCATATCTTATATCAAGTTCACAATAATGAGTAAGAGAAATCTGATCATCTTACAGCAACACTTTCTCTTATAAGTCCAGCCTTAAAGATGACAAAGGTTTTATATTGTTTCTATTTTATGCTCACTTTTGTATGGTAATTGAATGGAATGTCTAAACATCTATACAGCCACTTGTTTATTCTTATTGCAAAGCCCCAGAGAGCACATGTTTTATCCAAATGGATGTCCCTGAGTATTAAAATCCTGCTGCATTCTTAAAGTTCTATTTTTATAGAGATTATTTTTAGACATAGACCTTCAAATGAAACAGGATTAAGGAACAAGAACTTTGATTTATGTGTGTATGAAATGAAAACCACAGGAAAAGAACACATCTGGAGTTTTAAATACACACCCAGTTGGAGGCTTCCCAGGTAGCGCAATGGCAAAGAACCTGTCTGCTAAAGCAGGAGACATGGGTTCAATCTCTGGGTCGGGAAGACCCCCGGAGAAGGAAATGGAAACCCATTCCAGTATTCTTGCCTGGAAAATTTCATGGACAGAGGAGTCTGGCAGGCTACAGTCCATGGAGTCGCAAGGAGTCGGACACGATAGAGCATACACGCAAGGTGGTAATGAGCCACCTAGTTAAATATTATAACCCTAAGCTTGCACTTGGCATATTTTACTGGTAGCCAAGCATTGGTCCATGGTATTGCACACACTGCTGGCTGTCTCTCTGAAAACCATCTGCCTCTCACTTTTTCCTTACTTGTCGAATAACCAAGTCACCTGAGGAGTCAGGTGGTCAGGCAACTGCCGGCATGCTGGGTCCCCCAGACTTACCAGGTGTACGTTTAGACTATTCAGACTCTCTGTGGCCATCGTGTTCCTCTTTCCAGTGACTGGTCTATGCACAGGCATGTGAAGCAATTCCAGCTAAAGAGATTTAAAGGGATGGCTTCTGTCTTCACATGTCATCTGAAGCACTTCTAGGAAACTCCTCTTCTTACAAAAAGGACAGAAAAATGGAGCATGAACCCCCTTTTCCTGTCAGTGAATCCTGAAATTGAGGACTTAATGCATGAAATTGTGGCAGTCATCCAGAACCAATGAGGGATGTTTCCAAAGCTGAGAATGGCAGAGTAGAAAGACAGGAAGAACCTGAATTCTTGATTTTTTTTTTTTTTTTTGAGCCACTGAATTAATTACCCTGGAACCTTCTGACTTCTAATTATGAGAAAGAATACATGCTCCTATTTTTTTAAGCCAATTTTAGTTGAGATTTCTGTTACTTGCCCCTAAAATTCTCCTAAATAATCTGCATATTGGATCTCATTAAATCCTTACAACAATGGTGTGAAACAGGCATTTTACAAGTGAAGCAAATGAAACAGCAAATAGTTAAACTTCTGTGCCAAGGTCACACATCTATAAATGGTATAAGTGGATCTGAAACCCGGTCTGATTCCAAATTTGGTGTTTCTTCCCATGAAACCTGATGACACACACACACACACAAAGCCTAGAGCAAGAAAACACTGTCAAATCATCCTGACATTCTTAACGAGCCTAAGGCAACCATGCCATCATGGAAATAGACTAGCCACAGAGTGCAAATACTAATTCTGTCAAAGACTCCAGGGTTATGGCTAAATCACTTAACATTTCTCAATTAGGAGTCATAAAGACCATAATTTAAATCAAGCAACTTCAAGACAAATCTAAAAATATTAAGAGACAACCATTCATCCACAACTATTTGGTATTGTGAGTGATACACAACAAACCAAATGCTAGCTTGTCCTTAAGGAAAGGAACCTGTTCACCTGAAAATCTGAGTCATTATAGTATGTGAAATAGCTAAAGAAACACACTAAGGATTATACCCTCGGTTCAGTTCAGTCGCTCAGTCGTGTCCGACTCTTTGTGACCCCATAGACTACAGCACACCAGGCTTCCCTGTCCATCACCAACTCCCAGAGCTTGCTCAAACTCATGTCCATCGAGTCGGTCATGCCATCCAACCATCTCATCCTCTGTTGTCCCCTTCTTCTTCTGCCTTCAATCTTTCCCAGCATCAGGGTCTCTTCCAATGAGTCAGTTCTTCACATCAAGTGGCCAAAGCACTGGAGTTTCAGCTTCAGCATCAGTCCTTCCAATGAACATTCAGGACTGATTTCCTTTAGGATAGACTGGTTGGATCTCCTTGCAGTCCAAGAGCTCTCAAGAGTCTTTTCCAATGCCACAGTTCAAAAGCATCATTTCTTCAGTGCTCAGCTTTCATTATAGTCCAACTCTCACATCCATACACGACTACTGGAAAAACCATATCCCATATTAGCCTAAATATAGCATGAGACTCCAGGTAGTATGGATCTCCCATCCAGGTGTCACACATCACTCAACAGCCAACAAAATATCTCATGCCTCCCATGTATTGGCTTCAAACATATGAAATTGCTAATAGCTAATCCTCTGGGGGGAGGCTTCCCTGGTGGCTCGGTGGCAAAGAATTCTCCTGTCAATGCAGAAGATGCAGGTTCGATCCCTGGGTCAGGAAGATCCCCTGGAGAAGGATATGGCAACCCACCCCAGTATTCTTGTCTGGGAAATCCAATGGACAGAGGAGCCTAGTGGGCTACAGTCCACGGGGTGACATAGAGTTGGGCATGACTTAACGACTAAATAACAACAAATCTTTTTTTTTTAACTAAAAATGGCAATTTTGTGTGTTTCAACCTAGCTAGACCCAGATGCAGTAGAAAATAGAAAGCATGATGTAGTGAGAGAGTCAGAGAGGTTCAGAGAAGTAGATCTCAGTAACGATACAGTGGACAAGTGCTTGGCAGGAGGGCATGTATGGGGTGGAATAAGGGCTTGTGGGCAGGGGAACACAGAGCCTAAACTGGTGGAGTCAGGGAAGGCTGCCCCAAAGAGGAGTTAAACTGACTTAAACTCAGTTAAACTGAGTTCTCAGTGGGAAGCAGTTTTCATATGACTGATTTCTTAAACCTCTGAAGATCTGTATTTCTAAATGAATGCTCATACTCCTTTCTATTTTTACCCATCACGCACGTCTGGAAAGCCAGCTGTTGTATATTAATTAATTCTTTTAACAGAGTTACAGTGAGTGGTTTATACAGAAGACATGTACAAATGCACTCTTTAATTATCACCCATCCATTAAGGTGAGAATTAGTATCCCCACTTTTACTAATGAAGTTACAGAGGCTCAAACAGATACCCAAGAACATGTAGCCATTTAGTAGCTGAGTCTGGAAAAAATTATGGTAGGAAATAAGATGAAAAACAATAGCAGGATTCCCATATAATCAATGGCTTACATGCCCTATGTTGAAAAATAGAAAAATCTCAACCACCAAAGGAAAAAACGTGTTTAATTCTGTGTTAGTTGCTCAGTCATAGCCAACTCTTTGTGACCCCATGGACTGTAGCCCACCAGGCTCCTCTGTCCATGGGATTCTCCAGGCAAGAATACTGGAATGGGTTGCCATTTCTTTCTCCAGGGGATCTTCCTGATTCAGGGATTGAATCCATGTCTCCCGCCTCGCAGGCAGATTCTTGACCATCTGAGCTACAAGGGAAGCCCTGTTTAATTCTGCTGCTGCTGCTGCTGCTGCTAAGTCGCTTCAGTCGTGTCCGACTCTGGGCAACCCCATAGATGGCAGCCCACCAGGCTCCCCGTCCCTGGGATTCTCCAGGCAAGAACACTGGAGTGGGTTGCCATTTCCTTCTCCAATACATGAAAGTGAAAAGTGAAAGTGAAGTTGCTCAGTCATGTCCGACTCTTAGCGACTCCATGGACTGCAGCCCACCAGGCTCCTCCGTCCATGGGATTTTCCATGTGCCATTGCCTTCTCCAAGGCAAAAATCTATTCTGGTTGCTAAGCACGCTCAACGAGGCCACCATAATGTTACCCAAATGGTGCCAGTAAGAGTCAGAGCTCCAATAACGTTCAAAGACTAAGCCAGAAATCAAACAAGTCAGAAGCGGGGTCTGGAGAAGCTTATTAGGTCCTTTGAAATCAACTTAAAAAAAACACCCAAGATGTCTAGGTCTCCACAAAGAGCTGCACTCTCAAATGATAACCATTCCAGCACCTTCTTCCAGGAGTTCCTAAAAAACTGCAGAAGGTAGAGCTGAAAGCAACTCACAGACTGCAGTAGATCCTGCAGGCTCTTCACCAGAAACAAAAGCAGCCCCTCATCTTCAGAAGCCCACCTCTACTGGGTTTCCTGGCTTTCCTGGCAGGCAGTGTGGCCACATGACTCAGTGAGGCCCAGAGAGGTTGAGTCACTTTCCCAACATAACATAGCTTTTTTGTGAGAGAGAAAAAAAAAAAAAGGAATGACTCCAGGTTTTGACTCCCAGACCTGAGTTCCTTGGCTCTGACAGCATAGAAGGAAAATCAAACTTAACCTCAGAAAAATACTTGAACTGTACTTTCAACTAGCTAAATTATACTATGAGGACAGAGATGTGACCTAGAATTTGGACTGTCTTAAGTGGGCCAGGATACATTTCATAAGAATAATTTCATTGAGCTTAAAAAAATTATTAAAGACATTTTTAAAACACTGCCCTTAATTTCTTCTTCTATCACCCACTATTGTTGTTATAAAAATCTAGGTCTCAAGTAATGAGGGATACACTTTGTTATTCAGCAAAGCTAACAGATTATTTTTAATCATCGTACTAGTTATACACTTTCAATTACAGAGAGGAAAAAAAATCAAATCCCTTTTAATTCTACTTTCCTTAACCCTGAAGGAGATTTCTTCCAGATTTCACCAGCTGATACAATTCAAATGAAAAAAAGATCCTTCCTTTATTACTTAAAGGGAGCTGTAAATCAAATGTCGACCTCAGGGGCATGAGGACAAAGGGAGAGAGGGAGGGAGGGCTCATTTGCTTATTAAGTTTCCATAAAAAATTAAGAATAACAAGCAGATATAAATCTGCCCACAACTGAAGTCTCGTATCAGTTGCTACTGAAACATGAAAGACTGTTCTTTACAGACAAACTGCAATCAACCTAACTTTCTGTTGTCTCGCGTACGTACGTGCTGCTCCAACTGATGAGATGTTATTAATAAAGGAAGAGATGGCTACCAATTAAAGCAAGCCCGACTTAATCACATTAATCCAGAGCAAGTCAAAGGCTTCAATTTTCAAAATAATTTTGGGCTTAATGCCTTCGAGATGGGCAGACTGCTCCATTGAGGCAGCAGCTGGTCCAATTTAAGCTGCATTGTGAGGCCAGAATTGTCAAGTCCTTACAGAAACAAGGAAGCTTGACAGTTTTCAGGATGCAACCAAAACTGCTGAGACAAAGGAAACTGCAAGAAATTGAAAGGGCCCGGAACAGTCACAAGGCGGCCCACTGTTAGCGGCCTCTATGTGATTAGCCAGCTCTCTCTGTCGGGATGGGGTGGCATGCACTCACTGCCACTGAGCCCCCAGCAGCTGCTGCAGGAAGCAGTCAGGAGCCACTCCTTCGGGCGATTAGAAAAAGGCTGGTCCCTAAGCACCACGGTGGACAGCATCCTATACACGCTCCTCCACAGACATGGGGGCTGCGCTGACCCAGACATGGACAGCGGGGCTGGACAGGCACCCACAGAGAAAGACTGCTGGAACATCTGACGGCCAGAAGGGGCTAAACTCTTGAGAACGGGTCTGCCGCTGGGGGATTTGATTTTCCTGAGCAATTTATCTGAACGATTTTCTGTGCAACTAACTGAAAAAGTAGTTCAAAAACAAACAAACAAAACCCAGGTTCTAGGCTGTGAATTAAGAGGTCTACTTTCTAATCCCAGATGTGCAACTCTGCCTGTGTGATGCTGGGCAACTCACTTTACTCACTGGACCCTACTTTCTTCATGAATCGAACCAAGTCCCAGTCCAGTGTTACATGGTTTGCAAACAGCAGAGCTGACCGACTCCAAATGTCCCTCACACATACACATTTTCCATCGAATCAGGAGATGCCACTGCACAGTAGGAGCTGGGATTCTGGGACCAGTATGCCTGGGTTTGAAAATTAGTTCTGTCCCTCACAAGCTTCCCAGGTGGCTCAGATGGTAAAGAGTCTGCCTGCAATGCAAAAGACCTGGGTTTGACCCCTGGGTTTGGAAGATCCCCAGGAGAAGGGAACAGCAACCCACTCCAGTATTCTTGCCTGGAGAAGCCCATGGACAGAGGAGCCTGGCCAGCTACAGTCCATGGGGTCGCAAAGAGTCAGACACGATTGAGTGACTAACACTTTCACTTTCTATCCCTCACTCCTATTACTATCGTTATTACTACTTGTTTCGCTACTGAACAAAGAAGAGCCTCTACCAAGGAACAGTTTTTCATGATTGCATTTGTTGTAGCTCTCCAACTTTTTACAAGTCCCATATGTTGGAAAGGAAAACACATCCGATTTCAAACAGTAAAATCACGAGACCAGGCCTGAACTAAGAAAAAGACGCCCTCAGGGACAACAGTGAGCTCGGTCCTGATCCCAGCTCCTCTGCTTAGACAGTTGTAGGTGCCATTTCTAAAACTTTGGTGTGGAATTACCTTAGAATCACTTGGTTTATTGTACAATGCATGCATGCATGCTAAGTCGCTTCACTCATGTCTGACTCTTTGAGACCCCATGGGCTGTAGCCCGCCAGGCTCCTCTCTCCATGGGTTCCCCAGCCAAGAATACTGGAGTGGGTTGCCATGCCCTCCTCCATGGGATCTTCCCAACCCAGGGATCGAACCTGTGTCTCTTATGTCTCCTGCATTGGCAGGTGGGTTCTTTACCACAAGTGCTACCTGGGAAGCCCTTATGGTACAATATGTTGTGTTTTCTCATCTTAGTGCTTTGGGTATATGTGCTTTTATTCTGATGACAGTAATATTCTGCTGATATTACTCCTGCTTTTTGGTGTATTACAAGAAATTTTTAGAAAAAAGGGCATTTGGAATAGAAAAGACAGCAATTAAAATTTATTCTAATAGTTAAACCAAATGGAAATAACATATTTATATGTACTGTCAATTAATTCCAATATTATTGTAATAGCCCTAGGAAGCAAACCAATAAATGTTGGTCCAAATAATATGAGTTTTAATTGAGTGAAATAACTTCATTGAGTTTTAAAGCAACTCAGAAGAGATGGATGGATTGCCAGATAGATAGATAGTGCGCCAATAGGTAAATAAGTGGGGGTATGTGTGGGCAGACACAATACCACACAATAGCTAGCACACCTCACACAACACACACACTTCAGGTCCTGAAAAGCTCATGGCTTCTCCAGATTGGAGCAGTCCTTGGAGATGGTCTGGCTCCACCCACTATCCTGGGTGAACTCCAACTTCACCGAGGATCACCCTAGCCTGTGTTTCATCCTTCTCAGTAACAAGATAACTGTAACATTTGGAGATAAGCATCTGAGTTCCTCAGGGAATCTGCCAAAATCTGCCTCCCTGTCCCTTTCACTAGTCTTACTCCCTTTGAGCAACATGCAATAATGACTTTGTACTTCATGTGGCAGGTCTTTATTTGAAAACAACATGCTCCCATCCCCCACCACACACACCCAGGCCTCTGCCTGAGCATTTGGAATTTAACCACAATAGTATGTTGGAAGGCTTCTGGATTTGATACAAGTAGCAGTTAGTAAGCCATTGCCGCTTAGCTCCAAAGTCACCCTTCCCTCCCACTTTGTGACAATGGAGGTATAAATACCCTTCTTTGCCAGATGCCATGATTTTAAACCTTGCCACCCCGGAGTATGGAAGAGACACTTACAGAACAATTACAATAGTAACATCAAAGATCATTGATCACAGATCATCACAGCAAATATAATAATAATGATGATGATGAAGAAGAAAAAGTTTCAAATAATGCACAGCTTCCTCTCACAAGGCTCATGAGGGTGCATCCATAGACAGGAAGCCACTAAATCCAACTGGCCCTGGCTCCAGGCTCATACCGTCAGCCCCCAATTCTCTTTATCAGGTTGTGCTTCAAGTAATTCCAGTTACTTGGCCTAGTTTCAATATTGTGTGTCTCAGAGAACAGGGAAGTCCAAGGAGGGGGAGAGAGATAGGGACTGGTTGATTGGTGAAGCATTCAGAACACACACAACATTTATTAAGTTTGCCATCTTGGATGGGCATGGTTCATGGTGCCCCAGATCAATTGTAACGTCAAAGATCACAGATCACCTTAGCAAATATTATTACGGTGATGATGATGATGATGAAAATGTCTGAAATAATGCAAGAACTACCAAAATGTGACACAGAGACACAAAGTGAGCAAAAGCTGTTGGGAAAAATGGCACCAACAGGCTAGCTTGCCATGGGACTGCCACAAACGTTCTGTCTGCAGGAAATGCAGTATCTGCAAAGCACAATAAAGCAAACTGCAGGAAAGCAAGGCTTGAGTGTATAAGTTACTATCTTAATCTACAGAGTAGAAGAAACAGCCGAAATAAGGTACAGACTCCTGGGGAGTGGGATTTAAGGTAGACCAGAATAAGGAAAAGGAACATTTCTTTGATTTTTGATTTATTTTCCTTTTATTTTGCTTTTTAACCATATTCATATAAAATTTGGTAAAATAACTCACCATAACTGAGACTAAAACAACAGACAAACAGATTCTGTTGACTAATAACTTGGTCATATCTGTAATCTCAAATCTGTACACAAATTGTCTTTAAGAATGACTTTGAGGACTTCCCTGACGGTCCAGTATTTAAGACTCCACATTCCCAGTGCAGAGGGCCAGGGTTTCCCTGGTTGGGGAACTAAGATCCTACATGCTGAGGGCGCAGCCAAAAAAAAAAAAAGGAATGAATTTGATAATTTTGCTATTATTTAATTTACTGTTGAATAGGCCATCATCCTTCATGGTTACTTATATCAATCCTAAAACCCATTCTCTGACTAGAGTCATATTTAAATTTAGAACATTAAAATTTGGTACTTTCTAACTTGTGGAGTTTCTCCCAAATCTACTGCAGAGCACAAGCAATCACTCCGGCATTAATTCACTCAGCAGACATTTATTGGATATCTGTTTCACGCCAGTTTCTAGATTAGTCTCTAGTGACTGGGAGACGAGTGAGACATAACCTCTGGGTTAAGGTGCTTAACAGCTTAGACTAAAACACAGGCTTAGAAATCTACGTAAAATAGACATGTGGAGGCTTTACTATAGAATCTGTGTTTGAGCTAGGTCTTAAAGCATGAATCTGTTGCGCGACAGCCTTCAAACTGCCAGTCTTTAATCAGCAAAACTCTCTTTATCATTTTTTCTAATTAAACTTGGGTTAAAATTTCCATTACATGGATAAGGCAATGGGTAGGTTATACATTATTTTTTCTATGTGTTTTCTTTAAAAAAAGAGAGAGAGAGAGACATACTTGTTATTACTTGTTATCTTTCTATGGAAAACAAATAGAAACATGGTCCTCTACCAAAGGATATCGGGTGCCTTTTATTTCGAATTTTGCAACTCAGTGAATCACCTTAAAGCAAAAATAGTTATTGATAGGCGGATGTTTATTTTAGAATCTGCTATACAAGTAAAACTTCCAAAGATATATACGTAACAAACCATTTTTTTTTTCTGATAATGTCAAATTTAAGGAAGACCAGGGAATTCCCTGGCAGTTCAGTGGTTAAGATACCGCCCTTCCACTGCATCGGGCATAGGTTCAACCCCTGGTTGGGGAACTATTAATAAGATTCCACATTCTGTGAGGTACAGCCAAAAAATAGAAAAAGAAAAGAAAGACCAAACCTCCAATGTGAAGCTTGAATGTCAAGTTTTCCAGTTCACAGGAGAACAAATATAGTATATTAAAACATATATATCAGAGAAGGCAACGGCACCCCACTCCAGTACTCTTGCCTGGAAAATCCCATGGATGGAGGAGCCTGGTAGGCTGCAGTCCATGGGGTCACTAAGAGTCGGACACGACTGAGCAACTTGACTTTCACTTTTCACTTTCCTGCATTGGAGAAGGAAATGGCAACCCACTCCAGTGTTCTTGCCTGGAGAATCCCAGGGACAGGGGAGCCTGGTGGGCTGCTGTCTATGGGGTCGCACAGAGTCGGACACAACTGAAGTGACTTAGCAATGGAGATGCTGACACAGAGCACAGACTTATGGACGCGGGGATGGGGGAGGAAGGAGAGGGCAAGACAAATGGAGAGTAGCACGCAAGCATATACACTAACATATGTACATAGACAGCCAATGAAAACTTGCTGTTGGACTTAAGGAACTCAAACAGGGGCTCTGCAACTGCCTAGAGGGGCGGAAAAGGGTGGGAGGGAGGTTCAAGAGGGAAGGGACATATGTATACCTACGGCTAATTCACTTTGATGTACGACAGAAACCAAACCAATATTGTAAAGCGGTTATTCTTCAATAAAAAACAGATTTTTTAAAAAAGAATATATTACTTCGATAGTAACAAAAAAATCTCCCTCCTCCACTGTTTAAACAATACTCTACACATGAGCGTCGTCTTCTTTGAAACTCATAACAAACCCACAAGGTAGCTGTAAAGACAATCTTTCCATGACCACATAGAGAGCAAGCGGGAGAGGCAAAGCAGATGGCCACGTCTTTTGCCTCAAATCCCATGCTTTTTGTCACTGTGCCCTTGCTTCCCCACAGGTAACACTTTCCTGCGGTCCACACTAGTCCATGCCTGAAGCATCCAGCCAACAAGAATTAACAACGCTGTTCCAACTTTAGAAAAGTGATCCCGTCATCGGTAACATGCTTCTTTTTTTCATAAATGGTTATATAACCTGACGTAGTCCTGATTCTGCTCAAAGTTCTGTTTCTTTAAGAAAAGAAATTCCTTTGAGCCTTTATTTTCCCACTGGAAAATAGTTGACAAAGGGCTGTCTTACAATGAAACCATTTAAATGATTCAGAAAAACCAAGCATGGCTCACTCTGTGGTATCACTGCTTTGAACACAATTGTTTGAGCACAATTGTTTGGATGAATTCTACTCTCTTCCATTATCTGAACACAACGTGTGACAGCAAATTGCATTTTGTGGTAACAATGCATCTACATTGGCTAGAACTCTATTTTCAGCTGCCAATAAAGACGCTGGAGAAGCATTCAAACCTGGAGACAAATGAACGCGCGGAAACACAGAGCACCTGCGGGAGCGTGCGGGGTTTGCCGTCCCTGCCTGTGCCGTGGCGTTTAAAGCTGCACCTTCTCCAGAAAGCTAAAGACAAAGGTCCCCAGAGGTGGGGAAGGGTTTCTGCTACATAGTTGTGTGATAACGTAAAGAAGTTCAATTGTACCTGGATTCCAGGAGGAAGACAGGAAATATTTCTCCTCAATAGGTCAGCTCAGCATGGTATCTGGAGATCCATTAAATGGTTTACTGTGACCTGTGGAGAAGATCAGCCCATGGTCCTGCTCAGAGGAAATCCTGGGTCACAGAGCCATATTGAAAGCCCATGACTGGTAGAAAAGGAGTCATGGCCTACAATTGTTGACATCAGGGTTGGTTTTTTTGTTGTTTGTTTTTTTCAATTCTTTATGGTGCAGAATATTTTTGCACGTGTACTCAATTACTCAACAGCAATGGGAGAGTTTACTATTTGAACTAGGCTCAGTAGTAAAGAGGGCTTCCCAGGTGGCTCAGTGGGTAAAGAACCCGCCTGCAGAGCAGGAGATGAAGGCAGATGTGAGTTCGAACCTCGGATGGGGAAGATCCCCTGGAGGAGGGCATGGCAACCCACTCCAGTATTCTTGCCTGGAGAATCCCATGGACAGAGGAGTCTTGTGAGCTACACCCCATAGGGCTGCAAAGAGTCAGACACGACTGAAGCGACTGAGCACGCACACACGGTGGTAAAGAACCTGCCTGTAATGCAGGAGACGCAGGTTCGGTCCCTGGGTCAGAAAGATCCACTGGAGAAGGAAACAGCAACCCAGCCCAGGATTCTTGCCTGGGAAATCCCATGGACGGAGGAGGCTGGTGGGCTACAGCCCATGAGATCTCGGAAGAGTCAGACACGACTTAATGACTAAACAACAACAACAAAAAGATGACAAGGCTAGAGCAGTGAACAATACAGCTGCCGAGGCACACGGTAAACAAATAATTTGTCAGAAAAGAGAGTCACAGTGTTGTGAGAATATACAAGGGGTTGGAGGCAGGGGCTAACCCAACCTAGGGAGTGGAGAGGGAGGCGCCACAGACATAAGAGACGTACAGACTGGAATGAAAGAGGAATGTCTCCCTTTCTCTCTTCTACTCTTTTTAGAAACCATTTCTCAGTTACATACTGTCCACCCAAATGTCTTGAGTGTCAACAGAAGCTATTTTGTCAGATGAGAATGAAGTGGTCCCATTTTGTTTAAAAATAAATCAATGAACTGCTGCTGTAGTCCGAACAGTGGGCGGCAAGCACTCATATACACGTCCAACTCCTGCGTTAGGCAGTGAGTTCCTTTAACGCCGGAATGTCCTGCTCACCTCTGTATTTACCTATTTAGCTGCTGATTCAACAAACATTTACTAAATGGCACTGAGGTTATAAAGATAAGTTAGAGATCATGGCCCTTAAAGAAACGCCTACTCCAGGCAGGGAGAAAAGCCATCACTGTGATAGGGTATGAGCAACAGGGAAACAAAGGGGAACGGGCGGTGGAGGGTGAGCTGGCCTAGCCTCAGGGCCTGGGTGTAGGGGTGAGGGGACAGGAGAGAAGACTGGTTCCCACGGTGCCTCCAAAACAAAAGTGCAAGTAATTTTTTTTCTGTAGGAAAAGATCAAAGTACACACATGGCCCCTACCTACTCACAGGAATACAGTACAGGTGGAGAGCACATTCTCCCAGCATGCCCACGAGGACACTAAAAGGTCCTCTTCTCCTTGTTTGGCAGAGAAGGTATTAGGAGAGTCGTACCTGACTTATCCCTGGTCCCCCAGCAGATGTAGGGGTCTCTCAGAACACAAACACCTTCCATCTGCCAACCTCGAATCCAACAGCCCCTTTGGTATTTCTCTACTGCTTTTCAGAAAGGAACTACATCCCAGGGGCTAGGAGCACATATCTGAAAGGCAGAATATGAGGGCCCAAGAAGAATCCCCAGGGATGAAATGATCAGCTCCAGTCCTGTGCTGTGGAACCTGAGTCATACACTATGGTCAATGGGATGGTGCTAATTACTCCTATAATTAGCAGACAAGCACAACAAAACCCTTGATATCCCCACATGGCCCCATTCAGTCTCCAAATCAACTGCTTCCATCTCCAAGCTGCTCTCTTCCGCCACAGCAGCCTCTCCTCCCACTGGATATCCACAATAAGAACCCAAACAAACTTCTCTTTGCGCTGTTCCTGTGAACGGCAGCAAGAGCACCCACGCTATTTGGGACACAATTACGTGATTGAGCACTGCGTCCTCTCCAGGAATTCTCAAGTGCCATAATCACTGCAACAGGAGGGGGACAGATAAACAATGTGTAATCAATGCTGTTGTCAAGGTTTTAAACTTGAGTCCAGGACAATGTTGGTCCCCAGTAAGAGGGACAAGGCTTACTTCTTACACCAGCTATGTTCATATCAAGATATACAACTAACTATAATCAAGGACATAATCAAGAATATAACAAAACACTGATTGCCCTCAATGACCTTATTATTCTTTCGTCAAATGTATTATGAAAGCTGGGCAATGTGTTTCAGTGGGGTGTTTTTCGAATGATGTACATATTTAATGTATGGCTAACCTTTGCATTGAAACATGATGGCATTGGTAGAAAATTCTTATAACCACATATGGATAATGAGACCACATGCCTTTTATTATATTGCACACTTGTCAAGACTGTGGGGTTCTTGCAACATAAACAAAAATTTATTCAAAAGGAATCACAGACCTAAATGTACATGTCAAAGTATACAACTTCTAGAATAAAAATAGGGGAAAATCTTTGTGAATGTGGATTAGGCAAAGACGTCTTAGATACACTGTCATATCTAAGAGGAAAATCCATCAAATAATAAATTGATACACCGGCCCCTCATCAAAATTTAAAACTTCTAATCTTTGAAAGATACTGTTAAAAGAATGCAAAGACAAGCCACTGACTCAGAGTAAAATATCTATAAATCATATATCTGATAAAGTACTCATAATCATAATATACAAAGAACTCTCAAAACTCTAAAATTAGAAAATAATCCAATAAAAATATATGAAAGATATGAACAGATAATTTTATGAAAGACATACAGATTGCAAGTAAGCACCTTAAAAAATACTCAATACCATTTAGTCTTTAGAGAAATGCATGTGAAAAGCACAAAGCTGTATCACTGCACACCTATTAGAAGGACTCAAGTTGAAAAGACTGACCACGCCAAGTGCTGGTGAAAATGTGGAGGAGCTGGAACTCTCACACACAACCAGAAGGAATGTAAAATGGCACAACCATTTAGGAAAACATCCTGGCAATGTCTTAAGAAGTGAAATATACACCTATCCCACCCCATGGACAGAGGAACCTGGTGGGCTACAGTCCACGGGGTCTCAAAGAGTCGGACACAACTGAGTGACTGTGCCACGTGCACACACACAGCTTGTGACTGAGTCACCCCATTTCTAGGTATTTATCCAAAAGAAATAGAGGGATATGTCCACACAAAGACTTGGAATGAACGTTCACGGCAGTGTTATCTGTAACAGGCTAACTGAAACAAATATTAACCAACAGGTGAACTCATGGTATATCTACACAATGGAATACTATTCAACAATACAAAGGAACAAACTATTGAGGAAAAAAAAAAGACACAATGAATCTCAGAACAGTTATGTTGAATGAAGGAAGCCAGACGTATGATAATCGTATGCATATGATTCCATATAGAACTTCACAAAATGCAAATTTATCTAGAAATCTGAGAAAGCAGATCAGAGGTTGCCTGGGCATGGGGAGTTGGAGTCCTGGTGGTTGGGTGGCAGGGGCAAGGGGGCACAGAGAAGGCAGGAAAGGAGAATTACAAAGGTCCATGGGGAAACTTTGAGGGTGAAGGATACGTTCAATGTGGTGATGGTTTTATGGTGTCTACAAATGTTAAAACTTACCAAACTGTATACTTTAAATATGTGTATTTTACTATACGTCAATTATATAAAAACAAAAGGCTCCGGTCCTGACCAAGTCAGTGCTGTACACTGTACAATGTCAATGTTAATGACAGTAGCCTTCTTGAGTTTTCACTTCCCACTGTGTGAAAAGAGATGATTCCACAAGCCCTTCATGTTCTGTCAGCTTGGTTGCACCAGGGGTCACTCATTCCAGCAGTCGTAAGTTTGTGATGATCTCAGGCCCTTCCAATCAGCCTAAAGACCTGGAAGACAGGGAAGGCCCCGAGCTGACAGCCACTCAGAAGGCCCCAGTGATATCCCTGTCCGAATCACCATCCAGTGTACCCCACAGCCAGGAATCAACCTTGGCTCTGTGTGGCTGCCCCAGACCAGCCTGTGCCCTTTGCCTCCTTCTTCTCTCTGCACCAGCTGGTGTTTGGTCAAGCTCTCCTTCATCAGCCACTTGGCACCTGAGCAGCAGGTCTGATTCTGGACTATGGTTTGGCCTCTCAGACAGGCAGGACTTCACTGGGAAAACACCAGCAGGACATTCAGACTTTCCCTCCAAACAGCCACAGGTGAAACGTAAGCACTGGTGCTCCATGCTCTAGGTTTCCTGAATCAAAGGCAAAACCCTCAGTCTGCCATGACCTGATCCCAGCAGCCAACCCTGACTCACTCAATCCCCGCACCAGTGGAAGCATACTCTCAGAGCTGGGTTTAAAGATTCCTCTTCCTCTGAGGACTGGCCTGACCCCCATTTCCACATTTGGCTCTTACTTCAATCTCTTCAATACATCAGCCCATCTCTCTATTTAACTGAGTTCCTGGGACCCTCTCCTTTGGCCTCTCACATTATTCCCATTTTATTTACTTGGGCTGGATACCAGAGACAGTACCCCTGGCCCATCCATCAAGGCTTCCCTGTATGTGTACCTTCATGAAAACAAAAACTAATCTCTCCTGCCTCCCACTGTATCTGACACAAGAACTTTCACAGAGTAGGTGATGAACATCTAAAGGCCTTCAACGGAGACCAGAGGAACCAGAGATCAAATAGCCAACATCTGCTGGATCATCGGAAAAGCAAGAGAGTTCCAGAAAAACATCTTTTTTTTGTCTTTATTGACTATACCAAAGCCTTTGACTGTGTGGATCACAATAAACTGTGGAAAATTCTGAAAGAGATGGGAATACCAGACCACCTGACCTGCCTCTTGAGAAATTTTTATGCAGGTCAGGAAGCAACAGTTAGAACTGGACATGGAACAACAGACTGGTTCCAAATAGGAAAAGGAGTACATCAAGGCTGTATATTGTCACCCCGCTTATTTAACTTATATGCAGAGTACATCATGAGAAATGCTGGGCTGGAAGAAGCACCAGCTGGAATCAAGATTGCCAAGAGAAATATCAATAACCTCAGCTATGCAGATGACACCACCGTTATGGCAGAAAGTGAAGAAGAACTAAAGAGCTTCTTGATGAAAGTGAAAAAGGAGAGTGAAAAAGTTGGCTTAAAGATGGTTCTCAACATTCAGAAAAGTAAGATCATGGCATCTGGTCCCATCACTTCATGGGAAATAGATGGGGAAACAGTGGAAACAATGGCTGACTTTAATTTTGGGGGCTCCAAAATCACTGCAGATGGTGATTTCAGCCATGAAATTAAAAGAAGCTTGCTCCTTGGAAGGAAAGTTATGATCAAACTAGACAGTATATTAAAAAGCAGAGATATTACTTTGTCAACAAAGGTCCATCTAGTCAAGGCTATGGTTCTTCCGTAGTCATGTATGGATGTGAGAGTTGGACTATAGAGAAAGCTGGGCACAGAAGAATTGATGTTTTTGAACTGTGGTGTTGGAGAAGACTCTTGAGAGTCCCTTGGACTGCAAGGAGATCCAACCAGTCCATCCTAAGGAGATCACTCCTGGGTGTCCATTGGAAGGACTGATGTTGAAGCTGAAACTCCAATACTTTGGCCACCTGATGGGAAGAGCTGACTCATTTGAAAAGACCCTGATGCTGGGAGGGATTGGGGGCAGGAGGAAAGGGGGACAACAGAGGATGAGATGGTTGGATGGCATCACAGACTCGATGGACATGGGTTTGGTGGACTTCGGGAGTTGGTGATGGACAGGGAGGCCTGGCGTTCTGTGGTTCATGGGGTCACAAAGAGTCGGACACGACTGAGTGACTGAACTAAACGGAGACCCCAACATGAATGCGTACACTTACTAAGTGTATATAAAAAGGCTGAGTATGTAGCAGCTTAGAAACATGCCATTTCATTCATTTTTATCATCAAATGGAAAAGTTATCAGTACCATCAGAGCTGACTATAGCTACTGTGACACCCTATTAAAGTGACTTATGAGGAGTCACATAGAATTATTTTTGTTTTAATTTAATATTGTTTGGTTTTTAAAGGCTTCATCTTTTCTATATCTTATACTGTATTTTGAAAACTGAACCACATTCTATCATTCTTTTCAAGAAACTAATTTTTCAGTTTGTGCTTAGAGTAAAAATTCAATATTAAGAAAGTTTATTTCAAATATACTGTGCATATATATCAAATACCCAAATATTATTTCCCCTTCCAGTGCTCTGAATATGATATGATCACAACATTCAGAAGTGACATAATAAGCCCAGGTCTTGTAAAGATAAATGAAAGACAGTCAGTGCTCTTACAAAGAACACTTTTTAAACACGCATGCCGATGATGGGTTTTCCTTTATTCTTACTGAATTTCGCTTTTCTCCCCACCAGTGCACAGGGCTATTCACTTCCCTTTTAGACCACGAGCACCTGAGTTCTACCTCTGCCCAGGTATGGTGTCACTGGGTCAACCAGCTGCATCCTTGGATTTCCCAACAGGCACTGCGGTTCCTGGGTATCCAATTTATGTGATGCATTGTCCATCAGTTGCCCTAACTCCAGGCTACGTGACCAGCCCACCTGTGCCCGTCCACATTAGGAGCTGCCTCACTTACAAACCCGTGCTGCTAGTGCTGTGAGGTGTTCTCCCTCTCCCCCATCCCCTCCTCCCCGCTCCGCTCCCCTCCCCTAAGAAGCCAAGGAAATGTTGCCAGTTCTCTATTCCATGGATCTTGGGCTATATGCAACTTACTTCACTTTCATCACTAAGTGGAATTCTGTGCCCTGTACACCTGGCCCGGGCATGGAGGCACTAAGTAGCTTTTGCTCGTTGGTCACATGCAATTCTTCACTTACAAGTAGAGCTTTTATTCTGCTGCAACCGGTCCAAATCACAGAGTGTGCCCCATTCACCAATGACTCACACACAGCCGCTGACTGCTCCCATTTCTTTGCCATTTATTCTGGTAGATCCTATGGTGTCCACTTTGTATCAGCAGTGTTTGTGTCCAATCCATATATGTAAACAAGCCGAAGTAAGGAGGTTGTCTTTTTCTTTACTTGAACCTCCAAATCTTACAGAATCTCAGGGAAACAGGTCTAGCCCCACCCCTGCCACTGCCTTCTGAAGCTTCTGTGTGGAGGTTATCTGAGTATAACAAAGCAGAACCATGAGCAACAGAGCCACCCATCCATGCACGAGGTAAGGGCGAGGCAGGCAGAGCCTGAAGCACCAATGTCAGGAACACCAAGGAGCAGAGCAAAGCTACAAACCCAAAGAGAAAAACCCAGGAGAGCAGCAGCCACAATTTGCAAAGTCGGAGAATGGAAGATAAGAATTACTCTGTGTTACACTACAATGGTGGATACAAGTGTACCTCTGTCCAAACTCACAGCATGGACAACACCAAGAGTAAGCCCTAATGTAAACTGGGGCCTCTGGGTAACAGGGACGTGTCACTGTAGGGTCCTCAACTGTGACAAATGCACCATATGGAGGGGGTGGGAACAAGGGGAAGTCGTGGGGTGGAAGCAGAGTGTATATGGGTACCTTCCTCTTAATTTTGCTGTGAACCTAAAAGTTCTCTAAAAAATAAAGTTTATTAATTAAAAACTGTTAGAGCCAAAAAAGCCAAAAACAGATAGCTTTTTCCCATGCCGACCTCACCTGCAAGTAAGTGGCTTAACCCGTTTATAACCTGATTCTCCAAGGTGGACAGATGGTTTTCCCTGGAGCAGTTTCAAGTCACCAGACACAAACCAACAAGCCTTAAACAAGCGGACAGAGTTTTCTTTTTCTTGTGCGCAAAGATGCACAAGTTCAGGCGCCTATGACTTTTTGTCAACCTCCCCTTCAGCAGCCAGGCAGCTGCGCAGACCGCGGACTGGGTACAACAGCAGCCAACGGTTTCTTACCTCCAAGAAGGAGAAGGGGAGGGAAGGCTTTAAAATCAACATGCTCAGGGCGCCAGAGCTGAAACTGAAAATGGACACAAACAAATGCCTAGAAGAAACTGGAGGCTCTGGGCCTCTGCCTCAAGACTCAGAACGCACACAACAATGTCTACTCTTAAGGCTCCTGGGGACATCTCAGCACCTAACTACACTTCTGAGAAGGCAGAGGATACCAGGCCCCATTTGAACATGTTCCAGTACTTTATCTCTGGATGGTCTCCCTGACAATCCCAGGAACTCTGTAACTTCTAGTGTGTAGCCTTAAAGCAGGCATGAGTGTATACTGTGGTCAGAAAGGGGAGCTCCCTCTCATGTGTGATGTGGTCAAGAGGTCTTCTTCCCTAGTGCATAAAGTATCAGGAGGTCTTCTCCTCTAGTGTATAATGTGGTTGGGAGGTCTTCGCCTTTTCAGTGTATGTTTCAGCCCAGAGTGAAGCTGTCCCTGTTCCTCAACTTCTTTCCAACTTGGCCCCAAGGAAGCATCTTCTTGACTTAAAGAACAAGGACAGTGTTGAGGGAGCATGTGTTCTCAGTTGCTCAGTCATGTCCAACACTCTGTAGCCCCAAGGACTGTAGCCTGCCAGGCTCCTCTGTCCATGGGATTTCCATGCAAGAATACTGGAGTGGGTTGCCATTTCCTTCTCCAGGGAATCTTCCTGACCCAGGGATTGAACTCACATCTCCTGCATTGGCAGGCAGGTTCTTTATACCACTGAGTCACCTGGGAAACCCTTGTGTAGAGGGAGCCCACCCCTCCCCCACTAATCAGAGTATTTATCTTGGACATCGTGTTTTAATAATAGACCTCTATGCAAAATCTTCAACAGAAGAAAATATTTGAATGCTTATCAAAAGCCCTACCAGTCACTGAAACAGATGACCTCTAAGATATGCTCAATGAAAAGAAAAAGAAATCCATGTTTATATAGGTCACCTAAATAGTTTCAGACTATCAGAAATTTTTAAATATACCATTTGCTAAACTCTAGTTTATTCCTACAAGAACTTCCTCACTTAATATATTCTGAAGTATCCTAAAATTCTCAAGAAAGGTGTGTGAAAATGCATTTATTGGAAATGGATAAAGAAAAAGCTTAGAAGGAGATGGTCTGAAAAATAAACTCTGTTTTCTTCAAAGGAAATGCCATCAGAAGAGATGGCAGGACCTCTATCTAGTGGGTGACTCTATGAGTAACTATCTGCTCCAGAGGGCTTTGCACATTTACAGGCAGGAGCGACAATGCTACCCCATTCACAGACCTGTAACAAAGCTCAGTCACTGGAAATGCTTCACAGATTGTATAAACCAGGAATAATATAAGCACCATTATAATAATATTTTGGCCACCTGATGCAAAGAGCCGACTCATTGGAAAAGACCCTGATGCTGGGAAAGATTGAAAGCAGGAGGAGAAGGGGACGACAGAGGATGAGATGGTTGGATGGCATCGCTGACTCAATGAACATGAGTTTGAGCAAGCTCCGGGAGATGGTGAAGGACAGGGAAGCCTGGCGTGCTGCAGTCCATGGGGTCGCAAAAAGTCGGACGCGACTGAGCGACTGAACAACAACAATTATAATAATATCTGTTGAGAATTTTATGTTATAAACTGTCCTAAACCTAAGATGGGCACCATATACATTACTAGTTCTTGTGACTTTTTTTAGGACTATTGTAACATTAATAGTACTGGAGTAAAAAAAAGCATCCTATCATTAACTAGAGGGAAGAAAGAGAAAAACAAGGGAGGGAAGGAGAAGTAGGGAGAGAATACGATGAGAAGAAGAGGAAGGAGACAACTACAGATAAGAGGGTCCGACCCTGCTGCGGGTGAGCATTCTCCCCAGAAAGCCTTGGCCGCAGAGCCAGGGGGCTGGCTCCCGTGTGCAGACTGAAGAGCCTGAGGTCAGCCCTGCCTCTCAGCACCCTCAGAGGACCCTGCAGTTCCATGCATCAGAGAGCAGGGGTTATTAAGCAGGGCCTGGCCCACGGCTGAGGGGACTCAGTGACCTGTGACTGACTCTCATGCTGACGAGGCCCCAGCAAGTTCGAGGCTGGCCTGGCACAGAGCAGTGGCCTCTCCGAAGCTGCCCTGTTTCTACCAGGCGAGTCGCTTGCACCATGGGCACCCGTGTTTTCATGAGAGTCCCTTGCAGTTTTACCTTGGCAGATGGGGCAACAACTGACCCAGATATTTATTTCTGATGTCACTTAGACGAAAAAAAAAAAAAAATGAAAGAAAGAAACCTCATTCTCAAGTTTTAAAAATTGTTAGTCATTATGAAGTAATTAAGACCCAAAGTATTACATAAAACTCCTCGAACAGCTCAACCCCCCTCTAAGGGTTTTTTCCTCATATTACATTACGACTCCATTAGATGTGATTTGAAAATAACGATGCGGGCATATTCATCAATTGCTTTTGCAATTGTTTCAAGAACTGCTTGCTATAGCAAACTCCTCTTCATCTCCCTCCTAAATCTCTGAGAATATAATCCCAAAATAATGAAAGAACAACCTATTTCTAGTGCTGGATGAGTATAATGTTTTTACTATTGTTCCTTCTCATTTATTCTCCATTTAAATGGCCTATTCAAATTTTACATCAGATATGCCGAAATACTGACACATGTAACTACTTGGAGTCTGTCGGTCTATTGACCTTTGACCACCACACCTGTTCCCAACTGTGAATTAAGCTGCTCAAGGAGAGAGGTGATGGAAAAGTCAAACAAGCTAGAGAAAATGAAAACATCAAGGACATAAGAAGAATATACTGAACATACAATATCTTCAGAGACTCTATAAAGCATCAAAATTCATTCATCAACTCTCCTCGTAAATGACAAACAACAGAAAATAATACAGAGGTGTCCTCGGCCACTAAACACAGCAAGGAGGGAAGGTTATGAGCCTGAGGAGCCGAGGTCTTGTGTTGCCTCCTGTTTTGGTGCTTGCCAGCTGTCAGCTCTTTGAAGCTATAGAAATATCTTTCTCCTCCTCTGTGATGCTTAATTGCTGGATTGAATTATTGTAGCAAACTCGAAATATCTCTAGCAAAGGGTGCTCAAGTCTACCGTGTTCCAACCCTGGGAACTCTGGACAGCCTGTTAGCATGGTGGCTCCATGGCTGTGTGAGTGCGAGAGACCACGTGACTTTGTCAAGCCTCTGCCCAGGTACAGGCGCTCTGGTTCTGGAAGCCAGGGGTGAAGAGCATACTGTGAGGACCAAAAGCTTCTCTGAGTTCAGTAAGAGTGCACGAATGTGTCATTCATCTTCACAATGTCATCTCTCTTACAGACTGAAGATCAGGAGTAGACGTGAGAGAGAGGGTTCGTCGGGCCTTCGGGACTGGTTGGTGGACAAAATCAATTTGCAGACAGTTCCCAACTCCACAGGCCCTGCAGGTCCACAGCCCAGACTGGAAACCAGACCTAGGGAAGCTCTGAAAGAGGGCGAGGCAGTAACACCCACTGGTCGGATGATTTCCTTTTTTGTTCCGAGGCTGAGGGAAATGAGAGATGCCAGCATACAGGTTAACAGGAGAGGCTCTGGTGGGCTTTGCTGTTACACTCTCAGCTCTGCTCCTGGCTGCTCCTAGACTCAGCCCTGAGAGCATCCAGGTCTCAGAACATACGAACTGACTGGTAAAAAAATCCCAGCGCTCGATTTTTTTAAAAAACAAAATCTAGCTTCACTGAAATGATAACCAGGACTTAGCTGACAAAAAATAATGATCTCTCGAAATCTTAACATTTTCAAACTCAACAGCCACATCCATTCTGAAATCTTGATTCCCATCCTCACTTAAAAGGCCATGATGAATGGACAGCCTGTATTTGGTCCTAGGGGTTATAACTAGGAATCACAGGACCCCAACCTCAGGGTTTGCTTTCTGCCTGGTGGTTTGAGAGAGGTAAGCATTTTCATCCTGCCTACTACAAGTTCAAGGTTAATATTACGTCTAATATAAAAGGAGCAGAAAGTGATCAAATTGCTTATAGCAAGAACTTGAAGAGCAGAATTCTTGCATTTTCAGGGACATGTCAATAACTTAGTAATTTACCTTGACTGACACTGAAAAGAGTACAATAAGACTTAACTATGCACTAAAGAGAGCTTTAATGTAGTCTGCAAGGAATTAAGAAAGAGTTTTATGTTGCTTGGTAAAATCTGCTAATAACAGAACTCATTACTACTTTGGAAAAGAATGGGGTCATTAATCTCACGCAAGATACACAGACATGTACATCCACCCAAACACTTCAGAAATCAAGTCGAACTAAAAAAGCATATTGAGTTTCTTCTATTAGTGGGAAAATTACTCAGTGCTTTGTTAGAGCTCTTAAGCATGGAGGAAACTAGGATTTGCATGTGGAGAGGGGGTTGGATATGACCTCCTGAGAACACAGAAGAGGAAAAGAAAACATCGGCTTTTGTTTGTTGTGTCATGAGCACATTCCGTGTGCTGAGCCCATGACCCTGCCAAGCGACGCTTCCTGACCCACTGCTTTTATCTTTAATATGCCCAAGAGCTGAAGTCACAGAAAGCATATGTCCTGGATTTGCTACTCCCAATATGACATGATTTGATTTTCAAATAAGAACCTCACCATAACTCTATGGGCTTCATAGATCAGCAATACCCCCCATTTTATAAGAAAGGCAACTCTTTGAGGATAAAGAGTAATATGGCCTTGGCATGGACATCGCAGTGGGAGTTGACAGGACCCTCCCAATCTCTGCTCCTCCCAAGCCCTGGCACCTGCTCAAGACTTCTACCAAATGCACCGCGTGAAAATCCACCAGAGTCTTCTGATGATAAAGAAAAATGTCTGGGCCTTTGAGTTTCCGTGGTGACTGTGTAGATCTCCCTTATGAGAGAAAGTTGTACAGCCTCTTTCATGCTTCTGGGTTTGGTGCCACTTGGCTGTGCAGATTTCTAAAAGCTTTTGAATAGACTAATGAACATGGAATTGTTCTGAACATCTGTAAGCAAAATACGAAAAGATATTACCCAGTGAATGAACATCCTGGGTTTTCTTGCCAGAAATGGGGTTATTTGTGTATTAGGCTAATGCACTGAAATTAACCCAGAATGCTTATCCATGGCAGAATGTCTTTTCATATTTTCATCTGTGTCGTCGTGATTATAAAATGTAAGGATAATTCTCTATCAGGGTATTCAAGACACTGAATGGCTCAATTACTTCTAAAATCAACGTAGGAAAGCAACAGCATGCCAGTTAATCAGTTGGTTTGCATAACAAGTGTGCGATCTGTGTGAGTATGCATGTGTGTATTTGTGTATGTGTGTGTGTCTACAACCAGGGTCAGCACAACTCTTTAAATGTGAAAGATCAAGCTTTCATCTGACTACAGAGAAAGAATTCTGGCAGACAGGTACTAGCATTTTTCAACTCTGTTTCACATACAATGATACAGAGTACCTAATACAATGTCTTGCATATATGGTACATTCCCAATGAATGGTGAATTTAATTCATACAAGAAAGCCTACATGAAATTGAGGCTCCTCCTGGCTGTGCCCTCCCAGGCTTTTACGGGTTCTCCAGTGCCAGGCATATAGTCAGCTGTTAAGGAACACCATGTGAATGAATGAATCCTTGGAAATCATTTTAGGAACAGAAGGATGGGGACCAGACAAATGAGCAAGAGCAGCCTAACAGTGGCTGTGAGCAATGCTACCCTGCATCCCAGCTGAGACTGGATTCTTGGTGCAGGAGCTGGTGGTGGCCAGCTCGCAGAGGACTCAGAATTCAGGCTTAAAATACCCAGCAAGGACTTCCTTGGTGTACAGTGGCTAAGACTCTACACTTCCAATTCTGGGGAGCAGGGTTCGATCCCTAGTCAGGGAACTGAACTCCCACATGCCACAACTAAAGATCCTGAGGGGCACAACTAAGACCTCGTGCAGCCAAATAAAGACAAATAAAACAAATAAATACAGATTAAAAAAAAAACCACCTGGCAGATGCAAGTTTCTCAGTCTCTGAGCTCCAGCGCCAACTGATGAATCTGAGAAAGGGAAGTTTAAGTGCCTATTACAGGAGGGTGGTCACTCTTAAATCAGGTTGAAATGAAATGATGGACACGTGTGAGGGACAGGGGATCTGTAAGGAAATGCAAAGACCACAGCCTTTGGAAAATCATGGTGACCAGGCTCCCGACTCTCAGCTTCGAAGGCCAAATTCCATTTCTACACTGAATTTAACAAGGTTAATCCAACACAGAGAGAATGACCTGTGTAGACTAAACTCACAACCGACTGACACATACGTCTCAGGATAGCATCTTACTGAATTGGAAATGAGCGTTAGAACTATCTGGCTGGCCTTGTCTCCTTGCTCTTTCTTCCTGTAAATAACCTCCCTAGGAGGACAAAAGATGAGAAGTTTCTACAGAGTGCTGATCAGATCAAGTGCAGTTAGTGATAGAACTTAAAAGTGTCATGGCCTCAGGCTCTGGGAACCTGCTGCTGTTAAGTTGCTTCAGTCGTGTCCGACTCTGTGCGACCCCATAGACGGCAGCCCACCAGGCTCCCCCGTCCCTGGGATTCTCCAGGCAAGAACACTGGAGTGGGTTGCCATTTCCTTCAGCCAAACCTTACGGAGCAACCTATGTGGGGTGGGAGGCAGCAGGACCTCCCCTTTTCCAGGTTACTCGGAGGTCCTGAAGAGCCAGAAGCCGAGCTCTCTTCTAAGAGACTGCCTATCTCAGCTCTGATGCGTTACAGGTTTATTTCATTCCTAAAAGGCAACTTTGCAAACGCCCAAGGAACTGTTTTCCCCAAGGATCTTCTACGTGTGTCAGGCTTTAGATGCACACACATCACCCAACACGTAACAGACCCGCTGGGGAATCATTAATGAATGGCCTCATGGGGGCCGCCTCCTCTCCTGGCTCTTACTAGAAGGCACAGGTCTTTTCCACATGCCGAGGCACAACTCCAGTTCAGGTTTCTGAATTGCTGGCCCATCAATAACCACATAGAAATCCACTGGTCAGACATTAATAGACAGCCTGTCTGGGTACATACTTGCTTTCACACTCACATGCATACCCACTAGCAAGTGGGCATGACCAACTTCATAAAGTGGTTCTGGTTCCATGGTTTGTGATCACTGATCTGTTCATCAAGACAATACTCGTGGAAGCTCGGACACAAGCTCTCACTGCTGGAAGCACCTCCAAGGTGATCGTTCATGGCAGAAGGGAATAAGAGCTAATTTCATGGGTTTTGAGAACCCCTTCCTGAGTGTGAGCCCTGTAATTCTGGAACCTGCCCCAAGAAATCCAATGGCAACTCAGACTCAGGTGTCCTTCTCTGTGAGGGAAGGAGGTTGGCAAACAATCCAGGTCCTTAGGCTTCTTTTCTGGAAGGAAAGAAGAAAGAGAGGGAGGAAGGAAGGAAGGAATATCTTTAAAAAGACTCCTGGTTGTGACCAATGTCTTCCAAGCCTAACTGCAAACACAAGAGTAAGCAATTTGAAATAAATGCAAATACCAAAGCACAGACTAGTATTTCTCTCACATGAAACCTCAGCAATGATTATACATCTTATCAGAGCCTGGGGTTTTCTCTCCTGCAAGGCAGACCCACCCAGGGCTGACTTGTTCAACAAGGCTTTGAGCACCCTAGGCCCCAGTAGGGAGGCCCAACCACTACAGCTTGTTCTCTGTTTCCCCCATCCCTCTCCTTGGTCAAAAACCTTTAATTAGCTGGTTACCATAATTATGCTAGCTGGGGACCTTGCTTGTTCTCCTTCCCTGCTATTCCCACAAATCTGAAGGCTCCATCACTTCTGGGCCAGACGGACCTTTCCATCACAGCCTCTCTATGCATTTTTGTTTTTCTCTTTCATGATCAGAACAACAACAACAGCAACAACAACAACAAAAAGCCTGGGGAAAGAAATCATCTCTCCCTCTGTGTCTGGAAAAAACCCTATAACTATCTTTGCCCAATCAGGAGCAAGTTTCCATGACAACCATGCTTCCGAATGCCACCACTAACTTAGCAGGTAGTGTTCACATCAAATAGAGAGTTCTTTACCAACCTCCGTGATTTCTGTATTTCACCATTGCTACAGGCCTCTGTAACATGCCAGATGTCGGCATGAACTATATCTTAAAAGGGATTTTTTTCCTTTTTCCTTGCAAACATCACCAAGACCCAGAAGACTGCTTGCTATTTTCCTTACAGTAATCATGAAAAAGCATACCAAAAGGTTCAAAAGTATACATGAAAGAAAACGTGGGAAGAAGGGAAGCATGAATAGGTGGATGGGAAATGGCTGGGCCATGATGACAGCTGGGTGACTTACACCATGGTCAATGGCATCAGTTTTGAGCTGAGACCTAAAGGTTGGGAGTTATGACCCTGGCTAAGTCACTTATTTTCTCTGAGCCTCAACACTCCCTTCGTGAAAAACAGAAACTGAGACCCTTCATGGGGCTGTTTGAAAGACTGGATGGAAAAAAAAGCAAAGATGAAAAAAGCTCTTGTACAATGTTTGGCCAGTAGCTCAAGGGTAAAGAACCTGCCTGCCATGCAGGAGACTCAGGAGATACGGGTTCAATCCTGGGTCGGGAAGACCCCTGGAGAAGGAAATGGCAGCCCACTCCAGGATTCTTGCCTGGGAAATCCCATGGACAGAGGACCCTAGAGGGGTACAGTCCATGGGGTCACAAGGAGTTGGATATGACTGAGCACAAGCTACTTAATGGTGTCTGGCACACAGTAGGAACTCAACAAAGGGCAATTATCATGTTGTTCTTCTTATGGTGAAGAACTTAATTGGAGAGAGTCTGAGCAAACAGCAACCACAATATTCTAACTGATGATTAACATTTTGCTGGTAGAGAGTAACAATATAAGCAGAAGATATCTGGATGTTATCTTAGCAACCTTTTCTCTTAAGCTATTAAGTTGTGTCTGCAATTATAGGAAGGAATATATTCATTTCCATTCCTAAGACTTAAGAGGATACACCTGGGCAATCTCCAGGGTTCATCTGAATCTCTCTATTTATAGTTCTGCATAAGCTGTTTCATTTTGAAACAGAAGCAAAGGGAAAAAGAAGATTAACCATTAACAAATTTGTCTGATATACTATATTCTCAACATCAATCAGAATATTTCACTTCTTCTCCAGAAGGAAGAAAAATAAGAATAGGAATATTTTTATGATAATTTCATAGTTGCACAGTTCAAATCTCACATCAAAACCAGAATTCATATTGTAGCAAACACATCAACATGCTCATTATTGAACAAATTCCTACACTCCAGTTCCTCCCTGACTCATCCTCAGTGCCCTTAAAGAGCTGAGAGGGCCCTCCACAGATAACACCAATGTGAACCTTT
The DNA here is from genome assembly GCF_029378745.1 of Bos indicus. Classification (NCBI taxonomy): domain Eukaryota; kingdom Metazoa; phylum Chordata; class Mammalia; order Artiodactyla; family Bovidae; genus Bos; species Bos indicus. Next base: position 8,823,573 of record NC_091767.1, read on the forward strand.
ATTTTTAAACAATAAAACTATTTACATATTTTTAAAAATCCTACTTCTGTCAATGTGATGGACTATATGCTAGATAAACTCTCTCTATTAAGAACTGTTTAAGATAGTAAATAAAATATTCTTTTAAAAAATGTGTTTCACAGTATAGATGTGCCTCAAAAAATTCAAAACAGAACTATTATATGATTCAATGACCTCTCTTCTGGGTATATATACAAAGATAGAGAAATCCACGTCTTAAAGAGACATCTGGGTTCCCATGCTCACTGCAGCATTATTTGAAATGGACAAGGTATGGAAACAATCTTAAGTATTTGTCAGTGAAGGGAAAAAGAAGACATGCCACATACACAATGGAACATAATTCAGCCTAAAAATGAAGGAAATCCTGCCATGTGCAATAACATGGATGAACCTGCAGGACATTATGCTAAGCAAAATAAGCTAGACACAGAAAAAAATACTATACGATTTCACTCAGAAGTGGAATCTAAAAAAAACTGAACTCACAGAAGCAGAGTAGAATGGTGGTTACCAGGGAAATGGGGAGATGTTGGTCAAAGCGTACAAACTTTCCTTCATGTAAAACAAATTAGTTCTAGAGATGCAATGTACAGTGTGGTGACTGTACTTAATACAGTGTTATATACTTGGAATCGTCTAAGAGAATAGATCAAAGGTGCTTTCATCACACATTAAAAAAAGTTTGTGAGGAGATGGGTATGTTAATTAGCTTGATTATTAGAATAACTTCACTACGTATACCAAAGTATCACATTTTACATCTTAAATATATACTACTTTTATTTTAAAAATGAAAAATAAAGTTTTAAAATAGAAAAATAATACGTTTTAAATGCTCCTGGAGCTGGCAGAAAGACAAAAAATCTTCAAAGGCCAGAAACAATAAAACAAAACAAATTCCAGAAAGACGATTTGGTAATTGAGATAGAGGATGTCATGGAAGCATCTGCCTATCCAGGTCAGCAAATATTTTTCTGTAAAGGTCCAGATCATAAACATTTTAGGTTTCAGAGGACATACAGTCTCAGAGGCATCCACTCAACTCTGAGACTGTGGCATGAAAACATTCACAGATAACATAAACAAAGAGCAAACGACTGTGTTTCAAAAAGATTTTACTTATATAAACAGACAGCAGGCAGAATTTAGCCTCCAAGCCACAGTTTGCCTTTCCCTCAGTATAGCCTGATTTTTCATGTTTTTCCCTCAAGAAAGAAGTCTGGTAGATGACATTCTTGTCCCAGGTGATAGAATGATGCGGTAACGGTCCCAATTTCTTCACATCACCCTGTAAACACACAGACTCCAGGCTAGACCATGTGACCTGCTGTGGTCAATGGGACCATAGTAAATGTGATACAGAAACTTGAAAAGTACTAGCAGAATGGCGCTTGTTCTCTCTTACTCTGCATCCACTATCGCGTGAATTTACCCAGGCCAGGGTGCTGAAGATATACTCATCATCCTCATTACCCTAGGCAAGAAGAGGTGATGGCAGCAGAAATTGCCCAATATATGATGAAGCCACTGATGACCAATCAGCACCCAGGGAACCCAACAGTCGACTGCAGTCCCATGAATGAACCCAGATGAAATCAGCAGAAGAACCATCCAGCTGAACGTAGTCTAAATTGCTGACCCACAGAATCATAAGGTAACAAATGATCATTTTAGAGATTACGTTTCAGGGTGATTCTTCTGCAAGAAAAGCTACATGGCACGTTCTGTAGGAAGTCTATTGTTTTCTGAATATAAAAAGTGAAAGGTCAGCAACTATATTTATAGAAATGGGCAAGAGAAAACTGAAAAAAACACACAAAAAATTTATTTCCATTTTGTTTTTTGTTTTTTTTTATCTTTTTTTTTAAATTTTATTTTTAAACTTTACATAATTGTATTAGTTTTGCCAAATATATTTCCATTTTGAAGATCCTGTCACCTGCCAGCAGGGACAAGTCCGGAAAGTCTTCCTACCTGAGCAGACTTCTTTATAAGTAGGATTGGGAGTATAGCCTCCTGCAAAACCAACTTGAGTTGAATATACACCTTTCAGGGTCCAGAATTTCCTTTCAGCTCCCCAGAAACAGCCCATTCCTAAGAAAAACATGATACTGGTTAGTCCTTTATTAAAAACAAGGCAGTCATTGCATATCAGGAGTTCTGTCACACTAGGAAAACGTTCTTCTTGTTATCTGGTAATCAAACATGAGTAAGATTTTATCTTTTAAAGAAGTAGAGTTTTTAACGTCTATAAAGAATTTAATTTAAGGTTGTTTTCACAGAATGTCTCTTTGCTTTTGTTAGTGTTGTTCAGTCATTATGTCTCACTCTTTTTGACCCCATGCACTGCAGCATGCCGGGCTCCTCTGTCCTCCACTATCTCCCCAGGTCTGTTCAAATTCATGTCCATTGAGTCAGTGATGCTTTCTAATCATCTCATCCTCTTTGCTTTAGTTGTGTAAAAACTTTTAAAAAAACCTCAAATTTTAATAGTTTGTAAAGTTATACCTTTTGAAATAATATAGCAAAAGGATAACTGGATTTGATGAATGATTTCCACACTCCATTCATTATGGACTTGTCAAAACATAATAAGTTGTAGGAACAGTAGAAATTTATTTAATGATCAGTATCCTGGTCAGGCTTTCTTTAAAAATTCTAACAAAGGAAGGTAACACTAAATTACTGATTTAAATGGGAAAACATCCCCCAGATCAAAACAGATTGACACAGTATTTGATTAACAATTTCACACATGTGTTCAGTTTGAAATTTTTTTTAATTCATTAGAAATTTTCATGTGATAAATCACTGCTCACCAAAAAGAACATTTTTCTGAGTTCAATTACTGAATATGATAAAGAAAGAAAGAGACAGAGGAAGGCAGGGAAAGAGAGTAACAAATAAAGGCACAAAAGTTGTTTTCCATTCAATTAGCACACATGTGCTCACACCAGTGGTTAGGTATTAGATTCCTTTGAATATATGATGAAAACTAAGACCTACCTCCCAAGAATGCACATACTTACACTCATCTAAAATGTTGTATTACATTTCCTTGTCTCCAGATAAAGAACCTTCCTTTTTCTACCATGAATTTCTAAACTTCCACAACTATTCTGTGGTCAATTTCTAGACGTAAACAAGATTACTGCCTTACTCAAGTTTACCTGGCTTTATTAAGTCATATATAATTAAAATATTGGGTAGAACAACAGTTATCAAATTAATATATGCCTCCTGCTTTAACAATCACTAGATCTGTTAGATTTGATGACAGAGCTAAAAGAAAAATTAGAAGTTTAGTGAAATTCTTGACACTTGTTAATATTCTACTTTAAGAATTCAGAGCAACAACCACCAAAACCAAATGTGCATGATGTTATACATTATACAAAAATACACTTGCTCAAATGTGATGGGAAACATACTAACCGAAAATAGGCTAAGTTAAAAAATATGATAGAGCCAAATGATGAAATTTAATGCAGTAAAAAGTTACTGTTGTGGTAACAATGCAATATGGAAATATGTATATAACTGCATCATAATTAACCCAAAGCTAAATTTAAAAGGGAATAAGACAATTATAGGCGTGTTCTTATTATAACTATGAAAAAATATTCATACCAAAATAGACTAGAAAGAAATACATAAAATCATAATCATGATTATATTACAGTGGTGAGAATACACAATTTTTTTTTCAAGTTCTTATATAATAGGTTCACATTACTTTAAAAACAAAAATACATACCTTTTAAAAAGGAAAGCAAACAATTCAAAGAAAAAATAAGCATCTGCATTGTTCGAGTTACATGCCACTAAATATCATTTTTTTCTGTTTACAAGTGAATTGTTTGCTACTAGTGAATGTAACTGGGCTTCCTTGGTGGTTCAGATGGTAAAGAATCTGCCTACAATGCAGGAGTGAATATGACTAGGTATTTACTGAGTATTCCTAAAAACTGACCATCCTCAAGTCTCTGGAACAAGAATTCACTATTAATTTTATTTCATTGCATTCCTGAGATGAGGGGACTATATTAGTCAGAGTTTTCTGAAGAAACAGAACCAACAGGATTTAAACAGATCTATATAGAGAGATTCATTATGAGGAATTTGATCCTAAGTTATGGAGGCAAGGACGTCCCATGAGCTACAGTCTGCAAGCTGGAGGCCCAGGAAAGGCATAATCTTAGTCCAAACCTGAAAGTCTGAGAGTCAGGGAATCCAATGATGTGAATCCCAGTCTAAGTTTGAAGGCTGATAACCAGAGCACTGATGTTTGAGGGCAGGAGGAGATGGGTGTCCCAGCTCAGACAGAGTGAATTCACCCTCCGTCTCCTGCTTTGTTCTATGCAGCCCCTCAATGGACTGGATGATGCCCACTCACGCTGGTGAGGTTGATCTATTCCATGTACTGACTCAAATGCTAAGCTCTTGCAGAAACTCTCATGGACACATCCAGAAATGACGCTTCACAGGTTTTCTGGGCATCCCAGAGCCAGGTCAAGTTGACACATAAAATGATCGGTCACGGGAATGACGACAGGGAATCTCTGGAGAAAGACGGGTGAAAAAGGAGCTGGGCAGTACCACTGCACAGAAAAGGCCACAGAGCCATCCAGGAGATGGGCAGTGTGCAAGCTGAAGGCACCTGAGCCTCCGAAGTTTAGTAGTCTGTAGGAGTTGCTGAAGAAAATATTTCTGTGTCTCACAGTGACTAAGCGTGATGGTACGAAAGAGTACTGCACGCCTTCAGTATTCTCCACACACGGTATGGTGCTGGTGTCTAGTCGCTAGGTCGTGTCCAGCTCTTTGGTGACCCCACGGACTGTAGCCCTCCAGGCTCCATGGGGTTCTCCAGGCAAGAATACTGGAGTGGGTTGCCATTCCCTTCTCCAGGAAATCTTCCCGGAACAGGGATCGAACCCATGTCTCCCACACTGTGGGCGGATTCTTTACCACTGAGCCACCAGGGAAGCCCACACAGGGTCTATAACAGGTTGTTTTAGCAGCCAGCTTACCCTGATCGTCGTCTACAGTCCTACTGTCTATGCCCCCAGAGTCTAAATCTCCTATGTCTTCACTACATCCTCATGATATAGATTCATAAAACTTAAAACGACCAAACAAAAATCTACTGAAGGTAGAGAAATATTTACCCACCCCCCTTTTCGTTTACTGGGGATCAAGAAAAGAACTCTGATAGCAAGGAGAATGAACTAGCTCCATCTGGGAAAAGGTCTCCAAGAGGGGCGTGGCTGAAATAATGTCCCAGGGTATATAACCAAGGTTGATATTTCTGTAAAGGTATTTAACTTAGGATGGGGGTGGCTGTAAGAATAAAACTCCTTGAAGCAATCAGATGTTTTATCTAGTGGCTTCCAGTATAACCTAAGCATTCTTTTATTTGCCTTTGAGTATGTATGTGTTTAAACAAAGAGAGGTTTATTTATGGCAGAATGTCTCAGAATTTATGGGTCTAGTAAGCAACACGAATATCATCTAAAATATGTTTTATTTAAAATATTTTATATTTTAACCTTTTATTATAAATAAACCAGATACAGAAAACCCACATGCAACATATGCACAACTCAGTGTGTTATTATACTCGAACAGTCTAGTAACCACCACCCAGCTCAAAATTTAGAATTTGCCATCCACCCCAGGAAACCTTCCTTACATCACACCCCAATCACAACTCTCTTTCTTCCCCCAAGGCTAACCACTGTCTGAATTTTATAGTGTTTACTTATTGATGCTTCTTTTATCATTTTATCATTCTAGGTATCCATCCTGATACTACAGTTTGGTCCTACTCATTTAAAAAATCTGATTATGTCTTTTAAATTCTTTCAGTGGACAGGCTCCCACTCCATTCTAATCCTTTATCCACTGAAGAAAACTCAAGCCACTTGACCTGCAGAATTTCCCACAGTGTAGATTTTGCCAATTGCATTCTCCTGGTGCAAGTCAACCTGTTCCTCTATCCTTAATATTTCCTGCAAATTTGCTGCTGGATCCAGAGGTGTGATCCACACTCAGATTTCATCCTTTGGCAAAACTATGGGTGGTACTATGGTATGTTTTTAACTTTTTAAAAGTTTTTCCAGCTTTATTGGTATATGATTGACATATGACATGTAAGTTTACTGTAAAGAATGTCATCACGTACTTGACACACAAACATACTGTGAAATAATTAAAGCAATAAGGTTAGTTAACGCATTTATCACCTCACACGATTCCAATTTTTTGTAGTGAGAATATGTAAAACTTACTCTCTTAGCAACTTTCAATTATATAGTATTATTAGCTATAGTCACCATGGGGAATATTAGATCCCCAGAATTTACTCATCACTAGAATTTTTTATCCCCCACACACAGACTCTGGAAACCACCATTCTACTCTGTGTTCCGATGAATGTGGCGGTTTCTTTAGATTCCAATGTAAGTGAAATGATACAGTATCTGTCTTCCTCTGTACGACTTATTTCATTTAGGATAATGCCTGAAAGTTCTAGCGTGTTGTCACAAATGGCAGAATTCCTGTTTTTAGTGGCTTTTTATGGTTTTTATCATTATTATTATAGTAATTATTCCATTATGTGTGTGTATATATTTACACACACATCAATAACACGCCTGGAGAATCCCAGGGACGGGGGAGCCTGGTGGGCTGCCGTCTGTGGGGTCACACAGAGTCAGACACGACTGAAGTGACTTAGCACCAGCAGCAACAACACACCATTTTATCCATTAATCTGTTGATAGCCACTTAGGTTGTCTCCATCTGTTGGCTACCATGGATAATGCTGAAATGAACATGGGAGTAGAGATATCTCTTTAAGACAGTGATTTCGTTTTCTTCAGATATATAACTCAGAAGTGGGACTAGTTGATTATATGGTAGTTCTAGTTCTAATTTCTGAGGAACTTCCACACTGCTTTCCATAATGGCTATACCAATTTATATTCCCACCAACAGTGCCCTAGGGTTCCCTTTTCTCCATACCTATGGTATCAGTTGTAATGTCTCCTCTTTCATTTAGAGTTTTGTTTATTTGAACCCTCTCTCCTTTATTCTTGGTTAGTCTAGCTAAAGGTTTGTCAATTTTCTTTTCTCTTTCAAGAAACCAACCCTTTGTTTCAATTATTTTTTTCTGTTGTCTTTCTACTCTCGATTTCATTTACTTCTGCTCTGATCTTTATTATTTCCTTCCTTCTGATAACTTTGGTCTTAGAGTATTCTTTTTCTAAATCCTTAAGGTGTAAAGTAAGGCTGTTTACTTGAGATCTCTCTTTTCCTTCAATGTAGGCACTCATCACTATACACTTCCCTCTTGGAACTGCATCCATCTATATGGATAACCAAGTATCCAAAATAAATTATTATTTATTAAATAATCTATTATTTCCTCATTTATCTCTAATCTCATCTCTATCCTATATCATTTTGAGTGATCCTGTTCTGGGCTATATATTATGTTCCACTCATTTGTCTATTAGGAGAAGGCATGAGCAACCCACTCCACTACTCTTGCCTGGAAAATCCCATGGATGGAGGAGCCTGGTAGGCGGCAGTCCATGGGGTCGCTGAGGGTCGAACACGACTGAGCAACTTCACTTTCAGTTTTCACTTTCATGCATTGGAGAAGGGAACGGCAACCCACTCCAGTATTCTCGCCTGGAGAATCCCAGGGACACAGGAGCCTGGTGGGCTGCCGTCTATGGGGTTGCACAGAGTTGGACACGACCGACTCTGTACAAATAACACACTGGTCTTCGTTCATGTATTCAACAAATATTTATTCATTGCCCACCAGGTGTCAAGAAGTACTCTAGGCACTTGGAGTACATGAATGAATAAAACAAAGAGCCTAACTTTTACAGTGCTTATACTCTGGTGGCAAAAGACAGATAATATACAGTATAAATAATAAATAAGCATGTGATATGGCAAGTTAGAGGTAAGGAGCTATTTTTTTAAAAAAAGAAAAGTTGAACAGGGTCAGATGGATCAGGAATGCTGGAGAAGGTGCAATGTTAAATAAGGTTTTGGGGTGAACCTCAAAGAGGTAGTAACTGCAACAAAGACTTGAATGCAGTGAAGAGGTCACCCATTCAGTTTTCTGGGCCATAGGAATATGTTCTTGGACATATTCCAAGAACATGTTCTCCCATGTTCTTGGAATAGAAAAGCATCACCACAAAGGCACTAAGAACATGCCTGCAATGTCTGAAGTGGCAGGAAAGACGCCAGGATGATGGGTGGAGTTGGCAGAAGCAGTGAGATACACAGCAGTAAGCTGGATCACACAGGGTCTTGGGGGCTACTGTAAGGACTTTGGACTTTACTTTGAATGAAATGGATAACCATGGCTAAGTTTTGAGCAGGAGAGGGAAATTATATAACTCATGTTTCACGAGGTCCACTCTGGCTGTTCTCTGCTGAGAACAGACTGGAGTGGACCAAGCAGAGAAGCAGGGAGGAAACCACTGCTGTGATCCAAGTGAGAGATGATGGTGGATTACACCAGAGAGCAGTCACGTGTCATGATCAGATGTGGGATACATCTTGTAGAACCAAAAGGATTTCCCGACAGCAGGGTTTGAGAGAAACAGAGAGGCAAGGATGGTTCTAAGATTATTGGTTTGAGTGGAGAACAGTGTGGGTGGGGATGGTTTGTAGGGAAAGATCAGGGGTTGCAATCACTTGAATTTTAATGAGGCATACTAATTTGGTAGAGCAAGTCTTCTTATCTCACACGTCTTCAAAATTTTCTTTTTTTCTTTTCTTTTCTTTCTTTTTAGGCATTAGGCATTAGGAAAAACTTTAAAAAGAAAGAAAAGAAAATTTAAAAAAAGCTATTCTTGACTCTTTCTGTCGATGAACATAATACAGCTATCCATTTATTCAGGTCTTCTTGGCTGTCCTTCAATACCATCTTATTGTTTTCTCCATAAAGGTCTTATATATTTTTATTACATACAGTTCTGTGTATCTTACGATTTGTGTCACTGCTATAAACTTTCTATTATACCTTTTTATTGGTTAGAGCTGGGATATATAAAACCCGCTGATCTTAGTTTGCTTTTCATACACTCAGAAAACTTAAAGAATTCTCTTCCTAGTTCTAATGGTTTTACTCCATGTTCTCTTTGATTTTCTATATAATACTTCATACAAATGACAATTTTGTATCTCCCTGTCCAATCATTATTGTCCTTCTTTTATCTCATCCTATTGCATTGGCTAGGACCTTCCACACAAGGCTGAATAATGGGGGTGACAGGAGAAAGCCTTGTTTCATCCTAATGCTAGTGAGAATGCTCCAATAAGGATGAGGTTTGCTGCAGGTTTTCGGCAAATATCCTTTTTCAGGTTAGGAACATTTCCTTCCATTCCGAGTTGTAAAGAGCTTTATGCCGTGAATAAGTTTTGAGTTTTAACAATGCTTGCATCCTTTTGAGAAGATCATAGAGATTCCAAACCTTTTAATCTCTCAAAGTAATATATCACATTTATAAGTTTTTCTGAACCATCCTTCAATAAACCTTACCTACTCATAATGCTTTTTAATATGAAAGAAATACTTTTATGAATATTTTACTTCAATGTTTTCATTTATGTTTGTAAGGAAAATATGTCATAATTTTATTTCCTTGTACGACCTTGTCCACAATTAGAATCAAGGTTATATTGGCCTCATAAAATGGATTGTTAACATTTTTTTCTTTTTTCTCCTATTTAACGCTGCATTAGAAAAATTTATTTGGTCCTTGGAGTTATAATAAACCTTTCTGAACCCCCTAGACCTTGTGTCTTTGGAGAGGAGAGGGGAGGCATTAGGAAAAACTTTGATTGCTTCACTGCCATGAGTTTATTCAAGTGGTCCTATTTCTATTTCTGTTTTTAGACATTCTCATCACAAAACAAAATTTGGCTTTCAGTGATTCCTCCCCTTTTTTTTAGTTTTCTACATCTGCTCTTTCTTTACAATTATCTTGTTATACAGTTTACTTTTAGTCTGTTCCTTCCCTAGTTTCTTGATATGAATACTTAGGCTGTTTATTTTCAAGTGTTCTTATTTTCTGATAAACAACTTTAAAGCTTTAGATACATCCCACATACTTAAATATGTGGTACTTTCCTCGTCGCTCTTTTCTAGATATTTTATAATTTCCAAGTTACTTCCTTCTAACGCAGGATTACTTAAGGGTATAAAATTTAGCTTTCAAACATATGGCCTGTTTCTTACACTGTATCTTCATTTTTTGCTTTGCACTTAGAGAACATGGTCTTTATTGTGTTCTTTTGAAATCTGTTGAGACAGGTGAACCTTGGATACTTGGAGCATAAGAGGTGTCATTTACAGAATATAACAAAATGACTCTTTAAACAATATTTTATCTTTGGGACTTCCCTGGTGATCCAGGGGTAAAGAATCCACCTGCCGATGCAGGGACACGGGTTCAATCCCTGGTCTGGGAAGATCCCACATGCTGTGCAGCAAGTAAGCCTGCGCGTTGCAACTGCTGATCCTGAGGGCCACAAGTAGAGAGTCCAAGCACCGCAGCGAAAGATCCTGCGTGCCGTAACTAAGACCTGATGCAGCCAAGTAAACACACAGAAATTATGTCTCTTAAAAAATAGTACATGTGTTGTGATCCATATTTCTTTCACATTTTATCCAAATGCTTCCTCTCTTCCAGCTCTTTGCCCTACCGTTAGACATTACTCAGAACACAGCCATGTTCCCAGTCATTTCCAGAGCTACCTCCATGAGAGGGATCTCAGAAAGTCAGACAGGACAGCAAGAGAGACACAGCCTTCCTACTCCTGAGATCACAGGCTCCCCATCTTCCTCAGCTCCTTTGCAGTTTGACAGCTCAAGCTCACAAAGTCACTTTGCCTGTTTTTAACTTGCTGTAAGGTCCACATTTACACTTGCCTTTTTATGCCTTTAAAGCAGGCTTTTTCTATACGGTTCAAACCACATATCATCTATTTGGAAATGGCTCTGAACCCATAGGTCTAACCCCGGACCACCCAGCTAAGAAAGCTTTAGAAAGATGCATTTCCAACTCCCTCCTGCGTTATCTCCACCTGGAAGGCCCCCTGACATCCTGAATTCAAAACATCTAACACTTAATTGACCAAGCAAGCCAGCATCGTTTCGATGTCTCTGTTTTAATGCTACTGGCATTTTCCTAGACCCTTCATAGGAAATCTGGGAGTCTCTGCTATTCTTCCCTTTCACTTGCCTCAGCCTCAGCAGTTTCCTGGGGTCCAGCCCCTCACCCTCACCCCTTTGCCCCCACCATCCTAGTCCCGATCAGCTGCTGCCTCTTCAACTGTCCTCGTACCTCAGCCCCGCTCCCTCACCCCACCCACCGCTTTCAAGTCAATTTCCATCACAGACACTTTCAAATTTGCTCTTTGTCTTCTTTAAAATCATGAGTAGGTAACATGTAAGAATCTTGGGACTTGCCAGATGGTGCAGCGGAAAAGAATCTGCCTGCAATGCAGGAGCCACAGGTTCAATCCTTGGATTGGGAAGGGCCTGATAGCTTACGGTGAATGGTCTTCAAAGAAGATTTAACTTCGGGACCAGGGACCAGGCTTGATCACTCATGAGCTTTCGTATAGCAGAGTTTTATTAAAGCATAAAAAGGGACAGAGAAAACTTCTGACATAGACATCAGAAGCGGGGTGGACAGTGCCCCCTGCTAGTTTTAGCAAGCTGTTTTATGTCTGTTAAAAAGTTATTAATCAGATAAGAGAGACACCTCAAGGCTGAGGGAGTTTCACCAGGCCCCTCTCCCACAATATGCATTTTTGAGATAGGAAGGCATGAGGTGTGTCATCCCCCGGCCATAAAACAATTGATATGAATACTGGTTTGTTGAGCTATTATCAGCCAAAAGTTAGCCTTAGGTGGAACCATTTTGAAGAAAGGCAAATTCCAAAGCAAATACATAGTTTCATTAACACAGCTTAAAAAAAAACTTCCGTAAGAAAAATGTATTGGTTAGCTCAAGGTTTGAGAAAGGTTAAGTTCAGGTGGAACCAGGTGTCATCATAGCAACAAAGAATTTTAAGAGACACTTGCAGCCTATTTCCTCCCTTTGGAGACCCCTGGCCTTCCTGCCTGTTAACTTCTCAATCCCCTGGAGGAGGGCATGGCAACCCACTCCAGTATTCTTGCCTGGAGAATCCCATGGACAGAGGAGCCTGGCTGGCTACAGTCCTTGAGGTCACAAAGAGTTGGACTCAACTGAGAGACTGAACGCACACACACACACACACACACACATCATATTAAATAATTCAGTAAGATGCTTTACGTATCACAACTTTTACTTGAAAACTATACAATTTTAACACAAGAAACCATACAGCAATCAGAATCTGATTGATATTATCAGTGTTTGGTAACAGTTAATTACCTTCTGTCCACGTCATTCCTAATACTGCTTTAGTTTTATTAAGTATTCTTTGCAGTCTCTTCCCACATTTAAAACATGTCCATATAGACACATTGTGTTGCTGTTCCATGATGAATGCAGCTCCCAGGTCTTTCTACACGTTGCTGTGTTTCACCCTCTACCCTGGGAATAGCCTCTGAAGAGCAGTAGATCTTTATTCACCAAGAGGATTCAAGAATGAGAATTCCAAGGTTGTAAGGGACCTGATCTCTCAAGTAGCTTAAAGGCCCTGCTGGTATTTTTTTTTAAGATTTTTTTTTAACGCAGACTATTTTTAAAGTCTTCACTGAATCTTTTACAATACTGCTTCTGTTTTATGTTGTGTTTTTTTTTTAGCCCCAGGACATGTGGGCTCTTAGGTCCCTGACCAGGGATAGAACCTGCAACCCCTGCATTGGAAAGCGAAGTCTCAACCACTGGACCACCAGGGAAGTCCCAAGACCCTGCTATTAATATTATTAACACATTCCTCAGCATCATGGCAAACAGTTGAACTGCCATTAACCTTGAAGCAGTCCAGTCCACCCCTGTAGATCTAACGACATTTAGGAAGCTCTTTCCTCCACTGAGCCAAAACCCTAGAGTGCTCCCTCCTTCGCTCTGATGCTCTCCTGTGAGGTCATACAGGACAAATTTAGCCCCTCTTCCTCAGGACAACTTTTCAACCCTTTGGCCATCTGCAGGCTCTGGTAACTCCATGAACCTCCTCTTGCAAGCTGATTACAAGCATCTTCATCTTTTCCTCACTACACAGATTTCTGAATCTGCTCACCATGTGCTTTCCTCAGAGTGTGCACAGTGTGTCTGGGCCCCTTCAAGGACAGTGGAGCCACAACCACTCCCCAGGAATGGGCTGATGAGGCAGTGGTGCCCTGGACAGGATGACCCTGGCCATGTCAGCACTGGAAAGCCTATAGGCTTCACAAACCAGCTCATTGGAAGCATCATGGTCCTCCCAGCTGCTGGAAAGCAAGTGGTTGCTAGCTGGACTAGAGGAAAATCGATGACAGATGGACAGCTGCACCGATTCAGGAGAAACACGCTCTTCCTGTGAAGGTGAACACAAGGCTGGAGACCAAGCCAGGTTAGAGTGAGCAGTCCATTTTATCAGGGCCTGACAAATATGTTCAACAGCTCGCCGGGGCAAAGAAAAGAAAGCCTTAAGAAAAAAAAAATAGTATTCAGTTTTCCTAGGAAGCATCCTTTAGTATTACTCTATTTCCTAGATATGTCTGTTCATGGGCCATGCCTTCTCTAGGCACTTGCAAATTTGTTTTACAGTGGGTGAGAGATTGATGGAATTTCTGTGAACAAATGAACATGACATTTGCCAGTGGGTGCTGATTAACACAGCAGAAGGCCTTCAGTTCTAGCTGAATCCTAAGAGAAAATGTAGGACACGTGGAGGCGGAAAAGAAACTCCAGATAAAGGAATTTTCCTGAAAGGCCGCCCAGATAATCTGCAACCACGAAGTACAATCGGACCGTCTTCTTATCTTTCCTGAGAAACAGAAAAACATTAAAGGGAGGCTCAGGTCAGCCTGGATCATTCCACTTCGTCAAGAAGGAACGGTATGGTACAGTTGGTGGGAGGACAGTTGGTGAAAAGCATCTCTATGGTTCTTGTTGCCCTTAAGATAAAGCACAATTTCCTTAACCTGGCTAACTGGGTGGGTAGTGATGCCAGCTAACCACAATGAGGATTCAGTTTAGCAGAAGAAAGAAATTATTATTTGTTGAGTGCCTACGATGATATGGCCATTGTGACTCTATAAAATGCACGTAGTCTATACCATTGAGACCTGCCCTGTGAAAAAGTTATCATTATTTTCATTTAATAAATGATGATTCCAGGATGCAGATTGCAATGATTTCCTAGTGAGAAGGAGAGCTAGGATCTGAACCCAAGTCTGAGTCCATCTCAACGTCACCATGGAACCAGAGAAGGGGGAACAACGCCTTCCAGAAGGAGTTAAGAGAGTGAAAATGGGGAAACGGGTGGCCTTTGAGAAAAACAGATCCTCCCCACTATATATGCATCCATGTTTATTAATCTTTGCTGTTGTTGCTGTTCCATCACTAAGTCTTTATGCCCACGCAAAACTTTATTCCTTGGTCCTGATTTGAGCCTTGCGTTTGACTCTCCAGTTTTGGCATTTATCTTGACTACCTCCCAATAATATTTCATCAAATTTATGGCTATTATTTCCTCAAACATGTATTTCTGCCCCAGTATCTCTCTCTGGGCTCCTTCTGACACTCCAATTACACATACATTAGACCAACTGACATGGTCTCATAATTACCAAGGCTCTCTTCATTTTTTTAAATTATTTTTTCTCTCTGTCCTTTTGTGTAGATAATTTCTATTGACTTGTCTTCAAGTTTACTGATCACTTCTAATGTAAAGTCCAATCTCCTGTGAAGATAATCCAGTAATAGCTCTTTAAATTTCAGATGCTGTGTTTTTCAGTCCTAGAAATTCTATTTCATTATTTTATAGTTTACATTTCTCTGTTGATATTACTCTATTACCCCACCCTGTCCATCTTTTTCCTGTAAATTGCTTCATGTATTTATAATATCTATTTTTGATCCTCGTCTGCTAATTTAAACATCGGACTCACCTCTTGGTCTGCTTCTATTGACTTTTTTCCTTTAACTATTAATCTCTTTTGTTTGTTTCTTTCTATTACTCCTTCCTTATGGAATATTTCCCAGTGACTTACCGGTACTCTAGCCGCCCTTAGACTCTGCCCCTTCAGCCTAGTAAGGGAGACACTTTCTATTCGCCTGCTTGCTCTTACTCTTTTAAATAAGCAACTGTGAACTTTTGGAAGTGCCCTCAGGGAAAAGGCTGGTTCAGTGTGGTGCTTACCAAGTTTGTTTCCCTTATTTCAAGAACTGTGTTCCCTCCAGGTTCTGCCCAGAGCCATACCTGGATGCCCTTCAGTGGCTCAGATGGTAAAGAGTCTGCCTGCAATGCAGAAAACCTGGGTTCGATTCCTGGGTCGGGAAGATCCCCTGAAGAAGGGAATGGTTACCCACTCCAGTATTCTTGCCTGGAGAATTCCATGGACAGGGGAGCCCAGCAGGCTACAATCCATAGGGTCACAAAGAGTTGGACATGACTGAACGACTAACACACACACATGATGGTTTAATAATATTGTGTTAGTTACTGCTGTATGACAACATGAATCAGCTGTGCGACCCCATAGACAGCAGCCCACCAGGCTCCCCATCCCTGGGATTCTCCAGGCAAGAACACTGGAGTGGGTTGCCATTTCATTCTCCAATGCATGAAAGTGAAAAGTGAAAGTGAAGTCGCTCAGTCATGTCCGACCCTCAGCGACCCCATGGACTGCAGCCTTCCAGGCTCCTCTGTCCATGGGATTTTCCAGGCAAGAGTTCTGGAGTGGGGTGCCATTGCCTTCTCCGATACATATATACATATGTATATATACATACACACCCTCTTGGACCTCCCTCCCACCCACCTCCCGTCCCACCCTTCTAGGTCATCACAGAGTACTGGCTAAGCTCCCTGTGCTATATTTCCTTGCCCTTAAAAAAACAAAACAAACAAACAAAAAAAAAACTGTTGCATTGGGCATAAGAAATTTCATTCATAGGAATTACTTTACTTTTATTTACTTTACTTATACACAGCATTATTCCAAAAGAAGAATTTGAGACAACTTACCAAAAAAACATATTAAATAATAAATAATAAAAATAAAATGAGACCAAAAATGAGTCAGTAAATAGCTTCCCTTCTTGAATTTCAAAATATTTGGCAGTGAGAATCACAGACGGTTTTACCTACTCTGTCTGTAAAAACTGGAAAGCAGAGAAAACGCACCCTGATAAATATGTCTCCTGTTACCTCTAACACAGTCACAATATTAAGCCAAAAACATAAAAAAGAGCTCCAGGTGAGAGAGCCCAGCTGTTAGTCTTTGCAGTGGGCAGCATTCCTGGGAAGGCTTTGTCACTGCTTGGATCCTCATACATTGTCATCATTTTGATATTCTGAAAGCATGTCACCTCTAGAAGCCAGCCAGCCCCGAGCCCTTAGGCCCTCTCTGGAGTTGCTTTTACACCCTGGGCTGTGGAAGTTCAGGACTGGGACATGCCCAGGAGCATCTGGTCACAAGATCTGGGGCGAGAACTAGAGAGAAGATGGTGGCCCCTCAGATCCAGCTTTGCTTCTGCCACCTGACTGTGCGCCTGCTTCTTTGTTTTACCCAAATCTGTTGAGGCAATCTGTCTACTGTGATTATATTTTCAAATGTTTGACCAAATGGTTACAAGTTTTAATAGGTTGATTAAATGCCCAAGTGAAAATGGTCATTCAGTCCAATTAAAGAGGTTTCCATCACTTGTTAAATCACTTTTGACTTAAGCAACTATACTTATACATGCTTCTGACTCATGAATATACATTTAATCCATATTCAGATACATGGAGCAAAACAGTAAACATAGGGAAAAAAACGAAGTTGCTTTCCTAATCAACCGGAGGTCAAGGTAACCAAATTGTTGATAAAGGGAAGTTTCTTTTTTTAGAAATATTGTAGGCCATAAATAAAGGGGAATGCAAGAATTTAAATACCACCATCTTGCAGCTTCTAATAAAATAACAGATTAAGACAATGATCATTAGGGGCTGCTGACTTCACCAAAAGAGAGAGAACCAGTTATTCAATGTCTCCTGGATGCTTACACACCCCACCTATGGATTCTGATCAGTCTTCTAATTTCCAATTTGCAGAAAATACAGAGGCTTTACAAGCATGTTCATGCAATCCAGGCTGAAGGAGACAGTACCAGAATAAATGATCTAGTTTTTTAAACAAATAAATTATAAGGAAAAATAGATAGAAGGGTGAATTTATAGACCAAAAGAGACTAAATCAATTGCAGTATATGGACTCTATTTGGATCTTGATTCAAAGGGATGGTTTGAAAAAACATTTATAAGACAAGAGTAGAAATACGCACTCATGGGATATTTGATGATATTATGGAACTATTTTTTGAGGTATGATAATGGCATTGTGGTACGTTTTCTTAAAATCTGCTCTTAGAAAGAGATACGTGCCTAACTATTCCTGGGATGAAATGATATGATACCTGAGATTTGCTGTGAAACAACCTGGGATGGAGAAGAGAGTGTGAGTAGGAACAGAGATGAAGCACATAATCCCTGAGTGACAACTGCTGAAGCTGAGTTACTGAAGCTTCACTATATTAGTCTACTTTTACACATGGTTGAGATTTTTCATAATAAAGAATGAAAAATTAAGCATTTTTTAAAACTCCACTGAAAGAAATAACAGGGCTCATGCTCAGTCACTCAGTCGTGTCCGACTCTTTGTGACCCCATGGACTGTAGCCTGCCAGGCTCCTCTGTCTGTGGGATTCTCCAGGCACAAATACTGGAGTGGGTTGCCATTCCCTGCTCCAGGGGATCTTCCCCACCCAGGCATCGAACCCAGGTCTCCTGCATTGCAGGCAGATTCTTGACCGTCTGAGCTATTGGGGAAGCCCATCACCTAACTCCAAAGATGTCTGTGAATTCTGAGTTCTTCAGGGACCCTGCAACTTTTGGTGGGAGGGTGTGCTTACTTTCTGGTTCTTACAAGTGTTCCACGTGGTTGGGGTTGATGGATACGTGATCTCCAGACCAATCAAGGGTTACTTTATCAGACACTACTTGACCCACTGCTTCCTACCAAGGGTGCAGTTGCTTTCTCCAGACACAGAAATCCCCACCAACCTCCAGCTGCCATGCTCTCACCCTCCCCACCCCAGGACGGGCATCTCCAACACCATGCCTGTGCCTTCTGGACCAGGACCAGGGCCAGGACAATCCTGGGCAGTGCCACACACAACAAAAGGAATTTTCAACATGGCACTTTGAAAAGTCTCTCCCCGCCTTGCCCCTGTTATTTGACCTTTCCACACTCAAAAAGGAAATGAAAGCTGAGATCATTACACACATGCAAAAGACACATAAAATAAAATGTGTCTTAAAGCATGTCTCCACATGACCAGCTACATGTCCCTTAAAGGTGTCTCAGATTACCCTGAGAAAGGCCTATTTTGGCTTCCCCAAGTGCCTCCTCACTTCAGAAGTTCGCACCAGTGAGCAGCCTGCTGTTCTAACCATCTTGTGAATTTAGATTGTTTGGTTAATTATAAACACATTTCAAAGTCATTCTTTCTGGCCTTTTCCTTGGAATGAGTGACTGCCGCTCCACAGCTCACAGAATAGTCTTCCATAGTTTTCAGTCAAGGTTCAGGGAGAAATATGCCACACCGGGATTTGATTATTTACCAACATAATGTTGGATCCTGGCCAACGAGACACCAATATATTTTTCCTTTGAAGTCTGACATATTGCCTGCTGCTTTCAATGCTGTGTTCTTGGCCAGGAGACAAAATAACTGTGGCTGTTTCAAAAATCACCTCTGATTCAATTCGGGGTGGGGAGGGGGGTGCAGATATCTTATGATTGGTTCATCTTACAGACAATGAGCCCTTCTCCTACAGAAGGTGTGTCCCCTGAGGTGGGGCATGTCTATGGGCCTCTGACAGCCACTGGCCCCTGCTCTGGGATCAGTCCTCCCACACAGCTAGTTGGGAAAGAGTTTAGCAAATTCTTGGCTCTGTGGCTAGAAACAGAGAAGTGTAACAAGATCACAGTACATTCTCATGATGTCTTGGGTTGTCTTTTGCTTCCTCTTGTTTGAAGAGCCCAAAAGACTAGGACACAGAAAACAGGTTTTGTAGTAGTTTGAGTTTCCAGAGCTATCCCTGCCAGGATCAGTTCAGTTCAGTCGCTCAGTCGTATCCAACTCTTTGTGACCCCATGGACTGAAGCATGCCAGGCTTCCCTGTCCGTCACCAACTCCCGGAGCTTACTCAAACTCATGTCCACCGAGTTGCTGATGCCATCCAACCATCTCATCCTCTGTCATCCCCTTCTCCTTCCACCTTCAATCTTTTCCAGCATCAGGGTCTTTTCAAATGAGTCAATTCTTCGCATCAGGTGACCAAAGTATTGGAGTTTCGGCTTCAGCATCAGTCCTTCCAATTAATATTCAGGATTGATTTCCTTTAGGATGGACTGCTTGGATCTCCTTGCAGTCCAAGGGACTCTCAAGAGTCTCCTCCAACACCACAGTTCAAAAGCATCAATTCTTCAGCGCTCAGGTTTCTTTATAGTCCAACTCTCACATCCATACATGACCACTGGAAAAACCATAGCTTTGGCTAGACAGGCCTTTGTTGGCAAAGTAATGTCTCTGCTTTTTAATATGCTGTCTAGGTTGGTCATATCTTTTCTTCCAACGAGCAAGTATCTTCTAATTTCATGGCTGCAGTCACCATCTGCAGTGATTTTGGAGCCCCCCAAAATAAAGTCTGTCACTGCTTCCCCATCTATTTGCCATGAACTGATGGGACCAGATGCCATGATCTTCGTTTTCTGAATGTTGATCTGCCAGGCTGGGGGGAGCCTAAAACCCAGAATAACCTTAAGAATTCCCTGAGCTACTTCTGCTGTTGTTGTTTGTCATCTATCATTTCCTGACCACTGCAGCCTCTCACTGCAGAATTTTTACCTCTCACCAAACTGCCTAGATGGGGGTTTCTAAACGACAGCACCAAAGAATTTACAGTTAGAAGTAATTTTTTTCAAAATGGTTTAACACTCTGAAACAAAGACAATTCTCATTAATTGAGAAGAAAACCTCTTAAAAGTTATTTACTTCCACTTCCCAACTAGGTAGAATTGATTTCCCATTTGAATACCTCTACTGATGAAGAGTTCATTGCCCTACAGCACTGGACAGTGTGTGTTAGTTGCTCAGTTGTGTACGACTCTGTGCAACACCATGGACTGTAGCCCACCAGGCTCCTCTGTCCATGGGATTCTCTAAGCAAGAATACTGGAGTGGGTTGCCATGTCCTCCTCCAGGAGATCTTCCTGACCCAGGGTTCAAACCTGCGTGTCCTATATCTCCTGCATTGCAGACGGATTCTTTATCCACTGAGCTACCAGGGAAGCCCCACTGGACGGTACTAGTACAATATTAGAATTGCAAAGGTATAATCAGATAATTCCCCATCTCTTACTTAAGTGCTATAAGCCAGGTATAAATATGAATTAACTGTTCATTTCAGGTCATTCAAAAGAATATAACAATAGCCAGGTATAAATATGAACTAACTATTCATTTCAAGGCATTTAGAAAGAATATAACAACAGCCAGGTATACTGAGTAAAATCTTGGAAGTTAATGTAACTACTGGTATTGACTCTGTGGTACATAAGGGAAGGCTACTGTGTTGGAATTTTTATTTCCTTTTATATCTCTAAGTTCATTATTTTTCAATGCAACTTTACTCAATGTATTTATTATTCTTGGCACAATAGCTTACAATACACACTCTCATTAGGATTCTTATGTGTGAGTACGTGTATGTGTGTATAGCACAGGGAACTCTACTCACTGCGTCATGGTGACCTAAATGGGAAGGAAATCCAAAAGAGAGGGGATACACGTGTACATGTGGCTGATTCACTTTGCTGTGCAGCAGAAAGTAACACAATATTATAAAGCAACTACATTCCAATAAAAATTTTTAAATACATAACATTTTTTAACAGCACCCTTTTCACTCCTAAAAGTATCTGAGTTTGGATAATAAGTGTTATGATCAAGTATTGAACTCGAAAGTTTTAAAACTCTGTATCTCACTTTTTCAGATTGCACTAAAACTCTTCACATATTAAGGCTGGCGCCCCACACACCCCTGATTTCTCTGCACTCTTCTCAATGAACAAATTCCTATCTTATTTGGAAATGATAACTCTTCCTGACGATGGAGTACCTTTAGTAAACTGAATAGCTGTTCCATACTTGAGAATGACCACTACAGAGGTAGGGGCTCATGCTCTTTGCCTGGGTGGAGGGGTCCTCTGTTCACTTTCACTAAGATACGGAGAGCTGGAGAGGACCCTTCAAAGTCAGGCACAGCATGTGGGCAACTGTCACGGGGATGTCCTTGTGCCAGAGGAAGCACTCCCTTTACTTGACCAGATCTCTTTCATCTTTGGGTGCCTCAGTTTTTCCGTCTCTAAAAGCGCCCAGTGATGCCCACTTCACAGGGCTGTGGTGTGATCAAAGGGCTGGCTGCCATTGGGCACTCAGCCGCCAGGAACAAAGACACTCAGTAATTGCAAAATGTTCGGGTCCACTTCCCCAGCCTGTGAAAAAGGGGCTCCCACTGACTTGAAAGAGAGCAACACGCACAGACGAGGAGAAGCCCACCGGGAGAGCAGGCCTATTACCTTCATTATCATTGTCCTAAAGTGCGGAGGGAAGAAAAGAGCCATGAAAAGTTAAAGAACAGTGATCACAGAAAAACAAGACAAGGGTAAAACTAACTGGGCCACAAAAGAGAGCCTGAAAAAAATGAACGTCTTGTCTTAAAAATAATCTTTGAAGACTGCATGCCAGAAACAGCTTTTAAGGAACTGTCCATACATTATCTGGCCACTTGACATAATAACACATTCATACATTTCTTAGAATGAAACCTGCCCTTGACCCTCACTGTACCCTTCCTTACATCACCCATCCTAAGCTAAATGCTAATGGGAGTGCATTTTCAGAGTGGATTAAATTTAAAAGTTTATATTTAGACAGCATTCCATAAGGTCCATTCAAATGATTAACTGACAGATAATGAAACAGGAATAGCTGATACTCTGTTGGCATAAAATACTAAAGCCTTCCCAGGCTAAAGAATGAGTTTGGACGAGTACACAATGCCACTGTTGCTTTGGTGACCTCGCAGGGAAGTTGATGTAAGACATTCTCCTGCATGTTAATGCTTGCTACTAAGATCAGATGGGGGGAAATGATAAATAGTAGGAGATGTCACTCCAAGCAGTGTTTTCCCGGCAAAAGCTGTATCTCAAGAGTCCTTCAGAGCACTCTGGAAATGCACAGAAATTCACAAATCAATTTGCTAAATTGACTTGGCTGGAAATCATGCTTTTGTGCATGGATGATCTAGCTGAAAGGCAATTCTGACTCTACCAGACTGTCCCAGGACTCCTGTAACCAGAGCCAAGTGTCCGGGGACATGAGGAAAAGAGTGTGGACTTCCGGTCAGTTAGACCTAGGCTCACATTTGAGCTCCATCATCTCTATGGCTGAGGGACTTGTGATAAATCATATGAGCTCTCTGAGAAGGGGATTATGTACTCCGACCAGCTTTACAAGGTACTGTGAGGACTAAATGCCCAAGACGTGTCAAGAAGCTGCAGTTAGTCTTACTTTTTCAGTACAACTATAAACAACTTGAATGACGGAACCCCACCCCAAAACCCATCCACTCCCCAGCACAGACCAGGTGGACAAGCTATATCAAGAGAGGATGGTTTTGAAAGCACAAATATCAAATGTTTGCGTGCAGTTAACCAAAGCAGAGGCCTTCATTTAAGCACCTGGAAGAGGCAAACTGCAGTTCTAATAAAGCAAAACTCCTCAGATGTCAGGGGATGTTATTCTGGTTTACGATCTGTATATTTCTGCACTGGTAGAGGTTAGGTACACAATTTGTTTCTTTTAAAAGCACACCCCTTGGCCATTCACAGTGGGCTTCCCAGGGTAGCCTGCAGCCAGATGAGCCTACAGCCTGGAGTACGGAAGATGCAGAAGCCAAGGGGAGAGTCTCAGAGGAACCCCATCAGCCTCCCCACTCCATGGCTAAGAAAACTGAGGCTGGGAGAGGGGGAGCTGCTTGCCCAGTCAAACAATGAAGGCCTTGGGTTAGGATTTTTAGGGAAGTCACTCTAAAGCAAACCTTTCACAAACTTATAGTAATAATAATCCCGCTACAGAGCTTTATGCACTGATATTTTCAATTATGTGGCCAACAACATTATTAGTCCTTTGGGAAAGAGTCTTTCCTAAAATATCAGGACAGGAGGAAATCTATGACCAGTCAGTCTCATTTCACATTTCCCAGTATGACATGGAACCTAGTTTCTAACCTAGTTTCTGGGGGTTCACAAAGCTAAAAGACACCGAAAGAACCCTTTGTACAATTACATGACTCTTTTCGTGCCCTGGTAACAGACACTCAGCTTGGTCTATGACTTGAGTAAAAATGCTGTCATTGAATGTAATTTCTCAGAGGAAACTTAACAAATCAAACAGTGAGCACACATCTTATAGTAATAACTAATGCAAGGAGATCAAATCAGTCAATCCTAAAGAAAATCGACCCTGAATATTCATAGGAAGGACTGATACTGAAGTTAAACCTCCAATATTTTTGCCACCCAACACAAAGAGCCGACTCACTGGAGCCGACTTTTTCCCTTCTTCTGGGAAGACTGAAGGCAAAAGGAGAAGGGGGCGATAGAGGATGAAATGGTTAGACAGCATCACCGACTCAGTAGACGTGAATTTGAGCAAACTCCAGGAGACAGTGAAGGACAGGGAAGCCTGGCATGCTCCAGTCCACGTGGTTGAAAAGAGTCAGACACAACTTAGTGACTGAACAACAACAAATGCTTTTTTCTACAAAAACCAGATACTGCGTTTAAATTTCTGGGCATTAGAACTTCTAATTACTGACCAGTATATTTTAAAAGGTGACAGCCCACACACAGCAAGATTTACAAACACCTGGGCAGAAGTGGGTCCCTGTTTCATAACTCTCCAGGGTTAATCATCAGTGATGACTAACTCTGGGATTAGGGAAACATTTTATCCTGAATATGCTAATTTAGAGACACTGTTGTCAGAAGGCTAATTTCTGGCTCAAAGACACTTCAGTGCTTAAAGCAATTTTACATCAAAAGCCCTTGCAGGAGACTTCCATCAGGACCAAAGGGGAGATGGAAGCTGGAGGGGGTGTGAAGTCAGGGGAATTGAGGGCTTTAGGATGAAAGAGATCAGAGAATGTGTCTAAAGGCTAAGGGGAAGGAACCAGAGAAACAAACAAACAAAAAACAGGAATATGCTCAGTTCATAATGGAGGAGAAAGAGACTGTTCAATTAGATTGATCTCTGTGGAATAACATCTCAAAGCTATTTGAACCCCAGCTTTTATGCATATACACATGTATGTATAGTACATGTATGTATACATATAGGCTTCCCCGGTGGCTCAGACAGTAAAGAATCTGTTTGCAATGTAGAGGACCTAGGTTCAGGAAGACCCCCTGGAGAAGAGAATGACAACCCACTCCGGTATTCCTGCCTGGAGAATCCCATGGACAGAAGAGCCTGGCAGGCTACAGTCCACGGGGTCGCAAAGAGTTGGACACGACTGAAGAGACTGAGCATGCACATATATATGTATATGTGTATACGGAAAAAATCTTTCCTAGGGAAGAAAAACTCAACTCCTAAATTATCAGGTTAATTCAGAGTGTGGACATAAGAATAGTAAATATACAGTTTGATATTTGACTTGCAAAGTGAGGAAGGAAAGCATACTAAATTCTATAGAATAAGCTTTTCTGATCCCTGAAATTCTAAGAACTCGATAATTTTTTGGCTGCAACAACTTGTAAATATCTAGAAGAGCCCAGATTTTGAAGCCCTGAGGACACTTGCTAAAACTCAGAAATTTGGCACGAGTCTTTGCACACAATTTGGGTTTTCTTTCAGAATTGATATCTTACCAAATACAGCCATCTGTGTTCCCTCTGGGAAAGGTTCAACTGTTCTGTTGCCATTGACATGATGTTTGGCTAGAAAAAAAGAAAGAAAGAAAGAAAATCAAGTGAAGTGTAAAGTTCTACACACATACTAACACATGTCATTAAATGTGTCAGAGAGCCTATTTCTCATTTTTAGTTAGAAACAGCACTAAAGTTCACCCTCTTAAGAGAGTTTCAATTATTATTTTTTTTTAATCTCAGTTACAAAAAAGCCCAGAGATGGCCTCATTCGGGCATGGCATTTCACCAGTGAGCACTCCCAGGCCCGAGTATGTGCAGAGCCGTGCAGCTGGGGGTGGCAAAGCCAGCCGGCCTGGAAGCTCCTGACTCCCGGCCAGAGGGTCCCTCTGTGCCAGGACATGCCCTGGAGAACAAAGGGAGCGTGGGGCTCGGGGTGAACTGCGGTGGCTCTCCCTGAGGATTGCTGATGATCAGAAGTAAGCTGTAAAGACTACAGGGTAGGGACTTCCTTAGTGATCCAGTGGTTAAGAATTTGCCTTGCCAAGCAGGGGATGCAGGTGAGAACCCTGGTTGCAGAACTAGGATCCCACATGCTGAGGAGCAATGCAGCCTGTGTGCCACAACTAGAGAGTCTGTGCACTACAACAAACGATCCCGCATGGCACAACAAAGATACGCTGCAGCTAAAACCCAACGCAACCAAAGAAATAAACGCATAAGTATTAAAATAACCATAATAAAAAGACAACAGGGTAACACTGCAGACAGCATCATTTCGCAAGTCAAGCACCATTTCAGGGGCCAATGACACTTGCCTTCTTAAAGACCAGACA
This sequence comes from Bos indicus, assembly GCF_029378745.1. NCBI lineage: Eukaryota > Metazoa > Chordata > Mammalia > Artiodactyla > Bovidae > Bos > Bos indicus. The sequence goes on from NC_091767.1 coordinate 8,849,658, forward strand.
GACCTTCATTTCACTGCTTCCTACTACCCCTCATCCAGCCTCATCACATCCGCCAGTCACCCTTCCACCTGAATGCATATCAAGGACTTAGAAATTAAAAGTGACCGGCTTATGGTTTTCCAGCCTTAACTTACTCTCATAGCTCCCAAACCAAAACCAGGTAAGAGAAGATCTGAGTATGGCCCATCTATGAGTAGCCTAAGCAATTTGGGAACATGGACATTTACATCGAAAACACTTTGACACTGCATCATGGTGCATGGATATTTTGATCTAATGGGTCACATTAGATTTACTGAGCTCTGGCACAGGGCTCAGCACTAAAGCTAGGTACTGAGGGCTTTGGCAGAGTTGGGTGGAGACTGACATGATTCTTGCCTTTATGAGGAGTGTACAATTATCTTCAAGAGGTAAAATTTCAAAAGCAAGTTTACAATGATGTGCTAAGTCCTGGAGTGGGGACTAAAGGTACTGGAAGAGTTTGCAGCAGAGGGACAGTCAGCTGCAAGGTGGAGCCAGGGACCTGGGGAAATTACAGTTAGTGTCGAGTCTAAAAGGAGGACTAGGACTCAGAAAAGCAGAGGGTGAGGGAGCAACTCGAGTGAGAGCCAGAAGTCGATGCAGCCAAGACACTGTCCTGGGCCAGAGGACAGACTAGTCCAGGCAAGTAAAGGTGATGTGTTGAGAAGCAGCGGCACTTAAGGATAGATTGGTAGGCAGGCACCTGATCATAAAAGGTCTTGAGATTCCCATCCAAACCCACAAGACCCTAGGCAGCCGCCGGAGCACCACAGCTACACCACAGCCGCCGTGGCACCACACCACAGACCACAGGTCTTTTAGAACCTGGAGGCTGATAAGGTTCAGTCTAGGTTAGTCGATTCCTGCCTCTCTTCCATCATTTCAGGGGCCTCCACAGGTTCCTAAGCAACGGTGTACTATTTGAGGAACAGAAGAACTGGGTGAAGGGGAGGAACCAGGCTGAACCTGGCTCACGAGCCTTACAGTCTCAAGGCACTAACTGGCCCCTCCAGCAGATGCAGGAGGTAAGGTCACAGGTGGCCGTGGTACCTTGGACAGTGTTCAGACAATGGTAGGATCATTGGTTACTGAATCCAAAGGAAGGTGGTGAGGCTCCACGAGGAACTCACAGCTCTATTCTATAGTTAGGACCCCAGAGCCCCTGTCAGAGGTATTAAAACATATATCAAAGAGCTATAATCCCATTCAAAGGCTAACCCACTAAGCTCACTCATGAGAATTTAAAGAAAAATGCGAGAGAAAAAAAAAAAGGTGGTAGACATAATATTTACTCATGTACTACTGGTAATAAATCTTTATATCAACTAAATATCCAAAAACAGAGAAACATTATCATTATCAAACATTATCAAAACATAGAAAATTATCATTCATAATTTATCACAAGCATGGAATATCATGTAACATTTTAAACACAGTATTTGAGAGAGAAATAGAAATGTGAAAAAATATTTGGGATAATAGTAAGTGAAAACAATGCTATTACATACTGAATGCAGACTATAATGACGGCTAACAAAAATATGAATGCTTGTGGGAAAAGACTGGCAGAGAAATATGCAAAACCAAAAATAACTATGAATATTATGCAAGATATTTATCACTATCAGTTGTCTTTGTCATTGTTAGATTCTTACTTCCCAGATGAAAATGTTTGTTTGAATTTTTCGAAGTCAACAAAGCTGTAGATTTCTAAAATTTGTTCTGCAGCACTTAGTGTCCCAGGACAGTCCATCAGGACATATGTATAGCCAGCCAAACCACTACATGGCTTCCATAAACATTGTGGCTTATTTGACATCTCCTCGGGCACAGCTCAAAAGCACTTCCAATGCAGGATGACCTTCCTCACCAAACCGGACCCTCTTCCAGCATCCCTACCCCTGGGAATAGGACCACATACTCCTACTTTCGAGGCATCCTTGCCCATTCTCTCTCCCTTGCTACGCATACCTAATCCATCACCAAATCTGGCTAATTTTGCCTTTCAGATAGCTTTAGAATCCTTTCACTTCTTCCCTTCACCACCCAAACCACCCTCGTCCCAACTCTTATGGCCTCTGCCCTGGACCCTTACAAGCACCTCCAGCTCTTCCATATCCCATCTCCAATTCATTCTTCCCATTATCATCACAATTATCTTTTAACTGATTATATAACACCAAGTCCCTGGTCCTCTCCCCCACTTTCCATGGCTTCCCACTGCTCATACGCAGAAATCAGAACTCTTCAATGCAGCTTCAAAAACCCATGTGGTCTGGCCACCTCCGCCCCTCATTCCCTCGACTACAGTCAGAGCTGCACCCTACACTTAGTCATTATTTCAGCGAGTAGACTACAAGCTCAGAGAAGGCAGGGCTCATATGGGTTCATGGTTCCCACAGTTTCCTCACATTGTAAGACCCAACATAGGTGTTTAATGAATAGCTGCTAAATTAATGAAGGGAAACAAACTACTAAGGTACTAAAAAGTCCCTCTTTAGCCATTATGAAAGATTATTATTTGATACACTGATGTATCTCTACATACACACACATGTGTCCCTTATACATAAATGATCATTGAAAAAGGCCACTCAGAAAGTCTCCCCAGTCGGATGGCCTGGAGACCAAGGAACTCCTCTGTTCCAGTCCCTAAACACCATTCCTCTTCCCTTCCAAACCACCTTCTCCCGTCTGAGAAGGTAGAAGTGGAAAGACTGGACATGCTACCCAGAGAGGAAGGAGGAAGTTCATAAGCAACTCCCTCCTCACTGCCCAGGCTCTCCGGGACTCTGTCTTATCTTTCATTCTGCAGCCTGAGGCCCAAAGATAACAAGGCTCTAAACTTGATCTTGCATCTTTTTCTGAACCACAGCTGAGCCTTACATCATCCCCTGGAGAGCAAAGACACAGCATTAGCCAAGGATAAAGAGTGCAGAATCTAGGGCTAAGGACCTGGACTCTGCGATAAAACTGTCTGACCCTGAATCTCAGCTCTCCCGCTGCCTAGTCGTATGACCTTGGCTCAGCAACGCAGCCTCTCTGTGCTTCCATTTCCTCATCCGTACCTACCTCACGGGTTGCTCTGAGAATCAAAGGAGTTAATATATGTAAGGCACTGAGAAGAGTGCCTGGCGCACAATACACACAACTGTCAGGCTTGTATCAGCATCTACATGTGGACTTGCTTCACCCAAGATCTGAGTCAGGACTGGCAAATACACGGCACACATGTACCTCTCCTCCACGTCCATGTCCATGGCAGACATCATTAATCAATCCCAGCACACTTTCACAATTCCCTGATTATGACCACAAAATCTCGTCTGGACTTAGCACCCCACAGAGTCTCTTACTCCTCAGGAAAGGCATGTGTGATGAAATCATTCTGCTATTCCTGGTCTCAGTGAATAAACCATAAAGATGGTACAAAGAAAGAAGCCATTTTTCCTTCTCATTTCTACATCACCCATTGCAATTTTTTAAAAAGACTCTTTGAAAGCCTCCAGACTCTATACGGCTTTATGGATAAGAGAATAGATACTGTGTGCTACTTTCTATTCCAGAAGGAGAGAACAGGGGAGGTGTTAAAAACCAAGCAAGGGCAGTTCTAGTCCTGCAGACCAAGGGCAGCTTCCCATTGACACTCTGCTCAGGCAAGTACTCGGGGGCCAAAGAACCTGAGACTGCTGAAGCATATTCTAAAGGTCAGATGAGACTGGAGGGTGAGGAGCATTTATAATTTATAATTAAAAATATTTTTTAAAAAGCATTTATATTTTTTTTTTCAAAAGTGGTGGCACATTTCACCACAGAAACAATCAAACTGACTAAACAGAGCCATCTCTCATTGACTGGGCACTGAGAGTATTGATCACCAGCAGAGCAGGAGACAGGAGGGGTCTGTCCGTCTGACAAGGACATCTGCTGCCCGGCCCAGCAGGCGGGTGCCTCCCGTCTGGCTGGCTGGGCGCTGTGGGCACACGTTCCAAAGTGCCGCACTCCAGGGGGACGACCTGGGCTGATGGCCGTGACGTGTCCTCAGTCAAGGGCGTGTGAGGACGAGGAATAGATTTCCATTTATCTTGAAAGCCCAGTGCTTGAGGAGCAGGGAGGTTAATTAGAGCAAGACTGGGTCAAAGTCAACTCTCGGAGAGATTCTGAAGGGGATTTGGTGCGGGGCTCGGAGGAACACGTTCAAAAGCTTTAGAAGATGATACTGACGCTGCTTCTTGTTTTGCTTTATGAATGTCTAATGCACTTCAGACTTTATTACTGTCTTCTTCCTTGACAAAAACACAGTAAAACTCTTCAACCATGTACTTGCAACAATGCAAATACAGACACAAACTACCTGGCGATTAGTGCCGTGTCCTGTGCTCAAGTTGAGAGCTAAAATTTCTATCTTCTGGGTGGGGAGGGCATGGATTTATAAGGTAAATGGCAAAGTATTTCGTTGGGGGCTGGAGAGTGGGCCCCCACGTTCTCCTAAAGGGTCAAGCCTCTCCAGACAGGTCATATTGGCGACACCAGCTAACTGAAGAGTCTTGTAACTGCTGCCACTGTCCTGGGAGTCCAGGCCCACTGCTGGGCCCAGAACCATCCCTGGACTGGACTAAAGCCTCAGGGCTGCAGACCACCCGGTGGTGTGAGCCCCCACCATCACGTTATTCACCCCACACATCACAACCAACTTAAACATGTCCTGAGTTGTTGCTGTTGCTGTTCAGCCACCAAGTTGTGTCCTATGTTACTCTCAGTCATTTGAGCTGTGACAAACCTCACAAGTGAATTATTTCTACCTTAGGGAATCATCAGAACTGAGGCAAAGGTTTCCAAACAAGGGCTTCTCTGGTGACTCAGTGGGAAAGAACTCACCTGCCAATGCAGGAGACATGGGTCCGACCTCTGGGTCGGGAAGATCCCCTGGAGGAGGGAATGGCAACCCACTCCAGTATTCTTGCCTAGAGAATCCCATGGACAGAGGAGCCTGGTGGGGTACAGTCCATGGGGTCTCAAAGAGTCAGACACGACTGAGCAACTAAACAACACAAATTACAGCAGAACTGATTATAAGAATGAAAAACCATTACTTGGCTCACCAAAAGGGAGACAATGAAGTAAACTGTGACACAGCCTCAGATGGAATAATAGCAATTTAAAAAGTATGACCATTAGTAGTTTTTTTTTTTATCATGACATCAGAAAATAGTAATATATATAAACATTAAAGTGGGGAAACAGTAAGATAAAAGAAGAAATCTAGATCTTACCTAGATTTTCAAGTTGTACAAATCTAAACATTTTCCTTTGAACCCTGTTCCTCTGTTTTCTTCGAGGAGGAGAAAGAGCAAGAGAAACGAGAGAAACTCTCTTAAATGAGAATAACTGACGGGTAGATTGCTTACTGCTTGATCACGTAAGGATCCTTTTCTTTCCAGGGTTCCAGAGTACCTTGAACTCTTGCCTGTCCCTGAGCCCACGGCCCCTGCATGTTGAGTGCCACTGGGGATGCTCAGGGACTTCAGGACCAACCCAGCCCAGAAACACGGCTGCCCTATTACACCCCCTCTGATGTGCAGGGCTCTGGGGCTTATGGACCCAGGAAGGCAGGCGTGCAGGGGCTGGAGGAGGGAAGGCTGATGGAGGGACTCGGGGGACATATCTGCTCCACCAAGTCAAGGCACAGGGATCTATATTCTGTCCAAATAAAATTACAGTTCAGAAAACAATGACGGAACACAGCTTATGTGCCAGGCACTGGGTTTGCTGTCAGTGTTACTACAGGATAGACAGTGCCTGCCTTCTATTCATTCTTCACTGACCAGCAACGACTCTGCCCCACTTGTTAGGGCTGCAGACCAGGTACGTCTACACACATCTCCTGTGTTAGCAGCACTGCCTACAGCTCCTAATGCATCCTGTTACAATTCTCAGACAAGCATGAGTTCCCGATTCATGCTACTTTATCCCAAGAAAAGCATTCCATCATTGTTCATTTCATTTTTAGGACTCCATTTCACTCATGTAATACTGTTATTAATTACCACATGTAAGAACCATGTCAACTTAGGCATCTATGCTAAGCATGTGATATTAATCGACGGAAAAATCTCCACCTGATTTTTGTGAAATCTCCCTGCCCCCTCTAAACACAAGTAATTCCTAATGACCACCCAAATTAGACAATCTTGAGATGAGAAATTCCATTTAAAAATAAGCTTACTTGAAGGGTTAAGATCTATATGTCAGTTTGATGAATGTGACCTCTTCATGAATAACAGTGCTGAAAACAGTTGTATTGAAAAATGTGGCTGTACACCAAAATGATTTCTAAGGGATGCTTGTTATTGATCCTAAAACATACTTTAGATTTCAAAGATGGATGTCAAATGTACCTATAGAGGATCTCACAGAGATCATACTTTTTAGTATTGTTTTTTAAAATGTTGCCCTTCACAGGCTGGATTGGAGGGGAGTTTGGGGGAGGATGGATATATGTATATGTAAGAATGAGTTCCTTCGCTGCTTACCTGAAACTATCACAACCTTTGTTTGTTAATCGGCTATGCTGCTGCTGCTACTGCTGCTGCTGCTAAGTCCGACTCTGTGCGACCCCATAGACGGCAGCCCACCAGGCTCCCCCGTCCCTGGGATTCTCCAGGCAAGAACACTGGAGTGGGTTTAATCGGCTATACCCCAATACAAAATAAAAAGCTTAAAAAAAATTGCCCTTCAGAGACTTGGTGCCCCCAGCTTGCGTTTACCAGTGTCAGTTCCCCATGTGAAAATAACCAGCGTGATACAGAGCATCCGAGTCCTGGGAATGGAATTAAAGCATGAGCCCCACAGAGGTACGTTCTCATCTCATCAGCAGCATCTAGCATCACTTAGGACGCTCCGTGTCTGCCACTGAGACTGCTGAATCGGCTCTTACATGCAGCTGTACACACCACCCTGAGAAGAGGCCGTGCCTGTCTGGAGCAAAGCACCCTAGTAATCAGCGGTCGGCTTCCTCCTTTCCTGTGACCCTGGCAGCGGCCTCGAGCAGGACACGCATTGCCCCTGGGTGGCACAGCATCTGCTGTCAGGCCGCTGATGGGCCGACTGGCCCAGTGACGCCTCTATCCCCACCCCCACCTCCACCCCCTGTGACAGTGATAAATGCCCGGGCCCTTTGCTCAGCTGAGCCTGACGGGACGGACCTCCCCTTGCAATCTGTTTCAGCCCATCACCAATCTTTCCCCCGCAAAGCCCCCCTGAGCACGCCAAGCGAGCCTGCACCGGGGTAAGGCCAGACCAATCTGCTTTCTGTGACTGTTGTTTCAGAAAAACGAATTAGAACTTCATTTCTAAGTGGAAGCTGCTAATCAAAAAAAATGGAATATGTTGTTACAAGCCTTACAGGAACTTTTCTCGACTATCCTTTGACATTAAAAATGAAGGAGATACAGCTAAATCTGGGAGTTTAATTAGAAAGAAAGAGGAATGGTCATGGATAGAAACATTGGCTTCCACTGAAATCAATACATTTTCAATCTATTAAATGATTACTGATGTCAGAGGTAAGGAGAAAGAGATAAAATAGTCTGAGGGGAATCAAACATTGATAAGGAGATGTGACATCAACGCTGACCGTTAACCAGATTCATCACCCATTAGCTCCTACAATACATTTCGCTCATGTACAGATAGTTGTTTCAGGATTGTGTGTAAGAGATTGGCACTAACCTTTTACACAAAATAGTCCAGAATGGGGAATAATATGCACCCGTTATAAAGAATGAAGTAATTCTATAGATTAAGACATGAAATTATCCATAAGAGGCATCATTAACTGGGGGGGGAAACCAATAGGTAAGATAATGTGCATAATATGCTACAATTAATTTTTTTAATACCCTATTTTTACCTTCTGAATTTTGCTCCATGGGATGCATTACTTGCTTGAAAACAGAAACAAAGGACATTTTAAATGTCCCCAGCCTTTGCTACCCTGTGATGACCCCTGCAGCCTGGGAGCTTCTTCCCAGGCAGGGCTGAGGGCACGCCGGAGACGCAAGAGCGGCCAGTGGTGAGTAAGCAGCCCCTGAAATCAGATCAGCTCAGCCCCATGTTTACATTTTATCCAGGCTCAGGACAAATGCCAGAGGTGATTCCACTTGTTTCCATCTGCCTTCTCCAAAGCAGTGGATTGATTATCCTCCTTTCAAAAGGAAAAGGATTTTAAGAGGATCAACCACTATAAATTTTAGATGGGATTAAAATATCATTTATCTTGAAATAAAAAGTATTTCTAGGTTTGTGTGTGTGTGTGTGTGTGTGTGTGTATGCTTAGTCATCTCCAACTCTTTGTGACCCCATGGACTGCATGGAGCCCGCCAAGCTCCCTCTGTCCATGGGGATTCTCCAAGCAAGAAGACTGCAGTGGGTTGCCATTTCCACTTCCATAGGATCTTCCCGACCCAGGGATCAAACCCACGCCTCCTGCATTAGCAGGAGGATTCTTTACCAATGTGCCATCTGGGAAGCCCTATTTCTAGGTTTACCTTTTCTTTATTTTACCGGAAAGAAGAAAGAGGGAGGGAGGAAGGGAAGAAAGGAAGCAGGAAAGGAAGAAACAGACTGGTATATCAGTAGTACTTTGCCATTCTGGAATTTTATATAATATATATATCTTAAATACATATTAAAATAATATAATATACACATATATTATTTCTCTGCCCCCTCTCCCTCCTCTCTCTCATCCTGTCTGTTTCTCTCATCCTTGTAATTTTTCTCTAAAAAAGAAGAAAAGGCTATTTTAAAATCTATTTTAGATTGACTGAATAGAGATTAAGCTCATCATTCATAATTTTAAAACTGATGGAAATGTTCTATATTTCCCTCAAAAGAAAGATAAATCAAGTTTTTACTATGAAGGTCTCCACTGGTTTCCCAAAAGCAGTGAAAAAAAAAATGTTTTAATCCAGCTCTTCTTAGAGCAATAGCACAGTAGCTCATCCGCTTTGAAGACCCTTGTCCTGAGAGAGCAGGCTTGGTCACATGACTAAGGGATGCCTGATGACCTAGTGCATATTCACATTAGGGAATATGGCAGACAAAATCTTCAACTACAATTCTACAAATGATACAGAATTTATGGTGTTTTTGTATACTTGTCTACCATGAAAGAGTGACCAAAACCTGAACCTCTAATTCAGGGAAGTTGAGTGGGGACAGGAGTGGTTCTTCAGACATGCTTCTGGTCCCCTGACTTAATGAAGGGACAGAGAGCACAGGCGGCAGAGCAAAGCCTACTGGGTTATCTTCCTTGAATATGTGCTCAAGCAGACCCTTGGATATTTAAGCGATGGGTTGATTCTGGGATGAATTCTCTAACAACTGGCTGGAGCATTGCTGAATTAAATGAGTGTTGTGTTTGAAAATATCAAGCACGTGCATGGCCAAGGCAAGCAGCCTTCCACTGAGCCCTCCCAGGGCCCAAATGATGGTCTCTGCCAGCTGGAAGGCCATCAGTTTCCACAGAGACACGAGCTGGGAGTAGAGGGATATAAGGCAGAACAAGAGTATTTCTCATTTTGGTACATTCTCATATACTAAATCTGATTGAGTGATTTTGGAAATACCTGATTAAGACTCTAGAATTCTACAAAAGGAGATGAATGTGACCCAGTAAAACTCAACCATAAAGGGACTTCAATGCAGGCCCAACAGAAAGTCTGATTTTGAATAAAATTATGCCTTGATAGGCCTGCCAGGCTCTTAGTGCTAGGAGTAAATTATAGTCATCTCTATTTTCTGTCACTTTATCTTCCCAAAAGGCTGATAGCTCAAAATGTAAACTACTGTGAGGAAAGTAGCTGGAGAGGAGCTAATGAAATACAGGCAAGTCCCCAACTTTAAAATGAGTCACATTTCAAAAGCATGTTTAAGAGATGGACATCTGGGACACAGAATCCATTTTCTCATGAACATGCTGTTATAAATGGTGGTAAGCTAGCCCACAAGAGCCTGCTCAACCTGTAATAGTTTCAAATATAACTCTTTCTAGGATTCTAACCACCATGCATGAGATACTGTCACAACACGAAAAAATACTCTAAGTTCTACCCTACGACACCAAGAACACACCCTTTCACACCAGCCAAGTTGGCTATAAGCTACAGCTAGAGAACAGAATACATTTCCCTACCTTTTCAACCTGACCAGCTACTAACTTCACAGTAGAAAGAAATCTCCACTTTATTCATCACTGTAGAAAGCAGATTTCTTCCCCCAAAGAGGAAGAAATTCGCCATTCAAATGCCAAGTACATTTTAAATTCAGTGGCGTCACTGCAGGTGAGACTGTAAAGCTGGGTAGTTCTGGTTCAGGGTCTCCTACAAGCTGGGGTCAAGATGCTGGCTAGGGCTGCAGTCTCATCTGATGACTTGACCGGGAAAGGACTGCTCTCAAGCTCATTTGATGGCAGGCCTCAGTGAGCTAGAGCAGGGGTCCCCAGTCCTTGGGCCACAGACGGATACTAGTCCCTGGCCAGTTAAGAACCAGGCCACATAGCAGGAGGTGAGCAGTGGGCAAGCAAGCAAAGCTTCATCTGTAATTACAACCAATTGCCATCATTTGCATTAATGCCTAAGCTCCACCTTCTGTCAGATCAGCAGTGGCATTAGATTCTCATAGGAGCGCAAACCCTATGAACTGCTCATGCGAGGGATCTAGGTTACACGCTCCTCATGAGAATCATCCCAAAACCACACATCCCACCACCGCCCCAATCCATGGAAAATTGTCTCCCACAAAACCAGTCCCTGGTGCCCAAAAGGTTGAGCCTGCTGAACTGTAGCATAGATCCTCCCCACAAAGAGCCTTCAGAAGACGCAGCACAGCTCACATCTCGATTCTAGCCTCATGAGACCTGGATCCAGGGCCACCCAGCTAAGCTACACCCAGATTTCCTAACCGCCTACCATCCAAAAAAAATATGAGATCATATATGATTTTTCTTTTAAGCTGCTACATTTGGAGATAATTGGTTATACAGCAATAGATAACCATTAACATGTTCTAATAAAGGGGAAATAATATAGTTTTGAGCAAAGGACAACTACTGACATTTGGCAGGAGCTCAAACCATCTTTTATAAAGCTGTATGGAACTTACAGCAACTGAGCACTCATGCACACAGAGAACTTAGAGTATATTATACAAAGGAAAAAGGTATTTCCAGTCTGACTTACAAGTCAACCGCTGGCAAATGATCCATTTCTAACTGAAGACTACCCCTATGTAATTTTATTTTTCCACCAACTTCTTCTCTAGTGTGCTGGGATTGCTAAAACAGGCATTCCTGAACTACTGAAGTCTAGGAATAGTGTATAAAATACCAGAGTAAGGCTTTCAGCATTTCTGCAATAATTCTGGCAATTTTTATTCATTTGCATCATCCAGAGGACTATTAGTTGCTTTTCCTGCTGCTTTGTTTGGGGAATTTATATCTTTGCCTCATAGGGCTTACAAAAACAATGAAGAAAAATGTTTTTCCAAAATTCCCAGGGAAGCTAAATTTAAATTCATGCCAAAGGCCTTAACAGCAATGGAGAAAATCTTCTCTATTTGAATGGTTTTTTGTTTGGTTGATTGGTTGTTTAGTTGAGTTGGGGGCTTTCCTCTTTGACTAGATGGAAGCAAAAAGACAATTGGATTATTTTTATCTATAGTGGTACCTATAAGAAATACGGTTTTCCCCCTTTTCTATGAGAATCAAAATACAAGCTAAAAATCAAAATTGTTGCTGATATTAAACTTGGTTTTTCTACAAGTCTTGGACACTTCATCCACAGCAGCTTAAGGCTACTCTAAGCAGCCAAATAGCAGGATCCTATTATATCCTGTGTTTACCATGTGCTAAGAAATTCCAAACATCTCTGCTAACTACCATAAGACACTAGAAGGGTTAAGCTTGAGCTGGTCATTGCAGTGATTTAGGAAACCATGTTCCTGGCTCACTGTTCACCAAATTTCAGTTCTTACAAAAATATCACTCACCACACTCTTGGTATGCCCTGTCACTTTAGTTAAATCTCAGATTAAAGCCCAAGGGGAGTGGGGTGAGTGAGGGAAGGAGGAAAAATACCAGTTGAATACATGGCAATGTTTCCTACCCTTCTCGACATGAGGACAACACCCACAGATCACTAAAGTCTCAACCCAAATAGTGCTCATAAGAAATCCCTGTGGAGCAGTCTGGTCCAATCAAGGAGATGGAAACCACACAGTAGGTCAGACAGCAGAAGTCTAACATAGAGAATATTAACCATAATTTTAGAAGTAACTATATAATCTAAGGAAACTCTATGCTATCTGTGGACTGAGGGTACCTAAAGAAGGACAGACTTAGAAGGATTCAAACCTCCTTAGAGAAGGTGCAGTTAAGCTACGGGATAGTACAGTTCACTGGCTTGTAGGCTACAGCTAATCTGGAGATGCTGGGCAAACAATAGGCTATCTTCCAGAATGCAGGTGATCAGAAACCAGAGGTGTGAGTGCACAGTGGGATCCAGGCACACGGGAGATTGTGAGCATCTGCAGGGACTCTAAGACTCAGACTGAATCTGGCTTCCTTGTCAAGAGGGCTGCAGAAAAGTTACCACCAGGCCAAGGCTGTACGGTCACAGAACTGAGTTCTGGGCGGTGGGTGGGGCAGGCTCCTCTGGAGGTATCCACACCACCACCACCAGCCACAACCGAAACAGCAAGAGACTCCTCGCACAAAGTCTCCCCAGCGCCCTCTACTGAAACAACACCATGCTCACAGCATAGGAAAAACACTAGAGAAACTCCTTTATCATGGAGCCTATTCAGAATGATGAATTCAGAGCTGAGAAGCAATAAATTAGTAACAAATTTTGAAAACTATACAATTACCAAAACCATAAAAGAAATGGAAAAATCTGAAATAAAACTCCAGACTCATAGCTTCATTGGGAAATTCTGGATACATTTAAGGAAGAGACAATACCAATCCTATATAAATTCCTTCAAAAACAGAGAAGACACACCTGAAACTAAAACAAGATTGTGAATTAACTATGCTTCCACTTTAAAAAAGTGGTTACAAAAGAAGAAACAGAGGAGAAGGGAAGTTTCACAGATGATTTTATGAGTTTAGCATTACCATGGTAACAAAACCAGACAAAGACACCGAAAACTACAGGCAAATCACCCTTTATGAGCACAGGCTCAAAAATAATAAATATTTTTAATAAACATTAAGTTCAGGAATATATTTTAAAAGTACAATAATCATGGCTAAATGAGATTCATCTAGGGAACTGAAAGTTCTTTTAACAATCAAAAATGCAATGTAATTTATCATACTAACAGGGGAAAAAATGATCATCTCAACAGAAGCTAAAAAACCATCTGACATAATTCAGTACCTATTCATGATTTCTTAAATTTCTCAGTAAATCAGGAAAACAGTTTGATAAAGAATATCTACAAGAAACCTATACCTAGCATGCCAAAAGGAAAAAAGAAGAAAAAACTATCTGTATATGTCAATGATGTGATTGTGTAAATTAAAAACCCCAAGGAATCTATCAAGAAACTTTTTTGTATTAACAATTAAGTTTTATCAAGATCACAGAGTACTAGGGCAATATCAAAAATAAACTCTTCCTATAAAGTGCAAGTCCTGAAAGACGATGCCGTGAGAGTGCTGCACTCAATATGCCAGCATATTTGGAAAACACAGCAGTGGCCACAGGACTGAAAAAGGTCAGTTTTCATTCCAATCCCAAAGAAGGGCAATGCCAAAGAATGCACAATTACACTCATCTCACACGCTAGTAACGTATTGTTCAAAATTCTCCAAAACACGCTTCAACAGTACATGAACTGTGAACTTCCAGATGTTCAAGCTGGATTCACAAAAGGTGGAGAAAACAGAGATCAAATTGCCAACATCTGTTGGATCATCGAAAATGCAAGAGAGTTCCAGAAAAACATCTATTTCTGCTTTATTGACTATGCCAAAGCCTTTGACTGTGTGGATCACAATAAACTGTGGAAAATTCTGAAAGAGATGGGAATACCAGACCACCTGACCTGCCTCCTGAGAAATCTGTATGCAGGTCAGGAAGCAACAGTTAGAACTGGACATGGAACAACAGACTGGTTCCAAGTTGGGAAAGGAGTACGTAAAGGCTGTATAATGTCACCCTGCTTATTTAATTTTTATGCAGAGTACATCATGAGAAACACTGGGCTGCAGGAAGCACAAGCTGGAATCAAGATTTCTGGAGAAATATCACTAACCTCAGATATGCAGATGACACCACCCTTATGGCAGAAAGTGAAGAAGAACTAAAGAGCCTCTTGATGAATGTGAAAGGGGAAAGTGAAAAAGATGGCTTAAAGCTCAACATTCAGAAAATAAAGATCATGGCATCCAGTCCCATCACTTCATGGCAAATAGATGGAGAGACAGTGGAAACAGTGGCTGACTTTATTTTTTTGGGCTCCAAAATCACTGCAGATGGTGACTGCAGCCATGAAATTAAAAGACACTTACTCCTTGGAAGGAAAGTTATAACCAACCTAGACAGCATATTAAAAAGTAGAGCCATTACTTTGCCAAAAAAGGTCTGTCTAGTCAAAGCTATAGTTTTTCCAGTAGTCATGTATGGATGTGAGAGTTGGACCATAAAGAAAGCTGAGCACTGAAGAATTGATGCTTTTGAACTGTGGTGTTGGAGAAGACTCTTGAGAGTCCCTTGGACTGCAAGGAGATCCAACCAGTCCATTCTAAAGGAAATCAGTCCTGGATACTCATAGGAAGGACTGATGCTGAAGCTGAAACTCCAATACTTTGGCCACCTGATGTGATGTACTGACTCATTGGAAAAGACCCTGATGCTGGGAAAAAACTGAAGGTGAGAGGAGAAGGGGATGGACAACAGAGGATGAAATGGCTGGATGGCATCACTGACTCAATGGACATGAGTCTGAATACATTCCAGGAGTTGGTGATGGACAGGGAGGCCTGGCATGCTGCAGTCCATGGGGTTGCAAAGAGTCGGACACAACTGAGGAACTGAACTGATACAGTTGCAACAAATAAATAGAATGAGAAAAGTAATATCATTTACAATAGCATCAAATAGAATGAAATACTTAGGGAGATTTTTAACAAAATAGGTATAAAACTTGTACCATGAAACACTGAGAAAATTCAAGAATATCTAAATAAATGGAGAAACAGAATACGTTTGTGGATTGAAATTCTAGATACATTTAAGGAAGAGACAATACCAATCCTAGGTAAATTCCTTCAAAAACAGAGAAGATACACATGAAACTAAAACAATATTGTAAATTAACTATGCTTCCATTTTTAGAAAATGGTTACAAGAAAAGAAACAGAGGAGAAGCAATGTTTCACAGCTGATTTTATGAGTTTAGTATTACCATGAAAACAAAACCAGACAAAGACACAGAAAGTTACAGACAAATCACCCTTTATGAGCACAGGCTCAAAAATAATAAATATTTTTAATAATCATTAAGATGTCAATTTTCCCCAAATTAATCTACAGTTCAACAAATGTTGATGAACACCTCAGGAAGCTTTTGTAGAAGTTGACGAGTTAATTCTAAAATTTATATGGCAAGTCAAAAGACTTAAAATAACCAAAACAAAACCCATGCACTAAAAACTTTAAAACACTGATGAAAGAAAAGGAAGAAGACATAAATAAATGGAAAGATATTCCATGATCATGGAATGGAAGAATTAATATTGTTGAAATGTCCATACTACCAAAAGCAATCTACAGAGTCAATGCAACCCTCTCAAAATTCTAAAGGCATTTTTCACAGAAATAGAATAAATAATCCTAAAATTTTAGTGGAAACCACCAAAACCCTAAATGGCCCAGGCAATCTTGAATAAAAACAAAAAAGCTGGAGGCATTACATGTCCTGATTTAAAACTATATTACAAAGCTATAATAATCAAAATTGTATGATATTGGCATAAAAACAGACACATAGGTCAATGGAACAGGAAAGAGAGGTTAGAAATAAACTCACACATGTGTGGTCAAATAATTCATAGCAAAGGAGTCAAGAATATATACTAAGCAAAGGATAGCTTCAATAAATGTTACTGGGGAAACTGGACATAGTCATATGCAAAAGAATGATACAGGATCCTTATTTTATGCCAAACATAAAAATCAACTCAAAATGCATTAACGATCTGAATGTAAGACCTGAAATCATAAAACTCCTAGAGGAAGCCACTTAACATTGCTCTTACTGATCATTTTTTTTATTTTGACACCAAAAGGATTCCAAAGCACTCCTCTGTAGCATAACTGGCAATTGCTCATCTTACAAATCCAGTTGAGATGAAAAACATAGCTAAAGTTGAAATTCAATGCAAGTTCCCTACTGAAACAAACACTTACTGAAACTGTTCAGAAACAAAAGCAATCCTTCCACCAGCACTAAAAAGCATGAATTTACAAGATCAACAATTACAATGGCTGATAACAGCTCACACAAAAAGATCTAAGCCTGGTATTCATACAAAAACCAAAGCAAAATCTTTTCCTCTATACAAAACTCAAAGATAAATAACATTTAGGATTTAAATCTAACATTTTCACTAGTAGACAAGAGGACCAAAGCAGGACTGACCTTATTTTACGTGGAGGAATCTATGCCCTGGCATCACCTCTCCCAGCCCACCACCATCATAGCCACAGCTGCCCAAAATCCTTTCAGGAGGTGACAAAGCCTTTTACCTGATGCTAAAGGCTTACACTGTCAGTGCTTCCGGAAGAAATGACACAGTGACAATTTTACTGAAATACGAATGACTGCTACCCAATTAGTTCTAGAACAAGAGCTGGCAAACTAAAGCCCACCAACCAATCTATTTCTGGGTGACCCATGGGCTTCCCTGGTGGCTCAGAGGGTAAAGATTCTTCCTGCAATGCAGGAGACCCAGGTTGAACCCTGGGTCAGGAAGATCCCTTGGAGAAGGGAAAATCAATCCTCTCTAGTATTCTTGCCTAGAGAATTCCATGGACAGAGCAGCCTGGCAGGCTACAGTCCATGGAGTTGCAAAGAGTCGGACACAACTGAGTGACTAACACTTTCACTTTCATGAGCCAAGTGTAGCTTTTTTTTTTTTTTAATGATTGAAAAAAAACAAGAAGAAAAAAATTTTGTGACACATGCAAATTACTGACATGAAATTCAAAACTGAGTGTCATTAAATAAAGTTTTATTGGCACACAGCCGCACTCATTCATTGTTTTGTTGTCTATGGCTGCTTTCGCTCTGCAATGGAAGAGAGGTGTAGTTGTGACAGAGACTGTATGGCCTGCAGACCCTATAATATTTACCATTCACACCTCCGTAGAAAAGTTTTCCAACCTTTGTCCTAGTGCAAAGCTCTAAGAGGCAGAGCATCTGAGGACCAGATGTGAGGTCACGGTCTTACCCTTCCTTAACGAAGAGGTAGTTACACAGGGAAAGGGCTACATGACAAAGAGCCGGGAAAACAGAACTCAAACGTGGCTGACCTCACCACCGAGTCAGGGCCAGCAGAGAATTATGTCATGAGGAAGGGGAGCACCAGTAAGACACACATGCAGTATTATGCGGAAAAGCCGTGGCCAGAGGACTCCACTCCTCACCAGAACCATGCCTTTGAGCAAGTCACATAAGACCTCGGAGCTTCAGTTTCCTTATCTTAAAAAAAAAAAAAGTGAATGGAAATCATGTCTCGACTTGTGAGGGGATGATCCACATGAAAGCACCTGGCCTGCTGGGCCTGAGCCTTGAAAGATTAGGAGGTGTCCGCAAGTGGAAAGTGGGAGAAGAAAGGGAATGTCTGAAATTGAAAGAACACAGGGTTCAAAGGTCCAGAGGAGTAAGTGAATGGTCAGTTCGGGCCATCATCTAGGATTCAGTGAAAAGTGTCAGAGCAGAAGAGGCAATCAGAGGCCAGATTTTGATGGAAAAGCTAGCATGTACAACTCTTTTCACTCCCCCTTTGTTTACTTCTCTCCCTTCTCTGTTCCCTCTCTCCAATCACCCTCAAAGACACACTGGAGTGTTCCCTGGTTCATCAGAGGCCAAAAACTAAACTGTGTCCACAACTCTAATTCCCTCCATGGCATCTGCTGGCTCAGTGGTAAAGCATCTGCCTGCCAATGCAGGAAACGTTAACTTCAATCCCTGGGTCAAGAAGATCTCCTGGAGAAGGAAATGGCAGCCCACTCCGGTATTCTTTCCTGGAGAATCCCATGGACAGAGGAGCCTGGTGGGCTACACAGTCCATGGGTTCACAAAGAGTTGGAAACAAAACTGAGCGACTAAACAACAAAAACATGGCATCTGCAGAGCATCTATTCCAAGGTAGAAACAGGCTTTCCTGTTGACCCCCGTCCAGTCAGCATCAGTTCATTTGACCTATTTGCCCCCCATGCTTAGGTGAAGTCCTTAGGGGATACCCTAGAGCCACAGCTGGTAGCCTGTTCCAGCTGCTGAGTAAGAACTAAATGAGATTCCTGGGATTCTGAGTAATTTATAATGAATTCTAATAACTGGCAGGACTTGATCACGATGCATACTGATGAACCAGCCCTTGTAGCCAGCTGTCCCCCCTCAATCACCAATTGTCCACAGGGGGATTCCCATTCGCTAAGGGCACAGACAGTCTCCAGAGATGAAAGAGAAGCAAGGGCCATGCAGATGAGAACAGCAGCCTGCAGGTAGAGGATATCACGGTAAATGTCGGGAATATTTACAAAAAGCAGACGGCACCAGCAAAGAACACTCAAAAAGCAGGTCTTAGTCCTGCAATAAGAATCATGAGGCTACATATGCAAACTATTAGCCTCATGTTTTATTCAGCACCATTTACCGTCTCTCCCTTGGCTCACCCTTGCTTTCTCTTCTTTCACAAGCTGGGTGATAAAATCTGGCTATTTTCCATGTGATTTGAGTACAGGATTTGGAAGGGGAAGGCCCGGGTAGGAATCCTGGCTGCCTATGATTTTGAGCTGTATGGCCTACAGCTATGTATGTCCTTTGACATATCACCTGCCTTTTCTGAATCTAGAGCTCTTCAGCCATCACATTTGGACCATGCCTGCTCTACTTGCCTGCTAAGCTTGTTAAGTGGGTCAAGTGAAAACGGAGGGGAGATGGGTGTGGTAAGTTAAAGCATCAGACAAACCTAAGGGTCCCAGTGTTTCTTTACACAGATCTTCATTTTCAATGATTCTTGCCAGTTTCTTAAAGAATTGGCATGGGAAAAGAAGTATTAAAAAAAAAAAACCTAGAATCCAATGTAAACCAAGCCATTTAATCCCAGCCTGAAGGAGAAGAGGGCTTTTCTGCTATTTTCACTAAATATAACATAGTAAGCAAATCTTCCACATCTAGAGGGCATGTAGTTATCAAGGTGTTCTGTTTCCAGGGACAGGAAACTGACTCTTTCTACATCATGGAAAGAGGTTTGGAGTCTATAAATCTCTAAGGAGGGAGTGGTGGGGTCTAGAAGATGGGAAGGATTTCAGAGCAGTGAGGGAACTGAAACTCCACCAGCACCAGCAATACCAGTGTTACCACCATCACACCTCCACCATCTCCCCCACCACCGGCAACACCTCCACCAGCATCACTGCCACCACCAGCACCACCACCACCACCGGCAACACCTCCACCACCAGCATCACTGCCACCACCATCACCACCACCATCACCACCACCATCTCCCCCACCACCGGCAACACCTCCACCAGCATCACTGCCACCACCATCACCACCACCATCACCACCACCATCTCCCCCACCACTGGCAACACCTCCACCAGCATCACTGCCACCACCAGCACCACCACCACCAGCATCACTGCCACCACCATCTCTACCACTACTGGCAACACCTCCACCACCATCATCACCACCACCACCATCACCACCACCATCACCACCACCTCCCCCACCAACAACACCACCACCATCACTGCCACCACCATCACCACCACATCACCACCAGCAACACCTCCACCACCACCATCACCACCAGCAACAACACCTCCACCACCACCATCACCACTACCACCACCACCACCAGCAACAATACCTCCACCACCATCACCACCATTAATACCTCAACCAACACCAACATCACCAATACCACCAGCACCACAACACCACTACCAACTTCAAAAGCACCAGGCTCAGCTTTGCCTCCTCTGATGCTATACCTTCTCCATTTAGCATGAAAAAATACAAGGCCTCTACATCTATGTCTGAGCTTCCACTGAAGAATAAAAATTAAAGAAAAGGGGACAAAATCTTGGGGACAAAATTAGAGAATGAACTGGTCTGGCTCTTGCTGGCATTGTTATTTTACTATTTTATTGAACTTTTATATTTTAAACTCTTTCTGCCTTGATTGCTACTGTGTCACTCCCAGATTTTTGGTCTGAGGTGACTAATGCTTCAAAAGACTCCCAGGCACTGTTCTGACTTCTTCACTGGAGGATCCTGGCTCTCAAGAGTAGATCCCAGGGAGCACCACAGCCATTTTCTGAATGTCCCACTGTCTGACCACTGTCACTCACATTTGGCCCTGGAAGTTCCAGGTGACACGCCTCAGGTCTGTCTCATGCAATCCGAGTCCTGAGCATAACTAACATGCCTCCATTGCCTCCTACATCCTCCTGTGACAACAGCCTAAAATAACACACAGCCAAGAAAAAGGGGCCAACATAATGCCAAGTCTAGAGAGCAAGCAGCCTCAAGAGTTAAGAGTAAGCACAGAGTTAAGATTCAAGATAAACTATACTTACAGGCAGAGCACATCATGAGAAATGCTGGGCTGGAAGAAGCACCAGCTGGAATCAAGATTGCTGGAAGAAATATCAATAACCTCAGATATGCAGATGACACCACCCTTATGGCAGAAAGTGAAGAGGAACTAAAAAGCCTCTTGATGAAAGTGAAAGAGGAGAGTGAAAAGGTTGGCTTAAAGCTCAACATTCAGAAAACTAAGATCATGGCATCTGGTCCCATCACTTCATGGGAAATAGATGGGGAAACAGTGGAAACAGTGTCAGACTTTATTTTGGGGGGCTCCAAAATCATTGCAGATGGTGACTGCAGCCATGAAATTAAAAGATGCTTACTCCTTGGAAGGAAAGTTATGACCAGCCTAGACAGTATATTAAAAATCAGAGACATTACTTTGCCAAAAAAGGTCCGTCTAGTCAAGGCTATGGTTTTTCCTGTGGTCATGTATGGATGTGAGAGTTGGACTATAAAGAAAGCTGAGCACCAAAGAATTGATGCTTTTGAACTATGGTGTTGGAGAAGACTCTTGAGAGTCCCTTGGACTGCAAGGAGATCCAACCAGTTCATACTAAAGGAGATCAGCCCTGGGTGTCCATTGGAAGGACTGATGCTAAAGCTGAAACTCCAATACTTTGGCCACCTGATGCGAAGAGCTGACTCATTTGAAAAGACTGTGATGCTGGGAAAGATTGAGGGCAGGAGGAGAAGAGGACGACAGAGGATGAGATGGTTGGATGGCATCACTGACTCAATGGACATGGGTTTGGGTAGACCCTGGGAGTTGGTGACGGACAGGGAGGCCTGGCGTTCATGGGGTCACACAGTCGAACACGACTGAGCGACTGAACTGAACTGAACTGATAGAACTGAGGGTTCTTAACATGGTGGTCTATAGCATTACATGAGATTATGAGGGAAATGTTAAAAACAGGTGAGACAGCTAATTGCATCACGGTGCATGTTGTTTTAAAGACATGATGATGTAAAGGGGAGATAAAACATAGAAAGCATAGAATTTAAGCTGGATATGCTTAGGCAAAGCCTCTATGCCCTGGGTCTCAAACAAAGCCCAAGGCGCGCCATTTACACCCACTCAGAGTCTGGCCTGGGGCCAACACGTGTGGCAGTGCACATACGCAGAAGAATAAAGCTCCTTGAGGCTGAAACTGCAAACTGAACAACCGCTACCTGCCAGCCTAGGAGGTTAAGTACAGCCCACTTACAGTTCACTGGGATGCAAGTCAGAAGTGCCAGCTCTACCTGAGAGTAGTTATGGCCCTGAGTAAATCACTTCACTATCCTTGCCTATAAAAATGAGGCCAGGTTGTGTAGGGCAGAAACCAACACTATTCTGAAAAGCAATTATCCTCCGATTAAAAATAAATAAATATTTAAAAAGGAAAAATAATGAGGAGAGTCTAGGATGATCACTAAGGTCCTTTCTGCTCTAATATACTGAATGAAGCCATGATATACAGCTGTGGCAGGCAACTTCTAGGATGGCCCCAAAGAGCCTCACCTCTTGGCATTCATGGCTTTGTGTAATCCCTTCTCTCTGAGTAACTTGCTTCTGCCCAACAGAATATGGCACCATTGAGGAGATGACACTTCTGTGATTAAGTTACAAAAGACTGTGACTTCCATCTGGCTAGACTCTCTATTGCATGTTCTAGTGAAGCAAGCTGCCAGGCTGGAGAGACCAACCCAGCAAGAGTGCTGAGGGCAGCTTCCAGGCAAATCAAGCAAGGCACTGAGGCCCTGAGTCCAACAACCCTTGAGGAACTGCC
Organism: Bos indicus; assembly: GCF_029378745.1. Lineage (NCBI taxonomy): Eukaryota > Metazoa > Chordata > Mammalia > Artiodactyla > Bovidae > Bos > Bos indicus. Next base: position 8,872,361 of record NC_091767.1, read on the forward strand.
AACCACCGCATCAGTGAGTTTGAAGGCAGATCCTTCCCCAGTTGAGCCTTCGGACAAGATCTCAATCTTGGCCAATATCTTGAGTGCAGCCTTGGAAGAGAAGCTGAAGTAGAAGACGCAGCAAAGCTGTGCTACATTCCTGACTCAAAAAACCTGTGTGACAATAGATGTATGTTGCTCTGAGCCACTAAGCTTTGTAATAATTTATTATACAACCATAAGTAACTAATACACATAGCACTGTTTGTATCCGTGGCCTTGATGGGCTGCATCTCTGCCTCTCGCTTTGGATGTTCTTATGGAATTCTGTATATCTATGAAGGATCACCTGGAATTGAGGCCAGCAACCAGGAAATCTAATTTAGGTGCCATAGCAGGAAAGTCATGAAAGCCTCTCAATCACCTCCATGTCCATGCCTCAGTCTCAAGAAGTCTGAGGGCAGGAGAAAAGAGCTGTGAAGTTGTAGATGGAATCATGTGCCAAGAGAACAGCAACTCCTCTCCCCTCCTCCTTGTATTTCACCTACGTATCCATATTTTGAGAAGAGAAAGTAGTTTCTTATGTTAATCTCCCTTCCACACATGCATGCATGTTAAGTCATTTCAGTCCTGTCTGACTCTTTGTAACCCATGGACTGCAGCATATTGGAGTGGGTTGCCACACCCTCCTCGAGGGGATCTTCTCAACCCAAGGATCGACCTGAACCTGTGTCTTTTACTTCTCCTGCATTGGCAGGAGTTCTTTACTCCTGGTGGGTTCTTTACCACTAGCGCCACCTGGGAAGCCCCTTAATCTCCCCTCACCCACCCCTCACACAAATTGCACGCCAATCACATTGTCAGGCCAATACAGATGGGAAAAGACAAAAGGCTATTCCCATGGAGAAGCATGACCCACAGGACAGAAGCAAGGCCCCTAGTGCACTGAGCATGTAGAGAGACGAACTCTACCTGATGTCAAGAAGTCCCACTGACTTAATAACCACATCTCACCAGCTCCATCACTACTCAACTAGTTCAGCTAATTACCTCTGCTAGAAAAACGCCTGGAGGTTCCCCCACCCCCAGTCTATTCTCTACTGAGCAACCTGTGAGTTGTTATAGACAACTTTGTGTCTATACAACAAATTTGTATGTTTCCCCTCAATTTCACATGTTGAAGCCTTAATCCCCAGTGCAATGGTATTTGGAGGTGGGAGCTTTGGGAAGTAAATAGGTTTAGATGAGATCACAAGGGTGAGGGCCCCATGGTGGAATTAGTATCCTTATAACAGGAGGGGAAAAGGTTGAGCGCTTACTCTCTTCCACGAGATAGCACAATGAGAAGGTGGCTGTCTGTAAGCCAAGCAGAGATCCTCACCGGGATCCCAGTCTGCCAGCACCTGATCTTGGACTTCCCCGCCTCCAGAGCTATGAGAATAAATGCCTTTTATTTAATGTACTCCATCTATGGTATTTTGTTACAGCAGCCCAACCTGATAAGACAGTCATTGTCTTAAATATAAATACAATCTTCATATCATTTTATGTGGAATCTAAAAGAGCGGAACCATAAAAACAGAGAATAGAACCAGTGATATACAACTTAATGTTTCATATTTCTGCACAGAGGAACCTTTACTTGGGAGAAGGGGAATAGAGAATGAGGCAGGCATGGGCAGGAACCCGGCTCTGTGCCAAGCAAGGGCTTTACCCTCAATATCTCACATCAACCCACAAAGTCAACATCACCTCCATTTCACATATGAGAAAACTAGCCCAACTGGGATTTAGAACCAGGACTTAAATTCAGGTGTGTTCAACTCCAGAGCCCATTTTAATGACGTGTCTCATCAGCTGGGTGATGTATTCAGGCCTGGACTAGAAACCAGGAATGTCTACAGAGAAGAAAGCGAGACAGGAGCATGCCAGAACCAGGCAGTGGCCATCCATTAAATAAAAATAGATGTACCATTTGAAGACAAAGCCTTCTTTCTTTTCAGAAGGACTGAAATGCACAGATGCAGCAAGCATTATAATTATAAATGAGAGCTTGTACGAGCTGAAGGTAACCATAGACACCACTCAGTCCTATCCCTGTACCAGAAAGGGGAAGAGATCACCTCCCAGAACCAAGAGTCCCACAGTTAGAGAAGTGAAACCCCTGGGCTTCTGCCCTTGCTATCTATTCAGTATACAGCGTATATATATATCTGCAGCTCCTACAATAAATTTGATTGATTCAAACTTGAAAATGTTGCTACATTTTAAAAAATAAAGATCTTTCTTATCACCACACCACACACAGGCAAAAATAATAGTCATTTTATACAAATAAAAATACTATGGAGGCCAAAATAATAATTTTTTCTCACTTTATCCAACGATACTGCTCATTTGGGCGGCAGCCATGACCAAGGCAGGGTGGGGGGTGGGGAGGAAGACCCACTACAGTCATCAGACTGAACCAGGTATGGCCAAGGGGGAACTTGGGATGGAAAAGGGGTTTTAGTTCTTTCTAAAGTCCCTGTAGGGCTCTTCAGGTGGCTCAACAGTAAAAGAATCCACCTGTAATGCAAGAGACAGAGATTTGATCCCTGGGTCAGGAAGATTCCCTGGAGCAGGAAATAGCAATCGACTCCAGTATTCTCACCTGGGAAATCCCATGGACAGAGAAGCCTGGCAGGCTACGGTCCATAGGATTGCAAAGAGTCGGACATGACTGAACAACAGCAATAACAATACCCCTGAATCAACAGGACACCCAGAAATTTGAAACCAGGTGTAAGTATAATTAATAAGAGATACATCCTTCCAGTAAAAACAGAAAACAGAAATACCAGGAAATAAAAGCCTTTGTGGAGGACTCTCTTTACTGGGCAGCAAGCATGTCTGGGCGGCGGGTCTTCTCAAATCACAGATGGCAGTCATCTCCCCTGTCTCTTTATCTAGTAAAACATCCCACAGTATCTCATCTTAGTTCTAATCCTTGATAAAATCAAGAGCTTCCAATCCTTCAACATAATAGCCATCTTTTCCACCTGGGTTACTTTGAATTTCAACTGAAGAAATAAAACCTAGGTTTACAAAAATGACCACTATTGTCATCGATGCCGATGCAAAGTGAGTATCTGCTTTTTTCATTTTTCTTAGACAAAATATGTCTATCGTAACTTCACAGCTATACTGACAACTCTGGTAGTTCCTGTGATACCAAATTAGCAATAATACAGTTAACAGGTTTTTAAAATTACTTTCCCGGTTGGAATGTTACTGTCGTTGAACAGCTAAGATTTGTTTTTACTGTCAGAGTGTGCTAAACTAAGTGAAATCTATCAGGAAGTGTATACACCCCTGAGTCTTCTGACTTCATACTCTTAGCTCAAGGACAATGCAGACATTTAAAATGTCATGGATAATTAGCCAGCCTCTTTACAAATAAGATTGCCTGCTGATAGAATCACAAAGTTTGCCAGTCTCGGGAATAGATGTACTCATTAGAAGGTGATCGGATGTAAAATAATTGTTTATTTTTCTGGAATAAAAGAAGCGGGTGGTGTGGTGGAAAGAATGCAGGTCGAGAGGTGAGAAGACCCAGGTTCTCTAGTTCTAAGCGATTCTGGAGAAGTCGCTTTGCCTCTTTACTTCTATTTTCTCAACTGGGGACCCAGAAGACTCCTTTCAGTTCTTAAAAACCCTCATGGACCTCACCCATAGACAGACATCCTCAAATGAGGAAGATACTATACAAGTAACTTGGACTTTCAATAGGCATCCAAGGATTCCATAGCTTGTCTTCTTTACAAGAACGTTTTTAAGAAATTTCAGGGCTGTTCATAGAATACTGCTGTTGTTCATCAACAAATATCAGATACAAGCTGAGAATTTTGTTCCCAAAAAGTCCTCAAATTTCCCTACTTTTTCCACATTGTGTTACCAAAACATGTGGCAAATACATATGAGCAACTTTTAAGTCAATGACAATATATCACATAATACGGTTTTAAAGTTATTGGGGAAAGTACTAAAACGTGACTATTTTCTCCCAAAGTAGGAGTTGCTAAAATCCATAAAGCAATATGCACCTAGCAAGGGCTTCTCTGGTGGCTCAATGGTAAAGAATCCATCTGCAATGTGGGAGACCCCAATTTAATCCCTGGGTCCAGAAGATCTTCTGGAGAAGGGAATGGCTACCCACTCCAGTATTCTTGCCAGGAGAATCCCATGGACAGAGGAGCCTGGCAGGCTAGAGTTCATGGGGTCGCAAAGAGTCGGACAAGACTGAGCGACTAACACTTTCATTCCACTTTTCATGCACCTAGCAAGCTCATTGAACTCAAAAAGCTTACCAACAAGAAAGTATCAAGATTCAAGAGTAAAAAGAAAAGAGACTTCCCCAGTGGTCCCATGGTTAAGAATCCGCCCTTCAATGCAGGAGATGCAGGTTCGATCCCTTGTTGGGGAACTAAGATCCCATATGCTGTGGAGCAACTAGGCCTGTTTCCTACAACTAGAGAGAAGCCTGCAAGCTGCAATGAAGATCCTGAATGCAGCAACCAAGACCAGATGCAGCCAAAAATAAGTATCTCAAAAAGAAAGAAAGATAAATACACAAATAAATATATTGATAGTATATACAAGCACGCTGAGTCCAGAGAATCCTCGGATTTTTTATCCCCCACAACATCCATCAGAGTACCTTGCCAGTTATATCAGGCCTATCAAGTTGATGATATATATAATAGAGTCATAGGAGCCAAGGCAATCTCTAGCTAGAGAATTAGCATCAGCCTGTCTTTCACAGGAAAGCTGTGACATTTTCAAAATCGCAAGAGGTAGATGCTTGGTGCAATTGACCAGCACCAAGCTCTCCAACAGTATAATGACACCACTCAGGACATTTACTGTTTGCAAAGAAGCATGAGACTCACTGAACCAAAGAGAAAAGCTGCATCTGAGTCTGCAGAACCATTTCTCACTCATAAGACCTCTGCTGAGAAACAAGAGGTCTTTCAAGACCCTGCTTCATTTATAAAATTCAGTGAGTTACAGCTCCTATTAATAAGTCTCCAGACAAGACTCTATTCTAAGACAGGAAGCTAAATTATGTAGGCCATTTCCCAGTCAAGAAGAAGGATATGGTTTAGTGGAAATAACTTGAAAACACAGCGGCTGGGCTGGTCCAAAGACCCTGTAGGAACATACTCCTAAAAGTGATGGTGGGACCCCTGAGTGAGCGCTCAATTCTGCCTCCATCCCTACTGCAGCGCTCATGATACGGGCCCGTGAGTGAGCTATTAAAGTTCCTTGATCTGGTCTTCAGGTCCGCACAATGAGGAGGGTGGATCATGATTACTAAGCACCAGTCACAGCAGTTTCTTGAGTCAGATTTCTTCTAACTTTCTTCCTCTTGTGACAAGGAGAAAGAAGAAATCAGGCAGGACTGATGGAAATGCTAAAGTTTGCCACAGCTGAAACAAGAGACCGCCTAATGACTCAAGGGTGAGCATTCAGATGTGGTGCCCATCTTGACCTCTGAGCTTAAAGAACCCTCGACTTGGGTTCATCTGCTGAAGTCCAGCCTTATGCATCTAGGAAGGCCCCCAGGGACCCCCAGGGGTCTCCACACCTGCTTCCCCTCTACCCTGCCTATTCCTGGGTCCTGGTGAAACAGGCCGTCTGCTTCCTGGAAGCACCCCCTTTTGGGGTACTGCACAGACAGCGCTGCCTCTCCGTGGAGGCTTGATGTGAGATGAACAAATGCTTCTGATTTTAGAAAGGACAGATTTGAGAACTTTTCCACAGTTTCTTCTGAAACTTCAGTTCTCATCCTGAATTTTAAAACCATAATGTGACATTTTAACATATGGCAAAGAGAGATGAATTTGAGATCGTTTCAAACTGCTTAAAAGATCTGCATTAAACACAGATTTCCATTATTACAGATCTAATAAGTCCTATTCTCATCTGGGCTATCAGCAACAGAGTAAGTAATTACCGTTCAACTTGGGCCGTTCCAGTCCATCAGCCCAATACTGATGACTAAGGCAAAGCTATACGTGAATAACAAAATGCTGATAAGAGTTTAAAAGGGATGGAAGAAATGCTGCTGCCTTATCCCATTCTGCTCCATCAGTTGTAAGGGATGAATCAAATATCAATAAACTTGATAGAGTGATAAGTCCAGACGTGAATATTAAAAATGTAAAACAGAGTCGTGTCTACCTAGATTAAAGGAGAAAGCAAAATGCCTCCTTGAATCCATGACTGGTTTGAAGGCCCTCCAAGCATGAGCTGCAGTGCTTGCCTAAGTAGAGGACTGAATCTGAACCAAACATCTTCAACATGAAAAGCTGAAACAGATACTCATTGAACAGCTTTTTCAATCAGTAAGGTTTCAGGCTAGGTGCTGGGGATACAAACGTTAATGAAACACCAGAAGCTTTAGGACTGTTAGGGAGATAAGTCAGTCCCCCAACTACTGTAACATAACATGGTACCTGTTTGACAGAAATGTATACACAGGGTGAAACTGGACCACATCAGGGTGTTACTGTTGCAGCTAACCCAGAGTAGATGGAGCCATGCAAGAATTCTAGGAGAAATGACTGCCAGAGATGAGTCTCCAAAGGGACAGGCGTTAAGCCAGGTGAAGAAAGGGACTACCCACGTTCCAGGCAGAGGGTGCCGAGTGCGCACAGCAATGAAACCACAGTGGAGGGTGGATCATCGACAAGCATGGCTGGGCCAGAAGTTGGGTTAGGTTGGGTCCGAGAAAGTGGGCAGGCAGGAGCCAGATCATGGAAGGTTTCAAATATCATAACAGAGAGCTAGACTGTATCTCGTCAACATTTGGTTTTTAAGCAGGGGAGTAACTTAAGTACTGGAAACATATTCTAATTTGAGTGGGAAGGACATGAGATTGATGACAAAGACACCCACTGGCATTGGCAGGAAGACGGGAGAAACACAGGAGGGAAAGGGGAAGAGGGATTCAAGATAGTCACCTTAACCATCCGCAAATGGAGGAGGGTATATCTGACCAGACTTCCCACCTGGAGTTTAAAGCTCATTAAACTAAAATTTTCCTTCAATCCAGACTCTCAGTGATCAATTATTGACTAACCCCTATTTGTTGAGCCTACTTCACATTCTTGGCATTAGGGAGGAAGACAAGAAAAACATTCGACCATTGTGATTTGATAACAGTGTATGTTCAAGTTGGAGAAAATACTTGAAAAAGAAAACACTAAACGTATATGGTTAGTGTTAAATTGTGTAGCAGAAATGATCTGTTCTAGAAGAATAAAGGAAAAAACAGGATGATCAATATAGGCTGGGAAGGTTTGCATCCTGGCATCTTGAATGCAGAGCTTCTAGAGTGTGGAAGGCGCTCTGGTGTGGCTGGAGAATAGCCAGGTAAGGGCAAAAAAAGCTGGAGAATGAAGGGCTAAATAGGAGAGAAGTCCCAGTCGCATGACTGATGGAAGCAGTGTTGATGGGTGCTGAGGCTGACAGGGTGGGTCACAGAAGATCAGGTGAGTCAGAGGTCAGGTGTTTAGGAACAAACTCAGAAGCGGTGGTGACCACGTGGACCCAAGGGGAAGAGCTTGATGCAAGATCAACAAGGCAGTGAAGAGAGAGGTAACACCAGAAATAGCTGAAGTCTACCTGGAAACAGAAGAAAATGCTATTTAAAGAGGTGAAGATGGTGAGTTTGTCTTTTTCCATAAGCCACAGGAATTCAGAGCTGGAAGAGACCTTAGCGGTCACTTAATTGGACTCCTCCAAGAAGAGGAGGAGTACACATCCTCTGAGTACACGACACTGAGTCGGAGATGACAGTGGGACAGCCACTGGACATGTCCAAGAGGCAATGCAAATGGGGAACAGGATCAAATGAGAGGTCCAGGATGCAGACAAAGATTTGGGCATGTGTGGCCACAGAGGTAATAATTAAAGCTAGGAGGATGGGTGAGCTCCTGAAGGGGAAGCTGAACTTCGGGCTGGGGTCTGAGTCCAAAAAAGAGGGCAATGGGTTGAAGTGAGCTGGTAAGGTGTCTGGAGAAGAAGCAATCATTGGGGACGAGGAGAATGATAACAAGGTCATCAGCTCCAAGAAGGAAGAGCCACGGGAAGGAATGGCTGCAAACATACCGGCTGCTACTGGTCAGTCTGGGTTTCTGCCATCCAGAGGCCATGCCTAGTCATCTCTCCTCCCACCCACATGCCCCAGGCACTACTTGGGACTACTTGGCCTGCTTTCCCTTTTCTAGTTGCTACCATAAGCTCCACCATCTGCATTCCCTCACACCCTCTCCCCTCCTACAGGGCTGGGCACAAGCTCCCTACTTCCACCCCACCACACACCCTCACCAACGCATCCATTAACAACATCCATATCCCCTTTAGTAATATGCAGAGGGCTCTGGCTGCTCCCAGTTCCCTTCCCCGAAAACCTCTTGTAGATGACCATAGGGCTGGGAGTGCCTGTCTTAAAAAATCTGCCCAGACCGATCTGCTACGGTTTGGATGTGGAGCCCCGACGACCACACCCATGACCCCCGCGGGCAGACGAGCCCGGGTGCTTCGGTTTTCTGTGTGGTCCAGGTGTTTCTTTCTGCAGTCTACACAAGCTGCCTCCTGCGCGTTAAATGGAAATGTAGCCATTTGCAAATGCAAATGTCTAAGATGAGACAGACTACGAACACAGATGACTGCAGGAAAAACTAAAAGAGTGACAAGAAAACAGCGACAAAGAAGGGGCTGCAGACCGAGTTAATCAAGGCAGGATTTGGAAGACAGCATCTTGAAAAGTTGAGCCTGGCTGCAAGCCCAGAAGAGAGACAAGCGGAAAGATTCCTGGGCGTGGGGCCTAAGAAGGGCTCAGTTTCAAGTGTCAGGGAGATGCTGGAGAGCTGCTGTGGCCTCCAAGTGTGGGCAATGCCTGGAACCAGCCAGAAGGGGCTGATTCTTTCAAGTTTAGGGACAGAGACAGAGTACTCGGCAGGAGAAGAAAGGAGACAACAGCTACTGAAAATGACCCCTGTCTTTACTGGACCAAGTTAAACCTGACAGTGGCCATTTCAACTAGTCTAGTCTACACTCTCAGATTCTTCACCAGAGTGACTTCTTGATTTCAAACTAACTTTGGGTGAGATTGCTGGTACCATGTTTAATGTCTCACAGAGCAGAGAACACAGATTACAAACAGTCAAGCACGGAGAACCTTAAGCTCAATAGGTGCCCTGGCCTTAAATTGCCTTTTCTCTGCAAAGCTAGAAACCACACACATGAACAAAAGTTACTAATATTTTAAATTAAACAGTCTGTACCAATGAAGACAAAAAGAGCTCATGAGGGACAGAGTTTGCTGAGAGAAAGAAGTAACTCTCCCTCCATGCTCATTTATTTCTGAAAGTGCTATTTGCTCTTTCGCCTTCCCAGGCGGCTCAGTGGTAAAGAATCTGCCTACCAATGTAGGACACTCAGGTTCGATCCCTGGGTTGGGAAGATCCCCAGAAGAAGGAAATGGCAACCCATTTCTTGCCTGGGAAACCCAGGTATTCTTGCCTGGGAAATCCCATGGACAGAGAAGCCTGGCAGGCTACCGTCCATGCAGTCACAAGAGTCGGATACGAATGAGAAACTGAGCACATACACACAGTATGTGCTTTTAAGAGGTCCTTCTACACACTTTATTCATGCCTGGAATGTTTTTTCCCCTTCCTCTCTCCCCTTCACCTTCCAAACCCTTTAGAGACCCAACTCAAATGTCACTTCCCTTTACTCCTTTCTTTGTTGGGGTAATTTCCACTTCGTATTCTATTTGTAATTAACTATTCAGTCTGTCCCCTTCTCACACATAACCTGGAGACTCTTTTAATCCTCTTGGTACCACAGCAACTATGCCTGGAACAAGAGATAGGTACTTTTCATGTATGGCCTGGTTAATGAGCAAAGAGATCAGTGTTTGATATATATGGCCTGATGAATGAGCAAAAGATTCCATCCACTTAAGGAGCAGGTGAGTACAGGCATCCAGAGTCTTTTGCCGCTTGGAATAGAACATAACTCCATTCCTCCAAGGCTCCCTGGTGTCCCCTCTCTGGTGAACCACTTCTTCTTGTCAAGATATACCCTGGCCCTAGCTTCTCTTCTAGAAGTTCATTCTAATGTCCATTCCCAATACCAATTTGGCTATTTCTTTTGTCTGCTTAGCCTGAGTTTTAGTCCATCCTCTATTCCCTCTACCAGTCCAATTAAGTTCCGTCACTCAGTCGTGTCCAACTCTTTGCAACCCCATGGACTGTAGCATGCCAGGCTTCCCTATCCATCACCAACTCCCGAAGCTTGCTCAAACTCATGTCCATCGAGTTGGTGATGCCATCATCCTCTGTCATCCCCTTCTCCTCCCACCTTCAATCTTTCCCAGCCTCAGGGTCTTTTCCAATGAGTCAGCTCTTCACATTAGGTGGCCAAAGTATTGGAGCTTCAGATTCAGCATCAGTCCTTCCAATGAATATTCAGTACTGATTTTCCTTAGGATTGACTGGTTTTGATCTCCTTGCAGTCCAAGAGACCCTCAAGAGTCTTCTCCAACACCACAGTTCAAAAGCATCAATTTTTCGGCGCTCAGCTTCCTTTATAGTCCAACTCTCACATCCGTACATGACTACTGGAAAAACCATAGCTTTGACTAGAGGGACATTTGTCGGCAAAGTAACGTTTCTGCTTTTTAATATGCTGTCTAGGTTGGTCATAACTTTCCTTCCAAGGAGTAAGCGTCTTTTAATTTCATGGCTGTAGTAACCATCTGCAGTGATTTTGGAGCCCCCAAAAATAAAGTCTGTCACTGTTTCCATTGTTTTTCCATCTATTTGCCATGGAGTGATGTGACTAGATGCCATGATCTTAGTTTTTTGAATGTTTAGTTTTAAGCCAGCTTTTTCACTCTCCTCTTTCACTTTCACCAAGAGGCTCTTTAGTTCCTCTTCACTTTCTGCCATCAGGGTGGTGTCATCTGCCTATCTGAGGTTATTGATATTTCTTCTGGAAATCTTGATTCCAGCTTGTGTTTCATCTAGCCCGGCACTTCACATGATGTATTCTGCATACAAGTTAAATAAGCAGGGTGACAATACACAGCCTTGAGGTACTCCTTTTCCAACTTGGAACCAGTCTGTTGTTCCCATGTCCAGTTCTAACTGTTGCTTCCTGACCTGCATACAGATGTCTCAGGAGGCAGGTCAGGTGGTCTGGTATTCCCATCTCTTGAAGAATTTTCCAGTTTGTTGTGATCTACACAGTCAAAGGCTTTGGCATAATCAGTAAAGCAGAAGTAGATGTTTTTCTGGAATTCTCTTGCTTTTTCGATGATCCAACAGATGTTGGCAATTTGATCTCTGGTTCCTCTGCTTTTTCTAAATTCAGCTTGAACATCTGGAAGTTCAAGGTTCACATATTGTTGAAGCCTGGCTTGGAGAATTTTGAGCATTACTTTGCTAGCGTGTGAGATGAGTGCAATTGTGTGGCAGTTTGAACATTCTTTGCCATTGTCCTTCTTTGGGATTGGAATGAAAACTGACCCTTTCCAGTTCTGTGGCCACTGGTGAATTTTCCAAATTTGCCAACATATTGAGTGCATATTGACTTTGCATTCAAGTGCGCCTTAATTCCTTCTACCAACTGGTTCCTTAATTGGCACATTTCCTAACCCCTGTCTCTCAATTAATACCTTACCAGCCAACCAGTGGGCCAAGCTACGAGTTTCATGTCATTCTTTTCTTTTCCCTCTTTCCCCATCTCCCCTCCCCTGTCAAATGACCAGAATTGAACTCTCTGCCTCAGGCGTCAGAGTCCACCTCATTCTTGCTTATTTTGTTCCTCTAACCTCAGCCAGTACTTTCTGAGCACTCCTAAAACTCATTCCTTGGCTCTTCTGAAACCCATGAGCTCCTTTAGTAGTCTAGCATCATCTCCCATGCAAGGAGACTGTCACTCCAGCCACCCTTCCTCCCCAAGTCCCACTGACTTTTACCCTGTCACCTCCTTCTCAGACACTAGCGTGGAAGAAATGTATGTCTCTAAATCTGACCCCACCCACTTTGGAGGGTACTCCCTAGTCCAGAGAGAAATCGGGGAAGGAGTTTCTCAGCTTTATTATTATTTTTATTACTACTACTGCTGCTACTGTCATTATATTTAGGACATCATCTATATACCCCCAGCCCAGAACTTAAATTTCTCTGATTCCATTGCCTACTTCAGACTTCAGATACGGTGTTGTCTCTTCTAAGAAGAATCACATCAACACCTTATAACATTATAAAATTATGTTGATGTATGGCAAAACCAATACAATATTGTAAAGTAATTAGCCTCTAATTAAAATAAATAAGTTTAAATTAAAAAAATAAATAAAACAAATAAATTTAAATTTAAAAAAAAGAAAACAAAAATAAAAAAATAAAGCCACCTTTCTATTTCCTCCAAAAAAAAAAAAAGAAATGCTTTGGCAAAATCTAAACAACAGGTAAAATAAACACTTTCTGATTTCAAGTAGTTGCTAACAGAACTATAATGCTATTATAATGATTGGTACTTTGCACAAATTCTACTACAAGCTAAACAAATTGCAAAGACATTTTTAACATGATTTTAAAAGTGTTTTCACATGGTTGAGCTGATGATTTAGCTTTTTCCAGTAATATAATCTTTATTTAATTAACTGGATGATTCCGTATCGGTAGTTTGCTATTGCTGCCAGTGCTGTCAAATGTGCAGCAATTTAGTCACTGGGGAAAGAACAGTGCTGACAAATTAAAAAGTAAATTTCTTCTTACAGTTTTATTCATTGATATCAGTTACTTGGTGTCTTATCAACAAAAATATAAGGTGCTTGTTTTCTCTCACAGAAACCAGAGGGTTAAAAGCTGATATGAATTCTTGTCACAAATACAAGGAAATGTAGAGCACTATTCATTTTCTTAAAGTTCTATTTTCAAAAACTAAGGTTTAAATTGTAGTAACACACATAAAATGTTAGCTCTTGAGGTCTTTTTCAGGTCCAGGGAGAAGAAAGAGAAAAAAACAAGGACACCCTGGAAAGAATATGCCTGCACTGGTCTACAGGAGAGCAAGATCAAATATTTCTAAAATAAATTAAAACTGACTCCCAAATAGAAGGTTTTTCTAATTAGACTACATCTGGTCCAGCCTTTCCTTTCACTACCTATCAGAAGACTGTTAAAGATTCAGGAGAAAGTCACTTAAGAAGCTTCAACATCTCTATTGAAATGCCTAAGTGAAAGTATTTGGCAGAAAACCTAACTAGATGCTAGCAAGCAAACAGCCAGCATCATTCTTAATGGTAAATAATTTTCCCCTAAAATCTTGAACAAGGTGAGGCTATCCACTCTACCATTCCTACTTAACATCATCCTGGAGGTCCTAGCCAGTGTGATAAGGTAAGAAAAAGAAATAAAATGCATTCAGACTGGCAAAGAAGAAATCGTTATTCACAGAAGACAGGATGGACTATGTGGAAAACACCAAGAAATAGGCAAAAAAGTTACCAGAATTAATAAGTGAGTTTAACAGGCCTCCAAGATACAAAGTCAACAGAAAAAAATCAAGTTAATTTTATGTACTAACAACGAGCAGTTAGAAACTGAAAAACATTTTAAGGTATCATTTAAAACAGCACCAGACAAAATGAAGAGATTAGGAATAAATATATGCAAGATTTGTCTTTTCATTTTCTTAATTTCTTTTGAAGAACATATTTTTTAAAAATTTCAGTCTTCTGGACTCTGTGGGAGAGGGAGAGGGTGGGATGATTTGGGAGAACGGCACTGAAACATGTATAATATCATATATGAAACGAGTCCCCAGTCCAGGTTCGATGCATGATACTGGATGCTTGAGGCTGGTGCACTGGGACGACCCAGAGGGATGGTATGGGGAGGGAGGAGGGAGGAGGGTTCAGAATGGGGAACACATGTATACCTGTGGCAGATTCATGTTGATATATGGCAAAACCAATACAATATTGTAAAGTTAAAAAATAAAATAAAATTGCCTCAAAAGGGATAAAATACTTCAGAATAAACATAACCAAGAAGGCAAAAGATCTGTACACTGAAAACTATAAGACACTAACAAAAGAAATTGAGAAAGACATGTAAATGATAGAAAGATATTCCATGCTCATGGATTAGAAGAGTTAATATTGTTAAAATGTTCATACTACCCAAACCAATCTATTATTTCAATGCAATTCCTATTAAAATACCAATGGCATATTTCCTGGAACTAGAAGAAATAATTCTAAAATTGGTATAGAACCACAAAAAGTCAAGTCCAAAGAAAATGAACAAACAAAATAAAATTAAAAAAAAAAACCCTCATAGATACAGAGAACAGATTAGTGGTTACCAGAGAGGAAGGGAATTGGGGGTGGGTGAAATTGGTAACTATATGGTAGATGGTATCTAGACTTGTGGTGGAGATAATTCTGTAATGAATGGATATGTTGAACTATAATATTAGACAACTGAAACTTATGTAATAAAAATAAACAAAAGCATTATACTATGTGTAGCACTCTAAAAAAAAAAATTTCTATGAAGTCCAATTTGGCCTTTGGGTGTTTTTTTTATAGTTTGTGATTTTTGTGTCTTATCTAAGAATTATTTGCCTAACTCAAGGTCACACAAGTTTTCTTCAATGTTTTCTTCAAGAAACCTGATGGTTTTAAGTTTCATATTTAGGTTCCTCCTCCATTTTGAGTTATTCTCATAGAGTGTATTTCTGAATTAAGCAAACTCTCATAAACTAAAGTGGCACTAACACAGGAAACTGAAAAATCGATGAAAATCAGAGGGTACACACACAGCTAAATCAATCTTTCTGCTAACTTCCTTTGTTGAAGCAAAGAGATGCAATTAATATAGCAATGCCAGTTGATGAGTATGATAAAGTTTTTGCCAGTTTTCCTGTTGTATAAGTTCTTCTGTTGAGCAGTTAGAATAATAAAGAAGTGAGGGAATAAATATACTGGTCTCCAATAACAGCCAAACAGACTCAGAATTCCACCACTGTCTTCTCTAATATCACTCTGAAGCCCTAGTAGGTTGCTATGGCTTATGTCTCAATTTAGCATCTGGGTAAGAGAGATAACTCTTACCATCACTAGAGAAGGTTATGAAAAAAATTATAAAAATGCCAAGTACATTTACAACATTCTCTTTATTCACTTCTACCTTACATCCTGCCCATACCACATAGTGATTAATAAGTTACTTTGTGCTTTTTTTGATCATGAATATCTAGCTATACATGACTTAAAGTCAATTAGCCTTTCCTGTGACAGGAAGCAATAAATCAGGTGTACTGATACATACTTGGCATAATGTCGTGCTCTTCTAAATTTATGATTTATTCAAGCAAAACCTGGGTTATCGCTTTGCAGGTACATGGAAGAAAGTACTCCTGCATGGGTGGGAGGTTGAACTGAATGAGCTTAAGGTCCCTTAAGTCTTTGAAAACATGCATGTCGAATCCCTGCTGAACCACTTCCTAGCTATGTGATAATAGCAAGTTGCTTCACTTCTCTGTATTTCATTTTCCTAATTGTAAAATGAACTAAAAGTACCTTATCTTACAGAGATCTTTTTTTTTCTCTCCAGGGTTAAATAGCACTGTTTAGATATTCAATCAACATCTAGTTGTCTCCTCCCTATTTCCCAACAATCACATTCATGCTCTAGAATTCTCTTAAACATTATAGTTGTGCCCAGCTGCAATTTTCTACATGGGAGTGAAGGGAGAAACAAAGTATATGCCTGAGACCTACCCAGTGACACCTGACCTGGCTTGGGATGACCTCACCTTGGTGATGTAGATGGACCAGAATAACACAGAAATCTGATGCATTGATATTATTTGCCAGACTGACAATTCCCATAGAATTATACAAATATATAGAACCAAGACGATTAATAAAATTAGGAACAACAGTAGCTATAATATATATAGGCACCTGACACTGTTCTGAGCATTTTACATGTATTAACACACGTGATCCTCACAACAATTCCATGAAACAGATACTTTCATTATCTGCAATTTTACAGATGGGAAAACTAAGGCACAGGGAGCATGAGGGTCTTGCTCAAGGTCACAGAGATGAGATTCCAACCCATCGCTGGGTTCCAGACTTCCTACTGCCTCCTAAAGACTTTCTAAAGCAAAAGAAAGGAGCTATCTTTTGGTCAAGAAGTGGCATTGCCAAGTCCTAACAGTTTTTCCATTCATGGCCACCTATGTGCCTGTTCCAGGAGCCCAGCTTTCTTAAACAACATGAGGGGCATACGGGGCTCTTCTAGAGCACTGGCAACATTCTGTTTCTTGGGGGATGGGGTAGCTCCATGGATCCATAATCACTCGTTAAATTTCATGTACTTTTCTGTTGGTATGTCTCACAATAAGACAAGGTGGACTGGCACCTGGGCAAGTTTCCAGCTGTGCAGCCTTGTGACTTTGCCATGTTCAGCCGTTGCTGACACACACCCAGGAGACAACATGAAGGCTGGGGGGCAGACAAGTGGAGGGTGCTGCCTGCGCCTCCCTCGCCGGCTCTGCATTGTCCGCATTTGCATGCAGGAATCACTGGAGCAGGAGCTCAGCTAATCTCCTGGCTGCGTGATTGTTATTATCATGCAGCGCACACATGCATATTCATCCAGATTTAAAGGGAAAAAATAAGCCTTCCTCATGGTACTGCTGATAAACAACCCCCAAAACCTTCCTTCCTATACTCAAATGAAACACATTTTGAAGCCCTGTCATACTTAAAAGTGATTTGCCCATAAGTCTTTTATATGTTAATAACATTGTACGTTGAATATTTCATTCCCAAGATCATTATTTGATGGGTTTCCACGTGCTGTTGGGCACAATGGAAATGGACATAACGATATCAGGTGCCTTTGGACACCAATCTCCATGTTAAAGCTGGCGTTGCCGGCATCTAAATACGCTGAACACAGCTGCGGCAGGAGCCCCGGCCGTGTTTGTCAAGTCTGCTTATTTCCAGACAAAACATTTTAATTCCTTGCCTGAGAGAGGGGGGCTTACAGGCAAGGGCGATGCTGGAAGAGGATGGTGCGGAGAGAAGGAGAAAGGGGAGAGTGGGTAAGGCCTAAGAACCAGGAGCTGAGGGATTTGACCCTGCCACTCCTCTACAGCTATTGTTAAGACGGGCTTCTCTGCGTCACCCTGTCCTCTTCCCATGTGTGCGTGCACTCAGTTGCTCAGTCATGTCTGACTCTTTTGTGACCCCATGGACTCTAGCCTGTCAGGCTCCTCTATCCATGGGCTTTACCAGGCAAGAATACTGGAGTGAGTTACCATTTCCTCCTCCACGGAATCTTCCCGACCCAGGGATTGAACCTGTGTCTCCTGCATTGCAGTAGGATTCTTTACCACTGAGCCACTGGGGGGAAGCCTGGGTATTATTATATCCAAGAAAAAATAGAGATTCCCCAGGAGAAGTTAAATAACCGGTAAAGATCCACCCTAGGTTCTTAGCACATAAGGCACCGTGTCACTCTGGAACTCTCACAACACACATCTCAGTCATGGTTAAGAGAGAGAAAGCTCAGATCAGAGTGCCTGCCTTTGAGTCCTGGTTTCTAACCTGTGAGACCTTGAGCAAGTCACTGTACGTCTCTGAGCCTCACTTTTCCCATTTACAAACGGGAACGATGTTAGTACCTACCCACAGAGAGCTGTGAGAAGTCAGTGAGGCGGTGTATATAAAGTACTTAGAACAAAGGCTGAAACACAGAATTCGGTCAATATGTACCAGCCACTCTTGCTGTTATTACTACCTTCACTCGGTGGGGGCATCTGTGCTGTCACAGAGGTTCCCAGCCAGGCCCACTGGAGACCGTCCCTGCCCCTCGTGCTTCTACCATTTGCAAGTGGCCTTGACTGAGGAGGCTACCGAATTCTGCATTCCTTCTTTCTTGTTCTTCAGGAGCCCCTGACCTCCAGGTCATTGCCTTCCGTCTTCCTCCTCTTCCCCGAGGTCTCTCGGGAAACAAGGGCAGGGTGCAGCCATGGAAATGACGGGAACATTCTGCAGCCAATGACGTGGCAGCACCGCCAAGAGACCCCGCTTCCTGGAGTGGCAGAAGCCTCGGGGCTAGGAATGGGTAATTCACATGATGGAATATACCTTGCGTTCTCAACCCACAGGGGAGATTAAGGCTACTGGGCCCAGGCCTGAGGGTATAAAAGAAGACTGTTTTCTTGGTCTGTCTTTTCTTGTGCTTGGTCCTTTAGGCCAAGCATCTTCGCCACAGACTTCTCCTCCAGATTGCCCCTTTGCCACAATTGGACAAGGCCTTCAAGAAAAGCCCCTCTGCCCAACTTCAAGGGAGCTGGCTGGTCCCTCCAACCGGCACGTGGCCAGCCCCAAAGCAAGCGCCTCACAGCAGAACTCAGAAAGCAAACTACCTATGAATTATAGAAGAGGCAATGTTGACACCCCTGGGTGTTGCCGCTGCTGCTGAGTCACTCATTCATGTCTGACTCTGCCACCCCATGGATGCAGCCCGCCAGGCTCCTCTATCCATGGGATTTCCCAGGCAAGAATACTGGAGCAGGTTCCCATTCCCTACTCCAGGGGATCTTCCTGACTCAGGGATCGAACCCATGTCTCTCCTGGCATCTCCTGCATTGGCAAGCAGATCGTCAAATACCCACTAATGATAGCAGGATGCACTCACGATCACACATCACAGCCCCAAAGCCTCAGTTCTGCCAGCGCCCTTTCTGAAAATGAACCGGAGCTTGGGCTCAGAGCTATAGGAAGAATGAGGACCCTGTTCCACGGCCGACCACTCCTCTGTCTGGAGGCCGGGCGACGAAGTGACCTGTAACGAGCGGCGTGTCCCCATTTTTAGGATGCAGAACGTGCGGCTTAGGGAGACTAGGTGACCTTCCCGGGAGCTGGGTTCTTGGATGGAAGGAGCCTTGGAGAGCTGCCAATCCAGTTCCCCAGCTTCCCGAGACCCAAAAATCTGTGCCTCGTGTCAGCAGTGCCCCCAGACTCAGAGCCCAGGCCCCCTGTGTTCTTCTCAGGAGAACACCATGCTCTTCATTCACCTTTTCTTTATCAAAAAGCATTTTCAACATCAGCAGTTCGGTGTTATCATGTAAAAGGAAGTTCTCCCAGGAGACCAAAATACATCCCCAAATTTTTTCCTAAAAGAAAAACTTGATTTTTTTTTCTCTTCTTCAAACACACCAGTGTAAAGGCTGCATAAAACCTGCCCTACTTAGAGCTTCCAAGAGAGATTCAGCTTTCGAATGCGGTAAATCAAGTTCAGCTTCACTCAGGGACTCATCACCCCAAGTAGCTAATGAAGATAATCCATCAGAGCTATGGCCATTCCTGCACAAGGAAACAGCAAAAGAAAAAAAAAGCCGGTGGCGGGAAGAAGAAAAGCCACCAGGAATTAAATGGGGAAACAGACGATATTTAACTAGATAAATATTCTCAGCAATGCTCCGAGGAATGGAATTATTGGCTTACTGGGCAGCCCCTCACTGAACCAGGCAGCAGAGAAAATTTATACCGTGGAATTCATGTTTTCATTAGAATTCACACAGCCTGTGTTTAGAAAGTAGGTGTCTGGAAGCTTAATGATATTTCGCGTTCATCATCTGACGCTGTGACACGGCGGCATAAAAAAGAGAAGGGAGGCACCTCTCTTATTCATTTGATATTTACATTTTATGAGTGTTATTATTTGACATAATTGCATACAAAGAATTAGCAATGTTAATTAATGCTGCACTAATGCAGTCATAATTACTTCCATTTATTCTAGGATGTAAGTGAATTTATAAATTCATTTATTTGGAATTCAAGTGACTTCTTGGATTCACACTTTTAATAGCTAAAATCTATTTGCCCATCCTTTCTAACTAACCCTGCACAGAAGGAAAGATAGTCTAGGGTTTTAGCTAAGAAGGACCTTCCCTGGATGAATTCATGAAATGGAAAAACAAAGCCATTTTAAGGATGAGCCGTGGATTCGCTACAACTATATTTCTAGTCACCTATTGGGCTTGTTTGATATTATTCTCATCCCACTTCCTCCGTGATGAAGTTGAATTAAGTGGCCCAATGAGAATTTCAAATGGACTTCTTTGCACATCAACTGACAAACGGCAAAGAAAGAAAACAAAAGTAGTTGATTTCAACATGCCACTCAGAATTATAGTAACTCATGTTTCGAAAGGATTTTGAAAGATTTCAAGTTATAAAGGTGCCTTCCTGGGGAAAAACCAAGGGAAACTTTACGATTTAACGAATTTAAATTATAAGATGTCTGTTAACAATTAATGTCCTTCACATGAAGAATGTATCTCCTGAAAAAACTTTTTAAAAAGTATTCAGAGGCAGTTCTCATCAGTGCACCTCTTCTTGAAATACTGTCCACCCATCATCAGTTAAATCCAAACAGCATGTTAACAAGATTTTTTTTCTGGAAATAATGCTGCAAGAGGTAATGCCAACCAAATTCTGCCTACAAGAGACCTCTCTCCCATCTCCCCACTGGCGTAACACACACACAAGTCTACTCACTAGAAAACTTGGGCAGAGATGTCATCCCGGAACAGATTTCAGTGAACTGAAGGAAAAGTGGTTCTCTCACCACCTTCTGTACTGAGTAGACTAGCACTTCTATGCATCTTTAGAAGGGAAAGCAACTGGACTCTAGAAATGCATCAAGGTCCCTCCACATAGCCCCCAGGACAGAAAGTTCGGAGCTCTTTCCCCGATGCTTGCATGTAAGCCCTGGAAGGGATGTAGAGGTCATCTCACCTGGACTGACCCCATGCCAGCCTAAACTGCCTCTGGCCTGGTGACGAGGGAGGAGGAAAGGGACCAGAGAGCTGGCCCTGTCATCTTCCTCGCACTCATTCCCTGTAGGGAGTGTGTCCCACGTGGCACTGACACAGCTCCCCACCCGCAGGGGTGGGAATGTGCCCCTATCTATGGGTCAGATCTGCCCTTGAACTCCTTGTCCCCATGGGCTGACTTCTCAGAGCACACCCCTACTCCCCATCTTGAATTACTTCTGATAGACAATAATCCTCGAGTGCATACATCCAGCCTGGACTTCTCTCCTGATCTGCCCTCCTGACAATAACCACCATCACCTCCGAAAGCTAAAGTGTTAGAAACTCAGTTGTGTCCAACTCTTTGTGACCCCAAGAACTGTAGCCCACCAGGCTCCTCTGTCCATGGAATTCTCCAGGCAAGAAAACTATAGTGGGTAGCCATTCCCTTCTCCAGGGGATCTTTCCGACCCCAGGACTGAACCTGTGTCTCCTGCATTGCAGGCAGATTCTCTACCACTGCGTCACCAAGGAAGCCCATTACCTCAAACTCAAATATAAACATACTCCCCTCTCTGCAAGGCTCTGTCCAAGACATCAGTAAATGCCATCACACTCCACCCCATTGCCCAGGCAAGAAATCCAGTTGCAAGCATTCATTCCCCACCCACTACATCCAGTCACTCCCAAATTCCTGTATCTCTTAGCCCTGGAATCCATCTCCTTCTCACCTTCCTCACTCCCACTAGCTTGGTCTGTCCCCAGGCTTATTTCACCTGTTTATCTCCTATACACCCCTCACCCATGCTCTATGACACAGTAAGAATGAGCTTCTAGTTTACATCTCAGAGACTGGCATTCTACCAGGTAAAACCTTCTGAGGAACCATCAGGGAAATGCAAATCAAAATTACAGCAAGCCACCACTGCTGCTGCTAGTCGCTTCAGTCGTGTCCGACTCTGTGCGACCCCATAGACGGCAGCCCACCAGGCTCCCCTGTCCCTGGGATTCTCCAGGCAAGAACACTGGAGTGGGTTGCTATTTCCTTCTCCAATGCATGAAAGTGAAAAGTGAAAGGGAAGTCGCTCAGTCATGTCTGACCCTTAGCGACCCCATGGACTGCAGCTTACCAGGCTCCTCCATCCATGCGATTTTCCAGGCAAGAGTACTGGAGTGGGGTGCCATTGCCTTCTCCACCACACCCACTAGACAGCTTTAAAAAAGACAGATGTGGACTTCCTTACTGGTCTGGTGGTTAAGAAACCATGCTTCCACTGCAGTGGGTGCAGGTTTGATCCCTGGTCTGGGAAGATTCTCCATGTTGTGTGGCATGGCCAAAAAAAAAACAAAGAGAGAGAGAGAAAGATAATAACAAATGTTGGGGAGGATGTGGAGAAATTGAACCCCTCTGCTGACAGAATACACTGCTGGTAGGATTGTAAAATGGTGTAGGGAAATAGTCTAGCAAAAGGTAAATAAACAGAAAGTCACCACATGACCCAGAAATCCCATTCCAAGATACTCACCCAAGAGAAATTAAAACAACTTTAAGACATGAAAACTTATACACAAGTGACTGCAGCATTATTCATTATAGATGAAAAATAGAAACAACCCAAATGGCCATCAGCTGAGGAATGAATAAATAAAATGTAATGCATCCATACAATGGAGTATTACTCAGCAATGAGAAGGAGAGAGGCACTGATAGATGCTGCAACATGGACAAGCCCTGAAAATGTATGCTAAAGCGAAAGGAGCCAAAAGACCACATATGATTTCATTTATGCGAAATGTCCATAGCAAACAAATCCAGAGCGACAGAAAGTAGACCTGTGTTTGCCTAGGGCTAGGAGAGGTTTGAGAGGAAATGAGGAACGACTGCTGACAGGGACACTGGGTGATGGGAAATGTTCTGAAACTGACCGTGGTGATGCTTGTACAACTGTGTGACTGTACTAAAAACCGCTGCATTGCACACTTGAAATAGGTGAACTGTATGGTACATGAATTATATCTCAACAGATCTGTTATTAAAAGGGAGGGAGAGAGAAAGTAACCAATTGCAATGTATGAACCTTCTTCAGATCCTGATTTGAACAAACTATAAACGAGGGAAAATTGACACCGACTCTAATATTTGATGACATTAGAGAACGGCTATTAAATTTTTGAAGTGAAAAAGCAAAACCCTACAAGAACTTTCGCTTGCCCTTGTAATTTAGCTGAAACTTCTGAGATGGCTCACAGAACCTGAATAAGCTAGCCCTGCCTCTCTCTGCAGTCAGACTCTCCCATCACTTTCCTCCCAAGCCCTCCTTCTCATCTCTACCCCTAAACCTTATCTCTACCACGCTGACCTTTTTAAAACTTCTTTGAAAGTGTCATGATGCTATCTTAATTCCTTGAACCTATTGAGATATCAATCAGACAAACCAATGATTATATTCAAGAAGACTAAGGCCCACCCCGGGGCACATCGTTAGTAACAGAACTAGAACTGGTGCCAGGACTTTACTCCCAGTAAAAGTCCTTCACCATCTCTGTTTACTAACATTTAAATATCACGCATTCAGAGAAATATTAACTTGATCTTTACTACTGTGAATGTCCTCAAAAAAAACGGCATGACTTTGGAAACCATTCGAAGTCATCTATTTTCAGGTATAGACAACATGACGTAAGATGAATATGTAAAAAAGCAGAGTCAGAAACAGTTGGGTTTAAACCTGAACTCTCTAACTTATTTATCACGTGACCTTGTGAAAGGTGCTGAACACCCTGAGCCTGTTTCCTAACAGATAATACAAGATAATGAAGAATGGAAACAAGTGAAGTGAAAAAAATAAAATAGCACATTTCCAAGCACATAGCAGTTGTTCAATAAATGATAGATGAGCATTATTACTAGTTCCCGTGTTACCTTACTAACCATAATTCACTGGGGGAAACGTAAAAAATCCGCTTTGAACTAACATATAAAGAATCATCTAATTTATAAGAAACTAAGTTTATTGATAGACAGCCCAAAGAAATCAAGGACAACTGAATCACTAGAAAATTCCACCCCATTACCACTGCTCAAATGTGAATGCAGTAGCAATCACATTTCCACAGTGGGAGTAGTGGAGAAAAATTATACTTGTCTTATTGCAAATCATTGCCCAGGGACTACTCTGCTACCAGAGCTTCCCAGGTGGCACTAGCTGTAAAGAACCCATCTGTCAGTGAAGGAGGCATAAGAGACATGAGTTCAATCCCTGGGTTGGGGAGGTCCCTTAAAGGAGGACATGGGAAAAACCCACTCCAGTATTCTTGCCTGGAGAATCCCATGGACAGAGGAGCCTGGCAGAGCCACAGTCCATGGGGTCACAAAGAGTCGGACAAAGACTAAAGTAATTTAGCACACGCACTCCACTACCAAATCTTTGCTTCTATAAGGAAAAACGTATATATATACACCTATATATATATAGTACAGTATATCTATATACCTATATAAAAAGTATATATATATATATAAATAAATACATATAAATGCTTCTATATATATATAAACAGTATCCTTTTTCATTTGTTTTTAATTAATTTTTTTATTTTGAAAACTTTCAAGCCTACAGAAATGCTGAACCGACAGTACACTAAACATTCACGTGCTCCTCATCCAGATTCATCAGCTGTTCACGTTCTGACAGTCCTCCTCTCCCCCCGGCCTCTCTCTCCGTCTCTCTAGGTCTCTGGCTGTCTTCCTCTGATATGAATATATATATATATGAATATATATATATATATATATATATATATAGTAACATATATATGATATATATATATATCAGAGAAGGAAATGGCAACCCACTCCAGTACTCTTGTCTAGAAAATCCCATGGATGGAGAAGCCTGGTGCAGGCTACTGTCCATGGGGTCGCAAAGAGTGGGACAAGACTGAGCGACTTCACTTCACTCACTTATATATATATATGTATATGTTTTCCTTTTGCTAAACTTTCCAAAACTGAGCTTAAGACATCATGAAATTTCACCCTGTTTACCTCACTATTTCACCCTTCAGGAACAAGGACCTTCTCCCACCTAAACACAACTTTAAGAAGCTGAACGTTACTATGATCATCCAATATTTCCCCCATTGTCTCAAAAATGACCCTTAGATCTATTTGGCTTCTTTTGATTCAGAATCCAACTAAGTTTCACTCACTTCAGTTGGCTGTTATTTCCCTTCAGTCTCCCTAAATCTAATACAGCTTCTCCATTTTCCTCTGTCCTTCAGGACATTAAACAGTTAATGGGGTGCAGACCAATCCTGCGGAAGCTGTGTGCCCCCACTCCAACACATCAGGGTCTCAGGATCTGTGATGTCAAGCCTGACTGGTTAAGGTGCTGACCACCAATCTCTCCACGTCAAAGGCACGTTGTTCTCTTAAGGACTCTGTGGAGGACATGAGAACACTCTGTTCTTCAACATCAACCTTTGTCCCAGCAGTGTTAGCATCCATCCTGAGTCAGTGATGACACTGGTGTTACAAAACAATGATTGTTTTCAATTCTATAATTCCTTCTATATTTATCAGCTAACCTTCCTCTAAGTAGAGCATCTGCCAACTCCCACCTTCCTGTACCCCTCTCATCATTGCTAACTCGTGATTTCTAGAAAAATGTAATGTGTTATAATCCATGGCCATCAAAACATTTTTGAATACTGAGATGTTCCCAAGGTTTGGGTCCTCAGAGTCCCTTTCAGCTGGTCCCTTGACATGACCTCACTAGGCCTTCAGCACTTCCTTGCTTCTGACACAACCAAATAGCTCAGTGAATTCTTTTAGTGGAATATAAAATTTAGAAACCAATACCCAGGCACTGAGTTGCTCATTACTACTGGCATGACGTGACTTCTAGGCTCTCTCAGTAGCTACAGTCGTGTGGGGGGTGGGGTGTGGGGGGTTTCTGTCTGTCTGTCTAACATGAGTTCATACTGATACTTTCAACTCAAATCCAATACCTTGAGAGCCTCCTTTACATTTCCTCTTCTCCATATGTGTGTTACTCCCTCATCTGCAGCACAATTTCTGGTTTCCAACACATCAATACCTTTACTTATTTGCTCTCTCTTAAATAGACACATGTTTTCAGAATTTCATCACCAGTATCTCTATCAACAGAAGTCCTTTTGCCATTAAACTATGTCTAGTATGGACAGAATTCTTTAAATACTGGACAGTCTGGCAAGCTTAGAATAAAAAGATCTCTTCAGTGAGTCTGCTAATCATAAAATTAGTCTGTTCTCTCAACATGCAAATTCAAGATAATACCAATACGTATATACACATAATAATCAAACTATGAAAATTAGCTTTCACATTAAGTTTTAGAGGACCTGTGATATTTAAATAGATAATGTTAAGCTAGTCAACATTACAGAGCTTTTAAGAACCATGGTTCCAATTTCCATCGAAATACATCGCTATTTCCAAGAAAAAAATTAAAATTTTTTCAATATGTAAGTAATTTTCTTAAGATGACCTTCAAACAATTAATAAGTCTGATTCATGCTTTAACATTCTTTCACAAGAAATAAATGAAACTGTTCTATTTAAAATGGAAATCTCTTGTTCCTATAAAACACAAATATGGCCTTGAGGTTTATATCATGCTGAAGCAGATTTTGGTAGCACCTCAGTAACCAGTGCTTTTAATTGCATAGTCACATCTACTGTGACCGTGGTAAGACAGCTACTCCTCTGCAAGGCTGGAAAGCAGGTGTCCCCACCATGCACGTTTAGTCAATGGCTCGGTTCCTCAAGATCAGGTCTTATCCCTTCTTGTGTTCTATTTTCAACAAATAAAACCTACAATATCTGTTGAGGATCCCAGATTATTACTTCCTCTTCTCCATGACTATCTCTGAAAGTACAGAACTCTTAGGACAAAACCATAGCTGTTGTTTAGGTACTAAGTCTTGTCTGACTCTTTTGCGACCCCATGGTCTGTAGCCCTCCAGGCTCCTCTGTCCATGGGATTTCCCAGGCAAGAATACTGGAATGGGTTGCCATTTTCTCCTCCAGGGTATATTCCTGACCCAGGGATCACACCTGCATCTCCTGCATTAGCAGGCAGATTCTTTACCACTGAGCCATCAGTGCCCACAGGCATTGACTACCTGCATGTAAATGGTCAAAACACCACTGCTGTGTTCCTTCTGTGTGGTGTTAACATAATTTTTAATTAATGATACCAACAAGAACATCCTAAAACCCTGATCCTAAATAAAATGAATTTTATTTAGATTGAGAATACAAGACTCAAAAACCAATTGCATGCCCTTTCTCAAACTTTTTTTCTAAGTCTGTTTCACTTGCTTCTTCCAGAAGCAGATTTATTTAGCAACAATAACACACTCTTCAGCGAGGAAAAGCAGCCAATGCATGTCATGTGCTTCTGACAGCGGGCAATGTCCTCACTGGAGGTGGTACCGGCTGCTATCGCCTTGGGAAGTGACCAACATCAAAACCCTAATGCTCAGCCAAAAAAATCATCACTACATGTCTACCCAACTTTGAGTCTTGTGCCTTAAAAAGCGAAAAAAGAGCCTAGAAGGCTGATGCAGAAGAAAGATACTTATGTGAGTGTTCTCCGAGGATGTAGAAGAGACTAAAGATGAGGGAGTCAAGACTGATGGGTAAATGAAGAGGTGAAAGCTGGGATGCATTACTAGGGGGGCTGGAAATGAAGGTGGAAAATGTGGTGGAAAGAATTATTTTACTGGAAGAAAGACCCAGTGCTTCTTTCCACACCTAGTGGCTTATGGGCATTTCCATCCCAGACAACAGTCTAGCCACGCCAGCTTCTCGGGCTTCTGCTTTCTCAGGTCCTGAATAAAATGTCCTGCTGATTTTTCAAACTGCGATAAAACACACAGAACATAAAATGTACCATCCTGACCATTTTTTAAGTTTGCAGTGCAGTGGCACTCAGTACATTCGCACTGTTGGGCAACCATCTCCACCACCAATCTCCAAAATGTTCTCATCTTTACAGCTGAAACTCTGTCCCCAGTGAACACGCATCCCCCATTCCTCCTTTCTCCCGGCCGCTGGTAAGCCTCTTTCCATTTTCTGTCTCTGTGGATTTGACTCTTCTGGGTACTCCACAGAAAAGTAGAATCATCCAGTATTTGTCCTTTCAGTTCAGTTCAGTTGCTCAGTCGTGTCCGACTCTTTGCAACCCCATGAATCGCAGCATGCCAGGCCTCCCTGTCCATCACCAACTCCCAGAGTTCACCCAAACTCATGAGCACTGAGTCAGTGATGCCAACCAGCCATCTCATCCTCTGTCGTCCCCTTCTCCTCCTGCCCCCAATCCCTCCCAGCATCAGGGTCTTTTCCAATGAGTCAACTCTTCACATGAGGTGGCCAAAGTACTGGAGTTTCAGCCTCAGCATCAGTCCTTCCAATGAACACCCAGGACTGATCTCCTTTAGGATGGACTGGTTGGATCTCCTTGCAGTCCAAGGGACTCTCAAGAGTCTTCTCCAACACCACAGTTCAAAAGCATCAATTCTTTGGCGCTCAGCTGGCTTATTTCACTGAGCACAAGGTCCTCACAGTTCATCCATGCTGTAGTCTACATCAATATGTCCTTCCTTTTCAAGACTGAATAATATACTCCCGTATGTACAGACCACATTTCGTTTATCCGTCCACCTGTTGAACAGACACCTGATCATTTCCACTGTTTGGCCACAGTGAATAATGCTGCAATGAACATGGGTATTCACGCTCCTCCAGTCATTTTTAACAACCTCCTTTAGAATGTACAGACAGCATGATCTGTCTATTAATTTTTTTAAAGATCCTTCTGTACTCAGCAGGATATCCACAGAATCTGAACAACTGAAGAGGAGTATTTGTTTTGATGATTCCCCAATCCACTCAGATATCCAGCCGCTGACTTTGCTGATGTTTCTAAATATTCAGCCTGAAATAAGTTCGCCCCAGCATCCTTTACAGCCTTATGATTCAAATCCAGTGACTCGTCTTCCTGTCAAAAGATGAGGAACTGAACACAAAGAAACTGACACACACTAGTTCCTGGTCTTAAAAATACTTCTTTATTACACCTCCCTTCTGAGTCATAAAAACAAACTCCTTTCCTAATAGATTTTATATTTGACATATTTATACTTTTATGACTCAATCCAATTTTATTTATTTACATACACATACTGATGCACGTGTTTATATATGTGTATGTATATATTAATATATGAATATATAACATTTTATACATACACATATACACATTTATTTACACACAGTGAGTTCTATTCTTCATCTGTCCTATTCAAGCTAAAGTCCAGTTTGCTGAATTTCCAAGGGGATTTTCCACTTCAATACATAAAAAATACGCTCACAATTTATAGCACATAATAAAATTGCCAGTGCAGTTAAGTGAGCCATGTTTCAGAGTAGAAGTATGTTCAAGCTAAAATAAAGAAGTATTTTAGAAGCACCTCCAGTTTTCTTTTGAATCAACTATCAGATCAGATCAGATCAGTCACTCAGTCGTGTCCGACTCTTTGCAACCCCATGAATCGCAGCACGCCAGGCCTCCCTGTCCATCACCAACTCCTGGAGTTCACCCAGACTCCTGTCCATCGAGTCAGTGATACCATCCAGCCATCTCATCCTCTTGTCGTCCCCTTCTCCTCTTGCCCCCAATCCCTCCCAGCATCAGAGTCTTTTCCAATGAGTCAACTCTTCACAGGAGGTGGCCAAAGTATAGTCTCACAATAAACTGGCCATAAGAAACCAAGGATACAAGGGTCAGGTGATGGAACATAGATGCTATGTGGTTGTGAAACATTTTAAGTCAGATGAGAAGGTCAGGTAGCCTTTTAAATGACCTCATCCTCGACCTCAGGCCTTCTTATCAAGTAGCGTATGTAGAAAAAGAAATAAGACAGATATGTTTGGCTATTTCTTTGGTGGCCCAGGGGCTAAGACTCTGCATTCCCAACGCAGGGGGCCCAGGTTCAATTCCTGGTCAGGGAACCAGATCCCACATGCTGCAACTAAGAGGTTCATATGCCACAGCTAAAGACCCCAGGTGCTGCAACAAAGATCGAAGACCCCATGTGAACAGCCAAGACCTGGCACAGCCAAGTTAAATAAATGTTTAAAAATAAATAAATAAATAAAGATTGATATATTCATCCTCCCAGGTGAACTTATCACTGTTTTTCTTCCAATGACTGTAAGTTCCAGTCAAACTTGTATTCTGACCCAACTCTTCTGCTAGAATGTTCTTCACCCCCAATGTCTATATCCTTTCCATCCACTAAATCGCCTCCCTGAGGCCCTTCTTGACACTCAGCAGGCATGCCTGAGTTCTCCCTCCTCTAATCTTGCTCAAGATGGTTCCCAATGGGAACAAAGAGCAAGTGATGAATTCCTGCCATGTCTCATCCCCGTGGCCCTGCAACCTCATGTGTGAACACACCAGCCAGGGCTCTCTGACAGCCCCTGTCAGTTCAGTTTAGTTCAGTAGCTCAGTCATGTCCGACTCTTTGCGACCACTTCCTGCACGCTAGGCCTCCCTGTCCATCACCAACTCCTGGAGTTTACTCAAACTCATGTCCACTGAGTTGGTGATACTATCCAACCATCTCATCCTCTGTCGTCCCCTTCTCCTCCCACCTTCAATCTTTCCCAGCATCAAGGTCTTATCAAATGAATCAGTTCTTCGCATCACATGGCCAAAGTATTGGAGTTTCAGCTTCAACATCAGTCCCTCCAATGAACACCCAGGACTGGTCTCCTTTAGGATGGACTGGTTGGATCTCCTTGCGGTCCAGGGGACTCTCAAGAGTCTTCTCCAACACCACAGTTCAAAAGCATCAATTCTTCAGCACTCAGCTTTTTTTATAGTCCAACTCTCACATCCATACATGACTACTGGAAAAACCATAGCTTTGACTAGATGGACCTTTATTGGCAAAGTAATGTCTATGCTTTTTAATATGCTGTCTAGGTTGGTCATAGCTTTTCTTCCAAGGAGCAAGCACCTTTCAATTTCATGGCTGCAGTCACTATCTGCAGTGAATTCGGAGCCCCCAAAATTAAAGTATCTCACTGTTTCCATTGTTTCCCCATCTATTTGCCATGAAGTGATGGGAAAAGATTTATGATCTTAGTTTTCTGAATGTTGAGTTTTAAGTCAGTCTTTTCACTCTCCTTTTTCACTTTCATCAAGAGGCTCTTTAGTTCTTCACTTTCTGCCATAAGTGTGGTGTCATCTGCATATCTGAGGTTAGTGATATTTCTTCTGGCAATCTCGATTCCAGCTTGTGGTTCACCCAGTCCAGCATTTTTCATGATGTGCTCTGCATATAAGTTAAATAAGCAGGGTGACAATACACAGCCTTGATGTACTCCTTTTCCTATTTGGAACCAGTCTGTTGTTCCATGTCCAGTTCTAACTGTTGCTTCTTGACCTGCATACAGATTTCTCAGGAGGCAGGTCAGTTGGTCTGGTATTCCCATCTCTTGAAGAATTTTCCACAGCTTGTTGTGATCCACACAGTCAAAGGCTTTGGTGTAATCAATAAAGCAGATGTTTTTCTGGAACTCTTTTGCTTTTTCGATGATCCAGCGGATGTTGGCAATTTGATCTCTGGTTCCTCTGCCTTTTATAAAACCAGCTTGAACATCTGGAAGGTCACGGTTCACGTACTGCTGAAGCCTGGCTTGGAGAATTTTGAGCATTGCTTTACTAGCGTGTGAGATGAGTGCAATTGTGCTGTAGTTTGAGCATTCTTGGCATTGCCTTTCTTTGGGATTGGAATGAAAACTGACCTTTTCCAATTCTGTGGACACTGCTGAGTTTTTCAAATATGCTGGCATATTGAGTGCAGCACTTTCACAGCATCATCTTTTAGGATTTGAAATAGCTCAACTGGAATTCCATCACCTCTGCTAGTTTTGTTCATAGTGATGCTTCCTAAGGCCCACTTGACTTCACATTCCAGGATGTCTGGCTCTAGATGAGTGATCACACCATCGTGATTATCTGGGTCATGAAGATCTTTTTTGTACAGTTCTTCTGTGTATTCTTGCCACCTCTTCTTAATATCTTCTGCTTCTGTTAGGTCCATACCATTTCTGTCCTTTATTGAGCCCATCTTTGCATGACATGTTCCCTTGGTATCTCTAATTTTCTTGAAAAGATCTCTACTCTTTCCCATTCTATTGTTTTCCTCTATTTCTTTGCATTGATTACTGAGGAAGGCTTTCTTATCTCTCCTTGCAATTCTTTGGAACTCTGCATTCAAATGGGTATATCTTTCCTTTTCTCCTTTGCCTTTCACTTCTTTTCACAACTATTTGTAAGGCCTTTGCAGAGCTTTTTATACAGCTTCATTCTGTACTCCAAGGCCAAATTTGCCTGTGACTCCAGCTATCTCTTGACTTTTTATTTTTGCACTCCAATCCCCTATAATGAAAAGGACATCTTTTTGGGGTGTTAGTTCTAGAAGGTCTTGTAGCTCTCCATAGAACCATTCAGCTTCAGCTTCTTCAGTGTTACTGGTCAGGGCATAGACTGAGGAGGCCCTCAGACAGCCCAACACCAGCACTTTCAGGCAGCAGCATGAACCTGTCCATTCCTCACCGTGCTGTCCAGTCGCTCAGTCATGTCCAAGTCTTTTGCAACCCAATGAATTGTAGCCCACCAGGTTCCTCTGTCCATTGGATTTCCCAGGCAAAAATACTAACTGCTGCTGCTGCTGAGTTGCTTCAGTCGCGTCCGACTCTGTGCCATCCCACCTACTAAAGCGGGTTGCTATTTCCTTCTCCCATGAATCTTCCCAGCTCGGGGATCGAACCTGAGTCTCCTGCATTGGCAGGTGGGTTCTTTCACCACTTTGCCGCCAGGGATGCCCCATTCCTCACCTTACCCATCTGCAAAATGAAGAGATCACAGCCTGTGCTAGCCCCTCTGTGGGTTCGTGGAGCAGCTGAAACCAGGCTCAAAAGAGACACAACAGACGGTACAGCGCAGGAAGGCAGGATGCAGATGCTGAAGAGAAGAGAGTTGCGTTTTCAGACCTTGCGAGCTTTTTATGCAGCGGTTTCAGAACAGAGAAGAGAAGAAGCCGGCTTTTTTGATATAAGTCAAATTACCAAACCAGACACAAAAACAAATTCACAGATAACTGTCAATCAAACAAGACCGTAATTGCTATGTGAGGCTGCTTTTTTTGTTGTTTGTTTCTGGAGATCTAAGGTCATATATTAACACATTAATTGAAATTTTGGTCATAATTAACATGTATTAAGATGTTGATTACATGGTTGCATTTTGAAATTTTTAATTGGTTTGTTTCAATTGATAAAAGGTAATTTGTTTGGGGATGATGCTTAGAATTCTGTATTTAATTATCATTGAATAGATAATTAATATAGTGTAGCAATAGTAAACAATGACTATGGCAATTATCATTGAAGTGCACATATTTGTATAAATATGACAGACTGATTTTCTCTCTAAAGTTGCTTTGGTCTTTGCTCCGAGCTGGTTGCGCTGTTTCACTTTCTTCACAGATGTAATTAGCAACATCTCTGTGTCATCCACATGCTTGGGTTTGAAAAGAGCTTAGAGAAGCCGTGGACATCCTAAAAGCCACATCGAGCTCCACTTTTCTCTCTTTGACAATCAGTCACTCAGAAAGCTTCTCTTTCTGCATTTCAGCTAGCTCTCAACATTCCCACAGTATCAACTGCATTAAAGCCTTCCTGTATCATTAGGCTGCTGTTTCCCCAGCCTAGCAGACTATCACAGTCCGAGCGCGAGAAAGCCTCCCATATTGCTTTAACTACTTTTGGTAGAAAAACACAGCACTTACCAATGGGCTGAGTAAAATGGCAGATGAAGGTGGCAAAAACGTCAGAGTGTTTTTTTTAACTGCTGTCCTTAACAAAATAAATAAATAAGTGAAATCCCTGATTCATGAGAAACAATCATGAATCTTATGGGCTCAGTTTTAACATCCTCCCTGTCTGTCCATCAACAAAATCGCTGTTACAGACTGAGGTCTCCTATGAGACCCTGCCTGTCACCTTTATCCACTGGGTTCCAGAAATATCTGCTAGGGCCCAGAAACGTGGTGGTGTAGGCACAACGCCTTCTCCCTCCCCACCCCGAACCCCGCCAACTCCTGAGCACTGAAGAGGCTTTAGTCCTTTGTCTCCTGAAGGGCAGCCAGATGCTACCAGAGAAACTGCCCCGACCCTGCCCCCAGGGCCGCCTCGCCCCACCCGGTGCAGAGGGCGCAAAGGCAGCTGTGCTGGAAAAAAGGAGTGACTCCGTTAACGGTGCCGACCCCTGCTTAGTGTTCCCCTCCACAAAGCAGAGGGAGGGCGGCCTGCCCGGTCATCAGCCATGGCACCCCAGCGTGCACACACACACGTTCCAGCAACGCCCCAGTCCTGGACTCAGCGCTTCTCCAACATAAAAATAAATGAGCAAGCAGGAGTAAATTCCTAGTTTAAGTTCCTCGTTTAATAAAGTTAAAGATTGCAGGGGTTGGGGGACGGCGGGGGGGTGGAGTGGGGGGAGACACGGACTGACCTGGAAGGTGAACTACAGGGAAAGCCAGGAGCTGAGGGGAGGAAGAGACTAACTCTTTCTTAATTGACATGAAAAGGAGTGAGGTCTGAAGATCAATAATACCATCTGAAAATCAAGATAACAAAACTAAAATATGGCTATATGTACTTTAGATTTAGATTTTAGATCTAAGATGTATCTTTTAATATTTTCCAAGTTCTCTAATAAAAATATAGGTTATTCTAATAGCCATCTTGCATACACGATAAAAGAACAAGTTTAACAGAGGGGCATTTTACCAGCCTGAAGTGATCTAAGCTACACAAATGTTCCTTCATTTGTGCCTCAGAATAGTCCTAAACACCATTTTAGAGATGCAGGAAGTGAAGCTGAATGATCTGTCAGCTCCACACACCCAAGATGTGATGACACCAACCCCGGCACTTCCTACAGAGTGCCATTCCCCACAACATGGACATACAGCAACGCGTCACGCCGCAACTGACCTCTGAGTTCCCCCAAATCCATATGTTGAAGACCCAACCCCCCTGTGTGATGGCGTTAGTTTGCAAGGCCTTTGGGGGGGTGATTCGGTTGAGATGTAGTCCTGAGCATGGGGCCCCCATGATGGGCTGAGTGTCTTTACAGAAGGCGGGAGAACAGAGCTCATTCTAGAACTGTGTGAGGACGCAGTGAGAAGGTGGCCATCTGCACACCAAAAAAGAGCCCTCACCAGGAAGCAGACCACGACGGCTCCCTGACCTTGGACTTCCCAATGTCCAGAGCTGTGGGGAGTCAGTGTCTGTCATGGAAGCCTCCCAGCCCACATTATTTTGCTGTGGCAGCCGGAGACACCTGGGACAACCCGTCTGTGACTCGATGAATGATGCCAAACTGACGTGCTCTAAGGTGGTGCTTCCTAAATTTCAGTCATTTCACTACCACCCTCACGATTTCTGTCCACTGTAATATTATCTGATATCCTTCACATGAACCACTTCCGAGATGTATATGCATTTACTTTCCAGAGAGAAAATGCCACACCAACGCCAGAAATGGAAGCCCCGTCTCACTGACCACAGAAAATATAGTAATTCCATCATAAATACAATGAAAACCAATGTCACTAAAGTGTTAGCCAACCCAAGGCTTCTGAGCCCTCCTCTCTCTTCATTTAAAAAAAAAAAAAAAGGAAATCAGCGAGTACTAGAGAGGTGTTGATGAGGTAGTGAAGGTGAGACCTCCTTTCATTAAGCAGGGGGATCCAAGGGGACCTGGGGGTCTAGGAGGGCAGGCCGGACAGAGGTGATGTAAACAAAGTTACCCTGGACGAATGCACCCCTGGACACCACTCCCCACTCCCGGCCCCCAACTCGTCACTGCGCTAAGTCCCTTCTCTCTGAAACCCACTCTTATCTGTCTCCCTTCTCCATTTAGAACTCATTACTTTTTTAAATACAAATAAATTCCTATCCTTCATTTCAAAAACAACATTTCTCATTTCTAAATAGAAGCAAACTCTTCAGCTCTGATGCCAAAATTAAAACAGGGTGAATTTCACTGGGGGATAAATGTTCATATACTTTTTAACAGATCAGAGGCCACGCCATTTAAGAGGGCTCATCTCATTCCTGTGTCCCCAGAAATCAATCAGTCACCCTTATTCGAAAAAGACTTCCCCTTTCTAGCTTCATGGGATGAAATCGAGTATGCTGCGGAGCTGGGAAGATTCACTCTGTCCACTCTCACCCTGGTTCACTGGGCTCAGATGTGATGTCAGCCTGAGATCATTCATGCAGCCCTTCCTGGCAGCTGCAATGATGGTGTTTCTAACGGGAGTCACTTTTTTTTTTCTTTAGTTGCTCAGTGGTGTCCAACTCTTTGTGACCCCATGGACTGTAGCCCGCCAGGCTCCTCTGTCCATGGGATTCTCCAGGCAAGAACACTGGAGTCGGCTGCCATTCCTTCCTCCAGGGGATCTTCCTGACCCTGGGATCGAACCCGTGTCTCCCGCATTGCAGACAGATTCTTTACTGTCTGAGGCACGAGGCAGTCACTTTCAATGCGACAAAACAGACCAGTAGGCAGCGATACTTCAGATGATGGAAAAACTTATCAATACTGCCTTTTCTTATTTCTCCAAAGTTATTTTTCCTCTCATCAGAGCTGTGCATCACGGCTGGGCACTGGGGACAACCCCAACCCGCTGGCCCTCCAGATACGGGGGACACTAAACTTCCAGGTGTGACAGACGGGCCCATGTTCATTTTCCTTTCCTGCCTCTGCACACAGGGGTGCCCCTAGGCAGCGTAGGCGTCCCTGCAGTGAGCTTGTAGCTGCCTGACACCTGAGCGCGCTTCCCATCACACACTTTTCAGTGTCAGTGTCAACACTGTTCCTTTGACCACTGCCAGCACCGTGCTGGGAATCAGGGTGTGGGAGCCAGGCCAGGAGAGCCCCTAGTGGCCCCTGGTTCACACCTCCTGGGGTCCCTCTGACCCTTCATTACAGCTGGTCTGTGTGAACAAAAGCATCCTGCAGAAATGATGGAGTGTCACTCTAAGACCAGGTCGCTAAAAGCACTGACTGACTTCTACCTCAGCTTGCTTAATCTCAGGTCACTCACTCTGCGGGGAGCCAGCGGCTGTCTTGGGAGGACAGCAGGCAGCCCACGTGGTGAGGAGCTGGGTCTTCCTGCCCACGGTCAGGTGAGTGAGCCACTAGGGAAGCAGGTGGCATGAGGCCCCGGGCTGCAGACTCCCGGCTGTCTGTGATCAGCCTCTTCTCTGGGCCCACAGCCACATGCCCCACCCAGTGCAGAGCACTGCTTGTGGATGGATCATGGGTCCCTCGAGCCCAGCCTATGCAAAGCTCTGCGTGTCTTCTCTTTCCAGCCTGCCCCTCCCTGCACCTCCACCTCCTTGTCCGGCCTCTCTTCCAAGTCCCTCCAGAAACACAGCCCCCCCACCTTATCCCCCTCATCCAGGCAGCCAGCAGGCCCAGCAAGAGCTCTGTTCTTGCCGTGTCTCTCCTATTGTCTCTTCCTCTTCATCCTTGCTGCCCACCCCCACCTGCACTGGCTGAGGGCCACTGTGCATCTACGATGTCAAGCTAAAACAGCCTCAGCTGGCTCTCGTCTTCCAGAATCCATCCTTCACACACCTATGCATGCATGCTAAGCTGCTTCAGTGGTATCCAACTCTTTACGACCCCACGGACCATAGCCCACCAGGCTCCTCTGTCCATGGGATTCTCCAGGCAAGAATACTGGAGTGGGTTACCGTGTCCTCCTCCAGGGGATCTTCCCAACCCAGGGATCGAACCCACGTCGCTTACGTCTACTTGCATTGGCAGGTGGGTTCTTTACCACTAGCCCCACCTGGGAAGCGCCCATACACCTATGAGTGGCTTCTTAAAGAACACTAATGTCACCAAGGCCCTACTTTAAAGCCACCAACGGTTCCCTTTGGCTGGTATAAACACAAAACTTTAAGCAGGACCTGCGCCGAGGCTCTCTGAGATGAAGCCCACCCAACCTTCCAGCCGGCACCCCTGTGGCTCCTCGGTCCACCCTGAGTGGTAGCGGCAGGGGGACCTGATGTCACACAGTCACCTGAGGACCTGCCACTCCCGAGTTTCTCATCTCATTGGTCTGGCATGGGCACCAGACTGCAGTCATTTTTTATAGCAACTTCAAGGAGCTCTAATTCACATACTATATGACTGATCTATTTAAAGTACACAACTCAGAGTTTTTTAGTACATCTACAGATTTGTGTATGCATCACCATGCTCAAATTGAGGACATTTTCATCACCCTGACAAGACCCACTACCCATCAGTAATCACTCCCTTTCTCCACCAGTTCACTCTGCCCTAGGCATCTTCTAATCTGCTTTCTGTCTCTGTACATTTCAGGCAGCAGTCAGTTTTTAAAATACATACATACATATCCTTTTTCAGATTCTTTTCCATTGTAGGTGATAGCGTGCATGCGTGCCAAGTCGCTTCAGTCATGTCCAACTCTTGGTGACCCTATAGACTGCAGCCTGCCAGGCTCCTCTGTCCATGGGATTCTCCAGGCAAGAATACTGGAGTGGGCTGCCAAGCCCTCTTCCAGGGGATCTTCGCAACCCAGGGATCAAATCTGTGTCTCTTAAGTCTACCTGCATTGGCAGGCGGGTTCTTTACCAATAGTGCCACCTGGGAAGCCCATTACAGGTTATTACGAGACATGAAATAGGATTCCCTGTGCTATACAGCAGGTTCTAGTTGTCTGTCTGTTTTACATATAGTAGTGTGTATCTGTTCATCCCAAATTCCCAGTTTTTCCCTGCCCCACCTTTCCTTTCCTGGTCTATAACCCTAAATGTCTCTATCTCTGTGAGTCTATTTCTGTGTTGTAAATAAGTTCATTTGTATCAGATTTTAGATTCCCCGTATAAGTGATATCACATGGTATTTGTCTTTGTCTTACTAGTATAATCTTCGTATGTTTCATTTAGTATGATCACTTCTAGACCCATCCATGTTCAGGCATGATTACTAGTTCTCCAGGAATGCAAAAGCATAACCAGGGTGGGGACCTCTAGCCAAACCAGACCGGTCACCAGTTTACAAGTTGCACTCTGCTTGGGAGGTTTTTGTTCCATTTCTCTGTATAAAATTCCCTCCTGCACTTCTATTAAACCTTCAGTGATTCCTCCTCTTTCTCCATTTACTTTGGCATCGCCTAGAGAGCAAGTAGCAAAGTAAACCCCGGTTCTTTGCCTCCAGCCCCACTATTCTTGGCTCCACTAGAATTTGGTGGGCAAAGTGTGCTCTTCCTGTGTAGACCACACGTTCTGGAACTGCAGGAACCATTTCTAATCCACCTCTGAAGCCCCACAGTAATAATTACAGTGCAGGGTCTTGCACTTGACAGGTACTTAAAATATGTATTCCAAATAAATAAAAATATGGTCTGTCCACACATTTTCTCCACTGTCACAAGATTTCAAACTGAAGAACACTCTCTTCTCTCTCTCATCCACACTAAATGTCCATTTCTTTCCCTTTAATAAAAGCAATAATGAAACAGTGGTGTGGAACAGCCTTTCTAGTTACTTACAATGCCAAAATCTTTCTACGCACACACACATATGCTCAGGTACATGCACGCACAACCATGCAGTGAATGTGTGTGTGTGATTCTTAAATTTGTACCACATGAGGCACCAGTCCTTCAAACAAGTCAAGGAAACCACATGCAAAGAACTTTTCTTTAAATAAAGGGTTTTGCAAATGAACAAGTTGTGCATTCACATCATCAGAATGGATAAACAGCAGAAGTACCGCCCAGGCACTCGCCCTGCAGATACAGGAATCACAAGCATTCATTGCCTGGAAAATCCCATGGACGGAGGAGCCTGGACAGCTGCAGTCCATGGGGTAGCGAAGAGTCGGACACGACTGAGCAACTTCACTTTCACTTTTCACTTTCATGCATTGGAGAAGGAAATGGCAACCCACTCCAGTGTTCTTGCCTGGAGAATCCCAGGGACGGGGGAGCCTGATGGGCTGCTATCTATGGGGTCACACAGAGTCAGACACGACTGAAGCGACTTAGCAGCAGTAGCAGCAGCAGCATGTTCAGAGAATGCGTGCATGGGGAAAGGGGCAGGAGGAAATGAATTATGCGAGCAGCAAGCAAAGCGAAAAATCAAGACAGTACATTCTTCAGCTAAAACACAGGCTGACTTGCACATCTCAACTCTGCCTTAACGTGGATTAAATACACGTGAAAATCACACAGGGTAACTTCACAGAGGACCTTATCCAACCCCAACGTCTTATTTCATCCTTGATCAGTCAGCCTTTCTTTTCCAATGAGATATGTTTCGTATCAACTATTTTGTGTTTATTGTTTGGTTCGATAAGGAGAAGCGCCACTCCCCCCAACCCCTGCCGCCACCCCCATGTGAAACAAGGGGCTCAGACGGGACCCTTTTTCCCTCACACTGTCTGCCAGGCCTCTGTCACTGGAGTTTTGACTCAGCTCCGTCAGTGAAAAATTAGACTTCATTTCAGTATGCTAATAGCAATGTCTCCAAAACAATGTAATCAAGGCCTCATGTGCACCTATAATTTCATCCTTGACATAAGCCTGACAGCTATTTATTGTCTGAAAGGGAGGGGGGGAGGGGAAGGGGGGAGGGGAAGAGGGGAGGGGAGGTCTCCAGGTCCCCCTCCCCCAAAACAAACCCAGCAGCTTTATGTTTGAAGGCAGAGTCTTTGCAAAGTCCAAACAAATGGCAATAATCATGGGGTTTACATATGTCTTGTCTTAAGCAATCAAGGCAGAGGGTTAACAGAGAAGCGTATTCAGATGCGCCAATTCCCAAACTGCCCACCTCTGATGAGCCAGCTGTGAGCCGCAATTGTCACATTATAATTTAGGCTAAGGGAAAAAAAAAGGCATCAGAATACACACTGGATCAACATAATTATTCACAGCAGGATGCTACAGAATTAATTTAGCCAATCAGAATTATACTAGGGGGCTGGGCACATTGCAGAGATGAAGGAGAGAAAGCAGGGGCAGGGAAGAGGAGCGGATGACTGCAGGGGGGAGGGGAGCGCTGTTTTCCACACCTTACTAATATCTGGATAATCTGATCTGGAATATATTTTGAATACACGTAAGCATGATGTTTCTTTTCTATTTATGTGCAAACAAACACCTATTCAGCACTCGTGAGGTGCCAGTCGCTAGTCTGAGCATCTTACAAACACTGGTTTATTTCTTCCTCATGACCATGGGGTAGGTGCTATTATTAACCTCATTTTACATAGGAAGTTCAGAGAGGTTAAACAGCTTGCCAAGACCACACAGCTAGTAAGTGGGAGGGTTATAAATGGAACCCTGGCAGACTGAATCCGGAGGCTGCACGGGAACCAGCAGAGTTTAAAGATTCTTGCTCTCAAATCAGCTAGCAATCAGAAGGCACACGGAGGCTGGTGAGGGCCCTGAAGCCGAAACAAGGCCTGGTTCAGGCTCTGTCATTCCCATATTCCTGCAAGCTGGCTTTCCCAGAGGCGGGGGCCAAGTCCGGTAGTCCGGGGTTGTGAACATCTCCGTCCAGATAAGGTCCTCATCCAACTCTCCAAAATGGGAAGGGCAGAGGGCACTCGGCAGCCCCACAGGGCTCTCTGGGGTATACCACTGAACAGCCAGAGCCCCACAGGGCTCTCAAGGGTGTACCACTGAACTGGGATCCCCACCCTGATAGTCTTCCTAGGGCAAGGCCGCAGCTAGAACTCCAGAAAACCCACGGCAAGGAAAGGGCAAGCGTGCTGCTCCTTAGAGTTCAGGGAAATGCCTGACGAAGTGCAAACACAGGAACAGGACTGAAGAAGTCAGTGGTTGCCCTGAAACAACTTCTTGCCCAGGTCTGCACCCACAGATGCAAGTTTGGGAAGACATGAGACGATGCTCGCCTTTCCCGTGGTCACAGGGTGGGTCTACATGAAAGTGGCCCTCTTCCTCAGCTCCCCGGCATTCTGTCATGAGGGCAGATAGCAGAAGAGCTGAGAAGAGCCTTGATTTCCTAGTAAAAGTTAAGACTTCAGCTGGCATGCACAGCTCTTAGTGATGGGAGGAAATGACAGGGAGCAGCCCCGGGTTTTATGTGTGGCAATAATGTTTGATCTATGCCATTGTCAATGAGAACTGTGATTTAATCCATAAGGATATAGAGCCTTGTGATGAAAGGGGAATAACGACAAATCCTGATTAACAGTCACTGCTACACTAAAGCAGGTTTCCATAGTAACAGGGCTGAAATTATACAACAAACTGTGATGCCACACCAGGCAAATTACTCCATGAAGGGGCCCTTTTCTGAAAGCATTTGGCCTTCTGTGTTCTCTTAAAATTAAGATGCAAGCATCTTACTTTCAACATGTATTAGCTTTCCTCTCTTTCTTTCTAAACACTCCCTCTTCAGCTGGTCTCAGATAATATGAGAGATAAATATGTACGTGCAGGAGATACAGCCAAAAAATTCAGCACATTTCAGCCCCTCTCTCTCCTGAAAGAAGAGGACAAAACAAAATTATGGCAAAGGGAATCTTCCTTTCATATCATTCTTTTGAGGAAATAATGCTTAATTCTTTGATTTAGGGAGTGGGAGGAGTTGAAGCCTGGCCCAGTACAATATTCACCTCTCACTCCAAATAACAAAGTTCTCTGAATTTATAGGGAGAGGAACAAATAGAGGAGCAGAGTGGGGGTTGGGAAAGAAGATATTTCCTTTGTCCCCATGATGCTTAATTTTCAATTAAGATTGCTTTTTTTAAGATTTTTTTTGACGTGGACCATTTTTAAAATCTTCACTGAATTTGTTCCAATACTACTTCTGATTTATGGTTTGGTTTTGGTTTTGGAGCCCCGGGTTTTGTGGGATCCCCGAGCAAGGATTGAACCTGCACCCCCCTGCGTTGGAAGGCGGGGTCTTAACCACTGAACTGCCAGGGAAGTCTCTCCATTTAAGATTTTGAAGAATAAGAACAGAGTTTTAAAATAATGGTACTTTCCAAAAGCTACTTGAAATTATTTCAGAATTGTGCGATAGAAAAATTTGCATTGGTCCCTATCTCTTTAAAATTCTTGTGGCTATTATTGCAATTGACTTTGGTGGTGAACCTTTTATAAAACAGATTTTATCAAACAGCCTTGGAAAAAATCTTCAGCATTAAAATATCATACTCGATGCTCTCTTTCAATTGCAGAGGAATAAAAAAATGAGACATTAAAAATAAACAGAGAAATCATCCTCGCAAACATCCTCTTAAAAGGGGTTAAAGGTTGAAAGGGGGTCATGGACATTTAAATACTGCAGATATTTAATATTCCTCTTTTCAAGACAGGGGGAAAAAATCAGAGCTTCACATTTTTCAGAAATGTTGCAACTCTAAAATAAAACACAGTTTCCTCAAGATTTATCCACGGCTTTCAATTTAAATCATGGAAGGGTAGTAGGGTCTCATGAAAGAACATGGATTTAGAGGCAGAGCCCTCGGGTTCCAGATGGATCACTTGCCATCTGTGAGCCCTGGTCAAGTCCCTTGGCCCCAAGGGTCTTGGTTTCCTCATCTGTAAAATGCGAATAACAACACCTACCTTGCTTAACTCAAGAAGTTTCTGCCATAATTAGCAAATACTGTGCATAAATACTGGAGAAGGAAATGGCAACCCACTCTGGTACTCTTGCCTGGAAAATTTCATGGACAGAGACTGTAGCCTGCCGGGCTACAGTCCATGGGGTCGCAAAGAGCTGGTCACGACTGAGCACACAGGCACACACACACGTACATACAACCTGAAAAGAGCAATGGTGTCTGTTGTCAAAGAACTGCTTAACATTGTGATTTGAATATTCAACACTTACTGAGTGTATACCACATGCTGGACACAACACAGCCATGACAGTCCTTCTAAAATGCCATTTTCTTCTACCAAAAAAAATGGTGTCAAGTTTTTATTGTCTCTAACAGATTCAGTCACT
The DNA here is from genome assembly GCF_029378745.1 of Bos indicus. Lineage (NCBI taxonomy): Eukaryota > Metazoa > Chordata > Mammalia > Artiodactyla > Bovidae > Bos > Bos indicus. The sequence continues at coordinate 8,916,432 of NC_091767.1, forward strand.
TTAAGTTTCCACCACATCAAAACAGGCAAACAAATAAAACACGCTTTGTTTCATTTAAAAAGAAGGCATTTGCTGGGAGTGACTCCTTTATCCTGGCCCCATTTATTTATACACCTTTAGTAGGTAGACAACAGTGTTGGTCACTTTAAGTTGGCATTTTTAAGCAATAAAGTGTTTTTAATTACGGTAAAACAAACATGATACAAATTATGCACTCAGCAAAAGTCAGAAGCTTGGGAGGTTATCCCATGAGAGCCTAGCTCAGACTCCTGCGTGTTCTCCAAGATGCCTTCTCTGTCTCTGCCATTTTCAAGTCTGCATGTCTATGAGGCAGGTGAAGGGACAGGGCTGATGGCTGGGCCTAGGTGTCAGTGCCAGTCTCTGTGTGGATTTTCCTTTGTGCACAAAGCCCTTTCTGCAGCCCAACTTCTTGGGTACAAACTTTAGCTCCTCCGAGGACCAGTTATGAAGGTCCCATAACCTCTTGGTGTCTCAGCTTCCTCACCAGTGAAATGGGAATAACGGCAGTAGCATGTGCCTCCAAGGATGTTAGGAGGATTATGGTTATTAAAAGTAAGGCACACGGAACGCGGCCTGGCACAGAGTAGGCCCTCAGTAAATGTTAGCTCTCATTCCTGTGGGTGTTCATAAGCCAGGGGTCTAACTTGGTGGCCAGCAGATAATAGGATTTCCTAGTGTTATGGGGGTTTTTTTTGGGATTTGAGTGTCTTCAGCCAGGACAGGCACGCCACAATTTCCACATTTGCCCACCTCTCATGACGTGACTCGGTGGTAAAGAACCCACCTGCAATGCAGGAGAAACACGACATGTCGTGGGTTCCATCCCTGGGTTGGGGAGATCCCCTGGAGAAGGAAGTGGCAACCCACTCCAGTATTCTTGCTGGGAAAATCCCATGGACAGAGGAGCCTGGCAGGTTACAGTCCATGGGGTGGCAAAGAGTCAGACACGACTTAGCGACTAAACCACCACATTATGTGACATCACTGCCTGACTGGCCTCCATGAAAGATTCCATGTTGCCAGCCTTGCGGAGGTCCCTGGACATTCATCTTCCGGTGTCTGTTCCATTTTGTGTCCAATTCTCACTCTAGGTCTTTTCACCTTTGTGTGTTTATGTGTGCGTGTGTGTGTGTGTGTGTGTGTGTGTGTCTGTGTGTGTTCCCAGGTCTTCATTTTTACCTACATGTGTATATGTGTGTGTGTGTTTCTATGATCTCTTTCCTATTTTCATCCTCAATCTCTCTTAATTTTTATCTCTAGCATTTATTAAAATAGAGTTTTATGTTTCCTGCTCTTATTTTTTAAGGCAGAGAAATAGAATGCATTTCTCTCTTAAAGAAATTAAGTTTCTCTTTACTTAGTAGAGCTTGATTCATTCTTCCCATGGATCAGTGACTTAGGGTAGAAAAAGTGCTCTCTACCTCTGCTGCAAGAAAATTCAGGGTATAAAATAGATAAATTGAAAAATTATGTGTATCACAAAGGAGTTCATTTAGAGGCTTTTGTTCTTTTTACTGTTGTTTACGATATTGTGCCCTTATGACATTGAAAAAATGAATTTATTACAGACCATTAAGGACTAATAGTGATAAAGAAAGGTAAAACTAAGCATTGGGGGAAAATACCTGAAATCTGAAAATGAATCAAAAATAAAAATAGAAAATCTTTGAAAACTTATGCAAATAATAGAAAATATGGGGAATTTACACAACTTTCAGCACCCCCTCTCTACTATCTACTATGAGGACACATTTGTCAACACCACTGTCATTCCAAGACTTGTAAAAAATAGTATTTTTAAAAGAAAAAGTATGTAGTCTATTGTTTTATCATCCAATATTCAGGTGACTTTTTTTTTAACTCACAGATTATATGCTCTTAAAATACATTAGCAAACCTGGTCCAATTAATACCATAATGTTCTCAGATTCTTTCTGATAAAAATTTCAAAAGTGAGAAATTCATGAAACATAAGTAACTTAAGCCTAAGTATTCTTCAGCATCATGTACTCAAATGCAAGAAAGTCAAAGCACTCTTTCTGAAGTGATGTGAGTGCTCAGTTGCTCAGTCGTGTCCAGCTCTTTCCGACCCCCATGGGCTGTAGCCCATCAGGCTCCTCCATTCATGGGATTTCCCAGGCAACGGTACTGGAGTGGGTTGCCATTTCCTCCTCCAGGGGCTCTTCCCGACCCAGGGTCAAACCCACATCTCCAGCACTGCAGGCGGATTCTTTATCTGCTGAGCCACTGGGGAAGCCCTATGAAGTGATAAGTGCAATCAAATAATAAAACAATAGAATCTTGGGCCTCAAAAGACCCGAGCGGTCTAATGCATCACTGATGCGGAGCTGGCAGTGCATGTCTCCAGGGATGGGGAGATGGGACCACAAGCCCACCTACTCCTGGCGACTAGCTCTGCTGCTGTGACCTTGCTGCTGCTGCTGTCAGGTTGAACCAAAACCTTTCTCACTAAATTTTCCACCCTTTGGGCTGAATTCTATGCTAGCATCGTTGCATTCGGGTACGTGTGTTTTCGGCAAAGTGGCTTTTACCCAGATAGTATTATGAAATAGATCAGGGGCGAGCAAATTCTTTTTCCAAAAATGATTCAGGAGGGGAAAATGTTTTTGGAGCCTTTTATTCCATTCAAGATGCAAATAGCTTAATTTAGTCCCAGGGGGAACTATACAATATTCTTACAATTCAGATTACCTACTATATTGAGTGAAAGGCTGTCATTGAAAAAATTGACATATTTGAGAAGTAGAAACATGAAAGCAGCCTTTAAATTTTATCCTGAAAAAAAGGGACAAAGGCTGTATTTTAAATATTGATGGGCTGCATGTGTTCCCTCAGCCAGGAATGCTCATCTCTGAAGCTGCAGAAGTGTCAACTTAGCTCTCTCTCCCTTCTCTTCTCTCTCTCCCTTCGCTGTGACTTTCATACCCTGTCCTGAGGCTCCAGAGCCTTTAGGCCTCAAGCCCCTCATTACCAAGCATCTTGTGCATTTACAAAATCAGGCCATATCAGTGAATGAACTCTAAAAGACAGGTCCATTTTCAAAATCTTTTCCTTTTACCTACAATGAGAAGCACTGTAGTCCAGTTGCCCCAGCTTGAACATCCTCTGTTGACCATCCACCACAGAATAAAACAAGAGTTTAAGCAAACTCCAGGAGACAGTGAAGGACAGGGAAGCCTGGCATGCTGCAGTCCATGGGGTGGCAAGGAGTTGGATACAGTTGAGCGACGGAACGACAAGAACAGAACAAAACATTCTAGAAGGAGGTTCACCAGCTCAAAGAAGCCTGGATTTTTATTTCATCCATAGACAACCCTATGATTCAGTGAAATGAACCCTAAACTGAGAGTCGGAAGAACTATACTCCAAACCCTGCTGCTTGACATATTAGTTGTGCAGCATTGGATCTGTTACTAACCTCTCTGATCCTCAATTTCCTTGGATGAAAAATAAGGACAATGGGGTAAGGCTTTGCTGTCTATTCTCCAGAGTCATATAAAGTGATGTATAAAAACATGCCTGGAAAATGACAACACTTATGCTCACTTAAAGGATTACTGTATGTAGGTAATGTATGCCTTAGCATAACGGTTTTCAAGGTTCTGAGAAGGAGACCAGCGAGAGAGGAGAGGTGCAGAGCAGGCTCTACTGCCCAGACTCTGGGATCCTTCCACCTCCCGACCACCACTCAGCTTCTGTCTGTTTTAAGCACAGGGTTTCAAGATTTCCATTGAGAAAAGAACTTTCCCACTTTATGCTGTGTTGCATTCTGTGCTCAGTCGCTTCAGTCGTGTCTGACTCTTTGTGACCCCATGGACTGCAGCCAGGCTCCTCTGTCCATGGGATTTTCCAGGCAAGAATACTGGAGTGAATTGCCATTTCCTTCTCCAGAGGATCTTCCCAACTCAGGGATCAAACATTGTGTTTCCTGCATTGCAGGTGGATTCTTTACCATTGAGCCACTAGGAAAGTCCTTCCCACTTTAAAAAAGACTGAAAACCACTGCATTAACTGTTATTGTTAGCTCCAGCATTACATGAATGATTCCTATTAAGCTGATGGTCAGTTTGCTCTAATGGCTTAACTCATTTATAATGAGATGAGTTTTACTGAATTTATTTCCTAAGTTCAGTTCAGTTCAGTCACTCAGTCCTATCTGACTCTTTGCAACCCCATCGACTGCAGCATGCCAGGCCTTCCTGTCTACCACCCACTCCAGAGCTTGCCCAAATTCACATCCATCAAGTCGGTGATGCCATCCAACCAACTCATCCTCTGTCATTCCCTTCTCCTCCCGCCTTCAAGTACCTTTCCCAGCATAAGGGACTTTTCCAAGGAGTCAGTTCTTTGCATCAGGTGGCCAAAGTGTTGAAGCTTCAGCTTTAGCATCAGTCCTTCTAATGAATATTCAGGACTGATTTCCTTTAGGATTTCCTGGTTTGATCTCCTTGCAGTCCAACAGACTCTCAAAAGTATTCTCTAACACCACAGTTCAAAAGCATCAATTCTTCGGTGCTTAGCTTTCTTTATGGTCCAACTCTCACATCCACACATGACTACTGGAAAAACTATAACTTTGACTAGACGGACCTGTGTCAGCAAAGTAACGTCTGTGCTTTTTAATATGTTGTCTAGGTTGGTCACAGCTTTTCTTCCAAGGAGCAAGCCTCTTTTAATTTCATGGCTGCAGTTACCATCTGCAGTGATTTTGGAGCCCCCAAAAAGAAAGTCTGTCACTGTTTTCATTGTTTCCCCATCTATTTGCCATGAAGTGATGAGACCAGATGCCATGATCTTAGTTTTCTGAATGTTGAGTTTTAAGCCAGTTTTTTCACTCTCCTCTTTCACTTTCATCAAGAGGTTCTTTAGTTCCTCTTCGCTTTCTGCCATAAGTGTGGTGTCATCTGCATATCTGAGGTTATTGATATTTCTTCTGGCAATCTTGATTCCAGCTTGTGCTTCATCCAGTCCAGCATTTCACATGATGTACTCTGCATAGAAGTTAAATAAGCAGGGTGACAATATACAGCCTTGATGTACTCCTTTCCCTATTTGGAACCAGTCTGTTGTTCCATGTCCAATTCTAACTGTTGCTTCTTGACCTGCATACAGATGTCTCAGGAGGCAGGTCAGGTGCTCTGGTATTCCCATCTCTTGAACAGTTTTCTACACTGCATACAGATTTCTCAAGAGGCAGGTCAGGTGGTCTGGTATTCCCATCTCTTGAACAGTTTTCTACAGTTTGTTGTGATCCACCTAGTCAAAGGCTTTGGGGCAGTCAATAAAGCAGAAGTGGATGTTTTTCTGGAACTCTCTTGCTTTTTCGATGATCCAGCAGATATTGGCTATTTGATCTCTGGTTCCTCTGCCTTTTCTAAATCCAGCTTGACCAACTGGAACTTCACAGTTCACATACTATTGAAGCCTGTCTTGGAGAATTTTGAGCATTACTTTGCTAGAGTGAGGGATGAGTGCAATTGTGCGGCAGTTTGAACATTCTTTGGCATTGCCTTTCTTTCGGATTGGAATGAAAACTGACCTTTCCCAGTCCTGTGGCCACTGCTGAGTTTTCCAAATATGCTGGCATATTGAGTGCAGCACTTTCAGAGCATCATCTTTTAGGACTTGAAAAGAGCTCAAATGGAATTCCATCACCTCCACTAGCTTTGTTCGTAGTGATGCTTCCTAAGGCCCACTTGACTTCTCATTCCAGGATGTCTAGCTCTAGGTGAGTGATTACACCATTGTGGTTATCTAGGTCATAGAGATCCTTTTTGTATAGTTCTTCAGTGTATTCTTGCCACCTCTTCTTAATATCTTCTACTTCTGTTAGGTCCATACCATTTCTGTCTTTTCTATTGTGCCCATACCTTCATACCTTTCTATTGTGCCCATCTTTGCATGAAATGTTCCCTTGGTAGCTCTAGTTTTCTTGAAGAGATCTCTAGTCTTTCCCATTCTATTATTTTCCTATATTTCTTTGCATTGACCACTGAGGAATTCATTTCTTAGTATATCACAATCCTTTTATGATGAAACAGGCATGGATTTCTGTTTTTAATGCTGATTCCAAGTGTGTATTTTTTGGCTTTCAAAGAAGGCAGTTAACTTCTGAATGTCAAAAGGATCTTTCAAATGACTGCCATGAAAAATGGCAGGCACTTCAAAGTTCCTGAATTAAAGTGTGTGAAAGTGTTAGTCACTCAGTCGTGTCCAACTCTTTGCGACCCCACAGACTGTAGCCTGCTCAGCTCCTCTGTCCGTGAATTCTCCAGGCAAGAATACTGGAGTGAGTTGCCATTCCCTTTTCCAGGGTCGATCCCTTGCCGACCCAGGGATCGAACCTGAGATTCCTGCTTTGCTGGCACATTCTTTACCATCTGAGCCACCAGTTCAGTTCAGTCTCTCCGCCATGTCTGACTCTTTGTGACCCCATGAACTGCAGCATGCCAGGCCTCCCTGTCCATCACCAACTCCCAGAGCTTGCCCAAACTCATGTCCATCGAGTCAGTGATGCCATCCAACCATCTCATCCTCTGTCATCCCCTTCTCCTCCTGCCTTCAATCTTTCCCAGCATCAAGGTCTTGTCCAATGAATCAGTTCTTCACATCAGGTAGCCAAAGTTTTGGAGCGTCAGCTTCAGCATCAGTCCTTCCAATGAATATTCAGGATTGATTTCCTTTAGGATTGATTGGTTTGATCTCCTTGCAGTCCAAGGGACTCTCAAGAGTCTTCTTTAATACCACAGTTCAAAAACATCAATTCTTTGGTGCTTAGCTTTCTTTATGGTCCAACTCTCACATCCACACACGACTACTGGAAAAACCATAGATTTGACTAGACAGACTTTTGTTGGCAAAGTAATGTCTCTGCTTTTTAATATGTTGTCTAGTTTTGTCATAGTTTTTCTTCCAAGGAGCAAACATATTTTAATTTCATGGCTGTAGTCACCCTCTGCAGTGATTTTGGAGCCCAAGAGCCACCAGGGAAGCCCCCAAAATTAAACAAAACCATAAAACAATTTCTTTATACACAAATACAGAAAACCAATTTTTTAAAAATAAACTTTTGGATAAAAATGAGAAATAGAGGCAGAAATGCTATTTCCTGTAGCTGGGGTCACAATGAAGAAGCCACCACTGATGAGTTCCTGAGCCACTCGAAGTCACAGTGAACAAGACACGTCTTGTTTGTTAAGCGTATAACCCTCAGTATTTAACAGGGATTTGAAATGGAAGTGGATTTCCTCTCAGGCCAACATGCATCATCATGAGTGACTTATCTGCCCACGGTCCATCTCACTGACCCCCCAGAAGGGTTCTGCTCCGAGTTGGCTGCCCCCTCCTCACCTGACCATCAGCTGACACCCTCCGTCGCCTCCACACAGGACGTCGACCTCCCTCCCCATCCCTGTCTCGGCATTACAGGACTGCCTACTGCCGAGTATTCTGTGCCGGGTACAGTCAAGCTCAGGGAGCTGACATCTAAGTTGGAGACGTCATCTGCGGCGTTACCTTTGATGCCCTGTAATTGACAGTCAGTAGTGGAAGGCCAAGCAGGTGTTACAGACGGAGCACGGGCTTGTGTCCCCACCTCACACTTGGTCCCAATGCACCCATGAGAGTGGACGGGCATGTCTCCTCACCTCCCAGGGACCTGCTTCTCTAAAACCAGGCCGGCCCACCACATAAACCCTGGGAATTTTCTGGGTCTTCAGATCTGTGATTATTAGAAAGAACCTTTAACAGTTTTTCTTTCCTGTGGGGCTAGTTGTACATTTGTGGGAAATTCCACATGTTTTCATGCCTGTGAAACGTCAGATATATCCCCAAGGAAATTTGAGACCTGTGTCTGCCAGGTGGGGATACACAAACACCAACCCATGCTGTGTGGAACCACATGAAACTGCCCATATTTGACTCTTTCTGCTCACAAAACAGCAATTTCATATGGTTCACTCTAAATATTTTTAGCATAGGGGCACACGCTGATGCTGAGAACATTGCTGTCATCTCATATTCAGCTGCTGTGCATTTTACATGCTTGGGATAATGAACCACATCTCTGTCTTATCACAGTATACATTTAAGTGCAATAATGCAATTAAATTCCTAATACAGTAAGCAGCACAGGTTTGCATTGTGCAGGTCCCCTTATACATGGACTTTTTCCACTAAATAGAGCTACAGTACTACATGCTCCATGGGTGCTTGGTTGATTCCACAGATGTGGAACTGCAGGTATGGAGTACTGACCGTACAATAATACATGGACATTCAACTGCTCAGGGGTCTGAACCCCTGAGCCCTGAGTTACCCAAGGGTCAACTGGATGATACTCAGCATGAATCATATCTCAATATTACTAATGTAATCATTAGTATTGCTGCTGCTGCTCAGCTGCTCAGTTGTGTTTGACTCTTTCTGGCCCTATGGACTGTAGCCTGCCAGGCTGCTTGTCCATGGGATTCTCCAGGCAAGAATACTGGAGTGGGTTGCCTTGCCCTCTGCCAGGGGATCTTCCCAACCCAGGGATCAAACCCACATTGTCTTATGTCTCCTACTCCCTGGAAAGGGTCTGATCAGTCTTCAGCACAAAAAAATTACTTCTTTCTATCCAGTATTTTAAGAGTCCAAAAAAGCATTTTAGGTAGAATGGAACTGACCAAAAAAAAAAAAATCACATCAACTAAATGGTGGAATTTCTTCTGTCACTCTAGCAATGTTGGCGTCAATGGTAAAAACACAGGAGAACTACTTCTTCATCACTGTGCCTTTCTCTGAAGGTAAGCCACCCCCAGCCATGGGAACTCCCTTCACCGAGGACTTGGCCTGAAAGGCAGGGCGCCTCTGCAGGTATAGTGTACCTGGGACCTTTGTAAGAAGAAAACCAGAATTGCTTATTGTAAAATATAAACACTAATGGTAGACAATCTTTTTAAAAAAAAATATGATGGTGGCCACCTCATGAGTCTTTGTTATAATTTCTACTTTGTTTTCCTCTTCACCTCAAAGTAAAGCTTGGGTCAGATGTTCCATGAAATTTAAATATAATAGCGAGATTTATACATTTAAATTCCTCCGCTGGTTTCCTTGGCAACAGCTCTAACTTTTATAGCCCTGGATACAGAATATTCCACCAAGAGTTCTTGGGAATTGATTTCTTAGAAAGCCTCCATTGTAGTCAGAACACAGCTTGTAAAACATTTGAACAGAACATGTAATGACATTTTTAAACAAAAGTTAAAGCGGGTTCATCGCAGACATATTTCAACCAAGCACTTGGTTTTGTTGCTCTCTTCTGTCGCGGGAAAAGCCTATCCTTCTCAACACTTCTCTCTGAAACAGCAGGCTGGTTCTGGACCACCGGCTTCAGAGCTCGGACCCACTGTGCAGGGAATGGCCATGGGCCACGGGGTAAACTTAGACCAGAGACTGTGCCCAAAACTGAGCCTCTTAGAAAAGGGTCCTTGAGCCGAACAAGCCCTGACAGTGACTTGAGTGTGTGACACAGACATAGATACGTCACTCTCACCTGTACTCGAGAGCAAGAGTGGCAAATAAAATTCCCTTTTTGAGAGAAGCAGACTCACAGACAGAGAGAGCAGACTAGTGGTTATCAGTGGGGAGGGGAGGTCCAGCTAGGGGTGGGAACGGAGGTACCAAGCACTGGGTGTAAGACAGGCCCAAGGATGTATTATACAATGCAAGGACCACAGCCGATACATGTACTATAAGTGGAAAGTAATCTTTCAAAACTGTACAAAATTTTTTTAGTTCCCTTTTTGTACCAACTAGTTGGGCGTGAAACTAATTTATCTCCAATTTGAATGCAGACTACACAGGAGCTCAACACTGAAAAGTGCTGTGTTGGGCTTTCTAACTGGTGACCACCAGGAAGTGGTAAGCTCCTCTAGCTCTGGTTTTCTTGTCGGGCAACAGATTTGCACCTGGGCTTCTGAGAAGCTCACCTGTAGCTGAACAATGGGAAGGTAGAGAGAGGGGAAGAGTGAACGTGGGAAACCAGATGGCGTGGAAAAGACATTTTATAATTTACCATCACATACGTTCTTTTCAGACGGAATCCAAAGAGGTGGATTTGTGGGAGAGGATATGTATTCTCAGCCTCAAGGAATCACAGTGACAACGGCCATCACCATTTCCTGAGCACTCACCATGTGCCAGACTGTATGCTTCCTACTTTGCATCAATTTTCTCACTGAAGCCCAGTGATGATCCTATAACTTAGGTACTTTTTCCTCCTTTAGGGACAATAAAACAAAGGTCTGGCTAGGCTCAAGGCTGACTGGTTAGTACACAGTGAAGCCCAGGTCTGAACCTGGGCTAGCTGACCCTAGCACGGTGTGTCTTTAACACATCTTTTCTGAGAGTCAGAGGGGAGAACCCCAGGACCCGGTCATGCCCATGGCTAGGATCTTGGCACTCAAGTGTCAACACAAGCAGAGCAGGGTCTGGCTGTGGGCCCAGAGCTTCCCTGAGCGGGGAGTCCCAGTGCCTGGGCTCGTTTCTAAAACACATCTATACTAAGAACCTCACCGCGTGGTCTGAGGCCACACTGAGCCAGAACAGAATGTACAGCACTTAGCCCCTGGCAGCTGGTGTTCAGTCCATCCACAGAAACTCCCTCCCCTCCAACCACCCTCACTGCCTCCCCGCACAGTTCATGAAAAACAGGATTCAATATGTAGGTCTGGCTGATGCAGACCAGGGACCAGGCACATCTTCCCAGAACATCACAGCCAGCCTGGCTTTGCCTCCCTGAGACCAGACCATGCTACAATGTGTGTGAGGCCAGGCCTGGTATGGAGACCTCCAGCATTCTCGCCCACGTGACAGAGAGTAAATGGCTGAGACCTTGTTCCCCTAAGAGGGATCCATCCAGACGGAAAAGTCTAAAGACACACCTGAGTGGACTGACTCCGCCACCTGTTGACTTTCTGAGCTCGGGGAAGCCATTTAACCTTTCCGACCTGAGCTCAGTCTCAGAAAAACAGGCACTCAGTAAAGAACAAGCATGCTTACTGCATTTACACACTCACGACTATGGTGGGGGCTTTCAATGCACAGAGAAGTGTCAGGGCTGGGACGGCTGGACCAGGCTGGGAAGCAGGGAACTTCTAAGTCAAGCTGTTAGAACAGCAGCCCTCGGTGTTTCGGACAAGAATGTGTGGCTTACTGATTGTCAGAACGCTCTTCATACTCAGGCAGGTTACGCAACATACACCACATCCTAGGCTTAGGGGTGGGGTGGGAGGCTCAACTCGGGTCAAGGACCCCATAGGGAGGGAGCCTGCTGACAAACCCAGACAGTGGCCTGGGAGGACTGCTGTGGTGCATCGCCGGTCATCAGATGCTGTGCATCAGACAAAGCAGAAAACCCAGCTTTCTTTGAGGAGAGGACTTTACTTCCTCAGCTAACACTGTCTATTTACACAACGATCAGGACCAATGTCACTTCACTGAAAACCACTGCTTGGATAAATTAAAAACAGCAATCAACCTGGAGAATTTTATTGGCAGGGTGGGAATAATTTCACTCTCTCTGAACCCTGACAGAACATAACACATGCCCGTCTTCCCCATCTTCCCTTTATTCATCAATTAGGAGACCAAAAACCTCAATAAAAAAATCATATAAAAGGCTTATAGACATCATTCAGATCTTCTTTACCAGTCATTTGGTTTCATTTAGTATAACTGGTTTTTCCATTAAAAGAAAATTAAATAAAATATGAGATGTTATTGTAGTTGCTTAAGAGGAGATTGGGGGATCGTACTTCTTAGAAAAGTAATTTCCATTTCCCTCCTGCTCTGGTGTTTCAGCATCGCGTCCCAGCTCCTCAGTGACACATACAAACATGCACAGCAGACACTCCGGCAGCTGGCTGTGGAGTCCACACTGGCCATGGCCACGGGGACCACGGGACCCATGGGATCTTCTAAATGGAGACGTACAGAGGGGGTCCCGGGCACTGGAATTTTTAACAAGCTCCATCTGGGGCTTCCCTGGTGGCTCAGACAGTCAAGAATCTGTCTGCAATGCAGGAGACTCGGGTTTGTTCCCTGCATCGGGAAGATCCCCTGGAGATGGAAGGAGAAGGAAATGGCAACCCGCTCCAGTATCCTTGCCTGGAGAATGCCATGGACAGAGGAGCCTGGCAGGCTACAGTCCATGGAGTGGCAGAGTCAGACACGACTGAGCGACTAACACACGCAGAGGAATTTCTAAGGCACATCAGAACGTGAGGGCCAGGACTCCAAATCATTCTCTAATAACAGCAAATGAAGGCTCTTCTGAACGGTCCGTAGGACCCAGGCCAGGACCCCCTCTACTCCTGAGCTGCCCCTCATTTCACACTACTCCTGTTTAACCTCTTCAGGGCTCTTCCACCCATTGGGACACCCTCCCTTACCAACACCCTCTTCTTTCTCCCCGCAAGCTAATTGCTACCTGCCCAAATCCTACATGTGCTTGAAAACAGTTAAATACCATTTCCACTCTTTCTTCCCTGTCACTTTCTTTGATCCTATCAGCTAGAAGTAATTTCTTCTGTGGCTACATTTCCATTTAATTTGTGCTTTATTTGCATCATTACCACCTTCCACCTTCCCTTGTAGATATTAACACACACGTTTCTCCTACATTAGATGGCAAGCCTCTGGAGAGACGAATCCACGTTGTCTTCACCTTTGTGTCTACGGCCCCCAGCACATATAGGCGCTCTGTTACTATATAGAGAAAGAAACAAATGAGAACAAAGAACAAAGGAAGGAAGGAGAAGGAGTGCCCTTTCGGATAACTTTTATAGTTCTGTAGTTTGCAAAAACAAGCTGAGTTTGCTGCACAGACCATTAACATTTCCATATACACACTCAGCCTGCTAATAAAAGCACACTGAGGATTCTTAAAGGCCCTATAAGAGGGGTTTTATATCCTGGCTTTAGCATTGCTGGCATCTGTGGCGTCTAAAACCTGAGAGTGCTATTCCTCTGAGGTGTCATTAGCTTTCTGTGTGCCTTCAAAGGCTCAAAGACAATTTCCTGGACTCCTGTAAGAATGCCCGTTTCTTTCCAGCCACTGCAAAATATATCTTAGCTGCTGCTGGAATTGGCGCTTGCTTTCTATGCCTTCAAAAGCACTGTGCGAGATAGAGCCCCGTGCTATTACTGGCACTGTCGGGTTCCCTGTGTCATATCAAAAGAGCCCTCCAAAGTTTCTTTGTGCTTGCTGTCTCTGTGTGTGTGTGCGGTGACGCTAAAGATTATTTTTCTGGTCAAATGTCTTGTCTACAAAGCCTACCCAATTTTTATCTAATGTCTTCCCAATGAAAGAATGTCTAGGGGGAGAAAAATCTACACAGTAACAACCCTTATTTCACCCCTTTCTATATTAAGAGAACAGTGAGAGCAGGGCCCTAAAATCTGAAATAATAGTCCCATGTAGGTCAGAATATAACATCTCTAGAATTTCACAACAGGCATCAAGATGCAGTGTTATCACCAAGTAATACATTGGTCAAGGCACAGGCTCTCTCACTTCCTCTGAAAACTTGTCCTCTTTTGTGATCGAATTATAAACAGTTTCTGGGTCATCAAGTGGCTGAGGATTCTTCCCACACCATAAACGCAGTGTTTTTCAAAGGGCCTGCTGCCACACTTGGGGCAGGATGGTCTTCAATGGGGGGAGGGTTGGGCGGGGGGCTTTCCTGACCTCTGCTGAAGGTCCTGCATCCCTCATAATGTCAGTAGCCATCCCTAATCATTTTGACTCCCAGAAATGCACCCCCAAATTCCCAGCCATCCGGCTTCTCTTGAGGAAGGTGAGGGCTTCTGGGTGTGGACCGACGGGGACACACACATTCTACAATCCACATTGTGACTACATATTCTATGGGTTAGATAAACATAAGGATCACTAGCGAGATAAGGCAGTAAAGTAAGGGGAGATGTGGAGAGTGGAGGGACGTTGGTCACTGCCCACTGTGAGCTAGCCAGGTGTGCGCTGCCTTCACAGGTAAGGGCAGGTTTGGACAGATTCAACTCGGCCATTTACAAATACAGAGGGTCTTTATTTTCTCCTAATAACTGTTATCTTTACTGTTTTGAGCTTCCTGGGACTCAAAGAAGGCAGGACGGGGAGAGAAAACCTAAAACCTCCCATTAATAGCATTTCTTCCCTTGCTGACGTGCACAGACAGTCCCACTCAGTGAATTCTGTGTTCTAATTTTGTTATTAAAATCTAAAGTGGTCTTTCTCCTTCTTTTCCTCAAAGTTTTGCTTCTTGGTGTGTTCATGGTTCCCCTAGACCCAAAACAGTGGGGCTGGGGGGCGGGTATCAGCTTGAGGGCAAATGAAGGAAATTGTTGTTTTGAGTTATTGCACCAGCAGTTATATATATTACTTCATTTAATTTTCTCAGCAACTGTCAAACAGGTGTGTATTTTCATTCATTTAAGGCCAAATACGTTTTCTAAGGGAGCAGATGGGAAACCTGTTTGCTCCAAAACTGCACTGGCTTCTCTTTACCTCTCTGCCTCCACGATGTCACACTAAGCCACCATCACCACTAATAATAATGATGAGAGTAACAATAACGCCAAGGAGTGTCCACAGCAAGAGAGAACCGGCAGCAAATTCATGTCTGACTGCAGTTACAGTCTTGGGCAGCCAGAATCTAGAGGCACAAGATGGAACAAGATAGGGTTGATGAAACCTATCAGTTAGTCACAAAGCCCTTCTGGTAGCTCATAAGAGTCGGGATGTTATGATACAGTCTTCTCCCCTTGGGGGTGGGGGAGCTTGCAAAGCAGTGAGAAAATTCAGACTTAGAAAAAGCACATGTTATACATTGCTTCATATTTTGTTTGTTTACCAAGGAGACCTGAATGTCTTCCTTGATTCCTATCCTGGAAAAAAATACACGAAGTATAATTAACAAGCTTCTGATATGATTCATTACAGCATGTCAATGTTGGGTGAGTGAATGAATGAGGTGATGAACAGTACCTCTGATGAAAAGGAAGAGCTGGAGAGCAAAGATCTTTACAGTAGGTCTTTAGCACTGTCTAAAGGCAAAAGATAATGATACCGTAATCCCTTCCCATTCTGGAGACTGGCCTAAATTTGGAATATCACCAGGGGTAGGATTCCCCTCATAAAATACACTTGTACAGATAACAAAGCCAAGCTGAGAGGTGAATGCTGAGTAGCTGGTTTTCGAAGCTCAGTTACTAGCAAAGGGAGCCACACCAGCCTGAAGAGCTATGCGCTGTAAGAATTATAAATTAATATGAATCACACAGATGGATATACTAAAAGATAGTAAAAATGAGAAATGGCAATTCCAGTAATGCCACATGATCCTGAATATGTTTCTGTGAAGGTTTTACTCTCGTTGGAATTCAGATAGAAATTTCTTAAAGATCTCCTGAATAATGCATCCACAGGGGTATATATCTGCTTTCCTCCTCTTTCCCACCATGGAAAGGTTGATGACTCACCCTAGTTTAAGAAACACTGCCCTGGGTGAAGGGTTTCTCAGGTGGCACTAGAGTTAAAGAACCCACCTGCCAATGCAGGAGACGACCCATCCCTGGGTCGCGAAGATCCCCTGGAAGAGATACATCTCCCTCTGTCCATTCCTTCCAGCTGACGTCTAGTAACGTCTCTTGTGAAACAAATTTACCCTGTAAAAGTACCACTAAGCATAAGCATGAACCCTAAACCGAATTCAAAAAGTGGATTGATTATCCAGTGAAATGTGGTATATGCACACAAAGGAACATTATTCAGCCTTACAAAGGAATAAAATTCTAATACACCCTGCAACATGGGTTGAACCTTCAAGACATTATGCTAAATGAAATAAATGTCAGACATTAAAGGACAAACACAATCACTGATTCCACCTAGAACAGATAAAGTCATAGAGACAGAGGCAACACAGAGGGCACCAGGGGCTCAGGGGAGAAGGATATGGGGAATTATTGTTTCATGGTTACAGCTTCTACTTGATCTACTTTGATCCCTGTCTCCCTGCTACTGGTTCCAACCCACCATATCACCCTATGTAACCCCGTGAGGAACTCCCAAGCTATGTTCAACCAGAGGTCCCAGTATCCTGGACTACACACAGAGGAAGCACATGGCAAATGTGTTTGAACGAATGAATGAAGTCATTAACTAACGACTTTGTTTTAAGAAGAATGGGCTCCCATGGTCAGCAGCACCAGATTGAGATCTCAGAAGGCCAGCTCTCTATATGCATCAGGAGTCAGTCCAGGGGCCAAACTGCATGCTCCCCTCTGGCAAAGATGTAAAATATAACCAGCAGAGGAGAGGTGCTCAGCCTGTGCCTTGGGAAGCAGGATGAAGGAGGGGCACATCGCCCATACAGTCAAGGGTCTGAGGACCCAGCCCCAGAAGACAGACCTAACCAGAAAGGTGTGCTCTGCTCTTCAAAGGAAATAGGCAGCCTTTACACTCCCTAGAATGTTCTGGCACAATAACTGGACTTATCCTCAATGGGTAAGATGGAGGCTGATTTTCTCAAATCACTGACAACTAATACACAGCAACTGGTGGTTCGTCAGGTAGATGGAAGTGGTGACTTGCATCAAGGCCTTAGTCGAATTTTACGCTCTCTTTCAATCTTACAATTTAATATCTCTATTTAATCATAAAGTGAATTATCTCCCAAACTAATAAATGTTCACTACCTTTCTAAATAATAAAATACATTTTCCCAGCACATAAACCAAGAGCTTTACTTTTATGCTGTAACTGATGTGAAATTACATGTCATGAATTATTCATGCCATCCAATTTAATTCAATTATTTTTACTGAATTCATATCTAATCCATAAAAATGTTTAACTCAACCAAAAAAAAAAAATCATCTCTGCACCCTTGAATAATAGATTTCTCACAAAATTTCAGGAATGATAAGTAGATATTTGGTTTGAAATGGCAAGACATATTATAATTGTAATGATGAAAGTAATTTTAATTATTTAACCATACATTCTGTTCTATTTACTTACTGATGTCTTCTAAAGGAAAACTTATTTAATGTCGAAGTAGAATCATAGAGGGGGAAGAAGTGAGTCTCAGTTTCCAATATGGCATGAAAGTTACTTTTAGATTTTCTGTAAGATTCATACATATATCAGAGCAGATGCCTGCTCAAAGTGGGGTAGATACCTTGCCCAATTACAAGCACAAATTTTGCACTTATATTGTAGAAGAAGAGCTCTGACTTGTCACTTTGAAATTAGAATTGTGAAGCCATCATTCCCTCCTTAGTGAAAACCCTTCAGGGGGACTTCCTTGGTGGTCCAGTGGTTAAGAATCCACTTTCCAATGAAGGGGATACAGGTTTGATTTCTGGTCAAGGAACTAAGATCCCGCATGTATCAGGGCAACTAATCCCTTGCCACAACTAGAGAAGCCCACTCACCACAAAGAAGACCCAGCTCAGCCAAAAATAAATAAATAAAAGTTTTTAAAAATTAATTAATTGGAGGGCTTCCCTGAAGTAGCAGTAAAGAAACCACCTGCAAGGCAGGAGACACAGAAGATGCGGGTAATACAATTTAAAACGCTTTGGCATTCATGCCTCTTACCTACGGACCTCCTTGGAACTGTTTCCTATGGTCAATAACTTTGTCAACTGTTTCCCCGTCCACCTCTCCATGCCAGATCCTGACATCATTTGAGGTGCTCTCAATGTCTGCAAAGAATGCATTGAAACTCCCTTGCCTCTTAGTTTCTAGATGACTTCAGTTCCACCGACCATCACTGCCACTTCACTTATATACCCGCGTCACCCACGCCACACCCAGACCAGAAATCCCTCCATCTCGGCAACCCCAAATGCCAGAACTTCCCCTCTCATCACACGTGCTCGCTAACCTCATCAAGCCTTCCATCCCCTTGGCCCCACCATGTCCTCTGGAGCCAGTTCATTCCTCATCAGATTGTACATCACAATTCATCATTTAGATCACTTTTTTAAATGACCAGAAGTCTTTTTAAATGCATATCTATCATGCCAGGCATTCATGGGGGGCAGGTTCCAGCAGCTCAGGCTCTTCCCCATCAGTTCTCACAAACCATGCTTCTCTGGACAGAGGAGGGTGGTGCTTCAGCTGAACTCTGGTTTCCTCCTTTTTCTGGTCATTGTCCTTCAAGCATCTCATGACGCTCGCTTGGCTCTCAGGACACTCACTATGCTCAACGTGTATATTAACATCTTGGCAATAACCTTGCCTTTAAGGTGTCTCTTTACACCAATGCTGCGTGGTGGGTACGCCACAGCCTCTCCTGGTTTTTCCATGGTAACAGCTGTGGGCCAGTCCTTTTTGAAGAGCAGTCATTCCACTTCCTGACACATATGTGTACTGCCAAGTGGGCAACTCCAGTTTTCTGAAAAGCCTGGAGGACACAGGGCAGGTGCCCCTCCTTTTTCCCTTTGCATTTGTCATTTTTGAGAGTTACTGGAAAATGGCAGCTCCCAAAAAAAGCTTACATCACTGTTTGCCTCAACGTCCACCCCTCTTTTCCCTTGAAACTTCTGACATGACTGCTCCACAAAATCCCACACCTGGATAGCTATAAGCATCTATTTCTCCACTTCGAAATCAGTTCCTGGGGACTGCTAGAGGAGGT
This sequence comes from Bos indicus, assembly GCF_029378745.1. Taxonomy (NCBI): domain Eukaryota; kingdom Metazoa; phylum Chordata; class Mammalia; order Artiodactyla; family Bovidae; genus Bos; species Bos indicus. Next base: position 8,935,166 of record NC_091767.1, read on the forward strand.
CATGTGGTCATTCAGGTTGGTGCCCTGACAAAGTGATGGTCTCCAGCCTCAGGAAGACCATCGCTACAATCTTTCCATATGCCTCCAAAGAGCTGCTTCTGTCCCAGTCCACATAATCCATTTCAAGGCTTCTTCACTCTCCTCAAGCCCCCATGCCCTCATCTCACTGCCCACTCCTACCTCACATAAAAATCTAGAAACCCCAAAAGGTACTATCTTAACTGTGCCCACTATCAACACATTTATCTTTGTCAAGATCATCCTCGCTGCCAAGTTCAGGAGATGAGGTGCTGTCTTATCCATATGTATTCCAACAGTATTTTTTTCAAGTGACTAATATTTGTTAAGTTTATCCAAAATTTTTGACTTAATTTAATGCAAATTAAAGGCTTTTTTGCATCTATATTTTGCTGACTTGCCTAATAAGTAATTAAATTACATAAATGTAGTAACAAGCCCAAGTGACATAAAAAAGTTTGGGATCAAACACAGTAGACCCTTCGTAAAGCACACAAATTAGTGAAGTGCACAGGTACATGAAGATATTGGCTACCAGCTGAAAGCATTTGTCTAGCAATACTTCAGTCACAATACTTTAAGAGAAAATAAGGCTTATGAATGAATACAGTGAGTCTCTTAAGTAGATATCAGTCAAGTTTCTTCTGTCCTGTTTCATATTTATCATACTTTATTTATACAATTTGTTTACATTATCATCTCCCCTCCTGTAGTCTGACTCCTTGAGGAAAGGTGCTATGCCTTCTCCTAAGCAGATCTAGCATGGTTTGAAGGAAATCAGAGATGTTGAGCAAATGTTCCGAATTGAATTGAATTAAACTGACACGTACTGAACCGAGGTGGTGGTTGTTGTTCAGGCACTCAGGTGTGTCCAACCCTCTGCAACCCCCTGGACTGCAGCAAGCCAGGCTTCCCTGTCCTTCACTATCTCCCGGACTTTGCTCAAAGTCATGTCCATAGAGCCGATGATGCCATCCAACCATCTCATCCTCTGTCACTCCCTTCTCCTCCTGCCTTCCATCTTTCCCAGCATCAGGGTCTTTTCCAGTGAGTCAGCTCTTCACATCAGGTGGCCAAAGGATTAGAGCTTCAGCATCAGTCCTTCTAGTGAATATTCAGGGCTGATTTCCTTTAGGATTGACTGGTTTGATCTCTTTGCTATCCAAGGGACTCTTAAGAGTCCTCTTCAGCACCACAGTTTGAAAGCATGAATTCTTTGGTGCTCAGTCTTCTTTATTCAAAAAGTTATAGATGCATTTCTGGTGTGACTGAGCTATGAATAAAAAGGTGGGTCCTTAAGCTGGTGTCACTACCCCTCTGTACATATTTCATGGTGCTAGGGTCAGAAATCAACTGGCAGACTCGAGGTCTTAGTGTGGCATCTCTTCCAGGTGACAAGAGAGCTCTCCTTGCTCACCCACTGCAATGCCCATCTCCTTCCTCTTTACAGTCTGTACAATTACAGATTCTTTGTGTCAATTGTGAGCAGAGCCTCAGTGTTGCTGAATATTATGTTCATGTATGTCAAATAAGTTCCTCTGCCAGATAGTCTGCTTGCTTTTCCAGAACAGTTCTCCACTCTTCTCTGCCCTGTTCATGTCCTGCACTGACTATGTATCAATAGGCTCCCTTGATCTCTAGCTTCTAGTTGAGTTTGGCCAATGGGAGACACCGCTGGGAGGTTGGACAGCACAGAGATTGGCTGACAGTGTATTCCCCTGGCTCTCCCTGCCAGGCCAGAATTTAGCAGTGGTTGTATTCCCCTTCTGAAGGCCACATTCCTGTAGGGTAACCTGTCCAACAACCCCAGTTGCATTCTCTTCATTGCTCCCTCCTCTTGCCCCTTTGGGTCTAGAAGTGGTAAAGTTGTTGCTAGTTCCTGGGCACTCCACCAGCCCTTGTTGGTTTCTTTTAATCATCCTGCCTACAAACGGGTAAATGGTACCCTTATTCAGCTTTCTCCAGTTATCTGCCGTGAGTGTATTTATACCAGGACTCTGATCAAGACAGTCCTTTTGCCCACTATGCACAGAGCTCACTGCAAGAATCTACTGTTATTGGTATTCTACTCAAGGCCAAAATTCTGGGAAATCCTCCCCTCAACCACATCTCCTGTCTTACCCCTAAGACTAATCTTCACTGACAGCCTGGAACTTGCCAAGAATCAAGCACAAGATTCTATGAGAGCACTCAACACTTTTTCACTCATTTCTTTGAATGAGTTTCTCTACAAAAGGGCAAGGCTATGCATTAAATTATCTCAGTAACCTAAGTGCTTATCAGAAACCCAAATACATATGAAAATACCTTGCCATGCCTGCTTTTCTATGCTAGAGTAACTCCACACTTCAATCGTTCAGCCTCCTGCAAACCACTCCCAAGTGTAGGATGAATCACCATTCTCCAAGGCTGCAACAGAAAAGCACATTAGCCAAATGGCCTTCACTCCCTCCTCAAGAAGCAAAGGATGGTGACCAATGAGAACTTAAATAAGAGGCTCCAGGAGTGTCCTGCCACCATCCTGATCATCAGAAATCTTTTTCCTTCAACAGACACCCATTCATAATTTTATTATGAAAACATGTATTTTGTGGACAAATTATATAGCAATATTAAAACACACCTAAAACAATATCCAGGGTAATGGATCTGCATGGAGTTAATGGCTGTAATGCCGACGCATATGTACGAGAGCTACAAGGCACACTCTAGGTCTTCCACACCCTCAGAAGGTTCCGGGGGTCTCTGTAACAGGATATTCTCCTCAAGGGTCTCCAGAATCTGCCTTCATAGAGACTGTGATTCTCTTCAAAGGAGGGCAAATCAACCTGGGCTGAGCCAGGAAAGCTGAGGATGGCTGCCTTCCAATATTCTGGGCACCAAAGACTTCAACCTAAAGTGGTCCTACATCCCACACGTTCTAGAGACAAGCCCAGTGACCAAGTCTGCCATGGGAGGGAGAGAAGGAAATTAGACAGAAGTTTCACAAAAGAGGAACAGAGGATATGGTTTTAGGGAATGTGTGGAAGTTTACCAGCTAGTGAAAATAAAAAAGGGTAGTCTAAGCAATGAAAGTAGAAGGTTCAGAGACACAGGGGTAGGGAAGATCATGGAATCTGGGGGAAGGGTGGAAAGACCAAGCACAGGGTAGGGAGAAGCTCGGGAGGAAGACAGCATATCAAGACGGCTGGGGGTGAGATCATAGAGAACTGGAAGGACTCATCAGAAGAGTCTGGACTTGATCATGGGGAAAACGGAGAGCCACTGAGGGTCTCTGAAAAGAGATGGTAAGGCCTCTGGTATTTCCTTAGTGAGATTAGAAACCACTTGAGGTAAATCTATGCCTTCTGTGATTATTTGTCATCCAGGGTCTTTTACACACTGTTGGACCCATGATTCACATACTTCTGTTTCTTCTTACCATTCCCCATAGTTCACTACACATGGTTTATACTCAGTCTGCTTTTTCACTGAATGAATGAACAAAAGAGTCATTATTTCTGAAGTCTTTCGAATAATCAAGGATAGACAGCAATGACAGATTATCAAGTATAGACAGCAGTAACAGATTATACCTGCCAAGGCTACACAGACAAAGAAATAAAACCCTGCCTCCAATGCAGGAGTGAGGGATAAGAAAAGCTAGAGTTAAAGCTCAAATGTGCCAACCAACTTAGCCTGGGGCGACACTTAAAACCCAGTAAAAATAAAATCACCAGAAACTTCTACTAAAACACTGTAAGCACCTTTGATTTGGTGTCTGTGTCTTTCCTGACTGATGAAAATTAAACTTCTCCTCTAAGTGATGAAGTGCTCACGTGTTTTTGTTTATGTTCAGCCTTTGGTATCTCCTGATCAAGATGGAATGTCACATTTGTGTGAATTCAAGCAAGGAAGTCAGGACCTGAGATTTTTCTTCATCACAGCAATCAGAGATTCATTCACGACTAAAAATGAAAGGAAATTTAGGTTTTCTCTGACAACATTTCTAACTGGTTCATCAGACCAAAGGGAGTCCAAGGTATCAAAATTTCAAATATTTTAATACTAGCAAGTAACAGTCACAGCCATCACCAAAAAGCCTGAAACATATTTGCTCGATCTGAAGATAACAGGCCAAGTACAGGTGTTGATTTTATTCACAATGGCACTATTTGACTATCCATACATACAAGACACTCTACTGGATTAATAAAAGACATGGTCCCAATAACTAAGATTCATTCTAATACCCAGAATATAGAAACTCACACTTACAAAAGCCAGTCTCTTTCTCCTGGCTGAGAAGAGAAGAAAGAGAAGAGGCATGAGCTTACACTTACTCACAGGATAGGGCAGCCCACGCTCCCCCTTCTATGCGCACGGCAGCTGTCCAGGGTGCTGGAAAAGAAGGCTGGGCCAAGCCAGCCTAAGGGGAGGCAGTGGATTTTGCAGACTCTCTTTGGGGCCCCTTCCAGGCACTCCCCTCTCTTCCCTGGCAGTCCTTAAATCCTTCAATGCCCAGTGCTCTCTCTGGGCCCAGGGAGCATCCCCTCTCTAGGCTTACCCAGTGTTCCATCCTTCATCATTGGCTCTTCCCTTCAAAACCAATCTGGGAAATCAATTCCCAACCAAGCAGGAATGCCTAGTTAGAATGCCTCACAAAGTCCTAGAGAAGAATCTGCATTCTGAAAGAGGCCTCCTGGAAAGTACAAGATGAAGAAATAACTGTCCAAGGTACAATTTTACAATTTGAGGCATTATGCAGCCAGAGCTTTGGTGGGGGTGGGAAGAGGGCAAGTGTGTGTTTTCAGCACCCCTCATGTTATTCCATGAGGTAAATGGACCAATCACGTTGCCAGTGGCCAAGCCTTTCCCTCATATACAGTCCAAATAGAACTTAATCTCTTCTGAACTCTAAGATGCCTAGTTGTACCTTGGCACAGGCTTAATAACAATATTATAATCCCAGGCTTATAACACTGACATGTTATCACACTGGATCAAAATTATGTGTTTACTTGTCTGACCTCTAGTCCTCCAAATCCTGTAGATGCCTTAAGAGCAGGGACTATAGTTTTGATCTCTGTACCCTAGAGCCCAGCACATTACTCAGAAGATAGTGAGTGCTCAGTAACGCTTGTCAACTGAATACGTTTTTACTCAATATGTGAAATCAGTGAACTATTCTTTGGTACATTAAGACTGTAATCTAACTTAGGTTGTGATGGTTCTTTCCTTCTCGGACACAGCTTCAAGCCATGTGTCCTACAGCAGAGAACCAGGCTACTACTTCAGCAGCACTGGGTCACAGCAGGGGCTCTAGGTCTGAAGTGACACCTCCTCCATCTTTTGTCACTGGTGGTTACACAATAAAGAAGCATGAAGGATCTACAGGAACTACAGCTATTCTGGCCCTACCGTCTCCCACAGCCTCATTTTTAATCAAATCAGTGTCTTCGTTGCTTTAAAAATGGACACATTGTACTTCGGCATATCTTCCATTTATTAATTCATTCATTAAAGAGTCACTGAGTGTCAGCTACATTCTGTTCTAACTGTTCTAAAGGCTGGGGAAACAGTGGTGACTAAGACAAAGTTTCTGCCCCTCTGGGGCCAGTCCAGACTCTTGAGATTCATCATGTGGATCTGTGAGGCCGCCTTAACCATGAAATCGTACTTCTTATCTATCCGAGGACTGAATAATCAAACACAGCTTCTGGTATTAACCTTTTCGAAAACTCAGTAATGTTTCTGACTACTCCCTCTGTCAAATCAAATCTGATTCATCACTGTATTCATTTCCTAGGGCTGCATTAACAAATTACCACAAATTTGGGGGCTGAAACAAATTCATTCTCTCATAGTTCTGGAGGCCTGAAGTTTACAATTAGGGTACAGCAGGGCCATGCTCCTCCTGCAGGCTGTAGGCAAGGGTTCTTCCTTGGTGACTCCTGGCAACCCTTGGTGCTCCCCAGTATGTAGCGGCATCACATCAATGTCTACCTCCATCTCTGCATGGCCTCCTTCTCCAGGCGTCTCCACATGGCCTCCTTCTAGCATGACCGATCTTCCCTGAGTGTCCTCACATGGCCTTCTTCCCTGTATCACTGGTCTCCCCACCATCCCACAAAATCGAGCCCACACCCAACTGCCAAAGTTTCTCTTCTAATGTTCTATGAACATGTTTTTCCTCATAAATTTTAACCTATCTCAAACTGATTTGGCTATAAGGTTTGAGGCAGGGGCATAACTTTACTTTTTTAATATAGTTGCCCCAACACCATTTATGAAGTCAACCATCCTTTCACTTCTGATGATGCAATGTCATCTTTGCCTTACAATAAATCCCCACAGGAACTTGGGTTGCCTCTTCTCTTCCATCTATCCACTGGCTTATTCCATTGCTAAAACCACACTGCTCACTAACTTTATAACATGCTTTAATAACTGGTATATAAGTTTTCATCATTATTGTTCTTTTGTCCCCAAATATATATTTTTTTCTCCAAACATACCTTGGGTATTTTCATGCATGTATTATTTCCACTTGAACTTCATATCTATTTTAGTGAATCCTTCAAAGAGTTTTAATTGGGAGTTTGGCTGGAGTTATGTTTCATCTACATATGAGATGTAAATGCTCAAAAAAGAATCTATTGAGGAACATTATTTGTCATAAATTAAGTATGTGAATCTACATGAGGCAACTGTTTGTCTGCGAGCAAGATGGCTTCACCTAAGACAGCCTGGGGATTTGACATATCAGTAGAGATTCGAGAGACCCTTATCCTAGAGCCCACCAAGTATGGTCACCAGCTGAAGACGTATCAGGATTTCCTCATTTCTGAAAGAGGAAATTCTGGTGCTCTTGTGGCACAACAGCTTCTGAAACAATGGTGGCCACAGGATGGCCACCTGCCTCATTCATTCATTTAACAAACACATACTGAATGCCTGTCATGTGCCAGGGACTTCTGGAGAAACTGAACATTCCTACATTCAGACACTCTCAACCCAATCACACAGCTGTCCCCTTTGGAAACTAGGCATGATACATCAATGCTATGAAGAAAACAATCCCCTCAAAACCTGTCTGATGGTCCCTCCTGGTGACAAGTCTACTCACTACAAGAGAAAAGGCAGACAAATCAATCACAGAGTTCATCTGGGGATTGAATTTACATACTTTGAGAGCCTAGCATCCTGCTGTTTGGGCTTTTACAACGTCTCTAAAAGGAGATGAGATTTGAGGTCCTATGGGAGGGAGACAGACAGTGGAGTGGCCCTCTAAAGAGGGTAGGAGCTGGGGGAAGGAGAGAGTCACTTTCATAGGCCACATCGGCATTCCAGACAGCCCCAAATTTGTCATTCAGTGCCCATGTGATACTGTCCACCATGCATTCACACACCACAAACACACAGCCACATAGGGGGCACCCAAGAGTGACGGTAAGCGAGGCCCAGACGATTAGAGTGAATCTATCACAGTCCAGAAACATCCCACCTGGCGCTGCATACAGCAGAAACCCTGCTGTCCTGCTGAGGGATACAAGGCTCTGTTCAGTCCAACCAAGCAAACAGGAAGCCACCAGACTCGCTTAACCTCTAAATAGCACAGTGATGGCCCAGACTTCTTGGCACTTGTCACACTGCACCTGGATGAGATGGCGCTCTCCTGAGGCCACTCCATAATAAAGAGGTAGCTGACAGCTGAACCGGAGCAGGTGAGAGGAAAGCCATGTAACTACATCATGTCACGTATAAATGGTACATACAGAGGGGCATTTTCCAAAGATGTGAAAGGCTGCCACGTGTTGGGATTCGATTCTGTTCTGTATGACCCCAAGAGGCAGAAGGAGGATCAGCAGATGAAAGTACAGGAAGAAAAGATCACAGCAGCACAGCTCAGTAGAATAACCCAAGATCACATGGGTCAGCCAGGCTGGGAGAAAGCAAGATCGCTATTGTGAAACCAAGACAGTCATTCAGGTTCTGCAAAGAATGTGGAAGGATCAGGGAAGTGATTTTGCCAGATAACATTTCAATCGTCTCCCAAATATGAGCTCCTATTAAAACAACCACAGGGAATCTTCAGATGCACTCATCAGAATGACAGACGAGAAGTGGTGGCTCTTGTTCCTATAGCTTCTCCTAACTAAACTCCTCACCCCACTTCTAGACAGCAGTGAGAATGACTCATCTGAATCTCTTTTCAGCTCCGGACATCGCCAATACAAACCTGTGCTGTGGAGTCACTCAGTCATGTCCCCACGGACTGTAGCCTGCCAGGCTCCCCTGTCCATGGGATATTCCAGGCAAGAACACTGGAGTGGGTTGCCATGCTCTCCATCAGGGGATCTTTCAAACTCAGGGATTGAACCCAAGTCTCTTGCATCTCCTGCACTGCAGGTAGGGTCTTTACCACAGTCTTAATAGGCAGTAAAAAGGGAGAGAAGCTAGAGAAGGAGCCACACATCTGGATACTGCATATCCTTGAAACACTCACCCAGAAATAATTAAGAAGTGAGTAAGGAACTTTCCTAGTGTCCAGTGGTTAACACTCTGTGCTTCCAAAGCCAGGGGCATGGGTTCAATCCCTGGTCAGGGAACTAAGATCCCTATCATGAAATAATAGGTCAAGTCTTGCTTGCTTTACCCCAGATTCCAATGGATAGTAACGAAATAATTTTGATGGTGCTCAGGGAGCAAAACAAGGCCGACAAAGGGCCTCACTGGAGGCCATGTCAGAGCCCTGGGCAGGAGCTCAGTAAAGTCTGTTGAACAAGGCAGTCAGTCCAGCCTCATATCTGAGAGCCAGGGATAAACTGAAATCTGGGATCTTGGGAACAAAAGAGCATACAACCTGCTGGGGGCAAGCATAGTAAGTAGAAAGGACCTACATATAAAGCCAGAAACTGTGGCAACCTATCTTTCACAGGTTGGTGACAGTAAAACCCAGAGCCAGGTAGGGTCACCATGCAAACTGGTTGAGACTGTAGGCTAGCATGAAATCACGATCCTGGACAAGTCAGCTGACAATGAAACAAGGTATCAAAAGAGCGTCCTGAAATCAGCTTCTTCAGCTTCTCATTAAAATTCTCTCTAATATCCACTGAACTATCAGAGACAAACTGTTGCCTCAAAAACAGTGTATTTTTAAATGGGTTAATTTCAAAGGCTAAAGGTACATCATAAGCAAAAAGACAGCATTTATACTCCAGCATTTTAGCATTCCATCTATTAATTTAAAGAATGATAAAATTGAACAGTAGGTAAGAAACTGGTTAAAACTGGTTTTTCATCTAATGTCCAATGTGGTCCTTCTGTTAAATAATTTGTGTTAAAGGCAGGCACTATATTTGTTTTACCTCTTGGTCTTAATGTGTATTTGCAATGCTCAACAACTTTAATGCCAGGAGGAAGAAACTAAGTAAGGAAGAGGGTGCACTGGTCTGAACCTGGAGAGTTTATCTAATTGAACTGAAAAAATTAAAAGCCTCTCCATCTGCTCAGTACACCTGCTGATGGTGCACTAGCACAGGTAGGGAGGAAATCTACCAGAGACCAGTTATAGAGATATTTTTATTTCATCTGCTACAAGCCTGGCAGCTGAAGTGGGAGGCTGCCTACACCGGCAGTCAGGCAAAGGCCAGAAGCCGCTTTTATGTTTGGGTAGAAGGGGCAAGGAGACAGAAACCTCAAACAACAAAATGAAGGCAGCTTCCCAGTAACTCATTTGGCAACCAACCAACAGTTGGTTGCCAAATCTGTTTAAAACATGTCAGGCATTTCTGTTGAGTACTGGGGGATGTGAATCAATCTCACTTCCTCGTAAGGATCATACAGAATCTGATGGGAAGGACATCTTCACTCATTGCTTACAGGGCAAAGTTTCTATGTTCCAACTTCCCTTGCAGCATCTACAACACTGAATCAGGAGATTTCCCTGACAGTCCAGTGATTAGGACTCCAAGCTTCCAGTGCAAGGGGCAAGGGTTCAATCCCTGATGGGGGAACTAAGATCTCCATGCTACACAGCAGAGCCATAAAATTAAAAAATTTTTTTAATTTAAACTAAAAAAAAACAAAACAAAACTGAATCAAGAAGGAGGAGAGCACCAGTAACCAGATAATGCCAACTTCACTGATGTACCATATTGTCCTGAGGATGAAGTCAATGGAAATCCAAAATGGACCAAAACAGCAATCAGAAGGAAACATTTTTGTGGAAAGAGAAACCAGCAGGCACAATCCATAGACTATGAGAAAGAACAGGAGGGGCAAGAAACATTCTGGTCCCTCCTTCTAGGTGTGAGTCAAAGAACCAATGAATGGGACTATTCTGACCAGATACTTAAGAGCAAAATGTCAGAGATCATACTTCCAAATAGGACCCTGGAGGAGGGGGAGACGGGCAGGGGGAACAGGAGTGTTTATTTCATTGGGAGAAGTGCAGGCTTAGGGGAAATGCCCTGATGCCTTTCAAGAACATTAAGGATACTATCAAGAAGATAATGACCTGCTATTCTGTCACTACCAAGGACAACAAGAGAAATGGGACTGAACTGTGGCAAGGGAAAACCGGGTTAAATACGAGGAGGATGTTCTTGACAGCTCAAGTTATTAAACACAGAAAAGGGAAACTAGAGGCGATTAGGGATGCTCTCTGGAGGTCTTTAAAAAAGTAGAATAGCTTGGCAACTATCTGGGGGTAATTTAGGTGAGCTCTGCCTGCTCCTCTGGCCTTTATCAGTGCTCTAATTCATCCCCTGGCCCGGACAGGACACATCCACCACGGTAAACTACTGTCACACTCTGTTCAATAATAAGCTCTCTGAAGAAGAATAAGCATTAAGGAAATGGCAAAAGCTCTCCTGGAAGTAAAACACATTTTTCTTTATTTAAACTGCAAGTTGGGTTTTTGTGTCGTTTTATTTTTTTTCCTTTTCCTAACACACATCCAGAAATAGCCAAACAAAGGTCACTTGCACCAGTTTGTGATTCCAATGCATTAAAAGGAATCTGGATAGACGATTAAGTGAGGAGAAGGTTCTGAGCCAGAGACACATAAAACAATTCATCATGCACTTCTCTGCTAGGTGCTGTTTAGCACAGAAACTACCACCCAGAGACTCTAAGATTTGCTTCTTAGGAGGCTAAGAAAGGCGATTCCCATTGCTCTGGCCACAAGGAGGCAGATTTACTGACCTCCAGGATTCTAAAATTCTGGAGTCTTTGTTCATTTTATGGATTTATATTCAATGTCATATTTTAAAAATGCAAAAGAGTCTTACAGTCAAACAGCTCCATGTTCTTTAAAGTACATGGATATTAATGATTCTCCCTTTATTTGAAGAGGGAAAGAAGACTTTTTAAACAGGCCTTTCTTTACCTGGCATACCTGACATTACATTTGATTGAACTGACTTTTTTGTGGTCTTTTCTCTACCGCTTTACTACAGGCTCCATGAGGGCAGAGATTGCTTATGTTCTATCCACTACAGCATCCTCAATACTTAGCTCTAATAGACACTCAGATAGTAAATGAATGATGAATTGAGTGTCTGAATGAATAAATGAAGAGCAGAGGATTAACCTCAGTACACAGTTTCAAGGGGAAGAGCTAATATAAAAGTAGCAACTTACTCTCCTCCTAGTGACCCCATCACAGAGTGAACAAAAATCAAGCAATGGAATGAATACGATATTCTAGAGGCAGAAGACTTGAAAGAGCCCTGGTGGTGGTTTAGTCGCTAAGTCGTGTCCGACTCTTGCAACCCTATGGACTGTAGCCCGCCAGGTTCCTCTGTCCATGGGATTCTCCAGGCAAGAATACTGGAGTAGGTTGCCATTTCCTTCTGCAGGGGATCTTCCCAACCCAGGAATCGAACCCAGGTCTCCTGCACTGCAGGCAGACTCTTTACCGACTGAGCTACAAGGGAAGCAGTGTTGTCATTAACTAGGTCAGGTACTTCACCTCTCTGTGCTTCAATTTGCTCACCTTGAAGTGTGTATGCTGTATGTATCGTGTGTGTGTGCCTCACGCTGTTGCAATCACTTAGGCTGCAGATACAGAGAAAACAAGGTTTGTGACGAAACAAAGGGTAATCATAATTTTCACACTTTCTTTATTAAACTTTTCCCAAAACTTCTAAACAGTGGAGGGGTGATACAGGGATGGTGACTCTCCCTGCCAGCTGATTCTAGGGAAGAATTCAATAAATGGAAGAAAGAAGAAATGTACAAGCACAGCCAAGGAGAGGACACTCAGCTGGCTTCCTTCTGTGCTGTCAGGACCCTCATTCACTGCACTAAGCAGCCAACAAGTACAATAAGGCAGCTCAGATGGTAAAGAATCTGCCTGCAAAGCAGAAGACCTGGGCTCGATCCCTGGGTTGGGAAGATATCCTGAAGAAGGGAATGGCTACCCACTCCAGTATTCTTGCCTGGAGAATTCCATGGACAAAGGAGCCTGGCAGGCTACAGTCCATGGGGTCGCAAAGTGCTGGACATGACTGAATGACTAACACTTTCATTATAATAAGGCAAACATGCATTGAGCAAAGCATGTGGCCACTGCCCTTAAGAAAGGCGAGTCTGGTGGTGATAAATTTAAAATGTATAGAAATGGGACTTCTCTGGCAGCCCAGTGGGTAAGACTTTGCCTTCCAATGCCAGGGGTATGGGTTCAATCCCTGGTTGGGGAACTCACATCCCACATATCTAGTGGCCAAAAAACTCAAAAACATAAACCAGAAGCAATACTGTAACAAATTCAATAAAAATTTTGAAAATAGTCCACATCAAAAAAAATATTTAAAAAAATAAAGAAAATGCATAGATATAGCAAATCACTATGTTGTACACCAGGAACTAACACAGTCTTGTAGGTCAATTATAAAAACAATCAATCAATCATAGAAAAAGAGAATAGATTTGTGGGTATGGATGGGTAGGTGATTGGGGAAGGGGGGCTGGATGAAAGCAGTCAAAAGTACAAGCTTCCAGTTATAAGTCCTGGGGATGTGATATACAACATGTGAAATATAATTAACACCATTGTATGTTACATATGGTATGTAACATATGTATATTACATATGTTACAAAAGAGAAAAGGAAAGATATACCCATTTGAATGCAGAGTTCCAAAGAATACCAAGGAGAGATAAGAAAGCCTTCCTCAGTGATAAGTGCAAAGAAATAGAGGAAAACAGTAGAATGGGAAAGACTAGAGATCTCTTCAAGAAAATTAGAGATACCAAGGAAACATGTCATGCAAAGATGGGCACAATAAAGGACAGAAATGGTATGGACCTAAGAAAAGCAGAATATATTAAGAAGAGGTGGCAAGAATACACAGAAGAACTGTACAAAAAAGAGCTTCACGACCCAGACAACCACGATGGTATGATCACTCACCTAGAGCCAGATATCCTGGAATGTGAAGTCAAATGAGCCTTAGGAAGCATCACTACAAACAAAGCTAGTGGAGGTGATGGAACTCCAGTTGAGCTATTTCAAATCCTAAAAGATGATGCTGTGAAGGTTCTGCACGCAATACGCCAGCAAATTTGGAAAACTCACCAGTGGCCACAGGACTGGAAAAGGCCAATTTTCATTCCATTCCCTAAGGAAGGCAAAGCCAAAGAATGTTCAAACTGCCACACAATTGCACTCATCTCACATGCTAGCAAAGTAATCCTCAAAATTCTCCAAGTCAGGTTTCAATAGTATGTGAACCGTGAACTTCCAGATGTTCAAGCTGGTTTTAGAAAAGGCAGAGGAACCAGAGATCAAATTGCCAACATCCGCTGGATCATCAAAAAAGCAAGAGAGTTCCAGAAAACCATCTGCTTTATTGACTATGTCAAAGCCTTTGACGGTGTGGATCACAACAAGCTGTGGAAAATTCTTCAAGTGATAGGAATACCAGACTACCTGACCTGCCTCCTGAGAAATCTGTATGCAGGTCAGGAGGCAATAGTTAGAACCAGACATGGAACAACAGACTGGCTCCAAATAAGAAAAGGAGTACGTCAAGGCTGTATATTGTCACCCTGCTTATTTAACTTCTATGCAGAGTACATCATGAGAAACGCTGGGCTGGATGAAGTACAAGCTGGAATCAAGACTGCTGGGAGAAATATCTATAACCTCAGATATGCAGATGACACCACCCCTATGGCAGAAAGTGAAGAAGAACTAAAGAGCCTGTTGATGAAAGTGAAAGAAGAGAGTGAAAAAGTTGGCTTAAAGCTCAACATTTAGAAAACAAAGATCATGACATCCGGTCCCATCACATCATGGCAAATAGATGGGAGAAACAGAGGAAACAGTGTCAGACTTTATTTTGGGGGGCTCCAAAATCACTGCAGATGATGATTGCAGTCATGAAATTAAAAGACGCTTACTCTTTGGAAGGAAAGTTATGACCAACCTAGACAGTATATTTAAAAGAAGAGACATTACTTTGTCAACAAAGGTCCGTCTAGTCAAGGCTATGGTTTTCCCAATAGTCATGTATGGATGTGAGAGTTGGACTATAAAGAAAGCTGAGCACTGAAGAATTGATGCTTTTAAACTGTGTTGCTGGAGAAGACTCTTGAGAGTCCCTTGGACTGCAAGGACATCCAACCAGTCCATCCTAAAGGAGATCAGTCCTGGGTGTTCATTGGAAGGACTGATGCTGAAGCTGAAACTCCAATACTTTGGCCACCTGATGAGAAGAGCTGACTCATTTGAAAAGACTCTGATGCTGGGAAAGACTGAAGGCGAGAGGAAAAGGGGACAACAGAGGATGAGATGGTTGGATGGCATTACTGACTCAATGGACATGAGTTTGGGTAAATTCTGGGAGTTGGTGATGGACAGGGAGGCCTGGCATACTGCAGTCCATGGGGTCGCAAAGAGATACGACTGAGCGACTGAACTGAACTGATGTTACATACGGGCTTCCCTAGTGGCTCAGACCATAAATAATCCGCCTGCAATGAGGGAGACGTGGGTTTGATCCCTGGTTTGGGAGGATCCCTTGAAGGAGGGCATGACAACCCACTCCAGTATTCTTGCCTGGAGAATTCCCATGGACAGAGGAGCCTGGTGGGATACAGTTCACAGGGTCGCAAAGAGTCAGACATGGCTGAGCAACTAAGCCTCAGCCAATGTCATATATGAAAGTTGTTCAGAGAGTAAATCCTAAGAGTTCTTATCACAAGGAAAAACTTTTTTTCTCTTTCATGTTGTATCTGTATGAGGTTGCAGGTGTTCACTAAACTTACTGTAGTCATCATTTCATGATATTTGTATGTCAAATCATTATGCTGTACACCTTAAACTGATGCAGTGCTATGTGTCAATTATATCTCAAGAAAACTGAAAGAAAGGAAAAAAAAAAAAAAAGCAAGGATGCCAAGTGCAGGCCACGAGTCTTGCCTGAAGGTTTGGAACTGCAAGTCCACTCTTCTAGCAGTTGTTAATTTCTATCTAGAGCATTACCCTTGGTTATGTGCAAGCTAGCATCCAACAGACAGCAGTGCCCAATGGTCTGAACATTCAAGTTTTCTCTGGGAGCACATATACACACGCAGATTTTAAAACACACACAATCGCCAGTCAGTTCCACTTAAATTGCAAGGAGCTGGGAAAGGAGAGGGCGTGCCTCACACACAACACCCAGCAACCGCCCCCAGTCTTCTGGGTTCGGGACCTTCTGTGTGTTCTTTTGTTTTGCAAAGTGATTTGGGAGATTAGGTGGGTTTTGTTTAGGCGGGATGGCTGCGGAAAGTCGGGGAATAAGTGCTACTTGATTGCACCACAAAAGATTCACAAGAAGCCTCTGCCACAACTCAATCCCCCTTGCCCCAACAGTTTGAATTTCTCAATTAAGTTATTTTGTTAGCAAGAGGACTGGTGAGGGAAAGGAGAAAGTGCTTATTGCACCGAGATTATTCACTGTATAGAAATCAGTGTAAGCAGATCAACAGAACATTCTTGCTAAGAGTCTGAGAGCCCCTCTCTGGTGAAGCTGCTGATTCAATAGCAACATGCCTTATTGGTGGGCTTAGGAGGCTCTGCAAACAGCAAAATAACACTTCCCAACAGTCATAAGGTGGCTCAGTGGTGAAGAATCCGCCTGCCAATACAGGAGACATGGGTTCGATCCCCGGGTCAGGAAGACCCCTGGAGAAGGAAATGGCAACCCACTCCAGTATTCTTCCCTAGAGAATCCCATGAACAGAGGAGCCTGGTGGACTACGGTCCATAGGGTCACAAGGAGTCAGACACGACTGAAGTGACATGGCACACACATACATATATATAGCCATAAACAATGTATCTGTTGTTTTACATAATTTAAAATGTATATAAATGATTTTATCCTTTCTTCTGTTTATCTTTTCTTCTGTTGATGGACATTTAAATTTTTTGTCTTGTGCTGACTGTGCTATCATGGCTAACTTGAACTTGCCTTCTACACATATTTGTGATCTCTAGGGGAATTACCTAGAAATGAGGCTGTGTTGCCAAATATGTCAAATTACTCACTACAAGTATAAGTGTTAGTCACTCAGTCGTGTCTGATTCTTTGTGACCCCATGGACTGTAGTGGCCCACCAGGCTCCTCTGTCCGTGAGATTTTCTAGGCAAGAATACTGGAGTGGGTGGCCATTTCCTCCTCCAGGGGATCTTTTCAAACCAGGGATTGAACCCCGGTCTCCCACATTGCAGGAAGACTCTTTTCTGACTGAGCCAGCAGGGACACCCAAATTACTCAATATTGCCAGGTTATTCATCAAAGCACATGTCCCAGTTAACATTCCTGCATGAGGGCATCAAAGTTCTCATATGTCTGTATCTTCTACATCTTCACCAATACTTTCAATATGCTTTCGGTCATATTGCCTCAATTAATGTTCTTAACAATCTTTTGATTTGATATTATGACATCTGCTTTTCCGAGAGGAAAAGTCAACCTTAAGATTTCTGGAGATTTTCTCAAGATCACCTAGTTAGTAAGCGATCTAGTCCTGGGATTCAGTATTGTCATTACTATACTTCAGATGACCATTAAGAACTCTGAAAATCAATTACTCTAAAGACATACACATCATCATCAAGATCTGTGCTATTGACCTGAAACCACAGGTGTTAGTAAGTAAATGAAATGAAATATTTTTATCACTGAAATTTTTAAAGCCACCCAGTCAGACCCTTTTATTCTATTTCTAATATACTGACCTCTTCTAAAAATAAGTACAAAAGTCTGATAAAATCTAGCATGTTATTAATAGGAAAATTGGAAACCTTGCACCAGCAGGCTTTTCTTCTTCTTTTAAAAATAAATGTTCAGCGCTTCCCTGGTGGCTCAGTGGTAAACTGGCCAATGCAGTTTGGCCAGAGACTCAGGTTCAATCCCTGATCCAGGAAGATCCCACATGCCATGGAGCAACTAAACCCATGCACCACAACTATTGAGTCTGTGTCTAGAGCCTGGGAGCCACAGCTACTGAGCCCACAGGCTGCAACCACTGAAGCCTGCATTTCTCAGAGCCCGTGCTCTGCAATAAGAGAAGCCACGGCAATGAGAAGCCCAGGCAACGCAACTGGAGAGCAGTCCCAGCTCACCTCAGCTAGAGAAAGCCCACGTAGTAACTAAGACCCAGCACAGGTGAATAAATAAACAGAATTATTTCTAATAAATGTTCAAAGTTAATCAACTAGAAATTATAATCTTGTTTCTTCACTTAAAATCTTTCATTCAATGTGCTCATGGTAAACACATACCAATCTTAAGAAAGCTAGTGATTAGACAGGACCTTGTTCCTAATTTGAGAATTTAAATATCATTAAATAAGTTATCAAACATAAGTACCACCAACAATATAAGCTAAAATTTTAAGCAAGATACAGCTCCAGTTCTGTTCAGGTTATTTTACCACATATAAAACAAACAACGTGAATAACAGTATCACCTAGGGGAACCTGAACTTCACCCCCACCTGCAGTCGCAAGGCACCCTTCCCATCCAAGCTGCAAAGGAAGGCTAGTGAGGAGCCTGGACTTCCACCCCCACCTCCTAGTAGTGAGGAAGTGTCTCCTCTTCCCTGCAGCCAGGGGGGTCAGAGGAGTTGTATTAAAACAGAGATTTAAGTAAGATCCACATTCTCATAACATAATACCCCAAACACCCGAGATACAATCACAACCACTCATCATACTAAGAACAAGAAAAATCTCAACCCAAACGAGAAAAGAAAGTGAACTGATGCTGACACCAAATTGACACATATGCTGGAATTATCTCTGACAAGGATTTTAAAGCAGTTATCATAAAACTGTTTCAATAAGCACACTGAACACATGAAAAAAAAAAAAAAACAGAAAGTCTCAGCAAAGAATGGCAGATAAAAATGCAAATTAAAACTCACTGGGTAGCCTCAACTACAGAATGAGGGTAACAGAGGAAAGAATCAGTGAACCCGGAGATAGGAACAACAGAAATTACCCAATATGAACAATAAAGACAGAACAGGCTTTAAAAAAGACATGATTGGTGTCAAGCACCTGGAAGACCATAACAACAACAAAATCTATCATTCATATCATTCAAGTTCTGGAAGAAAACGAGAAAGAGGAAAGGCCTAAAAATAGACTCAAAGAAATTATGGCTGAAAACCTTACAAATCTGGCAAAAAACCAAAAACAAAAACATAAACCCCCATATTTAAGAAGATGAGTGAACACTAGGATAAATTCAAAAAAATCCATGCCAAGACACATCATAATCAAACTCTTTGAAAACTAGACAAAGCAAAAGATTGTGAAAGTCAGGAGAAAGAAACATCTTACAGAGAGTAGAAAACAATTGGAATGACAGCAGTTTCTCACCAGAAACCACAGAGGCAGAAGGCAGTGGTACACTGTTCAAGTGCTGACAGAGGGGAAAGTTACTGGCCCAGAAATCTATACCCAGCAAAACTGTCCTTCAGGGAAAAAAAAGGGGGGGGGGGGGTATCAAGACATTTTCAGATAAAGGAAAATTAAGAGATTTGTTGCCAGCAGACCTTCCCTAAAAGAATGGCCAAAGGAAAATACCTAAACAGAGATGGTAAGAATGCAACAGGTTTCTTCTGTATAGCACAGGGACCTCAGTCAGTATCTTGTAACAACCTATAATGGAAAATAACCTTAAAAAGAAGATATATACACACACACATACACACATACAAACTGAATCACAATGCTGTATACCAAAAACTAATACAACATTGTAAATCAACTGTATTGAAATTAAAAAAGAAAAAAAGAAATGGCAAGAATGCAAAGAAACCACTTAGGTTAAGAAAGAAATAGGACTATCCCATGATAATGTACAAATACTATTTTATGTGGTGATTACAGTATTGCCCTGATTAACACACCAGGCAACATTTTACACATAAAATAATTTACAGATGATGAATGTGGTGTTTGGGTTATTTCCACAAAATCTAGACATCATGAGCCCTTAGTCAAGTCTATAACTTTCTTTTTACTTCACCATTATCTATGCTGGAAAGTCTAATTCAACTTACAGCTTTCAGCTTACAATGAGCTCTTCAAAAACACAACCTGCTGTGAGAGTTCATACTGCCTTCTGACCAGCAATTCCACTTCTGGGCATACACCAAAAGAATTGAAAGAAGAGATTCATACAGATATCGGGTTGGTCAAAAAATGGATTTGGGTTTTCCCATGTTATGAAAACACTCGAGAAAACTTTCTGGGCAACCCAATATTTGTACACCCACACTCAAAGCAGCATTATTTATAATAGCCAAAGGTGGAAACAACCCAAGTGTCCATTGACAGACAAACAGGTAGGTAGAATGTGCTGTATACATATACAATGCAATATTATTCAGCCTTAAAAACAAAGGACATTCTGACATGTGCTACAGCATGCATGAACCTTGAGGACATTATGCTAAGTGAAATATCCAGTCACAAATACAGTCTGATACCACTTACATGCAGTACCTACAGTAGTCAAATTCATAGAGACAGAAAGTAAAATGGGGGCTGCCGGGGAACTAGGAGGAGGGGAAATGGGAAGTTGTTATTTAATAGGGACAGAGTTTTAGTTTTGTAAGATGAAAATATTTCTGAGGATGGATCATGGTGATGACAGCACAAAAAAACCAAATGAATATACTAAATGCCACCAAATGAACACTTAAAGATAGTTAAGTTGGTAAAGTAAGTTGGTAAAGTTTATGTTATGAATTTTTATAATAATTTGAAAAAACCATATCTGGCATTCATTGAGCACTTTTTATGTACCAAACACTATGCTAAGAGCTTTGTATATATTTCCCTAAATCTCCTCCCAACAATCTTTGAGGAAGGTATCATGATCCCTGTTTTATACAAGAAGAAACTAAGTTTATATAACTTGACCAAAGTTCAACAAGTGAAAAATGGAGTTAAAATTCAACTGGACACTGGTGAGACTCTGAAGCCCATTCTCTCTAACCTAAGATGGTAAAGGGCTGTTTTCAAAGGCACTGGGATAAAGCAGTCCTGAGTGTCAGAGAGCAACCTGATCTTCTCAAGTTGGGGAAAGTCACTTAGAGTGTCTAATGGAAAAGATACAAATGGCTTTGACATATGAGATGAAAAGGATGACATCACTACAGAGGGGCTAATTCTTCAAAACCCAAACTCTAATACCAAAGTATGTCCCACAAAACCTCAACATCCATACTTCATGGGTATTCTGATTATATAGGACCAAGAGATTCCTAACTGCAAAACAGAAGAGAGAATTTAAACTCTTACAACATTGTGGAAATTAGGTAACCTTTTTCCTTTTCTACACTTGCTTTGCAAGAAATAAAAAAAGTGAAAGAGAAAGTCATCTCCAACTCTTTGCAACCCCATGGAATACTTCATGGACTTCTCCAGGCCAGAATACTGGAGTGGGTAGCCTTTCCCTTCTCCAGGAGATCCTCCCAACCCAGGGATCGAACCCAGGTCTCCCACACTGCAGGTAGATTCTTTACCAGCTGAGCCACCAGGGAATTCCAAGAACACTGGAGTGGGTAGCCTATCCCTTCTCCAGTGGATCTTCCCAACCTAGGAATCGAATTAGGGTCTCCTGCATAGCGGGTGAATTCTTGACCAGTTGAGCTAGCAGGGAAGCTTTAAAGAAATAAAATGGCCTTAAAACAACCAATGACCAAACTAAGAGATTTGTTTGGCTGGGGCAATTTGCAGTTGGGGCTATTATTATTCACAGCCTGCTGGGTTTCAGAATAACTGCTAACTTCAGTATTCTCCAAACCTTTTCTTTCACTTTACCACAAGAATTTCTAGATACTCATCTCTCATTGTTTTCAACTGTGTTCTCTGGAACTCTTCTAATCACATCTCCTACCACACCCGGAGAAAGAAATGGCACCCCACTCCAGTACTCTTGCCTGGAAAATCCCATGGACAGAGGAGCCTGGCGGGCTACAGTCCATGGGGTCGCAAAGATTCAGATCATGTGTATGTGAGCCACACACACACATACATACACACATACACCCCACCTGGACCCCTAAATCAAATACTGGAATGCTTCCCTCCCCACCCCAGACCCTCAGACCTTCTTCCTTTCCTGAAATTCCAATTCCAAGCCTCAACCCAGGCCCTCTCTCTCTCCAGGGCCACTGCTCACACCCGGAGTGACTTTGTACCTTCCTTTAGCCGACCAAGGCACAGGGCTTGGGGAGGAAAGGGCAGGCTGAATTTCAGCACCCCCACCCCTGAGGCCCCTGCAGTACACAATAGTTCACAATGGTCCTGACCTGCCCCTCCCTCTCCTGAGCCTCAAAACAGCCCTGGAGAAAGACCTAGAAAGATGCTGGTCAACATGAACTAGCCTCAGCAACCCTTCGTCATTGTCACCCTCAAAGCGAGCTCTTTCTGATATTCCAGTCTAACCCCAAGACCCCACTTGCACCCTCATTCTCCTGGTAAAGTTACCGTCAGACTGAAGCCAACCACTGAGCACTGCCCTCAGCTCTCCATGTGCTCCCTCATCGCACTCTCTCTCTCAGTCCCCTCAGCTTTCTTCCCAGGCTCATCAGAGAGGCTTAAGTTTGTTAGACAACTGCTGGTCTCCTCCATGCTGAGGCCACACCACCAAGGCATAAGGTACAGTTATGGGATCCTTCAGGGAGACTGCTGCTGCTGCTGCTAAGTCCGACTCTGTGCGACCCCATAGACGGCAATCCACCAGGCTCCCCTGTCCCTGGGATTCTCCAGGCAAGAACTCTGGAGTGGATTGCCATTTCCTTCTCCAATGCATGAAAGTGAAAAGTGAAAGTGAAGTCACTCAGTCGTGTCTGACTCTCAGTGACCCCATGGACTGCAGCCCACCAGGCTCCTCCATCCATGGGATTTTCCAGACAAAAGAGTACTGGAGTGGGGTGCCATTGGCTTCTCCCTCGGGGAGATTAGGAGTGACAGAATGAGACGATGGAGGGTCGGCTGGAGGGAAGAGCTGGTCAGGGCCACTGTGAAATCGATCAAATCCTTGTTCTGTGTTGTCTCTGACGGCAGACTCAGGGGTTGTAATGTGGTCACAAGAATGTGGCCCTACACTTCACCCTCTCTAAAACCATAACTAGCAACAAAGGCTCAGGACAAAAGCAACCATGAGGGAGAAAAACTATCTTAATTAAATAAGACTGAAGAAGATAATTAACTGGTTCACAACTTGGTTTGTTCCTTCAAGGAATCCTTATTGGGTGGCCATTATGAACCAGCTCCTGTGCCAGGCATTGCCACTGGAATTAAAGGCAATAGGTGACAGCCTTTGGTAAACTGTGATGACCTATACAATTGCCAGTTATTCTGATCCTCCCTTTCCCCACAACTAGACCCTGAATCCCTTCTGGGCAGAAATTCTATCTTCGTATCCCCTACATTCCACATGGTGCCTGGCGCAGAGCACCTTTGAGAATATTCACTTGAAGGACTCAGTGGCGCACGCCTGCAGCTGAAACATTTCTCGTCTCCATTCCATCGGCTACCAGCCCAGACAGAGGCCACTGCTGCCACAAATGCCTCCAAGCTCTGTTCCCTGGGTCCTGTGACTTTTACCTCCTTTCAGAAAATGAACCTATGCCAGGTTCTCTTTATAGTAGAGACCAACTGCATGGCAGAAAGTTAAGCCACTAAGTTAAATGCTCCTCTATGTCTAGATGTATTATGCCCAAGAGTCTTTATGTTGGTGAACAAAGCTAAGGGAAACACTGAGACAAAAGGAAACAGAGAGAACGCAGAGCTTGAACAGATTGGTCCATTTAAAGTACACCGCCCTCCAGCACACTTATTCCTAAGGACGATGCTGGCTTACAGATGTGGGCTTGGCCTCCTCTTCTTCCTCTTTCTCACAAAAGAAAACAAAGGAAAGGAAAAATATTCCCTCGTAAAGAAGCCACTGTTTTTTACACTGCAGCCACATCTTTGAAGGCTCAGTGACACCTGCTTGGACATACACAAAATTCTAGCCTGTGAGTGGTGGTTCCATCCTCCCTATTTAATTTCCGCCTCTTAATATTTGAATTGCTTATTTCAGATGTCCATCAGAAGACTTGAGCAGCTGAAGACTTTTGGTCAATAAGATGTAGAAACCTAAATAATGGTAAAACAAAACCCTCAGAGCTATCCATACGACCTACTACTAATCTCCTGATTGTTTTGAAACAAACGCAACAATACCGTACAGCAAAAGTTAACAAAACTGTAACTTATTGAAATAAATCTCATTACAGTAGTGCTCCTTTCTCTTTAGAATCCTGTAGTTCTATTTTAAATCTTTTCCCTCTTCCAATCATGTATGTGGCTTCCTTCCCTGTTACCCCAGATCAATAAGGTATTAGCATACTAGAGCGGGTACTCAATAAACATTTGTTCAATAAATGAATAAATGAGTGAATAATTATAAAATGTTGGACTAAAGCCCCCAGGAGGTTTGTATTAGTACTATTACAGCATTTTGCATTTGTATGTTCAGGTATATCTAAACAGGACTTAATAACAAGCATCAAGAAGCAGTTAAATATTAATCTATTTCTGCCTTAATAAATCTACTTCAAAATATGACACAATACAACTACAATGAGTAAATGCTGAGATAAAGTTCATTTACAATCATATCGCTTGTATTTACACACTTTAAGATTTGAAATATTAACACTACTGTGGAAATTTATAAACTAAATGCCAATGTGTTTGTAAAATAAAAGGTCTGAAAGAAAAGAAGAATGCACTACGTTAAATCTAGATAAGTGTATTTGGCAATGTAACCAACACTTCTTAAACACATCTTTGAAAAAAAAAAAAAAAGGCTGTACAAAAAGTCTCTATTATATCCCATTAAGAAGGATCAACTTAATACAGAAATTTTTTCAAGATAAGTAACAAGTAGGCCAGAGAGAATATACTAGTAAGAAACTTTATTAGCTATAACAGCTTATGTTTATTACCAAATCTTAAGTCTAATAAACACTATAACATGTAACTTTACCACTATCGAAAAATTCATTATTATTATAGGTATGTTCTGTTATCTTTGTTTTTCAATTCACTTATTTTTTATTATACTGTTAGAAAATAGCTGGATAAAATAGTCTGGATGTAAGTTTGTTCTTACTGAGTTCGCCGCAAAGAAATTATGAAATAACCTAGCAAATAATTATTCTACCTTAAAGGGAAATAAATAAAAGAATAAAAGTCTTCAATAAATAAGAGAAGTTATACATCTAGCAGATCTAAATGACAAGAGGTTATGTCAAACGTTTAAGAAGTAAATGAAAGTAAATATAAATCGGTAATAAGACGGTCGGTCACTATTAAAATGTAGCTCTAATTTGAACTTATTTACTGAACTTTGCTTTTGTTTCCTATATGGTTGGTTTTTAGTGGAGGCATGAATGATCCTGTGATCATTTCAAAAGGGAAGACGGTAGCCAGGCAAACATCCCTTCCAGTGCCTATCAGCACGTCTTTTATGTCTTGGCGTCCATTTTAGAGCATCAGCGAGGTGGTGTATAAAGAAGCTTAGAAAACAAAGGTTGTCATTTTGGCAACCCACATGAACATCGAGTGATTTCAATAAAATGAAGATCAAAATGTTGATGAGTGAAAAAAAAAAAGTTGAGGGAACTATTTAAGCTGGACTATGCAGAACACCTGTATTAGATTTCACATATTTTTAAATTGTATTTGTGTACTCCATGTCATCCTCACAACTGCTGATGTGTCATGATAATACCATAAAAACCAATTAAAACAATTGATTATCTAAGGCGCACAATAATATCAAGCTACAAACAAAAAAGAAATTTTTTTTTTTTGTCAAAGGATTCACAGATCCATGATGACAAACTCAAAACAAAAGCATGGCTCATGGAGCAATCTCTTAAACTGCCCAAAATGATTACTACTTATGTGAATATACATGAATTTCCTGTATTCTTTTAGTACACAAAATGTAAAAGAAAATATATTATTACAGGAAGTCAGAACCTAATTCTACCACTCAAACTCTCTTCTTTAGAAATCGAATACTCACTGACAATGAGGGTGGTGGACAAAAATACGTGCCTTACAGGGCACCTCTCCTATAATAATGCTGATTTTTAAGAGCAGAACTATCACAATCCAACCATACCCAGGCCTAATAGGAAGTATTTATTGTTAAGAAATTAGATATAAAGCATATATATATCTAAGTAGAACACCAGGTAGTATTGGAAAGGAAATCGATGAACTTTCTAGATTTTCCTTCCACTTAAAAACATTTTGAGAGAGGCAGGCTATAGTCATCGTTTAATTATACAATCTAATCAACTAAACACAATAGAATTTTTCTCCAAGTATCTCAAGCACAGCTCACTACTTCTTATCCAAAAGATTTAAATTGCCTATTCTCTGCCATTCCCAGCCATTTCTGCCAACATCATAAAAATTACCTTTTATCATTTCCTTCTCACAATGAGAATTCCCTAATCGCACACATCTTTTAGACAGAGACACCTCCCCACCCACCTCCCCACCCACCTCCAAAAACTGGTTCAGACCAAAGACACACACAAAAATAATGACCAAGCTCACATTTCTTGTTTGCCCTTCAAGCGAAGTCTGGTGTCTTCAGCTTGCCTTTCTGGTCTTCAGTGTTGTCACTCATTGCTGGGGGATGTAGTTTAGGACAGCATGAAGCAGCAGAAATAAAAGCTGTTGCTTTAAGAAAACGTTTTCTTAAACACATGGATAAAACAACTTCTACTCTGACTTCCTGGCTGGGTTGCATAAAATCTTAGAAACACTCCTTGACAAGTGAATGTCTACAAATGGGAAAAAATAAAATAAGATAAAATCTAAAAACTTACGTTCTGAACACATTCCGAAGGAGGTCTGATTTGATTTGAAAGCAGGTTTGTATTGATGAACAAAGTTTATTTTGTAGAAAATTAATAGTCTCTCTAATTAGATTTTTGCCTTGCCATCTTCTACACTGTCAATCCTGTCTCTCAGAGTATAATCATACATGCAAAAAAAAAAAATCAAATACAGTATTTCCCAAATGCATGGACACTGTGGAAGCTTCATTTTGAAAAAGGCTTTTATTTCCCTTAATACTGGTGCCTAAACATCATTGTATGTACCAACACTTTCAAATAGCCCAAGAGACTTAAAAAGCCTTCTAAGTTTGAAAACCAAAAAGTTCTGAGTTTTCTGTACCCCAGGACGGTTTTCTTTCCTGAAGCTCAAGCCGAGAAAGCAGACAAAAGAAGCTGATTTGACTGAGCTGTGCCAAGTCTTGCCTTTTTTTCTTTCCTCAGCTCTCCCTCTGCCTCTCTCTCCCTTCCCTCTCTCTCTCTCTTTCTCTCTCTCACTCTTTTGCTCCCAGTATGGCAACCTTCCGAGCAGTCTTGGCGGAGGTCCAGCCTGTGCCAGCCTGTCTGAATTCTTGTCTCCAAAAGATGTCCTTTGCGGATCAATTAATACATCTGAAAACAGGAAAACTGTGGTACGGTACCCCAATCCTGGCACCAACAGCATCGACTTCTGCCAAATCACCTTACAGATTTCATGGTATCCTACCTTTCATCATCATTACTAACATGTTCCCGGAGCAATAATGGAGTACTAGAAGCCATTCACTGTTCAGCGATAAGGAATCTGTTCCCTAGAAATGTCCATATGCGACATATGCACAACCTGCAGTAAATCAAAATTCTCCTGTGAGAAGAGATGTATGTAACTTTAATAAGCACCACATACTGTATTTCTTTTTATAAGGCTTGCTTTCCCTTGCCCTGCTGCAAAGAATCATGGGAGAATAGAGAAGGAGGCATGCAGATTAAAATTAAAACTGTATGCCCAAATAAGTCATGCTTTATCCTAAAGGAAAAGAACAGAGTTCTGATTGATCAGCAATTCCTATGTTCAAGGAAACTCTATTATTAACTGTACCCATCCAAAATGTTACTGGACATGAAAGGCAGAAAATTTTCTTTTCAAAACACAAATATCATTAAAAGGGGAAAAAAAGAGTGGACAGAGTAAAATTAAGCATCTTTTGATATTCTGAACTTCAAGTATCAACACAGCCACTTGTTTACTAAATTCATACCACCTAATAAGTATAAATAAATGCTGTTTATTTTTATTTGCAGCATGCACAGCTTTTGAAGCGAAACATCCAGTCTGTGTTTCACACACATACCTGTCCTTTGTGGATCAGGTAATACATTTAAAAACAGGAAACTGTGGGTATGGTATTCAAATTCCAGCACCAAGAGCATCGCGGTCTACAAAATCATATTTCATTTAAGAAATCATTTTTACCTCTGGTGTTTGAAAATACAGAATACTCTAGACATGGTTTCATAGAAAGAACCCAGAACAGTAGCCTCTAGTCTTTGGCTCAGTCCTTCTAACTTATGTAACCTCAGGGTTTTCAACTGCTTAATCCATATAATACTTAGTTTGCTTTTCTATCAAATATAAAAATCAGTGATTTCCTCCTCTGTGCTCCCAAAACACTCTGTTTATATTCAGTATACCTCCATTCTAAATGTATAATAATTGGTTGAGTATGTGTCCTCTACCAACCAAATGTGTCATCCTCATATAGAGGACCATTTGTCACTTACCTAAGAAACCTGAAAGTCTTGCAAGGAGTCTTGCGTATGCAGGAGCTCAACAAATCTATTGTGAATGAATTATGGGGATCAATCATATAAACATCACTCTGAAGTTCTATAAAACTATGAAATATAGCACTGAAAAACCAAACAACATCCTACTAAACCATACAGTTGACAGATGAGAGAAATGCTACAGAGATACCTTGAGGGACAAACTAAAGCAGTAACCAAAAGGTTCCATATTAACCTTTCAAATAAGGACTGACAGGCAGTGTGACAGTGGATTTGCAATTTCTAATCAAAGTGTTGAAACCAAAGACAAAGAGAAAATCTTGAAAGTAGCAAGAACTGACTCTTCAGGTATAGTAAGTTCCCTACATATGAACCTTCAAGATGCAAACTTTCAAAGATGTGAACGTGTGTTTACCTGTCCAATTACATAAGTCAGTTCACATGTCTGGCATACGTTGTTACACACATGCATCTTCTACAAGCGGTTGAGCTTTTAAGTACTTAACTGTACAGTACTTTACTGTACTCCATTACTGTACTAAAGCAGTAGAATATCTTTATTTCAAGTCCAGGAGGTACAAAAGCAAGTGTTAAAGCAGCAGTTCTGTAGCTGGTCCTGCTAAGAAGTGCCAGGCGATAACAATGGAAACTAAAGTGAAAATAATTTAGAGAGTGGAGCAAGGTTTATAGGATATAAACCTACACAGTACAGTACAGTACTATACAGCCAATAGTGTTAGTCGGGTACCGAGGCTAACTTTGTTGGACTTACAAACAAATTGGGCTTATGAATGTGCTCTGGGGATGGAATGTGTTCGTATACAGGGGACTTACTGAACAAAGAAGGCTTCAAGAGATTAACAGCTGACTGATCAGTGAAAACCATGGAGGCCAGAAGGAGGTGGTATGACACACCAAAAGCCCTGAAAGGAAAACATCACCCACCAGGAATTCTGTCAGCAAAACTCTCCTTCACAATTCAAGCAGATATTAAGACACTCCCAGATAAACAAAAACAAGAGTTTATTGTTAGCAGATCTGCCCTATAAGAAACACTAAAGGAATTTTCCTTCAGGCTGCAATGAAAGGAGACTAGATAGCAACTCAAATCCACATGAAGAAATAAAAAGCACAGGTAAACCCACAGAAGCAAATGTTAAAAACAGTAGAAATATATGTTTTGTTTGTAATTCTTTTTCTTTTATTTGATTTCAAAGACAAAAGCATAAAGCAGAATTATAAAATATTGTTGATAGGCACATAATGTATGAAGATTTGCAACAACAGAATAAAGGAAGGATCAACCAGCTATATAGGAAAAAGCTTCTGTGTACCACTAAAGTTAAGTGGGTATTAATCTTAATTGCATCACTATAAATTAAGATGTTAACTATAATTACCACAGCAATCACTAAGAAAACAACAATGGAATTAAAATGTTACCATAGAAAAATATTTATTTAAAACAAAAGAAGGTGGTAATGAAAGGACAAAGACATAAAAAGACAGACACATAGAAAATAACAAAATGGCAAAAGTAAATCCAACCTTACCAGTATTTAATAAAATGTAAATAAACTAAAGGCTCCAATTAAAAGACACAGATAGGCAGGATGAGTAAAAATACATGACCCAACTCCATTCTCTCTATAAGAGATACATTTTGGGTCCAAAGAAACAAATAGGTTGAAAGAAAAGAATAAAAAAACCTACACCACCCAAACAGCAACCAAAAGAAAGCTGGAGTGATTTACTACTATAAGATAGAATAAACATTAAGACAAAATTATTATTAGAAGAAAATAAGGACAATTTCTAATGATAAAAGGGTCAGTTAATCAAGAAGATACAACCATTATAAACATATATATGCAAAACAAAAAAGTTCAAAATGCATAAAGCAAAACATGAAATAAATGAAGGAATAGACAATTCAACAAATAAACAATTCAATAATGGTCACAGACTTCAGTAAACAACTTTCAATAATGGATAAAACAACTAGATAGACGTTAGCATGAAAATAGAAGATTTGAACACCATTGGTAAGTAACTAGGCCTAACAGACATTTATAGAATACTGCCCTCAAGAGCAGCAGAATGCACATTCTTCTCAGGGGCACAAGGAACATCTTCAGGACAACATTTTAGGCCATAAAACAAGCTCCAATAAATTTAAAGGATTTGAAACCATACTAAGTATATCTTCAACCACAATGGTATAAATGTAGGAATCAGTAATAGGGAAAAAGATTAGGAAAGTCACAAATATATCAAAATTAAATAATGCTCCTGAATAACCAATTAAAAAATATAAAGACTACAGTGGAATGTTTAGCAAGAAAATAGGAGATTTGAACAACACTGTCAAAAGTAGGAAATCAAGAGATACCTGGAAGAACAGGCAAGTTTGGCCCTGGCGTACAAAATGAAGCAGGGCAAAGACTAACAGAGTATTGCCAAGAGAACGCACTGGTCATAGCAAACACCCTCTTCCAACAACACAAGAGAAGACTCTACACATGGACATCACCAGATGGTCAACACCAAAATCAGACTGATTATATTCTTTGCAGCCAAAGAGGGAGAAGCTCTATACAGCCAGCAAAAACAAGACCAGGAGCTGACTGTGGCTCAGATCATGAACTCCTTACTGCAAAATTCAGACTTAATTGAAGAAAGTAGGGAAAACCACTAGGACATTCACGTGTGACCTAAATCAAATCCCTTATGATTATACAGTGGAAGCGACAAATAGATTCAAGGGATTAGATCTGATAGAGTGCCTGAAGAACTATGGATAGACATTCATAACATTGTATAGGAGGTGGTGATCAAAACCATCCCCAAGAAAAAAAAGCAAAAAGGCAAAGTGGTTGTCTGAGGAGGCCTTACAAATAGGTGAGAAAAGAAGAGAAGTGAAAAGCAAAGGAGAAAAGGAAAGATATATCAATTTGAATGAAGAGTTCCAAATAATAGCAAGGAGAGATGATGAAGCCTTAGGAGAGATGATGAAGCCTTCGTAAGTGATCAGTGCAAAGAAAGAGAGGAAAACAATAGAATGGGAAAGACTAGAGATCTCTTCAAGAATATTAGAGACACCAAGGGAACATTTCATGAAAAAATGGGCTCAATAAAGGACAGAAATGGTATGGACCTAACAGAAGCAGAAGATATTAAGAAGAGGTGGCAAGAATACACAGAAGAACTGTACAAAAAAGATCTTCACAACCCAGATAATCACGATGGTGTGATCACTCACCTACAGCCAGACATGCTGGAATGTGAAGTCAAGTGAGCCTTGGGAAGCATCACGAAGAACAAAGCTAGTGGAGCTGATGGAATTCAAGCTGACCTATTTCAAATCCTGAAAGATGATGCTGTGAAAGTGCTGTGCTCAATATGCCAGCAAATCCAGAAAACTCAGCAGTGGCCACACGACTGGAAAAAGTCAGTTTTCATTCCAATCCTAAAGAAAGGCAATGCCAAAGAATACTCAAACTATCGCACAGTTGCACTCATCTCACACACTAACAAAGTAAGGCTCAAAATTCTCCAAGCTAGGCTTCAACAGTACATGAACCAAGAACTTCCAGATGTTCAGGCTGGATTTAGAAAATGCAGAGGAACCAGAGATCGAATTGCCAACATCCGCTGGATCATCGAAAAAGCAAGAGTTCCAGAAAAACATCTACTTCTTCATTGACTATGCTAAAGCCTTTTTGACTGTGTGGATCACAACAAACTGTGGAAAATTCTTCAAGAGATGGGAATACCAGACCTCCTTACCTGCCTCCTGAGAAATCTGTGTGCAGGTCAAGAAGCAACAGTTAGAACCAGACATGGAATAACAGACTGGTTCCAAATTGGGAAAGGAGTATGTCAAGGCTGTATATTGTCACTTTCTTTATTTAACGTCTATGCAGAGTACATCATGTGAAATTCTGGGCTAGATGAAGCACAAGCTGGAATCAAGATTTCCAGGAGAAATATCAATAACCTCAGATACACCCCCTTATGGCAGAAAGTGAAGAGGAAATGAAGAGCCTCTTGATGAAAGTGAAAGAGGAGAGTGAAAAGCCTAGTTTAAAACTCAATGTTCAAAAAACTAAGATCATAGTATCTGGTCCCATCACTTCATGGCAAGTAGATGGAGAAACAATGGAAACAGTGACAGACTTTATTTTCTTGGGCTCCAAAATCACTGCAGATGGTGACTACAGCCATGAAATTAAAAGATGCTTGCTCCTTGGAAGAAAAATTATGACAACCTAGACAGCTTATTAAAAAGTAGAGACATGACTTTGCCAACAAGGGTCCTTATAGTCAAAGTTATGGTTTTCCCAATAGTTATGTATGGATGTGAGAGTTGGACCACAAAGAAAGCTGAGCACTGAAGTATTGTTGCTTTTGAACTGTAGTGTTGGAGAAGACTCTTGAGAGTCCCTTGGACTGCAAGGAGATCAAACCAATCAATTCTACAGGAAATAAGTCCTAAATATTTGAATAATTGGAAGGACCTATGCTAAAGCTGAAGCTCCAACTTTGGCCACCTCATGCAAGTGCTGACTCATTGGAAAAGACCCTGATGGTGAGAAAGATTGAAGGCAGGAGAAGAAGGGGACGAGAGAGGACAGTATGGCTGGATGGCATCACCAATTCAATGGACATGAGTTTGAGCAAGCTCATGGAGTTGGTGATGGACAGGAAACCCTGGCATGCTGCAGTCCATGGGGTTGCAAAGAGTCAGTCATGAGCGACTGAACTGAGCTGAGAGTGGAACTAAATGAAATAGAGAATAGAAATTGACACAGAAAATCAAAGATACTGTAAGAAAACCACACACCAATATCCCTTATGATTATCCCTGTAAAATTTCTGAACAAAACATTAACAAACTGAATGTAGCAACAAATAAAAAGGATCATAAACCTTGACCAAGTGGGAATTAGACCAGGAATGCAAGATTGGTTCAACACAGAAAAATCAATGAAATATACTATATTAATAAAGGATAAAAACCACTTGCATCAAAAGACAGAAAAAGCATCTGACAAACCAAATACCTTTCATGATTAGAAATCTAGGTCTTCAGAAAGAAAGGAAAAGCACTGAAGGAATAAATGAAGGTAAAAACTTTTATTGTTCTTATTTTTAATTGATCAAACAGATAACAGTTGTTCAAAATGATAGCAATAATGTATTCAGTTATATATGCTTAGGCATATACATACATGTGGGAGCTTCCCTGACAGCAATAAAGAACCCGCTTGCAACCAAGAGACTCAGGTTCAATCCCTGGGTCGGGAAGATCCCCTGGAGAAGGAAATGACAACCCACTCCAGAATTCTTGCCTGGGAAACCGCATGGACAAAGAAGCCTGGCAGAGCTACAGTTCATGGGGTTACAAGAGAGTAGGACATGACTTAGCAACTAAAAAAAAAAAAAATACATATATGTATATATGCTGATGTACAGTTACATATAAGCAAAATGAATGACAGCAATGATACAAGAGTCAAGAAGGATTAACTAGGATTATTTTGTTATTATAAGGCACTCATGCTACCCATAAAGGAGTATAACATTATTTGAAACTGGATTTGGATTAGTTGTATAACTGATATACTGATAAAAGCAAGAAAACTGAATCATACGAAATGCTCAATTAAAACCACAAAAGGCAGGGGAAAAATACAAGACAAAAACAGATATAAAACAAGGCAACAAATAGAAAAGAGAAACAAACATGGTAGATATTTATCCAAGTATATCAATTTTCACCTTGAACACCAATACTCTACATGCATCAATACAAGACAAGAGATTGTCACTGTGGATCAAAAACATATTTCTACACACAAAAAAACTGTACACAAATGTTCATAACAGCATTATTCATAATAGCCAAAAAGTGAAAACAATCCAAATGTCCATCAACTGTTGAACAGGTAAACAAAATGTGTTTTCTCCATACTGTGGAATATTATTCAGCAATAAAAAGGGATGAAACCGCAATGCATGCCACAATATGGATGGCCTTTGAAAAATGTATGCTAAGTAAAAGAAGCCAGACACAAAGTCCACATACTATATGTTTCTATGTATTGAAAGGTCCAGAACAGGCAAGTGTACAGACACAAGACTAGCGGTTCCAGGGGCTGGGCAGCAAGAACAACAGGGAGTGGCTGCTCCTGGGTACGAGGTTTCCCCTTGGAGTGAAGAACGTGCTATGGAATTAGTGGTGATGGCTGCACAACACAGTCAGTATACTAAGACCCACTGGACTGTATACTACAGAATGGTGGGGTTTACAGCCTGGGAAGTGAAAAGTGAAAGTGTTAGTCACTCTGCCATGTCTGACTTTGAGACCCCATGGACTATAGCCCGCTAGGCTCCTCTGTCCATGAAATTCTTTTCAGGCAAGAATAATGAAGTGGGTAGCCATTCCCTTCTCCAGGGGATCTTCCCAACCCAGGGACTGAACCTGGGTTTCCTGCATTGCAGGCCAGATTCTTTACCATCTGAGCCACCTGAGAAGCTAAAACCCACTGGATTGTATACTACAGAATGGTGGATTTTACGGTATGTCAATTATATCTCAATAAAGAAAAGAGTTGCAGTCCATCTCTCCAGTATTTCTAAGTGTTATAAACAATTATACCCCCGGGTAAACCCTCAAAAACCCTTCAAGCCTCTTTCTTAAAGGAAATACTACACATTAGCTCTTCCCATGCAGTCCAATGACAGAGGGCTTACCAAGACCTTCTCGGTGCGAACCCATGTTCTGACTCAACCTTTTAATCTCGGCCTTTCTCCACCTCTCTGTGTTCCCCTGCTCCCAGCTCCCCACTTCAGTGGGACACTACTCCCCACACCCACCAGGATACTGACCAGGAGACCCCAAATTCATAAACATGGGACATTTCTTTCCACTGTGTACTGTTTATCTGATTCACCGGTGGCCTCAAAACCTTCCATTGATTCAAACTCTCCGAGAGAAAGTACACTCAGAAGGCATTGATTCTCAGAAGTTTTATCTAACCCACAAGTTAGTGGTTTCAGATAGGAGCTTGGTCTTTCTACAGACAGCCAAAGTGTATTGAGGGCAGCAGAAGAAATACGGGGTCAAAATGCAAGACTTCCTCTAAACCTGTGGTTTTTCAAACTTCCTTGCACGGATCCTTGGAGATGCTTCAGGGCCTTCACAGAGGTGAAAGAAAAGATAAGCAGGCAGGGTTCTAGGGCAAAAGCCCTGCATTGACCAGAGTAGTTCTGCTTTTATGATGTGTATGTTTGGGGTTCACACAAGATTCTATTTGGCCAAAAAAAGAAAAAAAGGTTTTCTTTAAAAAAAAAAAAAGTTTAATTTCCTTTGTATGTATATATACGTGCTTAGTCGTGTCTGACTCTTTGTGACCTTATGGTCTATAGTCCACCAGGCTCCTCTGTCCATGGGATTTTGCAGGCAAGAATAGTGGAGTG
Organism: Bos indicus; assembly: GCF_029378745.1. Lineage (NCBI taxonomy): Eukaryota > Metazoa > Chordata > Mammalia > Artiodactyla > Bovidae > Bos > Bos indicus. Next base: position 8,970,855 of record NC_091767.1, read on the forward strand.
GGTTACCATTTCCTTCTCCACTGGATCTTGCCAACCCAGGGATCAAACCCGCATCTCTTGCATTGCAGGCGGATTCTTTACCACCAGTCCTTTACTTTAAGCCAATTCAGGAAAACACTCCCTAACGAGCTAACTTGACAATGACTTCTAAGACTGCAGCCCTCTCAGAATGTTTACAATATGAGCTAATGTTGTCATCTGAGATTTAAGATAGTCATGGGGAGCTACTCCCTAACATATTGAGATTATATCTACCTCATCCACAAGATAGAAAATAGAGTTACTGGACCATTTACCTACTGTCTTTTGCTCCCTAGATTTATATCTTTAGAGTTATAATCTGAAACCCCAAAGAGCATGAATCTGATCTTCTTTCCCAGCTACGCATTAAGTCTTTTTTTTTTTTTTTTCGTTTTGCCAAATATCAAAATGAATCCGCCACAGGTATACATGTGTTCCCCATCCCGAACCCTCCTCCCTCCTCCCTCCCCATACCATCCCTCTGGGCCGTCCCAGTGCACCAGCCCCAAGCATCCAGCATCATGCATCGAATCTGGACTGGCAACTCGTTTCCTACATGATATTTTACATGTTTCATTGCCATTCTCCCAAATCTTCCCACCCTCTCCCTCTCCCACAGAGTCCATAAGACTGTTCTATACATCAGTGTCTCTTTTGCTGTCTCGTACACCGGGTTATTGTTACCATCTTTCTAAATTCCATATATATGCGTTAGTATACTGTATTTATGTTTTTCCTTCTGGCTTACTTCACTCTGTATAATAGGCTCCAGTTTCATCCACCTCATTAGAACTGATTCAAATGTATTCTTTTTAATGGCTGAGTAATACTCCATTGTGTATATGTACCACAGCTTTCTTATCCATTCATCTGCTGATGGACATCTAGGTTGCTTCCATGTCTTGGCTATTATAAACAGTGCTGCGATGAACATTGGGGTACACGTGTCTCTTTCCCTTCTGGTTTTCTCAGTGTGTATGCCCAGCAGTGGGATTGCTGGATCATAAGGCAGTTCTATTTCCAGTTTTTTAAGGAATCTCCACACTGTTCTCCATAGTGGCTGTACTAGTTTGCATTCCCACCAACAGTGTAAGAGGGTTCCCTTTTCTCCACACCCTCTCCAGCATTTATTATTTGTAGACTTTTGGATCGCAGCCATTCTGACTGGTGTGAAATGGTACCTCATAGTGGTTTTGATTTGCATTTCTCTGATAATGAGTGATGTTGAGCATCTTTTCATGTGTTTGTTAGCCATCTGTATGTCTTTTTTGGAGAAATGTCTATTTAGTTCTTTGGCCCATTTTTTGATTGGGTCGTTTATTTTTCTGGAGTTGAGCTGTAGGAGTTGCTTGTATATTTTTGAGATTAGTTGTTTGTCGGTTGCTTCATTTGCTATTATTTTCTCCCATTCTGAAGGCTGTCTTTTCACCTTGCTAATAGTTTCCTTTGATGTGCAGAAGCTTTTAAGGTTAATTAGGTCCCATTTGTTTATTTTTGCTTTTATTTCCATTATTCTGGGAGGTGGGTCATAGAGGATCCTGCTGTGATATATGTCGGAGAGTGTTTTGCCTATGTTCTCCTCTAGGAGTTTTATAGTTTCTGGTCTTACGTTTAGATCTTTAATCCATTTTGAGTTTATTTTTGTGTATGGTGTTAGAAAGTGGTCCAGTTTCATTCTTTTACAAGTGGTTGACCAGATTTCCCAGCACCACTTGTTGAAGAGATTGTCTTTAATCCATTGTATATTCTTGCCTCCTTTGTCGAAGATAAGGTGTCCATATGTGCGTGGATTTATCTCTGGGCTTTCTATTTTATTCCATTGATCCATATTTCTGTCTTTGTGCCAGTACCATACTGTCTTGATAACTGTGGCTTTGTAGTAGAGCCTGAAGTCAGGTAGGTTGATTCCTCCAGCTCCATTCTTCTTTCTCAAGATCGCTTTGGCTATTCGAGGTTTTTTGTATTTCCATATAAATTGTGAAATTATTTGTTCTAGCTCTGTGAAGAATACTGTTGGTAGCTTACCCAAAGCAATTTATAAGTCTTGAATACAGTTATGCGCTCAGGAATAACTCTCTCAAGCACTATCTGAATGACGACTTTGTGCCAGGTGTGTGCAAGGACATGAAGCCCCTGCCATCACAGGGCAGATATGTCAACAGGTAATTACAATTCCAGGTCATCTGTCAGCTATGAGAGAAGCATGTCCACAACATCCTACGGACATAGGAAAGAAATAAGCTGCTGAAGAGTCATCTACCCACCAACTAAAAGTCAAACACATGTCATTCTAGTTAGAATGAATAGAGAAGTTTAAAAAGTGTACTCAAATCATTTTATACACATTTGTTGTGTTCATATTACACTTAAGTTAATGCTCTGGGGGATCCAGAGGCACATCAGAAATCACCCCAGCCCTCAAGAAGCTGAAAGTCTAGTACGAAGATAAGATACCTACAAAATACTCCACTTTATGTGATAGATGTTATTATTTAAATATCTCCCCATATAGGTATATGTATGGCTGATTCATTTTGCTGTACAGCAGAAACTAACACAGCATTGTAAAGCAACTATACTCCATCAAAAATTAATTTTAAAAAGTAAATAAGTAAATAAAAATATCTCCCCAAATCCAAATGTTCCCATGTTCCTTCCTGGAGTACACAATATAAAAATAAATTGCCTGTCTACAAAGCTTGAGTGTGAAATTGTGACGGCCATCCTTCCTAAAGCCAATCCAAATTATATCCACTCTCTCTTTCCTCTCTCCTCCCCTCTCTCTTTCTCCTTCTTTCTTACTTCTCTTCTTTCTCCCTTCTCTAACATCATGCATTTAGTTGTTACCTGCATTCATTAAGTCACTATTTACTGAGCACTTGCTTATGTACAAAATATAGGGTCAGAAGCCACAATGGACACAAAAATGAAATAAAATTCATATATTAGTAATAATAATCATGATAATAAGCACTTTCACATTCACTAATGCATTCACTCCTCATCCAGCCTTTGGAGGAAGACAGGTCTTACTTTATAGAGGAAACTGACATCAAAGGAAGTTACATGACTTGTCCAGGGCATCAGACACCTATCTAGAGTACAGAAAACTGAAGCAACTATGCCAGGTTTCATTACTTGAGGAAGTTAAGAAGATGCAATGAACACAAGCAGCCTCATACATCCCTTTACCTACTGAACAATCCCTCTGGGTGGTAAACTCTGAGTGGCACCTCAAAGCCAACTTGGCCAAACCAGAAATCTTGATTTCTCTTAGAAAAGTTCTTTCCTCCCTCAGCCTCCATTAAACGAGAGTCCAAGAGTCATCCCGGATTCATCTTCCATCAGCCACTAGAAAGGCTAAAAGGAAAAAGATTAACACCAGGAGCTGGTAAGGATGCTGGAAACTGGAACCTCTTACACTGTGATGGGAATGTAACACGGTAAACACCTTGGCAGTTTCTTTAAAAGTTCAATTTATACTCACTGAAGGAGCCAATGATGTCCACCCCTAAGTCTACCTGTGAGAACACATGTCCACACAAAGACCTGGGCAGGAACATTCACTGGAGAATTACTCCTAATAGACAAAGACTGGAAACTACCCACAGTCCACCGGGTGAGGAATGGACAACAAAATGTGGTCTACCTTTCACTACTACATGGTGAAAAGGTACAAATTACTAACAAATTCAACAACGTGGATGAAGCTCAGAAACACTGTACTAAAGGGGAAAAGGCAGACAGACGGGACTACATGTTGCACAATCCAATGCCTATAAAATACACTTAAAAAGATAAAACTGCAGAAACAGAAAGCAGATCATTTGTGGTGTGGGGCTGGGGTAGGAGAAAGGATTGACAGCAAACAAGCAAGAGAGAACTTTGCAGGGTGAGGGAAGTGTTTTCAGTTGAACTGCACTGCTCATTTCAAGACTTCAATTTATTAAAAGTCATCAAACCATACACTCAGGACAGGTGAACAGTTGAAGTGTTTAGCAATAATTTACTTCATCCAAGACACTGTATTAGGCCCCAAAGGAGGGACTAAGACACTGTCCCCACCCTGAAGGAGCTCCCAGCCCCCTTCTTCCAATTGCAGAAAGAGAACATGGACATCACAGACATCACACACCAAAAAATGACCGCCCAATAAATGGAACAGGCAGTGAATGTGACAAAGACCAGAGCAATGGGGAGCAAGGTGTTGGGGAGGCCTTACAGAGGAGGTTAGGTTTAACTAACCTCTGAAGGATGGATGATCATCAGAAAAGTGGGATCTGGAGGGCCGTCCTGAGGAAAGACCCAGGGCAGGAATGAGCAATTAGTGGGGCAGGCTGGCCGAAACAGAGGCCACGGAGAGAGCAGAAAGGGGCCCAGCAACCGTGGAAGCATGAAGCCTGGGCCTTCTCATGCGGCTTCCTCAGACCTCAGGCATCTGAGCACCACGTTTATGATTTTTGCCATATTTAAAATTATAGTATGATTTATGTATTATTGGCTTAACATAATTCTCACTTATTTTACCTAGATTCATTTCTAAAGGAGACTATAATACAACTAGACGATGAAAACTAGCATCTTTGCCAAAAACAGAAAATACTATAAATACGGGTGTATTAAATTGTCAAAGCCTGAAGCCATCTCTAAGCCAGAGGCCTATCTCTATTAAAAAGAAAGACTTAACAAGTGAGGGAGAAGGCTTAAAAACACTCAACATTCAAGCACCAAACTGGTACTTTCCTTGATATAATCGGAAGAGCTAAAGACAATTGAAAAAATGAATAGCTTTCTCTCTGTGGTTTAGTCTCATTTATGCCATAGCTTTGAACTGTCTAATATCACCCTGTATTAGGAGTTCCACATTGTGGAAAATGCTGGAGTACAGTAAATCCTGGGGGCGGGGGAGCGGGACAGAAGGGATAATTAATATTTATTTAGCATTTACTACGTGCCAGTCACTGTTCTAAACATTTCTCATGTAATCCTCATAGTAACAATACCTACCTCAAAAGGGTACTGTCAACCTATTTTCAGATTAAGAAACTGAGGCATACAGAGTTTAACTAACTTGTCCAAGGTCATACAACTTGCCCAAGGTCACACAGTTAATAAATGGCAGAGCTGGGACTGAACCCAGGCAGCCTGTCTCCAGTCTATGAACTTAACCATTGCAACTGAGCAGATTCTCATGTGAAATGACATTTCTGGAAGATTCATCTGGCTATGATTTGCTTGCTGAACTAAAGGAAAGAGAGGCCAGAAGACTACTGCAATGACCCAGGCAACTACGGATCCCTTGGGCAGCTGGGCTGGAAGGGTTTATTGCCATTTGCTGTGGACAGCAGAGGGCAGTAGAGGGCTGTGGAGCAATAGCTGGGCCCCCCCGCCCAGACTTCCAGCCAGGGACTTCCGATGCAGAAGGGAAACAGGCCTAAGACTCAAGTCAGAGATGCACAGCCTACACCAGAAACAGAAGGGCTAGGGACACCACCGTCCTTAGGGACCAGGAGAAGTCAACCCTGGACGTGGGGATGAGCCCAGAGCGAGCAAAGAGGTGCTAGCGGAGCAGCGTCTCAGAGCGGCCAGGTGGCTGAGACACCAGGCCCTGGGCTGCCCCTAAAGACCTCCTACACTCTGACACTAAGCTCGTCCATATTTCACTTCCAAAAGTAACAGCAACACCATGACCTCTTTTTTTTTTTTTTTTTTTAATGGATTTCAGGTCTTTCAAAAGCAGGAAATATGGATGTATCTTGGCCTAAACCTCCTTTAAATTCAAAATACACACTTAGGGCTAGTATCCAGTTCTCAGACAGAGTGTTTTAAAATTAAAATTAAGATACACATTTAAATGGCATTTCCAAGCTTCTGACAGGTCTGAAATATCTTGAATACCGACACCATTCATCCACAGACATAAAAATTGCTTTATTACCTTAAATCTTCCAAAATCATTGTTTGAAAAAAAAAATAAGATAGCAGATAAAACTGTCAGAAAACCTCCTCAAAGAAAACGCTCTATGCATGGAAAAAGAAAGACTCAAAAAATTAAGAACAAAAATAACTTATCTGGACTGCCTGGTTTGATGCTAAACTCAGGCTTTGTTAAAAAGGTAGAAAAATTCAACTTTGTAAGTTGGGAAAATGTGATTTCTTATTTCCCAGGAGAAAAGCTTTAAGAGCATCAATAGATTTCTCTGGATATCAAGTATTTCTCCATTATTGTGAGTAAATTATATTTAGATCAAAATCAGACGGATTAAATTTCCCTTAAAATACCCAAGAGATTTTAAAAATACAAGGAAACATGTCACATATCCAAAAACAATATTTTATCCTAATACCTCTGTGGAAATATCTCCCCATTAGAATAATTAGCCAGAAAACAAAACTAACCGGAGTTTTAGATATACTAAGTTCAGTATTCTTGCCTTGAGAACCTCATGAACAGTATGAAAAGGCAAAAAGATAGGACACTGAAAGATGAACTCCCCAGGTCAGTAGGTGCCCAATATGCTACTGGAGATCAGTGGAGAAATAACTCCAGAAAGAACGAAGGGATGGAGCCAAAGCAAAAACAACAACCAGTTGTGAATGGGACTGGTGATAGAAGCAAGATTCGATACTGTAAAGAGCAACACTGCATAGGAACCCGGAATGTTAGGTCCATGAATTAAGGCAAATTGGAAGTGGTCAAACAGGAGATGACAAGAGTGAACATTGACATTCCAGGAATCAGTGAACTAAGATGGACTGGAATGGGTGAATTTAACTCAGATGACCATTATATCTGCTACTGTGGGCAGGAATCCCTTAGAAGAAATGGAGTAGCCATCATGGTCAACAAAAGAGTCCAAAATCCAGTACTTGGATGCAGTCTCAAAAATGACAGAATGACCTCTGTTCGTTTCCATGGCAAACCATTCAATATCACGGTGATTCAAGTCTATGCCCCAACCAGTAACACCAAAGAAGCTGAAGTTGAACAGTTCTGTGAAGACCTACAAGACCTTCTAGAACTAACACCCCAAAAAGATGTCCTTTTCATTATAGGGGACTGGAATGCAAAAGTAGGAAGTCAAGAAACACCTGGACTAACGGGCAAATTTGGCCTTGGAGTACAGAATGAAGCAAGGTAAAGGTTAATAGACTTCTGCCAAGAGAATACACTGGTCATAGCAAATACCCTCTTCCAACAACACAAGAGAAGACTCTACACATGGACATCACCAGATGGTTGACACTGAAATCAGACTGATTATATTCTTTGCAGCCAAAGATGGAGACGCTCTATACGGTCAGCAAAAACAAGACTGGGAGCTGCCTGTGGCTCAGATCATGAACTCCTTATTGCCAAATTCAGACTGAAATCAAAAAAGTGGAGAAAACCACTAAACCATTCAGGTATGACCTAAATCAAATCCCTTATGACTATACAGTGGAAGTGAGAAATAGATTTAAGGGACTAGATCTGATAGACAGAGTGCCTGATGAACTATGGATGGAGGTCCATGACATTGTATGGGAGACAGGAATCAAGACTATCCCCAAGAAAAAGAAACGCAAAAAAAAAGCAAAATGGGTGTCTGAGAAGGCCTTACAAATAGCTGTGAAAAGACAGGAAGTGAAAAGCAGAGGAGAAAAGGAAAGATATACCCATTTGAATGCAGAGTTCCAAAGAATACCAAGGAGAGATAAGAAAGCCTTCCTCAGTGATAAGTGCAAAGAAATATAGGAGAACAATAGAATGGGAAAGACTAGAGATCTCTTTAAGAAAATTAGATATACCAAGGGAACATTTCATGCAAAGATGGGCTCAATAAAGGACAGAAATGGTAGGGACCTAACAGAAGCAGAAGATATTAAGACGAGGTGGCAAGAATACACAGAACTGTACAAATAAGATCTGCATGACCCAGATAATCACAATGGTGTGATCACTCACCTAGAGCCAGACATCCTGGAATGTGAAGTCAAGTGGGCCTTAGGAAGCATCACTACAAACAAAGCTAGTGGAGGGATGGAATTCAAGTTGAGCTATTTCAAATCCTGAAAGATGATGCTGTGAAAGTGCTGCACTCAATATGCCAGCAAATTTGGAAAACTCAGCAGTGGCCACAGGACTGGAAAGGGTCAGTTTTCATTCCAATCCCAAAGAAAGGCAACGCCAAAGAATGCTCAAACTACCACACAATTGCACTCATCTCACATGCCAGTTTAGTTCAGTTCAGTTCAGTTGCTCAGTCGTGTCCAACTCTTTGCAACCCCATGAACCGCAGCACACCAGGCCTCCCTGTCCATCACCAACTCCCGGAGTCCACACAGACCCATGTCCATCAAGTCGATGATGCCATCCAACCATCTCATCCTCTGTCATCCCCTTCTCCTCCTGCCCTCAATCTTTCCCGGCATCAGGGTCTTTTCCAATGAGTCAGCTCTTCGCATCAGGTGGCCAAAGTATTGGAGTTTCAGCCTCAACATCAGTCCTTCCAATGAGCAACCAGGACTGATCTCCTTTAGGATGGACTAGTTGGATTTCCTTGCAGTCCAAGGGACTCTCAAGAGTCTTCTCCAACACCACAGTGCAAAAGCATCAATTCTTCAGCGCTCAGCTTTCTTTAGTAATGCTTAAAATTCCCCAAGCCAGGCTTCAGCAATACGTGAACCATGAACTTTCAGATGTTCAAGCTGGTTTTAGAAAAGGCAGAGGAACCACAGATCAAATTGCCAACATCTGCTAGATCATCAAAAAAGCAAGAGAGTTCCAGAAAAACATCTATTTCTGCTTTATTGACTATGCCAAAGCCTTTGCCTGTGTGGATCACAATAAACTGTGGAAAATTCTGAAAGAGATGGGAATACCAGACCACCTGACCTGCCTCTTGAGAAACCTGTATGCAGGTCAGGAAGCAACAGTTAGAACTGGACACGGAACAACAGACTGGTTCCAAATAAGAAAAGGAGTACGTCAAGGCTGTATATTGTCACCCTGCTTATTTAACTTATATGTAGAGTACATCATGAGAAAAGCTGGGCTGTATGAAGTACAGCTGGAATCAAGACTGCTCGGAGAAATATCAATAAACTCAGATATGCAGATGACACCACCCTTATGGCAGAAAGTGAAGAAGAACTAAAGAGCCTCTTGATGAAAGTGAAAGGGGAAAGTGAAAAAGTTGGCTTAAAGCTCAATATTCAGAAAACTAAGATCATGGCATCCGGTCCCATCACTTCATGGCAGACAGATGGGGAAACAGTGGAAACAGTGTCAGACTTTATTTGGGGGGGCTCCAAAATCACTGCAGATGGTGATTGCAGCCACGAAATTAAAAGACCCTTACTTCTTGGAAGGAAAGTTATGACCAACCTAGACAGCATACTAAAAAGCAGAGACATCACTTTGCAACAAAGGTCTATCTAGTCAAGGCTATGGTTTTTCCAGTGGTCATATACGGATGTGAGAGTTGGACTATAAAGAAAGCTGAGCAGCAAAGAATTGATGCTTTTGAACTGTGGTGTTGGAGAAGACTCTTGAGAGTCCCTTGGACTGCAAGGAGATCCAACCAGTCCATCCTAAAGGAGATCAGTCCTGGTTGTTTATTGGAAGGACTGACGTTGAAGCTGAAACTCCAATACTTTGGCCACCTGATGCGAAGAGCTGACTCACTGGAAAAGACCCTCATGCTGAGAAAGATTGAGGGCAGGAGAAGAAGGGGACGACAGAGGATGAGATGGTTGGATGGCATCATCAACTCGATGGACATGGGTTTGTGTGGACTCCGGGAGTTGGTGATGGACAGGGAAGCCTGGTGTGCTGCGGTTCATGGGGTTGCAAAGCGTCGAACACGACTGAACTGAACCGAACTCAAGTTCAAAATAACTTATTAAAACTCAATTGTCATTTGCTGATACTAAGATGAAATGCATAGTCTTTGATGTACCCTTTAAATCCCTGGAAATATGTCTTTACATTTCTGCTTTTAATCTGGAAAAAATGTATCTGATTTAGTGACAAGCTGGATAGAAGTCTGAACTTTATTTAAATACTACTACATACACAACAAAGACTGTAAATAACAGTACATGCTTCCAAATTCTTGATAAATTCAACCCCGCATCAGTGTCACAAGGTTCATGGCTGAACTACTCTTATCTATATTATTTTTGTCTTCTTGACTGAACTACAAATTCCTTAAGGGATTATTAATTTTTAAACTGTTCCATTAGCACCACACTGACCCATCTATCTGCTCAGTAAATATTTACTGAATACCTACTATGTTAAAAGGCACCTTGGTAAGTGCTACAGGGATAAACTATTTAATGAAGCTGAAACAGTCTTTGCCTTCAAAGATGCTACTGTCCAGAGGGAGAAGTGGGGAGGCTGATGCATATAAAATGCATATAAGAGTAGAGGTTTGCAAATATCCCTCAGGGGAGAGAAGGGCCTTCTAAACCCAATCGCTCTTTACCATCCCCTCTTCCCGGTCTGAAACCTATTTAGTTTGCCATCCAGTTCAAGTTCCTATATTACAAAATTTAATCCTAGGTCAACGCAGGAAAAGTCTTTGGTCTTTGAGAAAACAACTTGATATGTTTTTGAAACATTAGACAAGACCCTTAGAACTGGATATTAGCTGGAACTCAAGGCATAGAGAGGGGCTTCCCCAATGTCTCAGCAGGTAAAGAATCCATTTGCGATGCAGAAGACAGGTAATGTGAATTCGATCCCTGGGTTCGGAAGATCCCGTGGAGGAGGAAATGGTAATCCACTCCAGTATTCTTGCCTGGTAAATCCCATGGACAGAGGAGCCTAACGGGCTACAGTCCGTGGAGTCGCAACAAGTCGGACATGACTGAGCACGCAGGCAAGTCATAGAGAAGTGCTAGGTCTGTTTCATGTGAGAAGATTTACATTTTCTTGGAAAGAGGCTGAAATAAGTGAGGAATCAGGGGGTGGGAGCTGAGAGGATACAGAGGGGGCAGGCTCGGCCCGCATTGGGGAGGGCCAGGGAGGAGGCCGCTGGGCCAAAGGCGCAGGTGAGCCGGATGGGCACAGGCTCTGCTCTGCGCAGTCAACCCCCCTCCAGCACTCCTGGCCCAACCTTCAGTCCAGCCTGTGACGTGCTCCCTTCTGCTATGTAGGGTCTGGGAGATAAAGGCTAACGGGGCCAATTCAGTGTGATAAAGAGAGAATACCTGGGGATGCAGGAACAGGGAGGCAGTGGTAATCAAGACAATACAAGCATCCCACACACATACTCCAGAATTCAGAGGAATCTTAAGGATGGCTTGGGACTTTCACGGTTAGGAACTGGGGTTTGAGTCAAGAGCAGGAGGTCCCCACGGGCAAGTGAGTTACACAGTCAGCTAGGCGGGGTTCAGAGCATGAAGGGGTGCCAGTAGCTTCAGAGGCGGTCCCCTACACCTGGTCTCATCCAGACTGGTCCTGATGATGCCTCCTGACCACCCCCTCCTGATGGTGACCGGCACATAACCCTAACCGGGGCTGCCACCTCCCGCTGTGTTGACTGCCCCTATCCAGCCCCAGTCCACTTCTGCTTCTACCTGTGTGTGACACCTCCCCCAAGCATTTCCCCAGCACACAACCGCAACTGTCTCTGCAGCCCATTAACTACTTCTCTTTTCACACCGAGAGCTCACAGGACAAGGGCTGGCCACACAGGCACTGCAGAAGACCTGGGCACCATGATTAGGAGGAGACTAGACTTCAGATGGAAAAGCTGTAGACAAATTCCACGTTTAGGAGACAGAATTACAGGTGGGAACTGGACCGAGTCTGCAAAGAATAAGGTCCACGTGTAGTCTGTGTGGGAAGAACTTTGCTCAGTGAAAAAAAAATCACAGTGTGGGTTTGCTTCGACTGTACTTTGGAATATTCATGTATAGTGGGGAAAAGTTGATCTCCAAGAATGTCCAAAAGAAAACCATACACAACAAAGAATGCAAATAATAATAAGTGCTTCCAAATTCTTGATAAATTTACCTTCTCGTCAGTGCCACAAGGTTCATGGCTTAACTATTCTCACTTTATTATTTTTATCTTCCTGAATGAACTATAAACTCCTTAAGAGATCATTAACTTTTTAAATCATCCATTAGCACTACTATGACCCATCTATTTACTCAGTAAATATTTACTGAATACCTACTATGTTCAAGGCTCTTCGGTATATGGTACAGGACAAAGTAATAAAGTAGAAACAGTTCTTGTCTTTAAAGATATTACTGTCCAGAGGGGGAGTGAGGAGGCTGATAAAATGCATATAAGACTAAGCTGTCCCATTAAAATGAAATAAGGAGGGATAAAGAAGGCTGAGCACCGAAGAATTGATGATTTTGAACTGTGGTCCTGGAGAAGACTCTTGAGAGTCCCTTGGAAAGCAAGGAGATCAAACCAGTCAATCTCAAAGGAAGTCAACCCTGAATACTCTTTGCAATGACTGATGCTGAAGCTGAAGCTCCAATACTTTGGCCACCTGATGCAAAGAGCTGACTCATTGGAAAAAACCCTAATGCTAGGAAAGATTAAAGGCAGGAGGAGAAAGGGACAACAGAGGATGAGATGGTTGGATGGCATCATCAATTCAATGGGCATGAATTTGGGCAAACTCCAGGAGATAGTTAAGGACAGGAAAGCCTGGTGTGCTGTAGTCCATGGTGTTGAGAAGATTCAGACACGACTTGACCACTGAACAACAAAGTTAGTTCGGCAGCAGAGAGATGAATTCACAGTTGCCAAAGTAACTTCCTCCAGATTGAGAAACAAGCTATCAGGAAATATTGTAACCATAAGCACAACCACCTTGCATGCCTCCACTTTCTTTCCCTTTCTCTGCCTTTTCCTCAAGGGGAGAAAAGAACAGAAAAGAAGAGGGAGAAGAAAGCAAGTACAACCATGCAAGAAAGATGCAGGCTTTAGAGCTGGAGTTAATAAGCTTCTAAGGAAGGAGATTAATTCTGAAGGGAAAAGAGAAAATCATAAGTATAATATAAAGAAAGCACTTTAAGTCACTGTAGGAATGGAAAAGGCAATGGCACCCCACTCCAGTACTCTTGCCTGGAAAATCCCATGGACAGAGGAGCCTGGTGGGCTACAGTCCATGAGGTCGAACAGAAGAACAGAAAGGAAGTTTCAAAACTGCAGATGCCTCCTCATTGCACTCACTTCTCCCCCTCCAACAAACACAATTACAAAACACTCATTGGAAAGCAGTAACTAAGTTTTCCCACATGGGCTTTGTATCAGTTCTAAAACCAAAAAAAAAAAAAAAATTATTTTGTGTGTTTCATTTCCTGTGCCACTGCTCTTGACAAAAGCTGGTTGGGCTTGCATCTGAAAACCTACAGAGAATTAAGCATGAAAAACTTAGAAATGGCACAGGGCAAATACAGTGCCCTGAGATGTGGCTTGACATATAACAAATCAGGCAGTAAACAATGTAAAGAGCGTTAGGAAGGATTAGTTTATAGCTGAAGACAAATGACTGGGACCAATAGACAATATGAGTTTCTTCCTAAAAGGTTAATAAGAAGTCGTCATACCCAGAACTCTTGTCGTACTCGTGATATCCAAAGGGACAGGACTGTAAGACATCAATTAATAGACAAGTTGTCAGAAATCTCATACTGGGGGACTTCCCTGGCAGTTCAGTGGCTAACACTCGTGGCACATGGGTTCCATCACTGGTTGGGGAGCTAAGATCCCATATACTGTGTAGTGTGGCCAAAAAAAAGGAGGGAGGAAGAAAAGAAATCTCAAAAGGAGAGAGAGGAGGAGAAGAAAGGAGGGAGAGAGAGTGAAGGAAGCAGTGATGAAGGGAAGTTACCAGAAGGAAAATGAAGCAGGAAAATAATCATGAATTAGAAAAACAAACGAGGACTGGTAGTCAGGAAGAGAAGAACCCACCCGTAAAATGACCAAAAGCAGGGCAAATTTAAATGAACCTCTTTTCTATAACATCCTCCCATATCTTCCTCCTTCAGAATATATACATTCTTGAGTCACTCCCATCTTTTTTAAAAACTATCTCCCTTTTGAACTTAACTATTGCCCTATTTGCTTTCCACTCCAACCAACTTTGTTGAAAGAGAAGATGGAATCCATTCTTTTCTCCACTTCCTCACCAGCCAACCCTGGCCACCAGTTTCTGCCCTCCTGTCCCCATGCCCACCAAAGCAAGTGGTTCTGGCTGACTGTCCCCATCTTTCCCGCTTGCTCTCCCCTTGGTTTCCTGAGTGCTCCTTTCTCTTTTCTGACTGCCTCTTCTGTGCATCCACAATGGCTCATCCTCCTTCGCTCTTAAGTTTTGGGATTCTACCACACCCCATCCCAAGACTCTCTTCTCTCTCCTTTTGACGCTGTATACTTCATGGGAGCAGAGAGCCATGGGTCCAGGCTCTGGACTCTAGAAAAGGAACCCAGAGCTGAGGGGCACCCTCATGGCAACAACTGCAGCCTCTACTGTCAACCAGGGCTCTGCAAACTTCTCAGTAAGGAATCACTCGTGCTGACACAAAAACTAACACATTGTAAATCAATCATACTGCAATTTAAAAAAAAAAAAAAAGAATCACCCAGGCTTTGCTTGAACTCTTCTAGTGACAGTGTTAGGGTTAGGGTTAGGATCAGGGTTAGTTAGGATCAGGGTGGGCTTCCCTGGTGACTCAGATGGTAAAGAGCCTGCCTGAAATGCAGGAGATCCAGCTTCCATTCCTGGGTCGGGAAGATCCCCTGGAGGAGGAAATGGCAACCCGGTGCAGTATTTCTGCCTGGAGAATCCCATGGGCTGAGGAGCCTGGCGGGTGACTAACGCAGTTAACACTAGGATCAGGGTTAGGGTTAGGGTGAGGGTTAGGGTCAGAGTTAAGCTCACTGACCACAAAGCAGTTCAGCCATGAGAGAATGGAGTGGGCAGTCAAGAAGGACCCATCTCCAGGGAGCGGTAGGACAGAGGCTAAGTACACGCACACCCCTTGCTGTCCACCTAAAGTCCTCTGAGAGGTGTACGGTATAAGTAATGTTGGACCTCCCTGTGCCACAGGTGGATCCAGGGTCAATCCTTCTGAAAGGAAAGCTAGCCTAGAAAAGGAAATGAAGTGAGTCTGAGGTCACGATGAGCCTGTGTCCGGGTCACTTTGTTGACCTGTCCCGCAGCTCTTGGTGAGCACGCTCATAAGACAACCGCCAACCAGAGTCACAGGACAGGGGCAACGACGCGGGGGGAAGCCGTTCCCTCAGCCTCTCCACTGGGACATCACACTGCAAAAGCAACATTCCGTGCATCTGCCAACAGCCAGGTGTCACACTGGGTCTTTCGGTTCTTTCCCTGTGATCTCAGCTGTTTCCAGAAACATCCATTTGAGGAAGGTGCCACCGTGTCCGTTTTACAAATGAGAAAACCGAGGCCAATCTATTCATGCTCACGCAGCTGGTAAGCACACAAAACGAAGTTCAGAGTCACTGTCCGAAGGTTATGTGCCTGTGCTTTCCACCCTCCCAACTCACCGCTCACTGAAGAATACATTTCTGAACATCGCCTATCGATGGTGAGGCGGCAAACGTCCACCTATGGTCGTGACAGGTCCTGCAGAGTGAGATAACAGGCGTTCATATCCCAGCACCGTACGCTGCAGTGTAAACGAGTTTCCATATCTTGGTATTAAGTCAAGAGGGGAAAGTGGAAATCCTCAGGAGAAAATTATGAATGATGCCACAGGAACACAACAAACTCAATAAATCCAGAGACTAATATTATTATGTGATCTCTGTAGTAGTTATGCTGGTGATGATAACCTTACAAACGTTCTTAGTGGAAAGTGTTAAATCATAAAATCATCTCTTGATTCTGGAACATAAAACAATGTCTTTTTATGTAAACACAACCTTGGGGAAACAAGGATAACTACGGATCTTTTTTAAGATATTTTCTTCTGTCACAGTGGGAGCCATTTCCTTCACTCATCAATATTTTTACATATTTGTAGAAAGACTTCTCTCCCATAAATATGAAACACAAATTACAATGTAACAGCTAAGGGCTCAGATCTCCTCTAACAACTATTTGGAAAGTCAGCCATTGGGTTCACACAAGCAGTCATAATCAAATTTCTAAAGATGGATAGCTCATGCTGCTGGAAGATAAGTTTAAAAGTGAACACCCATTTATTGAGATTCAATTAATATTACTATGTATTGACCTGCATCATACTAAAAAGACTTTATTGAACAGACAACTTCCAAACTTAATACTACACAGAATATTAGCTCAATCATTCTTTCATTCACTTAACTAATAATTACTATGTAACATAAACACACACAGGCATAGAATTATACAAATGGGTAAACTACTTATACAAATTTGTATATTACTCGATATGAATAAGTAAATAAGCCATCACTAAAAAGGCAGTTATAGAGAAATATGTACATATATTAAAGCTAAATTGTTATTATAAAGTTAAACAATGGTAAGACAACAATATAAGACATCTTCAGAGAATAAGATTGTACATTCAATGAATGGTAAAGAAAATATGCTAAATGTTCTAAGAGACAAGATCAAATGGCTTGGAGTGTAAGGGAAGACATCGCTGAGGATGGAGGTGGTAAACGTGAAAAGGAAGTTAGGTGAAGAGAAAAAAAAGAGATGCATTTTTGGTCAAAGCATGTTCTGGAGAGAGTAGATCAAGCAAGTTTAAACAAAATGTATCTGCAGAGATGCAGGACGTAATATCTCTACCAATTAATAATCTATAAGCACAAACCTACAATGGTTTACCTTTCAGTGATCCAAGGAATATATTCGTTTATTTCCTAACTTAAGGGCCATCATTCATCCAGGTCCTCATTTTCAACCAAAGCAACACACCTGCCAAAATTCTAAAACCGCTTAGAAAAACAAAACACAACACAACAAATATGTATCTATAGTGTAAAGAGTCACTGAGTGTGGAGCACCACACACCACTGGACCTTTTCAGGTCAGTTCAGTGGCTCGGTCATGTCGGACTCTTTGCGACCCCATGGACTGCAGAACAGTATTCAGCCAGTACTCTCTGTTCATCATCAACTGCCGGAGCTTGCCCAAACTCATTAGTCAGTGATGCCATCCAACCATCTCATCCTCTGTCGTCCCCTTCTCCTCCTGCTTTCAATCTTTGCCAGCATCAGGGTCTTTTCCAATGAGTCAGTTCTCATCAGGTGGCCAAAGTATTAGAGCTTCAGCATCAGTCCTTCCAACGAATATTCAGAACTGCTTTCCTTTAGGATTGACTGGTTTGATCTCCTTGCAGTCCAAAGGACTCTCAAGAGTCTGGACCCTTTAGAGATCACTAAAATCATGAGTCATCCCATCATGTAAACATTCTGAAACACAGCAGTGCAGATGATGTACAGTAAGAGTCCAGGAATTTGGGCAGGAAACAAGGGCCAGTGTAATGCAAGTAATTTGTTCAGGTGGATGGTCAAGGTAAGAAGTTAACAGTAGTTACTGGCCAAGAACTCCGCAAAATACTACCGCTGATATTAACAGAAATACAGACATGTTTACAGTAAAGAAGGCCTTGGGAAGTCAGCCAGATATTCACACATCCCTTCCCATACCACATTTCAAGGTGGGAACTGCCAACAACTCAGGGTATAAGTCTTGGACAACTGAAGATGCACATGTAGAGTGATTAAGAGTTTGTAACCATCTTACAATATCAAGAAATAGGAGGAATTCTGATGGGGAAAGGAAAAAAAAAAAAGGTGACCAAAATGAAGACTATGAACCACAGTAGCAGTCAGAAAACCTTTTCTATGAAAGGCTAGATAATAAATATTTCAGGCTTTGTGGGTCACAAGATCCGTGTCCAACTCTCACATCCATACATGACTACTGGAAAAACCATAGCTTCGACTAGACGGACCTTTGTCGGCAAAGTAAAGCCTCTGCTTTTTCATATGCTGTCTAGGTTTGTCATAGCTTTTCTTCCAAGGACCCTGGAGAAGGAAATGGAAACCCACTCCAGTATTACTGCCTGGAAAATCCCATGGACAGAGGAGCCTGGCAAACTACAGTCCATGGGCTCACGAAGAGTTGGACATGACTGAGCAACTTCACTTTTCTTCCAAGGAGCAAGCGTCTTTTTAATTTCATGGCTGCAGTCACTATCTGCAGTGATTTTGGAGCCCAAGAAAATAGTGTCTCACCATTTCCACTGTTTCCCCATTTATTTGTCACGAAGTGATGGGACCAGATGCCATAATCTTCATTTTTTGAATTTTGAGTTTTAAGCCAGCTTTTTCACTCTCCTCTTTCACTTTCATCAAGAGGCTCTTCAGTCCCTCTTTGATTTCTGCCATAAGGGTGATGCCATCTGCATATCTGAGGTTATTGATATTTCTCCCAGCAATCTTGATTCCAGCTTGTGCTTCATCCAGCCCAGCATTTCACATGATGTACTCGGCATAGAAGTTAAATAACCAGGATGACAATAAACCAACCTTAACGTACTCCTTTCCCAACTTGGAACCAGTCCATTGTTCCATGTCCAGTTCTAACTTGACCTGCATACAGATTTCTCAGGAGGCAGGTAAGGTGGTCTGGTATTCCCATCTCTTTTAGAATTTTCCACAGTTTGTTGTGATCCACACAGTCAAAGGCTTTGGCATATCCACTGAAGCAGAAGTAGATGTTTTTCTGGAACACGCTTGCTTTTTCTCTGATCCAACAGATGTTGGCAATTTGATATCTGGTTCCTCTGCCTTTTCTAAATCCAGCTTGAACATCTGGAATTTCTTGGTTCACATACTGTTGAAGTCTCACTTGGAGACTTTTGAGCATTACTTTGCTAGCCTGTGTGATGAGTGCAATTGTGTGGTAGTTTGAACATTCTTTGGCATTGCCTTTCTTTGGGATTGGAATGAAAATTGATTGATGCTGTTGAACTGTGGTGTTGGAGAAGGCTCTTGAGAGTCCCTTGGACTGCAAGGAGATCCAACCAGTCAATTCTAAAGGAAATCAGTCCTGAATATTCATTGGAAGGACTGATGCTGAAGCTGAAACTCCAGTACTTTGGCCACCTGATGCAAAGAACTGACTCACTGGAAAAGATTCTGATGCTGGGAAAAATTGATGGCAGAAGGAGAAGGGGACAACAGAGGATGAGATGGTTAGATGGCATAACTGACTCAATGGACATGAGTTTGAGCAAGCTCTAGGAGTTGGGTGATGGACAGGGAAGCCTGGCGTGCTGCAGTCCATGGAGTCGCAAAGAGTCAGACACGACTGAGTGATTGAACTGAACTGTACAGATCCCTGTCACAAGTACTCAGTTCTGGTGTTGTACTGTCAAAATAGAGATAGTAGACAAACCAATAAGCATACCTGTGTTCCAATAAAACTTTATTTACAAAAACAGGTGGTAGAAGACTCTTTCATGATAAAAGTCTCAGCAAGTTAGGAATACAGTGGGATTACGTCACTTCTATAAAGAAGATCTGCAAAAACTCTACAGCTACCATCACACTTAACAACGAAAGACTGAATGCTTTCCCCCTAATGTTTGGAACATGCTGCTGCTGCTGCTGCTAAGTCGCTTCAGTCATGTCTGACTCTGTGCGACCCCATAGATGGCAGCCCACCAGGCTCCCCTGTCCCTGGGATTCTCCAGGCAAGAACACTGGAGTGGGTTGCCATTTCCTTCTCCAATACATGAAAGTGAAAAGTGAAAGTGAAGTCGCTCAGTCATGTCTGACTCTCCACAACCCCATGGACTGCAGCCTACCAGGCTCCTCTGTCCATGGGATTTTCCAGGCAAGAGTAGTGGAGTGGGGTGCCATTGCTTTGGAACATGAGATTTCAACAAATGGTTCTTCAGCAACTGGATATCCATAGGGCAAAAAAAGAGAGAAGAACCTCAAACTAAATCTCAAACTTTAAACAAAAAATAACTCAAAATGGATCACAGACTCAAATGTAAAATGTAAAACTACAAAACTTTTACCAAAAAAAAAAAAAAATAGGAGAGAGTCTCTGAGATCAAGGTTAGGCAGAGTTCTTAGGCTTAACACAAAAAGCATAATCCATAAAAGGAAGAAATGATAAACTGGAACTCATCAAAATTGAAAATTTTTACCTGCAAAGCCTCTAATAAGAAAATTTAAAAAAAAAAAAACAAGTTACAGGATAGGAGAAAATATTTGCAAGCCACGTATCTGACAGAGAACTGATATTTAGAACATATATAAGAACTTACAAAAATGAGCAGTATAAAGGCATATAATCCAAATAGAAATGTCTAACGTTTTACCAAAGATATTTCACGGAAGAGGATATACAAATGACATGACAGCCCATGAAAAGGTGTTCAACATCCTTAGCCATGAGGGAAGTGAAAATTTAAACCAATGAGACATCACTACACACCTATCAGAATGGCTAAAATAAAAAATAATGGGGACTTCTCCATTGGTTAAGTCCAGTGGTTAACACTCTGTGCTTCTAATGCAAGGAGCACAGGTTCAGTCCCTGTTCAGGGAACTAAGATCCCATAAGCTGTACAGTGCAGTCAAAAAAAAAAACCAAAAAGTGATAACATCAAATGCTGGCGAGGATGCAGAGCCTGAAATCACTCAGACATTGCTGGTGGGAACACGAAATGGTACAAGCACTCTGGAAAATACTTCAGCACTTTCCTATAAAACTAAACACGGGACTACGCTATGATCCAGCAGTTGCACTCATGGGCCCTGACCCCCAGAGAAAAAAAACTATGTTCACATAAACACTTGAACATTCTGAAGGCTGGCCGGTTTCAGACACAGATATAAAGAACAGACTCTTAGACTCTGTGTGAGAAGGCAAAGGTGGGATGATTTGAGAGAATAACAATGAAACGTGTATATTACCATATGTGAAATAGATGACCAGTCCAAGTTCGATGCATGAAACAGGGCACTCAAAGCCAGAGGGATGGGATGGGGAGAGAGTGTGGGAGGGGGTTCAATGGGAGGACCACATGTGCATCCGTGGCTGATTCATGTCAATGTATGGTAAAAACCACCACGATATTGTAATTAGCCTACAATTAAAATAAATAAATTTTTAAAAACTGTACGCAAATGGTCATAACAGATATATTTATAATAGCCAAAAACTGGAAATACTCCATATGTCTTTCAGTGGGTAAATGGTTACACAAACTGTGGTACATTCATACCGTAGCATGGGATACTGCTGCTGCTGCTGCTAAGTCGCTTTGGTCGTGTCTGACTCTGTGCGACCCCATAGACGGCAGCCCACCAGGCTCCCCCATCCCTGGGATTCTCCAGGCAAGAACACAGGAGCGGGTTGCCATTTCCTTCTCCAATGCATGAAAGTGAAAAGTGAAAGGGAAGTCACTCAGTCGTGTCTGACTCTTAGCGACCCCATGGACTGCAGCCCACCAGGCTCCTCCGTCCATGGGGTTTTCCAGGTGAGAGTACTGGAGTGGGTGCCATACTATTCCACAATCAAAGGGAACAAAGTGTTGACACTGACACACGCAGCAACTTTGCTGAATCCCCAGGGAATTACACGAACTGAAGAAAGCCAACCTGAAAAGTTACATGCTGTATGATTCCATTTATATAACACTCTTGATTTGATAAAATTAGAAATGGAGATGAGTGGTTGCCAAGTGCTGGGGACAGGGGTGTGAGGAAGGAGGTGGGGGTGGGTGCCGCCTTCTATAGGTGCCCTGTAACGGGGCCACTCAGGGGATCCTTGCGACAGAACTGTTCTGGAAATTGACTCAGCCCCTGTCAGCATCCTAACTGTGTACAACAGATTTCCTAGATGCAACTTTTGGGGAAACTGGGCAAAAGAAAAATACAGAATCTCTCTGTATTATTGTTTTACAACTGTGTGTGAATCTATAATTATCTCAGAATAAAAAGTTTAATTTTTAAAAAACCAGACCATAGTATAGGCCAAATATGACGCACAGACCATATTCTGCCAACCCCTAGTGCACAGTAAAGGTACTGAAACTGTGTAGTCCAATTCATTACATGTAACCAGGTTATAACTCCAGATGTAAACTGACCTGTTAGTTCCCAGAATAAATAATTCCATAACCTGGTTGCAAAGCTGTATCCAGAAACCAATCCAAACAGTACCAGCAAGCATCCACGACCCACAGGACGTTTATACTTCGTGGACAGAGGGCAAACCTCTGCACACCTGAACCTCTGGCTTTCCCTCGTACGCATCATCAGAGAACCTACATTCTGCCCATTTTCTATTCTGATCCAAACCCCTTATTTAGGTTGGCTTCGAGGCATTGCACAACCTGGCACCAACTTTACCTCCTTTGACTGGATTTACCAGGAAGGTATTCATACGTGCTTACAGTATGTGCACAACAGACCATGATTAATAAACATAGCTACAGCACTACTGGAGCCAAACACATAATAACTGATCAAGAGTTCAACTTTGCTTATTTTAATAAACTATAGTTTAATATGGGCTACATACATACAGTCCATTCTAAAGGAGATCAGTCCTGGGATTTCTTTGGAAGCACTGATGCTAAAGCTGAAACTCCAGTACTTTGGCCACCTCATGTGAAGAGCTGACTCATTGGAAAAGACTCTGATGCTCGGAAGGATTGGGGGCAAGAGGAGAAGGGGACGACAGAGGATGAAATGGCTGGATGGCATCACTGACTCGATGGACATGAGTTTGAATGAACTCTGGGAGTTGGTGATGGACAGGGAGGCCTGGCATGCTGCGATTCATGGGGTCGCAAAGAGTCGGACACAACTGAGCAACTGAACTGAACTGAACATACATACAGAGGGCCATTATGCAACCATTTAAAACACCATATTGAATTTCAGCAAACTAGGAATGGGGGGAACTTCCTCAACCTGATAAAGAACATGTACAAAAAAAAAGCCTAAGCTAACATGATAACTAATGGTGAGAAACCAGATGCTTTACCACTAAGATCAGGAATAAGGCAAGGATGCCATAGGGTCACCAAGAGTTGGACACAACTGAAGTGACTTGGCGCACATACACACATGTCCCCTCTCACCACTACTACTCAACATCATACTGGAAGTTCTAGCTAATGCAATAAGAAAAGGAAATAAAAGGTATACAGATGGGGAAAAAGAAATTAAGATGCCTTTGTTTGCAGATGACATGATTGTCTAAATCCCAATGAATCAACAAAAACAAAAAGATTACAGGATATAATTTTACTAAAGCAAAATGTTTTCTTATATGCCAACCATGAATAATTGGGATTTGAAATTTTAAAAATACCTTTTACATTAGCACTAAAAAAGTTAAATACTGAGGTATACATCTAACAAAATATGTACAAGATCTATATAGGGAAAACTATAAAATTCTGATGAAAGAAATCAAAGAATATCTAAATAAATGCAGAGATATTTCATGCACATGGATAGGAAGACTCATTACTATCAAGATGTAAAGTCTTCCCAACTTGATCTATAGATTCAACACTATCAAAATCCCAACAAGTTATTTTGCCAGTCAGTTCAGTCGCTCAGTCATGCCTGACTCTTTGCAACACCATGGACTGCAGCAAGCCAGGCTTCCCTGTCCATCAACAACTCCTGGAGCTTACTCAAACTCAGGTCCATCGCATCGGTGATGCCATCCAACCATCTGATCCTCTGTCGTCCCCTTCTCCTCCCACCTTCAATCTTTTCCAGCATCAGGGTCTTTTCCAATGAGTCGGTTCTTATCAGGTGGCCAAAGAAAGTACTGGAGCTTTAGCTTCAGCATCAGTCCTTCCAATGAATATTTAGGACTGATTTCCTTTAGGATTGACTGGTTTGATCTCCTTGCAGTCCAAGAGACTCTCAAGAGTCTTCTCCAACACCACAGTTCAAAAGCATCAATTCTTCGGCGCTCAGCTTTCTTTATAGTCCAACTCTCACATCCATACATGACTACTGGTAAAACCATAGCTTTGACTAGAGAGACCTTTGATGGCAAAGTAATGTCTCTGCTTTTTAATATGCTGTCTAGGTTGGTCATCTGGAGAAGGAAATGGCAACCCACTCTGGTGTTCTTGCCTGGAGAATTCCATGGACAGAGGAGCCTGGTGGGCTACAGTCAAAGGGGTGGCAGAGAGTTGGACACAACTGAGCTACTGAACAACAACAACAAGGTTGGTCACAGCTTTTCTTCTAAGGACCAAGTGTCTTTTGATTTCATGGCTGCAGTCACCATCTGCAGTGATTCTTCATACGGAGAGGGGAAAGAGCCAAAGCTGACAACATGATATGGAAGAAAACAAAGACAGAGAGCTGATGCCACCCAACTTCAAGACTCACCATAAAATACCATAATCAAGACAGTGTGGTATTGGTGAAAGAATAGACAAATGGCTCAACAGAATAGAATAAAGAGCCCAGAAATAGACACACACAAATACAGTCAACTGATGTTTGGAAAGGGAAGAAAGCCAATGCAATGGAATGAAGATAGTCTTTCGAAATGGTGCTTAACAACTGGACATTCACAAGAAAAAAAAAATTTTTAATCTAGACCTAGATATTACATCTTTGACAAAAATTAACTCAAAATTTAAAATGCAAATCTATAAAGCTTCTAGAAAGTACCTGTGACTTTAGATTTGGCAATGATTTTTGAGATACTAAGTATTATCTGTGAAAGAAAAAATCGATGTTGGGCTTCATTAAAATTAAAAATGTCTGCTCAGCAAAAGATATTGTCAAGAGTATAAGAAGACAGGCCACAATCCAGGAGAAAATATTTGCAAAATACATATCTGATAAAGAACTGCTATCCAAAGTATAAGAAGAATTCTTAAAAATTCAACAATAAGAAAATCTTGAAATCGAATTAAAAAGTGGACAAAGGACATAAACGGACATTTCATCAAAGAAGATATACAGATGGTAAATAAGAATGTGAAAAGATGTCCGTCATATGTCATTCAGTTCAGTTCAGTTCAGTTCAGTCGCTCAGTCGTGTCCGACTCTTTGCAACCCCATGAATCGCAGCACGCCAGGCCTCCCTGTCCATCACCAACTCCCAGAGTTCACTCAAACTCACGTCCATTGAGTCAGTGATGCCATCCAGCCATCTCATCCTCTGGCGTCCCCTTCTCCTCCTGCCCCCAATCCCTCCCAGCATCAGAGTCTTTTCCAATGAGTCAACTCTTCGCATGAGGTGGCCAAATTAGGGAACTGCAAATTAAAACAACAATGAAATACCACTTCATACCTTTAGAATGGCTAAAATCTAAAACACTGACTAAACCAAATAGTGACAAGGATGCGAATCACCGGGAACCTCATTCATTGCTGATGAGGATCTGAAATGGTACAATCAACTTGGAACACAGTTTGGCAGTTTCTTACAAAACTAAACATATTCTTATGGTAATAAGATCTAGCAATTGTGCTCCATGGTATTTATCCCAAAGGAGCTGAACACTTACATTCACACAAAAACTTTCATAAGAATGTTTACCGTAATGTATTCATAACTGTCAAAACCTGGAAGCAACCAAGATGCTCTTCAACAGGTGAATGGATAAACAAACTGTGATAAATCCATACAATGGAATATTACTCAGCACTAAAAAGAAATGAGCTATCCAGATACAGAGAAACCCTAAATGCTTCTAAGTGAAAGAAGTCAATCTGAAAAGGCTGCATACTGTATGATTCCAACTAAATGATATTTTCAAAAAGGCAAAATTGTGGAGACAGTAAAAAGATGAGTGGTTGCCAGCAGTGCATCAGGGAGGAACTGAAGAGTAGGTGGAAGGCAGAGGTTTTTAGGGCAGTGAAACTATCCTGCATGATACTGTAACAGTAGATACCTGTCATTTTGTAAGCCCACAGCATGTACAAACACAAAGAATGAACTCTGATATAAAGTATGGACTTCAGATAATAATAACATATTGCTATGACTTGTCTATTTTAACATGTACCACAGTAAAGCAAAATATTAATAATAGGGGGAGTTGGGTGGAGGGACGGGTGTATATGGGAACTCGTGTTTTTCACTCGATTTTGCTATAAACCTAAAACTTCTCCAAAAAATTAAATCTATTAATATTGTTAAAATGAATTACATTAAGATATACCAGCTGACAAGGAAGTGTTTCCATAATGCACTGTTAAGCGAGAAAAGTGAGATGCAGAGAATGCAAACTGATCCACTTTTATAAAATAGCAACAATAAATAATGTGAGTGTTTAGGTAGGACTTTATGGATATGAAGAAAGGCACTAAAGAATGCCCCCTTGGTTCTGGACAGTGGTTACTTGGAAAGCTGAGAGAAGAGGATAAAACTGATTTGCTGTTGTTATTGTTCAGTCACTCAGTTGAAGAGTCTTCTTCAACACCACAGTTCAAAAGCATCAATTCTTCGGCTCTCAGCCTCCTTTATGGCCCAAATCTCATATCTGTACACGACTACTAGAAAAACCATAGCTTTGACTAGACATACCTTTGTTGGCAAAGTAATATCTTTGCTTTTTAATATGCTGTCTAAGTTTGTCATAGCTTTTCTTCCAAGGAGCAAGCGCCTGTTTAATTTCATGGCTGCAGTCACCATCTGCAGCGATTCTGGAGCCCAAGAAAATAAAAATGATTAAAAACTTCCAAACTTTGAGCAAAAATATGGATAAAAATTTAAGGTTTAATAAAGGCCCTGAAGCAAAGAGAAGCCATCTCAGCACAGGCTGGGCAGAACAGTGAGAAGAGGCTATGTTCAGACTCCCTGGGAAGAAAACCCAGAGACTGAGAGCAAAAACACCTTGGTTCCTTTCTAAGAGAGCAAACAATAGAGAATCCTCATTTTTAAAAT
This sequence comes from Bos indicus, assembly GCF_029378745.1. Lineage (NCBI taxonomy): Eukaryota > Metazoa > Chordata > Mammalia > Artiodactyla > Bovidae > Bos > Bos indicus. The sequence goes on from NC_091767.1 coordinate 8,997,770, forward strand.
TATATCAATTTCGTTTGTCAACCACCCAATAAGTTGCAAAGCAAACATATACAGAAAAAGAAGCCTAGGCTTCCGGTCTTTAATCAATCTCGTTTTTCTGAGAAAAATAATGGTTGGGTTTCTATTTAACTGAAACAGCTAAGGCTTAAGCTCCATCATACTCACAGAAACCCCTTGGTTCATATTTTGTCCCTGGAAATTCCTATGTACATTTATATAGCTTATTCCTGTATGTTTACCGCCCCCCAAAATACTGCAGCAAACAGCTATATTATCTCACTCATCCGACCCCTAATTTTTACCAGAAAATAATTATTCCCTTTTACTCTACTTATCAAAATAAATCCACAGAGCTTCTTAGGATGAGCATAATCCTGAAGAAGAGAAAAAAAAATTGTTTTTTTAAATTTCTGAAAATAAAGTTATCTGCAAAGGGCCTCCTCCAGCCGCTTTTATTTGCAGAGGCAGTTGGGTGCAGAGTCTCCTCTGTGGGGCGGAGGGGGGGTGCGGTTTCCTGGCAACCTGCCTCCAGTTGTCAGGGAGAGGAGCTGGTGAGCAAGGCTGTTATCTGGCGAGGTGCAGCCTAGGTTGGTGGGGGGCGGGGGGGGGGCGCGGGTGGAGCGGACAGCTCCATGCAGCTGCTTCGTGCCAGTGCACACAGCTTGGTGTGCGAGGAATGCTAAGTGGTGGGCCAGGAACCCCAGGGACCAGCAGGACTTGCTACATTGGGCTTCCTGCTGGATGACGTCGTTCTTCATGAATTGGTTCTTAGGAAGAGTAAGGAAATGGAGATTTGCAGCCATGCAGTGTTTTCTCCGGGGCTCTATTTGCAAGCTGGCTGCTCCATTCGGCCAGCCCTAACGTGGTTTCCTTTTCATCTGCTAACTACGGTACATTCGGGACTTTTTTTTTTTTCTTGAGGTTTCATTTGCTCCAGCTGGAAAGCTCTGAATTCCATTGCAGTATTTCATTTTCATGGCTCTCGCCTTCTGGGTAAAATCTGCTAAAATATCAAATTTTCTTCAGCTGGCCAAAGAATAATTTTGGGCCTCCTGGGAACAATGCTTTTTAATTTTTCACACTGTGTTTGACCTAAGCAAACTATAAATTGCCTAAGAGTAAACTACAAGTTTAAAAAAAATTAAAGGTAAAATATGAAAAAGTTCCAGAGGAAAATTCAACACTAATGGTATTACCTTACCATGGTAACATTTTCAAAAGAATTCATTTTATATACACGCTCTGGGAACACAGTCAGTGTTTCTGAATTTTATTCTTCATTTTTAAAAAATGTAATGATAATATATTCATCAAAACATATTGTAATGCTGCATTTCCTCCAGTTTCACTACTAGCAGTCTTTGCTGTATTATAATGCAAATTTAACACACTTATTCAGCAAGCTAGTGGATCAGAAATATACCCTGCTGAGAAACTTTGTAGATATGCCCATGTGAAATGTTACGAAAGTTCTACAGAAATGTAAGGGACCATCTTTTTCTCTGTCAAGGGCAGTAGCCTTAGTCAACCTTTTATAAGAGACCTAGCTTACAGAAGAGGTCCCAGCTGGTTCAAAGGGTATGGCAGTCTCTGGTCAAGGCAAAACCAAGCATTTGGTGGTTTTTAAAAACAAACAAACCAAAAATAGGCCTCAAATAGAGTCACTTATGCTAAGCCTCATGGCTTCCCAGGTGGCTCAGTGGTAAAGAATCTACCTGTCAATGCAAGAAATGCAGGAGATGTGGATTTGATCCCTGGGTCGGGAATGGCAATTCACTCCAGTCTTTTTGCCTAGGAAATCCCATGGACAGAGGAGCCTGGCAGACTACAGTCCACGGGGTCCCAAACAGTTGAACACGACTCAGCAACTGAGCACATGCTAAGCCCCATGACACCAAATCAAGATTTACCTTGGCTATCTATGGTTTTGGCTCTCCCCAAAATGGGAGAGAAATGGTTTAAGAACGAGTCAATCAGGAATCTCCTGACGGGCACTAGCTGGGTAATCTATGTGGCAGACATCCTGCCATGCTGGGAGGAAAGTAACCTTACTATAACCACCCTGCCTAGCACAACTTCTTTGTTTCTGCTCCCTTCTGGCTCTAAGAATCTTTCACTTTGTACAGCTCCTCAGAGCTCCTTTCTATCAGCGAGATTGGATGCAGCCCAATTCAAATGAATTTTTGCTCAAATAAACTCCTTAAAAGCTTATAAGTTTTAATATAAGTTTATGCTAACAGCATCATGCTCAAAGTAGTCAAATGTCTTGCCAAAAGGGAAGAACATTCCAACAGGACTCCCAGAGAGGATGTTACCAGAAGACCAAGCGGCCTGGTCCTTGCAATCCCCGAGCTCTGGTCATGTAACCAGGCGAGAAGTTAAGGAAACACAAGGGAGAAAAGTGGCAATCTCTGAGCTCCAAAGACATTGAAGGAACTCAACTCCACCACCCTGAAGGAGACACACTGGAATAAAAGTGTCAAACAGGGCCTCAAAGCTCTAGCTCCGCGTCCAACTCTAAGAGCAATCGATGCTGAAACAGTCCCCCAAAGCAGCACGGAAGGGGCAGAACTGAGAGTGGCCTTGAAAGGCCCGGGAAGGTTGAAATGGGCTGTGATGAAGAAAGCCAACTTCCCGGAGGAAGTTACTAAGAGCAGGAGTCAGGCTCAGGGGCGAAAGCAGAAATGAAGAACACTGGGATTAGCAGCAAGTTAAAGAAGGCTTCTAACCCCAGGATGAACAGTCATTGCCAGATCACACAGAGTTATCTTTATTTTCTTAGAAGTGACAGAAAGAAATCTGAGGTTTAAACAGATGCCTGATAGTGGTGCTCATGACAGACTGAGAAGACTTAAAGCAGTAACCAAGAAAAGTACGATGGTTACTTTCCTCTGCCAAGCTGACTGGGCTAAAGGATGCCCAGGCAGCTGGTTAAACGTTATTTCTGTGTATGTTGTGAAGGTACTTCCAGAAGAGATTAACATTTGAATTATACACTGAGTAAAGAAGGTGATCCCACCAACATGGTGCGGGGAGGCAGAGGAGGGCAGGTGTGCATCTCATCCAGTCCCATCAGACCGGAACAAAAGGTGGAAGAAGGGTAAATTCACTTTCCTTGTCTGATCTGGAACATCCATCTCCTTCGGCCCTCAGATGCTCCTGGTTCTCGGGCTTTAGGATTCAGACTGGAACCATTGGCTCCCCTGGTTCTCAGCTTTCAGGGTTGGGCTGAATTACATCACCAGCTTACAGACAGCAGATCTTGAACTCCTCAGCCTCCATTATCATGTGAGCCAATCCCTCCTAATAAATCTCTTTACACACCACACACACACACACCACACACACACACACACACACACACCCCCCACACACACACCCCCCCCACACACACACACATATACAATTGGTTCTGTTTCTCTGGAAAACCCTGACTAATACAGAAGGCAAGGAACAATCAAGATTTGTTGGAGAAGGGCCAGTTTAAATACAGAGGCAAGGGTTGAAGATGCATGTGGCTAAGGTTTGGGGGACTTGAGAGCATAGGAGTAATGTCACCAACAGAAATGGGGAAATTAAAATATGCATCCAATGTTTTGAAGGGAAAATGGTTTGGTTTTAGAACTGAGTTTGGGGTTATGGCACGATATACAATCCTCTAGGGCTTTCCTGGTGGCTCAGTCAGTAAAGAATCCACCTACAACGTGGGAGACCGAGTTTCAATCCCTGGGTTGGGAAGATCCCCTGAAGGAGAGCATGGCAACCCACTCCAGTTTTCTTGCTTGGAGAATCCCCATGGACAGAGGAGCCTGGCAGGCTACAGTGTACAGGGTCGCAAAGAGTCGGACACGAATGAATACAAGAATTTGGAAATGGGAGGCAGATGAGTTTATGGGAGAAATTATATTCAAGCAGGGAAAGTTTTGAGGAAGAACAGGATAAGGCTATATGGAAAACACAATATTTCACCCAAGCAAGCATTTAGCAAACATTTAACAAAGGTGACTGAATGAAAAGATTTGAGTGTGGATCCCACTTGGACTTTTCCAGAGGCAAAACACTGAACCACATGCTAACCAGAAGATGGGGTTCTAGAGCAGTGGTCCCCAACCTTTCTGGCACCAGGGTCCAGTTTCATGGAAGACAACTTTTCCACAGATGGGGGCAGGGTGGTGGGTGGGTCCACGGGGAGTCAAGAACGTTACATTGACTGTGCACTTAATTTCTATTATTATAACATCAGCTCCACCTCAGATCATCAGATATTAGGTCCAGAAGGTTGGGGACCCCTGTTCTACAGGGGGCACAGTGGGAAGAAAAGCTGGGAAGGTGAGGGTTAGATTGTGGGAGCTCTGGAATCCCCTTATCCCAGGGACTTCAGAGAAGTACTGCAGATTCTGAAATAGAGGGGAAAATAAAGAGCTTTAGACGGGATGCAGAGAGGAAAGATAATAGTCCTGTGTCCTACAATTTAGAAATTAATCGCACACTGGGGAAAATTTTTTCTAAAAGGAAAATTGTTTTCTATCATTTTCTTCTAAAAAGTCTATGTACATCACTCAAAATAAAAGAAATACACATAATTCCTTCTACATAATAGTGGAATAAATCTGTCCCCAAAGATCTTTTCTTTGTATAAATGATGCCACCACAATTGACACTTCAATAAAAATGAATATTTATGAAATGTAAAATGACTTGGATTAACTTATTCCAATTTCACCCTCTAAATTTAGATTTTTAAATCACGCCAAAATGTGGATTTTGATTACAAAAGCAAGTTGGGGCAGAAAAAAAGAACTTGACATGAAAAAGAGCAAAATTTAAAAAGAAGGAAAAAAAACAGAACTTGAAATAGGGATGACAAAAGATGATAGAAAGGTGGTCAATTAGACTAAAAATATCAGAAGGAGATCATCTGCAAAGCGGAGTTGTTTAATTCAGTAATGCAGTCAGATTTACAAGAATCAAAAGTTTTTTAAAAAGCACAGAGTCAGGTCTCCTGGCTGTGTCCCCCTCCACCACCAGCATATCCGTAGCCATTACTTTCTGAGCTATCCTTCCAAAGCTTCAAAGTTTCTATTATTATTTTCCTCCCTGTTCACACAAAAGTTAATATATAACACTGCTCTGACCTTGCACTTCCCACCTAACACTGTACCTTGGCAATCTCTCTGTATCTATTCACATAGATATTCCATGTTCTTTTTTACAGCTGCATTTTCCATTGTGAGGAGGAACCATAATTTATTTAACTAGCCCCTATTGATGGGCGTTTGGGTTGTTTCCAATCGTCGATGACTGCAAACAAAGCTGCAGTGAATAACCTGGTACAGTCATCATTTGGCACGAATGCGAGTATATCTGTAGGATAAATTCCCAAAAATTACATTCCTGGGTCAAAAGGTATATGCATTTAAATTTTGGGTAGATGTTGCCAAATTGCCTTCCATAAGAGTTGGGCCAATCTACATTCTTGCCAGCGAAGGAGGAGGGTGTCTTTTTCCTTAAGGATTACCAACAAACTGTATCATCAGAGTTCTGGGTTTTTGCCAATCTGAAAAATGAAAAATGGTACTTACACTCTCCTCATTATGAAAGAAGTTGAGCATCTTTTTATATGTATAAGAGCAAATTATACTTCCTTTTCTGTGAACTGCTCTAACCTCTATTTTTCTAATGGATGTTGTTTTCTTATTATCTTCTAGAAGTTTCCTATATATTAGGGAGATTAGTCCTTCACCTATGATATGAATTGCAAGTATTCACCCCAGTTTGTCTTTTGAATTTGCTTACAGTAATTTTTGCCTGCAGAAGATTTTCATTCTGTCGTGATCTAATTTATCCATCTTTTTTGTCTTCTGATTTTCAAGTTGTGGTTAGAAAGGCTTTGCTTTCTAAAAGAATTCTCCCTTGCTCATTCTTAAATTATTTCATTCTTTACATTTAACTAAATGAAAAAACAGTACATCTAGTACTGTTAAGATCACAAACTCTAGAGGCAAACTGCCTACATTCATATCCCAGATCTACCACTTATTAGCCAAGTGACCTTGCATAAGTCACCTAAAACTCCATAGGCTTCAGTTTCCACTCCAACAAGTGAGGGTAAAACAGTTACACCTCCTGGGGTGTTATGGTGAAGAATAAATGCATTAGTCAGACATGACTTAGCAACTAAACAACAACAAATGTAAATCAATTACTACCGTGTCTGGCATATAGTTAAGCACTCACTATGCATGAGCTATTATCAACATATATCTTTTGGAACTTACCCTGGTTTAAGAATGTGAAGTATAGATCCAACTTTGGAGGGTTTTCTGGTTTTGTTTCTTCCATATGGCTACACAGTTGTACCATAACCATTTATTGAATATTTCATTTTTCCTCACTGATTTAAGATGTCACCTGTATCATATACTATATTTTCACACATATTTAAGAATTTCTGATCTTTCTATTCTGTATATTGACTTATCTGTTCATGAACAGTCCCATGTTGTTTAAATTATTAAGCTTTGCATTTACTATCTGTAAGAGCCAACTGTTCCTCTTTGTTCTTATTTTACAGTTACCATAACTATTCCTGTTTATTTTTCCAAACGAATTTTTTAAATGAATGCATCCATTTCTAAAATGAGTACTCTTGCCTGGAAAATCCCATGGATGGAGGAGCCTGGTAGGCTGCAGTCCATGGGGTCGCTAAGAGTCAGACATGACTGAGCGACTTCACTTTCACTTCTCACTTTCATGCACTGGAGAAGGAAATGGCAACCCACTCCAGTATTCTTGCCTGGAGAATCCCAGGGGCAGGGGAGCCTATTGGGCTGCCGTCTATGGGGTCGCACAGAGTCGGACACGACTGAAGCGACTTAGCAGTAGCAGCATTTCTAAAACAAAATAAAAATATCATTAGTATTTTTCTTCAAATCATGTTACCTTTATAAATTGACTTTAAGGACAACTGATATATGTTTCCTGCTTAGTCCTCGAATCCAATAAACTGGTATGTTCTTCCATTTGTTAAAGTTTTCTTTTTGTGCTCCTCTGTATGTCTTCTTCACAAAGATTGGACATATTTCTTGCCAAGTTTATTCTTAAATTTTAACTTTTTTGGTTGCTATTACAAAAGGGGTGTTTTTTTCCATTATATTTTCCAACAGGTTGTTTAGAGTAAAGCTATTGGTTTCCGTCTAGTAAGTATATAAATCGATACCTTATTAAACTCTCTTGGATTTTCCAGTTATACAATCTTATCATCTGCAAATGGCATTAGTTTTACCTTCTCTTTTCCAATATGAACATCTCTAATTGCCTTGTCTTCTCTGACTGTATTGACTAGCACCTACAACACAACGGTAATAATAAACAGTCATCCAAAGTGGGCCAAGTCGTAACTTGATACAACACAGGCAGCCCTGGAAAAACTAAGCAGTAAAGAAACTTGAAGGTTTGACTCTTAACTTCTTGCAGCGTAGTCATCTACCAGGCCACAGTTCATAAAAGGATGGAGATTTTTTAAGAACACAAAAAAGGTAAGATTAAAGCCAAGATGATGGCCCTTAAGAACAAAATTCAGTAACCGTGCACACCTGCCACCAGGCAAAGCAAGCATTAACCACCTCCACGTACTTTCTTGACTGGGACTTAAATGGAAATCTCTAATATCTCTTTATTAAGCATGATGCTGGCCGATATGCTTTATCACATTAAGAAGTAGCCATCTCTGAATGTTACCAAGAATGGTTGTTAAATATGGTCAAATAACTTCACAGCATCTAGGGAAATAGTTATATCATTTTTCTCCCTAGACTAACTAAATGATGAATTATATTAATAAGGGCTTCCCAGGTGGCACGGTGGTAAAGAATCCACCTGCCAATGAAGGAAAGGCAAGAAATATGGGTTCAATCCCTGGGTGGGGAATATCCCCTGGAGTAGGAAGTGGCAAGCTACTCCAGAATTCTTGCCTGGAAAATTCCATGGACAGAGGAGCCTTGCAGGCTATAGTCCGTGGGGTCACAAAGAGTCCAATATAACTGAGCCACACACAACGAACTATATTAATAAATTTCCTAATATTGACAAGTCCTTGCATTCTTAGACTAAATCCCATTGCTAGATTCTGCTTACTAATATTTATTTAGCAGTTTTGTATCTACATTCATAAGTGAGAATGGTTTGTTTTTTTCTCAGTGCAGTATTTATCAGGTTTGGTTTCAATATTATACTTGTTTCATAAAAAGAATTTGACAATCCTTTCAGTTTAAATATACTATTGGAATTATACGTTCTTTAACTATTTAGACGTCACCTGTAAAACTGACTGGACATAATGCTTTGAGAGGAGGCAATCTCTGACAACTTTATTTCTTCTAGAAAAATCAATCTGTTAAGATTTTCTCTTTCTGGGGTCAGTTTAGGTCAGTTATATTTTCCTAAAAGTTATCTATTTCATCCAAGTTTTCAAATTTATTTTAAAAGAAATGAGTAAATAGTCCCTTATGATTCTTCAACTTTTTTTTTCTGCCTAAAATGAGTCTTTATTCATCTGTTTTATTTATTTTTATTTTATTTTATTTTTAAACTTTACATAATTGTATTAGTTTTGCCAAATATCATAAAGAATCCGCCACATTCACTCTTTCAGTTCTTATTTCATGTATTTGTACTTTATTCCTTTTCTCCTTTATTAGATAGCTAATAGTCACAGTACAATTGTTTTTTTCAAAGAGCCACCTTTGAACAATTACTCACATTGTTCTGTTTTTCTGCTTATATTTATAGTTCTTAGAAGAGCAAACCTTTAGCAGGTGTTCTACACCTCTTCCTCTCCCCAAAGAGACATCACAGTAATAAATACAGCAAACACTACCTACGGATATACAGGCAAGAAAGCAAAGATTAGACGGGAGCTGCCAACATTCTCTTGGATGAAATACCCAAATCGCAAACACCTGATCAAAAAATAGATTAGCCACATTTTCAATATGGCTGGGAAAAAATGAGCCATATAAATAAAAAGCTGGGCTTTCACAATAATTAATTCATTAAAAATATTATCAGTTCCTCTTTTTCTATTGATTGCTTTTTTATATTTTTAAAAAATTTTTATTGAAATATAGTTGAATTACAAAGCTGTATAAGTTTCAGATGTATAGCAAAGTGATTCAGATATATATATTCAAATATAGATACATTCTTTCTCTGATTCTTTTCCATTATAGGCGGCTATTGTAAGCTATTTAGAATAGTTTCCTGTGCTGTACCTTAGGTCCTTGTTGGTTACTTATCTTACTTATAGTAGTGTGTATATTTTAATCCTAAACTCCTAATTTATCCCTCCCATGAAGATCAGTTCTAACTATAATAAACTTAGATTTTAATAACACAGGAGGCACTCTGAGGTTTTAATTATAAGCTTTCTGCCTCCTGCCTATCTCTAGCAATTGACTGACCACCAATTCAGTCCAGCAAGCATGAATTCCCCTTTTCCCCGAGTCCCAAAGTTCTCTGAATATTGCTCTGTAGGCAGGTACTGAAACAAAGAGACCACCACTACATAAAAAGACCAGCAAGTTCCTGCATGCCCTGCCAGTCAGTGGTGCCCAGAGCCTACCCCTGATCTAAACAGAGCGTGCTTCAGATGAGGCAGTCTAGGCCAGGTTTAGTTCTAACCAGCCACCCAAAGTAGGCCTCCTCATGTTTTGATCCACTTTAGGTAGCCTGGGAGAAATTAAAGAAGTCTGAAGGGTTGAATCTCAACTTCTTGCAAAGTAGAAATCTACTACTAGACTGTAGTTTATGAAAGGGTGTACATTTCCAGAAGAATACCCAAAAAAGGTAGGGTTAAAGCTAAGATGATAACCCTTCACCCCAAACGTATTTGGTAATAGTGCACACCTGGTACTAGGCTGAGCCAAAAACACTGAGCCAAAGACACTAAACAGATAGGCTTTGTCTTCTAAAATCAAAAGGTGATGCTTTTGCCACAGAATTTTTCAGAGAGTAGGGGTGCGAATAACAACAGATATAGACAGAGGTAATATAGAGAGGTGAAGAGCTGTTAAACAGATTGGAGGTTAGAGCAGAGATGAATTTAACTTCCAAAGCAATAGTATTAAGTCTGTAGGCTTCAATCTTAAGCCACTGAAAACACACCTGAGAAGTAACGCTGCCCATTTCTGAGGCCAATCAGAACCTTTGACAACCTGTCAAGGCAGCAGTCCCAGGGTAGAGACAGGAAAGCCACTATCTAAAATTTAAGTATTGGGGGGGGGGAGGGGGCGGGGTTACAGCAGCTGAACACAAAGGACGTGCATTATAGGCTTAGCCCTACACCAAAAAAAAAAAAAAAAAAATTGGTTTATTGGTCCAGCAATGTATGCATGGCTATACAGAAAGACAGAAGAGTTAGGTCTTGAGGTTTTGCAGTCAGAATTAGTAGATGGATAGAGAAAAGGGAAAAAAAAAAAAGAAAAAAAAACCTGTTGGCTCATTTCTGTCATGCTAGCTAATCTTTTACCAAAAGTGTCATCTATATACTAAATAACTGACTGGGAAGACTTTGGTTAAGATAAAGAACTAAATTCAGAAAAATTTTAATCTTCAACCAGTTTGGGGATCTGATCAGGCTTGTTTGTTTTGTCTGGGAGGACACACCAAAGATACTAGTGTATAAAAATGAAGCTTCATACAAGTTGGGGAAGTTCAGCATTGAGAAGCATTGCCTTTAAATATCCATTTATGAATTCTTGTTTGTTAAAGGAGAATTCACTTTCAAGATAAATAAAATTTAGATAATAGGGTTATATAGTTTAGAAATAATCTGGATTTTTTTTTTGAAACTTATTCTCTGAATTTGAGTCTAAAATAAGCTTTTTAAGGCTCTTGATGAGTTGGGAGTGAAGTGATGGGGGACATAGGATATAAAGCTGCTGATGTAGGTGAATGAGAAACAGGTCACACACCGTCAGTTCCCAAACTACCTCAAACGCAAAGACCTCTACCTTGTCCATTCTCGTACTGAGTAGGGTGTATGCTACACAGAACAATCTTCTCCTGTGTATACTCAACAAATCTTTAAGGAAAAGAAAAATGAGAATCCCTAAGAAATTGTAAAAGTATAATTTATCTTGGCATCGAACCATACGTGAAAGATTTATCACCACTTAACCCTCCAACAGCTCTGCTCCTGCTAAGTCGCTTCAGTCGTGTCCGCCTCTGTGCGACCCCATAGACGGCAGCCCACCAGGCTGCCCCGTCCCTGGGATTCTCCAGGCAAGAACACTGGAGTGGGGTGCCATGTCCTTCTCCAGCAGCTCTAAGGCAGCGGTTTTCAACTATTGAATGCATTAGTATCACTGGAAGGGCTTGTTTAAAAGATAACACTTTGAGAAGCAATGCACCAAGGTAATCCTTTTCAAAGCATGATCCTCACGTTGGTGGCAGGAGGAAAAGGGGACAAGAGGACGAGATGGCTGGATGGCATCACTGACTCAAGGAACTAGGAGTTTAAGCAAGCTCCGAGATATGGTGAAGGACAAGGAAGCCCAGCGTACTGCAGTTCATGCGGTCGCAAACAGTCAAGATACGACTGAGTGACTAAACAACCGGTTGGTGGACTTGTGCTGTCTGCGGCCTTCTACGGTGCTGAAAGAAATTTACAGAGTGAAGCTTTCAAAACTTTTAGAGCAGTTTCCAGAACTTCATATTTCTTCCTTCATTTTATTCACTTTATTTCGTTTTCCTAGCATCTCACTGTTATTACATTTTACATATTCTACTAGAGTCGCCAAAAGTATTGGTATACGATTGGGAAATTATTTTTAAGTTGGCAAGTACAGCTCTTCTGCATGACTGATACACAAGTGCAGAATCGGGAGCACGGGGCCAGGGGAAGCTCCTGACAAGTCGGGGAAATCGGGCAGTTCTGGAGGATAAGGGCAGCGTGAGGCTAACTCCTGCAACCAGAACACTGGCGTGAAAAACAATTTCAAAACCTCAGTATATACACCGTTCTGTATTATTCCATAGCTCCCGTGACAACACAAACCCGCACCACCTCTGCTGCTGCTGCTACTGCTGCCAAGTGGCCCGAATCCCAGCCGCCGAAGCAGAAAAGAAAGGAAAGTGGATGCACACCCGTGAGAAAGGGCGGAAGTTTGAAGCCGCCGAGGGGTATTTACAGTCTAGGTGGGCCGTATCAACGTACTAGATCCCTTCAGTGTGTTTTCCGTTGTTCTAGTGGATGAAAACCTAAACAAAGAAAAACGATCAATCCCTCGTCCCCCTCCACTCCCAGCGCCCTCCGCGCCTGCGCAGACCCCCAGCTGCCGACCCGGCCAGGCCGGCCCCCGGCTCCCTTCCGGCGGCCGGAGCATGCGCGTGCGCAGAGGCGAGGACCGCGCCCTCGGTGCGTGGTCGCGTCCTTACCCGCTACGACGAGGGGCTCCTTCCGGCCCGGCAAGGCTTCCTGGGGGCTGACGATCTTGGCGGCGGAGTCACCCATTCTCGGGATGGGGAAGAGGCTGTGAAAGAGCTGGAGGGCCCTCCTGGTGGCCGAGAGCATGGACGGGCCGCTGGCCAAGGGGCCGCCGGGCGGTCGGGAGCGGAGGCGCCGCTGCGGAGTGGGCGGCTGGCGCGGCGCGGCGGGAGCTGCGTGCACTGGACGCGGGGTCGGCGGGCGGGTCAGCGACGACACGTGTGCCGCTGGTTGTGCCGCTGCCGCCGCCCCGGAACCGAGGTTATTACTTCAGCCTCGGGCCGGGATAGCCAAGACAGAGGGCGTGTTCTCGCCCTGAGCAGGGCCTGTGCAGGGAGGCACCTGCGAGTTCTGGCTCCCCTTCCGTACAAAGTTCCCGGGCAGAGAACGAGTGTCCTAATGGCAGTGCAGTGCAAAGTACGTGAAGCGGAAGAGGCCAAAATAATAATAATACTCCGCTGCTTTGACTTTAAAGTCACTACGGTTTTCACAGCTTCCTTACCAATTGCTGGGTATGCCCAGTAAGCTGTACGACGACCTGACTTTCAAACTAGCATCTATGTCTGTTTCCACTGGAGCCAATATGATGATAAATAATTCAAAAGATGGATTATTTATCGAAAGTGAAAACCACAATTTTCAAAAAGAATAGGGAAGATAATGTTTTATATATAACACATATACACACATATAAATAATACATTGATGATTATCATAATAATGTATTTCCCCCATTTTACAAGGGGGAAGAAAAGAGCGAGATACTAATACTTTGTTAACGCAGTCCAGGTGAACTTAAGGGTGCCATTGGATCATTCTTGCCTTTCAAATCACGGGGCATAACATTTGTTCTGTGACAAATTTTCGAAGCAAAAAATAAGGTGGGTGGAGGCAGATGGGTGACTTGGGAGTTCCATATGTGAAATGTTGGTTTTCCGCAAATGTTATGCCAAAATGGGCAGATAGTCTCATGAAGAAAGGAACTTCAGATTAGCACCCACAGAGATGAGAAGGCTTTGACCCAACCTTCCACACCGGTTCAGTTTCCTTGCTTTCTTCATGTGGTCTGTAACATGAGGATAGGAGGATTAGCGCTCCTGTGTTGTATGTAGGATATGGCCTGACAGGAAATATTAAAATTGAAAGTGTTTATTTTGTAATACGGATTCTGTCTGGGCAGTGTGCCTCGGTTTTTACTTCTTATTTATTTGGTTTTGCTATGAGATTACAGGAAGTAGTTTCTGTAGGCCTTTCCTGAAAACCCTCCAAGGTGTCCATTCTGGGTGGTAAGATCATTCTTCTGTCAAAGGAAATAGTCTGTTTTCTTTTTCATTTCTGCATTTTGATACATCCTGATTTGCTTTTTCTGTTTTTTGTGATTGATTGTATAAAATTAAGAGCTGAAGAATTTTTCATGTCAAGAAGTACTTAAAATTGTGTTAAGCAAGAAGGCACAACAAAGCTACAGAGTGTCTATGTGTAGTATGTAGTGTCTGTTCAGTTCAGTCGCTCAGTCCTGTCCGACTGTTTGCGACCCCATGAATCGCAGCACACCAGGCCTCCCTGTCCATCACCAACTCCCGGAGTTCACTCAGACTCATGTCCATCGAGTGGTGATGCCATCCAGCCATCTCATCCTCTGTCGTCCCCTTCTCCTCCTGCCCCCAATCCCTCCCAGCATCAGAGTCTTTTCCAATGAGTCAACTCTTCGCATGAGGTGGCCAAAGTACTGGAGTTTCAGCTTTAGCATCATTCCTTCCAATGAACACTCAGGGCTGATCTCCTTCAGAATGGACTGGTTGGATCTCCTTGCTGTCCAAGGGACTCTCAAGAGTCTTCTCCAACACCACAGTTCAAAAGCATCAATTCTTCGACATTATAATAAATGCATACACCTCTCCTTAGGCACCCACTGAAGAAAGGCTAGAAAAAATTAAAATGATGTTTGCAGTTGTGTTGTTGATCATGGTAATGGCTGACTAGTTTTCTCTTGCTTTAAACTTCTGGGTTGAAATAGTTACATTTTTACAGTGTTCTCAGATGTTCCAATAGCTGTGTTACTTTTATTATTATTTTTAAAAATAAACCTTTTAAAAGAGAAAAATACCTGATTTCATAAAACAGGAGTTTCTTACCTCATTTACCAGAATAGATGACAGAAAAGTTGAATTGAGATTGGTTTGTTGAATGACTGTTGTTGCCTTCAATGATGCCATTTTCATCATTAGAGTTTCCTTTTCTTCAAACTGCTCCTAATCCCTTCTGAGCTTCTCCACACTGAGAGTCTTTTTTTGTCCATATTCCCCATTGGGCACACACTGCTTTGATGTGTTATTTTTGTGATTATGCTCTGCTTTTCCAACGAATTCTAACAATGTATGTTCTTTAGGATTCAGTCTAACCATCTTCTTTGGTACAATAAAGAGCCAAAATACAGCAGTGTAGACAAAATAAGTTTATTTCTTCTATTATGTAACGATCCAGAAATAGGTGGTTCAGCACTGAGCCAGACCATGTCTGTTCTTTACAAAGTTTGAAAGCCGTGTTCTAAAAAGACTATAAATTCTCAGAAGGCCCTTACTTTCCGCAGGGCATGCACTCCAGTGCCTGTGCACAGGGGGAGCGGTGACTAAGGGCAGGGCCAAAGCCAGGGACCAGAGGACAGCCTCACAGGTACTTGCACCAGCAGGTTCAGTGTGCAGAAAGCAGAAGAGCGTGGCCAGGTCTCCCAAGGTGCATGGGGATGTGGCAGGACTGAGAGAACCCATGACCCAGATAAAGCCTGGAGTTAGAATAAGGAGCCCCCAGTGCTGAGACCATGTGACCAGATGGAACTGCAAAGCCCTCACTCATCTGGAGCAGGAGCCTGCCTGATGCCCAAAGGACATCCAGGAACAACTGTGTCTCAGCCTGGCAGGAGCCCAGTGACCAGGAGTCCATACCACATCGACACACATGCTTAGGACGGGGGCCAAAGCCGAGAGACACCTTAGTGGGACACCACGAGACCAGGAGCATGTGAAGCTCTCCAAGAACCCAGATATTGTCTTGAAAGGAATAAGGAAAGCCTTGGAGAGAACCTCAAAAGATTGAACATGGGAGTCCATGCCCCAGGGCTGAAAAAAGAGCTGTCACAGGTGTGGAAGATGAACTCAAGGACAAATGGTACAAAGTGAAAGAAAGTGAAAGTCACTCAGTCGTGTCTGACTCTTTGAGATCCCATGAACTATACAATCCATGGAATTCTCCAGGCCAGAACACTAGCCTTTCCCTTCTCCAAGGGATCTTCCAAACCCAGGGATCAAAGCCAGGTCTCCCGCACCCAGGTCTCTCCCCCATCGCAGGCGGCTTCTTTACCAGCTGAGCCACAAGGGAAGCCCAAGATTACTGGAGTGGGTAGCCTATCCCTTCTCCAGTGGATCTTCCCGACCCAGGAATCGAAACCGGTGTCTCCTGCAATGCAGGTGGATTATTTACCAACTGAGCTAAATGGTGCAAAGGGTGAGCTTTGTCCCCTCCAAGAGGCATTTCAGCTCTGCCCCTGTTCTTTATTAAACCATGAATAACTGCAGGGGGCACCTGGTGGACTCAAACTGATACAAGGCTTTTTTTGGTCTTTTTAGAGAAATCCACTTCAGCAGGCAAGAGACACCCTTGTAAGTGAATAAACAGAAAGCTTACTCTGACACTTGATGTTTGCATACTTAAAACCCTGTGCCTTATTTATGGTCTGTCTGTAGAAGATTCAGAGCTATCTTAAGCATGTTAATTCATTGCTTAGATTATTTTACTGTGTTTTAAGAGGAGAAAAATCACAATAATAATATAGTTATTTGAAGTTTCTCTTGCCAGGGTTTCAGTTTCCTGAAGTCAATCTCAGTCTGAAAATATTTAATGGAAAATTCCAGAAATAAATAATGTAAAAGTTTTCATTTTTGTGCCGTACTGAGCAGTGTGATGAACTCTTGCTGTCCCTCTCCATCTCCCCCCGCAACACTCCCCGCCCCCAGCCCCACATGAATCATCACTTTGTTCTGCATATCCCATCCATTAGTTACTTAGTAGCTTACTCCACTATCAGAGCAACTTTCAGGTGTCTCAGGAGTTTAAGTAAACCTTATTTTACTTAATAATGGCCCCAAAGGGCAAGATTGGTGAAACTGGAAATTGGGATGTGCCAAAGATGGCACCCCACTCCAGTACTCTTGCCTGGAAAATCCCATGGACGGAGGAGCCTGGAAGGCTGTAGTCCACGGGGTCTCGAAGAGTCGGACACGACTGAGTGACTTCACTTTCACTTTCACTTTTCACTTTCATGCATTGGAGAAGGAAATGGCAACCCACTCCAGTGTTCTTGCCTGGAGAGTCCCAGGGACGGGGAAGCCTGGTGGGCTGCCGTCTATGGGGTCGCACAGAGTCGGACACAACTGAAGCGACTTAGTAGTAGTAGTCAAGAGCAGCCATAAAGCACTTCCTTTCATCGAGACTTCCCTGGCGGTCCAGTGGTTGAGACTTTGCCTTCCAGTGCAGGGTGGACGGATTCAGTCCCTGGTCAGGGAGCTGAGATCCACCTGCCTCGGGACCAAAAAGCCAAAACATAAAACAGAAACAGTATTGTAATAAATTCGATAATGACTTAAAAAATGGTCCACATCAAAAAAAAAAAATCTTTGAAAAGATAGAGGAAAAAAATCATATGCTGAGGTTGTGAAGATCTTCGGTAAGAACAAATCTATCTGTGAAAGTGTGAAGAAGGAAAGAGAAATTCGTGCTAGTTTTGCTGTCACACCTCAGGCCAAAAAAGTTAACAGCCACAGTGAGTGATAAGTGGGTAGTTAAGACGGAAAAGACATTAAATCTGTATAATATTTTGAGAACAAAAGCTCCACCATATTCACATAAATTGTATTACAGTGCATTGTTTTAATTGTTCTATTTTATTATTAGTTATTGTTGTTCATCTCTTTCTATGCCTAATCTATAAATTAAGCTTGATCATAGAATGTATGTACAGAAAAAAGCACAGCACAGAGATAGGGTTCCATGCTTGCCGTGTTTCAGGCATCTACTGGGTAGCTTGGGCAATATCCTCAAAGATACAGAGGAATGACTCTAGTTACTGGTTGTTAAGCACCTATTAGCCACCCTGTCGTGGGCTTCCCAGACGGCACTAGTGATGACCCTCCCACCAACGTGGGAGACATAAGAGACATAGGTTTTATACCTGGGTTGGGAAAATCTCCTGGAGGACGGCACGGCGACCCACTCCAGTATTCTTGCCTGGAGAATTCCATTAACAGAGAAGCCCCACCTTGCCACAACAGATGCCACTCTCATGCTGCCACCATCAGAGCATCTGACACTGCCAACCCTATGTGGCTGCCACTCCCTAGGGTTCAGGGGTCACCTTGTTTTAATTAGAGAATTCCTTGGGATTGCAAAGAGAGACAACTGAGCGACTTCCATTTTCACTTTCACTTCACTGCCACCTTGGAAGGCAGGACAGCCAGTGACAATCTTTTCTCAGTCTCCTTGGGGTATGCCCCCAAGCCAGGTTAGTTTCCCTAAGGAATGATCTCATATCATATGAACCATTCCTTCGTAGCTCGTATCAGAAAAATAATTGCGGATAGTAAGAGTAGCACCTAACTCAGATTTTTTATTTTGGTTGTTTTTTTTCTTGGTGATGATTGCATAAGTCAATACAAGAAAAGTGCCTGAAATCATGTCTGACACATAGGAAGCCCTCAGTAAATATTAGCTATAATTATTTTAAACATTTATTTGTGTGATTGTTGGAAATCTGTCTCATCCACTAGACCATGAACTCTAGGAATAGACGTTATGTTATGTCCTTTTTTTTTTTTTCCGTTTTATCCCAACTGCCTACTCAGTGTCAAGGTCACAGTAAGCATTCAGCCAATATTGGTCAAATGAACGCATGAATCAATCATAGCGGCTCTGGAACCAACTGGACAAATCGTTCCAAAAGTTCCTTCTTTCTACTTCTCCTCAATGTCTGATGGGTCCTGATGCAAGTAGGACTGACTGATCTCTTATTTTGCCTCTAAGTGTTCTCTAGTTAGTATATAAGTTAAGCTCCATACACACACACAGACACATGCACGTCAGCGTCCCCCGAAGGATGCAAGGAGAGTTTTCTTTATTTTAACAGCTTTATCAAGATGAATCATTGATATCCAAAAGCTGCACATATTTAATAGATAAATTTGGTTGGTTTGGACACAGGCAAACACCTCTGAAACCAGCACCACAATCATGGTGACAGATATTTCCATCATCTCCAAAATTCTCGTCTCCCTTTGTTTTGTTTTGATTTGGTTTCATGTGGTAAGATCACTTAACAAGAGATCTACCCTCTTAATAAATCTTTAAATGCACAATACAGTATTGTTCACCACAGGCATTATGTTGTACAGCAGATTTCTAGAACTCATTACTATTTTGTAACTGAAAGTTTATACCTGTTGAATAACATCTCACTTGCCCCACCTCTCAATCCCTGGAACCACCATTCTGTTCTTTGTTTCTATGAGTTTGACTATTTTAGGTACCTCTTATAAGTGGAATCATGCAGTATTTGTCCTGCTATGACTGACTTATTTAACTTAGCATAATGTCCTTCAGGCTCATCCATGGTACCGCAAATGAAAGAATTTCTCTCTTTTCAAAGGCTGGATAATATTTCATTGTGTGTATATGGCCTATTTTCATCCATTGATGGACACTTTGGTTGTTTCCATGTTCTCGCTATTATAAATAGCCAGAAGATCTCTTTAGGATGTTTTATAAGACAATTTTTAAAGGGCATATTTAGGTTTACAACAAAATTAAGAGAGAGGTACAAAGATTTCCCACTAACCCTCTGTTTCCTCACAAGCATAGACTACTGCCCCAATGATCAACATCACTCTCTAGAATGGTATATTTCCTTACCAAAGATTTTTACATTAGCGCATCATAATCACACAAAGGCCATAGTTTACCTTAGGGTTCACTCTTGGTATTGTGCATTCTATGGATTTGGACAGATGTAGAATGACATATCCTGGAGGAGGGCATAGCAAACTACTCCAGTATTCTTGCCTGGAGAATTCCATGGACAAAGGAGCCTGGCAGGCTACAGTCCATGGGGTCACATAGAGTCGGACACGACTGAGAGACTTAGCACAGATGCATAATGACATATATCTGTGACTATAATACCATACATATAATATCATATAATATATGGTATTTTCACTGTCCTAAAAATCCTCTGTGCTCTGCCTATTTACTTCCCCTACCGGGACTCTCCAGAAAGTTTATTAAGAATATTGTAGTTTTTAAGGTTAACTTAATACATGTTCCACAACAGATTGTACCTTCTTCTTTTTACCCTGTGCTTCACAGTAGGTTCTCATTAGTTATCTATTTTATACATAGTCTCAGTTGTGTGTATATGTCATTCCCAACCTCCCAACTCACCCCACCCCCTTTCCCCTCCTTGTCGTCCGTATGTTTGTTCTCTACGTCTGTGTCTCTATTTCTCCTTTGCAAATAGGTTCCTCAGTACCATTTTCTAGATTCCACATATACACATCAATATGTTTGTTTTTCTGTCTGACTTTACTCTGTGTGACAGTCTCTAGGTCCACTTATACAAGGTACCCAGAACAGTCAAATTCATAGTGTCAGAAAGTACACTGGTAGATGCAAGGGTTGGAGTGGGGAGTGGGCAGGGAGACTGAGTACTTAATGAGGACAGAGTTTCAGTTTAGGAAGGTGAAAAATTTGGGTGATAGAGGATGGTGAGAGTTGCACAACTGTGTGAATGTACTTACTGCCACTGAACTCTACAGTTAAATATGGTTAAAATAGTATATTTTTTAATATGTGACTTTTACCACCATAAAAATAGTTTTAAAAAAGAATGCTGTAATTTGTCAGCATTATTTTTTCTGCTCTAAGTGCTTGCTGAGATTATATAACCATTAAACAAGATAATCCAAGCGAGAATTCTTAATATAGTCCCTAATGCCTGGTGGCTCAGACGGTAAAGCGTCTGCCTGCAATGCAGGAGACCCAGGTTCAATCCCTGGAGACCCAGGTTCAATCCCTGGGTCGGGAAGATCCCCTGGAGAAGGAAATGGCCCCCCACTCCAGTATTCTTGCCTGGTGAATCCCATGGACGGAGGAGCCTGGCGGGCTACAGTCCATGGGGTCACAAAGAGTCGGAACAACTGAGCGATTTCACTTTCACTAATGCCTAGTAGCTATTGTTATTATTATTTTGTCTTTGTTATGGAAAATGACGAGCCCAGAGGCCTGGACCGCCTTTGGAGGGACAATAGACATTTGAAGATTAAATGAATAAATGGCAAAGCGAATGAGTACAAAAAAGGAGTGAGTGCTGATTTACAATACTCATTTTGGATTAACTAGTTCTGTGGTCTTCCCCTAGTTATATGTCTCTTAGTTTCTGTCATTGTAAAGTTGAAGCAAGAGGAGAGAGAAGTCACAACTTCTCTAAATGCACTGAGTCGCCAACTTTTTAACCTGAGAGAGCATTTGGCAGAACCCTGCGCTGGTTCATCGGGTTCACCCAGAGTCCGAAAGTGATATTGTCCAGTTGTTCAGGCTTGAAAAACAAGACTGTCTGGTTCTTAGCCCAGAAAACGCCTCTAGCCACACAGAAAGTCTCAGTAACTATGTGCTGAATAAACAGTGAACAATCCAGTGTTATCTAATTTAAAGCTGATTTAGATAGGCTTTTTAAAGCTTAATTATCAAACAACGTATTTATTTGACTATTGGTTATCAACAATAATTCTTAAATTTTGGGTCTTCTTTGGGTCTTCTTCAACTCCAGAGAAAAAAGTGAGATTTCCCTCAGCATCCAGTGACATATATGTCATATTTAAAATCAGAGGGAAAAGAACAAAATAAAATACAATCATACCTCATATGGGGCTTCCCTGGTGGTTCACACAGTAAAGAATCCACCTGCAAAGTGGGAAACCTGGGTTCGATCCCTAGGTCAGGAAGATCCCCTGGAGAAGGAAATGGCAACCCACTCCAGTATTCTCACCTGGAGAATTCCGTGGACACAGGAGCCTGGCGGCTATAGTCCATGGCCTCACACAGAGTTGGACATGATTGAGCAGCTAACTTTCACTTTCACCTCATTTTACCATGTTCCACTTTGTTGTATTTGGCAGATATGGCATTTTTTATAAATTGAAGGCTTGTGACAATCCTGTGTCCAACAGCACATGCTCCACTTAGTATCTCTGTGTCCCAACTTGGTGATTCTTGCAGTACTTGAAAATTTTTCATTATTATTATGTTGCTTCTGGTGATCTGTGTATCAGTGATCTTCTGTTGTAATTGTTTTGGGGCACCACAAACCACACCCATATAAGAAGGCAACTTAATTATTGAAAGGATGACAAAAGATTTAGAATCGGACATAAATTCAGTTGATAAGCAGGGTTGGAGAAGACTGGCTTCAGTCTTGAAGGAAGTGCCACTGTGGGTAAAACGCTGTCAGCACTGCAGGCTGCAGAGAAGTCATTCATGAGAGAGTCAGTGGATATGGCAGACTCTTCGTTGTCTTATTTTAAGAAGTTGCCACAGCCACCCAGCCTTCAGCAGTCACCACCCTGATCAGTCAGCAGTCTTCAACATCCAGACAACACCCTCCACCAGCAAAAAGCTATCTATTCACTAAAGGCTCAGATAATGTGTAGCATTTTTTAGCAATATTTTTAATTAAGATATAAACATTGCTTTTTTTAGACATAACACTATTGCACATTCAGTAGACTGCAGTATTACATAAATATAACTTTTATATGCACTGGGAATCCAAAACATTCATGTGATTCATTTTAGTGCAATATGTGCTTTATTGGGTGGTCTGGAACCCCACCCACAATATCTCTGAGATGATCCTGTAACCCAAATGCTGACAGTGGTTTTCTCTTTATAATGGGACTGTGGTTAATTTTTATTTTTTTCATTATACTTTTCTATTTTTGAATTTTCTACAGTATATATGTATCACTTTTGTAATCAGAACATAGTTTATTTCAACAAAAAATGATTATTGCAAAGATGAATTATAGAATAGTAAAAAAAAAAAAAGTAAACTGTCTTAACAAGTTCAATTTTTCTCTTAACTTCAAATACTGGACTATCTTATTAACTTAAATTTTTATCTCCTTTGGTTTATTCATAACCTGAATAGGAGGATAAAACTGCTTTATCAGCAAAAGAAAATATTCTTTCTGCACCTTCAGAAGAAACCAGTGCTTTCAACAGTTAATTGTCCAATTTTAGGTTATGTTTGAAAAGGGAATGGTTCCCTATTTATTGGTCTTCTTTTATTCAATTCTCATTAGCAAATAAATATTTAAAAATTGCTAACCAATAATTATAAGATGCATGTGCCCTCAGAAATATTTGCTGAATTCCTTTATACCTACTTCAAATTTGTTCAGTAATTTAATGATCTGATATTGAGTATTAAAAAGAGGCTTTTTAATGCATGTTTTAAAAAGCAGCATTTAAAATATTTTGAAGTATATTATTTATTTAAATATATTAACATATTTAAAAGTAGGCATTGAAGATTGACATAATTTTTAAATAATCTCGAAAGGTTTTTTTTTGTTGTTGTTCTCAATTATGAATTTCATTAAAAATTAAATTGTAAATACTTGTGTTAGGAGGACTTCAAATTAGTTTAGACTTCCAGTTTGCCAGAATCAGAACCAGATATAAATATCTTCAACTGAAAGGTCAACTATCTCAATGTGAGTATAAATAGAAATTAAGATCTCTAATTCAAGACTATCTTCAAGTTCTGCTTCCCTCACGGTGGCTACCCCTTAGTATATTTGACAAATAAATGAATGAAATTCTCTTTAACTAGGTTTATATGTCATTCTTTACACTCCAAAATTATAAATAAACATGTGCTTGTTCCAAAAACATCACACAGTACAGAACATCCAGAGATAAAGCAGCCACTTGAACATATTCTATCATTGGCATACATCCTCTCAGATCTTTTTAAATATAGATTTATTTTTAAATTGCTTCATTAAAACATTTTTTAATCTGGTCTGAAATTTCAATTCTGGTTCTCATAGACAAACACCATATAAAACACATTTTGATTTAGAAATAATGTGGTCTTCTCAAGTTTTGCTTTGCTTTCTTTTGTTTTGTCTTTTACCTACTCTGCCTGAAGATAAGATGCAAAAATTTTCTAGGTCACCATTATTTTCCACCAGCATCTCTCCTTGAAACTATAACCAGCAGCAGGGCACACAAAGAGGAAAAACGCATCCATTTTTACCTCCAGTCTCGTGCACATTTTCCATCTTGAGTGAGCTGTGTTTCATGTGTCATGTGCTTCAATCAGGCTCCCAGAAGGTCTAATTGGGACTTAGGCACTTAATAAATATTTGTGGGATTAAATTGAATTTCAGTAATTATTCTGTAATTTTTAAAGCATGTAGATGTTGGGAGGAGGATGCATACTTCGGTGTTTTTCACTTCAGAGCCTCTACACACCCATTCCTGAAATCAGGTGACATTGGTAAGTGAGGGGTTTGTGAGTTATTTGGGGTTCACCACAGAGAGTATTTTGAACGCCTTCAATCATGCTTTACTTCTTGATCCTAGATTTCTCAGCTAACATCTCAACTGGAAATAAACTCATTTCCTTAAGCCATCTGGTGGCTTTCACTTGTAACTACAACATCAGCAAATGGCCAAACAGCACTTATCTACACCCCTCAACACAGGCAAGCTCGGTCATTTTTTTCTTAATGTCTCTTATGAGATGTTATGATGACATGATGTTATGATGACATGATACCTAAGTAATGTGTAGGTGTTAAAAACCCAAGAGAAGTAGTCATGATTTTCACCTCGGGAACACATGAATATCAAGGGCAACATGATGGAGGCTATGGGTGATGGACTCAGAGAAATTATATTATTTTATTACAGTTATATAATAAGATAAGGTTTATGAAGTACCCACCATGTGCCAGACAGAGTGCATAGGTTAGAAAAACCAATGCAGTTCCCATATTTTCAGGGAATAGGGGCAAATTGATATGTGAACAGAGTCTAAGTGTTATTTAATATAATAGCCATGCTGAAGTGGAGACAGGAAGACCTTCACTGGGCTCGTTTATCTCCCACTGGACACCAGGAAATGGGCACTATTCCCTCCAAGAATACACAAGACACCAGAAAATAATATCAAAGTTCCACCAAAATTTCACAACCTCTCAGGAACCTTCTCGAACCTTTCAACTCAGAAAGTGTTCCAATAACATTTTTTTGTTCAAGGGTAATGAGATACAGCCTTACCAAAATATTGTGGTATCCGCTTTGGAAGAGATGTGTTAAATACATTTCAAATGAATAAACCTGTATTCTTATATACACCTGATTATTTACAGAACACCCAGCAGGTTGAATAGGAGGAAGTCAGCCTGGCTTTTTCTGCAGACTACTGCCTGGAAATGACATTGGAGTCAAGTAGGGGGAGACCTGGAGGGAAGTGAAGATCTGGGTTCATGAAGATGTTGTGGATAATTCTAAAAATAAATTTTCCACCAAGTATATGTCCAGCTGCATTAATATCCTATCTGTCTGCCTGTCTGCTCAGTCATGTATGACTCTTTCACCCCCATGGACTATAGCCTGCCAGGCTCCTCTGTCCATGGGATTTGCCCTCTGTCCAAATCCCTCTTGTCTGGGATTCTGCAGGCAAGAATACTGGAATGGGTTGTAGATTCCTCCTCCAAGGGATCTTCCCAACCCAGGGATCGATCCCACATCTCTTATGTCTCCTGCATTGGCGGGCAAATTCTTTACCATACTGGAAGTCAAAGTGCTAAGTCACAGTCACACTTACCCACAGGAGGCTATCACTGCTTATCTTCAGCCTTGTTTGGAGCATTAAACCCTGGACCCAACCAGCATGGTGAAATGGAAAGTGAGGAGAGATGAGAGCGGCCAGTATGGAGCTATGAAAAATGCACCTCTATCTTTTTCTGGCCATCTCACACTGGGGGCAAATGGCAATCAAGGTCACTCTGAAGAAATATCAACACTATTCATTTACTGGAACTTTAAATTTAAAAGCTACCTAATTCTTTAGGGGGTGGGGATTATTTTCCTTCTATCAATAAATCAACTTTCCTCTCTCATCTTCCATCCTATTATATTTTAAAAGAAACGCATTCCAGTTAATACAAAAATGAGTATCCAGAAATTATGAAGGATGCTTGTGGACACAGCTCTTGTGATTCACCAAGTCTGTCTGTTAATCTGGGTATCAACAACACACTTGGTTTTCAATCATTTAAATGCTCTCAGTATCCATCTGCTCTTGAAACCAATCAGAATATCCTCACATTATTTTATAAGCGATGCACTAATGGAAAGATACTAAGCCCTTTTATTAATATTAAGAGCTCCCTGTCACTTTTAGGCAATCAGCAAGATATTCTAAAGGAAGAGATGTCCATACAAGGATAGTATTGGAATGAATTTGAACCTCGTGGAAAGAACCCTCACTTCCCTTATTGAAATGTTCAAAAGTAAAAAACGTATACATACTTCACCACATTTCTGCTCTAATATTTATTATTGTCTTTATTAACATGGTCAGATAAACAGAATAGTTTCCTCAATGAGATCAAGCACTTTTTATAAAATATTTTGACATTTAATAAGGTAAGTATTCCCTTGTTAGTATTTTTTTTCAAACTACTTTGGTCCTTCTCCCTATTCATTTTTGTGGATAGATTTTTAATAAGTTTGTCAGTGGCTCCCCCAAATTCTTTGGGGTTTTGATTGAAATCTTTTCATTTTTATGTCATAAATTGGAGAAAACAGACATCTTCAGTTTTCACATCCATAAGAGTGATAGATCGCTCCATTTCTTCCTTCTTTTCCTGCCTCAGTGAATTACAGCATTTTCTTTATGTGGGCCTACCTATTAAGTTTATTCATTGTTATTTTGCAACCGTTTTGCTGCACTTAAAATATGTGCAAAAGTGCAAGCTAGAGTGACACTTGAAGAACTGAAGTATTTCTAGTATGGTATTTTAAGAAATCACGGAAAATAGAGAAAAATGTAGGAGTTCATCTTTTTTTATGAAGAAATGGCTTGTTTTATAAATTACATTTTGGTTGCTTTATGGAAATACCTACAAAATTACAGTGTGACTGCAGGAAATGTGGTTTTTGAAGAGCACACAATGTCAGATAGATCTGTTTTCTTTTTGATCAAGATAGCTGACTTTTAGATAGGAGTGAAGAATTACATGTGAAGCACTTGGATTTCAGGAAGTGTTTATTTTTAATGAAAATGGTTCTGTCACAAAAGAATACTCTGGTGCTGACTCCTTTGTTGGAGAGTTTCTATGTGAGAAGGGGCTGTTTAACTCTGTTTATTTATTAAATTAAAAGGCAATAGCCATATGACAAACATACATTATTCTTACAGGACAACCCAAATAACTTTTCCCAAAGTTTCTGTTGATCACAGTCACCTGGGGTGTTGGGGATGGGGGATAAATTGGAAGATTGAGATTAATATATACCCACTACTGGGCTTCCCAGGTAGCTCAGTGGTAAAGACTCTACCTGCCAATGCAGGAGACACAGGTTTGATCCCTGGGTCAGGAAAATCCCCTAATGAAGGAAATAGCAACCCACTCCAGTATTCTTCCCTGGAAAATCTCATCGACAGAGGAGCCTGGCTGCTACAGTCCATGGGGTTGCAAAAGAGTCAGACACGACTTAGTAACTAAACAACAGCAACAAATACCCACTACTATATAAAACAGATAACTAGTAAGGACCTCCTGTAGCACAGGGAATGCTACTCAATACTCTGTGGCTTGTATGGGAAAAGAAAAGTATGGATACTGCTCTACCTCTGAAATTAACACAACATTGTAAATCAACTCTACTTCAATAAAAGCTAAAAATAAAATAAAATTGTATTAAATGGAATTTTTTTTTTAAAAAAAGCAATGTAATTCTCTTGGTCTACTTGTTTAGAAAATATTCCTGTGCTTAAATTCCCGGTGTATGGCTATTAATATTAGACTACATAACAATGTCAGCTTGAGAACAAAGAGAGGACCATAAATGTAAAACTCCATGATTCTGTGAATTCTACTATTCCTATCTCACCAGTTTATTTAGTGTTTTATTAAGTCATGGAAGCCCGAGTCCAAAGGAGACAGAGAGGGTGGGGGTTATCACGGATAAGCATTAAGACCCTTACAACATACTAATGCCTTCTCTAGATTTACAGGTTTGAAGAGACGACTATGGTAGAAAGCAGCAGGAGCTGATAAAGGTACAGAGCAACTGGAAATCTCGTGTGTTGTCACTGGGGTGCAAAGTGGTACAACTGCTCAAGACAGCAAGGCAGAACATCAAACCGAGCACACAGCCCTTCTGAGGGCCAAGGCCCATTGCTCCCACTCGTGAAGTCGCCCTGTATTTACCCAGCAGAAGTGAAAATGTATGCTCACACAAAGACACGTACATGAGTGTATGTGTCTCATTACTCATAGCAGCCCCCAAATTGGAAGCAACCCAAATATCCACCAACTGATACATGAGTTACATATGCTATAAAATGAACTATTACTTAGAAATAAAAGGGAAATATTATATTAAATCATACAACATGGTCAAGTCTCAAAAAGTGTCTATTAAGTAAAATAAATGAGACACTAAAACTAAAAACAGTATAATTCTAACGATATAAAA
Organism: Bos indicus; assembly: GCF_029378745.1. Taxonomy (NCBI): domain Eukaryota; kingdom Metazoa; phylum Chordata; class Mammalia; order Artiodactyla; family Bovidae; genus Bos; species Bos indicus. The sequence continues at coordinate 9,026,085 of NC_091767.1, forward strand.
TTCTAGGAGAGATAAATTATTGTAACAGAAAGCAGATCATGGTTGCCTTGGGCCAAGGATTGGGGAATGGGCTTGATTACAAAGTAGCAGAAGAACTATTTTTGGGTGATGAAAATGCTTTATATTTTGAGGAACTATTGTTATATGTATATTATACTTCAAAGAACCTAGGAAGAAAAATTGAATAGCAACAGAAAGCTGAGTTTATATAGACTTAAGTATACATCACATTAATCCAAAAATTTTTTTAATATATAAGTAGAAAAAAAAACCTGACTAAAGAGGTAAAAGACCTGTACTTATAGTTTTCTGAAAAACTATAAGACACTGATGAAATAAGCTGAAAATTACACAAACAGATGGAAAGATACATAGTGTTCCTGGGTTGGAAGAATTAGCATTGTTAAAATGACCATACTACCCAAGGCAATTTACAGATTCAATGAAACCCCTACCAAAATACCAAGGGCATTTTTAACCTAACTGGAATAAATAATTTTAAAATTGTTTAGAAACACCACAGACTCCGAATGGCCAAAATAGTCTTGAAAAAAAAAGAGCTAGGGAAACCACACTTCCTGACTTCTGACTATACTACAAAACTACAGTAATCAAAAGAGTAGACTACTGGCACAAAAGCAGAAATATAGATCAACAGAACAGAATAGAGAGCCCAGAAATAAACCCATGTACTTACGGTCAATTAACCTATAACAAAGGAGCCAAGACTATAAAACAGAGAAAAGACAGCCTCTTCAATAAGTGGTGCTGGAAAACTAGACAGCTTTATATAAAAGGATGAAATTAAAACATTCTCTAAGACCCTATACAAAATAAATTCAAAATGGATTAAAGACCTAAATGCAAGAACAGAAACCATAAAACTCCTAGAGAAAAACATAATCGGAACACTCTTTGATGTAAATTATAGCAATATTTTTCTGGATCTGTCTCCTAAACCAAAAGAAATAAAAGCAAAAATAAGCACATGGGACCTAACTAAACTTAAAAGCTTCTGCATAGTGAAAGAAATTGACAAAACAAAAAGACAACCTTACGAATGGGAGAAAATAATTTGCAAATGACATGACTGGTAAGGGGTTAATATCTAACCTATATAAACAGTTCATACAACTCAACATCATAAAACAAACAACCTGATTAAAAAATAAAGGAGAAGATAAGAGTAGACATTTTTTTCCAAGGAAGACATCCAAATGACCACAGGCACACAAAAAGGTGCTTAACATTGTTAATCCCCAGAGAAATGAGATATCATCTCACACCGATCAGAATGACACAAATAACATGTTGGTGAAGATGTGGAGAAAAGGAACTCTTATACACTGTTGGTGAGATGGTGCAACCAACTATGGAAACAGTACGGCCGTGTCTCCAAGAACTAAAAAGAGCTCTACCATATGACCCAGTGAGTCCACTCCTGGGTATGTATTTGTAAAAAAACAAAAACACCACTTCAGAAAAATACATGCACCTCAATGTTCATAGCAGCATTATTTACAGTTGTCAGAATATGGAAGGATCTATCAACAGATGAATAGATAAAGTGTTGTGGTATATATAAATATATACACAAATAGTATAATGGAATACTACTCAGTTGTTAAAAAGAACACACTTTGCCATTTGCAACAACGTGGATAGACCTGGAGGTATTATGCTCACAGAAATAACTCAGACGGAGAAAGAAAAATACTGTATGTTATCACTTATATGTGGAATCTAAAAAAATCTAAAAAAACAAACATAACAGACTAGTGAATATAACAAAAGAAGCAGACCCACAGATATAAAGAACAAACCAGTGGCTACCAGTGGGGAGAGGCAAGGGGAGAGAGGTCATATAGTAGAGGGTGATGCGAGACACAGGCCCCAGAGGTAAGCAGTGTTATTTTTTCCATTGGAGTATAATTGCTTTACAATGTTGCATTACTTTCTGCTGTATGGCAAAGTCAATCAACCACATGTATACATGTATCTTCTCCCTCCCAAAGAGGGAAGGGGGAAGCGGGGCGCTGGAGGAGTGCTGATACACAGTCACACTTGTGGGTTCACCTTCACTCCCTGTTAAAGGTTGAATTGTGGGCCCCAAAGGGTTTGTTGGAGGTCCTAACCCCCAGAATCTCAGAATATGACTGTCTTTGGAAATAGGGTTATTGCAGATGTGATCAGTTAAGATGAAGTGATACTGGAGTAAGGTGGGCTCTTTATCTAATAGGACTAGTGTTCTAATAGGAAGATGGTGGGACGACCCAGGGTAGAAAGCCATTATTGCAGATGTGATCAGTTAAGATGAAGTCATACTGGGGTAAGGTGGGCTCTTTATCTAATAGGACTAGTGTTCTAATAGGAAGATGGTGGGACGACCCAGAGGAGATGCCATGGAATGATGGAGACAGGCTGGAGTGATGGAGCTCAAGCCAAGGAACACCAAGGATTGCTGCCCCCACTGGACGCTAAGAAGGGCCAAGAAGGATCACCCCAGAGTCTAAGAGGGATCATAGCCCTGCAGACACATTGTTTGGACTTTCAGCCTTTGCAGTTGTGAGGGAATACATTTCCGTGCTTTTAAGTCATCCAGCTTATAATTTGTCATGGCAGCTGTATGGAACTAGCCCACCCCACTAGACTACAAGCTTCTGGAAGGCAGGTCATGCCTTGTTCACTTTTCCCCTTCAGAGTGTGTCTCATAGCAGGTGTGACAGAGAAACGCACTCATTCTCCTCAGATCCCCAAAGCTGAGGCCTCACCCTGGGTTGGCTGAGCAGCTACCACTGTTTTGTTAATCTATTTATTTTTATTTTTGGCTGGGCTGGGTCTTTGTTGCTGCACACAGGCTTTCTTTAGTGGTGACAAATGGAAGCTACACTCGAGTTGTGGTGCATAGACTGCTCATGGCAGTGGCTTCCCTTGTTGCAGAGAAGGCTCAGGCTTCAGTAGCTGTGGCACACGGGCTTAGTTGTCCCGTGGCATGTGGGATCTTCCTGAACCAGGGATCAAACCCAAGTTCCCTGCATTGGCAGGCGGATTCTTAAAACACTGGACCACCAGGGTAGTCCTGAGCAGCTCCTTTGACACTCATGTGGGAGGTGGCTATGGGGATGGGGCTAACACTCTGGAGGAATTAGGACCCTTTTCTCCCCATGTGATGTCTGCGTTATGTTCTTGAAGCCCACTTGGGAGCTTCCGGAGAAGGCAATGGCACCCCACTCCAGTACTTTTGCCTGGAAAATCCCATGGATGGAGGAGCCTGGTAGGCTGCAGTCCATGGGGTCGCTAAGAGTCAGACACGACTGAGCGACTTCGCTTTCACTTTTCATTTTCATGCATTGGAGAAGGAGATGGCAACCCACTCCAGTGTTCTTGCCTGGAGAATCCCAGGGATGGGTGAGCCTGGTGGCTGCCGTCTATGGGGTCGCACAGAGTCGGACACGACTGAAGTGACTTAGCATATGGGAGCTTCATCGAGGTTCATATTGCTGTTAATAGCATAGGTCAGCCTCACTCTTCGTATGTGAATCAGTTAAACATCTCTCCGCTGGACTCCTAGCTCATTCTGGTAAATCTTCTATCCTTGCTCTGCCACAGACAATTAAAAGGGTCTACGTGTGCCTTTCTCACCGCCCCCTCCCTGATCGAGGATTCTGTTGGGGGAGGTGGGCTTACTTATTTCTGAACCTTTCATACTCAGTGCCTGGTGCATAATAGAATTCCTGTGCAAGTGCTGAACTGAACAGACCTGCCTTTTACAGTTTAGCTGCATATTCAAGCAAATTTCTGGATGATCTGGAGCATGCGACTCCTCACTCACAGTGACACTGTGTCTTAAAGAAGACCCTGCGTGTCCGTGGCGTTTTACAGGCACATCGTGCTCCTGGAGGGGCTGGAAAGCTGGCCTGACTCATTTCCTCACAGTTTATTATGTGGAAAAACATAAGCCTTCTGTTTTCTTGGGCTGTTAACTTGGCACCTCATTTCATATATATATATAACTTGCGTTGAAAGACACTACCTCTGTGATTTAATCAGCCATAGAGGATCAAAACTACTTTATGGGAGGAGGAACTCTCCGTGCTTGTGCTCCATGGAAAATGATTCCCTAGGCCAGGCACAAGAGACTGGGTGCCCAAATATTAACCCTCAAAACAACGTAATGAAGCTGAGGTACGACTTGCTTCAAAGGTGGCGGAATTGAGCCTCAGAACGGGTGAATGACAAGCCCAAGATCACACAGGTGCTAAGGGACAGGGTCTAATGTCTCTGACTCAAAATGTCTCTGGATTATTGTTTCTTTTTAAATATATATATATTTACTGTTAAATCACCCCTCTAGGTAGTCACAGAGCCCGAGTTTGAGCTCCCAGAGTCATACAGCAAATTCCCACAGGCTATCTACTGTATGGGAAAAGGCAATGGCACCCCACTCCAGTACTCTTGCCTGGAAAATCCCATGGATGGAGGAGCCTGGTAGGCTGCAGTCCATGGGGTCACTAGGAGTCGGACACAACTGAGCGACTTCACTTTCACTTCTCACTTTCATGCACTGGAGAAGGAAGTGGCAACCCACTCCAGTATTCTTGCCTGGAGAATCCCAGGGACAGGGGAGCCTATTGGGCTGCCATCTATGGGGTCGCACAGAGTCGGACACGACTGAAGCGACTTAGCAGCAGCAGCAGCAGCATCTACTGTATATGTGGTAGTATATGTGTTTCCGGGCTTCCCTTGTGGCTCAGTTGGCAAAGAATCTGTGTGCAGTGCAGGAGACCTGGGTTTGATCCCTGAGTTGAGAAGATCCCCTGGAAAAGGGAAAGGCTACCCACTCCAGTATTCTGTCCTAGAGAATCCCACGGACTGTATAGTCTATGGGGTTGCAAAGAGTCGGACACGACTGAGCGACTTTCATTTCACTTCACTTCACATGCTTCCATGCTGCTCTCTCCATTCACCCCACCCTCTCCTACCCAACCTTGGGGCCCACAAGTCTGTGCTCTGGGTCTGCATCTCCATTGCTGCCCTGCAAATTGGTTCATCAGGACCGTCTTTCTAGATTCCATACATATAAAGCTGTGGATTTTCTAAAACCTCCATTCAGACTCTCAAAGTAACAGAATCAAAGAGGGGAATTTTTTTTTTTTAATGGAAGTGTGGCTGCTTTACAAGATCATGTTAGTTTCAGGTGACAGAATTTTAAAGAAAACAATGCATTGTCTTTCACAAGAAGACTTGGAATTATTCAAATACATAATGCCCTTCACAGCTATTTCTTAGCAGGTTAAACAGCAGTTCTGATGATTAGCTGTTCTTTGTTTCATTTGGGGGACACTTCAAAGATTCAGGTCTTCAGAACCTGATGTACATTGTGGGGGTGGGGGAGGTGCAGAGCTGCACCATGTGACTTGCAGTATCTTAGTTCCCTGACCAGAGGTGAAACCCATGCTCCCTGCAATGGAAGCTCGAGCCCTAACCTCTGAACCACCAGGGAAGTCCCCTGATGTACATTCTATTATTTATTACCCTGAAGTGGCAAATCTTCAACTCTGAAGGCTTTCTGAGTGGAACACGGAGAACATAGCAGGTGATTAAACTGAGCACTCATATTTTAGATCAAACATGGTTGACTATAAAGATACAGGATAGATTTTCAGTATAGATCTAGAAACAGCTTGACCAAGTTCCTGCACTTGATTTGAAGCCAGGAAGAAAGAAAGGGTCTGAAATCTGTTTTGCCGCTTACTATTTGACCTTGAGTAAGTGGCTTAATGTCTATGGGGTCGCACAGAGTTGGACACGACTGAAGCGACTTAGCAGCCGCAGCAGCAGCAAGTGGCTTAATGGTCCTCCCAGGGGTAAAGAACCCAGCTGCAAATGCAGGAGACGAAAGAGACTTGGGTTTGATCCCTGGGTTGGGAACATCCCCTGGAAGAGGGCATGGCAACCCACTCCAGTATTCTTGAGAATCCCTTGGACAGAGGAATCTGGCGGGTGGCAAAGGGACCCTAGGAGCCCCTAGGGTCGCAAAGAGTAGGACGTGACTAAAACAACTGAGCACACATGCACGCAAGTGGCTTAACCTCTCCAAGCCTGTCTCCTCAGTAAAAGCAGATCATCCCTAATCTTAAAGGACTGTTAAAAAGAAACAACGCATTCACATGAATCAGCCATGGGTGTACATGTGAATACATTGTTTCTTTTTAACCATCCTTTAAGATTAGTGATGATCTGATTTTCATGTGAATGTATGGCAAAAACCACCACAATATTGTAAAGTAATTAGCCTCCAATTAAAATGAAAAAAAAAAAAAGAAACAATGCATATAGAGCAGTCACAGAGGCATGGTGCTTACCAGATGACTGCCATTGTTATGGATCAAAAAAGACTTCTCCAAAAAGGCTTTGATTAATAACATCATCAAACACACATCTTCAAGAGCATTCATCTAAGTGTTTAAGTTCTGGTGCTTGTTCCATATGTCCAGGAGCAGGACAAGCCATTCAAAGCGAGAGCTCTGGTGGTTTATGTCTTCCCATGGGTTAAATGCAACCCATACTCTGCAGTGAGGTTGGCCCTTACAATAATTGAAGCAATAAAATAATGCCATATTCATGGTCTGATCATTCCTTATCTGCTTATTACTGTTCTATAGCACAAGTTTCCAGGGGAAAAAAAAAAAAAAGAAGTGGACTTCTATCAAAATTTTTTTAAATTGGTCTTTAAAAACTGGTAGGTAACCAAGCATCCTGGAGGAAGAAAGGGCAAGTCACTCCAGTATTCTTGCCTGGGAAAGCCCATGGACGGAGGATCCTGGTGGCTACAATCCATGGGGTTGCAAAAAGTCGGACACAACTGAGCAACTAAGCATATATAGGTATTAATAACTGAGCTTGGGCTCCTTCCCTGAACAGAGCTGACTCTGCACCTGAACTGATTGGTTAAATATTTATTGCAGAGTTTTATGAGGTCAACTGGCTGACTGGGATTCATATCCTAAAAGAATTTTTTTCATACAACATACATTTCTTTTTCATTTCACTAGAAATATATGTTCCTTGTAGAAAGACTAGAAATTGTTGACAAGCAGAAATAATGCTTAAATCATACATAATTCTGCCACCCAGAGATAAATACTGTTAATATTTTGGTGAACGTTCATTCAAGTGTCACTTATATTTATCTATTTTTTACACAAATGAGACTGCATTATACATGCACTATTACAACACGGTTTATTAACTAAGCAATATCATAAACATCTCTCATTGTCAACAGACGTACTTTCACAGTGCAGTTTTTACCAAATGGTGCAGAGTATTCCACCTAAAGAATAACCTATATTTATCTAATGTTGTACTGTTGAACCCTTGAGTTGTTTTAGAATCATGTTCTTGCTATTCGAAATGGTGCTGTGTGTTATGGTTCCTGGAGGGAAGGGTAGGGGGAAGGGGTAGTTAGGGAGTTTGGGATGGACAGGGGCGCTGCTAGATTTAAAATGGATAACCAACAAGGACTTACTGTATAGCACAGGAAACTCTGCTCAATGTTAATGGCGCCTCTGTCCATGGGATTCTCCAGGCAAGAATACTGGAGTGGGTTGCCATGCCCTTCTCCAGGTGATCTTTCCAACCCAGGGATTGAACTCGGGTCTCCCGCATTGCAGGAAGATTCTTTACTATCTGAGCCACCAGGGAAGCCCCCCAAAATTACTTCACTACAATTTTAAAAAATAAATTTAAAAAAGAAAGAAAATGAACAATGGATATCTTGTCACTTCACTCCTAAATGCTCTGAAAGAACAAAGAAAGGACATTTTCAAACGTAACTCCAATACCATTCATACTTTTTAAATTAACAGTAATTCCACAGTATCACTCAATATTCATTCCATAGTCAAATTTTCTCACTTGTCCCAAACACGTCTTTTACATTTTTACCCAGCAGAAGATTCAGGCACTGTGTGTGGTTTTAATGTCAGCTCAATCACTTTTGAAAACAATCTGGTATCATTTTATAGAAATTCTTGCACAAATGTACCAGGAAATACGTATAAAATGTCCATAGCAATATAATTCTTAAGAGAAAAAAAAAACTAGAAATAACTCATTTGAAGGCAAGAGGAGGAAATTGAAGGAAGCAGTAGTGAGTCGGGGTCTGGTTTGGGCGTCTGGGGGACAAAGGTGTCTTGCTGCCTGCTTTTCCCGCAGGTCTCATAATAGTCCATTTGCTTTCTGGTTTCAAAGTTCTCCTAGGTGCCATCCACAATTGCTCAAAACTCACTCTACCAGCTTTGAGCATCAAAAATATTAAGAGCATTTTTACTGCTCTTGTGATGTCTTTCCTTGTTTGCCTTTCACAAAACTAAGAAATGTAGAAAATGCTGTGGAGGTGATTCCCCTCCAACGCTGAATGACTCTACACCTGGCCTTCACCCTGAGCATCCTCTGCATGTCCTTAGATGATGTAATGGCCTTTAATTCCAAGTACAGCCTGAAACACTCCCCCACCACGCAGCAGCCATTTTTTCCTAAGATTATGCCCTGCCTCCACCATGAAACTCCCCACCCTCTTCACCCCACCCTCTTCCTTCACTGCAACTGGAATTTAAAGCAGACACCCACTGCCCCATGGAGTTTAACTGCTTTCCTCTCTCATGCCTTCTGCTGTGTGTGGCTTACATATGTATGCAGTGGTGAAATGTCTGCTTAAGACTTAGATCTATGTGCTTGTCTGCAGTAATATGAATACGAATGGCTTGGGTCATTGACTATTGAATACTCTGGCTTATAATATGTCACCTCCATAGGTCATTTTCTCTTCAGGCTGATGCAGTCTGAAGGATTAATGGGGAGGGGAAATATTGAAGAATGCCTATGAGACACTGCTTAGGGAAATTAAATCATACACAAGATTTCAACATGACTAGTCATACATTGCCTTATATGAGGTGATCATGCTATCATTCCTGAAAATGGTTCTTCATCATCTTGCTTAAACTATGCACAGCATCTCTGGTAGCAGTTCTAATGAAGTCAGAAGGTACAGACTATGCCTTATGCTCTGAAACAGGCTCAAAGGTAAAACATGGTAGACTGTGTGGCAGAATCCTTGATGGGCCTCAACTCTTTTAAAGAACTTAAATCAAAATTTCAGTCAACTAAATGGGAAGGAAATCCAAATCCAGCTGTATATGTATAGCTGATTCACTTTGTTGTACAGTAGAAACTAATACAGCATTATAAAATAACCATACTCCAAAAAAATGAAAAACAAAGCAAACTTTGATCAAATATCCCCAGGCATTTTTCAGTGCCTCCCAGAAGTCTTTCAAGATTATCATAGACTTCTTGTAAAGACTCAAAGGGCTGCTAGTCTCATCTTAAGCCTTTGAAGAAAGCAGTGGTTGATCCTTTTCTGGCTGTGCAAAGAAGCACGAATGGCCTTTTCCAGCATTTCTATACCCAGCACATATGATAGCACAGAGATGGGCAGCCGTTTGCTGATTACAGTCTTACAGTCTTTTGTTAGCGAAAGTATAGGAGAGCTCTGTATGCCAAGGGTCATGCTGCTGCTGCTGCTGCTAAGTCACTTCAGTCATGTCCGACTCTGTGTGACCCCATAGATGGCAACCTACCAGGCTCCCCCATCCCTGGGATTCTCCAGGCAAGAACACTGGAGTGGGTTGCCATTTCCTTCTCCAATGCATCAAAGGGAAAAGTGAAAGTGAAGTCACTCTGTCGTGTCCGCCTCTTAGCAACCCCATGGACTGCAGCCTACCAGGCTCCTTCATCCATAGGATTTTCCAGGCAAGAGTACTGGAGTGGGGTGCCATTGCCTTCTCTGATGCCAAGGGTCAAGGTCATTTATTATGCAGGGTTTTGTTCTTTTCAGTTTCCCAAGTCACACATTGCTATGATGATACCAGGAGTGATCAGTGATCATATTCACAGTCATATTTCTCTCACCCTCTATTATAAAACTTCCATTGCCTCGGAAAACCTCCTTCGTGGGACTTCTCTGGTGGTCCAGTGGTTCAATACAGGGGGTACAGTTTCAATCCCTGGTTGGGGGAAAAAGAAAGCCTCCTTAGTTATTTCTTGGAATTTCCAGGTGTCTTTGACAATGCTAGCAGGCTTCCCTGGTGGCTCAGAGGGTAAAGCATCTACCTGCAATGCAGGAGACCCGGGTTCCATCCCTGGGTGGGGAAGATCCCCGGGAGAAGGAAATGGCAACCCACTCCATATTCTTGCCTGGAGAATCCCATGGACAGAGGAGCCTGGTGGGCTACAGTCCACGGGGTCGCAAAGAGTCAGACACAACTGAGTGACTTCACTTTCACTTTTGACAATGCTAGTGAACAAATTATCCTAATACCAATAGGATAGCTACCATTTTCATGCTTTTCTGTCCCAATAGAGACACTTGCCTTTCACACCTAGCTACTCACAAGCCCACATGAAGCTCTCCCTTCTTCCTCTACCCCTGGGGCTCACTAAGAGAGTCTGAATGTCAGTACTGCGTGTTCTGTCTCCTTATGCCCATAAAATACCAGCCCCACCTCCCACCGCAGTTCCTACAGTGTTCTAGAACATATTATGCTGCAGAGCCTACAGCGAAGACATTCCCCTGTGTTCTGGCTTTGGCCCCTTCTTTCCACGGAACTCAGAGTCCAGAGGAGCTGCCCTAGAAGACCACTCCCAAGGGAGATTCCAACTGTGCTCAGAAGCATCCCAGTGCTCTGAACACTAAGGCGTCGTTTTAAGGTCCAACCAGTGTGCCTGCCTTCCTTTAGGAAGGGCTCCTTCTGGAGAGTAGTATATTAGGCCCCTTTTTCTGAATCCTAAGAAGTGAAAATGTTAGTCGCTCAGTCGTGTCTGACTCTTTGTGACCCCATTGACTGTAGCCTGCGAGGCTCCTCAGTCCATGGGATTCTCCAGGCAAGAATATTGGAGTGGGTTGCCATTTCCTTCTCCAGGGGATATTCCCAATCCAGGGATCAAACCTGGGTCTCCTGCACTGTAGGCAGACTCTTTAAAAAAATCAGGAAAATGGAATTTCTCTTGTACAATCATCAGACAGACAGAGTTTGAAGCAACCCATTGACACCAAGTTAAAAGCAAGGGCAGCTAGGCTTGACCACAGTCAGTTATGATGTTTCTGGGAACCAGGATAGGACACGCAGAAGGAAGGAGGTCACATGTGTCATGAGTGGGTCTGCTTGTGGGTGCCCTGTGGTAAGTGTGTCTCCTGGGCTACTCTGCTATTAACGGTAAACTATGCCTGCGAACAAAATGAATAGTATTAAGTTTGAATGCATAGAATACATTATGTAAGTTCAATGAGTGATATTCTAAGAAATAAGTTTTGGAAACAAATGAATCCTTCACTTGGCAATGCTAGGACTTCCTGGTGGTCCAGTGGTTAAGACTCTGCTCTTCCACTGCAGGGGGCAAGGGTTCCACTCCTGGTCAGGGAACTAAGATCCCACGTGGCACATGGAGCAGCCATAACAAAAAAACAATAACAAATGAAAATATGATCATCAGTAGGTAAAAAATAATGGCAATGCCAACACATGATTCTGTGAAGTACTTACTAGGATATCCAAATATTACATTATTTGAATATTACTCAGTGATGTTCAGTGGTGTTTTCCAGTATTTGATTATTCTCTATAGACTATAGCTTTTTTTTTAACCTTACCATAAAAAAAAATTAAAAGAGAATAGGATGTAAAAAATGTCAGAAAGAATGGGTCATCTTAATTTTTTTTATTAAAATGAGAGACTCCAATAAAGTATTTGATGTTTTTGCTAGGAGAATGCAGCAATACATTAAATAGGCACTAGATGTTTCAATGAATAATTTATGTATGTCACTGGTATTAGTTCTACAATTATCTTACTACCACTTGCTGGGATATGGCAACAATTATTCACATACTAGTGTACTGATTATTGAGATTGTGGAGCAGCTTCAATCAAGTCAATATAAGAAGTGAAAAAATAATAGAAGTTATCATGTGCTTTACCAAAATAAGTAAATAAATAAACTAGATTTGATAGAATCCACAGTAAACAAACTAGAAACTACAAAAAACAAACTAGAAAAGCAAAACTGGTTGAAATACCAAACATTTGCATGGCTGTGATGAACATCAGCTTTATACAATTATTGCTTTCTTCAGTTCAGACGCTTTGAGGATTAAAAAAAAATCATGTGAATTAAAAAAACACATTTAAAATGATCAAAGATTCAAAGATGGGAGGTCAGGGGAAGTTACTGTGTAGCAGTGAGCAAGAAAATAGCAAACCCAACCATTGTTTTATTTATATGTTTTATCAGAGGATTTACTAGAGCCCCACAAAATCTATTTAATTAAACTCACTTATGTGATAGCAAGATAAATAAGTATTGTTTTATGCTGTTTCACGTTATAGCTTCTTCTGCTTTCTCTGTCTTTTGGTGGGCTCTCCTTCTGGAAAGTCCTGAGCTATTTTTTTCATGTCTCATGTTTTACATCCTCTTGTGCTAAGTTGTTCAGTTGTGTTCAACTCTTTGTGACCCCATGGATTGTAGCCCACCAGGCTCCTCCATCCATGGGATTCTCCAGGCAAGAATACTGAAGTGGGTTGCCATTTCCTTCTCCAGTACATCCTCTTAATTGCATTTAATTATTTCTCTATTTGGGCAAGCTGTTTTAAAACCTATCACCTTTCACTGAATTACCTTTGTAGGAGGCACTGAGTTAGTGGGGAGGAGGAGGGTAAACAAAGCTAGTCCCTGTCCTCGAGATATTTACTATCTAGAATGAGTAAGCACTTAGAGGATGCTACCAAATCTATTTTGCTTGCTTACGATTCCTGCTAATCAGGTACTGGTGCACAGTAGTAAAGGTGAAGTCACGTGACCCCTCTTCCCAAGCCTTCTCATCACCACCACCCCCACATAAAGCTGCCTTTCAACAGCAAAAAGGATAAATAAATTGTGGTATAGTCAAACAATGGAAAACCACAAATAATGAGAATGAACATCTACACCAACACTCAATAATCCGATGAATCCTACACACGAACTGTTGGATGATAGCAGGTAGACGTTGAAGGATGTGTGCCATATAATTCTTATATATAATGCGAAAAAGCAGGCCAAACCAAGCTATGTCGTTAGACATCAGGAAAGCGGGTGTCCGGGCATAAGCCGGTGGGGATCAAAGACTGATTAGCAACATGTGAGTATTCTGGGGTGCTGGTGATATTCTCTCAGTCTGAGTACCGGTTAAAACAAGTGTGTTCAATTTGTAAAAATGCACTGACCTGTGTGCTCATGATACATGCCCTTTTCTCTATGTATATTATATTTCAACACAAAGTTTTTAAAAAATATGATCAAACTGCAGTTTTTTAATATTGATAATAGTTTAGCTCTATGTTTTCCTCATTTTTTTATAGAAACAGATAAGAGTAATACTTCTTCAAGACAAATCTCAGAAAGAAGAATTACTTTGTTCAAAGATGCTTAAACGGCTCTTCATATCAAAGTTCTCTTCACATACAGGCTGAAGGAAGAATTCATGCCACATAATTGATCAGGTTTTTGTAGTCTTTGCCCATTCCAATTGATAGGCTAAAAGTTACAGGAAATTAGGATAAAATAATAAGAACAATCAACTCCTTTTTAAAGGCAGAGGAGAACATGGAGACTAACAAGAACCCCAGGTAGGGTACTAGCTGAGTGAAATAAATGTGCCTTTAAATTATTTCTATTTCATGGTAGAGAAAAATGCTCTTTAAAGAACACTTACGTATTGTATGCTAGCACCCAAAAAGCAAAAGAGATCTAATAGAAGCACCAGTAAGTGGGTACTGAACAACTTGTAAATGCAAAACAGACAGTGCAGTACCTTGTTTAACTCATCTACACAAACGAAATATACATGGAGTCAACTGGACCAGATGAGCTTTTTAAAAAAACAAGAGTCCCCTTAAGGAATTTCACAAGGAAAAGGGGAATCAATTGCATTTTACAAGACAGAAGACTGTATTCTATGGTTTAAGATCTATATTTAATTGGTAGGATTGAAAATCTTTGCACTTTCCTTTCACATGTATCTACTGAATTTAGTATATTAGCATATTTTATCTAAAAACAATTCCATGCATTCAAATTGCAAAAACACAAGAAGCATGTTGAATTCTATCAACCCAAAGTAAGCATCTGAAAACCTGATTAGATACATAAGAAATCATGGCATGACAGATAGAAAATGAATCCACAGTCTATCCTTGATTTCAAACAAGGACTTAGGAAAATGGTTCATAATATAAAATTATGGAAAACATTACAGCACATCAAAGCCAAGCAAGTTTAATTAGGCTTAGTTTGATAATTGCTGAAAACAAAGACCCTGCCTCTCAGCATGGCTGGTGTAAAATCCAGCAGTTAAGTCCAGATGATCCAAATTAAAACTGCACTATCTACCATTCCACATGAATCCTTTTATCTGAAGTCTACAGAGAACAAAGAATTACAATTCAGCTCAGAATTACAGAGGGCTGGTCGTTTTTTCCATCAGGGTTAGCTTTGGCTAAAACCTGACTATGTATGTTTCATTTCCCTGTTTTAAAAGTGTAACATGGAAGGGCTTTAAAGTCAAAGCCAAGAGACTAACCAATACTAGCAAAAGCCAGTAGCAGATCAATGTATTTCTTCAGCTTGTTTGGACCTACAGAATCCTTTTCCACTTTTCCAGTGCAGGAGTCATGTGTGCTGTGCTGCTATGCTGTGCTAAGATGCTTCAGTCATGTCCAACTCTGTGCAACTCTATGAACTATAGCCTGCCAGGTTCCTCTGACCATGGGATTTTCCAGGCAAGAATACTGGAGTGGGTTGCCACTCCCTCCTCCAGGGGATCTTCCCGACCCAGGGATCAAACCCGCATCTCTTACAGTCTCTTGCATTGGCAGGCAGGTTCTTTACCACTAGTGCCAAGTCACAGGGGGACATAATTCATCATCTTGCAGTCAAATTCCTTTCTGAGTTATTGATTCTGTAGATGGGAAGTGAAGAAATGGACCTCTCAGGAGAATTATAAAATCTCCCCAAATTTAAATAGATTGGGAGCATCATGAGATTGGACGGATCATGGTGGAGAGTCCTGACAAAATGTGGTCCACTGGAGAAGGGAATGGCAACCCACTTGAGAATTCTTGCCTTGAGAACCCCATGAACAGTATGAAAAGTCAAAAAGATATGATACTGAAAGATGAACTCCCCAGGTTGGTAGGTGCCCAATATGCTACTGGAGAAGAGTGGAGAAATAGCTCCAGAAGGAATGAAGCAGCTGAGCCAACGGGGAAACAACACCCAGGTGTGGGTGTGTCTGGTGGTGAAAGTAAAGTCCGAAGCTGAAAGAACAATATGGCTAGGAACCTCCTGGAATGTTAGGTTCATGAATCAAGGTAAATTGGAAGTGGTCAAAGAGGAGATGGCAAGAGTGAACATAGACATTTTAGAAATCAGTTCACAGAATGGGTGAACTTAATTCAGATGACCATTATATCTACTACTGTGGGTTGGAATCCCTTAGAAGAAATGAAGTAGCCCTCATTGTCACCAAAAGAGTCTGAAATGCAGTACTTGGGTGCAATCTCAAAAACAACAAAATGATCTCTGCTTGTTTCCAAGGCTAACCATTCAGTATCACAGTAATCCAAGTCTATGCCCTAATCACTAATGCCAAAGAAGCTGAAGTCAAATGGTACTATGATGACCTACAAGAACTTCTAGAACTAACACCCAAAAAAGATGTTCTTTTCATCATAGGGGACTGGAATGCAAAAATAGGAATTCAAGAGACACCTGGAGTAAAAGGCAAGTTTGGACTTGGAGTACAAACTGAAGCAGGGCAAAGGCCCACAAAGTTTTACCAAGAGAATGCACTGGTCATAGCAAACACCCTCTTCCAACAACACAAGAGATGACTCTACATGTGGACATCACCAGATGGTCAACACCAAAAGAAGAAACCAGATTAATTACAAATTTGCAGCCAAAGATTGAGAAGCTCTATACGGTCAGCAAAAACAAGACTGGGAGCTGACTATAGCTCAGATCATGAACACCTTATGACCAAATTCAGACTTAAGTTGAAGAAAGTAGAGAAAACCACTACACTATTCAGGTATGACCTAAATCAAATCCTTATGATATACAGTGGAAATGACAGATAGACTCAAGAGATTGGATCTTATGGACAGAATACCTGAAGAACTATGGATGGAGGTTCATAACATTGTTCAGAAGGTGGTGATCTAAACCATCCCCAAGAAAAAGAAATGCAAAAAGGCAAAATGGTTGTCTGAGGAGGCTTTATAAATAATTGAGAAAAGAAGAGAAGCAAAAGGCAAAGGAGAAAAGATATACCTATCTGAATGCAGAGTTCCAAAAAAGACCAAGGAGGGATAAGAAAGCCTGCCTAAGTGATCAATGCAAAGAAATAGAGGAAAACAACAGAATGGGAAAGACTATAGATCTCTTCAAGAAAATTAGAGATACCAAGGGAACATTTAATGCAAAGATGGAAACAGTATGGACCTAACAGAAGTAGATGATATTAAGAAGAGGTGGTAAGAATACACAGAAGAACTATACAAAAGAGATCTTAATAACCCTGACAACCTTGATAGTGTGATCATTCACCTAGAGCCAAACATCCTGGAGTGTGAAGTCAAATGAGCCTTAGGAAGCACCACTACGAACAAAGCTAGTGGAGGTGATGGAATTCTAGCTGAGCTATTTCAAATCCTAAAAGATGATGCTGTGAAAATGCTGCACTCAATATGCTAGCAAATTTGGAAAACTCAGCAGTGGCCATATAATTGTAAAAGGTCAGTTTTCATTTCAATTCCAAAGAAAGACAATGCCAAAGAATGTTCAAACTACCACATAATTGCACTCATCTCATACGCTATCAAAGTAATGCTCAAAATTCTCCAACCTGGCTTCAGCAATATATGAACCGAGAACTTCCAGATGTTCAAGCTGGATTTAGAAAAGGCAGAGAAACCAGAGATCAAATTGCCAACATCCACTGGATCATAGAAAAAACAAGGGAATTCCAGAAAAACATCTACTTCTGCTTCAATGGATACACCAAAGCCTTTGACTGTGTGGATCACAACAGGCTGTTGAAAATTATTCAAGAGATGGGAATACCAGACCACCTGACCTGCCTCTTGAGAAACCTGTAGGCAGCTCAAGAAGCAACAGTTAGAACCAGACATGCAACAACAGATGGTTTCAAACTGGGAAAGGAGTATGTCAAGGCTGTATATTGTCACCCTGCTTATTTAACGTCTATAGCAGAGTACATCATGCAAAATGCCAAGCTAGACGAAGCGCAAGCTGGAATCAAGATTGCTGGGGGAAATATCAATAACCTCAGGTATGCAGACGACACCACCCTTATGGCAGAAAGCAAAGAGGAACTAAAGAGCCTCTTGATGAAGGTGAAAGAGGAGAGTAAAAAAGCTGGCTTAAAACTCAACATTCAAAAAATGAAGATCATGGCATCTGGTCCCATCACTTCATGGCAAACAGATGGGAAAACAATGGAAACAGTGACAGATTTTATTTTATTAGACTCCAAAATCACTGCAGATTTTGACTGCAGCCATGAAATTAAAAGACACTTGCTCTTTGGAAGAAAAGCTATGACCAACCTAGACAGCATATTAAAAAGCAGAGACATTTTTTCAGCCAACAAAGGTCTGTATAGTCAGAGCTATGGTTTTTCCAGTAGTCATATATGAATGTGAGAGTAGGACCATAAAGAAGGCTGAGTGCCAAAGAATTGATGCTTTTGAACTGTGGTGTTGGAGAAGACTCTTGAGAGTCCCTTGGACTGCAAGGAGATCAAACCAGTCAATCCTAAAGGAAATCAATCCTGAATATTCATTGAAAGGACTGATGCTGAAGCTGAAGCTCTGATACTCTATCCACCTGATGTGAAGAGCCGACTCATTAAAAAGACCCTGATTATGGGAAAGATTGAAGGTAGGAGGAAAAGGGGATGACAGAGGATGAGATGGTTGGATGGCATCACCGACTTAATGGACACGAGTCTGAGTAAGCTCCAGGAGTTGGTGAAGGACAAGGAAGCCTGGCGTACTGCGGTCCATGCGGTTAGTCATGAGTCAGAGTCAGACATGACTGAGTGACTGAACAACACCATTGCTACTCTCCTAGTTTTTCAAAGTGGAAAATGTATTAATAATGGGGACTCAGGAACCCTGAAAATTCAGAAGTGGAGCCGGAATGCTGTCAGGTCTCTGGATTCCCCACCTGGTTTAGGCCTTCATCATCTATCAGCAGCCCATCACTGAGTTCTCCTTTGGCATTCCTGACCTCAGGTTCCTCCAGCCACCACCCATTTGCAACACTCCCACCCACATTACAGTTCTAAAACATAAATGTGATCATGCTTTCTGCCCACTTACAGAATTCCATGGAAATTTTAAAAATTCAATCGTCATATGAAGAGTATTCAACCTTACAAATAATAAAAATGCTAATTAAAACAGCCATTTAATATCTTTTTGATTATCAAATGGGGACAGATGTCAAACAAAGACAGGATGGGTGTTGGCAAGAGAGTTAAGGAAGAGGCATTTCTATAAATACTTCTAGTGAAAGCATCAATTAGTATAACTCTTCTGAAAATCAATTTGGCTGTATAAAATCATAAGCATTAAGAAAATAGCCACATGCTTTAACCCTACCTCTAAGATTTCATCCTAAGAAGTAAAGAAAGTTATGAACAAAGATTTGTGTAGAAGAACAATGGCGGCAGATTAAAATTACTAACCTTGGTGGGATGAATCGGGAGATTGGATTGATGTGTGTACAGTACTATGTATAAAATAGGTAACTAACGAGAACCTACCATGTAGTACAGAGAACTCTACCCAATGCTCTTTGATGACCTAAATGGGAAGGATTTTTTGGATTCAGAAAAGAGGGGACATATGAATACGTATAGCTGATTCACTTTGCTGTACAGAAGAAACTAACACAACATTATGAAACAACTATACTCCAATAATAATTAATTTTTTAAAAAATCACCAACTTCATCAAAAACAATGTAAAACTCCAAGATTAGGAAAATGACATCTAGAAGTCCAGCTCAAGCCAGACCAGACACCTGCCTCCATCCATTCAGGCTGCTATAACAAAAATACTGCAGACTGGGTGGCCTGTAAACAACAGATGTTTATTTCTCACAGTTCTGGAGGGTGGGAAGTCCAAGATCAAGGTGCCGGCAGATTCAGTGTCTGGTAAGAGCCCACTTCCTGGCTCACAGCCACTCATCTTCTCACTGTATCCTCACATGATGGAGGGAGCTAGGGATTGCTCTGGGGTGGCTTTTACAAAAGATGTTAATTCCATTTATGAGGATGGCACTCTAGTGACCTAGTCACCTCCCAAAATCCACAGCTAGTAATACCATCACACCAAATGTTAGGATTTTAACATATGAATTTCCAGATCACATTCTGTCGATATAGCACACTGCAGGGCAGAACTCTGAGGATATGAAATTCTACAGCTATAATTAGCTTGCATATATTGACTAGTTTCTGGAGTAAGAAAAGAAGTGAAGCTGAGGGTTAAGTCTATGAATAAAGGAGTAGATGAAGAGGGGGAAATTGTCTCAATAAGGAATGCCCTGCAAAGTTGCTGATACTGCATTTTTAAATGATTTTTTAAAAATAGTACATACAAGTAACAAGGAATTCAAATAACATGGAATACACAAAGCTAAATTTTAACCCAAACACCACGACGTGAAATAAATTGTTATAAATACCAAAATGCATATCATTCCAGGAGCTCTCCATCATATATAAACTACATAGAAGAAACACTTTCATAAAAATAGGATCATAATATAACTTTTATTTTTATTAAAAAGTATTACATTTAATTTTGCTATAATTTTATAGAAAGAAGAGAAAATAAAGTAAAACTTAAAGGAATTGCTGAAGCCTAGATAAATATTTTTCTAGACCACTCCAGTTCAGATCAGTTCAGTTCAGTTACTCAGTTGTATCTGACTCTACAACCCCATGGACTGCAGCATGCCAGGCTTCCCTGTGCATCACCAACTCCTGGAGCTTGCTCAAACTCATGTCCATTAGTTGGTGATACCATCCAACCATCTCATCCTCTGTCGTCCCCTTCTCCTCCTGCCTTCAATCTTTTCCATAATCAGGGTCTTTTCTAACAATTCGGTCTTTGCATCACATGGCTAATGTATTGCAGCTTCAGCTTTAGCATCAGTCCTTTCAATGAATATTCAGGACTGATTTCCTTTAGGATGGACTGGTTGGATATCCTTGCAGTCCAAGGGACTCTCAAGAGTCTTCTCCAACACCACAGTTCAAAAGCATCAATTCTTCGGCACTCAGCCTTCTTCACAGTCCAACTCTCACATGCATACATGACCACAGGAAAAACCATAGCCTTGACTAGACGGACCTTTGTTGGCAAAGTAATGTCTCTGCTTTTAAATATGCTATCTAGGTTGGTCATAACTTTCCTTCGAAGGAGTAAGCGTCTTTTAATTTCATGGCTGCAGTCACCATCTGCAGTGATTTTGGAGCCCAAGAAAATAAAGCCTGACACTGTTTCCATTGTTTTCCCGTCTATTTGCCATGAAGTGATAGGACCAGATGCCATCATCTTCATTTTTCAAATGTTGAGTTTTAAGCCAACTTTTTCACTCTCCTCCTTCATTTTCATCAAGAGGCTCTTTCATTCTTCACTTTCTGCCATAAGGGTGGTGTCATCTGCATATCTGAGGTTATTGATATTTCTCCCGGCAATCTTGATTCCAGCGTGTGCTTCATCTAACCCAGCATTTCACATGATGTACTCTGCTATAGAAGTTAAATAAGCAGGGTGACAATATATAGCTTTGACATACTCCTTTCCCAATTTGGAACCAGTCCATTGTTCCATGTCTGGTTCTAACTGTTGTTTCCTGACCTGCATACAGATTTCTCAGGAGGCAGGAAAGGTGGTCTGGTATTCCTATCTCTTGAAGAATTTTCCACAGTTTGTTGTGATCCACACAGTCAAAGGCTTTGGCATATCCATTGAAGCAGAAGTAGATGTTTTTCTGGATTCTCTTGCTTTTTCAATGATCCAGTAGATGTTGGCCATTTGATCTCTAGTTTCTCTGCCTTTTCTAAATCTAGCTTGAACATCTGGAAATTCTCAGTTCACGTACTGTTGAAGTCTCGCTTGGAAAATTTTGAGCTTTACTTTGATAGCATGTGAGATGAGTGCAATTGTGCAGTAGTTTGAATATTCTGTGGCACTGCCTTTCTTTGGGATAGGAATGAACAGTGACTTTTTCCAGTCCTGTGACCACTGCTGAGTGTTCCAAATTTGCTGGCATTTCGAGTGCAGCACTTTCACAGCATTATCTTTTAGGATTTGAAGTAGCTCAGCTGGAATTCCATCACCTCCACTAGCTTTGTTCGTAGTGATGCTTCCTAAGGCCCACTTGACTTCGCACTCCAGGATGTCCGGCTCTAGGTAAGTGATCACACCATGGTGGTTATCTGCGTCATCAAGGTCTCTTTTGTATACTTCTTTTGTGTATTCTCGCCACCTCTTCTTAATATCTTCTGCTTCTGTTAGGTCCGTACTGTTTCTGTCCTTTATTGTGCTTGTCTTTGCATGAAATATTCCCTTGGTATCATTTTATGAAATTAAAGTAAAAAAGGTTTAAGGAAAAAACAGATTGGAGTCATTTAAGATCTGTACATGTTTTTGTACACACTGCTATTTTTTAAAGGATAACCATCAAGGACCAACTGTATAGCACATGGATCTCTCCTCAATGATATTTGGCAGCCTGGATGGGAGGGGAGCTTGGGGAAGAGTGGTACATGTATATGTATGACTGAGTTGCTCCACCGTGCACCCGAAACTTACAACATTGGTAATTGGTTTGCTCCCATGTAAAATTAGAAGTTAAAAATAAAAGATCTGTATATGTTTTCATTTTAGACAAAAATTAAAAAATTATAGACAAAAATACTGTCTCTAATGAAAGATAAGGAAATGGCATTTCTCATATTTCCTTTCCTAGTCTTAGTTTTTCAGTTATATTATTCTTTCTTCCAGTGAAAATGTATATAATAATACCTATTTTCTGTTCTATCACCATAGTCTCATAGTTGTTTGACCTTAATTCTACAACTTCTGGGGTTTTTTAAGTAAAGGGAAGGTAAACAGAAAATTCAAGAGACTTGCCTTCTGTTTGGGGAGGTAAGGGGGTTGAATGAAGGGGCGACAGACAGAGAACTTCAGTCATGTGGGTTCTGTGTTCATGATCATTTTTGTGTTTACTCCTAGTCCATTTACAAAATTGATATGATATGCATCATATCACAGTCAAAGTTTGATACTATTTTCAAAGTTCTGAAGGAAAAGTAACTGTCAGTTGAGGACTATAAGCCCAGAAAAACTATCTTTCAGAAATGAAAGCGGAAAAAAGAAACGAAAGCAAAATAATGACATTGTCAAATAAATAGAAGTATGATACTCTATCGCAGCATTGCTTTACTAAAGGGGCTCCTAAAATGTGTATTCTAGGAAGAAAGAAAATACTACTATAAGGAGGTCTGTGATGCAAGAAGGAAATGAAAACAAGAAAACTGACAAACGCGAGGGTAAATCCAAGCTAACAATTTCTGTGAAAAATGAGGGAACACTTTCCATGAGGGCTAGTATGACTTTGGGGGTATTAAAAGGAAAATGACTGGCCCCACTCACTCAAGAAAATAGATTCAAACATTCTGAAAAAAATTGCCAAACTAAATTTAGTTTATATTAACACGTCACATATCATGATCAAATTTAGCTTAGCCCTGGCAGGTAAAGCTTCCCTGGTAGCTCAGACTCTAAAGAATCTGCCTTCCACACGGGAGACCTGGATTCGATCCCTGAATCAGGAAGATTCCCTGGAGAAGGGAATAGCTACCCACCCCAGTATTCTTACCTGGAGAATCCCATGGACAGAGGAGCCTGGCGGGCTACAACCCATGGGGTTGCAGAGTTGGACATGAGCGACTAACCCATTCACTTTCACTTTCAGGAAGGTGACAACATTTAACATAGACAAATATAAAACATAATTTTCTACATTAAGAAATCAAAGGAGAAAAAAAAATCACATAATCATGTCACAGGTGCAAAAAAGGAATTGGATAAAATTTAACACTTTTATCCCTTGGCTTATAACCTCTCTAACTCTGTTTCCTGCTACGCTTTCCCTGGCTCATTCAGTTTCAGGTATGCTGGTCTCCTTGCTGTTTCTTTTCTTTTCTGTTTCCATGGCTTGGGTCTCTCCCTTTTATTAATTTATTTATTTGGCTGCCTCAGGTCTTGGTTGTAGCATGTAGCATCGTTGTTGAAGCATGCAGGATCATTCATTCTGGCTCCACATGGGCGCCAGAATCAGGGATCAAACCCATGTCCCCTGCATTGCAAGGTGGATTCTTAACCACTGAACCACCAGGAAAGTACCCTGCTTGCTGTTTCTTAAACAAGCCATCCAGCCTCTGACCTCAGTCTTTTGCGCCTGCTACTCCCTCTGCCTGGAATGCATTCCGTGTAATTATTTGCATAGCTCACTTTCTTTTCTACTTTCAGGATTCACTCAGACATCACCTGGTCCTTGCAGCCTTCCCTCATCCCTGTATTGAAAATTGCATCCCTCATCCCACATCCTGTTATCCCCTTCCTGGCCATCCCTTTCCTTGCCTTGTCATCTTCTAGCACACCATATAATATTTATTTGCTGTGTTTTCCTCCTCCACACTGCAAGCTCCATGAGAACAGAACATATTGCCTGTTTTGTTTTGAGATGTATCCCTAACAGTTAGACTGAGTGAGCCTTTTTTGCTCACTTCCTCTCTCTCTCCATTTCCCTGATCCCAGTAACAGTATAAAGATGTCCCCTCAATTTGATCGTCTCCATCCGGATTTGAGCATGTTTCAATTTATAGCATCACTTTCAGGAGGATGTATAGAGTTACCCCTTGGTATCTGTGTGAAAGTGTTAGTAGCTCAGTCATACCCGACTCTTTAAGATCCCATGGACTATAGCCCTGCCAAGCTCCTCTGTCCAAGGGATTTCCAGACAAGAATACTGGTTAGTTATTACCTTCTCCAGGGGATCTTCCCAAGCCAGGGATTGAACCCCGGTCTCCTGCACTGCAGGAGGATTCTTCACAATCTGAGCCACCATCTGTGGGGATTCCAGAACCCCCACAGACACCGCAATCCCAGGAAGCTCAAATCCCTTGTGTTAAATGGCACAGTATTTGGCTATAACCTATAAACATCCTCTTGTAAACTTTGCATCATTTGTGGATTACTTAGAATACCTAATGCACTATAATATTTTTGTTCTGTTTTTACTATATTTTACAATGGCTCTTAAGGATCATTATTTAGAGTCCTTCCTTGATCTGACCCAACTTCAAGTGTCCTGGTGTTATAAGCATCTGGAATTAGAAGATCTTAATCAGTCAGTGTTTACTGACTACCTACTATGTGCTCCACCCTGCACCCAGAGCTATGGAGATGAATAAAAAGTAACCGTCTCTGCCTTCCCAGAATTTACCAGTTCAGGAGATAAGATGTATTCCTCCAAAACAGTTCAAGACAGGTGATAAGCGCTCCACTCTGTGCTCCAGCTCAGCCTAAAGGTTTGCTAAGATGGATTACATCCATGGGGTAGAGCCCAAGAGATCATTTTGTCCAGCTTCTCAATACTGAAGTACTCGTCGTAAATGCCTGTTTGTGAGCAGCCATTACTGGTCATTTACTGAAAACTGCAAGTGGCACTTATAAAGACTGCAATGTCTTATACACCTCCTCTGAATAAGGGATATCACCAACAAAGAAAGCTGAATCATGAAGCAAAGAAGGGAGGTACTGCAGCAAAAACTACCGGCCACAACATCACCTGACCGCACCCGTTCACCCCACGATTTAGGTTCTGATTTTCACTCTTCATTGCTCACCTGCATGGGTGTGTGCACACAAACACCATCTGTGTGTGCCCCTTCCTACCCACACAAATCTGTACACCCCCATCTCTGAACTCAGTCTTTCCCTCCTCATTCTTTCTGCCCCACTGGTATCAGGGAAGGGGCACCACCAGTGTCAGAAGTGTCAGAACCACCAGTGTCCCATCTCCAAGGGTCTGATCTCCAGAGGTAATTTCACCCAACAATGCATTTTCCTGATTTAACTTCCCTTGTCACATTCTCTATCATGATTCTAAATTGCCCTCAATGATGTTAACCCAGGCCAAGAATTTTAGGTGGAAGATCATATAGAATGGAATGCAATGTAAGAAGAGGTGTCAATGATCGAAGACTTGTTCTTCTTTTTCCCATCATGGTGGCATTTGAAATTTTTCTATTACTCATTTGGATTCCAATCTCTGAGACTCCCTCTCTTTCTCCTAGCTTCTAAGTCAAACAGATTTTTTTCTCAGAAAAATAACCCTTCAGCTACTACCAGGGACAGACTGGTATGTGGGCTACAACAGATGTACGAGACAAGTTCTACAGGCATGTGAAAGGGTTCATTGTCAAGACAATTTTTCTAATGCAGCTTTTCCTCTTAAGTGCCATTTATCATCTTTCAGATGTGGAACTCCTTATAAAAATATTAGATTCTCTTTTTTCACAAGTCCTATTTGTTATTTTACCCTTGATTCAGGACAGGCTTCGAAATTAGATTGACTCGTTTCATTTCTGCTTGCTAATTCCCTTTCTTGACTTCCACTTCTAATTTTTTCCCTTTGCCTTGAAATTCAAATTATATTCCAACACTTTGAAAAACAACGTCAATTAGAATTTGGCACTTCTCAGGGAGGTAGGGGAAGGATTGGGGGAAGGGATAGGTAGGGAGTTTGGGATGGACAGGTATACACCACTATATTTAAAATAGAGAACCAGCAAGGACCTACTGTATAGCACAGGGAACTCTGCTCAATCTTATATGGCAGCCTGGATAGGAGGGGATTTGCGGGGAGAAAGGATACATGTGTATTTGTGGCTGAATCCCTTTGCTGTCCACCTGAAACTATCACATTGTTAATCGGCTATAATCCTATATAAAATAAGGGTTTTTTTATGCAAAAAAAAAAAAAAAGAATTTGGCCATTTTGTGGAAGCTGTTTGTTCCCAAAATGCCTTTAAGCACATCCACATTGATGTTTTGGTGGACCCACACCCAAAGGAAACTGAGGGTGACTACAAAGTCACCTGGTGTGTGTCTTAGGAATGACAATGTCTCTGATGTCGTGAAGCCTTTGCTGCAAAGAGGAAAGAGACCCAGTTGTTTTACAATTATTACATCCAGGAACTTCCCTGGTCATCCGGTGGTTAAGACTCCCAACTTCCATTGCAGGGGGTGCAGGTTTGATCACTGGTCGGGAAACTAAGACTCCCATGCATTATTTGGTGAAGCCAAAAAGTAAAACTTGGGAAAAATAACTCTGAGAACAAAGTTATTAAGTCCAATGACGATAGACTGTTAGAGCACAGAGCTGTCGCATGCCCCCTACTATTTGGTGAAGCCAAAAAGTAAAAACTGGGAAAAATAACTCTGAGAACAAAGTTATTAAGTCCAATGATGATAGACTGTTAGAGCACAGAGCTGTCCACGCCCCCTGATTTACGGAGGTGTGATAGGGAAAGGAGCATTAGTCACAGAGCATTATCTGAGAGTTATCCTCAGGTCCTGACCCACAGAGGATGCCAGGTCATGTCACAAGAGCATGTCTGAAGAGGTTGGCAAAGCCAGGGTTTCCTGACATAAGAATCAGAAATACAAATGCATAACCAATCGGTTCACTTCAGTTCAGTCACTCAGTTGTGTCTGACTCTTTGTGACCCCATGAACCGCAGCACGCCAGGCCTCCCTGTCCATCATCAACTCCTGGAGTTTACTCAAACTCATGTCCATTGAGTCAGTGATCAACTATCTCATCCTCTGTCGTCCCCTTCTCCTCCTGCCCTCAATCTTTCCCAGCATCAGGGTCTTTTCAAATGAGTCAGTTCTTAGCATTAGGTGGCCAAAGTATTGGAGTTTCAGCTTCAGCATCAGTCCTTCCAATGAACACCCAGGACTGATCTCCTTTAGGAAGAACTGGTTGGATCTCCTTGCAGTCCAAGGGATTCTCAAGAGTCTTCTCCAACACCACAGTTCAAAAGCATCAATTCTTCTGTGCTCAGCTTTCTTTATAGTCCAACTCTCACATCCATACATGACTATTGGAAAAACCATAGCCTTGACTAGATGGACCTTTGTTGGCAAAGTAATGTCTCTGCTTTTGAATATGCTGTCTGTTGCTGCTACTGCTAAGTCGCTTCAGTCGTGTCCCACTCTGTGTGACCCCATAGACGGCAGCCCACTGGGCTCCCCCATCCCTGGGATTCTCCAGGCAAGAATACTGGAGTGAAAAGTCTACAAGCAATAAATGCTGGAGAGGGTGTGGAGAAAAGGGAACCCTCTTACACTGTTGGTGGGAATGCAAACTAGTGCAGCCACTATGGAGAACAGTGTGGAGATTCCTTAAAAAACTGGAAATAGAACTGCCTTATGATCCAGCAATCCCACTGCTGGGCATACACACTGAGGAAACCAGAATTGAAAGAGACACATGTACCCCAGTGTTCATCACAGCACTGTTTATAATAGCCAGGACATGGAAGCAACCTAGATGTCCATCAGCAGATGAATGGATAAGAAAGCTGTGGCACATATACACAATGGAGTATTATTCAGCCATTAAAAAGAATACATTTGAATCAGTTCTAATGAGGTGGATAAAACTGGAGCCTATTATACAGAGTGAAGTAAGCCAGAAAGAAAAACACCAATACAGTATACTAATGCATATATATGGAATTTAGAAAGATGGTAACAATAACCCTGTATACGAGACAGCAAAAGAGACACTGATGTGTAGAACAGTCTTTTGGACTCTGTGGGAGAGGGAGAGGGTGGGATGATTTGCGAGAATGGCATTGAAACATGTATAATATCATATATGAAACGAGTCGCCAGTCCAGGTTCGATGTACAATACTGGATGCTTGGGGCTGGTGCACTGGGAAGACCTAGAGGGATGGTATGGGGAGAGAGGAGGGTTCAGGATGGGGAACACATGTATACCTGTGGCGGATTCATTTTGATGTATGGCAAAACCAATACAACATTGTAAAGTTAAAAAATAAAATTAAAAAAAATTTTTTAATAAAATAAAAATAAAAAAAAGAATACTGGAGTGGTTTGCCATTTCCTTCTCCAGTGCATGAAAGTGGAAAGTGAAAGTGAAGTCGCTCAGCTGTGTCCGACTCTTAGTGACCCCATGGACTGCAGCCTACCAGGCTCCTCAGTCCATTTTCCAGGCAAGAGTACTGGAGTGGGGTGCCATTGCCTTCTCTGAATATGCTGTCTAGGTTGGTCATAACTTTCCTTCCAAGGAGTAAGCATCTTTTAATTTCATGGCTGCAAACACCATCTGCAGTGATTTTGGAACCCCCAAAAATAAAGTCTGACACTGTTTCCACTATTTCCCCATCTATTTGTCATGAAGGGATGGGGCCAGATGCCATGATCTTAGTTTTCTGAACGTTGAGCTTTAAGCCAACTTTTTCACTCTCCTCTTTCACTTTCATCAAGAGGCTCCTTAGTTCTTCTTCACTTTCTGCCATAACGGTGGTATCATCTGCATATATGAGGTTATTGATATTTCTCCCAGCAATCTTGATTCCAGCTTGTGTTTCTTCCAGTCCAGCATTTTTCATGATGTGCTCTGCATATAAGTTAAATTAGCAGGGTGACAATATACAGCCTTGACATACTCGTTTTCCTATTTGGAACCAGTCTGTTGTTCCATGTTCAGTTCTAACTGTTGCTTCCTGACCTGCATATAGGTTTCTCAAGAGGCAGGTCAGGTGGTCTGGTATTCCCATCTCTTTCAGAATTTTCCACAGTTTATTGTGATCCACACAGGCTATGCTTTGGCATAGTCAATAAAGCAGAAATAGATGTTTTTCTGGAACTCTCTTGCTTTTTTGACGATCCAGCAGATGTTGGCCATTTGATCTCTGATTCCTCTGCCTTTTCTAAAACCAGCTTGAACATCTGGAAGTTCACAGTTCAATATTGCTGAAGCCTGGCTTGGAGAATTTTGAGCATTACTTTACTAGCGTGTGAGATGAGTGCAATTGTGTGGTAGTTTGAGCATTCTTTGGCATTGCCTTTCTTTGGGATTGGAATGAAAACTGACCTTTTCCAGTCCTGTGGCCACTGCTGAGTTTTCCAAATTTGACATATTGAGTGCAGCACTTTCACAGCATCATCTTTTAGGCATAACCGATAGATATCAGAAATCAGGAAAAGCTGCTCTAGGTGTGCGGTGGACCAGAAAAGAAAACTAGATGTTGGAGGCAAATTCTGGAAATGGGCTAGTGTCCTTTGCCACTTTCCTTCTTTTTGTAAGGGCTCGAGAAGGGCAGGGGCTTCCCCAGGTGGCTCATTGGTTAAGAATCTGCCTGCAATTCAGGAGACGCTGGAGATATGGGTTCAATTTCTGGGTTGGGAAGATCCCCTGGAGAAGGGCACAGCAACCCATTCCAGTATTCTTGCCTGGAGAATCCCATCCACAAAGGAGCCTGGCAGGCTACAGACTATAGGGTTGCAAAGAGTCGGACATAACTGAAGTGACTTAGCACATGGAAGGGGCAGAGTTCAGGAACTTCTGGCCCAACAGCTGTGCTGAATGAGGCTCACCAACAGGCAGCTCCACGTGGTTTTCCCAACTGAAATTAATCACTGGCTCCCCAGACTCCCATAGCCCTTCGTTACCTCATTTATAGCCCTTGAAATAATAGATGTGGAAGTGCTTTGTAAACTGAAAAGCACTGTACAAATGTCAGATGTTGGTGGCTTAGCAGGGGAGCAATAGATAATGCATTTCTTCCATTCCTGAGTCAGAAACCAGTGGAGACAGAGACACATGGGGAGTCAGCCAGATTGCAGATCAACTCATCAGACTTACTACAGATAACAGCTGGTACAGATTCAGGGCCACAGTGAACTTCCTCACATTTCGCCCCAGAATTAAACTTATCCACCCAGGTCTGATTGCCTGCAAAACAGGTAGACCAAGGAACTGATCAGAGTTCCTTGGCTCATCAGATGAGTCAAAATAGGCTAATCAGAGGCATCAACCTCCTCCCCTAGGAAGTGTGAGGTAAGGAGCAGGGTAAGGGGAAGCCAGAGTGTTACTCTAAGTCAGTGGTCCCCAACCTTTTTTTGGCACCAGGGGCTAATTTGTGGAAGACAATTTTTCCATGGACTAGGAGGTTGGTTTTGGAATTATTAAAGCATATTATATTTATTATGCACCTTGTTTTTATTATTATTATTACTACATCAGCTCCACCTCAGATCATCAGGCATTAGATCCCAGAGGTTGGGGACTCCTGTTCTAAGTCCCTCATATTGAAACACAAAGAGAAGTATAAACCATCCATTCCTCATAAAGGACTTTCTGTGCTTCATGCTTCAGTCCCTCATGCGTATATACCCTGCAGGCTCTATGTTAGATGCTGGAAATGTAGAAATCAATGAGACCTCAAAGCATTTATAATCTAGCAGAAACTATTAACAATCCAAGGATTTTCCAGGTGGCTCAGTGGTGAAGAATCTGCCTGCCAATGCAGGAGACTTGGGAGACGTGGGTTCAATATCTGGGCTGGGAAGATTCCCTGGAAGAGGAAATGGCCACCCACTCCAGTATTCTTGCCTGCGAAATCCCATGGACAGAGGCTGGCAGGCTATAGTTCAGGGGGTCGCAAAGAGTAGGACACGACTGAGCAAGCACATACTCATTAACAATCCAATGTGATAGCCATACATTAGGAAGCCGTGCATTCAGAAGGGCAGAGTTCATTCTCCTTGGGTGAACTGGGAAGGTTTCACAGAGCAGGTGATAAGTCATTTGGCTCTTGGATTTTGTGTAGGCATTTACCAGATGGAGAAGCAAAGGAAGGGAATTATTCCCAGTAAGGGAAGCATCAGAGCAAAGACAGGAAAGGTGAAACTATGAAATGAAATGAGGCACAAATAAACACACACAAAAAGGCCTCAAGAGTACAAAGCTATATACTATCATATCTTACTTTTCTACACACCAAGGTTAAAGGCAAAATTCGGATGAAAATCTGTGCTTTTCTTGGGAGGCGGGTGGGAGGAAGGGCCATGAGGGATGACATCTATGTGTACTTATAGCAAAGGAGGAAAGGAAAGATATACCCATCCAAATGCAGAGTTCCAAAGAATAGCAAGGAGAGATAAGAAAGCCTTCCTAAGTGATCAGTACAAAGAAATAGAGGAAAACAATAGAATGAGAAAGACTAGAGATCTCTTCAAGAAAATTAGAGATACCAAGGGAACATTTCATGCAAATATGGGCACAATAAAGGACAGAAATGGTATGGCCCTAACAGAAGTAGATGATATTAAGAAGAGGTGGCGAGAATACACAGAAGGACTATACAAAGGAGATCTTAATAATCCAGATAACCATGATGGTATGATCACTCACCTAGAGCCAGACATCCTGGATATGACGTCAAGTGGGCTTTGGGAATCATCACTATGAACAAAGCTAGTGGAGGTGATGGAATTCCAGAAGAGTTACTTCAAATCCTAAAAGACAATGCTGTGAAAGTGTGCACTCAAAATGCCAGCAAATTTGGAACACTCAGCATTGGCCACAGGACATTCCTATCCCAAAGAAAGGCAATGTCACAGAATGTTCAAACTACTGTACAATTGCACTCATCTCTCACATGCTAGCAAATAATGCTCAAAATTCTCCAAGCAAGGCTTCAACAGTATATGAACCAAAAACTTTCAGATGTTCAAGCTGGATTTAGAAAAGGCAGAGGAACCAGAGATCAAATTGCCAACATTCATTGGATCATCGAAAAAGCAAGAGAATTCCAGAAAAACATCTACTTCTGCTTCAGTGGATATGCCAAAGCCTTTGACTGTGTGGATCACAACAAACTGGAAAATTCTTCAAGAGATGGGAATACCAGACCACCTTTCCTGCCTCCTGAGAAAACTGTATGCAGGTCAGGAAGCAAGTTAGAACCAGACATGGAACAATGGACTGGTTCCAAATTGGGAAAGGAGTATGTCAAGGCTATATGTTATCACCCTGTTTATTTAACTTCTATGAAGAGTACATCATGTGAAATGCTGGGCTAGATGAAGCACACACTAGAATCAAGATTGCTGGGAGAAATATCAATAACCTTAGATATACAGATGACACCACCCTTATGGCAGAAAGCAAAGAGGAACTAAAGAGCCTCTCGATGAAAGTGAAAGAGGAGAGTGAAAAAGCTGGCTTAAAACTCAACATTCAAAAAATGAAGATCATGGCATCTGGGCCCATCACTTTATGGCAAGTAGATGGAGAAACAATGGAAATAGTGACAGACTTGATTTTCTTGGACTCCAAAAGCACTGCAGATAATGACTGCAGCCATGAAATTAAAAGATGCTTGCTCCTTGGAAGAAAAGCTATGACCAACCTAGTTAGCATATTAAAAAGCAGAGACATTACTTTGCCGACAAAGGTCCATATAGTGAAAGTTATGGTTTTTCCAATAATTATTTATGGATGTGAGAGTTGGACCATAAAGAAAGCTGAGCACTAAAGTATTGATGCTTTTGAACTGTGGTGTTGGAGAAGACTCTTGAGAGTCCCTTGCACTGCAAGGAAATCAAACCAGTCAATCCCAAAGGAAATCAGTCCTGAATATTCATTGGAAGGACTAATGCTGAAGCTGAAGAAGCTCCAGTACATTAAATGTGGTGTGAAGAACTGATTCATTGGAAAAGACCCTGATGCTGGGAAAGATTGAAGGCAGGAGGAGAAAGGAACAACAGAAGAGACAGTTGGATGGCATGACCCACTCAATGGACATGAGTGTGAGCAAGCTCCGGGAGTTGACCGTGGACAGGGAAGCCTGGCGGGCTGCAGTCCACGGGGTCACAGAGAGTCGGACACAACTAAGCGACTGAAATAAACTGATGGCTAATTCACTTTGTTGTACAACATTGTAAAGCAACCATACCCTAATAAATAAATAAATTTTACAAAAAGATTTTTAAAAAGAAATAATTGTAAACATAGAAAAAAATCGTTCTGAAATAAAATTAATCTCAGTAGAAGCTCAGTGAGAGCTTCAATCTCACAGGTGGCTCAGTGGTAAAGAATCTACCTGCCAAGGGGGAGATGAGGGTTCGATCCCCGGTAGGGAAGATACCCTGAAGGAGGAAAGGACAATCCACTCCAGAATTCTCGCCTAGAAAGTTCCACGGATAGAGGAGCCTGGTGGGCTACAGTTCATGAGGTAGCAAAGAGCTGGACATGCCTTAGCGACTAAACAACAACAAAAATCCATGCTTTTAATCTCAAGATAAAACAGTAATTTTTCTCTCTAATCCTATTAACATATGTAACGAGAAATTGTGGAATTTGCTTTTGTTTCTTTTTCTAAAAATAAGTCCCTAAAACATCTTAAAGAAGACACAACCTTTATGAACTGCAGCAGAAGCAGTTCAGTTTTGGAGTTCTTTACCAAAAGGTACAGTTCGACAGACAATAAAAAACAAAAGGGGATACCACTATTAACGCACTTCTATTGAAACATTAAAGGAAATTTACATAGGCTACAGCAACATTTAGTGAATTCCCCCCCTTTTTTTTTTTGAGAAGATCTTTTATTTGTTACATCTGATGTGTCTGTCTATCTCACAAATTAGTTAGATGCCATTTGAACAAATATTTTTTCTTAAATCAACTTGATACTAACATTTATCCATTCAGTTCAGTTCAGTCCCTCAGTCGTGTCTGACTCTGAGACCCTATGGACTGCAGCATGCCAGGCCTCCCTGTCCATCATCAACTCCTGGAGCTTACCCAAACTCTCCTCTTTCACTTTCATCAAGAGGCTCTTTAGTTCTTCTTCCCTTTCTGCCATAAGGTGGTGTCATCTGCATATCTGAGGTTGTTGATATAAATGGGGAAAAATCCAAGAGCAGGTACCACTGAATAGCCAGCATATCACAGGATACTAGAGGTCTTCAAAATAAGTTCACTTCAAAAAGTGTATTTAAAAATAATCAATGAATTATGGTTACTATTTGTTGATAATACAACTTTTTTTTAACACTATGGTAGACACTTGGCTAGCAGCTCATTCATTCTTCCCAAGAATATGTAAAAAGTGAATTATTAGCCTTATTTTCAGAGATGTAGCTCAGAGAGCCTACCCTTTACTACTATCATATGGCCACAAACACAGGGACTGGCATCTGAATTGAGGTCTGTCTGAAGCTCAGATCATGTTGGATGTGCTTAGCGCTTTCTGAAATAACTATTACTGATTAATTTACATAATCTCACCTCTGTAAACACAGTCTAGTAACTTTCTGTAAAATCCCCTTTCTTATCCTGTCTACTTCAAACCTAGTCAGAAACTCTCTCCTCAGTAGCTCTCTTCAAGACAAATAAAGCCTTCTTCAGATAAGGGAATACCCTCCCCTTAATCATGTATGTTTTCTGTTCTTAACATATATATTTGCAATATGTATGAGCTATGTGATAGTTACAAGCTATGTAGGTGAGAATACAAGTTCCCATTCAATGTGTAGAGAATTCACTTGTCATTCCAGAATAAAATCCCTATTCAAACACATTTCCCACTGTTCTCCATACATTGAAAAGCAAAATATTTTGGCTCTTTTCTACAAGTTTAAATTTTTAGGATCCTCCTGTATGCAGTTGTCATAATTTTGTTTTTGAGCAGCTTTCCTTCATCCTAGGGAATGAAATTGCATCCATCTGTCATCTGAACTTTTTCAAAGAAGCTTTCTCCAAAATCTGAGGACAGTCCTTGCCTATAAAGTCAAAGATATCAGAGTCACTTTCTCCAACTGTTCCCATCACATCCATTCACCAGATACTTTTTTCGGATTTTAAAGGCACCCCAGAGCCTGTGCCCTTCATCCCCCTCTGTCTTGTTCCCAGCCCCCACCTGACCCTGTTAATCTGCTTGGGGGTTACCTTTGACCCCTGATGACTCATCTGGGCTTCACAACAGCATCCTCAACAAACACCAGTCAGAACTCTTGACAGAATATTTCCAAATGTCAGTTTGTCCCCACCTTCTGCGTGGCAGTGCTTCTGTTTCCAGGGGCCCATTGTTTTGTCATGGTTATGACTATGACATAGTTAAGAGTACCGAATTAGAGGAAAAACTTTCCAACAAAATAACAAGGAGTAAGTATATTTAATATAGAAAAAGATGACACAAAAAATTAAGGTCTTCAATTAACAAGTGAATAAAGAAACAATTCACCAAAATTAAACACGATTAATAAACTCAGATGAAATTTTCACCTTCTCAAGTAATCAAAGTAATACAAATTGAAACAATGAAAAAATAAAGTTTGGTAATAAAAATATTTAAAAGATGATATCCAATGTTGCAAAGGTTTAGGAAGACAGATACTCTGGTCAATGGGTAAAATTTTTGATGAAAGAAATATCAGGGTGTTTACTTTCAACTTGAAGATTTTCTCATAAGGATAAAATGGATAAAATATTTACACAAAATACTCAGCACTTTTTGTATACTCAGCAGTATTGGTAATAGCAACAAAATTAGAAGTATCCTTGGGCTTCCCTGGTGGCCCGGTGGTTAAGACTGTGCTTCCACTGCAGGGGACACAGTTTCAATCTCTGGTTGTGGAACTAAGATCCCACATGCCAAGCAGCATGGCCAAATTAAATAAATAGTAAAAATTTAAAAGCCCTTCTTCTTTAAAAAAGAAGTATCCTTAATGTCTATTTTTAGACAAATAGTTTTATGATGCTAATAAAGACTTTCATGCATATGAAAATATGTATGTATGTATAATTAGGGAAATACAAGCAGATATGCATAAAAAAGACAAAAGGAATTAGCGACTATTGAACTTAAATGATGGAACTATGAGTAATCTTTAATCTCACCCAACTTTTCTATGTTACTGAATTTTTTTTAAATCATAATATATCTATAATAAGGGGGAAAACTTTTAAAAAGGCACTTGAATTGATAATCAAGAGACCTCTGTCTAGTCTAAGTTCTACCACTAAAAAATTATTGTGCTTTGAATAATTCACATCATCTTTCTGAGCAGAATTGTAGATCTGGGAGTGTGGTGGCTTTGTAGTGTGTCATCTTGACAAAACAAAACTGGTTCTTAAAATTCCTTTCCCTATGAGTTCCCAGTGGGGTTGCAGAAGACTCAGACATTACTAAGCTACTAAACAACAACAATGTTATCATATCACTATATGTCTTAGAGACTATAAAAGTGACTAACTAAAAGAACCCAAAACAGGAATGGTTGAAAAAAGTGATTGTCCTAGGGAATGAGCCTCGAAGTGAGAACAATGTCTCCTTGGAACCCTGAGGCTCCTTGAGCGGAGGGATTGGCTCAGAGTGAAGGCTGCATAGGTGACCAGGATCTGGAGACAGAGAGAATAATTCAGGTCTGATGACTTGTTAGACTCTCTCAGTCAAGCTGAGTGCAGAACTGGACTTTTAATTATGCAGGCTATCTGAGTACCTTTGGGCTGCTTTAACAAAATACCACAAACTGGGAGGCTTATAAACAATAGAAATTCATTTCCCACAGATCTAGACACTGGAAAGTTCAAGATCAAGGTGCTGGCAGATTTGATGTCCCCCGAAAATCAGCCTCCTCAGAGTCTTCTCACTGTGTCCTCGTGAGAAGGACGAGGGAGCTCTCTCATAAGGGCATCAATCCCATTCATGAAGATTCTATTCTCATTACCTCATCACTTCCAAAGGCCCTACCTCCAAAAACCATCACCAGGTTGGTTAGGATTGCAACATATGAAGGCAGGGGCCACACATTCAGACCATAGCATAAGCCAGCAAGTCTGATTTTGAATTGGCTCTCTGGATTTTGTCTTAAAAATGACCAACATAGGAAGGTGCCTGGTGGTCCAGTGGCTAAGATCCCATGCTCCCAATGCAGGGGGCCCAATGCATGCTCCCAGTTAGGTTCAGTCCCTGGTCTGGGAACTAAGATCCCCACTAAGACCTAGCGCAGTCAAAGAAATTTGCTAAATACGTAAAAAGAATGTTTTAAGAAGGCCCCATACACACCAACAGCCTCTACTCCCTCCCCGCCTCCAGTGGACGACCTTGCCTTCCTGTCTTTGCAAACCTGTGTGTGTTGGATGCCAAGTACTGTGTATCTGCCTAGCAAGTTGAAAGTTCCTTGCTTTATGAATTAATAATAGAATTCTATTTTAAGTGGTAAGTCCAAGTTTATCTAGCAATGCTGTCTTTAAATCTAAGGAGGTCCCGCTGATTTGATTAGGGTGGGTGACTCAATTGAATTTCTGGGTTTGAGACCTCTCTGCTCACCTCAACCAGAGTATTCTATGTTGTTCAGCCACTCAGTTTTGTCTGACCCTTTGTGACCCCATAGGCTGCAGCCCACCAGGCTCTTCCGTCCATGGAATTCTCCAGGCAAGAACACTGGAGTGGGTAGCCATTCACTTCTCCAGGGGATCTTCCCAACCCAGGGGAGATTCTCCTGTACTGAAGGCAGATTCTTTACCATCTGAGCCACCAGGGAAGCCCAGAGAACACAGATGGGGGTACAAAGGAGCCTCAATGGCAGTAACTGATCACTGAGCCTGCCCAGGTCTCCCTGCCCAGTCCTTTCCCAAACTAGGCCATTCCAGAAAATTCTGAGGCCCTTCTGAATCTGAGATCCTGGACCTGAGAGGCTGGGCACCTGGGGCAAGGAAATCCTTTCTGCAGTCTGTAGGTGTATTAAGCCCAGGCAAGGGCACTCCTTCACTGAGGCCAGCGGGAGGGGTTGCTCTGCTGGGTTTTAAACTCTTTGTAGAGAAACATTTTTTTCAAATTAAATCACTAGTAAATCTTAGTCTTGTACAAAAGTTAAAAAATAGCATTCAAGGATCACCTAAGGGAGAAAAAAAACAGCCACGCATCTCACTGTTCCCACTCAATGCTTATTCTCTCCTGGCTCTAGTCCATGTGAACACATAATTTTGTTTGGTTGTAATCAGAAGGAGCGCACAATTTTGTATTAAAGCAATAAAGTTTTAATGATATATGGATATAGAAGGCAAAAGGCTATAAAGCAAAATTTATGTAGGTTTGGAGGGAAAAATCCATTTTAAAGGGGAGAATATAGGCTAATTGCACATATTAGAGCAGTACGCTCGGGACCATGTTTATAAAGATTTTAATAAAATTCCTTCTCTTTCCTTTTGATACCATTCCTTAACCAAGTCATTTTGAAATAAATATTATATATGTTCAGTCTATATTTGTACCATTTGATTTTTAAAACAATCATGGTAGTTAAGAAGGAAAAAAATTCCATAGCTCTTAGTGCTAGAAGGGACCTTAGAAATATTACTTCCAACCCAGAAAGAGGCAAATTGTTCGTGGCATTTGGAGTTACATAAGCGAGGCTGTCTTGCCATGCAAATCCAGCTCACCTCAAATTATAAGTTGACAAGCATTTCTCTATGACTCACCATGAGTCTGGTGCTAGGGTTATTAGGGGTCACAAAATGGTAGACCTTTTTCCCACAAGGTTCTTACAAATTTCTTTTAAAAATTGGGGCAAGCATCTACTAAACCATTAGTGAATTGACCTGACATATTACACATTTAGGGCTTCCCTGGTGGCTCAGCCAGTAAAGAACCCGCCTGCCAGCGCAGGAGACCTGCGTTTGATCCCTGGATAGGGAAGATCCTCTAGAGAAGGGAATGGCTACCCACTCCAGTATTCTTGCCTGGAGAACCTCCTGGACAGAGGAGTCTAGTGGGTCATAGTCCATTGGGTCACATATTTCATCGTCCCTTTGTTTTCTGTCTGTAATCCGCTATTAGAAGGCAAGCCCCAGGCAAGAACTTTGTCGGGCTCACTGCTGTAGCTCTGGAGGCTGGGAAGTGCAAGGTCAAGGTGCCAGCAGATCTGATGTCTGGGGAGAACCTTCTTCCTGGCTTGTAGATGACCGCCCTCTCACTGAGTATTCATGTGGCATAGAATGAACTCTGGTCTCTTAATTCCCTTATAAGGGCCCCAATCCTGGTCTGAGGGCTCCATTGATGATCTCTTCCAAATCCAAGTACCTCCCAAAGGCTGTCTCCAAAATCCACATTGTTGGAATTAGGACTTCAGTATCTGAGTCTGGGGGTACACACACATTCAGTACACACTGTGAATTCAGACCTCCTACAATGTCTGACTATTGTGTCTCCCAATGAGTCAACTGACTCCTACTTTCTGTTACTTTCTTATTAGATTTACAGCCCCATAGCCTCCTACTAGCTTTCCTGCTTCCTCTCCAGTTCCAGATTGCAAGGTAACTGGATTTAAAAAAAAAAAACAAAAAACACTTTATCTCAAATAACATGTAAGATTTTATTATTTGAGAAGATGGGCAGTCTGTTTCTCTCATAACCAGTCCATGTGGATACATTAGTGAGAAAGCAAATTGACTCACATGAACTCTACCTTCCCTAAAGTTTAGGCATCTGTCCCTGGAGACCCAGGAGACACAGCTTTGATCCCTGGGTCAGGAAGATCTCCTGGCGGAGGAAATGGCAACCCACTCCTGGAAAGTTCCATGGACAGAGGAGCCTGCCTGGCTATACAGTCCATGGAGTAACAAAGGAACGACCACAAACATGCATGCATGCACCCTGCAAAAGTGTACTAATCAAGATAAGTTGCCAATAACACAATCCACTCTCCCTGATTCAAACAGAAGGAGATTCGCAAGGAATTGTACTCACGGTTCACAGTATCAGAGGCAGAGGGCTTTGGAGAGAGATCTGCCCTGACCTTCTAAAACAGCTTTCAAACACACACCACAGAACTAGACTGCCAGGTTTCTGGCCACAATCAGGAACTTCCTGGTCAAATCCCAAAGCTGTCAATACACCATTGAATCCAGAACCACACATCTGCTGCGGTGCAGCCTCCTGCCCCTCCCACCTCCAAAGGTGCCTTTCCCACCAGTGTAACCAGTTGGTAGGATCTAAATCACACCAGGAGATTTCTCTGGTGGTCCGGTGGCTGAGGCTCCACGCTCCCAATGCAAGGGGCCTGGGTTCAATCCCTGGTCCGGGAACTGGATCCCACATGCTGCAACTTAGATGGAAGATCCCTCAAGCTACAGCTAAGACCCAGCACAGCCAAACAAATAATAAATAAATAAGATAAACCTTTTAAAAAATAAAATAAATCACATCAGAAGTGGAACTGCAAGGGAGTCTAGGGAGGGGATGCTTGGCTTTTCAGACTCTATAATTAGCAGCCCTTTAGAGAGAAGGAGGTTGAAATACAGGCTGAGGAATCCCAGCCACACTGTCTTCTAGACTGAGAGGAAGGGAAACACACCAAATTCAAGGGGGCGGTCTTTGTATGCTGCCTTTGCAAACTCATTTCAGAGTCATTCGTTTTCTAAATCAACAAATTGTTTTCAGATTCATTGAGATATAATTGACATACAACATTTTACAAGTTTAAGGCAGAGAGCACAGTGATTGGACATTTGTATATACTGTGAAATATCCACCACGTTACGTCTAGTTAACACCCATCACCTCACTCAGTTACCAGTGTTTTTCCTTATGATGAGACCCCTGAGGAACCCTTGGGTCAAAGATGAATTCCCCCATCAGCACCCAATCCCTGCTCATCTCTTCCCCTCCGTATGTTGTGTGTTTTCACAGAAGACAGAAATGGATGTTTTCCATCTCTGATCAACAGTACATGACATCTGACCTGAGAGTAGTGGTCAGGAAAAAAAGAAGGAGGGAGGGAAGGAGAGAGACAGGGAGGAAGGGAGTTTACAGGATGGAAGGAAGAGAGGAAGGGAGGGAAGGAGGATAGGAGGCAAGAAGAAGGAAAGGAAGGGAAGAGAGAGGGAAAGAAGGGAAGGGCAGAGGCAAGGAGGAAGTCAGCCTTATATAGCACAAGTAGACAATTAGCAAGTAGTAATAGAACTGATCTAATTAGCTGCTGGGTAAAACAAACACGATCTATGCCTGGAGTGAAGAGCTACTCTCCGCCCTATCTCAACATCTCCTTGGTCCAAACCAGCTTCTCTCCTGACCCTAGGCTCCCAGCCCCTGAGGATGAAGGACTATCCTTGGTTTGACCTCCATAAAGCCCTTTTTTTCTACCCAGATGCCCAATCTGTGGTACTGTGGACAGAGCACTAGCCCGTCAGCTGTGAGACCTGCAATCCTGTTGAAGCTCTGCTTATCTGAATGACCTTGGGCAAGTCGTTTAACCTCTCTGAGGCCTCATCTTAAGGGTGCTCGTACAGTAAAGGACACACCACATGATCTCTAAGAATTCCTCCTGCTCCAGAATCCTGTGATACTGGGTCACGCTGGCCAGCTCCATCCACCAGCTTTGCATTTTGTTTGTGGCTGCAGCCCTGGCCCTTCCCCTTCCCCTCAGCTTCCTCCTTGGGCTGGTCACCTACTCACAGTCTACATATAGGTCTCCATCTTGAGGAAAATAGCTTCCCCACCACGGACAGGCAAGATCTATAAACAGGGCCTAATACTGTACGTGTTCATCTCAGGCAAGCACTGAACCTCAGGCTAGACACAGAGGTCAGCTCAAAGGCTGCTCTTGCAAGGTTTTGCCCAATCTGATTAAGTCCAGGCGATCCCAGGTGCCTTTCTCCATCAAGGATGCTTCTAGCTCTGCACAGGCACCAGCAGATCCTTGTGGGGTTTCTGTATCTACTCAGGAAGTCTGCTCCTCAACACAGCCCAGTTTCTATTTTCTGTGCTGCTCCTTCTCAGCCCTGGTCCCTGGTTTCTCCTCCTTTTCTTTTTTTGATAAGAAAGCCACATGCATAAAGTCCTCTCCAGGGAGGCAAAGTGGGCTCTTGTGTTTATCCATCACGTGGACACCTTAGCTGTCATCTATTAAGGAACGCTCTAGATCCACCCACATCTTCAGCTCCCAAGGGCACAGGAGAATAGCATAGGTTTACTGCTTTCTCTGAGGCTGAAGAAGGAAAAGAAGATGGGTGCAGATGAAGGTATTGCCCTGAGGGAAAAGTAGGGCAGAAAATCCACTAATATTAATGGTCCAAGCACTGAGGTGAGTCTGAGTCCGGATCCACGGGATGCAGGTGTCCCACCCCTCTCCTAAAGGGCTCCTAAAGGGAGACAGTTGACTGAATTGTAATTCGCATAAAGAATCCTGGGAGAAAATATCAAAGCCAGCCTACTGAGAGAGTCCCCAGAAAGGAGTCATCAGTTCTGTCTTGGGGAACATCAAGATAGATATTCACAGGGAAGAAAATATTGAAGACTTTCTAGATTTTTCAGTTTTAT
The DNA here is from genome assembly GCF_029378745.1 of Bos indicus. Classification (NCBI taxonomy): domain Eukaryota; kingdom Metazoa; phylum Chordata; class Mammalia; order Artiodactyla; family Bovidae; genus Bos; species Bos indicus. The sequence goes on from NC_091767.1 coordinate 9,068,732, forward strand.
TAAATAGTGGTAACAGTGGGCTTCCCTGGTGGCTCAGATGGTAAAGCATCTGCCTGCAATGCGGGAGACCTGGAGTTCGATCCCTGGGTTGGGAAGATCCCCTGGAGAAGGAAATGGCAACCCACTCCAGTATTCTTGCCTGGAAAATCCCATGGACAGAGGACCCTGGTAGGCTACAGTTCATGGGGTTGCAAAGAGCTGGACACGACTGAGTGACTTCACTTTCAACAGTGCTTTCCACCTGGGGACTTCCCTGATGGTCCAGTGGCTAAGACTCCATGCTTCCAGTGGAGGGGGCCCAAGTTCAATGCCTGGTCAGGGAACTAGATCCCGCATGCCACAATGAAGATCAAAGAACCCACACAGCCGAATAAGTAAATAAAATAAATAATGATGCTTTCCATCTTTGCTGCACTGTCTGGTTTACGAAACGTCTCCTGGACTTTATTCTCTCTGATGTGTTCAGGCATGTATTCCCTCACTTAGTGACTGAGCGCCGCGTGTGCCTGGCAAAGCTCTAAAGATGAAACCCACACAGCCCTGGTCCTCTAAGGGTTCACCTCTGGTAGGACCAGAAGGCAAGTAAAGAAGTGATAGCGAGGCAAAGTTTCTGTCCCCACGTGGAAGTTAATGTGGTGGCCCAAAGGGGCGTGAATTTTATTTTAACCATGGGTTGAGGGGGAAAGAAGATTTGGGGACAGAGTGAAGAAGAGAACATTCGGGGATGCTAGGTGTGAGCAGGAGGATCTCGGGTGTGACAGAAGGTTGGTATGGAAAAGAACATTCTGGAACAACACCAGCAAAGGCAGAGACTGAATATAGTCAGAATATAGGGAAGAATTTGGGCAGAAGTACAAAGACTCGTGAGAGTCCCTTGGACTGCAAGGAGATCCAACCAGTCCATTCTGAAGGAGATCAGCCCTGGGATTTCTTTGGAAGGAAGGATGCTAAAGCTGAAACTCCAGTACTTTGGCCACCTCATGAGAAGTGTTGACTCACTGGAAAAGACTGTGATGCTGGGAGGGATTGGGGGCAGGAGGAGAAGGGGATGACAGAGGATGAGATGGCTGGATGGCATCACTGACTCGATGGACGTGAGTCTGAGTGAACTCTGGGAGTTGGTGATGGACAGGGAGGCCTGGCATGCTGCAATTCATGGGGTCGCAAAGAGTCGGACATGACTGAGCAACTGAACTGAACTGAACTGAACTGAACAAAAGACACAAGAAGATGCAGGATCTCCTTTGAGGGTGATCCTGGGGTGAGAAATGCAGATGGAGAGGGGCATCAGAATTACTTGAGAAACTTCTTCAGAATACACACATCACCGTCTCCCCCATTCCAGTATTCCTGGGGAGGAAAGAAAGAAAAGAAAGTGTTAGTCGCTCAGTCATGTTCAACTCTTTGTGATCCCACAGAATATAGCCCACAAGGCTCCCCTGACCAAGGGATTTCCCAGGCAATAATATTGGAGTGGGTTGCCATTTCCACCTCCAGGGGATCTTCCCTACCCAGGGATTGAACCCACATCTCCCGTATTACAGGCAGATTCTTTACCACTGAGCCACCTGGGAAACCCATCCATTGGAATGGCTACCATCAAAAAAACCAGAAAATACCAAGTGTTGGCAAGGATGTAGAGAAAATGAAACCCTTGTGCACTGTTGGTGGGATTGTAAAATGATGCAGTCAGATGGAAAACAGCATAGAGTTTCGTTAAAAATCAAAAATAGAACTATTTTTAGATTCAGCAATTCCACTTTGGGGAATTCATCCAAAACACTCAAAACAAGATCTAGAAGAGATATTTACACACTCAGGTTAATAACAGCATTATTCACAAAAGCCAAGTGGTAGAAGCAACCCAAATGTCCATCGATGAATAAACAGATAAACTAAATGTGGTAATGTATACACACAGTGGGATGCTCTTCAGCCTTAACAAGGAGGGAAACTCTATCATGTGCTACAACATGGACGAGTCCTGAGATGTCACGCTAAACGAAATAAACCAGTCACAAAAAGACAAACCCTGGGCTCCGGTTCTGCATCCCTATCACCCATTGGCTCTGTTCTCCTGGAGGAATGGTCTGTATTGAAGAGGTAAAGTTAAAGTTTTACGTAACCTCCTGCTCCTTCTGCCTCTGTAACTCAGCTTACTGGATCACGTAGGTCACATGGTCTCAGAAAGCAGGGATTTACAAAACTAGGAACTGGAGCTTATCTCACTCACCCTGGTCCTGCTCTTTGCAATTGCCCAGCCCCTGGAAACCTGCTTAATCATGCCTGTCCGTGTAAAGGTCAGGCATCCCCCTCCTCGTCTTGACTGCTGTTCCCACATGTGTGAAACCACTTGGTTTAAACCAGCCTATTAGCAGTTGTGGTGACCACTATAGTAGGTTTATAAAAACTCTGTGACCCCTTTGTGTGGGGCTCAGAGCTCTGGGCCTGCCGAGGTAATAAACCTGAATTCTCCAACTCCCCGAGGGTGGTGCTTGGTTTCTCTATTACTGGTTTCTGCAACTGTATCGGCTTGCTGACCTTCGTGGTAGAAAAATGGGCTCCGCCTTCCAGACCTCATATTTGCATACCACCTCATTCAAAGGAAAAAAAACAAACAGGTATTCCTTCCTCCAGCTCTCATACAGAAGTCCTGCATTTATTCCATGTGGATCAAACGGAACCAAACTCTGGAGTAAAGAAGTGCCCATACAGGGAACAGCTTGGACCTCTGAGCCGATCTCTGTGACATGAGACAGAATTTTGCTGACTGAGTCTAATCAGGAGCCCACCCCTTGGGTGAAGGGCAGGGTAAAGTCTACCCAAACCGCATAGCAATACAAAGTAAGGAAGTGATTCTTCAAAGGAAATCTGCAGGCTGTGAGCAATGGGAGAGGGAAGGAATGGATGCTAGGTAAGAAGCCAACTCTTGGATTTCCCTGGTTGTGCAGTGGATAAGAATCCGCCTGCCAATGCAGGGGACATGGGTTCAATCCCTGATGATCCCAAATGCCTCGGAGCAACTAAGCACATGTCCCACAACTACTGGGCCTGGCTCTAGAGCCCTCGAACCTCAACTATCAGGCCTGCGTGCTGCAACTTCTGAAGCCTGAACACCCTAGAACCCACATGCCCCAGATACTGAGCCCAAGTGCCTAGAGCCATGCTCCACGGCAAGAGAAAGCAATGCCATGAGAAGCTTGCCACCACAATGAAGATAGCCACCACTCACTGCTTTCACTTTCTTTCACTAAAGAAAGCCCATGCACAGCAGTGAAGACCCAGTGCAGCCATAAATAAATACATAGTAAATAAATAATTTTAAAAAGAAGTCAACTCTGGTCCATGATAGAGTAAAAGGAACAAGGGGTCATCAAAGATGGCCCCAAGATTTCTGGCGTGGCTAGCTGAGGACATAGATGCTCTTAACAAAGACCAGAAATATAAGAGGAGAAGCACTTTTGAGGGTGGCACAGAGAGGTAAGGGGCACACATGAATTTGTTGTTGGAAAGAACTAAGAGACATATCCTATGGACAGAGGAACCCGGCAGGCTATAGTCCATGGGGGTCACAAAACAGTCAGGTATGACTTAGTGGCTAAACAACAACGAAAGACATATAGTTCTTTGATGCTTGATGGTCAGTTCTGGCTCTTTCCAGTAGCCCCACACAAGTGAAACCACACCTAAATGATCCCACCATTTTCCATTACACTATGCCATGTCTCTTTAGAGCTCTGAAACACTCCATTATTGATTTGCCGTTAGTGATTCCCTCTGACCCTGCTAAGTATTTCCTCTTCCTCTTTAGTACTACAACTTACGATGATTCTCTGGAAATGGGGGTTGAGCAGGTGCAGATCTGAAGACAAAACATTCCTCTTCATGTGAGAAATTAATCTGTAGCTCTAATTGCCTCAAACTCTAAATGAAAAAAAAAAATCTGCCTTCTCCCAGCATTCAAAATAGAACACAGGCTTTATCTGAATAAAGAAAATAATCTGTCAGGGGGAAAAAAAGGACTTAAGCTGCTAAAATGTCAATCTTACCACATTGTTAAGAAAAGCAACTTTAATTACATTCACATCTACATAGAATGATTTCTTTTGAGTGGTGCACCCAGGAGCCTAAAGGTCTAAGATTTGAGAATTGTGAGGTACCTTAAACAAAGGCAATGGGGAAAGAGCAAGGTATAATGGGGAAGGGGCATGCTTTCAGAATTGGAGACTTTGAGTCCTAGAGGCAGCCAGCCATGGAGTCCTTTAGGACCTCTGTCACGTCCTGCACTGTAGTTCTGTCACATGTGATAGAAGGTGGTTGTTTTAGTCACCAAGTCCTGTCTGATTCTTTTGCAACCCCATGAACTGCAGCTCACCAGACTCCTCTGTCCATGGGATGTCCCAGGCAAGAATGCTGGAATTGGTTGCCATTTCCTTCTCCAGGGCATCTTCCCATCTGAGGGATCAAACCCAGATCTACTGCATTACAGACAGATTCTTTACTGCTGACCCACCAGGGAAGCCCCGTGATGGAAGGTGCCGAGGTGTAAATGTTCTCAAGTTGCCTTTCGCATCTATGAAAACATGACAGAAAGTTGAGTCTGGACTCTTCCCCCACCCCAATACTTCTTTTATCGTGTAGAACAGTCTTACTGGGTTTTCTATATCCCTAAGAACTATACAGAAAAATGACCTGGAATTTTCCAATTTACAGATATCTAAACAGAGGCTAAGGAAGATGTCCCACCTGAGATGATCCAGAAAATCAATGGTGACTCAGAACTTGATGGACGAATACCATATTTTGCCCCAGAAGCCAGGCCAAAGAACAACTAACTAAAAATAAAAAGCAGCAGAACTTGCCTGGTGGTCCAGTGGCTAAGACTCTAGGCTCCCAATGCAGGGGGCCTGGGTTCAATCCCTGGTCAGGGAACTAGATCCCAAATGCTGCAACTAAAAATCCCGAATGCTGCCACTAAGACTCAGTAGAGCCAAATAAATGAATAAGTATTAAAGATTAACAAATAACAGGCAGCTTGTTCTTACTTCAGGGAAAATGAGCCTACCCTCATCCATCTTCATGTTTCCCACCCTTCGTCCTCCCCAGAAAAAATTGGGGGAGAAACATAAGTCAAGTGCCTCCATACAGGGAAGCCACCAAGGATGCTGGCTTCTGAGGCAGTCACACAGGGGAACATGGTCTGGTACAGGGCAGCCCTTAGCCAAGCAATTGCTCTGTACCAGGGTGTGTAAACAAGCACTGGGAGGGAAGATTTAGCAACTCAAAAGACTGATTGCTTTAATAAGCTTCAAGGGTTGTACCTCAAGAGCCAGCAGCTGACAGGCAGCCAGATGTAGACGTTCTCTGCTCAAGTTTAGGCTGCTGCATCATCATTGCATTGAGTTTACCTGGTGGCTCAGATGGTAAAGAATCCACCTGCAATGTGGGAGACCTGGGTTTGATCCCCGGGACAGGAAGATCCGTTGGAAGAGGGCATGGCAACCAACTCCAGTATTCTTGCCTGGAGAATCCCCATGGACGGAGGAACCTAGTAGGCTACAGTCCCTGTGGTCGCAAAGAGTTGGACATGACTGAGCAACTAAGCACAGCATATATCCCTTCTCCAGTGGATCTTCCCGACCCAGGAACTGAATCAGGGTCTCCTACATTGCAGCAGATTCTTTACCAACTGAGATATCAGGGAGGCCTATATATATATATAATCATTGCAGAAGGCTCTAGCCACTTCCCAGTGTCAGTCTGATTACTTACCTACTGGCCTTTTCTCTTCTTACTTTCTATTCAAGAGCAAAACCATTTGAGGAACTCTGTCCTTGATCAGTATATGTCTCCCCACTCCTGCATTCATCTCTGGAGATGTTTAGGAGCATTAAGAAATAGCTGGAGAAAACAAAAAGGCTGGTGGGCCCCAGAAATCTATTGAGGCAGCTCTAAAGAAGACATACAAATGGCCAGTAGGCACAGGAAAAGATGCTCAGCATCACTAATTATTAAACAAAAGCAAATGAAAACTACAATGAGGTACCACCTCACACCAGTCAGAATGGCCATCAATAAAAAGTCTACAAATAACAAATCCTAGAAAAGCTGTGAAGTAAAGGCAACCCTCCTACACTGTTGGCAGGAATGTAAATTTGTGCAGCCACTATGGAAAACAGTATGGAGGTTTCTCAGAAAACTAAAAATTGAATTACCGTATGATGCAGCAATTCCACTCCTGGAAATATACCTGGACAAAACTATAATTCAATAAGATACATGCACCTCTATGTTCGTTAGCAGCACTTTTCAGAATAGCCAAGACATGGGAACGACCTAAATGTCCATCAACAGATGAATGGATAAAGAAGATGTGGTGCCTATATACAAATGGAATAAGACTCAGCCATAAAAAGAATGCTGTTTGCAGCAACATGGGTACAGCCAGAGTATGTGAAGTCAGAAAGAGAACGACAAATACCATATGATATCATTTACATGTGGAATCTAACACAAATGAACTCAAAGACAAAACAGAGACAGACTCATAGAGGGAGAGAACAGACTCTCTGGATCGGGAGTTACGAACAGACTATTACATTTAGAATGGATAAACAGCAAAGTCCTACCATACGAGGATTTTAATAACAGGGAATTATCACTCAGCATTCTCTGATAAACCATAACGGAAAAGAATATTAAAAAAGAATGTATATATGTGTACAACTGAGTCTCTTTGCTATACAGAAGAGATTGGCAAAACACTGTAAATCAACAACTTTTTAAAAAAAAGGAATCCATCAAGGCAGGAAATTGCAAGTAAATTGCCATTTTTTAAACAGTGGTCTGGGGAGGTGCAGCACACTCAGACAGGAATACTCCAGGCTAAGTCCAACTTCCATGAGGACCATGCTTGGACCAGAATTTCATGTGCAGAAGTCAGAAGGTTCCACTGGTCCACAAATCAGTGTACAAGGACACCTGAAGTGGCTGTCTCACTCGGGGCATTAATGAAGACAACAAAAAGTTGAATGGGGTCCGACCCATGGAATAAGAGCTGCAGAGTTTCCTGTACAGTTAACTTAAATATAATTATACAAGGGACAACGATAAGAAGTGTACAGCAGGGTTCTGATGCTCACTTCCAATCTCCCCTCATTGGAGAATGGGTGAAAAGCCTTCTTCAAAGGTGACGGGAACTGCCTCTGTCTGGTCCTGTGGGGATTTTCTTCTCGTGTGATCCCGGTTCGGCCGATCCTCTGCATCTCAGGCTGTTCTTGTTCCAGGCCATTCTGTGCCGGAATGGTTATTTCCTGATATCAGCATCATTACCACTAATTTCAGAAAATGTCTGTCTCTTAGCCTCAGGTTTTCTAAAGAGTCTTCATGTATTGTACTTACAGAAGAGTGCTTGCTTTTCTCCCAGGGCTCTCTGTTGAATGCCTATTTGCCAGCCATTTATCACCATGGGACTGGCCTTTTCTCCTCCATGACTGTGGCTTTCTGTCTCTCCCTGAATACCCGTCTGAAACCTCTGGGTTGCCCCCAAAAAAATCCTCAAGAAAGATAGGACATTTAGAAGCTTGCTCCTTTTGATAGGAATAATAACTTTTGCAAATCCATATAGAAATGTTTCTCTTCCCCACCTCTGCAAAATCATTACTGGCTTGCTACTTCTGGCACACCCTCTCTGCCAACAGTAGCCCTAGATTTGATTCTTTTTTTAAAAAAATTTAAATGTTATGTATTCATTTCCTATTCGGTCGTGCTGGGTCTTCGTTGCTGAGTGGGTTTTCTCTAGTTGTGGCGGGTGGGGTTACTCCCTAGTTGCGGTGCACGGTCTTATCATGGCGGTGGCTTCTCTTGTTGCAGAGCACAGGCTCTAGGGTGCTCAGGCTCAGTAGTTTGGGTGCATAGGCTTAGTTGCCCCACAGCACGTGGAATCTTCATAGACCAGGGATCAGACCTGTGTTCCTTGCATTAGCAGGTGGATTCTTAACCACTGGACCACCAGGGAAATCCGCTAGATTTGATTCTTTGACCATTTCACATTCTCTGTTGTGTGAGAACAAATTTACCAGATTTGCCCCCAACCAAACTGGATTCTCCTTGCATTCTGACCATAGTAAAACACTGCTATTGTATCAAGAACTCAATTAAGAACTGAAACATTTCAAGGATACATGAGCTTTAAAAAACGAATCATATTTTTTTGCCTTTATAGACTTTCACTTTCTAAGGATTGGTTGAGGGTGGGTTACCATAGGCGGAAACTGTATTTAACGATCAAATATATGTAAATAAAAGAATATTTTCCCCCGATTTGGTTTAGATCTCAATCTGAGCAACCTTGTTATAATCCTACAGGAAAGTTTGGACCCTGAGTCTATAAAACAGTATTTGTATTAAAATACACATGATGGGGATTTCCCTGGAAGTTCAGTGGTTAAGATTCTGTGCTGCCAAGGCAAGGGGGGTAGATCCTATCCCTGGTCAGGGAACTAAGATCCCATATGCTATGTGATGTGGCCAAAAAATATTTTTAAAAAAGAGAAAAACAAAATACATCTGATGGTCCCATAAAAAGGTGAAAGTGTTGGTCGTTCAGTTGTGTCCGGCTCTTTGCAACCCCATGGACTGTAGCCCACCAGTCTCCTCTGTCCATGGAATTCTCCAGGCAAGAATACTGGGATGGGTGCCATTCCCTTCTCCAGGGGATCTTCCCCACCCAGGGATCAAACCCATGTCTCCTGCATTGGCAGGAGGCTTCTTTACCACTGAGATGATAATAGAGGCATCAAGCCTGTTAACAAAGATTAGAAATTGTGGGGACTTCCCTGGCAGTCCAGTGGTTAAGACTTTGCCTTCCAATGCGGGAGGTGAGGGTTCATTCCCTGGTCAGGTATCCTGCATGCCTTGTGGCCAGAAAACCAAAGCATAAAACAGAAACGATGTTGTAACAAGTACCTAAAGACTTTGAAAATGATCCCTATCAAGAAATTTAAAAAAAAAAATTATGTTTGACTAGCATTTGAAGCAGTCTGACACAGAGTAGGTGCTCATTAAATGATCCAGCTACCACGATGTCTGCATCCCTTATCATGCACCAATACCATCACAAAGCTCCATCGCACCTCCCTCATCGTTCCTTGGTAAAAGGTGTTCTGCTCATTGTCACCAGTAAACACTGCATTTGGAAGCTCTCTGCCTGTGCAGGGGCAAACTGGATTGAGAGCTGGGGGCAACAAAACCAGTTCAGAGCTTCCTGCCATTGCATGAGTGAGCAATCATGAAGGCCAGACTGGCCTAGGTAGGAGACACTTCCGAGATAAAGTCACTAGAAAGGACAGTTGGTTGGATATAAGAGTCAGGAGCGAGGACAAAGATGCCTCTAATTTTTCAAGCCTGTTAGACTGTGAAAAGGTGCCATTAGAAGAACTGGCTGTACAGTAGGTCCTTATTAGTTATCTATTTTACATATATATATATATAGTAGTATGTATATGTCAATAGGGGTTTCCCTGGTGGCTCAGACAGTAAAGAATCTGCCTGCAATGCAGGAGACCTGGGTTCATTCCTGGGTCGGGAAGATCCCCTGGTGAAGGGAATTGCAACCCACTGCAGTATTCTTGCCTAGAGAATTCCACCAACAGAGGAGCCTGGTGGGCTCCAGCCTATGGGGTCGCAAAGAGTCGTACATGACTAAGTGACTAACACATACACACATATGTCAACAGCATTTCCCCACTGGCTCAGCTGGTAAAGAACCCTCCTGCCAACACAGGTGATGCAAGAAACGCAAGTTCAATCCCTGGGTTGGGAAGATCCCCTGGAGAAAGAAATGGCAACCCACTCCAATATTCTTGCCTTGAAGATTTCATGAAGAGAGGAGCCTGGCAGACTATAGTCCATGGGGTTGCAAAAAGTCGAACTTGACTGACTGCTCACAGACATATGTCAATAGCACAGGGAACTCTGCTCAGTACTCTGCAATGATCTACATGGGGAAAGAATCTAAAAAAAAAGTGGATATATGTGTGTATATACATATATATATGATTCACTTTGGTGTGCAGCAGAAACTAACACATTATAAATCAACTGTAGTCCAATAAATTTAAAAAAAAAACAAACAAACAGAAAAAGAACTGGCTCTCAGAAAGGAAAGGAAATAATCAAAATGGACAGGGCTTGCCAACCACGGAATAGTTCAGCTTCTCTCTTTGGAATATCCAGGGAAGTCTTACACATCCCAGAGAGAGGAGCTGACTTGCCCACAGGTTCCCACAGAAAACTAGGGATGAGCCCCATCGTGCCTCAAGGGCAAACACCCAGAAGACACATAGCCCCAAAATACAAACCAGCTGCAAGGAAATAGTACTTCAGATGGTGAGGTCTAATTACCCAAAGTCTGAGGCAAGTGGTCAAGATCATTCTTCCAAATAAAAAAATGTTTTCTCTCTCCAGGCTTAGCCTTTCTGAGGACACGGGCTGGCAGCACAACCATCAGCCAGAATGCTGTCTGATGAGATACTCAACGAATGTTCACTGAGGACCTACCAGATTGGCGTTCGCCTAGAGAGGTGACATTACTGGCTCCCTTCAGGATTCATCCGGCTTAAGCACACAGATGGGTCACTGACACCACTGTTTGTTCTCCAGAGTAAGTTCATTTCTTTCTCCCGGACTGATCCACAAACACTGGCTTCTCGCAGTGATGAGCAGGGCCTCCGTGCTCCATGACCCAGGCTGGACGCACTTGGCTCCACACTCAGAGAGCTCTCATAGAAAGATCTTCAGTGCCAGTCTTCTTTCTCCCTCTGTTTGCCCCTGGATCACCAGAAAAGGCAGATGGTGCACTGTAAACGCATCCACAAACTAGGCAAATGTGAACCGTGTTGATAGTGGAAATCCGGCATCGGGCACACTAGCCCATGGGGACTGCTGGGTGGGAATGGGAGGCCAGCTTCAGGTCCACACGAAGAACATCCTCAGCAGTGACAAGGATGCCCCGCAGAGCCAGCCTCCCCCAGCAGCACCAGCTGTGAAAACTCTCCATGCCTCAATCTCCACATCTTTAAAAATAAATGATGCTTGCTGCCTCCTAAGTTGGAGAGGAGCTTAAAGAAATGCTACATGGATGTTTTAGCACAGTGCTTGCCACACAGTGGGCTTCCTGGATGGCTCTGTGGTAAACAATCTGCCTGCCAATGCAGGAGACGTGGGTTCGATGCCTGGGTCGGAAAGATCCCCTGGAGAAGGAAATGGCAACCCACGCCAGTGTTCTTGCCTGGAGAATCCCATGGACAGAGGAGCCTGACAGGCTACAGTCCATGGGATCTCAAAGAGTTGGACACGACTGAGTGACTAAGCAGCAGCAGCTGCAGTCAATAATGTGGCAGAGGAGATTTCAGTGTGGGTGGGGGGTAGACTCAATTTTACTGACTCCAAAGCCACATTCCCTGCAGGGACTCTGAAATATGGAGGCTAGCTATATCACTTCTTTATGGGCATCTGCATCACCCCAAGTCCACTCAGCCAACGTTCACGGGACATCAACCATGTCCAAAGCATTGGGCACTAAGTGTCAACAGTGGGGAATTTTAACCACAAAGGCTGGGCAAGTTTGTTTACACCCAGCCAGTGTGGCTGAGGTGCTAATGACCCCGGGATGGGGGACGCAGAACAGCCTACACGCACTGATCAAACGAAGACTTGTTTTCTGTTTCTGCCTTTGGGGGTTATCTAAGGGATTGGCAGGTCTTTAAATCACTCCAAGCTGCTTGACCATGACGCCAGACCTGCTACTGAAAACACTCTGCCAAGCGTGATGCTTGTTTATCCAAACAAGGTTTAAAAAAATCTTTCCTTCAATTTCCACTCTATTTCCTAATCGAGAAATGCATAATCCCAGGAGAAAGCCAGCTCTCATTTCTCTTTTTCTGTCTCTCTCCCTCCACCCACCCACTCTGTCTCCTTCTGTCTCCCTTGATCTCCTCCCTCCCTCCTTCCCTCTCCCCACACCCCCTCCAGCTTTTATCATTTTAAGCTGTATGCATGCCATTCTTCAGGGGATTAAAGTCAAATTTAGTCTCCTGCAATTGTTATTACCTACCCCTTGGCTTATGAGATGCATTTGCCTGCATTTGTAATGCATCAATAACTTCCACTCTCCTCCACTTGTAAACAATGCATTATATTAAATAGCCTGTGTCTAGCCTTGTACTGAAACAGACGATAAATTAGGACTTCCAGTTCTTGGTTTTTACTGATTCCTAAACCTGCCAGTTACATGCCTGTCCGCCCCACTGAACATTCTCTCTAAAGCTGAGAATGCACAAAGCCCTTGTTCATCGTTCTCCTGTCTCCATCACTGCTGCGGGCTGTCAGTTTCACACCACCAAGCAGATTGTAATTGGCAGGATGAGGTGCAGAAATAGGGAATGGTTCGAATATGTGGTTCTCACCCCACACACACACACACACACACACACACAGTCTTTCTGGCTTATGATATTCTGCAAATTTAGGGACGGATATGTGAAGATTCTAATCAGAACCCACGAGGACTGCCCTCATTCGTTAGCCCATGGGTTGGAAGCAGAGAATGGGAACACGGTGTAATCAACACCTATGCCATCCTAAGCGAGGATGCAGAGCAGAGCAAGGCCTGCCGGATGCGGATCTCGGATGGATGCTGCTCTGGGAATATGCCCCGCTGGGAGCCAGCTCTGGTGCTTTGTTGGGCGGCTGCCCTGGGATCTGAAATCTGCAAGCTTCCTGAGAGGCGTAACTGTCTTGCTCATCCTTGAGTGAGATCCAGGAGCAAGGAGCAGAATCTAGCTTCAGAGAATGTTAGGTAGTTTTTGAGGATCTTTTCCTTCCAGGAAATGAAAAGTCAACATCAATCATCTCCTGAGGTATATTCCAACGTCCACCACTTTTATACAAATCCAAGTCTTGCCCAGTTGGATCACTTAGAGCAGGGTTTCTCTGGACTTCCCTGGCAGTCCAGTGCTTGGGACCTTGCCTCCTAGTGCAGCAGGGGTGGGTTCAGATCCAAAAAAATCAAAACCTAGAAACAGAAGCAATATTATAATAAGTTCAATAAAGACTTTAAAAATGGTCCACATCAAAAAAAAAATCTTTGAAAGAGCCTCGGCTTTTTCCAGTGATATTCTAAACAAGATAATTCTTTGTAGTGAGGACTGTCCTGGGCATTTTCAAATGTTGAACAGCATCTCAGGCATCTACTTACTAGAGGCAGGGAGCAACACATCCTGATTCCAAGACAATCAAAAATGTTTCTAGACCTTGCCGAATGGCCCCTGCAGGCAGAATCAGCTTTGGTTGAGAACTGAGACAACTTACATTTAGTCCTGACTTCTGTCCAAAGTTGAAATTTTTCAGACCTAATAAAAACAAGAGCGTTCCTCTACTCCTCTGATTCTTAAAGTGTGGTGCTCCTGACCAGCATCAGCTAGAAACTTGTTAAAAATGCAAATTAGGGAGCCCCACCCAGATTGAGTCAAAAACCCTAGGATGAGGCCCAAGCATTCTGTTTTAATAAGCCTTCCAGGTGATTCGGACTAGAGTTAAATGTCGTGGCAGTCTGAACATGAGCTGGAAAAGAATTCCCAGACATGGAGTATTGCAGAAAGGAGTGAGTTTACTAAGAACAGAGAGCAGAGATAATTTGGGCGCTGAGAGCCCAGTGGGTCGAACTCCTGAGAGATCAGGGAGAGTCAACAGGACACTGTTAGGACAGCGGGTGGCTCATGGAAGAGCCGACACTTTTCATGGGTTAGTAGCCAGGAAATGGCAACCCACTCCAGTATTCTTACCTGGGATTCTCCAGGAGAATCCTGGTGGGGAGGAGGAGCCTGGTGGGGTGCCGTCTATGGTGTCACAGAGTTGGACACGACTGGAGTGACTTAGCAGCAGCCAGTTTTTATAACCTCAAGACAGAGAAAATTCCTGCTGAAAGAGTGGCCTTAGGTGACAGGTTAGGATGCTATAGGGTGAGTACTGGGGGCAGGCATTTTTGACTAATATGGGATCAGGAAACCTGCTGGTGATAATCAGGGGGGCTTTTGGCAACAGTTACAAAGGGGTTGTCAGTTCCGGAGATGACCTCCTTTCTGGGCTCAGCTTCTGTGGCCCTAGAGCAAGGCCTCACACTTGTGGCCTTGGCTCAGTCACTTCACTCATATCCAGCTCTTTGCGACTCCATGGACTCTAGCTCCTCTGCCCATGGGATTCTCCAGGCAGGAATACTGAAGTGGGTTGCCATTTTCTTCTCCAGGGGATCTTCTTGACCCAGGGATCGAACCTCTTACATCTCCTGCGTTGGCAGGCGGGTTCTTTACCACTAGCACCACCTGGGAAGCCCCAGCCTCCGGACAGGACTCCACGTTAAAGTTTGAGAACTGCTGTGCTATTTCAACACTCACCCTGTACAGATAGAAACACTGAGACACGGAGAGGTGACGTTACCGCCCCAAAGTCACGCACTGTAGATTCAGATTCAGATCTACTATAGATTCAGATCTGCTGCTGCCCAGACCTTTACTTACGCCATTTGAGAGATTGCCTATTGATTAAGCTGAGATTGGATTCCACTGCTTTTCTGTCGCGACTGCCCTGCAGCTAACAGTAGGGGTCTGTGGCAGCACCCATGGTGTGAGTGTGGGTCTGTGTAGGTTTGCAGGTGATCTCTGTGTTTGTGTCTACATGTGTGCCAGCCCTGTGTGTGTGCAGAAGTCCACAAAGGAGACAGGGTAAGGTTCCCATCAAGTGGCCCAGCTAGGGCTCTCAGGCCCGCGTCTCTGAGCACAGGATCAGTAACCTGTGACAGCCTCTGGCAGCTTGTCCTGCAGTTTGAGGGCCAGTGGCAGGCGTGAATTTTCTAAGGCAGACTTCAGCAGGCAGAAACTGATATGTCCCTTCTTTCAAATGGGATGACAATGAAAATTCATCTCTTGGCCTTCCAGGAAACACATATGTTAATCCAGGGTCAATAGATTGACTACTTTTGACTGAAATTCAAACAGCCTTTGTGATTTTTTTCCCTCACAGAACTGATCAATTGCTAGAATGAAAAACAGTTATTTTTACATTGGGTGGACAGAGCCCCTGGCCCCTAGTCTTGTGTGAACATTAATAGTTTGAAAATAAAAATCAGATTTGGGGCATGGGCCACCGGTTCTCCTTGCTTGGCCCTGCAATAAACCTTTCTCTACTCCAAAAATTATATGTATCAGTTTTTCTAGGTCAGAAGAAGCGCTGAACCATTGTCCAATTTAAATCCTGATTTCAGTCAAGCATAGATGTATTGGGGCAGAGGGGCTTCCCTGGTGGCTCAGCGGTAAAGAACCCACCTGCCAGTGCGGGAGATGTGGATTCAGTTCCTGGGTTGGGAAGATCCCCTGGAAAGGGAAATGATAACCCACTCCAGTACTCTTGCCTGGGAAATCCTATGGACAGAGGAGCATGGTGGGCTACAGTCTATGAGGTCGCAAAGAGCGGGACATGACTTAGAGAATAAGCAACAACAACAGATGTATTGGGGTGGCCGTAGAAGTGTATTCAGGACAAAGGATGGCTCGGGCTGCAAATTCGCAACAGTGCTTGAGAGAGAAACTGGACCCCTGGCTGTAATAAACACGGTTACCTACTTACATTCAAAGAATCTCTCTTTGACCAAATTTAACCAGGTTTCCCTGAGCCCTCTGCTCAGCTAGGCCCAAACTTGGGCTTCCATCTCTGTCCTTATAGATCCAGTTTTAGCAGGAATCCTGCTCCATCAGTTTAGAGTGAATCCCTACCTTCAATATCTGATCAAATTTCCTTGTCCCCACCAAGCCCCTGAGTGATATCCCCTTACCCCAGGCTGCCTTCAGCAATGACCCTGTGAGGTCAGTTTAGCAAGAACCCAGCTCTTCCTGATGTTTTCTTTTAGTAATTTTCCTTCCACTGACCTCCCCCATCAACCCTCCTCCTTGGTTAGAAATCCCTACTTCTCCTTCTTGTTTTCAGAGCTGAACCCAGTCTCTCTCTCATCCTGCAAAACCCCACTGTTAATCAGCTGTACCACAATACAAAATGTTTTGGGGGTTAAAAAATAAATATATAAATGGAATTTTAAAAAATCCCACTGTAATAACCCCTTTGAATAAAGGCTTCCTTATCGTCACCAACAAGTGTCATGAATAATTTTTCTTTAACAGTTCACATGTCGGTCATGATTTATCCACTGTGAATGAAACAGGCTCTTCCTTGATGGATACCTGGGGTGGGGAGGAGGGCTGGCCCTTGGACTTAGGTTCTGGTAACAACTATGAAAAGCTTGGCTGTGGAGATAAGATGAAGCCACGCTTCTCTACCCAGGCTTCCCTGGTGGCTCAGTGGTAAAGCATCCACCTGCCAATGCAGGAGATGCAAGGGATGTGGGTTTGATCCCTGGGTCAGGAAGATCCCCTGAAGTAAAAAATGGCAACCCACTCCAGTATTCTTGCCTGGAAAATTCCATGGACAGAGGAGCCTGGTGGGCTACAGTCCATGGGGCCACAAAGAGTTAGACATGGCTGAGCACACACAGACACAAACACACACACACTTCCCTATCTAGGACTCGAGACTTCTCTGAGCCCCTCGAAATGGAAAGATTCCATTTCTGGGAAAGGATCACTCAACAGATCTGCTGGGAGAGGCCCGAGAAGAAATGGGTCAGATCTGGAAAACTAAACGTACATTGCTGCTAAGTTGCTTCAGTCGTGTCCGACTCTGTGCGACCCCATAGATGGCAGCCCATTAGGCTCCTCTGTCCCCAGGATTCTCCAGGCAAGAATACTGGAGTAGGTTGCCATTTCCTTCTCCAATGCATGAAAGTGAAAAATGAAAGTGAAGTCGCTCAGTCGTGCCCGACTCTTAGCGACCCCCTGGACTGCAGCCTACCAGGCTCCTCCGTCCATTGAATTTTCCAGGCAAGAGTACTGGAGTGGGGTGCCATTGCCTTCTCCAAAATGGTACATTGGACCATATGAAATGACCTTATAATAAAAAATGGTAGAAAGTTGGCAAGTTCCTGGGTTCAACGTCATAGCTGTCTTGAGTCTCTTAATAGCTCACTGTGAATACACACTGGGTTTTCAAGGACTCAAGGCATGTCTTAGGAGAGGGAAGGAAGAGGACACAGATGGCGTCAAAGGGCTTAAAATCAAATTCAGGGCTCAGAAAACTGAGTTTGCTCTTGCCTTACTCCTCAGTTAGAAAACTCAGAATGCAGATCTATATTTCCCCTATAGCTGCTGATTTTACAGGGAAGTTTTCTTAACACTAGAAGTTATATCTTGATTTAAGTAAAGAAGAAAATGGTGGTGTCTAGTGATAATTTTCACTTATTAAGTATGTTTGTTTATTTTTTAAATCATTTCTATTTCTGGCAGGTGAAAGCCATCTATAAGAAAAACAATGGAAGGGATAAATGAGGAATTGGAGATTAATAGATACATGACACTATATGTGCAATAAACAACAAGGACCTACCTCCTGTTAGAGCACAGGGAACTATATTCAATATCTAGTAATAACTTATAATGAAAATAATCGGAAAAAAGAATAGATATGTTTATATGTATAACTGAATCACTTTGCTCACACCTGAAACCTTTTAATAAATCAACTATACTTCAATTTAAAAAATACAAATGAAAAATAATACAAGGAAGAAAGAAAGAATTGGGCTTCCCAGGTGGCTCAGTGGTAAAGAATCCACCCGCCAATGCAGGAGACGCGAGTTTGATCCCTGACTGAGGGATCACACATGCTGAGGAGCAGCTAAGCCCATTGCTGTTGTGGTGGTAGTTTAGTTGCTAAGTCGTGTCCGATTCTTTGAGACCTCATGGACGTAGCCCACCAGGCAAGATTTCCCAGGCAAGAATACTAGAGTGGTTGCACTTTTCGTCTCCAGAGGATCTTCCCAATCCAGGGATCAAAGCCACATCTCCTGAACATATATATTATATATTTTATATATTTATATAAATATATATATTTTAAGGAATAACTACAGCGGTCAACCAGCTGTATCCAGCTGTCGCTGGAGAGGATGAGCGCCCCCTAACGGAGCAAACAATTACAGACATTCCCCTCCATCAGGCACAGGGCAGGTGGGAGGTCAGAAAAGGATTCCAGAGTTTCCTTCCATTGCTCCAAGTCTCAGATTCTTCCTTAAGTCATATTCTAGAACTTGCAGGAAAGAAGAAGCTCACATTACCTGAGAATCTGGACCAACACCTTTACGAAGTGATGCAGGATAAATATTTAAGGCTGATGGAAATACCACACTTGGAGCATATGAACAAGAGCCCAGTTTACAGTGGTGGAGGAACTTGATATATTCCAAGAGCTTTCACTCATTGTATGTGAATTATACATTAATACTGATGTGAGTGAGGTGGGGTGGGCCGCGTCAGTAAACAGGTGAAGCTAGTTGCCTCATAGGAGACTGAGGTGAAATGGATTTGTGTTATACAAGAACTCCCCTTGATGTGTAGAGGGCTTAATGTTGCTACGGAAAGTCTGGACTCATGAGGTTTGAACCATTCGAGGTGTCCTGACAAGCGTCACATGAGACAAAGATGAGGATACCTACTCACCAAGAGAGCTGGGTTGTCGTGCCAGACAACTCAAAAAGCTTGTGACTGAGACGCTAAAGACGAGTGGGTCTGACACCAAATCAGCTGAACCTGAATCCCGTGGGAATCAAGCCCAGAAATCTGAATTTCCACAAATCACCTTCCCCACCCCATGACGCTAGTTGAGATATTCCTAGGGCCATTTAAGATATACCAGGCAGGACTTCCCTGGAGGTCCAGTGGTTAAGACACCACCCTTCCAATGCCCGGTGCGGGGAGGCACAGGACTGATGAGGTTGGGGTACTAAGATGCCATGTGCCACACAGTGAGGCCAAAAACTAATAAGTGCTCAGAAATTTTAGCTGTAATTATTTACTATCATTTATGGGAATCCATAATATACAAAGCAAAGTGGGGAAGGGGTGAAAAAAAGAATAGGGAAAAGAACAAAATAGCCCCCTACTTTCAAACAAATTACATCTAGTGAGGTTACGTTTAAATTTTTCCTATAAACTGCTCAGGAAAAAAATCTCAACTTTCTTTCTGGGGTCATGAAGGTGCTACCAGCCTGAGTCAAAACCACATCAAAACCCTTGTTCAGAAGTCACCTTTATAAGCCAGAGGTGGGAAATCTTCTTGGAATATATATGAGCCCAAAAGCTAACTCTCCTTTGAACCAGACTAGGTAAAATGAGTGACTTTAAACCAGGCTAGGTAAAATGAGTGACTTTAAACCAGACTAGGTAAAATGAGTGACTTTAAACTGCCAAGTGTTGGCCAAGAGTTTACCAGCCTTTGTCCTACCCCTCACACTGAGCTTTTGCACCAATGTGTTTGATATCTGAAAGTATTACAGCCTTACGAAACATACAAGGGTGCTCTTGGCTACTGTTTATGGATGGCCTTCAAATTCCCCTTTATGGGATGGTGGCTCCCAGGACCCTGTATATATGCCAACTATAGGAGAGCAGGGGTAAAGAGGACCTTCTCAGACCAGGCCCCATCAAAACCCATCCCCTTGGGACTTCCCTGGGGATCCAATAGTTAAGATTCCCCGCTTCCAATGCAGGGATGCAGGGGGCACGGGGTGCAATCCCTGGTCAGGAAACTAAGATCCCTCACGCTGTGCAGTGTGGCCAAAAAACAAAACAAAAAAAGAACAGAAACAAAAACCCCATCCCCTCTGAAGAAAAAAGGATCTTCCCAACGCAGGGATCAAATCCAGGTCTCCTGCGTTGCAGGTGAATTCTTTACCATCTGAGCCATCAAGGAAGCCCACCCACTATAAAAGCACCTCTGATTCTATAAGGTTTCTTATTCATTCTCTGTGCCAAGGGAGGAATATCATGAGCAGCTGTTTTTCAGAATTATAGCTGATTCCAAAGTCATATCTTGGGGCTCCAACTGCACAATGCCTCAGAGAAATCACTCCATCCAAACTAAGCCAGGGAAAACTTAAAAGCTTTACCCCTGCCCTCAGCTGAACTTCTCCTTTACCTGTGTCCATTCTAGAGATAAGCAGAGAATACTTCCATAGTTGATATAAAACATCCCAAAACCAATTTCCCCTCTTTCTGATTCGAAGTCAATTGGAGTTGATGAGCAAGAGTTTTCATTCAAAAGTCCTCTTAGTAAGATTACAGACTTCATAGAGCATAACTGTAAGTGAGAGCTACTGAATAAGCTGAAATAAGAACTTAATCACCTTTGCTAACTATGTCGAGAAGAAATTTACATCAAGAGTTTCTAAGGAGGAACAAGGGGCTTCCCTGGTGGCTCAGTAGTAAAGAATCCGCCTGCTAATGCAGGAGACATAGGTTTGAACCCTGGTCCAGAAAGATCCCCTGGAGAAGGAAATGGCAACCCACTCCAGTATTCTTGCCTGGAGAACCCCATGGAGTCTAGCATGCAGTCTAACTACAGTCCATGGAGTCACAAAGAGTTGGAAGCAACTTAGTGACTGAACAACTACAAGGAGGGAGAACAATGGTTGGATAATCCATCAGATAAGTGGCAACTCTTTTAGAGGAGAGTTATAGCAGTGCTCTGTGGTGACCTAAATGGGAAGGAAATCCACAAAAGAGGGATATATGTATGTGTGACTGATTCACTTTGTTGTACAGCAAAAGCTAACACAATTTTGTAAAGCAAATATACTCCAATACAAAAATTTTTTTAAAAAGAGAAGAGTTATGATGCCTAATTTGGTACAGTGATTTTTACGGGTAGTTCTTTAAACTATTGATGCCACACCTTACCTCCAGGCCAATTAAATCAGAATTCCTAGGGGCTGGGCCAAGGCAACAGTGTTTTTTAAAAGATTCCCAAGTGGTTCCAGTGGGCAGCCTGGGTTGAGACCTCCCGCCTTAGTTAACAGAAGTCACTTACCTGAGGTAAATGCTGCTTTTAAAAGTTTGACTTTTTCCCTTGAGCACCAGACAAATCATGTTGATTAACTAGCATTTTCCAAGCAACAGCAATGACTTAAACTGCTGCTAATGTTCAGACCATGGAATTAGACATGACTTGTAAGGCATCAGATTCATCTCCCCAGAGAGAGGGTTGAACACGGATTTCCGAGACCTAGAGCTTGGCAGACAAGAACCAGAGACAGGCTGACCTTGGCTGAGCAAGTACCATGAAAGAAACAAGACGGAACTACAAACTCATGTCTACCTTCACTCAAGTATTTATTAAATGTGCCCAGCACTATGCTAGGGTAGAGAGAGTCTGAGATTAAGAGAATAGAAAATGATGCCCCTATAGGAACTGACAGGCTAACAGGAAGGAAGAATTGGAGACAAAACTTTGCTGGCATACAATATGTAACTGAAGTTCACAGTCAGTGCCTGGGGAGCACTGAGGAGCAAAGAAGCCTTGAGGTAACAGATGAGGACTCCTAGAACAGGTAAGCATGAGATGACTCTAAAAGGGTGGGTGGACGTCTGCTAGATCAGTGGGGTCCACGAGCTGTGCCCAAGTGAGGAGGTGCATGACCATTTCTGGAAACAGCAAGAGTGATAAATAAAGCTGGAAAGATAGGCAAGGAGCAGAAGATAAAGACCTGTATGTCATCTAAGGATTTGGGGTTTAACTTTGAAAGTGATGGAGTTTATGGATGGATTTCAAGTAGGAAAGTGACAGGATCAGGTTCACAGTTAGAATGTTCATCCAGCAGTTTATAGAGCCTTACCCCTCAAAGCGTGGTCCACAGGTCGACATCAAGATCACATGGGAGCTTGTTAGAAGTTAAAAAAAAAAATTCCATTCCCATCCCAAATGTACTAAATCAGAATCTGCATTTTAACAAGCTCCGCAGATGATTCATACACAAATTAAAGTTGGAGATGCATAGCTAAAAGGAGAAATTTTCATGAAAAAGAAAGGTAAAACTTTAGAAAGACCAGTTAGGAGGCTTTGGTAATGATTCGTTATACCACCCTTTGAAACAGTTCTTTAACAAACACCTACAGATAGACCCTCATCCGAAACATCCAGTCGGTAATGAAACACTCAAGCAACACTTGTATAGACAATCTGAATTTTTTTTTCATTTCTCACCAGATTAGCCAGAATCCTAAAGACACTACTATAGTATGAGAACCACAGGTTGTATACACTGGAATATGCAGTGCTGCTCATTGTGGAATTTCAGGTAAAGTTTCAGCAGAAGGGAAGAAAAGTTCCTTTAATCTAGTTTTGACAATAGGTGTAGCAATGAGACCGTAGCCTTTCTCTCTTTATTTCAAACACCATGTGTAAGGTGAACACTATCTCGGTAGTGGGGAATCAGAGACCTAGATGAAAATCAGTTGTGAACTTTAAAATTGCTGATTGGCTATGCTGAGAGATATATAGAGACAGAGACAGAGAATCTGAAAAGAGGTGTGAGAGGTTGCGGGTCTTGACGAGGTGGCCTTTGATAGAGATAACTTCCTCTCTTTCATTATGGGAAGTAGTGACAACGGGACTAAGCTGGGTCTTCCCCAAGGCACTCCTTTTCATCGGAAAAAAAGCCTTCCCCCGGAAGTGAATCTTGAAGAATTTGAAAGAAGTGTGCTCTACTAGGTAAGAAGTAGGGGGGTCAGAAGGACAAACAAGCAATTAGTCTATGTATAAGCACAAGTGTACCTTATCCTTAACAATCAGTTTGTTATTGAATGGGGTATACCTTTGGACTGGGGTTAAATTAAACCTATTTCAAATCCACTCTGGGAATTTGCTATTTAAAGGAATCCTTTGTAAAGTAGATAATCACTCACTAATGAAGCTTTTGTTCAATCTGGAGTTCTGTGAAGGTGAAGTTCCCAAACACACCGTGATTGGAAAATCACCCCCACAGACGTCCAGTGGAGGACAGCTTGTCTGTATGCCACAGAAATGAATTCTATAAAGAAAGCCTAGGGAACCCACCCTTGAAAGGAGAGGAGAGTACTATCCCCGAGGCAAGTGGATCTGTAGATATAATAACACATAACTTGGTGACTAGAAGAAAATCTAAGACTCGAGGGTCAAGCGAAGTAGGTGGAAGACTGATAAGAGCAGATGGATTAGTAGACAGTATATTGGAGGCAACAGAAGAAAGGATGAGTGAACACAAAAAGTCTGGGGGTTGTACCTAAATTATGATTAAATATTTCTTTTACTCATCTCAAGATTTATAGTGCTGGTATCTAGAACGTTTCAAAATTCTCTTAACACGACTACCTGAGGAGTATCTGTGAATTCCTAATTAGCTAGAGAGACATTCTGGGTGAGAGCAGTGTAATACAGAAGCAATTTTATCAAGTGATCTCGCATATCCTGAGTCTAAGGGATGAAAGGAGATGTTCTTCTGTATTAGACTTCTTGGAATGTCTTCACAGAAGGAACTTGAATGACAAATTGAAAGATAGGCAAAAAATAAAAGGTGGGCAAAGTTTGGTAATTTGATAATAGGAAAAATGAAACAGAATTAAATGTATAGTTCTTTAAAACTCTCTTTAAGTTATCAAGCATAAGTCATGAACTCCCAAATAGAAAGATATATCCATTTATAAGCATGGTATAGGACTCCAAGACAGAGCCCAGGATGAGCAGATAAGAACCAAGTACACTCCTCTTCCCAAAAGTCATCTAGGATCAACCTCAGAACCTCACACTTTCTATAAAGTAGAATGCCCCCTTCCTATAGGCGAAGGCTGAATCAGCAGGAGGTTGGGAGATACAGAAGCACCAGTCCAGTGAATCAAAAAAGAATTCCTGGGATGAAAAAGAAATTCAAGAGATGGGCCAGTGAAAGGGTCAGAAAGGGGTTAAGTGGCGTCAAAAGAAGTTCCATTTAGATTTCAACCAAGATCAGTACCAGCTATTTCTCAAAAGCTTTTAAGACTTCGTGTAACTTAGCAACTGACCTATGTTTGTTTTTTGTTTTGTTTTTATCCAAGTCAGTTTCTCTGTAGTTAATATCAGAAAAAAAAAAAAAAAAGGGTGTTTAGGATTGTCCATTTACTGAGGGATGAGAGGTAAGGGGGAAAAATATGTGACAAGACAGGAGAGCAAAAAAGTTGAGTAAAAGGTCTAATTCTTGGAGTCCTGAAAAGAAAAATCAAAGCCTGGAGGCATCTCTGACATCCAGATGTGCTCTCAGGTGAACTGCCCCAGAAGACCCTTGGTGGGACAGTTCCTTGGGATACTTCAGAATTTTATTCCTCACTTACCTGAAAGAGCAGAACCAAATCACGTGATCAGTCTTCCTAGATCCCCTGTGGTGTCCCACATTGAACCAAGTGGACTGGAAAATAAGTTAAGCTCTCTCACAGTTGATCTGGGGTCCCACAAGAATTCTTAGCCTTCCATCCCCACCAGATTCCTGTTCTCCCTTCTTAGCAAAGAATATTTGGAAATGTCATGGCCAGTGAGTTCTCCCAGCTGTCAGGCATAAATTACTGGAATGGTACACACACACACACACACACACACACACACATACCTTGTCCTCTCTTTTTGCTGCTGCCATGCTGTGGCAGTTGCAGGCACAGCACCCAGGTTTCTCACTAGCTCAGCTGCATAACATGAAGTATCAGCACCACCCTGGTGGACAGCTCAAAGCAGGTCCCTCTGTGGAGCTTGTTTTAGTAATGCATTCAAAATTCCCAATAAGGCAAAGAAAGCAAATGTCCTCATATGCTCAGCTGCCCCTTTCTGTCTGCCCTGAGACAGAGCCAAGAAGTTCTGTGATCCCCTCTTGGCTTAAGGAGGGCTCTTGCAACTCCCTCCAAGATGTCCACAGAGCTCTTCATTTTAGAGTTAGACACCTGGAGGTAGGTAGTTATTTTTCTACTGGGTTAGACTTCAGTGATGCCACCAGCAATTCTGAGTCCATCTTTCCATTCTGCCATCCTTAGCTTGTTGGGTTTTTGTCATCTAACGGTCTCAGGATAACTGCACCTGCTCCAGGCATCACATCTGCATTCCAGAAAGACAGAAGGGAGAAGGGATGTGACTCCAGTTCACTTTATTAGGAAAACAGGGTTTTCCTTGAAGCATTTAGACATTCTCATTTAGGTTGATCAGTACTGTCAGATGACACTTCTAGCTGCAGAGGAGTCTGGGAGAATGAGTATTTAGCTTTCTCACCCTTTTATAGTCAAAGGAGGCAAGACAGAAGTTAACATGTCTGCTGTAAGCAAAAAACATAATCATATAAGGCAACTTCCTCACCTATAAAATGGAATAATTCTAACACATATTTCATAGAGATAGTATGAAGCTATATGGCATGGTTCCCACAGAATACAGGACAAACAGACACAGCCCATTCCAGGACAGGCACTAGATATTTCACAGTCATCATAGGAGGCATGCAAGCAAAACTCTGGGTTACTAAGGGACGCTGATGTCTATAAAGAACTTTTAAGACAAGAAAGGTACACATCTTCCCTGGTGGTCTCACTCCAGTATTCTTCAGTTACTCACTCCAGTAATCTTAGGCTTCCCTGGTGGTTCAGACAGTAAAGAATCCACCAGCAATGCAGGAGACCTGGGTTCGGCCCCTGGGTTGGGAAGATCCCCTGGAGAAGGACATGGCAACCCATTCCAGTATTCTTGCCTGGAGAATCTCCATGAACAGAGGAGCCTGGTGGGCTGCAGTCCTTTGGGTTGTAAAGAGTTGGACATGGCTGAGTGACTAAGCACACACTGGTGGTCAAGTGATTAAGAATCCGCCTTCCAATCCAGGGGACGTGGGTTCACTCCCTGATCTGGGAAGGTCCATGTGCTTCAGGACAATTAAGCCCAGGCACCACAACTCCTGAGCCCATGCACCTAGAGCCTGTGCTCCAAAAAAGTAGGTCCCTCTTGCTGCAACTAGAGAAAGCCCTCAGGCAGCAATGAAGACCAATGCAGACAAAAATAAAAATATCAACAGATAAACATTTTTTAAAAAAACAGATGTTCTTTAAAAACAAAACCCCCATTTAAAAAAAGTAATAGGGAGCTTGAATCTTCATGGCCTCAGAGTACAAAACAATTTCTTTTTCAAAAGGTTGATAAATTTGACTACAATAAAATTAACATTATCCCTAATTTGCAGAGGAGAATCTCAAAGAGGTTAAGTAACTTGCCCAAGATTACATAATTAACAATATTCATGACAATAGTAGCTATCACGCATGGAATACCTAGGGCATGCATGCTCAGTCGCACAGTCATGACTGACACTTTGCAAGCCCATGAACTGAAGCCTGCCAGTCTCCTCTGTCTATGGCATTTCCCAGGCAAAAATATTGGAGTGGGTAGCCATTTCCTTCTCCAATGGAATACCTAGCACATACATACATTACATGTAATCACACAACAATAACCCCTCAAGACTGGTATCATTATCCCTACTAAGCTAATCTGGCTGGTAGGTCAGGAGAGCCAGACTGGGAACCAAGGGCTGTCTGGTTTCAAGCTCTTCCTGTCCCACTTTAATGTGGTCTATACAGGGGACTTCTACTTCTAGAGATGGGACTTGAGGAATGATCAAAAATAATGTTCAACCAGGTCAGTTTTGGGACTTGCACTTTCAATAAACAGATCAAACTAGTGCAGCTGAGCCAAGAGGGCTATTCAGCCTAAATTATGATGAGGAAAAACTTTTATACACCCTTGCCTAGGTTAGTTAGTAAAGAATCCACCCACAATGCAGGAGACCCTGGTTTGATTCCTGGGTCAGGAAGATCCACTGGAGAAGGGTTAGGCTACCCACTCCAGTATTCTTGGGCTTCCCTTGTGGCTTAGCTGGTAAAGAATCCACCTGCAATGCAGGAGCCCTGGGTTCAATCCCTGGGTTGGGAAGATTCCCTGGAGAAGGGAAAGGCTACCCACTCCAGTATTCTGGCCTGGAGAATTCCATGGACTGTATAGTTCATGGGGTTGCAAAGAGTCGGAAACGACTGAGCAACTTTCACTTTCACTTGTCTGGTAGCCCACTGACAAACGAGCCGGGCTTTCAAATCTGGAGCCCATCCACCCACCACCGATGCTTAGCCAACTTCCCAAGTGTCCTGCAGCTTCTTCTCACCCCTCAGGAAGAATCCTCCTACTTAAAAGACACCCCCTCCTGCCACGGTCCAACCTAGTGTAGCACCTGAGATACCCCATAGAGGGGACCTTGAAAAGTGGCCATGTCTCTGGGGGATGTCATTTATGCTGAGTTCATTAGAAATTAATTTGATTCATTCCCTTTTTAAGAAATGATCATCTAAGAACACAAAGAAATGGAACCTTTCATGGGTTGCATATTTTTAAAAGAAGAGGGGCACTAGCTTAAGTAAAATCGGAAGAGCACTGGGTGGAGAGTCCAAAGCCCTGGGTTCTGATTGCAGCTGTGCTTCTCTGTGGATTACTTTTCTCAGCTGCATGAGCTTCAGGTTTTTTATATCTCAGGTCCTGGAGTGGCAATGTTGCAGGAAGGGGGACCTCTTACAGGGCCCAAGAGTGGGCTCTTATCTAACACTCAGAAATTAACTGTCCAAGGAGACACATGTACTGACAAAGGCAGAGACTTTGTTGGGAAGGACTGTCCACGGGGAGAGCAGGAGGATAAATGGATCCAGCAGGACTGCTCTGCCATGTGGCTTGCAGTTTCAGGTTTTTATGGTGATGGGATTAGTTTTCAGGTTGTCTCTGGCCAATCATTCTGACTCAGGGTCCTTCCTGGTGACACAGGCATTGCTCAACCAAGATGGATTCCAGCGAGGAGGATTCTGGGAGGGCAGGACATGTGGTATCTCCTTTTGACCTTTCCCGAATTCTTCTGGTTGGTGGTGGCTTGTTGGTTTCATGTTCCTTACGAGGACCTCCTGTTGTAAAATAACTAATGCAGATGGTTACTATAGTACCTGGCCAGAGTGGGTCATTTCAGTGTTTCCGGTAACAGCAGGAAGCAGGTCTAGAAAGGCAGCTTTCTGAAAAAAGGGGGGTCAGGACCTTGCTTAGCCACGAGGTATTATGAGGTCTCTGAGTGAAATTTTTTGAAAGTGAAAGTGAAGTTGCTCAGTCCTGTCTGACTCTTTGCAACCCCATGGACTGTAGCCTACTAGGCTCCTCCATCCATGAGATTCTCCAGGCAAGAATACTGGAGTGGGTTGCCATTTCCTTCTCCAGGAGATCTTCCTGACCCAGGGATTGAACCTGGGTCTCCCACATTGTAGGCATTTTACCATCTGAGCCACCAGGAAAGTCCTAAGTGAAAGTCCTGAGTCCTAAGTGAAATTTTTTAGGGCAGCCAATTAGGGGTAGAAGTAAGTGGATGAATATGTAATGCAGGGAGCAACTATCAACACCCCCTGAGAAATTCAGGAAGACTAAACTCACATGGCTTCCCCCTCACCTGTGAGGGAAGAGGGCTGTCCTTATCTTTGCAGACATCCAGCCCCGCTACCCTTGCATGCGGTGATGTGAGTGGCCATGGTTTCCCTTCCTCGACAAACAGTGCTCTTAACTGAGAAACATTTTTGAACAGCTTGCTTGCTGGTTAAGTCAAATAGAATGAAGTATCTCTATTCAGTCAAGAGATTGAATGCAGCATCAGCTTCCTGCAAGGCACTGTGAGTGATACAGAGAAGCCTGAAGGAAGACACATACAGAGAAGAAAACTTTCCTTGAGCACCAATTCGTGTCAAGTCCAATGCTAGGAAGTTTGCATCCATTCTCTCACCATTACAAAGTGGCAAGAAACAAATTGCCATGAGAGATGCAAATGACCATGATGATAATAATAGTCATTATAGACATAATATGCTATGGAAAAGTCTCTTCATTCCCCTCTCCACCTTGCTTAGTTTTCCCCTAACCATCCTGGCTTCTGTTTCCTGAGCTTCCTTCCTGCTGTGCAGGGCCTCTGAGCCTGTCTTTGGTCTTAGTCATAAAATGATTCTGGGAAAGAGAAGAGACTGGTCTCAATAGGCTGAGATCCCCAGTGTGACCTTGACCCAAATGGAGACTTCCATGGAGAAGAGCAGGAAAGAACAGTTCCCGGAGGATGGTGCATTAAGGAAAGGGCATCCCCAGGAAGTGATTCATCACTCGTGACATTTAAAATGAATCTGGGAAGAGCCAGCGGACAGGGACCCACAGAAAGGAGTTCCCTGACTAATGCCCAGAAGAATGAACTAGATGTGTCCCTTCCAGGACTCATCCATCTCTCCCCAGCGTCTACCCTGCAGTGGCACCGCCTAAGGACTCCAGGTTTTAATCCCAATTAGATTCTCCATTTACTGCTTGACCTTTGATCTCTTAAGTAGTATCTACACAACCCCAAAACATCTTATCAGTTGAATCAGAAGATTTTGCAGTCATTTACCTAGAGCTCTGGGCTCCAAATTTCTGGACCAGCTTGAAAGGATGCTTTTATTGAATTGATTAAATTGGCCACATGTTTCCCCTTCATTCTGGCATGGCCTCAGGTCCATATCTGGTTACAGCACTAGAGCCTACAGGAAGGATGAATGAGAAACGAATGTGCATTCTTTTCTTCAACCCACAGTTTTGCTGACTGCACTTTGCTGGAAGAAAGTAGAGTGGGTATACTAGGTTTCCATGAGCCAAATCTATGGAAAGGGCCCCCTCCCTGTTTGATGGCCCTTCTTTAGTAACAGTTATAATTCACAGGGCATTTGACAGTTTATGAAACACTGCCACATTATCATTTCACTGACACTTGATGCAAAATAAGATATTATTTTTCTTATTTCACAATCAAGAATCAATGTTCTCTCACCTGCCTCAGGTATAATAACCTAAATAAAATTTAGCCTTCTTGCGCCTGTTATCAGACTCAACTCTTGGGATCTGAGATTTGGGGATCATTCATACCCAAAAGGAGCACATCTGACTCCAAAAAAGACTTGGATTCAAAATGATGCAATAAGTTCAAAATCTGGTGGACCTTTCTGCTCCATCTATATAGTGTTAATAGATAACATGATCTTAGGGGGAAAATTCAAATGGATAGCTTGACTCAGAAGTCAACAAATATTCCCATGTACTATAGATGGAACAGAAAAATGAGGGCAAGTGTGAGCAGGATTGAAGCCGCAGCTGCTGGTTCCAGTGTCCAGGGTTGGGAAACTCAGCTCCAGTAGACATTGGTCCAATTGTGAGTGAGACAGAGGACCACATCTGGGATTATTCTAGAAGCCACAAGCAGCATGGTGCTCCTTTACTTCCCCAACCCCTTCCACTTTGCTCTTAAAAAGAGGTTTTAAAAAACACTGCTGAACAAAGATTTTTAGGGCACCAAAAGTACTGTGTGGTGGCTACCTGTCCTTAGACATTTTTCCAAAGTCACAGAATATACAACGCCAAGAAAAATCCCTAGTGAACCTTAACATAACTCACCGGACTTTGAGGCATAATGATGTGTCCGTGTACCTTCATCAGTTATAACAAGTGCGCCCCTCTGGAATGGGGTGTTGATAATAGGGGAGGCATGCCTGGGGGTGGAGGCAGGGAGTCTGTGGGAAACTTCGGTTTCTGAGTTCTGAAGTCTGAGCTTCTGCTCAGTTTGCTGTGAACCTAAGACTGCTCCAAAAAAAAAAAAGCCTATGTAAAAAAAAGAAACAATACCTGAGGCTGAGAACTCCCTTGTGCCATGCTTAGTCACTCAGTCATGTCCGACTCTTTGCCACCCCATGGACTGTAGCCCACCAGGCTCCTCAGTATTCTCCAGGCAAGAATACTGGAGTGGGTTGCCATGCCCTCCTCCAGGGATCTTCCTAGCCCAGGGATCAAAACCAGGTCTCCCACACTGCAGGCAAATTCTTTACCATCTGAACTCCCAGAGAAGCCTGAGAACTCCCTTATTCTGTGCTTATCCTCATCTGGAGGTCTGGGAGCCTGGAGCCGCTGTGAGGACCCACAGGCAGTCTCATAAGCAGGGATTAACCAGGTCAACCACTGGTCTGCTGGGTAAAACGTTGCTTAGGGACAAATAAGATGGGACTTCTCTGTCTTCTGTGCTGGCAGCTCCACCTCTTCCTAATCACTAAAATTGGAGTGCCCAGGAGGCTTTTAGCCTCTTTGGACTCTATCTATACTCACTCCCCTAAAGCAAGGATCCCCAGCCTCCAGGATCTAATGGCTGATGATTTGAAGTGGACCTGATGTAATAATAAAAGAAATAAAGTGTACTATAAATGCAATGCACTTGAATCATCTCCAAACCACCCCCTTGCCATATCTGTGGGAAAATTGTCTTCCACGAAATTGGTCCCGGTGCCAAAAAAGTTAAGGACCACTGCCGAAAAGTGTTTCTATTGCTTGATGCGTCCCAAATTTATGCGTGTAGCCTTGAACTCCCACTCTGAGCTCTAAGCTCATATAAATAAATGCCGTGAGGACAGAGACTGTCTTCATTCAACTGTCCATCATCCCTCATGGTACCTGCGGCAATACTGAGGCAGCCGGTGTGGG
The DNA here is from genome assembly GCF_029378745.1 of Bos indicus. Lineage (NCBI taxonomy): Eukaryota > Metazoa > Chordata > Mammalia > Artiodactyla > Bovidae > Bos > Bos indicus. The sequence continues at coordinate 9,100,313 of NC_091767.1, forward strand.
TGAGAGATGCTGCACGACATTCTCTGCTTCCCAAATAGAGGTGAGATTGGTCATGCAGCCTGGACAGTCCAGTCCTCGTGGCTCAGGCCCGTGGTTCCACTGTCAGGACGCTTGAGGGTGACTTGTCCCTGTGGCATTCCAGGGGTCTGTCCATCTTCACTCCTACATGAACGCCACACTTCTCCCAGGCTTGACCAAAATACCAACACCAACACAGATTTTTCAGCTCCCACACAACTGGAGACGAAAACAGCAGAAATTATTCAGCCCAATCAGAAAAATTTCCAGAATAAACCCAAGAGGCTCCTGGAATAAGACAGAAGGGAATTTCTCTGAGACTCAGCAGAGACAGTTGATGTAAGTTACCACTGGAATAGTATACCCATGTGGTTGGTAGGTAGCCTCTAAAATAACCCCCAAGCATCCCCACCCTCGGTATTCACACGTTTGTGTAATCCCCTCCCTTTGAATGTGGGCTGTATATATTGACTCACTTCAAATGAATAGAATATGGCAGAAATAATGGTACACCACTTCCAAGATTTAGCTATAAAAAGACTATGGCTTCCTTTGGAGGCTGTTTCTGCTCTCTTCAAAGAAGGCAGCTGCCACGCTCGAGGCAGCCCCACAAAAAGGCACACGTGGAGAGGACCTGAGGCCAGCCAATAGCCGCGTGAGTGAGCGTGAAGGCAGAGTCTCCGCCAGTTGAACCTGGAGCCCCAGCTGACAACCTGACTGCATCGTCAGGGAGCTTGAGCCAGAACTGCTGTTTAAGCTGCTCCCAGATTCCTGACCCACTTAGAACTGTCAGATAATAAACATTCGCTGTTCTCAGCTGCTGTACATGTATTAGAAAGCAGAGACATCACTTTGCTGACCAAGGTTCATCTAGTCAAAGCTATGGTTTTTCCTGTAGTCATGTATGGATGTGAAAGTTGGACCATAAAGAAGGCTGAGCACTGAAGAACTGATGCTTTCAAACTGTGGTGCTGGAGAAGACTCTTGAGAGTTCCTTGGACTGCAAAGAGATCAAGCCAGTCAGTCCTAAAGGAAATCAACCCTGAATATTCATTAGAAGGACTGTTGCTGAAACTTAAGCTCCAATCCTTTGACCACCTGATACGAAGAGCTGGCTCATTAGAAAAGACCCTAATGCTGGGAAAGGTTGAGGGCAAGAGGAGAAGGGGTGGCAGAGGATGAGACGGTCAGATAGCCTCACTGACTCAGTAGACGTAAATTTGAGCAAACTCTGGCAGACAGTTGAGAACAGATGAGCCTGGTGTGCTGCAGTCCACGGGGTCACAAAGTGTCAGACACAGCTTAGCAACTGAACAACAATGTTTTGGGGTGACTTATAACACAGCGATAGATGAGAACTAATGCACCAACTTTAACAAGGATGGACCCCACAGCTATGGACACCAATCTAGCCGTTTCCCACTGTTGTTTGAATGTTAACACTCACATTCAGTTGTGACACATATGTCCAGCTCAGTTGTTAGGTACATGTTGGTATTTCATTTCTTTCATTTCATATATTTGGATGCTAAACACAGCACTGAAATACAAAATATTCATTTCAATGCATAGAAAAGCTCTCGGATACTGCGTTACCTTGGTGGGTCTCCAAGAGAAAGCCCTCTGAAGCAGATCTTAGGTGCCAACATGTTACCAGCAGTGCAATCTCAGGACCACCAGGGTTAGGTAGGGGAGGGAAAAGATGAGGGAAAGGATGGAGACGAATGCAAGGTGGTAATTACCAAGCTGGCTTCGACTTCATCAGACAACACAGCCAGCCGCTCATTCACACCGGAAGTCTCCAGAAAGACCATATGGAGTCAGGGCACCTGGAACGGTCTAGGAGGGGGAGAAAAAGGGAGTCATTTATTTGTTGGTTCCTTCCTGTCTCTCCCTGTGGTCAAACTTCATCCAATGGGACATTATAACCTCCCTAAACCTGCAAGTTATGTTAGCCAGCTCCTTTGGGGAAACCAAGTCGCTTGCAGGGACCTGGGGCTTCCCCTGAAACCAAAGCCTCTATAGGTGCATCTGGTCACCCTTGGGCACCAGATCTGTGGTGGCTACAACCACGGCAGATGCAATGAGGCTTTGCCAAAGTCTGGCCTTCACTCTGGGGAGCTGGGACAGATGGCAGTGTTAGGAGACGAGGTGACAGAGGAAGCAGCTGGGGTTCTTCGTTGATCAGGCAGCCAAGAACTGGAGAGTAGGTGAGGCTGAGCAAATCAGGCAGGAATATAAACTGGGTTTGGAACAGATGTACACACAGATGAACACCTACTCATGAAGATGCTACTTTTATATCTGAACTGTGTATATATATATAATATATACATTATATAGAATGTGCATATACATTACATAATATACACATGCTATATAAAATATATAGTATATATAGTATGTATACATTATATAATGTGTACATGCTATATAAAATATATACATTTTATATATAATATATGTACATACATTCAAGTGTTACCTGTATTGACTCAGATGTTATTATTTGTCCCTGAGGAAGAGCCCACCCTATACAGGAGGCTTAGGGGAAAGGTTGCGGGTGTGTGTGAGCGCACACGCGCTGTGTGCTGTGTGCTCAGTAGCATCTGACTCTTTCCAACCCCGTGGACCATGGCCCACCAGGCTCCTCTGTCCATGGGATTTCCCAGACAAGAATACTGGAGTGGGTTGCCATTTCCTCCTCCAGGGGATCTTCCTGACCCAGGGATCAAACCCACATCTCTTGCATCTCCTATACTGGCAGGTGGGTTCTTTACCACTAGCGCCACCTGGGAGAAAGAGGTTACACATTATATATATATATATTTATATATTTATATATAAAACACATAATACACATATATGTATATATACACATTAAATATATCTAATGTATATGTAGACATACACATTCAGGTATTATCTTATTGACTCAGACTTTATTTGTCCCCAGGAAAGAGCCACCCCATATAGGAGGCTTAGGAGGAGCTCCTGTGGCTCTGAGCAGTTTCATTTCATGGAGACATCCTTATTCCTCTGGAGAATTCCACTTTCCTGGAAACTTAATATTATGTAATTCCATTGTCTGGTTTCATATCATGATGTTACCAAGAACACAGGAAGATGGGAGCTGACCCAGGATGAGATTGCAACTAAAACCCAAATCAATCCTACACAGAGCTCTGGAGCTAAGACGGCCCTGCAGAGTTGCCCCAGTGTGAAGACAAGGGCCCAGCCTTTGTGTCCCTACATTAGCGAGGCATGGAGCAGATCACTCCTTGAGGGGATTGGAACCTTGGACACCTGCTGCCAGAGCCAACAGCAACAAGAGACACAATCTTGAACCCTTCAAGGCCAGTGTTGCTGGTGACCAGGGTTGGGAATTTCAGCCCCCAAAAGGAGCTCTAGGGACTTCTCTAGAGGTCCAGTGGTTAAGACTTCACCTTTCAATGGGTTCAACCTCTGGTCGGGAAGCTAAGATCCCGCATGCCTCGAGGTGGATCCAAGATGCCTCGAGGCAAAAAAAAAAAAAAAAAAAACAGAAACAATACTGTAACAAATTCACTACAGGCTTTAAAAATGGCCCACATCAAAAAAAAAAATCTTAAAAAGGGGGGTGGTATCTAGGTGGGATGCCAGCATATCCATGAGAGTTGGCTACTGTCTTGACTAACCTTCACATGATAAGAATTACAACTTAGCCATCTCTGGTTTTCCTCCCAAAATGAGCACACTGATTCACCTTAGACTTTTCTCAGGAGTCAAAAAGGCTTCCCATTAGTTGTCATAAGATATTCTCAAGACGTGTTGAGAATGACCACGTGATGTTTCTTTCCAGCATCAGATGATTCCTGGATTCATCAGAGTGACAGGGACAGGAGCCAGGCCACAGGTAACCCCAAATTCCAGGAAGATTTGCCTTTGCAAATACTCTGAAATACAAATGTACCTTTCTTCATCACAATGCCGAGACTTCCTTGTCCCTCCTGACCAAAGGATAAACCCAGATATGCACTCCAGACGAAGAAACCACTGTCCTTTTGCCTCCTTAGACTCAAAGAAACTAGTAAAATAAAATAGAAACTCACTCCTAGCTCAGAAATCTCATAACCCTCCCCCACCGCAGGTATAGCCAACCTTTCAATTCTCCATGACCTACCCCCATGCTCCTCCTTCAGTCCCTGCTGCCACAAAGATTGCGGGGTCCTGTCGCTGTGCCCGGGTCCTCAACCTTCACTTACTCCACCAGCCTCCAGAACCCCGTGGTTCCCCAAGGCCACTACTTCTCAAAGTGCAGACTGAATGCTTTGGGGTCTGACACAGCAGGAAATGGACCCCTCCCCTGACTTTTTTCAGAGCAGCTGCTTTGTTTTTTATTTTGTTGTTGTTGTTGCTTTTAATCTGTCTTACACACTGATCTTTATGTAAGATGTTTTCTGAAGAAAGGTCAAGAAAATCAATTTGAAAGTCTCTTTTCTTGTTCAACCTTGAAATGTTTAGCATCAATGACATCAAATTGAACATCAAGCTGACCTCTGTTTCAGTGATCAGGCTTCCTCTTTCTGAGCCCAGACTCCCATCTCTCTGACACTTGCAAATTTCCCACTTTAGCTGAGAAATTGTGGGCTAGAGCCCTTAGCTGTATCTAGCTGGCATTGCATAACCTTTTTTCTTTCCTCTGTCATGTTCCCTCTACAGTTGCCTTCTATTGTGGCAATATTTACTTCTCCATTTCTGGCATAAGGTTTTCATTTTTCAATAAATACATTTCAGGTCTCCAAGTGAATAAATTTAAAGAAAATGATGAAGTAAATAATACAGCAGACTCACACAGTTATGGCCAAGAACATGAAGGTGGTCCAGGGATGAATACCATCTTCCATGGAACCTCTTGCTGGGCATCCCATCTGTGGTCCATCACCAACATCATCCAAATGCAGCCCAGCAAGAGTTCTCCACCTGATTCTGCATAAGAACCAGAGACTCTAATTCAGTACATTGGAGGTGGAGCCCAGGAATCTGAATTCATAATTGGCTCCTCAGCTTACTCTCAGCTTATTCACCAGGACTTCCCTGATGGCTCAGATGGTAAAGAATCTGCCTCCAATGTGGGAGACCTGGGTTTGATCCGTGGGTTGGGAAGATCCCCTGGAGGAGGGCATGGCAACCCACTTCAGTATTCTTTCCTGGAGAATCCCCATGGACAGAGGAGCCTGGCAGGCTACAGTCCATGGGGTCACAAAGAGTCGGATATGACTGAGCGACTAAGAACAGCACACAGCTTGTTCTGGCGCCTGATGATCCCCTCTCTGGCATATTAATTCTCTAGGTCCACCAGACCAGGAGTTCTTCAAGGTAAAAAAAAAAAAATCATCTCTCTCTTACACTTAGCTGGGCTTAAGACATAGTCCACAAATAAATGTTTGGAGAACAAAGTCTGACAGGTAGGGCAGAAATGACAGGAAATCAGAAAGTGTCAAGCTGGGAAAGGTCTTTCCATTATATTGGGTTGGCCAAAAAGTTCATTTGGATTTTTCCATGACATTGTATAGAAAAGCCTGAACAGACTTTTTGGCCAACCCAATACCACCAGCTGATGAAACTCACAGAAGCTGAATTCCTTGTGCACAGCCCTTGGCCACAGAGAAGGCCAAATAAAGGTCTAGGCTCCAGCCCACAGTTTTGGCCCACTGCCTCTTGAGTTGGCCAACTTCCGGGAATGGACTAGAAGTTGACAAAAACTTAGAAGATCACAGGTACGTAATTCAGTTAGTTTCACTCACTCTGTTCCACTGTATAATCGAAGCTCTGAAGTTTTTCAAAAGCATAATGGATACTATGTAAAAGAGCCTGGAAAGATCTGCAGACTGCAAGGAAAAGAACAAGCAAATGTACTCTAAGGAATCTGTAGCAACTTCTTCAAATGCAGATGTGAGCCATTAAAGCAGCCCTGGAGCCAAATGAATGAAATGCCTTAGTGACATCAGAAAGTTGAGCCCTCCCTCCATGTCGAGAACGTGAGATCTTGTGTGACCATCTTTATCCATCCCTGTGTCCTGACTGTGTTGTCTGGATATACGACCCCATTAAAGACCTCTCTGGAGTCAGTTTAGTGCAGTAGTTAGAACATCTGGGCTTTAGAACCAGATTCCTGGGTTCAAATCGTGACTCTGATTTTTTGTTTTTAATCTCTATGATCTTAGTCAATTTACTTAATATTCTCTGTACCTCCATTCTCTCAACTATAAAACTGGAGTAGTAGTACCTCTTCCTTCACAGAGGTTTTGCCCGCATCAATAGTCAGGACAGTGCTGCCTAACAGGTAGTAAATATTTGGTAAGTGTTAGCAACTATTTTTGGCTTCCCTGGTGGCTCAATGGTAAAGAATCCGCCTGCCAATGCAAGAGACTTGGGTTCAATCCCTGGTTCAGAAAGATCCCCTGGAGAGGGGAATGGCAACCCACTCCTGTATTCTTGCCTGGGAAATCCCATGGACAGAGGAGCCCGGCAGCCTACAGTACATGGGGTTGCAAAGAATCAGACATGACTTAATGACTAAACAACAAGAGCAACTACTCGACATTTTTCAATAATCACCAATCGAAAGTACCTATGTTAAGCACCATGAAAAATACAGAGTTGCCCTAGAGGTATGTTCTGGACTGAATGTTTGTGTCCCTCCAAAATTCATATGTTGAAACCTACCCCTCAGCCTGATGGTCTTAGGGGGTGGAGTTTTGGAGAGGTGATTAGGTCATGAAGGTGGAACCCTCATGAGTAGGATTAGTGTCCTTATAAGAGACTCCAGAGAACTCCCTCTCCCTTTCTGCCTTGTAAAGACATACATAGCAAGAAGATGGCCATCTGTGAACCAGAAAGTGGGCTCTCATCAGACACTGAGTCTTCTGATAAAACTTGGTTTTGAGCTTCTTAGGCTCTAGAACAGTGAGAAATAATTTCCTTTTTTTATATTAGCCACCCAGTCGATGGTATTCTGTTGTAGCAGCTCAAAGGGTTTAAGACAAGGTACATGCAATCTGATAGAGGAGATGCAAAGTGTACTGTTACCCAAGGAGAGACCATAGAGTCATAGGGTTATGTACAAAATCAGATACCATGTGGGAAGCATCTACCTGGGGCTCCCAACAGTGATCAGGTAAGATGGAGCAGTCAGATGCAGGAGGCTGAAATGGCAAAGGGTTCCTGGGGCTCTAGAACAATCTGCAGGAAGATTTGAGGACTCCAGCGGCCAGGAGAGATGATGGAATGGGCCAGCTGGTCTAGGTGCCTGTTTGTTCATCCAGGTTCACAGAATCAACCTGATAGAGTAGGTCAGCCAAGTGGAATTTTACATGTATTTGACTTCTGTATCAACCAGAGTCCTGGCAGGATACAGATGGCAACTCAAGCCAAGTAAAAGAGGAGAGACAATAATAAGAGACTATTTATAATGGAGTGGTCGGGATAAGAAGAAACTAACCAGAGATGGCGTGGTACCCCAGGGCTAGCAACACTGGGAACCCATTACCATTCCTGGAGCCAAAAGGAGAAGAAGTATAATACTGCTGCCTCCAGGACAGTAACTATATAAAGAGATGCTCCCTAATAGGAGCTGTGGCCTTTGGTACAGGGACACAGCCATCTGTAGCAAGGCAGCAAGGAGGAAGCCAGGGAAATAGATGCCCCGCCACTCCTCCAGGTGGTGCATCCTGAAGCCAGAGGGCAAGGGTGGTCCTGAGGCCCAAAGCAGAGTGAAGGATGGAGAGTGGATCAGGATGGGGGACAAGGGGTGGGGGCAAATGTAACAAGTTAATTTCACACGCCTCCCAAAAGTATTCTCACCCTTCCTCCTACTTTCTACTTGCGTGGACCATATCGAAGGCTTCCCATGATCTCGGGCTTCTAGCTGGGGTAACCATTGGCAAAGACAAGGATGTGAACACAGCATTTATTTTTCTGGTCATCTCAGGCTAAGTGTGTCCCTCCACAAAGGGAGGCTGACTCTACACAGCTTTCCCTTCAGGCTCCGGTAACGCTCTCTCCAGTTGTCCTTTCTGATTATGTCACTGTCTCCTGTGGCCACCCTACAGCCCCACACCTTTGTAAAGAGCTTTTTCTTTTTTTTTTATGTCCCTTTGACTTACCCAATTCTAGTGTGTTGCCTCTTTCCTGTTGGGACCCTGACGAATTCACTTTATAAGGATGATCTTTCTAAGGTGGGATTTTTCTATAGTCATACAGCTCCAATTTTTTTAATAGAAAGTAATGAGAAATTTGAATTTATTTACCTGAAATCCATTTTTACATTTTACAAACCCTTTCAGAGTGTATACATCCCACTACTTACGGGATACCTGGACAAGGAAGAGTTCAATAGAATTATTTTCTTATACAAGTGGGGAGCATAAGAGAGGAGGACTTTCCTTTCCTCCATGACCTTGAGACTCTGCTACTGCTGGTTCTGAACTTCAGCATAAGAAAATCTCTCCCCATGCTAACATGAAAAGCAAACTGACCATTTAGCTTAACTATTCAGCAAAATGTGGGCTTCCTGGGTGGTGCTAGTGGTAAAGAACCTACCTGCCAACGCATGAGACTTAAGAGACACGGGTTTGATCCCTGGTTCTGGAAGATCCTCTGAAGAAGGAAATGGCAACCCACTCCAGAATTCTTGAGGAGAGAACCCCATGGACAGAGGACCTTGGCAGGCTACAGTCCATAGGGTTGCACAAAGTCGGACACGACTGAAGCAATTAGCACACACACACACATTCAGCAAAATATGGATTGAGGAGCTGTTAATCTGAAGAGCTGGAATTCCAATTGTGTCTTTCCTGCCTTAAAAAAAAAAATTAAACCATAATGGTTAAAAAAAAATGTATAGTATATGTATAACTAAACCACTTTTTGTACAGCAGAAATTAACACAACACTGTAAAACAACCATATTTCAATAAAAAAAAATTACATGGCTCTCCATTGTGTATAGAATGAAATAAAGCCCAAGGCATATGCTCCAAAGCCCCCGAGATCCACCCCCAAACTGTTCTCTTCTCACCTTGCTCTCCAAGTGAATATCCTTCATGCCATCTACCCCAGACTGCTACAACCCTGTTCCCTGTCCACCTCTTGCCTTTGCTTCTCTGTGACCTTTTGTCTGAAATATATTTTCACCTCCAGCTGTCAAAACCTACTTGAAATGCAAAGACTTATACATAAATCTTCACAGAAGCTCAACTTTTAATAGCCACAAACTGGAAACAATCCAAATGTCCATCAACAGGTGAATGGATACACAAACTGTGGTATATCCATACAATGGACTCTACTCAGCAACAAAGAACACACTCTTGACCCAAGCAGCAACAGGGGTGAATCTTCAAATCATTACACTGAGTGAAAGAAGCCAGATGAAAAAGAGCATATACTGTATAATTTCATTTATATAAAATTCTAGCAATTGTAAATTAATTTATAGTGGCAGAAAGGGGATCAAGAGGCTGCCTGGGGATGAAGACAGAGAAATAAGGGGTTACCAAGGGCCTCGAGAACTCTTTGACAATGAAAGTGTAGTCGCTCAGTCGTGTCCTACTCTTTTTAACCCCATGGACTGTAACCCACCAGGCTCCTCTGTCCATGGAATTCTCCAGGCAAGAATACCAAAGTAGGTTGCCATTCCCTTCTCCAGGGGATCTTCCTTTTCCAGGGATCAAACCCAGTCTTCTCGCATTGCAGGCAGATTTTTTACTGGCTTCCCTTGTGGCTCAGCTGGTAAAGAATCCGCCTGCAATGAGGGAGACATGGATTCGATCCCCGGGTTGGGAAGATCCCCTGGAGAAGGGAACGGCTACCCACTCTAGTATTCTGGCCTGGCGAATTCCATGGACTATACAGTCATGAGGTCTCAAAGAGTCAGACATGACTGAACCACCTTCACTTTGGTTTTCATTTTCTTCACTATCTGAGCCGCTAGGGAAGTCTGAAAACTCTTTGAAGGGTGAATAAAATGCATGTTAATCTGATTATGATGATGGCTTCACTGGTTTATACCACTGGTATAACCAGTTTATACCACCGGTTTATACCAGTTTTGAAATACTATTTCAAACAAAATTGAACATTTTAACTATGTGCACTTTATTGTACACAACTATACCCCCTAAAGGTATAAGAAAAAAAAATACGACAAACAAACTTGAAAAATTATTGGCAGCAAGTCAGAAAAAGAGTATTAGTCATAATATATTAAAAGCCCCAACAAAGAAAAAATATACAAAAAATAAAACAATGGAAAATGGGTACAGAGCACAAGTAGGTGATTCAGAAACAAAAACAAATGACAAACATGCTTGCCTCTAAGTGTTTTGCTGGAACAGAATGTAAAAATACACGCAGTTCACCAAGGAGTCTGAAGGACCAGCATCTATAAAGATCATCAGTGAGGCGTGAACCTTCTGGTAGGGAAAGGGCTTCTTTCCAGCATGGTAACAACATTCTCAGCCCTTTTGCCTTCATCACACCAGACTCAGCATCCTGAGCGATACCCAGCACGTCAGGTCACCAAATTCCTTATGTGAAACTGAGACCCATCCCATATTTAAACGTGTCCTTCAATTGTACCTTTTCAATCCAAGTCATCATTGGAATGTGAACATACAGTGGTCACAGTTACATATACTCCAGTGCAATACCTAGAGGGGTGGTCACTAGTCCTCCAGCCAGGACAGACCCTCTCCTTGGCTTTAAAACAGCCTGCATTCTGCCACAGGGAGTGGCACGCCTCCCCGCTCCTCCCCCATGGGGAAACACAAACTCCTGGACGTCATAAGGTGGTGTCGTCATCGCCCTTCCCCTGGGAACCCAGCACAGAGCCGCCTGCTCGGCCTCGGGAAGAATCTCTTGAGATTTAGCACAGCACCTACCAAAGCCCTGTCTTCTACTTTTAAAACTGATCTCTCACAAGAAGCCTGAGCTAGTATGATGACTAGCCTAGCATCATTACCCTTATTCTCAATCTGAAGAAGCAGGGGTTCGCCGTGGAGCGCCTATGCTCCAGGTGGCCCTCTTCCTCGGAAAGGAGAGGAGATCATCATCGTTCCGCCCCACCCTCCCCGCTCAACTGCAGTACGGTCAGTCCCCAGCGCCCCAGCCACTTCCAAAACGCGAGCCGAAGGAACTTCCGCCCAAGCCGCGGCGGGGGATCTCGCTATGAGATCTGGCTGCTCGAAGGCTTGCCCTTCCTCTTCTCCCCCATCCACCAGCTTGTTCCACTCGGTTTGCCCTCATCGGACTGAAACTGACAGGCTGGCCAGAGAGCTAGAGCAGAGCGGGATGGGGGGAGGCGGGTGGAGGAGGGGCGAGGCCGGAGGAAGATTCGAGATGGAAAAAGCCCAGGTGACCAGGCAAGAAACAAGAACATCCATAAGAGGAGGGAGACAAAGAGAATAAAAGTTGGACAGCCGGGGACACCCCAGAGCTGTGGAAGACTTTATGAAAGAAAAAATCGGATGAACGGAGGATGGCTCATTTATTAATTATTAACAAGTAGCACTAATGAATATCATTATTAAAAAGCATTTTGTGAATATTAAATGTAGTTATATTCTAAATATTGTCCTCCCCTTGGCCAGCCTGTATCAATCTTCCTTCAGAAGTCAACTATTTTAATTATTACCACTGCCCTCTATCAAAACCCCACAGTCACAACCTTGATTCCGTATCTCTTCTAGTCTTTATAGCCAAGAAAATATTGTTAAGATATGATTTTCTACCTTTATTTTTTACTGTCTGTCTCCCTGCACTAGAGCATATGCTTTACAAAGACATGGATTTGTGTGTTTTGTACACTGATGTGAACAAGTACTGAGTTCATCATAGGTGCTCAATAAATATTTATTGAGAAAAAACAGTAATACTAAACAAGAAAGGGAGAGGGGGTCCCCTTCAATGCACCACGCCTGCTTCCTGAAGAATTCCTCTCCCCATCAGCTCTTTCTCTCCTCCATGGCTTGTAAGAGAGGAGAAGAAAACCACACAAGAGGCAAAGAAAACCTCAGTTCAAGCCATGACCTTTGCCTTTCCCTTTGAGCAGGCTTCCAGCAGCGGAGAAGCTAGAACTGAGAGCCCCACCTTGGAGTTCCTGGCTGCTGGCCCCTGGCCCTTGGAACCCAGGCAGCATCCTCCCATGTAAGTGCATTATCAGAGCAGCAGAGTTGAAAGGATCAAACCCTCTCATTTTACAGATGCGGATTCTGGGACCCAGTGAGATGGAGCGACCTGCCCAAATGCATGCAGTGAGCTTCTGAGTCCCTCTAGCCTCTCTCCTGATTCATGGGGATTTGTTGGTAGGTGACCAATGGCCCAGCTGTTGACAAAATGCCCGAGGCAGAGGATGCAACGGCATCTAGCAGCTTTGGTTTTCTATGTACTCGTCCCTCCTCACCCCTGCCCGCGGCTGTCCTTTCCTAACTTTTCCAGAGCTGTGGAGAGATGGTGATTCAACTAGAGATTGCACTTGGCCTGGCAGACAACACCCAGCTTGGATTAGCCCAGGGGAGAAGGCTTGGGCAATAGGTTACAGGCCTCAGGAACCCATGTGACAGAGCAGATGTTCAAAGCCAGTGAGAGGAAATGACTGGCCCAGAGTGTCTGTGTGTGCCGAGGCTGGAGGAATCCAGATTTTCTGGTTCCTGGTTCTCTGCCTGCAAATGTCTCTCCCCTCCATCATCATCACTACTTGAGCAGAGAAGAGCCGGGTGTACAAGGAGAATGTCAGGCAGGTTTTTCCTGATCCTCCAAGATCTAAGTAAGCCTGACATAGAGGAACTTGATTTTACCCATATGCTTCCAAATGGATGGAACCACATCTTTAGAGACAGCCAGCAGAGCACGTGGAACAAGAGCTAAGAAACTAACACTTAAAATAGGCCACAAGGACTCCTAATTATTGAGCATCTAATAAGTGCCAAGCACCCAGTGATTTATCCTCTGATACAATCCACACAACAGTCCTACAGCACAGGCTCAGAGAGGTTAATCAGCCTGCCAGCTGTCGCACAGCCGTGTGACAGAGCTGGCATATCAGAGCTGGCATTCAGACTGAGGTTTGCATGACACCAGAACCAGTCAACGTTTGTGCCTAAAATCTTAGCCACAGAGGACAATGTCAGGATGAAGCAAAGAACCAGCTTCCTATCCACCTTCAGAATAAGGACTCTCTGGTCCCTCAGAGGCTGCCTTCTCCACAGGGTCCTTTCCATCCCACGATTTCAGGTTCAGTTTTCCACATCTCCTGTTGCCATGGCAGTAGGGGCTCTCAACACCATTCAAAAACCCAGAAGAGGAAAAGAAGAGGACTCAACTCTTTGATTCAAGAGCTGACCAGTTCTTTCAAAAGATAAACTCAATCAGGTCCTTGAATCAGGATTCGAAATGGAAGCCAGATAATGGCACTTGTGGGCATTGGAGTTATTTAGCTTCTTGCTCCAAGAAGCTTAGTTCCCTTTTCAGACATGATCTCATTCTTCTCTGCAGGACCTCAGAAAAGAAACCAGAGAATTGACCGGGGCAGTTCTCTGCGGGGTGAGACTAGAGGAAGGCTCACGGCACCCGCCCATGTGTCTGAACTTGCTCCTCTTCATTTTTTTCCTACCAGCATGGAAAATAAAGATGTCACACCATTGGCAATGTTACATGAAAGTGGGAATTTATGTGAGGCCCGTGGTTTGCCCCATCAAGTTTAAAAGATGAAGAAATAAATATGCTGCGAGGTGTGGAGACTATTAGAGATGAGAGGGACTTTACTGTTCTGAGCCCCATTCTGACCTCCCCGCCTCTCCATAACCTACCTCGCATCTTCCAGAGGTGCAAACAGAAGCCCAGAGAGATGAAACAAACTGAAAGGAGCAAACTTCAGCTCCTCACCTTCAAAATAGCCTCTGGAGATTGGGACTACCTTTCCTGTGGCCAGGAGAGAAGCAGTTTCTACCCCTTCCAGGATGCTCAGAGTATGTTTTGTTCATCACTCATTCTTCTGGGTCTTTGGTTTTCCTTCCTGACTACTTGCTTTTAGCACATTGGTATAGTGGAAAGAGGGCTTCCCTGGTGACTCAGACAGTAAAGAATCTGCCTGCAATGGAGGAGGCCCGGGTTCGATCCCTGGGTCTGGAAGATTCCCTGGAGAAGGGAATGGCAACACACGCCAGTATTCTTGCCAGGAGAATTCCATGGACAGAGGAACCTGGTGGGCTACAGTCAGTGGGGTTGCAAAGAGTCAGACACAACTGAGTGACTAACACTTTCGTAGTGGAAAGAACATGCATTTTGGAATCAGACAGACTTGGGTTTAAAGCTCAGCTCTTTCTCCACTGAAAAACTGTGATTTTAGACAAGTTACTTAATATTCTTTGCATCTCAGGGCCAAAAACAGTCTGGACGGGCCCATTTGAAGTCCAACACTCTGATTCCCTGTTCTAGGTTACTCAAATAAGATATCAGAAGAGTCCAGATCCTCATATGTATACATAGCTGATTCATGTTGATGTGTGGCAGAAACCAACACAATGCTGTTGTTGTGTTGTGTGCTCAGTAATGTCTGACTCTTTGCAAACCCATGGGCTGTAACCCATCAGACTCCTCTGCCCATGGAATTCTCCAGGCAAGAATACTGGAATGTGTTACCATTTCCTCATCCAGGGGATCGTCCTGACCCAGGGATCAAACCCACATCTCTTGCATCTCCTGCATTAGCAGACAGATTCTTTACCACTGCACCATGTGGGAAGTCCAACCAATACAATATTGTAAAGCAATTATCCTCCAATCAAAAATAAATAAATTTTTAAAATAAATGAAAGTTCATTCTAAGATTAAAAAAATAGCAGGAACAGGAGAACTTCTAGGAGCCACTATTTCTAGAAACAAGAATATATTCTCTTTACTCATCTTATATTGCATCTGACAGAATACACAGGCTTCCCTGAGAGCTGCTGGTAAAGAATCCACCTGCAATGCAGGAGACCCTGGTTTGATTCCTGGCTCGGGAAGATCCACTGGAGAAGGGAAAGGCTACCCACTCCAGTATTCTTGGGCTCCCCTGGTGGCTCACCTGGTATAGAATCCACCCACAATGCGGAAGACCTGGGTCCAATCCCTGGGTTGGGAAGATCCCCTGGGGAAGGGAAAGGCTACCCACTCCAGTATGCTGGCCTGGAGAATTTCATGGACAGAGGAGCCTGGTGGGCTACAATGGGATCGCAAAGAGTCTGCAAAAGACAGAATACTCAGAGAGGTTTTTTTAAGTGCAATGAAACGAAATAAAATGTTAAAGCCCTTAAACTAAAAGAAAAAAGAGTCCAGGTCCTTGCTTAATATTTCAACATCCTAGTCCTTGCAGTTCAGATGTTTTAACATTCAGTTCTGGAGTCCATGTCTCAGCCCTCCAGGATTTTATACTTACACACTATGCTTTAAGTTTTGTTGACCCGTTCTCCTACAGAGCGATCTGTTGGGAGTTCAGAACTCCCGACAGATCAATTTCTAACTTGGTTAGAGATTTCCAACTTGGTTAAACCACTCAGGGATGAGAGAAGAGACAGAGCCCTTGCCTTCGTAGAGCATGCTATTCAGTAACAATTTCCTTGCTTGAAGGTAAGGCCAAGGGTGTTAAGCACTGTTTGTTTAGTCATCTATGAATCATCTTTCTCAGCTCTCAGCCCACACTGCCAAGGAAATTTTATTTGAAATTTCCAACAGTCTCAGCCTTGGGCAGCACATAAACATAGAAGAGAGAAATGGACAAAAATGCAGTTCTAGAACTTCCAATATCTCAGTACATTGGAAAATCGAACCCTCTAGGCACTATTTAGAAAGCATTCATTCAGGAATTCATCCTCATATTTAAACTGAACTATCTACTTCCTTGTCTTGTCAGAATTAGTCTCAAAGTTAGTAGGACTTGGGAGGCCAAGTAATATTCTATTCATGCCAGAGTTGCAAGCATTAACAAATCCTTCAGTGCCCAATAGGCCTGAGTTCAAAATCCTTAAGCAAGAGACTTCACTGGTAGTCTATTGACTAAAGTTCCATGCTGCCAATGCAGGGGGTTGTGGGTTCGATCCCTGGTTGGGGAGCTAAGATACCACATGATTCCCGATTAAGGATCTAAGATCCCATATGCCATGGGGTGTGGCCAAAAGATTTTTTTTTTTTAATCCTTAAGCAAAAGTCTCAGGAATCTGGGGAGAATGGACTTGTGGTTTCTTTTTGCAGTGATGAAAATGTTCAAAAATTGTGGTGATGATTGCATTATGGTGAGTATTCTAAAAAGCATTGAATTGTATACTTTAAATGAGTGAATTGTATGGAAAGTGAACTACACCTCAATGAAACTTTCTTAAAATTCCTAGGCATCTAATTCCCAGTTTCATTATTACAAAATGAGGACAATACCTTAAAATGCTAATGCAGACACTAAGTGATTATAGTGAAATGCCAAGTATCGCCGTACAGTAGATGCTCAAGTTACAGAATATCTTATTGTCGGAGCAGCAGTAGTCATAGTGATTATGATAGGGATGATATTGAAAGTATTCTCATATCCTTCATAGTTTCTTAGTCATTGTAGCCCAAAATTCCCTTTCTTCTCAATTGATATCTATACACTTCATTTGGAAAAATTGAAAAATTAGTGATCTATCTTTTTGTGATGGCTCTGTTGTCCAGAACAATTGTTCCTATTTTCTTTTTTTTTTTAATTCCTATTTTCTATTCAGCTAGTTTTACAGCTAAAAGTAACTTTTTGCTTGTTTATATCGTCTTTCAGCTAGACTATGAAACCCCAAGGATAGAGAAAGTATCTCAGTGCTCTCTCTCAACAACACTTGCACTTCGGAGGCCCTCAATATGATTTTTTGACCGGGTTATATTATGGCATCTGTTGGGAGGACGAAACTAGTTTCCTTACAGCTTCCTGTGTCCCCCTGTTTCCCCATTTGTCTTTCTTTTCTGATTTCCATCTAGTGGCTCATCAGTCATCTATCTATGAGTGTAAAGAATCAGTCTTTAAAAATGGCTTCCTCCAGGACTTCCGTGGTGATCCAGTGGTTAGGACTCTGCACTTCCAATGCAGGGGATGTAGGTTCGATCCCTGGTCAGGGAACTAGGATCCCTCATGCTGCAAGGCATGGCCAAAAAAAAATTTTTTTTTTAATGGCTTCCTCCACTTTCTACCACCCCCGTGAGTCAGACAATACACAGAGCTGAGAGGAAGAAATCATTATTGTAACTGACAGATTGTCAGCTGAAGAGTCTTGCCTAGAAGGGTGGGCATGATACCCTCTTAATATGGTCCTTCAAGGAAGATTAACAAATATGGCCTCCAGAAACCCTTTATATATAGAATCTTGGGCTCCCAAACTGGCTTCTAAGGAGAAAAGAGTCTTGCTGCTTGACAAATATCTCCTACCCTGGTAGGCTTCTTGTTCTGTGTAACCAGAGGATATCTCTCCTACCCAAACAAAAAAAAACTATGTACATCAAGCAATTGAGTTAGAAGATGAGGATTGGCATCCAGAAGAAATAGAATCAGCTATGATTAAGAACAAATCTGAGTATCTAAGAAAACAGAATCCATAAACGCAGAATATGTCTCCTAACAACTGCCAGCTTACATCATTGGAAACATGTGGCTGAGATTGGCAGGAGTAAGTGAAATGCTGTTGGTTTAAGCTCAGTAAATTCATCTGGAGTACTGTTTGTGGAGCTCAACAGCAGGTCAAGTGTGCACTGTATCTTTTACAAATGACCTAGACTCATCTCCTGACCAGCAACTGAGTGTATTAGAAAAGAATGCTTTTAGCTGCAAGTAACAGAAACCCCTGCTCAATCAACACGGAACTTGACTATCTCACAAAACTGGAAGGCCAGAAGAAATGCAGGCTTCAGAATTGATTGATTTGGTAGCATAGCAATGTGACCAAGAACCTAGGTTCTTTTCACTTCTCTGTCATCCACGCTGTTGGCTTTAATATTAGGCCAGTAGCAGTTTGGCAGCAACAGTTCTCAGCATCTCATCCAGACATGTCACCGTCTCTTAGAGGTAAGGAAGCCTTTTCCAGAGACCTCACAGCACTAACCACTGGCACAGGGGAGACGACAGAGGCTTACTCTGGAGCTGGGGGACAAGGTCAGCTTTCTGCAGGTACATGGCTACGTGGGGAATGGAGGATACATGAACCCAGTTGCAGCTCTGTTAGAAAAGAAGGGGAAGTGGAGTCGGTGTAGATAACCAAGCATGATCATTGTACAGACCACCCTAGGACTGGCAAAGCCTGAACGCCTCTGTGAGCATAGAGGCAGGAATTGCATTGTCCACAGCCTTAGGGCTTACCCTCTCTTAGAGAAAACACAAAGTAGTCTTTCTTAGGAACTCCATGCTGCTGCTGCTAAGTCGCTTCAGTCGTGTGATGGCAGCCCACCAGGCTCCCCCGTCCCTGGGATTCTCTAGGCAAGAACACTGGAGTGGGTTGTCATTTCCTTCTCCAGTGCATGAAAGTGAAAAGTGAAAGTGAATTTGCTCAGTTGTGTCCGACTCGTAGCAACCCCATGGACTGCAGCCTACCAGGCTCCTCCGTCCATGGGATTTTCCAGGCAAGAGTATTGGAGTGGGGTGCCATTGCCTTCTCCCTAGGAACTCCATAGGAAGGTCAAATTATCTAAAAGATGTGGCAGCAATGAGTGGAAGTGACATGAAGGTAGCCGAGGGGTGGATGAGAGCATGTGGGCAATGACAAATAAAAACCCATAGGTTTCTGCAAGATTCTGGGATGTATAACTGCCAGTGGGAAGTGAGGTGGAGGCAGGGATGTGTCACTAGCTGTTTCCAGCAGCACTGTGACTGTCTGATAAATCAAGGGTGTCAGTGTGAGTGTCCCTGGCTTATTAAGTTAATGAAAGAAAAAAAATTCAGATACAGAAGGGACTAAAGCCAAGCTCAGAGACAATGGCCAACTCAAGGTAGGATGACAAGTGTCCTTTTGAATTGTCCTGGCATCACTATCTGTGTCTCTCTGACAGGCATTGTTTGACCCTCTCACAGCCCACATTGGGGTTTGGAAACCAGAAATGCCGATATCTTCCTATCAGTGGTTTTGCAGGGACTGTTATTATTAATTATTGGGTAGTACTCTGCAGTCAACAACAGGATTTCTCATGAATGATCCCATTAATTTTTACTCAAGATGGGTTTTTGTTGTTACCCTCTTTTTATAGTTGAGGAAACTGAGGCTCCAGGAAGTTAAGTGACCTGTTCTAATCTTCACAGTTGGTGAAGAATTAGAACTATAACCAGGGCAGCCTCTTGTAGAGGTAGAATATCAATGTGCCTTTTATTGCATGCTTTGTGGCATCTCTGAGGCCCTGAAGATTCTTGGAGACTATCTTCTACCGTGGCCTGAAATTGAACCTGAAATTCCTACTAGTGGGAGAATATCCATTGATCTAAGGCGCTGCAAAATGTCCATGTACCACCTGGGAAAGTGGAAAAGAAATAGGCATTCTGCTGTCTTGTCAGTTATACCTTAGTGCCTATCCATACTTTCCCCAAAATCCAGGGTAGTTTAGACAACTCTTGCGTGGAAAACAGCAAGGGGTCCAAGGAAAAAAAGAGCATACTTAGACCAGAAGGAACCAGATTAGTTATGGGGATGGGGAAAGAGATGCCATAGGACTCTATCTTCTTTCTTTCTGATAGAATGGGGAAGAAAAGATTAGATAAATGCCTCAAGCAGCTGGAAAAAAGAGAGCCCAAAGAATGTACTTTAAGGGAATCTGGGTTAGTTCCTAGGATTCTGAGCCTTCCCCAGGTCCCAATCTTCAGCACAGCTTGCCAAGAACACTGAATCAAACAGACAGAAGTCCCCAATGTAAACAGCCACAGAGTCCCAGCTCAGAGTCAAGGGGCTCCCGAGGCGCTGTCTTCGGTGCTGAAGTAGCACAGCCTGGCGCAGGGAACTCGCAGAGGCAGCAAGGGTGACAGCCCAGGCTGTGCGTCTGATTTCACTCTGGAGTCATGCGGCCCTTGAATTGCCTGTTTCAGATCTGGGCCAGAGTGCCTTAAACGCCCACCTTTACTTTTACTCTCACCACTCAAGCCAGCTTCTCGCAAGCCCAGAAAAGGGCTTTTTGAAGTTTTAAGACTAGTACCAGGCAAACAGCCAGGTCAGATCATGCACCTCCTGAGTGCATGAGTCCACTTTTCATGTCCTCATTCTCTCTTTCTGTGGTTCTCCCTCACCCTGTCTCAAGTGCAGCTCTTCCACAAACTGCTTCCCAGGCCTGATCTTGAAAGAGAGTCTGGGAGAAATCTTTCACAAAGTAGTGAATTCACATCTGTGTGGGACTTAATTTGAAATCTTACATGCCTTGAAATGAAAGTTTACACTACCACTTAAGAAAGGTATTTTGGGGACTTCCCCGGTGGTCCAGTGGTTAAGAATCCACCTGCCATGCAAGGGACATGGGTTTGATTCCTTGTCTGGGGAGATTTTACATGCACTGGGGCAACTAAGCCCGTGCACCACAACCCCTAAAGCCTGCATGCTACAACTACCGAAGCTTCTACTGCTCTCTGGAGCCCGTGCTCCCCAACAAAAGAGGCCACCACAGAGAGAAGCTGGCACGCCGCCACAAAGCATAGCTCCCGCTCGCCGCAACTAGAGAGAGCCCGCATGCAGCAACAAAGACCCATGACAGCCGAATTTTTTTCTTTTAATCATGAAGAAAGGTATTTGGGAGGCAGTAAGAAAAGGGGAGTCCTCCAGGTTTTCACACCCAAAAGCAACTTCTTACTATCTCAACAGATAGCCGGTCCTGGTTACTATTATCATGACACAATGTGAAGGGTTTTGGTGCTATAGAAAAAAACACACTTAACTTATAAACCAGACTTATTTAGTCATAAGGATGGCTGAGAAACAGACTCTATTCTCAATGCATTTCCAATCCAGTTGGGAGGATGGGTGGCATATTACAAACCAATCATTTATACACCAACACATGAGCCAAGTTTCATGGGTGCTCAGAGTCCTGCCTGAAGGATCTAGGCATGGATCTAGAGAAGATATTTATTAGATTAATGAAAGGGAAAAGGAAAAAAGTGTAGATTTCATGGTTAGAAGATGTGGATTCCAGCCCTAATTCTGCCCATTATGATGTTTTCTTAGGAGAATCACCTGTCACAGGAGAAGAAAAATACCAGACTTACTGAGCTATTTTATTCTATTTTAGCCTGGCCATGTGGCAAGAGGGATCTTAGTTCCCTGACCAGGGAGCAAACCCTTGCCCCCTGCATTGGAAACAGTCCTTTTTAAATTTTTTAAAAAAATTTTAATTGGAGGATAATTGCTTTGCAAGAGTGTGTTGTTTTCTGCCTTACAATAATGTGAATCAGCCATAAATATACATTTACATATACATGTATGTATATACACATATATACATATACATATAATTACACATATATATAAATATATATCCCCTCCCTCTTGAGCCTCCCTCTGACCTCCCCCAATCCCCCATCCCACCCCTCTGGCTTGTCACAGAATACCGGGGCTGAACTCCCTGTGTTATACAGCAGCTTCCCGCTAGCCATCTATTTTACACATGGTAGTGTATATTTCTCAAGGCTAGTCTCTCTATTCATCCCACCCTTATCTTCTCCCACTGTGTCCACAAGTCTGCTCTCTACGTCTGAAGTGCAGAGTCTTACCCGCTGGACTGGCAGGGGGTCTCTTACTGAGTTATTTTAGAGATGAATTGAGTTACCATAAAAACACACTTCCTAGACTTCAAAGCACCGTGAAATAAAAAGCTTAACCATTTTCTAACTGAGTGGCAGTACCTAAGCTTGCATGTAAGTGCCATGAAGGCAAGGCCGGGTCCTTCTTGCCGAATACAGTGCCTAGCACAGATTCACATTCCCAGAGGGAGTTATCAAGAGCATCCTGATTCCAAAAGAGCTCTGACTTGGGGAAGAAAAAATACAGTGTTTGTCCTTAGTGGCCAGTTCTGCCCAAACCACCCCTGGGGTGCAGGCCAGAGAGGCGCAACAGAAAAAAAGACAGCTCTCACAGGGGGAGCTGGCCTAAAACATTAGCTCCAGATGGAATTTCAGCTGGAAGCATACAGCAGCAGCTAAGCTCAAAGAAATGACTGAGGTTTTCTGGACCTACTCTCTGGCTGGTGGATGAGATGAATCAGGAAGGAAGAGAGGACAGGTGGTGTGGGCAGAAGGGAAAGGAGGAGAAGCAAAACAGAGGTCATGGTGGAGGTCACATTCCAAATCTTTTGCTTGGGTGGAAATTTTCATCGAATACAACCTCCACTGGATATCGCTAGAGCTTCATAAAGAGATACTTTTAAGAAAGAAGATAACACAGATTATTAATGTTGGAATAAACCTTTAAAATGATCATGATCTAATCCAACACTTTCATTTTACAGATAAGATTAGGGTCAAGAAAGGTGAAGTTCAAAGTAAAAAAAAAAAAAAGAGAGAGCTCCTGAAAAAAAAAAATAATAATAAGATTCAGGTCTTCTAGTTCTCAGGTCAGGTTTTGTTTCTCACTGCTCAATGAGATTGGGCTTCCCAGGTGGCGCAGTGGTAAAGAATCCACCTGCCAACACAAGAGATGCTAGTTTGATCCCTGGGTAGGAAATATCAACCTGCTCCAGTATTCTTGCCTGGAAAATCCCATGGACAGAGAAGTCTGGCAGGCTACAATCTATGAGGGTGCAAAGAGTCAGATACAGCTGAGCACACGTACACACGAGCAGTAATTGAATTAAGGTTAGCTTTGCGGTGCTGCGACAAATAAACCCAACACTGCTTAAAGGCTTAAAGAATATAATCCTATAGCCACACTAAACTTCCTTCTTCCAGAGCATTCTTTTTTTTTTTTCATTTATGAAATATTTTTAAAATTTATTTTTAATTGAAGAATAATTTACAATGTTATGTTGATTTCTGCCATATATCAACATGAATCAGCCACATACCCTCCCTTTGAACCTCCACCCCATGCCCCACCTCACCCCTCTAGGTCATCACAGAGCACCCAGCTGAGCTCCCCATATTGTAACAGCAACTTCCCACTGGCTAGTTTACGTATGGTAATGTGTATATTTCAATGCTACTCTGTCAGCTCCCACCCTCTCCTTCCCCTGTTGTGTCCACAAGTCAATTCCGAGCGTTCTCTTAGGTCTCTAGTCCAACGAATAAGGAATTGGGATCTCTGCTAAGGTGCTTCTGTGCAGGAAGCATAGCTGGGGTCAAGAAGATCCGGGTGTGTCTGTTCTCACTGGTGAGCACCAGTGGGTTCATCCTTCTTGGAACAGTGTTCAGAAATCCTTAGGGCTTTAGGTAACAACAGTTCTACCTATGAAGACATTCTTCCCTGAGAATGCCTCCTCACTGCTGCTTTCAGGTAGTCTGTTCTTGGCAGCTTACAAGGCACATTTACATCCATGAACTCAGGAATTTCCAAACAAGGATACAAATAGGTACACCGGGGGCTACAGACAAGGCTGAAGTAACTGAGCAGCACGCAGGAGACACGCAGAGCCATTCACTGAAGTGCAGGAGAAAGAATATTGTTGTAGCCACACGTTCCGGGAAACAACTCACTCAGGACAATGCAGATAGTGGAGTGCAGTTTATTACACCGGCGGGCCCAAGGCAGAGTCTCCTCTTAGCCAAGGACCCCGACCAGCATTTGTGAAAATCTTTTCTACCCCATGAGTACGTGTCTGAACCCACCACTCCAAATTCCTTGAGACTTACCTAAACCAAGGAAAATACAATCCCAATAACCCCATCATTCATGTGCTATGTGCTTATGTGCTCAAACAGTCAAACAATTAGCCAATAATCAATAAACCCGAGGTTACACTCCAATAGATACAGACAAATTTATGACCTGTCTGGAGGAAGGGATGATTAGTGTATGTTTTCTCTTAGGCGATGAGTAACCTAGGTACGATCTTCAAGGTTCCCCTGTCGGGAGGGGGTCTTATCCTTCTGTTGTTGTTTTCATAGGCACTAAACACAGAGTTCAGAGTCCATTGGAAAGGTGGCTGAGCATGGTCAGCATGAACAGGCCTAAGATGGAGTCCAGGCCCTATGAATTCCTTCTTCAATATGAGAACGTCTATTTTGTCTTAAATGTCAGAAAGAAGTTAAAAGTAAAGCAAAGTGAAAGTTGCTCAGTCGTGTCTGACTCTGCAACCCCATGGACTGTATAGAGTCCATGAGAGTGAGAGTTCCATATGTAGAAGAGTTAAGTGGAGTTGCAGAGCAAACCATTTTAGTTGTTTTGTTTTTTAAAACTTTTTATTTTATATTGGTGGATAGCCAATTTAAAATGTTATGATAGTTTCAGGGGAATAGCAAAGCGCTCCATCGTACACATACATGTATCCATTCTCCCCCTAAACTCCCTTCCCATCCATGTTATCAAATAACCTTGAGCAGAGTTCCTTGGGGCCTCCCTGGCGGCTTAGATAGTAAAGACTCCGCCTGCAATGCAGGAGACCTGGGTTCAATCCCTGGGTTGAGAAGATCCCCCTGGAGAAGGAAATGGCAACCCCCTCCAGTATCCTTGCCTGGAGAATCCCTTGGACAGAGGAGCCTGGCAGAACACAGAGTTCCTTGTGCTGTACAGTAGGGCCTTGTTGGCTACCCAAACCATCTTAGTTTTAAACTAACCCCACACACATACAGTGGATGCTTGGTTTAGAAATATGCCCATGAAGAAATCCCAAATGGAGATGAATACTAACAACACAAGCAATGAGAAAAGGTGAAGCTGACACCTTCAGTCCTAGTAAGAGATCAACCATGCTACAACCATATTCATAACCAGAATATAAGATCAAAATAATGGTGACTTATCCAGGTCCAAAAGAGAAGTTGGCCAAGGTTTTTTGAAATTATCACAAGCATTTGAAATACCATTTAACATCCACTACCATTAGTAATGAACGTCATCTTTAGTGTATATTTTGACTTGAGGTGTTAGCTAATGGCATGTGTGTTATATAATTTACAAATACATAAACATACCTACACTGGGGGTACACTCGCAAATAAATTTTTACTGATGGAGAGCACACTCAAGATTTGGAGACCATTGCCATAAATCATGTAAATTCTTCCTGATCACCCTGTGGGTGGTGTTATTTTGCAGATGAGAAGACTGAAATTCAGGATGACAAAAACTCCCAGAGCCCATCAGCTACAGAATGTATGGGGAAGCAAAAGCTAGTCACCATTGACAACGATGAATCTATTTGTAGGGCAGCCATAGAGACACAGACATTGAGAACAGACTTGTGAACACAGCAGGGGAAGGAGGGAGTGGGACGAACAGAGAGAGTAGCATGGAAACATATACATTACCATATATAAAATAGATAGCCAGTGGGAATTTGCTGTGTGAGGCAGGGAGTTCCATTTGGTGCTCTGTGACAACCAGGATGGGTGGGATGGGGTGGGGGTGGGAGGGAGGCTCAAGAGAAAGGCGACAGATATAGATCCATGGCTGATCCATGTTGATGTGTGGCAGAAACCAACACAGCATCGTAAAGCAATTATCCTCCAGTTAAAAATAAACAAAATTTTTTTGAAAAAGACTAGCCACCAGTGAAACTTGCACCCCAAAAGCTGAGTGAGGAATTCAGGGAGACATCTGTGGAAATTAATAAGCAAACTCCACCCCCAGAGCGAATGAGTTCCAGGCTCTGCCCTGTTCTGTTCCTAAAAGATTATGCCAAGAAAGCCTGCACCACAAAGCATATCTCATCCTATCAGACTGAATGAGGTCTCCTGGAACCCTGGAAGCCCACAGAAATATTACCCTTTTAGAAAAAAAGCCAGGCATTTCCCCTAGCATTTAAGGATGCTTAAAGACCCTGTCACCATCCTCGTCCACAAGCACCAAGATCTCTAAGTCTGGGGCAGGAAGCAAGATCACAATCTCCTGATGACTGAATCTGACTCCACAAGGGAGGCTTGATCTTAGCAAAAGCCAAGGTTTTTCACAGTCATCCCTTTGAGGAGTGCAAGGTTTAAAAGTAAATATCCTCCCACCACCAAAACTCACTGGGTAGAAATAGCCCTTGGAGGAATGGCAACCCAGTTTCCTCTGCAGCAACCCAGTCCGCCTCCCAATGCTGAGAAATGTGCTGTGCTCAGCATTTCTGTGCTGATGCTGCATCCATGGTCGAAAAGGCGGGCGGCTGCAGCAGCCACAGCAGCAGTTGCTCTAGGGGTTAGAAATCAGATCGCAGCATTTCTACCTCATTTGGCAGCAGAAGTACCGGGTCACAAGGAAGATGAGGTTCTAGTCCAGAAGCTGCTGGGCTTTGTCACTCTGAAGGTGGTGAGTAACATGGCTATTCACTGGGCAGTTAGGTTTTTGCTCTGTTTCCCTAGGTGACGATTCTGGATGCAAGAGGGTGTGTGTGTGTGTGTGTGTGTGTGTGTGTGTGTGTGTGTGACTGTACACATGTATGGACATTTCATATTTTCAGTGAGCAGCAATACTTGGAAAGCTGTGAGTAGAATAAATAAATAGAATGTAGTGTGGTCAAGATGGAGAGAGACACAGAAATCATGTACTCCAAGCCCCTTGGTTCACAGAAGAGGAGCCTGAGGTTCAGAGAGGTGAAGCCCTTTGCCTGAGGTCACAGAGCTAGTAAGCGGCCAGGTCTAGAAGCCAGCATCCTGGCTCCCAAGACAGGAGTCTTCCCACCGCTCTGTCTGGGTATAAGAGGACTCCCCTCTATGCCAAGTGACCTCTGTCCCTGAGAATGGACTGAAAACCTACAGGCACAGCCTTCAAGTCCCGGAAACCCTTCTGGATGCTTCCAGGAAACATGGGAAGCAGTTTCCGACTAACTGCAGCCTGGGGCAGAAAAGCAAAAACCCAGCACTTGTTTGCTACAAATTGCTTCAGTCCTAATGGCTACCTCCTCCCCTCTAGGTTGTTCTTTGGGTCACACTGCAAACAAAGTGTCTACAGCACCAGCAAATCTTCCCAGCAGGGTGAAGTGGGCTGCTGATAGGAATGGAGGGTATGCTTCATCAATAATACCTCCCTTTGCTTGGAACAAATATTTGCTGAACAGCATCCATATGCCAGGCACTGCAAAAGCGACCGTGACATTCTTTATCTCATTTAATTCTCACTGCTGCGTCTCTGGTATTATTATTTATACCTGACAAGTAAAACTGAGGCTGGATGAGATGAAAATGTGCAGGCTATTTTTGGGTCTTTTAAAAATTTCTAGCTCTTCCAAGAATTACGGTTTTAAAAATAGTTATTTTCTGTGGTCTTCCTTACCAGAATGACCATGGCCCCTGAAATGGTAGGAAATGTTCTCCCCTGAACAAAAAGCAATTATCTGCAACATTCTGGATCAGATATGTAGTCAGAGCAGGAAAATGTCACCGAACATTTGGAGACTTTGCCTCTAAAATTAGGCATTGCCTGGACCTTTCGGGTTTTCTCAGGTTTTCCTCCTATTTTTCTGGGTTCTGGTTCAAGTTAAGATTACACCATATGCTTAGGAACTTTGGCTTTTTTTTTTTTTTAACGCAGCTCTCCCCCAAACTGTGTGATCTGGAAACAAGTCACTTTACTTTTCTGAGCCTCAGTCTTCTGATTTATAACCTGACAACTAAGACTAAGCGAGTTCTACTTCCCAGGGAGCAGTGAAATGTTTGCCTATGTTTCATTCATTCACTTGCGCGTTTCTTGAGGTCCCGCGACACTCCAGGTGCGACGCTGGTGGAAGGAGTTTTGGAGATAACCTCCTCTAGTCCCGCAGCTTTGAGACTGGAGAGGGTACTTGTGTGATTCTAGAGCAGCCCCATCAAGACCTTGTCCAGCATGCTTTCCTGAACTATGCTTACCTCAAGCCACCCTCCCAGCTCTTGAGGACGTGACTTTCCTCTCCCCTTGCTCTTTTCTATAATAACATTTGTTGACTGCTTACCCAATGAAACACAGTGCCAGGCACTGTGCTGAGCAGTTTTCATGCATTACATCATTTAATCTGGACAATATCCTATTCAATAGATAATATGATTAGCCCTGATTCTCAGATGAAGAAACTAGCAAAATTGCACAGTTAAAAAGGAATGGGGATGAAGTTTCTGTTTGAGATCATTATTGGAAAAGTTCTGGAAATACGTAACAGTGGCAGTTGCACAGCATTATGAATGTACTTAATGCCACTGAATGGTACAGTTTAACATGGCCAAAGGGATAAGTTTTATACGGATATCTAATCATCATAATAAAAGTAAAGGGGAACTTAAAGCTAAGTAGCATCCAACTCTAAAACATTCTACACCTAATCACTCATTCATCCCCACCACAGACAGGAATCAGAAAGGTATATATTCCTTCCCCAATGGAGAGTTTAGTAATTTTTTTCCAAGTTTCTTAAGAAGACTTAAAATCATGCCCAGGCATCAGAAAATTTCTTTCTGTGCTGAAAGTCATCAGTAGCCTATTCTGAATATGATCAGATTCCCAAGTCTGAACGAATCAGAAATCACTCCACCTTCCTCCTTCCATTTCTCTTCCAGCCTATAAGCTAATGCTCTCTCTACAAATTCAATACAACTTCAAACACATTTAAATATCAGGTGGCTCCTTTTCACAAATCCTAGCTTACAGGCTGTGGAGGAGCAGAGTTGAGAAAGATCTAGTTTCAGCCTCAAAGAGTTTATAATCCAGCCAAGAGAGTAAATAAATAACTCCAAAGGAAAAGTCATCGAATAGAATTCTGAGCACCTATGCTAGACATAAAGCCTACAGAGATGAACAAAACATGATTTTAGTCCCTCCATTGCAAAGATGGTGCAGATTCAGTGGGAAGGGTCTTTGTGGGGAGAGAGATTATATGATCCTAAAAGGGATAGGTATTTTCAATGGAATGATGTTTCTCGACCATAAAGTAACCATGGACCTATTCCAGATGTCATCAGAGTCTGAATCTCATCACCTTTTCCTCCATTATTTTTTTTTTCTTCTCCTTTCTTTGGTCTTACTCTGTTTTTCTTCCTTTTTTTTCACCTCCTCCACTTGACATAGATCATTAATTTTGGTGTTTTTTCTTTACTAATATAAGCATTTTCAGCCTATGTGATATCCTTTACTTATTTCTGTGATTGAAAGACATGAAATCTTGATAAGTAGAATTTTAATTCATTAATTAACTATCATATGATTTCTTCTTGAACCAGTGAGTAATTTAGAAATGCCTTTCCCCTCACTCCCAAATGTATGAAGAGAAGCAGGTGGATTTTTTTTTTTTGCCAAGATCTCTCACTACATGATACTGTGGTCAAATAATACAATCTGTATGATATTATATCACAGCATTTGTTGGGACTTCATTTCTGAGCTAGTACATGATCAGATTTTCTAAGTGTCCCACATATGCACAAAAAGAATGTGATTTTTCTAATTATTAATAAGGGGTTTCCAACCATATCCATTAAAGCAAGCTTGAGAATGTTTTGTTCACACCTTCTAGATGATCCTTTCTGTTTTTATCAGTTATGGAGAAAGGTGCATTAAAGGATCTTACTATTACTTCCACTGGAAGAGGAAATGGCAACCCACGCCAGTATTCTTACCTGGAAAATTCCATGGACAGTGGAGCCTGGCGGGCTGCAGTCCTTGGGGTCGCAGAGACAGGCATGACTAAGCAAGCTTTCATATCATTTCCAATTCATCACTTTCTCCCTGAAATTGCTTCACTTTTTGTTTTTATATTTTGAAGCATGTTTCTAGGGGCATACAATGTTAGAACTATTCTTCTACTTAATTGTCCTTTTTAAATTGTTCATCATGTGAAGACCATCTTTATCACTAGTAATATCTGTCTTCAAGTCTATTTTATATTACATTAATAAACTACGTCTGTTTTCTTTTGGTTATTAGTTACCTACTATTTCTTTTCTCATCTTTCTCCTTTTAGCTTTTTTGTTTCATGTTTTGGATGCAACTGTTATGAATAATATATAGCTAGATTTTATCTCTTGGAGAAGGAAATGGCAACCCACTCCAGTGTTCTTGCCTGGAGAATCCCAGGGACCAGGGAGCCTGGTGGGCTGCTGTCTATGGGGTCGCACAGAGTCGGACACGACTGAAGCGACTTAGCAGCAGCAGCAGCGGATTTTATCTCTGGTCCAGTTGTATTTATTTCCTTCAAACTCTACTAGGCAATTAAAAGAATATTCATATATCTTATCTAAGATTTTTAGGTGCTAATTTTCATGAAGTTTTCAGGTTTCTTATTGCCAGAAATTAAGGGTCTAGGACCCTGCTATGTAAGAAGATGTCTTTTTACAACGCCGCCCTTAGGATGTTAAAAATTGACTCTTTCTCTCACTCAGTCTGTGCTGTTCCATCACACCAAACAAGTCCTGAATTTTATCTTGTGTCTCTCATATATCCCCAAAGAACTTCACATCCACAGCTAAAGTCTTCCAAGTCTCCTTGTGTTCCTGCTAATAGACAGTACTACAAGTGAAATGATGACAGAGTAGATACTGTAGGCCTCTCTATTTCTTGAAAACAGACCTTAACTTTAAGAGTCAGGTCTCCGAAAGAAAGAGGGTCACTTAGACCCTTGGAAAATGGAGTTACAATTGGCCTTCTCTGCCATTAATGGTGATGTCATTACCACGGGCAGTTGGGGAACTTCCCTGGCTTTTTCACTAAGAAGAAAGCCGATAACCTAACAGTCTTCCTTGGTGAATAGCAACATGGCTGCCTTTCTTTCTTGTTTTTTAGTTAAAAAAAATGTCTTCAGCTAATATGATTGAGCACGTACTCTGACGAGGCGTTGTGTTAAGCGTCTGTCATACACTGTGCCGTTTTATCCTGATTACCACTCTCTGAGGTAGGAATAGCTGTTACCCACCTGAAAGAGACCCTCAGAAGCTTGCAGTTCTGCCAGAGGTGTGCTCAGGCCCAGGGCGGAAACAAGTCCCCAGCTCTCCACATCACCTCCGCCCTGCCCCCTGCATAGAATTCTACTCTTCTCATCTGTACCCTCCTCTGCCCCTTCCCACACTTGTGCAGCCCTGTCCCCTTTGATTCCAGTCACCTAATGGTAACTAGGGAGCCAAGGGAAGGTGCTTCACTCCTCCAGCTCTGAATTTCTCTTCCATCTCTGACCACTCCACACAAAATGGGGGTGGGGGCCAAGATGGCTGGTCATCTCAAGAAGGCAATGACCCCCACCTGCTCCAGCTCCTTTCACGTGGCAGCTTCTGAGACCCTCAGGATTCCAAAACGTTCCCACCAGGATTCAGGAGGAGTTCATAGCTGTATTTCTCCCTATTTCATAATGTGCTGTTTTCAAATTGCTTGTTCAGTGAGAGCATGGTGGATCAACTACAGAATGTGAGTCGTGAACTCAACCCTCCCCAGGTCCGCCTTCTGCTCAGACTGGGGCCAGCCACGGACCTCATAGCACAGGCCATGGCATTTTTCCCTGCCCACTTCCCTGCATCCTCTTTTACTGGGGAGGCACAGGGGGTGACAGGAGCGGAGATCATCACTGGCCCCCTCCTGTCTTTTAGAGAGAACACAGAAAGTGAAGTCTAAAACTGGCATTTACAGGATGTTCTCTCAGTGAACACTAGCCCTGTGAGGTCTGCCTTATCATCATTCCCATATTCCATGTGAAAAACTAGCCAAAGTAACAGAGCAAGTAGGTGGTGGAGCTGGTATGTGGTCTTGCATCTGTCTGGACCCCCAGACTCCTGCTTGTTCTCCGAGAGAGAGTCCACCCTCTATGGTGGAGGAAGACAAGGACCCATGCAAAGCCGGTACAATTTCAGAAATGCCAGTAAAGCCTCCTCTGTCTCCCCTAGCCATCCTTCAGTGGCTCAGGGGTTCCTAAAATCTCCTGAGGAGACGAAGGACTTCCCAGGTGGTGCTAGTGGTAAAGAACCCGCCTGCCAAGGCAGGAGACATGAGACACAGGTTTGATCCCTGGGTCGGGAAGATCCCCTGGAGAAGGAAATGGCAACCCACTCCAGTATCCTTGCCTGGAAAATCCCATGGACAGAGCACCCTGATGGGCTACAGTCCACAGGGTTGCAAAGAGTCAGACACGACTGCAGTGACTTAGCATGCACGCATGAGGATAAGAAACGTAGTGAGGTGATGGTTTCAGAGTTGGAACGTTGTCCTGCAAGCATCAGGAGGGAGCCCTGAGAAGTGGGGAACAGAACAAATGCAGGCTGGAGCCCTAGGTCCACCTCCTGCATCCCCACTGGGGAAAGTGCCTTGTCCAAGGTCACTGCAGCAAACCCAGAAACCTGGCCTCCTGGCTCCCAGACCAGTAGCCCACCCCACGCAGACAGCATTCTGTGGGCACTCTGGCTCCTCTACCAGACCAGGAACTCTTGGTAATATCGTAACAACGATCTGTAATATCGTTGACATACGACAAGTTAAGGAATTTGAAATGCAATGCCCCTGTTCCGGGCAGCTCAATAGTTTTAAAATAAATATTAAACAGAGAAACAAATCCCATAAAAACTAAATTCCCATCATTCCTTTTTTTTATTCCCTCCTACCTTTTCTCTTTTTTATTTATTCTATTTTTTAATTTATTTTTACCTTCTGCCTTTTCCATCACTTGCTTCAACCCTTGTTTGGCTTGTTCTTCTTAATTCTTTTTCTTTCTTTCTTTCTTTTTTGGTGGTGGTGGCTGTTTAGGACCAGCTCAGGGTATCTAGTCACGCACAGAAAACAGGAAACATCTCTGCGGAGCAAGGCTCTTGCTTTTCAGTCCTGCCTTGAGGGAGACAGGATGCAGGAGACCTCCCAGAACCAAATGGAAGTACATTCATCTTGATTTATAGTCCTCCACCCCAAGAATTCCCCCAGGTATTCTGGGAGCCCCTAAGTCCTTTTCTATTTTCCAGCTCCCCTCCCCCACCCTACCCCAGGTGACAAAAAGCTGTGGCTGTGAAGATGCTGTCTGGATGGAGGTTATTATCACTACATATCATCCAGATAGGCTTTCCTAGGTTGTACTCAGATGTCAGAATGATGCAGGCCAACATTTTTATTATTTAGGATACAGTATACTAAGTTTATGTTGATTGCTCCAAGTATCATCTTTGAAAGATAACTAGCATGAAAGTGTTGATCATGTTCCACTTTTGCAATCATATTTGCATAGTGTACAACAGAGTTTAGCAGGAGAAATTATCTTAAGTGGTGTTTCTCATCTGCTCTGTCAGTCTCGTGCTACTGGCTTCAACTTGGTACAGGAAGCAGGACAAACGCTCTGTATCAGCTTTACATTATATACCGTCGTTCCTGTTTCTTCTGGGAAGCCTGCGGCATGGAGTCTTAGAGGCTGGTCTTAACTGGATTCCAATTCCAGTCTATGCACTTGACAAAGTCATTTAACCACTCGGGAAAGCAGTTACCTCTTCTTTTAAAATGGGGTTAGTAAGGCTGTGAGGTTTAGATCACACAAGGAAAACACCTGAACAGCACTGTGCCTGGCCCGTAGCTGCCTGGCATGCAGCGGCCCTTTGTTTTCTGTACACTGTTTTTTAAATGCCTGTCCACCGCATTTGGAAATTAAAGATGGGTAGTAAACTGACTTTGCCCGTGCTACACTGCTCACTGCGGATACGGTGGCCTCCCAGCAGAGTTATATATGCAGATAATCTGTTTGATGCTGCTCAACACAGAAGGGACACTGATTTTATTTTATGAACAACAGTTGAATGTCTACTGAGTGTCAGCTACTGGGAAATAAATATTCTAAATTTCATCTATTCATTCATTCATTACAAACAAGCCATCCTCCAAACGACCCCCTCGATCTTCCCTTTCCCCTTTCCTTTTTTTTTTTCACATTCCCCCAGGCCTACTATACAGTCTTTTTGCCCAATTGGATGTTATTTTTCATTTTCATCTTGTCACCACCTAATGTCCAAATTTATTTAAATCATCCTCAGACAGAATCCTACAAGATATGAATCACATTTGGCGCTTTTTTTTTTTCCTTCTGACTTGTCAGCTGTCTCAGTTGTGATTGACACGATTTCCATTTCAGTAATTTCTACTAATTCTGCTTCAAATCTGTATATGCAGTGAACACAACAATTGGCATCTCATTATTAGTCAGGACCATTTTTCCAAGGGTAACGCGCTGGTTTCATAACTTACTGGGTAGCTGCCTTGAAATGAAACCCAAAGAAAGCCTTGTCCAGTTTGCATTAAAACAGTATCCGGCATATGAATGCCAACATTCTTTCCTCTTCACGACCAGATCCTTTATGTATAAGAACACCGTTTACATGCGTGCTCCCGTCAGACTCTTATTAAATACAAACAAGGCTTTCTTCTTTGTAAAGGTATGTTGAATTGTGTATCTCTGTAGGAAGACAGAAAGAAAAAACCGAATAGTTTGACTGCACCAAAAAAAAAAAAACCAGTCCAAATTCTCTAATGCAAACACAATCTGACACATGCTAAAAATTGCCTGAAGCACTGGCAAGTTATAGATCTCCCTGGGGCAGATAATTCATTAGGAAATAGCCTCATGCCCTATGTAGCAATTTGAACAAAAATATTTACTTGTGGTAATATCATATGATAAGGATAACAGGGCTTCTTTCCGAACAAGGGGGAGGGAAGACCCTGCCTGGATGCCCATCATAAGCATTGCAAATGAATCATTAGTCTTCATCCGGCAATCTAGGTCAGGATGGAGCTAAAGGGAAGGGCTTTTAAATCTGCTACAGGGCTCAGCTTGGATCTGCTTATGTGCAGGCACAGCAGGCAGACAGTTCCACTGTGGCAAGGGATTCTCAGAGCTATAGAAAAATGCTTTCACCTGCTGAAGGGACCTTCTCCTGACCCAGAGAGTCATCAAGAATAAAGAGCGTTGTACTTTCAGATGAATGTCATTGAAACACACATACAACCCTCCTTAAAGCTTTCTAGGTTCAACTTTTCAGGACCTGAATGGTATCTTAAGATATCTTAAGAACAGTATCTAAGAGAAGATCTTAAAAGGGAAACAATATTTTCCAGACTGGGGAATATGTGGATTTTCTGCTTTTTAAACAACAGAATCAAATGTTATTTGTGTTGAAAGGGACTTTAGAAACCATCTACTCCAAGTATCTCCTGTTGAAGGTTTCATATCCTCTATGATAGAGTGACTCACTCACCCAAGGTCATAGAGGTCATCTTTACCACGCCCCAGTTTCTTTCACTTTCGGGTTTTTTTTCCCCCAAAGATCCCTTTTTTTGTACAGTATGAATAATTTATTAAATAATGCAGAAACAAAACAAACTGACTTTAGAACTGCCACCTGATAAACTAGGTCTGTATCAGGAAACTTGTCACACGCCTTATCCTTTCTCCAAAATAATTATGAAAGGACGTCGTTTGCCAGACCTCTGTCCCAGGGTCCTTCTGCAAAACCTCCAGCTCCGGCTTTATGTCATTATCTTCTAGGCCTGTTGTGGCGCTTAATTCACTCTCCCACATGCTCGGAAACTTTTGTGTGACTCTAGCCTGTCCTTCTGGGGCCATAAGAGGTTGGCAGTGTGTGTGTTCCTAAATTTGTTCTGAAATATCCATCAAACTCGAGAATCTAAAGAGAAAAACTTGAATTTCAAAATTAAATCCCACCCACACACAAAAGGTACTTGCTAGGATCGGTGGGCTGTTACTTACAAAATCCTAAGAAAACCTAAAGTTCAAGTATGATATGAGAAAAACATCCAGGCAAAATATGAGCTGGTTTTGTTCTTAACTTTATCGCTGAATTTGCTACAAGCCATCCATATGATATCTAGAAGCAATTTCTCCTTCTCTCTAGGCCATGTTTTCCTCTTCTATTCGAGTAAGAAAGAAACCAAATGATCTCCAGGGTTCCATCATTAGTTATGCCACTAAAATAATATCTCCAAAATTGCTTAATTTTTTTAAAGCCGCAGTCACTGCAGAACTATCTGGGTCTATTTCCAAAGATGGGAACTGACAATAAAGGAACACTTCAGTATCTGTTAAATCTATGTAAGGCTTTCACAAGATGTAGTTTTACTCCTGAAATAATTTCTCCAAAACAATGTTGACTGACTTTGGACTCAGAGTTTATTAATCTAATCCTCTAACCAGTATCCCTTCTCCCATTTCACTCTCCAGTTTGATTTGTGAGCATTTTCTGTGGGTTTTTTTTTCCTTTCTCTTATTTTAAAATATTTAAGGCCTGAAGAGGACGCAGCACACGAACGCACACATAGATAAGTAAGAACAGGCCTGTTTCTTATCTAGCCTGCACACTTCTGTAGGGACAGAGTCTTATATTCAATTTCTCCAGCCACCACAACTTGAAGGTTATAGAATATTCTATTTCAGGACACTTTTAAAAACGAGGCGCCCGTTTCAAAGTACTGCAGAGAGTTATTTTGATTTCTGCCACAGGATGAATCACTCGTCCTGAATGCAAACACCAGCAAAGAATGCGTTAGAGGATCCGCCATCATATTAAAAATTAAATCCGGCTGCATTTCATAATGGGCTTTCCTTTCTAAAGCACGGTTTCAGCTTCTCACCATGGAAATTGCGCTCTGATGGCCGTTCTTTATGGGTAGCACTGAGGCTTTGGCTGAGGTCAGAACCCCACTTCTCTGAACAGGGAACCACAAATGTCACTGACACACGGAACGCTTGGCAAATAATATATTTCTTTCCAACCTCCTGTGCCTTCAGTTTGCCTAAGATCATGCTTGTGGTAAGCTGGAAAGAGAGTTTATTTCTCAGGGTCTTCTTCCTTCCTTTGGAGGGACCAGCGGGAGGCATGCAATTTACAATGCATTCAAAAGTACACCTCTTGTAATTTTTGTTGCTGTCTTTATTTTAACCTCCAAGAAGAGAGAGATTTAACTCAGTCTTCAACCCAGGCTAAGCTAATACTTAGGTCATGTCTGAGCTCTCTGGGGAACCCCCGCTTTATACCATCCGAGGGGCAATGGTGTCTTTTCACGTGGAGTTGCACAGCTGTCCAGCCATATGGGCCCCAAACAGCCCCGTCAATCGGATTTGGGGAGGTTTTACAATGTAATTTCTTAACGTGTTAGTATTTGGGGTGAGTTTGATCAGGAGAACAGACAGCTCTTAAGCCCAAGGGTTTAGGTTTTAAGAAGCCATCACAAATGTCCCAGCATCTGATGAGACTGTTTAAAAACAGATACGAAATCTGTGACTGGGGGAGGGGAAAGGATTCATGACCCCCTCATTGGAGAAAGCCCCAGGGATATGCTCTAACTATTATTTCAGCATCAGCTGCTTTTTCTTTTTTTCCTTCTTTTTCCTTTTCTTTTTAAAACCAGGGCTCACCGTTTAAGGCGTTCCCACTCAGGCCTGCAGAGCCTGTTACAAAACCATCTCTCTGCTCCCCTCCCCCCATGCCGCAAGATGAGAGAGCAAATATCCTGCATGACAGCAACGGGCGCAGAAAGACCGCACTGAAACCGTTCTCAAGTAAAACAAAACCAGGCCTTTAAGAAAAGCCAAGGGAAGGGCAACAGCAGTGTGTCCCGCTGCCCTTCAGTCAGGGTTACCTGGAACTCGGCCCCCATCCCTCCACGTTGCAGGGCTTCAGGAACTGCTTGCTTAAAGGAATTCTTAGTATATAGGAAACACACAGTTCTGAATCTAAAACCCTCATCAAAATGGTGGAAGTCTTGAGCTAAGCGACCGCCAATATAGTTTTTCCACCACGAAAGTATTTTAGTTTGCGGGCAACGTTATCGGAATGGTAAGTTTCCCCGGAGAGACATAACAGATGACGGCTCTTTCCTACAAACTACAGTCTTCAGAAATTAGAAATCTACTACAGGAATGTTTTATATTCTTTTCCGCTCCTCTCTCTGTCTCTGTCTCTCCCTGTCCGCGTCTCTCTCTCTCGATTTTAAGCAAACTTTCCGCTTTTTAGAATTTACAAAAACTGCTTATTTTTATGCTTCTCGTGGTACATGTTAGAGGCAAAAAGCCAGTGCTAAGAGGTTGTGCTATTCTTCTTTTAATGGGGCAAATACCCAATAGTTGGCAAGAACCGGGCAGAGCCCAGGGTCACCACGCATTGGGACAGTGCCCGCGCGGTGGGCGCGCATCTGCTGCGACCCCGCAGGACCGCTCCCGGCCGCCGCGCGCGGGCCATCTGATTTAAGGAGCTGCTTTTAGCTGTCAGGGGCTTGTTCTTGCTACCCATCGCTCGTTGCTCTGAATCCAGCGCTGCCCAAGGGACACTTAGATTTTTCTTTTCTTTTCTTTTAAAGTCATCAAAGAAGAAAAGCCGGAGTAGGGGAAGCAGATGGGACCTGCGTGTGCGGACATCGCCGGGGTGAGGGTTGACTCCCGCGGCTGCTGAACCGGCTCCCGGGAAAAGACCGAAGTTTCCTCCTTGCTGGCGCTGGGTTTCTTGTTGGGGGTCGGGGTGGGGGTGTCTTTGGGTTTTGTTCTCACGGGCAGATTCATTGTGAGCCCTTCCTTAAGGCCAAGCTAACCCAGAGCTCCCGAAAAACACTCCACACGGGCACAGCAGCACAACAAAAGGAGTCTCCCGAAGTGAGTCTAAACGTTCGCGGGACGGGTGGCGGCCGGACGTGGGGACGCACTTCTGTGCGCTCTAATCTTGGGCGTCCATCTGGCCCCGGCGGCGCGGGCTGGCGGGCTGGCTGGAGGGCGCAGCGGGCCGCGATGCGGGGGGAGCCAGGAAGGGCGCGCGCACGTACCCAGAAGCGCGGGCACGCGCGCCCGCTCTCCTTCATGTTCACCTTGACTGCAGGGGGGCGGGGATGGGACTCCCTCCCCCCGGATGACAACCCCTCTCCCCACCCCCGCCGCTGTCCTGCCCTGACGCCGGCTCCGGCTGCGGGGAGGGGGGAGGCGCAAAGGCGCTGCAGTCGCAGCAGCCGTGGGACAGCCTCGCGGTCTCCGCAGTGATGTCAACCGCATCCTCCATAGGGCCCCCCCACCCCGCAGCCACCCCACCCCGTGCCTCGCCCGCGCCGCGGCGGGCGGAAACCCTCGTCCCGCGACCCCTGCCTGGGGTTAGAAGCAGAGGGCGTGCGGTGCCCTGAGCCCCCTACTCCATTTGCCAAAGCTAGAGAGACAGGGGGTGGACCAACCGCGGGGCGGCGGCCAGCGGGGCGGAGGAAGGGGAGCCGCGCTGGGGACCGGGTGTAGGATTGCTGCCGGTCCCGGAACCCGTGCGGCCGGGGTTACGCGAAGGAGGCGGAGGGCACGGCCCACTGCAGGTGCCGCGCGTGTGGGCACGGCAAAAGCGCCCCCTTCTCCCAGCACAGGAACGGATAAACGGAAGCGCGTGTGAATGTGGGGGTGCGAATCGCCACCTCCCGACTTGGCTTTCCCGCTCTTCCGAGCGCTCCCACTTCTCACTTTCCCCAAATCCGCATTTTCCTTGGCACAGCTCTCCCCAAGCAAGAAGGAGAGGGAGGTACCCGGGGGCAGTGAGAATGACGTGTGCTGGTGCAGAGAGGGGGTGGGGGGCTGCGGGCCCGGCTCTGTGGACCGGCTCCTAATCCTCTTGTTTTCGGTACAGTCAGCAGATGTGGCTTCTTTTAGCTGAATAATCCGTTAAAGGAATAATAATTTTTAAAAGGGGGATCGACCTCACCCAAAGAGGACGGCGAGCGAGATTAGGGCTTGGTAAGGATAAATGAAAAAGCTCCAAATTCTCTCTGTCCCTCTCTGCCTTCCTCTCTCCCCTCCTCCCCCTCCGTCCTCCTCCCTCCCCTCCCCCTCTCTTCTTCCCCATCCCCTGCAATCCGCGCTCGACGCGAGTTCACGCGGAGGGCTGGATTTCCAGGCTGAACCGCAACTTGCGCTGCGCGTTATTATTATTCATCTGAGGGTGCTGCCGCCGCAACCTTTGCCTCCTACTCGGCTCGCCTCTCCTTCCCCCCGGCCGCCGCCTCCGCCAGCAGTGCAGACCTTCCTGCACGCATGCTCTGGCTCACCAAAGGGAGATTCTGAATTTTTTTTTTTTTTAATCGTGCTCATGATCATCACCATGATGCTTCTTATCATGGTTATCATTTCCTCCTGCCAGGGAGAGCGACCACCAGCGCCTTCTCTCCGCCCGCCCCTTCCCCAGCGAAGGCAGCCACTAGGGCCGGGCCCTGGCGGCCGCTCCCTACATGCGGACATCCTTCGCCTCTCCGCATCCCTCCTTCATTCATGTGCATGTACATTTTCTTGATCCCTTTTTATTCCAGTAGATGTACTGCCTTTCGTTGGAACGCCGCGGACTGAGACCAGTCCCTCAAGAAGAAGAACAAAAAGACGAAGACCTGAGTGGACCCCCCACCCACCCCCGCCCCGGACAAAGCACTTTGGGCTCGGCGAGAAGGGACGAGCTGGAGCGCTAGCTCGGGAATACGAGTGATCTCCGGTCCGCCCGGCGTGCGGACCTCCGAGGGGACTCGAATTTTATTTAGCCTCTTGGTATGATTGAACGGTGTCATTGTTGGGGAGGGGTTCCATTTGCTGGTTTGTCTGGGTATGGGAGCGGAACTGTGGGAGATCGGATAGACTTAACTTGGCTTTTCTGCTCCCTGCCTCACCCTCTCGAGATCTGGGCGTTGAAGAGGAGACTGTGGAACAGGAGGCTTAGCTGAGTCGAAGCCCAAAGATGATGCCGGAGGGCTGAGGGGATAGTGTGAGTAGGGATGGGCCAGGTGGAGGAGGGTTGCGAAAAGAAGGAGTCTTTTTGAACCCCTCTCTGGATTCACAGGATGAGTTTTGCTGGGGATGAGAATACTGGTGTCTGTTGATAGGAGATCTGAGAAATTGATGGAAAATTGGTATGTCCATGTACACACTTAAGGAGTGTTTACACACTTGTGTATAAACAGAGTGGAGAGGTAGAGGAGGGTATAGAGGGAAAGCCTGAAAATGTCTTATTATCCTTTGGTTTTGGGGACTCTCATCCTCTGATCCTCTCCCCCCGCTGTTTTTTTTTTTTGGACCCAGGGATCCAGCGCATTAGACAAGAGTGACCTTTTATATCTGTGCCCACCCTTCACCTGGTAAAGCCCGTTGACAGTTTGGGGTGGGGTGGGGTGGGGTGGGGTGGGGAGAGTGGTAGGGGTGTTTCGAAGACATATAGTCTCTCTCCCCTTCGCTCTCTCTCTGCCTCCTCCCTCTCTTCTTCCCTCCCCCCCCCCTCCCCTGCGTCTCCTCCTCCCTCGCTGTGCCCCCCCCCCCCACTCTTTCTCTTCCTCCCTCCCACCTCCCTCGCTCCCTCCCTCCCTGCTGCATTTTGCATGAGCTATCTAGGTCATTAGCATTTTAGCGTATGCAAGACTTGACAAAGCTGTTGAGAGGCCAGATGGGCCTTGGTCTTATGGGTGGTTTTTTTTTTTTTTTCCCCTCTTTTTCTTTTTTTTTTCTTTTCCTTTTTCCCCTCCACCACTTGGGACCTGAGCGAGAGGACTGCAGCAACCGAGTTCTGGAAGGCTGATTCCCCAGATTCTGGCCCCGGACCCCGGCAGCTCGCCCCTGCGGCACGCCCGGCCGGGTAGCGCCTGGACTCAGCAAGCTAGGTAAAGGCGGCAGCGGAGCGCCTGCTGCCCTGCGGGTTCCTTCCCCTCGTCTTCCCCCTCCCGGCCCCCCTCAGTTTCCTGGGCAAAGCTGAGGGCGAAGTGGGTGGGTAGGATTTGCTGCGTTAAGGCGAGGTGGGGTTGGTGGGGTGTTTTTGGTTCTTTTTTTTCATTGTCTGGGGCTACAGGGGAGGCGAAGTGCGGGGAAGGGGCGCGGGGAATCGGGTAATTAAAGCGGGGGGAGGCACCCCTCCGTCTCCCACTTACACCCACACCCCTCAACCCACCACTCCCTCCGCTTTGCAGGAAAAAGCCTGGATCCGAAAGGATGGGGGAGAACAAAGAGCCTTTGCAAGACGTCGCTGTTATCTCATTGTCTGTGTGACTGGGGGAGCTGCGGTAGAGAGGATGCTGTGGTCCTTTCCTCCCGGCGCTCCCCCACCCCCACGCCTTTCCCCGCTGTCAGTGCGCACGCACACGCGCCGCTTTTTACTTGTTTTTCCCGTTTTCTCATTCCATCTTCTCCCCACCCGCCCCCCTGCTTTCTTCCACCTTTCCTTCCTTCCTCCTCTCCTTCCTCAGGAGAAAGGCCTCTCTCTCCGTGTTCACAGCGGACCTTGATTTAAATGTCCATACAATTAAGGCACGCGGTGAATGCCAAGAATGGGGCTGGCTGAGCACCCGTCGGTCCGCGAGGGCCCTGCGAGGAAGGATCCACAGAGCCCAGTCGTCCTCCGCAGAGCTCAGCGCCGCGGCTTCGGGAGGGGGTGGGGGTGGATGGGGGGGCGGGGGTCGCGGGCTCGCGCCGGCTGGGCTGCCCCAACCGAAGCCTTTGGGGTGGGGAGGTGTGTAGCTTGTGACAGACAGGGGCTTAGAGATGCAAACAAACTCAGAGAAACAGAAGCTGATTCTGTGACGGAAACACAGCTCTGTGCAAGCACAGATGGGGCGGGAGGATGCTGTGAGCGCATTGCGGAGTGCTTCCTGTGCAGATTTTTCTCTGGGCTCCGGGTGCATTGTATGAGGGTCGACACCTTCCTTCACGGCTGCTTTTTTGCTCTGGTTTTAGCTTTTGGTTTACCCTTTAAACAAATAACCGGGCATCCAGGAGACTGGCAGATTGTGCCAAGGCTGGGGCTGCAGATATATTGGGTTCTGCTTGCTCTTGGGGTGGGGGCAGGGGAGCCCGCTGGAAGGGAGTAGGAAAGGGATTTGTCCCCCTCTGCTGTGGAGCTGTAGTTACAAGCTTAAGGAAGTCATCGAGATACAGGGGGAGGGGGGAAGCATCAAACTCCTGGAGAGCTGAAAGTCTGGCCAGGACTCTGGGGAGCCGCTCACTTCCTCTTTGCGGCTGTGATTGCAGTTGTAGGCAGAGATCCGGGAAATGATGAGGGGGAGAGGTACAGGAACCTACCTGGACCCAAGGGTTGAGGAGGGGAGGGTTCATGCCTTTTAAAAATCTCAACAGAAGGAAAACCAGAATGTGTACAGGAGGGGCCGTGAGGAAAGATTATTTTTGAAAGAGGCCATTCAGGGAATGCAAAGGGTTAACCTGCCCTCCTCCTGAAGAACCTGCTACCCAAATCAGCCTCCTCTACATCACCAGACCTAGAGCAGCAGTTGGTCCTACGGATCCCCCTGCTCTCCACAGGCACAGCCCCATCCCACTTCTAACTCTGTTTTAACCGCCTCCACCCCCACCTTGAGCTCCAGTGGATGGTGGAGACCTAAACTCATTAATTTCCAGGTGGAGAAAATGGAGGCGGGGCAGGTCCCTGCAGAGAAAGGAGGCCAAGAACTGGATCTTCCTACCTAGGAA
Source organism: Bos indicus (assembly GCF_029378745.1). Taxonomy (NCBI): domain Eukaryota; kingdom Metazoa; phylum Chordata; class Mammalia; order Artiodactyla; family Bovidae; genus Bos; species Bos indicus. The sequence goes on from NC_091767.1 coordinate 9,143,855, forward strand.
GGCTGCTATGATCATCCCTTTTCCCCGCCCTGGGCAGGGGCCTGTCTCTACAAGGCCAAGGCCATAAGGGATGCTGAGGATTTTATTTGATTCCTGACACAGTAAGCAAAACCTAAGAGTCTCCGCTGAAACTTGCTGAGGAGCTCTTTCATCGCCAAAGCCTCAGCCTAGCCCACTCAGTCAATTAGTATTCATGGACCCCTAGCCTTATTTCCTCCCGAATATTTTTGTGGTACCTACTATGTGCCAATCATTGGGTAATTGTTGTATCTTAGATTCTTCCTTTGCCCTCCTAAGGGAGTGTCTGGAGTCAGGTGAGATTAAGTTCACTGTGCCCCATCTAGACACTTCCAGAACCTTCTTTGGGTCCGACAGAAATGCACCAGAACCTGCTCACCCCTGCAGAGAGGAGACTGCAGTCCACATCATGCAAACTGCAAGCGCAATGCTGTCCTTCAGATCCCGGAAGGCCAGCCTGGCTGGAGGACAGAAGAGAAAGCAGCTTCTCTGGCCCCTGAGCCTTAGCCAGTGTTGTCTTAAGAGGCGCCCGCAGCCACTGCCTTCAAAATAGTCCTCCCTGTAAACAGTCCCTCTTTGGTTCTCCTCTCCTTCCTCTGAGGGCTGCTCTGACAGTTCTTTGGGGCTGATCTTAAGCCTCTGATGACCAACCCTCGACCCCACAGTTGTTCACATAAATGAGCTTTATCTCCCTAATTGCTTCCCTGTAATTCCATCAGATGTGGCCGTGCCCTCTGCTGATGTGCCTGCTGCCAGCATCTCCAGACGCCTTTCCCAAGTAATGTCCCTCTGAGGTGGAAACCTAACACGCTTCTCCCTGAGAGTTTAAACCGCAGGCACCATGGACCAGGCCTTCCGGCTTCCTGCTGCAGATCATTAGGAGGGAGGGGCATGCTTTATTTTATTACTTATGTAAACTCTTGTTCCAGAAAGCTCTTATGTGTGGGGAGTGTTCTGGGTTTGTTGGGACTTTTCCAGTATTCACCAGGTCTCATTATGAAATGTGTTTGTATGGAGGGGGCTTTAATGGCTGAAACGGCAGCGATGAATACACCACTCTTTCCCCTGGGTAATTTCAAGGCCCCTTCTGTGTGCACCAAATAGAGGTGTGGGGTGAAGGTCAGTCCTGGCATCTTTCGGCTCTGTTAGAGGCTTGTTTATGCCTAGCGATACCTAGGTAAGAAACCTAACAATTTCTGCTCTTTCAAAGCATTTTTTTTTTTTTTTTAGTCTGTATTTGTTACAATACTGCTTTTGTTTTGTTTGGGTTTTTTGGCCGGGAGGCATATGGGATCTTGGCTCCCCACTGGGGATGGAACCTACACCCCCTGTATTGGAAGGTGAAGTCTTCTTTTAACTCTCGATATATCTTCACCTCTACCCATTTGAGCCCCTCTAATTACAACCTACGGCTTAAATAAAGGAAAAACTATTTTTTTTTTAAATATGGGACATGTTTGAGGCAGTTTGCCGACTGAATATGCTCTGAAGACCCATGCCATCGTTCACACACACCACCATTATTATGGTCCTCATTGTGAAAAGCATCATTATGGTCCTCATCGTGATGGCCGCTCATAGGTTTCTCAAGGAGTCAGTATCAGATGCTTTAAGATGGATTTAGAAATGTATCAAAGGAAAAATTGGTAACACTCTTCTTTCCCCTGCCAGAGACCGCCCAGGCCCAGAACTCTAAGCAGAAAAGCAACTGAACTTTTAACAAAGGCAAAGGTAGATTCCGACCATCACCACTACATTCCTGTTGCCCACAGGGTGGGGAAAGGGGACAGTTTTTGTGGGCTCTTGAGCCTTAGCCAGAGAAATAAATATTTGGGAGTAGGGGTAATATCTCAGCAGGCATATGCTCATATACACATAAATGGAGATTTTTCTCACACAGTTATATCTATTGCTGGTATTTATCGGAAAGTATTGAATCACACAAACACATACACACACAATCCATCCACCTATCCTATCTCTGGAGAGAAATAATTTTCTCTTTCCTTCTACCGAACTTACATAATATCCCCACCCCTTGTTCCAACCTTAGAAGAGAGTCCTCCGGGGGCAGCTGTAAAGCCTTCTTCCTAGGACAGATGGAACCACCCTTCCTCAGCTACTCTGTGGGTGGGTTTAGTGAGTCAATAGGGGCTGAGGGATGTGCTGGTGGCTTGTGTTTGTGGCTTGCCTGGCTGATTCACGGTGCTGAGTATGTCAATAACAATTATGACAGTTTTAATACCTAATAAAGATGTTTTCTTCCAAGTCCAATCTACAATTCTTTTATTTGGGTGTTTTTGCCAAGTCTTACTCAGTTTGACTTCAGTTTAAATATATATAAAAAATACATAATTGCATCTCCCATACAGGCGTAGAACAAGAAAAAGACTTCAAACGAGATGCATTCCTGCCCATGTGTGCTGCTATGAGCCACTGTATGCGGGTCTGCTGGAGGCCTGCAGAGAACCGCCAAATTTAGATGGCCTCAAAAAAATTTTTTTAAAGCAGACTTTATTGAGAACAAGGAATGTTCCAGGGGTCAGAAATGAAGTGTCAGCAACTCTCAATGGATTCACCTTTTCATTTTCTAATCCTTCCGTTTGTCTTAAAATGGAAATGATACCCCAAAACTGAGGACCTGAGTCAGGGCTGCATAAACCCCAAAAATTAAAACTTGTGAATCACTAGGGACTTTCTCCAAATTAAAGGGGGGAGAGAGGTTTATTTTAAACTAAAATCCAATCTATTTATTTCTTAAACATACACAAATACAGAGACCTAGGATCCTAGGAGGCTGCAGGTTCCATTTGCTGCTTCATGCCACGTTCTTACAGTTTAGGGTTAGTCCCTTTCCAGGAGCTGCAGGCTAGAGGGGGCGCTGTGCTAGGCTCCCAGTGACCTGCATGCCAACACCTTTTGCTTTTTCTGCTCATGCCCTGAGACCCCCTAAATTGAGCCAGACAAAGATGAACAGAGTTGCTTTCCTTTTTTTTTTTTTTTCTCCCTTGCTCATATCAAGTAAGTTGGGGACCCAAAGACCTAGGTCCACACTCATTTCCCGAAGCTTCCGGACTGACACGGAGAGGGCAGAGCACCCTCTCCCCATGGCTCCCAGTGGGACAGTCCCCGGAGAGGCTGCTTTTCCATGCACCTCTGCTCTCTAGTTTCACAGATGGACATACAGTGGTCAACAGAGAAGATTACAGAGTCCGGATAGGAAGGGAGGGCGGGGATACACCTTCAGATTCGAAGACCGGCACAACGGAAGGCCTTGGCAGATAAACAGCCTGTCCTCCCAGCTCCCCAGTGCTTCCCATCCTGGCTTTTGCGCGGGGATGGCAGGGTGCGGGCTCCTCGGTCCCTCTCCCCTCATCCTCGTCTGGGCCTCCTCATCGTCTACCCGGGCCCTATGGCGCTCACCAGCTCATCCCTCACTCTAGAAAGCCTCAGACTGAGCCAGAAAGGGGGTACCTGGGAACAGGCTGGGAGAGGACTCGACCTGAAAGCCCTTCTTAGCCATCCCTGTGGCTTCCCACCAGCAGAGTGCAAGGGTTAAAGTCCTTGGCGAGTGGTGGTTTTGGGGTGGAATCCTCCGGAGCCCCCTTTAAGCCCACCCAGCCTCCTCCATCCTCTCTCCAGGGTGTAGGCTTCTTCCCCCGGGACCCAGCGACCCACAACCCCCAGCAACACACCCTGGCCCTCCCCAAACACCCTCCTTACCCCACCCCCACAACTCTATAAAGAAGCCAAAACAACAGCAGAACCCTATTGCATTGGCAGAAGAAAAAGACACATTTCTCCTGCAGCCTTCGTGCCAGAGGGGACCCAGTGGCTGAGAAGTGGGTCTGACTTCCTCTTGCTGGTTCTGGGAACCTCCAAACCCCAGCCCTCCAACCCAGACAGAAAGTGATAGGGCCCTTCCATCCACTGGACCTGGTCTCCGTTTGTAAGAGAACTCAATTCTTCCTTTTTCTCAGCTGCTGCGCCCACCCCGGTGCAGCCTTAGTGATACAAGTCTCCATAGGATTAACAGATCCTTAAAATCCTCTTCAGAGTCCTGCAGCCAAGGTGACGTACCCAAGGAAAGGGGCCGGTTGGCCACCAGAGGCCACACACACAGGTCAGGAGCAGAAGGTGCCTGACAAAGGTCACACCACGGATAGCTTGCAACACACAGGAAGATGCACCTGGACATCGTCACCCGGGGGCTTCCCTTCAGCCTGTCACCCGTCCCCAGATTGATGTGGCAATATTTATTCCCATTTAATTGAGACACTGGTTTAATTTCACATCACCTCGGTTTAAGGCCCAGTGGGGTTTTCTACAGTTCTTTTCCCCAGTGCCTCTACAGAAACTAATTGCTGTTAATATCCAATTTTGGCTTTATTATTCGTTAGCCAATTATGTAGCCCATCGCCCGGGCCCCTTGCTGCTTACGGCCTCTGCTGGAATCAGCGAACACTAGGCCTGGCTTCTGCGTTTCTTCCTTGCCTCTATTCAAACCCCTCCCCCACCCCAAGATGATTTACTGGGCACATCCGTCTTCTTGTTTGTTTGTCCCAGCGTTTAGCCCAGTGGGGGAGGGAGGGGGGCAGTTACCCTCAGGCTTTTTTTTTTTTTTTTTTTTCCTCCTTTTGAGGGAGATTTCTTCTTTGCCCTTGAAGTCAGTAATTCCGACTTTATAAAAAAGGCAATCTAAGTTTTTCCTTCCTCTAGTCACCACTTCTGGGCTTGCTTTCTCTGGAGCCATTTTTTAAAAAAATTTTCCATTATGGTTCATTACAGGATATTGAATAGAGTTGAATTTGGAGCAGCACTTTTCCATGAGAAGAAGACACTGGAGGCCTCCCCTTCTTCCCCCCTCCCCATTCCCAGCCCTCCCTCACTTCCCCAGGAGCCCAACCGGGGCTGGCCTGAGAGCTTAGGACCCTGATATAACATCATCGATTCACGGAGAGCTAGAACCTTGTCATTTCACATTTCGAGGAGGGAAAGGAGAAAGCAATTTGGGAAAAGCACCCTTTTCGGAGATAAAGAGGCAAGCTTTTGTCTCCTCTCCCATGGATGCCCTGGAAACCGCTCCTGCTTCACTTCCTGACCATGTGGAGCGGTCACAATTAGGGGCTATTGCCTTAAAAAAAAATGTCTTTTGCCTTGTTTTATTTAGTGTGCCCAGAATTCACTGATATCTGGAAGTGAGCACTTCCGCTTATGGGTGCTCTGGAAACAGGAAAATAAAAGGAAAAATCAGAACTACAAGCAGAGAGATCCTTATTTTTTTAACTTTTTATTTTCTCTTGGGGTATAGCTGATTAACAATGCTGTGATGGTTTCAGGCGAACAGCAAAGGGACTCAGCCATACATATATGTGTATCCATTCTGCCCCAAACTCCCCTCCCAGCAAGATCCTTCTTTGCCTGTTTTTTTCCCTTCTTCCCCATTTTGAAATAATGCTTTAAATGCTCTAGCAGGCTCTTTCAGTTACCTCTAACAGTTCTATAGCAACCTGTATCATGTCAGCATCAGAACTGAACTGAGAGAAAGCAAAATGTCAGAGCAGCTGGTGACGGCTGAGGCCTCGTATTGCCCCACTGCTGAGGGGGTCGGAGGCCTTCATTCTGGTCTGGGAATCCTGTGGGTTTCTTGTTGGGCCAACATGAGGGCGAGTGTTGTGTCAGGCTGGGACATTGTTAAGAAGGTGTCTTCCACATAAGGCTCAATAAATACCACCTAAATTGGATGTCATTAAATTAGCAGCAGCTGCCCTTCTTCTTTGGCTGCAAAAAAAACTACAATTATGCATGAAGACCTCTTGGATAGAAAATAGAGTGGCCTCATCGGCAAGGAAGGGGCTGAAAACTGTTTCTGGTTTATCCGCTGGCCCCAGCCCTGCTTAACTCATCCAGATGTGTGGACTTGATTTTCAGATACTTCATGCATGGTTGAGAGACCACATACACGCCAATTCCCACACATAAAATCAAAGAGTTAAAAAAAAGAAGAAGAAAAAAAACTTGGCTTCTCTTGTGGCTCAGTGGTAAAGCATTGCCTGCCAACGCAGGAGACACAGGTTTGATTCCAGATCCGGGACAATCCCACCATGACTACTGAACCTGTGCTTTGGAGCCCAGGAACTGCAATACTGAAGTCTGAGCACCCTAGAGCCCCATGCTCTGCAGTAAGAGAAGCCACGGCAATGAGAAGCCTGTGCACCGCAACCACAGTAGCCCCCTCTCTCTTCAGCTAGAGCAAAGCCCATGCAGCAATGAAGACCCAGCACAGCAAAAAAAAGAAAAAGGAGTAAAAAAATATCCTTTGAGCCCTTTTGCCTTCTTGTAGAGTACTTGTTCTCCTTTCTAACAACCCCTACAACTCAAATCTCTTCCTTCACCACCCTCAATTCACACTGCAACCAAGGTGTCCCCAATGATGCGTGCGAGTTAAGTCACTTCAGTCATGTCCGACTCTTTGCAACCCCATGGACTGTAGCCCGCCAGGCTCCTCTGTCCATGGGGATTCTCTTGGCAAGAATACGTGGGTTCTTGCCATACTTGGCTTGCCATGCCCTTCTCCAGGGCATCTTCCCAACCCAGGGATCAAACCCCCAAATCACGTCTCCTGCATTGGCGGGCAGGTTCTTTACTACTAGCACCACCTGGGAAGCCCCTTCCTGACAGGGGTATGCCATAAATAAATAAATATCAGTTTCTCTCTCCTCTCCTCTCCTCCCCCCAGCCCCATGAAAATATGTATATTTTCAATGGTCAAGAGGTGTTAGGAGAAGAGCAGTGACGTTAAGCCATATCACACAAATACGTGAATTGCTTTGTCTCAAATTTCCTGGAGATATTTACATCTTAGGCACTAAGTGGAATCTAGGTTGGAGTTTCTTGTGAATGTGTCTAAAAGGGGGGAGAATAGCATCAACTTCCCCATTTGTTTGAGGAAAACACCCCTTCCTTCTAGACATATTGATGCTCCAAACACTCATTACTGTTATTGTTTAGTTGCTAAGTTGTGTCCACTCATTGCAACCCCATGGACTGTAGCCCACCAGGCTCCTCTGTCCATGGGATTTCCCAGGCAAGAATACTGGAATAGGTTGCCATTTCCATCTCCAGAAGATCTTCCCAACCCAAGGATCGAACCCGTGTCTTGTGCATTGGTAGGCAGGTTCTTTACCATTGAGCCACCAGGGTAGCCCTAACATATGACACAGTTAATAAGAAAACACTTTTCAAGAACCCCAGGTGGGGACTTCCCTGGTGGTCCAGTGGTTAAGACTTGGCGCTCCCCATGCAAAGGGCCAAGATTCAATCCCTGGTCGGGGAACTAGATCCTGTGTGCCTCAACTAAAAGATTCTGCATACTGAAACAAAAATCCCAAGTGCTGCAACTAAGACCTGGGGCAGCCAAATAAAAAAAAAGAACCTCAGGGGAACCCTCTTTGGTTTCCTCTCCCAATTGAAGGCTGGTAAGAGCACCCTGAGCCTTGAACTGAGATACCTGTGACTTCTGCATATTATATGCTATCAGTCTAGGTTAAGGCCACTACATTTAAGGCCAGTCTGCTCATGTCAGTTTGCATAATTGTGAATTCTGATTTTACTGTTCCATAAAGAGTCACACTTAATTATTTGATTAAACACTGGACGCTGTGACCCAGCGAGCCCAGTTCCCTACAGTGACTCAAAATAGACTCTAAGCTGGTGAACCTGGGAATCAAGTTGTATAAGATCAGGCTACCCAAGATGGCTGTTCCCTTGCTCTCGGAACATCCCCTGCTCCATCAGTTCCTGCTTCACCTAAACCCTATTCAAATGACTGGCCTTCCTACATACTTGCCCTGGCCCCAGCTGGTGATTGCCCTAATCTTTGGATCAGAACAGCCCCACCTTGATGGCTCCTCCTCAAAGGGGAAGGTTTTGCTCCTCTGCTGGTTTCCCTGCTAACCAACAAGCCCAGCTGACATCAATTACCACCATCACCAGTAACCTCTCCCCTCACCACCCTCAGGGAAAACCGCTGCCATTTCCTGCCCACCGCCTGCCCCACACAATGGGGTGTTGCCCCAGGATCTTGCTCCAGACATGTAAGTTTCCCCATCCATGAACTATTTTTAAAAATTGATTTTATTTTTGGCTGTGCTGGGTCTTCATCGCTTTTGCGCAGGCTCTTTCTAGTTGCAACAATCGGGGGCTAGTCTTCGCTGTGGAGCAGCACTTCTACGTGTGGGATTCAGTGCTTGCGGCTCCCAGGCCCTAAAGCACGGCTTAGTGGTGGGGGTGCATGGCCTCCGTGGCATATGGAATCTTCCCAGACCAGTGATGGAACCTATGTCCCCTGCACTGGCAGGTGGATACTCCATCACTGCACCACCAGGGATGTCCCCCATCCGTTAACTATTGATATCTCTGTCGCTGACTCTGGGCTTTTTCTTCAGTTTTAAAGCTGGTTAAGTATAGGCTCACAGCCCGTCAGGATGCAGCACGTGGCTTAGGTACCTCCCTGCGCTGTTTTTGTTCACTCTCCTCTCCCTAGCCAGCCTTCCCTGGTCTAAGTGGAATTCCATCATCTCCTTGATAACCCTGACAGCATCCGTTTTTCTTGGAGTAGCAACGCTGAAAACAATGCCAAGCCAGGATCCAGAGCAGATTCTTTCAGGGCGAGGAATCGAGTGGGCTGTGACTTTTGTTAGTGAGCTTGAAGCCAGTAGGTTCGAATCTTGCCAGAGCCTTCCTGGGTTCCCTCTAGCCTCTCAGAAAATTTGGTGTTGGAGAAAGTCTGGGTTTCCTCTCTGTCCCTTCTGCCTCAGCATCTTGCTGCCTTTGCCGGGATGATTAATCGAGAGCGACAGCCTAGCCCAAGAAGTTAGGAGCATGATTCCGCCACCCGCCTGTACCCACCCCTATTTCGATAAACCTGTCTTATCCAGTTCCTGAATCCCTCCTCATACGACTGACTAAAAGCTATCCCTAGCATTTGGGACGGCTAGGAAAATTATTTAATGTGATACCAGGGTCTCTCAGGAGTCTGGAGAGATTTGGTCCCTTCCATTTCCTGAGGCTCCCAGGCTATTCCAAAATTAAGAAATGCCAAAGCAAGGGTTACCAAAATTGTGATGTCTTTTTCATGCTTAGAGTTAAGAATTTGAAATTAAATGATTAATATCTGCTTTCAGTTCTGTTACTGTACCTATGCTGTCTGTACAGCATCTTCCAAAAGTATTACCAAAAAGTCTGCATATGAGACCCTTCGTGATTCTGGCACCCAAGCAGAGGCCAGAGTCACAGAGGGCCCCCTAGACCCAGGCCCAGCCCCCAGAGAGAGCACAGCCTAATGTAATGACTTTGGGTAAGTTGCTAAATCTCTCTGAATGTCTTTTGCAAAAAGGTGATGATAATAATGGTGTCTACTTCATAGAGCTGTTTTATGGATTAAATTAGATAATGCATGTTAAAAACATTTTGTTATTGTTCAGTCACTCACTCATGTCCAACCCTTTGCGACCCCGTGAACTGCAGCATGCCAGGCTTCCCTGTCCTTCACTATCTCCTGGAGTTTGCTCAAACTCATGTCCATTGAGTCGGTGATGCCATCCAACCATCTCATCCTCTGTCATCCCCCTTAAAACATTTAGCACTGTTCAATAGAAATATAATGCAAATATATACAAAACTTAAATCTCTTTGGTAGCCGCATTTTAAAAAGTGAGGAGACGTATAACATTGACTTTAATCATATATTTTATTTAACCCAATACATAGAACCCCAAATAATTTCAACATGTTAATCAGAGTAAAAACTATTCATGCGACATGTAACATTCTTTTATTCAGGCTACATCTTCAAAATCCGATGTGTAACTAATACTCACCATGCTACCCAGTTCAGTTACTGAATTTTCAACAGATAGCTTCCTATTAGACTTCATACAATCTAGAGTTGAAGAACTAATTCACACACCCAACGTAGTTCCAACCATTTAAAAGTATTTTCTAATAACCCAGGAGAGTACTTGCTATTTTCCAAATGAGTTCTTTCATTACATTTTTGCTTATTTATTTATTTTTGACTGTGCTGGTCTTGGCTGCTGTGTGCGGGCTTTCTCTAGTGGTGGAGGTCAGGGGCTACTCTAGCTAGGGAGTGCCGGTTTCGCACTGTGGCGGCTTCTTTTGTGGCAGGGGACGAGCTCTAGAGTGTGGGCTCAGTGGTTGTGGTGCATGGGTTTATTTACCACCAACCCCTGCCATGTGGCATCTTCCTGGACCAGGGATCAAACCTGTGTCAGCTGCATTGGCAGGCAGATTCTTAACCACTAGGCCACTAGGAAAGTCCCTACAGTATTTGTTTTTAAGCTTAAATTATATCAAAGATCTGTTCTTCAATTGCAGTAGCCACCTGTCAAGAGCTCCATAGCTACATGTAGTTAGTGGCTCTCCCATCAGGCAATGCAGGTTTCAGCATAATACCTGGCATATGGTCAGTGCTCAATAAACACTCACTAGCCATTGCTCTGCATTCAGATGCTTATATCTTTCCTTTTCTCCTTTGCTTTTCTCTTCTCTTCTTTTCACAGCTATTTGTAAGGCCTTGTCAGACAGCCATTTTGCTTTTTTGAATTTCTTTTCCATGGGGATGGTCTTGATCCCTGTCTCCTGTACAAAGGAGAAAAGGAAAGATATAAGCATCTGAATGCAGAGTTCCAAAGAATAGCAAGGAGAGATAAGAAAGCCTTCCTCAGTGATCAATGCAAAGAAATAAAGGAAAACAACAGAATGGGAAAGATGAGAGATCTCTTCAAGAAAATTAGAGATACCAAGGGAACATTTCATGCAAAGACGGGCTCGATAAAGGACAGAAATGGTATGGACCTAACAGAAGCAGAAGATATTAAGAAGACGTGGCAAGAATACACAGAAAAACTATACAAAAAAGAGCTTCACAACCCAGATAATCACGATGGTGTGATCACTCACCTAGAGCCAGACATCCTGGAATGTGAAGTCAAGTGGGCCTTAGAAAGCATCACTACAAACAAAGCTAGTGGAGGTGATGGAATTCCAGTTGAGCTATTTCAAATCCTGAAAGCTGATGCTGTGAAAGTGCTACACTCAATATGCCAACAAATTTGGAAAACTCAGCAGTGGCCACAGGACTGGAAGAGGTCAGTTTTCATTCCAATCCCAAAGAAAGGCAATGCCAAAGAATGCTCACACTACTGCACAATTGCATTCATCTCACACACTAGTAAAGTAATGCTCAAAATTCTCCAAGCCAGGCTTCAGCAGTATGTGAACCGTGAACTTGCAGATGTTCAAGCTGGTTTTAGAAAAGGCAGAGGAACCAGAGATCAAATTGCCAACATCCTCTGGATCATCGAAAAAGCAAGAGAGTTCCAGAAAAACATCTCTTTCTGCTTTATTGACTATGCCAAAGCCTTTGACTGTGTGGATCACAATAAACTGTGGATAATTCTGAAAGAGATGGGAATACCAGACCACCTGACCTGCCTCTTGAGAAACCTATATGCAGGTCAGGAAGCAACAGTTAGAACTGGACATGGAACAACAGACTGGTTCCAAATAGGAAAAGGAGTATGTCAAGGCTGCATATTGTCACCCTGCCTATTTAACTTACATGCAGAGTACATCATGAGAAACGCTGGGCTGGAAGAAGCACAAGCTGGAATCAAGATTGCCGGGAGAAATATCAATAACCTCATATATGCAGATGACACCACCCTTATGGCAGAAAGTGAAGAGGAACTCAAAAGCCTCTTGATGAAAGTGAAAGAGGAGAGTGAAAAAGTTGGCTTAAAGCTCAACATTCAGAAAACGAAGATCATGGCATCTGGTCCCATCACTTCATGGGAAATAGATGTGGAAACAGTGTCAGACTTTATTTTTGGGGGGCTCCAAAATCACTGCAGATGGTGATTGCAGCCATGAAATTAAAAGACACTTACCCCTTGGAAGGAAAGTTATGACCAACCTAGATAGCATATTCAAAAGCAGAGATATTACTTTGCCAACAAAGGTCTGTCTAGTCAAGGCTATGGTTTTTCCTGTGGTCATGTATGGATGTGAGAGTTGGACTGTGAAGAAAACTGAGCACTGAAGAATTGATGCTTTTGAACTGTGGTGTTGGAGAAGACTCTTGAGAGTCCCTTGGACTGCAAGGAGATCCAATCAGTCCATCCTAAAGGAGATCAGTCCTGGGTGTTCATTGGAAGGACTGATGTTGAAGCTAAAACTCCAATACTTTGGCCACCTCATGCAAAGAGTTGACTCACTGGAAAAGGCTCTGATGCTGGGAGGGATTGGGGGCAGGAGGAGAAGGGGACGACAGAGGATGAAATGGCTGGATGGCATCACCAACTCTATGGACATGAGTTTGAGTGAACTCTGGGAGTTGGTGATGGACAGGGAGGCCTGGCGTGCTGTGATTCATGGGGTCGCAAGGAGTCAGACACGACTGAGCAATTGAACTGAACTGAACTGAACTGAGCCATTGCTCTTAGGGCCCCTTCTCTCCCCAGATGGGAATAGGGAGCAGTGCCTTCTCCTCCCTCAGACTCCAGATTGGCTGCCAGGCTGTCATTTGCTCCACACATAGCCTGTGAAACGAGCCCAAGCACAGCAACTCCAAGGCCTCTACAGGGACAATTTTGCTGTCACTGATAGGGCTATTTCCCAGAAGCTTCTCCCTGATTTTCCCCACTGTAACTTTAGAAGTCTTCCAGGATTATTTGCCTGTGTGCCTAAAAGACCCTGATGCTGGGAAACGTTGAAGGCAGGAGGAGAAGGGGACAACAGAGCATGAGATGGTTGGATGGCATCACCAACTCAATGGACATGAGTTTGTGCAAGCTCCAGGAGTTGGTGATGGACAGGGAGGCCTGGTGTGTAGTCCATGGGGTTGCAAAGAGTAGGACATGACTAAGCGACGGAACTGAACTGAACTGATGTGTGTAAGGAGTGAGGTTAGTAAGGCTTTTGTGGAGGATTAGTCTTGGAAACACTCACTTGGTACATCTGTGCAGAAGGAAAGACAGAACTGACATAGACACACCCGTGACCGACTTGGGTGCGTATTTAGAGACCGCTGGATATGGGAGAAGGTTGATGTGAGAGGAACACCCTAAATTTATCCCTGTGCTAATTCTTGTGCTCTTGATTATAAATCTCTGCTCCCTGGATTCATTTGCAAGCAATTTTATTGAAATCTTGCTGTTCAATATCAGCCAGGAGGAATTTATGGATATTTAGGGCCCCCTCCTTCCCTGCCCTCCATAATCTTTGAGTCCAGTAGAAGAAATTAAGAAATACTTAAATAATTACGATGAAACCAAACGTGGTTAATATCGTACAAGAGAAAAGTCAAAATGCTGGAGGAGTTCAGATAAATGAGATGCCTTTTCCAATAAGACAATGAGGGAAATTTCAAGAGGTAGAATTTGGGAGTGGGGGGAGCAGCTTAAATAGTAAGATGAACAAGAGCATCGTCCTGGGGTGGGGAGGATTTGCAGAACAAAGCATAGGTAATAATGACAATGTAGCAGAAAGAAAGTGCGGGGCCAGGTTGCACGTGGGAATTGCTGGGTCATATAGTGTCTTAGTCAGCCCAGGCTGCCATAACAAAATACCACAGACTGGCTGGCTTAAACAACAGAAATTTATTTTCTCCCCATTCTGGAGGCTGGAAGTCCAAGGCAGGGTGCCAGCGTGGTCAAGTTCTAGTGAAAGCCCTGTTTCTGACTTGCAGATGGCTGCCTTCTTGCTGTGTTCTCACATGGCAAAGAGAGACAGAGGAGGCTCTGGTCTGGTCCTACATGGGCCATCATGATGACCCCACTCACCTGAACACAATCACCTCCCAAGCACCATTTGCCATCTCCGAATACCATTACCTTGGGAGTCAGGGCTTCAGCCTACAAAGCTGAGGTTGGAGGGAGACACAATTCAGTCCACAGCACATAGGAATTCTGTTTTTAATTTTTTGAAGACCCTCCATACTGTTTTCCACAGTGGTTGCACCATTTGCCTTTCTAGCAACAACACACAAGAGTTTCAGTTTCTCTACATCCTTGCCAACACTTATTTTCTGGTTTGGGGGGGAGGGGCGGGGCGGGGTGGGGGAGGGGGGATTGTTTTGTTTTTTCATTTTTAGTAGCCAACCTGATGATGATGCTTCGTTGTGATTTTTGACTTGCATTTCCCCTAAAGATTAGTGATGTTGAGAATCTTTTCAAGTGTTTACTAGCCATTTGTATGTCTTCTTTAGCAAAATGTCAATTCAAGGCCTCAGTTCATTTTTTAAATCAGGTTATTTGTTATTTTGCCAATGCTGTGACAATTATGTTGGCAAATCCTAGGATGTTCTGACAAATGGAGTGGAGGCAGCAGTCCCTTACCCACTGAGTACAGTCTTTCTGTCCTAAGATGGGTATCAAGTCATTGAGCTGGTCACCTGCATGCCCATTGACTGTCCTCTATCTTCTGGCAGTTTGTGCTTAAATCCTCAAACTGGCCTCCTTGGTTGGGTCTCTGAAACCCTTCTTACATCTCGCCTGCGTCTAATTTCTGAGAGCTAGCCTTGATCTCTGGGGAACTCCTGCTGCAAATCTGATAAAGGACTTAACAGTAAAAGGACTTTCCTGACAGTCCAGTGGTTAAGACTCCACACTTGCTGTGCAGGGGGTGAGGGTTTGATCCCTGGTCAGGAAGCTAAGATCCCACATGCCTTGTGGCTGAAAAACCAAAACATGAAACAGAGGCAATACTATAACAAATTCAATAAAGGTTTAAGAAGAACAATAGACTCACAACCCTGACCCTGACTTCTAGCATATTATTCAGAACTCTGATTTCAAGCTACAGAAGCACAATTTGAACCAGCTTAAACAGAAAGCGGGATTTATCATCCCACAGAATCCAGTTGTTACTCAAGGACAGCTAGAAACATGGACTCAGACATCTTTCTCTATGTCTCCAGCATCTGCTCCTCTCTGCACATATTTAATTCTTCTCTCTTTCTTCAAACTAGCCTCTGCTTCCCAGGTCTACACAGCAAGAAACATGGCCATTGGGATTTCCCAGACTTTATATTTTATAGCTCAGATTAAGTTAAGTGCCTACCCGTGGACCAATGAACTTAACCAAAAGCACAGGAAACCCCGATTGGTCAAATGTGAGTTAAGTGTGTACATGGAGCTCCTATAGAAGGGAGGGAGGGACAGCTGCCTAGAAATAAGTCCTGACCAAGTAATATCACTGGTATTACCGCCAGTGTCCTATGAATGGTGCATCTGAAGTTGTGCCGTGCACACCCCGTGTGATGGAGGTTCCAGTAGAATAGCTTATTCCTGGATTACTCCAACCCACCAACTGGTATCTCCCTCCTGCATCCCCCTTCCTTGGAAGACCTCAGCACTGAGTCCATCACATCCTCTGGAGTTCTGTGGTTTGAAATGTTGGCCATTTCTCCTAACCCTCCAAACAAGTTCCCAGCACACTTCAGAGTCCAAGTTTAGTGTTATGACAGAAGCTTCTGTGGAGACCATAAATCGTTACTTTTCTTTCCACCAACTGTATAACATTTGGTGCTTTTCACAACACGGCACTGCTTATGACTTACTGTGCTGTCTCTCTCCCTAGCAAGCCACCAGTATTTCTTGTCTCCTCCCTACACAAGAAAAAAAGGGAGAGAAGAGCCAGAAATGCCTATGCTCACCTCTCCCAGGTATAGCAATGCATATGCCTTGAGTAGAGTAATTTGGGACCTAAAGGAAACCCCCATGGAGGGGCTCTGCCCCCGGGTCTCACTAATTCAGGATTTAATTCTCTCCTGTGAGCCAGGCATTGAATTACTGCCCTCCTCTCCATGCCTCCTGTTTTCCACTGTCTCATCTAATAAAAGCTCCAGATCTGAAAGTCTCTGAGACCCTAACCCTAATCCAATTAAACCCTGCAAAAGCAAGTAGACCAGAGAAAGACAAAGAGGTGAAGAGGTTAATAGCAGACAAAGCCTCCACTGACAAGCTAAATTAGCCTGCCCACCTCAGGAGAAATGGTAAAAGCAGATTACTGAGACTGCTGGTGGTGATTAACATTTGCTCAAAATTCTAAGTAGCTGACTTTTTTTTTCAAGTTAAATGTTAACCTGAGGAAAGAGGGATAGTAACCATGGGAGAGAAATAGGAAGAAAGAAACAGAAAGACCAGCCTTCTGGGTGGGTGAACATCTTCCCAAAATAGTTGAGGACCTGTTTCCCATTCAATCTTGCTTCCTTATCAGGCAGGAGAGATGGAGATTTGCAACATCTTCATTTCTCAGAGAAGCCAGATTCTAGGATGAATATGGAAGCAGGAAGGTTAGCAACCCTGACCTTGGAGGAGCCAGGTCAGGAGCCTCCTGGAACCCTTTCAGTTTTGTATCCTGTCTTAGTCAATTTGGGTTGCTATAGCAAATGCCATGGGCTTCACAGGTGGCTCAGTGGTAAAGAATCTGCCTGCCAATGCAGGAGGTGTGCATTTGATCCCTGGGCTAGGAAGATCCCCTGGAGGAGGAAATGGCAACCCCCTCCAGTATTCTTAGAACTTCCCTGGTGGCTCAGATGATAAAGCATCTGTCTACAATGCAGGAGACCTGGGTTCAATCCCTGGGTTGGGAAGATCCCCTGGAGAGGGAAATGGCAATCCACTCCAGTACTATTGCCTGGAAAATCCCAGTATTCTTGCCTGGAAAACCCCATGGACAGAGGAGCCTGGTGGGCTACAGTCCATGGGGTGGCAAAGAGTTGGACACGACTGACTGAGTATACACACATGCACACACAACAAATACCCTGGACTTAGTGGCTTTAAAAACAGACATTTATTTCTCACAGTTCTGGAGGCTTGAAGTCCAAGGTTAAGATGCCACTCAATTTGATTCTGGTGAGGACCCTCTTCTCTGCTTGCAGACAGTGTCTTCACATGGCTGTGGTCTCTTTATCCCCTTATAAGGGCATCAATCCCATCATTTGGGCCCCACCCCCATGACTTCATCCAAATCCAATTACTTCACAAAAGCCCCACCTCCAAACACCAACACATTGGAGATTAAGGTTCAACTTATGGATTTTGGGAGTGGGGTGCTGGAGAAGACTTTTGAGAGTCCCAAGGACAGCAAGGAAATCAAATCAGTTAATCCTAAAGGAAATCAACTCTGAATATTCATTGGAAGCACTGACGCTGAAGCTGAAGCTCCAGTACTTCGTCTGCTTGATGAGACGAGCCGACTCATTGGAAAAGACCCTGATGCTGAGAAAGATTGAGGGCAGGAGGAGAAGAGGGAGGCAGAGAATGAGATGGTTGGATGGCATCACCAACTCAATGAACATGAGTTTGAGCAATGATAGTGAAGGACAGGGAAGCCTGGTGTGCTGAAGTTCATGGAGTCACAGAGTCAGACACAACTTAGTGGCTGAACAATACGTAGCACATGTGTATGAGATGCATAGTGCATCTTTGTGAATTTGTCTGTGGGGTGAGTTTGTTCTGATGCAATAAGTAGCTAACACTGGAAAAGTACCATCTCTGCTCAGTGTTTAGGGCACTTCATTGCATCAGGACAATATTCTTGGTGCAAATCAACATCTTGGTATTCCTTGAGATCCTTTAGTAGACACTTCATTTACCATGATGAAGAGCAGAAAGACTATGATATGGCCGTTTTGTGTGACTACTTGTGAATCATTGATGGGTTATTGGCGGCACAGAAATTCAGAACTTCGAGACTTCCCTGGTGGTCCAGTGGTTAGGACTCTGAGCTCCCAATGCAGGTGGCCTGGGTTCAATCCCTTGTTGGGGAATTTATCCCACACGCCCCAACTAAAACTCAGTGCAGCCAGCTACATACTTAAAAGTAAAATAAAACAGCTTAAAAAAAAAAAAAGAAAGTCAGCCCTTCAATAACGAGTAAAGCACCAGCATTAAGGGGCAGAATATCTATAAGCACAATATTAAGACACTTATATAGAAACCTGGGAGGAAACAGAAAAATTGGACATGGATCTTACCTTTTAGGAACTTATAATCAGGAAAGAAAAGACTTGTATCTGTGACTAAAAGCATAATGGAAAGTAATACCTAACACAGAGTACTGTAAAAAAAGGTCATGTATTATCAAGAACGTAAAATAGTACAGCCACTGTGAAAAAGAGTATAGCAGTTCCTCAAAAAATTAAAAATAGAGTTACCACGAGATCTAGCAATCCCACGGCTGGGTATAAATTCAAAAAAATTGAAAGCAAGGACTCAAACACATATTTGTAACACACATGTTCGCAGCATTATTCACAACAGCCAAAAGGTGAAGGCAACCCAGGTGTCTATCAACAAATGAATCAATAAAGAAAACATAGTCTGCGGCTGCTGCTGCTAAGTCGCTACAGTCGTGTCCGACTCTGTGCGACCCCTGAGACGGCAGCCCACCAGGCTCCCCAGTTCCTGGGATTCTCCAGGCAAGAACACCGGAGTGGGTTGCCATTTCCTTCTCCAATGCATGAAAGTGAAAAGTGAAAGTGAAGTCGCTCAGTCGTGTCCGACTCTTAGCGACCCCATGGACTGCAGCCCACCAGGCTCCTCCGTCCATGGGATTTTCCAGGCAAGAACACTGGAGTGGGGTGCCACTGCCTTCTCCAAAACACAGTATATACATACAATATTACTTAGCCTTAAAAAGGAACAAAATTCTGACATGTGTTACCACATGGATGAAACTTGAAGACATTATGCTAAGTGAAATAAACGAGTCACGAAAGGGCAAATACTGTTTGATTCCACTCATATGAGGTCCTACAGTAGTCAGATTCATAGAGACTGAAAGTAGAATGGTGGGTGCCTGGGGGGTGGAGTTGAGGGGAGCAATATGCGGTTATGGTTTAATGGGTACAGTTTCAGCTTTATAAGATGTAGACTTCTATGGACGGGTGGTGGTGGTGGTTATACAATAATATGTATGTTCTCAATGTCATTGAACTGTGCACTTAAAAATGGCTATGATGGTGAATTTTATATAATGTAGTTTTATCATGATCTTTTTATTTCTTAAAAAATTTATGCAGTTTTTGAAGATTAGTTTCTTTTTACAGTTATTACAAATATTGGTTATATTCCCCATGTTGTACAATACATCCTCGAGCCTATCTATACCAAATAGCTTGTATCTCCCTCTGTGTGCATGCTCAGTCAAATTAGACTCTTTGTGACCCCAGGGACTATAGCCCACCAGGCTCCTCTCTTCATGGGATTCCCCAGGCAAGAATGCTAGATTAGGTTGCCATTTCCTACTCCAGGGCATCTGCCCGACCCAGGGATCAAACCCACGTCTCTTGAGTCTCCTGATTTGGCAGGAAGATTTTTTACCATTGTGCCACCTGGGAAGCCCGTATATCTCACTCCCCACCTCTATTTGGCAACCCCCACCCCACATTTGTTAAAAACATCATGTTGTTTCAGATGAGACTTCCCAGAAGTCTCTGAGTTGGCACTGAGTTGGGCTTGAAAGGGCAGATACATTTCAGTAGGTAAAGAAGAAGACACTTCCCTGGTGGTCCAGTTGTTAAAACTTTGCCTTCCAGTTCAGAGGGGCATGGTTTTGATCCCTGGTCAGAGAATTAAGATCTCACATGCCTCATGGCCAAAAAAAAAAAAAAAAAACATAAAATACAGGCAATATTGTAACAAATTCAATAAAGACATTAA
Source organism: Bos indicus (assembly GCF_029378745.1). Lineage (NCBI taxonomy): Eukaryota > Metazoa > Chordata > Mammalia > Artiodactyla > Bovidae > Bos > Bos indicus. Next base: position 9,163,627 of record NC_091767.1, read on the forward strand.
AAACAGTCCACATTTTAAAAAATCTGTAAAAAAGAAAAGAAGAGGAAAAAGGGCTTCAGAGGTAGAAGGAAGAACATGAAGTGTCCAAAAGCAGTGAAGCATCAATAGGCAGGCACGACGAGTAGGTTTAAGTTTCCTGGGGCAAAGCGTTCAGGAAAGAAAATAAGGTTCAACAACTGTTGAAGCCAAGACAACACAGCCTCAGTGGCTAGACCAAGGAGTTTGGATTCTGTCCTCTAATCCATCATAGCCAGCATTTCCACAGTGTGTTCCACAGAAAGCTAGTTCCCTGAGATGCTGTGGGGGAAAAGCAGGGGAAGGGAGCTATAGTTGAAAAAGTTTGGGAGATAATGCACAGTCCTAGAGACAATGCCTTATGCTAAGTCCTAACATAAAGAAACTTGACTCACTTTGTTTAACTTACTGTTCCCAAAATTCATTTGATCATGCTACCCTTGGAGGAAGCTTCAGAAGCCATTTTATTCTTTTCTTAGCTTTTTAGTTGTTCCAGCCAACGTAGAAATGGTATCTTGCAAAGAGGCAATTTTAGATTTTTTGTGCACAATTGGAAGCTTCTGCATACCAATGAAAATAAATATACCATTCGTTTAGCTTAATTTTAGAACTGCACTACTCCAATTTAATCTTAAGAAAAAATGAATTTGGAGAAATTGAAAGTTCTCCATAATGACCATTGTAATGTGAAACCACTCTTAGTTTGTTCAGACCACTTAGTTTAAAGATGTGCTTGTAGGATGTCACAGTTTTTAAACATCAAGTGAGCCTGAGTCCCCAAAGGAGGGCTGCCCTTACAGCATTTAGGTGACTGGGATCCCATTTTCCTAAACTCTTCTGAAAACATAAGTTGCTAGAGTCCTAGTCCAAATCCCGAAAGGAATCTAAAAACAAAAATTCTTGGATTTCAGTTAATCTGATCTCCCAAAGAGAACCTCACTACCTTGCACTTCAGGAAACAACTAAATACTCGCCAAGGACAAAACCTTAAATTAGAAAAGATGAAATCTTTTCCCTGATGGGACAAAGCCTTTCTGGATCCAGAATAAAGTCAGAGAACTCAAAATGCACAAAGAGCAAAACTTGAAATCTCAGAGAAGACCCACCAAACTGAAAACAGGAGGCCACTCATGGAAGCAAGGAGCACAGGGGTTTGGTGTGAGTACCTCATTCAGTTCTGGGGGTCCATCACCTCTCAAGATTTGCCTCATTTGAACCCCACTTCTGACACCAAAAATGTCAACTTTAATATTATAACACCCATTTATTTTACCAGCAAAAGCAACTTTATTCAGGAAAGCCCAGAGGAATTGTCATTTGAGATATGATTATGATGTACCACAGGGGAATCCGGGCTTCCCTCATAGCTCAGCTGGTAAAGAATCCGCCTGCAATGCAGGAGACCTGAGTTCTATCCCTGGGTTGGGAAGATCCCCTGGAGAAGGGAAAGGCTACCCTACCCACTCCAGTATTCTGGCCTGGAGAATTCCATAGATTGTATAGTCCATAGTGTTGCAAAGAGTTGGACATGACTGAGCGACTTTCACTCACTCACTTACTCACAGGGGAATCCAGAGAGCAAGGCAGGGGAACTTGCTTTCAACAGGAAAAGAGAAGAGTTGGGAGGGGCTGTAATAACCAGAATCCACTGGAAGAACTCTGTAAGTCCAAAGTGTGGAGGCTTCTCATTGCTTGTACTGCTACAGTCTCTAATTGGCTGGACTGTCATGGGGTAGAGAATTTTCTTCTTCCTGATAAAGGGTAAAGTAGGCAATGGCAACCCACTCCAGTACTCTTGCCTGGAAAATCCCATGGACAGAGGAGTAGGCTGCAGGTAGGCTGCAGTCCATGGGGTCGCTAAGAGTCGGACATGACTGAGTGACTTCACTTTCACTTTTCACTTTCATGCGTTGGAGAAGAAAATGGCAACCCACTCCAGTGTTCTTGCCTGGAGAATCCCAGGGACAGAGGAGCCTAGTGGGCTGTCATCTATGGGGTCGCACAGAGTCGGACACGACTGAAGCGACTTAGCAGCAGGCAAAATCTTCCTGTCAGCAATGTAGGCCTACACCACTCCCTGTGTGGAGTAATTAATGACATATGGCAGGGCATGGAGGCTTCCCTGATGGCTCAGCCAGTAGGTAAAGAATCCACCTGAAATACAGGAGACACAGGAGATGAGAGTTCAATCCTTGGGTCAGGAAGATCCCCTCGAGGAGTAAATGGAAAGGTACTCCAGTACTCTCACCTGAGAAATCCCATGGACAGAAGATTCTGGTGGGCTACAGTCCACAGAGTTGCAAAGAGTCAGACACAACTGTGCAGCCAAGCAATCACCGCAGGGCGTAAGATCTGTCCCCAACAAGCCTATCTCAACTCCAATTTTAGCTGAAGAGTCTTTAATTCCACAGTTTTCAGACTTATGTATTTTTCCTTTTAGGAACCCAATGCCATAAATAGGTCTTTGGGCACTGGAGGATGGTACCTCATCCTTTCAGGGTACTTCCTGTAAGCTGACATTTCAGTTACTCCTTTATTTACTTTAGAAGGTCTTATTATTTTTTAATATGTATTTATTTGTTTGTCTGTGCCTGCTCTTAGTTGCAGCACACAGGGTCTTCCATATTTGTTGAGGCATGTGGTATCTGTAGTTGTGACATATGAACTCTTAGTTGCCGCATGTGGGATCCAGTTCCCTGACCAAGGATCAAACCTGGGTCCCCTACACTGGGAGTGCTGAGTCTTAGCCACTGGCCCACCAGGGAGGTCCCCAGTTGCTCCCTTAGAAGGCCATTCCAGAATTCTGTGAGGCCGACTATCTGAAGGTGGTGTGGTATGTGATATATGTATGTGTATGTATGTATGTGGTATGTGTATCGCACGTTTCAAGGTCCCAGACCATCTCAGTCTCCTGGGCCTGCCATAAGAAAAGACCACAGACTGCATTGCTTAAACAATAGACATTAGTTTTCATGGCTCTGGAAGCTGGAAACTCTAAGATCAAGGTATCAGGCAGTTTGGTTTCTGGTGAGAACTCTCTAATTGGCTTGCGATGGCTGCCTTCTTGCTGTGTCCTCACATGGCATGGAGGAAGGAAGTGCCAAAGAGAAAAAGATCTCCCTCTTCTTATTAGGCCACAGACCTATCAGAGTAGAGCCCCACCCCTATAATCACATTTAAATTTAATTATCTCCTAAAAGCCTTATCTCCAAATATAATCACATTGGGGATTAATGATTCAACAAATGAATTTGGGTAGAACATGGTTCAGTCCATAGCACAGATTTTCTCATGGCCCTGTCCTCTGTATAACAGACCCACCTTAGCTGAGCATTCTAATATCTCTGGAGCTGTGACTCACGATGAGGTCTTCTGTCTGATGCTCAAGCGTCTCTGCCTTTCCACTCTTTGTGAACCACCATGGAGGCATTCTGACTCTTGCACTCAGCATTTAGCTGCTTGTTAATGGCCTCAGGTCTCTCATTATCCTTTTGCAGAGCATCAGTGCAACTTTTCAGTAAACAGTGACTTCCATTGTCTTTGGAGGCATTGTTCCCTCCATATTTTTCAAATTCCTGTCACGGCATTTCCCCCCCCACCCCCTACCATGACATGTCCCAGGTCACCACCAGTGAAATCTTTGGCAATTGAGCCACCACACTGTACCAGAGACTATCCAGCGGCACCTCCTAATCTTCCTCTTCATATGCTGGGTGGTGGGCAACCCAGGTCCACATCCCCAGCTTCCCCCTTGTTCTCTCAGGCCACTCTCAAGACTGCTTGTGTTAGTCCAGGTCCTCTGAGGTGCAATCATCAAGGAGGGGTTAAGCATGCAAAGATTTTTATGCCCATGGGGAGAACAAACTGGAAGGGAGCCCAAAATGCTGGAGAGCCATGTCAGACCTCAAAGCAAGTCTTGCCACACGTGAAAGAGAGAGGGAAGGAGGGAACCGGATGGAAGCATCCTAGGCTACCACAATGTCTAAGGAAGTTTCAACAAGGATCAACCAAAGCCACCGTCAGAGAAGCCCTGGTATCCTTGCATACTTAGTCAGTGGCGGGCAGCCCCCTGGTGGGAAGCATGGACTCAGCACAAATATATTGCTCTGGATTCCAGAGTTAATACCAGGGGTCACAGGTCAACTATGATCCCTCTACTTTGAGGTCTGAGAAGTACAATCGCCACTCTACCATGTTCCAGACTTCCCCTGACTCCAGTTGGGCAGAATGAAAAAAGAGTTGCAGTCAACAAAAGAGTAAGCACAGGGTGTTTCTTAGTCCTTGAGTATTGATCTAAATACCCACATCTGCCAAAAAGCCACAGAGATAAACTTCCTGATCATTGCATAGTCTCCACCATGTTGGTAACTGTTTGTTATTTTTCCCCTACAAGTCAAAGTAAATGCTGTCCTTGGTGGCCGAAAGTGAAAAGTGAAAGTGAAAGTTGCTTAGTCGTGTCCGACTCTTTGCTACCCCATGGACTATACAGTCCATGGAATTCTCCAGGCCAGAATACTGCAGTGAGTAGCCTTTCCTTTCTCTAGGGGATCTTCCCAACCCAGGGATCAAACCAAAGTCTCCCTCGTGGCAGGCGGATTCTTTACCAGCTGAGCCAAAAGCGAAGCCCAAGAATACTGGAGTGGGTAGCCTACCCCTTCTTCAGCAGATCTTCCCAACCCAGGAATCAAACCAGGGTCTCCTGCATTGCAAGCGGATCTTTACCAACTGAGCTATGAGGGAAGCCCAGATTTGCTGAAGATCACATTCATTTTCTCCCACATCTTTTCAATACTTGTCTTTCTGCGAAGTTCACCACCAAGAAGTATTCAGAATATTTTCCCATTGCCATGGTATATTTTTTAAAATTATTTGTTAATTTATCTTGCTTTTTGGTTGTGCTGGGTCTTAATTGCTATGAGGGCTTTCTCTAGTTGCAGACAGTGGGGACTACCCTTCATTATGGTGCATGGGCTTCTTATCGCAGGGTCTTCTCTAGTTGTGGAGCACAGGCTCTAGGACAATCAGTCTTCAGACGTTGCTGCTTGCAGGCTCTAAAATGCAGGCTCTGTAGTTGTGGCTTACAGGCTCAGCTGCTCTGTGGCATGTGGGATCGTCCCAGACCAGGGATCAAACGGGTGTCTCCTGCATTGGCAGGTGGATTCTTAAGCACTGGACCACTAGGGAAGTCTAAGTATCATTTTTATAGGGTTCATGATGCTCAGCTAGTCTCTGCATGTGAAAGTTAAATGGGGAATCAAGCTGTATCCTCACATGACCTTCGAAAGGAAGGGAGCAAGCAGGTAGAATTCTGTTCCTTTACGCAGAAGCAAAAAACTGGAATCGGTGGTAGCAGAGCTATGCAGACCTGAGAGCTCTGCTGCCGGAGGCATTTCCTAGGTACAGTAGCGAGTCAGCCCTGGGCCGATGGCCTTTTACATCTCCATTCAGTTATTTTATTTTACATCCCATCCCAGATCCTGACACCAGTCAAAATCAATTTCCAGCCATCAATGGCAGATTGCCTTCTGGCCTGAGCTCATATAAAACAAACAAGAAGAGCCCCTGGGTTGCCAACTCAGCATTTACTGAGCTCCTGGTGCATACCAAGCACACACTGTTAAGTTTGGCGATACAGGGATAATAAGATACCAACCCTACTTTCTGAAAGCTCCCAATCGGTTCTTTCACCATCCTCATGCTCTTCACTGCATTCCAAGTGCCAGGGTCTAAATTATTCACAGAGGATAAAATGGTCTATTTTGGGGTAATTCCTATCACACTTCATGGTGACTGCTTCCATTTTTAAAATAGCCTCAAGTGTGACTATTAATCAGTATATCATTAAAAATAATATCTGTCAGGATGACATTCATTTCTGTTCCATAAATAATGTCACCGGCATTGAATTCCTTAACAGTGGGACATGTACAAAGTTACAGAAGAACTCTGGGTAATGAGCTTCGGAAGGAGAGGCTGTGTCTCCTGCCTTTCCAACACAGAACACCTGGGACAGTGCCCAACTCATAGGAAGAGCTCAGCAAATGTTTGTGGGAGTAATTTTTAAGTCCCTCGTCACATTGTGATCCTGTTGTGAAACCATGGGACATCAGGCTCCAAGGTTAGGTGAGCTTCCAAAATGTCTTAATGTGTCTTAGAGACCCATTCGTGCTTTTTAATGTTATACTTACATCTTTATTCTCCTACATCTTTCGTGTGTGTGTGTGTGTGTGTGTGTGTGTGTGTGTGCTCAATTGTGTCCGACTCTTTTGCGGCCCCATAGAGTGTATCCCACCAGGCTCCTCTGTTCATGGGATTCTCCAGGCAAAAATACTGGAGTGGGTTGCCATTTCCTCCTCCAGGGGATCTTCCTGACCCGGGAATTGAGCCATTGTGTCCTGCATTTCCTGCATTGCAGATGGATTCTTTCCCACTGCGCCATCAGGGAAGCCCTTACATCTCTTAGGTGAATACATTTCTTAAGTTTATTACTCAATGTATGAACAGGCACATAGTTCTATTGATTTTAAATCTACTTATATTAAAGGTCAAGAGCTGCCCCTTTTGAATTGGATAAAAATCAATGTCAATGTAGCTTTGTCCATTTCTACATTTCTCTAGCACTAACATTCTAGGCTTATTTAATTTTTTAAATTAGATTTTGAGATAATTGCACATTCACATGCAGTGGTGAAAAATAGTACAGAGTGAGTCCATGTACTCCTCACCCAATCTCTTACTAATGGTATCATTTTGCATGACCATAGTGCAATATCACAACTGGGAATATCATTTGTGTGCGTACGTGTGTGTTTAGTTCTATGCAGTTTTATCACATGTGTAGATTTGTAAGTTCACTCCCACAGTGAAGCCTCAGGACAGTTTCCCTGACACAACGATCCCTCATGCCACCCTTCTACACACCCACCTACAATACTTCCTGCCCTGTCTGCAACTCCTGGCAACCACGAATCTGTTCTCCATCTTTATAATTCTGTTTATAGAATGTTATATAAATGGACCCATACAGCATGTAATGTTTTGAGATTTGAGATCCACCCAAGTGGCTATCACTCCAGTACTCTTGCCTGGAAAATCCCCTGGGCGGAGGAGCCTGGTAGGCTGCAGTCCATGGGGTCGCTAAGAGTCGGACACAACTGAGCGACTTCACTTTCACTTTTCACTTTCCTTCATTGGAGAAGGAAATGGCAACCCACTCCAGTGTTCTTGCCTGGAGAATCCCAGGGACAGGGGAGCCTGGTGGGCTGCTGTCTGTGGGGTCACACAGAGTCGGACATGACTGCTGCGACTTAGCAGCAGCAGCAGCAGTGGCTATCCATATCAATAGCCTATTTCTTTTTATTGCTGAGTAGTATTCTGCAATAAAATGTACTTAACTATATCCATACTGTAGTTAAACTGTGCTACAGTATGGATGTAGCACAGTTTAACCATTCACCCGCTGAAGGTCATTTGGGTTGTTTCCAACTTGGACATCTATTTGATTTTAGCTTTTAAATAAGTGTTTCAGGGTTTCCCTGGTGGCTCAGTGGCAAAGAATCCACCTGCCAAGGCAGTGGATTCGTGTTCAGTCCCTGATCCGGGAAGATTCTACATGCCATGGAGCGATGAAGCCCAAGCACCACAACTATGGAGACTGCGCTCTGCAACAGAGAAGCCACCACACTGGGAAGCCCACATGCCACAACCAGAGAAGAGCCCTTAGATCAGCGAAGGCCCAGCAGAGCCAAAAATGAAAGAAGAAATAAATAAAATGATAAAGAAGTGTATCAACCATCAGTTTTACCGTACTCAAAAGCCCATATACTTTGCTTCTTTTCTCATTCCTTTAACTGTTTTCAGTGCCCTTTTCAAGTACTAGAATATTTTTCTGAGATTTATCCACCAAAATTCAGACATAGAATTCAACCTGAAAAACACAGTATTTTTTATGATACTGGACAGTGTTTCCCCTCAAATTTCTAACACCTTTCCTGGCTGGGCCCTACCTGTAGTCAACTTCTTTGGCTACTGGAATATGATAAGCTCAGAGGACAGTCTCAGATAGTGCATAGACATATTTTAGCCCAAGGAACTATAAGTATAATTTGGATTATTATTTTTCTCAATATTCCATCTTTCATTTACCCATCTTGAAACTCATCTGCTGCTTTTCTGCAGCTCGGAGAATCTAGAAAGATCTTCCTCCATCTTTTATGTTCTTGCTGCCTGGTAAGTCCTATGAAGTCTGTAGACTTGGGCAATGCTGCTCACATTGTATACAGGTCCAGGGCTTGTGGCCAGCTTTTCTCAATTACTTGTCACTGTGTCTCTTGCTAATGAGAGTCTTAGCTAGGAACACTCTCTGTTCATCAGAAGGAAGGAATTTATCTGTCTTTCCAAAACCCTGAGCCAGCTTTCTGAGCTCTAGGAAACCAGCATCCTTCCTGTCATAGGTTGAAACAGAAATGTAAGCCACACCAGTGCTTCCCATGTCTGTCTGCACATCATATTCAGGGTTCACTTCCAATGCATTAAATCCAGGGAAAACCCAGGGCATGAGCATTTTTCAGAAGTCCTCAGGAAAGGCTTCCCTGATGGCTCAGTGATAAAGCATCCACCTGCCAATGCAGGAGACACAGGTTCAACCTCTGATCTGGCCCGTAAGCCATGGAGCAACTAAGCCTATGAGCTACAACTACTGAGGCTGCTCTCTACAGTCTGGGAGCTGCAACTACTGGAGCCCAAGCGCCCTAGAGCCTGTGTTCCACGACAAGAGAAGCCACCACAGTGACGAGCTCTAGCCCCCACTCACCGCAACTAGAGAAAAACCCGCACAGCAACAGAGATTCTGTATGGCAATAAATAAGTTTACTTTTCTTAAAAAGTCCTCAGAACTCAAATTATAGTAAGCCCTTATGTTGGAATACAATTCAAACTTAAGACTGAGGAAGTTATATCAACATATAAGAAAAAAATCTCCTAAGTAGAGTGCTATATGAATAAAATTGGTTTAAATCCATATGCCAGCAAATCTGGAAGACTCAGCAGTGGCCACAGGACTGGAAAAGGTCAGTTTTCATTCCAATCCCAAAGAAAGGCAATGCCAAAGAATGTTCAAATTACCACACAATTGCACTCATCTCACACACTAGCAAAGTAATCCTCAAAATTCTCCAAACCAGGCTTCAACAATATGTGAACCATGAAATTCCAGATGTTCAAGCTGGATTTAGAAAAGGCAGAGGAACCAGAGATCAAATTGCCAATATCCACTGGGTCATAGAAAAAACAAGAGAGTTCCAGAAAGACATTTATTTCTGTTTTATTGACTACCCCAAAGATTTTGACTGTGTGGATCACAACAAACTGTGGAAAATTCTTAAAGAGATGGGAATACCATACCACCTGACCTGCCTCCTGAGAAATCCGTATACAGGTCGAGAAGAACTGAATGTGGAACAATGGACTGGTTTAAAAATTGGGAAAGGAGTACGTCAAGACTGTATATTGTCATCCTGCTTATTTAACTTCTATGCAGAGTACATCATTCGAAATGCCTGGATGAAGCACAAGCTGGAATCAAGATTTCTGGGAGAAATATTAATAACCTCAGATACACAGATGATACCACCCTTATGGCAGAAAACTAAGAAGTAAAGAGCCTCTTGATGAAAGTGAAAGAGGAGAGTGGAAAAGTTGGCTTAAAACTCAACATTCAGAAAACAAAGATCATGGCATCCAGTACCATCACTTCATAGCAAATAGATGGGAAAACAATGGAAATAGTGACAGACTTTATTTTGGGGGGCTCCAAAATCAATGCAGATGGTGACTTCAGCCATGAAATTAAAAGACACTTGCTCCTTAGAAGGAAAGCTATGACCAACCTAGACAGCATATTAAAAAGCAGAGACATTACTTTGCCAACGAAGGTCTGTCTAGTCAAGGTTATGGTTTTTCCAGTAGTCATGTATAGGTATGAGAGTTGGACTAGAAAGCTGAGTGCTGAAGAATTGATGCTTTTGAACTATGATGCTGGGGAAGACTCTTGAGAGTCCCTTGGACTGCAAGGAAATCAAACTGGTCAATCCTAAAGGAATCAGACCTGAATATTCATTGGAAGGACTGATGCTGAGGCTGAAACTCCAATACTTTGGCTACCTGATGTGAAGAACTGACTCATTGGAAAAGACTCTGATGGTGGGAAGGATTGAAGGCAGGAGCAGAAGGGGACAACAGAGGATGAGATGGTGGACAGCATCACCAACTCAGTGAACATGAGTTTGATCAAGCTCCAGGAGTTGGTGATGGACAGGGAAGCTGCAAAGAGGCCGACATGACTGAGGGACTGAACTGAACTGAACCATTTGTTTAGGAGATGAAAATGTGCACATGTCTTCACTTATCTAGGCATAAAATATCCTGGAAGGATTTATAAGACTCTAGTGACAGTGGTTGTCCCTGAAGAAGTTTTTGGTGGATGCAGGATTGTGGTCAGAGGGCAACTTTTCACCGCCTATTTTTCAAATCTGTTGAATAGGAAACCAGTTAAATAGATTGCCTATGTCAAAAACCAAATTGAAGTTCACAAAATTAAAATAGAAGGAAAGTGATGCTTGTGTACAGCCAGGATTGAGAACCTCTGTGCTACACAATCACGAGCTGACCGTGAAAACAACAAGTCCGAGGACAAGTTTCCTGAGCTATTTACTACTTGTTTGTTTGTTTTGGAAAAGATTGAACATTCTCTTTTAGGTGCCATACATACTTACCTTTTTAAAAATTGAGATTTAATGCAAACAGAAAAGAGAGCACAATAGGAGTACATCTTGGTGAATTTACGTAAGTGTACACCTGCATTCAGAACAAGAGGCAGACCATTCCCAGTCCCCTAGAAGGTCCTGCATGACTCCTCTCAATCAATAATCCCCCTTCCACAGGCAACCACTATTCTGACTTCTATTGTTTCTTCTTTCTTAAAATATTTGGCTATACGTCTTAGCCGCAGCACACGGGCTCCTTAGTTGCAGCCCGTGAACTCTTACTTTCGGCATGTGGGATCTAGTTCCCTGATCAGGGATTTAAACCGGGCCCCTACATTGAGCGTGCAGAGAGTCTTAGCCACTGGACCGCCAGGAAAGTCCCTCTGTCGTTTCTTCTTGAACTTCATGTAAATGGAATGTATCCGGCTTCTTTCATCCAGACTTATATCTGTGAGACTGATGCATGTTGCTGTGTGTGGTAGTGGTTTGGGGGCTTTGGGGAGGGACTGCAGAGGGAATTTTGCTAAGGAATCTCCCATTGTATGAATATGCTACAATTTACCTGTCTTTTCTTCAGTTGATATATGTTTTGGTTATTTGCAGTTTGGCGCTATTCAAAAGATATATGAATATTCTTACTGCCATCTTTCAGACATAGACACATTTCTTTTGGCTCCTCTTTTTTTGTATATTCATTTTGTTTATTTATATGGCTGTGCCAGTTCTTCGATCTTCATTGCCCCACTCAGGATCTTTAGTTACGGCATGCAAACCTTTAGCTGTGGCATGCAGGATCTAGTTCCCTGACCAGGGATTGAACCTGGGGCCCCCACATTGGAAACACTCCGTCTTAGCCTCTGGACCACCAGGGAAGTCCCTCTCTTGAGTACTCTGACATCTTCTTATCAAAAATCTTTAATGGTTAATGTTTATCTTCCCTGAAGGAATATAAGCTTTTTGAAGGTAGGGAGAAATCTGTGACTTGTTCACTGGGGCTTCCCCTGAATAAAAAGGAAAAGTCTCTATTGCCCCTAACCTTTCCTGTATTCTAGCCTGGAATAAGAGCCTGATGTCTGGAGATATGGCAGCTACCTTCTGATAATGAGAACAATAGCAAAAGAGGTATCTAGGTTCTAATAATACTGAAGAGCCACAGTACCAACCCTGGACTGCCTACCTTCAAACTGGTCTGCAAAAGGAGAAAACAGAAACAGAGGCACAGAGTAAAGCAGAGATGAGGGTCGGAAAGGGTCTAATAAGTTTAAGTCTCAAGTCTCAGCCAAATCTTGAGAGTTGGTTGCACGCTTTCCTCAAATCTTGCAATGCACCTGATCTTCTAATAATAAATAAATAATAAATAATAATAAATCCTTCTTTTTTGGCTTGAGCAAACACCACTGAATTTGTTACCTCAACCAAGGGTCTCGCCTAAGTCAGTATTTCAGCCCTGTATTATCACTGATTTTTATAATTTCATCTCTAATCCATCCAGTAAAGTTTAAAGATATGCTTATAATCCCGACTTTGAGAAAAGTAGGAGCGTTTTTGCAGTGTGGTAGCAATCACGTGGATGTGATTGGAGTTGGATGAAATTGGATTCAAAGCTCCATTCTGGCAGTCACCCAACCTATGATTTTAGCCAAGTTACATAATTTCTCCGAGCTTTGGGTTTTCTTACTGGCTAAATGATGATAATATCCACTTTGCAGAAATGTTAAGGGCTGAATGCAATAATGTATATAAAGGGCTGGTAAATAGTATTCAATAATGCAAGGAATTTTTTAAAAGATGGAAAAGTCTGTATTATATAGAAGGAAGATTTACCTTGAAAGTGATTTTTCTATTTATTGAATTATTATTCTTTTTATTTTTTATTTTTTTAGAGAGAGAATTACCTTATTTCCCAATGATGCCAGATGGGAGACCATCAACACACACTAGTCCAAACTTGGAGTCTTATAAACATCATTTTTGCGTGTCAATAAACCATGAGAAAAATTATGTGCTAGCTAAATGATATCTTCAAAGTAAGATTTCTAAAAATTTCCAGGCTCTGTGTAAAGAGATTGGCAGCCTGAGGCTGCTCCCAGATTCCCTTGCCAGAGCCCAGGGACAAACCAAGTGTCAAAGAACACCAGATGACTTTACAGACCCCGAGCCTCCTGTATTCTTCTAAGACTCAGAGGCTTATGCAATTCCTGGACCAGAAAACCACCGCCACGTGTCTACGCTTCATCATGGACAAGCGTAGCTTTAAATACAAGACAGCATTTTACAATCAAATAGATCCAGATGGACAGCTCTCCCAAAGCCAAATCTATACCCAGGACACAGATTTTGAGGGGAAAATGCAGCCAAGGCAGATACAAAAACAACTCAGGGAACAAAAAGTCCCAGTCACTATAATGTCATCGATCACTCTGCTGCTCAGCATTGAGTTGCACATGCGCAGTGGGACAGCAGATGCGGGGGTGGGGAGGACCAAGAGCCAGATGCCAAAGCCCAGGAAACGTGTGGGGTGAGCAGAGGTCAGCAGAAGACAGGGGCGACAGTAGGGAGGGCATTTGCTCTACCAACAACACAGTCCACTTTCTCTCCCTTCCTTGTTAGGGTGTGAAGATCCAGCTTCACACATATTCATGGCCCTACTGTGTGCATGGGAGCTTCCCAGGTAAAGAATGTGCCTGCCAATGCAGGAGACTTGGGATGGATCCCTGGGTCAGGAAGATCCCCTGGAGAAGGAAATGGCATCCCATTCCAGTATTATTGCCTGGGAAATCCCATGTACAGAGGAGGCTGGCGGGCTACAGTCCATGGGGTTGCAAAGAGTCAGACAGGACTGAGCAACGAAACAACACAACTGTGTGCACAGCCCTGAAGTGTGGGCCACCATCCCTGGTGTCAAATATGACGCATGGAGGGAGTGCCCTGTCTAGGCTGCGTCCATTGTGTAGAAGGCACAGAGCTGCTGCTCCCCATCGTGGCATGGCGGGCCAGGACCTCAATTTGGTCAGTTTGCTGAGAAGTGGTCGGACCCTACAGGGCTGCCCTGTACTGACCAAACTTGTAAGAGACTTGTTGGTAAACCAGATGTCTGTGGACTGACTCTTTTGTTAGGAAGAGTCTTTACACTGCCCTCTTTGGTAACATCTCTTGCCCCAAACCTTGTATTCCACCAGTGTAGATTTACCTTATGTCCATGTCTTCAAGATCCCTCTCACTGAGGGTAAACTATCTGATAAATGTGAGGATGGTGAGTGGTCAAGGGCAGGCTACTTCTTTTTAAATTACAGTCATAATAGTTGCCATTTATTGAGTAACTGTCACGTGGCAAGCATTTTACGTACACGATCTCTCGTCGTTCTCAGCCTCATGTAGTGGGTACTGATATTGTTATCCTGGGTTTTATAGATGAAGAAATGGAGGCTCAGATTAATTCAATAACTTATTTGTCCCAGGTTGGGCTCCTCAGGAAGCAGACACTGGATTATTGGGCAGTACACTTCTTAGGGCATGCCCTTGAGTAGGGGTGATTTAGCATGGTACTGAGAGTGCCCCTGAGATCAACATGCACGGAGGGAGAGGCGATGGGAACAAGTGTGAACAGAAGGAGAAGTTGAGCTCTGATGCAGCCCACTGCTGGCCTCAGCCAAACTACAGAAAGCTCTGGAGCTAGAGTAGCCCTTCAGAGTTATCTCAGGTTGAGCTGGGATGAACAAGTCTTTATATTCTCTCTCAATCAGTTATGGGACATGGGACCCCTCAGGAGGGTGGACTTTGGGCAAGATGGCAGTCGGAGCAGAGCTCAAAGGGGTTGATGGCTGGTGACAGCCTGCTGACCACACTTCCAGTAGCTGGGCCAGCAAGTCCTTCACTGACCCAGGAATTGAGTTTCACATCACTGTGTCCGGAATGTTGAGAAGATCCCACAACCCTTGAGTGGTAGGGGCAGGCTTGGGACAGAGCCTCTCTGATTCTAGATCCTTCTAGTCAACCATCTTTCTACAGCATTTTCCACAATGCTTTAAACTGAATGTTGAATGTTCAGCTCTCACAGGTAGTTTTCTTTTTTCATGTGCTTTTTCTGAAAATCAGTACCCTCCTCCAAGCTGGTTGGCCCCTGGGGTACATTTATGATTCTTGCCTAAAGAGGGATGACCCTGTGCCCCACCTAAGGAACAATGGTTGTGGCCTCAGCAGTGTTGACATCCTGAGCCCTTAGCCTGGGGAAAATCAACAGATACCTCTGTCCCCCTCATATACGCTCAGTAGTCACTTCAGCCTTGAGACCAAACATAAGTGTCCACAGACTGAAATCCAGTATTTCAGCAGTCCCACTTCATCCTTCTACCCTCAGTTCAGTTCAGTTCATTTGCTCAGTCGTGTCCGACTCTTTGTGACCCCATGAATCGCAGCATGCCAGGTCTCCCTGTCCGTCCATCACCAACTCCCAGAGTTCACTCAAACTCATGTCCATCGAGTCAGTGATACCATCCAGCCATCTCATCCTCTGTCGTCCCCTTCTCCTCCTGCCCCCAATCCCTCCCAGCATCAGGGTGTTTTCCACTGAGTCAGTTCTTCTCATCAGGTGGCCAAAGTATTGGAGTTTGAGCTTTAGCATCAGTCCTTCCAATGAACACCCAGGACTGATCTCCTTTAGGATGGACTGGTTGGACCTCCTTGTAGTCCAAGGGACTCTCAAGAGTCTTCTCCAACACCACAGTTCAAAGGCATCAATTCTTCGGCGTTCAGCTTTCTTCACAGTCCAACTCTCACATCCATATATGACCACTGGAAAAATCATAGCCTTGACTAGATGGACCTTTGTTGGCAAAGTAATATCTCTGCTTTTCAATATACTATCTAGGTTGGTCATAACTTTCCTTCCAAGGAGTAAGCGTCTTTTAATTTCATGGCTGCAATCACCATCTGCAGTGATTTTGGAGCCCCAAAAAATAAAGTCTGACACTGTTTCCACTGTTTCCCCATCTATTTGCCTTCCACCCTAGAAGTATCTCTATCCATTTTCTTCTTTAAAAAGTAACTTTGCAATCTTATCTAATTTGCTCTTTCCCATCAGAGATGTTAGAGTACTGAGAGTGAGCAAAACAATGTAAGAGTCACAGATCCATTTTGTAAGACTGACACTTTATCTCTGTGAGAGTTTCAAGCCATGTACTTTACAAATAATTTTATTTATATATTTTTAGCAGTGCTGGTTCTTCATTGCTATGTGCAGGCTTTCTCTAGTTGCAGAGAGCAGAGGCTACTCTCTAGGTGCGGCGCTCAGGCTTCTCATTGCAGTAGCTTCTCTTGTTGCAGAGAATGGGCTTTAGGGCACGAGGGCTTCAGTAGTTGCATCCCATGGGCTTCGTAGTCGTGGCTCCTAGCTCAAAGGTTGTGGTGAGGGGCTTAGTTGCTCCACAGCATGTGGGATCTTCCCGGATCAGGGATGGAACTCGTGTCTCCTGCATTGGCAGGCAGATCCTTTACCACTAAACCACTGGGAAACCCCATACATTTAAAAAAATTACTCAAAATGACATCATTCGGGGGTAACCACTGTTAACATTTTGAGTGCATCCTATTAGAAAGTTCTGGACATGTATGTATGCAAGCATGCTAAGTCTCTTCAGCTGTGTCCGACCCTTTGTGACCCTATGGACTGTAGCCTGCCAGGCTCCTCTGTCCATGGAATTCTCCAGGCAAGAATACTAGAGTGGGTTGCCATGACCTCCTCCAGGGTATCTTCCCTACCCAGGGACTGAACCTGAATTTATTATGTCTCATGCATTGGCAGGAGGGTTATTTACCACTGACGCCACCTGGGAAGCCCCCAAAAGGGGGCACTGTGGCTGCATTCTTCACAGATGGGAATAAACCACAATGAATCATCATTTGCTTTTTTCCCACCAGTGTGGTAGGAACATCCTTCTATGGCTACAGATTCTCACTCTGGAGCCTGTGAGGAGCTAAAGATGACCCTAGAGATGGGGGTAGAGTTGGGGAGATTGATGGGCATGGCTGTGATAAAGGTTTGAGATCTTATCCTAAGTAGAAGGAGAAGATACAGAAGTGCTACAAAATTCATTTTATTTTTTAAATGGCTTATTCTAACTACTGGTTGTGATATGAGTGTGTGTTGTCATTATTTAGTCAAAAATCTTTCTCTAAGTGATGGCTCCATGATGTTCAACTTCAGACATAAGAGAGGCAAATGTTGGCAATTTCCACTCAATCTGTCCACTCAAGCCCCTACAGAGGCTTCTTGGGTTAGAATTTACTGATTACCAGAGAAAGAGCTGTCATCTATCACGGTTTTCCCATCTTTATAAATCTTACCTGTCTGCTTTCCAGAACCAATAAATGTGCATAGCAGAAAATATAGAGAATTTTTAAAAAGAAAATAAATTTAACTCATAATTTACCATCCAAAAATAACCACTAATGTTACCGTGTTGGAATGTTTCCTGCCGGTCTTTTTCTAGGGATATTTTTTTCTGTTACAAAAAAGATCAACCATATTGTACAAACTGTTTTATATTTTAACATAGTACAGATATATTTCTGGATCATTAAATATTCTCCGACGACTTCGTTTTCAGTGATCCCTTCACGAATGAAGCGACTTAGCAGCAGCATTTGTTAAACTAGTCTCCACTTGCTGGGGAGTTAGGTTGTTTTGAGTTATATTTACTATCATAAAGCACAACGTGATGAACAGCCTTGTTGGTAAATCACACTGGGATGAATATCCTTATAGGTAAATATTTGCGTGCATTGCCACTTTAAGATTTCATAGACTCGGGACTTCCCTGGTGGTCCAGTGGTTGAGACTCCAGGCTTCCACTGTAGGGGGCACAGGTTTGATTGCTGGTTGAGGGACTAAGATCCTTCCTGCCACGTGGTATGGCTAAATAAATAAATAAAATTTCTAAAAGATTTTATAGACCGTTTCCATGCTTACAGCCTCGCCCCAGGTGGACCAAACATTGTAAAATATACCTCCAACTCACATTAAATATGGTTTTGCTGTAAAATATTAAATGGATTTTTCTAAGTTGCTTTTGAAATTGTTTAGCTCCAAGGAAATCATTTAATTTGCATATGAATTCTCAGCGATCATTTAGCGTATACCAGAATTCTTATGAAGTGAAAAAAATCAAATCCACAGATAGGTTTGTTTGTTTGTTTCTTCTTAATTCATTTTTAAAAATTTTATTGAGGGATAGTTGATTTACAGGGCTGTGTTAATGTCTTCTGTAGAGAAAAGTGATTCAGTTATACATGTTTATTTTCTCTTTCGTGTTCTTTTCCACTATCGTTTGTCACAGGATATTGGATATCATTCCCTGTGCTATACAGTAGGGCCTTGCTGTTTATCCATCCTGTATATACTAGTTTGCCTCTGCTAAACGCAAACTCCTTCCTAAACCCATTCCTTCCCTTCCTTGCCCTTCCTCCCCCTTGCTTATAGTTCTTTAATATAATGAAAGTTGAAAAATAATAAATTTAATAATTCATTCAATAGATCTAAAGTTGTATTTTGTGAATACTTCAACATCTGATGTTTCTTTTCTCTTAATTTTGGAGAGAGAGACTTTTTTTGCCCCCAAGGTATCGGGCATTTTTTAAGCTCTTTTGAAGCCGATAGGCATCAGGCAGTGTGACTACGTTGCTGTTCAGTCACCCACTCGTGTCTGACTCCTTGTGACCCCATGGACTGCAGCACGCCATGCCTCCCTATCCCTCACCATCTCCCGGAGTTTGCCTAAGTTCATGTCTGTTACCTTGGCGATGCCGTCCAGCCATCTCATCCTCTGACACCCTCTTCTCCTTCTGTCCTCAATTTTTCCCAGCATCAGGGACTTTTCCGATGAGTGTCTGTTTGCATCAGATGACGAAAATACCGGTCTATAGTGTGGATCTATAGTTTGACTATAGATCCTAATAGATAAAGTAGCTTTGCAAATATTGCTAAAAGGGGCCAATAATACAGAAAGATTTTAAACCAAAGCATGATCGCTCTCCTTCTTTTGTTTTGGCCACAACCTGAAGTATATGAGATCTTACTTAGTTCCCTGACCAGGGGTTGAACCAACACCCCCTTGCATTGGAAGGATGGAGTCTTAACCAGGACCACCATGGAAGTCCCTGATCACTCTCACTCTTAAAAAACTTTAATGAATCTTTAAAAAAAAAAATTGTATGTATTTATTTTTGGCTGTGCTGGGTCTTTGTTGCTGCAAACCAAGGCTGTCCTCTCCTTGCGGTGCACAGGCTTCTCAATGCAGTGATTTCTCTTGTTGCGGGGCACAGGAGCACAGACTCTAGGCCATATGGGCTTCAGTAGTTGTAGCCCGTGTGCCCGATAGTTGCAGCTCGCGGGCCTCTAGAGCACAGGCTCAATTGTTGCTTCACTGCCTGTGGGATCTTCCCGGACCAGGGATCAAACTCATGTCTCCTGCGTCAGCAGGCAGATTCTTTACCACTGAGCCACCTGAGAAACCCTCTTGATAACCTTGAACCCTCCAATTCCTTCTCTCTGCATGAAACGCTTACTACCTGTAGGCCAATGGGTGTCCCCAGGAGAAACAAGAAAGGCTTATTGCTTCTTGGAGGTTGGTTTCAGAAGAGCCTGCTTGCTTTTTTTGCTGGACAGATCTTGTGGATCAGCCCTGACATGGGCACATGAACATGCTCTTGCCGGATGGATGTCTGCCGAGATGGAATGGTATTTGCATGGACATGTGTCCACAGAGCCTTGAGGATGTGACAATGGTGGAGTCACAGGTCACCAGAGAAACCCTGCGTCAGGGCCCCACACCCCCCACTCCACCCAGATTGCCTTCCTGCTCCTGGGGAAGCTCACTCACTTTTCCGTTTGTGTTCTTACAAGGCCGTGGGATCCTCTCCTGAAAGGCATCTTCAAAGAAGTCAGGATGAAAGAAACCCACCCCTTCCAGCCATCTGGGATTAGGCAGGCTGAAGCGTGCAACCCCCAGATAGATCATGGCAGCATTTCTCCGACCATCTCCAAATGTCAAGTGGAGGAATGAATTACAGCTCATCAATAGCTGCTTCTTTCTTTGAAGAGACATTTTAGGGAGAGGAAAAGGTCACTGCCTGCTTCCATGCTTTGCTTCTTCCTCACTTTTTATTTGATAGACTTTACTTTTTTAGAACACTTTTAGGTTCACTATAAAATTGAGCAGAAGGTAAGCAACTATACTCTAATAAAAATTAATATAAAAAGATTGAACAAGCCTTCTCTGGCAGCTCAGTGGTAAAGAACCTGCCTGCCAATGCAGGATTCAGTCCCTGGGCTGAGAAGATTCCACATGCTGATTCCACATGACTGATCCTGTGTTCTAGAGCCTGGGAGCCATGACTACTGAGCCCGTGTGGCGAAACTACTGAAGTCCACATGCCATAGAGCCCATGATCTGCAACAAGAGAAGCCACCTCAAGGAGAAGCCCACACACTGCAACCGAGAGAAAGCCCATGCAGCTACAGAGACCCAGCCCAGCCAAAAATAAATAAAATTATTTTTAAAATTGAGCAGAAGGTACAGAGATTTCTGGCGGACCCCACACACATGCACAGCCACCCCATCATCAACATTCCCCATCAGAGGCTCATGCATTCTTTTTTTAATGCCCTCCATTTCTTCTTTTGGATTTTCTTTCTTTTTGCTACAAAACTCCTTCCTCCTCCAGAAATGCCTCTCCTTTCATTTCACACTTAATGTTCTTTTGACTTTAGCTCCTTATCACTGGCATGGAGTCTCAGGGCTTCTTCCTTAGGTCCTTCCCCTAGCTACATTTTCTCTACCCAAAATTTCCCTTGTTATTCTCTGCATCTATTAACAATGAATTTTCTTCTCACTGCATTTTATGTATTAGTATAAAAGTAATAGGGCTTCCTGGTGGCTCAGACGGGAAAGAATCTGCCTGAAATGCAGGAGACCTGGGTTGGGAAGATACCCTGGAGAAGGGGATGGCAACCCACTCCAGTATTCTTGCCTGGAGAATCCCCATGGACAGAGTAGCCTGGAGGGCTATAGTCCATGGGGTTGCAAAGAGTCGGACATGACTCAGCGACTAGGCACAGCACAGAACATAAGAGTAATAACATAAACTTAGTATATCTTGGTATTTAGCTATGACCAAAGCCCCATCTACCCAAACCACCACCACTAACTACTACCATCAGGAATTCATTCAACAAATATTTATCAGATTCTTACTACGTCCTTGGGATCACTCTAGGAACTGCAGTTGTCCAAGAATATCTCTTAGAGTTGTTGTTACTGTTGTTTTGATTTTGATCCCAGATCAAATCAAATGTCATGCATTGCATTTATTATGTCTTTCTGCTCTCTTAATTTGGAACAGTCTCCTTGTTTTTTTAGTATAATTATTAAATAATTACAAGTATAAAATTAAAAGACCCTGATACTGGGAAAGATTGAGGGCAGGAGGAGAAGGGGGTGACAGAGGATGAGATAGTTGGATGGCATCATTGACTCAATGGACATGAGTTTGAGCATACTCTGGGAGACAGTGAAGGACAGGGAAGCCTGGCATGCTGCAGTCCATGGGGTCTCAAAGAGTTGGACACAACCAAGTGACTGAATAATGACAATAAGAATTATATTATTGTATATTAATATTATAGTATATTATGGTATTTTTGGACAAGCATGGGCCATTTATCTGGTTGTCTTCTATTTTGTCCAGAATAGCTCATATTTGGGATTTGTCTGATTATTCCCTCATGCCTAGTTTCAAGTTAAACATTTTTGACAAGACCACATCCTCAGTGATAGTTCATTGCTCTTGTTACATCACTTCAGGAGACACAGAATGTCAAGGTGTCCCACCATCAGTGTTGCTAAATTTAATTCCTGAGTCCAGATGATGACTCCTAGCTCTGTCAACTCTAAAGAGACACTGGTAACTAATTGCCCTTGGTAATTAGTAAAATTCGAAGGAGTGACAAGTTTGAGACCATGAGAATATCTTATTCCTCACCAAATGGATTTATCCATCAGTGATCCTTACCTGAATCAACTATTGCTTTGGAGGTTATAAAGGATGGTTTTCTAACATTCCTTTCACCATTAGTTTTATTTTTATCTTTGTTCCACTTATTCATGTGGACTTGTGGAATTTAAAAAAAATCAATGTATTATTTCAACATAAGACCCCAAATTACAAATCTCTTAGAAGAAACATAGGGGGAAATCTTTACGACACTGGATTTGGCACTGACATCTTGGATATGACCTCAAAAGCATAAGCAACAGAAGCAAAAACACACAAATGGGATTGCATCAAAACTTCGAAACTCTTGTGAATCAAACGGTAATAACAGAGTGAAAAGGGAACCCATAGAATGAGAGAAAATATTTGCAAATAATATGTCTGATAGGGAATGGGAGAAAATTTTACAAATAATATATCTGAAAACACCAGACACACTATTCAGTATTTTCACTACGCCACGAGCATTTTTGCTGCAAAAATTTTGACTGCAGAAGTAATTGGCCGTAAGGCAGTTTTGCTGTGAAAGATGAAATAACTGCTTGACAATTTTTGGTCTGACTCTTTGGTTTCAAATGATTCAAATGCATTAGCAATGCCTGTGACAACACACCAAGGGCATAAGACGGTGTAGAGGCTTGCACAAAGCAACAAAGAGCTCAGTTACAAATATTTATCCCAGTATTTAGAAGTTGATGCCTCTCTTAATGAAGGAAGAAATGTTAGGAAAAAAGAAAAAGTGCCATG
Source organism: Bos indicus (assembly GCF_029378745.1). Classification (NCBI taxonomy): domain Eukaryota; kingdom Metazoa; phylum Chordata; class Mammalia; order Artiodactyla; family Bovidae; genus Bos; species Bos indicus. The sequence continues at coordinate 9,186,201 of NC_091767.1, forward strand.
CTGATCAAGGAAATGGATCAACAAGCAAAAAAGGTATAAAACACAATGGATGAAAGACTTGGAAGCAAAGTGCTCAGGTACAACCCACAAACTAAAATCCACGCTTTGTGCAACATTGCCACACATTTGCAAAGTATTCAAGTATTTTGCATTTTGCAATAAAGACTTCTTAATTACGTTACTCATTTCTCATGTTTCATTATGCCCTTTTTAACGTCCCTCTTTTATTTTGCATTATTTTATCTTGTGTGGCAAAATTGCCTGACAGCCAATCAGTTATGCAGCAAAGGATCTTGTGGCAAAGATGTTTATGATGAAAGTACCCAGACCAATGGCCAAACTATATAAAGAACTTCTACAACTCAACAAGAAAAAATTCAAATAACCCAATTAAAAGTAAGACCAAAGGCTTGAATAGACATTTCTCCAAAAATGATTACACAAATGGCCTACAGGTACATGAAAAGATGTTTAGTGTCAGATCTCAATGTTATCACATCTAAATGTTATTTGATATTATCAAAGATCTTTTGATAAATGCAAATCAAAACCATAATGAGATATCAATGTACACCCATTAGGATGAGACTTCTATAAAAAATAATGATAACAAGTGTTGGCAAGGAAGTAGAGAAATCGGTGGGATTATAAAATGGTTCAACTACTATGGAAAACAGTATGGTGAGTCCTCAAAAAATTAAAAATAGAATTATCATATGATCTAGCAATTTCGCTTCCTGGTACATATGCAAAAGAACTGAAAGCTGGGTTTCAAAGGGATATTTTCACCCATGTCCTTAGCAGCACTGTTCACAACATCCAAGAGGGAGAAGTAATAAAAATGTTATATACATGAATATTGTTGTTAGTTACTGAGTATTATACGACACTTTTGTAACCCTATGGATTGTAGCCTACCTCTGTCCATGGGATTTCCCTGACGGGAATACTGGAGTGGGTTGCCATTTCCTTCTCTGGGGATCTTCCCAGCCCAGAGATCAAACCCAGGTCTCCTGCACTGGCAGGCAGATTCTTTGCCACTCAAACACCAGGGAAGCACATGTATGAATATTACTTGGCCTGTAAAAGGAAGACAATTCTGACATAAGCTACAACATGGATAAACCTTGAGGACATTTTGCTGAGTGAAGTCAGTTACAAAAGGACAAACCCTGTATGATTCCATTTATATTCTTGCTACAATGTCCCGGTAAACTTATACTGAAGGCCCTTTTTAAAGTCTTATTTTTAAAACACGAGTAGCACATCCACATGATTCAAAATCCTAATGTACAAGAGCATAAAAAGTAAAAACCTCCCCTTCTTTCCTATAATCCCTGCTCCATGCTTCCTGCATGGCCTCCAGCCACCCAGTTCTTCTCCATGGAGGCTATTAATGTCACTACTTTTTAACCTCTATCTACATTGCCATACTTTTAAGAGACTATCCAAGAGCTAACTTCCAAGTACTCATATTGTTGAGTCAAAGTGTGCGTGGTTTTGTTTTTTAATAGTTGATGCTGCCAACTGTTCTTCAAAAAGATTATACTGATGTAATTAGTAAATATGAATTCAGTGGTTAGTAACACTAATTCAGTTCAGTTCAGTTCAGTCACTCAGTTGTGTCCGACTCTTTGCGACCCCATGAATTGCAGCACACCAGGCCTCCCTGTCCATCACCAACCCCCGGAGTCTACTCAAACTCATGTCCATCAAGTCGGTGATGCCATCCAGCCATCTCATCCTCTGTTGTCCCCTTCTCCTCCTGCCCCCAATCCCTCCCAGCATCAGGGTCTTTTCCAATGAGTCAACTTTTCGCATGAGGTGGCCAAAGTATTGGAGTTTCAGCCTCAGCATCAGTCCTTCCAATGAACACCCAGGACTGATCTCCTTTAGAATGGACTGGTTGGACCTCCTTGCAGTCCAAGGGACTCTCAAGAGTCTTCTCCAACACCACAGTTCAAAAGCATCAATTCTTCGGCATTCAGCTTTCTTCACAGTCCAACTCTCACATCCATCCATGACCACTGAAAAAACCATAGCTTTGACCAGATGGACCTTTGTTGGCAAAGTAATATCTCTGCTTTTTAATATGCTATCTAGGTTGGTCATAACTTTCCTTCCAAGGAGTAAGCATTTTTTAATTTCATGGCTGCAATCACCATCTGCAGTGATTTTGGATCCCCCCAAAAATAAAGTCTGACACTGTTTCCACTGGTTCCCCATCTATTTGCCATGAAGTGATGGGACCAGATGCCATGATCTTAGTTTTCTATATTAGGACTTAGTAAATACTAGCAGCAGCAAATACATTTACATTCCTACCAGCAAAAAAGAATATTTATTTCCCTACATACTCACCAACACTGGCTATTGTCAAACCTATGAATGTTTGCCAATCTGATAGGTGATTAGGAATCCCTTGTCACTTTGATCTATAGTTCGTAAATTATGAGGGAAGGTGAGCAGCTTTTCATATGCTTATTTCTATTTGAATTTTTTTTTTCTGGGAACTGTGTATTCAGGTCCTCTGTCCATTTTTCTATTAGGTGGTTATACTTTTCTTATTGATCTGTAAGTTTTTCTGGCATGAAATTTACAAATACTTTCCCTTCTAATACCTTTATAATTAAAACCACATAATTTAAAATTTAAAATTCCTATTCAAGGATGTCCCTTTGGTCTCCCCGGTCAGACTGTAAATTATTTAAAAACTGGGACCTAGAATCTACTCTAGTCCTAAATTGCATGGCAAACTCCGGCTGGTCAGCTGCGACCTTCATTCTGGGCACAGGGCATGGACTGAGATCCTCTGGGGAAGAATTTGTGTGTTCTGTTGTTACCGAAGGAGATGAGATTTGACTTCCTGGGTCAGCCCCTCCATCGATCCAGGGTATCTTTCGATCTGACAGCAGCAACAAGAAGCATGTTGAAGAGAATCCAATTACCCTCTTTGACACCCGCTTCAAAAGGTTAGGAATTTATACTGTGTATCACCCTTTGCGATCTCTCTTGCATCCATTCATCTAAACCAGTCCTGAACCTCAGCATATAGTCCCACTACAGGCACTACTGGTAATGAGTTCTTTTCTTTATAATGCAATATATCAACTTCTGGGTCACGAGGGCAGCATAATATGTAAGCACATATAATCCCCCCCACTTCACTCCAAATACCTATAAATAATAAATTTTAAGTAAGCTTAAAATATTAACAAAATATTCCTTTTGTTAGTTCCAAAACTGTCAAGCTTTTCTTTGACCTTTTTTTACTGTAAATTATTACATACAGAAAAAGACAAAAACATACAAAAGTACAGTTTAATGAACAACATTAACCTACAGCTATGTAATCACACCAGGTCAAGGAAGGGGGTCCCCAAACCCCCACAGGTCTCTTCCCCACAACGAGAAGGTAAACACCATACTGACTTTTGAAATAATCATTTTCTTGTATTTTTTAAAATGTTCTATTACCTAGAGATATACCCCTAAATGCTAAACTGTAGTTTGAGCTGGCTTTGAATTTTACGTAAATGAACTGTCTATATTTTTTGTGCCTTCTTTCTTCCCCTCAACATTAAGTTTTTAGGATTCATCCATGTTTGCTGAGAATAGTTCTAAGTCATTCATTCTCTTTCTTGATCTGTTTCTATCATAGGACTATATCACAATTAAATTACAAATTCTACTGATGGACATTTGGGTTGTTTCCAGGTTGGAGTTATTACAAATAATGCTGTTATTCTTATAAATGTATCCTGGGCCATGTGTATACAATTTTCTCTAGGGGTATAGACAGGAATAAAATTACTGAGTCACAGGCGTACATATTTTCAACTATTAGATAGTACTGCCAAACATCTTCCCAAAGTAGTTACACTGGAAATTCTCTGGCGGTCCAGTGGCTAAGACTCAGCTTTTACTCCAAGTGTGTGGGTTCAATCCCTGGTCAGAGAACTAAGGTCCTTGCAAGCTATGAGACATAAAAGCTTGAGGCCAAAAAAGAAAATAAATAAAAGTAAAGACAAAAATGGTTATACTAATTTGCATCTCCCATGAATAGCACCTGAGAGTTTCCATTACCCCATAACTTCCTTGACACCTGGTATTTTCAGAGGGTTTTTTTTGTTTGTACAAAACAAATTTTTAGCAGCTTTACTGGGTATAATTCACATACCACACAATTCACCTTTTCAAACTGTAAAATTTCATGGTTTTTAGTATATTCACAGAGCTGTGCTTATATCATCACAATTTTTGAACATTTTTATATACATAAATCAAGTCATCACAATATACACTTTAAATAAATAGTAATACCTCAATAAAGCTTAAAAAAGAATTAATAATTTTAAAATTTTAGGATGTTTTAATTGCCACAAAACCCCAAACCTCTTAGACATCACTGCTCATCCCCACAACTCCCTAGACAACATGGTGGCCTACTTTCTTTCCCTATAGAGTTTCCTGTTTATTTCATTTCATGTAAGTAGAATCATACGGGCCTTTGGGACTGGCATCTTTCACTAAGCATTGCTGCTCAAGCTTCACCCACACCATAGCATGAATTAGTGTTTCATTTCTTATACCAAATAATATTCCACTGTATGACTATTAATATTTATCCATTTATCAGTGATGAGCATCAAGGTGTTTCCTCTTTTTGGCTATTATGAAAATGCCACCGTGAACACTCATTTACAAGTTTTTGTGTGGACATGTTTCAATGTCTTGTGTATATACAAGCCCAGGAGTGGAGGCCCTGATCGTATGGCAATTCTATGGTTACCCTGTTAAGGACCTGCCAGACAGTTTTCCAAAGCAGCTGTACCATTTTACATTCTCACCAGCAGCCTATGATGGTTCCAGTTTCTCCATATCTTCTTCTTCTTGTTGCTCTCTTTCTTTTTTATAATAGCCATTTCAGTGGGTGTGACTTGATATTTCCTTCTGTTTTGATTTGCCTCTCCATCATAGCCAATGATGTCGGACACCTTTTCATGTGTTCATTGGTCATTTGTTTATCTTCTCTGAAGTAATGTCTATTCAGATCCATTGCCCATTTAAAAATTGGATTGTCTTTTTATTACTTTATATATATATATAGTAGTAGTTTAGTCCCTAAGTCGTGTCCAGCTCTTGCGAGCCTGCCAGGCTCCTCTGTCCATGGGATTCTCCAGGCAAGAATACTGGAGTGGGTTGCCACTTCCTTCTCCAAATATATATATGCGTGTGTGTATATATATACATATATATCCCTTATATATATACCCAATATATCCTTATATATATATATATCCCTTACCAGATATATGACTTGTAAAAATTTTCTCCCATACTATGGGTTTTCACTTTCTTCATGGTGTTTTTTTAAGCACAGAAGTTTAACATTTCGATGTTCAGTTTAGCTATATTTTATTTTATTGCTTGTGTTTTAGGTATCATATTTAAGAAACCATCACACAATCCAAGGCCATGCAGATTTACATCTATGTTTTCTTTTAAGAATTTAAGTTTAGCTCTTACAATTAGCTTTTATCTATTTTGATTTAATTTTTGTATATTGTGTGCGATGTGAGTCCAATTTTATTCCATAGTTATTTACACGTCTATTTACATTGAATTATCTTGGCACTCTTGTCACAAATCAATTAACTGTAGGTAATAAACGCTTACTTCTGGGCTCTCAATCCTATTCCATTGATCCGTACGCGTCTATCTTTATACCGGTATCACACTGTCTTGATTACTGTCACTTTGTAGTAAGTTTTGTTTTGTTGCAAGTTTTGAATCAGGAAATGTGAGTCCAACTCGGTCCTTCTTTATCTAGATCATTTTGGCTGTCATGGGTCCTTGCATTTCCATATGAATTTTAGGATCAGCTTGCTGACTTCTGTAATTCAACTGGGATTATGATAGTAATTATGTTGAATGTATATATCGATTTGGAGAGAATTGCCATCTTAACAATATTAAGTCTTTTCATTCATGAGCATAGAATGTCTCTGTTTATTTAGGCCTTTAATTTCTTTCAATAATGTTTTGTAATTTTCAGTATATATATCTTACATGGCCTTTGTTAATTTATTCTTACATATCTATGTTTTGGGTGCGATTGAAAATGGAAAAGTTTTCTTAATTTCAATTTCAATTTGCTCATTTCTACTGTATATTAATAGAAATACAAATGATCATTGTATATTGACTTTGTATCCTGCAACCATGTATAACTCACTTATTAGTTCTAAAAGATTTTTAGTGGATTCCCTAGGATTTTCTATATACAAGATCAGATCACAGACAAGTACTTTCATTTCTTCCTCACCAGTATGTATGCACTTTATTTCATTTGCTTCCATTATTGCCCTGTCTTAACTCTAGCACAATGATGTATAGAATAGTGAAAGTGAATGTCCTTGCCTTGTTCCTGATTTTAGGGGGAAAGCTTTCACGTTAAGTATGATGTTAGCTGTAGGTTTTTCATAGATGCCCCTTATCAGATTGAGGAATTTTCCTTGTATTCCTGGTTTGTTGAGTGCTTTTATCATGATAAAGAACTGAGTTTTGTGAAATGTTTTTCTGCATGCATTCAGATGACCATATTATTGGCCTATAGTCTACTGATGCAGCATATTACATTAATTAATTTTTGAATGTTAAACCAAGCTACCTCTTCTGGGAAAAATCCCATTTGATCCCAGTGTATAATCTTTTCACTTATTATTGAGTCCTAGTTCCCAGTCATTTGTTGAGGATTTTTATGTCTATGTTCATGACATTGATTGGTCTGTGGTTTTCTTTTCTTGTGATGTCTTTGCTGGGTTTGCTACCAAGATAATTGTTTATGCTGCTCAGTGGCTCAGTCGTGTCCGTCTCTTTATGACCCCACAGACTGTAGCCCACCAGGCTCCTCGGTCCATGGAGTTTTCCAGGCAAGAATACTGGAGTGGGTTGCCATTTCCTTCTTCCGCAGATCTTCCCAACCCAGGGATTGAACCCACACCTCCTGCATTGGCAGGTGGGTTCTTCACCACCTGGGAAGCCCCATCAGGATAATACTAGCCCCATAAAATAAAGTGTTCCTTCCTTTTCTAGGCTATTGGTTTCTTGCAATTTTTTGTAAGAGTTTGGAAAGAATTGGTATTAATTTTTCTTTAAGTGTTTGATAGTTGTTGGACATTTTTATTTCTCCCAACACATGAAGGTATATTGGTATTTTACAGTGGTTTAAATTTGCATTTCCTTGATTACGAAGAAAGTTGAACAATTTTTCATCTGTTCATTGGACTTCTGGATTTCCTTTATTCAAGTGTTTTCATCATTTGGGGAAAGCTGACCTTTTATTGATTTACAGAGGTTCTTTTTATGTCCCAGACACCTGTCCTTTATGAATTATATGTGCTGAAACAAATATCATTTTTCTTTTCTGTGGCTTTTAAAATTTTTTATAAAATCTTAATAAATAGGAATTCCTAATGTTTTATATAGTCAAAAACTTGGTCTTTTCCTGACTATAAGGTCAGGAAATTTGTCTCATGTAAAAGTATTTAAAATATTCCAAGATCATTTAATACCCTCCTGTAACATCTCCTAACTAATTTTCCTTTCATTTTATCCACCTAGAAATGTTTTATTGTAAATGACATTAAATAGGAATCCAACTTAATTTTTTTCCCAAATGGACACCTAGTCATCCTAACACTATTTCCTGAAAAAAAAAATTATTTCTCCACCACTAGAATAAACCAACTTTGTGACAATATATTATCCTTTTTATATATTGCTAGATCCTATTTGCTAATATTTTGCCTAGAGTTTTTGTATATATGTGAAATTGTTGTTGTTATTGTTGTTCAGTCAGTCATGTCTGACTCTTTGTGACCCCCTGGACTGCAGCACATCAGCTTCCCTGTCCATCAGCATCTCCCAGAGCTTACTCAAAGTCATGTCCATTGAGTTGGTGATGTCATCCAACCATCTCATCCTCTGTTGTCCCCTTCTCCTCCCACCTTCAATCTTTCCCAGCATCAAGGTCTTTTCAAATAAGTCAGTTCTTTGCATCAGGTGGCCAAAGTATTGGAGCTTCAGCTTCAGCATCAGTCCTTCCAATGAATATTCAGGATTGATTTCCTTTAGGATTGACTGGTTTGATCTCCTTGCAGTCCAACGGACTCTCAAGAGTCTTCTCCAACACCACAGTTCAAAAGCATCAATTCTTCAACACTCAGCTTTCTTTATAGTCCAGCTCTCATATCTATACTTGACTAATGGAAAAACCATAGCTTTTACAGACCTTTGTCAGCAAAGTAATGTCTCTGCTTTTCAATATGCTGTCTAGGTTTGTCATAGCTTTTCTTCTAAGGAGCAAACATCTTTTAATTTCATGGTTGTAGGCACCATCTGCAGTGATTCTGGAGCCCAAGAAAATAAAGTGTCATTGTTTCTATTGTTTCCCCACCTATTTGCAATGAAGTGATGGGACCAGATGCCATGATCTTTGTTTTTTTGAATGTTGAGTTTTTAGCCAGCTTTTTCACTCTCCTCTTTCACTTTCATCAAGAAGCTTTTTAGTTCCTCTTCACTTTCTGCCATAAGGGTAGTGTCATCTGCATATCTGAGGTTATTGATGTTTCCAAATTTGCTGGCATATTGAGTGCAGCATTTTCACAGCATCATCTTTTAGGATTTGAAATAGCTCAAGTGAAATTTCATCACCTCCACTAGCTTTGTTTGCAGTCATGCCTCCTAAGGCCCACTTGACTTTGCATTCCAGGATGTCTGGCTCTAAGTGAGTGACACCATCATGGTTATCTGGGTCATGAAGATCTTTCTTGTACAGTTCTGTGTATTCTTGCCACCTCTTCTTAATATCTTCTGCTTCTGTGAGGTTGGCTGTATTTTTTTGCCTACTATCCATGTCAGAATTTGTTATCAAGATTATAACAGCTTCAGAAATGAGTTAGAATAGCCTCTTTGTCTATTTTCTAAAAAGTTTATGTAAGACTGGAATTATTTGTTCCTTGAATAATTGGGTCGAACTTTCAGTGAAACCATCTGGGCCTGGAATTTTGTTTGCAGGAAGATTTTTCATTACTAAATCAATTTTTCCAATGATTTTAAGAATTTGGGGGTTTGCTTTTACTTCCAGAGTTAATTTTCATTTTAAACAACCATATTGAGGTATAATTTATATACTATCAAACTCGAGCATTTTAAGTGTACAATTCAACAACTTTTAGAATATAATTTCTTGTGTATCCATAAACAGAATCTTGTTCTAGAACCAATATTCAGTTTTGGTAAATCTTTTCTCCAGGAATTTGTCCATTTCATCTGATTTTTGGCATAACATTATTCATAATATCTTGCTATTCAGTTGCTCAGTTGTGTCCGACTCTTTGCAACCCCATGAACTGCAGCACACCAGGCTTCCCTGTCCTTCAGCATCTCCTGGAGTTTGCTCAAACTCATGTCAGTTGAGTTGCTGATGCCATCTAACAGTCTCATCTCTGTCACACCTTCTCCTCCTGCCTTCAATCTTTCCCAGCATCAAGGTCTTTTCCAGTGAGTTGGCTCTTCACATCAAGTGGCCAAGAATTGGAGCTTCAGCATCAGTCCTTCCAGTGAATATTCAGGATTGATTTCCTTTACATCATTCATTTTAAATATATCTAATTTATGTTCCCTTTTCACTCATGCCTGTTTGTAACATTTTTCTTTTTTTCTCAATCAGTCTCACCAAAGGTCTGTCAAACTTATTAATCTTTTTGGAAGGACTATTTCTGACTGTATCAAAACTCCCTATTTTCTAGTCCACTGATTTCTGCTTTTATCATAACTATTCCTTCTTTTTACTTTTGATGACTTATTTTACTTTTAATTAGTTAAGAAGTATACTTAACTCATTTTTTTCAGTCTTTGTCCTTTTAGAATATATCTTTTAAGAGCTATAAATTTCCCACTGAATACTATTTTTGCTACAAGTTTTAAAATGTAATGTTTTTATTATTGTTCAATTCGAAATATTTTAAAATTTCCATTATCATTTCCTTTTGCATTCATTATTATTTAGATGTACAGTTCTTAATTTCCAAATTCATGGAGACATTTTGTTACATTTTTATTACTGATTTCTAGCATAATCCTATTTTGTTAAAAAATATAAACATTGTGTGATTTTGATACTTCAAAATTATTTACTTGAAGCCCAGAACACAGTGAAATATTTTAAACATAAAATGTGCACTCAGAAAATGTTATTCTGGGACTTCCCTGGTGGTCCAGTGGATGGGAATCCACTGGCAGATGCAGGGGACACAGGTTCGATCCCTAGCCCCGGAAGATTCCATATGCCATGGGCCAACTAAGCCTGTGAGCCACCACTATCGAGCCCAAGTTCTAGGGCTTGGGCTCCACAACCACAGAAGCCACGACAGTGAGAAGCCTGTGTAGCAACTGGAGAGTAGCCCCCACTCACCACAGCTAGAGGAAGCCCAAGCACAGCGACAAAGACCCAGAACAGCCAAAAATAAATAAATAAAATATATTTTTTAATTTAAAAAAAGAGAAAAAATGTTATTATGCAGTTACTGGGCTCAGTGTGACTCCTGCTCCTTCTTCTATCAATTATTGAGAGTTAAGGGTCTTTAATCTTCCAGCATGATTGTAGATTGGTTATTTCTCCTACGATTCTGTCAAATTCTCTTTAATTAAATTTGGCAAACGGTTGTTAGGTAAATGCAGGTTTGGAGATCAAAAAGTCTTTCTGATGAATCAATCTTTTATCATTTTGACATGACTCTTGCTTTTTGCCTTAAAGTCCTAAGGTGTTTTTATTTTACAAACAGTGAACTTTGGGTACAGATCTAAGAGTTACTGGGAAATGCATAGAGTTCCGTGACCATCACCGCAATCGAGATACAGGACAATCCCATCCCCCCAAGGTCTTTTGTTCTTTCCTATGTAGATGGCCCTGACCATCACCGCTTTGTTTCCTATCACTACAGTTCTCCCTTCTGCAGAATAGCATATAAAGAGAACCATTAAGCACACAGCCTTTTGACTCTGGCTTCTTTCACACCGCTCTAGTTCAAGATTCATCTATGTTGTGGCAAGTACATATCAGTAATTTGTTCTTTGTGTTGCTAAGCGGTATTCCGCTGTCTGGTAGCAAGATCTGCTCATCCGTTCACCAGCTGAAGCACACTCAAGTTCACTCTAGGTTTCTGGTGGTTCGGAACAAAGCTGCTATAAACATTTACATAGAGGTTTCCCAGAGAAATTTTATTTCCCTCCTTTGGAGTTACTGGGTGATGTGATAAATGTATGTTAAACTTCATAAGAAACTGGCAGATTGCTACCAATGTGGCTGGACCATTTTGCCTTCCCACCAGCAATGGGTGAGAGTTCCCATCACTCAGCATCGTTACCAGCTGCTGGTATTACTGGGTTTTTGTTTGCTTTGTTTTGTCAACATTTTATTTTATGTTACAGTTGAATAATAATATTGTGATAGTTTCGGGTGTACATCAGAGTGATTTAGTTGTACCTGTATCTCTTCTTTTTCAGATTCTTTTAGGTTGTTACGTAATATTGAGCAGAGCTCCCTGTGCTATGCAGTAGGTCCTTGCTGGTTATCCACTTTAAATACAGCCACGTGTATTTTGTTTTAACCATTCTATTACGTATATAGCAGCATCTTATTGAACTTTTAATATGCCTTTCCCCAATGATCAATGTTGAACAACTTTGCACGAGCTTACTTGCATCTATATATCTTTGTTGACAATATCTGTTCAAATCTTTGGCTTATTTTAAAAATGTGGTTATTTTTTATTGTTGTTGAATTTTGAGAGTTCTATATACAATCCCTTTGCCATCCAATGTGATTTATAAATATTTTCTCCCAGCAGGTGGCTTATCTTTTCATTCTCTTAACAACACCTTTCACAGAGAAACAGTTTTTAATTTATCTAAACCCATTTACAGTTTTTATAAGGACAATGCTTTGGGTGCCATGTCCAAAAAGTTTCTTTAACTCAAGGTCACAAAAGTTTTCTCTGTTTCCTTTGAGAAGTTTAATAATTAAGGCTTTATATTAAAGTCTATGATGTATTTTAAGGCAATTTTTTGTATAAAATCTGAGGTATGGGTCAACAGTTTTGGGGGGAGTTGGTGATTTGTTGGTCTGGGAGAGGGGTTGCATATGACCGTCCAACTGTTCCCATATTACTTGTTGAAAAGATTCTTCTTTCTCCCTTGAACTGCTTTAATAACCTTGTTAAAAACATCAGTTGACCATACCTGTGGGAGTCTAATTCACATACACATAGATATACAGTCTATTACTTCAACAGTACCTCACTGTCCTGATTACTATAGATGCACTGTAATTTTAAAGTCAGGGAATGTGTATCTTCCAACATGTTTCTTTCTTTCCAAAATTATTTTGACTACTTTATTTCCTATGTTTTTTGCTATGTAAATTTTAGGTTCAGCTTGTCTGTCTACAAAATCTCCAGCTAAGCCTTTGTTTGGGATGGTACTGAATCTATAGATCAAACTAGGGAAAATGGGTACCTTCATGAAACTAAGTCTTCCTGTTGGCAAGCAGAGCATATATAACCACTTATTTAGGTTTTCTTTTGTTTCTTGCTTAAAGTTTATCTTGTCTGGTAGAAATAAAACCATACCAACCTTCTTTTTGGTTAATATTTGCATGGTGTATCTCTTCCCACCTGTGATACCTCATAGCTCACTCCATCCTAAGCCTCAGAACCTATGAATATGTGGACCGGTGGTCAGGACTCCATACATTCACTACTGAGGGCAGTGCTGCTGCTAAGGCACTTCAGTCGTGTCCGACTCTGTGGGACCCCATAAACAGCAGCCCACCAGGCTCCCCCGTCCCTGGGATTCTCCAGGCAAGAACACTGGAGAGGGTTGCCATTTCCTTCTCCAATGTAGGAAAGTGAAAAGTGAAAGTGAAGTCACTAAGTTGTGTCCAACCCTCAGCGACCCCATGAACTGCATCCTTCCAGGCTCCTCCATCCATGGTATTTTTCCAGGCAAGAGTACTGGAGTGGGATGCCATTGCCTTCTCTGACTGAGGGCAGTAGTGATCTCCAAAATCACTGCAGATGGTGACTGCAGTCATGAAATTAAGACACTTGCTCCTTGGAAGAAGAGCTATGACCAACTTAGACAGCATATTAAAAAGCAGAGACATTACTTTGCCAACAAAGGTCCATCTAGTCAAAACTATGGTTTTTCCAATAATCATGTATGGATGTGAGAGTTGAACTATAAAGAAAGCTGAGCACCAGAGAATTGATGCTTTTGAACTGTGGTGTTGGAGAAGACTCTTGAGAGTCCCTTGAACCACAAGGAGATGAAACCAATCAATCCTAAGGGAAATCAGTCCTGAATATTCATTGGAAGGACTGATGCTGAAGCTGAAGCTCCAATACTCTGGCCACCTGATGTGAAGAGCTGACTCACTGGAAAAGACCCTGATGCTGGGAAAGATTGAAGGCGGGAGGAGAAGGGGACAACAGAGGATGAGATGGTTGGATGACATCATCAACTCAAAGGACATGACTTTGAGTAAGCTCTGGGAGATGCTGAAGGACAGGGAGGCTGGTGTGCTGCAGTCCATGGGGTCACAAAGAGTCGGACATGACTGAGTGACTGAACTGAACTGACTTTGGGCAGTAGGTTTAAACATAATAAGTCAGTATAGTCGCTCACTTGTGCCTGACAGTTCCCATAGCCTGTGACTTTGTGGCCCTCATCCTGTTGTTTTCTCTGCTTCTCAATTGCAGTTCTGATCTTCTTTGCATGCATTACCTCTGTGTGCTCTAACTGTCCTAGAGGAAATATTTATAGGAAGCATTTGAAGCCTCAGATAAAGCTTCTTATCCCCAGAGGGGATTTGCATTTGTATTTGCTCCTGCCTGTTGCAGAGTCCAGAGAATGAACCACCAGTCCGGGCACAGTCTGACGTTTCCTATACCACCCAGAAGGTAGAAGCCTGGAGAACAGATCCCTTGTTGGGTCAGCCCATCCTTACCCTAAAGATATGGCCTTCCCTGGGAAGTTTCCTTCTTAAAAGACCAGAAATTCCTGGTGTTCCATCTAGAAATCCCTAACTTTAAATAAAGATAAGACAATGATGTTTTCATTCTTTTCTTTTTAATAATATTCACTGTGGTACCAAGAAACTTGTTGTCCCTTTAAGTCCAAGCAACATGTTTTACCGGTTTCCTTGAGAAACCATTTATAAAACAAAACAGCATACAATTCAAGAGATATTTTCTAAGTGTCTGCCATGAACCAGAGGCTGTGGTGCTGGGAATATAATGGTGAGAAATACAGAAACCAGTGCTGCAATGACTATTTAATTTCTTTGCTGGATATAATTGGTGGCTTAAAGATTATTTTATTATTTTGACTTATAACTTTAAAGATAAGATAAATCACAGTGTTTTCATTATTTCCCATTGCTACTACGCCTTAGAGAGCAGAAGGTTGTTGAGGGAGAAAACATGAAACAGACTGGATAATTCAGTTCTGCAGTTATTTTTATGGAAGGCCTCCAATAGCGAATGCATGCAAAGCAATGGTCACTGAGTTCTTAACTACTACGTTCCCAGTACTCTGCATGTGTTTCTTACCATAGACCTACGAGATGGGCATTAGCATCCCATTTCTACCTAAAGAAAATGAGGTACAAAGGCATATTCTTTTCTGAAGGCACACAGTATGACAGGCAACTTCTGAAATAAATCCCAAAGAACCCTGTCTCCTGGTTTCCCCACCACACTGGGTTATAACCCATCCCCTTGGGACTGGGCTAAAACTAGTGACTCGATTTAGTGGAAATAATATAGTGAAAGTATTGCAATATCACTACTGAGATTAGGTTAAAAAAGATTCACTTACCACCCCTCTTCCTCTCTCTCTTTATCCCTCCCTCCCTCCCTGGCTCTTCTCACAGTTCCCTTCTGATGAAGGAAGCTGCCATGTTGGGGCTCCCTGTGGACGCCCACAGGAAGAAGCGGAGGCCTTCCATCCTTCAGCCCATGAGGAACCGAGGTCTGCCCGCGACCACACACCTGACAGAAAGCAGATCGATCCTCCCCCAGCTGAGTCAGCAGGTGAGATGGCAGCCCCATCCGACACCTGACATCCAGCTCAGTCACGGCCAGATCCTGACCCGCGGAGACTGGGAGATGACACATGTTGTTTTGAGCCACTAAGTTTAGGGTAATATGCTTCAAAATAGAGAACAAATACTCGCCATTAAAAACGAGGCAATCAGATATTTGAAGGTCCACCTGAGACCACTATAGTCCACAGGGTCACAAAGAGTTGGACAAACTGAAGGACTTTCACCTTCACTTCCATTGAGACCACTTCCTGGGCATCTTTATACACGAACAACTAAATCCTCAGAGGAAGTGCCCCTGAATAGCAATTTCAAGAAGATCCAGGCACTATAAATCATACAAAAGTCTAGCTAAACTTGTCCTTAAAGCTCCTTTATCCAACTTCCTCATTTTACCTCTGGGAAACTGAGGAACCGAGACTTTCTCAGAGCCCCCATGACATTTAGAAGGGCCAGGAACTCAGCCCAGTTTACTTCTCCATCCAAGTGTCTGTCTACACAACTTCATCCTCACCTCTCTTGCTATTTAAGGCCGCAATGATGCCTTCTTGGGTTTTGTGCACTCATATGTTTTATATAAATAGCTTGTACATGTTTTCTTGTTGCTGTTGCTGCTCAGTTGTGTCCAACTCTTTGTGATCCCATGGACTGCAGCACACCAGGCTTCCTGGTCCTTCCCCATCTCCTGGAGCTTGCTCAAACTCATGTCCATTGAGTCAATGATGCCATCCAACCATCTTGTCCTCTGTCATCCCCTTCTGCCCTCATCAGGGTCTTTTCCAATTAGTTGGCTCTTTGCATCAAATGACCAAAGTTATTGGAGCCTCAGCTTCAGCATCAGTGCTTCCAATGAACATTCAGGGTTGATTTCCTTTAGGATTGACCGGTTTGATCTCCTTGAAGTCCAAGGGACTCTCAAGAGTTTTCTCCAACACCACAATTCAAAAGCATCAATTCTGCTGTGCTTACCCTTCTTTATGGTCCAACTCTCACTTCTATAAGATCAGATCAGATCAGTCGCTCAGTTGTGTCTGACTCTTTGCGACCCCATGAATCGCAGCACGCCAGGCCTCCCTGTCCATCACCAACTTCTGGAGTTCACTCAGACTCACATCCATCAAGTTGGTGATGCCATCCAGCCATCTGTTGTCTGTCCATCCTCTGTCCATCCTCTGTCCATCCTCTGTCATCCCCTTCTCCTCCTGCCCCCAATCCCTCCCAGCATCAGAGTCTTTTCCAATGAGTCAACTCTTCGCATGAGGTGGCCAAAGTACTGGAGTTTCAGCTTTAGCATCACTCCTTCCAAAGAAATCCCAGGGCTGATCTCCTTTAGGATGGACTGATTGGATCTCCTTGCAGTCCAAGGGACTCTCAAGAGTCTTCTCCAACACCACAGTTCAAAGGCATCAATTCTTCGGCACTCAGCCTTCTTCACAGTCCAACTCTCACATCCATACATGACCACAGGAAAAACCATAGCCTTGACTAGACGGACCTTTGTTGGCAAAGTAATGTCTCAAAAACCATAGCTTTGACTATACAAGACCTTTGTCAGTGAAATAATGCCTCTGCTTTTTAATATGCTGTCTAGGTCTGCCATAGCTTTGAATATTTGCTGCAAGAGTGGAAGCCCAACTATATTTGCTCCTTGATGTTCACAATGAAAAGAAGTTCCTCACTATCTCTTTATCTCTTTATCCCCTTGGTTCTCCACCTCCTTCTCCAGCAGCAAGAAACAGACATGAGTGGAATCGTTAAGAGCCCTGGAAAATAGGGATACCTGGTTGCTTTCTAAAGAGAAAACTTTGTAAGCAAGCCACAGGTAGGCAAGAGGGAAGGAGGTAGTTATAAAAGCTAGATTTGGTAGCTTATAAGCCAGAAAATTGCAGATATTTTGTAGCTCCTGGGATGTGGAAAGTGGTTCTGAAGACAAGTCAGAATTTTTCAGGGTCCCAAGAAATCCCTCAAGAGAAAAGAAAAACAACAAACAGACCCCCTTAGGCGAAGATGTTCAGTAACAAGTTTTCAAGCGCCTTTGCTCTTGGCGCCTCATTCATAGTGTAATGTCCACATGTGTCCACCGGAGGGCAGCATTTACCATGACTTAAAGCAACGTGTCCCAACCTGTCCTCTCAAGACTAACCACTTGAGATACTATGTCTGCCAAACTGAATTTATTAGGAAATACCAACTTGGGTTTCCAGTTTTTGCTTTTCAGAGGTACAAATAAGAACCATCTTATGTTTCAGATCACTCTGAGATAACCAGTGTTATGTTATTCCAGCAACACCCCAGATTTTTGTAGTTGGCCTTCTCAGAGAGAAATGTAAGAAGAGGTATTACTGGGGCCACGCGGGGCAGGATGAAGCCTCGCTGGGTCAGACTACGGCGATGCGGGAAGTGCGGACGCCTTAGGGGCCTGAAGCGGAGGTCGCAGGCACGGTCCCCGGCCGCGGCCATGGCGGAGAGGCCCGAGGACCTAAACCTCCCAACGCCGTCATCACCGGAATCATCAAGGAGGCGCTCCGGGACGGTGTCAACATCTCCACCTCCCGCGCCGCCAGCGTCTTTGAGCTAATGCCACATCCTGTGCCAACAGCTTCGCGATGAGAGGGAAGCTCAAGACACTGAATGCCAACGATTTGCTGTCTGCCATGGAGGAGATGGAGTTTCAGCGGTTCCTTACCCGGTTAAAAGAAGCTCTGGAAGCTTATAGGAGGGAGCAGAAAGGCAAGAAGGAAGCTTCAGAGCAAAAGAAAAAGAACAAAGACAAGAAAAACCAAAACAGATTCGGAAGAGCAGGACAAGCACAGGGATGAGGACAACGATAAAGATGAGGAAAGGCTGAAGGAGGAAGAACAGAATGAAGAAAGTGGACAACTGAAGAGCATGGGGAGACGCCCCTTGGACAGAACCACGCCAATCCTGGAACACGTTTGTGTGAGGCTTCTTCCTGCTGCGCAGAGTAGTCTTCACAGAAGAGCCTGAGAAGATCGAAATAAAATCTGAATTATCATCAGGATTATCATCAAAGCCAGTGCTTCCCAGACTCAGAGCATCTGAGTAGCACAAACCTGTTTTGCTTAATCAGTCTCAAGGTTATAACTTTTTGGCAAGAGGGATTCTGAATGGCTAATTTAATTGGTCAGTTTGATCTCTTTTGTTTACATACACATATAGTTAGGCAATTATTGATCCCCACTTCCCTCCCTGCCCCCCCAAAAAAGTAATAATAACTTCCATGCTGCCAACTATGTTCCGGATCACAGAGGCAGTTAAGGCTCAGGAAAAATTGGGGTTTTATTACAATCAACCTATTTGATTATGTAGTATTTGGCAATACTAGCTTATTTCAAGTGATCAGAATGGCTTAGCTTTAGGAAATTATTAAAAGGGTTGAAGAAACAATGAAATCAGCTGTCTCTTCACTTGACAGTAACATTAATTGAATTTTGTTTTCTACAGACCCACTTGGCCTGGAGCCCTTCTATATTGCCTGTTAGGTGTGTAACCTGCCTGGGTGGCTATCTTCTAGGCACATAATGTTTTTAAATGCACAGAGTAGAATTAGTTAAACAAGATTGCCAATGTGTCACTCTTATAAAACAGATGATTTAGTCTTAAATGCACCTCACTGCCTGCCACTGTACGGTTTCAGGATTTGTCATCATCTCATGGAAGGTATAAAACTCCAGGCTTTCCCTTCCCGTGGTCCATCTTCCAGATTTGTGACTATGGCTTTTCGTTTTTCCAATTCATTACAAGTTCTGACCTTTACATCTTCTAGGCGCAGCTTTCTCCCTCTGTCCTTCTCACCTCCTGTCTGTCCTACCTCTCCTATGCTCCCCATTCCCATTTTCTCTGCCCCTCTTTTTCTTACTTCTGCCAACCCAGGAACTTGGATGACCTGCAATATCCCAGAGTATGGCTTCCTCTGATTCCCTAATTCTATCCTTATGTCTTAAAACTGATTTTGTAAACCTCTTTGACCCGTGAGGGAAATCTGATGGTGCTGGGGAATCTAATTCCTCCCCTCACCCATCCCCTTTAACTGCTCCTAAGTATCTCAGTTGACCTTTCCAGGTTTTCTTCTCTTTCCTTTTAGTGCTCCGAGCACTGTTTTGTTGGTCTCTAAGTTGAGTGCTTGGAGGTCGAAAAGTAGTGAAGTGTAGTTTGACACTGTTGATTTATTAAATGAGTACAGTGTAAGTTTGTTGATAAATGAGTGAAGACTATTGAGAAAATGATAATGCTTTGTATAATAAACATTATTGTTAAAAGTGAAAAAAAGAAGTATTATTAAAATGCTGAAAATTAAGAAAGGCAGGAATGGAGGGAGGGAAGAAAATAAAGAGAGGCAAGAGAATAGTAAGAGAAAAAGTCTGAGAACCAATACTATTCCCTGCCAGGGTCCAGCCCCGGTGGATCCAGGGAATTCGAAGGGGAGATGGCTTTGGTAAATCAGGATACAATAGCTTTAATTAAATATTAATTAGAGATATAAAGAGTAATAGAATGAGGATAGCTCAGTAGGAAAATTCAGTGGAGAAAAGAGGCTGAATAACTTGGTTTACGTGGAAAGCTAATAAAATTCCAAGACAAGGAATTTACATCACCTACGTAGGCCGCAGGCGTCCTCCCGTTCTCCCGAAGGAGAGGAGACACTAAGCCCTCCCCGGTCAGATCTTAGAAGCCCAGGCATAATTAGTAGGCTTGACGAGCCTCCACTTTCCAGATGGGAATTCAGCCAGAAGGTGAGAGAAAGAACGACATGGGGAGACCAGTCTTTCGAGGAACTGATCCCCTTTTTTTATTTTCCAGGGTCTGTTTTTATACACTGAGATGTTATACAAAAGTCACGCGGGGTCAGCAGTCCTGACATTTATTAAAGTCAGGTGCTTTATACAAATGTATACAAAGGTCTTAGGGGTGTTACATCATCTTCTGGCCAGGGGGCCTGCTGACAATTTATGACCCTCTCCTTGTGATAGCGGTCAGTCAACCAGAACACTTATTTCTCCAGGAGTGATTATTCTTAAAACAGACACCACCTTCCAAAGGTACCAGATAAAGTTACATTCCTATAGGGTGAGGGTGTAGTGGGTTTTAATTAAGGAAAGAATTTGCTTAGCCTAAGGTCTAACGTGATTAATATCAAAGGTTAATACTTATTTCTTCTATATATTCATTAATGTGTATAAGGGCAGGGGATGTGGAGACTTAGCAGCAAACATTGGTTCAACAATGAAACCCTCCACCGGTATAATTCCTAACTAGCCCACTAATACTATACTAATAATTTTCTAACTTCTCAAAAGAATCTGTTTTTAGAAAGTTTAGAGCATCTCGTGCCTCTCACAGTTGGGAGGCTGTGAACAATCACATGTGGCTGGACAAGCCTGTCAGGCAGGCTAGAGAACCTTAAGAGGAGTTTGTAGGTTGAAACACTCCTGTCACGCCCAGGAATTATTATTAACTGAAGCTCTAAGTTAACTCCTTCTCTGAAAGAGCTGGTGGGGGACAGCCCCCCGTAAAGTCAGAGGTGTAGGTGAGAGCACAAAGCAGTAAAGTAGGCAGACTCTGGTTTTGGGGGTAGATGCTCGAGAATTTCCAGGGGGACTCCTGAGGCTCAATCCCGCCTTTGCGTATGTCAAGCCTCCTTCCTCATGACCTTTGCCATGGGCGGAGTTCCTCACGCTGGCTCCCGGCAATTCCCGTTACCTGGGGACCCAGAGGCTCTGGTTTGAGAAACCCTAATTTTAGCCAGAGGAGTCAAACCATCTCCCCATGGTGGTGTAGTGGCATTTTTCTTTTCAGAGTAGGACATGTGTTCTTCCTTGGATGGAGCCTCCTAATCTAGTCTGTGTTGGGGAAGTGCTAAATACAAGTTAAGGAAATCTTCGGCTCATGGAAGTTTCTCATCACGTGTTCTTGGCTAATGACAATTCTTGTGGAGTTGGAGTGGTGGTATTGGGCATCAGCTGAATTTGTGTCTACAAATATTTCGGTGGCATAAGCTTAAAGGGAAGAAATATCAAGCCAGTGGAAGGCAAAATGAACTTAATGTACTTGACCAGACTGTAATATGCTTGAGGTCTGGGACTCTATATTATATATCATTTTTCCCTCCAATGCCAGTTCAGAGCTTGCAGCACAAAATAAATAAGTCGATGATAACACATTAAAAACCAGGGTATGCTAGGAGAAAGGCATGAGCATCCCATTTTACAGCTAAAGAAAATGAGGTACAAAGGCATTTCCTTTCCTGAAGTCACAAAGTATGGTAGGCAGTTTCTGAAATGAATCCCCAAAAACCCTGTCTCCTGGTTTCCCCACCACACTGGGTTTTAACCCCTCCACTAGGGACTGGGCTGAAACTAGTGACTCAATTTAGTGAAAATAATATAGTAAAAGTATTGCAATATCACTACTGAGATTAGGTTGAAAAAGATTAACTTACCACCCCTCTCCCTCTTCCTCTCTCTCTTTTTCCCTCCCTCCCTCCCTGGCTCTTCTCACGGTTCCCTTCTGATGAAGGAAGCTGCCATGTTGGGGCCCCCTGTGGACGCCCACAGGAAGAAGCGGAGGCCTTCCGTCCTTCAGCCCATGAGGAATTGAGGTCTGCCCACGGCCACACACCTGACAGAAAGCAGATCGATCCTGCCCCAGCTGAGCCAGCAGGTGAGACGGCAGCCCCATCCGACACCTGACATCCAGCTCAGTCACAGCCAGATCCTGACCTGGAGATCCTGACTCTCCAGATCCTGGAGACTGGGAGAGGACACGTGTTGTTTTGAGCCACTAAGTTTGGAGCAGTGTGTTTAACAATAGACAGTGAATGCACACAATTAATCTGAGGCCATCAGCTGTGTGACAGGTCCATCCCAGACCGCTTCCTGGGCATCTTTATACACTAACAACTAAATCCTCAGAGGAGTTACCCCTACAGAGGAATTTCAAGAAAGGTCCAGACAATATCTATCATAAAAAAGTAAAGCTAAACTTTGTTCTTAAGTTCCTTTATCCAACTCTCCCATTTTACAGCTGGGAAACAGGGTTTCAGACTTTCTCAGAGCCCCCAGGACATCTGGGAAGGGCCAGCTTCTTAATCTAGCCTACGCTGGGGAAGTGCTAAATGCTTGTAAAAGGAATCTTCCAGCTGATGAAAGCTTCTCATCACACGTTCTTGGCCAGTGACAGTGGTTTTGGAGCTGGAGGGTGGTATTTGGCCTCAGCTGAATCGGTGTCTGCATATATTGTGGTAACATAAGCTGAAAGGGAGGAGACATGAGGTCAATTCTAGGTAAGAAGAAACTAATCATCTTGACCAGACTGTAATCTGCATGAATCTGGGCCTCTGTACTACACGTCATTTTCCCTCCAGTGCCAGTGCAGAGCTTGGCACACCGTGTAAATGAGTCAGTGATGACACATTAAAAATGAAGACGGACACCTCTGTGGTAGTCCAGCGGCTAAGACTCTCGCTCCCAAAGCATCAGGCCTAGATTCCATCCTAGGCATTAGCAGGCCCATTTTTTTAATTAATTATTTTAAATGAAGGCTAATTATTTTACAATATTGTGGTGGCTCTTGCCGTACATCGGCATGAATCAGCCGCGGGTGCACATGTGTCCCCCGTCCTGGACCCCCCTCCCACCTCCCTCCCCACCCCATCCCTCTGGGTCGTCCCAGAGAAGCAGCTTTGAGCGCCCTGCTTCATGCATCGAGCTTGACTGGTCATCTATTTCACATACGGCAAATATACATGTCTCAGTGCCATTCTCTTAAAGCATCCCACCCTCGCCTTCTCCCACATAGTCCAAAAGTCTGCTCTTTACATCTAGCAGGCCCGTTTTATTTTTTTTTAATTTATTTATTTTAATTGGAGGCTAATTACTTTACAATATTGTATTGGTTTTGTCATACATTGACATGAATCAGCCATGGGTGTACATGTGTTCCCCATCCTGAACTGCCCCCCTCCCACCTCCTTCCCCATCCCATCCCTCTGGGTCATCCCAGTGCACTGGCCCTGAGCACCCTGTCTCATGCATCAAACCTGGACTGGTGATCTATTTCACATGTGATAATATACATGTTTCAATGCTATTCTCTCAAGTCATCCCGCCCTCACCCTCTCCCACAGAGTCCAAAAGACTGTTCTATACATCTGTGTCTCTTTTTCTGTCTTGCATATAGGGTTATTGTCACCATCTTTCTAAATTCCATATATATGCGTTAGTATACTGTATTGGTGTTTTTCTTTCTGACTTACTTTACTCTGTAAAATAGGCTCCAGTTTCATCTACCTCATTAGAACTGATTCAAACGCATTCTTTTTAATGGCTGAGTAATTTGGAAAAGACTCTGATGCTGGGAGGGATTGGGGGCAGGAGGAGAAGGGGACGACCGAGGATGAGATGGCTGGATGGCATCACTGACTCGATGGACGTGAGTTTGAGTGAACTCTGGGAGTTGGTGATGGACAGGGAGACCTGGCGTGCTGCAATTCATGGGGTCACAAAGAGTCAGATACGACTGAGCGACTGAACTGAACTGAACTGAATATTCCATCGTGTTTATGTACCACAGCTTTCTTACCCATTCAACTGCTGATGGACATCTAGGTTGCTTCCATGTCCTGGCTATTATAAACAGTGCTGTGATGAACATTAGGGTACACGTGTCTCTTTCAATTCTGGTTTCCTCGGTGTGTATGCCCAGCAGTGGGATTGCTGGGTCGTATGGCAGTTCTATTTCCAGTTTTTTAAGGAATCTCCACACTGTTCTCCATAGTGGCTAGCAGGCCCATTATACCACGAAAGAAAATGAGCTACGAAAGACACTTACCTCCTGGTTTCCCCACCACCCTGTGTTTTATCCCCTTGCCTTGGGACTGGGCTAAAACTAATGACTCAATTTAATCAAAATAAGACAGCAGAAGTGATGGGATGTCACTTCTGAGATTAGGATACAAAAGACTAACTTTCCTCGCCGCCCCCCACCCCTCTCTCCCCCTTCCTGTCCTCTCACTCTCTCCCTCCCCGCCCTCCCTCTCTCTCCCTGCCTCTCTCTCCCTCTCTCTCTCTCTCCCCGCTGCCTCCTGCTCTTCTCACGGTTCCCTTCTGATGAAGGAAGCTGCCACGTTGGAAGCTCCCTGTGGACGCCCACAGGAAGAAGCGGAGGCCTTCCGTCCAGTGGCCCATGAGGAACTGAGGTCTGCCCGCGGCCACATACCTGAGCGGAAAACAGATGGATCCTCCCCGAGCTGAGCCAGCAGGTGAGACGGCAGCCCCATCCGACAGCTGACATCCAGCTCAGTCATGGCCAGATCCCGACCCGTGGAGACTGGGAGATGACACGTGTTGTTTTGGGTCGCTAAGTTTGGGTAATGTGCATCAAAATAGAGAACAAATACTCGCCACTCATATCAGGCAATCAGATATTTGAAGGCCGGTCTGAGACCTCTTCCTGGGCATCTTTATACATGAACAACTAAATCCTCAGAGGAGGTCCCCCTGAATAGCAATTCCAAGAAATGTCCAGGCAGTATAAATCATACAAAAGTCAAGCTAAACTTGTTCTTAAAGCTCCTTTATCCAACTCTCTCAGCTTACAGCTGGGAAACGGAGGGACTGAGACTTTCTCAGAGCCCCCATGACACTTGGGAAGCGCCAGGACCTCAGCCTGCTTGGTTTCTCCATCTAAGTGTCTGTCTACATGGCTTCATCTCACTTCTCTTGCTATTTAAGGCAAAAATGAGGCCTTCCTGGGGTGTGCTAACTGACATGTTTCATGTAAATGGCCTTACATGTTATAAGTGATGAATATTCTCACAAGATTAGAAGCCCAACAATATTTGGTCCTACCTGTTCACAAAGAACCTCTCTCTGTACCCTTTGCTCTCCACCTCACTCCCCAGCAGCAATAGATGGACATGAATGGATTTGTTAGGATCCTGGGATAATGAGACACCTGGACACTTTGTGACCAGGATATTGTAACAGGGCCACACACACAGGCAAGAGGGAAGGAGCTAGTTTTAAGAGCTACTTTGGTATTGCAGATATTGCAATACCAATATTGCAGAGACTTGCACATATTCTGCAGCTCCTGGGATGTGGAAAGTGGTTCAGAAGGTGAAGGAGAATTTTTCAGGGTCCCAAGGAATTCTCAAAAGAAAAAAGAAGTAACAGGGTCCTCTTTGCAGAAGTCATTCAATAACATGTTCTCTAGCACCTTTTCTCTTGAAGCCTCATTCATAGGTTGTAATGTTTAAATGTGTCCACAGGAGGGCAGCATTTACCACGACTTAAAGACAAATAGCCTAAGTCAACTTCCGAAGACTAACCCACTTGAGATATTTTGTCTGCCAAACTGAATTGATTAAGAAATATCAACTTGGGTTTCAAATTTTTGCTTTTCAAAGGCGCAAATAAGAACCATCATATCTTTCAGATCACTCTGAGACGATCAGTGTTAAAATATATACCTGCCCCCCACCAAAATAGTTTTTAATTGGTCTCCTCACAGAGAAATGTAAGAAGAGTTACTAAAATGCTGAAGAAGTTTTAAAAAGAGAGAAGGAAAGAATGGAGGTGAGGAAGGAAAGAAATAGAAAAAGAAGAACAATAGGAAAAGAAATCTAAGCACCATTACGACTTGGCAGATCCTAGGATATCCAGAGGCTACCTGGATTTGAGAAACCCTCATTTTAGCCAGAGGAGTCCAACCATCTCCCCAGGGTAGGGTGGTCCCATTTTCCTTTTCAAAGTAGTACAGGAATTCTCTCTTGGATGGAGCCTCCTAATCTAGTCTCTGTTGGGGAAGTGCTAGATATGTGTTATGGATCTTCCGGCTCATGGATTTTTCTCATCACAGGTTCCTGGCCAATGACAATCATTTTGAAGGTCAGAGGAACTTAATCATCTTGACCACATGGGAATGTGCTTGCGGTCAGGGGCTCTAGACTATATGTCATTTTTTCCTCCAGTGGCAATGCAGAGCTTGGCACACAGAATAAATGAGTTGATGACAACACATTGGAAACCAAGACGTGCTAGGAGATAGGCTTGAGCAGCCCCATTTTGCATGGAAAGGAAATGAAATTCAAAGGCATTTTCTTTCATGAAATCACACAGTATAATTGGCAGCTTCTGTGTTGACTCCCAAAGAACACTTCTGGCTAGTATTCGCATCATACTGTGTTTCATCCCATAAACTTGGGACTGGGCTAAAAAATGATGACTGACTTTAATCAAAATATTATAGGCAAAGTGATGGGATATCACTTCTGATTAGGTTATAACAGACTAAGTTTGCTCCCACCCCAACCCTTCCCTCCATATTCACTATCACCCGCCCGCCCTCTCTCTCCCTCTCTCCCTCCCTCTCTCCCTCCCTCCCTCCCTCTCTCTCTCTCTTTCTCCCCCGCCTCTGGCTCTCCTCACGGTTCCCTTCTGATGAAGGGAGCTGCCATGTTGGGAGCTCCCTGTGGACGCCCACAGGAAGAAGCGGAGGCCTTCTGTCCAGCAGCCCATGAGGGGTCTGCCTGCGACCACACACCTGAGCAGAAAGCAGATCGACCCTCCGCCAGCTGAGCCAGTAGGTGAGATGGCAGCCCCGCCTGACACCTGACATCCAGCTCGGCCACGGCCAGATCCCGACCCGCGGAGACGGGTTTGACACACGTTGTTTTCAGCCGCTAAGCTTGGGTAGTGTGTTTCACAACACGAAATGAACACACACCACTAATACCAGGCAATCAGATATTTGAAGGCCCATCTCAGACCAATTCCTGGACATCGTTTCCCGCTAACAACTAAAGCATCAGAAGAGGTGCCTTTGAATAGAAATTTCAAGAAAGGTCCAGAAAACAAAAACCAGACAGAAGTAGAGCTAAATGTTATCCAACTCTCTCAGTTTACAGCTGGGAAACTGAGAGCCTGAGACTTTCTCAGAGCCCCCATGACATGAGGGGAAGGCCGGGGCCAAACCTAGTCATGTTTCTCCATCCAAAGTGTCTGCAGGTTTCATCCTCGCCTCCCTTGCTATTTAAGGCAGCTGTGAGGTGTTCTTGGGCTCTGTGCACTAACGTGTTTTATATAAATGTCTTGTACATTTTATGTAGTGGCGAATATTTACTGCAAGAGTGGTCCTTGATGTTCACAATGAAGAGACGTTGCTCAGCATCTCTGTACACCCTTTTCTCTCCACCTCCCGCCCCAGCAGCAAGAAACAGACATGAATGGATACTTGGATGCTTTCTAAACAGGAAACTGTAACCAAACTGGCAAAGGGAAGAGGGAAGGAGCTAGTTATAAGGGCTAGATGTGGTAGTTTATCTGCCAGAGACTTGCAGATATTCTGTTGCTCCTGGGATATGAAGGTGGCTCAGAAGATGGAGAATTTTTCAGGGTCCAAGGAATTCTCAAGAGAATAAGAAAACAAAAAATCAAACAGGGCCCTCTTTGCAGAAGACATTCAATAACAAGTTACTAAGAAACTTCTCTTGGAGCCGCATTCGTAGGTTGTAATGTCCACATGTGTCCACAGGAGGGCAGCATTTACCATGACTTAAAGCAGAATTATCAACGCTGCCCTCTAAAAGACTACTTGAGATATTTTTATACCAAACTGAATTAAGAAATATCAACTTGGCTTTCCAATTCTTGCTTTTAATGGACACAGATAATAGCCATCGTATGTTTCAGATCACTCGGAGATAACCAGTGTTATCAAATTCCAGCAACTCCAATAATACTCTGTAGTTAGTCACCTTACCCAGAAATGTAAGAACAGTTATTAAAATGCTGATAACTAAAAAGAAAGAGAGAAGGAAAGAATGGAGGGAGGGAAGGAAAGAAAGAAGAAAGGAGGAAAGTAAGAGAAGAAGTCCGAGAACAATTACGATTCCCCAGGTCCCTGGGAATCCATTGTCTCTGGTTCTAGGCACAGCGGTTTAGCCATCTCCGCAGGGTAGTGTCCTGCCATTTTCCTTTTCAAAGTAGGACAGGTGTTGCTCCTTGGATAGAACTTCCTAATCTAGCCTGTGTTGGGGAAGTGCTAAATATTTGTTAAAGAAATATTCCAGCCTATGCAGTCTTCTCATCACATGTTCTTGGGTTGTGGCAAACATTGGGAGGTGCGGCAGTGGTGTCTGGCACCCACTGAATGTGTATGTACCTACATTTTGAAGGCACGACACTACAGAAGTAGATGTTTTTCTGGAACTCTCTTGCTTTTTTGGTGATCCAACGGATGTTGGCAATTTGATCTCTGGTTCCTCTGCCTTTTCTAAAATCAGCTTGAATATCTGGAAGTTCACGGTACACATACTGTTGAAGCCTGGCTTGGAGAATATTGAACATCACTTTGCTGGCGTGTGAGATGAGTGCAATTGTACGGTAGTTTGAGCATTCTTTGGCATTGCCTTTCTTTGGGATTGGACTGAAAACTGGGCAGTGTAATTTCATTTTCCTTTTCAAAGTAGGACAGGCGTTCTTCCTGGGGTGGATCTTCCTAGTCTAGCTTATGTTTGGAAAGTGCTAAATATGCATTGAGAAAATCTTCTAGCTCAGGCAAGCTTCTCATCACGTGTTCTTGGCCAATGACAATCGTTTGGGAATTGGAGTAGAGTATCTGGCATCCGCTGAATCTGTGTCTGCCTACAGTTTGGTGATGTAAACTTAGAGGGAGGAGACATCGGGCCAGTTCAAGGCACGGTGAACCTAATCATCTTGACCAGACTGTAATATGCAAGGGGTCTCTACTATACTAACATGCAAGGCTCTCTACTCTATGGCATTGTTTCCTCCAGTGCCAGTGCAGAGCGTGGCACCCCATATAAATGAGTCTGTGATCACACATTAAAAACCAGGCATGCTAAGAGATAGGCAAGAACAGCCCAATTTTAGGTATTGGGGTATAAAAGCATTTTCTTTCCTAAAGTGACAGTGTGATCAGCAGCTTCTGAAATTACTCCTAGAGAACACTGTCTCCTGGTTTCCCCGCCACACTGAGTTTTATCCCATCCCCTTGGGACTCACTTAAAATAATGCAGCAAAAGCTTAGGGATGTCGCTTCTGAGATTAGGTTACCAAAGATTAACCTTCTCCCCACCCACCCCTCTCTTCCTCATTCTCTCTCTTTCTCTCCCTCCCTCTCTCTCTCTCTCTCTCTCTGCCTCTGGCTCTTCTCACCGTTCCCTTCTGATGAAGGAAGCTGCCATGTTGGGGCTCCCTGTGGAGACGCCCACAGGAAGAAGCGGAGGCCTTCCGTCCTTCAGCCCTTGAGGAACTGAGGATTTCCCGCGGCCACACACCTGAGCAGAAAGCAGATCAATCCTCCCCCAGCTGAGCCAGCAGGTGAGACGGCAGCCCCATCTGACACCTGACATCCTGACCCGTGGAGACTGGGAGATGACACGTGTTGTTTTGGAGTGATGTACTTCACAACAGAGAATGAATACACATCACTAATACAAGTCAATCAGACATTTGAAGGCCCATCTGAGACTTCTTCCTGGGCATTTATATGCTAACAACTAAATCCTCAGAGGATGTACCTTTGGATAGAAATTTTAAGAGGGTCCAGACAAATCATATAAATGTAGAGCTAAACTTGTTCCTAAAGCTACTTTATCCAACATTCTTGGCTTACAGTGGGAAACTGAGGCACTGAGCCTTTCTCAGAGCCCCTGTGACATTAGGGAAGGGCCAGGACCTCAGCCTGATCTGTTTCTCCATCTAAAGTGCCTACAGAGCTTCATCCTCACTTCCTTTGCTATTTAAGGCAGAAATGATGCTCTCCTGGGTTTTGCTCACTAACATGTTTTGTATAAATGCCCTCCACATGTAATGTAGTGATGAATATTTGATGCAAAACAGGAGGCCCAACAGTACTCGCTCCTTGATGTTCGCAGTGAAGAGAAGTTGTCCTATCTCTTTATAGCCTTTGCTCTCCCCCTCACACCCCGGCAGCAATAGATGGACATGAATGGAATTGTGGGGAGCCCTGGATAACGGGATACCCAGATGTTTTCTGAACAGAAAATTGTCACCAGGCCACACACAGGCAAGAGGAAAGGAGCTAGTTATAAGAGCTAGATTGGGGGCTTATCATCCAGAGAATTGGGCTTCCCAGGTGGCACAGTGGTAATGAATTCCCCCACCAATGCAGGACATACAAGAGACATGGATTCGATCCCTGTGTCTAGAAGATCCCCTGGAGGAGGAAATGGCTACCCACTCCACCATCCTCCCCTGAATTATTCCATGGATAGAAGAACCTGGCCAGCTATAGCGCACGGGGTCACAAATAGTGGGGCACTACTGAACACGCCATCTGTCCAGTACTTTGGCCACCTCATGCGAAGAGCTGACTCACTGGAAAAGACCCTGATGCTGGGAAAGATTGAGGGCAGGAGGACAAGGGGACGACAGAGGATGAGATGGTTGGATGGCATCACCAACTCCATGGACATGGGTTTGAGCAAGCTCCGGGAGTCCTGGCGTGCTGCAGTCAATGGGGTGGCAAAGAGTTGAACACAACTGAGCAACTGACCTGAACTGAACTGAAACGCGCACACACACACACACACACACACACACAGCCAGAGAACTGCAGACATTTTGTAGCTCCTGGGATGTGGAAAGTGGTTCAGAAGAATAAGCAGAATTTTTCAGGGTGCCAAGAAATCCTCAAAAAAAAAGAAAGAAAGAAAACACAGAGGCCTCTTTGCAGAAAACAGTTAATAAATTATCAAGCAACTTTTCTCTTGGAGCTGCATTCACAGGTTGTAATATCCAATGTGTCCACAGGAGGGCAGTATTTACCACGAATTAAAGCAGACTCTCCAGGTCGTCCTCTAACCCTTAAGATACTTTATCTGCCAAAAGAAATTTATTAAGAAATATCAACTGGGGTTTCCAACTTTTACTTTTCAAAGGCACAAATAATAGCCATCATATGTTTCAGATCACTCTGAGACGACCAGTGTTATCAAACTCCAGCACCCTCCAAAACATTTTGTAGTTTGCTTTCTCACAGAAAAATGCAAGAAGAGTTATTAAGATGTGGAAAATTAAAAAGGAGAGAAGAAAGCAATGGAGGGAGGGAAAGAGAGAAAGGAGAAAAGTAAGAGAAGCCTGAGAACCATTACGGCTTTCCTGTTCCCTGGGGATCCAAGGGCTCTGGTTTAGAGAAACCCTAATTTTAGCCAAAGGAGCCCGGAGTTCTTGCCATGGTAGGGTCGTCCCATTTTCCTTTTCAAAGTAGGACAGACATTCTTCCTTGGATGGAACTTTCTAACTGAGCCTATGTTTGGGAAGTGCTAAATGTGTGTTAAGAAGATTATCTAGCTCAGGGAATTTTCTCATCACAAGTTCTTGGCCAATGATAATTGTTTTGCAGTTGAAGTGGTGGTATTTGGCATCCGCTGAATTTGTGTCTACCTACATTTTGGTGACATAAGCTTAGAGGGAGGAGACATCAGGTCAATTCAAGGCAAGACGAACCTAGTCATCTTGACCAGACTGTAATACGCTTGAGGTCAGGGACTTCATGGCAAATGTCATTTTTCCTCCAGTGCCAGTGTAGAGCTTGGCACATGGTATAAAGGAGACGATGATAATGCATTAAAAACTGAGATTAACAAAGAGTATTAATTTTCCAGTGTCTGTGACCCAAGGTATCATGGAAACGGGCAACGTACTATATATTCATTTGCATATGATCTGTGTTTAATTCCCAAGTTAAGATTTTAATAGTCAACAAAATTCAGAGGATTGGAAAAGGAATATTGTGCATATTCTCCTATTTCGTTACACAGGTCCACTCTGGGGGCTGGTAAAATATCGGCCACATGTTGGCCACGCCGTCACCTGCAGTAAAAATACTGGCCGCCAGATAGTGTAATTGCCGTGTGTGTGCTTAGCCGCTCAGTCGTGTCCCACTCTTTGTCACCCCGTGGACTGTAGTCCGCCAGGCTCCTCTGTCCAGGGGGATTCTGCAGGAAGAATACTGGAGTGGGTTGCCATGCCCTCCTCCAAGGGAGCTTCCCAATCCCGGGGTTGAAATCAGGTCTTCCGAATTGCAGGTGGATTCTTTACCATCTGAGGCGCCAGGGAAACCCAACGGCCTTTCTGTTTATCTCTCCTCTGCTGCCGTGTCCCTTCAGGTGGGTCTCTGAGTGCTGGTCTCTGCTGATGAGACTAAATGGCCTTCAAATTCATTTTAATTACTAAACCTGGGAAGAGGAGAAAATAATGGACAGAATGATAGAGTTACAGCCAGACTCTTCACCTTTGAGTTCATCTGAGATTCAGGTTGATTTTATTGGAGGAGACAGAGAAGGAAACACAGTTTCAGAAGCTCAGTTCCTATTTCTAACAGAATCAATGAGCTAGAGGGTGAAGTGTTTCCCGCCCTGGCTGGAGTCTGTCTCCCTGTTCTGTGGGGCCATCAGTAAGACGTAGCTGAGGGTTCGTTCCTTGTGGAGGAGAGAAGTGAGGTTTGAGTATGTTACACAGGGGATGAAAGGGGTTTCTGGAGATGAATTAAACATCTATCTTTTAACAGGGAACTGTATTCAATATCCTGTGATAAACCATCCTGGAAAAAGAATATTAAACAAAAAGTCTGTCATCCAACCAGCCCTGACCCTGTTTCCAATACCACAAAGCAGAGAACTTTATCAGGCACAAAAAGGTAGCAACAAGGACTTCCCTGGTGGCCCCATGGTTAATACTCAACACTTCGAAGGCAGGGGGCACGGGTTCCATCCCTGGTCCTGGAACTAAGATCCCACGTGCTATGCATCACAGCCAAACAAAAAAACAGGCAGCAACAACTGCCTAGACCCAATTAGACAGAGTTGAACCTGCAGTGAATATAAAGTCTCAAACCTGGATCCAAATTAATGAACAGTGCTGATTCAGCCAAATGCACGCCCCCATCCTCCCACCCACCCGACCCCTGCCCCAGGCCACCGTCCTCAGAACACATGTGGTTCTGGTTCTTCCACATCTGCCTTACTGTATTCAGCCCTCTCAGCAGCCCCACGCAGGTGTCCTGACAGCCCCATTTCAGGATGAGGAAGCTGAGGCTGACTGTCAGGACTGGTGGCCCTGGGGTTTGGACACATGTTCCCTGGTGGCTCAGATGGTAAAGAATCTGCCTGCAATGTGGGAGACAGGGGTTTGATCCCTGGGTTAGGAAGATCCCCTAGAGGAGGAAATGGCAACCTACTCCAGTATTCTTGCCTGGAGAATCTCCATGGACAGAGGAGCCTGGCGAGCTGCAGTCCATGGGGTCACAGAGAGCTGGACATGACTGAGTAACTGAGCACTCATGCAATGCACCTTAGACTTTACTTAGCACATTGCAAAAACTGTATTTTTGCTATTATTTGAAGAAAAAGAAACTGTATTGTTTATTATTGTAATTAGATGAGTCACAGCAATTAAATTTTTAGGCAAAAATTAATTTAAAAAAAAGAGAAAATGAAGTCACTCAGTCGTGTCTGACTCTTTCAGACCCCATGGACTGTAGCCCGCCAGGCTTCTCCATCCATGGGATTTTCCAGGCAAGAATACTGGAGTGGGTTGCCATTTCCTTCTCCAGGGGATCTTCCTGACCCAGGGATCAAAACCCGGGTCTCCTGCATGAAGGCAGACTCTTTACTGTCTGAGCAAACAGGGGATCCCTTAAAAAAAAAATTATTTTTTAAAAAGAGAGAAAGCTTTAAATCAGCCAAACTTAAAAAAAATTTTGTTGTTGTTGCTCTCTCTTGTTTTCTCTGAATGAATCAAGACTGCTCCATCCTGTGAACCAGTGGGTCCAGGCTTTGACAAAGATTATTCAGTTTGATCAGTGAGATGCTGTATACCTTGAGTGCCCACTGTGTTCCAGGCTTTGGCTAGCTATAAAAGGATTGACAAATGATGCTGCTGAGGGCTGCCTTGCTGGCTCCCCCAGGACTGTAGGAGAGATAGTAAGTTACAAACCAGGAGAACAACGTGTTCTGTGTGACAGACTATAGATTAAGACCCTTTGAGAAGCGTTCAGGAAAGGCTTCCTGGAGGAGGGGGCATTTAACCAAGTGCCCAAGTGATAGGAAAGGGAAGAGAATTTAAACCAGAGGGAACTCAAGGGTAGGTGGGTGAGGCTAAAGGGTAAGAAGTTGTGAGCAATTGGATGGACCCGGAGCTGGAAGCCAGAGGAGCCTCGAAGGAGCAGTGTCCCAAGCTTCAGGGTCTGGACTGTAACCTGTGCAAGAGCTTCTTCTTTTTTCTTTCATATTTGGCCTCACCATGACGCCTGTGGGATCTTAGTTCTGCAAACAGACAATGAACCCATGCCCTCTTTGATGGAAGTGGGAAGTCTTAATCCATCTGACTGCCCAGGAAGTCCTTCCCATATGTTTCTACCTCTGCAGGTTTTATGCTCCCAGTGAGCAAGGGCTGACAAACCTTTTCTGTCAAGGGTCAGGTAGTTAATACTTTAGGCTCTTCCAACGCTGGGTTCTCAAATGAAATAGCATGGCCATGTATTCAATAACATTTTATTTGCGAAAACATTCAGTGGCCCAAAAATAAACCCTCCCATACATGGTCAAATGATTTTTGAGGAGGGCGCCTAGATCATTCAATGTGGAAGGGAGTTTTTCAACAGTGTTGGAAAAAAATGGATTTCCGTAAGCCAAAGAAAGAGGTTGGGCCCTGACGTCATACCATAGACAAAAATTAACTCAAGATGGATCAAAGACCTAAATGTCATAGCTAAAATTATAAACTTCTTAGGAAGAAAGCCTCATGATGTTGAATTTGGCAAGGCTCTCTTGGAAGTTTCATCAAAGGCAGAGACCACAACAACAAAAATAGATAAATGGGACTTCATCAAAATGTAGAACTTTTGTGCATTGAAGGACACCATTAGGGACTTCCCTGGTGGTCTGGTGGGTAAGGCTCCGCACTTCCAATGCAGAGGGTGCTGGTTCAATCCCTAGTCGGGGAACTAAGATCCCACATGTGCTGCTGTGGTCAAAAATAAATTTTTAAAAAAGAAATTTTTTTAAAAAGACACATCAATGGAACAAAAAGTTACTTATGGAATGCCAATCATGTTATCTGATAAGGGGTTAATATCCAGAAAGTGTAAAGAACTCCTAAAACTTAACTACAACAAACAACCTGATTTAAAAATAGGCAAATGGGCTTCCCTGGTGGCTCAGTGGTAAAGAATCTGCCTGCCCTATATAGGAGACACAGGTTCGATCCCTGATCCAGGAGGATCCCGCATGCCTCGGAGTAACTATGTCCGTGTGCCACAGCTGTTAAGCCTGTGCACTGGAGCCCAGGAGCTGCAGCTGCTGAGGCCATGTGCTGAGAGCCTGTGCTCCACAATGAGAGGCCACTGCAGTGAGAAGCCTGCATGACGCGACTAGGGAGTAGCCCCTGCTCGCTACAACTAGGGAGAAGCCCATGCAGCAAGGAAGACCCAGCACGGGAAAAAAAATATTCAAAATAATAAGCAAAGGACTTAATAGATATTTCTCCCAAAAGATTTGCTGATAAGCACATAGAAAGATGTTCAACATCATTCCTCAAGGAAATGCAAATCAAAACTACAAGGGAATACCACTTGGCAGCCATTAGGAGGGTGATATTAAAGAGAAAAAAAAAACCCAGAAAATAACAAGTGCTGAGGAACCTTGCGCTTTGCTGGTGGGACTGCAGAATGGTGCAGCAGCTACGGAAAACCATTCCTTAAAAAAAGGTATAAATAGCAATTCCTCAAAAAAAAATTAAAAATGTAGTTACTAACAAGGGAGTTCCCCGGTGGCCTAGTAGATAGGAGTCTGGACTTTCACTGTCACGGGCTCAGGTTCAGTCCCGAGTGGGGGAATCCCGAAAGTCATGCAGTGTGGCCGAAAACAGTTATCTTATGATCCAGCAATTCCTTATCAGAGTATATACCGAAAAGAAGTGAAAGCAGGAACTCAAACAGTTATTTACACACCCAGATAAACTTTTACCACTACTTGCAATAGCCAAAAGGTGGAAACAACCCAAATGTCCATCAACTGATCAGTGCATAAACAAAATATTAATATGATCTATCCATACAATGAAATAGCATTCGGTCTTAAAAAGAAAGTTCTGACACAGGCTACAAGATGGATGAATGTTATGTGGTCCAGTGATTAAGACTCTGAGCTTCCTGTGCAAGGGACGTGAGTTCAATCCTTAGTCAGGGAATTGGAGCCTGCATGCCGCAACTAAAAGAAGATCCCACATATCGCAACGAAGCTACTGCTTGCCACAACTAAGACCTGGCACAGCCAATAAATAAGTAAATATTAAAAAAAAAAATCTTCCCTCATGCTCACCTGGGCTTCCCAGGTGGCGCTGCTGCTGCTGCTGCTGCTGCTAAGTCGCTTCAGTCCTGTCCGACTCTGTGCGACCCCAGAGACGAAAGCCAACCAGGCTCCCCCGTCCCTGGGATTCTCCAGGCAAGAACACTGGAGTGGGTTGCCATTGCCTTCTCCACCAGGTGGCGCTAGTGGTAAAGAACTCACCTGCCAACCCAGGAGAAGTTATGAGACGTGCATTCAATCCCCGGGCCTGGAAGATCCCCTGGAGAAAGAAATGGCAACCCACCCCAGTATTCTTGTTTGGAGAATCCCCAGGCTACAGTCCATAAGGACACAACTGCGGTGACTTAGCACTCACACAGCACACATGCTCACCTCCCACAAAATCAGATTACCTGCCTGTCCAACTTGGAAAAGCCATGAGAAATAAGAGGTTCTGAAAAGAAAAGAGTTTGCATCCTTTGAGGAGTGTTGAAGACTTACAACAAGCATTTCAGAATAGAAAGAGAGTTGTGGCTGAGTGGCTTTTAAAGTGCAGAGATGAGCTGATTCATCTAGAACTTGCAGGCAAGTGGCTACTAACAGAGGGGTCCCACACCCACCGAACTGTTTTCCGGAGCCAGGGGGACAGGTCTAGACTGAGGGTCAAGGAAAATTCTAGACCTAAGCTTTCTCTTTCTCTTTCTTTTTTGGCCTCGAGGCGTGCGGGATCTTAATTCCCCAACCGGGGATGGAACCTGTGTCTCCCGCAACAGAAGCGTGGAGTCTTAAGCACTGCATCCCCAGGGAAGTCCTAGCGTTCAACTTTTTGATCAGAGGGAATGAAGGGTGAATGGCAGGTCAACATCACAGCTAAGGGAGTAGAGAAGATCATGGAAACAACACCCAAGAGGGGCAATACCTGAGCCCACGCCACTGAGCTCTAGAAAGACAGAACTGCCGGCCGAGGCATCAGTGCTCCTAGCAAGGAGCGGAGGAGCAGGAGGGGCTTTATGCGGTCATTTTAAGGGAGATAAGGAGAGAGGCTGAGGAAGGCAGATAATCGTCAGCAGATGAACTTGGAGGTCCTTTCCAAGAATCTCTGAGAACCAGGTGGGATAAAAGGTACAGAAAAGTAATAAGAAGGAGAGGAGGGAGTGGATACTTGTTTTGGGACATTTTCTGTGAGCCGGTGTTTTGCACATACATCTTTTTTTCTTTGTAAGATTTTTTTGATGGGCACCATTTTAAAAGTCTTTATTGAATTTATTACAATATTGCTTCTGTTTTATGGTTTGTTTGTTTGTTTGTTTGTTTTTTGGCCCTGGGGCATGTAGGATCTTAGCTCCTCAACCAGGGATCAAATCCCCTGCATTGCAAGGTGAGGTCTTAACCATTGGACCGTAAGGGAAGTCCCTGTACATAAATCTTATTGAACCTTCATGCAAACCTGATGGGTTGGTATTATTATTATTTCTGGTTGGCAGATGAGGGAACTGATGTTCAGTTTACATAACTTGCCCGGCATCACACAGCTAAGCTGGTGGAGCCAGCAGGGCTCAAATCCAGGACTGTCTGATTCCCCAGAGAAAGTCCAACTTCTGGTAAATGAGAGGAATTGTGAACACCTTGCAGTTATGGTTTTTAGCCTTCTTTTGAGCCACAGACCTCTTTGAGGGAAGGAGTTTCTAGACAAGGGTCCCATGCATGGGCTTTAAGGGACCTAGGAACCTCCTGAAACTACCTATGAAATCTACTTTGCATGTGTATTTTCTGGAGAGAAGATCCGTGACTTTTCAGTTCTTTAAGAGTCTTTCAAAAGATTTTTTTAAAACATTTATCTGTTTATTTGTCCACACTGGGTCTTAGTTGCAGCGTGTGAACTCTTAGCTGCGGTGTGTGGGATCTAGCTCCCTGACCGGGGATCACACCCAGGCACCTGCATTGGGAATGCGAAGTCTTAGCTACTGGGCCACCAGGGAAGTTCCAGTAGATTTTAACCTTGTTCTGGGAAGTCCATGAACCCTCATGATAGAGGAGAGGCAGGAGGCGAAAACTCTCTCAAGAAAGAGGTTTAGACTATGCAGATGACAAAGGAGAACTGGAGTGCCAGATAAACTGATAAAGTGCCAGGATGTCATATCTAGATGGGATCATCATGTCCACTGTCTTGGGTATTTGTCACACTTGTGGCCACCCAGCATCTTTTGAACACCCTTCCTGTATCCTGGGAGTTTCTCGTGCTGGGAATAATCCACTTCCCTTTCCCAGTATCCCTTGCTACTAGGGCACAGATGTGATCCAACTCTGCCAATCAGAAACCCTCCAGCAGACTGGGGCTCAGATGGTATCAACCATAGAATCTAGTGCAAGACAGTCCCTGTAGGGGGTCCTCATCAAACCAGTTTTGCAGTGTGGTTTGGACATTGCTTCTGGAAGCCGAGCCTGGCAGGATCTTTCAGCCCTTCCAACAAAATTGCCCAGTATCTTTGTAACAGGCTCCCTTTCTGCTTAACCAGCTTAGTCAGTGTCTATTGCTTGTAATTAAGACCCCTAGATGACACACCTACATTTATGGGGTGTGCACACAGATGGGAACTCAGCACCCAGTCGTGAGGGATTGAGACCCGCTGTAGAAACACGTAGTGTCAGGAAGAAAAGAAGTGCAGTTGGTGCCTGCCTGTTGATCACAGGCTTACCCTGTATTGATGAGGGGTTGATGAAAGAGTAAATGATGTAAATTGTAACATTACAAAACAGGGAAAAAAGGAAAAGTAGAGGCCAGTGCAGCAATTAGGAAAATTTTGATTTTTTTTAATACTTACAAAATGTTTATTATAAAAAACATGATAATGTAATGATAAATCTGAATTAAGTACTGTTCGCTCATCCTTAAACCTTCCACTGGGCTTCCCTGGTGGCTCAGATGGTAAAGAATCTGCCTGCGATGCAGAAGACCCAGGTTCAACCCCTGGGTCGGGAAGATCCCCAGGAGAAAGAAATGGCTGCCCACTCCAGTATTTTTGCCTGGAGAATTCCATGGATGGAGAAGCCTGGTGGGCTACGGTCCATGGGGTTGCAAAGAGTCAGCCACGACTGAGCGCCTAACACTTTCACTTTCACACCTTCCACTAGGAATATGTTTCTCAAGGCTGAGTTTCAAACTTTTTTCCCTTGTTTCCATTTAAAACGTTTTCCTTTTCTCAGTACAGCTTTAAAGGTTACTCTCCATTGACAGTCACTACAGAATCTCAGCTGCATTCCCCACTGTGCCACCTCCTTGAGTCTAATCTTCTCCAGCAGTGTGCCTCCCTCTCCTGTGTCGCCCTCCCCTCCCGCACTGGTGACCACTCACTGGTTCTCTATGTCTGTGAGTCTGCCAATTTTTTATTGTATTCATTAGTTGTTTGTTTGTTTGTTTTTAAGTGAAATTCACAGTGTCTGACTCTTTGTGACCCCATGGACTATACAGTCCATGAACTCTCCAGGCCAGAATACTGGAGTGGGTAGCCTTTCTCTTCTCCAGGGGATCTTCCCAACCCAGGGATTGAACTTAGGTCTCCCACATTGCAGGCAGATTCTTTACCAGCTAAGCCACAAGGGAAGCCCTGTTTTTTTAAAAAATTCCTCATATAAGTGATATCATACAATATCTGTCTTTCTCTGTCTAACTTATTTCACTTTAGCATAACGCCCTCCAAATTCATCCATGGTGCTGCAAATGGCAAATTTTTTAGCTTTTTATGACTGAATAATATTCCATTGTGTGCGTCTGTGTATACACACCATAGTGTGTGTGTGTGTATTATGTCTTCTTTATCTATTCATTTTCTTTGCACAAGCAGAGGAAACCCTTGACAAATGAAAAGATAGCCTACTGAATGGGAGAAAAAGTTTGCAAATGATATGACTAGTAGAAAATTAATATCCAACATATATAAACAGCTCATACAAGTCAACATCAGTAAAACAAACAAAATGGACAGAAGCGCTGAACAGACATTTTTCCAAAGAGGAAAGGCAGATGGCCAGTAGACACATGAAAAGATTCTCCACGTCGCTGGTCATCATGAGTTTTCCCCTCACACCTGTCAGAATGGTTATCTTCAAAAAGGACACAAGTAACAAATATTGGCAAGTATGTGGACAAAAAGATACCCTGCACGCTGTGGGTACAGCCACTCTGGAAAACAATATGGATGTTTCTCAAAAAACTATAAGTTACCATATGGTCTAGAAATTCCACTCCAAAGTATATAAAAAGCACTCATTTGAAAAGCTACATGCACCCCGATATTCATGGCAGCATTGTTTACAATTGCTAAGATATGGAAGCAACTTAAGTGTCCAGCAATTCATTTTTAATTAATGTTTTGAAGTAAATAGAATATTTTTGAAACTTAAATGCTCTGCATAATGTCATCAGGGAAATGCAAATTAAAACTACAGTGAGCTACCACTGCACACCTATTAAAATAGCCAAAATCCAGACACTGACCACACTAAATTCTGGAGAGGATGTAGAGCTACAGAAACTCTCATTCGTTGCTGGTGGAAGTGCAAAGTGGTGCAGCCACTACGGAAGACAGTTTGATGGTTTCTTAGAAAAACTAAACATACTTTTACCATCAGATCCAGCAGTCTTGCTCCTTGGTACTTATCCAAATAAACTGAAAACTTATGTCTACACAAAACCCTGCACACTGATGTTTTATAGCAGCTTCGTTCATAATTGCCCAAATGAAGGACACCAAGGTAAATAAATAAATCAATCAATTTTGGTACATCCAGACAATGGAATATTATTCAGAGCTAAAAAGAAATGAGCTACAGGACTTCCCTGGTGGTCCAGAGATTAAGACTCCTGGCTCCCAATGCAGGGGAGGGAACCAGATCCCTGGTCAGGGAACGAGATCCCACATTCCATAACTAAAAATCCTTCATGCTGCACCTAAAAGATCCTGCCTGCTGAAACTAAGACCCAGCACAGCCAGAGAATAAATACTAAAATTAAAAAAACAACAACAGTAAGTCCTAAGGTAAACGATGGACTTGAGGCAAACTAATGCTAGACCATTCAGGTATGACCTAAATCAAATCCCTTATGATTATACGGTGGAAGTGAGAAATAGATTTAAGGGACTAGATCTGATAGACAGAGTGCCTGATGAACTATGGATGGAGGTTCATGACATTGTACAGGAGACAGGGATCAAGACCAACCCTATGGAAAAGAAATGCAAAAAAGCAAAATGGCTGTCTGAGGAAGCCTTACAAAAAGCTGTGAAAAGAAGAGAAGCGAAAAGCAAAGGAGAAAAGGAAAGATATAAGCATCTGAATGCAGAGTTCCAAAGAATAGCAAGGAGAGATAAGAAAGCCTCAGCGATCAATGCAAAGAAATAGAGGAAAACAACAGAATGGGAAAGACTAGAGATCTCTTCTAGAAAATTAGAGATACCAAGGGAACATGTCATGCAAAGATGGGCTCGGTAAAGGACAGAAATGGTAGGGACCTAACAGAAGCAGAAGATATTAAGAAGATGTGGCAAGAATACACAAAAGAACTATACAAAAAAGATCTTCATGACCCAGATAATCACGATGGTATGATCACTGACCTAGAGCCAGACATCCAGGAATGTGAAGTCAAGTGGGCCTTAGAAAGCATCACTACGAACAAAGCTAATGGAGGTGATGGAATCCCAGTTGAGCTATTTCAAATCCTTAAAGATGATGCTGTGAAAGTGCTGCAGCCCATATGCCAGCAAATTTGGAACACTCAGAAGTGTCCACAGGACTGGAAAAGGTCAGTTTTCATTCCAATGCCAAAGAATGCTCAAGCTACCACACAATTGCACTCATCTCACACGCTAGTGAAGTAATGCTCAAAATTCTCCAAGCCAGGCTTTAGCAATACATAAATGGTGAACTTCCTTATATTCAAGCTGGTTTTAGAAAAGGCAGAGGAACCAGAGATCAAATCGCCAACATCCGATGGATCATCGAAAAAGCAAGAGAGTTCCAGAAAAACATCTCTTTCTGCTTTATTGACTATGCCAAAGCCTTTGACTGTGTGGATCACAATAAACTGTGGAAAATTCTGAAAGAGATGGGAATACCAGACCACCTGACCTGCCTCTTGAGAAACCTATATGCAGGTCAAGAAGCAACAGTTAGAACTGGACATGGAACAACAGACTGGTTCCAAATAGGAAAAGGAGTACGTCAAGGCTGTATATTGTCACCCTGCCTATTTAACTTACATGCAGAGTACATCATGAGAAACACCGGGCTGGATGAAGCACAAGCTGGAATCAAGATTGCTGGGAGAAATATCAATAACCTCAGATATGCAGATGACACCACCCTTATGGCAGAAAGTGAAGAGGAACTCAAAAGCCTCTTGATGAAAGTGAAAGAAGAGAGTGAAAAAGTTGGCTTAAAGCTCAACATTCAGAAAACTAAGATCATGGCATCTGGTTCCATCACTTCATGGGAAATAGATGGGGAAACAGTGGAAAAAGTATCAGACTTTATTTTGGGGGGCTCCCAAATCACTGCAGATGGTGACTG
Source organism: Bos indicus (assembly GCF_029378745.1). NCBI lineage: Eukaryota > Metazoa > Chordata > Mammalia > Artiodactyla > Bovidae > Bos > Bos indicus. The sequence continues at coordinate 9,229,301 of NC_091767.1, forward strand.
CAGCCATGAAATTAAAAGACGCTTACTCCTTGGAAGGAAAGTTATGACCTACCTAGATAGCATATTCAAAAGCAGAGATATTACTTTGCCAACAAAGGTCCGTCTAGTCAAGGCTATGGTTTTTCAGTGTTCATGTATGGATGTGAGAGTTGGACTGTGAAGAAAGCTGAGCGCCAAAGAATTGATGCTTTTGAACTGTGGTGTTGGAGAAGACTCTTGAGAGTCCCTTGGACTGCAAGGAGACCCAACCAGTCCATCCTAAAGGAAATCAGTCCTGGGTGTTCATTGGAAAGACTGATGCTGTAGCTGAAACTCCGATACTTTGGCCACCTGATGAGAAGAACTGACTCAGTGGAAAAGACCCTGATGCTGGGAAAGATTGAGGACAGGAGGAGAAGGGGACAACAGAGGATGAGATAGCTGGATGGCATCACCAACTCAATGGACATGAGTTTGGGTGAACTCCGGGAGTTGGTGATGGACAGGGAGGCCTGGAGTGCTGCGATTCATGGGGTCACAGAGTCGAACACGACTGAGCGACTGAACTGAACTGAACTGAACTGAATGTGGGTTTATCTCTGATAAAAATGCACCATTCTAGGGAGTGGTGTTGATAAGGGGGGAGGCTTCGAATGTGTAGGCCCAGAGGGTATATAGGAAATCTTTGTACCTTCCTCTCAATTGTGTTATAAACCTAAAACTGCTCTTTAAAAAAATGAAGTTAAAAAAAAAAAAAAAAGAAATTGAGAAAGAAATAAAGAAGGAAAAAGCATCCTATGAAAAATGTAGGAATAATCATTAGAAAAACAGTACATTTTATGGCTGTTTGGGATAGTTGATTTTTGTTAGGTTTTCTATAATTCCAAGCAATAACGAGTATGGTCATGAAAAAATAAAACCAAAAAGCCACAACTTTTAAAGGCCACTTGAAATAACAACCAACAAGAGTCTTTTTGAGTAGCATCTTCATGCTTTGAAAATACTTTCATATATACCACCCCATTTGATTTTAACAGCCTCTAGGGTGCCATGGCCTAAAACAGCTGCAAAATTGAGTGGCTAAAAAAGACAGAAGAGGAACTATTTTATAACTTAGCGTTCTATTTTACTCACAATAAAACAAGAGAGAACTTGCCATATGGCATTGTTATGAAATCCCTGCCTCGGTGGAAATAAATTTTTGAGAAATCAGGTTCTGTTGAAGAATGATTAGAAAGTATCAGAAAGATAACTTCCTTACAAGAAAGTAAATGATAGATATGTTAAATACTTAAAGAATCAAAAGAGGTATAATTATGGGCTAGTATTTAAGGATCAGATGAGACACTCCTGTAGCAGTCCAGTGGTTAAGATGCCAAGGCTCCAGGGAGGCATGGGTTCAATCCCTGATCGGGGAACTAAGATCCCCAATGACACAGTGAGGCCAAAAAAATTTTTTAAATAATAATGAAAAACAAGGATCAGATGAGAACTGCATAATTTAAGTGGTAGTATAAGATATGAGGCTTCTCTTGTGGCTCAACTGGTAAAGAATCTGCCTGTAATGTAGGAGACCTGGGTTCAATCCCTGGGTTGGGAAGATCCCCTGGAGAAGGGAAAGGCTACCCACTCCAGTATTCTGGCCTAGAGAATTCCATGGACTGTATAGTCCATGGAGTCGCGAAGAGTCAGACATGGCTGAGCGACTTTCACACTCCGTGAGATATGAGGGTCTCCCCCTGGTGGCTCAGATGGTAAAAGAATCCACCTGCCAGGGCAGGAGACTTGGGTTCATTCCCTGGGTCAGGAAGATCCCCTGGAGGAGGGCATGGCAACCCACCCCAGTATTCTTGCCTGGAAAAATCCCATGGACAGAGGAGCCTGGAGGGCTATAGCCCATGGGGTTGCAAAGAGTCAGACACGACGAATAACTAAACACATACACGAGATATGAGAATCAAATACTATTGCTGCTGCTGCTGCTGCTGCTAAGTCGCTTCAGTCGTGTCCGACTCTGTGCGACCCCACAGACAGCAGCCCACCAAGCATTTTCCCAACCTCCCCACTCACCTAGCTGATCATGTCCTGGCCTGACCTTTCCCCCACCCATAGTTTCGCCCAAAGATACCTGAAGACCAGTAGCTGTCCCCTCAAACACAGGAAAGATTTAGAGCATGTAGGTCAGGTCTGCCCTGGAAAAGCTATACTTTCTCTTATTCATCCTGGTTCTTTAGGACCTAAAGGGTCCTGCTCTTGGTGGGGGAGTGGGGAGGGGTGGAAAGGTATCGCCTAGCCCTCCCCCACTCAGGACCAGAATGGTATGTTCTAGTTGTGAGTGCTTAGTCGCTCAGTTGTGTCCGACTCTTTGCAACCCCATGGACTGTAGCCCACCAGGCTCCTCTGTCCATGGGGATTCTCCAGGCAAGAATACGGAAGTGGGTTGCCATGCTCTCCTCCAAGGGATCTTTCCAACCCAGGGATCGAACCCAGGCGTCCCGCACTGCAGACAGATTCTTTACTGTCTGGGCCAGCAGGAAAGCCCACGTTCTAGTTGAAGTGTGCGCAAAACCAAAGATGAAGTTTTCTGTCCTTTTCTCAGTCTGTTCCTTCCCTTCCTGGTAGGAATGTGGTCTTTCATCATGAAAGACAGGACAGATGATGCCATGAAAGTTTAGCCTGGTGAGGACATGGTTTATGTCTCTTGTAGACATTCTGCTTTGATCCATGGAGGGAGTTCAGGAGAGTTCCACTGGGTGCCAGGAGGGAGCGGGGACCCCGAGGGGGAGGACTGGGGTAGAAAGAGGGGCAGAGATTGAGGAGGGGAGGCCCAGAGCCAAAAACCTCCGACACCGGCCTACGGCTGCCTTGTACCCCTGAAAGGTGATGTGATGGAAAAACACCCAACCGTTTCAGCCATTCTCTAGATTCCACTTGCTTGTCTGTAATCTTTTGATGGTAAGATCTGCCCTTCCAGTGAAACCAGACCGGCTCTTTCAGACAGCAGGGCTGGATGGAGGGTTATGAATATTTGCCTTGATTTCTTCTTGGTCTCGTGAGGCCCCTCCGGTCTGAAACCTTGGACGCCGGGTTAGAGGGCACTGGACCTCACCTGCATGCATGCTCTATTCTGGCCCAGGCTGACCTATCTGCCTGCAGGTGTGGTGACCACCCTGCTGACCCTGGATTCCTTAAGTCCTTTTCAGGCTGGCCTGCCTGTGTCCATTGTCTCAGGCCCATAACTACACCAGCCTTGGCTAGGTGCGTTTCATTTTGGGGGTGCAGTGTGAGGCGTGTGGAACCTTAGTTCCCTGACCAGGGATCGAACCCGCATACCCTGCATTGGAAGCGGGGATCTTAACCACTGGACCACTGGGGAAGCACCTTCATTTCATTTGAATCCAGGCCTAGAAACCTAGTTTCCTAGGTTGCTGGAAAGAGCTTGCTTTTCAAAATAGAAAGGGTGAGAAATTGATACAGGAGTATCTCTAACCCAGTTGTAAGGATTCAGGGAATCAGCAAGTTGAGAGCCTGGAGAGGAAGGGATTAAGAACTTCTGTAAACAGGAAACCACAACTCCTTTCTTCAAAGAGGGGAGGGATCATAAATATCATCACAGGGAAGCCTGTGGCACAGAGAAGATGGTGTTGATGCTGGTAACACAGCGTGAGTTAACGAAACTTCAGAGAGGAGGGTGAAATGTGGGCTGGATTAAAGTGGAAACATGTAAATGGGAGGGAGAGGGAATGCCAGTTTGGAAAGGGAAAGTTTAACCCCAGAAGGAGGTTTTTTAAGGAATGTAGTATTTATGAACATTTTCTTTCCCTCTTGGGTAAGATAGGAAAGCTAGAGGTGAACGATTCCTGGTGGGGCACAACTGGAAGCTCTGAGGATGATAGAATGTGTCAAAGACAATTTGGAAGGAATTCCCTGGCCGTCCAGTAGTTAGGACTCGGAGGGCCCAGGTTCAATCCCTGTCTGGGGAACTAAGATCCCATAAGCTTCAGGGCATGACCAAAAGAAAAAAAAGAGGATTTATTTTAGGAATTAATTGTTATGTTTATTATTATTACTATATTAACTATCTTAATTTTAATTATTATTTATTCAGTTATGTCTTTTCTTTAACCATCAGCTTATTTTTTAGAGCAGTTTACAGAAAAATTGAGCAGAAAGTATGAAGAGGTCCCATGTTATCCCTCACATACACACGCGCAGAGTTTATTATCGATTGGTGTGGCACGTTTATTACAATTGATGAACCAATATCAGTACATTATTATTAACTCAAATCCACAGTTTACTTTATGGCTCATTCTTTGTGTTGTAACTGATGAACATTTTATGTGGTTTAATTGCTAAGTTGTGTCCAACTCTTTCGACCCCATGGACTGTAACCTCCCAGGCTCCTCTGTCCGAGGGATTCTGGAAATGGAGAAGGAAATGGCAAACCACTCCAGTATTCTTGCCTGGAGAAAGAAGCTAAAAAAAAAAAAAAATTGTATCTAAAAATAAATCTGTCTTCATAGATAAGAGATTATTAAGAGATCAGTGGTTCCTATGTAAATACTTCATATAATCCACTCCCCACCCCCCACCCCACCACAAATGGAATTTCTTTCTCAGGACAGCATAGATGTCAAAAAACAAACCAAAAAGTCCCTTTTCATGGTAGGACTCTTCCATTCTAGAATGACCTTGAGCTCTCAACAGCCACATTTTTGGTACTAGACAGAACAAAGGTGATTAAACCTTCTTACAGCTCAGGATACAAAATCCCTTACAAATATTTCCTTTGGTACTTAATGCTGTTGCACTGTATTCTTAAAAGTGTTTAAATGGTCGATTCTTTACCAGCTGAGCTACCAGGGAAGCCCTGACAGTAGAGCAATATGTTCAATTTGAGTTATATGTGTTTTGCCAAAATCAGAAACCGTTCTAAAGAAAAATCACCCAGGGGAGAGCTCAGCCGCAAGAGATATAATTCAACCAGGTGGGTGGGAAGCTAATTTTCGAGACCAATGCCACCGAAAAACCATCCTGGGATAAACAAGATGGAGGACTCAGATTGCCTGTAAGCAAGTGGTGCTTCTGAGCCACCAGCAACTTCAGCTTTTGGGAAAGTGTTCTGTTCAGCGCCGCTTCTGATCAGACATAGACCTTGCTCGCAGGGAGCTGAAGTCTCCTGTCCTCAGATTTCTGTCTTCTCCGAGACCAGCCATCACCCGAGAGGGGTCTCACGGGATCAGGCGCCTGCCCAGGATTCAGGAAGACAGTGGGAAGGCAGGAGGCCTCCTGGGCGACCCTGGTCTCACACCGGGGCCCCCGTTGGTGGGGTCTGTCCACGGTTCTGCCGCCCCACTGCTGTTCAGCTGAGCTGGAAGGCGCTGGGCGCTCCCCTTCCTGGGGGTGTTGATAGCGACATCGTCTGGCTCCAAGAGCCTGGCCTCTCCCCAGACACGCTCCCGTGGAGAGTGTAGCTCCATCCTTCACTGTTGTTTAATGAGTCGTCTCAAACACAGAGCAGACCTGCATTCCCTAAAAGGCCAAATCAGAGTGTTGAAACCTCAGTTCCTCATTCAGGGATCAGGTGGCTTGAAATGAACTCTTTCCTTCCCAGGGACTGGTTTTTCTTCAGTGAGTGTTTGGTTTGTTTGCTTGCTTGGGGGCTGTTGTTTTGTTTTGACTTTATTGACTGAGCAGCTCAGCTGCAGGATCTTAGTTCCCCCCACTGGGATCAAACACCGGCCACAGCAGTCCTAACACTGGAGCGCCAGGGCATTCCATTCAGTGAGTTTTCATTTAGTAGCATAACTGAGCCAAAGATGTGAAAAAGTACTAATGGCTGTTATTAATCCAAATGAGGTGGTGCAATGTCAGGGCAGGGAAGAGTGCTCGGCCTTCCCTGGTGACTCAGACGTAAGAATCTGCCTGCAATGCAAGAGACCTGGGTTCAACCCCTGCATTGGGAAGATTCCCTGGAGAAGTGAACGGCCACCCACTCCAGTATTCTTGCCTGGTGAATCCCATGGACAGAGTAGCCTGGTGGGCTACAGCCCATGGGGCTGCAAAGAGCTGGACATGACTGAGCCACTAAGTCATGTCCGCTTTATAGCTGGGGTTCAGCAAATGTGTGTGTTCCATCTTCCATTTACTGAATATGTAGCTTAGAATGTCAGATGACTTGCAGAGTCTGTAAGTTAGGTGTTTTGTGGGGTTTTTTGCCACACCATGTGGCATGTGGGATCTCAGTTCCCCAACCAGGGACGGAACCCAACAGTTGAAGCGCCAAGTCTCTACCCCTGGGTCATGGGGGAAGTCCCTAAGATACTCTTATATTCTGGGCTCAGTTTGATCAGAGGGGAACCACTATCAAAACTGTTTATACAGTTGGCCCTTGAACAACATGGGTTTGAATTGCCTGGGTTCACTTACTGTTGGATTTTTTTCAATAATAGATACCACCAGTTCCACTCGACATGGGTTGGTTGAATGCACAGATACGGAACCCCTGATACAGAGGAACCACATGTGTGGAGGCCCAGCTACAATTTATATGAGGATTTTTGACTGTAGCGTATTGGTGACACTAATGCCCCAGTTGTTCATGGCTCATTTGCAATTGTAGGACTTCACTGGTGACTCAGTGGTAAAGAATCCTCTTGCCAAGGCAGGAGCTGTGTGTTTGATCCCTGATCTGGGAAGACCCCACAGGCCAAGGAGCGACTAAGCCCATGTGCCACAACTACTGAGTCCAAGCTCTAGAGCTGGGGAATTGGAACTACTGAGCCCACAGACTACAACATCTGCTGAGGCCCGGGACCCCGAGAGCCCCAGCTCTGCAGCAGGAGATGCCACTGCAGTGAAAAGCCCGAGCACCACCACCGGAGAGTGACTCCTACTCGCCGCAACTGGAGAAAAGCCTGTGCAGCATCGAAGGTACAGCACAGCCATAAACAATTTTTTAATGTAATTTTAACTCTGGTAGCAATTATAGGGAAGTGCTTATGTAGGAGTAGTTTGTTGATTACAGGAAACACTCAGTAACAGTATAAAAGGTGTTAAACAATTTGTGTTCCCGTTGTTGGCACTCACTGTCAAGCCTTAGGGAGTAGCTTTATTGGGAACATTACTGCCTGTTTTTGAAGCTGCTGCTGCTGCGAAGTCACTTCAGTCGTGTCCGATTCTGTGCGACCCCATAGATGGCAGCCCACCAGACTCCCCCGTCCCTGGGATTCTCCAGGCAAGAACACTGGAGTGGGTTGCCATTTCCTTCTCCAATGCGTGAAAGTGAAAAGTGAAAGTGAAGTAGCTCAGTCGCGTCCGGCTCTTTGCAACCCCACGGGCTGCAGCCCACCAGGCTCCTCTGTCCATGGGATTTTCCGGGCAAGAGTACTGGAGTGGGGTGCCATTACTTTGAAGAGCCATGTGCAAAGTTGTTTTCCTTTGGGCAAGCCTTAGCCTACCTGTGGGAGGTCCTCAGCCTTCCGTTCTCACCGCCAATAACTCTGTGGCTTGTGAAGCATCAGTTCCAATGACACCCAAACCAGCACCCCCGTCTCGAGCAGCCACAAGATCCACAGTCACAAGATCCACAGCCACAAGATCCACAGCCACAAGATCCACAGTCACAAGATCCACAGCCACAAGATCCACAGCCACAAGATCCACAGTCACAAGATCCACAGCCACAAGATCCACAGTCACAAGATCCACAGTCACAAGATCCACAGCCACAAGATCCACAGCCACAAGATCCACAGCCACAAGATCCACAGCCACAAGATCCACAGTCACAAGATCCACAGCCACAAGATCCACAGCCACAAGATCCACAGCCACAAGATCCACAGTCACAAGATCCACAGCCACAAGATCCACAGTCACAAGATCCACAGCCACAAGATCCACAGTCACAAGATCCACAGCCACAAGATCCACTTGCGTTCTAAGTGCTGGTTGCTTGTTTCCACTTTGATGTCTGGTCATAGCCCATCATTATTTCATGTTATCTGCTATGTTATTCTCCCGATAACCTAAGCTTGACACCTTAGTCACCTCACCATGACTTCTTCATTTCAAGGTGACTGAATCCCTGAGTCTTCTTGCAGCAGGGCTCTCTCCAGGTAGACCCTCAGGGCCAAAACTAGGTGAGGAAGCAAGGCGCCTCGGGTGCGGCAAACCGGGGTGATAGCCGTTAAGGTGGCACCACTCCCAGGGTCGCACAAGTGTGGGGACAGCCTTGAGAGTGGGTGCCTCCTTAAGCTTTGCATCCTAGGGACCTCTCTCGCCTCATTTGTATAGACTGAATGTTTTTGCCCGCACCCCCGCCCCCAAATCTGTATGTTGAAATCCTAACCCCAAGTATAATGGTGTTAGGAGGTGGAACCTCTGAGAAGTGATAAGGTCATGAGGGTGGAGCCTTCATGAATGGGATTAGTGCACTTATAAAGAGACCATAGAGAGCTCCTTCACTTCTTTCAACAAAGGACAAAAGACTGTTAATAAACCAGGAAGTGGGGAAACAAACCTATACAGTGTATTACAAAGCAGAGACATCACCTTGCCAACAAAACTCCATATACTCAAAGCTGTGGTTTTTCCAGTAGTCATATATGGATGTGAGAGTTGGACCATAAAGAAGGCTGAGCACTGAAGAATTGATGCTTTCAAGCTGTGGGGCTGGAGAAGACTCTTGAGAGTCCCTTGGACAGCAAGGGGATCAAATGAGTCAATCTTAAAGGAAATCAACCCTGATTATTCATTGGAAGGACTGATGCTGAAGCTGAAGCTCCAATATTATGACCACCTGATGTGAAGAGCTGACTCTTTGGAAAAGATCCTGATGCTGGGAAAGACTGAGGGCAGAAGGAGAAGGGAAGACAGAGAATGAGATAGTTGGGTGGCATCACCAACTCAATGAACATGAGTTTGAGCAAACTCCAGGAGACGGTGAAGGACAGGGAAGCCTGGCATGCTGCAGTCCATGGGGTAGCAAAGAGTTGGACACAACTGAGCGGCTGATCAATAACAACAACAAGAATGTGGGATCTTGGCTCCCCAACCATGCTGAGTCCCCTGCCTTGCAAATCAGATTCTTAACCATTAGACCACCGGAAGTCCCTGCTATGACTTTCTACCTGGCCTCCCCATTTCCACTCTTCCCCTCTCTTTTAAGAACGAGACAAGTCTACTGTTGTCTTCTTCTAGCATTGAGGCAGACTTTGCTATGCACCATTTGTGTTCTCAGAACACCATTAAGCACTTACCACTCATCATGGTGGATGTTTCTAGACTTGTCTGGCCTGTCTTGAAGGCAGGGACTGTGACACTCATTGCATGTCCACAGAGAACACACTGGCACAGCCATTCGTGACGTGAGAGATGTAGCAGATAGGTGATTGTGAAGGGAGCTCTGGATTCGAATCCTGACATTTCTCTTTTTACTCACCAGTGACTTTGGACAAGTCACTTAACTTTTCTCACCCTTGGATTCTCCATCTGTAAAACGAGTATCTGGGACTCCCTGGTGGTTCAGTGGTTAAGACTCCCGATGCAAGGGGCATGGGTTCAGTTCCTAGTTGGGGAACTAAGATCCCGCATGCTGCATGGCACGGCAGAAAGAAAATAATAAAATAAAATAAAAATAAATACAACAAGTTACCCAAACTATCCTTATCATGGGATTGTAGGCAGGATTGAGCAAGTCTGTTGCAGTGCTTGCCTCCATAAATACTAGTGACCATAAATTCACTAATAAATATTTGCTGTACTAAACTGGCCCTACCAACACTTCACTGTCCAATTACTCTTCCTACATTGGCATTTGCGTCATATCATTCTCAGATCAAAATCTTCCTTGTTGGGTGAAACTGCAAACCCCTTGGCTTTAGTAGGTATTGATTTATCTTGATTTTAAAAACATATCTATTATTGTGTAAATGTTTCTTTAAATACTATTTTTGTAAATCTTGTTTTGTAATGACTAGTCAGTTGGTCACAAGAAAATGACTCAATCAGAAACAGCCTTCTAGGGAACAATTCTGTGAACCTACCTTTAATCCAGGGTTCCCAGTCCCAGGCTCCCTATTCAAATTCCCCAGGGAGCTTTTTAAAGCATTCCAACACACAACCCCCAGAAATTCCAATCTAATTTGTTTGGGGTGTGGCTAGCTATTGGGATTGAAAAACACTCCCCAGGAAGCCTGCTGAGTGGCACGCTTGCCACCTCTGCTTTGTCACACGCGGTAGAACCTTCGCCAACTCACCTGTAACCACAGTGTTCTCAGGTTCCTGCTGGCTTTTCCTGCTCCCAATTTGCCTGGTATAAGCCCGAGTCACACAGGCTCCTGCCCTGAAGGATTTGTAAAGAGGTACCTTCTGATGCAAATAAGCCCTATCTTCAAATCAGGCCACAAACACACCTTGACTCACACCCATGGCTTCCTGGATTCGGTTTATGGCTTACTGATAACATCCGGGATGGAGAACCAGTTTCTGCCTTGGAGTGACCTATTCACCCCTTGGCTGGGGCCAGGGCTGGGGCTTGGACTGGTTCTGGGTTCCTCCCTGGTCCCAGACTAGTGGGAATTGATGACTTCTTTGGCATCTGATGCTTTGCCTCCTGATTTCTACCTTGATAGATCCTGCCTTGTGAGCAGACATCTACAAACTCTAGCTTTCCTCCTACAGTTCTAACCCCATCTCAGTCCCCAGTCCTGGATCTTGGTGACTTTTGGGTGGCTGGTTTCCCCTTACCTTTTTGATAGAGAGCTGGGTGAGAAGCTGAACACTGAACAAGGAAGAGACATGTCTGGAACAGGTTAATCCAGTGTAAGAGGAAGGGGTGGTTTGGGGGGGTTATTCAACACAATTTACCTTTTTGTGGGTTTTAGAAACCTGAGGGTAATGCATAGGGTAGCCTAGTAGACTGTCAACAATCACAATACTTCCTTTTTTTTTTTAATTTTGATGTGGCCCATTTAAAAAATCTTATTGAATCTGACAGTATTTGTCCACGGTCCATGGGGTTGCAAAGAGTCGGGCACGACTGAGCCCGCACGCATACATTTGATGATGGACTTTTCCAGGCAAGAGTACTGGGTTGCCATTTCCTTCTCCATCTTTTTTTTTTAATTCATTTTTTTCCCATCTTATTTTTATAAGGCTATTCTTTTGGCCATTAAAAGATATGATTCAAAAAATTAATTAAATAAATACTATAAAGGAAAAAAATCAAATATAAAGTAAAAAAAATTTGACTACAGAAAACTGGGAACATTATAATAAATAATTAAATTTAGCCATAACCCTCCCACTCAAATGTACCATTCTGGGAATTCCCTGGTGATTCAGTGGTCAGGACTCTATGCTTTCAAGGCCTAGGGCCTGAGTTCGATCCCTGGTCAGGGAACCAGGATCCAGTAAGCCTCAGATCGGATCAGATCAATTGCTCAGTCGTGTCCAACTTTTTGCGACGCCATGAATCGCAGCACGCCAGGCCTCCCTGTCCCTCACCAACTCCCGGAGTTCACTCAGACTCACGTCCATAAGCCTCAAGGTGAGACCAAAAAAAAAATTTTTTTAAGTACTATTCTGGGGTAGTTCTAGTTTCTGTTTCTCTTTTTACTATATAGTTTTATATGTGTGTATAATAAATATACATATTAAATGCATATTTAGGTAAAAATGGAATTGTACTATAAATGCCTCGAAGTTATTGTTAAACTGTACTTTTCCACACCATTTAACATTCTCCCAAAACATGAATTTTAATGATTGCATTTAATTACTACATCTCACTGTAAACAGTATCACAGTCTATTTCCCTATTGTTGAAAGCTGAAACTCTTTTCAATTTTTAAATGTGATAAGTAAAATCCAGTTGGTTCTCCATAGTCACAAATGTTTATGACCTCCTCTCCTTATCTCCTTAAGATGAATTGCCTAGAAGTGGAATGACTGGTTCAAAGGTCTGTTTGCTGCTGCTAAGTCACTTCAGTCATGTCCGATTCTGTGCGGCCCCAGAGACGGAAGCCAACCAGGCTCCCCCGTCCCTGGGATTCTTCAGTCAAGAACACTGGAGTGGGTTGCCATTTCCTTCTCCAATGCAGGAAAGTGAAAAGTGAAAGTGAAGTCGCTCAGTTGTGTCCGACTCTGTGTGACCCCAGAGACGGAAGCCCACCAGGCTCCCCTGTCCCTGGGATTCTTCAGGCAAGAACACTGGAGTGGGTTGCCATTTCCTTCTCCAGTGCATGAAAGTGAAAAGTGAAAGTGAAGTTGCTCAGTCGTGTCCGACCCTCAGTGACCCCATGGACTGCAGCCCACCAGGCTTCTCTGTCCATGGGATTTTCCAGGCAAGAGTACTGGAGTGGGGTGCCATGGTTCTTGAAATTCACATCTAAGCTACCTCTCTAGAAAAAGTGCACCAATATATACTTCTGACCAGAAATATCTCAAAGTGCTATTTTCACAGGGACTCTGCCCTCCTGTGGTTTTAGCAGTTAAAGTGCCATGTTCCAGGAAACCTCATTATTATACATGAGAAAGGATGGTTTTCATGGTGAGTGTGAAAGATGGAGGGAAGACACAAAACCCGTTATGGAGACTAAAACCCAGGGGCTGAAACAACACCTTTCATGTCAATTGGACGTGGCATAGATTACCCACCTTCCGTGGTCACTGACTTCTGAGGTTGACCCCCAGGATTTTCGGTTCCCATAACCGATCATCCACTCTTACATCACTGGGTGTGATATGACTCACATGTGCAACTTAAATGCCATATAATCTTTAACAGACTGTCTTCAGCTCGGCCTGTGGATCACCTCTTGGGCTTTGTGTCTATTGAGAATTTGCTTGTACCAAATGCTAGTTTAATTTTTAACGTTGTGAATATTGTGCTCGTGTTTTCTAAGAGTTCAGATTACAATCACAGCACCAATATGACTTAGACGTCACAGCTAAAAGGACTGTGACATTTTAATGACTAATGGAAGGACATGGGTATGTGATTAGGGAGCTGAAACGACCAAAACAGAGTGTACTAAACAGGTGCAGAAAATGCTGTGGGGGACTCCTCAGGTGGCTTAGTGATTAAGAATCCACCTGCCAAAAAAAAAAAAAGAATCCACCTGCCAAAAGCAGGGGACATGGGTTTGACCCCTGGTCCAGGAACTAAGATCCCATATGTCTTGAGGCAGCTAAGTCCATGGGCCACTGCTACTGAAGCCCAGGCTCTGAAGCCGGTGCTCTGCTACAACAGAAGTCACTGCACGGAGAAGCCCGAGCACCGCATCTAGAGAGTAGCCCCCACTCGTAGCAACTAGAGAAAGTTCATGTGCAGCAAGGAAGATTTAGCACAGCAGAAACAGAAAATACAGTGGGGTTGAGCATGATGCAGAAGGGGGTGTAAAGGCACACGTGGAGACTGAATAGTAAAGGTCTGGGTGAGATGGGCAAGTTCTTCTAAATCCACCCCTGCCCCCGCCCCAGCCCTGGTGTTGCCTCTCCCTCCCTGTGCACAAAGCTCACTGAGGAACGCACGCTCTCCTATTGCTCCTTGATGGCTCTGCTAAGCCCGGTAAAGCGCATTTCCTGATCCAAAGGTTAAGACTGAAGAGTCTTCTGGGGAAAACAAAAGAAGAAATTGTGATAACAAATGTACTGGCCTCTAACAATGCAGGGCTAATTCTGGCAGAATTTACCAACCACTGTGCTTTCTACAGTGTATCGAGTGATGGGTTAAACCATAGTAACATTAGTAATAATGAAGGGGGTCCGGATAGGCCACCTCAAACTTGGCTACTTTGGTATTATTTTGCACTAAAGGCACTTGAGTAACAGCAGTTGCAGGAAGGACAGTCTGCCCTCTTCCATACGCCTAAAAGCAAGGCATCAATTTCCCCTTGAAATTGATCAATTTCCTCCTTCGAGTCCTCCCTCCAACCCCTTCTACCAGGAAGAGCACTCTTATCAAGAAATAAGGAGTTGACACTGAGATAAATTTGCATAAACAGGCCTTACTAAAGTAACTATTTCTCCATATATTTTTCTAATCACTTCCCTATCATTTAGCACCCTTTGAAGTCCGAAGTCCTTTCCTCTCTAAAAATGATATATAAGCTCCTGAACCTAACTACTTCAAATTTCACCTCTTTTCTGTGAACTCCTGTGCCTTTAACTACCAATATTAAATAAAAATCGTGCCTTTTCTCCTGTTAATCGGTCTTAAGCCAGTTTAATGCACCGGCCCCAGGTACTAGATCTAAGAGGGTAAAAGAAAAGTTTTTTTCCTCCCCAATAACAAACAACATATTCTTCAGTCAGTACAGTTGCTCAGTTTTGTCCGACTCTTTGCAACCCCGCGTACTGCAGCACGCCAGGCTTCCCTGTCCATCACCAACTCCTGAAGCTTAATCAAACTCACGTCCATGGAGTCAGTGATGCCATCCAACCATCTCATCCTCTGTCGTCCCCTTCTCCTCCTGCCTTCAATCTTTCTCAACATCAGGGTCTTTTCCAGTGAGTCAGTTCTTCACATCAGGTGGCCAAAGTATTGGAGCTTCAGCTTCAGCATCTGTCCTTCCAATGAATATTCAGGACTGATTCCCTTTAGGATGGACTGGTTGGATCTCCTTGCAGTCCAAGGGACTCTCAAGAGTCTTCTCCAACACCACAGTTCAAAAGCATCAGTTCTCTGGTGCTCAGCTTTCTTTATGGTCCAACTCTCACATTCATACATGACTACTGGAAAAATTATAGCTTTGACTAGATGGACCTTTGTTGGCAAAGTAATATCTCTGCTTTTTAATATACTGGCTAGGTTGGTCATTGCTTTCCTTCCAAGGAGGAAGCATCTTTTAATTTCATGGCTGCAGTCACCATCTGCAGTGATTTTAGAGCTCCTCCAAATAGATTCTGTCACTGTTTCCATTGTTTCCCCATCAATTTACCATGAAGTGATGGGACCAAATGCCATGATCTTCATTTTTCTAAATGTTAAGTTTTAAGCCAGCTTTTTCACTCTCCTCTTTCACTTTCATCAGTTCTTCACTTTCTGCCTTAACGGTGGTATCATCTGCATATATGAGGTTACTGATGTTTCTCCCGGCAATCTTGATTTCAGCTTGTGCTTCATCCAGCCCAGTGTTTCTCATGATGTACTCTGCATATAAGTTAAATAAGCAGGGTGACAATATACAGCCTTGATGTATTCCTTTCCCAATTTCGAACCAGTCTGTTGTTCCATGTCCAGTTCTATCTGTTGCTTCTTGACCTGCATACAGATTTCTCAGGAGGCAGGTAAGGTGGTCTGGTATTCCCATCTCTTTCAGAATTTTCCACAGTTGTTGTGATCTACGTAGTCAAAGGCTTTGGCGTAATCAATAAAGCATAAGTAGATGTTTTCCTGGAATTCTTTTGCTTTTTCTATTATCCAACAGATGTTGGCAACTTGATCCCTGGTTCCTCTGCCTTTTCTAAATCCAGCTTGAACATCTGGAAGTTCATGGTTTGCCTAACTTGGAGAATTTTGAGCATTACTTTGCTAGCGTGTGAAATAAGTGCAATTGTGCAGTAGTTTGGGCAGTCTTTGGCATTGCCTCTTTGGGATTGGAGTGAAAACTGACCTTTTCCAGTCCTGTGGCCACTGCTGAGTTTTCCAAATTTGCTGGCATATTGAGCACTTTCACAGCATCATCTTTCAGGATTTGAAATAGCTCAACTGGAATTCTATCACTTCCACTAGCTTTGTTCATAGTGATGCTTCCTAAGGCCCACTTGACTTTATATTCCAGGATGTCTGGCTCTAGGTGAGTGATTACACCATTGTGATTTTCTGGGTCATGAAGATCTTTTTTGTATAGTTCTTCTCTGTATTCTTGCCATGTCTTCTTAATATCTTCTGCTTCTGTTAGGTCCATACCATTTCTGTCCTTTATTGTGCCCATCTTTGCAAGAAATGTTCCCTTGGTATCTCTTAATTTTCTAGAAGAGATCTCTAGTCTTTCCCATTCTATTGTTTTCCTCTGTTTCTTTGCATTGATCACTGAGGAAAGCTGTCTTATCTCTTCTTGCTGTTCTTTGGAACCCTGCATTCAAATGGGTTTATCTTTCAGTTTCTCCTTTGGCTTTAGCTTCTCTGTTTTTCTCAGCTTTGTAAGGCCTCCTCAGAAAACCATTTTGCTTTTTCCTTTTCTTTATCTTGGGGATAGTTTTGCTCACCGCTTCCTGTACAATGTCAGGAACCTCTGTCCATAGTTCTTCAGGCACTCTGTCTATCAGATCCAATCCCTTGTATCTGTCACTTCCACTGTATAATCATAAGGGATTTGATTTAGGTCATACCTGAATGGTCTAGTGGTTTTTCCTACTTTCTTCAATTTAAGTCTGAATTTGGCACTAAGGAGTTCATGATCTGAGCCACAGTCAGCTCCCGGTCTTGTTTTTGCTGACTGTATAGAGCTTCTCCATCTTTGGCTGCAAGGAATATAACCAATCTGATTTCAGTATTGACCATCTGGTGACATCCATGTGTAGAGTCTTCTCTTGTGTTGTTGGAAGAGGGTGTTTGCTATGACTAGTGCATTCTCTCGGCAAAACTGTTCGCCTTTGCCTTGCTTCGTTTTGTACTCCAAGGACAAATTTGCCTGTTACTCCAGGTATCTCTTGACTTCCTACTTTTGCATTCCAGTCCCCCATGATGAAAAGGACATCTTTTTTCGGTGTTCTAGAAGGTCTTGTAGGCCTTCATAGAACCATTGAACTTCAGCTTCTTCAGCATTACTGGTTGGGACATAGACTTGGATTACTGTGATATTGAACGGTTTGCCTTGGAAACAAACAGAGATCATTCTATCATTTTTGAGATTGCACCAAGCACTGCATTTCAGACTCTTTTGTTGACTATGAGTGCTACTCCATTTCTTCTAAGGGATTCTTGCCCACAGTAGTGGATATAATGGTCATCTGAATTAAATTTGCCCATTCCAGTCCATTTTAGTTCACTGATTGCTAGAATGTCGATGTTCACTCTTGCCATCTCCTGTTTGACCAGCTTTAATTTACCTTAATTCATGGATCTAATATTCCATATTCTGATGCAATATTGCTCTGTAGAGCATCGGACTGTACTTCCATTGCCAGTCACATCTGCAACTCGATGTGAGTCTAACTATATTCTTAGGTACTTTGATGTGAAAAACAGAATCTCAAATGTTCTTGATTTTTATGAAGATTTAAATGAAACTACAAAAAACATAAAACAAAAGCTTGTTGATATATTATTCGACTGCAAACTAGACCTTGCTTATCTATCTGCCTATTGGGAGCAGTTCAAATGTAAATTTTGACAGGTTCAGTCAATACATTTGTTTTAAACCACAGACAATGAAAAAAGATCTTTCCTACTGAATGTTTTGCATACCTTATAGACCACACTGCTAAACAGAAATATGATTTGCTCACTTGTGAAGTTAAGGTTTTCATTATGAAAGTTGTAGTCACTTTTAAGTTTCCTAAAAACTGCAGAATTACTTAATGAGATAGTTGACTTTCAGAAATGGAAAGAGATCGCTTTCTTAGACATATGACACATGTCTTAGACATAGGCTATCTTTGCTGCTAGCTATAGAAAAGATCTTCAATATTGTCCGTAAAGTTATATTTTCAAAATGAGGGCCAAGAGGCTGTCCTCTAATTTGAAAACACAGTGGGAATACAAAAGGGAAAAAGGACTGTAAAGCAGAGATTTCTATGCTGTTTCTCCAAAAGTGTTTGATGGGTTTTTAAAAAAAATGATTTTCTTTCTTTATTTATTCCTGGCTGCCTGGGTCTTTGTTGCTGTGAGGGTTTTTCTCCAGTTGTGGTGAGCAGCGGCGCTCTCTGCCTGTGGTACTCAGGCTTCTCATTATGGTGGCTTCTCTTGTTTCAGAGCAGGGGCTCTAGGGTGCACGGTCTCAGGACTTGCACTCACTGGGCTCTAGAGCACTGGCTCAGCTGCGGTGCAAGCTCTGAAGCACGTGGGACCTTCCTGGATCAGGGGTCAAACCCGAGTTTCCTGCAGTGGCAGGCAGCTTCTTTACCCCTGAGCCACCAGGAGAATCGATTTGATGATCTTTGAAGAAGCCATAAGGAGCCCAGCGAAGGATGGACTGAGCCCACTTGAGTTGTCTGGTGTGATGTGAGGGTTGACAAAAAGTTCCATAAGGAATATTGTGGAATTAAGACTGCTTCAGAACTCAGAAAAGAAAGTATGTCACCAAAAAAGGGCTACCAAATTAAATTGGACTTTCTCATTTCTTTCCTAAAGCTGTAATTTATTTGGAATCAAATTTTGATTTCACAAGTTCGGACTACATCGATGCTTTAACATTATTTTCCCTGAGAGAAATTTAGCTCATGATGTCATCCAAGGTGTTTTAGAGTGTTCACAAATGATGGACATTTTTGATACGGACAGTCTGTAAGATGAATTTATAGGGACTTCCCTGGTGGGCCAGTGGCTAAGACTCCATGCTCCTAATGCAGGGGGCCTGGGTTCAATCCCTGGTCAGGGAAGTAGATCCCACATGCTGAAACTAAGAGTTCGCATGCCAGAACTAAAATATTCCCAAGCTACAAGTGAGACCTGATACAGACAAAAAAATAAATACAGTTTTAAAGATTAATTTATAGGTGTAAAGGACAGTATTGACAATCAGCTGACCTACTGAAACAAGCTTGTAAATACAAAGTTGATGAACATCTTTAGAAAGCTAGAAACAAATTGCCACAAGTTTAAAACCCTGCTATTACCAGTAAGTAAGATCCTACATAGTCTATGTCAAATGCTTTTGTTGAGAGGATAGTTAGCTTGTTGTCATCGTATAAGACTGACAGCAGACATTAGAGTCATGGGCGCATGGTAAGAATCAACCAAGTTTCACATTTGAGTATATTCAGTCTGTCACTACACAAAAGTAAAGAAGGAGGCCCTGCTGCTGCTGCTAAGTCTCTTCAGTCGTGTCCGACTCTGTGCGACCCCATAGACAGCAACCCACCAGGCTCCCCCATCCCTGGGATTCTTCAGGCAAGAATACTGGAGTGGGTTGCCATTTCCTTCTCCAATGCATGAAAGTGAAGGCTCTAGGTTATTGAAAAAAGGAACCTAAGTGTGAAAAAAAGGGTGAGGGGGGCTTCCCTGGTGGCTCAGACAGTAATGAATGTGCCTGCAATGCAGGAGACCCAGGTTGAATCCCTGGGTCAGGAAGATCCCCTGGAGAAGGGAATGGCTACCCACTCCATGCTTGCCTGGAAAATCCCATTGACAGAGCACACTGGCGGGATTATAGTCCATAGGTTCATAGAGAGTCAGACACGACTGAGTGACTATTCATTGTAAAGTGCAAAGAGTAAAAATATCCTATGGTACTTTGGGAGAAAAAGAACCATGTCTTTGAGCTTTTTTCTTAAATACAAGTTAACATTTGTTGAATTAGTCCTTTTGTATTTTCACTTTATTTAAAAAGTATTACATTTGTGTATCTTAGGCATTGTTCACATTTCTCTCTTAGGAAATAGCCTGTTACCTTTGATTGGTCTCTTTATTTTTTTAATAAGTGTTCTTTACTATAGCTCTACATTACTATTCGCATATTGCTGAAACTTTCCAGTTTGTTGCTGCTTCTTTCCATTTTTGGTGAGCTCTTCGGGCATGCTTAAGAAATATTTGTTTTCTGAATTACCTGTTTTTATTTTCTTCTTAAATTAGAGCAGGGCTCTGGTGTAGCAGAGACCCCAGTTTTGCCTACAGCCCTGGAACAAGTTTCTCAGTGCTTTTACTATTACTGACAACTTTTTTTTGCTTGAGCTCAGCTAAATATTTGCTTTTTCTTCTATTAGTTTCTCAGGTTTTTACAGCCTTGAATGTGTCTGGAGTCTGGAAGTTATACTGATGAAAGGTGGCTACATCGTTCTTTATTCCTTTTTCCTTTTGAAACCATTTACAAATTTTGTTTTTTTGTGAGTTTTTTGTTTTTAATTTTTTTTTTAATTTTCATTACTGGAGTATAGTTGCTTTATTAATACAATGTTGTGTTACTTTCTGCTGTACAGCAAAATGAATTGGCTATGTGTATACACGTGTCCCTTCGTTCTCTAAGGCAGTTTTACTCACCTCCATAGGTGGTACCAAAGTGCAAGATGCTCACAGCTGCTCTGCTCTGTCCTGGGCCTTGTTCAGCTGCCCCTGAGTTGTGCTGTGGCCCTTGGGGAGGTGGGGGTGGGTGGGGTTATAGCCTCTGGCTTTCTAGGGGGCAGAACAGCTTCCAGACTGAGTCCCAGCTGAAAGAAAAGCCTTCCTCAGTGGCAATGAACTCTAGGATCCTTCTGTTACCGAGCCCCTGGCAGCTGCAGCTGCCCTGGGTTTCACTTTAACCACTTCGTGCACGGTGTCTAGAAGATTCATACCACAGAGGCATGAATCCTGGCCAGGGGCCATTTCCTCTGCCCTCTCTTCCTGCCAGCATTATTGGCACTCCCCTCCCCTGCCCGCCTTCATGCTTCTTACAGAGGTGACACCTCCTAGATCGGAATCTGGGGTGACTCAGAATGCGCCTTCTCTCTCCTCAGTGAAACTCAGGCCTCCACCCCAGCCACCTGCAGCTGCCGCATGTGACACCTTCCCTGGGAAGACAGGATCTTAATTCCCTGCCGTATCCAAGGAGAAATTTGATGGACAGTTTTTTCCTTCTACTGGAGCAGCATCATTATTTTCTAGTAAATTCTAACCTGGAAACGCAGAGTATGATTCCTTATCAGGCAAGTACCTTGCATTGATTACATATGCCATCAAATTTTGAATTTTTAAAAAATTTATTCATTTTTTAATTGAAGGATAATTGCTTTACAGAATTTTGTTGTTTTCTGTCAAACCTCAACATGAATCAGCCATAGGTATACACATATCCCCTCCCTTTTGAAACTTCCTCCCATCTCCCTCCCCAGTGCACCCCTCTAGATTGATACAGTGCCCCTGTTTGAGTTTCCTGAGACACAGCAAATTCCCGTTGTCCATCTATTTTAATAAGCGGGGAGAGTGTCTTTCACAGCAGGGATTCCTCCCCAGGTACTTTTCTGGGGGATTTCTTTTTTTGTGTGAACTCTAACTTCATCCAGTATTTCTCCCCGGAGGTTTTGCTTCTTCTCTGGATGGCCCTCCCTGTGAGAAGTCAGGCTACTTCTCCTCAGGGTGGGTTGTTATTGTTCTTGTTGTTTAGTCACTTCAGTTGCATCTAACTCTTTTGCAACCCTATGGACTGTAACCCACCAGGCTCCTCTGTCCATGGAGTTTTCCAGGCAAGAATACTGGAGTGGGTTGCCATGCCCCCATCAGGGGATCTTCCTGACCCAGGAATCGAACCCGTGAATCCTGCATTGGCAAATGGATTCTTTACCTCTGAGCCACATGGGAAGCCACTCAGACTGAGTTTTGTTCAGTTGCTCAGTCGTGTCCAGCTCTTTGCAACTCCATGGACTGCAGCACATCAGGCTTCCCTGTCCTTCACCATCTCCAAGAGTTTGCTCAAACTCGTGTCCAGTGAGTTGATGATGCCATCCAATCATCTCATCCTCTGTCACACTCTTCTCCTCCTGCCCTCAATGTTTCCCAGGATCAGGGTCTTTTCCAGTGAGTCTGCTCTTTGCATCAGGTGGCCAAAGTATTGGAACTATGGCTGGGAGACCTGGGCGAAATAGTTCATCTGCAGCTAATTTTCTCTTGCGGCTTCAAAAAAAAAAAGTCTTTAAATTCTAAATCAGATTTGTTGATGAGCTGTGGAAACCTCTGAATTTAAGGGAGCAGATGGCTGCAACCATGGATTTGACAAATCTCATCCCTTAGGCAGTGGGTGCCCTTAGAGTCGATGTATTTGTCCTACAGCCTATGAATATTTTATGGATGTCCTTTTGTGTTCATTAATGGGGCCTGAACTGTACAGTCGCCTGGAATAAGACCTAAAGAATACCCTCTCCTGACCTCGGCCCCTGAATGATTTATGGAGATGAGCTAGGCCTGTAAGAGATTCCGTATTTCCAGACACTTTTCAACAAAGAGGGAAGTAAGTTTATGCTCGTAAAGAGAGTGAGCTCTTTGGGGGAGTTTAGTGTGAAATCTGTGTGTTCGGGGAAGGCTTTTACTTCTGGATCTTCAGGGATGAGGAGGATTTTTTTTTTTAATAATTTTATTTACTTATGTTTTGCTATGCTGAGTCTTCATTGCTCAGGCTTTTCTCTAGCTGTGACGAGTGGGAGCTACTCTCTAGTTGGGGTGGGCAGGCTTCTCATTTCAGGGGCTTCTCTTGCGGAGCACGGGCTCTACAGCACAGGCTCTGCAGTAGGGGTGCTGGGGCTTAGTTGCTCCGTGGCATGTGGGATCTTCCCAGACCGGGGATCGAACCGGTGTCTCCGCATTGACAGGCAGGTTCTTTACCACTGAGCCACCAGGGAAGCCCAGAATGGAGTTTACATTTCCTCAATAAGGAGGGCAACGTGATGTTTGAAAAGACCTTCCAGCCCATCACCCGTGCTTATTTTGTGCCTGGAATTTCTTGTCCCTGTAGAATATCAGTCAAAATAATGAATGTAAAGCCCTCCTCTTGTCTCCTGGCCCTTCCATTCTGTGTCTTTTAAATTGAAATAGTTCAGTCTCCTGGTACAGATGGAGTTGGCTGTGCGCCTGTCACCTGGAGCAATACCAAAGACAAGACATCATCATGACTGGGTTCTCCACATAATTAGAGATCAGACCCACACAGATGCGGGTTCAGTCTCTAGGTCAGGAAGATCCCCTGGAGGAGGACATGGCAACCCACTCCAATATTCTTGCCTGGGGAATCCCATGGACAGAGGACGCTGGCGGGCTACAGACCATAGGGGCGCAAAGATCAGACACGGAGCAACTTAGCGTGCACACACACACACGCGTAACTTACATCCGCGTGTCACAGGATGCTCATACGGGACAGAGCCAGAAGTGAACACTAACGTGTAGGACTAGCACAGGTGCCTATATGAAGAAAACAGGTCGAGTGTTAGAAGTTAGCTGGCAGAGGGAGGGAAGACATCCTAGGAAAGATAGAAATGTGAGCAAAAGTGCAGGGTAAGAGAGACCTCCCAAGTCATGAGGGGCAAGCAAGGGGGTGATTTGGTGTTTGTTCAGCTGTGTCCGACTCTTAGTGACCCCATGGACTGTAGCCTGCCAGGCTCCTCTGTCCATGGGATTTTTCAGGCAAGTATACTGCAGTGGTTTGCCATTTCATTCTCCTGTAAATAAGGGGATGCCACCTTCTATAATGAAGTAAAATCCAGGGGTGTGAGGTTGGTATGAAGAACCCTGGAATCTCAGATCTCTACTTCTGATTGACTTGTGTTGTGGTCTTTCCCCCATCCCCACTGCCTTCACCGCATCGGCCTCAGAGGCAGATTTCTTCCCTTTTAAAGCTCTGTCAAAAGTCCCTTCTTTTGCTTCCCCCTAGCATAGGTCAAATACACATACATTTAATAAAAATTTACTAATGGGGGAGGAATAAATCAGGAGTTTGGGATTAACACAGACATGCTACTGTATATAGCATAATCAACAAGCACGTACTGTATAGCATGGGGAACTCTACTCAATATTCTGTAATAACTTCTGTGGGAAAAGAATCTGAAAAAGAGATGTATATATATGAGATATATGTATCTATATAACTGAACCACTTACTATACACCCCAAACTAGCACAACATTGTAAATTGACTATACTCCAGTATGGGGACTTCCCTGGTTGTCCAGTGGCTAAGACTCCATGCTCCCAGTGCAGAGGGCCTGGGTTCGATTACTGGGCAGGGAACTAGATCCCACACGCCTCAAGTAAAGATACTGTATCCTGCAACTAAAACCCAGGACAGACTAGATAAATATATTAAAAGAAAGAAATTACAAAAAGACTGTATTCCAGTAAAAATAAAAATTAAATTAAAAAAAATTTATTACACACAAAGAGAAGGGGGGAAAAAAAGGCAACTAGGAACTTCTCTGGTGGTTCAGTGGCTAAGACTTTGTGCTCCCAATGCATTGGGCCTGAGTTCGATCCCTGGTCAGGGAACTAGATCCCACATGCTGCAACTAAGACCTGGTGAAGCCAAATAAATGAAAAAAGTAGTAATAAACAAATACTTTTTTAAAAAGGAAACTAATTTGTTAAGTAATCAAGTTTCAGAGGTATACCTTACTCTCTAGGGCTCATAAACCCTAGATTCCAACTGAAATCCCAGTGAAAGAGGGATCTACCCTACCGAGCACACTTCAGGGGATACCTCAGCCTTCAACACCCAAGACAATTCTCCCAAACATCGAAATCTCTCACAATCCAAGCAATTCCATTCAGCTTCCTGAGCCCGAGTTGTGGCTTTATGATTTCAGGAGAAACCTAATTCGATGACCCCAAAGTGCATGACCCCTTGCCCAGGACGAAAGCTTGCTTTCTGCCCAGAGGTATCTTTGGGGGAGGGGTCATGCAGAGTCTTTGAAAGCCACAACTGTAGAAGGCTTAGAATAGGAGCGTGGCAACAGGGATGGAATAAACAGGTATGAGAGACATGGCTTTTGATGGCAAGGCACTCATATGAGCTTTTTACAATTATTATTATTTTTTTTTAAAGACAAAGCTTCTTTTTAAAATATTTATTTATTTCTTTGGCTCTGCTGGGTCATAGCTGTGGCATGTGTGTTCTTAGTTCCCCACCCAGGGATGGATCCCGGGCCCCCTAAACTGCTGGTCCGCCAGAGAAGTCCCCTGCAATTTGTACTCCTGTAGCTACTCTTATGCAGACTGGTGTTTCTGTCCTCTGTCCCCTTTCTTTCATGCCAGCTTTCTGTACCTCTCAGCTGTTACTTCAGCTATTGGCTTAATCTCTTTCCCTGTCCCAACAGCTCTGGAAATGGCTGGAGGACCCTACCTTTGACCTCCCCATGATCTCCCAAAGCAGTCCACTGAACCTCCTCTTTTCCCAGCGCACAGCCCTTAAAGGGGGTTCCCACGCTGAGAAACAAACAAAAGAGGCAGCAAAACAAATGAAGAAGTTACAAAATTTCCAGGAATCTAACCAAACTCATCTCACACGCTAGCAAAGTAATGCTCAAAATTCTCCAAGTTAGGCTTCAACAGTACATGAACCAAAAACTTCCAGATGTTCAAGCTGGATTTAGAAAAGGCAGAGGAACCAGAGATCAAATTGCCAGCATCCATTGGATCATAGAAAAAGCAAGAGAATTCCAGAAAAAAATCTACTTCTGCTTTATTGACGAAGCCAAAGCCTCTGACTATTTGGATCACAACAAACTGAAAAATTCTTCAAGAGATGGGAATGCCAGACCACCTTACCTGCCTCTTGAGAAATCTGTATGCAGGTTAAGAAGCAAAAGTTAAAACCAGATATGGAACAATGGACTGGTTCGAAATTGGGAAAGGAGTACTTTAAGGTTGTATATTGTCACCCTGCTTATTTAACTTATATGCAGAGTACATCATGAGAAACGCTGGACTGGATGAAGCACAAACTGGAGTCAAGATTGCTGGGAGAAATATCAATAATCTCAGATGACACCACCCTTATGGCAGAAAGAGAAGAGGAACTAAAGAGCCTCTTGATGAAAGTGAAAGAGGAGGGTGAAAAAGCTGGCTTAAAATTCAACATTCAAGAAACTCCGATCATGGCAATCTGCTCCCATCACTTCATGGTAAACAGATGGGGAAACAATGGAAACAGTGACAGACTTTATTTTCGTGGGCTCTGAAATCACTGCAGATAGTGACTACAGCCATGAAATTAAAAGATGCTTCCTCCTTGGAAGGAATGCTATGACCAACCTAGACAGCATATAAAAAGCAGAGACATTACTTGGCTGACAAAGGTCCCTCTAGTCAAAGCTATAGTTTTTCTAGTAGTCATGTATGGATGTGAGAGTTGGACTATAAAGAAAGCTGAGCAAAGGAGAATTGATGCTTTTGAATTCTGGTGTTGGACAAGACTCTTGAGAGTCCCTTGGACTGCAAGGAGATCAAATCAGTCAATCCTAAAGGAATCAGACCTGAATATTCATTGGAAGGACTGATGCTGAAGCTGAAACTCCAATACTTTGGCTACCTGATGTGAAGAATTGACCTATTGGAAAAGACCCTGATGCTGGGAAAGATTGAAGGCAGGAGGTGAAGGGGACGGCAAAGGATGAGATGGTTAGATGGGATCACTGACTTAATGGACATGAGTTTGAGCAAGCTTGGGAGTTGGTAATGGACAGGGAAGCTGGGCGTGCTGCAGTCCATGGGGTCGCAAAGAGTCGGACATGATTGAGTGACTGAACTGAACCAAACTTCTTGGCCCTTAAGGACAGTCACCAACTCTTTTTGATCTCTGTATCCCAAGCACCTAACACTGTAATGCCAAGCACAAGGTAGGGAAGTTTGTTGACGAAAATACTTAAAAAAAATTTTTTTTGACTGAACCACCCAGCATGTGGGATCTTAGTTCCCCAACCAAGGATCCATCCTGCACCCCTTGATTTGGAAGCGCGTAGTCTTAACCCTTGAACTGCCAGGGAAGTCTCAGCTGACTAAAATAATAAATAGATTAAAACAAGGAGAACAGAGTGATGTCATAGAAAGTAGGACCATCAAGAAGGGGATGGTTGATAACACTAAATATCACAGAGAAATCAAATCAGATGAGAACGGAAAGGCACTCTGCTGGCTTTGCTATTTGAGGCGTGATGGTACTCCTGGCCAGGATGGGTCTAAGGGGGCTGAAGGGCTGGCAGCGTGATTGAATTGGTTGACTAAGGGAGGTGAGGAAGGAAGACAGTGGGTGTAGATCATCTGGGGACGCTTGGCTATGGAGGAGGCAGAAGGGCTGGTAACTAGAAGTGGACTCAGGGTTGAGGGAAAGTGATGAAGATGGTAACGGCTCTGGAGGACTGGGAGAGGGAACTGAGGGCCACACTGAGACCAAAGAGCACAGATTTCTGTGGGCACCAAGGTGCTTGGGTGTGTGCTTCCTCCAGCAGGGTTTCTGGGCCCAATTCCAGCACGTGTGTGCGTGTGTGTGTTGGGGGCTCCCCACACCAACAAGTGATTCTTGGACCCCAGCAGAGACTGAGAATTCACCTCAATTCTGACACCATTTACCTGGACATAGAATCAGATTCCATACGTAAAAGACTTGGTCTCACAAGACCTCCTGCCACCACAGATGCCAGCGTTGAAACCCAGGTTGTCCCCTGTGCTCCTGACTCTCCGGGTTTGAGTTAGGGGTTCCAGTGGCCCTGTCTAACTCAGGATGCTAATTCCAAGTCCAGGTTGTTACCTGTACTTCTGACCAATGGGCTGTAGATAAGAAGTTCCCATGGCTCCCTCCCTGGTTTCAATTCATTTGCTAGAACGACTCACAAAACTCAGGACAACACATTTACTCACTAGATTTTGTTATAAAAAGATATTAAAGAATAGGAATCAGCAGCTAGGTGAAGAGGTATAGAGGATGAGGTCCCCTGGTGGCTCAGATGGTAGTCTACCTGCAATGCAGGAGACCAGGGTTTGATCCCTGGGTCAGGAAGATCCCCTGGAAAAGGGAATGGTACCTCACTCCAGTATTCTTGCCTGGAGAATCCCATGGACAGAGGAGCCTGGTAAGCTACATCCATGGGGTCGCAAAGAGTTGGACACAATTAACACTTTCTTTCACTTTTCCAGACAAAGGAGTGTCTGTCCTCATAGAGCTTTGGGGCCCATTTTTGGAGTTTCCACATGGAAACTCTGGGCCCCAAAGCTGTTCTTTTAGGGTGTTTGTGGAGGCTCTGTTACAAACACATGGTTGACAAATCCTTGCCAATCATGGTGACTGATTTCACCTCAAGCCCCCTCCCTGGAGGTTAATCACAGGTTGGTCCCATTGGTAATCAATGCCCAGCCTTAGATGTTTTCCAAAAGATGCTTCATTAACACAACAAAAGACACCTAGATCATTCTCAACCCTGAGAAAATTCCAAGGATTTGGGGAGCTATGGGCCAGCAAAACAATTGTAGTTGAAGGTCAAATACATATGAGACAAAGATTTTGGTTCTCTGAGTGACCACATATGTATTTCTTGTAAATCACAGCATGACACTGACTTCGTGTGGGACCACGAGGGAAGGGAAGTGACCTAAGTTTGGGAACTTGAAGGGCATGAGTGGTGGTGATGGCTCAGTCGAGAGGGAGGTTCAAACTAGAGATGTAAGAAAGTGGGATTTCCCGGGTGGCACTAGTGGTAAAGAGCCCAGCTGAGAATCCAGGTAGACCTAAGAGATGTGGGTTCAATTCCTGGGTCAGGAAGATCCCCTGGAGGAGGGCCTTGCATTTGTAATCTTGCCTGGAAAATCCAATGGACAGAGGAGCCTGGGGGACTACAGTCCAAGGGGTCGCAAAGACTTGGACATGACTGAAGCAACTTAGTATGCACGTGGGTAAGAAAACGAGCCCCCGAGGGAGCTCGAGTATGAGGAAACAGGTAAGCTGAGGAACTGGAGCTTAAAAACTGCGTTCATGCTTGGCAGCAGGACAGTGAGTCATGCTGGATGATGTGGAGGCTGTGGCTGAGTTATTGAGTTTCATAGGTGGAACCCTCTAGATCATGGCAAGATTCAGGTGTGGTCAGGAAAGGCTGAGGGACCCAAGGAAGCACCAGATGCTATGTGAAGCAGGATGGGTGGTGGCAGTGGTCTCAAGGCCTACTCAAGGGCACACAGGGAGACCCAGAATCTGCATTTAGGAACCTCTTACTCAGGCCAGTGTACAAGTTAATTGTCCTGTGAAGTCTCAGTTCCCCATCTGTCAAAGGCTGTAATGATATCACCAAGCCTCATGGGATCATTGTAGAAATTAACAGATCATGTATGTGGGGTGCTGAGCACAATATCTGGTAATAAGCACTTGATAAATATCTAAAAAATAAATGCTATGGTGTATGTGCAGGAAGAACACTCACATGAAAAATACATAAGAGGGCACTTAGGGATTATCTTCTTTGTGGAAACAAAGAATCAAATTTGTGTTTGCATTCCAACCCTGCAGCTTACTAGCCCTGTGATGACTTGAGGCAAGTCATTTCACCTGTTTGCAGTTAATCACGATGCTGAGTTGTTAATATCTTTGCCCCAATGTATCAAGTGACTGCTTACTAAGTACCAGGGATTGTACTGGGTGTGGGAGAGAAAGAGACTTGAAAAAGACACTCTTCCATGCTCACAGAACACCAGAAGGGATGGGAAGAGACAGTTATCATTGGAGAAACTTAGAGCTTTGGCAAAGCTGAATTCGAGGCATGCAGAAAAATCCTTAATTATTCTGGAGAGATTTTTTTTCCCCCCTACCCTGATGAAGATTAGCTCATTCCCTCCTTTAAAAAAAAAAAATTATATATATATATATATAAATTAGCTTCTAGTTCCTCCTTTATTTTTTTTAACTGTAGTAGGGTTTTAGATACTATTTTGGAACGTAAAATGGTAAAAATTAGATGTTTCAAACTTCCAAGGGCTGAACAACCTGCACAGAGACACGTCATTTGTAAAGTATTGTAGAACTGGGGTCAGAGCATGATAGCAGCACAGTGGCTCCTTCAATAAGTTTATCAGGTCCAGTTTCTCCTTCTGTAACATGAGGAGAGTGGTCACTGCTTCACAGAGTTAGTGTGGGGATTAATGAGTTAATACATGTAAACACTTAGGACGGTGCCTGGCACGTGGCGATCATTCAGTTTGTGAGTTCTCCTTATTTTATAAAGTGACAGTCTTCCAGGGAAAAATGTCTTCCTCAATCTGCACAGGGACCATTAGAAACTGTGGATCAAAGCAACAAGATGATAAACTGGAAGCTGGTTTCATTTTTAAATTTTTATTGGAGTACAGTTGCTTTACAGTGTTGTGTTAGCTTCTACTGTTCAGCAAAGTGAATCAGTCGTATGTATACATATATCCAGGCTTCCCAGGTAGCTCAGTGGGTAAAGAATCTGCCTGCAAGGCAGGAGATACAGGAGACATGGGTTTGATTCCTAGGTTGGGAAGATTCCCTGGAAGAGGGCATGGCAACCCATTCCAGTATTCTTGCCTGGTGAATCCCATGGCCAGGGGAGCCTGGCGGGCTACAGTCCATAGTGTCACAAAGAGTCAGACATGACTCAAGTGACTGAGTGCACACACACACACACACAAACACACATGTACATATATTCCCGTTTAGTGTTTTTTGTTTGGATTTCCTTCCCATTTAAGTCACCACAAAGCACTGGGTAGAATTAACAATTTGTTTTAGAATAAGTCGATCTGCAAAGGGTCTGGACAAAAAACCCGAGGGCCCTTCTTTTCAACACAGCCGAAATTCAACTGTCTTGACTGCAGCATCTACCCCATAAATATCGGTTGAGTTATTCAGTCCTTGCTTTGCAAGACAACGTCCACAGAGTGCCTTATATATGAGTTTTCTCATAGTTCAAAAGAGAGAAACCTCGACTTTCCCTCTCTCCTGGAGGGAGTCTGACACAGCACTCTCAGCCAGGTGAGGGGAGCTCTCAGGTTACCTGGTGTGAAAGCCCCCAGGGTCCTGGGCTGGGCAGCAGGTTGTAACTTGCATCTCAGTCTTTCTATCTCAGGAAATTTTCCCTGATAAGATAAAGGCATTCCTAGTCTCTGGCACTTGCCTCGCCTTTATTGCAGAAGTCAAAAGAGGGAGATGAGTGTGAAATAGAGGTCAAAAGGAAGTGTAGCTCACAGGGGTGTTTCTCTACAGTCCCTTGGGAAGCTTCTGTCATTTCTTCCAATCAAACGTTTCCAGGACAATTCAAATGGTTTTGGAACTTTAGAGAGAGTCCTCACCTCTTCCCTGTTATATTCCCCCACCTCTTCAATTTCTCAGGGGCTTTCTCCTCTTGGAAATTTGAGCTTAAACTGAAATACAGTGTTTCTGCAGAAACTGGAAGCCTTCTCTTTTTCTGCCTTCCTTGTTTCTGTTCAAAAAGCTAGATTCAAGTTGTCATCAGAACTGGCCTTCTAAAAAGAAAATTTATGAGTTCAGCTCAGTTCAGTTGCTCAGTTGTGTCTGACTCTTTGCAGTCTCATGGACTGCAGCACGCCAGGCCTCCCTGTCCATCATCAACTCCCGCAGCTTAATCAAACTCATGTCCATCAAGTTGGTGATGCCATCCAACCTCTGTCGTCCCCTTCTCCTCCTGCCTTCAATCTTTCCCAGCATCAGGGTCTTTTCCAATGAGTCAGTTCTTTACATCAAGTGGCCAAAGTATTGGAGTTTCAGCTTCAGCATCAGTCCTTCCAGTGAATATTCAGGATTGATTTCCTTTAGGATGGACTGGTTGGATCTCCTTGCAGTCCATGGGACTCTCAAGAGTCTTCTCCAACACCACAGTTCAAAAGCATCGTCTTGGACGCTCAGCTCTCTTTATAGTCCAATTCTCACATCCATACGTGACTACTGGAAAAACCATAGCTTTGACTAGATGGACCTTTGTTGACAAAGTAATGTCTCTGCTTTTTAATATGTTAGGTTGGTCATAGCTTTTCTTCCAAGGAGCAAGCGTCTTTTAATTTCATGGCTGCAGTCATTATCTGCAGTGATTTTGGAGCCCCCAAAAATAACATCTGTCACTGTTTTTATTGTTTCCCCATCTATTTGCCATGAAGCAATGGGAGCAAATGCCATGATCTTAGTTTTCTGAATGATGAGTTTTAAGCCAACTTTTTCACTTTCCTCTTTCACTTTCATTAAGAGGCTCTTTAGTTCTTCTTTGCTTTCTGCTATAAGTGTCATCTACATGTCTGAGGTTATTGAGATTTCTCCTGTCAATCTTTCATTCCAGCTTGTGCTTCATCCAGTCCAGCATTTCTCATGATGTACTCTGCATATAAGTTAAATAAGCAGGGTAACAATATAAAGCCTTTGACATACTCCTTTCCTGATTTGGAACTAGTCTGTTGTTCCATGTCCAACAAGATGGTAGGTGCTGGAGTGTTGGTCAAACAGAAAATGCCAAGAGTGAACATCGACATTTTAGGAATCAGCGAACTAAAATGGACTGGAATGGGTGAATTTAACTCAGATGGCCATTTTATCTACTACTGTGGGCAAGAATCCCTTAGAAGAAATGGAGTAGCTCTCAAAGTCAAGAGTCTGAAGTGCAGTACTTGGATGCAATCTCAAAAATGACAGAATGATCTCTGTTCGTTTCCAAGGCAAAACATTCAATATCACAGTAATCCGAGTCTATGTCCCAACTGGTAATGCTGAAGATGCTGAAGTTGAATGGTTCTATGAATACCTACAAGACTTTCTAGAACAAATACCGAAAAAAGATGTCCTTTTCATCATGGGGGACTGGAATGCAAAAGAGGGAAGTCAAGAAATACCTGGAGTAACATGCAAATTTGGCCTTGGAGTACAGAATGAAGCAGGGCAAAGGCTAATAGAGTTTTGCCAAGAGAACCCACTGGTCATAGCAAAAACCCTCTTCCAACAACCCAAAAGAGGACTCTACACATAGACATCACCAGATGGTCAATACCAAAATCAGATTGGTCATATTCCTTGCAGCCAAAAATGGAGAAGTTCTACACAGTAGCAAAGACAAGACCGAGAGCTGACTATGACTCAGATCATGAACCCCTTATTGTGAAATTCAGACTTAAATTGAAGAAAGTAGGGAGAATCACTAGACATTTCAGTTATGACCTAAATCAAGTCCCTTATAATTATACAGTGGAAGTGACAAATAGTTTCAAGGGATTAGATCTGATAGAGTGCCTGAAGATCTATGGATAGAGGTTTGTGACATTGTACAGGAGGCAGTGATCATGACCATCCCCAAGAAAAAGAAATGCAAAAAGGCAAAATGGTTACAAATAGCTGTGAGAAGAAGAGAAATGAAAGGCAAAGGAGAAAAGGAAAGACATACCCATCTGAATGCAGAGTTCCAAACAATAGCAAGGAGAAATCAGAAAGCCTTCCTCAATAATCAGTGTAAAGAAATAGAGGAAAACAACAGAATGGGAAAGACTAGAGATCTCTTCAAGAAAATTAGAGATACCAAGGGAACATTTCATGCAAAGATGGGCACAATAAAGGACAGAAATGGTATGGACCTAACAGAAGCAGAAATATTAAGAAGAGGTGGCAAGAATACCCAGAACTTTATTAAAAAGATCTTCACGACCCAGATAATCACGATGGTGTGATCACTCACCTAGAGCCAGACATCCTGGAATGGGAAGTCAAGTGGGCCTTAGGAAGCATCACTATGAACAAAGCTAGTGGAGGTGATGGAATTCCAGTTGAGCTATTTCAAATCCTGAAAGATGATGCTGTGAAAGTGCTGCACTTAATGTGCCAGCAAATTTGGAACACTCAACAGTGTCCACAGGACTGGAAAAGGTCAGTTTTCATTCCAATCCCAAAGAAAGGCAATGCCAAAGAATGCTCTAACTACTGCACAATTGCACTCATTTCACACGCTAGCAAAGTAATGCTCAAAATTCTCCATGATAGACTTCAACAGTATGTGAACCATGAACTTCAAGATGTTCAAGCTGATTTAGAAAAGGCAGAGGAACCAGAGATCAAATTGCCACCATCCGCTGTATCATCTAAAAAGCGAGAGAGTTCCAGAAATCTTCTACTTCTGCTTTATTGACTATGCCAAAGCCTTTGACTGTGTGGATCACAACAGACTGTGAAAAATTCTTAAACAGATGAGAATACCAGACCACGAGATGATAAAAGAGGTATCAAGTGAACAGTGGATGCCCAGGAACCTCGGCACACTTCAAACCTTTATTTGTTATAACTTGCATATTGTGAGATAGTTAATAGGAAATATGTTTCAGTCCAGAATAAACTCTGGTGTCAGTCCAAGGGCCACAACAGTTTTTTCAGTGTTCCTCAGTCCATGGGGTTTCTCAGGAAAGAATACTCAAGTGGGTTGCCATTTCTTCCTCCAGGGGATCTTCCCGACCCAGGGTTTGAACCTGCATTGGCAGGCAGATTTCTTTACCACTGAGCCACCTGGGAAGCTGTTTTCAATGCCAAATAAGGACAAAAGTGTAGCAGTGAGGGTTTTTTTAGCCAAGAAATTATTTCAATATAAAAATACATTCTATGTGACCTGTCTTTTTTTTTTTTAAAGAATGATATTGATAGTAAATAGCAATTTGTTGGTCTATTAATTTTTAAAGAATTTACTTAGTAAAATTAAAAAGTTGGAAAATCTAAATTGGTTCTCCTTATTTGTTTACTGGGCTGTGAAAATTAAAAGATTTTGTCCAGCTGAGAAGATCCTCTGAAATCTCAGAGGAAATGCCCCTAAGAAAGAAATTCCCTACCTGTAAAGAGTGCCTCTGGGATTGCATTTTCTATCTTGAATCTTTTTCCATCCTTATTTTTAAATTGAGGTATAATTAACATATTAGTTTCAGGTGTAGAACATACTGATTTACTTTTTTTAGTTGTGGTAAAACATACCTACCAAATGTACCATTTTAACCATTTGTAGGTGTTCAGTTCAATGGCATAAAATACACTCACATTCTTGTGCAACTATCACCACCATCCATCTCTAGAACCTCTTTTTTTTGGCCATGCTGCATGGCATGTGGGATCCTAGCTCCCCAACCAAGGATCAAACCTGTGTCCCTTGCCTTGGAAACACGGAATCTTAATCACTGGATCTCTAGGGAAGCACCTGTTGCTGCTGTTGTTGCGACATTCAGGTGTGTCTGACTCTTTGCGACCCCCATGGACAGCAGCAAGCCAGGCTTTGTGGTCCTTCACCATCTCCCAGAGTTTGCTCAAACTCATGTCCATTCAGTTGTTGATGAACCTTTCTAATCTTCCCAAAGAGAAACCCTAACTTCCTATTCCCCTTCCTTTCAGCCCCTAGCAACCCCCATTCTACCTTCAGTCTCTGAATCATGATTCTAGGTACCGCATATAAGTGCAATCATACACTGCTTTCTTTTTTGTATCAGGCTCATTTCATGTTGTGTTAATTTCTGCTGTACAGCAGAGTCCGCCAGTCATATATATTTATTCTTTTCTGTGATGGTTTATCATAGGATATTGAATATGGTTCCTCCTACTATACATCTCTTTATTATACTAAACATCTCTTAGAGATGTTTTTAAACTTTTGGACAACTCTTATTTGTACTGAAGCTCTTTCAACAATAGGATGGTTGGCCCAAGGGCAAATCTTGCCAGCTTTCTGTGTTTACTCATCTGTAAAACTGTTCTGAGTTCTGTTCTATCATTTAAACACATCCAAGCAGATCTGCCTCTTATAAAGGTGGCCACTGCTATTCAGTTTCTATCAGTATTCCTAATATGTAATGTAGGCCCAGCATTGCATGTAAAAACTTCCCAGTTTTCATGCATTGGCTAATTCCATTGGGCCAGATGTGACATATTTGCAGGCCCCATCTTGCCCACAGGCTACCAGGTAGCATCTCTGCTAGGGTTTAACAAAACCACATTTTAGTGTGACTTCATTGATTCATTGATGTAATAAATGTTTACCGAGTCTCTACTACAGGCTAGGTTACACATATAACATATAGTTTTTAAAATACAAAATAGGAGAGACAGTGTTGCAGCATAAATGTTATAACTGAACAAAATAATGACTTTTATTAAGCACATATGTGCCAGGGAGTTTTAAGCGCTTCATCTGTATTAACTCATTGAACCTGACTAGGAACCTATACAGTAGGCATTCTCATCGTCTTCATTTTAAATATGCAAAAGACAAGCACAGAGTGGTCAAATTGCTTGTCTGGCCACACAGCTGGAAACTGTTAAGGATGGATTTGAACCCCGCTTGATGCTTGAGCCCAGGTCTTGACTGGGACAGGGAGTGGCTGGTATAGGATAACCTGTGGATTTATGAAGATCTCTGGAAGAGGTAACTTTTGCTTTGCCTTCAAGGGTGATTTCAGCAAACAAGGTGGGGAGGGCAATCCAGGCAGAGGAAATAATTTGAGCCTGGGATCAAACACAATATTGGCAGGAAATGAGTCTGAAAGAGGTCGCAAGGTCGCCAATGCCATTTTTCAACTGTTTGTTTTCAGGTGAGGTATCAGCTCATCGACAGCTTATGTCTCAGTACTAACCGCAAGGGAGAGGATGGCGTTGAAGCAGAAGGGTATTTTACAAGCTCCAGAGAGCGAAGCGCGCCCGAAGCCCTGCCGGCCTACCCGAGACCACCGACGGGGACTACAAGTCCCGTCATGCAGCGGGGCGCGCCGGGAGCCCCGGGCCGGCCCCACCCCTCCACAGGCCCCGCCCTTGCCCCGCCCCTCTCGCCCGTAGCCCCCTCCCGCCCGGTCAGCCCCAAAGAGTTGCCCGGTGGCCGCGGCAGACGGAAGCCGAGCGAGAACCTCGGCGGCGGCAGGATGGGAGACTCCAAAGTGAAAGTGGCCGTCCGGATCCGGCCCATGAACCGAAGAGGTGAGAGCCCAGATCGCCCGGGGCCGCCGCGACGGAGGCGGCAGGTGCCTGGCGCGCCCTTCCCTTGGCCCCGGCCGCCGTGTGGGGTCCGGCCGGCCCCGCCCCTGAAATCCGCGTCCGGGCGAGGGGGCGGCCAGCGCACCCCGAAACCTCGTCCCCCGCGCCCGCCCCGCCTGCGCGGGACGCCCCTCCCCTCGCCGGCACCGAGTCCCGGGGCGCCGCGGGCTCCACGTCCCATCCCGCTGCCCTTCCGCCGGTGCTCCCGCCCCGCTGCCCTTTCGCCCTCCCGTCTCCCTGCCCTTCTAGGAGTGCGCCCGCATCCAGCGCCCCGGGCTCGCTTCCTCCTTCCCCACCCGGTCCCGGTCCCGGGTCCCGTGCCCCGCGTGCCCCTGCTCGCGGCCCTCCAGCTGTCAGAGCGGCCCCGCCCCGGGGGTCCTCGCCCTCCGGCCTGGCCGGGACAGCCGGGGACCCCCAGGCCTCACGTCGGTGGCCCAGGCGTCCAGACCCCGCACCCCCGTGGCTCGCGGCAGGAAAGAGAGCAGGGAGTTGGGCTTATTCCTGAGAAAGCGCTCTAGAGAAAAACTCCTTCCTTTTGGTGTTTCACTTTAATATCCCTTTTAACCTGGACGGTCAGAAAGACTTGTAAATACTTTGATTGAACTTGGGGAGAGGAGTTGCCCGCCCCCACCCCATCCCCCGCTTTTTTTTTTTTTTTTTGACTGTTGAGAAAGTTTTGCTTTTGCTTGAAGTCATATTCGTCATCTCTCAACAATAAATAGCTTAGGTGCCAAGATTCTTGTGAAATTGTATCTTTCAGGCATTCTCTCAATTCTGCAGGGAGGGTAGAGAAAGCAGATAAACCGAGTACATTTTAAATCCTCTTTAGAAAAGAGTCAGATGGAGTAGAGAAAACCTAACTCAAGTCAGAAGAGGTGGGCTGGGCCTTGGCTTTAATGCTTAACTAGGCTCGTGACGGGACAAGTTACTTTAAATGAGATATTGAAAACACCTCCTATACCAGGTAATACTAGTGGGGGGGGGGTGGGGGGGAAAAAAATCATTAGAGTCCCAGGAGATGACTTTTCAATTGGTAAGGCTCTCAGTGCGAATATTCGTGTAAGTAACAGAATCATTAAGTCGTTTTCACAACTTATTTGTTCATAGTTCAGTGTGGTTTAGGTCTGTGTAGAAATTGGTTTGCTTTCTGGTTGTCTTTGCTGTATGTTGAGACACACAGATCAACAGGTTGACTCACTGGCTTTTTTTTTTTTTTTTTTTTGAGTTGGTGATTCCTCCTGTCGTTGCTTGGTTGGCTAAAGGCTGTCAGATGACACACAAGAATTTTTCCCTAAGAACTTAACTACTTTACCTTCTCAAAGAGTGCACGTTTTGGGTCTTCAGTCTTGGCCTCACCAGCTGCACACTCTGACAAAATGAAAGAACTTAGATGAACCATGAAAGTTTCCGAAAGCTTCTGGTCTTAAAGCAGTTCAGGCAGCTTTATTTCAGTTCATTTCAAGCATATTACCATCACAGTGATTTAGAAACAAAACAAAACACGAAGCCACAGAAAAGGCAAAGTAGCTGGGATTTGATTCTGTAAGGGTGATTTCAGCACATTTAAAAAATTTCCTGTTCACCGAAAACTTGGGAAATGTCAGTGCTAAAAAGAGGCAGTTAACTCTCAATTAAAATTCTTCATTCTTTCCCTCCCGCTGCTTTGAATTTCAGTTTTCCAGGGGAAGTACTATCCTTTTTACTTACACATAGTCATTGATTAGATTGTAAGTGTCAGTATTAGAGTTTCAAGGGATGCATAGAGTAATACTTACAGTTTTGGAGTAGACGTTAGCTGTTCTTTTGAACTCATTTTAAAATTAAGGTGTAAGCATAGATCCTTTACCCTTTAAATAGAAGTGCATTATTTGTGGTAAACTGCCTCTTTGATTTAGTGCCATCTCTTACAGTTCCTGAGTGCATGTGGACTTTTTTTTTTTCAGTGATTGTTATAGATAATTAAAAGTGGTTCTATTTCTGTTTTGTCCTAAAGGAGTCATTTACATACATCTCGAGGATCTAGTGGAATACAATGGAGTGGAATTCTGAAGCCAGTGATTTTTAAACTGCTGTGTAGAGTTTGCTTAAAAAGGCTAAAACCAAGCCATATTCCTTTCCAGTAATTATGAAAAAAATTATTTGACCAATTATTACTTCTGGGAAAACTAATGTATTAAGTAATAGTATATAATTATGGTGAATGGTAAACTTTTCGTCATAATTGTTTCTCCCTTGGCAGATTAGTGCCAGAAGCAATCTCAGAAATGACTCTTCACCAGTGAGAATGAGATGAGACTGGATTCCTGGGATGATGTAGTTTTACTCTATAAAGACTTACTTATTTTGTATAATATTTTTCTCTTTTATTTTTCTTCTATTAAAAAAAAATTTTTTAATTGGAAGATAATTGCTTTACAATATTGTGTTGGTTTCTGCCATGTATCATTCTGAATGATTCTTGGAATCCCATTAGCTACCTGTTGAGGAAAATCTTAAATTGGCAAAAAGTTTCTAGTGTACCATTAAGTTCTTCATGTGATTCAGTATCTGACTGGGCTTAGGTATTAAGGTGGATGGTTGGTTTCTTTCCATTTGCTAAACTTTATGTGGGCTTGGGGAACTTAGTTATTTGAACATTCAGCTTTAGGTCTACTTCAGTAATAGCAAGAATTGTAATGATTAATGAATATGCATTTGTCGGGAATATATTTCTTGTTATACATTTTAACATTATACTAAGAAAACAAACAATAAAAAGGAGGAAGTCTCCAACATTCTTTCACCATAACAATTCACACTCGTTTTCTTATTTTCATTTCAGTTTGTATTCACATGCCTGTGTAATTTTACATAGTTTTAATACTACGACTTTTTGTTTTTGCTTTTCTTCCTCTGAAGTATGAACTTGAACAGCTGAAGTCAAAGGGGTTAAGCTTGTTTTGTCATGAGATCTGGGAGTTCTGTTTGCAGTTCTGTTTGTTTGTCTTTTCATGTCATCTCTGAGACGTGTATAGCTCACCAAGTAACCTGGCTGTGTTCTGTGTACTGTAAGGAACACCTGTTCATACATTATTAACCAATCTAATTATTAAATGAGCCGAAGTTTTACACGAATAACTGATGGCACTAGTTAGGTCAGCGACATCTCCTGTTCAGTAATTTGATGTTTTATAACTTTAGATGGCTTAAAAAATATTTAATATTCATTGAATGCCTGCCAGGTGCCTACCTTATATTAGATAGTATGGGATTTTATTGCCTTCCCTCAAGGGACTTCCTGTGGCTTAAATGTGTGTGAGATTAACTATCAAAATAAATCTAGGTAAAAAACTGTTTGGGAAATGTATTTGCTGTCTACCTAACCTGAGGTGTGATGAAACCAAAAATTACATTAGAAATTTAGCTAGAAAGAAGAAAAAAACAGTGAAATGGGTTATTTTGGGTGTTAGGAAGCATGGTCAATACGTTTATTTTAGCAGGGATTTCTCAAGGGTTTGGTTTGCATTTCAGTACTTGATGCAGTGAAAGTCACGGAGAAGAATCATCATTATGGTGAAAGATACAAAGACTAATGTCAAGTAGAAGTCAGTGCTTAAGTGAATTACAGTCTACTATCTCAGTGGATAAGATATTTATAGACGTTAAAAATGATGAAAATCAAAACCATTTAACAAGGAAGACTTCCTTGTGTTAGAAAAAGCAGAATGTAAAACAGTATGTGTAACTGTATGGCTGGACCTACTATTATAGTACTACTATGTAAAAATACCAACAGGAACGGGCAAGGGCTAGAAAGAAATGTGGAAAAATGAGATTGGGTGTTCTTGTTGGGGGAATTTTATTTCCTAAACACTTTCTCTTAGTGTTGGCTGCTATTAGAGCATTCATATTTTTAACGTGTGCTTTACAGTGGGGCTTCCTAGGTGGTTCATTCATTAGGACTCTGGGCTTCCTCTGCAGTGGGCACAAGTTTGATTCCTGATCAGGGAACTGAAATCCTGCATGCTCCGTGGCATGGCCAAGACAAACGAAATAAATACAGTGCGCTTTATGTTGTATGCTCATGAGGAAATGACTGTCCTATGAAAAGATAGGATTACAAGGTAAAAACACCTGTAGCAGATTGCTAGTGACTAAATGCCAGGTGTATGAGAGGGAGATGTAGGAATTTAGAAAGATCCCTCAAAGCCTGGTGATTAGGGAAGTCTTCTCTGTGGAGGGAGGGAGCTTGTGGTTGGAACAGGTTTCCCGTGGGAGAAGAGAGGAGTAGGGGAAATTGGTTCTTTGAGAAGGAAGTACGGCCTGAGAGCAAAGGCACAAGGGGAGGCTCAGAGTTGAGGTAAGCCTGCCAGGGAGGAGGGCTCTGTCAAGGGGACAAGAGACAGGTGAGATTAGAAAGATCAGGCGAGGCTGCAGGGGGCCCAAAAGTCTAGCTTCAGGGTGGCAGGTCCATGTGCCCCGTTCAGCTTTTTATTAATAGAACTTTGTGTGGGTCTCAAGACTCAAGCATGATGAGAAAGATAGCCAGATCTCAGGGCAGGTTGCAAAGCCTGGGTAAGGTAAACTGATTCGGGGCATCGCTGGGCAATGTGGTGAAAAACGAAGCCACCAGAGAGGAAGGAGACCAGTCAACACCAAGTGAGCAGGCGTGAATCCGAAGACAGATGAGGGAGGGAGGGCCAAAAGGGAGAGGACGTATGTATATCTATGGCTGATTCGTGTTGAGGTTTGCAGAAGGCAGCAAAATTCTGTAAAGGAATTATCCTTCAATAATAATAATAATAATAAAAAGGCGAAACTGGGACTGTAGGAGGACCCTGTTGGAAGGACTGTTGGAAGACCCCGGTGGTCAGTGAGGAAGCACATGGTGATCCCCGGGAAGGCAAGGGGCGGGAGGATCTGTTTGAAACAGGAAGGTATTTTCTGACTTGGAACCCACTGCTAGTTCTGAAGCGTTCTCAGAGAGAGATAACTGGTGTTGGAGTTAGGGATTAGGGGTGACTGTGGATGGAAATTTCTGATATATTTTCTGAAACAGAAGACTCTTGTTCTCTTAGCATCTGCTCGATATGCTAATAGAGGACGAGACACATCTATCACAACATTCTTCTGTTTCTACTGTCAGCTCAATGACTGAAAGTGGGATTTATATGCATTGGACCAGAGGCTTTGGGGGAAGAAAGTACAAGTTTATCAAATCAAAATTTGTTTGAATTGGCATTTTATGTTCATCCCTCCCCACTGCTCCATTCCCCTACCCCCCTGCCTCGACTCGCACTTCCATAAAACAGT
This sequence comes from Bos indicus, assembly GCF_029378745.1. Lineage (NCBI taxonomy): Eukaryota > Metazoa > Chordata > Mammalia > Artiodactyla > Bovidae > Bos > Bos indicus. The sequence goes on from NC_091767.1 coordinate 9,271,189, forward strand.
GACCAGTGACAGCTTTTCCATTTCTTAAGTTCTGAAGATGGAAGAAACCACCGGCAAAACTATTGGTTAAGCAGATGAATTGAGCTGCTTACTGGGTGGAAATGGATTTATTATTGATCTCTGTGCTCGCTGATCAGTTTTCCTTTGTATTCAAAAGAGCATGTTCTTAAAGCTTGGCAGGCAGAAGCAGTGTAATCATTAGGAAAGTGTCTGAAACTGGCTGGTGTAAGGGACATGAAGTCCACAAATTAACTGGTACTGGGCTTTAACTCTCAGAAGCTGGTGGTATCTTTAAAAGCTGGTATTGGCTCGGAAGGTAAAGAATCTGCCTGCCGTGTAGGAGACCCAGTTCAATCCTAGGGTCAGGAAGATCCCCTGGAGGAAGAAATGGCTACCTACTCCAGTCTTCTTGCCTGGAGAATCCCATGGACAGAGGAGCCTGGCAGGCTACAGTCCATGGGGTCACACAGAGTCAGACACGACGGAATGACTAATAGACGGAATGAATTAGCCTATTCAATTTAACATGTGTTGATTGGAGGAAAAAATAATAGCTACTTTTTGAGAGTTTTCTATTTGTGAGCTACAGAGTTCATTCCTTTTTATACATTGTTCTTGAAATAAGTTTGAAAGGTGGTTACAGAATTTCTATTGAACACAATCTCAGAGAAGTTAGGTAACTTGCCCAGAATTACAAAACCAGGATTTTGAAGCCTGAATTTCTCCTGTTTTGCCATTAAAGCTTGTGCTTTTACTACTATATCAGACATGATGATCTTTAGAGGGATGCTGCATTCCTGAGTTTGCGTAATTTTCAAAGATGTGCACGATATATGAAAAGCATAAGTCATGATCTTTGACCAACAGAACGTACTGTCTGGTTGGTAGTAAGAGGTACACAAGGTGAGTCAGTTATAAGGATACAGTACATGCATGCTATTTGCTAAGTTGGCTTCAGTTCAACTCTTTGCGACTCTATGGACTGTGGCCTGCCAGGCTCCTCTGTCTATGGGATTCTCTAGAAGAATACTGGAGTGGGTTGCTGTGCCCTCCTCCAGAAGATCTTCCCAAGTCTCTTATGTCTCTTTCACTGGCAGGTGGGTTCACACAGACACACACAAGAATATAGTACACAAGTCAGCAATAGTGCTTTTTTTTTTTGGCCTTGCCAGACGGCGTGTGGAATCTTAGTTCCCTGACCAGGATTTGAACCTCTGCCCCCTGCACTTGAAGCATGGAGTGCCAGGGAAGTCCCAACAGTGTCTTATGAATTAAAGAAATGGGGGTGGGACTTGAAAATGATGAGGAATGGGTTGAAGGCAATTGACCAGGAGGAAGACAAGGCAAGTGGGGTGCATAGCATGAGTTGTTGAACTTAGCAAAAGGTGGATGCAGGAATTAGCCAGATATTTGCAAGAACAGTGGGGAATTTAGCTGTAAAAGTTCAAACAACAGGAAGCATACAGTATCTGTGTAAATAACAGTTAAAGAGAGTACTGAACTAGATTATTTTGGTCAATCTTTCCAAAAATGCTAGGAGAATTTATACGATAACTCATTTTACAGACAAAATGGAAACTTGGACAGAGTTACTGCTTGCACCAAATCACATGATTATCAGGTAGAGGAACGGAGGATTGGAATCTGGGCAGTTGAACTCTGGAGCCACAGCCTTTAAATTCTGTGCTTTCTCGGAAAAGCTGGAAGAATGTGGCGAGTGGGGGACGAGAGGAGTGATGGAAGGTGGCTTCACTGAAATCAAGAGGTTTGTGGGGAGCAGAGCAGAATGAAGTTATTGAAGTGAGGCTCAGGCAGATTCAGGGGGGATCTCGGACAGGATAAGGGGTGCAGTGACTGTAGGTTTGTTTTAGGTAAAGTTGGTGTGTAACATATTAGTTCCAGGTGTACAACTTAACTCTTAAAACGTGATCTCTACAATAAGTCTAGTAACCATGTCACCAAACCGTTAGCTCCCTTCACCCAGTTTACCAGCCTCCAGCCCTCTTCTCCTCTGTAACCACTGGTCTGTCCTCTGTGTCTGTGAGTTTTGTTTTATATTCTTCATATTTATATTTTTTATATAAATGAAATCATACCGTGTTTGATTTGCTTAGTGCATTCCTCGGAGTCCATCTGTGGTGTCGCAAATGTCTAGGTTTTTGAAAGGGGCAGTGGCTCTGTTACAGAGATGCTCTCGGAGGAGAAATTAAGGTCTGCATCTTTACCTTGCTCACAAGCTGATACATGAGCTTGTTGCTGTTAGATGGATGCTGGTGAAAGACACAGGACTTTGGGGTCAGATTTTGCCTGCAGATCCCACAGGAGTGATGTGGAGGGGTCCAGCAATGTGGATGCTGAGCAATCAGTGGGTTTGGGTTGCATCTGAGGAGCACTGAGCTGGGGAACCCCATTGCTCTTAAGCGGTGAGCAAACCTGCTATTTGTCCTGGAAGTTGCTGGCTGGGACCGCACTCCTGAGAGGTGGGCGAGGCAAAGTGCCTGTGTGGCCTTGCATTTCAAGGTGTGAAAGCAGCCAGGATTTAGGAAATACAGTGCAAGTTGCTCAGTTGTGTCCGACTCTTTGCGACCCCATGAACTATACAGTCCATGGAATTCTCTAAGCCAGAATACTGGAGTGGGTAGCCTTTCCCTTCTCCACGGATCGAACCCAGGTCTCCCGCATTGCAGGCGGATTCTTACCAACTGAGCCATAGGGGAAGCCCTAGGAAATTTGGGATGACTGCAGAGCTTCCAGTTTAGATGACTAAGTGAATGAGTGCTGGTGTCACCAATTGAGATCTGAAATGTGGGAGAAGCAGGTTTTAAGGTAGAGGTATGGGCAGTTATGAGCTCTATTGTTAGACATTCAACCGTATTTAGTCAGTGCTGATCACGTGCCACCCACTGCACCTACAACTTCAGATAAGATGTAGTGCATGCCTGGAAGAAATGTAACAGACTTGTTGAGTTTTAGGTTCTGAAGTGCAGCCAAGGGGTGGATCGAGAAAGCTGTTGTACAGGAGGCTGAAAATAAGGGACTGGACTTTCGGGTAGATTTGGACGTTGTTACTATATTTAGAAGATCTTATAGAATACCAAATCAAGGCATGTTCCTGAAGGAGGAAGTCACAGAGGCTGAGAAGACAGGCGTAAGGAAAAGCAGGTGAAAGGAATGTGGTGGCCCAGGGTGAAGAATGGAAGAAGAATAATTTTGACTGAATGAATGAATTCCTGTTGGTGTGTTGGTAGTGGGCCAAGAAATCAGTGTGTGTGCTCATATGGAGGCAGTGAGCATACGTGAGTTTTCTTTCAAGAAATGCCATATAGAAAGCCATGGTAAAGAATGGTCTTCTGGAGATGAGCAACAGGCCCCCCCGCTCCCCACCAACCCAAGACTGGGAATTGTTTGAGCCTTTTTATCAATAGAGAGAAATAGTCAATAGAGTGGGGAATTTTTGAAATATAGAGGGAAGAGGATAATTATACAATGGGGAAGCCTTAGAGTGTTTGATTTTCTTGGTGAGGTAGAATGTGAGGTTATTAACTGTGAGTGAGAATTGGGTTGGCTGGGTTCTTCAAAGTCGTGATTAACTAGAAGTGTGGCTGAGGGACTTGAACCATAGTTTACATCCATCGATGGTGGTGGGACCATTCCTTCTGAGCTGTTTTGAGATGAATTCACCTATCAAAAGTGTGTAATTCAGTGGCTTTTAGTGTATTTGCAGAATTGTGCAATGATCACCACTATCGGATTCCAGAACATTTTTTATCATCCCTATGGGAGACACTCTCTGGTTAGCAGTTACTCTCCATCCACCCCCACTCCCATCTCCTCCCCTCTCCCCGCAGCCCCTAATCTACTTCTTGTCTCTGTGGATTTCCCTATTCTGGACATTCATATAAATGGAATCACATGATTTATGGACTTTTGTATCTGACTCCTTTCCCTTGGCATAAGTCCTTTAGGACTTATCCATGATGTAGCATGAATCAACAGTTCATTCCTTTTTAAGGCTGAATGATATTCTGTGGGGCTTACCTGATGGCTCAGATGGTAAAGAATCCGCCTGGAATGTGGGAGACCTGGGTTTAATCCCTGGGTTGGGAAGATCCCCTGGAGGAGGGATGGAAACCCACTCCAGTATCCTTGCCTGGGGAATCCCCAAGGACTGAGGAGCCTGGCGGACGGCAGTCCACGGGGTCCCAGAGAATCAGGCTGAGTGACTAAGCACAGCACAGCAATATTCTGTGACGTGGATGTGCTGCGCTTGGATGCCCGTTCTCAGTTGATAGGCATCTGGCTTGTTCCCATTTTTTGGCTATTAATGAATCATGAACATTTGTGTAATGTAATAATAAGTTATTGTGTATTTTCATTTCTCTTGCGTATGTATACACATAGAAGTGGAATTTCTGGGTCATGTAGTAACTCTAACTTCTGTGGAACTGCTTGACGGTCTTCCAGAGTTACTGCACCATTTTACATTCCCTCCAACAATGTGTGAGGGTTTCAGTTTCTACATGTCTTCCCCGTCAGTTTTATTGTCCTTCTTTTTGATTGCCATCCTAATGGGTGTGAAGTGGAGTCTCATTATGATTTTTGATTTGCTTGTCCCCAGTGTCTAATAATCTTAATTAAGCATCTTTTCATGTGCCTGTTAGCCATTTGTATATATTTTCAGAGATCTCTATTCAAACCCTATTCTTATTTTTTAAATTGGGTTATCTTTTTTTTTTTTTTAATTATTATTGAATTCTTAGAGTTCTTTATATGTTCTGGATGCCAGTCCTGTAACAGATATGTGATTTGCAGATATTTTCTTGAGCATGTGGGTTGCCTTTTCATTCTTTCAGTGGTGTCCTTTGAAGCACAAAAGTTTTTCATTTTGATGTGGTCCAATTTATCTGGTTTTTCCTTTTGTTGCTTGCGCTTTTGATTTGATTGCTAAGAAACCAGTGCCTAACTCACAGTCATGTGGATTTAATGTGTATATTTTCTAAGCGTTTTATAGTTTTAGCTGATGCATTTATTTAGGTCTTTGATTTGTTTGGAGTTAGTTTTTAAAATTTATTTTTGTTGGCTGTGTGGCTTATGGGATGTCAGTTCCCTGGACCCTTGGCCGCAGAAGCCCGGAATCCTAGCCATCAGGACACCAGGAAACCCCTGGAATTACTTTTTGAATGAGGGTGAGGTAGAAATCAATTTGATCTTTCCGCATGTAGATACACAATTATCCTAGCGCCCTTTGTTGAAATGACCATATTTTCCCCTTGGATTGTCTTGGCACCCTTGTTGAAAATTAGTTGACCATAAGTGTGACAGCATATATCTGGATTCTCAGTTCTATTCCATTGATTTATATGTCTGTTCTTAGGTTAGTACCCCACTGTCTGATTAGTATAGCTTTGTAGTAAGTTTGAAACTGGTAACACTGGTCTTTCTGGTTCTTCTTTTTTCAAGATAAATTTGTTTATTCTGGTTTTGCCTTCCACATTTTTAAAGACCTACTTCCTAACCCTGTGAAGTCGATTGGTTTCTTGAAAATAGACTCAAGAGTATTTCAGTTGTTTTGGTGTTATCATTTCTCTTCCCCTTACCAGGCGTCTTGTCTAGGATTTTCCCTCAGTCCTAAGTTATTTCTTTAGCCGTATTAGAACTCAGTTACATTTTATCTTTTGTTTATTGAATAGATTCTCATGTTCAGTGGTAAAAACATAGAAGTAGGTGATTAGGATATTTTATACATCTCTTACTAGAAAGCAAACTACTACTTTGTTTTTTTTTCCTGTGTGGCATCACATCCCTTTTTTTCTGCTTGGGTCATTGTTCGTGTCCAGTTGTGTCCAGCTCTTTGTGACCCTGTGGACTGCAGCTCACCAGGCCTCCCTGGCATCACATCCTCTTTTTCTCCTTGGGTCAGTGTGCCTCAAAAGGGGCCCAAGCCACTTGTAATTATAGTAAAGAACTATAAGTCTTATTTCCTATTCTAATAAGACTACTACATTCCCTTTGGGAAAACAAGCTCTTCCATACACAGACATGTAAAAATACTAAGTTTATGACACAGATTATTGAAAATAGAACTATATAAAGCATGCAAAATTTGCAATCTAAGATGTGACTCTTACAGATATCAATAATTTACTATCTTCCTTTTAAAAATGGACAATTGTGAATTTAACAGTAAGTTATAGATAGGTAAAGGGAGGTTTATTTGTATTTCTGAGTAGGTTTGGTCTGAAAATTATTATTAATTTTCTGGAGAATTAGGCAGATTACTGAATGGACAACTCGGAATTATTTTGTCCGCTCTGAGAATGATGCATCTCCCCAGACAGAACATGAGTTATGTAAAGGGAGTCTCCCAGGCCCTGCCCATCTTTGACTGTGATGTCATTGGAGACAGAGCCATCGCATTGAAGAAAGACTCATTTCAAATTATTATTCACTTTTACAAGGTGACTAATTTGCTGGCTGAGTAAACTGAATTGTCAGCTGTTAATATTTTATTCATCTTGAGGAACTTGACCTAGAAAAAGATCCTGTTTGGAAAATAATATGGAGTCTTCAATGTTAGTGGAGTAAATTTCTATCTGTCCGTCTTTTTCTAAGGACCGTGGATACATCAAAGCGTTCATTGGTTCTGAGTACTGTAAAAGTTGATTAGTCATAACATAAACTTACAGCACTTACAGCAGTACTCTAGGATCACTCTCATTTTTTATTGCTTTTCAGACATAGTGCTGATTAAATACGAATCTTACTATTTTATGCTTCCCTGGAAGTAAGCTGTTGTCCATGTGTTACTTATTATACTAATGATGAGTATTTAGTACTATTTTTTTATTGTGGTAAGATAGATATAAAATTGACCATCTTAAACCACTTTTAAGTGTACAGTTCAGTGGCATTAAGTACATTAACATTGTTATGGAACATCACCACCATCCATCTCTAGAACTTTTTTATCTTGCAGAACTGAAACTCCATACCCGTGAGATACTAACTCCCTGTGGACCCTTCAGCCCCACCCCTGGCAGCTTCTGTCACACTATTTATCTCTGACTTTGACTACTGGAAGTGTCTCATACAAGTGGAATCCTGCAAAACTTATCCTTTGTGACTGGTTTATTTTTCTTAATACAATGTCTTCAAGGTTCATACATGTTTTAGCACAATTTCATTCTTTTTAAAGATTGAATCATTTTCCATTGGAAAAAAAATATATACATATACATATATACACACACACACCACATTCTGTTTATCCATTCATCCATTGATGGAAAGTCGGGTTGCTTCCACCTTTTAGCTGTTGTGAATAATGCTGCTGTGAACATGGGTGTTCATGTGTGTTCATGTTCACTTTCACACTGTTTTTACACGGGTAGAGCATAACAGCTAGATCTTTTATCTTTTTAACCAAAGTGTTGTTCCAGACTAAGAGGAAGGTGTTTATCTTTTGGATTTTTGGTAGGTGTTTAAATTTTTTTCTTTTTTTAAATCCAGCTTAAATTTAAGGCGTAAATTTGGCATTGCAATTTTTTTTTTGTATTCTTATAATTTATTTAAAAAAAATCTTTCAAAAAGAAGGAATTGGCATTGCAATTTAATCATGGCTTTGCTTTCTAAGGGGCTTCCCTGGTGGCTCAGACGGTAAAGGGTCTGCCTGCAATGCAGGAGACCCGGGTTTGATCCCTGGGTTCGGAAGATCCCCTGGAGAACGAAATAGCAAATCCATTACGGAACTCTAGCCTGGAAAATCCGTGGGTGAAGGAGCCTGGTAGGCTACAGTCCATGTGGTCGCAAAAGAGTCAGACACGACTTTACTTTCACTTTCTTTGCTTTCTAAGAAATATAGAGCAAGAAGTTTTCCATGGAGAAGGTGTCATATTTAGAATTTTGAAGCAGTATAATTTTATTTAAGCATTGATGACATCTAGATGTAAAATGCTTTTCATATATTTGACCCTTAATTTTTTGTGTATGTTAGTCACTCAGTCATGTCTGACTGTTTGCGACCCCATGGACTATAGCCCACCAAGCTCCTCTGTCCATGGAGTTTTCCAGGCAAGAATACTAGAGTGGGTTGCCATTCCCTTCTCCAGGGGATCTTCACGACCCAGGGATCAAACCCCTGTCTCCTGCATTGGAGGCAGATTCTTTACCGTCTGAGCAACCAGAGAATCTGACCCTTAAACTCTCTTCACTGCTTTTATTTGCTTGGATGTGTGTCCTGGATGTTCCACCCATATTCTAAACAGTATGTGGAAAACCTTCTTGTAACAGCACTTGGGTGGAATTTTATTTGATAATAAAAACTGAGCAATAAAGAAGTGAAGATAGTTGTTTATAATTTTAAAGGCCACCTCCAGAGGGTTAAATGTAGAGACTTTTGTTCGGGTTGCCCTCTTTAGGACAAAATGAGCTTAGGTTGACTATATTAGCTATTGGATAGTTCTTTGAACAGAGAAGGCAATGGCACCCCACTCCAGTACTCTTGCCTGGAAAATCCCATGGATGGAGGAGCCTGGTAGGCTGCATGCAGTCCATGGGGTCGCTAAGAGTTGGACACGACTGAGCGACTTCACTTTCACTTTTCACTTTCATGCACTGGAGAAGGAAATGGCAACCCACTCCAGTGTTCTTGCCTGGAGAATCCCAGGGATGGGGGAGCCTGGTGGGCTGCCGTCTATGGGGTCACACAGAGTTGGACACGACTGAAGCGACTTAGCAGTAGCAGTTCTTTGAATTATAAAGGATTTTCTGGGAATTAGTTCCTTAATCATGCCACTAAATGTTTTCAAATTATTAATGTATCTAGAGAAGTCATGAGGGGTAAGATGGAGGAGCTGTGAAGAGTATAGGAGAAAAGCCTACAAATATTGAAGGAAAATGTTTGAATCCTTTCTCAATTCCAGATCATCTGAAATGAAGGCAAAACTCTGGTGGGGGTGGGGGAAGTACTTGATTTACAGCTTTGCAGGCATGCATTTTAGATGTGCACTTCTGATACAGAACTATACATGCAGCTCCTTTGCTCAGACCAGACGTTCTTGCAAGAAACTAATATCTATCTTTGTGGTGGGTGGTGAGATAGCAGATTCTGAGTCAGTACAATTTCCGGAGGCTTGATAATGCATTTGTGTATAGTATACACATATGGGGCTGGCCACAGCATGGTCAGAGGTCATAAAGGGGTGGTATTAACAAAGTACGGTGTGTGCAAACTTGAGCTCTGGGCCTAAGGAGTGTTGCGTGCATGCTTAGTCGTGTCCAACTCTTTTGCGACCCAATGGACTGTAGCCTGCCAGGCTTCTCTGGCCATGGGATTTCCCAGGCAAAAATCCTGCAGTGGGTTGCTAATTTCTTCTCTAGGGGATCTTCCCAATCCAGGGATTGAACCTGTGTCTCATGCATTGGCAGGCAGATTCTTTACCTGGGGACCTCCTGGGAAGCCTGGGCCTAAGGAAAGGAAGAAGTAAAGATAAGGGCTTGAAAAGTTTCTTCATTGTGACTAAGGCTTTCTTGCAGCATTTCTGTGACAGTATAGAGTGGATTTAAACACAAGTATTAGAAATAGACTTTACTACTAGTTGACCACAGTGAAATATAAGCCTTCAGGGGTTAGTCTTCCACACCTGGATAAAACATAGCTCTGTTTTCTTTTCAGTTCTCTTTGCCTAAAAAATGTATTGGCTAAAAGCCCGACCACTAAATTTTTTGTATTTATAGAATATGTCTTTGCAAACAAATGTATTGATAAAATAACTGATATGAGAAAAGTTGAGTTTTGTGGTAGGACGGGAAAGGAAATTTTTGTTTTGTTTGTTTTTCATTTGTCTCAGTTACGTAAATTAAAGCAGTCAAACAAAAAATAAATCCTCTTTCCTGGCAGTGGGAATACTCTAAAGTTGTAATGCGTTTGACATTGACATTTGGCCAAGGTTCTTAGGAAAATACAAAATGACTCCAGTGGAGCGCAGTTTCTTGCGTTAGAGCGTATCTTTGCGTAGTAGAGATAAGGCAAACAGAAACTGTTGCATACTTTGGGTCAGAAATGTAGAGGAATGTGAAAATAAGAGAGCATGATGTGGCCTGTGTACATTAAAAACCCAAACTCTAAGATGCAGTTCAGTTTCATACAGTTCAGCCACAACAGTCGTTTTTACTGCACTCATGCGGTTGTGAAAACTATCAGCACAATTTTAGGACATCTTCATCACCCCCCAATAGAAACCTATACCCGCTGGCAGTCACGCCTCAGCTCTAGGTAATAACTAGTCTATTTTCCGTCTCTATTTGCCTGTTCTGAATGTTAGAAATAAGTAAAATCTTACAATATATGGTCTTTTGTGACTGGCTTCTTTCACTTAGCACAAACTGCATCTATGTTTTAGTATGTATCAGTTCGGTTCAGTTGCTTAGTCGTGTCCAACTCTTTGTGACCCCATGGACTGCAGCACGCCAGGCCTCCCTGTCCATCACCAACTCTCGGAGCTTAAATCAAACTCATGTCCATTGAGTCGGTGATGCCATCCAACCATCTCATCCTCTGTCATCCCCTTCTCCTCCTGCCCTCAATCTTTCCCAGCATCAGGGTCTTTTCCAGTGAGTCAGCTCTTCTCATGAGGTGGCCGAAGTATTGGAGTTTCAGCTTCAGCATCAGTCCTTCCAATGAACACCCAGGACTGATCTCCTTTAGGGTGGACTGGTTGGATCTCCTTGCAGTCCAAGGGACTCTCAAGAGTCTTCTCCAACACCACAGTTCAAAAGCATCAATTCTTTGGCACTCAGCTTTCTTTATAGTCCAATTCTCACATCCATACATGACCACAGGAAAAACCGTAGCCTTGACTAGATGGACCTTTGTTGGCAAATAATGTCTCTGCTTTTGAATATGCTATCTAGGTTGGTCATAACTTTTCTTCCAAGGAGCAAGCGTCTTTTAATTTCATGGCTGCGGTCACCATCTGCAGTGATTTTGGAGCCCAGGAAAGTAAAGTCTGCCACTGTATGTATCAGTACCTACTTAATTGCTAAGTAGTGTTCTGTTTTAAGGATATACCACATTTATCCATCCATTAGTTGAAGGACACTTGAGTTGTTTCCACTTTTTAGCTTTTTAGCTGTTATGAATAGCCAAATAACACTGCTATGAACTTCCATGTATAAACTTTTGTATGGACATAGGTTTCTCTTGGGTGTATCTCTATGAGTGGGAGTCGTTGGGTCATATGCTAATTCTATGTGTAACCATTAGGTTACTAATGTGTTACCATTAGGAACTGCCAGACTGTTTTCTAAAGTGACTGCACCATTTTATATGCCCACCAGTACTGTATATAGGTTCCAATTTTTCCATGCCCTCACCTATACTTACCTGGCTTTTTTTGGACATGATCCAATTTACACTTTTATTATTTTTTCTTTTTTTAATTGCAATATCACAGTATTTATATTAGTTACATGTCATTTAGGTTAGTTATGCTAGTGGGTATGAAGTGGTATCTTGTGGTTTTCATTTGCATTTCCCCATTGTCTAATGATGTTGAACATCTTTTCTTGTGGTCATTGGCCATTTTTGTATTTTTTTTTTTTGGAGAGGTGTCTGTTCAAATCTTTGCCGATTTTATTTTATTATTTTGACTGTTCCATGTGGCATACGAGATCTTAGTTCCCCAGCTTGGGATTGAACCCATGCCTCCTGGAAGCATGGAGTTTTAATTACCGGACTACCAGGGAAGTCCCAGTCTTTGCCCATTTTAAAATTATTGAGTTGTACGAGTTCTTTGTATTTTCTGATGCAAGTCCCTTATTAGATGTATGATTCACACATATTTTCTCGATTCTGTAGATTACCTTTTGACTCCCTGATGGTATCGTTCGAAGCACAGCAGTTTTCACTTTGATGAGGCTGTGCTAGCACCGTTTGTTGAAATGACTGTACTCCCCCCTGGATTTTCTTGGCACTGTTGTTATTTGGCCATAAATCTGGCTGTAGTTCTGGACTCTCTGTCTCATTGACCGCATATCTGTCCTCTTACTGGTACCATGATTACTCGAGTTGTGTAGTAAGTTTAGAATTGACAAGTGCTGTCTTTGTATTTTGTTCTTCAAGGTTTTTTTTTAGCTATTCTGGGTCTCGTGCATTTTCACATAGAATTAGGATCAGCTTGTTAACTTTTGGAAGAAAAAAAAAAAAGTCGGCTGGGATTTTAATAGGGATTGCCTTGAGTTTTTGTATTGGGGAGTTATTGCTATCCTAAGAGTATTAAGTCTTTTACTTCATGAATATAATTTCTTTCTATTTAAGTGTTTAATTTCTTTCAACAATATTTTGGACTCTTCAGTGTATATGTTTTGCACTTCTTTTAAGATTTTACCTAAGCATTTAAATCTTTTTGATATAAATGAATCAAAAGTGTTATAAATGAAATTTTCTTAACTTCATTTCTGGATTTTTTATTGCTGGTGTATGGAAACAACTGATTTTTGTGTATTGATTGCATATCCTACAACTTTGCAAAACCTGTTTATTCTAGTAGCTTTTTAGTGGATTCTTTAGGATTTTCTATATATAACATCCTATCTTGTGCAAATAAAGGTAGTTTTATTTATTCTTTTCAGTTGGGATGCCTTATGTTAGTTTTTCTTGCTTAACTGCCCTGACCAGAAATTCTGGTACAACCTTGAATAGGCTCAGTAGTAGACATCCTTGTCTTCTTTTTTTTCAGTTGGTGTATAATTGATCTAAAATGTTGTGTTTCAAGTGTAGATCTCCTTGTCTTATTTCTGATGTTAGTAGGTAGGCTGTTCAGGTTTTTACCATTAAGTGTGAAGTTAGCTGCAAGTTTTTTAGATGCCCTTTATCAGGTCAATTGAGGAAGTTCCTGTCTATTTCTAGTTCATTGAGTGTTTCTGTTCTGAAAGAGTGTTGGATTTTTTTTTTTCTTTTGGGTCAAATGCTTTTTCTGACATAGATTGCTTCAAAAATGACTCATTTTTTGTTTTTCTTTTTTCAATCTGCAGAAATTGACTTGCACACCAAATGTGTGGTGGATGTAGACGCAAACAAGGTCATTCTCAATCCTGTAAATACCGACCTTTCCAAAGGCGATGCCCGGTAAGCTAAGAACCAGTGTTAGGATTGATGGGTTTTTAAAAGACAGAAGGCAACAGTGGCTGCTGAACTGAATTTAGTTGAACAAATATTGAGTGCTTTCTACGTGGAGACATATTGCTGCCAGATCAGTGAGATGAGGTTTGTTAATATAATATGGAAGGACTCAGTGCCTGATCGAGTGTCATGGGTGGGACAGTGATGGTATAGAAGCGCGGAGAAGAGAATGTTGGTTAGTACCTGAGGAAGGCTTCCTGAAGGAGATGATATTGGCTGGAGGCTTAGATGAGATGTAAATGGGAAGAAGTAGGGAAGAAGGGAAGGCTTTTCAGTTGCTGCTCATCCTGGGTGGTTTTTACTTCTGCCAGTTCCTATCCTAGTCTATTGGTCAGAACCCATTTCAAGTGTTCTTTTCTTCCTGAAGACTTTCTTGCAGCCCTTACTGGATTCCTCTCCTTAAGGTCCCTGTGAGCTATAATCTGTGCCACCTAATTTAATTATGGTGTATTGTTTTGAATTATTAATTATAGCTCAACAGTAAATTTTAAGGTCTTGGAAGGAAGGGACTCTCTGTCAGGAGTTGGGGATGAAATACTTGAGCCTCACTTCTGGGTTTGAGTGAACATATGAACCAAAGGGGAGAGCAGGGAGGTATAAAGAAAGCGAATGTGGACAGGAAGGAAGAGATTAATTTGGTTTTTCTTAGCAAGTGCAGGGAAATTACCAGGTAAGTTAGAGTCACTTTATAGAAGGCTTTGGAAGCAGATGAGATTTGGCCTCTCTTTTTATGGGAAGTTGTCATCTTTGACAGTTTTTGAATTATTGTGATTAAGGAAGTGGATTAGGAAGATTGTTGGATGGCAGTGTCAGGAGTGGATCAGAGTGGGGAAGGACTGGCTGTAGAGATCAGCTATCAGAGATGTTTTTGTGCCATTCTGACAGTGGAGAACGCATGGTGCCCACCATGATGCTTTGTGCCAAGCAGATGCTGCAGAGTACTTGCAGAGACAGCGTTGTTTGCGAAAGTACACCCAAAGGCACTCCATGAAGTTCTTTTGAGTTGAATTAAGTTGAAAAGAGCACATGACATGGAGTTAGAAAATAGGAAATTGAATCCCTGCTTATCTTATCGTAGGCAGTTTGTTGTTGTTTAGTTGCTAAGTTGTGTCCCACTCTTTTGTGACCCCATAATTTGTAGCCCACCAGACTCCTCTGTCCATGGGATTTCCCAGGCAAGATTACTGGAATGGGTTGCTATTTCCTACTTCAGGGGAATTTTCCTGGCCCAGGGATCGAACCTGCGTCTCCTGCATTGGCAGGCAGATTTCTTTACCACTGAGCCACCATCCTAAAAGATGATGCTGTGAAAGTGCTGCACTCAATATGCCAGCAAATTTGGAAAACTCAGCAGTGGCCACAGGACTGGAAAAGGTCAGTTTTCATTCCAATCCCAAAGAAAGGCAATGCCAAGGAATGCTTAAACTACCACACAATTGCACTCATCTCACACGCTAGTAAAGTAATGCTCAAAATTCTCCAAGCCAGGCTTCAACAATAGTTGAAGTGTGAACTTCCAGATGTTCAAGCTGGATTTAGAAAAGGCAGAGGAACCAGAGATCAAATTGCCAACATCTGCTAGATCATCCAAAAAGCAAGAGAGTTCTAGAAAAACATCTATTTCTGCTTTATTGACTATGCCAAAGCCTTTGACTGTGTGGATCACAATAAACTGTGGAAAATTCTGAAAGAGATGGGAATACCAGACTACCTGACCTGCCTCTTGAGAAATCTGTATGCAGATCAGGAAGCAACAGCTAGAACTGGACATGGAACAACAGACTAGTTCTAAATAGGAAAAGGAGTATGTCAAGGCTGTATATTGTCACCCTGCTTATTTAACTTATATGCAGAGTACATCATGAGAAATGCTGGACTGGAAGAAACACAAGCTGGAATCAAGATTGCCGAGAGAAATATCAATAACCTCAGATATGCAGATGACACCACCCTTATGGCAGAAAGTGAAGAAGAACTAAAGAGCCTCTTGATGAAAGTGAAAGAGGAGAGGGAAAAAGTTGGCTTAAAGCTCAACATTCAGAAAACTAAGATCATGGCATCCGGTCCCATCACTTCATGGGAAATAGATGGGGAAACACTGTAAACAGTGGCTGACTTTATTTTGGGGGGCTCCAAAATCACTGCAGGTGGTGACTGCAGCCATGAAATTAAAAGACACTTACTCCTTGGAAGGAAAGTTATGACCAACCTAGATAGCATATTCAAAAGCAGAGACGTTACTTTGCCAACAGAGGTCCATCTAGTCAAGGCTATGGTTTTTTCAGTGTTCATGTATGGCTGTGAGAGTTGGACTATAAAGAAGGCTGAGTGCTGAAGAATTGATGCTTTTGAACTGTGGTGTTGGAGAAGACTCTTGAGAGTCCCTTGGACTGCAAGGAGATTCAACCAGTCCATCCTAAAGAAAATCAGTCCTGAATATTCATTGAAAGGACTGATGTTGAAGCTGAAACTCCAGTACTTTGGCCACCTGATGCGAAAATCTGACTCATTGGAAAAGACTCTGATTCTGGGAAAGATTGAAGCCAGGAGAAGGGGACGACAGAGGATGAGTTGTCATCCACTCAATGGGCATGAGTTTGAGTAAACTCCGGCAGTTGGTGATGGACAGGGAGGCCTGGCGTGCTGCAGTCCATGGCATCGCAAAGAGTCAGACACGACTGAACAACTGAACTGAGCCAGCAGGGAAGCCCTGTAGTTAGTTATTTTTACCTTTTTTGAGCCTTGTCTGTGTGATACCTACCTCATCTGTTTCATAGGGGGGTTTCCTGAAAATCAAATTAGTAATCCTTAAAGTGCTTTGTGAAGTGTTCTGTAAATGTTGAGGTTTATTATTATTGACGTAGTTATGTTTCTGACTGTGGCTCAGACCATGAACTCCTTATTGCCAAATTCAGACTTAAATTGAAGAAAGTAGGGAAAACCACTAGACCATTCAGGTATGACCTAAATCAAATCCCTTATGATTATACAGTGGAAGTGAGAAATAGATTTAAGGGACTAGATCTGATAGATAGAGTGCCTGATGAGCTATGGAATGAGGTTCATGACATTGTACAGGAGACAGGGATTAAGACCATCCCCATGGAAAAGAAATGCAAAAAAGCAAAATGGCTGTCTGGGGAGGCCTTACAAATAGCTGTGAAAAGAAGAGAAGCGAAAAGCAAAGGAGAAAAGGAAAGATATAAGCATCTGAATGCAGAGTTCCAAAGAACAGCAAGAAGAGATAAGAAAGCCTTCTTTAGCAATCAATGCAAAGAAATAGAGGAAACAACAGAATGGGAAAGACTAGGGATCTCTTCAAGAAAATCAGAGATACCAAGGGAACATTTCATGCAAAGATGAGCTCGATAAAGGACAGAAATGGTATGGACCTAACAGAAACAGAAGATATTAAGAAGAGATGGCAAGAATACACAGAAGAACTGTACAAAAAAGATCTTCACGACCCAGATAATCACGATGGTGTGATCACTGACCTAGAGCCAGACATCCTGGAATGTGAAGTCAAGTGTGCCTTAGAAAGCATCACTACAAACAAAGCTAGTGGAGGTGATGGAATTCCAGTGGAGCTATTCCAAATCCTGAAAGATGATGCTGTGAAAGTGCTGCACTCAATATGCCAGCAAATTCGGAAAACTCAGCAGTGGCCACAGGACTGGAAAAGGTCAGTTTTCATTCCAATCCCAAAGAAAGGCAATGCCAAAGAATGCTCAAACTACTGCACAATTGCACTCATCTCACATGCTAGTAAAGTAATGCTCAAAATTCTCCAAGCCAGGCTTCAGCAATATGTGAACCGTGAACTTCCTGATGTTCAAGCTGGTTTTAGAAAAGGCAGAGGAACCAGAGATTAAATTGCCAACATCCGCTGGATCATGGAAAAAGCAAGAGAGCTCCAGAAAAACATCTATTTCTGCTTTATTGACTATGCCAAAGCCTTTGACTGTGTGGATCACAATAAACTGTGGGAAATTCTGAAAGAGATGGGAACACCAGACCACCTGATCTGCCTCTTGAGAAATCTGTATGCAGGTCAGGAAGCAACCGTTAGAACTGGACATGGAACAACAGACTGGTTCCAAATAGGAAAAGGAGTATGTCAAGGCTGTATACTGTCACCCTGCTTATTTAACTTATATGCAGAGTATATCATGAGAAACGCTGGACTGGAAGAAGCACAAGCTGGAATCAAGATTGCCTGGAGAAATATCACTAACCTCAGATATGCAGATGACACCACTCTTATGGCAGAAAGTGAAGAGGAACTCAAAAGCCTCTTGATTAAAGTGAAAGAAGAGAGTGAAAAAGTTGGCTTAAAGCTCAGCATTCAGAAAACTAAGATCATGGCATCCGGTCCCACCACTTCATGGGAAATAGATGGGAAAACAGTGGAAACAGTGTCAGACTTTATTTTTCTGGGCTCCAAAATCACTACAGATGGTGACTGCAGCCATGAAATTAAAAGATGCTCACTCCTTAGAAGGAAAGTTATGACCAACGTAGATAGCATAAGCAAAAGCAAAGACATTACTTTGCCAACAAAGGTTCGTCTAGTCAAGGCTATGGTTTTTCCTGTGGTCATGTATGGATGTGAGAGTTGGACTGTGAAGAAGGCTGAATGCCGAAGAATTGATGCTTTTGAACTATGGTGTTGGAGAAGACGCTTGAGAGTCCCTTGGACTGCAAGGAGATCCAACCAGTCCATTCTGAAGGAGATCAGCCCTGGGATTTCTTCGGAAGGACTGATGCTAAAGCTGAAACTCCAGTACTTTGGCCACCTCATGCGAAGAGTTGACTCATTGGAAAAGACTCTGATGCTGGGAGGGGTTGGGGGCAGGAGGAGAAGGGGACGACAGAGGATGAGATGGCTGGATGGCATCATTGACTCGATGGACGTGAGTCTCAGTGAACTCTGGGAGTTGCTGATTGAAAGGGAGGCCTGGCATGCTGCAATTCATGGGGTCACAAAGAGTCGGACACAACTGAGCGACTGATCTGATCTGATTTGATCTGATGTTTCTTAAGCATCTCTAGGAGATGCTGTTACTAGGGTGGGAAAGATATTGATGAGTCAGAGGTGCAGGGATTTTGAGCCTGCTAATGGAATGACCTAGTGTCCTGAGTGTGAACTGAAAACACTAATCTGGGGGAGTATATATTGCTCGTAGAGCTTTCAGTCTGAGTACTGTTGTTTTCTTTGGAAATGTGGGCAACTCTGAGTAAACTTGGAGGCAATACCCTCTGATAGAAAAAAATTTGGGTTTTTTATACAGACTGACGATTCAAATTCTGCCTTTGCCGCTTGCTGGCATGGTTATCTTCCTGTGTGTTTTATTTGTAAAGTGTTTCCGTTTTCTATTGTTGTATAACAAATAAATGATCTCAGAAGCTTTGTGACTTCAAACAACAGTAATCATGTACTTTTTTTTAAGGTTTATTTATTTTTGGCTGTGCTGGGTCTTTGTTGTGGTGCGTGGGCTTCTCGTTGTGGTGGCTTCTCGTTGCAGAGCACAGGCTGTAGGGTGCACAGGCTGCAGTAGCTGTAGGGCGTGGGCTCAGTGGTGGCCCCCGGGCTTAGTTGCTCTGCGGCATGTGGAGTCTTCCTGGATCAGGGATCACGCCCACGTCCCCTGCATTGGCAGGGGTATTCTCAACCACTGGACCGCCATGGAAGGCCAGTAATCATTATTATCTCATGGTTAGTGTGGCTTAGAAATTCAGATAGAGCTTGGGGGGATGGCTTGCTCCAGTCCACGCTGTCGGGGGTTCACCGGGAAGACTTGAAGGCGAGGGGCCGCAATCAGAAAGCTCACCGGGTCACTTGGGTCGGGTGGTTGACGCTGCCTGTTAGCTGGAGATGTCGCTGGGGCTGCAGGCAGAAGCCCTGCTCCCAGTCTGGTGGCAGGTTCCAGAGGCAAGTGTCCTGAGAGCATGAGAAAGCGAGGTGGGAGCAGTATTGCGTTATGTTTTTTTTAATTGGAGTGTAATTGCTTTACGATCTTGTGTTTCTGCTTTACAACAAAGTGAATCGGCTGTATGTATACATATATCCCATATACGAAAGCTGTATGTATACATATATCCCCTCTCTCTTGAGCGTCCCTCCTTCCCCATCCGTGATGTTGTGACCTTGGCAGTCACAGTGACAGTTCTGTCACATATTCATGCTGAAGGCTAGTGTAAAGCTCTACGCAGTAGAGGAAACATGGACCATCATCTATGAGTGGAGAAACATCAGTGTCACCTAAGGGAAGCATTTTTGGTGGGAAATACATTGTTGTGGCACCATCCACAAGTGTGTGATGTTAACTGCTGAGCTAATTGTGAGGATACAGTGAGCACAGAGAATGTAAAATGAATGTTTTCTTTCCTTTAGAGATCCTTAAATCTCAGGGGTTTGTGAAAGAATTAAATAGCACTTTTTGGTTCCACAGAGTATCTTGGATGACTCTTTTTACATGTGCTGAAAATACAGATTGAATGTTAAGTCAGTACTATAGAGTGCTGTCTGATTTAAAAAATACTTAGAAGTGATAGCTGTCAAAAGCAAACAGAAGTGACATCCGTAAACGCTGGTATGTTGTGGCTTTTGGTGAGATAAAGTTAGGAAGCACAGCTTCTTAAAAAACAACTCTTTATTGAAGTATAAACTATATGTACAGAAAAGTATATATAGCTTGATGAATTTTCATAAGTTGAGCACAGTCCTGTAACTGGTGCCCAGATGAAAAACAAGAACATTACTAGTATGACAAAAGACCACCTCAGGGGAAGTACTTTTTTTTTTAATGTCAAGGTGAAAAGAGAAAATGAAAATTTGGGAATGTAGCAGTTCGGTAGTATATGTTGACTTCATTAAAAGAAAGAAATAGTAAGGAAAGCACAAATTACAAAGTTAAGATTAATTACAGTCTAGTTTGGAGAATGACTAACCCATAAAACAAGTTACGGTTTTATAGGAGCTATACTTGTAGCTGAAGTGCCAGGGATTTGAAACTAACATAAAAAAAGTGGTTGGTGTCAGTTTCAATCAATAGTCAGAAAGACTCAAACTAATATTTTTCCTTTAAGAGCTACAATATCCTTCTTTTTAGAATAGTGTCCACCAATCTTATTAATCTAAAACTGTGATTAATTTTACATGTGTACTTAATAACCTATGTTAGTATACTTTGAAAGTGAATATGTATACTTTTAAAACAATAGTTTTATATTTTTCTGATTAATTTTGCATTAACTTCTGAAAATTTCATGGTTTGATATTTATGCTTATTAAAGGCAATAGAAGCCATTTAAAAATGAATAGGTAGACAATTTTCAGCTTAACAGCTTAATCGTGGGAATTTGGGAAACATTGGTATATGGAATTTCAAAACTGTTTTGAAAAATAAGATGCTTAAAATTCAGAAAATTGATAGTACACAGCTAACCGGAGATTAAGAAATGCTCACTTTGAAGTCAGACAGACTGAGTCTCAGCTCTACTGTTGTTATTGTTGAGTCGCTTAGTAGTGTTTTACCCTTTGTGACCCCGTGGACCACACACAGCCCGATAGGCTCCTCTGTTCATAGGATTTCCCAGGCAAGAATGCTGGAGTGGGTTGCCATTTCCTCCTCCAGGGGATCTTCCTGACCCAGGGGTCGAACCCATGTGTCCTGTATTGGCAGGTGAATTCTTTACTGCTGAGCCACCTGGGAAGCTCCAGCTTTACTGTAGGGTTGGCCAAAAGGTTCGTTCAGATTTTCCCATATGGTGTAACAGAAAAACCCAAACAAAACTTTTCACAACCCAATACTTAACATGTGTGGTGTGGAGCAAGTTGCTTAATTGTCCTCTGTCTCAGTGAAGTGGAGATTATAGTAGTACCTGCCTATCGGTTGTTACAAGGAATCAGTTCAGTTCAGTCGCTCAGTCGTGTCCAACTCTTTGCGACCCCATGAATCGCAGCATGCCAGGCCTCCCTGTCCATCACCATCTCCTGGAGTTCACTCAAACTCAAGTCCATCGAGTCGGTGATACCATCCAGCCATCTCATCCTCTGTCGTCCCCTTTTCCTCCTGCCCCCAATCCCTCCCAGCATCAGGGTCTTTTCCAATGAGTCAGCTCTTCGCATGAAGTGGCCAAAGTACTGGAGTTTCAGCTTTAGCATCATTCCTTCCAAAGAAATCCCAGGACTGATCTCCTTTAGAATGGACTGGTTGGATCTCCTTGCAGTCCAAGGGACTCTCAAGAGTCTTTTCCAACACCACAGTTCAAAAGCATCAATTCTTCGGCCCTCAGCCTTCTTCACAGTCCAACTTTCACATCCATACATGACCACTGGAAAAACCATAGCCTTGATTAGATGGACCTTTGTTGGCAAAGTAATGTCTCTGCTTTTGAATATGCTATCTAGGTTGGTCACAACTTTTTTCCCAAGGAGTAAGCGTCTTTTAATTTCATGGCTGCAGTCACCATCTGCACTGATTTTGGAGCGCCCAAAAATAGTCAGCCACTGTTTCCACTGTTTCCCCATTTATTTCCCATGAAGTGATGGGACCAGATGCCATAAGTGAGTTAAAATATGCTAAGTGTCAGTGCCTGATGTGCAGTAAATCTTACATAAAAGTTAGCTATTTGATTCTTACCGATTCTGTTACTCAGTTCAGTTCAGTCGCTCAGTCGTGTCCCACTCTTTGTGACCGCATGGACTGCAGCATACCTGCACTGTCCATCACCAACTGCCGGAGTTTACCCAAACTCATGTCCGTTGAGTCAGCGATGGCATCCAACCATCTCATCCTCTGTCGTCCCCTTCTCCTCCTGCCCTCAATCTTTCCCAGCATCAGGTCTTTTCAAATGAGTCAGCTCTTCACATCAGGTGGCCAAAGTGTTGGAGTTTCAGCTTCAACATCAGTCCTTCCAATGAACATTCAGGACTGATTCCCTTTAGGATGGACTGGTTGGATCTCCTTGCAGTCCAAAGGACTCTCAAGAGTCTTCTCCAACACCACAGTTCAAAAGCATCAATTCTTCGGCGCTCAGCTTTCTTTATAGTCCAACTCTCACATCCATACATGACTACTGGAAAAACCATAGCCTTGACTAGACGGACCTTTGTTTGACAAAGTAATGTCTCTGCTTTTTAATATGCTGTCTAGGTTGGTCATAACTTTTCTTCCAAGGAGTAAGTGTCTTTTAATTTCATGGCTGCAGTCACCATCTGCAGTGATTTTGGAGCCCCCCAAAATAAAGTCAGCTACTGTTTCCACTGTTTCCCCATCTATTTGGCATGAAGTGATGGGACCGGATGCCATGATCTTAGTTTTCTGAATGTTGAGCTTTAAGCCAACTTTTTCACTCTCCTCTTTAACTTTCATCAAGAGGCTCTTTAGTTTGTCTTCACTTTTGGCCATAAGGGTGGTTTCATCTGCTTATCTGAGGTTATTGATGTTATTATGGCCTGTATTTTAAGGTGTGTCCATGGTATGTTATGAACTATATTATAACTTCATAAAGAAAGTAAAAAATTTTGAAACCAAAATATATTTAGTACTTGAGTCTATATGCCTATCAAGAAATCCCCTAGTTCTAGAAAAATTTCAACTTTGCAAAGGCAGAAACTTTATCTAATTTGCCCAGAGTTCATGGGGCTCGTAGGGACTCACATGCCATCAAAGAGACTGGCCCCTTGATTTTATGTTTACAGTGAACAAAATATTAATCCCTGTCATCTGGGCTTCTCCTTAGTATCAACTATAGTACTTGAGAAGCCAGGTCAAAACATTGCTTGTGAACATAGAGTAAGAACAAAGGGACGTTTTACTAAATACAGAGAAGGTTTTCTAGTCCACAGCACTCAAACAGCCTAGTGACTGAAAAGCTTGTGTCCTCCAGCACGGTCTTCTTTCTCTCTGTGTAATACGGAATACACACTGATGGATTTGGTCTTTTTATTTTCTCTGGCAGAGCCATACTGCCTACAGTACTAGTGCAGTAAGTGTGTTTTTGGAATTACCCTTTGGCACTAAATCAGTTTAGTTTTCTGGATTGGTCCTTGGGGTTTCCCGAATCTTCAGCAGCATATTTGCAAATCATCTTTTAGGGCTAATAAGTGACTAATTCATTATCTATTCTTAGTACATTTCTGGAAGTGTGGTTCTCAGTGTGTGATCTTTACCGTTTAGGAGCACTTTAAGTCCCTTGTATCACAAGTTACAATAATGTTATGTAGAACAATCCTCCTTTAAATACCAAAATCTTTAAGCCTTATTTTGTTAGAATTGTCTTAAAACTTAATAGGCTTTTATCTTTTAATAAAATGCTAATGATAGTGCTTGTTACCATGATAGGGCAAAATAGTTTCTTAGGCTCTTTTATATTCTGTCTTTTGCCTTCTTCCCTCCTGAAGCAACAGCTAGAACTGGACATGGAACAACAGGCTGGTTCCAAATAAGAAAAGGAGTATGTCAAGGCTGTATATTGTCACCCTGCTTATTTAACTTATATGCAGAGTACATCATGAGAAACGCTGGGCTGGAAGAAGCACAAACTGAAATCAAGATTGCCAGGAGAAATATCAATAACCTCAGATATGCAGATGACACCACCCTTATGGCAAAAAGTGAAGAGGAACTAAAAAGCCTGTTGATGAAAGTGAAAAGAGGAGAGTGAAAAAGTTGGCTTAAAGCTCAACATTCAGAAAACTAAGATCATGGCATCCGGTCCCATCATTTCATGGGAAATAGATGGGGAAAAAGTGGAAACAGTGTCAGACTTTATTTTCTTGGGCTCCAAAATCACTGCAGATGGTGACTGCAGCCATGAAATGAAAAGACGCTTACTCCTTGGAAGGAAAGTTATGACCAACGTAGATAGCATATTCAAAAGCAGAGATATTACTTTGCCAACAAAGGTTCGTCTAGTCAAGGCTATGGTTTTTCCAGTGGTCATGTATGGATGTGAGAGTTGGACTGTGAAGAAGGCTGAATGCCGAAGAATTGATGCTTTTGAACTGTGGTGTTGGAGAAGACTCTTGAGAGTCCCTTGGACTTCAAGGAGATCCAACCAGTCCATTCTGAAGGAGATCAGCCCTGGGATTTCTTTGGAAGGAATGATGCTAAAGCTGAAACTCCAGTACTTTGGCCACCTGACGCGAAGAGTTGACTCATTGGAAAAGGCTCTGATGCTGGGAGGGACTGAGGGCAGGAGGAGAAGGGGATGACAGAGGATGAGATGGCTGGATGGCATCACTGACTCGATGGACGTGAGTGTGAGTGAACTCCAGGAGTTGGTGATGGACAGGGAGGCCTGGCGTGCTGCGATTCATGGGGTTGCAAAGAGTCGGACACGACTGAGCGACTGATCTGATCTGATCTGATCTGTTGGAGGAGACTCTTGAGAGTCCCTTGGACTACAAGAAGGTCTAACCAGTGCATTCGGAAGGAGACCAGTCCTGGGTGTTCATTGGAAGGACTGATG
The DNA here is from genome assembly GCF_029378745.1 of Bos indicus. NCBI lineage: Eukaryota > Metazoa > Chordata > Mammalia > Artiodactyla > Bovidae > Bos > Bos indicus. The sequence goes on from NC_091767.1 coordinate 9,295,850, forward strand.
TTGAAGCTAAAACTACAATACTTTGGCCACCTCATGCGAAAAGTTGACTCATTGAAAAAGACTCTGATGCTGGGAGGGATTGGGGGCAGGAGGAGAAGGGGACGACAGAGGATGATATGGCTGAATGGCATCACCGACTCAATGGACATGAGTTTGGGTAAACTCCAGGAGTTGGTGATGAACAGGGAGGCCTGGTGTGCTGCAATTCATGGGGACACGACTCAGCAACTGAACTGAACTCCTTTACCCACCAGACTGGGCTTTACTGATCCCTCCGGTTAAAAAATGTTTTCAAAGGGAGTGAGGTGTGATTTCCCATGGAGAGTGGCCGGTTTCACTTTATGAAACAGTTGTGTTATGAGAGTTATGTTTCTTTGACTTTGGAAATGAGAATGCATTTTCCTAGAGGAACTGACAGTTATTTCTAGTAGAAATGCTAGTCTGTTAAAACAAAATGGCCAGTTTGGCCCACAATTCATACAGTAAAGTTTGTTTTTGCTGTGAGTAGATGAGATAAAGAATGCATTGACTGTAAGTAACCTGTATAATTGGTGTCACCGAGCCAAAGGTGCCAGCAGTTTTTTTTTTTTTTTTTAACTTTTTATTTTGTTTTGGAGAATAGCCAATTAACAGCAGAGGGACTCAGCCATACATATATATGTATCCATTCTCCCCCAAACTCCCCTCCCAACCAGGCTGCCACATAACACTGAGCAGAGTTCCGTGTGCTATACAGTAAGTCCTTCTTGGTTACCCATTTTAAAAACAGCAGTGTGTACATGACCATCCCAAACTCCCTAACTATCTGCCGTCATTTTTACACCATCAGTACAAATATCAACACAGTGAAAAGGGCACATGTCTTAGGATTTTATGAAAATAGTCTTGACCGCAGACCCACTGAAAAGTTCTAGGAAACACTGGGGAGTCCTCAGACCAAAACTACTTGACATATAATAAGCATATGATATAACTCACCCCTTTAAGGTGAACAGCTCAGTGATTTTTACTATATTTACCAGCACCGTTATCTAATTTTATGACATTTTTATCACCCTGTTAATCTACGTTCTGTCTCTACACTTGAAGTTTGTCTCTTCTGGGCATTGCATATACATGAAATATAATTTGTGGTCTTCTGTGATTGACTTCTTTTTACTTAGGTTAATGTTTTTGAGGTTTGTCTGTGTTATGGTATCTATCAGTTCAGTTCAGTTGCTCAGTCGTGTCCGACTCTTTGTGACCCTGTGGACTGCAGCATGCCAGGCCTCCCTGTCCATCACCAACTCCCGGAGTTTACGCAAACTCATGTCCATTGAGTTGGTGATGCCATCCAACCATCTCATCCTTTGTCGTTCCCTTCTCTTCCTGCCTTCAATCTTTCCCAGCATCAGGGTCTTTTCAAATGAGTCAACTCTTTGCATCTGGTGGCCAAATATTGCAGTTTCAGATTCAACATCAGTCCTTCTAATGAATATTCAGGACTGGTTTCCTTTAGGATGGACTGGTTGCATCTCCTGCGGTCTTCTGTGATTGGCTTCTTTTTACTTAGGTTAATGTTTTTGAGGGTTGTCCGTGGTATAGTATCTGTCAGTACTATTCCTTTTCACGGGGGAATAATTTTTCATCGTATTCTGTTTTGTTTATCCATTCGTCAGTTGATGGATATTTGGGTTTTTCCACTTCTGTGCTATTATGAATAATGCTGCTGTGAACCGCAGTTGTTTAGGTCTTTCAGTTGACCATGTTTCCGTTTCTCTTAGGTAGATGTCTAGGAGTGGAGCTGCTGGGTCATATGGTACCTCTGTGCTTATCATTTTGAGGAATTGTCAGACTTCTCTAAAGCGGCTGCAGTCTTTTACATTATGAGGATTCCAGTTTCTTGGGCTTTCAAAGAACTCTCCTTCACTGTAAGGAAAATGGTGGTGACTCTGGCTAATTGGCGAGTGCATGCCTTGCCCAAAGGCATTCGGATTACAATTAAAAAGCAAAACAAAACATCATGCTGTCCAAACTAACAGTCTTGGCTGGATTCAGCTCTTGGCTGCTGATTGGGAACCTCAGCCTCTAGCATACTTTTCTGTTGAGTGGTACTTCTTCGTAAGGTTTTAAAGAAATTGAGCAAAGTTTTTAAAAAATGTGTAAAAAGTATAAAGATTAAAACACTTTTATGTACCTGTCCCTCAGCTTAACAAAGCGCCATTACCAGTACAATGTAAACCTTTTGTAAACAGTCTCCAGTTGGAATGCCTTTCTTCTCCACCACAGTTAACAGCTTTTCCTGAATTTGGTTTTTTCTCTTTCCCTTGTATTTCTTTACGTTTCCACTATTTGTGTTTGGAAGTTGCTTGTGCAATACTGTGTGTCCACAAATGCCTTTTTCTAGTTAAAAGTCAGAGAGAGATGTGACTCAAAAAAGATTGACAACTCATAAAGCATAATGCCTGAGTTTTAAAGGCAAAAAAAATTGTATTAAGAGGAGCAAAAAAAAAATCACAGGTTTAGCATGGGGAGGAAAGCTAACTGTTCCTATTTTATCAAATACCCTGTTCCTCCTTTTTTCCTTGTAAAAAACCAAAATAAAAAAAAGGTTCCCCCTCCATCTATTGTTTGCAGTGAATTCAAGCAAAAGTGGCAGGAGCATTGTTTTAGTGGGCTTCCAACTCTGAGAGACTGAATCGGTGAGCTGTGCCTGTTCAGGGTGCTGCTTTAAACAACGGCACTGAAAGGGAATAGCCAGTTTAAATTGTACCGAGAATCCCCTGGTCAGTTAACGCGTTTTCTTTAGCCCTCTGTTTTCTTCTGTGTGTGTGGATTTGTATGTAGACTTTCTTTTATAATTCTTTATTATCCTGCCCCACCAAGTGTAAGATTTTATCATCATTATTATTGGTCGGGTGGCCTGTGGGATCCCAGTTCCCTGACCATGGCTGGAACTCGTGCCCACGGCAATGAAAGCGCAGAGCCCCAACCACTAGGCAACCAGGGAATTTCGCAAACTGTAAGATTTTAAAGACCAGAGTTTTCTGTAATAGAAAACATTTGGAAAGTGAGACCTCAAGATCGTAATGAACCTGAACGCTGATTCCTGTGGTGGTTTGTGAAATGACCTGTTCTTTAGTACATGTTGGAGAGACGTTCCAACATGGATGGAGTTAGCTGTAGATGACATATAGATGTGCAGATTTTTTGTGTTCTTGTACAGCTATGGGGCTTTCCACTTCTTCCTGTTTGGTTATGCTTAACTTAATAATAAATTGATAGTTTGAAGGTTATAATGGCCAGTCCAGTGAAAAGAATGTCTGAGATGTTGCTCTTAACCAGTTCTTATCAGAAAGGTCATTAAAATATTCCTTTTGATTGTTTACCAGACGCCAAATCTTAGTTACGATTATTAGATAATTAAGGAGTACCTAATATGAGCTAAATACATCCAGTTCTTCTTTGGAGGTTCAGTGTACTCTGTTCCTGGTAGATGAAAGAACATATGCAGAAAAAATATGTATCATAGATGCCGAATTAAGTGGAGTTGACCTGTACGTTTGTCTGACAAATGTATTGTGTAATACTACTGAAGGGAGGGCCTAATGCCAATAATTACTTTGAAATATATGAAGTCATTTTCAGACTAATTTCTTGTTAGTAGAAGTCATCGTTAGGTCATATTAGATAATGAGTTTTAAAATTTCTCTGCTGCTGTATGGATGCTAATTGAAGTAAAGATTTTAATTGAAGAAAGTCATGCAAAATGTAATTATGGTGTATACAATAGACCTGCTTGTTCTTTCTGCTGTGAGATGACTTGAGTGAGGCTAATAATCCTGCCCAAATAGAATTTATTCCTCTGGAGAATAGTATGTGGTATGTTTTAATTTCATAAAGAGGCTCTTCCTGGGGGAGTCTGTCCACCCTGATTATGTCAGTAAAGTGGGGAGAACGGTGTTCTACATACTCAGAAATTTCAGAGGATTCTTCCCCCTCTTTTAAAAAAAAATACTGCAGACATTGAGTGTACTACTTTGGAATATAGTTGTGAAAATGAATCAGGAACACTCTTAAAAGCTAAAAAGGTAATAAAGTATGTGTGGTTCAATTCATATCGCTGCATAGTTAATAGAAGCAGATAATCAAATTAGCAATAAACCCAGATTTTTCACAATTTTACCAGCAAAAGCTTAGGTTGCTAAAATGAACTGTTTGATAGCTGATTAGTAAACTTAACAAGAATTAGACTGTTCTGGTAGAATTTATGAAATCTTAGCCTTGTCATTGGTTATATAGTATCTTGTTTATGCTTTTATTGGTCCAAAAATAAGAAGGAATAAGTTTTTTTTGTTAATTTAAGAAAAGAGAGTCATTATACCTGTGGTTGAAATACTGCTTAGCTACTAACATTGGACATGATGATGATGCAGAGTTTTGTGTGTGTGGCTACTAATTAGATTAAGATATAGCTAATAGGAATTAAATGTTTTGAATTTCCCCAGAATTCTGGATTTAGCATAAAATTATCTGATCCCATATGATATAATAGATAAGCTATCTAATTACAAATAAGACTTAAGTAAAACTACCAAGTCCCACTATTGATGTTTTTAAAATTTGTCTTTATTTGGCAATACTTTTTTTTTTTTTTTTTTTAGGGTTCTCTTTCTAAGTCATCAGTGTAGGAGTTGTTGCTAATAAAACACATATTGTGTAAGAATCTAGATTTACATTTTAAAGATGGAGGTAGCAGTAATCTATGAGGAAATGTGACATGAGAAACCATTCTATCTAAAAGGTTGCTGTATCATAATATCACAATATCTTTAGGAATCTTTCTGATCCATTTAGCAGCTGAACATCAACTCTTTGCCAAGTACCAAGCTAAAAAGTTAGGATAATCTTTATTTAGTCTTCGTTCCTTTAAATTGTGATTAAATTATTTTTAGCCTGTAATTTGTCTGTAAGCATACTAGTAAAACAAAAAACAAAGCAAAACAGAAAAACAGAAAGAGAAGTTGAATTATTGTGGACTTTGTAAGGCTAGAGTTTTGCGGGCTCAGATTTGAAATGATTCCATTGTTTAATTTTGATCATTGTGCATGTTCTTACGAGAGTGATATTTAGCTAAAAGGAAAAGTGGTTTCTTTTGCAAATTAATAGTGTAATGCTCTGGAGCCCTTTATCCTACTTCCTTAGAATTTGTTAAAGAAGAATCTTGTGTAATGGTGAGTTTTGCTTTTTATTAAATCTAATTTTGTGTATTTATAATTTAAAAAATCCTATAAAAAATCCTATAGAATGGGTAATAAGTAAGAGTGATAATAATCTTTGTGTATTGACCCACAGATGAGACAAATCACTAATGTTGTTTTCCACTTTTAGGAAAACTGAAGTAGAATTTACATAAGTAGGTAAAAGTTGTATTTGCCATTAATTTTTTAAAATGTTTTGTTACAGAGAATTTAAAAGATAGGTCATAGTAGCCATAGTAGTATAATGAACCTCCAGGAGCCTGTTCCTCAGCCTCCAGTGCCATCACCCATGGCTAATCCTGTCCTGTCCACTCCTTCAACTCTTTCCATTTCCCATATTATTTTGAAGTAAATCCCATTTACCCACAAATATTTTAATATATCTTTATTATTTTTTAACATAGCCAAAATGCCATTCAGATCAGATCAGATCGGATCAGTTGCTCAGTCGTGTCCGACTCTTTGCGACCCTGTGAATCGCAGCACGCCAGGCCTCCCTGTCCATCACCAACTCCCAGAGTTCACTGAGACTCACGTCCATTAAGTCAGTGATGCCATCCAGCCATCTCATTCCCTGTCGTCCTCTTCTCCTCCTGCCCCCAATCCCTCCCAGCATCAGAGTCTTTTCCAATGAGTCAACTCTTCGCATGAGGTGGCCAAAATACTGGAGTTTCAGCTTTAGCATCATTCCTTCCAAAGAAATCCCAGGGCTGATCTCCTTCCGAATGGACTGGTTGGATCTCCTTGCAGTCCAAGGGACTCTCAAGAGTCTTCTCCAACACTAGAGTTCAAAAGCATCAATTCTTTGGTGCTCAGCCTTCTTCACAGTCCAACTCTCACTATTACACCTTAAAAATGAACAGTAGTCATGTAGTAGTTTCAAAGTTTCAGTCAGCGTTCACATGTGCAATTGTTTCATAAAGTTTTTTCCTCAGAGTGATTTGAAGGGCATCCAAATATGGTCTACCCGTTGAGATTGGATTATGTCTTTTAATTTATTGGTTCCTTGATTGTTGAAGGAATGGGTCATTCCTTCTGTTGACTGGTTAATAAGTGCACTTATTTAGTCAGATGGCAAATATTGATTTTTCTTGTAGATATTTTTCTTTTTAAAATTAATTTATTTTTTTAAATTGAAGGATAATTGCTTTACAGAATTTTGTTGTTTTCTGTCAAATCTCAACATGATCAGCCATAGGTATACATATATGCTCTCCGTTTTGAAACTCTCTCCCATCTCCCTCCCCATTGCACCCCTCTAGGTTGATACAGAACCCCTGTTTGAATTTCCTGATTCATATAGCAAATTCCCCTTGGCTATCTATTTTACATATGGTGATGTAAGTTTCCATGTTACTCTTTCCATACCTCTCACCCTCTCCTCCCTTCTCTCTATGTCCATAAGTCTACTCTCTATGTCTGTTTCTCCATTGCTGCCCTGTAAGGAAATTCTTCAGTACCATTTTTCTAGATTCCGTATATATGCATTGAGTTCAGTTCAGTCGCTCAATCGTGTCTGACTCTTTGCGACCCCCTGAATTGTAGCACACCAGGCCTCCCTGTCCATCACCAACTCCCAGAGTTCACTCAAACTCACGTCCATCGAGTTGGTGATGCCATCCAGCCATCTCATCTTCTGCTGTCCCCTTCTCCTCTGCCCCCAATCCCTCCCAGCATCAGAGTCTTTTCCAATGAGTCAACTTTTCGCATGAGGTGGCCAAAGTATTGGAGTTTCAGCTTTAGCATTAGTCCTTCCAGTGATCATCCAGGACTGAGCTCCTTTAGAATGCACTGGTTGGATCTCCTTGCAGTCCAAGAGACTCTCAAGAGTCTTCTCCAACACCACAGTTCAAAAGCATCAATTCTTCGGCTCTCAGCTTTCTTCACAGTCCAACTCTCACATCCATACATGACTACTGGAAAAACCATAGCCTTGACTAGATGGACCTTTGTTGGCAAAGTAATGTCTCTGCTTTTGAATATGCTATCTAGGTTGGTTATAACTTTCCTTCCAAGGAGTAAGCGTCTTTTCATTTCATGGCTGCGGTCACCATCTGCAGTGATTTTGGAGCCCAGAAAAATAAAGTCTGACACTATTTCCACTGTTTCCCCATCTATTTGCCTTGAAGTGATGGGACCAGATGCCGTGATCTTCATTTTCTGAATGTTGAGCTTTAAGCCAACTTTTTCACTCTCCTCTTTCACTTTCATCAAGAGGCTTTTTAGTTCCTCTTCACTTTCTGCCATAAGGGTGGTGTCATCTGCATATCTGAGGTTATTGATATTTCTCTCGGCAATCTTGATTCCAGCTTGTGCTTCTTCCAGCCCAGCGTTTCTCATGATGTACTCTGCATATAAGTTAAATAAGCAGGGTGACAATATACAGTCTTGATGTACTCCTTTTCCTATTTGGAACCAGTCTGTTGTTCCATGTCCAGTTCTAACTGTTGCTTCCTGACCTGCATTTTTAGGGTTCTCAAAAGGCAGGTCAGGTGGTCTGGTATTCCCATCTCTTACAGAATTTTCCACAGTTTATTGTGATCCACACAGTCAAAGGTTTGGCATAGTCAATAAAGCAGAAATAGATGTTTTTCTGGAGCTCCCTTGCTTTTTCCATGATCCAGCAGATGCTGGCAATTTGATCTCTGGTTCCTCTTCCTTTTCTAAAACCAGCTTGAACATCTGGAAGTTCATGGTTCACGTATTGCTGAAGCCTGGCTTGGAGAATTTTGAGCATTACTTTACTAGCGTGTGAGATGAGTGCAATTGTGCAGTAGTTTGAGCATTCTTTGGCATTGCCTTTCTTTGGGATTGGAATGAAAACTGACCTTTTCCAGTCCTGTGGCCACTGCTGAGTTTTCCAAATTTGCTGGCATATTGAGTGCAGCACTTTCACATCATCGTCTTTCAGGATTTGGAATAGCTCCACTGGAATTCCATCACCTCCACTAGCTTTGTTCATAGTGATGCTTTCTAAGGCCCACTTGACTTCACATTCCAGGATGTCTGGCTCTAGGTCAGTGATCACACCATCGTGATTATCTTGGTCATGAAGATCTTTTTTGTACAGTTCTTCTGTGTATTCCTGCCACCTCTTCTTAATATCTTCTGCTTCTGTTAGGTCCATACCATTTCTGTCCTTTATCGAGCCCATCTTTGCATGAAATGTTCCCTTGGTATCTCTAGTTTTCTTGAAGAGATCTCTAGAATACGATATTTATCTTTCTCTTTCTGACTTACTTCACTCTCTATAATAGGTTCTAGGTTCATCCACCTCATTAGAACTGACTCAGAGGTGTTTCCTTTTGATGGGTGAGTAATATTCCATTGTGTATATGTACCACACCTTCTTTATCCATTCATCTTGCGGTGGAAATCTAGGTTGCTTCCATGTTCTAGCTATTGTAAATAGTGCTGCAATGAACAGTGGGATACATGTGTCTTTCTCATTTTTGGTTTCTTCAGGGTATATGCCTAGAATTCAAATTCCTGGGTAATATGGTGGTTTCATTCTTAGTTTTTTAAAGGATTCTCCATGCTGTCTTCCATACTGGCTGTATTAGTCTACATTCCCACCAACAGCTCTTGCAGATATTTTTACCCTGACATGCCTTTCTGTTCTCTCTGAGGTTACCCTAGTTTGGACCATAATTGCCTTCTAGCTGGTTTCTGGAACCTTCCTTCAAGCTTGCTCGTGCATCCTATAATGTGTCTTTTGAATTTGGACCCTTTATTATTTCTACTAATTAAGAAATGTCAGTGTCTGGGAGACGTCTTTTATATGTTCAAAATGGCAACGCACTCCAGTGTTCTTGCCTGGAGAATCCCAGGGATGGGGGAGCCTGGTGGGCTGCCGTCTATGGGGTCGCACAGAGTCAGACACGACTGAAGCAACTTAGCAGCAGCAGCAGCTATCCTTTTTTAAAAAAATATTTATTTTTTATTTGGCTGTGCTGGATCTCAGTTGCAGTATGTGGGATCTAGTTCCTGGACCAGGGATTGAACCCAGGCCCCGTGCATTGGGAGCATGGAGTCCTACCCACTGGACCACCAGGCAAGTGCCCCTCCTTCTTTTCTAATTCTTGTACTGTTTCACTGTTTTGTTTGTATTTTGGGTCCCCCTCCCCTTTGAGGCTGTGACCTAGGATCACTGTTGGAACTGGGATCACTTAAACTTTGTACCTCCTGCGGTGCTCTGCAGGCAGAAGTGCTCCGTAAACGTCTCTTGACTGATTCTAGTCCTGTGGTGCTTGTTCTCTAAAGCCCTCTATCCTCATGTTAGCCCAAATTAGTAGTTGGAAAGGTGATTTGTGAGTCTGGGAGTTAGATGTTATGGAGAGTATTTCTCAGGACAATGGTAGGACCTGATGAGCCATCTCAAACCCACCCCACCACGCAGGGTGAGACTTTCTAGAGATTCTTGTCCAGTAGGTCCGATCGCCTGTTGACTCTCACGGCATTGTATTGCTTTACATGCTTTGATAACAACCTTCTGCTCCAGTTCTGTTTCATTGATTCTATCTTAAGTATGCTGTTTCCTGGGGATCTTAGGACCATCAGTCAGTTCAGTTCAGTCGCTCAGTTGTGTCCAACTCTTTGCAACCCCATGAATCGCAGCACGCCAGACCTCCCTGTCCATCACCAACTCTCGGAGTTCACTCAGACTCACGTCCATCGAGTCAGTGATGCCATCCAGCCATCTCATCCTCTGTCATCCCCTTCTCTTCCTGCCCCCAATCCCTCCCAGCATCAGAGTCTTTTCCAGTGAGTCAACTTTTCGCATGAGGTGGCCAAAGTACTGGAGTTTCAGCTTTAGCATCATTCCTTCCAAAGAAATCCCAGGGCTGATCTCCTTCAGAATGGACTGGTTGGATCTCCTTGCAGTCCAAGGGACTCTCAAGAGTCTTCTTCAACACCACATACTGTGGGATAAATTTCCTTGGGAAGAATTTTTCAAGGATTAAACAGTTATTTGTGACATACAGATGTTGCAGACTGGGGGTGTTGTAGGCTACATTTACATATAGATGTTTATTTGACCTGCAGTTTCAATACCTAAAAATCGAAGAGTTTCACATAAAAATTCAAATTTGTAGTTTGTCCTAAACAACTTGAAAATCTGGCATCACTGAGCTCTGTCTCCCTGATAAGGTCATGAACTGTTTAGGTCCCCAGCTAGTGGATGTGGATAAATAACACTTATTTGATCTGCCTGGTCCCTGTAGAGCTTTCCATGTAATCCTTGGTGTAGATCCTTACCAGCTTCTGTCACCAAACATGTCCTTTCCTGACCTGGGCCCCAGGGTAGGGGCCTTTTTGAAACTCTTAACCTCTGTACTGGTACTGAATATGTTATGTTCTCAATTTTTCTTTAGTTGATTGTTTGCGTGTGTGCTCAGTCATGTCTGACTCTTTGTGACCCCAGGGACTGTAGCCCACTAGGCTCAATTGAAAAAAAAAGAATGCTATTTTCAAAAACAAAAATACATAAATATAAACATATTTACTGAAGAGCATCATTTTATATTTTTGCAAATCAATGAGTTACGTTGAACACTTGATAATTTATAGTCATATCAACAGTTAGAGAATTCGCATGGTTGGTTTATTGTTTAGCCATGTGAACTCGATAATTGTTGATATGACTTTATAAATTATCATAACACAACACATTGATTTGCAAAATGTAAAATGATGCTCCTCTTCAGTAAATATATATTTTTGCTTTTAAGAATAGTATTTTTCTTCAATATATTATTTATGTAATAAATCTTGCTATTTTAAATGAATTGATAACATATTTAAGAGTTTCTCAGCTTTAATTTCTAATTAAAATTTTTTTCTCTAGGCTATAACCGATGTAAAAAGAAGCATTTTAGGGTCCTCAGTTGTTGAAGAGTGTAAGAGAGTCCTGATACCAAAAAGTTTGAGAATCTCTGATCCTAAAGGACAATGTGTTAGCCCAGGTCAATCAGAATCGTCCAAGGCACTCACCAAAATTTTAGAACATAATTATTTTTTCCATCATAAGCAATATCATATGAATCAACACTATGCTATGCTATGCTAAGTCGCTTCAGTCGTGTCTGACTCTGTGCAACCCCATAGACGGCAGCCCACCAGGCTCCGCCGTCCCTTGGATTCTCCAGGCAAGAACACTGGAGTGGGTTGCCATTTCCTTCTCCAGTGCATGAAAATGAAAAGTGAAAGTGAAGTTACTCAGTCGCATCGGACTCCTAGCAACCCCATGGACTGCAGCCTACCAGGCTCCTCCGTCCATGGGATTCTCCAGGCAAGAGTACTGGAGTGGGGTGTCATTGCCTTCTCCGAAACACTAGGTCCTTGCAAAAGTCTTTTGAACCCGTGATATTTCTGAAGTGTATAATGCTGTTTGACTAAGACATTTAGGCAAATGATTCTGTGAATTTGGACTTCTAACTTAGAATGCCAAGAAATTTAACCCTGTATCTTCTGGAGTCGGAGGCCAGGGATTCCCTGGTTATATTAATTAAGCCTTTCTGGTTGTTTTCTTACTCATGGTAGAGAGAGTTTGTTGTATAAACAGTGGGAAGAGGATTTGAAGATCTGAGATGGAATTTTGTTCTGACTGGAGATTTTAGTGGGGAGACTTTCAAACAAGATTCAGACGCTAGAGGGCTAAAAGCATGAGCAGTCGTTGAGAAGAAAACTGGGGTTACTTGGGGGTTAGAGGGGCATGAAGTAATCTCACCTGCTTCCCTTTGTGGGGGAACAACCTGGAAAAGCAGGTTCCTGCAGGCACCCCCTCTCCCACTTGCATCTTTTCATCCATCCACCTTTTACTGGTCCCCTGAAGCAAGGAGGGGATCCTTTTCCTTTCTTTCTGCACTTTGGCTTGCTCTGTCTTGTCATAGAGTCCTCACCTTACATCACTGGAGTAATTGAACAGTTAAAGCAAGATATGGGTAGAGAAGAGGAACTGTTTTGCTGTGGTGACATGGAAAGATGCGGATAGGCAGGATGGAGAGAAATTCCCAGCAGCCATAGCAAGGGCAGGGGATTCCTGGACCAGATCGGTTGGGCAGCTGTTCAAAAAGAACAGTATGTGTAGCTAGGACACATGGATCTCTCTTGTTCTCTAGTTGCAAATACCTATCTCGTCTCGCCAACTATTTTTTAAATCACTTTGGTTTAGAAATTGAATCCTATCCAATTACCCTTCCAATATAAAGGATTTGTAGGATAGAGTGTCTGTATGTGTTAGGATGTAGCAGAGGATTAGGCTCCAAGCTGCTCCAACAATATTTTTAGATTCGAAAACACAATTTATATCACCGTGTATATTGTCCTATTGCCCTAAGAGGAGAGAGGAAGGTCCTTAGCATACATCTCATAAAATCCTGTAGAACTGGAACAGGCTCTGAAAGTCCTGCTAGAGATATGCAGAGAAGATAAGATTAGATGTGATTTTGACTGTAATTAAACCAGTTTAACTTACTATTGGAGGGGCTTTGGCCTCAGTTTTCACTGCCTGAGGGGAGCTGGTTCTGATGATTGTCTTGGTCTCTACTCTGCCTTTCAAGAAGGAGGTCCTAGGACTTCCCTGGTGGTCCCGTGGTTAGGACTTTGTCTTCCAATGCAGGGGTTGTGGGTTCGATTCCTGGTCAGGGAGCTAAGATCCCACATGGCTCTCAGCTGAAAAAAAGACTTTAAGAATGGTTTGCATCAACATCTTAAAAAAAAGAAGAAAGAACTCCTCTGGGTGTTAGACTGCCAGGGTAGGTCTGTTGTCCATAGGGTGGGTTATGTGACACTCCTGTGTCTACCAGGATATTTAAAGGAGATAGAAAAGGCAGGAAAAGAGTATGTATTAAAAAGAATGTGTATATTTCTGCATATGGATAACCAAATCACTTTGTTGTACATCTGAAACTAACACATTGTAAATAACTGTATTTCAAAAAATTTTAAAAATTGATCTGAAAAAAGCAAGAAATCTTCGACAAAGCAAATATCTGGTTACTGTCAACAAGGTGGGCTTGCTTGATTATAAATTTATATGTCAAAAACTTTAATAAAGTTTAAAAATATTCCTAAGTAAAAAGATAGATAATTGTCAAGATTTCAGACATCAGCAGAAAGTAGTCACTGTGAGGGGAAAAAGGAATGCAAGACTAATTTTATTTTTACTCATAAGTACAGTAATTAAAATTTCAGGATACCTGTCAGTTTTTACGTAGCTGGAAGGTCTTTGGAAGTTGACTTTGTAATGCATAAGCAGTTTTTACTGGAGTTCCTTGTTTTGCTAACTGGATTTTTATAGCAATTTTATGCAATAATTCACATATATCTAAGCCTGCATTAAAGCAGATCTTTTTCTCTTTATTTTTTAGATGAAATGAACACTTAAATAATGATTGTTTTGTAAAAATTTATTTTTTTATTGAAGTGTAGTTGAATTACTATATGTTAATTACTGCTGTACAGCAAAATGACTCAGTTATGTGTGTGTGTGTGTGTGTATACACACACATTCTTTTTCATATTCTTTTCCATTATGGCTTATGACAGCACACACACACACACACACACACACACACACACACACACACTGTGCCATACAGTAGAACCTTGTTTATCCCTTTGAATGTTTTAAAAAATAAATTTTACCCTATGAAATGAAAACCACCATGAGAATCGGTACATAGTAGCTTATAATTGCACTGTATTGTTTTGCCAGACTTAACATATTCCTCTATGTAGAAAACTGGGTGACTTGGTGTTTTGGTCATGTGTCACAGACTTCCTTGCTCAACTTTATTCTCATCAGATGTTACCACAACAGAAACCCCATATGTAAGCAAGATCTTTGTTCAGTTTTTACTTCCACTTAGTCAGTAGTCTAGTCAGCCGCCCTTGCAATCTGCTATGTTCTTCAGGGGCTTGGAAACTGCCATGTAATGGGAGGAACCAGACATTGAATATACATTTGGTACAATTACACATGAGTCATTCTAATTAAGTTATGTAAGTGGTACAGGAAAACCCTATTGTATGAATGTCCTTTCTCTGAAAGTTAGATTTAATAGGACTGAGCACATGCGCTCGTCTTTTTATCTGCTCATATCAGGAAGGATGCTTAAAAGTAGGGTGTTGGGACAGAGACTGGTTGAGTCAGACCTTGGCACTGAACTTGGACTTTGTGCCTTGCCATTTCCACAGGCTTTCCTTAAGTTTTCTGATGTTGATTTCATCTTTATCCTCTGTATCACACACCTCTTCTATGCCGCTTCAGAACCTCTTGGCCTCACTCTCCCCAGAGCCTTTAATCACTCTTCACCCCTGGCTGCTGCCAACTCAAACTGGACCCAGACCAGCTTGACGTGGACACAGCCTGACACCTCACGCGTCACTCCCCTGCCCCCTCTTCCCTGGGGCTGCAATCCATGACACGCCTGAGGCTTTGGTCTCAGAGGAATCCACGCTAAGAACATCCTTTTTGTGTGTCCTTGGTCTGTATAGTAAACGAGTTCTCTGTGTTACATTACGGTTGGTCTGTTGTATTTTAACTTGACTCTGAATTTAAAAATTAGGAACAGGTTAGGTCTGTTCTTCACAGTGGGGATTAATTTTTAATTCTGTCCACCTCAGAAGCATTAAATAGGATCTAGGACTGAGCTGCTATCGGTGGAATTAGCCGTCGTCACTGCTTGTAAGGGTAGGAGAAGGCAAGAGTTGGTTGAAGGGTATCCGAGGAGAACGACTCAGGCTAAGGTTGGCATTCTGGATTTCCCATTACCAGTGGTGTGCCTTTGGGAGTTTTCATGACTTCCCTGAGCTTCAGTTTCCTTTTCTGTAAAATCGAGGTGAGGACACCGTTATACAGATCTTGTCAGATCACTGTTGGCATAAATGAGTTATTTATGTTGAATGCCTGCTACATGGTTAGGTACTTGGTAGATGGTAAGTGCTATTATTCATTGATTTGTTTGTTCTGATCATTTTTCATTATAAAAATTTTATTCATTGAAACACATCATATTTTAAGTAATTTTTTCCCAAGCAACATTGGTGCATACTTATTGGCCAAGTTAGACTAATAACCATGCCCTCCTCCAGGGGATCTTCCCAACCCAGTGGTCGAACCCAGGTCTTCCACATTGCAGGCGGATTCTTTACCATCTGCAAGCCTGAAGCCCAGGCTAACAACAGCAATAACAAATCATGCCCTTTTGCTTCTTAATTGGCAGTGATAATTGGCAGTTATCTTAGGTGGCTTAAGCTATAGCTGTAAGTGTGGTTTATTAACCCTCCAGATAGCAAGTACAAGATGTTTATTTCAGGCACTGTGGGTTTCCTCTAAAGAGCATCAATTTGCATAATATTGCTCAGAGTTGGTTTCCTTGTTCTGAGCAAAGAGCTATTATTATCATAGTCAAAGCAACTTCGTGGTCAAGGTCTTTGAACACTTAGAAGGTGTAAATAATGCAGAGACAGCTAGGATAGTGTTCTTGGAAATACAAGAAGTGAACAGAGAATTGAGTTCTGGGATCTTCTCATTGACGATAAATAGCATTTATAGGCATTATTATTTCTTAGAGTGTGTTGGATCCTTTGCCAGGGATTTTACCTACAAGTTCAGTAAAAGCACTTAAAACAGAAAATATAGGCACCATGATTATCTCAGATTTTTCAGAAGAGGAATGAGGCAGGAAGTTGTTATATCACATAGTAAGTGGCAGAACTAGGATTTGAACTCAGGTCTGCATGAGCTCATCTTTCCAAAGCCACCTATACTCACTGCTTCTTACTGCTTTGTAGGATTTCACAGAAGAGTCTTCTTGATCTTTAGATGTTTGAAAAATGTAATTGCTTTTGGAAAAGTAAAAAAAAGAAAAATATAGTTGGTAAATTCAGATTAGAGCAAAACTGTGGGCATTCAACAATTATTGGTTGGTATCTAATATATGGTACCCTGGCAAGGTGCCTGAGAAGGGAAAGATAAGTATGACCTGCTCTTTTTTTTTTTTTTTAATATTTTGTTATGTTGTTCAGTCACCAGGTTCTGTCTGACTCTTTGTGACCCCTTGGACTGCAGCATGCCAGGCTTCCCTGTCCTTCACTATCTTCCAGAGTTTGCTCAAACTCATGATCCATTGAGTCGGTGATGCCATTCAGTCATCTCATCTCCTACTGCCCGCTTCTCCTCTTGCCTTCAATCTTTTCCAGCATCAGGGTCTTTTCCAGTGAGTCAGCTCTTTGCATCAGGTGGCCAAAGTATTGGAACTTCAGCGTCAGTCCTTCCAGTGAATATTCAGTGTTGATTTCCTTTAGGATTGACTGGTTTGATCTCCTAGCAGTCCAAGGGACTCTCAAGAGTTCTCTAGCACCGCAGTTCGAAAGCATCAATTCTTTGATGCTCAGCCTTCTTTATGGTCCATCTCTTACATCCATACATGACTACTGGAAAAACCATGGCTTTGACTAGACGGACCTTTGTTGGCAAAGTGATGTCTCTGCTTTTTAATATGCTGTCTGGGTTTGTCATAGCTTTTCTACAAGTGTATATACTTGGCTAAGCTGCCTCTTAGTTGTGTCATGTGGGATCTAGGTCCCTGACCAGGGAGCTTGGAGTCTTAGCCACTGGACCACCAGGGAAGTCCAGACTTGCTTTTTTTTTTATTCTTTTAAAGGAATTACATTGTGGAGTTCAGGAAACACATACACAGCTAGGATATTACATTTGTTAATGCATTCAACAACAATTTGCTGAATGCCCTGTAAGTGTGTCAGTATAGTATTGACCCTTAGAAAACGATGATGCATAAAAGGAAATTTGGTCCCAGGCTTCATGGAATGTCTTAGTCTATGATGGGTATTACAAACTGGTCTAAGACATTTGGGTCATTTATAATCAGACCTTAGCAACCTCCAACGATGAGAGCTGGGGCTTTCCCAGGTGGCACAGTGGTGAAGAATCCACCTCCCAATGCAGGAGACGTGGGTTTGATTCATGGATCAGGAAGATCCCCTGGAGGAGGGCAAGGCAGCCAACTCTAGTATTCCTGCCTGGGAAATCCCATGGACAGAGGAGCCTGATGGGCTAGTCTATGGGGTCACACAGAGGCGAGCACAGCTAAGTGACTGTGTGCACACAGACACACACACAGTATGTCAGCCATGAAGTTCTGATGAACACACACACACACATATACACATGGTATGTCAGCCATGACGATCTGACGAATGCTGTCTCTCTCTCTCTCTCTCACACACACTGTGTCAGCCATGAAGTTCTGATGAACACGTGCGTGCACACACACACAGTATATCAGCCATGATGATCTGACGGATTCCCTCTCAAAGGTATTAGCAGGCGCAGCGTTAGTCATACAGCCTGTTCCTGTGAGCTCTGTGAAGTCACAGCTCTCAGACAGATGCCTTGCCCGAAAGCTTCCCATGAGACCAGTGGAGCAGGATTCAGGACCCTCTGTTAGAATTACGTGGCAGAGTCTGAATTCAGGTCTGCCTAGAGTCCTAAGCAGAGAACCCCAGACTAATGGCACAAGATGCCAGGGTTGCTAGGGCCTTAAATTTTCTCTCTCAAGAATGGAGGTACCTCTGTGAGATTTCTAGTCAGTGTGCAGAGTTTTAACATGGCACATTTTACTAGTTAAAAATTATTTCTGACATTCTGTGTGCTGATTAATGAACCCTGGAGTGTTGTTCAGAAGAAAAGATAGCCGGACCTGTTTTTGCATGAACCCATTTGGCTATCTGATAAAGTTTGTAGACCTTTCTCAGCATAATCTTTCAAAAGCATAAAATGCAAAGGATTACAAAAGAAGCCAAGTATAATGAAATACAGTTTCCAGAATATTTTTAAAGACGTGTAGTGCAGTAATAGGTGCTTCTTTATTACTGTATTGACTATGAAGATCTAGTGTTGGGAATAATTCATTTCAAAGTTGTGATGAATATAAATACAACAGTTGTATTGATAAAATAGCTGTAATGTTTGTTGGTGACAAAATCACTGCTAATTCTGTAATTTATTGCCTATATTAATAACTGAGGATAATGGCTAAATTGCTGTTAGATAGTAAAACATGAAAGCGTAACTTTTTCCCCCAACCATTTTTGCAGATGCCCATTCATTCTATCAGGGTTAAGAATCCCTACTCTAGACTGTGGGTTTAAAAATAATTATTTATTTTTAATTGATGGTTACAGTATTGGTTTGATTTCTGTCATACATCAGCATTAATTAATCATAGGTGTACATATGTCCCCTCCCTCTGGAGTGTGCATTTTTGATTAGAATCTTCTGTCACCTGATGAAGCCTGGAGTGTATATTTGTGATTAGGATACCGAATGTCAAGAAGTTACCCCTACATGTGGATTAAAACTTAACACTCGCCTTTATTGCTATTTTTTCTTTTTAAAAATCATTAGTAGGGAGAATGAGACTGTACAAATAACAAATGCAGTGTGTGGAAGTTCCCTAGGAGAGAGCTATGAAGTGCTATGGGACTATTCAGAAGTATTTTCAAATAAAGACAAGAGAATCTTAATAAAGACAACATAATAAGACGATCTAGACAGACACGAATGCAGTGTTAGGAAGAAGTTGGGGGGAGGAGGAGTGAAAGTTGCAAGTACTAAAATTTATGAAGGTTGAAAAAGACATCGCAGAAAAACATGATTAGGACTTTCTTCTCTCTGGCTCAAAAATAAAGATATTTCAGATACAAAGAATAGCATGACGGTTGGCATGGACGTTGGGAGAGCCTGGAAGGTTCTTCCACACATGAGTGACATAATTGTCCAGTCACGGTTTTCAGCACTTTATACATGTTATTTAATCCTCACAGCAGTCTTATTATTATTTGCATTTTTTTTTCGGATGGAGAAACAGGCATGGAGAGATTAAGAATCTTGCTCAGAGTCAAAACTAGGCCTTGTTTGGCTCCACTGGACTCAAAATGACTCAGTATGAGATTACACTGATGACTGTGGAGGGTAGATTAGGCAGGAATGCAAAGGGAGATTGGAAAATCAGGTCAGAGATTACTAAAGTGATGTGGCAAGAGATGCTAAAGGTGGCCTGAACACTGAGTGTTGAGAACAGATGAAAAGAGTTTTCATCTTGGAAATCTGCACATTGATGTTTTCCAGTGAGACAACACCCACAAAATAGGAAATGAAAGTCTAGTGTTTCTGAGTGGAGATTTTCCCCAGCCAGTTTAAATATGTACTTGGCTGAATGAATGCTTGTGTTACCAGTTCTCTCCTGAGTGCAGAATATTCATTACTGGCAGGATTTTCCTATAATCACCAGTTAGCATTTACAGTGAGCACCCCCGTAGCCACTTGCCTGCCTAGGATCACCAGGGGAACAGTTTGCCAGTATTAGATTGTGTGGTGACTAAGCTTGCAGGTGTAAAAGGTACCAACGCCTTGTCGGAGCAGAGGAAACATTCAGAACCTGGCCTATTTGCTAACATTTCGAGAAAACTCAGAGAAGTGGGAGGAAAAGCTTTAGATCAAGGGCTGACTAACCACTCATTCAGGGTCTGGAGTAGGGTTGTTTCATCTTTGAGGTGAAATACAGCAAACACCCCCTCAGTCCTGACTTTGCTAAGCCCTGCAAAAGAGGTTTCTGGCAGCTTAGTGAGTTCTCCATTACGCAGATTCAACAGGACTCCAGAAATGTGAACTTCCATGGATAAATAACCAGGGTCCATAGTTCTCCACGTAATAGATCATCAGAGCTATATGAGAGTTTATAAAACGTAACTAATCCACGTTCAGCATTTACAGAGAGGCGGAGTCTATTGGTTCCTGGACTCAAAGCTTTCCATTGGCCGAGTCCACATTCAGCTCCTCACTGATTGGACAGACGTTCCCTAGGAGCCTATGGGCGGGCTTCCTTCAAGCACATAATCCTTCTAGCCCTTTCTTCATTTTTGCAGGCACAGGAGATATCTTTAACTTCAACTCCCTGATATTCCTGTCAGAAATATCACTGATTTGTTTTTATTCTGCCGTAAAGCAATGAGAATTTTCAGGTCATCCAATATGAAGTGTTAACATTTTCAGCCTCATAGTCACTGAAATATGTGCTCTTCTACCTTCCCATTTTTTGTTTCCATATTTTTATTTTTCACTTTCTTGTTGACAGACTAATGGTGTGATTTAAGCTAAGGTTTCTTAATATAGAACTTCTGTTTAATTGTTAATTGTAGTTATCAAATTATAGGTTTTCAGGCTGGAAAATAGAAACAATTCTGTTTTATTCTTAATACTCATCCCTAGGACAAGGCATTCATTGGAAGGCAAAGTACTTTCAAACAGCCAAAGCAGGAAAATGGGAATTTTTTTTTTTTTTTTTAGGATATAGTGGCTAAATGCACAGATAAAAATTTTATGCCGTTTTCTCTCCTTACTGAATCTTTATTGAATAAGGTAGCTGAAATCTACTTTTTAAAATTGAAGTATAATTGATGTCCAGTGTAATGTTAATTTCTGCTCTACAGCAGAGTGACTCAGTTATACATGTGTATACATTCTTTTTGATATTTGTTACATTATGGTTTATCCCTGTACATTGACTTACGGTTTCCTGTGCTGTACAGGAGGATCTGGTTTATCCATTCTGTACATGATAGTTTGCATTTACTAACCCCCAAATTCCCAGTCCATGCCTCCTCTCCTCTCCTCCCGCTGACAGTCACAAGTCTGTGTTCTGTGTCGGTGAATCTGTTCCTGCTTCACAGATAGATTCATCTGTGTCATTTTAGATTCCACATACAAGTGATATCGTAACGATATGTCTTTCTCTTTCTGACTTAGTTCAGTTCGTATGATAATCTCTGTGTCTATCCATGTTTCTGCAAATGGCATTATTTTGTTCTTTTTTATGAGTCAGTAGTGTTCCATTGTGTTTATGTATCCATTCAACTGTTGATGGACATTTAAGTTGTTTCCATGTCTTGGTTGTTTTGAATAGTGCTATGATCAGAAATCTGTGGATCAAATTATAGCTTCATGCTGTGAACATAGGAGTGCATGTATCTTTGTGAATTATAGTTTTGTCTGGATTTATGCCCAGGAGTGGAATTTCTGGATCATATGGTAGCTATTTTTAGTTTTCTGAGGAACCTCTATACTGTTTTCTATTGGGGCTGCACCAACTTACATTCTCACCAGTGGTGTAGGAAGGTTCCCTTTTCTCCACATACCCTCCAGCATTTGTTATTTGTAGACTTTTTAGCAGTGTCCATTCTGACCAGTGTGAGATGGTGGTGGTTGTTCAGTAGCCAAGTCATGTCCAGCTGTTCACGACTGTGTAGACTGCAGCACACCAGGCTTCCTTG
Source organism: Bos indicus (assembly GCF_029378745.1). NCBI lineage: Eukaryota > Metazoa > Chordata > Mammalia > Artiodactyla > Bovidae > Bos > Bos indicus. The sequence continues at coordinate 9,317,449 of NC_091767.1, forward strand.
TCTATCACCATCTCCTGGAGTTTGCTCAGGTTTCATGTCCTTTGCATCGGTGATGCCATCCAACTATCCTGTCCTCTGTCACCCTCTTCTCCTTCTGCCTTTAGTCTTTCCCAGCATCAGAGTCTTTTCCAACAGTCAGTTCTTCACTTCAGGTGGCCAAAGTATTGGAGCTTCAGCTTCAGTCCTTCCAGTGAACATTCAGAGTTGATTTCCTTTAGACTTGACTGGTTTGATCTCCTTGCAGTCCAAGGAGTCTTCTCCAACACCACAGTTCAAAAGCATCGATTTTTTGGCACTCAGCTTTCTCTGTAGTCCAGCTCTCACAACCATCCGTGAGTACTGGAAAGACCATATCCTTGACTGTATATAGACCTTTGTCGGCAAAGTGAGGTCTTGGCTTTTTAACACACTGTCTAGGTTTGTCATATCTTTTCCTGCATTTCTCTAATAATTAGCAAATTGAGCATCCTCAGAGTTTGGTATGGGGGGTTCTCTAACCCCACATGGACCAAGGGATAGCTGTACTCTTTCATTAAATATGTAGGAAGAGTCAGATCTTGATTTTAAAAGGTTAATGGACTTTTTTCTCATTATTATGTAATTATTAAAAGAAAGCTTAATATACCAATTTAATATACATGTTAACCCACGGAATACCATTTCTTCATCATACTCCTTGTTTTGTAAATAATTTCTAGTTTAGTTACACATTAAATTTTATTATTAAAGATAAGTTAATGAGAAGCAACATTGATCCATCTTTTATCTGTTTTAAATTACTAGATGTATATAATTTAAATACTTGTTTAATTACTTTCAGTAATCTATCTTACAAAATGTATTCTGTAATATAGGCCTCCTTGAAATGAATGTTAACACTTTTATTAGAATTTAAAAATGAAGTCAGGTTGTTTTGTATGGAGAATGTGTTTGACTTACTTGATTAATGATAATAAGATAATCAAGATTTGATAAGATATGTAGGATACTGATTTAATAATTAAGTCCCATTCTAGTTATAGTGCAGACTTTTCCATAAATTGAATCAGCTAAATGTGTAGCTTCAGTGTTTTGATGAAAATGTATTGAAAGCACATTGTAAGATGAAATAATTTTGCCAAATAGTATTCTTTTGTCAGAGGTATAATGAAGTTAACAAGATTTGATTTGTTTCCATCCTTTCTGAGTTTTAGAGGTTAAGCAAAGTTCCGATAAGTGAAACAATAGCAGGTGTGATTAACTTGAGAGGTTATGGTAAAGTCTTTGGCCTCTATCCAGGAAACTGAGAAAATGAATGCTCTGTGACCTGGCTTACAGTTCCTTTTGCCAGTCCAGTTTTTGCTTTCAGGAGACCTAATCGATTCATTAGCTTATAGATCCTTAAAAATAATATTTGATGTTAGATCATTCTGTTTTTTTTTTTTTTTTTTTGCTGTGTACCATGGCAGGAGTGTGAAGATTTGAGTGACGTTACTGTAACAAACCTCCTTCCAATTCAGTCCTCTTGCATATTTTAGCAGGATTTTCAGTGCTTTGCATCTGTGCTCAGTCTCTTCCGACTCTGACCCCATGGACTGTAGCCCGTCAGGCTCCTCTGTCTATGGGATTTCCCAGGCAAAAATGCAGGAGTGGGTTGCCATTTCCTACTCCAGGGGATCTTCCGACCCAGCAAGCAAACCCTCGTCTCTTGTTTTCTCCTGCACTGGCAGGCAGCTTCTATACCACTGGCGCCATCTGGGAAGCCCTTTCAGTGCTTTACTTCTGTACAAAAGAAAATAGGAGTACCATTAATGCTCAGTGCCAACTCATTTCAGTAGTAAGTTATAGTAATCCATGGACTTGTTTCATTATAAGATGCTTTTCCATTACAGTTTTTACTTTATTGTGTTTATCAAAATTTGTAATATATTTATTTTGTTCTAGTCAATTATGTGCTACTAATAATTGTATTGATAGCTCAATGCAGAAGAGTAACCAGAGAAATTTAAAGTTTTAATTTATATAGATAGTTTTGCAGAAACACATGATAGAGGGTTAACAGAAGACTTTACATTAGGATAAAATGTTTTGTGCAAACTATCAGTAGAATGGAATTTGGAGACCAAGTGTTTCTTTTTCATTGCCTTCAAATTTTCAAGTCAGTTCAGATGTTGGGTAGATGACGTCACATCACTGGGTGACTTGATGGGAAAGAAGTAAAGGTATGAAATTATTGGCTATTAAAGAAAAGTTTTTTCATTTAAAAAACAGTAGATTGTATCAACAATAAAATATCATTATTTAAATTTATATAAATTTATGGTAGTTGGATTCCAGTGGATAAATTTAGGAAATTCTATTTAAAAATATAAAAATTCAGGAATTCTTTGCAACTATTTAAATCCATTTTTGAATAACTTTATATGACAATTCAAATATACGAGGAGGTTTTTTTGGGGGGTTCAGTTCAGTGGCTCAGTTGTGTCCGACTCTTTGCGACCCCGTGAATCGCAGCATGCCAGGCCTCCCTGTCCATCACCAACTCCTGGAGTTCACTGAGACTCATGTCCATTGAGTCAGTGATGCCATCCAGTCATCTCATCCTCTGTCGTCCCCTTCTCCTCCTACCCCAATCTCTCCCAGCATCAGAGTCTTCTCCAATGAGTCAACTCTTCGCATGAGATGGCCAAAGAACTGGAGTTTGAGCTTTAGCATCATTCCTTCCAAAGAAATCCCAGGGCTGATCTCCTTCAGAATGAACTGGTTGGATCTTCTTGCAGTCCAAGGGACTCTCAAGAGTCTTCTCCAACACCACAGTTCAAAAGCATCAATTCTTCGGCGCTCAGCCTTCTTCACAGTCCAACTCTCACATCCATACATGACCACAGAAAAAACCATAGCCTTGACTAGACGAACCTTTGTTGGCGAAGTAGTGTCTCTGCTTTTGAATATGCTATCTAGGTTGGACATAACTTTCCTTCCAAGGAGTAAGCGTCTTTTTTGGGGGGTACATGATCAAAAAAATTTTTGAAGACTATTCCAGGTATGAGTATACCTAGATTTATTAATCTTAGGCATATATTCATTGACTCTCTGAAGAAGATTTTAGCTTAAGATGTACCAGCTTTTTACCTCTTCTCCTACTGTTTGATTTTTATATTTAATTTCTTCTACCATCATTTCAGGCTGCCTGGCTAGCTCAATAAGTAGAGCGTGGGACTCTTAATCCCAGGGTCATGGGTTTGAGCCCCACCTTGGGCGTATGTCCAAAGAATCTGCCTGCAATGCAGGAGACCTGGGTTCAGTCCTTGGGTCGGGAGGATCCCCTGAAGAAGGAAATAGCTATTTCCTTCAGTATTTCAGGAAATACTTCAGGAGTGAAGTATTTCCTTCACTCCAGTATTCTTGCTTGGTGAATTGCATGGACAAGGAGCCTCGTGGGCTACAGTCCATGGGGTTGCAAAGAGTTGGACACAACTGAGTGACTAACACTTTCACCCTTTCATAGTCATTTCTCTGGTGTTTTTACAGAATATATTAACTTGTACTTTCAACATTGTCTCTTCATTCCTTGTTTACCAAGAAGAGATCCTGTCCTTCCCCCTTTCTATGTTATGTCCTCTTAGAGCCCACTTGCTTTATTCATAAGTTGACATTATTATATACATATACATATGTGTGTGTATCCATCCATCTTTCACTGGCTTCTCTGCCCATCCATCCGTCCGTCTATCCCTCTGTCTCAGTGCTAGACCAAATGATGTGTTAGATTTCCTGTCTTTCTCTGGGATTGTTATCACAACTGGTTCATAGGCTGTTTGATGGGGTTGTTCTAGCATAAAGTTAAAACAAATTTCTCTTTTTCTTAAATTCAGTCAGTTGCATCAGATTGTACCACATTTTAAACCATGACTCTCTTGAGTAAGCTTTTTATTTTTCCTGTGGTTTTGTTTACTTTTAAACTCTGTCTTTGGTGATTTAGTCGCTAAGTTGTGTCCAATTCTTGTGATCCTATGGACTGTAGCCCGCTAGGCTCCTCTGTCCATGGAGTGAGTTCCATTTCCTTCTCCAGGGGATCTTCTGACCTAGGGATCAAACCCAAGTCTCCTGCATTGCAGGTGGATTCTTTTACCCCTGAGCCACCAGGGAAGCCCCAATTCTGTCTTCAGCATATTCTTAAGTTTTTCCCTTTCAGATCTTTAGCTATATGATTCTATTAATTTCCTCCAAAGATCTTTGTCTCTGAGCCTTCTGTCTTAGTTACTCTCTAGATAACTGTTACCTGAAATTCAGTGGGAAGAATTAACATTTTCTGGCTCGTTTACATTTTTAGATCATGGTTTCTTAAGGAAACTGATAGTTTAGAGTCTAATGTGTAACAGTAAAGGAAGGACAAAACATTGACAGAGAATATACATAGGAAAAGTAGTATCTGGAGATGTGAGGGGAGGCTTTGAAGAGTAAAAGTGAAGTCGCTCGGTCATGTCCGACTCCTGGCGACACTGAACTGTAGCCCGCCAGGCTCCTCCGTCTATGGGATTTTCCAGGCAAGAATACTGGAGTGGGTTGCCGTTTGCTGCTCCAGGGGATCTTCCTGACCCAGGGATTGAACTCAGATCTCCTGCACTGCAGACAGACTCTTTACCATCTGAGCCACCAGGGAATCCCTGGAGAGGGATTATTTATCAGGAGAGATTTTATTTTAGACAGGATATAGTGATGGTTAACCTAACTCCTAGTCTGTCATTTCAGTAGACATTCATTGGATACCTACAATTTGAAAGGGCTAAATTTAAGCGTTGAGATGAGAAGATGAAGGAGCTGGGTGGAGGCCAGAGTGGAGGCCTCTGGCTACTGGTGTACCTGTAAACAGTTCATACGATGTAGTGCCTGTTAGAAGGAAGCATATTCAAGGAATTCTGGGAACCTTGTGTTTTCAGCTTTAATTTCTGTAATTCTCTTATGCCTTCTGATAAGCATGATATAACTGTGCTCATAATGTCCCAAGACACAAGGGTGTTTTAGATAGGAAACAGGTTTATGAACATCAGTGGGGATTCAGTTGTTACCCAAAAGAGAGAGGGAACAGGAAGAGATGATATTAAAAAATGCCAACAAACTTTACCATCTATTTTTAATGAGCGAGAGATTCGAATAATACAGCAAAGTACAATGAGCCATCTTGGGGGGATGTGTCTTGACAGCCCTCCGCCCTGGAAAAAAAAAATCATACTATTGCAAGTGAATTTTTGATAGATGGAAGATCTTAAAACTAGGCACTTAGTGCCTTATCGCCTCTGGACCCGCTCTTACTCTGGAGTTTTTTCCAAACTAGTTCACCGAGGAGAAGAATAAGACCTGTGCACCATCTTGCCTCCGTAGCCAAAAGGCATTCATCATCTCCTGCTTTTGCAATCTCTCTGTTGAGATTTTAGGAAATCCATACACAATATCCCCTCTTCACTTGGTACTTATTCTGTGCCAGGTCCTGTTCTAATCCCCATAGCGATCCCTGACATCGGTTCTCTTACTGTCTGCGTTTTACAGATAAGGCAAACTGGAGCACAGACTGGTTGGCTAAGTTTCTCAAGTCATGTAGTACACGGTGCAGTCGGGATTCAAAATCAAGCAATTTGATTCCCGAGCCCAGTCTCTTTACCACTGTAAACTATGAAAGGTATGAAGAAATACTGACTTAAACTTGTAGAACGCTTAAAAAATTTTTGGCAGTTTCAGCAGTTTTACACAAGCACATTTCTTAGGCAGGTCTCTCTCTCAGCTCTCTGGGAAACGGAAATACCGGTTAATACGTGGACGTGTTGTCCTGTGTTGCTGACACACTTACGTATGGAGGTGAGTGAACAAAAGTAACGTGCAGGCATCCCTCCTGTACACAGTTCCTCTTCCTGGTGTGTGCAGAGTGAGTTTTAAACTTCAGTTCATATCCTCATTTACGGTTTTATTTCCAGGAGTCTAAATTTGCATTCAGAAGCTTCCAGTGCTTTTTTCTTTGTCCTTCAAACTAATGCATTCTAAGATTGCCACTGCTTTCTTTAAGACCGTTTAGTTCAGTTAAGAATACCCTAAATTCTGAAGCCATACTGCTTCTTAAGAGTTAGTTGGTTATATCTTGGAATATGAGATAACCAAAGGATGTAGGTGTGTTCTTTTCTAAGCCATTTCCCATGTTGTGAGTCATCCTTCTACCCCACTCTGTGTTGTACAAAAAGTGCTGTATTTGCCTGTTTGTTAGGTAGGCTTGACAAGTCTTCTGTACCTGCACCCCCTTGCAAATGTGCAACTTAGTCTCCTGGGACTACAACATATTTCCTTAAGGTTTGTTTGCCTATTCAGGAAACCAGACTTCATGAAGGAGAGAAGAACAGAAACAAAGCCTTGAAAAAACAATGCAGAGAAGGTTGAGCCATGAAAGAAGATTCAGGATTGATCTCACGTGACCTACATGTTTTTGATTGTGTCACTTCAGTGGAATATTGCTTCTGCCTTGGTTTGAATCTTTAATTTAATTGTTGACTTGAGCAAGCAGCTTGATCTTGCTGAGCCTGTTTCCTCACTTGTAAAATGAGGATAATGGAACCTATTCTTTAGGGTTGTTGTGGAGATTAAAGAAAATAATATGTGGAATGCAGTGTGGACCTGATAAGAGCACAAACTTGTATTGAATCTAGATCTGAACCCTCGTCTGTCTAGTTCCCAAGCCACGTTCTTTCCATACCACATAGGATATTTCCCGGTGGCCTGAAGCAGATTATGTGGGTGATTGCCTGGTTCCTGAAGTAGCAGAGAGGTTTGATGAGGTTAAGTGACCACTGGGATCACAAAGCTAAAGCAGGGCAGAATGAAAACTGAATGAAGGGTTTCTACTTGCTAGTGTCTACAACATCATGCCATGGAGACAGCATCTTCCATATGATCTGTTATCAACTATATTGCAAGCTTCTTAGGGATTTCAGCTCTGAAGTCCTTGGTGCCATCCAGTTATAAGCCTGGAATAGTTAGACGCTCAAGGCTTAATGCAGTAAGGATGACTTGGGCCCAATGACTCCCGTGTATGTTTTGAATCATTCAGTGTGGACATTAGAAATTAAATAAAATTTACTAAAATTTTTACATACTGAGCTTGATCCAAAAAAGATAGACCTAAATTTCAGATGGGCAGTTTTGCACATATGGGTCATAAAACAAATAGCAAATATGAAGTTAAATTGATGCTGAGCATATGACCCAGCAGTTTTACTCTTAGGTGTCCAAGAAAGAGAAAAATTAATGTCTCCACAAAACCTATGAAGAAAATCAAAAGTGGTTAAAGAGGTAAAAGCAGTGAATGAAGTAATAATTAGAAATGGTCCAGAGGAATAAGCATGAATGAAAAGGCAACAGTGTGTATTTGACCAGGAGTTTGTCATTTCTTAGACTAGTCTAAAAATAGGGATAGAGACTGGATTGTGAGAATTTTTCTGTTCTTTTGAGTGAAATATAAACACATGTTAAGACTGTCAACCTCTTTGGTCATTGTGGACATACAAATTAATATCAGCAAGATGCCACATCACATCCACTTGAACAGCTGTAAATGTGAAGCAGACACTGCTAAGAGATGGCGAAGGTGTGGGGCACCTGTGGCTCTGACTTGCTGCTGGTGGGCATGTAACCTGCTGCACACACTTAGGAAAAAGGCATGATTCTTTCCTGTAAAGACAGATACACAGTTACCCTACAGGGCAGCAGTTCTTTGGTTAGGTGTCTATACTTGCATAGATTTGTAGAAATGAAAATAAACGTCTGTACAAAGACTTGTTCTTGAATGTTCATAGCGGCTCTGTTCATCGTAGCCCTAAACTGGAAACAATCTGAAATGCCTGTCCACTGCCAGGAATAAAAAGGAACAGGAAACTGATAAATGATGAACCTCACAGCATGCCCGAGTTTGGGAGTTCCCTGGTGGTCCAGTGGTCAGGACTCTGCTTCCACTGCAGGGGCACGGGTTCAATCCTTGGTCAGGGAAGTAAAATGCTGCATGCTGCACAGCGCCCCCAACAAACAAATGAACAAAATCACGCCTGAGTGATAGATACTGGATGCAAAAGACCACATATTGTATAATTTCATTTATATGAAATGTTCACAAAAGAAGGACTGAAAGCAGATATAGTTGTTAAGTGGTTGCTAAGGGCTGGGCAAAGGACTTGGGATTGAGTACAGCCAGGCTTGAGGAAACTTTCCAGAGTGACAGAGTTGTTCTTAAAGTAGATTGGGGTGGGGGGCTCACAACCCTGTACCTTTCCTAAAAGTCAGTGAATTGCTCCCTTAGAATGGATGACTTTATGGTATATAAATTATGATGTCAATAAAACTGTTAAAACTACATAGATATGTAGAATATATTAGATCTTAAAAACTGTTGCATTTTTAAAAGACAATAGCATTGGTAACTCTTAAGAAAATGCCAAGGTTTAACTGAAATCTCCCTTCTCTGCCATTTATTAGTACTTAACTCCTCATCCAATCTTCCTTTAGCCGCCAGTTGAGAGCCAATTTCTCCTGCTGTTAACCAGTTGGCTAGTTCAAGAAACGCGGGTTACTGTGCTGATGCATGTGGTTTAAGGAGTTCTTGCTGTCTAATGGGATTTCTGGCTTTTGCTGGTCCAGGCATATTTGGTTCCTCAAAATATCTATGTCTACAGCTTCTTTTCTTGAGCTGTGCTGTGCGACATGTGGGATCATAGTCTCCCAACCAGGGATCGAACCCCACACCCCCTGCATTGGAAGCACAAAGTCTTAACCGCTGGACCACCGGGGAAGGCCCATACAGCTTCCTTCTTAGGCTGTGAAGTGTTAGCACTGCATGCTGGTGGCCTCAACTTATGCTTTAATTCTTAATCCTGTTCCAGCTTCCACATCCTCACCCTTTTCTTCAAGATCAAGGCTTTTGTTAATTCATTTTACCTTCCCTATTATTCCTTTGCCTATTAAAATCAACAGTGACAAGCATGGAAATGATGGAAGCATGGTTTATTTTGGGTGACATAAAGCATTTCTTTTGGGAAATGTTATGAGGTAAACAAACACAATTCCTGCTTCCAAAAAAAGCAAAAGGCTACATAATTGTACACTGAAGAATAGGTGTCTTTTTTTCCTTTGAATTTCAGGCTTTACTTTTAGTAAAAAAAAAAAAAAAAAGTGGGGGGGTAGACTATTTGTATCTGTGACATGTAGCAGTTAAAGTCAAGTTAGTTTTGGGAGAAGAGATGAATATTAATACTGTAATTAAACTTGATTGAAATACAGTTTCAAATTTGACTTGAAAGCTTACGGTGAAAATACTGTATTCATCCTGTGACGTTTACTTTTGTAATTTTCTAAGTTATAGCCAAATATCGTATTTCTTATTGCTTTATTCTCTGGCATTTAGCATTATTTTAATATTTAATGATGTCTTCAGCACTTCCCTCTGAGGGTGCCCTGCATGAAGTTTCTTTTAATGAAGAACAGGAGTGTTGTGGTTCGTTAGTGATGTTCACCGTGTGCTTGACCTGGGAAAGTGGCTGGTTGAGTGCCTTGAATTTGCCACCAGAAGCTTGAATGTGTGCTTTGAAGCAGGCAGACACCAGTGTGAATCTTAATTCCATTTCCACTGGCTGTGTTAATTTCTGAATGCTGAGTAACTCAGATGTAACATGAGGATGTCTCATAGGATTGCTGTGATGAAAATGAAGTACTTAATATAGGGCTTGGTGCTCAGTTATCATTCCATGAGAAAAAACTCTGTGAAGCTTGTATCTACATGATTCCATGTCCGAACAGTCCAAATTGAATGAGGGTAGTGCCCCACTTCTCGTTGGTGTGAGCAAGACCTAGGAAACTCCTTGTGAGTTATTTACCCCTGGATCAGTTGGATCTTGGCTTGCTGTTGAGCTTTGTTAGATCAGGGCCAGAAGAGTCCTTATTGTAGGGCAAGTGTAGCACACTACTCCTGGAGAAGGCAATGGCACCCCACTCCAGTACTCTTGCCTGGAAAATCCCATGGACGGAGGAGCCTGGTAGGCTGCAGTCCATGGGGTCGCTAAGAGTCAGACACGACTGAGCGACTTCACTTTCACTTTTCACTTTCATGCATTGGAGAAGGAAATGGCAACCCACTCCAGTGTTCTTGCCTGGAAAATCCCAGGGACAGGGGAGCCTGGTGGGCTGCCGTCTATGGGGTCGCACAGAGTCGGACACGACTGAAGCGACTTAGCAGCAGCAGCACTACTCCTCAACTGACCTTTCTGGGCTCTAAACCCAATGCCTCCTGGTGTTCAAGAAGATCTTTCCATTGTGGCTGGTTGTACCTCTTCTCTGAGCCCTGAAGACTGTTCAGTGTACAGCAGCTTCTCCCACAGTAGTTATTTCCTGGATGGTTTTATGGCCCTTTGGGGCCTTACCTTCTGTATGTGCCGTTTAGCACTGAGTCAAACATGGAAGGAAGCTCCTTGCAGATTTCTAGAATTCTTCCTCTGGGTTGCTTCCTTTTCTCTGGCCAGCAAATTCCCACTGCCTTAGCTCTTCAGTCTCCACCATCTCCGCTCAGGCCACCATGTCCTGCCTTGGGTTTCCTCTTGGTGTCCCAAGCATCTGTAGGTAGGAAGCCTGGGCAGCTGTAGGGCCCAGCTCACTTGCTGTCCTTCTCTCTGAGTTATTCCCCCACACTGCCTCTTATCCATTGTCTGAAAACATTTGCTCCGCGTCTTTTGTGCAGTTTTCTTGTCTATGGCATGAAAGGTAGAGCCAGTTATTCTGTCACGGCTAGAGTTTTGGACTTACGTCGAGCACTGATCCTAGAGCAGACAGCTTGGTGGCTCAGATGGGAAGGAGTCCACCTGCAATGCAGGAGACCTGGGTTCAATGCCTGGGTCAGGAAGATCCCCTGGAGAAGGGAATGGCCACCTACTCCAGTATTGTTGCCTGGAGAATTCCATGGACAGAGGAGCCTGGTGGGCTACAGTCCATGGGATTGTGAAAACACGACTGAGGACAAGGAAAAAGATCACTTGCATTTTTTTATTTTGAATCACCATTGTCAGAAAAAGTCTCAGGGGTCCATTTTAATAAATATCTTAAGACCAAATGTTTCCTTTTCAGTTCTCAGTTGTTTAGTAGCTAAGTCATGTCTGACTCTTGGGATCCCATGGATTGTAGCCCACCAGGCTCCTCTGTCCGTGGGATTTCCCAGGCAAGAATACTGGAGTGGTTTGCTATTTCTGACTCAGGGATCAAACTCGAATCTCTTGTGTCTCCTGCATTGGTAGGTCGATTCTCTACTGTGCCTTCTGGGAAGCACATAACTCCTCTTTTTAAAAAGTGAGATGTAATTGATTTTTACCATTATATTAAGTTTCAGAACATTATATTAAGTTTCATCATGATTTGATGTTTGTATATATTGCAAATTGATCACCACAATAAGTCGTTAAAACTACATCCATCACCACACATAGTTACAATTTTGCATGTGTGTGTGTGAGATGAGAACTTTTAAGATCTATTCTTTTAGCAAATTTCAAATATATAGTACTCTGTGTCTTGATTACACTTCTTATTCATTCCTTGGTCCACTGTAGTCTGAAATACTGATCCCACTGCTTCCTGGCTCTCACAGGGCAGGTCAGTGATCCTTTAAGTGCTGACCCTGGATCCTTTTCAGCTCCACCAGCTAAGACAGAGCAGATGCGAGGCTTATCACCTAGATACCCACCCAAAGCTTGTAACGAATCTTGCTGATGAGCTGTAAGGAAACAGAAGTGACTTGGAGTGTCTTGTGAGCTATGTTATATCCCACTCAGGGTTTCCTCTGTTGTTGTTGTTCAGTTGCCAAGTCCTGTCCGACTCTTCTTGACCCCGTGAACTGCAGCACACCAAGCTTCCCTGTCCCTCACCCTCTCCCGGACTTTGCCCGAGTTCATGTCCATGGAGTCTGTGATGCCATCCAATCATCTCATCCTCTGTCGTCCCCTTCTCCTCCTACCTTCAATCTTTCCCAGCATCAGGATGTTTTCCAATGAGTTGGCTCTTCACATCAGGTGGCCAAAGTACTGAAGCTTCAGCATCAATCCTTTCAACGAATATTTAGGGTTGATAATCACGATGGTGTGATCACTCATCTGGAGCCAGACATCCTGGAATGGGAAGTCAGGTGGGCCTTAGGAAGCATCACTACGAACAAAACTAGTGGAGGTGATGGAATTCCAGTTGAGCTATTTCAGATACTGAAAGATGATGCTGTGAAAGTGCTGCACTCAATATGCCAGCAAATTTGCAAAACTCAGCAGTGGCCATAGGACTGGAAAAGGTCAGTTTTCATTCCAATCCCAAAGAAAGGCAATGCCAAAGAATGCTCAAACTACCGCACAATTGCACTCATCTCACAGGTCGCACAGAGTTGGACACGACTGAAGTGACGTGGCAGCAGCAGCAGCACACGCTAGTAAAGTAATGCTCAAAATTCTCCAAGTTAGGCTTCAGTAATATGTGAACTGTGAACTTCCAAATGTTCAAGCTGGATTTAGAAAAGGCAAAGGAACCAGAGATCACATTGCCAACATCCATTGGATCATTGAAAAAGCAAAAGAGTTCCAGAAAAACATCATCTTCTGTTTTATTGACTATGCCAAAGCCTTTGACTGTGTGGATCACAGCAAACTGAGCCACCTGGCAGCCCTCATAACTTCACATTAGTTACAGTATTAGGTCTGTAGGCTCTAGTCTCATCTGTGGAGAGAAGCCTGGCTTCTATTTTGTTTTGTTTCTAGAAGCATTTTTGCTTTTGTTTCAAGTATATTCTGAGTAGTTGCTGTGTATTTGTATGTTAGTCACTCAGTCATGTCTGACTCTTTGTGACCCCGTGGGGTATAGTCCACCAGGCTTCTCTGTCCATGGAGTTTTCCAGGCAAGAGTACTAGAGTGGGTTGCCATTCCCTTCTCCAGGGATCTTCCAGACCTAGGGATTGAATATTGGAGGCAGATTCTTTACTGTCTGAGCCACCAGGGAATCTGGTGCTAAATGGAATTCTAATTACTAGTCTAAAAGGTATATTACTGTATATGTCTAATAGTTAAGACTTTTTGGGTGAGTGTCAGGAATTACAGAGAGCCTGGGACAGGGTAAATCAGGAGCTAACTTAGCTACTGAGCAATTGAGACAAGCTCATCTGCTGCTGCTAAGTCACTTCAGTCGTGTCCGACTCTGTGTGACCCCATAGACGGCAGCCCACCAGGCTCCCGTCCCTGGGATTCTCCAGGCAAGAACACTGGAGTGGGTTGCCATTTCCTTCTTCAGTGCATGAAAGTGAAAAGTGAAAGTGAAGTCGTTCAGTCATGTCCCACTTTTCGCCTCCTCATGGACTGTAGCCTACCAGGCTCCTCCGTCCATGGGATTTCCCAGGCAAGAGTACTGGAGTGGGGTGCCATTGCCTTCTCCGGACAAGCTCATCACGTCTTGGTAAATTCCAGCAAGCGCTGTGGAATGCCTACTTAACGTCAGGTGCTGGGGAAGTGGAGGAGAATGAAACTGCTCTTTGCTCTCTGTAGCTCAAAGTCCAGGAGGAGGCAACACAGCCATAGTACTTGCTGAGAAAAAGAAGGCCTAAGGGATGTGATAGTTCCTAAAAGAGGACAGAGAAGGTGACTGTTTTCTGAAGGACAGGAAGGTTATCAGTAGGGCAGAAAGCGGGAGAGGTACACAGGTAGCCAAAAGTAAAATGTCACCAGCCTGCAGGACCGACAGCTACAAGTGAAGTGAGTAGTAGTTGGGGGAGGACAGGTGGGAAAAGGTGATGTTGTGAAGAGCTTTTCTTGCTTACAGCTTTCTCCCCCTTTTTCACTTTATTTTTTTCATAGTACGTATTACACATTCATTCATTCATTCTGTTGTAAAAGAATTTAAGCTCTTAGCATTTTTTAAAAAAATTAATTTGTTTTAATTGGAGGCTAATTACTTTACAATATTGTGGTGGCTTTTGCCATCCATTGACATGAATCAGCCACGGGTGCATGTCCCCCTCGCCCCCCATCCTGAACCCCCCTCCCACCTCCCCCTCTATTCTTCCCCTCTGGGTTGGTCCCAGAGCCTATTTTACAGAGTGAAGTAAGTCAGAAAGAGAAACACCAGTACAGTACATTAGCGCAAATGTATGGAATTTAGAAAGACGGTAACGATGACCCTATATGTAGGACAGCAAAAGAAACACAAATGTAAAGAAAAAGCTCTTAGGATTTTTTAAAAAACCTCTTGGCCCCTGTATGTGGGATCTGAGTTCCCCAATCAGAGATTGAGCCTGCACCCCATACATTGGCAGTATTTAGCTGGAGATGCTTGGAAATTGAATTTGCACATAAGGAAGTTAAGTCTATAAGGAAGTTAAAGAAATGTTTGCTAAGCAGTGAGTTTGGGGAGTAATTATAGTAATGGGTTAGAAATTTTAGTTTTTCTCAACCCGCTGGCTGACTTGAATCTCAGATTAACATTGAGGTTAATCTGAGAACTGTGGATCAACCTCACAGCAATGACGGACCTAACATTCTTGATGCAGGAATGTAGGTGCACCAGTATTTTGTGTTTCTTTCCCCCCCTTGAAGCCCCCAGGCTTTCCAACTTTTAAGTCTGAATTGTAGACCTACCACTGCTTATAGTGAAGACAGGAACTTCACCTTAAGCTCTGTTTCATAGCTACTGTTGGCTCAGTGGTAAAGAATCCACCTGCCAATGCAGGAGATGTGGGTTTGATCTCTGGGTTGAGAAGATCTCCTGGAGAGGGAATGGCAGCCCACTGCAGTATTCTTGCCTGGAAAATCCCATGGACAGAGGGGCCTGGCTGGCTACAATCCATGGGTCACAATGACTTAGTGACATGACTTAGTGACTAAACAGCAACAATTGTTCCAGGTGACATTTGCGTTTAGGATTCCTTTTTGGGATTTGATACTTAGGATTCTTTGTTGGGATATTAAAGGGGACTGTATTCTTTACTAGGGTGGGGAGAATCTGTAGGGCAGTCCTCATCAGATTGTGGTGGCCCTTGATTTTAGGTTCTTGGGATAGATTTGGAAACATTGTCTTTAGTGGTATGAATTTGTAGGTCTCTGTTTTCTTTGAGTGTGAAGAAAACCCTCTTCTGCTTTCTTCATGCTGCTGCTGCTGCTGCTAAGTCACTTCAGTCGTGTCCGACTCTGTGTGACCCCATAGACGGCAGCCCACCAGGCTCCCCTGTCCCTGGGATTCTTCAGGCAAGAACACTGGAGTGGGTTGCCATTTCCTTCTCCAATGCATGAAAGTGAAAGTGAAGTCGCTCAGTCATGTCCGACTCTTAGTGACCCATGGACTGCAGCCTACCAGGCTCCTCTGTCCATGGGATTTTCCAAGTAAGAGTACTGGAGTGGGGTGCCATTGCTTTCTTCATAGCAGGAATTTAAAACTCAGCCATGTGGAAGGCACAGCAGTTCAGGTCTAGCCAGGGGCTGCATGTGCACATTTAGGCCTAGCGTTTCCACATCTTCTGAATTTTTAGAAGGATTCTAATGTGAAATCTTCTGATTTTCTGTTTTTGGTCAGTATTGTGAGGATTAAGTAAAATATAGCTGTGAGCTGTACTGCCTGTGAACACTGAGTATGTGCCCTCTGGTTTGGAGCCTGACATATGGCTCTGGGTCTGAAAGGGTAAGAGAACTGGAGAGTTAATTTCATACTCAGTAAAAAAAAAAAAAAATTTTTCCAGAGAAATCTAATCACATTAATCCATTCAGGGAAACTAGAGATATATAGACTCATAAAATTGAAAACCAGCGATAACCAAAAATACTGAAAGAAAGAAAAATTTATAAGCATTTTCTTGGAATGAGTGCTTCAATAATCTATCCTAATCTCTGTGTACACCTTGATGTTATTTTCACATCTAATTTTTACAATGAATGTGTATTTCTCTGTTAACATAGCATGTGAAACGTATTTTATTAAACCCACAAATGAATCAGGATTAATATAATTCTTTGGTCAGATTTTAAAGTTTCTTGTAGTAAAAGTGGGCAGTGAATTAAAATTTACTCTACTAGTGTGTTTGACAGATGAGAAGAAGCAGGTGATTTGCAAATGATTAATTAATAGTGTATTCTTTGGTGCAATTTCAATATATGGTAATTTGAAATTATGGAATTTATTAACTTGAGTTTTCATCTCTCTAAAGTTCTGGGATTGGGAAATATGCCACTTGTGCTTCAGTGACTGTGTTCTTGGAATGTCCCTCTGTTCTCAACCAAGTACAGTTTGTGTGGGTGGAAGATTTTAATAGACAATTGTCAAAACTGTCTTTTCTCTAGATTTAAAGACGTTTCTCTGAGGATGTATATTAGAGGTTGTGACTTGAATGCGCTTCCTGTCTCTTAGGCGCCCCCTCTCCCCCACCTTCTGGGATACTCGGCGCCACTCATTTCTGACCTTTCCTTGTCTTCAGTGAATGTGCTTTCTGTGTTTGTGTAATATGTTTCATGTATAATTATCTCCTAGTTTCATTGAAGATAGAATTTGTTTCTTGTTTCCTTTTTTGTTTGGGGGATGATTTTAGGGAGCCTGGATGGTGGTGGAAATGTTTTTATTCTATCAGGAGTATTGTGAGTGAGAGTAACATGAGTGACTTGACTTAGATTGGATGTTTAGGAAAGATACATGTAGAGAAATGATAAGCTAAGAAATGACAAATGAGTTTAGCCTCAAGATTTCAAGGTTGGAAAAAACCCACGAGTGAAAGCCCGTAGACCAGGAAGCTTGTGTACACTGGGCCAATTAGAAGAAGGCCAGTGAGGGTGAAAGGAAGATGGTCCTAGATGTGGTTGAGATAGAAGGCAGGCCAGGTCACCTAGGGATTGTAAACATTCACTAAATAAGCAGAAAGCCTTGTGTTGGACACTGATAAACCCTGGAAGACACACTCTGTCCTTCAGAAGCTTGTAGTCTAGTTGGGGAGATAATCCATTTATATTAATATTAGTTTATATCATGTGACATTGATAGGTAATACGTGGTCTGTAGGGAGTTTTTGCTAATAGAAATGGGGAAGGAAGACTCGCTTTTGCTTGGGGTTCTCGTGGAGGGGGTCTCGAGGGAGATGTAATTTGATCTGAGCTTTTCCTGCGTGAGTAGGATTTGAACAAATAGAGTTGTCAGAGGGAGTGGCTTTACCTGAATGCAGGCTTGTGGGATGCAGCTGGAGAGGTGGGACCTTCTAAGGCAGTCGCGTGGGAGGTGATGCTCGACCTATAGCTCGGATGCATTGGTGCTCTGCACCGTGTCCCTGATAGAAGTACTGAAATATAACGTGTCGAATGCCTAACGTTGGCTTTCCCATTGTAAACACAGAGCTGCACAAGTAATCCAGTGTAACTTCTCATTCCTACTTCAACATCCTTATCAGACACTTTCTGTTCTCTCTCCAGATAACTCCACTAATGGCGAGCTGGCTGTTTAACACAGTGCTAATTACTCTTCTGTTAAAGAGCTCTCCCTTGTTTTCTTTTTAACTTTCTTCCATAGATCCTACCTGAGGTGGCATCCTGTCGTCTTTTAGTCTTCCCTGGTCCAGGCTACATATTTCTATTCTTTGATTTATTCTTTCACTGGTATCATTTTTAAAACCCCCCTACATCCAAATACTATTCTCCAGAAAACTTTATCACTGATGCTTTAAAGTTTATTCTTCACAATTGAATGTAGTATTCCAGTTTTTGAGGAAACAATGGCTAGGGCTTTTAATTGTCCATCTTAACGTTAGCCAGATAAGTAGAGATTGATAAGCTTCCTCTATGAATCTTGTCAATGTCTGAATTTTTAGTCAGGTCAGCTTTATTCCCGACGTGAAAAAGACTGACAGTGGGGGAGGGGCAACAAAGAGAAACGAATGATCGTCACACAGATTGTTGTTTGGTTGCTGGTACTGCCAGCTTAAGTCCAGAAAGGAAACAATATCATTATGTACTATGGCCGTATTAGAATAAACTCTTTGTGATGTAACACAGCCGTTACAGAGTGGATTGGAGAGGGATCTTATTAAAACAGATTCCAGATGTTGCAAATTGTGAGAGTTTCAGAAACTTAAATCTTTAAAATTAATAGAGTCAATGAGATCTGGACGTCATGTTTGATTTTGGTAGTTGATGGCAGTAATTGATTTGTAACTCATCGTTCTGGTATAGCTTGTTTTACACATAACACAGTACTGTCTGGCTTATTTTTGGACTCAAAATTTATTTTTGTCATGGTCAGAAGTTTTAATAAAAATTTCCAAATTTATATAAAGTCGTCACTGAGTTTCTTCTTATTGTGGCAGTCTAAGATTAGGACTATAATTCAGTTTAATTTTATGGTGTACTTTATTATTAAAAAGAAAAGTGAGCATAAGCCGCTAACCCAGGCCAGTAAAAAGAAAGGGGTGAGTGGCTTATTCATAGAAATAGTTCTATCCAAAATATATAATCAAATCATTTGCTATTTCCCGAGCCACCCTCTTTCTAAATAACGTATCTGCGTATGTTGCTTCACCTGGGCTGTTAACATCTTAGTGACTAGACCGCATTTGGGGAACAGTAATTGTGTGCAAGATTCATCAATGGTCACTGAAAAAAGCTACAGTGGGAAAACTAGTAATGTTACAGTGGAAAGGTGGATACACGTGTAACATGATCAGAGCTACCATCATCAGTAGTGAGATCTGGATATCATCATGTGCCTTCTGGCATTTTTAAAAAATTGAAATGTCGATTTACAGTATTTCAGGTGTACAGCCAAGTGATTCTTTTCCATTATGGGCTATTAACAAGATCCTGAATATAGTTCCCTGTACTGCGCAGTAGAACCTTGTTGTTTATTTTGTATACAGTAGTGTATATTTGTTGGAGAAGGGAGTGGCAACCCACTCCAGTATTCTTGCACAGAGGACTCTGGCGGGCTGTAGTCTATAGGGTCGCGTAGAGTTGGACACAACTGAGGCGATTTAGCAGTGTTTATTTGTTAATCCCAGATTTCCTATTTGTACACCCCTCTTCACTTTTGGTGACCACAGTTTGTTATCTGTGCCTGTGAGTCTATTTCTGTTTTGGAAATACACTCATTTGTGTCATTTTCAAGACTCCACATATAAGTGACACCACATGATGTTTGTCTTTCTCCTTCTGACTTAGTTCACTTAGTGTGAGAGTCTCCAGGTCCACCATGTTGCCGCACGTGGCGTTATTTAATTCTCTTTTATGGCTGAGTAATATCCCACTGTATATATGTACCTCATCTTCTTTATCCATTCATCTGTTGATGGACATTTAGGTTGCTTCCATATGTTGGCTATTGGAAATAGTGCTGCTGGGAACATGGGGTGCATGTATCTTTTCAGATTAGAGTTTTTCTCGTGTCTGGTTATATGCCCAGGAGTGGGATTGCTGGATCATATTTTAGTTTTTTAAGGAACCTCCATACTGTCCTCCATAGTGATGGCCTTCTGTAATTGATGTACTTAGAAGGGCTTCTGTGGTGCCTGCCACAATGCCTAACCTGAATTTAGTCTGGAGGAAGCATTAGACAGACCTGTAGTGAGCACATTCTACAGAATAACTGCCTGGTACCCTTCAGGTGTCAGGGTTATGAGAGACACACCGCCCCCAGTTGGAGGAGGCATGGCAACTCCATGAATGTGTGATCCTGAACCAGAAAAAGGACATCAATGAGGGCAGTTGGGAAGAAATTCATATGAGGTGTGCTCTAGATTATTTCATAAATCTTGTGTTGATGGTTAATTACCTGGTTTTGATCACTGTAACTGCAGTTTTAATAAGACGTTATCATTTGGGGGATAGGGTGAAGGGTACACAGGAGTTCTTTGTAGTATTTTTGGAACTTTTTGTAAGTGAATTTAACAACAACAAAAACTCAGAAATTCAGACTCTCATCCTTCTACTTTATGCCATCTCTTTGGTCAAGGGACTGGTTTTCTTTGCTTCCTAAATCTCTAGTGTGATCTAGATAGCTGAGGTTTCTAAATAAGGGATTTTGAGGTAGTGAGGCATTGCCTTATCGGATTGCAGCTACAAGTTGAAAGGTTTTGTTTAATTAATTAATTTACTTATTTATTTTTGTACAGAGCTGTAATTACATCTTTGGGTTTCCAGTGACTCCAGGTTATTTGAGCATTGCTGTTGTAGCCACCAGGAGCCATAGCTGGAAACTTAGCTCTGTAATTAATTTACTGGTTTGTTTCTCTTTTTATTATTATGTTCTGGATTCAGGTTAGTCCCACAAATTCTTCTGCTGTGTGTCATATATTGTTGAATTTCGTATTTGTCAATTGTCTTTTAGGAAGAGCTGGTTTTTGTATAAAAATATTTTACCTAAAATGGAAATATCACGCTGAACATCTTATTTTTCCTCCCAGCAAAGATGGTCTGGAGTTTTTATAAATATAATGAATAAGTAAACTTACACCGGCATAAGCACCACACGGTGGCCTTTTATTGGGTAATAATTGGGATGGAGGAAATTAATACATTGGGAAATGTTTCTGTTACCGGGAGCAGTTGTTAATGTATGACTCACAGATTCTTAAGTCTAGGAGAAACTTGACGAGGTGTTTTGACCAGTGTGGCGGAAGAAGAAAACATGGACTTGGGAATCGGAAGACCTACTTTCGAATCCCAGATCTGTCACTGATTATTATTGTGACTTGGACAGGGCATTTAACTCTTCGGAGCCTTCAGTTTCTCATCTGTAAAACTGGAATGATAATAGCACCTTTCAAAGTTACTGTGAAGATTCAGCAAAGTAGCTTGCAGCATATTGGGTTGGCCCCAAAGTTCCTTTGGGTTTTCCCAAAGGAACTTTTGGGCCAAGCCAATACCTGACCTCACACAGGCATCTCATATATGCTGGTTCTGTTCTTACCTTCAACTGGGTTTATAACTGGGCCTTCTGAAATTGATGAGATTCTGCTTTGTTTATAAAGACCTACAAAAAGGTGGTAGCATATGTCAGTCACCTCTGCTGGTGTTTCCCAAGTCTTTTTGTTGGGAAGTTTCCCTAATATCTCCTATCCCAGAGAAATTATTATGTGCTAGTCACATTGGCTGTTACTCCAAAATCTGTTAGACAGGGGTTGCTCATTTGCTGCTTTCCTTGGCGTTTTAGTGTTCAGACCTGAAATCTTTCCATACAAATGAATATTAAATTTAAAAGGAAATCTTATACAACAAAGGCACAAGATGTCCAGACAATTGAAAGAAAGCGTTTCCGTGCACCATTTTCTTTCAAGTTGCAGGTCTGACTTGGCTTTTTGATTCTCTGAAAGACCAGTGGTTCCTGTGGTTGTGGAGTGAACATCATTGTTTTTATGAGTTAACATGGAAATGTTTAGGGCTGAAGGGGCATGTCTGTACCTTATCCTCAGGGGGGTGTGTGTGTGTGTGTGTGTCTGTACCTTACCCTCAGGGGTATGTGTGTGTGTGTGATGTACCTTACCCTCAGGGGTGTGTGTGTGTATCTCTGCACAGAGTGGGGAGAAGGACAAGGAGAACGACATGGCAGCTGTGACTGTGTTAGCAGTTGGTGAGCTTAGTGAGGGGAGCTCTTTGTGCCTTTCTTACAGCTTTTCTCTAAGTTTGTTGTTGTGTAGTCTGTAAGTTGTGTCCAACTCTTTTGTGATCGCATGGACTGCAGCCCACCAGGCTTCTCTGTCCATGGGATTTCCCAGGCAAGAATACTGGAGCGGGTTGCCATTCCCTTCTCCAGGGGATCATCCGCACCCAGGGATGGAACCTGAGTCTCCTGCATCTTCCACGTTGGCAGCTGGGTTCTTTACCACTGAGTCACCAGGGAAGCCCTTCTCTGAGTTTAACTATCTCAAAATTATACTGGATTAAGTTATATTCTTATTCTCTGAGGAGATGTAAGCCAGAGGCATTTTCAGAGGAAGGGAGGTTGAAGGCACCTGAGTCAGCATAGAGAAATAAGTAGTAAGTGAGTAATTCAGTTAGTAGTCGCTCACTGGCAAAAAATTAGTTCCTTTAACCTGTTTTTCCTTAGAACAGAACTTTTTTTGTAGAAGGTCCTCTAGAGAGAGAGTAAGCTGCTGCTTTATCAGAGCAAAGGAAACTACTTGGAAGTGGAATCAGATGCTAAGAAGTAAAGAATATTTTTATATTTACAAGTCATAGACAAGGATAAGCAAAATGTAGAAGGCAGAAATATTAGGACTTTAAAAATTATCTAGTGCTCAAACAATCTTTCTTCTACCTGAAAGATACAAGTTAGTTCTCTATAATTAGCATTCTATCTTACTAGTTAGTAGACATTAATTATCCTTTATTTCAAGTTGCTGTTTGATTTCAAAGTTAATATTTTGTGTTCTTAATAAATATCAAATAAATATTTATTATCATTTTACCCTTCAAAATGCATCTTCTAACTAACAAATATTTTTACACTCTTTTCTTTCATGTCAATGATGACACCTCTTTTGGGAACTCAGAAGCCAACCAAAGGTAAGAGATTTGGTTCATTACGGGATGCTTGTTCGAGTTGTATGTGTGTATTTTTTTGTACTGGTATTTTCTTCTGAAAAATAAAAATATTCTCGGTCACTTTTAAAATGAAAAAAATAACGCAAGCCGTCAGCCTGTTCATAAATCCAAAGCCATTTATTGGCTTAAGAAGGACTGGAGGTTTATGGAAAAGCTGTTTTTGTACTTTGACCAACTCTGGCCAGTCTCCTGGCAACTACAACACAGATTCCTTTTGTGCCCTGCTGGTCACCACAGATTGGCTGGGAACTTCTCGTTCCAAACTGCGGTCAGAACCAGTACTAGGCAGACTCATCCATGGTGCTCCTGGGACAGCGGGGGACACACTCTCAGGCCAACAGAAACCTGCCCTGGCCCACAGCTTCCTCCGGGAAACGTGCTTTCATCCTAGCTTTGAGCCCAGATTCTCAAGAAACTTCGGTTCCCGTGTCTCTTAGGAATGCAGTTGTGCCAGAGTAGGGACAAGGACTGTGTTTTTGTATTGATCATTCTTGGGAACTTTCCAGGAAATTTATATTTTTATCTACCTTCTTGGAGTTTTGTTTTAGAATCTGTGGTGGAACAGTGATTCCATTCAATATTATTGTTGCTGAAGTATGTATAGACTTGGCTATTGGGACTCTGAATGAGTAAAAAAAGTCTAATATGGCACTGACTTCTTTATACATAACAGAACTAATTTTATCAGTTTTAGCTTTTGTGTGAAAAGATGGCTGGCTTATCTTTGTTTTCTTTTTTTTTCTGATGGAGCAGAGGCTGGATATTGCAGTAATGATGTGAAGAAACATTACGTGACTGTTTTAAAAATATTCATGTTTTATTTAATTCAACTCTGTCTTACCGTTTAGAGAAAATGTGTTGATGTCAAAGATGTGGAAGGGCCAATACTACATTCTTAACAGTGGTTCCCTCTAAGGAGAAATATGTTTGGTGAATGGGAGACCTTTATTCTTTATGCTTCTGTGTTATTTGCCTTGCTATAATGAATGTGTGTTTCTTCTCTGTTACTTGAAAAGAAATTTTTAAAAAAAAATAAGGAAAAAAATGTTTGTTTAGGGGGAAAAAGGGGAGCTTGTCTGCTTTAGGAAATCCATGGCTGGAAGATACCTGTAATAATTTACAAAACAGCTGAAAGTTAAAGAGGACCTTTCAGTGTTGTTAGTAAACAAGACCTTAACATTCCTAGTTCCCGCCTTTGTACCAGGCTCTGGCGTCTTCCTGTTACTGAGGAGAAGAGCTCAGTAACAGTAACTCTGTGATGAAGGGCCTGGTGTGAAGCAGCGTGGGTCCTAAGTCACTCAGTTGTGTCTGACTCTTTGTGACCATATGGACTGTAGCCCTCCAGGCTCCTCTGTCCATGGAATTCTCCAGGCAAGAATGCTGGAGTGGGTTGCCATGCTCTCCTCCAGGGGATCTTCCCAACCCGGGCCTTGAACCCATGGTTCTGAAGTCTCCTGCAGGCGGGTTCTTTACCACCAGTGCCACCTGGGAAGCCCAGGTGGGGAGCAGACATGGGCTCCAAGGCTGAGTTCAGCTGCCAGCTCCCCACACCTGTTAGCCACTTCTTTGTATCCTAGGGGCTCCTGTAGAATATTAGCTGTTGCCATTACTTCTCTACTGGAATTGAGAAAAAGAATTGTTAAAGAAATCCCTAAATTTAAAAAAGAAAAGAAAAACCTGTAGTAATAGGGAGAAGAGAGCAATGTAGAGTCTGATCTTTGAGGAGTGCACTCGGATGGTTCAAGTGTGAGCTAAGCTTATAAGCAAGCAAAGACTTGGGATGGTCTCTACTTAACATTGGTAAGAGCAGAATCAAAAAAAGTGATAAGACATGAGAGCTGAAAGCTGCAGCAGAAGAAAATATGAGCTTCACATTGTATTTAATCTCACCCTGCTGACAGGTGTACTTTGAAAAGCAATTCCCACCGGAAATTTTGATCCACAGTCCTTTAGGACCATCTTCCTTCTTTCTTTCCTCTCCCTATTGTTGTTCAGTCGCTAAATCATCTCTGTCTCTGTGACCCCATGGACTGCAGCATGCCAGGCTTCTCTGTCCTCTGCTGTCTCCCAGAGTTGCTCGACATGAGTCGATTGAATGAGTGATGCCATCCGACCATCTCATCCTCTGTTGCCCACCTCTCCTCCTGCCCTCAGTCTCTCTGAGCATGAAGGTCTTTTCCAATGAGGCAGCTCTTCACTTCAGGTGGCCAAAGTACTGGAGCTTCAGCTTCAGCATCAGTCCTTCCAATGAATAAGTCAGGGTTGATTTCCTTTAGGAATGACAGGTTTATTGCCTTGCAGTCCAAGGGACTCTCAAGAATCTTCTCCAGCACCACAGTTCAAAAGCATCAATTCTTCAGTGCTCATTTTTCTTTATGGTCCAACTCTCACATCCACACATGACTACTGGAAAAACCATAGCTTTGACTAGACGGACCTTTGTTGGCAAAGTGATGTCTCTGCTAAGTTTGTCATAGCTTTTCTTCCAAGGAGGAAGCATCTTTTAATTTTATGGCTGCAATCACCATCTGCAGTGATTTGGGAGCCCAAGAAAATAAAAACTGTCACTGTTTCCACTTTTTCCCCATCTTTTTGCCATGAGGTCATGGGATCGGATGCCATGATCTTAGTTTTTTTGAATGTTGAGTTTTTAAGCCAGCTTTTTCACTCTCCTCTCTCACCCTTATCAAGAAACTCTTCAGTTCCTCTTCATTTTCTGCCAGTGGGGTGGTATCATCTATATATCTGAGCTTGTTGATATTTCTCCTGGCAATCTTGATCCTACTTGTGTTTGATCCAGCCTGGCATTTTGCATGATGTACTCTACATGTAAGTTAAATTAGCAGAGTGAGAATATACAGCTTTGATGTACTCCTCTCCCTGTTGGGGAATTGCTGACATAGTGAGCCTTGACTGCTGATAGACACATGGTTAGCTCTGGGGAAATGTTGAGGATTAGTAATGTACGACATAGTGCTGAGGCTGGGTGGTAGTTGCTGGTCTCCACGCCTCCCACCTCTCTGGGGGTGTTGTCAGATACTGAACTTCCGTAACCCTTTTTATCCTTGCTTCGGCATAACTGTCCCACCCCAGGGAACAAATGCCTGGTGTCACTGTTTTGCACAGATGTGGGTGTTCTGATCCTTCCTTGCGCTAAAGGTATTTCTAGCCAGTCATCTAGTTGGTTGCCCCCAGGCCGCAACCACTCATCTGACTCCCCTGGCATCCTCCCGGAGCTGCTCTCAGCTTTGCAGCCATCTCCTCCAGCAGCTATTTGCCCTGTGCTCTCCCCATGGTCCCCACCCAACTCTACCTGCCATCCGTCTCATTGCAGCTGTGTTTCAGGGTTTCTCAATTTCTGGTCCACATATCGGCGAGCAATCTGACTTTCAAAAACTCGCTCTCCTTGCCTCCTTTCTTTCCCTTTTTGGCTCTTTACCTCACTCCCGCCATCATTTTGAATTAATTTCAGGTGGAGGTGAATATAGGCATGCATACTTCATTTACCAACCTAATCTAATTTCCTTATTTAAAAAACTTAACTCTTAGGTTTAGGGTCCAGACAGCCTTGTGAGTTCACATAGAAACATTCTTGTGCCAACTCCAAACTCAGATCAGGGACAGATAACATATTTAAAATATTGAAAATCATGTCCTTGTATTCAGAAACAACATATGTCACTTCGAGGGCTTGCAGAAGGCTGGGACTGAATTAGTGTGTTTACTGGGCCTTGAGATCAGACCCAGGTCCTCTGAGGTGCAGCCCTTGCAGACTAGAGGGGACCCTGATGTGTGGTTGAGGACCTGAGAAGTTCATCCATGTGAAAACTGATTTGGGTAAGGCTTCATCATGAAAGAAGGCTTAAAAAAGGCTTTTGGCCACCAGATCAGATCAGATCAGTCGCTCATTCGTGTTCGACTCTGCGACCCCATGAATCGCAGCACACCAGGCCTCCCTGTCCATCACCAACTCCCAGAGTTCACTCAACCTCACGTCCATTGAGTCAGTGATGCCATCCAGCCATCTCATCCTCTGTCGTCCCCTTCTCCCCCTGCCCCCAATCCCTCCCAGCATCAGAGTCTTTTCCAATGAGTCAACTCTTCGCATGAGGTGGCCAAAGTACTGGAGTTTCAGCTTTAGCATCATTCTTTCCTAAGAAATCCCAGGGCTGATCTCCTTCAGAATGGACTGGTTGGATCTCCTTGCAGTCCAAGGGACTCTCAAGAGTCTTCTCCAACACCACAGTGCAAAAGCATCAATTCTTCGGCGCTCAGCCTTCTTCACAGTCCAACTCTCACATCCATACATGACCACAGGAAAAACCATAGCCTTGACTAGACAAACCTTTGTTGGCAAAGTAATGTCTCTGCTTTTGAATATGCTGTCTAGGTTGGTCATAACTTTCCTTCCAAGGAGTAAGTGTCTTTTAATTTCATGGCTGCAGTCACCATCTGCAGTGATTTTGGAGTCCCAAAAAATAAAGTCTGTCACTGTTTCCACTGTTTCCCCATCTATTTCCCATGAAGTGGTGGGACCAGATGCCATGATCTTCGTTTCTGAATGTTGAGCTTTAAGCCAACTTTTTCACTCTCCACTTGCACTTTCATCAAGAGGCTTTTTAGTTTCTCTTCACTTTCTGCCATAAGGGTGGTGTCATCTGCATATCTGAGGTTATTGATATTTCTCCCGGCAATCTTGATTCCAGCTTGTGTTTCTTCCAGTCCAGCATTTCTAATGATGTACTCTGCATATAATTTAAATAAACAGGGTGACAATATACAGCCTTGACCACCACTGAGCTAACTGGGCTTCCCTGGTGGTTCAGATGGTAAAGAATCTGTCTTCAATGCAAAAGACCTGGGTTCCATCTCTGAATTGGAAAGATCCCCTGGAGAAGGGAATGGCAACCCACGGCAGTATTCCTCCCTGGAGAATTCCATGGACAGAGGAGCCTGACGGGCTACAGTCCATGGGGTCACAGAGTTGGACATGACTGGCCATGCACACATATGCATACTGAGCCAATTTCTGTATAAATAGGAGGGAATAGAGACACTGGGCTTTGAAAAGACCCAGACCTGGGCTTCAGTAGCTAGGAGTGGCAGTGTAAAGGTGGCCAAAGGAAGGGGAAACAAACAGGCAATCACGTAAACCATAAAACAAGCTCCCAATTCAGATGTGCTAGCAAACTAACCTATAAAGCCAAGAGGAAAACTGTCATCAGGAAGTGAGGCAGCACACTCAAAGTGGAAGGGTTTGAAGGGCAAACTGAAATGAATTGAAAAGTAATTACCCTTAAAACTTTTTAAAGAGTAAATTATTGAACATGAACTCCAAAAAATTTTAATTATAATCAGTGAAAAATCCTTAAAAGATGGCTTTAAAGAAGAGCATATTTTAGAAAGTAAGAAGCATAAGAGGTCAAGGCAAAGCGTTTGTGGTGCCTCACAAAGTAGCGTCATACATTACCAGTGTTTCCATCGTATGGTCTTCCTACCTTTTGTGTGTGTCGATTATTGTACACAAGAGGGATCGTGGTCCAGACTTTTCATGTGCTGTGTTAGTTGCTCAGTCGTGCTTCACTCTTGGTGACCCCGAGGACTGTAACCCTGCAGGCTCCTCTGTCCATGGGATTTTCCAGGCAAGAATACTGGAGTTGGTTACCATGCCCTCCTCCAGGAGAACTTCCCAACTCAGGGATCAAACCCAGGTCTCCTGCATCCCAAGTGGATTCTTTACTGTCTGAGCCACCAGGGAAGCCCCTCCTCTATGTTCTTAAAGCTACATAGTATGTTGACTATGGGAGTGTTATAGTTTATTTAAAGAATCTGCATTTTCAGTGTGCTGTGATAATCATCTTTACATTTTTTTTTGTTTTCTCTGAAGAGTAGTAAGACTGTAGAGAATACATAAAAACATAAGAAAACAAAGGTATCGGTAATCTTCCCACACAGCAATGAACTTCATGTATGTAACTGTGTGATTAATAGCCGTCACAGTGTACATATTGCTTTGTAGCCTCCCCCTTTTCACATCACATTGTACAGAGTTTTCATGTGAATTCAAGGTCTATATTATGTACAGGGTGCTTTGTCTTTGTAAGACTGTCCTGTAAATAACTAACCTCCATTGTAAGACAGGGAGTTGTTTTTATTTCAGTATTATGAACCATGTTATCAGAGTTAGACCATTGTTATAACATCATGAGTATGTTACAGTTTTCTTAAAAAATATTTACTTTTAATTGATGGGTTTACAGTATGGGTTTACTTCCTGTCACATGTCAATATGAATTAACCATAGGTGCACATATGTCCCCTCCCTCTTGAATCTCCCTCAGCCTCCCGCCCATTCCCACCCCTCTAGGTTGTTAGAGAGCCCCAGTGTGAGTTCCCTGAGTCATGCAGCACATTCCCATTGGCTACATTTTGTTTTTAACCCATACTTCATTATTTTTATTTTCAACAGGTATTTGCATATGATCACTGTTTCTGGTCTATGGATGAATCTGTCAGAGACAAGTATGCAGGTAAGAGTCCAGCATCCTGTTAACTACTGATAATATAGACAGGTATTTTAACATGTTTTCTATACAGTTTCATAGTAATATAATTTTAGCAACTATACAGCGACTTTCCTCCGGTCTTTGCTATTAGAGTGTTTACCTTAATTGGGAAATGGGAGATTAACAGTGCACTGTTGGTGATGTAAGATGATGAAGTTAGATGAACAGGGTTCACAGTCAAGGTTTTCTTAAACGAATGCCGGGCCTCACATGGGACCATAGCATGCAATAGCCACGTCACTTCCCGTAGATGTTGGTGATGTGGTCAAGAGAGGCAGCTTGGTGAAATGAAAGAACTCTAGCCAAGAAGGAAAGGAAACCCTGAGTTTAATCCAAGCTCCGGTCCTGATTGTCTCTTTGAATAAATCTCTTAGGCTTTCAGTGTTCCTATTTCCTCTTTAGTGGAGAGGAATATGCCATATTCTCTCCAAATTTGTTCTGGGATTCTGTTCTTTTATTCTCCTCAGTGATGACTGTCTCAGGCCCCTTTTCACTACAAGTTTAAAACTATAGTGACTGCCAAATTTAATTAAAAAAAAAATCTAAACAAGACTACAGTGGCAGCCTTATATTTTCTTTATTCCTGATTGCTTGTGACACCTGTTTTCTAAGAAGTCTTTTAAATATTGAATGTCTATTGACCTTTATCGTGAGAAACAGTTCATTCTACAGCTGTTTCAAAAAATTGAGGTTAATTTGGGCTGGCTGGGCCCTTTGATGACTTTAAGGATTGCTTCAGGGAATTCCCTGGTACGGCAGTGGTTAGGATTCCATACTTTCACTGTTGAAGGCCTTGATTTGATTGCGGATCACCATGATCCCACACGGAGAAGGCAATGGCACCCCACTCCAGTACTCTTGCCTGGAAAATCCCATGGATGGAGGAGCCTGGTAGCTGCAGCCCATGGGGTCGCTAAGAGTCGGACATGACTGAGCGACTTCACTTTCACTTTTCACTTTCATGCATTGGAGAAGGAAATGGCAACCCACTCCAGTGTTCTTGCCTGGAGAATCCCAGGGACGGCGGAGCCTGGCGGGCTGCCGTCTCTGGGGTCGCACAGAGTCGGACATGACTGAAGCGACTTAGCAGCAGCAGCATGATCCCACAAGCCATGCTGCATGGCCTGGGAAAAAACAAGGATTGCGTCAGTATCGGAATTGTGGTGATGCACTAACCTGGTAAATTAATTAGGAAATGAGGCATAATGGAATGCTATTTATAGCATGCAAAATATAACAAACATAACAGCATCCAGTTCTTCCGTATTATTTTCAAGACTCAAAGAAGTTAAATAATTTGTCAAGGTCACTTGATTATTGACACATTTAATTTAGCCTGTGAAGACGATCTGACCATACTCTCTATGTTCATGATTGAAAGCTACAAAAAACATCCCAGACCTTCCTCCCTCTCCCAGCTGATCTGTAATTAAACATTATCATTGAGGGAAAAGGAGAGGGAATTTGATACATACCATTGTTTTGAACTTCAGCGCACACTCAGTAGAAGCATTGGCTGAGTGGTCCATAGTTGAATTCAGGTCCACCCAGGTCCCAAGCACATATATCAGATTCTTTATAAAATAGAAGTTCATTGGTCTATTTTTTGGGCCAGTGTTTATTCAAGTTTATATCATCAGGAACTTTTCGCTCATTTTCTGTCATATGCTAACTACAAATGACCTGCTTCCAAAGAAACATTCATCAAGTTTAAAAATCTTGTTTGGTAGATAAACAAGCTGAAAAAAAAAGAGGCGTTTTTGAGGGTTTTGTTTGTTTTTAATTGTTCATATGTGGTTTTGGCTTAAAACATGTGTTTTCTCTGTGTTTTTCTCTTTCAGGTCAAGATGATGTTTTCAAGTGCCTTGGTGAGAATATCCTGCAGAACGCGTTTGACGGCTACAATGCGTGTGTCTTTGCCTATGGACAGACTGGTAATTGTTACATAATCTATGGTTTTTTTAAGCTTTAACGATCCTAACAAAGAAAATACCAGAAAGAATACCTGTCGCTAGCATCTTAGCAGTTACGGTTGATACAGGAGCGCTTGCCTTCTGTGCCTTTGTGGCCAACAAGAAAGGAAGGGGACAGTTAGGGAGTTTGGGAGGGACATATACACACTGCTGTATTTAAAATGAATAACCAGCAGGAACCTCCTGTGTGCACAGGAGACTCTGCTCAACGATATGTGGCAGCCTGGATGGGAGAGGAGTTTGGGGAAGAATGGATACACGTGTATGTATGGCTGAGTCCCTTTGCTGTTCCCCTGAAACCTTCAGCATTGTTAACAGGCCATATACCTCAATACAAAAGAAAAAAATTTTTTTAATTAAAATAACAAAGTGAAGGAGTCATTTTTATCTGAAGAAGGAAATGGCAACCCACTCCAGTATTCCTGCCTGGAGAATCCCTTGGACAGAGGAGCCCGGTGGGCTGCAGTTCATTGTGTCGCAGAGTTGGACACGACTGAGCGACGCACACACAGGATTTTATCAGGATTTATCATATAGCTTGTCCAGTTGAAAATTGTTCTTCAAGAGAAACATGCCTGTGATATATTCAAGACTTAAAATTCTTTTTAGGACTATGAGTGATTTAAGTTTTTCCTTTCTGTTTTCTCAGGTTTTGTAAATGTTCTCTAATGAATATGTATTTTTGGTGCAATGGGGAAAATAAATTTGTACTAGAAAAAAAATGACTCTGATTTCTTTGCCTTTGCCAGAGGGTAGTGGTAGAGAGTTAATTTGCTCTGGGGCCTGCAGAGATGGCATATATGTTTTTTGTGCTATGATTAGTGGTTGGGAGCAAGCACATAGCATTCATCATATGGATCTTTCCAGTTCAATTTTAGAGAACTATTCAGACCTCACAATTTTTCAGTCATTTTAGGTAATTTTTTTTTTTTTTAAGTATAAGGGTGGTTAAAGAAGGTTTTTGTTTTTCTTCCTAAGGAATGTGTACCAGTGACTTTTACATGTACAAATAGGAAAGCTAGTCTGCTTATGAGTGTCATCATGGTATTTGCGTATATTCCTTATTTTGGGCATTTTGCTAAGTGCTAGGGTTTTATTATGAGCAATGGAAAGAGGGCTGTGTATTTAAACTTCTCAAGGAGACAGTAATAACTATGATTTCTACTTTTTTAGGATCTGGAAAATCTTACACCATGATGGGCACGGCTGACCAACCTGGATTAATCCCAAGACTCTGCAGTGGGCTCTTTGAGCGAACCCAGAAAGAGGAAAATGAAGAGCAGAGTTTTAAAGTAGAAGTGTCCTACATGGAAATTTATAACGAAAAAGTTCGAGACCTTCTTGATCCCAAAGGGTAAATGACTTTGAGGTTTGAATGTTATGATACTAGAGACTAAAGCAGACTTCATGAATTGGCTTAAGAGAAATGTTTTATATTGAACTTTGGTAGAGAGTTATTTATCTAGTTCCTGTCTTTGGGATTTGTTTTTAATTTTATTAAGTGGCTTCCTGCAGCTGGTTCTGGGCTTTTGAACTTGGGCTGAGTTGGGCTGGGAAGCATGGTTGAGTGGCATGTGTTTGGGCTGTATACCGCCTGTCTCAGATATATTCAAAGCCACAAAGAAAAAATACGTAATGATAGTTAACTTACTGTGTATCAGGATAACTGGTATCCTTCATCAAGTAGGGTGTTTCTTTGTTTTAAAACAAGAAGTTTTGGATGGAATTCATCCATTTATTTGCAGGCTGTGAAGTGAGGGAGAGGCATAATCAAAAATAGTGAAACCTGGACTTCTAGAGGGTTCGTTTTAATGATTCTCAGAAAAAGAGACTGTCCCATTTCATGGCCTAGACTTTGGTTTTTTCCTTATGTATTTAAATTGGTTTTATTTAATACAACAGCGCTAACCTCATAGCCCTAATATTGTGATTTGACCCTCATCATTTTTGTGGCGTAGACTTTGAAAGAAGTGGCTTCAAAGTGTTAGAAAGCCTTCAAAAA
This sequence comes from Bos indicus, assembly GCF_029378745.1. Taxonomy (NCBI): domain Eukaryota; kingdom Metazoa; phylum Chordata; class Mammalia; order Artiodactyla; family Bovidae; genus Bos; species Bos indicus. The sequence continues at coordinate 9,350,571 of NC_091767.1, forward strand.
TGATGGCTTCACTCTGCAGTCATAACTGAAGCTAATGAGGAAGATAAGTGGGTATCTGAGGAAATTTGCTCATTGCACAGAGTTCTCAGAGTTCAGATTTTCAGGAAGTGCAACAGTGGAGAGAAAGAAACAGATACTAACCGCAGCTTGTGGCTTATTGCTGTAAGAACAGTATTGGGGAGGTCAGAGAGCCACGTGAGCTGAGGCTTACAGAAAGTGTGGAGGATGCCTAGGGCACATCTAGTTATGTTTGGGTGAAAAAGATGATCAGGGAAAGCTGGTCTTAGAAGCAGTGAAGTCAGTGGCCCTCCATCAAGAGAAAACCAAACTGATCAACTCCTCACAGGCCTCTTGATTTCTTTAACAAAGATAACTATCTGCAGGCCTTTCTGAATGAGACTGAATTGGTACTTAGTGTTTCTTATTTTTTTGGCTCCACCACGTGGCTTGTGGGATCTTAGTTCCTCAGCCAGATGTATAATAGAACCTTGGCCCCCGCACTGCCGCGGGCTCCTTGGCACTTAGTGCTTCTATTCAGAACCTTACGTGCATAACGTTTATCGAGCAACCCCTGGGTGCCAGGCACCTTGCAGTCGTAGATGAAGAGCTCACAGTGGACAGAATGGGAGTTTTTCTTTATTTTTCAGACTTTAAACTTTTTGTTTTGTATTGCGGTATAGCCAATTAACAACACTGTGGTAGTTTGAGGTGAACAGTGAAGGGACTCAGCCATATACATGCATCCATTCTCCCCCAAACCCCACTCCCATCAGGCTGCCACATGACACTGAGCAGAGTTCCATATTCTACACAATAGATCCTTGTTGGTTATCCATTTTGAATATAGCAGTGTGTGCATGATCCTCCCAAACCCCCTAGTGATCCCTTTCCCCACCAGCACCCATAAGTTCGTTTTCTAAGTTTGTGAGTCTCTTTCTATTTTGTAAGTTCATTTGTAAAATTTCTTTTTAGATTCCACATGTAAGGGATGTCATATAATATTTCTCCTTCTCTGTCTGACTTATTTCATTCAGTATGACACTCTCTAGGTCCATCCATGTTTGTGCAAATGGCATTGTTTCATTCTTTTTAATGACTGAGTAGTATTACATTGTATATATGTCCCATGTCCTCTTTATCCAGTCAGATTGGGAGTTTTGGAAACAAACAGTTATGAAATCAATGCAGTAATGCTTTTACATTGTAAAGGAGGCTTACACAAAATAGGTGAGAGCAAAGAGGGACTGACCAACTGTCTTTGCCCAGGAGAGAAGGGACGATTTCACTGAGAGTGCTTGATGAATTTTGTGCTGAGTAGGAGTTTATTACTGAGAAGCTGGGTGAGAAGAATTCAGGCATAAAGGACAGCTGTGCCCGAGTGTGGAGGCGTGGAGAAGTTGAGGATTGGAAAAGGGACCCAGCTGTTCAGTGGACTGGAGGACAGATGTACAGATGTCAAAATAGGAAACCAGAGTCCACAGGGAGGAAGACCATGGCCTGGGTATCCACGTTTGCTAAATATCGTGCCCCATACTTTTCCTGTTCTGCCTTCAATACTTTTTTCTTGCACCTTCATCTCTGAAGAGCATCATTTTCCCTGAGACCCTAGACCTACTCTTTCCAGAAATTCTTAGCTGACTTCATTCTCATGTTTTATACTCCACAGTGCTTTTGTGAATAGCTTGAACTTTGCGTGCGTGCATGCTTAGTCGCGTCTAACTCTTTTGCAGTCCCATGGACTGTGTCCCACCAGGCCCCTCTTCCATGGCATTTCCCAGGCAAGAATACTGGAGTGGGTGCCATTTTCCTATGCTAGGAAATCTTCCCAACCCAGGGATCGAACTCCAGACTCCTGCATCTCCTGCATTGGCAGGTGGATTCTTTACCACTGAGCCACCTAAGCCCTAACTTGAGCTTCACTATCTACGATTTGCTAAGTCTTTAATAATATCTTATATGTTTGTCTTGTGTATAGTTTAGTAATTAACTGCATGGGCTTTGGAATCACCTGGCACTGGATTCCGGTCTTCTACTTGTTACCTACTGAGCAAGGTCCTTATGCTTTCTAGACCTCATTTGTCCAGAACGGGTGATAACATTATATAATATCTCAGAGGGCTGTCATGAAAGTTAGACTGAGATCTTAGAATATTTACTGGCTCATAGTAAGTGCTCAGTAAGTGTTAGTTGTGGTTGTTTCCTTCATGAGTTTCTTGAGAATTTCTGTAGCGTTTCTGAAGAGCCAAAGTGAGTGAATTAAAAGCTCTATGATTCCTTTTCAATGAAGGATTGTTTGAGACCTCGTTACTTTATTCAAGTACTGATTTTATTAATTCACCATGTACTATGTGTAGTAATGTAGTTATATTTTACTCAAGAGATAATGCAGTATGCACTATCTTTAAGAAATAGGGGAAAATGAAAGGAAAAAAGTTGTAATAGAATATGTATCCAGAGATCAGAACTAAGTTGAATACTCTATGCACTTTTATATACAGTTTTATAGTAGTAAGTTTTGGTGATTGATCCTAGGATACTGTAGATTCTAAATCATTGGAAAATAATGAGTTACATAGAACAAGACTCATTTCTAATCTTACCATCAGTATTCTTTTTAAAAATTGCAGTGTTTAGGGAATTCCCTGGTGGTCAAGTGGTTAGAACTTGGCACTTTCAGTGTTGGGGCCTGGGTTCAGTCCCTGGTTGGGGAGCTAAGATCACAAAAGATGCATGGTACAGCCGAAAAAAAAAAAAAGTAACGTTTATACTTTGTGAGGAGCTTTTTTCACATAGAGTTAGTAAGTAACATATATCCTTATTATTTTTTGGTTGATATCATTAAGTATGCTGTAAGCTGTAGGGTTTTGGCAGGTTCCCTTGACTGGTTTTATTAGTTCCTTGTTTGTAAGAGGTTTATTTATTTATTGTTTAACTCATGAGTATTTAGTTTTACTGAATCATTTTTCAGTTTATTGAAATCATTTATGGAAATGGTATTTTTGTTTCCTCTTTAGTCTTATCATTTTGATAAAAGACATGAGTCTTTTCTCAATATTAAAACCACCTCGCAGCCGCGGGCAGTCCAGTTTTATGTTTTTGACGCGCTGTTAGATTCCGCCTGCTGTCTTGGTCTTAGTCTGTCTGTGTTTGTCTTTATTCATGATTGAGACTGGCCTGTCGCTTGCTTTCTGGCGCAGTTTACATTTATCTAGTTTTCTGCTCTCTGCGCCGCATTCTGTGATGTGACCAGCAGATTGTTTGTATTTATTCCACTCTGCATTCTTTGTGGTAATGGACATCCCACAGTGTACCCTTTTGAACTATGTGATATTTTACTCCATTATGAAGTTTTTCTTACCAGTCAAGAATCTTAAGTTTTGGTTTAAATTCTTCTGGGATCAAGTCTGTTGTTTATTTGGGATCTTTATTGAATTCAGTCTGTATTTTTATGGAGCCGTGGTTGAGTCCTTTCCTAAACAGGTTATTGTTTGAAAATCGTTTCTTTTGTTTTTAACGAGCAGAAGCCGTCAGACATTAAAAGTCAGAGAACACAGTGTGTTGGGACCCTATGTGGATGGACTGTCTAAACTGGCTGTCACAAGCTACAAGGTAACAGCATCCTTTATGTCAACTACTGAGATTCACGGTAGCAAATTTTGTTGTTGCTGAATTTGTGATCTTTTTTTTTTTTTTTGCAATTAAGAAAGTTATAGCATCACTTTAATAAGTCAACTTTTTTACAAAGCTCTTTATTAAAAAGCTATATCTGGTTATTAAGTCGGTTTAATTTTGAGAGATGGTATACATGTTTGCAAGGCATACCTATTCATCTATTGTGAGACATTTTTTCCATAGTTTATGAGCTCTGAAACTGATATTCCTTATGGTTATATCTTAAAATGATAAATAGCAGAATTTTTTTCTTCCATAGTAGTACATAAAATAATGATGTTGCTTATGAATTTGGTGATTTAATGAAATTAAATATGAGTTGAGTAGTTGGCATTCAAAGCCTGTTTCTAATTTGAAAGAATCTCTCAATGGCCTTTAGTTACTAGTTCTCTTCATTTTCAGACGTCACAGTTATGCTTTGTGTGAATCTGTTGGGCTTCCCTCTTTGGGGAAACGGGGGTGGTGTGAGCCATGATGTAATATACATTGAATTAAAAGTTAGAGACTTTTGATTTGGTGACAGTCCTCTCATGTGACTCCTGTATGACTCTGGAACGTCTACTCCATCTCACCAAGCCTCTCTGTCCTAATTTTTAGAATGGAAATTAGTTTTATTGTCTTGACTGTCTTTTGAAGTAGATTCAGGAGTTCCTTTGTTCATGGATCAAATTCTGTCATTTGGTCAATGGTACTTGTTTAGTAAACATTTATTGAACACCTCTCCTGTGCCAGACATTGTGCTAAGTGCTGAAGAAATAAAAAATGAATGAGGTCCGTTCCCTCATAAGATGCTTACAGATGTTTTAAAGGTATTATAAAAAAACATGATTTTAAGTGCAATGAGAAATGCATGTTTCAGGTTCATGGTAGTTTGAATGTGGAGTTCCTAACTTAAATGGATATGTAGATATCCAGGGAGGGTAGTATCCAGGAAGGCTTTTGGAAGAAATCAGATGAGTTGATGCATGTGAAAAGTCTTAAAAAACTCTAGGGTATCATGTAAATGTTAGGTATTATTAGAAATTTACCTATTAGGTAAATTTTTGTCTCATTTGCACATATGGCCAGACTGAGTTGCAGCGGCCTCTGAGCAGTGCAGTCCCTTATCCACTGCAGTGTGCTCCCCTAAAGATGGGGTTCCTTTACGGGAAAGTACAGGAGACTGGATAAAAGGAGGCACTTAGTGGACTCTCTCACAAGTGTATCTTTCTTGTTTCTCATTAAATCCCTGGAAGATAGATGATGTTGTAGCTCTCTTGTTACTTGTGTGCTTGCTAAGTCACTTCAAACAAATGTGTCGGATTCTTTGTGACGCTGTGGACTGTAGCCCACCAGACTCCTCTGTCCATGGGATATTCCAGGCAAGAATACTGGAGTGGGTTGCCATTTCCTTCTCCAGGGGATATCTTTGACTGAGGGGTCAAACCCACATCTCTTAAGTCTCCTGCATTGGCAAGTGCCACCTGGGAAGCCCCATTGTAATGAAACTAAGTTTCAGATTGCTTAAATAAATTTTTTAGAGCCTTTAACATTTAAAAAAAAAATGAAGATCCCATGATCTTTTGAGTGTATTATGCTGTCTCTGTTTTAGCTATAATGGTAAAGAAGTTTAGTAAGTCCATGAAGAAAATGAGTCTTGTTCTCATTTTTAAAAACAGGTCTGGTAAGATATGCACTAATTTAGTGATCTAGTGCTATGCCTGCGGGGAGGGGTTACAAATTATTTTTGTTTTCTGTTTAGTCATACAGTCTAATTTGATTTAATAACTTCTATTGCTATAACTAAATAAGCTAAAGATCTTCTAATTTCTAGGTGAGATGAGGCCTGGCAAGGCATGTTTGTCCATCTCATGGGACTTTGACATGCAGCTTCTACTCTTTTCTAACTCTTGGTCAGAGCTGACACTATTCTACACCTACAGTAAATGTATTTTCTTTGTGTTTTCAGAGATAGTATTGTTTCTTGTACTCTATGGGGCTTCATGTTCATTGGAAAACAGAATATAAACTCCAGCTGTGGCCGACTAAGCAGTGAAAATTGAAATGCATTTCGTAGCATAGCAGAGTGTTCATGTTTATTAGATGATAAGATGTGAGTCTGTGACTTGTTTCCATGTAGGATATCGAGTCTTTGATGTCTGAGGGTAACAAATCCCGTACAGTTGCTGCAACCAACATGAATGAGGAGAGCAGCCGATCACACGCGGTGTTCAAAATCACCCTCACACACACTTTATACGACGTGAAGTCTGGGGTAGGTATTCGGATGCATGACTTTTTTTTTTTTTTTCCCAATTTCTAAAGTGAATCATGGTTTATCTTATTCCTTCTGGTGTTAGATGACTTAAAGTTCTAACCAGACATGTGTATCAGTTAGGACTCAGGACAAGAAATAGAAGCCGCTCTAGGTAAGCAGAAAGGATTGAATGGAGGGAATTGGATAATGACACAGGTGTTGATGTACCTTCTGAGAAGTGGTTTCTGGATTCAGTCTCTAGAAATAATCTCCAGAACAGCACAGATCTCATCCAGTGAGGATAGTACTACTCTGTGGCCACCCCCAGACCTGTGAGTTCCAGGCACATCCCAGGGCTGTGACCCAAGATACAGGAGTCAGGGAGGCTGCCCTCTTAGAGCCCTGGAAGTTGGAGAATGTGAGCTGGGATACTCTTTGGAAAACTCATATACCCATGCTCCTGCTTGCCCGCAGAAAAAGCCAGAATGGGCTTGACCTCTACTGTGTTTCTGCCTTTTAAATTTGAAGCAAGAGTATCGGATTGACAGAGTCTAAATCACATCCTGAACACTGGCTGCAAGGGAGTCTGAGAAATGTAGATTTTAGCTCTCTACTCTCTTCACCTGAAGGAAGTTGGAACAGAAGCTATAGCAACTGATGGCCTATAGTCTCTGCCAAAGCATTTTTTGAACTTTAAACTCTGATGGCAGATTGTGTAAGCTAATAACACCCTAGCTGATTTAGTGAGGTTTCCTTTGAAGTGTTACCTTATGCTAAAAAGCTGAGTGTTAGAAGGGGTCAACAGAACCAGAGATATATATGCTTCTACCACACTGAAAACTTCTGTGTTGACTCATACATTTGTGTTTTCCTTCTTACTTTGTATGTGAATTTTTGCATATTTTATTATTACCCTGAAGTGAATCAGTTTCAAGTAGCAGAAGCTAAAATGATCACCCTGGCAAAATGCTATATTTTGGCAAGATTTTCATTTGCTGAGAGCATAGTTTTCTTCTTTTACCATCACAGCAAGATTAGTGTAATGACAGAAAGTTCTTTGTTTTCTACTTCCTTTTCAGCATAAAACAAAAAACATTCTGACATTTTTTTTTTCAAACCAAAAGTACTTTTGATTTGGGAAGCTGAATTCCTTTTTGTTAGTAACATGTTTATTTATGGAAATAAATATAAATGTATATTTTAAAAGAAAGTTTTAAAAAGTGATCCAGAAATGTGGTTTCTTACATTTCTTGTATTGCTGCTAAAGTGTAAAATATCAGTTATGTCTGTGATTTGATAATAGAATATTTTTGATAAAGGAAAATGTCAGTATATAGAAATACCTTAACTAGGAAAATATATAAACTTCATACCTGAAATTATGGAAAAGAGAATTATTATATGAACAATATGAAAACATTTTAGAAAGCATTAGGTTTTTGAGGAATCTTTCTGTTGGATAAAGTCAATTTCTTTTTTAATATCATAAGAAATGCAAATATTTTCCCTCGGGATTATTAGTGTATATGAAATTTTAGGCACAGTTTCATATATTAGAATTTACACTTGTAATGATTTTATATACTTCTCTGTGAAAGTTTTGTTAGGTTCCCTTCAAAATGTACCATTTTGGAGTCACAGTTTCTTTTTTTTGGAGATAATTTTCTCTCTGGATTAGTAGTTGTGTATGATTTTATATGTCTCTACCACTGGGCTGTATAGTTTTCTTACACTGTTTTATAGCAGTGCAAATTAATTTTAAAATGACAAATACGCTTTAATAAAGGATTCAGACAGTAAATTCATCTGGTAGAAATGTACCACTTTCTGTGTTCTTTAACTTTGAGTGTTTGTCACTTTGCTCCCTAGACTTCCGGAGAGAAAGTGGGCAAGCTGAGCTTGGTCGATTTGGCTGGCAGCGAGCGAGCGACGAAGACGGGAGCGGCAGGTGACCGGCTGAAAGAGGGCAGCAACATCAACAAGTACGTTGTCCGGAAGCCCCACTGCTTCAGTGACTTAGTAGCCCAGAAAGGGGACTGGTATAGTTTTTTAAAGAATAGGGTTCTGGAATGAATGAGGCTATAAAGAATAAATAGAACTTTTTTCATAGTATTTTTTAAGGGCCAAGCCTGTTCTGTGTTTTTTGAAGTGTCTGCTGAGACCCAGGAGCACAGCCTCAGTCAACTCAAAGGTTCCCCAAGGGCAGCCCTACTGAGGTTCGGGGCCTGGGAACTCTCTGTCCAGGGAGCAGTCCTGTGCCTGGTAGCATGCCCCTGACCTCTGCTCACTAAGTGGCACCGGTACCTGCCGTCCCCAACCCGGGTTATCTACAGATATTGCCAGTTGCTCCCTGTGGAGACACAGTCACCCTCAAGTTGTGAGCCACTGGTCTGAGCTACAGAAGAGAACAAATATAAGCTGAGTAGCAGACTCTTGGCATGGGTGTGTCTGAACAAACAACAGCATGTGTACTGACCACATTGGACTTTCCTTTTATGACAACTGTGGTCCTTATTTATACTAAGCTTTTACTTTATAAAATAATATTTGGTGCATCAAGTCCTACATATGGTTACATATTTTCTTGCCTTAAGCTAAATTAAGCCAAATTGCTAGCCCGTGTTAGTGGGCAGGAATCTTTTCCATCTTTGTGGCTCCCAGGACACACAGTGAGACAGGCATCAGTAACCAACTGGAGATCGTAAACGAGCATCGTGCAGATGCTATGCTCTTATGTATTTATATACGTAGGAATGTTTTTGCCTTGAGCTATGTTTTAGTTAATTGCATTGTGTTCTTGGCTTCCTTTCTTAAAGATATGTGGTATTTGTGTCATTATTTTGCCCTAGTGGTTTACAGCTTACATTTTCTTTATACAAAAAAAGATTGAACTAAGCGATTTTATAGCTTACAGTAGTAGTAGTAGAGGGTGTCAGCTTTTAGAGGTTGTGTGTTCTTAGCCTGAGCAGCACAGTGCTGACAGAAGTGCTATTCTCAGGGTGGCACAGGGGCACCTTGATGTTCAGTCTTTGTGCTTAAATGTGGCATTTGATGTGCTCGGGTTTTCACGGTTATTACGGTTTGTTGCACCATGCAGGTCCCTCACAACCCTTGGTCTGGTTATCTCAGCCCTAGCAGATCAGGGTGCTGGCAAAAGCAAGAATAAATTTGTTCCATACCGCGATTCTGTTCTCACTTGGCTGCTCAAAGTAAGTTGTCTTCAACCTCCTTTCTGGGATTCTCTTGGTGGTTGGTTAAAACAAAAGGAATAATAAAGAGTAGACTCTTGATTTCTCCCAATTATAATTTCCTACATCAGTGTTCAAATTGATAATCATTAGACTCTTACATGGCGTTATAATTTTAATGGATTAAGCATAGATTTCTTCCTGGTTTCATCCGAACCTGGAAGCAGTGGGGTTTGGGGCACGTGGAATCAATTGCACTGTCACCTCTAAGACTTGGGGACCAGAACAGAGCTAGGGCTAGTCTCGCAGCTGAGTGAGTCCTAAGAAAGGGGTTTCCACCGCCTTCCAGGCTCAGCTGCACTGCTCCAGCCTTCTTACTGACTCCTTTTGTCTGATGTACTTTTTGGACCTTGTTTTCCTGTTTAACTTCCAGACTACTCATGATCATTTTAATTTGCTTTTGGCTTCTTAAAGGTGTCAAAGGGTAGAGAGTAGAGCACACAGTCATTCACTGGTTAATTGATTTAGCGTGAATGAGAGAGATGGAAATGAGGAAGGAAGAAAACTGTATGAAGTGCTCTGAGGAGGATGTAAGGAAATGCTGGACACTCCTTGTCCTGTAATCCCTCAGAGTCTAGTAAGGGAGAGATGTGTGCACAGAACACTATACCACGAGTTGGTGATTCCATGGGAGAGACGGAAATGACATGTACTAGGAGTGTGAAGGGAGAGACTGTTTCCAGGGTTCTTCTAGTCTTCAGGGTTCCCTTTTGTCTGGATAGTCGCCATGATGGATTGGGTATTGGATTGGAAGTTAGAGGATATAAAATCTAGTGACAGTTTAACTCCTTATGAAGTTGCCAACCTCCTTATAAAGTTGCCAACCTCCTTATAAAGTTGCCAACCCGGAAGAAGATATTTTACCTTAATACCTTAATGCTCTTTTTTTGTTTGTTTGTTTGTTTTCAAGGAAGTCTTTTTAGCATTTTTACTTTTAAATTTTCTTGGCTGTGCCACATGGAGTGTGGAAATTTAGTTTCCCAACCTGAGCTCGAACCCACGTCCCTTGCACTGGAAGCTTGGAGTCTGGACCACCTGGGAAGTCCTGTACCTAATGCTTTTTAAAAAAATGTTTTTAAAATTGAAAAATAATTTTATAAGCCCTGTTTAGTTTTATGTTGGCCTGTTCTCTTGATTTTCTTGGTCAGGAATTTATTGAATACCTGTTACTGCACTAGCGGTTGAGCTTGTAAAGGTGAGTTAAGTGCCGTCAGCATAGTAAAGCACACAGCTTCTGAGTTATTCCGGATGTGTCTCGAGAACTGTGCTTATGAAGGAAGAAGGATTTCCTCCCTAGTTTCTACATCCTCTCAAAGGCTTGCTTAGTGTTCAACTTTGCTTTCCAGAACTCTTAACACTATTCGAGCATGCCTGATTAAGTGAAATTTGCCACAGTAGAAAATCAGGTAGATTACTTCCTTTGGCCAAAATGCAATAAAAATAGACATTAAAAACAAAAGGATAAACAAAATTTGATTTTGAAACCACTTGTAGGCTGATTCACATTGACGTATGGCAGAAACCAACACAATAAAAAAGCAAGTTATCCTCCAATTAAAAATAAATAAATTTTTTAAAAAAGAAAAAAAAAAACACTTGTAAATAACTCATGAATTAAAAGCATACGGTATATAAAACACTTAATTACTGAGGAAATAATTGTCTGGTCTTCTGTGTTAGCAATTTATCTTGAAATCTCATTTGTTTCATTTCCAGAAGAGATTCTCAATGAGATACTTCTTCCTCACACTTTTCAATAGAAACATCTCCTGAACATTCATGATAATTTCTAGATGTGCCTGATTTAAAAGAATATTCATTGCTTTGTTGTTCTGATGTTGCTACTTCAGTCCATTTAAACTAACACTAAGAAAAATCTTCTGTTAATTGACATAGTTAACATGGCCTAGGTTAATTATTGAGTGTCCATCCCATAGATAGGCTGGAAGTCAGGAGAGTTTGGGTCAGGAGAATCATGTGCCATGCCTCCTTGGAAGGCAGATGATAGTGTTCCCGTTTTACAGATGCGGCAACATATGCAGAACCAGCGAGTGAGAGAACCAAGACTGGGATCCAGGGATGACCTTGCTGCCCATCTGCTATTGCCTAGGCTGTGCTCTTCTTACCAAAGGTTTCTTTTCATTAGAAAGAAAAGAACTTACTTTTTTCTTTACCAAATTTGATAGAAACTGTTGAATGTTATTGAACTTGAGCAAAATTAAACATTAAAAAAAAAAAAGCTCACTTTATCTTTGATAAAATTAGGCTATAATTGTAACTTTTTATTGTGTAATGTTATTTATTTTTGGGTTTGTTGCTGTATGGGCTTTTCTCAAGCTGTAGTGAGCAAGGGCTACTCTCTAGCTGTGGTGCACGGGCTTCTCATTGCAGTGGCTTCTCTTATTGCAGAGCAGGGGCTCTTCGGTGCACAGGCTTCAGCAGTTGAGGCGCTGGGGCTCAATAGTTGCAGCTCCTGGACTCTAGAGCATGGGCTAAATAGTGGTGCATGGGCTTGGTTGCTCCACAGCATGTGGGATCTTCCCAGATCAAGGATCAAACCCATGTGTCTTGTATTGGCAGGCAGATTTCTTTACCACTGAGCCACCAGGGAAGCCCTCTAATTGTGCTTTCTTTATGTTCATCCTTAGGCTAAAAAAAATGCATAGTTTCTTTGATTGTTGGCATATCTTTTCTTAAAAACTACATGATTTTTTTTTCAATAAAGGCATAAGTAGGGCATTTATGTAAAAATATACCAGGGTTTAAATGGTTTTCCCCATAGCCTCTTAGAATCCACTGATACACATATCATTCTCCTTTGAAGTGCCTTCTATGTCCTTGTTGATTTTTCCTTCATTAATTCTTAATTAGTCGAACTCTCCTTCATCCTTGTTTAACTGGTACAGTTCTACTATTCTCTAATGTAACTTGCATGGAACTCATAAAATTGCTTATCCTTTATAAGATTTGCAACTTCTTTTTTTTTTTTTTTGCATTGTACATGCATTATAATTATGTTGTGCTCTCCATGTTACAGCATCTTAGAGAGAAACTGATCACACTTGGTGACTTGAGGGGGGTGGATGGATGCGATTGATTTTTCTCATAGGTGTGTTTGAATGCTTACTCATTCCGTCAGTGGTCAGTAGAGAACCATTTTGTATTAAGATGATTTTTGCTTATCTTTGCTGCTGAGTCGTTTCAGTCATGTCCAACTCTGTGTGACCCCACAGATGGCAGCCCACCAGGCTCCCCCGTCCCTGGGATTCTCCAGGCAAGAACACTGGAGTGGGTTGCCATTTCCTTCTCCAGTGCATGAAAGTGAAAAGTGAAAGTGAAGTCGCTTAGTCGTGTCCTACTTTTAGCGACCCCGTGGACTGCAGCCCACCAGGCTCTTCCGTCCATGGGATTTTCCAGGCAAGAGTACTGGAGTGGGGTGCCATTGCCTTCTCCTTGCTTATCTCTGCAACTTTCTAAATATGTCTCTTTAACATCAAATAACTTCTGGTAATGAATGCTCTAAGAATGAATATCTTTCAAATTCATCTACTTGTAAAAGATTATTTATTTTTAAAATTACTCACGTATTTCCTCAGCTGCCTCGGGTCTTGGTTGCAGCCTGTGGGATCTCTGTTGTATCGTGCGGATCTCTCACGGCTGGCGCACGGACTCTCCAGCTGTGCACGTGGGCTCAGTAGTTGTGGTGCACGGTCTTAGCCGCTCAGTGACATGTGGGACTTAGTTCCCTGACCAGGGATGGAACCACTGTCCCCTGCATTACAAGGCAGATTCTTAACCACCGGACCACCAGGGGGAAGTCCTTCAAATTCATCTGTTTTTGCATCCTTACTGCCACTTCCTAATGAATAATGAAGGGTTTCTTTTCTCTCCTGGAGGATTGAAACTCCTTTCCTTAGTTTTCCTAGTCCATCCTGTTCTTTAGTGAGGTTGCTGTCTTTCGAAATCAATGCTCTTCTTTAACTTAACTCTCTTCAGTAACTCTCCAGAGGGCCTTAGTGAAGTGAAGTTGCTCAGTCGTGTCCGACTCTGCGACCCCATGGACTGTATCCTATCAGGCTCCTCCGTCCATGGGATTTTCCAGGCAAAAGTGCTGGAGTGGATTGCCATTTCCTTCTCCAGGGGATCTTCCCAACCCAGGAATCAAACCCGGGTCTCCCGCATTGCGGGCAGACGCTTTACCGTCTGAGCCACCAGGGAAGTCACCACCCAGAGGGCCTTATCTTAGTCCAGATTCTTTAAAGACTTGTGGTTTACTCGGCTCCTCCTGACTTCTCATTGTTCAGCTTTTGCTTCTTGACATGATCAAGTCTAGCCGAGTGATGGAGACTTTGCTCTTACTCTGCCGGGTACATCCTTCCTCCTCTCTTCCACCCCGCTTCACATTTTCCTCTCCATCCCCTTTACCCCAGTGTTGCTTATTCATATTTAGGTGTCGAATGTCACTTTCTCTGGGAGTCTTTCCTAACCTTTGAGGACTGTGCTTTCTGCGCTTTCTCTGTTTTCCCGGACCGTATTGCATTCATCCCTACTTTAGTTCGTAGCCTATAGTATTTGCTCGCCAGCATCACCCTCTAGATGGTAAACTCCATGAAGAGCTAAGTGAATGAATGATTTCAGCTCTTCTCTGCACTAGCATTATGACCTTTGGTAAGTCTGTAAATCTTCCTGGGTCTCAGTTTCTCATTTGTAAAATGAAAAAATTTGATTAGGTGACTTCCAAGAGTTCTCTCAGCTTTACAAAATTCCGACTTCCAAAATCAAATTTCTGTCTTAGGTCCATTTAATTTGCCGTTGCTGAAACAAAGCTCATCTGATTTGGCTAATTAAACGATTAAAGAGTAAACAAGAGGCCTTCTACTTTCTTCTTGAACGAGTGCCAGTTCTTCTGTTGCTGTTTCCTTTTTGCTGGTGGCATGAGGCCATTTTTGAATATAAGCATATTGTTCCTCAGGCACAAGCTCTTTTAAAATATCAAATATTTGTCGTTTGCCAGGTTTCCTTTCCTCAGCACAAATTGAAGCACAATACACATGCTTTTCTCCTGTGGTAGTCATTGTTAGCAATCTGCTTTTCCCCAGTAGCATTTGCTATCGGTGTGGGCTGAGAGAATGCCGTGCTTCTAGAAGGGCAGTCTTACATGGTGCTGCTTGTGGACTGAATTCCAACCAGAGGTGTAATTCCTGTGATCTTGGTATATAATATTTGAACTGCATTACCATGCATGGGATTCTTCTTGACCTTTTTTCTGCAAATTGCCAAGACTGGGCACCGGCAATGTGTGGTCAGTGTGTGCTAGAGGAGTGAAGCAAGCAGTTCCATCCAGACTTTGTAGAAACTGCCTTTGCGTCCTAAAGCCCAGATTACTTTCATTTCCTTCCTTTTCATGCATTGAAGAGTACTTTCTTCAAAGATATAATTATCATAGCTATGTTTCCTGTGGAAAACCAAAATCTTAGTAATGGGTGAATAAGTGGACATATTGTTAGTGATTATACTGAACTGTTAGCAATATGTTGGGAATTATTTTGTTTCTGGCATTAGGACAGAACAATTTGGAAAGGTTTCAGGTCTGAACTCTCTCTGTGTCGCTAAGGGTTGTTTTGTTCTTGTGCTATCGTGGGCAGCTATAGGGGGATAGAAATTATAATGGGTTGGAAGGTAGAATACAACTGGGCTGGAATATTTTCTGTGTACGAGTTCTGGATTTATCGGCGGCAGGTTGTTTAACCTCCTTTGTCACAACAAACCTCTGGTTTTTCATCAGTAAAATGGGGATAATAATTCACACAAGGCTGAGGACTAAATCATCTATGCACAGAGTTTTGTAAATCACAGGTTGTTCAAACAAATTTGAGATATGTTGATACTGGAAAAAATTTCTGTCTTCAAAAGTGAGAATTTGGAGAGCTCCCTGGTCTGATGGTCCAGTGGTTAAAACTCCATGCTCCCAATGCACAGAGCACAGATATGATCCCTGGTCAGGAAACTGAGACCCCCCATGCTGCACAGCTTGGCCAGAAAAAAAAAGAATTTTATATTGGTTGATGCTGCCCAAAGATAGAGTTGGCTTTCTTGTGTCCTAATGAATTCCTCTTAACTGGGCTATTTGAATGTTCTCTGTAATATTGTGAGTCTGTAATTCAGTGATACTTCACTGGTGAAAGGGGGTGTTGAATCAAGTCTTCCGGGTAACTCTTATCCAGGGCTGGTATATACCTATAGCTGTGTAATACCCCCAAGACTTAGCAGCTGAGAACAGCCATCATCCATTATCTCAGTTCCTCTGGGCAAGATTCCGGGTGCCAGCCAAGTGTTCTGGCGGGGGTGTCTCCCGCGGCTGCAGTCCTGGCCAGGCTGCTGGGGTTGGATCTGCTCACCTGAGTGCTTGTGGACAGGCTTCAGATGTGTTCCCAAACTCACCGCCTTGGTCTCTTTCTGGGGCTGCCTCACATCATGGCAGTGGTTTCTTTCAGAGTGAAAAACACGCACAAAAAAAGCCAGCCTTTTTTTGTTTTAAATTTTTAAATGTAATTTATTTTTTACTGCACTGGGTCTTTGTTACTGTGTGCAGGGTTTCTCTAGTTGTGGCAAGCGAGGGCTCCTCGGCAGTACGCAGGCTTCTCATTGCGGTGGCTTCTCTTGTGTGGAGCATGGGCTCCAGGCTCACAGGCTCAGTAGTTGTGGTGCACAGGCTTAGTCGCCCCATGGCATGTGGGATCTTCCCGGACCAGGGATCGAACCCGTGTCCCCTGCATTGGCAGGCGGATGCTTTATCACCGGACCATCAGGGAAGTCCCGAGAAGCCAGTCTTTTGTAACCTAGTCTCAGACATGGCAGGCCAACACTTCTGTGTTCTCTTCCTCAGAGGCAGATCAGCAAGTCCTGCCCACACTTGAGGGAAGGGGAGACCCTGGGGTGTGAATTCCAGGAGGCGAGATCTCTGGGGGTCATCTCGAGGCCACCTCCTGCAGTTGGAGTTCATGTAGCCTTTGTGTGGTAAAGTGGCGTGGGGTAGAGCTGACTTTCCAAGTCTCATTTTGTAATTCCAAGTTATATCTAGTTATTTTTAATGCTGTCAAGGGAAAGTCGGTTTTTGAATTGGTTGGAGCCCATTCTAAAGCTCATTTATTTAGTTAGCAGTTTTGTATAATGGAGATGAATGTGTTTCTTTTGGCACCCTTGTCTGAACTCTAGAAGCTGTTGTACAGAACTTGAGGCCTGTTTTAGTAGTGTTTGAAGTGCTGTCAGAGGGAATAAGATGTAGTACCTTCAGTGTATCTTTTGTTTAATAAGATTGTAATTGTTCCTTATGTCTTAAGACACTCCAGATGTATGGTGTTATGGAATAGATTGTAGGTAATCACTCTTTGATCAAATGTTATTAGGGTTGTTCAGTTCTCAGGGAGATTTTGCAGGTATTTAAGGAAGCATCCTTTTTTATTCTGAGCAGTCTCCTGACCTATGGTATCATGTTGCCTATTAAAAGATGACAAATTGACTTAGAATGAATTTTTATTAAACTGAAATAAAAGGGGGCTTCTTTGTATTACCATTTCCCTGTTCTTTCTCAAAAACCAAAGCTCCTTTTTGCAGAAAAGTAGCTTGCCAGAGAAGAATAAGCAAGGGACGGGGAGTCAGTTCACCTGTATTTAAGTCCTGGCTTTGCCCTTAAATCTGTGTTTGACCTGGGGACATTATCTCACCATTTCTGACTTCAGCATTCCCATATGATGCTTTCTTCCAGCTTGAAAAAGCTATTCAGTTTCTCTTCTCCTCCAGGACAGCCTTGGGGGTAACAGCAAGACCGCCATGGTAGCTACAGTGAGCCCCGCAGCTGACAACTATGATGAAACCCTTTCAACCTTACGGTATGCGGATCGTGCCAAGCACATCGTGAACCACGCTGTGGTGAATGAGGATCCCAATGCACGAATTATTCGGGATCTCCGGGAAGAAGTGGAAAAACTCCGTGAGCAGCTAACCAAAGCGGAGGTATAAGGCCTAGCTGAGCCATGCCTGTGGGTCTAGGAAAATCTAGTAAAGCTAGAATCTGAATTGTCTTCCCCTTGGGGCCTAAACGATGAATATTCAACTCAGAATATTTGCATTTCCTATAGGAAGATAAATTTGAAATGAGTAATAAAGGAAGACGGATAAATTGTCACAGTTGAAGTTTAGATAGTTTTTACAGGTGTTAAAGGATTGACTAGGAGGAGAGAGTAAAGGTAACTGAGAAAATGTGTCTTTGCACTGAATAGGCGACAGACGAGAGAAGGGGTAGAATGGGGGAGAGAAAGAGAGGCGCTTGAAACAAAAACAGATAACAACTTAATATTAGTGCAGCAAATGGTGGCCAATGGGCATAGGCTGATTAGAAGAGAAATCAAATAGATTTTTGTAGAATCATATGTTTGCAGGTTGAAGTCCAAACAGAAACACTGTGGTCTTGCACCTAGCTTTTTCATATTATGGGTTAATTTCGTTCATAAGAAAAAATGTTCTAGAGCAGAAGTAGCCATCTTTTTAATAGTGCTCTATGTCACTATCCTTTGTATTAAAACAAGCTACAGTAGGTAGTTCTGTTACTGAATTTGAAGCCTACACAATTCTAATCACAGACTTTTTTTAGTTTTTAAAAATCTGTTGAAGTGCAGTGTGTTTACAGTGCTGTGTTCCTTTCTGCTGTCCAGTGTAGTGGTTTAGTTATATGTGTTCTTTTCCATACTCTCTTCCATTATGCTTTGTCGTAGGATATAGTTCCCTGTGCTCTACAGTGGGACCTTGTTATTTATCCATCCTGTATATAATAGTTTCAAATGCTTATCTTTTATCAAAAGTGGGATAAAATGTCAGATTCAGGATCCCTACTTTAATTAGCATTTCTGTTCCTATGATTTCCGAGCACTGTGGAATTCTTTCCTGGACCTGGGACCGTAGCCTCATCTTTCTCATGACCATCAGTAAATTACGTGGTCAAAATAATTATCTTGATTGTATTTTTTTTTGCCTATTGAATCTTACTCTGTTGTTATAGGAATAATTTTACAGTTCATCAAGATTCTTTGAAGTTTTGTGTCTTCCTGGTGTAATAATGCCATCCAGTTCGTAGCATGTACATATTTAGTTTAGTCTGTGTATCCTTGAATACATACCCAAAGTCATCAGTGAAGACCAGGATGAGTCACGTGTCTTGAGTCTAGACCTACTGGGATTTAAAAAAATAAGTCCTTGATAGTTTGAACTCTTTATCTCCCTAATTGTAGTTAGACCTCAAAGTAGCAGTAGCTTAGAGGAAAAGGAGAAAGTGAAGTCTTCTTCAAGCCCACTGGATAACTGGATGAGTCTGTGGGACCCTCTAGTCTGGATGCTGTGGGTCAGTGACAGTCCTTGTGTCTTAGGTGGGTCAGGAGCCTCAGCGAGCTGTAGAGCTTCGAGGGGGCACATTGTTCCTCTTGTCCTCTTGGGTTTAGTGAAGGTGTCCTTTTTCCAGGACATCATACACACATTTCATGAAATAAACATTTTGCTTGTAGGCAATGAAATCTCCAGAGCTGAAAGACCGGCTGGAAGAGTCAGAGAAGCTAATCCAGGAAATGACTGTGACCTGGGAGGAGAAACTAAGGAAGACCGAGGAGATCGCCCAGGTTCGTGATTCCTGCTTAAGGAGAGAGAAGCCTTGTGGCAGCTTGTGCAGTGCAGTGCGGAGCATGTTTCTGTTCCCTTTTTAAAAAAATTTATTTATTTTTAATTGAAGGATAATTGCTTTTCAGTATCGTGTTGGTTTCTGCCAAACATCAGCACGAATCAGCCATAGGTATACATATGTCCCCTCCCTCTTGAACCTCCCTCCCATCTGCCTCCTCATCCCACCCCTCTGGATTGTTACAGAGCACCAGGCTTGAGTTCCCTGAATCATACAGCAAATTCCCATTGGCTATCTATTTTATATATGGTAATGCATGTTTGACTTTTAGCTTTGAATGTAGCAAATCTAGCAATTCAGATTTGTTTATTAAAAAAAAAAAAAGGCTGCCTGGCTTCGCTGAGTTTATGTTGCAGCATGCAGGGTCTTCAGTTGTGGCATGTGGAATCTAGTTCCCTGACCAGGGGTTGAAACCACGTCCCCTGCATTGAGAAGGCGGAGTCTTAGCCACTGGACCACAGGGGAAATTCCACATTGATTTAAATAAGACCTAAATCCAGGAGTCTGTACTTTACAAAGTTAATTTGAAGTTTAAGGAAAACATAACTACAGTTAATTAAGTATTCACTATGTAAGAAATACATTTGTAGGGCCATAAAATTTTTTTAATGATATAACTAGCCACTGGCTGAGAATACCCAATTCTGTTAAATGTTTTCCAAACCTCAGAAACTTACCCAGCTACAAAATTAGTAGTAGTGGATATTTAGGCTGTGAGCTTCTTGCTTCCTTCCATTTGACAAGTCAGTAAAAAGTAACAATGAAGTATCTTAAGTCCCAAGTGACCGTGTCTCATTTTTAGACCATTTATTATAGAGCTGTGAAATCTTCCAGTGGGAATATTAGCGTTTAGAGAAAATCCTAAAATGTCCAAGTCTCTGCTTAGTAAAGATTTACTCTATGGCTTTCCTGTTGGAGGCTTATTTAGCCTGTCTTGGAAATATTAATGTATATGACAATGTGGGACACAGTACCTCATTGAACAATCATTTCATGGTTGGGCAACTCTGACAGTAGTAGCTATGTAACCGAAATCTTCTGTTCTTCCATTTTTGCTCACTGGCCTTGTTTGGTCTTCCAAAGCTGAGAGAATAAGCCCACTTGTGCACAGTAACTAATAATAGCAATAATAACCAGCACTTACTGAGTACACTTCCATGTTGCACCTGATGCTAAGCACTTAAAAAATTTTTTTTTTAATTTTGTATTGGGGTGTAGTCGATTAACAAACAACGTTGACTAAGCACTTTTAAATACAGTATTTTATTTAATCCTCCCAATACCCCTGCAAGATAGGGCCTGTTATTACCCAGATATTTAAAGTCACCTCTGCCTCCTCTCTTCCTTTTCTAAAGTTAGAAAATCTCTAGTGTTCACTGTTCCTGGTGTTCATGAATGTGTAGAACTGTTACTCCTTTCATTACTCAGTAAGTTCCATCTCTCAGTGTGCTGTCCAGAATCAGTAGATAGATTAGATGTTGTAGGACAGTACTACTATTATGTAGCATAAAGAGGATGTTAGATTTATATTAGTGCACACTAAGACTTAAGTTGATTTTTAAACATTTTTATTACAGTCCTTTTCAAAACAGATGAAAACATGAGTATAACAAACCCACACATACCCATTACCCAATTTCATTAAAGGTCGACATATGACCAGTCTTGTTTTATCTGTATCCCTGCACGAGGTTATTTGAAAGCACATCCCTCACATTACACAGAGAATACACCAGTGTCTGAGCTTTATTTCTCATTACACGTTTAACTTTGTTTGTCATAGGTTAAGGTCATTCTGATAATTGTCCAATTTGGGACTAAGGTATGCGAGTCTTTTTGAGCTACTCTGAATAAGACCTTGACTCTGGAGTACTTGGGTTGCCTGCGCTGATACCCAGAAGGGGGTCTAAGTGACGGTGCAGCGTGGTGCAGCTTTCCTGTAGCATCTTCCCTTGCCTGAGTGTCCTCTCCCACCGTCAGATGCCCCTTTTGCAGACTGCCTGGTTTTTATTGAACACCACATTCAACACCTCATCTTCCCAGGCTTCAGTGCCTTCAGCTGTCTTCTCTCTGTCACTGGGTTATTGGTCATCAACCTATTTGCAGTACAGACTAGCTTTCCCTAAAATGATTTCTGGCAGTTTATCCACCAACTGTTAATACATCTTTTGAGGAGAAAAGAAATGGTACATGGTCAGGTAGCTTTGGGGAAATCTCGGTGAACTGAGTCAAATGGACTTCTCTTGGTAAGAACTTTCTGGGAGTCTGTTCCAAGCCAGCCAGGCTCTCAAGCAGTCCTCTGTGTTCTGTGGCATCTTCGTCTGGCATGCCGGCCCCGAGAGCTTATGCCTGACATTGAATCCTATGGAACCTACCTGTACTCTCTTGACTCTTAAGTCATGTGATACTTAATTTACTGTTGTTCAGTTTTTTGTGTGTATACTTTTATTACCTAATGAATTTATAAAGTTCTCAAGGAAAAAAAGCCGTGTCTTTTCATTTTTTTTCTTTTAATATTTATTTTTATTTATTTATTGGGCTCAGCCGGGTCTTAGTTGCAGCATACGGGATCTTTAGTGGTGGATGTGGGGTCTAGTTCCCCAACCAGGGATTGAACCTGGGTCCCTGCACTAGAAGCACGGAGTCTAGTCACTGGACCGCCAAAGAAGTCCTCCTCTTAGTTTTTGAAAGTATATGCTCAGTAATATTTTTGATTAAATAATTTGAACTTAAAGTTGACTAATTTCTCAGCCCAGTGCCATAATCTTTGATACCAAATTCTTTAATTTCCATCTTTTATGTTCTCAGTAATGAAGTGTACACTTAAGTGAGATGGATCAGGGGTTAGCAAACTAAGCCCTTGGGCAAAACCTGGACTGTCACTTCTTTTCATGACTGGTTTTATTGGAATGTGCCATACTTATTTGTTTTAGTATTTTTTATGGCATTAGCAGAGTTGAATAGTTGTGACAGAGACCATTGGACCTAGATGACTAAAAGATTTACTGTTTGACATTTTATAGAAAAAGTTAACTAGTCTCTGATATCAGAAGCAATACATAGTAAATGTCACTATATTTGATCATATAATACTTGCTTATTCTTGGAACTGACTCTTAGATGTTGCAAACTTTTATAGTTTATTAATAATTAAAAACCTAGAGTGTTTTTTGGTGGTAGATGTAACAGTGAATTGATGGGTTTTCAATGTTGTGCCCTTCAGTTTAAACAAAAATTTTATGGTATTTCTACCATTATAAGGTCTCAAAAGATAGGAAAATGCTTAAGGAAGTAGGGGAAAGCAGGAGTTTACTCTGTTATCTCATTTAAGTCCTGTCTTTTCCCTTACTCTTGAGTGACTTTACTTTTGTTAAGTCGTACATTCTTTTTCAGGCTTACCTTTGCCTCTCTATGAATGAAAATTTTGCTACTAGATGACAGTAATGAAATTTCTTCTAAATTTATAATTATTTCCATAGTGAAAATTACTAGAGTCCACAGGGAACTCAGGACTTCCCTTGTGGCTCAACTGGTAAAGAATCTGCCTGCAGTGTGGGGACCTGGCTTCAATCCCTGGGTTGGTTTGATCCCCAGGAGAAGGGAAAGGCTCCCCACTCCAGTATTCTGGCCTGGAGAATTCCATGGACTGTGTAGTCCATGGGGTCACAAAGAATTGGACACGACTGAGTGACTTTCAGGGAACTCAAACCAGAATTCTATCAACCTAGAGAGGTGGGATGGGGAGGGGAGATGGGAGGGAGGTTTAAGAAGGAGGGGACATATGTATACCTGTGGCTGATTCATGTTGATGTTTGGCAGAAACCAATACAATACTGTAAAACAATTATCTTTCAATTAAAAAATAAATAAATTTAAAATTAAATCACTAGAGTCCTAAGAAGAATGTAAGTAAAAGGAACTGTTGTGTTGCAAAAGTAGTATTTACTTATAGAATATACAGAAAGATTATTATGAAGAAAATTTAACTGATCCAGTCATCCAAAGAAAGCAACTGTTAATATCTTTGTGGTTTCTTCCAGGTTTTTCCAGTGCATAGACCCATGTACTAGTTATACCCTGCATTTTAAATTTAATGTTAGTTCCTGACTGTCTACCTACTTCATTTGTAGTTTACAAAAAGATATTTTTACAAAGAAATGTTTCTTCTCATTATTGGAATTATTTTTTAATCACACAAATATCCTCATGTATTTAAAAGAGGTATCCCTCAGAAAGGACTATACAAGCTATATTAGATTTGCTTTCTTCGCTTTAGGAACATGGTTCTTTATCAAGAATAATAATTTCTTTGGATTGAGTGCTGAAAACTAATGACTCAGAACTTCTGAAAGAACCCAATAATGTTTTTTTGTTAGAAAAGAGACTCAATTCAAAGACCCAGAACCGAAATAGCCCATTCCCTACCTTTGCAATGGTATTCCAGGAGAGATTGTTTGGGTTGCAGTGGCTGTATAAATTAGGAGGTTGTGCCTAGAATAGCAAAATTCTAAGCCTGCAATTTAATTATCCTGCAGCCTTACTGTGTGGCCCTAGTTAAATAACACAGCTTGCCTTGCCTTTTGTCAGAATCAAAGGTTCTTAATGACTTGTTCTTATTTGCTGAGTATACACAGTTGAACACCCTGCTCTGCCCTGATGTGTGCATTAATAACAGCCTCGGTTGCAGGAGTCACATGTGTCTTCGTATGTGCACACATGTATGTTGTGTGAATTCAGAGACACATAAGCACAGAAAGGAAAGGTCCATGTTCTTTTGCAAATAGGGCTTCCCTGAACATGCAGGTTTTATTTTGAAAAATTCACAACACTGGCAATCTGAGTGCTCTTGTGCGTTACGCACTGTGCGAGGTGCTAGGAATCCCCAGTGGGGAGACAGGGTCCCTGCCCTCACAGAGAAACGCTGGAGTAAAAAGTTACCAGGTTTGAGAATAGATGTGCTTCAGCTTGGAGGAATAGGTGTGAAACCCCTTAAGCTAGGGAGAGCGTTGTTGAGACTTTAGGGTCCTGGAAGATGCCCCATTAACTACGTTTAGTTGAGGGGTGACAGGACGTGACGGTGGAGTCAGTGGGTCAGACTGAAGGGCCTGTGGCTTTGAGGGAGTTCGGCCTTCATCCTTGCTGGGGACCTGCCAAGTGTATTAAATACTTGGCTTTTTAGGAAAATCACGGTTGAATAGAAAACACTTATATTTGCTCATATATAAAGAATTAAATGAGAAAGATGAATTCAGGATGTTAGATATTTTCAAGAATGAAAAGTGAGAGCTCAGTATATTTGGTGGTGATTTGTAATGGCTTTACTTTTGAAATTAATAAGAGTTTTACTTAACAAAGCAACATTAGAGTTTGTTCTCATTCTCAGCTATAGAGTTTATATAGTTTAGAAAGAGGATAAATGCAGTCATCTATATGATACCATGTCCTAAGAAAACATATTTGAGTTATAAAGTTATTTAATAATTACCATCATATATAACGTTTTATAGCTTGCTGCCTCAATAGCTTGTGGAATTAATTCTTCTCTAATGCGTTTACAGGAGCGACAGAAACAGCTTGAGAGTCTTGGAATATCTCTTCAATCGTCTGGAATTAAAGTTGGGGATGATAAATGTTTCCTCGTTAATCTGAATGCTGATCCTGCTCTGAATGAACTTCTGGTTTATTACTTAAAGGTGAAGTCGTAAGCTTGTCTACTGTTTTCTGCTGTGAAATAGAGCAGTATTTCACAGTATCCTTTCTTTGTACTTGGAGAACCATGCATATTCAAAAAGGAGTTAGCAAATTGTTTTTGTTTGCTTCAGCTGGAGTGTAGAAAAATCCTGGGTTTCTGAGACCAGTCTCTCTTTTTCGTCTTTGAGTGATGTAAATATATTTTTCAACCTAGTTAATGTAAAAAATGGTATTCTGATATTATCTCCAACAAATTAATTAGTTTGACTTCTTACTCTTAGTGTGACTAAAGCAGGGAGTTAAGTAGCTAGCTTGAGCTTACAGAACGACCTGTAAACTAAATGTTTCATCAGCACTAAAGCTCTGTGGCTTCTGTGCAGCACACCGGTTGGTGACTGGTCCTGGTTTGCAAGAGGAAATGTTCTTAAAAAGTCATTAGGACCACTTGACTTGAACTTTTGTGTTTCCAGTAACTCTTAGGAAAGTTAAAAATTAACTCGGGAAAGTTAAACATTTTGGATTGTCAGTTTACAAAAAGAAGAGTTAAGTCACTTAGAGGCTGAGAGGGTCAGAGCCTGGAGCAGAAGAAACTAAATATACATTGAAATCTATATACATTCTATATATTTATATAGTCACATACATTGAAAACTATATAGGTTGTTGGATATAGCAGGAAGATGAGACAGCTTCAGGATAAACATGAATCAGACACTATAGAAATTATGAGGTATTCACCAAAATTGCCAAGCCCAGAACATAGATGAGTTACTCTGACATGCAGTTAATAAATACTAGGTGGAGAATTTTCCTCTCCTAATACAGGAACTATCTCTGAGGATTTAACTGAGTTAGTGACTGGGACAGCAAAGAAGTGAGCTGGTACAGTTGGAAGCACTGTGAGGATTAGAGATTTGTGTCCTTTGATTTCTAAAGAGACTGAAGAATTCATGATGCGTTGGCTGGTTTCCCAGTTTTTATCAGACATACCTGGGGTAATTGCTTTGTAGTGTTTTGATAAGGCCCTGCTATTCTTAAGTATCTTGTATCATGCTTTATTACTCTGTGCGTTAAATTGTGTCTCTAGTGCATACACTCACGTGAACGTGCTCAGGTGCTGCGGGCAGAGGGGCAGAGCAGGGGTGGGAGGGAGGCGCACCGAGTTTCTGCTCCAGCACTACTGGCTTGACGGATGTTCTTCTCTCAAGGCCTTCACCCTTGCCGTCTACAGATTCCTCCTCTATAAATGGAAGTTTTCTCTGTCTGGCTACCTCACAGACTTCCTGGAGGCTTAAATGGGAGTTGACCTATAGAAGCATTTTATAAACAGAAGCCCTACTGATACATACATTATCCCACATACCAGTTTCTCACTTGATCCTCTGGTACTTTATTATATTACCCTTGTCCTTTGGGAAACAGTGACGGATTAGCACATCTCTCGCTATGCTTCTAACAGCGTTGGCAGCTTTTTGTGTTAGAATTTCAGCTGGGGATCCTCAGGCTTCAGGAGAGATGCAGTATTCGCATGGGACTTAAGTATTTTGCCCTTTAGATCTTCAGAACTGTGAGTTCTTTTTCTCTTCTGACGTGATGAAGTTCAAATTAGAACGCACAAACACGTATACTCAATATGAAAAAAAAACTCCAGTTCCTATCTGTTCTTCACTAAAAAATTACACAAAGAAACTATTTAAAGACTGTTGGAGGGCAGTCAAAATATTTCTGGCCATCTTGTGAGGAGGTGTTGGGACTCTGATTCAGACTGTGTGGTCAGCCCTGCTTTGGCAAAGTCTGAGGCAGTGTTGGTTTCTTACTGGCCAGGCTAAACCCATGACAAGAGTATATTCATGACAAAGCACATTCAAGAGGATGACCTCCGTCCAAGAACAGTTCTGCTTCAGTAAAGTGATACCATGATGTGGGATGGAGGAATTTAGAGGCCGAGTGGTTTTTGTTTCTCTGCTGTCACATTCCCAGGTCAGTGTAAATGCTGGGCAGATGACTTCACATCACTGGGTGACTTTGAGCGCCCCGTCTGTAAAATGAGGCCACTGGATTAAATTACCTCCAACATTCTTTCTACTTCCAAGTTGAATGGTTCTCTTCCAGAATAGAATCCTCTGTTTATCTATTCTGTCTAGAACTGGCAGAAGCAAGGTATGGTGGCCAAACTCTAAGCAGAACGTAACTCATGGGGTCTTTTTGCATCTTAGTTGTATAGACAGGCAGCTCTTGTGTGGCATGGTTCCAGCCTCCACAAATTCCAGTTGACACGATTTAGGAAATAATGTTGACATTGCGGTCATTCATGCGATTCTAGATGCGCAGCCAGAGGAAGTTAGTGAAGGTGAACTTACAGATGTAAATGATGAAAGTGGTTGTGACGAGAAGAATGCAGATGTCGCGAAGGATTAGGGTTAAACCAAAGAGCACGTCACGTGAGAGAAACTCTTGGAGATCCTTTGCAACATTGAAAGCTCAAAGGATAAAGTGGTAGAGGCATAAAGGAGTATGGCAGTTCACCAAGGCACGGAAAATATCCTCACTCCATGTTGTAACTTATATGTTGAAAAGAAAACGGCAAGCACTCTTCCAACTACACTCAATAAGCTTTTTATATATATATATATTTTTTTTTTTGGTTGTTGTTGTTGGTTTGTTTGTTTGCTTTTGGCAGTGCTGGGTCATTGTTGCTGCTGGGCTTTTTTCTCTAGTTGCAGTGGGCAGGAGCTACTCCCTAGCGGGGGTACACTGGCTTTCATTGTGGGGGCTTCTCTTGTTCCAGCGCACAGACCCTAGAGCACAGGCTCAGTAGCTGCGGCTCATGGGCTTAGTTGCTCCCAGGCATGTGGGATCTTCTTAGATCAGGGATCAAACCTGTGTCTCCTGCATTGGCAGGTGGACTCTTTACCACTGATCCACCAGGGAGGCCATCGAAAAGCTTTTAACAAAGAAATAAAGTGCTTTCAATTATGGTGTTTCTAGTATTCTAAATGACACTGTACTAAATAAATATTAGTTACATTGTTTTTTCATTTCCCTCTACATTATAGCAGTAAGAGAATTCTGCATGTTTTACAGTTTTAATTGTCACAGAATTATTTCCATTTCCCCCACGGATGGTTAAGATCTCCTTGCTCACTTATTTTTTACAATGCTGCTTTTTTGTCCAAAGTGAGGCCTGCCTGATAAGGCTGAGCGACTGTACAGAGTGTTCATGTGCTATTCTTCCTGCTCGTAGGGTGGGAAAACCCTTCCTGTGAAGTATGTCACTCTGTACCTCTCTCTCTCCGGATTGATCAAAGGGATTGTAACCTCAAATGAGACATTTAAGTCGTCATTTATAATGTAAGCTGTACATTTAGCTTACATGCCTATCTTTTATCTCTAGTGGCACAATGCCTAGCTCAATGTAATATTTGTTGAAAAAAGAAATAGTTTTCCTTCTAGAATTTGGATTAGACCATTGCTGTTTAGGGGCTCTCCTGGTGGCTCAGTGGTAAAGATTCTGTCTGAAGTGCAGGAGACCGGGTTTCCATCCCTGGGTTGGGAAGATCCCCGGGAAAAGGAAATGATAACCCACTCTGGTATTCTTGCCTGGAGAATCCCATGGATGGGAGCCTGGCAGGCTACAGTCCATGGGGTCACAGAGAGTCAGATATGACTGAAGCAACCTAGCACAGCAACAACTTTGCTATTTAGTGTTTTACCTCTGATAGTTTTTGTTTTTAATTCAGTTTATCGTCTGATACTTAGCAGCATCCACTGTGTATCATGGACTGTGCTTGTTGAAGATGCAGGAGTCCTGGATAGGTTACTGCCTAAATAGCCGGAAAACAACACTTACATGATAGTAAATTGAGGTGCTGACTCTAGATGTAGTTGGGGGTTCAGAGAAGGGAGAAGTCAGTGTAGGCTACTAGTGAAACCTGCAAGGAGAAGAGGTCAGAATTAAGTATTGAAGATATTAATGTTTTGTATCTGGATGAAGGGAAGAGAGTATTTTGGGCAAAGAGAACAAAAGCAGGGTCAGAGACATGTGAGTGAACCTGTATGCAGTCTTGGGGTGAGGCAGTTCACACTCCAATCTAGGGGGTAGTTCAGAGCTTTTTCTGCATTTCAACCCCCAAGGGCAAAAAGGCTCCGCAGTCTCAGTTAGGATTCCTGCTGGAATTTCTCATGGGAGGAGGAAAGGGATTGTATGTAGAAATAGCCTAAGCCAAGGGCTTTGGGTCATTGGAAAAGACTCTGATGCTGGGAGGGATTGGGGGCAGGAGGAGATGGAGACGACAGAGGATGAGATGGCTGGATGGCATCACCGACTCGATGGACGTGAGTTTGGGTGAACTCTGGGAGTTGGTGGTGGACAGGGAGGCCTGGCGTGCTGAAATTCATGAGGTCGCAAAGAGTCGGACACGACTGAGGGACTGAACTGAACTGAAGGGCTTTGGGGGGGGTCTTTGTTTTTTTTAGGCAATCTCGGCTTCTTTTGCTCTTTGGACTCTCTTTGTTTCTCCCTTTGGAACTTCTCTCCACCTTGTAGTGGGTGTGTTAAGACAGAGAGGAAAGATGGGAGATGGGTGTGGAACAGATTCCTTTGGTCTGCTACTGAACGTCACTAAAGCATTCCTTGTAGTTGACACCTGGTCAGGCCCCGTTCTCTGGATTAGGAAGGTCAATCCAGGGATTGACCAGGAAGCCTCAGCCAAAATCGAGGAGTAGACATTGGCCTGGAGTGTCCCTGTGTTTCTCGTATATATTCCCTGAGGACTGAACCGGATACCAGAATGCAATTCTGATCCCAGCTCTTTGTTTCCTTGGAAACCCCACTGCAGCGCACTGGAAAGAAGAAACCTCCAGAAGAGGGAAAGTGAAAATAATGGAAGGGAAAAGGCCTTTTTATTAGACTGGGATCCCAGGAGAGATGGGAAGAACTGGAACCAAGAGTGCAATTATCAGGCTTGTGGACAAAGGAGGGGAGACCTTCCTCTGAATCCGAGGGGAATGCTAAGGGAAATGGTTGTTCATTTATCTTTCTTTTGTTTTTACTTAATGGCTCAGTGCAGCAGGCCTCTGTTACATGCTTGGAATACAGTGGTGAGGCGGTAGGTTGCAGGACAGGCTGCCCTCTGCTCTCTCAGCGTTTCCACGCTAGCTGTGGAGATGGACAGAAAACCCACAGTCAGTCAGTGCCACGTAAGGAATTCAGGCACGAGAGTAAGACGGTGGTTCTTTCTCATTGTCAGCTCAGTATACACCTCTCTGAGGATGTGCCCTTAAAAGCTGAGGTAGAAATGATCAGAAACTACCAGTATGACGATCAAGGGAGGAACTCTTCAGGCAGAGGAAGCGATCAAGTGTGCTCAAAGAATGGATGAAAGGCCTGTGTGGGTGGATCATGCTCCAGGAGAGGCAGAGTGCTGGGACCTGGGGTAGAAGAAGCAGCTAGGGCCCAGATCACAGAAGGTTTGTAAGCCTGGGTAAGAATTTGAACTTCCTAGAAGTTCAAAGGGAAGCCACTAGATGATTCTCTGTAGGGGGATTGTGTGATCAGCTCTTGATGGTGGAAGTAGGTGGGGTGTGGTGGGAAGGAAGTGGAGAAGCAATAGAAGGCTCTTATATTCACCTGGGCTTCCCTGGTGGCTCAGCAGCAGAGAATCTGCTTGCCAGTGCAGGAGACTCAGGTTTCATCCCTGAGTTGAGACGATCCCCTGGAGAAGGAAATGTGAACCAACTCCAGTATTCTTGCCTGGGAAATCCCAGGACAGAGGAGCCTGGCAGGCTACCATCCATGTCGCCAAGAGTTAGACACAACTTAGCGCCTCAACAACAGCAGCACCATATTCACCCAGGCAAGAGGGTGTGATAGTGGAGGTGGGAAGGGAGCTGAGTCTTGATACATGTCAGAGGGAGAGTCTGAGAGGATTTTGTGATGGACTTGGGGCTGGAAGTAGGCTGGTAAGACAGAGAGAAGACTGCAGGATAGAATCTGAGCTTTTTCACTTGAGCAGCTGGGCAGTGGTGGTGGCTTTGGTATTGGGGAATGGAATAGACTCAGTGGGGTGGGGAGGGGTGGAAGCAAAGGTCTGCTTTGGCGCTTTAACTTTGAAATTTCGTTAGACATCCAAATTGTACCAAGTGGGCAAGAAATAATGGTGACTGCGCCTAGGACAGAGGTGGTGGAGGCGGGAAAATGGTGGAACTAAAGTCTGTAGTGCCTGGGTGGTGATTTGGATAGATAGGTAGAGACCTTGATATATATTTAAAGCCTGTTGGGCTGGATGAGATCATTGTGGCCAGTGGTTAGCAACTTACTTCCACGGGTTAAATCTTGCCCCCTGCTTGTTTTCATGTGGCTCAGGAGCCAAGAGTAGTGTTTGCATTTTTTAAACGGTTGGGGAAAAAAAATCAAGAGTCATAATATTTTGGACATGTGAAAATTGTATGAAGTTCAGATTTCAGTGTTCATAAGTAAATTTTTTTGGGAAGTAGCCATACGTATGCTTTTGTGTATTGTCTGGCTGCTTTCACACTATGGGACAGACTTGAGTAATTGTGTATGACTCACAAGGCCTAAAATATTTCATGTCTGACCCCTGATCCAGGTGTATAGGAGAAGTGGGCTTATTAGGGACAGATCCCAGTCATGTCAACATTTAAGTGCAGTCAAAAGTTGAAGCACAGAAGAGAGGGCTCAATTTTTATGTCCGTTTTTTTTTTCAGTTACTTGTCAAAAATTGACCCTGGTGGTTGGGGCTTAAGAGAATTGAAAACTTGGGGGTATACGGTAAGAAGAATGCATCTGCTGTCTGCCGTATCTCACGTGATTTTAAAAAATAATTCAAACTCCTTGTATTTGAATAGCTCTTTATCTTTGTCGATTCATCTTGTCTGAGACCAGGTAGGTGATGTACAACTTGGGTACCTGTAGTTTTCAGATCCGTATTTTTGGTATGGAAATTGACACATCCTCTGTCATCTCCTTCTCCTGCCTTCAATCTTTCCAAGCATCAGGGTCTTCTCCAATGAGTCAGTTCTTCACATGAGGTGGTCAGAGTACTAGAGCTTCGGCTTCAGCATCACTGACTCAATGGACATGAATTTGAGCAAGCTCTGGAAGTTGGTGACGGACAGGGAAGCCTGGTGTGCTCTAGTCCAAGGGGTTGCAAAGAGTCAGGCACAACTGAGCAGCTGAACTGAATTGACACTTGGTTCAGGCTTTGAAGTAGGATAAAATATTTTGAATCAAGATTGCAATGGAAAATAAGGATATACTATAGCCATTAATATAAACCTGTAGTGTTTAGGTTTAAAAGTTATATAACTCAATTCAGCGCCTTATTCCTTATAAGGAAATACAACTTGTATAATGAGTTTAAGAGAAAGCCAGGAATTCCCCCTACTATTCCATTTGCTTTAAAAATCTTTTAGCTAAGGTCATGGGTACAGAGCTGAGAGTTTAAGGTAACGTACTAAAGCTGAGAGTAGACAATTTCAGCTTGTGTACATGCAAGAATGCAGTATTAATCAGTGAATTTGATTCTTTTATAGGAACATACACTGATAGGTTCAGCAAATTCCCAAGATATCCAGCTGTGTGGCATGGGAATTCTTCCTGAACACTGTATCATAGACATCACGCCAGAAGGCCAGGTTATGCTGACTCCTCAAAAGAACACCAGGTAACGTACTTTATTTAGTGTTAATGTCACAGTAATTTTTAAGAGGAAGAAAGTACACTAACTGAGGGTGGTATAAGGTCGTTTGGACTTGTTTTTGGCTTTTACGTCTGCTTAAAGAAGATAGTTACCAAGTCTTTAATAGTTAACTTTTTTTTTCTTTTTTCACATTTATTTTTAATTGGAGAAAAATAGCTTTACAATGTCGTGTGGGTTTCTGCCATACAACAGTGTGAGTCAGCCACAAGGATACATATGTCCACTCCTTGAACTTTCTGCGCGCACCCCACCCCAGCCCGCCCCTCTTGGCTGTCACAGACCGTGGAGCTGAGCTCCCTGTGTTCCACAGCAGCTTCGCACTAGCTGTCTGTTTTACACATGGTAATGTGTGTGTTTCAGCG
The DNA here is from genome assembly GCF_029378745.1 of Bos indicus. Lineage (NCBI taxonomy): Eukaryota > Metazoa > Chordata > Mammalia > Artiodactyla > Bovidae > Bos > Bos indicus. The sequence goes on from NC_091767.1 coordinate 9,383,225, forward strand.
CTTCTCTCAGCTTGGCCCACCCTCTCCTTCCCATGCTGTGTCCACAAGTCTGTTTTCTGTCTGTGTCTCCATTGCCGCCCTGCAGATAGGTTCATCGGTACCATTTTTCTAGATTCCATAATGTGTGTTAATGTGCAGTGTTTGTTTTTCTGACACACTTCACTCTGTGTAACAGGCTCTAGGTTAACTTTCTAATACCGCTTAAACCCATCCTTCCTCTCTGTACATACTAACGTCACCTTATTTAAATAAGGCCTTCATCATCAAATCTTTTTTTTTTTTTTCTACCTTGCTGTGCATGATTTGTGGTATCCTGATTTCCTGATTAGGGATCGAACTGAGGCCCCGGGAAGTGGAAGTGCAGAGTCCTAACCATTAGACCATCAGGGAATTCCTCCCTGCCCCCCAGTCAAATCCTGATTGGCATCCCTGCCAGCAGCCTGATCTTCCTTCTGGTCCATGCTGCGTACAGCCAGATGGCTTTTGGGTCTTCTTGATACAAAGTCCTTTATGCCCCTCCTGTTTATCTCCTCTTCCTCTGCATCTGCCATTCCTCTGGCCAGCTAACTCCTGTTTGACCTTCAAGGTTAAGCTCTGTCGTCATCTACTTGAGTCTAAAATAAGGGCCCCCAGTGTGTGTTTCTAGAGCACTCTGTGCTTCCTGTTATGCTAGCACTTCATGGGGTGTTCTTGTGGGCTGCTAGCCTCTGTTACCGCATGGGCCTGGGGGCCCTTTGAGGATGAGGACCTTTCTTTTTTGGTTTTCTATCCTTAGCACGTAATGTCAGACTAATATTAGAGAAGGAAACGGCAACCTACTCCAGTATTCTTGCCTGAAAAATTCCATGGACAGAGGAGCCTGGTGGGCTGTATAGTCCATGGGGTTGCCACGGGTCGAACACTATTGAGCACACGCACACGTACCAGACTGATAATACAAGTGCTCAGTAAGTAATGAAAAGGCAGAACATTATACAAACTATTTGTCCGTTTATCTCCTTCAGCTTTAAGGTTGTTATTGTCTGTTGTGTAACTGTCATGTAACTATTATACGTAATGGTTAATTGATACACTGATCTTCTGAATGCTGATTCATCATCATATAAAAAATCATTAATATCATCACTGATTTCACCCATAAAGTCTTTAAATGTTTGGAAGCTATCAAGCTCATGGTGAAGGATGCAAATGAGGAAGAAAAAAAGAGCGTAGCCTGGCTGGGCGCAGGCACGCTATTCTCCCATTAAATAATCTCACAGACACCAACCCCAGGGAAGGTTACTCTGAGGCTGTGACAGAATAAGATGAAACAGGTCATATAATAATTTTGTCTCCGCAGAGACAAAAACCAAGGTCGCTGTGTGCTCACTCAGTCATGTCTCTCTCTGCGACCCCATGGACTGTATCCCTCCAGGTTCCTCTGTTCATAGAATTTTCCAGGCAAGAATACTAGAGCAGGTTGCCACTTCCTCCTCCAGGGGATCTTTCTGACCCAGGGATTGAACTCGCATCTTTTTGCGTCTCCTGCATTGGCAGGCAGATTCTTTATCATTAGCGCCACCTGGGAAGCCCATGGTCACTATGCCACACACAAAATACCAGACACCTTCTCTCAGCTGATATGAGTGGCTATTTCTTTACCAATTACAACTTCATCCTTGTCTCCCCTCTATGAATAAGATTTTTGACAAACCCAGTCATAGAATTACTCCTGCTCTCCGACAGCATCCAATATATACAGGACTCCCACCTCCTCAGGTCGTCACCTGGGTTGTCCAGCTGAAGCCCGTTCCTTGCAGCATTCCCATTCTCCCCTTTCTGACACCCCAGGCTTCCTGGGGTGGCTTCTCCCTTGGTATGAGTGATAAACCTAACCGGCTTAACTACGGGAGTGTTCCTGGTGGTCTTTGGTTGGAGGACATCGACACAAATTTCCTGAAACTCTAATTTTCACTTGAAAGCTTGGCAACAAATACTGTCAATTGCTTTGGTCAAAGTGACAGGCTGCCTTTGTTCATTTTTGAGAAAATGTGCCAGAAAATCACTTTGTGTGTCTTTGCTCAAGACAGCCGGTGTACTTTGGCATGCTTCCGCACAGCGCTTTGTGTGCTGCTCATGTTGTCACCTTGAATGTTTTAAGGAGTTGCGTACTACTCAAGGGTCAAGATTTACCAAAAGTAGTAATTTTAATAGTTTATCTTCATAAATTTATTTTTACTTTTTAATTAAATTTTTTATTGGAGTACAGTTGATTTTTACTTCTTCATCAAGGACCTTTTCAAATGAAACATTTTTTAAAATTGTGAATGCACAGCAGTGAATAATCCAGTGACTACTAATAAGGGTTTGATGCCATTGCCTTGATTTGTGCAAAAACACCAATAGTTTTATTCTTTGCCAATGCAAATGTCAACACAGTGGAAAATGGTAGGTTAGTGTTGTTACACAAATAAATTTGATCTTTGGGACCTCCTGCAGACCGCACTTTGAGAACTGTTTATAGTCATGCTTTTATGTATTAACTGCTTGAGCTTTAGAAAATAAGCTTGTATATGTGTTTTGCCTTTAATTAAACTCCTCACTGTATTTAAGGAATTTGTGTTATACAGGCTAAAATCTGCTAGTTTCAGTAGGCCCCCTCTTGTCATAACTCTATTTTTTGAGCTCATGCTTTAAATAAATCAGACTGTAGGAACATAGAGACCAATGGCCTTTAGTGTTTAAAGCCCACATGGAGCTTCCCTGGTAGCTCAGTGGTAAAGAATCCACCTGCCAATGCAGGAGACACAGACTCGATCCCTGGTCTGGGAAGATCCCACATGCCACGTGGCAGCTGAGCCCGTGGGCCACAACTACTGAGCCTGTGCTCTAGGGTCCCCCCAGGCTGCAACTACTGAGCCCCCAGGCCGCAACTGCCGAAGCCCTCACCCTGCAGCCTGTGCTCCACAAGAGAAACCACCCCGCAGAGACGCCCCCTCACACAACAGAGTAGTCCCTGCTCACCACAACTAGAGAAAGCCCTCACAGCAACGAAGACCCAGCACAGCAGAAAATCAAAAAATGTTTCCAGAGTTGTTAAAAGCCCACATGGTAAGTGGAGTCTAGATGCAGAGTAAGGTTCAATGTCTGTGCATATATGTTAAAAATAACTATCTGTACAAAGCCAGATGAGTGCTTTAGGAATTTAAAGATTTTAAGGTAATATAGGCTGGAGTGACCGAGGAAGTAGAAATCAAACTGGGCTTTGGACAAATCAAGCAGCTTTGAGAGGAATCAAACTGAGTTGAGACTCAGGGGGATGAAGAGGAACAGGAGCCCTCTTCCCAGTTATAGGACTGGGACAACCCTCACTTTGGAGGAAAGGAAAATCATTGTTTAGTGGACAGAGCATAACACCCTCTCCCCGTTTTTTATTTTTCTGGAGTTGAGAATTCACTGGAACAGGGAAGGAAGATGAAGAGGGTTTCCTTTTGCAAGGCCTTTAATGTCAAGTTAAAGACCTTTATCCTCTAAGCAGATGAGTCATTCAGTGGGAGAGACGTGATGACAGAGATATTCCTGTAATATCAGCCTTATAATGGTATATGTGATTTTCTATTTGGTTCCCACCCCTCTGAAGTTTTCCCTCAATAATCTTGTACCCACCATTTCTGTGTTGAACTCCATTGTCAGGGTGAGCAGTCAAGTGGATCTTACAACTCTCCTGTATTGATAGGATATGGGCATTTTCCTGTGCTATAGGAAGTTAAGAATTAAACAGATCTCATTGCTCATTACTGCCACTGTAGATGGCTCTGAGTTTAGTTGGCTGATTGGCCTTTTCTGTCTGCGTAGATTGGACGTGCTTGCTCTAGTTGTCGTGTACACTGCCACTGTCTTTGTATCGTTAGCTGTAATGGTTCCATATTTACTCCTTAATATGCTATATAACAAATTTAGAACTTTGAAAAATAGAGGTTAATTATCTACAGCACTGGATACCATAGGCATTTTAGGTAAATCAGCAAAGAAGGAAATAAAAAAAAATTATTCTCCAAGGGGGTTTTATTTTGGGGGAATTGGTTATTTTGCTTTTCCTGTATTGGAGAAATTGAAGGAGAGGATATGATAATCGTTGTTCACATGTTTGGCCTCTTCTCTCCACAGAACATTTGTAAACGGCTCCTCTGTATCCAGTCCTATTCAGCTGCACCACGGGGACAGGATATTGTGGGGGAACAACCACTTCTTCAGGTACGACGGTCATGCTCCTAAAGAGGGAGGTGCTCTGTAACAGAAGACTGTGCATTAAAAAGTAAACTTAATGCCATAAATATATGTATTTTGTGCACACATGTATATTGATATTTATTCAGTATACACATGCTTGTTCCCTATACGGCTTGAGCCTGAGGGGCACGTGAACAATGGACTCAGGAGAAATCCTGATTCAGTTACATATTTTTACATTTTATTTCCCAATGGAAGATGATTGTTTTGCCATCTGGCATAAGAATTCATTAATTATTTTTCTGACATGCTTATATTTTTATTTTTCATTTTTGAAAAGTAGTGGTTTTAGTTTCCTTGTCTGTGAAAGGAGGCTCATGTTTTATTTAGGAATGCTCTCAGCTGCATCCGATGGCAGATTTGACTCTGGGTTAAACAGTTCCTTTCTCTGACAAAACAGAAACTCCCAAGGAGGATGGTTATTGGCTTTGGCTCAGGCTGTTGAAAGAGTCATGGCAGAAGTCTTGGCATTGTCTTGCCTCTTCCCTGTGGTCTAAAGAGGGCCACGTCCCTCTGGGCATCAAAGCAGCACTCAGACACCCCGAAGAAGGCAAGGGTGAGGGGTGGCAGGACTAGCCCTGACTCTCCTGAGCAGAAGAAGCAGGCATCTCCCTGGAGTCCCCGGTGACCTTCCTCTGACCCCTCATGTACTAGAATTTGCCTCTCAGCTGCAAGGGAGGCTGAGAAAGTCTGAGCTGGGACTGGACATCTTTTCCCATACGAAACTGCTGTTGTGTTGGTGAGGACCAGCGGGCTGGATAGAGTATAGAACTTAAGTCTTGATCTATTCCCCTTCCTGTCCCTGGCACTTGGGTTTCAGATATCAAGCTCGATCCTCTGCTGGTGGGCCAGCTGCTATCACGATTATTTCTGAGAGAGTAGAGGGCTACAGAGAGTGTGGAAAATGTTTATCTTTTTCTTCTCAAATTAAATCAAGCATGGATTGCTTGGCTTAGTGTACAGAGCCTTCATAGTTTGGATTAGGTTGATTTTTCTACGATTCTCTCACAACTTTGGCTGTACAGATTTTGTGTATCTCTGTGTTTTATTTATGATTTCTCCAGAGGCTGTGAGGGTTTCCATTTTGCCTCTGTCCTAACGCCTGCTTTCTCTTCACCCCTTAAGGCTCAGCTCAGATGAGTTCCAATTCTTTCATCCCTTCCTGTCCTATTTGACTGTGAGGTTATTGTTGTTGTTCAGTCACTAAGTTGTGTCTGATTCTGTGACCTCATAGGCTACAGCACACCAGGCTCCTCTGTCCTCCACTGTCTCCTGGAGTTTGCTCAGATTCATGGCCGAATGAGTTGAGTTGGTGATGCCATGCAACCATCTCATCCTCTGTCGCCCCCTTCTCCATTTGCCTTCAGTCTTTTCCAGCATCAGGGTCTTTTCCAGAGAGTCAGCTCTTCACATCAGGTGACCAAAGTATTGGAGCTTCAGCATCAGTCCTTCCAATGAGTATCCAGGGCTGATTTCCTTTAGGATGGACTGGTTGGATCTCCTTGCAGTCCAAGGGACTCTCAAGAGTCTTCTCCAGCACCAAAATACAAAAGCATCAGTTCTTTGTCACTCAGCCTTCTTTATGGTCCAACTCTTGCATCCATACATGACTTCTGGAAAAACCATAGCTTTGACTATATGGACTGTTGTTGGCAAAGTGATATCTCTGCTTTTTAATATGCTGTCTAGGTTTGTCGTAGCTTTTCTTCCAGGGAGCAAGCATCTTTTATTTTCATGGCCGCAGTCACTGTCTGTAGTGATGTTGGAGCTCAAGAACATAAAATCTGTCACTGTTTCCACTTTTTCTCCTTCTATTTGCCATGAAGTGATGGGACTGGATGCTATGATCTTCGTTTTATGCATGTGGCATTTTAAGCTACCTTTTTTACTTTTTTTATTGGCACATGTGTCTGTGTTTTATTTCTACTACTGGAATATAAACTTCTGAGTGTAGTGAAAAGTGAAAGTTAGTCGTGTCTGACTCTTTGAGACCCCATGGACTATACAGTCAATGGAATTTTCCAGGTCAGAATAATGGAGTGGGTAGTGGCTTTCTTCTCCAGGGGATCTTCCCAACCCAGGGATTGAACACAGGTCCCCTGCATTGCAAGCGGATTCTTTACCAACTGAGCAATTGCCTTCTATTTATAGTATCCCCTTGGCATCTAGCAAATGCCACTATTTAATGACTGGAATGAATAAATGCGTATCTTTCTTTAAAAGATAATATTCTTTTTTCTTCTCAAGACTTAATTTGCCTAAAAAGAAAAAGAACGCAGATCGAGACGATGAGGAGCAAGACATATCCATGAAGAATGACACCAGTTCTGAGCAGCTGGATGTTGACGGAGACTCGTCCAGTGAGGTGTCCAGTGAGATCAACTTCAATTATGAGTACGCCCAGATGGAGGTGACCATGAAGGCGCTGGGCAGTAATGGTGAGCAGACCCGTTTTGCTTTTCAGAATCTTACAAAGTTGCTGGACTGGTTAGAGATATTTACATTGGAGACTTTTTAAACATTAGCAAAAAGACATCTTCATGTTGTTCCTCTGTACTCAATTCTTTTGTGGCTTTAAAAACTTATTTTTTCTGCCTTGATATATAAGTCACTTCAAACTGTTCTCATTGGTAGAATTTCTCAGGTTTGAGACTTGACTGTCCCTGGCTTACTATTGTAGTGGATTTCTGGAGTGTGGCCTCTGTCTTAGGTTATGTGTAGACCTGCTTTTTCTATATAGAAGATAGTTTAGCAAGTATCTAACAGAATAGATTATACGGTTAGTAACTGGGAGTAAGGAAAGCTAGCTGTCTTTAAGAATCTTACGTTATTTGGTTTTCTCTTTCTGACTGACCTCACTCTTAATGACAAACTCTGGGTTCATCCACATTTCTACAAATGACCCAGTTTCGAGCCAGGCTCAAGAGTGAGGGGACATATGTATGCTTATGACAGATTCACACTGTTGTACACCAGAAACTAACACAACATTGTAAAGCAATTATACGCCAATTAAAAAAAATGTAAAAACAACTCACATTATTATTATTGTTTGTGACAAACAACAAAATAGAGCAGCGTTTCCTGCATATTGTGTTGTGCAGCTAACCTTTTGTTTGTTATTTGCCTTGAAAAAAAACAAAAACAAAAAACCTTGTTTAGATCCCATGCAGTCAATACTGAACAGCCTGGAGCAGCAGCACGAAGAGGAAAAACGGTCTGCGTTGGAGCGCCAGCGGCTCATGTACGAGCACGAGCTGGAGCAGCTCCGGAGGCGGCTGTCCCCTGAGAAGCAGAGCGGTCGCACTTCCGACAGGTTTTCTTTCCACTCCCCCAGCGCTCAGCAGCGCCTGCGGCAGTGGACGGAAGAGAGGTAGGTGGGTGGTGGGGCCCTTGCTACCCGTCACCCTGACCCACCTGCGTGACAGACGGAGGGGAAAGTCTAGACCTTAATTTAAACATGAGTTATACTGTAAGTGTTACAGCTAAGAACCACTTGGCCTTGTCTTTTTTGCCCCCATTTTGGGGGGATATAAGGAATTATCCATTTATATTGATGTATTTAAAGCCACCCCTCTGAGGTGCCACCCCATTTTCAGTGGGTATAAATAGCTTTTGGATTTGAATAAACCAGTGTGTGTACTCAGAAGTTATACTTTATCATTGTATTATACTTTAGGTTCTGAGGCGTGGGTAGATGGTTTTTTAAAAAAGGACAAAAAGAGAGGTGGTATATCAGGTAGGTAAAGCATGGTGCCAGTAAGATTCAGATTGCAAGTTTGATCTGTATATGGGCTGATGAGCATTGCGCTAAATGTCTTCGCCATAGTTACAGAGTGGACTTAACTAACCTCCTGCTCTTCAGGGTTTGGTCAGCAGACAGGCAGCATCTCTGTCACCTGGAGATTGACAGAAATGTAGCATTTCAGGTCTCCCACCCCAGATACGGGCTTTCCAGGTGGGTCAGCAGTAAACAACCCACCTACCAATGCAGGAAATGTGGGTTCGATCCGTGGGTCGGGAAGATCCCCTGGAGAAGAAAATAGCACCCCACTCTAGTTTTCTTGCCTGGGAAATCACATGGACAGAGGAGCCGGATGGGCTACAGTCCATGGGGTTGCAAAGAGTTGGACTCGACTCAGGGACTGAGGATGCACAGCAGGGACCCCAGATATACTGAGTCAAAATCTTCAGTTTCTCAAGATTCCCAGGTGATTTGTGTACACAGTCAAGTTTGCCAAGCCCTAGCCTCTGGCCAGCCTCCCCCAGGAGGGTGTGCCAGCACTGGTGACGTAGCCCACATTCGGGTGCATGCACAGGGCGGTGCCGCAGATGTATCTCTGTGTGCAGGAGACGGTCGTAAAGCTTGGTTCGCAGTTTGGCATTCATGTTTTATGTGCTATATCATATTTCCATGTGCTGCTCTAATGGTTATCCCCTCCCCATTTTATTTTAAAGAGAAGCAACACTGAATAACAGCCTGATGAGGCTGAGGGAACAAATTGTGAAAGCCAATCTGCTGGTGAGAGAAGCTAGTTACATCGCGGAAGAACTGGATAAGCGAACAGAATATAAAGTAACCCTCCAGATTCCCGCCTCCAGCCTCGATGCCAACAGGAAGGTGAGGTTGCTGTTAATGAAACGACCAAAGAAACGGTTGTATAAAACCACTTCCTGTTTCACCAGGGTTATTTAAACATGGGAGCGGGGAGTTTGCCCTCTTCCCCGCCCGCATCCTCCACAGTCTAGGTCATTGGGACCTGTCTGCCTCTCTCGATCAGAATTACTTCCATATAATTCTCTTTGTGCATAAATGGTTTTATCCACTAGAAACATCCTCTTCCACCCCCTTCCCCAGCTCTACCAGCTTCTTTTTTTTTTCTTTTAAATTTTGGCTGTGCTGGATCTTTGTTGTGGTGGGCGGGTCTCTCTGGGGGGACTTAGCTGTCCTGGGACACGTGGGATCTTAGCGCCCTGACCAGGGATTGAACCCATGTCCGCTGCCTTGGAAGGAAAATTCTCAACCACTAGACCACCAGGGAAGTCCCTGTAGCAATTTCTTTTACTTAACTCCTATTTTCAAGTTTGTTTAAATTATTTCCAAGAAGTCTTTCCTGATAAATCTTGCCCAAGTGGTTCTTCCCTTCATTCTGCTCCTCTGCTGTCCTTTCCTACCCACCCAAGTTAAGGGTTCATTTTACCTACAAGAGGGGCTTCCCATGTGGAACAGTGGTAAAAGAACCTGCCTGCCAATGCAGGAGACACGAGAGATGCTGGTTTGATCCCTGAGTCGGGAAGATCCCCCAGAGAAGGAAATGGCAACCCACTTCAGTATTCTCACCTGGAGAATTCCAAGCACGGAGGAGCCTGGTGGGCTCCAGTCCAATCCATGGGGTCGCAAAGAGTTGGATGTGACCGAGTGACTAACACTTGACCTTCTCACTTTACCAATAGAACATTATCTCCTACTTGTCAATAGATGACATGGAAAAAATGTTCACTAGTTGTTCCATGTGAGTATCCAAGGTCACAGATTTTTTTTTTAATAATGTTGTTGAGTCACCAAGTCATGTCTGACCCTTTGCGACCCCATGGACTGTAGCCCACCAGGCTCCTTTGTCCATGGGATTTCTCAGGCCAGAACACTGGCATGGGTTGCCATTTCCTTCTCCAGAGGATCTTCCCAGCCCCGAGGTTGAACTCAGGTCTGCTGCCTTGGCGGGCAGATTCTGTTCTTCCCCTCCTTTTGCTCTTCTGCCATCCTTCCCTACCCTGCCCAAGTTGTGTTCATTTTACCTCCAGAATGTTGTCTTCTACTTGTCAATAGATGGCATGGCAAAACTGTTCACTAGTTGTTTCATGTAAATATTCAAGGTCACAAAATTTTTTTGGTATTATGTAAGAAGTCTAATAGAAGTATGGGGGAAGTTCAGTTCAGTCGCTCAGTTGTGTCCGACTCTTTACAACCCCATGGACTGCAGCATGCCAGGCTTCCCGGTCCATCACCAGCTCCCGGAGCCTACTCATACTCGTGTCCATCGCATTGGTGATGCCGTCTCATCTTCTGTCATCCCTTTGTCCTTCCGCCTTCAATCTTTCCCAGCATCAGGGTCTTTTCTAATGAGTTGGTTCTTCACCTCAGGTGGCCAGAGTATAGGAGTTTCAGCTTCAGAATCAGTCCTTCCAGCAAAATCTCCTCTCCTTGCCATTCAGATGTTTCTTTCTTACATGGGTTTCTTTTATAGTTCTCAATCATGTTAGTACATAATTTTTGGTGGATTAGGTAGGATTTTATAATCAGATATTCATTCCCTAGCTGGCTGAATATAAGGTAGAAGGGCCTTTACCATATGTGCTGCTGCTGCTGCTAAGTCGCTTCAGTCGTGTCTGACTCTGTGCGACCCCATAGATGGCAGCCCACCAGGTTCCCCCGTCCCTGGGATTCTCCAGGCAAGAACACTGGAGTGGGTTGCCATTTCCTTCTCTAATGCATGAAAGTGAAAAGTGAAAGTGAAGTCGCTCAGTCGTGTCCGACTCTTAGCGACCGCATATGTGAGAGTTTGGTAATTTTTGAACTTCACAGTTCTAAAATCCTTTCTTCATTATGTAAATTCTGTTTCTTTGGAACAGAAGGGTTAGGGTTAGGGAACTAATAATAGGCCAGATGTTAAGGCAACATTGAGTGTCTTTCAGAATTCTCTAAAGTTCTAAGCAGACAGAAGAGTTTTTTAAAAATTCTAATAAATCTCAATTGATTAGTGATCTGCTAGATCCATCTCTCTGGGGGAGATATACAGAGGCATTTTTACCTTCTGCTATGTGATTTCCAAAAGTTTAAATGTTTTTCCTACATAAAAGCACATTGTCGGGACTACCCTCGTGGTCCGGTGGCTAAGATTCCATGCTCCCAATGCAGGGGGCCTGGGGTTCAAACCTTGGTCAGGGAACTAGATCCCACATGCCACAACTAAAGATCTATCATGCTACCACAAAGACCCAGTACAGCCAAATAAATTAATAAATATTTTAAAAAGTAGTAATCAGATCAGATTAGTCGCTCAGTCATGTCCGACTCTTTGCGACCCTATAAATCGCAGCACACCAGGCCTCCCTGTCCATCACCAACTCCTGGAGTTCACTCAGACTCACATCCATCGAGTCAGTGATGCCATCCAGCCATCTCATCCTCTGTCGTCCCCTTCTCCTCCTGCCCCCAATCCCTCCCAGCATCAGAGTCTTTTCCAATATTATATTTCTAAAAAAGCATGTTGCTTTTCTAAGCTGGGAATATTCAGGGAGTACTGTTTCTTTTTTTCCGAGATGACATTCACACAGCATCAAATTAGTATTTTAACAGGAACAATTCAGTGTCCTGTAGTATATTCACAATATTGTGTACAACCGGCATCTCTAGCTGGTTCTGTACTTTTTTCATTTTATTTTTAAAGTATTTTCTGTTTGTTCATTTAGTTTTGGCTGTTGTGGCTGTTCGGCTGTCCTCGTTGCTGCACAGCTTTTCTCTAGTTGCAGGGAGCTGAGACTGCTCTCTGATTGCAGCGTGAGGGCCTCTCGCTGCAGTGGCTTCTCTTGTTGCAGAGCTCAGGCTCTGTAGTTGTGTTGCACAGGCTCAGCTGCTCCACGGCACGTGGGATCTTCCCAAATCAGAGATCGAACCCGTATCTCCTGCACTGGAGGTGGATTCTTTACCACTGAGCTACCAGGGAAGCCCTTTAACTTTTTAATAATAAATCCAAACTGTGTATTTGGAAGTTGGTATCGTTTATTGCCTCCAGATGAGTAAACAGGATACTTTTCACAATTTACTCTTTTAAGCACTTGGGTTTGGTACTGCATTAAGATACTAGCCATTCAAAAAAATTGTCATTCAAACTTTTGAAAGAAAAACATTCTTAACCACCCTTTCCAGGAAACTTGCCCTTCTCATTCACTGCTTAGGACCCTCTTCCTCCCCACTGGTTCTCTTTGGTCATATGATAGTCCGATTAAGACACTTGGGTTTTTGGCCACATCTCATGGAGTGAGGGGTCTTGGTTCCTCCACCAGGGATTGAACTTACGTCCCCTCAGTCAAGCACAGAGTCCTAACCACCAGACCACCAGGGAAGCCCCCCAGTTAAGACATTTTTGACTTTCCATTAAACGTGGTCTACTTTTCTGGGATTTAAATTTATATTTATTCTTAAATTTTGACTGCACTTAGATAGGAAGGATTATATTCAGCTTGTAAGATTTCTGGAAAGTTTCGCACTGAACAGATTAAAGAACGATATGGTTTCCGTTTCAGCTGCTGACGTCTGACCGGTGGGTGTATTAGTGGAATGTCGGGGTTGATGCCCACGTTGTGCCAGTGTCTCTGTGTTTCACAAAGTCATTCTCACTCTCTTCACAGCGAGGCTCTCTCCTTAGTGAACCTGCTATCCAGGTGAGAAGAAAAGGAAAAGGGAAGCAGATCTGGTCTTTGGAAAAACTGGACAACAGGTTACTGGATATGAGAGACCTTTATCAGGAGTGGAAGGAATGTGAAGAAGACACCCCGGTAGGTTATTTGACAAAGATTCCTGAGCTGATCGTCACAGAAGGAGCCATGCAGGGATGAGTCTTATCCATTTTAGGGAAGAACTGTTCAGTTTTCCAAAATACAGTTTTATAAATAAAATATTTATTTTAATCCTGTAAATTATTTAGCAAGTCAAGAATTTTAATAACCTATTTTTCTGGCATCGTCTTTTGTTTTCTCTGCATTCGTGTTGTCTGGATTTCTAGTAGAATCCTCTGTTCTTTCTGGCTTTTCTTCATATTATGCATTTTTGAGTCCCATGGTTTTATTCAGGACAGAGACTGTCTTAGTATCTCTTTTTCCATTTCTCAGCACATTTAACCTTGCAAATAATAAACCTACGACATCTGTATTTTTAACTGAACATCCGTGGTGCCTTAATATTTATACTATGAGGAACATTTTTTGAACACGATTTGATCCTAAAGTAGGTGCTATAAATCTCAATTCTGGAACTCTCCCCTCAAATCGTAGGTCTGCTCCTTTAGGTCAGCCATGAGCTTATACCTGTTTAAAACAGAAATATGAATTATTAGTACATTTTCAATGCTGCTGGTCCCAGTGCCCCACAGAGTTGTTCATCTCCTTAGCCTCTTGTTTTATGCAAGTGTTTGTCAATAAAAATGCCTTCTTATAGTTAGGTGGCAATTTTTTCTTACTTTCTTTTGTACTCCTCTCCTGTTTCAGCTCAGAAGTGAAACCATATTACTAACAAATAACAAAACACAAACCATGCTCCTGTAAAGAGGTCACCTCTCATTAACAGCACCGTGTCTGATGTCTTGGTGGGAGCAAGTAGAATAGATGTGGATGAGACCTGAAGGCTGGTTTCATTCACTCTGCTGTGTTTATCAGTCAGTGTATGTTTTATCTGTTTTCACGGCAAGGCTTCCTCATAAGGGAAAAGAAATGATGAAGTAAGAGGTGTTATTGGTGTCGCTGTCTCATAGATGAAGGTGCTGACCGTCATTCTAAGTGGGAATGAGAAAGTGTGTGTGTGTGTGTTTGTGTGCATGTGTGCCTGCATGTGTAACACAGGGCTGTACTTCATCTAAGTTATTAGACTATCAAAAAGTGATGGGTTGAATTCTTCTGTTTTAAGTGATCTTCTGAAGTTGTATGTTTTCATGTCTCCTCAAAGGTGATACGGTCTTACTTCAGGCGTGCAGATCCATTCTATGATGAGCAGGAAAACCACAGCCTCATCGGGGTGGCCAATGTCTTCCTAGAGTCCCTCTTCTATGACGTGAAGTTACAGTACGCCGTGCCGATCATCAACCAGAAAGGAGAGGTTAGGTTTCTCCTCGTGCCTTATGTCCTGCAGAGGGCAGTTCAGGAACACAGGGTGGTGACAGTGAGCTGTCATTAACAGTTTCCCATCAGTAACAACGAGCGCCGTCTGTGTGTATTCTCAATGCCTGTGTTCGCACACCGCTTGACGGTGATTATTCCAAGTACTTGGAGGAAGAGTCACCATTAGAACCTGTTCCGTCGTTGAGCTGCCCTCCGTTTGACTCTTAAACAGATGAAGGCCGAAATGCAGAGCAAGGATCTTCTTTTGCTTTCCCTGCTGTAGGTGGCCGGCCGGCTGCACGTGGAGGTGATGCGCCTCAGTGGTGACGTCGGGGAGAGGATTGCTGGAGGGGATGAGCCCGTGGATGCCTCCTCGGATAAGGAGCCCCAGGAGAACAGGCTCGTGTGCATGGTGAGTCCTCGTCCCATTCAGCAGCAGTACATGATTTCAGAATGTTTCCTGTGAGGTTATACAATTATCAGAGATGGAAGCATAGCCTTGCTGACTCCATCTGTAACAGCCCACTGTAAAGAGATGGACCAGACACGCCACCCTGTGAAAGATGAGTGTGTGAAAGTTACCGGTAGTGAAGCAGCATAGGAGAATACTGTCTTCCTCGGAAGGTGGATTTCTGTCGCTGGGTAACTTAAAAAGGAAAATAACAGTGAAAACGTAGTATGATTTGTTTATAGAAGAGATTAAGTGTACAGAAAAGTAGTGAGGAGGGTCTTACTGACCCCCCACTCATCGTCCCTTGGCAGCCATCAGCTCCTGCTCAGTCTTGCTTTGTTCATGTATACATGCTGCTTCTCCACTGTCCCCTTCCCCTGGATTATTTTGAAGCATCCCAGACATCGTATTTCATCAAGAATAGTTTAATATGTGTCTCAGAAGAAGAAAACTTAAAAAAAAAACCCAGCCTAGCCAGGATGTACCACACGCAAAAATTAATCCTTTTTTGACATTGTGAAATATCATTTCCCGTGGTTGTCTCGGTTGATGTGTCTCTGGCCTGTTTTATGTTTTACTCTTCAGGCTCTGGTGCTTGTGCTTGCTCCCTCCTGTGTGTGCGTGCACCTTCTCTCTCATCTTACGCTTTGCTTAGTGTAGAAACTGGGCTGTCATCTCACATGGTCTCATAGTCTCGGTTTTGCTAATTCTTTACTGGGTTAGGATGTGCTTGCTGTAAATTGGGAGCTAGACATAAAGCTGACACGGAGAAGAGGAGTCAGGATGACACTTTACAGGGAGAATGAGGTGTCTGCTTCCATTAAAAGGCACGGCATGCCTGGTTTTCTTTGGGGAGTGTTTGCTATCATTGATGGTTATCACCTAGATATTTCATTAGGAGTTAGAAAAGAACAACACTGTGATTCTATCATCGCTTCATTTATTAGCTGGAATTGTGCTATAGAGTGAATCTTTCTGTCAAGTATCTTGCTATTCACAGATACAGTTTTTATCAGAGAGGCAGGATGAATACACCACTGTCTCCCTTTATTGACTACTTTTAAAAATAAATAGTTTTCCTTCTAATATCCAAAACTGACAAGCGAGGGTTTTTTGGTTTGTGTCTTCTTATCATTATATAAACTCTTGGATTTAAATATGCTTGATAAGCTGTGATCTCTTGTATTTATTATCTGCATCGAGGCTCAAACAACCCCATCTTTGGCCTAGGGGAGCCTCTTCAGTGGGCTCCTGGGTCCTTTCAGTTCAGTTCAGTTGCTCAGTCATGTCCGACTCTTTACGACCCGTGAATCGCAGCACGCCAGGCCTCCCTGTCCATCACCAACTCCCAGAGTCCACCAAAACCCATATGCATCGAGTCGATGATGCCATCCAACTATCTCATCCTCTGTCATCCCCTTCTCCTCCTGCCCTCAATCTTTCCCAGCATCAGGGTCTTTTCAAATGAGTCAGCTCTTCGCATCAGGTGGCCAAAGTATTGGAGTTTCAGCTTCAACATCAGTCCTTCCAGTGAACACCCAGGACTGATCTCCTTTAGGATGGACTGCTTGGATTTCCTTGCAGTCCAAGGGACCCTTTGACACAACCCTCACCCCGGAGGCCGTGCCAGCCTTCTTGCCCTGGTCTCGTGCAGCCCGTACATTTCTCATCCCAGACCTGGAATCAGCTGTTTCTCCAAGGAACTGGATTCTTTCCAGGAGGAGGTGGTTTTTAGAGACGATAGTCTAACATGTAATAGCTTTTTGCATAAAAGGAAGACACACTATATGACAGTAAAATATTTGTGGACAGAAACAAAAGAAACCCGTTTGGGGACACTGAAGTTATCACAGATGAGGCATTCCGTGGTGGTCAGTGGTAAAGCCTTCGCCTTCCCTTGCAGGGTGTGTGGGCTTGATCCCTGGCCAGAGAACATGTTTTGGGGCCAAAAACCAAAAGGTAGATCAGAAGCAATATTGTATCAGATTCAGCAAAGACTTAAAAATGGTCCACATCAAAAAATCTTAAAAGATCACAGATGTGAGTATTATTGGCCCTTAAAAGAAGACTAGATTTATTTTTCTGTGATGAAAAGTATGTACATATTAACATATTGATCGTTTTAATTGTATTAAATAAAATCAGTATATTTGAAACTTCAAACAACTTCATTATCTCCCGAAACTTCAAACAACTTCATTATCTCCCGACGTTTCTGGGCCGTACATTTTGAGCAGCAGCAAGTCGAAGTCTGTGGTATTCTGCCACCTGGTGGTGATTCAGGCTTCTGCATGCAAGACCTTGAACCTGTGTTCTAGATAATCATTCCTGGTTTTGTTTATTCCCAATACTCTTTATTCCTGGCAGTCTCATTCTGAGAAGTTGCCTGTGGAGGAGAGTTCAGCATGTGAAATCTTGCTTTGTTATTCATTCCCATCTTGAGATTGATTTCTAAGAAGGAAAATTAGCTTTCAGATGGAATTCAGTCACAACGAAGTATGTACTGAACATCCATCCAGTCAGTGGTACGCCTGGTGGCGTTTTCAGGCATTGTGTTTCACTGGTGTGGTTAGTTCTCACACATCTATCATTAGGCAGCTCTCCTGTTTTGTACAGAAGAAAAACTGAGCCTAAGGAAACTAAGGATTTAAGTCATTTGTTTAAAAACAATTACTGTTAAGAAGTGGCAGAGATTTATCTTTAGATCTGTGTCCTCCAGAATCTTGCAGTCTTCCCAAATACCACATTGCCTCAACTTAAAGAATAGAATAAGTATTTTAAACACTTAATGAGAAGGGGATGGTTTTTAAATGAAAATTTTAATGAAAAATTAATACCAATCGCTCTTTTTGGTTTGGACAAATAGAATGTGCTGGTTGATCATCTTCCAGAGCCTGGGCATTGCCCTCTAGATGTTTCACAGTCTTGTTGCCATCATAGGAAAAACTGAGTAAGAATCCCCATCCATTGCTTACCCATCATGTGCCTGGTAGAGAAGAAAATAGTCATTTGCTTTGCATGGTTTTCTGTGTCATTGTTGGTACTTCCTGAAACAGTAAGATTATATTTGTGGTTATGAAACTATGTAAACTTCTGCCACATTCAAATCTGTTTTTGTTAAGTTTACTCACTGGAGGTTTCAAGTGTATCATACAGCGTGCAGGAAGTGACCAAGTGAAGGGTGTGAATAAATGCTCAGTGCGCAGTCTCATGGAGGTTGGCCTCATTGATTGTAAAGTCAGAATTCAGTTTGGCTTAGTTACTTTTAGGATTTAGTTTCCTTTGTAGTTGGAGGAGTTTTATACTGTCACAGCTTATCACAAAAACTCCCGCTTAAAAATCGACCTGATGCTGCCTGCTGAAAGAAATGCATAGACTGTTGGCTGCTTTAAAACCCATTCTAGGTATTTCTCCTGGGTCTGGTTTGTTTGGGGCCAATTAAACACATATTCTAGTTTTATGTAGCTATCACAAAACCCTACACCCCTGCAGCCCAAGGCATGTTTCCTTTGACCCAGCTCTCAGTCAACAACCAGCCAGTTGGTGGTGCAAGAGGGTGGTTAGCGGGCGCGATCTCTCTTTTCCTCCATTCACTCTCCAGATCTTCAAAGCATACGTTCCCTGTGCTTCAGATTTTCCAAAAATGCTTCAGCAGCAAGTAACATTCCAGTTGAGAACCTTATTCCTTGTTAGACACTAAAATATCAGATAAATACTTTTCTGAATATTTACTGCTTACTGGTGTGCCCACTGTTTGCATTCTTCATTCATCATTCTTAACCCTGTGTCCTTGTGCTATATCCATAGTTGGCCAGGTTTATATCATCAAGTGGTGTTGATGTTGGAGAACTTTCTTCTTAAGATGATGATATAAAGAAACTAGAATTTTAAATGTTATTCTTCAGCCTGTAAATGCTTTAAAATGTCCACTTGTATTCAGTCTAGATTATTGCTATCTTAGGTCTACCTCTTGCTAAATATAGCATTTCACAGATGCAGAAATACAGCCCAGATTGAAAGGGACTGGGATGTGATCAACAAAAGCCAGCTGTTAAGGGCATAGTCAGGACTGGAACCTGTGTCTCTGACTCAGAGTAGTTCTTGGAATTATCTGGGTTAAAAACAGAGCCTTCCTTTTTCTTCAGGTGAAAATACTTCAAGCCACTGGGTTGCCACAGCATCTGTCCCACTTCGTGTTCTGCAAATACGACTTCTGGGATCAGCAGGAGCCAGTCACCGTTGCCCCCGAGGTGGACACCTCGTCTTCTCCCGTCAGCAAGGAGCCGCAGTGCATGGTTGTCTTTGATCACTGCAGTGTGAGTGTGTTTTGCAGACCTGGTCAGCGTTTAATTACTCAGGTCAAAGCAAAATAAAAATAACCCATATTTTGTTGAGTAATTCGGTACCTGTATATGTCTTAGATCAGTTTCTTAGGGTGGTGAGAAAGAGAAAATGTTAGTCACTCAGTCGTGTCTGACTCTTTGCGACCCCATGGACTATAGCCTATCAGGCTCCTCTGTCCATAGAATTCTCCAGGTCAGAATACTGGAGTGGGTTGCCTTATCCTTCTCCAGAGGATCTTCCCTACCCGGGGATTGAACCCAGGTCTCCTGCATTGCAGGCAAATTTTTAACTTTCTGAGCCACAAGGGAAGCCCTTGGAGTCAAAGACTAATGTGTCATCAGTGCACAGTATGTACAGCTTAAACTCACAACGCTGTGGTCAGGTACATCAGTAACACAGTCCGTGGGGTTGCGGAAGAGTCGGACATGACTTAGCAACTGAAGACAATAACAACAGCTGGGGAAAACCCAAACTACAGTGTCAGTGCACGTAACTCCTCCACCACCAAAAGTTAACTTTCGTGTGACTGTATATGTATATATGGTACCTGTCTCCAAAAAAAATCCGTGTTTTGTATAAGTTACTGGAAAAAGTGTCATCTGGGAAGGTTAAGAAACTATTGTTTTAGAGAAAGTGAAGATAGAAGAGACAAGAACAAACATTTTAGAGCTATCTTTCCCACAGCTCTATTTGATGACAGTGTTTTTAAAAAAAAAAAAAAAAAAACGGAGGAAGCCAGTTCAGAGGTCATTTTGCCCACTGCTAATAACTAACAGAGCTGAGACTGTCAGATTCTAGATTCTTTTTTTCTACTTTGTCTCACTTGAGCTATCTCATTTTTTTTCAAGCGAGAGAGGTCTCTCAGTTCTAATCTATTTAGCATATCAAAAGTCTTTCTGTTTTAAAGATTGAGAAAGAGGAGATTCTGTGACTTTTAAAAATAAATTATTTAAAAACTCAATCCTAATCATTACTAGAGACTGTTTTATATCTTACAAAGATGGACAGATTTTAAAAAATCAGTTGAATTTTTTGCACAATGATAGTCATTCTTTCTTACTATCAGAGCATTAACTTCCTAAAAACTAGGAAAAATTGTCTGTCCATCACACTGCTGTCTTACTAGATGTAAATCAGTGTTGTCATTCTTCATATGATTATTTATGCTTTCAGAATATTGCTCTCAAAATAGAATACAGTGCTGGTCTTTCACAATAGATTTTTCAAGGTGTAGAGTTTTAAGAAAAGCTGGAGTGAAAGTTAAGGACCCTGGGCCATCTGGGCATTCATTATGGGCATTGGATGACAGTTTTGTGCTGTAACTAAAACCTTCTCTTACATTTCTCTTCTCCATGATGAAGTGAGGATATGATGTGAGGTGTAAGTAATCAGGTCACTGGAAGGTGTTTCTCTTCTGTACTTATTTCCTTTTAGGAGTTTTCTGTTAGCATCACTGAAGACTTTATTGAGCATCTTTCAGAAGGGGCGTTGGCAATCGAAGTCTATGGCCATAAGATGAATGATCCTCGGAAAAACCCAGCCCTGTGGGATTTGGGGATTATCCAAGCAAAAACACGCAGTCTTCGGGACAGGTAAATTTGAGATATCCATCCATCTGATACCATTTATAATTTTTTAAAAACTGCTAGAGATTAATATTGCCACTTTATAAAGATTACCACTTCCTGAACATTTACCAGTATTCCAAGGATAGATGATGTTATGTTCACGGTATTAATAGCACAGTTAAACTTCCTTAGAGGAATGAACTTTTGAAGACTGATGGGAAAAAGTTAAGAAATAGGTAGTTAAGAATAAAGAGTAAAATGAATTTTTGGAGAATATGTTGCTTATTATTATGAAATAACTTCTAGTTAATCAGCTGTAGAGAAGATGAATCAGATATTCTCTGGAATTCAGAATTTCTTATTTTTAGCTTTATCTCAGAGTTCTTTTCAAGTTGCATCAATCATGAAAGGAGGAAGGCTTACTTGTTGACCAATATTTGAAACAGAAGAGTTAAAAGGAAAAGACTAAAAGAGCATATATTTGTACTGCCTCTAATTAATGATGAGAACTAGATAGTCTTCCTTCTGTTTTTTTTTTTTTTTTTTTTCCATTTAAAAAGTTTTAGCGAATACTAAATTAGACACAGAGATTTTTTTGTCCTGATTCTCTGAGGCACTTGATACTCTGAGGTACAGCAGAGGTACTTGTCGAGCCACCAAAGCGTACAGCACTGCCCCGTCTATGAAAAGATCATCCCTGTGAATTGCTTCTGTACTTTTGATAACAATGCTTAAATTTACAGCACTGCCCCGTCTATGAAAAGATCATCCCTGTGAATTGCTTCTGTACTTTTGATAACAATGCTTAAATTTTTAAATAACCACACTGATATAGTTTGTAATTACCACACCTTTATGAATGAAATAAAGGCATCATCTTTTAGTTCTGATACTGTTTGTTGAACTTCACTTTCAATCACATTTGCTAGGATGTACTTGTGTATTCCTCATTGAACCTCAGATTACTCTAATAACAGAGTTACTCTATTTGGAGGTCATTATCATTGCTAATTCTCATGGGTAGGGTCCTAAGCTGTTTGTATTGAAATGTATGATTTTCCAAGAACTTCAACTATTTCCTAGGTGGAGCGAAGTCACCAGGAAAGTGGAGTTTTGGGTTCAAATCTTGGAACAGAATGAGAATGGGGAGTACTGCCCTGTAGAGGTGATTCCTGCAAAGGACGTGCCAACGGGTGGGATCTTCCAACTCCGGCAGGTAATGAAATTGCGAATGTTAGCATTGAATTCTTTGGTGTCATAAAGGTTAATATTGGATTCCTTTTAGTGGAAACATCAGTGATGATGAAATCTAGATTGGCCAAGATCATTTCTTCTGTTAAAGTCGTCTCTCACTTCATGTGTATTTTCTTTCATTTTAAAAAAAAAATGCTATCTTTAGTATTTAAAACCAACTTCTGTTAAGTTGAAGTAAGAAAAAGATAAATAAAGTGACTTAGAATTGAATTGTTGGAAGTAAAAGGAATATATCAAGCAGCATTAGAGCATTTATAAAGATGCAGAGAGTCCGTGTGATATGGTGGGAAGAACGAGCACTGTGGAGTCTAATATGCCAGGGCTCGGTTCCAGCTGTCCCTGGCCTCGCTCTGTATCTGTGAGCAAGTTCAGCACTTTCTGGAATCTTGCCTCAGGTGTGACGTGCAGGGGATGATAACACTAGCCTTGTAGGGTTAGTGTGAGGATTAGAAACTAATTTCTAACGGGTATGCAGAGCCCATTGCTAGAGACTGGGGAGGCGAGAAGTAGGGAGGCCTAAAGCCCACCAGTTCTCTGCTTCTCCATAGACATCAATAGGGTGTCGTAGAATTCAATTCCATTTGGACCCTAACCCACCGAGAGTGAGCCTCAGGCCACAGATTTAAGGGCTCAGGGTTAATTAAGCACATGACCGCCTTCACTTCAGATGCTAGCTGGGGCCCTAGGTCACTTGCCTTTCTGTCTGACTTGGCTATAATCAAGGGTTCCTGCAGCTCTCAGGTGGCATGATTTGCTGGTGTGTGTGCGCGAGCTCAGTCGTGTCTGACTCCTTGCAGTCCCGTAGACTGTAGCCTGCCAGGCTCCTCTGTCCGTGGGATTCTCCAATCAAGAATACTGGAGTGCATTGCATTTCCTTCTCTGGGGGATCTTCCTGACCCAGGGGTTGAATTCGTGTCTCTTGCGTTGCAGGCAGGTTCTTTACCGAGCCACTGGGAAAGCCCTAACAACGGACATGTGAAATCAGGGCAGCTAGGTAGATGTGAACACCTGCCAGCAAGAAACCAGTATAGCAAGTGTGTGAGAATTGTCACTTAACTCCAGACAGATGCAGTCTATAGTATCTGTGCTGCAAATGAAAGATGAGAGAGAACATCTTAATAGAATTTACATGTAAGACTTACAAACACTTTTTTGCTATTTACATGAAGTCAATGTTAAGTAGATTATTATATCCTATGATAGTTTACGTACTTTAAAACAATAGTAAAATATTAGAATGGCTCAAGAAAATAAACATTGAAATCATTCAAAGCAAAATATAAGGTTAAAAGCAAAAGAAAGTTTGCTTAAATATTTCAGTTTCTGAATGTCTTGGGAGGAGGAAAATGATAAGCACTTGTTTTCTGACCCTAGTAAATGACTTGTAGCACATTCATTCATGTATGGACAAGGCACTACAAGCAAAAGGAAATTAGTTTAAATTGTAGTGTGAGATATATACATAAAATAGGATTCAGAAAGGCGTGAAGAACATCTTTTCCTGAACATCTGTTGAAAACTATATATATCTACTTTGAATGCCATAGAGATTCATCTCCTGGAAGGCAAGACCAGATAATATTCTGTGGTTTGGTATAAATTGAATATTTAAGTGTTTGTCACACTTCTGGCAGCCTTTATTGAAAGTGATCAAAGGTATTTTGAATTTATCAGAAAAGGCTTTTTTGAAGGATGTGTGTCTTGACTTGGATGGTGAAAGAATCGTACCAAGCTGGAAAGGTTCTTCATATATAAATGGCAGAAATAGAGATAGAGGGTGGATTAGGCACGTTTGTGTAGAACGTAATATATCGAAAGACCTGGAAAGCAGTAACAGAAGGGGTTATATAGGCTTGTGGGCTTCCCTGGTGGCTCAGTGGTAAAGATTCTGCCTGCCAATGCAGAAGACATGGGTTCCATCCCTGGGTTGGGAAGATCCCCTGGAGGAGGAAACGGCAAACCATTCTCTTTGCCTGGGAAATCCCATGGACAGAGAAGCCTGGCAGGCTATAGTCCATGGAGTCGCAAAAGAGTCGGACAGGTGTTGGTGATTAAACAACATCAATAGAGGCTTGTGGCAGCTGGTTAATTCATGGAGGGCCTTGGATGGTAGGCATATTAGAATTTAATATTTTGGTTTGGCCAAAAGGTTCATTCGGAGAAGGCAATGGTACCCCACTCCGGTACTCTAGCCTGGAAAATCCCATGGACGGAGGAGTCTGATAGGCTTCAGTCTATGAGGTCGCTAAGAGTCGGACACGACTGAGCGACTTCACTTTCACTTTTCACTTTTATGCATTGGAGAAGGAAATGGCAACCCACTCCAGTGGTCTTGCCTGGAGAATCCCAGGGACAGAGGAGCCCCGTAGGAGGCCGTCTATGGGTCGCACAGAGTTGGACACGACTGAAGCGACTTAGCGGCAGCAGCAAAAGGTTTGTTCAGGTTTTTCTATAACATTGTATGGAAAAACTGGAACATTTTGGCCAACCCAATATTTCCAAGTTGGAACCTTGAATAGGAAAGTTCCAGAGGAGAACTTAGGATATTAACCATATGCTAGTTTTGTAGTTTAAAAATGGTGAAATAGCAGCAGTTACAAGAAATTCAGTAGGTTACACGTTCTGTCCAAGGCTTCTCTATGGAACATTAAGCCATTCCTGGGTCTTTTTCCTCCATTGCCCCTCTCCTTTTCCTGTGTCCTTCCCCAAAGTGTAGATACCCTTCACATTGGGGTACACATTCAGAACAGATCACTTTCTGTCTCAGCAAAGTAAAAACAAGAGGTAGCCAATCGAAATGACTAAACTATTTTAGACAATTAAAATGTTTTTTGAGTTACTTTCTTCACAAAGTATCTGATACATAGTCCTTGGAAAATATTAAATCAAAGACATCTGCAACCCATCTCTTTCAGTCTAGCTTGATAGGATCAATCATTGCCTAAGTTGATTTTCCTGATGATGCAAAACTCTTGGGAATTAAAATCCAATGGAAGAGGGGAAGAGTGACTCAAAATTACATATTCTGATTCTGTTTTTCAAATTCTGTTTGACATTCCTAAAATTTATAAGCCAGCTTTGAAATCAGTGATTGGGGGTACTGGGAACTTTCTTTTAAAATGCTACTTCATTGTAAATGTTCAAAATCATGTAGTATTTATTGTGAAAATGTGCTTAAAGAAGGAACAGTGTCTTTCTGATCAGTTGTTTATTTTGCAACTTGGTTTAAAATTATTTTATTGGGCATTAGAATTCAGGATAATGTAATTATTCTTATTAGTCTGATTACTTACTTTTTAAAGGGGATCTTTATATACTGAGTTTGGTAATCGGCTTTTTTAAAAAGAAGTCTAGTTAACATCTGCCACCATACTCTAACTTATATATCATGTATGTTTTTCTATAGCAATATTTTAATGATTACAGTATATATTTCACTAATATACTATAGATAGTTTATTTCATTAATATACTAGAGCTTGTGTTATGAATATTGTACATTTAATTTACACCTGGTTTTTTGTTATTATTCATAGTGCTGTAAGATTCTTTATGTGCATGTATGATTATTAAAATAGATTCCTAGAAAGTTGAATAGCTGAATCAAGTGAAACTTATTTTTTAAGGCAAACTGCCCTGCAGAAAGCTTTACCAGTTTATATTCCCACCCACTGGTAAGTCACTTCAGTCCTGTCCGACTCTGTGCGACCCCTTAGACGGCAGCCCACCAGGCTCCCCCATCCCTGGGATTCTCCAGGCAAGAACACTGGAGTGGGTTGCCATTTCCTTCTCCAATGCAGGAAAGTGAAGAGTGAAAGTGAAGTCGCTCATTCGTGTCCAACTCTTAGCGACCCCATGGATTGCAGCCTACCAGGCTCCTCCGTCCATGGGATTTTCCAGGCAAAAGTACTGGAGTGGGGTGCCATTGCCTTCTCCACAGTGTCTGTAATTGCCTTTTTCATAAACTTTGGGCAATATTATAAATTGCCTTTCTAAACAATAATTACTAACTTAGTGAAAGTAAAGGTATTTCATGCTTATTTTAATTACTAGTTTAACATTTTATATTATTTTGCCGTTTAGTAAATTGAACATTTTGTATTATCTAGCATTTTGTATTTCCTTGGTTAGAATGTTTTCTTTTAATGTTTTTTTTTTTCAAAAAATATGTAAACTGTAGGTTTGTTCTTGATTAGTTTTTTAATTTGTAATTTACTACTAAATGTGAAAGATACAGTACCTTGAAAGCTAAATGCTTTTCTCAACATTCGCCTGTAGGGGTCTCTCTAAACCCAAATTTTGGAGCTTAGACTCATTTTCAGAAACTCTTAAAAAAATTGTGTGTGGTGCAGGGGCAGTCCCGGCGAGTCCAGGTGGAAGTGAAGTCTGTGCAGGAATCCGGGACTCTGCCGCTGATGGAGGAGCGTATCCTGTCGGTCGGCATCGGGTGTGTGAGAGTCAGGGCGCCACGGTCACCAAAGACCCACGAGACCGTTCATGTGAGTCTCAGGACAGCCAACCGGCCAGAGTCTTCGGGAACCTGTCAGAAAACTGCCTTCCATGAACAGTTCTTTTCAGTATTTTGTTTCCTTTGATATCTCTTTTTCTTTTCGTCCTCTTTTTTTTAAAACTGTATTGCTTTTGCATAGAATTGCTGCCTCAGACCGTTGGTTGTCTGCGGTCCAGGGCAAGCTGAGGGTTAAAACACCTCCGCCTCCCGGAACTCCTCGGTGCGTGCTAGTCATTAACCCCCTCCCCCCATCACCCACATCTCCCCGGAAACCCCCTACTGGCTTATGAAGACTCTCTGCCAGCAGGTGTTTGATTTCCCCTGGGGAGTAGGACTATAAACCCAGCAGGAAAAGTATTGTACTGGCTCCTGAAAAGGTCAAATGAGTGTTCTTCACTTTCCTGTGAGAAGCTCGAGGTTTCACTCCAACTCCCTGGAAACTGTAAAATCGAGAGTGGGGGTGGAAGCTGGTGGGAGCTCAACAGGCATATTCATAAAATTAGAAAATATAAACTGTAGGGCTAGGTTTGGATTGTGTAGTGTAGCCTGATTCTTGGATAGAAGCTGGTTTCGGCTCTGCATAATATATTTTTCCTTTTAGGAGGAAGAGGAGGACATGGACAGCTACCAGGTAATGAAGCACGGGTTAGCCTCATCAAATTAGCTTGATTAAAGTACTCAATTACAGGTTCTCGAGTCTTGCCATCCTGTCGCTTAATAATTACACAATTAGTTTTGATTCAAGTATTGCTTTTTCTCAAGTTTTAAAACAGAGTCGAGAACCACCCTTTGTGACTGTTATCTCCTTTTCCAAACCTGGGGCTCCCCATCCAGGCCCTTACAGACCCATTTCTTCAGATCCTTTTCCTGTTTCCCCAAAAGAGTGGTCCCAGACTGGGCTCCAGTGAAGCTGCACCCCCATAGGCGTCTTCAAGCCACGCCCCTAGGTGTCTTCCACACTTTAAGCCAGGTCCCCTTTTCCCATTTCTTGGAGTCATACAGATTTTCTTTCATTTTCTCCCTTGCTTCATTCCATACTCTCCTGCAAGATTTTGTTTATGTCTGATAAGTTTTATTTTGCCAGTCTGGTTAGTCATCATCTAGGACTGTCAGAGCTCTTTGGATCCTGAATATGTCATCCAGTGTCGTCACCCTCATGATTTGGCCTCATTCTAATTGGATAAAAATGTCTGCCTTCCTATAAGTCACTGATAAAAGCCTTGCATCGGAGAGGGTTAAATACAGAGTCCTGTGGCACGACCGTACAGACTTCTTTTAAGCTGATGTTATTCCATGAATCACTGTCCTTTGGATGTGATATTTCATTCGTCCGTAATTTCGCCCAAGTAGATCCATTGCACATTTCTCCATCTTGTCCACAAGAATGTCAGGAGTTATTTGGTTAAGTGCCTTAGTGAAACCCAGATACGCCCAGTCTGCTGAGCATTCCCCTGATCTACCCGTCTCGTAACTTTATTACAGAAGGAAATGAGGTAAGATGGGCGTGTAGTCAGGTGTTGACTGGTAGAGTTTAGTCTGTTGATAACACACTCCCCTCCAGAATCCCACAGAAACAAGGAGAGAAGCATTTACGTGATGTACAGAGACTGGTGAAACATGTTGAAGACTATAGTTAAGAAATTTGAAAAGTTCTTATGATGGTTCTAAAGGAAATAAATGTGAGGATTATCAAATAGTATTTGTGATTTTTGTGGGATCTTAGTTTGCAAACCAGGGATCAAACGTGCGTTCCCTCCATTGGAAGGCAGAATCTTAACCACCAGACCACTGGGAAGTCCCAGTATTTGTGACTTTTATCAGCAAAGAGACCTTGCAGATGAGCTCTGCTATACAGATACTTGAAGTTCTGTTCTATCCTTTGAGCCAACAGAAATGCAACTGGTTCTGGATATCAGAGAATGCCCTTTCAGGAATGGTCTTACTATAGGACACATGCTTTAATTTCTGAAAGTTTCTGTTCTTAATAATGGCTGAAGTCAACTTACAGTGATAACAAAAATGTTAGGGTGTAATACTTTACATCTTTGAAGCCTATTAGAGTAAGATGTACTGTCTTGACGACATATTTACTCTAAGTTCCTCTGTTTACTTCCAGGATCGGGATTTAGAGAGACTCCGCAGAAAATGGCTAAATGCATTAACAAAACGTCAGGAGTATTTAGATCAACAACTGCAGAAGCTTGTCAGTAAACATGGTACGAAGAGCAACTGGAATGTTTCCCTTCCCCCACATCAGAGTGTGGTTAATCCCCATTGGCCATCACAGAAAGGAAAAGTAGATGAACTCACCCATCACGGGAACCGCGAGAGCACAGGAACGGTGCTGATTCGTGTCATATCCTTTCAGAAGGACGGTTCCCTTGTTCTAATGAGGTCTTTGAGTAGGTCTCCCTTCCCCCTCAATGACGAGGAAGCAGAGTATGTGCAATAAACGCTGTCCCGCAGACATAACCAAGGAAGAGGCCAGCATTTCTTGGTTTCTGGTCTAGAAGCCCCTGAACCGTCTGACTCTCAAGATCATTTTTGTTCTGTTCCTCTGTGGCCTTTGATGAACTGAAGGTGGCCCCTCAGTGAGAGCACACCAGCCCCGCCAGCCGGTAGTCAGTATTTTATCATGAGCAAATTTTCATCAGGAACTGGGGAAGTCATAAGTTGCTGGTGAACCCCCATCAGCCAGTACCTGGCATATACAGAGCGTACACAGGAGGAGGAAGTGGGCTACCTGTGTTTGATCCTGATTCCTAATGTTCTAGATAAGACAGAGGATGATGCCGACCGTGAAGCTCAGCTCCTAGAGATGAGGCTGACTCTGACGGAGGAGAGGAACGCAGTCATGGTCCCCTCGGCCGGCAGTGGGATTCCAGGGGCCCCGGCAGAATGGTATGGTGCAGCCATCTGTCTTCCAACATTCTCGGTGCTCCCAGGGCTGCCCACTTCCACTGTGAATGTTGCCTCTGCTTTGATTAATGGATGAGTCATAGCATATGGGGAAAAAAATTGTCTGAATTAGAGGAAGTGTTAAATTATTTTCATGAGTTGGAATAACTGTGCCCTAAAACTGTGTTTTATTAAGTAATATTGTTATTGGCCCAAGTAATTAAGATTTCTGAGAATCTAAATCAATATTTAGTACCATCGCATTTAGCATTAAAAAAAATAGTTAATATGTTAATTACTTGGGTCATTCCCTTAAAAGACTGTTCACTCCTGATAAAATTGCATCTCAAGGAGTTTTTGATTTTGGTGCTGGCCTAAACTTAACTGTCAGCAGATATTCTGTGCCACTTTATAGAAATTAAAAATATTGAATTAAGCCACATGGGGCCCTTAGATATACAACTTTGTAAGAAGGTACATTTAAACAAGGGAGCTTCAACTTCAGTTTTAAACAGGTACATGTGTCTCCTGAGTTCTGGTGTCAGAGTGTATGATAATTTACATGAGAGCACCGGAGAGAAGAAAGAGTGGTGATAGTCAAGTCTTTGTGGCACCTCTCATGTGAAATTATAGCAAACGCAGTACCCAGCATTATTATCGGTTGACCTCTAATAGCTCTTAATATATGAAAGCTGAGATACAAAGCATTGGCTTGGCCAAAAAGTTACTTTGGGTTTGTTATAACATCTTATGAAAACCCAAACGAACTTTTTGGCCAAGCCAATACATGCCACCGAGAAAGGCTGCTTTGATTGAGATGCTGTTGTCCGTTATGTTTCAGGACCCCCGTTCCTGGGATGGAAACGCACATTCCTGTCATATTCCTTGACTTAAATGGTAAGTGAGGAAGTCCCTTCTGAAGGCTTTCCTCTGAAAACTTCATGTCTGAGTAACACCTGCTGTTGTTCAGTCACTAAGTTGTGTCCAACTCTTTAGCGACCCCATGGGCTGCAGCCCGCCAGGCTCCTCCGTCCGTGGGATTTCCCAGGCTAGAATACTGGAGTGGTTTGCCATTTCCTTCTCCAGGGAATCCTGCCAACCCAGGGATCGAATACGTGTCTCCTGCACTGGCAGGCAGGTTCTTTACCCCTGAGCCTCTTGGGAAGCCCAAGTAACATTTAGATTCTAACCAGGTATGCAGATAGGCAGTTCTGCAGGCCTGAGGTTCAGGTCCATTTTATGTGTGCAAAAAGACTCTAATACCTCAACAGAGAATGAATTTCCTGTAAGCTTAATGTTTTTATAACAGTGATAGGTATGTTTCATCGCGATATGTCCTCTCCCTTCAATTTAGGATGGTAGTAATGTTTTCCTGCACTTAATTCTCAGGAAGAGACTTCTCTCCGGAAATGACTAATAACTAGCGATGCTCGTGTAGCGTGTTTTCTTTTGTCTGGTGTCTTCTTAGCGTTATCTAATGAATTTGTCACTTTTTCTGTGAGTTCTTGTGCCATCCATCCATGCATCACTCCCCCCGCCCCTGCACCTTTTAAAAATTACTGTCATTTTTTTCACTCTTGTGAAATATTTTGGATACAGCTCCATTTTACATATATTCTGTCTGAGGAGAGAAACAAAATGAAAAGGTAAGATTAAAGAGCTAAAAATAATTTAAAAGTCAGCATTTAAATGCCAAAGACATCTGCAGAAGAACCATGTATTAAAATGAACTATCCTAAACAGACAAGCATGGATGCCCTCCTAGTCTAGTTTTCTTTCACCCTGAGAGTGTGTTTCAGCATCTCAGGTATTTAGTGTCCTGTACCATTTGGCTTGGACTTAGCTGGTGACTCAGCAGTAAAGAACCCACCTGCCAGTATGGAGACCCAGGGTCAATCCCTGGGTCAGGACAATCTCCTAGAGGAGGAAACGACAACCCACTCCAGTATTCTTCCCTTGAAAATCCCATGGACAGATGAACTTGGCGGGCTACAGTCCATGGGGTCACAGTCTGATGGCCTAGCAACTGCATGCATGCACCATTTGGCTTACTTGGATGCGTGGGTGATGTTTACATACGCAGGGAGTCAGAGAAGAACACTTAGCCACTTGCACTGTCTGTCCACCCGTCGGGGTTTTAAGGTCTTGCCATGGTGCTTTATCCTGCCTTGTTCTCTTGAGCCTTGGAGACTGAAGGCAGCTCTGTCCTGTCCTTACAGTAGGTTCCTAGATGGGTGAGGGGTGTGTACTTGTGTGCAGGAGGGCTAGAAAGTAGAAAAGAACAAGCTTAAAGAAGACCTAGCAGTATGGATATTCCAAGACAGGAGAAGCACCCTGTTCAGCCTTATGTCTGTTCTTGGTCCACGAAGCCCACGTCCTAGAAAAGAGACTTTCGATGCTCACCCCCAAGCTTAGATGGATGGGGAATTGGGAGGGTCAGGCTTGGACAGGAATAATCAGGGGACCACAGGGCAACCATTCTGTTGCCAGCTCATGTAGCCAGTAGATTTGGTTTGTTAAATTTACCTGTCAGATCATTGGAATCACTCTCATTGTCATGTCTTCAGTGCACTGAAAGACGGGGAATTGGGGTTATAATCCTATCCTTAACATTTATGGGTTGACCTTGAGTAACCTCTTGGGTTTCTTGGCTTCCATTGCTTTCCATGCAAAATAAGGCACGGAGGCAGGCAATTGGATTGAGAGAATTTTCTTGCAGCGTCTCCCATCTCAGATGTGTGAACTGTTTAATGGTCATCCTCTGTGTCATGTAAGATTTCAGAGCCAAAAGCAAATGAAATTTGAGGCAGGAGAATTCTGCTACTAAGCACATTGAAATGTAGCTGTTAGGGGTTATCCTTTAAAGTGATCTCCGTATTTAATGGAACTCCTCCGCTTTTAGCTGATGATTTCAGCTCTCAGGATAATCTCGATGACCCCGAAGCCGGTGGATGGGATGCTACCCTCACTGGGGAAGAAGAGGACGAGTTCTTTGAGCTGCAGATCGTCAGACAGCATGACGGAGAGGTAAATAAAGTGTAACTCGGGAAGACTGGGTGAAAAGTAGTTCCTTAAACCTTTCCCGAGGCCTTTGGGAACAATCAGCAAAGTTATCATTTCAGTGCCTCCATTTCTCAAGAAATATAAACAAAAATCTTAATTGTGATTTCCGCGAAGAACGGAACCAGTTCCAGAAGCAAAGGACCAATCAGATTATGCCCATTCACTGTGACACAGCTCTTCCTGGTAAAGGATCTCTGTTAGTATTAGCAGTTCAGATCAGCAGTGGTCCACTCTCTGGGGAAATGCTCCTGACATACATGGAGGCAAAACAGCACGATGTTTGGCACTGACTTTGAAATGCTTTAGTAAAGACTTGTGAATAAGGGGGAAAAGGACTAGACGAAGCCAGATGAAAATGTTTCAGTCTGAGTGATTAAGCGGGGCTTAGTTTCTAATTCTGAGTATATTGGAAAAATAATGAAAGATTTTAAGGAAGGAAAGCCAGTGCAATACTTAGAAGGACATACCAACACTTAGCGTTATTCAGAGATGCAAAGCTTGAACTGGGGTGTGTTCTGTAAAAACAGTAAAACGTTCTGTAAAACAGTGGGCCTGCACCCTTCTTTAATAAGCCAGTGTCATGAATGGCAAAGAAAGGCTAGGAACCAGCCTAGATGAAAGTGGACTAAAAGGACAGGACAGCTAAATGTAGTTTGAGGTCCCAGATCAGAACTGCTGAAACATCTGCGTATGGACTCTGTATTATTTAATAGTATTGTATCGGTGTTACATTTCCTGAATATGATCATTGTTCTATGGTTAAGTCGGAGGAGGTCCTTGCTCTAAAAAGATACTTGCTGGGACTTTCCTGATGGTCCAGTGGTTCAAATCTTGCCTTCCAATGCAAAGGGTGGAGGTTCGATCCCTGGTCGTGGAACTAAGATCCCACATGCCTCGGGGCCAAAAATCCAAAACATCAAACCAATGTAATATTGTAACAAATTCAGTAAAGACTTTAAAATTGGCCCACATCAAAAAATCTTAAAAAAAAGAAAAAAGATACTTGCTAGAGTGTTCAGGGATAAAGAATTACACGTCTGTAACTTACTCTAAAGTACTTTAGCAAAAAAAACACCTGAAAACAACAGCAATATTGAGTGAGTATGTGTTAGAAAGAGGAAAAAAGGGAAGATATTCACAGTTGATGCATTTGTATGGGAGAAACACAGGAGTTCATTATACTAAATTTACAGCTTTCCATTTGAGTATTTTTCAAAGTAAATTCATTTTTGCTGCCAACCAGGAGCATCCTGCTCTGTACCCGCCCAGGTAGGTACCTGAGGCCACATCCCCGGGTTCCGTGGTCTCCCAGGTCATGCTGCAGGCAGCACTGCCCTCGTGACTGGTCTGCTCCCCTTCGGCCAAGCCAAGACGTTTCCTTGTGAGGTTCTGTGTTTTAGGAGGAGGAGGTGACTCCGTCCTTCCCGTCTTCTCCGCAGGTGAAAGCGGAAGCCTCCTGGGACTCCGCCGTGCACGGCTGCCCTCAGCTGAGTAAAGGCACCCCCGTGGACGAACGGGTGTTTCTCATCGTGCGGGTGACGGTCCAGCTCAGCCATCCAGCCGACATGCAGCTGGTATTGCGCAAGCGCATTTGTGTTAACGTTCACGGCCGGCAGGTGGGTCACTGACGCTCATTGAAGAGGTGACTTTGAGTCTGACGTAAGGGCGGGGCAGTGGAAGGATCGCTCTGGCCTCTGACCCCACAGTCTCTGTGGCCCTCTGAGCTTTTCTCCTCCAGGCGACTGTGGCTGTCCCGTGCCCATGCTTGCTTCAGTCCCGGAGCCCTTCAGCCTGACTGCCTCCTAGATGGCACTGCACTGTTACCCTGAATCTTTATGACTCCACAGTCACAGCTCTCAGCCCTTCTTGTGGGTGCCACAGAGCCCTGTCAAGGCAAAGTTCACTGTTTTGTCTTTGACTTTCCACCTGGTTCTGATAAGATGAGAAGTTCACTGCCGATGAGCTGTTGTTTGTGCTCCTCACCCTTGGTTTTCCATGCTTTCCTTTCCGTTCTGCTGGTTCACTGATTCATGTATTTGGAGAGAGTCCTCTGCCAAGCTTTGGGGTAAAAAGATGAATGAGAAATAGCCTGTGTCCTTAAAGAGCCCGTGTCCATTGGCCCGTGAGTGTGTATAAACAGGGGCCGGTCTTCCGTGGTGGTGGCACCGCTGTGCAGATGCTCGCCACGGCAGCGGTACAAGAGCAGTCAGGGAGGAGGGGAGGGGGACATGCAGCTGCTCCGCTGCGGACAGGGGCGGTTGGCAGGCAGAGAAGGACTTTTTGGCTGCTCCCCAGAGAGGAGGAAATACACGTGCAGAGATGGTGAGGGAGGAATGGGCGTGGCAGGCTTGGGGACCATGAGAAGCATAGTCTGATGGTCAGAGTGTTCTGCAGAGGCCATGACCATGCCTGTCCACACAGTTGCAGCGAGATTATGAAGGACCTGGTGCCACATGAACCAGTTTAGTAGAAAACTTCTAGATAAGAATAGAAAGTACTTCTCATATTGGTTTTGCAAAGATAGGATTTGAGAGGTTGAGTCTAGGGATTCTTCTCAATATACTGGCTAAAACCAGACAGATGAAAGTAAATATTCTCATTTAGAAGAGTACAGTCATGGTTGACAGAGTCCTAGATGTAATCTCTACCCCTAAAAATTAATCTTTAGTTCTAAATGTCACACTGATATCAATCTTTGAATGAAGACGGGCCGTAATGCTGTTAAAATTCAGCTCTTTGGCTTGGCGCTCCAGCATCAGGACATACAGGTCATGGGGTAGCTGCTGATGTACGTGCTGTGTCTCCCATTCACTCTTTTTTGAGAAATCTTTGAGGAATTGGAAAAAGACACGTTGCCTGAACTAGGGGTTCTGGCTGCCAGGTGCTGAGACTGGCCTGATTCAACTACCTGCCCCCACAGAAATTTTAATAGAAAGGTGTGTTGTGAAGTCACCAGGTTTCTTCTATTTTTTTTCTTTTTTTAATTAATTTTTAAAATTTTTAGAAGTGAGAAGTTGCTGCACTCCCCCCTGGTTAAAATGATTTGATATCAAACTGAAATTGAGATGGTTCATTAACTAAAATTTGCTTTTCTGTAGTGAGAGCAGAGACTTCCTCATGACCCTAATACATGCAAGTTAGCTTCAGTGATTCCCTACAATTGGTAGATGCAAGGGGATGGGGTGGGGAGTGGGGATGGGTCTTAGTGTTCAGTGGGGACAGAGTCTCAGCTTAGGAAGATGAAGAATTAGGGAAATGGATGATGGTAAGATATGGATTGTGCAACAAGGTGAATATTGCATAGTGCCATTGAACTGTGCAGTTAAATATGGTTAAAGTAGCACGTTTTATGTAACTTTTACCAAATTAAAAAACATTTAATAAAACAATAATTTCATACAAATAGAAAACAGAAAAGTAAGATAATGGCAGCTCCCTCACCTCCTCCTACCACTCATTAAAAGAAAACAAACTGTAGCTGTACTTTGACCAGTGTAATTGGTAATGGTTCAGCCTTGCAAGGCTGGAGTCAAGAGTGAAGGGATGAAATATATGCATTCTAAGAGGCTCTTGCATTCTTAGATGCTAAAATGTTCTTAAAAATTAACTAAAGATCACTTAATTATTATTAAATAAGTTTGTGAAAATACATACCTCTGAGACCAAACAGCTTTTTGTCTGTTCTGTTTGGGTTTTTGTGTTTTTTGAAAAACCTATATCCTACTTTGCTTTTGCATGGGGAAAGAGGTTCAGTGTTGGTTTAATATTCTCTCTCCTCCTTATCTTTATTCACCAATTGTATTCTGCCCTCATCCCTGCTCTCTTCAACCTCTACAGGATG
Organism: Bos indicus; assembly: GCF_029378745.1. Classification (NCBI taxonomy): domain Eukaryota; kingdom Metazoa; phylum Chordata; class Mammalia; order Artiodactyla; family Bovidae; genus Bos; species Bos indicus. The sequence goes on from NC_091767.1 coordinate 9,419,293, forward strand.
TTCAGTCTTAGCAGCATCTTCAAATGAGTCATCTATGCATTAATTCAACAGTTCAGTTCAAAGCGTGCAGAGAGCGCAGTCAGCATAAACAGTGACCATGCACTCTTAAATCATTCTCCGTAACGACCCTGCTTTGGTCAGGAATTTAATGCCTGAACTTGTCAATATTCATAGTGCAAGATGTCCATCGTGCTGGGGAAAAAAAGGATTAAGAGTCACCAGCCTTTCTTTACATTTTAGTTAGAAGGTCATTTTATTGTGTAGAAGTCAACAGTCTTTTTCTGTAGCCTTTTTAAAGCAGAGTTGAACCAGATGCCTAACGTGGTTCCAGAGTTTAGGATCTGCACTTTTCATGTATTCGGTCTGGTAAATGCAAGCATCATATAAGTGGGTTTGTTTGGGGGCACTAAGAACAAGTTGAGGAACCTGTATGTAGTGATTTGGGTTTTGACTTACATTGCAAATAATGTTCTTTTTCTTTTTGGCTAGCATGAATATGGTGTCTTTTATGTTGCCTCTTTGTTAATGAAAACTCAGTTTTTGAGATGGGAAGCCATATCTTCTCTTTTGTTTTTCTCTAGGGTTTTGCTCAGAGTCTCCTCAAAAAGATGTCACATCGAAGTTCTATTCCAGGCTGTGGAGTGACTTTTGAAATTGTCTCCAATATTCCAGAGGTGAAGGATCATATGAAATTGGAATTTACTAAGAGTAAACATGTAACAAGAGCTAACTCCCTGAAAAGTCACCTACCTAAGAAATACCATGAAAATGTGTATATACAAAAGTGCTGTAGGCTTGTAGAGGAATTTTGTAATCGTAACTTGATTCATAGCACAATGTGTGTGCACATGTAATACTTCTGTGGGCTTAAAAGGTTCTGGTTTTAGTCTTTTGTTAAAGAAGAGTCTTTTGAAAAGCAAATCAGCAGCATTTTACTCATAGAAGAGGATATAACCTTAAAGGGAGACAATACAGCATAATACAGAGTTCCAGGGTAACATATTGGAATCAGACAGAAATCTTGTTTCTGTCACCTCTTAGTGAAGTGAACTTGGGTAAGTTACTTTGAGCCTAAGTTTTTTCATTTATCAAACTGGGTTAGTAATACCTCCTATACAGAGTTGTTTTTTAAGGATTAAATGAGACAGTATACACAAATTGTACACATGTTAAAGAGTAAATTGTAATTGCTATTATAGTTAGCAATAGTATTACTATTAAATACTAATGGGGTAGTATTTTTTATACTTTTAATTATTAATTACTATTAAATACTAATAAATAGTATTTATTACTGTTTTTTTTTTGAGCTAATTGAGATGTGCATAGAAATGAAACAGATGGAGCTGAAAATACCCATGACAGGCGCTTGCTAGAGAATGTAGTTTATATGCTTCCTAGTACTTATTCCCTGATTTAGACAGATTTGTTCACCTGGTTATTGGCACACCTAGTAACCAGGCCTTCCTTACCGGGATAGGAGAAGTGAGGGGTCTAAGGAAAGGACTCTGACAAAGTGAGGAAGAGTGGTTCCCTCCGTCATCTTGACTATGGAGCACTGGGGAGTGAGTGGGGAGGTCCAGGCTGTGTTGCCCTTGGGGGTGGAAAATGGGACTGGGACCCTGGGGTGAGGACTCCCACCTACGCACACCGTCTCCCGTGCCTTCATACTCTTCATTCAGGGGCTCAGTGTCTGTCGATCGATTCTGCTGAGTATTTGAACAGTAGATGGACAGTATATATTTGAAGACAGATCAGGTTTTGGAAGACTGAGAAGATTACACAGTACTTGGGCTTCATTTTAGAGTTCTTTTATTGCAGAGTGCTTTTGCTCTCAAATAATGTCAAATAGTGACTAAATTCTTCCCTGGCTCTTCAAAGTATTAGGCTTACAAGGCAAATATTAACTGTTTGATTGTTTAATTTTGAATCTGCCGAAACTTTAAAAATTGAACCCCTTTTCGAGTTAGACTAGCTGCAAAATCTTGGGTCTGTAATAGGTTGCTCTTTGTATGCTTGGAGGAGCCTGGTAGGCTGCAGTCCATGGGGTCGCTGAGGGTCAGATACGACTGAGTGACTTCACTTTCACTTTTCACTTTTGTGCACTGGAGAAGGAAATGGGAACCCACTCCAGTGTTCTTGCCTGGAGAATCCCAGGGATGGGGGAGCCTGGTGGGCTGCCAAGTATGGGGTCGCAGAGAGTCAGACATGACTGAAGCGACTTAGCAGCAGCAGCAGCCAGAGGTTTACTGTTTATTCTTTGTATCTGAATGCTTTCTCTCTTTTTCCAGTTGTTTCAGATCTTAACTCTATAAATGGTTTGAATGCAGTTGAGAAACACAATGCAATGAACCACCCTTTTCTCCCTTCATCTTTCTTCCCCTCCTTCCTTCTCATTTGCAGTTTTCTTTTTCTCTTTAACAGGGCATTTATTCTTCAGGTGACACGGTTTTCAAAGGGCAGAAGTGTGCAGTAATCAGCGGAAAGATAAACAGACGGCCTCACGTGATGGGGCTACCTGTTAATAATTTGCTAAACGACTAAGTTGGCAAGTGTTAGGGTCACATTATCAATTCCTGATGATAAAAAGGAAAAAATGAGACCTAAAGCCTACAGTGTAAGGATTTGTTATTTATTTAAAAATAAGCTTCTTAAAAGCTGTGTTTCATCATGAAGAAGCCTGGGAAAGGTCTTTGTGTTTCATGTTACAGAGGCCATGAGGACTCAGTAGCAAAAAGAAGTGGTTATAGACCAGAGAGCAACAGGAGATGGTTTTGCCTTTCTTTTTCTTCTTCCCTTTTTGTTTTTGTAAAGCAGCTAGAATGCTTTCATTGCTAATGGGGGTATAAAATGATACATTCACTGGCTGTTTATTATCAAGTTAAATAGACATCTACCCCATCACCCAGTAACTCCACTTATAGGCCCTTATCCAAGAGAAATGAAAACATGTATCCATAAAGATTTACATAAGAATATTCAAAGCTGCTTAATTCAAAACAACCTAAAGCTGGAAGCAACCCTAACATCCATCAACAGAGGAATGGGTAAATGAAGTATGGCTTATCCATACTGTGGAATATTACTCAAGCATGCAAAGCAATGAACTACATGATGACCAGATCTCTTGAGTCACTATGTTACGTGAACAGCCACATGCGGAAGGGTATAATTCCATTTTTGTGAACTTCTGAAACAGGCAAAACTAATCTGTGGTGAAAGAACTGATCTTTCCTTAGGGGAGGGAAGGAGTTGAACTTTGTGAAGTAATGGAAATGTTTTATATCTTGAGAGGGATGTGGATAATGTGGGTAAATATGTTTCTTAAAACTCAGAGACCTTGTCTCTCAGAAAACCAAGATATGTCTGTTCCCATCAGATACCAGAAAGTATTCCATGTCCAGTGGTGAACAGAATACTCTCATCAGGAGTCAGGAGACCTAAGTTCTAGTCTTGCCTCTCTTGCTAATTATGTGGCCTTCCTCTTTCCTTGTCTGTAAAACAAGAATGATTCCTAGGCCCAAATGAATTACTGTAGGAGAGAAAAGTTTTGTGAACTTAAGCTGGCTTCTGAATTTTTCCATATTTTATCTGTTCTAAGGCTTATGTTAATTAAAAAAAAAAGTCTTGAAGTTAGACTGTCTTAAAATTGATGCTGTCTTAAATTTAATTGGCCGAGTTTTTCTTTTTTTTTCCTCCTTAGTAATATATAAAATGATATTCTCTTAAAGTTGATGGCATCTTAAGATGCAGTGGCATTTAGATACATTCAGTTCAGTTCAGTCGCTCAGTTGTGTTCTACTCTTTGTGACCCCACGGACTGCAGCATGCCAGGCTTTCCTGTCCATCAGCAACTCCCGGAGCTTCCTCAAACTCATGTCCATTGAGTCAGTGACGCCATCCAACCATCTCATCCTCTGTTGTCCCCTTCTCCTCCTGCCTTCAGTCTTTCCCAGCATCAGGGTCTTTTCCAATGAGTCAGTTCTTTGCATCAGGTGGCCAAAGTATTAGAGTTTCAGTTTTAGCATCTGTCCTTCCAATGAATATTCAGGACTGATTTCCTTTAGGATTGACTGGTTTGCTCTCCTTGCAGTCCAAAGGGCTCTCAAATGAGTCTTCTCCAACACCACAGTTCAAAAGCAGCAATTCTTCAGCGCTCAGCTTGCTTTATAGTCCACCTCTCAGGTACATTCATGATTACTGGAAAAACCATAGCTTTGACTAGACAGACCTTTGTTGGCAAAGTAATGTCTTTGCTTTTTAATATGCTGTCTAGATTGGTCATATCTTTTCTTCCAAGGAGCAAGCGCCTATCAATTTCATGGCTGCAATCACCATCTGCAGTGATTTTGGAGCCCCCCAAAATCAAGTCTGTCACTGTTTCCATTGTTTCCCCATCTCTTTGCCTTGAAGTGATGGGACCAGATGCCATGATCTTAGTTTTCTGAATGTTGAGTTTTAAGCCAACTTTTTCACTCTCCTCTTTCACTTTCATCAAGAGGCTCTTTAGTTCTTATTTGCTTTTTGCCATAAGGGTGGTGTCATCTGCATATCTGAGGTTATTGTATTTCTCCTGGCAATCTTGATTCCAGCTGGTTCTCCATCCAGCCCAGCATTTCTTATGATGTACTCTGCATATAAGTTAAATAAGCAGGGTGACAGTATACAGCCTTGACGTACTCCTTTCCTGATTTGAACCAGTCTGTTGTTTTTGTCCAGTTCTAAGTTTTGCTTCTTGACCTGCATACAGATTTCTCAGGAGGCAGGTCAGGTGGTTTGGTATTCCCATCTCTAAGAATTTTCCAGTTTGTTGTGATCCACACAGTCAAACGCTTTGGTGTAGTCAATAAAGCAGGAATAGATGTTTTTCTGGAACTCTCTTGCTTTTTCGATGATCCAACAGATGTTGGCAGTTTGATCTCTGGTTCCTCTGCCTTTTCTAAATCCAGTTTGAACATCTGGGAGTTCTTGGATTATATACTGTTGAAGCCTGGCTTTGAGAATTTTGAGCATTACTTTGCTAGCATGTGAGATGAGTGCAATTATGCAGTATTTTGATCGGTTTTTGGTATTGCCTTTCTTTGGGACTGGAATGAAAACTGACCTTTTCCAGTCCTGTGGCCACTGCTGAATTTTCCAAATTTTCTGGCATATTGAGTGTAGCACTTTCACAGCATCATCTTTGAGGACTTGAAAGAGCTCAACTGGAATTTCATCACCTCCACTAGCTTTGTTCATAGTGATGCTTCCTAAGGCCCGCTTGACTTCACATTCCAGGATGTCTGGCTCCAGGTGAGTGATCACACCATCGTGGTTATCTGGGTCATGAAGATCTTTTTTGTATAGTTCTTCTCTGTATTCTTGCCACCTCTTCTTAATATCTTCTGCTTCTGTTAGGTCCATACCATTTCTGTCCTTTATTGAGCCCATCTTTGCGTGAAATGTTCCCTTGGTATCTCTGATGTTCTTGAAGAGATCTCTAGTCTTTCCCATTCTGTTGTTTTCCTCTATATCTTTGCATTGATCACTGAGGAAGGCTTTCTTATCTCTCCTTGGTATTCTTTGGAACTCTGCTTTCAAATGGGTATATCTTTCCTTTTCTCCTTTGCCTTTTGCTTCTCTTCTTTTCACAGCTATTTGTAGAGTCTCAGACAACCATTTTGCCTTTTTGCATTTCTTTTTCTTGGGGATGGTGTTGATTCCTGTCTCCTGTACAATGTCACAAACCTCCGTCCATAGTTCTTTAGGCACTCGTCTATCAGATCTAATTCCTTGGGTCTATTTGTCACTTCACTGTATAATTGTAAGGGATTCGATTTAGGTCATACCTGAATGGTCTAGTGGTTTTCCCTACTTTCTTCAATTTACGTCTTAATTTTGTAATAAGGAATTCATGATCTGAGCCACAGTCAGCTCCCAGTCTTGTTTTTGCTGACTGTATAGAACTTCTCCTCCTTTGGCTGCAAAGAATATAATCAATATGATATCGGTATTGACCATCTGGTGATGTCCATGTGTAGAGTCTTCTCTTGTGTCGTTGGAAGAGGGTGTTTGCTATGACTGGTGGACTGGACTAAATGTTCGGTTTTACCATATGATGGTATGTAAAACCCCAAGCAAACTTATTGGCCAGCCCAGTGTATTTTGCAGTTTTTGATGTTGTTATAACAAAATTCACAAGTAAAGGATCTGATTTTTTCCCAAGAAGAGTGGTTTGTTATGAGCCACATGAGCTTGAGAGATCTGATTAATTACGTTAACAAAATCCCTCCCGTGACATGAATACATCCCATTTATATGCCTGGACCAGCTGTGTCCATGGAGCTGGGCAAGGGAGAATATGCCTGGGGGCTTCTCTGCTTGGTCGGCTTCCAGTCTTGGGCCTCTGTCTGCAGAGTTGGGGATTGGACTATGTGGAGAGTCCATGGGAGGCTGCTTATTGAAAGGGTTGCAATCTCGCCTTTCTTCCCACTCTTACCCTTCATCCCTATGTCTGCTTCCTGCGAGGGTCCAGCTGTCACCTCAGCTCCTTAGTCCTCCCTCTGGCCCCTCAAGATGTGTTCCTAAAGTACTGTTGTGGTCAGGTTTCCAGCTTGTTCCCCAGATCCTTTCTAACCAGGAGTGTGTTGGTTCACAATGGAAGTGCAGGAGAGGACAGATTTGTTGAAAACGTGCCGTGTTTCAACTGCTCTGGTTTAGCCTTTCGAGTGACCCCAGCCAGCACGTATTCCGTGATTTCTGTGGGAAAATGCATTTTGAGTTCCAAGAGCTGACTTTAAAATGGAACTGGGAATACATCCCATTTGTTCATTCGGTACGCTTTGTGGATTCGTATAGATAAGATGCCTCTGTAGCATTTTCTTCTGCAAGGTACTTAGTTTTAATGTATAACTTTCCATTCTCCAGGATGCTCAGGGAGTAGAGGAACGAGAAACGTTAGCAAGGATGGCAGCTAACGTGGAAAACACGGCGTCTGCCGACTCAGAAGCGTACATCGAGAAATACCTCAGGAGCGTGCTGGCGGTGGAGAATCTCCTCACGTTAGACCGCCTTCGCCAGGTCAGCTGATGGGGACAGGGCAGGGTGCCAGCCCAGCTCAACCCAGGGTTTGACTTTCCGCAATTCACAGTATTGTGACGTCTAAACTTTTGAAACCTCTTAAGTAGAGCATATTGATTTACATTAAACTTGCCGGGTGAGTCTTCGAAGATACAAAAATGACATTTGGAAGTTACTTTTTCCAAGACCCTAAAGGGTAGCTAGTTGCCTGGACAGTGCTGTGCTGTGTGCTCGGTCGCGTCTGACTCTGTGACGCCATGGACTGCAGCCTGCCAGGTTCTTCTGCCCATGGGGATTCTCCAGGCAAGAATACTGGTGTGGATAGCCATGCCCTCCTCCAGGGGATCGTCCCAGCCCAGGGAATCGAACCCAGGTCTCCCACAGTGCAGGCGGATTCTTTACTGACTGAGCCAGTAGCGGAAGGAAATACATCACTCTTGCTGGTTAAGAAGTATTTTACAAATTCCTTGACACTGGACAGTCGCCAAAGAAAAATGTAGCCCTGAGGCAGAATGTTGTGTCCTTTCTTGGCCTCCACAGCCTCAGAGTGGATCTCTAAGAGGGAAAACAGAGGTGCCAGCCGTAAACCCAAGGCTCAGAAGCTGTAAACATCAGTTTACGTAGCTATGTTGAAACTTTTAAAAAGGTTTTAAAGTTATTAATTTAGTGTGTGCCAGGTCTTAGTTGTGGCCTGTGGGTCTAGTTCCCTGACTGGGGATCGAACCTGGACCCCTGCTATGGGAGCACAGAGTCTTAGACACTGTGGACTACCAGGGAAGTCCCAAACTTTTTTTTTAATAAACAAAAATACTAATGAAACATAAAAGTGAATGGTCTGCTTTTCATAATTTTTTCTCCTGGGACTCACTTGTGGCCAGCTTCAGGGGAGCCATCAGTAGATAAGGAAAGGAATGAACCACATAACCTGTCAGCTGCTTAATTACCTTTGAATATTCCACAGTGACAGTAATTGGGTCATTCTGTTGTATGAAGTAACAGCTGTCATTTAAAGAACCAGGGGACTTCCCTGGCAGTCCAGTGGTTAGGACTATGTGCTTCCGCTACAGGGGGCATGGGTTTGATCCCTGGTCAGGGAACTAAGATCCCACAAGCTGTGTGGCATGAACACACCACTCCAGTAAGTAAAGAGCTTGGAATATGTCCACAGCTCAAAGCCTGCTTTAGACTCTGTTGCTCTGGAAGTGTGTGTCTCATGCGTGCTTTTCCTCTGTGTTTTCTCTGACCCACAGGAAGTTGCCGTGAAGGAACAGTTGACGGGAAAAGGGAAGCTGAGCAGGAGGAGCATCAGCTCTCCTAATGTGAACAGAGTGAGTGCGTGGGACCCCAGCCTGTGCTCAGCCCAGGACCTGCTTTTGCTCCTCCTCTTTCCTTGGGTAACTCCTTTCCATCCTTTAAGTCTCATCTCGGGTATCATTTCCTCCTCTGCACTGACTGTAGTTCTCACTTCTCTACCCCGTAGCATCGTTGCAGCCCTCCATCTCTGACCGTCCTAATGTTACACGGTAAGCATCCGTGTAAGTCCCTCTGGATTTGCTTCTCATTTATCTTCATACCTCGGGTGCCTGGCACAGTGACTGTGTCAGGTGAGCAAAGCTAACGTAGTGCCTGAGGAAAGCCGTTTGAATTTTCTAGCCTGAACTTAATTACTTTCAGGTTGAGGAGAAGTCTGGACCTTGTTTATAAACTCAGTTGCTCAAAGGTCATCCAGGGAGCATAAGTGAGTCAAGTCAGTTAGGTTTGTTTTGTCACGGTGTCATAAGTTTGTTGTTGTGTTTTAAAACATAGATAAAATTTACATGAATATGAAGCTTACAAATAATTCTTCGCATGAATATGAAGCTTACAAATAATTCTTCACAAAGAAATAATGCTTGAAACCCTGTGATTTATCTCTACTTTCCTTACTTTTGATAAAGAGGTGGATGTGAGAAATAGTACACTGTTGTCTGAACTTCACACCAAGGGAAACCATGGTATAAATGTTGAAATAAAGAGTAGCTGACCCTTAACCCTGGTGTTGGCGAGATCCCAGTGACAGACAGGACAGGATGGGTGTCAGGCTGGAGGGCACAGGTGGCTCCCTGAGACTGAGTGATGTCACTGGTGATCTCAGATGGAAAGATTGGGAACATTCTCAGACAGTAAAAAAAAAAAAAACCTCCCTTTAACTCAGATAAATATCTTCTCACTCCTTCAGAAAATGAAGTACTAAAATGCACTGAATGATGTACTAAAATCTCTGTATGTGCAGAGATTTTGTACTTAGAATCCTATGATTTAAAATAAGTAGTTTCTGTGTATACATTTACTGCAGTACCCAGAGAAAGGAGTCGTCAGATCAGGACACGATAAGGTAACCAGTGGGCTTCCCTGGTGGCTCAGTGGTAAAGGACCTGCCTGCCAATCAGGAGACCTGGGTTCAGTCCCTGGGTCGAGAAGATGCCCTGGAGAAGGAAATGGCAACCCACTGCAGTAGTCTTGCCTGGGAAATCCCATGGACAGAGGAGTCTGGCGGGCTACAGTCCATGAGGTTGCAAGAGTCAGATACGGCTTTGCAACTAAACAACAGCAACAACAAGGAAACTAGTAGCCTGGTATCCTTTACATAGAAGTGAATAAACAAATCAGGTGTCCCTTACTTGGGCCCAGTTGGCTATTACCACTATGTGAGCTGGACATCTGATCTTATACAAACCTGCCTTGTTCAAAGTGTTAATTCAATGAAAAACAAAAACAGCAACCGTGCCTAACAGGGTGCCGAAGGCCGTGAGTCTAGTCTGCAGCTTGGTCTTGGCAGCCTCTCTCATACCACCCAGCTTTAACATTCTGTTGATTTGGTTTTCTAAGCGATGTATTTCCAGGATCATGGATGTGTGTGCTTTTGCACACAAAGGGCTAATTCTCCTCTCCGTTCCCTCTTCAGTTGTCTGGCAGCCGCCAAGATCTTATTCCACCCTCCAGTCTGGGTAGCAACAAGGTAAGTGCTCAGAACTATTTTCTGTCAGTCTTAGACATGTTTCCCATCCAACTTTTCCTCCTCTCAAGTATCACACGCTCGTTGTGCATGCCAAAACTTCTTCCACTTTTCAATACTATGTGAAATTTATTGGAAAGTGTTTAGAGTTCATTTCTTTTTATCTGCCAGTTAAAATAGTGTTACTGAAACCTTATTGTTACTCTGCTTGTTAAGGGTTAAACAATTTAGTTGCTTAAGTTCCTATTCCTGTTGAAAACATATTCTTCCAGTTTGTGTCAGAAAAGGAACTTCATTTCAGATTTTTAATAGTTAAAATATGGATGAAGTAATTGAAAATTTGTGACGAATAAGACTATGTTTAAAAGTTAATATTATATGTTAGAAGAAAGAAAAATAAGGGAACAGAAATTTTATTAGCTGGGATGTATTTATGTACTTGTTAATATAGCTTTCCCCAATTTAACGAGTTTTAAGCATAGATAATTCACTATCATTTACTTAAAAGGATCACACTGAAAACAGTCATAGGTGGATGGTTGGATACGACTGAGATTGCACTAGTTCATCAATTCATTGACCCCCTTCCGTGAGTCTACAAGTGTGCTAGGGTTTAGCACTCCTCGATACAGGTCCACTGAAAGGTGTGATGGGCATAGCACAGTTATAATCACCTAAACCAAGCAGAGTGTTTGGAAAACTGTCATTATTGATATAATGAATAATTTTAAGGAAAACATAAGAAAAACCATGACTTTTTTTTAAATCCATCTAACCCAAATCCTCTATCATAAATTCATTGAAAAAAGTGGCCAAAAGATTTTCAGCTCTTCTCTCTTGCTAGTTTCTTTATGTTTAAATGGAAAAAAAGAATACAAAACAGTAATATCTACTTGAAAGAAAATTATTGTCTCATCTACGTTCAAATAGAATAAAGGAATATAGATGCTATAATAGAAGTATGCCTAGATAGAGTAGGAACCCAGAGGAGGACGTGGACACTCCTGTAGGCATTATTCAAGGACCAAGAAAGGCTGCAAAGAGGGGAACCCCTCTCCGCGCCGCTCCCCCCGCTGCCACCGCCAGAAGCTTAATGTTGAAGGATGATAAGATCCACCCAAGCCGAAGGGATTGAAGCAAGAGTGTGAACAGAAGCATGGAGGGAGAAGGAAGCCTGAGTCAAGCAGAGGGTGCAGTGCAGGGCAGAGCCCAGAGAGAGGGCCCTTGTTTCAAAAGTTGCTGTATGATGTATTGGGGAGTTGTGGGGGAGCTGGGCCACTTTCAGGCAGTCCACCTCGACCCCACTCATGTTCCTGGCTGTGGTCCATAAAATTACGTTAGAATAATGTATATAGTAGAAATGTGTACTGTTATCAACACACAAGTGAGGGTGGACAGAGCAGGTCTAGGGGAGAGGTCTCGGCAGTGGGAGGGGAGGGGAAGAGAGTCAGGACCCGCGCAGGAGAATGGAGCCTCTAGAGCTCTGGGGACGTGAGCGTCGAGGTGGAGCTGGGGGAGACTGGCTGGCATGGGTTCTGGGAACATAGTAGAGAGAAGAATGTGAGGAGGCAGGTTTGAGGAAGAAAATGATTTAGTTCAACTTTGGACAGAAGGTGTGTCAGCCAGTTCAGGGTTCTGGAAGCCTGAGCTGAACACAGATTGGGGAGCTCAGGGCCTGGTTGGAACAGTCAAGGATTCACCCGAGTCTCCTGAATTGGCCGTAAGAGGTTCAGACAGGGAGGCGAGGTTGTGTGGGGTGACAGTGATGTTTAAGGGCTTGTGCAGGGGGAGCAGCCGGCCAGGGTGACAGACGGGAGTCCTCAGAGACGAGAGGTAGTGGGGACAGCAGCTGGGAACCTGGAGGAACTCCTTCTGGATGCTTCAGAGACTGTACTGACTGAAGAGACTATTTTGGGTGTGAGAGCGAAGTTTATTGGAGGCCTTTTCCCAGGGCAGTCTCTGTGGAGGGTTGGGGAGAAGTTAGGACATGGGTTTTTGGTTGTTTTGGGTTTTGGTTTTTGTGGCCACAGTATACAGAATCTTAGTGCCCCAACCAATGATAGAACCTATGCAGGAGACACTAGTTCGATCCCTGGGTCAGGAAGAACCCCTGGAGGGCAGGTCATGGCAACCCACTCCAGTATTCTTGCCTGGAGAATCCCATGGACAGAGGAGCCTGGCAGGCTGCAGTCCATGGGGTCACAAAGAGTTGGACATGACTGAAACAGCCGAGCACACTTGCACCCCTGCAATTAAAGCATGAGGTCCTAACCACTGGACCACCAGGGAGTTTCTAGCAGGATGTATTAAATGAGTAAATAATGTCGCACGTTTTTTGTTACTCTACCAAGACCTTCCCCTTTTCAGTCATCTTGATGTCCTGGGGCCCCTGGGTTAGGGATAGGAAACTTAGTGAAGATGAGGGAAGTCTGATTTCCACCCTCTCAGGTTGTACTGGTGTCCTGGCACCGCCCCAGCTGCAGAGGGCTGGCTCTGCCTGCTCTGTGTCAGCGTGTTTCCCATTCTCATCAGACACCTCCAACAGTGAAGGACCCTTCTCTCCCACTGCAGCAGTTTGGAGTCTTCTGTCTCACCCCTCTGCATGGACAGTGTCCCTGGGCTCTGACGGACAGTGGCAGTCTTGTCAGGGAGAGCAGAAGGGCCAGCTTCCCATTCCTAACTGTGCTCCCAGGTCAGCCGTGGAGCCATCTCCTCATCTTCCTGTAGACTGTTGGCCCCCTCGGTTCTGAACAGTTACCAGGTACAGCCAGGCTTCCCTCCACCTCATCACTGTCACCCTGGATCCCTTGCTTCCTGCTGTGTCCATATCAGTAGGTTATATGAATGTCCATGTATCTAAATCAGAGACCCTTTGCTGTCACTAGGGGAGAGGTAGAGGAAAACTGCCCTAAGACAGGTTTAGTGGATGGACCTGTTGAATGAGTAAGGAGACTCAGGTGACAGAGGACCACACCTGATGTTAGGAAACAAAGCCATGAAACACTTGGCAGAGGATTTGACTCCAGGCTCACTTCAGCAGGGAGCACAGAGCAGCTGCCCCGTTTGCGGATGAGGGGCTCTCACTGGTTTTATCATCTAAAGCAGAGCATCTTAAAAGATTGTTAGAATAAATATTCTTAAAATTGTGTTTTCTTCCTAGAGAGTAAAGAAATCTTTCCCTCCACCAGTAGCAGCAAGGAACAGAAGAGTCCTCCCTTTGGCCTTTTAAACCAAACAGTGGTAAACTGCATCCAGAATGGCATTGCCTTGAATTCAGAATTGTTACAAAGCTGCCCGTAATAGCATTCCTCAGGATGGGGTAGTGTTTAAACTAGTTGATGTAAGAATCATTTAGATCCTATTAAAACCCCTTTATACAGCAGCAGTGCTTATAGAGGTAAGAAGTGACACGTACCTGAGGGCCATCGCCATGCTGTTTATAATGGCAGAAGATTGGAAACAAGTCACATGCCTGTTGGTTTGACCTGGTTAAATATGTTTTATCTGTGTCCATGTGCGCGCACACACACACAAATGGATACTATGCAGCTATAAAAATTATTAGGAACCCCTCCAGGTTCTAATATGGAAAGAGCACCAGGATACACTTAGTGATTAAAAATGCAGGGCAGCACAGTGTGCTGCTGTTTGTGCGGGAGTGGGGAGCGCGAGAGAAGAGTGTGTGTGGCTGTTGCTAGGTGTACACACGCATGCAGGAACCCTGTAAGGATGTATCATAAACAGATGCCGCTACTTCCTGTCTAGGGAGAGGGCGGGAGTGTGTGGGGACCTGAAGCAGGAGGCTTCTCATGGTGTGCCTTTTTATATTACTTGGTTTTCGGATCATGGGAACAAATTACCTACTGAAAGAATTAAAAGGAAAATATTGATATCCTCTACCCTTTATGGTAGGTAGATTTTATTCTCCTATAAGTAGTGGTTTGAGAAACTCTCCAGTTGCTTTATCTATAATAATTTTCACACAAAATCCTCGAGCGATTATTGAAGAAATTGTTTTGGAAAACCTCAGAGACTCATGTATTTTTCTTTTCTTTTGGGGACTTCCTGCATTCTTCAGTTTTCAGAGATCCAGGGAGAGGTAATTAATCCATTAGGTTTTTCTGAATGAGTGGGATACATGTATTATCCTCCTGTTGAAAGCATGCTTGCTTTTACCTTGAGAATGCGAATGCATTTTTAAATGTAGTTTTTACAAGACAACCGCATTTGACACTGTACTAGTTTTTTTTGGGCTCTTACCCTTTTGTAAAAATAACTTTGGAAGTCAGGATATACAGTTCTTCGTTCCCTGGGACTATGAAAATATCTGTCAGAAGATGCCAGGAATGAAGGCATCTGATGGAGTGTACGAGGCTCTGGGATGTGAGGGGGTAGAGTTAATTCATTAATGAAGCCGATGGTACGGTAAATGTTTGAGAATTTGTAAGACATCCTTTTCTCAAGCATGGGATGCAGGGGGAGAGGAGCAAAGGAAGAGCGGAAGTGCCTCGGGCCTTCCTTCAACACCACAGAACGCAGCCCAGTGGTTCCATCTTGGCCTCTTTGCATGGAGGTACTTAATACACAATGAAATTGAGTTGGAAATACAATTTTAGCCTGGAATCACTGCTTAAAATGCTAGAAACTGTATTTTAAAATAATTGAAAATTATAATCCTGTTGGTTGCATCTACCTTGCACACTCATGGGGACTTCTTTCTGGGTTCTCTGTTCCATTATCTATATGTCTGTCCCTCTTTCCTTGAGTATGGACTCAAAGCTATGGACCAGAGAACCTGGGGTGCTCTGTTGCCTGCCACGTAAATAACACAACAGTAAAATTAGTTCACATTACGTGAAAAAGCGGGAGAGCCGCAGAGGAGGTTCAGGTCTGCCTTCCCTCCTCATTTGCGTTAATATCATGGCAGAGATTAGTTGGGAGCAAAGTAACACTAAAAGCTGTGGCTGGGAGGCAAGAGCAGAGCTCACTAGGATCAGGGCTTCTGGGGAGGTGAGAGCAAGTGGTAAGGTACTGAAACCTTACCGCACCTTGGCCTCTAACACTTGGACTTTGGCCAGCCACATTTTGCCTGCCCTCATTCACTGATGCTCCATACCTATGAAAATTGGAATTGTTTACTGAGCTCCACCAAGATGGAATGGGTGAGCTAATTAATCTTAGAAAGATACATTGAATTTTTATTAGCTACCCTTAACTCTTAATTTCACCTTATGGCTTAAATCACTCTTGATAAGCTTTGCGATTAAAAATATAAAATATTCCTAATTGCAGTGATGCTTTTATTTACTGTTACTGGCTCTTTCATCATTATTGTTAGGCAGGTTTTTTTTTTTTTTTTTAATAGACATAACGAAAACCTAGCAAACTTGTTGTGACCAGTCTACCAGATTAGACTCATAGTTTAGTTGCAGAATTAGTTCCAACAGATCGTTTTTCCATTTAAACAATAGCTGTGTGGTGAGACTGTTTGTGATTTAAGAAACTCTGTCAAGAAGAAATAACTGATATTACTTACTAAAGCCATTTTAAATGAATCGTGTATTTTAAAATAAGTTAGTGAGATGTTTGTCATCTTCCAAATGCAGTTTGAAATGCAACTAAAAGTAGCCAGGGACGTCCCTGGTGGTCCAGTGGTTAAGACTCCATGCTCCCAGAGCAGAGGTCCTGGGTTTGACCCTGGTCAGGAAAGTAGATCCTGCATGCCACAATTAAGACCCGATGCAGCCAAATAAATATTAAAAAAAAAATTAGCCAAAAATCCGAATGACTGTTCAGTTAACAAAGCTGAGTTGCATGTTTTGGCTCCATCGCTTTCCTGAAAACTGCAATCATTCAGCCCCACACTGGTTATGGTTGGTGCCAAAGGGGAGTCACCTCTTCTTGAGCTGCGTTAGTAGCCGCCTGTGGACCTGGAGTGTCACTGGCACTTCATTTACCTCTTTGTCACTTTCCTGATCCAAGCCAGACCTCTGTAGAGAACACCCAAAGCACTTGTGTCTTTCTGGAGAACAGGAGCAGGAGAACTGGAGGTCCCTGCAGGGACCATCCGCGTCCTCAGGTCAGCTGACAGCCTTGTGCATTTTTTCCTGTTGCGTTTTGCCTTTAAGCATAATTGTTACCTTGAATAATGTTTTATATCTTCGAATTCAGCCTGTTAGCACAAATAATTCCTACTAATTATGAAGCTAGTTTAGGGACCCAAAACGAAGCCAGAATTTCCACTCTCACATCCTCCCTTCGTGGCTGATCCTGAAGGCTGATAGAGGTAAAAAAAAATGTCAGAAACATCTCAGAATCATCTTTCCAAGAGTTCTGTAATGGAGCATAGGTTGCAATGGTAGAAGTGTAAAGAAAAAAAAAAACATACTGAGAACTGAGCCCATATGATGACAGAAAGTTCCAGTGTCTGGCCAAGGCCTTTTTATTCATTATCTTGAGTTCATCTCTCTCTGAAGTACCTTTAACTGGGGTGCTTCCTTTTCTCTTCCCCAACATTTCAGTAGTGGGAGAATCACCCTGGAGTGGCCAAGGATATAAAATTTATTGTTATTCTTGTTGTTTAGCTGCTCAGTTGTGTCCAACTCTTTGTGACCCCATGGACTGTAGCCCACCAGGCTCCTCTGTCCATGGGATTTCCCAGGGAAGAACACTGGAATGGGTTGCCATTTCCGTCGCCAGGGGATATTCCCAACCCAGGAATTGAACTTGGGTCTTCTGCATTGGCTGGTGGATTCTTTACCACTGAGCCACCTTGGAAGCCCTGTAAATTTTATTAGAAAGACACTAATTGCCTTGTCCCTGGGGGGCAGTGTGTGTTGCTAGACCCTGAACCACAGATTCTGCTTCTGGAAAGAGAATGGATATATGCTGCCGGAGAAAAATCTAGTGAGTGATGTCAGTGGAGTGTCTCCCTAGAGATCCACGGGGTCAGAAAGAGGAGAGGGCAGTGGTTTATCATCCAAATTTGTTGTTCCCTCGGAAGCAGAGCCTATTCTGTCCCAGAGCGATTTGAGATACTCCATGTTCCCGTCTCTGGTCGGCAAGACTGAGATTTCTCAAGGTTAAGATGACGGTTAAGGGAGATGGATGAATGAAATGTCTCCGTTTTTCATTCTCCAATAGAGTTAGCAATATGGCTGAGGCGCTGTGTAAGTACGGTGAGCATCCTTTCAAAGGTTCTCACTTGAGATATTTGAATATACGAGACAGTAAGAGTTATTGCCTCTGTTCAGATTCGAGAGTAACACTGTGTGTGGGAGTGCCAGCTGGGAAAAATTACCTGGGAAGCTAGCAGAGCCCCGAGTGTGCCTTGGGGAAGAGGTGACACCTCTGTTATTTGTCAGTGGATGCACACCGCACAGCTGAGGGGCTGACTTCAAATTAGCTGCTTGGTTTTCCTAAGGGCCAGAGTGCTACTGTGTCAGCTGCCGAACAAGGAAGACAAGTCTAAAGTATGGAAACAAATTTATCCTCAAATTGAGTAAGTTGTCTTCAGAACAGCCAGGCATGACCTTAATCCCGTGAACACGGCATGAAGCTTTACATCCCCTGAGAAGTTCCAAAGTGTTGACCTCACTGTTCCGACACCCAATTATGACGTCCCAGGGCACACAGAGCTGCAGCTTCCCAGACAGATAATTCAAAGGCAGAAGACATTAATGAAACAAAGTATGTAAATCAGCGTGTGGTTCATAGTAACACAAACGCTCCTACAGTGATGCGCTCAGGGTTCATCGTCCTCATCAGCTCTTCATGTGTCTTTTGCTCCCTTGCTTCCTAATGCTGAGCATCCTACCACATTTTAAAATATAGAGTGCTGGGCTTCCCCGGTGGCTCAGTGGTGAAGACTTCACCTGCCAGTACAGGAGACACGGGTTCGATGTCTGGTCTGGGAAGATCCCACATGCCATGTGACAGCCGAGCCTGTGCTCTAGAGCCTGGGAACTGAAACTGCTGAGCCCACGTGCTGCAGCTGCTATAGCCTGTGCACTCTGGAGCCAGTGCTCCACAACAAGAGGGGCCCCCACAACGAGAAGCCCGAGCACCGCAACCAGAGAAGAGCCCAGGCAGCAACGGGGACTCTGCATAGTCCAAAATACACGAACATGGAAAAAAAATTTTCAAGTGCTGAGAGAGTTCCCTCAGAAAGTGGCTTTCTCTAAGTAAACAGGATCCGAATCACTTAAGGCTTATTGATTTTATGATCGGTACTTAGGTTGCCGCTAAAAGCAAATAGGTTTCCAATACATGTCGGCAACCTAAGAGGGCTTTCTACCTCCATCCATCTTCAGGAGCAGCAAAGAGCTTACTTTGCAGGCAATTTACTAATAAAGATGCAAGTTGATCGTCAGGGTCACTCATCTGGGGAGTAGTAGCTTAATCTAACAGAAAACACCATTTTTTTTTTTTTAACTGGGGTGGAAAAGAAGAGTGACTGTCAAAGGATCTAAAGAGGATGTACAGCTTTGAAAAGACTGGCATCTCCTCTCCATTACTGGTTTCTGTGCTGGTAGCCTGGGCGGAGGTTTATTTCTTTCCTGGGTGGGACTGATGTTCAAAGTGCTTTGGTGCCATGACCATTTTTATGGCTCACCACAAGTTCTAGAAAAGTAAGTTACTCCATTACCTGATGGACATTGTTCTTGTATTCTGCAACAAAATCTCTTTCATGAGAGTTTACAAGACAAGTTAAAGTCAATCCTAAAGGAAATCAGTCCTGAATATTCATTGGAAGGACTGATGCTGAAGCTCCAATACTTTGGCCATATCATGCAAAGAGCTGACGCATTAGAAAAGACCCTGATGCTGGGAAAGATCGAAGGTGGAAGGAGAAGGGGATGACAGAGGACGAGATGATTGGATGGCGTCGCTGACTCGGTGGACATGAGTTTGAGCAAGCTCCGAGAGTTGGTGAAAGACAGGGAAGCCTGGCCTCCTGGAGTCCAGGTCGCTAAAGAGTCAGACACTGCTGAGCGACTGAGTGACAACAAGACAAGTTGAAAGAACAATCAGATTTGTTAATTCAGAGACCTGTGTTATTGGGAACTTGATGACTGCTTGGTTTGGGCTTAACTAGAACTCATTTTTAGCATCTGTTAAAAATGAGAGGCTTGGTAATATACTGTTCTGGAGTGTTTCTTTCATGAGTGGTATGTTAGCGGAGAAGAAACCTGAACGGTATTAGAGTGGTTCCTGGGTTTCAGTCTAGAATCTGAAGTGAAAGAAGGTATCTTGAGACTTCTGCAGTGGTCCAGTGGTTAAGGCTCTGCACTTCCACTTCAGGGGGCGTGGGTTCGATCCCTGGTGGGGGAACTAAAATCCCACATGCCATGTGATGTGGCCAATAAATTAAAAAAATTTTTTTTAATAATTTTAATTTGAAATTAAATTAAAAAAATTTTAAATAAAAACATTCCTTTGGGGGGAAAAAGTGTATCTTGAGGCACAAAAGCAGAAAGGGCCTAAGGAGCAGGCAGAAGGAGCATTTCAAAAAATATCTTATTATATCCATGTTTTGTGAGACGCAGTATGATACAGGAGAAAGAGTGTTCAGTTCAGTTCAGTTGCTCAGTCATGTCCGACTCTTTGCGACCCCATGAATTGCAGCACGCCAGGCCTCCCTGTCCATCACCAACTCCCGGAGTTCACTCAGACTCACGTCCATTGAGTCAGTGATGCCATCCAACCATCTCATCCTCTGTCGTCCCGTTCTCCTCCTGCCCCCAATCCCTCCCAGCATCAGGGTCTTTTCCAATGAGTCAACTCTTCGCATGAGGTGGCCAAAGTACTGGAGTTTCAGCTTTAGCATCATTCCTTCCAAAGAAATCCCAGGGCTGATCTCCTTCAGAAAGAGTATTAGGAGACTATAAATTATAACTGAAGGGGATATCCAAGTGGGAAGTATTATTAGCGAGATCAATTCTGTAAAGGAGAGGAATAGTATTATGCTGTTAACAGTATTATGCTCAGGTAATCAGATTTTTCATGTCTTCAGCAAGAATAAAGCTTTAGCAATGTGTAACATTTTTCTCTTCAATATCTTTAAATTTTTAAAAAATTGATTGATAAGTCAGAATGACCGATTTTGTCCTTAATAGGGCCGGTGGGAAAGTCAACAGGACGTATCACAAATTGCAGTTTCCAAAGGAATCGCTCCAGCCCTCCGTTCTCCCCAAAGTAACCATTCTCCTGATCCAGGTCAGTTATGTTTTTGTTTTTCAATCACTCTCGTGAAATATGAGTATCTTTCAGAAATAGTTTAAAATTTAAAAAAATCATTTAAATCAGGATTTTCTACTAAGTCGTACTAGTTAATGCCTATTTGAGTTTCACCCTTTTTTTCCTGTACCTTTATTGACTTACTTATCTTTGGCTATCCGGGGTCTTCGTTGCGGGCTTTTCTCTAGTTGCAGCGCATGAGCGCGCCTCTCTAGTTGCTGTGCTCGGGCTTCTCTTGCTGTGGAGCGCAGGCTCTAGACTGCAGCAGCTTCAGCAGTCGTGGCTCCTGGGCTCCAGGGCACAGGCTCAGTAGCTGTGGTGCACGAGCTTTGTTACACTGAGGCATGTGGGGTCTTCCTGGCTCAGGGACCAAACCCATGTCTCTCCTGCATTGTCAAGTGGGTTCTTTACACTGAGCCACCAGGGAAGCCCCTCCCTTTCTTATCATAATATGTTGAGTCACATTGTTTTGAATGTTGACTTTATCTTGCTTTCCTGTGAGAAATGATGTGTTGATCATGGTGTGTTGTCCTTCATATTTGTTTGATTCTGTTTGCTAATATTTTGTTTAGAGTTTCATGTATGTGTCCTACGGTGAATATATATACCTTTTTCATAACTATGTCTTTGTTTAGGGTTTTGGTATCATGATTATATTGATTTCATAAAGTGATGAGAAAGATTGAGGGCAGGAGGAGAAAGGCGACAGAGGATGTGACGGTTGGATGGCGTCACCGACTCCATGGACATGAGTTTGAGCAAATTCCAGGAGATAGTGAAGGACAGGGCTGGCATGCTGAAGTCCATGCGGTCACAAGGAGGTGGACACGGCTTAGCAACTGAACACAAAATGATGAGAAAAATTTCATCATCTTTTACGATGAAGTTCCTGAGCTCATGTGAACTTGGTCTTACTACTTCCTTAAACGTTTGATAAGATTCACCAGTGACACTCTCTGGGTCTGGAATTTTCACTGTGGGAAGATTTGAGATCATGACTTCAGTTTCTTTAATGTTTAACTTTTTCTGTTTCTTTGTAAGTAAGTTTTCAAAGATGGTTTTTTAGAGAAGTTTCTGTTTCATCAGATTACTTGATTTTCATAAATGTTAAAGTTTCCTTTGTTGATCTTTTAATGTTTATAGAATCTGTCAAGCTCCTTCTTTTTATTCTGAATAGATAATTTTTATTTTCTGTTTTTCTTTAATACACTTGAGACTGGTTTATCAGTTTTCTTAATCTTCCCACAGAGCCAAACTTGATTCTATTTTCTGTTTTGTTGATGTCTGTTACTTCATTTCACAAATTTGGGCATGATGTGCTTTTATTATCATTATATTCCAGATATTCTAATTTCTCTGTGATTTATTCTTTAACCCATGAATTACTGGGTACCATGTTAATTCAGTTTTTTTATATCTCAAAGGTGTATTATTATTATTGATTTCCTTTTAAATTCCATAATGTGCAGAGAACAGACTCTTTAAAATTTCAGTCTTTTAAAATTTTTTGAGACTGTGTTCTGTCTTGGTGAACATTCTGTGTGTACTTGGAAAGGTCTCTTCTGTTTTGGGGCACAGCGTCCTGTGTATGTCAGTTAGGTGTTGATGTCCTTGTTCAAATCTGCTGTAATTTTACTGACTTTTCCCCCCATATTTGTTCTATCAATCATTGAGAAAAGGCATTGAATATCTATAGATGCTTGTGAAATTGTCTATTTTTTCCTATAATTATATCAGTTTCTGCATAATTAATTTAGAATCTCTGTTATTGGGTATACACACATTGAGATTGTTTTTCTTTTTTTTTGCTGATAAAGTGCTGTTTCTCCTTACGACATGTCCCTTTATCTTTCTGGTAATACTCTGACTTTGAAATCTGTCTTGCTTGATGTTAGTATCACCACACCAGTTTTCTTTTGCAGATTGCTTGCATGGTGTATCTTTTCCTCAGTCTTTAAACTTTTAGCCTATGTGTATCTGTAAGAGTGATTATCTTATAGACAGCATATTTAGGTATGGAGTTTCTTTTTTAATCTTGTCTGACAATTTCTGTTTTTTAATTGGAATGTTTAGTTCTTTTACATAAAATATTATGTCTGCCGTGTTGCTCTTGGTTTCTATTTGGCCTTTTTATTTATTTCCACTATAATCTTTTTTGTTCTGTGTTAATTGAAAAATATTTTATAGTATTTTATTTTATCTTTGGCTTTTTTAATACCTGTATTTATTTATTAGGGCTTCCCTGGTGGCTTAGTGGTAAAAAATCTGCCTGCCAATGCAGGAGACATGGGTTCAGTCCCTGGGTCGGGAAGATCCCCTGGAGGAGGAAAGGGCAACCCACTCCAGTATTTTTGCCTGGAGAGGAGCCTGGCAGCCTGCAGTCCATGGGATCACAAAGAGTCAGGCATTCAAAGAGACTTAGTGACTGAAAACAACAAATGACATTTATTTATTAATGTCTTTGTTAAAGAATTCCAGTAGGTACGCTTAACTTTACCACAGTCTTCTTAGAGTTAATAATCTATCATTTCACACTGCATAATTATAAGAATCTTGCATCAGTATAGTTCCATTTTCCTGTTCCTCCAGTCCTCGTATTTTATATTATTGTTTTATCTTTTGCTTTTACAGGTGTTATGCACTCACCTTACAATGTTATACATTTTTTTGTTTTCTTTAAAACAGCTATTTGTCTTTTAAGGAAATTAAGAGACTATAGATAATCTTTTATATTTTCCTTTCTATTTATTATTTCTGTCACTATCTACTCCTTCCTGAAGAATCATATATTCATCTGATGCTGTTTCTCTTTAGCCTGATGGATATCTTGTATTATTTCTTATTGTACAGTTTTCCTTGTGAAGGAAGATCTCTCCTTTTGAGAATGTCTGTATTTCATTTTTTTTTTGACAGATATTTTCACTGGATAGAGAATTCTTAGTTGGTAGCTTGTCCTCTTTTAGCACTTCCGAGACACTGCGTCATCTTCAGACTCCTTTTCTGGTGACAACTCAGCCGTCATTTATGTCACTCCCCACATGAAATGTGTCTTTGTTTACATAGTTTGCTTTCCAATTTTTCTCTTTATTTTTTGTCTCAGCAGTTGGGTGATGATGTTCTTAGGTGTAGTATTTTTAGTGTTTATCTTACTTGGATTTCACCAATGTCCTTGGGTCTCTACACTGGGGTTTCCCCAACAGTTTGGGGAAGTATTCAACTGTTAGTTCGTTACATTTTTTTCCTCTGTTCTTTTCTCTCTTTCTACTCCATTTGAAAATCTAATTGCACACGTTATATTGCCCTATGAGTCTCAGAAACTCTATTCTATTTTTCATCTTTTTATCTTATTCTTGTTTCTTCTGATTGGATAATTTCTACTGCCATTTATAGTCTTCTATTAAGCACAAGCAAGAACTTTAAAATTTCAGTTATATTTTTAGTTTTTAGAATTTCCATTTGCTTCTTTTTTAAATAGTTTTAACTTCTCTGCTGGTATTTCTTTCCTTTTTATATATTAAGGCTGTATTATTCTTTCAATCCTTGTACCTATGTATAAAAGGCGCTTTTAAAATCCTCGTCCGCTCAGTCTAGCATCAGGACCAATTTCACAGTCTGTTTCTGGCTGTATTTTTCTTGACTATGAGTCATACCTAATGAGTTTTGACAAATTTGTTTACTAATGTAACTTACACCACAGTCCAGCTGTAGACGATTGTGTGACTCCGGTTACTCGCCACAGTCGGTCAGTGTTCGGATCTCAGTGTTTCGCCTGTTCTTCGGTTTCATTAAACGGAATCGTATTGTGTGTACTCTTTTGTGCTGGGCTTGTTTTGCTCAGCGTATCTGTTGAAGTCATCCGTACCTTTGCACGTATCAGCAGTGTATTCTTTTTTACGAGACAGACTTCACTGTCACAGTGGAATTTATCACAGTTTTAACCAGCCCTCCTGTTTATCCACATTTGGTTTGTTCCCACTTTTTCACTATTGTGACTGAAGCTTGTTTGTGTATCAGTGTTTTAGTAACATTTCTGTCCAGTAAATACCCAGGGTGAAATTATTTGGTCGTAGACTACTACTTTGTTTTAAAATTCCATAAATTAAAAAAAATGCTAATGAATGTTTATTTGGTTTATATATTTACTGCTTGGTTCTGCTCATGGTTGCTTCTTGCTCCTCCTCACTGCATTCTTCTGAGTTGAGTTTCTTTTTTAGTCATCATATTATCCATCATCAGTGGTTTTAGCAATGATCTTTTTTTTTTAGTGACAAACTCTTTCTTGTGTATGTTTAAAGCTTTTATTTTGCTCTCACTCTGAAGAATCCTTCTACTGTGGAAAATATCAGGTATATAAAGTAGAAAGAGTGACATGAGGTGCCCTCAAGTGCCCCGTGCTGACTTCAGGATGATCAGACTATCACTGGGCTTACTTATCTGTGCTCCCACTACATCTCCACATCTGCTCAGGATGACTTTGAAGCAAATCTCAGACACTGTCTCATCTGTAAATGTTTGTACATATATTTCTAAAGGAATACCCACAGTGACATTTCAAGAAGAAAAATTAAAAATAATCACAAAATATTATTAAACATCTAGCCAGTGTTTAGAGTTCCCCATGTGGATCCAAGAGTATTTCTTAGTTATTTTGAATGAAAATTCAAGTAAAGTTCACACACTATGGTTAGTTGATACGTCTTGGGGCTTCCCTGGTGGCTCAGATGGTAAAGAATCTGCCTGCAGTGCAGGAGACCTACTTTCGATCCCCAGGTTAAGAAGATCCCCTGGAGAAGGGAATGGCTACCGACTCCAGTATTCTTGCCTGGAAAAGTCCATGGACAGAGAAGCCTGACGGGCTACAGCACATGGTGTTGCAAAGGGTTGGACATGACTGAGCGACTAACATACACACACACATCCGTTTAGTTAGTGTGTGCCTCTTCATCTTTTTTCCCTGTTGCGTTTGTATTTGGTGAAGAGACCAGGTTCTGTGCCGTAGACTGTACATTTTTATTTTTGCCATCCTCACCAAGTTATTTAAGCATGATAGTCTGCCCAGTGTATTTCCTGTAAACTGGTGGTTAGATCTGCAGCCATGGTCAGATTCAGGCTAGTTTGAGGCAGGGGCAGAAGGTAGGATAAATGAATGAGCACTTCCCTTAGGAGACATATCATGTCTGATTGTCTCTCCTTTTGTGATCAGCCTTTGGTTAATCATTGACTAGATATGTATTTGATTAGGGATCATCCTCACTCTGGGCTTCTCTGGTGGCTCAGTGGTGTAAAGAATCCACCTGCCAGTATAGGATATGTGGGTTCAGTCCCTGGGCCGGGGAGATCCCCTGGAGGAGGAAATGGCAGCCCACTCCAGTATTCTAGTCCATGGAGTCGCAGAGTCGGACAAGACCGAGTGAGCACACGATACACGTAATACTGTTCTGTTTTTAGTATTAATTTCCCAGTATACCTTTAAAATTTTTATTGTTTGTTTTGCTTACAAACAATGTTTGGCCAGTTTACAGTAAGGAGAGCATCTCTGTAATCGCTTTTGCCTTATCCCTTTTCCTTTCGATATTTTCGGCAGGACTCAGTAGCCTCGCAGCCTCCTACTTGAACCCGGTGAAGTCTTTGGTGCCGCAGATGCCGAAGCTGCTAAAGTCTCTCTTCCCCGTCCGTGACGAGAAAAGGGGCAAACAGCTGTCTCCCCTCGTGCATCAGGTAAAAGCATTGGGAGGGCGCACGTGCTCCCAACGGGTCGCTGGCCCAGCCCTGCTCCCTGTGCGCTGAAGCTGGAGGGGAGAGGGGAGTGGGGGTGTCAGAGCTGGGCTTTCAGACCTGGTGAAAGCTCTGATAATTTCTCTTCCACTCTCGTCGAAGAGAACAGAGCTGTTTAAACGTATTGACACTCTCAATCCTTTTTGCTTTTAAAAAATGCCAAGTACGCTCCTAATGTGATTTATGGTAATATCACTTAGAGCAACAATAGTGAAATTTATGAAGTGCACTTAGTGTTGTTTGTATATTGCCAAACGGAAAATGTAATTCTATTTTTAATTCTTGATTTCATTTCTAATTTCAAACAATTTAACATCATCCCCGTCCTTGCCGCTCAACGTTTTTCCTCTACTGTGGTTTACCTGTTCTTTCAGTTAAATATGAAAAGGGATCACTTGTCTTAGGCCTGTTTTTCTTGAAACTCTCTACCCAGCCTTAGAAGAAGTTTCAGAGAAGATGTGAAAGGGTTTTCCAGATCATCAGGAAACTGCTTGTATGTGATGGTGCATGGGAAGCCTGTTGGAAATGCAGTCTCTAGCCTCCTCTAGGTGTGAATTCAGCAGAAAATGATAAATGAGGATTTATTTATACTCATTCAAAAACACATATAATGCAAGTTCAGTTGTTGAAATAGGTCTTTTGACATCAGCTTCTCCGCATTCACTGAAACATTCAAGCTGCAGAAGTGCAGGCGAGTCCTTGCCTGAGACCTTAACTCTTTAAAAGAATTTTCTAAGTTCATGAGTGTATATTCGAGGTAATAGTTTTGTAAGGCTGCTGTGCAGGTATTTTTTTCAAGCTAGCAGTATATGAGCATATTATACCAGCGTAGATTCATATTGGATGAAAAAAATTAAACTTTGAGATTTTGGAAATGTTTAAATTTAACTGGGCACATAAAGGGTGCCTGACTGTTATCAGGATGAATCTGAGATGGTGAGAGCTAAAAGAAACAGCCAACCTGCTACTTGGGGGTAGGCAACAAGGATTTTTCCAGGCTTTGTTCTTGCGCACCTTATTTTGTTCTAAACTGCTGTGTTGTTGTTTCACAAAGTATGATTCATGGACTGTTTGTGCCAGAATTTCCATAGTAGCTTTTTAAAAAGGTAACTTAAAAATATGGCCTGATCTTAGAACCCATTCCTCACCTTGGGCCACCTGATAATCTGCATTTATAAGTAGCAATGGAGAAGGAAATGGCGACCCGCTCCAGTATTCTTGCCTGGAAAATCCCATGGACAGAGTAGACACGGGCTACAGTCCGTGGGGTAACACAGAGATGGACACAACTTAGCAACTAAACAACAACATAAGTCAGTTCAGTTCAGTCGCTCAGTCGTGTCCGACTCTTTGCAACCCCATGAACCTCAACATGCCAGTCCAGCTCCCGGAGTCCACACAACCCATGTCCATTGAGTTGGTGATGCCATCCAGCCATCTCATCCTCTGTCCACAAGGTGATTTTCAGGGCTTCCCAGTGGCACTAGTGGTAAAGAATCCATCTGCTAATGCTGAAGATGTGGGTTCGATCCCTGTGTTGGGAAGATGCCCTGGTGTAGGAAATGGCAACCCTCTCCAATACTCTTGCCTGGCAAATCCCATGGACAGAGGAGCCTGGTGGGCTACAGTCCAGTCCATAGGGTCGCAAAGAGTCACACGCGACTGAGCACACACACACGAGGTAAGGTGATTTTCATTCACATTTAATTTAAGTTTGATAGCCACTGTTTTTCAGTTGCTGTTTGGTGAAGACAAAGTTACGTAAGCTAAAGGAAATTGGAGTCACGTTAGAAGTCAGTGACTCAGATGACCAGAGTTACAAGTATTCTTTTAAAGTTGCTTCAAGGTTTTGATGTAAGTCAGAGCACCTGTTACCATAAGAAGTAACCTTTCTTCTCTTGCCAGTGAGCGACTGGTTCTTCCGGATATGAGAGGAAGAGCAGTGGTTTAGAAAGCAGTCTAGTGGTTGGTGGAAACTGCAGTGCGCAGTGTCCAGGTTAAGAGAGGTAACTTTGAAATACTTTGAAGATACCTTAAGTAATATTCATTCAATTTATTTTATTTGAGCATATATGTGCAAAGGCCTTCCCAGGTGGTGTTAGTGGTAAAGAACCCCCCTGCCAGTGCAGGAGATGTAAGAGACCCGGGTTCGAGCCCTGGGTCAGGAAGATCCCCTAGAGGAGGGCTTGGCAACCCAGTCCATTACTCTTGCCGGGAGAATCCCATGGACAGAGGAGCCTGGTGGGGTACAGTCCACAGGGTCGCAGAGAGTCGGACACGACTGAAGCAACTTAGCACGTACACGCAAAGGTATTGGAGAAAGCGGCCCCCAGTGCTTCATGTTTCATAAATAAATGAAAACGTAAACACAAAAGTAGCCTTATTGAAGGTGCCCAGTGGTGGATCTGAACTGTTCCCAGTTGGTTTATGAAACCACAGTCCCTTGAAGGACCATTGCTCGAGGTCACCAGAGTCGCATCTCTCTCGCCGCACTTCTCAGTCCTCCTCTGACTTGACAGTCGTGCAGGAAGCATTTTCATCTCTGGACTTCAGCACTGAGCCCTTCGCCTGGCTTCCCTCGTTGACTGCTCCGTCTTTCTCAGTTTCTGCCTGTTCTGGGACCCTTTGTTCCGTCCAGCTGCTAACATTCAGGGGTTCCAGAGCACCCTCCTGGGTGACCTCATCCACCTCTGTGGCTTATACTGTTTATGCACTGATGATGCTCACATTTCTGTCTCCAGCCCAGGCTTCGCCCCTGAGCTCTGGCCTCGTGGAGCTAACTGCCCGTTCAGCTTTTCCACTTACAAATCAATTAGACTTTCACATTTTACAAGTTCATATCATTGCTGTCGGTTTCAGCTCACAAGTCTGTTTACTTCCAGCATACAGAATACTTCTGAAGTATTAATGTATGCCCATCTCAGCGTATAGCACAGATGTCCACCTTGTTGCTTCACCTCACAAATAGACCATCAGTAAAGTTTTATAGGTACCACTTTCAGTGTGATGACTCCATTTCTCATCACTCATCCAAGCCATCGTCTCTGGCCGTGATTATGCAGCAGGCTACCAGCTGATCAACTGATGCTTTTTGCCTCACTGAGTCTGTTACTCACAGAGAAGCCAGAAGCCAGAGTGAGCTCCCAAGGCCTTATATTAGTTCATGGCTTGGAACCTTCCATTGCTTCTCACTGAATAAAATCTAAATTCCTTACTGTGGTTTACAGAGTCCTGTGTGATCCAGCCCCTGACCTTTCATCTTTATTCCCTTTTTTTCTTCTTTGTGCACCACGCTAGGCCATACTGATTGGCCTTTTTGTTGTTTGTTGATCTCATGGACACATGAAGCTCCTTTTGGTCTCAAGAGTTTTCTTCCTTGCATTTCCTTCTACTTGGAATGCTCTTCCCCAAAGTCTTTGTGTGGTTAGTAAGCCTCTAGGAGACTGGTCTGCTACTGTCAGGGTCAAGAAAGGCCACGGAAACAAATACGCTTGAATTTAGAATGTGTTGGACCGACCAAACTAAAAGAGCAGCCTCTACCGTACAATACAGTGTATTCCCTTATTTAACTTTTTGTTGGGACTTAAATTTATATGTTTACTAGTTATCTCCTCTACAATGTAATCCTTGAAGGAAAGTGTATGTTGGTTGACCATTGATGTATGTTCAGATGTTAGTATTAGATAGTTGGAATATACCCAGTGTAAAGGACTGTGGTTAATGTTCAGAGGTGAGGGAATTGCACCCAAGTGGGGATTTGAGATATCAAGGCTTATTCAGGAAGTGTCTTTCTTAGACTGATGCAAGTTCCACTGAAGAACTGTTCTTAAAGTTGTTCAACTATTCTTAGTTGATCAGAGATGCTTCTGTTCTTCTCATTTTTGCTATCTTTACTAAAGCTTTTAGAGAAGTAAATTATAATTTTCACTATCAGTATGGAGACAGTGTCGATCTAGAGAAATACAGAGACAATATCAATATAGAGGTTTCTCTTACTAGGGCCACTTTAAATATGCTTTAAGTCATTACCACCTAAATGATGTTTCATCCTTGGAAATGGGGCACTTTTGCAACAATGGAATCTCAAAATAACACCCAGTACATTGCTGTACCGACGAGACTTTTTTTTTAGTGTTTTCCAGTTTTTCACAGCTATCATCACTATAATGGCATCCTATTCACTTGGAAATCAGACTTGATCCCCCAGAGTTGAAGTTCTTACTTTTTTCTCTCTCTGTGGACCCTCCGAGTCCTTCAGGAAAATAGCTGGCTTATTGCCACCCAGTCTTTGCCTCTGCTTTTTTCTGCTGTTGCCCAGAAGTTAAGGATTCTTTACTCTCCTAGGCTTTCTCCAGTCCTAACAGCTAAAGATGTCAGCTCTGTCTCTTACAATAAATGCCTCATCGTTCTTCAGTGGTCTTGCCAGGGTCTTGCTGAAGTGGGGAGCCCAGAAGTGATACTGTAATCCCTTTGCTTGAAAACAGTGTGCCTATTATCGTCCTCTTCTGACTAATGTGCTTCTACCAAAGCGGCACATGAGAGCACTTTTGGTTTTTTTTAAGGAAAGTTTCAGTTCATTGTGCTTCTGGTCAGTTAATGTTCCCCCTTTTCATTTGCTTGTTTATTTGCTTACTCTCTGGCCAGTGCACTTCTCTTTTTATTATCACGTTGACTTCCCTGGTGGCTCAGACAGTAAAGCGTCTGCCTGCAATGTGGGAGACTTGGGTTCGATCCCTGGGTCGGGAAGATCCCCTGGAGAAGGAAATGGCGACCCACTGCAGTACCCTTGCCTGGAAAATCCCATGGACGGAGGAGCCTGGTGGACTACAGTCTATAGGGTTGCAGAGTCGGACACGACCAAGCAACCTCACTTCACATGTTGTTTAGTCGCTAAGTCATGTCTGACTCTTCTGTGACCCCGATAGACTGTAGCCCACCAGGCTGCTCTGTCCATGGGATTTCCCAGGCAAGAATACTGCAGTGGGTTGCCATTTTATTATCCAGGGGATCTTCCCAATCCAGGGATTGAACCCAAGTCTCCTGCTTGGCAGGCAGGTTCCTTACCACTGAGCCACCAGAGAAGCCCCTTCATTGAAGCATAAAAATACTTAAATAAGAATCTTCAGGTTCAGGCCTAAAATTTGTCAGCTTGATTTTGTTTCAGCATTCCTAGGTTAGCAAGATATCCTTTGAATAATTAAAGGTACATTGGTTCTTATTAGCATCTGCAAACTTTTGAAGGGCATACTCTGCATTTGAGTCACAAACAAAATATGGAACATTAAGCGTGAGAGAGTGCTCTGTCATATGTGACTGGAGCTTCCTCCCCAAGCCACAGAGTGGCCAGTGGACGTGTTTCAGCTCTGCCTGTTCAGTAACTGCCACCTCCTACCCCCGTTTTCCCCTCTCTCTACCAAGGAGATTATAGGAGGTTTTGTTAGATGCATTATGGAAACAGAGGGACACCATGCCTTCCTCTGTATCACTAATCTAGTGAGACTAAGATAAAATTTATGCTGATGAACATTCGCCACCACCCTGCCTGCTGCCTGGCTTTGCTCTACCCCAGTGTAAGGTGTCTAGTGTATCATAAAGAAATACACATATACTCCAAGTTTGCTCTCTATTTTGGTTCTCATTTTTATTTGCTGCTAGTGACTCGTTAGTGCATTAATTTCAATGGCCTATATAAATAGTCATTAACTAATTAATACCACACTAAAAAACTTAGCACAGATTTTAGAATAACGTGTAAGATAGAACCCAGAAAAATAGAAATCAGTGCATATGCCTAAAAGAAAGCTGGATCAATTCTCCCAATACAGGAAGGGATAAATATTGATATGAACATTGCATACAACTTAGAGACAATAAATAGATAGTAACACTGCTTGAGATTTGTAATGTGAGATGGTACAAAAAACTAAACAGAGGGGGAGCTTCCCTGGTGGCTTCAGTGGTAAAGAATCTGCCTGCCAACGAAGGAGACACGGGTTCAATCCCTGGGTTGGGAAGATCCCACATACTGA
The DNA here is from genome assembly GCF_029378745.1 of Bos indicus. Classification (NCBI taxonomy): domain Eukaryota; kingdom Metazoa; phylum Chordata; class Mammalia; order Artiodactyla; family Bovidae; genus Bos; species Bos indicus. Next base: position 9,451,390 of record NC_091767.1, read on the forward strand.
GGAGCGACTGTGCTCTAGAGCCTGGCTGCTACAACTATCAAAGCCTGAAGGCCCTCATGCCCATGCTTCCCAACAAGAGAAGCAATGAGGAGCCCATGCACTGCAAGTAGAGAGCAATCCCGATCACTGCAACTGGAGAAAAGCCTGCATGCAGCAGTGAAGATCCAGCACAGCCAAAAACAATGAAGAAATAAAATTTAAAAACTAAACAGAAATCCCCTAAAATCCATTAAATCTACTACACAGTGGAACCGCAGAGACAGCACAGAGTAACACAGCAGGCCATAGAGTAAGGTAGGCACACTCATTTCTTTTCGTTTTCAAAGCCATTTCTCTCTGTTTCCCACCTAACTGTGATGAAAGATCTTAAAGCTTCTTGCTTTTTCTGTTTCTGTCCCAAGTTAGTTTGGAGACTTAACCTCCTTCTCTGGAAGAGTCACAGTAGCAGAGACACAGCAACCTAAACACACGCCTGGATTCTCTCTGGCCTCATTCGAGGACACTTAGATCATTGCACGTAGCTCTGGGTGCCTTACTACTGGACGTCCGTTGACCAACTGGAATTATTTCAGAGAATAACATCAGAAATGATTTATGAGGAAGGATTAAAGGAGTTATTTATAGCTTGACCGAACAATGACTGAGAGAGCTGACTGTATAAGCATTCAAGGGATGGCAACACAGAAGGCGGGGAAGAATCGTATAAGGATGGTTCCAGGAAAACAGCAGAATGAAGGGCGCAGAACAATGAAGTGATATTAACGAAGAGAAGGCAACAACCGTGCACCAGCACAGTGATTTATAGACAGCAGGGTCCTCTCCCAGCACCGCTATGGATTTCAGTCACTTCTGTTTTTTAAAAAATAAGATTTTGAAAATGTAAAAATATTCCCAGTAAGAACCGAGGAATGAAATAGGTCCTGTTTCTACCAGTCATATTTCCTCTTTTCTTTGTTAGATTAGGTGGAAGAGAAGCAGAAGTGATGAAGGAATGATTATTAACAAAAAAGTACTTTTAATCAGAGTGTCCTTGACATTTTCAAACAAGAATGTTCAGTTCCGTCCCTCATGCAAAGATACAAACACACAATCGCTAATGAAAAGATTAGTGTTTATTAACTTGTTCTTTGGAATCAGCAGGTTCTCAGATCAAGATTCTATTATTTGGGGGGGCATATTTCAGTATTTGAGAAGATGCATGGATCTTTTCTTGTAAGATCAAAGTTAACAATTCATCCTGAGGAATAAATAAATTTATAAAGAAATAAAATAACAATTTTAAGGAAGTCTTTAAAGACAGAGTTTCTCATATTTTCAAAATCATGGCTTGAACATATTTATAAAACTTATGTTTCTCATTTTTATGGAGATTTTTTCTTTTTTTTGTAATCAATTTCTGTCTGAGTTCCAGAAATGCAAAAGATACAAGCACCGAAAGAGGTGGCAGCTGACAAAATTGCTGTCTTTGACCTTCTGATGCAAGTTTAGTAACGAATCTGGAAAATAATGAACTGCAATTAATGAAATCTGCACTCATATTCAAGTGTGTTTCTCAGACAGCACATAAAATAATTGAAAGAACTTCCTGCTCTCTAATTAGTTAGATTGAATTAATTTGGCATAATAGCTTTTTTCATGTGTCTAGAAGTTGGTGTTCAGATGAAGCTATTTATGTACTTCCAACTTCTGAATTCCAGATGGCATCTTTGGTTCATTTGGGGGATTAAGGAGTTAATGAAAGAAAAAAGTGCAAGTATTAGTGTCTTGCTCGTGTTGACTCTTTGCTGCTCCATGGACTGTAGCCCTCCAGCCTCCTCTGTCCATGGAATTCTCTAGGCAAGAATACTGGAGTGGGCTGCCATTTCCTTTTTCAGGGGATCTTCCTGACCCAGGGAGTGAACCCAGGTCTCCTTCATTGCAGACAGATTCTTTACCATCTGAGTTAATGCTCACATTTAATTTCCACCATCAGAAACACAGCCACATTTCTGGCCTATCCTTGCTCTACTGTTAGCTCCTCTCCAGTGTCCTGGGCTTTGCTTAGGCCTACCCTGCTGACCACAAGGGTTTCTGTCTCCAGTTTCAACACCACTTCCAGTGTGGTAGGTGGACAGAACCTTGAGTAGAGAAAGCAGTGCCCTATACATCTCTGACCGAGCTGGAAAGGTGCTTAGGTAGTTCTTTCAGCTTTCATGTGAGTGAGTGTTCTGTGTGTAAAATGGGGAGAAACAAACACAGCTACTGGTTCTTCCCTTGTGCGCTAAGATGCTGTTTTAGACTCTTCATTACTCAGGCTCCTCTGATGAAACAGGCTGTATAAATGCTTGCTGTGGTGTCTTAAGGGTTTATCGTCTTTTTTTTTTTTTTTCTGAAGTTCTATTTCAGTTGGTTGAGGTGTAGGAATTTGTCTCAAAGGAATTTGCTATTAAAAAAAAAAATTATTTATTTGACTGCTCCAGGCTTAAGTTGTGGCATGTGGGATCTAGTTCCCTGACCAGGTATTGAACCCAGGCACCCTGCATTGGGAGCCTGGAGTCTTAACCACTGGACAACCAGGTAAGTACCAAGGGTTCATCATCGTAACCAACTAAAAATAAGAAAAAGGATCTAGACCTTGTTTTCTAGCCTTGAGTTTTCCTTTAGTATTCAGGTTTTTAAAAGTTCTTTTCCCTTGTAGTTTATATTTGGATATGTTATTCTATATTGCTTGTTCTTGTGTTAATAAAGGGAAGTTTGTACAGACCTTTTGGAATACAGAGTTTTAAAAAAATTCAAGGAAAATGATTTCTGTTCAGTTGCTTTGTGGATGAATTCTTAGGCAATTCTTAACTGCTTTACGAAATGAGACTCTTATGTCTGTTTTGTTTTCCAAGGTCATAACATTTTACCATCTGTCTTTGCCCCAGAAATGTATGGATATTGACATACTTAGACACTAAGTTGCCTTCAGAGTCAGGGTTAGTAGCTAATCTGTAGAATAATGAAAAGAAGATAGTTTCTGAGGCAGGATAGGAGTTGATTTGAAGAGGCCGCATCTTCCACTTATTTTTCAGAAATGGGCTTTGTATACTTCTGTATGAGTCTGTAGACCCAGGGTTGGCAGGCTTTTTTGGTCAAGAGCCAGATAGTTTTATTTTAGGCTCATTTTAGGCTTTGCTGGCAGAACTGGCTGCAGACAATGCTAAACAATGGGTCTGGGTTTGTTCCAATAAAACTTTATTTATAACCCTGAAATTTGAATTTCATATAATTTTTACATGTCACAAAGTATTCTTTTATTGATATTTTAATAATTTCACAGTGTAATAACCATTCTTAGCTTGTAGGACATACCGAGCTGGGGACAGTCTAGATTTAGACTCAGTTTTTAAGTTTTTAGATTAACAGCCATTCTGTTGACTCAGCTGGTAAAGAATCCTCCTGCAATGAGGGAGACCTGGGTTCAGTCCCTGGATTGGGAAGATCCCCTGGAGAAGGGAAAGGCTACCAACTCCAGTATTCTGGCTTAGAGAATTCCATGACAGTCCATGGGGTCGCAAAGAGTTGGACACGACTGAGCGACTTCTCTTCACTACCTTTCATAAAGTATCCTTCCTTCTTCATGGATACTTGAGAAACTGAGTGGATAGAGTGACTTATTACACCCTATTTTTAAAAGAGAGACATCTTTTTCCACATAAATACTTAAGTTTTACCGATTATCATGTAGAAATTTAAAAAGTAAACTAGCTAAACCCTAATATGTAAGAAACTGTTTCTTTCCTGACAACTTCAGAAATATTAGTGTTTAAAATTTCCCATATGTAGGATCTCAAGTATGTTGAGCTAACACATATATTGTTGTTCAGTCGCTAAGTCCTGTCCAACTCTTTGTGGCCGCATGGACTGCAGCACGCCAGGCTTCCCTGCTCTTTAGTATCTCCAGGAGTTTGCTCCGACTCATGTCCATTGGGTCAGTGATGCCATCCGACCATGAAGTCTGTTAGGACAGGCTCGTTCACTTTTATCAACTGATAAATAATTTACTTGTTGACAGAAGTGTGCCTTTTAGTTTTGGGTTTTTTTTTTTTTTAAGATTGATTTATTTTTGCTGGGTCTTTGTTGCTGTGGGCTTTCCCTAGTGGCGGCGAGCTGGGGCCACTCTAGCTGCGGTGTGAAGGCCTCTCACTGCGGTGGCTTCTCTTGCTTGGAGCGCAGGCTCGAGGGCATGTGGGCTTCAGTAGTTGGAGCACGTGGGCTCAGCAGCTGTGGCCCGTGGGCTTAGTTCCCTGCAGCATGTGGGTTTCCCTGGACCAGGGATCACAGCCATGTCCCCTGCATCGTCAGGTGGGTTCTTAACCACTGGACCATCAGGGCAGCCCTTTTAGTTGTTTTATGTAATTAAAATTAAATTGGAATATCAGGTATTAGACCCTGAGTGCCTGTTTCTGAAGAGGAGGATTGTCTGTGTGTCTGATTTTGCACATATTGTATCCTCAACTCCTGACACAGCCTTTAGAATACAGAAGGCTGCCTGGAGCCTGGCACGCTACAGTCCATGGGGGTCACAGAGTCCAGCGCGACTGAGCGACTTAGCACAGGCACCTAGTACGCGTTTTACTTAATCTAGAGAAATACCTTGGAAGGCAGTGCATGGAACCCCAGTAATTAGGGTTACATGGTGCTTTAGACATGTGCAGTGTCTACCGTGCCAGGGATTCTATATGCATCAGCTCAACAGCAGTGCTGTCTGATGGAAGTATAATACGAGCCATGTGTGTCATTAAAAATGCCTAGTAGTCACACTTGAAAAAGAAAGAAGAAACTGGTTGAATTAAATAATTTACGTAACCCAGTATATTCATAATATCATTTCAACCTGTCATCAGTATAAAAAACAATCTGAGATATCCTCCTCTTTTTTTTTTTTTTTTCTGTAGAGTCCTCAAAATCAGGTGTGTAGTTTACATTTCTAGCACATCTCGATTCAGATACTAAATTTTCCTTGGAAATACTTGATCTGCATTCCGAGTTCATAGAATTGAAAAAATAAATCCACATGCCCAAGACGTTACAAAAACATACTAAAAGGCACTTTAATTTTTAAATTTATATGTTATTAATTAAAATGAAGTAAAATAAAAAATCCACTTCCTCAGTCACACCAGCCGCATTTCAAGTGCTCAGAAGCCACCTAGCTGGTGGCTGCCATGCTGGACGCACAGAGTTGAAGGGTAATGTTAGGCGCTGACTTAGAGATGAAGATGAGTCTCAGGTAGGTAACACCTTGTCTAAGCTGACACTGCGTAGTGAGGAGCAGAACTGAGACACAGTCAAGAAACAAAATTTAACGCACGATTGTGATCTGAAGAGATTTCACTGGATTTGATTAAAAACAGCAAGTGATAATATTTATAGAATCAAATCTATAGAGTATTTGAAGGAGGAACTAGTCATGCTGTGGAGAAACACTGGGTAGAATCTCTCTTCGGGTTTTTTGGCCCATTTCTTTCTAAAAACAATTATTTCTGGGCATTGACAACTTAAAGCAGAAAAGTGACGTAGTCAAATTTGTGTCTCAGGAGGCTCCTCTCGCTGCAGTTTGGAAGGTGGATTTGGAAGAGGATAGAACTGGAGGAATCTACTCAAGTGAATGTACAAACCTCATGAGGGATTGTAATATTGGTCAGAGAAGGGAAGTCACCATCCCATGCTGACACGTGGACACTTGGCGCTGGCCGGAAGGAGCATGTGGCAAGTAGGGTAACAGTGTCTCTGGCAAGGACCAGCTGGTGGCCACCCACCATCCACCCTGGCTGACATTGCTCAGAGAATTCCTATGGACTGGATTGCCACTTCCAGAGGTGCAACCCAGAGGCGATCAGGTTTACCCAAAGAACTGAGGGAGTAATTAGAATGAGAGTTACTCACTTAAACTGAGAACTCTGACTGCCAGGTGGAGACAAGGGCTGGTGTCGTCCGTGGCCAGCACAGTCTCAGCCGGATCCTCCTGGAAAGCCAGAGTGCAGATCATGAGGTTGATTGCAGACCCCTGGCAGAGGGGGTGGGGGTGCTGGCGGTGTGAGCTGGGGTGGTCCTGAGGGGTGCCTCCCCTCCGCCCCCACAGTGACTGGAGCTGCCAGTCCCTGCACAGTTGCTGGGGGCACTGCCAGCTCTCCCTGTCCCTGCCGGCTCAGCACCCTGCCTCTCTGATTAACATAACCTTTCAAAATCTGTTTATATTGATTAAGCTATTGCTGATTCTTGATCTTTAGGTAATTGTACATGTCTGACTTTGTCTAATGTTTGTTACTTTTACCAGAATGTATTCAAAGATGAGGAGGTATTCAGCTTGGTAGTGTTCTTTATGTTTTTCTCACTTTATCAGCATGAAAATCAAAGGTTGGCTATTGAGTATTTATGGCCAGAATAAATCTTACATCTCTTGTTGTATTTTCCTAGGCTTGGATTAAAGTGATTAGTTAGAGTTGAAAAAAAAAGATTTAGAGGATCATATTTACTTAGGAACCATTAGAACATGACTTGTAAAGAATTTATCAAATTCATGGTAAGGGGTGATTATTAGCAAAGGTTCGTTTTTAGACAAAAAAAAAAAGGTATCAGAAAATTCAGTGTTTTTGAACAAAGTGTTAATTAAGTTGCTTCAACAGACATCTTTTCTCCCCTCTACCTACTCCTGTGCTCAAAATTTGGAATTTGATAGGATTTTTCCAAATCCTAAGTGTACAATTCAGCCTTTATATCACTTAAGTCATTCATTCACTTATTTACTTGTTCAATCAACAGACATTAAGTTCTTGTTTTATGGATGAGATGAATGAGACATAATCCTTACCCTGCAGAGAGCTTACAGTTGAGAATGACCCCCGTCAAGACGGATTGACAGATAATTAGGTTATATATATAAATAGGTTATAGGTGGTATGTTGGGGTTATAGGTGAAAGTGTGGGGAGGGGGGTGCATTTTACCTTCAGTTTCAGGAAAAATAGATCATGCTCCAGCTAAGACTTAACGATGGCTAGGTCTTCACCAGGTGGGCGATGATTCCCTCAGGGAGGGGACAGCGTGGGGAAGTCTCTGGATAAGAAGCATGCTCAGCCTCATGAGAGGTGATGTGCTTGCATATCATGTCAAGGAGTTAAGACTTCATTCCAGGCAAATTAGCTCTTATGTCTAGTTAGGACATCTGAGCTCTGGTGTGCCATCATTGAGGTGGCATAGAAAGCCAGAGCTTAAAAATGACGAGATAGGGTGTGAGAAGTGACTGTCACCTTTTCCCCACAGCACTTCCACGCTACCCTGTGCCCCTCTCGTGCTGGTCCACTAGACCTGACCCGCACGCAGGACAGTGCCCTGGTGTAGCCGTCCAGCCCTTAACTGTTAGGTGAATGCCTCTGAGCCTCACTTTCTGAAGTGTGAAATGTAGATAATTATACTTATATTCACGCACCTCATAGGACTTCTTAATATTTATAGCTGCAAAATACTTTGCAGTCATTTTTATTAATAGTTACCAGATGTGTCGTAAGGATTAATGAACTTATGATCTGAAATGTTTTGAGCTCTCGAAATAGGCAGCCGCTTGCATGGGGGCTATGCAGAGGAGCATTAAAACGCAAACAGTACCATTTGGAAATGTGAGCCCTTCTGTGTGAAGGACAGATGACAACTGAAGAGTTCAGCACACTCTGGAGGTATTTTTGGTGCCCGTAGTAAGGTTGCTGAATTCACCGGAGGCCATCACCCTCAGAAAGCGGGTGCGCCCTCCCGGTTGGGCACGCGCGTGGGAGTGTGGCACCGACATGTGCTCCCTCTGCAGCTGCGTCCCGCTCGCCCTGTCTCCCGATCTTCCCAGGCGCTGTCTCTCACTCTCGCCCCTGGTTGTCTCCAGGTGTTTGCTGGCCGCCTTCATATCTCTGAATTCTCCTGTTTCCTTTTCCTCTTATCATCCAAATTCAGTCTCTTACATTTCTGGTGCTCTGCCGAACCGTTGATGCAACTGCTTAATTGATTTCTCCAAATTTTCTGTCTCCTCCTTCAGGGATGATCTTCTGTAAGCCTAGTTCTTAGCACCACTTCATTCGATTCCTTTGCTAGCTCTTTGTTGCCTGTGAAAATCCACCATAAGCTCACAAGGCCTCCTCCGCACGCCCTGACCTCCTTTCCCTCTGCCCAAGTCTGGTCACTCCAGATCCTTCCCTCTCTTGAAGACCTCCTGGAAGGTTGAGAAGCTTTTCCCGGGCAGGGAAGTGAGAGGAGGGAGCCTCCAGACAGAAAGGGCAGCCTGCCTTTGTCGTGCCACTCTTCATGGGTCGCCAGGCCCCCCAGGGAGCCACTGTGTCTTCAAGGTCTGTGTCCAGGTGGAGTCACCCCCACGGAGGTGTTCTCGATCTGGTCCCTGGGTAACCCCTTCCTCCTCCACATCTTCTCTGCTTGGAAACTTTCATTCCGATACCTGTCATCTTCCTTGATGTTTTCCTTTTTTGCATACGCATCCTTCCCGCAGACTGGATTGCTGCCTTGTTAAGAGGGATCCCCTGTCCTTCTGGCCTCACTCCCCACAGCACTCTCGCAGCTCTTTGTGTACCTGAGACCTCAGTCCTTACTTCTGTTTTTCTGTTTTAAGTATTTAAAATATTTTAAAGTTATTTACTTATTTTTGGGGGGAGGCTGTGCTGGATCTTCAGTGCTATATTCCGGCTTCCTCTAGTTCCGGTGAGTGGGAGCTACTCCCTGGTTGAGGTGCACGGGCTTCTCATTAGCACGTCTTCTCTTGTCGCAGAGCACAGGCTCGGCAGTGTGGCACACCAGCTCAGTTGCTCCAAGGCATGTGGAGTCTTCCTGGACCAGGGATTGAACCCGTGTCCCCTCATTAGCAGGTGGATTCTTAACCACTGGACCACCAGGGAAGTCCCTGAGTCCTTGCTGAGCTGAAGGAGAGCCCCACTAAAGCAGAGCCCCAGTTAAGTTTGTCATGCAGGGCAGTATTGTGGGGAAATTTGAAATCCACAAAAATAGAGTGAATACTGTGGTGGATCCCTATGCATTCGTCACCCAGCTTCCATGAAAACTAGTCTGTGGCCAGTCCTGTGGTCTGTGTCTGTGCCCCCAGCCTCTTGAGCATGTCCTCTGCTGGAGAACAGTCTGCTGTGATGCTCTTTCATCCAGAGCTGCTGTCCGGCAGCCTTTCCTAGGAGGGGGGCACCACGAAGTGCCTAGTGTGTGAAGCGGAGAAGTAGGTGTGGCTGGAGTACCTGAGTTTGCACTCAGGACCCACTTAGACCTGATGTGATCTTATTGTTGACACAGGTTCCAGCCATTTTAGGTGTATCTAGGGGTTGGGCGGGTGTCTCTACAGAGCAGATCTGTTACCTGATCAAGAAGTATAAGTGTTAGTTGCTCAGTCATGTCTGACTCTCTCTGATCACATGGACTGTAGCCCGCCAGGCTGCTCTGTCCATGGACTTCTCCAGGCAAGAATACTGGAGTAGGTTGCCATGTCCTTCTCCAGGGGAAATCCTGACCCAGGGATCGAACCCAGGTCTCCTGCATTGCAGGCAGATTCATTACTGTTTGAGCTACTCGGGAAGAAGTGGTTGTGGTGGGGGGGGGGGGGGGTGGGGGAGGGTTGCAGAAAGAAGTGGTTGTGGAGAATGAGGGACGGTGCGGGGAAGCGTGAGGTCTTCAGCATAGAAGCCTGGAGCCACAAAGCTGGGGCCCTGTCCTCAGGAAGCCCTGTGGCTCCGCTGGATTCCAGTATTGCATCCCAGTCAAGCAGGTGCCTTCCCATTTACTGGATTTAAAAAAAATTATTCTGAATCACAAAGAAAAGTATATTTTTCTGTACCCCGTTTAGGAGGACACAGAAAAGGTTTCATCCTGGGTGGCTGTAGTTCCATCTTGGTGGGATTTTTACATTTTTGTGCTTTAAAGGAGAATGTTTCATCTCAATCTTGTCTGTTTTAAATAAGACATAACTGAAGAATGTAAGTATTTCGGGGTTCCAGCTTAACAAACTTTTTTTCTGCCCTTACTGAGAGAGATGGTCTGAACACCTTTCCATTCGTGGGGGGGCTTCGGACGCAGTGGGGAAAATGAAAATGAAGGTACTAGCCCCGGCACTGAAGGGACCGTAAGACAGAGTGGAGGGTGCATGCTTGAAACAGAGAATCCCTGACAGGAGGCCTGGGGCAGGCAAGATGTGCGACGGGAGCTGGGTGGGAGGCACGGGGGTCTTTCCTGGTCAGGGAGTTGAGGGAGAGGCTGGGGGGTTCAGGCCTTGCTGCTGGCAGGGCACCCTCCCTGGCTCTGTCCATTGTCTTTCCTAAACCCACGTCTGACCCTGGCTCTCCCGGCCTTTGCCCTGAGGCGCTCCCCAGTGTCTGCAGGGTGGAGCGTCTTCCCTTAGTTTATCCCCACGTCTGCCCAGCTGTTTGGCTGTATCTTCTGCCATGTCCTACTTCACTGTCTCTGGGCCTTTTTCTCAGATGCTGGTGCTGTTCCCGTACCCCTTAATTGCTTCTAGCTCCTTTCTCCTCGGAGAAGGCAATGGCACCCCACTCCAGTACTCTTGGCCTGGAAAATCCATGGATGGAGGAGCCTGATGGGCTGCAGTCCATGGGGTCGCTAAGAGTCGGACACGACTGAGCGACTTCACTTTGGCGTTTCACTTTCATGCATGGGAGAAGGAAATGGCAGCCCACTCCAGTGTTCTTGCCTGGAGAATCCCAGGGACAGCGAAGCCTGGTGGGCTGCTGTCTATGGGGTCGCACAGAGTCAGACACGACTGAAGAGACTTAGCAGCAGCAGCAGCAGCTTTCCCGCAGAGGCTGTCCCAGGGTACAATTGGCTGTAGCAGTACTTTTGCTAAAACGCAGCTGTTTGGTGTATGAATGTAGGTCGACACCCTTCTCAGTGGGCTGTTTTGTTCCAGATGGACTTTTCTCCCTTCAGTTAAGAGTCTGGGCTGCTAGAAAGTAAGCACAGCTTTGGGCGTCAGCCTTCATGCCTGCAGACTCTTGGGGAGTCATGACAGCAGAGGAGCCCTGGCACCCAGACACACCAGGGACCTGGGAGGAACCGGTTGCTCAGGGCTGGAGGAAGGGACCTGAAAAGGTTCCCAGACCAGGGAAACTAGATAGATCAAGGCACTGCATGGCAACAAACCCCGACACCCGGCTTTGACGCCTCCTGTGAAACGGGATTGAGGGTAGGTATTTGGCCCTGATGGAGCCCTCTTAGAGCCGAGCTTTCTAAGGTGACCTCCAGACCTGAGCTTTGGAGCAGGCAGGCGCAGGAGGCGACCAGACCTTGGTTGGGGAAATAAATGCAGAGCATGGTAGGCCCCAGGGTTCTCCAAGGTGGTCGCGTCTGCTCTGTGCCCACCTGCTGTTGTGAACACAGCAGCTGCCGACTCCTTCAGAGTTACCAGATCCTCCTCTCGACTTTTCTTTCTTCTAGTTTTTGTGTGGTTTTTAGCTCTCTGTTTTAACGAGCTGTTCCTTGAACCACACGTCCGTAAGGAACCGGCTCCGCTCATGTGACATCGCTTGTGCCCATCAATTCAGGCTCTCACCCCGTCATCCCTGCTCTGTTGTTGGCACCTGTCGTTTGCCCGCCTCACTCTTGCACTGTTTCTGCAGCCAGTCTGCCTTCCACCGGCAGGTTGGTCTTCTTCACGTCCTGCCCCCTCTGCCCAGGACCTGTGGGGATCCTCGCCATTGCCCAGGAGCTTGGCTCAGACCCCAAAGCCTCTCTGTTCACATGCCTGTCCCTCTGTGCTCCAGCTACACTGGCGTCCATCCTCACCCCCCTCGCTGCCTGTGACGGCTCCGCCCACACTTCTCTGGACCAGGAATCTCCCTGGCTGGGCAAGGCTTAGTTTGTGCTCCACCTCCCCTGAAGCCTTTCCCGATCTTCCTGTCGTGTCACATCTCTCTGTCAGGTCCTAAATGCTCCCATGTACAGATAATAAGTGATACTCATGCGTGCTCCGTCGTGTCCGACTCTGCAACCCCCGGAACCGTAGCCTGCCAGGCTCCTCTGTCCCTGGGATTTCGCAGGCAAGAATATGGGAGTGGATTCCCATTTCCTTCTCCAGGGGATCTTCCCGACCCAGGGTTCAAACCCACGTCTCCTGCATTGGTAGGCGGGTTCTTTACCACTGAGCCATCCAGAGAGCTCCATGTACAGATACAGCCCTTGGCTAACACGTGCCGTGCGCAAGCGAAGAGAGCACCTGCACTCCTTACACGTCTGGTGTCGCTGGGCCACTGACTGCTCCTGGCTTTGTATGTTTCCGGCACAGCATCCCCGCCCAGCCCCTGACAGCCCTGCCAGGCAGTGACTTGTCAGAATCCCTACAAGCTGTAGAAGTTCCCTCTGGGTGGAAGGCTTCTCTGATTCTGTCTGCCCTGCTCCCCCGAGCCCCGAGCCCACTCGCTCCCTTGTTTCCTCAGCCCGTGCCCCGAATCACAGTGCAGTCGGCCCTTCCGGACGTCGGGTCGCCCAGGATGGCCGAGGTGAGTTGGTCGGGCCGGGTGGTGCCTTCTCTGTGGCTGTCCCACATACAGTGGGTGGCCCCAATGCTGTAACTGTGGAGTCCACACCCGTGGCTTTTAATTTTAGCATTCCCATCTCGATAATGAACTATAATGTAGGTCACTGTCTTCCCCCTCTCTGTTTTGCTTGTTACACTTTTCTATTTTCAACTTGTTAATCATATGATTGCTAAACTCCTAGGTGCTTGACTGCTAATGTAGTCTGCTGTTTTAATAGCCCACTGCTAGGCAGAGGTGATTTCTATAAACAGAACCATCTCCTTATCCCAAGTGTTGGCTTAATTCTCAGTTTTACATTTTATTCTGATTCATGATATCAGCGTGAAAAGACTGACGCTAAGCTGGGGGAGAAAATCATCTCTTATGATCTCCCACAGATGAACAGCACTTCTCGTCTTATGAATAGCAAATCTGTTTTCTCCCACTGTGCCGTTCATCCTCTGAGGAGATGCTGTGTCTTCCATAGGAAGTTTTTTATTTATTAAAACAGGAGCTGCTGCTGCTAAGTCGCTTCAGTCGTGTCCGACTCTATGCGACCCCATAGACGGCAGACCACCAGGCTCCTCCGTCCCTGGGATTCTCTAGGGAGGAACACTGGAGTGGGTTGCCATTTCTTTCTCCAATGCATGAAAGTGAAAAGTGAAAGTTAAGTCGTTCAGTCGTGTCTGACTCTTAGCGACCCCATGGACTGAAGCCTACCAGGTGCCTCCGTCCATGGGATTTTCAAGGCAAGAGTACTAGAGTGGGTTGCCATTGCCTTCTCCGAAAACAGGAGCAAAAGAGGCCAAATAATTGAAAGATAGTTCAGATATCCAAGAGTTCACTCCTTTCTGCACGGCCCATTTCAATCCTAGGTGTTCACAAATTTAACCAAAGGTAGAGCTGCCCCCGCCCCAGCCCCCATGAGTTGGGTTGATGATTTCTCAAGGCAGAACTGGGTGGGACTCCCAGGCCAGTGGGGCAAAGGGAGACCCTTACACAAGGGTGCTTCCCTGCGGGCTTGCTCAGATCCAGGTTTTCCGGTAGCCTTAGGAATGTCTGTGCTAAACTGTGACCCAGAGAGGCAGGGAGATTCCCACTCACATAGCAACTCCAATTGAGTGGGAACCCACAGTGCCAAAGCGGAAGGATCAGAGCTGCGCTTGGCTCAGCGTGAAAGAACCAAGAACCGGGGTAATCAGAGCTCACCTTCTGCACCACCCCCCAACTCCTCCTCCCCCCCCCCCCCCCACCTTCTCCTCTTTCCTGTTGCTGTGGATCTGACCTCTGATCCCCAGCTTTTCCCTTACTGGAGGCTTTGGGTGAATAGCCTCTCCGGGCCTCGTCGTAAAGTAAGTCCTTCCTGGCCCGCATCAGAGGACACAGTGAAAACTGGTGGGGTAGAAGCTGATGGGGCTCTGAGGCACTGTCCCTGGGCCGTCCACTCCTCAGGACTAAGTCTTTCCTTCAGCAGATCCTGCAACTGGGGGGACGGCCTTATCCCCAGGGAGTAGGGAACTGCAGACTATGTCAGAACCGTGGTTACTGTTCAGATTTCAGAGTTTCCTAAATTTTGCTTGTGTATTCTTCCCTGCCTGGTCAGTGAGATTAAAAATAGAATAGAAAAGGATAAATAAAACATGTACAAGTTGCGAAAGAAAAATGATTGAAGGATTGCCTCATCTTTTAGAGTATTTATGCTGGTGACAGTTATTGATCTACTGGATTTAGTAAATTTTGCAGCCCAGAGATCCATCACAAAAATGGGTTGTTAATCTCAAGAGGTGCCGTTAATTTCGTACCCTGAGAGTGTGCCTTGTGGGGGGAGGAGGGCCTCCGGAGACAGGAATATAAATGACAATTCACGTGAAAATGCATGATTTATCAAACTGCTGAGTTAAGCCAAGTAACTGTAAGAGACTTATAGATCTCAGTTGTTTCCCAGTTCAAATAAATCCTGTATTTCAAATGGAAAATGGCCATTCCTGTAAGATAAATAATCTTTCCGTAAATATTGAGAACATATTTCTTTTTTTGAGCAGCACCCTTCTCGCCCCACAGCCCGCTTCCCACTCCGTCTCCCATTCCCTGTCAATGTGCACCGGGAACAGAAAGATAATCTGCTGCCTTCTCCGGTGGCTGCAGTTATCACGGCAGGAACACCCGAGAGCACGGCGGGGCCGTGGAGCTCTGCTGGAGTGACTCAGACCCAGGGCTAAGAGGCGGGGAGCCCAGCGCAGCTCCGGCCTCACTCAGCCCTGCTCGCCGGGCTGGCTGCTCCTCGGCCCACGAGTCTCCAGATCGGAGACCCTGATGCGGGCCGTGGGACCAGCCTTGAGCAGCGTCTCAAAAGACAGCCTCTCGGGAAGGGGACAGCCTCTCAAGTGAAGGGGACAGCCTACAGGCAACCTCTGTCCCTCCTCTTCCCCTGCCTCCTGGCCCCACAGGCCCCAGGGTTGTTGCTTCCTGCCGAGCTGTGCTCTGGCTCGTCCAGATCCCTCGCTGAGGCCACCGTTTCAGTTCTGCAGGAGCAGCGTGCTCTGCTGGCCTCCAGTGATCCTCTTAGCCTCCCCAGGAAGTTGGTGCTGGACGGGGGCGGGGAGGGGGGGGGGTCCATTCCCGAGAGAGGAGCTCCGGGCCTGAGTGCAGGAGGTGTAAGAGGGAGTCCGGCATTCACATGCACCATGCTTTATGTGAAGGCTCTCCTGCCCGACTTGTACCACACTGCCCAGTTGCCGCCCTGCGTCATCGTTCCCACCACCAGGCAGGCGTGTCCCACAGTTAACTCCGCCCCGACCCTGTCTACCTGGTGACAGTATCCGATCCCCGCAGCTTGAGGGCTCTGCCCCACAAGACTGCCCCCACTTCAGATGCCAAGTCCTGCAGGCTCCAGACCAGAGGATCCCTTGACCCCTCCCTCAGGTTCAGTGAATTTGCTGGAGCGAACTCAAGAGAAGTATTTTACGTACTAGGCTATCAGTTTATTAGGGATGTAACATAGGAGCAGCCAGGTGGGAGAGACCTGCAGGGGAAGGGCAGGGCGCTGCCGTGCTCTCTGGGCACGGTGCTCTGCCCCCATTGCCACATGTTCTCCTGCCCAGAAGCTCTCCAAACCCCGTCCTTGTAGGGGTTTTGTGGAGGTCATTACATAGGCATGGTTGATTAAAGCGTTGGCCACTGCTGAGTGAGTCAGCCTCCAGCCCCTTCCCAGAGGTCAGGGATGGGATGGAAACTTACACCCTTCTAGGCATGTGATTGGTCCCCTTGGCAACCAGCCCCTCCTTGGGGGTTTTCCAAAAGTCACCCCCCTTAACATAACTTAGATGTGGTCGTAAGGGGCTTGTTAGGAGTATCAGGAAACCTTTATAGCATTTGGGAAACCCCAGGGGTTTTAGGAGTTCTGTACCAAAAAATAAGACATTTAAGACCAAATGTGTAATTCTTAACTAGAAACCATACTATCATAGGCAGCTATAGGAGCTGTGCCTTATGGAAGGGGGCGGCAATGAGGGGCACTCGGGGCTGCCTTGCTCAGCCCGGGTCAGGGCAGGGAGGGGCAGCAATGGCTTGCAGACTGTTGGCCTCTGTTATCTGTGCTCAGAGATTGCATGGAGAGGCTGATGTGGGAACCTTCCACCCTGCTGCAAGGCCACTCTAGTCCCACCATCAGAGCTGTCTGTCTCCAACGACAACAGGATTGGCCTTGAGGCTTTGGGGAGGAATGCCTAACTCTCAACTCTCCCCTTTCCAGGCTCAGCAGGAGAATGGGGGGCTGCGCGTGGCCCCCAGCATGCCTGTGGCCTTGCCAGCCACCCCTGCGCCCAGGACCTGTGATGGGCCCCCGAGAGTGACACCCACCTCCCCAGCCCCTGAGGGTGGGGATGGGCCCCCCAGCCCCCTGAGCGAAGCCTCCAGCGGCTACTTCTCACACAGCGTCTCCACTGCCACCCTGTCAGACGCCTGTGGCCCGGGTCTGGATGGCATGGCCTCAACCCCTCCGGGCCCCAGCCTGGCCGCCCTCGAGCCCCCGGCCGCCTCGGTGGAGGGAAAGACAGCGGGCAGCGGGGCAGCCCTGGCCCCAGCCGGGGCGTCTGCAGAGAAGCAGAACCAGGCAGCGGGCCCGCCACCACCCAACCAGGCGAGCAGGAGCTACCCTGCCGCCCCGCAGAAGCCAGAGGACACCCAGCCCCAGGGGAAACCAGTGGCCGGCCCAGAGCCCGATGTCTCCAGGCCACCGCCGCCTTCAGACCCCCGGTTCCAGCCGCCCCCTCCCACCTCTCCGTTCAGGATCAAGAAGGTGCGGACTTCGGAGCTGAAGTCGTTCACACGCATGCTTGGCGGGGACCCCGGTGGCCCCTTGGGGACAGCGGAGGACCCACTGGCCTCAAGGGACCTGGGGGACGGCAGTGCTGGGGCTCAGGCCCTGGGAAAGCTGGAAGTCTCCTCGGATTCTGAAGAAGCCAGTGAGGTCCCAGAGTGGCTCAAGGAAGGAGAGTATGTGACGGTGGGCACCAACAAGACGGGCATCGTGAGATACGTGGGGCCCACCGACTTTCAGGAGGGCACCTGGGTTGGAGTGGAGCTGGACCTACCTTCAGGTGAGTGATGCTAGTTTGAGACAGGTGCTGCCCCCATGCCCACTGCAGTCTGGCCGAAAAGTGTGGTCGCTGCCAAGCACCTGCTGTATGCCCTTGGGCACATCGTTGACCTCTCTGAGCCCCGCAGTTGCCACTGTTCAAAATCAGGAATTTTCTCTAGATAAGGCTCTCCTAAGTGTTTTAAGAGTCAGATTCTCTCTTTTTTTTAACCTGCAGAGATTTGTCAGAAACGTGCGACAGTCATTGAAAGCTACTAAATATTAATTCGACAATGAATTTAAATTCTGGAGTTTAGTTTTTAGTCACAGAAACAGCTGCGTTTGAGCTATCATGGCAGCTCTGTGTGCTGTGTTAGCTCAGGTTACAAACTCTGATGCCCATGTGGAGGTTCAGATGCCTCAGGTGTTCCCCAGACACCCCCAGGCTCCTGGGCCCCCAGCAGGAGGATGGAAGGAGAGGTGAGTCTCTTGTATAGAACGGCTCACCTCCAAGCCAAGACATCATCATTTGCAGAAAAACTGAGGGCAGGGCTTAAATAATTATTTTCCTGTTGTGTTTTAAAAATTGAGATACAGTTGATTTACAGTATTAGTTTCCAGGGTACAAACTGGTGATACAGATTTTTTATAGATTATACTCCATTTAAAGTTATTATAAAACACTGGCTGTGTTCCAGGTGCCGTATAATGTGTGCTTGTAGCCTATTTTATACGCAGTGGTTTGTGCCTCTTAATCCCCTACGTCTGTCTTGCCCCTCCCGCTTCCCTTTCTCCAACGGGTGACCCTCAGTTTGTTCTCTGCACCTGCGAGTCTGCTTCTGTTTTGTTACAGTCCTTTATTTTTTCAGTCCCACATGTAAGAGATAACATACAGTATTTGTCTTTCTCTATCTAATTTCACTTAGCATAATGCCCTCTAGGTCTAGCTACACTGTATATAGCAAATGGACTGCAGGTTTTTTTGTTTTTTGGAAATAGTTTGATTGCGATGCAGTTCACATAACAAAACATCCAGAAGTTTAAAGGGTACAGTTCAGTAGTTATTACTTATTTCCAGAGTTGTGCAACCTGATTTTACAATGGGTTTATTACCCCCCAAAAGAAGCGGTATGTCGATTAGCAAGACACTCACCTCCCCAAGCCCCAGGTAAACCATGAATCTATACTGGTTGTTGAAATTGATATGAAATGTCCTAATCTGGACTTGGATATTCACAGAGTCATAAAGGCCTGAGCTTCCGTGGCTGGCTTATCTCCCTTCTCGAGCTCCCCAGGCTCAGCCGGTCGCGGCCTGTCAGCGCTTCGTTCCTTTTTATGGCCCATGCGATCCCGTTGTAAGGATGCCCCGTGGTGTTCATCCACTTGTCAGTTGATGGACATCTGGGTTGCTTCCACGTCTTGGCCATTGCGAGGGAGGCAGCAGGGAGTACTCATCTAAGTTTCCTGTGGACGTACTTTCTCTTGAGATACAGGGGGCTCTCTGCGTCCAACACGCTGTGCTCCGCCAGCCTTATTGCCTTTCTCCCCCCTGCCAGTGTGTCCCAGGGCGGGGCAGCCGTTCCCTGAGCGGAAGCTTGGTGGACACGTAGGCATCAGGGACCCACTCCTCGTCCCCCTGCCCTGTGCTGGCCTTCACCCTAAAGCATTTTCTATTTGCTTTTATGAAGGAAACATCTTCTCCCCACCTTGACACACCAGGGTGACAGCTCAGTAGCTGCTGCTGTTGAGTTTCTCAGTTGTGTCCTGCTGTTTGCGACCCCATGGACCATAGCCGCCAGGCTCCTCTGTCCATGGGAGTCTCCAGGCAAGAATACTGGAGTAGGTTTCCATTTCCTCCTCCAGGGGATCTTCCTGACCCAAAGGCTCAAACCCGAGTCTCCTGCGTGGCAGGTGGATTCTTTACCACTGAGCCACCAGGGAAGCCCATTTCTCTAGCTTCAGTTTGGTAATTTGCCAGTTCCCATCCAATAGATTTAGAAAAAATAATCATTCTACCTTACAACCTCCTTGCTTGGTTTGCATTTTGACTGACCTCCTTGCTTGGTTTGCATTTTGACTGTCCAGACTGAAAACGGTCAGTGCCGAGGGGGAAGAGGGGTTCTGCTTTGGCACGTGGGCATCAGAAGCGGCATCTGAGGCCACAGGGATCTGTCTGCAGTGATCACCGGTGCTGCCTGGGAGGCACTGCCGGGGCCCCACACCTTCCACAGGGAGCAGCTCCTTGGGCGCACGGGGGTCCCCTGGGGCTGGGAGCCACCTGCATACCTTCCTCTCTTTCCGCAGGTAAGAATGACGGCTCCATCGGCGGGAAGCAGTACTTCAAGTGCAACCCTGGCTACGGGTTGCTGGTGAGGCCGGGCCGCGTGCGCAGGGCAGCAGGCGCGGGGCGGAGGCGCAGCGCGGGGCTCCGTCTGCAGGGCGCCCCCGAGCCCCGCAGGAGTGGCCCGCTCTCCAGCTCTGCCACCAACCTGGCCTCGCTGACGGCAGCACTTGCCAAGACCGAGGGCACGGCGCTGCGGGCCGAGCGTGGCCACGGGAACCCCGAGAACCGCAAGTCCTGGGCCAGCTGAGCGGCGGGGCAGTTGCCTCCTATACTTCCGGGGTGATGGGCAGAGGGCACTGGGCACTGGCCCCCTCCAAGCCTTTGCGGGGACAGTCCTGGGGGGCCCTCCAGCCGCTCTCCCTGGAGACAGGCCAGGAATGCTTTTTGCACGGTGACGTGGGCTGGTGCCCTCCCACCCCTCACCCCCCACCGTTTCACCCTCTCCCCAGGGGGTGAGGGCACATCTCAGCTGGACCTCAGGTGGAAGGTTTCAGAAGCCCAGAGTGAGGTCCCCGCTGTGTCCCTGGGCCTGGGCTGCCCACTCATGGCTGCTGTTGCTCTTTGTTCTATTCTGGTGACCCCGTTAACCTCTTAATTTAAAACATAATTGTTAACTAGTGCCTTTTCACTTCCATGGAGGTGGCCCCCAGCGCCTCAAGTCCTGGCTTGCACCCCAGTTACCCCAGCACCCCCCAAGTGCTGGCTCCTCTAAGTGCCTGGGCCCTGGGCCTGCCCCTTCTTTCCCTCTTTCTTTCCACAGGGTTTCTTAGGGGTGTCTTTGTGGGTGTTTCAGCATCTTTATACCTGGAAAGTTTTCTCTTTTTGTCATTTATTCCCTTAACAGAGTTCCTGGAATATATTTATTTATATTTATTTTTTCAAAATCTAAAATTGTTTGCGAGCCACAATCATCCGCCCAGCACCAGTGCCCAGGGCCCACCTTGCACATCACTGGCCTCCATGACCGCTGTGGAATGGCCAGCCTGGTGCCTCACACGGGGGGTCTTGGAGGGGCCAGAGGACACTCAGCTCCTCCCTGTGTCTTAAACACAGGCGCACAAGTGGCCTTACTCTCAGCTGACAGCAAAAACGGGAGGAGGTGGTGGTTGTGCTTCTGCATTCAGAGGCCTCACGGCCTTCCTTGGTGCAATTCGGGGTCTGGGAGGGTCCTTAGACCAGTTCAGCTTCATGGCAGTTCTGTGCCCTAATGCCTGCTCAGCCCAGGGCTGCAGCCTGGCGGGGTTCACCCCTGGGGACCTCTAGGAGCCATGGGCCAGACAGCCCTGGCCCTGAGCCCTTTTTCCATCAGTGCGTCTCAGATTACCAAGGTGGTGGTCAGTGGTGACGAACATTCGGCTGCCTTCCCTGCCTGTCCTCGCGGGAGCCATTGGGCCTGTGCTGTGAGCAAGATTTGGGGACACCGTGTAGTTGAGGGTGGAAGCTTGGAGCTGGAGTTTGCACACAACATTCTAGGCTGCCTTTTCAGTTCTCGTGTTTAGACTCTTAAAAATGATAGCCAGAAAGCTTGAAAAAAAAGAACAACAAAACTCGGTTGTCTAGCAACGTGAAGCCCCTCACTTGAAGGCAGCCCTGGTTCCACAGGAGGAGCTCGGATGAAGTGGCCTCCACGATCCGGCGTGCTGACGCCAAGGCACCTTCCTGTCACCTCTGGGACCGCGGGATAGGACGGAGCTGCGTGCAGGCTCTGCCGGCCGTGGCCTCGCCTACCCAGAACAAGATCTCATTACCCCAAGCTGCCCTGGCCCTATTTAGAATGGGGGACAGGCCCGGGAGTCTAAGATCGCACCCCTTCATCTCAATAAATACTCCTAGCTTGGGACCTGGAAGGGTTCTCACAGTGAGCAGACTGAAACCAAGGAGAGTTACTGGTTTTTCCAGTGTGTGGGAGCCCCAGGCTCTGATTCCCCATCCCGGCTCTTTCTGTGTCCCCGAGAAGCAGCTCCCAGCCCACCTGGACCTCCACCTGCCCAGGGCACAGCAGCCCGGCATGGAGTCTGCAGGTTTTAGTGACCTGGCCCGGTGTGCCCTTGCTCCCATCTGCTGCCCCAGCGGACAGCTGGCCGGGGGTTCTGGGGAGGGGTGGGGGGCTCCCCCATGACAGCTGCCCTGACCCGGGCAGAAGGCATCTTCCTCATCCCTTGGGTGCAGCTTCCAGGCTGGTGGTTTGCCCTCTGCCACAAGAAACCTGTCTCCTTCCTTCGGGGCCAGGGCTGCCGGAGCCCCAGGTCTGCAGGGGGCCAGGGGTCCCATCTGTGGGGCCACCCCTGGCACTCCCTTCCTTATCCTCCACTGGTCTGCTGGGGGAACCTCTGCCAGGCAAGGTGTGTGCCTGAACTAAGTGCTCTTAACTCCGTGTCAGCTTTTCTACACAACCTCCTTCCCAGCATAGACGTTCGCCTTCAGACCTGTTTCCAGTGTGAGATCCTTCTCCATGGACACCCTCCTGTCCCTGGGAGGGCAGCCCTTGCTCCCAGAGCCCCTGTGAGCTGCCTGGGGGCAGAAAGTCGTGCACCCCACACTTGCAGAGACAATGTGGGGAACCAGAAAGTGGTTGGGGTGTTTGTGATCCTCATGGACGGAGCCCAGTACTTGCTGGGGCCCATCTGCCCTGCGACGGGCGTCACAACCTCGCAGAACCGGCCTGGGCTGGTCAGCTGGGGGACGAGGGGCTGCGCTCATTTTGTTGCTGGTTGAGCTAAAGTGGATGAGACGACAGCAGGGTTGCTGCCCTGAGCAGGTTTTTGGCTGGAGCTTGCGGGGCTGAGAGGAGCCTTGGGTGATGTGGGTCAGCTCCTTCCAACCCTGTTGTCCCGGGAGGCCTCAGGACCCCCTTCTCCTCCTGGGGCCTGCCTTTCAAACATCCCCAGTTCCCTCTGCCTGAGCGTCTCCCACCGGCCCTGCCCTGCACTCACCGGGGCCTGGCGTCCCTACCCAGTGAGGCAGCATCTCCTTAGAGCCCTTGGCCTCGTGCTGTTGGGACTGGGGGGCTGCGGCCAGGGCCCCTGTGTGCAGAGGTGGTCCTTCCTCTCGTGAGGAAAACTCTGTCGCTGCTCTCAAGTCTGTAGCCCCCGGCTCGCCTGGGGTTTTCTCAGAATGAAGCGAGTTTGGGCCCATGCTTGTATTAGGAAGGCCATGTCACTGGTCCTCCTGGTGAGCTGTCCTCGTGGCCAGGTCAACACGCAGGCTGCCCCAGGCACCCTCATTCGTCAGCGCTGCTGGCAGGGCAGTGGCTGGCCTGGCTCTCCTGGCCCTGCTCTGGCCCTTGGGTGGCCTGGGACCCTTGAGGGCAGTGAGGGAGCTCTGGGAGAACACAGTGCGTTGTGGCGGCCTTGCTGTGTCCTCACAGCATGTGGGGACAGCTATCTTCGCACCCCCCTCACCCCCCCGGACCACTCCCCACTTTGCGTCACGACCCCACATCACCTTGGGTCGGTGTGTATGGATGGAGCAGGCTCCTGGGATGCCCTGGCCCCTCTGTTGCTGTCGCCGGCTTCCTGGGGGCTTGCGGACTGTCCTCTTGTAGCTGGGGCAGGCAGCTCGCCCTGCCCCAGGCTGTCATGCCTCTTCTCGCTCCTCGATGCAGACTGATGTCAGCTTGTGAGTTGAAGGGCTGCAGTCCCTTCGCTGCAGGGCGAAGGGCTGCCCTGAGGTTTTTGGGGGTAGGGTGTGGCTGGAGAGTGTTTGGGTAGGAGGGAAGGGGGCCCCCTTCCCTCTGTCTTCTGTCCTCGACTTCTTGACAGACAGACCTCATTTTAAATGTCAGCCAATCAGGCCCTGGGATTTAGTAAGACAGCAGGAGTGGTGTGGGGCTCCAGGCTCCCTGAGGACAGTCAAGGCGGGGTGGGAGCCCTCCTGCTTTGCAGACCCCAGGGGACTGGGGTGGAGAGGCAGTGGGCGTGGCTGACTGAGATGCCCAGAGGGAGCAGGAGGATGAGAAAGCCCAGCTGTGGGGCTGAGTAGGGTGGGCCAGGCTGGCATGAAGGGCCCTGTATGCTTGGTGAGCTGTGAACAGCCCCTGAGGAGTCTGAAAGGCTTAGATGTTCAGCACACCCCCTGCCCCTTCCTTACTCTCCCTCCTCTTGGATTAAGCTCCCTTGTCTGTGAAACCATGGGGAGGTTTTGTGGGCTAAGATGAGCCGCCCTTGACGGAGGCCTGCCTGTGCTCACAACCTCTCTAGCTCCCAGGGTCACCACTCCGTCTGTCTGTCTGTCTGTTACTCCTCACCTCCAGGACAGGTTGTGCAGCCTGAGACCCCACCCCCATTTTCCTGTGTGCACCCTTCTCGGAGGAACCCTTCGTCCTTCTGCGTGCTGCTCGTTAATCGTGTCGGGGGCATTTTGGAGCCTTTGTTCGTGTGGAGTTCTGTAAATACGATGGGTTCACACAAGGAAGTGACTTTGATTGGGGGATTGTTGATTTCCTACACGTGAAATGGGAGTTAAGAAAAATCCAAAGACTCTGTAGTGACCTGTAAAGACTTAATGATTTGTATTGTATAGTGAACTAAACGTCTGTAATTTTGTACCTTATATGCCTTCCCACCATATGACCAACAGCCTCTAAATAAAACCAGATGATCTCCTGCCTGCGTCTGTGGTCTTCCTGTTGCTTTCCCCTCTCCCCACCAAGGCAGGGGTGTTTGGGCTCATTCCAGACTGTCCCCCAGGGGCTGGGGTGGCCTGGTTCTGAGTGATGGGGCTGGCCTTTTCAGCATGGAGACTGGAAGAGGGGAGGCTCAGGGCAGAAGCAGGTCCCCTGAGCGCACACCCCCAGGCCCAGCGGTCTTTGTCACGTATGTGGTTTTGTGGCCTGTCGGTTGAGATATCTTTCAGGAGCCAAGGACCAACAGAAACTTCCTGATGACCTTAGACTTGGAGCTTCTGGGCTAACTCAGTGGAAGGCCACTTTTGGGAGCAGGCATGTCCCGGCTCTGGGCCTCGGCTTGTGTCCCCCTGGATCTGCGTGCCGCACCCCGTCAGATGCCGCAGTCAGGGAGCAGGGCTTCCTTGCACTGCTGCACAGGTGAGCGGACCTTCAAAGCCTCCGCAGCAAGGGGTTTGGGGGAGGAGGATTAAGGCTGTGGGCGCCAGCAGGTCCCATCTCCACAGGTTGTGGAAACTGATGGCAAATTTTTGGGTCCTGCTTGCCTCACGCCAGCATCCTCAGGACGTGGCACCCAGCGAGGACCCAAACAGCACTGGGGAGAGGAGCAGGCCTTCTGAGGTGGCCCCAGGGTCCCGCCCTCCCCGCGAGGACGTGGTCAGCCCAGCACGCTGGTGGCCCCACATCGGTGAGTCACTCTGCCAGCGCCTCGCCTGAGATAAAATGTACTTGCATATGTAAGGGCCACAGCCGCCGGGAGGGCTGACGGGGAGGTGGCCAGCAGTCAGAGCACGTCCTGGTGGGACTTGTTTATATTCATAAGCGCCCAGGACTTGTTCTCAGAGATAAGCGCTGCCAAATAATGACAGAAATTTGGCAGCCAGGAGCTATCCTGCTCCGAGGCAAGCGTCTCAGATGGATCTAGCTCCTAGGATAAATCTCGTTTTTTGAGCGGCTACTTACTCTCTTGCAACTCAATGAGATCTCCTTTGCCTGAGGCTGTGGGGTTTCTAGTCGCTCAGACCCTAAGATGGTGCCAGTGGGGGTGTCACATTGTGTCCGTTTGCTCACTCGCTGGGTCACTCGGAACAGCTCGTGCCGTCCTGCACTGGGCCTCGTGTTGCCGGACGAGCCCCGTGGTCATGAACTAGAGCGTGGTGCCCACCAGCCGGGGGCCCTGGAGCTCTGGGGGGCGGAGGAGGTTCCCTCCAGGCAAATGTGTTTGGAGGACCCTAGATGGAGGCGCAGGGATGGGATGCTGTGGGCACAACCGGAAGGAGCAGTTCTGGCCCAAACAGGAGCAGCATGGGGTGGCGGTGGCCTGGAATCGCCCTCCTCCGCAAGCCTGCTCATCTCTCTACTGGCAGCCTAAAGCTTGGAGACACCATGTGTGAGAAGATGAACCCCGGCTCCCTTTTCTGAGAAGGGGTTGGTAAACCTGTCAGGTGAGATGGGAGCTTGGGCACCTGGTCCTTCGGTCCTGCTTAAGAATTTGCTCTCGACCATTAGACGCCTTAAAGAAACGCAGGGAACAAAGCTTCAGCTTTCTCTCACGTTGAAGGTGAAGCCCCAGGAAAGAGGGCTTCCATAGGAAAGCGAGGTGCTGAGGGTGCGGCTCGGCAAAGTAAGGGCTGTGGGCCTCGGGGAAGAGCAGCTGCTGGCATCCTAGTGATTTCAGGACGTGGGCGTGGGGCCTGTGTTGAGGGGACCACAGAGGGGAAGCTACGGGAAGGCACGGCTTCTCCTGGGAAATTCAGGCAGACATGAAGGGAGCGCAGGCTGGAGGCAGCAGGGGCCAGATTCCCGGCAGACATTCCCTCAACCAGGAGATGCCTGATCATCCCCTGAACCCCTTCCCAGCGATCTGTCTCTGGGATGCTAGACTGTTCTTAAAGCATGAAGGGACCGATGTTCAAGACAGAAGGGTTGGGCACTTCCCAAATGACTGTTCTTACTCAAAGAAATCCCGGCCAGCCTTTGTTCAGTTATACATTTTATTCTCTAATAGGTACAATACTAAAATAAACACAAATTAAAAAAAAGTTTTATTAAAACAAAACTGTACAAAAAAGCAGTATACTACATTTTAATTACAGAACAGTCTACTGTCCAAAAGGCACTAATCCAGAATAGGAGATACAAGGATACAGGACTCATCGGAACTATTTTAATCAATACAAGAGAGCGCTTGTTTCTCGGACCATGTACATCCAGAAACAAGGGCTGTTTGCTACAGTCATCACACATTGTTATAAATATGAGTCCCACAGGCGAAGGTGCAGTATCACTCTCCCTAGAGAAGGTTCACGTCAGGGTTGGGGAGGTGCTGGCTGGTGGGAGCACGCTGAGAGGTGGGCGGGAGTGGGGGCAGGCCCAGGCCTGGGGCTTCTGTCGGGGGAAGGCCGGCTGTCCGGGGCACGCAGAGCCAGTCTGACGCTCGTTTCTGGCCCCTGCTGGCAGCCGCACTACTGCCTCTCGTGTGTTAGCACCGGGAAGGTGGGTTCTGAGACCCTCCAGGGAGCTGGGGCTGGAGGTCTGGGGGATGAAGCGCCAGCAGCTCGGCAGAGGGGAGGCATTTGGTAACCTGATCTGAAAAAGGCAGCAGCTAGGTGGGAGAGGGGCCAGAGCCCAGGGAGCCAGGCTGGCTTTCTGGGCGACCTTCTGGCCCTCGTGCGCGCCCCCTCCCGGTGGGGAGTCTGCCTTAGCGCTGACAGTCCTGTTTTGGAAGCTGATTTCTAGAAAGGGGAGTTCTGGTTCCTGCAGTCCCACCTCAGGGCCCCCAGTGGCGCCCGGGCAACCTGGGCCACCGCCCCACGTCCGGTGCCCAGGACGGCGCTCTCCACCCAGGCTTCATTCTCTAGAGGACAGTGGCCCTAAGGAAGAGAGATACTGCAGATTTCCAAACAGTGTCATACACGTGAGACAAAGACAGGCATCATCTGATGTTAACAAAAATAAGTAACAAAGAAACAGGATTAAACCGAATCTCTTCTCACAGCTTCCTATACTACATCCTCCTTCTGCTTAGCAGAAAATTGTACGTACACAAAAATACAAATACACAATTTTGTAGAACAGTCTGATTTTAATATATTTATATATATTTATATTTATACGAGTGGCAGGTTAGTTCATTATATAGAGCTTTTTGCACTTTTGGCTCATATGCAACAAGGCTTATAAATTCAGCTTTAGCTTTCATTCAGGTTTCATAGCTTTTGAACAATTGTTTTCACATTTAAAGCAGCATCCAATTTGCACTAGGAGTTTGTGGTGACAGAGGAAGAGATGGGGTCAGGAGGGTGACTGACGAAGGTGGGCCGGGGCCAGGGCAGATATACATTCCAGTGTGTGTGGCGACGTGGGAAGGACTGCTATGGGACAGAGCTGACCATGACGACCCCCTTGAGGTAGACTGAACACCTTACAGCAGACTCAAGACACAGGTGCGACTCCCCTCAGGGACGCATGGTGCACAAGGTGGGGACAGAGACCCAGAGACGCCAGAGGGAAACACGAAGACTAGGACGTGGCAGCAGGGGCAGAGGGGTGATGTGCCCTGCAACACCCGCCCCCGCTGGGCAGGGCCCCCCGGCCTGTCACAGGTACTCGACTATTTGGTGGATGCTAAACACTTTCGGGCAGTCCCGAGGCATCTGATCAAATGACCATCGTCAACTCACGTTCCACTTTAGAATTCGCTGCACCAGTAGCTCCCATCCCTGCAACGAATGCCCAGGAAGACGGAACAAACCATCACCCAGTGCCCGGCGACCCAGAGCCCACATGCAGGTGAGCTGAGAGAAACCAGCCTCTCCCCCAGTTCAGCCACAGCTACAACCCAGGGAGCCGACCGGCGCTGGCGGAACCTGGACCCGGCACCTGGAGAACCAGGGGCCTGTGCGTGGCCGCCCCACGGCAGACTTGCCCACCCACTGCCTCCGTCAAACCCCCTCGTGCCACTTGCTCACAGTTCCTCCGGCAAACGCCATACGTGTTAAATGGGAAGGCCCAGCGTGTGGGTTATTCCACTGTCTGAACGAAAAGCCTGCATTATTCATGAAAATAAAGTGCCTGGGTATGGACTGTCCCATTCTGCAAAACCTTGGAGCGCACCAGCCCCCATCCAAGCACAGCTCAGTGCCTTGATGTCAACAGCGCGGTCCCAGGAGAACCCTCGTCCACCTGCCACGTGGCCAAGGCCCCGAATTCAGCTCAGACTCCACGTACTTTAAAAGAGAAACAAACGAATACTCTCACAGTCATCTTCAAAGGCGCACTTCTGATCTCGTTTCGCCCTACTGGTGACGGCTTTCCTCGGCCCTTGTGGGCAGACACCTCAATCCCACAGACAGAACAGGATGAGCCAGGCAGCCAGGGTTCCAGTGACCAGCAGGTGAGTCATCCTGGTCTTAACTCTGATTCTTTGCCCTCTTGGGTCTGATGCACCTGCGGCGGCTGCCCCACTTCCACTCTCCTCACTCGCTAGCTAAGCAGGCGCCTTCACAGTCTGTGACTGTGACCGCAGCAGCACAGGCGAGAGTGACACAGCCAGCCTCAAACACCACACCCGCGCTCACCTTTGGATTGTCCTGCCTGTGGAGCCCGGGGACCCTGGCAGGGGGCAGCTGCCACAGACCCCCCAGGGGCCCAGTGCAGGGTCGGGGAGGGAAGGGCAGGGCACAGGCCGACTCTCTGGCAGGTCCCAGAGGTCTGCACCTTGTGCAGGCACTTAAAAAACAAAGAGAAACTGACCCTCGGAAGGTACTGTGTACCCAGAGTGGCCGTGGGAGGGAGGGGAGCCCAGGGGGTCAGAGAAGGCTGTGGGCTCTTCCAGGGAGGCGGCGAGGATGTTCTTGGCATCTTCTGGTGGGGACAGTGGGTGAACCCAAGGTGGGCAGAACATATGCAGGGGCAGGCCGAGGGCCAGAGGGCTAGGGGGGGGCGTGGGCTGCACGGACTTGCCTTCTATGACCAGTGTGAGTAAAACTATTAGGCAGAGGAGAGACCCTTTTGAGAGGAGCATCCGAGGAGAACCGGCACACTATCGAGAGCAGCCTTGCCAGAGTGCCGCCGCCCCCTGCCCCCATTAACTTTGGTTTTGTGGTGCCCATTTTCAGAGATGCATGATTAAGGGATTCACTAACAATACTGAGATGTGTTTCTCAAGGCAAATGACTAACACTCCTGCTCCTGACAGCAGCCCACGCCTGAGCTCTCTCACCTCCGTTCAGTCCATCGCTAACATGTACTGCCCGTCTCCCACGGATCTGACATTAAAAACTAGAGACTTCATGGTAATACCACTAGACGGGCTGCTGTTTACCTTAACACAGCACTAATGTTCTATTTCCAGTTTAACTGCTTCAATGAATGATGAATTGGAAAAATCACCCTCACCACTTTTTGCAGGGCTCATGGTTCCAGTAAAGCAGGAGGTGTCCCTGCTCCACGGAAGCCTGAATGACGTCAGACCCGACTTGGAAGCGCCGGGACATTAGGAACTGTGTGCTGTGACCAGCTCGGCGTGCACACCAACTGGTGAGTCACACTCGCCTTCCTCAGGGAGAGTCCACGTCTCCCTTTTCACATTTCACTGCCCCCAACCCCCACCCCCCACCCCCAGAGACGTCAAGTCAGGACCAGTACCTTCTTCCCTTCACTCTAAGGGTGGGCTTATTTGGCAGGGAGTCACAACCCAGCTAGTGAAACAAGGTGCCAATCCCAGGGACCACCGAGCCCTCTTGTCCATCTGGAGACCCTCTCCCGGGGCCACTCCCAGTGAGGCGTTGCTCCTGGTGTGGCTTCTACTCTCGGGGGCTTCAATAATGCATGAAAGTGCTACTCAGTCATGTCCGACTCTGTGCGACCCCATGGACTGAGCCCACCAGGCTCCTCTGTCCATGGGATTCTCCAAGCAAGAATAATGAAGTGGGTTGCCATTTCCTTCTCCAGGGGATCTTCTCAACCCAGGGATCGAACCCGAGTCTCTCACGTCTCCTGAGGGTGGGACTAAGCGGCTGAAGAGAGGTGACAGAGCTGGCCCCTGGAGAACCATCCACTTTGGGAGGCAAAGAGCTCGAGCAGAGGGGAAGGAGGGACGTGAATTTTAGTCAAGTTGAAGTCCTCAGGCCACCTTGGAGCCCATGTCCCTGACAACAGTCACTGAGGTGACACACGAACATCCAGGCAGCTGGCCCCTGGGCTGAACCATGGTTATCAGAAAGCTCTGGCTGCCAGAGAGCCCACGGCGGAGCAGACACTGACCCAGCACTGGCCCAGCCCCACTACCTCTTGCGACTATGGTGGAGGGCACGGCAGAGTGAGTTGGAATGGCTTAGCGAACCTCCCAAACACAGGCACTGAAAAGATGCTCAGAATAGAGAGAGAACAGGAAGAGTGACCTTGGATACTCTGCCTCCACAAAGTGCAGCCACACCCGAGAGCTGGGACATTCAGGTTCCCCCCCAGAAAACAGAGCCAAGACCTTCCTTCCCAGCAAAGGGCAAGACCTTCACATCCACCTCCTAGAGGTGGAGATGGGACAGTGGACTTGAAACGAGGGCTTATGCCACGGGTGCCAAGTGCCACTGTGTGCCCATCACCACGAGTGGCAGAGGAGAGGTACCAAGGAGAGCCAAAGAGGGGTGACCTGGTGTCCAGATCATCATGGTGACGCTATCCCGTGTCGGCAAAGAAATGATGGCAACAGCGGGCACCAGCCTGCCCTGCCTGCGAAAGAGGAGCAGATGGAGTGCAGAGAATTCATCAACAAGGCCAGGTGGACGTTCTGCTGCTGCTGCTAAGACACTTCAGTCATGTCCGACTCTGTGTGACCCCACAGACGGGAGCCCGCCAGGCTCCCCCGTCCCTGGGATTCTCCAGGCAAGAGCACTGGAGTGGGTTGCCATTTCCTTCTCCAATGCAGGAAAGTGAAAAGTGAAAGGGAAGTCGCTCAGTCGTGTCCGACTCTTAGCGACCCCCTGGACTGCAGCCTGCCAGGATCCTCCATCCATGGGATTTTCCAGGCAAAAGTACTGGAGTGGGGTGCCATTGCCTTCTCCAGGACATCCTGCTATCTTCCTACTAAAATGAAAGCAGCACCTAGAGAGTTTACTTGACTCCACGCAGGGGCTACTGCTCCAAGAATAAACGAGACAGTGAACACACTCAGCACAGCGCCAGGCACACGGGACAGGCTAGTGCACGGCAGCAGCTACTACGCACTTCAGATGCTTGGGTGGTCTGAGCGTTTATGACAATTTAGGACGGCGGCTTGTACTCTGGTACTTCTGGTGTTTTATTCCCAAAAATACATATTCAGGGATAAGCACTATCTATGTTTTCACTGATTTTGTTAAGTTGGCTTTACTTTCTTTTTAGTGGGGGCTGGGGTGGTGAAGGGTTTCCTGAATCACCAGAGTGGCTTCTGGAAGCATCTGGGTAGGGAAATGTCTCACCAGCTCCAGTTCTTTTTAAGTAGAACCATCCTTTAAGCAGCACATCTAAGACTTTGATCCCTAAAATAGTAAGACTGTGTTGGAAGGTTTTAAGTGCAGTGATAGTTCTATTTTCTTTGAATGTAAGCAGATAATCAGAATGTTCTGCTCGCTGGCTGAATGCATGGCTCACAAATCATAGACTCAGCTGGTCAGTTCTCTGAATCGCTAATCTTAAAACGGATTCTCTGTTCCAATGGAGACACTTAGCAGTTGGGAAGACAAGATGCAATACTCTGGCCTTCATAAACCTGCAACCATTCCAACCGTCAGAAGATGGCGGGGATCCCCAGAGAGGCACCATGGCTGTGCATGGATGGGGAAGCAGGGGTCAGTTGCTTCTGATCTTGTAGGAGAAGAGGCTCTGAGGAAGAACCTCTTGTGGCATTATCTTCCCTGACTGCTGTACACTGGACTGTAAGTATTTTGAGGGGCGGGGGAAGAACCCCAAGGCAGCAACTATCCCGATTGTGTGTGTCTGTGTTTGGGGATGAAGGGGGAGGACGGTTATGAAGCAGCAGCTTACCTCAGCCCTTTGATGGAACTGACATTTAATGTTTGGAGGAGGAGTCCCTCTCCTATGAGGGGGCAAGGCTGCTGCACAAGGGTCAGCAGCAAACTGTGAACAAAAACAAGAGCTGTGTTTTTTCTAGGGTGGCTGCTGCCCCGCCCTGGAGTATCCAGGCCTGAAGAAGAAAGGGCTTAGGGGCCAGGCTCACCAGCGTGGTCAGGAGCCTCTGGTGAAGCAGCTTGTGAGGGGCCCCTGGCACTCTGCTGGTGCTGGTCTTCACGTAGACTCACTCCGCATCGCGCAACTGAAGTGACGGGGAAACCAAACGAGGCCCATTCAGAGAGCGAGGCGGCGGCTCCCGTCCAGCCTGAGGCCTCCAGGTGAGAATGCGGGCTCTGTGGGCAGGAAGCTGTGTACGGTGTCAAGACCCCATGGTGTTCAAAGGGACGAGGTGGGTGGGGAAGGGCCGGGGGACAATCCCACTGACATGGCAGTACAAGGGGGGAAAGTTGGAGAACCAGAGGCTGCTGACACGAGGAAGCTGGGAACCGCCAGTGACGTGAGCAGACCTGGGTGAGACTCAGACAGGCCCTACCCTGCGGCAGTGGTGGGACACTGCAGACACCAGCACTCCACTCAGGCCGCATCGTGCTTTACGTTTTGGTTCATTCAAGTGTGTTCATGCCATGTCTTCTGCCCTAGGTTATGAAAATCTCATTTAGCTCAAGTGCAAGCTCTTGTCTGAAAAACATGTTCTGATGGTGACAGCAATGGAGACCTCGGAGAAATGGAGAATTCTCCGCAGTCTGTTAAGCAGGAAGCCTCAGGTAAGGCCAACGCTGCACCTGAGCTGGTCAGCACGTGGGACAGAGTGGCCTGGAGGCGCCGCGGTGGTAGACTCTGTTCGGCAGAAACTTGAGTCAGAATCCCAAAGATGGAGCAGGCCGAGACCGGATGTGAGGGAGAGGTTTAGTGCGACTTAGAAGTCAACTGGGGAGCACTAATCAAAGGCTTCCATTTGGGAGCTGAAATCACTCCAAATCCTTTCCTTTCACTTCGGCGCGGACGCAAACACTATGTCATTATTTCAGTTTACTGAGTTACTGTTCCAACCGTTCCAGGGAGCATTAGAGCTCAAAGGGAACAGGGAACGGGAGATCTGCCATCTCCAGTCACATAAAGGACAGAAATCCTTTTAATTATGACCATGCCAATCTACATCTTGCTAAAACAGCTAATTACATGTCAGGAGGACACTCAGTCATTCAGAACAATTGTCATTATATTTTTATATATTCACTCTTCTCCACCCCCCTCAATTACCATGGTTACACTTTGAAAGGATTCAGGCAAACCTTCATTTGATCACAGCACACCAATGTGAATTTGAGAGTTAATTATGGCTGTAGAGAGCCATTTTTATTTAAGAGAGAGAAAATGAGAACAGAATCAAGGGAGCCGGTATCCCGAGGTGTCTGAAGCGCCAGTTGAGGCTGGTGTCCCTGTCCCACTGCTGCCCCCACACCCACTGGCGGGCACAACACTGCTGTCCAGATGAGGGCAAACGGCTCCCAGAGCTCTCCAAGTAAATGGGATGCCAGGAGACAAGGGCAGAGGCCCCGCCAAAGTGCCCTTCTGCTTGGTGTTTGGGAGCTGGCTAGTGAGTCAGTGGGTGTGAAATGCAGGTGGTGAACTGAGTTCACTTGAATGGAATGAACTAGATTTAGTTCTGCTCGCTGCTTGGCCCCAGGTGTCACGGAAAGAACGAGGTAACTAAGTCCAGGACGGACATGCCTGCACTCCCAGGGTGCCTACCAGAGTCCTCGAGGTCTCTGGGTGAGCACAGGATGTAGGGTCCTCGGGTGCAGCCAGATTTTCCCTCTCTTCTCTCCTACATTTATTCCCCTCTTGATTAGAAAAGAAAAGCATTATTATAGAAACCTAGATTTCTCAGGTTGTTAGCTTTCCTTCTGCTGCTGTTTTTCCTCCCCACTGAGGAGGAGGAATGCAGCTGATATGGAAAGTTCTCAATTTATAAGCGTGTAGCAAGTCAGCCTCTGAGATGGCAAGATGAGCAGCTGGCATGGATAGCCAGCGAGCATGAAGAACGGCCTCTTGTATGGCTGGTTTGTGAGGGGGTTTCTGTGGGGGAAGATGGGCTTGTGGGCTTGATGCGTTTAGAAACCCACCACCTGAGCGCGGGGGGTTCGCAGTTTCTCTTAAGAGGGATAAGGAGATCTTTTCTCTAAAGTGATTAGCATTCTTTTGGGAAGAGAAGCATATAGTGAAGGAGACCACAGGACTAGAAAAGGAAGGGCCCCCTCAGCTCTGGGGAAACTTTCCCTCAGGAGAGCCTGGGCACTCATTGCTGCCTTGCAGGTAAACCCTTCTGCTCTCAACTGGGTACCTTAGGTATTAGCGGGTAATGGTCAACTAGACAGTATGGAGACCAGGAAAAAGAGGGTTTCCAGAGCACATAACTCAGTTTGCCAAACTTAATGTGGCTAACATCACCGCATGGGAAATAGACGGGGAAACAGTGTCAGACTTTATTTTCTGGGGCTCCAAAATCACTGCAGATGGTGACTGCAGCCATGAAATTAAAAGACGCTTACTCCTCGGAAGGAAAGTTATGACCAACCTAGACAGCATATTGAAAAGCAGAGACATTACTTTGCCAACAAAGGTCTGTCTAGTCAAGGCTATGGTTTTTCCTGTGGTCATGTGTGGATGTGAAAGTTGGACTGTGAAGAAGGCTGAGCACCGAAGAATTGATGCTTTTGAACTGTGGTGTTGGAGAAGACCCTTGAGAGTCCCTTGGACTGCAGGGAGATCCAACCAGTCCATTTTGAAGGAGATCAGCCCTGAGATTTCTTTGGAAGGAATGCTGCTAAAGCTGAAACTCCAGTACTTTGGCCACCTCATGCGAAGAGTTGACTCACTGGAAAAGACTCTGATGCTGGGAGGGATTGGGGGCAGGAGGAGAAGGGGACGACAGAG
Source organism: Bos indicus (assembly GCF_029378745.1). Taxonomy (NCBI): domain Eukaryota; kingdom Metazoa; phylum Chordata; class Mammalia; order Artiodactyla; family Bovidae; genus Bos; species Bos indicus. Next base: position 9,486,484 of record NC_091767.1, read on the forward strand.
GATGAGATGGCTGGATGGCATCACCAACTCGAAGGACATGAGTTGGAGTGAACGTGGGAGTTGGTGATGGACAGGGAGGCCTGGCGTGCTGCAATTCATGGGGTCAAAGAGTTGGACACGACTGAGCGACCGAACTGAACAACTGATCCCCAAATCCTGAGTAAACACCCTTGTTATTTAGAGAACACACAAAAAGGAATGTTTTCTGTAACTCCTCCCCCCACCCCGCATCCCACCCCTAAACAGATACCACCAGCAGGAGCTGGTCAGTGCGCCCAACTTTCACTTGGGAAATCCTGACAAACAAATGCGGCTCAGTAAAGCTATAAATGGACTTGGCTGGTCTCAACGCAGCCCCAATGAATACAGTAGTAAAACACTAATGTAATCACAACAACAAAATGACAAACTCTATCACCACTCTGACCTAAGATTTAAATCACAGACAGGTTAGCACAGAAAACCAATGCACAAGTAGAGGGTCAGGCTATTCAATGCAGAGCGCGCACGACTGTGCACAAAGTCATCAACAAGAGAAATTATTGCCTAAGAATCTGTTGAGACTCACTGGGGAAAAAAATCTTCTGGTGGTTCTCTGACAACAAAAACAAAAAGCAATTTTAAAAGGCAGAGTCATAGTTGCATGGGAAGACTGCTTCTACCCAAATTGTTCTTAAGACCAAAGAGAGAGAAGGACTTGATATTCACATTTTTAGGACGGGGGTCGGGGCTCATTTATGAAAAAAGGGATTATTCCCACTGGGTGGGCAGAGAGAATGGCTGGTCACTGGAATAAGTAGCTAGTCAAAAAGCAGAGCTGCAAGACAGGAAGGAGTAAACACTCCTTCTCCTGTGTGACGAGATGGACCACACCCCCTACTCTGCCTGCTGCAGAAGATGAGAAAATTCCAGCAGGAAGTCAGCTCGAGAGGAGGCCTTGGTTTGGAGCCCAAAGAGAAGAGGAGTTAACCACAGACAGAGAGGATGTGCCTGTAGATTTCTGATGAAATGAAAGACGATTTTCTTATACCTGCTAGTTGAAATTGTACAAAGGCCAAACAGGGAGAATTGAAACAACTCTGTCGCTAGCTCTTCATGAGTTGTCCCTTTTGAGGTAAAGACATACCTGGCCATCTGGATAGAGGAGCTGCTGGTCACAGACTGCTGCAACCCTATAGGCCTGGGTACGGACTCTCCCATCTCCTCGATTGGACTTAAGTGGTCTTCCTATGAAAGACAATGGGGATGTGGGGAAGATCTACCCCGCCAAACACCAGACTGTGGGAACTTTACAGACCCCGAAGGTGGGAGAAGCTAACCACACTCCTCTAATACTCAAAAGCTAACACTCAGAGGACCGAGATTATGAAGAAAACTGCCCTAAGCTTTACTCCAGCCTTACAAACCCTTCTGAAATAAACCACACTGTTTACTTGGTACCAACTGGCCTTGATCTGGTGTTAAGGTTCTCATTTAATGCAAAAATGGCATTAGGATGGTCCACCTTTCAAAGTTTCCTCTGTAAGGCTCTGTTTTAAGAAGGGGAGGAAGTTTACGCATCTGACTGCAGTAATTCAATGAAAGCGTCTTAAAAAAAAAATAAGTTACCTGGAACTGCTTGCAAGGGTTCCTCACCTGGGAAGCAGCAGCCCCTGAAACAGTCCTCTGGGGCCTGAAAAATGTACAGCAGGAAGTGAGAAAAGAGGACAGAAAAGCCACAAGCACACAGTGGGATTGTTTTCAAAGAGTCTATCTTCCCTTCAGAGAGCAACTTAGGGTTTCTATTTTAATACCACCCTTTAAACCTGAAAAAGCTGAAGAAAAAAATTTACTCCCCAAAGATATTACTCATTAATGGCAACTCCACATGCCATGGTAAGAACTAAGGTAGCCCAGAGAAGACAGCGGAGTTAAAGCTGATGACCGAAAACCTATAGTAGATTTAAACTGAAGACCCAAAGAACTAAATTTTCACTCTTGGTGAGGAAGCTGAAGTTAAACATATGGCAGTGGCAGTTAAGAGCAGACCGGCAGTTGTCTTTAATGAAAGGGGTGAAGGCTCCTTCCTCTTGCTCCTACTGAACCCAAGGAGCTGCTACCCTGCCTGGCAAACACCTTCTTTCACTTTTTCCAGATTTCTGGGTAGCACCTGGTACTCCCTTCACGGATACTCACCTTTATTCTCCGAAGCTTTCTTTCCTTCCTGAAAGGTCTTAAAACACTGAAACCTTTTGGCTCTTCTCTGGAAATCACTCTGTTTCTTTAGAAACTGCAGCTGCCTTTATAGTTTGAGTCTGTTTCTTTAAAAGGAACCAGCAAGAACAGATGATACTAGCAATCCCATCATAAAGAAGCTATCAATTATAATAATCTCCTTACAATAAATCATGGATGCAGCTTGTCAGACAGTATATTTTTCTCTCTCCTTCTTTCTGATTTAACTGAAAGTAAGTAGACAAAAATTCCACCGAGATGGAAAGATAGACACGTTATATTTTTTCTAAATAATATCAAAAGAAAGAAAGCTAACACAGTCTAATTGCAATAAAAAGTCAAACACACCAAGAAGAAGATGAATGTGGGGGGTGGGGGAGGGCGGGTCATTCCTGAGAACAACAAATGCTACTCTTGAATTTGTTGGTTCAAGTAATACAGTGAAACAGAAAAAGACTACTCCACTTTACTTCAATTCTGGGAAGCTGGAAAAAATATATATACATTTTCCCCCTGAAATCCTAGGACAAGAGCAGGTCCTGCCTGTAGCTCTATAAAGTCACGGACCCACAGAGGCAGCACCTCCATGCCTCCCAAAGGCCTCCTCACACTGACATAAGCAGGATGGACAGACACGGAGGCGAGCGCATCAGCAGGTGCCTTAGGTGGAGCGAGACCAGCCAGAAGCTGGCGGATACTCAGAATCTCACTGATGAGGAAGGGAAAACAGGAAGGCCAGTCATTCTCTCTCTCTCTCAATCGTTTTAAGTTGAAAACATTTGGTGGGTGAGGAAGGGTGAAGAGGTCAGGAAATACCCCCTCCTTCAATCTTACAAATCATTTACAGGTGACGGACAGACAGACGAAACCTTGCTTAAGAGCCAGCCCTCTGCATATTCCCCTTTAAACAAGGTTTTGTTGTTCACAGAGGTGGAGCGAGGCAGGAAATACAGAGCGGCCGTGCCTCTTTCAGACGCAGCCTACACTGGAGGCTGTTCCTCTTACGCACCGTGACACTGTGTCCTTTAATCGAGATGCCAAGAGATCATTTTCATACGAGGCCGGCAGATGTAATATTCTTGGATGCATGAGTAGTTCATCATTTCGCTACTGGATGACAAGGTGATCACAGGGTGACTTTTCTAACGCAAGTTCACTGTTTGGTATTTTGAGTTCTCAAAATGAAAAAAAGATTTATCAAATATAAATATCTTTAAAAAGTAACAAAAGTGCTACATATGTGATCAAGGAAAAAAATTCCATTAGTTACTGCTGCTTAAAGTAGATTAAACTTTACAAATATTACCACATCCATTATCAATATGGCTTCCAATTATTAAATAAATTGCCTGTAGCAATATAGCTTTTCACACCTCTACAAGGACAGAGTAAAGAGAACACCAAAGCAAGTCATATCTCCCAGACCCGCCACAGAAATTGCAAATGTCCCCTGCTTTTTTCTGCTCCTATTTAGGAAAGCATTTGCGCTTGTGACAGTCAGCAGGCATAATCCCACTACAGAGTCCTCTACCAACCTCTCATGTTGAGGGGGCTTCAGTTTAATGGCTACAGGGACTGGATGTTCGTTCACTCACTGTTGGCCTTAGCTCCATCCTCGAATCACCTTTCTGTGTTTTTGGTAGCAAGGAAAGGGGACACAGACAGGAGGCAGAGCCGCTTCCGCGTGACTTCCGGCACCTTCCCGGTGGGCGTGCCTGCGCCACGCACTGTACAGTGGTTCTAATAACACCCACCATCATTACACCTTCGGCTCATGGTTTTTCCCAATGCTCTCAAGCTGGGTTTTGTGGGTTTTTTTTTTTAACTTTTTTTTTTGTTGTCATTTTTCTGTTTAATCATGGTCCCAAAGGCAGAAGGCAGTATTTTATCTACTCAGTCACACAGCTTGTGAGAGCAAAGGATGTCTGTGTCAGGCATGTTAACATCAACCAAAATCTGAGATCGAGTTTTTCCACTGTCTTAGCACAGCACCCAAAGAAGTATAATCTAGCCACGGTGTGACTATTATGAGGCACGGCTTATTGCAGCTGGAAATCAATTATTCCCACGTGGAGGGGGGGGTTTCTAGTGTTCCTTTTACTCTGCGGACACTCCCCAAATGGCGTCTGTCAATCTTGGCCACACTACCTCAGCTTGCATCCTACCAGTCTTGGGGAAGGAAGAGGGGTAGAGACTAGTGTTACAGGAGTCTAAAGGTACCCAAGGTTTTACACGGAGCCTACTATTTGAGAACTGAGGGCTAGCTAAATACCTGGAAGCACTTTCTTGGAATGCTAAGACAGAGCAGCAAGATTTTCTAGCCTCGGGGGCTGGGAGAGGGAAGTTTGGTTGGTTGGTTGGTTATTAGTTACTGGGAATTAATACTGAGAGAGTATATGCAAAGGCTGAGGGCACCATGCCATCTTCACAGAACAAGACCCTAAGGGCTAACTGACATACAAGAAACTGCAAGTTATACTGTAAGAACACATGTTAAGGACCGAGGAAAGTCTGCTAAGGTGCTACGTCTAAACTAAGATAACTTCTTGCGTTCAGCCCTCCCTCATCAGTCGTCATCCAGGGCCTCTGTCTTGATTTCGTTGGCTCCTTGTCGGGCCAGTGCCAAGATAGTGTGGTTGACTGCTGCCATTTCCACAGCTAACGAGATGGGGTCTTGGTGGTCACTATGGCTAGTGCTGTCATCCTAGACGTGCAGAAAGAAGAAGCAGATGTTATTGAGGGACTGGTGAGATCCGGCAGCTCACAGAAAAGCATGCTGGGGCAAGGGGAAGCAGAACATTCGTGGGAGGGGTCATGACAGGGTAGAGGTGAAATGTATTTAAGTAGACACTGAATGGATACAGGTCCAGAGACTACTGGTTGGCATTTCGATGGTTCAGCAGATAAAAAGCACTAAAGTGTTTTTTTTGGCTGAGAATTTTTCCTTCTGTCAGAAAGACTGCTGGGGATGATGATCAAACCCGGACCATTCCAGGTTTGCAACCACCATAGCACTAGTGATTGAGGGCCACACTAGTGAGCTTACATTCTGGATGGGTGCTCTTACAGATTATTACAATTCACAGGATCTCTCTACTCAGCTGAGAAAACCAGACAAAACTACAGATACCAACACCTTATGGATAAAAATGCATTTTAGTAGAAAATAAGCCAAAACCCTCCTAAAACTCCAAATTCTCAGTTACAACAGGCGAGAAGGGTAACTGTCGGAAGTGGCTACGCTCTCCGGCTGTAAGAGGAGCTGGGGGAGGGAAGCGCAGGTGTCTTACTTGGAAGGTGTGAAGCTTGCCTTCCACATTGCTGTGTGATAAACACAGCTGTAAAGGAAGCTGCACCGCAGGGTGTTCATCAGGCACTGAAGCTGGTGTTACAAATAAGGTGGAAGTTTCTCACCTGTCATCTTCAGGGGACTCTGCAGCAGAAAGCTTTGGGAAGGGCAAGTCCCTTCCTGGGAAAAAAGCATGGTATGTGCTGCCCTTAGGGCCTCTGGAAAAAGGATGGAAATGATCCATCTACACTGGTCAACTAACAAGGATATTTCTGCTTAGACTCCCAGAACGTTCTCTAGAGTGAAATGTGCAGCTCTGACTGGGGGTTCTTGGTGGGGGGAGGTGTGTGGAGAAAGCCTTGGGAAGTATAGGCAACACTGTTCATTCTCACAGGCTGCTCTTTGGTTTAAACAGGGATCAGCGTGGAACTGTAGGGACTCTGGCAGTGTCTACGCTCAAGCTGCAGGACGGTGAACAGGAGAGCATGGTGGACTCTTGTTTACGAGCTGGCCGAGCAGGGTGCACTGACCAGGAAAGAGCAAATGTGTTCCCGCTGGTGCCTGGAAGAGACCACAATTCTCTTCACATTCCAAATGGAGTGAGTTTAAAATCCTTAGAAAATTTAAATCTTTAAGTGAGGAAAAACTCCTACATTCTTAGTTACTGAATTATTCCATCCAGTGGCTACAATTAAATATATTTTCCCCCTTAAGCAATGAAGAGGAAGTCAGGGTGAGGTGAGCAGACATGCATTTATGAGAGGGTGTGTGTGTGTCCATGTGCCAGAGACTCTGGAGGGACCATGGTCTCAGCACAAGGGCTCCCACGGCACGGGGCCGAAGCGGGTAGGCCCTTCCACTGTGCAGGTGGATTCATGTTCAGGCAGGGCCGCGGCTGCCCGAAGCCCCTAGCACCTCTCAGACATTGAGTGTGTGTGTGGTGGATGGTGGAACTTGCTTGTTTGGATCAGATCCTCCTCTCTTCTTCTACCTTCTCTGCTTCTCTGCCTCCCTCTGAACTTCTTCCCTCCTCCTCCTCCCCATTGCGTACTTGCCAAGTATCCTGTTGTATGACAATAAATCCGTGTGGGTGAATAAGGATTTCTCACAAATTCAACAGGACAACTGAATCTTAACCACATTAAAGTTATATGAAAATCTAACTAGACACATGAGCAGAGCTGAAGGGACCTTAGCTCACCCCCACCCCCCCACCCCGGACAAAGCGCACCCACAGAATTGAGTTGTCATACGACCCCACCCGCTCTGTACCCAGCAGCACCTGCTCCGTGGCTCACCTGCTCCGAGTAGTCATTGCCGTCCACGTCATCACTGTTGGAGTGGCCTCCTGGACTCTGTACATCTATCCCATGACTCTCCAGGATTGCTGCTTCTTCGAAAAAAGCAAACAGATCCCTAAATTTTCTGTTACCATATCATAAAGGTCTAAACACTGAATCTGTATTGAGGAAATAAGAATGCAATTAAAACAAAACCCTAGACTAAGTCCTGTTTCTTCTCAATTGCAGACAGGTGGAATTCAATGGCACAGCGGTCGGGGGAGGAACAACACATTTGCCCTTCTGGAGCCCCTGCTGCTTCGTGTGTACATCTGAGTGGCTGACTGGTAGGTGCTTCATACTTACCAGCTAATTAAATGGCTCTCCTGTCTTGGGGTTCTATAAAGCATTTGAGGATTGTCATGATGAAGAAGTAAGTTTATAAGTGAAATACAATTTAAGAAGCTCAAAACCAGCCCACCATCCTGATCTCATCAATTCATGTTTCTTAAATGCTTTATTTTTCCAATCTTGCTTTTTACTAGGTTCCCTGTATATTAAGATGCTTTTATTCCAATTCTGTTAATCAGCTGTTTCTTAGCCTCTGGGTCATAGCCTGGTAACAATGAAAAGGCTTAGGGTGTCACATTCCCCCTTCAAGGCCTCATAGGTAGCTTTCATCTGCACCACAGGAGTAACTGATCAGAGATCATGTCTAATTCCAGATTCCTGCACATTAAGAATGATGAGGTTTAGAAATAATGCCATTCTTAGTACAATACAAATAGTATGATTAATATTAACTTCACATTATAAAAATACAATGAAGAAAAACATAAGGGCAGTTCTTGTTAGGCTTAAACGGTAGTCTCATTTAGACCTGCAGTTCTAAACTGAAGTCACTCTTAAACACAAGGCCCAGGACTGCCTTCAGAGAGACAGCAGCCTCTCGGATACATTACCGATATTGGCTCTTCTCTTGATCTCCTTCCGCCTGTTAGCAAACCAATTATATACTTTCAGGGAGGTAACTCGTTCCAGATCTGACAGTTTTTTGCCTGTGAAGACATGCCATAAAATTCAGAAAATCTGTATCTGAGGCTAGTTTTAAGGGACAATACTTTTTTTCCCCCAAATGTTCTTTTCACTGCATTTATTGCCAGAATAACAGATATAGAATTTTTTTTTTAGCATGATCTAGTACTATATATAGATTTAATTACTGAATGAATAAACATATGGTGGTGGTAGTTTAGTCGCTAAGTCGTGTCCGACCCTTGTGACCCCATGGACTACAGCCTGCCAGGCTCCTCTGTCCATGGGATTCTCCAGGCAAGAATACTGGAGTGGGCTGCCATTTCCTTCTCCAGAATAAACATATAAATAGTGGTAAAGAACCCGCCTGCCAATGCAGGAGACAAGAGGCATGGGTTCAGTTCCTGGGTTGGGAAGATCCCCTGGAGGAGGGCATGGCAACCCATTCTAGTATTCTTGCTGGAAAGTCCCATGGACAGAGGAGCCTGGCAGACTATAGTCCATAGGGTCACACAGAGTCAGACATGACTGAAGCAACTTAGGATAGGATGGATAAATAAACATACAGACAGCTCTAATAACACAAAATGCTTCAATTCAGAAAGTCACACAATATGAATTCCAACATAAAATATTAAAGGATTCAGCCTGCTAGCGTTCAAAGTTCATATGACAGTAACATGAAAGGTTCATTTAATTAGCATCATTTACTCAGATGAATCTGTTTCTTTACCACATTCCCAGATAGCTGAAGTCCCCTTACATCTTTAAGGCCCTGTATAAACTAGTTTCCTGCTGTCTTGACAGGGACCACTCTCCATGTCTTCTTAAGACTGAGGTCACTATGCCCATCTGTATTGTAACTACACTGGAACACACAGCACAATTCAAGTTGCAAACTGCTGTCAAATGTGACGGTTTACGGATAGCACCACGGTTACCAACATGGCAACCATCCTTCTCCTTCATCGTTTTCTGTTTTGGCTTTTAGCCCTCAGTGGGTAGTGGGACCAGAAAACAGGTCAGGCACTTGATGCACGGAGGTTAAATACTTTCCAGGAAGAGCCTGAGTTCCATCCAGTACAGCGTTAGGGCCAGGGCTTTGGCCTGTGAGAAGTAAGGGTACCGATGTCGTAGCTGAGTGTGTATGTTCTGGACGGTTAGAAGTCTGGCTTCTAACTAAGGGAGAATAAATTAGTATTTAATTATCACAAAACAGTGATAAAACTTAAAACATAAAAAAGTGATACTTTGGTATGTATCCTTTAAGCCAATCCAATTAACTGGCCAAATGGAGATCAATTCTTCTTCACTGAGAATGGTTTCTGCTTTAAAAAAAAACACCACCACCACCATAATCTGTGGAAGAACATTTTAGCACACGACGTATGAGTGTTTCAGGGGCTCTGCTGACTTGCATAGGAACAACTAGACTTCAGAATGGAAATACTCCAAGCTAAGAAGTCATCCCAATGTAGAAATGGGAAGAAGTCTGCTCCATAAAGAATTCTTTCTTTAAACAGAAATACAGAATTATACAATTTTCAACAGTTACAAAACAAAACTATCTTAATATTTACAAAACTATCTTAATATTTACATTAACAAATCTTGATTAAGTATGCCAACTTTCAAACTATTTTGAAACTGGTATGTTTATGCTGTATTTTTGGAAAAAGAAATCGATACACTCTTTAAAACTAGTAATTTCAAGGTTGCGCATCTCAAGCAAGGACACTCACTGGAACTTTCCCACATAAAGCCTAATTTGGAGTAGTGTAATCACCCCCTCAGAAGTACAGTGTGAACAAGACAGAGCAATGACCATCCACAGGAGGATGGTGGGAACGGAGCCAAGAGCACCACCGGGATGAGTAAGAGACTGAGGTCCCAAATGCTGGTCCGAGCGCAGCCCAGAGCCAGGCGCGCTCACTGCCTTACCTGGCTTCTGTATCACTGCGTTGCAAGCATTTGCAATTTCTTCTCTCTTTGCTTCATCTGGGTATTGATTCTCATTGAAGTAACTGCAGAGGCAATCAATTAAGACACAAAGTTTGTACTTTTAGAAATGTGCTCTCCTTAACACACAGGCTCACTGAAAAAGATGTCCTTTTCTAGGATGTAATATTAATGTCTAGTCCAGGCTGTCTGATGGAATTTCCTATGAGGATAGAAACAGTCTGTCCAACCGGGCAGCCACTACTCACATGTGGCTGCTGAGCACCTGAAATGATGCTGATGTGATGGAGGAAGTGGATTTTTGATTTTAGTAAATTTAAACAGTTACATGTGACTGGTGGCTACTATATTGGATACGACAGGTTTAGCCACTGCTCGGCTTCGATAAAAGATGTACTGGATATAAACGTTACTTGTGATATGGGTGGCTGGTTGAAATCCCAGACTTCCGTTACTGAGGCACTGGTGACGACAGGACTCTTTTCGTGTCTTGTTTGTAGTAGCAAAACTTGGAAATTACCCAATTGTCCATCAGTAGGAGAATGATAGAACAAGTTATGAGACATCTGTATTTATACACAGCTATTTAAAAAGGACTAGAAAAACTATTCACTGGCCTGAGGAGATGTTCTTGACGTGGTCCTAAGTGGGGAAAAAAAAACCAATCTGTAGAATAATGTGCCTGTAAAAAGTACTGTTAAGAAATTTTTAAAATTCCTGTCTAACTTGTCCATCAGCAGATGAATGGATAAGAAAGCTGTGGTACATATACACAATGGAGTATTACTCAGCCATTAAAAAGAATACATTTGAATCAGTTCTAATGAGGTGGATGAAACTGGAGCCTATTATACAGAGTGAAGTAAGCCAGAAGGAAAAACATAAATACAGTATACTAACGCATATATATGGAATTTAGAAAGATGGTAACAATAACCCGGTGTACGAGACAGCAAAAGAGACACTGATGTATAGAACAGTCTTATGGACTCTGTGGGAGAGGGAGAGGGTGGGAAGATTTGGGAGAATGGCAATGAAACATGTAAAATATCATGTAGGAAACGAGTTGCCAGTCCAGGTTCGATGCATGATGCTGGATGCTGGGGGCTGGTGCACTGGGACGGCCCAGAGGGATGGTATGGGGAGGGAGGAGGGAGGAGGGTTCGGGATGGGGAGCACATGTATACCTGTGGCGGATTCATTTTGATATTTGGCAAAACTAATACAATTATGTAAAGTTTAAAAATAAAATAAAATTAGGGAAAAAAAAATAAAATAAAATAAAAAAAAAAAAAAAAAGAATTAACTTACGGTTGCCAGGGGCAAAGAGTGGGGGAAGGGATAGTTAGGAAGCTTGAGATGGACATCTACACACTGCTGTTTTTAAAATGGATAATCAACAAGGACCTACTGTATAGCACAGGGGACTCTGTTCAGTGTTACGTGGCAGCCTGGATAGGAAGGGAGTCTGGGGGAGAATGGATGCATGTGTGTGTATACATATATATATATGGCTGAGTCCCTTTGCTGTGCACCTGTAACTGTCACAACATTGTTAATCTGCTATACTCCAACATAAAAATCTAAAAGAGAAAAAAAATTCCTGCATATGTGTACTTAAATCTGCATGGATAAAGGGTGGGGGGAGGGGACATATGCATACTTATGGCTGATTTAGTTGCTGTACGGCAGAAATCAACACAGCATTGTAAAGCAATTATCCTCCAATTAAAAAAAAACCTAAGTGACTAAGTATCAGAATATTGATATACTTATCCTCTAATAAAACGTCCTCATAAAAAATCTGCATGGATAAAGCTGGAAGGGTACACATCAAGGTTGATTACCTTATCGTGGGGAAAGGGATAAGTAGGAAATTTAAACATTTTAAGATTTATTTTTGCCTTTTTCCATACGCTAAAATGCATATATTACTTCTGTACAATAGTACTTAAAGAAACTGGGTTTATTGAACCCATCCTTGGCATTATCAGACCTGTGACACTATATGTGGAAACAGAATGCTTATTAGTACTACTTGTTCTGTCACCTATGAGTTTTCAAAAAGGAAAGCAGAATATCTGTGCTTTGAACCCGGAAACGTAAGGTCAGGAAGTGATTCCTTGTCACATCCTAGTTCCTCTCACTTCCTTGGGGCCTCCCTTCCCCCATCCTCTGTCTGCACTGGTGACAGTGCTCTTCTGTTGGGAGGCCCCTAACCTCGCGTGAGCCCTGCCTTCGGCGGTACAGCTCCTCTGCCCCGCAACCTCTCCGTGTGGAGAGCATCCTTCGCTGGAGCCCCGAAACAGCAGCTGCCGTCAGCTAACAGCCCTTCCTTCTCTACAATGTAAGCGGCAGGACTCCATCAATGCAGCTGTGCAGCCACCACCCCACACGGCGGTCTCCTGCTTCAGTCCGGGATTTGCACATCTCTTTCCACGTGATTTTCTGCTATCATTTTTAGACCTTCCATGTTCATCCTGAGGATTCTTCCAAGTCACTGCTCCACTTCCACATTCCTATTGACTTCATGTTAACTCCACCTCTGCTTTTATTTGGGCAAAGACACTGGATTAGTTTCCATTAACCAACAGCACAGTCATTACCCAGGGGCTTGTTAGAAAAGGGAATCCCAGATCTTGCCTTGGACTAAATGAGAATCTGAATTTTAACAAGATCTCCAGGTAATGTGACTGCACATTAATGTTTGAAAAGCACAGGATCAGCGCATTCATTTAAAATTCAGCAACAAAGACAACAAAAGCAGATACTAAGTATCTAATGTTATATGCATCCACTGTGGGTCAAGAAGAGAATGAGAAACCACAAGGAGTTTATAATCTACTGAAAGTGAAGTGCAAGTGTTAGTCGCTCAAGTGAAAGTGTCAGTTGCTCAGTCGTATCCAACTCTTAGTAACCCGCCAGGCTCCTCTGTCCATGAAATTCTCCTGGCAAGAATACTGGAGTGGTAGCCATTTCTACCTCCAGGGGATCTTCCTGACCCAGAAACTGAACTTGGGTCTCCTGCACAACAGGCAGATTTTTTACCATCTGAGCCACCAGGGAAGCCCATAATCTACTGAAGAGACACATATCGCTGCTCTTGTGATGAGATTCCATAGGCTGTCTGAACAGAGGAGGTGGGAGAACGGAGGAAGGTGTGCTCAGTGTTGCCGTGAGACTTGGCAGAGGAAGTGTCATCTGAGTTACCTCTCGAAGACAAGATAGGAGTTTGCAAAGCAAAGAAAAAGAACAACTTTTCATGAAAGGGAAAAAGCATGAGCAAAGGCAAAAAGGTAGATTAAAGTCTTGATGATTCTGGGCATGGAGAAGAGTTCAGTGTGGTTAGAATACAGGGTTCACAAGAAAAAATGAGAGATGCTAGTCTGGAGGAGTAGGATGGGCCACCTTGTGATGTTCCATACGTAATAAAGATTTCATCTTGAAATAGAGGTTTTAAAAACCGCACAGAGATACACTCCTGGCTGCGTTTTAGAAAGACAGCACATTTCAAGATTCAAGATGACTTAGAACTCCACATCTAAATCTGAAATTCTGAAATTCCCTAGTCAACTTTCTACTCACCTACTCCACCTCTTCAAATTTCTTCTTTACACTAGTCTTGAATCCTTTAAAACCCTTCCCCAACTTAAAAAACCTGTTCGTCTATCACTCTTCTGACCTCATCTCGCTTCTCATCCTGAATTCCATGGCAAGCTGAAGCACCAGTATCTCTTAGGAGATACCATATGATTCAGGAAGCCCACTCCTGGGCATACATCCAGATGATAATTCAAAAGATACATGCAGCTCTATGTTCATAGTAGCACTATCCACAATAGCGAAGACAAGCAACTTAAATGTTCATCGACAGACAAGTGGAGTCATAAGAAAAAACGAAAATAATGGCATTTGCAACAACATGCGGACAACTAGAGATTATCATACTAAGTGAAAGTGAAGTCGCTCAGTCGTGTCTGACTGTTTGTGACCCCTTGGACTGTAGTCTGCCAGGCTCCTCCATCCATGGGATTTTCTAGGCAAGAGTACTGGAGTGGGGTGCCATTGCCTTCTCCAGGGGATCTTCCCGACCCAGGAATCGAACCTGGGCCTCCTGCATTGCAGGCAGACTCTTTACCGTCTGAGCCACAAGGGAAGCCAAACTCAAGTAAGTCAAAAAGAGACAAATAGCATACAATATCACTTAAGTGTGGAATCTAAAATATGACACAAATAAACCTGTCTATGAAACAAACAGCATCAGGGGACACAGAGAATAGACTAGTGGTTGAAGGGTTAGGGGGTGAAGGAGGGGAGGAGTGGGGATCGGGGATTAGCAGATGCAACTGGCACACAGAGAATGGAGACACAAGGACTTCGTACAGCACAGGCCACTGTGTTCAATATCCTGTAATAAACCTTAATGAGGAAGGGTATGAAAGTGAACGTGTGTGTGTGCATATATGTGTGTGTGTGTAACTGAGTCACTTTGTTGTACAGTAGTAGTTAACACTGTAATTCAACTATACTTCAATAGAAAAAAGAAAACAAACAACAGCATCTCTTAGGAGAAATTCTGGTTACTCAGCTTCTCTGTCCTTCCACCATACCTGTCCTGCCAATCTCCCACCCTGCAGAAAGCACCTTCCACTTGTTTTCTTCCATCCTTCAATCAGGGTACCAAGAGTTCCTGGGCAAAGTTATAAAACAGGGCCAAGTGACTTCTTTATAACCCTGTGTTTCTCGACCTTAACTAGGCCCTTTGTTTCTGATGGGAATGCTTTTTGTTCTTCTAGCCAACCGTCTATAATCCTCTATTTTTCATGCTCCTCTTTCCTGAAACCTTTCCACGCTTAAGTCTCAAGCCCTTAGACCTACCACTGTCATTCTTTTTTGCAGATGCCCTTGGCACCCACTCCAGTGCTCTTGCCTGGAAAATCTCATGGGTGGAGGAGCCTGGTGGGCTGCAGTCAATGGGGTCACGCAGAGTGGGACACGACTGAGCGACTTCACTTTCACTTTGCCTCCTCTTTTACCAAGATGGAGATTACTAGGATTTGTTTAATGTTTTTAGCTTCTCAACTTCTGTATGTCTCTGAGTCACTGCTCGTTCACCTCTGCATCTCATGGAAGAGGAAGATGCAGTCTCCTCTTTGAGGTCTACTTCTCCACTTGTGTCTCTGATCTCATCATCCTGCCCTGTTTCATTTTCTCATGTCTCCTTTCTTTCCTGCACATCTTTTATTTTTTAAAAAAAATTTATTTTAATTGGAGGCTAATTACTTTACAATACTGTGGTGGTTTTTGCCATATATTGACATGAATCAGCCATGGGTGTACATGTGTCCCCCATCCTGAACCCCCCTCCCACCTCCCTCCCCATCCCATCCCTCAGGGTCATCCCAGTGCACCAGCGCTGAGCACCCTGTCTCACCTGCATATCCTTTCCCTGTGCCCTCATAATTTACTCTATTTCACTCATTTTATGATACATATTTCTTCATTATTACGATTCTAAAATTAGGATACATCTTATAATTCGTTGTGTCTGAAAATTAACTGGCAGCATCCCACCTACCCCATGCCAGTATATAAAATAAAAGTGTGTCATACAATCAAAGCCTTCCTAGATTTGATGGAATGTGGTAGCTGCTAAGACTTAGAGGTCCCATTTCGGCAACAGCTCAATGGCTACTATACCTTATTGTGCTAACTCTTCCAAATTATTGCAAAGCCTGTGACTGACACTCTACTCCATCTAATGTCTGATTAATATACCTAAATGTGTATCTCCAGTCATGCTGCTATTCTATTAAAATTTTTTTAAAGATTTATTATAGAGGTGTTCAGAGTCCCCTTCTCCCCCAAACTGCCTCTGCAGCTTTATCTACTGCTGCTCTCATATATGCATGCTAGTCTGGGGAAATGGAACAGCCTCGTCAACCCCTGCATCTCTGCGCCTTTCTACTGTCCGTTTACATGCTCTTTGCCTCCCTGCCTCCAAACCATCTTGTCTGTCACCATACAGCTCCACTGTCACCTCTTGGCCAGTCAAAGGTAATTTCCTCATCCTGTGAATCCAGCACTTCACCTGTTCCTCTCTCAGACCTTTTTCGTCCTGTATTATAGTTATCACTGTACACCTCTCTCCCCTGCTACACCAAGAGCCACCTGAAACCAGGTCCAAGTCTGACTCACCCTCATCTGCACTCCTCAATGATGAGCTGTCCTCCTCAATAATGATGGACAGAGTCACCACCAGCCCAGTGCAGGGGCCTCCAAAAGAAATGGCTATCACTGTAAATGAACTGCTGACCATCAAGGGTATATGTAGAGTTATCACAACACAGCTTTGAAGGGTACATATTAAACTGGTACAAATGATTATGTCTTGGGAGCAAGAATCCTGGGGTTGGGTGAGTGGGGGTTGGGGTAGAAGACAGGGAAACATTGGTAGTAATTAAGATGGATTTTCACTTTCTGCTCTACATATTTACTTCTCTATTGAATTTCTAAAATGAAAATACATTATTTTAAAATAAAAGAACATGAGGAAAACATTTAAACAATTAAGAAGTAGCTTATTAATCTAACTCCCTAAATAACTTGTTTTGAAAAATGGATTTGAATCATCTAGAAAATACTAGGATTGTGACTGCCATTCTAGTGAGTAACAGAATAAAACCACAGTATTTCTGGAAGCTAAATAAGAATTTACAATTTTTCCTAGCACAACAGGGCCTGAGGAGGTGACAAGTCAGAAATGGGCTTTGCGGAGACCATGGAGGAGGCATGAGCAGCGTACTGACCAGTGCCCCCAGTCCCTGGCATGGTGGGGTATGAGGCTGTGAAGCATTAAGCACCCTCCTCAGGGGCCAGGCTCACCTGGCCTGGAAAAGAATGGCCAAGAGCAAGAGGAGAGGACAGGTGGGGACCAGAGCCCAGCTAGGGCACCCAGCGGCAGCGGAGAGGCTAGGCATCCTCCAACGCCCAGCTTCAGCCTTCTCTGGATCCCCTTCCCAGTGACTTCCACAGCCTTTGCCCGCCCCCGGGCGGCAGGCTGGCTAATACCAGCAGCCAGTGAAGGTTCACACGCTTAATGAGGACCAGCAGTGGAACAACCAGGGCACCAGACGTGTCGTCCTGCTACATGGAGTGGCTGAGGGGCATGTCCCTGGTAGTCAGGGCCTGACAAAACGTGGTCCACTGGAGAAAGGAATGGCAAA
This sequence comes from Bos indicus, assembly GCF_029378745.1. NCBI lineage: Eukaryota > Metazoa > Chordata > Mammalia > Artiodactyla > Bovidae > Bos > Bos indicus. The sequence goes on from NC_091767.1 coordinate 9,503,487, forward strand.
CCACTTCAGTATTCTTGCCTTGATAACCCCATGAACAGTGTGAAAAGACAGATATGACACTGAAAGCTGAGACCCCCCAGGTGGCAGGTGTCCAACATACTACTGGGGAAGAGTGGAGCAACAGTTACAGAAAGAATGATGAGATGAGCCAAAGTGGAAATGATGCCCTTTTGCGGATGTGTATGGTGGTGAAAGCAAAGTCCAATGCTATAAACAACACTATTGCACAGGAACCTGGAATGTTAGGTCCACGAATCAAAGTAAATTGGATGTGGTCAAACAGGAGATGGTAAGAGTAAACATTGACATCTTAGGAATCAGTGAACTAAAACGGATGGGAATGGGGGAATTTAACTCAGATGACCATTATATCTACTACTATGGGCACGAATCCCTTCAAAGAAATGGAGCAGCCCTCACAGTCAACAAAAAAGTCCGAAATGCAGTACTTGTGTGCCATCTCAAAAACGACAGAATGATCTCTGTTCATTTCCAAGGCAACTATTCAACATCACAGTAATCCAAGTCTAGCCCCAATCAGTAATGCTGAAAAGGCTGAAGTAGAACAGTTCTATAAAGATGTACAAGACCTTCTAGAACACCGAAAAAAGATGTCTTTTCATCATAGGGGACTGGAATGCAAAAGTAGGAGGTCAAGATACCTGAAATGACAGACAAGTTTGGCCTTGGAGTACAACACAAAGCAGGGCCAAGACTAACAGTTTTGCCAAGAGAACACACTGGTCACAGCAAACACCCTCTTCTAATCTAACAGCACAAGAGACAGCTCTTCACATGGACATCAGCAGATGGTCAATATCAAAATCAGACTGATTATATTCTTTGCAGTCAAAGATGAAGAAGCTCTATACAGTCAGCAAAAACAAGACCCAGAGCTGACTGTGGCTCAGATCATCAGCTCCTTATTGCAAAATTCAGGCTCAAATTCAAGAAAGAAGGGAAAACCACTAGGCTATTCAGGTATAACCTAAATCAAATCTCTTATGATTATACAAGTGGAGGTGATGAATAGATTCAAGGGATTAAATTTGGTAGACAAAAGTGCCTGAAGAACTATGGATGGAGGTTCATACCACTGTACAGGAGGTGGTGTTCAAAACCATCCCCAAGAAAAAGAAACACAAGAAGGCAAAGTGGTTGTCTGAGGAAGACTTACAAATAACTGAGAAAAGAAGCAGAGTTCCAAAGAATATTAAGGAGTGATAAGAAAGCCTCTTAAGTGAACAATGCAGAGAAATAGAGGAAAACAACAGAATGGGAAAGACTAGAGATCTCAAGAAAATTGGAGATACTAAGGGACACATTTGGAGAAGGCAATGGCAACCCACTCCAGTACTCTTGCCTGGAAAATCCCATGGACGGAGGAGCCTGGTGGGCTGCAGTCCATAGGGTCGGTAAGAGTCGGGCACGATTGAGCGACTTTACTTTCACTTCTCACTTTCATGCACTGGAGAAGGAAATGCCTGTATCCTTGCCTGGAGAATCCCAGTATCCTTGCCTGGAGAATCCCAGGGACAGAGCCTAGTGGGCTGCCGTCTATGGGGTCATACAGAGTCAGACACGACTGAAGTGACTTAGCAGCAAGGGAACATTTTGTGCAAAGATGTGCACAATAAAGGACAGAAATGGCAAGAACCTAGCAGAAGCAGAAGAGATTAAGAAGAGGTGGCAAGAATACACAGAGGAGCTGTACAACAAAGGTCTCCATGACCCAGATAACCAAATGGTGTGTTCACTTACCTAGAGCCAGAATCCTGGAGTGGGAAGTCAAGTGGGCCTTAGGAAGCCTTATTAGGAACAAAGCTAGTTGGAGGTGATGGAATTTCAGCTGAGCTATTTCAAATTCTAAAAGATGATGCTGTGTAAGTGCTGCACTCAATAAGCCAGCAAATCTGGAAAACTCAGCAGTGGCCACAGGACTGGAAAAGGTCAGTTTTCATTCCAATCCCAAAGAATGTTCAAACTACCGCACAACTGCACTAATTTCACATGCTAGCAAGGTAATGCTCAAAATCCTTCAAGTTAGGCTTCAGCAGTATGTCAACCGTGAAGTTCCAGACGTACAAGCTGGATTTAGAAAAGGCAAAGGAACCAGAGATCAAAATTGCCAACATCTGCTGGATCATAAAAAAACAAGAGAATTCCAGAAAAACATCTGCTTCATTGACTACACTAAAGCCTTTGACTGTGTGGATCACAACAAACTGTGGAAAAATCTTAGAGATGGGAATACCAGATCACCTAACCTGCCTCCTGGGAAACCTCTACGTAAGACAATAAGCAACAGTTAGAACCAGACATGGAATGAGAGACTGGTTCAAAATTGGGAAAGGAGTACATCAAGGCTATATTTTGTCACCCTGCTTATTTAACTTATATGCAGAGTATATCACGTGAAATGCCAGGCTGGATGATTCACAAGACGGAGTCAAGATTGCCAGGAGAAATATCAATAACCTCAGATATGCAGATGACCACCCTAATGGCAGAAAGAGAATAGGAACAAAAGAGCCTCTTAATGAAGGTGAAAAAGCTGGCTTAAAACTCAACATTCAAAAACCTAAGATCATGGCATCCAGTCCCATCACTTCATGGCAAACAGATGGGGAAAAGTGGAAACAGTGAGATTTTATTTTCTTGGGCTCCAAAATCACTGCAGACCAGGAAACTGAAAAATGCCTGCTCCTTGGAAGAAGAGCGATGACAAATGTAGACAGCATATTAAAAACCAGAGACATCATTTTGCTGTCAAACTTCCATCTAGTCAAAGCTATGGTTTTTCCAGTAGTCATGTACAGATATAAGAGTTGGACTGTAAAGTAGGCTGAGTGCCAAAGAACTGATGTTTTCAAATTGTGGTGCTGGAGAAGACTCTTGAGAGTCCCTTGGACAGCAAGGAGATCAAACCAGTCATTTCCTAAAGGAAATCAACCCTGAATATTCGTTGGAAGGACTGATGCTGAAGTGAAGCTCCAATACTTTGGTCACCTGATGCAAAGAGCTGACTAATTGGAAAAGATCCTGATGCTGGGAAAGTTTGAGGGCAAGAAGAGAAGAGGACGACAGAAGATGAGGTGGCTGGATGGCATGACTGACTCAATGGACATGAGTCTGAGCAAACTCAGGGAGATAATGAAGGACAGGGAAGCCTGGAGTGCCACAGTCCATGGGGTCACAGAGAGTTGGACACCACTTGGTAACGGAACAAAACAACAAATAAGAAGTTGCAGTTGTGGCATTTATGATTGTTGTGTTAGCTGCTCAGTCGTATCGGACTCTTTTTGACTCCATGAACTGGAGCCCACCAGGATCCTCTGTCCATTAAATTCTCCAGGCAAGAATACTGGAGTGGGTTGCTATGCCCTTTCCCAGGGGATCTTCCTGACCCAAGGATTGAACCCAGGTCTCCAGCATTGCAGGCAGATTCTTTACTGTTTGAGCTACCCGGGCATATACGAGTAATGTGTTAAAAATTTTTGTAAAAATGTTATTTAATTTGTACTTAGTATTTAACTATATAAAATATAGTCAGAATAAAAACAAATTGGTAACCTTCCAAATCAAACCTTCCAAATAAAAGGTTCAAGAATATAATGTACTAACTATAGTTCTAAATCTCTAAGCTTGGCAATTAATCCTTTCTTTTCTGCTAAAGACTTATTATAAGAAATGTAGGCCTATCAGAAATATCAATTTTCTTTAAAATGTGCTAATACAGCTGCAGGTGTGTACACTGGACTGTGATTACTACTTTCATCTTTCTGTAATGTTTCAATGTTTACAATATATTAATTAAATATATATAGTATAAGGTAAACTGATAAAGTAATATATTTTAAAATACCTCATGGTAAGTATTTAAATTTAAAATGTAATAGTTAAAATTTTTTTGCAAAGAATTACAAAGCTCTTAAAGCTTTCTTCTTGGTGGTGGTAGGGGGCAGACAGCTACACAATATTGATGCAAAGTGAAAGAATTTTCAGGAAAGACAAAGGCAGGTCAGGAAATAAAATGTTCACCCAGTATGTATTACATGAGCATAAGTATGTGTCTGAGAGGTAGATGTAAGTTCAAAAATGACCCTGATCTTAACAGTACACAGTTCAGTTGAGGACATCAGATATGAAGTTAAAACAAAAGGAGTCAAAAGAACAGTCAAAACAGTAAAACAGTGACAAGTCAGAATATGTCTAGCTGCTAATTAAATATTAAATGATATGTTAAATAAATCCAGGTTAGAGAGCTATCTCTATGGACTATACTGCTCTGGGAAAGCTTACTGCTTTGGATCTCTTCTGAGGGATGCACAGGCTTCAGGCATTGGAGAGGAAAGGGCAAAATTATCAATAAAAACAAACATAAAAACCTAAGATGTGCTCAGACAACAAAAAGCAGCTAGTAATGCAATCTGATTAGACTATAAGGATTATATTCAGGGTTTGCCCGAAATAGTGCTTTTATCCTGGATTATTAACAACCCCTGGCCCCTCATTCCAAGGTGGTGCTAGTGGTAAAGAACCCACCTGCCAATGCAGGAGACCTAAGAGACACTGGTTTGATCCCTGGGTTGGGAAGATCCCCTGGAGGACGGCATGGAAACCCACTCCAGTATTCTTGCTTGGAGAATCCCATGGACAGAGGAGCCTTGTGGGCTATGGTCCATGGGGTAGCAAAGAGCTGGACATGACTGAAGTGACTTAGCATGCACTCTCATTCCCCTACATTATCCCATTTAGACAGTAAATTATATAGTCAGTCCAGGACCGTATCACATTATTGGCTCATCTGAGTTTAATGTTAACTAAAAACTCTATGTTTTTTTCACAGGTGTTTTGTGAAGGGGACATGGCAACTGTCAGAAAAAAGGAAGTATCCAAGAAATTAGTAACTATAGTTTCTATCTAGTTACCTGTAAGAGGAGCTATGTAAGTCCAGAGAACCTGCCTGGCCTGTAACAGACACTCAGTAAGCAACTGTCTGATCAAAAGATGGCTGAATAAAGGTATATGTGAAGGAATAAATTAATGTAAGAAAGAAACAAAGGGGAAAACAGAAAACATTGGTTTCAGTTAAGGCCTTTAGTGAAACCGACAATACTTCTTTCAGGAGAAAAGCAGTTGGGATCTTACCGTATTGTACAATGCACTGTCTTCCCTTGCTTCACTCAGAGGTTTTATACTCAGACATAGCTGAATACAATTATGTTAGTAGTGTTTATTTTTGAACTATACATAACCAATAGACTATCAGTAAAGTTGAGAAATAAGTCTAATGACTGATTTTAGATGTAATTAATCATTTAGTCAACTCAAAATGTTGACTGAGTCCTAGTTTATACCAAGCAATTGGCAGAGCCTCCTAATGTAAATACTGGGGATATATGTATGTTACAAAACACACTCTAGAGTTCACTGTAAGATGCATGGTATTTGTGGAATGAATGTAGTATATGGGAACAGAGAAGAATCAACATTTGTGCAGGTTTCTTGAAGGCAGAGTGTGGAGGGTGGATAAAGTAAAATAGCATGAGGCAAAGGAAGCAAAATATAAAAGGAAGGGAGTTATAAAAGAGCTTAAAATGTTCTGAGAATGAGGAGTTCAGTGTGGATGAATGTACATGAGATGGGTGAAGTGAAGTCGCTCAGTCGTATCCGACTCTTAGCGACCCCATGGACTGCAGCCTCCCAGGCTCCTCCGTCCATGGGATTTTCCAGGCAAGAGTACTGGAGTGGGGCGCCATTGCCTTCTCCAGGGGATCTTCCCGACTCAGGGATTGAACCCGGGTCTCCCGCATTGCAGGCGGACGCTTTACCCTCCAAGTCACCAGGGAAACCCGAGATGGGTGACTGGGGATCAAACTGAAGAAAAATATTGGGTCCATATTTTAAAGAGTATAATAGAGTTTGCACTTAACTTCAGGCAACTGGACAAAGTTTTTTAAGCAAGGGTATTATATGATCAAACACATTTTGTATGGCAGTATCTCTGGTGATACTAGAGGTAAAAGTTAGTTATGCAGCTGTGGTAAAAGCTGAGGAGAGGATCTGAAGCAGGCTAAGGCATGGGACTACAAGGAAAGATAAAATTCAAGAGACATTGGGATGGTAATAAAAATTCAAGACACCCTCACTTCCTGGGTTTAGGCACCACTTCCTCCCTTCCACCAAATCAAGACAGCCTTAGGAATAGTACATACTATCTATTATTCACCTTCTGGCATTTCATCCTTAAATTATGTCAAAGGATTAGATATTTCTACTGTTACCAGGTGGATAAATTGTGGGAGAACTTGGCTTTAAGACTCTGAAAGGCACCTGTTCTGAAATACACTTCTGTCCCATGTAAGAATGTTTATAGCCCTAGACATTTTATAAGACTAAAAAGGGAAAGACATGTAAACAGAAATCTACAGGTAGTAATATAAAAGCAATAAAATAAATCCTAAGGGCACTACACTTTATAGACAAAGGACATTGTCAGCCGAATGACCAGTGAATATCTTCAGAGAGAAACCAAATGATCACTTTGCAAGACAATGACAGCAAAGAATTAAAATGAAAAGTGGCAAAATCATTTACATGAGATGAGATACCATAAGCTGGTAACAAATGGAAATGTCCTTGAAGCACCTTCATTTCAGTAGCACCTAAGTCTATAAAAACGACAACCGGAAAGTTCCTCCCATTGTGTCTCAGGGAGCACATAGAAAAGACAGGAACTGGCTCTCTAAGCAAGGTGCGTGTGTGTGTCCCTCAGTCATGTCCCTCTCTTTGCGACCCCATGCAAGGTGTGTGTGTGTGACTCAGTTGTGTCCCACCCCATGGAGTTTACCCAGCCAGGCTTCACTGTCCATGGAATTCCCAGGCAAGAATACTGGAGTGAGTTGCCATTTCCTTCTCTGGGTTATCTTCCCGACTCAGGGATCGAACCCAAGTCTCCTGCATTGCAGGCAGACTCTTTACTGTCTGATCTGCCAGGATAATGCCATGTAAATGAACTTATTCCCGCCCCGCCCCGCCACCCTGTGTTTTTAAATGAACTATCTCCCCTGAAGAGAGATTTAAACCTCATCACTTTAGTAATTAAAAAAATAACGTTTCAGGATTGTCAGACACTGCTCACTATCTATAATCCAGTGTATATTTCTTTATCACTAAGTATAATTACTGGGTGGAGGGCAGGAAAGAATACCATTAAACTGAAATAGTTTGGAACCTAGTCGTCCCATATCCACTTTGAGAGCATCTATGTGTTAAATAATCTTCAGCAACAACAAAATAATTAAAATATTTTCTTTTTTTGGGGGGGTGGGGGAGTGGTGGTGGTTGTTTTAAATAACAGAGGGAAGCAAGAGATGACAGAAATGGGAACACATTCTCCAAGTACAGCACCTCTCTTTGGTTAATCCATAAAAGCCTAACGACATCCACGGTTCAGTTACAAACCAGGAGAGTGATACCCTGTATTTTATCCAAAGATCTCAAAGCTCCTCTGATACTCATCATACCTTAAAATATCCCCGAGAAACCACCAGGAGTCAGAGAGAAACAGGAGAAGCAGAGCTGGAAGTCAGCCATGCATACAACTGTTCGTCATCTACTGTGAACTTTGGACCGTCCGGGACTTGGAAAGATGGGGAAATGGGGACAATAAGCTCCCCAACGTCACAGAGCTGGCTAGGACGAGAACCGAGCGTCCTGACCTCCAGGCCCATGCTCTTTTCCATTCCTGCTTGCTAAGAAGTTGCTGGGTGCAGTGGGGGTGAAGAGTGTCACCTGAAAATTCACGTCCACCTGGAACCTCAGGAAGTGATTGTATATAAAATTGGGTCTCTGTGGATGTAATTACGGGAAGGATTGCGATGAGGTCACACTATGCCCTAAATCCAATGAGTGTCCTCATAAGAGAAAGAAAAGAACACAAACAGAGAAGACAATGCAGAAATGAAAGCAGAGTGATGGGTCTGCAAGTTCAGGAATGCCAAGGACCTCTGATGGCTGACCAACGCTAGAAGTGTGGGAGGGTTTCTACCCTCAGAATCTCCCAAAGGAACCCACTCTGCTGACACCCTGGTTTCAGATTGTGGCTTCCAGAACTGTGAGAAATACACTTCTGCTGTTCTAAGCCACCAAGTTTGTGGAAATCTGTTATGTCAGCCCTACAAAACAAATACTCTGGGTAAATAGAATCAGTACAAAAAGAATGGGATGGTCTTAAGAGATACTGTGATTCAACTCATAGCTTAATGGACGCCATTTCAGTATAGAACTACACCTGCAGGCCAACTGAAATAAGCAGCTATTTCTGATTTCTAAAAGTAAACACGTGAATGAGGCATTCTCCTGAAATACAGAAAAATTCTAACTTCAGTTCTTTTTCCTTCTGTAATCCAAATTGGCTGCAACCCTTCTTTTGATGCTCAACACTGTCCTCCATTTGAACGGTTTTCATACTAAATCCCTATTTCAAAGCTTTACTGACTTTTTAGATTGGCTACTTCATGATAACAAATGGAGCTAAGGGACTGCTATATTCATCTCTATCTTCAGCAACTAATTTAGCAGTGCTTATTTTTTTAAAATCTTGGAACACTAAGTACAGATAAATATTTCTGCAATACAACAAAGACTACAATCAATAATGAAAAACAATCTGCTAAGAGATGTATAAGAAAACAAGTATAGTAAAACAATGGTAGAATCTAGGTGATAACTGTAAAATTCTTTCAGCTCTGCTGTATGTTTAAAATTTTCCACAATAATATGTTGGAAAAACAGTAACTGGTAACATTAATAAGATGATAAAATGCTAGTGGTCGTGGTGGTTTAGTCACTAAGTCGTATCCGACTCTTGCGACCCCATGGGACTGTAGCCTGCCAGTCCATGGGATTTCCCAGCCAAGAATACTGGAGTGGGCTGCCATTTCCTTCTCTGGGGGATTTTCCTGACCCAGGAATCGAACCTGGGTGTCCTGCACTGCAGGCAGATTCTTTACCTACTGAACTATGAGGAAATACTAGCAGCATCTAAATTAAATCAGAAACTGGGCAACAGAGCCCACCATCCCCAATACAACCTTTTCTCTTGTTGCAATTTAATGTTTTTCTAAAAGTCCTAGTCATTACAATAGGAAATGAAAGAGAATTAAGACACAAACTGGGAAGGAGGGCCACAAAAATATCATTTGCATATTATACTATACCAAGAAAACCAAGGGGTAAATTCAAATTGTCTCAGAAATGATCAATCAGATTGCTGGGGACTAAACAGACCAACAAAGATACTAAAACTTTCCCGTGTATCAATAAGCAGCTGGACAACTTAATAGAAAAAAGGCCTCTATTCATGAGAGCAAGAAAAATGAGGATTAAAATAAAAATATCTAACAAGAAAAATATATAAAATATACAAAAAACTAAAAATGTTACTCATTTCACTGACAGGTATAAAAAAGACAAGAAATGGAGAGGCATACAACACATTCTTAGATAAGAATAAATAATATGACAGTGACACTTCTTCACAAGTTAATTTCTAGGCTTAACTTCAATCATATATTTTTTTCCCCTCTTTTTTCTCAGTGGGAGTGGTATGTCAACAACACTATTTTCATGCTCACCTGAAAAAACAGATGAGGATGGTTAAGAACATTTTAAAAATAAATATTAGTGAATGGGCCCTCTCATCAAATATTGTGAAATTATATGATAATCATAATTGTGGTCCAAGGATTGATAGGAAATAGAACCAAAAAACACAATAACTTTATATGTGAGAAATAATTTTAAATCTTAAGAAAGGGAAAACTGGTTATTTGGAAAATAAGACCAAATTAGATATTCACCTTACAAACTCAATGTTTTATGGCTAAACGTAAAAGAAAACATCTGAATGAAGAAGTCTAAGGGATGGAGGCAGTCACACAAGAATAAAGAGGTGCACTTATCTACATTTAAATAAAAGTGAAATAAATTGCAAATATATAGCAGAAAGGGTTAATGAGCTCATTCCATAAAGAATTAATATACAAGTCAAGCAGAAAACATGAATACACAACAGAAAAATGGGTAAAGGAACAAATACCAAAAGATGAAATATGAATGATTAATAAACATGTAAGGCTAGTCTCATTAGTAATCAGAGAAGTTTAAACACAGCAAAACTAAAACAGTGCCTTTTCCCCTCCAGATAAGCAAAATGGAGGTTTTTCACTGACTAAAAAGATACAGCACACACAGAAGGCAGGCTGCAGTGGCAGTGCCAGTGGATGCTCAAGGCCAGTGATGTGGGTAAACTCAGCTGTTTGGAAGAAGTTGGTAATATTATTTTTAGGACAACAGGTAAGAACAAGGCTGTCTGTGTCAGTACTGTTTAACAGGGCAAAGCTGGGAAGACTTTAAATGTCTCCTACGGTAATAATTGTTAAATATGATTATGGTATAGACACTTGAAGAAAAAGGAAGGAGCCGTTTAAAAAAATCATGTTTTCAAAGAGCACTAAATGACACTGCAAAATGTCAGTGAAGAAAAGCAGGTTACAAAACCAGGTATGACTTATTCTAATCATTTTCAAAGTACACATAGATAGAAATACTAAATGTAAATGTACCAAAATATTTTTGGTTATTTATGGTTATTTATGAATGTAAATATTATTTTCTTCTTTACAATAGTTTACAATCTGTTACTATTAATTTTCTAATAAAAAATTACCTAAGATAAAAATGAAACATGTAAAATATCATGTAGGAAACGAGTTGCCAGTCCAGGTTTGATACGCGATGCTGGATGCTTGGGGCTGGTGCACTGGGACGGCCCAGAGGGATGGTATGGGGAGGGAGGAGGGAGGAGGGTTCGGGATGGGGAACACATGTATACCTGTGGCGGATTCATTTTGATATTTGGCAAAACTAATACAATTATGTAAAGTTTAAAAATAAAATAAAATTAAAAAAAAAATAAACTGGGTTATGTAGTATTACAAAACCTAACTCTGATTTTTTTTTTAAACTGCATTTCAAAATACTTTTCTTTCATTTACCATCCCTGTATCTGTTTACAAACTGGCAACATAAGCAGTTATGAAGTAAGGACCTGAGCTAGACACAGCTGTCAACACACATGTTCAACTGCAGGGGACTAGGTAACTAGGTAATTCTCTAGGTAATTCAGAGAAGGCAATGGCACCCCACTCCAGTACTCTCGTCTGGCAGATCCCATGGACGGAGGAGCCTGGTGGGCTGCAGTCCATGGGGTCACTGAGAGTCGGACACGACTGAGCGACTTCACTTTCACTTTTCCCTTTCATGCACTGCAGAAGGAAATGGCAACCCACTCCAGTGTTCTTGCCTGGAGAATCCCAGGGACGGGGGAGCCTGGTGGGCTGCCGTTTATGGGGTCACACAGAGTCAGACATGACTGAAGCGGCTTAGCAGCAGCAGCAGCAGCGTGTAAAAAATTATGGTATATTCTTATACAACCTTCTTCTGTTTAGAAGATATGCAGATACATACATAACAGAAAAATGGCTGAAAAGAAACACACCAAAATATTAATGATTATCTGTGGTGTTGAGGGCATTTCAATTTTCTTCTTTACATTTTCCTGCCTTTCCCCATTTTTTATGTAGTGAGTATGTACTAATTTTGTAATCAAAAAAGCATTATTTGAAAATAAAGTTTGCTCTCCCAAAGCATGAGCAAAATAGAATTGCACAAAATTATTTTTAAATAGATGTCTTAGTTTATCTTAATGTTTTTTGGCAACAAACATTCACACTTTAAACATTTGTTACGTAAACACACTAAAGTATGACAAAAGATGTTCTACACTAATGTATGTTTTAAGAATAAGGGTTCACTTTTTATTCTACAGACTTAAATAATGGCTCCCTCTAAATCAGACTTTGGGGAGGTTCACATGACTTACCAAGTAAAAGCTAAAATATAAATGAGTCCTATTACAGAAGCTAAGTTTTTGAGACTCTGTGGCATCTTAAAGTTTTAGAATAGAAAAGCCTGTGAAAAGGGAAGACTTTAAGTAGAAAAATTAGTACTGACCTATAAAGGATTCATATATGAAAGGCTGACTTTTGGAATCTTAATTCATAAATGCAATGAAATCCCATAACACAGTTCATTACACATGGATTTAGATATACCACAGAGTATATTCTTACAAAGAATCAAAGAACTTTAAGCTGGAAGGAGATATTACCAAGTCAGCCTCTTCATTTTGCAGATGAAGACATGGACTTGACAAATGAAGAGCCAGAAAGGAGACTTGACTTGTTCAAGGTCACACAGCCCACAACTCAAGTTTCCTCACTCAGTTCTTTGGCTCAAAGGGCCCACAGGAATGGTGGTCATTATTTAGCTATGATATAGTATTGTTTCAGATTTCCTTTAAGATGCCAAATCTCCGTAGCAATGAATCACCTAAACCAAACTCCTATAAATTTCACAAGAGCTCCCAGAAGAAAAAATGTGACAGCATTAGTGAGAACCCCTTGACAGCCCCAGGACTGCAGCTACACCTACGGGCTTTTTCCTCCTGGGAAAGGAAATGTAATTGCTCTGGAGACCATAATAACCATAATAACACCGAGCTACCTTTTTAACTGGGGCAGGAGAATTTAATAAACTTTGGGACTTCTCCTTTGAAACACAACATCCATACACATTTAAAGGATATATCTAGCAGTTAATTGTGGCTCAGCTGGTAAAGAATTTGCCTGCAGTGTGGGAGACCTGGGTTTGATCCCAGGGTTGGGGAGATCCCCTTAAGAAGGGAAAGGCTACCAAATCCAGTATTCTGGCCTGGAGAATTCCATGGACTGTTTAGTCCATGAGGTCACAAAGAGTCAGATAGGAGTGAGCCACTTTCACTTCACTCCACCCTATTGTAGAAGAAAGTGGTACCTCTTCAGACACTGGCACCAAAAAAAGCTTCCAAGCCCTCACAATGGCTTTTCTACACTAATATAAAAAAGAAAATTCCATATATGACAAAATTATAGATACCATGGATGAAACATGCCCTGAGATAAAATTTTCATCACCCAAGATCCTTCCCTGCAAAGGTTCTATGTTTAAATGTTATATTTACTTGCAGCATGCTAAATGCCACTAGAACTTACTTGCTATTTTATCAACAGATTTCAAGGTTAACAGTGAATTCAGGAATTGAGTGTTTAATACATTTTATCCTGTCATTTGGTGTGAGTTTCTATGTGACAATGTAGAACAAGTTTGCCTTCTAATATGTATTACCTTTTAGTCATTAGTCCTATGAAGACTGAAAAAGAAGAATGTAGGCAATTTTCTGGATTTGTCAGGCAAAAACAGTAAAACTGACAAATTCTAACCATCTTAAAGAAAAACAACTGAGAAATGGTACTTCTCTTAAGACATGTCTCTCGATTGCATACCACTGAATTCATTAAATGTTTGCTCACTCTACATTTTATTTTAATAAGAAAAAGAACATGCATAAGAGGGCAGTGTTTGGTTTTCCTATGGATTTCCTAATTTCCTAATGAAACTATCAAATGCCAGTGATAATTAGGTGAACTTCACGCTAGCGGAAACCATGTTACCTGGGAGAGTGAACCGCATCTACCACATCTCAGTCAAGGCCTGGTCAAGGCCCCTTGCTGCCTCTGCTTCCCCTCTGGCTGAGAGCAGCTCTATCTTCCTATTCTGTCAGCCTTTGTTAGTAGGAATTAGCCAAGATTTGCAAGGTGATCTGGAGGGTTCCCTGGTGGCCCAGAATCCGCCTGCAATGCAGGAGACCCAAGTCTGATCCCTGGGTCGGGAAGATCCCCTGGAGAAGGGAATGGCTACCCACTCCAGTATTCTTATCTGGAAAATCCCATGCGCAGAGGAGCCTAGTGGGCTACAGTGCATAGGTTTGCAGAGTCAGACTGAGCAACTAACACACACAAGGTGATCTGGAATTGTCAAGTTTCTTACACTTGGTGTACAAGTAACCCTGAGGCAGAGAGCCTATTTTTAAATATAAAGCACTGAATTATAAATTCACCCTTTACCAATCTGACACTACTGACCAACAATTTACTATAATATGAAGATCAATAGAACAAGATTGATAAAATCAATCCACTGATTCCTGCATGTTTTTTCTTATGATCAATACTACGCTTCTACAAAATGACCACCTCTTGCTAAAAGGATATGGTCTGTATCTAAAATGAGAATCTGTCCTCTCGGGGGAATCTCAACAAATAGCAAACCAAACATGGACAACAGCTTAGATTCTTTAGAGAATCAGAGGTTCACTGGGTGGGATTATTCTGATACCTCTCTGAAGAGGGAGAAACAATACCTTGTATTTAAAGGTACTTGCTACTTTCTCTTAAACCTACTTTTTTATTTCCTGTGTTATGGGTTTGCTGCTGTTTTTAGTTTGGCCAATCAAACTACCCAGGATATACATAAATTACTGCTTAATTGCCTTTAAAAAGTCAAATTAATTCTGATAACACTTGACCAAAAACATGCTATTTACAGCATTACTGTCAGAACTGAAAGGTTATCTTACTAATTGTACACAATAAATTTCTTCACAGTGATATCAGAGCAAATCTGGCATACAGTCGTGTTCCAGGGAAGGTATTTTGATGACAAATTAATGTTTCTATCCCCAGAAGGATGGGAACTATAGGACAGTCTCAAAATGGTTAGAACTATAGGTTTGTCTCAGGCTTTAAGTGGACAATGTGACAAAGTAGGAACCAATAAAATAGAATATGTGGATGAGGCACCATTATGATTGAGATTTCTATGATATGCAGCTTTTCAAAAAGACCACTTTTGTATGCTATCACTGAAATTACAAGGTCCATACATGGTTCTTCAACCAAAAGGCAACTAAAACAGAAGCAGAATATTTACCCACAGGTTCATATTACACTACTTTGAGATCTTCAAACACCAAACACACACGACAAACTTGGTCTGTGCTGTGAATGTCTATTCTATCAACAATGATTTCCATATCTGTATTGCTAATCACTGTATCCTAACCAGTGTCTATCATAAGGAGCGGTATGAAAACGAAGCAGGTCAAATGCTAACAGAGTTTTGCCAAGAGAACGCACTGGTCATAGCAAACACCCTCTTCCAACAACACAAGAGATGACTACACATGGACCTCACCAGATGGTCAATACTGTAATCAGACTGACTATATTCTTTGCAGCCAAAGATGGAGAAGCTCTAAACAGTCAGCAAAAACAGGACTGAGGCTGACTGTGGCTCAGATCATGAACTCCTTATTGCCAAATTCAGACTTAAATTGAAGAAATTAGGGAAAACACTAGACCATTCAGGTATGACCTAAATCAAATCCCTTAGGATTATACAGTGGAAGTGACAAATAGATTCAAGGGATTAGATCTGATAGAGTGCCTGAAGAACTATGGATGGAGGTTCATGACACTGTATAGGAGGCAGTGATCAAGACCATCCCTAAGAAAAAGAAATGAAAAAATGCAAAATGATTGTCTGAGGAGGCCTTACAAATAGCTGAGAAAAGAGAAGCTAAAGGGAAAGGAGAAAAGTAAAGATATACTCATCTGAAAGCAGAGTTCCAAAGAATAGCAAGGAGAGATAAGCCTTCCTCAGTGATTAATGCAAAGAGAGAGAGGAAAACAATAGAATGGGAAAGACTAGAGATCTCTTCACGAAAATCAGAGATACCAAAGGAACATCTCATGGAAAGATGAGCACAATAAAGGACAGAGATGGTATGGACCTAACAGAAGCAGATAATATTAAGAAGAGATGGCAAGAATACACAGAAGAACTGTACAAAAAAAGAGATTCATGACTCATTTAACCACAATGGTGTGATCACTCACCTAGAGCCAGACATCCTGGAATGTGAAGTCAAGTGGGCCTTAGGAAGCATCACTACGAACAAAGCTAGTGGAAGTGATGGAATTCCAGTTGAGCTCTTTCAAGTCCTCAAAGATGATGCTGTGAAAGTGCTGCACTCAACAGGCCAGCAAATCTGGAAAACTCAGCAGTGGCCACAGGACTGGAAAAGGTCAGTTTTCATTCCAATCCCAAAAAAAGGCAATGCCAAAGAATGTTCAAACTACTGCACAATTGCACTCATCTCACACGCTAGGAAAGTAATGCTCAAAATTCTCCAAGCCAGGATTCAACAGTACGAGAACCGTGAACTTCCAGATGTACAAGCTGGATTTAGAAAAGGCAGAGGAACCGGAGATCAAATTGCCAACATCTGCTGGATCATGGAAAAAGCAAGAGAGTTCCAGAAAAACATCTATTTCTGCTTTATTGACTATGCCAAAGCCTTTGCCTGTGTGGATCACAACAACTATGGAAAATTCTTCAAGAGATAGGAATACAAGACCACCTAACCTGCCTCCTGAGAAATCTGTATGCTGGTCAAAAAGCAAGTTAGAACTGGAACTAGAACAATAGACTGGTTCCAAATCCGGAAAGGAGTACGTCAAGGCTGTATATTGTCACCCTGCTTATTTAACTTATATGCAGAGTACATCATGAGAAACGCTGGGCTGGAAGAAGCACAAGGTGGAATCCAGATTGCCGGGAGAAATATCAATAACCTCAGATATGCAGATGACACCACCCTTATGGCAGAAAATGAAGAGGAACTCAAAAGCCTCTTGATGAAAGTGAAAGAGGAGAGTGAAAATGTTGGCTTAAAACTCAACATTCAGAAAACTAAGATCATGGCATCTGGTCCTATCACTTCATGGCAAATAGATGGGGAAACAATGGAAACAGTGACGGACTTGATTTCTTTGAACTCCAAAGTCACTGCAGATGGTGACTGCAGGCATGAAAATTAAAGATGCTTGCTCCCTGGAAGAAAAGCTATGACCAACCTAGACAGCATATTAAAAATCAGAGACACTACTTTGCCAACAAACGTTGATCTAGTCAAAGCTATGAATTTTCCAGTAGTCATGTATGGATGCGAGAGTTGCACTATAAAAAGAAAGCTGAGCACCGAAGAGTTGATGCTTTTGAACTGTGGTGTTGGAGAAGACTCTTGAGAGTCCCTTGGACTGCAAGGAGATCCAACCAGTCAATCCTAAAGGAAATCAGTCCTGAATATTCATTGGAAGGACTGATGTTGAAGCTGAAACTCCCAATACTTTGGCCACCTGATGCGAAGAACTGACTCATTGGAAAAGACCCTGATGCCGGGAAAGATCGAAGCCAGGAGAAGGGGACGACAGAGGATGAGGTGGTTGGATGGCATCACCAATCTAATGGATGTGAGTTTGAGTAGGCTCTGGGAGTTGGTGAGGGACAGGGAAGCTTGGTATTCTGCAGTCCATGGGGTGGCAAAGAGTTGAATAAGACTGAGCGACTGAACTGAACTGATGAAAAGAAAGAAAGAAAGAAAGTTGCTCAGTCGTGTCCAACTTTTTGCGACCCCGTGGACTGTAGCCTACCAGGCTCTTCCGTCCATGGGATTTTCCAGGCAAGAATACTGGAGTGGGTTGCCATTTCCTTTTCCAGGGGATCTTCCCAACCCAGAGATTGAATCCGGGCCTCCCGCATTTAGGCAGATGCTTTACCATCTGAGCCACAAGGGAAGTTGAAGCTGAACCTCAATAAATGTTGAGTTTATAAAAGAAAAAGCTCACTCATTTTCTGTGAATATTTTCTAGTTAGTCCATAAACTGATTTCCATCAGTATTAATATTTATAATATGATGCATATAAATCTGCTTCTGGGATGAATCATACCTTTACTGGGTGATTCATTATATACAACACCATACTTACCCAACTATACCTCATTTCTTTGTAAACTGTGGCCACAGGGCAATATGACGAACACGGAGTCTTTTGTCTGGTTGAGTTGGCTCAGGGACTAGAGAAATGAGGGGTCTGTTGTTTGCACAAAATAAAACTGCTGGCACATATTCCAAATAAGGATTGGGGGAGAATTTTTAATCTGCCTCAAAAAAAAAAAAAATCATGATAATTTCTCTTCTGGCTATTTCTGGTTGACCAAAGAGGAACCAGGAAGTGTAATTTGCCAATTTTAAAATGCATTTAAGGACAGTTCATCTTCTTACTGGCTATGAGAAATGGATTGGGATAACTTTACTTGTCAATAAGTGGGAAAGTTTTGTTGTTTTTTTCCTCAAATAGTCTAATGGATTGAAATGAGGTCATGTTCAGGCTCTTGCTGTCTTATATAAATGTTAAGAACTTTCTTCTATTTGCAGAGATATGGGAGGTGTAGTTCATTATGTTCTACCCGAGTCATTCCATAAGGAGTATTAAAGAGGTTAAACTCTTTTTAAAATTCATCTTCCAGCATCCATTAATTCCAAAATTTATAATGTATTCTTGCAGCATTTTCTATCCTAGAACAGCAATGACATCAGAAGAGAGGAAAAGGAAGACCAGCTTGCCAGGGGCTGCAGTGAAGGCAAGACAACCCTTAGATTTTACAGGACCCAATTCAAGCCCCACAGAGCTGTTTCTGTTGGGGGAAAATAATACAGTGATCAGGCTAAGGAAAAATGACATTGAGGCATTTAGAAGCAAATTTTCTGCTGTTTCTGAGTTATTTTTAATGGATCACTTTAAATCATCAAATTATTGTTCATTGTTGAATTCACTGCCTTACAATTTAACAAAATCAGAAAATATTGTATTACTCTATACTCTCCCCAAGTCTAATATGTCTGGTGGAGGAGATAGAAACCACCATTTTCTAATATTGTTTCAGTTGTAGAGTCTTCTTAAGTAGTCAGTTCCATCAAGTTCAGGCAACACTTACCAATGTCAGACTTTATGTAGAGCAATCTGCTTGCCTCTGAGCCAGCTGGTTGTAACCAAACCCTAGGCTGTAGGGGCACATGAACTACATCACTTAAGTACCAAGTAAAATTTACTTAACAGATGATGAAATAATTCATTCTGGTAAAGTTATGGCTCACATTTTTTTCCTAACAATGTACTGCTATAACAGAAGTCAGTAGGAAAATTGGATTTTATAATTTTAAAATAATCTACCTTTATAATACAGATTTTAGCAGGGAAAAACAATGGGTCAAAAAGTTGAAGTGAAAATGGCTGGAATTTCAACATATTTCCTTGTCACATAGAAAAGGGAGTATCACTTTGGCTCCTGTCTTTAAAAAGGAAGGCTGAGAAGATTTTCAAAACAGTTTCAGTTTTTTTTTTCCTTCAGATGTACCATGCAGTAGGATCTTAGTTCCCCGACCAGGGACCAAATCCAGGCCCTCAGCAGTGAAAAGGCAAAATTCCGGAAACAATTTCAACTTTTTGATTCCTAGGATGTTTTACAGATATTAGACATAAAGACCCACCCCCATCCCCACAAATAATTTGAGTCCTTGTCATAAAAGGACTATCGTCAACGCTTTACACGTGAGAGGACAGTGGCACAGACAGCGTAAACAATGGCTTTAGAACAACCATATTTTGGATGGATGCAAATTTGAATGCTTGAGGAAGACAGATGTTGCAATTGTGGCGATACAAGGGTTTTCCAGAGTCTGGCTGCAACCCCAGCCTCATTTCCCGCCTGGCTAACCATATACTCCAGTGACCTAATTTTCCCCGCGTCTGTGCTTTGCACATACCGCTTCCACCGCCAAGAACGCTGCTCTTCCTTTTCCCAGCCTTCCGCCCTGTAGGGCCTCGCTCAGTCACCTCGTGGGGCCCTTCCGCACACCATTCTCTTCTGTGTCCTGCTGGACTTGGTGCCTGTCTCTTCTGTGAGTATTTTAAAACCAGACTCCTCCACTAGACTGACACTTACTAGAGCAAAATCTTATCTTTAAATATGTTTCAGCACTTGTGCAGTGACTGGCACAGAGGTGATTAATGACTTTGAGTAAAGAAATGCTAAATCGATTTTTATTGGCTGAGGCTTAGAAAAATGGTAACTCTTCAGAAATTCCACTTGAAGAAACCCAGGATTCTGTTTGAAAGTTCTCGTTTTCCTAGTAGGAATGTATTTATTAAATACCTATTATGTGTGTTGTGTACCGTGGGTAGTACTTTACATACACTGCTGTTCAGTATTAAATCACAGCATTCTTATGTGATAGGTATGACTGTCGTTGTCATTTTATAGCAAGGAATTTGTCTAAGGATACATACCTAGTGAGTAAGATAGTTGAGACCAGAATCCCAGTCCTTCTAACTAAAAATTCCATGTTCTTCCATAAATGGCCCAGAACTCCCAAAGCAATCTTGAGGAAAAAGGACAAACAGGAGGCATAACCCTCTCAGACTTCAAACAATTCTACAAAGCCATAGTAATCAAAACAGCATGGTATTTGTACAGAAACAGACATATGGATTAAAAAATAGAACAGAATAGAGAGCCTAGAATTAAACCACACACCTACTATCAATTAATCTTCACAAAAGAGGCATGAATATACAACGGAGAAAAGATAGTCTCTTCTGCAAGTGGTACTGGGAAAGTTGGATAAGGGTATGTAAATCAATGAAGTTAGAATACACTCTCACACTATATATAAAAACAAACTCCAAATTGATTAAAGACTTAAAATATAAGACATAGCACCATAAAATTCTTAACAAGAGAACATAGGCAGAACATTTTCTGAGATAAATTGTACCAATGTTTTCTTAGATTAGTCTCCCAAGGGAATAGAAATAAAAGCAAAAATAAACAAGACCTAATCAAACTTAAAAGCTTTTCACACAGCAAAGGAAACCATAAACAAAACAAAAAGACAAGCTACGGACTTGTAGAAAATGTTTGCAAATGATGTGACTAACAAAGGCTTAATTTCCAAAATATACAACAGCTCACTAACAAAAACAAAACAACCCAATCAAAAACTGGGCAGAAGACCTAAACAGACATTCCTCCAAAGAAGCGAGAAGGCTAACAAGCACATAAAAAGATGTTCAACATCACTTATTATTAGAGAAATACAAATGAAAACTACAATGAGGCAACACCTCACACCAGTCAGAATGGCCATCTTAAAAAGCCTACAAATAATAAATGCTAGAGGGCGTGTGGAGAAAAGGGAACCCTCCTACACTGTTGGTGGGAATGTCAAATGGTGCAGCCAGTACAGAAAGCAGTATAGAAGTTTTGATCCTGCAATCCTACTCCTGAGCATACATCCAGAGAAAAGTGTAATTCAAAAAAAACCATGCACCCCAGTGTTCACTGCAGCACTATTTACAATAGCCAAGCATGGAAACAACCTAAATGTCCATCAACAGGTGAATGGATACAGAAGATATGGGACACAGTACTACTCAGCCAAAAAAAGAATGAAATAATGCCATTTGCAGATGGATGGACCTAGAGATTACTAAGTGAAGTAAGTACTTCACATACTAAGTGAGCTAAGTCAGAAAAAGACAGACAAGCCATATGATATCACTTATATTTAGAATCTAAATATGACAAATGAACTTATCAATGTAACAGAAACAGACTCACAGACAGAAAACATACTTACAGTAACCAAAGAGGGAGTTGGGGTAGAGAAGGGATGGATTAGGAGTTTGGGACTAGCAGATGCAAACTAACATATATGGAATGGATAAACAATGGGGTCCCGCTGTGTAACATGTGCATGAATGCTAAATTGCTTCAGTCATGTCTGACTCTTTTTGACCATTATGGACTCCTCTGTCCATGGAATTCTCCGGGCAAAAATACTGGAGTGGGTTGCCATGCCCTTCTCCAGGGGATCTTCCCAACCTGGGGAACTATATTCAGTATCCTGTGATAGACCATAATGGAAAAGAATATGAAAAAAGAATATATGTAAAGGTATAACGGCATCACTGTGCTGTACAATAGAAATTACACAATGCTGTAGATCAATTATACTAAATAACTTACAAAAAAGTCTGTGTTCTTAACCACTATAGCATCAGAAACAAACAGAAAGACAAAAAGTAACCTCAAGTGTACAAACTATTCGACATTTAGGGCAAACCATGACGGAAACAACTTAGCAGCAGCGGCAGCAGCATGTACTTAAAATTTTTATTGCTGCTCCCAATCTTTATGTTTATTCCTTTTTCATTATCGTAGTAATGCAATTTTTATTCTATTGCATAACATTATTTCATTCACATTTTTCTTTGAAATTACATAGGTCATATCTGTTACTTTACTGCTATGTTTCATGTAATAACTTAGTGACTTGCCCCAAAGTTGCCATAGTTAAATGTAAAGAAGTTGAAAACAAATCTCTGAATTTCCTATCCATAGTTGCTATCTTGGTCAGACACATGGCCTCTGATACTAGATATGAAAAAGATATTCTCTTTACCTAGTGCACTCAATTCACCAGCAACATAACAAGACGGAAATGAGGTGCAAATTTCTTTGCTGTTGTAAAATACTGAAGGAAGTTTTACTCTTGGGAGATAAAATGAAAAATAGGAGAAGCAAACTTTTTCTAAGCAGTGAGAAATGTTTTTAGTTTTCTCATTTTATAAAGAAGAAGGAAGTAATTTTCTCATTATCTTGACTGATAAAAGGTAGGTGAACAATGATTTCTTTGCATTTTCAGGCCGTAATACCCTTAAGTTATTTCATTACTAGAAACGGAGATGCTGAGGGACTGAAATACAAGCTGACGACCAAACAAGGTACTGAGATAAATTATGTGGAGATTTTATATATATATGTGTGTGTGTATATATAGAGTGTGTGTGTGTATGTAAATGAAATTCTAGATAACTGGTCTTCTCATAGAACTTGGTTATCATGGAGATGATTTTGTTCTTTGAAGCTAGTCTATTCATTCATGTAGTTATACAAAGCAATTAGTTTTCAAAGATTTACTTCTAGGGTGAGAAGTATTTTCCTATCGAAAGTCACTGAGCCTTAGTAAGAACAAAGGCTCCACACATAACAAGAAATTATTCAGAATCATACAGCAGTGCAATTTTGAGAATTAAAGGCGGGCAGGCAAGAAGCATACTTAAAAGAAAGTATGAGAAAAAAAGTGAAAAAAATAAAATATTCTGGCAAGATAAAGAACAGAAAGTGAGGTATCTTGAGAAAGATATAGAAAGGAATTTAGGAGGGGAAAAAGGAAGATTAAGAGGGCCTGAGAGAAATGAGAGATGAATAAAGAAACACAGACTGGAAGAAGTTAAATGCAATAAGGATTTTTGTTTTATTCATCTCTGCATCTCAATTCTTAGCATATGACTTAGCACATAGCAGACAATAAATGTTTATCTAACAAAAATAAAAAAGTGAAAGAACGGAAAGTTTAACAAAAAGATTCTATGGTTCACATGGTTATGGGTTCAGAATAAACAACTTAAACTCATTTCTTCTGGAGTTTAGCTAATTTAATTAACTTCTTAATTCTTGTTTTAAAAAACCAACTTTGAACTAGATGATCTTTAGGGTCTTTTCCTTATTCTCTGTACAAATGGTAACTAAATACAAGCAAATGAAATCACAGGAAGGTTCTTAAATGTCGCTTAAACCACATCAGTGGTCGGCAGATGCAGTTTATATGTTTTTGTACAACTAAGGCAAAACAGTCCCCTTATAGTTCACATGGTACGAGCTGTCATTTAAAGAAACACCTTATAGTTCACATGGTACGAGCTGTCATTTAAAGAAACACCTGGATGGGTCTCAATCTCTCGGAAAAGCAATATTAGGAAAGCACTTATAAGAATTTCTACTCCAAATTTTTTTCTGGCTAGGTATAATCTTACTGAAATGAGCAGGTCTCTTATTCCACAGATATCTGCCTAATATGAATGACACCAAATGATACTGGAAGCTACCCTACACAAGGATACAAAAGGATCCTGCCAAAGAGGAAAAGTTGATTATTTTTTCCTTTTACAAAGTAATAGGATTCTCCTCAAGAGATAGAGTGGTTTTTTTTAAATGATGGAAATTTTTACTAGGAGAACAAGCAGTTATTTCTCCTTTTTTTATGGTAATTAGGAAACTGTCTCAAAGCCAAGCGAAATAAAAACATTAAAAGAAAATGTGGCTTCATGAAATGAAGGATGTAGTGGAGAAGACTTCCTGTGTAACAAATTTTTAAATTGCACAGTGGTAATTAAAAGTAATAAAAGGATAATGGGAAGTGGCATCATGAATATAGGGCAGGTTAATATCATTTGAGATTACTATAAAAGAAGTGAAGGGAAGTGAAGTCGCTCAGTCGTGTCCAACTCTTTGCAACCCCATGGACTGTAGCCTACCAGGCTCCTCTGTCCATGGGATTTTCCAGGCAACAGTGCTGGAGTGGATTGCCATTTCCTTCTCCAGGGGATCTTCCCGACCCAGGGATCGAACCCGGGTCTCCCATATTGTAGACAGACGCTTAACCGTCTGAGCCACCAGGGAAGTCCCACTATAAAAGAATACAGACGAAACAAGTCTTCCAGAACCACTTCAAGCTGGAATCTACATGACCCTCTCTTTATTTTATTTACACACACAAAAGTGCACACCATATATCATCAAAATTCAGCATATTTCAGAGTCAGAAGACTAGGAAAAGCAATGTTCCCTGCAGGTCAGGGTTTTGATGACTGGCAAAATACTAGCAAGCTTGCATTGCAATTTTTGAGCCACACCCAGTCTGCAGTTAAATATAGAGCTTAGTTTCTGGAACTATTGGTCTTCCTAACCTTCACAGTCCAAGTACTCACTGAAAAAATTAAAAGTAAAAAGGAGAAAGGAAAGAGACTGAAACCAAAATCCAAGTACTAATAAACTGTCCTGGGAAGAATTCCAAAATGCTGTAAAGACCAAGAGAATTAAATTACAGAAACCTCAAGCAACATTCTAGAAACACACTTTACAAACATATTTGTCTCTTCTATGCTAATTCGCCCAGGATGTACAATAGACTTATATAAAATGCACTTGTGTACTAGACCCAGGTCTCTGCTTCAGATTTCACATTCAGACTGTATAACATGTCAGCTTAACAGAAGTGACAGCAAATTTAGAGCTAAGACTTAATTTTGGTATGTTATAGCATTGTGGCTATGAAGTTATTTTTGTTCATAAAGAGGAACTTTTATCTGAAGAAACAATTTTCAGATTCTTAAATTTGAGGGGAAGAGACACTCTTAAGCTGAAATTTTGAATACTGATTCTTTGCCTCTTGGGGAGAATAACTTGGATTAATTTTCTGAAGTTGTTTTGGAGATTGACAAAGGTTACAACAACAAAAAATGTTTTCCTTATAATTTCAAAGGGTTCTGGGCTTAAGTAACGATTTTGTTTTATAATAGCTCACTGAAGATGAGCATGAAAAAAATCTAAAGGGAACAAAAAACAAATCATAGGTGTACTGTTTCTGTAAAAAAACACAAATGAAATAGTCTTAATTACAAACACACACAGAGAGATTCATTTTGCCTTCATGTTCTTGGACACACCCAGGTACAGTCTCATCATTCGGCTACTCTTGATGAAAAATAACAGTAGGAAGTAATCTATACACATATATATAGCTCCAAAGAGGGTACTATTGCTTCTACATGTCCCAGGGTGCTCTTATTTATTCCTGTGTCTAGTCAAAGCTTTCTTCAAGTTGTTGCTGCTCTATCTTGGTTAACTGGGCTGAAAAACCTATCTAAGGAGACTCAAGATTTCTTTGACCTTTCTCCCTTGAACCAGAACAGGCACAATAGTCAGGTCTCACTCTTTTGTGTCTCAGTCAAATATCTAAACACTCTTTGAAGACACACCTGCTTCTAAAGCTGAAAGAATCCCCAGTACCAAAGGCAGAAAGGTTAAAAGGGGAAGAGTCATCACATGCTCTGCTTTTGGGCCGCAAGGCCTTCACAGCTTCTGACCATAAACCCTAAAGACACTTCAGGTCTACTCCATCCATAATCCTCTATGTCTTTACCCTCAAACACATCCATCCGCAACATCCCTAGCAATCTGCCTCATACCTCTGTTGAATGGACGAACAAAGGGACAGTTAGGTTTGCTGAATAAAAATCACATTTGAGTCTTACATTATGTTATTTGTATTTGTAGGGATTTCAGATATATGATACGGATGATGCTCTTTCCCTTTGTGAATATGTAAACCACTTGAGGTAAGCCTGGCTCAGTGCTAGCACACAACAGGTGCTCTATAAATAAATGATTGAAAGAATATTAGTCAATTATCTAATTCTATTTTGTCTATCAAAATCTTAATCAAGTCCCCCTGTTATTTTTTTGTTATCTTTTAATTACAAAAATTTTTATGACTACAAAAATTTCAAAACTACACAAATATTCCCATGAACTCCCATGTACCTATTAGCCAGCTTCAACAATTATCAATCATTTTTTCATTTTTGTTTTATCTCTTCCCATTTACAATCTCCATAAAGCTCCTAAGCAAGGAAGGTTGCATCCCATGTTAATCTAGTAGCATCAGACTTCAGAATTATCAAAGGTAAAGTCCATATATTAAAAACAGTCAATGTACACCCAAATAAAAATATACTCCTCTTAGTTAATAAGGAAAACTCAAATCTATGGGAAGCACTGTCTAACTTCTACATGTGGCCAGGCCACTTATTAGCTTTGTGGCCCTGGGAAGGTATTCAACCTCTGAAGAGCCCTGGTTGCCTCAGTAGAAAAAGAAGAAACCAGGACTGTTATGAGACTTAAACGTGGAGGATAAATATATGTGAAACTCCCAATACTGTGCTAAATAACTTTTTTTTTAAAGCTATATACCCCAAAATTCACCCACTTTAATTGTACACTTTAGTAGCTTTTAGTATATCCATCGGAGAAGGCAATGGCACACCACTCCAGTACTCTTTCTTGCCTGGAAAATCCCATGGACGGAGGAGCCTGGTGGGCTGCAGTCCATGGGGTCGCGAAGAGTCAGACACGACTGAGCGACTTCCCTTTCACTTTTTACTTTCATGCACTGGAGAAGGAAATGGCAACCCACTCTAGTGTTCTTGCCTGGAGAATCCCAGGGATGGAGAAGCCTGGTGGGCTGCTGTCTATGTGGTCACACAGTCGGACACAACTGAAGTGACTTAGCAGTATATCCAGAGTTGTGCAAGCATTATCACAATCAGTTTTAGAAATTTCCATCACCCCAAAAGGAAACCCAACACTCTTTCCTTAGTCTTCATCCTCCCCCACAATGTCCCTAACCTCCCCTGTCCTGGGAAACCACATATTTACTTTCTGTCTGTATATATTTACTTATTCTGGGTATTTCATATAAACGGAATATTTCTGGAACTAGATATTTTAAAAGTCAAATATGTGGTACAGACAATGCAATGAGGTCAGAGTGGAAAAAGGCCAAAAAAAGGTGATCTATCTATATATCTATGTCTATATCAGGGAAGCCCGTGTATTAATTATATCAGTATCTTTATTTAAATCTACATAAATCTACTGTAAGGCAGGCACCACTAAGATATGTGCTCAGGACTGTTAGTGAAGTGCTGCAGGGATGGTAAGGAGTAGTAAAACAGTCTGTTTGTGTTACATATGAACAGCAGGGTAGTTAGTGAAATTCTCCTTTAAGTCCTTCACTTTCTTCATTTAAATGGGAAGAAAGATCATTGTGTGACAGGATGGGGAGACTGCAGAGAGAATAAAGTGTGAAATAATGGTTTAGAAGAGTGGGAAAGAATGAACCAGGAAGGTATAGTATGACTGTCTGGCAGAATTAGAGAGCCACTTGAGGTTCATGGTCATGGATTTCAAATGAGCTCAGTCAGAAGGGTTTTTAAATTTTTCTGCAGCCATATTTAGCTCTTCATAACTCTTCTCAAAATGCAGACACAGTATAAACGAAGACACAGAAACAGAAGAAATGAATGTATAAACGGTATATTCTGACTTATGGCTCTATCTGTATCTACTCCACTGATGACCCCTGAATCTCCATGTCTAGGGCCACTGAAATCTGCTCATACAGAGATCTCGAGGTGCTCTCACAGTCAGAGCTCTTAGAGGAAGGAATCTGGGTAGAAAGAGAACATGTGCTTAATACTGCTCACGAGAAAGGCATTCTACTGTGTGTTTTACATTATGCTATCTCACTTGACTCTAATAACCAACTTCATTTAACAGAAAACGGAAATTTCCAAAGATTAATATCAGGTGAAAATGGGACTAAACCACAAGTTTGTATGACTATCTATCACAGTACTTAACTCTTCTTTTTATAAATATGGTGATGGGGGTTAAGAGACATTAAATGATTTGACCAAAGTCAAACTATTTTCTAATGGTGCAGGGGGTATCTCCCAGATAAATGCTCTTTGAGCATCACCACTGCTAAATTATTTTACACTTCCTACTCTGTTATCTCTATGTTCAATCTGTAACTAAGTTAGGTTGATTTTTTCCTGCAATTTTTTTCTGATATCTATTGTCTGCTATCTACTTTCTTTCCTTTTGCTTTATTATTATTAATTTGGGCCCTCATCAATGATGCATAATTACCCTAACAGCCTCCAAATATCCCTCCTCAACCCATTTACATATAAGCTAGTCACTTTTTTCCTCTGAAGCACTTACATATATAAATTATAAATAATAAAATTCCATAGTACAGAACTGTGTAGATTAAATAAATTCACTTCTCATGCAAAATAATTATCAATAAGATCAATAATTATAGACTGTAGAATCCTACAGTAAAATGGAAAGCTATTATTATCAAGATTTTTGAGGGCAGATACTACAACTTAGATTTATTTTACCTTGGCTCTAGGTATATGCTATAAGCTCACATACATACTTAGCTGGCTGATATCTTGCCCATCTTCCATACTCCTACTAACATTATCTAACAGACCAATCTGATCAGGTACATCTCCTTTATGATAAAGCCTGAACACCAAAGCTATGGTTTAATTAAGCATGGTTTTATTTAATTATAGAGTGCATAGTACGATGAAGTCCTAAGTAGAGATGCTCCTGATGAAAAACCCTATGTTCGGCCACAGAAAGTCTCTAACGTCATACTATCCTTTCTATGATTCTCAGACTGGTGAATTTCTATTCATCACCCATCAAAATGCAGCCAAAATGTCATCACTTTGGTAAAGTCTTCCTGACTCTCTCCTCTGCTTGCCTGAGTCTCAAGACCCCATAAATTTAATCAACCATTTTCACGATAGCATTCATTCCTTAGTTCTATAATTATTTAGATGACTGTATCTCTCCACTCCAAGTTTATGAAAAAATATACTTCTAGGCAACTAAAGATTTAATGAGAAGGGACTTCCCTGGTGGTCCAATGACTAAGACTCTACACTCCCAATGTAGGGGGCCTGGATTCAATCCCTGGTCAAGGAGCTAGATCCTGTGTGATGCAACTAAGACCTGGTACAGTCAAATAAATAAATAAGTAAAAATAGATGTTAAAAAAGAGAGTTAATGAGAGGAAAGATCAAACCAGTCAATCCTAAAGGAAATCAACCCTGAATATTCATTTGGAAGGACTGATGCTGAAGCTCCAATACTTTGACCACCTGATGCAAAGGGCTGACTCATTAGAAAAGATCCTGATGCCTGGAAAGACTGAAGGCAGGAGGAGAAGGGGACGACAGAGGATGAGATGGTTGGATGGTATGTTAAACTCAATTGATGTGAGTTTGAGCAAGCTCTGGGAGATGGTGAAGGACAGAGAAACCTGGTGCCTGCAGTTCAGGGGGTTGCAAACAGTTGGACATGACTGAGCAACAACTACTTATTATGGGGGACAAGCAGATATTGTGTGTCTCCTTACACGATGTAATAGGAAGAACAAAGCACCAGTTATATGCCAAAGAATTGAACCAGAATCTAAGCAGGACTCTAACTACCAGTCTACAGAAAACATAGGGTCATGTAATGAGACACTAAGAGGATGTAATTGTCCAAATCTAAAATGTGGGAAAATCAACAGGATAAAATACCTTGATCTCTTTAACAAATAAACAGCATGTAATCTGTGTGTATATGTATGTGTGTTTGGATGTATACAGCAACTGTTACAATTAAGCAACTCAGGAGACCAAATGGAGTGTATAAAATACATGTTTAATGAAAAGGTGAATGAATGAATGAATGAATGCTAATTAGAGAGAAAAGACTCATCATTATAAGTGATGAATTATTCAATTTTGTACTTTGAAAAGCAGGGCCAGATGTGGAAAAGGATGCAAAAGTGTAATAATTTTATATGTGAATTAGTGAAATATTTATGTTTCTATCATGGTCACACAGAAAATTTTCTGAAACATTTTAATGTTTGGGTTTTAATTTATATTTGGATATTCCTTAAGATTTTGAGTAAAGAGAAAAATAAAAACAAATCATTATGGGTCAAATATTAACCATTATTTTTCTGTCAGAGATGAGATACAGTTGGTTTGTATTAGAGCTGCCCATCAAACTTTTCTGTGATGATAGAAATGTTACATATCTGTGCTGTCTAAAACTATAGTCAGTAAGCATATATGACTATGGGGTGCTTGAAATGTGGCTAGTGTGACTAAAGAACTGAATTTTAAAGTTTTAAAAGTTTATGTGATTTAAATCTAAATAGCCACAGCTGGCCACCATCAGAGAACACAGTTCTACATGAATATAGTTTTCTTTTCTACCTGCAATATTTTCCTCCTTCCTTTGAAAGTGATAGTAGAAGTTGCTCAGTCATATCCGACTCTTTGAGACCCCCATAGACTACAGAGTCTATGGAATTCTCCAGGCCAGAATATTGGAGTGCGTAGCCTTTCCCTTCTCTAGGGGTTCTTCCCAGCCCAGGGATCGAACCCAGGTCTCCCACATTGCAGGCAAATTCTTTACCAGCTGAGCCACAAGGGAAGCCCAAGAATACTGGAGTGGATAGCCTGTCACTTCTCCACCAGATCTTCCCAACCCAGGATTCGAACTGGGGTCTCCTGCATCGCAAACAGATGCTTTACTAACTGAGCTATCAGGGAAGCCCCCACTTCCTTTCGACCTAATTAAATTAAATTATGTCCAACTCTTGGCCAACCCATGGACCGTAGGCCACCAGGCCAGGCTCCTCTGTTCACAGAATTCTCCAACCAATACTGGAGTAGATTGCCATTCCCTTCTCCAGGGTATCTTCCTGGCTGAGGGATCAAACCTAGGTTTCCTGAATTGCAGGCAAATTCTTTACCATCTGAGCCACCAGGGAAGCCCTGAATTACCACATCCCCCATTATAAGATCTTGAAG
Source organism: Bos indicus (assembly GCF_029378745.1). Classification (NCBI taxonomy): domain Eukaryota; kingdom Metazoa; phylum Chordata; class Mammalia; order Artiodactyla; family Bovidae; genus Bos; species Bos indicus. The sequence continues at coordinate 9,534,768 of NC_091767.1, forward strand.
CACAATGTACCTTTCCTTTCATACATGTATTACAATTGCAATTTTACCTTGATTTTTATGATTATTTCATTAACTTCTGTCTCTCCAACCTGACTCTCTAGGAACAAGTTTACAATGTTCACCACTGTACTGCTGCTACTGCATTGACAAGCAAATATTTATCAAGTAAATGTTACTACTAGATAACATTGTATAGTTGAGTTTTTGTGATATATGAAGGCTTTACATTTCTCCTAGTTCCATGTGATTTGACCCAAAATTTAGATTGTCCTTTAACACGCATATATCTACAGAAGTATAGAGAACCATAAATCCCCAGGTACACATCACCCAACTGTAAGAATCAGTAACTTACTGACACCACTCCTGTTTTGCACGCACCCTTGCCCCTATCTTTATGCTTTGTGTTATTCTGAGGTAAATCCCAGATATCATTTTATCATATTATTATAATACATTTCAGTACATGTTTCTAAAAGACAAGAACCCTAATTTTATAAACGCAGCAACATTTACATATAAGCAACCATTATCATAACTGAAACAAGAATCACCATTTATCCAGTCAGGGTTCAAATTTCCTCACCTGGCTGAAGTTGTTTTTCTTTTAAACACTTGAAGAAACTGAGTTATTATGCTTAGGGTCTCTCACGTCATGAATCTGGTTGACTTGAATCTCCATGGTACTGATTAACAGAACTTTGTTCCATATTTCCTAAAAACTTGCAGCTGGATCTAGAGATGTGATTTGATTCAGTTTCAATTTTGATAGAAGGATACTCCATAAGCGGTGTTGTTAATATCCTCTAAGAGGTACCTAATGCCTGCTTATCTATTTCTATGGGATGTTAGCAGCTATCAATGATCACTGTCAGATTATTTCCTTCAGAGTTTGCAAAATAATGAAACTCTAATCATTCTTTCATTTATTAGCTGGAATCCTTCCTCAGGGAAAAACTCGTAAATCAAAGTTCATATGTGCAGAGCAGGTTACATTCTCCATGCCTTCAAATATTTAGTTGGGTGGCTAATTCTCTAGGTGCGATCAGTAATTTTTTTAGTATCATTATTACAAAGAGATTTTTAATCAGTTTGATGAGCTTCAATATTACAATTGTTATTATTACTAGTGTTCAAACTCTTCCCTTCTTTGGACAACAGGAGTCTCTTCAAATTAGCCCCTAAGTTCTTTTGAAATCACTCACTTATCTGCAGTAGCCTTCTTGTTTTAACATAATGTCCAGTCTCATCACTGTATTTCCTGCCCCAGGATTGGAATCAGATATTTCTCCTACTGCTAATGGTATTTAGACCACAACTTGGGCCCCAGGCATGCTTAATTTCTACTAGGTTGATCGCTGTCTACAGGCCTTTTGAGTAGGTACAGATGAGAAGTAACATACCCTCTTCCCACTTTTTTTTTCCCAAGAGAAAACGTAACTAATTCTTACTATTATTTATAATTCAAACTTAAGATTACAGGATTTTCCCATCAAAATTACAGCTGGCTTCTTATTAAAAACTGACAAGGTGATCCTAAAATTCATATGGAAATGCAAGGGACCCAGAATAGCTAAAATAACTTTGCAGAAGAAGAAAGCAAAATTTATCAATACTATAATGCAAGAGTTACAAATAGGTTGTAAGACTAGACATATATAGATCAATGGAATAGAACTGAGAGTCCAGAAACACACTCACATATATAGTCAATTGATTTGACATGAGAGCATGCCAAGACTATCAATGGAAAAAAGTTTTTTCAACAGTGCTGGATGGCTCACATGTGGAAGAATGATGCTGAGTCCCTACTTCACATCATACACAAAAAGTAACTCAAAATGGATCAAAGGCAAATATAGGTCTTAAAGGTATAAAACTCTTGGAAAAAACACAGGAATAAATCTTGGAGACTTTGATTTAGTACAGTCTTCCTAGATAAGACAATGCATACAAAAAAATAAACTGGAGTTCATCAAAAGTAAAAACTTGCATGCTTCAAAGGTCATTATATCTAGTATGTGAAAAGACCACCTACAGACTGGGAGAAAATATTTGCAAACCATATATTTGATAAGGGACTTGTATGTAGAATACATAAAGAAATCTTACAATTCAATATAAAAAGATGACACAAGGACTTTCCCGGCAGTTCAGTGGTTAAGACTTGTACTTCCACTGCAGGAGGCACAGGTTTGATTCCTGGTCAGGGAACTAAGATCCCGCAGGCCGCAACTAATGGTTCTGCATGCCTCAACTAAGACCAGGCACAGCCAAAACAAATAAAATTTTTCAAAAATGTGCAAAGGATCTAAACAGACATTCCTCCAAAAATACGCAAATAGCCAATAAGCATATGAAAATATGCTCAACATCATTAGCTAAGGAAACACAAATCAAAACCACAATGAGATTCTACCTCACACACACTGGGAGGACTATAATCAAATAGACAGATAATAAGTGTTGACAAGAAACTGGAACTGTCATATGGTGCTGGCTGAAATGTAAAATGGTGACTCTGTTTTAGGAAAACAATACAGCAGTTCCCCAAAATGGTGAGAAGAGAGTTACCATTTAACCAGCAATTCTGCTGGTACACAAGTTATGTTCAAGGCAGCATTATTCAAAATAGTTAAAAAGTGGAAACAACCCCAAATGTCCATTAACTGATAAATGAATAAATAAAATATGGTATAGACAGAGGACGAGATGGTGGGATGGCATCACTGATTCAACGGATGTGAACTTGGGCAAACTCCGGGACATGGTGAGGGACAGGGAAGCCTGGCGTGCTGCAGTCCATGGGGTTGCAAAGAGATGGACACAACTTGGTGACTGAACAACAACAACAACAACACATATACTTCGGGACATCAGCTGGCAATAAAAAGGAATGAAATACTGACCCTGAAGACACTACATTAAGTGAAAGAAGGGAGTCACACAGACCACACATTATATGATTCCATTCATAGGAAATGTCCAGAACAGGTAAATCTATATACAGAGAAAGAAGACTAATGGCTACATAGATTTGGAAGGGCCTGGGAGGGGGAGAAGGAATGACAGCTGTTTGGTACAGGGTTTTTTGGGGGATAAAGAGAAGGTTCTAAAATTGATTATGGTGATTGATGGTTACCTAACTGTAAATGTACTGAAAAGCACTGAATTGTGCACTTTGAATAGGTGAATCATATTTCAACAAGGCTATTTTTAATAAAGAATTTTAGATAAATGGCTATTTTTATCCACATACATACAGAGATTACAGTCTTTTACCTAATTCTTTTGATTTAATGTTTGAATCTCTTTTATAATGAAAATTTTGGTTCCTGATAACATTAATTATTACTTGTTTTTTTCTATCTGTATCTAAATAGATTATCTGAATAACAATATTAATAAAAACAGTGAAATTTTTTCAGTTCTTCTTATTTCTAAGCTGTATCCCACCCATGAAGCACAGTCAAAATTGTGCAGTATAAAGTTATTTGATAAATATCCTGAGTGTCTAAGTCATCAATTTATACACATAGTAGGTCTGTTGGTTTCATTAGTTATTTTTTTTCAGGGATCGCCCTTTCCCCTTCATTTCAATTTAATCTTGTTTTATAATTATAAAAATATTTAAATGGTTACAATGTCAAAACAAGGTATATTCAGAGAAATCTAGCTTCTATCCTTATTCCTTCTAATCTGTTTTTTTTTCTATTGGAAATCATTTTATCTATTTCATGGTTTATTCTTTCATTTAAAAACATATTATAAGCAAATACATAAACAAATTGTAACCAAATACATGTGATAGCATAGTATATACATTTGATATTGCCTTTTTACAAAAACATTATATCCTGAATATCACTATCATACAGAGAAGTATCCATTCCAATAACTGTAAAAATGCAAAAAACCCCTTTCAAATAATAGCAATAGGACAGATGGACACACTACGGTTTTCATTCTATGAAAAGAAAAATTCCCTCCTTTTTTCAGCTGCATAGCACTTCATTATGTAAGCCCGGATAGCCAACATATGGATGTACCATATAATTTATTCACCCAGTGCACCAACAGACGTATTGGTTGAATTCAGTATTTTGATATTATTCCAACATATATCTTTGGGATGATTTTCTAGAAGTTTACCTTTGGGATAATTTTTTATAAGTGGGAGTGCTGAGTTAAAGAGCAAACCCATGGGTAATTTTCCCTAATACTGGCAAAATCCTCTCCATGGAAGTTGTTCCATTTTGCATTCCCACAGGCAATGCATGAGAGTGCCCATTTCTCTGCAGCTCAAAGAACAGAAAACACTGTGGAACGTTGGATTTTTGCCAATGTGATAGGGGAATAATGGTAGTTATTAATACCATATAATTTTAATTTCTCTTAATGAGTTAAACATCTTTTCATAAAGTGTAAGAGCCAGTTGTATTTGTTTTTCTGCTGATACCTCTAGTTCATTTTTCTATAGAGTTGTTGGTATTCTCTCTCTTAAAAGTTCTTTATACTTTAGGGACAATAATAAGCAGCAAGTCTTTTATCCAACTTTTCTTTTATTTTACTTTGTTCATTGTTTTTTTCTGCTCCCAATTTTTCTTGTAAGTTATGTAATCATATTGCTTTTGGATTTTGAATCTTAAGAAAAAGTTCACCATTTCTAGGATATGGATGAATCATTCATGTTTCCTTCTATTATTTATATAGATTCACTTTTTTGATTTATTTGAAATTTATCTTAGTGTATGAGGTGAAGAATGCAATATTTTTTGACTGGTACTAATATACTGGAGTAAGGCTGGTACTTTGCTGGCTTTATAGTCTGTGCATATGTATTTATTTGCCCATTTGGTCTAGGAAAAAAAGTCAAGAATTGCTCTAAGGCTAGGGAATTTTATATTCTGTGTTAGAAAATAAAAAGCTCCATTTTCACAGAAAGAAGATCATACTATGACCTTCAGTATTACTGCTATTAAAAACTTTCAAAGGCTTCTGGCATTTTTGAAACTACTGGTATAAACTACATCATACTTTCTTACTGACTGTGTCAGGTAAGATAAACCAAAGATAACTAATTCCTGGATTAAAGACACACTAATTAAAATTAAGGTTAAAAAGTGAAAACTAAGATTGAACAGGAGCCTCACATAGGATAATTGCTCAATGTCTTTTTAGGTGAAATTTCATCAATGATTTTGTGGCCAGTTCTTGTTGCCTTGGGAAAAAAAGAATTGCAAAGCTTTCAAGGTTCAATTCTGAAAATGTATTAGCAATATTACCCATTATTATTAATGTTAGCAATTTTTTAACTAATCCTTCCTCAAACTGACATTATGCGATAAATGGATACTGGTATTTTTGTTAAGGGGACGACTGACTGAAACTGCCCACCCTGGCCAGGTGAGACAGCAGCCACTTGCATTACTAACAGGAGGTCCTGGTAAGGTGGGACTAACAAGCTACCATGCACCGGAAGAATTCCAGAAAGGTCAAAAGGAGAGAGAAAACGCCAGTGCGTATGTCCTACCAACCTCCCAGAATCCTCCTCCCTGGAATCCATCTTGACTGAGCAATGCATGCACCATCAGGAACGAACCTGAGTCACAGTGATTGGCCAGACACAGTCCGGACACTAACCTCATCACCGTAAAACCTGAGACTATGAGCCAGGTGGCAGAGTAGTTCTCCTGGGTTCCCTTATCCTCCTGCTCTCCACCTGGGTGCCCCTTCCCAATAAAGTCTCCTGCTTTGTCAGCACATGCATTTCTTTAGACAGTTCATTTCCAAATATTAGACAAGAGCCCACTTATGGGCCCTGGAAGGAGTCTCCCTTTCTGCAACATCTTCATCAAAAAATTTAACTCTCAATCAATAAAACAATCAGTACTTATACCAAATAGAAACTAATACAACAGCTATTTTGCTATCAAGAGGAAAATGTAAAATATTGGAAATAATTCAAGTTAGATATTATTTAAATGCATGTCTGTTCTGTGATAAATTCTGAAGGAATTTTTTAGAAGGATCCAAATTTCTAAATGAGAAAAACAGAAGAGATTGTAAATGTCATGTCTTTAATACAATAAAGTCTCACTCTTTCACTTTAACCACTCAAGCCTATAAAGATTATTATTCAATAAATGCCTTTTTTCTGATCTATAACAGAGTCAGGAAAGGAACAGATGATAAAACATCAATGGATCTCTATAGTTTTATTTTGCCTACTGGGTCCAACCTTCTCATTAAGAAAGGCTTTTAATTTCAACTTGATCACAAAAATAAAAAGGTGGTCTGAACTTCAGCACTGAAAATCTCCTTCTTTCAGGCAGTGATGTTAATGAGCTGGGAAATATGCAGGAAGAGAAGCAACAGTTAGAACCAGACATAAAACAACAGATTGGATCAAAACTGGGAAAGGAGTACATCAAGGCTGTATATTGTCACCCTGCTTATTTAACTTATATGCAGAGTACATCATGTGACATGCCAGACTGGATGACTCACAAGCTGGAATCAAGATTGCCGGGAGACATCAATAACCTCAGATATGTAGATGATACCACTCTAATGACAGAAAGCAAAGAGGAACTAAAGAGCCTCTTGATGAAGGTGAAAGAGGAAAGTAAAAAAGCTAGCTTAAAACTCAACATTCAAAAAACTAAGATCATGGCACCTGGTCCCATCACTTCATGGCAAATAGATTGGGAAAAAGTAGAAAAAGTAGAAACAGTGAGACTTTATTTTCTTGGGCTCCCAAATCACTGTGGATGGTGACTGTACCCATGAAATTGAAAGGCGCTTGCTTCTTGGAAGAAAAACTATGGCAAACCTAGACAGCATATTAAAAGGCAGAGACATTCCTTTCAAAGCTATGGTTTTTCCAGTAATCATGTACGGATGTGAGAGTTGGACCATAAAGAAGGCTGAGCGCTAAAGAATTGGTACTTTTAAACTGTGGTGTTGGAGAAGACTCTTGAGAGTCCCTTGGGCAGCAAGAAGATCAAACCAGTCAATCCTAAAGGAAATAAACCCTGAATATTCATTGGAAGGACTGATGCTGAAGCCCCTGATGGTGGCTTTGGCCACCTGATGTGAAGAGCCTACTCATTCGGAAATATGCTGGGAAAGACTGAAGGCAAGAGGAGAAGGGGGCGATAAAGGATGAGACAGTTGGATGGCATCACCGCCACACTGAACATGACCGTGAGCAACCTCGGAAGATAGTGGATGACAGGCAAGACTTGTGTGCTACAGTCCCTGAGGTCACAAGGAGTTGGACATGACTTAGTGACTGAAAGACAAAGGCAGGAAGAGAGATGGCAAAAGTCCTAGACTGCATATAATTCACCTCTGGCTGTGGAAAAACCACCTTTTAGTGGAAGCTAAAGTTCAGAATCTGTGACTGGAACAAAGTTTCACAGCTTGTTAATGGCAAAGCCAAGATCAGGCTCCAGGTCTTCTGACTCTGAGTCAAATGTTCTTTTTAGTATACCATTCAATTGGCCAGAGTAGGCAGCAGGAAAATAATGTGAAGCGGGCTCAATGTAAGTACGTATATGCTTAGAAGTTAAATTTAGTTTTAAACATTCAATTCCATTCTATTATTTAAATTATTGAGAAATCACAATATGAAAAAGTTCAATGCTTTTCACCTCTGCCTAATATATTCTTTTTCTCTACCTCTTAATCTTGGGAGATAGTTTTCTAATAGACAATTATTACCTTACTGCATACAAAAACTGTCCATCAAACCAAGATTCTATAAACATTACTTACAGGTAGGAGATGAAAAGGATAATTATACTATAGGATCCACCTTAAATATACTGAACATTTCATCAGTTCAGTTCAGTTGCTCAGTCGTGTCTGACTCTTTTCGACTCCATGGACTGCAGCACACTAAGCCTCCCTGTCCATCACCAACTCCTGGAGTCTACTCTCAAACTCATGTCCATTGAGTCGGTGATGCCATCCAATCACCTCATCCTCTGTTGTCGTCCTCCTCCCGCCTTCAATCTTTCCCAACATCAGGGTCTTTTCAAATGAGTCAGTTCATCGTTATCAGGTGGCCAAAGTATTGGAGTTTCAGCTTCAGCATCAGTCCTCCCAGTGAATATTCAGGACTGATCTCCTTTAGGATGGACTGGTTGGATCTCCTTGCAGTCCAAGGGACTCTCAAGAGTCTTCTCCAACACCACAATTCAAAAGCATCAATTCTTCGGCTTACTGCCAAAGAACACTTCATAACCACATTTAATTAACTTACATAATTTCAAATGAGAAGACTAAAGCTAAGGTCAAATTAAAGTTTACAAAGTACCTACTATGGATCAGGAACTGGTGCTAGAGTCAAAGGACATGAAATCAAAGTCAAAAACATGTACTTCTAGCCTTCAGGACGAAGCTCATTTAGGCTGTGAAAAGTGAAAGTGAAAGTGAAGTAGCTCAGTCGTGTCCGACTCTTTTCGACCCCTGTGGACCGTAGCCTACCAGGCTCCTCTGTCCATGGGATTCTCCAGGCAAGGATACTGGAGTGGGTTGCCATTTCCTTCTCCAGGGATCTTCCCAACCCAGGGATTGAACCCAGGTCTCTCGCATTGCAGGCAGACGCTTTACCATCTTAGCCACCAGGGAAGTTGCGAAGAGTAGGACATGACTGAGAGAATTAAAGTCCAAGACTAAAACCCGTGGGGGATGCTTGAAGATACCACAGAGTCATACGGAGCGAACTACAGTGATGGTGGTCCTGTTACTGCTGCTCCGTCCAAGTTACGAGTCAGAAGAAATAGGGCCAGACCTCACTTGAATAAAAAAGTTAGGTCTCAGTAGCCTCCTACACAATTATTCAATATTTTTTATGAAAATAAGGCTTCAATGAGTTTTTCTACAGTATAATACAAAGATCTAAACTCAAAAAAATTATTTTAAAGTTTCTTAAATCACTGAGGACACAAATTACATTGAGAAATGCTAACTATAGTTTTATGAATTCTCTATGGTAAGATTAATAGTATTTCAATTATATAGTACTTATTCTACCTCAAAATAATTTGAGAGAATCTAGATCTCAAATTACTTGTTTGAAATGAAGGGTCCACATCTATCCCAAGTTTCTCTTTCCTCACTTTGGGAGACTGCTCCTAGGAAAAGGAGACAGGTACCTTTCCATGACAGCCAGACACTCCTTTCTCCAGGTAAATCGACTGCCTCGCCGTAGTCGGAAGGTGCCAGACGTGGCTGAGACTGGGGGAGGCGTTTGTCTCCACTCCGGGTCCTCTATTGGAATGGGTGCTGGTCTCATACTTAGCGTAGCCCCTGAAAATAAACAAGATACTTTTTTGTAAATATCTTGTAATTTACTAAACCAGCATGAAAAATATATCGTGAAATCAACAACTGCCTTTTGCCCCTTCACTGGAACTTGCAGGCCCTATACATTGATACTTATATTTTAAAAAATTATTTGACCAAAATAAAAATCTCAGGAGATAAAAACTCTTCCTTAGGAAAAAAACCCATCATTAATTATTTTAAGTGTCATTTTTTTTTTCCAGCTAGTCATTTGTCTTTTATTTTTGTTTATGTCAACAAAGCTCAAAATCTATCTCTTCAGGGGAAAAAGGATATATGGTTTTTGGCCCAGTGACAACTTAGTCAAAGAATCTTCTGAAAAAATTTTCTTGAGATTCCTACTTGACAGTTTTAATCTTTCTGAACAATATACCCTACACATTCAGATCCTTTTGTTACTATTTAAGTCTTCAGGTTGCTGAGAAAATGGAGCCTTTTAAACAAAGTATGCAGGTAGGAGATGAATTTAAGATAACCCAAATTGTTGCTCCCTGGTGGCTCAGTCAGTAAAGAGTCTTCCTGCAATGTGGGAGACCTGTGTTCAGTCCCTGGGTCGGGGAGATTCTTCTTGCCTGGAGAATTCCATGGACAGAGGAGCCTGGTGGGCTACAGTCGAAGGGGTCACTAAGAGTCGGATGCGACTAAGCACCCTCACTTTCACTTTTCACTTTCATGCATTGGAGGAGGAAATGGCAACCCACTCCAGTGTTCTTGCCTGGAGAATCCCAGGGATGGCAGGGCCTGGTGGGCTGCCGTCTATGGGGTCGCACAGAGTCGGACACGACTGAAGTGACTTAGCAGCAGCAGCAATCTACAGGCAAATCCTATCAGTTTCATCTTCCAAATATATCCAGAATCAGGCCAATTTATATGATCTTCACTGCTCCCACTTTAGAGTAAGACAGCATCATCTCTCCTAAACACAAATTCCTTGGATAGGTTCCAAGAATGGCCCTTCACAGTAAGTCACACCTCCTGGTAATCATGCCTTTGAATCTGGGTAGGCCCTGGGACATGCTGAAAATGGAGACAGTTTGAGGCTAGGTCATAAGGGCTTCCCAGGTGTTGCTAGTGGTAAAGAACCCTCCTACCAATGCAGAAGATGCAAGAGACAGTGGGTTTGATCCCTAGATAGGGAAGACCCCCTGGAGTAGGAAATGGCAATCTACTCCAGTATCTTGCCTGGGAAATTCCGTGGACAGAGGAGCCTGGTGGCTACAGTCCATGAGGCTGCAGAGAGCTGGACACGACTGAACTACACAGCACAGGTCTTAAGAAAATTTGCATTTCTGACTAGACTTCCTGGAATGCTGGTTCTTGGAGAAGTTGGCTGCCATATAAGAACCATGACTAACCTGAGACCACGCTGTTTTAAGGAAGCCAAAGCCAGCCATATGGAGTGAAAGAGGCCCAGTCTGCTCCCAGCTGCTCCTGTGAAATCCACCCAGGCACCAGACATTTGAGAAAAAAAGCCAATTTGGACACCCTAGCTGCAGCAGAAGCTATGCAGAGAGGACAGCTGACAGACTGAAGGCTCAAACATACAGTCCCAATATAGTTGTGTGGTAACCAGCTTCCAAGGTGGCTCCTGAGGAATCCCACCTCCTCATATTGACCTTGTTGTACCAAGATTAGTTTATGCGACCAACAACATGTCATGAAGTGATGGCATCCCACTTTTGGGGGGTTAGACTACAGAATACATTGTGGTGTCTGTGTTGTTATTCTGGCTCTTAGATCACTTGCTCAGGGGGAAACTAGTGGCCATGTAGTAAGAATACTCAGGACGCCAATGGTGAGGTCCATGTGACAGACCTGGCGTTTCTAGCCAATAGGCTGTAAGCAACTGGAGCCTGCAGGGACTCACAGGAGTGACCTTAGAAGAAGACTTGACTACAACCTCATAAGCAACTCCTGAATGCCCAATCCACAGAAATTGTGAGATAATCGATGCTTGATGTTTTCAGCTGCTAAACTGTGGGGTAATTTGTTACACAATAAGATAGAACTAATAGAAGACACCACAACCATCTCCAGTTATTTCCCCAATTTTCTCCAACACATTGAGTATTGTGTTACTAATCATTCACATTTATAAATTTGGCAGGCAAAAAACATTCTAATAAAAAGATTTCACTATTAGTAAGAATGAGCATCTATTCCTATTTTCTGACAATTATTTAATGTATTTTCTCTTGTGAACTTTTATCTTTTGTCCTTCTTTCAGGTTATTCCTCTCACTGGCATATAGATACAACACCAATTGCCAACCATATAGATTGCAACTGTTTTTTTCCAGTTTGTCTTTAGACTTCTTGTTTATGGTGTGCTTTGTGATCTTAATTTTTGTATAGTCAGATCTGTTCATCTGTTCCTTTATGGTCAATGTATCTTGTATTACTCAGAATATTTTTTTAGTTTTCACTTTTGTTTGCACTCTTAATATATACATGATCTCCTGTTACGTGTGATGTAAATATTTGACTTCTTCCTCAAATGGGCAAATATGTCACCTGCAGAAGATATTATAGACTGATAGCTTAAAAGGTGTGGCACAGTCTGGCCTTTTGCCATAGTTTAAATAAAAGTTTTACTGGCACACATCCACACTTCGTCACTTACATATTGCCTCTTTTTTTGGTACTCTAATGGCAGAACTGAGTAGCTGTGACAGAGACCACACAGCTTGCAGAGCCTAAACTATTTACTATCTGCCCTTTACAGGGAGAGTTTGCTGATCCCTGATTTAAAAAATTCCTGGCCCACACACTATGAAACTCTAAATTGAAACCTTTCTTTAGATAGCTCAAGAAAGAGGGCTCTGTTCTGCTAAAATAACTTGGCAATTAGATCTGGGCCCAACTCAAAATTAACAAAGTTTAGGTGTAAAAAGGGAATTATGGGGCTAGAGAGTTTCAGAATCCTTGTTTTGGTATTCTTCTGAATGCAAGCAGAATTTACAGTATAACGAGGGCTCTGGAGTCTAAGTTAGAATATACAGACTTTATTCTACAGCCACGATTCTACAGTCCAAAACAGAGCCAAACTTGTTACTATGGCTTATTAAGACAGAAGATCTGGGTGAGGCAGCAGGGCCCCATCCAAGGTCTGCTCTGGTAAAAGGATATAGAACTTCAGGGCTTCAGTGGGTGGAGGACAAGAAATAGGTCAGTGAGTTGCAACTAGTATGCCGTATCTGTAACTATGGCATGCTTTCTTAGAGTGATAAATGGGTACAAAGAAAACAAAGACTCTTAACCAAATCATGAAATGGAATAAGCCAAGTGACAATAATGGTTCTTTCCTGATATTAAGGTTGATTGGTAATGTAACTATACTTCTTCATAATATTCTCTATTTTCCACGTTTTCTAGAAAAAGGAAACTTAGATGAAATAAAATTGGTCAGGAAGGAAAAGGAAAGGGGAGAAAGGGAAGGAGGAAGAGAAGAGAGTGAAGTAAGAAGTGGCCTGGTTACATTAAAAGAATTCAAGGATATTTATGCACAGAAGGTAGAAACTGAATGATTTCAAACTTACAAACTTAATTTGAAACATAATATTATTATATTACTCTTGAGGGTTTCTTCTTGCTCCTTTTCTTTTGTCAATGTAGTAGTATTTTAAAACAGCACAAGAAGCATCCTGGAAATATTACAATAAACACAAACAATAAACAATAAACAAATAGAAACATGTTCCTCTTGCTTTGGTTGAAACGGATGGAGAACAATGAATAACCCAAGAAAGCGTTCAAAATTATTGACTTTCAGAGAAAAATACAAAGATAGTGGGATGCAGGAACAATGTATACAAGAAGTAAACACAGGCACTCTGTGTTGGCTAAGGAAGCCACTATTTTTTCCCTATAGGAAGTGTGTTACCTGTGCTCTCTTCAGAAACTTTCTCCACATTATATCTGGGCCCCCATTAAGACAAAATTTTGTTAAGAAAATGCACATACCATCCCTGATACAAAGACTGACACTTTTAGTTTGTTTTTTTTAATGCTTACATTTAGAGGGGAAGAAAGGTACCTTTTCATTGTATGATTTTCCTTAATTTTGCATTTTCCCTCAAAACATATGCAAAATTTGCAACACAAAATTCTGCAGATTTATCTAGCAAATCTAAACCTAAGAGAAAGAGAGAGAGAGAAAAAAAAAACAATTCTTCCTAAACTGCTGATAGATTTTTAACATTTTGGTAACTGTTGTCTTTGCATATATAATTATTTTCTTGCTTCTCGGAATTACTTTTGGGTGAGCCTTTGCCAATCAGCTAATAAAACAATGACAACAAGCACGATATCACTACTCCATTCACAGATACTAGCTTCTCTATAAGTAATTCTTCATCTTCCCCACTGTCACACACATGATCTCCCTGAGGCTCTGAAACTCTGCAACAGCGAAAGGAGGAGGCATTACCTCTGATCTCCAAATTTACTTCATGTGCTTGCTGCATAAACCTCTTGGCAAACTTTATTTAACTATTTAATTTAGAAATATGCAGAATCACAGCCATGAGCCAAGAAGAACTCATCAAGCCCTGTCTGCTGTACTAATGTTTAAATTAGACAAGCAAAAGGACTGCTGAGCTTAATTTAATTAAATAAAGGGGCTTTTGATGTCAACCATGCTAAATTTCATACTCACTGCTTTAAAAATAAGCATTTTCTTGTAAATGTCTTCGTAAGAAACAAGATAAAATGTATTTGATCAGCTTCCATCAGCCTATTTTATTCATATGTCTTGGCAGGGGTAGGGTTGTGCTGGGAAATTCTGATGATTGGTCTGTTTATCAGAGAACTACACTATATCTGTAGGATTATGAGTAAAAAATAAATATCCACTCTATTATTTTTCTATTATTATTATTACTAAAAGAGAGACTTAAAAAAAAAAAAAAAAAGAACTATTCAAATGGATCCAGAGTGAAGAGGTTGAAAAGAAAGAACTTCAATAAGGTATAGAGAGAGAAATGCTCTGAGCCCAGGAATAAAGGCACAGAATGTACAAAAATTTTTTTTTTTGGTTGTTTTTCTAAATGCTTAAATTTAGAGGGAGGGGAAAAGGGGCACTTTTTCACTTAATTTTTCAGTTTTTTCTCAGAATATATGCAAAGGGATAATACCATTTACATTTCTTCTGATAAGTTATCTGTCCTAGACAGAGAAAAAATAAGAAATAAAAGATCAAGAAAAATCAGTGACATTGTATTTTCTAACTAACTGCCTCTCAAAATAGGTATGAACTATGTGGACCTAGGTTCTTCAGTTTTTTATATTTTGAAAGCTATAAACAGATAGATAATTTTCTTTTTTTTGCCTTTCTCCCTCCCTCTCTTCTCAATGTGTTTTTGGAATATATAACACAAGTACATGGTACAAAATTTAGAAAGACACAAAAAAGTTGCATAACTAACCTCTCTGCCACTCCTGGCCTCCTCTTCTTTCAGTTCCCCTCCACAGAGCCTTTCTTATCAATTCCTAATATACCTTCCCAGAGATGTTCCATGTTTATGGAACTACATATGTATGTGTATGTATCCCCCTATATAAACAGAAATATACTATGTCATTAGTAGCCTACATTACTCACTTACAAATTTGATATTACCACATATAAATTCAATTCCTGTAAAGTCACCTTTAAAAAATAGCTACATAGCCTGCACAGTATTCCATTCTACAAACATATCATCACTTATTTAACCACTTCTCGACTGAGATACATTTAGTTGGATTCTAATCACCTCTGCAATGACTTGCAAAGAAGATTCTGATGTAGTACAGGCAACTACTGACTACACAGTGGATAAGCTATTCTTAGATGCTAATGTAATTTTGGCTAATAGTTCCAAAGTGCCTATGAAACAAGAATACAATCCTTTAGCTAAAACCAAAGGTTATTTCAAGATCAATGAAAGTGAATTTATCTACAAAAAATTCTGTACCATATTAGTTCTTTTAATCAAGGTGAGAGTACAAAGAAAACCTTTTAAAAAGTTAAATTCCAACTGGTAATATCTAATTACTGTTGATGTAATAAAAATGACCAACTGATCATCACTAACTTATCCTTTTTTCTTCAGCTAACTTCAAATTACATCCTACAGAAAAGACTAGAAAGTTAGAACTCAGAACTAGAATGGATGTGTGTGTGTGTTAGTCACTTAGTCATGTCCGACTCTTTGCAACCCCATGGACTGTAGCTCGCCAGGCTCCTCTGTCCATGGGATTTTCCAGGCAAGAATACAGGAGTGGGTTTCCATCTCCAGGGGATCTTTCCAACCAAGGAATCGAACTCAAGTCTCCTGCATTGCAGGCTGATTCTTTACTCTTTGAGCCACCGGGGAAGCCACCAGAATGGATCTGATTCTCAAATGAAAAACAGGAAGCCTTTAAAAAGGGGACAGTGGGTAATGTAACTTCACTGAACAGCAAATACATATAATTAGAGGAACTTATTCTTAAAGGGTGGAGAAGGCAATGGCAACCCACTCCAGTGTTCTTGCCTGGAGAATCCCAGGGACTCGGGAGCCTGGTAGGCTGCAGTCCACAGGGTCTCGAAGAGTTGGACACGACTGAAGCAACTTAGCAGCAGCAGCAGCAGTAGCATTCTTAAAGGGAGACTCTATATCCTTAAAAAAACCCCTGCTAATCAAGATTTGGATGAATGCTGTTAGCCCTTTCCCATTTTTCTTGTTGAAACTGAATTCCAATCGTCAAATTCCACAATTGACAGTGCTACCTTGATCAGCTACAACAATGCTGACCTGATAGTCTGCTTTCCGGTTTCTAGGGAATTCCTTTTCCTGGTATCCACGTTCCTGTCTGAGACTAAAGTCCAGCCCTGAAATCCAGTGTGGGAATTTACCTTTATCAGCCATGATTAGATTATATGTCAAACACTGATCTGAGTGCCAAACCTAAGAGACAAAAATCCCTTCTCTTACAGAGGCTGATTGCCTGACAGAGTTGACTAGTGTTTGTCCTCCAAATTCTTCACTGCTCTGCTATATATATTCTGCAACATGAACAATCCCTCTGATAGTCTCCCTGGTAGCCAACTGCCAGCATATGACCAGGTTTATGAAACCCCTGGACACAGGTCCTTATTTACCTTGCCTAAACCTTGCTATCACCCACTCCAGTGTTCTTGCCTTGAGAATCCCAGGGACGGGGGAGCCTGGTGGGCTGCCATCTATGGGGTCGCACAGAGTTGGACACGACTGTAGCGATTTAGCAGTAGCAGCAGCAACCCTCGCTATCATAGTGTAAGCTGCCGTATTCAACAGATCAAGTGCCATGTTTTTGTTCCTCTCCTGATTTGCAGTGCTGTGGATCATGGAAGAAGCCAGCTCTTTGGGAAGACTGCTTAGAGCTCAGATTGAAGTGTGGCCTCAACATGAATCTTTAGACTACAGTGTCCTATATGGAAGCCACTAGCCACACCTTCCTGCTGAGCACGTGAAGTATGGCAGATGCTTCAAGTGTAAAATACACACTGGATTTCAAAGAAAAATAAAGAAAAGGAGAGAAAGAGAGGGAAAAAGGAAAGAAAAAGGAAGTACAGAAGGTGGGGGAGAGATCTTAGTAACCTTTTAAAGTGTTGATTAAATGTTGAAGTGATAACACAAACATAAATATATTATCAAAATTAATTCTAGCAATTTCTTATTTCTAAAATTTGGCTATTAGACAATTTAAAATTATATACATCATTTGCATTATATTTTTTTCTAAACTGTGCTGTTTTAGAATGTGTCACTAATGGCAGCAACAGCAAAGTCATTATTTTGAGAGGTTTGCCTGCCTATCTAGATGTTGTTAGAAAAATACCTAAAGATGAAAATTCCTCTTTATAGAAAAACTGCCAGCTAATAAATAGTGGAGGAGTGCTAGACTACATCATTACCATTTTACATTCCTCCATCAGAATAACTGATTCAGGTGAGCATCATCAATGGATGCTAAGACCATTGGCAAAATGGTTGTTACAAAAAAGGCAATTTATCCAGTGTCAAAATAACGCCCGAGAGATTATTTACAACCCGCAAAAACAGGATCTAGTGGCCACCAATTTAACAAATCATCAAACTTAGCAAATGAGGAGTGGTACAAACTGACTTTTACATGCCTCTTGACATGTGGTAACATGAGGTAAAATTACCTACAAAGCATTTGCCCTAATGTTTTATTGTGAAAATTTTCAAACATACAGCAATGATGAAAGAATTTTATAGTGATTATCTGTACCTATACCCCCTAATATTTTACTATACCTAGTTTATCACATAGTCATTTTATCCTCATGTGCTTCAAAGTTAATTAAGGCCATCAGTAAATGTCCTTCTTAAACGATGTATGAATTACTCTTGCCAAACAAATTGAAGCTGAATCTAACCAAGCTTCCAATCCTAACTTTCAGTTTAGGTGAAATACACAGGGTATAGAAAAACAAGTTAGTTCACACTAAGAGGAAAATGAAAAGCCCAGAATGTAGGACACTTTGTAAGATTAGATGGTTTAAAAAATTTATGCCATGAAAGAAAAATTTTAAGTGACTAGATTTCAGAGTCTAAAGAGACATAACAAATTCCAATTTGTCAGCCTAAATAACATTTAATTTTTAAAAAAGCTAATAAATCAAGGGTATGGGATTAACACATACAAGCTACTATACATAAAATATATAAGCAATAAGGATTTACTGTACAGCACAGGGAACTACAGTCGGTATCTTATAATAACCTGTAATGGAAAATAATCTGAAACATATCTAATTGAATCACTTTGCTATACACTTGAAACTTAACACAATATTGTAAACCAACTACACACCAATTAAAAATTAATCTTAAAAAAAGCTACAAAAAACATTCTCTCAACAACTAAAGAAATGTGAATATGGACTGGATATTAGCTGATATTAAGGAATTATAATTAATTTTCTTAGATGTGATAGTAGGGGCTGTGGTTAAGTAGTAGTATCCTTTTTTTAAGCAGACAAATGATAAAGACCCCATGGACAGAGGAGCTGGTAGGCTACAGTCCATGGGGTCACAAAGAGTCGGACATGACTGAGCGACTTCACTTTCACTTTTTCTTTTTTTCTTTAATACTAAAGAGAGAGAAAGAGTGTGTTTGTATATAACCATACATTTAAAAATTCTTTTATTTTATAGGTATAACACAAACACAGCAAATTGTGAACAATCACTGTATCTAAGAGGAGGGTAAACAGGTGTTAAGTGAGCTAGTTTTTCAACTTTTTTGTACATCTGTAACATTTCAGTATAGAAAATGGGGGGCTGGTTAGTTTAAAAAATTCATTGGGGAGAGTATGCTGTTCTCTTTTGTCTACCCAAGCCTTTCAAATAAAAAGTGATCTTTGAAAAACAAGTCTTACCACAGACACACACAAACAAACATGTCTCCATAACACTATTTCCACCTCAGAGCCAATGCTATTATTAGCTAAGAGTCTTCAATACACAATATTTGGATTGATAATTTAGTCTCCAAGCAAAGGCTTTAATGCTATAGTGTTACAGAAGAAGCTCAGTCACAAGGTTAAACTTGAGACTGACCTCACTGTGACCAGTCTTTGTAATGTGTAGACTGAAACAGTCTGTCAAAAACTTCAGATTTTACTTCATATACCACCTGTATCCTGCAATAGATCTTGCATATCCTGTTAACTTCTGACACAAAGGTTTCTGTGATCTTTTCCCTTAAGATTTCATTCTATTCGAAGCCCCAAAGTCAACAGGGCAGCTCACTCTAAAGTCCAAAAACACATTCATTACCCACAATTAGAATTAGAAACAGAAAATTATTAGCAGAAACCACTGGATATGGTATACTGTGAACAAAATAAAAATATTAAATTTATATTACTAAAACAAGATTTAGAAAAACACATAAAACTAGGTATGAAATATTGTATGTAGCTTTAGTTGAGGGCGGGGGGAAATGACCACTGACAATCATGACCATTCTTTCCAATTACTGTTAGAAATGTCATATAACCTAGAAACAGAGAGGCACCTTGGAGGAAGCGGTGAAGATGACTAGACAATGCTGAACACTGAACTAAAAACTAGTATAATAATCAGGGCTTAGATCTTATGGTTAAAGAGAGTTCTCTGGCATAAAGGAGCAACAGCAGTGTATGAAACTACCTTGGGGAAGACAAATCAGCACACGGATTCAATGAAGGAATTAATTATACTTGTCCTGTTTCAAAGGCAATTAAAAAAAGGAAAAATTTTTTTACCAGGGTTTGTCTTTTCAAGCTGATACCATCGGTAAAATGCTCTTTTCTTCTGTTCACTCAGGTCTGACCCCTGCTGCAATAACCAGTGAGAGATCCGGCTCTGGCTGATACCTATGGAGAAAGAGAAACAGCTGCTGTGGGTGCTGCAGTGACGGACGTTCACAAGGCATCTGCTGGCATTAGGTTACTGGGTACTTTACTCTCCTACTCTACAAGGAAGCTGCAACTTGAGCAAGGCTTTTAATATTGGGCTTCTTTGTAAAAGCTGGCTGCAAGGATAGATTCAGAAATGATCTATCAGAGGTCAAAGCATTTTATTTACCAAGACTTCAAAATGCTTTCTAAATTCATCTCTAAACCAGGTCCCGAATATGAGATAAAGTCAGAAGTTGATTCAATCTGTGCTCCTTCAACCACCGTCACCACCTCCACCCCAATACTGATGTATGACATTAGAACTTTTACCAGATATTTAGAAGGAAAAAAACCAAGACAACACATTATTGATACTGATAAAAAGATTTAGGGGCTGAGAAAGGAGAGGTCATTGAAAATACTCTCCTCAGTAAGGTTTCTGGATTATGTTAACTCATTTAGGCTAGCTCGCTTGTTGATTTATTTTCAGGCTTGTTAGTACAGATAACTAACAGCTGGAAGATTTACAGCTTATGTACAATAGCACCTCTTAAAAAACCCCAAGAGGTAAAGATGTTCCTTTAACAGACTTATCCAAACACTGAGCAGAATATAAAGAAGTTTTCAGCTATCACTAAAAAGTTCTTGACAGCAATTAATAATAAATGTGAAACACCTCCACGTGAAAGTAAAAAAGCACATCTAAAACTTACTAGGATGAGAATAACATGCTCCTTCGGGTCATTATAGCTATTCCAAAAATGAATAATTCAACATACAACTGACAAAAGCGAAGAATAATAGGAAATATAAAACTATCTTACATGCCCATAAGGCACTTTCCAAAAGACCATTCAGCGACCATAAAGGGTTAACAGTACTAAACTCTCACAAGGAATTACTTATGGTAACTGGATAGTACTGAATACCACCTGTGAAACACCTGTTTAAAGTTATACTGCACAATAGGAAGAGTGGTTATCATGAAATAATCACACGCCCAACATGAGAAGCAGCAGGTCTAGTGATCACATTGAACTAATTAGAAGGAAGTCCCCAGAGTAGAGTTCTGTACTTGTAAAACTCCACATTAAAAGAAAATCTGAGTAAATGGGGGAGGGGAGTTTTGTTAAGGTTGAGCTGAAGCATGGTTCTCTGATTGGAAACCTTTCATTTTCAAAGGATGAAATTCAGAAATTTCCAAAAACCAAGGGATTATGTTCTCAGATCATTCTCACAGCAGTTTTCCAATGGGTTGAAGATCTATGTCACGCAGGTGCTGGTAGCTATCACTGTATGCTTGTTCTAGGAGAATGCAAATTATTCAGTATAATTAAATTAGCTGTGTTTACCAGTGCTTTCACTGAAAGTCTGGTTTCAGGCATTACACTATTTTTTTTTTTAACGTGACTTTTTAACAAGAGTGAAGAAAACAACCATTTACCACCATGAAATCAAAACTGATTTTCATGTCAACAAAATGAAACTATTTTACATGGATTCTTACACTGGCATCATATACTACTCAAAAACAGAGGGAATCTGAGGAAAATCTGTTAAGAAAAAATCAAAGAATATATTGGTTCTGGTACCTACAGTATTACATCTTCCTCAAACAGTCAGATCACACACAGAACAAACCACAGCGCCGACTAGGCATTAGAGCTGTTCAAGCTCTAGCTGTGCTATAGCAAGGGAACAGGGCAAGAGCCCAGCAAATGGACAGTGAATTACGGTATATTCATATAATAAAATCCTGGGCAGAATTTTAAACTAATGCTCTGTAACAGCCAAAGACAAACAACAGAAAACCAAAACCAGCCAAACAAAAAGCCATCAACTCCAAGCGTTGGTAGGGAATGGAGTATAGGATACTTTCATATAGCTGATGGAAGGGTAACATATCAGGGCCCCTTTGGCAAAGAGCTGAGTTTATCTACCAAATCACTAGATTTACTAGATCTACTAAAAAGATCTATTAGATTTACTAAATTTACTAGAATCTACTAAAGCTGAACATGTATTATCCAGCAATTCATTCCCACAGAAATGTGTACATACCCAAGAGAATGTGTTCAAAAACACATACACGAAGGCTTTTTTGAGCATTTTCTATCATAGTCCCTAGTTTAAAAAAACTCAAATACAAATAACAGGAAAATGCACAAACTGTGGTATCTGTGTATTCTACCACACACTACTATACACTGTTATTTGTTGCTATTGTTTAGTCACTCTGTCATGTCTGACTCTTTGTAACCCCCATGGGCTGTAGCCTGCTAGGCTTCTCTGTCCATCGGATTTCCCAGGCAAGAATACTGGAGTGGGTTATCATTTCCTACTCCAGGGGATCTTCTGACCCAGGAACTGAACCCACATTTTCTGCACTGGCAGGTGGATTCTTTACCACTGAGCCATCATAGACTACTATACCAAGTAGGAAAAGGGTAAACTACTGCTATATGCAATCACATGGATAAATCTCACAAAAATAATTAATAGTCAGACATACACATAGAGTCATGCAAAATACTGTATGATTCAATTCACGTAAAGTTTAAAAACAGACCCAGTTTATCTGTATGTATGATGATCAGAATAGTGCTTAACTGATTAGGAGGGAGGTTAATGACTGAAGGCAGGATGAGAAAGGCCTATGTAGTCACCAGCACTGTTCTTGAACTTAATCTGGATGGTGCTTGCATTTGTGTCTTCACTTTGTAAAAGTTATTAAACAGGGTACTTTTCTCTTTACATTGTATTTCAATAAAAAATGGTTTTTTTCCCCCAAAAAAGTTTTAAAAATTCTATGCAGTGCTAAAAAAAAATGAAGTATGTATCAATACGGAAAGATGTCCATGATATATGGAAAAGTACATAGTTTAATGAATACACATATTTTTATATAATCTATGTTGTTTTGTACAGTAACAAAAGCTCATATATAGCCAAAGATACACTATATGAACATAGAATGGTGGACTCTCCCTCCATTGTGCATCTCTATACTGTTTTCTTATTCTGTCTACAAATATTTATTAATTTTATTTTTATCTTTTCCCTTTAAACACAACAAACTTTACTGGTTGCTTTATGAACACTGTAATTAAGTTAAACAAAACATAAGTGCAAAAAGAAGTTAATTTCACCCTTCCCTGGCCAATTCCATTCTGGGGTAAGCAATGTTAACTTAATATATGTTGTTTTGCAATTTTCTCTATTTGTAATAATTAATTTAATAAAACAGAGAGAGAAGTTAATAAAGAATAGCCTCCTGTCCAGTCTTTTGTGAGGGGAAGAAATAAACAAGGAACTTCTTGTAAACTTAATCTCACTTTTTGTAAGAAAACAAAGTAATAAATCAGGTAGCTTTTTCCAGAAAAGGCACTATAAAACTAGAGCATCTACAATAATACATTTCACAATGATATTTCTTAGTTAGCAACTTCTTCTGGGGCTGTTCCATGTCTTTTGAACTTCAACTGAGCTAGTGTCAAAAGGCCCTGAAACCTCTCTTTACTGGGAGAAAATTCTCCTAATTCCCTTTACCACTGTTTCCACTGCTGAAAACAATGTCATTCTCTGATGAAAGTTTTATCTCCTCAAAAGCTCTTTTCTACCTTGCACAGGGCAGACGAAAAGAGAAATTTACATATAACCTTCATACACTGAGAGACTAAAACTAACCCCTGATTAATTTCTTTCCGATAAGGAAGTGATCACATTGTATTCAAAGGATGAAAAAGCCTCCCTGCCCATCTCATTCATATTCCTTTCTGAGCGTCAGCTTTATCAGGCTCCTTCCAGTCCCTCAAATACCATGCTCCCTTCCACTAGAGGGCTCTCCACCACAACCCATTCTTGTCCAAGTTCCCCAGTACTGCAAATTTCAATGCTTCTTCTTCCTCCAACTTCCTGTGGCGTGTGATACATCATCTTCATGCTTGGAATGCTGGATACAAACCCCAACACAACTTTTTAGCCAACTTCAGGGATTGCTATGTTATCTCCTTTCATGTTAGTGCCCCAAGATTCCATGTTTAAGCATCTTTTCTCACTCTACACTCTCTCTTCCTTTGGTCATCTCATCTACGAAAAATCATGGTTTAAAGTATTTAAATACCAGTGACTTCTAGCTACTGCTGCTGCTAAGTCACTTCAGCCATCACTGGAGCACCATCCTATTCCTTTCAAACCATCTGCTGGATAGCATCATGAGAATTTCCCACAGGCCTTCAACACAGTAAACTTGATTCATTAGCTTCCTCCTTTAAATCTGCTCTTCTTCCTGTGTCCTCCATCTCAATTTTATCTTCCATTCCACTCATTCTCCAAACTCTCACATGCTTACTAAATCCAAC
Organism: Bos indicus; assembly: GCF_029378745.1. Taxonomy (NCBI): domain Eukaryota; kingdom Metazoa; phylum Chordata; class Mammalia; order Artiodactyla; family Bovidae; genus Bos; species Bos indicus. The sequence continues at coordinate 9,558,905 of NC_091767.1, forward strand.
CTTTTCTCTTCCAAAAACTCTCTTTTTCCAGTCCTCATTCCTGCAGTTTGGAATCTCAGCCTCCCTTGCCTAGATAATGGAAATAACTTTGATGAAAAGAACAAGTCATCTAAGATACATAAAATGAAAAACCCTCAAGATCAGATCCTTTTTAATTAGAAAAAGTAGAATGTGCTTCATGAAATTTTCTACTTGAGAGCTACAGTCATTTCTGCAATTCACCTTCCACACTGTGAGAGACATGTCTCAACATTTTTAAGTTAGAAGGCATGCATCCATTCCCCATAAAAATAAGTCACAAACTCAGAGAAAAAAGTCGTTCCTCTATCTTTAACCCTTCTCTCATCCTTAAACGTATCCTTGTTTATTTGGTGTGAATATTTCCAATCTCCTTCCTATGCATTTAACACACAAACATGTACATATATGTGCTCCCCTGGTGGTTCAGACAGGAAAGAATCTGCCTGTAATGCAGGAGTCATGGTTTGATCCCTAGATTGGGAAGATGCTCTGGAGAAGGGAATGGCGACCCACTCCAGTATTCTTGCCTAGAGAATCCCAAGGACAGAGGAGCCTGGCGGGCAGTCCATGGGTTGCAAAGAATCATAAATGACTGAGTGACTATCACTTTTACATATATGCCATCTAGGTTTTTTTTTTAAAACACACATTTGCAGTTATTCCATACGTAGTAAGTAACAATGTTTCTCACATCTTAGAATTTTCTCATGTAGCACACTATGAATCTTCATCATTCTAAGCTACATGGTATTTTACAGCAGAAATACACCATAATCCACTTCAACACTGACCTATTATTAGACATTTCAACTGTTGCTAACATTTTATGATTATAAATGATGCAATGAACACTCTATGCCTGTCTTTGTGTATGTAAATAAATATTTTAGGGCTAATTTACAGGGATGGAATTTGATTTGTAGCATATGAGTGGCATTTAACTTTGTGATAGATACTACCAAATTGTTCCCTAAAGACTGTACCCAGTTTTATATTCTAACCAACATGGATGAGCATTTTCCCCTACATCATCACCATTACTAAATATTATAAAATTTACTTTTTAAGTCTGATTTGTAAATATTAACACATGCTCATTATAAAAAGAATTCTAAGCGATTCAGAGGAGAGTAAAAAACTTAGGAGGATAGCTAATAAAAGAAATTTAGCCAGATTTTTACCACTTAGAAATAACTACACTCATTACAAAATCACTCCAAGCATACTTGGACACCAAATAGGCAGAAATAATTACTAAAATGAGATACTACTACATTCTGAATTTTAAAATGTAAAAACATCAAATAAGTTTGATTTGATTCTAACACAAGAAAAAAAATTTAAATACACTAGAGAGAAGTGTTAGTTACTCAGTCATGTCTGACTCTTTGCAGTTGCATGGACTGTAGTTCGCCAGGCTCCTCTGTCCACAGGAATTCTCCAAGCAAGAATATTGGAGTGGGTTGCCATTTCCTTCTTCAAGGGAACTTCCTGACCTAGGGATCGAACCTAGGTCTCCTGCATTACAGGCAGATTCTTCACAGTCTGAGCCGTGAGTGAACCCTGAGAGAAAGATCTACTCAAGTTTAGCAAATCCTTCTCTAAGGGAAATGGCGTTTCTAAGGGTGCAATAAAACAAACAAACAAACAAGGATCATATAAAAACATTAGGAGGCTGGAAGCACTGTTTTCTAACTTGTGGGCAGTATCTAATGGCTCCTGGCTAAAAAAACTAAGAAAATTAGCTGACTGTGATAGCTAGGCTCCAGGATGACTCCTAATGATTTTCTCAGTGTTCCTACCTGTATGTAATCCCCTCCAACACTGCTTCAGGGTTGGTGTGTGCAACCAACAAAATATGATGACTTACAAGGCTAAGTCATGAAAAGTTACTGTTTTGCTCTAAGTTGGTTCTGAGAAAAGCTAGCTGCCATTTCAGCCCTATGAAGAAATCCATGTGGCAAAGAACTGAAGTGTTTCACTAACAGCTATGCAAGTGAGCCCTCTTAGAAGTCATTCCCTTAGCATTAGCTAAGCTACTGATTACTGTAGCCTCCTGAGACACCCTGAACGAGAATGACCTAAGCTGCTTCTGGAATCTTGATCTATAAAGCCTGAGTGAGAGAATGAAAATGTAGGTTCTTTCAAGTTGCTAAGGTCAATGTAATCTTTTCAGTAGCAACAGATAACTAATACACATGCATTATAACATACTTTCCTCATTTCCTTCTCCAGACTGTATATCCATCTCCTATATTTGGGAGATACTTGACTATTTATTTCTGTATAGTCAACATTCTGTCCTGGACTCATAACTGCCATAGCTGTTTGCTCACAGTTGTATATTTAAATGAAATCAGGATTTATCATACAGTTTCCCACCGTTCCCATTCCTAGCTCTGTATTTTTGCTTTTGTTGTTCAGTTGCTAAGTCATGTCTGACTCTTTGTGACTCCATGGACTATAGTACCCCAGGCTTCTTTTACCTCCACTATCTCCCAGAATTTGCTCAAACTCACGTCCACTGAGTCAGTGATGTTATTCAACAACTCTGTTGTCCCCTTTTTAACTGAGGCGTATTTTACATACAGTGAAGAGTTCAATGAGTTCTGACATACGTATACACACACAAATGACCATCACTCAAATCAAGGTATAGATTATTTTCATGCTGTCTAAAAGACTCCCCTTGTCCTCTTTCCAGTTAATGCTTAAATTTTATATTTTAAACTTTTGGTTAGTAAGATTTCTTCAGTTTTTACCAGCAAAGGTTTATTGTTGCTGCATTCCCCAGTCCTTGTATGCTTGCCTTTCACTTTTATACTTTAAGGAAAACACTACAAGGGAATTTTAGGGGAGAGTGTTACACTTTCCTTTAAAATGTTAAATGGCTGTAATGTCAGGAGGTAGCAAAGTAAGGCTTTCTGAATAGTTAGTCCCCCCAAAATGCAATGAGAGCAAAAACTGCTCTACCATAAAAGTACTGGCTGAAGTTGTCAAAATGAACTTTTTCAGAAATCTGGAAAATAATCAAAGGTGTACAAGTATTCAAAAGAAAAGCTAAATTTTAGTAAGGCCAGCTATACGAAATTTTAATTTGACCTACACTCATTCCCATCATACCAGCATTGCAATCACAGTGAATAGCAAGGGTGCTCTACTAGCCACTGGAGAGGGAAAAACATGTTTGGAGTTCCCCAAAACACCATTCTAAGAGAACTGTCATTATTTCACCTGTTTGGCAACTTCTGGGAAACTCCCATTTGCAAAGGTTATTCTCATTTGACCTTATCCAGACCTCACTCAGTGTGAATAGCCTTTTCCCTGGGAGGGGAGAAGGAAGGGAAGTGGTTTGTAGAAAACGATCAGTGGTGATCATTTAACATTGCAGGTGCCTGAAGTGATGATGCTAACAGTTGGGGCAAACAAAGAACTGAACAAAATATTTAAAAAGCTGAGGAATTCTTAAGATGTCTATGAGGGTCTTTGGAAATCTCTGACATAGTTCCAGGAGTCTACAAGGCCAGGTACATGTACAGGGCTGTGCACATGTCTAGGTCTGTGTGCATGACCAGGGCAACACGCGTCACAGCAAAGAACTACGAAGCCCTCACCTCTGGCTGACTCTGAGACACCTTACAAGCAGAAAGTGAAGGGTAAGGTAGAATTATAAACTGTCTGCCTGAGCATTAAAGGAATGTTTCAATATATATACAGAGTCCCTCAGCAAAGCTGGGAAATTTATTGCTTGTAAGCATTTAAAGAAATCTCTATCCAATAATTAGCTGATTGCTAAGCTAACAAGGAAGAGACTTCAGAAACCACATACTACAAAGATAAAGAATACTGAATTTACAGGATTAGATCAGGAAAGTCCCTAAACAAAGAGCAACAAAAACAATTATAAATCAAGGGGTAGGGAGGAATCTGATTTCAAGAGTTTCCACATTAAACTGCCAGTTTAGGGAAAAAAAAAAAAAGCTTATGACCCATGCAAGGAAGCAATAAAGTATGACACACACAGCACAAGAAGCAGTCACTAAGAAACGTCTTCGAAGAAACGCAGGTGTTAGACTTACTAGACAAAGATTTCAATCAGGACTAAATGCAAGTATGAGAAAAATGCATCATCGAACAGAATATCAATAAAGAGGCAGGGATTACAAGAAAGAATCAAATTCTGGAGTTGAAAAGTACAGTAAGTAAAATGAAAAAATTACTAAAGAAACTCAACATCAGATGTTAACTGGCAAAAGAAATATTCAGTAAACATGAAGATAGGTTGATTGAGATGATCTTTTATAAGAAAGAGAAATAAAAATAATGAGGAAAATATAGTAGAGTATCAAAAACCTGTGGGACACCACCATGTATACCAACATATACATAATGGGATTCCCAGGATGAAGAGAGAGAGTAAAGTTAAAGGAAAAAAAGAAAGAATATTTGAAATGGTCATAAAATTCAAAAACCTAATGAAAAACAACCTACACATTCAAGAAGCTCAACAATCTGCAAGTAGGTAGCATTTCAGGGGGGCTTCAAACAGCTCTGGACTTTTATGCTTAGTGCAGAAATGATAAATAGTGACTTACTGGAGTAGGATGTTTGTGTGGCTTACCAGGTAGGTGAGAGGGTGCTACACTCTGGGAACTTAGTGGGCTACAGTTTTGTAATCAGAGGAAAAGTAGGGAGGGGGAAAAGACAACTTTCTTCCTCATTCTTAAGTAGACGTCATGCTTACATCAACCCCTTCTCCAGACTGGGGAGGGGTGTTTTTTCCTCCCTAAATGGTCAAGCCAGGACTGTCATGGCACTATAGAACAATTATTTCAGGTGTCAGTACAATGAAAGTCTTTCATTTTGGAAGGTCACCTTTTCATCAATTATTGTTTTCATGTGTGCAGAGAGCATGTCCTAGGGTTCATTAACTTACTGAGCTCACTGGGCAGGATATGGATCTCATGCCACCATTGTTTTACTGTTTAGGTGCACTTCTCACGCTTCTGTTGCATGGTTTTATTGCTCAGCAAGCTTGTCTGGTTTTGTGGTTAAGCAAACCTGCTTTCCTGAGTGATCATTAACTTACTGGGGTCTCCTATATTTTTTTCTATTTACAATCTCCTGCTGCTAAGTCACTTCAGTCGGGTCCAACTCTGTGCGACCCCTGAGACGGCAGCCCACAAGGCTCCCCCATCCCTGGGATTCTCCAGGCAAGAACACTGGAGTGGGCTGCCATTTCCTTCTCCAATGCATGAAAGTGAAAAGTGAAAGTGAAGTTGCTCAGTCGTGTCCGACTCTGAGCGACCCCATAGACTGCAGCCTACCAGGCTCTTCCGTCCATGGTATTTTCCAGGCAAGAGTACTGGAGTGGGGTGCCATTGCCTTCTCCGACAATCCCCTAGTGGGATTAACTATTTAATCACCTACTTTGATCCTTTGCTCCACCTCTATCAGATCCAATCTAGGTACATCATAAATTGCTGAAAACCACAGTCAAAGAAAATTTGAAAGCAGCAAGAAAGAAGGGACTTACTATGTACAAGGAATGCTCAGTAAGTTACTCACTACAGATGGTAACTATACTTATTGTAATAACTAATTGGCAATGCATATAAATGCTGGTCTATTATACTGCAAACCAGAAATTAATATATTGGGCTTCCCAGGTGGCACCAATGGTAAAGAACCCTCCTGCCAATGCAGGAAGACACAGAGATGTGGCTTTGATCCCTGGGTAGGAAGGATCCCTTGGAGTAGGAAATAGCAACCCACTCCAGTATTCTTCTCTGGAAAATTCCATGGTCAGAGAAACCTGGCCATGGGGTCATAAGAAGTTGGACATAATTAAGCACACTTGCAAGAGAGGTAGAGATGTTAACTATATTTCAAAAAAAATAAAAATAAGCAGATCAATGGCTGGCTTCTCATCAGAAACCATGAAGAATGATATATTCAAAGTGCTGAAGGGAAAAAAAAAAAGACCAATTAATAAGTACTCTATATCGAGCAAAACTATCCTTCCAAGCAAAGTAAACATTAAGACACTGCCCAATGAACAAAACCAGAGAGAATCCTGTATGGCCAGAAGACCTGTCATACAAGAAATACTAAAGAGTGTTCTTTGAACAGAAACAAAAGGACACTAAACAGTAATTCAAATACAGTACTGCATAGGAACTTGGGATGTAAGGTTCATGAATCAAGATAAACTGGACGTGGTCAAGCAGGAGATGGCAAGAGCAAACATCGACATCTTAGGAATCACGGAATCCAAATACACATGAAGAAATAAAGAGTGTCAGCAAAAGTAACTACAGCAGGTAAATATAAAAGACAGTATAAATGTATTTTTTCTCTATAACTTATTTTTCCCCAATTTGAATTAAAATAAAACTGGAAAATGCAATAATTATAAATCTAAGTTGATGGGCACAAACTTAGATTTATAAATCTAAGTAAACTGAATGGCAAAACTGGCACAAAGCTGAGGGGCGGATAGGGAATGAAGCTCTAAAGGAGTAAAGTTTTCATATACTATTGAAATTAAGTTAGTATTAATCTGAACTAGATTATTATAAACTAAGATTTTATGGTAATCTCCAGGGCAATCAATGACAACAAATTTTTTAAAAAGCAGAAGAAAGGACAAGAGATTTAAACTGTACATCAGAAATATGTATGAAATATGTATGAAACAAAAGAAGGAGGAAATTGAGCAACAGGGGAATAAAACAGATGCAAGACATACAGAACAAATGACAAAATGGCAGATATAAATCCTACTTGATCATATCTACATTAAATGTAAATGGATTATACATTCTTAGACAAGACAGATGGGAAGAATGGGTTAAAAATTGATCACACTGTATACAGTTTATAAGAGATACATTTTTTTCCATGTGCTAATCTTCTTTTTTATTTTCCACATAGTATTTCTTTATATTCTCAGAATTGGCTTAGAAGTTCAAGCCTCATTCAATTTTTTTTAATCGCTAAGATAATAAGCTTTATAGACTTTTAGCAGTAACACTAGATGCCAGAAAATATGGAAGAGATATATTTTTTATTCCAAGATACAAATAGATTGAAAGTCAAAGAATGCAAAGAGATGCGCCACATAAAGAGTAACCAAATAAAAACTGGAGTAGCTATATTAATGTTACACAAAACATACTTAAAGACACTATTTGTAACAAGAGATAAAATAAAAACATTTTAGAATGACATAACATAAGGAAGACATAATGAAAAATATAAAATGTGTGAGGCAAAAATGGACAGAACTGAAGGGAGAAATAGACAATTCAACAATAACTGGAAACTTCAACATACCATTTTCAATAATAGAACAACTATACAGAAGATCGGAAAGAAACAGAACACTTGAACAACAATAAAAACCTTTTAGACCTAACACACATCTATAGAACATTTCACTCAATAACAGCAGAATACACATTCTTCTCAAGTTAAGTGTATGTGAAATATTTTCCAGAATAGAACATTTCTGGACACAAGACAAGTGTTAACAATTTTTAAATTGAACAAAGTATGTTCTCCAAACACAACAGAATGAAATTAGAAATCAATAATAGGAAAAAAATTGGGGAAATTCATAAATATGTGCAAATTAAACAACACAATCCTAACCAATGAGTCAAAGAATAAGAAATCACAAGAGAATTAAAACTACTTTGAGATGCTTAAACACACATACACATCATACCAAAATGTATGAGATGAAGACAAGGAAGTGCACAGAGAGAAATTTACTGCTATAAATGCCTGTATTAAATATGGAAAAAAGATCTGAATAATCTAAGCTTTTACCTTAAAAAAATTAGAAAAAAGAAAAGCAAATTAAATCCAAGACAAGCAGAAGGAAGAAAATAATGTAGAGGCGAAACAAATGAAATAGAAAATAGAAACAGGTAGTGGAGAAGATAAATGTAATAAAGAATTGGTTCTTTCAACAGGTCAACAAAATTGAGAAACTTTTAGGTAGATTTACAAAGCAAAATGAGAAAAGACTCAAATGACTAAAATCAGCAATGAAAGGACATTATTGACATTATAGAAATAAAAAGAACAATAAAGGAATTCTGAGAACAACTGTATGCCAACAAATTATATACCTAGATAAAATAAACTGCTAGAACTTGATTCACGAAACAGAAAATCTGAATAAGATATATAGCAAGTAAACAAATCAGTAGCCAAAAATCTTCCCACAAAGGATGAGCAAATGGTTTCAAGTGTAAATTCTACCAAGTGTTTGAAAAATAATTTCACACGCAAACTAGCACCAACTCATTACAAAATTTCAAAAAACAGAAAAGGAGGAAACACTTCGCAACTCATTCCATGAGGTCAGTATTACCCTGATACCAAAACCAAATGAAGACTACAAATCAATGTCCCCAATGAACATGGATATACAAATCCTCAACCAAAGACTAGTAAGCTGAATCCAACAACATATAAAAAGGATTATACACCATGACCAAGTAGGAATTACCTCAGGAAAGCAAAGTTCATTTCAACATATGAAAATCAATCAATGAAGTATAACATATTAACAAATGATAAAACCTATGAAATTATTTTAAAAGACACACAAAAAAAGCATTTTGAAAAATCCAACATCATTTCATGATACAGAACACTCAATAAGCTATGTTTAGGAGTAAACTTCTTACCTTAATGGAGTACATCCATGAAACACCCATAGCTGATATCATACTTAGTGGCTAAAGATAGAGAGCTTCACCACTAAGATCAGGAACATGAGGATGTTCACTCTGACTACTTCTATTCAGCATAATTAAGAGTTGCTGCTGCTGCTGCTGCTGCTGCTGCTAAGTCGCTTCAGTCGTGTCCGACTCTGTGCGACCGCATAGACGGCAGCCCACCAGGCTCCCCCGTCCCTGGGATCCTCCAGGCAAGTGGAGTGGGTTGCCATTGCCTTCTCAAGGAGGTGCTAGCCAGGGCAATAAGGCAAGATAAAGAAATTAAAGGCATCCAGATGGAAAAGGGAAAAGTAAAGCTACCTCTATTTGCAGATGACACGATCTTGTGAAAACTCTGAAGAAATACACATGAGTACATGCAAACAAAAACTATCAGAACTGAAGAACATATATACCAAGGCTGCACGATACAAGATCAACATACAAAAATTAAACGCTATTTCTAGCCACGGCTGCTGCTGCTGCTAATTTGCTTCAGTCGTCTCCAACTCTGTGCAACCTCATAGATGGCAGCCCACCAGGCTCCCCCGTCCCTGGGATTCTCCAGGCAAGAACACTGGAGTAGGTTGCCATTTCCTTCTCCAATACATGAAAGTGAAAAGTGAAAGTGAAGTCATTCAGCCGTGTCCGACTCTTAGTGACCCCATGGACTGCAGCCTACCAGGCTCCTCCATCCATGGGATCTTCCAGGCAAGAGAACTGGAGTGGGGTGCCATTGCCTTCTCCGTTTCTAGCCACTAGCAATGAACAATCCAAAAATGAAATTCAGAAAGCAATTCCACTAACAATAGCTTCAAAAACAATAAACTATTTAGGAAGAAATCTTAACAAAAGTAATGTAAGACTTGTAAAATGAAAATTACAAAATATTGTTGAAAGAAATTGAAAAATACCTAAATAGAGGAACATCTCATTTTCATAGCTTGGAAGACTAAACACTGTTAAAATGACAATACTTTCTAAATTGATTTATAGCTTCAGTCTAACTCGTACTAAAACTCCAGCTGGCTTTTCTAAAGAAATTCTAAAATTCCTATGGAAATGTAAGGGACCCAGAATAGCCAAAATAATCTTTAAAAAGAAGAACAAAGTTGAAGAACTCACACTTCCCAATTTCAAACATACTGTCAAACTATAGTAATCAAGTCTGTGTGGTACTGGCATTTCCTGCATTGTAGGCAGATTGTTTACCACTGAGCCACCACGGAAGCCGGGCATTAGGAGACATACAGGTCAACGGAATGGAACTGAAAGTCAGGTAACAAACCCAAACATTTATCATCAATTGATTTTTGATGAGGGTAACAAGAAAATCGAATGGGAAAAGACCGAGGGTAACAAGAAAATCGAATGGGAAAAGACAGTCTTTTCAACAAACTATGCTGAACTAGATGCCTACATACAAAAAAATATTATGCTGGACTCCCATTTCACATTGTGTATGAAAACTAACTTAAAATGGATCAAACCTAAATATAAGAGCTAAAATTATAAAACTCTTAGAAGAAAACAGACATAAATCTATGTGACTCTGAATTAGGTAATGGTTTCTTAGCTATGACAAAACAACAACAAAAAACTGGACTTCATCAAAATTAAAGTTAGGTACTTCAAAAGTCACTAACAAGAATGTAAAAATATTTGCAAACCCTCTATAGGACAAAGGACTTGTATCTAGAATACATAAAGAACTCTTACAATTCAATATGAAAAAGACAAAACTCAAAACACAGGCAAAGGATTTGACTAGATACCTCCTCAAAGAATATGTATAAATGGCCAAAAGGCACATGAAAGAAATGCTCAACATCAGTGACTGCTAAGAAAACACAAATCAAGACTACCAGATACGGCTTCATAACCACCAGAATGGCTATAATTAGAAAGACAAGTGTCATAAAGATGTAAAACAACTGGATGGCTCGTACATTTGTGGTGGGTCTGTAAAATGGAAAAGTTTGGCAGCTTTCCAAAACATCAAACATAGAATTACCATATGACCCACAATTCCATTCTGTGTTATATTCTAAGAGAATCTGCCTACACAAAAACTAGTACATAAATGTTCATGGCAGCATTACGCACAATAGCCAAAAAGTGGAAATAATCCAATTGTCCCACAACTGATGAATAAATAAAAGGTGTTAAATCCATATAAAGGAAAATCACTCAGCTCTTAAAAGGAATGAAGTGCTGATACATACTACAACGTGGATCAACCTTGAAAACAGTGAAGGCAGACACAAAGGCTTATATAATGTATGAGTCTATTTCATGAAATACCCAGAATTCTGTCTATAGGTAAATCTATAGAGACAGAAAATAACTTAGTGATTGCCAGGAGCTGAGGGAATAAGGGACTAAGGAATTTTTGCTTACAGATACAGGGTTTCTATGTTGAACAAGTCTATGTAGGAATATTCCCATGACTCCTGTTGCCTCACCCCTTTAGAACTGTTACCTTTAAACAAAGATCAGGGATCAACCATTCATAACTAAAATACTTTCAGGGCAACTTGTTAGCTTACCCAGGATGGAGGAGGCATGTGTCAATGCCTAACATTTTCCTTAGATTCAGAATTCTTATTTTATTTAGACTGTGTTTTAAGGTTCTTCACCACTTTAGTGAAGACTGAATTTTTTTTTGTTTGTTTATGCTGGGTTATGATGAGACAGAAATGGAAAAAAATTCTATTATTTTTAACTAGCAGGAGCTTTCAATTTTTTAAAATCTAGTGATGTAATGGGAAAAAAAGCAAGCCTGTTAACTTGTAGCCTGATTGATCCTATTTAATCTTCCAAGAGGCTGCAAATCTTTTAGTTATGTTTGTTGGCCATTTATACTTTATCTTCTATAAATTATGTACTGATAGCTTTGCAAATTTTTCTACTGGCTTGTTTTCATAATAACTTGCAACTGCTCTTTTGACATTTATAGATACCAATTCTTTGCTCTTGCTATTTCAAATTATATTTCAGGGTAAATTCTGTTTATAGTGTCTTTTACTGGATATATGCTTAAAAGTTTTTATACAGTTAAATTTATCTAAATTTATCTCTGGGGATTTATGTGTTATTTCCTATTACAAAATAATAAAAATATTCAAAACAGTAACGTTAAGGCTTTTTATCCAGCTTGAATACATATATACGAAAGTGTTAGTCACTCAGTTGCGTCTAGCTCTTTGTGACCGCCATGGACCAGCCTGCCAGGACCCTTTGTTCATGGAATTCTTTAAGAAAGAATATTGGAGTGGGTTGCCAGTCCCTCTCCATATATATATATATTCACACAGAGATATACAGATATATAGATATCCTTATTCCATATGAAAACTGATGTCTGTTTCTGGTGAGATGTTAAGACCTATTTTTCTCATTTTCAAATGGACAACCAACGGGAAAACATTATTTCCTTACAGATTTAAAAGAATTCCTTTACTTAAGCTGAATTTCCTAATAGATCCAAGGATCTATTGTTGATATCTGTTTTGTACAAACAATACATTTATCAATCTGCCAATACGATATTATGTAATCACTCTAAACATACAGTTTAATATGTGGCAGGACAAATTTGTTCAAACTCTTTTCTCTGTACCTTTTAAAGAATGTCTTGGTTATTCTTATGAATTTTTTCCTACAGATGAACTTTAGAATTAGGTTAAAAAAATGACATAATCCTGTTGTGGTTCTGATTGGTATCAAAAAGCACCCAGAGCAAACTGTTGAAACTTGAGCTGAATCTGGCCGGAACATGTTGCTGCTGAGCCTATGACATGGTTGTGTTTTAAAACTGGTGCCTAAAAATAAAATCAGTCACCTCCTTCCCACAGCTTAAAACCCATTCCCTCCTCGTTCCACTTAACACATATTAAGCTGCATTATACTTTTATACTTTTAAGGACAAACAGTGCTCCATAACATGAATGCACTATAATTTATCTAGCTGGTCCCCTACTGATGGGCACTTCGGTTATTAATGGCCTTTTGCTATCATAACGTATGCTGCAATAAATATTCCTACACATTCATTATTCTAGACATAAGCAAATATTTCTATAGGATAAAATCTTAAGAGATAAATTATATGATCAAAGGGGATGTACATATACATTTTTTAAAAATAGAAATGTTATACATACAAAAGACTAAGTGCATTTAAAAGTAATATATTATCAAGTTGAACTGTTGTCTAAATATTTAGCTAAACAAAATTTATTTAATTATTAAACAAGTATTTAATGTCTCTGGGTGAGATTAAGGCAAAAAAATGGTTTAAGACAGTTACTGAATTGCTAAATTTTAACAGTTGGTTGAAAATTAGTCTTCAGAGCCTGGAATGGATTTTTAAAAAACAGTGATAATTAAAAAGGGATAATGTAGGCATATATCAAAACACCGCATAGTACAACCTTAAATATATACAATTTTTGTCAAAAAAATTTTTTTTAAAAAAAGATGACGAAAATGCTATAAAACATGGGCAACTGATTTAAACAGGCAATTCACAAAAATGACATGTAAATGGCTAGTAAACATGAAGTGATGTTTAACCTGCACAGTAATCAGGGAAATGCATTTAAAACTGCAATGATGAAAGTTTCTGAGTAGATCTTAAAAAGTCTTCATCACAAGAAAAACAAGTTTTGTAACTAGGTATAGTGACAGATGTTAGTTAGATGTGTTATGGTGATCATTTTGTAATGTATATAAAATTCAAATCATTACGTAGTACATGTGAAATTTATATGTTACATGTCAACTATACCTTAATAAAAAATTAAAAATAGGGCTTCCTTGGCGGTCCAGTGGTTAAGAATCTGCCTTGCAGTGCAGGGGACATGGGTGTGATCCCTGATCCAGAAGATCACACATGCTGCTGAGCAGCTAAGCCCATGAGCTGCAACTACGGAGTCCCCGTGCTACAGCTCCTGAAGCCTGCAGGCCCAGAGCCCACGCACCACAACAGAGAGAAGCTCCCTCACCTCAACTAGAGAAAGCCCAAGTGCAGCAACAAACAGCCCGTGTGCCACAATGAAGGCCCAGCACAGTCAAAAATAAATACATAAATAAATCCTTTTTAAAAAATTAAAAATAAAACTGCAATGAAATACCATTTCACTTCTATCCAGTTGTAAAAACATGAAAAAGTCTAACAATATATCAATTATTGACAAAGATGGAGAGCAATGTTTAGAATGCAGATGCTTACAACTGGTTTGGAGAATGATCCAAGCTGGATGTTCATCAATGTTTATACTGCTGCTGCTGCTGCTAAGTCACATCAGTAGTGTCCGACTCTGTGCGACCTCATAGATGGCAGCCCACCAGGCCCCGCCGTCCCTGGGATTCTCTAGGCAAGAACACTGGAGTGGGTTGCCATTTCCTCCTCCAATGCATGAAAGTGAAAGTCAAGTCGCTCAGTCGTGTCTGACTCAGCGACCCCATGGACTGCAGCCTACCAGCCTCCTCCGTCCATGGGATTTTCCAGGCAAGAGTACTGGAGTGGGGTGCCATACATTTCATCAAATCTACAACAGCACTGACTCTAAGATGTGTTATTGTTTTACATACCAAAAAAAAAAAAAAACCTGCTGGAGAAAAGAAAACCACAACAAAACAAAACTGTGATAATACCCTTTATGTACTTGACATGGGATACTTCCAAGTTAGAAAAGCTTGGTGCAGAATAGTGTATATAGCATACCATTTATCTGGTGGCAAAAAAAGAAGGAGAAAAGGACTGTAGATATACTGGTTTGCATATGCATAAAATATCCCTGCACAAAGTGTAACAGTAGTCTATTCTAGGAAGGGAACTATGACCGATAGGAACAGGAGAGGTTAAGGATTGTAGATGCCCTCTGAAGTTTGACCACATGAACATATATTTCTAATACAGAATGTCAATGTATGTTTTTTTTTTTTCAATGTATGTTTTTAATTTTAGTTTTATTATTAGCTTTTTATTTTGGTAATAATACATAGAAAAATTTAAAATCCCACTTTAGGAAACTAATTCTGTTCAGAAAATAGTTTAGATGATTTTTATTTTTCTCCTTCCCTAACTTTTTGTAGTAGCTTAATTGAGATATAATTCACATACCATACAATTCACCCATTCAAAGTGTACAATTCAATAGTTTTAGTATTCTCAGAGAGTTGTGCAAGCATTACTACAACTGACTTCCCTTTCTTTGGAATAATACAATGAGAACACTAGTCAGAATGCCAGTGAGGTAAGCACACAGAAAGATTATGGGGCAGAGAGAAGGAGGACCTGCCACAAAAGGAGCTGGAGTCTGTCCTCATCACGTCCTAATTCTGCTCCGGATATTAGAGGAATTTATATAAATCAGATTTTTAAGGCAATTTTTTGCATGTCAAACTGTGGAAGGCTAGTTATGGTAAAGAAAGTTCCCTATGCTATTGTCAAGATGAAATTGAGACAATATAATTTTTTAAGATAGAAAAGGAAGGATTATTTTAGTAACTTTTCCCAAAACTGTGGTATTCTCTGATACAAAACTGAAATTTGACAAGTGGATCCATTCTTAAAGGTCAGTTGAAATGCTGAATGCGAAATCAACTACTAAACTTTTTCATTGATATAAACCTCGTTACATTAAAATCCACTTTTCCTGAAATTTTTTCTATTGTGTTAGTCTTAGGTGTACAACATAATGATTAATAAATTCATTTATTATGAAATGATTACCACAGTAAGTTTGGTTAAAATCATCACCATTCCTAAGTACAAACACTTTTGTGTTTGTGTGTACGTATGGTGAGAACTTTTAAGATCTATTCTCTTGCTGCTGCTGCTGCTAAGTCGCTTCAGTCATGTCCGACTCTGTGCGACCCCAGAGACGGAGGCCCAGCAGGTTCCCCCGTCCCCGGGATTCTCCAGGCAAGAACACTGGAGCGGGTTGCCATTTCCTTCTCCAGTGTATGAAAGTGAAAAGTGAAAGTGAAGTCACTCAGTCGTTGTCCGACTCTTAGCGACCCCATGGACTGCAGCCCACCAGGCTCCTCCATCCATGGGATTTTCCAGGCAAGAGTACTGGAGTGAGGTGCCATTGCCTTCTCCGTCTATTCTCTTGGCATCTTTCAAATATACTATATGCTATACATTGTATCGCCAGGACTTATTTTTCTTTCCTCATTCATACACTGTTTACGTTTCAGTTGTTTACATGTCTTGGGCTACTGTAAATATGCTTCAATGAACATGAGGGCACTACATATTTTTTAAAGTTTATATTATGTTGGTCCAAGGCTGGAAACATTTTGGTTAACGTATTTAGTTCAGGAAGCTTAGATTCAGAAGTCAGTCTGGAGAGAGATGAAGGGGAAATGATTGCTGGCTGAACATTAAGCAGTATAATGGTTAATAATCATAAAAATAAAGAATTTTCTATGGCATTTACTGTGTGCTAGAAACTTTATATCAAGTAACTCATTTAATCTACTGAAGAACACCCTATGAAAGAAAAAAAGTGTTAGTCGCTCAGTCGTGTCTGACTCTTTACGACCCCATGGACTGTAGCCCGCCAGGCTCCTCTGTCCATGGGATTCTCCAGGCAAGAACACTGGAGTGGGTAGCCATTCCCTTCTCCAGGGGATCTTCCTGACCCAGGGATCAAACCCTGGTCTCCTGTCTTACAGGCAGATTCTTTACCATCTGAGCCACCAGGAAAATCCCAAGGACACCCTTAGGTAGGTATTATTATTATTTGCATTTTCTAAAAGGAGTAACTGAGGTTTAAGACATTCAGGAACTTGCCCAAAGTTACACAACTAGTAAGTGACAGAAAAAATACTTTAAATCCTCAAAGTCATGCACTTGACCACTAGAACATTGGCTTGGCAGCATGACAGTAATTAGCTGTGTGACTATGGGCAAATGGTTCAGACTCCTTTAGCCTCAGCTTTCTCGTCTATAACTGAAGAAGTTAACACCTGCCTCTCAAATATATAAAACAGTTAGCACAGCATCTAGCACTTGCCAAGTGTTAAAATAAATTACAGCTAAAAAAAAAAAAAAAAAAAAACCTCTCCAAAAAGAGAGGCATAGCTCACAAGGTGCACAGTAGTAAAAAGCAGACCAACTGGTCATCTACAGCTCAGAGGACTATACGCTGTCCTGACAGATCTCAACACAGTGATAAAGCAGAGCTAAAGACTGAAAATCATACAGATAACAGTGGTTTAAGAGAGAGTTCCTACTGAATATTTTTATGTGTGATAATTATTTTAAGGGCACTCAAACATTTCAAAGTCACTCTTTATATTTTAGAAAAAATCAAGACAAATTGGTAATGAATGCCCTTCTAACAGTATTTAGTAATGGAAGGGCTTGGAACACGAAAAATCTATATGTTTAAAATAGTCCAAGGAGAAAAAAGAAACAATTTTATGAAAACAGCATATTCTAGTTCTTAAAATGTCTAGAAATATTCAATAGGGGTCACATTAAGTATGTTTCTAAAAACTCTTTACTATGATTCCCATCATAAACAATGACAGCAATCCTGTGGCAATTTTATACTGGATATATACATTAAAATCAGTGTGTCCAAAAAACCAAGATGTTGTCCATGGGTCTGCTTGGGGACAGATTCAGAGATAGGTCAGTCAACATTTGTAAACTCTAGAAAAAGCAAAATCCCTTAGCTGAAGTGAGTGAAAACTATGTTCTTTACTCAGACATACTAGAGCACAGGAGAAGGGCTACTGCTGTATCCAAACCAAATTCAGTTTGGTTTGTGGTTTATAATCCTGATATCCTAGGCCACTGGCAAGAGAAAAACATTTCTGCCAAGGGTAACATCATGTAGAAAAGTACTGGCAATATGTCAAGTATTAATGACCCCTACATCTCTACTTTTGTACATTCCATTTTGCTGATTTCAATACAGGGCACAAGACCTGCAGGATTAGATTTAACAGTAAGTCATGACCAAGTTTTGGAGAAGGCAATAGCACCCCACTCCAGTACTCTTGCCTGGAAAATCCCATGGATGGAGGAGCCTGGTAGGCTGCAGAGTCGGATGCGACTAAGCGACTTCACTTTCACTTTTCACTTTCATGCACTGGAGAAGGAAATGGCAACCCACTCCAGTGTTCTTGCCTGGAGAATCCCAGGGACGGGGGAGCCTGGTGGGCTGCCATCTCTGGGGTCGCACAGAGTTGGACACGACTGAAGCGACTTAGCAGCAGCAGCACCACCAAGTTTAATATGATAGTCACTATAAAAAAAACCCACCAGAGTCTCAAAGATATTTGGGGAAGAAATAATACAAATTCTATACCAATTCTTCTAGAAATATAAGAGAACATTTTCAAATTCATCTTATGATGTCACATTATCATAGTAATAAAACTAGACAAGGACATTACGAGAATAAAAAAATAAAACCCAGAACAATAACCCCTTATCAACACAGATGCAAAAATTCCAACAAAGTACCAGCAAACTGAGTCAAACTACATAAAAAACTAATACATCATAATTCAGTGGAGTTTTCCTTAGAATGAAAGGTTTAACATTTGAAAATCAATGTAATTACCATAATGAGACAGAGAAAACCACATTGCCATCTCAACAGATACAGAAAAAGCATTTGATGTAGTACAATATCCATTCACAATAAAAATTCTCAGAAACTAGAAGTAGACGAGAACTTCCCTTAAGGGTCATCTTGATGTGGGACATCTACGAAAACTCTACAACTAAGATGGCACTTACTCATGAAATACTGAATTCTTGCTCTCTAGGATTAGGTAAAAGGCAAAGATGTCTATACACATTACTATGTTTAATATTTAACTGGTAGTGCTAGTCCACGCAATAAGGCAAAAAAAAAAAAGACATAGAAGACAAACACAGTAAAAGAAGCAAAATTATTTCTACTCACAGGCGATATAACTGCTCATGTAGAAAATTCTAAGAATTTACCAAAAAAGTTATCAAAAAATGTACCAAGTAAATGGATTTTTGGCAAGGTTACAAAATAAAAGGTCAAAATACCAAAATCAACTATTCTATGATGCAAGAAACAATCTGGAAATTGAAATTAAAAATAGTATAAAAATAGTAATACCAAAAGTATAAAATATTTAGATGAATTTAAGAAAGTATGTGCAAGACCTACTAACATGGCTGAGGGAAAATAAAGAAGACCTAAACAAATGGAGAGATATACCTTGTTTGTAGATGGGAACACTCAGTGTGAGTCAAAGATTCTTGATGGTAGCTTTATCCATATTTTCAACACAATCCCAATCACAATCTCACTACAAATATACTTTTTTATAGAAATTGAAAGGCTGAGCTTTGTATTGGTATAGGACTAGATATAAAGTCCAATGGACCATAATAGAGAACCCACAAAGAGTCTCACACACACACATTCAATTGATTTTTGATAAAGGTGCCAATGTAATTTAATAGGGTCTAGTGTCTTGACAACTGCTGACTATTTCCAAAAATGGTACTCTATCAGATAATCATGTGGGGGGAAAAAAAAATACATCTAGATCCTTACCTCACACATACACAAAAACTAACATGAAATGTTTCACACACTCAAATAAATGTATGAACTTGTAGAAAACTTGTAGACGAAAATTAAAGAAAATCTTTGAGATTTCATTTAAGCAGATTTTCTTAGGACACGAAATGCATGAACCACAAAGGAAAAAGAAAAAATAAACATAATTACGTTTAACATTTGCTCTTTAAATGACAACAATAAGAAAATAAAAATGCAAGTCTCAGACTTGGGTATCTGTACATCCTCATATTTAAGGACTTGTATCCAGAATATCCACAAAATGCTTACAATCAATAAGGGAAACAACCTGATTAAAAAACAATGGGCAAAAGATATGACAAGACATTTTATCTAATAAGATACATGAATAGCAAATGAGCATCTGAAAAGATAGTCATTAGGAAAATGCAAAATAAAACTAGAGTGAGATGCTATTACATATGCACTAGGATGGCTAAACTCAAAGAGTACCACAAATACCAAGTAAGAGAATGCAAAGCAACTGGAAATCTCATATACTCCTGATGGGGATGCAAAATAGTATAGCCACTTTGGTAAAGTTTGGCAGTTTCTTACTTACTAATAACCCTGTAACTACTTTTAGCTTTGAGAAATGAAAACATATATCCACACTGAAACTTGTAGACAAATATTCATTACTTGAATAGCCAAAACCAGGAAAACTCAAATGTCCACTGACTGATTAACAGATAAATCAACTTTGTTATATCCATTCACTGAACTAGTTTCAGGATTTAAAAGTTGCAAACTACTGATACATTTAGCAACACTAATGAATCTCAAAAATTTCATGCTAACTGACAGAAGTCAGATACTCACACTGGTCAGAATGGCCATCATCAAAAAATCTGCTAACAATAAATGCTGGAGATGGTATGGAGAAAAAGGAACCCTCTTGTACTGCTGATGGGAATGTAAATTGGTGCAGCCACTATGGAAAACAGTATGAAAGCTCCTTAGGCAACCAGGAGTAAAACTATCATATGACCCAACAATCCCACTACTGGGCATATACCCTGAAAAAACCATAATTGAAAAAGATACATGCACCCCAATGTTCACTGCAGCACTATTTACAATAGCTCTGGGACCATGGAAGCAACCTAGACATACACCAACAGATGAATGGATTAGAGAAGCTGTGGTACATGTATACAATGGAATATTACTCAGCCATAAAAAGGAACACATTTGAGTCAGTTCTATTGAGGTGGGTGTACCTAGAGCTATTATACAGAGTGATATAAGTCAGAAAGAGAAAATCAAATATCATGTATTAAAGCATATTTATGGAATCTAGAAAAATGGTTTTGATGAACCTACATGCAGGGCAGGAATAGAGATACAGAGATAGAGAACGGAGTTTGAATACAGTGGGGGAAGGAGAGGGTGGGACAAACTGAAAGAGTAGCGTTGAAACGTACATATTAGCGTTGTAAAACAGACAGCCAACAGGAAGTTGCTGTGTGACACAGGGAGCTCAACACAGTACTCTGTGACAACCAAGAGGTGTGGGATGGGGTAGGGGGTGAGGGGGAAGGTCAAGAGGGAGGGGACATAAGATACTCATGGCTGATTCACTTTTTATGGCAGAAGCCAACACGATATTGCAAAGCAATTATCCCCTGAATAAAAATAAACTTTTTAAAAAAGTATATATTGCATGATTCTAGTTATATAATGTTACTAACAAAATACATACTCATGGTTGCAAGGGACTTGGCAGTGGGGAGAGATACTTAACTGCAGAGGCATGAGAAAACTTGCTGAGATATCAAAAATGTTCTATATCTTGATTTTGGTAATGATTATACCACTCTGTAAACTTGGTACAACTCAGAGAGAACTCCACTTTTAAGAAAGTTTTTACCTCAATAAAGCCTATTTAAAAAAAAGAAGAAAAACACTCTCCTATATACCCCAACTTTACTGTGTGAGGATCAAATGATACACAGTTAGCTGACACTCGAACAACTTCACGGCTCAAGGTGTTGCCTTCTCTGCCCAGTTCAAAATTCAAGTATAATTTTAGAGTTGGCCTTCCAAATCCATGGTTCTAAATCTATGGATTCAGACAACCACGGACTATGTGATACTACATTTATTGGGGGGGGGGGGGAAACGCACATAAAGTGGAACCACACAATTCAAACCCCTGTTGTCAAAGAATGTAGTTAAATTTAGCTGAAGTTGATACACACTGATGTTAAAAGCTTTCTTAAAGGCCTTAAGAATTTGCATGATTGTTTCAAAATTTTATGGGTCTCTCAGATATCAAGGCCCTCAAGCTTTGTTAGTTCAAGCTTCAGTTCCTCACCTAAATAGATACAGGGACTTCCCGGCGCACAGTGGATGGGAAAGCGCCTGCCAATACAGGGGACATTGGGTTCAGTCTCTGGACCGGGAAGACTCCACATGCCTCAGAGCAACTAAGCACATGTACCACAACTTGTGAGCCTGCACTCTGGGGTCTGCAAGCTGCAACTGCTGAGCCCACGTGCCGAGAGAGCCTGTGCACTGCAACGAGAGAAGCCGTCACAGAAAGAAACCCGCGCACCACAGCGAAGAGCAGCCCCTGCTCGCTGCAACTAGAGAGCGCCCACGTGCAACAATGAACAGCCAGTGCAACCAGAAAATAATAATAAATAAATGCAGCAACCGATGAATTAACAAGAGTTGGCAGGAATATTCCTTAAAGCATAAAAGACTTAATTTAGTAAAAATGGTATTTATTCCATTCCCTCTGAGTCTTCTTCTGCAGGTTGCTATTTATAATACTGCCTACTGCTGAACTTTAGGCTATGCTATTTTATCAGACACAGACACCTTCTGACTCTTACCGGGGTTATTTCTTCTTCATTTTTTCCTGTAGGTTTTTTTAATATAAAGAAAATTTACTTATGTTAGGTAGAAGTATTTCATAAAACTCTTGAAGGAATATTACACCTTAAGTACAGACTTTTCTCCATGATCTTAGGAAGCAAGAACGGGGAAGAAACAAAAATGAAAATTACTGAGGGATGAAAAACCACACTTGTGCCTAACTTTTTAAAATCACTTTTGTCAAAGCTTTTGGTAGAATAAAGTTTTTTAAAATAAAGTTTCTATTTTAAACACAGGTGGAAGAGAAATCCTGTTTTATACTGAAAATCAACCTTCTTAAGTTTAACAGCAAAAATGTATAATCCCATACACTGCATGTGAGATGCTAATAGCCCTGGTAAGACATTAAATATCAAAAACTATAGAAAACTGATTTTTCTAATGACAAAAAGTGTCCTCTGAAATTATTTTCACTCCAATTTTTCACAGCTCTCACCAAAGTGAGAAAAATGGGTGTTCAGATATACAGCCTGGATTTTTTTTACTGAGGAAAAGAAAGGTAACCATATGTGTTGTATTTGTAAGAAAACAGTTTGGCAACAAATTGCTGAATGTAGAAGAAAATGAGAATAAAATAATTTTTTTGAACCAGAGGATAGCATCTGTTCTTATTCTTCAGAGACAAGGGAAAATCCTAAAATGTACTTTGCAAAAACATTTATATTTGAAAGGACGTTTTCTCCTAATAGAAACTAAAGCTCTAAACCTTTTCAATTTGGAAACACAAGTTCCAACTTACATGCAGAAATCTGCCATATTTATAGACAGATAATAGCCTTCATAGTAGAGCTCTACATGAGCTAGTAAAATTCATCAGGTAGGAATTGATAAGATCTTGTTAGATAAGCATTAGAATTATATTTGGTTATAATAGGATAATACCATAGTCTGTGACTTATGCCCAACCAATACTACTTTTCTAATATAAATGTAAATTCTACTTGCTTACAGGAGCTTTATTCATAATTGCCCAAAGCTGGAAGCAACCAAGATGTCCTTCAGTAGATGAATGGATAAACTGTGGTACATCCAATGAAACATTACTTAAGCACTAAAAAGAAATCAACTATCAAACCATGAAAAGACATTAAAGAATCTTAAACAATTATTATTAAGTGAAAGAAGCCAACCTGAAAAGGGTACATATTATATGATAACACTCTGGACAAGGCACAACCATGGAGGCAGCAAAAAGCTCAGCAGTTGTCAAGGGTCAGGGGATAAGAGGGAAGGATGAATAGGTAGAGTACAGGGAACTTTTAGGCAATGAAACTATAGAGTGTCATCTTCTGACACTATAATGGTAGACAATAGTAATTACATTTTTTCAAGACCTATTTGAATGTACAAAACCATTTATACCTAAAGT
This sequence comes from Bos indicus, assembly GCF_029378745.1. Taxonomy (NCBI): domain Eukaryota; kingdom Metazoa; phylum Chordata; class Mammalia; order Artiodactyla; family Bovidae; genus Bos; species Bos indicus. Next base: position 9,582,517 of record NC_091767.1, read on the forward strand.
AAATCGGGACTCTGGGTGATAATGTAGTTTCATAAAGTGCTAGATGCGAAGACTACGGGAGGCTGTGTGTGTGTGTGTGTGGAGGGGCAGGAGGTATATGGGAACTCTATACTTATAGCTCACTTTTGCTGTGAATATACAACTACCCTGAAACATAATGTTCATTTTTTTTAAAAGGTATATTGACATTTTAGTTGGTTTCTAGTGTCAGGTCTGAAGTTCTCTAATCAGGGAGAGGATCAATAGGTACAAAACTTTGTAAAGAAATTACTGTAGTTAAACTAAATATGTAGTGCTTTTATCCTTTGTTTTATTTTATGGTTGTTTGATTTTTGGCCATGCTACATGGCATGTGAGATCCTAATTCCCCAACCAGAGGTGGAACCCATGCCCTCTGCAGTGGAAGCATGAAGTCTTAACCACTGGACCACCAGGGAAGTCCCTATTCTTCATTTTAAAGATAAGGAAGAAAGGGAAAGTGATCTGAATTCAGCTGAAACATTTCTAAAACTGGTTCAGAGCTTCTCTTTATACAAATTCTTACATTTGGAGAATAAGAGTCATGAGGGAGGGGTAAAATGCACACTTGTTAAATGTACTTAGCTGTTTAAAAACAGAATGGAGTTTGACAACTAGAAAAGATACTTGGAAAACATTTGGTCAAACCCCACATCTTATAAATAAAGAAAATGAGGCTCAGCAAAGTTATGTGATTTGCCCTGGATCACAAGGCTATTTGACAGAAGGACTAGAATTTTGGCATTCAAAAGTTTAATGGTCATTTTCCCATTATACCACTACCATCCAAGAAAACAGAATTGGGGTAAATTTCTTAAAACTCAGAGAGGACTCTTTTTTTCTTCTTTTATGTATTTACTTTTTAAGAGGACATGAATCTAATTAGGATACCTATTTAGCTGATGAGCACACACTAAAGCATTGCCCACTTACCCACTTATTTTGCCAGCCTGATTTTCCCCAGAGGTCACCTAAGAAGAAAATCATGTCTTAATAATTCTCACACCCCAAGAAAATGTTTCACCCTGAACGTGAATATAAAACCTACATGTTTATTACTAAAGCAAAGACTATGTATGCTCCCCACCTTACCACTGTTAGTGAGAATTTTGAAACTTGCCCGATCTCTTACAGGGGTAAAAATCCACTCTCGGGAGCAGCTATGACTCTGTGAAAGAAGCTACAAATAACATGCTGGGAAATTCAGCAGGCACTGTTATTATATCCTGTTTATACTGTCATTTTTCCTATCAGTAGGATATTATTTATACAGACCCCACCTATGAACTTCTTGTTGATCTTATTATAGAAATCCTCCAAATCTATAAAAAGAAGCCTCTGTATTTTGTTTCTGGAACAAGCACATGTGTGGTAATTTTGCACCTCACTACACATTTTTATTTAGCATTTCCTTTTGTTATGCACCACTCATTCTCATTTTTACCCAAGGTTGATTTATTTCATTATGTCACATACTGGAGTTAAACTTAACTGACTCCAATCTAGGACAGATTCCAGAGCACCACATCTTTTATGTTGGGGGAGATTTCATCAGGTAGCTATTCTTCTAAGATAAACTTGACTAATTTGTTTAACAGGCAGAAAAATGTGCCAATATATTAATCAGGTGCCCCAGTGAGTGAGGCCCAAGTGCCTAGAAGCCTTTCTAACTTTGGCTTCTTTATCTCAGCTGGGTCAGTTATGAGGGCTAAGCTTTATACTAGTTCTCACTAACTTACTATTCTCTAGCTAGATCTCTTTTCTGGAATGAAAAGCATTGCTTCTGAGTTTAGCTGGATGGTTAGACAGGCTGAGTGGAAATGTGACATGGTAATACATGAGAAATACATGAATTCAGTAAGTAGACCAAAGGGACAATGAACCAATCTGGTTATAAATCATCCTTGAGCCCCTGCCTAACATAAACAATTGAATTAAAGCAGATAAAAGAAAAATGCAAATCCCTTAAGGGCAGAAATTCATGCTGCGTTTGTTGAGTAAGTAAGTATTTCCAGAGGGGAGGTATCACTGGAGAAAGTCACTGGGTAAATTTTCACATGTATACCTTGTGTTAGCTTCACTAGTACTCCTTTTCTAGGGAAACATGAGATCTTCAGAGAGTATGTGCAATGCTAGACTCTTTGAGAATGTTTAAGATCTCTGCTTTTAAAGACTACTACTCTAAAATGCAAACTGAAATGAAGTTTAACCTCTCAGGGTGGTAAACTAAGTGTATTAATTTCAGGCAAAAAAGAGAGGTCTACATGGGCTACAGTGATCAAAGAAGTCAAAATGAGGATAGTAACGAAGTAATGTTGATAAAGGGTTCCCTGCTGGTTCAGTGGTAAAGAATCCGCTTGCCAATGCAAGAGACTTGGGTTCAATCCCTGGGTTGGGAAGACCCTCTGGAGAAGGAAATGGCAACCCACTCCAATATTCTTGTCTGGGAAATCCCAGAGGCAGAGGAGCCTGGCGGGAGATAGCCCAGGGGGTCACAAAGAGTCAGACATCACTCAGCAACTCAACAACAACAACACTGATTAACAGGAATTGGTAAGACCAGGGTGAGCAGATGAAGGCAAGCTAGGCACAGTCAACGACTGTGAGCATCCAGGCGAACAGATACAGAAATGGCAAGTAGCTGAGTCCAGCTAGCAAGGATACTGAAAACAAGATGGCTATAAACAGCAGGCTGGAGTAGATTATAAAGAACTTCATTTTCCATACAATGGAGAACCAAAGATATATGAATGAACCCAAGTTTGGACTAGGAATGAAGAGGAGGAAGAGGCAGTGATATCACTTGGGGTGAGGCAGAAATGAGGGGAAGAACCTTTTAATGGTACCAAATCCTATGATTACAGTGGCAAAAGTCCATGAGTTCTAACAGACAACACATGGAAAAATTTCAACTCTTGCTTTCCTAAACAAGAGATGGCATCATGACGACTGTCACTGACTGAGACAATGCTAGACAATGCCAATCCATGGCAGTTAATGTCAGGAAAGCTCACCAGTTTCCTAGAACACTACTTCTCATGGCAAATCACCTGGTGATCTGGTTAAAATGTAAATTCTGATTCAGTAGGTTTAGGGTGGTACATTTCTAAATGTAGAAATTTCTCTAAATGGAGAAATGTAAATGGAGACAGACAGATGTACATAGAAATGTAAATGGAGAATTGGGTACATTCTCCCAATACTGCTATCCCACGGACTACATTTTAAATGGCAAGATGCTAAAACATCTTTAATTTCCCTTTCAAAAAAGGCAGTATTTGATGTATGGTATAGCTAATGCCTCAGATATGTCAAAGAAATTCCTTTTAGAGGTACTGTATTATAATTTGCATCAACTGGGTGACCTTAGATTCTTGGGTTGAAATTTAAGATTTCCAAAATCTCACGTTTCATTTTTAACCAAATGGTCAGTAATAACATTTGAGGAAAATGAGCTTCGATATGTATCAATGTCTAGAGAACAGAAATAGCATCTTAAAACTGGAAGGTGCTGATGGATTTCAAAGACACTGTTTTAAAGGTCCAAGATGATTCAAGATTCAGGGTATTCAAGAGATTCAGAAATATTTCCACTTGGGCAAAATCAACTTTATCATGCTGTTTATAACACTATAGTTTTTTCTTTTTTTCTTTTTTTTCTTTTTTAGGCTGGCAAACTATAAGATACTACTGCTTCTAATCTTGGGGGCTGAATTAAAAGTCCTGAGAGACAACTGATCTTTCCACAGTGCGTATCAGTGGGTTTTGATAAAACCCACTTAAACTGCCCTTATAATGCCCTTAGCACCACACCTTAATCCTTGAAGATAAAAGTAACATTTTAAGCATCCTATTGAAAAACAACTGAAGATTACAAAAATTAGATTCATAAATAGTTCTAGAGGAAGGGACATGCCTTTAACTTTTTTTTAAACCATGAACAGAAGTATCATTTATAAAATACTTTACTAGTGTAATATGTTACGCACATACTAAGACTGGGTGACCTTAGATTCTTGGGTTGAAATTTAAGATTTCCAAAATCTCATGTTTCATTTTTAACCAAATGGTCAGTAATAACATTTGAGGAAAATGAGCTTCGATATGTATCAATGTCTAGAGAACAGAAATAGCATCTTAAAACTGGAAGGTGCTGTTGAAGACCAGATTCAACTATTTCAATGTATTAATAGGAGAAACTGAGGTGCAAAGGCTAAAAAGGCCAAAGTCACAGAGATGCTACTGGAATGTTAAAAAAAAGAATGGGAGAAACAAATTAATTTTTATATCTGTTAATATACAACACACAACAATATATCAACTACAACATGTGTGTAGTTGAAAGAGTTTCTAGTTCCTCCCATGACTAAGACATAGTTGATTTTACTAAGCTCTTAGAAATTATTGCTGAGAAAAGAAGACTACAGACCAACAAAGAAAAGACATGCTACCCCCCAATTCAAGAACTTCATAAAAAATGCAATCTGAATAGAGAATGACACATATACACCACATACTCAGGATGGGGCTGCTGTTGGTTGGGTAACGTGATGGGATATAAAAAAATAAAGAGAAGACATTGGTAATTCTTATCTTCTCAGTTATGGTTTGAGAATATACATTTTCTTTCACATATGAAAAAGTGGTTAAAACACACAACATCCTTCACTCCCATGAATCTTTTTTTAATTGGTAAAATCAAGGAGTAGATTTGGAGGACTGTAAAGCTTTTAAAAATATGAAATGTTGAAAGCAGTTGGATGTGCATGTGTCATAAGCTCTGTCACAATTACAAGAAAACCAGAGAATCCTTTTTAGTCATAAAATAGGGAATTTTGTGCTTTTTACAAATGCTGTAAAATTTACTAGCACAAGATAAAAAAAAAAAAAATCACTGGAGAAGTTCCAAGATATCGGAGACAATGGGTTTTAAATCACAGGCATACATTATTATGCCTAAGTTGACAGATCTGCACTGCAATGCAGAAATGCAAGCAATATTCCAACATCTGCACTAGAAGGCAGAGACTAGACCAGATTCCAGAATAAAGGGCTCGTCAGCTCTTACCTGTTACCTGTGCAACAACTGCTTGGGAAATCCTCCGATTGGCAAGAAAGGCTTTGATTTCCTCTTTTATCACACTGCTGTCCCTCCTAACAAAAACAGAAGACAAGACCAACAATGTATGTTGAAGGTAGAAATCCTCATCTTTGCTAAGAAAGGTGAAGCAGAGAGGTGGGGAGAACATAGAAAGAAAGGACACAAAAATAAAGGTAAAACAGACCGAGCTTGTGGGAAAATATGAAATTAAAACAAACCAAGAAACACCAAATATTCAAGTCCTAAAACAGCACACCATCAGACAGACGCTTTAGTGAATGCCACAGTAGATGTAAGTCTCATACCAGAGACGGTTAATCGCATGCTGTGTATAATTCACATTAGGAACAAGCTGCCATATGGTATATGCAAATTTTCATTACTGGGGAATGAATGTATCTTATACAGACAGAAATCCTAGAAAAATAAAAAGCAGCAGCAACAACAACAAAAATTAGTTGTGAGTAGATTGTGGTTTTGCATGTTAACTATGCAACTGCATAAATCATGTTCAGTTCATTTGAAAACCTCTGTCAAAGGAACAGAAATCATCATTCTCACAACTGCTAAAATGCTGGCCATTTTAAGGTACTTTTTTGCCTTTTAATTTGCCTTCTTTGTCCTTAATAAACCAAAAAAATTTTAACCAGGGTGGGCTGAATATAAAATTTTAGTATAAAAGACACATTAATGTCCTAATACATGTAATACACAGGATACTTAATACTTAAAACTATACTATATTCTATGTCCTTGACATTACATATCATAGACCTAATTTTTCCTCCACGAAGACTCTTATAAATTTTTACTTATTTAAAAGTCCAAGAAATTCTCAAAAAGATGAGACATTCACTAGAATGACAATGAATGGGAACCAAGACAAACATAATACTGCAATGAAAATTATACCTAAAGCCTTAAAACTAATCAATTTCTCTTTGAATGTTCAAAAGAATCACACAAATGGATTTTTTGTTCAAGCTCAAAGTAACTGAATAGTGGTAACTTATGGTCTAATGCAGCTGATCAGCAAACTATGGCCCATAGACTAAATCTGGCCTCCCATCTGTTTTTATACAACCAATGAGCTAAAAGTAGTTTTCATGATGAACATTTGCAATCAATTTGAGACAGGGAATACTAACTTTGAACATGAATTGAGCAAAATATTATCCCCTTCTCACCAAAAAATTCTAATATTCTCTGTAGGCCTGTATCTTAAAGATGGTATTTGATGATCAATTATTATTCTATACTGAATTTTGCAAATAAAAATTTGTGATCATTTGCTTTCTCTCTTGTATATAAGTATCTATATCATGTCCTCGATTTTGCCTCTTGCCCACAAAGTCTAAAATGTTTTCCATCTAACCCTTTACAGAAAAGCTCTGCGGACTCCTGATCTCAGACAAAGGGACCATGAAATCTTTATACATTGCTTTGTGAACTGCAAACTCCTGACTGGAGCTCAAGTCTCTCTACAGATTATCTGGAATGAGAAAAGTAAAGTATCCTATCCCCAAAGAATCAGCAGTGATTTACTCAGAGCAGATTGGCAGTCCTTTGCTGAGGAGGAGCTAAGTGCTCTGTTGGTGAATTTCATGCTCCCTTTCAGGAATTCTGGAAAAGAGCAGAGAAGTGATGGTAGGGACAGCTTCCAATCTGGAGCTGCACAGTCTACTCTTCATCCACTGGTTGGAAATCCTAATCAAAAAGATTCCCAGAGGAAGAAAATAAAGAATCAGCAGCCTAATCCAGTACTTAAAGCTTCTCATACTGATCTAGATACTGGCCAAATTCCTTCCAAAATGCTTATTCATACTGGAAACATTTCTTTGAAAAATATGCATTCGTAATTTGAAATTTATATATCTGAAAGAAAAGGGCACAATACATTTAAAGGTCAAAATACCCGTCTACATTACCATCTGGCTCTCAAATATCCAACAACAGTCAGTAGAGCAAGAGATAAACTTCAGCAGTATCTATTTCAATTGGTTTATGTAAATAAAACAACCAAATTGTTTGGTTTCTGATACAGATGCAAAATTAAGCTGAAAAAATTTAAGTAAAGCATTGCATTCCAATGTACAGAATATCCTTCTAGGAAAATGAAAACTGAATTTAAGACAGTATTTAGTAAGGTTAAATAAAAATGAGCTTTTGTGGGGAAAATGATGAGATGGTATTTTCTTGACTATTGATTTAAATTGGAATTTAAATCAATTTATTTAAAATCAATTTCTCCTCGAGTAGAGACTAAGTCATAAGGAGGAGATAACACTCAATTATTCCAATAGGGCACATCCAGTTTGTGAATTATTCACAGCCCTGCGGTATGATATTAGCAAGCACTGCAGCAAGACAGAAGGAACCCCAAAAAGTCTGCAAAGGAGTAGAAGTTCATTTAACCCTCTGAGAGATTCTATTTTTAGTTACGTGGGAAGTTTCTAAATATCCATAATGAGTTTAAAAAACTAAAAATAAAAACCTCTTTACTCAACTGCTTTACCAGAAAGAAGCTTTTTCAAACTGAAGAAAAACAAAACTTAAAAGATAAAGGGTGTGCTTGGGCAAGTCATTTAATAAAGTTGGTTTCATCATCTGGTAAAATAAGAACAATAATATGCCCCCTACCCCATCACAAGGCTTTAAAGATTTTTCTACAAGCACTGAAATTAAAATTAAACGAAAATTATTATCAAATGTGTATACCTAATATATAAAATTTAAAAATCTTCAGTGTAAGACTTTTTGAAACTGTAAAAGCATTATATAAACAATGACTATCATTTTATAATACGCCAGAGAGAACTCCAGGAAAAAAAGAAACAAATGATCTGCTATAAGTACGTAAGACTGAAGTTAACATCTGTACTGGGTATTTTAAGGCAGCATGAAAAGATTTCTATAAAGTCATTTTAGATGCAAGTGTTCTGTCGTTTAGTTGGTTTCACTAGGTGGTTCCAAAATAGTAACAGCATTTAACCTTCTCTTATGTATTTCAAAAACTTCCATCCTACTGGGTTAAACCTGTTCTCTAAGCTTTCACATATTCCCCCTCATTCATTCCACCTTTAACAAACGACCTGCCACTCCTAATGTCCACATCATATCCTGTGAAATCACCAATTTCTTGGTGTGAAAATTCCTTCATTTACTCCAAATTTGTCTCACCTCTTACGCCTTACTTCCTCTGTCTAAAATTCGACATCTTTAAACAGAATGTATCCATTTTTCCACCCTTATAAGCTCTCACTATCCTCATGATTTCTACTTCTCCAGTCTTAACAGTAAAGTGAAGTGTAGGCTGATCTTTCTTTGATTCCATAGTTTTCTTCCAAGATAAGCTACCACTCTACTTCTATCTAATCACTTAGATACACTCAGTAATGCCTCTTCATGAAGTCACCCTTTTTAAAAGACATCTTAAAATAATAATCACCATCTAATCAGAGAAGTTTTCTCTGATCCTCAGAGCTAAAAAAAGATTGTTTCTTCTAATAGCTAACTTTAACCATTTCAAATATACATACCAATATATTACATGCAATTCTGTATTATAGTAGTTCCTGATCTGGTCTTATCTCTACTAGCAAAGTCCTTGAGCACAAAGATTGTGTCTTATTCATTATGGAGTTTGCATATATTAGAGCTTAATTTGCTCCATAAATGAAAAAATCTGTAGTTAAAGATAAAAGGTTATAAAATGGAAAACCTGATGTACATAATTTATTAAAAACAGCTCTAAATTCCTAATGTTAAATATGTTTAAGCTTCCCAAAACAGAATGGAAGAGAGTTATGTATACTAGCTCAAAATGGTAATGCTTTCTTTTCTCGAACAAAGACTATTAAAGACTGAATGTTTAAAAGTTGTATGCTTTAAGAACATCCAAATTTTCTTAGTTGATATACACTACACATTCTTTAAGACCTCTTAAAAGAAGTCATCTATCTCAAGACTTTCAGAGGTGGAGCAGTACCTACCAATACAGACTATTTCACTGGCGGAAAAACGTAACTAACTACACACAAATTCTTTCACATACGAATAGGAAACTGCTCCCTTTAATTTCTACTCATGGAGAAAAAGCATAATTTAGGAGCTTACAAGATAATGTTAAAATCTACTCTGTATGTGTAAACAACACGGTAACTGAATACTATGTCCTACAGAACATAAATCCCTACCTACATAAGTAAATAATCTATCAGGCATATAGATAATCAACTCGGAATAATGTCTCAGAATCCTAGATAAAATACTAAACACTCATGAAATTTAATATGTGGGTAATCAGGAATAACATCTTTTATATGACAAATTAATTCTGATAAGCCTCATTTCAATTGTTATTTTATACATACACAGTAGGACAATACACTTTGATATACACTATTAGCAGATATACATATACAACTATATATAAACATATATACTAATAGATGCATTTTAAAAATATTAACATGTAAAATCGGTCTTTATCCTAGCTCTTGGTTTTAAAGTCCTTCCTAAAATGTTACACTCAACAATTTGCTGAGAATCCACATTCTAGTTTCCCTTTGATTTTTTTCAAAACCCTGATCAATCCAAAAATGGAAAAAGTAGCAGTTACTTTCTTTCAAATTAATCAAATTAAAAAAAAAATTCTCCTTTGTGTACCTTGAAATTTTTAGGAGTTTAGTTTTTGGACCCAATGGATTATGAGATTTAAAAGCTAAATCTTAGGGTTGAGTGCTCTGGAGGCTGGGTAATGTGAGCATGAGCGAGGTGAATTACATGTGACATATGTAGGAAAGGAAGCAGGAAGGCATTTAGGTATCCGTTCTCCCTACCTAGAGTACAACCCTCTATATCATCAGAGTGTGGAGGGGGCAAAGGGGAGTGGAGCCCTATGTGGGCACAGGGTTCTCGGAAAGATTCGCTGCTCAAAACTCATTCCCTAACATTCGACCAAATAAAAATTCATTAGGCTACCCAAGGGAGTGACTTAAAGTGACAAATATCACTTAGGGGGAGAGTGGAGGATAAGTACATTAAGGCTTTCACACTTTGTCTTGAGTTATATTAATGATCATTCCTAAAATCTTATTGAAATCTACACACATGAAAAATGTATTTACAGAAGCAACAGACACCAGTCAGTGACAGACACACTGGAAATAAAGACATGGGTTAGAACTGAGCTCTGCCACTTAAGTTTTCTTGGGTCAGTTATTTAATTTTTGTGTATCTCAATATGTCTGCTCTACCTCACATATAGCATGGTTGTGATAATTAAAAGTGAAATAGTCATGCAATAAACTTCTCCCTCAAACCTGAGGACTGTGATTATTTGTAGACTTGAGAAAAATGAGAGATGGGCACAAAGGAAGAGTGAAGGTGTGGGGGAGGGTGCAACGACAGAGGACCACAGAGCGCCAGAAGGATCCATGAGACTGCTAGATGAGTAGAGGACAGCACAGGAGCAGTTCTAAGAAAGAAGTCATAAAATATCCTACCTATGCAACAAGGGGCAGTATGTAAATTAAGTACTGGCAACAATTACAAACACACACACACACATATATCTAATGATGAAACTTGAACGTGTGTACTTGCTGGATTTAACCATAAACCCTGTTGTCAAGCTTTTAGACCATTATACTCAAGTTTTAGACTCTGGACAATCTTCCAGAGACTTTTGTTAAAAATAAACTTTTCCCAAACTTCCCATTAGTCTAAAACACATCTGGGAATTAACTAATGCTTTTAAAGTCCACTAAATCTGATTAATTACAGCAACAACAACAACAACAAGGCTATCATCCTAACAAATTTTATTGTTGATACCCACTCTTCTTAGGACAATTAAAAACTAACCTCGTTACATGTTAACTATTAAAGTAATTTCCGTTTGCCCAAATGATCCTCTCTCTCAATCTTGACAGTGATGGAGATGTTAAATTCAAAATGAACATAAACTTCGGCCAGCTGTTTAAGCAAGGAAAATCAATGAAAAGCCACACTGATGTTTTTTTATACTTTTAAGTTTTACAAAGCTTAAATAACAGGTCCTGTAGGTGCTCTATGAAACCATTTATTACAGGAATTACATTGGAATCTAGATGCAACAGTCCATTTAGCCCAAAATTCCCTATATGGCAGTTCCACCCTAAATGTAAATTCAGGACAGTTTGTTCAAAAGATTATTTTACCTCCGTGGTACTACAGACCTTTCAGATGGCAATATTAAGTCACCATTATACTATCTTAAACGCCTACAGTGTTATAGAAGAACTATAACTCATAATTATAAGTTAAAATTTTATTTCTGACATATTCCTGCTACAGTTTCTTTCATATAAACCACAACAAATCTATCTGCAGGCTCTCTTCCCTACTACAGCAGTGCTAATCTCCCGAAAATAATGCTTGTTATCTCTTTCCTACAGACCTCTTAAAAAAAAATCCTTTAATTTCCATCATGTTAAACATAAAATCATGTACATGTAATTCAAATCTGTCCCAAACCTGTACTGGCCTCCCAATATACTATTCTTGTCACCATATATAGCCAATCTGCAGTTCTTAGAAGACTAAACATGTCTTGCCTTTTCTATCTGTTACTATTCCCTTAACTTTAAATAAACTTCCTATATTTCAAAACAGAAGCTATCCTTTAAAGTTTAGCTCAAATTCATTTATTCACTTGACATAATAAGCCCTTAATATGTCCCAAGGACAGTTCTAGATTCCGGAGACACAAAAATGGAAAGCACAGCAGTGCTGCCCTCAAAGTGTCTCAGCTTCAGGGTGAAGCCCTTTAATTACCTCTGTTGAAACTGGACTTCTTCAGGGTTTCAAATTCAAGGTGCTTACACTTATCTTATAATAGATGACATTAAATTTCTGTGTGTGTGTGTGTGTGTGTGTACACAGCATCTACTGCAAAAATCAGAACTTCAGTTTCTTAGGAACAGAAACCATGTCTATTTTTCTTAAGAACACTGCTTTTTAAATAATAGATGCTCAAAATTAGTTTGTCAATTAGCATGTTGGAGGGAAAAATTAAGAGTATACATATTATTACAAAAACATCCTACCTCTCAGAGAAAGTACTTACAATGCATTTAAGGCTTACAACATATTTGTTAGCAATTCATAAAATTCAGAAGTTAGAAATAAGAGCCATAAAGAGAAAGAAAGCTAACCTTTGCTTACATAACAGAATGTAAAGACTTATAAAGCAGCAAAGAGAAAGAACTTAGGTAGAGAAAAAAAATTTTTTGAATTAAAAACATAAAAACTTTAATTTTTTCTTTATCACCAAAGGGGAAGAGGGAAGCCACAGTTGTCATATGCAAAGAGCTGAAATACAGCTTTATTACTCAAAATCAGTCTAAGCACATAATATTTGGAGGACTCTAAATAAGAAAGAAACTAACCTCATTAATTCCTCCACTTTATCATCTACATCTAGGTCCTCTTCTGAGGCTTCAAAACTGTATGACCTCTGACCCATGCTGTTAGCATGGTAGCGAGTTGGTGACATCTTCCCATTGGACGTGGATAATCGCTCGTTATTCTCCCTCCCGTTCTGATTGGTAGTACAAGGCTGTGGGGAGGTGTCGTAACTATTGCTAGGTGACGGGGACATGCCCGAATGCTGGGTCTGCGTGGAAGCTGTAGCTGTAGAGGAAGATGCTGGAACATTGTTGGTACTATTCCCATATGAACTTCCTCCATAGCTGGACCTTCTTCCAAACTTGTCGCTATGTTCTTGATCAAGGCGGTCCAGAGTTTCCAAGGCATGGAGAATTTCATGTTTAGTCATTCCAGTACGCCGGAGGCGCTGGAGCAGATCTATCTGCTCTATGGTAAATCTGGGTTCATCTGTATAGTGAGACATGGTTTCCAGCAAACTAAAAAAAATAAAATAAAATAGTCCCTTTATTTATAATATCTACCAAAGAATGTATCATTATGTATTGAGAATGAACACAGACAAAATATTTCTCTATCAACGTCTTTACTGAAAATGACTAACACATGATTAAGGGTAATACTTTGTTTTATAGGCAAAACTGACCTAGGAATTCTGTAACTTTTATTTGGCATAGACAAAAACAATTTGGTAAGCTTAGCCCAAGTAAATAACTAATAACTAGCAAAAATATTTAAATGGAAACATGATAGGGGCATATAAAAAAACTTAATAAGCACCATTTCACCCACCACTTTGCAATTTCATGAGTATTTCATCTCTGTAATGTATTCTCTCTATGTAGTTATCTCAAGAAATGGATCTTGGGTGGTTGTGTCCCCAATGACCTATTCATTTTTGGTGGGAAACTGCTTCCATATTATGCTTCCTTTAACTAACACAAGGTACTGCAGTGCACCAGAAAGTGCCTCAGAGTCGATGACAATATTAAGTTTAAGGGAATTGTCAAATATCATAAAAACTCTCACCATTCGAATTCCTTTCTTATAAAACTTGACTTTGTACCGAAGATTCTTTTAAGTGGGAATTTCTTCTATTTTTATGGTTCTAATGCCAAATAGGTTGCATGGCATGCAGCAGGCTCTCAGTTAAGTGTTTGCTGATGAAAATAAATGTCAAAGAACTTTCTCCTCCTTTCCAGGTAAACTTCTACTGAGTCAGTTCTCCTAAGCTCTTGGAGATCAGTTTCTCTATCCCTCTATAAGAGACTTCCCTGGTGGCTCAGAGGGTAAAGAGTCTGTCTGCAAGGCAGGAGACCTGGGTTCGATCCCTGGGTCAGGAAGATCCCTTGGAGAAGGGAATGGCAACCTACGCCAGTATTCTTGCCTGGAGAATTCCATGGACAGAGGAGCTCAGTGGGCTACAGTCCATGGGGTCACATGGAGTCGGATATGACTAAGTGACTACCATACACACACACATATCCCTCTATAAAAATTTACTGAATATTCACTCTAGGCCAGCACTGGGCAAGAGTTTCATGTCATACAATCTCAGTTCCTCATAACAACACTCTATGGTAATTTTTTTTTAGTACTACACTGACTGACGACCGTTGAGGAAACTAAGGCTCACAATGGTTTTGTATCTTGGAAAAAGTCTCATTAAGACATAGGAAAAAAGATTTAAACCTAGATCTTACTGACTCCAAAAGCATGCATATATGGCAGAAATTATTGGAATCAAATGATATGGGACACAGGCTTTTGTCCTTTTTTAAGTTACCAATTTAAACCACTTAGACAAAACCACTCCACTGAGGGACTAGGGATTCTAGTAACAGCTTTTTTTAATATTTAAAATCTTTAGTCCATATAGAATTTGTATTTACTGAATGAGTGTGAAAGGATTTGAGCTTTATTCTTCCACAAAAGGATAGTTCACTTGTCCAATACGCTTTATCAAGTAGTACATCTCTTCCTCTCTGGTCTGAAACACCAACTTTATCGTATACGAAAACTCCACACGAATCTGTATCTACCTTTGGAGTAACTGTTTTGCCTTCCAAGTCCTTTTAAAAAATAAGCAGGCAGAAATCTATAACTTTTACGTGAAGTCATTCTAGTTTTAGAGATCAGCTCATTAAAAATAAAAACAGACATTCTGCAGGTCTAAAATAATATGCTGCAGGTTTTTGTGTCCATGGGCCACACTGTCTGCCTTCTGCCTATTTACATTTCCTTTTGCTCTCTTCCAATATTCATTTGTAACAAGCTATTCATCATAAAAATCCTGTTTTCATGATTATTACATTCTTTCCTGATTGTTTTCTTCCTCCAAGATTTTATAATGAAAAATTTTAAACCCACAGAAAAGGTGACATATATACCTATGGCGGATTCATTTTGATATTTGGCAAAACTAATACAATTATGTAAAGTTTAAAAATAAAATAAAATTAGAAAAAAAAAAAAAGTGAAAAAAAAAAAGCTGACATACACTAATCATCGAGATTTTACCATTAGTATTTTACTTGCTTTACCACATAATCTATCCACGCTCTATAAATCCCTCTATTCGTTTCATTTTTTGATGCATTTCAAAATCAGTGACAGACATCTGTATCTCTCTCCTTAAATCCTTCCACATGTAGATCATTAGCTAGAGCTCAGTATTTGTTCAGGTATTTTTTTCTATTGAAGTAAAATTTACATAAAATAAAATATGCAAATCTTACATTTACCATTCTTTTGAGTTCTGAGAAGTACATCCACCTGTGAAATTAAATCCCTCGGAAGATACAGAATATTATCATTACCCAGGAAGTTCCATAGTGCTCCTTCCTGGTCAGTCCCCATTCTCTCTCCTCAGAGGTGACCACTGCTCAGATTTTTTCTCATGACAGAGGTTAATTTTTTCTGTTCCAGAACCTCATACAAATGGAATTTCTATGTACTCTTTTGTGTAAGGCTTCTTTCAGTATGAAGTTTTTGAGATTCATCTATGATGTTGTATGTATCAGCAGTTTATGTTTTTTTATTGCTGAAGAGTACTTTATTGTAGGAATATACCACAGGTTTGTTTAGCTGTTCTATTTCAGACGCTTGGAATGACAATTACTAGCTATTCTAAAGCTCTGGCTATTACAGTTGTACTCTACTTTCTTTCTTGTCAGCTTCGTATATATGCCCCCCTCCCCCATCCCCAACCCATAATATATCATTGACTAGTTGGGTGAGAGAGAAAAACATATAACTTTCAACCAGAGTAATTCATTTATTTTTTCTCCTGATGTCAACAGAAGAGTATACCTTGCTTAACATAAATGCTCTACTATTAAAATAATATGCAGCACTGGTAATGTTTTGTTGCATGCTAGTTACGTTACACAGGTGCATAATATGTGAACATTCCCCAAGCTGTACACTACTAATTCGTACATTTTTCGGTAGGTATATTATATTCAAAATTTGCTGAAAGAGCTGTGTAGACTTTTCTGAATGGCTTATAAGAGACACTTGACACTATAGTTTTATCTTAACCCTCAGCCCTTGCTCGTTTCTAGTGCTTAGTAACATATTAGTTCTTAATACCAGGAAGTTCTTTTTAAAAGTAGCTGCCCCTTAGTAATCCAAATAATTTACCCTTTAACTTACTGATTTGGTAAATTCAGGTTTCTATATATTCTTTTCTCTTGAAAATGGAGTTGTTCACTGCTAACTTTAGTCTTCATGCTTTCAAAACATGTCATAAACAGACCTTATTTTATATATGAGATGTCAAGCTCTGTTTTATTTTGCAGACAAAAAAAAAAAATCATGATATTTTCCTATCCCATTTATATCAGAGCTAATAGTATTCTATATGTAACTTTTCAAACCTCCCTCTGTATGGGGCAGCACTCTGCATATCAGTATAAAACTAAAATGAATTATGTGAATTTAACCTGTTAACTGAAAAGTATCCACCATAAAGCTTATATTAGACCGACCAGAACTAAAGATTCCACAGTATCTAAAACAATGTATTTATGTCATTTCAGTCATTGATTATGGGAACCACTTTATTTTTTGCTATGCTGCATAGTTTGTGGGACCTTGGTTCCCTGCTGGACCACCAGCGAATTCCCTACGGAAACCCATTGTAAAAGTGGTTAATTCAAAAGTCGTAAAAGAAGATAAAAGAAGGCACCTATTATTTTGTCCTCCCAGAATGTCTGTTTCCAACCACATGTTCTTGGAAAGGATGAAAGTGAAAAGTGGAAGTGTTAGTAGCTAAGGTGTCCAACTCTTTGCGACCCCATGGACTGTATCCCGCCAGGCTCCTCTGTCCATGGAATTCTCCAGGCAAGAATAATGGAGTGGTTCCCATTCCCTTCTCCAAGGAATCTTCCAAATCTTTACCATCCAGGCCACCAGGGAAGCCCTGCCACTCAAAATGCCCTACCTTCTGGCCAACAGTGTGGGCACACAAGGAAACAGTCATGCTCTTCTCAAAATATGCAGGTTAGAGTGGCAGGAAAATGGACAGTCACTGTAACTGTGGTCAGCTGCAAGAAGATGTTAGTCTGGTATATTCCTCACCATGTAGAAGGAGCTAGTTTGTAGGAAAATAAGGCAGGCATAATAAGAAATGCAGGGCAAAGTGGAAAACTCTACAGTATTCACATCCCTTGTTCTAGTCATTCCTAAGCCCCTACTACATCCCTGCTCTTCTTCTTATATTGTCGTGTAACAGCATGAAAGTGAAAGTGTTAGTCACTCAGTCATGTCCAACTCTCTGCAATCCCATGGACTGTAGCCTACAAGGCTCCTCTGTCCATGGGATTCTCCAAGCAAGAATACTGGAATGGGTTGCCATCCACTTCTCCAGGGGATCTTCCTGACCCAGGGACTGAACCCAGGTCTTCTGCATTGAAGGCAGACTCTTTACCATCTGAGCCAACAGGGAAACAGTTTAAGTTCACACAGACTTCCCTTTATGCTTCACTTTGTTTAAATTAGACGTATGTGCCCAGCACCAACAGAGGTCCCTAATACAAAGACATACCTAAAGTAAAAAGATCTACAATTGCTAGAGCAAAATCTATGACTGCTCTAGAGCACAGTGGGATAATGAGCAGGATCAAATCATACATGTGACATTGAAGGCACAATATTTTATTGAGAAAATGCCAAGATTAGAAGCTCGCTTAGATACTGAGAATAATATTCCAATGTGCATTAACATAAACAAAGGCACACATCCTGTCATTTTCAAATTTTATTTCTTACAATTCACCTAGTTTAAGCACATCATCATGAGATTATGGCAATAATGACCTAGAAAGGTCATCTATGTCCATGATACCAGCAATTCTTTCACAACAGAAAAAGATAACATGTAAAAACTGAATTAATTTTCCTATATAACACAAGAACTATTCACAGGATAAGGAACATCTTTCACTTTAAATTACTCATCTGAATGCAGACTCAGGCCAACAATAATTGAAAATGATGTGAGAAGAATTTCGACACTGTAATAACACAGACAATGTTAAAGGCATAAAAGAACAATTAAATTCAGGAATTATGGCTCAGTTCACAAAGTGACATTCTAAAACACCATACTATTAAGACCATAATAGTAAACCATTTATACAATTAATTTTATCTCTACCTGTATATGTAAACCCTTCTTGAATAAGTCTTGAGGTTCAGAACAAACTTTAACTAAATCCTAGAAACATGTAGAGGAAAGAAGGTTAAAGCATACACAAATGCCTAATCTTGAAATCATTTGTGCAAAAATGACAGAACCACCTTACTTGTAAAGTATCAACAGCTAATAAGATTTTACTGGATAACAGTATTTTCTTGAGCTGGACTCTGCTGTCTTTATCTTTTTATCTAGAATGACTAGGCAAAATATGGTACAGTCATATATTAGTTTTGTCATTCATGGTATTTATTCCATGATGATTTAACACATTATAGAGTCAATCATAATATTAACCAACTAAAGACATACTAAAGGCTCTTTGTACTATTTATGGCACATTACTCTCACAACTATTATTACCATCAAAGGAATGGCAGTTTTAAAGTAAGAAAATGACAAGAGTAAGAAATGAAGATTTGCTGGGGACTGAGCTTACAATATGGAAAAGTGATTCTGTAATTCAAACCAATGGGAGAACTGACTAATGCAAAAGAACAAAGGCTATCACTATAGGTAAAGAGCATAAAAATGTTCTTTTCAAAATATGTAGATTTTGAGAAAAATAAGATTATATTCAATTCATAATTACACTTTAATAGTTAATTACCACTAATTAAGGTTGAGATTTTTAAATAATAGCCATCTATATACAATGTGGAAAATAAAATCCAAGTAAAAACATGAAAGTCTATAGAGGGAGATATAAATTAGGTGTGGAATCAGAGAATAGGAGACCATTTAGACAAAAATAATTCAATTAACATTTACTGAGATTTCCCCAGTGGCTCAGTGGTAAAGAATTTGCCCGCCTATGCGGGAGATGCAGGTTCCATCCCTGGGTCAGGAAGATTCCCTGGTGAAGGAAATGGCAACCCACTCCAGTATTCTTGCCAGGATAATTCCATGGATAGAGGGGCCTGGTGGACTACAGTCCATGGGGTTGCAAAGAGTCAGACATGATTTAGGGATTAAACAACAACATTTACTGAATAACCTTTGTGTGTCAGACTACATACAACGGAAAAAGGATGCAACAAGGCACAAATAAGGCAAAAAAAAAAAAAAAAAGGGCAAAATAAGGTAAAAAAAAAAAAAAAGCCTCACAATGCTTACATTCTAATGGCTATGGTGAACAGCCATCAACAAATAAACTGTACTTTTTAAAACAGGGAAAATTAGGCCCAAAGCAACAGAGTATCATCCCTTTCCCAAGCACACAACTATTCAGCAGCACCTCAGGCCACACTTCACACCACCTGGTCTATTCCAGAGACTTTCTGATGTACTATAAAGTCAACAAGAGAAGAAAAATGTTTAACAAAAAAATCTAAGTAACAAGGAAAATCTACCATTCTTCCACTTACTGGATTACAGAACTGACAACCAGAACAGAAGGAATTTAATTGAAATGTAGACTGAACCAAATTTTTAAAAAATACTTACGTTAAAGATGCGTTTAATGAGCTAATAGATACTTTATCTTCTCTAATATCTGAAATTCCCAGAATACTTCTGTTCAGAGGCCTATTTAATATGAACTAGTGGTTACAGCTGATATCCTAGCACAAAAAATCTCTCAACATAATACCACTATCCAATTTGTATTTTTTGCCAGGCTCCAAAGAAAAGCTACCAACTGTATTAGCTAATAGGCATAACTAGGCTTATTATCCCCAGCAGGTAAAGAAAATGGCTTTGGTGCTTAGGAGTTTGCATACAAAAGGCAGCACTAAAGTAACATTCTACCAATATTCTGCTTGTCACAAGGAAGTTAATACTAGCCATCTGTTTCACAAATTTCTAGGCTATTAAGCACTTTAAAATTATAAGTAATTTTATGTTCAACTGAAAATCTATGTTAGACTTCAAAGTTGAAAACAGAAATAGTAAAAGACAAAGGTTATATAGATCTGAAAATTCATTCCTTACCACATAACTATGAAAAAATTATTTCAACTCTACAAATCACTGCTATCACTTCTGTACTATAATATAATGCTTTCTTAACTTTATTAAAACAATAGAGAAGATGAAAATTAAGAGGAGAACTAGATACTCACACCACTGGGAAGGAACTGAGCATGCTTTACATGAGGGGAAGTAATGTCCTTGCTAGAGATGATCAGCGTTATTCATCATTCTGTAGGAAAAAAGAGAATTCAGAAACACTGAAATCAAATACTGAATAAAAACGTTAATTATATAATTTAAGGATTAACAGTTAACATCAAATAACCAGGTTTTTAAAAATTACTTTTTATTTCAAATAAACATCTATTTTAAAGATAGAAAAATACTTTTTAAAGCTTTCAAATTACTCACTTGGAAAAACGAAAATCATCCCTGAAGTTTATCTGTTACCAGATACCACCCAAGGAAACAGATTTAAACATGAAATGGAATATATATATACACACAATATTGTGACATTCAGGATAACTTGTTGATAAGAACTCCAGTACACTTACGTAGAATCCTATAAAAAAAAAACATACCACAGCATGATTGAAGCTAACAGTCTTAACTGGGGGGTAAAACCTGGGGTGCAGTTCCAAGTCTATTTTTTATTTTGTTGTTGTTTAGTCACTAAGTCACATCCGACTATCTGTGACTCCACGGACTGTGGCCCGCCAGGCTCCTCTACCCATGCAACTTCCCAGGCAGGAATACTGGAGTGGGTTGCCATTGCCTTCTCCAGGGGATCTTCCTGACCCGGGGATCAAACCGATGTCTCCTGCATTGGCACTGCGTCTTTACCACTGAGCCACCAGGGAAGCCCATTATTTATTTTCCTGCTAGCCAAATCTTACAGTGACTTAATTTCTCTGAGTCTCAATTCCACATGCATAAAACAGAGGTAATAGGGAACTACTTCAAAAAGTTACAAGAGTTTAAAACATTTTTTAAATGGTGGTGATGAAGTACTTCACAAATTATCAAGTAGCAGGGGCTTTTACTACTAATTTTAAAAAGACACCAATAACGGTGTCCATTCCTGAACAGGCTTAAATTAATAATGGAGCGAGTTCAGTACTTCTGTCTTCTGATTAACATTCTACTGCTTTATTCAGCGTTCAGACGCTGTGACCCCGTTTAAATCACACGTAGGTCTTAACAAAAAATGAAATCTACTATTCACAGTTTAGGAACTAAAGATCATGTATTACCGACGGCACTTATTAGCAGTTTCAAACCACAATATATGGGAACTATTTCCATTAACTGCAAGTTAATATTATAAAATAGATGAAAGCCAAAAATGTTGATGTCAAAAACTCTCACATTAAAATACACATTCAGCACTGAATTATATTAAGCAAGACCAAAGTGTCTAACAGTGACTAATGATATATGTGAAATGTACACGGTAAAGTTAGAAACCTTTCACATTTGCATATTCTAAACTGTAGCTTTAATGAATTTCCTGCTGTAGTTAATTTTCTTGCTGACGTGAGAAATACTGGTCCTAAATGGCAGATATAAAACACAAAGAAAACCTCCTAAAAATACTGTTGATTGCATTTCCTGGACAAAACACCAACAACAAGCCACACATGGATTACTGGTCAATATATATATATTTTTTCACTCGTGCTCAAGTTTAGTTAAAATATACTAAATACTAGTCCTGAAATAGAAACAAGGTCATAACATGAGTAAGATATGGTCCCAGTAGTGTAAGAGCTTATTAAACTATGGGGAGGTGGTGCAGGGGAGTAAAACAAAAATAACACACACACACACACACATCTCCAATAAAAGGCATTAAGACTAAAAATACAAGATTTATGAGCACAGCAATTCAGAAATTAATTGGTTACAGAGAACTGGAAAGACTTCTTTAAGTGAGATCTCAGCTGTTATTTGAAGTTTAGAATAAGACTTCCACCAAATCAAACTGTGAAGGGAAGTTAGAATCAGTGCAAGAAAGAATCAGGAAGAGGAAACAGTTTAAAAAAAGATTATGAAGGATGTTTAGGGACTAAGTAGACCTATCTTGTTGGCCTTTAACATGTATGTATGAGGAACAGACAGGTAGAAAGGAAGGAATTCCACAGTCTATGAAGGGCTCATAAATGCCTTGCAGTATTTCTGATCTTAATTCTATAAATATGAGAATACCACCACAACTGAATCAGACAATCTAGGGGGAAAATCACCAAAGACCTTCATTTCACAGATGAGGAAACGGAGATTAAGACACTGATACAGACCTGTGTAAGTGCAAATCACTGAATTTATGTCATTTATATTCCAGACATAAGTGGACTAGAAATAATACATAAAAATAAAACATTCAAAGGACAGAAGATCAAGCAAGTTGCTGTGAGTTCTCTGCTCTCAGCTTCAGTATCATAGAGCGTTCCTAGCGTAAGAGACAGATTTTTTAAATTGACAGATTAAAACTGTGTATTACAACACATCATTAGAATGGCTATAATTTAAAAAAAAAAAAAAAACAGAAAATAACAAGTATTGCCACAGATGTGGATAAAATAAAATCTTTGTGTGCTCTGATGAAAAATACAAAATGGAGGGTACTGCTATGTAAAATAGTATGGTGGTTTCTTAAAAAATGTAAACTTAGAATTATCATGAGATCTGCAACTTCAATTCCAAGTATGTACGCAGAAATGAAAGCGGGGACTCGAACATATATTTGTACACCTAAGTTCATAGCAGCATAGTCACAAAAGCCAAAAGGTGGAAACAAATATCTATCAACGGATGAATGGCTAAGCAAAATGTGATACATGCATATAAGGGAATATTAGTCTACCTTAAAAAAGAAGGAAATATTGACATGCTAACATCAATGAACACCAAAGGCATTACACTAAGTGAAAGAAGCCAGGCACAAAAGGCCAAATACTGTACAATTCCACTTCTACAAGATATTTACAGTCTTCAAACTCAGGGACAGAAAGAAGACTGGTTCTTAAAGGGGGCTGGGGAAGGACGAGTTACTGTTTAATGGTGCGAAGTTTTAGATTGGGAAGATGAGAAAAAGTTCTGGAGATGGATGACAGTGATGGCTGTACAACAATGTTTATTGTACTTAGTGTCATGAACTGTTTGCTTTAAAACTGTTAAAATGGTAAATTTAATATTATCTATGCTTTATTACTGCAAAAAGGAGAGTGTTACAGTAAAAGAAAACACTTTATTAAAAGGTATCAGGGATAAAAGTTTAGGGATGCTGGATCATATTTAAGCACCTAGCTATAAAAAGCAAGTAAGCTATAAAAGATAAAAAAAAATCACCTACTTATTGGACTTCTCATCTATTATACTTAAAAGAGAAAGACCTGAATAAAGTTCACAGATGACTGAGAGAATTCTGTACCAACAAAGCTTACATTTTGATATAAGAAAAACACTGCAAATATGCAAGAGTTCAGAGAGTGTATTTCCTCAGTTACCTCAACTGAGACACATAATATAAAAAATTAAGAAAAATGTGCAAAAACATTTTTACTTATAAACAAGATGAACTAGATAATCTTTGGATCAAAGAAATCAAAATCTTTATTTTATTTGAAATGGTTTTAGTGTTCTGCTACATAGGGCATGCAATAAATACACATTACATATATGTGTGTGTTTTTCCACATAGAGAAATCTGATCTGTGTAAGAGATCCAGTAATGGTGGTTACTGTAAGTACAGGGTGAGAACTGGACAGATTCGGAAAAGGGTGGGAAGGGAAGTCTTCTCAGAGAACTGTATCATTTTAACCATATGAATGTTATTGCTCAGTCAGTAAATCAAATTAATAAAAATAGGAATTAAAAGAAGGAGCCCACTGAACCCTTTGTAAATTCAACACTAACTTGAAGATTATAGCAAACTAATAA
Organism: Bos indicus; assembly: GCF_029378745.1. NCBI lineage: Eukaryota > Metazoa > Chordata > Mammalia > Artiodactyla > Bovidae > Bos > Bos indicus. The sequence continues at coordinate 9,606,628 of NC_091767.1, forward strand.
GACATAAGAATGAATTAACTGGAATAAATACTGGAATGAAAGAGAAATATACACCTTTTTGCTAATGATCTAAAGGAACACCTAAAAAATGTAAGCTATTCTAGTGAAAAAAAAAAAAGCTGAAATTTTTTGTTAAGAAGTATGATACACTTTAATTTAAAAAATTGTCGCTAGTTTAGCAGGAGACAGCTAGAAAAACAGGAAAAAAAATGCATTAATCATACTAGTAACATTTTCCCAATACTTATAAATAGCTGTATTGAGAAAAAGGCTCCCCCCAACAATTAAAGTTTAAAAATAGGAACTTAAAATTAGAAAAAAAGAAGTCCAAGAACCTCCAAGAAAATCAAACAAAGGAGAAAACCAGAAGTGGACTTCACTGGCCGGACAACAGAACAAACACAAAAGAAAATAAACAAATCCATACGACCCTGGGGACAGACACACAGAAGCAACGAAGAGAGTAAAGAACTGAATGACTCCAGAACGCACAAGAAAATATACAAGCCAAAGGCTACATTTTAGTTCAACAAGCTGCTTTTGAACTGTGGTGTTGGAGAAGACTCTTGAGAGTCCCTTGGACTGCAAGAGATCCAACCAGTCCATCCTAAAGGAGATTAGTCCTGAATATTCATTGGAAGGACTGATGTTGAAGCTGAAACTCCAGTACTCTGGCCACCTGATGTGAAGAGTTGACTCATTGGAAAAGACCCTGATGCTGGGAGGGATTGGGGGCAGGAGGAGAAGGGGACAACAGAGGATGAGATGACTGGATGGCATCACTGACTCGATGGACATGAGTTTGGGTAAACTCCGGGAGTTGGTGATGGACAGGGAGGCCTGGCGTGCTGCGATTCATGGGGTCCCAGAGAGTCGGACATGACTGAATGACTGACCTGAACTGAAATGAGGATAACTTATCATCTAGCAAGAAATCAGATCTTTATCTTAAATTATATATAAAAATTTAAATTCCAGTTGCAATAGACATAAATCTATAAAACTCAGACACATTCTACAACAAAATTTAGAAGATCAAAGAGAAGAAACTTTAAAAGGTACACATAAGAGTTTAAAATTTCCTACTACAAGAAAATCATAAAGTAAAGAATTTTTTTAAAAAAGTCCTTGTCATCACAAGCGACTGGAATGCAAAACTAAGAAGTAAAGAGATAACTGGAATAACAGGCAGGTCTGGCTTTGGAGTACAAAATGAAGCAGGGCAAAGGCTAACAGAATTTTGCCAAGAGAACGCACTGGTCATAGCTTTAACAACACATGGACATCACCAGATGGTCAACACCAAAATCAGATTATGTTCTTTGCAGCTGAAGATGGAGAAGCTCTATACAGACAGCAAAAACAAGACTGGGAGCTGACTGTGGCTCAGATCATGAACTCCTTACTGCCAAATTCAGACTTAAATTGAAGGAAGTATGGAAAACTACTAGACCATTCAAGTATGACCTAAGTCAAATCCCTTATGATTATACAGGGGAAGTGATGAATAAATTCAAGGGATTAGATCTGGTAGACAGAGTGCCTGAAGAACTATGGACGGAGGTTTGAAACACTGTACAGGAGGCAATAATTAAAACCATCCGCAAGAAAAAGAAATACAAAAATACAAAATGGTAGTCTGACAAGGCCTTACAAATAGCTGAGAAAAGAGAAGCAAAAGGCAAAGGAGAAAAGGAATGATACACCCATTTGAATGCAGAGATCCAAAGAACAGCAAGGAGAGACAAGAAAGCCTTTCTAAATGAACAATGCAAAGAAATAACGGAAAACAACAGAATGGGAAAGACTAGAGATCTCTTCAAGAAAATCAGAGATACCAAGGGAACATTTCATGCAAAGATGAGCACAATAAAGGACAGAAATGATACGGACCTAACAGAAGCAAAAGGTATTAAGAAGTGGCAAGAATACACAGAAGAACTATACAAACAATGTCTTAATGACTCAGATAACGACGATGGTGTGATCACTCACATAGAGTCAGACATCCTGTAGGGTGAAGTCAACTAGGCCTTAGGAAGCACTGTACATGAACTGAAAACTTCCAGATGTTCAAGCTGGATTTAGAAAAGGCAGAGGAACCAGAGATCAAATTGCCAACATCCACTGGATTATCAAAAAAGCAAGAGAGTTCCAGAAAAACATCTGCTTCATTAACTCTGCTAAAGCCTTTGAGTGTGGGGATCACAACAAACTGTGGAAAATTCTTCAAGAGACAAGAATACCAGACCACCTTACCTATCTCCTGTGAAACCTGTATGCAGGTCAAGAATGAACAGTTAGAACTGGACATGGAAAAATGAACTAGTTCCAAATTGGGAAAGAAGAACGTCAAGGCTGTATATTGTCACCTTGTTTACTTAACTTACATGTAGAGTACATCATGCGAAATGTTGGGCTGGATGAAGCTCAAGCTGGAATCAAGACTGCCAGGAGAAATATCACTCACCTCAGATATGCAGATGACACCACCCTTATGGCAGAAAGCCATAAGGAACTAAAGAGGCTCTTGATGAAGGTGAAAGAGGAGAAGAGAAATATTTGGCTTAAAACTCAACATTCAAAAAACTATGATCATGGCATCCGGTCCCATCACTTCACGGGAAATAGATGGAGAAACAATGAAAACAGTGACAGACTTTATTTTCTTGGACTCCAAAATCACTGCAGATGGTGATTGCAGCCATGAAATTAAAAGACGCTAGCTCCTTGGAAGAAAAGTTATGACAAACCTAGACAGGGTGTTAAAAAGCAGAGACACCTTTGCCGAAAAAGGTCCGCGTAGTCAAAGCTATGGTTTTTCCAGCAGTCATGTATGGATGTGAGAGTTGGACTATAAAGAAAGCTGAGCACCAAAGAACTGATGCTTTTGAACTGTGGTGTTGGAGAAGACTCTTGAGAGTCCCTTGGACTGCAAGGAGATCCAATCAGTCAATTCTAAAGGAAATCAATCCTGAATATTCATTGAAAGGACTGATGCTGAAGCTGCAGCTCCAATACTTTGGCCACCTGATATGAAGAGCCAACTCTCTGCAAAAGACACTGATGCTGGGAAACATAGAAGGCAGGAAGAGAAGGGGACAACAGAGGATGAGATGGTTGGATGGCATCACAAACTCGATGAATATAAGTTTGAGCAAGCTCAGGGAGATGGTGAAGGACAGGGAAGCCTGGCATGCTGCAGTCCATGGGGTCGCAAAGAATCAGACACAACTGAGCAACTTAACCAAAAAAAAAACTACAAGCAAATCAGAAAAAATATTTGACATGTAGAGAAAGAATAGATCCAAGCTGTCATTGTTTATTTTAAAAAACACTCAAATTTACTAGAAGTCAGAGAAATAATAATTAATTTAATAATGAGATACAACTTCAGCAAAAATTTAAAAGATTGATAATATGTCCTCAAAGGGTACGGTCATTTCACTGGTCTAAGGACAAAGTCCTTTTGGAAAGAAATCTGGCAACATAAATTGAAATTTAAAGTATTTACACTTTTGAGTCCCTTGGACTGCAAGGATATCCACCAGTCCATCCTAAAGGAAATCAGTCCTGAATAGTCCTTGGAAGGACCTATGTTGAAGCTGAAACTCCAATACTTTGGCGACCTGATGTGAAGAGCAGACTCACTGGAAAAGACCCTGATGCTGGGAAAGACTGAAGGACGACAGAGGATGATATGGTTGGATGACATCACTGACTCAATAGACAGGAGTTTGAGAAAACTCCGGGACCTGGTGATGGACAGGGAGACCTGGCATGCTGCAGTCTGTGGGGTCACAAAGAGTCGGACTCGACTGAGCAACTGAACTGAACTTAACGAGTAGTCCTATTTCTGGGAATCTATCATATAGAAACAAAAGTAATCATACACAATACGTACAAGGATGTTTATTGTCATTTATTTTCCTATTTCTTGTCTCCATAAACAGAACTGTTTCAGTCCATACAAGAATGGCTGAATAAATGACAATATACTTTGATCAATGAACACAATGCAATCAAGTAGAGTTTTATCAGGTGACTTGGTGGGATTTGCACATTGCCACATTGAGTTAAAAAATAAACAGCAAAATGCAATCAAATGAGTATGATGAGATTTAAAAAGAAAACCTATAAGAACAAAAGTGAAAGTTGCTCAGTGGTGTCTGACTCTTTGCCACCCCATGGACTATACAGCCTATGGAATTCTCCAGGCCAAAATACTACAGTGGGTAACCTATCCCTTCTCCAGCAGATCTTCCCAAGCCAGCAATCCAACCGGGGTCTCCTGCATTGCAGGCAGACTCTTTACCAACAAAAACAGTCCTTTTATAGGCGTGTCTCTTGTCAGTATGTTTATTGACATACATACATACACGAACATGGAGAAAAAATAAGTAGTCAACAGGTATTGGAGGTGGGGTTAAGGATGAGGGTGTACATAGCGAATATGTGTAAGGAAGGACAAATGCATCTATGCAATAGTTAAAGATACATTAATGCAAACAAATTGTAAACATTCCTACTATCAGAACTGGACTCAAATATCAAATAATGATTTTAGGGTTGTAAAAATGCAACACAATGTCAGGTTTTTCCATAATGAAAAAGTCTGTTGTCAGCATTGATGATCCTTGAAGAAAAAATGTAACCTGGAAAATCCATTAGGAATAAGAACTGGTAGATGGTGGTAAACAGGTTCTTTTTATTCTAGCTTTTCTCTTTAATATAAAAAGTATTAAACCATATAAGATAAAGGAGAATTTCAAAAGATACAAAATAAAAGTTAAGTCTGTCTTCTATCCCAAACTCCTTTTTCTCTTCCACTGAGACATTATACAGTTCCTTCATACATCTTTGAACACTGAAGTGTAACTTTAGGGTAAATTCCCAGTAGAGGAATCATTATGAAAAAAAGCATATACCTTGTAAACTATGATAAAGAGATTTCATCAAATGGCCTCCCTAAAGAAGATCAATTTATACTCCTACCTTCAGGAAATGCTTAACTGTGAATCCAGTATGTCACTGGTGATTTAAAATTGAATTTACATTGTGCAGTTTGGTATGTATCTTGTTTTATTCAATAATGGTAAACATAGAAAGGGCAGAATATTTTAAGAAAGCAAAGCACAAGAGAAAGGGAAGAGTTTGCTCTAACAGCACAGGCAGCAAGTAAGTCATCAAAGGAAGAGGTAACAGGACACTGCTAAGGCCAACTAGTGAGGCCTGTAAGCTCAGCTCTGGATATCCAAAAAGATCTCTCAGAAGTTCAAAACAGCCATTACAGAGCTCCTTTACTGCTCTTTTAGCACCTGACACAGAAACCACTGTTATCCATCGAAAATACCAATTTACAGTAAAATAAAAAAATGTGTAAATATACAGAGATACATAAGCCTTACAATCCTGTAAGTTTGATACTATTAGTACTTTGAATTTAATGATGAGGACGTAAAATTCCTTCCTTGCTGGATGCACATTAAACACACACACAGATATATAAATGCAGCACATGGAGGTTAAAAAAAAGGTCATAAAACTGCACCAGAATAAAAAGAACATTTCTCCCCTTTAATCCTCAGTCCTCTGTAAAAAGATAAATACTATTAAGTTTCTTGTAAATCCTTACAAATATAAAAATTAAGAACTTAATATACTATATATCTAACATAGAATTCTTTCTTAAATGGTGGTTTTTAAAAACTTTTTAATATGAAAATTTGTAAACATGTACAAAGCCAGAATAATAAATGTTTAGGTACCCATCACCCTCCTTGAAAAATTATCTCTTTCTTGTTCCCCTGGCTCCAAAGGGTATTTTCAGGCCAATTTCAGATATCTTATCATTTTAACATGCAATTCTCTTCAAATTTCAGTATCTGGTTTCCAAACCCAGAGTACATAAGACATAGGAACTTAGAAAGGGACAGTTCAGTTCAGCTCAGTCGCTCAGTCGTGTTCAACTCTTTGCGACCCCATAGACTGCAGCACACCAGGCTATCACCAACTCTCAGAGCTTGCTCAAACTCATGACCTTTTAGTCGGTGATGCCACCCAACCACCTCATCCTCTGTCGCTCTGATGTCTCCTTCTCCTTCTGCCTTCAGTCTTTCCCAGCATCAGGCCTTTTTCCAATCAGTCAGTTGTTCACATCAAGTAGCCAAAGTATTGGGAGTTTCAGCTTCAGCATCAGTCCTTCCAATGAATATTCAGATTGATTTCCTTTAGGATGAACTGGTTGGATCTCCTTGCAGTCCAAGGGACTCTCAAGCGTCTTCTCCAACACCATAGGTCAAAAGCATCAATTCTTCAGCACTCAGCTTTCTTTATAGACCAACTTTCACATCCATACATGACTACTGGATAAACCACAGCTTTGACTACATGGACCTTTGTCGGCAAAGTGATGTCTCTGCTTTTTAATATGCTGTCTAGGTTGGTCATAGCATTTCTTCCAAGGAGCAAGCACCTTTCAATTTCACGGCAGCAGTCACCATCTGCAGTGATTTTGGAGCCTCCAAAAATAAAGTTTCCACTGTTTCCCCAACTATTTATGCCATGAAGTGATGGGACCAGATGCCATGATCTTAGTTTTCTGAATGTTGAGTTTAAGCCAACTTTTTCACTCTCCTCTTTCACTTTCATCAGGAGGCTCTTTAGTTCTTCGCTTTCTGCCACAAGGGTGGTGTCATCTGCGTATCTGAGGTTATTGCTATTTCTCCCAGCAGTCTTGATTCTAGCTTGTGCTTCATCCAGCCCAGCATTTCGCATGACATATTCTGCATAAGTTCAATAAGCACGGTGACAATATACAGCCTTGATGTACTCCTTTCCCAATTTGGAACCAGTCTGTTGTTCCATGTCCAGTTCTAACTGTTGCTTCTTGACCTCCATACAGATTTTCTCAGGAGGCAGGTCAGGTGGTCTGGTATTCCCATCTCTTTCAGAATTTTCCAGTTTGTTGTGATCCACACAGTCAAAGGCTTTGGTGTAGTCAATAAAGCAGAAGTAGATGTTTTTCTGGAACTCTCTTGCTTTTTTGATAATCCAACAGATGTTGGCAATTTGATCTCTGGTTCCTCTGCCTCTTCTAAATGCAGCTTGAACATCTGGAAGTTCACAATTCATGTACTGTTGAAGCCTAGTTTGGAAAATTTTGAGCATTACTTTGCTACCGTGTGAGATGTGTGCAACTGTGCAGTAGTTTGAACATTCTTTGGCATTGCCTTTCTTTGGGATTGGAACGAAAACTGACCTTTTCCATACTGAGTGCAGCACTTTCACAACATCATCTTTTAGGATTTGAAAGAGCTCAACTGAAATTCCATCACCTCCACTAGCTTTGTTCGTAGTAATGCTTTCTAAGGCCCACTTGACTTCGGAAATGGAGAAGGGAATGGCAAACCACTTGAGGATTCTTGTCTTGAGAACCCCATGAACAGTATGAAAAGGCAGCAAGTGACACAAAGGGTATAAAAAGGCTTTACCACAGGGGGAAGGGGGGGTGGGCGGAAATGACAGCTACCTGAAAAGAGCAAAATAACTAAAAAACTAATTACAGATATATACACGTAATACCCACTTATCAAATAGTTCAAATCATGTTTAGGATCTTCATTTTTAAAAGACAGGTAAGTATGTGATCGATTTGTTTTTAAAAGCTGAAGTGGTTAAAACAAAGGTTTTCATTTTAGGAAGTTAATCAGGTGTTTCACATGTGTCAAACATTTTTCCCTGAACAAAGCCAGATAAGTGAGGCCTTACTGCAATGAATGGTTGGTGACATGTGAGGAAAACCAACCAGATATTAGGAATTAAAGACTCACCTAAATTTGAATACTATTAATAATCTTTCAAATGATGCTTCTAGGTAGCCAGGTTAAAACTGGAAACAACTACTAACTGTAAATAACAACTACTGTGCTTAGTTGCTCAGTCGTGTCTGAATCTATGCGACCCCCTGGACTATAGCCCGCCAGGCTCCTCTGCCCATGGGATTCTCCAGTCAAGAATACTGGAGTGGGTTGCCATGCCCTCCTCCAAGGGATCTTCCCAAACCAAGGAACTAAACCCAGGTCTCCTGAATTGCAGGTGGATTCTTTACCATTTGAGCCACCAGGAAAACCCAATAGCAACTACTATTGGGTAGCAGTAGCTTGCCCAGGCTTCCCAGGTGGCCCATTTAAAGAATACTACTCTGGGCCAAGTCTCCCTGGTAGCTCAGTAAGAATCTGCCTGTAATGTAGGAGACTTGTGTTCGATCCCTGGGTCAGGAAGATCCCTTGGAGGAAAAAATGGCAACCCACTCCAGTAATCTTGCCTGGGAAATCTCATGGACAGAGGAGTCTAGCAGGCTACCATCCATGGGGTCGCAAAAGAGTTGGACACAATTTAGCAACTAAACAACAACTATCACCCTTGGCCAACACTCACTGGTTAAGTGCTTTACATATACAAACTCATTCAATCTCACCATCCTCTGAGGTAGATAACTAAGACAAGACACCACTTGCCCAGGGCTTCCCAGACGGCCCTGCTAAGTCGCTTCAGTCATGCCTGACTCTGTGTGACCCCAGAGACAGCAGCCCACCAGGCTCCACTGTCCCTGGGATTCTCCAGGCAAGAGCACTGGAATGGGTTGCCATTTCCTTCTCCAATGCATGAAAGTGAAAAGTGAAAGTGAAGTCGATCAGTCGTGTCCGACTCCTAAAACAAACAAACAAACAACAACAACCCATCTGCCAATGCAGGAGACATGAGATGTGGGTTCGATCCCCAGGTCAGGCAGGTCTCCTGGAGGAGGGCATGACAATTCACTCCAGTATTTTTGCCTGGAGAACTCCATGGACAGAGGATCCTGGCAGACTACAATCCTTGGGGTGGCAAAGAGTCAGGCACGACTGAAGTGACTTAGCACGCACACACCACTTGCCCAAGGTCAATCAACTAATGACTTCCCTTTTCTTATTAGAACTGTAACCGAAGTACTTATGTTAGTCTTACTCTTTCTTCAAAATATAAGATTAGCGATATAATTTTATCATTTCTGTGGAGCAAATGTTTACTTGTGTTAAGTACCATGCAACAAGCTGGTCAACAGATACACCACTAAGATACTAATGATGTTCCTCTTATGTTTTACTCATTATGATTCACTACTTAAGGCTGTATACCATGGAGAGTTTTATTCCCAAAGAATTAGTACATATACGACTTGTCAAACTTTTAAAGACAGAAATACTCATGTAGCTCCTCCTACATTTCCAATGACAGGAAGTTTAATGTAGAGTTTTGCTGATAAAGATACTCTTTTAACAGACTCTAACTTTTTTAATAACTTCAAGCCACTTATCCGACTGAATCGATAAAGACTACATTTCTTTTCTTTTCCACAAGGCAGTGTTTTAAATGTCTGTAAAATCTTCACAAAGAGTCTCCATGCTAAACAGTCCCAGTCATGATTCCAGTTTGACATGGTTTCCTTGTTTGTCATTATCTAATCTTCTTTTAAAAAGCGGGTCTCCCCACATTCAGCACAGACTTCTGCAGAGAACCTAACCAGAGCAGGATACAGGGAACTATTAGTTTTCTTGTTCTGAACCCAAAATTGTGTTACTTTCTCCCACCACCAAGTCATTTTTGTGAGTGTATTAAGTTTGCAGACAAAACTTCTGCACATTCATTAAAGAAGCAGTGATTAAACATCAAAGAGACAAATGAACTGATTCAGGCTTTTATCCAGGCTTCCCTTTCCTAAACTTGAGGCTTTTTTTGTTTTTAAAAGCAAAATAGTTTCATTTTTGCTTTTTTTTTCTTGTATGTAAATATTACTATTTGATATATATATTTTATTTGTCTATTATCTGTGTCATTATTGTCTATTTTCTGCATGTACTCTTAAAGTAGTACCTGGAATATAACAAGCACTGTTTATTACCGAACTAACTCACAAACGGAGAAGGCAACGGCAACCCACTCCAGTATTCTTGCCCGGAGAATCCCATAAGCGGAGGAGCCTGGTAGGCTGCAGTCCATGGGATCCCGAAGAGTCGGACATGATTGAGTGACTTCACTTTCACTTTTCACTTTCGTGCACTGGAGAAGGAAACGGCAACTCACTCCAGTGTTCTTGCCTGGAGAATCCCAGGGATGGGGGAGCCTGATGGGCTGCCATCTATGGGGTCACACAGAGTTGGACATGACTGAAGTGACTTAGCAGCAGCAACTCACAAACAGATGGAAGAGGGTGGAACATGCATATCCTTTTGGCTTCTGGGAAGCAATCTCTAAACTACTACACTTCACTGCTAAATGACCTTAACACCTTATCAAGAAATACACAATCAGAAGAGCCATAACTACCACGTGCCCTCTAGAATTTACTATGTCAATCTAATACAGGAATTATAGCCTTTGATTACTTTTAAGATATGCAGTGCTTTTGATGTTACCCTCTATGTTTCCTCTGCTTTTCCATTCTAAAATAATTATATAACCTGAAAATAAAACTACACATCTCCCCATCATTAATACTAAATGTGGACTGTGAAGAAGGCTGAGCGCCGAAGAATTGATGCTTTTGAACCGTGGTGTTGGAGAAGACTCTTAAGAGTCCCTTGGACTGCAAGGAGATCCAACCAGTCCATTCTGAAGAAGATCAGCCCTGGGATTTCTTTGGAAGGAATGATGCTAAAGCTGAAACTCCAGTACTTTGGCCACCTCATGCGAAGAGTTGACTCATTGGAAAAGACTCTGATGCTGGGAGGGATTGGGGGCAGGAGGAGAAGGGGACGACAGAGGATGAGATGGCTGGATGGCATCACTGACTCGATGGATGTGAGTCTCAGTGAACTCCGGGAGTTGGTGATGGACAGGGAGGCCTGGCGTGCTGCTATTCATGGGGTCGCAAAGAGTCGGACATGACTGAGCAACTGATCTGATCTGATCTGAAAGGAAATCGGTCCTGAGTATTCACTGGAAAGATAGACGCTGAAGCTGAAACTCCAATATGTTGGCCACTTGATGTGAAGAGCTGACTCACTGGAAAAGACCCTGATGCTGGGAAAGATTGAGGGCAGGAGGAGAAGGGGATGACAGAGGATGAGATGGTTGGATGGGATCACCGACTCAACGGACATGAGTTTGAGTCAACTCCGGGAGTTGGGTACGGACAGGGAGGCCTGGCATGCTGCAGTTCACGGGATCGCAAAGAGTTGGACACGACTGAGCGACTGAACTGAACTGAAGATATGTCTGGGGTTTCCCGGTGGGTAAAGAACAGTGCCTGCCAATGCAGGAAACACCGGTTCAATCCCTGGGTTGGCAAGATCCCCTGGAGAAAGAAATGGCAACCCACTTCAGTATTCTTGCCTGGCAAATCCCATGGACAGAGGAACCTGGCTATAGTCCATGGGGTTGCAAAGGAGTCAGGCATGACTTAACGCCTAACCAACAATAAGATATGTCTACTTCAAGGGAACTCATATAATAGACATTGGTCAAAACAATTCATAAATATTCTCAAACTAGTCTTCTCTCTAAAAGTAATGTCCTCCTTTACCTAGTAAGTACTTGTGCCAGCCAAGGAGTTCCCATAGCCCTGCAAAAAAATGAATGCTTCCTTCCGCCTTTCCTTTCCACCAATTTCAGAGACTCTTATAAGACGGCAAACTTTTGCAAAACTCTCTGCTAGTAGGGTACCACAAATATATTTCTGCCATATTACATTATAATTCATATACAAATCTGTCTCTCTCCTAAAATGTGAGCTTCTTAAGAGCAAGGATTATTTATCAACTGCTGTAGTTCCAGCTCCTACTGTATTGTGGGGCTTCCCTGGGGTGGCAAAGAGTCAGATGCGGCTGAGTGACTAACACTACTCCTACTGCCAAGGTATAAACAGTAAATAAATCTTTGCTTAGTTAAGAAATGGTTGAAAATGTCTATTTTCAAGTCTCTTCAAACAAAATAATCTTAACAGTCCTGATCCTTGAAATTAACAGCAAAAAGATGTTACTAAATTAAAAATTAATGTAATTGGATTATTTTCCAAGAAAACTAATAAGCATTTATTAAATACTGAATATGTCCTATAGGCCAAAGGATAAGCAAATGCTAAAGATACAAAAACAGAGCTCTGCTCTTGATAGCAGGGTAAGTAATATTAATGTTCCCAAAGAGATATTCTGTCATTGGTTTACAATCGACATTCAGTGTCCTTGGAGCCAAACTCTGTTAGGACTGTTGATGTCCCTTAGGGAGCTAACAATACTGGATGGAGAACTCAGCAGTCCAAGAGTTCCATGTTGAATAGGCCAAGACAGTTCTCCAGAGTTCACTACCACAGGAAAACAGCGATTTGAACGGCAAGAGTCTCCTGTCATCATTATAAATAAATTTTAAAGTCTGTGTGACTACCATTCAAATATCCCCAAAACAAAGACACATAAAAAACATTACTATTGGCATACATCTAGAATATCTCAACGTTAAAATATAACAATTTACTCACAGAACCAATCCAGATGCTCCCATCTATTGCTCAAACTTTCATGTGCCTTTGAAGCCTCTATTCTCTTCTGCAGGAAGATTATATTAACACACTGATAATTTCCAGAACAGTAACTTGTGATTCTGCATTTCTGGATGATCCAATATCTTCCTTACCATTTTGCATTTCCCCTATCTCAGCAGTTTTCCCAGGTTTAATAAATGAAATAACAATGGAATTGAAGTAAGATACTTCATTAAGCTAGAATAAAGTGACTCATAAAATCTTATATTAAACTGGAATTGATGTTAACAATCTTTCCTAAATACCTCAGCTTACAGAGGGGGAAAAAAAAAATCTGATAATTGGAGCCAGAAACCCTGATGCCCAGATTACTGCTTACACAAATTTACCAACAAATAAAAGCAAATATTCCCATCAGTCATTCAGAAACTCAGGGTCTATTTAAATGTATGTCACTTAAAAGTTTTGTTAAGAATTCAGAATTATGACAAGTGTGCAAACAGAAGTTGTCCCATAGTGGGACTTAGGCAAGTATTTCTTACAGAAGGAGAAATCAAATTTAACATATTTTGGGAAATACTATCTTAAGAAGTGTTTGTTAGACACTTTCCCCAGAGGAACTTCTTTTATGCCTCAATACTGCAGGGTTTTGCATTCATTCATTTACGCTTTTACCAAATACCTACTGAGCACCTAGTATACGCTAGGCACTGAAAAGTACAGCAGTGAACAAAATAAAACTGTGTTCACATAAAACCTTACATTTCTGTGGTAAAAGACAAATTTTAAAAAAGAGTCAATCATATAGTATTCAGATCATGATAAATACAATAGAGAAAAATAAAGCTGGGAACGAATTCAGGATTATAATTTTTAAATAGGAAGAAAGCCATGTAGATATAGGAGAAAGGACATTTAAGGTCAAGACCTTGACACAGAAATTGTCTACTATGTTCAAAGAATAGCGCCAAGGACAGTGTGGCCAGAGTTAAATGGGCAAAGGATAGCATAGTAGAACATGGAAACTGGGGGTTACTGGGAGGACAAGATCAAAGAGGAATCTGTAACTGAAAATTTCTGTTAAAAATATGAAATATTACGTAGTTAGACTGGGGTTGAATCAATAGCCTAGGGATGACTCAACTTAATAGGAAACTTATCATGAATTGCTAACAGTAGAATTTCTAACATCAACAGGTTGCCAGAGAGATGTTATTTTTAGACATTCCCAGCATCCATTAAATTATACTTCTGAGAGCATTATCAACTACTTTTATAAATGACTAGCTTTGAAGCATACCCTTGTCAATTTACTAGGAGGTGAGTGCTGAAAAGGGGATGAAGAAGGCTGAGGACAAGGGAATTCATGTTTCCCACTGCAGAGAGGTGAAGACATGCTTTATCTCTTGTATCTCAGGAGGTATGCTAATATATAATTCAAAATAGGAAGACAGTCAATCAGATTGTTTCCAAGTAAAAGCTATGGTCAAACAAATTTCAGGGAGCCTATCTATACTTTATTCACTACTTATAATACGTAAGCATCCCAAGGACAAGTTTCTTTTATTTTTTACATTTTTCCACAGTCTACCATTGTTAGGCCCTCACATTTTGTATCGTCTGACTGAACAGACAAAAACATACCTCAAGTCATGAGGACAGGCTCTGCACCTGAGCTGGGGAGCACGCAACTTTCTCATACTTCTGCCTTTGAAAACCTGGGGCTTGGAAAGCAAAGGAAATCATTTTTAAAAAAATGAAGACAACCCACAGGATGGAAGAAAATATTTACTAACAATGTGACTGACGAGGGATTAGTCTTCAAAATTTACAAAGAGCTAATGTGGCTCAATATCCAAAAAACAAAAAACAAAACGCAAAACCCTAAACAATCCAATCAAAAAGAGGGCAAAAGACCTAAAGAGATAATTCTTCAAAGACATACAGCCAGCCAACAGGCACATGAAAAAATGCTTAGCATCATTAATTATTAAAGAAATGCAAATTAAAACTATAATGAGGTTATCACCTCACACCAGTAAGAATGCCCATCATCAAAAAAATCAACCAACAATAAATGCTCGAGAGGGTGTGAAGAAAGGGGAACCTTCCTATACTGTTGGTGGGAATGTAAACTGGTACAGCTACTATGAAGAACAGTATGGAAGTTCCATAAGAAACTAAAAATACAGCAACCAAATCATCAACCAAATGATCTAGCAATCCCATTCCTGGGCATACATCTGGAGGAAAAACATGATTCGAAAAAATACATACAGCCGAGGGTTTGCTGCAGCATTGTTTACAATAACCAAAACCATGGAAACAACCTAAAACATCCATCAACAGATGAAAGGATAAAGGAGGTGTAGTATACATACTCAGTAGAACATTACTCAGCCATTAAAAAGAATAAAATACTGCCATTTGCAGCAAATGAATGGTCTTAGACATCATGCTAAGTGAAGTCAAAGACAAGTATCATATGATGTTTACATGCAGAATCTAAAGTGAGTGAAGTAAATAAGTGAAGTCGCTCAGTCATGTCCGACTCTTTGCGACCCCATGGACTATAGCCTACCAGGCTCCTCTGTCCATGGGATTTTCCAGGCAATAGTACTGGAGTGGATTGCCATTTCCTTCTCCAGGGGATCTTCCTGACCCAGGGATCGAACCCAGGTCTCCTGCATTGTAGACAGACACTTTACTGTCTGAGCCTAAAAAAATGATACAAATGAACTTATTTACAAATTAGAAACAAGTTCACAGAATGAACTTCTGGTTACCAGGGAGGAAGGGTAGGGAGGAGGGATAGTTAGGGAGTTTGGGGTTGACAGGTATACTCTGCTAATATTTATAACAGAAAATCAACAACGACCTACAGTATAACACAGGGAACACTGCTCAGTATTCTATAACAACCTCTATGGGAAAAAATTTGAAAAAGAATAGATACATGTATATGTATAACTGAGTCACTTTGCTGTATACCTGAAACACAACACTGTGAATCAACTATTCTCCTACATAAAATAAAAATTAAAGCAAAAAACAAAAACCAAAACCCTCAGGCTTCAGACAACCATCCTATTTTCTCTATTTCTTTTTTCCTTCATGTTTTCCCCATGATCTGGTCATCCCAGCATGATTATGTATTCCACTCCAGATTCATAATGGCTTATCTCAGTTTTATCTGCTAAAGTCTTCATGTATTTCAAACCCCTTATTCTGAATTATTTTCCTCAGATACCTATGTAAAGTTCAGGAGTTCTCCAACTATATGGAGAAGCATAATGTATAATGTACCATGGAAATAGTATTAATATTGTAAATTACTTACTATATCCTTCTGAATACAATCAGCTTTCAAAACGCACCCTCTATACTACAGATCTATGTCTAATTATAGGTGGTAAGACTTCTTCAATCTTTAGAATAATTTCCAGACTCAGATCTGTTTTAAATTCTTTTATGTTTAACCAGCATCAAAAAATGTGCTGACTCTGTATCCCATGCTCCTTATTACGCCTTTTCATATGAGTTAATATATAAATAAAAAATCTTAAAATACTTACCAAGCTCTTTCATATTAAAGATAATCTCTATGAAAGGTAGAAAATGATTCAGTCTTAAAATTCTACGGTTATACTTTTTGCCATATTCCCAGATATCATGTTAGATAACATCAAGATATTAATATAATTGATAGGCTGTCATTTTAAACTGAAGTTTATAGCTAGAAAAATCCACTCTTTACAAGGAGAACTAAAATAAAACACAAGTACAAGCTAAACCAAATTAATGTTAATTAACCTCCTTAGTAGGTTCTTTTATCTGTGACCTTCTGTATCTTCCTTGAGACTTCCTCTTTCTGCTGGATTAATGCCATGGTTTCCAACTGCCTTCTCTGGCTCCATCCTTATTCTTGTTACACATAGTTAATTTTTCTAAGGTGCAAAAAAAAAAAAAACACCCAACTGGGAGTAGGACAGAGGAGTACACAGTAAGAGATTTGGACCATGACTGCTTTGTGTTTGAAATCCCAGGTTCTACCCCTTGTTAGTAGTTTGACCTTGTACAAATGTCTTATCCTGTTAAACTCTGGTTTCCTCCTTGGCAAACTGCGGACCATGTCATTTACTTCAAAGAGTCACTACGAGGACTCAACAGGATACAAAAAAAAAAAAGGTTCCTTATGGAGGCACCCAGAAATGTTAGCCTCCGTGTTCCTTTGTAAGTCTGAAGCAGCAATCTTTCATAAAGGTTATTACACCTGAGGGGAAAAATGATTTAAGGTGAGTAGCAGAAAAGCAATGCAAAGGCTGGTATTGAGAGTACTTGCTTTCTAATATGGGAATTTACTTGGAAAACTAAACTATGATGAGAAAGTGGTTTCATGAGTACACAGAAATCCCAATTTGGCAGACAGCTCTCTGCCAAGAACTGCTTGGACAAGGCTTGTTTCCCCCAAGTAACCGCAAGGACTCCCTATCCCAAGTTTTATCCCACAATTCAGTTTTGTTTTTCTTAACAGTGCCTGTAAGGTGGTGCTAGTGGTAAAGAATCTGCCTGCCAATGCAGATGTGAGTTTGATCCCTGGGCTGGGAAGATCGATGGAGGAGGAAATGGCAACCCACTACAATATTCTTGCCTGGAGAATCCCATGGACAAAGGAGCCTGGCGGGCTACATCCATGGGGTCTCAAAGAGTCAAACACGACTCAGCACACACACACCCCTAACCTTTTAATTACTCTAACTATGAATAAATGACTTTATTTGAGAACAGGTATCAAAGGCAGTAGTTTCTCAACATCTTAAAGGAATGGTGAATGCACGTTGGGGGCAGGGTGGAAGAAAGTGACAGGAGGGAAGGAAGATGTGATGCTGACAACCGTATACCTCTCTCTAGTGGAAATTCTGAAAAGTGGAATAAAGAAACAGTAATTATCTACCAACTAAGTTTAGAATCTGATGGGAATCATGATGCAAAGTCTGGAGACTTTTTTGGTTCTCTCAGTATCTCTTAGATACTCTTTCAGTACCTCACAGATAAACCACATCCAAAGAAAGTCATAACTGATTTCAGAGAGAAAAAGCTTTCTTGCTAATAAGCTTTAATACTTCATATTAAAGATAAATCACATATCTATGATTGTGTTTCCCCTGCCCCTTCAAATAATGACCAAAATCTAAAAAGAATCCTGGTAGAAATCATAAAGAGAACATAATAAATATCATTATATTCTGCTTCTGGCAGCTAAAATTCTTAAAGTCTACACCTCTAAAATAGAAAACACTTGTTGCAAGTCATAAGATATTGTGACTAAATGAATAGATACATGATATTTAAATCTCTTGATTCTGTATGTTATGACTGGAAAACATCAAGAGTGAAGGAAAGTCTAAATAGTTAAGAACATGGACAATGATGATATGCAGAACTGAATCTTTAGCGATCAATGAATGCTAGAGACAGAACCTGGCTGACAGCAGATGAGGAACTAGAATACATGGAGGTCAGAGTTAGAGAAACAGACCAAGAAGCTGCCTCTATATGCACAACAGCTGGGGGCATAAACTGGAGGCTTAGGGTGATGGATCAATCCCGTGGATGCATGTTTATTTGGTCTATCTGGTATTTAAAAGTCAGGAGACTGAATATAAATATCCAAGTTTTTACTTTTATAGAAAAAAAAATTGCTGCATCTATTACCCTCCGAGTCACCCTTAGTTCATAATCCCTCCTGTGCCAACAATTGGCTGGAACTGATCTCCCCTTCTTATATCAGACACGTACGCTCCCGGTCACCACTGGCCTGGTCACCTCTAGACACTAAATATCAGCTGCTGTTTATGACCCAGCTCATGCTGCAGTTTGTGTCATGATAGAAAAAATAATTCTTTATTCTTATATCTCTATGAAAAGTCTGAAAACAAAAACTAAATCTATTTGTTTTCCTTACATCTGGACCACTTAATTATGTTGCCTGCACACTGCCTGAGCAATCAACAAATAGGTGATAAAGCTAGAAGGCAGATTCTAGAATATAAGTCAGAAATCAGAAACAGAACAAACAACCTCCTCAGAATTTAATAACTGAAAATGTCACAGGTTCCAAACTGTATAAAAATTAACCTTGCGATCTCAGTTCTAGGAAGTCTACCCTACAGATATACATGAGTGAGCAAACTAAATTATGTTCAGTGCTATTTTTTACAGTATTATTTCTAATAGGAAAAGATTAGAAACAAGCTAAATGTACACCATTAGGGGAATAGATAAATTATGGTATAACCACACAATGCAGCCATAAGAAACCCCTTATATGCAAACATGAAACAGCCTCCAAGTGAAAAGAACAAGGAAGAACATGGCATATATGTCATTTGTGAAGGAGGAGGAGGAGGGAGAAAAGAAGAGCAAAGTAGGAAAGAATATATAAGGAACTACCTATACATTTGTTTATACTTGCATAAGGAGTTCTGGAGGAATACAGAGGAAACTGGAACACTGATTTTCTACAGGATAGGAACCTGATAACTGAAAGATGGAGGTGCTAGGAAGAATTTTCATTATATTTTTCTATCTTATGAATTTTGTAGCAGGCATGTGGATATCTATTGAAAAACGCTTTTAAGAATGTAACAGGTAGGCTGAGCTGATTCCAAGTATGATTATGAACTCAGCAACTACCAGAACTAGTGAGTCAGGGACCTCTCTCTATAGATGGTATTTTGCCTTTTAATTCATGAATGGAAATGTCAGTGGGAACCTAGAGGAGGCTGAGGGGGGAGAAGAAAGAGAGAAGGCAAGTGAGATGAAATAAGAACAATGGAAGAAATGGCATGGTGTCTTTTTTTTTTTTTTTTGGCTCTCTGAACTGGTTTTGAGCCCAGAAAGAGTAAAAGGGTAGATTCAAAAGATAAGACACCTTTTCAACAGAGACTGTGAAGCTGTGAGCACAAGCTCTTGCTACATTGGGACTTGCAGACAGAGTGTGGTACAGAGCTGGAGGTGGGGGAAGGTGGCTCCAGTTCAGCCCATTCCTCTGAGCACTTGAAGACCGCTGCTCTGCCGGCCCCAGAGACAGCAGTCCTGGCATGGCTGCTGTCCCTCACGAGGACGCAACATCAGGGCAGCGACGAGGTTCCACATTAGGGTGGGTTGGAGGGGACGGACTTCCCAAGGAGGCTGTAGGACAATAATATTCACTTAACGGATACATGTTATGTTCCACTCAAGGGCTCCCAGATACACTTAAGGGAACTCTGAAGAGGGCTGGGGGCTTGTATGAGTAAGGAGGGAAACTAAAAATTAACTCCATCTCTATATAAGTGATGAAGTTGGGAAATAATCATGACACAAAAGGATAAAAATATACGTGGACCAGTTAAGGAACAGAAAACAATACTCTGGCAAGAACTCCTAAAGAGAAGTCTTACGGATTCTTTTTTTTTTTTTTTTAATTAACTTAGGCACTTGCTCACTGAACAGGAATTAGAAGAGAAAAAAATATGAGGATGGCTGGAAAGAGATTACTCAAGGCTCTGCTGGGAACCAACACACTTAGTTATGCAGTACCTACTTTCCAAAGTGAAATCTTTCAACTGCTTTAAAATGTTTCTTTTCTAAGCCATTGAAAGCAATGAGATCATGTTCTTGATTAACAGCCAGGTTTTTTTTTCCCCCTGCAACCCAGACTGTTGAAGTAAAAAAGAAGAAAAATTAGAGAAATTTAAAAGGGTGAAGGGGGAAGAACTGGGAACAGAAAACAGAGATTTCTTAAACATAAATATAGTTTAAGAAAATTATGGAATAACCAGAAAGTTTGTTTAAAAAAAAAAGAGGCTATCTTGTCCTGTTCCGAAAATACAACAGAGTATCAATTCATTTAACTGATGCTTTCCTATTCCATTTTGTCCAGAGTTAAAGTAACATATGCAATCCTGTTATGCCTCATAGCACACAGCATTAAGTAATTATAAATACAGAGATAAGCCATTTGTAAAAGATGCGGTTTGTACTAACATAATAGGGCTTACTGAACCATTAAAAAAAAAAGTGAATTTGAAGGCCAATGTTAGGCAATTTTGGGTCATATGCTTTTCAAAAGAGGAAATAAATGATACTCACTACCCTAAACAATGGATAGTGAAGAGAGAATTTCTAAGATAAGAAATCCAATACATAAGATTAAACTCCATCTCAAAACGCAACTACTATTGTTACAGAACAAATAACAAGGCCCATGTAATATATTCTATATCCATGACAGTGTCTCTCACATTACTAGCTATTTAATGTAACTTTATATTCAAATAGCACTTTATACTTTTCAAAATATCTTCACATTTCTCATTTGATGCTCACCATACCCTGTGAGGAAGGCAACACAGGTTTCATTCAGTTTTAGACACCAAGACAAAGAAAGGTTAAGAGAGAATTTACAAATCAATTATAAATCAAGGATCGAATGCAAGGGTCTAGAGCGTCTGTGTCAAAGGGTGTTTGTAGACTATTATGCATCTATATATTCAAATAGTTTAGAGGACAACTATGTTCCAGAAACTATAGGCATTTATACAGGCAATAGGAATGTAAGAAAGAACAGGAACATACATAGTGTCTACCCTCGTGGAGCTGCCAATTCAGTGAGTCATTATTTAAATGATAATAAAGATAAATGGCAAAGCTTCATTTGTGACAAGTGCTATGATGGGGTATCCAGGGCTATGAGAACATACAATGTGGGAAAGCTGACCAAGAAAAGAATTTACTATGAATTAATGATAAAGCTCACATCTGAAGGATAAGCATCATAAAGACAAAGAAAGAAACACTAATTCTTGGCAAAGGCAACATCATGCGCAAAGACCTACTGTGGGAGGGGGCATGTAAAATGCAAGAGATTAAAGGAAGAAAAGTGTGGTTGAAGCAGAAGTTCTGACCCCCAACTTCCAAGAGTGAGTGAGATCAGGATCCCCCATGTGAGCTCAGACACATTAAGGCTGGAGAGACCACAGGTCTAGTCTAATCATTGTTTTATAATATCTAGATGGTTCTCTCAGGTATAGGGGGTGAGTGGCTAATAATGAGAAAATAAGGGAACTGCTACATCCATTAAAAAGCTGCCAAAATGGGACTTCCCCTGATGGTCCAGTGGTTAAGACTCTGCCTTCGAATACAGAGGGTAGGGGTTCGAACCCTGGTCAGGGAGCTAAGATCCATATGCCTGGAAGCCAAGAAACCAAAATGTGAAACAAAGGCAACACTAACAAATTCAATAAAGACTTTAAACAATGGTGGGGGAAAAAAAACCAAAACTGCCAAGTTATTGAATTCTAGGAGGGTGACATCACTTTTAATTTAGAACATAAAGAAAAAATTTATGAAGGTGGTGACATTTGCCCTAGGCTTTTAGAGGTGGATTGAATTTTTACAGACAGAGGATAAAGAGACTACTACAGATAGAGAAATGAGACTGAAAAGGTACCCCTTGCTGCTTCACAGTGTGTGAATATTTTATTTTAATGCAATCTTTCCTACGTGGTACTTTAGAAATATCATCCCCAGAACATCTTAAAGCTGTAGAGGTCCTGTAGCTTTTTACAAAGCTTGGTTTAATCTTTACTCACAACAAACCATATTAGGTTCAAGGACACATATTAATTCTCTCCATTTTGCAGATGAATGAGGCTGACTTCTGCAAGGTCACATTTCAACAGTGCTCTTTCTTTATAACATTAGAGATACTTGATCACTAGCATGTGGAACAGCCATCAAAGTCTGTTTCATGAAATATGGGGAACTAACTAGGCTTGGGATGTTAGACACATAAGAACTCTATGATACCTTGAGGCAAAAGCCAGTTATCCTGGCTTTAAATAAATGAAAGTAATGTAATAGGCCAGTAATCTTCTCAGAGAAAGAGAATATGATACACAGAGACAGAGATTCAAATGAGGCACCCCTGATAAGACCTAATAACTCAAGTATTTTAAAAAAAGCAGCTGTGGATAAGGGCTGGGAGAAAGAGGGAGGGAAAAAAATAAGTAGTACAATATATTAAGGAACAAAAATGAATAAGGGGAGACATGCTTTACCTTCAAATAGCACTTTCTAATGTTTTAAAGTCGTTTTTCAATTTTCTCCCACAAGGTGTCTTCAAGAAAATTTTTGATGATCTCACTTTGAAAATCTATGCTGTTCTTAGTCATCAAACATATTTATTCCTCTTTTCCTTTTCCAATACATGGAGGACTCTAAATGATGCACATAATACTCTTACTTTTATTAACATATATTAATCCTCTACTCTTGTGCAAAGTATTAATGGAAGATAAGTATTATGGGAGACAGGTCTCCAGTCTCAAAGATTTATGTTTTAGCAATACCAAAAGATATCATCACTAGATTGTATTCAAGAAAATCTGTTGGGCTTTACTCTATTTTCATAAATAGAAAGGACTTTCTCTAAAGAATAGAAAAGTTCAAAGCCATTAATAAGAAGATTCCATATCACAAAGAGATTGATCCAAGCACCTGAGTGGGAGCCATGAATAAGATTTCGTCTCTCATAGACTAACCCAAGGACTTGGGTGCCTGTGCCTTATGAAGCCATCTGACCTATGGTAAGTAAGTAGTCTAGTAAATGATAATGTTGTATATATAAGAATAATCTTCCTTAGAGTTAAAAGTAACATAAAGTCAAAAAGAATAGAGGTTAGGAATAATGATTAACTGCTAAGGAGAAAAACAGAATTTCAATGAGTATGGATAAAAAAACAATAACTTATTAGCACAATCCAAAGAACTTTGGAAATCTGTATAGAAGTATCGACACCCGCTTTGAACCCCCCAGAACCAGTTTATAAATGTTTTTCTACCTCCGCTGTACCATCTTTTACCACCCATCTTATATTCATTTTTCTCATCTTGTCCCAGTGGAATAGCTTGGGTGATGGCGAACATAGTTGACCAACAACTAAACAGGAAAATAGAAATATAGAACACAGAAAAAAAGACAGTGGTTTTTTTCCTTTTGATCTCTTCCATACCACTGTCTCATATCTTGTCTTATCTACCCTGATATAAAATGAAAAACAATCTTGTACTTTTAAAAAGCAGAATGATAGTAACATTTTCTATTTCTCTTGCCTTCAAATCCCTTAATTTGGCCTTTTTGAAAGCGGCTGTGGTTGCTGTTATTTTTTAACCCTTGGAATTCAGTGGTCCTTTACAGAGAGAGGGTCTACACGTCTGTAATATAGAAAGTTTAAACTTATAATGGACGAGTGAGTCATGGATGAAGCTCTACAATCTAACTTTCAGATATTAAAAAACTCATTTTCTCTGTGCCAAAGCCAAGTGGATTTGTGAAGCAATGGAGTTTATCCTGTTTGACATGAAATTATTCTCTTTTTAGCTCAAAGTACCTGATATGTTCTTGGGAACCACTTAACTATCCTTCATTCCTCACAGTATATAACTGCAAGTATAACTGCACGTTTTAAAGGATAGCTGAACCTACTATGCTAAAAAACTACATGGAAAAAGCTTCCAAGCAGAAAGTACACTAATGACTAATTGATTCTACTGTTTTACAGTTTAAGTATATAATACACAGTATATATTTAAATGTTACAATAGCTATTCATATAATAAGTGACATAGTTATTAGTATCTCGACACATTTAGGAAATGTTTTTCAATTGTTCATTAAAATATTACTAGTAAAAAGGACTGGTTTGGCATAAAACTACAAAAAGTAGTGTGAGCAGTTCTCTTAAAAGAAAATGAAAATAATGTCACTATACCTACTTTGATTTCCATCATCAACAAGGATCAGAAGGATAAACTGGAGATCTATTTAAATATCTACTGAAACATTAAAAACTTTCAGACTTTCCCTAAAAGCTGATTATAGCTGGTTATGTGTGGAAGGGAGGTTCTTTCACATGTACCATTTTAGGAGTGGAGAAGTGAAGGATCAACAACGTGTGTAACAATAATGACACACGAAGAACAGCAACAGCACTCATATTTTTATTCCTGTTTTTGACCATCACTGTAATCCCATAAGGTAAGCATTCATATGACTATTTCACAAAAGAGAAAAGGAAGGAAAACCAAGGCTCTGAAAATGTTAACACTAAGTAATTTAGTAAACTATATCTTTGACAAATGTCAGAGTTAGGATTACAAATGAGAAAATTACTGACTTTAAACTCAGCACTCTGTTCTACACTACACTGTAGTAAGAGATTGCAAAATAAAAATACAAATTACATGTTTGTAATATGATACTGCTGCTCTTTAATCACCCCTTTCAAAGAAAGTTTTAAATTTTATGTAGTGAACTTATCAATATTCATTCTATTATCATTCACGCTTGTTGGGTCTTCTCGAAGAAATGCTGCCTCTGCGAATTAACATTTTCTCTTATGTTTCTTCCAGATGTTTTTAAGTCTCAGCACTTAGGTTAAGGACTATATCCCATTCAAGTTATTTCTGGATATGATATGAGACAAGGGTCAAGGTCTCTCCCCTGCTCTCCTCCCTTCAGTCCTACCCCATCAGTATATACAATTTCTCCAGCACCATTTTTATAAACTTTTTATTTTATATTGGAGGATAAGTGATTAACAATGTTGTGTTAGTTTCAAGTGTTGTTGTTGCTTAGTTGCTTAGTCATGTCCAACTCTTTGCAACCCCATGGACTGCAGCATGCCAGGCTTCCCTGTCCCTCACTAAACTTCAAGTGTATGGCAAAGTAATTCAGTTATACGTAGACACGGATCTATGCTTTTTCATCCTCTTCCCATTTAGGTTGTTACATAATACTGAACAGAGTTCCCTATGCTATACAGTGAGTCCTTGATGGTTATCCATTTTAAGTACAGCAATGTGTACATATCCATCCCAAACTCCCTAGCTATCCTTTCCCTTACCCTCCACACCCCTGTAACCATAAATTCATTCCCTAAATCTGTGAATCTGTTTTGTAAATAAGTTCATTTGTATCTTTATTTTTAGATTCTGTATATAAGCAATACCATACCATATTTGTCTTTCTCTGACTTACCTCACTCAGTATGACAATCTTGAGGTCCATTGGCTGCAAATGGCATTATTTCATTCTTTTTAATGGCTCAGTAATATTCCATTGTGGTCTTTCCTGGTGGCTCAGTGGTAAAGAATCCACCTGCCAATGCAGTAGCTGCTGCTGCTGCTAAGTCACTTCAGTCGTGTCCGACTCTGTGCGACCCCATAGACGCAGCCCATCAGGCTCTCCTGTCCCTGGGATTCTCCAGGCAAGAACACTGGAGTGGGTTGCCATTTCCTTCTCCAGTGCATGAAAGTGAAAAGTGAAAGTGAAGTCGCTCAGTTGTGTCCGACTCTTAGTGACCCCATGGACTGCAGCCTACCAGGCTCTGCTGTCCATGGGATTTTCCAGGGAAGAGTACTGGAGTGGGGTGCCATTGCCTTCTCCACCAGTGCAGTACACATGGGTTCAATCCCTGGATTAGGAAGATCCCCTTCAAAAGGAAATAGCAACCCACTCCAGTATTTTTGCCTGAGTAATCCCATGGATGGAGGAGCCTGGAGGGCTACAATCCATGGGGTCACACAAGAGTAGGACACGAGTTAGCAACTAAACAACAACAATATTCCACTGTATATATGTACCACATCTTCTTTATCTATTCATCTGGCAACGGACATGAAGGCTGCTTCCATGCTTTGGCTATTATAAACAGTTCTCCAGTACTGTTTACCCAATGAATTGCCTTGGCATCTTTGTAAAAAATCCACTGACCATAAATGTGTGGGTATTTCTAAACTCTGTTCAACTGATATATTCTTATGCTAATACCATACTGTTTTGATTACGGTAACTTTACGGTATGTCTTAAAATCAAATAGTGCAATTCCTCCAGTTTTGCTGTTCTTTTTTCTAATGGGTCTGAGAGGTCTTCTAAATTTCCATATAAATTATAGACCCAATTTGTCTACTTCTACAAAAAAGCCTCCTAGGGTTTTAAGACTGTGTTGAATCTATGGATCAATCTGGGGAGAAATGAAAGTTTAAAACGGAGTCTTCTGATCCATGAACATATTATACATCTCCATTTATTTAGGTCTTCTTTAATGTATATGAGCAATGCTCTGTGGTTTTCAGCATTATAATAAAAAATGTGGTCTTGTACATTATTCATTCTAAAGTATTGCATTTTTTGATATTATCATAAATGGCACTGTTATTGACCTTTGACTTTCCAATGTTCACTGCTAATACCAGATAAGGGTATGCTGCTGCTAAGTCGCTTCAGTTGTGTCTGACTCTGTGCGACCCCATGGACTGCAGCCTACCAGGCTTCTCCGTCCATGGGATTTTCCAGGCAAGAACACTGGAGTGGGTTGCCATTTCCTTCTCCAATAGATAAGGGTATACAAAACTAAAAATGATTTCTGTATATTGACCATACGCCCTGTGATTTGGCTAAACTGATTTAATAGTTCTAGGGGCTTAAAAAAAAAATTCAATTCCACAGCATTTTCTACAAACACAATCAGGTTGCCTGTGAATAATGACAGTTTTTTTGTTTTTGTTTTTTAATCTATCAGCCTTTCCGTTTCCTACCTTAACATATGGCCTAGGAACTCTAGTACATTGTTGAGCAAAGCACAAGGGCAGAAACTCTTGCTTTGTTCCCAGTCATAGGAGGAGAGCACTCAGTCCTCACAAGTGAGTATAATGCTAGTTTTAGGTTTTTATCAGTTTAAAGAAGTTTGTTTTTTAAAAAAAAAAAAAAGTTTGTTTTATTATTTGTTTGCCGAGTTTGGCTTTTTATTTCATGAATGGTATTTTTCTCCATCTATTGAAATGATCTGCCTGCAATGCAGGAGACCTGGGTTCAATTCCTGTGTCAGGAAGATCTCCTGGAGAAAGAAATGGCAATCCACTGCAGTGTTCTTGCCTGGAGAATCCCACTGACAGAGGAGCCTGGCGGGCTACAGTCCATGGGGTCACAAGAGTCAGACATGACTTACAACTAAACCACCATGACACTGTTCTTTCAGTTTAGCCTGTTAATATGGTGAATCACACTGACTGATTTTCGAATGTTAAACCAACCTTACATTTTTTGACATTACATTAGTCAGGACAGAATAACTTTTTATTACATTGCTGGATTCAATTTGTTTCCATTTTGTTTATCATTTCCCAATATTTTAATAAGAATTTCTGCGTATGTTCCCAAGGGATAGTGGTTGACAGATTTCTTTTCCTGTCATGTCTTTGTCTTGGAATCTTGGCTGCATGAAATGAGTTCAGAAGTGTTCCTCTTCTCTTCTATTTTTGGAAAGAGCTTGTGTGGAATTGGCATCATTTCTTTCTTAAATGTTTGGGAGAATTCACTGAGAAGACATCTGACTCGGGAGTTACTTTCCATATTTTTTTTGTGGTGGTGGTAAGGTTTTTATCTACAAATCCAATTTCTTTAACATACGTGGGGATTTTCACGTTATTTATTTTCTTTCTGAATGATCCTTGATAGTTTGCATCCATCAAGGAATCTGATCATTTATATAAGTTATTTATTGGCATAAGGGAGGTTCAAGAGGGAGGGGACAAATGTATACCTATGGCTGATTCATGACACTATATGGCAGAAACTAACATACTATTGTAAAGCAATCATCCAATTAAAAATAAAAAAATAAAAAATAATAATCAAATTTGTTCACAATATTGTTCACAATATTCTCTTACTGTTCTTTTAATGTTCGGAGGATCTGTAGAGATATCCTTTTTATTTCACATATCGGTAGTTTGTGTCTTTTCCTTTTTTCTTGACCAATGTAGGTAGTGGTCTGTCAATTTTAAGAAGCTTTTCAAAGAACCGGTTATTGGTTTCAATGATTTCCCTGCTTATTTTCTTTTTCACTGATTATCATTCTTGATTATTTCTTACCTTTGGCTTACTTTGGGTTTAATTTGCTCATGTTTGTCCAATTTCTTAAGCTAGAAACCTAAGATCACTGATTCAGTATTCGTTTTAGTTCACAGGTCTCTGGAGCAAGAGTTCAGAGGAAATGAACTTGAGGGGCCTTATTCATATCTGGACCCAGTGCAGATCAAGAGATCTCGGACTTGGAGAGTAAGGCTGCAATTAGATTTTGGGAATCAGGGGAGAGGATGAGCATATCTGCATTTGGCAGGAATATAAACTTTAGTGGTTAGAGAGTGAACTGTGGCAGACTACTTTCATAGAGGGTCATAATAATTGCTCCTTTGCAATGTGACTTTGCCTCTCTTCCCATCAAGAGAGGACTGGAATCTGACTGCACTTCTTTCACCAACAGAAAGTGATGGAAGTGAGGTCACACAACCTCCTGACCTAAACCTTAAGCCTCTAAGAACGTCTGCTTTTCTCTTTCTTCCAGAGATATCATGAAATTATCATGTAAAGAAGATGGTCTAGTTTCCTGGCAGTTGAGAGGACACACAGAGGAGAACCAAGGCACCAACCAGCAGCCAGACACGTGGGTAAGGCTACCTTGGACCTGCGGTCTAGTCTAACCACCTAAATGGAGCCACAGGAGTAAACCTAGGCAAAGCCAACAGAGAAGCAGCCCAGCCAACCTTCAGAATCAGGAGAAATACATCCCCATTGTTTCAACTCACTAAGTTTTGAAGTGGCCAGTTAGTCTGTAATTAACTGAAACTACTGAGTACTGACAGAAAAATAGATTAAAAGATTTTCCTCTAAGAAGTTGATAAGGGAAAAAACACACGGAACATTATAGTCAATTAAAAGACTGCTAAACCTACTCTTTCAAACACCACAAAAACTATAAAATAAAAATTTTAAAAAGGAGGGGTATTAAGTAAAAGAACTTAAATAAGGGCTTCCCACAATTTATACATTGGCTTTTCATTGGCTATTAGTGTCTGCTTATATTTGTTCTCTTTATAAAGCAGAGCTTACAAATCGTTCTCAATGACAGCCAAAATGATCTTTTATTTTTTTTTTCTCTCTTTTGCAAATAAACTTGTCTGTACCATTTTTCCATATTCCACATATAAGCAATATTACATGATATTTGTTTTTCTCTTTCTGACTTACTTCACTCTTTATGACAGTCTCTAGGACCATTCATGTCCCTGTAAATGGCACTATTTCACCCCTTTTATGGCCGAGTAATATTCCATTGTATACATATACACCACACCTTCTTCTGAATGATCTTTTAAAACTACAATTCAAATCATGCCTTGCCCCTACTTAAAATGCTACAGTAGCTTCTCAGTGCGTATGGAGTAAAATTTATCATGACCTACATACACTGCCATAAAAGATTCAGCCTCTGCCCGCACTCCCTAAACCTCCAGCACCATTGCTTTCTTTCTATTCTTGAATCCCCCAAGCTTGACTTCCCTGGTGGCTCAGTGGTAAAGAATCTGCCTGCCAATGCAGGAGACATGGGTTCAATCCCTGCATTGGGAAGATCCCCTGGAGGAGGAAATAACAACCCACTTCAGTATTCTTGCCTGGGAAATCCCATGGATAGAGCAGCCTGGCGGTTACAGTCCATGGGATCACAAAGAGTCGGACAAGACTTAGCCACTAAATGAACAAACAAACCCCAAGCTCACTCCTGTTTTAAGAGTTTAACTGCATTCATCTAAAATATTCTTTTCACGCCTGGTTTCCTACTGAGGTGCTAATTCAAATGTCACCTCAGAGAGACCTTTCATGACCACATAATTTAAAATACTGTTATCATAACCTTGATGTATACTCTTCTAGAACTTACCACCATCTAAAATTATTTACTTGTTTATATATCTGAACTCCCAGCCCTATCTAAATAAAGATAGTTTCACCATTATATTCCCAGGACCTTAAACAGAGTCTGGCAAAAAGAAGGTGCTTAAATATTTTTCTTAATGAATTATGTAAAGATAAGGTATTCATTTGGGAAAGGACGAGAAGACAAGCTCTCCATTAGTAGAGAATTAAGTATTTTGAAAGGCACAAGAAAAGTATTATTTAATCAACCGTCACCATTAACTACATGGGTTCCATGCTAGCACAACTCCCACATTTTCTGCTACAGCCCAGGGCTGTGTGTGAACACATGACGCTAAACTAGTGTTTTCCTATTAGCTCCTACAGAGCTTTGACTACAGCTTTCTTCATAGGAGAACTGTAAGTACAACTTAGACCTTAAAAGCCAAGTTTCAAGCCTGTTGGAGAAAATGAGGTAAGAAAGTCTGCAGATGTTCCTGAGAGTCCTAGAGGACTCTTTAGGGCTGATATATCACTTATGGAAAACAGAGTTTGATGTGGTAACTCTCCCTTTTTTGGTGTAAGGCACAAGAAACTTGCATATGACCATCAATCTGATGACTCCTTGAACACTTTGGCTTATGTGATTTCTCCCACTGAGAATGTTACATGCAGGATTTTTCACCTTTTCCAAATCACTTCTATCTCTCAAAGTTTCACTAACATACTTTCTAGAGCAAATGACAGACAGCACCACTCAAGGTGCCTTAAACTACAAGAACATTTACTATTTCATATAACAAGGAGGCCGGAAGACAAGACAGCTTTGGAATAAGTTAACTGAAAAGACCAATAACCTTTGGCAAAGAGCCCTCTTGTTCTTCCCCACTCTGCCATTCCCACTGAGAAACAACACCTTATTGTTTTTAAGCTATAGATAATGTCATGTGTAGGTTCACTGACCTCTACAAGAACAAAATCAGTGTAGTGCAAGGAAGGAAAAAGAGACCCACAGACTAGGCAACCAAGAGTACTTACACAAAGGTCCAACTGCAAATACTAATATTTCTAAAAGCTTTTCCTTAGTATTCAGGTCTTCGATGACATCACATGTATGACTTATATAATTCTCAGGAAATTTAAATTATCCTTCCGAAATAAGATTATAAGTCATTTTTACTGAAATCTATACTAGAGGAATCTACCAAAGCAGATTTACGTACATATGTGTGAAGGTACCAATAGAGAAAATATTACAATGAGATAATATATTTATATAAAGATTTCAAATTTGGAATATATCACATAGATATGTGCAAATATGAAGTCACAAGAATGCTTAAAATAATGAAACACTGGAAACAATCCACATGTCAGCAATAGATGATTATTAAAGATATTATGACACACAGAGTTCATTAATATATATTCCTAAGGAAAAATTTAGAAATCAACATCTAATGCCATGGAAAATATTCAGGATATAATAGTAAATGAAAAAGAGACTACAAAATTGCACGTAGTGTCTTTTTCTAGAGCCTTTGAACGAAACAACAATTTTGTCACGTTAGGTACAACAGTCACTGAAGCATTTTGGCATTTTAAAGTACTAACCTGTCTTGACATAAAGGAGGCATTTGCAAATGGAGGTCGAATAAAAGTGGGTGCACTAATTACTGCTGGGTGATTAATAAATATCAGGATGTAGAAGAGTCAGAGAGCTACTGTGGCTTTCTGGTTTGGTTCTTGACTGACAGCTGCTATATTTCAGAGCTCTCTTTCAAGTCTGATTGGCAATGTGAATCCCAAGTGCTTCGGACCACTGAACAAGCACAAATGAGTAATAAAAGATAAAAACAAGATTAACTATAGGTCAAAGGGTTAAACTTCCAGAGTAAAAGAGTTATTTGTTTACACTTACAGATCACTGCTGTAATACTATACATTTTTTTTTTTATAATACTATACATTATTCTTAAACTGGTCTATGCATGGACATTTATTTTGTAATTCTGAATGATCTTTCCAATGATGTGTGCACTTATTTCACATAAAAATAACATTGATAATAAGCTCATTTTTTAAAAAATCATTGAATTCAGACTATCTCTTACAATATCCTATCTTTCAATTGAAAATAGTGAAAAGACACATCACAACAATCAGAGAGATCATAATTATACAGGAATGTATTTTTTTGTAAGAAGGACATGCCTTCATTAGATAACATCAGTCACCTTGCTGCTGCTGCTAAGTCGCTTCAGTCATGTTTGACTCTGTGCAATCCCATAGACGGCAGCCCACCAGGCTACCCCATCCCTGGGATTCTCCAGGCAAGAACACTGGAGTGGATTGCCATTTCCTTCTCCAATGCATGAAAGTGAAAAGTGAAAGTGAAGGTGCTCAGTCGTGTCCGACTCTTTGCGACCCCATGGACTACAGCCTAGCAGGCTTCTCCATCCATGGGATTCTCCAGGCAAAAGTACTGGAGTGGGGTGCCATCGCCTTCTCCATTTCTCTATCAGTCACCTTAGCTATTTCTTTATGAAACAAAAAAATTTCCTGGTACATTCCTCATTTAATAACCAGTCTAAATAACCAGTCATTGGATCTCAAAGTGGAGCATACTTTTGTATATTAAGATAGTAAATGGGTCTAGCATAATCAGAGAGCACTTCACAATACTACTGGGTCAAAGAGCCTAAGTGATTTTGCTCCCTCAGTAAGGATTTACACCTGTACCCACATGAATACCAGGAACATCTTTACGGCATTATGGGAAGAGGAGGGCAGAGTGACTCTAATGAGAGATGTTCTGTCTTCACGAGGATATACTCAATGAAGCAACCATGTAGAGGCAGAAAATCAATGAACAACACTGCTATAGAGATAGCACATCTGAAGAGTTTTACTGCATGAGTTTGTAAAGCTATACTGCATATGACAATATTTCTAGGTGGGGGGAAATTTTATGCTACAACCTGAAGTAACTGTTTAGACTATTTAAGGTTGTCTCAAATGTGTCAGCCTGGACCTGGGAGCTCTTTATTTAAGATCACAGGGCAGCACAGCAACCTTTTCTCTTTTGGCTCTAATTTAATTACAGTACTAATTACAAAGTAGAGATAAATGTTATTTAATGACAAAATAACCATGGAAAATTCTGAAAGAGATGGGAATACCAGAACACCTAACCTGCCTCCTAAGAAACCTGTATGCAAGTCAGGAAGCAACAGTTAGAACTGGACATGGAACAACAGACTGGTTCCAAACAGGAAAAGGAGTATGTAAAGGCTGTATATTGTCACCTTGTTTATTTAATTTATATGCAGAGTACATCATGAGAAACACTGGGCTGGATGAAGCTAAGGTTGCCAGGAGAAACATCAATAACCTCAGATACGCAGATGACACCAGCCTTATGGCAGAAAGTGAAGAACTAAAGAGCCTCTTGATGAAAGTGAAAGAGGAGAGTGAAAAAAGTTGGCTTAAACCTCAACATTCAAAAAACGAAGATCATGGCATCTGGTCCCATCACTTCATGGCAAATAGATGGGGAAACAGTGGCTGGCTTTATTTTTTTGGGCTCCAAAATCACTGTAGATGGTGACTGCAGCCATGAAATTAAAAGACACTTACTCCTTGGAAGGAAAGTTATGACCAACCTAGATAGCATATTAAAAAGCAGAGACATTACTTTGCCAACAAAGGTCCATCTGGTCAAGGCTATGGTTTTTCCAGTGGTCATGTATGGATGTGAGAGTTGGACTGTGAAGAAGGCTGAGCGCCGAAGAATTGATGCTTTTGCACTGTGGTGTTGGAGAAGACTCTTGAGAGTCCCTTGGACTGCAAGGAGATCCAACCAGTCCATGCTAAAGGAGATCAGTCTTGGGGTGTTCATTGGAAGGACTGATGCTAAAGCTGAAACTCCAATACTTTGGACACCTCATGAGAAGAGCTGACTCATTGGAAAAGACCCTGATGCTGGGAGGGACTGGGGGCAGGGGGAGAAGGGGACGACAGAGGATGAGATGGCTGGATGGCATCACCGACTCAATGGACATGGGTTTGGGTGGACTCCGGGAGTTGGTGATGGACAGGGAGGCCTGGTGTGGTGCGGTTCATGGGGTCGCAAAGAGTCAATACACAACTGAGTGACTGATGACAAAATAAATACGTGCATAGAACTTCACATAATTATACAGCTTTTGGTAAAAAGGTTAACAGATGAACACAGAATGAAATCCACATTCACAGGCATTCAGTAGATGGAACATACTTCTTTGGACATAAAAATGTGATACTTATATGCAAATATATGAAATTACTTGAGGAAAACAGGAAAAAGAGACACTATGAGTACTAAGCCAAACACAATTACCCAGGATTCAACTCTCAGTAAGAAAACTCAGTATTAAAGTTATCATTTCAAGTCTTTCTTGTGACTTCATCAACAGTTATTTACAGTTAACTGTATTTAACCTGAATGATAAGGGATAAGTCATTGCTAAATACTGTTTGCGTGCTAAGTTGCTCCAGTCATGTCCGACTCTTTGCGACCGTATGGACCATACCCCCCATGCTCCTCTGTCCATAGGATTTTCCAGGGAAGAATACTGGAGTGGGTTGCCATGTCCTTCCCCAGTGGATCTTCCCAACCCAGGGATCAAACCTGCATCTCTTATGTCTCCTGCACTGGCAGGCAGGTTCTCTACCACTAATGCCACCTGGGAAGCCAAAATCATCTCATTTTCTGGCAAACAGTTCTCCTAAAATGCCAGGTCTACAAGGTCAAGCAAGGTACTGTTTACCTAAGAATTAATTCTAGAGCAAAAATATTTCATGGTAGCAATACTGATCACTAAAGATCTTTCTAAATTATGTCAATATACTTTCATTCAGGAGTTAATACTTGAATTTTAGGTACTTGATATTCAGCATATCTCCAAAAATAGGCAAAATCCCTAATAACTCCTGGACACCCCTTGGGCGTTCTTTGTCTCAGTTTCCTTTCCCAAAGATTCCTAGTTTAATCTGAATTTTTCGTCAGTTTGCTGCTTTATGCTGATCCACACATCTTTTTGTCACCTCAGTGCATACCATTTTAGTTCTCCCTCTTGGTTACGTACTTCCATTTCTGTCTCTGATTTCCCAAAGAGAGGAATTTCTGGAAGTTTGAAGAGCCTCAGTTTGCACACCAGTCTCAGAGAGCTACCTTAAACTCTAGTTAACACACAAATAAAAACTTCTGGCTTTGCCACATCTTCCTCTCTGTGAATGACCCTGACATTCAGAACAATCCTACTTCTAGGGAGCTTTTAATTTCTTGGGACCCAGTTGGGGATTCACTACACTTTTTGTATTGCAGTTTCTCATGCCTGAACTCAAACCAATTTCCTGAAGCAATTCATGAAACAGTCTCCATTTAATATGACCAACAAAACTTGTATGTTATTTTTCACTAGGGAAAAGAGAAATCTGTATTTTAGGCACAAATGTCAGATTCAAAGATTTTCATTTCTAAAAAGTTGTTATAACTTCTGAGAATAAAAACATTTCTATAGTATTTGGCAGGCATTCAACACATGATTTTTCTTGAATTTCATTTAAATCTGCTATGTCAAGTGCTTAAAAAATACACAAATTTGATAGTCATTATTATTCCCTTTACTGGTATCCTCT
This sequence comes from Bos indicus, assembly GCF_029378745.1. Classification (NCBI taxonomy): domain Eukaryota; kingdom Metazoa; phylum Chordata; class Mammalia; order Artiodactyla; family Bovidae; genus Bos; species Bos indicus. The sequence goes on from NC_091767.1 coordinate 9,642,634, forward strand.
TGGTTATGGTTTTCTAAAATAGCAATTAAAAGCGTAACAACAGAAGAATGTGGTGCTATCTTCAGAGTGTGTGTGTGCGCGCATGTGCAGGCACGTCTGCTCAGTCACAGTGGACTTCTTGCAATCCTATGGACTGTAGCCCACCAGGCTCCTCTGTCAAGAATATTGGAGGTAGCTATTTCCTACTCCAACGGATCTTTCCAATCCAGGATCAAACTCGCGTCTCTTGCACTTCCTACACTGACAGGCAGATTTTTTACCACTGCACAACCTTTAATAATTAAATGTAGAACAATAGAAGAATGTGGAGCTATCTTCATCCTAACCAAACTTGAACGTAATGAGCAATATTAAAGTGAGTGAAGTTGCTCAGTTGTGTCCGACTCTTTGCTACACCATGGACTATAGCCCACCAGACTCCTCTGTCCATGGGATTTTCCAGGCAAGAATACTGGAGTGGGTTGCCATTTCCTTCTCCGGGACTACGCAAAAAAAGTTTAATAATCACTGCGAGCAATACTTCACAAATGTTAAGAAAGAATGAGGAAATTCTCTATGTATTGATATGAAAAAATTTCCATTATATGACTGCCAAATAAGATGAAGAAAAGCATATATGCTACATTTGTAGAAAAAGGAATTGAAAATAAAATTATGTATTTGTATTAAAAAATTGTAAGAATATACAACAATCTAAAAAACAGTGTTACATGAGGAGGAATCTGCAAAGGAACTTGGTGAGCGACAGAGACTTTTCAATAATCACTATAAAACTTCCTACAGTTGTTAATTTTTAATCATCTGGAATTAGTAAATATGGAAAAATGATCTAACTAGCTTTAAATCTCCCCGTCTGAATTAAGATTATAAACTAACATCAAGCTTAATGGGGGAAAAAGATCACTTTTTGTGAATGCATCATTCTGAAAAGCAATGTGTTAACAAAAATAAAAAAGGGGGTTGGGAGAAAGGGCAGCCAAGTATTTCCTAAAAGGATTTCTGGTGACTCTCTCAACACTGTGTAATATTATTTGTCAGCAATTTATATTCAGAATACTCAACGAGGTGCTAGGTAACATGTTTTCTACCCTCAAACCTTTACAACTATCTTTTTCCAAATATTAATAGTTAAAGTACAGTTAAAAACAATAATTTAAGGCAAAATAGCTTAATGCCAAATGAGTGGTACAACAATCTATATTCCAACTAATTTCAAATAAATGACTGATTACTGAAACACAAATAAATAAAGACTTCATAAAGGATGTGGGAATTATATACAAAAGTGGAAAGAAAGGGAGATGAGCATTCTAGGGAAGTGGAATTGCTGTAACAAAGATGTCAAGTGAGGGAAAAAAACACTAAGTATGCTTACAGATATTGACTAGACCAGTTTGACTCAAACAGGAGGTTGATAAAGTTAACAGTGAGGGCAAAGATGAAGTCAAATAACTATCAGTTCAGTCCAGTCGCTCAGTTGTGTCCAACTCTTTACGACCCCGTGAATCACAGCACGCCAGGCCTCCCTGTCTATCACCAACTCCCGGAGTCCACCCAAACCCATGACCATTGAGTCGGTGATGCCATCCAACCATCTCATCCTCTGTCATCCCCTTTTCCTCCTGCCTTCAATCTTTCTCAGCATCAGGGTCTTCTCAAATGAGTCAGCTCTTCGTATCAGGTGGTCAAAGTATTGGAGTTTCAGCTTCAGCACCAGTCCTTCCAATGAACACCCAGGACTGATATCCTTTAGGATGGACTGGTTGGATCTTCTTCCAGTCCAAGGGACTCACAAGGTCCAAGAAGACTCTTGTCTTCTCCAACACCACAGTTCAAAAGCAACAATTCTTCTGTCCTCAGCCTTCTTTATAGTTCAACTCTCACATCCATATATGACTACTGGAAAAACCATAGCTTTGACTAGACAGATCTTTGTTGACAAAGTAATGTCTCTGCTTTTTAATATACTGTCTAGGTTGGTCATAACTTTCCTTTCAAGGAGTAAGTGTCTTTTAATTTCATGGCTGCAATCACCATCTGCAGTGATTTTGGGGCCCCAAAAAATAAAGTCAGCCACTGTTTCCTCATCTATTTACCATGAAGTGATGGGACCAGATGCCATGATCTTAGTTTTCTGAATGTTGAGCTTTAAGCCAACTTTTCCACTCTCCTCTTTCACTTTCATCAAGAGGCTGTTTAGTTCTTCTTCACTTTCTGCCATAAGGGTTAGTCGCTTAGTCGTGTCCAATTCTTTGCAACCACATGGACCGTAGGCTGCCAGGCTCCTCTGTCCATGGGATTCTCCAGGCAAGAATACTGGAGTGGATTGCCATTCCGTTCCCTGGGGGGATCTTCCCCAGCCAGGGACTGAATCCAGCTCTTCCGCATTACAGGCAGATTCTTCAACGTCTGAGCCATCAGGGAATCTGGGCAATATTTCACTTATCTCATTTGATCACCAAAACAACAGTACAAGAAAGGGTAAGACTGTCGAAGGCCCTAAGTACCTAGTTATAAGTTCAGGCATATAAGGATCCAGCTTGAAGTGGCAGCAGTGGGAATGGAAAGGATGGAAGCAATTTATGAGTATGGTGATGACTGCTGAAAAAGGTAAAAAGGCTACCAGAGCTTAGTCCTCAGTTGCTGGGAGAATGATGGTATAAATTGAGAGAAACACCTAAGTTCAGATGGAGAAGAGCTATTTTTAGTAATAGAGAGTCTGGTTTCATTAATACATGAGTTTTCTGAGTTATAATATGAAGCAACAGCAGCACATCCAGTTCCTAGAGCCTCTATTACACATTCCAAGGAGGGTGCTCTAAGTCACCCATCAACTAGCCAAGTGATCCATGGAAAATCCCATGGGCAGAGGAGCCTGGTGGGCTACAGTCCATGGGGTCAGAAAGAGTCGGACATGACTGAACATGCGCACACACACACAACAACTAAGGGATATCCTTCAGGGATAATGGGATGTACAAAACTGTGAACACACTAAATGACACTAAGTTTACACTTTAAAATCATTGATATATGTGAATTTCACTTCAATTTAAAAAAGGAAGCTGAAAACAACTCCACAATGCTTTTCACCATGTTGTCAAAGGTCCATCCTCAGGATGCCCTGTACTTTCCCACCAGTTCACTCCATCTTCCACATCATTCCAATGTGCCTCTGACAATGTCTTCAACAATAAACAGGAAAGTTCATCTTCCAACTTTTATCCATCTACTGTCAATGTGAAATCCTGGACTCTGATCATTATTTAAAATGTTCTGCCACCAAAATTCATAAACTCAGATACCCTATTTTATCCAGCTTATCCATGCATGACTACACCTGAGCAGCCCATCGACTACTAAAGATCTTCAAAGGGCAAGATGATTCCATGATAAACTCACCATTGTTGATCTCAAAGGAGCCCTCCACACAAGGGAACAATCCTACATTTCTCTGGTTAATCCATTCTCCCACACTCCACCATGGCTACTGCAAATCTCCCTTCTCCTTGATCTTCGGACAGACATTCCTTTCTCTCGCTGTGAGATGACTTTTTATAAAACTTTAAATAATCATCATGCAAGAACTCTGACATCTTTCCAAACGTAAAGCAAAAGCATGCTACAGCTGCATCCATCCTCTTTCATCTTATCTCTTAAAAATAGTGGAATATCTTTCTTCATTCATTCATTGAACATTCAACAAATATTTATTGAAGGCCTACTAACTGCCAGGCACTGATTTTCACATGGGAGATACAATGGACAAAAATTCTTGCCTTCCTGACACTTATCAGTTGGGATTAGGAGGAGGATATAAGCAATACACAACAAACACAGAAAATATGTAACACAGGTATATGCCACATAACATCACAAACGACAGTATGTTAGAAAATAAGAGCTGTGGGTGGGGGAGGGAGCACGGTAGGAAGAACCAAGAGTACGGTGGCCAGAGGATGGAACTGTTTCACGGTAAAAGAGGTACAGTAAACCTCACCAATTTATTTCTCCATTTCAGATTTCTCCTTTGAGGTCATGACATAAACATCCAACAGTTCATGAATTTCCAACAGGTCCAAAGGGAATGCGTAAGCAGTTTCCCCTCCCCGATTTCCCTACATAAGCCAAATAAAAACAACAGTCTTATTTCAGTAAATGGCAAATTTACTTAACTAATTATTGCAGTTTTAGTTAATTTTACTTTCTGTTAACATTCATGCTTGCTTTATACAGGATTGATCCACAACATTTATTATATGCTTACTTTTACGGGGAGACTTTTACTTTCACATATATTAGTACAATTTCTTTTCAGTTAAAAGATGTCCCTTTAAAATATTTTATAAGGCTGGTTTGGGGGTGATGAACTCCTTCAGTTTTTGCTTATCTGGGAAACTCAATCTCTCCTACAATTCTGAATGATTATCTTGCTGGGTAGAGAATTCTTGTATGAAAGTTTTTCCCTTTTGGCACTTTGAATACGTCATCCACTTCCTCTGGCCCATAACATTTCTGCTGCAAAAGCAGCCTATATCCTTATGTTATCCTTGTACATAAGTTGTTTTTCTCTTGCTGTTTTTATGATTTTCACATATCCTTAACATTTACCATTTTAGTTATATACTGTGCTTGGTGCCTCTTCGGGTTCATATTATTCAAAAGTGTTCTGGGCTTCCTGGATCTGGATGATTGCTTCCTTCCTCAGACTAAAGAAGTTTTATTTCCTCAAATATGTCAGGAAATATTTCCTGTATTAAATAAAATAATTTTTTTTTTTCTCTCTTCTCCTGCTGGGATCGCTACACTGCAAATGTTATTCCACTTGATGTTGTTAAAGTTCTCACTCTGTTGATCCATTGAAGTTCAGTGAGCATTTTTATGACCACTACTTTTAACTTTGTAATCAGGTAAATTGGTTGTCTCTGTTTCATTTAGTTCATTTTCTGAGGTTTTGTCTTGTTCTTCCATTAGAATACATCCTTCTGTCTCTTCACTATGCCTAATCCTTTGTGTTTGTTTTCACATGTTTGGTAAATCCGCTCCATCTCCCAGCATCGAAGGACTGGCTTTACAGAGATGTCCCATGGGGATCAGAAGGGCACTCCTGCCTGCCATAGAGCCAAGTGTTCAACGGCTACCTCTTACGTGGAGGTATGCACCCTCTTGCTGCAGGCCATCTACTACGTGGACTGTACGCACCCTCTTGTCACAGGCCCACAGCTGCTGCTGCAGCACACTGCGGGTGCAGCTGGCCTCTGGAATGGCTGTGGGATCTGGCAGCAGTGGCTGCCGGTGCTGGTGGCTGGGGTTATTGTCCAGCAGACTTTGAGGCCCACCTGAGGGGGAGGGTGGGTGGGGCTCTCAAAGACATATGCCCACTGGTGCTAACAAGTTAGATGAAGATTTCCCAAACGGTCCCTGCCAGTTCTAGTATTAGCAAAATAGCCTGAGAACACAAAAAATGGTTCCCATCAGTGTCTCAGTCCTCGGAGAGTGTCCCAGCTCTTTCCTGCCTCTGTCACATGCTTCAAGATTACTAAATGTGTTCCCTTCCCCTATGGTCAATGCACATTTCAACCTGGTGCTAATGTGCTGGAGTTGGGATCAAGTGAGCCTGCATGTGAGCCCTTTAAGAATGGGTTTTCTGTTCCCTATAATTCTACAGTTTTCCTAGATATATTCCCTATTGTTCAAAGCCAGGTGTTTTGAGGGCTTGTGTCTCCTGTTTAGTATTTAAAGAGTTGAGGAGCCTGAAGTAAAGCTCAAATCCCTTACTCCTAGGGAACATAACTGTACCTTTGCAGTTCTTCCAGAACTGCCATCTGGGATGTGGTGTTTTTCTCCCTTGGCATAACAGTGTATCTGTTTCTCCTACCCGTTTTGATGCTGTCACTTGACCCTTTGTTTTGGAGACTGTGCATCTCGTTTTCAGGTCTCTTTCCCGAGGGGATTATTACGTATGTAGTTGTAGATTTGCTATGTCAGTGGGAGGAGGTTAGTTTGGTATCTTCCTATGTAACCATGTTGAACCCTCTCCTGTTTGTGTGTTTATATTTAAACGTTTTACCAAATTTTTTAGAACGCAAAAAGCAGACAGATACATTTTATTACAATTAAATAAACCAGCATCAAAAACTAAAACTAATGAAATAATTATGGTTTATTTACATTTTTGCCATCTGCACAATAAATTTTAACTGCTTCCAACCTTTCACTTTCCCTAAGTATCTAAAAGTAGTAGATTCAAGGTCACCAAAAGTAACGGTTGAGAGAAAATCTTTAGCTGCATATAGTGTATTTTTAAATTATATTTATTTTAAAAATACAGAAAAACTGACTTCAATAAGGATCAAATAAAAAGATTCTGTGAAATAAAGAATGCCTCTTATTAAAAATGCAAGACTAAAAAAAGCAAAACAATAAGGAAGAAACCCTATAGGTAGGAGATTCTTCACAAAAGATTGTTAGGGTTTTAAGTGCTTTGAGTCAAACTCTCAAAGCTGAGTCAGTATTTCTGACCAAGGTGCTTAACCTATAGAACTTTACTCAGAAACACATTTAATTTTCACCTATAGAACTCCATGTAGTTTTAGAACATTTCCCTATCACCACCACATAGCTGAAAGCAGATAATAGCTCGCCAATAATGAAACATAGTAAGAAAGGATTAAATAGTTACTATACATTTCTAGTTTAAAAAGAACAAAACTAGGATTAAAAACACCCTATGGGGAGGGGAGTGAAGAGACCTCTCTGCAAACCAGTTTGATCTGATATGTACCTTGACTGAAGGGCTCAGTTCTTAGTCACTGATGCAAAACATGTAATATACTCTGTAGCCATCAATAACACATCAACAAATCAATGTGGCTGTGTTCCACTAAAACTTTTGCAGACAATGAAATTTTCAAATGTTACATTACTGTTTTCCTGATTTCAACTATCAAAATTTAACTTAAAAATTTTTTAATTATATCATTCTTAACTTCTGTACTGTACTAAAACAGGTGGTAAACCAGATTTGACCTCTGAGCCATAGTTTATCAATGCACAGACTAGAAGAAAAATCACTGACAGATGATTTATATGTGATCCATGACTTCACACTAAACTTTCTTCAACTATATATATACATACACATAAAAAGAAACATAATAAATATCTCAAAATAGATCAAATATCTAAACATAAAAGTGCTGAAATTACAAAACTCTTAGAGGGAAACACAGGGGAAAATCTTCGTGACATTCGATTTGGTGAGGATTTCTTGGGTATGACAACAAAAGCACAGGTGACAGAAGAAAAATTAGGTGCACCGGGCCTCATCAAAGTTAAAAACTTCTGTGCAAAGGACATTACCACAAGAGTGACAAAACTCACAAAATGAGAAAGTATACTTGCAAATTATACACAGGATAAGGAATATTCAGAAATACAAGAAACTCCCCAAGTTCAAGGACACAAACGCAAACAAATAGGAATGGATAAAGGACTTAAAAAGACATTTCTTCAAAGATACACGACCAACAAGCACATCAAAAGATGCTCAGTGACATCAGTCATTAGTGAAATGCAAATCAAAACTATGAGATACCACTTTACACCCACTGATATTCCCTGGTGGCTCAGTGGTAAATTATCCGCTTGCAATGAAGGAGACCTGGGTTCAAACCCTGGGTTGAAAGATCCTCAGGAGAAGGCAATGGCAATCCACTCCAGTATTCTTGCCTGGAGACTCCCATGGACGGAGGAACCTGGCAGGCTACAGTCCCTGGGGTCGCAAAGAGTCGACTGAGCCATTAACACTTTAACTCTAATTAGAATTAAAAAAAAAAAAAAAAAGGCAGGGAAATAACCACAGTTAATGAAGTTGTAGATAAACTGGAACCCTCCTACACTGATGATAATGTAAAATGGTACAGTCACTGCGAAAACAGCTTGGTAGTTCCGCAAGGAGTTACAGAATTACCACATGATCCAACAATTCAACTGAAAACAGATACTCACATAAAAATCTGTATACAAAGGTTCATGGTATCAGTATCATCATAGACAAAAGTAAAAACCACCCAACTGTCTACTAAAAGATGAATGGATAAACAAATATGGCATATCCATATAAGGAAATAGTATCTAGTCATAAAAAGGAATGAAGTACTGATTAGAGCTACAAGGATGAACTGTAAAACATTTTGCGAAGTGAAATAAGCCAAACACAAAGGCCATATAATATACGATTTCACTTATACGAAATGTCCAGAATAGGCAAATCCACAGACTTAAGCTTCCCAGGTGGCATTAGTGGTAAAAAAAACCCCGCCTAACAATGCAGGAGAGGCAGAGATGCAGGTTCAGTTCCTGAGTGGGGAAGATCCCCTGGAGGAGGAAATGGCAACCCACTCCAGTATTCTTGCCTGGCGAGATATATAGTCCACAGGGTCACAAAGAGTCGGAAACACCACTGAGTGCCTGAACACACAACAACACAGAGATTTTAAAGTAGATGAGTCCTTGGCAGGGGCTAGGGGAGGGAGGCAGAGAAGGGAATGGCACCCCACTCCAGTACTTTTGCCTGGAAAATCCCATGGATGGAAGAGCCTGGTAGGCTGCAGTCCATGGGGTCGCTAAGAGTCGGAGACGACTGAGGGACTTAGCTTTCACTTTTCACTTTCATGCATTGGAGGAGGAAATGGCAACCCACTCCAGTGTTCTTGCCTGGAGAATCCCAGGGACGGGGGAGCCTGGTGCGCTGCCGTCTATGGGGTTCCACAGAGTTGGACACGACTGAAGCGACTTAGCATAGCATAGAATAGGGGAGGGAGGGATCAGGAGTATTATTTAATGGCTACAGGGTTTCCTTCTGAAGTGATGAGAAAGTTCTGGATGCAGATTGAGCTCATGGTTGCACGATAGTTAATATGCTGTAAGTCACTGAATTATATGCACTAGAATGGTTAAATTTTACATTTATGTCATATGTATTTGCTATATACAATTTATTTTCAAAAGAAAGAATAATTTTAAAAAGGACAAAAACAAAAAGGCGATAATTCTTGCCTACCTACAAGCCTTTCTACATTATTACTCCATGTGTAAAATGAGATTTGGTTCATGGTCTCACTTTATAAACTACTGACATATTATTATTCGAGAAAAAAATGCAGCTGCTATCAAAACACACTCTGGATAAAAGAGATTTCGTAATAGTGGTTGATAGAATACTACAGTAATATATTGGCATTTCTCTTTACAACTTTATAGACTCCAAGTCTCTATTATAAATTAAGAACCACTGAAGAAAACAAGAGGGTTAATGCCTGGAGAACTCAAGCAGAAGCTTGAGAATCGCTTGAAATTACATGAAAATGTTCTATGTGTATATTTGTGTCTAACGCTATTTTATATAATAATTTTCAGATTTCAGTGGTACCCAGGTTAACAACTACTGGTAAGCCACAAAGATTCCATTATATGAAGGATAATTTGTTTGATTTCTCAAAGCAATTTGCAAAGATAAAGTTCCTAAAAAAAAGAATTCAAAGATAAACACCCACCAAGGTGATGCTCTATTATTTCAAAACCAAGCTTAGGTCAGCCTCTTTCCTGAGCTTTCCTGGAAGATTTTAGTTCATAATTACTTTTCTTGTCTCTTATTCCTGTTCTAAACATTACTTTCGCAACAATTGGCTCGTGTGTACCTCTCATTTGTTGATTTAGTATAATTTAACACTTCGGCATTTATTGCCTGGATCACTAACAGTTGTGTGGAGGCCTCTACTTCCATGAATGACAAGCTACCAAAGGACAGAGGATTGTTTGCTGTTACTTATTTAGTAGTCCTGGAATATAAAAGATAATATAATTTTATTTCTGTAAGCTCTATATATGTCTTTTAAAATTAACTGTAAGCATGTTTTATTATAGTACATGTTCTATATTTCAAATGAGGCATACATCTTATGAGTAATTTTGCAGTTAAAACACTGAATAATGAATGAAACATATTCAGTTATCAAACTCATTATTAAATTCCTAACCATGTTGTTTCATTTGGTCAACCATATTTACTAATGCTTCACTTCACTAGTACATCATTAATGCCTATTTTACCTACAGATTGAAAAATATTAAAGTCTTTCCAGACGCTTTCCAAGTTTCCTTTATATAACACTATTCACCGTGTGACAAACTTAAGAATAAAAGGTCATAATTCACCATTCTGACATCAAGTAACGACAAAGGAACTGTGAAAATGCCTGTTTTGAATATGATCTGAATGTTTACAAAATGTTCATTTTGAAGTTTTTTGTTTTTTGTTTTTTTTTTGGTTATCACAAACTTAGAGACATTCCAAACCATTTAATTGTTAACAATTATACTAGTTCCAATCTTTCCAAGTGGCGCAGTGGTAAAGAATCCACCTGCCAGTGCAGGAGAAACAAAGAAACGTGGGTTCAATCCCTGGGTCATGGAGATCCTCTTGCATAGGAAATGGCAACCCACTCCAGTATTCTTGCTTAAAAAATTCCATGGACAGAGAAAGGAGTCTGGCGGGCCAGGCCATGGGGGTCACAAGAGTCGGACACAACTTAGTGACTGAGCACACACACACACTGCTGGGAGAAGCAGCACTAACCTCAGATACGTAGATGACACCACCCTTATGGCAGAAGGTGAAGAGGAACTCAAAAGCCTCTTGATGAAAGTGAAAGAGGAGAGTGGAAAAGTTGGCTTAAAGCTCAACATTCAGAAAACTAAGATCATGGCATCTGGTCCCATCACTTCATGGCAAATAGATGGGGAACCAGTGACAGACTTTATTTTTCTGGGCTCCAAAATCACTGCAGATGGTGATTGCAGCCATGAAATTAAAAGATGCTGGCTCCTTGGAAGAAAAGCTATGACCAACCTAGACAACATTTGAAAAGCAGAGACATTACTTTGCCAACAAAGGTCCATTGAGTCAAAGCTATGGTTTTCCCAGTGGTCATGTATGGATGTGAGAGTTGGACTATAAAGAAAGCTGAGCGCCAAAGAATTGACACTTTTGAACTGTGGTGTTGGAGAAGACTCTTGAGAGTCCCTTGGACTGCAAGGAGATCCAACCAGTCCATCCTAAAGGATATCAGTCCTGAATATTCACTGGAAGGACTGATGTTGAAGCTGAAACTCCAGTACTCTGGCCATCTGATGCGAAGAACTGACTCACTGGAAAAGATCCTGATGCTGGGAAAGATTGAAGGCAGGAGGAGAAGGGGACAATAGAGAATGAGATGGTTGGATGGCATCACTGACACAATGGACATGAGTTTGAGTAGGCTCCGGGAGTTGGTGATGGACAGGGAAGCCTGGCGTCCTACACTCCATGGGGTCGCAGTCAGACACGGCTGAGCAACTAAACTGACTGACACACACATACTAGCTCCAAAAAGTTTTCTTCCATGTTTAGTCTAGTTCATCTAAGACTAAGTTACCCTTGAACTTGAGATAGGAAGTGAAATCAAATCTCCACTCAGGTTAGCAATTTCATTTACATTCTTACTATTTCATCCACTCATTTATTTCATAGAACTTCTAGTCTTCCAAAAGAATGATGAAACGTTGTCTGAGACACTACTCTCAAAAATCAAAGCAGAGTTGAGCATTTTCCTTCTCTTTGCTTCTATACTACCTTGGGCATATTTCTATTATGGCAATAATAATATAATAATGCTCAATTCATTTATATCCCTATTTCTTTCATCAGATAGTTGATCTTAAAAAGGTTAAGTAGGGGACTCTGCTTCATTTTCTTTCCCTTAAAACCTAAGCACAATCTCTAGCATTCTAGATGCTCAATTAATGCCTGCTCATTAATTTGTTTGGGGAAATATTTGGGTATGAGGTCAGTATTGATAAATGAGTAGTTTATAAAGAATCACTAAAGAAAATAAAGCTCTTAACATAATGCAAACATACAATATCTTAATAGTTATTATGTTGTTTCTCTTAAGTAAGCAAAAAACAGTGATGCGATAAATTTCAAGAGCCAAAATAACTTCGTCCCTTACAAGGATAGGATGTACTTAAACCATCTTCCCTCCTCAGAAAAGAGAACGCAACTTAAAATTTCACTGGAGTCAAGGTTGCTGCCGCTGCTGCTAAGTCACTTCAGTCGTGTCCGACTCTGTGCGACCCCACAGACAGCGGCCCACCAGGCTCCCCCATCCCTGGGATTCTCCAAGCAAGAACACTGGAGTGGGTTGCCATTTCCTTCTCCAATGCAGGAAAGTGAAAAGTGAAAGTGAAGTCGCTTAGTCGTGTCCGACTCTTAGTGATCCCATGGACTGCAGCCTACCAGGCTCTTCCACCCATGGGATTTTCCAGGCAAGAGTACTGGAGTGGGGTGCCATCGCCTTCTCCAGAGTCAAGGTTACCTAATATCTAAAATAAAATAGCTATCAATCTTTATTTACAACATCACCATGGCATTCGAAGGATATACAAAGATGGTATATGGTATAAAATACATTATAAAGTGAATTATTTTCAACACTTTTATTTTTTATAATTCCTTTATTGTTTTGCTTATAAAGGAAATCCCTGATATGAACTATAAAAACAAGAGGAAGAAAAATAACTTTACAGAAAATAATTATGGCAGACATTGTTAGTGGCTTGCTGAAAATATTTTTTCCTTTGTTACTTACTAACAAAACTCTGATTTTGTTCATATTGCCAATGGGAGTCACCAAGCACCCTTAAAAAACAGAGGTGGCCATATATGTAATACAGTTTGGGGCTATATGATGGAGATAGACAGAACTTGTCAAGTCAAATTGGAGAATAAAGTCCAAACTAACATAACGATGACAATTAACATAAGACAGCTCATTTGCAGCTAATAGAGATTTCACAGGCTTTATCCTAATTTTTTCAAATTAATAAACAAAATCATTTATTTTCTGACAAAATATAGGTTATTAGTCATCAGAGTAAATGATAACACTAACAGAACCCTAAGTATTGATATTTGTGCCTGTTTAGTCGCTCAGCTGTGTCTCTTTTGCGACTCCATGGACTGTCGCCCGCCAGGCTCCTCTGTGCATGGGATTCTCCCGTGGACAAGAATACCGGAATGGGTTGCCTTTTCCTCCTCCAGGCAATATTCCCAACCCAGGGATGGAACCTGGCTCTACTGCATGGGCAGGCGGGTTCTTTACCACTAGCGCCACCTGGGAAGCCTTAACATTTAACAGGCACTAAATCTACACCAAGTAACTCCTTTAATCCAACCCTATCAGGCAGGTTGACAGTATTAACTGGTTAAGGATCACACAGCATGTAAGCAGCAGGTGGAAAATTCAAATTCAGGTAACTTAACTCCAGAGTTATGCTCTGTTAATTAAGTCCCAACATGCCAATACATGTATGTATATATGTATAAGTGAATAAATATGTATAAATAAACATGTAGGTTTATCACACCATCTCATGTTGAATTGAACAATAAATCTTCTTAATAAACTGATATATTCAGACTTTAAGAAGATATTGCACAGGATTTTAATCTACAGGTAAATATGAAGGACTTATGTGACCAAGTCTATCTTATTCACAACTGTAAGCCCCACCACAGAGTAGGACCTTAATAATAAAAGACTTGATGAATGACTGAAGAAACAATGTAATTAAAAGGTTAACATACATATTTGAAACTAGAGCTGCTGTGAAGTTTACCCAGCTAATGTTAAATCCGGGAAGAAATATTTTTAAAATGCTATATTTGTCACAATAAACATAATTGTTTATTCATAAGCCAATTTTGTATGCAATACATCTCTAAGCCTAGCTATTGAAAAAAACACTTTGCTTGTTCTTTATAATATTCAACACTTGAAAGATCTTTGACTAAGACTTTCATTTTTAAATTAAGGTAATGCTTACTTTTACCTAAACAAAATTTGCATTTATAGTTACCTTTGAACTTGAAAAAGTACTATGGAAGACCACATGTTTCTAACAGTGATCTTTGACTATTCATTTTATGAAAGTATTTAAAGGCTTTTTTTTTTTAATGTTTTACATCTACCACAAAATTTAGTAAATTTTGGTACATAAAAATTCGTGTTATTTACTACCTTTCAAGGATATGGTTTTTGTTGAAAGAGAGGTAAATTACATATGTTACTTTGACATTCAGAATTATAAACAGGTCATTTAGGTCGTGTGGATCCCACATCTTTTACATTTGCTACAGGATTAATCTTTCATTGTAAAAGGAAAGTTGGCTACGTCAGGGACATTGAACAAATAATATTCTATCTGCCACTTTCCTCTTTGTTGGTATTTTGGTCAAGAAAAATAACATCCTTCTTTTTTTAACTCCCTAACTTATTCAATTTAGAACTGACAGAATATAGTAATGCTTTAAAAGCTGCTACAATGTTTGGATAATGTTATAAGTGTCCTTAAGAAGCTCCTGATCTTTAAAACTGGATTATGACTTTAGTAGTCTTCCTTGGGGTCGCACAGAGTTGGACACGACTGAAGCGACTTAGCAGCAGCAGCAGCAGCAGCAGCAAGCAGCAAGCAGCAGCAGCAGCAGCAGCAGCAGCAGCCTTCCTTGAATTCAGGTGCTTAAATGATTTTGATAACATTTCATAAACCCCATTGGTAGACCTTTTTTTAGTTATCTGTCCACTCACGTCCCAGTAAATGACTATTTTTGAATGATCTCGATTTTACTACTTTTAGACACTTTTGCTAAGTTGGAAGCATTTAAGCGTGGTGTGCTAGTGTAAAATGATGTGTATACACTCAAATGAAGCACAAATATTTCACCAGTTATGGTTTCTTGATAATGAAAGCGAGGACAGAATTAAAAAACTCTTACATAAACTCAGCAACTTAGATGAAACAGACCAACTCCTTGAAATATACAAACGATCAAAAGAAACAAGGGAATAGTCCAACAGCTATTAAAGCATCTAAGTTCATAGTTTTAAAATATCCCAACAAAGAAAACTCCAGGCCTGGATAGGTTCCATCACTGCAGGTGGCCAACCTGAAGAAATGGGGAAAAGCAGCATTAAGGTAAAGCAGAAATGTTAAAATTGTGTTGTCTGCTACAGCAGCCACCAGTCATGTGTACCTAACAGAGTGCGTGAAACGTGGTTAGTCCCAAATGAGATATGTTTTAAGGATAAAATATATAAGATTTTGAGGACGTGGCATGAAAAAAAATATAAATATCTCATTAATAACTTTACACAGATTACATATTAAAATGGAAATATTTTGGACATATGGAGTTATATGAAGGATATTATCAAAATTATCATCTGTTTCTTTTTAAGCATAGTTACTAGAATATTTATTACTACAAAGGACACTCACATTATATTTGTTGGACAGGGCTGCTCTAGGAAATTGAGACTGCAAAGTCCAACAACACAACATGAAAAAAGATTATTGATGGTATCAAAGTCTCTGGATCAACTTTTGCCTGAAGCTGCCCCAATTTTGGATTTTTCTGATACATAAATAAATCACTTCATATAGTTTAAATTTAGTTTAAATTATCTTCATAAATTTTCTAATTTTGCAACTGAAACATCCCAACTTTTACTCTGACCCAGCAGTGTTTCTTCTATTGCCACTTTTGAATAAATAAAAATATGTTCTGCAGAGATTTTCTTTACAGTTCTTTCATTCTATTCATGTATGTTTATAATGCACTCACTGGCTTTTAGAAGGCACTTCATTTCCATGAAGGTATTACAGGAAATGAAGGTATTAAAGCCATAATATTAATTTTTAGAATAACTTCTAAGCAAATAGGTAGATTCCCATTGAAATAGGCATAGAGAAAAAAGAAATTCTCACCAAAATGAAAACCACATCTTCACTTATTAATTGAAACCCTACTGAGCCCTTACTTAAGCTAGGGAAGTCAAAAAGGTTTCAATGCCACATCACTGTCATGGCTGCCTTCAGGGCTGTGGGTCAAAGGATACCAGGCTGAACCTGACACAGATGTTTGTCATGATGAAGGAGAAGAGGGGAAGCATATGCTCAGATATTTGTGCCCTCTGTAAAATAACACCCCACAGTTAAAAGTGAGGAACGATAATTTTGATGAGCATTATTTCAAGTTTTATAAGTTAAATTTCCCACTGACCATTAATAGATTATAAATCTTCGCTCATAGCTCAGTCAATAAAGAATCTGCCTGTAATGCAGGAGATACGGGTTCGATTCCTGGGTCGGGAAGATCCCCTGGAGAAGGAAATGGCAAACATTCCAGTATTCTTGCTTGGAGAATCCCATAGACAGAGGAACCTGGCTGGCTACAATCTATGGGATCATAGTCAGACACGACTTAACAACTAAACCACCACCATTGACACATATTCAATTCCACAACTATAATTTTATTAAGTTCCTAAAGATAGATTTTACTATGTAAGTGCCAATAATATGCTAATATTCTCTTTGATAATTTAGAGTAATGAAATTCTAGGCATTTTAAAATAGATTAACCTAAGCCCAGTACATTGAACTCATCCATCTCAGGTGGTTCTACTGGTACTACAAGAAGGCCTTCTCTCTCTGAACACATTAGAGACTCTTATTCGTTTAACATACAGTTATTGAACATTTACTATGTGTGAAGCTCTATGGTAGGTGCTATAGAGGTAGGTGTGTATATACACCTTTAAGCAGGATTCTGGTCCTTACGTAGTTTGAAGTCTTGGGAGAAAAGACAAATAATTACGATAAATTGTAAAGAGTATTATTTTAGGGAAGGTGTTTCAAAAGTATGCAAAAGAAGGAACTCACCTAGTCTAGGGAATTGTATTGAAACTACAACAGGAAGACTCAGTGGGCACTGCTGAGTTACGAGTGGAGAAATGGGACACTAAAATAGAAGTGGGAGAGGAAAATGTACTACTCAAACAGCATGTGGGATAAATGAGGCAAGATGTCTGCCCAATTGAGAAACTGAAGGAAGTTTAGTATAACTGAAGTATCAAGTGGAAGAAGAAAGCCAGTTATCAAGAGATCTACAGATAAGTGAGGGTAAATATCTTAGAGAGCCTTAAAAGGCAGGTTCAGCAGTCTGGACTTTATCTTAATTATCCATCTGGCTATCCTGTGGGAAACAAGGCAAGACCAGCAGGAGGGTGTGTTACTAGAAAGTTCTACAGTGAACCATTCTAGGCCACCACTGGACCAGGGTGATTGCAGGAAGGAGAGCGAGAACTGGTGAATTTCAGGAGACATTTAATAAATAGAATTCTAGAAGAAGTGGTATGAAGTCAACAGAAGAGTTCAAGGACAGTGTCCAGGTTTCTAGCTTGACCAGATGTTTGATTGCTGGTGTCAAAACAAGTAATACTAGAAGAGAAAACCTAAATGTGGCTTTCAAAAGTGTTGATTTTGAGATATCTTTGACATACCCAAGAGGAAACAGCTAACTGTATAAACAGCTCTCTCTGCAGCACAACAGAGTTGTGTGTGCTGGTCTATAAGTGGTAACTGAGGCTACCGGAATAGATGAGCTTGCCCGTGGAGTGTGCAATGAGAAGAAAACAGGGCCTGGAGCACACCTTCAAGGAACCTGAAAAACTTTATTAGAGGGTAAGAAGAAGCCTCCAAGAGACTAAGAAGAAAGCCAAAATATGGAGGTTTCAAAGACATCAAGGAAGGAACTGTTTCAGAAAAGAGGCATGATCCTTAACAAACACTGTTGATGCATCAAACCGGAAGACTGACATCTGTCTGTGAATTTCAGGCACCTTATGGAAGAAGAGTGCACACCAGATTTCAGTGGATTGAGGATCCACAAAAGGCCAGCAGACGGAGGCGAAAACTGCCTCCAGTCCATACGGCCTACAGAGTAGAGGAGACACAGCAGTGTCTAGATGAGCAAGAGAGAGAAAGACTGCTTTTCTCCTTTTCTTTTTAGATGAGAAATACTGTGTCATTAAACATTAATGAGAGGTAGGATTTATCTCTTATTAAGAAGTTGAAAATGCCAAATATTCATTTCCCAGCTTCCTTCAGAAACAGACCATAGGCAGAGGTACCTGCCTCACACTTTGAATCAGGAATGTGTGTTACAAACAAGCAGAAAGAACATTCTTGAGTAGAGAGGACCGTTGCAGCCTGATTTAAGTTTCGGGACAGAAACAGAAGTCCGACAGCAGCAGCACAGGTCTCAAGCAGCAGAATGCTGCCCTAAGCAAGCCGGACCTGCGGCTCCTGCCAGGGGACGGCCAGCAGCAGCTCTGCCCGTTGTACCAGTCTGGTCTCTAGTATTCCCAGACATGCTGAGAGCTTCGCGACATCCGTTTAATAAGTTTACTACTAGTTTAAATAGCCAGAGTCAGTCTTTGTTTCTCCAACCAAGAAACCTACTTGAGGAATTACAATGAAAGGGGATGCTTATGTCAATGAAATGTTGGCCAAACAACTCCACCAACACACATACTAGGAGACCTGGCTTAAAACAGTCGCTCGGTCTTTAGCATAATTCAGAAGCAAAGCCCAGCAATATGCAAGCAGTTTCTGAAACAGGCTAAAGAACACACCCTGCCACTGATCTCCCGTTTCATATATTAGTCCTTGTGATTCTTTAAAATAAGGAACAATGTAACCAAACACCGAGTCTCACTTCAAAACACATCAATAAGAGAAAGAAAAGAAAAAAGTCAAGGATTAGAAGAAAACATTTGGAAATCACGTATCTGACAGGAGATGTATATCCAAAACACAAAAAGAATTCTTAAAACAATAAGACGACGAACATCTCAATTATAAAATGGGCAAAATATCTGAATAAGTATTTCACAAAAGATATATGAATGAGCAAAAAACACATGAAAAGATGTTCATGTCATTAGCAAATTAGCACCACAATGAGACAGTACATCACTTGTATAAGAACAGCTATAATCAAAAAAGAAAACAAGTGTTGAAAAGGATGTGAAGAAACTGAAACCTTAGGACATAGTTCATGTCACCATAAAACAGCTTGGGGATTTCTTTAAAAGTTAAACAAGAGATGAAAACATGTTCACAAAAAAAAGTTGCATGCAAATATTCAGGTAAGCATTATTCATAACATCCTAAAATCTGGGGGAAAAAACAAACATTTATCAGTTGGTGAGCAAATTGTGTTATTTCTGTAAAATGAAATTTAATTCAATAATAAAAAGGAACAAAATACTGATACATGCTACAACATGGATCAAAGTTAAAAAAAAATGCTAAATCTAAGAGACCAGACACAAAAGACTATATACTGTATGATTTTGTCTAGGTGAAATGCCCGGAAAAGGTAAGTCTATAGTCACAAAAAATAGATTAGTGCTTGACTGGGGGATGGAGATAGGAATGGGTAATAAATACAAAAGAGCATGAAAGATCTGACTGATGTGATTAAAATGTTCTAAAATTGTGTGTATCCATTCATCAATTAATAGACATTTGGACTGTTTCTACTTGTCTATTATGAATAATGCTGCTGTAGAAATTTGTTTACAAAGTTTTGTTTGATCACCTGTTCTCAGGTGATGTTTTACCTAAGTTGGCAAATTAACTGAAGTCACTGTATACACTTAGTAGAAGTGAATTTTATGCTACATAAATCACACCTCAATAAAACTTTTTTTAATTCCCATGTTCCCTTTTTTGGTCCTCATAGGAGGCCACTCAGCACTTTAGGGTTAGGCCCCAGTGTATTGTTAGCAGCAGCAGTAGTTCCTGTAAAAGAGAGTTTTCTAGTCTAGGAATGACTTCTAAAACACAGTATTTACAACACTTGTATATTCTAGAACAGTCCTTCTCAAAATGTGATCTGCAGACCAATGCCAATCTATGTGCACCGTTACTGTCTGAGACTGATCCATGACTAGATAATTACAGAAGCTAAGAATATGTGTTTAGAAACTTCAATAGCAATTTCGCAAAATAATATGTCTGCTGAATCTGATAATATTTGGACCTGAATCCTATATTTCTTAGGTTATTTTTTTTTTCTAGTCATTCACTTTTTACTGTATTTTACATAATATTCAGTCAGTGATTGGAAACTTAATGTTTAGACTTTGTCAATGTATACTACTCTTCCACTGTCTTAAACTAAACTGGCCATCATACCTATCAGTGTAGGTCAAACTCAACATGATTTCAAAAAATTCTTTAAACCTGCTTCAAATACTCCAGCAACTCTGGTGGTATATTTATCAATGTCTAATTTTAAGGCCTTCTGTATAACCCATATTTTAACAGATATTCATATAAATTTTTTTTGTTTTTATCAATAGATTTTCACGTTTATAAAGACAAACATTTTCAAACTATATATACTTAGTAAAGGTCCATTTTTTCCCTTTTTCCTCAACTAAAAAAAGCTTAAATTGAAAAAAATAACAAACCTAGTCTTTGAACATGGACAAATTATGGTCCTAGGAAAGGTTCTGTAAATCAAAAAAAGGCTAGCTGATTATGTTTTCATTTTAAAATAAAAATACAAACTAAACCAAAAACATGTTTCTATGCTCATTTGTAAATTGATGCAAAAATGATATGTAAATGGATATAAACCAGTGTCTACACATTATACAACATGATGCCTCAAATGTCTATCAATGAATTAAATCAGGCAATAAAATGACTACATATATAGATATACAATAATGATTATCTGACAGATCTCGAGCAGAAGAGATTCATAATGCGAGGGTCAGCAAATGGTTGGAAAACTCAAGACAAAAATACAACAGTAGCTATACATACCTAAGATCGCAGAGAGAAGCTGAGCAGCCTGAAGGCTTCCTAAGACAACACGGTCAAATGCAGAGGTACATGACAAATAAGTGACTGACTGAACCATTTTTATACTACCTGGATGAGACTGTTAGATAATGGATACTATACACTAAAGTGATAATGAAAACAAGAGAGATAAACTGAATTACTGTTAAAAATATAGACCCATCTATAAAAAGGAAGTTATTCAAATCCCCTAACTGCCCTTCACTAATTTGCAGAATTTGAGCAAAGTGAATTAGAGTTCACTGTCTTTGGTAACAGGCAGAACAATGGAGAGAGTGTGAAACAAAGAGATAAATGACCTGAGTTCTACCTTGACAGTAAGACTTTAAACAAGGAAATCTTTCTTCCTTCAATTCCTTATTGGATGCAAATGATAAACCAGATCATTTCCAGTCCTTTTCTTTAAAGAACTATACATTACACCTTGTTGATACAACTACCAACAACGTGAAACATCATCACCACACATGGAACAAACTGCCCTAAAATGTGTACTACGCCTCTTCTAAACTGACCCCATATGCACCTGGTTCATGTGTGCTGAGGTCCTTTAATGGACCGGAACCTGGTGGTCCAGAGTCGACGATAAGAAAGTAAAGGAGAGAAAGAGGCTGATATTCCTTGGTTTACGCAGAAAGCCAGTAAAGCCCTTGCACCGGGCTCGCTCTGTTCACAAAGGCCTCAGGCGCCCTCTCGATAGGGTGAAGGAGCAGAGCGCCTTCTCGAGAGGGTCTTAGAAGCCCAGGCAGGAAAGTGAACTCAGAGAGACTAAGAAAGAAAAAGAAAGACATGGGAACCAGAGCTCTGATGGAGCAAAGGTGTTTTAATCAACATGGTGTGGGCATATATACCGTCTTACAAAGTAGTTATTCTCAGCAAAGATAAAGATTAAAATTCCAGACTTACAAAACATAGGCAATCCATATAAAGAGAGAGATTTGTAAACAATCACTTTTAGCATATGGTTCACAAGAAGGAAGAGGGTACTTATCACCACATAGAAACACGAATGAAGGAAATGCCTGGATTCCTCAGCCCCTGGGAGAGGCTTGCCTCTCCTCTTAATTCCTGAATATTCAGGAATTAATAAGGAACAGAGAATTCCTGACAGATCCAAAACAGCACACAGAAAGCCTCCTGTTAAATGCTTCCTGACACTAGTGAAAAATAATCTTTCGTTTAAAAAAATGAATTTTCCCCCCAGATTCCATTTAACTATTTTTCAAATAACTCTGATAACTTGATCAGTTCAGTTTGGTAATCCATTCATAATTATCATTTTCAAAAAGTTTTTCCTAAGAATCTCATTATGCTTGAAAAAGGAGAGGAAATGGATATACAAAGTTTAAAAATGTTTAGATATTGAGTATTTTAGAAATGTCTTGTAAGACAATTACATAAATATACAAAACAACATTTTATACATTGAATTTTCTTTTTATGTATGTTTGAGAGGAAGAAATGATAATTTTTAAAAATCTCATTAACTAAGAGTTAACTTGAGGGGGAAAAAAGATTACTTACATTGTTAAGTAATCTCTTAGGCTTCTCTTACAAGTTTTTCTCCATAAAGAAATTACCACCATTAGCAGAAAGTGCAGGAAAGAAAAGCTAACATTTCCAACAACTACAGAAATAGTAATTAACAACTTTAGCAATCTTATGCTAATTCAGTTTAATCCTCAACCATCTATTCAAGCTGTATTTCCCACTGGCTAGTGGTGACTAGATAATTCATTAGGGTATCTAAAATGCCAATTCCTGGATTTCTCTGATTAATCTCGGATTAAATTCAAAATAACATAATTTTTATTAGGCAGTAAGTCAGCCTGCACAAGTTCATGTAGCCAAAATTATGTATATATGTTAAAAATTCATATAATCACCGCTGAAAACAGTGCTAGTATAAGGCAAAGATCAGAAATGTCTATTAGAATCAATTCTGTAATTAACTAGAGAAACTGAGATCCTGAGTTCAAGTATTTTAAAGAAGCATATGAAATGTTTTGGTACAAGGCAAGAGACTGGCTGACGGGGTTTAACATGCAAAGATTCAGATGACGGTGATCTAAAAGAAGATAATCATGCAAGTCAGTCCATTTAAAATAGAGATCTGTTAAATAGGGTAACACCGCTGTCTTTGAAGCACACACACAAAAATATGATTAAATATATTATATGAGAGGGGCTGGAACCCAGCAAAATAATTTAATAACTTCCAAATAGAATAGGCTTCTTGATTATCCTGAATACCCAAAGATCACTAGACTCCTACCACTAAAGCGTATTAATTAAGAGTGGAGACCATTATTCTCTTTCAAATGACTACCATTGGCATCTCCTCTTCTCACTCTCCTCTATCATGTCCTCCTAAATCCAACCAATTTGGGGCAAGACAAAATGCAACCACAATGCTGCATGTACAGGTGCAACATTACATTGCATTATATGTAATAACATTGCAGTATAATGTATAACATGTCCTGTTACATATATAACAGTTATATGTTAACATTATAGCATGCTTGTAGGTGTATCTGTTTGTCTATTTTTGCTCTGTGTATGTGTGCGGATTTTGTTTGGGGCATTTTTTTTTTTTTTTAAGCTTAAGTAAGAATTAGTTTCCAGTGAATTTACTTTGAAAACAATTCTTTTTGATAAAAAATTCTTCCCATTTCTTATTGCTCATATAAAAGCTCTAAGCCAACCTACACTCAACCAGCCATCACAATCAACCAATGCCTTCTAGACTGCCCTTCTAAATCAAACTGACATGAGATACTAAAGACTAATATCTCAAATACTCTACTCTGCACCAAAAAAAAGAAGGTTGATTTGTTTGCTGATTGTTTATATCATTTGTTCCCTCACTGTTTAAGTCAGTTGTCCTTTTTTTAAAAAGACTTTTTTGATGTGGTCCTTTTTTTAAAAAAAAGTCTTTTATTGAATCTGTTGCAACACTGCTTCTGTCTTATGTTTTGGATTTTTGGCCACAAGGCTTGGGGGATCTTAGTTTCCCAACCAGGGATCAAACTCAAACCCGCTGCATTGGAAGGCAAAGTCTTAACCACTTAATCTAGTGTTGGTAACCAAAGTCCCTTTATCAGCTGCTCCTGCAAAGCTGGAATTTAATTATATCTTATCTGAACTAACAAAATATGAGTATAAAGAACTGTTTCTATAAAAACTAGGTTGAAAAAAAGATGGACTATTTTGATAAAATAAATGATTTACTTTTAAAAATGCTATTGAATTGAGTGTGGGTGGGACTACTGGAGATGTGGGGAAAATAATAAAATATTAAGATGGCTTACAGATTATATGTCTTTAAGGTCTACCTCCCATTCAAAAGAAATCAAAACTCAAAATTATAAATAATACATTGTGGGTATAGTTTATGCATGAAAATCTGATGCAGACTGCCAGTCTGTGAATTCATGTATCAAGAAAAGACCTTGGCCCTGGATAAAGGTTTCTTGACCCCAGCACTATGGACCATTTGGACTAGAGACTTCTTTCTTTGGAGGCAGGGGAGGGCATGGAGAGCAATATTGTCTTGTGAATTAAAAGATGTTTGGCAGCATCCCTGGCTTCTCTACCACTACCTGATGGCAACAACAGCACCCCAACCCAGTTGTGACCCTCAAAAATGTCTCCAAATGTTGCTAAATATCCCAAGGGGGTAAAATCATCCCAATTGAGAACCACAGGCTGTATCAAGTGATTGTTAAATACACATATATTTTTTTCATTAAAGAGAAATGTTTAGGTAATCAGCTTTTAATGATTTTTACTATAGCCAATTTTTTAAAATTAATTAACAACTTACAAATTAATGGCTTCTCATTACTTAACAGGAACAAAAAAAACAATCCTTGAAATGGGAAAGTGCCAAATAAGACAGCTTTACTACATATATGATGGTATTCCCACTTCTTCCATATCTTCTCTGAAAGCAAGACAGAAGCACAGAATTATTGAATTAGAGCAGAGAGAAGAAAAGGAGGCAGCAGCAAAGGAAAAAAAAAACTTATCTTTGAGAAATAATTTCCAAATGGTTGAAAGAGCAGCATAAGGAAAAAGCTTATTGTCTCTTGACTATTATTAGTAGTAGCCGTATTATTGCAACATTTACTACCAGTCAAGAAAGGTTCCTAGGCATAAACTCCAGAAAGCCTATTGTTGTTCAATTGCCAAGTCGTATCTGACTCCATGTGACCCCGGGGAATGAAGCACACCAGGCGTCCCTGTTCCTATCTCCTGGAGTTTGCCCAAGTTCATGCCCACTAACTCTGTGATGCTATCCTACCATCTCATCCTCTGCCACCCTCTTCTCCTTTTGCCTTCAATCTTTCCCAGAGAGCTTAAATGTCTACTTTAGGTGAGTGGTTACAGCAAATTATAATTCACTCATTTATGAAAGTGAAAGTGAAATCACTGTTGTGTCCGACTCTTTGTGACTCCATGGACGGTAGCCTACCAGGCTCCACCATCCATGGGATTATCCAGGCAAGAATACTGGAGTGGGCTGCCATTTCCTTCTCCAGGGTATCTTCCCAACCCAGGGATCAAACCTGGGTCTCCTGCATTGTAGACAGACGCTTTATCGTCTGAGCCACCAGGGAATTTATGATGTTCAACACAAGGAAGATGAGTACTTACACCATTACATTGTTAAATGAAAAATAAGTTGGTTACTCAACTATGTGCTGTGCTTAGTTGCTCAGTCGTTTCTGACTCTTTGCGACCCCATAGAGCCCCACCAGGCTCCTCTGTCCATGCGGACTCTCCAGGCCACAATACTGGAGTGGGTAGCCATGCCCTCCTCCAGGGGATCTTCCCAACCCAGGGATTGAACTCAGGTCTCCCGCATTGCAGGTGGATTCTTTACCGTCTGAGAAACAAGGGAAGCACTACTCAACTATACTCCAATATAAAGTAAAATTTTAAAAAAATAGTAACTCTAACATTAAATAAGTTGTTTTACCTCTTACAATATTATATGTTTGTCATGTAATGGGATAACATATATCCATGTCAAATAGAGCAAAGTTACCTAATGACATAAAAAAATTGGAGTATGATAAAATCATATAAGTAGACAGTTGGAAGTATGATTTGTACATACAAAGACAATGATTTAAGAGTAAACCAAATTATTAACAGCATTTATCCCTGGTCTGTATCTTCCATAACTGACAACAATATTCCTTCATACATGCTCTTCTAGAACTCGTCACTCCTGCTTTCCTGGTGGCTCAGTGGTAAAGAATCTGCCTGCAGTGCAGGAGACCTGGGGTCTATCCCTGGTCAGGAAGAGCCCCTGGAGAAAAGAATGGCAACCCACTCCAGTATTCTTGACTGGAGAATGCCATGGACAGAGAAGCCTGGTGGGTTACAGTCCACGGGGTCACGTAAAAAGCAATATATACCTGGTTTTCTCTCTCTGTTGGGACCCCTGCCGTTGGTGCCCCCGGGGTACCATGTAAGCAGTCCAGCTATTGTGAACAAACCACACTGGAGAGATCACAGAGACCAAGAGAGGTGCCAAACAAGGCCCAGCTATCCCAGCCTGCAGTTGTTTGAGCTCTCCTAACCTGGGCATCAGACACAGGGGTGAGAGCGCCTTCAGATGACTCCAGATGAGAGATCCAAAGTGAGAACCATTTAACTGAGCCAATTCTCAGAACCCTTAGAGGATAATAAATAATAATAATTATTGTTGTTTTAAACTACTACATTTCAGGAAGGTCTCTTACGAGCAACGGACAGAAACCAGAGTAGAACATGTTGGGAAGAAGAGGGGGAAGCTACGCTTGTTATTTTACATGTACTTTATTGCTTGAATTCTTTTCTATACAATAATTTCATAAGCAAGAAATTTTTTAAGGTCCTTAGATCTCCCACTGTTCAGGTTTAAAAAAAAAAGGCGGGGGGGAATCTTCTATCCTTTGAAGACAGTGAACTTAAACTTTCTACTCTGACCATGCTTAACTACTGCCATTACTACCAGCATTCTGTAGCACAAATATTTGTGAGGAACTTAAGACTCAGCAATCTATCAAATGCTAATTACTATTTTTAAGCGTGGATCTGAGAAATTACTGGGCTGAGAATAACTCAGGTATAGTACTGAGATCTTTAACTCAGGGTTGAGTCCTCCTTCTGATCCTATCAAAACCAAACCATGAGCTTCCTAGAGTCTATATGGATAATATGTAGTCAATATTGGTTGGATGAATGAGCCATAATAAATGAACTATGAAAATTAAAGGAGAAGAGAAAAGAATGGTAGAGATAGATGAGCCAATAAGAGACACAAGGACTTTACACTCCAACTAAGAATCCAATCCATACACATGAAATGAAAACCAATATATTTAAAATGTGATATACTTACAAGTAAACACAAAAAGTTATATACACTATTAACTGAGTATACAAGTGCAGCTTATTTATGGAGAAAATGAACTGGTCTGAGCAAGACAAGGTTCACTGGAAAATGTCTCCTCAGAAGAGAAGGCTTTAAATAGGTCTTTTTTTTTTTTAATTTTATTTAACTTTACAATATTGTATTGGTTTTGCCATATATCAAAATGAATCTGCCACAGGTATACATGTGTTCCCCATCCTGAACCCTCCTCCCTCCCCATACCATCCCTCTGGGTCGTCCCAGTGCACCAGCCCCAAGCATCCAGTATCGTGCATCGAACCTGGACTGGCGACTCGTTTCATATATGATATTATACATATTTCAAAAAAATAAAATAAAATCCTAATAACGAAAAAATAAATAAATAAATATCAAAAAATAAAATAAAATAAATTGTTAATTTAATTGTAAATTTAAATGTTAATGGTTATCTTAAAAATAGTTTATAGCTATATTTTGCTTTGCAATCAAACATAATAAAAATACAATCAGTGATCTGGAAAAAAAAATAGGTCTTATTAAGAACATTTAAACTGGCAAGATAAACCTATACAAACATATTAAACAGAGAAAGTAGTATGTATCAAGAAGTAAAGAATGAAAACATACAGCAGAAAGAAAGGTAATTTACTTGACTAACAGAGAAAACATCTTTAGAAATAAGAAAACAGAACGCTAGTAAGGGAGGGAAGAAAATGTTAGAAAATCTTAAAAAAAAAAAAAAGCAAATACAAGGATTAAAAACAGGGATATAACACAACTCGAACTAAGGTACTTCTTGAACGACTGGATGAAAAGAGCTTGATGACAATTATTCTAACGGGACTGTGCAGAAGAGGCAGCAAGGCCAGTTCCACTGCTGCAATCATCTCGGGGAGCAGGGGTGAGGGTGGCAACTACGGATGTAAAAAGGACGAGAACCATCTGAGAGACATGAGGAGGAGAAAATCAGCAGCACACTGCGGAGAAATTAGACGGGGGAGGACAGAGAGCAGTTAGGAAAGGAAAAGTACTGAAGGGTGATTTAAAGGTTTCAAATGTAGGAACTCTTAAGACCAGAGGTAACTTTTAGCAAGGAAGGAAAAAGACAATGGAAGGAAGAAGACCTGGATAGAAGGAATCTTAACTAGAAGGAAATAGCCATTTGTATCAAATGCAAATAAGGCCTACAAAAGTATAATTGAGGAAATAAATCACCAAAAAATAAGTTAGGAAGGGACTACTTTCAACATATGAGAATTCTATTTACAGCAGAGAGGTAAATACCACAGACACAGAAGCAGGGCCAACTAATAAAAAAGATGTCTTCATCTGTGCCCACCACTATCCTAAGCACGTTACGGTACTTCTTGAAGCACTCACAGCAATCCCGTAATGGAAGTACTATCACTCACTTCCAACGCACAGATGGAGAAACTGAGACACGGCAAGGATTTATTAAAGTTACAGAGTAAGTCATGGAGGCCAGACTTACACCTAAACTGGCTCCTAAGTCCATGCTCTCAACCAGCTCAAACAGGATTATTTAAGACTCTGAGAATGATGGCAGACCCCCCCCCAAAAGTGAGTAATTAAAGCTGTCAGAGCAAAATTTCAAGAGATGGTTGCTATACAAAAAGGCATACTATAAAAAAATCTTGTTTAATGGATATAGAAAACTAGGAGAGATTTATTGAAGGAAAAAAAAAAACGGGGGGGAAGACTGCCTTAAAAGTTGGAATGTGAAAATATAAAACTTTAAAAAATGAACTGATGATATAACCATTAAAGGCTCGATGTTTGGGCATAATACTAATCATTAAGCGTAACAACCAGAAAAACACCTTGCTTACCCAGAACACTTCCCACATCACAATGTATATATGCCGCATCTTCTTCATCCATTCATCTGGCGATAGACATTTAGGTTGTTTTCATGTCTTGGTTGGAGAAGGCAATGGCACCCCACTCCAATACTCTTGCCTGGAAAATCCCATGGACGGAGGAGCCTGGTAGGCTGCAGACCATGGGGTCTCGAAGAGTCGGACACGACTGAGCGACTTCACTTTCACGTTTCCCTTTCAAGTATTGGAGAAGGACATGGCAACCCACTCCAGTGTTCTTGCCTGGAGAATCCCAGGGACGGGGGAGCCTGGTGGGCTGCCGTCTATGGGGTTGCACAGAGTCGGACACGACTGAAGCGACTTAGCAGCAGCAGCATGTCTTGGTTATTATAAATAATACTGCTATGAACATTGGAAGTCACCTTTTATTAAGGCTTATACCACTGGGTGTTCTACACGAAGAGGATTAAACTCATCTTTGTAACTCAGAGTATCTATATATGTACTGCTAGACTTGACATGTTTAATTGAATACCCTCTTCAATTCCTACCACAAGAGTCCTCCTGCATCCTACTCACCAACGCCACAGAACAGCAACACACATCTAACTCATGGTCATGCAATGCATTCAGATTTCTCCCTCGCCAAGAGAATTTAAAGAAATATTAGGAGGTAAGCTTTAGCTGAAAGGAAAAGAGCAGTTCAAATCAGTAACATGGCAAACCAAATGCACCTGCAAGTCCAAGTTATGAAGCAGCAGAAACTGAAAAACTATAGCAAAGCAAACAAAAGTGGAAGGGAGAAATGGGAAAGGCAGATTAAGCAGACACGGAAAGAGAGGGCAAGACAAGGAACCATAAAGCCCCAGAATGACACAGACACTAGCTTCTCAGATCCTAACAGTTTCCCCATCTATACAAGGTCTAGTTGTTCTTTATCAACCGAAAAGAACCGGATCCCTACCACAACCTCGCTTTCAAGCCAAACAATTCCTGATTAAAGCATTATTTTTTTTTAGAATGCACATGAAGCCAATATAAAAAGCTGGCAACAGATAAATCCAAAGAGAAAAAAAAAATTGAATCAGGAAGAAAGTGAAATCTCGGATAGCCAGTACGTTTTCTAAATATGAATCTGACTTATCAAGAAGAACCACCAATATTTACCATATTCTTACCAATGAAACAAATTAAAATTTAATTGATGTTTTCAAAGCAAATATCAGTGTGGACCAAGAAACTGTCTCAAATCCACAGGAGACAAAAACCACATGATATATCTTTTCTGTTAACATATTTGCAAATATTTTATAAGCCTGTTTAAAGCAGACCTTTGTTGTTTGAGGTTTGTAATAATCAGTGATACGTTGGATTAACAGCCTCATTTTTGAAGACAGGCTTTATAACTCACACAGCTGATAAAGGGGAGGCAAAGGCCAGCTCCTTAACTAGTCTTTAACCTGATGGTTCTTTCTTGTACCTAGACTAATAAAAGTATCTTTACCACTTTTTTCCTTCTAAGGTATTTTCTCTGAAAACAATCTTTGAACCTTTGAAGAGAATTCCCTTGTAACAAATCCAAATAAAACTAAAATTGAGCTCATAATCAATTAATCCCACAAGTTTGCGTCAACACCGTCAAAGACTAGACTAACGTTAGAATAACTGATTTTGTTTACCCAATACTGATTCTAGCATACATCCTCTGTGGCAAGAAATATCACTTAAGCCTTGAATGCATAAATCATACACATTTGATTTACAGAAATTTTTAATTTATAGAATTTTTTAATATTATTCTTACCTTTTACTAAAAATAGTTTAACAGGTACTGATGTTAAAAATCTTCAATTAAGAAAAGCTTGCCAATTTTTAAATTCTTATAAGAAAGTTTAATTGGAATTTTCCATAAAAACTTTCAAGATATGCCAAAAGAACTTCCAAACTACAAAAGGCAAGAGCGAAATTACTGATCCAATAATTGGTATCTTTCTCTTAGTTATACTGACAACACAACAAAATTTACGAATAAAGAGGGATCATTCAATCTCTGGGGTGACAGAAGAGTTCTGCATCTTGACTGTGGTGCCGGTTACAAATTCTACATGTGTGCTAAAATGGCAAAGACCTACACACACACAGAGTACCAATGTCAATTTCCTGGTGTTAATACTGCACAAAAGTTATGTAAGATGTAACCAGGAGGGGAAACTGGGTGAAAGGTACCAGGCCCTCTCTATTCTTCAACTGCCTATGAACCTGTAATTATTTAAAGATTAAAAATAAACAAGTAAATGGATAGCTTTTAATCAATGACAACAAAAATACTATATATATTTAAAAAATTAACCTAAATCCCCTATTCAACAGACTGGAAAACTGAGACCTAACCAGGTAATACAAACTTTCACTGTCAGTAACAGAGTAAAGGCACTTAAATGAAATGCTGTCAACCAAGAAACATAAAATGAGAAGTAATCAATCGCTGGCAGTCATCAACAATATCTTGTTTAACCAAAGATGATCAAGTCGGCTGATGCCTGTGTTGCATTAAAATGCAACCAGTATTTTTTTAATTATTACATTTTATTGAAGGAAGAAACTTTTTCTGAGGGGGAAAAAAACTCAAAAACAAATTTATATTTAACCTTAGAACTTGCACATCTGAAGCAAAGTGAGTTTACTGAAAAGCAGGACACAGTATTCCAAATAAGACCATGCCATCTTTACAAAGAGGTCATCCTCAGACAACAAAGTGTACAACTATTCCTGACCTGAATGGCTCTAAACAGCTATAATATAAAACTAAACATAGGCTGGCTACCTTTGATTCCAGAAAATGGATTTTCAACCAGATAAAGTTAATACTTGGAATAGCTACTTTCAAGTTCCCCATAGTTAACAATTATGTTCCATGAAGGCAAATGCTGGCTAAATTGGTGGTTGCAAACTACAGTCATAATATAGCCTCCTACAAAAATTACATTCTGCAGTCTGAACTGATACCTTAGCTGTCACCCTGTGTCCTCTAGACACAGGGTGTTTGGGTAACATTTATCCTTACGAGACTCAGTTTGGTAAATACAAGTCATTCTTTCTCCTCCTTGAGAGAAACGGGTTACAGATATAAATCACCATATATGCATCATCTACCACTTTGGAAAATCAACTTGAAGCAGTGGAGCCACCCAACCTCAAGTATAAACATCAGCAGGTAAATAAAACAGATGTCTGTCTAAAACATGGCTTCCAGATCATATAAAGCAAGTATTCAACTGTCCCAATTGCAATGTAAAGAAAATACATTACCTGAAATGGAACAAGAATTCAGATTTCTGGGGGTGGAACAGATGGGGAAAGTGGAAGAAAACTACACAAAGTTAATAGGTCTTCACTGAAGTTATGAGACAACAAGTTAGATTAACAGGGGGAGATTTAGGTAAGAAACTTAAGCATGTATTAATGGGGCTAGGAAAGTGAATTTTAAAATTGTATCCTGAATTAGGCTATGGTTTAAATATTACTTTTTATTTTGGGAGAAAAAACAGAAGTCACAGCAACAGACTATGGAAGCATAAACATAGCAATAATACTTTAAAGGTCACAATTCTTTACTTCTGAAGACATTAGTAACAGCTGCAGCTCTCACAAATGAACACCCAACCCTGTCTATGCTAAAGAGGTTTGTTTGGCATCGATCGCTAAGGCCATAGGGTCTGGGATTGGTAATGATAAAATATAAGGCAGGAAAAGGAGCATAAAATATGTGGTATAATACGATATAGTTAACATTTACAATATGTCGACATCATTCTAAGAGCTCACAATAATCCTATGAAGTAAGGACTAGTTCTTCCCACTCAACAGGTGAGAAAACTGAAGCACAGATTAAATGATCTGCCTAAGGTCACACTCCTTGGAAGAAAAGTTATGACCAACCTAGATAGCACATTGAAAAGCAGAAACATTACTTTGCCAACAAAGGTCCGTCTAAGTCAAGGCTATGGTTTTTCCAGTGGTCATGTGTGGATGTGAGAGTTAGACTGTGAAGAAAGCTGAGCGCTGAAGAATTGATGCTGTTGAACTGTGGTGTTGGAGAAGACTCCTGAGAGTCCCTTGGACTGCAAGGAGATCCAACCAGTCCATTCTAAAGGAGATCAAGCCCTGGGTGTTCTTTGGAAGGAATGATGCTAAAGCTGAAACTCCAGTACTTTGGCCACCTCATGCAAAGAGTTGACTCATTGGAAAACACTCTGATGCTGGGAGGGATTGGGGGCAGGAGGAGAAGGGGACAACAGAGGATGAGATGGCTGGATGGCATCGCTGACTCAATGGATGTGAGTTTGAGTGAACTCCAGGAGTTGGTGATGGACAGGGAGGCCTGGTGTGCTGCAATTCATGGGGTCGCAAAGAGTCAGACACGACTGAGCGACTGAACTGAACGGAACTGAAGGTCACACAGCTAGGATGGGGCAGAGCCAAGATTTGGAACAGGTTGAATGGTAATATGCCTTTACCTAAGGGCTAAGGGGCCAATTAAGGATTATAAGCCAAGTATGACTAACAAGCAAATTCACATTTTATTTTAGCAAGATCGCTCAGGTGGGAGCATAAGGATGAAAGAAAAAAAAAACCAAACCAGAAACCTGAAGATGAGTTAAGAAGGGCTGTGGAAAGACAGAAAGGACGAAGACCCGAATTAAGGGAATAGCAATAGAATGAAAACAAGTGAATAGACAGATACAAAGGAGAAAAATTCAGCCTGACTTCATGATTAGAAAAGGGAGAGTGAGGATGAGTCTAAGCCTTCACTGACCAGGCCCAAACCAAAAGCTGCACATTTTAATGATCCTGTTACTTTATCAAAACCTTAAAGCAGAAAGGTTTAGTATTAAATCACCCTCTTCTCAACAACAGCACAGCATCTGACTTTATCCTCTTTTAAAAATGTAACTATATAACTTAAAATTACTGCCACCAGGCAACTCCACACTAATTGTTTAATATGCAGACAGTAAAGAGAGCTATAAAACCACACGCAGACCATCACTGAACATGGACAGAAAAGCTAGAGTTTGTGAGATTTAGCAAACATTCTTATATTTAGCACTCTAAATTTAAGGAAAACCTAAACGCCCTTTAAATGGATCAAAATCATTTTATCACTTAGAAGGGGCCTGCAGATAACTCCTGAGATTCAAAAAAAGTAAAACAACTCATAACTTCAAAGTTAAATCAATTATGTTTTTCTCTTCTGTCTGTAAATGCAAACAAACAAACAAACAAAAAAAACCCCACTATTTTTATAGTCTAAGTCAAGGATCTGTAAAATATTACATTTTGAAAAAATGTACTATAATGTACAAATGTACTATAACGAACAATGAAAAAAATGTACTGAAAAAACTTACTATAACTTCAACCTTATTACCACTGTAAGGTAAAAACAACACTAAAGCCAGGCCCTTCCAGTAACTAAATGCTCTTGGAAAGTGTCCAAAACAATGTTAGTAAATTTCCAATTCATTTCATCTAAGATCAACAAAAACAAGTTATCTAAAACATTGGGTCATATTTAAATAGGCTCACTGTAAAAGTTTTACATGACCGAATCACTCAGAAAAAAATCTTCGTACTTTTTACTTAGGATGGTACCTAAGACCAGTGAGTAACCCGATAGGGGGAGAGGGGGGTGCTGCATCTAGGAATTTAATCACATATTAATATTATTTTGAGAAAATTTTCAATACCACTAGCTTTCTTTTGGAAAGAAGCAGACTTTGGCAGAATCTGCAAAAATCATGATTTGCAGTAACACTAAAAATCTCCATAACTTCTATAATGTGAACAAACGTGGTGGTGCAAACTCTGATTTCAAGCTTGAGTTTTTTAAAGCTTGTTACTTGTGGTTCAGATTTCTTCTTTATGGGTTGTATGTCTGATAGGTATATACCAATTTCATACAAAAGCACACATAAAGGTGCTTTATATATGTGAATGTACATATATGACACTTCAGACAACCTGTGATTTCCACTCAAAGAGCTTTTTTTATAAACTTCTAGTAAATTGAGAAGTAAACGCCAACAGTTCAAAGAATAATTTAGCCAAACAGCAAAGGGAGCTATAAAATTAAACCTGGAAGTAAAAAAAAAACCTAAATAAAGCAGATACACAAAATGAAAAAATCCAGCACACTTGCATTGAGCTTGTTAAAGTTTATCTATAAATGTTAGCCTTTTTTAAAAGTTGAAGAGTATACCAATTTTCACTTATGAAAAGTGACATCCTAGGATAAATTTCTAATACCCAAGAAAAATAAGTCAAATTTTAAGATCTGCATACAAAAATACCAGAAGAACTGCAAAGAAATGAATAGAAAAAGCAAACATGGTTTTACAGGGAACATAGAAACCACCTGAAACATTAAAAGTGGGATGGACTCACTATAATGATCAAAAGATCCAAAATGAACAAATTAAGCACAAACACTCCCAGTGTGTTTAATATCTTCAGGAACAAGCAATGCCATCCAATCAATACTTGCTATAAAAACTGCCATAAACTGGTTACTTCTTTTTTTTTCAAAACATGAACCAAGGAAAGGTTTGTTGCAATATATTTGTAACTTACCAATACCAAGCTACTAAGTTTCAATTAGATGCTTCAACTAAGATCTGTGCTAAGAAGACTGAAATTTATTCAGACAGCAGTGAAAAATGAAGCCTCGCTAAAGACATTGAGATAAAGCTGACCCCTAAAGGCTCCTTGGTGCACATTTGCAACCACAGTATTCACAGCACGCCGTACACTAAACTAGCAACAGATTGGTTAAAAACAGTTTGAATTTTCAACTTCTCATTATATAGGCAATATTTTTAGAAGTAATCATATTAAATAAATGTGTCTCTTTCACAGTTACCAGATGAAATTTTAAGCTGGACAGGGACCAATGCCCTGATTTTCTACTTTTTTCGTAAACCATATGACTTCCACATGCTGAGAATGTTTTATGCTTTAACCTGCAGTAAAGGCTTTACATCATTTTATTGCTCAGTGCCTGAAATGCAACAGAATCACCCCATCCAATGCAAGGGATATATTTGGCTTCAACCAAACCACTAGTCAGAAAAAGTTTAATGAATGCTTTTCTCAGTAAGTAACTTTGCATTTCCATAGAATAAACCAAAATCTGACATGAGGGTAGGGGGAAGGGAATATATTCTTATACTTTAAAGTTTTCCAACTCTAAACAAACATTTTAGTTTTTCTATTTATAAAATAATCATTGAACATTTAAAGACACTGTTTAGTAGAATATCTTTAAGCAGAAAAACACTGTTATATGGAGTTATATAGGATATTTCTCCAGTTTTTGCAAAGGTAATATTTCAGGCTAAAATAGAAGATTAAAACAAATAATTCTGGAAATTCTAGTTAATAACAAACTAAAAAGTCAGCTTTGTATCAACACATTGTATATCCGAAGTTTGAGATTTAGAAAAAACACATTCTTTTTTTTCTATTCAGGTCAATCTAAATAAATATGCTACCTCATACTTACAAGTCAGCTTATCTGTGTAAATGACCAACCACAGAAATTGCAAATCACAGGTTATAAAACATACCATATAATTACATATGATGTAACTTCCAGTTTTTAGAGTATCTAAGGTCCTTTACTGATAGGTTCAAGAACTGATAAGCCAAATATGTAAATACATTAAATTCTCAGCAGTCGAAAAGACAAATTATGCCAATTTCTTTATTTAAAAGTTCATTATACTAAAAATATATGACAAAAGAATGGTTATTGAAAAACTTAACATTTCCCGGTGAAAGAAGTACAAATTATGTTAATTCTTCTGGTGTAATGTTTTTAAATATTAAAGACTGTGAGAAACAAGAGATGTTGCAATCCTCTTCCCTTTGTAACTCCAATTGAAACTCGGGGGGGAGGGGGGAAATCAGAATTCAAATTTCCAACCTTGACTTACACACTTAACTCAACTAGATCTAACTCAGCTGTGCAATTTTAAAATAAGTTTAACGCAAAGCACTACAATCTTGATGTGATAATTACCTGAGAAATAAATGCAAATTAAAAACAAATGCAGGTCCTCTTCATCGAAAGATGCATCTTACAGCAAAACCACTAAAAGCACAACCACATAGAACCAACTAAAGAAACAGGCACAGGAGGCAGCATGTCCATCAAAGAAGAGAAATGTACCATGCCAGAACAGAAACGAAGCACTGAAGGAAGGAAGGGAGGGAGGGCGGGCGGGCAGGCAGGCAGGCAGAGAGAGACGGCAGAGGTTTCTACACCTGCAGGATCCCATAGAAATTAACTAGTCACATCACTCTACCCTACATGATACGTAAGATTTTTAAAGCTTCAGGGTAAATAAAAACGGTAATCACTCTATACCATCATTCAACTTTCCATAGTACAGTATTTGTAATGCCAAGTGCATTCTCCCCTTCACTCACCCAATGTTTCCTCTCGCTTCCATACCAGCTTTCAGCCAAATGCGAGGCAGAACAGGGTGGGGTAGAAGAAAAACACAAGCTGCGCCTTTTACCGAGTCCCCACGCACCCCCCTCAACAATTTCCAACAGTTTTTCCTACTACGAAAATAAGTCACCCAACCACAGGATACACAACAGTCATTCCGTGTGTTCAGCAGACACAGAGGGTCGCGTACACAAGTGGGCACTCCCGACCCCCACCCCTCCGCCCCCGAATCTTAAGTAATGTTTCATCTATGGAAGGCGAAGACGACCAACGAGACCTACGGTTTCGGGGTGAGGATGGGTGGAGGACTCCTTTCCAAGTAGCCCCAATAGTGTAACCAAAACACGGTTCCGGAATAAAATATTAAGAACACTCTTCCTTTCCCACCTAGCTACCAACTTGAGGATGCAAAAAGCCACCTCTACCGCACCTCATCTCTCCGAGGCGCCTGCCTTGAGTTTGGGGTGGAGGTGGGTCCCGGGAGAAGGGGAGGAGGAGTGTGAGCCGCCGATGGGACACAAACGAGTTGCTCCCCGCGGCCACCCCGCGCCGCTCCGCTAGCCCAGAGGTCCCAGAGCCGCACCTCGCGCACGCCTCTCCGCCCAGGCCCAGCTAAAAGCTCCGACTCCGGCTCCCGAACTTCCTCTCCAGAGACATTTATTCAAGGCTAACCCATCGCCCGAGTGCACGTCACCCAGTTTCAAATACAGCTCTGCACCCCAAACAAACCCACGCACCTCAAATTCCCCTCACACTTTCCCAAACTCCAAACTGGAGACCCCACCTCCAGGATTCAAACCTTCCGCCCATTGGGGAGGCAACCAGGGGAAAAGAGTTGGGAGCACCGGACGCCTTTCAATTACCGCCCCCACAAACTGCCCCACCCCAGACCCTGCGTTCGGGTCACCCCCGCGAAACCCCCCGCTTCCTCCCTCCTCTCAGTTGGGCCGCTTAAGACACTCATCCCCAGCCCACTCACTTACTCCCCCAACACCCACAACCCCCCCCCCCCCAAAAAAAAAGTGAAGAGAAAGAAGTGAGGAAAGAGACTGGAGAGATTTGAGGCTTCCAAACCACTCGACTCACCTCAGAATGCTTTGCTGAGTTCTCTCCGCCCGGCACAGCCCCCTCCCCAACGTCCCGGTACGAAGGGCTGAGGTCTGAGGTAGGGAGGAGGGGAAAACGGGAGGGGGAGGGGTGTCTTCCGCGTGGGGCGCCCGTCGGGAGGGGTCTGGGGAGGGGTTGAGGCCGGCGCAGGAAGAGGAGAAGGGGGAGGGGAGGCCCCTATCTCCCAGTCTCCCCCTGAAAAACCTCCCTTGTCTCAATCACATCAGACTGACTGTCTTTGTCTGGCTGACAACCGCCATATTGATATCAACAGCCCCGCTCCCACCTGCTGCCACCGGGCGGCCCTGGGAGTTGTAGTTTTTGCCTCCCTTGAGTAAAGGTGCGAGACTCTCGTCCGGAGGCCCCAAGGAACTACAGTTCCCGGCAAGTACCGCGCCCGTGCGTCTTCCCACAGGGAGGAGGGGAAAGGGGCGCCAGAGCCGTAGGAACTACATATCCCAGAATACCGTGGATTCTGGGCCCAGATGAGGGACATGATATCATGCTGGGGTGAAGACGGAGGATGAATTGGCGGCGCGGATGAATTTGAGCTGACGGAAGGAGGCGTTCTAAGAGGAGAGGAAAAGGAAAGATGACCATGGTTCCCATGATGCACGGAGAGATGACTACATTTCCCATGATGCGCCGGGAAACGGGCGTAGGGAAAAAAGACTGCATGTTCCGCGATGCTCTCGGCGGAGCCGTGGCGGAGATTGAACCGGAAGACGCTTTCTGGGTTTGAGAAGTCGAGGAACTGCTTCTTACCGGCGAAAAGTCCAGCATGAAACTGGTGAGTCCCCGTTCTTAGATCGGAGGGCATATCCTTTTGGAATTCGTCGTTTCCACCTTAGGAAGGCAACCGTCTTGGACGAGGGGTGGCAGGAAACTAGAAGGTGGGGTGAACCAAGGAAAGCTGATGTTGTTGAGTTTGAATTCCAACTCAGACCCTTCACAACTGCTAGATGTAATTCATCCCTTGGCGCGGCCCTTTTGGTTAGATAAGAGACTGAATCTTGTCACCTTTCTTCACATACGGACCAAGGTTGGACTTTACGAACCAGGGTTGATTTTTTTCTCAGCTGCCACGTGAGTGTTATAATTGGTACACTGCTTTCCACGGGATTGACCCTTGATTAAGCGTTCCTTTTTACAGTTGTTGAGACGGTTTGGTAACATGAACAGAGTTTGGAAAATTCTAGGCGGATCTTAATCTCTTATTTAATTCTCTGTTATAGACTCCTAACTGCCTTTGATCATTCAAAGGAGGTCGAAGTCAGAGTGTGATCTTGGATGGTTTGAGTCTTAAACTTTGTATAAGATGGGCTGAGAGGAACTGTTACATGGCGTTACAATATAGAGCGAAGGCAATGGCAATGGCACCCCACTCCAGTACTGTTGCCTGGAAAATCCCATGGACGGAGGGGCCTGGTAGGCTGCAGTCCATGGGGTCGCTAGGAGTCGGACACGACTGAGCTTGTGACTTCACTTTTCACTTTAATGCGTTGGAGAAGGAAATGGCAACCCACTCCAGTGTTCTTGCCTGGAGAATCCCAGGGACGGGGGAGCCTGGTGGGCTGCCGTCTATGGGGTCGCACAGAGTCGGACAGACTGAAGCGACTTAGCAGCAGCAGCAGCAGGGACTGCGTGAGCTAAGGTTATATGGAACATGCCAGGATACCTGGAAAAGTTTTGCATTAAAAAACTCAGAAAAAAAAAGAAAACTCAGACGCTTGGCTTATAGGAAAGCTGCTCAGGCTTTTGTTTTGAGCCATTTTATTCTCAGTGTGCACAGGTTTAATTAATTCACTCCAACTAATTAATTGGAATTAGTAATAGCATAATTTGAGTAGAGAAGGTGTGAGATGCTGTTTCTCAGGCTTTAAAAGTCATGTTCCTGCAGCCAGGTATTGTCAGGCTTTACTTTCTGAAGTTTTTGAGGAAAAACAAAAGGTTTCTCTTAATTATTTGAGCATGCTTTTGCAAAGTACGTGTGTACGTACCCACACAGGGTACAGGCATATATACTCTGCACAGTGTCAGCTGTTCTTTGAGACCGTAGAGAACATAAGAAAGGTGGATTCAGTTCTAAAACTGTCTCTATCTAAAGCTGTTTCTATTAGAAGAAGGGCACACAGATCAGTAAACCTTGAGAGTGTCAATTTGCTTTTGCATCAGTTTTCCAAACATTTCAAAATGCAGAATTGAAAGTCACCACCCTTGTCCTAAAGAAGCATGCAATCTAATGAAGAAGATACAAAGTAATGAAAAAATTATAATTCACCTCCATCTGGGTGAACTGGAGTCATCATGTTCAGGGTTTGGGGATTGAGAGGATACTGGGGGTGTGTGGGGAGTCAGATACACCTCCTTTGGAAAGGTAGTTCTTGAACTGATAAGAATGTCAAGTGGGCTCGGGCCTTCCTTGAAGAAGGTTCAGCTGAGAGAAGCCAAAGAGCTTGGCACCTAAATCGTTGAAACACAGACCATGTTTCGTCAATAAAAGATAAATCATGGTTAATGTGTGTGGTGCGAAGGCAGGCAAGTGGGAAGCAGGTTTCTTCTCCTGTAACAACTCATTTGCTGAGGGTATCACTGTTAGGGTTTGATTTACTTATACTTTGGTTTGCTTATAAAATTCTCCTGCTTACTTCATTTAGAGATGTGAAAACGTGGAAAAAGTAGAAATATCTTTTCTCCTTTAAGAACCATAAAGTGCCTGAGAGGAAGAGGAATTGTTCTATCTCTACTCCTTCCCTCTTTATTGTTCATCCACCTAATAACTAAAACTCATTTGGTACTTGATGATTTATAATACAGGAGTATCTTTCAGCACAGCAAAGTGGTTTCAGAAACATTGACAGCAAGTTGGACTTCTTTTTTGTCATGCTTCCCATACCGTTGGGCTTTCCGGGTAGTGCTAGTAGTGAAGAATCCACCTGCCAGTGTAGGCAACTCGAGATGCAGGTTCGATGCCTGGGTCAGAAAGATCCCCTGGAGTAGGAAATGGCAACCCACTCCAGTATTCTTGCCTGGAAAATTCCATGGGCAGAGGAGCCTGGTGGGCTACAGTCCATGAGATTGCAAAGATTTGGACATGACTGAGAGTGACTAACACTTTCATTTTTTCTTTGTAATATCAGGCAACTTTATTTGAGGAAAATTCATCTTCAATTAATCAGGACAACTTTGAAAAGAACAGGAAAATTAGAAACATATCCTCTAAATTAGCACGTTTTAGAGCCTATTCCCCTTTTAGTATCGATTGAGCCTAATTGGGTATACCCTGATGGCCAAATTCAGCAAAGCATAGAAAATTGAACTCACCAGGATCTTTAACAAAAGACTTTGGGAGCCCCCGTTCCCCCACAAAAACCCAAATTCATTGACAGAAATCAAGTTTGAAACATCATGGCCAGGGATTTAGTCATTCAAATAGATGAACGTTAAAGTGAATAAAATAACTAGCAGTTCAAAAATGAATTATTTGTCATGCTTCCTGTAGATAGTTCCAGAGCTGGAGAGAATCCTCTAGTTTATTCAGTCAATAAGGATGTATTATACAACCACAGTATACCCGTGGCATTCAAAGTTTTAATACTTTGCATTTTAACTATTGAATTTGACCTCAAGGATCGATGACATGGAATTATTTGTAATTTTGCTGAGACGAAAGTTTGAATGTGATTTTAAGATAAATGATGATCCTTAGTAAAATGAGCCTGATTGCCTCAGAATCCAGGACTTTCTGCAGTTCTGTTGTTCTCTTGTTAAAGATCTGAAAGAAAGGTCACTTAAACGCTCGCTCTATGCTATACTCTGAATTTGATGGAGAAAATTATATGCTGTAGTTGTCTTTATGAATTTAAAACCTCAATAAGGCCGTGAGTTACTTTCTTCAGTGGTCTGGGCTCCTTTTGTACAAAATGCTCTTTCATTACTACTGGCTTGGGGCGGGGATGGAGAGGTGCAAACTTACAACTCACCATTTTTCTTAAGAAAGCAGATGGAGCAAAGAAATGGATTCATGGGCCACTTCCAGCTGAGGACAGGTAAACCACCAAGTGGAACTGTAGATTTGAAAGAAAAGACTGGCTTGAAAGGGGCAAATCCTGCCTCAAGGTCAATTTAACAAACATTAGGAAGGGATGTGCTTAATCCTTACCTTGGATCTGAGAGCAGTGGATTCTTCTTGCAGTTTTAAGACTTGCAGAATCCTTTTGACTTCTCAAACTTTGGATCAGGAGCAGAAGATGGCTTGCTGTAAATAACAAACATAATTTTACCAGGACTTAATTCACCTCTTTCAGTACAATTGTTAAAATGTCAACCTGGTTTCACTAGCTCTGTGTTTCTCCTTGCTAGTTGATTAGAGCGCCCTCGTGTGTCTCTGTGGTGTAATGTCATTTCAAGCTTTAGAAAGACCCTTTCTGTCACCACCTCAGTATGATGGGGTTTTTTTCCCCTGAGAATGTTTTCCTTGAGCTCTGAAAACTGACATAAGGCCGGACCACTGTTCAGTTGTGCTCTGGGATTAAACTGGATATTTTACTCTTGGGCATTTCTAAGTCCTGATGGTGACTCTGAAGATTAAACCTTTTATACTTAAGGCAAAATATATATATATATATACACACCAAGGTGAGTAACGAATTAAAAGGAAAATTTTGTATTTGTGTATATGTAATAGGGCTTCCCTGGTGGCTCAGACAGTAAAGAATCCACCTTCCAATCCAGGAGACCCGGTTCCATCCCTGGGTCAGGAAGATCCCCTGGAGAAAGAAATGGCAACCCACTCCAGTATTCTTGCCTGGAGAATCCCATGGACAGAGGAACCTGGTGGGCTACAGCCCATGGAGTTGCAAAGAGTTTGACACGACTGAGCACACACACAATCTGACATACAATACGAGCATGACAGCATTGCTGCTGCTTTTAACTGTAATGGCACGTTTGTTTCGTAACCGGTTTGCTCTGAGTACTCAGATTCCTCTGCCATTTGCTCTGACGATCAGCAAAGGGTACTTGAAGGTCTAGGGCCAAGAGTGCAGCATGGCCACGGAACTAGCATTCCCAATGGAAAGTTCGCTCCTGGCTTACCCAGTACCAACTGAGGTCCAGGCAGAAACTGCTCTTCAGTCATCATCACCACTCATTTCTTCATTCACCAGATCTTCCTGAACACCTTCTCTGTGCTAGGCATTGCTTAAGGTAATGGGTATGTTCCAGTGGAGAAGACAGATTTACTCCCTGCCTTTATGGGAAGTAAAGTCTAGCAGGTCCACTGTGCAGCTCAACAGCATTACAGTTAACTTTCTGATGGAGAGATATCACTGGGCCCTGGCGTCAGTAGATTTTTTTTAGTACTCATGTATTTATCTGGATGTGTCAGGTCTTAGTTGCGGCACACAGGATCTTCGTGCATCAGGCTGGCTCTTTCATTGCACTGCACGGACTCCTTGGTTGCAGTGTTTGGGCTCCAGGGTGTAGTTGCAGCAGTGGACCTAGCTGCTCCTGGGCAAATGGGGCCTCGGTGCCCTGAGCAGGGTTCACACCTGTGTCCTCTGCATCGCAAGGCAGATTTTTAACCGCTGGACCACCAGGGAGGTCCCTCAAGTACTTTTTAAATGTTGGTGTTCAGTCACTAAGTCATGTCTGACTCTTTATGACCCCATGGACTGCTGCATGCCAGGCTTCCCTGTCCTTTACCAGCTCCCAGAGTTTGCTTGAACTCATGAGCATTGATTCAGT
The DNA here is from genome assembly GCF_029378745.1 of Bos indicus. Lineage (NCBI taxonomy): Eukaryota > Metazoa > Chordata > Mammalia > Artiodactyla > Bovidae > Bos > Bos indicus. The sequence continues at coordinate 9,687,092 of NC_091767.1, forward strand.
GATGGAATCCAACCATCTCACTCTCTGTTGCCCCCCAAAAATGCCCTTAATGGTATCCTAGAAGGTACCTCCTTGATATTGTAACAGACATGGCCAGCTTGCCCTCTGGCTTAACCATTATGCCAGTAGTGTATGAGAATATATTTCCCCACCCTTGCCAAGGACGTCATCTGTTTCTTTAACTATATGTCTTACTAATGTAACTGTCTCCTTTATGAGTTCTCACATCCACTCGTCTCTTAGATTGAGCCACATTTAGTAAAACATCCTTACAGTAGTGATGTGTGGATGTGGAAAAATGTATCAGATCTCTTCAGATAAAAAGGTGGTGCTGTAAGAATCCTTTTTTTTTTTAAACTTTTAATTTTATACTGGAGTATAGCAGGAGACCTGTGTTCAATCCCTGGGTCCAGAAAACCCCCTGGAGAAGGAAATGGCAACCCACTCCAGTATCCTTGCCTGGAGAATCCCATAGACAGAGGAGCCTGGCAAGCTAATTCCACGGGGTCACAAAGAGTCAGACACAACTCGGTAACTAAACAGCAAAACAGCCGATTAATTTAGGTGAACTGCGAAGGGACTCAGCCACACATGTACATGTATGCATTCTCTCCTCACTCCTCTCCCCTCCAGGCTGCCACATAATATTGAGCAGAGTTCCCTGTGCTATACAGTAGGTCCTTGTTGGTTATCCATTTTAAATATAGCAGTATGTACTTGTTGGCCATAAGAATCCTCAAAAGGAACTTTTCAAAGAACCTGTGGTGTTGCTTTGAAAGCACTGATGCATGGCAGCAGTAATTATTATGACAGTATTATGGGGTCTGGCAGATCGGAGAAGCAGCTGGGTCAGGCGTGCCTCAGTGGCAGAGGAGACCCCACACCCTGCAGAAAAGAAGAGGATGACCAGTGACATGAAGCTAGGAGTTGGGGCGTCAGGAAGGGCTAAGTCAGAAGGGTAGGTGTCAGAATTGTCAGCGACCCTGAGAAAAAGGCAAGAATGCTAACAGAGAGGATAAAGGGGAACAGGAAAGACTGTAAGAGAAAGGAGTTGGCTTGAGAGCTCCAAGGGTCTCAGCGATCAAGACTGAACTGTGATGGGAACTTGACTGTGAGAATAGTAAGTAAGTTTCAATTGTCCTGCTGCTGCTGTTAAGTCACTTCAGTCGTGTCCGACTCTGTGTGACCCCATAGACGGCAGCCCACCAGGCTCCCCCATCCCAGGGATTCTCCAGGCAAGAACACCGGAGTGGGTTGCCATTGCCTTCTCCAATTGTCCTAGTAGACCATATATCTGAAGGAAGTGCCCTAAAGGTCTAAACAGTTAAAGTTATAGAAAACACAAACAGATGAACTTTGGCTCTCTCATGGATAGATCATCAGATAGATGGTGTTAAAGAAAGCCATTCTTTAATAGAAATTGCAAAACTAACACTCTTTTTGCCCTTAAGGTACAGTTTATTTTTCATCACTCATGCTTATGAAGGGGATAGGGAAGGTGAATAATAAAAGGTCTTACAGAATCTACTCGTCAAATTTATGGCTTAAGCAAAGATTGGCCTTTCCTGAATACATTATTTCTGCATTTTTCTCTTCCAGTAAAATAGAGAAATGCATAATTAGATGCTCTAATTTAGTAAGTCTTCTCATTTTTTTTAATCAGCCTGTGAAAATACAGGTAAACAAGCAGTAGTATTAATGTAAAAGATATTATAATTGTTACTTTTGTGCATTTTTAATTTTTAAACTTTTTATAATAATTATTATTATTCGTTACTGCACGTGGGCTTTCTCTAGTCGTGGTGAGTGAGGCTCCTCCCTAGTTGCGGTGTGCAGGCTTCTCATCGCAGCGGCTTCTCTTGCTGCAGTGGACAGGCTCCGATGCTCAGGCTTCAGTAATTGCAACATGCAGGCTCAGTGCTGTGGCACTTAGTTGCCCCAAGGCATGCGGACCAGGGATCAAACCCATGTCCCCTGCATTGGCAGGCGGATTTTTATCCACTCTGCCACCAGGGAAGTCCTTCTTTTGCATTTTTTTTTAAATAGCTTTATTGAGGTATACTTAACATACAACAAAACTCATACATTTAAAAGATACTATGCAGTGACTTTCAGTAAATTTACAAAGTTGTACAACAGCCACCACAATCCAGTTTTAGAATATTTTCATTGCTCCAGAAAGATCCCTTGAGCCCATTAGCAATCCTCATAACTACCTCCAGGCACAGGCAGCCACTAATCTGCCCTCTGTCTTGTAGATTTGCCCTTTCTGGTCATTTCATATGAATTGACTCATGTGATGCACAGTCTTAGGTGTCTGACTTCCAGCAGGTATTGCTCAGTCATGCTCTACGTGAACATGTCACATTTTGTATATCCATGTACCATGTCGATAGATATTTGGATTGTTTCCACTTTGGGACTGTTAATACTGTGTGGACAGAGTGTTAATTTCTGACTTCTCCATGTTTTCATTTCTTTTTCTGGCTTGTTTGCACTGGCCGGAACCTCCAATACAATACTGAATGGAAGTGGAGCAAGCGGGGGTGCCAGTCTTTTCCCCCTTCCCAGTCTTCGGGAGAAAGCATTCAGCCTTTCACCTCTGAGGATGGGAGAAGCTGTAGGGTTTTGCTTATTTATGGGGGTGGGGGTCTTCATGGACGCTCAGGCTTTTCTCTGGTTGGGCGTGCGGGCTTCCCAGTGTGGTGGCTTCTCGGTGTGGATCATGGGCTGTGGGGTGCGTTGGCTCAGTAACTGGGGCAGATGGACTTAGTTGCCCCAAGGCATGTGGGATCTTCCTGGACCAGGGATCAAACCTGTGTCCCCTGCATTTGGCAGGAAGATTCTTAACCACTGGACCAACAGGGAAGTCCTGAGCTGTAGGGTTTTTTTATAGATACCTTCATCAAGTTCAGGATGTTCCCTTCTAGCCCTAGTTGGTTGATCATTTTTATCATGAATAGGTCTTGGATTTTATCAAATATTTTTCCTATGTGTATCAAGAGGATCATGTGGGTTTTGTCCTTTTTTATATTAATATAGTATATTACCTTGGTTGAATTTTGAATGTTAAATCAGTGTTACATTCTAGGCATAATTACCGCTTGATCATGAAGTAAAATCCTTTGCTGATGTTGCTGAATTTGGTTTGCTGATATTTTGTTGATGGTTTTTGCATATATATTCATGAGAGAAATTGGTCTGTAGTATTTTTCTGATGTCTTTGTCTGGCTTTCATATCAGTAATATTGTTCTCTCAGAATGAGTTGGGAAGTACTCTCTCCTCTGTATTCCAAAAGAGTTTGTGTGAGAATTGGTATTATTTTCTCTTTTAATGCTTGGTAGACTTCATCAGTGAAGTCATCTGGGCCTGGGCTTTTCTGGGAAGATTTTTAATCAGCTGTATCCATTTCTTTACCTGCTATAGTTCTCTTCAGATTTTCTATTTGTGCATTACATTTTTTTTAATTGTGATAAAATATACACAACATAGGATTTACTATTTTAACCATTTTTAAGTGTACCTTTCAGCTGGAAACTCCCCAATACTTTGGCCACCTGATGCAAAGAACTGACTCATGTGAAAAGACTCTGATGCTGAGAAGATTGAAGGTGGGGGGAGAAGGGTATGACAGAGGATGAGATGCTTGGATGGCATCACCGACTCATTGGACGTGAGTTTGAGTAAACTCCAGGAGTTGGTGATGGACAGGGAGGCCTGGCGGTCTGCAGTCCTTGGGGTCGCAAAGAGTCGGACACGACTGAGCGACTGAACTGAACTCAGTGGCTTTAAGCACACTTACATTGTTGCGCAGCCCCACCATCCGTTTCCAGACACTACTTGGCATCGTATCTTCAGGGTTCACCCGTGTTGTGGCCTGTGTCAATTTCTCCCCTTTTTAGGGTTGAATACCACATACTGTTTATCCATTCATCTGTCGATAGACACTTGGCTTGTTTCCAGCTTTTGGTTGCTGTGGATAAAGCTGCTGTGAACACAGGTGTGCAAGTATCTATTCAAGTCTGTGCTTTCAGATCTTCAGGTGTATGTCCAGAAGTTGAATTGCTGGATCATACGGTAGTTCTAAGTTTCACTTTCTGGGGAAGCAGCATGCTGTCTCCAATAGTGTCCGTACCTGCACGTTTTATTCAGTGCATCCCCACCAGCATTGCACAGAGATCCTGATTCTCCACATCTGCACAACTGGCCCACGCTTGTCATTTGCTCTTTGTCTGTTTAGATAAAGCCATCCTAAAGGCTGTGGGCCATCAGGGCTTCCCCCTTGGCTCAGCAGGGGATGTGGGTTCCATCCCTGGGTCAGGAAGACCCCCTGGAGAAGGGCATGACAACCCACTCCAGTATTCTTGCCTGGAGAATCCCACGGACAGAGGAGCCTGGTGGGCTACAGTTCCTGGGGTCTCAGAGAGTCCAGCCAGACGTGACTTAGTGCTTCATATCCATTGTTACTGTTTAGCTGCTATCTCACTATGGTTTTGGTTTACATTTCCCTACTGTTTAGTGGTTTTGAGCGTCTTTTGGGTTTTTTTTTTTAAGATAGGGATAATACATGCATATTGTTTAAAAAAAAAAAAAGCCTGTACACAAGTTTTAAAAGAAAAAAGATCCCTTACCACCTTTATCTTTCTCCCCAAGAGCAATCTCAGTTGTCAGTTTCCTGTGTATACATCAGAGAGATTCTGTGGAAATATACACATTTGCGTAATTTGCATCCCTTTGTTTTTTACATGAAAGTTAAGATACTTCCCTCTCTAGTTTTGCATGTTTCTTTTTCTTTAAGTTAGAAATACGTTTTAGAGATCATTTCGTATCAGTATCTAGAGCAGCTTCATTTTAAAATGAACACTCCATATGCATACTTAATAAGTTTAACAAGATCCTGGGTCGTTTGTTTTCATGATACTTTCATTCTCAACAATGAAGGAGTTTCAATACTCCTTTCAATTTTTTTTTTTTAATATTTCTACCAGAAACTTTGTCTTTTCATTGTCTAAAGGAGGAGTTCAGAATCAGGATGTTAGGCTCAAAGGTAGAGTTCAATTTCCCCCACATACATCCCTCCCAACTATTTGAAAGTCTTTCACTGTTAAAGATTAGGGCATGGTTTTTGTTGCTAATATAAACCATAATACATAGCATGTGAAATTAGTATCAACACATCTCAAAAATATTTTCAAACTATTGCTATAAAAAAATCAGTGGCATAATGTTTTGTTGTTTAGGTATTCATACCGTAATTTATCTAACCAAACCTTCCTCTGTGAGCATTAGGTTATTTCCAGTCCTTTTGCAATTAGAAATCGTGTTGCATAGATAATCTCTTTCGTGACCATCTTTGGAAGCATATCTGTAGGGTACATTTCAAAAGGTATATGCATTCTTTTATTTCATTTTGTTGTCAAAATGCCCCCATAGCGACTTAGCAGATTACACTCTTGCCGGCAACTATATCCCAGCTCACCACTACAACATTATCATCAAGCTGTCTAATTTTTTTTCCTCCCTGGGAAGTGAAAAAAAAAAAAAAAAGATATGTCATTATACTTATTTTTCTCTCATTATGTAAGACATGGAACATCTCTTCATATGTTTAGAAAAGCATCTTTATTTCCCTTTCCTTCTCCTCTCTCTTCTCCCCAGCTTGATCAATTCATACTTCACTTTTCAACTGTTCTACCTTCTGTAGCTTTATAATGTATTTTAATATGTGGTGGTACTTGTGCCCATCCATTTTTCTTCACTTCAGAATTTTCCAGACTACTCTTTTTTTTTTTTTCATATGCAATTCAGAATGATGAGTTTCCAATAAAATTCTTTTCATATTTTCCTTGGAATCAGGTTAAATTTACAAAATTTAAAGAGAGAATTGACTTATTTCTTCCATCATATCATTGAATCTAAGAACAAGAAATGTCTTTTTCCTTTATCTAAACCCGGTTTTAAACATGTCTTTTTGGTTATTGCTATAATTGGAATCTTTCCCTGCATTGTTCACTTATAAGAAGGGTATTTCTTTTCTGCTTTCTCTACACAGCGCTTTGTTGAATTTTCTTATGTTGAAATTTAATACTTTTTCCATTTAATTCTTTTAGGTTTTCAAGTGTGTAACTTGGCAGATAATATTTTTAATCTCATTCCTCATCCCCCACTCCAATAGTGTAATTACATTGGCTTATAGTTTGGAATAGGAGCGGGGGTGGTAGGCGTTTCTATTGGAATAGGCATTTCTGTTCTATTTCTGATATGTGGACATGCTGCTTGAACTGAACATATAAACTGTTATATTGATTTCTGGCTTGAAACTTTTGTATATTTGAATTTACATACTGCTTTCTTGCTCCAAAATTTTCTAGTCACTAAAAAAAAGTGAGATTGTTTTCACATAAGCCAACAGTTATTTTCTGAGGGGAAGATCTATTTGTGTGATATTGTTTGTTCCAGGTAGTTAATTATATCTTGCAGGCCATTTCCAGACTTTTGAGAAAACAATGGTTTTTATAACTGCAAGTCTTAGGTGCTGCAGAGCAGACTTGTGGAAGTAAAAGAATTCCATGACCTTAGAAGAAAATTGCCTGGTTTCCTTGGAAAGCAGAACAGCCAGAAATAGTTTCTCTGTACTTAAGAGACAGGCCTGATAAAGGCAAGAAATGTAAACAAATTGTCTGTTAAAATAAACATAATTACCACACCCAAAAATAAAAAACCTGAAGAAACAGGAGTTCAGAGCCCTAGGCAGTGGCTTAGTTATTTTAAGCTGCACTTGATTCAAGCTGCATAGATCCAATAGGAGGAAGCTGTTGATGAACAACTAACTATGGGGTAGTTAAAACTAACAGTTAAGAGAAACCAAGCAAAATTCCCGTTTGTCTATACAATCCAATAAATGTTATTAAATGACTATCTTTTATTAAATCAAAACCTCTTAGGTGCTGTAGGGCAAACAAAAGATGAGTAAGACATAGACCTTCCCTCCCGTAACTCATCACTTAATAAACTGTAGATGAATGTCCTGTGTACTCTGTTTACATGTGTGCCTAAGTGTGTGAGGTTTAGTGACTGTGCACGTGTGCTGAGACGCTTCAGTCGTGTCTGACTCTTTGCGACCCTGTGGACTGTAGCCCGCCAGGCTCCTCTGTCCATGGGATTCTCCAGGCAAGAATGCTGGAGTGGGTTGCCATGCCCTCCAGGGGATCTTCCTGACCCAAGGATCGAACCCTTGTCTCATATGTCTCCTGCATTGGCAAGCGGGTTCTTTACCACTAGCACCGCCTGGGAAGAGGATTATGAGGTGAATTCCATCCCGAGAATCAAAATTTCCTAGAGAAGTAAAATTTGAGCTGGCCTTGGAAATATCTTGGCTTACAAATAAGTTGGAGGAGGAACATTATGGTCTTATTCCAGGTAGATGGAACCGTTAAGGGATTTGGGTTTTGTTCATAGTTCTTATCTTCTTTCCCACCATCACCACCCCCAGCGCACAAAAAATAATAATAGTCATAAGTGAGAGGAAACTTTGGGAGGTGAGGGATATGTTTATAAACTTGATAGTGGTGATGGTTTCATAAGTGTATGCTTATCACCAAGCTCAGCAGGCTATTTACATTAAATACATACACCTTTTCACATACCAGTCATGTATCAGTAGGGTGGTTTAAAAAAAGATTTGGAAGTGAGTGTTCCGTTTTCCAAATAATGTGTTCCATTTTCCAGATACTGTGCATATGCAATTTAATACGTTTTTTGCTCTGTAGCAGTGTGTACCAAAATGAACACATTTCTGTCCCTCACATTCTTCTAATTCATGACTTTAGAATATCAACATTGTTATCATATGTGTTATTAACATCTGAAGGATTTATCCATGTTTATACGTGTGATTGGACTTCCCTGGTGGCTCAGATGGTAAAGTGTCTGCCTGCAATGCAGGAGACCCACGTTCGATCCCTGGGTTGGGAAGATCCCCTGGAGAAGGAAATGGCAACCCACTCCAGTACTCTTGCCTGGAGAATCCCATGGACAGAGGAGCCTGGTGGGCTACAGTCCATGGGGTCACAAAGAGGCAGACACGACTAGAGGCTTCACTTTCGTACATGTGATTGGAGCTCTAGCTCACTGCAGTTAGGGCCAGGGACAGACTTGCTGGAATGAAAGTTAGAAAGGCAGATTGAAGCCACAGTGGTGGAGTATCAATGTGAGACCTAGTGGTTTGGGAAGTAAGAGTAAGGATTTTTTTTTTTTTTTTTTAAAGAAGTTGTTTCAGGGATGTTTAAGAATGTTTACACACCCAAAGCTTTAAATTCATCCCTTCAGAAACCTAGGACAGAAGAGTTAGAAGAACTGTATTTACACAGTTAAAAACTTTGAAATGTGAAATCAAAAAAGATGATTTGTTGCGGTTACAGAAAATATTTTTTAAAGTGAAATCAAAACAAGAGGCATTAAGGAGCTTAACAAACGCATCAAAGTAAATCAGAGTCAGAATTACCTACTTAGGACAAGATTTGTCTAAACTAAGCACCTTTACAGGGACCTTATGAACAGTAACAGAAGTTGTGAATACATCAGAAAATGAGAGGGATCCCGAGAAGCAGTGGGCTCAGTCGCTGGGCACCATGTAAGAAGTGTCCAGAGTGGAAAAAGAGATCAGAGACCCTCACTGATTCCTTGACGTTCTTCTTTATGGAGAAAGAGGTGAGGAAGGCCCCATTCCCGCAGAACGGATGAATTCCTAGAATATTCTTGGTCACATCAATAGGTTGAATAGAGAGAAGTTTCCAAAAAAAAGTGTGATGCTGTCCTCAGGATATTTTTTTAAATAAAATTTTCTGACAATAGAAGTAGCAAGCATGTCATATGTGCATACGGTTGGTAAATTTGTATCTGGTTATACATCTGAGTGTGTTCCCTTGTGCCTGGCTTCTGTAACTCAGCATTTTGTTGACCTGAAAGTTTCGAAGGATGAAATTGATGGCTTGCTGGTTAAACTGTGTCACCCGGCCATAAATAGCAGCTTGGGAGAGGACTGGCAAAGTGCCTGCGGGATTACCATCTCCTTGTAGTTTTCTTGAGGGAACCCTGAGAAATTCAGCCTGGCACAACCTATTTCTGGGCCAGGCAAGCTGCTTCTGTTCAGTGGGAGACTGTCGGCTGAGACAACGTGGCTTCTTTTAAAAAGCAATCCGTCCAGCTAAAGTAACAGTTCTTCACAGGGACAAAATAAAAGAAAACTTGTTTAATTCACTTGAATTTTTAGAAATCTTTTCTCAAAATAAAGATAGCTCTATTATAGAACCAATACATACTCATACATTTTTTTCTGAATATAACTGAAAGATATAAAAAGAAAAAAACTCGCCCGAATCTCACCACCTAGAGTAATCACCGTGTCAGATTCTGGTCTCTAATCTCCTGTGATGGATGTGTGCAGGGGTCCAGCCTCGGCTGATCCAGGGAGTTCGAAGCGGGGACGGCGTCGGCGAGGATCAGGATACAATAGCTTCAATTAGATATTAATTAGAGATGTAAGGAGTAATAGAATGAGGATAGCTCAGTAGGAAAATTCAGTGGAGAAAAGAGGCTGAGTAGCTTGGTTTACGCGGGAGACCAATAAAACTTCAAGACAAGAAGCTTGCACCACTTACGTAGGCCGCAGGCGTCCTTCCGTTCTCCCGAGGGAGAGGAGACACTGAGGCCTCCCCGGTCGGATCTTAGAAGCCCAGGCAAAATTAGTAAGCTTGGTGGGTTCCGCACTCCAGATGGAGACTCAGCCAGAGTGAAAGAGAGAGAGACATGGGGAGACCAGTATTTCGAGAAACTGATCCCAATTCTTTATTTTCCATGGCCTACTTTTATACACTGAGATGTTACGCAAAAGTCACGCGGGGTCAGCAGTCCTGACTTTTATAAAAGTCAGGTGCTTCATACAAATGTATACAGAGGTCTTAGGGGTGTTACATCATCTTCTGGCCAGGGGGCTTGCTGACAATTCATGACCCTCTCCTTGTGACAGTGGTCAGTCAACCAGGACACTTATTTCTCCAAGGGTGATTATTCTTAAAGCAGACGCCACCCAAATAAAGTTACATTCCTATAGGGTGAGGGTGTAGTGGGTTTTAGTTAAGGAAAGAATTTACTTATCCTAAGGTCTAACGTGATTAATATCAAAGGTTAATACTTATTTCTTCTATATATTCATTAATGTGTGTAAGGGCAGGGGATGTGGAGACTTAGCAACAAACATTGGCTCAACAAATGAAAAAACCCTTCACCAATACAATTTCTAATCAGCCCATTATACTTATACTAATAGTTTTCTAACTTTTCTAAGGAACCTGTTTTTAGAAGGTTTAAAGCATCTCGTACCTCTCACGGTTGGGAGGCTGTGAGCAATCACATGCGGCCGGACAAGCCTGTCAGGCAGGCTAGAGAACCTTCAGAGGAGTTTGTAGGTTAAAACACTCTTGTCATGCCCAGGAGTTTTTATTAACTGGAGCTCTAGGTTAACTCCTTCTCTGAAAGAGGTGGTGGGGGACAGCCCCCCGTAAAGTCAGAGGTGTAGGTGAGAGCACAAAGTAGTAGGCAGGCTCTGGTTATGGGGGTAGATGCTCGAGGATTTCCAGGGGGACTCCTGAGGCTCGATCCCGCCTTTGTGTATGTCGAGCCTCCTTCCTCATGACCTTTGCCACGGGTGGAGTACCTCACTCTGGCCCCCAACAGATGTGTGCGCTGATACCCTTCAGACTGTCTCATGCTGTGAATCTGTTAGGATTCGATTCAGCTCTGAGAGATAAGAAGCCTGAAGTAACATGGCTGAAACAGTTCAGTTGTTTGTTTCTTACGAAGGAAATCCAGGTGTAAAGAGTCCAGGTCCCCACCATCTTCAAAGTGTGGCTTACTGTTTGTGATCCAGTGTGACTTTACCAGCTTGCGCCATCACATCCTTTTTCTAGTCAGCAGGAGTGAGGCTTCCAGGTGGTGCTAGGAGACATGGGTTCGATCCTTGAGTCAGAAAGGTCCCCTGGAGTAGGAAATGGCAACCCAGTCCAGTATTCTTGCCTGGAAATTTCCATGGACACAGAAGCCTGGTGGGCTACAGTCCATGGGGCCACAGGCAGTCCGACATGACTGAGCACACACGCATACACAGGAGGGAGGGAGGAGCAAGGAAAGGCATGCACCTTCCCTGTAGTTGGTTCTCAAAGTTGCATGCACACCTCAATATATTCCTCTTGGCTAGAATTTAGTTAAGTGACTACATCTAGTTGCAAGAGAGACTGGTAAATCTTATTTGTTTATTTATTTGGCTGTGCTGGATCTTAGTTGCGGCATGTGGGATCTAGTTCCCTGACCAGGGATCAAACCCAGGCCTCCTGCATTAGGAGCAGAGTCTTAGCCACTGGACCATAAGAGAAGTCCCAAGACCGGGGAATCTTTATTCCAAGTGGCTAGAATTCCACCTGCGATTTGGGGTTTTCCTATGAAAGGGCAAAGGGAAATACAGATAATGAGATGACTGTGTCTGTCACAAGCCTTTCCATTTTGAATATTTGTAAGGCGATGGGACCCCACTCCAGTACTCTTGCCTGGAAAATCCCGTGGATGGAGGAACCCAGTAGGCTGCAGTCCATGGGGTCGCTCAGAGTCGGAAAGGACTGAGTGACTTCACTTTCACTTTTTACCTTCATGCATTGGAGAAGGAAATGGCAACCCACTCCAATATTCTTGCCTGGAGAATCCCAGGGACAGGGGAGCCTGGTGGGCTGCCGTCTGTGGGGTCGCACAGAGTCAGACACAACTGAAGTGACTTAGTAGCAGCAGCAGCAGCAGCAAGCTCACTTTGGATCTTTTTATAGGATTACATTGTGTGGATTTATTCCTCTTTGGACATTTTGGTTTTTGTTCCCTACTGTCCCATACAATGCTGAAGAGAACATATTTTTATTTTTATTTTTTTGCACTCATCTCGGTGTTTGCCTAGTGTCAGTTTCTTAGGTAAAATTGCTATATATGCACATTTCAAATTTTGATTCAGTGTTCGTTTTCGTCTTTCATTTTCACCGGCCCAGTGTCAATGAGAGTTGCCATTTCCCCACATCCTCACAGTCAGTTTCTTTATCCTATGCTGTGGCACCCCACTCCAGTACTCTTGCCTGGAAAATCCAATGGACGGAGGAGCCTGGTGGGCTGCAGTCCGTGGGGTCACTAAGAGTCAGACAGAACTGAGCAACTTCATTTTCACTTTTCACTTTCATGCATTGGAGAAGGAAATGGCAACCCACTCCAGTGTTCTTGCCTGGAGAATCCCAGGGACAGGGGAGCCTGGTGGACTGCCATCTCTGGGGTCGCACAGAGTCGGACACGACTGAAGCGACTTAGCAGCAGCAGCAGCGGCAGCAGCAGCAGTGTGTAGACAGAGTATTTTCTCTCAGTGTTAGATTTGGGAGTTTGCCCTTTTTTTTTTTTTCCTTTGGCTCTGCCGAATCTTAGTTGCAGCACATGGAATCTACTTCCCTGACCAGGGATTGAACTCAGGCCCCCTGCATTGGGAGCACGAAGTCTTAGCCACTCTACCACCAGGGAATTTCCCTCAGCGTAGTTTTCATTTGTACTTGTATTACTTTTATAAAGGTTGAACATCTTTACTTTGTTCTTTTTTTGAGGTGGGGGAGACCCTTTATAATCATGTGTGAATGACCTGGGGGTTTTTTTGCCCATTTTTCCATTGGAATCTTTGTTACTCATTTGTTAGAGTTCTTTATATTTTAAGGATGAAATTTCTTTGTTTTGATTTTATAAAATTTTTACATTCTATCTTTTGCCTTGTTTATAGTGGTTTCTGCCATATCAGAATTTTTACTATAAATTATCAAATGTGTCATTTTCTAGTAGGATCATAGCTTTAGGATGGTGCTTTTCCTATCCCACGATTATATCAAGTATTTCCCTTAAGTCTTAGAATTTCTCTGCTCATACTCCATATACAGATTTTCCAAGAAGTGTTTTATCATAAACCACAACAATCTGAAAATCAAAATCAAATTAGTTCCTCCAGTAAGAGTATGTCTCCTTGCTGCCATTTCTATAGGGTCAGTGTTAGTTTAAAAAAAAAAGAAAAGCAAAACCCTGCTTTTTTGTTCTCTCCCAAGGACCCTGATGGGAGAGTCAGATGAAAGCTCTGCCCTTTATTGACCCCTGACTTGATACTGGTGTGACTACTAAGACATTTTTTGGTTCAGAAGCCTTTTCTGTACCCCCGAAACATGGTTTGCTAGCTTGGTTTTTGTCTCCAACATAAATTAATGCATGTAAAGAACCATCATGACGTACTTGATAAATGGTAGCTATTTTTAGAACTGTATTCACTTAATCAAAAACTATTGGTCAATTCATGTCTTTGAAAATCGTTAAGTGACTAAAAGAGATGTGAGCTATTCCCCTGATTCATGCAGAAGCACATTCATTCAAAAGCTGAGTTAGCCATACTCTTCTCTGTGCTGATAAGACCTAGTAGCTCGGTAAAGAATCCGCCTGCAATGCAGGAGACCCGGGTTCAATTTCTGGGTCAGGAAGATCCCCTGGAGAAGGAAATGGTATTCTTGCTGCTCTAGTATTCTTGCCTGGAGAATCCCATGGTCAGAGGAGCCTGGCAGGCTACAGTCCATGGGATCGCAAGAGTCGGACATGACTTAGCGACTAAACCACCGTCACCACCCTAAACATTAGAACAGTCTTGCCATCACTGAAAGGTATGTTAGGTAACACCCCTTCCCGATTACCTACACAAATGCCACAGGGAACTCCTAGTAACTGTGATGTCTCTGCTGTCTCCCTCATGTTTGACCGATGTCCAGATTTGTCTGGACCTTGAACCTTGAGAGTCCCTTGGACTGCCAGGAGATCAAAACCAGTCCAAAGGAAATCAGTCCTGAATATTCATTGGAAGGACTGATGCTGAAGCTGAAACTCCAGTACTTTGGCCACCAGATGTGAAAAACTGACTCATTGGAAAAGACCCTGATGCTGGGAAAGACTGAAGGTGGGAGGAAAAGGGAACGACAGAGGATGAGGTGGTTGGATGGCATCACGTACTCGATGGACATGAGTTTGAGCAAGCTCCAGGAGTTGGTGATAGACAGGGAAGCCTGGCGTGCTGCAGTCAATGGGGTTGCAAAGAGGCAGACATGACTGAGAGACTGAACCAATGCATTTCTCTGTGACTTGGGGCGGGGAATGTACAAAATTTTTAACATGCCTAGAAAAAAATCCCTGGCTTCCTCTTGAGTTAATAGTAGACTAATAGGTGTCCTTGTTGATGCAGATCCTGTTAGCCGCTCACAAGTTTTACCATTTTGTTAATCCTTTTTCTTCCTTCTTGCTCATTGTCATTGCTGCAGATTTGCAGCTATTTGTATAAATTACATTGTCCTTAGATTGCCTCTACTGCTAAATAATTCATCATGTAAATGATACTTACCACTTCTATGCCTCTTTCCCCTTGTTAAAATTATCTTTATCGATCGTAGTCGTATGTTGCTTTTTACAAGCACTTTTATCACCCTTACCTCTGTTGCTCTTATAGGACATATTGGGTTAATAATGTTCATTAAACACCTGGAAACCAATCACAAGGAAGCTAAACACTTTAGAACCAAAGAGCTCGAAGGTCACTCATATGAGACCTTTAACACAATTTTTTTTGGTGGTGGTGGGACACAGCTTTTGTTGTGGGGAGTATATGTATTCATCGTTTCTATGAAAGTTTAGAGGAGTACTTATTCTATTATTGTCATTAAGCTATTTCTGTCCTTGTGTATCTCCCTCATGTTCTTATGTCCTTTCCTCCAAATCCTGTTGCCTCTTTCTTCTCAACCACTTTTACAACTTTGTTGCCAACAGAAACCTCTGTGGTTGCTCATTATTCCAAAAGTGAATTTTTTTCAGATTAAAAAAAAAAAGTTAATGTTTTTAAAAAGGAAAAGTCAGGAGTACAGAAATATCTAAAGCAGAAAGTGAAAGTTCCATCTGGTCAACCACCCTCACTCCACTTTTACCAGTTCGGTTTATGAGCTTCAAATCTTTTTTTTTTTTTCTTTAAACTAAAAAGTATATTTATGTAATTGATGTGTGTGTGTGTGTGTGTGTGCACGTGTGCAGGTACTCGGTTGTGTCTGACTCTTTGCGACCCCCATGGACTGTAGCCTACAGGCTCCTCTGTCCGTGGGATCTCCAGGCAAGAATACTGGAGTGGGTTGTCATTTCCTCTTCCAGGGGATCTTCCCAACCCAGGGATCAAACCCAGGTCTCCTGCATCGCAGGCGGATTCCTTACTACTGAGCCATCATAAATAAGGTCATATACATAACTCTCTGAACTCTTTTTCCGCCAACAATTATTTTTTAACAGATTTAAAGTTCTCTTGCTAGACAGCCAACAATGTTCCTTCCCAAGCCAAGCCCTGTTTTCCCTCCCTCACCCTTAATATTTACTGGCAACACTCCCAACCTTCCTAAACTTCTCTTGGAGACTGTGGGGAGTTGCTTTTTCTGACCACTCTGCTTTTTTACTCATTTTCACGGAGAGCCAAGTCAGAGGACTGGATAAGCAAGAGGGAAGAGCCCTGTGTCACTTACCAGCTGTGGGTGATATTTAGCCGTGCCCCAACCAGCAAGTGGCTTCTCTGTTCACCGTGCATGCTACAGACTTGCTGCTCAAGTGGAAAATGAACCCTCTCTTTTATCCAGCTGTGTAGTCAGTTTGACAGCGAGTGTGATTGGCACCTTTAACAGCTCTCCTGCAAGATAGAATCAAGAGACAAAGTGGAAGAAAATGAAAGATTACCAAATAAAATTGAAATGTATTTATAGAAATCTCTGAGTATTGGAGGGCCTGGCTCACAGTTCTCAGCAGGGATAATAGTTCCAAATTAGGCAGATTTGGCTCAGTGGAAGCCAGTTTAGCTCAGGATGCTGTGGTGTCAGGCGGGGATTCTCCACAAAGAGCACTTTCCCTTTGTCTACCACACTAAGAATCTTTCACACCCTGTTAGGACATGGTGGGTCTCCTAGTGAACTATAGTTATTGATGGTAGTGAATGTGTACACTTAGGTGTGTTGGTGCAGAGAGAAGTTCACAAGCCTTGAAAGAGCTTGGCTCCTCATTTTTAAAACAGATATTAATATTTGGACTGGGTGATCTTAGAATATTTTCCATCTTATAAATCAAGTAATTTCTTATACTTTGATTGCTGTTCGTTGTTCTGTTGCTAAGTCATGTCTGACTCTTTGCAAGCCCGTGAACTGCAGCATGCCAGGCTTCCCTGTCCTTCACCATCTCCTGGAACTCACTCAAACACATGCTCATCGAGTTGGTGACGCCATCCAACCATTTCATTCTCTGTCTCCCCCTTCTCCTCCTGCCCTCAGTCTTCTCCAGCATCAGTCTTTTCCAATGAGTTGGCTGTTTGCATCAGGTGGCCACAGTATTGGAGCTTCAGTTTCAGCATCAGTCCTTCCAATGAATATTCAGGCTGATTTTTTTTTTTTTAGGATTGACTGGTTTGACCTCCTTGCTTTCCAGGGGACTCTCAAAGAGTCTTCTTCGGCACCATTGTTCAAAAGCATCAATTCTTTAGCATTCAGCCTTCTTTATGGTCTAAGTCTCACATCCCAAGTATGGGAATACCAGACCACCTTACCTGCCTCCTGAGAAATCTATATGCAGGTCAAGAAGCAACAGTTAGAAACAGACATGGAACAACAAATTGATTCCAGATTGGGAAAGGAGTACGTCAAGACTGTATATTGTCACCCTGCTTGTTTAACTTATATGCAGAGTACATTATGCAAAATGCTGGGCTGGATGAAGCACACGCTGGAATCAAGATTGCCGGGAGAAATATCAGTAACCTCAGATATGCAGATGCCACCACCCTTATGGCAGAAAGCGAAGAAGAACTAAAGAGGCTCTTGTTGAAAGTGAAAGAGGAGAGTGAAAAAACTGGCTTAAAACTCAACATTCAAAAAACTTAAGATCATGGCATCTGGTCCCAGATTTACCCAAGGGAAATGAAAAATTGTATCCCCCTACAAAAACCTGTATGTAAATGTTTATGGTGGCTTTATTCATAATTGTCAAAAACTGAAAATAGCAACACAAATATCCATCAGCTTGTGGATATTATTAATAAGTACACACGGTCCATCCATACAATGAGATACTTCTTAGCAATAAAAAAGAGTGGGCTATTGATATTTGCAACAACAGGGATGACTCTCAGAGGCATTATACTGGTGGTAGTGGTGGTGGTCAGCCGCTAAGTCCTGTGTCCAACTCTGTGTGACCCCAGGGACTGTAGCCCATCGAGCTCCTCTGTCCAGGGGATTTCCCAAGCAAGAATACTGGAGTGGGTGCCATTTCCTTCTCCAGGGGGTCTTCTCCACCCAGGGATCAAACCCGTGTCTCCTGCACTGTAGGCAGATTCTTTACCGGTCAGCCAGCAGGGAAGCCCCAGCTTATACCGGTCGTGTTTGAGATTTCCAGTTGCTCTGCACCCATGCCTGCACTTGTCAGTCTTTAACTTTGACCTTCTAGTAAGAGTGTCATGGTACCTTACTGTGCGTTTAATTTGTATTTCTTTAAGGACTCATGTTTAGCATTTTGTCATTTGCCATCCATATGTCGTCTTCAGTGAATGCATCTTCACATATTTTACCCATTTATTAACATTCAATTTTTTATTTTGGCTGGAATTGTAAAAGTTCTTTTTAATTTTCTCTTTTCAAGTCCTTTATCAGATGTGTTTTGCAAATATTTTCTCCCAGTCTCTGAGTTATCTTTCGTTTTCTTAAGGGTGTCTTTTGAAGAAGTTTTCAATGTTGATTAAGTCCAATTTCTAGATTTTCTTTTATGGTTCTTCTCCTTTGTCTAATCTCAGAAATCTTTGCCTAACGTTCCCTCTCTTTTTCTAAAATTGCCCTATGCATTAGAGTATCTGCCAGTTGCATGTGGCTATTAAACAGTTTAAAATTGTATTTTATTTTAATTAATTAAACTTTAAATTAAAAGCTGGTACTCGATTCTGTTATTGAGGAAATTCTAAGTACATTCAGAAGATCTAACTGAAATTAAATTTCAAAATAAGACTTAAAAATGACTTTACGTTAAGTTCAGTTCAGTAGCTCAGTCATGTCCGACTCTTTGCAACCCCATGAATCACAGCACGCCAGGCCTCCCTGTCCATCACCAACTCCCGGATTTCAACCAAACTTATATCCATCAAGTCGGTGATGCCATCCAGCCATCTCATCCTCTGTCGTCCCCTTCTCCTCCTGCCCCCAATCCCTCCCAGCATCAGGGTCTTTTCCAATGAGTCAACTCTTCGCATGAGGTGGCCAAAGTATTGGAGTTTCAGCCTCAGCATCAGTCCTTCCAATGAATACCCAGGACTGGTCTCCTTTAGGATGGACTGGTTGGATCTCCTTGCACTCCAAGGGACTCTCAAGAGTCTTCTCCAACACCACAGTTCAAAAGCATCAATTCTTCAGCCCTCAGCTTTCTTTATAGTCCAACTCTCACATCCATACATGACCACTGGAAAAACCATAGCCTTGACTAGACCTTTGTTGGCAAAGTAATATCTCTGCTTTTTAATATGCTATCTAGGTTGGTCATAACTTTCCTTCCAAGGAGTAAGCGTCTTTTAATTTCATGGCTGAAATCACCATCTACGGTGATTTTGGAGCCCCAAAAAATAAAGTCAGCCACTGTTTCCACTGTTTCCCCATCTATTTCCCATGAAGTGATGGGACCAGATGCCATGATCTTAGTTTTCTGAATGTTGAGCTTTAAGCCAACTTTTTCACTCTCCTCTTTCACTTTCATCAAGAGGCTTTTTAGTTTCTCTTCACTTTCTGCCATCAGGGTGGTGTCATCTGCATATCTGAGGTTATTGATATTTCTTCCAGCAATCTTGATCCCAGCTTGTGTTTCTTTCAACCCAGCGTTTTTCATGATGTACTCTGCATATAAGTTAAATAAGCAGGGTGACAATATACAGCCTTGATGTACTCCTTTTCCTATTTGGAACCAGTCTGTTGTTCCATGTCCCGTTCTAACTGTTGCTTCCTGACCTGCATATAGGTTTCTCAAGAGGCAGGTCAGGTGGTCTGGTATTCCCATCTGTTTAAGAATTTTCCACAGCTTATTGTAATCCACGCAGTCAAAGGCTTTGGCATAGTCAAGAAAGCAGAAATAGATGTTTTTCTGGAATTCTCTTGCTTTTTCGATGATCCAGCGGATGTTGGCAATTGATCTCTGGTTCCTCTGCCTTTTCTAAAACCAGCTTGAACATCTGCAAGTTCATGATTCACGTATTGCTGAAGCCTGGCTTGGAGAATTTTGAGCATTGCTTTACTAGCGTGTGAGATGAGTGCAATTGTGCTGTAGTTTGAGCACTCTTTGGCATTGCCTTTCTTTGGGATTGGAATGAAAACTGACCTTTTCCAGTCCTGTGGTCACTGCTGAGTTTTCCAAATTTGCTGGCATATTGAGTGCAGCACTTTCACAGCATCCTCTTTCAGGATTTGAAATAGCTCCACTGGAATTCCATCGCCTCCACTAGCTTTGTTCATATTGATGCTTTCTAAGGCCCACTTGACTTCACATTCCAGGATGTCTGGCTCTAGGTGAGTGATCACACCATCGTGATTATCTGGGTCATGAAGATCTTTTTGTACAGTTCTTCTGTGTATTCTTGCCACCTCTTCTTAATATCTTCTGCTTCTGTTAGGTCCATACCATTTCTGTCCTTTACCAAGCCTATCTTTGCATGACATGTTCCCTTGGTATCTCTGATTTTCTTGAAGAGATCTCTAGTCTTTCCCATTCTGTTGTTTTCCTCTACTCTTTGCATTGATCGCTGAGGAAGGCTTTCTTGTCTGTCCTTGCTATTCTTTTCAACTCTGCGTTCAGATGTTTATATCTTTCCGTTTCTCCTTTGCTTTTCACTTCTCTTCTTTTCAGGGCTATTTGTAAGGCCTCCCGAGACAGCCATTTTGCTTTTTTGCATTTCTTTTCCATGGGGATGGTCTTGATCCCTGTCTCCTGTACAATGTCACAAACGTCCATCCATAGTTCATCAGGCACTCTATCTATCAGATCTAGTCCCTTAAATCTATTTCTCACTTCTACTGTGTAATCATAAGGGATTTGATTTAGGTCATACCTGAATGGTCTAGTGGTTTTCCCTCCTTTCTTCAATTTAAGTCTGAATTTGGCAATAAGGAGTTCATGATCTGAGCCACAGTCAGCTCCCGGTCTTGTTTTTGTTGACTGTATAGAGCTTCTCCATCTTTGTCTGCAAAGTATATAATCAATCTGATTTCGGTGTTGACCATCTGGTGATGTCCATGTGTAGAGTCTTCTCTTGTATTGTTGGAAGAGGTTGCTTGCTATGACCAGTGCATTCCCTTGGCAAAACTCTAGTAGCCTTTGCCTTGCTTCATTCCATACTCCAAGGCCAAATTTTCCTATGGTCAGGGGCAGCGGCTGACAGGAGTTACCCCACTCCCAAGGTCAGGGACTTTACCATTAGGAAATACCATATTTTTTAAAGGCTAAAGTATACGAATGCACAACTTCTCAGAAGTATGGAAATAACTCTTTTGGCCATCTTAATTAACTAATTGAATGCTCTCCCTTTCAATGCAGGAGACCCCAGTTTGATTCCTGGGTCGGGAAGATACGCTAGAGAAGAGATAGGCCACCCACTTCAGTATTTTGGGGCTTCCTTTTTGGCTTAGCTGGTAAAGAATCTACCTGCAATGCGGGAGACCTGGGTTCGATCCCTGGGTTGGGAAGCTTCCCTGGAGAAGGGAAGGACTACCCACTCCTGTATTCTGGTATGGAGACTTCCGTGGACCTATAGTCCATGAAGTTGCAAAGAGTCAGACATGACTGAGCGACTTTCACTTTCACTTCACCTTTTCTTGGTCTCTTCCAAACTGTCTTAGAAGTAACCTAGCAAGAGTTAGGTAGTGGTACAACAGGGAAGCAATATTGAAGGAGAAATTAGAAGAGATTACTAGAGAAAAATAGGGACATTTTTATTGCTAAGATTCTTGAATTTTTTTTTCTATCCAACTATCCAATCCATATTAACTCTATTGCTCTTAGTATAATGCACTATTTTATATATATAAAACTTCTAATGTATTAGTGGAATGATTTAAGAGAAAATATTTGGAACGTGTACTGATTTGAGTGCAAAATCAGTCTGTTATTGACTGTGTGACCTTGGGCATTGACAATCAAGTTGATATTGATAGTATTTATTTCATTCAGTTTGGGGGTAAGAGCTAATTTAATATTGGATAGAAAATGTTTGTCAGTAATTCTTATTGTTACTGGAGGTAATTCATACAATGATATTTTCAATTCCTGTTCCTTTCTAAGCAAGGGTCTACTTTTATTTTTAGAATTCATTTTCAGGTGTCAGCATTGATGTTTATTTTTATGAATATGTATTCTTTATAAATATAGCTATCAGATTAATGTAACATTTCTGGTAATTAGATAATTATCAATAGCATTTGAAAATTTTCTCATAAAATTAAAAAGCCTTGCTGAATTTTGCTAGAGAAATGTTTTGCCAAACTTCAGAGAGCATCAAGGAGTTTATTAAAATTACTAATGTAATCTCAAAACTTGAGATAAAAATCTGGGTGGTATCTGTTTCCTTCCTTCCTCCAAAGCAATATCTTACTGAATTTTGTGAGGTAGTATTCTCACTTTATTCCATTGCTATTGCCATGTCAGTAGTTGTAAGTCATGTTCCCTTTGCATCAATGAAACTCATGAACCATTATCACTAGTAGTTCCTTGAAAATTAACAAACATACCTGGCAAACACTATACTAATATTCAAATATTTATCCATTAAACTCTGTTAGATTTTGCTTTTGTACCGTGCGACTTTTGTTATAAAGAAAAGGGCACTACAAATTTTGACAACAGTAGGAAAGGTATAGTTACAGAATTCTAATGTCTGCAGGAGCGTCGATAACAATACAGAAAAACGCTCTTGCCCTCGTTACTAATGTTAAGTAGATGTTAACAGTTTGCCTCTTTTCTTGTTTTGGATCAGCTCTTCTTCCTCTTCTCCCCACTTTTGACGTAAGTCGGATCTAAAGGCAAGATTCCCAGTCGTCACTTTTGCTCCCTCTCCAGAAGTCACTTGTTTCCTCGAGTTGACGTGTAGCACACCCACGCGTGGCTTTATTAGTTTAGTGTATGTTGCAGTGTGTGTATATATATTCAGTATTGTTGGTGGCTTAGCTGCTAAGTCCTGTCTGACTCTTTGCGACCCCATGGACTGTAGCCCATCAGGCTCCTCTGTCCGTGGGATTTCCCAAGCAAGAATACTGAAGTGGGCTGCCATTTCCTTCTTCAAGGGATCTTCCCCACCCAGGGATTGAACCTGGGTCTCCTGCTTTACAGGTGGATTCTTTACCAACTGAGCCACCAGGGCAGCCCTCAGTATTTTTAGGTGTTGCCAGATTATTCTCCAGAGTGATTATACCAGTTTATACTCCAGTTTGACTACCTTCTTTCCAAAATATAATATCATCAGTCTAATTTTAGGCTATCAAAATTGTCTTATTTAGCCTATCAAATCCTTGATGCTGGTGGTACTGAGCTTCTTTATATCTTTATTTATTGACCACTTTTGTTTCCCTATTTCTGTTGGATTTTTAAATCTTTTTATTGTTGTTAATTTGAATGAGCTTTTTGTACTGAGTAGGTTACCAGTGCTTATTAAAAATAACATATATTGGAAATACCTTCTCTCAATCTCTGGCTTGTGTATTCTCTCTGTTAGTGGTGTCTTTTGAAGGCTTTCATTTTAAGGTACCGTAGTCAAATATATGAATCTTTGTCTTACACTTTGTGCTTCTTATCTCTTTAAGAAATTCCCCACTATCCCAGAGTGATAAGGTGTTATCCTCTTTCCATTTTATTTTTCATTACAAATTGTGAAGTTTTTGTCTTAAGTCATCTGGAAATAATTTTTTTGTGTGGTATGTAGTAATTATTCCAAATAGGTCACAACTGTTCCCAGCACTCCATACCTTGGTAATGCTGCTTTTACTGTCAGACTCCAAGACACGTATGTACCTCTTTTCTGGACTGTTGACTCCTTTACCACTTGTCCATTAGCTACTTTAGTGCAACATCTTACTGTTAATTACTCTGTAGTAAGTTGTAATATCAGAAAATTTAAATCTTCTCTAATATTTATTCTTCAATGTATTTTTAGCTAATCTTAGCTCTTAATTGACTCTTTCATATGATTCTTAATTTCCATAAAAAGTAGACTAGTGAGAACTGATTTTTTCCAAGTAGATTTGTTTTGAGGAATTGGCTCATTTCATGTTGAATATAAGAACCTTATAGTAGTTTACTTTCAAGTTTTCCCTCCCATTCTTTGTGCTGTGGTGGTCACACATGTTTATACATTATAAGCTACACACAATATTGTTGCCATTTTTTCCTTTAGACAGTTAATTATATTTTTAAACAATTTAAAAAGTAGCTTTTAAAATGTTCATTTATTTTCACCATTTCCAGAGTTCTTCACTTTTTTGGTATAGATTCTTTCTTCCTAAAGAACTTCCTTAACATTTTTATAACACAGTCTGCTGGCAGTGAATTCTCTCCCCTTTTATTTGTCTCATAGAGTCTTTTTTTCCAACTAAGTTCCCTGTTTTTATACTTTTTTTCTTCCAGCTTTATTGAAATATAATTGACATACATTACTCTGTAAGTTAAGGTGTACAGCATGATTTAACTCACATATATCACAAGATGATGACCACAATAAATTTAGTGAACATCTATTTTCTCATATAGATACAAAAATAAGGAAATAGAAAAGAAAAAATTTTCCTTGTGATGAGAACTCTTAGAATTTACTCTTATCAGCTTTTATATATAACATACAACAGTGTTAATTTTATTTATCATGTTTTATATTATATAGTACTTATTTATCTTATAACTGGAAGCTTGTAATTTTTGACCACCTTCATCCAATCCTTCCTCCTTCCACTGCTTTGCCTGTGGTAACAACAGTGTGACCTCTTTTTCTGTGAGTTTGTTTCTTTCTGAAGTATAATTTACCTATAACTATTAGTTCCCATTACATATCGTAGTGATTCAAATATTTCTGGGTATTTCAAATGTATTTCAAAATGATCACCAGAATAAGTCTAGTACCATTTGTCGCCATACAAATATATTACATAACTATTGGTTATATTCCCCACACTGTACACTTCAAACCCATGACTCATTCATTTTGCATATGGAAGTTTGAACCTCTTAATCTCCCTCACCTATTGTTTCTGTTTCTTACAACAGCTTATTATCTTTCCAATTAACATTATTTTTAAGGAGAGTTTTATACGTTGGGTTTTTTTTTTTTTTAATTTTTTATAGGGTTTTATACTTTTTTTTTTTTTTTACTTTTATGATGTGTTTAAATTTTTACCATATACAACATGGTATTCTCATTTTAATTCTTTTTACTTTTACTGAATGTTCATTGCTGGTATGTAAGATCTCAGTTAATTTTGGTAGGCTGATTTTTTTTGTATCCAGCAATCTTGATGAACTCGATTAGTTGTAGATTTTCTTCAGAATGTCTTATAAGCATATCATCTGTGGACAGTGACATTTTTATTTCTCCACTTCTAACCATTTTATCTTTTATTTTTCTTGTCTTATTGCATTATGTATCTTTTCCAGTATAGTATTGAATTTAACCAGTCATAGTGGATAGCCTTTTGTTCTTGACATTCAGGAAACTGTTTCTTATGCTTCATCATCAACTATGATGTAGAATTTGCTTAGCAACTTAACAGGTTAAAGAAATATTCTTCTGTTTATAGTTTGGTAAGACTTTTTGCCTTTATAATGATATTGAGTTTTTTAAATACATTTTCTCAAGCTTTTGAGTTTTGTTTTTCCCTATATTCATTTGTATGTTAATTATACTAATTGGTTTTCTAATGTTGTACCAAGAAGGAAAAGCATTTCATTAAAATCAATTTGCTAGAAGTATTTTTTTAATGTCATATTTGAATCAGAAGGAACTAAAGCTTATTTCAATACCAGAGAGAGAAAAATGAACCGCTTCTCTCTGCTTGCAGATATCCACAGTGAATATATGAGTTGGCTAAATAGAAAATTGAGAAAAAGAGGGAAAAAATGATGGCAATGGTGTTTTTATAGGTAACACTGTTACCTATAAAAAAAGTTCCTTTATGGTGTGTAAAATTCTCCCAAACAAGATTAAAGAGCTTTTGGCACTAGCTCAACCTAAAGGTTACATTACAGAGCTTTAAAAACAGTTTCATCAGTAAAACTACTTTACAGCAAGAGAATTCTATCATCTTTTATTTATTTAACTTTTTTTTTTTTGGAATGGAAGGGGAAAGCCAACAGAAAAAAATTACTGCTTATGATAGAATGCAGACGTATTTAATAATTTAATCTTTGCTTTGCCTTACCTTAGCCAGCAAACTAATTTTTTTGTTCACTAGATTATACATTCAGTCTACATTCTTATCAACTCAAACTACGGCCTTTCAGAGCACGTCATCTCTGCCGATGTTTGCCAGTCTGTGACGTCCCTTTCTCTTTGTGTGGCGTGGCATGCAGTGGTGGTGAAATGCTCTGTGTCCAGATCTCATTCTCCTGGGTTCACATGCTGGCACAGCCTACAGCTTTGGGACCTCACAATTTCTGTGCTGCATTTTCTTCATCTGTAAAATGGGAATATAGTGTCTACCTCATAGTGTTCCTGGGAGGATTAAAGGAGTTAAATGGAAAGTTCCTGCAGAGTGCCTGACAGTTAATAAATACCATATCATAATAACTCTATGTATTATCATCATTTTAAAGAAGACTAGGAGAGAGGAGTTCGTATGTGATGTTACAGTCCATGGTTCTCTCTGCAAACGACAGACTTACTTCTCAAAGCCAGTTCACTAAACTTGAATTTGCCATATGATGAAATTGCCAAGTTCACCATACATACTAATCTGACAAATTCTTTATTTTTTATTTGTTTAATTGAGATATAGTTGATTTGCCAAATTTTGTTGTATTTACAGTAAATTCATACAGCTTTTAAAGATTTCTGTGAGGCCAGATTGGCTAGTTGTCACTTTGTGTTCATAGCAGCTTTTTAAAATTAAAGTCTTTTAAATTTGCTGAAACCTGAGGTTTCATGAGTCTTCTTAGTAACAGTTGTAATATTCAGAAACATATATTTCAAAACCAGAAACTGTCCTCCTCCCCACCCCCCCTCCCGCCACAAAGAGCTGTGTACCTCAATGAAAGAAGTACTAGAAAAATACCATTTGCTTGTTCAAGAGATCAGGAAGGAAGATTGTCTCTGCAAGGAGCTGGGGCCAGTGCTCTGAGAGTTTTGAATCTGATTTGTCTGCTCCTCTCTAAGCATAAATAGTCAAGCTGAGAAATCAGCTTAAAGATTGATCTCAAGATGGTGGTACATAGAATTCCCACAGATGCAGCCCCACCAAAGACGGGCTCACCATCCAAAAATTTACAACAACAGTAATGAAATCCATTATCAATTTGAATCATCAAACCTAACAAGACTCCTAAGAACTTCAGACAATTGTTCAATCTGATGGAGAGTCTAAAATTAAAACATTAAAATGATCAAATACATAAATGAAGATATCAAACCTGTGAAGAGACCAAGATGTTATTTTTTAAAAAAGAGAACTTCTAGAAATGAAAAGTAGTCCGTGAAAAGAAAATTTCAGTAGAGGAGTTTAAATAGCAGATATGACACCAATAGGAAAGAATTAGCAAATTAAGATAGGGCTGAGAAAAGTATCCAGAATGGAATATACAGAGCTCAAAAAGCAAAATATGAAAGGATAATTACAGAGACAGTAAAATGAAACACTGCAACATACATTTAATAGGCATTTCACTAGTAGAAACTAGGAAGAAAGAATGCGGTAGAGATAGTATTAAAAATGATAATAGCTGACAGTGTTTTTCACAGCTATGAAAGACGAGTCCTTGTATGTTAGAAGCATAATTTCGCCCCCCCGCCCAAAAATGCCAATGTACATCTTAATAAAATATCAAAACACTATTGGCAAAGAGATTTTAATAGCCACCTGTAATGGATTACCAGTTAGACCAGCAGCAGATTTCTCACTAGCCCTAAGAGTTGCCAGAGGACAGTTGGATTAATAAATTTACTGTTGAAAGTAGTCTGCTACCTTATAATTCCACCACCATCACTATTGAGGAATAAAGTCAAAATTAAGAAATTTCCAGACTAGTAATGACTAAGAGTTTACCGTTTGAAGCAAATAGCCTAAAGTATGTACTTCAGGAAAAAGGGAATTGACCCTAAAAGAGAGTAATGAGATACAAGAAGCATTGGTGAACAAAGAAGTTGGTTAAGATGATGGTAAATAATCATTAACTTAAAAAAAGTGTAGACTAATTCACTGACTCTACAATACTATTGTTAGGATATATCTTTCTTTAATTTGCATAGCACTGAGAGAAAAAACAGTTAAATCCTGATAAGTTGCTTTAATGATTGTGTTAATCGGTACATTAATCTGTTACACAAACTTCTCATTCCTTTTAAATTTTTGTTACCCAGTTCAAGTAAAGTGGCAGTTGTCTTCATAAGCTTTGCTTCAGATGTGATAGAGAATCCTTCTGTACATATGTTGGTTATGGACCATAGCAAAGTTTCATCAGTTTTGAAATAGTTTCCATAGCAGAAAAAAGTCAATAACAACTATAACTCAAGAAATAATAGTATAATGATATTACTGAGAAATAACTAGAAGAAATAGCTCACAAGTAGTTACTTCTTGAATTTGGTGATTCACTTTTAACTATATATATGTAAATTTCATTTAAAAAACACAAGACTGATTCACTGAAGGAAAAATTGATATAGCTATAATATTATTTAGAAATAAATCTAAAAATAGATTTTTAGACAAAGAGCATTACATAATGATAAAATATTCAATAGTAGTAATTTCGATTATGTAGCAATGTAGCCTCGATATGTAAAAAGCAAAATAGGACAGAATTTCAAAAAGAAATCGACAAGTTCTTTTCTCCTAAGACTCAAAAGTAGGTAAAGATATAGGAGATGCTCTGGAGGCATTAGGTAAAATAATAAACTCGATCTGCTCTGTATACAACAGTTAGATTATATATTCCAAGTTTTCATGCACACTGGTTCATTTATTTAAAAAATCAACCATTCACACTATACTGTTACAAAGCAAGTTTCAATAAATATCAGCAAGTATGTATAAAATCTATTCCCTGCCCACAAGAAAGTTAGAAATCAATTACCAAAAGATAACCGTTACCACCTTTATATCTGAAAGTGAAACCAAGCACATGTACATATACAACACCCAATTCTTTGTGGCTCAAAGCAGAAATCACAATAGAAGTCACTAAGTCCTTAGAAATGGATAAATTGAAAACTCAATGTGAATTTGAAAAATGCCTCCAGAGCATCACTTAGAGGGCTATCTGTAGCCTGAATGCATAACTTAATGGGCTACACTGCACGTCCAACTGCAGGAATTTTTACAGATAAAACTTGAACAATAAAACCAAGAGTAGAAATTGAAAAGCAAAAATATATTTATGTTAATGATAATTGACTAGTTGGTTTTGAACTAAAGGAATAAAACATCCTAAACTGTAAAAGAAGAGCAAAAAAAATTAAAGAGAAATCAGTGCATTGCTTCTGGGTCAGAAAAATGTTGTTATATAGTAGAAATGGCAGCATTCCCTAAATACATAGCTTAAATGTAGCCTCCATTAAGATCCTTGGGAAGACTATTTTAGTAGTAAAGTCTTCATTCTAACTTGTTTTCAAATATTTCAATATAGTAAAACTACAGCATTGAGGAGAGAAATGGAAAACAAAACCAAAAAAGGACAGTGGACAAAATAGAGATTTCAGAAATAGGTATTACAGGACTCCCAGTTTTAGTTAAAAACTAAAGATGAGTTAAAGGTGGAAGAAGTTACATTTAATGAATTTTGCTATGATATTTAGAAAAATGGAATCATGTTTTTGTCGCAGTTGTGGGTAAGAGATAGATTTAAGACTCTCTATGAAAACAGTATTTTCAGAGATCAGATTGGTTTGTCAGCACAGTAGCCATTCTGCAGAAGTGTGTCAACATCAAAAGGAAGGCAGTCTAGAGAAGCACAGAAAATGGACAGATGTTAAATCCGAGTGATGGGAGTTTATTGTACTAATTATGCTTATTTGTGTGTTTGAAATTTTCCATAATAAAACGGTTTTAAAGGAATGTAAGAGAATTAGAAATATGTTTACTAACTATAATTGATAAAAAAAAAAATTTACCCCCCAAATGTCAGTAATTCTAAAAAAAAAAATTATAAAACCCTATGTTTGCTAGAATATTCACTTTTGCAGTAGTAACTGTTATCTTCCTGGAAGGAAAACTGCTAAGTCATTTCAGTCGTGTCCGACTCTGTGCGACTCCATAGATGGCAGCCCACCAGGCTTCCCCGTCCCTGGGATTCTCCAGGCAAGAACACTGGAGTGGGTTGCCATTTCCTTCTCCAATGCATGAAAGTGAAAAGTGAAAGTGAAGTCGCTCAGTTGTGTCTGACCCTCAGCGACCCCATGGACTGCAGCCTACCAGGCTCCTCCGCCCATGGGATTTTCCAGGCAAGGGTACTGGAGTGGGGTGCCATTGCCTTCTCCAGGAAGGAAAACTAGCAATAGAAAAATATTTGTAAAATTGTTCGTTCACTTTACCTAGTCTTTTTATTTTTTAATTGATTGCCTGCGCTGGGTATTTATTTATTGGTTGGGCTGGGTCATCATTGCTGCGTACAAGCTTTCTCTAGTTGCACAAGTCAGGGGCTACAGAAGGTGTGGCTTGTGGACTTAGTTGCTCATGCGGGATCCTACTTCCCAGACCAGGGATTGAACCCATGTCTCCTTCATTGGCAGGTAAATTCTTAACCAGCTGGACCACTAGGGATGTCCCTGCCTAGTCTCATGGGATACACAGATGTCTAAAACATTAGTGAATGCCTCAATGAAATAGAATTTATTCTTTAAAATGCTGTAAATTTAGGTGTCCCCCCCCAAAAAAATAAGGCTTCCCTGGTGGCTCATAGGTTAAAGCGTCTGCCTCTAATGCAGGAGACCTGGGTTCCATCCCTGGGTCAGGAAGATCCCCTGGAGAAGGAAGTGGCAACTCACTCCAGTATTCTTGCCTGGAGAATCCCATGGATGGAGGAGCCTGGTGGGCTACAGTTCACGGGGTCGCAAAGAGTCGGACATGACTGAGCGACTTAACTTTCCTAACTTTCCCAAAAAATATTTCGGTAGCCTCTTCAGCCCCTTCTGTAACTACAGTAACAATGAGTACATACTATATGTCAGGTTCTGTGTCTATTCACTTAGTCCTCACAACTTTAGGAAGGCAGCGTTTATTACTAGATCTTGTAGATAAGGAAACTGTATCTTTGCAAAGTTAAGTAATTTTCCCAAAATCACATGTTAATAATGAGCATGACCAGTTTTTGAGCCCAGGCATTCTTGCTTCAAACTCCCTGCTTTAAATCATTTCTTCAAACTGCCTCCCAAAACTAAAGCATTTATCAAGTAGTTGATTTCCTGTTTAGGGTCATTTAACTGCTCCTAGATAGCCACTGCTAACATTTACTAACCTCTGTCTTGGTAGATTCCAGATGGTTTTGACCGTAATGCTAATGGGACTAAGCAGTGTAATGGATCTTCTGCTGTATGACTGATGACATTGTAAATAGGCACAGCCTTTTTTGGAAAACATTTTGGCAGCATATTTCAAGAGCCATAAAATGCTCATATCTTTTTGACCTAGTTAATGCCACTTCTGGAAATCCTCTGAAGAAACAGTCCAGTGTGGAAAAAGCCTTGAGCGCTAAAGTTAACACTACAACCGTATTTGTGATAGAGCAACCTAGTTCAGTTCAGTCCAGTCACTCAGTCGTGTCCGACTCTTCGAGACCCCATGAATCGCAGCACCTAAAGCGATCCTAAATGTTCAACAGCAAAAGAATGATTAAACAAGTGATGGTGTATTTTTTTTAGGCAGCCAGTAAAGATGAAGTGCGATGTAATGACAGACAAAGAAAATACAGCTGTCAGTCTTAAGAGCAGCACACAGAGGAGTAGTGCACTAAAATTATAGCTTTTACAAATATGAAGAAAGTCAGGGACTGGAAAAATGCTGGTGAGGAGTATTTTTCAAAATTTTTGTCATCTTTTTTCTACTTATAAAGTCACATGATTACTTACTGTTTTTGTGCATTACTCTCCTAAGCCTCACTAGATTATCATCTACTTGGTGATTGTTCACAACTGTGTGTTGGAAACAGGCAGAGAGCATCAGTGGAGCAGAGAAACTTCGGGAACCTTGCCAGGTGGCTCACTGACTGGTGACAATTACTCTTGTCTCAGCAGACTGAGCTGACCCTCACAAAATGAGCAGTGCGGTTTGGGAAGCAGGAGTAAGGTCTCTGGAGTCGGGAGAACTTGCTGTGTGTCTTTGGCTCTCTTCTCAGCCCCTTCAACTGTGTAAAAAGCTCTATTTCCTGACTCACAAAATTGGAGCTACTGACATCAAAGCCTGGCACTCTTAGTAGAGGCTCTGGGAGTGTCTTGCAGTCGGTTACGGCCCTTATGAAGTGGTCCTGGTCTTTTTTTATCCTTGGATGACAGGAGCAGTTAGATGGCTAACTTCCTTAGCCTGAAATCTGAGCAGCAGCTTTGCCATGTCCATTTTCTGTCTTCTGTTGCAGCTTGTTATCCGTGGTTTAAAGATGAAGATCAAAGAGATTTGTCATTCGATGTGGCTGGCTAAATTTTCGGCTTTGTTTTAGTTATATATATTTTTCTGATTACAAAAGTATGGTAAATGCTGGTCAAGCATTGAGAAGATGCAAAAAGCTGAAAGACGATAATTACACTAATCTTTCTACCCAGAAATAATCATTATTAGATACATTCCAATTCTTTTCTTTTTAGGTTTTTCTGAATATCTGGTTTGTTTTTTAATAGGAGAACTCTTATTAGAACCCCTGTTATGTTTGGGGCACAGGTTGCTCTGTGTTCATTTTGAGATAGTTTATCTTTAACTTATACATGATTCCTAGATAAGTGTGAAGACCAAGCTGGCAATAGGAAACAGATGGAGAAAGGGCGGGGGTGGATAGCTCTGCCTTGATTAGTTGGAAAATATATTCTGTAGTTCTGATAGCTCTTAAAGAATGAACTTAAGGTAAAGTATAATTACCCAAATCATGCTTCCTGGACTTTTTTAGTACTTTCTTGCTACTGTTTTTATTGTAAGTAACCCTGTACTATTTTAGGCCATGAGTTGTGAATTATACAATGAAAAATACAATTATCTTATATAAACTTGGAATAAAGAAGCTTGCAAGGGACTTCTCTGGCAGTCCAGTGGATAGGACTCTGTACTTCCACTACAAGGGACCTGGGCTTGATCCCTGGTTGCAGAACTAAAATCTGGAAGCCACACAGCGTGGCCAGAAAAGAAGCTTGCAAAATACCCAAAATTTCTTGGCTCTCAGCCTTATCAGTTTTAGAAACTGCGGTTTTAAAAACTCATCGGTTCCTGTACTGTCTTCTGGAGAAAAGTAGGAAATGTATCCAGTGGTAGAACCAGCAGAGCAACCAGTACCTGTGAAGACTTAGCCGGAGCTGCGGTGGCCATGTGGGACAGCAGTGGTGTTGCATTACCTGTGTGTGTATGGGTGCTCAGTCACATCCGACTCTCGGCAGCCACATGGACTGTAGCTCACCGGGCTCCTCTGTCCATGGGATTCTCCAGGCAAGAATACCGGAGCAGGTTGCCATTTCCTTCTCCAGGGCATCTTCCTGAACCCAGGGATTGAAACCGTGTCTCCTGCATTGGCAGGTAGATTCTTTACCACTGTGACACCTGGGAAGTCCCACTTTACCCTGATTTTTACTTAAATCAGAAAGAAAATGTGTCTGTCCGGAGATGAAGAACATTGATCCTTCCATTTTCTGGACTTTGCTGTTCAAGAGAGGCTTCTGTAAGATGACTTAAAACGTGAGAGAAAAGGTCTTTTTTCTCTTCTTTCATTTTTTCCTTCAGAGCAGCAGTCAAATTATAAAAGGTGACACAGAGTCCATCCCATATAAATAATTCTCAGTGTGGTGCATCTGTCATCTCCACTCCATTGAGGAAGACGTGAAGAGTGCTTGCAGTCGGCGTGTTGGTTTGCCCTGTCACCTTGGTGGCTCCTGTCCCTGTGACCTCTGAGGTCTGCTGCCACAAGCAGGAGGCTCCTGATTGGTTGGGAGTTGGTGTTCGTCACTCCCGCCTGGTATCTGCACATCAGGGAGGTCATTTGTCCTGACAAGGCTGAGCCATTAGGAGCCGTTACCCTAAGGCTTGTTTGTTTACCTTTGCCCAGCGTTTCCTCCTAAAGGAAAGTCATCTGACTTATTTACAGAGGAGAAAACTTAACCTGTAGCACAGTTTGAGATTCCAGCTTGGAATTTAATTTGACTTCACACAGTGGACACAACTGAGCAACTTTGACTCTATTTCACTTTCACACAGTACTTAGGGATGGTGGGATAGGGGGGATTTGAATGTGTCATGTGAGAATGGAGCAGAAAACTACAGCCTGGAAACCATCTATTTGGAATAACCTTGGCCTCTCTGAAACTCTGCTTGCCCGAGAGGTAAATTGGCACCCTACAAAGAACTGGATATGATCGGAGGTAGAGAATGCTGAATGTTAGGGGAAGTGGTATCCAGAGCTGTGAAAGGGAGGAAACCATATAGAAAGTTAGCTGAATTTACACCCTGTTGTAATGAGA
This sequence comes from Bos indicus, assembly GCF_029378745.1. Taxonomy (NCBI): domain Eukaryota; kingdom Metazoa; phylum Chordata; class Mammalia; order Artiodactyla; family Bovidae; genus Bos; species Bos indicus. The sequence goes on from NC_091767.1 coordinate 9,721,117, forward strand.
GAAGATGGTCAGCTTTATTTAATTCACCGTATTTTTGAGACTTCTTCTGTAATTGATTATTGACAAAAGTTTTTTTTTTTTTTCTTTTCAGTATTGCCTGTCAGGGCACCCAACCTTACCATGCAACGTGCTCAAATTCAAATCAACCACCATTATGTTGGACTGTGGACTGGACATGACTTCCACCCTCAACTTCCTTCCTTTGCCACTTGTTCAAAGGTGTGTACTGATGTATCTGAAATAGACTGGGCTTTAGTTGGCTGAAAAATGGTCCCCAGTAGCATCAAGATGGCAGTGCCCTGTGTGTTGTCCAGAGTTTACTTGGTTCCCTTAAAAACGTTCTTAAAATAATATTCTTTGGCTGGGTTGATGGAAAGTGTTGTATTGATTTATTGATTGACGTCTTTATTACAACTTCTTCTGAGCTTCTGTAAAATGTTCCTGCAACTGCTCAGTGCAAGTGAGGTCATGTATATTTCATCTTTCTTGCTAATTCATGTAGGAGCAGATAAATGGTCAACTGATAAGCCCCAAGAATTGAATTTTAGAATCATTTGCAAGGACTTGACATCATAAAGCCTGACATTTGTTTTTGGTAGGTATCTATGTATTAGATATCTATTAGTATCTGATACTGCAGAAGGCAATGCCAACCCACTCAGGTACTCTTGCCTGGAAAATCCCATGGATGGAGGAGCCTGGTAGGCTACAGTCCCTGAGGTCGTGAAGAGTCAGACACAACTGAGCGACTTCACTTTCAGTTTCCACTTTCATGCATTGGAGAAGGAAGTGGCAACCCACTTCAGTGTTCTTCCCTGGAGAATCCCAGGGACAGAGGAGCCTGGTGGGCTGCCGTCTATGAGGTCGCACAGAGTCGGACATGACTGAAGTGACGTAGCAGCAGCAGTATCTGATACTGATCATCTGTAGATATCACAGAATCACATATGAAGCCAAAGTCCTTGTTTTAAAGCAGACAGATTACCCCAAGCCTACAGGCAGCACTATTCACTCTTACGAAGACCTTGAGATCAGTTTTCCAGCTTGCTGCTGTTTAGAAGCAGCAGTTTATAAAAGAAGCGGATCCTTTTAGAAGCAGATGTTCTTGCCTGGAGAATCCCAGGGACGGCGGAGCCTGGTGGGCTGCCGTCTATGGGGTTGCACAGTCAAGACACGACTGAAGCGCCTTAGCAGCAGCAGCATACTCCCAGTAGCAAAAAGCAAAAAGCATACTCCCAGAAGCCATCTCAAGCAGATTTAAGAACTTAAAAGCTTAACAAGCTAGGTAAACCATCTCATGTGTTCTCATTCACTGCTGAAGAATTCACTGTGTTCAGTGATTATTCATAATGATAACCCCATGAACCTTCTAGAAAAGGTATAATTAAAATGGATTGACTTTTTTCTGAGATAAGGCATACAGCGGTGACTCAGTGGTAGAGAATCCACCTGCCAATGCAGGAAATGCAGGTTTGATCCTTGGATCGGGAAGATCCCCTGGAGTAGGAAATAGCGACCCACTCCAGCGTTCTTGCCTGGGAAATCCCATGGACAGAGGAACCTGGCAGACCACAGTCAATGAGGTTACAAAGAGTCAGACGTGCCTGAGAGACTAAACAACAACAGAGGCATGAGGTAAGGTGGTGGGACAAGACCAAAGAGAATTCCAGATTCCATTTTATGCATAACTGATAGCATTCAGTTATAATCACACCCAGCACTTAGAAGTACATTTACCATCCACTGATACTATCCAAAAGAGAAAAGAAGTGTATTCAGAGTTGATTCAGGAACTGTAGGTGTCACATGTATTTCTTGACGACAATGATGAACAAGTTTTTCCTTATTAAAATAGCCTAATATCATTGTCTGTTTCCCTCCAATGATTAAAATGTTCATTCCCTTGATGTTAAAAATCTGCAGTGTCCTGGACCACAGGACACAGACAAGAACGGGACAGCTCTTCTTTCCTCACGGAATTTGTAGTCCATCAGGAGAAAAAGAATTACACTGCTGAAGATTTAGTTATACTTGTGTTACAAAAACAACTGTCTATATATTTGTGATAAATACTAAAAAAAAGAAAAAGCAGGCTATGCTGAGGGTTCCCAAAAGGGCACCCACATACTCTGTAGGGCCATGGGTCATCTAGGTATTCAAACCTGGGTTGTGTAGATAGTCCTCGCTGCATGTTTTCCCTGTCCTGTTCATTCCTGTCTTTAACCAGTTCTGTGTTCTCAAGTAGATAGAAAATCTGCTTCTACCCTCTCTTCTTGTCATTGTTTTTCTCTCAGAGGGACATTATACTAATGGGACGATTAGCAGCCCATGGCAGTTCCCCACAAAAAGTGTCTTCATTTGCTCAAAATTTTGGCAATCTACTTGGCTGAAATACTAATAGAATCCCCAGTCCCCCCCCCCCCCCACCTCTTTGTCCTGCTTTGTTGGTCTTCAGAGCACTTCTTGTTGTATCATACAGACATATTTGCTTTACATATCATCTTCTTCTCTAATGAGAGACAAGTTTTATAAGGGCAGAGATTTGGTTTGCTCTCTGTTGTATCCCCAGTGCCTAAAATAGTTCCTGATATGCAGTAGCTGCTCAGTAAATATTTGTGATAATGAATGAATCACTTTATCTTCTCTGGTTTTCAACCCTTCTCGCCTCTGAGTCATTTCACTTTTATAATCTTTCCTTTATCTTGAATCTTTCCATCTTGACTTATTCCTTCCCATTTAATTATGCTCAATCACTTCTAACTTAAAATTTTTTTTAAGTTCTCTCAGCTCCACTGTCCCCTTCAGCATTCCTGCTCCTCTCCCATCTGCTTTGCCCACACAACCCACCAGGACATCTCTCAGTAAAATCACAGATGACTTCCATGTCATTAGCTATTATACTCAGTTGTCACCCTCATTCTCCTCGGCCATTAGCATCACTCTCCTCCATGATCATGCCATCCTGGTTTTCTTTACTTCTCTGACTCTTCCTCTCCTGTCTCCTTTCGGGATTCAGTTTCCTCCATCTAGCCATCACACATCAGAATTCTAAAGTACTCGGTGCTTAGCCACAGAACCTCCACCAAGGGAATTTAATAAATGCTCAAGGCCTCGATAACCATCCAGACAGTCACTTACAAATGTATATTTTTCAGTTAATAATGCTCTTCTGAGTTCCACATTCATAAATCCAAAACACCCACTCGGCTTCTGTCTTTGGATGTACCTTTGAAAGCACTTCAGAACTCAGCATGCCTCAAACTGAGATGGTGATTAGACTTGGTCCAGAAGAGGAGAACCAACCCTCCCAGACCTGGTCCCGCCCGTTGCTGCCCTGTCTTAGGAAAGGGCATCCTGATAGAAAGGCCAGAGAACTGGGAGTTCCCCAGATGCCGCCTTCCTCCCTCCCTGCACCCGGTCTTCCGTTTGTTGTTGCTGCTGTTGTGTAGTCACTGAGTCATGTCTGACTCTCTTGGCGACCCCATGAACTCTTTTGGGCAGGCTCCTCTGACCATGGGGTTTCCCAGACAAGAATACTGGAGTGGGGATGCCGTTTTCTCCTCCAGGGGATCTTCCTGACCCAGGGATTGAACCCAAGTCTCCTGCATTGGCAGGTGGGTTCTTTACTACTGAGCCACCAGAGAAGCCAAATCTTTCATTGAGCCTTGTCATTTTTCACCTCCTAGATAGTGCTAGACTCCCGTCACTTCTCATAAGTGCTACTGTGGTGGCCGTCATCCTCTTTTACATGCATTACTGCCGAAGCCTTCTAACCAGTTTCTTCAATTCTGTCCTTGCCCCTGTCTGAATCCAGAGTCTTCTTTTTTTGTAATGTTTTATTTTGGAGTTACTTCAGATTATGGAAAAGTTGCAAGAATAGTACACACAATTCCCAATTATTGTTACCAGTTATTGACATTTTATCACATTCACTTTATCACTTCCTCTTAATACATACATATATAGTTTTCTCTGACCCATTTGAAAGATACAGACAGGATGCTTCTTTGCCCCTTAAATACTCAAGTTCCTGTTTTATAAGAGGACATTCTCTTACATAACCACAGCACAATAATCAAAATCCAGAAACTTACATTGATATCATCCTAATATCTGAGCTATATTGGGCTTCCCAGGTTTCACTACTTGTAAAAAACCTGCCTGCTAATGCAGCAGACATAAGAAACGCAGTTCACCTCTTATACTGTTGGTGGGAATGCAAACTAGTACAGCCACTGTGGAGAACAGTGTGGAGGTTCCTTAAAAAACTGGAAATAGAACTGCCATACAACCCAGCAATCCCACTGCTGGACATACACACTGAGGAAACCAGAATTGAAAGAGACACGTGTACCCCAATGTTCATCACAGCACTGTTTATAATAGTCAGGACATGGAAGCAACCTAGATGTCCATCAGCAGATGAGTGAATAAGAAAGCTGTGGTACATATACACAATGGAGTATTACTCAGCCATTAAAAAGAATACATTTGAATCAGTTCTAATAAGGTGGATGAAACTGGAGCCTATTACACAGAGCGAAGTAAGTCAGAAAGAAAAACACCACAGTATATTAACGCATATATATGGAATTTAGAAAGATGGTAATGATGACCCTATATGCAAGACAGCAAAAGAGACCTAGATGTAAAGAACAGTCTTTTGGACTCTGTGGGAGAAGGTGAGGGTGGGATGACTTGAGAGAATAACATTGAAACATGTATATTACCATATGTGAAAAAGATCACCAGTCCAGGTTCGATGCATGAGACAGGGTGCTCAGGGCTGGTGCACTGGGATGACCCTGAGGGATGGGATGGGGAGGGAGGTAGGAGGGAGGGTCAGGATGGGGAACACATGTCCACCCATGGCTGATTTATGTCAATGTATGGCAAAAACCACCACAATATTGTAATTAGCCTCCAATTAAAATAAATTTTAAAAAATAAAAAATTAGAGGAAAAAAAAAAAGAAACGCGGTTCAGTCTCTGGGTCAGGAAGATGCCCTGGAGAAGGGCATGGCAACCCACTCCGGTTTTCTTGCCTGGGAAATCCAGTGGAGAGAAGAGCCTGGCGGTCTACTGTCCATGGGGTCGCAAAGAGTCGGACGTGGCAGAAGCAACTTAACACCTTATTTATATTTCCCAAGCTACACCAGCTCATATTTCTCTGTAATGCCTTTTATAGCAAAAAAGAAAAGCAACTTACTGGTCCAGGGTTCAATCCAGATGACATTGCATTCAGTCATGTCTTCACAGCCCTGTGTCTTTGATGACCTTGCCATTTTTAGGAGTACAGGCCAATTATTTTATGTAACATCTTTCAGTTTGGGTTGGTCTCGTGATTCTTCACAGTGAGGTTGGGCTTACTGTTTTTGGTAGGATTACCACACAAATGGTGGCACATGTTTTCAGAGGGTACTTGATGTCAGTTTTCTCCAGAATCACCTTTTATTAACAGAAAGACTGATCTAATCTCGTCTCTCATCTGTTTAAGATCTTTCAGTGGATTTTTTCATTGCTTTTAGGTTAAGTACCAAGTTCCTCTTGGTACATTTGATACCCTTCTAGTCTCCTGCTCTTTGTGTTCCTTCAGTTTCAAAGACTTCTCTCCTACCTGGGAGCAGTCTACACAGATTGTTCCTTCAGCCAAGAAGGCTCTCCACCCTTCCCCCATCCCACCTTTGCCTTAGCCTACCTGCTAAGCAGGAGCTCCTCTCTGAAATAATTTCTGATACCGCTTGCTACATGGGAAGGACAGAGAGATGGCATTTTTGTTGGTTGAGGGGGAGAGTAGTGTATATGGGACTCTCCATGAAATTTCATTTGAATGACCTTTTTTAAGACATCCATACTGAGGGCTGGTGAGAGTGATTGGGCTTTGCAGCCATCTTCTTGCTCTATTCCCTCCAAACCCTGCCCTTTGATCCCACTACAGATGGTTCAGTGATGAAGAACCCGCCTGCCAGCACAGGAGATGCGGGTTCCATCCCTGGGTTGGGAGGATCCCCTGGAGGAGGAAATGGCAACCCACTTCAGTATTCTTGCCTGGGAAACCCTATGGACAGAGGAGCCTGGTGGGCTACAGTCCATGGGGTCGCAAAGAGTCAGACACAGTGAAGGACAAATCACCACACATACACACACAAACACACACACACACACACACTTGCCCCTTGACTTCCCAACATCCAGATATCAGCTCGATCAGCAGGGACTCAAGGGGTCCCGATGCTGCCTAGATCACTCTCGTGTTAGGAGACTCCGTGGCGCTTTGTGTGACGCTGCCTCATCATTAGTAACAGCTTGCTCTCTGTGTGTGTGACTACTTGATCAGTTTCCCCTACCCTGTCAGGATGACAGGCACATTTTGCTCGTGGTCAGTATCACCAGCCTCTGAGTGCCTGACACATAAATCAAGACTCATGAATGAACAAGTGAAGATGAATACCTCTTTCCCGCTTCAACACTTCACTAAATGATGAGGCCGTTCCCTATCCCTCTTTCTGTCTTCACCTCGTGCTCCTGTTCCGTGTTCCTGCTCTCTCACACCTCTGCACACTGTCACAAGTGCCCTTCCTGTATGAACCATAGTACCTCTGCGCTCCCTGTCGGAGCGTTTATTTTAATCCATTGTAATTGCTGTTTACCGTCTCCCTGTACTGCAGTGCAAGCTCCTCAAACTCAAGGGTTATTTATTGCCATATCCCTCTACTTTGCCTATTTTAATCAAGAGTAAGCTTTTATATATTTTGAATGAATGAATGTAGTCATGCCTCTCGCACTATTTCCTGATTATAAAAGTAATGCATTTCAAAGCCGGAAAATGGGAAAATGAAACATATAAAGAGAAAATGAATTGGATACCATGTTCATTCTACCTTTCACTGTTTTTCTAGACAATAGGTTATTTTCAAATACCTTAGGTTGTTTATTTAGTTACTTATACTTTACCTGTTTTTAAAACTACTAAAAAAATTTTTGTATACATATTTTTTTGACTAACATTTTTTATTGGCGCCCTTTTTTCCCATAGAAATTATTGTTAAATAGTGGGTACAAAGATGTGTTCATCTGTAATCAGAATTTTTCTAATATCATTACCTCCCATGTTTCTTTAATGTAGATTTTTGTGAAGAGACTTGTTTCCTTGTTCAAAAAATTTACATGGTGAAATTTTGTAATCATTAAGAACAAAGTAGTACATTTATCTTCCTCTTTGGTAGCTTAACATTTACTAGCTCTTCATAGTTTAGTCATTAACCTAATTGGACCTAAAAACAACCCTTTGCATCTCTATAGTCAGCATCCATTTGCCGCCGGGGGCTCCGTTTCTGTGCCCCTTTATCTTTGGCACTATTGTTACAACGTGGTCAGGCTCTTTGAGCCTTCAGTCCCATCTACAGGCAATTTCTCAAATCCAAAATAACTCCAGATATTTCATAGAAGTCTTTGATGTTATAAACAATGTTTAGCCAACAATAATACCTGAAATTTTTACTTTAAAAAAAATTGTTTTTTAATAAGCAGCAAATGGATTTTCCTGGTGGCTCACACGGTAAAAAAAATCTGCCTGAAGTGCAGGAGACACAGGTTTGATCCTTGGGTGAGGAAGATCCCCTGGAGAAGGAAATGGCAACCCGCTCCAATATTCTTGCCTGGGAAATCCCATGGACAGAGGAGCCTGACGGGCTACGGTCCTTGGGATCTCAGAGAGTCGGATGCGACTGAGCACAGCAGCATACCATTTCTAATCACTTGTTGAGGACAAAACTAATTGAATCAATCATCTGTAATTTGAAGGCTGAGTTGTGTGTGTCTAGTAGGGAACAAACAGGATACAAGTCCTCTGATCCAGTTCTCTTTGTAAAGGGAAGTGGACATTTATAACCTTCCTGTAAAGAGTCCACGTGCATGAAATGAGAATAGTATTGAGACTGGCCTATCATTACGCTTTTATTAGAATGCTTGGTTTTTTAATCTGATCTGGTAGTAAATATTTTTTTAAAAAGTCTCTAAGTGAAGGTACACATGTGACTATGAAATGAAATGGAAATTCAACATCTAATGGTAACAGAGTATTTTTCTGAGAAAACTCCAAGCATTTTTTTTAAGTTTTTCAGATGTAATTTATGCCAGCCAAATTTGATTCTCCTAGTAGTATTTTCATTCTCAAGAATGAAATTCAGAATTCTCACTTTTTGACTAATAAAGGCAAAATGTAAACAGAGAATCTAGGCAAAGGGTATGTGGGACTTCATTGTACTTATATTCTTAACAGCTTTTCTGTGAACTAGGAATTATGTCAAATTCTTACCTTTTTTGCTAAAATCAGATGCATGTATATATATATATATATTATTCAGGTTTTTAATCTTTGCTGGAAGATTGACAAATATGTCACATTATTTGTTTCAATTTGAGTTTCATACCTAGCACCTAATTACAAAGTCAGAATTTGATGATAATCAGTTTAGCAAGAGGATAAAGTACTATACATTCATTTGGTTTGGGGTTGTAGGGTCTTTTAGTCCCACACCCATACTTTGCCCTTTATTTTTTAATTTAATTTTGTGTTGAAGTGCTAAAATCCTTTTGCAATCTACCTTGTGCTTCTGATGTGTTTTCTTCACATATCACCTTGGTCATTAAGTTTTTCTTTTTACCAACATTTTTTTTTTCTCCCAAAGTGTTTGCGTTTTCAGCCTCCAGTGTAATTCTTCTGGTCAGCTCGTAGCACTCAGTTAAATTCTGAGCTTGCCAAAGTGAATGATTCTGGTTCAGATTTCTTTGATATAACATATATGTGAAATTAACCTCACCTTCTAGAAGTTGCTCACTGAGATACGGTGTCGTTTTATAACACTGAGAAAAGCTAGCTTCATTTGCCAGAATTGGAAACTCAAGGTACAGGTAACAAGTGACTAATTCATTTAAGCAATGAATCCAGAGGTGACTTTGAGCCGAATTCTGATTTTCATTTGTGGTAAATTCTGGTTGGTAGGCAGCTAAGTGTTCTTGACAGACACCTGACCTCTCTGAGCCTGTTTTGTCCTCCGCAATATGAGGGTCCCATTCGGCCTTCCCCTCAGGCCTGTTGTCAAACGCAAGCAAGGAGAAGTCAGGGCCAGTGACTGCAAAACTATACAATGCTGTCGTGCCTCATCTTTCTTTTTTCTCTTCATTATTCTGCATAGCATTCTTTTAATTTTCCCAATTGAGGGCAGAACTCTTTCACTTTTTAATGTTCCATTGCCACGTAATTCTTAAGCTTGATACCACTTGGTTACTTTTCATCTTTCTGATTGTTACTTTGGGTGAGCCTTGCTGCCACTCCTTTCAACTGTTTTTCATTTTGTGGAGCCGGTACAGTCACCATGAAATCACTGAGGATTATAATCTATTTAGGATAATTTAATCTTTTGTTTTGCAGTCCCAGACTGTCCAATCTTCCTGGCTGGTCCCTAAAGGATGGAAACGCTTTCTTGGACAAGGTAATGATAAGCTGAAGTGTATCTGCACCCACTGGGAAGCCATCTTGTCGTTCTGCAGTCACCCGACAGTAATGTGACTACTGGGTTCATTTCTTCCCCTTGGTCTTCTCCCTAAAAACTCCTGTGACCCATGTAGAGTCTTCAGTACTTGGTAATTACTGTTTTTAAGAGCTTTTTAAGGAGTCTTGGTGTTCAGATTCAGATCCAGTTTTCTCATGTGTAAAATCTAGGGACTTCAGCTGGAAATACATTTTATCACCCCAAAAAGAAAGCTATTATTTCTAGAATTGTGATGAGTGTTTCATTGGCATTGCTTGTTAGAGAATTCCGTCCAGCTCATTTCGTTTTGAGGCTATACTGACTCTTCCTGTAAGGAGTGAACTTTTTTTTAAAATAACTTTAAAGCCCACCAAACACTGTTGAGTTTTAAACGGCTCTCCTAGGGACCAGGTCACATAGGGCATTGTCAAAACTTTGAATCTTCTTTAGGTAACGACGGGCCACAGAGGTTGCTGCAGGCAGGGTCATCCTCTGCTCAGACCACTTTGACTGCAGAGTGGAGAATAGACTGAGGAGCCAAGTGTTTCACTTCTAGGCCATGTGCTCTGGGGCCGTGAGAGGGAATCACGTGTTCAAGTAAACGTGAACAAAGGGCCTTCCAGTCTATGATCTATGATCGTAGCCTGGCATGGATACTCTTATAATTTGTGAAAAAAGAACATGGTTCTTTTAACACAAATCACTTTCACTTTTCACTTTCATGCATTGGAGAAGGAAATGGCAACCCACTCCAGTGTTCTTGCCTGGAGAATCCCAGGGACAGAGGAGCCTGGTAGGAGGCTGTCTATGGGGTCACACAGAGTCAGACACAACTGAAGCGACTTAGCAGCAGCAGCAGCAGGAATTTGGAGTTCTCTTAATGACTTTAATTGCTAACTAGGCCTAAACTGTGAATGACTCAAATTACTTTTTATTTTTTTCAAGGCTGTTAAATTTTTGCCATTAGATTGTCTTCATGGTATGTCCTTCCTCAGATCAATTTTAGGCATTTAAGTTCCATGTGAGAGACCAGAGATACAAAACAAAAGTTAAAACTTATCTAGCCAAATTTTCTTCTGAAAAAAATGAGAGATAAAGGAAGATTAGACACTGTAAAGCTTATCCACGCCATTCTTACACCTCCATGTCATTCTTCCTCTCCCCAGTTTCATAATTAAAAGACTGAATATGAGGATCCTTAAAATGATTCATCTGAGTAAGGCATTTCCTTCTCCTAATAGATATTGTAAAATAAAGAGGAGCTCTTTTTACAGAATTAATTCCTGTACCTGCCCCCTCACCCCGGCTTCAAGTGCAAGCCAGATGCATGACTTGAAATCAGATTTCCCTCATAGCCTAACTGTAAAATTAGGTGACATTCAAGAACCTGCGCACCTGATGAAATTTCAGCCTGTGTCTCTTGCTGGCTGTAAATCATTGTTCCCAGAGAAAGGCTCAGAAGCATCCCATTACCCATGCATTGTGAGCAAGATGACTCGCATGTGTCTGTGGGAGCATTTCATTAGGAGGGAGTGGCGAATAAAATACAGTGACATTGTAAGTGCTCAGAATGGCAAATACGCTGCTCCAGGCCAGGAAAGATGAGCACCTCAGAGGAGGATCTGTCAGGCGAGGTAGACAGACCCCGCACCCTGGTACATGGCAGGGCATGGGGAGTGTGGGGAAGAAGATTACACAACCGATGAAAGGCTGGGCAGTGCTTTGCAGTTTCCCATGATCTGTCTTTAATCGTTTTTAATCTCATCCCAAGGGAATTGGGGGTCTTCCTCCATTAACCGCAATTGCTCATTTGTTTTTCACTGGCAGGTATATTGTAATTACAAATGGTTTCAGTCTCTTTCTGGCTCTGCATTTCACTGGTTAAATGGTAGTCATATAAGGAGAAGAACCGGAATTTACAATGGAAGACAAGAGTAGAAAATGTTCTCTAAGCTTCTGATAGGAGACTTGTAAAATTCAAAAGGAATTTTACAGCTGCTGGCATTTGTATGGCTTTGCCTGACAGTTTTTTCCTGAAGCTCCCCTAGATGCAGAAATTGCTGTATAAATATCCCAGGTCCCTTGCCTCTGGGTAGAATCACTCCTGGGTGTACGTTTGATACCGTTTCTCAGAGTCTCCCCTTTGCCCACGGTGGAATGTGGCTGTGTGACACATCTATTATCGGCCAGCTTCTTTGCCCTTTATCACTTGCCCTTCCTCCTGCTATTTTTTTTTTTTATCACTTGCCCTTCCTCCTGCTATTTTTTTTTTTTTTTTTAGCACCTCTCTTATAAGCTTTCACACACCCTTTTCTCAGGGTCTGTTTGTGAAAGAATTTGAAGGAAGATAGGCCTATTAAATACGGTAGGTCATGGGCAGTGTGGGGAGTTGCAGTGTATAAATACAGCGTTTTCTTTTGAATGGTGGTGGGGGTGTGATTTAATCCCTATCCTGTATTCTTCATCTCCTTCCTTATTTGCCCCTCAAACCTTGGTAGGAGGAGAAAGGGGTTCCAGTTCATTTATCTGCACTCTGGACTCCCAGTCTAATTGCAGAACAGAATCACTAGACACGCTTGTCATGGATATAGGTTCCATGTCTGATCCCTTAGATCTTAGGTAAAACCCAGGAGTCTGCTTCCATCACTGTCTGTTCCAGATCATTCTGATATTGCTGGTGTAGTTCATATAACTATTATTTGGAAAGCTCTGGGTCGGAGTTGTGGAAGCAGCCTGTCTCCACACATGGCTTCCTTAAAGAAGCATCAAGAAATGTGCATGCACGCCCTGATTTTTTTTAATACTGAATAAAATGTTCAGCTGCCCTGAGCTTAAACAAGAACCAGTTGACCTAATAACCTTCTCCCACTTTCCTCCAACTCCAGCCTTCTGCAACACTTCAAAGAGAGTCTGGTTTGGGGATGGAATTTCTTTGGCACTGTGTTTATTGACCCATCTCGTCCTAGAATTTTTTTTCTTTCATGTCTTTTAGGAGCTAAAGGAGTGCTCAGGTCATGTATTTGTGGATTCTGTACCCGAATTCTGCCTACCAGAGGTAAGAGTGAAGTGAATCTTATTATAGGAACAAAGCATTTCTGATCATGTCTCAAAGTGAAGACAAGAAATAATTTTAAGGGGCTGAACTTCTTATTTTGAAATCAAAATGAGTCTTATCCTAGGCACTTTGTTATACGACTAAAATTCGATCATTTAGGAGCTTTTTGTATTGTCCATAAATCACTGAAGTCATTCTCTTCCTAGCTCTTTTTATAATCCCCAGTGACATTCACACTGGGGCATAGTATTGAGCAAGGTAAAGAATAACCTAAGTCTTTCAGTTTTGTAATTACAGTCATCCCGTAGTATCTGAGGGGATGGGTTCTAGGAGCCCCCATGAGTACCAAAATCCACAGATGCTCAAGCACGCGATATGATGGAGTACAATGAATAGAGTACACCCTCCGAATCTACAGGTTTCACATCCAGGATTGCAGTGGGCCCATTGGATAATGCCTCTGTCTTAGGTTAGCCAGACTTTTTCTAGTCTTGGGTAATTGGGAATTGCTGTTATTCCGCTAGTACAGTAAACTGGAAAACTTCTTGCTGACTTAATAACACATGAAATGTTGCTTGAAATTCAGATTCTGAACTGAGTTACGGATATCTGTTGCTTACATATTATCATCACAATGAGACTTGTTATAAGTGTCTGAGTCCAGTTCCATTGTTTTAAAGGAAACAAAGATCAGTTTGCATTAGTCTTAAAGGAAACATCTCAACTGACAGGGCTAATCCCCAGAGTGGCCTGGGTGGAGTTCTCAGCACAAAGGAGAACTGTGGGGATGCCAGTAGCCTGTCCAGGTTCCTGGGCAAATCACTGAGAAGCCACATTCTGCCCTTTCCATGTGCCCTGGGGGTGTCGGTGCCTGTCAAACAGACTTTCACAGTTCAGCGCCAGAGAGAAAAGAAATTGGGTGTGCTGTGTCTCTTAGTTTTGTCCTTTCTTCCTATCTCTCTTTCCATTTCTACAACTTCTGTTGATACCCTTTAGATAAACTTTCTCTCTCTCTCTCTTTGAACTATGTGAGGTGACCTTTTAGAGCAAAAGAGAGCGAAGAACAGCAGAGAAGGACGTGGTCATTGAAGTTGGCAGATAAGGGAGAGTTTGTGGTGAAGTAATAGGAGCAAGGGTGAAGGAGACAGCAAAATGCTGAGCTCTCCCTAACTGCTGATAAAACGTTGTCGTCTTCATTTGTCATTGAGGAGCTGGTGGGCCAGTCCCCCATCTGTTCAAAGGTTCCTATTTCCAGGTGCTTTTATTTTTCAGTTTACTGCCTGTGGCATTGACCACTGCAGCCTTCAGCTTGTGACCAACAGCAGAGGATCCCTGGCTTGGGGTACTGGGGTGTTTCTGACTTGCTCCATAGACTCCTACTAAAGTTTGAATTTAGACAGTCACCATTCCACAGTTCACTTTTGCCAAGCTAGAAGCAGCAGCGTTATATGTTGGATTCTAGAGCCATAGGGTTTTTTTAACAACTTGCATCAGAATTTGTAGTTTATGACATGTTAGGGAAAGTTGCTTAGTCGTGTCCGACTCTTTGCAACCCTATGGACTATACAGTCCATGGAATTCTCTGGGCCAGAATACTGGAGTGGGTAGCCTTTCCCTTCTCAGGAGATCTTCCCAACCCAGGGACTGAACCCAGGTCTCCCGCATTGCAGGTGGATTCTTTACCAGCTGAGCCATTAGGGAAGCCCAAGAATACTAGAGTAGGTGGCCTATCCCTTCTCTAGCGAATCTTCCCAACCCAGGAATCTAACTAGGGTCTCCTGCATTGCAGGCAGATTCTTTACCATCTGAGCTACCAGGGTAGCCCATGACATATTAGTAGTACTTACTGTTTCAAGGGAAACCAGGGCATTGTACGATCAGAAGAAAATAGGAGAGTATTGGAATCAGAAGAGAGGGACTTACACACAGTCCAGCCTTGGCTGACTTGTGGCTGAGCCATACAGAGCTAAAATTCTAGTCTTCGTGGAATTTACAATCTAGTGCAGTTACTTTAAACATCTTTGTATTCCCCCAAAGTCTGTACGACAGACTGTGCCTAAAGTCTAGGATAGTACAATAAGCAGCCAATAAATTATAATTGTTTTGATCTAGTTCATGGTCTGTAGAATCCAAGTGTCTGTATTGGGCTTCCCAGGTCGCGCAGTGGTAAAGAATCTGCCTGCCAGTGCAAGAGATGCAAGAGACGGGCGTTCGATCCCTGGGTCAGGAAGATCCCCTGGAGGAAGAAATGGCAACCCACTCCAGTATTCTTGCCTGGGAAATCCCATGGACAGAGGAGCCCGGCTGGCAATAGTCCATGGGGTCGCAAAAAGTCAGACACATCTGAGCACACACGTGCACACACACACACAGAACCAAAGTGTCTATATAGAAGTTTAAAAATAATCTTTATGGGCTATCATTGAGTGAAAGTAAATACACAAACATAGTTTGGATGTTAAATTTATTTCTCAGAAAATTGTTTATGTAGGCAGTCTTTGATATATATACACGCAATACGTGTGTGTGTGTGTGTGTGTGTGTGTGTGTGTGTGTGTATACACATTTGTCCTCCAGCTGTCTTCACCAGATTTCTTATCATTCTAGACTCTGTGGACTGATTCTTACATCCTTAAAGAGAAATTTCAAATATCCCTACCCAGTTTCTATAGAGGTAGAAGGAAGGGAGGGGAGTTTTTGGCCTTTACTGTTGCTTCAACTCTCCTTCCCTTGTTTTCTTCTGTACCTGTCACTCTGCTACTCTGTCTTAACCTTCTCATTTGTTTAAAAAGGGTTCTGGAGAGGAGGTGAGAAATAGGACCAGTAGACCTTCCTTCATTAATGTGAAGACATAGTCTTGGAAGTGCAGTACGCAACACAGAGTTAAGTTGTGGTCCTTAGACATTTTATTCACACAGATTGCCATTGCCTTGGCAGTGAGTAGCTTTTGACTCTAATCTCCTTTCTGTCCTAAGGAGCTGAAGCTGATTATGCCTTGGTGGCTTTATTAAATCAATTTACTTTACACATAAAGTCATTCAACCAGAAAATACCCACAGCCAAAATGGTGCACTATCTCTGTCGTTTGCAAATATGGTGCAGACATCTTTGTTACTTCTACTCTGTGGGGGACACAGTGGCTCTGTGCCCCAGTCTCCTAACAAAAACTCTTTCTTGAGTTACCCCATGCTATCTGTACTACCTCATGCAGTTTCTGTGGGATAAGTTCCGTGAGGGAGAGCTCAGAGACTGAGGAGATGTCTCTGAACCAGAGCTGCTAGCTTCTCACAATGGCGCCTCCACAGAGGGCGCTGCTTCTCACGATGTATTCCTCCAACAACAACCCACCAAGGCCTGTTCTGTCCTGGCTGCCACAGCTTGAAGGGGACAGAGATGAGTCCCACGGGATTATTGATCTCAGATGTTCCAGTTTGGGGAGACAAGGGGGTACTTTGAGGTGCCCACCATAGTAAAGAGTAGTAACTGCTTTAAGAGGGATATTCACAAAGTGCCTTGGCAGTTCTTAGGAAGAAGTGCTTTCTTTCATCTGGGCAAATCAGGAAGGCTTAGCGGAAGAAGAGAATTGAGCCTTAAAAGCAGGTAGGGGAACTTCCCTGGTGGTCCAGGGCTGAGAATCTGCATTCCTAATGGCTGGTCCCTGGTTCAATCCCTGGTGAAGGGCCTAGATCTTGTGTGCTGCAACTAAGACCCAGCACAACCAAATGAATAAGTAAATATTTTAAAAAAAACAAAAAACACAGAAGCAATTGCCCCCAAAAAAATACTTCATAATTTTTTTTTAAGGCAGGTAGGGCTTAAATTTATGTAAAAATTGTTCCCTTCTACTAAAAGTTTTCATAAAATTTACTCAACATGAGTAGCATTATTCCTCACCTGCCAACCTGTCTTTTTCCCTGTTCGCATGACATTAATAGTGGAGTAAAGGGTAGACTGAGGGTTGTGATTAGGGTAGAATACAAGAGTATAACCTCCTTTTATGACTCTGCCACTACATTTGTCGGCGGGGGGGGGTGGTTCTCTATTCAGCACTAGTGGTCAAAAGTTACCTCGAAAAAAAATAAAGTTGTCTGCCACAGTGGACTTCTGAAGATCTGCTTCCTGTGTGGTGCTCCCTCACAGCTGCTTCCTGTCACCTGGCTCCACCTGGCAGGCAGCAGTGGCCAGTGTCCCGTTGTCATTTATCCTCATACGTCTGCCTCTCAGAACTCTGTTTTAGTAAAATCAGCAGCCGTCCTGTCCTGCTGCTCCACGTCAGCACTAGGGAATATCCCCGTATGAGAGACCGGAAACATTACAGGGACTGCATCATTATTCTGTAGCACCACAGCCGCTCCTCTGCCTTCTGACAGTGTCATTTTTCAGCCCCATCATGCTGATCTGTGTGCCGCGCACAGATACGTATCACTCCCTCCCCTTTTTTTCCAGACTGAGCTAATAGATCTGTCTACAGTGGATGTGATCCTCATCTCTAACTATCACTGCATGATGGCCCTGCCCTACATCACCGAGCACACCGGGTTCACGGGCACAGTCTACGCCACGGAGCCCACCGTTCAGATCGGCAGGTGAGGGCATTTCTGCTTGAGCTGTGAGTGAGTGGCTGGAGAGCTCCTCCCTTCCACAGTGACTCTCTAATAGAGTGTTGTGCCCAGGGGCACCGTTGTTTCCCCCTGAGCAGCTGACCCAGAGAAACAGAATGAATAGACAACTCTGCTGATAAAACAAATGTTCGTTGGAGTTGCCTAGAGATGGATGCTGCAAATAGTGGTCATTTAGTCTTAGAAAAACAGAAAGAGAGGGACAACTCTTCTATGCAGACGACACTAATTAGGGAAGGTATCATTCAGTAGGTGCCACCGAGATGCAATACAGAGGGCTTTGGGGGAGAAAGGAACACAGCACATTTAAAAAAAAAAGAAAATTTACTACTTTGCTTTCAAAATCCGCCCACCCCCCTCCCCTGCCCCCTGCCTTTTAGTGCAGGCTATAAACAGAGATGGCTTGCAGGATTTCCCTGGTGGTCCTGTGGTGAAGACTCCACACTTAATATTGCAGAGGGTGTGGGTTCAATCCCTGATCCGGTAACTGAGATCCCACATGCCAATAAAAGGAAAAAAGAGAGAAAGAGATGGCTGGTAGAAAACAGGATAAGAATTTAGATGAAGTTGTCTGTACTGTTGACTGAGTGAAACTCAAGACCCAATGAAATGAAAACCTCACAGTCTTTCTTTGACTCTGAGAATGCTGTGAGCCAGATGCCAGCCCCTCCCAAGTCTCTGTGGGACAGAAGATTGTTTCAAGTAACCATAGCATCATTTAGTGAGAAAATAAAAATTATGTGAAGAAAATTACCCCAGAACAGAAAGAATGGTGTTGAAGCAAACAGCCCAGTATGGTATGAGGTAAAACTATCAAGACCCAAACTACAGGATCCACATGCAATATAGACTCTTCGTTCTAGGTTCCAGAGTCTGGCTGAAGTCCAGCAAGATGGAATTACCAGGAGTGAAGCAAAATCTGTCTGTGTTTTTTGTGTCCAATTTATTACCCTCAGTGTGTACAGAAAAACTATAAAAGATCTGAGGGAAAGACATAATAGAGAAGTAAAGGTGATGGATCAGTTTCAGGGAGAGGAGAAACTGAAAGCATTAGATTATGTGAGAAAGCTAAGTCCTGAGGATGGACATAGCAGAATGTTCTCCTGAAAGCGACAGCCACAACAGCCATGAGCCTGAATCCCAGACCTTCGAATGCCAGAACAGGTGCTGCTCCCTTGAGATGAAAGACAGCGATGGTATTAGGAATAAGTAAATAAATGGAAGCAAAATGAAGTTTTCCAGCATTCAAAATGCTAATAAATTTATGGCTTGCCACGCCTGTATGTTTATTGGGAGAGGATTTAAGTCGATACGGAACATCTGTACTGTATTACATAGGGGAGTCAAGATGTAAAAGTCTGTTTCTAGCTTTCTGGAAATCCTGTAGCTATGCAGGGGCCTCTCAGCGCTCTGTTCCGTGGCTTCCTCAGAGCATGAGATCTTTGACCAGCTGAGTGAGGCATCTCTCAGGTTCCCTCAGGTGGGAGTCTGTGGAAATCCAGCTTGCAGTCGCAGAACCTGTTCTTTGGCAGGTCCTTGAGTTAGACCTGTAGGATTAGTGTTCTTGCATGTGGAATTTTGTTCATTCCTAAAACATAATGTGAAGAAAATTTGTTTTCCCAGTTTAAAAATGTCCATTTAATGTTGTCATTAAGAAACGATCCTGCCCCTACCTCTGCTACCACCAAAATCAGATACTTCATGCTCATTTAGCTTTTTCTCCTGCTGTGTTTTTAATTACTTCAATAAAGGCAGAGATCTTAAGAGTGAGAGTAAAACTGTAGGTTTAAATATTTCAGCCTTTCAAGATAAGCGACACTCCAGGCTTATTTTAAAGGTGAATTAAATCATTTACATTCCGATTTTTTAACATGGAAATTCAAGACAGAGTCTAAGTTTTTGTTCAGCTTTATATAAAATGGTGCCCACATTTCTATGAAACAGGAAGAAAGATGATTGGGGAGGGGCAGGCAAACAAGCCCTTTTCTCTTGACTGTGTTAGAGTGCCATGTTTTTCTGACGCTCTTTTTGGGTGTTCATAGCTTTCCTTGTTTCCACTCAGGCTTCTCATGGAAGAGTTGGTGAACTTCATTGAACGAGTGCCCAAGGCCCAGTCTGCCTCCCTGTGGAAGAACAAGGATATTCAGCGGTGAGCAGTGGGCGGTCACTCCCCTTGACAGCTGTGGGGGGCAGGGGAAGGGCTTAGCAAAGCAGTCTCAGGTGTTTTCTTGTTTTCTGCTGAGCTTATACTATTAGAACCAAGATTCTCTTTCCCCTGTGTTTGATTCAACCAACATATTTTGAGAGGCAGCCATGCCATATGCAAGGTAGTATGCTAGGTTTGGGTGTTTTGTAAACAGTTGGCTGTCTCTTTGAGGTGCAGAGGGGTTAATGGGAAGTCAGACAATGAAACACGTACATTACAGTCTTGGGTGGCATGGATTGTAACAGATGCTTGGTCACAAGGCTATAGGTGCTCCGAAAATGAAGGTGTTTCTTTGCTTAGGGAACTGAGGAGGGACATTCCTTAGGAGATGACAATTAAGGTTAGTGTCGGAGAAAGAAAAGGACCTCTCCTGATAGAAAAGGTCATAAAGTGGGGTCCAGGCAAAGCATCGTAGGATACAGCAGTCTCCAGCCTTTTTGGCACCAGGGACCCATTTTGTAGAAGACAGGTGTTCCATGGACTGGGGCGGGGGATGGTTTGGGGATGGTCCAAGTGCATCGCATTTATTGTGCACTTTATTTCCATTATTATTACATCAACTCCACCTCGGATCATTAGGCATTAGATCCCAGAGGTTGGGGCCCTTGATATAGTATATTCAGGGAACAATGAGAAGTCCAGGGTGGATTAGAATTGGTTGAGTACAGAGGGGGAAGGGTGAAATGTCCCTAGACAGGGACACTGGAGCAAGCTAATGAAGAGTCTACCATGTGAAGACTGATTTTTCTGTAATCGGGTGTGGGAAGTTCATCGGGGGAGGTTGACGAGGCAGAGACATGATCGCATATCTACTGAGAGGAAGCAACCCTGGAAGCAGCATGGAGGATGGATGGGATACAGAGACAGGAGCAGGAAGCCCAGTGGCAGAAACCCAGGCAAGAGAACAGAAGCCTGAACTAAGAAGGCTGTAGCGGAAGAATGAAGAGGTGAAGGGAGTGGAAATGCAGTCGAGAAGGCAGAGAGGCAGCTTGGTTCTTCTCCTGCGCTCATGTTTGATGGATAGTAGAGGACACCAGTCAGTCTTAACACATTGCAGCTGGTCACCCCTGCCAGTTGCTGCCCTTAACCCCCAGCACCTCAGCCCCAGCCCTCCAGGCCTGGCGTCCAGAGTCAGAACTCGTATGTAATTTCTTAGGTGTGTTCCTTATACTCCTACCCATTCTACTCTCTTCCAGCTACCTCGTCATTGAGTTCTTTCCCTCTAGGTCCATGATTTGTGAGCCATCTGTTACCTAAACTTTAGAATGTCTTGGGTTTTGTGACATTCTTTCTACAAGGATACATGAATATGAATAGGCTTCCCTGGTGGCTCAGACCATAAAGAGTCTGCCTGCCATGCATAAGACCCAGGTTCGATCCCTGGGTCAGGAAGATCCCCTAGAGGAGGAAGTGACAACCCACTCTAGTATTCTTGCTTGGGAAATCCCATGGACAGAGGAACCTGGCAGGCTACAGTCCATGGGATTGTACAGAGTCAGACACAGCTGGTCAACTAATACACACTATGAACATGTAGCTAGAAGAATATGCTTTGTTTGGTTTTTGCTTATATATTTTTTTTAACGTGGACCATATTCAAAGTCTTTATTGAATTTGTTACAATATTGCTTCTGTTTTACATTTTGGTTTTTGGCTCATGCAGCATGTGGGACCTTAGCTTCCCAACCAGCGATCAAACTTGCACCCCCTGCATAGGAAGGGGGGTCTTAGCCACTGGACCACCAGGGAAGTCCCTGCTTTGTTTTTATACTGTGACTGTCTCAGAGATGAGAATATGAGTCTCCTCGATGCATTCCTTTATCACATGTGTTATTCATCTTGTTTAACTTAAGTAGCACTTGTTACGTGCCTGACCCTCTTCTCAGTGTTTTCTTTACTTCACTTAGTTCTTCAACATGATCGTTTTGCAGAAGAGAAAACAGGCACAGTGAGGTTAAGTAACTTGTTCAGCTCAACCAATTAGAGAATGGTAGGATTTGGATTCAAACCCAGGCAGCTGGGCTTGTCTGGATCCCAGCACCGCGCCGCTAACCACTGTGCTGGGCGGCCCCTCAGCCATTACAGGCCTCTCCTGCAGAGCATGTGAGCCCCTCATGTGATGGAAGAATGCATGAGTGCACATCTTCTGTGTTTTATGGGTCTTCTTTGTGTCTCTGTTTCCTTCACTGGGGACATGGTATCTGTCTGACTTGTCATTAGGAAACACTTGGGAGACGCGTGCATTTCTGAGTTTTCTCAGTGCTCGTGGCTGCCTTCCTTGATCTGCCAGCTTAGCACGGGTCCCCTCCCGTCCCGAGTGCCTTCTTACTCTCAGCCTCCTTCCTCCTGCCCATCACATACCTCCTCTCCTTTTTTCCCCTCTCCTGTCTGCCCACTGGCCCACACTTGTCCCAGTTCCTCGCTTCACCCCCCTCCTTAGAAACCTGAGGAGTTTGTTTTCACTTGCTGTGGAACACGGACACCTTGGCTCCCCTCACTTCCTCCTTTTAAATTTACACCCTTAAATATTCTGCCATGAAGAATTTTGGCACACCAATAATGATGTTCAAAGGTCACTGTTTCCTGATTCCCAAACCCTGGACCAAGCCTTGAGACGTCCAAGTCCTTATTTTGCCTTTTTTGTTTGTGACCTTGGACAGAATCCTTGGCAGTGGTCTTTGCTTCCCATTCTTTGTAAAATACAAGATAACTGGCTCACCGATAAAAATGCCATCGTATTTTAGGGGAAAAGGTGAATTGAACTGGAAGGAGCAGAGGGCTAGGGAGGGGGCCTGAAAGTAATTTCCTAAGGTGCTTTAGGATATCTCTGTTTTTTTAAAAAGGTGCTGCTGCTGCTGCTGCTAAGTCACGTCAGTCGTGTCCGACTCTGTGCGACCCCATAGACGGCAGCCCACCAGGCTGCGCCGCCCCTGGGATTCTCCAGGCAAGAACACTGGAGTGGGTTGCCATTGCCTTCTCTGAGAAAGGTGCTAGTTGAAATAAAACCTTGAATCTGTTATCTCGCCACCTGGTGGGCAAAAACCAGAAACTGTTGAGAGGTAGCTTGTTGAGAAGAAAGGATAACTTGGACCAATCGGAGACTGTATTTCATTACTTCGTGTATCCTGAGCATATTTCTGATCCCCATCAAGCATTTTGTTTTGGTTTCTGAGTGTGAGATGAGCCATAGTTACTGATAGTGAAAGAGAAGAGTCTGATTATTGGAAAGATTAAATCAAGGTGACGGACAATTAAGCAAGCCATGTCCTTTTTTTTTTCTCTTGAAGAAATTCAGCATAAATATTAGAACTGGTAGAAAAATATGAGGAGCTATTTTGTAATTGAAATCTGACAAAAGAGTTCTCTCAAAATAGTCACCCAGAACTTCATCTTGTGCCAGAATACTAAAAGCGTTTCATGTAAACATTTAAGGATTTACACCCCTTGAAAAGTTCCCCGTCATAAGCCAGATGATATCATATGTCCCAAGACACTGTGACAGACTCTATCACAAATCACTGTTTGCTTGCTGTCACTTAGTACAGTGACCAAATGATACGGCTGTATCTTTTCTTTATATCTCAATTTATTTTTTAATTCCTTCATTCCCCTTGTTCCATTCCTATAAAATAGGGTTCACAATCTCAGATACCTCTAGGGATGAGAAAGGGGTAGGTAAGTACAGGAGTGGGGTTGGCTGGTGGGAACCATGGCCTGGTGACCAGACCTCTCCAAAGGGGCAGCTGACACACAACTTCAGCACAGTTTAGGGCATATGGGAAAGCGAGCCCATCACTGCCAAAACCTGTTCTTTTTTTTTTTTTTTTTTTTATGAGAAGCTCAGGATCTGGATGTTTCACATGTGATTTTTTTTTCTACCTTTTAAAAAGTTGGCTCTCACATTAAAATAAAATTACCAATGAACACCTCAAGCAGAACACTTCCATGAGTTGGATTCAAGCCCCTAATTTTTGACCTAAACCTTATACAAGCTGTCTCACGGTTAAGTGTTTAAAATTGAAATGCATCTTAGTCGCTTAAGTTACTCATAAGACCATCAACCAAAAAAAAAACAATATATGAACATCTTTCAGGCTCATTGGTTTCTGACAAATTCCCTTAAATCACAGGAAGTTAGTTTGAATTAGCATTTGATTTAGTATTAGTGTATTTACCAACCTGCCATCCCCCCCGCAAAAAACCATTACGCTTGCTTTTTGGCAGCTGTCAGACTCCCCAGCTCAGTTGACACTGCTCCCTGAGATTTATTTAGAAGTTAGCTATCCTTCCTCATTTTGACATTGCAGCTTACACTTCTTGAAAGAGATTTTTGAAGGGTAGGGAAAGGAGAATCCCCTACCATAAAATTTTTGAGCCTCTTGACATTCCCATATACACTTCAAAATTTAGGTTTTTAGTGGGTAAATTTAAAGCACAATATTGCACTGAAGAAACTAACCCATCTTCTAATATTTTTTATGTAAATGTAGCACTTTTTGTATAAGACTAGAAATCTACAATTATAATTAAGAGGCTAAATCATTATAGGATATTGTCACAATCCTCTGACTAGCGTTAAGGAATTATGCATCGATATATTCCTGGCTGAAATGTTATGGCAATTTTCAGTACTGTGAGCTTAAAATATGGGTTTATACCTTATAGAAGACATAATTTAAAAAAAAAAAAAGCATATTGTACTTGAAATTCCTCTGTTCTGACACTCTTTAGGTATTTATAGATGAATTTATCAGGTCTCACTATGTAGCAGGAAGAAAATTAAAACTCTGGGCTTAGAGGTCAAATAGACTGGTGTTTGAATTTCAGATCTGCTTTTTGGCTGCAGAAGCTCATCTCTTCTCGGCTCTGTTTTCTTGTTTTTATGATAGGAATAGTATTAGCAACGTCACCAGGCTGTTGTGAGGACTAAATGAGTAATGCAAGTAAAGTCCTTAAAACAGTGCCAGGCACACGGTAGGTGCTCAGCGAACACCAGCATCCTTTCTCCCTTTAATGATATGCGTGGCTCGCATCACCCGCCTTTCAGTAACCATCACACATCTGCCTTCCTCAGCCTTACTTATCTTTCAGCACTGCCTTTCCTAGTGAGACCAACGTATTTAGTATAGCAGAAGAGAAGTTATTTTCCTAATCCCCCTGTTGATGATCATTAGCAGTATCATTCAGATTCTGGGACTCAGTCTTCTTTTCTGTAATATAGGAGAATTGAATTGAACACAGTTTGCTTATGTTAAAGTTTTTAAAGATGTCTTAAGCGGTTCTTAGAGAGTGGTCGGAGAAGGCAATGGCACCCCACTCCAGTACTCTTGCCTGGAAAATCCCATGGATGGAGGAGCCTGGTGGGCTGCAGTCCATGGGGTTGCTAAGAGTCGGACACAACTGAGCGACTTCAAATTCACTTTTCACTTTCATGCATTGGAGAAGGAAATGGCAACCCACTCCAGTGTTCTTGCCTGGAGAATCCCAGGGACGGGGAAGCCTGGTGGGCTGCCATCTATGGAGTCGCACAGAGTCAGACACGACTGAAGCGACTTAGCAGCAGCAGAGAGTGGTGGTACTTTGATGGCATCATCACAACTTTGCAGTTCCAGAAACTTAGTCATTTCATTTCACTTAGAGTCAGTTAGCCTCTGAAGGGCAGGTTCGGCCTAACTAAACTCCCAGGATACTGGCTGACAGACAAAAACTCCATTTAATTACTTTATCCTGAGAACTAGGAGCGTTCATCTGCCTAGGACTCTGTTTTGGGCAGCAAGTCCACTTAAAGAGATCAAATTATAGATAAGAGGGTTTTGATAAGCAGAAAATGAAAGCAGAGATGGGTTAGGCCCTCTCAAGAATTATTTATGTCATGCTTTGGTAGCCTAAACAATTGCCTTTGTGCTTTTAAGAGAGAAATTGATCTAAAACAAAAATCAAGGTTTGTAATCTGATTTCAGTTTAGTATTAAGAAATGCTTGATTTTCAGGTTTTGCTTTTGGTAAATTCCATAAAGATCATAAGGCTTCCCTGGAGACTCAGTAATAAAGAATCTGCCTGCCAGTGCAGGAGACTCAGGTTTGATCCCTGGGTCAGGAAGATCCCCAGGAGAAAGAAATGGCTAATCTCCAGTATTCTTGCCTGGGAAATCCCATGAACCGAGAAACCTGGCCCGTGGGATCACAAAGAGTCGGACACGACTGAGCAACTAAACAATGAAAACCATAAAGAGCGTCAGTCCGCTGACACATCTCCATCCTCCCACCACCTCCGTGTGTATTAAGCACACTTCACTATAATGAGAGGAAAGAAATTTTTTCTGCTTCTTTTCTTCTCAAACACTTAGAAAAAGCCCAACCAGTGTTATATTTATAAGCTTTTAAGTGGTCCCTGTGGACCTAAAAGTCTTGCTCTTTTACGAAAACACATGATCTTGTGCTGGTTGGTTGGAAGAACAGACAGCAGAGTTCTGGCGTGATGTCAAGCCCTGGGAGAAAAATGTTTATTAAGCACTCAAGTGTGATAAGAACAAAACAAAACAATGAAATCTTTTAGAAAGTACTTATTAAACATTTAGACTCTGAGAACTTGACTTTGATAAATTAGAAAGCCAGCAAAAACAGAACTAGTTCCCACTGGGTTTCCTTATCCGACTTATCCTTAATCAGCCAATAATCCTAATGGCTTTGAATGGCTCTGTAAAGGCCTCTCTGTAATTATGGCCTCAAGCATAAGTTTTAGGGAAAGCGAGTTAGACGAGATGTTAGGTGATAGAAGGAGAAAGGGACCATGTAACTTGAAAGAGTA
The DNA here is from genome assembly GCF_029378745.1 of Bos indicus. Lineage (NCBI taxonomy): Eukaryota > Metazoa > Chordata > Mammalia > Artiodactyla > Bovidae > Bos > Bos indicus. Next base: position 9,747,337 of record NC_091767.1, read on the forward strand.
AAAATGGTGTTAGCGAAGGGAATTTGGGAGTAGAAGTAGGAAACTCAGAGGACTTCAGTCTTGTTTGTTGATTAACTCCCAAGGGCCTGGCATTATGATAAGTTTGTAGGGAAATGCCCCCAAAAGTTTAAGGCATAGTACCTGTATCCAAGTAGCGAGACTCGGGCCGGGCTTAGCAGGTTAAACAGGGTGAATGAGGAAAGAGGTCATTCTTAGATAAGAGGATATTGTGGGCAAGAACATGGCAACATGGCACGATTGAGAGGGACTGGTTGGATTGCAGTTAGCCAGTGCACACCCGAGGGAGAGCAGCACTGCAAGCTAACCCTGCACAAAAGAATATTCAAAGGCTGTTCTTTTGGAAGAGCCAACAATGCGTTTGACTGATTTCCTGGTTGAAGTCTTTTGTCTAGCGGATAGAAAATTTATCAAAATTGTTTGTGAAAACAGAGTCACCAAACCTTTGTGATAAAGGAAACCTCTAGATGTTTTCCAATAGAGAAATGATAATTAATTAGTTTTAGATCTGAAAGTAGTGTAGTCTATATATAAGGTACCAGTATAAGATACCCAAAGAATTTAAGCATAAGAGTAAGGGGGAGGAATTCATAGGCACTGAATAATCATAGATATATAATGTTAATAATATAGTATACATATACACGTGTGTGTGTGATTACTCATTTGCTGTGGTCTTCAACAGTTTTTGAAGGAAACATTTTACCATCCATTTAGATTTATGAAGGGAAGGAAAGAGGTTAGGTGAATTATTCAATGTTGCAACTAAAGCAGAAATCAAATTTAAATTGGATATGATGACCATGCTGCAGATGTTCTGTACAGTTAGAGTTTGTAAAAATGTCATTGACCAGACCTGAGAAAACCCAAACTTAGTTGAAAACAGTGCCTCTGTACCAGAGCACAGCCCAAGACGCTTCCTAATGTATTAGTAACTGGGTCTCCCACCAGGCCACCCTTTTCTCAGGCTTCACCAGGAGGATCCCCTTGGCTCATTTACATCGAGGTTGGAAGGATTCAGTTCCTCAGGGATGTTGGACTGAAGCTTCCCCTGGGTCCTTGCCCCATGGGCCTCTCCTCAGAGCATCTCACAGCACGGCAGCTGGCTACATCAGAGCGAACAGGAGGCCAGAGGAGAGACTGTGGACAAGAAGGAAGTCCCAGTCCTTTGTAACCTAATCTTGCAAGTGACCGCTTGTCACCTTTGTCATATTCTCTTCACTAGAAGCTAGCCGGTAGGTCCAACCTATATCTGGCGGGAGGAGCTCACACGAGGGGGCAAGTATGGGAGGTGGGGAGCCTTGGAAGCTGTGTCAGAAGCTGCCTGTCACCCATCCTAAGCTGATCAGGTCAGACTTGAGACCAGAGTCGTGGGGGACCTGCCTGACCTTGCTCTTCTGGCTCACTGATCAGTTTCTCCCGGATGCTTACCACCTCGCATGCTTTCTTAGGGCTCACCTCTCCCCAGACTTACCACTGAGCTTCAAATAATACAGACACATGGATCAATGGAACCAAATAGACAGCCCAGAAATAAACCGATGTACCTAAAGTCAGTTAAAGAATGTGTATCTGATCTAGCTGGCGTGTGACTTGTTAGCACAGTCTCAAGAAGAAGTGTCTCTATGGTAGGGCCTTGGCAGAGCTAAGAGCAATTAAAACAGATCCAACTGAGGTGAAAGATGTGGTTAGGCATCATTATTTATCACTCTAGCCACTCACATAATAACCTTCCAGCTTGGGTAGCAAGTTAAGAAACTCCTGCTCATACCCAGCCCAAAGGAAGAAGTCTTTATTCTTAATGAAGGGCAGTCCTGGGAAGCCCAAGCCATAGGGCCTCCTGATCTCAAGGAGTTTAAAGGAGGCACTAAAGCAGGGCTTCTCAGGTGGCTCAGTGGGGAGAAAAAAAATAAACTCACCTGCCAATGCAGGAGACATAGGTTTGATCTCTGGATCAGGAAAGATCCCCTGAAGGAAAAAATGGCAACCCACTCCAGTATTCTTCCCCAGAAAATTCTGTGGACAGAGGAGCCTGGCAAGCTGTAGTCCATGGGGTCACAAAGAGTTGGACGTGACTGAGCACACATACTTATTCAAAGCAGGGGAGTAACTTGGGTTCTTCCTTCAGACTCTCTGGAGCAGTGCCTGGGCCACTCAAGTTCAGGGTCAGATTCATCTAAAGAAATTACCCTGCGTTAAAGTCCCCCACAGTATTGTTGGAAAATGCTTGTTCTGGGGCAGCGATGGCTGTGTATGTTGGGGAAGGTTGGAGAGAGTCCTCACCCAGCCTCTGTTCTATGGCAGACACTTCTGTGTGTTCTGCCCTTCACTCCTCACAGGACAGCTCTAACAGGGAGGTGATACTCTCCTTTTTCACAGATGAGGAAACTGAGGCTCACAGGTGAAGAGGCAGTGCTGAGATTTTCATCCAGACAAGTCTAAATCGTCTGCTCTTCCCCTGGTGTCTCCAAGAGAAACCTCTCCTTCCTCAATGGGTGGAAGATAGTAGCAGGGGGTGCGGAAGGAGACAGAAGTGTCGGTGGCGGCCCCTTGCCATGAACCTGCTCCAGAGAGGGCTTCTGTGCCACTTCCTGGACTCTGAGACTCCGTCAGCCATCTTCTCAGCACACGGGATATGCACCTGGCTGAGACAGGTGTCACAAGACCTGAGAAAAGGTGACAGGTCGCCTAAATTTTGAAGCAGGAGTAAGGCATCCCCAGTGGCTCAGTGGTAAAGAATCCATCTGCAGTGCAGGAAATGCAAGAGATGCAAGTTCAGTCCCTGGGTCTGGAAGACCCTCTGGAGGAGGGCATGGCAATCCGCACCAGTATTCTTGCCTGGGAAATCCCATAAGCAGAGGAGCTTGGTGGGCTACAGTCCATGGAGTCACAGAGAGTCAGACGCAACTGAGTATGCACACACGTTGTCCACACAAAATATGAAGAAGTGGACAGTGGAATGTTACAGCTTTGAGGGAGCCTGGCACTTAGAGAGTTCCTTATATAGTTCAATGTGTAGAATGTAGGCTGAGGTAGGACCATGATAAAGAAGAGCCTTATGAGTCATGCTGAGAGCCTTCAATTTTATCCTGAATGTAATGGTGAACCATTAAATTGGAGGAGGAGAGAGAGAGACTGTGTGTGTATGTGTAGAGATTTGCATTTTCAGTGTATCATTTAGCCCCTTCTGGGAGGGAAGACAAGTATGCAGGCAAGAATGACTTACGACGGTTTTCCATGTCTCCTTTTTTGCCTTGTACTGTTGTAAAAATTTTTTCAGACTAAGTTCCTGTAAGCTGAGGCCTTTATGTTATACCTATTCAGTTTCTTACAGGACTTGAGTACTGTGGCCATAATCAGAGCTAAGTAAATATTTATTGACTCAATATTGTGAAACCTAAATCAATTCACTCTAAAGGACAGGTACATGAAATAAAAAAATCGGGATATGCACCTGGCCGAGACAGGTGGTCTCGGCCACCTGTCTTTATGCGGAAGGTAAAAAGAAGGATTGTTGGTATTTTGTTGCTGCAGAAACAAAGGTGAAGAGAGTTGGACCTACGTGACCTGTGTGCTGTTTTTACTAAATCTCTGTTCCATGTTTACATTATTATGACCATGGAAATGCAATTCACTGGCCGTGTAACATTGTTAGGGTTTTTTTTTTTCTCGCACAACTTTCTGTTTCCCTTTGAGTTAGTAATTATCTTGCTTGTTTATTTGCCTAGTTTTCTGGGTGCATATATGCTCAATTGCTCAGTCACGTCCAACTATTTATGACCCCTTGTCTATAGCCTGCGAGGCTCCTCTGTCCATGGGATTTCCCAGGCAAGGATTCCAGAGTAGGTTGTCATTTCCTTTTGCAAGGGATCTTCCCGACCCAGGGATCAAACCCGCGTCTCCTGCATTGGCAGGTGGATTCTTAACCACTGGGCCGCCTGGAAAGCCCTTACATATTATATTAGTAATTGATCTCTAACCTTTCCCCCATTTGTCTGAGTCTCTCCTCAGTATGTTCAGACTTGATGAATAGTCTGACAATTTTATCTTCCTTTTCTAGAAGTCCCCTCCCTGAGTCTTCACTCTTACCCTGCCTGGTGTCAGATGCTCTTGGGACTACTACACAGCATTCAGTCTGGGACTTTCTCCACCTTGATCCTATAGATTTCTTCACCCTTTTCTTCTGTTAGAAGCTCTATTTTCTGGGCCTTTCTTTTTCTGGTTTACACCTTCATTTTGCCAGGCACCTCCTCCACCAACTCCCTGAAAAAGAGTGCGTGAGAAGTAAATTTTCTATGACCCTGCACATCTAAAATGTCTGCATTCTACCCTCACACTCTGATAGAAATGCAAACCAGATGTACTTTGCTCATAGAATTTTTAAAGTATTGCACTATTTTCTTCTGTCTCCCAGAAATGCTGTTGAAAAGTCCAGTAAGGCTTGATCTCCTGTATGTATACTGTTTATTCCTCTGTGGAGACTTTTAGAATCTTCTTGTCCTTAAAGTTTATGATGGTGTGTCTTACCTAAAGATAGTTTACATTCATGGACTGAGCTTAGTGTGTCCTTTCAGTGTAGAAAAGTGTCGGCAGCTATGGTGAAGTACCTGATTTGTGTCTGAATCTGGCCTGCCACTATTTTTGTAAATAAAGTTTTATTGGCACACAGACACACTCTTATCATTGTGGTGGTATATGGCCAAGTTGAATAACTTGACAGAGACTGTATGTGGCGTCCAGAGTTTAAAGCATCTGTGGCCCTGTATCTAAAATGTTTGCTGACCCTCAATCTAGAAAATGGAGAATTTCAATTCTGGTTTAAAAAATAAATTTTTCTCCCCTTCTAAAATTCCTTTTTTCAATTTTTGTGTATTTTTTGGAACTCGTGTTATTTGGGTGTTGAACCTCCTGGACTGACACTCAAATACTTATCTCTCCTCTTTACCGTCACTTTGTTTTGTTATTCTGTCTGGGAATTTATTTTATCTCCCAACCTTCCTATGAATATTTTTTGTTTCTGCTACTTATTTCTTGTTTTGACATAAATTTTTCTATATTTTAAAATTAACCTTTTTATATTGTAATGAAAAACACAGACCAAAAAACCCCACAAAGCTTGATAGATCAGATCAGATCAGATCAGATCAGTCGCTCAGTCGTATCCGACTCTTTGCGACCCCATGAATCACAGCACGCCAGGCCTCCCTGTCCATCACCAACTCCCGGAGTTCACTCAGACTCACGTCCATCAAGTCAGTGATGCCATCCAGCCATCTCATCCTCTGTCGTCCCCTTCTCTTCTTGCCCCCAATCCCTCCCAGCATCAGAGTCTTTTCCAGTGAGTCAACTCTTCGCGTGAGGTGGCCAAAGTACTGGAGTTTCAGCTTTAGCAGCATTCCTTCCAAAGAAATCCCAGGGCTGATATCCTTCAGAATGGACTGGTTGGATCTCCTTGCAGTCCAAGGGACTCTCAAGAGTCTTCTCCAACACCACAGTTCAGAAGCATCAATTCTTCGGCACTCAGCCTTCTTCACAGTCCAACTCTCACATCCATACATGACCACAGGAAAAACCATAGCCTTGACTGGACGGACCTTTGTTGGCAAAGTAATGTCTCTGCTTTTGAATATGCTGTCTAGGTTGGTCATAACTTTCCTTCCAAGGAGTAAGCGTCTTTTAATTTCATGGCTGCAATCACCATCTGTAGTGATTTTGGAGCCCAGAAAAATAAAGTCTGACACTGTTTCCACTGTTTCCCATCTATTTCCCATGAAGTGATGGGACCGGACGCCATGATCTTCGTTTTCTGAATGTTGAGCTTTAAGCCAACTTTTTCACTCTCCACTTTCACCTTCATCAAGAGGCTTTTGAGTTCCTCTTCACTTTCTGCCATAAGGCTGGTGTCATCTGCATATCTGAAGTTATTGATATTTCTCCCAGCAATCTTGATTCCAGCTTGTGTTTCTTCCAACCCAGCGTTTCTCATGATGTACTCTGCATATAAGTTAAATAACCAAGGTGACAATATACAGCCTTGACATACTCCTTTTCCTATTTGGAACCAGTCTGTTGTTCCATGTCCAGTTCTAACTGTTGCTTCCTGACCTGCATACAAATTTCTCAAGAGGCAGGTCAGGTGGTCTAGTATTCCCATCTCTTTCAGAATTTCCCACAGTTTATTGTGATCCACACAGTCAAAGGCTTTGGCATAGTCAAGAAAGCAGAAATAGATGTTTTTCTGGAACTCTCTTGCTTTTTCGATGATCCAGTGGATGTTGGCAATTTGATCTCTGGTTCCTCTGCCTTTTCTAAAACCAGCTTGAACATCAGGAAGTTCATGGTTCACATATTGCTGAAGCCTGGCTTGGAGAATTTTGAGCATTACTTTGCTAGCGTGTGAGATGAGTGCAATTGTGCGGTAGTTTGAGCATTCTTTGGCATTGCCTTTCTTTGGGATTGGAATGAAAACTGACCTTTTCCAGTCCTGTGGCCACTGCTGAGTTTTCCAAATTTGCTGGCATATTGAGTGCAGCACTTTCACAGCATCATCTTTCAGGATTTGGAATAGCTCAACTGGAATTCTATCACCTCCACTAGCTTTGTTTGTAGTGATGCTTTCTAAGGCCCACTTGACTTCACATTCCAGGATGTCTGGCTCTAGGTCAGTGATCACACCATCGTGATTAACTGGGTCGTGAAGATCTTTTTTGTACAGTTCTTCTGTATATTCTTGCCATCTCTTCTTAATATCTTATGCTTCTGTTAGGTCCATACCATTTCTGTCCTTTATCGAGCCCATCTTTGCATGAAATGTTCCTTTGGTATCTCTGATTTTCTTGAAGAGATCTCTAGTCTTTCCCATTCTGTTGTTTTCCTCTGTTTCTTTGCATTGATCGCTGAAGAAGGTTTTCTTATCTCTTCTTGCTATTCTTTGGAACTCTGCATTCAGATGTTTATATCTTTCCTTTTCTCCTTTGCTTTTCACTTCTCTTCTTTTCATAGCTATTTGTAAGGCCTCCCCAGAAAGCCATTTTGCTTTTTTGCATTTCTTTTCCATGGGGATGGTCTTGATCCCCGTCTCCTGTACAATGTCACAAACCTCATTCCATAACTCATCAGGCACTCTATCTATCAGATCTAGGCCCTTAAATCTATTTCTCACTTCCACTGTATAATCATAAGGGATTTGATTTAGGTCATACCTGAATGGTCTAGTGGTTTTCCCTACTTTCTTCAATTTAAGTCTGAATTTGGCAATAAGGAATTCATGGTCTGAGCCACAGTCAGCTCCCGGTCTTGTTTTTGCTGACTGTATAGAGCTTCTCCATATTTGGCTGCAAAGAATATAATCAATCTGATTTCGGTGTTGAACATCTGGTGATGTCCACGTGTAGAGTCTTCTCTTGTGTTGTTGGAAGAGGGTGTTTGTTATGAACAGTGCATTTTCTTGACAAAACTATTGTAAAGCAGCTACCCCTATAAACACCACCTAGGTTAAGAGATAGAAAATGTCTGGTAACTCAAAAACCGGGTCTCTGTGCGCCAGTCTAATCACAGCGCTGAAACATACATAGTGCGTGGATTTCATCCCATCACCACATCACCCTTCTTGCAGCTCAGGTTGTCCCGTCAGTGAAAGCATATTCAGTTTATCCACTATGTCCTTTTGTTACATCGTTTGTAGTTTTTGATAGTTTGCTTGTTATCCAATGTAGCAGGATGTCTAAGACTCCTTTTTTACGTTCCTAAATCTGAAATCACCCATTTCTCCAAGAAACTCTGGATTCTTTTAGTGGAAATGGGATTTTGAGCTCCCATTCTGGTTGCTAACAATGCTCACTGTTACTGGATTGGTCAGTTGTTTTGAGGCCTTTTTGGAGGAAAGAGAATATATATTTTTCTTCCGCTGCTTTTATACTTTGACTGTGTCTATCTTGTCAGAACATGTAGCCGTTACATACTGTCCTCTCTCCCTTCCAACTTCATTTGGCCTTTCTCCTCAAGGAACTCTGCATTTAATAGTATCAACCCCTATATTGATGTTTCTACTGTAGTCAATTTGGGTTGTGTGAAACTCATTCTTCAGATGATATATCAGGATAGAATCATGAGAACTGTATTCTGTGAGTTCTTGCTGATTAATAACTGTTTTTCTGTGCTCTGTGACCTTGAAAGTCACAAAGTTTTGCTAAATATGTAATCCTTGGCTTGCATTTTCTTTCTTTGAGTCTCTTAAATATGTTTCTCTATTTTATTCTAGAAAAAGCATTGGTAACTGTTGAAAACCGATGTAATCTTTTCTTGTTTTCCTTGTAAATAACTTGCCCTTTTTGCCTCCACGCCCAAAGATTTTTCTCTGTAATCTAAATATTTTCCCAGAATATATCTGGCGTTAGTTATCCTGGGTCAGTATTCTCGGGTCTGCATTGTGTTCTTTCAGTGTGTAGTTTCTTTTTATTTCTACTTACGGTTTTTGGTATTCTGTTCCCTTGCTTGGATTTCTGTGCGGGACTCCTGTTACCTGTATGTTGTATCTGTCTTTGCTCTCTTGGCATGTCTGTTGTGTATATCCACTCTTGTGTGTCTTTCAGTTTAGTCTTCATTCCTGAATTCTTACTAAATTTCTAATTCTTCATGTAGTTCTGTTCCTTCATATTTAAGCTTTTCTAATTTCTTCATTTATATGGGTCTTTGTGTCTTGAATATCTTTTTAACGTTTTTAGCTTATTTTGTGGGCTGCCTTCTATGGGGTCGCACAGAGTCAGACACGACTGAAGCGACTTAGCAGTAGCAGCAGCAGCAGCTTATTTTGAAATCGTGTTGTTTTGTTGGCATGCTCTCATTGTATAATGTCATATTTTCATTTATAAGTGTTCTTTTCATTCTCTTAATGACTCTTCACCCTTTTAGTAGAAGTGTCTTCTCATTTCTTAGGTACACTCTTTTATTTATCTGAGAATAATGATTGTTATTTACTACCTACCTAATTTATTTCCTCTCCTTCCTCCATTTGTTTTGGCCTTTATCATTTTAGAGGCTTTATTTAGATACATGGTGATCCTTGGTTATTGGTTCATATTTAAGAAATTAGACAGTTAAAAAGAAAAGCTACTTGGAAAGTCTGTGTGCCAGGTCTTGTTGAATTCTGGACTTTACCATGACATAGTCTGGTTCGGTAATTTCATTGTAAAACCCCAAGTCAGTCAGTATCTTTTCATTGAGGGTTTTTTGGGGGGTTTTTTGTGGGTTTTTTTGTTTGTTTGTTTGTTTTTTGGTTTTGTTTTTCGGTGCTGATCTTGTTTTTCAGAGAAGGTTCTCCTAGTCTCCTACCCTGCAGGGTATAAGATTAACTGATAGTGTTCTGCTCTGAGGATAAGAAAATTGTCCTCTCAGTATGTAAACTTTTGCTTAAGGAGGTTGCTTCCAGGTGTTGCTGGTTTCCCCTGGTCCAGACTCTCATTTTTATTCTCCCTAGAGAAGAGTCTCTGGTGACATGCCTGGGAGGGGAAGGGGCAATTGCTGAGCTATTTGGATTAGGTGAGGAGAATTAGTAGGTTCTGTTTCTTAATCAGTTTCTTCTAGGAATTTTCTTGTTTTTAGGCTCACCTTTAACCTCACTTGGAGAAGGAAATGGCAATCCACTCCAGTACTGTTGCCCGGAAAATCCCATGGACAGAGGAGCCTGGTAGGCTACAGTCCATGGGGTCGCAAAGAGTAGGACACGACTGAGCGACTTCACTTTCACTTTCACCTCACTACAAGACATACCTATTGTTTCCCATTGCTGAGCTTGTTGTGAGTTCTGCAGTGGAAACTAAGTGACTTGAACTTTCCTGGGTCTGCGAAATCAGTCATTATTTGTCTTTCTACTTTCTAAAATGCTGTTGCATTTTTGTCAAAGGCTTTCTCTGCATCTATTGAGATAATCATATGGTTTTTATTTTTCAATTTGTTAATGTGGTGTATTACATTGATTGATTTGCGGATATTGAAGAATCCTTGCATCCCTGGGATAAAGCCCACTTGGTCATGGTGTATGATCTTTTTAATGTGTTGTTGGATTCTGATTGCTAGAATTTTGTTAAGGATTTTTGCATCTATGTTCATCAGTGATATTGGCCTGTAGTTTTGTTTTTTTGTGGCATCTTTGTCAGGTTTTGATATTAGGGTGATGGTGGCCTCATAGAATGAGTTTGGAAGTTTACCTTCCTCTGCAGTTTTCTGGAAGAGTTTGAGCAGGATAGGTGTTAGCTCTTCTCTAAATTTTTGGTAGAATTCAGCTGTGAAGCCGTCTGGACCTGGGCTTTTGTTTGCTGGAAGATTTTTGATTACAGTTTCAATTTCTGTGCTTGTGATGGGTCTGTTAAGATTTTCTATTTCTTCCTGGTCCAGTTTTGGAAAGTTGTACTTTTCTAAGAATTTGTCCATTTCTTCCTCGTTGTCCATTTTATTGGCATATAATTGTTGATAGTAGTCTCTTATGATCCTTTGTATTTCTGTGTTGTCTGTTGTGATCTCTCCATTTTCGTTTCTAATTTTATTGATTTGATTTTTCTCCCTTTGTTTCTTGATGAGTCTGGCTAATGGTTTGTCAATTTTATTTATCCTTTCAAAGAACCAGCTTTTGGTTTTGTTGATTTTTGCTATGGTCTCTTTTGTTTCTTTTGCATTTATTTCTGCTCTAATTTTTAAGATTTCTTTCCTTCTACTAACCCTGGGGTTCTTCATTTCTTCCTTTCCTAGTTGCTTTAGGTGTAGAGTTAGGTTATTTATTTGACTTTTTTCTTGTTTCTTGAGGTGTGCCTGTATTGCTATGAACTTTCCCCTTAGGACTGCTTTTACCGGGTCCCACAGGTTTTGGGTTGTTGTGTTCTCATTTTCATTCGTTTCTATGCAAATTTTGATTTCTTTCTTGATTTCTTCTGTGATTTGTTGGTTATTCAGCAGTGTGTTGTTCAGCCTCCATATGTTGGAATTTTTAATAGTTTTTCTCTTGTAATTGAGATCTAATCTTACTGCATTGTGGTCAGAAAAGATGCTTGGAATGATTTCTATTTTTTTGAATTTACCAAGGCTAGCTTTATGGCCCAGGATGTGATCTATCCTGGAGAAGGTTCCATGTGTGCTTGAGAAAAAGGTGAAATTCATTGTTTTGGGATGAAATGTCCTATAGATATCAATTAGGTCTAACTGGTCTATTGTATCATTTAAAGTTTGTGTTTCCTTGTTAATTTTCTGTTTAGTTGATCTATCCATAGGTGTGAGTGGGGTATTAAAGTCTCCCACTATTATTGTGTTATTGTTAATGTCTCCTTTCATACTTGTTAGCATTTGTCTTACATACTGCGGTGCTCCTGTGTTGGGTGTATATATATTTATAATTGTTATATCTTCTTCTTGGATTGATCCTTTGATCATTATGTAGTGACCTTCTTTGTCTCTTTTCACAGCCTTTGTTTTAAAGTCTATTTTATCTGATATGAGTATTGCTAGTCCTGCTTTCTTTTGGTCCCTATTTGCATGGAAAATCTTTTTCCAGCCCTTCACTTTCAGTCTGTATGTGTCCCCTGTTTTGAGGTGGGTCTCCTGTAGACAACATATGTAGGGGTCTTGTTTTTGTATCCGTTCAGCCAGTCTTTGTCTTTTGGTTGGGGCATTCAACCCATTTACGTTTAAGGTAATTACTGGTAAGTATGATCCCGTTGCCATTTACTTTATTGTTTTGGGTTCGAATTTGTACGCTGTTTTTGTGTTTCCTGTCTAGAGAATATCCACCATTTATGATAAAAACTCTCCAGAAAGCAGGAATAGAAGGAACATACCTCAACATAATAAAAGCTATATATGACAAACCCACAGCAAACATTATCCTCAATGGTGAAAAATTGAAAGTATTTCCTCTAAAGTCAGGAACAAGATAAGGGTGCCCACTTTCACCATTACTATTCAACATAGTTTTGGAAGTTTTGGCCACAGCAATCAGAGCAGAAAAAGAAATAAAAGGAATCCAAATTGGAAAAGAAGAAGTAAAACTCTCACTATTTGCAGATGACATGATCCTCTACATAGAAAACCCTAAAGACTCCACCAGAAAATTACTAGAGCTAATCAATGACTATAGTAAAGTTGCAGGATATAAAATCAACACACAGAAATCCCTTGCATTCCTATATACTAATAATGAGAAAACGGAAAGAGAAATTAAGGAAACAATTCCATTCACCATTGCAACGGAAAGAATAAAATACTTAGGAATATATCTACCTAAAGAAACTAAAGACCTATATATAGAAAACTATAAAACACTGGTGAAAGAAATCAAAGAGGACACTAATAGATGGAGAAATATACCATGTTCATGGATTGGAAGAGTCAATATAGTGAAAATGAGTATACTACCCAAAGCAATTTATAGATTCAATGCAATCCCTATCAAGCTACCAACAGTATTCCTCACAGAGCTAGAACAAATAATTTCACAATTTGTATGGAAATACAAAAAACCTCGAATAGCCAAAGCGATCTTGAGAAAGAAGAATGGAACTGGAGGAATCAACCTACCTGACTTCAGGCTCTACTACAAAGCCACAGTTATCAAGACAGTATGGTACTGGCACAAAGACAGAAACATAGATCAATGGAACAAAATAGAAAGCCCAGAGATAAATCCACGCACATATGGACACCTTATCTTTGACACAGGAGGCAAGAATATACAATGGATTAAAGACAATCTCTTTAACAAGTGGTGCTGGGAAATCTGGTCAACCACTTGTAAAAGAATGAAACTAGAACACTTTCTAACACCATACACAAAAATAAACTCAAAGTGGATTAAAGATCTAAACATAAGACCAGAAACTATAAAACTCCTAGAGGAGAACATAGGCAAAACACTCTCTGACATACATCACAGCAGGATCCTCTATGACCCACCTCCCAGAATATTGGAAATAAAAGCAAAAATAAACAAATGGGACCTAATTAACCTTAAAAGCTTCTGCACATCAAAGGAAACTATTAGCAAGGTGAAAAGACAGCCTTCAGAATGGGAGAAAATAATAGCAAATGAAGCAACTGACACACAACTAATCTCAAAAATATACAAGCAACTCCTACAGCTCAATTCCAGAAAAATAAATGACCCAATCAAAAAATGGGCCAAAGAACTAAATAGACATTTCTCCAAAGAAGACATACAGATGGCTAACAAGCACATGAAAAGATGCTCAACATCACTCATTATCAGAGAAATGCAAATCAAAACCACTATGAGGTACCATTTCATACCAGTCAGAATGGCTGCGATCCAAAAGTCTACAAATAATAAATGCGGGAGAGGGTGTGGAGAAAAGGGAACCCTCTTACACTGTTGGTGGGAATGCAAACTAGTACAGCCACTATGGAGAACAGTGTGGAGATTCCTTAAAAAACTGGAAATAGAACTGCCTTATGACCCAGCAATCCCACTGCTGGGCATACACACTGAGGAAACCAGAAGGGAAAGAGACACGTGTACCCCAATGTTCATCGCAGCACTGTTTATAATAGCCAGGACATGGAAGCAACCTAGATGTCCATCAGCAGATGAATGGATAAGGAAGCTATGGTACATATACACAATGGAGTATTACTCAGCCATTAAAAAGAATACATTTGAATCAGTTCTAATGAGGTGGATGAAACTGGAGCCTATTATACAGAGTGAAGTAAGCCAGAAGGAAAAACACCAATACAGTATACTAATGCATATATATGGAATTTAGAAAGATGGTAACAATAACCCTGTGTACGAGACAGCAAAAGAGACACTGATGTATAGAACAGTCTTATGGACTCTGTGGGAGAGGGAGAGGGTGGGAAGATTTGGGAGAATGGCATTGAAACATGTAAAATATCATGTATGAAACGAGATGTCAGTCCAGGTTCGATGCACGATACTGGATGCTTGGGGCTAGAGCACTGGGACAACCCAGAGGGATGGTATGGAGAGGGAGGAGGGAGGAGGGTTCAGGATGGGGAACACATGTATACCGGTGGCGGATTCATTTTGATATTTGGCAAAACTAATACAATTATGTAAAGTTTAAAAATAAAATTAGAAAGTTAAAAAAATAAAATAAAATGCTGTTGCTATTAGCTCTCCTCTCATCTCTTTGTCTTAAGGGCTGCTTGTGTGTGTGTGTGTGTGTGTGATTCTTTACTATTGTTCAGTGTCAGTTTAGGAGATAGAGCAGAGCTAATGCACAGGTTCCGTTCTCTGGAAATCCCTTCACCTGTATTGTATAGAGAATCTCAGAGAAGTCACTCTTTAGATCTATTCTTATTTGTGTTTGAGCAAAATAATATTGAATAAAATGTCTTTCTAATGATACATTTTTGTTTGTTTTAATGATTGCTCCTGATGCTGGTCTGAAAAGTTTCAAAATGTGTTTTATTTTCCTCTTTCTGCCTCAGATGTGTTTAACCTAGTTCTTTTCTATAACTTTGCAGGCCCATGAGTAATGTTATTTCATTTATCTTTTTTGAACAGGGAAGAGAATGTGAGAGGTTATACAGAAATGCTCTATATTAAGAGATATAAGATAAGCCCTTAGGATAGCCACTAAGGAAATAACTTTTTAAAAAGTGAAAAATCATGAAGGGATTTAAGAGGCTACATCAGAAAATATTCACTTACTATTTTTAAAAATCAGTGGAGGAATAGAAGAACAAAAAAAGATGTGATATATAAAAAACAAAAATTAAATTGGTAAACGTAAGCCAACTATTATATTAATATATCAGTAGTAACATTGTGAATGGCTTAAATAGTTCAGATGACCAAAATTATCACATAGGTTTAAAAAGACAAAAGAGAAGATCCAGCTATATGCTGGATATGCAAAATCAAGAGTAGAAAAACAATGGAGAAAAATCAATGAATCCAAAAGTTAGTTCTTTGAAAGGATCAACAAAACTCTACCAGACCTTTAGCTAGGTTGACCAAGAAGAAGGGAGTTCAGCTCAGTTCAGTTGCCCAGCCATGTCTGACTGTTTGCCGTGGAGAGAATACTGCAATTACTAGAATCAGAAATGAAAGAAGGGAGAGTACTGCCAACCTTACAGAAATAAAAATAATTATAAAGGGATGTTTATCCTGTGAACATTCAGATATGCCAGTAGGTTGGACAACTTAGACAAAATGGGCACGTTATTTGCACAGTATTCTCTGTACATAAGAGCTGACTTGATGATCTGTTTCCAGGCTTCTCCCTTCTCCTCTCAAGGATGCAGTAGAAGTCTCGACCTGGAGAAGATGCTACACTATGCAGGAGGTGAACTCTGCCCTCAGTAAGATCCAGCTGGTGGGATATTCTCAGAAAATTGTGAGTGTTAATACGATTTTAACTGATTGACGAATGCTTTTGATTGTTTGGAAGGATTCTATAGTTCCCTTTTTTAAGTGGAAAGATAGGACATCTGTTATTTTCCTCCATCCTTCCCAGGTTCTTACTGGTGCTCTGTCCTAAATCTTATATTCCCCATCACTCATTAGCATATAATAAGTCAGGGGAAAAAAGGCATCTCATCCTGTTTACTTTAGAACAGTGACACCACTTTACAGGTTTTGGACTTGTGAAGTAGAGAACAGCATCAAAGGGATCAAGAAATAATTTGGCACATATGACTTCTGAGCTCTGATCATGATGAGGGTTCCCATTCCTGTCAACTGTGGCCCAGAGCCACTTTTTACAGAACAACCAAGATATTAATTCCTAACCTGAAAAGGGTTAAAAAAAAAAAAAGAAGAAGAAGAAGAAAACCTAAGTATTTATCTCTTTGGCCTATATCATAATATATCATCTCTGCCTTTTAATGGGTGTGACCTGGGTGCCTGGTGACATGTGGATGGACTGAAATTCTCAGAAATGTGATAAGTAAAAGACTGTAAGATGTGTCTGTCCCATGGTCTCCACCATCTTTCTGTTCTTAAACTTTCTGATTCACTTGAAATAGTTTCTAAGAAGGATTTTCTGTTTTTTTTTTCCTCTGCAAACTTAACTGGCATGACTGCACTACTGAAAGTTCAGCACACATTCTTACAATGGTTCTTTTCTAGGAGCTTTTCGGTGCGGTCCAGGTGACTCCTCTAAGCTCTGGCTATGCCCTTGGAAGCTCCAACTGGATCATCCAGTCCCATTATGAGAAAGTGTCTTATGTCTCTGGATCCTCCTTGCTTACCACGCACCCACAGGTAATTCTAAATTCTCTTGTAACAACTCAGATTTTCAGTTGAAAGTGAAGTCGCTTAGTCATGTCTGACTCTTGGCGACCCTATGAACTGTAGCCCACCATGCTCCTCCATCCACAGGATTTGCAGGCAGGAATACTGGAGTGGGTTGCCTTTTCCTTCTCAACCCAGAGATCAAACATGGGTCTCCCGCATTGCAGGCAGACTGTCTGAGCCACCAGGGAATCCCTGAATTTTCAGTAACTCACCCTACATTCAGAATGTTTCCAGAGTGGCGTCAGCTCTTTGTCATTTTTTATTTATTAATTCGTTTCTACAGTAGGTCCTTCTTGGTTATCTATTTTAAGTGGAACAGTGTGTACATGTCAGTCCCAAACTCCCAATCTGTCACTTCACCCAGCCCTCCCGGCCACAACCATAAATTCATTCTGTAAATCTCTGAGTCTGCTTCCATTTTGTAAGTAAGTTCATTTGTATCTGCTTAGATTCTACATGTAAAGCAGTATCATACGGTATTTGTCTTTCTCTGTCTCAGTGAGTTCACTTAGAATGATGATCTCTAAGTCTGTCCATGTTGCTGCCGATGGCATTGTTTCATCTTTTTAATGGCCGAGTAGTATTCCACTGTATGTATTTACCACACCTTCTTTGTCCATTCTTCTGTCAGTGGACTTCTAGGTTGCTTTCACGTCTTGGCTATCGTGAATAGTGGTGCAGTTAACACTGCGGTCCGTGTATCCTTTCGAGCCATGTTTTTCTCTGGATAAAAGCCCCAGGAATGGGATTGTTGGATCATGTGGTAACTCTTTTTTTTTTTTATTTTTTTAAAGAAACCTCCATACTGTTCTCCATAGTGGCTGTACCAATTTACATGTCCACCAGCGATGTCGGAGGATTCCCTTTTCTCTACTTCTTCTCTAGCATGTATTGTTTGTAGACTTTTTTGATAATAGCCATTCTGACAAGTTTGAGGTGATCTCTCACTATAGTTTAGATTGTGTTTCTCTAATGATTAGTGAGGTTGCACATCTTTTCATGTGCCTGTTGGCTGTCTTTATATCTTTGGAGAAATGTCTGTTTAGGTCTTCCGTTCATTTTCTGATTGGGTTGTTTGGGGATATAAAACTGCATGAGCTTTTTTCTCGTTCTGTGGGTTGTCTTTTTTTTTTTTTTTTTTTCTTTCCCCTTGTGATTTCCTTTGCTGTGCAAAAGTTTTTGAGTTTAATTAGCTCCCATTTGTTTATTTTTGTTTTTATTTCCATTATTCTGGGAGACAGATCAAAAAAAGATATTGCTGAAGTTTATGTCAAGGAGTGTTCTGCCTATGTTTTCAGAGTGTTTATCCAGTCTTACATTTAGGTGTTTAATCCATTTTGAGTTTATTTTTGAGTGTCGTATTAAAGATTGTTCTGTCTTCATTTTTTTTTAACATGTAGCTGTCCAGTTTTCCCAGCACCATTTATTGAAGAGACTCTTCTCTCCATTGTATAGTCTTGCCTCTTTTGTTGTAGATTAATTGACCACAGGTGCATGAATTTAACTCTGGCCTTTCTGTCCTCCTGCTCCATCCATCTATAATTCTGTTTTTGTGCCAGTACTGCGCTGTCTTGATGACTATAGCTGTGTAATACAGTCTGAAATTCAGGAAGCCTGATTCCTTTTGCTTTTCTTTCTCAAGATTGCTTTGGCTATTCAGGGTCTTTTGTGTCTCCACACAACTTTTAAGATTTTTTGATCTAATTCTATGTAAAATAGCATTCATAATTTGGTAAGGATTTCATTGAATCTGTATATTGCCTTGAGTAGTATAGTCATTTCAACAATATTGATTCTTCCAATCCAAGAACATGGTATATGTGTCCATGTGTTGGTGTCATCTTCAGTTTCTTTCATCAGCATCTTATACTTCTTGGAATACAGGCCTTTGTCTTGTTTATTCCTAGGTATTTTACTCTTTTTCAATGCAATGGTAAATGGGATTGTTTCTTTAATTTCTCTTTCTGATCTTTCATTGTTAGTGTAGAGAAATGCAAAGATTTCTGTACATTAATTTTGTATACTGCAACTTTACCAAAGCATCAGCCTTTTAAATCTTTCTGATTTTAGTTTCTACAAACATTCTTTTTTGTTGTGTAAAAACACTTAACATGAGGTATGTGCTCAGTCACTCAGTCGTGTCCAACTCTTTGCAGCCCCATGGACTGTGGCCCACCAGGCTCCTCTGTCCATGGGATTTTTCAGGCAAGCATACTGGAGCGGGTTGCCATTTCCTACTCTAGAACATAAGCTATACCCTTATAATAAAAGTGTAACTGTACGGTACATGGGTGTTGACTATAAGTGCAGCATTGTATAGCTGATCTCTAGAGCTTTTTCATCTTGCTTACCTGAAATTTTATGTCCTACTCTTTATCAAAGTTAGATTATTTGTGTCTGAACATTTAGGATCATAGTTACTCTATAAGATCATTCTGCCTTTAGGTCACCTCTGGGATTTAGAGATTTCCCAACACTTTCAATAACCAGAGCCTGATGTATGTAACAGAGATGGTCGCTCATTTACTCAGCAAATACTAATTTTTCAATATTTACTAAGGGCCTGCCATGTCAAGCACTCATCTAGGTGTTAGAGATTCAGTGGTGACCCACAGACAAAGTCTCCTCTCAGGGGTCAGTATTCATATGATGAGAGAGAACGGCATGATGAAAATAAATGAGCAAAATGCTTCCAGGTGGTGACACAGGTACTGAAAACAGAGTTCTATAGAGAGTGATGGTGACTAGTTTAAGTTGGATGGTCAGAGAAAGCTTCGAGGGAAACATCTCATTGGAACTGAGACCTGGAGAAATGAGGCATGTAAAGCTGTGTGGGCGAAGTGTGACAGACACATGGCAGATGAAGAGCTCCTAACACCAGAACAAGCTAGGCATGTCTGCAGAGCAGAGCACACCCTTGTGATTGCACTGCATGAAGTGTGATCGTAACATGTCCAAGATGCCAAGCCATGTAGGACTTCATGAGAAATTTGAATTTTATTTGAATGTATAGACTGAAGCTTTTGGAAAGTTTTAAGTTAGTCGTTCATTAACAGTCATATTGACAAGAAGTTCAGTGTATAAGTATTGTTATAAGTGTTACTCCATTTTTTAGATATTTATAAAGAATTTATTATTCATTTTATATATCTTTTCATGTTTATAAAAGGTCAGCTCAGTTCGGTCGCTCAGTCATGTCTGACTCTTTGCAACCCCATAGACTGCAGCACACCAGGCCTCCCTGTCCATCACCAACTCCCGGAGCCTACTCAAACTCATCTCCATTGAGTCGGTGATGCCATCCAGCCATCTCATCCTCTGTCATCCCCTTCTCCTCCCACCTTCATTCTTTCCCAGCATCAGGGTCTTTTCAAATGAGTCAGTTCTTCACATCAGGTGGCCAAAGTATTGGAGTTTCAGCTTCAACATCAGTCCTTCCAGTGAATATTCAGGACTGATTTCCTTTAGGATGGACTGGTTGGATCTCCTTGCAGTCCAAGGGACTCTCAAGAGCCTCTTCCAATACCACAGTTCAAAAACATCAATTCTTCAGTGCTCACCTTTCTTTATGGTCCAACTCTCTCATCCATACATAACTACTGGAAAAACCATAGCTTTGACTAGATGGACCTTTGTCAGCAAAGTAATGTCTCTGCTTTTTAATATGCTATCTAGGTTGGTCATAGCTTTTCTTCCAAGGAGCAAGTGTCTTTTAATTTCATGGCTGCAGTCTCCATCTGCAGTGATTTTGGAACCCCCCAAAATGAAGTCTGTCACTGTTTCCATTGTTTCCCATCTGTTTGCCATGAAGTGATGGGACCAGATGCCATGACCTTAGTTTTCTGAATGTTGAGTTTTAAGCCAATGTTTTCACTCTCCTCTTTGACTTTCATCAAGAGGCTCTTTAATTCTTCTTCACTTTCTGCCATAAGGGTGGTGTCATCTGCATATCTGAAGTTATTGATATTTCTCCCGGCAATCTTGATTCCAGCTTGTGCTTCCTCCAGCCCAGCGTTTCTCATTATGTACTCTGCATGTAAGTTAAATAAGCAGGGTGACAATATACAGCCTTGATGTAGTCCTTTCCCTATTTGGAACCAGTCCATTGTTCCATGTCCAGTTCTAACTGTTGCCTCCTAACCTGCATACAGATTTCTCAGGAGGCAAGTCAGGTGGTCTGGTATTTCCATCTCTTTCAGAATTTTCCACAGTTTATTATGATCCACACAGTCAAAGGCTTTGGCATAGTCAATAAAGCAGAAGTAAATGTTTTTCTGGAACTCTCTAGCTTTTTCAGTGATCCATCAGATGTTGGCAATTTGATCTCTGGTTCCTCTGCTTTTTCTAAATCCAGCTTGAACATCTGGAAGTTCACAGTTCACTTACTGTTGAAGTCTGGCTTGGACCATTTTGAGCATTACTTTGCTAGCGTGTGAGATGAGTGCAATTGTGCGGTAGTTTGAGCATTCTTTGGCATTGCCTTTCTTTGGGATTGGAATGAAAACTGACCTTTTCCAGTCCTGTGGCCACTGCTGAGTTTTCCAAATTTGCTGGCATATTGAGTGCAGCACTTTCACAGCATCATCTTTCAGGATTTGAAATAGCTCAACTGGAATTCCATCACCTCCACTAGCTTTGTTCGTAGTGATGCTTTCTAAGGCCCAGTTGACTTCACATTCAAGGATGTCTGGCTCTAGGTGAGTGAGCACACCATCGTGATTATCTGGGTATAAAAGGTGGCGCTTCTGTAAAGAACCCACCTGCCAGTGCAGGAGACGTAAGAGACATGGTTTGATCCTTGGCTCCAGAAGATCCCCTGGAGGAGGGCATGGCAGTCCACTCCAGTATTCTTGCCTGGAAAATGCCATGGACAGGGAGCCTGGCAGAGTACAGTCCATGGGGTCACAAAGAGTAGGACTCAACTGAAGCAGCTTGGCACAGCACACATATATCTTTCCATGTTTATAAAGGAGGGCGATGGAGATTAGATAGTCAATGGATGATGGAAATCCATATCCCATTTTAATATGAGAAAAAGAGTGTTGTAAGTCTAGAACAATAGAATGCTCTGAGCTGCCACTCTGTTTTCATACCTTTTTTATAAGCAACTTTTGTTTCAAGGTCTAGAGGGGACAAGTTGCTATTTTTTCCTATAGCTAGCAGACTTCTGGGCCTTTCCCGCTTGCTGAAATCAAAACCCCATCAATGTCATCTTAATCTGCTTCACTGAATCAAAATTTTGTATTGGCAGCTTCTATCATTCCTGATATATTCTCTCATAAAAGACAGAAAGATTACTTGGCTGCCAGTTCTTCCGATTTGTCCTGCTTAGATCAAAGCCTTTACAGTACTATTGATGTAATTTCCAGTAAATTATTCTTACAAGATCCATAAATGTAAAGGGAAAAATAAGGTCTTGAAAGTAATGAGTAACATACCTAAGTAATTAATTTTAATTTCTAGCTGGCAACCACTATGGTATGTAAAAAAGAAAGTAAATTAGATTTTCTTTTGCCCAGATGATTGGATTCTGTATTGAATTTAGCAGGGATAAGAAAAGATTTGAAAAAGCTCAGTAGTCTACTTCAGATGTCAACAAACTATGGTCCTTGAACCAAATTTGATCTCCCACCTGTTTTTGTTAATAATGTTTTGTTGACATATAGCCACACCCTTTGTTTTATGGGTTGTTGGCAGCTGCTTACACCCTGTCACAGCAGTTATAAAGTTAGACTTTATATTAATAGTAAAGGGCCAATTCAGCTTTAGTAATGGAAGCCCATGAGCTAGGAAGAATGTGGCAGACTGTTACACTGATCTAATAAGCGAATGGAAATGAGACTTTGGATTAAGCCTGAAATAGTAGGGATGGAAAGGTAAGTTAAAATATTGGCGGATCTTAAATTCAACAAATTTCTTGAATGCCGACTATCTTCGGGGAAGGAAAAATGTAAGGCAGAGATTTCATACCTGGATGACTCAGAGAATGGTGATAATGACACGAATCCAGTTGACAAGGAGGAGTTGGCCGGGGGCGGGGGTGGTCATTAGTTGCAGAAGAGGATAGTGGGTATGATGAATGGGAATTAGAACATGAGACAAATGGAAATGCAGAGCTGGAACTTAGACGTGAAGGCAAGCCTGGAGACAAACTGTAGAGCCATCAGATTTTTTAAAATATAAGTGCTGAGGACTGAAGACTGAGCTGTGGGAAACTTAAATTTTGATAAGTACATTGTCATTTATATCTAAGTATATCATAATTTCCTTCTTAATGTTCCTGATTTAAATAACCAGAGTTTATTTTATAGTATACTTTTGTTTGTTTCAAGCCTATCCAGTATGGTTAGACTTAAACAAGACTTTTGTCATATCATGGTTAGGTTTCAGGAGTCTATTCTAATTTTTTTGTGCATTACAATAAGAATTTACAGATTCATTGAAATTTGTTCAGGCTTACTTTGAAACACAATCCTTTTTTTGTAAATGTTTACATATGTTGTGTAAAGCTAGTGGAGGTGATAGAATTCCAGTTGAGCTATTCCAAATCCTGAAAGATGATGCTGTGAAAGTGCTGCACTCAATATGGCAGCAAATTTGGAAAACTCAGCAGTGGCCACAGGACTGGAAATGGTCAGTTTTCATTCCAATTCCAAAGAAAGGCAGTGCCAAAGAATGCTCAAACTACCGCACAATTGCACTCATCTCACACGCTAGTAAAGTAACGCTCAAAATTCTCCAAGACAGGCTTCAGCAATATGTGAACCGTCAACTTCCTGATGTTCAAGCTGGTTTTAGAAAAGGCAGAGGAACCAGAGATCAAATTGCCAACATCCTCTGGATGATGGAAAAAGCAAGAGAGTTCCAGAAAAACATCTATTTCTGCTTTCTTGACTATGCCAAAGCCTTTGACTGTGTGGATCACAATAAACTGTGGAAAATTCTGAAAGAGATAGGAATACCAGACCACCTGACCTGCCTCTTGAGAAACCTATATGCAGGTCAGGAAGCAACAGTTAGAACTGGACATGGAACAACAGACTGGTTCCAAATAGGAAAAGGAGTACGTCAAGGCTGTATATTGTGACCCTGGTTATTTAACTTATATGCAGAGTACATCATGAGAAACGCTGGGCTGGAAGAAACACAAGCTGGAATCAAGATTGCCGGGAGAAATATCAATAACCTCAGATATGCAGATGACACCAGCCTTATGGCAGAAAGTGAAGAGGAACTCAAAAGCCTCTTGATGAAGGTGAAAGTGGAGAGTGAAAAAGTTGGCTTAAAGCTCAACATTCAGAAAACAAAGATCATGGCATCCGGTCCCATCACTTCATGGGAAATAGATGGGGAAACAGTGGAAACAGTGTCAGACTTTATTTTTCTGGGCTCCAAATCACTGCAGATGGTGACTGCAGCCATGAAATTAAAAGATGCTTACTGCTTGGAAGGAAAGTTTGCTTGGAAGGAAAGTTATGACCAACCTAGATAGCATATTCAAAAGCAGAGACATTACTTTGCCAACAAAGGGCCGTCTAGTCAAGGCTATGGTTTTTCCTGTGGTCATATATGGATATGAGAGTTGGACTGTGAAGAAGGCTGAGCACCGAAGAATTTTGAAGCGCTTTTGAACTGTGGTGTTGGAGAAGATTCTTGAGAGTCCCTTGGACTGCAAGGAGATCAGCCCTGGGATTTCTTTGGAAGGAATGCTGCTAAAGCTGAAACTCCAGTACTTTGGCCACCTCATGCGAAGAGTTGACTCATTGGAAAAGACTCTGATGCTGGGAGGGATTGGGGACAGGAGGAGAAGGGGATGACAGAGGATGAGATGGCTGGATGGCTTCACTGACTCGATGGACGTGAGTCTGAGTGAACTCCGGGAGTTGGTGATAGAGGCCTGGCGGGCTGCGATTCATGGGGTCGCAAAGAGTCGGACACGACTGAGCGACTGATCTGATCTGACATATGTTGGAAAAGACTGTATTCACTGCTGAATGAAAATTTTTTCCATATATATTTATCCCTTTGAGTCTGTTGTGTTTTTAATTCATGCTCAGCTACCAGTATCTGAAAAGATGCGTTATTTGTTGATTTATCTGTTTATATTTTAAGCCAATAATCGGGGTATGTGTTCATGTTATCATTATGTCTTGTTGATCAATTGCTCTTTTTGTCAGAATGTTTCCTTTTTTTCTCTATCAAGCCAGGAGTCTTTTTCCTTTCTACACTTGCTGCTAGTGTGTTTTTCATCCTCCCCCCGCCCCCACTCTTTCTGTGTCCTTTTCTAGTGAATCCCTTGCAGACAACATAATAAAGAATTTTTTTTTTTCTTTTTTAATCTACAGAGTCTCTTTGATTAGTGAAACCTATTTATGTTTCCTAAATCACTATTTGGGTCTTGTTTTTGCCATCTGCACATTTTTTTAGTTCATTCTTTTCCATGTGTTTTCTTGCCTTTTTTTAGAAGACTAAATTTCTTTTTGCAAGTTTGAACATATTTGTCTATTTTTTCATTTTTAATTTTATAGTGAAGCATAGTTGAGTCATAGGAATCATGGAAAAATATGGCTTACACCCAACATTCAAAAAGCTAAGATCATGGCATCTGGTCCCATCACTTCATGGCAAATAGGTGGGGAAACAATGGAAACAGTGGCAAATTTTATTTTCCCAGGCTCCAAAATCATTGCAGACAGTGACTGCAGCCACGAAATTAAAAGACACTTGCTCCTTGGAAGAAAAACTATGACAGACCTTGACAGTGTATTAAAAAGCAGAGACATCATTTTGCCAACGAAAGTCCATATTGTCAAAGCTAGGTTTTTCCAGTAGTCATGTACTGGATGTGAGGGTTGAACCATAAAGAAGGCTGAGCACTGAAAAACTGATGCTTTCGAATTGTGGTGCTGGTGAAGACTCTTGAGTCCCTTGAACTGCAAGATCAAATCAGTCAATCCTAAAGGAAATCAGTCCTGAATATTATTGGAAGGACTTACACTGAAGCTCTAATACTTTGGCCACCTAATAGGAAGAACCAACTCGTTGGAAAAGACCCTGATTGAGAGCAGGAGGACAAGGAGACAACAGAGGATGAGATGGTTGGATGGAATCACTGACTTGATGGACATGAGTTTGAGAAAACTTCGGGAAATAGTGAAGGACGGGGAAGCCTGGTGTGCTGCAGTCATGGGTTTGCAAAGAATCAGACACAACTGAGCTACTGAACAACAGTAGTTGGTTCAGTGTTGTGTTAGTTTCAGGTATGCAGCAGAGTGATTCCGTTATACACGTATCTGTTCCTTTTCAAATTCTTTGCCCTTCTAGGTTGTTACATAATACTGAGCAGAGTTACCTGTGTTATACAGTAGGTCCCTGTTTGTTATCTATGTATGTCTTATTCTTCCAGTTTATTCCTTCTTCTGTTCTTCCTGTGATTATCTTTATCACTCTCTGTCTCTCCCTCTAGAGCTAGTTTCCTCTTGTCCCTTTCATCTTCTTTCTCTTCTTTCCTCCCACGTCTCCCCTACCCACCATTGTCAGTAGTAGCTAGAAATTTAGTCTCAGGCTGTTTAAAACTCCAGAAGATAGTGAAGTAACGGGGAAGCCTGGTGTGGAGTCGCAGAGTTGGGCATGGCTTAGTGACTCAACATCAACAGGGTGGTGAACATATTTAGACAACAGTGAACTTTGTTCTTTTTTTATTTTCAACCTTATTTCCCATAAAGCTCACAATCCTCCTAGATTTACTTTTCTTTTTCCAGGAATAATGGAGGAATGTTCACCATGAGGGCCTTAAAATGGTAATCCTTAGGAGATTTTGAACTACTGAGAATATGTTTAAATTTTCCTCACATTTAAATGATAGCTTTTATCATTTGGAGAAGGAAATAGCAACCCACTCCAGTACTCTTGCCTGGAAAATCCCATGGACAGAGGAGTCTGGTAGGCTACAGTCCATGGGGTGGCAAAGAGTCGGACATGAATGAGCGACTTCACTTTCACTGTCACATGATAGCTTAAGTGAAAGTGAAAGTCACTCTGTTGTGTCCGACTTTGTGAACCCTGACTATTCAGTCAATGGAATTCTCCAGGCCAGAATACTGGAGTTGGTATCCTTTCCCTTCTCCAGGGGATCTTCCCAACCAGAGATCAAACCCAGGTCTCCTGCATTGCAGGCGGATTCTTTACCAGCTGAGCCACAAGGGAAGCCCAAGAATACTGGAGTGCGTAGTCTATCCCTTCTCCAGCGTATCTTCCCTACCCAGGAATTGAACCAGGGTCTCCTAACCACTGAGCTATCAGGGAAGCCCTAATAAATGATAGCTTAGGTAGATATAAAATTAAAGGGAAAAAAACTTTGAACCTATAACCCTATGAAACTATTTCTTCATTTTCCACTTGTACCCTTATTGCATTGAAGAATTGCAAAGCCCTTCAGATTTGTGTTCATCTGTGGGATCTGCTGGTAGAATTTTCCCTTTATCCTCAGTGCTCTTAAATTTCACTGTGATGTATTTTAAATGTTTATTTTCTCCTGTTTGTTTTCCTGTCTGTTTTTCCTGTAAGATCTTCCAATTTAACATAGAAAAATTCTTTAATCGTTTTTTAAATTATTTATTCCTTCTGGTTTTTTTTTCTTCTTGAAGAACTTCTAGTATATAGATATTGATGTCTGTGTTTTCCATATCTCTTCTTTTATATTTCTCATCTCTTAACAGCCTCCTGCTTCAACTTATGAGTTCATTCTTTAGCTATATCCATACTTCTCTTCAACCTGTGTATTGAATTCTTTATTTCAATGATTATATTTCCATATACAGTATCTCCAAATGTTGCTTTTTATGCTTTTTTAAATACTTATTTTTATTTATTTGGCTGCACTAGATCTTGTTGTAACACGTGGGATATTTAGTTCCCCAACCAGGGATCAAACCCAGGCCCCCTGCATTGAGAGCCTGGAGTCTTAGCCGCTGGACCACGAGGGAAGCCCTATACTTATTTTTATTTTACTTACTCATTTTTACTTTATTTGTGCATGGCCTTTTTTTAATGTAAATGCCACTGTTCCATCCGGTTTGTGAATTCTCTGTGTGGGATGGGTTTTTAGCTTATTGTTTTTAGTAGGCATTGCATTCGTCAGTCATCTGGTTGTATTTCCCCGTCAGCTGTTACCACTTACCTGCCTCTCAGGGAAACCCTCTTGTACCTCAGCTCCAGACACTGGTTTTTTCCCCCCGAATCTGTCTCTCTGACTTGTTACCACTTAGTAGCCTTGTGGGGTGAAGGGAGTAAGCAGGGGCTTGTGGGTGTGCCTGCGCCTCTGTGAACATTCACGCCGCTGTTCGGTGTTTTCTCCCTCGCAGTATGTTGGAGCAGGCTGCCGTCTGCCAGGGTAC
Source organism: Bos indicus (assembly GCF_029378745.1). Lineage (NCBI taxonomy): Eukaryota > Metazoa > Chordata > Mammalia > Artiodactyla > Bovidae > Bos > Bos indicus. The sequence goes on from NC_091767.1 coordinate 9,775,021, forward strand.
TGCAGAGGAGAAGGATCAAAGGGCTCTCTTCCCGGCCCCTGCTCTTCCCTCAGTGCCCAACCCTTTTTGGCTCTGGCTCCTCCTGGCGTGCTGCAGTCCATGGGATCACAGAGTTAGACGTGACTTACTGACTGAACAACAACATCATTTTGTCTCCATTCCAGGGCCCATGGTCTCTCTGGGAATTTATTCTAGTTTTTCATTTTCTCAAAATTTGTCGTTTGCCTTTCTTTCTATGCTGTCCCTGAAATTCTACAAGACAGCCAACAGCTTGTGTTTATGCTCTGTCTTGTCAGGATTTTTCGTTTTGTTTTAAATTAATATTATTTTCTAAATCGTTTCCTTGTGTCCAACTATTTGTGACCCCATGGACCATAGCCCACCAGGCTCCTCTGTCCATGGGATTCTCCAGACAAGAATACTGACATGGGTTGCCATTTTCTTCTCCAGATATATCTGTTAGAACAGTAATTTATGTTTATTATAGTAATTTTGTGTGTTACTGTGTTAGTTGCTCAGTCTTATCCCACTCTTTTCGGCCCCATGGACCCCATAGCCCGCCAGGCTCCTCTGTCCATGGGATTCTCCAGGTAAGAACACTGGAGTGGGTTGCCATTCCCTTCTCTTCCTGATCCAGGGATCAAATCCGGGTCTCCTGCATTGTAGGAAGATTCTTAACCATCTGAGCCACTTATTTTAGTAGTTTTCGAAAATATAAAATTCTCAGAGGGGAAAAAAATGTACTTATCTTAAGATTAAGAAAGAATTTACAGCCTGCTTTTCTGCCCTTTCTGATTTAATGAACTTTTCTTAGATGATTAGGTCTACCACGTGATATTTGATAGCTACCTAATTCCATCATAAGGATATACAGTAAAGTACTTAACTGTTTTATCACTGTCAGACATTTAAATTATTTAAAGCTTTTTTTTTTTTTTTTTTCAAACAACATCTTCTTCAAACAGATATGCCCAGAAAGAGGGCGTTGGACACAGTTTAAAAACTATAATACTATTAGCACAGAATAAACAGTAACCATTGGATGGGTCCCCTGAACACATTAGCAATAACTAGAGAGCACTTTTAGTTATTAGAACCGCAGCCTTTTGGGCCTTGGAAACGAAATTAATGGATTTGCTTGTGCATTGTGAACCAATGTTGAACACTAATTTTTCTATTATGGTTTGAAAAGGCAACTTTATACCCATTATTTCAGTAGTTTCCTGGCTATTCTGCCTGACTTCAGGGGTGGGGCTTGAGTTTTAGATGTGAAAATCACCAGTATAAAAGGGCAAAACCTGCATATACCCAGACATGAGGAGCCACAGAATTTGGGGGTCGTTTTAGAGGCTGGCCTAGGACAGGACACTGATACCCATGCAAGGTTAAAAAAAAAAAAAAATTTGTTTTAATATTGTTTATTTGGCTGTGCCAGGTCTCCGTTGCCACATCTGGGATCTAGATCTGGTTCCCCAACCAGCAATAGAGCCTAGGGCCCCTGCATGGGCAACGCGGAGTCTTAGCTACTGGACTACCAGGGAAGTCCCAAGGCTAAAATTTGAAGTGTGGAACTTTAAAGTTAGTGGTAGATGTTTGTTGGTGTTGTTCGTATTAGCGGTGCTTTAGGGTTTGCGTTTGGTTCATTTATGATTTTGATCTTTTCCCATCCTTCTCCTGACCACGAAAGGGACCTGGAAAGGTGTCCAAACCCCTTCAGCCCTCCTGCCCTGAGGACTATCCCTTACATCCTTGCCTGGAACAAAAATAGGGAGTCCAGGCTCAGTCAATCACCAGGCTAATTCCTAACCGGTTAACACTGGGCCTTGAGGCTCAAACAGGTGGTTCTCCAGTTGCCAGACAGGTGGTGAGTGTCTGTTAGAATGAAAGGAGAGATGTTTGACAGCAGCGGCTCCCTGTGGAAACTTCTGCCTTAGAGCAATGGTTCTTTTCTTTTTTTTTTTTTTTTTTTTAGTATTTATTCATTTATTTGACTGTGCTGGGTCTTAGTTGCATCATGTGGGATCTAGTTCCCTGACCAGGGATTGAACCTGGGCCCCCTGCATTAGGAACACGGAGTCTTAGCCGTGGGACCACCAGGGAAGTCCATAGAGTAGTGGTTCTTAACGTTTTGTGGGTCACAGCCTCAAAATGCTGGTGGTAAGAATCTGATAAGAACTGTTAATAAAAAAAAAAAATCTGTTGCATATCTATATGACATTTTACATTTATTTTCTGAAGGCTGAGCTTATAGAGTCTTTAGAAGCCCATTGTTATTCATCAGGTTAAGAATCCCTGACATAGAACATTGGAAAGAAAATTTTTTCTTTGTAAGAAATAAAAATTTTTTTAAACCAATTGAGAATTTCTGCCCAGTCAGTACCCTGAAGCCTCTGGTGGTCACAGTGGGAATTCCTTCTTGCCCTTGGGGGTGGAAGAGGCTGGTGGCCAGCCTGAGAGAATGTTTTCTTCTAGCACACCGCCTGTATTTTCTCTGCCTCCTCTTCCTGACCCTTCTCCCTCGAGTGCAGGGAGATGCTCCCCCTGGTCAGTTTTCCTGAGGTCTTAAAGTCTTTGGCAGTAATAAATGTAAATGTAGATTCTTCTCTTAGTTCTGAAGAAAATATCTCAAATTTGGAGTCTTTGAGTCAGGTTTTTAGAGTTAAGACAGTTGCTTGGGTAGGTTTGTTTTGCTGTTTTGTTTTTTACATTTTTTTTCTTTCCTCTGAATTCCTCAAGTGTTTTGTTGTTTATACAGTTCTCTGATCTGGATGCTCTAGAATAAAAGTTTTCTGGTTTTTTGTTTGTTTGATTGATTTTTCTAATGCATTGTATTGTTATAAATCTGTGACTTGCTGCAGATCTTCACATGGATGTACATGTTAGCTTTTTTCAGCCACTCCTTAGTCTTCTAAGGAATTAATTCTTGAAGGAATTCATTTCCTTCTGGATATTCTCAGGAAATATCTGTAGGCTGCTGTTTCTCCCTCTGTGCCTGACCTTATGGAGATCTTACAGTCAGGTTCAGTCCTTGGGAATTTTCTGAAAGTGTCTGACTTTCCCTGATATAGAACACAAGGGATTAAAACCACTTGCTTACCTGGTGCCCAGGGTAGAGCTGGAGATGAAGGTCAACACAAAGACATTTTCCTGCCTCCACAGAACCCAGGCTTCAGGATAGCCCGTTGAGGCCGCCTGTGCTCCTCTGGTCAGCTGGCCCCATGGAACACCTGGGCTTCAGTTCTCCACTGTCAACTGTCGCATCAGAGCCCACTACGTGAAAGCCAGGCCCAAGCTGAGTATTCACCCTTCAGGAGGGGGCAGTCTGAAAAAATCACTTCTCTTCTTTGGGCCTCAGTTCCTCTACGGAGACCCGATGACTGTCTCTAGTAACACATCTGTCTGCAGCGGTCCCTTGGATATGTCCACGAAGGGCCCACTCCTCCTGGGAAAGGACACAGCCATATCCCCAAAATGTTATTTAAGAAAGACGTCTGGGACAAACCACCGCGTACTGCTCCCCACCTTAGCTGCCAAGGCCGCAAGAAGCTTTCTCTTCTCCATGGACGTAGCCCCAAGTTGTCTCAAAGCCTCAGCCTCCTCGGGTCTGTCCTGAGGAAACAAAGCTCTGTCCTCACTGGTGAGGCGGTGCCAACCAGTGAGAGTTAAACCTAATATATTTAAGGGCAGTAGCAGTGAGGAAGCTGAGCTACAAAGAGTTCGTGATTGGTTTGAAGGATTGGACTTGGGAAACGGATCCCATGAAGCCAGGAGGGAGAGACTGGACCACTTAATGGACTCCTGTCTTCTTTCTGCACATGCTGTTTGGTTTCTAACCTGGCAGAGTGTTTCCTTCTCTCAGACTTAACGTGCACTGCTTACATGCCTTCATCTCTTTGTTTGTTCCTTCCTTCCCTCATCTAGTCTGTGGTATTTCTTAACCTGCTTTGGACAGTGGGCTGTGCTCGACTGTAAGGGAAACATAAATGGGGAGGTGCTAGATTTACACAGGTTACCGTAGAGGAAGAAGATGGGTGCCCACAGGACTTTATCCAGGGTCCAAATGATGGGTCCTGTTAGGTTAGAAATCCAGTCAAGGGCTGTGGGGATTCAGAAGCAGGGCATCCCTTCCCACTGGGGATCAAGGAGACCCCTGAGAAGAGTGAGCTCTAATTGGCATCAGAAGCCTGGATGTCATGTGTGGGACTATCAGTAACCTCAGACACGCAGATGCCACCACCTTTAGGGTAGAAAGTGAAGAAGAATTAAAGAGCCTCTTGATGAAAGTGAAAGAGGAGAGTGAAAACGTTGGCTTAAAGCTCAGCATTCAGAAAACTAAGATCATGGCATCCGGTCCCATCACTTCATGGCAAACAGATGGAGAAACAGTGGAAACAGTGGCAGACTTTATTTTGGGGGGCTCCAAAATCACTGTAGATGGTGACTGCAGCCATGAAATTAAAAGACGCTTACTCCTTGGAAGGAAAGTTATGACCAACCTAAACAACATATGAAAAAGCAGAGACATTACTTTGTCAACCAAGGGCCATCTAGTCAAGGCTATGGTTTTTCCAGTGGTCATGTATGGATATGAGAGTTGGACCATAAAGAAAGATGAGCACTGAAGAATTGATGCTTTTGAACTGTGGTGTTGGAGAAGACTCTTGAGAGTCCCTTGGACTGCAAGGAGATCCAACCAGTCCATCCTAAAGGAGATCAGTCGTAAGTGTTCATTGGAAAGACTGATGCTGAAGCTGAAGCTCCAATACTTTGGCCACCTGATGCGAAGACTTGACTCATTTGAAAAAACCTTGATGCTGGGAAGGATGGAAAAGGGGACAACAGAGGATTAAATGGTTGGACGGCATCACCGACTCAAGGGAGATGAATTTGAGCAGACCCCAGGAGTTGGTGATGGACAGGGAGGTCTGGCGTGCTGTGGCCCGTGGGGTTGCAAAGAACCGGACACGACTGAGCAACTGAACAGAACTGAGGAATCCACAAGAAATGTCTGAGTTAGTTATAGGGCTAAATCTGTGAACATCCAGTGTGACTCAGTCATGAAGTATTTTATAACGTCCCAATTATGTTGCTAGTCATGTTGTAGCACTGCCTTTGTTTTTTATTATGGGCATTTAATTTTTAAAGGAACATGGTGGTAATGGCTGAGGTTCAGAGATGATGGTGTTTTCAAGGCCAGAATTGCTTCTGAGTCATTGTTTAGATTAGTTGTCTTCAGTTAACCTTTTGGAGATCATGGCCCCAAATGACAACCCGATTAAATCTGTGGGAGAATGGATATAGGGAGACAGAGTTGTTTGTACGATTTTTGGAGGTTCTGAGGGCTGCTGAATTCCCTATCAGCCCTGTGAATTATTAGTGGTTTGTTCTAATAAAGTCCTTATAAAATTGTTGTCCTTTTAAGCTAAGTGTGTGTGTGTGTGTGTGTATTAGTCGCTCAGTCATGTCCAACTCTTTGTGACCCCATGAACTGTAGCCCGCCAGGCTCCTCAGTCCGTGGAATTCTCCAGGCAAGAATACTGGTTTATTTTGTTTTAGTCGCTCAGTCGTGTCCAACTCTTTTGCAACCCCACAGACTGCAGCCCGCCAGGCTCCTCTGTCCATGGGATTCTCCAGGCAAGAATACTGGAGTGGGTTGCTATTCCCTTCTCCAGGGATCTTCATGACCTCAGGGTCAAACTGGGGTCTCCTGCACTGCAGGCAGACTCTTGACCATCTGAGCCACCTGGAAAGCCCTTCTCATCCATAAGTTAAATATACTGCCCAACAAAGCTTGGTCCCTTTGATCACCATTCCAGTTCCTTCTTGACATAGGCACACACTGAGCATGCCCAGGCTCCTCACACATCAGTGACTGTGAACCTCCATGCTTTACTCGCCATTCCCTCCTTCTCTGGAAACAACGAACGTACGTGTGTTTGTTGAGAAGGCAAATACGCAGGTCAGTTCTGCCTGAGCAGAAGAAAAGCTCTTTACTTAAACGCATTATTGTGTCTGTGCAAATAGCAATTAGAAGCTGCTCAATATAGTTGTCACAACTGTACATCTCCTGTATCCATGTTTTAAAAAAATGCTTTTCACAGTATTAAGCAACTTATCTATCCACAATCGTGTTATTTTAAAAAACTGATGAAGCCCATATGTCCATGCAGATATAAGATGCTGAAGTATGATACATCAAAAGGCACGTGGACTCAGAAATAGCAATGCACATGGTAGGTCTTGGCTGCACTGCTATTTGGAATTTTACTGAGAAATTTGGATAGGAAAGAGGAGGGATAATGTTTATCCCTCCTTTTTTTTCCTTCTGATGTTCTAGTGAGTAGGTTAAATGAAATTGAGCAAAAGATACATTACAAAATGAAAACATGGATGAGCTCTCTAGCATCTCGGTCTTTGGACCTTCTGTTTTTCCCCTTTCTATTCCTCTTATTAAATACTTTAAAATTTTTATGCAGTTTTAAAAAATATTTATTTGGCTGTACCGGGTCTTAGTTGCAGAGTGTGGAATCTTCAATCTTCAGTGAAACATGAAGGATCTTTAGTTGCAGCATGTGGGATCTAATTCCCTGCCCAGTGATCAAACCCGGGCCCCCTGCCTTGGGAGCATGAAGTCTTAGCCACTGGACCACCAGGGAAGTCCCTGTTTTTATACAATTTTAAAAGTACTATTTACAGTTATTGTAAAATATTGGTTATATTCCTCATGTTGTACAATACATCCTTGCATGGGCCTTCATTTTTGTTTCCAGTTTTAATCCTGATTTATTTGGAAGAGGTACTTCGTATTTTTTTAAATGCTCTGAAAGCAGTCAAAATGCAATTCAAAAATAGAACCTAAGGATTGCATAACATTGTGCTATAGGACTCCATAGGCTACAGGAAGATCGTGTAAATTAGCGCATGAGACTCTGAGAAATCCCTGAAGGGAGACGGGTCATTTTATAAGAAGCCCAGCCCGAGGCTCGGCTGAGGTCCCGTACTGGTAGTGGAATTGAAGGGGGCTTTACCTTTCTGGTTCCTGATCCATTGTCCTCTCTCCTCTGCCACTGACTCTTGGGGAAAAGCACCCCAGCTTTTTGAGTCTCGACCTCTGTATTTCCACAGCGATCCCAGTTTCCTGTACTTGGCAGGGCTGTTTTGAGAACCAGACTGTACAGTGCAGTGAATCTCAGGGCACAGTCTCCAGACCACCATCCACATCCCCACCAGGAGCATCTCCTGGGAGCTCATGAGAATTACATCTTCTCAGGCCCCACCTCAAACCTGAATCAGAAACCCTGGGGTGGGGGCAGCACTCCACCTCCAGGTGATCCTGGTACAGGCTCAGATTTGAGGTCCACCTCAAATTTGTGATGATACGTGTAAGATAGCTTAAAAAGAGCTTCTTTTCTTTTTTTTTTTTTTTTTCATATTTTTGGGGGGGTTATCCTTTTTTTTTTTTTTTTTTTTTTCAGCTTTTTGCTTTATAATGGAGTTCCAGGGGGCACAGTGGTAAAAAAAAAAAACCCTGCCAGTGCAGGTGCCATGTTTGATCCCTGGGTCAGGAAGATCCCCTGGAGGAGAAAATGGCAACCCACTCCAGTATTCTTGCCTGGAAAATTCCATGGACAGCAGAGCCTGGTGGGCTACAGTCCATGGGGTCACAAAGAAACTGACACAGCTGAGCATACACACTAAGCATACACACAGCTAATTAATAATGTGGTAGTTTCAGGTGGACAGCAAAGGGACTCAGTCATCTATATGCATGAATCCACCCTTCCCCAGACTTCTATGAGTTTTCATAGCATGTCAGAACTTTTCATCGCCCCATAAAGTTCCCTCCCATTGGTACCCATCTCCCTTGGGCAACCACTCTTCAATGATAGGCATGTTGTAAAAGGAAGTGAGATGACCTCTTAACAAGTTGGACGTGGAAAGACCGTTGATTGTTCTCTTTTTCCTTTCCTTCTGATACCTAACCTTTTTTTGTTTAATATACTAAGCCTAGTTCTCTGTGGTTTTTCAGCCCATGGACCAAGCATCTCTCAAAAACAGCGATGTTCTCATCCTGACAGGCCTTACCCAGATTCCCACCGCAAACCCTGATAGCATGGTGGGTGAGTTCTGCAGCAACCTAGGTATGTGTCTCGGGAAAGTCCTACATGGGAGGAAATGGTTCACGTTTATTTTGTGATCGCCCTGCTCCTGTGGTACTTTTTTCTCCCTTTGCTTCACATTCACACCCTGTTGATGCCCCCTGTTATGACCTTTTCCCTCATTTATTTCCACGCTTTCTGTTTATCCTTCAAAACCTACTGTTGTCAACAAAAGCAGTTCTTAAGCAACTTAAATCTGAAGGCACAGTAAGAATGGTGGTTATAACGGTAAGTTTGAATTTTTAGCAATTATACAGCCGATGCTCAACATTCTCCCACTTACATAGAAACTCTTCCTCTTCTTGCTGGCAGGTGCCCACCGCTTCTTGCTGGTGGGTTTTGCAGGTGGGTCAGGAGTGCTTATAGGATAAGCAGAGTTAAAGAAGGAAATAATCTTGTCTTTGCTTTGCAAATAATAGCACAGAAAAGACTTAATATTTTGAATTCACAACAGGGATACATTGAACAGGTGTATTTTTTCCCCAAAAATATTTGCTTGGTATTATTTTTTCTTCTTTGGGTGGGGCAGGGGGGGACTATAATTGAGAGACTTGTTGAGTATTTTCTACCTGGAATAAATGTATGCTTCTTTGGAATAATTGTCAATAAAGTCTAAAAATGCTGCATTTCTTCTAGAAATATGTAGGTCGCTTCCTATCTTAGCTCAGGCTACTGTAACAAATACCAAAGGCTAGTAGCTTTAAACAACACTTATTTCTCACAGTTCTGGAGGCTAGGATGTCAGAGATGCGGTGGCCAGCACATCTGGGTTCTGGTCAAGAACCCTCTCTCTGGCTTACAGACAGCAGCCTTCTGGCTATGTCCCCAGATGGCAGAGAGAGGCTGCTCCGGGGCCTCTTCCTCTTTTTATAAGGGCACTAATCCCATCGTGTGGGCTCCACACTCATGACCTCATATAGACATGGTCACCTCCCAAAGGATCCCCTTGCTAACACTGTCACATTGAGGGTTAGGGCTTCAATATATGAACTTCAGGGGACACATTCATTCCATCACTGTTACCAAAGAGGAGTTCATGAGCTCAGGCCCCTCAGCCCTGTTACCTCAGCTCTGGGGGAGGGAAGTGGTTGTCTTCTAATATTGTCTGTGAAATTTCACTTTCCCTTGCCAATAGTTGTAGACTTTTTTATTCTTTGCTGATTTTAAGCTACCAGTAACTTACTCTTGGGCTTCCTAGGTGGCTCAGTGGTAAAGAATCCACCTGCCAGTGCAGGAGATGCAGGTTTGATCCCTGGGTTGGGAAGATCCCCTGTTGAAGGGAATGGCAACCCACTCCAGTATTCTTTGCTGAGAAATCCCACAGACAGAGGAGCCTGGCAGGCCACAGTCCCTGGGGTCGCAAAGAGTCGGACACTACTGAACAACTGAACAACGACAGTGTACTCTTAGCTTGGAAGAACAATTGGACTGGTTTCAAAGAAACTTTGTATGTTTGTTTATAACTCTAGAATCATGGAATCCAAGGGCTTCGGATCTTGAAAGACTCTTCCATGTAATCCACTGTTGCTCAGAGGGGTCCACTGACCAGCTGCCTCACATGTTGAGGCTGTGCCACAGTCAGACTGTCTGAGGAGAGGAGGCCTAGTGGAGAAGTTGTATGTTTATCATGTTCTGGCAATTTTCCTACAAAAGAAGGCTTGAAAACCGATTTAGTTCACTCCTCTCGTAAGCAGTGAGGAAGCTGAGGCCCAGGAGGTTGCAGTGGCTTTCCTGAGGTCCCACAGCTTGCGATGGAGTGGGACTGGAGCCCTGCAGCGCTCTCACCTTTTCCTTGGTTCCTACTCCAGCAGTGGCGGGTCAGCCAGTCCTCCGTGCACAGCATCTTGGAGAATACGGGTGTGAGAGTTGGGACATACAGGAGGATAGAAGGCATCACAGAGTTCAGGTTCTGTGCCCTAACTTTGCTTGTTTTCATCTATATTGGAAACTAGACGAAGAAAGAAATTGAGAGCTTGACTTGTCTCAGCCAGTTACAGTTTCTACTACGATTTTGGTTAGAAGTTGCAATTCCTCATTTGATAACTGATTTTAAGCCTTTAAAGAATAGAGGATTTTCTTTTGGACAAAACACTCATGGAAGAAAATGCCACTAGAATGAGTCAAATGGAAAAACTTGGCCTATTTCCTTATGGGTCACTCAGCAATGATCAGAGCCCAAACAGAGACAAAGAAAGTTCTGAGCAGGAGCTGAAAAGAGAAGGCGCTGGGATGGTCCGTCCCGAAGCTCATCTGCCATTGGGAACTTGAAAACCCAAATCCATGCCTGCACACCCTGGTCCCCGGGCCTGAGATGTTGCTGATCCCTCAGGTGATCATCAGTAAGCCTCTGGACCCTCCCACTCTGGTGCTAGTCTTCAAAAGAAGTCAGTGTTGGGACTTCCTTGCTGTCTAGTTGGTTAAGAATCCTCCTGCCATTGTAGGAGACGTGGGTTCTATCCCTGATCCAGGAAGCTCCTGCACGCCTCAGGGCAGCCAAGCCCGTGCACCAGAACTGCTGAGCCTGCACTCTAGAGCCTGGGAGTCACACCTACTGAAGCCCAAGACCCTAGAGCCCGTGCACCACAAGAAAAGCTGCTGCAGTGAGAAGCCCTGATCACAACTGGAGGAAAGCCCTCCCAGCAACCAAGACCCAGCGGGCCAAAAATAAATAGTTCATATTTTTTTTAAAGTCCATTGTTTGTTGAATGGACCAGTGACTGAGAATCCTTACTAAAATTGTTCCTTTAAAAAAATAACTCAGGGTCCTCCCCACCTACACACTATAATACTGCTGATTTTATTGCTGTTTGAACTACATAGCAAGCAACTGAAAATCAGAACTCAAATCTTTTTTTGTTCTTTATGTTTTGATGAAAATTTTTGTTTTGATGACTTTTGCTTAAGAAAATAGTGTATTTGTTATTCATTTAAAGTGGAGGCAAGATTACATGGTTTTTTTCCCCATGTATGGGTATGAAAATCTTTTTTGCACCAAATATCTCAGTTGATAGAATATTAATTTTTTGGTACATTTTCCCCAAAAAAACCAAGTTGATTGTTACCCAAATGAAGTGAATTATAGGAACAGAAGTGGAAAAATGAAAGAAATGCAAACATAATTTGTAAAGTTCTGTCCTCCCTGTATAAAACTGTTCTTTTGATGCTACTTTCCCCGCCTCTGGCCTCAGCTCTTCTCTTTTCTTTTTTGTTTTTAATATTATTGAAGTCCGTCTGAGTTACAGTGTCCTGTGGCTTCCACCCTTCTAGCACTGACAGTTCGAAATGGAGGAAACGTGTTGGTGCCCTGCTACCCTTCGGGAGTGATCTACGACCTCCTGGAGTGCCTGTACCAGTACATCGACTCGGCCGGCCTCTCCAGCATCCCTTTCTACTTCATCTCCCCGGTGGCTAACAGTTCACTGGAGTTTTCACAGATTTTTGCCGAGTGGTAGGTCTCTGTTTTTCCTGTGATCCCTACAGTCAAGCAGTAGGAAAAGAAAAAGCTTTTTAGTTTTAATTTAAAAAGAAATAGAAATAATCTTATTTTTTCTCACCTTACTGTGAAACCTTCATTTTTTTCTTTTTTCCTTTCTGTGATATGAAGATTGTATTAATGAAACCCAGAGCAGTTACTTTGCTAGGATTTAGGAGAATTGTTATTAAGAAGGGAAGGAGGAAAGGCAAAGACGTAACTTAGCCACCAGTTTCAAAATGAACAATAACTGTTATGCACTTACCTTCTCACATGCTTCCCTCTGTCTGTTACAAAGTGCAGTTACATTCTTAAAGCTAAAAAAAGTCTCCAACCCAAGCTCATGTTCTCTGAAATTTTTTATACCAAATCTGATGGGGAAAACTAGCTTATTTTTCCATTTCAATAGTATATTTGGTGACAGTGTTTTATTACAACAGGAAATTATTTGATCAAATCCTAGGATGGGTAAATTATTGAACAATATGAAGTGGGTGAACCTTTTCAGGATTGTTTAGACAGATGTTTGAATCTAACTCACCTGGCCACAAAAAGGCAGGGTAGGAGGAAATACTGTAAATTACACACCGGACTTAATGGTACCCAGGGATGGGGTTGTGACACACAGGTGTGCTTAATCCCGTCTACTGGTGTGATGACCTAATGGGCACAATAGTCCACAAAGCCTCTGATTTAAGAGGATTTGTACATTACTCTGTGCAACGTTCACGAACTCTGGGAGATAGTGAAGGACAGGGAAGCCTGGCGTGCTGAAGCAACTGAACAGCAACTGCGCAGCATACCTCTTCGCACAGATTATCCCAAAGTCACGCTTGCCTACCCCACTTTTAAGTATCGTTTTTTTCTTCCCATTTTAGTTGTGCTCAAGGCCCTTTTTTTCTGTTTTTAAATTCAGTCTTCTCCGTCCAACGTGTGTATTATTCATGTTCGTTCATAGGACTTTTTGTTGTTGTTTATATTATATTTGACTTAGTGACTAACAATAAAAGGTCACTTTTATTGGCGGCCATTGGATTTCTTCTTTGATTAGAAGTCTCTTCTCCGCATTATGGGAAGGTAATCTTGACTAGGTGGCAGTCCACATGAGGATCGCTGCACGTTCATCAGCATGTCCTGAACGTCTTCATCCAGACCCTCAGCTGAAAATACTGAACGATGCAGGCTCGGGGACCAGCCCTGTGGGCAGTGTCCTAACTGGTGTCTGTGCTTCCATCCACTCTTGTCAGAATGTCTGATGGGGTAGGACTCGGGACTGGTAAGAGTAGGTTGTTTTTGAGTTCCTGTTTTTTGTTATTTGTTTTTAATATGAGTGTAATACATGTTTACTAGAGAAAAAGAAAGTTACAGAGAACAGTAAAAAATAATCAGAACCCATGATCCCACTACCAGAAATAATGTCACTATTAGATTCTGATGTATTTCATCTTTCTATGTAGGGATCATGCTGAATATTTAATTGTGAATCCTGCCTTTAAATTTTTTAATCCGCATTGCAGGCAGATTCATTCCCAGCTGAGCCACCAGGGAAGCCCAAGAATACTGGAGTGGGTGGCCTATCCCTTCTCTAGTGGATCCTCCTGACCCAGGAATCGAACCGGGGTGTCCTGCATTGCAGGCGGATTCTTTACCAGCTGAGCTACCAAGGAAGCCCAATACTAGATTAGAGCATTAGAAAATCCTTGATACCATCATTTTTCCTTGACTGCATTATGACATCATCACTCATCATTTATACATAGTATAATTTACATAACTGTTGTCTTATGGGTGGACAGGCTTTTCCCAGTTTTTTTCCTTTTAGTGATAAATTTTCGATTAATATCATTCTGTATATTTATGACTACATCCGCTTTGGGTAAGTTACTAAAAATAGTATTACTGGAACAAAAGATGTACATAGTTTTTAATGTTCATTATACAAATCTAAATTGCTTTCCAGAAAAATGTTTGTGTCTTCTGTAAATTACTCCTTATTTGCCTATTTACATACCAGAGGTGTTGTACCTTTATCTATTTATTTGAACCCTATACATGTATTAAAGATCCTAATGCTTTGTTATATCTACAGACATTGTTTCCCATTTTGGCCCTTTTTTCAGTTTTGTCTTTTGAATTTGTTTTTTCAATAATAACTTGTTCCTTTTAGTAAACAATTTTAAGTATAGAAAGGCTGCAGATATAGTACAGAAACTCCCATATACCTTCTCCTCAGGTTCCCCCCTACCCCAGTGTTCATATCTTACATGGTCATGCATTCTGTATCAAAGCTAAGAAATTAACATAAGCACAGTATTATTAACTGAACTCCAGGCTTTATTCATATTACACCAGCTATTCCACCAATGCCTGTTTCCTCTTCCAGGATCCGATCCAGGGTAGCACATGGCACTCATTGGTTCATTCCTCTTTAATATTTATGTGCTTGGCTGCACTGGGTCTTTGTTACAGCATATGAACACTTAGTTACAGCATGTGGGGTCTAGTTCCCTGACCAGGGATTGAACCTGGGCCTCCTGCATTGAGAGCACCGAGTCTTAGCCACTGGACCACCAGAGGAGTCCCCCACGTTGCATTTCAGTTCAGTCGCTCAATCATTTCTGACTCTTTCCAACCGCATGGACTGCAACACGCCAGGCCTCCCTGTCCATCACCAACTCCCAGAGCTTGCTCAAACTCATGTCCATTGACTCGGTGCTACCATCCAACCATCTCATCCTCTGTTGTCCCCTTCTCCTCCTGCCTTTAATCTTTCCCAGCATCAGGATCTTTTCACATGAGTCAGTTTTTCACATCTGGTGGCCAAAGTATTGGAGTTTCAGCTTCAGCATCAGTCCTTCCAATGAACATTCAGGACTGATTTCCTTTAGGGTTGACTAATTTGATCTCTTTGCAGTCCCAGGGACTCTCAAGAGTCTTCTCCAACACCACAGTTCAAAAGCATCAATTTTGGGTGCTAAGCTTTCTTTATGGTCCAACTCTCACATCCATACATGACTACTGGAAAAACCATAGCTTTAACTAGACAGACTTTGTCCGCCAAGTAATGTCTCTGCTTTTGAATATGCTGTCTTGGTCATAACTTTATTCCAAGGAGTAAGCGTCTTTTAATTTCATGACTGCAGTCACCATCTGCGGTGATTTTGGAGCCCAAAAAAATCAAGTCTGTCACTATTTCCATTGTTTCCCATCTGTTTGCCATGAAGTGATAGAACCAGATGCCATGATCTTAGTTTTTTGAATGTTGAGTTTTAAGTCAGCTTTTTTACTCTCCTCTTTCACTTTCATCAAGAGGCTCTTTAGTTCTTCTTGCTTTCTGCCATAAAGGTAGTGTCATCTGCATATCTGAGGTTAGTGATATTTCTCCTGG
This sequence comes from Bos indicus, assembly GCF_029378745.1. NCBI lineage: Eukaryota > Metazoa > Chordata > Mammalia > Artiodactyla > Bovidae > Bos > Bos indicus. Next base: position 9,790,040 of record NC_091767.1, read on the forward strand.
CAGTCTTGATTCCAGCTTGTGCTTCATCCAGCCCAGCGTTTCTCATCATGTACTCTGCATATAAGTTAAATAAGCAGGGTGACAATATACATCCTCGACATACTCCTTCCCCAGCTTGGACACAGTCTGTTGTTCCATATCCTGTTCTAACTGTTGCTTCCTGACCTGCATACAGATTTCTCAGGAGGCAAGTAAGGTGGTCTGGTATTCCCATCTCTTGAAGAATTTTCCACAGTTTGTTGTGATCCACACAGTCAAAGGCTTTAGCATAGTCAATGAAGCAGATACAGGTGTTTTTCCGGAATTCTCTTTCTCTTTCGATGATCCAACAAATGGTGACAATTTGATCTCTGGTTCCTCTGCCTTTTCTAAATTCAGCTTGAACATCTGGAAGTTCTCAATTCATGTACTGTTGAAATCTGACTTGGAGAAATTTGAGCAATACTTTGCTAGCGTGTGAGATAAGTGCAATTAAGTGGTGGTTTGAACATTCTTTGGCATTGCCTTTCTTTGGAATTGGAATAAAAGCTGACCTTTTCCAGTCCTGTAGGCACTGCTGAGTTTTCCAAATTTGCTGGCATATTGAGTGCAGCACTTCAAAGCATCATCTTTTAGGACTTGAAATAGCTCAGTTGGAATCCCAGCTTTGTTAGTAGTGATGCTTCCTAAGGCCCACTTGACTTCTCATTCCAGGATGTCTGGCTCTAGGTGAGTGATCACACCGTCATGGTTGTCTGGGTCATGAAGATCATTTTTGTATAGTTCTTCTGTGTATTCTTGCCACCTCTGCTTTATATCTTCTGCTCCTGTTAGGTCCATACCATTTCTCTCCTTTATTGTGCCCATCTTTGCATGAAATGCATTTATCTCTTTTATTTTTTGACAGAAGTATTTTAGTTTTATACTTTTATATACTGATGCTAACTGATATATTATCCTTTGCAGCACTCAACATTAAAGTTTTAAACCAAGCTCTTTTATCCCTTTTACTGAGTTTGAAATAAAGACACTACTATTGTCTGTTTAGACACTATTAATAAGTAACCCTTCAAAAAGTATCATGTTTTTGTGTTTTACTTCTTCTTCCACAAAGGAGTTGTGGAAGTGATGTTTTAAAAAGTGATGTTTTTAAAGTCGAGTTCAACCAAAGGTAGGAAAAATTAGATAACAGATTGTGTAATGAAGTTAAGACTAAACCTAGACCCCCAGAGTCCTGAATTATTCCATCAAAAGTAATATCTGTTAGAAATGTTGAAATGCTTTAATTCTGCTTTAGTAGGATTCTTAGAAGCGGGTTCTAACAATCACTGCATGTGTTTTTTCCCCCAACTTAAAAATGTCAGACCTACAGAGCACCACATACCTTGATTAACTTTTTATCATATTTGTTTTTCCAGAAATCTCCGTGTCTTAAATGTCACATCTGACTAGGGAAAAACAGACTACCTAAAACAGTCAGTGTCTCTGAATTAAGATAGTTCCTGGAGAGATTTATTACTCTCCAGTTAGACTTACCAAATTCTGCTATTTATGAAATGGTACATGTACAAATAGAAATCTGTCTCAACAGAAAATTACTTTCTACTCAGAATTGGTCACTTTGGAATTTCCTGGTGGTCCATGGTTTGGACTTCGTGCATCCACTGCAGGAGGCATGGGTTCAGTCCCCGGTCTGGGGATTAAGATCCTTATAGCCTTGTGGTACAGCCAAAAAAACTGACCACAACTAAATGAAATACAGTATCTTGGATCCTGGAGGAGAAAAAAAAAAATCAGTGGAAAAACTGGTGACAGCTGAGTAGAGTCTAGAGTTTAGGTAACTGTAGTGTGCTGATGTCAATGTCTTAGTTTAGCAAAACAGTGAGATGATGAACTCTGTACTATCTTTGCAAATTTTCTGTAAATCTAAAATTACTCCGAAATTAGAAGCTTGTGTTTTAAGGGAAAAAATTTATTGAGGAATTTCAAAGGTTAAAAATACACTCACAAGAGACTTACATCCTAATTACTTTATAAATGCCAGCTATTTACAGTGAGATTCACTGGCAGGAAAATTTTAAACCTCAGCATGTATTTGCACTGTTTAACCACTAGGTGGCAGCAAATGCCTCTGTGCACTGTGCCTAATGTGCTCATCTTTTTTGTTTTTAAAGGCTTTGTCACAACAAACAGACTAAGGTGTACCTCCCAGAACCGCCTTTTCCTCATGCTGAGGTAAGAAAATGGAATCACTAGGTCAGAGCAAGTAAGAAATGTAGGTAAAGATATGTGGGTGGAAATAGCAGATCATTAGAATTAAGAAATGTGGAGATAAACTGATACAGCCTTCTGTTTGCCTTGTAAGGTGGCGTGAATATGCTAACTCAAGATGTGTTACTTTCTCTTCTTATTAACACCTTACATTTCCAGTATGTTGCTCAGTTCATAGTCTACTTCTGTTGCATTGACTGGGTGAGGAATTTTATTCTAGTATCTACTACTGCCTTTTTGCATAATAGATTTACTTATTGTCAAAGTCTTCCTACGAGTTGGTTGTGTCTTAGTATAAGGGCTTCCCAGGTGGCACTAGTGGTAAAGAACCCACCTGTTAGTGCAGGAGACGCCAGAGACATGGGTTCAATCCCTGAGTCAGGAAGATCCCCTGGAGAAGGAAATGGCAACCCACTCCAGTATTCTTGCCTGGAGGATCCCATGGACAGAGGAGCCTGGTGGGCTACAGTCCTTGGCGTTGCAAAGAGACATACGACTGAGCAACTAAGTTATGTTTTTTAGTATAAGATACTAAACATAGCTTATGTCCTTGGTATAAATATTTAATGATGAAAATGACAACATTTCAATTTAAAAAACAGAAAAATTCCCCCTTCTTCACAGAACCAGTCGTGTTTTTATACGGCTGTGTGTGCCCAGTTTCGTGACTACTTTTGTTTTTCACCAAACAGTAAATGATGAACCTTTCTCTGTGTGCCTCACTGTTATTGCTGCTGCCTAATATTTCATAGCACATCATATGAACGTCTTGTAGTGTTCTTGGCTTCCGTGGTGGCTCAGGTGGTAAAGAATCCGCCTGCAGTGCAGGAGACCCGAGTTCAATCCCTGGGTCAGGAAGATCCCTGGAGAAGGGAATGGCAACCCACTCCTGTATTCTTGCCTGGAGAATCCCATGGACAGAGGAGCCTGGCAGGCTACAGTCCATGGGTTCACAAAAGGGTCGGACATGACTGAGCAACTAACACTTTCACACATACAGAAAGCTCACCTTTGATATTAGAAGTCAGGAGAGTGGTCATCACAGAGACAACCGTGGGGGCGGGCAGGGCCTGGAAGCGGACAAGGGGCGTTTCTGAGGAGCCGGTGATGCTGTTTCTTGATGTGCCAATGGGAACACGGATGTTTTCGTTTTGTAAAAATGCCATCCAGTTAGGTACATCTGTGCAGGTACTTATGTATAGGGATTTCACTGACTGACTTATTATGCAATTAACTATTTGACTTGAGTAAATTGCAACAAATGTCCTGCTAATTATTTTAAATCTTACTACTGTTTTCCTACTCCCAAGGAGGGGTCTTTCATTAACTAAGACGTCAAGTGGAAGGTTTTGAGCAAGTTACTTGCAGTCCTCATACTGTCTGTTTCTGTTTTTAATTCTCTTGGCTGCACCACGTGGCACCTGGGATCTTGGTTCCCCAGCCAGGGATTGAACCTGCGCCCCCTCCTTGGAAGGCAGAGTCTTAACTGGGCCTCCAGGGAAGTCCCATGCAGCCCTCGTACTGTCTTTTGAGGGGTTGGGAGGGCAGTGCTAGGTCTTTGCTGCTGCACGGGCTTCACTCTAGCTGCGGAGAGCGGGAGCTACTCTCTCATTGCAGGCTCCGGCTTCTCCTTGCGGTGGCTTCTCTTACTGCAGAGCACAGGCTCTGTGGTGCAGGAGCTTCAGCAGTTGCGGCTCCCACGCTCTAGAGCTCAGGCTCAGTAGTTGTGGCGCACGGGCTCAGTTGTCCCGTGGCATGTGGGATCTTCCCAGATCCGGGATAGAACCCATGTCGCCTGCACTGACAGGCGGATTCTTTACCACTGAGCCACCAGGAAGGCCCCCTCATACTGTCTTAACAGCCGCCAAGGCTTTTGCAAACTCTGTCATTACTACAGTGAAACTCAGGGTAGAAATCTAATCGTGTCAGAACATTAAGTGTGGCAGAACATGCTCGGTGGTGGCTTTACACTGAAAGTGTACCTGCCTCTTCCCTAGTAACAGTTCGCCTTTCCTTAGAACTTGATCTCCAAGGGTATTACCATGTTCTTACCCACAAGTTTGTCACGAATGACCTTTGTCCCACTCACAGCTAGGGATGGGAAAAGACCCAAGTTGCACAATCAGGGTTCCTAATACGTACTTATTGATATTAGGGCGTGATGGAATTGATAGCCAGTGTCACGTGACCAGTGTCCATGAGAAAATACACTTCTGCCTTTAGTACTGATGAAAAACTGCTTTACAGAATTCCTGCCTGCAGCTCCACTGCCTGTGTAGTTTAGACCTTAAAACAGCACAGAGATAATTCTGGATTGTCAAAAAGGTGGTAAGTCAGCTGGAAAAGTAGATATAATGGGGGGAAAAAATCAGAGCGCCTAAAAAGTGACTAATGTGCAAAGACCTACTGCTCTTCTTCGATTCCCAGTCATCTCTTTGACATGTGTGGGTACAAGAGAACTGGTCCTTTAGCCAGCCATTTATCCATTTAACTGGGGTGAGTAATGCTTTGGGCCACATAGGTTATAAAAAATGTCAGTTTTATTAGTATGTAACTAGGAAGTAAGAATGCAATGAGTGTTCCATCTTTACTATTCGTATCCCAGCCAGGCATGTGAGCCCTGATTAAGACCTCCAGGGTGGTCTTGCTAATGAAAGCAGTCTCTTAGAATTAAAGGTTAAGTCTTTCAGAGTAAAGAAAGTTGGGTTTCCCTTTGGGAATGGCCCCATTCTTGCCTCATCCTCACTGTTGGGATGGCAACAGGTGGGCTTGGAGTTGTTGCGGGCTCCCCTCGTATGCATTAGGAATGACTACAGGATCGAGAAATGTCTCACACCAATTCTTTATCCATCAGACAGCATCTCAGGGCAATGTTGTTGTTGTCATTTAGTCACTAAGTCATGTCTGAGTCTTTGAGACTTCATGGACTGTAGCCCGCCAGGTTCCTCTGTCCATGAGATTTTTCAGGCAAGAATACTGGAGTGGGTTGCCATTCCATTCTCCGGGGGATCGTCCTGACCCAGGGATCAAACCCAGGTCTTCTGCACTGCAGGCAGATTCTTTACCACTAAGCCTCTCAAAGGCAATACTAGTTGATACTGAGGGTCTCTGAAGTGTGGGTGTTTGTCATCTGACTTGTTGGTGCCAGAGTGAAGCAGTGGGGCTGGGGCAGCATGAAGAACTTCTGAGCCGTGTCACAAGAGGCCATCTGTGGTGCTCACTGTATATGGTGTTGTCTTGGGTCAGGCCTGATTGGCAGGAGAGTATTTCCAGGGGTTGTACTGAAAAGAGGACCTTTATGGTTCAGAACATCCACTTTTTGAGACAGGTTTGAAACCGTGCATGGCCTGCTCCTCACCGCAGCTCTCTGTCGGGAGGACGTCACGCCTCCCGCGCACGCTTCTGAAAGCCTTGGTCCTTGTGCTTCGGTCCCCACGGTGACGTAACACAGCTCCACCTTCCCAAGCGGTGGTCCTGTGCTGGTAAACGAGGTTACTGTGTGAGGTGTTAGTTGTTGACAGAACTCAGTGATGCTCAGAGTTTGGGAAAGTTACTTGTACTTCGAAGACTTCTGGGGGACTTCTGGGCCTGGGGCTCAGAGTGTCAGGAAGCTATAAAGGAAGGGTTAGACGGAATCCAGCCAGAACAGCCTGAATGAAAGTTTCGAATAAGTATGACACTTGTAGAGCTTCCCTGGTGGCTCAGATGGTAGAGAATCTGCCTGCAATGCAGGAGACCCAGGTTTGATCCCTGGGTCAGGAAGATCCCTTGGAGAAGGGAATGGCTACTCACTCCAACATTCTTGCCTGGAGAATTCCATGCACAGAGGAACCTTGCGGGCCACAGTCCATGAGGACACAAAGAGTCGGACACGACTGAATGACTAACACACATATAGACCAGTGTTACCCAAAGACCCATCGTTGGAGAAGGTCACATTGTAGGTTAAAAACCTGTATCCTTATCTTGTATTTTTAATGTTCTCCACTCACTCTGACATGCAGCAGTCCTTCCTTCATGGGCAGGCTAACATCTCTTCCTGTGCTTTTGACACGTGCTCTAGCTCATTCAGACCAACAAGCTGAAGCACTACCCCAGCATCCATGGAGACTTCAGTAACGACTTCAGGCAGCCGTGCGTGGTCTTCACTGGACACCCCTCCCTCCGGTTCGGGGACGTGGTCCATTTCATGGAGCTCTGGGGCAAGTCGAGTCTCAACACGGTCATCTTCACAGGTGAATCAACCAGCAAACAAAACCCTGTGCTTCCCACTGGGACCATCCCTGAATACCTGTAGGATGTTACCTACCACGTAGAGACCCCAGGAAGAATTGACAGTAAGGTGTAAATATGATACTGTTGTTGTTGTTGTGTCCGACTCTTTGTGACCTCGGGGACTACAGCACACCAGGCTTCCCTGTCCTTCACCATCTTCCGGAGCTTGCTCAGACTCATGTCTGTTGAGTCAGTGATGCCATCCAACCATCTCATCCTTTGTCACCCACTTCTCCTCCTGCCTTCAGTCTTTCTCATCATCAGAATCTTTTCCAGTGAGTCGGCTCTTTGCATCAGGAGGCCAAAGTATTAGAGCTTCAGCTTTAGCATCAGTCCTTCCAATGAATATTCAGGACTGATTTCCTTTAGGATCGACTGGTTGGATCTCCTTGCTGTTCAAGGGACTCTCAAGAGTCTTCTCCAACACCACAGTTCAAAAGCAACAATCCTTTAGATCAGTATTCTGTTGTAAATACGAAAGGATAAATCACCAGCAGGCGGAGGAGAAGAACAAACAAAGTGTCCCATTAGGTGACTGCACTGGACAGGGCTTTCATAGCTGTTTTTGTAGATTTTGTCCCCGAGACAGGTTTCTGGTCTAGAACTGCTGTTGACAGGATTTTGTAAGCTATTCAAAAACTGCAGGAATTCCAGTGATCAGTGTCGCTTCACCCTTAAGGAATTACTGACTGAGATGGATCTTTCTCCTTAGGTTATAGTTTGCTCTGGCTTGGGGTTTTACTTAATCATTATCTTATCAATCAGGGTCTTCAGATAGTCTTGGGATTTGAAACTCTCATAGGCATTGAAGTAAAGAGCCTTGATATGAAATCTAGGCGGAGTTACTGTAATCTCAGCCAGGTTACTCGCCTCTGTAAGATGAGACTGTAGGTGGCTCCTCCTCGGGCAGCTCTGTGCTTTTAGTGAAATGTTATAAGGAAGGAGTTCTTACAAGGCCTGGCCCAAAAGCCTGGGGAGAAAGGACCGGTTGCCTTCTGGGAGTTTTCTAATGACTTTTAAGACATGAGTGGTGGAGGAGTCTAGTTATGCCCAAAGCCTTGGGGCCAGGTGGCCCCTTCCCTGTGCTCAGCAGTGGGGCCAGCCAGAGACCACCAGGAACATCCCAGTAATCAAACAGACTTGGGTGCTGACTCTGCAGTGAGTTGGGGAGACTGCCAGGGGGAGGCGGGAGGCTTCACAGGACATGGTCAAAAGAACTTACAGGTTGGGCCTTGGGTGGGGTGATCTTGGAGATGGGCTCATTGCTCCAGCTTGGTGTCATCAGGACTGGAAGTAGTTCTCTGGTTGGACATCTTGATTCTTGTCTAGAGGGTTAGAAGAACAGAGCCAGGACAGGGTGGCATTTGCTTGTTTTGAGGTTTGGACAGGGTTGTGGTCTTGCATTCAGGCATGACTACAGAGGGCCTTGTTTCGGTCTTGATCCATGGTGGTCACCGAGCAGCCTTTTGTGACATCGGCATCGTGTGGGATGGTTTGTGTGCAGCGGGAGGACGTCGCCTGGCCTCGAGTGACGGAAGCACTCAGAGGAGCAGCTGGTAGGGGCAGCTGTGCTCCGTCCAGGCCCCCTGTTAGCCACAGGCAGAGGAAGCCAGGCTGTAAGGTTCACACCGCCCAGAGCCTCACCATTGATTGCCAGGTTCGGCTAAACAGGAAGTCATCCGGAGAAGGCTATCAGCAGTAGGACTAAGAGGGAGCTCCTGTTCTTTCTGAGGGATGTTGGCTCTGATGTGACAGTGGGCACAGTAGGACAAGGCGCAGAAGAAGTGTCACGAGACCAGAAACTTCCCTTCAGCCAGCTGAAAAGAAAGCAAGGGCTACATGACTGTCCGTACGTGTGTCACCCAGCATTTGTCTGGGTCAGGAATTTATATTTAAACTGGTGTGCTGCACTTCCAGAGCACAAGCTGTATCATTTACAGTGTCTGCTAGGTTCTGGGACACTTTTCCTGGTTGTGTGACCCCTGGGAATTGTATCCATACAGTGGATACTCAGTATCCATCAGAGAGAGATGGTCATCCCCCAGGCAGGTCAGGCTGCTTTGGGGGTTTCTGGGTTCTTCTTGGGTAGACAGGATCCACCGGAAGAGTGAGCATTTAGAAACCTGGAAGCTCTGTGCCTTCTCCAGAGTTCCCCGGGGTAAGGAGCAGTGCGTGGAAGCCGGGGGCTACGTATGGGAAGTGGTGTCCTCATGGGGCACAGGCTGTGTCAGGAACCTACAGGTCATTTTTCATGCCAGGACTAAGCCAATGCTTTTGGCCCGAGGTGGGCAGCTTTCTCAGTTAGAGTAAGCAGTCCTTGGCAGGCCAGCTCCAGTGGGGCTCCGCAGAGAACAGGCCGGCCAGTGAGGCAAGGACGGTTCCTGGGCGCTGGACAGGCACTACGGATGGGCCAGCAGCCTCAGCACAGGCGTCTTGTTGACACAGGTCACGATCCTTCTCTTTCTTCTTTGCATCCTGTCGAGTAGGAGGCGTGGGACTTGTCTCTTGCGTGGGGGTGATCTTTGAGCTCTTGCTTTGAGTGGCCTGGGCCGGACTTCTCCACTGTGAAGTCACCACTTTTGTATTAATCAGTATCTCTTGGGGGACACTTTGAGGCTGTCTATTCATCTGGTCCTCCCCAGAGGTTTATCTAATTTTCCCAGCATCTATTGATGATTCTGGTCTGAATAAATTATTCCTGCGATGGCTGCCAACGCATGACTTTTTTTTTTTTTTTTTTTTTTCCAATTTCATGGTTTCTTCTACATTTGTTAGTTGGCATCTTGTTGCAAAGAAGAGCTTTCTTCTCTCCCTCATTTACTTAGGTATCCCTTCATTGTCTCATCTCTCTCTGTCAGTGTTGAAAACCTCGAGTTCACACTCCTGCCTGCAGTTCCACGTCCGGCCTGCAGCGCTTGGTCCGGCCTCTCCCTCTCTGCCCAGCGATCACTCCTCTCCCCCCAGTCAGGACTCTGTCTCCTGTACCCGCAGGGCCTTTGCTGTCTTGCTGTCCATCCGCTGGGCCTTGGGCATGCCAGCCGCTTCCTCACATGGCCGCACGTCTATTGCTTTCATTTTTAACACTTACTTTCTTGGCTGCACCAGGTCTTAGTTACGACCCGGGGGATCCAGTTCCCTGACCAGGGATCAAACCCAGACACCCTGCATTGGGAGCGCGGAGTCTTAGCCACTGAACCGCCAAGGAAGCCCCCGGCGCCTTCATTTTGAATTTCCTTTCTTGCGTTCCCCTTAGAACCCGACTTCTCGTACCTGGAAGCACTGGCTCCCTACCAGCCCTTGGCCATGAAGTGCATCTACTGCCCCATTGATACACGACTGAATTTCATCCAGGTGTCGAAGCTGCTCAAAGAAGTGCAGGTACAGGGGCGGGGCAGTGGGGGCCCACTGTGCCGCTTGCTCCCGCGTCTGTGCACTCTGCTCTGCAGACGAGGGCTAATGTCCTCACCCCCGCCCCCCAGCATGCTCGGCCCAGTACCCTCCAGGTTCCAGACTAGTGGGCTTTCCACCCTGAAAGAGGTTTCTCCTCTAAAAAAAAAAAATCAAAAGTGGAAGGAAAAGCAAGCCTAAGCAGTGTATTATTTTTGACAAGGACCACTTGTGTCCAGTTGGGTGGTATTTGGCCGAAGTAAACACTGGCTTCCTAATTATTTTTCTCCCAAGATAATAAAAGAAGACATTTATAAAAACAAAAACCAAAAAACTCTGACGTGGTGTGTCCTCCACAACTGAGGACACAACCTGGCCATCGCCCACTGCCTAGGACCTGGGGGCCTACAGGTCCAGACCGGAGACCCAGCCGAGCACAGAAAGCCACAGCTCTTCTTCGCCAGCGAGTCAGGGTGCCAGTCAGTGCTGCTGAGGGACAGAGAGGCTGCCCTCCAGGGACTGGAGACCCTTTGAGAATGGGCCCTTGGATGTCACCCTCAGGCTTAAATAGAGGGAGAAAACAAATGCACGAGACAAAGGCAGTAAATCCCTTGCTCATCACCATGGCTTTCCTTGAAACTTCCGTGCTTCTCCCCCAACACTGTGGTCACTGGTGACTTGGGTTTGAGAGGATGGGAGCTCAGCACGGCCCTGTGGTGAGCCTGGGTGGCGTCTGGGGAGGGTGAGGTCAGGACTGGGCCTGCTGCCGCCTCACGCCCTCCTTCCCCCAACCCCTCCCTCTCGATCCTCAGCCCCTCCACGTGGTCTGCCCCGAGCAGTACACCCAGCCACCCCCGGCGCAGTCCCACCGCATGGACCTCATGGTGGACTGCCAGCCGCCCGCCATGTCCTATCGGCGCGCCGAGGTCCTCGCCCTGCCCTTCAAGCGTCGGTACGAGAAGATCGAAATCATGCCGGAGGTGAGCGTTGGGCTTCCCGGGGCTTCCCCAGGTTTCCGCTTGAGTCTGGAAGACTGTCCTGGGGTGGCTTTCTTTGCAGTTTGTGTCACACATGGATGAACCAAGGTACACAGACCCTTAGCAGGTAAGCGGGAAGCGGGCTGAGCTTTTCAGCTGCCTCTTTGGCTGCAGCAAAAGTGAGCTAGCCCTTAGTGAACATCCAGAACGTCCAGCCCTTCGTGAACTCTGAGTTGCAGCATTTGGGATCTAGTTCCCTGTTTAGGGATCCAACCTGGGCTCTCTGCACTGGGAGTGCGAAGCTTCAGCTGCCGGACCACCAGGGAAGTCCCCTTCCTCCTGTTTCCAGTAATGAAGTAACAGATGTCAACACCAGGCCTGCTGGAGTGCCGCTTATAGTAAAGTTCAGTGTGTCACCCAGGGGGTCGGAGCCTGGAGAACAAATAATGCGGTTGTCAGCTCTGTCATTAGCCACCTTAGGCTTGTGGCTCTCTCGTCCTTCCTGGACCTCATTTGCCAGTGAGGCTCAGGTCTCACTGAGTTCAGCAGTAGATGGAGGACATGAAAGTGACCAAAAAGTAAGGAAAGTTTACATCCCTGCATGATCATCATTTGCATGCATTTTAGTAGAACGTAAAGATTTTATTCTGTGAAGATTTTGTCCTTTAATCCCAGTGAGTGTAGAGCCCCCAGCTGATCTGGGCCGTGGCGGTGCTGGGGCACGTGGCGCACGCCTTCCCGTGGGGATCGCAGCGGGGTACGCGGGGCCACTGTCGCCAGCAGCGGCAGCCTTGAGAACCTGTTGGAAATGCAGGTTTCTGCAGCCCCACCTCAGTCCTGCTGAGGCAGAGACTCCAGGTGAGGCCCAGCCTCTGGGTCTCTGCCAGCCTCCTTGTGGGCCTGATGCCCGCTAAAATTGGAGAACCACTGGTGTCAGAAACCAGGTGTCAGTGACCAGGTGTCAGTTTCCAGTGTGAAAGGCAAAAGTAAGGCAGAATTGGGTCTCCGGAGCCCAGGTGGGATCCCTGCTCCTCACCTGAGAACCAGCGCTCTGGACAGCCTCCTTTTGTTTTTAAGGCCCCTTGGCCTTCTCAGGCCTTGATTTGTATGACCCTGTCATAAGATTCATTTTTCCATAAAAGTGTGCTTGTTCATTCTAGAAAACTTGGGAAATAAGGAGGAAAAGGATACAGACAAAAAAAAAAAGTCAATCCTAGTTTGAATACCAAACATAATTACTATTCCAATTTTTGTGCATTTGCCTTGTCTGTTCACCGTGTTGTGGGTGTGTTTGAATCATGTATCATATAATCCCTTTGTCATGTAAAGGTAAGTATATTGTGTCATTCAAGATGGTCTATCGTGAATGTCTCATCATTTCACTGTTCCTGTATTGGTGGATATTTATTATTTCTGCATTTTCAAATTGCAAATAATACTTTTAGAAACATGCTTTAACATAAATCTTTGTGTGTGGGATGTAGAGAGAGAACTAGAAGTATCATTTGGTTTTGTCTGGGAAGTACAGGTGAGAGGAAGGAGTTAAAAGTCTGTCACGGTTCTTTCGGTTTTGCTACAGCTAGTGGATGCTCATCTCTCCCCCAGATCAGCTCCCTGGTAGACCCTCCTTCTCTCTCCCTGCTTGTGCAAAGCGGAAGCCCTGTCGTCAGCCCTCAGGGGCCTCCATTAAGAGAAAACCTCTGTTTCTGGGGTGGCCAGTGAATGCGCCCTCCTTCCCAGAGATGTCTTCACTGAGTCGTCTGTGGGCTCCGGATAGATTTCCCTGTGGCTGAGCTGCCACTTCAGAGTCTCCTTGGAGATGAATTTATTCCTGGGGCCGCCCAGGGAGAGTCCCCCGCCTGCTCAGCTCCCACACTGCAGTCTGTGAACCGCCCCAGGACAGGTCTTTGGCTTTACAGGTCTGCCCGGCAGCCTGACCTTTGTCAGCGCAGCGTCAGAAGGTAAACGGTATTTGTGAATGGGCGTGGCCGAGCGCCTAGAGCGCACGGATCTCTCAGTGGGAACATTTCACACTGTTACATTCTTTTCTCTTTTTAAAATTTTGTTTATTTTTGGCTGTGCTGGGTCTTGCTGCACGGGCTCCTCTCTAGCTGCAGCGTGCCGCTCTCCCGTTGCAGTGGCTTCTCCTGTTGCGGAGCGTGGCCTCTAGGGCACGTGGGCCTGGTAGTTGCGGCGCTGGGCTCTGGAGCGCAGGCGCCATAGCTGTGCACAGGCCCAACCGCTCTGCAGCATATGGGATCTTCCCAGATCAGGGACTGGACCCGTGCGTCCTGCACTGGCAGGTGGAATCCTTACCTCTGAGCCACCAGGGAAGCCCCCACCCACCCCCCCTTTTTTTAAGTTGAAGTACAATTGACCTGCCTTCCTCCATGTTAGTTCCTGGTGCATAATAACATGGTGATTCAGTGTATCTCTACATTACAAAATGATCACCACACTAAGTCTGTTACCATAATGGTACAGTATTATGGACTGCGTTTCCCATAATGTACATTTCATCCCCTTGAATCAGTCTCGGTCACCTATTTGAGAAATTGGTCATTGCCTCCCTTCTGGCAACCACCTATTTGTTCTCCTTAACTGAGTTTGTTTCTTTGTTTGTTCATTTGTTTTGCTTTTTAGGTTTCACTTGTCATAATACCCTCTGGGTCTATCCATGTTGTCACAGCAAAATTTCATTGTTTCTTTATGACTAATATCCCGTGTGTGTGTGTGTGTGTGTGTGTGTGTGTGTGTGTGTGTGTGGCATCTTCTTCATTCATCCATCAGAAGACACTTAGGTGGCTTCCATATCTTAGTTAGCTATAGTAAATAATGCTACCCTGAACACAGGGGTGCATGCATCTTTTCAAATTAGTGTTTTGTTTTCTTGGCGTAAATGCCCAGGAGTGGACTTGCTGGGTCATCTGGTAGTTCTGTTTTTAATTTTTTGAGGAACCGCCATACTGTTTCCATAGCACCTCCACCAATCTGCCACCCCACCAACAGTGCCCCCGTGTTCTCCTGTCTTATATTCTCACCACCAGTTATTTGCTGTCTTTTTGACAACCACCATTCTGACAGGTATGAGGTGACACCTCGTTGTGGTGTTGATATCCACTTGCCTGATGATTAGTAACTGGCCATCTCTATGTCTTATTTGGAAAAATGCCTATTCGGGTCTTCTGCCCATTTTCAGAGTGGGTATGTGGAGTTGTAGGAGTTCCCCGTGAATTCTGGATTAGCTGGTGCATCATTTGTAAATACTTTCTCCTTTACCGTAGGCAGCCTTCTTGTTTTATTGACCGTATCCTTCATTGTGCAAAAGCTTTTTTTTTTGATGCAGTCTCATTTATCTTTGCTCTTGAATCCCATACTTGAGGAGATACATCCAGAAATAAAATTGATAAAAGACCCATGTTGAAGGTGCCTGTGTTTTGTTCCAGGAGTTTCATGGTTTAAGGTCTTATATTTTAAGTCTTTAATCCATTTTAAGTTTGTTTTATGTGGTACAAGACTTTGCATATCGCTGTCCAGTCTTCCCAGTAACATTTATGGAAGAGACTGTCTTCCCCATTGTATATTCTGGCTTCCTTTGTCATAAATGACCATATAAGCATGTGTTAAAAAGACTTTGAATCACTGTATTTACATTTTCATTTGTCTCCAGGTATTTTCATTTCTTCTTTGATCCCCTCAGTGGCTCATTGTAGAGTAGCACATTGCTTAGCCTCCATGCACTTGTGTGAGTTCTTTTCATGTAGTTGATTTCCAGTTTCATAGCATTATGGTTGGAAAAGATACTTGATATGATTTCAGTCTTCTTAAAATCTGCTGAGACTTGTACTGTGGCCTCACGTTTGATCTGTCCTGGAGAATGTTCCACGTACACTTGGGTAGAAGGTATATTCTGCTGTTTGTGGACAGAATGTTCTCTCTCTCTATTAAGTCCATTTGGGCTAATGTATCATTTGAGGCCAGTGTTTCCGTATTGATTTTCTGTTTGGGTGATCCATTCACTGATGTAAGTGGGGCGTTAAAGGCTCCTGCTGTCATTGTACAACTTTCGGTTTCTCACCGTCCATCCCTGAGCTGGGCATGGTGGCCCAGCGTGGCCTCCTAACCCCTCACCCTGGGCAGCACGGCTGCAGCACCCTCTGCCCCCAGTTTACAGGGAACCTGACTGAAACCCCCGTCTTTGCTCCCAGCTTGCAGACTCGCTGGTGCCCATGGAGATTAAGCCTGGCATTTCCTTGGCAACCGTCTCGGCTGTGCTGCACACGAAAGATAACAAGCATGTTCTTCAGGTATCAGGGGAGGCTGGGCTGGGCTGCAAGAGGAACCTCCAGGGCCTGTGGGGACTGGAACCCTTCCTCCTGAGAAGGTGCCGACATTCCAGCCAGCTGCCAGGACAGTGCTGCCCACACCAGCAGATGGTAGAGGTCAGACTTCCTGAGGGACCAGATCTGAAGGGAAGGGCACTACTTATTTCTCTGGCTATGTGCCTTGGAGAGAGAAAAGAGAGGAGAAACAATTATTCATAGGGACGGGGTCGCCCACCATTCTAGAGCCATCACAGCTCCAGGAGCATCGGCTCCCCCAGTGGTGCTCAGGAGACAAACTCTCATTGGGTGTCCGTCCTGAGCCCGCAGGCATGAGGTGGGAGGGAAGGTAGACCCAACAGCAGACGCAGCCCCTGCCCTCGGGGGCCCCAAAGCAGTCAGGCCAAGGGCTGGGAACCGCTGTTTGGGCCCCCATCTTCACCCTTGTGGGGACCCCCGTCAGGGCTGGGCTCTGCCACTGTCGGATGACAGTGTTGTGTGCCCGTAGCAGCCGCTTACGGTGCTGGGCGCGGGACCAGGTCCTGACCCGCCATTGTCTTATTTAGGCCTCACAGAGTCCTCTACTATCACCACTGTAGGGGCAGTTGCTCTGCCCTTCGTTTTCTTGACGGAAGGACTGTAACCGGTCAGTCTGGCCCCACAGCCTGTGTCCTCAGCCCTGGTACCTACTGCTCCAGGCCCAGCTGCCAACGTGGGTTATTAAGAATTTACTTAGGAGCCTGGGGGGCTACAGCCCACGGGGGTCACAGAGTTGGACACGACTGAATTGAGTCGACTGAAAATTAAAAACGGATCTTGCTAAAAGGAAGGTGTCTTTGCCAGCTGAGGTGATGATTCTGTGGCTCGTTGGCTTTAGCTTGTGTGTACTGTGTGGAGATCCAGCTGGACAGCCCTGAACACAGGGCACAGCGGCACCGGGCCAGGCCCTGGCCCTCCCAGGAAGAGGGTCCCACGGGTGGCCTGCACCGACCTGGGGCTCCTAGGTGATTTCTTGACGAGACCCCTGTTTTCCTCCTGCCCAGCCTCCGCCCAGGCCCACCCAGCCCACAGGCGGCAAGAAGCGAAAGCGGGCAAGTGATGACATTCCAGACTGCAAGGTTCTGAAGCCTCTGCTGAGTGGCTCCATCCCTGTGGACCAGTTCGTGCAGACGCTGGAGAAGGTGAGCGCTGTAGGCTTGCGCATGCGCCGTCTGACCACGCTGGCGTCCCTCCCGGGAGTCCGTGCGCTGTCCCCGAACCAGGTGGGAGCTTTAGAGTTAAGAGGGGAGCTGACCTTCCTCCCCCTACCCCACTACCAGGCTGCCACAAGACTGCGCCCCAGCCCCACTTCTTGTGGGAACCAGACCAAAGAGGAGCCTTTCTTCAGAAACAGCTGTGACACATCGGGCAGGGGGCAGGCCAGGAAAGAAGGGTCTGCCCCCTTAGGGCCCCACTTTTGTATGAGAAGACCCTTTGCATGGCCGGCTCAGAGGAGATGCCAGTGTGGTGTGGGATGAGGGGTCCTGATCCCCTGGCGCTCAGGGAGTGGGGCCAGTGATTCCCAGATGGGAGAGAGAAGCAGGCGGTCATGGTGGAGGATGGTGGTCCCTCCCCCAGGTCAGCACCCCTCCCACTCTTCCTCCCTGGTGGCTGGTGGAATAGATTTCATGACTACAAGTAAGAGGAAAAAGACTTTATTAACCTGAAAGTGTTTTGTAATTCTGGCTTCAGAGACCACTGTTTTGGCATCAAAATTAGAGTCCTTGACAGAAAAGAGAAGCAATTGGCTAAAGATAGTATTTTTCATGCTGCTGCTTGCGGAAAGAACTGC
The DNA here is from genome assembly GCF_029378745.1 of Bos indicus. Classification (NCBI taxonomy): domain Eukaryota; kingdom Metazoa; phylum Chordata; class Mammalia; order Artiodactyla; family Bovidae; genus Bos; species Bos indicus. The sequence continues at coordinate 9,807,082 of NC_091767.1, forward strand.
AGTTAGCACTAGAAACTATTCCAGGAAAAGAGATTTTCTTCTAAGTTAGTTACTGCCTTTTGTCCAGACTAACTCAGTACCTCAGTGCTTTCCAATCTTAAAGGCTTTGTCTTTGTTGGGCTCCCCTGACCCCTAGAGATGTGGGGACACCCCTTGGGGACCCCGTGTGCTGTGCACACACCAGCGTTCCTCCTGACCATGTCTTGCCCCCGGCTGTACTGATGGGACTCACACTTCACTTGTTTCTTGAAAACTTGAAACACCTTGCTTTCCCAGAAAGATCTTATTTACTTCTGTCTGGCTCTCCCAGGAGTTGATCTCTAGGACCCGACTATTTCCCACTCCAGTTTCTGCCCCGATCTCCTCATGCAGGAGGAACATCCCTTTCTGCGCCAAAGACGGAGAACCTCCCTAGGTCATGATTATTACCTATCTTGTGTCCTTCTCAGGCAAATCATTCTTCTTTCCACTTCTTTTCTTCTTTCTCAACTTTACATCTAATGTGTAAGGAAATTCTGAGTTAGCATGGGAGGGGGCCCTGGAGAAGTATTGGATACACTGCTTCGTCTTCCCCTTTGGCAGGGACTTGCCAGATCACAAGGTCACTGGTACCTGTGGTGAGGAAGGCATCTTCCTGGGACAGGGTGGAGGGTTTTTACAGGTGTGGCCCAGAGGCTGGGATGGAACGCCCAGCCTCCTCAACCCAGGTGCCTTGATGTGCTCCTCAGATGATACACAAAAGCTTAAGCAGGTGGTAGGAATTCTGTTGTGTTTTGTATGAGATTTTTGCATGGTTGGGAGCTTCACCTGGAATTCTATTGCTGTAGTAGGTCCTGGGACTGCTCTGAAGAACTGTATTGAGGAGAGTCCAAAATGCCAGTTTCTAGAATGTTCAGTGTAGCCAACGCTGGAAAGGAAAGTGAAAGCGTTAGTTGCTCAGTCGTGTCTGACTCTTCGCAATCCCATGAACTGGAGTCCGCCGGGTCTCCTGTACTGCAGGCCAAGTCCTCACTTACCGTGTGAGCCACCAGGGAAGGAGCATCTCAGACGCTAAAATGCCTTCCTGCCCCTTTTCTCTTGGTGCAGCACGGCTTCAGCGACATCAAGGTAGAAGACACAGCCAAGGGCCATATCGTCCTGCTGCAAGAAGCCGAGACCCTCATCCAGATTGAGGAAGACTCGACCCATATCATCTGTGACGACGACGAGGTGCTCCGGGTCCGCCTGCGGGACCTGGTCCTCAAGTTCCTTCAGAAGTTCTGAGGGGAAGGCCCATGCCGCCTCCACATCCCCGGACCCCTGCGTCCTCCACAGCAGCTGCCAGCCCCCAGCGGAGGAAGGGAAGACCCGCAGCTGGTGGGTCTCGGTGGTGGTGGGCTCTGGCTCGAAGAACAAAGAAGCGGCTTTTGAGATACCTTCTCAGGAGTTACAGCCAGAACCTCGCAGTCTAGATTCTCAGCACTGTTTGAGGAAAGAGCTCTCCCTTTAAACTTTAGGCATGTGTCCTTCCCAGGCCTGCATAGCCAGGTAGGTAAGGCAACAGGCTGAGGAGGAGTGAGAGTCACAGCAGCTTTGCGTCGGGTCAGTGGTGGGAGGAACGTGAAAGATGACTTGTGGCCTGTTTGTCACAGTTTCACAGGCCTCAGGCAGAGCAACTGGTCTTTGATTTTATTTTGTTGTCTACAGTGCTGTACCTGGTAAGAAAGACGATGCCAGGAAATTAGCAAAGGTTCATTTTCTTTTATAATGTGAGCTCATTTTGTTAATAAAATTTATTTTTTTATAGAAGTAGCTGTGTTCTGTTGAACCTAGGATTTATGCATTCACTTAGCATCTATGAAAAGATATGAAAATATACAGAACTGAACTTGGCAAATTTTAGTTTGGTGTGTGCATTAATGTATTTCTTCAGTTGTATAAAGGGGTGCTTAACTTGATCTGAGCTGTATCTGTATGGAAAACAGCAGCACAGACCGCTAACACTGACCTTGGCCTTCTGGGGGAGGGCCTGAACTAGGCTCCACTCGCCTGTCACTGCCCTTCCCACAGATTGTCCGCATGCCTGCACATTAAACTCAGACGCCTGCATCTGCAATAATGGAATTGTTGGAAACAGGTATTTACCAGCTTCCATCTAGTCTAAGATAGCGTCAGTTGTCACACTCATGCCAGCTCTGTATTAAGATGTGGGGGTGGGGAGTAGCACGCAAGTCTTAGAACTGACCTACAGCAGAAGCAAATGCTTACCATCTTTTCAAACTGGTTGAAATTCAGTTGGAAGTCAGTCCTCCAGCCTGGGCAGCAGCAGAGCATCACAGCAGGCTTGAGTGACCCAAGAACTGTAGCATGTAAAACTCTACCTGCTCAGATTTTACAGAGAGTTGACTGTCAGTTCTCTCTCTGAAATGGCCCTGTCCCTGGGAAGCAGTTCTTCCTTAGAGAAGGGAAAACACAACTTCATTTTTGCCATCTCCAGCTGGGCCAGCCTTGGTTGGATACAGACATGTTTCCACAGGTTTGTGCTTCCCAAGGTACAGGTCACTCCAGTCGAGGGGCCTCGGGTGTGTCCACAGTAAACAGTGGGGGAAGATGGACATCGCAACAGATGGACATGCCAGGGCTATGAAAATTTAGCTCGTGCTTAGGAGAGTTGTAAATATGCGGCACATGAAGGCATGCTTCCTAACAAAATTTGAGAGGAATCAAGGTAAGGTTTTTTAAAGTTTTCTTAACATCTTGAAAAATGCAAAGCAGCATAAAATAGAAAGAAATCAATGTCCTCTAACAGTGAGTGACATGCCCAGGAATGGCTTGGGTTTGTCCAAGCTGTGGATTTCTGTTAAGGGCTTAAGTAATCCCAGGGAATCAGTTCCAAGGTCTTACTCGAGAGAGGGTCACTAGAGAGACACACACTCTGTGAGTGTAAATTAGTTGATAGACTGTTGGGCAGGAAATAATTAGGAAATTATGAAGGTTTCGGCTATCATCACCACCTACTTCATGGCAGAAGCCAGTCAAGAAGACACGAAGAATCATTTGTTAGAGCAGAGAAAATCTAGATCCTGCCCTGCAGAGCGTTAGGAGACAGCGTGTATGAATAACTGCCTAGAGTCTGGGTATCTGGATACCAAACCAGACCGGTGAGAAGATGACCCAGAAAAAAACGGTGGGACCTGCTGTCGGAAGCGCAGCCCATTGATACCAACCTGGGGCAGAGGCTGATGTTTAGAAAAATGCTAATAAAATCTAATGATTAACCTCGTGATGACATAGTAATTGAAAAGCCATTAAAACCAGTGAGAAGGAACCCGGTTTTCTCACTTCTTTGCTTTCTGTAAAACAGCATCTATTGCCGTGTAGCAAATTATCCCGTTTAGTAGCTGAAAACAGAGAACATCTAAGTGCTGGACAAGGAAACTGAGGTACAGAGGGTGACTTTCCCAAAACCCATCGCCAGCAAGTGGTTTCTGCCTCACTGTACCATCATGTGTGACCACCAGGGATCACAGAGCTGGCGAAGAGGAGACAGCCCTGTTCATTCCTTTTTAAGTAAAGGTAACAAACTACTCTTCTTGACCCCTGGACGGCTTGAAGCTTTGGGGCCTCACAGTTGTCCTATTAAGGCAGAAGTTGGCTTTTCCAAACTACAGGCTTACCTTGGAGATACTGTTAGTTTGCTTCCAGACCACGACAATAAATCTCAATAAAGCAAATCACATGAATTTTTTCATTTCCTAGTGCATGTAAAAGTTACATTGATATTGCAGTCTATTAAATGTGCAAGAGCATTTTTTTTAAGTGTACAGACCTTAATTTAAAAGTAATGCTGTTGGAAGCATGGCATCGATGGGCTTGCTCGACACAGGGTTACCACAAACCTTCGATTTGTTAAAAAAAAAAAATGCAGTACCTGCAGAGAACAATGAAATGAGGTTTACCTGTACAATGAAGTATCAACAGAAATGAGAGTGAAGAAACCTCCAAAGCTGTATGATCACGTATTCACGTGAGCCCAGCAGCCTGGTGAGGAAAGGGGGCCCAAGTCCAGTGTTTCCCCAACAGCCACGAGGCAAGTTGAGTGCCGTCTCACCGTCTCATGCCACACTGTGAAGGCAGAAAACCTCAGTGCTCACAAACTCACTGCTGTGCAACTGTGGGCAAATAACATTACTCTTTCAAACCTGCTAGTTTAGTCACTCAGCCATGTCCAACTCTTCGCAGCCCCATGGACTGTAGCCCGCCAGGCTCCTCTGTCCATGGGATTCTACAGGCCAGAATACTGGAGTGGGTTGCCATTTCCTTCTCCAGGGGATCTTCCCAACCCAGGGATCGAACCTGGGTCTCCTGCACCGCAGGCAGATTCTTTACCACTGAGCCACCAGGGAAGCCCTAGAATGCGGTAAAAATAACCAATTACAATTCTGAAGGAAGGTACCACTGAATTATGGAGATGGATAGTGTAGAACTGAGGCAAACTCGTCTAGTCTTGCTGAAGGCTGCAGCCAACACTGTTCCTGGATCACATTTTAGACTTAATCACATCGTAAAAGCATTTCACCATCTATAGATTCAATGCAATTCCTCTCAAAATTCCAGTTGCAACTTTCAGAGAAGAAAAAAACTCTAAAATTTGTATGGAAGCACAAAAGATCCTGAATAGCCAAAAAAAAAGTAAAAGAAAGCTGGAGGCACAGTTCCTCATTTTAAGCTTAATAAAAGCTCATAAAAACAGACACATGGGCCAGTGAAACAAAATTGAGAGCCCAGAAATAAATGCACACATACACATACAGTCAACTAATATCTGACAGGGGAGTCCATAAGACTCACTGGGGAAGGAACAGTCTTTTCAGTAAATGGCATTGGGAAAATTAGATAACCATGCACAGAAGAATGAATTGGTCCCCCTCCCCCTTATACCACTCATAAAAATTAACTTGAAAGAATAAAGACTTACACGTAAGACCCAAACTGTAAACGTGTTAGAAGAAAACGGGGAAAGCTCGACACTGGTCTTGGCAACAATTTTTGGCAATGACACCAAAAACAAGCAACAGGGAGAAATCAACAACTGGGACGAGTAGCAAACTAGAAGGAACTCTGTGCATGGCAAAGGGACCCAACAAAGTGAAAAGGTGATCACATGGGAGAAGATATTTGCAAACTAACTGATAGAGGTTAATAGCTAAAATATATAAGGAGCTCATAGAAATCGATTGCAGAAAACCACCTCACTTAAAAATGGGCACAAGGCTTGAATGTACATTTTTCTGAAGACATAGGGATGGCCAGCAGGCGCACAAAAAGGTGCTCAACACGATGAGCCATTAGGGAAATGGAAATCAAAACTCAATGAGGCACCATTTCACACGGGTCAGCATGGCTACTACCAAGAGATGAGAAATACCAAGTCTTGTCAAGGATGTGCAGAAAAGGGAACCTTCGTGCACTACCGGTGGGGGTGTCAATTGGTGCAGTCACTATGGAAAAGAGCATTGCTGTTCCTCAGAAAGTTAAAAGTAGAACTGCCATATGATGCAGCAACCCCAATCCTGGGTATATACTCCAAGGGAATGAAAAGTTACCCTGAAGAGATTGCTGCATCCCCATGTTCACCGTAGCATTATTCAAAATAGCCACGACACGAAAACTGAAGTTTCCCTTGATAAAGGATTTTTTTAAATGTGGGACATACACAATGCACAATATTCAGCCATTAAAAAGAAGGAATTCCTGCCTTTGACAACAACATGGATGGACCTTAAGGGTGAAATGAAATGAGTCAGAGAGATGCCAGCACTGTATGCCTCACTCACGGAGAATCTCAAAGATGAGGAGTGGTGGTTGTCAAGGGCCAGATACAAATGTCCAGCTAGAAGATAGCTAAGTTGTAGGGATCTAAGGGACAGGATTGTGACTATAATTAACGATGCCATAGGATATACTTGCAAGCTGCTGAGAGTAGATCTTAAAAGTTATTACCACAGAAGTGGCAATTATGTGACAGGACAGAGTTAACCTTATTGTGGTAATCATTTCTCAGTGTAATATGTGTATCAAATCATGTTGTACACCCTCAGCTTACATATGCTATATATCAATAACATCTCAATAAAACAGGGGGGACTTACATGTATTACACTTAAGCATTTTTTGAGTCATAGAACCACAGATCATTGAGAGGTGTTTTGCACACATCTTACCATTAAGCATGAAGAATATTTCTTCTTTCTCTTATATTGTTATTTGAAGCCACTGGGAGTGGGGGGAAGAGATAAGTCCTGTGCATGATCACTCTTATGCTAGCAGAATTTATCTTTTACACTTCTCTACAATAAACCATGGCAATATTTTCTAAGGCAGTTTATGTCTCCGTGGCATACAACTATGAAATCAGTCACAAATGAAAAGTAACTGTAATTCACATACTGTAATTTGGGTTTACCAAACACATTATCAACTAAAGGTTTCCTAAGATTACATAAATTTTTAACTAGATTACAATGTTCACAATACTTTCAAAATAAAGAACTTTGATGTTACGAAGCCTTTTCCAGTTATCTGTGGGCCCTTCTACCCCTCTGAGCATTTATTAACACCTGTTATATCCTGTGCATTGCTCGTCTCTGAGGACTTAGCTCACCAGAAGAACAGACCAGGTACAGGTTCCTCCCAGACTTCTCCCAAGGATACAGGGGCAGATTTCCAGGACTATGAGCAAAAGACTACTTACACAGAAAATCTTCAGTGCATGAAGCAGGGCAGCAAAGCCAGCGCTCTGGGACAACCCAGAGGGATAGGATGAGGCGGGAGGGGCATTCAGGACGGGGGGCGGGGGGGGAACACATGTATACCTGTGGCCAATGCATGCTGAGGTATCACAAAAACCATCACAGTATTGTAATTATCCTCCAAACAATTAAAAAAAAAAATCCCAACAACTACTAGAATTAGTAATATAATAAGTAATTAGAAAAAGAACTTTTTAAAAATCAGCAGTTCCACTCATAATAGTGTGAAAAGAGGTACTTAGGAATAAACTTTTGAAAAGATGCGTAAGATCTCTACATAAAAAGCCTCAAATTTTTTGATGATAGAAATTAGGGAAGATCTGAATACATGAAGAGAGAACAGCATGCTTATGGATTAGAGACTCAGTATTATTATATTTCAATTCTACCCACTGGTCTACAGATTCAATATAATCTCATCAAAATCCCATAACAGCAACAATAAACAACCCAGTTTTAAAAAGCTTTTTAAAAAAAATTTTATGTGGACCATTTTTTAAATCTTTATTGTTACAGTATTGCCTCTTTTTTCGTTTGTTTGTTTGTTTTGGTTATTTTGACCATGGCATGTTGGATCTTAGCTCCCCAACGAGGGATCGAATCCCCTGCCTTGGAAGGCAAAGGCTTAACCAGGGAAGTCCCCAACCGATATCTTTCCAATGGGCAAAGGACTTGAATAGTCATTTCTCTGAATAATAAATGCAAATGGCCAATAAGTACATGAAAAGGGACTGCCCATGGTTAGTCGTTAGGCAAATGTCCATCAGACCCTGGGTGAGGTGCACTCCACATCTATCTACTAGGATGGCTATGATTTTAAAATTATTAATTATAAAGCAAGTAATGGCAAGGATGTGAAGACACTGAACCCTTGTGTGTGGCTGGTGGGAGTATTAAATGGAACAGCAGCTGTGGGAAAACAGTTTGGCCATTCCTCAGAAAGTTAAATATTGAGTTCCCATATGATCCAACAATTCCACTCATTGGTATCTACACAAAAGAAATTTGTACATCCATGTTCATCACAGTATTTACAATGGCCAAAACATGGAAGTAACCCAAGTATCCATCAACAGGTGAATGGATAACCAGTATTTCATGCTGCAATTGTTTGTACACAAACAAGAAACCATTGTCCAACCATAAAAAAGAATGAAATTCTGATACATGCTATAAGATAGATGAACCTTGAAACATGCTATATTTAAAAAGCCAGACCAAAAAAGCTGTAATACTCTATGACTCCATTTATATGTTTGTCCAGAATAAACAAATTCATAGAAAAATAACGGAGGCTGTGTCAGGGGCTGGAAGGAAGGGGAAATGGAGAGTTCCAGCTTAATGGGCACAGCCTTTCTACCCAGAAGACAAAGTGCTAGAAATCGCTGGTGGTGATGGTCATACATCGTCAATGTTCTTACTGCCATTATACTGTATACTTAAAAGTGGCTAAAATGCCACATGTGAGTTGAAGTTAGAACACATCCTCTTACCATACACAAAAATAAATTCAGGATGAGGGTCTGAAGACTTAAACATAAGATGCGACACATAAAACTCCTAGAAGAGATGATAGGCAAAGAATTCTCATCACCGTCAATCCCACGCCTGGGCAAATGCCCAGACAAAACTCTAATCCAAAAGATACAGGCACCTGTATGTCCAGAGCAGCGCCGCTCACAACAGCCAAGACATGGAGACAGCCTAAACGCCTACTGGCCGACGGATGGATGACGATGCAGTGCATATATACAGGGGAATACTACTGAGCCAGAAAAATAATGCCATTGGCAGCAACACGGATGCAACCAGAGATTATCATACACGCTGCATGCAGTCAGAGTGAGAGAGAAATACCACATATCACTTATATGTGGAACCTAAATTATGACACAATGAACCTATCTATGAAATAGAAACAGAGAGAAGATATGGTTGTCAGAGGGGAGAGGTTTAGGGGAGAGATAGCGTGGGAGGTTAGCAGATGTAAGCTATTACATATGGAAGAGATAAACAAGATCCTACTGCACAGCACAGGAACTACATTTAGTATCCTGTGATAAACCATAATCAAAAAATATTTAAAAAATATATATATGTATAATTGAGTCCCTTTGCTGTACAGCAGAAATTAACATGGTAAATCAACTATACTTCAATTAAAAAATAAAAGTGGCTGAAATCATTTTAAGTTCTATGTATTTTATAAGAATTTTTAAAAAATTTAATTCCAGCAGGTTAGAAAAAAATTGACAAACTAATTCTAAAATTTATAGAAATACAATGTAACTATAAACACTCAAAGCAATTCTAAGAAAGATAAGCAAGTTAGAGAATTTATGCTACTTTTGTTTCAAGACAAACAAAAAAACTACATTTATCCAGACAGCCTGGTATTAGCAACAAATCAGTAACAGAAGAGAGAGCTCAGACAGTCATTATGTTGTCAAGAAAGGCCCCAATCAATTGAATGGAGAAAGGAAATTCTTTTTTAACAAGTGGAGCTGGAACAGCTAGACAGCCCCCCCCCAAAAAAATAGAACCTCGACCACTACCACACACCATACACAAGTATTAACCTGAGATGGAGCCTGGACTGTACAGCTTTTAGTGGAAAAATTAAAAGAATACCTTCATGATTTGGGTTAGGCACAGGGCTCTCAAGTCACAGAAAGCAACAAAAAAGAAAAAAAAAGTTATAAATTAGATCTCAGCAAAAAAGCTTCTGCTCATCAGAAGATACCATAAAATGGATAAGCAACCTCCAAACTGGGGGAATATCTACAAAACACATATGTGGCAATGCGCTCCAGTGCTCTGCTCTGCGGAGGCTCACAACCTGGTGTGGGGAGCACACCTATGACAGTGCCAGGGCAGCCCCCACAACAGGAGACAGTGGCGAGGGTGGGTAAGCAGCAACTTCTGAGCAGGGTGGGTTTCTTGAAGACAGTGCTTCAGCTGAGACCTGAATGAGCTGGCATTAAAACAAGTGGAAATGCAAATCAAAACCACAAAAAGGTATCATCACACACCGGTCAGAATGGCCATCATCAAAACGGCCTGCAAACGATAAATGCTGGAGACTGCGTGGAGAAAAGGGAACCTCTTGCACTGTTGATGGAAATGCAAGCACTGATAAAACCACTATGGAGAACAGTGTGGAGATTCCCTTAAAAACTAGGAATAAAACTACCACACCACCCAGCAATCCCACTACTGGGCATATACCCTGAGGAGACCAGAACTGAAAAAGACACATGGACCCCAGCGTTTCCTGCAGCACTACTGACAACTGCTGGATGCCCACCCGCAGATGAGTGGATAAGGATGTTGTGGCACATACACACACCGAAATAACACTCAGATATAAAAAGGAACACACGTGAGTCAGTTCTAACGAGGCGGATAAACCTAGAGCCTATTATACAGAGGGAAGTCAGAAAGACAAAGATAAATACCATACATTAACGCATATATAGGGCATCTTGAAAGATGGTACTGATGACCCTACGTGCAGAGCAGCAAAGGAGACATAAAGAACAGACTTCTGGACACGGTGGAGGAGAGGGTGGGGTGATTTGAGAGAACAGCACTGAAACATATATATCACCACGAGTAAACAGATAACCAAGCAAAGTCTGACGTATGCCAGGGCTCTGTGGCGACCCGGGGGGATGGGCGGGGGAGGGTGGGGCGTGGGAGGCTCAGGATGGGGGGACACACACATGCCTACGGCCAATTCATATTCATGTAAGGCAAAAACCACCACAACACTGTAATTACCCTCCAACTTAAGTAAGCTTTTTAAAAAACAAGTGGAGAAACAGCCACTGAGAACCTTCCGGTATGTTACACCAATAGTCCACTTCTCTTGTATGCCAGAGTGGACTCGTCACATAAACGTTCATTTTCAACATGTCTTCAAGATGTGGGCACAAGTCTTACCATTTTATAGATGAGAAGTTTAAAATATAACATGTTTCCCACCACAGTTTAATGGGTGACCCAGGATTTGAATCCAGCATCCTTAAACACACTTTCTTAACCACAGTTTTGCAAATATTGTGGAATCTTCTATTTCAATGACAATAATATCAACCACTAACATTGACCACTTTGGTTTACCTTGTTAGGTCCAAGCCAGAACTAAGTAACTTGGGAACAGAACCCAAGTTAGACATGTCACCTCTGCATCTAGTGAGACCCCCATTTCCACAGCCTGGTGCAACTTCCTCAAGCTTCCCTGGTCCTGGGACAAGTTATAACAAGGAGATGGCTGGCTGGAAGAACAGCACCCTGGCAGCCACCACTCCAGACCTAGGCAGGCATCCCCAACTGATACGACATCATCCTCCCCCTCACCTGCCACAAACCTACCTCATCAGTTGTCAACCTTCCTTTCCAAGTAATGCTGGGCTTCCCGTCCCAGGCATTCTTAGGGTTCTCATTGCTGTTCAGTCTTCCAGTCATGCCCAACTCTTCGCGACCCCATGGACTACAGCACACCAGGCTTCTCTTCCCCTCACCATCTCCCAAAGTTTGCCCAAGTCCGTGTCCAAACTCGCAACTGCCGAACCCAGAGAGGAGCACCCCAACTCAGCTTCTCCCTGGCTTCCCATCCTCCTTCCTGTCTCCATCCATCTCCAAGTCTGACTCAGTGTTCTCTCCCTGAGGATGGCTCTGATCCCGTGGCTGAGCAGAAGCCTGGGACCACAGGCAGCCAGTTAAGCACCAGCTAGATGCACGTGCTTTTCGTGACCCCTGACGGGGCCATTATAAACCAGCCCCCTGCTCTGGGCCAGGGAACACACAGGGAGCTCCCTAGCACCACGCCACACACACTTAAAAGTCACCGTGAGAGAGGTGGGAAACATGTGCCCCGTGCCATCCCATGTCTGCACTCAAACCAGATCAGTGACACCTAAGTTCCTCTAGATCTAATCTAGTGACCCATCCTGGAAACGGACACTAGATATGCGCAAGGCTGCCCATGCCCCCAACAGCATCACCTGGGCTCAGGCACGCAGGCCACTCCAGGCCCAAGGCAAGCACAGCCGTGCAGGAAGAAGGGGCCACAGGCCGTGCACAGTGGGTGGGGGGTGGGGGGTTCCTGGAACCAGGAGGCGCCTGTCCTCCGGCCACTCCTCCGTCCTGCAGAGAAAAATCATAAAAGACCTCCAAGCTGCTTGTAGTCTCCATTTTCTATTTTTTATTTTTTTTACAAAAACCCAACGTAAGACCATTGTGCTCATGACTGGAAAAGGGGTGGGGTGGATGGACATGGCGTGGGTATTAGTAGAGCTTGCCCCTCCAGAACACAAGCGCTGCAGAGAGGAGCGCCCACATTCACACAGGCAGGCCGCTCCGGAGGGACTCTTCCTTGGGGCACGGTGCCCGGGCCCTGCTGGAGCGGCGCACACAGGCGGAGGCCCACGGCGCAAGTCTGGTGGGTGCCTCCCCTCAGGTGGGTGTCTCTCGGGAGAGAGCAGACTGGCCCACTGGGGAGCAAGGATGCGCTGGGCTCTGGGAGCGCAGACGGCAGTGGGCGTTCACGGAACAGCTGACGACGTCTCGTGTGTCTGCAGGGCTGTGCCAGGCTCCAGGAGTCAGCCAGGTGGCGCAGACGACTCTGGACTCCCCAAGGTAAACAACAGGCGTCAAAGGCACTGGAAGCCTGGATCTGGGCGGCCCCCTAACCCATCTTGCAAAATGTGATGGCTGTTCTCTGGGAGACCGGACCAGGCCCCCGAGAGCCCTGCCCCCGCCTCTCGCCGTGAGGAGTGTCCTTTACAGACGCGGCCCGTGTCCACCAGAGCCTGCAGTCCCGGCTCCTCCAAGTCAGAGTCACACTCAGGTCCAACAGAGCCCCATCGTCTGCTCCAACATCACCTCCCCCCACCACCCTTCAGTGCCCTGTGATGTCACCCACCACCTCAGAGCACCAGCTGCTCCGGATCTGTCCCTGACACTCAGGACCCCGTGCCCTGGCTCCACCTCGGCGGGTCCTGACACGGCTACTTTCTCACCAGGGACCCCGTGCTCAGAGGCAGTCCAGGGGTTCCTCACATTAAAAGAGACAAGATAAAAATAGCAGCCACATTTATAGCTCAAAACAACACACTCTTTGGCTTCCCAAAGGGAAGAAGGCTACTGCTAAAAAGAATCAAGTCCAGGGTCAAAGGAGGAGTAATTAGAAAGTCAGGAGGCGGGGGTCTGGACCCCTTCCCTGGGCTGCCGAGCAGCAGAGCCCATTTCCTAGGAAGCAGCCTCAGCAGGGGAGACACAGGGAGATGCCAGCAGGGACGTCAGGAAGACACAGCCCGGTCCTGCCCCCCAAACAGGGCAGGTCCCTCAGCCCTCCAGGGGGTGCTCCCTCCAGGACAGAGCTGGCTTCAGGTGACACCTGAAGAGGACCCTCTGGTGGGCAGGCAGGTCAGAGACGGATGTGCCCCCTGGAAATAGGTGCATGGGAGGTGGAGGTCCGGGGAGGAGGGAGCTGGCTTAAGGCATGTGCGTGCCCAGGACAGGCCCGAGCTTGTGTTCAGTCACTGAGGGGAACCTCCTCGACTCAGCCTCACCAGAGGAACGGGGTGTCCAGAAATAGCGGCAGCGGTCACGTGCTACATCCCAGCCAACGCCAGTGACACCACTCTCTTCAGTTCCCCTACTGCTGCCACCTCCAGAAAAAAAAACCTTCCTTCTATTTCAGCCCAGGAAAATAGAGACTGAAACCCACAGGGGCAAGTGGTAATATGGGATATGAACACCTGTTCAATTTCAGGCTGGATTTGAGCTTAACCCAACAAATCCTATCCTCCCATCATTCTGACATAGACCAAACCAACCCCGGGGAGGGCCTGACACCCACCCGGCCTGAGGGATCTAGGACTATAGGATGCGGGTCCAGATGGGGTGGGGAAGGTGAATTTCACCCAGGTATCATCCCAAGGCAGGTGCCTTGCTGTGGCTCCCGGCCAGCCGGGTGGGGATCAAAGGGTGCTGTGCTCACTTGCTCTGAGCCGGAGAGAGTCGGCCGACCTGCAACCAACCACTCAGACCCCCCTGAAGTGTAGCCGCCAGGCATCTGCTCTGTACGTGAGAGAACCTTCAGGAAAGTCTGCAGCCAAAGCACAACAGGTCCTTAAAAGGAGGGTCAAACAAAATGAACCATTTGGGGGTCTGTCTGCAGGTCTCGGTCCTTCCTGTCTTCACTCTCAGACAGCGGGGAAAGGAGAGCCAGGTCAAGTACACAGACAGCACAGCCAGCAGGGAGTCCTCGACCCACCTGTCCCAGGCAGGGAAACTCAGCTGCCCCAAATACACAGGCCCTCCATCCCACCGAGAACTCGAGTGCAGGACAACTCGAGCCACAGAGCGCTGCTGGCAACAGGAAGCGGGGAAGGAGCCAACCCACAGGTCTGAACTCAGGCAAGACCCCCCCGGGGCCACGCCAGCCCTTTCTTGTTTCTGCACACAGGGGCCCCTGGGGAGGACAGAGACCATCTTTAAGGACGAGCCAGATACAGGAAGGCCAGGATCCTTCTCCACCAAAATACAGACCACCACGGTGGGACCCTCACTTTGTGAGATGGGCAGAAACGCCAAGCTCCCCCTCGAATACATACATATGTATATGTCTGTGAGTGTGTGTGCATATATCCATATACACCCACATATACACACACACACATATGTGTATATATACACACACATATATATAAATAAACCTTGAATGGCAAATCTGAAACTCTTTAAATAATAATAATAGTTGTTAGTGAATTAAAAAACCACAAGCCAGCTGTGCTGGGCTCGTGAGCTGTGTGAGTGACTCCCCAGAGTCCCCATGGTCCTCAGTGTAAGCTATCGTCAGTGCCCTGTTTAGGGAGCCCTGGTGGCCTGGGACCAGGCTTCCGGGCCCGGTGCCGCCCACTTCAGGAGCAAGGCAGCCCGCCCCTCCCGCCCCCCTGCGCCTCTCCCAGCAGAGGGCCTGGCCCGACCATGGTGGGCGTTCCTGAGGCCCTTCAGTGTCCAGGGCCCCCGAGCCGCCTGCCCCGCTCTGCTCGTCCTCGCCCTGCCGTGCAAGGCCCCTAGATGAACTTGAAGCACTTGGTCTTGTCGTGGGGCAGGCGGGTCTTGAAGAGCACAGAGTCCACGCGGAACTGCGTGTACAGCAGGGGCATGTAGCCGTACACCTTGACAAAGAAGTTGATACACTTGTGCCGCTCGTGGAAGTGGGAATCGTCGTGTGACAGAGCCTGAGGGCAGCCCGGGCATCGGAAAGTCCACCGTGAGGTCACCTGGGAGCCGGGAAGAAAGGGCAGAGGGTGAGAACCACGGTGCTAACATTGACAGAGGCCCCGCAGCTCAGTCTAGGAGGCCTCCGTTTCCATGGCGACGACACACAGCCCGATGCCCACGCTCACTCACAGAGTCCTCTTCCTCACAGGGACATATTCGACAGCTACACTGTTGGTAAGGACGTGCCTTCCAAATGGTCCATATTCAACAGATACTGAAAGCCTTGAAGCCTCAGCGACTCTACTTCTAGTATTTCTCCTGGGTGCACAGCCAGAGGTTGTAGGTACAAAGCTGTTCATTTCATTCATGTTTTTAACAGGAAAATACTGGAAAACTACCCATCAAAGGGGGACTAGTTAATTATAAAATACTGCACATCCATTAAAAAGAACAGGAAAATACTGGAAAACTACCCATCAAAGGGGGACTAGTTAAATAATTATAAAATACTGCACATCCATTAAAAAGAAGTTTAAGAAAGTCATATTTAAAGACAAGGGAAAGTGATCATATTATAGTTTACTGGTTATTATGATGATGAATTTCCAGCAATCAGGAATGTACGCAGAGTAACACAACAGCTTCACCGTCGGCAACACGGCAGCCCCGACAATCTAAGCCCCTCAGCAGAGAATGCCCGAAAAGGCAGGACGAAATATAGAAACCACCTCTTTAAACATACTGGCTGAGCTTGTAAGGAAAGAAATGAAATCCTCAGAAGTCAAAGGAGTGAGAAGGCTTGAATCCGGAGAAACAGTCAGGAGCTCCAGTCTTCCGGAAGCTGGGGCAGCCACTGTCATCAAATCAGATCAGAAACATGCTGAAGCCACAGAAACAAGCGGAAGGCCACGTGGGTGGGAGGCGGCCCCACAGAGCAAGGTGGTGAAGCACCGCTTCCTTCTGAGTCTGAGCTCCAAGAGGAGGAGGAAAATCTCCTCTGAGAAACTATAACCTCAAGCCGGCCTCACACAGCTGAGGCTACAACTTATGTCACCCGTGTGTCCCAATATGCTAGTTTAGCGTGAACAGGTCTTAAGCAGGGGGTGAGCCCAGGCACGTGAGAGAAACAAGTGCAAGCCCTCTCAGATCCAGGCCTCAAAGCAGGGCAGTCAGTAGCATCCAAAGAGTATGACCTCACAGTCAAAAATCGCACAACAGGGATGGGTCACATGGAGGAGAATATGCAGAAAGAAACAACAGAAGAAACACTGCCCAGCAGCAGGACTCTGAGACAGGAACGGTAAACGGGTCTCAGGTGCACAGTGAGATGTTGGAAGATTACGCAAGGTTTGATGGAAGAAACAGGGGCTATCAGAAAAAGCCCATGCGGACATGAAAAGGAGCCAGATGAGGAGGCCCCTGGTGAGGCAGTGGTCAACACCACGCCTCCAACGCAGGCAGTGCGGGTTCAATCCCTGGGGAGGGAACCAAGATCCCACATGCTGCGTGGCGCAATCAAAAAAGAAAAGGAAAAAGAACCAAACAGAACAACAGAAACGGAAAGTACATAAACTTATTGTGATCATCATCTCGTGATGGTTTGTAAGGCAAATCAGTAAGTTGCATGTCAATTACATCTCAATAAAACTGGGAAGAAAAAAAAGTATACTGAATTAAATCAGATACTCAGTGGATGGGTGAAGAGAAAATCAGTGATAAAAAGTATACTAAAATTATTCCCAGAATGGAAAATACTGGAAAAAAGCTTTAAAGAAATATGAAAGCAAGATGAAGAGACATGGAGGGCTTACCTGGTGGCTCGGTGGTAAAGAATCCGCCTGCCAATGCAGGAGACACAGGTTCAATCCCTGATGTGGCAGATCCCACAGGCCTCAGAGCAACGAAGCCCACACGCCACAAGCACTGGACTGCGCTCTAGAGGCGGGGAGCCCTAGAGCCCTGTTGAAGCCCGCAGGTCCTGAGCCCGCGTTCCGCAACAAGAGAAGCCACCACAGTGAGAAGCCCGGGCACCGCAACTAGAGAAAAGCCTGAGCGACATCGAAGACCCAGCACAGCCATAAATAAATAAATAAATAACATTATTTAAAAAAAAAAAAAAAAAAGACTGAGAGACGTGGAAAGAGATAACTGTATGATTCCATTTATTTAAAGTTGAAAACTGATCCTGGAACAGAAAAAAGCTATCATTCCCGCAGCTGAGCTCTCCTTCCTGCTCTGAGCTGAGCCACCTGCCTCCTGGGGCCCAGTGCACACTCTGCCCTTCTGGATAGATCCCTGCAGGAGGGCGCGTGCAAGGCAAGACACTCCTGAAGTACAAGATTACGTTAGAGGGGACCTGTCTTAGCAAATACAAAAACTAATTCTAAAGCTATGACAATTCATGTGAATTTGGCACGTGAACAAACTGGACCAGCAGGCCAGAGTAAAGAACACGTGAATAGACCCACGTGCACACAGACGTGTGCTGAGTGACCTTCCAGCACTGCACGCCACTGGGCATGGGTGAACTGAGTGTGCAATGAATGCTGCTTAGGAGACAAAAAAATGAAATTGGGGCCCTAGCCCACATTATACACAAAAATCACTTCAACAAGGGTTAGTGATTTAAATACAACAAGGCAAAACCTAAAACTTTTAGAAGGGTATGGGGGAGAGCCTATTTAAGACTCTGGGGCAATGAAAATAAACTACAGTCACAAGCATCAACACTGACTGAGCTCACAGACTGACTTCTTAAAAACCTAAATGCAGAGGAACACATATAGTCTGATTTCATTTACATAAAATTTAAAGACGCCAATCACTTAGAGATGAATGAGTGAGTGAAAATCGCTCAGTCGTGTCGGGCTCTTTGTGACCCCATGGACTATTCAATACAGTCTATGGAATTCTCCAGGCCAGAATCCTGCAGTGGGCAGTCTATCCCTTCTCCAGGGGATCTTCCCAACTCAGGGATCAAACCCAGGTCTCCCATATTGCGGGCAGATTCTTTACCAGCTGAGCCACAAGGGAAGCCCAAGAATACTGGAATGGGCAGCCTATCCCTTCTCCGGAGGATCTTCCCAACTCAGGGATCAAACCCAGGTCTCCCACATTACAGGCGGATTGTTTACCAGCTGAACCACAAGGAATGCCCTAGAAATGAATACATATCGGTAAAAACGCTTTTCTTTTTAAGAGAGGAGGGGAAGGGGATTTTTAAAACTAAACTCAGGGTAGCAGTTATCAATGGAGGGAAGCAGCAGGCCGGGATTACCAAGATACATATACAAGGAGCTGGTAGTGAGAATGTTAAACTTTCTCATTTTTAGTTATCATTTTTATTGCACGGGTATTTGTTGACTCAGCTCTCCCAATGCACTCCCAGGTTCCATCCCTGGTCAGGGAACTAGATCCCACATGCCACAACCAAGATCCAACACAGCCAAATAAATAAGTATCTCCAAAAAGAATCAAATATGGCTATGTGTGTATGAAACATACATTACTATCGGTTAAAACATATGAATGAAATGTTATGCTTAAAGGGGGGAAGAAGACAACAAACAAGCAAACTCACCAGGTTTGTCAAATACTGACACTTTGTCCTATTTGTTTTAGGCTACACATATATTTTTCTTTTTTTTTTTGCAAAAGAAACAGAATATTACAAAGAGTTAATCCGTATGCCACCACTCCCTCCCTCCTTTCCTCTCCTGCAATGCCATGGGGAACATGACCTTCAGTTATACTTGACAAAACCAACTTTCTTCAAAATAAATGTCCCAATGTACACCCACCAGCCCTGATCAACATCTGCAATTTCTACACATCCTTACAGCCATCTAGTACCATCACACTTTCATTTCTGCCCACTTGATGGTATAAACTATATCATATTGTTTTAACTTCCACTTCCCTGATTATTACAGAAGATCAGCACCCTTCCACATGTTCATTAATCATCTAGGTTTCTACTACACTGAACTACTTTCTTACATACTTAATGAATCAACTGAGTAGTCTTCTCCTTTGGAAATCCTTTATCTGGGTATCAATTCTTTGTCATGTACCAGGACTGCAAACGTCACATCTAGATATAGAGTTTTTTGAACAAAGCTTTGAACTTTAATACATTCCAACAAATCAATCTTCTCCTTCAGATTTTGTACTGTTTCTGTCTATATCACAAAAATACTTCTGTATTTTTTGTTAGAAGTTTTAAAGCTTGCTGTTAACACTTGGTTTATTACGCCATCTGGAATTTCCTTTGTGTATGGTATGACATGTACTTCTGTTCCATACAGAAAGTGTTATTCCCAAGATGCCACCTTTATCATATGTCAAGCTTCCATGCAGGCGTGGGCCTGTGTCTGCATTCTGCCCTGTAGCACTGACTTTGTCGGTTTCTGTGCCAAGATCACAGGCATCTGTAATGATTATGTACTTTAATACCGAGCCACGCTTTCTGACAGGGTCAGCTGCCCTCTTCCTCACTAGTGCCTTAGCTATCCTGGCTCTTTGCCTTTCAACACAAATCTGAGGATCTCTTTGTCAAGTTTCACTCCAAGCCAAATTAAACCAAATAAAGTATTCTACTAGAATTTAGGGGTTTTTTTGATGGTATGGTGGTTAATTTTATTGCCACCTAACAGGATTTTGATTAGAGTTACACGGACATTTTACACCTGGGGAGAACTGCTATCCTGACCATGTGAATGTGGATGTGGTCTCTACTTCCATTTATTTACTGGGTAACCTTGAGAAACCTGTATGCAGGTCAGGAAGCAACAGTTAGAACTGGACATGGAACAACAGACTGGTTCCAAATAGGAAAAGGAGTACGTCAAGGCTGTATACTGTCACCCTGCTTATTTAACTTATATGCAGAGTACATCATGAGAAACTCTGGGCTGGAAGAAGTACAAGCTGGAATCAAGATTGCCAGGAGAAATATCAATAACCTCAGATATGCAGATGACACCGCCCTTATGGCAGAAAGTGAAGAAGAACTAAAAAACCTCTTGATGAAAGTGAAAGAGGAGAGTGAAAAAGTTGGCTTAAAGCTCAACATTCAGAAAATGAAGATCATGGCATCCGGTCCCATCACTTCATGGGACATAGATGGGGAAACAGTGGAAACAATGACAGACTTTATTTTTGGGGGCTCCAAAATCACTGCAGATGGTGACTGCAGCCATGAAATTAAAAGACACTTAGTCCTTGGAAGGAAAGTTATGACCAACCTAGACAGCATATTAAAAGGCAAAGACATTACTTTGCCAACAAAGGTCTGTCTAGTCAAGGCTATGGTTTTTCCAGTGGTCATGTATGGATGTGAGAGTTGGACTGTGAAGAAAGCTGAGCACCGAAGAATTGATACTTTTGAACCGTGGTGTTGGAGAAGACTCTTGAGAGTCCCTTGGACTGCAAGGAGATCCAACCAGTCCATCCTAAAGGAGATGAGTCCTGGTTATTCATTGGAAGGACTGATGCTAAAGCTGAAACTCCAGTACTTTTGCCACCTCATGCGAAGAGTTGACTCACTGGAAAAGACTGGGAGGGATTGGGGGCAGGAGGAGAAGGGGACGACAGAGGATGAGATGGCTGGATGGCATCACTGACTTGATGGACATGAGTTTGAGTGAACTCCAGAAGTTGGTGATGGACAGGGAGGCCCAGCGTGCTGCGATTCATGGGGTCGCAAAGAGTCAGACACAACTGAGCGACTGAACTGAACCAAACCTTATCTTACTACTGACTTCAACAGGGACCTTCTAGACTTTCACAATTAAGTGTAATATTTGCTATAGTATTCATGCAGTCAGTGTTGCGTGTTTTGCTTAGTTGCGTCCAACTCTTTGTGACCCCGTGGACTGTAGCCCACCAGGCTCCTCTGTCCATAGGATTCTCCAGACAAGGACAATGTAGTGGGTTGCCATTCCCTTCTCCAGGGGATTTCCCCAGCCCAGGTATCGAATTCCAGTCTAACACACTGCAGGAACCACCAGAGAAGGCCCCATGCAGTCAATAAATTCTGGAAATTCTCATATTGTATTTTCAAGACTGCCCCTCCCATCTCTCTAGTCTTCCCTTTCTGGCACTGTGTTAGATTTTACAGCCTTCACATCTCTTCATCTTTCTTATTTTCCATCTCTTTATATCTCCATAATACCTTCTCAGAAATGTATTCACATTATTCACGCATCATCTACTAGGTCATTAACTTTCTCTTCAGCTGTCTTATCATTTTATCCCATTCACAAAGACTGTCATTTTAATAACTATAATTTTCATTTCCAGTAGTTCTATTTAGGTTTTTTAAATCTGCATGTTCTATTTTCTTTCTGAATATATTTTTTTCCTGAATAATTTTAAAATTATTATTACTACGATAAACTGAGAAAACAATTAAAATTGGATGGCCCATCCTGTTAATTCCAGCTGAAGAATACTTACCACCCACAGCCAGTATCAGCCATCAGAAGTCCAGTTGCTAGAGTTGAAACTGAGGAGTGATCATAACCACAGGCCAGGGCGCCAAGGGACACTCACACCAGAGATAAAACTCTGAAGAAGTCATGACCCCCAGAGGTCCCTCCACAGGACTCCACCATCCCCTTCCGCCACCCTCTCACCCGCCGGCAGTTCTCTAGACATCTTCCAGTTTACAGACAACAGTGTATCACTTACTACCCTCCCCATCAGCTTCGACTGCAGCAGGAGATGGATGTCAGGGCCTAGAGAAGGCAGGCTGTAATCAAACCACATCCGTGTCCAGTATTCTACTCTGTTCTCCCTGTACCTCATCTCAGACGCCAGCACTCAACCTCAGGGGGAAAAGTCTCTTAACCTGCAAGTGACTCCACTCTGGCACAAAAAGGTATTTATACTGCTTTTATACGGCATTTTCTCCTTATATATGCTCCTTTTATAAAGGTATTTTCACTGAAGCAGTGGTTTCCAAATAAATGTTTTTAATCATGTAACCCACTACTAAAAAAATGTTGTGATTGCAACCCCAATACATTTATTTTTTTAAAAAATGTATATATAGGAACTTCCCCGGTGGTCCAGTGGCTACATAATATACACAGAGAGAGAGGGGGGAAAAAACTGAGGGCCAGAGGAGAAGGGGGCAACAGAGGGTGAGACGGTCAGATGGCATCACTGACTCAGGGGACATGAGTTTGAGGAAACGCAGGAAGACAGTAATGGACAGAGAGGCCTAGTGTGCTGGGCTCATGGGCCACAAAGAGCTGGACGTGACCGAGCAACCAAACAACTGTGTGTGTGTGTGTAACATAATAAAACATTAAGCAGAGTAAATTGTATAAAGTGAAGTTTGAACACTTACTAAAGCAACATCATGGATTATATTTTACACAGGAATATTTCAAGTAATTTAATCTAAGTAAAGGTCTGCTTAGTAATAGTAAGGAAAATCTTGAATAGATGTTGAGAAGTTACTCAGCATTAATATTAAGACACTTACTTATGTATTCTCTCTCTACTTCCTTATCCCATAAGCCATCTCCACCTGTCTTCTCAATGCTTTATGAGTTTTTCATCCTTTATTCTGGATGAAGTCTATTTACATTCTAGATCTCTCCTCTTCAAAAAAATAATAGTACATTATTCAAAGGAACAAGATGAAATTAACCCTGTGTGGTTTATTTACTCAATATTGTCAAGATATTAACATTATTGAAAGAATATAGCTATCACCTAAAACAGTCATGCTTTCCTAATTGTAACAAGGGAGGGGACAGTGAAAATTTGAAGTATTTAAAGCAAAAAAAAAATTACTACTTTATAATATAAAATAGTATATATACCGGATAAAATTAGGTAAATTAATGAAAATACTGAGTTCAAACTGGTTCTATAATATGAAGTAAACAACTGGACTCAGAATTTGAAGACAGGCTCAACTTACTGAGCCTCTGCCTTTAAAAAGTCATTCTAACTTTTCCAGTTTTCACTTTTGTTGTTCAGTCGGTAAGTCATGTCTGACCTTCTGCGATGCCACGCTCCCCTGTCCTTCACTATCCCCCCGAGTTTGCTCAGATTTATGTCCACTGAGTCAGTAATGCTATCTAACCATCTCATCCTCTGCAGCCCCCTTCTCTTTTTGCCTTCAATCTTTGTCAGCATCAGGGTCTTTCCACTGAATCGGATCTTCACACCAGGTAGCCAAAGAATCATGTATACCATAAACAAATTATTTCCACCTCACTCTCTACACTGGAGAGACGTTTAACCAATGAAACACTGGCCTAATAACAGAACAAACATGCTTCCATGAGGATGAAAAATGCACCCCGTCTGTGAGTGCTTAATGTGACTGATGGTATTATTAGGTACCTAATCACTCAGATACTTTAAATTTTCATGAATAATGTCTTATGATCTAATAGGGAGTTATAATTAGAAAGTAAACATCTCGCTCGAGTCCAGTCCCTGGCTACACAAGAAAGGATAAATAAGGACCAGAAAAGTGCACCCATCGTTAATTTCTTTATAAGACCTTTGCCTCCCTTCCTTAGAATTCACAAAGAAGTATGCTTTTTTTTATCATTTACTATCAGATCTACCACTGTAACTGGAAAACATGTCATTTTATATAAAAATACTATCATCATTCAGAGTTTAAAAAAAAAAAACACAATTTGGTGCATTATTTTGCTAATTATTCTTCTCTTACAAGGCTTTAGCAGAAGGCTAAAGAATCTGAGAAACTATGGGGTAACCAGGAGTTAAGTTATGACCCTGAGCCACACTTGGCAAAAGGCTGGAATAGGTATGAATGAAAGCATAAAGCCCCAGGGGCTTCTCTACTTGTCTGTTTTGCTTTGTTGCTGGAATCAGTGTTCTCTAGTTACCACTCTTGCTTGAAACTAAAGATACAGTTTGACCATCATTATTTGTTCAGCCTAGTGGCTACTTAGTCTAGAACTTACATTCAAAATGTACAAGAAGAAGAATGAAATATACACCAAATTATTATTTACTCATGGTCCTAATGATATCCATGAAGTTTAAAGTATTTTACAAAATTAAATAATACGACTTGTTGATGATAATAATATGAGGACATCAGGTGTGAATCCGTAACATAAGACACTGACAGAGCACGGTCACAAACACTAGTAATCGGAACTGACAGACGCTCTAGTATTAACTGCTACAAGGCCTTGACCGTAGCCCTCACCAGGAGCGCTTCCACTTGTCTGAATCCACAATAATGACAGACAGTGATGGGACTGGTCTTCCTGTGCACCAAGTATGAAACTGCTAATAGTCTGGTCAAATCTACTCACCAACTCAAAGACAGAGAAAGCACTCAAATTTCTACAATTTAGGGGGTACTTTTGTTTTGTATAAATACCTTATGAAGAACTTATGTGCCAGGCACTATTCTTAGAGTTTTACACACAGAAATTCTTATATTTTGGGTGCCAAGGACACACCACCTCCCATTCTGGTTTGGTAGTCTGGGGAAGCCTGTGGACCCTCCTTAAAATGCTTTTAGACATGTACAATATAAGAAATTACAAAGGAAATGGCAGAGGATGAGATGGTTAGATAGCATCACTGACTCAATGGACATGCTGCTGCTGCTGCTGCTAAGTCGCTTCAGTCGTGTCCAACTCTGTGCGACCCCATAGACGGCAGCCCACCAGGCTCCCCCGTCCCTGGGATTCTCCAGGCAAGAACACTGGAGTGGGTTGCCATTTCCTTCTCCAATGCATGAAAGTGAAAAGTGAAAGTGAAGTCACTCAGTCGTGTCCTACTCTTTGTGACCCCATGGACTGCAGCCTACCAGGCTCCTCCGCCCATGGGATTTTCCAGGCAAGAGTACTGGAGTGGGGTGCCATTGCCTTCTCATGAATCTGAGCAAACTCTGGGAGACGGTGGAGAACAGAGAAGCTTGGTGTGCTGCAGTCCATGGGGTTGCAAAGAGTCAGACACGACTTAAGGACTGAACAACAACAAAGGAAACAGGTAATACCAAAACACAGAAATACATGTACTCTTTTAGAGGTAACACAATCCAGGGAAAAGTTAGTAACTGCCATAATTTCAAAGAAGTGAGGAAAGTTAACAATACTTCACAATAAACATAACGTGATAGGAAAGTATCTGTGAGTTCCGGTGAAAAATCAGTTACCACCAATCCTCTTATGAATTACAGCCTGTTTTATAACTGATAAAAAGGATAAATTCCAATTCAAGATCAGTGAAAATTAAAGATGTAACATTTCCCCATTCAAATTCCAATCACTGATTTCTATCCATTTACACCTTAGGAAGTGAAGGCCCTCATTAAACCCTGAAGTGATCCTATTTGGCTGGTGGCCTCATCATCCCGTTTCACAGACGAGGACTCTGAAGTACACTGAGTTATGCACTGCACGATTACAAAGTAAGTGAGCTGAGTACACACGCACCCCCAGTCCCGTACACGGCGGGGCCCTACCTTGATGGGGGGTTTCCGAGTGATGTGGGAGACGAGGAAGTTCATGGCGATGTCCTCACAGTTGATGTATTCATCCACCATATCTCGGATGGCCTGGGGCATCACGTAAGAATACAGGTAGGCATAATACTGCCGGGGCAGAAACAGAAGCACATACTGTGTTAGAGGCCACAGTTCTTTGCCTTTCAGTGAAAATACATGCAGGGCTGCTAGGAAGCATGTTGTGGGGGAGGTTGGGGGTGGCAATCTCCAGGAAGCACCACTGGCATTTAGGGAGGTGGGTCCAGGGATGCTGAACACCTGCAAGGCAGATCCTCCACACTGAAGAATCAGCCCATCCAAACTGCCATTATCACCCTCTTTGAGAATCAAACCTTCATGCTTGGTACCACAGTGATTCTGCAACAACATAAACATCTATCAAATTCGGTTGGATACTCGTTCAGCTGAACAATGTTCTCTCTGACAAAGCAAGGGTAAGCGAGGAGGAAAGTCCGGTTATCTTCTCAGACCTCAGTAAGTCACTGAGTAATGAGATGGCAGATCCCGCAGGGCCTCACTTCTCAGTCTGGGCACAGGCTAGCCCTGCCTGAAGCCACCCTCATCCCTGGCCCACACTGTTCACAGCCTCCTGATCGGCCTCCCTGCTGCCTTCTTGCTCCCATCAGTCCATCCTCAGCACAGCAGAGCAATCGTATTAAAACATGGGCCTCCTTTACTCCAAACCCCTCAATGGCTTCTCATCTCACTCAGATTAAGCCTAAGTTCTTAACATGTCCCACAAGGTCCACAGGTGTGCACTGGCTCACACCTACCAATGAATGTCGACTGCTGAACTTTCAGGGATTTTAGGAATTTTGTGACCTTGTTATGAAAAACAGCCATTATTAAAAATAGAATTACACATACTTTAATTCCCTGGTGGTTCAGCAGTAAAGAATCTGCCTGCCAATGCAGAAGACGCGGATTCTACCCCTGGGTTGGGAAGATCACCTGGAGAAGGAAATAGCAACCCACTCCAGTATTCTTGCCTGGAGAATCCCATGGACGGAGGAGCCTGGCGGGCTACAGTCCATGAGGTCATAGAGTCAGACACGCCTTAGCGACTAAATGACAACTGAAAACTAAATACATTATATTAAAAGCCAATAAATACCTAAAGCTCATCACTTATTTAACTAGTTAACACAATTATAACTATTTATTACATTTATCATCTTTTTTTTTTTTTTTTTAACTTTTTGGTTACGCTGCAAGGCATGCAAGATCCTAGTTCCCCAACAAAGGATCGAACTCTCGATCCCCTGCAGTGGAAGTGCAGTCCTAAACGCTGGACCCCCAGGGAAGTCCCACATTTACTGTCATCTTGAGGCTGCTCGTGCCTATTGTAACTGTCTGGTGAAAATACTACGAAACTGGCATGTAACTGCTCATCTCTTCCAACAGCCACGCTCAGTGACTCATGTTGTTAACCTGAACTCAGTCATGGCAAGAATATTTGCACCACAGAAGTGAATAAATGCCATAAAACACCACAAATGGTAAGCGAGATCTGGTGCAATATGCTGATGATGAATGAACAGGTGAGGTGTCCAATAAAACTGACTTAGGTATCTTTTTACCTTAAATGGTAGAATCTATACAGCAAAACAACCATAAAATTTTTGTACCCAACAGTGGTTTGCTGGTTATCTTGTGACAAAATACTTAAGAGATGGTGAACTTAAAAGATGAATTATACATCTTTCTTTTACGAAAAGAAAGATTGACCCTTTAACTGGCCACTGCCTATCATTAGCATGCTAATAAGAATATTTATTAATTAAAAATCCATATCTTTATCAAGGGAAACATGACATTATACGAAAAAAGAACTGACTTAAAAGCATATGGTGAAAGCATTATGAAAACAAATATTTAGAAGTATTTCCACTGTTATATTATCTTTATGCCAAAAATAATTTTTAAAACACAGAGAAACTTTGTAATCTGTTTAAAAATCTTCTTAATGTTTCAGTGAATTTAGAACCTACTCTAAAATATAAAATGCAATTTCTGCTCATTAGTTTGCTTAAAAAAATTGGTGCCATAGAAGATGAAAATTCAACAATTTCAACAAAATACTACCAAATTGGTAGATAAGCATCAGGACTTTGGAAGCAGGGCAATAAGGTATTTCTTCCAGGGACAGTGATTAAAACAAAGTATCAGAAATGTGCTTAATTTAGAAACAGACCAATTTAGAAACAGAACACTGACCTGCCAGTATACAAAGTGTCAAATCAAGATTTTCAAAAATAAAAAGGCATGTTCAGTCATTGCTCTCACTAAAATTTAAGAATTTAGTGAGACTATTATTTTGAAAGTGTTTCATCTTATCTCAACCATATAAAAATTTCTGTAAGTATGGTAGTATAGTACACATACTATAATTTATACATACATACATTTGTGAGGTACCAAAAGTTTTTACTGATAGGCACTTACAGTAAAAAGAAAAAATAACTTGATTGCTCTAGACTAGGGAAGGCCAACTTAGTTTCTTCCAAAGGGCAAACAAGGAAACTTTGGGGGGAAAAGTTCAGTTTGAAGTACTAGGAGAAATACAGGAATGTCCTGAAAATAAATTTACAAGTGAAGCTCTCGGGGAAAGGCAAGGCTGGGTATCACCAGCTTATGGATGCTGAGAAAAGCCACAAGAGCTTGAGAGGACACAAGGACAACACAAAATAAGAAGAGCACTCGGCAATTATACATAAACTAGATCACCAACAAGCACCTACTGAGAGCAGAGGCGACTCTACTCGATATTCTGTAATAACCTTTATGGGAAAAGGCTCTGAAAAAGAACAGCTACGTGTGTAACATGTGCAACTGAATCACTCTGCTGCACACCTGAAACACAACACTGGAAATCAACCACACTCCAGAGTAAAATAAGAACCAAATTTAAAAAAAAGAAAAGCGCTAGATAGAAGTAGAACCCTGTGAAGAAGTGGAGTCGCTTAGTCGTGTCCGACTTTGCGACCCCATGGACTGTGGCCTACTGGGCTCCTCCGTCCGTGGGATTCTCCAGGCAAGAGTACTGGAGTGGGGTGCCATTTCCTTCTCCAGGGGATCTTCCTGACCCAGGGACTGAACCCAGGTCTCCCGCAGTGTAGGCAGACACTTTACCATTTGAGCCACTAGAAGTATAATACTTCAATAATTATAGGGAGATAGGGTCCTGGCTGGGTTGGTCAGGAGAGCACGGAGTGGAGATCAGGATGACAGGCCAGGTGGTAACATCTTTGCTGACCATGAACGGATGACTTAGGAGGTTGGTAGTTGGAGCAACAAGACAGATACAACGAGTCTCAAATGTGATTTCACATGACAAGTGAGAAGCAATTGTCAAGAAGAGTCACCAGTGAGCAGTGGAATGGTTCTCTCTACCTGGCTCCAGGGTACAAGTGTGGGGAAATGAATAGTCTCAATCACGGTCCCTGGAAGGAAGGAATAGGCTGAAGGGGAAGCACTGTCCTCAGAGAAAAGTCAGGTTTCAACCAGATCAAGGAGACAGAGGAGGTTTTCTGTGAAGTGGGGGTACAGGCAGTTTGGCCATCCCAGAACAGGGGCTCTTCACAGCCTAAAGAGAGGACCTGGGAGGGAAGGTATGGAGCAGTCCCATCTGTCATTTTTAATTTTCTAGTGGCCACAGTTTTAAGAAATAAAGAGAAACAGTAAAATTAATTAGTAACATATTTTAATTTAAACCAGTGTATCCAAAATAATTGCACTTTATAAAATAATTGCACATACAATCACTCCAGTGTTCTTGCCTGGAGAATCCCAGGGACGGGGGAGCCTCGTGGGCTGCCATCTATGGGGTCGCACAGAGTCGGACACAACTGAAGTGACTTAGCAGCAGCAGCACATACAATCATTCCCTATTGGCTCAGATGGTAAAGAATCTGCCTGCAATGCAGGAGAAATGGGTTCGATCCCTGGGTTGGAAAGATCCCCTAGAGAAGGATACCCACTCCAGTATTCTTGCCTGCAGAATTCCTTGGACAGAGGAGCCTGCCAGGCTACAGTCCATGGGATGGCAAAGAGTCAGACATAACTGAGAAACTAACACTTACTCACCCAACATACAATCAATATAAAAAACTAGTAAAGAGATAGTCTACACTCTTTCTTTCATGCTAAGTTTTCAAAGTCTGGTACGTACAATACTGTACACTGAGAGCACATCTCAGACTGACCAGTCACGTTTCAAGTGCTCAGCAGCCACATGTGCCCAGGGGCTATTTTACAGAACAGATGAAATGGAGAGAGAAGATTAGTCAGGAGCAAGAAAACAGAACAGTTTAGCAACAACAGTACAAGAGAGGAGTAATGACTGGACAGGTCTGCATCCTAAATACTCAACAGAAATCAGGACGTGAAGCAACGTGAAAATTAAAAGCTCTAAGGAATCAAACAGAACTTGCAGAGCCTGAATGGACAGAAGCTTGTGGTGGGGCCTGGGACAGAGGTGGTTGAATCAGGAGAGGGCTACATTCAGCCTTTTGTTGGCCAGGCCATGTCCAGAATGGCTGTGGGGAAACTGGAAAATGTTTTGCCCCAGTGCTCTCAGTTTTACTGAGGGAGAGCCAATGCTCAGGAAGATAAACTGATTTTCTAATGGCCAATGCAGCAGCCTTCCCATCCTGACTTCATTCTAGAGTTGCTATAATCATCTTGATCACTGTCTTTAAAGATAGAAGTAGTGTAATTCTAGCAAGCAAGGGATATGTAAGAAGCATTAGGAGAGTTATCTTTATTTAAAGCAGCATTTCACTGCCACACAAAAGCTCAACTCTGACCAAGTCATGCCAATCCTACCAGCCCTTTCTTACCTTGTGGAAGAAGGCAGCACCTGTCAGCACCATGGACAGCTCACAGGAGTAGTTGGAGTTGTACAGCCAGGACTGATGAGGGATGTCCCACGCATGGTAACGGCCAGGGAAACCCACAATGCGGTCCCGTGCTTCTCTCCACACCCTCATAAAACACAAGCATATGCACACACCTGAGTACCAAGCTCTAAGGTTATCAGAAATGTGTAAAATCATTGCCTCTATTTTGCAGGATCTCTCTTTTTGAGCTGTTACTTTTTTCTTTTTAATTTTATATACCAAATCAATCACAAACCAAACAGAATAAAAACAAAGTATCACCCACAGTTTCCTTAATAAGCACCTGCCTATCAATCCTCTAACTTATTGATGCTGGGGGCCAGCATCTCTCCAGCCCTTGCATACAGAACAAGCTGGAGAAACACGGAAAGGCTCTAAGGAGTCTAAGGCAGTTAAAGGTTTCCAGGATGGGGTAAGTACAATAATCTGCTAAGAAGCAGAAAGAAGGTAATTTTTATATCTATTTCTTTTTAATATTATTTAATTTCTTAAGCTTTACTTTTAAAGATCGTAACATACTAGTATGGTAGGACTTGTACATAATCTATGTACATTGTATACTTAACTCCTCTTTTACTGAGTGACCCCGATCTAACCACAGGAGACTGCTGCCTGGAGTTAGGTGCAACAGTCTAAAATTCTGATTGGAGCAGAGCTGAGGTGGAAATCTGTACCATGAAAAGCAGTGGTCTACAGAACCCTACAAATGAAAGGCTTCATAAATGTAAGAAATAAGCTGGGAATGTTTCCAGGATAAACTTTTCTAACATCTCCAAATTTACCTTACCTCTAGGTAAGGTACAACAAACAAAATCCGTTTCATAGGCTGAAATCCACAGTCCTGCATAAGTGCTTCAGGTGTACCATAAAAAAGGATCCACCACCGCCTCCCTCCACCTCACTCCAACAGAAATTCAAACTGCCTAACAAAGTCCCTCATCACCCATGAAACCTCAGCTCCTAAAGCACACAAGATTTCATTTCAAGAGTCCCTCTCCTGTTAAGTTTGAAAGCAACTAACCTAGTCCAATGGGCTTTCCAGGCGGTCCAGCAGTAAGGAACCCACCTGTCAACGCAGGAGATGCGGGAGACGAGGGTCCAATATCTAGGCTGGGAAGACGCCTGGAGAAGGAAATGGCTACCCACTCCAGGGTTCTTGCCTGAGATCCCAGGGCAGAGGAGCCTGGCAGGCTACAGTCCATGGGGTCACAAAGAGTTGGACACGACTGACGATGCATACACAGACACACACATACACACAGTCTAGCCCAGAAGATGAGAAATTACAACTTATATCAACATAGCAGCCGTCTAGATGGGCGTCCTGCCACATCCCACCCAAACTCTATCCTCATTTATCTCCGAACACAGACTTCCAAACACTCACCTAAAAAGCTATATTTTAATAATATATTTTGACAGTTACAGAATATAAGGATTGTTAATAAATACCAACAGCATATCCGAAGGCTATATCAATACTCCTAAAAATACTGATCCCTTCAAATGCCTCCAGGAACAGAAACCTACCTTCCAGTCCATGATCCCTCACTGCAAAGCTTACACTTTTGCTCTTTTTAAAAATAAAGTTTATTGAGATATAAATCACATAGAAGGCTCACTTGTTTAAAAGTTTATGACTTGCTGGGGTTTAGTATGTAATATATGCAACCATCACCACTTCAGAATATTTTCATAACCTATTAATGAAAAGAAACTCCATAGCCACTAGCAGTTTAGCAGTCATTTCCCATTCACCCCCAACCCCAGTCTCCCACGGCAACCACTAATCTACCTTCTGTCTCCATGGCTCTGCTTGTTGCAGACATTTCACACAAACGGACTCACACAGTACGTGACCTTTAGTGACTGGCTTGTTTCACTTAGCCTGTTTTCATGTTGCAGCACGTGTCAGCACTTCATTCCTTTCTGTTGCCAAGTAATATTCCACTGTATGGATATATGTTTGTTTATCCATTCATCAGCTGATGGACATTCTGATTATACTTCTCTTGTTTTAGCTTTTTTGACAACTGATTTTTCTTTGGTGTGTGGCAAAACACACATGACACAAAATTTACCATTTTAATTATTTTCAAGTATATAGTTCAATGGCATGAAGTATATTCCCACTGTTAAATGATCATCACAATCATTTATCTCCAGAATGTTTCCAGCTTTCCAATCTAAAACCTGACCCATTAAACATTTGGCATTCTTGCCTTCCTTTAGTCCCAGGCACCCGCCATTCTACTTCGTCTCTATGAACCTGACTACTGTGAGTGCCTCATATAAGCTGAATCATGTTATACTTACTGACTCTTATAAATAATGCTGCTATGAACAGTCAGGGACTGTTTTTGTACAGATACATGTTTTCAGTTCTCTTGGGTCTCTTATCCATCACTTAAAAACATACTATTTCCTTCTTTGCTACATAAGCTGAAGTCGGCCAAGATCCACATTATCTTTTGCCAGAGGGACAGTTTCTATGGATGTATTTATTTACTGATTCTAAATCAAAGTACAGCTGATTTACAATTTTTAGGTGCACAGCAAATTGACTAAGTTATATATATTATTTTTCAGACTCTTTTCCATTAAAGGTTATTACAAGATATTGAATAGAGCTCCCTGTGCTGCACAGCAGGTCCTTGTTATCTATTTTATATACATGTGCATGTTAGTCGCTCAGCCGTGTACAGCTCTTCGAAATGACACATGTATAGTAGTGTGTATCTTTTACGTCCAAATTCCTAGATTTAGCCCCCCTCCCCGTTCCCCCTTTGGAACCATCACACTTGCGTCCTGTGTCTCGGTCTGTTTCTGTTTGGTAAATAAGCTCACCTGCATCATTGTTTTGATCCCACATGTGAGTGATACTATATGGTATCTGACTTTCTCTAACTGACTTCATTAGTCTGATAACCTCTAGGTCCATCCATGTTGCTGTAAATGGCATTATTTCATTCTTTTTATGGTTGAAAAATATTCCACGGTATCTATATGCCACATCTTCTTTATCCAGTCATCTGCTGATTTCAACATTTAGGTGGCTTTCATGTCTCAACTACTGTAAACAGTGCTGCAGTGAACGTCAGAATGCGTGTATCCTTTCGAAAAGGGAACCCTCCTACACTCATGGCGGAAACGTAAACTGGTACAGCCACTACGGAGAACAGTATGGCGGTTCCTTAAAAAACTAAGAACAGAGTTATCATGTAATCCAGCAATCCCATTCCTAGGCATACATAGGGAAAAGATGAAAACTCTAATTCGAAAGCAAAGTTTTTAGATCAAAGGATGCCCAAATAAATGAGAGAATACTCAGGGTAATAGAAGATTTGGAAGTAGAGTCAGAGATAATTCACTTGTCTTATAACCAGAGACTAAACCTCAAATTTCTAATGATGGTAAGAGACTCTTAACCACTTGATAATAAAAAGGCAAAGGATCTAAGCAGACATTTCTCCAAAGAAGATAAACAGATGGTCACTGACCACATGAAAAGATGCTCAATACCATCAGTTATAAGGCTTCCATTATTCTCTCACCACTTGGAAATCTGGTGACAAATGGAAAAGATCAAAAATCTTTCTAAATCAAGAACATTCTACAGAAGATAACAAACACCAGTTATCTTAATAAGCTTCAAACTCATCAAAGCAGGACTGCTTATCTAATCATTCTTGGGATCTAGCGCTGATCGGCAATTCTCCTGTTAACACCCCATGACTCTGTCCACAGCCTCCAGTCCCTCAGCAGACTCTTAAGTACATCACGCTGTATCGGAAACACCCCACCTTCCCGTCCCTCCCGTCACCATCGATAACAACAACTGTGATGGCAAAGGCCCATCTCTGCTATCATCACATGGCTTTTTTTCCCTTCATAAAATCAAGGCAAGAGAGCTGCTTACTTATTATTATGGTAATGTGAAATCCAGTGGGATTTTCACAACTGCTAACAACAGATTCTCGCCTCAATAACATAGTGGTAGGAGGAGGTCAGAGGAAATGAGAGGCTGGCTGAGGGGGAGGAAGAGCAGATGTTCCACTTTGTCAGAAATGTGCCAGGTGACTACACACGGACCTAAGAAAATAGAGCAGTAAAGCTGCTGCGCTTCCATCCAAGCGTCTGCACTTACCACCTAAGCTGAAGCCCGGAAGCTAGGGGTCGGCCAGGCTCTCAGGGCCCGAAACAAAAGCACAGAGAAAAGAGTTTTTGTCCTGGAATCTATACTTCGTTTGAATGAGATCCCCAAAGATATCTACTCCAGTGTTTCTCAAACTATGTGGCAAAGAAGTAATTTTCCCCGGGCTTGGTCATGCTTTTGTAAAAACACAATA
Organism: Bos indicus; assembly: GCF_029378745.1. Classification (NCBI taxonomy): domain Eukaryota; kingdom Metazoa; phylum Chordata; class Mammalia; order Artiodactyla; family Bovidae; genus Bos; species Bos indicus. The sequence continues at coordinate 9,841,886 of NC_091767.1, forward strand.
AAAATGAATTGCATGTTTTCTTAAATATAACACCAAAAGGACAAGTAACCAATGGAAACCTAGACAAACTGGACTTCATTAAAACGAAAAGTTTTGTGCTTTGAAGGACACCATCAAGAATGTGAAAAGACAACCCACAGCATAAGAGGAAAAAATTACAGATCATTATCCCTGATAAGGGACTTGTACCTAGAATATACAAAGAACTCTGACAACTCGAAAATAAAAAGACAAACCAGTCATGTACACACTGCTATATTTAAAACAGAAACCCAACAAAGACCTACTGTATAGCAGGGACCTCTGCTCGATGTTATGTGCTAGCCTGGATTGCGGGGGGGCGGGGGGAGGGGGTGGTCTGGGGAAGAATGGATTGCTAAGTCGCTTCAGTCGTGTCCAACTCTGTACGACCCCATAGACGGCAGCCCACCAGGCTCCCCCGTCCCTGGGATTCTCCAGGCAAGAACACTGGAGTGGGTTGCCATTTCCTTCTCCAATGCATGAAAGTGAAAAGTGAAAGTGAAGTTGCTCAGTCGTGTCTGACTCTAGCGATACCATGGACTGCAGCCTAACCAGGCTCCTCGGTCCATGGGATTTTCCAGGCAAGAGTACTGGAGCGGGGTGCCACTGCCTTCTCCGGAAGAATGGATACACATAGATACATGGCTGAGTCCCTCTGCTGTTCACCTGAAACTACCACAATGTTAACTGGCTATTTCCCACTACAAAACAAAAAGTTTACAGTTTAAAAAAAAAACAAAACAGACAACCCAAATAACAAACAGCAAAGTATCTAAATAGACATCTCTTCAAAGAAGATATATAAGTTTATTCCTAAACACATGAAAAGATGAGCAATATCCTAAGTCATTAGGGAAATGCAAATCAAAACTACACTGAAATACCACTTTGCACCCAGTAGGAGGGCTATAATTACAGAAAAGATCAAGTGTCGACAAAGACACAGAGAAATCAGAACCCTCATTCGCTGCTGGCACAATATAAAATGGTGCAGCTACTCTGGAAAACAGGCTGGGAGTTCTTCAAAATGTTAAACCAAGTATGTATCTATAAATAGTCATATAAAAAAGCATGTACATTAATGTTCATAGCAGCATTCACAATAGCAAAGAAGCAGAAATGGCCCAAGTGTCCAAAAATGGACAAATAAAATGTGTGCGTGCGTGCTCCGTCGTGTCCAACTCTCTGCGACCCCACGGACGCAGCCTGCCAGCTCCTGTGTCCATGGGATTTCCCAGGCAAGAATACTGGAGTGGGTTCCTATTTCTTTCTCCAGGGAACTTTAACCCAGGGGTCGAATCCACGTCTCCCGCATTGGCAAGCACATTCTCTACCACTGAGCCGCCTGGGAGTCAACAAAAGGTGCACGTCCGTACAGAATGAAGTGCTGACAGATGCCACTAGACAGACGAACGCCGAAAGCACCGTTAAGTGAAAGAAACCAGTTACCAAGGAGCACATGTTACACGGTACCATGTATATGGGACGTCTGTAACAGATAAACTTACAGAGAAACTAAGTACATCAATGGCTGCCAATGCTTTAGAGGAGTCGGAGAAAAACAGAGGATGACTGCTAATGGGTACAAGCTTTCTTCTGATGGCGATGAAGATTTCTAAAGCAGATTACGGTGACAGTTGCACAACCTTGTAAATACACTAGAAGCCACTGAATGCGACCCTTAAATGAGTGAACTGTAGGACGTATGAATTATACTCAATAGATGTTACTCAAAAATGAATTACAAGAAAAGCGTTCACACTTGGATGTCATGGTAAATGTCAAGTTATTTAAAGGCTTCTAAATGTCTACCCTCAATTTCTGTACTTACCTCACTTTGGACAGGAAATAAACTGTCCATGAGTCAGTGCCAGGACTGGACACTCTGAGTGGCCCTGATCTACTCTGTTCTCTTATCTGTACTGTTCCTTCAAAGTGAGATATTTAGGTCCTGGGGCTTCCCAGGTGGCGCTAGTGGTAAAGAACCCTCCTGCCAATGCAGGATACGTAAGAGATGAGGGTTCAATCCCTAGGTCGAGAAGATCCCCTGGAGAAGGGCATGGCAACCCACTCCACTATTCTTGCCTGGACAATCCCATGGACAGAGGAGCCTGGTGGGCTATGGTCCCTGGGGTGGCACAGAGTCAGATACAGCTGAAGCGACTTAGCACACAAGATGTCTCAGTTACTACCAGCTACGAAACTCATTTGGCTGCCTCATCCAGCCTTTGAGTTAGTTTCCTGTCACTTGCCAACAAAAGCGTTTCTTGATTAAAAATCAGCTCCTCACCGAAACCCAAACATGATTTCATCATGGCGGAGGTGAGCGTCATCATCAATAGACAGGATGGCCTCTGTCTCGATTTCATTCCACGGCAGGAATCGGTTGTTCAGACTGTTCTTCTCAGTACGAACCACCTGTAAAGAGAAAGGGAAAACACTGATGATCAATGCTGTAATGCAGAATGCAAAAGAGGGCTGTCTTTAGGTCAAAGGAGATTGTGGCTAAATATGCAGAAGTGAAGAAGAACTAAAGAGCCTCTTGTTCCAATATTCATTGGAAGGACTGATGCTGAAGGTCCAATCCTTTGGCCACCTGATGTGAAGAACCGACTCATTGGAAAAGATCCTGATGCTGGAAAGGTTGAAGGCAGGAGGAGAAGGGGGCAACAGAGGATGAGATGGCTGGATACAGCATCACTGATTCAGTTAACACGAATTTGAGCAAACTCTGAGAGATACTGAAGAGACGGAGCCTGGCGTGCTGTGGTTCACGGGGTCCCAAAGAGTTGCCCACAATTTAGAGATTGAATAACAACAACAAAGCCAAACTGTACAATCGAGCACATGTCTTACAGGAACAAAAACTACTTTATAATTCGGCAAATTTATAAAGATTTCCCATTGGAAGCTTTATTCATTTGCTAACTAATTTTCCTGGGAAACAAGCTAAAGCTGAGGATTATTTTAAGTATGCAACAGACACGGTTTAGGGATATTAACAATAACTTTCCCAAGAGAACACAAAGCGGCAGAGCAGAACTGAGGTTACGATCCTCAGCTCCGGAATCCCCTGGAAACCCAACTCAGAACTCCCTGGAGTCTGTGTCCTTTCTGAGTCCCGATTTAAAGGCCTTTCTTTTCCATCTGAAACAACTAAGGCGAGCCCGTCCAGTTGAGGTTAATTACTCTGCTTCTGCAACTGCTACCTGCAACACCGACTACACTTACAAGAGCTTTTTCTCTCAAGGGGCACCTGACTCAGTAAAACTAAGAGCTTCTGTGCCCAAAGAAATTCCGAATTCAAAGAATCTTATCCCAAGTGACTGACATATGCAAAGCTGTTATTTCTTCCCGAAACAAAGATGCAGTGCTCGATCGTAAGAACTGCATTATAACTTTTAAAATTATTTAAATGTGCCTCCCTGGGAGGCTTCCCTAGTGGACTTCCCTGGTGGCTGAGACAATAATACGTCTGTCTACAATGCAGGAGACCCAGGTTCAATCCCTGGGTAGGGAAGATCTCCTGGAGAAGGAAATGGCAACCCACTCCAGTATTCTTGCCTGGAAAATCCCATGGACAGAGGAGCTTGGTGGGCTACGGTTCATGGGGTCACAAAGAGTCAGATACGACCGAGAGACTTCACTTTCACTTTTTTTCTTTCAAGTGTGCCTCAGATAGTAGCTACTACTAGGTGGTAGCTTTAGTATTCACTTTGACTCTGAAACTCAAACAAGGATGGACAGACTCGAGTACTCTGATAGCTCCTTTAATTTTATGGTTTCTATACCCATTAAGTATTGACTAACTAGTGAGGAATCATTTTATTCTCAAAAGCCAGAAACAAAGAGAACGTCTTGAGTAATCTTCTTTTTAGACAGTTGGGAAGGGACATCCTTCTTGCAATGGGACACCTGTACTGAGGCTCACCTCTACATGACGTGATGAATATAATTTTATCCAGGGTCTAAAAGCTGAGTGTTTTTGTTCATTGGTTGGTCACATCGCGCAGCACGTGGGATCTCAGTTCCCCGACCAGGAACTGAACCCATGGCCCCTGCACTGGGAGCACAGAATCTCAGCCACTGGACCACCGGGGAAGTCCGTGTGAATGGTTTTAAAGGTTCTCCCAGGACCTTGTGAGCACCGTCTCTTCAGCTTAAAATCCTCTCTCTCTCCTATTCCTCCACCACAACTATTCTCCCCCTGAACCCCCGGCTCAGATGTCTCCTTGCTCACCAATCTTGTCAAAAGTACTAATAATCACTTCTTCTATGTTCTTAAAGCAGAGACCTCACATTTCAATTCATTCATTCCAGCACACTTAGAATCCAATTAGTTCAGAGCCAGAAGGGCCTTGGAGATCATTCAGTCAACTTTTACTTTGCACGTGGACAACAGGCCCCTCACAGAGCTAGACTCCTAACTCACGCCTCCCTACTCCAAATCACTCTTCTTCTGGGAAACTTAGGTTAAACCTGTAAGTCTCATCTAGCTATAGGCCCCATGAAAAATGCATTATTAATTTGTGTACTATCAAGAAATAAAAATGCCGCCAAATAAGAAAAATACGAAAAAATAGTTCACCATTTAGAATGTTTACTCTAGTAAGAGCTTTTTAAAATTTCGACTCAGTCCTGGAGGAGTCCCTACCAAGTAACAACAAGGGGAAATTGGTAACAGATTTGCTGCTACCAACAGCAGACATCAGGGGCAAAGCAAAAGACACAGAAATCCATCTTGCCCTGCAGCACTTTTGAACAAGAAAAAATCTCCGCGCTTCTGGCCTGGACCTCCCAAGCTTGGGTTCAGCAGTGACAGAACAAAGGCACTGAAGGCCGGGTCAGGAAAGAGAGAGGGACGCGCAGGGGAGGCGGCCAGCTGCTCGCTGTGTGGGTTGCCCAGCTCAACCCCCAGGGAGTAGGACGCCGGTCACGGTAGCAGAAGTCAACTGCCAGCATCCAGTGCCGGTAAAATGCCATCTGTGGCTTAAGACACACACCCAATTTCAGACATGTGGAAATGTAAAATAACGTCCACCCTGGGTCAGTAGACCTCGGCAGTTGCGCACTATAACGCCTGCCCCCACAAACTACCCTGGGATCTTTCCTGTTACTTTCCAAGCGCACCCAGCATTCACTCAACACAGAACGGCAATGCTGCCTGTTCAGTGGACAGAGCTTTCCCTCAACCCTACCAGGGAATACACATCGCTTAAAACGAAGAAAACATTCAGTAAAACATCCGGTTACTGAATGCTCAATTGTAGGTTACCAATTTTGTGGGTCACTCACCAAGAGGATTATCTATACCACAATTAACAATTCAGGGGCTTCCCTGGTGGCGCAGTAGATAAGAATCCACCTGCCGACGCAGGGAACGTGGGTTTGACCCGGTCTTGTCTGGGAAGACCCCACGTGCCACAGAGCAACTAAGCCCATACGCTACAACGGCTGAGCCTGCGTTCTAGAGCCTGCAAGCCGCAACTAGTGAAGCCCGTGCCCCTGGGGTCTGTGCTCTACAAGATAAGCCTCCATGAGAAGCTCTCACATTGCAAGGAAGAGTAGCCCCCACTCACTGTAACTATAGAAAGCCCACAAGCAGCAACAAAGACTCAGCAGAACCAAAAAGAAAAGGAAACGCAAAAAAAATCCAGGAACACAGCACAGAGCTCTAGTACTCAAAGTGTGATCCCAAAGTCAGCAACATGGGCGTCACCCGGGACTCCATTAGAAAGGCAGAATTGCCAGCCGTCCTAAACCTACCTAGCCAGGACCTGCGTTTTAATATCTCCAGAGTGAGTCCTAGGCACGCAGCACTTTGAGAGGCGCTGGGACAGAGGGGAAAGCATGGCTTTGGAGTCAAGCAGAAAGACCTGAGTTCAGATTTCAATTCTACCACTTACTACATGCATGAACCTGAGTAGGCAGCCTCTGCGCGGAGTCAGCACAGCACCATGTTGTGCGAAAAACGGGAGCTACTTACCAGCCACACTTGACAACGCTACAGTCAACTCCTTCATCTAAAATTCAGAAACAACAATAAAAACTAACACCATCATGCTCTGATACCTAGAACACAGCCAGACTTTTGGTCTCATTACAAAGTGAATCGAATCAAGAGGACCTGCCTGTCCTGTGGAAAACCGAGACGGAGCGGAAGGTCTCATATCAAGTGTGTGTTGGCCTAGATTTCACATTCAGTTTTTTAGCAAGTTTATCAAAGTTCATTAAGAGGCATGTCCATTAAGAACAAGTCCTCTGGATTCAGGAATATAGCACATGTTCTGTCTCAGCTCATCCTGGCATTACTCCTCGGGGCTGGACGACAGCAAGATCTTCAGGGTAAGGGAACTGAATCGGAATAAAAGAGCAGCTTTCCAGGATTCAGAGAAACACAGAGTCAAGTATGGCTGCAGCCCACTTGTGGTTAACCCACGAAAAACTCCGGTCAGCAGGTCTGCTTTAAGGATTCTCAGCTAGGAGTGATTGTGACCCCCAGGGGACACTTGACAATGTCTGTGCACATCTTTGGTTGTCACCACTGGGTGGCCAGCGGGTTGCTTGCACTTAGTGGGCAGAGGCCAGGGATGCTGCAATCCCACACTGCACAGGGCTGCTCCCCACAACACAGAACTATCCAGCCCAAATGTCACTGCGCCATTTTCAGAATCAACCACCAGGAGAGAGCAAAGCCAACTCTGAATACGTGTAATTCGTAATGTAAGCACGTCACCTCTTTCTCATAACCAAAAGGATTTCTGCCTGTACAAAGTTCGCAAATACAAACTAAAAGCAAAGGGTGAGGGAAGGGTGGGCGAAGTAAAAGCTTTCTTTGGGACTTCCCTGGTGGTCCAGTGGCCAAGACTTCAAGCTCCCAATGCAGGGGGCCTGGGTTCAATCCCAGACCCCATATGCCGCAACTTACGGTCCCACATGGCACACCTGAGACCCAGCGCGGCCACATAAATAAATTAAAATTTTCTTTTAGGAAAAGCTTTCTTCTACCAGTTTTGCTTCAGAGCTGTAGTGCTTAATGGCTAGACAAAAGCTCAGCGAATCAACCATTATCCATTCTGGCACCAAAATCAGAAGGACAAAGAGATTTAAATATCTGTAACGCAAACATGCAGAACAGCATGGGCCTCTAAGGATCTGACAAAGGGCAGATCAAACGTGAAAGAAATGAGTCAACCAGAAGATGTCATGATTAGGAAATATTCTCACTTCTGTTGATGTTGTTTTCTTTCAAATTAAAACAATGCTCCTCCTCGCTCCCTCAACATTGGCTATTTTTTTCATGCCTTATGACTACAGCTTAGTGACTTGTGAGCATGAAGACTGACCTTCAAGCTATTGATTTAACTACCGGTATGACACTGACCAGAATGTACAGAGCACAGTGCCTGCCATACAGAAGGTGTTCAACAAGTGCTTTACAAATGAATAAACAAACAGGAAATAGGACCTAACTTAGTCCAGTCCCATCCATATTTTCAGAATATGGAATAAAGACTTGAAAAGTTTATATGTCAACTATAAACACTGATTATACTGAAACCTCTTAGTATCTAATCTAGTTTTCTAGAGCAAAAAAAAAAAAAATCCATCAACCTACAACAGTCAAGGTCAGGAGCAGTGCTCACTAACACTCTTTTTCCTGTTTCACATACAGTACTCAGATGATGGCCCCTAGTCCTCTGTTCACCTTCATTCATGAAGGCGCCCCTCTTCTCACCACAAAAGAATAGGGCAACAGGCAGAACCTAGACCCCCAGTGTATGCAAATGCATGAGCTGTACATGTCGTACAAAACATACAGAAAACAATCAGTATCCTCAGTTAACATTCAACCTGGGTTCTGAGGAATTCTGGACTTTATGAATGATAAAAGAACTACTACTTAAATAGAATCCTTTCTGCCAATATGTTAACTAACCATTTGGTTTCTAAACCCAGGTAGAATCCGAAAATTCACGTTAATTAGCCAAGTATCAATTCACTTAGTAAGTATTTAATTAGCTATCATGATAAGTCTTTTCCGAATTAGTAGCAAATAACTCAGTATCTGAGGGCCTCCCCAGTGGCTCAGTGGTAAAGAATCAGCCAGCAATGCAGGAGACACAGATTCAACCCCAGGTCAGGAAGATTCCCAGGAGGAGGAAACGGCAACCCACTCCAGTATTCTTGCTGGGAAAAACCCCATGGACAGAGGAGCCTGGCGGGCTAGCCAGCAAGAAATGAAGCCTTTAACGGCCCAGCTGGCAGAGGCCCAAGCCTGAACTGTAACGACTCTTGAGTTAACAACACAGCCGGTTTCTCCTCCAACCTTCCTCAGCAGACTCCTGGGGCAACAGGACTAAAATAACCACCCTGGCATGACATTAAGTTCCCCAGACAGAACCTGCCTTGTTCAATTCTAGTATCAAGGACTGGGAGAGAGGGGAAAAGGGCTGAAAAACCACCTCATATCTCCACAATCTTCTCTTGGGCAATACAGCGCGTTCTGGCCTCATCTCCAGAGACCCTGGAGACTCCCACAGCAGTATGATACACTTCTCTCTGAATCACCATCTCCACCATGACTGCCCCATCCAGGCCGCCAGCACCCCTCACCTGGGCTCCTGCAATAGCCTTTCAACTCTGTCTGCTCTTTCCCCCATCATCCCACAGTATCATATTTCTCTCTGCTCAAAACCCTCCCCTTGCACCCTCACACACTGAGAATATAAAACCTTCAGTCCTCACCATGGCCTACATGTGCCGCCTCTGTCTCCTCCAACCTCCTCTCAAGCTCTACTCTGGATCATTCCACCCAGGGTACACAGGGTCCCCCTGCCATGGCCTGAGCACAACAAGCTTCCTGCACTTCCTGTTCTCTGTACATCCCCCCAGAATTTACATGGTCCATTCTCCCACTTCCCTCAGGCTTCTGCTCAAATGTCACCTCTTCAAAAAAGTCCTCCTAGGCACCCTATTTAAAGGAGCTGTACCCTTTATAGAGAACAGAACTAAAAATTAAGGATTGAGGGCCTCGGCTGTCAGGGACCTACAAACAAGCGAGTTCACAGCCTAGAGATGGACAGTGTTTTGAGTGGGCAAGACTACACGGTGAACAGCAAAGTCCCCTTTGTAAAACTGCAAAAGGACCGAGTTTGATGTTCTTGTTTCCACAGGATGCTCCAACAAGGCCACCCTATATACTATTTTCCAAAATGTAAAGCAGAGTGAAAAAGATGTGTTAATTGGTCAGAATAAACCAGTAACCTGAACCAATATTTTGGGTGGGGCTGTGTATCAGAGACCAGCTGGAGGCTCCTGCCCACCCAGACGCAGCCTCCTACTGACGGCAACATTAACTCTGGACAAAAATACCAAAAGAGCATTACCTAAAGACACCAGACTGAGCAGAAGGCGACACATTACGAAGGGGAGCCAAAATTTAGGAAGGAATTACTGACATGGGGAGAATCACCGCCGCTTTCCCCTTGAGGGTAGACCAGAGCTGGTACCAAGGTTAGCTTAAACTTGCATACAGCACCCAGCTGTTCTGGCCTGAGGAATAAGAGGAAAGAGCCTGGGGCAACCACCACCCCTGGAAGAAAGGAGTTGCAGCAGAGAGAGAACCAGACAGGAGAGCTCCAAGTTCTGTGTATAAAGCTCCCAGTCTCCAGGTCACCCCAGAACCATGCATTCTTTCTGCTGTTCACAAGCAGACCAGCTACAGATAAAAAGGCTGAACTAACATTTGTGTTGCCACCCAAGAGAACTTGCTGTCCAACCAAATTAACTTCCCGCTAAAACTAAAAGCTCAACACTTTTCAGAGAAATAAAACAAAATCCACAGTCTTCGCGACATTCACAATTTAATACAAAACTGTTTGCTGTACAAAGACCCAGACTAACCAGAAGAATATGACCCCCAATTACAATGAATACTCAACCCATATGCTGGAATTAGCAGACCAAGAGGTTAAAGCAGCTAACATAACTGCACTCATTGAAGTGAAGTAGGGACTTCCTAGGTGGTCCAGCGGTTAAGAATCTGCCTTCCAATGCAAGGGACGTGGGTTTGATCCCTGATCAGAGAACTAAGATTCCACACGGCAAGGAGCAAGAAAGCCCATGTGCTTAACTACTGAGCCCTCACGCTCCAGAGCCCCTGTGCCACAACTAGTGAGTCCATGCACAGCAATGAAAGATCCCACGTGAACCAATGAAGACTCCACGTGCTGCAACGAAGACTCAATGCAGCCAAATAAATAAAATACATTTTTAAACGAGGTGTATTCAGAATGGGAAAAAACGAAACAGGAAATCTCAGGAGAGAAACAGAAACTATTATTTTTAAAAACGTGGAAATTCTTAAACTGGAAAACACAGTATCTGAAATATAAAACTGACTCAATGAAGAACAGTGTAGACACCAAAGTCAGCAAATGTGACAACATATCAACAGAAATTATCAAAGATAAAAAATGATTTTTAAACAATGAACAGAACTGCCGAAAACTGCAAGACAGTATCAAAATGCCTAGTATAGTATAATGGACAAATAAAATTGTAAAATATATTTTTTAATGCCTAGTATACACAGAATGAAGTCCCCAAAGAGGAAAAAAATACCTGATTAAATATTGAATAAAAAATTCCCCAAATATAATTTTAAAATACATAAATTACTAGATTTAAGAGCCTTGTTGTTTAGTTGCTAAGTGTTGTCCCACTCTTTGTGACTCCATGGACTGTAGCCCACCAGGCTCATCTGTTCATGAGATTTCCCAGACAAGAATACTGGAGTGAGTTGCCATTTCCTTCTCCAGGGGATCTTCCCCACCCAGGCATTGAACCCACATCTCCTGCACTGGCAGGCGGGTTCTTTATCACTAAGCCACCTGGGATAAGCCCTTAAGAGACTAAGTGAAGCCCAATCAGAACACAGATCAAAGAAAACCACGCAGAGGCGCATCACAGTCAAACTGCTGGAAACCACGTGTATAGAAAAAGTCTTCAAAGTGGCCAGAGAAAAATAACACACTACCTATGGGGAAATAAATATTTGAGAAATCACTGACTATCACTACAAACAACGGCAGCCAGGAAACAGTGGAAAATCTTTAAGATGCATGAAAGTGCTGACTTCCCCCCTAGAAGGGAGCTTTTCAAAAGGCAGGCCTTCAAATCCCCTGGCCCAACGCCACCCTCCATTTGACTTCCATTAAACATTCATGACATTCCACTCAAGGAGCTAAGGAACCCGATTCAACTGCTCACAAACAAGTAAGAGACAGAAAGATACCTCTGGTGCAGCCATCCCTACCATCCCGGTGAGAGACCCCACCTCCCTGTGGGCAGCACTGTCAATTCGAACAGGCCCTACCTGATCTCAACTGAAACTCTCTTTACATAAAGCATGCTGGGCAGGAGGGTGGCAGTGAAAATCACACTTACTCTCTGCCAGACCCAGAGTAGCTTCCCCCTTGCTTGGTAAGTAATGGAAAAGAGAGAGGGATTTCACCACAGGCCCCAGTAGGTACGCCTGAGACAACCCTACTCTCTACTTGAACACCGAGGGCTCAACAGACTTCACAGCCCACAGACAGACAGCATTTGTGCCCGCTGCTATGATGGCACCCTGAGCAGAAGACACCCACAGACTGCCCAACATTTTCTGAAGTGGCAGGTAGGCTCCTGGGTTGCTTCTTTTAGCTCAAATCATCTTCCCTGAAGGAATGGAACCTGAAAGACTGCCCGGTCATCTTATAGAGATCTACTGTTAACTGTAACAAAATGAACAAAGAGGTCACGTCTGCATCCTCGTCGGAAAACCCACTCTCAGACGGCTCCTAACACTACCACTTCCCACCGCGGAGGGCCACCCTCCCTCTCAGCCCACCGTGACAGCTCTGTGCCCCAGAGGGCGGCAGCTCAACTGCTGCCCAAAACCCTGCCTCTCCTACATACTGAATAGAAAGCAGTCCAAATATTTAGAGAATGGGGTGAAATTTTCCAGCTTGAAGAGTTTCTTCTTTTTTCACAGGAACTAGGGAGAAAGACAAAAAAAAAAAAATGTGTACTACTAATACGGACAAGCTATTCAGAGCTGCCCCCAGCCTGGAGAGTTTCTGGCCCTTTCTGACTAAGCATGGTATTGCTGCAATGAGTGGCTCAGTAATCAAAGAGAACGATTTATCTCCCACCAGAGTTAAAAGGAAGGACTCATTGTGGCAAGCACTCTGCTGCACTTCAGACACTGTTAACCGTGGCGGCATCAGCTTCTCCACGTCCCTAACAAATTTACAGAAAACTCAGCAAAATGGAAAACACAGGCTGCTTTGCTAATGAGGAGCATCGACCTTTCACAGAACGATTTTTTTTTTTTTTTAATTTTGATGACATTCAAAAAGTTGTAACTAGGAAAGAAAAAAAGTGAAACGTATTTGGGAAGAAGTCTAGAGAGAAATCTCCCTGTCTACAAAGCTTTCTTAATATACAAAATAAATTCTGGGGTCAAAAGTTTGCAGCACCCTACAGTCTTTGAAGAGTCTCTGATTATAAATTCAATTAAATAAAATACAAGAAAAGATTAGCAGCAGTAGGAAGAAAGTAGCGGCATTTGTAAAAAAAAAAAAGAAAACAAAGATTTGTACAAGAGAAGAAAGGTAGTAACAGTTAAGACACAAGGGAAATTAAGTCATGGGTACAAGGAGGTTTATCAGTGAAGTGAGTCCTTAACATAAGCAGAACATCCATGCTGACTTCCATCTCCTTTGACATGAAGGAATAAATAGGAATCAAATAATTATTGGGCACTTTTCCAGTATATTAAAAAGCAGAGACATTACTTTGCCAACAAAGGTCCATCTAGTCAAAGCTATGGTTTTTCCAGTAGTCATGTATGGATGTGATAGTTGGACTATAAAGAAAGTGGAACGCCAAAGAATTGATGCTCTTGAACTGTGGTGTTGGAGAAGACTCCTGAGAATCCCTTGGACTGCAAGGAGATCCAACAAGTCCCTCCTAAAGGAAATCGGTCCTGAATATTCATTGGAAGGACTGATGCTAAAGCCGAACCTCCAATACTTTGGCCACCTGATGTGAAGAACTGCCTCAGTGGAAAAGACCCTGATGCTGGGAAGGATTGAAGGCGGGAGGAGAACAGGACGACAGAGGATGAGATGGTTGGGTGGCATCACCGACTCAATGGACATGAGTTTGAGGAAACTCCAGGAGTTGGTGAGCGACAGGGAGGCCTGGTGTGCTGCAGTCCATGGGGTCACAAAAAGTCTGACATGACTGAGCGACTTAACTGACTACTTGTATTATCTCAGTGAAAGAAAAAGTGGCTCAGTCATGTCAGACTCTTTGAGACGTCATGGACTATACAGCCCATGGAATTCTCCAGGCCAGAATGCATGGGTAGCCTTTCCCTTCTCCGGGGGATCTTCCGAACCCAGGGATCGAACCCAGGTCTCCGACACTGCAGGCGGATTCTTTACCAATGAGCTATCAGGGAAGCCCTGTATTATCTTAGATCCCTCTTTAATCCTGAAGTCAAAGGAGTTAATTAACTTATCAAAGATCACAAAATGACTATTTAATCCTAGGTCTCTACTGTGCCAAAACTCATACTTTCCCATTTACCATAATGCTGATTAGAAAATATTTCATGTGAATTAGCTCCTCAATGAAATAAATATTTTAAAAACTGGTCTAGCCTAAACGTTCCCTTTCAAGGCAAATTCTTGCTAAAAACGACTAATTTTCTTAAGCAAGCGTCGAGCAGTGATGGCTTATCAGACTTTGGCCCCTCTTTGCTGCCTTTTCTGGAAAGTACCTGTGCTGCATGGTAAAGTGTTGCCATGTGGCTTGAGATCTGTTCTTAGGCCTCACATGTAAGAGAAATGGGTAATCTCCTTCTAGATGGACAAACTTACAACAGAAGGTGGATAAACAAAGTACTCAGAACTAAAGCTCTATCCTGCATATTTGGCTATTACTTTTCCTGTAGAATACATCATCCTAACCATAACAGAGAAGAGTTTTATGAGAATGAAACTACAGAAAAGGTCCAAGGTCTCCAACTCCCAAAATACCAAACCCTGACACCAGTCTCCCAGAGGAAGACAATCCTGTGAAATGGAACAGGTCTCCTTCCTAAACCCTTTGGGAGATGATTAAAACCACAGCTCCTGGAATCAGGCACACTAAAAGCTCAGCTCCTCCACAAATGCTAATCGTGACCCTGGGCAAAATACTTAACATGTCTAAGCCTCAGTTAAGAAATCATACTAGCCCATAACTGTTACTGTAAGCTCTATAAACTCTAAAATTATGAGTGCTTCGTAAATAAACGTCAGCTTTTCATCATCATTCTCATCGTCAGCCCCTTTGTAAGGACAGAGAAGATGTCTACGAGGTCAATGACAGGGTTTTGTAAACCTTCACAGGGCCAGTATCAGTCTCCCTATGGGAACGTCTTAGGGGCCTTTGGAAGTGAGCAGCAGAGAACTGGCAAGACCTGAAAGAACTCAAACAGAAGCAAGGGTAAGAATCTGAATAGGTTAAAAAAAAACACACACAGCATCTTTACAGGAAAGAGAGCATCAAGAATGAACTAGCCTCTGGCGCGGTAAAGAAACCGCTCGTGGCTCTATCATTACCATGATGGGGACCCCAATGTCAGGCCACACCAGGTCCTCTGACGGCAGCTTGGGAGAATTCCACACCACCACGACCTTGTTCAGGTAAGGGAGGCCGTTCAGCCTCTCTAAGGAGTTCATGAGCACCTCCTCCCGCTCGTAAGTCAACATTACCACCGTGAACTGCTCCCGAGGGACGTTGCCGCCCAGCGCAGCCTGAAACTCCTTGCCGGAGCCCCCGGCCCCGCCACCAATAGGCCGGAATCCGGTCCCTGAGCCCAGGAACTTGGCCTCCGAGGGCAGCACGGGGTCAAAGGGCGTGTGGGGGAAGAGATGGAAAGGCCCCGGGGCGGAGTTCCAGCTGCGGTAGAGGTCGGTGACGGTGAGGGTGAAGTTGCGGAGGTACTTGGGCGAGGCGTAGGGCGGCTCGGTCTCCACCGGGCCCAGGTCCAGGTCCCCGGTGTCCGCCATGTTGGGGTCGGTGCCGGCCGCCTTGCCCGAGCGGTGCGGGATCTCGGCCGCGGCCTCCTCCCGGATGGGAGCCGCTGGGATCTGGATGCGCGTCCGGATCACGGCCAGCACGGTGCTGAAGATACTGTCCGTGGTGGAGAAGTAGGTCTCCCAGAGGAAGCGGCCCTGGCGCCGCATGGCCAGCAGGTCGCTGTCCGAGAGGCTCCGCAGCAGGAAGTGGACCTCAGTGACCCGCGGCTTGGGCACCACCAGCGCCGCCTCGCTCCACTGCAGCACATCCTGGTAGGGGAGCTGCACGTGCTCCCCCAGCACCACCGGGACAGCCCCGACCTCCAGGGCCTCGAAGAGCCGGGTAGCACACCCTGAGGACACAAGCAGGCGCGGGTCCCCCGGCGTGATGATGAGGGCAAAGGTGGAGAGCTTCAGGAGCTCCAGGCGGTCCTCCCGCTCGCCGCACAGCGCCCACTCAGTCGGCAGGCTGGCTCTCGGCTGGCTCTTACAGGTGAATTCCACCAGGACCTGATCGAGCTTGCTGTCTTGGACGGCCTTGAGGGTGGCGATGATCCGATCGTCGTAGTCGGCCGGGGGGTCCCCCTCCATCTCCTCCTCAAAGGAGCGGGCCTCCTGAAGGCTGGATCTCAGCGACTCTATCTTCTCGCCCTGGAAGGTGAAGAGGTATTTCCGCTTCACCGGCACCTGTGGTGGGATTTCCATGAAGTTGGGCTCCGACATGGCGTGGACTAGGGGCGACACCACCAAGTCAAAGCCAGGCCGGTACTGGGCCGCATAGAAGGTGGACTGGGCCACCATGGCCCGGCCGGTGCTGACGTTGTACAGTAAGTTCTGGGTGTCCGACTTCCGAGACAGGCTGATGATGACGTGGTTGTGGCCGTCCGTCCGCCAGTGCGGGAGGGACAACAGCTGCTTCTCCAGGTCGGCGGGCCGCAGCACGGCGGGCTCCTGCATCTCCCCTACTAGGATCACATAAAGGCAGGCTATGTCTGCATTGTCGGTGACATAAACGTTGGCTCGGGCCGTGGCCTGGAAAGCCTGCTTGACCAAGGGATCCAGGTAGCTGCCAAAGGCGAACTGGTCACTGTCATAAACATAGACGGGGAAACCAGAGGTCAGAGGGCACCGGGAATAATCGAAGCAATTGTGCAGCCGGCAGCCCCGCTGGGCCTTGGGGGGCGGGAGGCCGGCATCGTCCTTCTCCGGGAGCAGGCGGATAGGCAGGGAGAGCTTGGGCTGGTTCTGCGCCATCAGCTCCTTGTAGGAATGCTCTGTCTGGCTGATGACGTTCTTGAGCTGAAGCAGGTCCTGCTTGGCATTCTCGATGCTCTTCTTGCAGGCCTCAATCTTCAGGTTCAGCTTGGCGATTTCACTGTTCAGCTCCTGCCGCTTGGCTTCCAGCTGCAGGAGCTCCTCGCTCACGGACTCGCGGATGCGGCACAGGTCCAACACGTGCTTCACCTCGCAGAGTTCGCTGCCGGCCCGCGGGCCGAAGATGCGCTTGCCCGCCTCGTCTGCCTCGTCGAGGGTGGTGAGATAATAGTGAGCGATGAGAGGAAAGAACACAAGGATGATGAACAGCGTGAAGCTGAGCCACGTGAGCCGAATGCGGTTGGACCAGCGCAGCATGCAGGTTTGACCTCCGTTCCCCGCGCCCCCATTCCGCAACATGGTATAGCCCGTCATGAGTCCCTCTGCGGCTCTTGCCTCCGCTGGTCACGTTGGCTCACTCGCCATAACCACGGGTTTCTAGTGGGCCAGGCTCAGCCTCTTCTCACTCAACACGCTTTCCCAAGAGTTAGTGTGCTCCCTGGACAAGGCACCAAGTAGAATGGAAATTTCATCTTCCTCAGCTGTGACTGAAATGGTCTCTGACCCTACTCCAGCAGATTCTGAGTTCTAGCTGTAGGCCAAAGAACATGTCCTTAATCTCTATCAAAAGCCAGAGGGTACCACATGGTTGTTGAGGTGGGAGGGCGAAGGTCCCTGATGGTGGAGCCAGGGAAAAGCACCCCGGAATCAGACAGACCTCCTCAACCGCCATAGCTCTTGTTCCTTGGTTTCGCTGACCAACACATATGCATAGTTACTTTTCACAGTTATAAGGTAGCTGGTTAGAACAGAAATAAATGCCAGCCTCTTAAGTGTCACTGCCAATATTCAGGCCTGCAAAAGAAAGAGAAGTGTGTCAGTCTTGATGACCTTATGCTCAACAATCTTGCTTCCCCACTTCTGAAACTTTTTGGAAAATGCCTAAATCTTGTAAGACGGAACAATGGATTGGATCACTGGTGTGTGCCTCGAAGAATATTTTAAATCCAATATAGGTTTTATTTTTTGGCATGGATATTGTACTTGGAGTTATTAATAGTAAGAGATGGATTAGGTAAGTGTCCAAAAGCAGTTTCAGACACACCCACTTTCTTCCAATTAGAGCCGTATAAAATGATTAGCAGCTACATTCAACAAAGGGCAAAAATGTTCATAACAATTTGTTATTTGAGACTTAGGCATCGTGGTGAGACAGAGAAACACCCTCCTATCTATGTTCATTACTGACAGGAAAATTGCCTCTTTAAGTATTGGGGAAAAGCCAAAAAAAAAAAAAAAAAACAACACCTCTGTGAGGAGCTCCATTTATTATATTCAAAGTGGTGGAAAAGAGCTGAAGAGAACTCTCTGGATCTTCACCAGCAGTGGGTGCAGTAATCCAGAGACAAAAATGTATTTCCCAGCTTGCTTCTCATTTATCTTCTATATAAATAGTAACTTGGTCTTTCAGAAAGAACACTGTACTTAGAAATGGGGATATTATTTCTTATCTTTTACAGAGATTTGCTGTGAGACTTTAGGCCTCAGGTTTCTAATCTCCCAAAACAAAGATAAATGTGTGGAGATAACAATACATTGTGTTGCTATGAAAATAAAGGAGGATACTTTAGGTTAATAAATCTTGAACCAGCATTCCCAGTCCTTTTCTCTTACCAAACTTTACTATCACAAGTTATAAAACTTTTGCACTTGCTTTCTCCTCAATTTCAGTACATCTAGAAGTAAAAAAAAAAAAGGGCTTCTTTTGTGTCTCAGATGG
Source organism: Bos indicus (assembly GCF_029378745.1). Classification (NCBI taxonomy): domain Eukaryota; kingdom Metazoa; phylum Chordata; class Mammalia; order Artiodactyla; family Bovidae; genus Bos; species Bos indicus. The sequence continues at coordinate 9,860,123 of NC_091767.1, forward strand.
TAAAGCGTCTGCCTGCAATGCAGGAGACCTGGGTTTGATCCCTGGGTCAGGAAGATCCCCCTGGAGAAGGAAATGGCAACCCACTCCAGCATTCTTGCCTGGAAAATCCTATGGTCAGAGTAACCTGATAGGTTACAGTCCATAGGGTCACAAAGAGTCGGACACAACTAAGAGACTTCACTTCATGCCAAAAATACCTCCAACTTCCTTCATTCATTTCCTCCAAAGAGTATTCATCATACTCCTTCATGTCTAAGACATGCTAAGTATAACCGTGGGAGAAGCTAGGATGTAAAATAATCTTTGACCTCAGGGAACTACTTTTAGCCTAAAAAACACACAGACAAACAGCAAGGAAACTACCCCAAGACAGTGTAAAATGAGAGGTAATTTATGGCCAGCATTTGGCTCAGACGGTAAAAGCATCTGCCTGCAGTGCCGGAGACCCGGGTTCCATTCCTGGGTCGGGAAGATCCCCTGGAGAAGGAAATGGCAATCCACTCCAGCGCTCTTGCCTGGAAAATCCCATGGACGGAAGAGCCTGGTAGGCTACAGTCCATGGGGTCGCAAAGAGTTGGACACGACTGAGGGACTTCACTTTCACTTTATGGATGCTCAGTCAGTCTCTCTAGCTTCCACCTTTGCTAACCATGTGTAACTATTAAATGTTTGATAGAGTCATCTCTCCTTTTAGATAAAAATAGAAAGTGATGACAATGTTACTAAGAGGTTTGAGTAAGCAGACCATGAGATAAGGACAACAAAACCCAAATAGTAATCAATCATGGAAAAAAACCTAAACTTGGGTAATTTAGTTTAGCAGCTTACCAAATATCCATGTAGGTCAATATTAAAGCATTATCCTTTTAATTCAAATGTTAAAAATATCCTTTTTTGTTTTCAAAATAAAAAAATGTGCTCTGCATTTATGAGCAAATCCTAACAAAGAAAGGATGGGGTGGAGGAAAACAAGTGGCAAAATCCGGGCGACTCGGCCGCTCCACCCCCTCTCACCCTGTGGCTCAGGCCCCTCCTCTCTGGCTCACGCAGCACTGCGCTTCGGTGCGTCATCTCCTGAAACAGTCACCTCCGGGGCTTCTCTCCTGATTGAAGACAGAGAAGCGACAAGCTATTAGGGAAATACTCAATACTGAAGAATTTATTAACTGTCCACTGTGAAAAGGCTTCTCATGTATACAAGGCAATCACAGAATTTATTGTTCAAATGGAGACAGTATTTTAAGTGAAAAGCGGTCCTATCAATAAATACACTTGGACAATAAGCATAATTTGGCACTCTCAAAGGCAAACCATCCAGCTATATGGTTACCTGTTTATGTGCTCCAAGAGGGAATAAACCAAAGCACTAAAATGTAGAAAAGTCCTTACCTTTTAGAAGTATATACTGAGATATTTACCGACGATTTATCTGGAATTTGCTTAAAAATAAATAGGACAAGCGTGGTGGTAAGAACTCTGGGGTATCAGTGAAACAAGATGAGTCATGACCAGACTGCTGTTGACACTGAATGATGGGGAGAAACTCAGGCCTGCTTTTACATGTGTTTAACATTTTTCATATTAAAAACTCAAAAACAAACTATACAGAGTCTAAACAAGATGTCTTTAAAAAGTCACCTGGAGACTGACTACACAATCTCATATTGCTAGCACCACCAACTTACAGTGAACAGAACTGGAAAAAGAAACAAGTGCCCTGATGGAAACCAGTAATTCAACATTGACTCTAAAATTTCTATCCCCATCAAGTTCCATCTTTTACTGGAATTAGGCAAAAGTGTCATCAGTGCTCTGAAGCATGAACTTTCTTTCCCAAACAGCTAAATCCATCATTTCAAGCACAAAAGAAAAACAAAAACACTTAGAATCTCTTCTGCCATTCTCTGGAGCATGATAATGAAGGTACTAGGATCTAGAAATAAGTCACATGAAACACTGATAAGGAGCAGTCTCCTTATCCATGTAACTCCACATGCAATACACGCGCCTCACTGATTCTGTCATCTGCCACTGCACTGAACGCCCAACTTGTCAGCCTGCGCCCTACGATGCCTTCTACATGCAGCAACCAGAAGCATCATTTTAAACTTTGAGTTCAACCATGGCTCTCCGTCCCTTAAAAACGTTCAGCGCTCTCCCACTGCACTGCCAGGTCCTTCATAACTAGCTCCTGAAAGTCGCTCAGTCGTGTCCGACTCTTTGCAAACCCATGGACTATACAGTCCATGGAATTCTCCAGGCCAGAACACTGGAATGGGTAGCCTTTCCCTTCTCCAGGGGATCTTCCCAACCCAGGGATCAAAGCCAGGTCTCCCACATTGCAGGCTGATTCTTCACCAGCTGAGCCACAAGGGAAGCCCTAGCTCGTGACCACCAAGCTACTCTCTCTCCCACAGGACATCCCTGCCGCACGTGCTTGCTTAGCTTCAGCTGCACTGGCCACCTTTCAATTCCTCAACTGCCCAAGCTCTCAACTGCTTCAGAGGCCTTCTACCTGCTGATCTTTCCATCTCAAATGCTCTTCCCCAGGCTCCCCTCTGGCTGACTCCTCACCCTTCAGATTTTCACTTCTTGATATTCCCGTTTCAAGCAGCCTTTCTTAGCCCCTGACACTTTCTGGCACTGACCTACTGATCTCCTTCATAATATCTCTTTCCTGACTTTTTATTACCTATCTTTCCCAACAAAACCTCACTGTTGGGGGTAGGAACCTTGTCTGCCTGGACCACTGCCGTATCACCAGGTCTCAGCACAGTGCCAGGCACATGGTTAGCTTCTCTGTAAACATCTGTTAAATAAATGAATTATATCACCAATTACTTCCCATTCTACAAATTCTCAACTTTCCCTTGGTTGCCCGTGACACTGCACTCTCTGGTATTCCACCTGTCTCCCTGACTCGTCCCTTTCTGCTTTGCTGGCACCCACTGGCGCTCCTACCTCATACAAAAAGTGCTCCCCAAGGCTTCTGACATAATCTGATAATGAATCCATCCATTCAGATGGCTTCAACCCCCAAAGCTACTACTCCCACCCTAGCCTTTCTGCTCTGCACTAGCAGACCAGCATTTCCAGCTCCCAAAGGAGGTGACAAGAGAATGAGATGGTTGGATGACATCACTGACTCAATGGACATGAATCTGAGCAAACTCTGGGAGATAGTGAAGGACAGGGAAGTCTGACGTGCTGCAGTTCAAGGGGTCGCAAAGAGTCAGACACAATTTAGCGGCTACCTCCTCTAGGACACAGCATAGCCACTTAGTGATTCCAAATATTCCCTCTTTCCAAAAACTTTAAAATCTGCCCAAGATACTACATTCTTCCCCTTTTACAAACTAGAAACAATGTGATATACAGGAAAGAGTACAGACCTCCTGGCCAGACCTGGATCAAATCACAGCTTAGCAAGCTCTTAGATGGTCACTTAACCATGATGAGCTGCAGTTTTTTCATAAGTAAAAAACTCATGTTCAGGATTGTTATAAAAATTAGATAGTAAGAATCACCCTGCACAGAACCTCAATTTTGTAGTCTATTATTGGCTACAAGTCCTGGAGTTATTTTTAGATCTGCCAAACTATATCCATTCTTTTTTATAATAATTATAGTAACAATATATTTATAATAATAATTTACAATGTGTGCATTTATCCCTTCCTTTTATTCTACTGTCTTCACCCTAATACTGGACCATAACAAACCATTATGCCTAATCTCAATTCCCCATCAATTTATCCTGTGCATTACTCTGAATCAGAGTAATGATTCAGTTACTCTGCAATACTCAGTATTCTTTTCATCTAATAAAGCTTTAGCTTGAATAATTTCAACTGATCTGATTTTGAGTTTACCACATCTTTCTTCTGCTGTATCTAGTTAAAGGTTAATTCCACCCAATAAATTCTTAATTTCAGGCATTATACATTTCAGTTCTGGAATGTCCATTAAGTCCCTTGTTAGAGATTCCATTTCTCTATTGAAATTCTTGCATCTCTTATTCTATTTTCTTTAGCATATTTATAAGAGTAAAATTCCTTACCTAATTTTACTGTCTGGCACACCTGTAGACTTTATTCTACTATTTTTCTCTTGATTGTACATCCTGTTTACCTGTTTCTTTGCAATCTTAAGATTTTTTTTACTGTGTTCTAGACATTGTTTAAAAGTACTATAAATACAGTAGTAAATACAATTTTCCCAAGAGATGGCATATTTTCTGTCAGTTAGAAGGAATATAATTAGAGATTCTCATTATCCCTAGAAATACTTTTTGCCTTAAAGTTTACTCTGGCTGATATTAGTATCAGTCACTCAGCTTTTGTAAAAAAAATTTCATTGTTGTGATAAAACATATACAACATAAAACTGCCATCTTAATTATTTTTAAAGAGTATAGCTTGTAGCATTAATTACAGTCAAAATGTTGTACAACCATCATTACCATTTCCAAAAGTTTTCCATCACCTCAAGCAGAACTCTGTAACCAGGAGGCGGTAACTCACCTCCCTGTTCCCCGTTCAGTTCAGTTCAGTCACTCCATCCTGACTCTTTGTGACCCTACAGACTGTAGCACACCAGGTCTCCCTGTCCCTCACCAACTCTTGGAGTTTACTCAAACTCATGTCCATTGAGTCGGTGATGCCATCCAACCATCTCATCCTCTGTTGTCCCCTTCTCCTCCTGCCCCCAGTCCGTCCCAGCATGAGGGTCTTTTCCAATGAGGCAGTTCTTCACATCAGGTGGCCAAAGTATTAGAGTTTCAGATACAACATCAGTCCTTCCAATGAACACTCAGGACTGATCTCCCTTAGGATGGACTGGTTGGATCTCCTTGCACTCCAAGGGACTCTCAAGAGTCTTCTCCAACACCACAGTTCAAAAGCATCAATTCTTCGGCGCTCAGCTTTCTTTATAGTCCAACTCTCACATCCATATATGACCACTGGAAAAACCATAGTTTTGACTAGATGGACCTTTGTTGGCAAAGTAATGTCTCTGCTTTTTAATATGCTATCTAGGTTGGTCATAACTTTTCTTCCAAGGAGCAAGCGTCTTTTGATTTCATGGCTGCAGTCACCATCTGCAGTGATTTTGGAGCCCCCCAAAATAAAGTCTGTCACTGTTTTCACTGCCTCCCCATCTATTTGCCATGAAGTGATGGGACCAGATGCCATGATCGTAGTTTTCTGAATGTTGAGTTTTAAGCCAACTTTTTCACTCTCCTCTTTCACTTTTATCAAGAGGCTCTTGATAGTTTTTCTTCACTTTCTGCCGTAACTGTAGTCATCTGCATATCTGAGGTTATTGATATTTCTCCCAGCAATCTTGATTCCAGCTTGTGCTTCTTCCAGTCCAGCGTTTCTCATGATGTACTCTGCATATAAGTTAAATAAGCAGGGTGACAATATACAGCCTTGACATACTCCTTTTCCTATTTGGAACCAGTCTGTTGTTCCATGTCCAGTTCTAACTGTTGCTTCCTGACCTGCATACAGATTTCTTAGGAGGCAGGTCAGGTGGTCTGGTATTCCCATCTCTTTCAGAATTTTCCACAGTTATTGTGATCCACACAGTCAAGGGCTTTGGCATAGTCAATAAAGCAGAAATAGATGCTTTTCTGGAACTCTCTTGCTTTTTCCACGACCCAGCGGATGTTGGCAATTTGATCTCTGGTTCCTCTACCTTTTCTAAAATCAGCTTGAACATCAGGAAGTTCACGGTTCACATATTGCTGAAGCCTGGCTTGGAGAATTTTAAGCATCACTTTACTAGCGTGTGAGATGAGTGCAATTGTGTGGTAGTTTTAGCATCCTTTGGCATTGCCTTTCTTTGGGATTGGAAGGAAAACTGACTTTTTCCAGTCCTGTGGCCACTGCTGAGTTTTCCAAATTTGCTGGCATATTGAGTACAGCACTTTCACAGCATCATCTTTTAGGATTTGAAATAGCTCAACTGGAATTCCATCACCCCCACTAGCTTTGTTCGTAGTGATGCTTCCTAAGGCCCATTTGACTTCGCATTTCAGAATGTCTGGCTTTAGGTAAGTGATCACACCACCATGATTAACTGAGTTGTGAAGTTCTTTTTTGTATAGTTCTGTGTATTCTTGCCACACCTTCTTAATATCTTCTGCTTCTGTTAGATCCAGACCATTTCTGTCCTTTATTGTGCCCATCTTTGCATAAAATGTTCCCCTGGTATCTCTAATTTTCTTGAAGAGATCTCTAGTCTTTCCCATTCTATTGTTTTCCTCTATTTCTTTGCTTTGATCACTGAGGAAGGCTTTCTTATCTCTCCTTGCTATTCTTGGGAACTCTGCATTCAAATGGCTATATCTTTCCTTTTCTCCTTTGCTTTTTGCTTCCCTTCTTTTCACAGCTATTTGTAAGGCCTCCTCAAACAACCATTTTGCCTTTTTGCATTTCTTTTTCTTGGGGATGATCTTGATCATGCCTCCTATACAATGTCATGAACCTCCGTCCATAGTTCTTCAGGCACTCTATCAGATCTAATCCCTTGAATCTATTTGTCACTTCCACTATATAAGCATAAGGGATTTGATTCAGGTCATACCTGCGTGGTCTACTGGTTTTCCCCCCCTTTCTTCAATTTAAGTCTGAATTTGGCAATAAGGAGTTCATGATCTGAGCCACAGTCAGCTCCCAGTCTTGTTTTTGCTGACTGTATAGAGCTTCTCCATCTTTGGCTGCAAAGAATATAATCAATCCCAGCCCCTGGTAATCTCTACTGTCTCTACGAACTTGCCTTTTCTAAATATTCATAAGGAATACCATACAATATCTGTCCTTATGGAACTCACTTATTTCACTTAGCATGTTTCAATGTTCATCTGTGTTGCAGCACAGAACTTCATCCTTCTTTTTGACTGAATAATATTCCATGGTAGGCACATCCCGCCACTTTGTTTATCCACTGAACTCTCGATGGATATTTGGGCACTGCCTGCCACTTGGTCGGACAGTCAGCTCTCAGCTAATATTTGCCTAGCTTAACTTTTTCCATTCTTTTCCCAGCAAACTTTCCTTGTCTTTCCTTATATTTAGGTGCCCCTTAGAAACACTTGAGAACAAGATTTCATTCTTTTAATAGAACTCTAATTTAACAACCTTTGACTTTAAACTAGTGTTTGATCTACTTACACTTTTGTGATACATTAAGATTTACTAACAGTCTTTTTTGAAGAGGGGTTACTTATCACTTTTGTCTATTTCCCATCTCTTTCCTGACTTTTAGTTGATAAGTTTGTTATGTTTTTTAAACCCTCTACCACATTACTTTGCCAACAAAGGTCCGTCTAGTCAAGGCTATGGTTTTTCCAGTAGTCATGTACGGCTGTGAGAGTTGGACTATGAAGAAAGCTGAGCACCGAAGAATTGATGCTTTTGAACTGTGGTGTTGGGAGAAGACTCTTGAGAGTCCCTTGGACTGCAAGGAGATCCAACCAGTCCATTCTGAAGGAGATCAGTCCTGGGTGTTCTTTGGAAGGACTGATGCTAAAGCTGAAACTCCAATACTTTGGCCACCTCATGCGAAGAGTTGACTCATTGGAAAAGACTCTGATGCTGGGAGAGATTGGGGGCAGGAGGAGAAGGGGATGACAGAGGATGAGATGGCTGGATGGCATCACCAATAGATGGACGTGAGTCTGAGTGAACTCCAGGAGTTGTGATGGACAGGGAGGCCTGGCGTGCTGCAATTCATGGGGTCACAAAGAGTCGGACGCGACTGAACTAAACTGAACCAGTCTGGAAGTTATATATTCAATTTATGACATTAATTGAAAGTTTAACATTATCTCTAGTATTCTGTCCCTCTTCTCAATTAATAAAAGATCTTTACCTATGACTGGAGCTTCCCTGGTGGCTCAGAGGTAAAGAATCCATCTGCCAAGCAGGACGCATTGAGTTCGATCTCTAGGTCGGGAAGATCCCCTGGAGAAGGAAATGGCAACCCACTCCAGTATTCTTGCCTGGGAAATCCCATGGACAAGGGAGTCTAACGGGCTATAGTCCATGGGGTCGCAAAGAGTCGGACACGACTTAGCGACTAAACAACTTTACCTATGATGACCTCTCTTGACTTTTACATCAATACTGACTGATATTTTAGCTCCACCATGTTTCTACCCACTCAACATTAGCCTTACTATCATAAATGCAATTCGTACTTATTTAGATTGACCCACATAGTTACCAAGCTCCTTACTCAGAGCTCTACTCCTTTCTACATTTCATTCCTTCCCTCTGATTATTTCTTTTTTCCTAAAGTAGTTCCTCCAGTCAGAGTCTGTTGGTGGTAAATTTTATGTGAAACACTTTATTTCACCCTAAATCCTAAATAATGATCCAACTGCATGCACCAGTCTAGAGTAATAATTCCTTTCCACCAACGGAAGAATCCTCTGGATTCTATTACTGTTGCTGAGAAGTGAGATGTCGGTCTAACTATTGTACCTTGTGGATAACCTGACTCTTCATGCTGGCTATATTTAAGATCTCTTCAGCTTTGGAGTTCTTCTATGTCTACATGTGGAATCTGGAGCAGGGGGCAGGAGCGGGAGGTGAGTGGGATGCTCAGCACTCTAACTTTCTGGTTCTTAAGATGCGTGTCTTTCATTATTCTAGAAAATGTTCAATCATTATCTGTTTGTTTGTTTAGTCATTAACTCTTTGTATAGGACCTGTCATTCATTCTCTCCTTTTTGAAGGTATGACATATGTCAGACTTCCTCATTCCATTCTCCATGTCTTTAAACCTTTCCTCTGTATTCTTTTACCCTTTGTGCTACCATCTGGAAATGCCCTCGTTATCTACCCAGTTGAAGGGTCAGGAGATGTTTTTAGTAAAGAGCCAGAGAGTAAACATACTAGGCTTTGGGAGCCACATCCAGTTTAAGTAGAATATTTTCATTTGTCTCTTTTTTGTATCCTTTAAAAATATAAAAAACCATTCTTACCATCCAAAAGAAACCACAACCGAGAGTTAGCCCACAGGCCACAGTTGGCCAACTTTTGATCTAACTCATTAATTCTCTCTCTTGTGTCTAAGGGGTTGTTTACCCAAACCACTGGGTTTTGATTTCAATGACTCTTTTACATTTCCAGAAATTCTGTTGGCTTCTTCTTTAAAACCTGCCTTCTTTTTATGATAGCACCTACTCTTTCTCACGTTTTCTGTTCCTGCCCTTCATGTGCTGAGTCTCTTCTGTCTGCTGATTCTATTATCATCAGCTTTGGACTGCTTTTTATGTCGATCTCTCAGTCTGGAGAGTCTCCCAGAAGCCACAAGTAAATGTAAATTTGAACACAAAACTCATATGAAGGGAAAATGGTTCTGAGTTCTCAGTGAATATTCCCTTCCCCAACCAGTTCTGGATCTTGCTAACAGAGACTTTATCTTTTTCTAGTCTACCCATTCCTTTAGTGAATGTTCAACCTTTTGAAGATCCATACTCTCATCTGGTGTCTCAGTCTGACATTCACAGGCACAAGGCTCTTTCTCTTATTTCTGTGGGAACTAAACTGCAAGTTACCAAAACTGGCAAATACCTTAAGAGACGATAGCATCAGACTGTTCATCAGATGCTTTTTAAATCCCCAACCTCTCCTGCCCCCATTCCACTTTTTTAATTTTAATGAGAATTTCTTTCCTGAAAGCAAAATATGCATTGTGTAGCAAGGAGTTTATATTAATCTAGTCTGCTATTTTGCCAAAACCAGAGACCTCCTCCAGTCTTTACTATACACATGAATAAACATGCTTACAAAAATGAGACATATGTTCCTTTCTGTAATCTGATGTTTCCCAATGACCCACATCATTACATTCTATACCATATGATGGTCAATAACTGAAGACAGAAACATCATAATTTGTTTAACCAATCCTCTTTTGTTAGACATTTGTTTTCAATTTTTCATCATAATCAAAGCTCTAACAACTATTCTTGTAGCTATCTTTGCACACATCCACCGTGGATACACATCCACGGGTATCTCCTCAGGAAAGAAAAAAAAAATTTAACATGGGTCAGTGCAAGAATATCTTATTTTAAAAATTACTGTCGACTAAAAAGATGGCCATTTATCCTCCCACCAACAACACAGAGGGCATCTGTTGCCCAAGAGCTGACCAGTCACAGTGTGACAGAGACGGTTTTTACTCCACCAGTATGGATCTGCTCTCCTCCATTCCCCTCTCTGCCTTACAGTTTGGCTGGAATCGGAAGACTAGTTCCTGCCAGAGGGAACATGAGAAGAAGCAGGGTATCATTTCCCATACAAGGCTCTTAAGAACAGGGATGGATTCTTCTTCCCCCAACTACTTGAGAGAATGAAAGGAAAAAACTCTAAAACTATGGAGTGGCGAGATTAAAAGCAACCCAGCCCTCTGGGTCACCACTGCAGAGAGTCACTTGAATGGGGAAGAGTGAGAAACTTTGGTTATCTCAGGCCACTAAGATTTCTGAGTCTGTTGCTGCAGTTAAGCATTAATTAACCGAACAAATCCAACTGAATGCTATTAAAAAAAAAAAAGTTTGATAAAATGTCATTCTACAGTTTTGATTTACCCTTTATAACTAGAGGTCAAACAATTTGAGCTCATTAAGTATCTGTGCTTCTCATTTCATTCGCTATCGGTTCACCTGCTTTGCCAAATTTTCTACCTCTGAAAGTGTTTTTCTAACCACAACAGTCGGTTGTCTGTATCACTCTCCTGACGAACTTCAACTGTTCCTTAGTTTCATCTAAGCAATTTGTTCCTCTCCAGCTGGATGCAGAAACTATTTTTCTCGCCACTTTTGAAACTCCTCTACAAAATACCACATAGTTCTGGGTGCCAGGTCACTGCTCAATAAATAATTATACTAGTTGAAAGTCTTAGTTTACATTTTCATTTTCAAACAAGTTTGAGATTTAGAGCCTATGGAGTCTTGATTCAAGGGAAATGAAACACTGAAAATAAAGAGAGACTTTCACAGCTGGGAGGAGGCTTGCAGGCCATCTGGACTTGCAGCCAGAATCTCTGGTTCAGAACTAAGCTTTGAAATTTTAAGAATATTACATAATTTCCTTCTTACAGTGATACTGAAAATCCCTACGTACCTCCAGGGTTATTGTGGGGATGAAATAAGATTATAGATAGATGGATACTTATGTTAGAAAAGAGGGAACATTTCAGATCAATAACCTAAACTCCTATTTCAAGAACCTACAAGAACAAAATAAAGTAAGCAGAAGGAAAGGAATAATAAAGAGGATAAATCAATGAAATCAAAAACATAAAGACAAAACTCAATAAAACGAAGGGGTTCCTCAACAATTCTGACAAACCTGCTCAAGACTGACAAAGAAGGAAGAGATACAAATCACCAACAATGGGAATGAAACAGGATATCACACAAGTCCTGCAGGCATCAAAAGGCTAATAAAGGAAGACTAGGAACAACTCAACACACCTGAGTTTGACGACTCAGACAAGGGGCCAATGCCTCGAGAAACACAAACGGCCACACTCACCCAATAGGAAACAGTCCTCCAACTATGAAACAAACTGACTTTGTAATTTTAAAATTACAACAGAAACATCCCCCAAAAGAAATGTCCAGCCCCGAATGCTTCCACTGGAGAATTCCTACCAAGTGTTTAAAGTACTGGGTTGGCCAAAAAGTTCCTTCAGGTTTTTCCACTGCATCTTATTGGCCAACCCAACATAATGATCTATTACATACACTCTCTTCCAGACTGGGGGGACACCTCCCAGTCCATCTTACCAGCCCTGATACCCAAACCAAAGAAAGCACCAAAAAAAGAAAATGACAGATACATCTCTCTCATCAATATAAGACAAAAATACTAAATAATAGTGAACAGAATTCAGTAATATATAAAAAGAATTAAATGATTAGTACATCGCTCTTAGGTAGAGAAGTGTTATTTTAACATTGTTGATCTTATCCGGAAGCAGGAATATTCATTCTCTCCATTTAGCCACACCTTTATTTCTCCTATCAAACAGTTTTGCCATCCTCATCCCTGCCCCAATGTCTCATATTAAGTTACTGTGTATTCTCCATAATTTACTCATCCATTCTCTGGTCCTCCACCTCAGCAGCTCATCCTCCGGAACCTTTCACCACTCCTTAAGTGCAGTCTGTCCTCGGGGGTTTATCCCTTGTCCTCTTCTCTCTTTCCCTATCTTTATTTACTGGAGTTTGCCAACAGCTTCAATCAGCACCCCCTGACAGGATGACTATGAAAGTTACCTCTCTAATCTTGACCTCCTTCTCCAGTGGTCAGCAACACAGACATCTACCCCTCAGTGTTCCAGTGGCAGCAAGGGTACATCTCTGAGTATAAGGAGGTTCCGTTAGTGTCTTCTCCCAGTAAGGAGGGAAAAGTTCAAAATATCACGTACAGACATTTACCATTCAGATCATTGCCGATGCCGTAACTTTTTTACTCCTTTCTTAACCAAAATATTTTTGCTGATAAATGGAAATTCTTCATCTGTTAGCCATTCACTGGAAGGCTTGAAACTAGTTACATTCCTGGAAGCTGAAATGGTAAGTAACTCAAGTCAAAGGTCCAGGACATCTGCTGAGGAGTTAGCTGGGGCTTAGAGTTCTCAGTCAGAATGCCACGTGTGCTTGTCTGGTGCTTTCACCTCCTCCCTCCTACACCTTAACATACCTGCCACTCTACCATCACCTCCTCTTTGAGCGCCTTCTCCTCTAACACTCCTTCCGTCTCAGTGGGAACATTACCAGCAATAAGGACCCTGCTTTCAAGAGTCTGTTGATAGTACAACCATCCTACTGACTCGACTTCTCTTCTTTTACAACTAAAATACTCTGATATTGAAACTTCCTATCATGGACCTGGCATATCTCTCTGTTCATTTAGGTCTTCTTTAATGTCTTTCAACAAAGTTGTATAATTTTCTTCATTTAAGAAAAAAAAAAAAAAAACACTAAACTGAGCTAAAGTAAAACACTCAATGAAGAGAGACAAAAAGAAAAAAAAACAGAAGGGAGAGACGCAGGGAGTAAACAGCTGGTTCCACTTGGGCTGCAGTTATGCATATATCTGAAACGCGTGGAGGGAGACTGGGGCCAGAAGCGAGACGCTCTTCCAGATGTCCCCAAATGAAACCTTCAGCTGCCTTTAATCTATTAAATAACTGTGGCGACAGCGAACATCTATTGAACGTCTGTTGTATTCCTTCACAAACGTAATCTTCATGACAATCTTATCAAGTACGTACGTACGACCAGCATTCCCACTATGTACACGAGGAAACCAAAGCACCGAAGTTAGGAAATTTGCCCAGGGGCATCCATACTGAGTAAAACTTGGACTCAAAGCAGAGTTACTCTAAGGCCCACACTCACTAATGTCTTAACCATTTAAGATAAACTGCCTGTGACATTAATTCAGGGAAAAGAGAGCACAGGCACAGCGTGCATACATTATTTTTAATTACCCAGATGACTGCAGCTCCACTGTACACGGGTAATGACAGCATAGTTAACACCCACGGTAATGCTATTCCAAACCTAAAGTCAACCCTATATTCATACTCATTTCTCTGCTGACAAAACAGGAAAACAACGTGCTCAGAGTGAATGACCTACCTGTGTGCCTGTGCGTGCAGCAATTAGTCCACGGGCCCATCAAGCAGGCAGAGCCCTATCACGACCCAGGTGCACACTGCTGCTAGTACTGCCCTGGCCACAGGCCCCTCAAACTAGACAGAGATAGCTCTGCACAAAAGTCATTTCAATAAGGTTGTTGAAAGCAGTATCTCAAAGATTTTTTTAATTCTGTAGCGACACCAAACAACATCATTTCCTGATTTCCTGCTATGCACAGGCCTGACAAACAGCCTGTTCCGGGAAGACAACCTAGTTAGTAGTCTGAATTTTACATTTTAAATTCACCCTGAATGCTAAACGAATTAAACTAAAACAAATTTCCTGATACTAGCACTACTGTTAAGATTCTGACTTCTCTCTTCTATCGTTCAAAATAACAAAATGCACTTTCAGGGAAGCTAACTGCTGATAAAGAGTGACTTGTGAAAACTGAATGTAGGCAACTGACAAGTTACAGGAGGGCAATGTGTGCTTTTCACAGGACAACCACCATAGTTTATTTACTGGAGAAATGTGACCTGGGTGTAAAACAGGGGAAATAGAAAGCTGTTGGCAATTAAAAACCAAAATCAGGTGAGAAAAACTGGTTGTGCACTGATACACTTACTGAGTTACGAGTCAGGATTATGACACAACCACAGAGAACCACGGAGATGAGCTGCCTTTATTATAGGGCTTTGAAAAAAGGAAAAACAAGTAAACCCTGGGCTCAAGAGCAGATTTCTAAGTCCAAAGATGTTCCACAAAGGCCCCCAGCAGGCACAAAAGAAGCATTCCTTCCATTCCTCAACTGCATATAGCGTATCAACACACAAACTAACACTCTTCATTAACCTAGGCCAAATATCGCTGCATTTAGTCAGTAATAAATCTCAGCCCAGAAGTCTCAACTCCAGGATAAGTCCTGGATTGGAAAATTATGCCAATTCCTTTAACTGTTTCCCCTCCCACCAGTTTGATAACATCCCACAAATCAAAATCATGTCTGACAAGTCACTTTTTAACTAGGGTAATACAAAATCAAGATGCACAAATCACCTCAGAATGTTTTCACAAGATAAACCCAGGCCCGCCCAACAGTAACTGAATCAGAATTCCCAAGTACGGGGCTCAAGTTCCTGCCATTTGACAAAGCTCCAGGTGACTTTATTGCAGAGCACACACATAAACTTGAAAGTCCTGGTCTAACAAAGAACTGATGACAGTCCTCATTCGGGCTGATGACATCTGAATCCATGTAATTACAGACAACTAAGGAGGCCAACAGAGAAGGCAGTGGCACCCCACTCCAGTACTCTTGCCTGGAAAATCCCATGGATGGAGAGGCCTGGTGGGCTGCAGTCCATGGGGTCGCTAAGAGTTGGACCTGACTGAGCGACTTCACTTTCACTTTTCACTTTCATGCATTGGAGAAGGAAATGGCAACCCACTCCAGTGTTCTTGCCTGGAGAATCCCAGGAAGGGGGAGCCTGGTGGGCTGTCATCTATGGGGTCGGACAGAGTTTGACACGACTGAAGCAACTTAGCAGCAGCAGCAGCAAGGAGGCCAAAGAGCAATATACATTATTCATGCAGAAAGTCTACAGACTACAGCACAGACTTCTGGAAGACAAGGGCTGGTGGGGGTGGGGGGGGGGGTCTTCATTTGTTATCACTATAGACCTACCACTTGTTATAACTGTATTTATATTTACAACACCCTCCAGTATACATACTTTACACATACCATCTCATCTCATCCTCACGTCAACCATCTGGGGGATAGGCCTGTCTTTTCTACTTTACTTTGAAGAAAAGTAAGTATGAGTCCCAAAGTCAGGTAACCTGTTTAAGGCCATACAACAAGAAGGTAAGGAGCCCAGATACAAACCCAGGTGCCAGACCTGTACCCCACTACCCACGGGTTCATGATTTGTTTACTAAAATACTCATTCTGCCTTCATTCACTTATAATAAGCATGTACGACTTGCGTAATTAAGGAGAATGCTATTTTGCTGCAGTCACTTTAAAGTGTACCACATTAGATTTTCCCATAATGTGACAATCAGCTTTTTAGAAAAAAATTAAGCTGAATTCCTGCATGACAAACCAAAACCCCAAATAAGTCCCAGATGAATCTGAGAGGTAACTGTAATAAACGAAACTACAAAAAGAACAACAGGAAAACATAAATGAAATTTCACTTCAAGGTAAGTTTAGCCACTTGTACTGGAATCCAAGCAAAAATGGAATCCATGGAAGAAAAGTTGAACAAACTTGATGACAAAGGGATCAAAGGCTTCTAATATTTGTTTATTTTTTTAAGTTGCAATTCAGTGAAGAGACTGGGGGAGGCATTTACAACACAGCATTACTTTAATAGAAGCAAAGCAATACCGTAATAGCCAAAGGAAATAAACAGGAAGCTACACAAAAAGAAGGGGCCCAAAGGCTTAACATTTTTCAATATTTAATCATCCCAGAAATCAAGGAAATGTATCCTTAAAACAGGACACAGTGACATTTTCCACCTATAAATCAGCAAAGGACAGTAAGATTACAGTATGTGGCACCAACCAGGATCAAGGCAAACATCCCCACACCCCCAGTGCTGGGAGCAGGTACCAACTCTCCTTTCTGGAACACAATTAGGCCTGAAGCAATAGAAGCCCTGAAACCTGCCTTCACTGACTCTTCAATTCCACTTCCAGAAGTTATTTGTAAGACAGAGTCGTGAATGCGAACCGAGATTTAATTTCAAGAATGCCCACAAAGCGCACCACTTACTATAATAAAGTACAGGCCATCTGTGCGCTCTGCTGGTGGCTACAGTGACGGGCGCACGGATGCTGTCAGTAGGATGTAAACCGAAGCCTCTATCCGTAAGAGCCGTAAGACAGCCACATCTCTGGCTCAGCAACTCCACTGTTTAGGAATGCATTCTACGTGAGCAAAGATGTGTACTGTAAACATGCAGTTACCAAGTAGTCAGCAGAAAAAGCTATAAATTAAACGTGCAAGATTAGGAGGAAGGTTAAACATTACATATGGTAAGTCCATGTCATTGATTACTAATAAGCTTTTCAATCAGTTTCAATCAAACAGGAAAATGTTCACAATATAACTATGAAAAATACAGATTCCACAGTATGGGAGGAGGAGGTGTAAAAACAGGTTTGTTTTTTTAATAAGATCTTCAGATGGATTTTGCTGAAGAATCTTTCCAGAACAGTTAACTTGATGTGCAAGTGCCTAGAGCATAAACTAATTTCTCCAAGAGTTTCCATTTCTCAAGAAAATAGGATTTTCACCTTCTGCCATGGAGGCATACAATTCATATCATTAGGGTTCCAGGCCTCCCTAAATAAGACAGAAAACTCATGCAGCAGTTTGCTAAGCGTGACCTAAATCAGCTTTATGACTCGGGCATCCGAATTCAACCTTTATGGCTGAATTCAACTTGAGACTCCAATTTTGTCATCCTTTTATAACTAACCATCTTTAAGAGTCATCAGGACCCCTAACTTCACAATTCCAGTCCTTCTTGACTCAAATGCTTACCTTTTTTTAACCCACAAAGTAAAGGGGTGGACTGCATGCGTGTGCATGCTCAGTCGCTTCAGTCGTGTCCGACTCTCTGTGACCCCATGGACTGTATCCCACCAGGCTCCTCTGTCCATGGGATTCCGCAGGCAGGAATACTGGAGTGGGTTGCCATGCCCTTCCCCAGGGGATCTTCACGACCCAGGGATGGAACCCCTGCACCTGCCATCTCCTGCACTGACAGGCAGGTCCTTTACCACTAGCACCAAAAAAAGGGTCAACTATATGACCTCAAAGATCCTTTCAGATTCTGAGATCCCACTGACTTACAACTGCCTGGCACACAGAAAGCACATACACACTGGTTCCCTGGGGGAGAAATAATACCAACATACAAACTCAGGGTAGCAAGGCCATCCCCAAGACCTCCTTTTGCTTCACCTCCAAAATGTCAAGCATAATGCTTTAAGACCTCCCTTAATTTTCCACTGTGTTGATAATAATTTAGGGTCCTCATCAACTATTTTCTCCATTATATGCCACAATGTTATTTTATATTTACAGCTCCACTTCAGAAACAAAGGAAGTCACACTGGGAAGAGTAAGTCAAGGGTGGAAAAAACCCAGGATACAAAAAAAAAAGATTTTATCAGTCTGGAATATCTAAGTACATTTAAAGACAATAAAGGCAGAGTTGAGCACTTGGATCTCAAAACCACAGGGAAATAATTTAGTTTAACAACAGCACGCACACACAGAGCTGTGATTTCAGTGACTATTAGTACCATTTCAGTGAATCTACTCAATGCTGTCATGACCTAAATGGGAAGGAAATCCAGAAAAGAGGAGTGTATGTATACATACAGCTGGTCCACTCTGTTGTGTAACAGAAACTAACTCAACAGTGTAAAGCAACTATACTCCCAATAAAAAAATTATATATATACTAATATATAAGACTGATTAGGGGAAAAAATTATCACCTATTTTTTTCTTTTTGGTCTTTTTTTAAAACAAAGTATGGTGTCAGAAACAAAAGAGTAAGCGTTCCCCCTACCCTGTACTCTGTTAGATGGCACTGTATACTGAAAACTGTATGCTGCGCTGAGTACCACACTTTAAGAGGGACATTAACAAAGTGAGTGCAGACCAGAGGACTAAGAAATAGGTCAGGGGATTTGAAACTGTCAAATAAGAAACATCTGAAGGGAATGAAGATCAATAGTCTGTGGACTAGAAGACCCAGGAAACAGGACAGTAATCTCAAGGACCACAGAGGCCTTGAGAGTGAAGTTAATACAAGAGTGAAGCTGGCAGGCAGAGACTTTAGCAAAATGGACAGGATATTTGGCATCTAAAGGAGACTGCATGCTAACTCGCTTCAGTCACATCCAACCCTTTGGGACTCTATGGACCACAGCCCACCAGGCTCCTCTGTCCATGGGATTCTCCAGGCAACAATACTGGAGTGGGTTGCCATACCCTCCCTCCGGGGGATCTTTCCATCCCAGGGATTGAACATGCATCTCTTGCATCTCCTGCATTGGCAGGTGGGTTCTTTACCACTAGCACCACCTAAGTAGACCCTAAAGGAGATTACTATCATCAGAAATGTGAACTCTTACAACACTGAAGCTTCTTTTTCTCAAGAAAACCAGAAATAGAGATTTTCATGTAAAATCTCCCCATTTCTAAGAACTGGCACCCAATGTAAGACTTGGTGTAAGATGGGCAGCCCAATCGTACGCACAGGCTTCTTCTGATCCATACACACCAATCTGCAACTCATGTCTGGGAAACATGACAGCTATCTTCCAGCATCTAAAGAACTGCCAGAGGGAAAAGGAATAGAGTTGCTCCACACAGCCCCAAAAGGTGACACTCCCAGAGAGGCCAACTGCAGCTCAGTAAGGACAAGCTTCCTAAAAACTAGTCTGTGAATTAGAATGGGCGGCCCAGGGGGGTTCGCATCACTGTAAGTATTCAAAAAGACACAGGTCAGTAATTCTGCCTTCTAGTACATCTTCTGACCAAATAACTAAAAGCCCATCCCCCACCCCCCAAAGCCTCAGCTTTCTTTCCTACCTTCCTTCCCCTTCACAAAAAGGAATACTGGATCTTCCCTAGTGGCTCAGAGAATCCGCCTGCCAATGCAGGAGTCACAGGTTTAATCCTGGTCCAGGAAAATCCCACATGTCGCAGAGCAGTTGAGCCCGGGCTCTAGAGCCCATGCTCTGCCACAAGAGAAGCCTCCGCAAACGAGAAGCGCTCACACTGCAACACAGAGTAGCCCCCACTCCCTGTAACTAGAGAAAAGCCTGTGCGGCAACGAAGACCCAGCACAGGCAAAAAAATATTTTTTTTAAAAAAATGGAATATTCTAACACTTAGCCTCCTATCTCTCAGTTACTATAAAGATCAAAATCTATGTGAGAAACAATATATGAAGACATGATCGACAAGGGCTATAGTAATTTAAGACATTACTGTAACCTACCATCACCATGTATTTATGTATGTCGACCCTCTCCTACTATACAGACAAAGGGCATATTCCAAATCTAATTCATTATTTTTTTATTCCTCACTCAGTAGCAAATCTTTGTCGAAAAAACATTTTAAAAAGAGGTTGGAGGAAGAGGGTTAAAATGATCACAAATATAAGAGAATAAGAAAACCAACAGTCAACAAAGCAAACATCCAGGAGGTTAATCATTAATATCACTCACTGGTCAGTCTAAAAGGTACTGGGCCCCGTCAAACAGAGGTATATACAAAAGCAATAACGTGTGTGTGAAGGGGTGATGCTCGAATTTGGAGAGCTGGCAAACCACAGCCAGGTGTCTGTTCTGCAGATAGAGGTACACTGGAAGCGAGTCCTGATCACTCACTCATGGACTGCACGTATGTACTGCTGCAGGCACACGCTGCATATACGTCCTATATGTCTGTTTCACTCTACAATGGCAAAGCTGAACACTTGTAAAGCCTAAACTCTCTATTTGGCCATTTACAGAAGAAGTTTGCCTACTTTTCAGTAAAAGTACTCCGGGGTTACAAACCACAAAGGTGGCTGGATGCTGAGACATAGTTCATCTTCCCACAGCTCCATCCCTTATTTTATGGGTTATCTGGGGGGCATGTGAGCAAAATCCTAGACTGAAGATTACAGCCTAAGTGCAGAGGAGGTAAATGTCACCAAGTGAGGTCTTCATATTCCTCTGATACACCCAGGATTATAAAAAGTTTAACACCGCTTCTCTTCATCTAGTAATATCACCAAAGAGATCTGAAGAACTCCAAGTGTACAAGGAGTATGGGACCAGTCAGGCACGAAAAGATCACGCTTACTGGAGAGTCTACCCGTTCCCCTTGAGTTCTCGAACTCCATCTGCCTGAGCGCCCCTATTTTCAAGGAACCTACAAATACATGAAATATCCTTTCTTCTTAGTTACCCTATCATTACAGGTTTTCGAAAGAAATAGCTGCGAAAATTAAGGGGAAAGAAAAACAGGGTGGAGATAAATATGTTAACAGAAGTTTTCTGAGCTAAACTTAATATCCAGCAGAAATTAGTGCACGGGTTTACGGCTTTATGAAAGGTTTATATTCCTTGCCTCACTCTGAAGTAATTATATGCAAAGACATTCACGTCTCTACCAACAGATGATCCAAAGGAACCTTCATTTTTCTCCTGATAACCTGAATCTCCTCCTGCTTTAGGCAGTATTTCCAACCCTCCCTCCAGGGGACCACTGTGAGGTCCCAGATGTGATTTACGCAAGAAGATTCTTAAGTATTTCTCCCTCCAGTTTAGGTAGCTTCATTTTGAAGGCTGGGCTTCCCATGTTGTTTTGGTTTTTTTTAAATCTATGCCTTGTGGGCATGCAGAGGGCATGACCCCTGGTTTGCTCAGCCAGTGTCCTGCGCTCTGGTTCAGTTATTCTAACTGTACTGAGGGGCTGGGATGGTAACCTGGGAGATCCTGATAGCCTTTCCAGTTAGTGCCTCAGTTAGGGACCCTCCTACTCGGCACAGCTTACTGAGCCTGGGCCCCACTCCTGCACCACCCTTCAGTGATTTCACTCAACAGCTAGCCTAAAGCCCTGAGGAAAAGGGCAGCTCCTTATCTAATCCCCACAACATTCTTCCCATGGCTTCAAGCCATCCATTCAACCTCCTCCTTCTCAGGCTTAACTCTACCCCTGACTCATTTCTCTCTATCCTGTTTGCAGGAAGCCTTTTCTCTTCACAGGTTAAAGCTCTGAAGCCTAATGACAAAAAGATTCCAACTACATGCAGAACATTAAATGCCAGAGTTTTCTCCCCTTTGATAGAGGGAGAGGTGGGAACTTGAAGACTCAAACTGGTCAATCATTTATCTAGTAGATATGTCCCCCAGAGCAGCGGCTACATCTTCAAGTATTAAATAAACTATGTTTTCAGTGTTCTGAAGATCTACAATTCTAACCCTCTTCCAGAAAGCACTCAGACTAGGTTCCCTCATACTTCTGATTACTTCTGACTCCTCAGGCTCCCCACAGGAAATTCCCACAGGAGACGGTATTTTTAATGAACCAAGGAAGAATTTAAGAAGATGGGTCTTGTTTCTTTTAAAGTCCCCCTGCTAAAATTTGCTGAGAACGCTGAGCTCCACTCAAAAGACTATCAGGATCTCCCAGGTTACCATCCCAGCCGCTCAGTACAGTTAGAATAACTGAACCAGAGCGCAAGACATTGGCTGAGCGAAACCGGGGGAAATGCAGTCTGTGTGACCACAAAGCACAGATGAAAAACAACAACAACAACGACAACAAAACACTTGGGAAGCCCAGCCTTCAAAAAATGAAGCTACCTAAACTGGAGGGTGAACTACTTGAGACTTCTTAAGTAAATCACATATGGGAAAAAAGGACAAGTGTCTGCTCCTCCTCCGAAGGAGTGGAACTTGGGGCTTGATGAAGCCCTTTCGAATTTTTGAAAAGAAAAGAGGGGATAAGAATCCACCAAAGTCAAGTCTTTTGAGAACCACGATTAACAATGGCTCAAGCGGTCGAGAAGAGAAACAGCCTCTCTGCAGTCTGGCAGCCCTGCCGGGTTTCCGAAGGGCTTCGGATTCACACTGCACCGTGCCGCGCGCTGGGATAACTCGGCTAAGATTTCAGTCGTGTAGACGCGCTCTCCGCAGCCCCTCTCCCGCCTGAGCAGCGCTAGGCCCATCACTATAGAGCCTGGGTACCAGAGCCCCAGATGCACAAAAGAGCAGCACCTGGACCCTTCCTTGGGCAGGAAGTGGCTATTCTGATTGCGGGCTCCTCGTGAAAGGAGGTGAGCCGGGTGAAAAGAGGCCAAGGAAGAGCAGCTGCAGGCGGCCGTGTCTGAATGCAGCGGAAAGCAGATGTGGAAGTGTGTGCGCGCTCAGAAGGGGAGGGGGGGAGGTCCGGATGCCCCTTCGTGGACCGAAGATGCTCTACAGAAGCCGCTGGACAAACACAGGGGGGCAAAGGATGGGGGAGGACTTTCGGGTGCAGAAGTGGCTGCATGGCTGAGGCTGAGCCTTTAGAAAAAGGGGTGGAGGTGGGTGCGAGGTAACCGGGGCTCTAGGGGGCGTGTGGGGGTGGGGAGGTCGCGTTTAGAGCTCCCTGTACCCCCAGGGTGGGGCCCGTTACCGGTTACCCTCCTCGCTGGTGGCTAAGGCCCCGGAGGTCCTTTCCCGGGCCCCCGAGACGTTTAGGAAGGCCTACTCCGAGGCTGCACGCCCCCGCCACGCAGGGCAGCAGCCTCCCCCCCGGCTCCCGCGACCCCAGAGCAGCCAGACCCGGTCCAGCCCGGTGCCCGGCTCTCGCGGCCGGCCCCGGGGTCCCTACCACGAGCCTCTTCCGGGCCGCCGCCCCGGCTGCTCAGGGCTCCCGCCGCCGCCAGGAGTCCTACCGGCTTCCAGTTCAGCGGCGAGCCGCTGCCGCCTGCGCGAGACTCGGGTTCCCAAAAGCCGCACTCTCCGCCTGCAGCCCGCCTTCCAGGCCGCGCCGGATCCTCCGCTCCCCCTGCTGGCGAGCAGCCATTTCCGACCTGTGCCGGCGGAACTTGCCGAAGTGCGCAGCGCCGGAAATGGCCGAACCCCAGCGCTCTCGAGCCTGGGGTCCGGGGGGTGGAGGGGCGGGGGCAGGAGGGGCGGGGCGAGGGCTTCCGCGGCTCCGCAGACTGCGTCCGAAAAGCCTCGGAGGCCTCGGACCCCTCAGCCGGGCTCGCCAGGGTCCGCGAGCGGCGGCGCCGGGGATTGTGGGAGCCGCCCGTGGGGAAGAAGCGCGGGCCTGCCTCTCTCGGCCGTCAGACCCGCCTTCTACCAGTGCCCCAACTCTCCGAAAAACCTCTCCAGGGGGTGCAGAGCGAAAGCTCTCCGCCGATCCTGGAACGCGTTCCGACTCCAGAGCCTCAGCCATTGAACTTCAGGTCTAAAACTAAAGCCGTCCCCACAGAAAAGGCCTTCTTCAATGAGCTGACGGTCTCCAAAAGGTCTGGAGTTGGGAAACACTGAATATTTAACAGCAAAGAAAAGGCCGGACAGCAAGAATGCCTAGGGGAAAAATCCCGGGGCTTTGCAGAAACAATGGCTTAGTCCAGTCGTGTTGGCGTGATCAGCCACAACCGGGAGGAAAAGGCGAAGCCGTTTGAAATACTTAAGAGCCAACCTCTCGGAATGGAAAAGTGCACACATCCTACAACTCTTAAGAGACTTGTCAACCTTCACACTTGCAAAGTCAAGACAAGACTTTTCGGAGAAAAATGGTGGGAGTGGGCGAAGGACGCTGGATGTGGAAGACAGAGTGGCTGGAGGTTCACAACATTGTACAGGAGGCGGTGACCAAAACTATCCCCAAGAAAAAGAAGGAACTCCACCAATCCTGAAAGATAGACCTGATCATTATTGGTCACTCAAGAATGAGTTTAAGTCATTATTTAAAATCTATAACTGCAATATGAGCTAAGATCAAATTTGCTTCAACTTTTTAAAAACATGTTTCTAATTTCCAAAAGGCGGGGCTTCTAGTCCAGGGAACCTGAAACACTCCAGGACCCGAAGAAGCTGCTGGCTGGGATCCGGGTGCTTGGGTGGTCTGTATCTTAGAGGAGCTCAACCCCCTGAGACCACTCACAGCAGCCCTGTTTCATCACACACCCTTCTTGGGGGAGCCCAGAGGCCGGACAAAACCCTGAAGATTGATGTTTCCCATAGGGGACCGTTTGGGCCAAGGATTCCATACGCAAAACAAAACTTAAAAACCTAGCAACCTGTTTTCCAGAGAGCACACTTCCTCTCTCCATACCCATCAGCCCCTCCTTTTTCTGATCCCCCTTTTCTTCTCTCTTTCCCGACATCTCCTTCCTCATCCTTCACCACACACTTCTCTCTTCTTTTCCCTTTATTACAAAGAACAAACTCAAACCTTCAAAGTCTCACCACCATCATATATGTGCAAAAACAACCCCTTTCTAGCTTTTGCCAGTTTTGTTCAAGAAGGCTGCAGGCAAGGAAGCAAACATCAAAATGCTTTAAAAGTCAAAAGCATGGCAAGAAATAAAAATAGGGAAAACTGTTGCCCAAATATGAGTAGCCTAAAGTTGTCCTTTTATTTTTTAACAGTTCATCTTGACTCTCCTCCAGAGGTCTGTGGCAGCAGGCAGAAGCCTGGCAGTGTGGTAGGAGGCGCAACAGAAGCCAGGGCCAGGTCCTCAGGTGCTGGTTCATCACCAGGTGCTGGTTCGTGTGCCCGTGGACAAGCGAGGACCTGCAGGTAGCTTCTTCCCGGAGGACTCAGCCCAGACAACTTCTCCACCTAAGTGACTTAACACATTGCTGCCCCAAATGTCGACTTCCTTGATTCCAACAACAGTTCAAGATTTAGGCAGAAAAAGGATATGCAACCAAAATGTGGTGAAGTCTCTACATCCCCGGAGCCCCAGGTGCTCCTGAGCATCCGCCTCCTGTGGATCTCACAAGTCTCTCCTCTTCCACTATTTCTTCCTTTCACACAGTTCATCTCACTAACTAGTTATGACTTGGGCTTTTTTTGGGCAGCGGGGAGGGGCACTATAGGGCATATGGAAATTCCCTAATTAGGGATCCAACCCATGCTTCCTGCAAAGGAAGCTCAGAATCTTAACCACAGGAACACCAAGGAAGTCCCTGGGCTCCTTTCTTTTCCTCCCCACTGTCTCTTCTGAGCATCATCTCCACCTTGAAGCAGATCCCTCACTGCATCATCCCAGTCTGTTTTCCAACTGCACTCGAGACATCACCATACCATCACCATCCTGTGAATACCTATTTCATGAATACTTAATTGCCAGGCAATATGCTTAACCCTTTGTAAGCACTGTCTCATTTCAATCCTTGCAGGGTGAAATCAGCTTACTGATAGGGAACTGACATGTAAAGAGGCTAAATCATGCCTCCCCTGGTGGTTCAGTGGCTAGGATTTTGCCAATGCAGGGGGTATGGGTTCGATCCTTGGTCAGAGAGCTAAGATCCCACATGCCTCTCAGCCAAAAAACCAAAACATAAAACAGAAGTAACAAATTCAAGACTTTAAAAATGGTCCACAACAAAAAAATCTTTAAAAAGAAAAGAGGCTAAATAAAGAAGGTGCCCAAGATCATAGAGTGAGGCACCAAGTGATCACAGATGCGACTCCCAACTCTCCCCAGCTCCAGAGTCAACATTCTGGACCAGAACAATCTGGCTGTCTCGCCAGGCCCTTAAACTTTATGCCTCCCACACTGAACTCATCTTTATCCCTTCCCTGTGTACTCTCCTCAAATCCCCTTATTTATTGGTTCCCAAAGACTCGGACATGACTAAAGCAACTTAGCATGCACACATGCACTCATTCTTACCTAAAATAGAAATTCAAAACCTGGCATCTTTTTTTTTTTTTTGGCTACACCTTGGGGCTTGCAGGATCTTAGTTTCCCGACCAGGGATTGAACCTGGCTCACATCAGAGAAGGCAATGGCACCCCACTCCAGTGTTCTTGCCTGGAGAATCCCAGGGACGGGGGAGCTGATCGGCTGCCATCTATGGGGTCGCACAGAGTCGGACACAACTGAAGTGACTTAGCAGCAGTAGCAGCACATCAGTAAAAGCACCATGTCCTAACCACTGGACCAGCAGGGAACTCCCCTGGCATCATCTTCAACGTCTCTCTTTACCTGCATGTGAAATCCATTTTCAAGGCTTAAAGCCTTGATCTGCAAGAGGTCTACCATCTCTCAGATCAGATCAGATCAGTCGCTCAGTCCTGTCTGACCCTTTGCGACCCCATGAATCGCAGCACCCCAGGCCTCCCCGTCCATCACCAACTCCCCGAGTTCACTGAGACTCACGTCCATCGAGTCAGTGATGCCATCCAGCCATCTCATCCTCTGTCATCCCCTTCTCCTCCTGCCCCCAATCCCTCCCAGCATCAGAGTCTTTTCCAATGAGTCAAGTCTTCGCATGAGGTGGCCAAAGTACTGGAGTTTCAGCTTCAGCATCATTCCTTCCAAAGAAATCCCAGGGCTGATCTCCTTCAGAATGGACTGGTTGGATCTCCTTGCAGTCCAAGGGACTCTCAAGAGTCTTCTCCAACACCACAGTTCAAAAGTATCAATTCTTCGGCGCTCAGCCTTCTTCACAGTCCAACTCTCACATCCATACATGACCACAGGAAAAACCATAGCCTTGACTAGACGAACCTTTGTTGGCAAAGTAATGTCTCTGCTTTTGAATATGCTATCTAGGCTGGTCATAACTTTCCTTCCAAGGAGTAAGCGTCTTTTAATTTCATGGCTGCAGTCACCATCTGTAGTGATTTTGGAGCCCAGAACAATAAAGTCTGATACTGTTTCCACTGTTTCCCCATCTATTTCCCATGAAGTGGTGGGACCGGATGCCATGATCTTCGTTTTCTGAATGTTGAGCTTTAAGCCAACTTTTTCACTCTCCACTTTCACTTTCATCAAGAGGCTTTTGAGCTCCTCTTCACTTTCTGTCATAAGGGTGGTGTCATCTGCATACCTGAGGTTATTGATATTTCTCCCGGCAATCTTGATTCCAGTTTGTGTTTCTTCCAGTCCAGCATTTCTCATGATGTACTCTGCATATAAGTTAAATAAACAGGGTGACAATATACAGCCTTGACGAACTCCTTTTCCTATTTGGAACCAGTCTGCCATCTCTACTCACACCTAATTCCCAGATTCAAGTCCTCACAAGTCTTCTCCTGGACTACTGCCTTAACCATTTCAATTTCTGACTTAGGAAATACAATTACATTCACAGGATCTCCCTCGAGCAAGAAAGCCAAGGCAACAGGACACACAATGAAGCTCGTCTTCACCGATCTGTCCATACTGTATACCTATTACAGTATATTTTTGCACTTTGGAACTTGATCAAAATAGTTTTGCATTGCTATTTAACAGTCATATATGTAGATCTTTTTATCCGTTTCAAGGAGTCAGAGAACAGAATTGAGTGTGCCTTTGGTACCAACCAGCAGGAGCCTATGAGTCTGCTTTCCAGAGCATGGTCACAGGGACTTAGTAGTGCCCACTCTCTTTGGTTCCAGCTTTTAAATTCCAGAAGAGACATGACTGGCCTCACTTGGGTCCCATGTCCACCCCTCGATCAATCAACCTTGGCTAAGCAGCAGGTCAGCCTTGTCTAAATATAGTACATGGAGCTTCTCCTATAAATAGGACTTGTTCCCAGAAAAGAAGGAGGCATATACCATTCATTCATTTGTTCATTCTTTCATTCTATCAATAAATACCTATGTTATGTGGTAGCTGGATGGGAGAAGAGTTTGGGGAGAAAGGATATATGTATATACATGGCTGAGGCACTCTGCTGCACACCTGAAACTATCACAACATTGTTAATCAGCTATACTCCAGTATAAAACAAAAAAGGTTTTTTAAAAAATCAGAAAATAAACAGCTGAGCACTTATCAAAGTGTATGCAAAGTTCTTTCATATATGCAAAATATCTAAAACATGATCCTGCCCTCATACCATGAAAGTCACAGCTTAAAAAGATGAGTAATCACCAGAGAGAAAGCATAACAATATTCATCTGTAAGAGATCATCAATCCAGTTACATGTAATGGACGATAATTCACCACACCCTGTATAAGCCTCTGGTGGTAAAAATGATCAGTGCTAGCATGTACATGTTCAACAAAGCCAGGGCTGCACCACTAGAAATAAACTACAGAGATATGCAGTGACAGACTAAACAGCAGATTCACACCGTGGAATACAGCAATGAGCATGAATGCTTTGCAAACATACACAACAATATTGATGAACGTCTCAATGTTAAGCAAGAGAAACTGGACACGAAAATATACAGGCTATGATCCCATTTATAGAAAGTATAAAAAACAGGCAAAACTAATCTACTCCAAAGGAGTAGCGACTGGAGGGGAGCAAAAAAAGGGCTCTGTGGGTGCTTGTTCTATCTCTTGAGCTGGGTGTGGTTCCACAGGTATGTTCAGTTTATCCAAATCCATCAAGTTGTATGATTATTATATGTGTCCTTTTCTATGTGGATATTATCCTTTGCTTTTGAATGTTTTAAAAAAAATAAGTAATGATCAAGGCAAGAAGCTTTAGTCACCCTTGAACATTGTCACTATGATTATGCTAGAGATGACAATCATTGCTGGGCTGGGCCCACCCCCACCACCTTCTCAGAGACACTAAACCCTGTCCATCCGTCAATCTTCAGAAGAGCCACCTCCCCTCCAGCCCCAGCTGACTGGACCTGGAAACTTGACCCCATGAAGCTGAATCAGGTGATGAAGTACTTCATTCAATAAACTGCACAGATTTGGGGCAAAGAATTTCTGGACATATGCACGGTGATAAACCAAGAAAACTGGTCTGCAGAAAAAAGAGCCAACACGATACAAGGAAGCAAAACAAACCTGTGGGAGATGCAGTGAGATGCCCCAGAGGCTGCTTACGCACCAGCTCTGGTACGCATGCGCCCCACCTGTCACTGGGTGTCCCTCAGATTGCTCGTGTAGCCTTGCTGCTTAGTCGCTCAGTCATGTCCGACCCTTTTGGACCCCATGGACTGCGGCCCGCCAGGTTTCTCTGTCCATGAGATTTCCCAGGCAAGAATACTGGAGTGGGTTGCCATTTCTGTCTCCAGGGGATCTTCCCAACCCAGGGATCAAATCCACATCTCCTGCTTTGAATTCTTTACCACTGATCCACCTGCGAAGTCCCATGTAGCCCTATGATTTCAAAAAAGGAAATCTTACTTATTTAAACTAGTTTAAATAGGTTTCTGTTTGTGGCATGTATTATCTCATTTAGTTCCTGTAACAACCCTACACAGTGCCATTATGATTCCCATTCTCAGATGAGCTAACTGAAGCCCTTGTCCAAATCACACAGCCGTGGTGTTGGCAGGATTTGGATCCAAGCAGTCTAATCCTGGAGTCTGAAATCTTAACAAATCAACTGCATTGCAATGAGAGAGAAATGCTGAAAATGTAAACATGAATTGCATGTTGCAATTTAACTAAGGCATCTGGTTTTAAATGGGGAAATGATAAAGAAGATTTAAAAACTGGCTGTCCGAAGAAGAATGGTAAGCACTTATTTTTTTCACAAGGGAATTACAGTTTGAGTTATAGGTGTCAGAGAAATATAAAATGCATATAACGTGACAAATTATACTAAGTAAGACTGTGTTCTTATACCAGGAAATTGTTTAAAAATTTCAGCAAAATGCTCTGTCAGCAGGTCCCCACTGATTACCTAGTTTCCCCAAAATGTTAATACCCAGGAGAAGGGGATTTTAGTCCTATGGAAATTAATGATTAAAGTTACTCCCTAAGAGGGAAGCAGACGCCAGTGGTCACTTCCCACAATGATGGCCAGACTCACAATCCACTCAGCAAGACTTCTAGATAAATCACAACCAAGCCATTGGTGATCCCCATCAACCTTCAAATGGCATGATTCAGGAATTATCAGTGAGTTTAAGTCAGATAAGAACTTGTTCTCTGTAATGCTTTGACTTTAGAAGAAAGTGCTGACAACCACCACTCAAGATCTTTTCTATATATATATATGATTGAGCAGTTTTGTGGCTTATATTTAGAACAATGCGTGACAATTTCTAGATTAGAGTCCCAAGGTCCATCAATGCCAGAAAGACAAAAGGTCATCTTCTGAGGCTCCATGGATGGCATTCTTTAGCCTGCTAAATAGCTCAACCCAAAAGTCCTTGCTTTGATGTTACCTTTTAAAGGAGGCTGGGTTTTTTTGTTTGTTTGTTTTTTGTTTTATAATCTGGCAAAAGGAGGAATGGTTTGAGCAGTTTGTGGCTAATTTGTTGTAAGAATACTGAGTTAAACTGAGCTCCAAAACAAAGCACATATTATTATCAAAATGAGGATTTAATTCATTTCCTCAGTACCTTGCATGTGGCTGTGAAAAATGTTTTGCTAATAAGAACCTACTGGATAGCACAAGGAACCCTACTCAGTACTCTGTAATAGTCTATATGGGCAGAGAGTCTATTGATTAAAAAAAAGAGTGGATACAAGTACATGTATAACTGATTCATTTTGCTGTATGCCCGAAACTAACACAACACTGTAAATCAATTGTACTCCAATGAAAATTTTTTAAATATATAATAAAGTTTTGTACTAGTTTCACATCAGGAAACTTAGCCTGATATGAAACTAGTTATCTACATAAGACATGTACTCTGTAATGACCAATTAACATTCTAAAAATCAGCTATTGTCCAGACTTTCCTAGCCGTCCAATGGTTAAGATTCCATACTTCCAATGCAAGGGGCATGAGTTCAATCTCTTGTCCAGGAATGAACATCCCACAAGCTGTATGGCCAAAGGAAAAAAAAAACAGCTACTGTCCTTCAAATTGGAGTAGGAAATGGCAATGCACTCCAGTATTCTTGCCTGGAAAATTCCATGGAGAGAGGAGCCTGGCAGGCTGCAGTCAGTGGGGTCACAAAGAGTCAGACATGACTGAGCAACTAAGCACACACACATGTCCCTCAAATATAATAGATCTGTCTTTAAGTTCCCTTCTTCCTTTTTTTTTTTTTCTCTTCTTTTTTTTCACCATGCTGTGAGGCCACAGTGGGTCTTAGTTCCCCAACCAGGGATCAAACCCACACCCCATGCATTGGAACCACAGAGTCTTAACCACTGGACCACCTGGGAAGCCCCCTCTCCTGTGAGTTTTTACTCTCTGCTTATGTTGTCAGCACAGCTTTTGAACATTCAGTGTATCTCAAAATGCGATCAGAATTTCCTAAGCTTGCTCCTGAAAGTTCCAAATAGTGCTACAGATGTTCCCAAAGGCTAATATACAGGCCCCTAACACATGCCCTATTAGGACAATGAGTAGTGAAAACGAGCCTAGTTAAGCATAACATGCCACAGCACGGCATGAATGCCTAGTTGAAGAACTTAAGGTAATGAGATCTATAAGCAGAAAAAAAGACAAGTCAGGCTGAATCACTGATGGCTGAGTTCCAATGTCATGTCTGTAGGCAGCTCCATGACTCTAAGATGGTCCTAATACCAAAGTTATCACTACACAAAGATTCAAAAAATCAACTGCTCACTACTTCCACTTATAAATCCTTCCTGTAAACAAGGCATTCCAACTGAAAATTAGCCAAGTGTCTTAGAAGTACTTAAAGAAAATCAATTAGCTTCTTACTTGAACAATCTGGCTGAAAAATCAAAATTGAAAGTGCAATTTCTGAATGTAATCTTGCTCAAAACTTTAAAAACATATTAACTTTTAAATAACATATGAATTTAGGTATTAAAAAAAACCCAGTAGTTTCTGCCAAGCAGATTTTCAAAAGAAAAATGTGGAGATTTTAAACCAATTCATGAAGGTTTGCAACAAGATTTTAAAGAGAAATACTATTTTCTCAAATATTCCCAAATATGAATTCTCACACTAAATGGTAAGAACATGATGCGAGTGGACCCAGTCAATCCCAGAACAAAATAATCATTGACCCCTTCCCCAACCCAAGCCTCCGAAGCCTTGCAACTGCTATACCACAGGTCAAAAAATTGAACCAGATGGAAGTGTGACCACATGTCAACAAATACGTCAATTCTGGAGGCCAAAACTAAAACCCAAACTCAACTCTAACGGAGTATGTCCGATATTTCATCCTCTTGTTACAAACTTGATGTTCTTTAAGTACTAACCCATCATTACATTAATGTAGGTTATAAAAAAAAGCCTATTTATAAAGTGAAGAGGTGATTATTTAGAAAAAGGATGGCTGACATAAGTGATGTAAATAATTCAAAAATACTTTAACCACATGTGAAATATGCTAATTATGAAAATCCTTTAAAAGTTCACATACTACATGCATTTGTATTATTTTTATGTACATTTAACTATGTTGAAAAGATTCTCAATATTTCCTTATATTTCATATTTAACTTAAATAATAAGTAAATATCAGTAGGAACATGAATTAGCAAAAAAACTCACAAAAATTGGTAAATTAAATAATTGCTAATTCTGTGCCTTCCTTCCAGCTCATAAGCACAATTTTATAAAACTGCTATCTCTATGTATTAACCATTTCTATTTCTTCTGTTTTCACTTACTTTGAATGGACTATATGTTTCTACATGATTCTCATAGTCATCTCTAAAGACATTTTATGTGTCTCAGTGGTTTCTGACTAACAGTTTGTAAATAGAATGCAGTTTTCATCAATCCACAGTTAAATGAGATAAGCAAAGGCAAGTTACTGAGTTTTTAGTAAAGCTAAGTTTATTCAATTTACTTTATTGAATTAATTACCTAATAATAATTATTATTATTCTTACAGTTTATTTGTCCTTCACTTTGTGATTATGTCCTTTCCCTTTTTTTGTGTTAAAAGGTATTTTTATGGAATTATAGTAATGGTAAATGGCAGTTTTTTATCTTCCTCATGTGACAAAATACTGAAACATACCTATTTTGCCCCCTACCATTACCAGTTATTTTATATCTTACTAGTCCAGTAAATCCAAAAGTCAGTTAACTAAATATACTCCTTCATGAGATGAACCTATTTGCAGGGCAGGAATAGAGACGCAGATGTAGAGAACGGATGTGTGGACATGGAGTGGGAGGGAGGAGGGGATGGAATGGCCTGGGAGATTGGCATCGACATACGTAGAGCTACCATGTGTAAAGCAGACAGCCAGTGGGAAGCTGTTGCAGAGCACAGGAAGCTCAGCTCCACGCTCTGTGATGACCTGAGGGGTGGGATGGACGGTGGCGGGAAGAAGGTTCAAGAGGGAGGAGGCATGTATGTGCACATATGGCTGATTCACTTTGTTGTACAGCAGAAACAAAACACTGTAAAGCAATTATACCTCAGTTTTAAAAATGAATTAAGTATGAGCCCACACAGACACGCTTAAAAACATTTGTGGAAAGACTCCTGTGGTAGCAGGCCTCCAGTACGTCCTCAGTGATCCCTGCCTCCCGGTATTCACACCCTTGTGGGCCCCTCCCACACGCTACCAGGGGTGGTCTGTATGGCCAAGAGAACACAGGAAAAGTGATGGCACGTCACTCCTGAGATTAAGTCATACAAGGCTGTTCAGCTGCCAGGAGGTTGCTCTCTCATTCTTCCATCCCTCCCTCTGCAAGAAGCCAGCTGCCATGTCACGAGTCACACGACAGAGAGGTCCTTGTGATGGGAACTGAGGCTTCCTGCCCACAGCCAGGTGAGTGGCACTGGGAGCAGACCCCCCAGCCCCAGTCAAGCCTTTGGATGAGTGCAGCCTCATGGAAGATCCTGAGCCAGAACTGCCCAGCTAGGCAGCTGCTGAATCCCTGACAGTAAGATATAATAAATTGCTGTGTATTAAATGACGAAGTGTGAGGTATCATGTTATGGAACAATAAATAACTCATGCAACTCCTTTTTTGGCTGCAAGATGAACAGGTCTCTGGCCCCAGCGCAATGCCACAACAGTTAACGTGTATTCATACGGACCTTGGGAGACAGAAAGGATTAGCGAGGTCTATGATGTCCATTATCCTGGCTTCAGTTTGCTTACATTGACTTCTTCCTTCTCTGTTGCTTTTTCTACTTCTCTCATATTGACCAGAGTACTCAGTAAACTGAAAAATCCAGCTCTAGCAAAGGAATCAGTTTTACAAGTCTGCAGGCTTTAGTTAAAGGAATATCGTCCTATGTAAATGTAATATTTTATAATATTTTATAAATCTGGTTAATTTCTATTGACAGAATCCCTCTTCATGGCTGTCAGATCCTAACTACGCCCATCCTTATCTCAGCAGAGGAGCATGTCTTCTATTCACAGAGAAAACAGAAGCAACAGACAGAATCTCTTTTATGAGACTGATGGGCTTCCCGCTGCACTAAGAAGGCAGGTCAGACAGGATCTCTTCTAAATTCCCTCTTCCAACTTTTAAACCCATCTATAAATATGATCTGATAAATATTGGTGGATGGCATCACCGATTCAATGGACATGAACTTGGGCAAACTCCAGGAGGTGGTGAGGGACAGGGTGCCCTGGCGTGCTGCAGTCCACGGTGTCACGAAGAGTCAGACATGACTTGGAGGCTGAACGACAGCAACATAAACACCGGGGTGCAAAGTTAATATTTCAGCAGTTGATGCCAGGGCTCCTCTTAGGGGCAGAAAATGCCTAATTGAGGAAAGTACTTCATATGAACACCTGAAATACGAAAGAGGAAAGCTAGCCTTACAATAAAACTGAAACAAAGAGATAGCTAAACAGATTTACATTTGAAAAAAAGAGAGAGACCAATAACATGAGGACTGAAAGAGCAAAGAGAAGATGAAATGGGGTGGGTGGGGCGGTAAAGAGAGATGAGGCTCAAACAACAATGTGGGAGGTTCAAGCTTAGGGAGAGAGCTCCAGGGATCAGGAAACTGCAAGTATGTTTAAAATAGAAATATCTATTATTGGGCTTTACATTGTTGTGTTGCTAAGGATATAAAATGCCCTAAGCCCTCAGTAATACCTGATACATGTACAAATGCCTTGTGTGAGTGATTTTGGGGAAAATCCAAGAAAAAAAAAAGATCCAGGGTAGGTCTGAGTTCTACACCTGGGTCAGCATGGAACCAAGGAATAAGAACATGGGAACTGAGGTACAAGTGAGATGAAGAATTTGGGACTTTTCTGGTGGTCCTATCCTGTGGTTAAGACTCCCTGATCCCAAAGCAGGGGGCTCCAGGTTCCATCCCTGGTCAGGGAACTAGATTCCACATGCCACAATGACGTTCAAAGAGAAATAAATAAATAAAATTTAGTGGAAGCAGAAATGCAACAGCCAAACAAACCATAAGATCACCTCCCAGGAATTAACAGAGATCTTGGAGTGGGCACTGAACTCCCCAGTGGATACAGAATGGAGACAAGCCAATCTTACTTAAATCTCAAAAGAGAATGCTACTTCAGCTGACATCTGGGTACATATCTGGCTTTTGACAAAGAGAAGTCCCAAAGTAAAGGCACTCTGTTTTTTTAATAAGATGTAATATCTTTCCTTTAGACATGGTTCCATCAACTATTCTCTCTTTGCTACATAAAGTCAGTATCATCCTCACCACAGGGATTTTCCTCTACACAGGGGTTTTCCTTGTACACGGACTCGGGCCTAAAGCATCATCATCTTGTAACACGGGCTTTGAACTCAGAAATGTTGAGATTTTGGATCCTTATTCTATTATTGGTGGTATGCATCCATGCTAAGTCACTTCAGTCTTGTCCTTTGCGACCCTGTGGACTGTAGCCCACCAGATTCATCTGTCTATGGGATTCTCCAGGCAAGAATACTAGAGTGGATTGCCACGCACTCCTCCAGGGGATCTTCCCAACCCAGGAATCGAACCTGCATCTCTTATGTCTCCTGCATTGGCAGGCAGGTTCTTTACCACTAGTGCCACCCAGGAAGCCCACTGGTGGTATAACTTTGGGCATATTACTTAACCTCTCTGCATTCTCTCAGCTATAATTGCCTCATCAGAAAAAGGGAATAAAATAGTACCTACCTCTTAGGACTACGGTAAGGATTATCCTGGATAATGAATATAAATTGTTAGCCCAGCGCCTGGCAAATAGTAAACCCTCATAATGTTAACTCGATCATCATCCACCAGAACTCGTTTAGTTTTGGCTGCACTGGGTCTTTGTTGCTACGCGTGTGCTTTCTCTAGTGGCAGGGTGAGGGCTTCTCGATGGCTGCTTCTCTTGTTGGGACCACGGGCTTCAGCAGTTGCAGCACACAGGCTCAGTAGTTATGAATCCTGGGCTCTAGGCCGGAGGCTCAGTAATTGCAGCTTGCAGGTTGCCCTGTTGCATGTGGAATCTTCCCAAACTAGGGATCCAACCCATGTCCCCTGCATTGGCAGGTGGATTCTTAACCACTGGACCACCAGGGAAGAAAGGTAACCGATGAGTTCCTTAGTCATTAATCCCGATGAATCTTTTCCTTTTGGAATCCTTTTGCAGAATACATGGTAGTCTTAGACACTTGCTGCTGCTGCTGCTGCTGCTGCTAAGTCACTTCAGTCGTGTCCGACTGTGCGACCCCATGGACTGCAGCCTACCAGGCTTCTCCGTCCCTGGGATTCTCCAGGCAAGAACACTGGAGTGGGTTGCCATTTCCTTCTCCAATGCATGAAAGTGGAAAGTGAAAGTGAAGTCGCTCAGTCGTGTCTGACTCTTAGCGACCCCATGGACTGCAGCCTACCAGGCTCCTCCATCCATGGGATTTTCCAGGCAACAGTACTGGAGTGGGGTGCCATTGCCTTCTCCCACTTTCTTGAAATGGTCCAATTTTAGCTCTCCCACCACTCTTTTCTTTCACTAGCTCTTCTTTCTCCACCACCCTATATGTGTTCATGTGCCCGGGATCCTGCCCTCCACCATCTTCTGCTCTCATTCAACACTCACGGAGTGAATGCAGTCAAAACTCCAGTAGCCACATCTCTGCTTCTAACCTAGACCTTTCTTCTGAGCTCTTGAGCCAAACTACTCTCTAGATAACTTGTCCCAGGGGGTTGAAAAAACCAAGGCTTCAAAATCAAATTCATAGAGCCTGTTAACAAAGTCATCATTTTCTCTATCTACTCCAATTCTTTTTCTTCCCTATAACCATTTCCATTATTAACATTAACTAGTTATCTTTCCTGTCTCCCTTGCTTCCCCACTGTGTCCAACTGGCTATCAGAGCTTGATACTCAGAATCCTATCAGTCCTGCCCCATCCTTCATGATGCTGTGGTAGCTCAGAGTGGGCTTTAGAGTCACATGAGCCTGAGTTCAAATATTAACCATACCATAAGCTGACAATGATTGTTCTGGGCCAAGTTACTTAACCTCTCTGACCTCTGGGTTTCGTGAGAGTTAAATGAGCTACCATGTGCAGAAATGGCCAGCACATAATTGGAATTCAACAAACATTCCCCCCTACATCCCCTTCCTCAGGCCTTCATCACCGTCTGGTCTAATGCAATGTCCACTTTGTTGCACGGCTTTACCCTTTCTCCTCCAAATTGCCCTGCAGTTAAATTCTCTAGAAATTAAATCTGATCCTGTCATCTCTTTGCTTTAACACCATCAACATCTCTTTTTATCATATGGAACAAAGCCCAGCTGCCTTCCTGGTCACTTCTCCCCCATCCTGGTTACTCTAAAATATTGACTCTTCACCAGCTACATCATACACACACTGGCTTACATTTCTGACATGCTGATCCCTTTGGTTTTAATTCCCTTCCCACGCCCAAGTTGTTTCGTCCAACTGGAAAGCTTCTTCACTCCTCAAGAATTTTTTCAAAAAGCTATCACTTACATGACAACAAAAACTGAGGCAACAAAAGCAAAAATAAACAAGCTATAAAGCTTCTGCACTGCAAAGGACAATGCATTGAAAAAGCTACCTATAGATTAGGAGAAAATATTTTCAAACCATATATCTGATAAAGGTTAAAATTAAAAAATATATAAAGAACTCCTACAAACTCAGTGACAAAAAAAAAAAAAACACCCATATAAAAAATGGGGGAAAAACCTGAACATTTTTCCAAAGACAAATCATCAACAAGTACAAGAAAGGCGCCAAACATCGTTAATCCGACCCCATAGACGGCAGCCCACCAGGCTCCCCCGTCCCTGGGATTCTCCAGGCAAGAACACTGGAGTGGGTTGCCATTTCCTTCTCCAATGCATGAAAGTGAAAAGTGAAAGTGAAGTTGCTCAATCGTGTCCAACTCCGTGCAACCCCATAGACGGCAGCCCACCAGGCTCCCCCGTCTATGGGATTTTCCAGGCAAGAGTACTAGAGTGGGGTGCCATTGCCTTCTCCAAATCATCAGGGAAATGCATATCAAAACCACAATGAGAAGTCACTTCACACCTGTTAGGATGGCTACCATCAAAAAGACAAAGTGTTGCCAAAGATGTGGAACAAAGAGAAACTTAGCAGACCATTGTTGAGACTGTGAAGTCATACAGCCATATGGAAAACAGTATGGGGATTCTTTAAAAAATTAAAAAGAGAACTACCATATTCTGGGTATATACCCAAAGGAAATGCAGTTAGTACCTTGAAGAGAAATCTGTACTCCCATGTTTGCTACACTGTTACTCACAATAGCCAAGATATGGAAACAACCTAATTATCCACTGATGGATACACACAATGGAACTATATTCAGCCTTCAAAAGAAGGACTTCCCTAGCGGTCCAGTGGCTAAGACTCTGCACTCCCAATGCAGGGGGCCTGGGTTCGCTCCCTGGTCAGGAAACTGGATCCCACATACCACAACTAAAGATCCCGAGTGTTTCAACTAAGTCCCAGCACAGCCAAATAAATAATCTTTTTTAAAAAAGAAGAAGAAAAAATCCCTGACTTCTGTGACATGGATGAACACAGAGGACATTATGCTAAGTGAAATAAGCCAGATGCAGAAATTTAAAAAAAAAGTATGATCTCACTTATATGTGAAATCTAGTGATATCAAATACGGAGAAACAGAGAGTGAAATGGTGGTTTCCAGAGGTGTGGAGGTGGGGGAAACAAGGAGATATCAGTCAGAGGGTACAAAGTTGCAAGATGACTAAGTCTGGGGATCTAGTGTGCAGCATGATAGCTGCAGGTAACAACACTGGCCTGAATACTGGAAATTTGCTAAGAGGTTAGATTTCACCACAATAAAAGGTTAACAATTCCAGGGTGATTAAATGAATATGTTGATTAGCTTGACTAGTATAACCATTTTACTATGTACGTGTATACCAGATCATGTTGTATACCTTAAATATACACAATTTTAATTTAAAATTTAAAAATTGGGACTTCCCTGGTGGTCCAGTGGTTAAGAATCTGCCTTGTAATGCAAGGGACACAGGTTCAAACCCTGGTCAGGGAACTAGAATCCACATACCATGGAGCAACTAAGCCAGTGAGCCACAACTACTGAGCCCCCATCCCTGGAATCCACAAGCCGCAACTAAAGAGTCTGTGCAGTACAACGGAAGCTCGGGCACGACACGGTGAAGACCCCAAGCGCTGCAACCAGGCTCACCACAGCCAAATAAATAAGTATTTTTTTAAAAATTAAAAATTTCAAATCTGTTACTAACAGGGTGATACTATTTTAACTGGTTCAGACTCTTTAACTACTCTCTATAAACACACACATAAAAATACATATACAGGGAGAGGAAGAGAAAGAGAAAATGGTAAGACAAGTGTAGATGTGATAAAATGTTAAAAGTTGGTGAATCTGGAGAAGAATCATTTGGAACTTACAAAAAAGAAGGTGCAAAACTCTGTATAATTCTGACTTTTATGTAAGTTTGAAATTATATCAAAGGGAAAAAGAAAGTATGAGGCAATCTAACCACAAGGTAACAATCAAATAAACCCATGCTGAGGTACATTTTACCAGAACACTGACCTATATTCTAAAAATGTCAATATCATGGGGGAAAAAAAAGGAAGGAGGGAGGGGCAGGCTGAGGAAATGTTCTAGATCAAAGGAGACTAAAGAAACATAACAAGTAAATGTAATGTGAAACCCTGGGTTAGATGCTCTTCATACATTGGGAAAAAATGTGCTATAAAATACATTTTTTGAACAAGCAATAAAATTAGAAAAAAGACCCTTTACCATATAATAATAGCACTAAAACAATATTATATGTTGTGAATCCATGCCATGAGCTATGTGGGATCTTAGTGTTCCCCAAGCAGCGATCAAACTCACATTCTCTGCATTGAAAGCTCAGAGTCTTAAGCACTGAATCACCAAGGAAGTCCCAAAAGGTCCTTGTTCTTAAAAGAGACATCCTGAGGTATCTAGGGGCAAACTATGATGATGTCTGCAACTTTAAGATGTTTCAGCAAAATTAAATAATAGCGTGTGTGTATGTTGAGGGGAGCTTCCCTGGTGGTCCAGCGGTTAAAACTCCATGCTTTCACTGCAGGGGACACGTGTTCCATCCCTGGTCCAGGAATGAAGATCACTGTATGCCTCCCAGCACCACTGGGGGAATAAAAAGGTGTGTATGTGTTTACCTAGAGAGAGAGAGAACAAATACAGCAAAATATTAATATTGGTGAACCTGAGTGAATGCTTACTATTCTTGCAGCATCTCTGTATGTTTGAAATTTTTTCATAATAAGATATTTTTTAAAAGCTATTACTAATGTGAAATACTTTCCCCACTCTCTCAGATAGAATCAACCCTGCCTCCTCTAAGTTGATGTGTTTTTATTTTTAACCTAAAATGCTCAGTGTGTGTGCTCAGTTGCTTTAGTCGTGTCCAACTCTTTGCACTAGGGACTGTAGCCTGACAGGCTCCTCTGTCCAGGGGATTCTCCAATCTTGCTGGATTCTCCAGCAAGAATACTGGAGTGGGGAGCCATGCCCTCCTCCAGGAGATCTTCCTGACCCAGGGAATGAACATGCATCTCTTGCATCTCCTGTATTGCAGGCAGATTCTTTACCACTGAGCCATGGCGGAAGCCAGTGCTCAGGCTGGGTTGTAATTATTTGTTGAAGCTTCTTGAGGTAGGAACTTAAATTCCCTTTGGAATTTAATCATGGGAGGAGTATTCTAATTCAAGGCAATTTTATGTTGCTCGCATGGTTTTACTGTAATATTCTGATGCTAAATTTTGGGCTCGCAGCAAAACATGGCTGGACATTCTTGAGCTGAGAACTAGAATAGAAAAATAAGCCTTTGGTTCGGAGCAAAGCACAGTGCTGGGGTTAATCCGATCAATGACTCCATTCTGTCCCTTTATGGACTCCTCTGCAGGCATAGCTGGAAAGCCCACACTGGCTTCCAGGCAGGTACACAGAAGCATTACACAAGGGAAAGATATTCTGAAAGTTGAACCAATTGCCCCTGATGCTTGGAATATAACCCCTGGCACTTCTGTCTTCTCACTTCCAAGACATGTATCTCAGGAGGGCAGCCCCATCCTCAGTTGGCCAGAGGTCTGATTATAAAACTCAAGGGCTAATAGAGCTTATGGTTGCCTTCCCTGGTGGCTCAGTAGTAAAGAATCTGCCTGCTAATACAGCAGAAAAGCAACTACGCCCATGTGCCACAATGACAGAGCCCGGGAGCTGCAACAGCTACTGAAGCCCACGAGCCCTAGAGCCCACATCCCACAGGAGACGCCACTGCAATGAGAAGCCACACTAACTAGAGAGTAGCCCCTGCTCACCACAGCTAAAGAAAAGCCTGTGCAGCAATGAAGTCCCAGTACAGCCAAAAATAAATAAAGTTATTTCAAAAATAAAAGAGAGAGAGATTATATAGTTGGAGAGTGATGGAGAAACCATGCTCTTCCCATCTCTCTAGCCTTCTTTGACCAAGAACTTAGAATAGGGACTTCCCTGGTGGCCCAGTGGCTAAGACTCTGCATTTCCAATACAGGGGGCGCCCAGCTTCGACCCCTGCTCGGGAAACTATCCCACATGTCGCAACTAAGAAGCCCACATGCCACAATGAAGACACTGTGAGTCGCAATTAAGACCCAGCACAGCCAAAATACATAAATATTTGTTTAAAAAATAAACTGAACATTGTTTAAAAACATAGGAAATATTCTCTGTCCACAGTGCTGAGAAGACAACTTCTACTCTTCTCTCGGCCCACTTCCCTTATTTCCTCCTCCTCCAGGAAGAAAAAAGTACTTCTATGATTAATAAGACTAGGTATAGGGCTCCCCTGGTGGCTCAGACAGTAAAGAATCTGCCTGCAATGCAGGAGACTTGGGTTTGATCTCTGGGTTGGGAAGATCCCGAGGGAGGAAATAGCAACCCAGTCCAGTATTCTTGCCTGGGAGATCCCATGGACAGAGGAGCCTGGTGGGCTGCAGTCCATGGGGTCACTCACAACTGAGTGCCCACACACACACAGGGTCACTACACACACACACTGCCCAGGCCCCTTCTGAGTTTCCCTCTTGGAGATGTCTGTCCCACAGGCCATATACCTTCATCTCTGCTCATGCAGTAGTGAGAAAGCAGTTTCCTTT
Organism: Bos indicus; assembly: GCF_029378745.1. Taxonomy (NCBI): domain Eukaryota; kingdom Metazoa; phylum Chordata; class Mammalia; order Artiodactyla; family Bovidae; genus Bos; species Bos indicus. The sequence continues at coordinate 9,902,992 of NC_091767.1, forward strand.
GCTTTCCCATAGCTTAGCCTATGTGTCGGGGAGAGTTCTGTTCATGGAGGAAGAAATGAGATGCCCGTTTTGCCCCCGGGTCCAAGCTATACCCTCCAGACCAGCGTTAGCAGCAAGGAAAGTGATATTTTCATCTCAGTCTGCTTCCTCTATCACCTGGTTCAGGACTCAGAAAAAAGAGGGACATGAAGGGCCTCTCAGAACCCAAACAGTATTTCTCTAATCTTTGGGTCTCGGCGCCTCTCCTGGTGCTTGTTCTAGGACCAGCCTTCAATAAATTTTTGTTGTCTTGAACTCAGACAATGTGACACACACCGGCATGTAGCTGCTCACAGCTATCGTCAGGGTAATGGCTGTTTTTTTTAAATCATACAAAGTGACTTTTGAAGCCTTTCTAGTTTGGCTGCAGGCTCTAAGGCTACAAGGAAGCGAGCTTTGGTTAGCAGAGGGGAGAGAGCCGGGTTTTGTGCTTTGCTATGGTTGCGACGCCAAGGACCGACATCCCAGGGGTGCTCTCAAACAGCTTGACGGCAGTCTAGCAAGAAGGTGGTAGAGACACAATTTTAACAACAATGATCAAACATTTTTTGAAATTTTCCTTTATCCTTGAAATGCCTTGTGTTTCAGAAAGTCTATTCGTTACTGAGCATTCATCTGTAGCAAGTCATCTCTTTATGGATCTGTATGCGGAAGTGACAGGGCTGGGAGGATGTTGGCAGAGAGACAAAGGGCCCTAGGCACAGTGGGAGAGTCAGAGAGGTGAAGGTAAACAGCAGCTGCAGAAGGTGGGAGATAAAAAAGAGGGGGGAGCTACAAGTAAATCCCCTTCCTCAAGGGGGCTTTGGCTGTCACGAAGGACATGACGGCCCACTCATATTTTTCCTGGGACCATGATCACTGGCACCTCCATCTTCTTAGGGCAGTTCCTCTCCTCTCGTCCTTGGATTTCTTTCCTTGACCATCCCCTTTCTCTCCAGGGTGTCGAACCTCTCCACCTCTCCCTGTCTCAGCTACATCCTTCACCTCCACCTACAATCATGCCCACATCCTCACGACCCCAGGAACCTCAAGCCACCCCGCAACCATCAGCCCTTTGCCTTCTCCTCACAATCTGTTCCAACACCACCCAAAGGGTGGTCTGTGGACCTGCAACATCAGCACCGCATCGGAGAGCGTCTGACATGCAGTTCTCACACCCACCCCCGACCTACCGAATCAGAATCCCTGTGTGTGTGTGGCGGGGGTGGGGCGGGGGGCAGGGTGGAGGGGTCCCAAGATTTGTGCTGCAACATGCACCATGGGTGATTCTGAAGCACTGCTTCCCTGATGGCTCAGCAGGTAAAGAATCTGCCTGCAATGCAGGAGATACAGGAGACTCAGGTTTGATCCCTGGGCTGGGAAGAATTGCTGGAGGAGGAAACGGCAACCCTCTCCAGTATTCTTGTCTGGGGAATTCCATGGATAGAGGAGCTTGGCGGGCTACAGTCCATGGGGTCGCAGAGAGTTGGACATGACCAAGCACACAAGCCTGGCACATTGCCTGTGCTCCACACCTCCACTTCCTCACCATCTTGGGTTGCCTTTCTCTGTCCCTTTCATGTCTGACTCCCCAAGGCTCTGTCTTAGCGTCTTTTTTTCTCTTGAGCGTCATCCTTTCTCTATGTGACCTCAGCCACTCACAGGCTGATTTGGTTATGTATTTGTTCAAACACAGGTGTGAGTAAATTTGAGGATCACCCCATCCCTGGCCTCTTCTCTAAGCCTCCAGAATGTCCAGCGGCTTTCTGGACTTTTCTGCCAAAATGGTGCACAGTTTTCTTAACTCAGTATGTTTAAAATGAGCCAAATGTCTCCTCGTATGCCCACTCTGCATCGATTTGAACAATCTGGACAGGGACTTCCCTGGTGGTCATCCCAATGCAGGGGCCTGGGTTCGATCCCTGGTCAGGGAACTGGGTCCCACATGCCACAACTGAGAGCTCACATGCCACCACTAAAGGACCTGAGTGCCACGACCAAGACCCAGCGCACCAAACAAATAAATTAAAACAAGTTCTTTTAAATCTGGACAGTAGGGCAGCTCTGTCCCCAGAGTGGTCATTTCGACTCTCCTCTCCCCTCCCTCTGGTCAGTTTTAGTCTACAGACGGTTCTGTTTCCACCACCACCCTGGGGCAGACCCTGTCAACTCTCATCTTTCCTAAGCAGTTCATCCTTCAGCAGCCACCTCATGACCTCCGTGGTTAAATCCCTTTAATGAATCCCCATGGTTCTAACTTCTAAGCCCCTTAACTGGCCTCACGATCGAGTGTATTTCCCACCCATTCTCCCCTCTGTAAATTCACCACTGGTATTTCACTAGCGCTGAATCACCTCCTGGGAATGGCCCGTGCAGCTTCACAACTGTGTATCCTGACCCATCCTGGTGCCTGAATCTGACACCTTCCTCATGCCTTCCCACCTCAGCTTGTCTTCCTGGCAAACTTCTATTCAACCTGCAAAAGCCCACTAGATGTCAGTTCCTCTGTGAAGTCTTCCTTATCCTATGGAGTAACCACTCTTGTCTGTCTTTTCTACAAGACTATAGTATCTTAAAAACCTATTTATTATTTGTTTGCAGCCCACAGGTCTCCAGCTGTGGTGTGAGGGTTCAGTAGTTGCCACACACAAGCTTAGCTGTCCTGGGCACGTGGGATCTTAGCGCCCCCACATGCATGCTAAGTCGTGTCTGGCTCTTTGCAACCCCATGGACTGTAGACCCCCAGGCTCCTCTGTCCATGGGGATTCTCCAAGCAAGAATACTGGAGTGGGTTGCCATGCCCTCCTCTAGGGGATCTTCCCAACCCAGGGATCGAACCTGTGACTCTTATGTCTCCTGCATTGGTGGGCAGGTTCTTTACCACTAGTGCCATCTGGGAAGCCCCTTAGTGCCACTATCAGGGATCAAACCTGTGGCCCCTGCATTGCAAAGTGTATTCTTAACTGCTGGGCCACCAGAGAAGTCCCAAGACTGTAATATCTTGATGGCCAGGAGGCTGCCTTATGTGCCTCTCTATAGTCAGCACCACTCATAGGCTGTGACACCTAGGGGGATCACAAAATTCATTCACTAAACAAAAATTCACTGAACACATATGATGTGAGGAGTATCACAGATACAATGAGCAAGGTAAAAAAAAAAAAAAAAAAAAAAACACCTCTGCCCTCTTAGAATTTTTCCTCTAATAAGGAAACTAGCAAGTAGGCAGATAATCTGAACACTGTACTCAATTCTATGAAAGGGAGAAGCTTAGGGAGTTACATGCAGGAACACCTAATTCAGTTTGGAAGTAATTTCTAGTTGGAATCTGCAAGGAAAAATTGTTATGTGTACTTTAACTTTTTATTTATACTAGAGTACTGATTAGCTGATTTTTATTTATACTAGAGTACTGATTAACATAGCTGATTAGCAATGTTGCGATAGCTTCGGGTACACAGCAAAGGGACCCAGCCATACATATACAGGTATCCATTCTCCCCCAGACTCCTCTCCCTTCCAGGCTGCCACATAACATTGAGCAGAGTTCCCTGTGCTGTACATGTTACATGTGTTTTTAAAGAACATCAATATCAAATTGTTATTACTACCAGTAACAAGCATATTTTTCCATCCTGAGTAATTCTCCCCCTTCTACTTAATTCTGAGAAGAAAAAATGTGAAAATAACTCTCTCCACAGTAGCTGCTACCCAGGTAAGCAGCAGGCCCTGAAAGACTTTTCTTTGAAACAGAGCTGGGGAAGCAGTAAGTCCCTCAGTTGCTGACAGTAACAATAAGGGTGCTTAATCACTGTTCCACTTTAAATGAGCTTCATTAATCTTCAGAAGCTTGGTAAGCCTACAGAGGAAGAAAACGCTAAGAGGCAGAACTTCAGTATGAAATTTGCCTGCAGAGGTCTCTTCCCCCTCATGCGTTTCTCCGCATTTGGGCCACAGGAAGCACAACTTGTGTTTCAACCCTTGAGCAAACTAGGTCTGCCTGTCCCAGACTTTTCAGAGAGGAACCCCGGATCCTCTCTAATGCACCATGAAAGGACACTGAGGTAGGACACACGTCATTAGTGGGCGAGCCTGCCTTCTTCCAACCAACGAAAACACATCAAAGGACATCTGACCAAACTGAGCAAGCCTTACATTTACCGCACGGTGATGAAAATATCCGCTCAAAGGAAGAATGTGATCTGGATAGTTTTGCAGTTCTCTGGAGTTATCATTGGCTGCCTCTCTAGCTTTGGGCACAATTTCAAGATTACATACATCATTAGCAAGCAACTTAACTGCAAATATACTAGGTCAGGTGTTCTCAAACTTGAGATTTACTGAGAAGGCTTGTTATAATGCAGATCTCTGAGTTCCACCTCTAGAGTTTCTGATTCAGTAGGTCTGGGGTGAGACTGAGATTGTCTAGTTCTAACAAATTCTCAGATGCTGCTGCTGTTGACCCAGGAAACATACTTTGAGAACTGGTAAAGTCAGGTTGATATAACTGCTATATCCAATGATCATTACCACCAAGAGAAGCTAATTTGATCTGCCTTAAGAAAACTTCCCTGGTGGTCCAGTGGTTAAGAATGTACCTGCCAGTTCAGGGGACATGGGTTCAATTCCTGGTCCAGGAAGATTCCACATGTCTCAGGGCAACTAACCCCATATGCCACAAGTACTGAACCCTGCAGACTCTAGAGCTTATGCTCTGCAACAAGAGAACCCATGGCATGAGAAGCCCATACACTGCAACAAAGAGCAGCCCCTACTCTCTAACTAGAGAGAGCCCGTGAGCAGCGACGAAGACCCAGCACAGCCAAAAATAAACAAACAAACAAATAAGAAAACTATATCATAAGAAAGAATTGATGCTTTTGAACTGTGGTGCTGGAGAAGACTCTTGCGAGTCCCTTGGACAGCAAGGTGATCAAACCAGTCAATCCTAAAGGAAATAAACTCTGAATATTCAGTGGAAGGCAGAGAAGGCAATGGTACCCCACTCCAGTACTCTTGCCTAGAAAATCCCATGGACAGAGGAGCCTGGTAGGCTGCAGTCCATGGGGTCGCTACGAGTCGGACACGACTGAGCGACTTCACTTTCACTTTTCACTGTCATGCATTGGAGAAGGAAATGGCAACCCACGCCAGTGTTCTTACCTGGAGAATCCCAGGGATGGGGGAGCCTGGTGGGCTGCCGTCTATGGGGTCCCACGGAGTCAGACACAACTGAAGCGACTTAGCAGCAGCAGCAGCATTCAGTGGGAGGACTGATGCTGAAGCTCCAAAATATTGGCCACCTGATGCAAAGAACCTACTCATTGGAAAAGATCCTGATGCTAGGAAAGATTGAAGGCAGGAGGATAAGAAGGTGCAACAGAGGATGAGATGGTTGGATGGCATCACTGACTCAATGGACATGAGTCTGAGCAAACTTTGGAAGATAGTGAAGGACAAGGAAGCCTGACATGCTGCAGTCCATGGGGTCACAAAAAGTCAGACATGACTGAATAACAAGAAGTATCATAAGGAAAGCAAATACTCATTACGATGACCCACTTAGAAGCCTCCAGTGTCTCCATACTACTTAAGGGAAAACACAAACTGGGTTTGTGTTCTAATAAGTAAGGTTCTAATACACAATCTGTTATCTGAAAAATAACTGCGGCAAAGGCAGAACATACCTACAATAAAGAAATCACTCCCAGGACTTCCCTGGTAGTCCAGTGGTTGAGACTCCATGCTGCCAATGCAGGAGGTACGGGTTCAAACCCTGGCCAAGGAACTTTAAAGTCCCATATGCCATGTGGTGTGGTGAAAACATTTTTTCAAAATTAAGAAATCACTTCTGTAACTCTCCTTTCCTGGGCTCCCTTCTCCTCAGAGTGGTGCCAGTGGAAAGAAAAATCTGAGTAGCTAGTACTTTTATCGTAACTCAGTGACTGACGTGTTCACATCAGGTGAATGAGTAAAGGATCCAACCAACGTTTAAAGCAGGAGCTGTGGGGTTGTCAGGAAAAGAATTTGCTCTCATCCTATTCTCTCCTTCTTTCTTTTCATAAAAGTTGAAGTGATTATCCAAAGACCAAATAACGTGGAGGAAGAAGTATTTGTGATGGTTAAGTTTGTGTCAGCTTTGACTGGGCTAAAGGGTGGGGCTGGGGATGCACAATTTGTCACACATGGTTCTGGGTGTGTCTGGGACAGTCTCTTTCAATGAGAGTCACACTTGAATCAGTAGACTAAGTAAAGCAGATTGCCCTCTCTAATGCTGGTAGACCTTGTCCAATCAGGCAAAGGCCTGAACTGAACAAACCAGCTGAGTCAGAGGGAACTCTTTCTGCCTGTTTAGCTGGGACATCGGGCTTTTTCCCACCTTCACACTCAAAACTGAAACACTGGCTCTTTCTGAGTCTCAAACCTGCCAGTTTTTGGACTAGAACTTATACCGTCAGTTTTCCTGAGTCTTTGGGCTCAGATTGGAATAAAACCATCAGCTCTCCTGGGTCTCTAGCTTTCTGGTTGCAGGTCTTAGGGCTTTTCAGCCTTTGTAATCACATGAGCCAATTCCTTATACTAAATATCTTCATATATAAACACACACACACACTGGTCCTGTTTCTCTGGAGACTCCTAGCTCACACAGCACAGGACAAAAATTTCTAACTCACTTCTTTTTTTAATTCAATACTCCATTAAAAATCAGCACTACTAGAAACCAGTACCAAACCCCCTTTACAGGATGTCTGTACCTTGACATTTTGGTAGAGGTGATTCAGATCCTGTGATTCACCAGTGATTTAAGCCCTGTTTTGCTGTCAGCCCGGGAAGAGATGTCAGAGTGGAGATTTACTGGAAGGGAAACTTAAAACCTATTGTAATGTTGGATCTTCTCCGTTATTATCCGAGAGTAAAAAATGTTAGAGGTGATATCAGAAGCAGAGACAGCCCACACAGTCTATGATTTGCAAGGATCCTGTTCCACGTCTGTCCATTGTCTTGACTCTTCTCCATGTTCTCTACAAAAATGACAAGGTTTCCTCTTTTCTCCTCTCCACTGTCCCCTGACTTTGTGCAACACACATGCCTCTTGTCAAACTCTTGAAAGCTTGTAGATATACTTTTTAAAGTCAAGAGGTAATGGAGGATATATCAATTAATAAAAGTAACGCAGAGAGAAGCATTTGCTGACATGGGAAGACCAGGGACTTCCCTGGTGGATCAGCGGTTAAGACTTCGCCTTCCAATAGAGGGGGTGCCAGTTCCCTCCCTGGCGGGGGACCTAGGATCCCATATGTCTCCCGGCCAAAAAACCAAAACACAGAACAGAAGCAACCTTGTGATGAATTCAGTAAAGACTTCAAAATTGGTCCACATCAAATTATCTTAAAAAAAAAAAGGCAAGAGCTGACAAGCTCAATGATATTAACACCCACTCCACTTTAAGTACTGATGCAGGTAACTACTTTAACAACTATGTCATAAAAAAAGCATGTCCCAGTGCCCAGATGCACCGTATAATTGCAATCAAGTTAGCTTGCCTTATAGTTACTGTAGTGAAGTTTGAATCGCCATTCAGAGCAAAAGAGCTAACCGTAGAGAGCCTCAGAGACTCGGCTTCTCTGAGAGCAGGCAAGGCTACTCTATACATTACTCATACTTAGGAGATATTTGCCAATCTGCCAGACCCAGGGAGATATGGATATTAGTCATGATGTAGGGAATACTGTTGGAGTTGTCTTGAGAAGATTCAGATGATTTGAATCTGGGTCAAAATAATACTTATAGTAATGGTCAGTTCAGTTCAGTCACTCAGTCCTGTCCGACTCCTTGTGACCCCATGGACTGCAGCATTCCAGGCTTCCCCGTCCATCATCAACTCCCAAAGATTACTCAAGTAACTCATGTCCATCGAGTCAGTGATGCCATCCAACCTTCTCATCCTCTGTCGTTCCCCTTCTCCTCCTGCCTTCAATCTTTCCCAGGGTCTTTTCCAATGAGGCAGTTCTTCACATCAGGTGGCCAAAATATTGGAGCTTCAGCTTTAGCATCAGTCCTTCCAATGAATATTCAGGACTGATTTCCTTTAGGAAAATCCTTTAGTCCTTTAGGATGGACTGCTTGGATCTCCTTGCAGTCCAAGGGACTCTCAAGAGTCTTCTCCAACACCACAGTTCAAAAGCATTAATTGTTCAGCGCTCAGCTTTCTTTATAGTCCAACTCTCACATCCATATATGACTACTGGAAAAAACAGCTTTGACTAGATGAACCTTTGTTGGCAAAGTAATGTATCTGCTTTTTAATAATATTTAATAATGTTAATGACCTAGATTCCATTTAATGAGCAATGATCATTACAGTTGTTGTTCAGTCACTCAGTTGTGTTGGACTCTTTCCAACCCCACAGACTGCAGCACGCCAGGCTTCCCTGTCCTTCACTATATCACCATTACAGTAATAGTTAATTATTACAGTAATAGTTAAGTCTAGAAAGAATGGGCTTCCCAGGTGGCACTAATGGCAAAGGACCTGCCTGCCAATGCAAGAGATGTAAGAGACTCAGTGTCAATCCCTGAGTCGGGAAGATTCCCTGGAGGAGGGCATGGCAACCCACTCCAATGTTCTTGCCTGGAAAATCCCATGGACAGAGGAGCTTGGCGGGATACAGTCACCATCAGGAATAGTGGGCTGCAAGTGGGAGCAAGCAAACTCTCTCTCCATGGCAGGAGGCGCCGGTGGTTTTACAGAATCGATTTCCAGGTATTCGAGATAAATTCAACAGTGTATTTGTCTGAGACCCTGACTGTGATGAACAAATTCTTCCGTTCTCCAGGACCCCTCTCACCCATCCTAATCATACGAGGGCATGTTTTCCTGGCCATCAAACAGAAAGAAAGATGGGAACAACCAGTGCCGGTGCACAAGCAGCAAACAACTATAAGGATAAATTAAATGTGGTTGTGTGAGTCAGGAGGTTTCAACAGAACCAAAGGGGACCCTGTAGAGTCACAGACAGACAGGACATGGAAAATATTCATTTATTTATTTACCATGTGCAGCATTTGTTTTTCAGATGCTAAGTCATGTCCAACTCTTTGCAACCACTTGAACTGCAGCATGCCAGGCTTTCCTGTCCTTCACTATCTCCCGGAGTTTGCTCAAACTCATGTTCATTGAGTCAGTGATGCCATCCAACCATCTCATCCTCAGTTGCCACCTCTCCTGCCCTCAATCTTTCCCAGCATCAGGGTCATTCTCTGTAGCATGTGGGATCTTAGTTCCCTGACCAGAATCGAACCTGTGCCTCCTGCATCAAAATCTGGAGCCTTAACCACTGGACTGCCAGGGAAGTTTCAAAAAAACAATTCTTGATGATAGATCCATATAGAATTTGGGACTCAGAATGAGTTAAAAGAATTAACTGAGAGTGCTGTAACAAAATGCTTTCCATCCCAAGCTATTTTTATATGAACAAAATTCTTCAGTAATTTCACTGAGACATAAAATCAATGGTGACCCCTGACTCACTCTAGCAAAGAGTAATTACCAACCCCCAATACTGGCAGACTTTATTTTCTTAGTCTCCAAAATCACTGCAGATGGTGACTGCAGTCATGAAATTAAAAGATGCTTGCTCCTTGGAAGAAAAGCTATGACAAACCTAGGCAGTATATTAACAAACAGAGACATCACTTCACCAACAAACGTCCATATAGTCAAAGCTATGGTTTTTTCCAGTAGTCATCTATGGTTAAGAGTTGGACCATTAAGAAGGCTGAGTGCCAAAGAACTGATGCTTTCAAATTGTGGTGCTAGAGAAGACTCTTAGGAGTCCCTGGGACTGTAAAGAGATCAAACCAGTCAATCCTAAAGGAAATTAACCCTGAATACTAATAGAAGGACAGATACAGAAGCTCCAATACTTTGGCCACCTGATGAGAAGAGCCAACTCATTAGAAAAGACCCTGATGCTGGGAAAGATTGAGGGCAGGAGGAGAAGTGGGCAGCAGACGATGAGATGGTTGGATGGTATCACCAACTCAATGGACACAAGTTTGAGCAAACTCCAGGAGATAATGAAGGACAGGGAAGCCTGGCGTGCTGCAGTCCATGGGTCACCAAGAGTTGAATACGACTTAACAACTGAACAACAACTGTGATTTAAAGCCCATCACAGTCATTTAAGGGATATATTTCCACTAAAATGTAACTTTATATTTACTAGCTGCAGTCCATGAGGTCGCTAAGAGTTGGACACGACTGAGCGACTTCACTTTCACTTTTCACTTCCATGCATTGGAGAAGGAAATGGCAACCCACTCCAGTGTTCTTGCCTGGAGAATCCCAGGGACAGGGGAGCCCTGTGGGCTGCCGTCTATGGGGTCGCACAGAGTCGGACACGACTGAAGCGACTTAGCAGCAGCAGCAGCAGCATTTGAAGTAGATTGTTATTTTTACCAAACTATAATGACAGCTCCATCAGAAGAAATTATTCAATGGTCATAGGAGGTAAGGCTATAGGAAACAAAAATATATTACTATCAATGGGTTAATACTAACATTTTTGCTTATTAATAAATAAGACTACCAGTAAAGGACTTCAAGCATAAAAACGTATGTAAGAAAAGTCTCTGTGAGAAATGGAATGGAAATTCAAGTTCAGGGGGAAAAAGGAATGATAAAAAGGTCTGATGTTAAAGAGCATGTGTTCCTGCATTGTTCTAGTGGATGATGGTGGGTATCAAACACTATCAGACTCCTCTGAATACATTTAGAAGAATCATGTAACAGTTCTGAGTATGCACATCAGACATATGTATATGCACAAATCCGGATATATACAGACACAGTCAGCCTTCAACATGCTCAGGTTTGAATCTGTTGGATTCAACCGACTGCAAACTGAAAAAACAATACAGGAAAAAAAAAGTTTCCAGAAAGTTCCAAAAAGCAAAACTTAAATTTGCTGCACACTGGCAAATATTTTTATATATCATTTACATTGAATTTAAAGCTATTTGCATGGTACTTCCATTGTACTAGGTATTATAAGTACTCGAGAGGTGATTTAAAGAGAGGCTGTGTATGGGTTATATGCAAATATGACACCATTTTATATAAGGGATTTGAGCATCTTTAGATTTTGGTATCTGCCAGTGGGTTCTGGGATCACTTTATATAATATACATCATATGTGATATATATACAATAATACAGCATCAACATGAATATACTTTGTGGTGAGATTATGCAATTACATACAATAGCCAAAAATTATCAAATCCTACACTTTATATTGACAGATTTATTGCAAGTAAAAGAAAAAAATCCCAAGCAAATAAAGAGAGGAAAATTTGCCCAATTAAAAATTGGAGAAAAAAGCAAAAAAAAAAAAAAAGGAATAGAGGGATATTTTCTTAGTATGATGGATAAATATTTGTGTGTATACAAGCTTATCACATGTAGAAATACACATGTGTACAGGTATACTGAACAATCATGTTTTTAAAGTCAATACTGACAATATACTTTAAAATATATCCTTTACAAGCTATTTAAACCTGTCATAAATTTTTAGATATAGGCTGTAAATGTGTGAAGGGGCATGTAATCTCACAAAATTCCTCTGGATGCTATGCAAGCAAAAAACTGGAAGACCACCGGATACCAGCAGAGGATCATACGTGGGGGGGAATCCAGCATGGTAAAGACTGAGAGGACAGAAGACCATTAGCACGATTTTGCCGCTAGGATGTAGGGAGATGAAGTTACAATGGCACAGTGTTTACACTGCTTGCTGTTTAGTCTCTCAGTTGTGTCCTACTCTTTGTCACCCTATGGACTGTAGACCACCAGGCTCTTCTCTGCAAAGGATTCCCCAGGCAAGAATACTGGAGTGGGTTGTCATTTCCTTCTGCAGGGGATCTTCCCAACCCAGGGATCAAACCCAGGTCTCCTGCGTTGGCAGGCAGATTCTTTACCACTGGGAAGCCAGTGTTTACCTTGTGTCATTATAGTTTAATAGATACACAAAGTTCAAAAGCAGCTCTGTGTTCTCCTGCTTATCATGGGGCAGGCACTGGCACACAGAGAGGAAAAGCAGTGATGGGACAGGCTCTCAATTAGACTGGCTGATGCCAAGACCCCACTGGATTGAATCGGGTCAAGGGACACTCCGGGGACTTCCCTGGTGGTCCAGTGGTTAAGACGCCATGCTCCCAGTGCAGGGGGCCTGGATCTGATCCCTGCTCAGGGACCAGATCCCACATGCTGTAACTAACAGTTTGCACGCTACAACTAAGACCCAACACAGCCAAATAAATATTAAAAACAAAACGACAAACAAAAAATGACACAGAGCCAGGAGAGAAGCCCACGTGTCAGCAAGTGAATCTGCTGTAACACCTCATCTCAAGATTTATTCCATAATTATTGAAACAAGACCTCATAATTACTTTAGGGAGAGAAATGAGTTCAGCTGAATTCTAACCAAGTATAGAAATCTTTTTATCATTAAGGTTTAATTGGCTTCTTCTCCCAAATAACACTAGAAACAAATTTATTGTACTCCTAGGGTCCCATATTGTATTATTTATAAATGCAGACAATTCAAAAGCAATAAAATGCTTGGCCCTTGCTCTCAATAAACTTGCCATCTAATTGGGAAGACAACATCCAAAGTAAAACAACTGAAGAACCCTCCAAAGTAACATGTGAGCAGTATGTAATAATCCCCCAAGAGAAACAAGTATTCTCAGACTCTCCCAGTGGAAGGATAAATTGGTACAAGCCCCTGTGGAAGGAATGTGGGCACAGAGATCAAAATAACAACTGAATTATCTCCTTTGACCCAGTTATGTAACTCCTGGGACTTTATCCTTTAGCCATACTTAAGAAATAACATATATATGCAGTTATTCATTACAGCATTATTCAAAATAACAAAAGATTGGAAAGAACTCAAGTATCCTTGAAAAGAGGACGGGCTAAATAAATTATGCTGCTTATATACAGTGGAAGATTCTGAAGGTATAAAAATGCATGAGGAAGCTTTCAATGCACTGGTATTTTTGAAAGTCTCCAAGATATATTAAGTGGTGGGAAAAAATAAACCCAGCAAGGTATAGAAAATGTGTGTACAATGCCTCCTTTTGTTTGCAAGAAGGGGAAAATGAAAATACAGAATATACTGGAGGGTATGTGTGTATACTCATAGCTGATTCACTGTTGTTATACAGATGAAACCAACACAACATTGTAAACCAATTATCTTCCAATTTAAAAAAATTTTTTTAAAGAATGTATCTGTATTTGATTTAACATTCATTAAGTAAACTCTGAATGAATACACACAAAAACTAAAAGCTGTCACACAGAGTGAAGTCAGAAAGTGAAAAATACCACATAGAAAAATGGTGCAGATGAACCTACCAGCAAAGCAGAAATAGAGACACAGACAGAGAACAAATGTCTGGACACCAAGAGGGTGGGAGGAACTGGGAGACCGGGATTGACATATATGCGCTACTATGGATAAATCAGAGAATGAGAATCTACCATACAGCACAGTGCTTTTGAACTGTGGCGTTGGAGGAGACTCTTGAGAGTCCCTCGGACTGCAAGATCAAGCCAGTCAATCCTAAAGGAAATCAGTCCTGAATATTCATTGGAAGGACTGATGTTGAAGCTGAAACTGCAACACTTTGGCCACCTGATGCGAAGAACTGACTCACTGGAAAAGACCCTGATGCTGGGAAAGACTGAAGGCAGGAGGAAAAGGGGACGACAGAGGATGAGATGGTTGGATGGCATCACCAACTCGATGGACATGAGTTTGAGCAAGCTCCAGGAGTGTACACACACACACACATACACACTCTCCAGCTGAGAGTCATCCTTGGTGAAGGACAGGGAAGCCTGGTGTACTGCAGTCCATGGGGTCGCAAAGAGTCAGACACGACAGAGCAACTGAACTCAACTGGATAGCACAGGTTACTCTACTCAGTGCTCTGTGGTGACCTAAATGGAACAAAAATCCAAAAAAGAGGGGATATGTGTATACATATGGCTGATTCACTTTGCTGTACAGCAGAAATCAACACAACACTGTAAAGCAACTATACACCAATAAAAAAATTGTTTTTAAACAAGCTGATTACCTGCAGTGAGTAGGGGAGGGTAAGAAGAGGTTGAAGGTCTCAGGGCAGGTGGGAGAATTGCTATCTAAAAGGCACAGACATATTCTGAACCACGTGAATGTCTTCCTATTCAAAGCAATGAAGGAAACAATGAAAAACATCCCCCAACAAGGTAGAGCAGGACGAGGAGGAACCTGGCTTCTGCAGGAGGCCTCCTTGCCCTGGGTGGAGCTTGGACTTAAGCTTTGGGTAGCTCAGTGAACACAGGGACACTGGGAGAGTGGAGAGCCCACAGCTCGCGCACTGGCAGGACCCAGGGCTTCTGAGCCACTGCCAGATGAACCACGTCCACACCAGGTGCCCCTCCTTCACCACGGCCAGAGCCCACTGCTCCGCCTCTCCCCAGGGGCCAGGACGCTCATGACCCCCCATCCTCATCAGTTACCAGAATCTTCCAGAAGCTGGCTTTAATTTTTCACTATGGGAGGGCAGAAAGGGGAGGACAGAGTTGATTAAGTAAACTTCTATTAAAGGAGGAGTGAAGCCCAGGAGGTCAAACAGTCTGGAACAGATACCTGGCTGGTTGCCAAGTTAAGCTTGGAAACTACTCCCCCAAGACACCACTGAGAAATCTGCCGGCTTTTGTGAATGTGGCGGGCTTCAAGTTGTATAATCGTGAGTGTTTGTTTTTTTTCCCTAGTCTTTATGCTTTGATGTGCATTCCAATTTTTTTACTGAGTATAGATTAGTTTTAAAAACCAAAAACTACTGCATACAAGATAAAAGATGTATATATTGTATACACCTTGTTATATAAACCAAGTCAAACCACTATTCTTATGTAGTCCAGAAACTTTGAAAGACGAAGAAAGGAGGGACTTCCCAGGTGGCCCAATGGTTAAGACTTCACCTTCCTAGGCAGGGAGTGCAGGTTTAATCCCTGGTCAGGGAGCTAGGATCCAACATGCCTCACGGCCAAAGAATCAGAACATAAACAACAGAAGTGTTGTAACAAATTCAATAAAAATTTTTAAAATGGTTCTGCTGCTGCTAAGTCTCGTCAGTCGTGTCCGACTCTGTGTGACCCCATAGACCATACCCCACCAGGCTCCCCCGTCCCTGGGATTCTCCAGGCAAGAACACTGGAGTGGGTTGCCATTTCCTTCTCCAATGCATGAAAGTGAAAAGTGAAAGTGAAGTCGCTCAGTCCTGTCCGACTCTCAGCAACCCCATGGACTGCAGCCTACCAGGCTCCTCCATCTATGGGATTTTCCAGGCAACAGTACTGGAGTGGGTCGCCAGTGCCTTCTCCATTAAAATGGTTCACATTAAAAACAAAAAAAGCTAATGGAAATTGAAATGGGCAGCATAAGAATTTTACAGTTGTAAACAAGAAATATAAGAATACTGTAATTTTTTAAAAAATTCTTCTATAATGCTGAAGACACTACATGACTATAGGTCCCTTTGACTTACCTAGTCAGGATGGGCCCAGTGGAACTGTCCACAGTTCCCAGGCAGGAAAGCGCAGTCATTAAAGAGATGTCTGCATTGGTCCTATCCTCTCCAGCCAACTAGGCTTCCCTGGTGGCTCGGTGGCAAAGAACCCACCTGCCAATGCAGGAGACTTGGGTTCGATCCCTGGCTCAGGAAGATCCCCTGGACAAGGAAATGGCAACCCACTCCAGTACTTTTGCCTATGAAATCCCATGGACAGAGGAGCCTGGCAGGCTTCAGTCCATGGTGCTTCAAAAGACTTGTACAAGACTGAGTGCTCGCGTGCGTGCGTGCACACACACACACACACACTCTCTCTCTCTCTCTCTCTCTCTCTCTCTCCATCTGAGAGTCATATGCCTTCCTACTGTCTTCCTCTCCCTGGGTTTGAAACTTGACATCTAGCAAGTCAAACCACTTTCCTGCCTCCACTCTCTAAACCCAAATGCTGATGATAGTCCAATTTATCTCAGGAACTTAAAAATACATTTTGAAATTCAACCAACTTTTTTCTCAGGTTCTTAGTTAATCCTGAGAAAAGTGAGCTAACATTCAAATTACTTGAATAGGCTTGTGCATAGCTGAGGCTAAGTTTCTTACCATTTCACAAACAGTTTTATTTAAAGGGTCATCAGTAAAGTTAGATGCCAACCTTTAATGCTTGAAAACAGTATAGCAGACATTGATATTTGCAAGGAATCTATCCTAAAGCCTTCCTGAGTTCCAAACTTGGGAACAGCACTACTGCACAAAACTTTCCCCCTTTTAGGCAGGACTCTTTTGACTGTAAAATATATTAATAGAAATCCAAATGACAGAAAGGGGAGTGTGCTGGAGGACAGAATTCAAGGAATGGTTGCACAACCAAATTCAGGAAGAGGTGCAGTAAGCTTCCCTGAAAACAAGACCCAGGATACATACACTATCAGGACCCTGCCTGTCTCTCATTCATGCATCTCACTACATGCCATTTTCATCGCCTACCCCACATAGCAGGAGATACAGCCACTAAGAGGTTAAGGATCACCACTGACAGTAAACTTCCATCTGTTTCCAGTTGTAAATTCAAAAATCCTGAGACAAGTCTCTGATTGGCCAGTGACGGTCAGGCGTTCACCCTGAGCCAATCAGCTGCAAGAACGTAGAAGCTCCATCTGAATCACGTGATTGAAGGGAAGCGCCTCCGTTCTCAGAACGCATCGGGTGCCAGACAGATCAAAATAAAAAAACAAAGAAAAGGCTACTACACTCCAGTAAAAAGGAACAATGTAAAACTGGAAAATGTAAATGGCATTTCAGACCTTTATGGGAGTCATTTATTTAAGTTTTTAGGAAGCAACGGTGCAGTGAGTCGAAGAGGCTGAGTGCTCTCCGAGCACTTCCCTCCTACTATTCTCGAGCTTCAGGGCACACGCAATTCAAGATTGTTCCGCCTTAGCAAAATCCAGAGTGTTATGTGTCACCGCCCTCCAATTGCTCCCAGATGGTAAATTATAAACAACTGAGGGTCAGAATGCCTCTGAAAAGAGCATTTTTGATGGCAGGTGCTTCTCTGAAATGAAAAGATTTACTATGTGAAGGGGGCTTCTTTGGTGGCTTAGATGGTAAAGAATCTGCCTGCAAAGCAAGAGACCCCAGTTCGATCCCTGGATGAGGAAGATCCCCAAAGGGAATGGCTACCCACTCCAGTATTCTTGTCCAGAGAATCCCAGAGACAGAGGACGCTGGAGGGCATTATGTAAAAGGTAAAATGGTTATCAATGAGCCTGCAGGCTGACTCTTCTTGACACCTCCTGCTCCTGCCCACCCACTCAATGGCCAACCAACTCCTATTGTTTCTGTCAACAGCAACCCTCCATTTAGTCTCTTTCCCTCTATCTAGTGCTGTCCTGGTGGTTCAGAACCCCACTGACCATGCTGAATCACTGGTGAATAGTAGAAACAGAAATAGATGCCAAGGATCTTGTTTGCCAAATACCCATCAAGGAATGAAAGATTTTTAGTCCGAAAATATAGGATTAATGAAGCCAAGACTAGGAAAATGACCAGACAAGAGCAAGGGTTTTGGAACCAGATAGCTCTAGTTTGAATCTAGCCCTGTTACTTACTCTCTGCATGACCATGGGAGTTATCCATGTTATCCAGTACCTCTGGGGCTGTTTTACTTATCAAACAGACATAATATTGTTTAATAGACTTATTATGAAGATTAAATCAGGTGTCAGATTTTTAGGTGCCAAGGTAGTAAGGGACTTCAATATATGAGATAATATTAGAAGACTCTTGCTAACCTTACCAAGGTCAACATACAAACGCAAGTGGACGGCAGATGGCTAGGAGGTTAAGTCTGCACCCCTCTTACTGTCTTGCTTTGGTTCCCAAATATTTGCCTTTTTCCCCTCTAAGCCTGAAAAGATTTTAAATAATAGTTCTTTGCTTTCTTTATTAAGGACTGTTTTGATGCAGAACCATCATCTAAAGAAAAAGGTTTGGAGTCATTCTTTCTTGGGATGGAGTACAGCCAGATGCTGTATTTAAGGAGACAGAAAAATCTGAGAATGTTAATTCCCTGAATTTTTTAGTAAAATTTGAGTAACATAAGTCATCTTCCCAGAACATTGTTTAACTTATTGATGGCAGGGGAGGGGTAAGTGGCATGTGCCAGTAAATCTGAATATTTGAAGGATTATGACTAAGTTAGGGTATAAGAAAGAAAGACAGGAATTCAGAAAGTCAAATACCTATTTTTCCCTGCATGATTTTATGACACAGATTGTAATATGAATATGCTGATAGAAGATGGAATTAGAAAAGTTACTGCAATATTAAACATGGATTCAACAATAAACTCTGTGAATTTTTTTTTAGGTCAAATTTCAACATAGGGTAAATCTCATTGTGACCCACTGAGCATAATGAGGTCAACAAAATCTGAGATTCTGTAACCCAGACACGCTTATTTTTTTCTTAAGTCAAGGCTCCTAAAAGATCATGACTAGGGACACCAATTCTGGTACTAAAATAAATACTATGTTGCTTTCTTCATTTACAGGTAAAATTTATAAGACTCTACATCTAAAACCTCTTATTTGTTTTCTAGAAATGTGCTACTATCTTCCTACTATCAGCAAACAACCAACATAAAATGTGATAAATGAGAAAAATATAAAACATTGCTGAAAGAAATTAAAGAACGTCTAAATAAATGGAAAGAATCCTGTGCTCACAGATTGCAAGATTTAATGTTGTTGAGATGACAATACTACCCAAATCGACATATAGATTCAATGAAATCACTAGCAAAATCCCAAGGATGTGGTTTTTTTTTTTTTGAAAAAATGAAAAATCCATACTGAAATTCATGTGGAATTTCAATGGACCTAGAGTAACCAAAATAATCTTGAAAAAGAAGAACAAAGTGGAGGATTCACATCGCCTGATTTTAAAACTTATTACAAAGGTAGAGTAATCAAAACTAAGGTACTGGTATAACAAGAGACATATAGAGCAATGGAATAAAATTTAGAGTCCATAAATAGACCCTCACATTTATAGTCAACTGATTTTGACAGGGGGGCCAAGACCAATAAATAAGGAAAGAACAGTCTCTTCAATAAATGCTACTGGGAAACTAAACACCACATGCGAAAGCATGAAGTTGATCCTTGCCTGATACCATATATAAAAATTAATTCAAAATTAATCAATGACCTAAATTTAAGAGCTAATACTATCAGATTCTTAGAAGAAAATGTAAGGGAAAATTTTTATGGCCTTGGATTTGGCAATGGTTTCTTAAATATAACACTAAAAGCACAGGCAACACAAGAAAAAGCAGATGATGGGGCTTCATGAAAACTAGACATTTCTTTGCACCAAAAATTTCTGGGCACTATCAAGAGAGGAATGGGGGAAGAGAGGAATGGGGGGAAATATTTGCAAACCGTATATCCAATAAGGATTTAATATGCCAAAGACACTAGAGAAGGAAATGGCAGCCCACTCCAGTACTCTTGCCTGGGAAATTCCACGGACAGAGAGGCCTGCTGGGCTACACTCCATGGGTCACAAAGAGTCGGACATGACCGAGTGACTAAACCACAGCAGCAACAACACAGGATACATAAAGAACTCCCAAAGGTCAACAATACAAAGTCAGATAACATGATGTTAAGATGGCAAAGGGAGCAATTAGAGGGAAGGGAGGGCTCATCAGGTGGAGCAGAGAGGATGTGGAGGGCAGGGAAACTATTCTGTATACTACTATAGTGGTGGACGCATGTCATTATACACGTCAAAACCGATAGCGTACACACCGAGAATGAACCCTAATATCAACTATGGACTCTGGGTGATAATGCTGTGTCAGTACAGGTGTATCGATTTTAGTACATATACCTCCTCTCTGGTGTGGGATGTCGATTGTGGGGGAGGTTGTGCATGGATTGGGGTGGTATATGGGAATTTTCTATACTTTTCACTCAATTTTGTTGTAAACTTAAAACTTCTCTAAACGCAGGGGCATTGAGGCGAGGAGCAAAGGACCTGATTAGACATTTCTCTAAAGAAGATAAACAAATACCCAATAGGCACATGAAGAGATGCTCGACATCATTAATCATTAGGGAAATGTAAATCAAAACCACAGTGAGCTGCCACTTCACACCCACAAGGATGACTATAATTTAAAAAATGCGGAAGATAAGTGTTGGAGAGGATGTAGAGAAATTGCACAAATCCCACCCTCAGACATCGATGGTAGGAATGTAAAGTGGTTCATCTGCTGTGAAAAAAAAAATACCTGAAGAAGTTAAACATAGCACATCTTATAACACAGCAGTTCTACTCCTATAAAAATATCCAAGACAAATGAAAACAAGAATGAAACAAATACATGTACACCTATGCTTACTGTAGCATCGTCCACAAGAGTCAAAACGAGGAAATAGCCCAGATGTCCAACATGGGATAAACAGACAAACAAAATGTCACATCCATATAATGGAATGCTAGTCATCCTTAAAAATGAAGGAAGTTCTGATCATGCTACAACAGGAATGAAGCTTGAAGCCATGATACTACTTAAAAGAAGCCAGACACAAAAGAACGATTTTGTAAGACTATACGTATACGAGATGTTTAACAAGGCAAATTCATAGAGACAGAAAGTAGAATGGTAGTTGCCAGAGGCTGGTAGGAATAGGAAAGTATTGTCTATTGATTACAGAGGGGAGAATAGGAAATTACTGCCTAATGATCATGGAGTTTTGCCAGAACGGTGATTCCTGCATAATACTATGTGTTTAATGCTGAGTCACACTTCAAATGGTTAAGATGGCAAATTTTGTCATACATATTTTTTTTACAATTACATTTAAAAAGAAAAAAGTAATCTGTGCTAACTGATCTGTGAACATAGGAATTAGAAGCTGTGGTGCAAGTTTACCAGGAAGGATACCGCTACAGAGTTTAAAGCAGACAGAGTTTAAAGCATGATGGTCTAATGAAGCCCAGGATGGTTCAAGATCAAGTACTTACGAGTGCTGTTAAGGTACTAGATAAGCTGACTCTAAAATCCATATGGAAGAACTAAGAATAACAAAAAATAATTTTGAAAAAAGAAAAACAAGAGAGGCCACCTCTCCCTGTGAGACATCAAGAGATAGATGAAAAGCTATAATATTTAGACAGTATGATACCAGCCCAGGAACAGGTTAAAGATCAGTCGACCAAAGAAGCCCCAAGCGCATCCCTGAAAGTATGGAAACCTGGTACCAGACAGACATAACCATTCAGTGGAGAAAGAAGAGACTGTATAATAAAGGGGCTGGACCAGCTGATTATCTGTATGGCAGAAAAAGAAAAATGGATCCCAACCTTACAGCAATCACAGAATAAATTCTAGATGGATCCCATGCTTAATGCAAAAATCAAAATCTTCAAAAAGCTTAGAAAGAAAATAGAGGAAAATATACACGTGATTTTAGAGTGGGTGGAAAATTCTTTTAAGCAAGACTCAGGGGCTTCCCTGGTGGAAGAGTGGTTAAGAATCCACTTTGCAATGCAGGGGGCATGAGTCTGATCCTTGGTCCAGGAAGATCCCACATGCTGTGGGGCAACTAAGCCCGTGGGCCACAGCTACTAAAGCCTGTGACCCTAGAGCCTGTGCTCCGCAACGAGAGAAGCCACTGCAAGGAGAAGCAGCCCGTGACGAGAGAGCAGCCGCTGCACTCCACGGCTACAGAATGCCAGCAGGAAACAACGAAGACCCAGCACAGCCAAAAATAAATACATATTTTTAAAAAGACTCAGAGCATGAATAATAAAAGATTGCAAAACAGTTGTCTACATCAAAATTAAACTTGTCTGTACATCAATGTATACCATAAACAAAGTAAAAGACAAGCAAGAGACTTGGAGACGATCTCTGCACAGTGACTGGTAAAGGATTAGTAACCAGAACACACGATGAACTACTACAACCAATAAGAAAAACGACAACATAATAGATGCAAAAGCAAAGAATGCGGACAGTTCAACAAAGAGGAGACACAAGTGGCCAACAAACACAGGAAAAGATGCTCAATCTCATTAATAATAAAAACACAAATACGACTGTGAGACACAATTTCACATGCATCAGATTGGCAGTGCATTTTAAAATCAGCAGTAAGCATGGCTGAGGTCATGGAGAGGCAGAAATTGTCATATACACCATCAACTGGCACAACCACCCTGGAGAGAAATGTGGCCATGTCACTGCAGATTCATGATGCCCCAGCAACATCCTAGAGACACTCCCGCCCTTGCATACAAAGACACAGGTATAAGAATGTGCCTCTAGGCATCGAGTGTAAGGGTGCTTCTCCATGCATTTTCATGGAACAATGATGGGATGAACAAATGCGATGGTGGCCTCTGGATGGGAGGAAGGGAGGAAGGAGAGTGAACTTGGGAACAGGTACACAGAGCGTTTCAGCTACATCTATATATTTTACTTAAAAAGGAACTGGAGGGACTTCACTGACAGCCCAGTGGTTAAGACTCTTCGCTTCCACTGCACGAAGTTTGAGTTCCATCCTTAGTCAGGGAACTAAGATCCCACATGCCTCTTGATGTGGCCAAAAAGCAAAAATAGATAAATAAATTTAAAAAATAAAAATAAACTTAAAAAAATTTAAAAACTGGAGCACAGAGGCAAAATGTTAAGGTTTGACAAAACTAAATCGTGAGGGACTTCCCTGGTGGTCCAGTGGCTAAGACCTAGTGGTCCCAATGTAGGGGACCCAAATTTGGTCCCTAGTCAGGGGAACTAGATCCCACATGCTGCAACTAAGACCCAGAGAAGTCAAATAAAGAAAAATTAAAAAAAAAAAAAAAAACTAAATTGTGAGTAGATGATATTCTTTGCACTTTTCTGAATACTTGAAATATTTCAATACTCTCTTAAATTCTAGCAAGATTTATTCAGCCTGACTCTGGGGGACATGAACATGCCCGGTTGTTGGGCAACTCCAGAAGAGCAGAGGAAGAGGGATCTTTAGAGCTGAGGAGCTGAATCTTTCCTAAAGACTGCAAGCCAGGAAACGATGATGACGCAACACCAGAAGACACACACGGGAGGCACCAACTCCACTGCCTTCACCTGAACTGGTAGGATGACCAGTGTCAACACCATTCCGCTGGGAGTCTCCCCATCCCCAGCGACGCGCCTCTCTCCAGGCTGCACCTCGACTCCCCCCTCTAACCGTGACATCTTTTCTGAACACGGAGGGGAGTCAGCTGTGACTTCTAACTGATTCAGAGAAACACTAAGCAGAGCTGTCATTTATTCCCTCTCTGATCATCTCCTGCAGGGATAATTAAGTATTTTAATACAAAATGAGGAAAACGCAAATTTCTTTCTCTCCCAAACTTCTACTTCAGAGCAAAACATGTTGGCAAGGATGTCAAGAAAGAACTGTAGGCAAAAATGACAACCACCAATGACTCACCAAGCAAAGGCAGGAAGGTGCGGCAGTGAATGAAGCCAGGCAACCTGGTCTAAATACCAGCCCCTCCGCTCACTTGCCAACTTCATTTACATAACGTCTTGGAGGCTCAGTTTCCACACTCTCAAGCAACAACAAAAGCTCCTACCTCACGGGGTTAATAAGAAAATAAGATTAGATACGAAAATCAATTGCACAGTGGCTGGCATATAATACACTAGTAGTAATAACAGTGATTCATAATATCAATAATCATGGATTCAACTACATTGAATTTACTCTTTGCACCTGCTCGAATTTAAGTTCATGATAACAGGCAAATCTGTTCTGCTCACTGATATAATCCAAACACTGACAGCACGGTCTGGCCCGTACTAGACCTTCAATAAATGTTGGTTGAGTGAAGAAATGTGCATCTCAGTATTTGGCACCTTGCTGTAGTTGTTGTTATTCAGTCTCTAAATCATGTCTGACTCTGTGCGACCCCATGGACTGCAGCCCACCAGGCTCCTCTGTCCATGGGATTCTCCAGGCAGAAATACTGGACTGGGTTGCCGTTTCCTTCTCCAGGGGATCTTAATGGACCGGGGACTAAACCAGTGTCTCCTGCATTGCAGGCAGATTCTTTATCAATGAGCCATTGGGGAAGCCCATTTCGCACACAGGAGAGCTTCTTATGTGCTTGGCATTACACGTTTTGTATCTCATTTAATCCTTACGACAATAATGGATTATTATTATTATTTTACTGTTTATTTGACTGCACCAGGTATTAGTTGCAGCAAGTGGGATCTAGTTCCCTGACCAAGGATCGAACCTGGGTCCCCTGCTTTGGAAGCACAGAGTCTCAGCCACTGGACTACCAAGGAAGTCTCCAGTGATGAATTATACTATTCATTTTATAAAGGAGGCACAGAGAAATCAGCGTCCTTCCCCAAGCTCACAGAGTTAAATGGGAGAGTCGGGATTTGAATCCTGATTGCCAGTTTTCAGGTTTTTGCTGAATTAATGCATAAGTAATGGTTCAGAATTAACTGGACAATTTAGTAAATGTCCACAGTAGTTAGGGTGAGAATGATGAGTTGCCTTGGGTAGCTGGGTGAATTATGAATTGTGGTTAAGTTAGTATTTATTAATATTATGTGTTATCATGGCTTTGTAGCAGACATCAGCCATGTTCCAGGCAAGGAGTTAAGTCTGCTGCTGTTCTCAATCTCTCTGCTAGGGCTGCAATGAGGAGAGAGTTCACACTTTACAGAGAGTTATTGGATAAAAAGCCAGAAACCAAATGTCCCAAATTCTAAAGAGAATTAGCAAATAAAACCCAGCCACCTCCTCCCTTCTCACAAGACTCCAACTTAACATAACTGGATTTAGAATCCACTGTACTTGGGGGAAAAAAGTGGTATGAAGGCAAGAAAGTAAAGGAAATGTTTTCCTTTTCCTAAGACCTCAACTATTAACATATTTATTCTTGAGGGTCCCTTGGACAGCATGGAGATGAAACCAGTCCTAAAGGAAATCAACCCTGAATGTTTATTGGAAGGATGCTGAAGCTCCAATACTTTGGCCACCTGATGCAAAGACCCGACTCACTGGAAAAGACCCTGATGATGGGAAAGATTGACAGCAGGAGGAGAAGGGGATGACAGAGGATGAGAAGGTTGGATGCTGTCACTAACTCAATGGACATGAGTCTGAGCAAGCTCCAGGAGATGGGAAGGACAGGGAAGCCTGGTGTGCTGTAATCCATGGGGTTGCAACAAGCTGGATAGGACTGAGCAACTGAACAACAATTTACAATCAACTACTTCTGAAGAAAAAGACATATACAATAATGACAGTAATAGAAACTATTTCATTTGGACTCATCTTTAAAGAAACTTTACAGAAGTTTATTGTAAAAAAAGTTCAAAGCACAGATGAGAAAAAAGGTATCTCATTGCCACTATATAATCTTTCCGCATATACTCCTAGTCATTTCTGCATATTTGTCTTTTTAAAAAATGGGTTGAATTGTATACATTTTATAGCTTGTTTTCCAATTAATACATTGTGACTATCTTTTTGTTGTTGTTGTTCAGTTACTAAGTCATGTCCAACTCTTCGAGATCTCATGGGCTATAGCCCAGGCAAGAATACTGGAGTGGGTTGCCATTTCCTTCTCCAGGGGATCTTCCCAGACCAGGGATTGAACCTGTGTCTCCTGCATTGGCAGGCAGATTCTTTACTGAGCCCCCAGGGAAGCCCTTGTGACTCTCTTTAGTATGTCAGTACATACATTCTTTTTAATAATAATCGATTTCCTCTGTGTTTATAGGTTATGTCCTTGAAAACTGAAGGCAGAAAATTCAAGTTGTTCCTAAACCTTTTCCGTTGTAAAGAAGGCTGAGATGAACATGGCAGAACTAAGTCTTCTCTGCATGTGTGTAAATACTTCCACAGGATAGCTTTCCAGAAGTAGACTTGCTGGGTCAAAGGGTGGCATTTGGAATGTTTTAATTTAAGCACAAACATCTGTTTTAAATATATTTTTAACTTGTCCTTAGCTTCGTTTTTAGTCTCTTTTTTAGCATCAAGACCTATGGCAAAGGCATGGCAAGCCCCCTAGGGAGGAAGGCCGATGCTCTCCTTATTTATTCTCTTTCTTGCTCTTCTTTTCAGAAGAAACAATGTCCTTGAATTAGCAAGAAGGAAGGAGTAAAGATGAAAACAAAATAATAATGTTAACCCAGATGAGAAAGACAAGTTGGCCCACTAAGGAAAGACGAGCTGGTTAGGGAAATAAAATCCCATCATCAGAGACATACGCAGAGTATTGCATTAGGCCTGTAAGATTTACAGGAAATGAAATATGTAGGTCCAGTCCCAGCCCTTGAGAAGCTTAAAATTTGGTTCAAAAGCAAAATTATAACCACATATAACAAGTCCACCTACAACAGACTGAAGGGTAGGTAATTTGGTTAACTGAAATAATCAGTTAAAGCAAGAACCATAATGTGGAAGCCACACTAAACATTTTAAGAGAGTACTTGAAGACATTTATGTAGAGAATAGGTCAATTGAAGTTTCATCATGCTTTGGTCAACAGATTCCATTTTCAGTTTCTTTCATTTTTAAATTTTTAAATAAAACATTTTAATATAAAATTATTTTCTATTAAATAAAAATTGTCCCCAATATTTGTCTTCTCACCTATACCCAATTCTATTACAATTCTTTTCATTTATTTATCAGATTTTTTTTGAAGTGGGTCATTTTTGAAGTTTTTATTAAACTTGTTACAATTTTGCTTCTGTTTTTTATGTGTTGTGGGGTATGTGGATATGTGGGTCTTAACTCTCCAGCCAGGATTGAACCAGCACCACTCTACATCGGAAGGCAAAACCTTAACCACTGGACGGCCATGGAAGTTCTTACAATTCTTTTTAGAAAGTTACTCCTGCCCAGTCTTTGCCAAACTTAAACTTGTTTTTATGGAAGCAATTCTCTTTTTACGCTCCTATCTCATATGGACATCAGTCAGCAAGCCTCACAGAGAGAAGAGTGGTTCTCACAAACAGTTAACCAGTCTGTTACTTCTTTTACACAACACGAGTGTTCCTCAGATCAAATCCAGATGACAGCCACTCAGTAACCACGCTTATGAGGAGAAATGGGGGAACAAGGGAGCCAAACGTATAGCTTCTGGTTTTCTGTGGGCCAATGGTGTCCAGCAGGGATCCCCAACCTCTGGGATCAAATATCTGATGATCTGAGCTGGAGCTGATGGAATAATAATAAAGTCCACAATAAGTGTAATGTGTTTGAATCATCCTGAAATGATGGATGATCCCTGCCTCTGGTCCATGGAAAAATTTTCTTCCACAAAAATGGTCCCTGATGCCAAAAGGGTTGAGGACCACTGACATAGAGAACAAACTCTAAAGGATTCTTGGGCATCTACAGACCAGGGAGATTTGCATCCTGATAAAGTGTCAGAATCCACCAAGATGTACAGAATCAGCGAGTGTTAGTCACTCAGTCACGTCCGACTCTTTGTTACCCCATGAACTGTGGCCCACCAGTCTCCTCTGTCCGTGGGATTCTTCAGGCAAGAATACTGGAGTGGGTTGCCATGCCCTTCTCCAGCGGATCTTCCTGACCCAGGGATCGAAACTGCACCACAGGCAGATTCTTTCCATCTGAGCCACCAGGAAAACTGAGTCCATCTTAACAAGGAAAACTCAGGAGGCTGTAGATGCTAAGATTCCTTTGCGTTGATACAAAAATCGCACTACACTAGTCTGTTCAAAGTAATAATATCATGATGAAGAGAAGACTGCTCTGCACTAAAAGTCAGGAGTTGAGTTCAAGGCCACCATGAATATCCCCGTGGTCTGCACAAGTCACAAGAGTCGCTCTGAGCTCCCGCTTCCTAATCTGTCAGTTGCAGTGAATTAGTGCAGGATGGTTGTTAAGATCCACTTTAATTCTAAAGCTCTACTATTTTTTTAATTCTTTCAAAAAAATTTGTTGCTGCACCACGCAGATTGTGAGATCTTAGTTCCCCACCCAGGAGTCGAACCCGTGCCACCTCCACCCTAGAAGCATGATCCTAACCACCGGGCTGCCAGGAAATTGCCAAACTCTTGTTTTTAAAAAAGGGCCAATAGCCGTATACTGGAGAGGGAAATGGCAACCCACTCCAGTATTCTTGCCTGGAAAATCCCATGGACAGAAGAGCCTGGTGGCTCCAGTCTATGGGGTCACAAACAGTCGGACACAATGGAAGCAGCTTCGCACGCACGAAGCATATAAAAAAGAAAAGCAGTAGACATTAGACTTCCCAGTAGCTTCGCAAACCAATGTATAGTCTAAAATCACCTAAATCACATCCTATTTTATTTTACAGTATCATAAATATTTATCAAGTCTCTACTCTGCAATGCTGGGGATATTTCACAAAACAAGAGAAACATCTGCCTTCATGGACCTTACAGTCTGCTGAGGGCTACAGATGATTTAACAAGCAATGAGGATAAAGTGTGATAATTGCTAAGATGGAAAAATGAGGATATTCTAGCAGGAAGAGTACATAAGGCAGTATAGAAGGATTTTCTCAATACAGTTATATCAAATGCAAGGCCTAAATGAATAAGAAGAGGCTCATTAGGTGGCGGTCTCAGGAGGGGAAATGGTCGAGGTTGGGGGAGCACTGTATGAAAAGGCAGAGCTGGGAGGGAGTTAGCTAGTCTGGCATCTGCAGCTGAACTGCCTGGGATGAGGTATAATGTGCAAAGAGAAGCAGGCAGGAGTTATTTCATGCAAGGCCTTCCAGAACATAACAAGGACTTTTGTCTTTTGCTTCCTACACATTGTGGCTGGGCATCACATAACCCTTTCAAAAGATTATCCTGGCTGTGATGTGAAGAACAGGCTGGAGGGCAACAAGACTCAAGGCAGAAAATCACAGGGAGGCTGCAGCAGGAATCTGAATGAAAAATGGCACCCGGAACTAGAACACCGGCAGCGAGGACGGGGGCTTCCCAGGAGGCTCAGTGAGAAAGAATCCCCCTGCCAATGCAGGAGATGCAGGTTTGATCCCTGGGTCAGGAAGAGCCCATGGAGAAGGAACTGGCAACCCACTCCAGTATTCTTGCCCGGGAAATCCCATGGACAGAGAAGCCTGGCGGGCTACAGTCCATGGGGTCGCAAAGAGTCGGACACGACTGAGTAACTAAACAACAATGAGGATGGAGAGAGATTAAGAAGGTGGAAGAGGACTTGGTGACTTAGATGTGGGGGAACAGGAGTCAGAAATGATTCCTAGACTCCCAGCTTAAGAACCTGGGTAGAAAATTTTCCACTGTGTTTCCTAAGAGGATTGGATATAAGCCAGGAGTTGCTGGTGGGCGTCATGCCATCTTTTAGAAAGAAGCTGCCTGAGAATGGAGCCAATATAAAGGAAAACGAAACTAAGGCAGAGACGGTGAAGCTGTCGTGACGTCCTTATTTTATGCCTCTGGATCGGCTATCCCACATCTCGTTGTTGTTCACTAAGTCTTGTCCGATTCTTTGCGACCCCATGAACTGCAGCACGCCAGGCTTCTCTGTCCATCACTAACTCGCTGAGTTTGCTCAAACTCTTGTCCATCAAGTCGGTGATGCCATCCAACCATCTCATCCTCTCTCGTCCCCTTCTCCTCCTGCCCTCAATCTTTCCCAGCATCAGTGTCTTTTCCAGTGAGTCAGTTCTTTGCATCAGGTGGCCAAAGTATTGGAGCTTCAGCATCAGTGTTCCAGTGGAATATTCAGGGTTGATTTTCTTTAGGGCTGGCTGGTTTGATCTCCTTGCTGTCCAAGGGACTCTCAAAGAATCTTCTCCAGATCTATGACTGGATGTTTTGGACACACGAATCACTGAATTTTCCTTGTGACTTTTTGGTGATGGTGGTGTTTTGGTGGGTTGTTTAGTTCAATCTGAGTTGGGATCTGTGGCTTGTAAACCAAAAGAATTCAGGGAAGAGAGGGGACAGTAGGAGTAGAGAGACCAGAGTGGAACCACCACTGAAGAAGCAACACGGGAAGATGAGTCCAGGGAGAAAGAGAGAGGAAAGGAGGAGCCCGGGAAGTCGGGCAGAAGAGAAGTTCTCAGAGAAGCACATGGTTGGTAAAGCTGAATGCTCCAGAGAGGTAAGGCCAACACGGACCTAGACATCCACATTGGGTTTAGCTGCAAGGCAGGAGTTGGTGACGTCAGTGAGGACAGTATCAGTGGAGGGATAGAGGTACAATCCAGACTGAAGGGGTGAGGGGCTGAGGTGAGGAAGCAGAGCAGAAATAATTCTAAGTCGAGGCGTTGAGTTGCCAAGGGGAGGGTTGGGGAGGGAGATGCTTTCAGATGGATGCTGTGGGAGAATGTGTAAAGGCTAACAGGGAGGATGCAGGAAGGGGGACAGTCAGCTGGGGGACCCTGAGGAGGGAGGAGACAGAAGGTCCAGAGCGCAGGCATAGACTTAGAGGTTGGCTCCAATTCAAGGGAAGAGCATCTCTTCACTGGAAATAGACAGAAGGATGTGGGAGGAATGAACTAGACGTCCTGGTGTGGCAGCAGGAACTAGATGGCATGACAGTCTGATAGCCTCCATCTTCTCCACGGAGTAGCCAGCAGGATCCTTTGCTGAGACAGAGGAGAACAGGGGCCGGGTGGGAAGAAGGGTACGAGTGGAAGCTTAAGGAGAATGCAGGCCGTCTGAAACTTTGCCGTGGAGGAGAGAGATTATGTGTGTATTCTAAGCCACTTCAGTCATGTCCAACTCTTTGCAACCTCATGGACTGTAGCCCACTGTAGCTCCTCTGTCCATGGGACTTCCCAGGCAAGAATACTGAAGGAGGTTGCCATTTCCTTCTCCAGGGAATCTTCCCAAGCCAGGGATCAAACCGGCGTCTCTTATGTCTCTTGCATTGGCAGGAGGGTTCTTAACCACTAGTGCCTCCTGGGAAGCCCTAGTGAGAAAGAGAGACTAGGAAAACACAGAAGAACTGACTGGAAGCTATGAGGACACACTGGATGACAGAAACCAGTTATCATTGCTCCTCGGAAGGAAAGCTATCACAAACCTAGACAGTGTATTAAAAAAGTAGAGACATCACTTTGCCAACAAAGATCCACATAGCCAAAGCTATGGTTTTTCCAGTGGTCATGTGTGGATGTGAGAGTTGGGCTTAGCAGCATAAAGGTTTAGACCATAAAGAAGGCTGAGTGCCGAAGAACTGATGCTTTCAAATTGTGGTGCTAGAGTAGACTCTTGAGAGTCCCTTGGAATCTAAAGAGATCAAACCAGTCAATCCTAAAGGTAATCAACCCTGAGTATTCATTGGAAGGACTGATGCTGAAGCTCCAATACTATGGCCACCTGATGCAAAGAGCTGACTCATTGGAAAAGACCCTGATGCTGGGAAAGGTTAAAGGCAGGAGAAGGGGATGAGAGAGGATGAGATGGTTGGATGGCATCACCGACTCGATGGACAGGGGTTTGAGCAAACTCTGGGGGATTGTGGAGGCCAGGTGAGCCTAGCATGCTGCAGTCCATGGGGTCGCAAAAAGTCAGACACAACTTGGCAACCAAACAAATACCAAACAATGGAGTGGTTTCCCCCAAATTGGGTACATCAAGGAAAGGATAGAATCTGAAAGTAAGTATTGGCTTATACTGAGGCAACTGATTTATAAACGGTCTCTTTCATACATTAAAAAACGTTAGGGTGTACTGGGATAGTTTTCATCACTGACCTAAAAGAGGAACTTTTCAGTTTGCTGATAGGATCCGCAGGTTTTCTGCAGAGTTAACTGCCAATCTGGTGGACAGAAACCACAGGCAATTCTCACAAAATGACACGACAGCATCTGGAGTGCCCGATAAGATTCAGCAGGCTGGAATATGATAATGAATCTGGGTCTAAAACACAAAACTCAAACTGTGCTTGCAAAATAAAGGTCTCAAGATCTCAGTGACCATCTAATTAAGAGATTGAAGTGACCGGAACAATGCTGTTAAGACCAGATACAACCACTGGGTTGAATAAATACCAAATACCAAGAGGCCACTAGATAAGGTCCTTTCCAGTATCAAGACAAAAGTTTCAGTTGAGAATGCTAAGAGCTCATGTGAGAGATAACTGTATTTGAAGGCCTCCTCTACGAATCACATTAGTCATTTATAGTTTCAACTTTTATCCTTATATTTAGTTTCATCTCAACAAAGTTTTTGGACCATATTTGTCTCAGGCCCTCCTGAAATGTCTTTTCTGAATCACAATTACCTCTATCTTCAGAGAGGTATGATGTAAACACTCTGAATAGTGTTTTGGTTTTTTGGTCTTTCAGAGCTGAGGTGATTTCCTACTAAATTATTCAATATTCGTTATAAAGAAAAAACAAACAAACAAACAAAAAAAACAGGCAGCACTTTGCTCTCTAAGGCCTTCCTTGCCTGGTTTTCATTTCTGCCACATTTGTTTTTCTTATTTTTTTTAAGTATTTGTTTATTTATTCGGCTTCATTGGATCTTCGTTGTGGCATGTGGGATCTCTCGTTGTAGCACGCAGACTCCTTAGTTATGGCATGCAGGCTTAGTTGCCCTGTGGGAGGTAGGATCTTAGTTCCCTGACCAGGGATTGAACCTGTACCCCCTGCAATGCAAGAGAGCTTCTTAACCACTGGACCACCAGGGAAGTCCCTATCTACCCCATTTCTGACCTAACATTTCCAGGTTCTTAAGCTGGAAAGTTCTTACCTCCTGGCCCTTCAGAGCACTCTGACTCTCCTCAGCTTTCACACGTCTAGGTTACCACGTGCTAGAAGCAAGGTGACAAACTAATATCACATCATTCCTAACCTTGAAGGAGGCACAGACTCGGGAACAATGCCAAAATAGAGTGACAGGTGCTGTGACAGGAGGCAAAGGAGGCCAAAAGGTGGATGTTGTCATCTCTTCCAGGATGGGCAGAGCCAGGAAGGCTTCCTGGAGGAGGTGACGTTTCAGTGGAGTCTCGAAGGATGAGGATTTCTCCAGTCAGGGAAGGTGTGGAAGAGTGGGAAGCAGAGGGAATAGCAGAACATTAAAAAAAAAGAAAAAAATGAGACAAAGAACAGGCTTACTTCTGGGGCTGTGGGCTGCATTATGGAACACAGGGTGTGGGGAGAGGTCAGAAGATGAACCTGCGCAAGTGAGAAGGGACCAGCGTCTGGGCTGGTTTTAAGAGCAGTTAAGAAGTTTGAACTTTATCCCAGCCCAGGTGTGAATCAATCATTTTTTCCCTTGGCTTAGATTAGATAAGATTAGAATTGTTGAAAAAGAATTTTCCCTAAGCACAAAGGGAAAAGTAAACAAATACAAAACAAAAAGCAAACTGCAAAAAGCATAAAAATGAACAGCTCACAGATCCCAGATTTCTTAGCTCCTTCACAAAGTTCCAGCTCCTGATTAGAACTTGTATACAGAAGGCTTGACCCAAGCCCTCTTTTCCCTCCTCCACCCGTCCATGCTGGCAGGGGAACAGAACAGTAGTCCCTTTGTCCCCTGTACAAATATGAGGCCGATGGGAGTTTTGCTCCTAGATTCCCCTTCTTAATGTTCACCCCGGGCAGTCTGGCTTATCCTGAGGTTGAGTGAGCTTCCCCACCAAAACTGCCTCTGGAGGTCTTCCTCTAAATCAGGGGTCAGAAAAGGGCCCTTCCTGTAAAGGGCCACAGGGTAAATAGTTTCAGCTTTGGTTGGGTCACAGGTCCTCGATTCTGATGCTCCAGCCGCAAAGCGGATGTAGACAATGTGTAAACCAAAGGGCCTGGCTGTGTTCCAATAAAACTTCATTTACGGACACTGAAATTTGACTTTCATATAATTTTCTCATGAAATATTATTCTTTAAAAAAAAATCATTCATTTATGTATTCATATGCAATTATTTTTGGCTGTGCTGGGTCTTTGTTGCTGCAGGGGCTTTTCTCTAGTTGCGGTGAGTGGGGGCTACTCTTCGTCGCGGTGCGCAAGCTTCTCTCGTTGCAGAGCGCTGGCTCTAGTGCCCAGGCTCTGCACTTGGGGTGCACAGGCTTAGCTGCCCCGAGGCATGTGGGATCTTCCCGGACCAGGGATCAAATCTGTCTCCTGCACTGGCAGGCGGATTCTTTACCAGCCACCAGGGAAGCTCTCGTTTATTTATTTATTTTTAAAGATGTGGACTTTAGATGTAGATTTTTAGATGTGGACCATTTTTAAAGTCTTAATTGTAATTTGCTACAATCTTGCTTCTGTTTTACTTTTTTTTTTTTTTTGGTTTTTTGGCCACAAGGGAAGTGGGATCTTAGCGCCCCACCCAGGGATAGAACCTGCACCCCGCGCACTGGAGGCAAAGTTGTAACCACTGGGCCACGAGGGAAGTCCTTACCATGAAATAGTATTCTTATTTTAATTTGTTTTCAACCCTTTAAGTATGTAAAACCCATGCTTAGCCCACCAACTGTACAAAAGCAGGCGATGGGCCAGATTTGCCCTGTGTATTAAAGGCACCGATTCCCATGGCAAAGATGTCCTCTTCTCTTTTATGTCATCAGTTTATTATTAAAACTGATACCAGTAATACTAGTGGACAACGTTCGTTGAGCACCTACAGGTGACAGGTGATACATACTGCAGAGAGTTGCTGTGAAGAATAAATAAAATAATGTCTGTAGAGCACTCAGCATAATGCCTGTTCAGAGGTAAACATGAGCGCTTCCCTGGTGGCTCAGGGAATCCAGGAAGACTCCACATGCTGCGGAGAAACTAAGCACGTGCGCCACAACTACGGAGCCTGTAGTTTTTTTTGGTTTTTTGGCCACAAGGGAAGTGGGATCTTAGCGCCCCACCCAGGGATAGAACCTGCACCCCGCGCACTGGAGGCAAAGTTGTAACCAGGTACTCCTGCAGCAAGAGAAGCCCCCACAATAAGAAGCCGTTTCAGCTAGAGAGTAGCCCCCACTCTCTGCAACTAGAAAAAGCCTGCATAGCAATGAAGACCCTGCACAGCCAAAAAGAATTTTTTTTAAAAAAAGAGGAAACTTAAAAAAAAAAGAGGTAAACATCATTATTGTCAGTTACTATAGACAAGAGTTAATCAAATCTAATCTAATCTAATCTCACAGGCAAAGGATAAAAGGAAAGATATACTCGTTTGAATGCAGAGTTCCAAAGAACAGCAAGGAGAGATAAGAAAGACTTCCTCAGTGATCAATGCAAAGAAATGGAGGAAAACAATAGAATGGGAAAGACTAGAGATCTGTTCAAGAAAATTAGATACCAAGGGAACATTTCATGCAAAGATGGGCACAATAAAGAACAGAAATGGTATGGAGGTGGGAGGGGGGTTCAGGATGGGGAACACGTGTACACCCGTGGCGGATTCATGTTGATGTATGGCAAAACCAATACAATATTGTAAAGTAATTAGCCTCCAATTAAAATAAATAAATTTAAATTTAAAAAAAAATGGTATGGACCTAACAGAAGCAGAAGATATTAAGAAGAGGTAGCAAGAATATACAGAAGAACTATACAAAAAAGATCTTAATGACGCAGATAACCACGATGGTGTGATCACTCACCTAGAGCCAGACATCCTGGGGTGTGAAGTCAAGTGGGCCTTAGGAAGCATCACTACGAACAAAGCTAGTGGAGGTGACAGAATTCCAGCTGAGCTATTTCAAAGCCTAAAAGATGATGCTGTGAAAGTGCTACACTCAATATGCCATCAAATTTGGAAAACTCAGCAGTGGCCACAGGACTGGAAAAGGTCAGCTTTCATTCCAATCACAAAGAAAGGAAATGCCAAAGAATGTTCAAACTACCACACAATTGCACTCATCTCACACACCAGGAAAGTAATGCTCAAAATTCTCCAAGCCAGGCTACAACAGTACATGAATTGAGAACTTTCAGATGTTTAAGCTGGATTTAGAAAAGGCAGAGGAAGCAGAGATCAAATTACCAACATCCGTTGGATCATAGAAAAAGCAAGAGAGTTCCAGAAAAACATCTATTTCTGCTTTATTGACTATGCCAAAGCCTTTGATTGTGTGGATCACAACAAACTATGGAAAATTTTCCAAGAGATGGGAATACCAGACCACCTGACCTGCCTCCTGAGAAATCTGTATGCAGGTCAAGAAGCAACAGTTAGAATTGGACATGGAACAACAAACTGGTTCCAAATCAGGAAAGGAGTATGTCAAGGCTGTATACTGTCACCCTGCTTATTTAACTTATATGCAGAATACATCATTCGAAATGCCCGCCTGGATGAAGCACAAGCTAGAATCAAGATTGCTGGGAGAAATATCAATAACCTCAGACATGCAGATGACACCACCCTTATGGCAGGAAGTGAAGAGGAACTAAAGAGCCTCTTAATGAGGAAAATGAAAAAACTGGCTTAAAACTCAACATTGAAAAAATGAAGATCATGGGATCTGGTCCCATCATTTCATAGTAAACAGATGGGGAAACAATGAAAATAGTGACAAACTTTATTTTCTTGGGCTCCAAAATCACTGCAGATGGTGACTGCAGCCATGAAATTAAAAGACACTCCTTGGAAGAAAAGCTATGATAAACCTAGGCAGCATACTAAAAAGCAGAGACATTACTTTGCCAACAAAGGTCCATCTAGTCAAAGCTATGATTTTTCTAGTAGTCATGTATGGATGTGAGATTTGGACCATAAAGAAAGCTGAGCACCAAAGAATTGATGCTTTTGAACTGTGGTATTGGAGAAGACTCTTCAGAGTCCCTTGGACTGCAAGCAGAGCAAACCAGTCCATCCTAAAGGAAATCAGTCCTGAATGAATATTCATTGGAAGGCCTGATGCTGAAACTGAAACTCCACTACTTTAGCCAGCTGATGTGAAGAACTGACTCACCAGAAAAGACCCTGATGCTGGGGAAGATTGAGGGCGGGAGGAGAAGGGGACGACAGAGGTGAGATGGTTGGATGGCATCACCGACTCGATGGACACGAATTTGAGCAAGCTCTGGGAGTTGGTGATGGACAGGGAAGCCTGGCACGCTGCAGTCCATGGGGTCTCAAAGAGTCAGACACGACTGAGCACCTGACCTGACAGACAAGAGGCTCCTCTGCTGGAAGTTTGGGATGTACCTCCCTGGTGATCCAGGCTTAGGGATTTGCCCCATAACGCAGGGGACGTGGGTTTGATCCCTGCTTGGGGAACTGAGATCCCACACACCACAACTACTGAACCCACACGGTACAACTAGAGACGTGCTCGAGGGCCCTGAAGAAATACATAGTTTTTTTAAAAGGGGGGAGGGGAGTTGCAGTCATTATTTGAATAAATTGGAAAAACCTGAATGATACTATGGATTTTTAAGTTGGAATAAACATGACATCGGATATCTTGATAATAAACATAATAATAACTGACAAAATTGCTTACTACTATTATCGTTGCTTCAGTGGCAACCCACTCTAGTACTCTTGCCTGGAAAATCCCGTGGACGGAGGAGCCTGGTAGGCTGCAGGGGTAGCTAAGAGTCGGACACAACTGAGCGACTTCACTTTCACTTTTCACTTTTCACTTTCATGCATTGGAGAAGGAAAATGGCAACCCACTCCAGTGTTCTTGCCTGGAGAATCCCAGGGACGGGGGAGCCTGGTGAGCTGCCATCTATGGGGTCGCACAGAGTCGGACACAACTGAAGTGACTTAGCAGCAGCAGCAGCATTATCGTTGTTTATGACTGTTTATATATCTTATCTCTGATCAGTAAAATGACTCATACAAGGCAGATATTAATATCCCATTGAAGAGCAGAAAAATTAAGGAGTTGGTGAAATCACATAGCCAGCAAGCAGCAGAGCTAGGATTTAAAGCAGCTTTATCTGACTTCAAGGACCATGCCCTTTGCACCACAGCACAACCTCCTGTTTAGTGTTTGAGGGCTTGGTAGTTGACCAGAAGCAGGAATGACGATCCCCAGAGTCTGCCGTCTTGTGTCAAGATTGGCACAGGACTCATTCTATTCTTCCTTCAAAGCTTAAATGCCTGTTGGACCACTTAGCTCTGGTTTCCTGCCAAGAGATCCTCTACCTTGTGAGAACAGTACAAATGACCAAGCTCAAAGGACAATTAGATCTTTTCCTGCTCAGGTGTCCAATTCAGCCCCCTCTTCTCCAGGTCCCTCTGATGACTCATCCTTAGGGAATTTCCTGAAAGTGACTGTCTGGGAATCCCACCGCTACAGCATCATAACAGAAAAATACTTTTCATGCTCAGCGCTGACTCCAGATGGTTTCTACCAAAAGTAAAATCCATTCATCTGCATGACACCTTCAGAGCTAACCACAAAACATTATTGAAGATATTGTCCACAGCTTCGAGACTGTATTTCAGGGAACCCATGAGGTAAATCCTTCCCCGAGTTTAGTTCCAGGGAAAAAAAGCTCTCCTCTAGAGTGGAATCTGTATACTTTATCTTGCCAGAATAATCAAATGATGTAACTGTACCTGTTTCCTTTACATCATGACTTCCAAGAAACGTAAAACCAAACACTGTGCCAAAGTATCTCATCTCAGATGCCCAGTAGGACCAACTTCCACCCTGCTGCAAGGACCATTTTCGTTTTATATTTTGAAAAAAGGCTCTGATGGACAGTGTGTCTCCTACAGGCCAGGCTCCCTGCCTCTTCTGATGTGCCCTTCCTCCCCTCATCATTACAAATCTAGTGCTTGTTTCACTAAACTATCCCAGAGCCTTATTTTTAAAGTTATGCTTTGGGCTAACCTGGTGGGCCAGTGGTTAAGAACGTGCT
Source organism: Bos indicus (assembly GCF_029378745.1). NCBI lineage: Eukaryota > Metazoa > Chordata > Mammalia > Artiodactyla > Bovidae > Bos > Bos indicus. The sequence goes on from NC_091767.1 coordinate 9,941,986, forward strand.
TTGGAATGCAGGGGACACCAGTTTGATCCCTGATCTGGGAAGCTCCCACATGCCTCAGGACAATTAAGCCAGTGCACCACAGCTACTGAGCCTGAGCTCTAAACCCTGCAAGCCGCAGCTACTGAAGCCCACGTGCCCTGAGGCTGCACTGAGCAGCATGAGAAACCCAAGCACCATAACTAGAGAGTAGCCCCGCTCTCCGAAACCAGAGAGAGCCCTCAAACAGAAAAAAATAGACAAAATAAAATAAAAATACCTCTAACAAATAAATAAAGTTATGCTTTACCTTGTATTCAAACCTCAAATCTCCTGGAAGCAGATAGATCCAAATGCTCTGGATTGTTTAATAGGCTCTAGTCACATTTATGCACATGGTTATGAATAGCCAACCAGGCTTTATCCTTTGGGGCACAAAATGAGGATGTCAGTCCATGAAGCTTGGGCCTTTTTCCAGATTGCACTGTCTTCCACATCACTCTCTCTTTTTGTACCCCTGCCTGTCTCCATGTATTTCTTTTTTGATCTACTTTTTTGGGATTTCTGCTATGGGCATCACTCTAATCCTCCATGCAGACGTTAAAACTCCAGGCAGCGCCACACTATATAGAGAAAACCCTAAAGACTCCACATAAAGCTACTAGAGTTAATAAATGAATTAGACTAAGTAGCAGGACACAAGAATAACATTCAGGAATCAGTTGCATTTCTTTATACTAACAATGAAATATCAGAAAGGGAATGTAAAAAAAGCAAGACCTTTTAAACTCTCACCAAAATAAAATACCCAGGAGTAAACCTGACCAAGGAGGTGAAAGACATGTACACTGAGAACTTGAAAACATTAATAAAAGAAATCAAAGAGGATTCAAAGAAATGGAAAGATATATGATGTTCTTGGGCTGGAAGGATTAGTATTGTTAAAATGGCAATGCTGCTCAAAGCAATTTAGAGATTTAATGTGATTTCTATCAAATTACCCATGATATTTTTCACAGAACTAAAGCAAATAATCTAAATTTACATGGTACTATAAAAGACCCAGAACCACCTAAGCAAATCCTGACAAATAAACAAAGCAAGAGGCATAACTCTCCCAGACTTCAGACAATACTACAAAGCTACAGTAATCAAAACAGTATGGAACTGGTTAAAAAAAAAACAGACATACAGATCAATGGAACAGAATAGAGAACCCAGAAATAAGCTCACACACCTACAGGCAATTAATCTTCCACAAAGGAGGCAAGAATATAAAATGGGAAAAAGTCTCTTCAGCAAGTGTGTTGGAAAACTGGACATCTGTATATAAGCCAGTGACGTCAGAACACACCCTCAAACCATACAAAGAACAAACTCAAAATGGCTTGAAGACTTCAACATAAGACACGATACTATAAAACTTCTAAAAGAGAGCACAGGCAAAACATTCTCTAACAAAAATTGTACCACTGTTTTCTCAGGTCAGTCTCCCAAGGCCAAGGCAATAGTAATAAAAGCAAAGATAAACAAATGGGACCTAATCAAATTTACAAGCTTCTGCACAGCAAAGAAAACCATAAAAGAAAAGAGAACCTATAGAACAAGAGAAAATATTTCTAAATAACATGACTGACAAGGGCTTAATTTCCAAAGTATACAAAGAGTTCATAGAACTCAACCAAGAAGACAAACCATCCACCAGAAATGAGCAGAAGACCTTAACAGACATTTCTCCAAAGAAGAAACATAGATGACCAACGGGCTTCCCAGGTGGCGCTAACCCGCCTCCCAGTGCAAGAAACATGAGAGAGGCAGGTTCGATCCCAGGGTCGGAAGATCTCCTGGAGGAGGGCATGTTGATCCACTCCAGTATTCTTGCCTGGAGAATCCCACGGACAGAGGAACCCGGTAGGCTTTATAGTCCATAGGGTTGCAAAGAGTCAGACACTACTGACGCGACTTAGCACACAATAGGCACATGAAAAGATGCTCAGCATCACTAACAAAGAAGAGAAAATCAGAACTACAGTGAGGTACTACCTCACCCTGGGCAGAATGGCCATCATTAAAAAGCCTACAAATAACAAATGCAGGAGAGGGTGTGGAGAAAAGGAAATCCTCTTACACTGTCGGTGAGAAAGTAAGTTGGTGCAATCACTATGGAAAACAGGATGGAGGTTCCTCAGAAAACTAAAAATATAATAACCATATAGATCCAGCAACCTCACTCCTGGGCATACACCCAGATAAAACTGTAATTCAAAAAGAGACATGTACCCCAGTGTTCACAGCAGTGCTATTCACTATAGCCAAGACACAGAAACAAGCTAAATGTCCATCAACAGATGAATGGATAAAGAAAATGTAGTACACAGATACAACGGAGCACTACTCAGCCATAAAAAAAGAACAAGATGATGCCATTTGCAACAACACAGATGGACCTAGAGATGATCATATTAAGTGAAGTCAGTCAGAAAGAAAAAGACAAATACCATATGATATCACTTATATGTGGAATCAAAAATATGACACCAACAAACCTAGCTGCCAAACAGAAACAGACTCACACACACGGAGAACAGACTCGTGGCTGCCAAGGGTCCGGGGAGGGAGAAGGAGGAACTAGGAGTGTGGGGTTAGTAGATGCAAACTATTACATTTAGAATGATAGACAAAAAGCTCCTACTATATAGCACAGGAAACTACATCCAATCTCCTGGGGTAAACCATAATGGAAAAGAGTATTAAAAAAAAGAATGTATGGGCTTCCCTGTGTCAGATGGCAAAGAATCCACCTGACCTGCCAATGTCAGGAGACCTGGGCTCGATCCTTGGGTCAGGAAGATCCCCTGGAGAAGGAAATGGCAACCCCCTCCAGTATTCTTGCCTGGGAAATCCCTTGGACAGAGGAGCCTGGTGGGCTACAGTCCATGGGGTCACAAAGAGTTGGACACGACTGTGTGTAACTGAGTCACCTTGCTGTATAGCAGAAATTAGCACAACGCTGTAAACCAACAATACACAGGCAATGCCCACACTTGGCCTATGCCAGGGGCGAGGTCCATGAGCCGGACCCACTGCTTCTGCATCTGCAGCCCCTGGACACACCCCAGGAGACTCATCTAGGGCTGGGCGGCTTCTTCACTGGAATCGCAACTCTCTTAGGCATCTGGCACCTCCCACTTCACCTCAAATCACCTCCCCTCCAGCTCTACCTGTTTCCCTATTGACCTTTCCAGGAATCAATGAAGGTTTATGTAACTTAGGACTTTATGTCCAAGGGAAACTGGCAGAGCACCGAGAACAGAGCTGGCAGATGCTGATTGCTAGACAGAAACATTGGAAACTGGAGACACAGTTTTTGACACAATGAAAGCTCTCAAATATTCAATATAGAATGAATGAATGAATCAACAAACTCCATTTATCACCGCCTTCCCACCTTGATACCTAGACAAAGCCAGCAAGCAAACCCCACGTTCTAAGCACCCAGATTTCTTCAAGGATTGGAGTCCTATGAATTTGCTGCAGTAAGTGTGATAACAATGCAAAACTTGGTTTCTCTTTCTGCTTAAAAAGAAAGTGAGATCACACCTCTGCTTGCCCAAAGAGCTTCCTTATAATGACCAGGCATGACTGTCTGGCAGAGGCCATGTTTTAGCTTTGTTCAGTGACTCTGGGCAAGTCACTTGCTCAATGAGACTTTTTAATTTTTTTGCAAAATACACGTACAATTGACCATTGTATCCTTTTTTAAATGGACGGTTCAGAGTCATTAAGTACATTCACATTGCCGTGCAGCCATACCACCATCCATCGCCACAACTGTTTACACCTTCCCAAACTGAAACTCTCTACCCATTAAACAGCAACTTTCTATCCCTACTCCGCTTGTCCTGGCAACCACCATTCCACTTTCTGTCTCTGTGAGCCTGACTGTCTAAGTAGCATCACACACTATTCTCCCTTTTGTGACTGGCTTAATGCACTGAACATGATGTCCTCAAAGTTAATCCATGTTGTAGCCTGTGTCAGAATTTCCTTCCTTGTAAGTCTGAATAATGCTCCACTGTAGGTACAGACCACATTTTGTTTACCCATTCTTCTATCAATGGACACCTGAGTCATTTCCACCTTTTGACTATGGTGAATAACGCTGCCATGAACACAAGTGTACAAGTACCCGAGTCCCTGCATTCACTTCTTTTGGGTGTATGCCCAGAAGTGGAATTGCTGGATCACATGGTAATTCTACATTTATTGTTTTGATGAACCACCACACTGTTTTGTTCAATGGGACTTTTAAATGCAGAGATGGAAGTGCTTAAGGAGCTGGCACGGCAGCCCTTCTGCCAAGCTGAGAGATGTTGCCCAGGTACAGATGTTGCCTGGGTGCAGATCTGCCCAGAAGGTTGTCTTGCCTCATTCTCTAGAGGAGAAGGACCCACCTGCTGTTTGGAATAAGTAATGCTTTCTACATTAGACCTAGGTCTGAGCCTGACCCTGCCTCAGTATCCATTTCTATAAAGTGGATACTGTGGGTCAGTAAGTGGGTCAATAATACTTAATTTACAGGTTTTTTATAAGGGTCAGGGATGAGGCACAAAGCAGTGAGGTAAGAATTTAGAAAATGAAGATGTAGGGACTTCCCTGGTGGTTACAGTGGCTAAGACTCTGTGCTCACAATGCAGAGGGCCTGGGTTCAGTCCCTGGTCAGGGAACTAGATCCCACATGCCTCAACTAAGAATTCGCATGCTGCAACTAAGAGTTCATATGGCCAAATAAATATTTTTTTAAAATAAGAAGAAAGAAAAGAAAATGAAGATGTGAATCTCACCTTACTGACTGCAAAGGGTGGTTGTGAAAACCAAAGTAACAGATGACAGAGCTGGAAAGGGCCATGCATTCTGCAGATGCTAAGCTCTCCTCATTTCTTTCTTTTGCTACAGCTTCCTGCCCCCTGGCCTCTTGAGTCCCTCCTCCACTACAGATTCAGAGTGAACTCTCTAAAGCAGACAGGCGCCTGCCCCTCCCACTTAGGTTTTTACCCTTCACCCTTGCCAGGCCTTTCTTTCTTCAGTCTATTTCTCCGATCTTGCCACTTTACCCCGAATTCATCTGGCTGCACCAGGCCTCAGTTGTGGCTCGTGGTATTTTTAGCTGGGACATGCAAACTCTTAGTCGTGGCATGGGGGATCTAGTTCCCTGACCAGCCATCAAACCCTAGTCCCCTGCACTGGGAGCACTACGTCTTAGCTACTGCAATACCAGGGAAGTCCCACCCCCATGGTCTTCTTAATGCTTGTCCCCTCCACCTAGAGCACCCTTCCTCCAATCCTAGCTAAAGCCAGTCATCCTTTAATTACTAGTTTCTGACATTTCCAGAACTTTTCTGGCTCCACTAGATTAGATTCGAGGCCCACGGCACCAGGAGCAGAGATCTATCACCATGCCAAGCACATGCTTCATTATAACCATCTGTTGATTTCCCCAACTATATCAGCTCCTCAAAGTCAGGGGTTTAGAAGACTCATCTCTGTACTTCCGGTCTTAGCACAGTGCCAGGCTGTTTACTGAACAAATAGATGACTATAAAAACAGGGTGGCGTTTTTATTTTAAGAAAGTTGAAATAGTTCACACAGGATTAACTCTTGAGTTAATCAGAATAACTGCTTCTGTAGTCTCATACTACATGACTATTAGAGAATAATTAGTATTACTATGAAATGGGGCATTTTTTAAAAATTGGCACCACGAAGGATGGAAACCAAAGGGTACTTTCAAGGTACTTTTGAGTTCCTCAAGTCTGCACAGTTCTGAGAGATGCTTTCCTTTTCCTAGAATCTGAGAAATATTCTGATCTCTACATTTGTAGTCATGATGACACGACCGCCTGATAAGAAGTCATCCCAAAGCTATTTCTCATCAGTGCATGAAAACAAAGAACTGGCATTTAGTTCAGTTCAGTCGCTCAGTCGTGTCTGACTCTTTGTGACCCCATGGATGCAGCACGCCAGGCCTCCTTGTCTATCACCAACTCGCGGAGCCTACTCAAACTCATGTCCATTGAGTTGGTGATACCATCCAACCATCTCATCCTCTGTCGTCCCCTTCTCTTCCTGCCCTCAATCTTTCCCAGGACCAGGGTTTTTTCAAGTGAGTCAGTTCTTCACATGAGGTAGCCAAAGTATTGGAGTTTCCAGCTTCAACATCAGTCCTTCCAATAAATATTCAGGACTGATTTCCTTTAGGATGTACTGGTTGGATCTCCTTGCAGTCCAAGGGACTCTCAAGAGTCTTCTCCAACACCACAGTTCAAAAGCATCAATTCTTTGGCACTCAGCTTTCTTTATAGTCCAACTCTCACATCCATACATGACCACTGGAAAAACCATAGCCTTGACTAGATGGACCTTTGTTGGCAAAGTAACGTCTCTGCTTTTTAATATGCTGTCTAATATTCTTGGTCATAACTTTCCTTCCAAGGAGTAAGTGTCTTTTAATTTCATGGCTGCAGACACCATCTGCAGTGATTTTGGAGCCCCCAAAAATAAAGTCTCCCACTGTTTCCCCATCTATTTGCCACGATCTTAGTTTTCTGAATGTTGAGCTTTAAGCCAACTTTTTCACTCTCCTCTTTCACTTTCATCATCTTTAGTTCTTCTTTGCTTTCTGCCATAAGGATGGTGTCATCTGCATATCTGAGGTTATTAAGTCTGCAACCCAATGGACTATAGCCCTCCAGGATCCTTATGTCCATGGGATTTCCCAGGCAAGAATACTGGAGTGGGTTGCCATTTCTTTCTCCAGGGGATCTTTCCAACCCAGGGATTGAACCTGTCTCTCCTCCACTGTAGGGGGATGCTTTACCACCTGAGCCACCATTAATCAGCTCCTTTTAAGCTTCAAATGGTGCAGTCTAGTTCTTATAGGTGTTGGCAATTATTAATTATTAATGACTTGATTTTATTGTTGAATTTTAACATTTTATTTATTTGGCTGCATCGAGTAAGTTCAGTAGCTGTGATGCTCAGGCTTAGTTGTTGCAAGGCATGTAGGATCTTAGCTCCCCCAATGATCAAACTTGCCTCCCCTACATTGCAAGGTAGATTCTTAACCACTGGACCACCAGGGAAGTTTCCCCAGATTTTGATTTTTATGTCTAGGGTTTATTGCCACTAACTGAGGACCTCAGGGTGAGAATCACTGATGTAGTCTAGCTAAGACTATTTTTTCCCTTGCTTTCAACCTTTTAAAGATTTGTACCATTTTACTCACAAATGCACAATGCTTTTAAGTAAATGTTAACGTTAGATATGGAAAATATTTTCCAAATAGAAAATATTATACATAATGAGAAATTTATAATTTTATATTTGATGGAGAACTGACACTTCTGGAGGAACGTACCCAGACATGGTGTTAAGGATCATTAAGAACTTCTACTTAAAGATTTAGAATCCTAACAACTCCTAGACTTAACTTCTTTCCTTGGGTGGACACAGGTGAGGTGCTAGCACTTTGAAAGAGCTTTCTTATTTTTGATTATCTCAAATTAAGAGGTCTGTCTAGTCTAAAAAAAGGGGTGGGGGAATCTGTGTTCCTTCTACTTTTAGAAGGAAAGTTTATCTTTCCAAACTTCTCAGAGGCAGAAATGTTTTAGACCCAAGCTTACTTGATTTCCCATCTGCCTTTTGTTATCAGCTACTTTGTTAATTACGGTCATCTGAATGAATTTCTCATTTTGATAAGTTTTCCTAGTTACGATCTTTATTACTAACCAATAAATGAAACTGCTTGGATTTCACAAGTAAAATCAACCAGTTGATATTTACTGGGTGAGGGTTTTAAAGAAAAATAAACCTTTAAAACTATGATTTTGCACTGAAGTTAAGGATCAGGGCACTAAAGAGCTTTTCTAAGCCTTCAGAAGTGGGGAAAGGTGGAGTCACTTTAGACTTGCAGGTTTTTCACTGGGATTACTTCAGATCGGCATTTTTACCAAGGGGAGCACTGGGGTAACAGAAAGTAGACCGACTGGGTTGAGCCATGCAGTGTGACCAAGAAACAGGCTGAGGACGACAGACCTCCAACAAGCTTAAGGTGTCCCAGGTGCCCGCATATTCCAGCGCTTTGTGTCTGCCAAACTTTACTTTTTTGAAAAGCTTGGATCTCCAAAGGAGGGTCAGCTGTGCTGAGGAGCTCCGGGGTGCGGCGGCACGGACCGTTAGGAAGCAGTGTCCTGGGGTGTAGAATTTGAGGGCCCCCACTGGCTTAGATCCCAGTATTGCTACCTCCTGGTGGCTACGTGGTGGCGGAGGCGGGCACGAGACAGACGCCTCTAACTCCCTGAAACAGCGAGGACTCAGGATCCCTACTCACACCAAGTACATCTAATTTTTCAGGAGTTTTTACATAGGCACACATCTGAAGAAACCAGCCTACACCCATAAAAGTTCTCACGCATTCTAACCCCACCCGCTAGTTAGCATCCCTACATAAGGCATGAGAGATGAACCTAGAGTTTGAAATTACCCTGGCACGGGCACCCCAAATCAGGCTTCCCAAAGCCCAGCGGAGACTGGAGGGCACCGGGAGAATGGGACAGAAACAAGAGTTTTAAATTATTCGGAGCGAAACTGGTTGCTCCATCCCTAAATTTTAGCAACGTTAGGGCTTCTCCGGTTGGCAACAGCTAAGATTTCACAGCCCACCCCACCACCAAGAAAAAATATGATGGCCCGGAAGAGCCCCCCACTACCTTGCTACAGCGCCAGGTGGACAGGTCTCTGAGGCCGGGAAGCAAGCGACCGGAGCCCGGGCGCTGCCCGCAGGAAAGGCTCAGCTGCGGGCGACCGAGGCCACAGCTGCGGCTCTGGCCCCGCCCTATAGTGCCCCGCCCCCTTGACGCCCCGCCCCTAGGCCGCCTGCAAGCCCTCGGGGCTCGGTCGCCGCAGCCGCAGCTCGGTCACCTCCAGACCCCAGCGCCCGGTGCATTGTGGGAAGCCGGAGCCCGCCGCCGAGCCTGCGCTGACCCCTGGCGGGCGCGTCCGAGAACTAACCCAGGGCCGGCGGGGACCGTGTGCGGGAACCGGCCGAGGCAGGGGAGGCGCCGGGCGCAGGGGAGGCGCCGGGCGCTCAGGGGGACCACTGGGAGCTAGTACTGGTTGCCTATTGCTGCACGTCTCAAAGATGAAAATAAATGATGCTTTCAAAGTGCCTACGGCCCCCTCCCGGGTAGTGATATAAGTGAAAAACTAAGCAACTGTTAGTCTCGGAAAAGCTTTTTAAGTTAGGAAAAGTAATTTTAAAATCATGAAACTAAGTGACATGAAGATTATGGAAAAACCTACACAGTTTTTAGTTCTGGTGAAACCACAGATCAGCTCAATCTGTCTAGAGAATAACGGTAATACAGAACATAAACTACAGAATTGTCTTTCTTCTTGCATACCCCTCAAGGAAACAGTTCAAGTGGGGTAAAAATAAATTCTACAAAAATATTCACAGTGACAAATTAGAAAGTAACAAACAGCTAAAAATACGTGAAAGGCATAAAAATAATACGTGTGTGTTAGTTGCTCACTTATTTAATAAAACAACCTCGGCCCAGGGATCGAACTCAGCTCTCCTGCATTGCAGGCAGAGTCTTTGCCATCTGAGCTAATACCATCTTTTAAAAAAATAATATGTAGCTACTTAAATAAAAATATGAATATCATCACTAACTAGAAATATTTCTATCAAATAATGTTAAAAACAGAACCCAAGAAAGCGCATGGCCTGTGATTGTATGTGAAAATATATGTGTTAACAAATGTGAAAAGAACCTTGGAAACAATGTATATAGAGTTTAATATGTCTTAAGGCTTCCCTGGTGGCTCAGTGTTAAGGAACCTGCCTGCCAATGCAGGAGATGCAGGTTCGATCCCTGGGTCAGGAAGATCCCTTGGCGAGGAAATGGCCCCTCTAGTATTCTTGCCTGAAAAATCCCATAGACCCGGGAGCCTGGCAGGCTATAGTTCATAGGGTCCCAACAAGTCGAAAGACTGAGCATGCATGCAAGGTTGTTTTATCTTTACTAAATAACTTTTTAAACATTTCTAACTTGTGGGGGACTAGTTCTAATTTTGGATGGAAATGCAGTATTTTAGTTTCCCTTCACTTTACATGATAAAGAAAAAATTCTGAGGTTTTACAGTTTTGCTTATCTGCAAACCCTGATGGGGCACAAAAGAAAAGTAAATTTATTAGGGGAGTGTATTAGTTTACTAGAGCTAAAACTACCACTGACTGGCCTAAGCAACAGAATTTATTGTCTCACAGTTCTAAAGGCTGAAAGTCTGAGATCAAGGTATTGGCAGGATTGATTCCTTCTGGGAGCGGTGAGGGGTTTGTTGTTCAGTCACCAAGTCATGTCCAATCCTTTGCGACCCCATGGACGGCAGCATGCCAGGCTTCCCTATCCTCCACTATCTCCTGGAGTTTGCTCAAACTCATGTCTATTGAGTCGGTGATGCTATCTAACCATCTCATTCTCTGCCACCCTCTTCTCCTTTTGCCTTCCATCTTTCCCAGCATCAGGGTCTTTTCTAATGAGTTGGCCCTTCGTATAAGGTGGCCAAAGTATTGGACCTTCAGCATCAGTCCTTCCAATGAATATTCAGGGTTGATGTCCTTTAGGATTGACCGGTTTGATCTCCTTGCTGTCCAAGGGACTCTCAAGGGCTTCTCCAGCACCACAATTCAAAAGCATCAATTCTTCTGCACTCAGTCTTTTTTATTTAGTAATCCTGTATACAGTCTCAACGGAGAAGGCAATGGCACCCCACTCCAGTACTCTTGCCTGGAAAATCCCATGGATGGAGGAGCCTGGTAGGCTGCAGTCCATGGGGTCGCTAAGAGTCAGACACAACTGAGCGACTTCACTTTCACTTTTCACTTTCATGCATTGGAGAAGGAAATGGCAACCCTCTCCAGTGTTCTTGCCTGGAGAATCCCAGGGACGGAGAAGCCTGATGGGCTGCCGTCTATGGGGTTGCACAGAGTCAGACACGACTGAAGCGACTTAGCAGCAGCAGCAGCAGCATACAGTCTCAAACATATCAAAACCCTGTCAACTTGAACACAGTAAAACTAAACTGATTACAGCATTCTTCTCTCTGTCCTCTAACACCATTCAGGCTTTCCCAGTGGAACCAGAGATATTAATGGAAGAAGATAGCCTTTAGCTTCACAGATAGTAGATCAGATGTGTCTGACCTCCTGCAGGAAGGGCTTGTCCATGTGCCCAGGGAGGAAGGCACCATCTCTTGCATTTGTGCCTCAAGAACAAGGTCAGAGAGGCTGTGGGTGGAGAACTGTAAGCAGGATCTCATCACTGGAAAACACACACAAACACCCTCCTGTGAAGAACTCAACTTTCGTTCAGGAGGCCAATAAAAGCCTCAGCTTGGGGATGTCAACTAAAAAAGATGCACAACTTGAGAGCTGTTAAGTTTTACTGGGGGCAAAATGAGGACTGCAGCCCAAGAGGCAGCATCTCAGATAGCTCTGAGAGACTGCTCCAAAGAAGTAGTGGGGGGAGGTCAATATATAAGGTTTTGGTGAAGGGGGAGTTCAATACCATTAAGCACTCATTTTACAAAAGGTTTTTTGCTAGTCATGAGGATCTGATGTCACCATGAATGGATTTAGTGCTTCTTTAGATATGAGGAGATGCAAGGATTGAGATCATAAAATCTGTTCCTAAAATCATCCATCACTTCATGACAAATAGATGGGGAAAGAATGGAAACAGTAACAGACTTTATTTTCCTGGGCTTCAAAATCACTGCAGATGGTGAGTGCAGCCATGAAATTAAAAGACACTTGCTCCTTGGAAGAACAGCTATGACCAACCTAGACAGAGTATTAAAAAGCAGAGACATTACTTTGCCAACAAGGTCTGTCTAGTCAAAGCTATGGTTTTTCAAGAGTTGGACCATAAAGAAAGCTGAGTGCCGAAGAATTGATGCTTTTGAACTGTGGTGTTGGAGGAGACTCTTGGAGAGTCCCTTGGACTTCACGGAGATCCAACCAGTCCATCCTAAAGGAAATCAGTCCTGAATATTCATTGGAAGGACTGATCCAGTCTTCCTGAGCTGAGCCAGCCTCTCCCAATTCATCTCACTACATGGTTTCATAAGCTTAAAATCATTACTGAGTTCTGCCTCCTGCTTTTGGAGATGATGGGGACCCAGAAGATGTCTAAGAGAACAAAGCCCTAACACCTCCAGTTCCATCTATTTGTTTGTTAATTCTTTTAAAGGAACCAGAAGTCCAATTGGAGGTATACTGATAAAAACAACTGACTCTTCAGAAAGAAAAGCTCTAATTCATGGTGTTTGCAGATGTAAATCAAACTGAGCAGAAGCCTGTGGGGCTCTTGGGCATAGAAAACTTTCTGTGTCCTCCTTTCTTGTTTGTAGGAAATAGGCTTCAGCCTCCATGAAAGGGAAAGTTGCTCAGTCCTGTCTGACTCTTTGTGACCCCATGGACTATACAGTCCATGGAATTCTCCAGGCCAGAATACTGGAGTGGGTAGTCTTTCCCTTCTCCAGGGGATCTTCCCAACCCAGGGACTGAACGCAGATTTCCCACATTGCAGGCGGATTCTTTACCAGCTGAGCCACCAGGGAAGCCCAAGAATACTGGGGTGGGTAGCCTATCCCTTCTCCACCGGATCTTTCTGACCCAGGAATCGAACCAGGGTCTCCTGCATTCCAGGCGGATTCTTTACCAACTGAGCTATCAGGAAAGCCCTAGCCTCCATGACCTTCCTTGAATCCCAAAGTGAAGTGAAGTGAAGTCACTCAGTCATGTCTGATTCTTTGCGACCCCATGGACCGTAGCCTACCAGGCTTCTCCGTCCATCGGATTTTCCAGGCAAGGGTACTGGAGTGGGTTGCCATTTCCTTCTCCAAAGGGCAGGTTCAAATAGCTGCTAATCAGGGAAGGGAGAGGCTGCAGAGATAAGGGAGGAGAGGCCAAGAAACAAGAGTGCAGCCTTGGTATAGAATCCCAGTTCCACCCTAAGGGATACACTTAGCAATATCTTTGAGCTCTTCTGCAGAACTAGAGACCTGAACAAACAGGAGATGCTAACTACTTGAAGCATCCTTCATGCCAGAGAGAAGGTCACAGTTTGATAACCTCGGGAATCAAAAAGCTCATTAGGGGATCCTCTAAGGCCAGATCAAAGGAACTTAGACCCTGCACAAACCCAGATCCTTATCAACAACCCCGCCCTTGTACCATTGCTATAAAACTCCTCACCAAATCCTCCTGGGTAGGGACACACAGATTTTCAGGTCATGAGCCTGCTGTGTCCGCCTTTGCCAGGTGAAGCAATAAAGCTATAATTTTCTACTTCACCCAAAACTCTGTCTCTGAGATTCTATTCGGCACCACTGCAGAGTGGCTGAGTTTAACATCATAAATGTTTCCACAAGCAATCAGAATGTTCTCAGCTTGAAGGAAAATGCCCCTCTTTCATTTCCCTTCTGAGGGTGTTCGCCCTGAGATGACCTTGGCAGGAAGAGGGACATTTAGGTGAGAGTTTCCAGGGCTCACCCAGCTGTCGTGTCACTGGGCTTACATTCCACAAGGTCGTTCTCCCACTTGAGGGTCTTGGTAGATTTCAAGCTATCAACAGGAGGTCACTGAAAGCAGAGTTGGAGTGCCAGCACGCCCAACACCGAGGCCAGGTAGTTTGTTTCAGGGTCTCAAAGCCGGGAGGCTGCCAAGGAGCCGTTTCTGGGAGCAGACAGAAGGGCAGCCCTTGTGGGTTTAGAGCAAAGCCTCCAACTGGGCAGCAATGCTAGTGGGGAGCCATGGGCAGTGGGGCAGCGCCATGAGAATCTGGGCCCCCACACAGCCTCCAGGGCAGTGCGGGTGGGGAATGGGCAAGGAGACCAAACCCAGCAGGAGAAAGTGCATCCTTTCCGAGCTGAGAGAGGCTCACTCAGTCTGGGTAAGAGAAATAGAACAGGCACTAGTGAAGCAATCAGAATGTTCTCAGCTTGAAGGAAAACGCCCCTCTTTCATTTCCCTTCTGAGGGTGTTCGCCCTGAGATGACCTTGGCAGGAAGAGGGACGTTTAGGTGAGAGTTTCCGGGGCTCACCCAGCTGTCGTGTCACTGGGCTTACATCCACAAGGTCGTTCTCCCACTTGAGGGTCTTGGTATGAGGCTGAGCCCAGAGCAAGGCACACGTGGGCTCCTGTTATAGCTGATAAAGCTTGTGTGAAGGCGGGCAGAGTACATCATGAGAAACTCTGGGCTGGATGAAGCACAGGCTGGAATCAAGATTGCTGGGAGAAATACCAATAACCTCAGATATGCAGATGACACCACCCTTATGGCAGAAAGTGAAGAGGAACTAAAAAGCCTCTTGATGAAAGTGAAAGAGGAGAGTGAAGAAGTTGGCTTAAAGCTCAACATTCAGAAAACAAAGATCATGGTATCCAGTCACATCACTCCATGGCAAATAGTTGGAGAAACAGTGTAAACAGTGGCAGACTTTATTTTGGGGGGCTCCAAAATCACTGCAGATGGTGATTGCAGCCATGAAATGAAAAGACGCTTACTCCTTGGAAGGAAAGTTATGACCAAGAATATTAGACAGCATATTAAAAAGCAGAGACGTTACTTTGCCAACAAAGGTCCGTCTAGTCAAGGCTATGGTTTTTCCAGTGGTCATGTATGGATGTGAGAGTTGGACTGTGAAGAAAGCTGAGCACTGAAGAATTGATGCTTTTGAACTGTGGTGTTGGAGAAGACTCCTGAGAGTCCCTTGGACTGCAAGGAGATCCAACCAGTCCATCCTGAAGGAGATCAGTCCTGAATATTCATTGGGAGGACTGATGCTGAAGCTGAAACTCCAATACTTTGGCCACCTCATGCGAAGAGCTGACTCATTTGAAAAAGACCCTGATGCTGGGAAAGATTGAGGGCAGGAGGAGAAGGAGATGACAGAGGATGAGATGGTTGGATGGCATCACCGACTCAACAGACATGGGTTTGGGTGGACTCCGGGAGTTGGTGATGGACAGCGAGGCCTGGTGTGCTGCGGTTCATGGGGTTGCAAAGAGTTGGACATGATTGAGCGACTGAGCCAAGCTGAAGGCAGGTAAGACAGCCAAGAGAAACTGCTGGGTCTCCTGTCGCTCCAGCTGGCTCTCAGGGGCTCTGACCTGTTGACAGTGCAGACTAGCGGTGCACCTGTCCTCCAGCCTGACCCAGACGTTGACTCTGCTTTCAGTGTTGTCCTTCTGTTAATTCAGTCACTCGTTTGGCCATGTCAGGGCTCAGTGGCGCACGCAGGCTCTTTGCTGCATCACGCAGGGTCTTTTGTTGGGACACATGGACTCCGCAGTTGCGTCATGCAGGCTCCAAAGCACTTGGGCTTCAGAAGTTGTGGCGCACAGGCGTAGCCACTGCTCAGCAGGTAGGATCTTAGTTCCCTGACCAGGGATCGCACCCGTGCCTCCTGCATTGAAAGGTGGATTCTTAGCCACTGGGCCACCAGGGAAGTCTCCTCAGTGATGTTCTTGTACAATAATCCCCCACCCTTGCTGGGGTGATTTTTCCCATGAGCAAAGCTGATACATGTATGTTCCTTTCTGCTTAAAAACCCTTTCCTGGGTTGGGTTGACTCTAGACACAGGTTTTTTCTGATCTGGCATCTACTCATCAGCTGTATCTGCCTCCCCACTCCTGGTAACTTCACTTTATCTAAGTTGCCATTCCCAAACAATCCATGTTTGCTTGATTTTAGGTCTTAATACTTTTTTTTTCCTAAGTTTTTAGTCTTTTCCTAGCTCTATGGGTCTTTTCCCATGCCAGGAATCTTGAGTCACATTGATAGTTTTATTATTAAACCCCCAGGTTTTGGGTTTGTTCTTTTCACTATCTTTTATTGTGGCAAAATACATGTAACATAAAATGTGCCATGTGAACCATTTTTAAGTGTAGAATTTGGTGGCATTAGTGACAGTCACAAATTATACAACCATCACCACTACTTCCATAATTTTTCATCACCCTAAACAGAAACTCTGAGCCTATTAAGCAATAACTCCCCACTCTCTACGTTACCCACTCTCCACTAACATCTAATGTCTAATTTACTCTGTCTCCAGGAGTTTGCCTATTCTAGGTATTGTCTATAAACACAATCATACAATAATTGTCCTTTTGTATCTGGCATCTGCAACTTAGCCTGTTTTCAAAGTTCATCCATGTTGTGGCGTGTGTCAGAATTCTATTCCTTTTGTGGCTGAATAATATCCCACTGTGTGAATATACCACCTTTTTTTTATCCATTCATATGTTAATACACATCCGGGTTGTTTCCACCTTTGGGTTATTCTGAATAATTCTGCTCTGAACATTGGTTAACACATCACGTTCTTGCCTCCACATAGTCAGATCTTATTACTAAGGTAGAACTGGCTAGGTGCCATTTATCTTACAGAATCATCTACAAGTGGAAAATGATGGATCAGGAGTTCAAGCTCAAGCCTCTGGCCTGTGTCCAGGATGTTTCTACTTTGCCCCACTGAATTACAGACTTTCTCAGATGGACTATCCCGTGGAAGTGGGAGGACTGAAGGGAGCAGGGCCTGAAGAGGTTACTTAGGAGGCTCCAGGAAGCCTGCGGTTAGAAGTGGGGCTTTACCCAAGGGAGATAAAAACAGGTCCACATTTGATGCCCATAAATGTCCACATGCAGTCATTCTCAGAAAGTAAAATGGTGTGGAGACAGCTGTGGGTATGTGGATATTAACTGGCTGAGTGGAAAAGAATGGAAGATAAGATAAAAAAAAAATTTTTTTAAGGGACTTCCCTGACAATCCAGTAATTAAGAGTCTGTGCCAATGCAGAGGGCACGAGTTCAATTCCTGGTCGGGGAACTAAGATTCTGCATGCCACTTGGTACAGCCAAAAGATAAATAAATAAAAACTAAGAATGGGATATAAATGGAAAGAAGGGAGATTAGAGTTAAGTGGTCATTTGAATACTCAACAGAGCTTTAGTCAAGCTACCAAATCACTACCATATAATAAATATGGCCCAATAAAGACAGAGTGGAATAGACGCCAACATGCAACCTTATTTCACATCCTTTTGCATGACCTGAACACAAACAAGGGTATACAATGGGTCATGTGTTGAATGCCATGATCTAGCCTAAGTTTGGTCAAACCTAGCCCATGGTGTTAACCTGCTTCCTAAGAAATAATCACCGAAAGCCTCTTTGATTTTCTCCCTCTGCCCCAAAGCCTTGAGGCCTCATACTGAATTTTGTCAGCATTTATGAGAAGTTGCAAGACATTCCAATTCGTACACTCAGAAGTCCCTTTATGATCCTAACCCTGGGCCACTGCCAGGCAAAATTAGGAAGTAAACAGCCAGGTGTCTTTCCCTTCCAGGCACCAGGTGTTAACAACAGGTATGAATCATCACGGATAGGATTTTAGGCATGAGTGGGGAAGAAATTTTTTTAATGTGGGAACCCTGTGGGTGCTCCTCAAATCAGACCATCAAGACGCACCATGTACTCAGCTTGGCTGAAGGGCTAGTCCTGCCTGGACAGATTCTCTCAAGACTGAGACACTCTGACAAGAAGTGGGCTTTGAAAGAACATCCCACTTCCTGGGGTTGAGCATAACTGGGAACTCTAGGCTACCTTGATGCAGTCCAAGTAAAAAGGGTTTGAGATGATGTGGCTTAAGGAAGGAAGCAAAAAAGGAACCTTGGGGAATAAGCCTGTGAATTACTTTTGTTTTCCCTTCAGTTTCATATACCTAGAGAGCAAAACCACAGCAAGTTCTAAGACAGACTGTTCGGAGCCACTAGGTGGTCACTGGGTTGTTCTGGGAGCCCTCGTGTGTTCCTAGCTCCTGCTCCATATCCAGGTCCACACTCAGTACACAGCTACTGATGAACTCACCTAGAAAGGAAAGCTCCTACACATTCAGGCACTATCAGCCTTGAGCAAAAATCTTAAGGAGCGCAAGATCTGCTTTTTACATCTGACTGCCTCTCCTTTCTCTCCGTAGGGCTTCCATCTCCCTTTCTCAGCTACTGACTCATCAGCTCTTACAGCTTCTCCATTTCCTTCCACATAAAACTGTCCTTATCTGTTTACTGAAAGGAGCTTATACACTGACTTATGCTAAGGTGTGAATGACTGAAAATGGCTTACTATCCTGCCTTTTCCAAGAGTGGTTACATTCTTCAAAGTAATAATTTCACTGGTGATAGATGTGATACAATAGTTTTTTAAATCCAAGAAATGGAGAAAGATACACCACATTAATACTAATCAAGAGAAAACTATATATTCTTTTTAAGATTCTTTTTCCATTATACGTTATTACAAGATTTGAGTATAATTCCCTGTGCTATACAGTAGATCCTTGTTACCTATTTTATAGACAATAGTTAATGTTAATCTCAAACTCCTAATTTATCCCTCCCTCCCTTTCCCCTTTGGTACCATAAATTTGTTTTCTATGTCCATGAGTTTATTTCTGTTTTGTAAATAAGTTCTCTGTGTCATTTTTTTTAGATTCCACATATAAGCAGTATCATACAATATTTGTCTTTGTCTGACTTACTTCACTTAGTATGATAATCTCTAGGTCCATTCATGTTGCTGCAAATAGCATTAGTTCATTCTTTTTATGACTGAGTAGTATTCCATTGTGTATATATATGTATACCACATCTTTACCCATTCATCTGTCAATGGACACAGGTTGCTTCCATGTCATACCTTAACAAATTAAAAAAAAAAAAGAGAGGAATCAAAGTAGCTCTCAAACCACAGTGGAAATAAACTAGAAATCAATAACAAAAAGATTGCTGAAAAATTCTAAAATATTCGGAGGCTAAACAATACACTTCTAAATACCACATGGGTCAAAGAAGTGTCAAGAGAAGATTTTAAAAATTTAAACTAATTGAGAACACAACTTATCAAAATGTATCATATACAGAGAACACAGTGCAAAAATGGAAATTTATAGCATTTAATACATTTATTACAAAAGAAGAAAGATCTAAACCCAATCATCTAAGCTTATACTGTGCATGCATGAGTGCTCAGTAACTTCAGTCGTGTCCAACTCTTTACGGCCCTGTGGACTGCGGCCCACCAGGATTCTCTGTCCATGGGATTCTCCAGGCAAGAATACTGGAGTGGGTTGCCATGCCCTCCTCCAAGGGATCTTCCTGACCCAGGGATCAAACCCATATCTCTTAAGTTTCCCGCATTGGGAGGCAGATTGCAATTAGAATAGAAATAAATGAAATTGAAAGCAGGAAAGCAACAGAGAAAATCAGCAAACCAAAAGCCAATTCTTTGAGAAGATCAATAAAATGGATACACCTCCGGCCAAGCTAATAAAGAGAAAAAAAAAAGAGAAATTACTAATATCAGAAGTGAAAGCGGGGCTATCACTACACCTCCCATGGATGTTGTGAGTAATAAAGGAACATAATGAACAAACCTATGCCTACAAATCTGATAACTTAGATGAAATGGTTCAATTCCTTGAAGATGCAGGTCTTTTTCCCCGAAACTCTTTTCTACGAAGATTCACACAAAGAGAATATATAATCTGTACAGGCTTTTCTCTGTTAAAGAAAGTAAGTGGATCAATAATTAATAACCTTTTAACACTGAAAACATTAGGCCCAGATGGCTTCACTGATGACTTTTAACAAACATTTAAGGAAGAAATTGTATCGATTCCTTTAGCATCTTTCCCAGAAAAGAGAGGCACAGGGAACACTTCCTAACTCGTTCCCTGAGGACAGCACTATCTCAATACCAAAGCCAGACAAAGACTTCACAAGAAAAGAAAACAAAACTGGTATCTCCCATGAACACAGAAGCAAAAATCTTTAAAGAATCATTAGTAAGTTGAAGCCAACACTATATGAAAATAATTTTATACCATTCTTTTATAATGGAATTTATCCTGGGTATACAAGGCTAGTTCAAAACTCTAGCCTTGCATACCCTCCAAAATCAACAAATGGAAGGAACCCAGCATATCAATCTAGAGAAGAAAAATCATATGAACATACTAATAGATACAGCAAAGTTACTTTATAAAATCCAACCCTCATTCATGATACATTTTATACAAAATTAATAATAACAATTCTTCATGAATAGATAATTGTCAAGAACACTAAGAATATTTGCCTTGCTAAAGTCTTAAAACATGTTATAAATGGACAACCACCCAAAGGGATGAGATTATCACACCATGAGAATTTTTGCAGTGAAGACAGATTTTGACCAAAACATTATGCTGCCAGGCGGGGTGCTGCCTTTCCTTTCTACCATCAGAATGCTCTTCAGGATCCAGACAGGCAAACATCAATTAAGAAGGAACCCTTTGCCCTTTGCTCTTGGCAAAGGAAGTGGTGATCCCAGAATGCCAAGCCTCTGCTTTCACCAGGATGACGAGGTCTGGGGTGACAGTCAGGCTACTGCAGCTCAAAGTGAACAGAATCAATTCTGTATTTAACCCCGTGTCTCCTTTGACATTTCTCTGGCAAAATTGGTCTTCAAAGCACAAGGATTCAGAAAATGAGAAGCATTTTCCAGAGACAAAGAAAAAGAAGAAACCAAAAGCTATAAACAAGGGGAACAAAGAAGCTATGTCAGTATCCTTTCTGTGTCTAAGTGGCCTTTAACTCCTGGGTGTCAGGGTAACAAATCTACTCCACAAGCAAGGTCAATTATCCCCAATTATCCCCTCTTTCAGTGAAAGGGTGAAAGTCACACTCTGGCTAAAGCATGTCACTCACAGTATGATTCAAAACTCTTGCTTAGAAAAGTGGAAAATTAAAATGCATTTACAATCCAGAATATCAGAGTTAGATGAACCCATAAAAATAAAAAATGTCATGTTCCATTTAATAAATGAAGACAGTCTGGGCCTGAGAGGTTAAAAATCTGGCCCTTAGGTACATGACAAGGTGGAGCAACACAGGACAATAGCTTCCAATAGATCAGGGCTTGATTCCCAAACACCAAGAAGTCATTACACCCGTCTGAGCCCTTGTTTCTTCATCTGTAAAACAGGCATAACAGGAATCACTTCGCAGGATTGCTGTTAAAATTAAGACTGAAACCTGAAGAGCACTGGCACAGTTTTGCCACATGAGAATCCTCAGTAATCATTTTCCTTCTTTCTTTTGGATCTCAGGGTCAGAGCTAGAGCTCAGTGCTGGGCTCTGGAGTTGCAGTTCATTCCTGTTTCCTCTGGACCCAATGACAGCAACAGGCAGAGTATTTGCAGGTATCAGTTCAGGCTGGGGATGAAGGCACCCCTAGGTGTGTTACCACGTCTCTGTAGCTCTGCTCTCCAGCAAATGAGATACAGAACAGGGCTTAGTCTCTGCCTCTACCCTGATAAGCTTACATGAAAACCTAGATCCACCTGCAGTTCAGTTTTTCCATCAGAGAAACAGGGTGTGGGTCTGTTAGTTGCTCAGGCATGTCTGACTCTTTGTGACCTCATGGACTGTAGCCCATCAGGCTTCTCTGTTCATGGAGTTCTTCAGGCAGGAATACTAGAGTGGGTTGCCATTCCTTTCTCCAGGGGATCTTCCCTTCCCAGGGGTCGAACCTGAGTCTCCCACGTTGCAGGCAGATTCTTTACCGTCTGAGCCACCAGTAAAGGTCATTAAAAATTGATATTATCTTTTGATATTGATATTTTGGAAGCCTCCCCAACTGCTCAATTCAATGAGCTTTCCTTAACCGGTATTTACATATATATGCTGTAAGATCCAGAAGTGTGTATATGTGTGTGTGTTTGTATACAAACTGGAGTGTGTTTGTATACACATCCCACTGGGGATAGTGGAGGCTGATGGGAATAGATGGGAACGTGGTCCTATTCCCATATTTCCAACATGGAAAAATGATCAGGGTCAATAAGGACTTTGGTCAGCCAGTAGATCAAGAAAAGAAGCCTGCATGGTCTTAGAAGAGAATGTGGGCAGAGGAAGACAAAAAGGAAGGAAAGAATTAGTCGCTCAATCGTATTGAACTCTTTGTGACCCTATGGACTATTGCCCGCCAGGCTCCTCTGTCCATGGAATTCTCCAGGCAAGAATACTGGAATAATGGGTTGCCATTTCCTCCTCTAGGGGATCTCCCAGACCCAGGGATCGAACCCACGTCTCCTGCACTGCAGGCAGATTTTTTACCATCTGAGCCACCAGGGAAGCAGAGGAAGATAAAAGCAATAGCAATTTAAAAAACAGCACTAGGGGGTTCTCCCTACAGCCCAATGGCTCCCAAAATTGGTATTTTCAGCCCTGACCTCTGCCCAGAACTCTAGATGAAGCCTTGAATGGTTTCACAGGCATCTCAAATGAACTTGCTCAGAAGAGAGTTCTTGACTCTACCTTCCCACATCCATACCAGCTCCTCTTTCAAGCACCTCGTCTCAGAAAAGGGCAACATAATCCACTTGGTTACTTAAGCCAAAAATCTAGGGATGTTCCTGGGTCTCTTTCTTTCATTTTCCTCAAGGCCTTCAATGCTACATTCACAATGCACCCTAATCCATTTTCTTCTCCACATCTCTACTTCTACAACTCCACCACCATCAAGTCTGGGCCACAGTGAATTTCTGTTTTACCATTGTGGTATCCACCCTGATTCCAGACTTGTTCCCTCTTCACAAACCCACCAGTGACCTTTTTAAAAATATGTGTGTGCATGTGTTAGTCACTCAGTCATGTCCAACTCTTTTGCAACCCCTATGGACTATAGCCTGTCAGGCTCCTCTGTCCATGGGATTTCCCATGCAAGAATTCTGGAGTGAGTTGCTTGCCCTCCTCCAGGGGATCTTCCCGACCCAGGGATCAAATTTACATTGCAGGCAAATTCTTTACCATCTGAGCCAATATAGACCAGATCAAATTATCCCTAAGCTTAAAGCTTTCCGATGATTTCCCACTGCACTTGGAAAAACATTCCAAGTTCCTTCTTTTGAGTCAGAAAAGCCTCAATGATCCCGGCTACCCTCCAATGTCTTTCCAACTCATCCCACACCACTCTGTTCATTCACTGGGCTCAGGACAAGTTAGCCTTGTCTCTGTTCCTCAGATGTTCCACGCTTAGTCCTGGGCTGGGGCCTTTGCACCAGCCGTGCCTCTGCCTGCAATGTGTCCCTCACATCTTGGCAGGGCGAGGGCCTCTGATACTCCAAGTGATGTCACTAGCTCAGACAACCCGTGCCAGAAGCCCACCCATTCACTCGCTATTACGGAGACTTATTGTAATTCTTTGTGTAGCTCATGTTACTTGTTGATGGATTTCTTGTTTATTTCTTTGGTTACTGCCTGTCCTGCTCTGTGAGAAGAGATTCTCTGTGAGACAGCAGGGATCTTTCAACCCACCCTGTTTCCTGTCCTGGCATGTGGAAGTCATGCAACAAATACTTGTTTGAATCGAAAAAGGAATGAACCCCAAAGCACCAAAAATGAACTAAAGAGCCTTATCTTGGAGGAGCGTTCATTTCAACTGAATCCCAAGACTGTCCCACAAAAATCTGCTGATGTTCAGAAGTGCACCAACCAGGTCAAAGGGAATGAGGAGAGGCTGGGCAAGCTCAACACAAAACCCTGAATCCTTTTCTGCTGCTGCTGCTGCGAAGTCGCTTCAGTCGTGTCCGACTCTGTGTGACCCCATAGACGGCAGCCCAACAGGCTCCACCGTCCCTGGGATTCTCCAGGCAAGAACACTGGAGTAGGTTGCCATTTCCTTAAGGATCCCGATTGTCCGGACCTCCAAAGGCCTCAAGATCCCCTGGAGAAGGAAAGGGCAACCCACTCCAGTATTCTTGCCTGAAGAATCCCATGGACAGAGGAGCCTAGTGGGCTACAGTCCATGGGGTCTCAAAGAGTCGGACACGACTGAGCGACTAAACAGTGGCAGTGACTCATGAATTACCGCAAATTCCAGAGCAGAAAACAAGCCGTGCTCTCCTCCTCTCCCCCACGTTCTAATTTAGCTTCGTCTTCTTGGGCTTGTGCCAGGATGGCAGACGATGGGTGCTGTTAGCATATGATTTGGGGAGACGTGCAAAGCAAGCAGACAGCCTGGCAGATGGAAGCACACTCACCTTGCGAGGGGAACAGATTTGGACCTTCCTTCTGCAGTTTCCTCTGCTGTGGGTATAGAAGATGAGCACAGGCTCTGAGAAAGATGGTGGAGTTAGCAGTTTCTCTAGGACTCTTTTCCCTGGATTTCCCCCTCACCTTCCACCTGAGAGGCAAGGAAAACTTAAGGTGCTAACACCCAGGCTTTAATTTCTACCCACTTAAGTCATTCTGGGCATGTGATACAGGAACCATTACACCTCTTTTCTTTCCCTTTTCTCTTCTTTTTCACCCTCTTGTCCTCAGGTCAAACTCTGCCCTCCTCCCACTATATCTTCCTTATCTTCCTACTTCTTTTTCTACCCCATCCCTCTGTGTGATCCCCTCTCTCTTCCCAATCTTCCCACTTATGTCTTTCCTCTTATCATGTGGGGAAAAGATCCAACTATTTTCTACAAATTCTGGATTATTTTGTTTTTAAAAGGAATTTGGAAAAAGGCTAGACTTTGTTTTATGAAACACCTTTCCCATTAATTTAGACACACATTTACGTGGTCACCCGGAAATTGGCTTTTTAACTAGCTGTCACTCTAAAAGTTAAAAGCAAGGCCTGTTTTAATTCTAGTATGGTGGGCTTGCTGTATTTCCCCTGGTAAAACAATTTCCAGCAACGTTGTTATTAAGGACTGAAAAGATTTACCCAAAGTGAAGGTCACATAAAATTGTCAAACGACCTCCACGGATAGACACAACAAAGTGCCTAGCGGTGGAAAAGCAGTTACAGGAGGTTTCCTTCATTGCTACCTTATGATCCTCAGAGAGAAGAGCGGGAGCGGGTGAGCGCGGAGGGAGGAGGGCGGGGAGAAAGAAAAGGACTGGAGAAATGAAAAAGATGCGGGTGGAGACCAGGCTGGGGCTCGAGTTGCGCTGAGTGTGGACGGGTCTGAGGTGCAGGCTGGAGGGAAGGGCGCCCTCTGGTGGCAGCCGCTCCGCCTTTCCTGCGCCGTCCAAAACCTTCGGCTCTCTCTAACCTTGCATACCACCTCAGCAAACCATGAGTTAATCACTGCCTTCTCCACATTCCAGAAGGACGGCTAGGAGCCAGGGGTTATAACTCCACTTCACCCTCAGAAGCCCATCGACTATTTCTTACAGCTTTTTATTCTATTCTCCCTAAGAGAAAGTGCTGGGTGGGGGCGGGGGTGGGAGTGGAATTAACGTTCTCCACGTTACTACACTCCAGCAAGAATGGAGAGTCCTTAGAGAGTGACGTCTGGGCAACTACAGCTGACCGCACCTTTGATTCAGCTTTGCAGGGAGTTACTGTGGGATATTTCAGAAAATTCATCGTAGGAACATGAAAAAAATCATGCCGTTTAACCTGATTCTCAGTTCTCGATGCTTGAAAACTAGGGCTTAATACTACCTACCACCCAGAGCTGTTTTGAAGGTTAAATGAGAGGCAGCGAGTGGCATACAGTAGGTGCTCGGTAATTGTTGGTTCCCACTCCCATTTCACAGCACCTCATCCCATGTCTCTTAAAAAAGATGAGATGGTAAGTTCATTTCTTCCCACTGCTTGGCCTGCAATCAATATAAATTGCCCCTACATGGTTCCCTCCCGGCACCTCGGTAAGTACGTATTTTACTAGGTTCCTGAGAGTTCGGTGCAGCTGTTTTGACATAGGAGCATTTTGACAACAGCCTCTAACACCATCGTTGTTCCTCACCTCCAGAACTATATCCTCCCTTGGTCCCTGAGGCTCCCGTGAATGCTGTCCTCCTCCCATCCCTGAATGGATGTCAGTTTTGCACATTACATAGGAACAAGATGAATGCCCGGGAACAACAACAATTTTACATTTGGACACCGTAGAATTCTGGGGAGTGAGGAACCTCCCTTTGCACTTCTGTGTAGACCGGTCTCGTGGTTAAAGAAGGTGGACATCTGTGTTGAAACCTTCCACCTCAAGTGTCTAATGCTGACCTTTGCCCCAGGCTTCTTCCCTTTCCTTGGAGTGGCATCTGGGGCTGGTCCAAGGAAGGTACTTTGCAATTAAGCTCCACAAATTCCACCTTATCTTCCAACTTAATTTTTAACTCCCAACAGATAAGCATGGCTCTTGGGTTTTTATTCTAGAGTTCTACCAAGAGATAAAGAGTTCCAAGAAAAAGGTACTTTAGGGGGTTTGAAGCAGGGATAGTCACTAAGTCGTATCTCTTTGCCACCCCATGGACTGTAGCCCGCCAGGCTTCTCTGTCCATGGGGTTTCCCAGGCAAGAATACTGGAGTAGGTTGCCATTTCCTTCTTCTGGGATAATATGAGAAATGAAGTTTCTAAAGTCTGAAAATAGAGACTCATTCTTGCAAGAGATTCTCTGTCAGTTGATTTTTTTTCTCTTCTTGAATGTTATACAGGCATAAAACAACACTTTGCAGATGAGTAAACTTTACCATTTGAAAATTAATTCAGTGTCTAACTCTCTAAATGTATCTCAAGATGCGTTTCAGATTTTTTAAATTACCATAATGGTAGCATTATGCCAGCAAAATACTGGAATATTAATATATCAAAACATCGAAACACCAGAAGGTGGGATTGCAATCTGTACTCTTTAAGGACAAAGATCCACTCTATCTAATGGCTGAGGAGTCTTGTATTGCTCCGCTAACAAAGAGTCAGACCCTTCCCTGTTCCCTCTTCCTCTTTCTCTCTGAAGCCCCCCATTCGGGTAGACCAGCAAGCTGCTGAAAGCAATCCTGTTCATGGATTCAAATTCTGTTAAATAATTAGATTTCTTGCTTTTGGAGGTACCTTCCTCATCTAACGCAACATGCAATCTAAAACTGTGACACGAGGGGGCGCGATTGCCCTCCCGATGTCTGATTAGAGCGCGGGCAGGAAGCTATGCTCTCATTCACAGCCGAGGGCTCACAGTGGGTAAAATGAACCGTCACAGATGAGTTAAAAAAAAAAGTAGCCAACAATTACCCCTCCTGAATTTTTTTTTTCTAGAGAAAAATATCCAGTTCAGTGGCTATTAAAATTAAGAAGATAACTAGGGAAATTTAACCTTCATTTACTGAACATTGTTCGATGTGTGACAATTATTAGTATTCACTTTTGTATTATACCCTATTTTCACGGAAAAAAATAAAAAGGTGGCACGGGGCAATAAGCCAAAGACAGAAGGAGAAAGAGAGAAGGCAGGAGAGAAGAAGGGCTTTCCAAACGGCGCTAGTGGTAAAGAACCTGCTGCCAAAGCAGGGGACGTAAGAGACAGGGATTTGGTCCCTGGGTCAGGAACATCCCCTGGAGGAGGGCATGGCAACCCACTCCAGTATTCTTGCCTGGAGAATCCCATGGACAGAGGAGCCTGGCGGGCTACAGTCCATTGGCCACAAAGAGTCAGACATGGCTGAGCGACTTAGCACATGAGCGGAGAAATAGGAGAGACATGGATCAGGGAGGAAGGGTCAGAACAGAACAGGGGTCAGAACAGAACAGGAGTCAGAATCCTAAGGGGCCAGCGAGAGTGTCAGAGAAAGGAAAAGGGAGGGGAAAGTTTAGAATGATTGTTCTTTTTTCTCAGTCCACTTGAACAATGTGAAAACTGTGGGCTTCTTCCCATAAAATAGCCATATTCTTGTATATTCAAGGGGTCCATGAACTCCTGGTTTAATGGAGTTCCCTGGTGGCCTTGTGGTTAGGATTCTGGGTTTTCACTGCCATATCCCAGGTTCAATCCCTGCTTAGGGAATTAAGATTCCACAAACTGAGTGGTGCAGCCAAAAAAAAAAGAGCTCCTGGTTTAAACAAGACTGCTGTTGCTTAGTCACTCAGTTGTGTCTGACTCTTTT
Source organism: Bos indicus (assembly GCF_029378745.1). Taxonomy (NCBI): domain Eukaryota; kingdom Metazoa; phylum Chordata; class Mammalia; order Artiodactyla; family Bovidae; genus Bos; species Bos indicus. The sequence continues at coordinate 9,970,021 of NC_091767.1, forward strand.
GTGACCCCATGGCCTGCAGCCCACCAGGTTTCTCTATCCATGGGATTTTCCAGGCAAAAACACGGGTGTGGGTTGCCATTTCTTTCTGGGGATCTTCCCAACCCAGGGATCAAACCTGAGTCTCCTGCTTGGCAGGTGGATTCTTTAACATTGAGCCACCTTAAACAGAGCTACAGAGGAGCAAAAGCAAAGAAAAAGATGCCACGAGGCAGAAACATGGAGAAGTGGGCAAAAAGAGCCGCAAAGAAAGAAAGGAAGATGGGCATTCCCCTTGCCACCCCAGCTTCTCTCTCATCTAAACTTATGCCCCACGTTCAAAGCGAGCACCGTGGTCTTCAAACTTGGTGATAGGAGCCATTCTAGAATGACATCAGATGGGAGCCACCCCTCTGAACAGTGTTATCTTAGCAAATCATTCGCCTCTCAAGACCTAGTGAAGGGACTCCCACAGATGAAAATGGACATTTTTTAATCTACACAAGGTTAGCCCAGAAGCTGTCCAGGGGCCAGTAGGAGTCCTGGGTGCCATGGATGGAGAATGGGAGCCAAGGCTGCAGGAAGAGGAGCTAAGGCTTCTCTCCTTTCCAGTCCCTGTGGGCTACAGAACCGGGGGCCAGGACAAAGTGAACCTTTCTCTTCTGGGGAGGGAAGAACCTCCCCTTACGCCTCTGTACAGAGCCGTCTCATGACTAAAGAAGGTTGTTTATGTTGAAACCATCATCCTGAAGTGTTAGCTGTGGCTGGTCCAGGAAGGCACTTTGGAGTTGAGCTCCACAAATTCCACCCTGTTTTCCAACTTAATTTTTAATTCCAAATATGTTTGGCTCTGGGGGCTTTATTTGAGAGTTCTACCAAGAGACCAAGAAAAAGGTACTGTAGGATTTTGAAACAAGGACAATATGAGAAATGAAGTTTCTGGATTAGGCCAGCCCTTTTACAGGAATAGGGATACTGACATGATATTCTTTAACCTCCTGTTGTTTTCTTAGGGGTTGTGTTTCTGAAGCATCTGGGCACTGGAGTGGGGGGTGGGGGGCAGGAATTGCTCAAAAGAACAGAGGCTTTGTTTTGGATGACTTGGAGCAGACAATGTCCCTATTCAAGGGATCAAGGTGGGCTGGGCAAGGGGTAATGGATGGAGGAAGAAAGGAATAGATCAAGTGTGAAAATTCTCTGCCAAACAGCCTCATAAGCTTCCTTCCAGCTAATCTAACTCTTTTCAATGAAAAGGGTGAACTAAAGTGTTGCTTTGATGATCTTTCCACTTCTTTTTCCACAGAGGTGAACACTGTGGAAGCCGCGGGGCCTCTGTTCCTTTGTAATCAAGAGAGAAGGCCCTGGGCCAAACATGAATAATGAGCTCCTCCCCTCCAGTCAGTCAACAAGCGATGCTCATTAGGAAAGGTGACTCAGAACTGCCCTGTCCCTCCCTGGAGCTGCGTGGCACCCACCAGGCTGGCTGGCAGGTGTCCACACTTCCCACGTGCCCACCCCACAGCACAGGCAAGCTGCTGCAGAGCCAAGGATTCGGGGACAAAGGGGAAAGGAGAAAAAAAACTCAAGAAGTATTCAAAACAACTCATCATCACCTGCTTATTTGTCCTGTGATACAGAGGATGTGCTTGCTGCCTAACGGGTTCGAGAATCTATGATGTGTAGGGATTTTTTCTAAGTGTGGTCCTCAGGCCCTAGGCATCAGAATCACGTGGGCTTCCAGATTCAGATTCCTGGGCCCCACCTCAGACCTACCGAGTCTACATCTCTGAGGGGCTACAAAACTGATGCTTTCAATTTGTGATGCCGGAGAAGACTCTTGAGAGTCCCTTGAGCTGCAAGGAGATCAAACCAGTCCATCCTAAAGGAAATCAACCCTGAATATTCATTGGAAGGACTGATGCTGAAGCTGAAGCTCCAATACTTTGGCCACCTGATGCAAAGAGCAGACTTACTAGAAAAGACTCTGATGCTGGGAAAGATTGAAGGCAGGAGGAGAAGGGGCAGCAATGGATGAGATGGTTGGATGGCATCACTGATTCAGTGGACATGAATTTGAGCCAACTCTGGGAAATAGTGAAGGACAGGGGAGCCTAAGGACGTGCTGCGTCCATGAGGTTGTAAACAGCCAGACACAACTTAGTGTGTGGCTAAACAACTAAACAACAACAACAAAAAGGCTGCTGGGTGGGGCAGGTCTTGGTGAGAAAACGGTGGTCTCCAGGATGGCTCACACCAGTGAGTGCTCCCCCCAGCTACTGCTGCCAGTGGCCTTTTCCCCGTAGTGAGCCACAGGCCCCGCCCCACCACCTGAGAGGAGACCCTCCAATACTGGCAGATCCTGCCATCACCAGCCGAACTTTCTCGGCCATTAAGAGCTTGCCCCAGTGCCCCAGCTGGGCCTGCAGCAGCATCTTCCCCCAGGTAAGTTCATAAGGATGGAGCCAGCATCTTTCCACAGAGAAAATCATAGGACGTAGGGGTGAGGCTGAAGCACCCATCTGGACCACAGAGACTGAGGAGGACCACATTCAAAGGTAGAAGGAGCAATTACAGTCTGACCACGTTGTTCCTTCCCCAGGCTGGCATAGCACTGCCTGAAGAGCCCCCCCATCCCCACCTCCAACCTAGTTTCTCTGGCAGGCAAAAAGAGAACACCAAATGGACACCCAGCTTTCCCAGCATTGTGGAACGTGCTTCCAAGGAGGTCTGTTTGGGTCTTGCCTCACAGAAATTACTTGGGGGAGTGGCAGGGCTCCACCATCAGGGATCAAATAGGCACAGGGTGCCAGGCTTGCAGGAACTGCTTGCGGCCCTCTGTGAACCACGTTCCCAGTCCCACTGTGAGGGAGCAGACATCCCAGCCAGTGGCTTTGCTGGGGGTCCCGTCTGGCCGGGGAATATGGTTGTTTGACAGTTCCACCTGACCTGAGTCTCCAGTCAAGGGGCCCCACCAGCTCATTCTTCTACCTCACTTCAGCAGGAAAGCAAATAACTCAGCCTCGGTTCCTGCCCATCCGGGGAACCTGACTGGAGAACGCTGGGCAGCGGCAGAGCGCATCCTGTGGTGCTGGGTGGTCTGGGACCAAATCTGACATATTTCCAAAGAAGATATTCAGATGGCCAACAGGTACTGAACAGATGCTCAACATCACTAATTGTCAGGGAAGTGCACGTCAAGGGTCCCCTTCCATTATCTGATGTCACTGTCTTCATGTGGAGCCTCCAGATCACTGGTTTAGTATAAAGTGAGGTAACGCAGGAGGAGCCAGATGGGCGAGATGCCCAGAGCGAGGTGTGGAGAGACAGCACAGAGCTTCCACACCCCTCCACACATGCCACTCTGAGGTACTGGGCCCCAGGCTGAGAGCTGGAGTCTGTCCCCCTGTGGACAGACACTCTAAGATGAAGGTAATAGCAGGAGTGAGAAGGAGCTGAGCCTGCCCAGAGAAGAGATGAAGAAACCACATAGTTCTCATTCTGGAAGTCAAGGCAACCTTCTCAAGTGCACACATACAGAAAGGCTCCTCCAGGGTCAAAAAGGGGGGGGGTGCCACCCCTTAGTAGGTGACGTCAACCTACTCAGAAGTCTCTTTGCTAGAATCCATCTTGATCTCCTTGCAGTCCAAGGGACTCCGAAGAGTCTTCTCCAACACCACAGTTCGAAAGCATCAATTCTTTGGTGCTCAGCTTTCCTTATAGTCCAACTCTCACATCCATACATGACTTGAAAAACCATAGCTTTGACTAGATGGAACTTTCTTGGCAAAGTAATGTCTCTGCTTTTTAATATGCTGTCTAGGTTTATCATAGCTTCTCTTCCAAGCAGCAAGCACCTTTTATTTCATGGCTACAGTCACCATTTGTAGTGATTTTGGAGCCCAAGAAAATAAAGTATGTCACTGTTTCCATTGTTTCCCTATCTATTTGCCAAGTGATGGGACCAGATGTCATGATCATAGTTTTTTGAATGCTGAGTTTCAAGCCAGCTTTTTCACTCTCCTCTTTCACTTTCAGCAAGGGGCTCTTTAGTTCCTCTTCACTTTCTGCCCTAAGGGCGGTATCATCTGCATATCTGAGGTTATTTATATTTCTCCCTGCAATGTTGATTTCAGCTGTGCTTCATCCAGCCCTGCATTTCACAAGATGTACTCTGCATATAAGTTAAATAAGCAGGGTGATAATATACAGCCTCGATGGACTCCTTTCCCAATTTGGAACCAGTCTGTTGTTCCATGTCCAGTTCTAACTGTTGCTTCTTGACCTGCACACAGGTTTCTCAGGAGGCAGGTAAGGTGCTCTGGTAGTCCCATCTCTTTAAGAATTTTCCACACTTTGTTGTGATTCACATAGTCAAAGGGTATAGTGTAGTCAATGAAGCAGACGTTTTCGGGAATTCTCTTGGTTTTTCTATGATCCAACAGAAGTTGGCAATTCTGGTTCCCCTGCCTTTTCTTAATCGAGCTTGAACATCTAGAAGTTCTCAGTTCATGTATTATTAAAGCCTAGCTAGAAGAATTTTCACCATTACTTTGCTAGTATGTGAAATGAGTGCAATTGTGCGGTATACCGTTTGAGCATTCTTTGGCATTCTTTCTTTGGGATTGGAATGAAAACTGACCTTTTCCAGTCCTGCGGCCACTGCTGAGTTTTCCAAATTTGCTGGCATATCGATAGAATGATCTCTGTTCGTTTCCAAGGCAAACCATTCAATATCACAGTAATCCAAGTCTATGTCCCAACCACTAATGCCAAAGGAGCTGAACGGTTCTATGAAGACCTACAAGACCTTCTAGAATTAACACCAAAAAAAGATGTCCTTTTCATCATAAGTGACAGACATGCAAAAGTAGGAAGTCAAGAGATACCTGGAGTAACAGCAAGGTTTGGTCTTAGAGTACAGAATGAAGCAGGGCAAAGGCTAATAGAGTTTTGCCAAGAGAACACACTGGTAATAGCACTGGTCACTTCTTCCAACAACACAAGAGATGACTCTATATGTGGACATCACCAGATGGTTAATACTGAAATCAGATTGATAATATTCTTTGCAGCCAAAGATGGAGAAGCTCTATACAGTCAGCAGAAACAAGATTAGGAGCTGTGGCTCAGAACATGAACTCCTTATTGCAAAATTCAGACTTAAATTGGAGAAAGTAGGGAAAACCACTAGGCCATTCAGGTATGACCTAAATTAAATCCCTTATGATTATACAGTGGAAGTAACAAATAGATTCAAGGGATTAGATCTGATAGAGTGCCTGAAGAACTATGGACAGAAGTTCATAACATTATACAGGCAGTGATTAAGACCATCCCCAAGAAAAAGAAATGCAAAAAGGCAAAATGGTTTTCTGACGAGGCCTTACAAATAGTTAAGAAAAGAAAAGAAGCTAAAGGGAAAGGAGAAAAGGAAAGATATACCCATCTGAATGCAGAGTTCCGAAGAATAGCAGGGAGAAATAAGAAAACCTTCCTCAGTGAATAATGCAAAGAAATAGAGGAAAATAATAGAATGGAAAAGACTAGAGATCTCTTCAAGAAAATTAGAGATACCAAGGGAACATTTCATGCAAAGATGGGCACAACAAAGGACAGAAATGGTATGGACCTAACAGAAGCAGAGGTATTAAGGTGGCAAGAATACAAAGAACTATGCAAAAAAGATCTTTATGACCCAGATAACCACAATGGTGTGATCACTCACCTAAAGCCAGACATCCTGGAGTCCAAAGTCAATTGGGCCTTAGGAAGCATCACTACTAACAAAGCTAGTGGAGGTGATGGAATTCCAGGTGAGCTATTTCAAATCCTAAACGATGATGTTGTGAAAGTGCTGCACTCAATATGCCAGCAACTTTGGAAAACTCAGCATTGGCCACCTGACTGGAAAAGGTCAGTTTTCCTTCCAATCCCAAAGAAAGGCAATGTTCAAAGAACGTTCAAACTACAGTTGTCTTGCAGTCAGTAAATCAAGATATATTCCTGGCTCCTGACTTCCATTATTGCTATAGAGAAATCAGCTTTCAGTGTAATTGCCATCCCTTTGAGACTGAGCTTTCTCCTCTCTGGCTGTGTTGTTAAAGAATCTTTTCCCTGTCTGGTATTCATCAACTCTCCTATAAGATGTCTAAGTGCTGTTAAAAAAAAAAAAAAAAAAAAGTATTCATCTTAGGATTCACTGGGCTCCAAAGACCTAATGATTATTGTCTTGCAACAATTCTAAAGATTTCCTAGCAATTAATACTTCAAATATTTGTTTCCATTATTCTTTCTGGAATGTTGATTAATCTCATTTCATGTTTTCTATCGCTTTCTATCCCTGTGCTGTCTTTAAGGTAATTTCTTCAAATTAATCTTGTATTACTTATTTATTGCTGTATAATAAATTACCCACAAACCTAGCTGCTAAAAGCAGCAAACATGTATTACTTCACACAGTTTCTGGGAGACAGGAATCCAGGAATGACTTAGTTGGGTGGTTTTGGCTCAGTGTCTCTCACAAGGTGAAGGTCAAGTGACCCTGGGGCTGTCATCAACAGGGGCGGGACCAGGGCTGGAGAGAAAGCTGCTTCCAGGTTGGCTCACTTCCATTCCTCCCCACAGGGGCCTCTCCCAGGGCTGCCTGAGTAGTCTCTGGACAGACCAGCTGGCTTCCCCAAGCTGAGGTATGAGAGAGGGAAGCAGCAGCAGGAAGCCACAGCATCCTTTATGACCCAGTCCCTGAATCACACACCTTCAGTTCCACTTTATTCAGTTGGTTAGAAGCAAATGAAGAAGGCTGATCTATGCTTAAGCGAAGGAGAATGAAGCTCCACCTCCTGAAGAGGAGAATGTCAAAGAATTCTAAACACTTAAAAATCACTACACAGGGCTTCCCTGGCAGTCCAGTGGTTAAGAATCCACACTTACACTGCAGGAGACAGAGGTTCCACCCTTGGTTTGGGAACTAAGATCCCACATGCATAGCCAAAAAAATGTTTTTAAAAATCACCACATAAATTTCTCCATGGACAGAGGAGCCTGGTGGGCTACAGTCCATAGGGTTGCAGAGTCAGACTTGACTGAACAACTGAGCATGCGTATTTCAGTTCAGTAGTCTCTCATCGGTTGTGTTTAATCTGTTGCTTCTTATTTCAGTTACTAAAACATTCATATCTAGACATTCAGCTAGGCCTCTTTTTTTCAAACCTGCATAGTGATTTTTCACAGTATCGTGTTACACATCTAATACCTTCTTTGATTTCTTTAAACATGTTAAATTGTTATTTTATCTTGTGTGCTAACTCTAAAAATCTTCAGTCTTTGGAGAATAGACTCTCACTCCTGATGTCTTGTTCTTCAGTGTGTGTGTTGCTAGCTTTGACTATGATCTGCTCCTTTCCCTTGGAAATTTCTGTGGAAATTCTTTGGCACGTAAATTAACGTTGTTGTTGTTACTCAGTCACTAAGTTATGTCCAACTCTGCAACCCCACAGGCTGCAGCACGCCAGGCTTCCCTGTCCTTCACCATCTCTTGGATTTTGCTCAAGTTCATGTCCATCAAGTCAGTGATGCCCTCCAACCATCTCATCCTCTGTTGCTCCCTTCTCCTGCCCCCAGTCTTTCCCAACATTAGACTGCTTTCCTCCAAAGATGTGCATTTGCTTCTGACAGCTGCCTGGAGTAACAAGCAATTCAGGACACTTTGAGTTATATTCTTGGCTCAAGGTTCAGGTCACATGCAGAATATATTTGGACCAAAAAATGTATTGTCAGGGCCATTACACGTTCTCAGGGGGAAATTCCACCATACTTCTGCCAACCAATGCTAAACTCGGATTCAGATTTCTTTGGTATCTCATTCCGTGTGATTTCCTTTTCTTCCATCTCCTTTACATTGAAGGTATAACCCATTGAAGTCCCACCTTTCTAAAGAGATTTATCACAGTCTCCAATTGATATTGGAGCTTAATTTCTTAAGCTTCATTTCTTGACCCCCAAATATGGTACTGTCTCTAGGGTTCGGCAAAAAACTCAAGAGAAGCTGGTGTTGGTGCTACCTTATCACCGGTGTTTTTGCTTTCACTGTTTTTGATCATGTCGGTTTAGCAATACAATCACAAAGATGATTTTTGACTGTTTACATTGGGAGGATCATTGAAAACATCTAATCTTCCGACTGCTAAAAATGCAAGTTCCCAATTCTCTCTCCAGTCCACTCCAGGCTGCCTCCCCTCCCACTCCATTTGTTGTTGGTGGTGGTGGTGGTTTTTTGTTTTTGCCACACCATACTAGTCCCTTGACCAGGAATTGAAACTGGGCCCCTGGCAGTGAAAACATGGAGTCCCAACCACTGGATGGCCTGGGAATTCCCCTTAAGTTGTTCTTTTCAGTATCCTCCACGTTGTCCAGTCAAATGGTCCTCCTTAGTCATCATCTTGTTTGACCTTTAAGCATCATTTGACTGGCTTTAAGGACTCCTTCCTTTATACAGCATTTCTTTCCTGCTTCTTCAACACATTCCCTGGATATTCCTGTATCACTGGCCTCTCCTTCTTAGTCTCCTTTCCTGACCTTTTGTCTTGTACACAACTTCTCTCTATCCAGTCTTCCCAAGGTGATCTCCTATAACCTGATGGCTTTATATCCTACCTACATCTCGATGATTCTCACATTCGGTCTCAGGCCAAGATCTTGAACTGAGCTCTAGGCTTATATCCAGCTGCTTACTTGGCATCTTCACTTGGGTAACGGTCACTTTAAACCTGTCCAAAACAGAACTCTTGGTTTTCCCCTCCAGCATCCATTCTTCCTCCAGTTTTCTCCACCACAGCAAATGGCCCTGACTCCACCTTGCCGCTCTAACCAAAGAACTAGGAGTCATCTTTCATTCACCCCCTTCCTGTCACTATCACATCCAGTATGTCAATCTTACCGATTCTACTTTTATCTTAAAGTATTTATTTATAAAATTTTATTTATTATTAACACCAAAAGCATTTTTTATTGGGATATAGACAATTAACAATGTTGTGATAGTTTCAAGTGAACAATGAAGGGACTCAGTCATACATATACATGTATCCATCCTCCTCCCAACCCCCTCCCATCCAGACCAGTACATAACATTGAGCAGAGTTCCATGCTGTATACAGCAGGTCCCTGTTGGTTATCCATTTAAAATATAGCAATGTGTGCATGACATTCCCAAAGTCCTTAATTATCCCTTCCTTCTGGCAACCAAGAGTTCATTTTCTAAGTGTGTGGTACTGACTCTACTTTCAAGACATCCTGAATTTTCCCTTTCCTGTCCATCTCTACAACTGCCACCTGAGTCCTAGTCATTATTATCTCTAACCTGTACTAATGCAATTGCTTTTTTATTGGTTTCCCTGTGTGCATTCTTGATTTTCATAATCCATTTTCATAGAGCCAGCAGAATTTTTTAAAAAGGAAAATTAGTCATGTTAACCCCTTAATTAAAATGCTTCAATGGCACACCTTTGCACTTTGAATAAAATCTGTATTGTTTAATCAAGACCCTTAAGCCTTTCCCTACAGGACGCTTAGTTGTATCTCATAACACTTATTACTATCTGAAACTAATCTGTTATTGTCTTTACTTATTGTCTGCTTCCTCTCTTTAGACTCAAAATTTCAATTATAGAACTACAACAGGACAACTGTCTATTTGTTCCCTACCATAACCTCAGCAATTATTAGGTGATTAATAAATTTCTATCGATTGGATCTTTCTTATTCTAATAGTTCTCTGAACACCCAGTCTTCATGGCAGAAGTAACTACTTCCACATTTGTGCTCAAATAACACTTTGAACACACCACCATTATAGTACTCAGGTGTCTACAAGCTTATCTCCTTACTAGAGTGTGAATTTTGCAGGAGTATAAATCATGACATTTTCTTCTTTGAATTTCTAGGGTCTTATTCACTACCTGATAAGGAGTAGGTAAACAAATGTATGATTGCTGAATAAATGAATGAATGCTAATGAACAGTCACGGAGACTTGAAAAATCATTTTCTAAAATTACTTTCATCAACAGACAAGAAAAACAATATGAACATAACCTTTGGTTCTGGAAAAACAACTAAAACTGTGACAACAAAAACAAGCCTCTAATTAAATATGTCATGCTTCTGCAAAAGTATTCCTAACAATGATTAAGACAGGAGAGAGGAACAAAAGGACTTCCAGGTTAAATGACTTTGTTCTCCTCTGTATTTGCTCATCAATTTTAGTGCTGCTGCAATGGCTCTAGAAACAAGCCAATTTCTGACAGTCATATGGCCCACACAATTTTCGGAATTTTCAGAAATGCTTATCATCACATTGGAAATGAAAGAGACTTCTCTCCTTGTCTTTGTGCTAAGGGTTCATTTGGCATCTATTAAATTGATGACTGAGGTAATACCTGTGCCCTTGGGATTATTACCAATAATGCCCGTAAACTGGCTCCACCAAAGCCCAATCTGTTGCCAGAGAGCAATGTCCTTTCTGCCCTTGTAGCCAGCAGGACATGTGGGCAATCAGAAGCTTGTACATAGATATTAGTGCATGGATCTTAGTCATCATACTCAGCAAACACTTTCCTAAAAAATCTGGTGCCAAACAATTCTTAAAATAAAAATGTACATGCTTCATTGATTCATTTAAGTATTTAGATGCTTCTATTGTATTTACTATTGTTCAGCAGCTCATCTAATGTTACTTGAAGTTGATGAAAACCTTCCCTTGGCTCCTTAAGGCGGCCTTAATTTTGAGCTAACAGGTAGTGAAAAGGGCTCAACATAATTTTTCAGCAGCAAAATAGAAGACAGTCACTAATCAGTACCTTAGCAAAAATTTTTTATTATTTTCAAAATACTTTTGAGTGCCTGCTTAGTTTTGATTTTTTTTCTAATAAATGGATTTGTATATAACCCTCATTTGTGAATTCATGTGCTGCACTGGAGTACTCAGAGACCAGGCGGTAAAGCTAAGTTCCTTACCTTTTTAAGTCTTGGCATGCTGGAAAATCTCAACCTTCTCTCAAGGCTCCTCTCATATTCTGCTCCTTATCTCCTTCCAACAAATGGGGTGGGTATGCTAGTGGGAGTGTGAGGTTGATAAAAACATACACTTGATTAGCAGAGAAAAATAAAGAGCATTGTTTTAAAAAGGAGGAAAGTACGATGGAGGAGAAGATAAAGAAGTGGGAATAAAAAGAAAACTGGGATGGAGGAGAAGATAAAGAAGTGGGAATAAAAAGAAAACTGGACAATAATGGTGAAAAAAACTGAAGGATAATATTGGAAGAAGGGCACCAGAGACTGATTGCTCTTATTAATCTCAGTACCTCCAACTTCTCCAAGCCACCTCAACAGTCTGTTTCATGGCAACAGGCCAGTTCTGTGCAATGTTTCTGGTCTTTAATGGATTCCTTGGCCCATTTTCCACTCCTCGCTTGTTCATTGCCCACGCTTTGCAGATGTGCAAGTGTGAGGCTGAATATTTTAGTTTTCTACTGCTACTCTAATAAATTACCCTAAATTTATGGGCTTAAGCAACACTTAAGCAACTTATCACCTTCTGTAAGTTAGAAGTCTGACGTGGGTCTCATGGGGCTGAAATGAAGATGCCAGCAGCTCCTTTATGAAGACTTTAGGAGAGTGTTAATTTCCTTGCTCACTTTGCTCATTTTGGTTGTCGGCTGACTTCAAAATGGAATGCAAGGCCTTAGAGTAGTAAGCTTCCTTTTACTGAAATCATTCAAGCAGAGGCTTATAAAAGCTGGTTTTGGAGGATGTTGGTACTGGGTTGGAAGTTGAACCTTATGATTTCTAAGGTTCCTTCCAACTAAAGAATGCGTGATCTCGGCAAAAAACACTCTAGTACCAGTTTAAGTCTTAATCGGCTGTCCTGTGTATGGAAAAAAAAAAATTTGCTTACATGGGTAGGACTTCCTATTGGGGAAATTGATATAGGTACTTTAATGCGTTCACATTTTTCTCCTGTTATGTACCTGGTAGTGGTATGCATGGGGATATAATAATGAATAGAGATAGGATAGCATTCAGAACGATGTATCTATATTCCAGAGATATGATACAGAATGATGTATCTATACTCCAGATTACTGTGGAGTCTATGCTATTGTGAATGAAAAAATTAGTAATTAGAAAAACATAAAGTATGAAACCTAATTTAAAAATAGCAGTATAGATGATGTAGAAAATTACACTCAATCAGGTACTGATGACAAAATAGAGAACAAATCATTTAATTTTTATTACAAATTTCCAATTTATAACCAAAATATACAACCACTACATTTAAAATCAGTTTGTACACTCACAGTTAAAGTGCTAAGTAAAAAACATTTACAAAAACTTGACATCAGTCTACTGTAAACAAAATAAATCTACAAGAGCAGAGTGCAAAGCACATCAGCTAATGTGAAAGTACAGTTCATGCTCTAATCAAGCACACTTGCCCTCTACATAGCTCAACAACAGTAAATTCTCCACTTGTTTGGAAATTAATGATCTATTTTAAATACATAAAAAAGAAACATGAAGAACCAATGCCACAAAATACAAATCTTCATCAGCACAGTTTCCAACCAGATGCTTATATGATAAAGCAAGATTAAAACTTTAGATCAATTTTAGGGTCACCTCCATCAACTTAATTCAGATTAGGGTCTGAAAACTAAACTGCCAAGTGCCAGCAGTCCAAAAACAATAGCTTTTAAAAATAATGGAAAAGGAATATCTCTTCTACCTTTATATTTCTTGAGAAAAGGAGAAGGTGGTGGTCATTTCTCATAACAGTAAAATGAGTAAAGACTTTAAAAAAAAACAAACTAAGAATGGAGAACGCTCACCTGTAAATTTAGTATGAGGGAACAGAGCTGGAAGACAGGCTCAGCTGAAGGTAGGGTAGACTGAGCCTGAAATACAGACAGCCTTTGAACACTGTGGGTGAAGGAGATCTAAGATGTTCTGGACACAGTTTTTGAACTGAAAAGCATGAGATCAGCAAGGCCCCTACTTCTTACAACCCTTAAGAAGAAATGACTGGCTCCCTTCCTCAAGGTCACTGAAAACACACAGCACTTTCAGTCATCACACAGGCTCTTCGAAAGAGGAACAGATTCCCAACTTAAGTTATCTAAATGAAATCTCTTGTCTCAAAATAGTTTCACCAACACTGATTGAACTATTTCCACTTTTGTTTAAAAGCTAAATATTTATTCTAATTGATAGTCATCTGTGCTAATAACAATGATTTGTTTTTTTAAAACAGGAGAAAGGGCTATAGTCACGAACACTTTATTCCAAACCAAGACCCCTAGGTTAATTTTGGAGAGCATTAGGTCACCTCTTTTTGGCTATCTGCTACCCTTATTATTTATAATATTATATACACGAGGAGATGTAGTCTGACTTTGGAACAACCCAATCCACAACCTTTCAAAACACAGTTCTATTTAAAATTGGGGATTTCCTAAGTAGGAGCTTATCATTTTTATATCCTTTTTTATACTCATACATTTTAATTCTTATAACTTGAAACACAGGTATAAAGAAAATCTTTAAAACGGCATGTTTAGGCAAATCTATTGGCTACATAACATAATATTATTATTTTAGAATGCATACTAAGAAGACAAAATTCTATAGCTGGCAAAATTGAGTCCATATTAGATATTGGCAGGGGGTAGTTATTTTGCCTTCAAATGATATTTACAGACTAATCCTTTGATAAATGACAATATCTCAGTGAATGAAAGCTGAAAAACTATACACAGATTTAATGAAAAAACTTACGTAACTTAAGCATTCCCCAAAGATATTTGCTTCAATTACTGAAGTCATTTTGCTTAAATACCTTTGAAAACTGGGCAATTTAACAGCAAAACAAAGCAGAATTTTCTTGATAGGCCTCTGGTTATCTGCAGTTTGAATCTTTATAAAGCCTCTGGTAGGTTGGTTAAAAGAGTTGAATTGGGAAGTTGAAATAGCTCTTCGAAAAGATCTTTTGTTTGGTTGTTTCTTGAATATGTATTATGAAACTGCTAACATTTGAGCAACAAAACCAGCAACTTCACATAGCTCAGAATAATATTACCCAGCTATGGCCACATAATATGAATCTCCTTGGGCTGATTCTCAAAAACAAAAAAACCATCTACTCAAGAGCTTTCTACTGAGATGACCATGATAACCTAACATATATAATAATGTACAACACTAAGAAAATAAAAAACAAAACAAAAAAAGGGGCTCAAAAAAAACCCAAAACCCACTCACATTAAATAAATGTGAGCTTCAGGTATCGTATATTACAGACAGTGAAGTAACTATTAACTATGATACTGTGGGATTCCCTGGTGGCTCAGACAGTAAAGCGTCTGCACGCAATTCAGGAGACCCGGGTTCGATCCCTGGGTTGGGAAGATCCCCTGGAGAAGGAAATGGCAACCCACTCCAGTACTCTTGCCTAGAAAATTCCATGGATGGAGGAGCCTGGTCGGCTACCATCCATGGGGTCGCAAAGAGTTGGACACGACTGAGCGACTTCACTTTTCACTTCACTATTATAAACTGTAGACATATATACTTATATAAATAATCCCAATTCACTATCAGATTAAAACACAGCAAAGTTGGCATTTTCTTAAAAAGTTTAAATGAGAAGAAACAGCTTCCATAGCTCTTTCAAATAAAAATAAGACAATTTAACAGCTTTTAAGTGTCAAATGAATTTTTCTTTCTGGTAATGGGAGAAAGCGATTATGGATGGCGTAGCTCTCTTTATCATGCCAAAGTAAATGTTTAAACTGCAGTCACTCCTTCACATATGTAATATGTTTAAACTTCAATGAAAAAATAAAACTTAAAAACAGAGTCTGGCATTTGAAAATAAAAACAGAAAAGTTGTTTGAAGTTGGTATTAAAGATTTGTGGAAAAAAAAGATTTGTGAAATGGGATCATTCTAGAGGCATTAACTTTTTTAAAAAGATGAATGATAAAGAATTCAGATTTATTATGATAATTCACAGCTAAGGTAGAAATAGCACCTGATAACAAGAGAACTTCCAAACTAATGTTTTCAAATCAGAGAGTCCTTTTCATGATTAAAAAAATTAATTTTAAGTTCACATGTAAAGAAACTGCAACAATTTCAAATACATGTTCACCTCAGCTCAATGTAAAGAACTACTGTGTTGATCTTGTCTCAGAAACACAGAATTATTCCATATTAAACCTTTCTGCCAACAAGAGTAGTTCAAAGAAAAATTATCTGAGGCAGGGCTAAAGGAGAGACGGAAGATATTTATAAACTTAATTTTCAAAACTGAGGAGGGGTCAGTTAGAAAAACAGAAAAATGGTGGATGGATAAATATAAATTAAACCACCCTAGGATTATCTGTTTTACCTTATAGAATATCTTATTATCAAAACCCAGAAAGTACTCAATGAAATGTTTAGACCTCAGACTCAAGGTTTAACAAACATAATAGCAAAACACACAGAGTCAGAGAACTGAAAAGAAAGTCGTGGTGGTAGTTCTTAACAGGTGGTTAATGTAACACTGTAATATAGCAATATGTGAGTGAGAGACGCTGGGCATCTAACTGAACTTTTGGATGTCAGGAGAGCTGCCTGAACCAGTGAACTGACCAAAGACAGGAATCAAGTACAGCCAAACAAATTACATCAGAAACCAGTGCACCTTCCTGTATCAATTTCCATTTTTCTTTTCTACCCACCAGACACCAAACCCAGTACCTAGATTGTAAATTTACAGACCAAGGATTCAAGAGATTGATAGGAGTTAAGGAAGACAATTAGAACAAAGACAATGATCTTTAAGTGTAACAGGAACCTCTATGGCCTGGTTCTCAGACAATGTAATTATCAATAAATCTACAAGAGAACTCTGTCGAGAGACGGAAGTAATAGAATCTCTACATTTTATTACAGAAGGAGGCTTTACAGAAACATCTTCTGCAGAGCTGAAAAAAATAAAACAAAGAAACCACATTTATCTCTAAGGATATTTTAAAGCAGGATATTCACTTGCTCGTGGCAATCTGGCAACTGTAGTTATGCAAAGAATCTAAGGTTTCAGCTTACGGGTAATTACTGAACAGACAAATTTCAATCCAATCCTCAATTATTTTTATATTTTATAAATATTTTCATGTCAGCAAACCTAATAGCTTTTTAATTAGTTATATGGGCCATATAACTGTTATATGCTTTGTTTACTAATTTTATCTTAATACATTTTGTTTAAAAGTTTAGCCTAAGTAGCTATGCTCATATTTAAGAGAACAAAGACCACAAAAATTTTAGATGTTATTTTTTTCTGTACATCAGTTTTAAGGTGCTTATATTGGTTCCTTAGGAGATATTTCCTTTGGGAGGAAAAAAGGTCATGTCGATTATTTGTAACCTTTTTTTTACTTTTACAATCTGTAATATAATTTTTTCCTCCTTTAAAATTACCTAAAATCAAGACTGAAAAACAAAATCAGCAACATAGCTGAATCCTATCAATTTAAGTGCAACTTGCATTAACATTGCAGGCTGATCTAGTATATAGCGTTCATGGGAGGAATAACGAGAATAAGATAATGATTATAAAATAGTCAAGGGATAACCAAACCAGAGACAGGTGGAATCTGAGACACGACCTGGTCTAATCCCCTTTTTCTTTCATTTACAGATGGTTAAACTGAGGTCCCAAGAGATAAAATTGCAAAGTTCCACAGCTCATTGAAAACAGATGCAACACTACAAATCAGACCTCTGACACAAAGTTCTGTCAGATTTAAAAACTAACATAATGTATTTTTACTAAGCATTCAAAAAATCTGCCAATTTAGAAAAAAAAAACTATTAAGCTCCAAAGTTCTTTCTTTTATGTCAATAGCATGTCAACACAATTAAAGTAATATTTGCAAGTCAGCAATACAAACAAGCTGACTTACGTAACAAAAATCCCAGGGCTATAATAAAAATATAGCTCACCGTACTGCAGGAAATATGATAAAAAGCTTGGAAAAAAATCACTCTAATAAAAATTAATGTTATTAATGAACAATAATTATGAAAATAACAAAACACTGAATTTTCAAGATCTGAATTACTCTAAGGTAAATACTTGCTTCTCTTGATCAGGAAAAACTGCTGACAGTGACCAATGAAATGATAAAAAAGAATTATAAACAATGCTATCACACCAGTGAAAATGTCCAAGAAAGGACATAACAGATTTCCTGAGAAAAGTGATTATTAAAAACAAAAAAAATTCCAAAGGAAACCATTCTTAATACATTTAAATAGACTGAACTACTCTCTTTTATAGGAGGTAATGTACTGGCATGGGATTTGACTAAAATGTAAGTGAAAATTTACTTTTTTTTAACTTTATGGCAACAAAAATGTTACTTTCTAATTAGAGATCACAGAATAAGAAATATGCTTATTAACTTACTGTATTAAATCTTTATAAATCAACCAAATAGGAATGTCTACAAAAATGGCTGGTTCTGGATAAACCTTAATATTCTCTTTCCCAGAAGACTTCAGATCTTGAGAGAAATTATTATAATCCTATCAATTTGGCTATTAAGGAAGTACAGAATTTAAATTAGGAAAAAATCCAGGAGAGTAATTACAATAAGATGGAGGTAAAGGTTGCTTAGTTTTCCCATTCCTTTCTCAAAAATCATATCATTGGAGCAAAACAGAATTGAAGTGAATTAAAATATGAAGAGATGTCAACATAATTTTTTCATAAAAAACATAAAAATGACACAAGAATAATGTATAAAATCATACAGCTACTAAGAAACATAGCTGAATTAAACACCTTTCTTTACTCAGTTGTAAAAAGGCATAAAAGTAGTTTAAAAGAATCGTGAGTTCCTTTGTACCTCTAGGTTCTATAAAAATGCCCTTTTGTGTGTTTATGTGTGGAAAAGAATGGAGAAACCCTTACTTTATGCAGGTTAAAAAATTACATATACAAATATAATAGTATCACTTAAAATTTAAAGTTTTGCCATGATGAAAACCAATAAGTTACAGTAATCACTAATAAAAAAGAAGTGTTCCTAATTGGAAGTAATTAGGCATATGAAAGGCCTCAAAGGAGAAAAAGTAACAGGGCCTACTTCTCTTTATATTTTTCTTGCAAAACTAATGTAGTTATATCATTCCATATCAAAGCAGACATATAATGGATATCCCCAAATTTCTGTTGAAAGTGACCTATAAATTCAACCATATAAATTTTCGGAGCATATTCTGGTATAACATTTAATAAAGGGCCAAATACAATCTAAGGGCACAGTCGTTCTCGAAAAAGAATCTCATTTTAAAGGGTCAATTGGATTGCTGATTTGAAGACTGTGTCAAATGAATACTGGCCTAACTGCCTGTTCTGTTTTTACTGCTCAATACCATTATGCTTGCTTTCTGTAACCCCCAAATTCTAACAAAAACAAATACTATCAGTGTTTTTTTGTTTTTTTTTTCTATCAGTGTTTTTTAAAGAGCACTATAATTCTTGTTAGCTCATTTGATCCTCACAATGTCCTGTAGAGCAGGTCTCAAAGCCCCAAATTACCTTATCCTCATTTTACATCAAAGAAATTGAGACAAAGAGAAATTAAACGACCTGTTCAGTTTACATCATTATTATGGGTCTTTTGAATTCCAAGCCCAGGGCAATTTTCATTACACTAGACTATGTTAGTCATCCAAGTATGATAATATATAAACATACCTTTGGCATGTCAAAAGGAATATAAATATCATCATAGTGAAAATTTGGTATGTTAACATTTTCTAAGCTCCAGCCAATGATCCACTATTTTATCAAAAATTTTTAAGTAGTTCCTTTTATTTCATGGGGATATAGTCCACACCAATAAAGTTACAACTTCAGTTATTTCCAGCTATTATCACAAAGAAACTAATGAGGTAGGTTAAAATGTAGTTAATTTTCCTCATTTGAAGAGATTCTTAGAATTTTCTTAAATCTGCTCCAAGAAACAGTTTTAGAAAAAGAAAATCATTATTAATAAAGGTTTACTTGAATATTCATTCACCCAACTAGTATACAAAGATCTAATTTCACATTAAACCAACAAGAACCTACTTACTTCTAAAAACTGCTGTTCATCTTCTAAAATTAATATAAAGTGTTAGCGTAAGTTTGTATATATATTTAATTAAAATAGTAATATGCACTGTTACTCTAGGAGAAATAAACTTTATTTGGTGCAATTCATTGATTATTATATAGCCATGTCGCTCAGTCGTGTCCGACTCTTTGCGACCCCATGGACTGTAGCCTACCAGGCTTCTCTGTCCATGGGATTTTCCAGGCAATAGTACTGGAGTGGATTGCCATTTCCTTCTCCAGGGATCTTCCCAACCCAGGGATCGAACCCGGGTCTCCTGCATTGTAGACAGACGCTTTACCATCTGAGCCACCAGGGAAATCCCTCATTGATTATTACTTGCCACATATTATTCCGGTAAAGCAGAGACTCATTTCACTTAGCTCAAATTTAGACTCTTCAAATTTCTTTGAACTGAGACTATCATGACTAAAGTGAGTTGCATAACATTCATTTATTTAAATATTTTAATTGAAAACCTACCATGCCCTCTTCTAGTTGCTGAGTTATTAACTGTTCTTTGAAACTAATTATTGTTTTGAGCTTAATATTGTTTTGAATTGTTTGCTTTAATCACTGAAAAAATTCAATACAATATTGCTGAAATCAGAGTACTTTTCGAAAACTTTTTGGTTATATGTTAACATTTTATTTTATTTTTTTTTAACCATACATGTAGGCAGCCAAAGGCAGGCAAAGGAAATAAACACCCCCTTTTCCTCAGAAGCCTGAGGCGTGCCAGATTTTATTCCAAGTTGCTACTTTCCTGAAGAGGGGCACTAGTAGGCCCCTTGGAAGAGGGAATCAACTTGGATATGTTAACATTTTAGAGAGAACTATTATTTTATCAGTTGTCAACTGAAAAAATAAAATACTAAACATTATCATCTGCCAATCACAACACAAATTAAACATATGGTAAGAAAGCTGTCCGGACTTGTTCAAGTTGGTTTAAGCTAGTTGAGACTTGAAACTGTTATTTTGCTGTAGTTCTTCGATTGTCTCTTTAATGAAAAAAGTCTTAATTCGGAGCACTAGTTTGATAAATAACACAACCCAAACTAAATACTGTTATTTAAAATGACAGATTAACAATATTAAGTAAATTCTGTGAAGCAGTGAAAGTAACTGAAAGGCCAATAAAGCATTTACACATATATCAACAGTTTAATAGAGAAGATACAAATGAATATTTAAAAATCAGGAAGCACAGGGTTAAGCTTTTCATATTGATGTTCACTTAACTGTCTATACTTGGCCCAAAAAGAAACCAATTAACATTTTGGCAATTGATGATATAATGCAGATGGCAATGAACGACAGCATCTTTGAGCTCAAACTGGTACCTTCTATGTTAACTTATTTTTGTGTCTGAATGTTTGTTTTGGTCTTTCATGCTGTTCTCAGGAGAAATTCTCAGACAAAAGCCTCATGAACTACTGATTTATTTATAAATGAGTTGTTACCAATTTGATCTTCAGAGTAAAGGTCTACTGTCAGATGTGAGGGAATTCAGATTCTACTTGTCCTGAGTATTAACTCCAGTTTCAAGGAAAAAGACAATGAGGATGGAGGAAAAAGTAAAGCATTTGAGCCAAATGTTCACATATCTCATGAAGAATTAGTAATAAATATTAAGAAATATGTACTTTGAAAGAAAAAAACATGACAGGCAAACAAATTATTATCAGAAAACTGACTTCTGTGCCTGATGAAAGCTTTTCCAACACCAAATTTCTTGGTACATTTTGTTTTAAAAAAGGAGAGGAAAAAGTCCACATGAATTCAAACACATATCAAAGACTGTACTATGGTAGCCCTCAGACAAATATCTTAAGTCCTCAGTAATCTTAATCCCTTCTAGTTCATAACACTAAAGTTTTCAGAGCTTTCAGCTTTCATATGATTTTTCATCTGATACCTATTGACAACTTTGTGAGGTAGGTATTTATTTTCTATCTTCATTCAAAAACAAGGGAACTGAGGCTCAGAGAAATTAACTTGTAAAAGGTCAAAAACTAGCACATGGCAAAGCCAGATCTCTCTGGAGTCTAGAATATTTTTAAAGTCTGATTCTTGGATATCTGTATAAGAATCACCTATGATATTAATATTTTTATGATGACAGATTTTTAAAGTCCTACCATCACCTTTGACTTACTGAGTACTAATTTTTAGGAGTGGGGTCCAGAATTCCAGTTGTAATCAATCAGGTAATAGATATAAAAGCCTAACATTGAGTGCAGCTAGGTTTTCACATGATATAATATGATGCCATCACATTATCAGCAGGAGCAAGTTAGTTTCAAACAGCCTGCAGTCAGGCCTGCGGCAGATTAGAATCACTGGGGAAGCTTTTTATAAAACTACCAGTCCTCATCTCAATGAGAAGAAGGTGTTGGGCATTGCCCGAGTGATTCTTATCTGTAGTCAGGGTTGAGGATGGCTTGTTTAAATATGCTTGTCTATATAACACATCCAGCACTTTCCAGAATTTTTCTTTCCCTTCCGATCATTATCATGCCTAATAAAGTTTAAAATTTTTACTATAAGTTATTTAAATATTACAAGACAAAATGTCAAAGATTTTTGAATTGATATTTTTAAAGTTAAAAGATAACTTCACAGCAGGACTAATCATGCTTCATTAAGCTACAATGAATTTCAAATATCCCAAATTAATCACCACTGTGGACTCGGGTTATACATATATTTCAGCTGTAAACAAGAATGACCCAGAACCTGAAGATAAAGGTGTGGGGCAAAAGCTGCGGCTTATTGGCTACTGGGCAATGCGAGGGGCCTGGATACCAACATCTGGCGGCTTTGGCAAGATTACATTTCACTGCAAAAAACACAATAACAGATACAGAGGAAACACTTTGCTGTTTTGTAACTATGGTTACTACAAAAAGGCTTACAGTATGTGATGCTTATCTTATTACATGCTCCCATAGAACATATCTGAACATGAAGTTCTCTACAAATCAATACTACTACATGGGAAAAAATGGCTAAAAGTAAAAATTTTCCGTCATGCATATGGATAAGTTACCAATATAAAAACACAGCCAGTAAAAGTAATATTTACAAAAGTAATAAAAACAGCACAATTACTGAGAAAAAAATGCCCATCTCCGCTTTTACTTTGTTGCTAATCCTACTCCTGTATTTCTCTGCATAAAGACTATTTTGACAGAATTTCAAAAGAGTCTTCAGTAGACTAATCAGATTCTTCAGTTGACTTTATATTCTATTAGCTAAAATTCCCTTGCTGATTTATCAAATTCTCCTATAGTTTAAAAACACAGTTCTTTTTCACTTAGTGGAAAGAAAACTACAAAGTCCTACTATTCATCTGAGAAATAAACCTTGCATAGAAAATTTCTTTAATTCTGAAATTTTGTTTTATTAATAGAACTACCAGAATGTTACCTCACAACCAGTTGATATTATATGAAAGTTCACTATAAAGCAGTCATCATACATTTTAGGATTTTTCCAAATATAAAACAAGTGGGTTTATAAAAATGCTTACCAGACAAATAATTATTTCTTCATAACCTAGAAATAAGAATTATTTATGTGATGATATCATTCTTAGCATTTTGGATGCCTTGAGGTTCCAAGTTTGATGCAATATAAAAAGCAAAAATTTACTTTTCAATGGACACCATCTGCACCTGACTGAAAGCATCATAACTGAGTTATAGCAATCAGTCATGCAAAGGCAAAGAATAAAATCTGCTTTTTAAACAGCACAAAATTTCCACCTTAGGACGATTTAAGCACTGGTTCCATCTTCTTCAATAACCCGATTCATGCTGGTACCATGTGTGATGTGAGTCATAGGATTATTACTGAGATCTCTGATGCTGCTATGTCGTGACTGTTCATTGAGCCGATGGGAACTACTGTGCCTGGAGTGATCTGTAAGTCGTGACATGCTGCCATGAGGTAGTCTCTCCTCCATTCCTCTGTAACTGCAGGGAGTGTACCTAATGTGGGAGGTAACAGAACACACTAGAAAATATCACTAAAGTTTTTCATGAAAATAACACTGATTTACAAAATAATTTCATGATTTACATTGTTGAATTATTTAAGTGGCCAAACAAAAGGGAGAAAAAATCTACTAATTAGGCTCAGAATTAAGAGCTGCCTTGCAAAAAGAGACAGAAGCTGAAGTTAAGCAGAGCCAACTGATCTAGAACTACGCTAAGTAAGGATACTTTTCTCATTCAAATAAGTTTTGGGTTGTGAGGTGGGTCCCAGGAGAGGAAGAACAAGAACAGAAGAAATATGGCGTTGTCCAAGGCAATCTAGAAGAATGGTGATAGTCATGGTACAGCAAACTCCAATTTCACTACACCCCTGGGAGTGGAAAAGGGAGCATATGAAACTAGAGGAAATTAGTGGAACCTTAAAAAAGTGAGGGAGTTGGCAAGCAATGATGATGCCAAGTGTGGACAGCTTCCTTCCAGAGAGCCCAGTTAATAGCTCAATTAAATGTAAATGGTCTTACTTTTCATTAGGGCTTGAGGCTGTCAGGACGCTAGTTCATAAAAGCTACATCGACTTAAACACAATAACCTCCTAACACTTTGTAACCCATGTTCCCTCAGAAGCAAATTCTCTCCTTTTCCCTTCCCCAAGATGCAGTTTTTGAGTGTGTCAACTGGGCTCCATTGCTCATCACAGGCTGTCCTCTCCATCATTCTATTTATCTTGAAAGGCAGCACGGGGACCTGTTAAAATTTTCTTTTGTTGCAATTCTGATTCACTGAGTCCCCATTAAAGCTAAGAAAACTCCCAGTCATACATACTATATGTGTGTGTGTGCTAAGTCGCTCAGTCATGTCCAGCTCTTTGTGTGACCCTATGGACTGTAGCCCTCCAGGCTGCTCTGTCCATGGGATTCTCTAAGCAAGAATACTGGAGTGTTGCCATGCGCTCCTCCAGTGGATCTTCTTGACCCAGGGACTGAACCTGTGTTTCCTGTGGCACCTGCATTGCAGGTGGATTATTAACCACTGAGCCACTGGGAAAGCCCCCGTATAACTATACACAGTTTTGTAAAAAGTATTTAATTTAGAATAACAACAATCAAAGAAAACAACCAAATATAATTAATATTAAATTTTAGTAGTATTTCTAAAAATAAAAAGGAGGTAGAAGGTTTTTCCTTTCTTAAAGTCATCAAAAGAACTAGTCATGAACAGGTGAAGACCTACTGGCTGTCAGAAAATACCAATTTATCATTCCCCTCAGTTAATGATTATAACAAATTTCATGACTCATTATGAATCATTTGTAAAATTTAAAGATTTTAAAGACTTATTCATATACTACTGAAGTGATCTAGTCTTATATAGCAGTGCTTATCAAACAATGTTTTCATTAGATCACAAAGTTTAAAAATTAAGTCCTTTTAAAATGAAAGCATGTCTTTCTTCTCCTGATTGAGTAAAGCAAAAAAGAAAATTTAAGAATGAAAAACTACCTTTAGAATATTTTTTAAATTCCTCAAGTTAATGGATAAAAGAGCATTTAATTTTTATTTATTAAAAGACTTCACATTCAGAACATAAAGGTTTTAAATTTGATTTTTAAGTTTTGATTAAATAATTACAATGTTGCAAATTAAAATAATGAAAATAGAATAAGCATGTTATTCTAGTTAATAATTATTTTACATAATAATTATTTCCCTAAACTGAAAATTGTTCTATGACTTGCTAGCTAATTTGGAGAACTTTCACCTCTCGATGACTTCATAAGTACCTAATTCATGTAAATATGGCAAATAAAAAAAGCAAAATATGATGATATCAAAGTAATTAAAAATATGAATTACATTTTCTAAAACTGAAACCTAAATCTTTAAGTTTAATTTAGTGAATAACACTCAAAGAATACCTTTTTCGTAGAAAAAATTCAGTTATGTCTATTTAAGTGAAATATATGGTTATTCACAAAATTCTAGTATATGAACCACCTGCCCATGGATAATCAAGACTCAACTACACAGTAAAATGTCACCCACTTACCAAACTAACCACTTATTCTCAAACTCCACCCAGCTACTCATCCATTTCCTTTTCTATATCCTCTCATCTAACTACCAATTATTCTTTGAAGTTGATATATATGTATGGTATATTTACCTAAGTCTATTTTATTTTACATAGCACTGAGATCAGTAATTATCCATCAAGGAATCTGGACTAGATTGAGTACTGAGAAGCAGATACGTGTGCATATGTGTAATCTCACAGCCAAGATAACATGAGATGATGAGAAAACCATGGCCAAAATATAGTGCTAACGTGTAAACTTAAAAACTGATGCAGAAAGAAATATCCATGAGACGGAATGCCCAAATTATTTCTAAAGTTGTTTGACAGATTTATTTGTTTCCTCCCTCATAGCTCAGTGATAAAAAATCTGCCTGCCAATGCAGGAGACATGGGTTCGATCCCCGGGTTGGGAAGATTCTCTGGAGAAGGAAATGGCAACCCACTCCAGTATTCTTGCCTGGGAAATCCCATAGACAGAGGAGCCTCTCAGGCTACAGTCCATGGGGTCGCAAAGAGTTGGACATGACTTAGCAACTAAAGAACAACACAGGGCTAGATACTGTCAAGGGATATACATATATCTGTCAGCAAGTTCACATTCTCCAGAAACTGCAAACTTAGCTGAGGAAAAAAAAACTGTACTGAAAATAGGTCACACTCAAAGAATGTTTAAAAAGCAATTAATGAGCTGCCATGGTATGGGAATTAAGCAGAACTTAAAGGATGAGAGTGATTTTAATTAAGCAGAGAGATAAGAAAGGCCATCACAGGAGGGTATACGCTGTCCCCTAGTTTCCATGACACTAAACTTTCACAGAGACCTTCATGTGTTTAGAAGCGTTTTCTCTGAATCACATGCTAGGCTATTCTTTTTTTTTTTTTTTACAACGAAGAGTATTTTAATTCTTGTCCTCTCTGAATCGCGTGCAGTTGCTTGGTCGAGTAGGTCAGGACCCTGTCATGAAATAGGCTATTCTTATTGTGTTGTTTTCATTACTGTGTCATGTTCTTCTCCTAGAAGGGGATGACAGAGGATGAGATGGTTGCATGGCATCACCTACTCAATGGACATGAGTTTGAGCAAGCTCTGGGAGTTGGTGATGGACAGGGAAGCCTGGCATGCTACAGTCCATGGGGTCGCAAAAAGTCAGACACGACTGAGACTAAAGTGACGATGACTGGTGATCTTGTTCTTGGTATGTCCTAGGAATTCAAGGAATTCCATCTCACAGCTTTTTAATTACCACTACCTTATATTAAAGATTATAAGCTTTCTTACCTAAACTTTAATTTCATTTAGATTACAGAAACTAAAAGTCTCCTATATTTAACTCCCTTCAGAAATTCTCTGCTCAATATGAACTCATTACTTGTATTACCATTTGCTCACCCTATTTATCTCCTCTGAGATACTTTCAGAGAGGCCAATCTGATCATTTGAAGTTCTATAACACTGACAGTAACACTCTAATACTCACTGTTTTAATTATATGCTAGCTTGAACTATTTTTAATTGGTTATTATGTATATGTCCTACCTTTCCTGTAAGGTTCTATTCTCCTGGAAAGCAGAAATTATACTTAAGCTTTCTTCTATATATCTCTTAATACACAGAATGCCACATGCATAAGAGCTGTAGTATAACTGTTCATTCCCTATTGAAAAGTATGAGGCTAATAATGTCCAATATCAAATACTGCTGAAAGTCAGTTCATGGAGCCATGCTATGCTATCACGTCAGTCATGTCCAACTCTCTGTGACCCCATGACAGGCTCCTCTGTCCATGGGATTCTCCAGGCAAGAATGCGTTGCCATTTCCTCTTCCAGGGAATCTTCTCAACCCAGGGATCAAACTCATGTCTCTTACCTCTCCTGCATTGGCAGGTGGGTTCTTTACCACTAGCGCCAACTGGAGCTAGCAGTTCATGGAGGCAGGTATTCTTAAAGATTCTCTGGTTTCCTCTCTTTCTATGAGTGTTTTAAGTTAAGAGCTCTAATTTTACTCTAGAAACTTTCCAACTGGGCTTACGTACAACCTCCTCTCCTATGCTGTTGTCAAAGTGATCTTCCTAAAACACAAATCTGATTTTATCACCCCAATGCTCAAAGTCTTTTAATAGTTTCTCACTGCTCTGGGGGAAAAACCCCCGAACTCCTCAGCATGTTTCATCTCCTACGGTGGCCCTGCTACCTAAATGCCTCTTCGTCCTCCTTGCCTCTGCACGTGCTGTTTCCTTGTCTGAGATTTCCCACTGCCTCCTCTGTACCCTAGTCAAACTACAGAACCACCTTGTTTGTGAACGAGACTTTCCACAGTGACTTAAAAGGCTTTCTTCTCTGGAATCCCAAAGCATGCTGTGTATGATTTTATCATACCTACTACTCCTTTGTCTTCCATCTCTGTGTTCCTAGCACCTAGAAGAATGCTTTCCACTTAGGAGTGCTGAATGAAAGGAAAAGGCAGGAAAGAGAAAGGATCTTAGATGGTGGTTTAAAAACAGGTCATTGGTTATGTTAGAAGTTGGGTAAGAAGGTGAAAAAGACCGGAAATACAAGGAATGAAGGATGGGATTGGTAGAAAGGAAATATTCAAAATATTTCAAAAATCTGGCAAGGAAAATAAAAAGAAGTGGATACAAGATAGAAAACATGTCAAAGTTAAAGAAAGGCTGCTCCTTTTCAAAACCCAAGTAGCTGACCAAGTTAGACGGCAAAAGAAAGCAAGTTGAGAAGACAAACAAGAAGGTCTAAAAAGAGAGTACGTCTAGCAATCACATCCTACGTGACAAGGACAGGGAAGACTGAAAGAAAGGCTTGAATGAGCCTGGAAGGATACAGGACAGCCACGGAGACACAGAACAGAGAATTTCAGGCATCATAATTTTCATTCTTTCAGTTTCCCAGGCTTAGAAATCTTAAAAAAAGTTTCTTTTGGCACATTCCTTCTCTCCAACTGCTTTCAAGCCATCACCAACTCCTATCATTTCTTCTTTTTAAATATCTTTCAGATCAGCTATTACTCTCTTGGCACTGTCACTGTTCTTTCATAAACCTCCATCATCTCTTAACTGAATTACTGCAGAGCTCCTAAGAGGTTTCTAATTCTAGTGTCTCTACCATCCAGTATAACAAGAAAGCACATCCTGCCCACTCTCAGACATTCTCTGTGAAGCTCTCTCCCACCTCCTCCCCACCAGATTTAGTCACCCCCTTGTCCATGCTACCAAACAGGGGCTGCCAACTGTGGCCTGCTGGTCAAATCAGGCCCCTTCCTATTTTTGTAAACAGTTTTTCTGGAACACAGCCACTCCTATTTTGACTGCATACTGTCTATGGCTGCTTTCATGGTATTAACAGCAGAAATGAATGGTGGCAACAAAGACCACGTGACCCACAAAGCCTAAAGTCATTTATATGTTATTTCATTTATAATACAATATTTATTATATTATTTTTCTCTTCATAGAAAAATTTGACAACCTCTGGACTATACCATTATATTTGCATTTTACTTTAATTATTACCTTATCATATTGATAATAAAAGTTGATAACAGGCACTTACTGAGATGGGCACTGTTCTGAGCAATTAGGTATATTACCTCATTTATTTTTTACAACATTGCTAAAGGGACAGATATTATTACTATTTCCATTTTACAGATGAGGAAACTGAGGCTTATTATTCTAGACCCCATGCTTTCAACTACAAGACAAATATTGACTACCCTATTTTTCTTGATCTTATTAAGAACAAAGATCATACCTAAATCAGTTTTGTATTCCCAGAGACTCACACAATGTCTGACATAGTAGGTATTCCATAATTGTTTGCTAAATTAATCTTACTAAAATAACCACTTTTACTCTGCCTTCTCTCTGATGAGCAATGACTCCACATTGCTCACTGCATCACGTCTAAACTCCTCTGGCATTAAGTCTGACCATAATCTGGGACAATTAAACCTAGCAAAGTTCAGAAGGTTAATCATGATCAACTTCTGTTTCAGAATTGGCTACTCTTCCTTCAGATGCCACGTGACTCTAACTCAGCACACGAAATAAACTAAGCTGCCGATAAAACTCACCTGCCGTCCCGGGACCTGTGGAGGCTGCCATGGTAGCTGCTCACTTTGCTGTGGACACTACCTGCTTTGCTCCTCTGGTCATCCACCATGGCCAGCTGCGTTGAAGAAGCATGTGTGGATGTCCCTTGAGTGGAAGTTCCTCTTGATTTCCTTATTATAGGAGTATTTGGATCCCTCAGGAGGGACTGAGCAAAATCAGGTTCCTGGAGTACCTGTCGGCTCTCGTTCACTATCCTAGATAACAAAACACCAAGTGTAAGATAACCCTACAGACCAAAAACAATACTTTGACAGACTGATGTTATTCTTCAGAAAAAAAGCTCTCCAAACAATGTCTTTAGGACATATGTAAGGTAACACTGTCGAGAGAAGAGAGACTAAAACAAAAATCTGTGTCAATCTGTCTCCTAAACTGGTATGATGGAAAGAGGTTCGTCTTAGAATAACGAAATCAGGATTTTAGTTCCAACTCTATCAATAAATATGTGATCTTGGGCAAGTCACTATCCCCTTTTCTTAATTTTCCTCATTCATAAAATGAAGGCATACAATTTCATCATTTTTAAAAAGTCCCTTTCGGCTAAAGAAATTTATCATTCTCGAGGTCACTGAAACATTGCAAAGGTACTACTATAAAGTAAAAATATTATTTTCTTGCATGGTTTATAGAAGTAGTGGAGGCCCCATCATGGCATAGACTCATTTTTTTAATTTGTAAGAGCAGTTGTTTTTAGGTTACAAGTTGATTTTACGACAGAAGCTGTTGTCTAGTGCTTGAATAAACATGAATGACTGTAACTACAACAAAATGTATGAAAAATTAATTTAAACAAACATACCATGAAGTCCCAGACATACTAAAGGCTTAGGAAAAAAATAATTAAGGGGATGAATTATGTCCAGAGCTAAAGTTTTTAACTGCTATGAAAAGGCTAAAAGCAGATAGGTGTTTACGTTGATGAACAAAATGGTAATTAAAGAGCCAATTAAACAGGTGCAAAGGTCAGTGTATCAGTTTGGGTAAATAAGTGACTATAAGAATCATAAAGTTAAAATTAGACAATATTATTTTTAAAAAAGTTCCAACGTGAAGATTAGATCATAAATTGACAAAGTGCATATATTCTAAGTTTTCAAATTAGAAAAGAATCGCTGCTGTTATTGCCATTGTTATTTTTAGTGCTGGGGTAGAAGGACTCAAAGACGACTAGTATTTGTTGAATACCTGCATAGTGCCAGGCGTTTTACATATATTCTCTGCTAATCTTTTTTAATAATGTTTTTATTATGGAGATTAACTCCTAAACAGACACTTCTATGGGGGAGATATCCATCAAGAGTGAATATTGTGATCCCCATTTTATAGATGAAGAAACTGAGGTCACAAGGGATTAAAGAACTTTTCAAAAGTCGTACAGCAAAACAACAGTTGGGGATCAAACTTAAATGTTTCAAAGTGAATCATAAAGTAATGATAAAACATAATGTTTACATATATCCTGAGAGTTTCAAAAACTAGATAGAAGAAAGAACAACTCAAACATAGTTATTACAACATTTATTCTTCTGTCATCAATGGCCCTGTGCACATGTACATACATCCAAAGTTGCTCTGGACTGCTGAATTTATTTTCTAAACTTATTTTTAAAAATTGGTTCAAACTGACTTCTGGTCATTTCAAAAATTTAATCTACCTTCAAATGGTGAAGGTCTGTCTCCTCGTTTTACAAATAAGAAACCAGGGGTCCAGAAAAATTAAGTGATGTGACCCAGATAACTCCAAAACAAGATTTCTAAAAATATTTCAACCAGTGTCAGAATTATTAGCATAAGCAATCTTAAATGTGGCTTCACTGAGAGAAAGAACACTAATTTGACTGGCATAATTTTAGAAGCCAGTCTTTCGACAGCACAGTATAACAGAGGGGTTAACAGCAAAGACTAGAGGCTAGAATCAGACTGCTTGGGTTTGAATCTCAGTTCTGCCACTCACTAGCTATTGAACCTTGGTTCTGTGTTCTGATCTGTAAAACGACAATCTTCCTCACAAGGTTGTCTAGAGGATTAAATGATTTAATGCTTAGAACACTGCTTGGAGTATTTAAGTGGGCTCAACTGATTGGAAACCATTATTATGGTTACTCTCTAGTCATATCTCAAAGGCTCAACCAGACAAACGCTAGAAATGACTGTAGGCTGCTCACACTCTGGAGGAGTGACTCTAGCCTAGAGCACAGTCCCAGCTGGGAGGGTCACAGTGACTTAGCTGAGTCAGGGAAGTGGGTAGTCCATGGTTCCAGAAAACCAAATGGAAGGGTTTTGGGGAGGACTAACCAGTTTCAAAAGCATTCTGGCCCAGTCAGGATCCCCCAAATAACTGGGATGAGTCCCCAAAAGGGCAGCATTGGTTTAGTTTAGCCCCATCTGGAGTTTCTAACACAACAGAATTGCTATGTGACAGAATGGCTTGTGTGTGGCCCAGAGGTGACCAAGAATGCTAACCCTCTCCTTAGAATTATGTTTTACTGTGATTCAAATACATTTAAAAATTTCAAAGAATACACAGATAAATATCCCAAGTAAGGCTGTTCCACAGAAATCAAGGACTTGGTCTGTTTTGTTTGCTATTGAACCTGTGGCATCACCGAATAGTTCATGACACATAGTAACTACTCATTAACGTCTTTTTCAAAGGATGAATTCCCAGGAAATACATTTTTGTCATTGTTGAATTAACCTTTCCCCTTCTTTCCTTCTCTACCCAATGAAATTGCATTTAAAGGAGAAATGCATTGTTTGATATCACTAGCAGTAGTCTCAGATATGGTAATAAGGAATGTATATTTTAAAATTGTGATTTTTATAAATTTCAAGTCACTTCAGTCGTGTCAGACTCTGTGTGACCCCATAGATTGCAGCCCACTAGGCTCCTCTGTCCCTGGGATTCTCCAGGCAAGAATATTGGAGTGGGTTGCCATTTCCTTCTTCAATGCATGAAAGTGAAAAGTGAAAGTGAAGTTGCTCAGTCGCGCCGGACTCATAGCGACCCCATGGACTGCAGCCTACCAGGCTCCTCCATCCGTGGGATTTTCCAGGCAAGAGTACCGGAGTGGGGTGCCATTGCCTTCTCTGAATCTGTATAACAGAAGCTGCTAATTACTGGTAATTGAGAAAACACAAGATTCTGATAATGTGGTAATTTAAGATGTATTTTAAAAGTACATTAACCCATACAAAACACAATAACATTTTACATATAATCTTGAGACTTTTATAGAAATTCATTTTCCCAAAATTTATTTTCCATGTAACTTAGGTTAAATAAAATCATAAGAATATGGATTCCACTAACTTAGAGTTTGTGACAATCCAAATACAGTATAAATATTAACTTTATACTTAGTAAAAAGTTTGAAGTCATCTATTCCTTTGTGAATACTGCAGGGTCTTATTTTGTTCTATTAATTAAGGGGTCAAAAAATGAAAGAGTCCTCAAATATGCCCAAATCTTATATTTTACCATGACTCTCTAATATGCAATTTGGCCAACTATGAATTAAAATAACATATTTCATTTTATCTGCTAATATCATTTTATTATTTTGGCTTTAATATGTATGACTCAGAATAAAATAACATGCTATCCTTTTAAATAATTTATGGTGTAACCTGGAAGAACAATGGACAATTGGAAATAAAGTCTAATTCTGTGTGACTTTAGCCAAGGCACTGAGCCTCTCTGTGCATCAGTTTTCATATCTTTTACACAGAGATGATAACACTAGTCATCACAGAAATGTCAAAAAGATCAAATAAGAATATACATATATAAGCATTCATTTGTTTTTAATTTTAAGAAGATTATAATTTGGAGCTTTTTTAAAAAAAAGATTGGCTTTCCCTCAAATATTCCGAATTAGTAAGGAACAGGCCTTAAGCCTGGTTCTACTTGGCTATCTTTTCTAAGTTTTTAGGTTTAAGATTTAATCATACCTGGTGGCAGCTGAGGTTATCATCTTGTTGGAATATTTCCTCCAAATCCAAATTGTTTCAACACAGTAAACACACACACACAAAATTATGTAAATGTGAAGCCTGTGAACACCATGATAATTTACTTCAACTTACTCTTTTTTCCTATGACCGTGGAAAAAACTGGCCCATTCAAAGCAAGTCTTTTTACTTCCAACCCAAAAAATGGAAGGAATACCAACTATGAGAGCCATCAGGTATTTCATCAGAAAGAGAATCAGGTCTGGACGACTCATTTGAGTAACCTACAAGAAGGGAAAGAAGAATATCATAAATATATAAATAGAAATTTCTCTTAAAGACCACTGTAAAATCTTTTAAATAAATAGTAAAATTATACAAGTCTGATGTTTGCACTTACTCAGTCCTGTAATTTTCTCATTATATGGAAAAGATACACTGCTGAAAATTTGACAATGACTATATATTTTATAGCCTGAGTTCTATAATTTTCTTGCTAGCCCATATTAGTCTAAAGAAAAAGATTACTAATATAGAAAATAAACCATGAATAGGAATAGAGGCTCAAATAATACCTATATTCTTCTCAGCCAATTTTGCTCATCCTATCATTGGTTATCACAATATACAATTAGGGAAGTGTTAATCATTTTCCCCCATTTTATTAGTTTCTGTTCTTTTATTTAATATGCTCCTCCTTTCATGTCTGCTTTGTTGGCTGTTTTCAAGCTTCCTCTTTAACCTATGAGTTATTTATAAGTACATTTTTTAGTTTCTATTCAGGTGAGTTTTTTTTTTAAGATTTCTTTTTATTGTTGATTTCAAATGAATTTATTATAGTCACAGAATGTAGTCTATTTGATTCTGGTTACCTTATATTTTGGAAACTTCTTCTGTGATTTAGGACATAGTCCATTTTTTAAAGTACTCCTTGTGTGCTCAGAAATAACGCTTACTCTCTGTTAGGTACAAAATTTTCTTTATGTATTAGACCAACTTTATTAGTTGTGTTGTTCAAATCTTCTATATAGGAATTCTCAAAGATATTGTAAGTCTGGTTCCATACCACCACAATAAACAAGTACCACAATAATGTGAGTCATGGGGATTATTTTGTTTCCCAGTACATATAAAACTTATGCTTATATTATAATGTAGAATGTAGTATCTACTCATAAGAGTCTAAGTAACAATGCTCATATCTAAATTAAAAAACATTTTATTGCTAAAAAATGCTAACCATCATGTGAGCCTTCAAGTGAGTCATACTCTTTGTTGTGGAGGGTCTTGCCTCAATGTTGAAGGCTGCTGACTGACCGGGGTGGTTTCTGTAGGATAGGATGACTGTGGAAATTTCTTTAAATAAGATAATAATGAAGTTTGCCGCATCCATTGACTCTTCCTTTCATGAAAAATGTCTCTGTAGCATGAATTACTGTTTGGTAACACTTTACCCAAAGTAGAACGTCTTTCAAAACTGAAGTCAATCCTCTCAAACCCTGCTTCTGCTTTATCAACTAAGTTTATGTAATATTCTAAATCCTCTGTTGTCATTTCATCAATCCTCGCAGCATCTTCACCAGGAGTAGATTTCATGTCAAAAAATCATTTTCTTAATGCTCACCCATGAGAAGCAACTCCTCATCCATTAAAGTTCTATCATGGGATTGAAGCAATTTAGTCACATCTTCAGGTTCCACTTCTAATTCTAGTTCTCTTGCTATTTTTCTACCACACTGGGTGTTATTTCCTCCACCAAAGTCTTAAAGCCCCGCAAGGCACCATGAGGGTTGGAATTAACTTATTTCAAACTCCTGCTAATATTTATATTTTGACCTCTTCTTTTGAATCATGAATATTCTCAATGGTATCTAGAATGGTAAACCCTTTCCAGGTTTTCATTTAACCACCCAAATCCATCAGAGGAATCACTATGGTAGTTATAGCCTAAAAATTTATTTCTTATGGGACTGCTCTGGCAGTCCAGTGGACAGAATTTGGCACTTTCACTGTGGTGGCCTAGGTTCAATCCCTGATCAGGAAACTAAGATCCTGAAAGCTGTGAGGTATGCCACTCTCAAAATATATTTCTTAAATAATGAAGCCTTGAAAGTTGAAATTACTCCTTGATCTGTGGACTGCAGAATGGATGTTGAGAAGGCAGGCATTAAACAACATTAACCATGTACATCTCCATCAGAGCGCTTGGGTGACCAAACGCATTGTCAATGAGCAGTAATATTTTCAAAGGACTCTCTTTTTTCTTAGCAGTAGTGGGCTTCAAATATTTAGTAAACCATGTTGTAAGCAGATGTGCTGTCCCCCATGCTTTGCTGTTCCATTTACAGAGCACAGGAAGAGAAGATTTAGCATAATTCAGAATGGCAAATGAGCATTCATTTTGTTGCTGTTCAGTTGCCAAGTCGTATCCTACTCTTGAAACCCCATGGACTATAGCCCACCAGGCTCGTCTGTCCATGAAATTTCCCAGGCAAGAATACTGGAGTGGGTTGCCATTTCCTTCTCCAGGGGATTTTCCTGACTCAGGGATCAAACCCATATCTCCTGGATTGGCAGGTAGATTCTTTACCACTGAGCCACCAGACCAGCTGCATTAGCCCCTAACAAGAGAGTCATCCTGCCCTGTGAAGCTCTCAAGCCAGGCAGTGACCTCTCCTCTCTAGCTATGAAAGTCCTAATGACATCTTCTTCCAATAGAAGACTGTTCTGTCTCCAATGAAAATCTGTTGTTTAGAACAACCACCTTCACAAATGATCTTAGCTAGATCTTCTGGATAACGTGCTGCAGCTTCTACATCAGCATTTGCTGCTCTGCCATGAACTCTGATGCTACAGAGATGACTTCTTTCCTAAAACTTCACGAAATCGACCCCTGCTAGCTTCAAACCTTTCTTCTGCAGCTTCCTCATCTCTCTCAGCCCTCACAGAATTAGAGTTAGGGCCTTGTCTTAGATTAGGCTTGGACTTAAGGGAATGCCATGACTGGCTGATCTATGCAGACCCCAAAACCTTCTCCATATCAGTAATAAGGCTGTTTTGTTTTCTTATCATTCATGAATTCACTGGAGTATCATTTTCAATTTACTTTAAAAACCTTCCCTTTGGATTCGCAACTTGGCTGCTGGGCTCAAAAAGCCTAACTTTTGGCCTGTTTCAACTTTCAACATGCCTTTTTCACTAAGTTTAATCATTTCTAGCCTTTGATTTAAAGTGAGAGGTATGCAACTCCTTTCACTTGAACCCTTAGCAGCCACTGTGAGGTTAGTTGGCCTGATTTCAATACCGTTGTGTCTAAGTCAACAGGGAGGCCCATGGAGAGCCTTTTATATGTAAACCCACCCCCAAAAATTGTGTGACTTGCTTTATTGTGATGTTTGCTTTACTGTAGTGGTCTGGAACCAAACCTGCAATAACTCAGAGAAATGCCTGTTATCCAAGTGTTACCAAAATGTGACACAGGGATATGAAGTGAGCAAATGCTTTTGGAAAAAAAGGCACCAACAGATTTGCTCAACACAGTGTTGCCATGAACCTTCAATTTGTAAAAACTGTGGTGTCTGCAAAACAAGAGTCCGAAATGAAGTACTTGGATGCAATCTCAAAAATGACAGAATGATCTGTTTGTTTCCAAGGCAAACCATTCAATATCACATTAATCCAAGTCTATGCCCCAACCAGTAATGCTGAAGAAGCTGAACAGTTCTAGGAAGACCTACAAGACCTTCTAGAACTAACACCCATAAAAGATGTCCTTTTCATTATAGGGGACTGGAATGCAAAAGTAGGAAGTCAAGAAACACCTGGAATAACAGGCAAATTTGACCTTGGAGTACAGAATGAAGCAGGGCAAAAGCTAATAGAGTTTTGCAAGAGAATGCACTGGTCATAGCAAACACCCTCCTCCAACGACACAAGAGAAGACTCTACACATGGACATCACCATATGGTCCATACCGAAATCAGATTGATTATATTCCTTGCAGCCTAAGATGGAGAACCTCTATACAGTCAGCAAAAACAAGACTGGGAGCTGACTGTGGCTCAGATCATGAATTCCTTATTGCCAAATTCAGACTTAAATTGACGAAAGTAGGGAAAACCACTAGACCATTCAGGTATGACCTAAATCAAATCCCTTACGATTATACAGTGGAAGTGACAAATAGATTCAAGGGATTAGATCTCATAGAGTGCCTGATGCAATCAACTATCAATGGAGGTTCGTGACACTATACAGGAGACAGGGATCAAGACCATCCAAAAGAAAAAGAAATGCAAAAAAGCAAAATGGCTGTCTGAGGAGGCTTTACAAATAGCTGTGAAAAGAAGAGAAGCGAAAAGCAAAGGAGAAAAGGAAAGATATAAACATCTGAATGCAGAGTTCCAAAGAATAGCAAGGGGGAGATAAGAAAGCCTTCCTCAGTGATCAGTGCAAAGAAATACAGGAAAACAATAGGATAGAAAAGACTAGCGATCTCTTCAAGAAAATTAGAGATACCAAGGGAACATTTCATGCAAAGATGGGCTCAATAAAGGACAGAAATGGTATGGACCTAACAGAAGCAGAAGATATTAAGAAGAGGTGGCAAGAATACACAGAAGAACTGTACAAAAAAGATCTTCACGACCCAGATAATCATGATGGTGTGATCACTCACCTAGAGCCAGACATCCTGAAATCTGAAGACAAGTGGGCCTTAGGAAGCATCACTATGAACAAAGCTAGTGGAGGTGATGGAATTCCAGTGGAGCAATTTCAAATTCTAAAAGATGATATTGTCAAAGTGCTGCATTCAATATGCCAGCAAATTTGGAAAACTCAGCAGTGGCCCCAGGACTGGAAAAAGTCAGTTTTCATTCCAATCCCAAAGAAAGGCAATGCCAAAGAATGCTCAAACTACTGCACAATTGCACTCATCTCACACACTAGTAAAGTAATGCTCAAAATTCTCCAAACCAGGCTTCAACAGTACTTGAACTGAGAACTCCCATATTCTCAAGCTGGATTTAGAAAAGGTAGAGGAACCAGAGATCAAATTGCCAACACCTGTTGGATCACTGAAAAAGCAAGAGAGTTCCAGAAAAACATCTATTCCTACTTTACTGATTATGCCAAAGCCTTTGTGTGCATCACCACAAACTGTGGAAAATTCTTAAAGAGATAGGAATACCAGACCATCTGACCTGCCTGTTGAGAAACCTGTATGCAGTCAGGAAGCAACCGTTAAAACTGGACATGGAACAACAGACTGGTTCCAAATAGGAAAAGGAGTTCATCAAGGCTGTATATTGTCACCCTGCTTACTTAACTTATATACATCATGAGAAACGCTGGGCTGGAAGAAACACAAGCTGGAATCAAGATTGCCGGGAGAAATATCAATAACTTCAGATATGCAGATCATACCAACTTTATGGCAGAAAGCAAAGAACTTAAAAGAGCCTCTTGATGAAAGTGAAACAGGAGAATGAAAAAGTTGGCTTAAAGTTCAACATTCAGAAAATTAAGATCACGGCATCTGGTCCCATCACTTCACTGCAAATATAGATGGGGAAACAGTGGAAACAGTGACAGACTTTATTTTTCTGGGCTCCAAAATCACTGCAGATGGTGACTGCAGCCATGAAATTAAAAATACTTACTCCTTGGAAGAAAAGTTATGACCAACCTAGACAGCATATTAAAAAGCAGAGACATTACTTTGCCAACAAAGGTCCGTCTAGACAAGGGTATGGTTTTTCCAGTGGTCATGCGTGGATGTGAGAGTTGGACTACAAAGAAAGCTAAGCATTGAAGAATTGATGCTTTTGAAGTGTGGTGTTGGAGAAGACTCTTGAGAGTCCCTTGGACTGCAAGGAGATCAAATCAATCCATCCTAAAGGAAATCAGTTCTGAATACTCATTGGAAGGACTGATGCTGAAGCTGAAACTCCAATACTTCGGCCACCTGATGCAAAGAACTGACTCATTGGAAAAGACCCTGATGCTGGGAAATATTGAAGGCGGGAGGAGAAGGGGACGACAAAGGATGAATTGGTTGGATGGCATCACCAAGTCAATGGACATGAGTTTGAGTAAACTCTGGGAGTTGGTGATGGACAGGGAGGCGTGGTATGCTGCAGTCCATGGGGTCACAGAGAGTCAGACACGACTGAGTGACTGAACTGTCGTGTCTGCAAAGCACAATAAAGGGAAGTGCAATAAAACCAGGTATATGTGTTTTCCTGACTACTTTTCTATTTGCCTATTTTTTTTTTTTTTTAAGGATATGTATTTATTTGGCTCCATCAAGTCTTAGCTGTGGTGTGTGGACTTGGTTGCTCTGCGGCACATGGAATCTTAGTGCCCTGACCAAGGATCAAACTCATGTCCCCTGCACTGCAAGGGGATTCCTAACCACTGGACCGCCAGGTAAGTCCCTACCTATCTGTTTTAATAGAGATATGCTAAACTGTGGGCTCATCAGTTTTCCTTCTAATCCTGTCATCTTTCACTTTTAAGTCTATGTTAGGTGTTATATAAATGCTCTAGCTGCCCAACATACTTTAGTGCTCACTTTAAACAGTATTTTATCTGACTTTAATACTGCCACACCCGTTTTTTTTCTTCATCATACCATCACCTTTTTCAAGTGTATCTTTTCCTATTTACCAATGTATTTCTTTCAAGCCTGTTTGCGCTATACTACTGTTTTTAAACAATATATAGTTTCCTCCTACCAAAGTATAAACTCAATGAGGAGTTTTGTCCCCCAGTGGTCTTATTCCCAGAGCCTAGATCAGTGTCTGGCACGTAGCAGGTGCTCAAAAAATACATACATACATTTACAATATATACTTTTACGTGGCTTTATGAGAAAAAGTTATAGTTAAAAGTATTCAGCACTTCCATCTTCTTGAACAAGACTATGCTCCTAGCACACTTTAGCTACCTAATACTCCTTGTTATCATTTTCCAGAGACTCAGAATAACCTTTACAAAAGTAATTGGTCTTGTTATTATCATTGTTAAGTGACTTTGCCAAAAAGTACACCCTCATCCTATCTTGGGGTTCTCTTTTCTTTCTGCTAAAGGATGCTCTTTAGAAATTCTTATAGATAGGGTATGCTAAATTATTTTAGTCTGCCCCAAAATGTCTTTATCTTGTCCTCAATCTTCAGTGGTATTTTAGATGGATAAAGTTATCATTACTCAGCATTTTAAAGACATTAGTTCATTATCTTCTAGCTGTCCCTGTTGCTGTTGAGAAGCCTGCACAGTTGATAATCTGTTGGAGATTTCTTCTCTATGGTAGCTTTTAAATGTCTCTAGCCTTCTGTCTTATAGTTGCAAAGAATGTTTCTCATTGTGATTGGTTTTTACTTGTCCCGCTTAGTATGCAGAGAGTAATTTTAATGTGCGGTTTCAAGTTTTCGGTTCTGAAAACTTCAGGATGTAGTTCTTTAGTTATCATTTCTTAGTCATTTTTACAGCCCCTTGTTCTAGAACTTCCATTAGATGTAAACTGAAGTTTTTCAACCTATTTTTAATATCTCTTAATGGCATAATTATATAATTTTGAGTATTTTAAGTCTCTATTATGCATTCTGGGTGATCCAAAGAGTTAGAACAATTTTCCACTTTGCTAGTTCTCTCTTTAATCATGTCTACTTTAGAATTCATTCCATCTATTGACTTAATTCCTATAACTACATTTGTAGGCAAATTGGCTTTTATGTTTGTCTATTCTTATTTCACGTCTGCTAATTTATCATAAGTTCTTATTCTTTTAAAGTGCTTTTTATTATTTATCTATTGAAGAATCCTAAACATACATATTTTTAAAACAAGTCTTTAGAAAATTATTACTTTCTATTTATTGCTTTTATTACATTTGGGAGTGAATCGGTCTCCTGACTGTTGATTTTATTGAATGACTTTTTAGGTTTAGCTTTTTTCTTTAATTATGCTTTGGAATTTCTGTTTACAGATCTTGAGTAAGAGAGTTTTCTCTCTCTCTCGTTCTCTCTCCCTCACTCCCCCTATTTATCCACCACGTTTCATTCATTTTTGTCTTTACCAATACCCATGGGGCCCTGGACTTTCCTGGTGGCTCAGATGGTAAAGTGACTGCCTACAATGTGGG
This sequence comes from Bos indicus, assembly GCF_029378745.1. Classification (NCBI taxonomy): domain Eukaryota; kingdom Metazoa; phylum Chordata; class Mammalia; order Artiodactyla; family Bovidae; genus Bos; species Bos indicus. Next base: position 10,011,518 of record NC_091767.1, read on the forward strand.
AGACCCGGGTTTGATCCCTGGGTCGGGAAGATCCTCTGGAGAAGGAAATGGCAATCCACTCCAGTACCTTTGCCTGGAAAATCCCATGAAGGGAGGATCCTGGTGGGCTACAGTCCATGGGGTCGCACAGTCAGACATGACTGAGCAAATTCACTTTACTTTATGGGGCCCTAGTTAAAAACCAGGTCTAATATTATGACTGCACACTCCAGCCATTATCAGCTACCATAGACTCAGCTACTGAGTCATTACAGTTTGGCCCTCTCACATCTTTAGACAAATATTTTTAAGTATTTTTAATGCTAAATGCAGCTTCAGGAAAGAGTTGGTTGCACATTTTATATAAACTTTCTTTTAGGAGCAGTAGAGTCCCATTTCCAACCCCTACTTTTAACTGGTAAGTCTAGTTCTAGTCCTCTGACTCCCACGCAACAGTTTTACTTCTGTATACCCACAGAAACTGAATGCCCTAGCCACCCCAGCCACTTCAGACCTGGATTCTAGTAGCCCACGTTTTTATCTCCAATCATTTTGCATTTCTATTCTACAAATTAGCTTATTTTGTGTTTTACGCTGACTCTGTTTAAAAATTCCCTTATTACACTTTAGCTCTAACTGGCACATGATTATAGCTGTATTGGTCCATACAGTCAAAGATATGGTCTTTCTAGTACTCATGTACAGCTGTGAGAGTTGGACCATACAGAAGCCTGAGTGCTGAAGAAGTGATGTTTAGTTCATTGTGGTGTTGAAGAAGGCTCTTGAGAGTCCCTTGGACTACAAGGACATCAAACCAGTAAATCCTAAAGGAAATCAATCCTGAGTATTCATTGGAAGGACTAATGCTGAAGCTGAAGCTCTAATACTTTGGACACTTGATGTGAAGAACTGATTCACTGGAAAAGACCCTGATGCTGAAAAAGAGTAAAGAGAAAAGGAGAAGCGGGTGGCAGAGGATGAGATGGTTAGATAGCATCACTGACTTAATGGACATGAAGTTGAGCAAACTCTTATGACACAGTGGAGGATGGAAAACCTGGTGAGCTGCAGTCCATGGGGTTGCAAAGGGCCAGACATGACTTAGCAAATGAACAACAACTACTCACAGATGACAATACCATTTACTGAATGGAAAGAATTGGGGATGGAAAGCAGGAACAGGTTTTAAGAAGAAAAATTAAGAATTGTATTTTAGACATGTTAAGTTGGAAATGTCATATAAACAGATACATGTCTGGAGTTCAGAAGAAAAGTTGACCTATATAATCCAAAATATGGGACTGGATAAGTTTACCCAGAAAAGGAAGAGAGGAGAAAAAGGGAACCTGGGAGAGAAACCGCATCTGATGACTCCTACAGTACTTTTAAACCGCATTGTATTATCTTTCATAAATTAGAAATACTGTCCATATATCACAAATGCTTGAATTAAAGAAGTGCTAAAAACAAAATGAGTAATAACGCAACAACCAAAACCTTCAATTAGGCAAGACAGTAAGAGGAGAATTGGAGGACAGAGGGTTGTAACATGGGACATTTTGTATTATAAGGTTCTGGTTAAAGACAAATCCCTAAGGAAGACAAGTCAGTACCTGCCATGATAACGATACAGTGAGAAAGCAACTCAAGCTAAACAGAAACAGACTCATAGACTTTGAAAACACAGTTACAAAAAGGGAAAGGTGGAAAGGAGGGATAAATTGGGTTTGGGATTAACATATACACATTACTATATATAAAACAGGTAATCAACAAGGACCTACTGTACAGGGAACTGTACTCAATATTCTGTAATAACCTATATGGGAAAAGAATATGAAAAAAATGGATATATGTATATGGATAACTGAATAGCCTTGCTGTACACCTGAAACTAACACAATATTATAAATCAACATTACTCCAATAAAAAATAAAGTTAAATTAAAAAAACACCACCTTATCAGTTGAAAAGCCTCATCTGATATATTTCTTTGGTCTTTTTACTGGGAACTGAAGGAGAATCCCCAGCAAAAAAGGCAGACAATCAGCCTCCACTGCTATCCTTATATCTTGGTCATTGTCCTTTTTCTACAACTGCCTGCCTCGCTGTGAATAGCCTACTTTTACTATCTTTTCAACAACCAATCTCCATTAACACCACTCTAATTTCAATCAACAGAATTTTGCAATGTGACTTTATTTGATCAAAATATGGAAAATATTTTCCCAATTTAGATCCATCATCTACCAAAGACCCTGGAGCTTAAATTCTTTTTAATCAAATAGAAAAAATTATTCATGCTAAAGGGGGGGAAAAAAGCCTCACAGAAGAAGAAAAACACCAAGGACATATGTATGGTTATTGTGGTGGCCTAAATTCGATTATTGTTTCTGAGACTTTGGCTTTGAATCAGGTAGGCAGAGTCTTTGGCGTCTTTCCCAATCAAGTGGAATCTATTCTGTACTAATGAGACCTACGCTGTATTAGATTTGCTATCATTAAAAAAAATTCATTACAAAATGTTGGTTTATGGTCATCGAAAGCCCACATAAAAATAAACTTCTGATCAGGCTCATCCATGTTGATAACTGACTACAGTTCTGGAATTAAGTCTTCTGATTTCAAATTTTGTGCCCTACTACACTGCATAGCTTTGTCTGCCTTGAAAACTCACTTACTCACCCTATCAGATATAAAGACCTATCAGAATTAGGACAATGGCAGAAGATCAAGACAAGGATAGAAAATGGACTGCAGAATAGAATAGCAAAATAAGTTGCACAAGTGAAAAGTAGATACTGTATGACACAGGTAGCATCACAAATCAGTGGAGAAAGGATGGACTAGTCATAAACAGTGCTAGCTAGACATCTACGTAGTTTTAAAATGATATCACCTCTGCATTCCAGATATAAAAATAAACTGTAGATAAAAAAATCCAAATCTGAGAAGCAAAACTTTAAAACTGTCTAAAGAAAACAAAGGAGAATATTATTTGCAATCTTTGAGTAGAGATTTCTTAAACAACTTAAAAAAAAAGAAAAATAATAATACATATTAAAATTTTAACCAAAGTTAGACTTTATCTGTAATGCATAAAACTGATTAAGAAATTATACCAGAATATATTTACCAGAATATACTGTTATATACACAAGTACTTCACAGAAGAGGATATCTAAATAATAAGTTATTTAGCTATTATAAATTATATATGTAAGAAAAAGGAAGTTCAATTTCACTAGTAATCAGGGAAATACAAATTAAAATAGCAATGAGGATTGTCAATAAGATTGGGAAAATTTTAAATGTGATGGTGAGCATGTAGAACAATGAGAACTCTCTGCACTTCCATATGAGGTTCTAAATTGTACAGCAACTTTGGAAAACAATTTGGCAACATCTGGTAATGCTGAAGATTCACAAGATCTAACTGTTACATTTTCAGTTATATATTCTAGAGAAGCTCACATAGATGCACAATATTCATAGCAGCATTATTTATAACAGAGTAAAAACAATGTGTAACCTAAATATCCATTAACATAAACAAATTTGATATATTCATACAACAGAACGCTGAACAGCAAAGACAGCAAATAAACACACACTGTACATATTACCATAGATAAATATCATAAAAATGATGAATGACAAAAACAAGCTGCAAAAATACATGCAGTTTTGACACTGCAAAGTTTTAAAAGACTTCAACCAATACAATATATTGTTTAGGTAAATACATATAAGTGTAAATACACAATAACACCAAGTTCTGGATAATGATAGTTTACAAAGGAGATTCAATCAGGGAGGGGGATCTGGTGTTTTGTGTTTCATTTATTAAATGAGTGATAAATCTATTGCTGTTCAATGTATTATTCTTTATAATATACATGTATATGTATATGACATATTGGGTTGGCCAAAAATTTGTTTAGATTTTTCAGTTCAGTTCAGTTGCTCAGTCGGGCCTGACTCTTTGTGACCTCATGGACTGCAGCACACCAGGCCTCCTTGTCCATCACCAACTCCCAGAGTTTACTCAAACGCATGTCCATTGAGTTGGTGATGCCATCCAACCATCTCATCCTCTGTCATCCCCTTCTCCTGCCTTCAATCTTTCCCAGCATCAGGGTCTTTTCCAATGAGTCAGTTCTTCGCATCAGGTAGCTGAAGTATTGGAGCTTCAGTTTCAGCATCAGTCCTTCCAATGAATATTCAGGACTGATTTCCTTTAGGATGGACTGGTTTGATCTCTTTGCTGTCCAAGGGACTCTCAAGTGTTTTCTCCAACACCACAGTTCAAAAAAGCATCAATTCTTCAATGCTTAGCATTCTTTATAGTCCAACTCTCACATCCATACATGACTACTGGAAAAAATCATAGCTTTGACTAGATGGACCTTTGTTGGCAAAGTAGCCACCTAGGAAGGTCATAACTTCTCTTCCAAGAAGTAAGCGTCTTTTAATTTCATGGTTGCAGTCACCATCTGCAGTGATTCTGGAGCCCCCAAAAATAAAGTCTCCCACTGTTTTCATTGTTTCTCCATCTATTTGCCATGAAGTGATGGGGCCAGATGCCATGATCTTAGTTTTTTGAATGTTGACCCTCAAGCCAACTTTTTCACTCTCCTGTTTCACTTTCATCAAGAGGCTCTTCAGTTTTTCGCTTTCTGCCATAAGGATGGTGTCATCTGCATATCTATCTGAGGTTATTGATATTTCTCCTGGCAATCTTGATTCCAGCTTGTGCTTCCTCCAGCCCAGCATTTCTCATGATGTACTCTGCATATAAGTTAAACAAGCAGGGTGACAATATACAGCCTTGATGTACTCCTTTCCTGATTTGGAACTAGTCTGTTGTTCCATGTCCAGTTCTAACTGTTGCTTCTTGACCTGCATACAGATTTCTCAAGAGGCAGGTCAGGTGGTCTGGTATTCCCATCTCTTTCAGAATTTTCCAGAGTTTGTTGTGATCTACATAGTCAAAGGCTTTGGCATAGTTGATAAAGCAAAAATGGATGTTTCTCTAGAACTCTCTTGCTTTCTTGGTGATCCAGCGAATATTGTCAATTTGATCTATGGTTCCTCTACATTTTCTAAATTCAGCTTGAACATCTGGAAGTTCGTGGTTCATGTACTGTTGAAGCCTGGCTTGGAGAATTTTGAGCATTACTTTACCAGTGTGTGAGATGAGTGCAGCTGTGTGGTAGTTTGAGCATTCTTTGGCATTGCCTTTCTTTGGGATTGGAATGAAAACTGATCTTTTCCAGTCCTGGGGCCACTGTTGAGTTTTCCAAATTTGCTGGCATACTGAGTGGAGCACTTTCACAGCATCATCTTTTAGGATTTGAAATAGTTCAAATGGAATTCCATCACCTCCACTAGCTTTGTTCATAGTGATGCTTCCTAAGGCCCACTTGACTTCGCATTCCAGGATGTCTGGCTCTAGGCTGGTGATCACACCATCGTGATTATCTGGGTCAGATTTTTCAGTAACTTTTCAGGGAAAATTCAAATGAACTTTATGATCAACCCAATATATACATGCATATAAATGTGTATGTGTGTGTGTGTGTTTGTATAAATACCTGTATGTCAGAAATAGTTATAATTAAAAAAAGAATATAGGACAAAAAGGCAGTCAAGGCTCCCATAATTTCAATATACCTTGCTACTTTCAGAGAGGCAGTAGTTTTGAAATTAAGCCTCACTAGGTAAGGTAAATAGAGAACTAATTAGTAATTCACCTCTTTAACAAGATCTGTACCTATCAATCTATCTTCCTTTTATTCTAAGTTTACCTTCTCCCATTATTGGACCACCAATTTGTTTGTAACCCAGTGAAAAACAGTAAGCTGGGATTTCAACTTCCAAGCTTTCTTTCGATCAATAGGGGAAATGACAAAATATAAACTCCACACTACAGATATTTTGCAAATAATCTCATTTTCTTTTCCAAGCACTGAGACTACCTTAAAAGAATGTTGTCTTCTAAATTCAAGAATGGCTAATGGCAATGAGGAAAGTTAATTTAGATCCTAATTGACTTTACCAGTGACTGCTGTAAACTGTGGGTGATGTCAACTTTTTGATAAATAAAAGATAAAATTTAATGATTAAATAATTAATTTTTACTCCCATTATCTAAGGAATAGACAATTTTCCAAGTAAAAGACTAACCAGGGAAAAAGATGAGAAAATGGTTTTCAGTAAACCGAGAGGAAATAAAGGAGAGCATGACTGATTAGGAAGAAACTGACTGGTACACAGCATACATTCTCAGAGTCACCACAAAATAGTAACATTGCAAAGATTTATTATGACATCTGGATATACTGTGCCTATTATTTAATGAACCTCATGGAAAACTCATAAATTAGGTAAGAAAAGGCTTAAAGCCAAAATTCACTCAAGAAGTTAAAATGAAAACAAAAATAATAATTACCTCAATTCTATTCCCTTGCTTTGATGACATTATGAAATAGAAAATATTACTTCTTCAGAAGTTACATTTGATTAAGCAAAGGACAACATCTTGAACTTTCATCCTAATTATAGTGAGGGGATCACTCTTATGTCACTTTAATCTTATGAACTAGAAATAGCTAGAAAACAGAACAGTATTCTGTACATATATACTTTACAACAATGGATGCAATAACTGGGAAACAAATAATTAAAAACTGAAGAATTTACACTTAATCTTGATGTACATAAAGAACTATTAATCGGAATTCACAGTAAAATAATGCTCATTCATCAAGTGAAAAGCATAACCTTTCTTTTTCGGATTAAAGTAATAAACTGCTATTTTCTCAAAACAAATCAAACTGAAGGTGAGTAATTTTGAAAATTTCCATTCTCTAAATACAAACTGAAAATTAACCAGGAAAAAATTTAAATTAGCTTAATGAAACAGAAAACATAGCTTAGACTTTCCTAAACATTACAATAATAGATCAACTTCCTCAGCCCTGAAAAAACTATGGAAAGATTATGTTAGAGGGAAGACTATGTTCAGAAATGAGTTCTTTGAAACTCCACAAAACTGTCCTATAATCTCATGATTTACAATAAGAAAATAAGGCATTAGTGGAAAAAAACTGAAGACAAATAAATGGAAAGATTTCCATTCTTAAAGATGGAAAAAATCAATATTGTTAAAATATCTGTACTACCCAAACCAATCTACAAATTCTTTGCACTGCTATCAAAATTCCAACAGCATTTTTCACAGAAATAGGACAAATCCTAAAATTTATATGGAACAACAAAAGATCCAAACAGCCAAAGCAATCTTGAGAAAAAAGAACAAAGCTGGCAGTATCATTCATGCTCCTTGATTTCAAACTGTATTACAAAGCTATAGTAATCAAACAACATGAGAGTCCAAAAATAAACACATGCATATATGGTCAATTAATTTTTGATAGAAGAGCCAAGAAGACACAATAAGGAAAAAACAGTCTTTTCAATAAATGATGTTGGAAAAGTTGGACACCACATGTCAAAGAATGAAACTGGACTACCATACACAAAAATTAATTCAAAATGGATTAAAGACCTGAACACCCAGAAGAAAACAAATAGCAAGCTCCTTGACATCAGTCTTAGTAATGATTTAAAAAATTTTTTTGGATACAAAAAGTAAAGGTGACAAAAGTAAAAATAAACAAGTGGGACTATATCAAACCAAAAAGCTTCTGCACAGCAAAGGAAATCATCAACCCAATGAAAAGGCAACTAACTGATTGGGAGAAAATATCTGCGAATCATATATATGTTAAGGAGTTATTTTCAAAAGATATAAAGAACTCATACAATTTCAATGTAAAAAACCCAAACAATCCAATTTAAAAATGGGCAAAAGTTCTGAATAGACATTTTTCCAAAGACAACACACAGATGGTCAACACATACCTGAAAAGGTGCTCAGGATCTCTAACCTTCAGGGAAACACAAATCAAAACCACAATATCACCTCACAACTGACAGAATGGCTATTACCAAAAAGATAAGCCATAACAAGCATTGATGAGGATGTGGAAAAAAGTGAACCACTGTACACTGCTGGTGGGAATGAAGAGTGGTATAGCCACTATGGAAAAAGAGAATGGCGATTCCTCAAATAATAAAAAAAAGAACCACCATATGACCCAACAATTCCACTTTGGGGTATTCAAGAAAACAAAAACACAAACTTGAGAAGATATTCGCACCTCATGTTCACTGCAGCATTAGTCACAACAGCCAAGACATGGAATCAACCTAAGTGTTCACTGATGGCTGAACAGATAAAGAAAATGTGGTATACATATACAATGGAATACTATTCAGCTGTAAAAGATGTCATTTTGCCATTTTGTGACAATATGGATTGACCCTGAAGGTGTGTGCTAAGGGAAATTAAGTCAGAGAAAAGCAAATACCTTATAATCTCATTTAGATAATCTTAAATCCCCCCCCACCTCAAAAAACCCACCAAACTTACAAAGAGAACAGACTGGTGGTTGCCAGAGGCAAAGGGTAGGCAATGGATGAAATGGGTGAAGGTGGTCAAAAGGTACATATTTCAAGCCATAAGAGAAATGAGGTATAAGAATTTAATGTACAGCTTGGTGTCTGTAGTTAATAATACTGTACTATAGTTTTGAAAGTTGCTAAGAGTAGATTTTAGAAGTTCTTATCACAAGAAAAAAAACGTTTTAACTATGTATGGTGATGGATGTTAAGATTTATTACAGTGATCACTTGCAATATATACAAATATCAAATCATTATGCTGCACACCTGAAACTAGTAATATGTAAATTACACCTCAATCAAAAAAACAAAACTAATCTCCAGAGAGTGGGGCATAGTTCTTGGGGGATTAGCCTACTGTGTTCTCTCTTTGCCTGGCAAAGTAATAAAGCCACTCTTGCCTTCTCCTCCATAAAAAGAAAAAAATCTAATCTCACATTTTATAATACTTGAAATAATAAACAATTTGCATCTTGGAAAAAAATAGGCACAACTAAACTGTCTAGTTTTATGATATCATATTGTGAAACACCAGAATCACTTTCCAGAAAACATGCAAGGTTCTATTAATCATATTCACATCTTTAAAACATACTTTGCCTTTTCAATTAGTTCTAGGCCAAGGCTAGGAAAGCTCCATGAACTTTTTATTAAGAATATGACATGCATGAAACATGGTTTTATGGTTCCAATTTATGTTATAAAGCAAAAAATATGATATTCAGTAGCAAAATTATGGAAAATTATTCTTTCTGGGTCTTAAGGTCCTAAGAAGGTTATGGAGAGAAGGGAACTAAATTTAGTGACCTCTTAGTGTGTGACAGGCTCTTATAATTATGACTTACTTTTCAAAACCATGTGGAAAAAGAAACTCTGGAAATACATTCAAGAAATTATTGATATATTTGGTGGTTACTGGTAGAGATGGAGAGGGGGCAAAAATTGAGAACATGAGAAACAAGAGTAGGAACAATGCTTCTCAATATATGTTTACTATTTTTAACGTTATAAACATTACAAATCACCTATCCAAAAAAGTAAATTTAAAAAAAAACATCAGAAAATTTTAAAACCCTTAAGAACAAGAGGCCTATGAGAAGAGCAAAAAAAAAAAAAACCAAAAGAGGATGGGGAGCAGGCATTTGTCAGGGGTCCCAGATCATCTGATACAGCTGATTACAGCATTAACCCAATTCTGGTCTATATATGTATTTTTTTTTGGTGTATTTTTTTTCTCTATAGGTCTTTAGATGTTTTTTAAAACCCCAAAGTACACACTGTTGTTGGTATTTTATAGAAACATTTATTTAGCTTTACATATATGTTTACAACTTTACTTCATTTCTTCTTGCATCTCCTACTATCTATGAGATTATTTTCATTCTTCTTGAAATATAACCTTTAGTAGTTCGTACAAATCTTTTGGTGGTAAACTCAGAGTTTTTGTTTATATGTAAATGGCTTTATTTCATCTCTATTCTTGAGAACAAATCGGCGTTTTCCAGAACATGCAGAGATGAAGTTTGGGGTGTGAGATATTTATTCGGGAACAGTATCTACAATTGGACAGAATAAAGTGACCTGCCATGCATTCTCAGAAAAGTCTCAGCCAAACTGGTAGGGAGTTCCAGAGCAAATAAGGACCATCAGAGGGTCCTATGCTGGGCCAACGGCAAAGCCTTCTTAGCCCACCTAAGAATTGCTGGTTGCAGGCCCACCTCAGATAAGGCAGCTTTCCACCTGAAGGATGTCTACCGACCCCACTCCCTGCAGCTGAGAGGCTTGTCCTTCTGTGAAGGCAATCTGGCCACGCATCCCCACAAGAGTTTTACATGGTACAAAATTCTGGTTGAAAAGTTTTTTTTCTCTCAACATTTAGAAGATACCGTTTCCTGGCTTTTGTTATTGTTAAGAACTCTGCTGTCATTCTAACTGTTGGTCTTCTTTAGAAGATCCCTTTTCTGAGACTGTTTTTTATGACTCCTCTCTTTGGAGTTCTGCAGTTTCACTGAAGTGTGGATTTCTTTTTACTTATCCTGCTAGTGGTATACAGTTCCTCCTTGGTCTGTGAATTCACGTGTTTAGCAGTTGTGGAAAATCTGTAGTCATTATCTCTTTAAATATTGTCTCTCCTAGACTCTCTCAATTCCCTCCCTCCTGGAAATCTAATTATTGGGTTGTCCAAAAAGTTCATTCACATACAGAAAGCCCATATCATCTTGTGGCCAACCTCATACACTCCTATTCGACCTTCTCATTCTGCCATTTCTCTTAACATCACTTTCACATTTTCCTTGTCTCTCTTATGGCATTCCGGATAGTTTTATTTTCACCTACTACCAGTTCATTACATTTCTCTTCAAACAGCAGCCTAAATTGCTGTTTCATATTAAATATTTCAGGAATTCTATCAAATGAGTTTCCATTTCAAAATTTATGTTTCTAGATTTTTAAAAAAATCTATTATTTCAAGTAATTTTTGTAGATTGGTAACCTGTGACTGTATTTCCTATTTCTATAAACATTACATACTTACATATTCTATCATTCAGTAATTGACAATTTCAGTATCTGCAGTTCTATTGATTCTGTGACTCACAGTCATAGTGGCTTGTTTTCTCATGTGTTTGGTAGCTTTATATTTTGAGCTCTTTGGTGAATCAATCAGTAGGAATCCTGGAGAAAGTATTGTTCTAGCTGACTGATAGGAGGCACAACTAACCTGCCAACACTTCAGTCTATGGCCCTGGTGATTTAGGCTAGCAAGGGAGTTCTTGGCTCCCTTTCTCAACTTACCAACTGGCCCAAGGTTCACCTTTCACCAATAAATAGCAACCACACTTGTGTGACCTTTCCCATCTCATCCACCTAAGAGCCCCTGCTTGATGAGCCAGCCCTATAGCTCTTTATTGGGCTGGTCCCAATTCATAATAATTTTTGAAGTGGGGGACTCTTTGGAGATCTCTCCTCAATCAGGCTAGATCTATGATATCTCATTTAGTGAGTTCTTTCCAGATTTAACTAGTTCAGACTTTGCTGATGTTCCTACTCAGACATATTATCAGAAGTCATACTGAGGAAACCTGAGTATATTTAATTATTTTCCTAATGTTCTACTTTAAGACAAACTTCTTAGCTCTTTAACAAACAGTATTAATGAACTCAATGACCTTAACCAGTTACAGTGTGCATCGTCATGTCAAACTCCTTGCCACCCCACGGACTGTAGCCTGTCAGGCTCCTCTGTCCATGGAATTTTTCAGCAAAGAATACTGGAGTGAGTTGCCATTTCCTCCTCCAGGGAATCTTCCCGACCCAGGAAGATTAAACCCATATCTCTTGCATCCCCTGCACTGCAGGTGGATTCTTTACTACTAGTGCCACTTGGGAAGCCAAATTACCTTAACACATTTTATAAAATCACTGATAAAATATATATGATTCACTAGAGGGGTTACCCCGGTGGCTCAGCAGTAAAGAATCTGCCTGCAGTGAAGAAGATGCAGGAGACCCAGGTTCAATTCCTGGTTTGGGAAGATCCCCAACCCACTCCAGCTTTCTTGCCTGAAGACTCCCATGACAGAGGAGCCTGGCGGGCTACAGTCCATGGGGTTGCAAAGAGTCAGACATAACTGAAGCGACTGAGCAGGCAGGCAGGCAGAGGAAATAAAATAGAAGACTTCATATTCAACATGATCAGGTAGGTGGTTAGTAGTCTGTGGAATCAGAAATACAATTCACACCTTAGCTTTATCACTTACTTTAAGAATCTAGATAAGTTGTATTTAATTATAAGACTCAGTTCCTCATTTGTAAAGCAGAATACAATCTTAGTGTGCTACTGTGAGAATTAAAGGAGATGATGTGTATAAATTCACTGACTACAGAATCTGATGCACAGTACATACTTAGAAACTAGAAGCTTCTATGACCATTACATTATGTTGTTTCTATTTTACTATTCCCATAAACTACTCAAATTTTTCCTTGACTCAAATTTTTCTGGTGTGGTATGATTTCAAAGACAACTGGAAATAAGATTTATTGGCATATCTTTATTATAGTGATGTACTAGAATTTTATTGAGTATTTTTAATACCATTATGTAATAGAGTAAAATGATGATCCTCAAAAGCAGTAATGAGAATGAAACAGTGACAAATTCCATGGGACAGAAAAGTGCCATAGGTCACCAACCACTGTAATAAGAGAATTATCAAAGGTGACAGAGAATAATGCTTGCTGTAGTTCAGAAGCTGGCAAACTACAACCTACGGAGCAAATCTGCCCCAATTATGTCACTGTAAACAAAGTCTTACTGAAACACTTGCAGTTGTTCATGTATTGTCAGTGGCTGCTTTTCTGTGATTGCGGTTTCCATTATGTCCAGCCTCTGACAGATAAGGATAAGAAGCTTATGGAAGCTTCTCTTCCTCAGGAGAGACTGACTGTGGGGGAAACTGTGTCTTGTTCTTGATTGGTAGGGCCATACTCAGTTAATCTTGAATCCAATTTTCTGTCGATGGGTGGGGCTGTGTTCCTGCCCTGTTGTTTCACCTGAGACCAAACCATGGTGGAGGTAATGAAGATAATGGCGACCTCCTTCAAAAGGTCTCGTACATGCATTGGCACACTCAGTGCCCCCCCAATCCTGCAGCAGGCCACTGCCAACCCACACCTCCGCCAGAGACTCCTGGACAATCACAGGCAAGTCTGGGTCAACTCTCTTGTGGGGTCACTGCTCAAAGCTATGGTTTTCCCTGTAGTCATGTATGGGTGTGCAAGTTGGACTATAAAGAAAGCTGAGCGCCAAAGAATTGATGCTTTTGAACTGTGGTGTTGGAGAAGATTCTTGAGAGTCCCTTGGACTGCAAGGAGATCAAACCAGTCAATCCTAAAGGAAATCAATTCTGAATATTCATTGGAAGGACTGATGCTGAAGCTCCAATACTTTGGGCACCTGATGAGAAGAACTGACTCATTGGGAAAGACCCTGATGCTGGGCAAGATTGAAGGCAGGAGGAGAAGGGGACGACAGAGGATGAGATGGCTGGATGGCACCACTGACGCGACAGACATAAGTTTGAGCAAGCTCTGGGGGTTGGTGATGGACAGGGAAGCCTGGTGTGCTGCAGTCCATGGGGTTGCAAAGAGTCGGACCCAACTGAGCGACTGAACTGACTGATAGCTGCCTTTGCACTACACCAGCAGAGCTGAGTTGTTGCAACAAAAAGCAAATGGCTGGCAAAGCCTAAAATATCTACTATATGACCTTACAGAGAAAGTTTGCTGTGCCCCTGCTGTAGACTATGGCAAGAACACTGAATTTTTCCTAAACACGTATAAATCATTTGTACACTAGATAGTATACATTGGAAGATAGTGAAGGACAGGGAAGCCTGGCATGCTGCAGTTTATTTGGGGTCACAAAGAGTTGGACACAACTTAACGAATGAACACCACCACCACCACCAGATATATCTGCAGTTAAGACTAAAACGGAACTCACGGCTTAGGCTATTTAGTCTGTTTAGCAGAGGCCAAAATAACTTGTATATTTTAAAGTGTTTATCCAAAACTGCCCCTTAATAGCATTTTACAGTCTGTACATAACAGTATGAATACTTTAAAAATAAATTTAATATTCTATACTTCTAAAATATAATATTTCAAAATATTTTCCTATAAGAAACTTAGAATATTTGTTCAGTAACTCTCCATCTTTCCCTCTATTACAGGCACTGAACAACTTTGAAGAAAAAGCAGTTTGGTGCTAGGAAGTCACAGGCAGTATACTTACCACTTTAAAGATGAGTAGCAGGAAAAAAGAAAAGATTAGTAGTACGTATTATATATTTATTGAGAATTATTTGCTGTCACTAACGTTGGAAGGGTGAAACATACCCATTTCCTTATGGTCCTTTCATAAACAATGTTGATTCTTTTTGGTATTGTCTGGTAAAGAGGAAACATTCTTATCAGAAAATGAAGCTAAAATCTTAAGTTAGATATCATGTTATCTTCTATTTTTGTATGTTTCTGAATCAAGATTAGATAAACAACAGACGGGCTGCCTTCTGTGGCTGAAAATAGAAATAACGGGTTTTTTGTTTGTTTTCTACACAAATAATTTTTTTTTTAATTCTACAAACGGCTCTAATGTGAACTTGACAGTTTAACTAAGCTGCTTCTATTACGGTAACACATTTCTATTATTGAAACACAGGTTCTAGTATCAAAATTCCTTGGGACTTACTTCATTGGATTAGATGGATGAAAGAGAAAAAAATGAAGGGAGAAACCTTAGGAAAGGAAACAGTTTCTTTTGAAAATCAATGTTTAAAAGACAAAATGATGATTCTAATACAGAATATAAGAACAATTCTTTTTTAAACCTCAGGAATTATGTACTTGCAACCACAGAATAATGAAATTTTTCTTTGTGCAAGGCATTCTAGTAAGAGGCTTAACTTCATTTTCTCATTTAATCTTCACAGCCACCTATGAGGTAGATATTACTATATTTAACATATTATTCCTTATATTTTACATGAGGAAACTGAGACTCAGTGTTACAGACAGGACTTTAAACCTCAAGTTTTTAATAAATATGTTACATGTGAATGGCTTTCTAGAAATATCAACAAACTTTGAAATGTGTAACTCTTTCATAAAATGCTTTGAGCCTCTTAGAAGCCCCTAAATAAACAGAAGGAAATACTTTAAAAGAAAAAAAAAACAAAACAAAACACTAAGTACCTGGAAAATTACTGTGCTGTTTAAATAATACATAAGATGAAACATATTCTAGGAATAAACTTTACTGATTTTAAACTGTAAAATATACATAATTCTGAAAACTCAAGCTATATTTCATGACCAACTCTTTTCAGGTATTACTTTTCCAAATTAGTTAATACACATTTTTTAAAAAGTGTTCTTGCAAAAAACAGTTGGTGTAAAGTATTTTAAAAGCCAAGCAGTGAATTCCTGTTTTCAGCAAGGACGTTCATTTTAAATATTTTAAACTACTTTACACAAGCCCACTTTTCTTCAAATCATGGACTTAAATACATGCAATTTAGTTTAAACCCAACTGGGTACTTTGAAACAATGTGATCAACTACCTCATATTCTGATTTTTCAAATGTTTGAGAGTTTCATTTTGAGAAATGACTACAAAGCAACCGCACTGATATTCATGTGAACATATATTCAAATATCACGTTCTCCAAGACAAGTGCAGAGGCTACCTCAAGGATAACATCATTGCTTAATACATTTAAAAAACCTCTCATGAGGAATTATCATCAAAACTTAACAAGCATTCTTTTAGGCATGCTCAGTAATAGTAAATCTTATTCAATTATGTATGGATATTACTTCAAATAGGAATTCAATAGCTCTGGTGCTCAATTTACAAGTCTGTATAAAATTCCTCTGAAGTAAAATCCTGAATGAAAACTAATATTAAAATTCTAGTGTTTGAGTTTCATTAATACGAGGTACCCAGAGCAGTCAAATTCATGGACAAATAAAGCAGAACAATGGTTGCCAAAGGCCAGGAGACAGGGAGAAATGGGGAATTGCAGAATTTCAGTTTGGAAAGATGAAATTTCTCTCTCTTTACTTCAAAGATACCATGACAGGATTTTACAGGATGATATACCGACTCTTCCAAAGAGCAGGCAGTCCCTATTCATTGTAAAAAACTGTTTCAAAGAACAGGAGGAAAAGACCTCACTTTATGAAGCTATTACATCCTTGACACCAAAAGGAAAAATACATGGCAAGAAAAGAAAAACTATTAATATCACAGTCTATATCTCTCATGAGTATAGACACAAAAATCTTAAATAAAACATAAGAAATGGAATGTGAGATATGAACTTGGCCTTACTTGCAGCAACAGGATTTCTACAAAGAATATATAAGAGAATTTATACACAATTAGAGCTAACAGAAGAGTTCAGCAGGGATGCTCAATATAAGGTCAATATATAAAAATCAGTGGCATTCTTGTAGACCAGCAATAACCAACTGAAAAATGTAACAGAGAAAAGATCTCATTCACAAATGAAACAAAAACTGTAGGGTACCTAGGAACAAATTAATGAATACATACATAAAGAAACAAAACGATACTAAAACTCAGTGTCACAAAGACAGCAATTTTCCCTGGATTCATCTAAAACCTGAAACAATTTCAACAAAATACAAACTGTTTCTCCTGAAGAAATTATTCTAAAATTCAAACAGAAGAGTGCCAGGAACAGTTAAAATAATTTTGAAGAAGCATAAGGTAGAGGAAATGTGGGATTGAAACAAGGTTATTCAAACAGAGCAGTAAATAAGAGAACCTAAAAACGGAACTTGTATATTACAGCAATGCATTACCATTCAGATGGGCTATCTGATAAATGGTGCAAGAAGCACCATTCATATGAAAAACTAAAATTGTTACTCATAACATAGATAAAAATGAATTTCAAAAGATTAGAGCTGTGAATTAAAAAATCAAATTTAAAAAATTGCTGGAAAAAAACAGCAGACCATTTTTATGATTTTTAGAGGTAGGGAGGGATTTCTTAAAACACAAGAGGCAAAGAAAACACAAAGGGAAAAGACCAGCTACAGAGCAGGATAAGGTATCTGCAATGCAAGTAACTGACAAAGAATTATAACAAGAATAACAACAAAGGGCAAATAACCTGACAGAGCGGTTGGACAGAGGCAACAAACAGGCAAATCACAGAAGAGAAACCCCAAACAGCCAATAAACATGAAAACACCGAGGCATAAGGGACATAAAAACAAAAATCAAGACAGGCTTGAGATATTGTTTCAAAGGTTGACAAAAACCTAAAAGCCTGAGAACACCAAGATGGTGCGAAATGGGGAATTCCAACTCCATACTGCTAGTGTAAATTAAAATAACCACTTGAAATGCCACGACTACACTTTTGGGTACACACCCCATGAACATTCTTGGTCACGTACAAGGAAGATAGGTATTACAATAGTAAAACGCTTGGGAACTCTATGTCCATCAGCAAAATAATGAGTAAATGAATTAAAGTATATTTGTCCATTCAATCTCTCTACTGCAGTTAAAATGAACAAGTTAGTGGTACACATACTGTCATGTATATTCTCAATAACTTAAACATGGCATTTGCTAAAGTTTGGTACTGAACGGTTTAAAAAAAAAGTTTATGTACGTATGTGTGTGTGTAAATAACAGTAACAGCACCAATAATAAATGAAAAAATGAATAACAGAACTAACATTCGAGCACTTATTATACAGAAGATACACTTCTAACTGCATGTAGATGCCTAAAGACAGTCCTAGGAGACAGATTCTACTGTTTCTATCTAACACGATTACTCTTCTATTTCTATGAGATTCCATTACTCATTCTACATATGAGGAATTGAAGTGGAAAGAGATGAAGTTGATCAAAAGCTATAAAACTAGTAAATAATAAGAGTTAGATATGAAGCCAGGATTCCTGACCCAGACTTTATAGCTTAATAACTATGTTAGTTATTATACCATTTTCTATTCTTTTTAGGATGTTGGAAATCCAACATTATTTCTGTAAGCTGGAAATAAAAAACACTTATAGAACCTATGACTGTAAAGAAATGAACACACACACACATTTTTGTATAGCTCAAACTGGTTCTAAAGATGCTAAAAGATTCTTAGGAATGTCTTGAAAATAGTGGCGTCCCAACTACTCTAATTTATTAATTTACATGTTTGAGGGCTGGTATTTTTCAGATCGCTATTCCAGAGCCAAACATTATTTCTTTTATAGTCCTAAGATAATATATATTTGGAATCCTAGAAACCTTACATAAAGAAGCATATGATGTAATTCAACCATCTCTTTCTCTCTCATTAGAGGCAAAATTTGATTACTTAGCTTCAGGCCTGAAAACTCATATTAAGAGTTTTTAATAAGCAATTCTATCAAGAAATGTAATAAAATTTCAATTATTCATTTTTTCTGGTCTCTCAATTATAGGTTGTTTTAAAAGCCAGTAGCTAATATTTATACAATAAGAATGTAATTTTGTGTAGAATTATTTATACTACAAAATAAAAAAGGAAATGGCATTTTCAGTCATCAAGTATTTACGAGAATTGACTATGTGCTAATCACACACTCCTTGTTTCCAGTAAAACTGGAACATTTCTTAAAAATGTCTTTTCTTCTCAATCTACACATTCCCATTCTCAATGCCATCATCTACTAACCTATAGAACGTGCTTTCAAAAAACATGAAAAAGATGTTCTTGCACTTAGAGTTCACTGTCTATGAGGGGAAAGAGACAAGTAAACGGAAGTAATCTATAATGCATAAGTACTTTAAAAAAGTGAGCAAGTCATTTAACATTTCTAAGCCTCAAATGAGATAGATGTTTAAGAACTCTAAATTATAGAGGGAACTTGAAAAAATCATCTCTAAGGTCCTTTCTAGATCTAAAATTCTATGATTATCCGATCTCTTTAAATTAAAAGGTAAATCACAAAATATTCAGTATGCAAAAAAGAAAAACTAGGACCAACTAAAAGAAACTGTTTGTACAAATGCATTCTAATTTTTTTTCAAAACTGTTAAACTCCCATTCTAAGTATCAGAAAAATTTCCACAGACACTTTTAATCAACATCTTCCCCTCAAACCTGCAGACTTCTAAACAATCAACAAGCAACTATTTTGTGATAACACAAGTAAAGTGCTTATAAGCCCATGGCCTGGACTCACGAAAGTGATCTTTTAAAAGGAAGATGTTAACAGAAATGTGTGTATGACATTCTTACTACAATAAATCTGTTCATTAACTTCACTTCAAAATTTTAATGTTCAGGTTTTTCATGAAGAGTTAAAAAAAAAAACAGCTAAGATTAGCTCTTTACACTGTTAAATATTCTGAAATTTAGAACAAGGTTTCCCTTACCTGATATGGACATGGAATGTGATATTCTCTGCAGCGTTCTTGTATCCACGTTGTTTCCCAGATGCTTCGGTAAGCTTGCTCATAAAAGTAGCATCCAATTACAACCAAGAGTGGTACGAGATACAGAATGCTGAAAACACCAATCCGGATCATAAACTTCACCAGTTTATCCTGGTTCTCCTTTTCTAATGGAATCTCAATTCGCACTCTGTTTAGGGATATAATGCCGGCTAAAAGTAGTGAAACCCCAACTACCACATACAGGCAGAGGGGTGCAAGAACAAAATACCTCAAGGCATCAACATCGTAGAGGCCAACAAAACACACGCCACTTATATTGTCACCTTCAATTTTATTCATCGCTAAAAGGATGATGGTCAGAGTTCCAGGGATGCCCCACGCACTGGCGTGGAACAGCAAGGCTTTCTTCTCAATAGCTTCACTACCCCACTTTGGCACAGCTGCCAAGAACCATGTGATGGTAAGAATCACCCACCAAACGCTGCCAGCCATAGTAAAAAAGTAGAGTACCATAAAAAGCATGGTACAGGCTTTGTTATGAGATCCTTGGGTCACTGTGGAAGCCTTATACTGTGCAGGGCTGGATGCGTTACAGGCAACTCGGTCCTCAAGCAAAAACCCAATAAAGAAAATTAATGACACCATCATGTAGCAGACGGCATAAAATATAATGGGTCTTTCAGGATAACGGAACCTTGTCACATCAATCAAAAAAGTTAAAAAAGTAAACAACGTGGCAGAGAGGCAAATGATTGAAATCAATCCTATGAAATACCGAGCAAATGAAAGCTCTTCTCTCCTAAAGTACATATTTGGGCAAGGAGGTGAACAATCACGCACGTGCAAAAAGGAATAGCCAAGATCAGGATCAATTTTCAACTCTCGGGGACACCAAAAGCCGTAGTCCCTCTGCACTGCCACTGAGGCTCCTTCAGTAGGATCGCCAGCTAAATTCAGGTCCACCAGCCGAGGATATGGCTCGTCACAATCTGGGAACCTAAAACACAAGACAAGAATCATTTACTTATTGGGAACCTAATGATTTGGATTTCCACATTTAGCAGTTGTGGCTTATTTATGCTTATGTCCTTGGAGAACATTACAATATGTCGAAGAAATAATGCAAATATCTTGCTTGTGGGTCACATACTGAGATATTCCACAGTTGGCAGAAAACCGAAAAATGTATACTTAATTTTGTTTTGGCTTCAAAAATATTACTCTTTATTAAAACAGGCATAGCCAATAATAAATAGTGTAATTAATACTATTTATTTAGGACACACAGTTTACAGTAAGATTTCAAACTATAAATAAGTATATATATAAAATAAACACACATAAATAAAAAGCACCAGAGGAATAGTAGCTAAGTTATTTTTTTTAATGTTTAATTACAAGATAGTCCTCAATTTACCCTAGACTCAAATAGAACTTTCTTAAAAATAAGAGGTAAAAATCTTCCCTAGGAGAACAAGATGGCGGAGGAGTCGGTGGACATGGAGCACATCTCTCTCCAAGGATACATCAGGAATATATCTTTAGACACAGAAGTTCATGCAGAACACCAGCTAACAGTGGGCAAGAGTACCTGACCAGTGGAAAAGAATATATAGAACCACGCAAAACTCGGTAGGATGAAGGAACTACAGGGAAAAACAGGAGTGTTAGTAGGACTGGACCTGCCCTCGGCTGGTGGGGGGACTTAAGCAGGGGTCTGATCCCCACATGGGGACAACTGTCTGAGTCAGAGGAGAAACATCTAAGGCCGAGAGTGAAACAGCTGATCTGTGGCAGCCTAAATGGAATGAGAATCAGACAGTCCTTGCAGCAGCCACACATACCCCGGACAGGAACACTGGTCCCCTGGAAGGTGCAGCAGCCGGGAGCTGGAGTTTAGGGACTGTGGAGCAACCCCAGGGCGAAAGCTGCTGTTGACTGAGGAGAGATGGATTGAGGGGATGTGAGGGAGAAGAGACAGACTGAGGGGATATGAGGGAGGAGATCGTGGTGGGAAATGCCTGTGGGGGAAAGGTAGGCAGCCATGGAAGCAAGGCGATACTGCCGAGTCACGGGGATGGAGCCATCACCATAGCCTCTCTCTCCCCACACGCCAGCATCAGCAGCTGAACAATAGAGAGGCTGGCCCATCAAACGCCTGACACACTGAACTACAGAGTAGGACCCCACCCCGGGTGCCACTTTAAGTGCCAGAGGCGCCAACCTACAGACTAGGATCCCAGCCAGGAGGGCCCCTCTGTGTGCCTGACACACCGAACAACAGAAGAAGGACCCCAGGCAAGGTAGCCCTCTAAGTGCCTGAACAGGCGGAGCTACAGAGAGAGAATGGCCAAAGAGGCCTTTTGATCGCCAGCTACAAGAGGCTCAAAAAAAAGACTCTGATAGGGACATAACTCCTGCAGCGGAGGCAGTCCATGTCCTTGCGCACTTGGCGCCATCAGGGTCCCTGCAAGCTAAGCAGCTGCGCCACCTTCACGCTCAACTCTCACTGGGGCAGAGCTGCCACAGGCAAAAAAAGTCTTGCGTCTATGCCCACAGGGTCACTTCAGTCATGTCCAACTCTTTGCTGCCCTGTAGACTGTGGCCTACCAGGCTTCTCTGTCAGGGAGTGGGGCTCCCCAGGCAAGAACACTGGAGCGTACTGGCCAATACTGGTTGCCATGCCCTTCTAGAGCACTGTATTTCCTGCTGCCCTAGCCACCAACTCCCCTGAGTACCTGGTGCTGCCAGAACCCCTGTGACCCAAGCAGCTGAACCACCTCCACACCTGGCCCTCACAGGGGCAAACTCAAGCCCTCCAGGGCAGCCACAGGAGCAAACCCCAGTGAAGGACCCACACATATAGGTGGACATAAAACCACAGTTGAAACCCAGGGGCAGTGTAGCTAAGGAAGAAGACCTAAAACCTTACCACCAGCTGTACAAGCTGCAGATTAAATCCACACGATCAACTAGGCAGACTCTGTGTCTATGGAATATATAAAAGGTCACTGAGAGCTCCCACAAAAGAACACTCACTAGTTCTGATAGCTGTGGACACTGGAAGCAAGAACACACAGGAGTAGGACCAGATTAGAATCTGAGCTGCCCCACAGCAGGTTCAGAGATCAGCACAGTGTTGGAGGGCATCCGAGGGAGGTAAAGTGGACTATGACTCCCAGCGAGGGAAAGGACGCGGACAGCAATGACTCCAGAAAAACATTTATTATTATTATTTTTTGACTTGTTCTGTACATTCTTTTGGATTTTTTTTTCCTTCCCCCACCCTTTTTTCCCCTCTGCTGTAGCTGTCGATTTTACTGGCACTATGAAATCCAAATAAGCTTCTGAGCTTTATTTTTTCCTTAGTTACATTTTTTATTGTTGTTATAAACCTCTGCCTCTGCATTGGGCTTTTGCAGTTCTATAGAGTTTTCCTCTTTTTTTAATTTTAATTTCTTAAACCTATTTTTATTTTGCTACATTTATTCCTTTGTTTGCTTTTCCTACGGTTCTTTTCCCCTTGCAGTTAATCTTTAACATATATAAATCTTCTTTACCTACCTTTATCTAACTTTGCATATCTATTCTTTCTTTTGTTTCTTTCTCTCCTTTCCTCTCAACATATTTGTTAGTTTTATTTTCAATGCTTTATTCCCAAGTTGGCACCTTGCTTTAGTTTTGTTTTCCAGTTTGTGCTTTGGCTAGTTTTGTTCTGGTAGATATAATTTTTGGTTTCTTTTGTTCACTGGATCAATCTATTGTACTTTATTTTTGTTGGACTTTTTTGATTTTGCCTATGGGTGTATATGTATATGTGTATACTCAGTCACACTTTTTAATGTTATAAACCTCTGCCTCTACATTGGGCTTTTGCAGTTCTGTGTAGTTTTCCTTTTTTCTTTCTTCTTCCATTTTTTTTTCTTTTTCTTTTCTCCTTTTTATAATTTTAATTTTTTTAAACCTACTGTATTTTTGTACATTTATCCCTTTCTTTGCCTTCCCTGTTTTTTTTCCCCTTGCAGTTAATCTTTAAAGTATATAAATCTTCATTTATCTCTATTTAAATTTGCATATTCATTATTTCCTTTCTTTCCTTCCTTTCCTCTCAACATATTTATTAGTTTTGTTTTCATTGCTTTATTCCCCACTTGGCACCTTGCTTTAGTTTTGTTTTCCAGTTTGTGCTTTAGTTAGTTTTCTTCTTAACTGGTAAATGTAATTTTTGATTTCCTTTGTTTGCCAGATCAATCTACTGTATTTTTGTTGGACTGTTTTGACTTTGCTCATGGGTATATATGTATATATGTATATTCCATTATTTTAATTATTATTTGCATGATTTTGTAACTGCCATTTGTCTGGGGTTCATTTTTTGTTTCTCATTTTTGGATATTTGTTTTAATCTCTCTTAATGCCATAACAAACCACTTGTGGAATCTTCGTTTCTGACCAGAGACCAAACCCTGAACCTCTGGAGTGGGAGCACTGACTCCAAGACCCTAGACTACCAGAGAACTAACCGTAGGGAGTATCAAATAGTGAGAACTCATACAAATGAAACCACTGGAACGCAAGACCCAGCGTCACCCAACCACCAGTAGCACCCTGTGCAGGACGCCTCATCTAAACAACAAACAAAACAAAAATAAAAACTCAATCATCAGCAGATAGGATTACCACCTCACTCAGCTTTATCCATCACAGGAGAAACAAACAAAAACTCAGCACAAATCACACTCTAAAGGAAGCTTACACAAACCACTGGACCAGCCTTCAGTTCAGTTCAGTCGCTCAGTAGTGTCCGACTCTGTGAGACCCCATGAATCGCAGCACGCCAAGCCTCCCTGTCCATCACCACCCCTCAGAGTTCACTCAAACTCAAGTCCATCAAGTCAGTGATGCCATCCAGTCATCTCATCCTCTGTCGTCCCCTTCTCCTCCTGCCCCCAATCCCTCCCAGTATCAGGGTCTTTTCCAATGAGTCAACTCTTCACATGAGGTGGCCAAAGTATTGGAGTTTCAGCTTTAGCATCAGTCCTTTGGAGGGCAGAAACCAAAAGAAACAATTCAACCTTCTTCAAGGAAAGAATTCCAACTTTGCTTGAAGCCTGGGAAGGAGATTTCAAACACAACAAGTTAAAAAAAATTATAAAAAAGCAGAGAAATACTACATAAATGAAGAAGCAAACCAGAAACACAGAATTCCAAATAAATGAAGAGGAAATAGACAAACTACCTGAAAAACAATTCAGAATAATGATAGTACAGATGATCAAAAACCTTGAAAACAAAATGGAGAAAATGCAAGAATCAATTAACAGAGATCTAGAAGAATTAAAAGAATGAAAAAAAACTGAGGATAGTCTCAGAGACCTCTGGGACAATAGCAAATGCACCAACATTCAAATTATAGGGGCCCCAAAAGAATAAGAGAAAAAGAAAGGGTATGAGAAAATTTTTGAAGAGATTATAGTTGAAAACTTCCCCAACATGGAAAAGGAAATAGTCAATCAAGTCCAAGAGGCTCAAAGAGTCCCATACAGGATAAACCCAAGGAAACATGCCAAGACACACACTAATCAAAGTAACAAAGACTAAACACAAAGAAAGAATATTAAAAGCAGCAAGGGAGAAGCAACGAGTAACACACAAGGGAAACCCCATACACTTAACAGCTGATCTTTCAGCAAAAACTCTGCAGGCCAGAAGGGAATGGCAGGATATATGTAAAGTACTGAAAGGGAAAAATCTACAACCAAGATTACTGTACCTGGCAAGGATCTCATTCAAAATTGATGGAGAAATAAAAAGCTTTTCAGACAAGCAAAAGTTAAGAGAATTCAGTACCACCAAACCAGCTTTACAACAAATGTTGAAGGGACTTATACAGTCAAGAAATACAACAGAAGAAAAAAGATCTAAAAAATCAACCCCAAACAATTAAGAAAATGGCAATAGAAAAATATATATCAATAATTACTTTAAATGTAAATGGATTAAATTCTCCAACCAAAAGACACAGACTAGCTGAATGGATACAAAAGCAAGACCCATATATATGCTGTCTACAAGACACCCACTTCAGACCTAAAAACACATATAGACTGAAAGTGAGAGGATGGAAAAATATATTGCATGAAAATGGGAAGCAAAAGAAAGCTGGAGTAGCAATCCTCATATCAAAGTAGATCTTAAAATAAAATTACAAGAAATAAGGAAGGACACTACATAATGATCAAGGGATCAGTCCAAGAGGAAGATATAACAATTATAAATATCTATGCACCCAAAATAGGAGCACCTCAATACATAAGACAAACACTAACAGACATAAAAGGAGAAACTGACAGTAACACAAGAATAGTAGGAGACTTTAACTCCGCACTCACACCAATGGACAGATCATCAAAGCAGAAAATTAATAAGGAAACACAAGTCTTAAATGAAACATTAGATGAGATGGACCTCATTGATATCTTCAGGACATTCCATCCAAATGCAGAAGAATACACCTTCTTCTCAAGTGCACATGGAACATTCTCCAGGCTAGACCACATCTTAGGTCACAAATCAAACCTCAGTAAATTTAAGAAAATTGAAATCGTATCAAGTATCTTCTCCGACCACAATGCTATGAGACTAGGTATCAATTACAAGAAAAAAACTGTAAGAAACACAAACACATGGAGATTAAACAACATGTTTCTATATAACCAACAGGTTACTGAAGAAGTTAAAAGGGAAATTAAAAAATTCCTAGAAACAAATGACAATGAAAACACAACAACTCAAAACCTATGGGATGCAGCAAAAGCAGCTCTAAGAGGGAAGTTTATGACAATACAACCTTACCTCAAGAAACAAGAAAAACATCGAATAGACAACCTAACTTTACACCTTAAACATAACTGAAGAAAAAAAGAACAAAAACCCCCAAAATTAGTAGAAGGAAAGAAATAATAAAGATCTGAGCAGAAATAAATGAAAAAGAAATGAAAGAAACAATAGTAAAGATTAATAAAACTAAAAGCTGGTTCTTTGAGAAGATAAAATTGACAAACCTTTAGCCAGTCATCAAGAAAGAAAGAGAGAAGAATCAAATCAACAAAATTAGAAATGAAAAGGAGACGTTAAAACAGACAATGCAGAAATACAAATAGTTATGAGACTATTATGAACAATTATATGGTAATAAAATGGATAACCTGGAAGAAATTGACAGATTCTTAGAAAAGTTCAATCTTCCAAGACTGAACCAGGAAGAAATAGAAGTTAAGAACAACCCAATTGCAAGCACTTAAATTGAAGTTGTGATCAAAAATCTCCCAAAAAACAAAAGCCCAGGACCATATGTTTTCAAAGGAGAATTCTATCAATCATTTCAGTTCAGTTCAGCTCAGTCACTCAGTCGTGTCCAACTCTTTGTGACCCCATGAATAGCAGCATGCCAGGTCTCCCTGTCCATCACCAACTCCTGGAGTTTACCCAAACTCATGTCCATCGAGTCAGTGATGCCATCCAGCCTCAGTCATCCCGTTCTCCTCCTGCCCCTAATCCCTCGCACCATCAGTGTCTCCAATGAGTCAACTCTTTGCATGAGGTGGCAAAAGTATTGGAGTTTCTCCTTCAGCATCAGTCCTTCCAATGAACACCCAGGACTGATCTCCTTTAGGATGGACTGGTTGGATCTCCTTGCAGTCCAAGGGACTCTCAAGAGTCTTCTCCAACACCACAGTTCAAAAGCATCAATTCTTCGGTGCTCAACTTTCTTCACAGGCCAACTCTCACATCCATACATGACCACTGGAAAAACCATAGCCTTGACTAGACAGACCTTTGTTGGCAAAGTAATGTCTCTGCTTTTCAATATGCTATCTAGGTTGGTTATAACTTTCCTTCCAAGGAGTGTCTTTTACTTTCCTGGCTGCAATCATCATCTGCAGTGATTCTGGAGCCCCAAAAAATAAAGTCTGTCACTGTTTCCCCATCTATTTTCCATGAAGTGATGGGACCAGATGCCATGATCTTAGTTTTCTGAATGTTGAGCTTTAAGCCAACTTTTTCACTCTCCTCTTTCACTTTCATCAAGAGGCTTTTTAGTTCCTCTTCACTTTCTGCCATAAGGGTGGTGTCATCTGCATATCTGAAGTTATTGATATTTCTCCCGGCAATCTTGATTCCAGCTTGTGCTTCTTCCAGCCCAGCATTTCTCATGATGAACATCTAATGCCTATGCTTCTAAAATTCTTTCAATAAATTGCAGAGGAAGGAACACTTCCAAACTCATTCTACAAGGCCACCATCAACCTGATACCAAAATCAGACAAAGACAACACAAAAAAAGAAAACTACAGTCCAATCTCACTGATGAACATAGATGCAAAAATCCTCAACAAAATTTTAACTAACAGAATTCAGCAACACATCAAAAAGCTCATACACTATGATCAAGCTAGGTTTATACCAGGAATGCAAGGATTCTTCAATATATGCAAATCAATCAATGTGATACACCATATTAACAAATTGAAAAAAAGATCATATCATCTCAATGGATGCAGAAAAAGCCTTTGACAAAATTTAGCACCCATTTATGATTAAAACTCTTCAAAAAATGGGCACAGAAGGAACCTTCCTCAACATAGCAAAGGGCATATATGATAAGCCTACAGCTAACATTATTCTCAATGGTGAAAATCTGAAAGCATTCCCCCTAAGATCAGGAACAAGATAAGGGTGTCCACTTTCACCACTATTATTCAACATAGTTCTAGAAGTCCTAGCTAGCTGCAGCAATCAGAGAAGAAAACGAAATAAAAGGAATTCAGATCAGAAAAGAAGAAGTAAAGCTCACACTGTTTGCCGATGACATGATACTGTACATAGAAAACCCTAAAGACAGTATCAGAAAATGACTAGAGCTAATCAGTGAATTTAGCAAAGTTGCAGGATATAAAATCAAAACACAGAAATCACTTGCATTTCTATATACTAACAATGAAAAATCATAAAGAGAAATTAAGGAATCAATCCCATTCACCAATGCAACAAAAAAATTAAATATCTAGGAATAAATTTACCTAAGGAGACAAAAGAACTGTACACAGAAAACTATAAGACACTGATGAAAAAAATCAAAGATGACACACAGAGAGAGATATTCCATGTTTCTGGGTAGGAAGAATCAAAATTGTGAAAATGACTGTACTACCAAATGCAATCTACAGATTCAACACAATCCCTATCAAATTACCAATGGCATTTTTCACAGAACTAGAACAAAAAATTTCACAATTCATATGAAAACACAAAAGATCCCCAATAGCCAAAGCAGTCTTGAGAAAGAATGGAGTTGGAGGAATCAACCTTCCTGACTTCAGATTATAATACAAAGCTACAGTCATCAAGATAGTATGGTACTGGCACAAAAACAGAAATATAGACCGATGGAACAAGATAGAAAGCCCAGAAATAAATCC
This sequence comes from Bos indicus, assembly GCF_029378745.1. Taxonomy (NCBI): domain Eukaryota; kingdom Metazoa; phylum Chordata; class Mammalia; order Artiodactyla; family Bovidae; genus Bos; species Bos indicus. The sequence goes on from NC_091767.1 coordinate 10,040,506, forward strand.
ATGCACCTATGGGTACCTTATTTTTGACAAAAGAGGCAAGAATTTACAGTGGGGAAAAGACAGGCTCTTCAATAAATGGTGCTGGGAAAACTGGATAGCTACATGTAAAAGAATGAAATTAGAACACTTTCTAACACCATACACACAGATAAACTCCAAAAGGATTAAAGACCTAAATGTAAGACCAGAAACTATAAAATTCTTAGAGGAAAACATAGGCAGAACACTCGATGACATAAATCAAAGCAAGATCCTCTATGACCCACCTCCTCGAGTAATGGAAATAAAAACAAAAGTAAACAAGTCGGACCTGATGAAACGTGAAAGCTTTTGCACAGCAAAGGAAACAATAAGCAAGGTGAAAAGACAGGCTTTAGAATGGCAGAAAATAATAGCAAATGAAACAGCTGACAAAGGATTCATTTCCAAAATATACAAGCAGGTCATACAACTCAATGCCAGAAAAACAAACAACCCAACCAAAAAGTGGGAAAAAGACCTAAACAGACATTTCTCCAAAGACATACAGATGGCAAACACCTGAAAAGATGCTCAACATTGCTCATTATTAGAGAAATGCAAATCCAAACTACAATGAGATATCACCTCACACCGGTAAGAATGGCCATCATCAAAAAATCTACAAACAACAAATGCTGGAGAGGGTGTGGAGGAAAGGGAACGCTCTTTCACTGTTAGTGGGAATGTAAATTGATACAGCCACTACAGAAGATGGTATGGAGATTCCTTAAAAAACTAGGAATAAAACCACCATATGACCCAGGAGTCCCACTCCTAGGCATATACCCTGAGGAAGCCAAAGTTGAAAAAGACCCATGTATCCCATTGTTCTTTGAGGCACTATTTACAATAGCTAGAACATGGAAGCAACCTAGATGTCCATCAACAGATGACTAGATAAAGAAGATGTGGTACGTATACACAATGGAATATTACTCAGCCATCAAAAGAAAGGCATCTGAGTCAGCTCTGATGAGGTGGATGAACCTTGAACCTATTATACAGAGTGAAGTGAGTCAGAAAGAGAAAGATAAATACTGTATTCTAATGCATATATGTGGAATCTAGAAAAATAGTACTGAAGAATTTATTTATAGGGCAACAATGGAGAAACAGATAAACTTATGGACATGGGGCAAGGGTAGGAGAGGATGAGACATTCTTCACCACCTCAAATTCTATTATGCCTGTGTTAGGGCCCAAGAAATCTGCATTTTGACAATTTTCCAGACTTGAGAAAGTATCACAGGCACAGTACAGAAAAAACAGGGATGTGCTGCAGACATTCTCACATGATCAGAAGTACTGTTCTTATGAACTTCCTGCATTTTCAGTTTTCTTGGCAGCATCAGTTTCTAAGTCTTCAGACTCCCATCAACGAAATATTCAGTAGTTACATAGATCAAATAGTTTCCAAGAAACTGTCACTGATACTAAGTTTGCCAAATACCTGTATAAGCTTATACTGAAGCTGATTAATCTCAATAAACTATCACTGATATTAAGTTTGCCAAATACATGTATAACCTTATATTGAAGCTGATTAATACAAACCATTTTCTTTACAAGGCTTGGATTATAAAACCAAATGACAGAAACTTATTGCACAGAGGCATTTATTAGAACTCTGCAGTAAGCCAGGGCTTTAAAAGAAAAACACCTAAAAAACACTCTATCCTTGAGTCCAAAAGAAGGCACAAACTTGTAAACACAATACAAGATACAGCAGCATGACTTTATGAACCAATCAAAATTATGAAAGACTTCATGTCAATCCCTCAACACAGGATTTTTGAATCAGTATTTGCCAGTACTGGCAGTATGGCAATCAGTATTCTAACAAAAAATGCAAGTAAAGGCACAGAGGTTTCGCACAGGGTGTGTTTAGTATTGCTGGGGCATGAGGAGTGCATGAACTGTAAGCACAAGAGGTAAGCATTTTCAGAAATATGTGTGTGCATAAACACTGATATAAACATATGAATGGATATATTTGTACATCCAACTTCCAATTCACCATATACATACTCCTTACTTTTTAATCCTTCCAAAACCAAACTCTTGATTTCCACTCCTTAGTTTCTCCATTTTCATAAATGGTAATCCCATTCTAGTTGCTCAGGACGAAACCCTTGGGGTCCTCCTTGAAACTGCTTCTGTCATATCCACTTCACAACCTACCAGCACTTCCTGTCATTCGACTTCACAACGTATCTAGAATCTGACAACTTTCCATGTCCTCCACAGCATCCACCCAGTTTGAGCTATTAGTACCTCATCCTTGGATTTCTGGAGTGGCTTCTAGTTCATCTCCATTTGTACATAAGAACCAGAGTAATCCTTTAAAGACATGCCACCCCTGTGCTCTTGATCATGTCTCTTCTGCTCAAAATCTTCTAACTCACTCAGAATCAAATCCAAATTCCATAAAGGAGCTCTAAAGACATCCCCCCAACCCAGTGCTTTCTGATCGTATTTCCTTCCCTTCTCCCTTACTCACATGGCTGTGGTAAGGGTGGTGTCCCTGCTGTTCTGTGAATATAACCAGCACGCTTCCACTTCAGAGCCTCTGCACTTGTTGCTCTGCTTCTTCTGCCTGGACTGATCTTCCCTAGATATCTGTATCATTTGTTCTCTCATTTCATTCACATCCCTTTTCCACTGTCTCCTTATTAAAAAGGACTTCCCTAATGTCTCCATACTGTATCACTATCACCTAGCTCTATTCTTTCTTATTGGCATTCACTGCTATCTGACATTATCTATTTATTTATATCCTACCAGGAAAACCATCACTAGAACTGCAGCTCCATAAGAACAGACCACATTTTGTTCACTACTCATCTTTACTATCTGGAATAGTGTCTAGCACATGGAAGACATTCAATTAATATTTGGTGAATGGATGACTGTTCACTAAATTATTTGCTGAATTGATGACTGTTGACTAAATATATTCATATAGCCCTTACCCAAGTTAACAGCTTCCCTGGTGGCTCAACTGGTTAAGAACCTGCCTGCTAATGCAGGAGACGCAAGAGACGTGGGTTTGATCCTGGGGTCGGAAAGATCCACTGGAGAAGGAAATGGTAACCCACTCCAATATTCTTGCCTGGAAAATTCCATGGACAGAGGAGCCTGGTGGGCTATATATATAGTTCATGGGGTCTCAATGAGTTGTACATGACTAAGTGCTCACCACACATACAAGTTAATTAGAAGGATGACTAGAAGGAGTATGGAAGACATTTGAGCTGTACAATATTGAGAGCAGAGACAGCTGATGAACCATAACTAAAACCAGATAAGGCAGTGAGAATGAGACAGCTATGAAATTAGTTAAATAAAAGCAACAGAATCTACAACTGACTGCATGTGGGAGCTTAGGTCGATGAAGGAGGAATATGCCTTCCAGGAATTTAAAAAAAAATGAGCAAGGAGTAAAACCAATTTTAGATATGTTGAAGTTGAGGTACTTGAGACAAATTCAGGTTAGGATATCCAATGGCTGCTTGTTACGCAGATTTGGAACTTACCAGAAAGATGCCAAGGCTATAGATTTGGATTTAGGAGTCATCAGCATGTGAGGAACAGTTAAAATCAGTGAGATGAAACTATCCACGGGAAGCATGTAGAATCAAAAAGAACAGAAACAGATTGCTAAGAAGCACCATGAAGAGGAAGATACAAGAAAGGAAACTGAGAACAACTGGTCTGAGATGTAGCAGACCACAACAGTTTGCACAAAATGCCAAAGTGATTTTCAGGAAAGGAGGACAGACTGAGGTTGAGGGGAGTAAGGGTCAAATATGGAATAAAGGTGAAATGAAACATAGGTTTGAAGTGAGTGACATGGATTTGGCATAAGTGCTGAGGAGAATGAACAGAATCTTTCCTGTTGACCACACTGGAAATTGACTAAAGACAAAGAGCAAATAGAGCGGCTATGGTTTAAAATGTCTATCAATAGGAGAATGGATATGCAAAATATGGTAATCTATACAACAGAAGACAAGAAAAAGGAAAGAACTATTAATGAACACAAAAACATTGAGTCTTGAAAACAGAGCAAGAAACAGCAATCTTAACTCAAGCAAAATAAGAGTTATACAATGTATGACTTTATTTGTATGAAGTTCTAGAATATACAAAGTAATTATCTAGGAAAGATGCTAAACAGTAGTTGCTTCCAGAGGATGGTACAGACATGGACTGACTAGCAAGGAACATGAGAGCACGAGGTAATGGTAATGATCCTGTTCTATATCCTTCTAAGGATTTGGCTTTCTAAGCTGCAGGTTTTTGTTAAAACTCAGGTGCTATCTTTAGATATGTGCATTTCCTTGTAAAGTTTTAAATAGAAAAAACACACAAAACTGTAGACAAATGTTTGGTGAAGGACCTGATAAAATATTTGTGAGGACAATAACTGCTGTCTCTAATTTATTTTGAAATACACTCAAAGAATAATGTAGATTAGTGGATCAGCAGAGGGATGGACAGATATGATAAAGCAAATATAATAAAACAATGATAGAATCTGGACTGCAGTGAAAAAAAAAAGGAGTTGCTATGGTTTAAATAATTAAATATGCAGCATAATTAATTTGTAAGAAATCAGTTGAATTGCTCCAGCTAGAAATCTAAACAAGTACAGTAGAAGGAATAAGTTGAAATTGTTAGCAAAAGTACTATTTTATATAATGGACAACAAAGCTTAACCTAAGTAAGAAAAGAAATGAGATCCGGAAGGGACTTATTAGGAAAGGTGGGGGAAAACCCCAAAACTTTGGGGTATCCAAGAAACTGAAGAACAAATACAATATGAACAAGGAAGGATATGAGAGATGTAGAAGAATGAAAGGTTATAATGAAAGATCAGTTTGTCAGAATTTAAGTAAGAATTCAGAGTTAGGCAATTTCAAGCAAAATAGTAAGGACATAAAACAGATTTAATACTATCAAAACAGAGATCATAATGACATTTCTATAAATGTACATAATCTGTTAAAAAAAAAAGACCACTAAACAATAGGAGCTAGACACAAAACATAAAATAGGATTCCTACTGAGGTAATTCCTAACTGTTGTTATAAATACCAAGAAATTTAGATTTCTAAAAGAAGAACTATAAATATTGTAGGGTTTTGGGGAGACAGTGGATGAATGGTTTGATGGGGCTAGATAAGAGAGTGTATCAAATAGGTGGAAAACAGCGTGGACAAATAAGAGAAAGCAAATTGTCAGTGAACTGACTATAAGTAACTAATACATGTTTTAAGTTTTTCCATCTATCAAATGACAGTAACAACATGGGCTTTTTACCTATCTCCAAGGGGTATTGATAAATAAAATTAATTTTAAACATGAAGGAGAAAAAAAGGGTTCTGTGCAGCACTGCCCATAATAGCAAACCCTTGGAAATAAGTTAAATGACTATCAGTAGAAGATGGCTCGGAGAAGGTGATGGCACCCCACTCCAGTACTCTTGCCTGGAAAATCCCATGGATGGAGGAGCCTGGTGGGCTGCAGTCCGTGGGGTCGCAGAGAGTCAGACACAACTGAGCGACTTCACTTTCACTTTTCACTTTCCTGCACTGGAGAAGGAAATGGCAACCCACTCCAGTGTTCTTGCCTGGAGAATCCCAGGGACGGGGAGCCTGGTGGGCTGCCGTCTACAGGTTCGCACAGAGTCAGACACGACTGACGCGCCTTAGCAGAAGATGGCTAAATAACTATAGATCATATTAACACAATTGGCCATTACACAGCAATTAAGAGGAATGAACCAGACTAACAAAGATAAACACAGATACAAACAGAGATACATAAACAACATTATATATTTATATACATATATGAAATGTAAAAAAGTATATAATGTTGCTTATGGATGTAATGTATGGTATATGTAATGTAATATGTAATGTACAGTAAGAATATAAAAACAAACATAAGAAGAATTAACAACAAATTCAACATAATGATTATCTCATCTCTGGGGAGAAAAAAAGGAAATGAAATCAAGATGGATACTAACGAAGGAATTTTCAACTCTACCTGTACTGTTTTATTTCTTTAAAAAAGAAATCTGGGGCACTCCCTGGTGGTCCAACGGTTAGGACTCAGTATTTTCACTGTCAGGGCCCCAGGTTCCATCCTTAGTTGGGGGAACTAGGATCCTGCAAGCCATATGGAACTTGGGTGTGGCCAAGAAAAAAAACCTGAAGCAAACACTGCAAAATACTATTGGACAAAGCTAGATAGTAAAAGTTCTATAGGTATTCATCTATGCTTTATCCTTGAAATATGTAAGAACACAAAAAGATACAACATTATAGTATAAAAAGTTCAGTATTACTACCATACATGTTATCACTAACAATTACGTTCTCTTACACAAATATATAAGACTGTCAGGTAAATATCCTCAAACCTTTAGGAAATGCTTACAATCTATATATTGGAAGTGATTTGAAAAGTATCTGACATTTTCTGGGTCTGAGTATGTTAATACATGACAGTAAAACAGAACCGAGGGACTTTCCTGGCAGTCCAGTGGTTAGGACTCCGTGCTTCCAGTGCAGACGGCATGGGTTCTATCTCTGATCAGGGAACTAAGATCCCACATGTTGCATGGTCAAAACAACAAAATTGAAAAAAAAACAAAGAAAGAAAAACAGAAATGACAGAACTACTATAGTCATTAACACCGAAATTATAAAGATATTCAAGTCCCATTAAATCACATTAAAGATATTTAATAATGAGGCAACAAATGATTATGTTCTCTATATCTTCTAATCTTTTATAAATAGCATTACTTTTATAATCAGAAAAAAAAAAACTGTAAGGGAAAGATACCAACAATCTATATCTTGATTATGTTTTTCTTAATTATTTAAAAATTTTCTTCATAGAAATGTTTTTCTTTTTCCACCTTTTTCATTCCATTCCAAATTCCTAAGGAAATGAACAGCTCTGAGGCATGAAACTTCTGTTCAAAATTATAAGTAATATACACACTTCAAGAAGTTCTTAAAAACTGACGAACTAGAAAACAATTTTAAATATGATGCAAAAGAAGCAAAGGGCCATGAAAAATCTATGATTTTCGCACCTACTGCATTCCATATCTTCAGGCCAAGGAACACCAAACATCTCCATGAGCTTCGAACACTCACTGTAAGCCCGCTGACAGAGCCTACGGCAGGGAAGTGTGACACGTCCGTATTCCATACAGATAGGAGCATAGAGTGCACAGAGAAATGGCCGGAAGTCCCGAGAGCAATCCAAATTCACCATAGGGTGGAATGGCTAGGAAAAAGTTCAAATCAAATCATTAGATGAAGAGTTGTATACAAGTTAAAGTTTCCTTCATATATAATATGGCAATATTCTTGCTTTTTCTGTTTTAGAAGACTTCTGAAGGCAATTAAAATTTTCTGAAGGGAAGCTTTTCTTTTTTTCAACAAAACCCTCTTCACCCAGAATCACCTAGAGATTCTGATATGGTTAAGTATGAGATGTATTGCAGAATCCATATGGATATTTTAATTATTACAGGTGATATTAATGAAAAGGCCTGGCTAAGAACGATAAATAACAATACAGTCCATTTTACAAAGAAAAATCCACAAAAGATACGTGTCAAATGCTCAGAAACCTAATTACTGCTTGGTAATGGGATTACAAGAGATTTCAATTTTCTTTTTCTTATGTACTTCAATTTCTGTATTTTTGTCAACTAACATATATCAATAGGAGAGGAGGGACAAAAAATGAAAGGAAAGGGTAGGAGAGGAAGTTCAGTTCAGTTGCTCAGCCGTGTCCGATTCTTTGCGACCCCATGAACCACAGCACGCCAGGCCTTCCTGTCCATCACCAACTCCCACATTTTACCCAAACTCACGTCCATTGAGTCGGTGATGCCATCTAACCATCTGTCCCCTTCTCCTCCTGCCTTCAATCCTTTCCAAGAGGAGAGGAAGAGTAGTCGTTATTATACACAGTAGTACATGTTTTGAGGTGGGAGGTAAAGGAGGAGATATCACTTTGGTCTCATATTTTCCTGATCTTTTCACATTAAAAGAAAATTTTAAAAACATACACGAGTTCTTTGAACTCTGAAATCATACGATATAAACACAGCTAACACTGTAAGCTGGTATTAAAGAAACAAAAAGAAAAAATAGTGGCCCCAAACATAAAACCATACTAAAATTATCATCATAACCACAGGAATAGATCAATTATCCCAAGAAATGTACATCTGGACTTCTGACTACCAAATATTTTTTTCACATGTTTATATAACCAGTTTCAGAGTCATTGCTGATTTTTAACTAATAACATATTCTCACCACAAGGCCTTTCCACTAAGACTCAATCAATTTATTTCTACATTGATATAAAACATTATCCAGAAGCCTTCTATACACAACGCAGTCACAAAACCAAGAGTCACTTAGAGAAACTGGTGTTAAAAGAAGTTAACTGTATAAGAGATGTGATAACTGATACATAACTGTATGTGATGATCACTTTATCACTTAATATCACGATCACTATATATAATATATATTAATATATAAATATAACACTATATATAATATTATATATACTATATATAATAAATATAACACATTTATATATAATAACATAAAACAAACTATATGCAATTAGCATTTCCAAGCAAGAAGAAATAATTTTAAATTAATAACTTTAAATTAAATCAATATTTCCATCAAGAACAACTTCAAAATATAGGAAAAGCTTTAAAGTATCTATTGAAGGCTACTAGAGAACTATTCGGAGAAGGCAGTGGCAACCCACTCCAGTACTCTTGCCTGGAAAATCCCATGGACGGAGGAGCCTGGTAGGCTGCAGTCCATGGGGTCACTAAGAGTCGGACACGACTGAGTGACTTCACTTTCACTTTTCACTTTCATGCATTGGAGAAGGAAATGGCAACCCACTTCAGTGTTCTTGCCTGGAGAATCCCAGGGACGGAGAGCCTGGTGGGCTGCCGTCTATGGGGTCGCACAGAGTCAGATACGACTGAAGCGACTTAGCAGCAGCAGCAGCAGAGAACTACTAAAGGAAAAGAACTAGACAGACCAGGAATCTGAGAGCAGGGAAGCATACAGAGGTGGCTTGATAAGTGCAGCCACTTCTCCAAGGAGGTATCTGTTGAACCTGGGTGTAAGGCAAGAGACTGAGAAGCAAGTTTTGCCCAGGCTGATGCTAGAGAACCAAGAAACCAGCAGGGCTCTGGTAGTCGTGCAAGACCATAGACAGTACATGTATATATATAACTGAATCACCTTGCTGTACCCCCTAAAACTAATACAACACTGTTAATCGATGATGCTCCAATATAAAATAAAAATTAGAAAAAAAAAAAAAAGACTACAGACAAAATTCAAAACAAAAGTGACAGATGGGTGAACAGGGAAGTTTCTAGGTTTGGGCCTGACACAGAGCTAATTTTCCCTTCAAGATATTTGAAAATTCTGGAGATGCACAGGGCAGGAGGTTAAAAAGCTAAGCATGAAGCCTCTGAAAAGCAGAGTGGAGATTTTGGCAGTGTCATCAGTATGAGGAAACATAAATTAGAGGCTCAAGTCCAACTAGGGGACATGAGCATAACTCACTCACAGCTGGAAGCTCCTCCCCTGAGTGACCACACTTCAGCAGTGGGGGCAAACGACAGGGAGGCAGATACCGATCAAAACTGAAACCCAGCCTCAACTCAGCTCAGTCCCAAGACTGTACACGAGAAATATGTTTGAGAAAACAAAAGATCAAGGATTCCAGAAAATTGGAATCGATCATAAGAAGGACCAAATGGAAATTCTCTAAGTGAAATACATAAATGATCAAATTAAAAGCTCATTAGATATATCAGAAGAAAGAAATGGGAAAATGGAAAACAAGGCAATAGAAAATATCCAAACCAGAAGCACACAGACCAAAAACTACTGAAAAATACAGAAAAAAGCATATTAGATGTGTAAAACACATGAAAACGTTTAGGATATACATAACTGGAACCTCAAAAGAGGGAAGAAAGAATAAACAGGCAATATATAACAAGATGAGGGTCAAGAATTTGTCAAAACTGATTAAAGACAATCCATAGATTCAAAGGAGAAGGCAATGGCACCCCACTCCAATACTCTTGCCTGGAAAATCCCATGGATGGAGGAGCCTGGTGGGCTGCAGTCCATGGGGTCGCTAAGAGTTGGACACAACTGAGCGACTCCACTTTCACTTTTCACTTTCATGCACTGGAGAAGGAAATGGCAACCCACTCTGGTGTTCTTGCCTGGAGAATTCCGGGGACAGGGGAGCCGGGTGGGCTGCCCTCTATGGGGTCACACAGAGTTGGACACGACTGAAGTGACTTAGCAGTAGCATAGATTCAAAAAGTTATGCAAATCCCCAGAAGAATACATACAAAAAATACACCTAAGCATATAGCATTTAAACTGTGGAAAACCAAAGAAAAATATCATAAAAATAACCAATGGGGAAAAAAAGACACCTTACCTTCAACAGAACAACTACTGCTGGACTTTGGAATACTAGAAAACAACAGAATGATTTATTTAAAGAGCTAAGAGAAAACAACTGCTCACCATAATACTATGGTCAACAGAAATACCCTTTAATAAGTGAAAGCAAAGTAAAGACATTTTCAGATAGACAAAAACAGAAAAATGACTGGCCCAAACCTACACTACAAGATAAAAGTAATCTAAGATGAAAATTCAAAATGAATCAAAATCCACAAAAGAGGTGAATATGTGGGAAAATAGAAATGAATATTCTCTGTAAAAATAAAAAATAATGCCTTAAAAGACATATAAAATACAAAATAATTATGTGTGATAATAAAATTATAAAGATAGGGGTCAGGGGAACACTAATGGGAGAGTGATCAAAGTTATTATTTTTATTAGAATACTGTAAGTCAAGAGTATATATCATAATTTCTGGGGTAAGCAATAAAAGAATGCACAAACTAACTAGGTAATAGAGAGAGAAATCGAATAATACAAAAGAAACAAGATAGGAGAGAGAAAAAGGCAAACAGTTTGGAAAAATTGAAATCAAATAATAAGGTGGTAGATATTAAGCCAAGTACATCACCAATTGCATTATATATAAATGAACTACCAACTACATAAGAGAGTAAGATTGCTGGACTAGGTATAAAAAAAATTTGCTGATAGGAATGTAAAACAAGGCAACCACTATGGAAAAAGTTTGGCAACTACTCAAGCAGTTAAACATAAAACTGCCACATGATCCAGCAATTCCACTCCTAGGAATATACCCCCAATAATTTTAAATCATGTTTAAGCAAAAATAATCCTGCTTGTTTAACTTATATGTAGAGTACATCATGGGAAATGACAGGCTGGACAAAAACACAAGCCGGAATAAAGATTGCCGGGAGAAATATCAATAACCTCAGATACGCAGATTACACGACCCTTACAGGAGAAAGCAAAGAAGAACCAAAGAGCGTCTGGATGAAAGTGAAACAGGAGAGTGAAAAAGTTGGCTTACAACTCAACATTCAGAAAACTAAGATCACGGCATCCAGTCCCATCACTTCATGGCAAATAGGGAAACAATGTAAACAGTGTCAGACTTTATTTTGGGGGGCTCCAAAATCACTGCAGATGGTGACTGTGGCCATGAAATTAAAAGACGCTTACTCCTTGGAAGAAAACTTATGACCATCCTGGATGGCATATTAAAAAGCAGAGACATTACTTTGCCAACAAAGGTCTGTCCAGTCAAAGCTATGGTTTTTCCAGTGGTCACGTATGGATATGAGAGAGGGACTGTGAAGAAAGTTGAGTGCCGAAGAATTGATGCTTTGGAACTGTGGTGTTGGAGGAGGCTCTTCAGAGTCCCTTGGACAGCAAAGAGATCCAACCAGTCCATTCTAAAGGAAATCAGTCCTGAATATTCATTGGAAGGACTGATGCTGAAGCTGAAACTCCAATACTTTCACCACCTGATGGGAAGAACTGACTCACTGGGAAAGACCCTGATGCTGGGAAAGATTGAAGGCAGGAAGAGAAGGGGATGACAGAGGATGAGATGGTTGGATGGCATCACTGACTAAATGGACAGGAGTTTGAGCAAGCTCCAGGAGTTGGTGATAGACAGGGAGGCCTGGCATGCTGCAGTCCATGGGGTCGCAAAGAGTCAGACATGACTGAGCAACTGAACTGAACTGAAGCAAAAATGTGCATATGAATGTTTATAACAGAGTAGTGTTATTCATAATAACCAAAAAGAGCAAAATAAAGCAAAAGCAAGCAAAGGAAAGGAAATAATAAAGAAGAGAAATCAATAACACTGAAATTAGAAAATCAACTTTGAAAAAAAATCACTCAACCCAAGAGCTGGTTCTTTGAAAACTTCAGTAAAATTGATAGGCTTCTAGTAAGAATGATTTAAAAAGACAGAGAGAAACACAATATCAAGAATGAAAAAAAGGGTATCACTAGATACTCTACCGACATTAAAAATATAATAAGGAAGGACTTCCCTAGTGGCCCAGTGGTTAAGAATCCGTCTGCCAATGCAGGGGACAAAGCTTCGATCCCTGGTCCAGGAAGATCCCTCATGCTTCAGAGTGACATGCCCATGTGCCACAACTACTGAAGCCTACACACTCTAAAGCCCAGGCTCTGCAACAGAAGCCACCACAATGAAAGGCCTAAAAGGAAAGAGTAGCCCCCACACTCTGCAACTAGAGAAAGACTACGCGCAGCAATGAAAACCCATCACAGCCAAAACTTTCACTTTCAAAAAAAATGTTAAAAATATATAAATAATATTACAAACAACTCTGTGCATATAAACCAGACAATTTAGATGAAGTAGACCAATTCCTCTGAAGTCAGACTACCAAAACTCACCCAAGATGAAACTGATAAGCTGAACAGTCCTATTCAACAAATTGTAGTTTAAAATCTCCTGAAAAAAGATATTCAGGCCTGATGCTTTCATTGGTAAAATCTAACAATTTTAAAAGAATACCAATTCTACACAATCTCCTCCAGAAAACAGCAGAGAACTAACCTGAACAAATTCTATGAAGTCCGGATTACTTAACAATCAGTTCAGTTCAGTTGCTTAGTCATGTCCAACTCTTTTGAGACCCTGTGGACTGCAGCAAGCCAGGTATCCCTGTCCATCACCAACTCCTGGAGTTTACTCAAACTCATATCCATTGAGTCGGTGATGTCATCCAAACATCTCATCCTCTGTCGTCCCCTTCTCCTCCTGCCCTCAACTTTTCCCAGCATCAGCGTCTTTTCCAATGAGTCAGTTTGCATCAGGTGGCTGAAGTACTGGAGTTTCAGCTTCAACATCAGTCCTTCCAATGAATATTCAGGACTGATTTCCTTTAGGATGGACTGGTTGGATCTCCTTGCAGTCCAAGGGATTCTCAAGAGTCTCCTCCAACACCACAGTTCAAAAGCATCAATTCTTTGGCGCTCAGCTTTCTTCATAGTCCAACTCTCACATCTATACATGACTACTGTAAAAACCATAGCTTTGACTAGACGGACCTTTGTTGGCAAAGTAATGTCTCTGCTTTTTAATATGCTGTCTAGATTGGTCATACTTTTCTTCCAAGGAGTAAGAGTCTTTTAATTTCATGGCCACAGTCACCATCTGCAGTGATTTTGGAGCCCCCCAAAATAAAGTCTGTCACTGTTTCCCCATCTTTTTGCCATGAAGTGATCACAGAGAGCAACTGAGCGGCTAACACTTTCCCTTTTCAGGGGGACTCAAGTCAATCCATAACAACACTGTTTACGGATTGGAGATTCAACATCTGATCTCTAGATTTAATAACATTTCTGTCAAAATCCAGTAACAATTTTAGTAGTTAAAGATAAGCTTATTCTAGATTTTATATGAAAAAAAAAAAAAGAAGTAGAATAAATGAAATAATTTTGGGAAAAAAAAGGGGGAAAATCATACTATCCAATTTTAACATTTACTGTATAGCTAGCAAAAATCAAGACACTGTGGTATTGGTGGTGAAATAGACACAAAGATCAACAGGACAGAATAGAGAACCCAAATATAAATCTACACAAGGACAGATAACTGATTTTTGAGGAAGAAGCAAAAGCAGTTCAAATGGTGCAAGGATAGACAGCCTTTCCAACAAATGGTGCTGAAGCTAGTGGATATTCACAGGCAAAAAAATGAAACTTACTTTATACAAATTAGACATAAAGCTATAGAACTTCAGAGACTTTGCAGACCCAATGAAGAGTTCTTATAAATGACACCAAAAACACAGTCCCTAAAAGGAAGAAAACTTGGTAAACTGGATTTTGTTAAAATTTAAGACTGCTATTCTCCTAGACTTTAAAAGCAAGTCTATAGACTTGCTGAAAAAGTAAGCTATAGACTAAACTATTTACAAACTACATTTCAAACAAAAGATTTGTATCTGGACTATATAAAGAACTCTCAAAGCTCAAAAGTAAAAAACAATTCAATTGAAAATAAACAATAGACATGAACAGACATTTTATCAAAGAATATATATGAATGGCACATGAAAAGATGTTCAATATTATTAGCCATAAGGGAAAGGCAAATTAAAATCATGTAAGATATCACATCATATGAGAAAAGCTGAATGAAAAACAGTGAAAATACCAAATGGTGGTAAGAATGCTGAGAACATATGTCTCTCATACACTGCTGGTAGAATGTAAAATGATAGAACTTCTATGGAAAATAGTTGAGTAGTTTCTTAAAAATTCAAATACATGCTTATCCTATAACCCAGCAATCACACTCCTGGGCATTTATTTACATGAAAGGAAAATTTATGTCTGCACAGAAACCTGTACATGAATGTTCAGAGCAGCTTTATTTGCAATAGCAAAAAGCTGGAAACAACTCAGTATCCTTCAGTGGATGATTAAACAAACTGCAGAACATCTCTGTAACGGAATACTACTCAGCAATTAAAAACAGTCACTACTGGTACATGCAGCAACTTGGGTGGATATCAAGGGTATTATGCTAAACGAAAAAAGTCAATCTCAAAAGATTATACACTGTATGAATCTATTTATATAACATTCTTGAAATGACAAAATTATAGGGACAGAGAAATTAGTGGTTGCCTGGAAATAGGAAGGGTGGCAGGGAGAAAGGAAGCACAAGGAGGATGTGGTGATAAAAACAGTTTTGTATCGTTTTGGTGTTTTGTTTTCTTTTTGCCACGCTGTGGGTCTTGTGGGGTCTCAGTTCCCCAACCAGGGATCTGAACTCGTGCCCCCTGCAGTGGAAGCACAGAATCCTAACCACTGGACTGCCAGGGAATTTCCACAGTATCTTAACCAAAGTGATGGCTACATGAACTTATACATGTGATAAAAATGCAAAGACAATAAACATACATGTACATGTGCATATACAGACAAAAAAATGAGTACATGTAAAAACTGGTGAAATATGATAAAGGGCTATAGATTATACCAATGATAACTTTCCTTTTTTTTTTTAGATCACCTGTGACTTTTAAAAAATTTTATTTATTTATTTGGCTGTGCTGGGTTTTCGTTGCGGAGTGCAGGCTTTCTCTAGCTGCAGTGAGTGGGGGCTACTCTCTAGTTGCGGTGTGCAGGCTTCTCATTGCAGTGGCTTCTCTTGTTGCAGAACAGGCTCTAGGGCATAGAGGCTTCAGTAGTTGTGGTACATGGGCTTAACTGTCCCAAGGCATGTGGGATCTTCCTGGATCAGGGATCAAACTGGTGTCCCCTGCAGTGGCAGGAGGATTCTTAACCACTTGACCACTAGGGAAGTCCAATGTCCCAGTTTTGACACTAATAGCTACATAAGATAGCAAGACCCCAGGTAAAACTAGCTACAGTATACAGAATCTCTACACTACTTTAACTTCCTGTGAGTCTATAATTACTTTAAAGTTTAGGGCTTCCCTGGTGGTCCAGTGGTTAAGAATCCACCTTGCAATGCAAGGGACACCAGTGCAATCCCTGGTCTGGGAAGATCCCACATGCCACAGGGCAACAGAGCCAGTGGGCCACAACTAATGAGCCTGGGCTCTGGAGCCTGCAAGTTGCAACTATTAAGCCCACGTTCCATGACTACTGAAGCCCATGCACTTCAGAGCCTTTGCCCTGAAACAAGAGAAGCCACTGCAATGGAGAAGCTCTTAAACCGCAACTAGACAAAGCCTGTGCACCACAACGAAAACCCAGTGCAACCAAAAAAAAAAACAAAACAAACTCAAAGCTTAAAAATGCATTATATTCACATGCCAATGTATGTATAGACATACATACAAGCATATGTATGCCTGAAGTTAAGTCTCACACTTGCTTAGTCCTCAACTATACAATATCAATCTGATACCATGCTAGTAAAACCTCCATTTGTGAGCCCCATCATGAATTATAAAATTGACCTGAGTCACTATTTTGTGCTATTGCACTGAGTATAAAGCTTTAAGTGTATGCTTCTGTCACTTACTAGCTATAAGTATCTTGTGCTGTGTCTCAGCTAGCATTGATGGACACTCACTACAGGCTGGGCAGTGCTGTAAGTGCTTCACACACCTAACTTAATCTTCTCAACAATCCCATAAGGTAGGTACTATAGTTGGTCACACCATTTTATAATAAATGTGAAGAAAATAAGACACAGAAAGTTAAGTAGCTCGCCAAAGATCACATAGCTACAAAGATAGTCCCAAGAGTTAAACCCTGGCATTTTTATCCAGAGTCCTTGAGCTTATTAACCAGTTTGTTCTCTGTAACCTCTCTAAATTTCAGTTTTTCCTCTATAAAATGGTGTTAATACATATAGGTGTATTAAGGAGATCAAAGCAGTCCAATCAATCCTAAAGGGAATCAACCCTGAATATTCACTGCAAATACTGATGCTGAAGCTGAAGCTCCAATACTCTGGCCACCTGATGTGAACAGCCGACTCACTGGAAAAGACCCTGATGCTGGGAAAGACTGAGGGTAGGAGGAGAAGGAGGTAACAGAGGATGAGATGGGTGGATGGCATCACAGACTCAATGGAGATGAGTCTGAGCAAATTCTGGGAGATGGTGAAGGACAGGGAAGCCTGGCGTGCTGCAGTACATGGGGTTGCAAAGAGTCGGACACAACTTACCAACCGAACAACAACAACATATACAAATAAGAATATATAAAATAGGATACAGCACCTAGTAAATGACAGCTTAAAAAGAGATTAGGATGGGCACGAGGAACCCTGCTCAATTCCCTGTGCTCAACTACCAAGTGAAAAAGTCAACTGTCAACTGGAATGGTGTTTTTAAAACACAAAATAAAACATGCATCAATCTCTTAATCATGATTCTGGGTAAAAGAAACCAGACATAAAAAAGTAGATACTATACGTACATTCATATAAAACTCTAGAAAATGAACACTAATCCACAGGGACAGAAAGCAGATCAATGGTTGCTTCAGCAGGGAGTCAACTCAGAGGGGTGGACTACAAAGGGCACAAGGAAGCTTTTGTAGTAGAGCAGTGTCAGTCACTCAGCCGTGTCGGACTCTTTTCGACCCACGGACTGTGGCCTGCCAGGCTCCTCTGTCCACGGGATTCTCTAGGCAAGAATACTGGTGGATTGCCATTCCCTTCTCCAGAGGATCTTCCCAATCCAGGGATCGAACCTGGTCTCCTGCATTGCAGGCAGATTCTTTACTGTCTGAGCCACAGGGAAGATCCCTAGGAAGCTTTTGAGGTGATGGAAATGTACGACATCTTGATAGTGATGATAGTTTCACAGGTATATACTTCTGTCAAAACTCAAGCTGAACACTGTTAAATGGGTACAGTTAACTGTATACAAATCACACCTCAATAGAGCTATGTAAAAACAAAAAACATTAATATTTTTCAAATAATCAAGCTGCCCTGATTATAACTCTAACAATTTTTAACTTCAGCAAAGTAAAAATTAAAAGAGTTAGCCAGCATACTGCCAAGTTGAGAATATATATAAGGAACACAGACTATCAAAACTCTATAAAAGGCAGAAAAAAGAATCTTCGGCTGATTGAATTTTTAAAAGATTCCTACTGAGCACTCCCCTAAGCAGTAGTACTTTTATTCACTAAATTAAGACCAGGGTATATGAAGTTTACAAACTGAAAAATAACTTTCTAAAATTAAATTTCTGGTTTCTTTAACAAAGGTGCAAGACAGGGAACCTTCTATTCTTTGTTCAAATTCAAATCAACCAAGCCTTTGTGCTCCTATTCTCTTTCTTCTTTGAAATTTCCATTCCTGTTACCATAGGAACCTGCTAGCTGACAGGCCTTCAAGCATAGCAACAGCCAAAGCTTAGCAAGGAGTGTGAAAGGGGGACAGAGTCAAAGGCCAAAATTTGACTCATGAGAATCAGAATTCCAATCTTTGTCACTCTACAAAGGGTCTGATAACCATAGAAACTGTATCCTACTGGGTTTGGGAATATTATGACTAAATTCACTAAATGTGAAACCAAATGTGGAGTGGCCTTGAAAATTCAAAAATGGTATTTATTCTACTTTAGATCCAAATTAGAGTAAGAAATTATTTTTTTAAAACTTTTTAGAGTAATTTTAAGTGATGTAAAATAAGACCTTTAAAAACTTTTTTGTAAGAATAAAATTCTAAAGAGAAAAGGTCTAAAACTTTAAGAATTATTTTATATATATATAAAAATTTTTACGTTTGTAAAATACCTTTAGTCCCATAGATTTGCTTTTCTTTTACAAATTTATTTTGTTAATGTTTTATGACAGCATATTAAATACTTTCCAATATTAGTTCAGTGAGCTAGTTTGCAGAAATATGACTTTATCACAGGAGTATATTTATCTTAAGTCAAAGGGGAGCTCCTGGAGCAACCCATAAAATTTGACTTTTCTTCAGGAAGTAAACTTTTAACATTTCAAGTATCATGAATGGTTGTGAATTACAGTCTGTCTCAAAAGATAAAACTTTACAAACCAAAGTCATCACACTTAGTACTTTAATTTAAAATAAGCATTTTAAGGCATTCTTTTAAAGTGATCTATCATGCAAGAAAATCAATTAAAATTTTAAAAGCTTATTTTTTCCTAAAGTCAGAAATAACTAAATGCAATCAATTCTCCACTACTTGTGTATTTTTCACATTTTTCAACTTAGAAGTTTCCTAATTCCTGGCTGGTTTCCCTATCACACGAATAGGCTCTTCAATCCACTTCACCAGGCTGTTGTTTGCTTAGGGAAAACCACCTTATTAATACCAACCTAAATAGAAGATAATAAGTCAGTCTGCTGAATAATGCATGTATCCTAAAAATATAAGCCATGAATTTAAAGAATAAATACAATCAAAGAAATTTCATTTCCTCAAATGCCTATCCACAAAATGTTAATCACTGGCACAAAGGGGTATTAAATTATAGTATCCTCTTAAAAATAAAACAAAACAAAACCCTTCCTTTCAAGGTCAATTCAAACATCATCTGCAACTGATCCTTTCCACACATGATCCTTTTCTCTTTTGAATCCTCTCAGCACTATATGCCTATTTATGGCATTTACCAAGTTCTTCCTTAAGTTTCAATCATTCAAATAAAAACATATTTAATAAATACTAAGTCTTAGACACTGCAACTGGGAGCTAGACAAAAAAGGACAGCTGGGATTTTAAAAAATGAAGTTTCTGTACTAATTTTACTTTTTAAAAACACAATGTTTCTCACAGAAAAACCAGAAAACACAAACATTAAATGAAAAACATATAAAACACAAATAAATTGTGCAATCACTGTTGGTCTTGACAAAAATCCTTCCAGATCACTTACTCTACAGGAACATGAATACACTTCTTTTCTTCAACAAAAACAGGATGATACCACATATATTATTTTATTACCTATTCCTATTTTTGTCCTATTAATTAATGTATCAAGTTTGGCTTCCCTGGTGGCTCAGTAGTAAAGAATCTGCCTGCCAAGCAGGAGGCACTGATTCAATCCCTGGGTTAGGGAGGTTCCCTGGAGGAAGAAATGGCAAATCCACTCCAGAATTCTTGCCTGGGAAATCCCATGGACAGAGAAGCCTGGAGGGATACATCAAGTACAACCATTAGAATTTGACAGGCAAAGATGAAAATGAGATTATTTAGGCAGAAAGAGAATGAGAGGTCTAGAGACAAGAAAGCTGGTTTCTTTTATTCCTTTACTTTATTATACCACTTACAAGTGTAAACACATAATGCTGAAAGCTTCAAGTCACTTTGACCTTCCCCCCTCCCAAAAAAAAAGAGCAAAGTAAAACACTAGTGTTCAGGTATCTTTGGTACTCCTGTCAGGACTACCATTACTAACTCCAACAAACCCACAACTATTTATAATTCCAGGAGATCATGTGCTTAGGTACAGCTCTATAACTACAACCATGACGACTATCACCTCTTCTGGAATTCACAGTTTATAAAGTTCATTAACTCACTCAAACATTAGCCATGAAATTAAAAGACGCTTACTCCTTGGAAGGAAAGTTATGACCAACCTAGATAGCATATTCAAAAGCAGAGACATTACTTTGCCAACAAAGGTCCGTCTAGTCAAGGCTATGGTTTTTCCT
This sequence comes from Bos indicus, assembly GCF_029378745.1. Classification (NCBI taxonomy): domain Eukaryota; kingdom Metazoa; phylum Chordata; class Mammalia; order Artiodactyla; family Bovidae; genus Bos; species Bos indicus. Next base: position 10,061,224 of record NC_091767.1, read on the forward strand.
GTGGTCATGTATGGATGTGAGAGTTGGGCTGTGAAGAAGGCTGAGCGCCGAAGAATTGATGCTTTTGAACTGTGGTGTTGGAGAAGACTCTTGAGAGTCCCTTGGACTGCAAGGAGATCCAACCAGTCCATCCTAAAGGAGATCAGCCCTGGGATTTCTTTGGAAGGAATGATGCTAAAGCTGAAACTCCAGTACTTTGGCCACCTCATGCAAAGAGCTGACTCATTGGAAAAGACTCTGATGCTGGGAGGGATTGGGGGCAAGAGGAGAAGGGGACGGCAGAGGATGAGATGGCTGGATGGCATCACTGACTCGATGGACATGAGTCTGAATGAACTCTGGGAGTTGGTGATGGACAGGGAGGCCTGGCGTGCTGCAATTCATGGGGTCACAAAGAGTCGGACACGACTGAGTGACTGATCTGATCTGATCTGATGTGTTAGGTACTATGTTAGCTGCTGGCCCTACAAAGATGAATAAGGACCTCAATAGCAAGTTCTGCTTTCGAAAGCAAATGTCCTTCAGTAGGACCTGAACTAAAAAATGAGGACAAGTTCGTACCCAATATAATGGCTATTATTCCAAAACAAAAACCCAGAAAATAACTAGTGTTGGTGAGGATACAGAGATACTGGAACCCTTGTGCATCGCTAGCAAAAATGTAAAATGGAGCAGCTGCTATACGAAACAGTTCGGCAGATCCTCAAAAAATTAAACAGAATTATCACATTATCCTAAAATTTCACTTCTGGGAATACCCCCAAAAAATTTAAAGCAAAGACTGGAACAAATATTTATACATCTGTATTCACAGCAGCTATATTCATAATAGCCAAAAAGTGGAAGGAACTCAAGTGTCTGATGAATGAATAATTAAACTAAATACTGGGCATAAACATACACTGAAATACTATTCAGTCTTAAAAAGGAAGGAAATTCTGACATTTGTTACAACATGGATGAATCTTGAAGACATTGTGCTAAGTGAAATAAGCCAATCACAAAAGGACAAATTTTTTTTTTTTTAAGGACAAATATTTTATGATTTCACTTAAAAGAGGTACTGGAGTAGTCAAATTCAGAGAGAAAGAAAAAAAGTAGAATGGTGGTTGCCAAAGGCTGAAGGGAGGGGAGAACAGGGAATTATTGTTTAATAGGTATAGTATTTCAGTTTCAGAAGCTGAAAAAGTAAAGGATAGTGGTAATGACATACCAAGGTGACTGTACTTAATGCCACTAAACTGCACACTTAAAAATGACTGGAATGGGGGAATTCCTTGGTGGGCTCGTGGTTAGGACTCCAAACTTTCACTGCCGGGGACTGGGTTCAATCCCAGGTTGAGGAACTAAGATCCCACAAGCTGCATGGTATGCAAAAAAAACAAACAAGAAAAGGTTCAAATGGTAAATTTTATGTTATATATATTTTGCATACATGCATGCTAAGTCACTTCAGTCATGTCCAACTCTTTGCAACACTATTGATTATAGCCTGTCACACTCCTCTGTCCATTGGATTCTTCAGGCAAGAATACTTGATTGGGAAGCCATGTGCTCCTCCAGGGGATCTCCCTGACCTAGGATCGAACCCACATCTCTTGCATTGGCAGGTGGTTTCTTTACCACTAGTGCAACATGTATGCTATGCTAAGTCACTTTAGTCGTGTCTGACTCTGTGCGACCCCATAGATGGAAGCCCACCAGGCTCCCCCGTCCCTGGGATTCTCCAGGCAAGAACACTGGAGTGGGTTGCCATTTCCTTCTCCAATGCATGAAAGTGAAAAGTGAAAGTGAAGTCGTGTATATTTTGCCACAATTAAAAAAAAATTCTGAGGAATATTTATCTATAAGTGATACTATGAAATAGCCAGGATATATTAAGTAAAAAGACAAGGTAGAGAAAACAAACAGTATGACACTATATCAAAAGAGCGTGAAAGAATATATAGCTATAGACAGATATTATATAGACAGTTTCTATAATTACTATAATTTTTAATGGAAAGATAAACAAAAAGCTTTAAAAGAACAACTACCCTAAAGGGAAGAAAAGAATAAGGTTAGGATGCAGCTGGTAAAGAATCCACCTGCAATGCAGAAGACTCCAGTTCAATTCCTGGGTCGGGACGATCTCCTGGAGAAGGGACAGGCTACCCACTCCAGTATTCATGGGCTTCCCTGGTGGCTCAGATGGTTAAATAATTTGCCTGAAATTCGGGAGATCTGAGTTCGATCCCTGGGTTGCAAAGATCCCCTGAAAGAGGGCATGACTACCCACTCCAGTACTCTTGCCTGGAGAATCCCTGTGGAAAGAGGAGTCTAACAGGCTACAGTCCACTGGGTCTCAAAGAGTCAGACATGAATGAGTGACTAAGCACAAATACAGTCCAGAAACTAGACTCCTCTGAATGTACCTTGTCATATATATATCAAGTTTCTAAACATGATTATTAAATAAATTTAAACAAAAAAAAAATTTAAGTCGGTCCTCAAAATCAAAATGAAAGACAAACCTAAACTGTGTATTGAGTTAAACCAAATAGAGGAGTACTTAACTCTAAAACACAGTAATCTGACTGGACATCCTTGGTGAAATACATCCTACTGCTAAGTCGCTTCAGTCGTGTACGACTCTGTGTGACCCCCTAGATGGAAGCCCACCAGGCTCCCCCGCCCCTGGGATTCTCCAGGCAAGAACACTGGAGTGGGTTGCCATTTCCTTCTCCAACGCATGAAAGTGAAAAGTGAAAGGGAAGTCGCTCAGTCATGCCTGACTCTTCGAGACCCCGTGGACTGCAGCCTACCAGGCTCCTCCGTCCATGGGATTTTCCAGGCAAGAGTACTGGAGTGGGGTGCCATTGCCTTCTCCGGAAATACATCCTAAGGACATAAGAAATACAAAGAAAAAAAAAAAAAGAAATACAAAAAAATCTTACAGTGCTTTCAGTAATGATACTGCTAGTAGTAATACTGATATTATTCAGGAATTATGTAATGTCTGTATATCATAAGGTTTCAGTATGAGAAGAAACAAAAATTTGAAAATATTAAATAAAAACTCTCTAATATTGTTTAACTACAAGTTATCAGTATAAACTCATGCTGAACTTTCTTTTTTTAAAAAAGTATTTCCTAGCTCCATCTTTGAAGAGACCTAAAACAGTCGGACACGATTGAGCGACTGATCTGATCTGATAAATTACTAACCTAGTATCTATAAGCATAGCACCCAGATAGCAGTCTGTGAAAACCAGTGAAAATTCTTTCCAACTAAAAGGAACCAGTGCTCCCTAAAGAAAGTGATAATTCAAGTTCTGAGGCAGAATTTTATGAAATGAGGTAGGATCATACTAGAAAGCAAGGAAGCTATCAGAAACCACTAGGGTAGTATCAAAAACACTTAGGAGCTATCTTGAAGAGGCACTCACTACCAAAGACAGAACAGACTGAGCCACAGCAAAATAGTAACTGCAATGGACTGGAACACATAAAGTATGGAAAAAATCCATGAGCTTATAATGATACTTGAAAGGAGAACAGTGATATTTAAAAGAAGAAAGATCTCATTAGTTACTTTTGAAGGATTCTTGTGAATCAATTTATTATCCTAAAAACTAACAAAGGAGAACAGCTGCATATTTACTGTCCTTTTTATATAAACTGAACATAAGATAACTCAACAGTCCAGTAATCAAAATGAGGAAGTTTCTGTTTATAAAGTATTCTAGCTGAGAAATGAAGAATGACAGAATATCACCATTTTACAAACCCCTCATAAAATTCTTGACCTAGGGAATGATCGATGGCTGCTAAAATTATACACAGTAACAATCAGATGTTACAGTGCCTTGGAAGTATTCTTTCAAAACAAAAACAGAGGACCATGGTCAGTAACACCACAGGGATGCAAACGGCAAAATAAAATTTGAGAAAATCTGTAGGGCAAGTATATTACAAGAAAAAAGGAAGAGGGGAAACAGAAGGAGAAACTATAAATTAAGAGACATATCAATTGAGTAATGCATGAACCCTGATTTGAAAAGCCAACTATTAAAAAACTGAAAGTCTAAGCATAATTTGGGCTTCCCTGGTGGCTCAGATGGTAAAGAATCTGCCTGCAATTTGGGAGACCTGGGTTCAATCCCTGGGTTGGGAAGATCCCCTGGAGGAGGGCATAGCAATCCACTCCAGTGTTCCTGCCTAGAGAATCCCATGGACAGAAGAGCCTGGTGGGCTACAGTCCATGGAGTCGCAAAGAGTTGGACATGACTGAGAGACTAAGAACAGCACAAGGGTAATTTGAACATTAATATGAAACATATATTTGAAAATATATTTGAACATATATTTGAAAATATATTCGAGCATATATTTGAAAATACTGAGCAAGTGATATGTTTACATATTTTGAAAGAGTCCTTACTTTATAGAGATATATATGGAAATATTTATGGATGAAATTATGGTGTGTGGCATTTGCTTCAAAGTAACCCAGCTGGGTGTGCAGTCATAAATGAAACAAGACTAGTATAAGCTGATAATTTTTGCAGCTGGATGATGGGTATATGGCGTTCCATGTATGTCCACATAATTGAAATCTTCCATAATAAAAAGTTGCAGGGAGAAAAGGCTAAAATTTGAGCTTGGATAACTGGGAAACTAGTTCAAACATGCTTTGTTCTTAATGAGCCATAAAGGATACCAAAAACGTTCAGGCTTTGAAGATCTCTGTTTCCACTAGGATCTATGCACCTGCCAGTTTCTCATGCTGTAAGAAAATCTTTAATGAGAATTACAAAAGAAAACAGGAAATGGAGGCAAGTAGAAACCTTTCCAGATGCTTTTTCCTCTGATTATCCTATACAGGTTTAGTTAAAAAAAAAAAAGCAATCAACCTCCCAAAGAAATTAAAGACTGCTTATTCCACAATCTAACTAAAATTAAACAGACTGACAGGCAGCAAAGAATGATGCTCTGTATTTGAAGAGCATTTTACCTTTTTAAAGTTCTTTAAAATACACATAAATTGTACCATTTGATCTTAACAAAAACTTTGTAAAAGGGACAGGGAAAATACTTTCTAGAAGAAACGGACACAAGGGAGTCACAAGACAAGGCAGTGACAGAATACAAGCCTTCTATTCCTGTTTTAGTGCTTCTTCCAATAAACTGTACCTGTCCTATTCAACGGGGCTTAATTATTCAATATAGAAAAAAAAAACTGCTCAGATCTCTTTCATTACCAATAAAGTCATAAATACCTGGTAACATGTAGGTTTCTAAAAATAGTTACTGACAATTTGTTGTCCATGTTGGACAGCTCCTAAAAATTTACTTGGCAATTTAGACAGTTCAAAATGGTGTGGGAAACTCAGGAATGAGCAATTTTTTTTCTATCAAAAACCACAATATTTGAGGAAAAGACAGACATCAAGTTAAGAACTTAAGAAAAATTTAATGTGTGTGTTTGTGTATAAACGCACCTTTTGTAAAGTAAGAGAAATAAACATACTAACGAGGATCTAATAAATGGACATTCACCCCATTTATTTGAACATGTTCCAATTTCAATGGAAGTATTGAGGAAGAATTCTCTATACACAATGAAAGAACACCCAACTTGTTGACTGTGAACAATAATAAGCAAATCAGAAATACCCCAAATTCTGCAATTTCTCTCCTGGCATCCTTAGCTCAATATCATATATTATTTCATTCAAAGCACTCATTTTGATTTCACCAAACATCAGTACAGGAATGAACCCGAGGCAGGCTTGAAGCCTGGGTATGCTGAAACATACTATACCTAGGAAATGTCTTACAACTCATCCAGTCCCACAAAGAACACTCAAGAATGTGCTAAAGTTCAGTTCAGTTCAGTTGCTCAGTCGTGTCCGACTCTTTGCGACCCCATGAACTGCAGCACGCCAGACCTCCCTGTCCATCACCAACTCCTGGGGTTCGCCCAAACTCATGTCCATCAGGTCGGTGATGCCATCCAGCCATCTCATCTTCTGTCGTCCCCTTCTCCTCCTGCCCCCAATCCCTCCCAGCATCAGGGTCTTTTCCAATGAGTCAACTCTTCGCATGAGGTGGCCAAAGTATTGGAGTTTCAGCCTCAGCATCAGTCCTTCCAATGAACACCCAGGACTGATCTCCTTTAGAATGGACTGGTTGGATCTCCTTGCAGTCCAAGGGACTCTCAAGAGTCTTCTCCAACACCACAGTTCAAAAGCATCAATTCTTCGGCGCTCAGCTTTCTTCACAGTCCAACTCTCACATCCATACATGACCACTGTAAAACCATAGCCTTGACTAGACGAACCTTTGTTGGCAAAGTAATGTCTCTGCTTTTGAATATGCTATCTAGGTTGGACATAACTTTCCTTCAAAGGAGTAAGTGTCTTTTAATTTCGTGGCTGCAGTCACCATCTGCAGTGATTTTGGACCCCAAAAAAATAAAGTCTGACACTGTTTCCACTGTTTCCCCATCTATTTCCCATGAAGTGACGGGACCGGATGCCATGATCTTCATGATCTTTGTTTTCTGAATGTTGAGCTTTAAGCCAACTCTCTCACTCTCCTCTTTCACTTTCATCAAGAGGGTCTTCAGTTCCTCTTCACTTTCTGCCAAAAGGGCGGTGTCATCTGCATATCTGAGGTTATTGATATTTCTCCTGGCAATCTTGATTCCAGCTTGTGCTTCTTCCAGCCCAGCGTTTCTCATCATGTATTCTGCATATAAGTTAAATAAGCAGGGTGACAATATACAGCCTTGACGTACTCCTTTTCCTATTTGGAACCAGTCTGTCGTTTCATGTCCAGTTCTAACTGTTGCTTCCTGATCTGCATATAGGTTTCTCAAGAGGCAGGTCAGGTGGTCTGGTATTTCCATCTCTTTCAGAATTTTCCACAGTTTATTGTGATCCACACAGTCAAAGGCTTTGGCATAGTCAATAAAGTAGAAATAGATGTTCTTCTGGAACTCTCTTGCTTTTTCCATGATCCAGCAGATGTTGGCAATTTGATCCCTGGTTCTTCTGCCTTTCCTAAAACCAGCTTGAACATCTGGAAGTTCATGGTTCATGTATTGCTGAAGCCTGGCTTGGAGAATTTTGAGCATTACTTTACTAGCATGTGAGATGAGTGCAATTGTGTGGTAGTTTGAGCATTCTTTGGCATTGTCTTTCTTTGGGATTGGAATGAAAACTGACCTTTTCCAGGCCTGTGGCCACTGCTGAGTTTTCCAAATTTGCTGGTATATTGAGTGCAGCACTTTCACAGCATCATCTTTCAGGATTTGAAATAGCTCCAATGGAATTCCATCACCTCCACTAGCTTTGTTAGTAGTGATGCTTTCTAAGGCCCACTTGACTTCACATTCCAGGATGTCTGGCTCTAGGTGAGTGATCACACCATCGTGATTATCTGGGTCATGAAGATCTTTTTTGTACGGTTCTTCTGTGTATTCTTGCCATCAATATTTTCTGCTTCTGTTAGGTCCATACCATTTCTGTCCTTTATCGAGCCCATCTTTGGATGAAATGTGCTAGGGTTACCTGTTCCAATTATTTTCTCCTGCTAAAAGCTGGCAAGCTGATCCAAAGTTCCTGGATCAGAGACAGGAGGGTGTCATCAGCAGACAAGTCCTTGTAAGGATCTAAGAATCCTTACTTCTATTTGCAAGTGTGCAGTGTGTTGTGTTGATTGCTGAATTTCCATATCCTATACTATTACAGAAACTTTACACTCTCAGACTATCAGGAGACTTTGTCAGTGACATCACTGTCCTGATATAACAACCAAGCCAACTATCCCCAACATTACTTCATATCACTAGAGCTTTCTCTTACTCATCTAGGTGCTCTCCCTAGAATGAGTGAAATTCAGAAAGATGCAGTCTCACTGCCAACAAAATGTCTAGCCTATATGGGCATGTTTGAAGAGAGGACAGAGGCAGCTCACCATGCCACCATTATGAAAGCCCCAGGAGCCCACAATGAGAGATGCAAGTTCATGTGAAACAAATACATCGTCTTTCTAGTACTTTCTCTACGGTCACTTAGAAATGAAATCTGGAATAGCATTAACACTTGTGGATCATCTATTCTGCATCATGCATTGTACTAGCTATTTAAATCTCTCATTTAATCCTAATAGCCATTCAAAGTGTTTTTGTTATTAGTGCCATTTCATAAATGATTTTCACAGAGATGTTGAAGTGAAGTCACTCAGTCATGTCCGATTTTTTGCGACCCCATAGACTGTACCCTACCGGGCTCCTCCGTCCATGGGATTTTCCAGGCAAGAATACTGGAGTGGGTTGTCATTTCCTTCTCCAGATCACAGAGATGTTAGGTGACTTAATTTCAAAGTCTGAAAGCTGCTACATGAAAGAGGCAAAAGTTAAACCCAAATCAGTACATAAATCTTTATGACTTATTTCTTACAACTCTATTTGCTTTCCAAAGGAGTTATACTGACTTAAAATGACAGCAGAACCAAAGATAGTCCTACTTCTTCATTTTTTTGGTGAGAGAACTGGGTAGTTTTAATACCCAACAGGGACTACCATGCCTGGAACCAAATTCCTATATTAAACCAATACCCATTTTCATATACCCAATTTAACAGTCTATACCAAATCTCTCCTTACCAGTTAGACTTTGTATAGTCAGTGGAAGAGCAGAAATATTTTATTCAACCTCTACAATATTTCCAAATATTTGGACTATACAAGTTGCCCTCTACGTTTCAAAATCTATGAATAATAATCTTTCTACAAAATTTCCCAGATAGATTTATGTTAGTTTACTTGGAAGTACTAAACCTTTGAATTTTACTATAAAATGAAGATTCCAAAACACATAGTATTCAATTTGCTGAAAGCACTGTAACAAAGGATTAAAGACTAAAATTAAAAAAAAAAAAACAACTGTAAAGTCTATGTACTATGTAGCTACATTAATATTAGAATATGGGAAAATGGTAAAAACTATCACTTTAAGAGAACTAACTCCAAAAGTACTGTGCCAAGTACTTTATAAACGCTTCATTTTGTACCTTCCAACATGTTAACTCTATTTTACAAGCAAAGTGACAATGGTAAGAAAGTTCAAATAACTTGCCCAAAGTAATACAGATAGAAAGTGGTAGCTGCTGCTGCAGTTTATACAACTCCAAAGCTTTTACATCTTACTGTCAGTTTAGAAAGTAAAGTGAAGTCACTCAGTCGTGTCCGACTCTGCAACCCCGTGGACTGCAGCCCACCAGGCTCCTCCGTCCATGGGATTCTCCAGGCAAGAATACTGGAGTGCGTTGCCATTTCCTTCTCCAACTGCCTCCTAATTCCTATCTGGTAAACATATCTTTGTCCACAATTCTAAAACCATTATTAAAACACATACAAAATTATTTAAACCTATTACCAACTATATCCATTAATTTGTCATAGCTTCTAAAGTAAAATAATTAAAAAGTGCCTAAAGAATTATCATTAGAAAAATTCAAGTAAGGCAACAGATTTTCATGAAGTCCTAAAAGGTCAGGAACAGATAATGCACACAACAAAACCTTTATCACTGTTTGGGAGTTACTGTTCTTAAATTGATGTGAAGATAGTAAGACCAGGATACCATCTTAAGTATTTAAGACAATGTAAATACTGTAAACCCATCAGCCTAAAGGCTGAACCAAAGAACCCATTTTCAAAATCATGTTACCTTCAATATTTACTAATGAATTATGAATATTATTATTATAGTCTGCTCTTTAAAGTCTTATTTTCAATTAACAGAAAAAATGTAACCATAAGTTGAACAATTTAAACTTCTGAAAGGCTATTACTTCCCCAGTTTCAATGTTTCAAATTTCTTCATAAAAGAATAATATCTGAAAACTAAGATAAGTAACATTCCCCAAACATGAAATCTTTAATCTATCAGAGTCTGAACCTAAATACGTAACTTTTTAATGTACATGTTTTTCGTATTGTTTATCAGAGACATTCATTAGACTGATTAAAAGGGCAATACAAGAGTAATTTTCTATGACATGCCAAATAATAGATGAAGTCTTACCTCCATTGCTAAAGCTGCCGTCTGTTGGTCATAATGATTCAGAAGATTGGGCATGAAGGTAGTGTTATAAGGCAAATCTTGGCACATCCTCAAGGTAATAGGCTCACAAGAAAACAAACTGTGCCCACCTATATGGCCCACAAACATAGTCAAGGGCCACAGATAGAAGACGATCCTACTCATAGCCATGCTTTCTTGATTGAATGAGATTCAGATGATCAGGCCTACTCAATATGTATTTTAGATCTTTGTACACCTGCAGGTCTCAGCTTGAAAGTACTTCTTCTATCTTACTGTTAAGTTCTTCAAACAGAAATACTCTTTGCACCGTCAGAGGTTTGTTAGCTTGGTCTCACAAAAGGCATTTGTTTTTGGTTTCACAATATGGGAAAATGACATCATCTTGCCTCTTCTTTTCATTTTATTACATCGGGTACCATTTGGCCAACGTGTCAAGTTGATCAACCACATTCCCAAACAACAGATTCCATCTTAGGAGAAGAGCTATTTCTTCCTTTGATTGAAATATCTGAAAAATAATTTTTTTAAAAAATGGGAGAAATTAGCGATTTCCTCTTAAAATATTATAGGCTTGATATTAAAACTTTGATTAGCTCAGTAAAGCTGCAGGATACAAAATCAGTATACAAAAATCAGTTGCGTTTCTACACACTAACAATCAACTACTAGAAAGAGAAATTGTAAAACACTGCCTTTGGGACTTTCTGGTGGTCCAGTGATTAAAGCTGCACACATCCACTGCTGGGGCACAGGGGCACTCCCTGGTGGAGAACTAAAATTCCAAACGCCGGGCGTGTGGCTAACAACAACAATTACAAACTTTGATGAGAGATACAATACTGCCTTACAGATAAAATACATGGGTATTTCATAAAAAAATACTATAGCTTTTCTACCTTATCATTCTTGCTATAGATATACCAGAGAATCCATAAATAGCACTTAAAGGCACTATTTCCCCCCTCAGTTGTTTATATAACATATAGTTTAATTTCCCATCTATAATGGTAGTTTTTCATTTGTCATAGGACCTAATTAATTCACTTTGAAAAACTTGCAAGCTGTTGTCCTAAATTTTATTTAAATATCTGCCACACTTAATACCAAGTTATTTAAATTTTATTATGTTTTAATCATTACATGATTCAGCAGATGGTATCTGTGAAAGGTGTAAAATATAAAGAAATCAAAAGATATGGATTGAAGCCTCTTCCCAACTATGTGAATCACTTAACTTCTCTGACCTCAGAATTTTCCTTTCTAAAAATTGCACCTCCCTATCAAAAATGTATGAGTGAATTATAAAATAATGTACTCTATAAAAGGTAAAGCAACATCAAACTTTAGGTAGTATTATTACTGAATGACAGTGGATACAAAGACTTACTTCTATCAACCAATACTGAACTGGCCAACAGAAGATTCTAAAACTAGTATCAGGACATTTTCCCAACAATGCTTCATCCTTTTAGATAGTACAAAAATTTAGCACATAGATAGAGAAAACGTTTGACCAACAAATGCTTCATTACACACAGTCAGGCTGCAGAGAAAAGACAACCCTAGAAAGTTACAGCGTGGGATATGAATGATTTCCAGTTAAGAGTTTCTACAAAGTTTCAAAGTCTGATTTGACACTGCCTTTCCTGGGGGCTTCCCTGGTGTCTCAGACGGTAAAGAATCTGCCTGCAATGCTGGAAACATGGGTTCGATCCCTGGGTTGGGAAGATTCCCTGGAGGAGGAAATGGCAACCCACTCCAGTATTCTTTGCCTGGAGAATTCCAGGGACAGAGGAGCCTGGCAGGCTCCAGTCCATGAGGTTGCAGAGAGTTGGATGCACTTCCACTTTCACTTTTTTTCTAGGGACAAAACTATGCATCTCTTTTGGGGCTGGGAGAGTAGGTAGAGTGGAAGGCAGGTTTGGTAGGAAAAAGTATATTCTAAAACTATCATACTTCCATTTGGTTTTGTAATCAAGTTAAGTCTGCTTTTACTTTGTTTTCGTTTCACACATGTCAAATATTTCTGTTTGAAGTACACAACCTCAGCTGGGAAAACATGAGAAAGTCAGGTTCAGAAATTCTCAGAGACCCAGGTTAACAGGACAACTCAAATAGATATTAGAGCCCATGACAGCTTAGACCTTGAGAACTTGAACCGGCTTGGCTAAAGTAGAGAAAGAAACTGTCCTTTGTTCACTACCAATGACAGGGACCTCTGCATCCCAAGCTTTAATTACTGGGCAGAAAAAAACTATTTGGAGAAAGTAAAGCCATGGCTGAATCTTCCCAATTTCTTCCCCAATCATATGGTCTTGAGTAGGAGAAGGGAAAAGGAAAGTCTACAACCTTAGGAATTAGGAACACCAAAGTTACAAGCAATCTGTAACACTGAAATCTTTAAATCAGAAATATTTGTTAAAGCTTCTTGGCCTGCCATATTTTTTCCTCCTTCAAGCTGGGCCCAGAAATGTGATGTCTGGCTATGGAAAAGTGATATTAAACACAGTCAGCACGGTAACAATTATGCATATCATTAAATGTGTCAAATAAGCCCTGAAAGCTTTATTTGGCTACAGTATCAAAACATCCATATAAGTTCAATTTTTGTAGTTTGCTGCTTATGCAGCATGTTCATCTGCTTGCAACTTAAAAAAAAATTAAAGGGAACATTGCTCCCTACTGAATATGTATCTAACAATAAAAATTTCATTTAGACTATTTTTCAGGCAGTACGGGTTCCAAATTTATGGTTCAAAGAAGATTACCATACAAAACTTGAGGAAGAAACAAAGTAACATTGAGTTTTTTAAACCAGATGAGAAACCCCCTTATACTTTTGTCTACCCTATTTTACTTCTTTTTCTCTCAGTTATTCCTTTTGCCTCATTTACAAACAACGCTTCTCACAAACTTACAAAAGTGCTTTTCTTTATGTACTTTGACATTCAAATTTCCATATATCAAAACATTTTTGTAAAATTATTATATTAGGCTGAGGTAGGATAAAACCTTAATACAGTAAGACTGTAGTTTATGATTATTAAGATAAATAAGAAAAAACAGTAGAATGCCATGAGACAAGAAGAAAAATAGAAACAGTAAAAATATTAAGGAATTTATATTTCTTCCAAATCAGACGTTCTCTAATTTTAATATGCAGCACATTCATAGAATCTTAGAACCATAGGTCTAAGAAATCTGAACCTCTGGAAAATGAATGATATACATGTATTCTGATGATTACCTCAGTACTGTTACAAGTGATCTATAAGTCATATTTTGAGAAATGCTATCCTAAAATAGAATGATTTAAAACAGTATAGGATATTTGCACATAATTATGTGCTTAGCAAAAGTAATATATAAAATGAATTTTTTAAAAAGCAGATAAAGAATACTACTTTAATAGAAAAATGGTAAAAGGACATAAATTTACAAAAGAAATACAAATGGCCAACAAACATGAAAAGATATTCAACTTTACTAATAAAAACATACAAACATGATATATAACATTTTTGCCAATCAGATGAGCAAAGTTAACAATAACAGAACACAGTATAGGAGAGGGTGCAGAAAAAAGAATATATTCAACATTTCAACACTTGGAAATACTTTTTTTTTTTTGGCTGTTCCACACCACTTGCAGAATCTTAGTTCCCCAAACAAGAACTGAACCCGGGCCAGGGCAGTGAAGTGTCTAACCACTAGACTGCCAGGAAATTCTCTATTTTCAAATACTACTGGAGGAAAAGCAAACTAGTTGGTACCTCAAAAAAATAGCTATGGACATCAAAAGCCCTTAAAATGTATATAATTTGATTCAGCAAACCTATTCTACAATTAAGAAAGTAAACACAAGTACACATTATATATAACTGAAATGTTAGTACAATATTGTTTATAAAATAAAAACCCAGAGACAATCTGCAAGTCTACCGATAAGGAATTGGTTAAACTAGGGTACAACCAACACATAACACACTCACTAAAAATGATGAGCAGGATCTATATATACTGACTTGAAAAGACAGTAACAATACAATAAGTGAAAAATAAAATTTTAAATGGTTTACAAAACAGCATATAGTCTCCCACTTTTGTCAAAAATACACATACATGGAACAGAATAAAACTACCTGAATTGTTTAAAAATACAATAGGGACTTCCCTGGCAATCCAGTGACTAGGACTCCACTTCTACTTCAGGGAGCTAGAGTTTGATCCCTGGTCAAAGAATTAAGGTCCCACAAGCTGCACAGCGTCGTCAAAAAACAAAAACAAAAACAAAATAAAAATAGTAAAGTATTATAAATGCTGAAATGTTATTTTAAAATCTGTTGTATGTTATTTGTGTATGGGAAAATTAAGTCTGCTAAATCTATAAATGTGTGCTGACAATAATACTAGTTGAATGAATGATTTACCGGCTGTTGAAAGTAACAAGCCAAGGGACACAAAAATGCCCTACTACAGGTAGCAAGAAAAGCAAAAAAATGATGATAAACTTAGAATGGGTCAAAAATTGATTTTCAATAACTGAAAAAAAAATCAGATCACCTCTCAGCTGAATCAAATATTATGCACAGTTAAAAAAAAAACTTTTGGTATATATTCTAAATTGCTCTTCAATAACATGATGAAATAAATGCTTCTAATCAGGATCACATGAGTATGGATAGCAACAGTCCTTTCTCCCAAGAGAACCATCCTTGAAGAAGCTGTAAGTTTCAGACAACAGGACACAGAAGATTGAGGAAACCAGGAAATACTGAAAAAATACAGCAACTGACTACATAAAGGTTAAAAGATTTTTTTTGCATTCTTTTTGATATTACATATTTTACTATAGGAATCTGCAGAATCTCAGCTGAATAAAGGGAACTGCTGGATTAACTGGAGGCAACAGTCTTGGGCGCCAATGACAGTAAAAAATGAGGGGTCTGACAACAGTTTTTCATGCCCTAACCCTGAGAAAAGAGACATTCACTTCTTTACAGAGCAATATAAGATATGTGGGAAACTAATTTCAGATTAAGTGACCTGATGATTATTTCAGCAGAAAACAAAAAGGACTAGAGACATTTAACCCTATACTTTAATTTTTATCAATGTGTAACATCAGGAATCTAATATTCCCCAATTTACCAGTTCTCTTTTGATGATAAAAAGTAAAAGCCCCTAAAACAAGTTGAGTATTTGTCTTGAAGAACAGCAATAAAGGGGATGCAATCTTGGAAAGACTGTCTTCAGAGGCTGGCTACAAAGCCAGACCCAAAGAACTCAGGTGGGAAAAGCAGGAGATGGCAACTGTGAGGAGGAAAGAAAGCAGGCAGAATCCCAGAATAGACAATGACAAAAGTGGGTCCTGGGGGCTTGTCAGCAGGGCCCTGCAACAAAAGATGTTAGCAGTTCTATTCCAATTCACACCTTCTGTACAGAAAGCTTCCTTTCATCTTTCTCAGCTTAGATTTACTTATCTTGACACACTGTAAATGTACCTAACATTTTGCGTTTCCAATTCAGAAATTAAAGGTTGCCTCAAACACACTGGCTACGGTGGGAACAGGAGGATATTCTTTTGTCTTCTTTCAGAGTTTTCCAAGACTGTTTTCCAAGACTGCATTATAAGGATTAGCAATCACTACCTCTGAAGCTTCTCTCAAGGAAATTATTATCTTGTTAGAGAGCAAAGTACACACTGAAAGCATATCACTGCTCAAAGTGCTAGATTCCTTTTCCTAAAACTCATGTGGGTTTTGCCTTTTGTTTTCCATATCTTATTTAAAAAATAAATTCATTCTCAGGATACTGTTTTCTGGTTGCTAAAGTTTATATAGCTCCATATTTAATTCATAGGGCCTAGATTCTTACTACTCTCAAGGTATCACTTTGCTACTTTATCTAATTTTTAAAGTCCGTCTAGTCATCTACTGATTACAAAAGATAATCTAATCTTCCAGTGTGCTGAGTGAATGGGCTTAAAAAAAAATACAGGAAAAACAAATACATTAAAGTTCAAAATTAAAATGAATAGTAGGCATTAAAATCCAGTCCATCTTACAAATTATACATTACTTTTAAGACTAGAGAAAGCAGAAGCAGAAGATCTTTTAAAACTAAAAACAAAACTGGAAATTTAAAAGATGGCCAGAGTCTGGACTTTAAAAAAAAAAAAAAATCAGGTTGAAATTCCAGCCTGGTTTCCCTTTTCCATTAAAATGTGTTCAGAAAATGCTCTAATACCAAGCTCCTGATTTTATTTTCCCCCTTTAGGATGGCTGCATGTTTTGACTACAAAATTAGTTTAATGAGATAAACTTCGGGGACCAGGATTTTTTTTAGGCCTACCAGCCTAGTTGTTTTTTCTTAAATTTCATTCACAGCCATTCCTTGGATCCACCAACACTGTTGCTAGTTCTCAGCATAACAAATTGTAACTCAAAGATAGATTCACCATTTCTGATGCAACAGTCAGTTAAAATTGCTTTCTTGTCAAAGAGGAGTTGTTACTTTTCAAACATTCATTCCTAACCTTCTGGAAAAGCCACTATTAAAAACCTTCACTTCTTTCCTCAAGACTCTGTGACCCTTCTTCTCCCAAATCAATACTGAACAATTCCTCTCATGCATATTTCAAAGTCTTGCTTTTCATTTGCACTACTGCTCTTTTTGTGGGCAGCTGCAGCTTTAAATGTCTCTAACTCTAGAAATTTAGGGGTTAAAAAATACTTGAGGCCAACACTGCTCTTCCCTGTGAAAGAAGGTAAAGATGCAGTAAGAACTGTTTCCTATCACGTCTCCTAAGAAAATAAAGTCAACAGCAGTCTGACATCAACAAACTAACATTCTCTGAATAAGTTTTCAGTATGACATCTCATAGTTTTACTAACACATACGAAATTTAAGTTGGGGAGAGAGATTTTTTTCCTGTCAAGTGGGCAACATAGGACTTACCATGACTTTAAAACCCCCTCTCTTTGCCCAATGATGACACTCTCACAACACTGTGCTATACAAAGAAAGAATGTGCACTTTACTATTATCTTCACCTCAAGCCTCCCTATTTCAAATATCTCAATCATGGCTGGGGATCTCTCTAGAAAAATCCACCTAAATGTTCAAAGCACAAAATAATGCTCAGAGGAATACAGTACCTAAGATGAAAAAAGGGATGAAAGAACCTATAGTCCTTTCTTCTTCTATTAATAGGGCACTGGTAGATCTAGGAGAGATGTAGAGGCAGGTAATACTAGTGGATGAGGGGGGGGGAAAAAAGGAGGAGGAGGAAAGAGAGGGTAGGACGGTAGGCTTTACTAATTACCTTATTTTCCTGACAGTTTCAGAGCACTTGGGGGGAGGAGGGTAGAGGAGGAACCTGTTATTTCACTAAATAAAAGGCAACACTGTAAGAAGAATTGCATCTCAATTATCTTTTATTTTCAGCTCTATCCTTGCAAGCCTGCCCACTTAAGCTTTTACATCACTTTCCTATCTTATTACCTCTATGTTGTGGTTTGGTACTTCAAACACTTTTTTTCTTCTTCTTCTTCTGGAGGAAAAAGAAGGTATTGATTTGCTTAAAAGTACGGATGGAAAGCATTATCTTGAGGAGAAAATGGTTCTTAATAACAGAACTACGGGTTTATCTAGCCCTTTGCCTGTCAGCACACCACTAAAGGCTAAAAGAAGGCTCAAGAGGGAGGGAGGTAGCATCCTCCTTGTCAAGTCTTTGTTTCCTTGCTCCTGCGGTTTTGGCTTTACCAAGTAACCCAATTGCCGTAAATAAACATTACAGGTCTCTCCAAACTACTTCCATAAAATAAGATTTTGTTTGACCAACCTAGAGCAGTCATTTATTTCTATAGCTGCTGGTCTGCTCTGCTGCTCTGTCTGCCTACATCCAGAAGGGAACCAAAATTCAAATTTTCATTTATTCTGGGCCAAAAACCAGACCTTTTTTCCTCCTTCCTAGATATTTTGCAACTTCAAGTTGACTTCTCTGCCTAAATTAGTGGCATATGCTTTTGTTCTTTTAAAAAAGAAAGAAAGAACATCCTTTTTTCTCTTATTGAGGAAGGCACCTAACTCTGAAAACGGCCTCTAGGAAGATGCTAAAATGTCTTGAAATGTTTAACAGCACCTAATTTCAGAGGCTATGGATGAACCTCTCCGCGGTACCCCAGGGCAAACACACGGAGCGTCCAAGAGGGCAGAGGGGGAAGCCTCGAGGAGGAATATGCAGACTTTGCAAAACTGACGGGAGGGAGGAGAGGGGACAACTTTCAGGAGTAGAAACAGGAGGCAGTCCAGATGCTGCGACGCCGCCCGGGACCCGGGAAGCCCCGAGGCGGGTCCCGGCGGCCCCCCGCGCCCCCGCGCCCAGCGCTCGGTGCATTGTCCTCCCAGCCAGCGGCCGCGTCCTCCACCCACAGCCCCCAGCGGCCCGGGAGCGCCACACGCCCCCGCGGCGCCGACCGAGCCCCAGGGCTGGGCCGGGGGGGGCGCGGAGGGAGCGCGGGCCACACTCGAACAGGTTGCTCGGCGCGGGCTCGGGACCGAGAGGGTTAATCCAGTCGGCGGGCATCGGTCCGCCTCAGCCCCCAGCCCGAAACTCGGGCTCCCCCGCGCCCCGCCGCCCACCCCGAGAAAGCCCCGAGACACCCCTCCACAGCGCGGCGCCCAAAGCTTTTGTTTTGGCGGCGACGAGAATAACGATCCCTGAGGAGGAGGTGCCGCGGCTGCTGGTGGCTCTTCGCCACAGGGTTAGACCGAGGAGCGGGCAGCCGCGGCGGCACCGCCTCAGTACCCACTCCCGAGTCCTTTTCCCGCTGAGCCGGACGGGAAGGGGCCTGCACGACCCGCGCTCACCTCACACCTCGGGGACCGGCTCCCGGGGGGCTGCGGCGCCGGCCGGGGACGGCCGCGGGCCCCTCAGGTAAACGGAGCCAGCGAGGACCGCCGGCGCGCGCCTCGGAGCGACCGCGAGCTTTCGCGATCGCCGCGGCGCGCGGCCCGGCGGGGGCGGGAGGGGGGATGCGCGCGCACGTACGGCGCAGGCGCGCTGCGCACGCTCGGCCGAGCGCTCCCATTTTGAGCGCACCTTCTGGATACCCGTCCGCGGGTTTCGTTGTTCTTTACGTCGCGCCGAGGCTGATGCCTGGCCCTGTCCGGCCCCCGCGGAGCCGTTCCGCGCTCTGGAAGCTTTTCTTAAATGCCCTCAGTCCCCTTTGCAAAGCTCTCCTTCCCTTCCCTTCCCTGCTGAGACAGTGCTGCGACTCTCATCCCTCAAGCCTGGAACGCTATTATTGCGAGACCACCAAAACCTGTTTCGAGAACCAGCGTGCCCCCTGGGGACCCGGGGATTGGAGATGGTTAAGAGGCGGGTGCTGAGGGTGGTACTGGGTGCAGATGGAGGTAGTCAGCTTTCATACTGCAGAGCTCCAGGCTGAAGCAGCAGAGCAGATACCCTCTTTATCAACACCCACTTTAGTGAGCAGGTGGGGCTTGAGGTTATTGGTGGCATTCCCCATCTTCTGTTCTTTGGGAAATGTTTCTTCTTTTTCTTCATATGTGATTTTATTTTATTTTTTTCTACATAAGCTATTTCAGAACTTAAAGATTCATTAGAAGTCATCTAAACCTAACCTCTCATTATTCAGACGCGGAAAAGAGCGGCCCCGAAAGGTTAAAAAGACTTAGCCAAAGCCAGGCAGCGTTTTAAGGGCTGAATCTGGATTCATTCATTCCAAGCCAAAGCTGTTATCTTTGCCTCCATCATTTTATCTACCTTCCTCCTTTTCCTCCCTTTTCAACCTAGACTTCACAGGCACCATTTTGTTCTCTGGTAGCACAAGGACTTAAATACTTTGATCTTGTAGAATAGTATGACTGTACTTAACGTTATTCAACTATACACTTGGTTAAGATAGTATATTTGAATACAATTTTCTGTCTGCATCTTTGCCACCCCCATGTTAGGAGACTGACCAAAAACAGCTTTATAATCTGTGGTTTGTCCAAACCCTTGGGACACATCTCTGTGGCCTCTTTAATTATAGGCAACTATTTTATACAAAGAAAAGTGGAAGTGTTAGTTCCTCAGTCCTGTCTTTTTGCGATCGAATGGACTGTAGCCCACTAGGCTCCTCTGTCCATGGACTTCTCCAGGCAAGAATACTGGAGTGTATTGCCATTCCCTTCTCCAGAGGATCTTCCCGACCCAGGGATGGAACCCAGGTCTCCTGCATTGCAGGCAGATTCTTTACTGTTTGACCACCAGTGAAACAATCTTTTTTAAAGGTGCTCCCTCAGTTCAGTTCAGTTCAGTCGCTCAGTCCTGTCCGACTCTTTGCGACCCCGTGAACCGCAGCACTCCAGGCCTCCCTGTCCATCACCAACTCCCGGAGTTTACCCAAACCCATGTCCATCGAGTCTGTGATGCCATCCAACCATCTCATCCTCTGTCATCCCCTTCTCCTCTTGCCCTCAATCTTTCCCAGCATCAGGGTCTTTTCAAATGAGTCAGCTCTTCACATCAGGTGGCCAAAGTATTGGAGTTTCCGCTTCATCATCAGTCCTTCCAATGAACACCTAGGACTGATCTCCTTTAGGATGAACTGGTTGGATCTCCTTGCAGTCCAAGGGACTCTCAAGAGTCTTCTCTAACACCACAGTTCAAAAGCATCAATTCTTCGGTGCTCAGCTTTCTTTATAGTCCAACTCTCACGTTCATACATGACCACTGGAAAAATCATAGCCTTGACTAGATGAACCTTTGTTGGCAAAGTAATGTCTCTGATTTGTAATATGCTGTCTAGGTTGATCATAACTTTGCTTCCAAGGAGTAAGCGTCTTTTAATTTCATGGCTGCAATCACCATCTGCAGTGATTTTGGAGCCCAGAAAGTAAAGTAAGCCATTGTTTCCCCATCTATTTGCCATGGAGTCATGGGACCGGATGCCATGATCTTCATTTTCTGAATGTTGAGCTTTAAGCCAACTTTTTCACTCTCCTCTTTCACTTTCATCAAGAGGCTCTTTAGTTAAATGATAATAAATACTGAGCTTAGACAGTCATAAATATAGTTTAACATCAGAAGATGAGCTATGGGAAATGCATCGTAAAAGAGATATGAAATGATATTTTCAATTCATTAATAAATACTAATGAAGTAATACTTTTTTTAAAAAAAGTAATGTTGATCCTTAAGCTGATTCTTATCAAGTCATTGTGTCCTGTGGAGCCAACACTGACTCTACTAAGGGTGAGTGAAGCATCTAAGAGCATTTATGAAAATCATTGTGGACCTGCTTCAGGTACTTCTAGATCCCTTGTACCTTCAGATCCTCTAGAGATGTGCTGCTGTCACATTTTTATGCAATTTACACATGGTCTTGTGAAAACTGTCAGGCATAGAACATATCTTGGCTCCTAGTGGGAGGTGGGAATGATGTAGAAATTATCACTGAATGTATCAACATGATCACATCTCAGAAATAGACCACTGACTGAAAGAAGCAAACTACAAAGTACGTAAATTATGATAGCTCTTTAAAACAGTCACACTGTTTATGAGGCCAAACGTATATATAATAAGGATAAAAAGTGGACAAGTGGGCAGCACACTAATTTCATGACAGTGGATGCCTCTAGGCAGGCAGGGTGGAAAATGAGATCTGGGCAGCATGTAAAAGAGGCTTCAACTGTTAATCACACACAGGAAGCAAAATGTTAACATTTTTAAAAATCTCTGCAGGGAGAAAAGGGTGTTTCTTAGGCAAGTCTGTAAATGTTTCTTTATGGTTGAAATGTTTCCTTTAAAAATAATGTTGAGGGACTTCCCTGGTGGTCCAGTAACTAAGATTCCACCCTCCCAATGCAGAGGACCTAGGTTTAATCCCTGGTCTGGGAACTAGTGAAAGACAGGGAAGCCTGGCATGCTGCAGTTCATGGGGTTGCAGAGTCAAACACGACTTAGCAACTGAAGAATAACTGGGAATTAGATCCCATATACTACAACTAAAGATCAAAGATCCTCTGTGCTGCAACTAAGATCCAGTGCAGCCAAATAGGTAAATATTTTTTAAAGGAATTTTTTAAAATTTTAAATAAAAGCAATGTTAAATTTTCAAGTACACTGAGCCAATGTGCTCACTGTGAACACAATGTGAATGGTGTTGTTCAGATTTGGGGCATCAGCAGTCAGACTGATGAAGGGCTGAACAAGGAGAGGTCCAGAGGATGCAAGTTGAGAGGATCAATGAAAGGGACCTTATTTTCAGGGATAAAAATATTCAGATCTAACAGGGATAAAGTGTCAGGCTCTCTTTAACCCCATCTTTCTTTCATTCAATGTTATAACCACCAATAGAAAGTCTTTAATGAGCAGGAACTTCACTGAGACCCAACACTCTCCCACTGAGTTGTTAAAACTGGTCTCTTTCTGGATGAACCCGTTTTGAAACCATCAATGTTAACTGGTAATACATGGTAATTTAATATTACATCTACTTACCTCCCCCAGGCCTCCACCCCTGCAAAAGTCTTTGTTTATTCATCTTACATACAACCTGATCATAAAACATACAACCATACATAAAACCACTAGGCTGGAATTCAGACAACATTAGTTCTGATTTCAATTTGGCCACTTACTGATCCTTTGTCAACTCGAAAGAAAGCAGCGACCTCTGTGAGCTTTACTTTTCATTTTCTTTTTAAATGGGAGATATACGAATGCTGCCTATTTCAAAACAATGAAACAATTTAAACATGGGGTTTACATTTATTTACCTTGGAAGAGAGTACATTTTTATTTTAGGAAACATGAGATAATGAGAAATGTCTTCTTTTTTTATATTTGGTTAGCTGCTGCCCATAAGAACTGTTTTACACTTCGCAGAGGTCCCTTTCGAAATGTTGTTTTTCTCCAGCATTAGTTTATAGTTCTATCACAGTAGTTACTTCTACATTGCATTTTCAAATCCTCCTCATTAGATTTCTTTTTTTATTCTTGTATTCTCACTCTGCCTCTCATTACATGGTAGATGCTCCATAAATTTAATTAATTAAATTAAACCAGATCGTAAAATTTCCCAAATTTGGAGTTATCCTTATTCAGGCATGCCATCTGCTGGTTCCCTGGTGTATCTGTTGGTCGGCCTGAATTCCTTAATCCAATAAATTAAAATTCATCTTGAAGCATTGCTGAGTTTGTGTGTTGGGCAGTTTTCCCACGTTCTTCCACTTCCTGTGTGCAGGTGCTATTCTTTCATTGAACCTCTCCAGAATTGTTTTTCCTGCAACCTTCTTTTACCTGTTGGCCACTCTAAAAACCCGGAGAAATGGAGTTGACGTTTCAGAACCCTGGAGTGACCAGAACGATGTAACTGGGCATACTCAGTAGGTTGGCCTGATTTGGAACACACTTACGGCTTGAATGCGGGCATTTAATGCTGTTTGTTTCAGGACTGGCTGCATCTTCGTCCTAGCATTATATTGAGAGATGACAGCCTTTCCCACCCTCTCGGCGCTCACACTTTTCCATTTCGTCCGTGTGCCCAATTTTGGAACCAGCCCTCTAGGATCTCCCGGCCAATCAAGAGACCACACATTGTTGCCTAAGAGACCCCGGATGCCAGCGGAAAGGGAAGGGGGCGGTGCTAGACGGAGTCACAGAAACAGGAGCTATGGCAACACCAGCGCTAGAGGCTTGAGGAGAAAGACTTGAAGAGAAAGACTTAAAGAGGTGAGAGCAGTGATCACTGCATGAAAAAGATGGAGACTCTTTTGAGAGCTCTTCTCTCAGGTCCTCCTGGGCTTCTCACGAGCCTTGGCAGTGACCCCGGGAATTACATTTTGCTCTGTGTTGTCAGTTAAATTACCAGATGCATCATATATATGAAATTAACAACCAACAAATAATTATTTCTATGCCTATCAGAGCACTAGCTCTTTGCATTGTCTTATAGTTTCTCTTTGTTTCCACCTAGTTGAATATAAGATGAATTCATATTTAAATCTAACCGTACCCTATTTCCTGATCATTTCCTGGTAATCTCTTATTTCCTCCTCTGATAATACTGCAGTGTACAATGGGTGAGCTGTGTGTTAGTGGAGAAATTAAACCGTGTTCTGCTCTGTAAATGCCAAATAAAAACCCGATTATCCTGAGTCTAACCCCAATGCTCGGTTCCTAATGTTGAGTTGTACCTTCTTTGCCACTAGCTTTAATCCTTAAACCACCTCACCTCCACTATTGTGTTCATTCGTTCGGCTGATTTAGACAAGTATTTATTGAGCACCTACTGTGTACTACTGAGATTAGGATTCAGGTGAGCACATTCAGAAAACCACATTAGCAAAGACGCACCAATTTTTGTACCACATTCTCTGATCTGAAGTTCAGTGTGTCTGTACAGATAGAGCATGAAGGGAGAGAGAGGAAGATGAGCCGAAAAGGTAGGTGTGGGTAAATTCATGGTGTACCTAGATTAGCGTGCTAAGGATTCTGTAGCCATTATCGAGTCTCTGAAGGTTTTCGAGCTGAAAAATGACTAACAGACCTTTTAAAAAATACTTCCCTGAGTAGAGTAGTGGTTAGCCAAAGCTGGAGAGTAGGGAAATGTGGAGATATGGATCAAAGGGTACAAACCTTCAGTTATAAAATGAATAAGTTCTAGAGACCTTATGTACAGCAGAGTGACTATGTGGTGATGGTGGTGGTAGTTTAGTCGCTAAGTTGTGTCCCACTCTTGCAACCCCATGGACTATAGCCCACCAGGTTCCTCTGTCCATGGGATTCTCCAGGCAAGAATACTGGAATGGGTTGCCATTTCCTTCTCCAGGGGATCTTCCTGCCCAGGGATCATGGCGACTATAGTTAATAGTAATATATTAAATACTTGAAATTTTCTAGAAGAGTAGATCTCAAGGGTAATCACACACACAGAAGCACACACATGCACACACACGCACACGTGCACACACACCCATACATGCACACACACACACAGTAACTATGGGAGGTGATGGATATGTTACATAGTTTGATTGTGGTAAGCATTCCACAATGTGTACATATATTAAAACATCACCTTAAATATATACATTTTTATTTGTTAAAAAAACCCTCTTGTGGTAGACTGTAATCTCCATTATAGTCAAGACTTGTCTTTATAGCTCTAATACAGACCTAATAGATCTTTAGTGAAGTTGTGCAATGGTAACAGTGTGAAAAATGGCTTTGAAGATGGGATTGGAGGTGTGTAACCACTGGAACTTTACCAGAGGACCTATCCTTGCCTTTAAGCATGACACTAGAAGCACACACTGGGGGTAAGGGCCATAAGCCCTTTTTCTTCCCCTTTATCCAAAGAAAAATTAAAGGGGAACATACAAGGACAGCCATTAAGGGGGAAAGAGGTCATGAAAAAACAACAGCAAGGTTTGTATGTAGAAGGAGGGAAGGCAACTTGCTTTGTCTTGTTATTTTTTTGTATGTTGTATGAAAGCGTCTGAGTGGTCTATTCTGTGAACCAGTGTGGGCATGCAGATAGGCACACTGCCCGTCTTCTAGAAAGGACAGAGGAAAAAACTGTAAAAGGATAATGACCAAAACTAGGGCAGGATACCTCCATTTGCCTGCTTCAATAAGACTATTATCCGGAGGGCTCTTTTTCTCAGCCAGGCCCATCTCCTGAAAACCAAACTTTATTCAAGTTGATTTGAAAAAAACCTATTTCAAATAATTTCTAGCTCTGAAGAACCAGGAAGAAAAAAAAAAAAAAAACAATGCAAAACCTCAGGGAGGCCCTGGAAAAGCTACTTTGTCCTAATCAGAAATCGTGCTTAGAATCAGATTGTTTTCTACTCAAACTGGGAAAAGAGAGTTTCTAAGCTTACAGCTGGAGAAGGCAATGGCAACCCACTCCAGTACTCTTGCCTGGAAACTCCCATGGATGTAGGAGCCTGATAGGCTGCAGTCCATGGGTTCTCAAAGAGTTACACACGACTGAGTGACTTCACTTTCACTTTTCATTTTCACACATTGGAGAAGGAAATGACAACCCACTCCAGCGTTCTTGCCTGGAGAATCCCAGGGATGCAGGAGCTTGGTGGGTTGCTGTCTATGCGGTTGCTCAGAGTCGGACATGACTGAAGCAACTTAGCAGCAGCAGCTTACAACAGAAGTTTTTAACCTGGTGTAAGCAAAATGTAATGTTAATATGCATTTTTTAAGGAGAAGACTCACAGTTTTCATCATATCCTGAAAGAGTTTTATGGCCCTGAAAAAAAAATAAAAGATTAAAAACAATTGGTTTAAGGAATTCCCTGGCCGTCCAGTGGTTAGGACTCTGTAGTTTCATTGCTGAAGGCCAGGGTCAATCCCTGGTTGGGGAACTAAGATTCTGCAAGCCGAGTGGCTCAGCCTAAACAAATAAATAAAATTAAAAAAAATAAAAACACAAAATTTCAATCCGTTTAATAGAAGAAAGATCAAACATGCATAAATAGCAATAAAAAAGGAAATATATGATTTTTAACTGTGCAGATCTAGACTCAGTGATCGTGCTTTATGTATTTGCCTGCTCATGTGTATTTTTATAGCAGCCAATTAATAATACTGTAATGAAATCATTTCTTACACCTTTGAAACTTAGCTGTTAGGAGCTAAGAATGTGAGGGCTCATCTGAACCTCCTTAATTCCCCCTTATTCCAGTGGAATGGTATCAGCAGGCAACTGCAGGAAGATATTATCTATGGTTTAAAACCCTGAGGTTTTAAAACATTGGCTTTATCTTCAGCTCTGATTTAAGCCTGAGAGGGAATATTACATGTTAAGTGAGAGTCACAAAATTTCAGATCTAGCATTTGGGGGAATTGTCTGTAAGTCAAAAACTAATGGTTTTTTTAATTTAAAAAATATTTATTTTTATTTATTTGTTTGGCTGTGCCAGGTTAGTTGTGGCATGTGGGATCAAAAAATTGTCCAAGTGAATTCTCTGGTGGTCCAGAGGTCCTGGGTTCTATCCCTGGTCAGGGAACTAGATCCCACATGCCCTAATGAAGACCTGGCTCAGCCAGATAAATAAATAAAAATAAATATTTTTTAAAAGTTGTCTTATATTTGCTGCTATAATTTTTGGAGCCCTGGGTCGGCAGACAAATCCTGTGCAGTCCCCAACTCAGCACCACTGCTTTGGATGTGAAACATACCTTCAGAGAGGAAGAAGGCACAAAAAACAGAAACACTGAAGATATATAGTGAAAATGCCATCCATCTGCTTTCAGTATTTTTCACCTTAAAATATTTTGTTGGGCCCCCTTCAAGGACAGGCTTTGAAGAACTCTGTAAATAACAAGAAGTTCTAAGAAAGTCTATGGTAATGGTATTTTTTTTTAACTTTTAATTTTGTATTGGAGTATAACCAATTAACAGTGTTGTGGTCGTTTCACATAAACAATGAAGGGTCTCACCCATACATATACATGTGTCCATTCTCCCCCAGACTCCCCTCCAGGCAGACTGCCATTGAGCACGGTTCCCTGTGCTGTATCGTGGGTTCCTGTAGGTTATCCACTTTAAATATAGCAGTGTGTGCCTGTCCAAGTCAATCCTAAAGGAAATCAGTCCTGAATATTCATTGGAGGGACTGATACTGAAGCTGAAGCTCCAATACTTTGGCCACTTGTAGGAAGCCCCTACAAGAGGAGTCTAAGAACAGCTTAACAGTCTACTACTCAGAGCATCTACGGTACTTTGAATGATCACCGTGGCTGTAAAGCAAGGCTAAGCCAGCATCAGTTACCTGGCCTAGCTTAGTCTCATGACTGGGCAAGGGGAGGCCACCTTGATTAACCAACCCAGCAGACCCTAAACACTGAGGGAAAAGTAATCCTTCATGGAAATTAGAGTGCTTTAATCTAATGAAGGCAGACATAGGGACTTCCCTGGCTGTCCAGTGGTTAGAATTGGATCATAAGGTTGAGCATTGAAAAATTGATGCTTTTTAATTGTGGTACTGGAGACCTTTGAGACTCCCTTGGACAGCATGGAGATCAAATGAGTCAATCCTAAAGGAAATCAACCCTGAATATTTATTGGAAGGACTGATGCTGCAGCTGAAGCTCCAATACTTTGGCCACCTGATGTGAAGAGCTGACTCCTTGGAAAAGACCTTGATGCTGGGAAAGACTGAGGGCGAGAGGAGAAGGGAGGCAAGAGAGGATGAGATGGTTGGATGGTATCACCAACTCAATGGACATGAGTTTGAGCAAACTCTGGGAGATAGTGAAAGACAGGGAAGCCTGGTGTACTTCAGTCCATGGAGTTGCAAAGAGCTGGACACAACTTAGTGACTGAACAGCAACAGTCATGGTTAAGACTCAATGTTTTCAATACAAGGGATGTGAGTTCCATCTCTGATTGAGGAACTAAGATCCCACATGCCGTGAGACCACAAAAATGAAGGCAGATATATACAATACTGGGCATTGAAAACCAGTGTATTTTCCCCAATAAACCCAAATCTGTCCATATGTAAATTCTTGGCCTTGTCCATTGTACCATTCTACTTCTTAAATATGGTAGCAAGCTAGAGCCCTTGTTAGCTAGATGTCAGAAAGGTAAGAGAGGAAGAAGGAGGTCACAAGGGACAAAGATGGAGTAGTTCAGATTGCACTGTGATTTTATTAATACTCCTCTCTGACCAATATGGTATGTTCTTAGCTAAGAGTGATTCTGATTTTTCCCCCTTGATCCAATGAAAATCAAACAGAGTTCAACAGACCTGGGTCTGATTCCCTGTTTCACCACCTACTGTCTGTATAACTCTGGGCAAAGCGTGTAACTTCAGTGAGCCTCATTTTCTTCATCTGTAAAATAATCTAAAACCCACCACTTTACCGTATTGTTATGGGTTTTAATTGAGCAAACCTGTTAAGTGCCTGACATAGAAAATGCTCCCAGTAAATGTTACTCTCCCCCTCGTCCCTGTCCCAGTGTACTAAAAAAGATTATATGGTATTAGTATTTTTAGTATTCTGAAGATCATATGATTCATTTCTTCTGCAGGTGTAGTTTTTCTTACAGAAGAATATCCAGTTGTTTCATGATGGCATTTGCACCTCCAAAAAACACAGATGGTCCCAAAATGCAGACAAAGATGAGTACCTGGACACCCCTAAACCATCAGCTTTTGAATGACCGGGTGAGTAATAAGAACTATTTTATTAGTTGAAATCATGCTTTAAAGGGAAAAAAAGCATTAAAAATTTGGTAGTCAAAACATGAACAGAAATTGCTTAGGATTGTGTAGTGGATTAAAAAAATGAAGGATTTCTTCAAAATTTTAATTGAAATAAATTTAGAACAAAAAGAAAACTTTAATTGAGCCCCAGTTACATGGCCAGAGTTGGCAAGAGATACAGAGTTCCTGCTTAGAAAGAAAAATCTTACGGACTTCCCTGGTTGTCTAGGGGCTAAGACTCTGCTCCCAGGCCTGGGGCCCAGGTTCAATCACTGGCCAGAGAATTCAGTCCCACATACTGCAACTACAGACCTTGTGTGCTGCAACTAAGACCCAGGGCAGCCAAATAAATAAATATTTTTTAAAAGAATTAGGAGATGAGAAGGCCAGGAAGGAGTGTCTACCAGCTCCCCTTCACCTCCATATCCATTGGTTTTCAGGTTCTGAGTCTTCCTCCTAGGTCTCTTCATCCAGACCCCTCTTCTCCTTTGACTTGTGCACATCCAGCTCCATGTTCTCAGTTCACACACTCACCCTCCTTCACCTGGCACATTGCAGTAACCCCTCAGCTGGTTTCACTGTCTCTAATTCATCCTCTATTCTGGTCCCAGAACGATCTTTCTAAAATACCAAACTAATCCTATGAAGCAAAACCGATAACAGACTGCTCCCAAGGATAAATTCCACCCTACCCCCCATGCACAGCACTGAGGACCCGTCATGTGTGTTAGTCACTGAGTCGTGTCCGACTCTTGGAGACCCCACGGACTATAGCCAGCCAGGCTCCTCTGTCTGTGGGATTCTCTGGGCAAGAATACTGGAGTAGGTTGCCATGACCTCCTCCAAGGGATCTTCATGAACCCACGGTTTGATCCTTGGGTTGATTTATATCGACCTTTATATGCAGGTCTTTATATCGCCTGCATTAGCAGGTGAGTTTTCTTTTTTAAATTTATTTGGCTGCAATTTTTGTTGAAGCATGTGAATCCTTAGTTGCAGCATGTAGGATCTAGTTCCCTGACCAGAAATCAAACCCAGGCCCCCTGCATTGGGAGCATGGAGTCTTAGCCCGTGGACCACCAGGAAGTCCCAGCAGGTGAGTTCCTTAACACTGGCGCCACCTGGGAAGCCTGAATAGCTTTTGTCAGATTTTATGAGAATTTCTAGGGAATTCCCTGGTGGCCCAGTGGCTCAGAGTCTGTGCTCCCAATGCAGGGGGCCTGGGTTCCATCTGTGTTCAGGAAACTAGATCCTACATGCTGCAAGAGTTTGCATGCTGCAGCTAAAGAACCCACATGGCACAACTAAGAAGACCCAGTGCAGTCAAATAAATAAAAATGTTTAAAAATTTCATGATAATTTCTAGATGAGCAATGATGAGAGAAATAACCATTTCTATTAGAAATGATATTTATTTTGTGGTTCAGAACTCACATTTTATTCCCTCCCTCATTTTTATTTTGGTTTAGTTAGGTTCTAGTTTGTAGTAAAAGTATTTTCAAAAATCTTAGCCTGCCATATATAAAATAGATAGGCAATGGGAATTTGCTGTAAGGCTCAGGAAACTCAAACAGGGGCTCTGTATCAACCTAGAGGGGTGGGATGGGGAGGGAAATGGGAGGGAGGTTCAAAAGGGAGGGAGGTTCAAAAGGGAGTGGGTATATGTATACCTGTGGCTGATTCATGTTGAGATTTGACAGAAAACAACAAAATTCTGAAAAGCAAAATCCTTCAATAAAAAAATAATTAAAATTTAAAAAACTGTCAGATTACTATGTTGTACACCTGAAACTACCATTATATTATATGTCAATTATAATTCAATAAAAATTAAATATAATATCCAAAAAAATCTTGGCCCATGTATATACCCATAAGTATGTGAATGAATGTATCAATACTTAGACACACACATGGAATTTGCATATATATACAGCAAACTGTTAATAGTGTGTGCACATGTGCTCAGTCTTGTCCGACTGTTTGCAACTCCATAGACTGTAGCCCTCCAGGCTCCTCTGTCCATGGAATTTTCCAGGCAAGAATATTTAGAGTAGGTTGCCATGCCCTCTTCCAGGGAATCTTCCCATCCCAGGGATTAAACCCATGTCTCTTTATGTCTCCTGAATTGGCAGGTGGGTTCTTTATCAGTTGAGCCACCAGAGAAGCCCAACTATCAATAGTGGTTTCCCCTAAAAACTTGGACAACATGGAAGAGTAGGAGGGAAGTCTGCTAGAAGAGAGACTGTTTGTTTTTTACTGTATACAGTGCAATGATATTTAACAATTAAAAATATATATATAAGTAAAAGCGAGCAAAGAACAATAATGCTGAGAATTGAAAAACACAGGTTCCAGATCAGCTGCACTAAATAATCTCCTGCTTGACTTCAGCAAGTCTCTTATGCCTCTGTCTCTACTACCTGCCTTTGGAAATTGAGTGGCTTGGATCAGTTCAGTTCAGTTCAGTCACTCAGTCGTGTCCGACTCTTTGTGACCCCATGAATCACAGCACGCCAGGCCTCCCTGTCCATCACCAACTCCCGGAGTTCACTCAAACTCATGTCCATCAAGTCGGTGATGCCATCCAGCCATCTTATCCTCTGTCGTCCCCTTCTCCTCCTGCCCCCAATCCCTCCCACCATCAGAGTCTTTTCCAATGAGTCAACTCTTCGCATGAGGTGGCCAAAGTACTGGAGTTTCAGCTTTAGCATCATTCCTTCCAAATACCCAGGACTGACCTCCTTTAGGATGGACTGGTTGGCTCTCCTTGCAGTCCAAGGGACTCTCAAGAGTCTTCTCCAACACCACAGTTCAAAAGCATCAATTCTTCGGTGCTCAGCTTTCTTCACAGTCCAACTCTCACATCCATACATGACCACTGGAAAAACCATAGCCTTGACTAGATGGACCTTTTTTAGCAAAGTAATGTCTCTGCTTTTGAATATGCTATCTAGGTTGGTCATAACTTTCCTTCCAAGGAGTAAGCGTCTTTTGATTTCATGGCTGCAATCACCATCTGCCGTGATTTTGGAGCCCCAAAAAATAAAGTCTGACACTGTTTCCACTGTTTCCCCATCTATTTCCCATGAAGTGATGGGACCAGATGCCATAATCTTCGTTTTCTGAATGTTGAGCTTCAAGCCAACTTCTTTCACTTTCATCAAGAGGCTTTTTTCCTCTTCAATTTCTGCCATAAGGGCGGTGTCATCTGCATATTTGGTTTGATATTTCTCCCGGCAATCTTGATTCCAGCTTGTGCTTCTTCTAGCCCAGTGTTTCTCATGATGTACTCTGCATATAAGTTAAATAAGCAGGGTGACAATATACAGCCTTGATGTACTCCTTTTCCTATTTGGAACCAGTCTGTTGTTCCATGTCCAGTTCTAACTGTTGCTTCCTGACCTGCATATAGGTTTCTCAAGAGGCAGGTCAGGTGGTCTGGTGTTCCCAGCTCTTTCAGAATTTTCCACAGTTTATTGTGATCCACACAGTCAAAGGCTTTGGCATAGTCAATAAAGTAGAAATAGATGTTTTTCTGGAGCTCTCTTGCTTTTTCCATGATCCAGCGGATGTTGGCAATTTGGTTCTTCTGCCTTTCCTAAAACCAGCTTGAACATCTGGAAGTTCATGGTTCACGTATTGCTGAAGCCTGGCTTGGAGAATTTTGAGCATTACTTTACTAGCGTGTGAGATGAGTGCAATTGTGCATTAGTTTGAGCATTCTTTGGCATTGCCTTTCTTTGGGATTGGAATGAAAACTGACCTTTTCCAGTCCTGTGGCCACTGCTGAGTTTTCCAAATTTGCTGGTATATTGAGTGTAGCACTTTCACAGCATCATCTTTCAGGATTTGAAATAGCTCCACTGGGATTCCATCACCTCCACTAGCTTTGTTCATAGTGATGCTTTCTAAGGCCCACTTGACTTCACATTCCAGGATGTCTGGCCCTAGGTGAGTGATCACACCATCGTGATTATCTGGGTCATGAAGATCTTTTTTGTACAGTTCTTCTGTGTATTCTTGCCACCTCTTCTTAATATCTTCTGCTTCTGTTAGGTCCATACCATTTCTGTCCTTTATTGAGCCCATCTTTGCATGAAATGTTCCCTTGGTATCTCTAATTTTCTTGAAGAGAACTCTAGTCTTTCCCATTCTGTTGTTTTCCACTATTTCTTTTCATTGATTGCTGAGGAAGGCTTTCTTATCTCTTCTTGCTATTCTTTGGAACTCTGCATTCAGATGCTTATATCTTTCCTTTTCTCCTTTGCTTTTCACTTCTCTTCTTTGCGCAGCTATTTGTAAGCCCTCCCCAGACAGCCATTTTGCTTTTTTGCATTTCTTTTCCATGGGAATGGTCTTGATCCCTGTCTCCTGTACAATGTCACGAACCTCTGTCCATAGTTCATCAGGCACTCTATCTATCAGATCTAGTCCCTTAAATCTATTTCTCACTTCCATTGTATAATCATAAGGGATTTGATTTAGGTCATACCTGAGATGACCTCAGAGGTCCCTTCCAGGTCTCACATTCTGACTGTGTGAAAGGGGTTAAAAATAGATGCCCAAGTTTACAGTTGAGCAGACCGTGCCCATACGATAACTTCAAGGGCTTTTCTACACTTCTGCAGCAGGGCATTGGCCAATGATCAGCGTAATTTTGAGGTCTTCTTTTTTTGTTTTGGCCACACTGCACGGCATATGGGATTTTAGTTTGCTGGCCAGGGATGGAACCCAGGCACCCTGCATTGCAAGCGCGGAGTCTTAAACACTGTACCACTAGGGAAGTCCCTGGTTTTTGTTTTAATTTTGCCTTTTTTCTATTCTGTAGTAAAATGAGAAATATGAAACTGTTTCAGTCTAAAATAAACCTCATAGGAGTTTAACTTCACAAGAGGCTTTAAGCAGAGAGATTGAATTCAAATGTAGATGCCAAAATTATAGCATCATCAGATTACAAGATAATTCAGGCCTTGTGAAAACGTTGAGAGGAGGAATGTTTTATAAGTATGTATTTCTTTGCTGTCTAGTGTAGGTTTTTTTTTCCATCTAGTGTTTTAATTGAAAGTGATCAACTTTTTTTTTTTTAATATGGTTCACACATGTAGTACAGTACACATGTAGTTAAAAGGGTGTTCTGAGAAAAAGCACCTAACCACCATCCATCAGTCATCATTTAGGAGCCCCAAAATGTCTTATGCCTCCATGGTAATGATGTCACATGGTGAAATATGCAACCACAGCGTCAACAGACTAAAATAACAACCATGGGATTTTGACTTAACAGCAGGCTCTGAGTAAACTGTGATGTAAACAAACTGCAGTATTCTGCAAGGAAAGACGATTCTCTCTAATGTTTTCCACTTGAAGTGATACTGTTTCCGGGCTCTTTTTTTAGTTTAATCGAAGTATGGCTGATTTACAATGTTGTGTTAGTTAGTGTATAGCAAAGTGATTCAGTTATACATATATATATCTATTCTTTTTCAGATTCTTTCCCTTAAGGGTGATTACACAATATTGAGTAGTGTATGTACTATAAGTAGGTCCTTGTTGGTTATTTATTTTATATATAGCAGTTTGAATATGTTAATCCCAAACTCCCAATTTATCCCTTCAACCCTCTTCCAGATTTTTAAGATCAAAAATCTGATTGCAAATCCTTGGAATGAAGGCTTGCTCCCAACCAGAGACTAAAATTCTGAGTCTGCCTAAGGACCTGACAGTTAAATAATTTGTTCCAAATTATACTTCTTGTCAAGGGTAGAGTCAGAACCAGATCTGAGTTTGTCTAGTGTTTGTCTTTCTGCCCCTCATGCCTATCAGTTCCTGCTGCTGCTGCTGCTGCTGCGTCGCTTCAGTCATGTCCGACTCTGTGCGACCCCATAGACGGCAGCCCACCAGGCTCCCCCGACCCTGGGATTCTCCAGGCAAGAACACTGGAGTGGATTGCCATTTCCTTCTCCAATGTATGAAAGTGAAAAGTGAAAGTGAAGTTGCCCAGTCCTGTCCGACTCTTAGCTACCCCATGGACTGCAGCCTACCAGGCTCCTCCATCCATGGGATTTTCCAGGCAAGAGTACTGGAGTCGGGTGCCATTGCCTTTTCCTACCTGACTCTAATTGCCTTTTGGTGAAGAACTGGATTTGCTTGGACTCTGCTTAGACTTGGTCATTGGCCCTCTAAAGACCCTACCTCCCACCCTCTTTATTTTATTTTATTATCAATGACTGACTTTATTTATTATTTATTTATTTAAATATTTATTTTATTTATTTGTTTGACTGCACTGGGTCTTCATTACGGCATGCAGGATCTCTAGATGCGGAATCTTTTTAGTTGCAGCATGTGGAATCTAGTTCCCTGACCAGAGATGGAACTCGGGCCCCCTACATAAGGAGTTTGGAGTCTTAGCCACTAGACCACCAGGGAAGTCCACCTGCCACATTCTTGCTCTCCCACCCCTTCAAGTCGGTGCCCCTTTCTTTCTGATGCCTTCTGTTGTCATTGGACACCACGATGGTCCTCCCATCCTCCTTTTGAAAGGGGGTTGTCATCCTGGGACCTAATTGTTTTTTTTTTTCCCACTCTCAGGTCAAACCACGGGCAGCAATTCATTGAGAATGTAGGGCTTGAGGTCAGAATAGGGAAGATCAAGGTTAGGGGTCAGAATAGAAAGACCATGGTTCTAGCAGGGTTTCCTAGGTGTTAGTGATAAAGAATCTGCCTGTCAGTGCAGGATGTGCAAGAGACGTGGGTTTGATCCCTGGGTCAGGGAGATTCCCCTAGAGTGGGAAATGGCAACCCAGTCCAGTATTCTTGCCTGGGAAATCCCATGGACAGAGGAGCCTGGCAGGCTACAGTCCATGGGGTCTCCAAGCGTCGGACATGACTAAGCACTCTTGCACCACATGGCTTTCTAGTGAGGAACCAAGTATACTATTCAGCTGAACATACAGTCTGGAACCAATGATTTTTTTTTTAATCTATAAAGGTAACCCTTTGGGCCTCTGCTTATCCTCTCTAAAACAGAAAAATTGAACAAAAAGATCTTAAGATTCCTTTTAGCCCTAAAATTCTATGACATCTGAATCTCTTGTTGTTCAGTCAGCAGGTGTTTCGTTGAGAGCCTCCCCTGGAACCTGTGGATCATATAAGGGAAAGTAGCTGTAATTTACCCGGGAAGCGAAAGTGAACAGAATCACCTGGTGGGCAATAGCAAATCCTAGAAAGGCCAGGTGGAGCATGGGCTACAAGTGGAGGAGGAGTTGAGAAGAGTGAGACCAGTGGGCACCAGAAAAATGCTGGTGCCCGAGACTTGGGAGGGGAATTAGATGCTTGATAGGATTTTGTTAGACACAAGAGAAGGGTTCAAGAAATGTGTGAATCCTGATTGTTCTCTTTTTTTGGTCATTTTTTATTTTTTCTTGGCTGCACTGAGTCTTCGTTGGTGCACGAGGGCTTTCTCTAGTTGCAGCGAGTGGGGGCTACTCTCTAGTTGCCGCACGTGGACTCCAGGCCATGCGGGATCAATAGTTGTGGATCACTGGCTTAGTTGTCCCAAGGCATGTGGAATCTTCCTGACCAGGAATGGAACCCGTATGTCCTGCACTTGCGGGCAGATTCTTAACCCCTGGACCGCCATGAAAGCCCTGAATCCTGATTTTTCAGTCTTCTGAAAATGTCTATAGGTTGTTTTTTTTTTAATTTTATAGGTTCTCTTCTATTTTCTTTTTCTTTGTTTGCTTGTTGTGACCACAACATTGGCCTGTGGAACCTTAATTGCCCAACCAGGGATCAAACCCTCACTTTCTGCAGTGGAAACACAGAGTCTTAACCACTGGACCACCAGGGAAATCCCCTCTTCTATTTTCATCTAGAAATTCTAAGATTATCTGTCACTGTTATTTGAGGGTCCTAGTAGCCCAGGGGGCAGTTAATTAGGAGGGAGGAGAAAATGGTATTCTTTTTCTTCTTCTATAAAGTATAAAAAGTGTCTACCTGTGATATATGATATTCCCTGGTTAGTAGCAAAGATGGCATTTTACAGGCCTTGAGGTTGTTGTTGAATCAATTATTTCAGTCTCCATTTTGCCTGCCCTTTGAAAGCAGAATTTGAGAGTCTAAAAAAAGGAAGGAAAACAGATCTGTTGGAAGCATGAAACCAGCTCCTCATCCTCCTCCACAAAAGGGAAGAAATAGGCCTGAGCTAGTTTCTAAATAGGAATGTTCTGACAGTGTGAGAGAATTTAGAAAGTGCCAAGAAGAAGGGAAAAACATGGAGCCCAACTTTGAAAGCCGACAGAGTGCAGGGTGGGCGTGAGAGAGACAGTCACACCTGTTCCTGCTGTCTCTTGCTTCCTGGCTCCAGATCGCCCTCCTCTGCCAAACCTTCTCACTCTAGTTGTCCCTTCCTCACCCATTCATACAGATACACAAATGACTGAAGCTCAGGAAAACGCCTCTCCACTAATATGTAAATACACTCACATGGTAGCGATACATCCAAAGGATATTCATTTGTCACAAGCATGTTCATTCCTTCCAGCAAGCTTGAGCACCTGTAATATGCCATGTACAGCACTCTGCAGTGGAGAAGTCAAGGTGAATAAGACATAATTTCTGTCCTCAATGGTATATAACAACAAACCTATACAGATAAACACTGAGCTATAAGCCCAGAGGCGCACATATGCAAACATATAAGTAATGTACACCCACTGATATGTGAACTCATGAAATAAAAAAACAGAGTTGCTCACTCATGAATTTCACAAGTTCTAATACTAGTAATGCTGAAATATTTGGAGGGAGGTTCTCCGTTTTCCTATTTTTTTCCTTTGTCAGTTTTGTCATCACCTTTCAAATTCCAAAAATGATTCCACTTTATAGTTCCATTCTTTTCTAATTTCTTGCCTTTATTTATTTATTTTTGTGTGTGTGTATAATCAAGTTTTATTAAAGTATAAAGGAGATAAAGAAAGATTCTGACATAGACATCAGAAGGGGGCACAAAGAGTGCCTCCGCCACCCACTGCTAGTCTTTAGCAGGAAGTTATATACCGACTGTAGTGAATAGTGAAGTCGCTCAGTCGTGTCCAACTCTTTGTGACCCCGTGGACTGTAGCCTACTAGGCTTCTCCGTCCATGGGATTCTCCAGGCAAGAATACTGGAGTGGGTTACCATTTCCTTCTCCATATTTCTTGCCTTTAAAAAATAATTTATTCTCTACGATGAATTGATTCACATGGAGAAACTGAGAAAAAAGAAAGTTTGCCCAAGTTGTAATTATAGTTACCCTTTCAGGTACAAAATCTATCTCTTTATACTCAGTTGATAAAATGGAAAAGACTGGCAATATTTAGTGATTGATCCTTTAATGATGTCTTTTTAAAATTTATTTATTTTATTTTTGACTGTGCTGGGTTTTCATTGCTGTGCACAGGCTTTCTTTAGTTTGGGCAAGCAGGGGCCACTCTCTGGCTGCAGTGAGCAGGCTTCTCATTATGGTGGCTTCTCTTGTTGGGGAGCAGGGGCTCTAGGGCATGCAGGCTTCAGTTCTTGTAGCATGTGTGCTCAGTTGCACCGAGGCATGTGGAATCTTTTGGAACCAGGGATTGAACCCGTGTCCCCTGCATAGGCAGACAGATTCTTAACCACTGGACCACCAGGGAAGTCCTAATGATGTCTTTTTAATGGGTATTTTGAACCGTGAAATATGAAATCATTCCATCTTTTTTTTTTTTTTTTTAATTGTAGGTATTTGAAGAAAGAAGAGCTCTGCTTGGAAAATGGGTAACTATTTAAAGTATACTTGATTCTAAGTCAAAAAGAGAAAGACAAACACCATATGAATATCACTTATATGTGGAATCTAAACTGAACCTACCCTCAAAACAGAAACAGACTCACAGACATGGAGATCAGACTTGTGGTTGCCAAGCGGGAGGAGAGGAGGGAGCAGGACGGACCGGGAGTTTGGCGTTGGTAGATGCAAGCTATTACATTTAGAATGGCTAAGCAACAAGGTCCTCCCGTATAGCACAGGGAACTATATCTAGTATCTTGGAATAAGCCATAATGAAAAAGAACATTAACAAAGGAGTGTGTATAAATCTATATATCTATATATCCATATCTAAGTTACTTTCACACTTCCTCAAAGGAAACACAGTCTCAAGGACCATTGTCCATGATCAAAGTACAGTAAGTCCACTATGTATGAATGAGTTCTGTCCCAAAAGTAAATTC
Organism: Bos indicus; assembly: GCF_029378745.1. Classification (NCBI taxonomy): domain Eukaryota; kingdom Metazoa; phylum Chordata; class Mammalia; order Artiodactyla; family Bovidae; genus Bos; species Bos indicus. The sequence continues at coordinate 10,100,833 of NC_091767.1, forward strand.
ATAGGTCCAGTTTGATCATAAATCCAACAAAGTTAGCCTTGCTGCTACTGCTAAGTCGCTTCAGTCGTGTCCAACTCTGTGCAACCCCATAGATGGCAGCCCACCAGGCTCCCCCGTCCCTGGGGTTCTCCAGGCAAGAACACTGGAGTGGGTTGCCTTTTCCTTCTCCAATGCATGAAAGTGAAAAGTGAAAGTGAAGTTGCTCAGTCATGTCTGACTCTTCACGACCCCATGGACTGCAGCCTACCAGGCTCCTCCATCCATGGGATTTTCCAGGCAAGAGTAGTGGAGTGGGGTGCCATCACCTTCTCTAATCAAAGTTAGCCTTGGTACCCAACTAACACAATTGACTACATCCCGCTGTTTGTAAGCTTGCTTCTAGACATCCTGGGCTTGAAATTAAAAAACTGCTCTACTGTACTCTACACAGTACTGTAAAGTACACAAAAGCACAGCCACCTGTAGAGGATGGACACACATGACCGAGAACACCAGACACATGAACTAATGTGATTGGACATGCGAACACACATTTGCATCTTTGAAAGTTCGAAACTCAAATGTTTGTATGAGGGGACTTACTCTATCCATCTCTAGCCAATGTGTATTACTCATCAAATTCCTCTACAGTCTCATTGAGAGTCTCTTCCACCCAAGAGAACTGGAAACATGGTCATACAAAAACATGTACACTAATGTTCACAGTGGCATTATTCATAATTGTCAAAAATGTAAACACCCAAACGTCCATTTGGTGAGAAATAGATAAACAAAACAGGGTCTAGCCAAACAATGGAATAGTATTCAGCCTTAAAATGAAAGGCAGTTCTGTTTCAAGCTACTCACAGGAATGAACTTTGAAGACACTGTGCTACGTGAAATAAACCAGATACAAAAGGACCAATATTGTTTGATTCCACTTTTATGAAGTTCTTAGAATAGGCAAATTCACAGAGAAAGAAAGTAAAATAAAGGTTACGAAGGAATCGGGACGTTATTTAATGGGTACAGAGTTTCCGCTTGAGTTTTAAAAACAGTTCTTCAGACGGATGGTGGGGATGTTGCACAACAGTGCGAGTGTGCTTCATGTCACTGAACTGTACACTTAAAAATGGTTAAGATGGTCAATTTTGTAATATATAAATTTTGCCATAAATTTTAAAAGGCAAGGGCAAGAAAAAAGAATGAAGTACTATGCTACAACATAGATAAACTTTGAACGTAGTGTGTGAGTGAAAGAAACCAGACACCGAAGCCACCTAATATATGATTTCATTTATATGAAATATTCAAAATAGACAAATCCATAGAGACAGAAAATAGATGAGTGGTTTCTAGGGGCCAGGGAGCAGGGGAGGAGTGACTGACTGTAATGGGTATGGAATTTATTTGGGGGGTAATGAAAATGTTCTGAAATTAGACAGTAGTGATGGCTTTACAGCCTTGTGAATATACTAAAATGCTGGGTGGTGTGGCGTATGAATTGTACCTTAATTAAAAAAAAACAAATCAGGATCCCTTTAAAAAAATTATACTTGGATTTCTTTAACTCTGCTGCTGCTGCTAACTTGAAATAGTCCATCTTTAAAGCATACAGTCAAAGCCTTCTTTCCTTTGAAGGGAGCATCTTTGCCCCAGAATATAGTAGTACACAGAATATCCTACCCTGTGAGTTACTGAGATTCATTTTCCCGTATGTCTTAGTCCATTCCGGGTGCTATAACAAAACACTGGTGGGGGTGGGGGCTTATAAACAGCAGAAAACGTATTTCTCATAGTTCTAGAGGCCGGAAAGTCCAAGATCAAGATGCTGGCAGACTCGGTGTCTGGTGGGAACCTACTTTCTGGCTGAGAGACTCTCCATGTGTCTTCACATGACAAAAGGTCTAAAGGTCACTCTGTAGTCTCTTTAATAAAGGACACTAAACCCATTCATGAGGGCTTCCCTGGTGGCTCAGTGGTAAAGAATCCGCCTGCCAATCAGGAAACTCTGGTTCGCTCTCTGGGTCAGGAAGAGCCCCTGGAGTAGGAAGTGGCAACCCACTCCAGTATTCTTGCCTGGGAAATCCCATCGACAGAGGAGCCTGGCGGGCTACAGTCCACAGGGTCGAAAAGAGCCGGACACAACTGAGCGACTGAGCATACATGCTCCCAATCCCATATATGAATGTGCTCCCTCATGACCTAATCCTCTCAAAGGCCCCACCCACCTCCCTGGGTCATTACCATAGGGTTAGGGTTTCAATTTAGGAATTAGGGGTGACATAAACATTTAATCCATCCCACTAAGACAAAGATAAAAAGCATTGTATCTTTCTGTTCTTCTTTGTCTGATTTAGTCACCACTTCTTCTCTGTGCTGGTCTACAAGCTCCAGTCTAAGGAGATTTACTAACCTAAAGAAAAAAAAGTCATGTACACAGTGTTTCTGGAAGACTTTACATATCCCCTGGAGAAGGAAATGGCAACCCATTCCAGTATTCTTGCCTGGAAAACCCCATGGACAGAGGAGCCTGTCAGGTTACAGTCCGTGGGGTCAAAAAGAGTTGGACAAGACTGGTCGACTTCACTTTACTTTTACAAGAAAAGGGGCCATATTGATTTCCTTCAGACAGGAAAACTGTCTAAAGGGTGGAAGAGCTTCTTACCTGGAGAGCCTTTTGTGTCTTTTGAATTTTTAATCTTGTGAAGGTAATACCTATTCAAAATAATAATAAAATTTTATAAAATAAATTCACTAAAAATGGCAAAATGAAAAATACCCCAAATTTAAAATCTAAGTTTTTCTCATATTGTGTTTGTGTTTTTAAACTAACTTTGTTACCAACAACTTAAAAAAAAGACTTATTAAAAAAAGCAAATAGATAAAATAAAAAGAGATATCTTTAAAATGACTATATTTGCATTTTCATTCTACTTACTATGAGTGGAAATTCCTAAATTAATGTAACTAGGGCCAATGTTCAGGCAGAATTCATTGGTATGGCTGACCTACCTCTGTCTATTTTGATTGGTTGGTAGCATTGCCTGGAGAAGGCAATGACACCCCACTCCAGTACTCTTGCCTGCAAAATCCCATAGATGGAGGAGCCTGGTAGGCTGCAGTTCATGGGGTTTCGAAGAGTCAGACACGACTGAGCGACTTCACTTTCACTTTTCACTTTCATGCATTGGAGAAGGAAATGGCAACCCACTCCAGTGTTCTTGCCTGGAGAACCCCAGGGACGGGGGAGCCTGGTGGGCTGCCTGCCATCTATGGGGTCGCACAGAGTCAGACACGACTGAAGCGACTTAGCAGCAGCAGCAGCAGCATTGCCAGTTGTTAAACATTTTTAATATCACCCTGGATAAAATTCAAGGTCTTCAAACTTTTTAAAAGATCTTGTTGAGTCTTTTCTTTTACCATAACTAATAGAAGCATATATTTGCAAAGGTCACTGATATTTGCAAAGATCATTAATTATCTCTCTACTCCAATCAGTCAAACTGCAGGGTCAGGCATGGTTTTACCGTGCTCCTTGTTGTATATTGCTTGATGCTATCAGGCATTTAATAAATACTTTCTAAATGAATAAATGATACTCACTGGTTTTTCTCTTTTGCCCAACAACAAACTTATTCCATAAATTCACTACATCATATGGTAATCTTTATACCTCCATGAAAGCCACATGAATTAAGTTTGAAGGGGATATTTCCAGTTTATTTTTATTCAGTTTTCTCTCTCCATTTTAGGTTTTAGGCTTTTTTTGTCTGTGTGTTTTATGAACAACATAACAGATGGATAGCATAAGGAATGCATTTTCAATAAAGAAGAAAGGAGAGAAGTAAAGATTCAGGTTTTTAAATTTTTTCCTTTATTTATGGCTATGCTGGGTCTTCCTCGCTGCACAGACTTTTCTCTAGTTGTGGTGTGCAAGCTTCTCATTGCCATGGCTTCTCTTGTTGCAGAGCATGGGCTCTAGAGCCTTCTCGTTTAAGTTGTGGCGTGTGGGATCAACACAGGCTCAGTAGTTGTGGCATACGGGCTTAGTTGCTCCGCTGCATGTAGGATCTTCCCGGATCAGGGATCAAACCCATGTCACCTGCGTTGGCAGGCAGATTCTTTACCACTGAGCCACCAGGGAAGCCCAAGGATACTGATTTTTAAACTTAGCATTACTTGGGATTTTCACTGTAGGACTCAAGTATTGGCTTTAAAGCTCAATCTCATATTAGAAGTAAAGTCACTTTTAAAAACAATCTGGATAGTAAGGGGCAAGATGTAATGTGAAACCTATTCAATGATAGTCCAAAAAGTATTTTATATTTAGCCATGTGTGCATCCTCAGTCGTGTCTGACTCTTTTGTGACTCCATGAACTGTAGCCCACCAAGTTCCTCTGTCCATGGGATTTTCCAAGCAAGAATATTGGAGTGGGTTGCCATTTCCTTCTCCAGGGGATCTTCTCAACCCAGGGATCAAACCCAGGTCTCCCGCATTGCAGACAGATTCTTTACCAGCTGAGCCACCAGGGAAGCCCAAGATATTATAACCAAAAGGCAAAAAATAACAACCTCTTCCTTCATCTTGACCTCACTGCCTGAGAACTTTCCTTCCCTTGGTGTGAGATGAGTGCTACTAATGCCCTAGCAATGGTCCTCACATCTTGAAAGTGCAGCAAGAATCCTTGTAACAACTACTCTGAAAATGGGATTTTCACAATCCTATTGTCAAGAAATCCCTATACAACGGCATTAAAAGTAACTATAAAATATAATTATGATATGATATAAGATAGTATTGTTGCTGTCTAGTCACTAAGACCCTGTGGACTGTAAGGCCACCAGGCTCCTCTGTCCATGTCATTTCCCAGGCAAGGATACTGGAGCCCGTGCCATTTCCTTCTTCAAGGGATCTTCCTGACCCAGGGATTGACCCCCTTTCTCCTGCTTGGCAGGCGTATTCTTTTCCACTGAGTCACCAGTGATGGCCATATAAGATAGTATAGCATAAAATAATACAGCATAATGTCATATATTAATTATATATGATATTAATATTAAAAAGGAACTAACTATAAAATGAGGTATCATACATGGTACCAGGATAAGAAAATGGTCCTAGCTGCTCCCTTGTCTCACACGTTAGATCCCTGGCTATGATGTTTTGGCTCTTTTTTCTTGAAGAGCTGAAGCAAGAGATGTGGGATAGATATATATGCTATGCTAAGTCACTTTAGTCGTGTCCGACTCTGTGCAACCCCACAGAAGGCAGCCTACCAGGCTCCCCCGTCCCTGGGATTCTCCAGGCAAGAACACTGGAGTGGGTTGCCATTTCCTTCTCCAATGCATGAAAGTGAAAAGTGAAAGTGAAGTTGCTCAGTCGTGTCCGACTCTGAGTGAACCCGTGGACTGCAGCCTTCCAGGCCGCTCCGTCCATGGGATTTTCCAGGTAAGAGTCCTGGAGTGGGGTGCCATTGCCTTCTCCAACTCAGTACCTGCTGCTGCTGCTAAATCGATTCAGTCACGTCCGACTCTGTGCGACCCCTGAGACGGCAGCCCACCAGGCTCCCCCGTCCCTGGGATTCTCCAGGCAAGAATACTGGAGTGCATTGCCATTTCCTTCTCCAATGCATGAAAGTGAAAAGTGAAAGTGAAGTTGCTCAGTCGTGTCCGACTCTGAGCGACCCCATAGACTGCAGCTACCAGGCTCTTCCGTCCATGGGATTTTTTTTTTAATCTATTTTATATATAATAGATATATATACTACTATAGATAAAACAGATTTAAAAAAAAACAAAACCAACAACCTACTGTATAGCACAAGGAACTATATCCAATATCTTATAATATCCTACAGTGGAAAAGAATCTAAAACAATATATGTGTGTGTGTGTGTGTGTGCATATATATATCTGAATCACTATGCTATATACCTGAAACATTGTAAATTAACAATGCTTCAATTTAGAAATTTTTTTAAAAAAGAGAAAGATACTGGGCGATTACCAAATTCATGTACAGTTAATTCTTCCATGGATTATCTACTTTTTGGATTATTCCCAGCACCTTTTAAATTCCAAGGGGATTTTCCCCAGCCATTAAGCATTCTTCTCAATCATCTACCCACCTTCAACTGGTAGAAGTTCAAGGCATGCAAATTCATTTTCTATTAGCCTAAATAAACACAATTAGAAAGGAGAAACCCCCGAGGCAAAGAACACCTATCAAAGCCAAATATAAATTATCTTTGACTGTTATAATCAGGGAAATAAATGAGAAACCAATGTAATTATCTTTTTAATCTCTAGAGGGAAAGGTTTGAATGTTTTCTTTTATAGATTTCTTCAGCACTTTATAATCCTAATGTTCTTTTATATTCATTCTAAATCACTGTTCTTCAATCTGAGCCTGTTCTCTTCTTGTGGGCACCCATGAAAATAATTGAGCTGAACTCAGTCCTCCCAAATGTGCTTCCTGTCCTTGTTAATGTACAAACATGGTAACTTTATGCTTTGCAATTTAATTATTTGCATATTAATGATTTACCCCTCATGCTTAGTATTTTTAACATCACTATGATATTTTATAACAGGGGTCCCCAACCTCTGGGCCACAGACCCGTTGGTACCTCCCATCAGATCAGCAGTGGCATTGCATTAGAAATAAAGTGCACAATAAATGTAATGCTATGGTTTTTCCAGTAGTCATGTATGGATGTGACAGTTGAACCATAAAGAAGGCTGAGTAATGAAGTATTGATGCTTTTGAACTGTGGTGTTGGAGAAGACTCTTGAGAGTCCCTTGGACTGCAAGGAAATCAAACCAGTCAATCCTAAAGGAAGTCAGTCCTGAATATTCATTGAAAGAACTGATGCTGAAGCTGAAACTCCAATATTTTGGCCACCTGATGCGAAGAACTGACTTAGTTGCTGGGAAAGATTGAAGGCAGGAGGAGAAGGGGACAACAGAGGACCAGATGATAGGAAAACATCACTGACTCAGGACATGAGTTTGAGCCAGCTCCAGGAGATGGCGAAGGACTGGGAAGTCTGGCATGCTGAAGCCCATGGAGTTGCAAAGAGTTGGACGTGACTGAGCGACTGAACTACAACAAAATGTAATGCTCTTGAATCACCCCGAAGCCATCCCTCTCTGCCTGTTCCCCCAGTCTGTGGAAAAATTCTCTTCTATGAAACTGGTCCCTGGTGCCAAAAAGGTTGGGTACCACTGTTTATAATATTAGGACTTTTATACATATTTTCATTTATTTAATCTTCCCAGTAACTCTAAATTTAGATATAATTTATTCTCAATGTATAAATGAAGAAATTAAGAGGTTCTTAGTGAGACTCTGAATGGCCTCATTCCCAAAGCCCCCATGCATGCTTAATGCCATATTTTCTCTTATCATGTTGCTGAGCTGATCCACTATTGTGAGGCATTTGGGGTTATTTCTGATTTACTGTAGTGCTAATTATATCCCATAAAATTTTTTTCGTAACCTTAATCATCCTAGGTCCCCATGTAGCTCAGTTTCTACAGAGTAGCACGTAGCACCGCCCAAAGTAATTTTAAAGATGAATACCAATTTTCATGTTGTCTCTCAAAGAAAAGTCACAGGGGATCCAATTCAGAGCTCATAACAATACTTACCAGATCCCCTTTCTTCATTCCCCAGTTCTCTCACGCTGTATAACTGCCGGAAAGGCAGTGACAGTCTAAACCGCCACAAACTGCCTTCAAGCCAAAAGCCTGCAGCCCTCCTGTCTCCATATGCCCCCACTGGCTCCTTGTTTTAGAGATCACCGCAGCATCGTGGGCTGGTCCTTCCCCTGACCTTTACCACTCTGGTCTGGCTTCTCTATCACTCTAATAACCCATCCCCAAAGGAAAGACGTCTCATTTTATGTTAGTTGGAAATATGTTAGTTGGACTGTGCAGAAACAGGCCGAGAGGAAATCTGGGAACATTCATACATGAGTACATTTTATTCATTTATTTGTAAGTTAAGGTTTCTGATTTTTTTTTATTCATTTTAGAGTCCCCCCTCCCTCTTGAATGATAGTGTCCAAAGTGAGATTCATGAGCACTGAATAGATCTGGTAACAGTGAATAGTTTTTGTTTTATTTAAAAATCTTTGGTTTGGCTGCTCTGGGTCTTTGTTGCAGCACACAGGCTTTCTCTAGTTGTGGCATGTGGGCTCTTAGTTCCCTGAGCAGGTATCAACCCTAGTCCCTTGCGTTGGAAGGCAGGTTGTTTTTATGTATTTGTTTATGGCTGAGCTGGGTCTTCGTTGCTGTGTGCAGGCTTTGTCTAGGTGTTGTGAGCATGGGACCACTCCTCCCTACTTGCAGGATGCAGTCTTCCTACTGCAGTGGCTTCTCTTGTTGCAGAGCACAGGCTCTAGGGTGCTTGGGCTTCAGTCGCCGTGGCATGTAGGCTCAGCAGTTGTGACTCTCAGGCTTAGTTGCCCTGCAGCACATGGAATCATCCCAGACCAGGGATGGAACCCATGTCCCCTGCACTGGAGGATTCTTAACCACTGGACTACCAAGGAAGTCCCACAGTGAATGGTTTTAATCAAGAGGTACTCCAACTAATTAAAAAAAATAGATCCTATGATTATAAAGAAGCTGACTTGTCATAAGGTGTGTCAAAAATACATTTTTACTTTATATGCCTTTTTAGGTGGTCAATGTATTTTATGATTACAACTAAAGTATTATAAAATTCTGATTACTTTATAATAACTAGCAAATATCTATCAGTGAAATGCAACAACGTATAAAATACAAGTAGCCCCAAACTTCCATGTTTTCTCTTCTCTAGTGGACTAAAGAAGAAAAACAGAGATTTAGACTCTGATAACAGCTCCTTCAGCTGCTAGCTGTTCACATAAGAACCTTTCTTTTGATTTTGGCCAGCTCTCACGTTCTCATCTTTGATCAGTCACTGATCTTGGGACTGGCTTGGGGTCATCATTGGGGAAAATTGTGAAGTAACCCAAGCATTTGTTTGGGATGCCCCAGATTGCTTTGGCATGTACTTCCTGTCTCTGGCACTCTTTTTTTTCCAGGTCCTGCTATCGACTTTTCCTCTCCAATCATATCAATCATTTTCATATTAGTAGGACTTTAACTGGGGCTTCCCAGGTGGTGCTAGTGGTAAAGAGTCCGCCTGCAAATGCAGGAGACCCAGAAGACGCAGGTTCGATCCCTGGGTTGGGAAGATCCCTTGGAATAGGAAATGGCACCCCATCCCAGTATTCTTGCCTGGAAAATTCCATGGACAGAGGACCGTAGCGGGCTCAGCAAAGACTCAGACAAGAGTGAGTGACTGAGAACACACACACACACACACACACACAGGACTTTAACCCTATATACTCCCCCTTCTCAGAGATATTTGCTCGTATTGCCTTATCTCTAATTGTGAACGCAAAGGTTTGTTTCTGGTCCTGGAGTTTTAATCACTAATGAGCTGATATAGAAACTGCAGGGGGAGACTGACTGCCCAGGTGTCTTCTCTTAAGGTTGTACTGGCTTAAGATGCTTTGGCTTAGCAACTTTTTGGCTTTACAGTGATGCAAAAGTGATAGACGTTCAGTAGACACCATATTTAAAATTTTGTATTTGGGTTTTTTTAGGAGGGGTGGCTAGCCATGTGCAGTAGGAAACTCATTTATGGTGCTGGGCAGCCAGTGAGCCACAGCTCCCAGTCAGCCACTCGGTCACAAGAGTACAGGCCAAATACACTTAAAACCATCAGTACCTAGACAGCCATTCTGGCTTCACATTCGGTGTGCTTGTGTACATGCTAAGTTGTGTCAGTCGTGTCCAACTCTGTGCAACCCCATGGACTGTAGCCCACCAGGCTCCTCTGTCCATGGAACTCTCCAGGCAAGAATACTGGAGTGGGTTGCCATTCCCTACTAAGTCAATAAATTACATGAACTAGTCAACACTTTATTATAAAATAGGCTTTGTCGTAGATGATTTTGCCCAACTGTAGGCTCATGTGAGGGCTTTCCTGGTGTCTCAGTGATAAAGAATACCCCTGTCAATGCAGGAGACTTAGGTTTGATCCCTGGGTCAGGAAGATCGCATGGAGGAGGGCATGGCAACCCACTCCAGTATTCTTGCCTCGAGAATCCCATGGACAGAGGAGCCTGGTGGTCAACAGTTCATAGGGTCGCAAAAGAATTGGACATGACTGGGTGACTAAACAACAGCAACAAGCATCAGGGTTCATGTAAGTGTTCTGAGCACATTAAGGTAGACTGGGCTAAGCTAGGATGTGTGGTAGATTAAGTGTATTACATGCGTTTTTAATTTATGATATATTCAATTTGTGATGGATTAATTGGGATATAGCCCCATCAGAAGTTAAAGAAGATTTATATTTTACAAGTCTATATATATTCTCAGTTTATGACTATGACCAGCTCCCAAATTTTTCTGTAACTCCAAGTTTTGAGGTCAGGTGCACATCTGTGTCCACACCGGCCTTGCTTGGGCTCACACACACAAATGTGAGAAAGAACAGGTAGGTGGCAAAACGTGGGGTGTACTCGTTGGGGAAAGAAATGCATGCAGTTCGTTAGGAATAAGTTACTAAACTTTCTATGCAGTTCTTTCTCTCTCTCTGGTGTCAGACTAAACCTGGAGCTTTTTTTTGTTGTTGTTCTGCTTTGCTTTTTTCTTTTTTCCAGTTTGACAAATGGACAGACACTCAGAGGAGAAGAATCCTGACAAGCCTGTTAGAACGCTGCTCCCTGTCACAGCAAAAGTTCTGCTGTCGAAAGCTTCAGGAGAAAATTCCAGCAGAAGCTCTGGATTTTACTACCAAGCTGCCAAGGGTGTTATCTTTACATATCTTTTCTTTCCTGGACCCTCGAAGCCTTTGTCGTTGTGCACAGGTACAGATGAAGAAGCAGTGTTGGGTGTTCTGTAAAGACAGCCTAGAAAACACTGAACCTTGAGGGAAAAAAAGAAAGCATGTGTACAAAACCGAGCACTGACAAGACGCTCACTACGTTTAGTTTGTGCAGTTTGAATTAGCCCCATCGCTTTGTGTCTGGTTGTGCATTTAGTGCTCAAAGGGGAGAAAAAGTAAGCCATCACTAAATGTCCATAAAATAGTATTAGCCAGTTGGGGAAGTGTATACACATGTATATAATGGTTCATCAGCAGAATAGTCTTATACTGCACAGCAGAGGACCATAGTGTAGAGTGCAGGCCATTCATAAATAGAAAAGCTCGAAATAAGATGCTAATGTGATAAATACACGGAGAAGGCAATGGCACCGCACTCCAGTATTCTTGCCTGGAAAATCCCATAGACGGAGGAGCCTGGTAGGTTGCAATTCATGGGGTCGTGAAGAGTTGGACACAACTGAGGGACTTCACTTTCACTTTTCACTTTCATGCATTGGAGAAGGAAATGGCAACCCACTCCAGTGTTCTTGCCTGGAGAATCCCAGGGACAGGGGAGCCTGGTGGGCTGCCGTCTATGGGGTCGCACAGAGTCGGACACGACTGAAGCAACTTAGCAGCAGCAGCAGCAGGGAAGGAAGGCTTTGTGAGTGATCTATAATATTCAGAGCCTCAAAAGAAAATGTATAACTTAAAATCTTGCTTTATTTATTGTATATATTTTGTATATATATTATATATGCTTTATAAATAAAGCAAGATTTTAAGTTGTGATTATAAAAATTAAAATTTTCCCCATAGAGAAGAAAACTGTCAATAAATAGAAACAGTAAACAGGAGGGAATTCCCTGGTAGTGGTTAGGACTCAGTGCTTTCACTGATGAGGGCTCAGGTTCAACCCCTGTTTGGGAAACTAAGAACCCACAAGCTGCTGCAGTGTGCCCCCCCTCCAAAAAAAATTAAGATAAACAGGGGAAAAAACATATTGCCAGCAAAGGGGTAATTTTCTTATTTTCTAAAGAACAACTATAAATCTACATTAAGAAGAAAAAGAAATCAAAGCCTGGCAGAAAAATGAGCAAAGGAAGTAAACAAATAGTTCACAGAGAGAGAAGCAGATCTTTCTAAAATCGGTAAAACGCTTAGCTTCGTTTTCATGCCATCTTTTGTGACTCAGATGGATTGAGTTTCTTTGTTTCTTCTTTTAGTTTCTTTTTTAATGATCATATTTTATATTGTTGGGGGTGTGGGGAAACAAGCACCTTCATATGTTGTTGGCAGATAAATTGATGCAAATACCAAGGAGAGCAATTTGGTAGTGTTCAATTTTTAAACAAAGATTCCTGGACATTCCCTGGCGACCCACTGGTTAGAACTCTGTGCTTTCACTACCAAGGATGTGAGTTTGATCCCTAGTCGGGGAACTGAGATCCTGCATGCCATGCTGCTGCTGCTAAGTCACTTCAGTCGTGTCCGACTCTGTGCGACCCCATAGACGGATTCTCTAAGCAAGAATACTGGAGTGGGTTGCCATTTCTTTCTCCAATGCATGAAAGTGAAAAGTGAAAGTGAAACTGAAGTCGTGTCCGACTCCCAGCGACCCCGTGGACTACAGCCTTCCAGGCTCCTCTGTCCATGGGATTTTCCAGGCAAGAGTACTGGAGTGGGGTGCCATTGCCTTCTCCAGCATGCCATGAGACATGGCTAAAAACTTTAAAAAAAATTTTAATTAAAAAAAATTAGATTACCTTTGGCCAGTAGTTCCACTTCTTGGAATTTGTCAGATGCCTATACTTCAACACATGCAAAATTTATGTCTGTATAAGAATACTGCATCATTGTTTGTAGTAGCAAAAGGTTGGAAACAATGGAAATGTCTGCTAATAGCAGACTGGTTGCAACCATCTCCGCAATCAATAAAAAAACAAAGGTGCAGAATTGTCCTACCATTTTGGAAAGAAGAAAAGAATGTACCCATATTTGTTAACCTTCTGGAATGGCACACAAGAAGCCAGTCACAATGGTTGCATTCAGGAGGGAAATGAGTGGCTAGATGACAAGGATGAGAGAGGTTTTTTTTTTTTTACTTTTTTTTTTTACCATGTGCCCCTTGGTATCTTTGTATTTAGTATTGATGTACACATATTACTTATTCTAAAAATGAAACAATTTGTTTAAAAAATAAAAGCATAGTGTTTTAAATGCCCAGTAATAGAGTATCATTCAGCCATATAATGAATTATTAGGCAGTCATTAGAAAACATGTTTTGGAAGAACAGAGATGCTTATTATGTGTAAAATGAAGAAAGCATGATTTTAAATTGCATGCAGTTTCCCAATTTTGCTTTCATATATACCTGAAAAACAGAAAGGAAAATAACTCTACCAGCTTGTTAATAATGTTTGGTCATCTCTGATTGACAGGGTTCTTGGTATTGTTTTTTCTTCCGGTTTCTCAGAATTTTCCATGTTTTTCACAATGAGAATGTTACCATTCCAGGGAAATGTGATACGAAATAGCTAATCTTATCATTTATGTGTACCATATGTCATTCTTGGTAGATTTCAGCGTCGTATTTTATTCCCAGAACTGACTGTGAGGCAATTGGTCTTTAGCTAGATTCAAAGTAAACAATAAAGTCATTGCACCAAGATGAGCTTTGAGCTGTTTAAAAATGTGGTGGGGATTGTCTTACAATTTTGAAAGCTCTTACCTACCCTCAATTTTCCTCATTCCTGTTTAGTTTTAAACAAAAAAAAGCAGCAAAAATCAAAAACAAAGCAAAAATTTATCTACCTCCAGTGCAGAGGGGGAACCCCAACTTAACTACCCGGGTCTAAACCAGATCTAAGTCAAAAGAGAAAAAGGGTGAGAATTAAGAAAAACTTTCTCCCCATCCCCTCCCTCCCAAACTCCACATCTTGATTGAATTAACTACCCATATGAGGATTAAGGGCAGTGCAGTTTCATTCTGGGTTGCATAAAGTGGTTGTGATCTCCGTTTCTGCCTGCAGTGTTGTATCAGATCCTCTAAGCCTTTTCCTCCATCTAGATCCTGAACCTACTATTTCTCCTGATTGTGCCCACTTCTGCTTCCCTCTCCCCTACATGTCTTATCTTCAGCCCATAAAATAATCCTGGATGTAATCAGAACTCCATACACAATGGATGGAAGGAGGGAGGAAGAGAGACAGATAAACAGATGGATGGGTAGCAAGTTCCATTACAGAGTGTTCTTCTCCTTTTGGGGGCCCTGAAACATTATTTATTATTGAGTTAACCTTGAAAAAGAGGCCAATTTCCAAGGATGAAATGAATGTGAAGATTAGCTATCATCTCTGCAATTCCTGATAAGAGACATGGAATGCCTAGTCTCAACTTTATATATGGACTTGACTCTAGTTTCTACTAAGACTTATTTAAAACCTGGAATAAATTATTTTAAACACGACTACACATAATAGGGTCACCTCCACTGTTTGCTGGATGTATAGGATTGACCATAATGCTATGAAAATGGAATGTACTGAATACTTAAAAAAAAATTATTTATTTGGCTGCACAAGGTGTCTGTTGCAGCACGTGGGATCCAGTTCCCTAACCAGGGATCAAACCCTGGCCCCCTGCACTGAAAGCATAGAATCTTAGCCACTAGACCACCAGGGAAGTCCCCAGGATAAATACTTAATGCTCTATTGAATCTTAAAGGCTATTTAGGACATACCAATATAGTATTAGTCATTGTGTTCCCTTTATAAAATTTATATTTAGTTAAATCATAAGAATGGAGGGAAAACAGAAGAATATCATGAAAAAAATAAGCAATGTACCAACCGGAGTTTCTGTAGCCTTCATATAACTTTCATATGCAGACTTCCAGAGATCTTTAGAAAGTTCCAAAGTCTTATCTGAAGCTTAGTTTCCCCATTTGCAAGGGGACAATATTAATTATACTGCCCTTCAGGTTGTGACGAGGATGGTTAATAGGTGCTCGATAAATATTAGTTGACTTGGATTCTGTCTGAATTAACATTTAAAAAAAAGAAAAAGCGGTACAGTGCTCTGTGAGAAGCTGGAGGGATGGGATGGGGGGGAGGTGGAAGTGGTGTTCAGGTAGAGGGGACACATGTATACCTATGCCACTGTATGGCAAAACCATCATAATGTTGCAAAGTAATTATCCTCCTATTAAAATAAATAAATAAAAATTAAAAAAAAAATCCTCCTGCCTGGTTAGGAAGCACTTCAGGTAGGAGGTAACTTAGCTGTGATTTGGAGGAAAAGGACCAAAAAGAAACTAGTTGTGAATTCCAGGCCTGGTTTATCTAGTTAAAATTATGTTTGCTCTGATTCATTCATGGGCTTCCCCAGTGGCTCAGCGGTAAAGAACCCGCCTGCAATGCAGGAAACACAGAGAAGTGGGTTCGATCCCTGGGTCAGGAAGATCGCCCTGGAGGAGGTCACGGCAACCCACTCCAGAAAAAAAAAAAAGAAGTTCTCTCAGTACCAGGGTGACAGCTCAAAACCTAGAGAAAGTGGACATATAAACTGAATAGTTTTTTCACATTGTTTTTCCAGGTGAGCTGGCATTGGAAGAACTTGACTGAACTGGATCAGCTCTGGATGCTAAAATGTTTACGGTTTAACTGGTACATCAATTTCTCCCCAACCCCCTATGAGCAGGGTGTATGGAAGAAGCATTATATTCAAATGGTCAAAGAACTCCATGTTACCAAGCCCAAGGTAAATTTGGGAAAAGAAGCAACAGAATTACTAACATCAGCTACTTAGGAATTCTGGAACTAAGTTGGGGAAGGCCTTTGGTTCAAAAGAAATATACCATGACTACAAAATTCCCTTGTTCTAAGAACTCAACAGCTCTTTTCAAGATATCCATGTTAGTTGAAAGTCATCTGACACAAACCACAGTTCCACCTAGGTTAGGACTTGGAGCTCCTCATTCTCTCTGGATTCCTGGATTTCTGTGTCTCTAATGCCTACAGAACACAATTCTGACACAATTCTGCACATTCTGTGGGTAATGTGCAGTATTTATTACCTATGGGTCATCAAATTTTACTTAACCAATTCAAGTTTTCTGTGATTCTACCAGGCAAACTGAAGTTTATGTTTCTATCACTTATAAAGAAAAGTTTTGCAATAAATTAGTAATTAGGAAAGGGCATAATGGGCATATTAAAATTCTTTTTACTTTAGAAACTAGCAATGTAAAGTCCTTACATAGAATCATAAACAGTAAATAATATGAGCATACATTTTTCTAATGGGTTTCTATGCATTATAACCAATGTTTATGTTCATTCTTATAGTCACAGTTAATTAGATAACTTATGGGAAATTTTTATGAGCTTTTTCTTTATGGCATGATCTATATACATGCAGAGTTGTGCATCGTTTTGTATAATAGAAGAGTTCCTGAAAATTATGTGTAAATTAAAATTTTTTAATTATTTTTAAAACCACAGGGATTTTTTTTTTATAGAAAAGCTGCAGTGAGTCCTTTTTGAATTGAAGAATCCTTTTGAAATACGAATAGTTGGTTCTTAATATGCTCATTTACGTTTCCTGTTATTGTGTTTACTTGAAGTAGAAACCCTCTACATTTAATATAGTAATAAACTGCATAATTAATACTGTTATAATTACAATGATAAAAGCAGCCTTTCTGATTTCAATGATGGCTGTTCTTCATGAGAATTTCTTTTAAAAAGAAAAATTTTCAGTGCAGTGGTAGAGGAGTTATTTTAAAAATTATAATAGTTATGACTCCTTTTATCACAAGGCTTTCCTTAACTCTCATTCAAAGTCACTCATAGGCAGGGAAAGGCTTCATAGCTGAAGCTTGGGCTGTTCTGGGGCAGAGGAGAGAAAAGTGATTAACCAGGTTGTAGAATGAAAAAAGGTTTTGAATGGGGAGGGAGGAGGGAGGAGGGTTCAGGATGGGGAACACATGTATACCTGTGGTGGATTCATTTCGATATTTGGCAAAACCAGTACAATATTGTAAAGTTTAAAAATAAAATTTAAAAAAATAAAAATAAAAAAAGAAAGAAAAAAGGTTTTGAGTATTGTATGTAATACTGATTTTAATACTTGGTCTTCAACAATAACTCTTTTTCCAGAAACTATTTATGCACTTCCCTGGTGGCTCAGATAGTAAGGAATCCACCTGCAATGCAGGAGGTGCAGGTTTGAGCCCTGGGTCGGGAAGATCCCCTGGAGAAGAGAATGGCAACCCATTCCAGTATTCTTGCCTGGAGAATCTCCATGGTTGGAGGAGCCTGGTGGGCTACAGTCCATAGGATTATAAAGAGTCTGACATTACTGAGCAACTAACACACACATATTTTAAAATAATGAATAGTTCTGATATAAGAAAATTGACAAATTGTTGCTTAGTATTTAATTTCTTTAGGGAGTACTTTGTTATAGTAAATTTCAGTTTTTCTATCAAAGAAAAAATTGGCAAATTAAACCCAGTAATATATAAAAAAAAGAATAATGTATGACGACCAAGTGGGATGTATCCAAAGAGAGTAAGGTTCGCATAATATTCAAAAATCAGTCCATGTAATTCACAGAATAAAAGAGAAAAGATATATGGTCATTTCAATATATGCAAACAAAAGCATTTAAAATTTTTTCAACTTTCAAATTTTTTGTTTACTTAACAGAAAAGTCATCAGTGTTCATTATTATCTATTTTGTTAATTGGTCAATATATTGTACTTTTCAAAATTAATGATGTTTATTTATATATATAGTTACTAGCATTCATGCCTAAATTTTATCCCCTGAAACTGCTTTTTTATTATCATGTATTCTTTATTACCAGTGGTAATAAAAAAAATAAGATGGACATTCATTTCATTTTTCTGAGTTTATATTGAATGAAATCAATTTTTGCTGGAAGAGGTCTTGTTTAACACCTAGTCTATGGAGAAGGAAATGGCAGCGCACTCCAGTGTTCTTGCCTGGAGAATCCCAGGGACAGGGGAGCTGGTGGGCTGCCGTCTATGGGGCCGCACAGAGTCGGACACAACTGAAGCGACTTTGCAGCAGTCTATGGCCAAGGACACAGACCGATAGTTACCACATTGAATACGAAGTACTATTCTGTAATAGAAATATGTACAAAGAGCAGTTGAAACAAGGGTAAGAAACTAACTGATTCTGCTTGCAGGAACTTGGGGAATTTTTAAATTTTCACAAACAATTTAAGCAAACCAATTTACTGAGCAAAGCTTCCCTAATCTCTTAAAGAACAAAAATTAAGGCTTTAATGGCTTCTTAATATAGCAATACCTCTTCCCTTAGGCTGCAACTGCATAAAAACCCTTATGAATTTTATACACACAAAAAAGAGACTTTCATTTTGGGCAATTAAAAAATAGACTTTCAAAAAAAAATAGACCTTCATTTCCCAATTCTTTGGAAATGGCTAAAGTTTTGATAATTGATAAAATCTATAGTTTACCCCTGCATAATGGAAATTGTCTCTGTGTTTTAGATAGGTAGGACAGGGTACTGTTTTTAAGAATGTATATGTTTATAAACAAATTAACTGCAGTTGTGGAATAACTGTATAATGATATGGTAGGAGAGGTGTCAATACAGGATAGAGAAGTTCATTGTGTGGGCTTGAAGCTGGAGAGTCCTGGATTCAAATTCTGAACCTGTATCTTACTACTTTTGTCTTAATAGTAGTAGTGGAAAAATTAATCAGTTTATCCTACCTTCAGTTTTCTCTTCTGTAAAATGAAAGTAGTTATGATTACCTTTTAAAGTTATTATGAAGGTTAAATAAAGTAATGTAGGAACAGGAATTTCCTGGTGGTCCAGTGGTTAAGACTCTGTGCTTCCAACGTAAGGGGTGCAGGTTCGATCCCTGGTAGTGGGAACTAAGCTCCCGCATGCCTCACTGTATAACCCGCCCCCCTCAAAAAATAATAATATGCAGGAATACTTCCTGAGACAGTGCCTGGCACATACAAGTACCTCTGGGTTGGTGCTTCTGTAATCATTGCTACCATTATCAATGCCATCATGGTGATTATGATAATGCTGATTTTCTTAAAGCATTTATTTATTTATTCATTTTTGGTTGCAAAGGGTCTTCATTACTGCCTTTGGGCATTCACTAGTTGCAGAGAGCAGGGGCTATTCTCTACCTTCCATGCTCAGGATTCTTATTGCGATGGCTTCTCTTGTTGCAGAGCACAGACTCTAGAGCTCTGGCTCAGTGGTTGTGGCACACGGGCAGGTGGAATCTTCTTGGACCAGGGATTGAACCAGTGTCCCCTGCGTTGGCAGGCAGATTCTTAATCACTAGACCTCCAGGGAAGTCCATGTTCTTTGTTTTATTTTTGTTTTTATTACAGTGTTTTGAGAACAGAAATTATTTTCTCCTTCTAGACACCTCCAAAAGATGGGTTTGTGATCGAGGATGTTCAACCCATTAGAAGCAGTTCTCCAGAGGGAAAGCTGTCTCCTTCATCCGCTTTCCGATCCTCTTCCTCTTTAAGAAAGAAGACCCACCCAGGGGAGAAAGAACTCCCACCTTGGAGGTCTTCTGACAAGCATCCAACTGATATCATTCGCTTCAATTACCTGGACAACTGTGACCCCATTGAACACAGCTGGCAAGGGTAAGAACTGTGCCCTTCTCCATCTCTTTCCTTTTAGAAACAATTTACTGGCTCTTTGGTCTATGAAAAGATGAAAACAGAAGCTACTGTGAAATACAAATACTTTTCACTGGTGGTGGTGGTTTAGTCACTGAGTCATGTCAGACTCTGTGCAACCCCATGGACTGTAGTCCACCAGGCTCCTCTGTCTATGGGGACTCTCCAGGCAAGAATACTGGAGTAGGTTGCCATTCTCTTCTCCAGGGGATCTTCCCAACCCAGGGATCAAAACTGCATCTGCTGCATTGCAGGTGAATTCTTTACTGCTGAGCCACCAGGGAAGCCCCAAGAAGCAAAAAGTGATTGAAAGTAAATGAACCTTTATTGGTAAATTTGACCTTTTCTTTAGGATTTGTTTGCATTTTGTAGCTGTAATGCTTTCGTTACAGCTTCTTTTAATATTTTAATACCTCAAATTCCAATCCAGCACCATAGGGTTCATTATAGTCTTTTCCTTTTCTGTATTTGCGCCTCCCTTCTGTGACATTGATATACATACATATATTTGATTATATATATTATATGATTATATATGATATATATGATTATATTATGTATATTATATATGATTATATTATATATATGGTTATGATTATATATGTACATACATAATTTTGTATGGGCTTCCCTGGTGGCTCAGAACCCACCTACAGTGTGGGAGACCTGAGTTCCATCCCTGGGTTGAGAAGATTCCCTGGAGGAGGGCATGATAACCCACTCCAGTATTCTTGCCTGGAGAATCCCCATGGACAGAGGAGCCTGGCGGGCTACAGTGCATGGAGTCACAAAGAGTTGGATACAACTGAGCGACTAATCACAGTACAGCATAATTTTGTATAAAAAATATATTATATGAAGTATACACATAGAGAATATATTTACTTAACAAATTCTGGAAGTAATTTCTGAATTGCTAACTCATATCATTGTCAAAACAAATTTGCTAACTAGAATTCAATGTTTGTTTCTGGTTCATTTTGCCTTTAGCCTGAGGGTATATACTCATAATAATAATAATGTGGATCTATACTTTATCCTATTATATGCAAGCATTTTAAAAAACAAATATTAATGTTAATACAAACAATAAGATTACTGAAAACAGTTTAAGATGTCTTTGCCTGTGTTTTTGTCCTTAGGATATGTTCTACTAAGGCTATTCAGACAAATGACTGTGTTTAAAGTCCCATGAAGTTATTCCTTTGTGTGGGGTAACACCATCAGCTGTTTTTAGATTTTTGGAATTTTTTTCTTTTATTTCATAATTTTGAGATGGTTCCAAAGTCAAATATACAAAACAAAGTGTATCTGGAGAAGTCTCCAATACTGTTTCGTGTTCCTAATTGGATCACAGGGGAATCCTACGGATAGGTAACTATTTTTTAAAATGTCCTTACATTTAAAAAATCATAAAGGAGGGGAGTGGGGCGGATGAAAAAAATATAAACAAATACAGACACATGCACCCCTTTCTGAAAGAAATGGTGTCACACAATACATACCACTTTATCCCACTTCTTTCTTCCTGTAACAATATATCCAGGAGCTCACTCCACAGGTAAATAAAGAAATACTCTGGCCTCCTTTTTACAGCCCACAGTCCTCCATTGTGTGGATGTGTCAGAGTTTATTCAACCCCTTCTCTATTGATAGACACTTGGCTTGTTTCCAGCTGAGTGAAGATAATCTTTTAAACCACAGGAACAACAAAATCAAATAGACAAACAGCTGTGCCAACCACCAAAGCTTTAAAATGGTATTTATAATTTTCCCAATGCTCTCCAATTAACAGAAGAAGGAAAAGACATGAAATGACCCCAGCTTTCAACCGACAGTCACGTGATAAGAAAAATAAATCACAGGACAGATCTAAACTAAGAAAAGCACAGTCGCTGGTAAGTATTGCTTACAAAACATCCCCACCCCCGCAATGTTAATGAAAAACGCTGGATCTCTATAGTCCTATTCTTGAGATTGATTTCTTTTTTTAATGGGAATCATCAAGTAATGGTTTAAATTCTGGTCTCTGACACTGACTGGCTAGCTGTGTGACCTTGAAGATGCCCTTTATTTAATCTCTCTGAGCCTCGGTTTTTTTAAAAGCTTGGATGGATTGATGTGTGTGAATCTGCTTTGAAAACTATACAATTTAAAGGAAGTATTATTATCATTGTTTCTTTCTTTTTCTGTGAGTCCTTTGGGGTCAGAGAGGGGAGCCTATAGAAATTTCTCTGTAGAAATTACTTATCTGTAGAATGTAAGTTCCACTGACCTAAGAAAGAGGTATTGTGCTGTGCTCAGTCGCTCAGTTGTGTCCACCTCTCTGCGGTCCCATGGACTGTAGCCCACCAGGCTCCTCTGTCCACAGAATTTTCCAGGCTAGAATACTGGAAGGGATTGCCTTTTTCTATTCCAGGGGATCTTCCTGACCCAGGGATCAAGCCCACCTTCTCTTGCATCTCCTGCATTGGCAGGAGAATTCTTTACCACTCGCACCACCTGGCAAGCCCAAGAAAAAGATATTGAGTTGGCCAAAAACTTCATTCTGGTTTTTCCCTAACATCTTATGGAGAAACCCAAATGTTTTGGCCAGCCCGATACGTGTTCCGCAGCTGTTCTGTCAGCAGTGGAACATGATGAGAAAAGTGCATTCTAAATAGCTTCAGGGAAAAAAATGAATTAAGAACCTTTCTTCCCCTAATTAAAAAATAGCTAATTGACAACCTAATAAAAGTCAGTGGTTGTGACTAGGGAGCATTATTATTTCAGAGCAGAATTTCCCAAATTGTGGTTCTGTACCCCCAGTGGATCCCTTTCAGCACATATGAGAGTCTTTGGAGCCAAGTAGAAGGGAATAAGGGTGGAATAAAAAGTTTCCATTAGTAGTACAGATTTAGAAAAAGGCTGCAGATACACACTAAAGGAAAATTAATATCAAATGGGTGTCAGTTGGGAGAAGGATAAGTGTGTACTCATGAATAAATCACTTTTATAGCTCTCCTTTAAAGCTTAATTACTTTCTGTTTCAATGCATTTTCAAGTGTTATGTTCCAAAAAGAGAGAGAGAGAGATGAGCTTTTTGGAATAGGTTAGTCTATATTCTGAGGAGACAATCTGGTTGGACGGGATGAGACTTATCACAGACATATGTACGGAGGCCCAAGGGAATGAGGAAGCTTAAAATAGAGCAGTAAAATTGTCAGTGAAAACCATTAATTGGGAAAAATAACTATGAAGTTTATCACCCGAGCCACTCAGGCATGCGGCCGCCTAGTTGCCGGCCCCTCCTCAGCCAGAAGTGAAGAGAAATCTGGAGGAGAACAGGGAATTTGCAGGAAGATAAAAGTTGGTGACGTATGCTTACAAACTATGAGCACAGTCGGACGTTTCTCTGGCTTAAAAAAACAAAACAAAAATCAAAGGCTAAACAGAAACCCTCCCTCTGGGTTTTTGACATTCACCATCTGTCACCCTCTAGCACGGCTTGCTTAAGTTAAAATAGTCATAAATTAAAGACTTCAAAAGTTGTGCTCATTCAAGCTGAAAGAGAAACCAGGGCAAAGTAAACAAGGATGGAACACCATTAAGCTATGAGTAGGTGAAGTGTGCGATTATATGGACCTACTTGTGTGTGTTATTTTCTCAGTCATGTCTGACTCTTTGCGACCCCATGGACTGTAGCCTGCCAGGCTTCTCTGTCCATGGAATTCTCCAGGCAAGAATACTGGAGTGGGTTGCCATTTCCTCCTCCAGGGGATCTTCCCCATCCAGGGATCGAACCTGGGTCTCCTGCATTGCAGGTGCGTTCTTTAAAATCTGAGCCACCAGGGAAGCATACTTGTGTGGTTTTTGTAAATGTGCTAATTAAAATCACTATTTCTGCTTAATTATGATAGGGAGCATTACGACATAATTAAACCCTCTAAAAGTGTTTGACTCCACATTGGTGTCTGTGATGTGCCTGCATGCTCAGTCTTGTCTGACTCTTTGCGACCCCATGAACTGTAACCTGCCAGGCTCCTCCTTTCCATGGAATTTTCCAGACAAGAATACTGCAGTGGGTTGCCATTTCCTACTCCAGGAGATCTTTCAGACCCAGGGATCCAACCTGAGTCTGCTGCATCTCCTGCCTTGGCAGGCAGAGTCTGTACCACTCTGCCACTGGGGGAGCCTTGTGGCTGTTCAGGCCACAGACTGTGGGTAGCTAAGGCCCCCTCCCTCCACTGCGCCAGTTTCCACCACCGCCCACCACATCCCTCCCTCGGAGGAAAGGGGCAACCTCCTACATGAGGCAAGGTGATTGTGAAAATGAAATACTAGCTATGGGGCCTGAGACAAGAGGAACTGGGTTTTGAGGAAATTCATTTAGGGGACATAAAGAAAGTAAGGAGTAAATAAAATCTGACAATAAAATGGATAATGAAGGACCTACTGTACAGCACAGGGAACTCTGCTTAATGTTATGCGGCAGCCTGGATGGGAGAGGGGTTTGGGGGAGAATGGACACATGAATACGTATGTCTGAGTCCCTTTGCTGTCCACCTGAAGCCATCACAACATTGTGAATCGGCTGTACTCTAGTGTAAAATAGAAAGCTGAAAACGAAACAGAAACGACAAGTGCAGCTGTGGAGAGAGTGTGGTAGACACAGCCCAGGTGTGATTAAAGTGGAGAAAATCACAGATTCATTAGATAGAAAGTTCTTGCATCATTTAGACAGGTTTATCTAGGAAGATTCAGGAGGAACTAGAGAAACAGGGGAGCCGGAAAAACTTAGGGGAGCGCCTTACAGAGCCAGGATGAGAAGGACAGATCACCAGCGCCCAGGGAGGACCTGAGGCCTGAGCACTGGCGTGCACCCTGCCCCTCAAAGTGGGAAGAGGCATGTGACTCTAGGAGAGGTTAAAGCTTTGTGAGATGGGGCGGTTAGAAGACAAACAGCGCGGGTGTGAAGGACAAAGAACATTCCTTTGAATATCCCCAAACTTTTTGGCACCAGGGACCATGTTTCATGAAAGAGAATTTTTCCCATGAATTGGGGAAGGGGGCATGGTTTCAGGATGATTCAAGTGCATTACATTTATTGTTCACTTTATTTTTATTATTATTACATCAGCTGCACCTCAGATCATCAGGTATTAGATCCCGGAGGTTGGGGACCCCTCTCTCGGCTCTCTCTCCAGGGCACGGCTATCAGGTCACTGAGGCATCGTCACTGTTTGCCTGTCATTACTTAGAATGAGTTATTAGAGTCCTCCCTCTAAACAGAAACATTCTCAAGGAAACAGTTTCAAATCTGTGTGTATTGCTGTGAGTTGGTGATGTTTTCTACTATTATTAGGTTTGAGTTTCAAGGGTACCTGATTCCCCTTTTAATTCTAGCACTGCCTCATCATAGCTGCTTCACTGAACCACCTTTTGGTGTGAATCCTTGATAGAAGCTAGGCTTCCCATGTGGCTCAGTGGTAAAGAATCCGCCTGCCAATACTGGAGACATGGGTTTGATCCCTGGGTTGGGAAGATTCCCCTGGGAGACGAAATGACAACCCACTCCAATGTTCTTGCCTGGGAAAATCCTATGGACAGAGGAGCCTGGCGGGCTACAGTCCGTGGGGTCCCAAAGAGTTGGACACGACTGAGCGACTCTCTGTCTATTCGATCACTGATGCTTTATCATTTTGAAGGTGATTTATTAAAATTATATAAACATCAAGGTATGTTCATTACCATTAGTTTTTTGTTGTGGTGGTTGTTTGTTTGTTTTGCTTTTTGGCCACACCATGTGGCACATGGGATCTTAATTCCCTGACCAGGGATTGAACCTCTGACCCCTTGTATTGGACGCCCAGAATCTTAACCATTGGACCATTAAGAAAGTCCCATCATTAGTTATAATAAAATTCCAGACAGAACAAAGCCATGAAAAAATATAAGCACCACGGGACAGCCAGGTGCCACCTTAAACTTCAGAGATTTTCCCATCTTGAGTAAACACATGAAAAAAATACTTTAAAAAAATCTTAACAGCTGGCCCCATGATTCCTTTTTGGGAAGAAGAAGGAGGGAGCTGTCTCCTTAGGGGAAAGCCACTAAGGAGCAAATGCTACAAGCACCTGGACTCCAGGAGAGGGAAAACCTGCCAGGCTGGAGATTAGAGGGGAGTGGGGGCAGAGGGCGGAGAGGAAAGAAATAAGACCAGGAAAGAAAAGCCAGCCGGATGGAGGGAAGCTAAGCCCGGGCAGGGGAAAATGAAAGTGTTAGATGGTAACCCAGCCATTCCCAATCAAATTTGTTCCCTATTACTGGGATGTAAAAAGCCTGCTTTCCATCTCTTTAGAAAATTATACTCAATTTACACATGGAAGCAAGATCTCAGTAGACTAGAAACCAAGAAAGCCCTTCAGGACTATTTACAAAAACCAAGGGGGGGAGGGCGGGACTTCCCTGGCAGTCCAGTGGTTAAGACTTCATGCTTCCAAGGGGTGAAGGTTTAATCCTTGGTAAGGGAACTAAGATCCCACACACTGAGCTTGGCCAAGGAGGGGGGAAAAATGCTATCCTTAAAAATAAAACCAAGAGGGGTGGGCTTTGGGCTTCCCAGGGCTGGAATTGGGACCCAGCTGAGCTGACATCTTGTTTTTTGTCTGTTTTTTGTTTTTCTTTTTTTCCTACCAAGTTAAGTATAAAAACAAATACCTTTTTGTCTCATGCTCAACTTTTTTTCTTGAAGGTTAGAAGTCCTCACTTTCCAGGTTTTGATTTAGCCAAGGATTTCAAAAAGCTTTCTGTTCACAGTGTTCAGCTAAATACAAGTAACAAAAGCTTCTAATTGCCTGCTTACTCTAATTGCTTTAGATAAGACCTTATCTTGCCTGGTGCTCCTCCCCTTAACTCCAGCCTCTGTGGTTACCATCTTGACCTCCTTTCAGGATAACTTGATTCTTAATGTCCTGATTGTTTTTTAATAGTCTTTAAGCTTTTTCACTTTTTTTCCCCCTATCTGGATTAAGAGACGAGGAGAAAGGAGTATTCTCTAAAGCAATTCATGGTTCACATCTAAGAAAGAACAATGGTTTAAGCATTGGGAAACCCCAGGTTCTGGCCTTAGCTCTGCTGTTGACTGGCAGACACTCAAGCTATTTCTAAAATAAGTTAAAATTGCATCTTTTTTTAAAATAACAGGTTTCTTTTAAATATTTATCTTATTTATTAAGTAGTTATTTCACTGCACCGGGTCTTAGTTGCAGCACATAGGATCTTCAATCTTCCTTGTGGCGTGTAGGATCTAGTTCCCTGACCAGGGATTGAACCCACACCTACTGCATTGGGGCACAGAGTCTTAGCCACTGGACCACCAGGGAAGTCCCTAAAATACCTCTTTAATGTCTCTTCCAGGCTAAAGTCTGAATCTCTGGACCCTCAAAGTTTCCCACCACATTTACTCTCTGCTTTCCCCTAATACCAAAAAAGAATCCAGTGTATTCATGAATCTTAATTCTAAATCATTAAAAACTGGTCTCTGTCTCCTTTTTTTTTCCTTCAAACTTTAGAAAACCTGATTAATTAAAACAGAAGAATTTATAAAACATAGTTTATACAGTGGTTTTCTTGCAAGCAGTCTTCAATAGACTTCTTTCAAATTCTGACATATCTGTCAGATAGGTGTTTGGTTTGGATGTGCAGAGCTAAAAATATCTAAAGGAGAGATTTTTAATTACGTAGTTCAATCCGTGAAATTCCTGAGAATTCCATTTGGAAGAAAGAATAAGAAAGAATATGGGGGACTTCCCTGGTGGTCCGGTGGCTAAGACACTAGTCCCAGTGTAGGGGGCCTGGGTTTGATCCCTGGTCAGGGAACTAGATTCCACATGCCACAGTGAAGACGTGAAGCAGCCAAATAAATAAATAAAATTTAGGAGCAAAACAACAATGTTTTTTTTTTTAATGGAATATGGGCTTTGCAGTCTGAGAGACCTGGCTTTTTTTTTTTTTTTTTTTTATGGTAGCAAGCAAACAGGATTTATTTCAGAGAGAAAGTACAAAACTCTCAGCATAGACACTGAGAAGGGGTGACATGCCCCAGACCGGGGCTTTTTTACTAAGCACTGCAACTTTAGATAAGTTACTTAACCTCTCTGAGCCACAATTTTTAAAAAATTTTCCCTGTTTTATTCATACTTTTTAAACTTTATTTTTTAATTGGAGGAAAACCGCTCTACAGTGTTGTGATGGTTTCTGTCGTAAAAACATGAAATGCTCCACCAGTTTGCATGTCATCCTTGAGCAGAGGCCATGCTAATCTTCTTTGTATTATTCCAGTTGAGGTATATGTGCTGCTGAAGTGAGCACTGAGCCTCAATTTCTTCATCTATAAAATAGGAATAATGATACCTCCCTTGCAGGACTGTTGTGAGGATCACATGCCAGGTATATATTAAGTACTCAATACATGTTCACGTTCTCCTCCATTAAACACCTTCTTATTTTTCACTTTGCTGACCGAGAGCACACGCTTTGGCCTGAAACAGCCTAGGTTCAGTGCCTGATCCCACAGTTTCAGCAACTCAGTGATTTGGGACAAGTTGTTGACAATCTCAGAAGCACTGTTTTCTCATCTGGAAAATGGAGTTAGCAACAACAAGGCCCAGCTCCAGGAAGCGTTCATGAATTAGTCACATCCATCAGAATCACATCAGATCACCATGGAGACAGCAGGGATGCTGAGAGAGTGCTGATGCTGAGTGGCTGCTGAGTTGCTGACAAGGGGTCAGCCAGGTGGCCAGGATGAGGCTCCAACCTTCTCTTTCTCAATTTTACCTTTACTTTCCCCCACTTTTCTTTTTGTAAATATTTTTAATTGATTATTTTTGGCTGTGGTGGGTCTTAATTGCAGCATGTGGGATCTTTCATTGTGGGGCACGGGCTTCTCTAGATGTGACTCCTGGGCTCAGTAGTTGTGACTTGCAAACTTAATTGCCCTGTGGCTTGTGGGCTCTTAGTGCCCCCACCAGGGATCAAACCCTCGTCCCCTGCATTGGAAGGCAGATTCTTAACCACTGGACTACCAGGGACAGGCCCTCCCCACTTTTCTTTGTCTTTCTCCTTTGTCTTCTCTCTCACAGTTTCTGCTGTGTGAAAAATGGTTGCATCCAGAGCGGATATATTTTCTTTCCCTGCACGGCCTCCATAAATCTTGTGTCTGTGCATGACTCCTTCTCAGTGCTGGGTTTTTGATTCCACGCCCCCAGGTAGAATACTGTGTGTTGAACTCTGTGCCATGGATTTGGTGCTGTGCGCCCTCCTCTGCCTCTGATACCTCCAAGATGAAAAGACCTAATTGCTAAGAATCCTGGGGGCAAAATTAATTCTCAGGGAGGACCACGACTTAGCATCTTTGCATTTCTCCTTTGCCTCTGAAAGAGCATAGTCTGCTTGTTCTGTCTTGTGGCCTCTTGTTTGATCATGCTATGCATAATAAATTAACGTGGCATTTCCAACAGGAGTAATTCTCCTTGCTTCTCTTTCCCTGAATATTTAGAGTGGGGCCAAATGGCTTCTTGTTTTTACTTAAGAGTTAAACAAAAGGGACTTCCCTGGTGGTGCCGTGGTTAAGACTGTGCCTTCCAATGCAGGGGCTGCAGGCTCAATCCCTGATGGGGGTACCAAGATCCCACATGCCTCACTGCTCAAAAACAAAAACAAAACACAGAAGCGATATTGTTACAAATTCAATAAACAACTTTAAAAATGGTCCACATCAAAAAAATCTTTGATATATATGTGTGCGTATGTAGTCTATATGTATGTGCAGTGTATAACCCTTTGTACTAAATAGTTTGGCTTTTTACAGCAAACTACATTAGAAGCCAATTTTCTCAGACATGGATGCTTTGAAATGTAAATTCATAGTCTCTACTAACAAACAACCATAGGAATTCTATGTCCTGTGCACATTTGGCGGTACATCCCAACTTTATGTCACCTACTTGGGAGGCTGAATGGTGCCATCACATAATCTTGGACTTAAATTTCAAAACCCTGGCTAGAATCTTCTGCTTAGCCTTTCCCCGACAACTGATGGTTTCACCCCAGAGCTAAAGACAAATGAAGAACAAAAACAGGCCTGTTGCTGTGTTAATTATTTCTTGCTCACCTCTATTTCTCTATTTAAAAAAATTTTTAAGGTATATATTTTTTAATGTGGACCAATCTTTTTTAATGGCCACATCATACAGCATGCAGGATCTTTAGTTGGAGCGTGCAAACTCTTGGTTGTGGCATGCGGGATCTAGTTCCCTGACCAGGGATGGAACCCCGGCCCCTTTGCATTGGGAGCTCGGAGTCTTAGCCACTGGACCACCAGGGGAGTCCTAGACCCATTGTTTCTTGACTGCTTTCCTTTCGTTCCTGCAGTCCTTTCCTCCCTTAAGATCATTAATTACTGAGACCTGTTTAAGGGCAAGCACTGTGGCCAGGCTTAGATCACAAAATGTCTGGGACCAAAATGGGACAAATGTCTTGGACCAAATGTCTTGGACAAAGACATCATGCCTGGTTCTCTTTCTTCAGGGACCCCTCCCCTATCTGCTTACAACACCCAACGTTGACATAAAAGAAATTTGCAGTTATTTCAACCAGATCATCAGATGCTCTGGACCAAACTCAAGATTGTCAGATTTATACCCTTTGTATACTTCCTCAGGCTTCCCAGGTGGCTCAAGTGGCAAAGAATCCACCTACCAATGCAGGAGATGCAGGCAGGAGATACAGATTTGATCCCTGGGTCGGGAAGATCCCCTGGAGGAGGAAATGACAGCCCACTCCAGTATTCTTGTCTGGAAAGTTCCGTGGGCAGAGGAGCCTGGCGGGCTACAATCCACGAGGTTGCAAAGAGTCAGACACAACTTAGCCACTGGACACACACACACACACACGCATAGAATTCCCCACATTTTGTCTTTCCTCCTTAGATTTTGTCTTTCCTCTTGTCATGATGGGCATTAAAGTCTTAAAATGAAGAGGGTCTATAAGCTTGTTTTCAGGGACAACCAGGAAGAGTGGTGGCTGACCAGCCCACTCAAGATGGCCGTTCCCTTGCTCTCTGTCCGTCCCCTGCCTGACCAGTGCCTGCTTCACTTACACTGACTCTGGCCTTCCTACATACTTGTCTTGGGCGCCAGCTAGTGATCGTTCTTATCAAAGGGGCGGTGAGGGGTGTGCCCTTCTGTTGGTTTCCCTGGTAATTGATGAGCCCATCTTACATCAACTCCCCTGTAACTGGCAATCTCCCCCTCCACCAGGAGCAAACACTGCTGCCACGTCCTGAAGGTGTATGCTGCACAGGGTGGGGGGTCGCTCCAGGACTTTGCTTCAGACACAGAAGCTCCCCATCTGTCAAACCACTGATGTCTCTGTTGCCTGATGCATGTGTGCATGCTAAGTCACTTCAGTCATCTCTGACTCTTTGCAACCTTATGGGCTGTAGCCCAGCAGGCTCCTCTGTTCATGGGATTCTCCGGTCAAAAACACTGGAGTGGGTTTGCCATTCCCTTCTCCAGGGGATCTTCCTGGCGCAGGGATCGAACCCCCATCTCCTGTGTCTCCTGCATTGCTAGTGGATTCTTCACCGCTGAGCCGCCGGGGAAGCCCTCTGTTGCCCAATCCAGGCTTTCTTCAGTCTGGAAGCTGGGCAAATTCAGGCTTTGTAGGCCTGTGAGGTGCAGTCCAACAGGTGGGCATAAGGAGACCAGCTTCCAGAGCCCCTCAGGAAGGAGTGAGAAACTTGACAGCTTGGGGAGGTGGTGACAATTACCAAGAGGAGAGGTGGTGGGGCGGGGGAGTCCCTGGGACCTGCCAGGGTGGAAAAGGAGAGCTTGATAGGAGCCTGCCTGGGCTTGTGGATCTCCCCCTGCGGGGACTTAGGAGAAAGCGTTCCTCAAATACAGTGATAAATACACTCTGCACTGTAATAGGATTCCATTTGAAACTGTTACAGCCGAGGTGTTACGAGCCCATTCTTGTGTCACAGAAAGCTAGGCTGTTCCTCCATTTGGAAGGTATTATTTTATTTTCCTTGTTCCCAAAATAGCACAAAGGAAGGCTTCTGTTTGTTCTCTTACCTTGTGCTAATCTTAGAGCAACATGAAAATGCTGGCTGTACGCAGATCTTGAAACAACACCGAAAACTTCCAACACGGGAAGACAATTAATTCCCACTCCTTCCCCCTTTCCTCTTGGATTCCAACGACTGGCTGTGTTTAACCCTAGTTTTGCCTACTCTTTCCCAGAAAAGTCACAGCTAACATGCATGGATCTACTAGCAGGAGCAGAGATTCAGTAGGATGTGGGGTTCCAGCTTGATTCTCCAGGGGCTGACATCTCATCAGAGAACTAGTCCTGAAGAGCATATGTTCAGTGCTGAGTTTGGGGGTCTGCATGATAATGGCTTCAGGAATGTAGCCGAGACAAAAATCCCTGAGGGTTGAAACACTCAAGCTTCTTGGAGAAGGTGGCCCTCCAAGGATAGATGTAGAGAAGGAGTAAAGAGAGCAGGTGAGTAAGTCAGAAAGAGAAAAACAAATATTGTATACTAATGCATGTATGATATGCGTTATGGCAGGCTACAGTCCATGGGGTCTTTATGACCAAAGTCATGACCAAAGTGACTTAGCATGCACCCACCACACATATATACAGAATCTAGGAAAACAGTACTGATGAACCTATTTACAGAGAAGAAATGGAGATGCAGATGCAGGGAATGGACTTGTGGACACGGCGGGGGGAGGAGATGCTAGGACAAATTGAGAAAGTAGCATTGATATATATACACTCACTCACTCTCAAAGTCACTCAGTCGTGTCTGACTCTTTGAGACCCCATGGACTGCAGCCTGCCAGGCTCCTCTGTCCATGGGATTTCCCAGGCAAAAATACTGGAGTGGGTTGCCATTCCCTTCTCCAGGAGATATTTCCAACCCAGGGATCAAATCTGAGTCTACTGCATTGCAGGCAGATTCTTTACCATTTGAACCACCAAGGAACCCCATGTATGCTCATAACTTGTGGGAGGCTGCTATATAGCACAGGGAGCCCAACCTGGAGCTCTGTGATGACCTAGAAGGGTGGGATGAGGGGGGAGGGAGGCTCCAGAGGGTAGGGATATATATATATATAATTATGACTGATTAACATGGATGTATGGCAGAGACCACCACAACATTGTAAGGCAATTATCCTCCAATTTAAAAAATAGAGAGAGATGGCAGGTGGAGGGTGCAGGCGAGACGAGCCTGTGTGGGGCATCTCTGTGGAGGAAGAGGGACCCAGTTCACGGGAAACAGCAGTCATGGCTGCAGCAATTTCTGATTCAGTGAAAGCCTAAAGTAGCATTT
The DNA here is from genome assembly GCF_029378745.1 of Bos indicus. Lineage (NCBI taxonomy): Eukaryota > Metazoa > Chordata > Mammalia > Artiodactyla > Bovidae > Bos > Bos indicus. The sequence continues at coordinate 10,133,855 of NC_091767.1, forward strand.
TCCCCAGATTAATGGAAACCCTGTGTGTTGCAAACACACCCATCAGAGCATTAGAGGGAGGTAACGGATGACCTGACTCCTGGGACCTGCCAGCTGAATATGGAGTCGGGAAGGGGACCGTGTTTGGAGAGGCTCAGCCTCTGTCCATCTGCTTGCTCTCCTGTGTTGCTCTGCCCAGTTGGGGCTGAGATAAGGGTGCATGTGCCCCCTCCTGTTCCCTGTAAACTCAGCTTGTATTATGTCTTTCTTTTGCTCTCTCCCTTCCTCTGCCTTTTCTGCTCACGGCCAGATGTTGAGAAGTCCTTCCTCACTGTGAGTTTTGGATGGCATGTCCACGTGTGACAGCAGTCTTTAGTGCGCATGCCCAGATTAGCAGGGAGGGTAAACGATGGGAACTCTATCAATACCCACCTGGTCTGAGGATCACGAGTCTCCAGGCCCAGCTCTAACACCTTTTAGCTCCTTGAACGCTGGCATTTCAACTACCTGCTCTTCGATTTCATTTATTTGTAAAATGGAGACGTTAATACCTCCCTATCTACCTCACACAATTTCCTTGAGGCTCAAATGAAATGTGGTTGTGAAAGTGCTTTGGATACAAAGAAATGTATTTATTAGGAGTAACTCAATGCTTGAGGGGTTGCATGAGGGGGAAGGTGGTGAGACTGGGACGTCTCAATAAATCCCATCCCGTCCTACGATTTTATAAAATTGTTTTATACGACTTTGTCATTGGTTAAGTAACTAGGTGTGTCCGACTCTTGCAACCCTGTGGACTGTAGCCCACCAGGCTCTTCTGTCCGTGGAATTCTCCGGGCAAGAACACTGGAGTGGGTTGCCATTCCTTTCTCCTGGGGATCTTCCCGACCCAGGAATTAAACCCACATCTCCTGCTTGGCAGGTGGATGCTTTACCACTGAGCCTCTAGGGAAGCCCTTTATATTCCTTAAATAAGTTGAATTAGATAGCTTTTTCTGCTGTTCTAACAACTCTCACTCCAGCGGTATCTTTTTTCTCCCTAGAGCTCCTTAAATGCAGAACCCAGGGCCTCCCTACACGTCCCAGCTCACCTTGCTTGGCTTCCTCACCAGCCACTGGGCCTCCCAGCCACTGAAGCAGCAACAAAAACACTCACACGGCATCTCCAGAGGCTCTCTGGACTTCAGTCATCACCCCAGGCCTTCCCGCAGCAGCTGATGTGAAAAAATGTGAAAAGATTTTTCCAAAAACGACAAGATGCTCTACACAGAGACTTGGATGTCACGTGGATCCTTGCTTAGAAACGGCTTAGGAACCTTATTGTGAAAGCGAGTCCTGCAGTATTTCAGGAACAGGTATTCACCGCACAAACATTGACATATTTATAAACTTAGGAATGTGATGATAGATACTGTGGAGTGGATAAAGGGACATATGACAGGATCCTTGGTGAAGTTGGCTGTGTGAGACAAGGTCCGAGAAGGTTATAACCATCACATCCCCAAGGCTCCACAAGCAGTTTAGTGATGGGACGATTGACCGTAGTGTCAGTTTTGGTGGGGCTGCTGTAACAAAGCCTTAGTCCGTTTAGGCTGCTGTAACAAAAGTACCATTGATAAGTGGGCTTCCCTGATGTTTCAGAGGTAAAGAAACAGCATGCAATGCAGGAGACTTGGGTTTGATCCCTGGGTTGGGAAGATGCCCTGGAGAAGGAAATGGCAACCCACTCCAGTATTCTTGCCTGGGAAATCCCATGGACAGAGGAGCCTGGTGGGCTACAGCCCACAGGGTCACAAAGAGTTGGACACGACTGAGTGACTAGACCACCACCACCATTGATGAGTGGCTTAAAAACAACAGACATTTATTTTCTGGAGGCTGGGAAGTCCAAGATTAAGATACGGGCAGGGTTGGTTTCTTCTGAGGCCTCTCTCCTTGGCTTGCAGACGGCTGCCTTCTCCCTGTGTCCCCACAGACTGTCTTCCTTCTCTGCATGCCAATGTCCTAATCTTCTCACTGTGTATATGCTAAGTTGCTCAGTTGTGGCCGACTCTTTGCCACCCCATGGACTGTAGTCCGCTAGGCTCCTCTGTCCATGGGATTCTCCAGGCAAGAATACTTGAGTGGGTTGCCATGCCCTCCTCCAAGGTGATCTTCCAGACCCAAGGATCGAACCCACATCTCTGATGTCTCCTGCATTGGCGGGCGGGTTCTTTACCACTAGTGCCACCTGGGCCTCTTATTATATGGACACAAGTCAGGTTGGATTAGTATGACTTTGTTTAACTTTAATTACCTTTTTGAAGACACTCTCCTAAGACAGTCACATTCTGAGATCTTGGGGGTTAGAACTTCAATATAGGAATGGGGGGCAGGGGTTACAACTCAACCCTTAACTCACACTGTGGGCAAGGTAAAGAGAATCAAGACGAGATGGAGAAGCCACTGGGAACTATTAACAGCAGAAGCTTCCATCATCCTTGGGCCTGGAGAAACAAAAGAGAAAGGGTGTGCTATTCCTAGAACCCATCCAGAGCTGTGGTCATAGGAGAGGAACCGCCCAGTGTGGGTTCTGTATGACAGAGGAAGGCACCCATGGTGGAGACCAGGCTCTGGCAGGGAGGGAGGGAGAAGACCCACCCCTCTCTCTCCCCACCCTTCACACTCCTCCCTTCACACTCTGATAGTGCTTCCCTTGGTCAAGAGCTGAGAAACAGGAACTGAGAACAGCGAAGCCTGGGGGCTACAGCTTGTAGACGGCAGGCTTTGAGGCAGGGAACAGGCTGACAAATGTGGCCAGGGGTGGGAGGGGAGCAGTGGAATTTGAGTGGGACGATGAAGAATCACCAGCTCAGTGGAGAAAACAAAGCCATTTCCAAAGGAGGAATTAATTATGCATACTCAGGTAACATAAATGGGCTTTAAAGTGTCATCGGAAGATAGAAAATGCTACTTAGCTGCAAAAAATATTAGTCATACATTCAAAACTGAACCAAATATTCATGTAACCATTTCCAGTCCCAGAAGTTACTATTCTAAGATACTTGTTTGCAGAAGTAAAGCAGAATGATAGAAAAATAGGTTTGTCAATCTTGTCGTGTTGAACACTTATGTTCTTAAAATAGGATGGGAAGTATTACTGGAACTATTTCGGAATAGAAAGCAGCTCTCTGCCTCAGGAGAGTGCCTGTGTGACTGCACCCATCAATGGTTACAGCATGGTTATATGAACTGGGTACGTCCTCTGTGTTATCGCGCTGGGGGTGCCATAACAAAATACCATAGGCTGGTGGCTTCAACAACAGAAATTTGTTTTCTCACCACTCTGGAGGCTGGAAGCCTGAGACCCAGTGTTGACAGGGTGGATGTCTGCTGAGAGCTCCCTTTGGGTTGCCTTTTCAGTGTGTGCTCACACGGTCTTTCCTGGGTGACTTTGCAGGGGGAAAAGGCGAGGGGATGGAGGGAGGGGGAGAGAGAGCGATCTCTTGGTGTCTCTTCTTTTTTTCCCTAAGTTCAAATCATCCTGATTTTATGGTCACAGAAATACTACAAATATCCACAATTGGTGAACACCATTATAACAAATACAGATAGAAGGATGGATAGAGAGCTACACAGATAGAGTGAGTGTAACAGGAATAGGCTCAATCTGCATGTGCTGTTTTAAAAGTGTAGTGTTGAATTTAGCGTTACTTGAATTTTTTTTTTAATTTATTTGACCACACCAGGGCTTAGTTGTGGGATGTGGGATCTTTAGTTGCAGCATGTAGGATCTAGTTTGCTGACCACGGATCAAACCCAGGCCCCCTGCATTGGGACACAGGCTTGATCCCTGGGTCAAGAAGATCCCCTGGAGGAGGAAATGGCAAGCCACTCCATTATTCTTGCCTGGAAAATCCCATGGACAGAGGAGCCCGGCAGGCTGCAGTCCATGGGGTCGCAGAGAGTTGGAGATGACTGAGCGACTTAGCACACACTCATGCATTTCCTTAAAGGCCCCACGTCCGAATACAGCCCCTCTGGGGGTTAAGACTTCAACATATGAGTTTTGGAGGGGAGCCAAACATTCAGTCCATAACATCCTGCGTAGTGATATGAAATAGATGACACTTGATACCTTGATACTGATAGTCATTAAATCAAGAAAACTTCATTGCACACCTACTGTGCACCAGAATCTCCGCTAGGCTCTGAGATTATAGGTAAAAGGAAAACAAAAAAAAAGCCTCATTGTTTAATGAGTTTATAACTTGAAGAGAGACAGAGTAGCTCTTCGAACACAGTGGTTGCTGCCAGGAGAACTTGAGCATTTGTGCTGTCACTTGGTCATGTTCGGCTCTTTGAGACCCCATGGACTGTAGCCCACCAGACTCCTCTATCCATGGGATTCTCCAGGCAAGAGTACTGGAGTGGGTTGCCATTTCCTTTTCCAGACCCAGGGATCTCTTGGGTCTCCTGAATTGGCAGCGGGTTCTTTACCACTAGCATCCTTGGTTGCTCAGATGGTAAAGATTTCACCTACAATGCGGGAGACCTGGGTTCTATCCCCAGGTCAGGAAGATCTCCTGGAGGAGGGCATGGGTACCAGTATTCTCGCCTGGGATTTCCATGGACAGAGGAGCCTGGCGGGCTGCAGTCCATGGGGTCACAAAAGAGTCAGGACACGACTGAGCGACTAACACTGTCACTTTCTGTTCCGTGCCTCCTGGGAAGCCCCAGAGCGCCTAGATAGGACGAGTAAACCACTCCCTGGGGGCTGCAGAAGTGATGTGCAAGCAGAAACAGAGGTGAGGAGTTGGATAGTAAACACGGGGTGGGACAGACAAGGGGGAGCATTCAGGATTGAGGAAGACGATACACAGAACTAGGGTGACCAGGATCCTGGTTTGCCTGGGGCTGTCCTGGTTTTAGCACTAAAAATCCCACATCCGGGAAAGCTCGGGGTCGCTGAGCCTTATATGTAGAGGTGTCAATAGTACAGTAGAGCTGGTGCATGGAGGAGGAGGGTTGCAGCAGGGCTGATGGGAAAAAAGCTGGAAAAAAGGCAGGAGCCCAAACAGGAACCGAGCCATGCTCAGGAGGTAAGGCTTTCTTTTGGAGCTAGCTGAGTACTCAGTGCTGCTGTGCTGTGCTTCCTTGATCAGTCGTGTCTGACTCTTTGGACCCCGTGGACTACACAGTCCATGGGGATTCTCCAGGCAAGAATACTTGAGTGGGTTGCCATGCCCTCCTCCAGGGGAATCTTCCCAACCCAGGGACTGAACCCAGGTCTCCTGCGTTGCAGGCAGATTCTTTACCACCTGAGCCACCAGGAAAGCCCAAGAATACTGGAGTGGGTAGCCTATCCCTTCTCCAGGGGATCTTCCCCACCCAGGAATCCAACCAGGGTCTCCTGCATTGCAGGCGGATTCGTTACCAACTGAGCTGCCAGGGAAGCAAGTAATCAGTAAGTGATCTTAAGTAGGGGAGCAACTTGCTGAGACCAGATTTTTTTTTTTCCTATAGCAAATTATTGTAATATTTATTTATTTTCTGTAATCTGCAGTGTGACTTTATTTTTAAATTTTTATCAGAGTGTAGCTGCTTTACAATGTTGTGTAAGTTTCTGCTATATACTTTGCTGTACATATTATTGTTCAGTCGTGTCTGACTCTTTGTGACCCCATGGACTGAAGCACACCAGGCTTCCTAGTCTTTCATCATCTCCTGGAGTTTGCTGAAACTCATGTCCATTGAGTCAGTGATGCCATCCAACCATCTCATCCTCTGTCAACCTATTCACCTCCTGCCTTCAATCTTTCCCAGCATCAGGGTCTTTTCCAGTGAGTTTGGCTTTTCAGGTAGCCAAAGTATTGGAGCTTCAGCATCAGTCCTTCCAATGAATATTCAGCGTTGATGTCCTTTAGGATTAACTGGTTTGGATCTCCTTGCTGTCTTTTTTTGGATGTCCTTCCCATCTAGGTCACCACGGGGCACTGAGTAGAGTCCCCTGTGCTCTATAGAAGATTCTCATTAGTTATCTATTTTATATATAGTATCATAGTGTGGGGCTTCCCAGGTGGTGCTGGTGGTAAAGAACCTGCCTGCCAATGCAGGAGACTAAGAGACACAGGTTCAATCCCTGATTCAGGAAGATCCCCTGAAGGAGGGCATGACAATCCACTCTCATGTTCTTGCCTGGAGAATCCCACGGACAGACGAGCCTGGTGGGCTACAGTTCACGGGGTCGCAAAGAATCGGACACGACTGAAGGGGCTTAGCAGGTGTGCATGCAAATCAGTAGTTTATAAGTGTCAGTCCCAATGTCCCACCTTCTCCCATCATCCCCAGAGACTTGCATTTAGAAAGAGCTCTATCTGCTGGGTGATGAGGAAGAGGGACGATATTGAGGGCCATTCAGGAAGCTGTGGTGGTTTTTCAGGGAACAGCGATGGAGAGCGAAAGTAAAACGATGTGGGGAGATGGAGAGACCCAGAGGATTTGCAATGTCTTAAGGAGGAGTAACAGGCCTTAGAAATACATGTTTGGGAGGTGAGAGAGAAGGAGCAGTCAAGGATGACTCCCAGGTTGCTGGCTTGGGCAACTGGAAAAAGTCTTGGGAAGTAATTTAGACGGTTTGGAAATACCTTCCCCACTGCACCCTGTGTGAGAATACAAAACAAAGCAGCCTTTCTTCTGCTTCCCAGACAGCTCTTGGTGACCTAAAATCTCAGTTATTGTGCAGCTGCCCCAGAGGTCTCCGGCCCATGCAGCCAGGAGACTTTCGGCATGCTCAGGTTGGAGAGGAGGTTTGTGGGAGAGGGGGAAGCAGAGGGACATTTATGACGCTAGATACTTCCTCAAGGTCTGTGTACTCTGTCTTGTTTAAGCTTCACGAAAATCTTACCAGAGAGGAAGGTGGGGACTGTTATTCCCATCTCAGAGTTGCTGAACGGGGATAAACTAACATGCCCTGGGGGCCACAGACACAGAGCAGCAGAGCTGAGCTTTAAACCCAGCTGTGGGGACTTCCCTGGTGGTCCAGTGGTTAAGAGTCCGTCTGCCAGTGCAGGGGACACGGGTTCGATCCTTGGTCGGCAAAGATTCCACAAGCCGCAGAACACAGCTACCGAAGCCTGTGCGTCCTAGAGCCTACGCTTCCCAACTGGAAAACCCACCGCAGTAAGAAGCGTGTGCGCCGCAACTAGCGAGTAGCCCCCACTCACCACAACTAGAGAAAAGCCTATGCAGTAGTGAAAACCCAGTGCAGCCAAAATAAATACATAAAAAAGACTCCACCTCCCAGTGCAGGAGGTGTGGGCTCGATCCCTGGTCAGGAAACTAAGATCACACATGCTACAAGGTATGGCCCAAAATTATTAAATAAGTAAATTTTTTAAAAATATATATTAAAAAAAAATTAAAACCCACCTGTCTGACTCTGAAGAACAGCTCTTTCCACCAGTGAGTTCCCTAGTTTCTACCCAGTTGGATATGTGTTCCATGTACTGCCATGCCTTGATTCTGTCTTTATTTAGCAGTCCAGCAGGATGCAGACAAGGTAAGGACTGTCTCCTTCAGGGCCCTAAGAGGCCAGTTGAAGGCTGCTTGCCTGATGGAGCAAGGTTTGCAAGAAAGCATCTTCATCCTCTGTAACTGGTCCCCACAGTGATGAAACCTGCAAAACTCTGAAAGCCGTACTTTCTGTATAATTATCTTTGTGAGCATCAAGGCTATGGAGACAGTGTGCCCATCGACAGCCTGTTTAGGGAGGTTGGGATTGTGTGTTAGTTGCTAAGTCGTGTCTGACTCTTTGCAAGCCCACCAGGCTCCTCTGTCCATGGAATTCTCCAGGCAAGAATACTGGAGTGGGTTGCCATTTCCTTCTCCAGAGGATCTTCCCCACCCAGGGATCGAACATGGGTCTCTTTCATTGCAGGCAGATTCTTTACCATCTGAGCCACCAGGGAAGCCCAGAGGGTTGGGGGAAGGAGATGAAACTCAAGAGACAGGTAGGCATGAGCAGGATACTACACGAAAGAAAGGACCACAGAAGGAGTCTCCAGGGCCTCCCTCCCAAAGATGGGAGTGTACAGCGAGCTTGTCTAAACCTCCGAAGCGACTCTGGAAAACTGACAGCCATGAAAGGGGTCCCGACAGGGAGGCTGCCCTCCTAGGTCAGGGACCTTCTAGAACTGGGGCCTTAAAAGAAACCCGAGAGCCAACCCGAGCTCCTGTGTAACCAGCCACACTTGTATTTTGATGTGACTCTTGACCGAATTCCTGCAGAGTGTTAATAGATAATCCATCCATTTTGCATAGCCTTCTATTGTTATTTCTGCATGTATTTTGCTCCTCTACCCCTTCTAGATTGGGATTTCTTTAAAAGACCCTAGTTTCACTCTGTCCGTGTTTTCACAAGTTCTTTTACCCAGTAGACACGTGACTGGCGTTTGTTGGCCTTGGAGTAAAACGGTCCTTTCTCCACTACCTTCTTTAGTCACTGACACTGGCAGAGAAAGGACACAAGAGGGCGCTCCTTCCCCACTGATCTGAGTTCAGGTCTTGGAGCCTGAGACAGGACAGACATTGATAGAAACGTTTTTAAACTACTTTGGGGGAGTTTTGAATATTTACACCGCCACACTTAGGAAAATCTTCTTTCAGCTCAAGCCTTCGATTCCATTTGAATCAAACTAATATTCACATAATTTTTGAAGAATTTATAATCTAAGGAAGAAGCATTTATTTAAAAAAACCAACCAACCACTTTATATCCATTAGTATGGTTCTTATTAAAAACACAAAATAGTGAGTGTTGGCAAGGATGTGGAGAAATTGGAAGTTTCCTGTGTTGCTGGGGGGGGAGGTAAAACGACCACTGCTATGGAAAACAGTATGGTGGTTCCTCAAAAAAATCAAACATAGAATTACCATACGATCCAAGCAATTTCGCTTCTGGGTATATTCCCAAAAGAATGCAAAGCGGCCACTCAGAGAGCTGTTTGTACACCCATGTTAATAGCAGTGTTATTTGCAATAACCAAAGGGCGGAAGCAACCCAAGTATCCACTGACAGATGAATGGATAAACAAAATGCAGTGCAACATGTGCGCAGCCATGTCCAACTCTGCGACTCCATGGACTGTAGCCCGCCAGGCTCTTCTGTCCATGGGATTCTCCAGGCAAGAATACTGGAGTGGGTTGCCATTGCCTTCCCCGGGGGATCTTCCCGACCCAGCAATTGAACCTGGGTCTCCTGCATTGGCAAGCAGATTCTTGAGCCACCAGGGAAGCCCGTAACATACGAGGGAACAGTATCAAGCCTTAAAAAGGAAAGCACTTCTAACACATGCTGTAATGTGGATGGCAAAGGACAGCGTGTGGTTCCACTTATTGGAGGTCCCTAGAGTGGTCAGATTCATAGAGACAGAAAGTAGAATGGGGGTTACCAGGGGTACCAAGCATTTATTTTTATTTTTAAAACCAAGACTGTATCGTTTTAAGTTATTTGTTTATTTGGCTGTGTGGGGTCTTAGTTGCGACATGTGCGATCTGCATGGTGCCACGCAGGATCTTTCGATTTGGTGCACAGACTCTAATTGCGGTGCATGGGCTTAGTTGATCCGCAGCATGTGGGACCTTAGTTTCCCAACCAGGGATTGAACCTGCGTCCCTTGCATTGCAAGACAGATTCTTTATGGCTGGGCCACCAGGGAAGTCCCACCAAGTACTTAATAGATACTGAATTTCGCTTTGGGAAGATGAAAAAGTTCTGGAGATGGATGATGTTGGAGGTTGCACAACAATATGAATCTACTTAATTCTACTAAAACATAACATTTAAAAATGGAAGAATTAATTTTAAAAAGGGACAGAGAGAGATGTGTCTTTAAGCCCAGTTTCATGTACAGCCTTATCTCTTGCCAAGGTGCCTTGGAGAAGTGAAGACCCTTGTGACCGTGTATCATGCATGTTGGTGAGGGAGAGAGCCACAGTTTCTGAGCATGGCCCCTGCTATGACCAGTGTCCCACCCATCTGGGCTCCTGGTTCCGTCCACTTTGGTGCTGGGACCACACTATCTCAGTTTAGCGTCTTTCGGGTGCCTTACATGCTTCACCCCACACGTAACCACTCGTCTTTACACCGTTATCACTGGACTCAGCCCTATTCCTCTCCTTCATTTCACTAAACACTTTCTTGCAAGTTCCATGTGTATCTCTCTTTTGTTCTTTAATACCTCCCTCCTCTCCTTAAACCAGGAAACCCGGTCTCAGCCCTCACCTCGTGGCAATTTTACTCTCATGGTGTCTCAGTCCAGTCTGGGCTGCCGAAGCAAAATACTGTGGATCAAGGGGCTTAAAAACCACAGACATTTATTCCTCCCAGTTCTGGTGGCTGGAGTTCGAGATCAAGATGCCGCAGATTCCGTGTCTGGTCAGACCCCATAGCTCCTTCCTGTGTCCTCACCTCTGGGGTCTCCTTTATAAGGGTGCTCATTCCACTCATGGGACTTCCTGGGTGGCTCAGCAGTAAAGTATTCACCTGCCAGTGCAGGAGAAGCAGGAGGCTCAGGTTTGATCCCTGAGTTGGGAAGATCCCTTGTAGGAGGGCATGGCAACCCAGGAGTATTTTTGCCTGGAAAATCCCATGGACAGAGGAGCCTGGCAGGCTATAGTCCACGGGGTCCGTGCCTTAATCGTGGTCTGTTCCTTGAATCTGCAGTGACCTTCTGTTGACTCCGTGGACATTCTTGAGGTCTTGCCTGAGAGGTGCTCAGCTCTGTCAGCTTCACCTGATTATGATGACGACTCCCAAATCTCTCCTAGAGGACAGCCACCGTCCCTCACATCATCCTCTTTTTCCCCCGATTTATAGGGTGTTTGTGCTTTGGATGTTCTGCCAGCACCTCACACTCAGCCGCTGAGGCTGTCTCGTTTATTTCCTAAACACGAGATGGGGCGGGAGGGGTTTTAGGCACTTCTGATAGGGTTGCTCCACTCGGCTTCATGGTTGTGGGCAGGTGGGGGGATCATTTAATTTCTCAGTTTCCTTACAGAGGAAGAGATTTACTTCCCCAAAAATCCTACCTGTGAGAAATAAGAAAAAAATAATCTGGGGCCTGCCCTGGGAGCCCATGGTTAAGACTCTGCGCTTCTCATGAAGGGGGCATGGGTTCAGTGATCAGGGAACTAGGATCCTGAGTGCTGTAACTGAGACTCAGTGCAGCCAAATAAATGAATAAATAAAATCCCACATGCTGAGCGGTATGGCCAAAAAAAAAAAAAAAACAGTGTGTGTACTGTAAGGAAAAATACACAGGTGCCATTGATTGGCAGAAGCTGGGAATGAGAGGCTCTACCTTCTCCTGAGTGCACCATCGCACATAAGTGGAAGCTCAGGTGGTCTAGAAATGCTTGTGCAAGAGCGGGTGAGCTGTCGGGGTGGTCTGCCCTGCCTGCTGACGTGGAGACGCAGGTTAACTCCTAGACCCGGCATATTCTACCCCACTTTGTCTAGCAGGCTCCCTTACTCATCAGTTGTCAAAGAACTAAAAAGTTATATACTCTCAGAAAGGCGCAGTTCTAACCCAGTAGGACTGAAATAACCTTATCTTAACAAATACCACCAACTCCTTCAATTCCTGTTATGATGGTTCTCAACCCCAATAGGGGGATATGACACTCTTATGACTCTGTGCTGATGATTCTGGGAGAGTGCATAAAAATCGGGGTGCATAAGGTGATCTAGAATTTTGGGAGGAAAATGCACCCCGAGTTGAGAATGATGACTCTGTTACAAGATTGTCTTGTGGAAAAGCCCAACTTATTTATTTATTTACTCCCTTGATAAATCATTGAAACACTAATAACTGAGTTTTTCATGAGCCCCCATCCACTTGTCATCAGTGTATTTAACAAAGATACCATCCTTTTGTACTTAGAAAAGTTGTTTCTCTTTGAGACTCCATAAAGGATTCTAAAGGTGAACAGGATCCTTGCAATTAAGGGAACTATAATGTAACAGGAAGGTTTCTTACAGAAAAGAAACAATTGGAGGGACTTCCCTGGTGGTCCAGTGACTAAGACTCCCTGCTACCAATGCCGGGGGCCCGAGTTAGATCCCTGGTCAGGGAAGTAGATCTCACATGCCACAACTATAGATCCCTTTTTACGGGGATCCCTTTTTAAGATGCTGCATCTTAAAAAAAAAAAAAAAAAAATCCCACATGTGGCAACTAAGACTCAGTGTAGCCAAATAGATAAATAATTTTAATTAAAAAGATTCCCGGATATTTCTTATGTTCTTTTATGTTTGAAGAACACTGTTGTATACCATTCTGGTTTTTTCCCATGCACTTTTCATAGCAACATACAATTGTGAGTTAGAACAAGAGATTATTATGATTTTAGAGGTTTTCACCAAGTAGAGAGTTGATTTGTTCCTTTAAGGCTGGATGGGATTTATATGCAAGGCGTGGGCCAGGACAGAGTTCCAGGGAGATAAAATTGTTTATGCAAAGAAGGAAAGAAAAAAGCAAATGTGAACAGAGATTAGAAAACTTTTTCTGAAGTCAAGGATTCATGAAGGGGAGTAGCAGTGATAAGGTTGAATAAACTCTGAAGAAGAGGCCAAAGTATTTACTTGGGAGGGCGGTGTTTTCTCTAATGTGCTATGATGAAATTTTGATATATTTCATTCCATCATCCCAAAGAGAAACAATTTTTAAGAAAGAAAAAGACCATATCTTTAACATTGTAATGATCGCAACTACCAGCCTGAGTGCCTGGGAGAAAACCAAGCTGTTAAAATAAATATGACCTGCAATTGCCAAATCTTTTATTATTTACTTGCTGTTTGTCATCAGTTAATGCGAGCAGATGGGCTTCCCTGGTGGCTCAGACAGTAAAGAATCTGCCTGCCAATGCAGGAGACACCAGTTCGATCCCTGGGTCTTCTTCAGGGGTTAGACCCCCCTGGAGAAGGGAATGGCTACTCACTCCAGTACTCTTGCCTGGAGAATTGCAGAGGAGCCTAGCGGGCTACAGTCCATGGGGCCGCAAAGAGTCAGACATGACTGAGCGACTAACACTTCAATGCTAGCAGATAAGAGTTTGGATCCTTACTATAGAAAAACAAATGGGGCGGGGGGGACTTACAAGTTGAGGAAATTCTACCCATTAAGTGTTCTTTTCTCTATGAATTGGGGAAGGGTCACAAGGGCAGACCACCTTGGTTCAGCTCATGGCACATCAGACTTCCCAGAGAAAATGGATTAAGCCCCACTGTCAGCTGTGGGAAGTAAGGCCCGGCAAGGATAAAGGTGTGCTTTTAGGCAGATTACTTTGGTAACCATATACACACTGGGTTGTTGAAGGGAGCAACCAAAGACAAGAAGACCAGTTAGGAGATTACAGCAGTAAACAGCAGTAATCCAGACTGGAGATGAAGTAATAGGACCTTCTATCTAATCTATCCTGCTTTACATTATACACATTCTTTTCACAGGCACTCCCTAAAACAATTATGTGAGGAAAGAAATGTCATTCAAACAAACAAACAAAAATGGAAGTTTAATTTAAAAGGTGGCTATGTGAGCAATATTTTTTTGTTTTCATTTTTATTTATTTATTTGACTGCACCAAATCGTAGTTGCAGCACTCAGGATTTTCAGTCTTTTAGTTGCTACAAACGGGTTTGTTTTTTTTTTAAGTTGTGTCATGGGAACTCTTAGTTGCAACATGTGGGATCCAGTTTCCTGACCAAGGATGGAACCCTGGCACCCTACATTGGGAGCACGGAGTATTAGCCACTGGACCACCAGGGAAGTCCTTGTGAACAATATTTTTTTAAAAAATTAACAGCACTTAGTGCCTGGAAAATCCCATGGACGGAGGAGCCTGGTAGGCTGCAGTCCATGGGGTCGCTGAGAGTCGGACACAACTGAGCGACTTCACTTTCACTTTTCACTTTCATGCATTGGAGAAGGAAATGGCAACCCACTCCAGTATTCTTGCCTGGAGAATCCCAGGGACGGGGGAGCCTAGTGGGCTGCCGTCTACGGGGTCACACAGAGTCAGACACGACTGAAGTGACTTAGTAGCAGCAGTGAGTGGTTGGTTGGTGGGGTAAAGAGCAGCAGGGGAGAGGAATCCACGGTGATCTCAAAATTTTTGAACTCGGGCACTTGGGAGACGGTTGCTGCTATTAACAGATGCCTAGAGGAGAAGCTAATCTGGAGGTGGGTGTGTAATGGCAAGTTTTTTTTTATCTTTTGCAATAATTTCAAAGTTAGAGAAAAGTTGTACCAAAAGAGGGACTTCTCTGCTGGTCCAGTAGCTAAGAATCTACCTTCCCATGCAGGGGACACAGGTTCGATCCTGACCCCTGGTCTGGGAATTAAGATCCCATGTGCTGCAGAGCAACTAAGCCCGTGCACTGCAGCTACTGAGTGTGAGCACTGCAACTAGACAAGCCAAATCACAGCAATGAAGATCCAGTGCAGCCCTCCCCCGCCAAAAAAAAAAAAAAGAAAAAAAGTTTATACGGAAAGAATAGTACAAGATATTCGAGATAAGACTTTCACCCTTGTCTCAATATAATGCCCTTCTTAAGCAAAGGGCACAGTATAGGGCCACGCAGTGCACTCAGCTATTACATCTCTCAAATCTCCTTCCATCTAGAAAAGCTCTGTGATTTTCCTTTACTTTCACGGCTGTGACATTTTTTAATATTACAGGCCATTCTGTAGGCTTGTCCTCCCGTTTGGGTTTGTGCACGGTTTCCTCCGTATTAGACCCCGGCGATACGTCTCTGATCGGACTGTTACAGAAGTGACTGTGTTCTCACTGCATCAACAAAGTGATGTATGTCATTGCTTGTCATGTTGACTTCATGGTTTGATCTTAATCTGTATCTGCCAGTTTCCTATCTAATGACTAAAATACATTGTGAAGAGATTCTTTGAAAGGGCGCTGCTTTTGTGGCAGTGCCGCTGTGTAATTGTATCGGGCCCTGCACTTAGACGGGTCCCAGGTTTGGCTTATTTTTGTTCATTTCTTACAAAGAAAGAAAGAGGGAGAGAAAGAAGGGGCAAAGAAGAATATATTCAACTTAAAAATTTTTTTAAATTATTATTTTAAAAAATACGTATGTATTTGGCTGCACTGGGTCTTAATTGAGGTATGTATGAGCTTCAGTCTTCACTTGCACCACTAGAACTCTTAGCTGTGGCATGTGGGATCTAGTTCCCTGACCAGGCGACCCAGGACCCCTGCATGGGGAGCATGGCATCTTAGCCACTGGACCACTAGGGAAATCCCTCCCAATTTTTTATTGTTTATTTATTGATCCTGCTGCGCTGCTTGGAGATCTTATTTCTCCAACCAGAAATTAAACCCACTGCCCTTGGCAGTGAGAGCTCAGAGTCCTAACCACTGGTTGCAGGCATGCGTGCATGCTAAGTCCCTTCAGTCCTGTCCAGCTCTTTTTGAGCCTATGGACTGAGCCTGCCAGGCTCCTCTGTCCATGAAACTCTCCAGGCAAGAATACTGAAGTGGGTTGCCATGCCTTTCTCCAGGGAATCTTCTCGACCCAGGGATTGAACCCGAATCTCTTAGATCTCCTATACTGGCAGGCAGATTCTTTACCACTAGTGACACCGGGGAAGCCCTCTAACCACCTGACAGATAGGGAATTCCCAACATTCAAGTTTTGACTTGTGACATTTGAGTTGCCAGGATACCTAAGAGTTAGAAGAGCAAGACTAGGGCTTGGGAGGGAAATCTGGGCTGGAGATTAAGGCTGGGGAGTTACATGCACAAAGGTGATGATTGAAATGGTAAGTTCTCCAAGGGAATCAGAAAAGAGGAACTGGGGAACTAACCTTTAGGAACGTGCACAGATGCAGTATAGAAGGAGAAGGGGAGCCTGCAAAGCACCTAAAGGAATGCATTAGAGAGGGAGGGGAACCCAATGATGCGGCATCACAGAAACCAAAGGAAAGGGGGTTTCATAAGGAAAAGAGACATCAGCCACATGAGTACTGCAAAGAAGTTAAAGGAGATGGCTGACCAAGGAAAGGAACCCTAGTTCTGACAACTAGCCACAATGAACACATTCTCTGTTCTTTCTTGTATGCATTGGACAAACATGGCGGGGAGGGGTAGTTAGGATGGTGAGGATGGGGGCGGGGAGTGGTTAGGGCATAGTCTTGAGGATGTAAAGGGTACTGCCAAGGCCAACATCCTGGGTATATAACCTGTGTGCATGTTGTGCGTGCATGTTGTCATGCCCGACTGTTTGTGACCCCATGGACTGTAGCAGACAGGCTCCTCTGTCCATGGGATTTCCCAGGCAAGAATTCTGGAGTGGGGTGCCATTTCCTACTCCAGGGGATCTTCCCGACCCAAGGATCAAACCCACATTTTCTGCATCTCCTGAATTAAAAGGCAGATTCTTTACCACTGAGCCACCTGGGAAGCCCTTTAGAAGAGTCAAAGGCTTGGTTTAATGCTGTTGAAATTCTTTTTTTTTTTTTAATTTCATTTATTTTTAATTGAAGGATAATTGCTTTACCGTATTGGTTTGGTTTCTGCCAAACCTGGAGGAGGGCATGGCAACCCCCTCCAGTATTCTTGCCTGGAAAATCCAATGGACAGAGGGGCCTGGCGGGCTACAGTTCATGGGGTCGAAAGGGGTTGGACACGAGTGAGCAACTAAGGCTGCCAAACATCAACATGAATCAGCCATAGGTTTACCTATGTCTTCTCCCTCGTGAACTTCCCTCCCATCTGAAATTCTTTCTAAGCATGAGGTCCCTCATAAATGAAAGTGAAAGTGAAAATGAAGTCGCTTAGTCTTGTCCGACTCTTTGCGACCCCATGGACACCAGGCTCCTCTGTCCCTGGGATTTTCCAGGCAAGAGTACTGGAGTGGGTTGCCATTTCCTTCTCCAGGGAACTTCCCAACCCAGGGATGGAACCCGGGTTTCCCACGTTGTAGACAGATGCTTTACCGTCTGAGCCACCAGGAACCCTGCAAATTTATGTAGCTGCTTCTGAGTGACCTCCAAGTGCAAACTGTTCTTTCCTTTGGGAATATTTGTAAGTAGCAGGCATAGTGAACTGTGGTGTTGGAGAAGACTCTTGAGAGTCCCTTGGACTGCAAGGAGATCCAGCCAGTCCATTCTGAAGGAGATCAGCCCTGGGATTTCTTTGGAAGGAATGATGCTAAAGCTGAAACTCCAGTACTTTGGCCACCTCATGCGAAGAGTTGACTCATTGGAAAAGACTCTGATGCTGGGAGGGATTGGGGGCAGGAGGAGAAGGGGACGACAGAGGATGAGATGGCGGGATGGCATCACTGACTCCATGGACGTGAGTCTGGGTGAACTCCGGGAGTTGGTGATGGACAGGGAGGCCTGGCGTGCTGTGATTCATGGGGTCGCAAAGAGTCGGACACGACTGAGCGACTGATCTGATCTAATCTGATCTGAGCAGGCATAAAGCGGTACCTTGTCCCAGGAGCAAGGCACAGGTGAAATTTCACTTAGCCTTGGACACCTGTGTTGTCAGAGGGTAGTGTATGGTGGAAGGAGATTACCGAAGCTGGGGAGGGAGGATGGATTTACAGACCGGGCCAAAGTGAATTCAAGGCCCTTGGGGAGGTAGAATTAGCCTTGGACAGACAGCGGGACAGGAGCAAAGTCGATGAAAAGACAGCTAAGGCCGCGAAGGTGAGGGGACTGGCTGAGGACAAGCCAAGTGCCCACTGAAATTCTTGTCTGGAGTCTAGGACTTAGTGGACCTTAACGATCGATCTGGTTGGTAGAGTCCGCAGGACTAGACCCGAGTCCCATCCGCCGGCCGAGCACGACTCGGGAACAAAGAGGCCTCGCAGGCCGCGGGGAAGGCAGCGCGTCCGGGCTGCGGGGCTGCCTGGCCTCGCGTTCCCTCCCCGCGTCTCCTCTGCTCTCCCCGCCCGCAGGCCGCGCGCCTGGGGCGGCGCAGGGAGGCCTCCGTGGGGCCGGGCACGTCCGCGCCGCCGCCCCCGCCGCCCCGCGCGCCTGGAGGCTGAGCTGGCGGGGAGGGGCCTCGCGCTGCCTCTGGGCCCGGGCGCTTCCGCCGGCCGTGGCCGGGGCTTGGGCGCCGGGCCTGGGGCGAGGCGGAGCGGGAACGTCGGGCCGCCCAGGGTCTTGGCAGCTGTGGCCCCGCGCGGTCTGGGGGCGTCCTGGGTGCAAACGAGTCGGGACGCGCCGGGCAGGACCGCCGGGCGGCGCTGATGGCGGGGCAGGAACGCGCGGAAGCCCGCCTTCCTCGCTGCGCCTCACCCTTTCGAATCTTCTTTCCAGCCTCCCTGAGCTCCTCTGAAGGGCCCTGCGGAGGCTTCCACACTTTTAAAAGGGGGAAATTAACCAGGAGGAAATTAACCTGATTCAAAGAATTGGGAAGGAACCCAAGGTGATTTGAGGTCGGCTTCAACCTCCGCCTGCCACCACATAATCAAAGTAAAATGTACTTACTGTATAAACTGGGCCCAGTACAGAAGTGTAACTAATCAGACCAAAAAGAAAGAGGGAAAAAGAAAAAGTACCCATCATTCCACTAACCGCAAGCAAACAGTTGACATTTGGGGATATTTCTTCACATGAGATTATGTATTTTTTTCTTTTTACATAATAGATAATTCTCTGTAAATTATTTGGGGTATCTTGATTTTTGTGTTTAATAGCTTGAAAATATTTCCCATATCCATGAACACGTCGTTTCTATGGTTCTGTGCTAACATTGTCCAGCTGTAGCAAAATGTAACCGTATTTTTTAAAGATTCAAAGCATAAAAATATTTTTAAAGTTCCTGATTCTTAATATTAAATTGTTCTCCACAAAGACTGTGCTAATTTATATTTCCAGTCGCACTGAATGAATGGCCAGATTTACTACACCCATGCATACTGATCAGAGAAAGACTGCGAGGTCTTGAATAGGTAACCCGGTCTCTCCTAGGCACCAAACCTCTGCTCCACGTGCCTCCTTTCATTAAAAACGTGAAGAAAATTTCAGAGCCTTTTGGACTCAGACATTCAGACTACTTGGGGACTTTGGCCAGTTCTTGATTCTCAGTTTCCCGACCATTTTCTGTTCCCCTGAAGTTTTGAAAGGATACCACCCAATGGGTTATCTTAAAGATGAAAGAGGAATCAGCCGGAATTCTCTCTTTCAGACCACTGCTCATCTCCTCCCTCCAGGTAAGCTTCCTTCACAGTATATCAAAATACTCAGGATGCAGCCTGCTAATAGATGCAGAGGCTCTCCTGGGATCAGGCCTCAAAATACAGGTGTTAAGTAATTATTCCTATTAAGAATTCGGGGTGGTGGGTGGGAGGGGGGAATTCCCTGGCCATCCAGTGGTTAGGACTTGGAACTTTCACTGCCAAGGGCCTGGGTTCCAGCCAGACTACTGGGGACTTTGTTCATTTCCTGGTGGGGGAACTAAGATCTCACAAGCCCTGTGGCAAAGGTAGGGAGGTGGGGGGAAGAAAAGAAATCTCTGCTTCCTAAGTACAGGTAGAAGGATGAATGGCTAAAGAAGATACCAGATATACATAATTCAGTCTTTAGGGCATTATGCTAGGTGGGATAAACCAGACAGAGAAAGACAAATACCGTAAGATATCGTGGAATCTAAAAAAACTGGTAAAAATGGAATGGTGTTTACCAGGGTCTGGGGGGTGGCAGATTAGGGGAGGTATTGTTTAAGGGTGTGTGTGTGTGTGTGTGTGTGTGTGTGTGTGCACTCAGTCATGTCTTGATTCTTTGGAACCTCACAGACTGTAGCCCACCAGGCTCGTCTGTCCATGGGATCTCCCAGGAAAGAATACTGGAGCGTGGTGCCATTTTCTACTCCAGGGGATCTTCCCCACCCAGGGATTGAACCCACATCTCTTGAGTCTCTTGCATCTCCTGCATTGTGAG
Organism: Bos indicus; assembly: GCF_029378745.1. Taxonomy (NCBI): domain Eukaryota; kingdom Metazoa; phylum Chordata; class Mammalia; order Artiodactyla; family Bovidae; genus Bos; species Bos indicus. The sequence continues at coordinate 10,153,789 of NC_091767.1, forward strand.
GCGGATTCTTTACCATTGGGCCACCGTAATGATACATACATGCTTGCAACTATAGATGAATAAGTCCTGGAGATCTAGGGCTCAGTACAGGGATTATGGACAACTATATTGTTTTATAAACAAACTTGTCAAGAAACTAGATCTTAATTCTTCCCATCACAAAAATTCAGTAGTTTATGATGTGATCAAAGTGCTAGCTAATGCTCCAATGGTAATCACATTGTAAATGTATCAGTTCAACTTACACAATGTTATATGTCAAATACATTTCAGTTTTTTTAAAAGTCCCATATAGGGACTTCCTTGGTGGTTGAGTGGTTAAGAGTCTGCCTTCCAATGTGGGAGATGTAGGTTCAATCCCTGGTCTGGGAACTAAGATCCCACATGCCCCGGGGTGACTAAGCCTGTGCACAGTGACAGCTCCAGCGCCCCACGGAAGAGACTGCATCGTGCCACAAGGAAAGATCCCGCATGCCACAACTAGGACCAGACATAGCCAAAAATAAAATAAATACATACATAATTTTTTAATAAGTCCCATATTGCTGGAACCTTAGAGAATAAACCTTATAGAATAAAATAGAAAACAAACAACATTGTGCATACAAGTGATTTCACTCTAACCTCATCCCACAAATATTAACATTTAAATGGATAAGAGCTATAATAAAGGTGAATTCAAAATGCCAAGAGGAAAAAAAAAAATCCCTTCTTCTCCAAAACTGGAGTGCCTCTCCATGCAGGACTTGCTTGGCAAGTCACAATACTAGATTCCCCAAATCTGAGTGGCTGAAGGGACTCTGAGTGACTTTCTGGAGCTTCATAATACGGCTCAGTGGTAAAGAATCTGCCTGCCAATGCAAGAGATGAGGGTTTGATCCCTGGGTTGGGAAGATCCCCTGGAGAAGGAAATGGCAACCCACTCCAGTATTCTTGCCTGGGAAATCCTACGGACAGAGTAACCTGGTCGGCTGCAGTCCTTGAGGGTCACAAAGAGTCAACAGGACTTAAGGATTTAGCAACAATGAATAATAGAATAAGTAATACTAGTCACTCTATTGAGCAGGAGCTTGCATGCTCTGAGAGGTAGATCATAATCACCTTTTGAGGAAGTTTTATTATGCATGGCCCTCATTTTACAGTTGAGAACACTGAAGTCAGAGTGGTTTGTCTGATTCCTTGACACTCTGTAACAGATAGAATCTGTCGCTCTCTCCTTTACCCCTTTGCACCACCAGAGAGTGTGAGTATGAACAAGATCTGCACTTTCCCTGAAATTCTAAACCCTTGTGTAAAAGGTCTTCCCAATCATAGCACAGCGCTGATGGAATCGAAAAGCAGCAGCAACCCACTTTGCATGTTTACTTCTATCTGGGTGCGCATGTGTCATCGTGTGTTTTTCCCGTGTCCTATTCATTAAGCTGGCCTGTATTTCCAGCCCCATAATTTCAGCTCACTCCTGCTGCTGCTGGTGGAGCCTCCTGTTCTGGCCTTATCTCTGATGTTCAGTTCAATTCAGTCGCTCAGTGGTGTCTGATTCTTTGCAACCCCATGGACTGCTGCATGCCAGGCTTCCCTGTCCATCACCAACTCCCAGAGCCTGCTCAAACTAACATCTTTGACGTTAGTTATATACATATATTTGCCTTGCATCGCCCATCTGGGCCCCTGGCCTTGTGATGTTTTTAAAAACTGCTTTCACTATTCTTTCTGGAGTGATGTGTTGTTTACTTCTTTGCAGTTTCGTTAAGACAACGAACGCTTCTCTTAGCATCACTAAATCACAAAATGACTGAATTATCAAGCCAGAAGAGACCTTTGCCAATGTCTGCTGCTGCTACTGCTAAGTCGCTTCAGTCATGTCCGACTCTGTGTGACCCCAGAGATGACAGCCCACCAGGCTCCCCTGTCCCTGGGATTCTCCAGGCAAGGACACTGGAGTGGGTTGCCATTTCCTTCTCCAATGCATGAAAGTGAAAAGTGAAAGTGAAGTCGTTCAGTCATGTCCGACTCTCAGTGACCCCATGGACTGCAGCCTACCAGGCTCCTCCATCCATGGGATTTTCCAGGCAAGAGTACTGGAGTGGGGTGCCATTGCCTTCTCCTTGCCAGTGTCTACTCATCATTTTTTAAAATCATTTATTTTTTTATGGTTGTGCTGGCTCTTGTTGCTTCTCAAGCTTTTCTCTAGTTGTGAGGCACAGGCAGTGGCTTCTCTTGTTGCAGAGCATGGGCTCTGCTCTACGGTGGGTGGGCTTCAGTAATTGCGGCTCCCAGGCCCTAGAGCGCAGGCTCAACAGTTGTGGCTCATTGGTTTAGTTGCTGTGCGATACATGTGGGATCTTCCCTGATCAGGAATTGAACCCGTGCCTCCTGCATTGGCAGGCAGATTCTTTACCACTGAGCCACCAGGGAAGCCCCTCTACTCATCATTTTAAAGAAGCGGTGTTCTGGTCACTCTGCTACTTGAGTCACTGAGGCTAGGCAAAGGCCAGGACACGGGTGGCCAGTGCTCTTTCCTGCAGCCTCTGGAGACTGGTTGCTTCCTTGACTCCAAGCTCTAGAGATGAGCACGGGTAATCCACCAGTGCCCTGAGATGAGCAGAAACTTCTGTCTCCTGGCTTTTCAGGATGATTGCATAGCTAATCCTGAATTCTTGAGCAATGTGAATTTTGCTTGTACTAATTCTGCAGAATATCCTAATAAACTGTCTCTCTCTCTCTTTTTTTTTTTGGCCAGGCTGCCCAGCTTATAGGATCTTAGTTCCCCAGCCAGGAATTGAAACCCAGGCCTTCAGCAGTGAAAGCACAGAGTCCTAACCAGTGGACTGCCAGGGAGTTCCCATAAAGGGCCTGCACTGGCTCAGCATCTGACCCTCAGTAGTATGACAGGGAGAAGAGCAGGGACAAAGGAGGACCTTTCAAAAATTCTACTATTTCATGCAGAAGGAACAGAGCCTCCCTCTTCCTGGCCCAAGTCTTAAAGCTTCCTGAGAGCTGGCAAGAGGTTTATTTTATTTCTTCTTTCAAATGATTTAAAATTTATTTTACAACCTTATCACAGGACTTCCCTAGTGATCCAGTGGTAAAGAATCTGCCTGCCAATGCAGGGGACATGGGTTTGATCCCTGGCCCAGGAAGATTGCACATGCTGCAGAGCAGCTAAGCCTGTGCACCACAGCGACTCTGTCCGTGTGCCACAGCTGCTGAAGCCCGTGCTCCCAACAGGAGAGTAGCCCTTGCTCACCGCAGCTAGATAGAGACCGCTCAAAGCAATGAAAACCCAGTGTAGCCCAAAAAATTAAATAAAAACAGAACAAAACAAAAACTATTTTGCATTTGTACTATATGGAATACTATGTACCGGAGAAGGCAATGGCACCCCACTCCAGTACTCTTGCCTGGAGAATCCCATGGACAGAGGAGCCTGGTAGGCTGCAGTCCATGGTGTGGCTAGGAGTCAGACACGACTGAGTGACTTCACTTTCACCTTTCACTTTCATGCATTGGAGAAGGAAATGGCAACCCACTCCAGTGTCCTTGCCTGGAGAATCCCAGGGACGGGGGAGCCTGGTGGGCTGCTGTCTATGGGGTGGCACAGAGTTGGACACGACTGAAGGGACTTAGCAGCAGCAGCATACTATGTACCATTAAGAAAAAAACCGAACAAACCCTATCACAAACAACACAGGAACATCTTTACAGTTTATTGTCAGGATTTTTTTGGTTTTTATTTTTAATTTTAAAAACACTGTGTTATATTTTTATGTAACATATATTGCTTCAGTTCTGCAATTTGCTTTCCTCCCTTTTTGTAAAGTGTTACACACACACACACACACACACACACAGATGCAAATACCAAAAGTGTACAGTGTAATGAATTTTCCTGAACTGAACACACCCAGTTACTTGTTTGCAGATCAAGAAACAACATTTCCATCACCCCAAAAGCCCCCCTGCATAGACTTTTTGTTATTTTTTTCTTCCCTCTTTTCATAAATTTGCCTGATGTAAAATGGGATTTTTTTAAATTGTTTATTTTTAATTGGAGGATAACTGCTTTACAATATTGTGTTGGTTTCTGCCATACATCAACATGAATCAGCCATAGGTACATATATGTCTCCTTCTTCTTGAACCTCCCCGCCCCCCCCCTGCCGCCCAGTCCCACCCATCCCACCCTTCTTGGCTGTCACAGAGCACTGGGTTGGAGCTCCTGGCATCATACAGAAGATTCCCACTGGGTATCTATTTTACACATGGTAATGCATAGGTTTCAGTGCTACTGTCTCAATTTGTCTCACCCTCTCCTTCCCTCAAAATGGGATTTTTATTTGACTTGAAGATGGCACACTCTGCAGCTTCCTAGCATCCAACATATGTACAACAGAAGAAATATTTCCCTTTTCATCAGAAAAAACCCTGATGCTGGGAAAGACTGAGGGCAGGAGGAGAAGGGGATGACTGAGGACGAGATGGTTGGATGGTATCAACGACTCAGCAGACATGAGTTTGAGCAAGCTCTGGGAGATGGTGAAGGACAGGTGAGCCTGGTATGCTGCAGTTCATGGGGTCACAAAGAGTTGGACACAACTAAGCAACTGAACAACAGCAGTCTTCTAAGGCCAACTGAAAGTCAAGTTCATTAAAAAACTCTGGTTGCTCAGGAGAAAGATTGACTGTAGATCCGTACATATTTAAAGCTAGAAGGAATTTTGGAAAGAGAAACTTATGGTCAAGGCATTGGAGCTCTCAGACAGATCTAGAACTGGAGCCCTGGCCTTCCAACAAACCACCATTATTCCTCGTATTGTTAATGTCATGTAAATAGCCATGACCTAGATTGGAGAGACAGCAGGAAGGGCAACTTCAGGAAGATTTCCTGTAAATGGTTGAGTGACAAGGGCTTCCCAGATGGCACAGTGGTAAAGAATCTGCATGCCAGTGCAGGAGATGCAAGAGATGTTGGTTCAATCCTTGGGTTGGGAAAATCCCCTGGAGAAGGAAATGTCAACCCACTCTAGTATTCTTGCCTTGGACATCCCATGGACAGAGGAGCCTGGTGAGCTACAGTCCATGGGGTTGCAAAGAGTTGGACACAACTGAGGGACTGAGCACAGGCACATAGCTGAATAATAATGCTGTGGCAAACCTTGAACAAGGATTTAGGTGGGGACTTCTTTGGTGGTCCAGTGGTTAAGGATTCACTTGCCAATGCAGGGAACACAGATTCAATCCCTGGTCCAGGAGGATCCCACATGCCATGGAGCAACCAAGCTGGTATGCCACAACTGCTGAGTCTGCATGCCCTAGAGTCTGTGCTTCAAAGCAAGAGAAGCCATCACAATGAAAAGCCTCGACACCCCAACTAGAGGGTAGCCCACACTAGAGAAAGCCACCCCCCGCGACCCTGCAGCAACACAGACCCGGTATGGCTAAAATTTAAAAAAAAAATTGTTTGAACCTAACTGCTTGATAAATAGATCCATTAGGTTTTTTTGTTTTTATAATTGCTTTACATAATTTTGTTGTTTTCTGTCAAACCTCAACATGAATCAGCCATAGATATACATATATCTCCTCCCTTTTGAACTCCCCTCCTGTCTCCTTCCTCATCCCACCCCTCTTGGTTGATACAGAGCCCCTGTTTGAGTTTCCCAAGCCATACAGCAAATTCCCGTTGGCTATCTATTTTACATATGGTAATGTAAGTTTCCATGTTACTCTTTCCATACATCTCACCCTCTCCTCCCCCTCCCCATGTCCATAAGTCTATTTGCTATGTCTGTTTTTTAATTGCTGCCCTGTAAATAAATTCTTCAGAATTCCATATATGTGCATTGGAATACGATATTTATCGTTCTCTTTCTGACTCACTTCAGTCTGTATAATAGGTTCTAGGTTCATCCACCTCATTAGAACTAACTCAAATGCATTCCTTTATATGGCTGGGTAATATCCCATTGTGTATATGTACCACAACTTCTTTATCCATTCATCTGTCGATGGGCATCCAGGTTGCTTCCATGTTCTAGCTATTGTAAATACTGCTGCAATGAACAATGGGATACATGTGTCTTTTGGGATCCACTAGGGTTTTGTTTTGTTTTTTTTAATGCCTAAGGTGAGGAAAGATCGGGCTCTTTAAGTTACTTCAGTATCTTTAGTCCTATGTGTCAACAGATGTTCAGCTGGTACACCAGAGTCTAGGATGTTTTCTACACAGACAAGGAAATTAAGTCTCAGACAGTAACTTGAGTTACTTTAAATAACCGAGTTAAGTCATCCAGATGAGGCTGACCCAGGTTTTATCTGGCCTGAAGCTTATATGACTGTTGGAGCCCTCTGTACATACAATAATGCACAATTAGGTCAAGGGCTAAATTGGGTGGAAGGCTTGCCAAGCCTATTCAAAGAGGAGTTCTGATCTTAAAAATAAGACTAGAAAAGGTAAGAATAGATAAGCATTTTGTTGTTGCTTAGTCACTCAGTCATGTCTGACTCTTTTGCAACCCCATGGACTGTAGCCTGCCAGGCTCCTCTGTGCTTGGGATTCTCCAGGCAAGAATCCTGGAGTGGGTAGCATTCCTTGCTCCAGGGGATCTTCCTGAACCAGGGACTGAATCCGAGTCTCCTGCACTGCAGGCGGATTCTTTACCTCTGAACCACTGGGGAAGCCTGGAAAGATAAAAATAGAAAACGGGATGAGAAAGCACTCCTAGAAATGTGAGTCTAGCTGGGTCATCTGCACACTTGACCTCTCTAAGCAGGAAACTGAGAGTGGGAACACAGCTCCTGCGCCTTCTCAGGGGACTGGAAAGGGCTTCGGCATCAAAGTTGAGTTTGACTTCTAGCTCCACCACTTCCTAGTTCTGTGATCTGGGTAACTCACTTACCACTCACCATCTCTGGTGTTACGGCAGCAGTAAAACTCACAGCCCACAAGACTGTGAGGGTTACACACAGGGATGTCTTAGATATCAACAGATGAAAGTGTCTGCTCGACAGCAGGCATGCAACTCTCTGAATCTCCCTCTCTTTCCTCTGTTCCCACACAGATATCATGTACATTTGGAGACGAAACAAATATAGACGAACTGGTGAGTGGAGTTTCCTTCTTGTGTGGGTATAAATAAATGTGCATATATGGCAAGCAACTGTCTACGAAAGATGCAAATCAGACCAAGTTGGCAGATATCTGGTTGGTGTCTCGTCTTGGTGCAGCACCTAGCTCGGTGTCTATTTTCAGGGGTTCCCAATTATCCGCAGACCAAGGTCGAAACTCCTTATCCTTGTATTTGAAATTTCCTGAAATCTCAGCTTATCCTTTTGGGACTTCCCTGCAGGTCCAGTGGTTGCTGCTACTGCTAAGTCACTTCAGTCGTGTCCGACTCTGTGCGACCCCATAGATGGCAGCCCACTAGGCTCCCCCGTCCCTGGGATTCTCCAGGCAAGAACACTGGAGCGGGTTGCCATTTCCTTCTCCAATGCATGAAAGTGAAAAGTGAAAGTGAAGTCGCTCAGTGGTATCCGACCCTCAGCGACCCCGTGGACTGCAGCCTTCCAGGCTCCTCGGTCCATGGGATTTTCCAGGCAAGAGTACTGGAGTGGGGTGCCATTGCCTTCTCCGGGTCCAGTGGTTAGAACTCTGCTTTCACTGCTGAGGGCCGATGTTCAATACCTGGTTGGGAAACTAAGATCCTGCAAGCAGTGTGTCCAAAAGAAAAAAAAAAGATTCAACTTAACCTTCTGACACCCCCCTTGCTCCCCGGGACCCAACCCAAACCAGTCTTCTAACCAGACTGGTTTCTTCACTGTCTTTAAATACCACCAGGGCCTCAGGGAAAGCCAGGAATTGTCTCTTTTCTTCACAGTCCTGGATCCTATCCATCTTTTAAGACTGGTGCCCTCTCCTGCAGGGAGCATTTTCCGACTGATCCCAGGCCCTGGGAATTGCAGCCCTCCCATTTGAACCATGCAGTCAGGAATTAACCATGCACTACCTTATTTTGTTTTATAGCTTTTAGGGAGTTTGTTTTTCCTTCCAATTGCGTTGTAAGTTCAGTGCAGTGTCATGGAAATAACATCAGACTGAAAGCAGAGACTTGGCTTCTGTTTCTAACTTTCTGTGTAACCCCAGGGCAAATTAACTCAGAAGTCAGGGTACTGGATAGGGACACTCTTAACCCCTTTTCTTAAAAATTAGGACCCTCTCCTCAAGCCCCCAACTCAGTGATACGCAAGTTATAATTTCATTAAAAAAAAAAAATCCAAGCATTTGTTGATGACTTGGGATGAGAAAATGAGACCAAAACACAGAGCTTGCTCTCAAGAAATTTGCAAGGGAGGATTAGATGCACATACTCACTTGTGGAATTAACTGAATGAAGGGTCAGGAGCTAAAAGGTCAGAAACTAGTGGAATATTTGACATTCTATCTAGCAGTGGCCTTTGTCTCCCCACTGCACTGAATCCCAGCTTTCCCCCTACTCAAGGACCCCACCTTGGGCACTCCTCCAAAGCTGAGCCTGGCCCAATAAATTAATCCGGCTGCAATACCCAGAGGGGAAGCACCAGGAGAGGATAAGGCATTAAGAAACCCGGCACAATGACTAGCCCAGAGTAATTTCTTTGATGGCTTTATTATATGCAAAGCGCCAGTTCTACCTCTTTCTATATTAACTTGGCTCATCCTCACTTTATCTTCCATCTACAGATGAGGGGCTAGAGGCAGACAGAAGTCACATGGCTTGCCCAAGACACCTAGAAGAAGGAAGGGCTCGGCCTGGAATTGAGGCTGTCTGCCTCCAAGTCTTCTCTTCCAACCTCTGGCCCAAACTGTCTCTCGATAAAGGTTTTCTATTCTGCCAGCTCTGATCTATTTCCTCAGCTACCCTGAGACAGACAGGAGGTAGAGGACAGATACATTTTCCCCGGGGAGAGGAAGATCTAAAGGGTATTAACTGATAACCGAGGCTGGAACTACCAGTTCAGGGTAGTCAATCTGACCCTGAATAGCAGGCAAGGATCAGGGCAGACAGAAAGGCCCTGGCCACCCGGAGGTCTGGTCTTGGCTCCGGCTCTAGGAAATCTTTTCACCTTTTGAATCTCAGGTTTTCCTCCACCTTCAGAGTAAGAGAAAGGGAAGGGAGGTGGGCTGGGTGAGCTAGCTAGCGGATCCCTCTCATGTTCGGGTTACGGAGCGGTGATGAATGGAGAAGTGTGCGAAGACTGTACAATCAGGTCTGTGTGTGCAGGAGGGCGTCTCCGCTGGTGGAGGCAGGAAGGCGGTGTGTCGGTGCAGGCTTGTGAGTACGCAGGGCTGCAGACGGGGCAGGAAACTTGAGAGGCTCTGCCGAGTGGGGACTTGGGGGCGAGGAGTCGGGGGCGAGCCCAGCGGCCGGGCTGCGCCGGGAGGCTGAGCGAGGAGGAGCAGCCACAGTGGCAAAGTCACTGGGAGGCCTAGCGCAGCGATCTCCGGGCTCGGGGCCAAAGCGGGGCCCCAGCCGGGCCCGAGGAGGCGCGGGCGCGGGCCGCGGCCCAGGCGGGTTGGAGGGAGTGAGAGAGGCGAGGCCGGGTCCGCCCTCCCCCCCGCCCCCGCCCTCGGCGCCCAGGCCCGCGCAGGCTCCGCCCACAACACTAGTCACGTGTGCGCCACGCACCCTCCCTTAGCCTGGGCTGGGGGCGCGCGGGCGGGCTGGCAGGCCGCGGGGTCCCCAGGGAGGAGGCTCCGGGGGCGGACTGGGGAGTGGGCCCGCCGCCCGGGCCCGGCTAGGGCCGGCGGACGCCTCGAGGGGAAGGGCCGATGGCCTGGGGCGGGGCCTGTCGCTAAGGGCGGGGCCTGTTGCTGAGGCTGGCGCAGGAAACGGGGCGAGGGGGCCGGTCCTACCGGCTGCCAGTCGGAGACTTGTTTACTCCTGGCGGGGGAGCTTTAACCCGAAGGGCGGGAGGGCAGCCGGGAAAACGCGGAGCTGGATCTACGAGCCGCCGGAGCGGGCGTGGGGCGGAGGAGGGGCGGACGGCGGGATTGTCTGCGGCGAAGGTGCCAAGGCTGCAGCGTTCCTGGAAGGGTCTAGCCAAAGATGCCCAGCACAGCTTTGTTTTTGTTGTTGGTTTGGGGAGGGTGTGTTTTTCTAATTTCCTAACCTATACAGTTCTCCTCCTCTCCCCACCGCCCCCTCTACACACACACACACACACACACACACACACACACACACACACACACACACTCACATACACACTCACTCACTCGCCGGCAGTCCTTTCGGCCCTGAAATTCCTTAAACCTAGACTGGGCTCCCCTCCCCGGAGGAGAGGCTGTGCGGACGTGCTCCTAGGGATCGCTGCCTTAAGAGGTGGATGCCTGCGTGCGTTTTGTCCCGGAGCGGGTCTCTGCCACTTCTCAGTCCAGGAAATGATTCAGTTGCAGGATCGTCATGTATTTTGTGGGTCTGCTTGGGGCCTCAGTTACACAAATAAGTTAATTTCGGCTTATAGTCCAGGCATTGCAGCCTCTTGAACTTCATTTTTGCAATTTGTACGGTAGGTGAAAAAAGCCTTTGGTAAAATGTGCTCTATAAATGTATCCATATAAAATTAAGAGGACCGAGGACACCGTTTCAATGCCTTCCTCAACTAAGTCAGTTTTCCATTATCTGAAAGATCACCTGGTACCATACAGAGACACTGTAACATATCATTTAATATTGTAACTAGTAACTACCATGTAACCATTTTATACTTGAGGAACTGAGGCTCAGAAAGAAGTGGCAAGTCAAAAATCACCCAACTGATAAACGGGCAGAGAAACATGAGTCCTTTGACTCCCAAATGCTATCTTCCCCTCCCTCCCTCCCTCCCTCCCGTTTCTGTAGTGGAGACGTGTAACGTCTCTCTCCAGCATTTATTCCTCTGGGGACGTCAGTCCTCTATTGCTTGTGGTTTGATTTAGCCTCGAAAGCCTAGTAAACCATCCCTCTGGCAGCAGTAGTCCAAAGTGGGGCATTTTAACTAAGCAGAATCAATTAGAAGCTCTCCCTGGAACGAATATGTGAATACTGAGTTTTGTTTTCTGCTGGTGTTGCTGAATGGGGATGTCATAGTTGGTAGCTGCCAGCAACAGGATTCCCAAGTGTATGAAGGAAGCTGTTTTTATTGGGGGTGGGGGGCTATTTTGAGATAGGAAAGAAGGGGACTCCTAAGAAGAGGCAAGCAGAAAGGAGAGACTTAGAGTACACACCCTGACAATTTTGTTTAAACTTAAGGTCTGGCTGTGCCTGTGGCCAGTCCAAACTCCTGGATTTCCCAGTTCAGTGAGCCAACAAATTCTCTCTCTCTCTTTTTTTCTTTTTTTGCTTAAGTTAGCATGAATTGAGTTCCTGTCACTTGCCTCCAAAGAGAAGCTTGACTAATAAGTTTGGCACATTATTATTTCTTTATCCTTCAGAAAATAATGGAAGTTGGGTGCTGGCCACAACTATCACTTCTTCAGCGTTCTAGTTCCCATGAGTCATACCAAATGTGAGTCCCATGGATATGGGTACACAAAAGAAAATAGAATTCTTCCTCAATATTATTGTATGGTGAACAGGACACCAGCCAACAAACCTGAATTCAGAGTTGGGTAGATAACATTTAACCCTGGGCTAGTGTGACAGTCTGAATCATGGAGAGGATAAGATGGAGGGTTTTTTTTTAAATATCTATATATTTATTTGGCTGCACCAGGTCTTATTGTGGCACTTGGGGTCATCAGTCTTCCTTGCAGCATGCCATTCTTTTTTCAGTCGTGGGTTCCATGTGGGGTATCTTTTAGTTGTGGCATTCGAACTCTTAGCTGCGACATGTGGGATCTAGTTCCTTGATCAGGTATCAAACCTGGGCTCCCTGCATTGGGAGCACATAGTCTTAGCCACTGGACCACCAGGGAAGTCCCAAGATTGAGATTTTTGAGATGAGATTATTAGAAGGATTTTAGTGAAATGGTAAAGAAAACGAGTGGGTCCAATAACAAGTACTGTATTAGTGGGTTCACGCTGAAGTGTTGGAAGGGTAGTGGTCAGTTTTTGAGGAGCAACATAAAAGCTGGTCAGTGGTCTAAGGACAGCAGGGAAGAATCCTCCTTCCCATCCTTTGTCAGCTGCTCTAAGGATCTGGGGATAAAACTGTGGAGGCCCTAGAGAGCCTGGAACTGATCTGATACTAATACTGCTGTCATGAGCTGAAGAAAAGAGAAACATTAAAATTTAAATGTATACAGTACCAATCCCTTGCCACTCCCTAATTTCAAGGGAGAGGATTCTTGGCTGGCTCAGTCAGCTGCCAGATCTCTGACCAAGTTAAGAGACCAAACTCAGGAAGCCTCTTTCTTCACTTGAGGAAGGAGAAGAAAGAGGAGAAGGGGGTAATAAGGAGACAAGAGAACAAGGGGAGGACAGTGGAAGACAGAAGGAGGAGAAATTGGAGGACAGAAGCTTGAAAAGAGGATTTTGGAAAGTTTCATTGTGTATGATGAGATGAAATTCCTCCTTGGCTTCCTCCTAAAGAAAATATCAGCAGAGACTTGCATTATTTTTAAGGCTTTTTTGAACTGAATTGGTTTTTCTCCTGGCTGTGTCACCCAGGTTTCATAAGACTGTCCTCTGCATTTCATCACCTCTCTGGCTCACTGAGAGTAATATCACATCTCACCTCCTGCACCTTTCCCAGTAGCAAATCAGAGTGACAGTGAGAACTATTATTTATCAAGTGGTGGGTTAGCATGTTGGCCATGAGGTCAGCAGATGCTAAAGTACATTATAGTAATGATTTCCCAGTCATTTTTGGCTCTTAGTACTCATGTCAAAGAAGCTTAGCAGATTATCAGCTAGTGAATTTCCAAACTTCTTTTTGGGTGATTGGTTTGGATCAGGAGATCAGCCATGAAGGAAGAAGAGAAATATCAGAGGGATGGACTAGCTGGTTCAGAATCCAGTGGTTAAGAATCCAGGGGACATCGTTTCGATCCCTGCTCTGGAAAGGTTCCACGTGTGGTGAAGCAACTAAGCTCGAGCATCACAACTGTTGAGCCTGTGCTCTAGGGCCCATGCACCACGATTACTGAGACCGCATGCTACAGCTACTGAAACCTGCGCATCCCGGAGTCCGTGCTGCACAAGAGAGGCTACTGCAATGAGAAGTCAGCACAGCACGACTAGAGAGTAGCCCCAGTTCGCCACAGCTACAGAAAAGTCCACACACAGCAACAAAGACCCAGGGCAGCCCAAAATTTAATTAATTAATTAGTTAAAAAAATAAAACAAAAACCCTAGGATGGTCTGGGAGTGGATAGAAGTCTGGTTCCTATATATGGCAGATCTTCACTCCCACATTTGGATGCTAAATGGCTGAAAACCTAGGTACTAGCCATTTCTCTTGTATTCGGGAATAATTTCAGGCTTGTCAGGGGTGATCTGAGAGGCAATCAATTACACTGTCAGATGGAGAAGGTTGAGATTTGGTGGTTCAACAATTCATAAATGAGAAGATTGTGAATGGCCATGTTGAAAACAAGTATTGGCAAACTGGAGTGCTCCCAGGTGGATAATGCAAAAGGGTAATTGAACAGGATTTTGTTAACTCACAGGATTTCTACTCTAATATATTAGGATTATTAAGGCAGGATGTGGCCTAAACCTAGATGAATTGTAGGTTAAGAGAATCCCTATGGTGATTATATGCATATATTATCAAGGTAAGATTATGGGTTTCACAGGCAAGTATTGGCTTGACTTCAGAAAACCAAAGATCAGGAAGGTTCACTCCTTTCATCTAAATTAGTTTAGGCAGGTCTATGGAAAGAGGTCTATGATGAGAATTGGACCATAAAGAAGGCTGATGCTTTCAATTTATGGTGTTGGAGAAGACTCTTGAGAGGCCCTTGGACAGCAAGGAGCTCAAACCAGTCAATCCTAAAGGAAGTCAATCCTGAAAGGACTGATGCTGAAGCTGAAGGTCCAATACTTGGGCCACCCGATGCAAAGAACTGACTCATTGGAAGAGCCCTTGATGCTGGGAAAGATTGATGGCAGGAGGAGAAAGAGACCTCAGAAGATGAGATGGTTGGATGGCATCACCAACTCAATGGACATGAATTTGAGCAAACTCCTGGAGATAGTAGAGGACAGGGGAGCCTGGCATGCTGCAGTCCAGGGGGTTGGAAAGAGTCAGACACAACTGAGTGACGACAACAACAACATGGAAAGAGTAGAAACTTTCTGTCCATAAATGATTTCAACTTGAAAAAATTAAATTTGGAGGAGAATCTAAGTTTCAGATCTTGCAATCTATGCTGAAAACAAGCGGGAATTCAATAGTGTCTGTCAATCTCCTTTAGCCTCTAAAGATTTAGAAATTGGTCTTATGAAGTTGAACATCCCATCAGGTCATGATAGAGGCCAACCTGTGAAGGATGTACAAAACTGTGCTGACTGCAAATACAGTAAGATGTTTGGTACAAATAGGGAACAGGGTCTGCTGTTTAATTCGGAAGAGCCAGAAATTGCCATCCAATGACTGGGAGCCTTTAAATTGCTTTTTAAAACTGGCTTTTATAGTTGGGGTTTTTGTCTAACTGGTATACGGATATATGGACTAAAACAAACAAAAATCTTCTTTTTTTCATTTTTGTTTGTTAAGAAGTCATTCAGTTCATCACCCCCAGTCCTGGGCAATGGTTAGTTAGCACATCAGTGGTGTGACCTTGTGCAGGTTGTTAGCCTGACCCACTGCTCTGTGGTGCTGGCATCCCACGGCATGTATGTTGGGTTCAGATCTTCCTGTGCCCTTTGCGTGTCACTTGTCCAAAACTGTGGTATTCCCAGATGATCATTCCGCTTTGGAGGAGGTAGCCAGGCTCTGAGTCATTCTCTCTCTCTCTCTTTTTTTAATATTTATTTTAATTAATTTATTTAGCTGAGCTCAGTCTTAGTGGCAGCATTCAAACTCTCAGTCTCGGCATGTGGGATCTGGGTTCCTGACCGGGGATCAAACCTGGGTCCATTGGGAGTTCAGATTTCCCTGAACCACCAGGGAAATCCCTGAGCCATTCTTAACCATCTGGGTAATCTGGGTTGCGGCAGACACACCTGTCTTGGGCAGGAGTTTGGTCTCACAGAAGAATAAGGAAGAGGGGCAGAATACTTATGTGGGGCTAGTGAAGAGAATGGTTGGTATTTGAGGAGATGAAGGTTAACAGCTTAACAAAATGAAACTCTGGTGAACTCTCCAGAGAAAAGGCCACTAACCCCTTCTCTGGAGAAGGCAATGGCACCCCACTCCAGTACTCTTGCTTGGAAAATCCCATGGACGGAGGAGCCTGGTAGGCTGCAGTCCATGGGGTCACGAAGAGTCGGACACGACTGAATGACTTCACTTTCACTTTTCACTTTCATGCTTTGGAGAAGGAAATGGCAACCCACTCCAATGTTCCTGCCTGGAGAATCCCAGGGACGGGGGAGCCTGGTGGGCTGCCGTCTATGGGATCGCACAGAGTTGGACACGACTGAAGTGACTTAGCAGCAGCAGCAGCAGCAACCCCTTCTCTGGGAGGCTGGGGAGGGGATGGAGTACTACTGCCATGGGAAGGAAAATAAAAGTAGAAGGCTTGGGACTTCCCTGGTGGTCCAGTGGTTAAGACTCCAGGCATCCGCTGCAGGGGACACAGGTTGGGTCTCTGGTCAGGGACCTTGCCGCCTGGCACAGAAAAAACTAACAAACAAAAGGCTTCAGAGCAACATGGGGCAAAAAAGTAACAACTGTTTTTTTTGTTTGTTTTTTGTTTTAATTTTAACCGCATCTGGCAGCTTGTGGACTCTTAGTTCTGCAACCAGGGATCGAACCCATGCCCCCTGCTGTGGAAGCTCAGAGTCCTGGACTGGGGAATTTCCGAAAAGTAATTATCATTGATTGGAACCTAAGAAACTAAAATAAGGAGTGGCCTGGGTGTGCATTCACAGTACACAATTTTTTGGCACTTCTTGGCTTCTTACTGCTTGTTGGGCCTTTGCTTGATCTCTCTTTTCTCCCAATCTGTTTTTCTAGTCATGTTTGTTATCAAGGGCGTGAGATAACTTCACCCCTAACCCCCACTGGGGTGGGACCCAGTCCTCTTTCTCCCTTTCAGAGTCTAAGTTTTCCTGTCCTTTCCCACTTGATTTAATGTTGCTCCTCTCTTAAACAGCTCTGTGTTGTCTCATGGAGTGAGAAAGCTGGCTGCTTCTGCCCACTTTAAGGACTTTTATGAGAAGACTCTCTTTTTTTTACAAAGGTTACACTGTGAAAGCCAAATGGAGAAGGGCTCCCAGTGAGACTGAGAGTAGTTCCAACAGTATTAATGTTGGTTGAGTTGACTGAACTGCTTTTTTCACCACGTGGTATTTTCCTGTACTTGGTCTGCTTCAGAGTGAGAGCCATGCCTAGATAATCTTAAGCCTATGCAGAATTTTTTTGCTTGGCCTCTCATTCCTCTGGTCTCAGTTACTTAGCATCTCCCCTGGGGCACAGTGGAGAATGAAGCCAGACTTGGTCCACCCCCAAATCGGTACTGTTCTGGATTTTATCTTCCTGCCCTCAACAGTGAGATAAACAGACTTTTAATCCTCATTTTTTATGTACTCACTAGAAAGCAGACAGGGTTGTTCCAGAGTGGATTTCCTGTGTCATAGAAATCACAGAAGCATAAAAGGCAAAACCAGATGTGCATAGAGAGCCTGCCTGGGCTTACACATTCTTTCATACCCAGAGTCACAGGGCTTTCTGGTCTGTGTTCCCAAAGCCAGCTCATTTCTTCCCTGCTTTGAATATGTACTCCTGCTCATATTCCTAGTTTCAGAGCTGGGAAGAGATAAGCAGGGATCTGGGTGTTTATGGACTGGGGTGTGTCTGTGGGTAGCTTCACACATGCGGGGGCTTGTTTGCTCAAAAATATGGCTGTGCAGGGGTTTCCCAGGTGGCTCAGTGGTAAAGAACACATCTGTCAATGTGGGAGACGCAAGAGACATGATTTGATCCCTGGGTTGGGAAGACCCCTGGAGAAGGAAATGACAACCCACTCCAGTATTCTGGTCTGGAGAATCCCATGGACAGAGGAGCCTGGTGGGCTACAGTCCATGGGGTCACAAAGAGTTGGACACGGCTCAGCTACTTAACAACAACGTGGCTATGTAGCTCTAAGCAACTACTCAGGTGTATCCTTAAACTTTGAACAGCCTACTTGCAACCTATCAATCCTTTCTGTTCAATGAAATACAAAGCCCAGCTTCTCCAGGAAAGTCTTACAAATTGGGTAGATTAGAAAGAAGATGTCAATTGCCACAGGCCTCCCTACAAGTGACTTTCTCTTTAGAGTTCCTAAGTCTTATACATTTTAACCTTAAAAACTTAAAATAGGAGTTTTTGTCACTAGGAAACATTGTGACATTTTCTCAACCAAAAGAAAAGGATCAAGTCTGCTACAGTCACAAAATCGGCAGTATTACTCTTTTCATTTGAAACTCATAGCTAGTTTGAGGTTGAGGTATGGAAGCCCAGTTTCAAACTGTGTAGCATAGAGGTAACAGAGGTCCCTGGTCTAAGTGGGTGAGAAGCAGGGTGGCAGAGCAGTTGAGCAGCTGGTATCCTGATGGTATATAGCTGGTATTCCCAAGAGACTCAGTTCAGGTCAGTCACTCAGTCGTGTCCGACTCTTTGCAACCCCATGGACTGCAGCACACCAGGCCTCCCTGTCCATCACCAACTCCTGGAGTTGACTCAAACTTAAGTCCATTGAGTCAGTGATGCCATCCAGCCATCTCATCTCTGTTGTCCCCTTCTCCTCTTGTCCTCAATCTTTCCCAGCATAAGGGTCTTTTCAAATGAGTCAGATTAAAGTAGT
The DNA here is from genome assembly GCF_029378745.1 of Bos indicus. Classification (NCBI taxonomy): domain Eukaryota; kingdom Metazoa; phylum Chordata; class Mammalia; order Artiodactyla; family Bovidae; genus Bos; species Bos indicus. The sequence continues at coordinate 10,171,706 of NC_091767.1, forward strand.
GAATACCTGTCCTTGATTCATGATTCTTTGTTTCTTTTTTTAAACAAATCATTTATTTATTTGTCTTATTTTTGGTTGTGCTGGCTCTTCGTTGCTGCACTTGGACTTTCTCTAGTTGTGGTGAGCAGGGGCTACTCTCTAGTTGCTGAGCATGGGCTTCTCATTGTGGTGAGTGCTCTTGTTGCAAAGCACAGGCTCTAGGGTGCACAGCTTCAGTAGTTCTGGCACAGGGTCTCATTAGCTGTGGCTCTCAGGCCCTGGAGCATGCAGACTTCAGTGATTGCAGCATGCAGGCTCAGCAGCTGCAGCTTGAGAGCTTTAGAGCACAGGCTCAGTAGTTGTGACTCATGGGCTTAACTGCTCCTCAGTATGTGGAATCTTCTCGGATGTGGCTTAACTGCTCCTCAGTATGTGGAATCTTCTCGGATGTGGATTAACTGCTCCTCAGTATGTGGAATCTGCTCGGATCACGGATCAAACCTATGTCCCCTGCACTGGCAGACGGATTCTTTACCACTGTGCCACCAGGGAGGTCCTGTGATTATCTCCTGAATGCCTACAATATGATGGACACTGTTCTAGAAGCTGGGGACACATAAACAAAACGACAGTCTCTACTATCCTTGAACTTACAGTCGATGAATGGAGACAGCCTGTCAGGTGGTGATAAGTGCTAAGGAGGAAAATAAAGCTAGGCCAAGGGATGGTTGGGTGGTGCTACTTTAGATAGGTGAGGGAGGGAATGTCTTTCCCATTAGAATGCTTTTGAGTAGGGACCTGAGTCAAGTGACAGAGCTGCTCATGTGGATACCTGGAGGAAGATCTGTCCAGCCCAAAGGAATAGCTTTGAAAAGGCTGAGTTGGAAGTGGGTCTCATGAAGGGCAAGGGGGCTAGTGTGGCTGGCATTGGGAGAGCCAGGGAAGAGTGGTAGGTTTTGGGGCCAAAGTGTTGACTGGAGACCTTGTAGTGAGGGAAGTGGGAAGCAGTTGAAGGTTCTGAGCAGAATAGTAATATGATTGGACTTAGGTTTTCAAAGGATCACTTTGGCTGCTGTGGTGTTGAGTAGAGTGTAGAGAGGCAACCAAAAAAGCAAGGAGAGGACTTCCCTGGTGGTCCAGTGGTTGGGGATCTGCCTGCCAGTGTGGATAGGAGTCTATTTTGGAAATCCAACTCAGGGAGATGGTGGTCCAGCTAGGGAAAGAGGGCTGGAAATGGGGAAATGTAATTGATTCTGGATATATTTCAGCGATTTTCTGGTGCGTTTGATGTGGAGTATAAGAAAATAAAAGGAGTTAAGGATTAAAGAAAGGACTCCAAGGTTTTGCTTTTCTCTTTGTTTCCTGAGCAACTACAAGGATGGAATTGCCACTTACTGGAATGAGGAGAAGCCAATTGGGAGGGAAATTAGAAGTCTGACTTTGGACATGGACCTTTGAGATACTATTTGACATCCAAGTGGAGGTGTCAAGTAGATCACTGGTGTTCACGAAGCCAGGTTAAGTATCAAATGGGCTCTGGTGGAACCCCAAAACTGAGTTCATTCTATAGGCTGCATCCTGTTCCAAATATTAATAAATGGTTAGAAAGTCTTCACCAGTCCTGACATCTTCTGGGCATCTGAGGCATGCTTCCAACTAGGAATTGCCTGGACTATGGATGGAAAAGCTCTAGTCACTCCCCAAAGTTCAACAAGCAACTCATTATTCACCAGTGTTTATCAGGTGCCCACCTCATGCCAGGTACTCTGCCAAATGCTGGGTGTTGCATGGAGACAAGACACACTCCTTGTCTGCATAGAATGTTCGGTACTTTAAAAAAATATATTTTAATTTATTTGGCTGTGCTGGGTCTTAGTTACGGTACATGGAACCTTCAATCTTTGTTGCAGCATGCGAACCCTTAGTCATGGCATGTGGGATCTAGTTCCCTGACCAGGGATCAACGTTAGGCTCCCTGCATTGGGAACATGGAGTCTTAGCCACTGCCAGAGAAGTCCCTAGAATGTTCAGACTTATGGGAGATTAGGACAAGGGAATGGAGATTTCGGAATGATGCAGTGTTGAGGGTAAGGTGGGGTGAGTAGAGGTGCCACTGAACTTAAAGGAAAGGCAGGTAATCCAGCCTTGGGGAGGCCAGAGAAAGTGCTATCTAAGCTGACTCCTGAAGAATGGGCAGGAATAGTAAGATAAAGAGATGAGAGAGATGGACGGAGAGTATTCGAGGTGGAGAAAACAGCTTGGGTCAAGCAAGGAGAAAGTCTCTTCTGGCAAAGGACAGAAGTTCAGTTTAGTGTGTATAGAGTGCAGAGTGAAGGGGGTGGAGGCAGAGAGAGGCAAGTAGTGGCTGGAGAACTAATTAAGAGCCCTACCAGGAAGGATCTTAATGAGCAACGCTGGGACTTTATTATAAAAGCTACAGGAAGCCTTTGAGGAGTCTGGAGCAGAGGAAAGAGGCTGGTGTAAAAGCATGGACTGGAGGGAGGCAAGCCTGGAAACAGTCATCAGGTGATGGGAGACAGTGGCAATTTCAGATTCACCCTGAAAATCTCCTATGAATGTGTACATATAATATGAGAAATAAGAGACAAGTCCTAAGTCTGCTTTGCTGAACCTCAGTTTAATGAGTGGTAAAGAATCCATTTGTCAATGCAGGAGACTTGGGTTTGATCCCTGGGTCAGAAAGATCCCCTGGAGGAGGAAATGGCAACCCACTCCAGTATTCTTGACTGGGAAATCCCATGGACAGAGGAGCCTGGTGGGCTTACAGTTCATGGGGTCACAAAGAGTAGGACATGATTGAGCACAAGCACAGCTCTAACAGCTCTGAGAAGCTAATGACTTTGAAGGGGAGGAGGTACCAGATGACTACTTTTTTTTTTTTTTAATGTTTGCTTGTTGTATTTGTTTAGTTTTGACTGCACTGGGTCTTTGTTGCTGTGAGTGGCTTTTCTCTAGTTGTGGTGAGTGGGACTACTCTCCAGTTGCGGTGCTTGGGCTTCTCATTGTGGTGGCTTCTGATGTAGAGTACAGGCCGTAGACCAGAGTTCAGTAGTTGTGGTGCTTGGGCTTAGTTGCCCCAAGGCATGTGGAAATGTCCCAGACCAGGTTCAAGGAATTAAACCATGTCCCCTGTATTGGCAGGTGGGTTCTGAACCACTGGAGCAGCAGGGAAGTCCCCAGGTGCCTACATTTTCATAGCGGGCCAAGCTGTGGGAGAAAGCAGGGTGAAGGGCAGTTCTCGGATGGGACAGCCTCCAGGGAGGGTAAGCTCTACTTTGGGGGTACTGCTGGTGGTTGGGGTTAGGGGAGGAAGCCAAGATTGGAAACCAACCAGTATAATCTTTCTAAGCACATCCTGCTTTGTGTCTGGTGTGCTATGGGGTGTGTTCAGGACAGGGTCAGGAGACCGGGTGCTGGCTATGTGTTTGGGAACGGATGTTTGTGAGGGAAAGTTCAGAGTCTGTATTAATGTGCAAAACTCTGGAATGCATACTGACAAGTACATACCTGCAGTCAAAGGGGATATTCATTCAATATATGCAGTAAGAGAGCGCATGCCTTTGGACGGCCTGTCTCAAACAGAACAAGCTCTGGGTTCGGTGCAAATTTAGAGACCGGTGGCTCACACTGCACACAGCAGGCACTGACATAGCTGTCAAATGAATGATTGTTTCCGTTTTATTAAAATTCAATCATTTTCAGAAATATATAGGTTGGGTTACAAGTTTGAACTGGATGTTTTAAGAAAAACAAACTCATAGCCAGGCACCGAAATCCCTTTACAAAGGGTAGCAGTTTAAAAAGACTGGAATAGAATTTACCTGGAGTGCTATCTGGTGTCAAAAGTGTTTACTATTTTCATTTCATTCAACAAACATTGGCAGAACACCTCAGCCAGGGAGCACCTGGTGTTGCTGGACTCAGTTTCCTCACTACCTTGGTCTGGGTGCTGCAATTAAAGCTTAATTATATGCTATCTTGTATTGTTCCTTAATTATTGCCAGTGCATTCATTTACTTCCAACTAGGCTGGCTGTCCCTTGGGGGCAGGGACTATTTTATAAATGTCAGGATCGGTGAGGGACTTGGCAGAGAGGTGAATCTGCAAAAGTCAGTAAGCACCTATGGTTTGAAGAGGAATGGAAACAGAACCGAAAGCTATTCATGAACTGTGTGTGTGTGCTAAGTTGCTTCATGTCCAACTCTGTGTGACCCTATGAACTGTAGCCCGCCAGGCTCCTCTATCCAAGGGATTCTCCAGGCAAGAATACTGGAGTGGGTTGCCCTGCCCTCCTTTAGGGGATCTTCCTGACCCAGGAATCGAACCTGAGTCTCCTACATTAGTAGGCGGGTTCTTTACCACAGGGCCACCTGGGAAGTGCATTCGTGAACTGTAGTAATACATAATACATCATAAGATACCTTACTAATAAGGGTGCACACATTGGTTGTTCATGAAGTAGACTATTCCTTTAATAATAAAAAGTAAAATTCAAATCTGCATTTTCCCATTAAGGGGACGTTTTGCATACTCATATCATTGCTTCGATCCCCCAAATGCTTTGCTTTCTGTTCCTCTTTTGAACGCAAAAGAAGAATGTTTCCTTGAGGATAAGAAGGAAAAGGGGGAACCAGTCTTTGGTGAATTGTTTGATGGCCGAATTAGCCTATAGCAGGATTTTTCAACAGTGTCACTATTGACAATTCAGACCAGGTAATTCTTTTGTGGTGTGGGGCCATCCTGTGCCTTCCAGGACGTTTAGCAGTAGCATTGCCCTATACCTGTTTAGATGCTGGGAGCACCACTACCCCCAGTTGTGACGATCAAAAATACTTCCAGACAGTGCCAAAATGTCTCTTGGGGGCAAAAGTCACCCCTAGTTGAGCACTGATATCCTTTAGGGACTTTGGAGTTTTTTAAAGGAGATTTTTCTTATGTTAACAAATGGTGGACCATGAGGGAAGGGAAAGAATATTTAAATGTGTTTCTTTGGTGTGACCTAGGCACTGTACCCATGTTTTTTATTTCATCTTACAGATAAAGAAACTGAGGTTCAGATAGAGAAAAGACCCTGCTGAAAAGCATAAAACTAGTTCGACAGTAAAATCAGGATTGCAAACCAGGCTTGTCTGACTGCAAAGCCTGCAGTCCTTTCCTGCACACTCCCCACCGTCTCACTGCAAGAAAAACAGTACACTTCAAATTGAAGGTGAACTGACTGCAAACTCAACAAGTAAGTCCAAAAATATTTAAAAACTTTTGGGGGGAGGGGATTGGTTTCTTCTATCCTTTAAATTTATTTGAATATGAATCTATATGCCCACGCATACAGGCACTAGGGCCCTTCACTACCGTTGTGGCTCTTGGTCTTATCTCTGAAAAACACAGAGCAACACAATGGAACAGCTTCAATTCTCCTCGTTACAAATTACACAAAAGCCAGAGCCTAACGGTGCCAAAAGCAACTGGTATTGTTTACATAAGGGCTGAAAGCTAATAGTTAACTTTCTCTCCTGCTAATTCCAGAAACAGTAAATAACGCCTCACTTTACAACTACAAACGAGTGAGCTCGAGTAAAATGTCATAAAATGGAGAAGAAAACATTAAAGCAAAGGAAGATGGAAAGGTTGGTTGCAACCCTCACTCCCTCCGGCCTTTCGTTCTCGCTCGGCGGGCCGGGGCTGCGCGGCCTGGGTCTCCATTGCCCCCGCCCAGCGTCCGTCGGCGGCGCTCGGAGGCTGCTGGCGGCCTTTCCCGCCTTGGGGCGAGTTCGGCCTGTCTCGGTGAAGCCGGTCCCAGAGCTCGGCTTGGAAAAACAACAGCGAGAAACTTTGGCTCGGTTGGCGGTTCAAGTGAAAACAGGCAAACGCTCAAGTTTGGTTCGGAGCTGCAGCCGCCGGGTCGGATTTGGGGGTGGTGGTGGGGGGAAGCGGGGGCGTCACCACTCGGTCAGGTTCAAGTGCGCATGTGCGCGAGGAGTCGCTCGGGCACTTATTGAGCGCCCACTGTCTACTGGCGGCCGGGGTGTGCACGCCGGGCGCGCGGCGGGAGTGTGGGGGCGGGGGCGGCGCGGGCGCGTGTGGCCGCCGAGAGGCGCGCGGGCGGCGGGCGCGCGCGGCGCCGGGGGACGGGGGGCGCGCGCGGGGAGGGCGGCTAGGGGGTGTGTCTCCAGCCTGGCCCGGCGCTCGCTGGCTGGTGCGCGCCTCCGCTCCCTTCCCGGGCTGGGAATCCGGGCCGGGTTGTGGCCGCGGCCGCGTACGTGAGCGCAGTGTCCCGGAGAGGGAGGGCAGGCCGGCCAGGTGGGCGCGAACGGAGCCTCGGCGGGCGGGCGGCCGCAGCGGAGCGGAGCGGGGCGGTGGGCCTCGCCGGGCGGGCGGGGGCCGCGGCAGCCGCAGCCCCGAACCGAGCTGAGCTGTCCGAGGGGGAGCTGCCCGGCCCGTGCCGCCACTCGTGGCGGGGCGAGGTGAGCTGCGCGAGGACCTCGCGGCGTTGCAGCCTGGGGACGGGGGGCGGCCCGGGAACTTCCCACGCTCTGCACGCCCGCGGGGGCCGGGCCGGAGGGCAGGGAGGCGGGCGCCGCCGGTCGGGGCGCGGGGGCGCTGCGGCAGTGCCGCGCCGGCCGGGAGGGGGGTGGCTGCGCGCCCTCCCTCCCTCGCGTGCGCCGCCTTGTTTATCACGCTCGCCGAGGAATCCCCTCCCCAACTTTGAGCGCCGGTCCGGAGTCGCCTCTCCGCCGGAGGGTGACCTGCCCCCTCCCTGACCCTTTCCGGCTGGGCGGCCGGCCCAGTCGTTCCGGCGCCCCGCGCGTTCCTGCCCGCTCCACAGAGCGGCCGGGCGGGCGAGTGCCGGGCTCTGGGACGCGCGGCGCGACACACCCTCCACCTCGGGGGCTGGCCCCCACTCTTCTGTCCACCCCCCTGCTTCCTTTTGCGCGCCTTCACCCTGCCTGTCCTCGCCGGCAGCCCCGGGCGCAGGCACTGTGGACTTGGGGGGTGCCCGGGTGGGGGCCTGGACGGGGAGTTTGTCATGTGCAAACAATTTCCAAGGCAGCGTTTTCTTCCCTGCCTGGGAGTTCGGAGCTCAGCGCCTTCACTTTAGGACGGACTCAGAAATCTAAAGACGCCCACCTGCCAGGGGACGAGGGGGTTCCGTTGCCTCTTGGTTTCAGACGGCCTTGGCCAATGCCCGGTGACTTTGGAGAGCTTCCCGCAGGCGAGTGTTCTCCATATGTCAGGCAGCCAGGTGCAGGGGTTACCTGCAGGCCACCGATCCGTTCTTTACACCCCATATGGTGCACTTTGCCTGCAAGTGAGTGATCAACAGGTATCCAAGGCCTTTTTGACATCCTCCTAAGGTTTTGTGTAAACAGAGATTCCGGGTCTCAGGACACTGGAAACACCAGAAAACAGCAATTAAGTTCAATTCCACAGGTACCTTTGGGGGACTGCAGGCCTTCTCAGCACCATGCCAGGCTGTCTGGCAGACAGCACCCAAGGAAAGGTGGAAGTGATTTGAGAGCTCAAGTTCAAATTAATGTACTCTGACTGCCTGAGTGACTAAATGCTGGGGGACAGGGGGACTGTCAAAGGCAAGGTCAGAGCTGGGACTAGACTTAGAGTCCTAAGTTATGAAATCCGTTATGCACATGGAAAATAACTCTGGCAAAGGCCAGAGGTAGGGGAGGAAGACGTAACAGGTGTGAGAGGTCAGAAAGGGATTGCATATGGGAGGAGAAGAGATTCAGACAGCTATTCAGTAAGGAGGATGTAAAAGATACAGGAGATGATTTCCTCCAGGGTTTATCATTCTGGGTGGAGACAGAAAGACTTAAGCATGGGAAGTAAGGCATCCAGATAGGGCACGATTACCTGTCAAGCTGCAAAGTGTAGAATAGGTGCTGTTGGAGTTCAGAGAAGGAATAGGGTAGGAATCACAGAACTGTTTTCCCAGAGACCCTTGAGGTGGGCCACAAGGTGCAAACGGACATGACTTTCCTGAGAGACAGGAGATGTCCTTGGTCAGACCAGGGGATGTTTCTTGAGCAATAGGAGTAAAGATGGGGAAGGACGATGATTGAGGTTGTGAACATCCTAGAAGGCCAGGTTGAGGGATTGCACTTTACTCTGTGTGTACTGGGGAGACAGTCAAGGTTTCGGAGCCAGAGAGTGATGTCACGAGAGGGTCTTTGGAAAGATTTTGAAAAATAATGTTGTTTAGCCTGACTCTTTGGGATCCTGTGGACTGTAGCCCTCCAGGCTCCTCGGTCTAGGAGATTTTCCAGGCTGGGATACTGGAGTAGGTTGCCGTTTCCTCCTCCAGGGGACCTTCCTGACCCAGGGATCAAACCCGTGTTAACCCGAGTCTCCAGCATTGGCAGGCGGATTCTCTGCTGCTGAGCCACCAGGGAAGCCCTTTGAAAAGTTATGTTAGGAGACAAATCAGTAGGATGTTACAGTTGTGGAATGCCCAGGATTTGGACTGGGATAACTGGAAATGCAAAAGTGGATGAGTTTTAGAAGCATTATGGTTTAAATAATCTGTTGACAGGGGCAGGGTGAAGGAGGAGATGAATGCAATTAATTCTTTGTGGAAATTGATTACACGCCAGGGCCTTGGAACTGCTGTGCTTGGTAACTGGAGAAATCGGAAATGTATGTTTTGGAGAGAAGTAATTGATACTCAGGCTGCCGAGAAGTTTCTTTTGTTTGCTAAGAAGTTGAAACATAGGTGTCCTGCTAGCAACTGCAGCCCTGAGATTGGTGGGAAACCAGGGTGTATAGGGTGGGAAGGGCTGCTGGAGCTGGGGGACGGAAGGCACTCTGATGAGTGTCTTCGTGGTCATGGGGGGTGCAGTAGAGGATGTTGGTGAGGGGATCTAGGGTCTGAGTTGGAAGGCTTTGTTCTGTCTTGCTATTCAGATGACATCACCTGGTCCTGAACCTGAAGTTAGCAAAGCAGTTGAGGCTCCAAGGAATATGGGACACCTTTTCTTCTAACTGGGAGAGAGGGAGTGGAGAATGGCGGGAACTAGAATGGAATTCACTAAGCACATAAATTGCTGGACTTTGAAACATGTTGAGTTTTGCTCTCCACAGAGACCTTCAGTCTAGTCCTGGTGTCCCACTGCAGGTGTGCATGGGGGGAGCAACAAGACGAGGGGACAGCCAGATGATCTAAAAGAGGAAGGAGGAAATTTTGGACCCTAATTTCGGATAGTGCCTTTTCCAGGGACAGGTTCCTCCTGCTAACCGGAGCCCTAGCCAGGTCCCAGGAAGCCAGCCACCCGCCTGTCTGTCTGCAGAGGGTGCTTCTCCTGAGCTCTGAACTCTGCTTTCCTGTTGCAAGGCTGAGCAAGGGTGATTTACTGAACAAATTCCCCAAGCTTCAACTTGCAACATCCCAGGGCTGGTGAATTTGAAGGATATGATTGCACAGAGTTGCAGAATGAGTGACAATGTAATTGCAGCTACTTAGTCTCCCTCTTCTTCTGAGATGCAGGATCAATGAATTAGCAGGGCAAACTGGCTCATATGGGGAGAGGTGGCCATCGGATATTTTTTTTCTTTTTAGGGAATATATGACTATCAAAAAAAAAAAGGTTGCATGGAGCACTGGTGGAACTAATCTACTGATTACAGAACAGTGTTTTCTACACTGTTTCAACCATGACCTACATTAAGAAAAAAGATTTACATCATGAACCAGTACACCCAATCATGTATGTAAAAACCTAATTTAAGTTCATGAGTACTACCTCTCTTGCTTGGTGCAGTCACCTCTGATATTTTTATTTAATGAATTTTTATTGGAATATAGTTGATTTACAATGTTGTGTTAGTTTCAGGTGTACAGCAGAGTGAATCAGATATTCATATACATACATCCACTCTTTTTTAGATCCTTTTCCCATATAGATCATTACAGTGTTGCATAGAGGTCCCTGTGCTATATGGTAGCTCCTTGTTAGTTCCTAATGGCTCAGTGGCTAAAGAATACGCATGCAACGTAGGAGACACAGGAAACACGAGTTTGATCCCTGGCTTGGGAAGATTCCCTGGAGGAGGAAATGGCAACCCACTCCAGTATTCTTGCCTGGGAAATCCCATGGACAGTGGAGCCTGGTGGGCTACAGTCCACGGGGTCGCAGAGAGTTGGACACGACTCAGCACAGCACAGCACAGTGTGTACATGTCAATCTCAATCCTGATATTTTTATTTTCTTTTCTATTGTTTTTCATTTACAAATGTTTATTGTCTTCCACCAAGTCAACTTAACGAGTCTGTAATGGATCATAACCCATAGTTAGGAAAACAGTTAAAGAGCATTTTCACATCGAAGAAGTATTGAGTAAACTGCTTCTGTGCAGAGCACCCCTGATTAGTGCTGAAGGTGGAAGGAAGCATGAGGAAGGGACTGAACGTTTACAAGCTCCATGAGAGATAAGGTCCGCCTGTGATTAAGGAGCAAGGCAAGGTGATGAAATGCCAAGATGAAAAATAAGTAGCCACAGGGTACAAGGGAAGGAGCTATGCTTGTGTGACTTGGAAAAAACTTCTGAAATTGGGAAGGAAGTCTGGGGTGATTCCTTTGTGGTGTCTCATGGTGCCTCACAGGTGGGGGGTTTATCACTATGATGCTGCGCAGGTGGGGGCCCATGGCCAGGGGTTAGGGGTGTATACAGTGTGCAGAAGAGGTCCTTGTGAGAGAGGAGGGAGCAGTCAGACTGGAAAGGTTGGTTAGGATCAAAGGGTAGTGGAGGGGTTGTAAACAGGAGGCCTGAAGAATGTGTTCAGTTTGCAGACTGGGATTGTCCCTGGGAGGTTTTCTGCCACACAAAGGTTTTCAAAAATCAGGAGCAGTCCAGAAAAACCTCTGAAGTTGGAACTCTCGTAAAAAGTCAGATCAGGCCAGCCTGTGCAACTGAGTGGTGGCTGGCCCCTGGAGATGGGAGACAGCACCACCCTGGCGGGGTGGGCCGACAGACATTTGGGTTTCCCTGCTCTCCGCTGCTTTAATCCAGTTGATGTCAGTTCCCTGCTCAGCTCTGCAGGCCTTTGGGTTTGTGATCTGAGTTTCCAAGAGACGCAGAGGCCAAGGAGGGAATTTAGGATCGCTGTCGGAGGGTTCAGGTAGGAGTGTGACACTGAATTTGAGAGCTTTGTGTGCAGATGACTTGTTTGAGGCTTGTCAGTAGTCTTTTCTGAGTTGCTGCCGGCTGGCACTTTGAAATATTTTCCTGATGATTGGAATGGTACTAATCAGAGATGGCCTTGGACTATATTCTCTGGTGAGGCCGGTTTCTAGTGACCCCCAGGATCTCTCAGTCCTCCGCCTTTCCACTTCTGGCTGGCCTGGTTAGATGGTGACTCCTGGCACGTCCTTTCTGGGAACCATGTTGAGGTAATAATTTGGTGAGATGTGAGTCACAATTGCCAAGTGCCATTTGACATTAGGTTCTCAGGAGCTTTGGTTCTGTGAGTGAATAATAAAGGAGTGGTGAGGAGACGGTGTCATTTCTTCTCTTAAATCCTTCCTAGGATGGTCTCGGAGGTGGGCTTCCGGGATCCAGAGACTGATAACCCAGGATGCATAATGACCCTGTAATAATTGGTTCAAGACCAGGTATGAATGCAAATGATTCCTAGAAAACTAGTGGGTCCATAACCACCCATGATTGATAGTCCTTCCCTGGGGGAAGCTGCAGGTGACAGGGACTGAACAAGAACCACTCTGCTTTTTACAGATGTGCGGCTTGACTATTTTAAAATACAGTTTTTTTTAAAAAATTTATTTATTTATTGAGGACTGCATTGAGTCTTTGTTGCTGTGTGGGCTTTTCTCTAGTTTCAGTGAGCGGGGGCCATCTCTAGTTGTGGTGCTCAGGCTTCTCACTGTGGTGGCTTCTCTTGTTGGGGAGCGAGAGCTGTAGGAAGAGTGGGCTTCGGTAGTTGCCGCGTGTGGTCTCAGCAGTCGAGGCTCCCAGGCTCTAGAGCACAGGTTCAGTAGCTGTGGTGCATGGGCTTAGCTGCTCCGCCCCATGTGGGATCTTCCAGACCCAGGGATTGAACCCGTGTCTCCTGCATTAGCAGGTGGATTCTTTACCGCTGAGCCACCAGGGAAGCCCCTAAAATGCAGTCTTTGTTAAAAAAAAAAAGTCAAAACTGACATACTTTTTACCAAATTGCTTAAAAATATGTCACCATAGGATGCAAGGATAACCAGAAGTCAGCCGAACCATATCAAATTAAAACCCATTTCCTGCTTTTTTAAAAATAAGTGTCCAGTGCCCCTCTTTCACTTTATATCTTCATTTTATTTATTTACTGGCCACGTTAGATCTCAGTTGCAACACGGAGTCTTTTATTGCATTGTGTGGGCTCCAGAACGGCCGTGGGCTCAGCAGTTGCAGTGCGAGGGCTTCTGTAGTTACGGCACGTGGGATCTTAGCTCCCCGAGCAAGGTTGGAACCCAAATTCCCTGCGTCGGAAGGTGGATTCTTAACCACTGGGCCACCAGGGAAGTCCCCCATTTCCTGTTTTATATAACGGTTTGGTTACTACATCAGAGAAGCCATGCAAGTATTTATCAGTTTCTTTAGGTAGGATGGTCCATATTAAATAAGTGGTGGAATGTGGGCTGGGTGGTGGTATTAATTTAATTTGACAGTTGTATGCAAAAACTGTTAATTAGTGGCTCTGAGTCAGCCTGGAAAGGGGTCCAGAAATGAGTGCCATAGGGTTCTATTCTTGGCGTTGAGCTGTTCAACATTTTTTTTCCATCCTTGTGGGTGAAGATACAGAAGGTGTGTTTGTCAACATTGTTGACAGTGTAGAGGTGGGAGGAATTGCTTATTTAGTAGATAGACCAAGATTCAGAGATATACAGAATGAGGGCTCAAATTTAGAAAAGAAATTCCGTGAGGGATAAATGTAAAGCCTGATTTAGTTTTTAAAATTTGAATTGTAATACTTATACATTCTGGTAAGATAATCCCCCTCCTGGAGACCACATTGCAGGTGTACAGGATGCTTTGTACACAGAGATTATTTAGAGTTGTTGTTTTTTTTTTTTTCTTAAACTGTAATGAAAAATTGGAAACAACGTAAATGTCCAGTAGTGTAACTGGGCAGGAAGTAATCCATAAGTGATTCTGATGGGTGTGTCTTCATAGTGGAATATTATGCCATTGATATCATGGTTAGGAATATTTTAAAATAACATGGGCAGAGGTTTCTGCGAAAAGTTAAGGAGCATCTACAGTATGATTTCAAATCTGTTTAAGTTTTTGAAAATAGTTGTATTTATTCTGGGTGTGCTGGGTCTTTGTTGCTGCCCGTGGGCTTTTCTCTCATTGCGACGAGCGGGGGCTCCTCTCGCTGTGGCGTGCGGGCTTCTCATTGTGGTGGCTTCTTGTGTAGCATGGGCTCTAGGGCACGCAGGCTTCAGCAGGTGCAGCACGTGGGCTTAATAGTTGTGGCACACGGGTTTAGTTGCTGCAAGGCATGTGGGATCCTCCCGGATCAGGGATCGAACCTGTGTTTCCTGCATTGGCAGGTGGATTCTTTGCCACTGAGCCACCCAGGAAGCCCCTATGATTTCAAATCTTAAAATTAAAAAAGTGCGTAGAAAATGACTGGAAGGAAATATTCCAATAATTCTAATATCAAAATACTAATATTGGTTACTTCTAGATAGACAAGTTGAGTGACTTTTTTTTAACGTTTTAAGTTTGCTATTTATATTTTTTATAGCATGTATGTATGTCACAGTGGGAAAAACACTACCATATATTTTTTAAAAATATACTTCATTTTCTTGAGCAGTTTTATATTCACAGCGAAATGGAGAGGAAGATACAGAAATTTCCCACATTCTCCCTGCCCCTCGCATGCACAGCCTCTCCAGCCATCGGCATCCCCTATCAGATGGTACATTTGTTGTAACTGATGAACCTATGCTGACAATTACTAATCACCCAAAATCCATAGTTTATATTAGGATATTCCGATTTCGGACAAATGTATCCACTGTTACAGTATCACATAGAGTATTTTCACTGCCCTAAAATCCTCTGTGCTCTGCCTATTCATCCATCCCTCTCCCTAACTCCAGGTAGCCCCTTTTATTTTTACTGGCTCCACAGTTTTGCTTTTTCTAGAATGTTATATGATCGGAATTGTACAGCGTGCTGTCTTTTCAGATTGGCTTATGTCACTCGATAATATGCATCTAATCTTCCTCCATGTCCTTTCCTGGCTTGGTAGTATAATTCTTTTCAGCATTTCTTTTTAGCACTGAATGCTACTGCTAAATCGCTTCAGTCGTGTCCGACTCTGTGCGACCCCATAGACGGCAGCCCACCAGGCTTCCCCGTCCCTGGGATTCTCCAGGCAAGAACACTGGAGTGGGTTGCCATTTCCTTCTCCAAGGCATAAATAGCACTGAATAGGATCCCATTATCTGGATGTAGCACAGTGTATTTATCCGTTCACCTTGGTTGCTTCCAAGTATGGGCAGTCATTATGAATGAAGCCGCTGTAAACATCTGTGTGCAGGTTTTTATGTGGATGTAATTTTTCAGCTCCTTTGGATAAATACCAAGGAATGCAACTGCTGTATCGTATGGTAAGAGAGTGTTCAGTTTTGGAAGAAACCACCAAAATGTTTTCCAAAGTGGCTGCACCACTTTGCATTCCCACCAGCAATAAATGAGAGTTCCTGTTGCTCTGTATCCTCACCAGCATTTGGCGTGGTCAGTTATTGGATTTTGGCCATTCTCATCGGTGGGTAGTGGTATAATTTTAATTTGCATTTCCCTAATGACTTGTGATCACATCTTTTCATGTGCTTTTTTGGTTGTCTGTATGTCTTCTTTGGTGAGGTATCTGTTAAAGTTTTTGGCTCACTTTTTAAAATGTTTGCTTTCTTACTGTTGAGTTTTAAGAGTTCTTTGTATGCTATGGATAATAGTCCTTTATCAGTGTGTCTTTTGCAAATATTTTCTCCCAGCCTGTGGTTTGTCTCTTCACTCTCCTGAACACTATTTTTAAAAAACATTTTATCATTCAGGGACAGGATGGGGTAAAGGTAGATGATTCATTCAGTGACTAATCTTGAGTTATTTACCTGCTATGTGTCAAGCACTGACTGGAGACACAAAAGAAGACTCAGTCTCTGACCTGAATTTGATGATCTGATTGAAAGCGGGAGACCAGTAGTCAAACAGACAAGCACAGTGTAGCCCCAGTGGTCCTCCAGGTGCCAAGGAGGGGACAGATCATGTGGGAAAAAGTTTGAGATTGTTCTGTTGTTCACAAGTTGAATGGGAGCCCTGAGTGACATGAGGTTTTTTTAGAAGTTAATGTTAATTGCTCAGTCACATCTGACTCTTTGAGACCCCATGGACTGTAGCCTGCAAGGCTCCTCTATCCATGGAATTCTCCAGGCAAGAATACTGGAGTGGGTAGCCATTCCCTTCTCCAGGGGATCTTCCCAACCCAGGAATCGAACCCTGGTCTGCTGCCTTGGCAGGCAAGATTCTTTACCATCTGAGCCACTGGGCAAGCCCTATTTTAGAATTCAAATCCCATTAATAACTAGATCAGAAATTTATCAGTCCAATCCCAGGATCTGGTGTTGATGGCCTCTGCTGGTCTTGTGCCATTTGGACCACTGTGGGGCTATGATTTAA
The DNA here is from genome assembly GCF_029378745.1 of Bos indicus. Classification (NCBI taxonomy): domain Eukaryota; kingdom Metazoa; phylum Chordata; class Mammalia; order Artiodactyla; family Bovidae; genus Bos; species Bos indicus. The sequence continues at coordinate 10,187,399 of NC_091767.1, forward strand.
AAAAAACACGAACAGAGAAGACGTCACCCACAGGAAGGGGCCTGGGATGCTGTGGGATTAGGAATGACAGGAGTATGCTCAGGGGCGTGGGCACCCAGTAGTGCTTTCAGATGTTTTCACAGTTATTGACTTTTTCATCTCTGCTCCTGGTGTTAGAATATGACCAGTGGATGGAACAATTACTTTATCCTCTCTAGCTTCAGATTCTTCCTCTGTAGAATGATTGCTTAACATGATTCCTTACCTGTTGAATGATTACATGGAAGAGGATGAGCTTTAAGGTTCCTTTAAACCATAAAGACTAGGAGACCAGATTTCAGTTCTGTCAGAAAAGGAATTTTTTTTAATTTTGATTTTTTTATTTAGCTGTGCCAGATCTCAGTTGTGGCACACAGAATCTTTGATCTTTGTTGCCATGAGGGGTCTTTAGTTCCGACATTTGAACTCTTAGGTGCAGCATGTGGGATCTAGTTCCCTGACCAGGGGATGAAACCCTTGCACTGGGAGTGTGGAGTCTTAGCCACTGGACCACCAGAGGAATCCTGGAAAAGGAATTTTCTAGCTGGCAGGTCTGACCAACAGTGGAAATGTCTTCCCATGGAATAGTGAGCTCCCCATCATTGAAGGTATTCAGCGTGGGCTGAATGCTGTGGATTAAGGGTGCCGTCGAAGAGAACAAGAATTAGGCTGGCTTCCAAAGTCCTTTCCAATTCTTGGGTTATTGTGCGACCTGTCACAGCTGAAAGATAATGTGAAATATGGGATATACCTCTAATTGTACAGTACTAGGGTCAACATCATCATTGTAAGCTTTTTAGAAAATGTTAATAAGTGGGTCCCAACATTTTCAAGAAATCTGCTGGGGTCATTTTAGAAAGGAGGAAGAGAACTATTCAGTGGTGGCTCAGGAGTCAGTTTGTGGCCAGGACTGCCGAAAATTGAATTTTGTCTTTAGGAAAAGCAAGAAGTCAGAGGTGGAGTGGAGATGGCAAATAACGATAAACAAAGCAGGCTGACATTTGGAAGACTATCGTGTTTATTGGGCATTTGTATTCAGTATAATGAATGAATCAAGCTGGGGACCTTTAATTGACTCCTGGGGTCCTCTGCTTGGCTGTGGAGGACCTGAAAGTGTCCTTGACTACCTCCTTCCTCATGTTTTCCAGGCAGGTTTCTATTACCAGGTTATTGTTGTTACTGAGCTCAGTCACTCAGTCGTATCCAACTCTTTGTGACCCCGTGGACTATAGTCTGCCAGGCTCTTCTGTCCATGGGAATTCTCCAAGGAAGAATACTGGAGTGGGTTGCCATTTCCTTCTCCTGGGGATCTTCTGGACCCAGAGGTCAAACCTCGAACCCAGGTCACCTGCATTGCAGGCTGATTCTTTACCATCTGGGTCACCTGGGAGACCCTCAGCACATTAAATGCCATCCTGACACCAGGGAGGAATCTGAACTGTGGCTGCTCTGTGGATCTAGTGACAGTGACGACAAGGAACAGATAAAGACACTTTTGGGTGGGATTTTCCAGAAATGCATATGTTAATGTTATTTTATGTTAGTAAATGTGTGATTTGAATAAAAATGTTTTTGTTTTCACATTTTTATTATTTGTTGCTTCCGTGTGGAAGTTTGATTTTGCCTAAATTTTACTCAAATATGTGGTTTATTTAGAATCCACTCTGGTTCAACATTTTAGATTTTCTTGCTGATATTTTTGGATTCCTTCTTTTGTTGGGAGCACTGTCAGGGCTAACTCACATAGCAAATGTTTCTCAGAAATTCCGCAAGGAGAATAGAGGTTTATCTCATCTTTTGGAGAAGAATGCAAGATTTATGTCACCAGGCCATTCATGCCGGCCTTTTGGCATTTGAAAGAATCAGTATTAGGCAAGAAAGTGTTTTTTGTTTTTTTTTTTTTTAATTTTTTGGCTGGACTGGGTCCTTGTGGCTGTGCAGGCTTTTCCCTTGTTGAGACGAGAAGGGGTGCTCTCCAGTCGAGGTTCGCGGGCTTCTCATCGCAGCGGCTTCTTTTGTTGCAGAGCATGGGCTCTGTGGTTCAGGGGCTTCAGCAGTTGCGGCTCCCAGGCCCTAGAGCACAGGCTCTGTAGTTGTGGTGCATGGGCTTAGTTGCTCCCAGGCATGTGGAATCCTCCGGGACCGGGGATTGAACCTGTGTCTCCTGCATTGGCAGGCAAATGCTTTACCTTTGAGCTGCCCGAAAGTGCTTTCTTCATGTGGAGCAATTTCGGGGTGCTTACCTAGGGGGCGTCAGTTTTAGGTGTATGTAAAAAGTACAGACAGAACTCTATAATTGAGAACTAAAGTGGGAAATCTTTGTGCCTTTGATGATGAAGGGCTCAGGCCGCCTTTATCTCAGCATCATTTGGATCTCACACAGTATATGGCACATCGACTGTGCTTGTTGAGTTGCTCGGAATCAGTTCCCTGGGCCACATAACAGTGAGTATGGGAAAAACTTAGGCTATCAGATTTTTTTTTTTTTTTTAAGGCAAAAACACGATAAGAAATAACAGCTCTCAGCCGTTTTTGTCCTTTGAGTATTAGGAAGCCATAAAACTCTCTTAGTAAAAACAACCACACGGGGTGGCTGTTTTTCAAAGTGCAAGGGGGCGGGGGACTTGGTGGTGGTGGGGGAGGAATGAAAACCTCCCTGTCCTCTTTCTATTTTTCTTCTTCAGCCGAACACGAATTGCTCCTGGTGTGCCGCTCTTAAATTCCTGTGTCCTCTATCCATTTTAATCTTGTTATCTATTTTTATGGCGACTGTCACCATGGTACTTGTGCACTTTACATAGCACAACAGAGATTTCAGATATCTCATAGGACAGCTCGAAGTACTGCTGCAGCCAGGGAGAACCGGTGCTGGGGTAGTTTTCTTTTTAAATTGAGGTGTAATTTGCATACAGTGGAATGCTCAGATCTGAACGGTGCCGTTTGATCAGTTTTGACAAATGCATCCCGAGACAGAACCTTTCTGTCACCTCCGAAGTGTTCCTGTGACCTTTTTGAGTGAATCCTCACCCCTACCAGAAGGACCACAACTCTGATTTCTAAGAGCCTAGGCTAGTTTTGGTGACCCTGGGTCCTTAATAATAGACTTTTGTGTTTCTATGGGCTTTTCACATGGCGTTTTGAAGAGGTGGAGAGTGTGTGTGTGTGTTTAAAAGATCGGTGTTTTGTGTGATTAGGTGGCCCCCAGGAGTAAATGAGATTTTGGAACTTGTCTGATGTGGTGGTCAGCTTCTTCCTTCTCATGAACCCATGGGATCGGAATTGATGTTAAAAATCCTGATTCCCAGATGGAAGGGTCTGAAGCACAGCTGGTTGGCTAGGGGCCCTGGTGTGGATTACGTGTGGTTGGGTGAGAGCTGCCATTATGGGCGAGTCTGTGTGTGTGTGTGTGAGTGTGTGTGATGTTGAACAGCTGGAATGCTCAACTCGAACAACTGAAATCTTTCCTAGGACATCCCTTTATATTACCCAGAAGCCCTCTGACATGCCTTTCTCGTTTTTTTCTTGTCTCTTCCCTGAACTGGCGTATAAATTGAACCATCCACAGAGTCACAGAGCTGGGATCCTAATACTTAAAGATCTGTGTTGCAAAGCCCACTGCTTTGCACCACTCTGCTTTCAGCCTCCTAGGGAGTTGTATGGCAGATTCAGTTAGAAATTGCCCCCAAACATAGGACTGAGATGTACGGAACAAGGTCGGCTTCTTTTTAAAAAATCACATGGTGAAATGCAATTTTCATTACACAAGTAGTACATGAACACATTCTCTGTAGGAAAAAAAATGCAAACCTTCCAGAGCAAAACCAAATCTTCCTTAACAACCACTTGTAATCCCAGTCCTTCCCTAGAGGTTAACCACTGTTACGAGTTTGTTGGTGTTCTCAGATGCTTAACATACTTGCAATTATACCTGTAGAACTAAAAAAAAAAGTGCGCTGCAAGTAGTATTGTGCTCCCCCCACCCCCCTTACATCTTGGTGATAGCTCTCTGTCACTGTGGATAGGTCTTACTGATTTTACCTCCTGCATAACCTTCCTTAGAAGGCTAAACTGTTGTTTGTGGGTTTCCCAGGTGGCGCTAGTGGTAAAGAACCTCCCTGCCAATGGGGAAGACATAAGAGATGTGGGTTTGATCCCTGGGTGGAGAAGATCCTCTGGAGAAGGGAATGGCAACCCACTCCAGTATTCTTGCCTGGAGAATCCCATGGACAGAGGAGCCTGGTGGGCTACAGTCTGTGGGGTTGCAAAGAGTTGGACATGACTGAAGCGACTTAGCACACACACAAACAGTTGTTTAATTTAGCCTAATTGATGGCCATTGAAGTTATTTCCAAATCCCCTACTGATACAAATGCTGTCGCAGTAAACATGGCCAGACATGCCTGCTTGTCACTCATGTGACCAAGGATAGATACTGAGAAAGGGGATTTGCTGGGTAACAGGGTACTTTAATTTTTGTTGTTGTTGTTGTATTTATTTATTTGGCTGCGCTGGGTCTCAGTTGTGGCATGTGGAATCTTTAGTTGAGGCACGTGGGATCTAGTTCCCTGACCAGTGATGGAACCAGGCCCCCTGCATTGGGGAATGCAGAGTCTCAGCCACTGGACCACCAGGGAAGTCCTGATACTTTAATTAAAAAAAAAAAATAAAGACCCATTACAGGGTCAGTTCTGAGCTTAGGCTTGATGTAGGCCAGAAGTTCTTCGGGTGGGCTCAGACACAAAGCAGTTGTTTTCTGAGAATGGGGCAGGCCCCAGGGTGTGCGAGTATGCAGTTTGGCTGGGAGGCTGGGTGTTGGGGAGAGTCCGTTGAACCCCATAGTCAGTTGGGTCTAGTTCCCCGAGGACTTTGACCTGTGTGTTGGAGAAGAACCACTGGATGGATGAGCAGCCGTGGTGGCCCCTAGATGCTGAATTCTAAATCTAGTTCACTCCCTAGCTGGAGACCTTCAACCCATCTGTGATGGTTCTCTGTCCATCTTTAGAATACAAAGTGTGGCTTCAACGCGCAAGCCAAGGGTCAGGCCTCTGGAAGCATTTTTGTGTTCTTTAAAAAAAAAAACAAAAACAAAAAACCTAGAACACCGTCTGTGTTACTCCTGTTGGCAGTTCCATTGTGCTTGGAGAAGGACGGAGTGTATCTCTCTGTGTTTACCCTTCTTCCCATCATCTCTAGATCTCTGAGAACTCCTGGAAGACAGGAAAAGTCATCGTCAGGCCAAACCCATGCCTTTAGGAGGGTGTGTGGCAAGGAAGGGCTTGGCTCTGTCCTTTTTGAACGGAGCATGCTGATGCTACTGGTCACCCAGCTGGTGAGGGCAAGGTCCCGTTGCAACCTTAATCATCCTACATGCGTTCGCCCTCAGATTTCTTACGCAGAGGTTAGAAAACAGTTCTGGTTCTGAATCCAGGGCCCCCCCACTGATTGCACTCACACAGTTATCCAAACCCAGTAAGGCAATTTATATTGCCTTCTTTGGGGGTGTTGACCCGCTTCGGTCAAGGTTGGCACCCTATTTTATCTCTCTCACTTGCTAGACTCTCCCAGGGCTCACTGGCCTTAATCTTTCTGGTCCTTTGAGTGTGCCGTCCCCGTGACAGCCCATTGAGCTGACTGTCCTGGGGTTTCACAAGTTCTTTCTCCATGGGCAGCCACCTGTGTCCCCAGTGTGTGGATGATTCTCTTAAGTTTATAGGTGGCGGTGGGTAGCGTGTTTCCTTTTGGTTTAGTACTTTTGCATCGATGCTGGACAAAATGATTTGTTTGTTTGTTTGTTTGTTTTGCTTTGTGATAACGGTAGGATGACAATCCAGTCTACACAGACAGAGGTCCCTATGTCAGAGCTCTTCCATGATTCCTGTTTCCCCTCCCCACTTAAATGTATTACACTGCCCTTGTCAGTGTTCAGCCTTACTGTCAGCTTTTCCCTCCTTGAGTGAAGTTTTCCCTGTAGTCTTGTCTCATCACCACCCAGAGCTTGATGCCTTTTTTAAGGCTAACGTTTATTGAACTTAGCCCTGGAGGTTTCTTTTCCCATTCCTTCCTGGGCTTTTCTCTCAGACCTGGGTGATCAGAATCTCTAGGAAGGGGATCTTGGTGACTCTCTCTCTCTCTCTCTTTTTTAAAAATTTATTTGGTTGTCCTGGGTCTTAATTGTGTCATGTGGGATCTTTGTTCCCTGACCAGGGATCAAACCTGCCCCCCTGCATTGGCAGGTGGATTCTTATCCACTGTGCCACCAGGGAACACTTTCTTTTTAAAAAAGTTCTATTGGAGTATAGTTAATTTCCAGCATTATATCTGTTGTCCAGCAGAGTGACTCAGTTATACACGGTTCTGTCACTTCCTAGCTCTGTGGCCTTGGGAATGTTGCTCAACCTTCCCACGTCTCAGTTTCCTCATCTGTCAAGTGGAGGAGGTGATACTGCTTCTCTCGTGGGGCTATTGTGAGGGATGAAGTGAGACACAGTCTGTGAAATACATAGCCAGTGGCCAGCCCTTCTGTCTTTGAGTAATGATAGCTCTCGGAACATTCCTGAACAACTATAGTCTTCGAAAGGCTGCAGGATGGACAGAATGCTGGGTTTCTCTTGCCCTTGACTCTGACAGTTCTAATGAAGCAGATAGATGCGATCTGGGGGCTTGTGAACACCCAGGGGCCTTTCCTCTCAAAAGAGACTAGCTGTCTGCGTGGCCCAAGTTCAGCCTCCCTGCCTGACCTGGGGTGGGATTCCATGTGGTCCCAGGGGCCAGTAGTGGCTTACTAGTGCTGGGCAGCCACTGTGGTGACCCACCGCATGCCAGGGTCGTTCTTCTCTTTTCTCAGAGTGCATGTGTGTGGGCCCGTTGGTCCTTCCGTTTGGTCCACATTAACTTTGTTACTTTGGCTCAGTCACTAGCGAATGTGCTTTCATCCTCTGTCCATTTCAGGAAAAACATCCAAGAGTGGATGCCTGGATATCCTGAGCTCAGACAGGCATGCCCGCTCATTTAGCCTGTTTCTCCATCTCTCTGCAGCCTTTGAACTCATCCTCAGGCCCACAGTTATTGGGACATGTGTGTGCGTGTGCTCAGTCATGTCCGACTCTTTGTGGCCCCATGGACGGTAGCCCAACAGACAGGCGGCTCTGTCCATGTGATTTCCCAGGCAAGAATACTGGAATGGGTTACCATTTCCTTCTCTAGGGTATCTTCCCGACCCTGGGATCAAATTGGCGGGTGGATTCTTTACCACTGAGCATCTCCCACATTGGCGGGTGGATTCATTACCACTGAGCTACCTGGGAAGCTGAGAATTCCATAAATGGCCACCCCAGAGAAAGCCACTTCCTTGGTGGGTTGGGCCTGGGGCAAGCCCCCTCCCTCACTGTGCCCGTTTTCACAATGTATTTATTTAAACCATCTTCTATACTGTATTCACTTAGGTTGACTTTCTGTTTTGTGGAGGAAACGTGTTTGTCTCCCTCACCCTCCAGTCACTCAGCAGATTTTTTTTTTGTTCGACCCATAACATTTTATTTCGACTTAACTGTGTCAAGCACTGAAAATATTAACATGCATAGTCATCTATGTTTATGAGCTTCATCCTAAAAATCATCTTTTTTAAAACTGGGCTTTGGTTTCAGATTGCTGAATTTTTTTTTTTTTTTTTTTTGCCTTTTCCTGAAAGAAGCAGATTCTGATCCATTCATCTAATTGCACAGATCGCTGACTGTCACTCATGAGCATATGAAGTGCTTTAATAAACAAGAGCTGGGTGTGAGATGCAAGTGGAGCTCAGTGAGGCCTAAAGTTCTCTGAAAGAAGAGTCTGAAGCTGAGGCTCCTTTGTTATTCCGTTGAGTTTATGGGCAGGAACCTGGCACATATGTTTAGCACCAGCAGATTATTTTAGCTCGCAGGTGCTGGGGTCCTGTGGTGCCCCTTTCCCTGGGTTTCCGGTGAGCTGGCGCTGCCCTGTGTGCTGGGTGGGTCTGCATGGGTGAACGCATGTCCAGATCCAGGCAGCTGGGATCTGGGACCAAGGTGTCGGATTTGGGAGGGTTGCTCACAGAGGCTGGTCACGCTGGTCACGCTCCGCCTCGGGGAGGCTTGGCAGTGGGCCTTGAACCACCCCGGGCAGGCCACCAAGATGGAGATTTTGGCCAGGGGCGGGGGAGGAGAGCAGACTTGGAACTGTGTGCTGAGAGCCAGGTGAGGGGCCAGTCACATGGGCCTTGCCTTGGGCTCAGGGCAGAGCTGGCCAGCTGGGTGTTGAGCTCAAAGCTGGGAGCCCTGGCGTTGGTTCCCCATGGCCAGCTGGCCTCTAGGTGGAATATGTTGAATTTCTCAGTTCCCCTGCTTGCCGAAATCAGTTCCGTTGTGATTTCAGTTAATTAGTAACTCACTCATGGTCAACTTTTTTTTTAAGTATTTTATTATTTAAGTATTTTATTATTTTATAAGAAATAATATTATATAATATTATAATATATAATTATATATTATATGTTATTTATAAATAATGTATATAATACAAATATATAAAATATATAATATTATATTATTATATATTAATATTGGCTGTGTCTTGCAGCATGTGAAATCTTAGTTCCGTGACCAGGGATTGAACCCATGCCCTCTGCTGTGGAAGCGAGGAGTCTTAACCACTGGACCACAAGGGAAGTCCCCATGGCCAGCTTCTTGATTCCCTTTAGAGTTAGTAGCTGCATCACTGATTCTGGTTGAACACCCTTTCACAACCTCAGTTCCCAGGTGCCGGCTGGACTGTGGCTACTAAGCTGTCCGAGTGGCGGCCATGTCTGTTAGCTGCCCAGTGCCAGTCTGGGATCAGGCAGCAGAGGAGGGGACACATCTGTGGAGACCCTTCCGGATACTGGGAAGTGGCCTCAGTTTTCACGGTGAGGCAGGAAACTGAGGCTCTGAGGTGGTGGCTTGTTGCCAGACGTCACACCGGCCGGGGTCACGGGCTTGCCTGGAGCGCTTTTCCTGAAGCGGTGCCCTTGGCAGTGTGCCCAGACTCAGCTTCTCTGGTTCCATTTTGAGCAGCCGGTTTCAGTTACTCAGGTGTATCCAGCCTTTTTTTTCCCTCGGCCACAGAGCTCCTGGGGGATGGGAAGCATTCATGCGGCTCTTGGGGAAAATGCTCCAGTCCCAGGAGCGAAGGGTTATCTCCCAGGAGAAGGTGCCAGAGTGACAGTGTGGGGGAACTGCCCCCATCCTGAAACAGGAAACTTGTACTGGGAAGCGGGGAGTCAGAGTGGAGGCAAAATTTAGATGAAAAATTGATCCGTGGAAGGACCTCCTTGATGATCCAGTGGTTAAGACTCCGAGCTCCCGATACAGGGGGCCAGGGTGCGATCCCTCCCCCCAAAAACAGTTGATCCGTGGAAGCGGGATATGGTCCTTCTGACCAGACACGTCTGTTCCCTTGGCCAGTCAGCCATTCTGGTCTTAAAACTAGTTCTGTTCATTATCCAGCTCTTATTGCAAGCTCCTAAGTGTCATCGGCCACTAGAATGTTCTGTCATTCCAACAGCGCGTGTTCCTTGTCTCATTACCTGTAATTTCCAAGACTGCACTTTATTTTGTCCTGGCTTACGTTTGGCTCTGGTGGCTGCCGGGTGGGACTTGGATTCCGGAGGGGTATTGGGGCCCTTCCCTTCCCTGTTGCTCTTTTCTGCTTGCTGCTGCTAAGTCACTTCAGTCGTGTCCGACTCTGTGCGACCCCATAGACGGCAGGCCACCAGGCTCTCCTGTCCCTGGGATTCTCCAGGCAAGAACACGGGAGTGGGTTGCCATTTCCTCCAATGCATGAAAGTGAAAAGTGAAAGTGAAGTCGCTCAGTCATGTCTGACCCTCAGCGATCCCATGGACCACAGCCTTCCAGGCTCCTCCGTCCATGGGATTTTCCAGGCAAGAGTACTGGAGTGGGGTGCTATTTCTGCTTGGCTCATTCTTATTTGCGTGTGGTGCTTTCTCATCCATAAATTTGGCTCCCCTCTCCTGGCCCGGCCCCCAGACCAGGTGGCTCCTTTCTTGGGTACCTGCAACCCTGTGTGCTCTGATTGTCCACCCTGGGAGAGGGCTCCTGCCTTCTTATTACCTATTGATTTTGGCCAGGAAAGTCACCAGATGACTCTCACCTTCCCTACAACCCCCCTAGCACCACCTCCCCGCCCACCCCCAGTCTGTTTATTTAGGATTGCCAGGGTAGGTGATTATTCATTCAAATGACTGCTGAGTTCCACATGGTTTTTCTGCTTTAACCACTTCAGAGAAGAAATAGAGCCTGCACATCTCTGCCTTCAGAGAGGCAGGAACACAAGGGGCCCCTGTGTCTCGGGATCGGCATTTCAGGCATCACAGTCACATAGCTTCCCTTTCTGGGGTGTGCACCACTCAGGAACTTACCTAAGGGGCCCCATGTTGTTAGGCATTTTGTTTTTGAATTGTTATTTATTTAAAAAAAATATTTATTTATTCGGCCGTGCTGGGTCTTAGTTGCGGCAGGTGGGATCTAGTTCTCTGATGACCAGTGATCCAACCAGGGCCCCTTGCATTTGGGAGCTTGGAGTCTGAGCCGCTGGACCACCAGGAAAGTCCCTGTGAGGCATTTTAAATTCTTTCCTCTGTGCTTTAGATTTGGGAAGGTGGTTCTTATGTTGCCAGTTTTCCCTTTTCATAACTGTAAGTGCCTCTGATAGACTTCCCTGGTGACTCAGGGTAAAGAACTTGCCTACCAGTGCAGGAAATGCAGGAGACACTGGTTCAACCCCTGGGTCAGGAAGATCCCCTGGAGAAGGGTATGGCAACCCACTCCAGTATTCTTGCCTAGAGAAGCCCATGGACAGAGGAGCCTGGCGGGCTACGGTCCATGGCGTCACAAAGACTCATACACAGCTGAGCGACTGAGCATGCATACGCACAAGCACCTCTGATAGATCCCTTCTTCCCAGTGAAGCTCACACTTCCTTCCTCACAGCACTGTGAGGATCAGACGAGGCAACACGAAGGCCCCAGGGAACTCCAAAGCCCTTCCATCTGAGCCCCTGTCCTGCTGCAGGGTCTCCACTTGCAGGGAAGAGAGAACGAGTCCAGGGATGAGAGAACGAGTCCAGGGATGAACTAGGAAAAGCTGCAGACAGCCCAGCTGACTAGGCCAGCAAAGCAGTGGCCTTCTGAAGGAGCCTCAGTTTTCTCAGCTATAAAATTGGGATTAAATTGTCCCTCCGTGTTTCCTTGAGTTGCTGGGAGGTCCGGGAAAACAGGAAGCCCCCAGATGTGTGTATCAAAGTACATGGAATCCCGAGTGCTATTCAGGCATTCATGGGTGGTTTGGGTTAATGTGCAGGAGGGAAGCTTTCTCTGCAAACCGCTGGAGGGAACTGTCAGTGCTCTGAGGCCGGTTCTCCCCGCCTCCTGCGTGCTGGCTCTGGGTAGAATGCCGAGTCAGCAGTCAGGCATCTCCCTGCCTCCTGCGGGAACACTCACATAGTTTTGGTACGGCCGAATCAGGTTTAACCGCAGTACAGGCACCCACATGTACACACGTGCATGCGTGCCCCGTGCAGGTAGGAAAACAGCGCTGGCCCAGCCCTCCACCTCGCCTGGCATGTTTGTAGGTGTGCTTTTACTTATCCCTGCTTCCTTGAACAGCATGCTCTACCTGTTTTCAAGAACACCCTGCCTAAGTCCCCTACACACGAGCCTTCGAGATGCGAACTTTCAAAGATGCAAGTGTGTATTCTCATGTTTCGCCTCATAAATCGGTTCACGTGTCTGGCATGCCCTGTCACGTGCATGTGTCCTCTACAAGTGGTGGTAGTTTTGTGTACTTTACAGAGTGCAGTGTCTTTATTTGAACCCCAGGATGTCCAAAAGCAGGGCTTCGCAGGCGATGCTACTGGTAAAGAACCAGCCTGCCCATGCAAGAGACGTTAAGAGACTTGGGTTTGATCCCTGGGTCAGGAAGATGCCCTGGAGGAGGGCATGGCAGCCCACTGCAGTATTCTTGCCTGGAGAATCCCGTGGACAGAGGAGCCTAGCAGGCTACAGTCTATGGGGTTGCACAGAGTCTGACACGACTGCAGCGGTTTAGCACGCACACATCCGAAAGCAGGTGCAAGAGCAGCAGTGATGTACCTGGTACTGTTAAGTGCCAGCCGTTGTACTATACTAGTGACTTTTCGAGGTACTGTCAGATTACAAACAATTTTCTTTTTTTATGTGTGTTTGTTTTTTATGTACTATTTGTGTGAAAAATATCATAAACCTATCACAGTACAGTACTATATAACTGATTGTGTTAGCTGGATACCTAGGCTAACTTTGTTAGACTTATGAACATGTTGGACTTACTAACACTCTTTCAGAACTTGTTTGTATATAGGGGACTTACTGTACTTTCTTAGAACCAAGTCTAAACGCTAAAATGCTACCCTTACTTTTGACATCTGCCTATCATTTTAGGGTGAGTAGTAGGTCTTATTTCTTACATTATTTTTTTTAACTGTATTTTATTTTTAAAATGTTTATTTTTGGCTGCACTGTGTCTTTGTTGCTACATAAGGGCTTCTCATTGAGGTGGCTTCTCATCCTGGCGCACAGGCTGTCGACCACGTGGGCTTTAGCAGTTGTGACTCATGGGCTTAGTTGCTCCATGGTGTGTGGAATCTTCCCAGACCAGGGATCGAACCCACATCTCCTGCATTGGCAGGTGGCTTCTTAACCCCTGGAGCACCAGGGAAGTGCACAACATATTATTTTTTAATCTGGGGCTTTCCTTACCTATGGGAATAGCAACATCTGTTCAAAATCATGCATTTAATGGGATAAGCAGGGGCTTGCTGTCTTGGGGAGATGGAGTCCCTTGGAGCTTCAGGTCCCTGAGCCCTGTGTTTCATACAGAGTAGTGCATGCATGACAGCCGTGAATAAAGGACACTGCTGGTTTTGTAAGCAGATGAGGAGGTAGGTGTGAAGGAAGAGGAAGTACAGTTGTTCCTGGGCTGAACTGTGAAAACCCTTTCCTTCCCTGTGGGCAGCGCAAACAGAATGGTCTCTTTTACTTGACTAGAATGGCTCTTGTGCATTCACACCAACAAAAGTATTTGTGGATCGGAGTCATTTATTGTTTGCTGGAGAAAATTCAGTGTAACCAGATAAGGTGACCTGTTTCTGCAGCCTGTATGCTGGGATATGAAAATAGCACCGCTATTTGGGGCCCTAATTTTCCCCTTCCATTTTGCTGTTACTTCTATTACTCAATGATGGGAAGGCTGGGCCCTCAGTTACAGGAGATCCTGTGGAGAAGATCCAGCCCTGAAGGGGAGATGGGCAGCCTTTAAGATCTCTGCCAGTCCTGATCACCTAATTTTAATTTTACTAGCAGTCTAAACTGTTATACATTGAGACAGTATAATCCGGTTTTTAAAAACCTTCAGATGAAGACACGACTAAGATGACTTGAGAATCCAAATGGTCATCCTCTGAACAGCTGATTTAGAAATCTTGGCATTGAATCAATTACTAATATGCTCAATGCTATGATCTTAAGCTCATACCATGAAAAAACTAAAATGCACACTACACATTTAAAAAATGGTGTCATAGGGCCTGATGTGTAACTTGAGAGACCTAGATGTTTTAGCACAGGCCCTTGGCTACTCTTGGAGATTTTTCTGTCCAAAACCAGGCTGAGAAAAAGGTCCTCTGGGAAGAAATAATCAATATATGCTCAATGAAGTGAGGTGTTTTTGTTGTTGTTGTTGTTGTTTTTTTACTTTTCCTGGAGAAGGCACCCAGAAGAAAATAAAGCTTGAGAACCAGGTAGGATTTGGGCAGTGAGGACAAAGTATGACAACTTGCTTCTTTCTGCCAAGCAAGGTTCAGATGGTGAGGACCACAGACATATTTGCATATAATCGTCAGTATGCTGTGGACGCATGCGGCATCTCTCAACAGAGATCATCCCTGGTCAAGGATTGCTGAAAAATGAATTGTTTGGGACCAATGAATTGTCCTATTCTCCACTGAATTCCATTAGGCAATAAAAGATGTGGTGTGCTGCAGCATTTTTGACCTTTACGTGAGCTTAGAATGTCACGTGGAAGGAAGACATTAAGTGAAAATGTTACAGATTTAAAAGAACATAATAGCAACACTGATAAAAGATTAAGAACAATATGCAAAATATTAGCCAAAGATCTAAAAACTCAAATCGTTGCTCTGTGCAGTGGTTACTCAGGGGAGATCATAAAACAGAAAGCTGAGGTTTAGTGGGGAATCTCAGCAGAGGAGTGACGCCCCTCACCTTGGTCCCCAAATTATTCATTAGAGAAGCAGCAGTCTTCCACGCTTTGGCATGTGAAAGTCTTACTCCAAGCCTCACCCTCTTTAATGACAAAAACAAACAGGAAAACAAAACAACCCCTCCCCCCCCCCCAAAAAAAACCCCTTTGGTTGTGTAATGAATCAGTTTGACTCTATGACCTGTGTCCTGCAAGTGCTACTCAGTGATGTCATAGCTTGTTGCCATGGGAGGCTAAAGAGAGCAATCATTGTGCATGAGGGCATGCACACACACACGTGGATGTGCTGAGACGAGGGGTTGTCTGGCAACAGTCACATGTCAAATGGCAATTTGCAGCTTAGAACCACAGAGAGGGTTTGTTTTCTTCTTCTGTCTGTTCCAGTTATTAAACTGATGGCAGACGTCCTCATTAAGAGCTGTTAGCACGTCAGAAGATGTTTGCTGAGCTTGGAAAAGGGCTCACCGCTTTGGACATGGACCAAAATACATCTCCGGTAGCCAACCGCACCCTGGGGGCGGGGGACAGCAGAGGGCATGAGAAGCAAAGACAAGCAGGTTCTCTTAAAACTCTACATCAGCCAGGAAGTCTTTTTTAGCATGAGTTTATGTTTTAGTCAAGGACTTCCCTAACTCGAGAATGTAGCATTGTAAAGTTGGATTTGCCTACTTGTTGAAACACTGTCATTGTTACCCTGAAATAGATGTTTCTTGATTTCTCTTTATGGTACCAGAACTCTGTGGCAAGTTAGGGACTGACTGGCTTATATGGAACATCTATAGCTCTGAAGAAAGAAACTAATAGGGAAGTGAATAGAAAGTAGAGATCAGGGAAGGAAGATTTGAAGGGGGCAGTGGTTATACTGATAGAAACATCCTGGGAGAGAGTTGGGACCCTCGATCTAAGGTATAAAGTGACAAGCAGTCCTGGAAAGCCCCTGGCAAATTCCATATTAACCTGGCACCTCTGCCTGTCTGCATGGCAGACCTTTGTACGTGTGTGCATGCTAAGTCAGTTCAGCCATATCTGACCCTTGGACTGTAGCCCGCCAGGCTCCTCTGTCCATGGGATTCTGCAGGCAATATTTCTCCGGAATGGGTTGCCACGCCCTCCTTCAGGGGATCTTCCCGACCTTAGGGATCAGACATGCTTCTCTTACTCTCCTGTATTGGCAGACGGATTCTTTACCACTAGTGCCTCCTGGGAAGCCTGGCACACCTCTGTAGGTGCTTGAGTTCATTTCTGAATTCCTGAAGGAATTCAGGAATTGAGGGATGGTGTTATCTCCCAAGCCGTGTTCCTGATTCAGTGCTGGTCAACACACTTGGCCATCCCACCCAGCCTACATTTAATCTAGAGTCATATTTTTTCACTTCCATGCTGTCAGTCCCCAGTGTAAATTTGGCTAAAATTTTCCTTAACTTTTGGGATTGATTCCGTATCTCTCTGCACCCTCACGAGGGCAATATGTGTATAAAGTTCTTCCCAAACCACTAAATGATTAACAATGACCTGGACTGTTAAACAAGATCAGAGGAAAGCATTGACCTTTATTTTGTAGGTAGGAAGCTAAGGTGCAAGTGGAAAAGGGATTTTCAAGGAAAGAAAAAAGCACAGGAGATGGATGCAGAAACTTGCAGGATTGGGAGCTGGGTTTTATTTGGTTTTGCTTTATTTTTTTCCTATCGAGGTTCACTGACTTAGGGGAAAAAATACCATGTAGGTCAGAAGCAACTTGAGTGTTTTCTTTTGAGACATCTCATACCTACTGGACTGATGGCAGTATCATGCCCTTTGACACCAACGAGGCAAGAGTTCAGTCCCTTGGGACTGCCTTTCATGGTTGTGTTGCCTTGGCAACCTAAGCTGGCAGTGGCTCAGTTTCCTCATCAGAAATAAAAGACCATATGTTTGTCTTAAGTTGTTCTGAGGATTAAATTAGATACAGTTTGTGAAAGCTCGTGCTATTGGGCATTTAATAAAGGCAGTTTCCCTTCCTTCTTTCTCTTCTGCTTTTAAAAATTAAGATTTGAGTGCACTATAAATAAAGCAAATCATAAAATGTATTTCAGGGTGGAATTCAGGCCAGTCAAAGGAGAAAGGCCAAAGAATGCATGTGGAAAGAAGCCGGAAGTGGGCATGTTCACCAGCTGTGCAAATCCAGCAGGCTTTGGAAGGTGCAGCTTCACAAACCAAATAAAAAGTGTTGTTTATGTTAAAAAAAAATAAAGACTTAGGAAAAAAAAAAAACATCATCAGAGACTGTGAGCCAAATATTTCAGGCTCCTTCTGAAGACTGGAAGCCCAGGAATTTTGGAAATACTACCCTTTCTTCATGTTCAGTGGTAGAAACCTCACATTTCCTGCTGTGGAAAGTGGGGGCGGCCACTGTGTTTTGTGTGTGTGGTTTTTTTTTTTTGGTCAAGAGCAGGGTTATTTCTTTCTCTGGATGGTTGCTGCCATCTGACGTCTCTAAGTGGCACTCTGGCTTTGCTTATAGCTCAGCGACATTAAACAGCGGGTTATGGGTATCCCTGGTGGCTCAGTGACAAAAAACCTGCCTACCAATGCAGGAGACTTGGGTTCCATCCCTGGGCCAGGAAGATCCCCTGGAAAAGGGAATGCAGTATTCTTGCCTAGGAAATCCCATGGACAGAGGAGCCTGATAGACTATTGTCCGTGGGATTACACAGATTTGGATGCAACTGAGTGACTAACTCTGTGTGTGTGTGTGTGTGTGTGTCTGTGTGTGTGTGTGTCTGTGTGTGGGCGCGTGCACGCGTGCGTGCACATGTGCGCCTGTGCACACGTGTGTGTGTGTGTGCATGCGTGCACATGTGTGCTCAGTCACTCCGTCATGTCTGACTCTGCAACCTATGGACTGTAACCTGCTAGGCTCCTTTGTCCATAGGATTCTTCAGGCGAGTATACTGGAGTGGGTTGCCATTCGCTTCTCCAGGGGATCTTCCCAATCCAGGGATCCAACCTGTGACTCTTGCATTGGTACCACTAGTGCCACCTGGCAGTGCTTAAAGTGAGAGTTAGAGGTTCTTGTTTCTGGCTTGATGCATGAAGATGACTGAGTGGACGCTTTTTTTTGATAGTGGTGAAGAATTTACTCCTTATGTTTTTCTTCCTTTTGATGACATGCATAGTAAAGCTTTCCAATAGAGTGTTACTAAATATAAAGTCACTAGATACCTAGAGAGGAATTCTGGTAGGGTGGTCTGATTTTGACCTTTTTCTTACCTCTTCTTTGCTTTCTAGGGAATTCATGATAGAGATACCATACTCCCTGATTCTAGCCTGTGAAGCTCTGAGTAAAACATTTATAAAAATGTGCCAAACCCTTCTCCTCCATATTTGCAACTGTATTATTAGCAGACAGGCTGTGGAGCATGGGTGGGATTTCCCAAGAGCAACTGTGTTGACTGTTTTGATTCTCGGAGGCCCTAGAAGATTGACTTCCTCTTTTCTGGAATGGTATGGGCTCCTGAAGGTCAAGGGCTTCCCCCTCAACCACCCCTGTCCTGGGGCTTATATACTGCCAGGTGGTTAGAACCCACCTCTCAGGCAGTAGGATTTTGACCAAAGGAGCATCAGCAAGCATCTCGTCTTGTCACCTTTCTAGCCCTTCCGCCATAAAATGCAGAGGACAGGGCTCTGGTTTCTGGAGTATGATCCGTGGAGGGTGCGCTGACACCTCTGAGCAGGCAGAAATAATATATCGGTTTTTGGAGCAGCTCCTGCCCATCATGGGGTGACTGCAGAGGCCTGGAGTGGTCTTCCGAGGGTCCATGCAGGCCTATTGTCCTGCATTTCTATCAGCCCTGAACTCACAAGGGGGCAGTGTACAGGCAATTGGGAGGCAGTGAGAAAATCTGGGTTTGGAGTCAGGACACCAGATCCCATTTATCTGACACCAACAAGCTTTATCGCCACGAATAAGTCTCTTAAGCTCCCAGGGTTAGTTTCCTTAAGTGTAAAACAAGGAAAGTTACCATGGCTCATTTCTGTGGCTGTCTGCAGCTTTGAAGCCAGCTCAGTGTGGGATTCTGTGAGTATCTCACAGACACCCTCTTGTTCTAACTTAGTTGTTGTTCAGTTGCTAAGTCATGTCTGACTCTGTGACTCATGGGCTGTAGCCTGCCAGGCTCCTCTGTCCATGGGGATTCTCCAGGCAAGAATACTGGAGTGGGTTGCCATTTCCTTCTCCAGGAAATCTTTCCAGATCAGGGATCAAACCCGTGTCTCCTGCATTGGCAGATGGATTTTTTTACCACTAGCCACCTGGGCAGACCCCTGCTCTGACTTCACACTATCTTAATAGGATCCTGACCTGGAAAGTGACCCTTGATGTGTATGCTGAGGTGCTGCTAAGATGCTCACTGTGGGCAGAGAAGTTTCGGTAACACAACCCAAGGGTACAGCCATTAGGCATAATGGCTTTGTTAAAGGGATTTGTTAAATTAGCAGTGATGCAGCAGCCTAAGAAAACATAGCTGTGTCTCCCAAAAGAGTTTTTGTAGAATAACATTTAATGATACAGTAAAGCCGACACAGGATAAGTGAAAATTCCCTGTTTACCAAGCCATGATCCTGTTTTTTGTAGAAATACAAGTATGTAAATGCTTGTGTAGAAGAAAGCCTGAAACTCTGTCCAGGAAACATGGGCGTTTCCCTGGGAAGTCTCTTCTTGAGTGATTTGTTTTTCTGCTTATCAGGATGTTCTCAATGTCCTACTCGAAACAGGTGTTCAGCTTTTGTAGAAAGAAAACCATTGTAAAAATTACTTTAAAATGTCTCATCTTTTTTCATGGACACTCATGGGCTCCGGCTGTGTGGGGGGCATCTTCCTGCTTCCCCGGATACCGGATAAAGGACCTGTGTCTCCGTTGTCTCCCCAGGGAAGGCAACAGCATGGCCAGCGTCCTGTCCCGGCGCCTCGGCAAGCGGTCCCTTCTGGGAGCCCGGGTGTTGGGACCACCTGGGGCTGCCCCACCCTCGGAGCCTCAGGCAGAGCTGCTGGAGGGGGCAGCTCCCCAGCCCTTTGTTGCCTCCAAGGATGCGTCCTGCCAGGAGCAGCCTAAGGAAGTCCTCAAGGCTCCGGGCACCTCAGGCCTCCAGCTGGTGGCCTTTCACCCCGGGCAGAAGGTAGGTTGATCCCCAAATAGACAAGTGTCCGCTGTCCCCATGCTGGGGTTCAGCAGTCCAGTGGTGTCCCACATGACAGGCCAGAAACTCTCTGGGCACTGACTTGAGTGCAGACCTTTTCCCTGCAGCCGTATGAGCCCCTTGGACAGCAGGCTTCCCAAGAGAATGAGCCATTGTTAGCAGATCTAGGGCTCCTTCATGACAGTTCTGGGCTCAAGCCTGCTCAGAACCTCAGTGCAGAGCATAGCCAGAGCTCAGTTTCTCTTAATCTGCCCCAGTTTACAACTTTACAAAAACAAGGGAAAGGAGCTCAGATTTATGAGAGAGAGAAAATTGCATCCCTCAGTCATGTATGGATTTGCAAGTTGGACCATAAAGAAGGCTGAGCGCCGAAGAATTGATGCCTTTGAATTGTGGTGCTGGAGAAGACTCTTGAGAGTCCCTTGGACAGTAAGGAGATTGAACCAGTCAATTCTAAAGGAATTCAACCCTTCATACTCATTGGAAGGACTGATGCTGAAGCTGAATTTCTAATACTTTGGCCATCTGATGTGAAGAGCCAACTCACTGGAAAAGACCCTGATGCTGGGAAAGACTGAGGGCAGGAGGAGAAGGGGACAACACAGGATAAGATGGCTGGATGGCATCACCGACTCAATGGACATGAGTTTGAGCAAACTCCAGGAGATGGTGAAAGACAGGGAAGTCCATGGGGTTGCGAAGAGTTGGACACAACTTAGCGACTGAACAACAACAACGAAGATTGGACCACTGAATTACCTTGAGACGTTTCAAGACGAAGGTGTCTGTTTCGTTGGAATGCCATTTGGATTCTCTTTTCCAGTCTGCTCCTCTGTGTTATCACCAGACCCCTTTGGCCTCGTGTTATCACTAGATCCAGATGAGTGGGCTTCTCTTTCATTGCCTTCCCAAGAGCTAAATAATAATAGAGGCTCTGCCTTCTGCCTCTCTTTCAAGACCTGTGTGGTCCAGACCTCTTTTCCCACAAGGTGGGGAACCTGCCAACTGCTAGGCACCTCTGAAAGCAGTAAGTCTGCATTTTCATCACTACCATCTTGCTCCCAGGTAGACTCAGGATTTTCTGAAGGGAAAAATGCAGGGTGTGAGCAATTCAAGGCAATAGTTGGGAACCAGCAGATATGTAGAACTTTAGAGGCAAGTTAGGTTAAGAACTCAAGAGGATGGATACAGATTCCAAATTCATTTGATTTGAAAATTTAATCCATTTACATTTATTTTTTTTTATTTTTTTAATGATTATTAATACTTCATTTTATTAATTTTTTATTTTTTGGAGTTTTTATTCTTTCTATTCTTTTTTTTTAATCTTACAATGTTATATTGGTTTTGCCATATATCAACATGAATCCGCCAAATCCATTTACATTTAAAGTAATTAGTGATAGGTAAGGACTTGGTATTGCTATCTTGTTAATTTTTTCCTGTTTTATAATTCCTTTTTTCCTTTCTTCTTCTCTTGTTGTCTTCCTTTGTGAGTTTTTTTTTTTTTTTTTTCTGGTAGTCCTGTGCTTTGATTTCTTTATCTTTTGTGTGTCTACTAATTTCTTTGTGGTTACCATGAAGCTTACAGAAAACCTAAGTCTGTTTTAAGATGATAGCAACTTTAGTTGT
Organism: Bos indicus; assembly: GCF_029378745.1. Classification (NCBI taxonomy): domain Eukaryota; kingdom Metazoa; phylum Chordata; class Mammalia; order Artiodactyla; family Bovidae; genus Bos; species Bos indicus. Next base: position 10,208,552 of record NC_091767.1, read on the forward strand.
ATATAGACTCCAAGTTTAAAAAAAGAAGTCTCAGAAATTGATACTTTTGCTGTCTCCATCTAAAGAATTTATAAAGATTTGTTTCAGTGAGAACTGATCCACTTTGGCCGATCTGGATGTTCAGGTTGGAAGCAGGTACCCGGGAGCATCTGCATGAACTAATGATGAGTCAGAGAATGCAGTTTGTGGCAGATAGCTCCTGGGTCCCAGAACCTAGAGCACACGGAGTGAGAACTCCCAAGCGCTGACCACTGGTTGCTGTCTTTCTCTCTCCAGGTTTGTGTGTGGTACGGGGGTCAAGAGTCCACAGGACTGGTGGAGCGGCATAGTTGGGCAGAGGATAAGGTGACTGTCTGGCTGTTGGACCAGAAGTCACAGATCTGCTGCAAAGCGGAGGAGGTGTGGCTGGCCGAGCCACCGGGCCGCATCCCCCAGGTGCCACCTCCAGAGCAGGGAACCCAGGCGCCAGCCTACAGGCCTGTGTCCAGGAACATTGATGTCCCAAAGAGGTTTGTGTGGGAGAACCTTGGCTCTGAAAGATATGTGGGTGTTGACGGAGGGGCTTTGGGATGCCTTGGGTTGGGGAAGGAATGTAGAACTCCAGATGTTTGTCTACTGGTGAAGATACCAGTCGGATGAGATACAGTGAGAGGGTATCCTCTTGAAAAAAAACCTAGATGGGCATCTTTTCTTCCCCATAACTCTGTTATTGTTGTTTTAGTCGCACAGTCCTTGTCTGACTATTTTGTGATTCCATGGACTGTAGCCCACCAGGCTCCTCTGTCTGTGGGATTCTCTGGGCAAGAATACTGGAGTGGGTTGCCATTTCCCTTCAGATCTTCCCAACCCAGGGACTGAACCTGAGTCTCCTGCATTAGCAGGTAGATTCTTTACCGCTGAGCCACCAGAGAAGCCCTGGTAACTCTGTTAAGAGTGATATATATAACTTCATCTGGCTGAGGGCTATTTTTTTCCCTTTCCTGCTTAAACTAAAATTAGTTCTTAGTTTTTCATGATGAGAGAGGAAAAAAGTGGCTCAGATCAGGAGGCAGCAAACATGTCCAGAATGGGCCAGATAGTAAACATTATGTAGGCTTTGTGGGACACAAGGTCTGTGTCACAGCTACTCTGCTTGGCTGTGATCTTGAGAAATCAGCTGCAGACAGAACTTAAACAGGCAGGCATGTTGGGCTCCAATTAAAACTTAACTTATGGACACTCAAATTTCAATTTCGTGTAATATCCATGTGTCATATGTCAAGAAATAATATCCTTCTTTTGATTTGTAAAACCACTTAAAAACTGTTGAGCCAGGGACTTCCCTGGTGGTTCAGAATCCACCTGACAATGCAAGGGACACAGGTTCGATGCCTGGTCTGGGAGGATGCCACCGCTAAGCCTGGGAGCTACAGCTACTGAGCCCGAGTGCCCTGGAGCCCTTGCTCTGTAACCAGAGAAGTCACCACAGTGAGAAGCCTGCACCCGACAAACAAGAGAGTAGCCCCTAGCTTGCTGTAACTAGAGAAAGCCCACACTCAGCGAGGAAGATCCAGCAAGGCCAAAAACAAACAAATAAGTAAACTTTTAAAAAGTTATGCCATTCTTAACTTTCAAACCAGGCAAAAACAGACAGTAGACTCAGTCAGGAGATTACAGAGCCCCAGCTAGATATTTAAAACCATTGATTTTGAATGAAAAATGTATACTCTGCTTTAGAAGTTTTAAAAAATTATTATTATTATTTTTTTTGGTCCCACTGCACAGTATGTGGGATCTTAGTTCCCCAGTCAGGGATTGAACCTCTGCCCCCTGCCCTGGAAGCGTGGAGTCTTAACCACTGGACTATTAGGAAAGTCCCTGTTTTAGAACTTTATGACATGAATTTTTCCTCTGAGAATACAAACTGTTCTGTGTTAGTTGCTGTCATGTCCGACTCTGTGACCCCTTGGACTGTAGCCCACCAGGCTCCTCTGTCCATGGGGATTCTCCAGGCCAGAACACTGGAGTGGGTAGCCATTCCCTTCTCCAGCAAATCTTTCCAATCCAGGGATTGAACCTGGGTCTCCTACACTGCAGACAGATTCTTTACCGTCTGAGCCACCAGGGAAGCTCTATGTTATATACTCTGTGCACATTGATCTTTTCAGATTAAAAAAGAAAATCTGCTAGTGAGATTCTTCTATGCTGTGCTATGCTTAGTCACTCAGTTGTGTCTGACTCTGCAACTCCATGGACTGTAGCCCACCAAGCTCCTCTGTCCATGGGATTCTCCAGGCAGGATGACTGGAGTGGGTTGCCATGCCCTCCTCCAGGGGATCTTCCCAACCCAGGGATCGAACCCAGGTCTCCCGTATTACAGGTGGATTCTTTACCATCTGAGCTACCAGGGAAGCCCTTGAGTTCTGAAGTGGGTAGAGAATCCCTTCTCCAGGGGATCTTCCTGACCCAGGAATCAGACTGGGGTTTCCTGCATTGCAGGCGGATTCTTTACCAGCTGAGCTACTAGGGAAGCCCCGAGATTCTTCTGTACAGGATGTGTGAGCAGCTGAACTCCCCACCTCGCAACCTGTGTGTGTCTGTACATGTTACTGTTATTACTGTACATGTTACTATACATGTGTACATGTACACAGACGGTACGTTCTGTGTCTTGAGACCAGACCAGAGCAATAAATAACATTTGTGATTGTGAATTCAGTGGAACCCTGGCAAAGAATTTGTCTATAGAATAGATCTATAGAAATAAAAATACAGATAATTATTCAAAAAGGGGGCTGCTGACGTGTCTAATACATTACTAGTCTCGGTTTAGCTGCTTCATGTTGTATAATTTGGTGGATCTGAATTGTAACGAATAAATTGTATAATACAGTCCTTTGAAATAGAGGTGCCATCTGGAAATTTATTTCATACTGACTTTTCATACTTTAACATTACCTTGTTGATGGCTTTCATTTTATTTTCAAATAGTGTAACTTTATATGGATTAAGAAAATTATGTGTAAAATTTCATAGATCTCTGCTGGATAAAGCATTGAGGTTTGTGGGGAGATTTATTTTAGTATTTCTGAAGTTTTTTTGCTCATTGGCTTATGTGCCAGATTCTGTTGACATTCAGAAGCTATCATATTATCTCATCACTAATATTGAGGGGAGGGAAAGGGGGTTGGTGAGTGGAATTGTTCTCCCTTAAATGTAAATATAGAGATTTCCTGGTGGTCCAGTGGCTAAGACTTTGTTCCTAACTCAGGGGGCCTGAGTTTGATCCCTGGTCAGGGAACTAGATCCCAAATGCTACAGCTAAGATTGAAGATACTGTGTGCTGCCACTAAGACCCAGCACAGTCAAATACATTAAATAAGCAAATAAATATTAAAAAATTTAAATATAAAGCCAGAAAAGGAAGGTAATTATAGTGCTTTCAGATTCTAGCCAGGTGTCTTTTATACCCTTGCTTTATTTCATTGCTTGGGCATGTCTTCCTTTCCCTCAAATAAAATTCCTAGTTTTAAGCTGCAGAATGAGAGTTAGGAAATGAATTCCATGGAGAATGGAGCTGCCTCTGGGTGTCAGCAGTGGGATGGGGCCCAGCCTGCTTTCCCTGGGGTTGACTGGTATTATCAGTGGCACTCAGAACTGAGGACTTTTCATGAGGAATGAGGAGAAGTCCGAATGCTTTATTTAACTCTATTACTTGATCACACACGGACTGATCGGAGTAGGGGGCTAGAAGGGACATTCCAGGAACGTAAGATGCTCACATGACCTGCTGTGTCAGGAAGTAACCTCTGACTCTTACCTGTCTGAACCCAGGAAGTCGGATGCAGTGGAAATGGACGAGATGATGGCGGCCATGGTGCTCACGTCCCTGTCCTGCAGCCCCGTCGTGCAGAGTCCTCCCGGGGCCGAGGCCAACTTTTCTGGTGAGGAGCAGGGCCGAATGGGTTCTGGGTGCAGCTGAGGCTTCCATTCTTTCGGAGTTCGATGCTTCCATTCTTTCTCCTCAGTTTCCTCCTCTGGGGAAAAGTTTCCTGGTGTGTTGTGAAGATGGTTGAGCGCGAGACTGAACCTCATGGCCACCCGAGTAAGTTCTTCCATGGGAGTAAGCGAGCAGGGCACTCAGGCGGCACGAGGCCAGTAGAGGAACGTTTAGTGGTAAAGGTAGGAACGTACTAAATGATCCCCTTGTGGCCTCAGCTGATTCACGGCCCCCTTCCAGGTGCCTCATTCAGCCTCGTAAATTAGTGTGGAATAAACGATCTGAAGTCTGAAATAAATCTAATTGCTTAATGCAAACCAATAGAAAGACTTCGTAACAAATTTATAAATTAAAAGAGAATGCTAGCACAACCCCCCAAATACATTATGAGTAATATGGGAGAAAGGTGGGTTGCTGAATATTAGTAGTTTGACAAGATTTGTGGTTAATCTGAACCTTTTTTTTTTTTTTTTAATTTGTTATCTGGCTGGCCTAACTTACTCCCAGGGAATAACTTTTTCGTTGGTGAGATCTAACTGAATCGTGAGCTTCTTAAAAGCTTATAGGAAAATAATGGAGTCAGTTTTGAACATATCAGGTGGAAAGTGGCCTTTACAAAGCATCCCTCATAAGTAATCTCCCTACTTAGAAAATAAATTTAAGGAAGCGATAAAATTTACTTATTTCACCCAAGGCCTGTCATCAATGGCTAGACTGCTAGAAGAAGCTATTGCAGTCTGACAGCACCATTTGAGGGGCAGAGCATCACACACCCGTTCTGTGAACACCTGGGGCCCACACCAGCAACACAGGAGGAGAGGAGTCAGTTAAAAATTATTCAGTTATTTGGTTGTGCTGAATTTTAGCTGTGGCATGGGAATTCTTAGTTCTGGCATGAGGAATCTAGTTCCCTGACCAGAAATTGAACCTCGGCCCCTTGCATTGGGAGCTCAGAGTCTTAGCCACTAGACCTCCAGGGAAGTCCCATAGAGTCAGTTTTAAGTTCTCAGGAAACTCCACGAGTTTAGGAGATTGAGGAGGTTGGTCAACAGGAAGAAGATCCAGGAAAACACCATAAAGGGAAAGAAAATCATTGACTGAAATTCCCCTCAGCTTGTGTGTGTGTGTGTGTGTGTGTGTGTGTGTATAATCCATTCATATATGTTCACACACACTGTGTGTGTGTGTATAATCCATTCATATATGTTCACACACACACCCCAGTGCTAGCATATACTCATCTAACTGATAATATGCTGTGATATCTTAAGTTCCCTTTGATAAACATTTTTTTATTGTCTGTTAAAGGTGTTTTCCCATAACAACATATTTCTGGTCTTCTGTTGAAGTAAGTGGAAAGATAAGGCCCCCTTGGCAGCTAATTATGTTGACGTAGTCTGGAAGGTGAGGTCTCTACAACAACCAAACCTTGCTCGCACCACCCGTTCCTCCTGGTGTCTGTGTTGTTAGGATGGCTCTGCTTGGGCCTGTGGAGAGCAGAAGGTGTGAACAAGGATTTCTTAGACGTTCAGGGTACAGTGGCCAGGGAATGCTTTGTTTTCCTGGTACAGAATCTCTTTGGACCCTGTCCTAGAAAATTGTATGATCTAAGGTGGAGTGATTTATGTTCCTCTTATAAGGTACATGGGGCTTCAATAGTGGCTCAGATGGTAAAGAATCTGCCTGCAGTGCAGGAGACCCGAGTTCGATCCCTGGGTCAAGAAATGGCAACCCACTCCAGTATTCTTGCCTGGAGAATCGCATGGACAGAGGAGCCTGGTGGGCTACAGTCCATGGGGTTGCAAAGAGTCAGATATGACTGAGCGACTAAAACTTTGTTTTCACTTATAAGATACAGGTTAATTCATGAGTTTCACTTTTTAGCTTTGTTTTGTATTTTTCCTTAGGTGCCAATTTGCCAGGGTTGGCACAGAGCCACTTGAGTGGTTCCTCCGTGGAAGACTGCTGTGTTGTGGGGCAGGCCTGTTCTTTCTCCTGTTCTGATGCTAGATGTAGCATTCTTCCCCTTCGCCCAGCTCTCCCTGATGGGTTTCCTTTGTGGACCTATGAGAATCATTGGTGGCCCCTGATTTCTTTCCTGAAGGGCTACGCTATTTTTAGCCTCATGTGTAGATGTCATAAACTCTCAATTTCCAGGAAGTCATACCTTTGAGACTTGACAGTGATGCTTAGGGACGGCAGAGTTCATTTGGCCCACACTGTTTGGGCAGGCTTCTCCTAACATCTGAGACTTAAATAAGGAGAGCCTGCATTGGAAACATGGAATGCTGGGTGTCTAGGTTAGCCTGAAAGTGGTTTGGAATATGGAGTAGGAGGAGAGGAAAGCAGTGGGATGCTTATCCTGGCCTCAGGGGATGTGGTAGATGGTCTCAGAATCCAGGGTAAGGAGGCCTTGTGGACCACTGCCCATGTGGAAGTTGGGGCTTGGGGACAAGGCCACCATACCTGAATGTGTCACAGGTTTTTCCCCTTTTCTTGCTATTTCTGTGTATCAAAATTTCAGGTTGTCCTCTAGTATAAATTGGGCTTCTCTAGTGGCTCATTGATAAAGAATTCACCTGCCAGTGCCCGCTAGCCAATGCAGGGGATGCAGGTTCAATACCTGGGTCAGGAAGATCTCCTAGAGTAGGAAATGGCAACACTCCAGTATTCGTGCCTGGAAAATCCCACAGACATAGAAGCCTGGTGGGCTGTAGTCCATGGGATCGAAAAAAGTCAGAAACAACTTAGAGACTGAACAACAACAACAAAATGGTGTAAATTAGCACATTATTGACCCAAGAATTTTTGCAGAACCTAATGTCAGTGACCACCGATTTGTTACGTCAGTGAATACTGAAACATCTCTGATCAATAATGTTTGGGTAACAAAAGACGTATTAATGGGTCTCTGGTCAATAAGCTGTCAGTACAGGTTTATGGCCTAGGCACGGAAGAGTCTGGGTTGGGCTTAAAGCACCCCAAAGGGAGGCAGTTTAAAAACTGAAAATTTCACAGGTCTGACTGTGGTCTTCCTGTTCAGACGCGTTGCTGGGAGCAGGGCAGCGAGTTCAGGCCCTGTCGGGCAAGCAGGCCTCCTGTCATCTCGTGATGAGTCTGAACTGTTCTCGGAGCTTGTCTTTCCTGCTCTAAACGTGTTCCCTGTGGATAAAAACAGGAGCCAGCTCTGGTAAAGTCTTCACCTCCCGACAGCTATGAGAGCTGGCTGAATGGTTTCTTTTCTCACGCAGGTTTTGATGTACTTACCTGGGTTTAAATTATCAAAAGGCATCTTTTAAGAAAGCCTGGTTAACAAGCCCTTCTCCTGGCCTCTGCATCCTACTCAACTCCCGGGAAAACTTCCCAAGTGGTACCCAGCCAGTTTGTCTGTGTGCAGGGGTGGGGTGGGGGCAGGAGAGGCTTTTCCTCTCCCCTCTCCCTGTTCTCCCCCTGCCTTTAAAGTGAGAGGTACATTTTGATTAGGTTATCTTTCCATTAATACAGGTGTCCCCTGCTATCTGAAAGTAGGGCATTTCTGTGAAAACTTTCGAAAACTGAAATGGTATAAGGCAAAGAAACCATTACCTTAGGACGCCTCTTGCTAATGGATGCACAAAGTACATTGTGATAAAGCACAGATACTCGCAGGTTCAGTTCAAAGCTCTGGGGGCTGGTGCTGAGATGCTGAGTGGTGTTCCTAGGAAGGGGCTTGGTGGGGCCACTCTCACTGTTTGGGGCACCCTGCCTCTTTAACAGCTCGCTGCAGAACCAGCATTGAAAACTATTGTCACCTTTTTTCATAAAGTGAAAGTCCTCCTTAGATTTCTTTCAGTGAAAACAGGTCCTGATGTCAGGTTGTCACTCTGTATTCATGGGGGATTGGTTCTAGGACCCGTGCGGATACCCAGATCCATGGATACTCAAGTCCCTTGTGTAAAACAGCATTGTACTGGCATCTAAGCTATGCACATTCTCCTGCATATTGTCAATCATCTCTAGGTTACTTATAATACCTAACACAAGGCAGATGCTGTGTACAACGTTGTAAGTAGTTGGAAAGACAATGTAAATGCCTTTTAAATGTTGCTGTTTAAATGTTTCATTGCTGTGTGGCAAATTCAAGTGTTGCTGTGGGGATCTTTCTGGAATTCTTTTTCCTAAATATTTTCAGTGCGGAAACTGGGGATTTGGAGGGCAGACCGCAGGTCTTGCATATGAAGGAAAAGGTATAAATTGAACTTTTGAAAACTGGGCGACACCTGCACACAAAATACAGCTACAGAGTGTGTCTGGCGGTCAGTGATGATCAGCACAGCTGTGGCAGGAAGGGTCCCTGATAACAGAGCAGTCTGCCACCCACAGACAGTGCTGCAATGAAGGGACCCATTCCTCATTTTTACTGAAGCCCAGAAAGGGGAGGGGTTTGTTAGGGAAGGGGTACTTTGTCAGTTTTTTATTTTCCCCCCTTGGAATACAGAGCCAGGCAAGCAGAACCCGGCATTAGATTCAGAAACCCAGCTTTTTTAAGAAAATAATTTTTATTTATGTACCTGTTTTTGGCCATGCTGGGTCTTTGTTGCTGCTCAGGCTTTTCTCTAGTTGTGGCAGCTGGGGGCTACGCTCTAGCTGCAGTGAGCCAGCTTCTCCTGTTGCAGAGCCCAGGCTCCAGGGTGCTCGGGCTTCAGTCATTACAGCTCCTAGGCTCTAGAGCACAGGCTCAGCAGTTGAGGCACACAGGCTTAGTTCTTCCTTGGCCTGTGGGATCTGCCCAGACCAGGCATCAAATCTGTGTCTCCTGCATTGGCAGGTGGATTCTTTACCACTGTGCCACCAGGGAAGCCCAGGAACCCAGAGTCTAAACTAGAGTGTCCTGCCCCCGACCTGGGCTGTCTGTGCAGAATCTGGCATGAGCAAAGGGACAGGCACCAAGCATCCTCTGTCTTCTCCCCTCCAGCCTCCCGCACGGCCTGCGATCCGTGGAAGGAGAGCGGCGACGTGTCGGACAGCGGCAGCAGCACCACCAGCGGGCACTGGAGTGGGAGCAGCGGCGTCTCCACCCCCTCGCCCCCCCACCCCCAGGCCAGCCCCAAGTACCTGGGGGATGCCTTCGGCTCTCCCCAGACTGATAATGGATTTGAGACCGACCCAGACGCTTTCCTGTTGGATGAACCAGCTCCCCGAAAAAGAAAGGTGAGTAGCTTGAGCTTTCAAGCTCAGCCACAGAGGGGCCAGGCCTGGTTTCCTGGGCCTTCTCGGGCCCCATCCTGTTTCAGTGATCCATTTTTTAAAAAATTAATTAATTAATTAGGCTGCACCAGATCGTGGTTGTGGCATGTGGGATCTAGTTCCCCCCAACCAGGGATTGAACCCCGGCCCCCCTGCATTGGGAGCCGAGTCCCAGGCCCTGGACCATCATTTCAGCTCTCTTTTGCTGCTTCTCTTTCCTCTTGATATTCCCAGAAGCCCGCCCCTCCTCTCCATTGCCGCATCGTTGGCCTTTGCACCTCTGCCCAACCCAGCTCCCCTGCAGAGACCTCCGTCAGGTCTTCCCCTGCCCCCTAGCCTATCTCCCCTCCCCCAGCCCATCTCCTCTCCTCCATCCCCCTCCCGCCAGCCCACCCCCATCTCTGCTGCAGACCGATGCCGGCCCCCAGGACCAGCTCTCTGCCCCTGTTTGTCAGTCTTTCTGGTCTCTGGGAACCCGTTTAGCCTTCTCGAAGTCTCGATTGAGCCTTCTGCTGGGTCCTGTTGGATGTGACTGGAGCCCCACTGGGTGAGGCTGAGCGGGGGGACATGACCTCCTCATCCCTGTTCCTTTCCCTCCAGAACTCGGTGAAGGTGATGTACAAGTGCCTGTGGCCCAGCTGTGGCAAAGTCCTGCGCTCCATCGTGGGCATCAAACGACACGTGAAAGCCCTCCACCTGGGGTGGGTATGCACGCAGAGCTCCTCTGTCTAGGGCGTTCTTCAGCCCTCCTCCACCCGCTGATTCCCCGAGACCCACGCCCCCAAATGCTTCTGAGAAACTGGCTGGCTGAGGACCCCACCCATCCCTGATCCTGGGCCCCGTGGAACACCCTCTTTGCTGGGAAGGAGGCCCTCCTCCGGTGGTGGGTGATGCTGTTGATGGGTATGTCTTCTCACCCCGGAAGGAAGATGGTTCAGTTCTGGGCACATAGAGGGTGGTTAGTTACTTAGAGCCTGTTGCTTCCCCTTGGGGAGCTGGGGCTCCCCTCGCACTGACAGCCGGAGCCGGGGCTGCAGAAGGCCAAGGGGACCGACTCATAGTCCTTCCCCTGCTGGAGAGAGTGACCGCGAGTGAGTGGGGTCCAGAGAGGACCCAGGGCAAAGTGTGAAGCAGATCTGGCCAGAGGAGAAGCCTTCGGTGCTAGGAAAAATAATTCCCCTTGACGTGCCAGGGTGCAACAATCCCTGGGAGCCCATGTCGGGACCTGGGCTCCCACCTGTCCTCTGGGCTTCTCCTGTGACCTGCTGGTGGCCCTGAGCAGGCGCTCCCCCTCGTGCCTCGCTGTCCCCTGTGTTTGGACCAGGGCAGCTTGTCGCTGGTTGTCACCGCATCTCCCTCCCCTGCAGGGACACCGTGGACTCCGACCAGTTCAAGCGGGAGGAGGATTTCTACTACACAGAGGTGCAGATGAAGGGGGAAGCTGCTGCGGCTGGCGTCCCCACCGCCGACTCGGCTCCGACCCCCAGCATGACCAGCCCGCCCCTCACCATCCTGCCCCCACCGCCTCCTCCCAAAGCCCAGTCCTCAGGCCCGGATCACCCTGGCCTGGAGTCTTACCTGCCCTCTGGTGCTCTCAGCAAGTCAGCTCCTGGCTCCTTCTGGCACATTCAGGCCGACCATGCATACCAGGTATGGGGACCCCCTGGGACCTCAGCCTAGGGGCCATGAGGGATTCCGTGCCTGTCACTGGTCAGCCTGATCACAGGCCACTGACCACACTGATTGGAGGCTGAGTCCTCAGCTGAATTACATATCTCTTGCTTCTATAAGGAAAATGACTTCACACTCAATAAACACAGGAATTCCAGAGTTGTACCTTGATGACTGTAATGAGTGGTTACTGAATCTGGCTGAATCCAGTGGTTAAGAAATCTGGCTGAATCCCTAAGTAACCAGGTTGATAGATTTGGATAGGGGAATTGGTCCATTGTTGGTTATAAGAGGGGATAGACTAGTGTAGTAGGGTTTCCGAGAGCAAATCCCCAATTCTCAGAACTGTACTACATTAAATAATCTGGCCCTCAGTTTTTTGAATACATACTGTGTGTCAAGCTGCAGGATAAGCTTTGCAGATAGAATAAGATATATAATTCTTGAGCTTGTGAAGTGTACAGTTTAGCTGGAGAGAGAAATGAATATGTAACTACGATTAATTATAATAAGTAGTTAAAATATCTTACTGGAGGCACAAGCAATTGTTGTGGGTACAGGAAGGACCAGGCTTCCCTGGTGGCTCAGTGGTAAAGAATCCACCTGCCAATGCAGGCGATTCGGGTTCGATCCCTGGGTTGGGAAGATCCTCTGGAGAAGGAGGTGGCAACTGGCTCCAGTATTCTTACCTGGGAAATCCCATGGACAGAGGAGGCAGGGTACAGTTCACAAGTCGGACATAAGTTAGTGACTAAGCAACAATAGCTGTAAAGACCAAGGTATTATGCCCGTTGGGTTGGGAAAGCAGTCATGGAGCGGGTGGCATTTAGGGTGGTTTTTACTGCATGTAGTAGGTGCCGAAGACTCTGTTTGCCATGTGCAAGTTTTTCTTAAAATCCTTTGATGCCTACTGCTTGTTTTTTTCCGACTGTAGGCTTATTTGCAAGTTAGTAATTAAGAAGCAGTGCTTTCCGTCGGAAAGCCTTTAGAGAGCAAGCCAGCTCTCCTTCTCATTAGAATGAGTGGTCATGAGTGGTCACTCAGCTATTTCAACTCAGGTGGCCCTTCAGGCCGCCAGCTGTCCCTGTGACATGAGACCTGGAAAGGGCGGTTGGTGATTTTAGAAACAAACCTTGACCTGGAGAGTCGCTGCTTCCATGCGGTTGCCCCAGGGGTGGCAGGCACTTAGCACAGTGCCTGTGCCCCAACTCACAAGGCTGAATTTCTGGGGGAGCTGCCCCGAGCATGTTCTTCGTAGGTGATGCCGCCAAGAAGTTAATCTGTGGAGATGATTAAGTCATGAGGCTGGCACGTTAAACCAGCTCCAAGAGGGGAGCTCCAAAAAAAGCCTGGAGCCCGAGACAAAGACGACTCCAGAGAGCCAGTGCTCTGCTATTTCTCTCAGGAGGAGCATTTTGGGGTGTCCCAGGACTTTTTAGTGTGAGGTTGCTGTTGCTGCAGACCATGAGGTCACTGGAGTGGGAAGAGGGCCCTGAGAGCTTCCTGAGCTGGGCCCTGGCCAACGCACTCTGTCTTCACAGGCTCTGCCGCCTTTCCAGATCCCGGTCTCCCCGCACATCTACACCAGCATCAGCTGGGCTGCTGCCCCCTCCAGCACCTCCTCCCTGTCCCCGGTGAGTGCGCCAGCGCTCCAGGCCCCTCAGCCCTTCCAGGGGCCCTGGAACCAGCTGAGGGCTCAGCCACACACACCCCGTGCTGGAGGCCTTTCCCCCGAGCTCAGTGCCTCCTGCACCCCAGCTTCTTGAAGGTCTTCATACCCTTGCCCACCGTCCCCCTCCCCCCCCGCCCCGCCACCACCGAGAGTCATAGGTGCCAATAGAATGTGGGAGGGGCGTGCTGGCGAGGAGCACCAAGATGAAGTTTATTGCCAAGATCGTGAGGCCAGGTGGGATCAGCGCTCTGTTTAGTTCTGAGCCCCTGGGGGTGCTTGGTAAGGTTTTGATGCCAAGAGGAGGAGGGAGAGGACATGGGGAAGCTGGAGGGGCAGAGGGAGGGTGAGAAAGGAGAGAGGGGCGCGTGGGGGGCTGTGCAGGTGGATCAGAGCTCCCCGGGCCACCGCAGACCAGCGCCTTAGGTTGCTTGCCCCCAAACTGAAATAAATTGTAAGTTATTTTGAATCCCCGTGGACAGAAGAGCCTGGCGGGCTACAGTCCATGGTGTTGCGAAGAGTTGGATACGACTGAGAGACCCTTAGGGTGTTGCAGTCTGAAACGCCTCCTGCAGGAAGGCATCACCGCACACTGTAAAACCCACGTACCCAAAGGTGCCGCTGAGGCTGTGCTGTCCCTCTTTCTGCCCCAGTATGGTAGCTTCTTCTAAATCTGCAGGTGGCAGCCCACGAGGGGGCCAGGCCAAGTGGCTCTCCTGCTTGGAGCCCCTTCCCCTAGCTGCAGTGTGCCTTTCAAGGCTGGCTCCTGCCTCTCCACCTCCACTCCCTCCTTGATCCCTGCTCACCTCTCCCTGAAATCTCCTTCTAGAGAAGGCCTCCTGGCACAAGGTGGGGTGGGGGTAGCTGGCTGTCCCCCGGGATGGTCCTTTTGCCTTGCACTTCTGCCCTCGTGCTCACAGCCCCTCTCCTTGTGCCCAGGTCCGGAGCCGGTCGCTAAGCTTCAGCGAGCCCCAGCAGCCGCCCCCTGCCATGAAGTCTCACCTGATCGTCACGTCTCCACCTCGGGCCCAGAGCACCACCAGGTGAGCCTGTCCTCTCCCGAGATCTCCTTGGGGGCTCCTGTCCCCACCCGCCCCTCGTCCCTAGGATTGGTCCCAGGGAGCCAGTGGGGGACGTCTCAGATGCGAGGGAGGCAGTCGGTCTTCCGGCCCTGGTGGTCCGCTTGCTGGCTGGCCAGCGGGTGACCATCCCCTCATTGACCCTTCTTGTAGGAAAGCCCGCGGGGAAGCTAAGAAGTGCCGCAAGGTGTACGGCATTGAGCACCGGGACCAGTGGTGCACCGCCTGCCGCTGGAAGAAGGCCTGCCAGCGCTTCCTGGACTGAACCACGGCCCCTCCCGGTGGCCTGGGGACACAGGCAGATGGGTCCCAAGCCCACAGCAGAAGCCTAAAAGCTACAGAGTGGACACGGGGAGTTTGGGCTCTATTGGCTAAGGTTGAATACTCAAAACAAATGTTTTAGTTTTTTTTTTTTAAATAGAAACAAAAAAATTATTTTTTTTTCCCCTAAAATAAGAGAGAGCCAAAACTGACCAAGGGTATTCTGCAGCAAACCAGAGACCAAAGAAATGACTCCCCCTCCTCTCCTCCCCACAGCCTATCTCCCTAGGGGATTAATGTGTACCGTATGGAAGGAAGGGACAGCTCATTGTGTTTCCTGCTGAGCTGGTGGATTCTTTGCTTTCTCCACTCTTTCAGAAGGGACTTTGAGCAACATGGATTTACTTTTTTTTTTTTTTTTTTAGAAAAAAGATTTCTGGCTGATGACCCAGAGAACAGGACCTGCTGAGGCTGGGGTGGGAAGACGGGGCTGATGTGTGAGCTTTTTGAGGTGCAGCCGGCCCCCTTTCTCCACCCAGATCTAGGAGAAGGGAGAGATTGTCCTCCCCCAGCAGCTTCCATCAGAATGCAAGGAAAGCTCTTTTTCTGGTGCCAGCTGCTCCGATGTGGGGTCCCTCAGGTCAGGTTGCAGCCCAACAGATACGGTGTGGCCTCTTCTCCAAGCCCAGATGCATAGGTTTGTAAAAAGACTGTCCCCAGGAAGCTGAGCCAAAAGGCTAAAAAGAATTCACGTCGTACAGTGTGGCAGATCAAGACTCCCTTGCCCACTCTTTCCTTGAGAAGAGACCAGACGGTATAAAACTCGGCAAGAGTTCTTCGCTGTTCCCCGAGTGAACCCACACCCACCCCTCCCCACCAGCTCTGGAAGACACCCCCTCAGAAACACTTTGTTTTCACTTACGGTGTATTCAGGAGCCTCTTTCTGATTAAAGATTCCCCCTTTGGCCGAGAGATCCTGCCCTGAGGTAGATCCCTCTTCGTCTCATGGGAACCAGGGATTTTCCCGTGTTCCTCCAAGGCCATAGGGCCGGGCTGGTGAAGAGAACAGAGAGAAAGGTAGGTGGCAGCTCCTGCCACGGTGAGAGGGCACAGAGCTGTCCCGTGGCTCCACAGGCTCACCTGGCCCTTTGGGGACCGTCTGGTTTTCTTCCTAAGGTGACAGGCAGGACAGGACTCTTCAGGGGGCTTCTGCAGGGTCCAGTCAGTGTGATGGGGAGGGTCAGTTGGATGTGGTGTCGTGGTTCCAGACACCTGTTGGGCGTCTTTTCTGGGGAGGTTAGGGGGCCTGAGGAGGTCATGTGACGGGAACTGGGGTTGATTTAGCATCCACTGGAGACCTCAGGAATGGAGGGGACCCCGAACTGCGTGACCTGAGAGCTGAATACGTAAATCCATTTTTGTTGAGGAGGGATGAGTAGAGGCAGGGGGTTCTGTGCCTGGGCGAGCAGGGCTGGGGGAGGGTATGTTTTTGGCTCAAAGCCTCACCTTTCTGCCGAGCGGGACTGGTCTGGGGGACTCCTCAGGGCCCACGTCCCAAATGTCAGGGGCTCAGGGAACTCTACCATGAGGCCAACTCTCTGGGGCTTGCACAGCGGCATCCAGCCTTTGGCTGTGAGCAAGGCTGTCCTTCCCGTCCAGGCAGGCTCACCTGGCTGCAGGAACCCGATAGATGCCTTTCCATCTGTGACATGCATGTTGGAAACTGGCAGACGGGAATAGGGGGTATGATGGTGTGAAGGGTGATGGTGACCTGGGTTTGGTGACAGAAGGGAAAGGCACTCTTACACATGAGTGTCTTTGGTGGTGATGGGGTATATTTTTATAACTTAGTAAAAAAAAAAAAATGTATGTGGAATTCTGTCCCTCGGTAAAGCTGGAAATCAAGCCAGCAAGAGGTGCTGGGTTCTTCCTCCTGCTCCTTCAAGCTCCCAGCTTGCCAAAGCTGACTCCCGGCTTCGCGCCCTGTGCACCTGTAGGTCCTACCCGTGTGAGGAGGGGGCCTTTGAGACGGGGGTGGGGGGAGCTCTGCCCAGCAGCGTCTCCCCTTTCCTCCTTACTCAAAGCCTTTGCTGGGTCTCCCCTTTGGAGACACTATTTTCATTTCCTCCTCAGTTTGGACCATGTAGGTACAACTGGATATCAAGATTTTCTCTAAGTAAGGCAGGCTTGTCGCCTCACTGCTGCACAGGGCAGAAAAGGAAGAGAGAAGAAATTGATGCAACAATTTCAAAACTGAGGTTCTTGTTTTTTTTAACATTCTGATGCAGCTTTCCCTGTCGGCCTTTGCTCCGGCCTCCTTCCCGGTGGTGGTGGCCTCCTCCAGCCTCTCTCCTCCCACTGCTCCGTCTGTGGCTGTCGTGCGGGTTCTTGACGTGTGGTCTGTCCTGGGGTTGTCCCATTCGTCTCTTCTCAGAGGGCAGGGGGTGGTTTGTGAACTGACCCCACCATCACGCCTGTTTTCTTCATCTCTGTATTTCTCCCTACTTCCTGGCCCATCCTGGGAGGCAGAACCTGATGGAAGGTAAGAGGCGACAGGTGCGCTTTGGAAACTAACAGGACGGATTGGCAAAGCAAGTGTCTTGGGAAACTCTTTACTCTGGGGATGTTATGCTTATTCCCAATATTTTGGAAGTACCTTTGGAGTCTGTGGTGCCTGCTTTGAGCAGCCTTAATGATACTGAATCTGCACCCATGCTTGCGCTTCAGTGCGAAGAGAGTCCAGTGAATAGTGGTGGTGTAGTGGTGGAGTCACTGAGTCCTGTCTGACTCTTTGCAACCTCATGGTAGCCCTACAGGCTCTTCTTGTTCGTGGGATTTCCCGGGCAAGAAGACTGGAGTGACTTGCCATTTCCTGGTGGTCAAGTGAGGTCACAGGTGCAGAACACAAGGACCAACGGGTGAGTAAAATGGCTTAGATTTAATAATCTGACTTCGAAGCTGGCTGTGAAAGCAATCCTGTAATTTCAGAACACATTCTGAGCAACATCCACAAGGTTGCAGTTGGCCCGAGGCTAGATTCTTTGAAGGACATAATGGATTTGGATGTGGAAACTCTGACTTTTCGGAAGAAATCTGTCCTGTTACTTTCTGGTCCTCACAGGTTCTGACTTTACCAGGGGCAAAAAGAAAAAAAGGAGAGGGAGATAAATCCCATCTGTGAACTTGTCTTTATTGGCGCCTTTTCCCCCAGCTGTCTTCCAAGTATTATTTTTACTGTTAAAAATTTTTTTAAAAATGTGAAATATAATGTTTTTACAGCAATATGAAATATATTTTATAAGGAATAAAATGGTACATTGTCTGATTTGATGTGTGCCTGTCCCTCCGCCCTCTCACCCTGCAAAGGATAAGATTATCTTTGTCCTTGGTGTTAAGCAAGCAGTAGCCCCGGGGGAGAAGTGTGCACACTCCTTTGCTTATAGTAACAGCAGGCAACATTATCAGGGACCTGGCCAAGCGCTTACATGGATAAACCCACAAAGGAATTACTGTTGTCAGTCCCATTTTTATTTTATTTTTAAAATAAAATATTTTTAAAATTTATTAATTTATTTTCATTTCATCACTCCCATTTTACAGGTGAGGAAAGTGAGGCCCAGAGGTTAGAAAACTTGCCCAAAGTCATCATCTGGAAAATAATAGCATTAGGATTGTAATCTAGGAGATAACCAGTTTCTTTTTTTTTTTTCTTCCTAATCTCTAATTTTAATTTTTACAGTTTAATGGTTTATTACAGTGCAAACACCTAAGTATCCACCATTCCTTCAAAAAACAGATCGTGGCCAGCATTCCAGAAACTGCCATTGTACCTCTGTGTTGTGCTTAGTCGTGTCTGACTGTTTGACCCTATGGACTGTTGCCCGCCAGGCTCCTCTGTCCATGGGGATTCCCTAGGCAAGAATACTAGAGTGAGTTCCGATGCCCTCCTTCAGGGGATCTTCCCAACCCAGGAATCAAACCCAGGTCTCCCGCATTGCAGGCAGATTCTTTACCATCTGAGCCACCGGGGAAGCCCTCTAGCTAGGTGCTATTCCTCCTTTCCTCATAAAAGCAACCACTGTTTTTTTACTTTTTACATCAGTGACTTCCTTGATTTAGGAAAATAACCATTTTCTCTCTTGCTTGCATTGTTGACGATGGGGAGAAGGTCCCGGCTGTGGACCTAAATTTGCTGGGGAGCCGGCAAGTGCCTACGGAGAGAAGGAGCCACCTTCTGCTTGTGCAACGCGTGCTAACCCTGCTCCCCACCCCCATCAACCCGTGGGTTTTGTGTCCTCTGATGGCCCACGATGCTGGTTCAGAGCTGGCCTGGGTGGAAGGGGAGCTGGCACAGAAAGCTCTGTCTTGCCCTGGGAGGGGGTTCTAGGACACACACCACCCAGCAGGGAGGTACGAAGCTGCTCAGAGAAGAAGACCTAAGAACTAGATTTCTGCCCAAGTCAGTCTAGATCAGCAGCCTGGGGGAGAGGTTGTCCTTAGCCTTTCCCTCCCCTTGGTGTAGATTAGAGGGCCCCTTTCTCCCCCTTCCCCTGTCCTTGCCCCACTTGGTCTAAGACAGACTAAGAATCGCTGCCATTTCCCGCCGGTGCCCGCCACCCCCACCCTGCCTTCCTGCACCCCTCCTTTAAAGGGGTTTACTGCCTTTGGGCTGGACGTTGTCCATTTGCAGCTCTGGACCCTCCCAGGTCCACCTTTGTGACTGCATCCAAAAGTTAGGCTGCACCCCTAACTTTCTGGCTCCCAGTTGGGTCTGACCAACAGGAGACGCCAGGCTAGAGTTGGAAAGGAGCGAGTTCAATCTCGCCGATGGTACCAGCCTGCACAGTGAGTGGCTGTTTCCCTCCTGACCACTAGAGGGAGCTACAGTCCTCACTGGGTTCCAGTAACCCCTCACCTCACCAGGCGCCCCCGCCCCGCCCTGAGTTCCCCAACAGAGCACCTTACCCTCCCTATTGATTTCCCACGGCCCCCTATATATCTGTATAGAAGTTTGACCCACCTCAGTCACTCCATTTGGGTGGACCAGCCAATTCTTGGCTGAATTGATATTACCCATCTTAACATGTTTTGAGTTAGTTTCGACCCCATCCAGAGGGTCCCAAACCAGCAAATGCTACATCACCTGGAAATTGTTAAAGATGCAACTTTCTAGTGAGTCAGAAACTGAGGGTGGGGTACAGTAGCCTGGCCCCTCCACCATCCCGCCTGCTGGGTCCAATCACACAGCAGCGGGCTTTGGACCTGGGGACCCAGCACGGTCGGGATGTTCCTGCTCGACACACTTGACATAAAACAGAGTCACCTGCGTTTGGCCTCTGGCTCTCAGGAGAGGCAGCTCTGACTGTATATCTGGAGTCTGTGCTCTCAGTTAAAGAAGCAGCCAACCCATTTACTAACCATTTGCTCAGTAGAAGTTTAATGGAGAAATATCTGTTTAAAACAACCGGTCAAAAAGAACAGCTCTTTTACAAACAAGTTACGGCAGTGACGAGTCAAAACCCCAGGCTTGATTTCCTGTTCCTTGAACCCACCACCTCAAAGGGGGAAGAGGTGAGTGAGAAGGAGAGATGGGGCCGTTTAAATGTTAGCTGGAGGAATTACAAAAATACACTCTGATGTAGCAACAGGGCTGTCATGAAACATGCCATGAATGGGGAGGGGCCAGGAGGAGTCAGGGAGGGAAAGACAACCAGATGGGGCAGGACCCTGGGGTGGCAGCCTGGAGGCAAAGCTCGCCTCAGTGCCTTGGGGAGGGAGGCGTCCTGATGCCCAGCCGGCAGGTTTGGGGCTGGAGACATGCTGCTTTGGGGATCGCCCGGACACCTGGAGAGACATAAATTAAAATGACAAATTAATGGCAGATTAAAACGGCAAATCTGACAGTTTTTCTGTCCCTTCAATTCGATTTTCCCTAGTGCCTGAGAAATAGAAAGGAGGCAAAGAAAAACTATCATCTGGGACTTCCCTGGTGTTCCAGAGGTTAAGATTTCGTGCTCTAAATGCAGGGCTGCTGTGCTGTGCTTGGTCGCTGTCGTGTCCAACTCTTTGCAACCCCACGCACTGTAGCCCACCAGGCACCTCTGTCCTTGGGGATTCTCCAGGCAAGTAAGAATACTGGAGTGGGTTGCCATGCGACTCTCCAGGGGATCTTCCCAGCTCAGGAATCGAACCCGGGTCTCCTGCATTGCAGGTGGATTCTTTACCGTCTGAGCCACCAGGGAAGCCCAAGAATACTGGAGTGGGTAGTTTATCCCATCTCCAGTGGATCTTCCCAACCCAGGAATCGAACGGGGGTCTCTTGCCTTGCAGGTGAATTCTTTACCAGCTGAGCTACCAGGGAAGCCCTAAATGTACAGGGCCTGGTCAGGAAACTAGGATCCCACATGTTGTACAGTGCGGCCAAGTAAATTATGTTTTTTTAAAAAAGCTTTATAATCCACATAATTATCCCCAAAAGCAGCAAGAAGGGGTCCCTGACTCCCTCTACACACCTGTTTCCCTGGCCCTAATCTAGCGTCAGAACCAAGAGAACAAAGGGGAAGCCTCCTGCCCAGAAACAGTTCTCTTATCCCTGGTATCAGTATTTGGAATCTCTGTATAGTAATTCATTTCTTCAGGCTAAAAAGAGCCCTCATTTGTGGCTCTATTACAAGTGCTAACTTCACTGATTCCTCACCAGGAATGAATCTGCTCACTCTCCACCATCTAGAAAGTCAAAGTCTGGGGCAGCGGAAGACAGGAGGGGAGCATGGGGCCAGGAAAACGGACGGCAGGTATCGGGATCAGTCGCGTACTCTTCACAGGTCTCTCTAGGACTGGTCCTGCACCCCAGTGTCCCTTTTTTTGTTCCATTTGTTATTTTTTTATTGGAGTGTCATTGCTTTATTATGTTGTTAGTGTTTGCCGTAGAACAAAGTGAGTCAGCTATAAGCATACAGATATCTGCTCCCTCCTGAACCTCTCTCCTTCCCATCTCGCCCCATCCCGCCCTTCTCGGTCGTCACAGAGCGCTGAGCTGAGCTCCCTGTGCCATACAGCAGCTTCCCACTGGCTGTTTTACATGGCAGTGGGTATAGTCAATGCTGCTGTCTCAATCCGTGCCACCTCTCGCCTCTCCCTGCTGTGTCCACAAGTCCATTCCCTACAGTCCGTGTCTATTCCCACCCTGCAAATATGTTCCTCTGTACCATTTTTCTCGATTCCATATATACCAGTGTCCCTCCCTTCTAGGACATCATTACACTTTCTGAATAAGGGTTCTTTATCCCAAGTGTTTGCTTCCCCAGTGGCTCAGTGGTAAGGAACCTGCCTGCCAATACAGGAGACATGGGTCCTATCCCCTGGAGGAGGAAGTGGCAACCCACTCCAGTATTCTTCCCTGGGGAATCCCATGGATAGAGGAGCCTGGGGGGCTGCAGTCCATGAGGTCACAGAGTGGGACATGATTGAGCGCGCACACACACGTCGCATGTGTTGGGTGGCGCCGTTCCGCCCAGCATTCTAAATATAGGCTGGTGTTGGGTGTCTCAGGTGTCCAGAACAGCTCTGGCAATAGGAGTCCCCGAGCCATGGAGAAATCTCAAGCATGTGTGGGGCTGGCTGGGGTGTGTACAGGCAAATAAAGACAGGCTTAAGGGACTCATAAATACACATCCACACGGGAACTCAGCAGCCATGAATGTGTAGAAAAAAGAATCAGCAAGATGGTCGCAGGAGGAGAGTGATCGATAATACCCAGATGAGCTGCTTAATATCACCAGCGTTTCCATCAAGAACTTTATATCTTGAGCAAAGCCACAGGCAGAAGCTGGTTACCTGTTATGTTCCAGTACCTCTCAGTTGGAGGCTTAATAGAAAACTAGAAAAACCAATTGCCTGAATAGGGGCTCAAATAGTTTTTCTAAAAACTAAATTGATTCCTGCTAACGTGACTGATTTGAAACTCTTTATAAGGTAAACGGTCATAGATCAGACTTAGATGTGTCTTCAGGGTACCTTGATGGTCCCTTTAAAGAAGAATGTCTCTAAAGTTTAGGGGGAAGGTTTGGTGGGGGCGGGAGTAGGGGGGAAACATATGTATACCTATGGCTGACTCATGTTGATATGTGGCAGAAACCAACACAATATTGTAAAGCAATTATCCTCCAATTAAAAATTTAAAAAGAAGAAGAATTTCTTTAAGATTTGGAAGAATTCAGCCCATGCCATTTCTGAAAGATTTTTTATTACATCCTGTGTAGATATGGCTTTGGAGAAATGAATGCTTATTAGGGATCCAAGAATATGACTTCAAAACCAGTGCAGGTTAATTCAGGGCCTTCAGAGATTAGTCATTCTGCTAAAATAAACACGGCAGCCTTTGGCTCGCCACTGAATACATATATCCGTATTTGGCAATGGGCGTTTTGCAAACAAGCTAGCCTACCTGCAAAGTGTTGTGTGGGCTGCCTTCCTGCTGCAGTGTGGGTGCTCAAGATTCACATGTGGATTAATAAACATTGAAGGAGGATTATTAACATCTGGCTACCTTTGACATATAGGAAGCAAAGTAAAAGAGCCCATGCACAAACTTTTTGCTTTTATGCCTCTGTGTCAGGCAAAAGCCCCCACTTGGGTGATAATGTTTGTGCAAAGTTTCTGACCAACTGAATAGTTCATTCTGTTAGGGGAAGCTTCTCTGTTTAAGGAGAGATATGAGATACCGCATGCGCGCCTGAGCCTGTCTGACTCTTTTCGACCTCATGAACTGCATGCAACCTGCCAGGCTCCTCTGTCCATGGGATTCTCCGGGCAAGAATACTGGAGTGGGTTGCCATTTCCTCCTCCTGGGGATCTTCCCAACACAGGGATTGAACCCATGTCTCCTGCGTTGCCAGGCAGATTCTTTACCACTGAGCCACCAGGGAAGCTCAGATGAAATCCTGCAGATAATCATATTCCTACATATGAATTAAGGCACATATGCTTAATGCTTGGAATTCTCTTAGATTTTCAGAAAAGTTCATTGTGCTAGTTCCCTCTGCCACTCAAAGTTATGTGTAGGTTAATGGGCTGAGGAAAGCCGAGTTTGTAATGACTGGGAAGTAAGTTAGGATCTCTGGTATTTATGATCTGATCTGCATTGTAGGTACATGTATAAACAAGTGCCCGGGGGAGTAAGAACAGACAGGCAGGGAGGTAGGAGGAAGGGCAAGCAAGCAAACACAAGACAGAAATGGCACCTGGACACTTTTCCTGGTGGTCCAGTGGTTAAGAATCTGCCTGCCAAGGAAGGGGACGTGGGTTAATCCCTAGTACAGGAAGAGCCCACATGCTGTGTGGCGACTAAGCCTGTACTCCACAACTACTGAAGCTCTCACACCCTAGAACCCGTGCTCTGCAACAAAAGACGCCGCCACAGTGAGAAGCCTGTGCACTGCAACTAGAGAGTAGCCCTCATCGCCACAACCAGAGAAAACCCATAAGCAGCAACAAAGACCCTGCGCAGCCAAAAATAATAAATAAAAATTAAAACCAACCAACCAACAAACAAAAAACCAGAAATGGCACCCGGAAAGAGGCAAAAAGTGAGGAAAAATTATGATCCTTTTAGTCCCTCTCCTAAAAGTGACTGAGGTCATTAGGGCCAGATTCTCAAAACCTTGCTCAGGTGCCATCAGCTGCAAAGCACCAGCCCACCAGCCCAAAGTGATCAGGTGAACAAGTGATGTGTGGCAGAAAGAAACACAGAAAGTGTCCTAACAAGAACTGCTCCTAACCAGAGCTCCTTGACTGGGGGAGAGTGGGAAAGTTGAAAGGTTGCCATGGAAGCCAGTTACCTTGAGATAGAGGGAGGAGGGGAGAGGACAGCTAAGCCATCTTTGAAGGTGAAACAGCAACATCACAGACATAGATCAGACTTTGCAAATGGCTAAGTGCAGGTCCTCTGGGTCCTTAAAGTCTCCGGGGAAAGGTGAGTGAATGGTTTCTATGGCAACCTGATAGGAGGCTTGGTCCACTTCATTGTCCCCATAGTAACTAAGCTCCTGAAGAGCCATAGAGGAATTAGTTATCTTAACACACTACTATTATCCCCATGGTAACCAGTCTCTTCACCACAGTGGTGAGCTGTTCGGAGAAATCCCAGGAAAATTTTTGCTCCCAGAAAGAAAAAAAAAAGGTGGGCTGGAGCAGTCCTAGGAGCTGAACCCCTGAAGGAAGTGGTGTGGAGCATGTATCTGTGTTTGGGTGCCAACATGTTTGCCCCCGCCGGGGAGGAAGGTTAAGACAGGGTAGAGGACATTTCTTCTTGCCCCCAGCTCATTGGGGCCCCACTCACTCATGGGTTGAAGTGGACGGTGCAGCCGGGAGGGGCTCCCCTTCCAGCTACGCATTACCATTCTGGTGCAGGGTGCGCCGACGCTGGCTGGACTGCATGCTCAGGACCAGGTACTGCCGCATAAACTCACTGAACCGCTTCTGGTTGGCCAACTTCCGGGCCGACTTCCGGGCCCCGGTGAAGCCCCCGAACCGCTTCTGCAGCTGTTTCTGCTCAATCTCCCCCACCTCCTCCAGGCCGGGCTCTGTCCTCTTCTGCCTTTGAAAGAGGCTCCTGACCCGGGGCATTCGCTTCAGATGCTGCATCTCAGAGGCTCTGGGCTGGTCCAGAGCAGCTGCCACGTGGTCTGGGTCAGCAGGGCTGAGCTGCCAGGAGCCCCTGGCCATGACCTTGGTGCATGGAGTCCAGAGAGGGCTGGTGAAGGCCTTCTCTTCACACTCAAGGATGCACATCTGCCAAGAAAGAGGTTGGAGGAAAGAGAAAGACCAGGGACATCTGTTAGTCCAAGGCAATGAGGAGATCAAGTACTTTTGCTGTCTATTTTAGGGCTTCCCAGATTGCTCAGTGGTGAAGAATCCGCCTGACAGTACAGGAGAAGCAGGAGGTGCAGGTTGGATCCCTGGATCGGGAAGATTCCCTGGAGGAGGAAATGGCAACAGCTGAAGTATTCTTGCTGGGATAATCCCATGGACAGAGGAGCCTGGCAGGCTACAATCCATGGGGTCACAAAGAGTCAAGACATGACTGAGCATGCATGCATGATCTATTTTGGTACCAATCGATGCAAGAGCTTCTGAAGCACCTCTTCAATACCATGGAGCAGTTTTACATATAGTTACTTAAGTTCATAGAATTTCAGAGTTGGAAAGAAATAGAAAACGAACTGGCCCATCTCTGTCATTTCACAAAGAAATTTGGGGCTCAGAGAGGTGAGGTTAAGTTACCCAGGTAACCCAGCAAGTTAACAAAATGCACAAACAGAGTTATAGTCTTTGTTGGGTTTTTGGAGCCAAATATAGCTCATCGTAGCTCATCCATAAAGAAACATTTTATTCTGTTCTCTTATCAGGCCTGGGAGAGGTCAGAGTGATTTAAGAAACTGGGGATGTTAAAGCATGTAGTCACGCAGTTAAATCTGCATGGTTATTCTAAGGTCACCTGGTAAAGATCAACCTTGGTGTGATTCGTTTTTCACCTTGCATACATTCATCATCACTATCAGTGCATGAGTTATAGAAAATAGGGATCAAATAGAGAACAGACTTATGGTTGCCAAGGGTTAGGAGGGGGTGGAGGAAGGATGGACTGGGAGTTTAGGGTGAGTAGATGCAAGCTATTACATACAGAATGAATGGACAACACGGTCCTACTGTATAGCATAGGGATCTAAATTCAATGTCCTAGGATAAACCATAATGGGAAAGAATATTTAAAAATTTGTATATATAATAACTGAGTCACCTTGCTGTAGAGCAGAAATTAATACAACATTGTAAATCAACTATACACCAATAAAAAAGTAGAAAAGGGGGGTTAAGACCCTTTGGGATATAGACAGGTTGGATAATCTGGGACTGTCCAACACAATTCAGTGGACCTGCCAGCTCTCTAGGAACCCCGTCGGCTTCTGTCTCTCCTGGCATCTCCCACCTCTCGTCCAGACCACCAGCCTCACCATGATGTTCCTGTACCTTCCTGACTGGCCCTGGCCTTAACCCTTCCCTCCCACATTCCTATCTCTGATTGGAATCTCCTGGAAGCCTCTG
Organism: Bos indicus; assembly: GCF_029378745.1. Classification (NCBI taxonomy): domain Eukaryota; kingdom Metazoa; phylum Chordata; class Mammalia; order Artiodactyla; family Bovidae; genus Bos; species Bos indicus. The sequence goes on from NC_091767.1 coordinate 10,234,542, forward strand.
CCTCCACGTTTTTTTTTTTTTTTCCCTATTGTTTTGGCTTCAGGCTTCCCGGATGCTCAAGTGGTAAAGAATCCACCTGTAAAGCAGGAACCACAGGAGACACAGCTTCAATCCCTGGTTCAGGAAGATTCCCTGGAGAAGGAAATGGGAACCTGCTCCAGTATTCTTGCCTGGAAAATCCCATGGACAGAGGAGTCTGGCGGGCTACAGCCTGTGGGGCCGCAAAGAGTCGGAAACAACTGAGCACCCAAGCACACTTCACCCCGAACACTCCTCTCTGTGTTTTTGGGGTCAGATGAAAACCCCACTTCAGCCTGACTTTGACATCATGGTGAGCAGGAAGCTGCAGAGCCCTTCATCAAACCTTGGAGTCTTTTTTTTAATTTTTACTTTTTTTGGCTGTACCATGCATCATGTGGGATCTTAGTTCCTGGACCAGGGATCAAACCTGCACCCACTGCATTGGAAGCTTGGAGTCTTAACACTGGACTACCAAGACAGCCCCAAACCAAGGAGCCCGTGCCTGGCTTACAGAGCATCAGGAGTTACTGCTCTGGTTGGACAGGTGCAGGATGTGAGAAGATGCATGTGTGCCCCATTGGGGCTCTCTGGGGAGCAAACACTCCCACCTGGGTGTTCAGAGTGGTACATGTGCCTCTATGAGCAAGGTTTCCAACTTGATCTCTAACCGAGTAGTGAGATACGCATGCAGCTTAAATCACAGGCTTCAACAGCTGTTCCACCAAATCCTCAAAACGTGTCCTTCAGTCTGACTTCTCCTGATTGCCTTTACCACTCTGACCCTGCCCTCCTTTTGTTGCTGCCAAGCTTCTCCAAGATGTGGTCATGCTCAGGCCTCCACTTGAGCATCTCCCACTTTCTCCTCCTGACTTCTGTGTGAGGAATCAAATCTCCATCTTTTGGTGGGCGGGGGACACACGGCGCAGCTTGTGGGATCTCAGTTCCCCAACCAGGGACTGAACCCATGTCACAGCAGTGAAAGCCCGAATCCTACCGGTGGACTACCAGGTACTGTTGTTTAGTTGCTAAGTTTCGTCCAACTCTTTTGCGACCCCACAGACTGTAGCCCAGCAGGCTCCTCTCTGTCCGCGGGATTTCCCAGGCAAGAACACAGCAGTGAGTTGCCTTTTCCTCCTCCAGGGGATCTTCCCGACTCAGGGATAGGACCCGAGTCTCCTACATTGGCAGGTGGATTCTTTACCACTGAGCCACCTGAGAACTCCTAAATCTCCATCTTATTAAAGGTGTCACTTCAGGTGTTTATTACTAGCAGGTGACTTTAATTCTTTTCTGATATACTTTTTCAGTATGTGTGGAACAGGTTTGAATGAAATACTGATTGTAGCATATATATCAGTACTTCACTCCTACTTTTTTCCACCCCAAGTCTATCTTTTTGCTCTGTCTCTCTCTCTGAACATCACCTTACTCCCCAGCTGGTTCAGGTGTAGAGCCCTGGGCACCTCTCCAGAATCCCCCTTCTCAGGACCCTGTCTCTCCACCTGGTCAGCATGTGAGTCCGCCGTCTGCTTTCCACCCTCTCTGCCTGATTTCCTCTTGGGGGTGCTGTGAAGCAAGGTGAACAGGTGACTCCTATTCAAAAGCCCCGAACTCCTTGATGGATTTCGTGGAGAAGTTTTTATAGGCAAGATATGGGGTGAAGGCTGCAGGGTGTGTGACTTTGTTCTGAATGGCTGGTGGTAACAGATGTTCCAGGAATCTTGTGCTCAGCCTGAAGTTACCATCATCCACCTGGGTGGGGGCCGTAGGTCCCACAGAGGAATTCAAAGGTCGTTGTCATCATTCAGTCGCTAAGTTGTGTCTGACTCTGCAACCCACAGACTGCAGCACGCCAGGCTTCCCTGTCCTTCACCACCTCCCAGAGTTTTCTCAAACTCACGTCCATTGAGTCGGTGCCGCCATCCAATCATCTCATCCTCCATCATCCCCTTCTTTTCCTGCCTCCAACTTTTCCAGTATCCTGGTCTTTTCTAATGAGTCAGCCCTTTGAACACAAAGGTATTGTTATGTATATTCCTTGAGGGAAACCAAGAGTGGCTGCACTATTTTTTGACTGCTCCTCCCTGCTCTTGGCATCCCCTACCTTCCCTGATTAGCAACTTCCCTTTGGAACTCAGGGCAGGTTCAGGAGACTGAAGGAGACCTATTTCCTACAAACAAGAATTGGGGGACACAGAAAGGACTTGTACCCAGGAGGACCCCCAGGGTCCGGCTCCATTTCACAAGAACACTGGCAAACAACCTGTAATGTAAGGGACAGCCCACCCCGCACCCCAACAAATAATTATCCAGCTTAATATATCCACAGAGTCTGAGAAACCCTACTCTACAGAGTCAAGGAGGAAGCAGAAAGCATGGGTAACACCGGGAAAGTCAGTAGAAGTGAAATAGGAGGGAAGCGGGAAGGATAAAACCTCTAATCAAATGACATAGCCCTAGAGGATACGACATAAACTGGTGGTTAGTTTTTATGGGCTGGGTGATTTCATGGGCTAATGAGTAGATAAAAGATGGCGGAAGATTCGACTTCCAGTGAACCTTGAGCCTCTTCATATGCTCGCTGTGATATTAGCACTGTGATAAATGACACAACTACAGGCACCATGAAAGTTCAGAGGCTGATCGTAAAAGATCAAAAAGTGGGCGGCGGCCCAATTCCAGAAAATCTCTACCCCTTTTCCAAAATAACTCGAATAATTCTCCTACTCATTAGCCCATGAAATCACCCAGCCCATAAAAACTAACCACCCCATGTTCTGGGGCCTCTTGCCTTCTGAGATGGCCCACACTCTGTGAAATGTATTTCTTCTAGGGCCATTCCCTCCTTTTGAGACAGACTGCATTCTGTCTATGGAATGTGTATCTCTAAATAAATCCACTTCTTACCTATCACTTTGTCTCTTACGGAATTCTTTGTGCAAGGAGACATAAAGAATCTAAGCTTCATTAAGTCCTGAGACCAGGTGTGCAATTTCAATTAAAAGACAGTGGCTTTCCTGGTTGTTCAGTGGTTAAGACTCTGCACTCCCAATACAGGACACTTGGGTTCCATCCCTGGTCAGGAAATTAGATCCCTCATCCTGCTACTAAGGGCTTCCCAGGTGGCTCCTTGGTAAAGAATCTGCCTGCCAATGAGGGAGGCACAGGAAACGTGGCTATTGATCCCTCTGTCAGGAAGATCCCTTGGAAGAGGAAATGGCAACCCACTCCAGTATTCTTGCCTAGAGAATCCCATGACCGAAGAGCCTAGAGGGCTACAGTCCATGGGGCCAAAAAGAGTCAGACTCGATTGAGTGACTGAGCACACACTCACTCCCACATGCCACAGTGAAAATCTAACATGTGAGAATGAAAACTCCAGTGTGCTGCAACTAAGACCTGGAGCAGTCACATTAAAAAAAAAAAAAAAAAAAGGAGTGGGTTCAAGTTCCATCCTGGGGTTTTGCTGGGTTCAAGTCCCAGCGTGACTTGTGAGGTCATAAGCGTAGACTTGTTGGACTCAAAAGGACTTTTGAACACACTTGGTTCAGTCCTCACATGGATAGGATCCTCAAAGTGCTCGTTGCCTTGTTCTGCTCTGTCCATTTACAGGAACGAGTGGAAACTGTTAAGCCTAGAGTCTCTAAGATCTTCTGCAAGCCCCTGGGTTTCTAAGCCCAGATGGTAATTATATTGCATGTCAATCAGAGGAAATGAAATTCTATGATCAAACCAGATGTATAGCTGTTACCGAGACTCAACATACTGTTAGATGATTAGGTACTAAAAAACGGATCTTAATTCCTGATTTAGGAGAAGGTTTTGGGGCAAAAAAAAATGAGGAATCCAAATTGATGGCAACATTTGTAGCACCAGATGGGCATATGAGCTTACTGACTACACTCTCTGGTCTGAGGGACTCACCAGCCTGTTTGCAGAGATGGGTTAATGGCCCATTAAGTGAGCTGGACACGTTTTCACAGCCCACTCTGATGACATTGCTATATTCAGACACAGCATGGAGGAGCATCTGGAAAGTCCCAGATTGATGCCAAATTGATCTGTAAAGCTGGGCTTTGCATGGGGGAGGGAAGTCAATGAGCAAAGGGTCATCTGAATGTCTAGGATCAAAGATTAGTGAGCCCTACAGAAGGAAAATAAACAATTCATTCAGATTGTCATGTTTCTGCCTCTAAGGAATCCAGCCACTTCTGACCAAGAGACACTTGGGACCTATTTGCTTTGGGAGGTTCTGCCAGTATATCAGAGAGCCAATGTTAGTGGGCCAGCAGATGCGCAGCACAAAAGAAAAATGTGTTAGGAACTCCTAGGGCAAGTCAGGGGAGAAGGCGATGGCACCCACTCCAGTACTCTTGCCTGGAAAATCCCATGGACGGAGGAGCCTGGAAGGCTGCAGTCCATGGGGTCGCTAAGAATCAGACACGACTGAGCGACTTCATTTTCACTCTTCACTTTCATGCATTGGAGAAGAAAATGGCAACCCACTCCAGTGTTCTTGCCTGGAGAATTCCAGGGACGGGGGAGCCTGGTGGGCTGCCGTCTATGGTGTCACACAGAGTCAGACACGACTGAAGCAACTTAGCAGCAGCAGCAGCAGCAGCAGGGCAAGTCAACTACTAAGATTTTCTGTGTAATGAAGACAGAAACTACCAGAAGTAGTAACTCTTCTGCTGTTAATAGAGTTTTAGGGAATTTAAATAAGTTTCCCTAGATCTTTCTTGGCTTCCCTGGTGGCTCAGGGGTAAAGAATCTGCCTGCCAATGCAGGAGATACGGGTTTGATCCCTGGGTCTGGAAGATTGCCTGGAGAAGGAAATGGCAACCCCCTCCAGTTTTCTTGCCTGGGAAATCCCATGGACAGAGGAGCCTGTTGGGCTACAGTCTGTGAGGTCGCAAAGAGTTGGACATGACTGAGTAACTAAACTACTACAACAACAAAGCAGAACTTTCTTGGGAGTTACCTTCTTCTTGGTCACTAAAATAACTCGGTGAATCTAGCTTTTTTCTTCGTAAGCTGGTAGGGTAAGTATCATTCTCAATTAGCTGAAAGCCCAGGACTTTCCAATCATTTGGCTTGTGTGCTAGTCATTTACTTACCAAAATGATAGTCTAACAAAAAGGCAGGCATGCTTGGACCATTGCCCTGGAGGGAGAACAAATGAAATTCCTGATGAAGCCAAGGGTCCGGAAGGTCCTGGGAATATATTGGGATCCCATCATTTGGTGGAAGGATTGGGGTGGGGGCGGACAGTGACCCTTGCCTAAATATCTGAGTCCTCCCATCTTTCACAGAGAGGACATAGTCAAGGGTTGCAAGATTTGGAAGTGAGATGTGGTTGTCTCGATTCTAGGCATTTCATAAAACTTAAAAAAAAATAGGTTAAAAGTGAATATAAGCTAGAAACACCCAGGCAACCAGGTCCTCTGGGGGTCAACAGGCACTTGCAAGAGGTCATCCATCACTCTGAAGTGGGAACTGGCCATTTTCTTAGTGTTTTCCAGATCCCAGAGATTTAAGATGCTACGGAGAAATAGAAACTAGCTCCAAATTCCTTCCTGGCTTTGAAAGACACCTGTGCAAAACCTCTAAAGCATCTGCACCCGTTAGGAGACTAAAAGGCCTTGGAATGTTACAGTTTCCCTGTGCTTGCATGCGAAGTCATTTCCGTCGTGTCCAACTCTTTGTGACTCCACGGACTGTAGCCCATCAGGCTCCTCTGTCCATGGGATTCTCTCGGCAAGAATATTGGAGGGGGTTGCCATTTCCTCCTCCAGGGAATATTCCAGACCCAGGGTTCGAACCTGTATCTCTTTCATCTCCTGCATTGGCAGGCGGGTTCCCACTAGCACCATCTGGGAAGCCCTCCGGTTTCCACGGGACCTGTTTATTGAGTACTGCCCTGTGCCACACTGTACTGTGTGCTGGAGAAGCCCAGATTAATTGGCAAAGAAGCACCTAAGAGATAGCCCAGCAGATGCAAGTGATTGTCAGAGAACAAAGGTGCTAAGGGCTGGCTCAATTGGGGGCTGGTGGGGAATCAGCAAGGCATCCTCTCCTGAGTAGCAGTGAAGGGCTTATTGGCTGGGGGAGGAGTCGGAGGCATGAGCAAGATGGCAGGACAGGTTCTTGGAGCTGTGGGGAGGGAAGGGAAGCATGGATTTCCCAGGAACTATGGAAAGTGATGGGATCCCAGCAGAGAGGAGGCAAAAAGTGTACCTGCTGCCTGGGGAAAGCAGACGCTGGGAAGAAGAAAGGACATGGAGGTAAGAACAGGGAATCTTGGTTATCACTTGTGTTTGGAGGGGGCAGGAAGAGAAATGGGGCTCTAACAGGAGGCAGAAAAGGAAGAGTCAGAGTGGAGAAGAGAGCGGGGTTCACCAGAGAGGACGAGGAGGGGAAGCCTGCACATTGGCGAAGGCTTCTGTGGTTAGAAACTGCTGGTGACCTTGGAGATTGGCTAAGGAGTTAAGGCGGGCTTCCCAGGTGGGGCAGCGTTAAAGAATCTGCCTGCAGTGCAGGAGACACGGGTTCGAGTCACGGGGTAGGGGAGGTCCCCTGGAGAAGGAAATGGCAACCCACACCAGTATTCTTGCCTGGAGAATCCCATGGACAGAGGAGCCTGGCGGGCTACAGCCCATGCGGGCAGATACCACTGAGCAACTGAGCTCGAGCACAGCAAAGGGGCGAGGCAACTGTGAGGGGGTCCAAGTTGCAAATGGGGATACTCTTCCAAAAACAGGACAACAAAGGGAAGGAAAGAGCAAGTGGGAGATGGGAAAAAAGAATTTCCAGCAGGAAAATCAGTGATACACAGGAAGAGGGAAGAAGGAGCAGAAGCACAGATCCTGAGGTGACAATAAGGAGGCTGGAGGGAACCTGCCCTGGTGGCCTCTGTCATCTTACAATTGGCACCCAAGGTCAAGGTGTCCCGGGAGCCGGAACATCACAGTGCTTCACAGTCAGGCATGATGTTTGCTCTCGACAAGTTACCTAAATTTGTGGAAAAAAAGAAAAAACTAGTGCAGCCTCAGTGTTATCCTTACAGTTGAGCTCCAAATACTTTTTTTTCTATTGTAAAATCCAAATACCATCAAATTTACACTGGAACCATTTTTAAGAGTACATCTCAGTGGCATTAAGTACATTCACTTTGTTGGGTTACCATCAACCCTTGCTCCCATCTCTAGAAATTTTTCGTTCTCCCAAACTGAAACTTGGTATTTATTAAACACTAACTCCCCTCTCCCTGTTTCCCCAGCTCTTGGCAGCCCCATTCTACTTTCTGTCTCTGAGTCTTGACTGGTCTTGAACTGCAGGTAAGTGCAATCCTACAGTATTTGTCGTTTTGTGACAGCATACATCTTCAGGGCTCATCCATGATGTAGCCTGTATCACAATTCCCTTCCTTTTTAAAAGCTGCATAATATTCCATTGTCCGCATTGACCATGTTTTGTTTATCCATCCGTCTCTCGTCGGTCATTTGAGTCTTTTCTACCTTTTGACTATCGTGAGTAATGCTGCCATAAACATGGGTGTACACATATCTTCATGCTTCTTGGAGTGGGAGATATAGGGTTGCAGTTAAAACTTGTGATTTAGGAATTGTGTACAACTTTCAGTCTTTGTCAAGAGTGTGACAATGATGAGATTATTCCTTTATCAGCTCCTTCACTGGTTTACCTGTGAACTACCGGTCTGCTCTGTTGACTGAGACCACGGGAAAGTGTTTTGTTTTGGGTCAAATTTTAAGCCTCTCTGGCCTGCACAGAAAAGGCATGTGGGTCTTCTGTGTTCTAGCCAAATCCAGCTTGCCTCAATTCTTTACATGCCACTCCCCTCCCCCCAAAAGGCATTTGCGCATGTGCGCTCCTCCCCCACTCTGTGCCTCCCTCATTACCTGGGCACCTGGGCTCACTCCCTGCCTCTTTGACCATCTTAAGGTCTCCTTAGAGGCTTCAGTTCCTCCCAAAGCCCCCTCCACCGCTCTAGACTAGGTTGGGGTCCACTGCTCTTGCTTCCCCATTGCTCAGTAATTACTCTCAGGAAAGGATTGTGGGTTCTTCTCTCCCACTATCTGTCTGATCGCCTTGGGGCCCTTGGTCTAGCCCAGTGCTTGGCGCATAGTAGGTGCTTGGTGCATAGTAGGTGCTCAGAAAACCCACAATGACTGGAGGAGGAGAATGGATGAATTTGAATGGGTTCTCGGGATGCTTCTTCATGATTTCATGGTTATTACTGTTCAGAAAACAGGCTCGAAAGCCACTGAGGTGGCATGGGAGGAGCGTGGTGCTTTGGTGGGTCAGGGGGCTGTGTCTGTTCATGTCTGTGTGTCAGCCCAATGTGAGTACTTGGTTTCTATATTTGTACACTTGCCTCAAGGGACAGGAGGGAAAAGGTGGCTCTTAAGATTGAGGAGTTCCAAACATGACATCTTTTGAAAGGAGTTCTCTTGACTACAAAGAAAAAGTAATCGAGTTATATTGGATTTAGTAGGAAAGGAATAACTATTTAAACGGTAATGAAAGCAGTGGAGAAAGCAGCTGACTTAGTGAAATTTAGTGCTCAAATAAATACAAGACAGCACGTAGGTGTTCACTGTAGAATTGTCTATAACATCAAAACTGGAGGACAACTTACATGCTCAGCAGGAGGGATTGGTTAAGCCAAGTATACTTAAAATAATGCTAATAACGGGAAACTTATCTTGGTATAAAACAGCAAGTGAAAAAACTAAGATTTTTTTCTCTGACCGGTGAGATTAAAGGTGACTTTAATTTTTTCTTTTCATAGTTCTTGGAATTTGCCAAATTCTCTAGAATGAGTGTGAATGCTTTTAATAATAGGAACAAAACAGCACCCTGGGTGGGTCTTTACTCAAATGTGGAAACGTGGGACAATGACGGTTTGATTTCAGAAGCTGCTCAAGTCCACGTGTGTTTCTTAGGGACCATCCCACACTGGGAGAGTCACGTGACCTGGGCGGGGAGGGGAAGACAGGGTCCAAACTCCTGGACCTACCTCGAGGCTGAAGCTGTCAAGAGTGGGGCGGAGCTTCTCTCTGCAGACCAGACAGTCCTTCTGACAGCTGCTGGACACGCTGGAGAAGAGGCTGAGCAGCAGGAGGTCACAAAACAGGATTTTCATGGTGCAGGAGCTGGAAGCCAGACGCTAAAACACAAGTGAGGGTGGGCACCGTTAGCACAGCCCTTCTCTGGGGGCCGGTAGGAGCTGGAGACCCTCGTCCAGGGCACAGTGCCCTGGATTCCACTTCCCAATAGGGGTTGGATGGTCAAGGGCACAGGTGGCCCAGCCTGTTTGCCAGGGGTGATGTTCACGCACAGGCACATCTGGGTTCTGGGATGGGGATGGGGAAGCAGGCACACCTGTTACTCCTGCTATCCAACTGGCCTCCACGTGCATGAGGGCTTCCAGGGAGCTGCAGGCCCCACTTGCAAGGCCCACTTGTGGCCTTGAGACAGCCCCTCCCAGTCTCACTTTTCACAGCTCTTAATGGGAAACACTGGTACCTGCCTTGGCCCAGGGCTGTTGCAAAAATGAGATCCATAAGAAATGTTTTGCAGAGTATGAGATGTGTAACATAGGAGATTTATGAATGACTCATCCTCCCCTGCCTTGGCCAGGAATGCCCTGCAGCCCCAAATTCACTCTTCTGGGAAGCATCTGCTAGGTTTCTTGTCTGTTTCTCCTCCTTGATGGGAGCCAGCTCTCTGCACACAGAGCTGATATGTTCAGCTTGTTATTCTGTGCAAAGCACAGGGCCAGGCAGATGGAGTCATTTATTGAAAAACGACCAAAGAGACTATTCTAAGGTAATAGCACCAATGATTATGAGTTAGATCAGTCATTTATATTCTTTATGTAGGATTGCCTCAAGGAAATGCAGTTCTTCCTGTTTCCCTTTAGACTTATCCTGTGATCGAGTCTCCTGCATCGGAAAGCTATTTTCTTGGACCGCATCACTTTGGGTCCCTGTAGAATCAACTTTATTTGGAGGGTTAAATGGAAAGGGGAATGAGGGGACTTTCTGGAAATGTGAAATGTTCTTGATTGAGGTGTAGGTCACAGGGGTGTATACGTTTGCTAGAAATTCACTGAATTGTACATTTAGATTCTGTGTGTTTCCTTGTATATAAATTTTACCTTGAGTATTCAGCATAGAAAAACAAATAATGGCCTTTATTACTTTTTAATTAGACTACACTGAGACAATGTATAAGCCTCACTATTCAAATGCAGTCTGCAGACCAGCAGCATCTCCTGGGATCTTGTAAGCAAAACAGAATTTCGGTCCCTACCCCAGATCTACTGAATCTGGATCTGTCTTTTTAGTAAGATTCTCAGGTGATTTGTATACATGCTTAGAGTTTGAGAAGCAGAGGTAGAAAATAGGTGTGCGATGGCACTAGTCAGTGGGAGGAGGAGGGGGGGTGATCCGTGGCCACTGGCCATGCACGGAAACCATGCCAGCTCTTCCTGGGCATCATCCAAGCTTTTCATACCAAGAGTATGGCGACTGAATCAATGGTCAATGCTTGTTAAGTTATTGAGGTGACATCTGAGATGGGTTTTGAATAATGAGTGAGGTTGCCACTAGCTGTCTATTTTTCACGTGGCAGTGTATATATTCAATCCTAGTCTCCCAATTCATCCCTCTTTCCCCTTCTCCCCTGTGTCTGCCTGTCCACTCTCTACATCCACATCTCTGTTTCTGCCCTGCAGACAGGTTCATCTGTACCATTTTTTTAGATTCCACATATATGCGTTAATATAGGATATTTGTTTTTCTCTTTCTGACTTACTTCACTCTGTATGACAGACTCAAGGTCCATCCACATCTCTACAAATGACCCAATTTTTGTAATGGCTGAGTAATCTTCCATCATATACATGTACCACATCTCCTTTATCCATTCATCTGTTGATGGACATTCAGGTTGCTTCCATGTCCTGGCTATTTGAAACAGTGCTGCAATGAACATTGGGGTACATGTGTCTTTTCTCAGGGCATATGCCCAGTACTGGGATTGCTAGATAATGTGGTACCTGTGTATCGCACAGGGAGCTCAGGTCAGCGCTCTGAAGACCTAGAGGGGTGGGATGGGGGTGGGGTGGGAGGGAAGTTCAAGAGGGATGGAATATATGTATACCTATAGCTGATTCACTTCATTGTACAGCAGTGACTGACACAACATTGTAGAGCATTGTACTCCAGTTATCACAAAAAGAGTCTGCCAAGAGGACAGAGAAGACGCAGGGAATGACTTTCCAAAGCCATAGGGACTTCCACAGTGGTCCAGTGGTTAAGAGTCCACGCTGCCAATGGAGGGGGTACGGATTTGATACCTGGTCAGGGAACTAAGATCCCACCTGCCACACGGCTGAAAGATAAACAAACAAAAAGCAAAGACATAGAGGAAGGGAGAACACAGCATGGGTGGGAGGGGACGGTGAGCAGGCAGCCTTGCTGGGGCTGTCTTCCTAAGGGAAGCCCCTTCTGAAAGAGAGGCCCATTCCAGGTGAACCAGGGTCATGTTTGCCATCTACAGGGTTCACCCTCTACCCTGCCGGTTGGGAGGTCTGTGCTAATGAACTTGAACATGTATTCAAATGTTGTTGTTGCTTAGTTGCTAAGTTGTGTAACAGACTGTCTTTTCAAATGAATATGCCTCATATGCATCTTTCTCCTATATCTCAGGGGATAGTACCTTAGTTGAGATTTATTACTTTGGTTATTGTGATCACCCTCTAATTAGTCTACCCAATGATCCAGCCTCCCACCAAGCCATCTCCACGTCTGATGATTCCCTCATTCTTTAATTCTCTGATCCCCCATGGGACTCAGCCCAACTCCCACCCAGCTCTCTGGCTTCAGCTCCTGTCATTCAACCTTGAATCTCCTCCAGTCCTCGTGAGTCACACATAATTTCCAAATCTATCAGGTCCCTTCATGCCTCTGTGTCTTGGTCCCTGCTCTTCCTTCTGCCCAGAATACCCATCTCTAGCTCACACTTCACACGGAGTTGTCCCCTGGGGGAAGCCCTCCCTGGTCTGAGTTAGATGAGTCTCCTCTGTGTGGCATTGTGAGGTTACATCAAGGAGAGAAGAAGTGAGCCCTGGAGACCTGTCCGTCAAACAGGCACAACAGACCTACGAGATGGGGTTGCTAGGATTCCTGTTTTCTTTTAAAAAAACTTTAATTTTATAATTGATTAACAATGTTGTGATAGTTTCAGGTGTACAGCACAGTGATTCACTTATATGTATTCTGGATTCTTTTCCCCATGTAGGTTATTACAGAATATTGAGTAGAGTCCCTTGTGCTATATAGTATAGTGTGTATATGTTAATCCCAGCCCCCTGGTTTATCCTCCCGCCCCCGCCACAGCCTTTCCCCTTTGGTAACCATAAGTTTGTTTTCTGTGTCTGTGAGTCTGTTTTGTAAATAAATTCATTTTGTATCCTTTATTAGATTCCACATATTAGTGATATCATATAATTTGTCTTTCTCACTTAGTATGATAATCTATGTTGCTGCAAATGGCACTATTTCATTCTTTATGATTGAGTAATATTCCATTATATATATATGTATCGCTGCTTGTTTATCCATTCATTTTTCCACGGACATTCAGGTTGCTTCCATGTCTTGGTCATTGTAAATAGTGCTGTATGAACATTGGGGTGCATGTATATTTTTGAATTATGCTTTTTTTCTGGATACATGCCCAGGAGTGGGATTGCAGGAGCATATGGTAGCTCTACTTTGTTTAGGTTTTTTTTAAATGGAGGGATTTGTCTTTTCTCATCTTCTCATCACTGCAGACTGCCTGGGTCTGCAAAATCCCACATCTGCAACTCAGCCCCTCAGGTTCTCATCTGTAAAACCGGGATAGTAAGAGTAACCATCTTATAGGATGATTAATGGGTTGATATCTTTAAATATCAACCTGGCACAGTTAAAACAGCACCCAGCACAGAACAAGTATAATAAAAGTTTGTCAAAGAAGGAGCCCAGGACATAGCCTTCACTCTGTAATACTATTATTGTCTGCCGTTTGGCACTTAGCACTCTACACTGTAAGCTTGGACTTACGTGTCTATTTCTCCCACTGGGCTGTGACTTCCTGAAGGGCAGAAATCATGTTCTATGGTTATCTGAATTTCAAGCACCCAGCACAGGGCCAGGTGCTTAGGAGGTGCTCAAGAAAGTCTGATAGATGACAGTGGAGTGTCTCAGGAGTGCCTATTCTTCACAAATAAGAGTTGGGGAGTGTTTAGGAGGCTCCCCCACTTCCCTGGGAGCCTGGGATGCTCAGGCATAGAAGCCACTTCAGGACCTGCCTGACAAATCACTGTGCTGAGTCACTCAGTCATGTCCTACTCTTTGTGACCCCATGGACTATAGCCTGCCAGGCTCCTCTGTCCATGGGGATTCTCCAGGCAAGAATACTGGAGTGGGTTGCCATGCCTTCCTCCAGGGAATCTTCCCAACCCAGGGATCAAACCCAGGTCTCCTGCAGTGCAGGAGGATTCTTTACCGTCTGAGCCACCAGGGAAGCCCATGGCCTGACAAGTTTCTGGTAGTTAATTGTTCCACTCCAGGTGGGAGGGCTAGGAACAAGTTTTGCTCCAGAGCAAAGCCAGATGCCATCCAAAGCTGGAACCCCATGCATGTTCTGGAAAAAGACTAGTTGCCAGTGTCTGGGAGGCATGGTTGGGATGGTGCTATGTGCTAAGTCTGCAGTGGTGCAACCTGTTGGTAGACAAGCAATGAAGACTCATCACCACTTATAGGCTCTTTTGAAGAGAATATATCTTTTGAGTTCCAAACAGTCACCATATCAGCAAAGGTCTCAAACTGCTTGGTTACATCCTTTGTTTAATTTGGTAGTTGCCTTTAAGCTTCTCATTCTACTCAGTTTCATTCTGGGCGGAGAGACAGTTGAGTCTTTGTTCAGCATGCTATGTTCTCTATGGCCACATGGTGGCAGTGTCCCTACGTCACAGAAGGAAGGGAAAAGCCGGAAGAAAAAGGACCTTTGCCTTTCCTTCCTAATACAAAATTGCAATCCGTAATGTTTGCATAGGCTGAGCTGATAAGTTGTGACAGATGTTAATGAAATGCTCTCCTGCTGAGGTTTTTCATGAACTTCATTAAATGTGGCAACTTGCGCATTCAGCAAATGTCTGGCGGATTGACTGTTACTCCTTATCTCAAATTCTGGGTAAATGGGTTTTTAGGATGAGGTAAGGAAAGATGAGCCCCTGGGACATTGAGCATGTGTTCCATTCCATACCTTTCTTGCATGGGAAACTGTTTGGCCCTTGGGGAAACCTTATCAAATCTACTTGGGGTTAGCCCAGTCCTCACTCTGATCCTTGGTACACCAACCTTTCATGTGTCACCTCTGAACTCCCTACTCAACCCTCCAAGTCCTATCCCTTGCTATTATTTATTTTAAATTTTAATTTATTTTTCAGAAATAAGAAAACCGTTTTTTAAAATTCAGCTAGTTCTCTTATTCTACTCCCCCAGGCTAATCAAGGTATGTGATTAATAATATTATCTTAAAATTGCATCCTGGGTGTTTCACTTAAGTGTTTCACTTAAGTTTAATGAAAAACACTTGGTAGCAATTGAGTGCTGGGGAGGCGTGATTGGTTATTATCCTTGTTTATGAGTTAGCATTAGTTTAAAGAGTAGCTGATGCTGGAGGCTAAAGTTTTTATTTCTTTTTTGTAACAATGTTCCATCCAGGACTTCCCTGGTGGGCCAGTGGTTAAAGGCTCCATGCTCCCAAGGCAGGGGATGTAGGTTTGAGCCCTGGTCAGGGAAGTAAGGTCCCATAGGCTGTATGGTGTGGCAAAACAAAGTTCCGTCCATACTGAAACAGAAAGATTGATGAATGTCAGTGGGCATTTAGCAGTAAAAGAAGCCGAAAGCCAGAGATTGCTACCCATTACTTTTAACAAGTGACGCCACTGTTTAATGAAAAATCTTTACTCAGTGCTATTCATTCTGCTCTGCAATTCAAAGAATCCTAAAAATTGGAGTTACCACACAGTCCAAACTTACAGGTGGTTTCTGGTATTTAAATGAGATTAAAATAAATAAAAGCTCAAAATATATGTAATTATTCTCATAAAGGGTCTTGTTTCCCTGGTGGCTCAGATGGTAAAAAATCTGCCTGCAATGCTGGAGACCCAGGTTTGAGCCTTGGGTTGATCCCCTTGGGAAGATCCCCTGGAGAAGAGAATGGCTACCACTCCAGTATCCTTGCCTGGAGAATTCTATGAACAGAGGAGCCTGGTGGGCTACAGCCCATGGAATTGCAAAAAGTCAGACACAACTGAGCGACTAGTATATATTCTCATAAAGGGGACAGCACTTTGTTGCTTTGGGTAATCCTCACAACCCTTGTACAACTGTGTTCTAGGTTAACACTTTTTTGAGAAATTGTAACAACATCTGTGTGCTTTCTTTGTAGCTGTGTGTCAGTTAATGCCAAGAGCAATGTAGACGAGTAATTGATTAATTTCTGAGTTACGTTTATATTTGATCTTTGCATTTTGTAATTGTGTGACTTTGGGCATGTTTCACCTTTGAGAGCCTCAGTCTTCTCACCTGCCAAATGGGGGGAACAACCGATTTGTTGTGATTGTTGTTTTTAACTGTGCAATAGAGACTGTCAGTAAATAAGATTTCCCTGAATGTGTCTAAATTTTACATGGTTTGTCTTCACTTTGTGAACCAAACTCAGCTAACACTTCCTTATGGGGATGGTATGCATCTGAACATCTTGTATTTAGTAAAGAAATGTTTAATTACCTTTTATTTCAGCCACAGCACTCTTTATAAAGATAAAATACCACTGTGTTTAGCTTTAATCTATTTAATCTATTTGTTTGTAATCATGCTTCCAAGGGCAATATAATTAGTTGCTTATCTGTTTGGAGGATTACGTATGAAGCTTTAGCGGAAGCTAAAAGCTAATTGAGTTTTGTCTTATGACCTATGAGAAAGCCTGTAATTTTAGTGCTTTTAGTGGAGAAGGCAAGAGGGACTAGGTTTTCTGCTAGAGGCATATCTCCCTCCATCCTTCTCATCAGCCACATGTATGAATGTTCTTGCTGGTAACAAAAGTTTTATATTCTTACACAGTCCTGTAAAGCATTAGTTGCTCAGTCGTGTCTGTCTCTTTGCCACCCTGTGGACTTTATAGCCCACCAGGCTTCTCTGTCCATGGGATTTCCCAGGCAAGAATACTGGAGTGGGTTGCCATTCCCTTTTCCAGGGGATCTTCCTGACCTAGGGATGACCTAGGGATCAAACCTGGGTCTCCTGCATTGCAGGCATATTCTTTACCATCTGAGCCACCAGGGAAGCCCAATACAATCCTATAATCTAGGGTTAATATTATCCCCTCTTTGAGAGGAACATATGTTTATAGAGGTTAACAACTTACTTAAGATAATCCAGCTTATAAAAAAGCCAGGACTTAAACTCAGGTATTTTGACTCTACAACATGTTCTGGGAAACCATAAACTCCACATGCTGGTCCTGCTTTGGGAAGGTTGACAAATTCTGGTGGCATTTATTGGGATGGTCTCCGTTTGTATTTAACAGTAATCATATTATTATTATTATATTTAGCACGCTCCTCTGTGCCAGGCACTGTCTTGATGGCTTTGTAAGCATCCATCCTATGGGGTAAATGTTATTGCCCCCATTTTACAATTGAGAAGACTGAGGCTTGAAGAGGCGAAATAACTTGAAGTGGCAGAACTGAGACCCCAACACATCTGATTTCCAAGCTCATCCTCTCATCAGACGTTTCACTGATCTTGGCAAGGGGGCTTCCCTGGTGGTCCAGTGGTTAGGACACTGATTCCATTACAAGGGCATGGCTTTGATCTCTGGTTGGGCGATTAAGATCTCACATGCTACACAAGTTGCGTGACCAAAATAAGAAAAGAAACAGGATTTTGGTGGTTTTCTGTCTTTTCCTGCAGGTAAATTCGTTGCAAGGAGCTCCATTTGTCCTGAACTCTGGGTGTCCCTCTCTCATGATACACCTTTTTTTGTTTTTGTTTTTCTAACTGGAGAATAATTGCTTTAAATGTTACATTGGTTTCTGCGGCACACTCTAATCAGTCGTAATTATTTATATCTCCTCTCTCTCTTGAGTGTGTCTTCTGTTCTCCCCCACCCCATCCCACCCCTCTATGTCGTCACCGAGCACCAGGCTGGGCTCCCTGTGCTATTCAGCAGCTTCCTACTAATTATCTATTTTACACATGGTAGTGTAAATATGTCATTGCCACTGACACCCTCTTTATTGCTGCCTGTCCCCAGTTCCTGAAGGGGTTTTTCATTGCCCACCAGCACGAGGGTTTGTCGTCTCATTTCTTTAACCCATAGCAACCCCGACTCCTACATTGAGCTTTTGCTTATTCACCAGTTATGACTGAATCCCTTTTATTTCTTTTCTTCCTCTAATAGACTTACATCCAAAAAGGTTCCTCCTCTGCTTCTAAATTCCCACCTGGAAAGAGAGTGGGAGGTGGGTGTAGAGAAGGTGGAGGGCTAAGCATGTCCCCACCCCACACAGACCGGGTGTGCTGGAGCTCATGGGCAATGAATGAACAAGAGCCCTGTGCCTTGGGAGGAAGAGGCCTGGGTTCCAGCTCCAGCTCTGCACTCACCTTTGGGATCTTGAGCTTTGAGTGCTTAGTCATGTCTGACTCTTTGTGACCCCGTGGACTGTAGCCCACCAAACTCCTCTTATGGGATCTTGAGCAAGGCCCTTTCTTTCTCTGGGGCTCTGTTTACCCTTCTCCAAAAAGAGGCAGTTGGATTAGATGGTCAATATTAATATTTTTGATTTTATAAGTGGCCAGATATTTGTTACAACAGCCCACCTGGGGCTCAGAGCAGAGATGGACCCATTTTCTTTTTTCTTTTTAAATGTTGCTTGTTTATTTTTGGCTGTGCTGGGTCTTCATTGCTTTGAGGGCTTTTTTCTAGTTGCGGCCAGCAGGGGCCACCGCCTAGTTGCGATTGCGAGTTTCATGTTGCAGTGGCTTCTGTTGAGAAGCTCGGGCTCTAGGGCTTGCAGGCTTCAGTAGCTGCGGCTCCCAGGCTCCAGAGCACAGGCTCAGCAGTTGTGGCACACTGGCTTAGCTGTTCTTCAACATGTGGGAACTTCCCTGATAAGGGATCAAACCTGTGTCTCCTGCATTGGCAAGTAGATTTGTTACCACTGAGCCACCAGGGAAGCCCCTCTTTTCTTTTTTTAAAGTTTTTTATTTTTTAAATTTAATTTTATTTATATTATTTTAAAATATTTTGGCTGCCCCCTGACCAGGGATTGAACCCAGGTCCCAGAAGTGAAAATGCCGAGTCCTAATCACTGGACCACCAGGGAATTCCTAAGAGGCGCATTTACTGTCAGTGGTGTCGCAAAGGTGGAAAGGTGTCATCACTCTTGTCTTGGATCTTCCTGATTCTGGCCTGTGGTTCCCTATATAAAAAATAAATGTTTTTTTCCCCCATCGCTTTTACAATAAAATCACTTAATCTTCCTTTCAAAAACATTAGAAAATACAGATCAGCAAAAGAACAATGGATACAGATCAGTGTGCATGTGTGCCCACTTGTGTCTCTTTGCGACCCCATGGTCTGCAGCCCACCAGGCTCCTCTGTCTATGGGATTTTCCAGGCAAGAATACTGGAGTGGGTTGCCATTTCCTCCTCCAAGTTTTCTTCCCCACCCAGGAATCTAACCCCTGTCTCCTGCATCTCCTGAATTGCAGGTAGAGGTGGACTCTTTACCACTGAGCTACAGGGGAAGCCTAGTACCCTTTTTTTCCTCCCAGTATTTATTTGGCTGTACCAGGTCTTATTTGCAGCATGCAGACTTTTAGTTGTGGCATACATTCAGGATATATTTCCCTGACCAGGGGTGGAACCCAGGCCCCCTGCATTGGGAGGGGGAGCCTGGAGTCTCAGCTACTACACCACCAGGGAAGTCCCAAGACCAATAATCTTCAAATGTCTTTAACTTTATACCTCAAGCAATCAAACCGTTTTGAGCAAATCTTCCCAATTTATTTGTTACCTACATTATAATACCCACTAAAGTGCAAATTAAGAAAGATAAGATAGCCACATAAAAAAATTCAATGTGTTTTCCAAAGCCTGCTGGACTGTTGGGCACACACACCCCTTTCAGAGACCACCAGCCTGGACCCATTAATAGTGAGCGACATTGGCCAGGAGCTGAGGACAAGCTGCCTGGTCTGTTTTCCCAGGCACTCAGCACTGCGGGCTTGCATCAGGAATCCAGGCACGTTTCTCGGCTGAATGAATGAAACGATGAATGGGGACTGGGTGGAGGGGTGGAGAGTGAGCTACGGGGAGGCTGGCTCCAAGCCTGGGTGGCTAGGCAGAGCCCTGGGTGTGTGTGGGTGATCCGCTGACATTTTCACCAAGACCCAGACTCCTTGGGGGCCAGCTCCACACATCACTCACCCAGTCAGTCCCATCAGAGCTGGTGATGCTGTGTATCTGCAACACTGAGGCATCATCCAGTATTTGAAAAATCTCGGGATCATAGAAAATCAACACCCAACGTGATCATAGACTATCTAGGAAGATGCCCAGAAAACCGGCTTGCCCCCCGAATAGGCATGCCATAAATCTCACAGCTAGTTTGTGTTTAGAAGGAAAGTGGCATGTTGGTGACTAGGAGGACCTAAAGGCATTCAAATAGAAGTGTGATGAGCTCCCAGCCATTCAAGCCATGAAAGCTGTTGTTACTCCTGTTCTCTAGCCAGATTCTTATCAGGTAGATTTCCTTCATGGGAGCTGGAGCTTGTGGGGTGTGTGTGGGTCTCGCTGAGTATGGATAAAAGTATAGAAAACTCATCCCAGATCTCCCATCCCTACTGTGTGTGTGTGTGCACATTAGCATGAAATAGACATATAGATAAGTTTAGCTCACTGTCTGGCATACAGTAGGTTTCAATACATGTACATTCCTTTGCCCTCTTTTTGTGCCTTTGTCCTGGCGGCCACCTCCACATCCCTCTCCCCTTGGGTCATCCAGATTCTATCTCCTTCCCTGACCGGCTTGAAATCCTGGACTCTCTGAGAAAGCGCTCCTTCCTCCAAATTCCTACAGCGCTTGCTGTCTGGACTACGAAATTTAGGACTTAATTACACCCAGCCTTGCATCGTCCTCAAATTCTTTCACTGTGTGTTGCTTCATCCCCACCCCCTTAGTTTGTGAGCACCCCAGGTTCGTAGAGAGCCGTGCACTGGAGCCAGCAAGGCTGGCTCGGTCCTCTCTCGGCCACATCCTGAAACAGATTATTTAACCTCTCAGCTTCAGTTTCTTCGTCTGAGCCATGGAGATAATGACACCATCTCTCATTGCTGTTGCCGAGGATAATGGGTGTGAAAGCGTTAAGATGTAAATCGCTGTGTGAATGTAAAGGCTGTTATTACCACCTCTGATGGATCGACCTCTGCTTGGTGGAGCATAATAAATACTTGATTGATTGAATACAGAATAGCTTCGCGACAGCTCCTGTCTTGGGCTCCAGAAACACTGCTTTGCACCTGATCCTGCAATTACTCCCTTTTTTTGATAATGCTAAATCTGCATCCTCTAAATCCCCTGTACCCTCAGCCTTCAGCTGATAAAGCCAGGGAGGACGGAACTGCACCCAAGGACCCTGCAGCTGCATCAGAGCGCCCTCAACAGGCAGCACATGGAACCGTGGAAGCTGTTCCTTCTACCAAGGTGATGGCTGGGGGGACAGTCTTTCCAAGGACCCTCCCCCACAGAAGACTCAGCTAGTCCAAAGGAACGCGAATGCTTTTTGTGAAAGGTATTGCAGCATCATCGGTGGAAGGGTGCAGACCTTTTTCCCTGCCACACTTGAGAAAGAGGAGCGTGCCTGCAGCAGCCACCCACAGGCAGGCAGAGAGCAGCAATTTCCTTGGGAGGTTTTGAGGAGAAGCCAGGCAGTCACCCGTTTCCCACCCCCCGCCCCCCAGCCCCAAACCTTCTATGTTGAAAACTCCAGTTTCGGCTTGCTGGCAAATGCCATGCAAAGCTCATCTTTTGTTAGTCTGCCGAACAATGTTATTGGTTATAATTGGGGCAATTATGGGCTGCTCGAGGAAGCGAAACACAGATGTTGAAACCCAGGATCAGGGTATTCAAGTCCAAAGCTGCTTGCTTTAAATAGTCCATTTCCCGAATCATCCTGACTTACTTGAAATTCCCCCAGAACTTGGCCATGTTCAGAATGAGATGCGGGAGGATAAAGATGGGTAGCGGTGGGAGGGGAAAGCCAGACCCACAGGGAGAGAGACGCACAAAGACAGAGGAAAAGGAGGCTGAGCGAGAGCCAGAGTTTGGATGAGTTCTGAACGTCATTTTCGCAGGACCCCAGCAGAAACCTTTAGGTGGCAGAGATGGGTAGGAGGAGGAAAGATGCAAAAAAGAGAACAGACTTCCGAAAGAATGAGGGACTGGAGACCAAGGTCAACCCTTCGGAAATACACAGCGGAATTCACACACAGCGACCGTGATCGGCTGGGTACTGGTCAAGCCCAGGGCAGGCTCCGACTCTTCCCCACATCACCACTAGCGATTTGTATTCGGTGCCGAGGGGAGCAGGGTTCCCTCGGGATGAAAAAGCCAAATCGCAATCGAGTTCAGTGATATGTTGAAAAGCAGCCTGCACTCACTGTGAAAGGAAGTCATCACAGAGAGAAACCCCTCCTAAAGTGTGCCTGGAGGGGTAGGTCGGGAGTGGGGGACGCTTTCGAAGGGTTGCCTTGCAAGGCAAGCCCCCGCCCCACCCCGCCAGTGCCTGCCGCTCCCCTAACCTCACTTCTACAACCACCTCTTCGCCGCAGACAAGTGACAAAGTGAGGACCACACCTGGAGAATGGAAACTTTTCCAATCCTTTCCAAGTTCAGCTCTTCTTCTGCATCTCTCTTCAGAATAAAAGCCTTAGCCCTCCCCTCCACCTCTACCCTCCGCCCTCACCCCCATGAGAGCACGGAAAAGATGAATGAATAATCTAAAGGGAGGCCAGCAGCATCTACACTGGACAAAGGAGAGGGGCTGGGGAGACAGCCTTGCCGCCCGCCCGCCAGTCCGCCACTTCCCCAGGCTCCCAGCAGCGTGTCTTGGGGCGGAGGGCTTCGCGCGCAGTCGCCTACCTGCGAGCTGTCAGTAACCGGGCTCCTCCGGGTGTGAGGCTCCGCTGTGTCAGCCACACCGGCATATATATCCTCCCCCAACACGCACAGCCCTCCCCTTCCCTGCCCACCTCGATGACACATACACACGGCTGACCCCCTTAATCAAGCGAGCAGCAGAACCTACAGTCCCTCCTGGCTGTTCCCCGCCCGCCTTGGCTCTGTGCTCAGACCTGTGACATCTCAGGCTCCCCATCAGGCCACCCCCCAACTGCTTTACCTGGACGCTGCTCAGCCAGGATCCCACAGCTGCTTCTGCTCTGCTTCCAGAGGCGCTGGGAGGACTGACGGGGAGCTCTGGCAAGTCAGGAAGAAAAAAAAAAAAAAAAGCCTCCTGGTGACAGTGACGAGGCAGACCCCAGTCCTGGAGTCTCCTTGAGCAACCTTTTCTCCTGAAGAATGAAGAAGCTGGAGTGGGCAGAAGTCGGGGGAGCTCCCACTGACAAAGACAAGCCCAGAGCTGAGTTCAGATGAGTCCCCTCCTGCTGTCACTGCCCCGCAGGCAGCCACAACTAGGCCGCTGGAGGGAATGGCCACACTTGCTTTGAGGGGGGGCCCAAGGGTGCCTTCCAGGTGCTCACAGTGGAAGGTGCTGAGATACGAGACTCAGCACTTCATGCCTGAGATTCTGATTAGAGCGAGTTCTCTCTGTGAACCTCAGGTTTCCTCCTATGAAGGGGGAAAGTCAAATACCTCCCAGGATGGCTGTGCGGGTAGAAAAACACGATAATCTTTGTATTTGGAATCTAAGACACCTTTAATAAAGGCAAGTTCTGCACACTCTTCATCTCTTCCCATGGAATCAGACCAACTGAATCTGAAACTCCCTCTGCCAACAGCTTACTCTCACAACAGAGTGCTTTTAAACCTGCTGCTACACATAAGGGTGTTGCCACCCGAGCACCTGCCCTGCAGCATGCAGCTTCTTTCCCTTCTCTGTGTGAAAAGAGCTCGTGGTCAGCCCATGAGGGCTCCTCGGGCAAGAAGGAGGTCATGGTGTAATTCACCTGCTGCCAGGAAAGAAGATTGTGAAGGACAGGGGAGCCTGGTCTGCTATAGTCCATGGGGTTGCAAGGAATTACAGACTGAATGACAATAGCAGCCTAGGCAGGGAATGTTTCAATTCTGCAGGCCGGTGTGCAGCCCTCCTTTCCCAGCTGCAGGTGAATTACACCATGACTTCCTCCTCGGCTGTCCCAAGAAGATCCACAAATAATCCAGAATCCCAGGGTTCGAGCCTAGTGCTGCAAGGATCTTCAGCACTCTCTCATGTAGTGAGTCTGGGTCTTGCATCGACCTGAGACTGGATGCAGAAGCATTAAAGAAAGCATCTGCTCTGACTGCTAATGGGTACAGGGTTTCTTCTGGGGGCGATGGAACCGTTCTGGAATTAGATAGGGCTGATGTTGCACAACCTGGTGTATATACTAAAACCTCCACTGAATTGTGTGCCTTAAAACAGTGAACTTTATGTTATATGAATCATATTTCAATTTTTTTAAAAAACAGCCAGTAAGAGAGCAAGCAAGCAACATCTGCCCCAGGTTACGAGCAACAAGTTCTAAGAATAAAGCATCCATTCATCTGTATAGAAAGGCCCAGGAGACTGGCATATGCAGTTTTCCACTTAGGTTTCTATTGCCCAAATCTTACACTTTGTTATGATAGGGCAAAGCCACCACTATGAGCTCTGAGAGATCAGCATGGTATGTGATCAGTTTTGCATCCTGATGTATGTTGGGGCCTGGAGCTTGATTTTACACATGCTGTGGCAGATGTTGCTGGTGGCCTACCCAATACCCATTTCCCTGTTCTTCCTTACTACACAGTACCCCTGGTTTTATTCTAGGTCCAAAGTGCTCAGCTAAAAGCCTAGCTTTCCCAGCCTTCCTTGTGGCCAAGGGTAGCCAATGAGAATCAATCTGCCAGTCATTGGGTGGAGCTTCCAGGGAAAACTCTTTTAAGGGGAACAATTCACCTAGAAGAGGCCCCTTCTTTACCCTACTGCCTGCCTTCCTGGAACACAAATGTGATGAATGGAGCTTCAGCAGGTATCTTGGATCATGAGATGGCTTTGAGGATGAAAGCCATGAACTAAAGATGCTGCTGCTGCTGCTAAGTCGCTTCAGTCGTGTCTGACTCTGTGTGACCCCATGGACGGCAGCCCACCAGGCTCCGCTGTCCCTGGGATTCTTCAGGCAAGAACACTGGAGTGGGTTGCCATTTCCTTCTCCAGTGCATGAAAATGAAAAGTGAAAGTGAAGTCGCTCAGTTGTGTCAGACTCTTAGCGACCCCATGGACTGCAGCCTATCAGGCTCCTCCATCCATGGGATTTGCCAGGCAAGAGTACTGGAGTGGGGTGCCATTGCCTTCTCCGGAACTAAAGATGATGGAGCATCAAAATGGAAGGATTCTGGGTCAGGTATGACTCTGGGCTGCCATACCAATCCTGGATTTCCAATTTCTAACTTTTTCTAAGGGAAAAAACTCAAGATATTTTCTTCAAATGTTAGGATTCGGTTTGCTCTTTGTTCCTAACAAGCCACACCAAAGTCAGAGAATTTGTTAAACAACAAATCACTTATTTGGTTCTTGATCCTGCAGAATGGTTACTTAGGCTGGGAGGAGCAGGGCAGTCTTGGTCTCAGGCGCCCTCATGACTCTGCAGTTGGCTATAGATTGGCTGGTTGCTGGCTAGGGGCACCTTTGTTCTCTACCAAGTGTCTTATCCTTCCTGTGTCTCTCTCATCCCCTGAGCAGACTGGTCTGGCATGGTCTGGGGTGCAAGTTCAAGTAAGTATATCCCAGCCAGGCAAGCACCAAGCAGAAGCATGTAGAATTCCTGGGGGATTACCTAAGCCTGATGCTGGCACTCCATTTGCTTTGGCTGCATTTATTGGCTGTGTGTGCGTGCTCAGTCACATCTAACTCTTTGTGACCCCATGGACAGTAGCCTGCCAGGCTCTTCTGTCCATGAACTTTTGCAGAATACTAGAGTGGGTTGCCATCTCCTCCTACAGGGAATCTTCCCGACCCGGGGATTGAATTCGCATCTCTTTTGTCTCCTGCACTAGCAGATGGATTCTTTACTGCTGGGCCACCTAGGACTGCCATAAGGCCAGTCCAGAGCCAGGTTGGGTGGACACCCCCAAGGTCAGAGGACAAAGGGGTGGCTATACAGAGGCCGTTCACTGGAACCATTGCTAATGGTTTCAGCCACTTTCTTGGGTTTTCTGTTACCTGAAGTTGAAAAACATCTTCCATGGTCCATCTTACTTTTGAGCATCTTCCTATTCCCTGGGTGTTGGGTGGCCAAACACTCTTCTTCCCTTGAAGTGGAGAGAAAGAAAAAGCAAGAGTGAAAATTCACTTAACTTTTCTGCATTTTTCTTTGCTTCTTTACCAAATGGAAGAATTAAACTGAATGAACTGGAAGTTCCCCTTGGGTTGAATGAAGCTGCGTTTTGTGGGGGGGGCTGTTTCCTGTACCACCTGGAGGGGAGGGCAGGAATGAGCCCAGAGGAATTTGTGGTCACAGTTGTGTCTGTGGATGTTAGGGGAGTGTGGGAGTGTGTGTGTGTGTGAACCTTGCCTCTGGGAAGAGCAGGAGCCAAGTAGCAGGGATGCAAACTTTGTGGGTGCAACTTGGGTGCTCAGGGTCACTTACAGGGTTTCTCCTCTGCACTTGATGGCTGAATCATGGGACCTTGAGGCCCATGGGCTTCCCTTGGAGGTGGGACTTGGTCTTGGAGCATCAAGCTGCCCTCTGCTCTTCTGAATGACAGCACCCACTTACTCAAATCATTGGAGCAGAAAGGTCATCTCTGGCTGTACCAGCTCCCCATCCTCTTGCAATCAAGGGGCCCAAGCCAGGTGGCTACAAGCTTTAGAGCCATTCAGTTCATTTTTTTTTTAAATTTTAATTTCATATTGGAGTATGTGCTAAATTGCTTTAGTTGTGTTCAACTCTTCATGACCCCGTGGACTGTAGCCCACCAGGCTCCTCTGTCTATAGGAATTTTTTTCCAGGCAAGAATACTGCAATCAGTTGCCATTTCCTCCTCCAGGGGATCTTCCTGCCCCGGGGATTGAACCCTACTCTCCTGCCTTGGCGGGTGGATCCTTTACTACAGCACCTTCTGGGAAGCCCACGTTGGAGTATAGTTGATTAAGAATGTTGTGTTAGTTTCTGGTGTACAGCAGTGATTCACGTATGCTGCTGCTGCTAAGTCGCTTCAGTTGTGTCCAACTCTGTGTGACCCCATAGACGGCAGCCCACCAGGCTCCTCTGTCCATGGAATTCTCCAGGCAAGAATTCTGAAGTGGGTTGCCGTTTCCTTCTCCATACATATACATATATCTAATCTTTTTTTCTTTTTGATGGTTGAGTATGGTTTATTAAGTTGTGTGTTAGTATAGATGCTGGGGCTTGCCCATGGTGCTCTTAATGTACAAGGCCCTGACGTTCTGCCAATTTTTCTTGAGCAATGACACCAGGGAGTTGACAGCTAAGTGGATATTGTACACAAACTCATCATCTGTTATCTTCATGTGGCCAACAGCCACTGCCAGACATAGCACCTTCTTCATCTGGAACTTGATCGTGGACTTCATCAACTTTGGCCACCAAGTTCTCATTGTGGGTCAGCAAGGAAGGGAACTTGCCAGCCTTGTTCAGGCCTGGGCCCAGGATTCGTCGGACCTGCTTGATCAGAGACTCTGAAGCTAAAAAGGCATCGTATTTCTTGGCCAGCTTCTTGATCAGCTTCTTCTTGTTGAGTTTCTTCAGTGCCTCGATGTCCATGTGGGGGATATCCACAGCCTTGGCCTCATCACGATGCTGCTGGTTCCCCGGGACACACACAGAGAACTTGGGGCAGGGAGTGGACTTAAGCCTGACGGGGCCCAGGAAGTGTTTGTCCTTTGAGGGTCCGAGTTCTTCAGGCTGGTCTGAAGCTCCACCGTCTCCAAGAACTTCCGGCGCTTGTGCTGGTTCCCGTGCAGGACTTCCTGCACCACCTCGTAGAGGGTGTCGGGGGAGACTTTGCTGCTCATGGTTCCCCACGCCGCAATAACTGGAAAAGAGCTCTATTCTTCATTCGGTTCTAACAGATAAGCCTGGAGGCAGATTTAGAAGCTCTTAAAACAATCACTGGCAAATCTCAGTCGTGGGAGCTGCAGGAGGAAGCAGGCAGGCAGGACTGGGCTCCCACCATGACCTCCTCGACCTTCCACCCACCCAGGACTTGTCTCTCTCAAAGGAAAAAGCCTCTCATCTCCAGGGATTTGGCTGCTGGAAATTTAGTGATTAATTACGGCACCTACTGCCGATTGGTCTCCTTAGTAACCACGCTAGCAGGGTCCCAGACGGAGAAGCTGTTTCCTATTTTCAAAGAGGGCAAACCCTCTCCACACTGTCAAACACCTTCAATCAAAACACAAATGGATTTTGAAAATCAAGAGACTCTCCTGTCTCTCTCCAGCCTCTTTTCCCCAGCAGTGGGATTTGAGGGTTTTCCAGGGAAGGCTGAGTGGTAGTGACTGTTTTAAATGAAGAGTTAGGGGACTTCCCTGGTGGTTCAGTGGCTATGGGGCTATGCTTCCAAAATGCAGGGGAGCCAGGGTTCCATCCCTGGTTGGGGAACTAGATCCCACCTGCCATAAAGAAGATCAGAGATCCTGCAACTAAGACCTGGCACAATAAATAAAAATAAGAGTTAGGCAAATCCAGTTTCAAGGCAAAGTAGCCTGTTGTGGTGGTCTTACAATCCGGAACATCTGGCCAAGTGCTGGGACTGGAGAGCCAAAAGGAGGTGAACTCAGGTGTCCCGCCCTCGAGAAGCTAGCCTTGGGGACAGGACACACTCTGGTGGCTTAGAAATGAGAGAATGAAGAAGTACATAATCTGGTGCTAACTGCAGATCTGCCCAGAAGTGAGAGAGCCGTTCGGGTGAGCAGGGAGAGATGGGATATATTTTCTTACTTTTTGAACGAAATGTTAAGATACTGAAGGTCAATAGCAGGTTCTGAATGGGTAGAAAGGAGCAGCTGGGCTTCATTCTGGGCCAGTGTCAGGATTATGGGATATATAGGTCGACTTGAGCAGCTAAGACAAAGCACCACAGCCCGAGAGGCTGAACAACAGACATTCGTTTTCTTACTGCTCCGGAGGCTGGCTGGCTGGGCTTTAGGGGATCCTCCAGAGGCCTCTCTCCTTCTGTCTTCTCCTCCCTGTGTCTTCACGTGGTCTGGTCTCTCTGTGTTCTGTATCTTCATCCCTTCTTAGAAGGACACCTGTCATACGGGATCGCGGCCCACCCTGATCGTTTTATTTAACCTTAGTCACCTCCTCCAGTAGACTCCATCTTCAGTCACATTCTGAGGTCCTGCAGATGAGCACTTCAACAGACAAATTTGGTGTGTGGGGGAGGGCATGTGTATTAATAACAAGGGGAAGTGATACTGTGCCCATCAGATAAGGGGGATGAAACCCCAGAG
Organism: Bos indicus; assembly: GCF_029378745.1. Taxonomy (NCBI): domain Eukaryota; kingdom Metazoa; phylum Chordata; class Mammalia; order Artiodactyla; family Bovidae; genus Bos; species Bos indicus. The sequence goes on from NC_091767.1 coordinate 10,263,392, forward strand.
AGGGAACTAAGGGTCACTGTGGGCCACTGGGTGACTGCTGTGCACAGTGGGTTCCATCCTCCCCTGGGGTTACCCAGGCCCTGGTGAGCCCAGACACCAAGCTGCCAGCGCATCGGACAGTCTGCTCTGCTGTATCTTGATGTGCCTGGTGCCTGCACAGTTCTCAGGGCCATGTCTTAGAGTCCCATCCCCACGAGGAGGTGTATCCTGGAACTTGGGATGTGGCGATCTTGCCATGCTCAGGAGGAAGAAGGCCTCCAGGCACTTCACAGGCTCCAGATCATGGGTTAGCATATGAATACTGGGGGCGGGGGGCTCTCATATGCTTATGTTCCATCACTTTCTATAAACAAATGCTACAAAACCCCTCTGGAGCTGCTGCTCAGACTCAGTCGCATCCGACTCTCTGCAACCTCATGGACTGTAGCCCATCAGGCTCCTCTGCCTGTGGGATTTCCCAGGCAAGAGTACTGGAGTGGGTTGCCATTTCCTTCTCCAGGTCTGGAGCTGGTCCCTCTGTTAAATTCGGCACAAGTTGTTTACTTATTTATTAATAAATAATAAAGATGGCTTTATTATAATTTAATATAATAATGTATTGTTTATTATAATAATAAATAAGAAGATGGCTGTGCTGCATTTTGTTGCAGGCATGTGAACTCTTAGTTGTGACATGTGGGATCTAATTTCCCAGCCAGGGTTTGAACCCTGGCCCCCTGCTTTGGGAGTTCAGAATCTCAGCCACTGGACTACCAAGGAAGTCCCAAACTAGGCACAAGGTGCGAAGGTGGGGAGGCCCTTAGGCCTCAGCCCGCCTGCCACATTTTCACTGCCTTCAGGAATTCTCACTCATGTCACCTCGATACCCACAGGGACATTAATGCACCCCACCCACACTGCCAGCGTCACAACCTCATCATCACAGCTGCTCAGCTCTATAACTGAGTGTTTCCCTCCTCTCTCTTTCCCTATCCTCTGTATTCGGAGAGTTATCAAGTGTCATCATTTCATCTTTATTGCCATTTGTCAGGGCTCCCAGCACCCCCACCCCTTCAATCTATCCTGTATGCAGCCCCTTGCCCAATATTTTAAATTAATTTTAAAAATTAATTTCTTTAATTGAAGTGCAGTTGATTTACCATGTTGTGTTAATTTCTGCTGTACAGCAACATGATTCAGTTATACATATTTATACATATGCATTATTTTTTTAACCATTCTTTTCCATTATGATTTATCACAGGATATCAAATATAGTTCCCTAGGCTATACACTAGGACCTTGTCTGTTATCCATTCGACGTATAAAAGCTTACGTCTGCTCACTTCAACCCCCAACTCCATCCCTCCCCGAGCTCCCTCCTCCGTGGCAACCACCCGTCTGTCCGTGATTCTGGTTCTGTGCCCAACGTTTCATTCACTGTTATACAGTAGGTCCTTAATTATCCATTTAAAATAACAAGTGTGTTACTTAGTGTGTGCATGTCCATCCCAAACTCCCTAATTATCCCTTTACCCCGTCCTACCCCCTACCCCGGTGTGCCCAATAATGCCATTTTCATTTTGCTTCATTATCTTACTCCAAAATCCTTTAAATCCAAAATTTAAAGGCAGTGGATAACGGTTGGAAGCAGTGGGGGCCCTGCAAGGCCCATTGAATTTGAACTCCAAAGATCGGAGTTTGAGTCCCAGCTTTGCCCCTACCCTGCCATGTGACTCTGGCTGAATCTCTCCTGTTTCCAGGACCTTGTCCTCTTATTCTTTAAAATAGGTCTAGTAATACCTAACATGGTATAACATTTATTCAGTCAATGTAATGGAAGGGGCTTTGAAAATGCTAAGGTATCACACAAATACTTGTTGTTTTAGCCGTGTCCAACTCTTTTGCAACCCTATGGACTGTAGCCCACCAGGCTCCTCTCTCCATGGATTTCCCAGGCAAGAGTACTGGAATGGGTTGCCATTACCTGCTCCAGGGGATCTTCCTGACCCTGGGATCGAACCTGTGTCTCCTGCATTGTCAGGCAGATTCTTAACCACTGAGCCACAAGTGAAAGTGAAAGAGGCTCAGTCGTGTCTGACTCTTTGCGACCCCATGGACTATAACCTGCCAGGCTGTTCTGTCCATGGAATCCTCCAGACCAGAAAACTGGAGTGGGTAACCTTTCCCTTCTCCAGGGGATCTTCCTGACTGAGGGATTGAACCCAGGTCTCCCACATTACAGGCAGGTTCTTTACTGTCTGAGTTACCTGGGGAGCCACCACATAAATACTATGACATATAATTGCTTCTCAAGCTCATCTTAAGTACAACCACGTCTTACAACTAATTAAAGTGTTAGTCACTCAGTCATGTCCGACTCTTTGCAACCCCATTGACTGTAGCCTGCCAGGCTCCTCCATCCATGGGATTTTCCAGGCAGGAATACTGGAGTGGGTTGCCAGTTCCTTCTCTAGGGGATCTTCCAGACCCAGGGATCGAACCCAGGTCTCCTGCATTGCAGGCAGATGCTTTACCATTTGAACTACCAGGGAAGCCTTACAACTAATTAAAAGTTGCCCTTTCCCTTTCCTGAGCTTCCAGAACCTTTTCCAGGACAATTGCTTGTATTCAGATTTGCAGTTTGCATTGCCTGGTGCGCCCCCTGCTGTTCCCTGCCAGTTTCACATCTTGCCTGTCTAGAAGGATTGCAAACCACTTGCCTGCTCAGCTGCTGAAATCAGACTCTCTTTGGCCCCATAGACTGTAGTCCGCCAGGTTCCTCTGTCCATGGGATTTTCTAGACAAAAATATTGGCTCAGGTTGTGATTTCCTATTCCAGGGGATCTTCCCCTGGCCCAGGGATTGAACCCGAGTCTCTTGCATCTCTTGCATTGTCAGGCATTCTTTACCTCTAGCACCATCTGGGAGGGCTTCCCAGATAGCTCAGTTGGTAAAGAATCAGCCCGCAGTGCAGGAGACCCTGGTTTGATTCCTGCGGAGAAGGTAATGGCACCCCACTCCAGTACTCTTGCCTGGAAAATCCCATGGATGGAGAAGCCTGGTGGGCTGTAGTCCATGGGGTCGCTAGGAGTCGGACATGACTGAGCGACTTCACTTTCACTTTTCACGTTCATGCATTGGAGAAGGAAATGGAAACCCACTCCAGTATTCTTGCCTGGAGAATCCCAGGGACAAAGGAGCCTAGTGGGCTGCCGTCTATGGGGTCGCACAGAGTCGGACACGACTGAAGCGACTTAGCAGCAGCATAGTCCATGGGGTTGCAAAGAGTCAGACATGACTGAGCGACTTTCACTCACTTCACCACCTGGGAAGCACATAAACCACCTGAGGGATGCATTTATATTCTCTCCTGTTCCTCTTCAACTGAGCACAGTGCCAAGCATCCTGAAGTCAACGAATCTCACGTATATTGATTGAACATCAGATATTTCATCACACAAGGCACATATTAATAGGCAAGAAGATTCAATGAGCTATAATAAAAATCCCTGCACTCAAAGAGCTCACAGTCTGGCTTGGAGGACGAGTTGTAAGAGTGGAAAAGGGTGTGTAAAACTGTTCCAAAAGATACGTTTCTGTGTGAGGGTGATGAATCCCCTCCCACTTGGGTGGTGGGAAAGGCTTGGCTGAAAGGGAAGCTTTTGATCTGAGTCTTGGAGGATGGGTGAGATCCAGATAGATGTATATGCCAAAAGGTGGATTGTAGTGCACAGGCCAGGTGACCTGGAGTGGAGGAGGCTTGGCAGAAGAGGGCGATCGGACGGAAAGCTGGACCAGCCAGCTGGGTGAGACAGTGGAAGGCCTGGAATGGTAGCCTCGATGATTTGTGCTCTGTCTTGGTGATTGAAAGACTTGGAGACTTTTTGCTCAGGAGTGATAGACTCAGGGCAGTCTTTGGAGTGTTAAGGGAGGGTTAACACTAATTACTTACTTTTTAAATAACTTTGTTTATGCTTGGCTGTGCTGAGTCTTCATCACCGCATGGGATTTTCTCTAGATTCCAAATGGGGGCTACTGTGGTTGTGGTGTGTGGGCTTCTCATTGCAGTGGCTTCTCTCGTTGTGGAGTCTGGGCTCTAGGGTGTGCGGGCTCAGCGGCCCTGTGGCATGTCGGATATTCCTGGATCAGGGATTGAATCTCTGTCTCCTGCATTGGCAGGTGGATTCTTTACCACTGAGCCACCAGGAAAGCCCCTAAATACTTACTGATCAGAGAGAGCAGGAGAGTGTGTGGGTTCTCCTCTTGAGGCTCTTCCTCCAAGGATGACTCCAACCTCAAAATCCTGTCAGAAATAGCCATACAAACAGTCAAGCAACTGCACGGAAAGTTTTCTGTTTTTTCAGCAAATCGTGTCGCATGAAAATCTCCTAATCTCATGACACCTCCTGTTTCTAGATTAACTCACATCTCTCTTTCACCAGTGCAGTCAGGGGCCTGAAACAGCCACAGCCAGTCTGAGCCTGCCCCTCCGCATGGGAGGAGGGCCCATTCATCCTCCCTCTCCCCAAACAAAGTTCACAGAATGCCATTTCACGAAATGATGCTGTTTGTCACACAAGATGACTATCTTCCCAAAGCTATTTCATGGTTTTGGGAGAGGAGAATACAAAACAGATTTTATATGTGTGTGTGTATATATACACACACATATAAATATGTGAGTGTATATATATGTGTGTGTGTGTGTGTATATATGGCTTCCCAGGTGGAGCAGTGGTAAAGAATATAAAATATTTTTCTATTATGAATGAAAACAATTTTCTTTCTCAAAAATATATATATATATTTGTATATGTGTATGGTGCATGCTCAGTCGCTCAGTTATGTCTGACTTTTTTGTGATCCCATGGACAGAGGAGCCTGGTGGACTACAGTCCAGTGGGGTCACAAAAAAAGTCAGACACGACTGAGCAAATGAGCTCTCACCATGAACATACATAAGTACATATATTTTTTTTAAAAAAGAAACTCATTTTCATTCTTTGCAAAAATGAAATAATGGATCTCTGAGTCCATGTTTTCACCATCAATTAAAAGACATTACCTAAGAACTTTGTCCTGCTGGTCTCCCTCCCTCCTATGGATCTCCCCACCCTGGGGTCTGTGGACCACACTCGTCATGCACACAGCTGGTACCTCCAGCTCTGTCTGCCATCATTACAATCAAAGAGCTTTCCCCAAGCAACAGGAGCTGGTGCCGTCAGAATCACTTGCAAAATGTATCTTGTTGAATAACAGGAGCACAGCGCCTAAAAAAAAAAAAACCAAAGTCGCATCATCAGTTGAAGATAATGGCATTGTTCCTCCAAGGGAAAGGTAGGCGATGAGCCTCTTGTGTCATATATTACAAAACCGAGTGCAGACCTCCAGGAGGGGAAATTTCCAGACACTGAGCTGGCTTGCCAAAACTTGGTTCTGCTGCTTTGCCTTCCGATGGGGAAAGAGTTCCCCAGGCCTGGCCCGGGGGGGCCCCGGCTTTGGTCCTAATGACAGATAAGACTAAATGAGTTTGGGGCTTCCTCCTGAGCTGGCACATGTGTATTACGGGCTGCCACTCGGCCTCCATGGGGCTGCATCCAGGACCTGAATGTTTTATTGAACCATTAATAGTGAATTTTCTGCTTGGATTCCCTGCTGCTTGGAGACAAAAGGCACCAGAGGGCTCTGAGTCAGGGTTCAGGATTGGGGAGGGGAAGATGTTCTCATTTTCATTGTCTAGCTTTGCACGTGTGCTTCGCCTAAACACAGACCATCCCCTCCCCGCCAACACAGCTGTCCATACTCTGGTTCATTCATTCAATAAGCACGGGGGCTACCGACCTCCTCTGTGCCCATCACCATGCTCAGAGCTGGGTACCAGGCAAGAATGAGACAAGATCCTGTCTGTCGCACAGGGTAACCGTTGAAGCTTGAAAAACGCGTTTAGAATTAGCACAAAGCAGAAAATGCTCCAAATATGAAAGATTCCAGAGGGTTTTAAGTGAACGAGTTAGTAGATTGTGAAGAGAGAAGTCAAAGGAAGGCCAGATGATTAAGTATGACTGGATGAAATGGCATGAATACAGGCACTTCCTTGGGTGTCCAGGGGTAGGACTTCACCTCCCAATGCAGGGGGTGCAGGTTCCATCTGTGATTGTGGAGCTGAGATCCCACGTGCCTCCAGGCCAAAAACCATAACATCAAACAGAAACAATATTGTAACAAATTCAATGAAGTCTTCCTTTTGAAAAAATTATCTGGACACAGGTTAGGGGGAAACAAGAAAGATATCGACATGAAGATTTTCCCCCCTGCTTTCAGAAGTTTATTTCATGTTGTTACAGTAATATTTATAGAATAAAATAGGGAGAAAAAGCTTGAATTTGGATGAGAAAAACCTTCAAGATATAGCCAGTCTTTGCAGGCAATACAGAATTTTCTCATACTGAAATGTTTGCTAAATGAATGAATGTTTTACCACACAGTTATTCCAATAATTTCCAGGGGTGGAAAGACCACTTATGGAACAGAAAACAGTGTCTTCCCCCCCCAAAATGAAAAGAGTTTTTTTCTTCTTACTATGTAAGCAATATGTGTTCATTGTAGCAAATAATTTTTAAACTATACAAAAAAAAGCATAAAAATGTATCTGGAGACCCGTGTAGAAATAGTCAACTTCTCTTTAACAAAGAAGCAAAGACAGTCTTTCTTTTTTTAATTTATTTTTTATAAAGTATTTTGCTCCCATTAAACAGGTTTTTTTTTTTTTTTGTAAAGTATGAATATTTATTTCAGGCTTTAGATCCTAATCAATTTCAAAAAACAAAATCTGATTCCTCTCTTCCGTGTGAGGATGATTTCCCGGAGGCTGAACGGTTCTGGGCCCTTAGGAACATGTCTCATCAGGTTCAGAACAAAGTCCCTGACGCCCACTGTACCCCAGCCTTAAGAAACGAACGCACCACCGTGGGGCTGAACAAATGCGCACACGCGTAAGTGAGCTTGCCATGCCGGGGGTTTGTTGCTGCGCGGGCTTCTTCTAGTTCCGTGCACAAGCTGCTTGCTGTGGGGGCTTCCCTTGTCGTGAGCACAGCGCTAGACCTCATGGGCTCCTGGCTGCAGAGCCCAGGTTCAATAGTTGTGGCACATGGGCTTAGATGCCCCATGGCATGTGGGATCTTCCCAGATCAGGGATTGAACTCGTGTCTCCTGCATTGGCAGGTGGATTCTTTGCCACTGAGCCACCAGCGAAGCCCCAGTTTTTTCAACAAGTGGTGCTGAGACAACTTGACATCCAATGAAAAAAAGGAAAACAGAATCTAGTCACAGATGTTATACTCTTCTCAAAAATTAACTCAAAATCCATCATAGACCTAAATGTAAAGCACAAAACTATAAAACTCCAAGAAGATCACATGGGAGAGAACTTCGATGACCTTGAGTATGAAGGTGACACTTTAGATAAGACACCTGAGGAATGATCCGTAAAAGGGAGCACTGATACCCTGGACTTCATTCAAACTAAAAACGTTTTTGCAAAAGACAATGCCAAGAGAATGAGAAGACAAGACACAGACTGAAAGAAAATATTTACAAAAGACACATCTGTTAAAAGAGTGTTATCCATAATATACAAAAACTCTTAAAATTCAACAATAAGGAAACAATTGGGATAAAAAATGAGTTGAAAACTTTAACAGACACTCCACCAAAGAAGGTGAAAGTGACGTCATTGAGTCGTGTCCAATTCTTTGCGACCCCATGAACTGTAGCCTACCAGGCTCCTCAGTCCATGGAATTTTCCAGGCAAGAGTACTGGAGTGGGTTGCCATTTCCTTCTCCAGGGGATCTTCCCAACCCAGGGATCGAACCTGGGTCTCCCACATTGCCGGCAGATGCTTTGCAGTCTGAGCCATCAGGCAAGCAAGTATAAGATGGCAAAAAAGCACATGAAAAGATGCTCTGCATCATATGTCATGATGAGACACCACTACACACCTATATGTGCTTAGTCGCTCAGTCTTGTCCGACTATTTTGACCCCATGGACTGCAGCACTCCAGGCTTCTCTGTCCTTCACTATCTCCTGGAGTTTGCTGAAACTCACGCCCATTGAGTCGGTGATGCCATCCAACTATATAACACTCTGGAAAAAGCAAAACTGTGTAGGCAGTAAAAAGTGGTTACCAAGGGCTAGAGGGTAAGGGGAATGAACAGGTGGAGCACAGACGATTTTAGGGCAGTGAAAATATAAGACACTAGAACAGTGCATGCATTTATCCACAATCAGAGTATACAACACCAAGAGTGAACCCTAATGTCAACTATGGGCTTTGGGTAATTAGTAATTGTCAGCATAGGTTCATCAGTTACAACAAATGTGCCATCTGGTGGGGGGATGTTGATGGCTGGGGAGGCTGTGCATGTGAGGGGGAGGGGGTATGTGGGAAATTTCTGTATCTTCCTCTCAGTTTTGCTGTGAATATAAAACGTTTCTAAAAAAATCTTTTAAAAAATTGTCCTTAATTCTTTCAGAGATAACTTCTATTAGTATTTGACTGCCTAGAACTAAACTTTTTTTATGTGCATATCTTTAAAACTCTGTGTGCTTGTGCTTAGTCGCTCAGTCATGTCTGACTCTTTGCAACCCCCTGGACTGCAGCCCACGAGGCTCCTCTGTCCATGGGGATTCTCCCTGCAAGAATACTGGAATGGGTTGCCATGCTCTCCTCCAGGGGATTTTCCCAACCCAGGGACTGAACCCAGGTCTCCTGCATTGCAGGTGAAAGCTTTACTGTCTGAACTACCAGGGAAGCCCACACAGCATATCTTTAAAACTCTAACACCACATTCATAGCAGCCTTATTCATAGTAGCCAAAAGGTAGATATAACCCTAGTTGTAACCCATCAACAATGAATGGATGAACAGAATGTGTATGTACATACAAAGGAACATTATTTAGCCATGAAGGAAGGAAATGCTGGCAGAGACTATCACATAAATGAATCTTGAAGACAGGATGCTGAATGAAATGAAATAAATCAGTCACAAGAGAACAAATATTGTAGGATTCCACTTACAGGAGATGACTAGAGGGTTCAAAGTCATAGCAATGTAAAGCACAATGGTGGTTGCCTACGAGCTGTAGGAAGGGCTTCCCAGGTAGCACTAGTGGTAAAGAACCTGCCTGCCAATGCAGGAGACATAAGAGATGCAGGTTTGATCCCTGGGTCGGGAAGGTCCCCTGGAGGAGGAAAAGGCAACCCACTCCAGAGTTGCCTGGAGAATCCCATGGACAGAGAAGCCTGGTGGGCAACAGTCCATAGGGTCACACAGAGTCGGACACAACTGAAGCAACATTTAACAACAGGGGCTGCAGGAGGGGAGATTGAGGAGTTGTTGTTTAATGGGTACAGAGTTTCAGTTGGGAAAGGTGGAAAGTTCTGGAGATAGGTAGGGGTGAAGGTTGCATGGGGAGGTGAATGTATGTAATCCCACTGATAGTGTATGTGTGCCTTCGTGCTCAGTCGTGTCTGATCCTTTGTGACCCATGGACTGCAGCCCACCAGGATCCTCTGTCTGTGGGATTTCCCAGGTAAGAATACTGGAGTGGGTTGCCATTTCTTTCTCCAGGGGATCTTCCCCACTCAGGAATCAAACTCGCGTCTCTTGTGTCTCCTGCACTGGCAGGCCAATTCTTTACCTCTAAGCCACCCGGGAATGCCACTGAACTGTACACTTAAAAATGGTAGAAATAGTCAAATTTATGCTATGGATTTATATATGTATTTTTAAAAATTGAAGTATAGTTGATTTATAATGTTGTGTTTCAAGTGTGCGGCAAAGTGATTTGGTGTATATATATATATTTCCAGATTCTTCTCCATTTTAAGTTATTCCAAGATATTGAATGCAGTTCCCTGTGACACACAGTAGGACCTTGCTGCTCATCTGTTTTGGTACTCTGTACCTGTTGATCCCATGGGCTATGTATATTTTACCACAATGTGCAATGTTAGATTAAAACCCTACCACTATCCAGACACATAATATACATACACTTTGATTGAAGTAACTGAAAATCTCACTCAAATTAGTTTCAGCAAAAGGAGGACTTTGGTTTTCGAAACTGTAAAACAGATTTTTGGCTGCATTGGGTCTTCATTGCTATGTGCCAGCTTTCTCTAGTTGCGGCCTTTGGCATTAGGGATCTTAGTTCCCTGACCAGGGATGGAAACTCTGTCCTCAGCATTGGAAGGCAGACTCTTAAATTCTTAACCCACTTCACCACAGGGAAGTCCCCAGAGGAGGACTTTAGATATAGCAATGTCACCTAAAACCCATTGGCAGGCATGCGGCTGCCTTTTTAGGGGCCTGAGACCAAGAAACAAAGATCCAGAAACAAGGAGATGCTGTCTGTCTGTCTGTCTGTCTTTGGGGTTTGCCTGCTTTCTCTGTTCTGCAAAATTCTGGACATCTGATTCTTCTGTTTCTTCATCTGGGTTGTTTTTCCCGTTTTTCCAAGCCTGTGGTAGAAGGTGGCTGCCCTTACCTTCTGGATTTACTTGTTAAGATAAACAACCCAAACTCAATTTCTAGGCTTGAGTGATCAACCTAGAATGACATTTCTAAATCCTAATTGCAAATTCCAGGAAAAGAGATTATTTGCTCCCAAGGGTATCTTGAAAAATTTCAAGCCCATAGAAAAGTTGAATGAATAGAAGAATAAACCTTACTGTTTATTAATGCTCATCAATTAGCATTTTGCCATGTTTGTGTGCTTTCTCTTTCTCTGCCTACACACACACACACCACACACACACCAGACACACACACACACACACACCACACATACACACACACACACACCACACACACACACAAAGCTGATTTTTGACTGAACTATTTGAAAGTAAGTAGTAGATATGAGGTTAACCCCTAAAGTTCTTCAGCATTGCCTCCTAAGGTAAAGACTCTTCTTCTGAACCACCCTTATCACACCCAAGAAAATTAGCCACAATTTAACAGTATCAGGTAATATCCAATATATATTCAAAGTTTCTCAAGCGTCCCAAATTCCCCTTTATGATTTTTAAAATTGAGGATCCAATCAAGGTTTTAAAATTTTTTTTAATTTTATATTAGAGTATAGTTAATTAACAATGTTGTGTTCATTTCAGGTGTACAGCAAAGTGATTCAGTTATAAGTGTATCTATTCTTTTTCAAATTCTTTTCCCACTTAGGTTATTATAGAATATTGAGCAGAGTTCCCTGTGCTACACAGAAGACCCTTGTTGGTCATTCATTTTAAATATAGCAGCGTGTACATGTCCATCCCCAACTCCCAATCCATCCTCCCTGGTGCCCCGCCCTGCCCACCGACCAACCATAGGTTCATTTGCATCATTTTTCTTAGATTCTACATAAAGGGATATCATATAATATGTATCTTTGTCTGTCTGCCTTACTTCACTTAGTATGATAATCTTCAGTCAAGGTTTTTATGCTGCATATTTCTGGTCATTTAAAAATCTAGAACAATCGCCCTGCCTTATTTTGTGTTTCTTGACACTGACCATTTTGAAGTTTTCTGGCCAGTTGTCTTATAGAATGTCCTTCATTCTGAATTTGTCTGGTGTTTCTTCATGGTTAGATTCAGGTTAAACATTTTTTGGTAAAACAATTACCTTGGTGATATTGTATACTTACTTCATCACATCAGGAGGCAATTTCTGGTGAGATTAATCTTGATTATTTAGTTAATATAGAAATCACCAAGTCTTTCCATTGTAACTATATGTTTGACTTTTCTAATTCATAAGAAATCTGTGGGGTGATAGCCTGGAGACGGCGTGAATATTCTGTTGCCCTGCAACTTTCATTCAATATTCTTTGATGAGCTTTGCCTAAATTACTTCTATGTTAGAGGTTGAAAAGTGATGATTTTCTATCAGTCTTTCTTCATTTTTAAATGGGATTCTTACACAGAAAAGTTTTCGCTATTTTCCTTCTCTCCCCCTCCCCCCAACTTCTTTAGGAGCAGTATAGAATTTATAATCTTAAAAAAAACCCCTCAATGTATTGCAAACACTTACTGTAATTACTCTACTTTGACACTCAAACTGCCCCACATTTGGCCCGTGGGAGTTCTTCAAATTGGCTCGTGTCCTAAACTGATCACACGAATACTTTGTGTTTTCTGGCACAATATGTTCCAGAATTATCCTGTACTGCCTCACCCTAGATCTGGGACCACCAAAAGAGAGCATCTGAATGGCTTAACACAAACCTGTTACCCCTCATTCTCAACCCCAGTGGCTGTGGAGGGGTCTGGGGTGTGGGGTGAGGACCTTCCTGGTTGGTGTGCAAATGAAGACACGCTTCCCATTGTTTGAGGCTTTATACTCAGACTCGGGAGTGACAGAAGACACCTAGAAAGACCCACATCTCAAAGCAATAGGAAGTATGTGAAAAAGGTGTCATATAATATCTAACGTTATAGATACTGTAACAACTGTGAGACATCATTTCAACTTGTTTGAAGTACTTGGTGCAAAAAGTGCTGACCTAGGAGCCAGAAAGACTTGAATGATAATTAATATTTTTACATGGAGCATCTGTTGTGTGCCAGGTATGCTGTAGACGGTATATGCTTTAATCCTTATAACACTTTGTTGCAGACTGTGTCCTCCCTAAATTTATATGTTGAAACCCTCATCCCTAATGTGACTATATTTAGAGATAGGTTTTTTTTTTTTAATTCACGTGTTTTTTAAAATTAATTTATTTTTGGTTTTATTTTTTTTGTTGGTTTCTGCCATACATCACCATGAATCAGCCACAGGCATACATATATCCCCTCCCTCACGAACCTTCCTCCCTCCTCCCACCCCGCTAGGTTGTCACAGAGCAGCAGTCTGAGCTCCCTGCGTTACACAGCAAGTTCCCTGTTTTACACATGGTTGTATATATGTTTCAGTGCTACTCTCTCGTGTCCCACCACCTCCTTCCCCTACTGTGTCCATAGGAGAGACGGCTTTTAAGGACATAATTAAGGTTAATTGAGGTCATAAGGGTGGAGCCCTAGTCCAACATGGCTGGTGTCCGCATAAGAAGACCAGGCGACCCCAGGGGTGTGTGCGCAGTGGACAGGCGGTGTGAGCACACTGTGAGAAGGTGGCCGTCTTCAGGGCAAAGAGCAAGGCTGCAGGAGAAACCTTGCCCCGACTTTGATTTGGATTTCCACCTCCAGAACTGTGGAAAAATGAATTTCTATTTTTTTTAAAGCCCCTCCTCAGTCTATGTGGTATTTTATTATGGAAGCTCTAGTAAACTAATAAACACTTATTCAAGGAAAGAACTGGAACCGCCACTGCTCAGATGAAGAGAACAAGGTTCAGACAGGCAAAGACACTTTCCCAAGTTCCTGCAGGTAGGAAGTAGTCATGCATGCATGGGTGCGTGCTCAGTTCTGACTCTTTTTTTAAAAAATTTCTTTATTTTTGGCTGCCCTGGGTCCTCACTGTTGCATGAGAGCTTTCTGTAGTTGTGGTGAGTGGGGGCTACTCTTCATTGCAGTGCACAAGCTTAGTTACTCTAAAGTATTTGGGATTTGGGATCTTCCTGGACCAGGGATTGAACCCATGTCCCCTGCACTGGCAGGCAGATTTTTAACTACTGGACCACCAGGGAAGTTTCAGCATGTCTGACTCTTTTGCGATTCCATGGACTGTAGTCTGCCAGGCTCCTCTGATCATGGGATCTCTCAGGTAAGAATACTAGAGTGAGTTGCCATTTCCTCCTCCAGAGGAGCTTCTCGACCCAGGAATTGAACCCATGTCTCCTATGTTGGCAGGTGGATTCTTTACCACTGAGCTACCTGGGCAGCCCAGGAAATGGTAATACCAAAATTCAAATCCAGGTCTGTCTCACACTGAAGCTACGACATTTTTCACTGCTCTCCCCCTTGATTAAGTTCTGGCGTTGCCACAGCTGAAGTAAATGCCACCCTAAAGTCAGGGATGATGTCTAATGTGCTTACTGACGTGTCCCTGTGGCTCCCACAGTGCTCGTCACAGCTCTCACATGTCTGTTGGCTGAATAACTGTGTATTCATAAGAGCATTATGATTCGTTCTAGGTAAGAAACCAAATGTAAAAACAACATGAAGCTATTGTTATGGTGGAGATTTAGGGGACAATAATTCTGGGAAGGGAAAGTCAGGGTGGGTTAGAACACATGGAAGGTTCCAGAAGGCAGAGGGAAAAATGGTCAGCATTGGGGGCCAGTGGTTTATTTGTCTTTTCTATTTTGAGTCACTCTATGAATACTTTCCAGGCTTCCCTTGGGGCTCAGCTGGTAAAGAATCTGCCTGCAATGTGGGATACTTGGGTTTGATCCCTGGGTTGGGAAGACCCCCTGGAGAAGGGAAAGGCTTCCTACTTCAGTATTCTGGCCTGGAGAATCCCATGGATGTCCATTGGGTTGCAAAGAGTCAGACATGACTGAGCGACTTTCACTCATTTTTATGAATACTTTATAGAAGTGAACATAAAGGAGTAGTGGAAAACAACCTCATTAGAAATTTTGGTAAAAATTCAAATAGTAAACCCCTTTGAATCAAGCAAATTTTGTGGCACAAATATAATAAAAAAATAAGACAATGCTGTTAATATTGCATGTCCTTTTAGCAAAATGGGATAGGCCAGGTGCTTGTAACAATTATCCATCCTTTGACTTATGATTAGAAAATACTGCATTCCCTTTTCAACCTTAAATATACATCGTTCACACCTTGGTTCTTAAAATTTGGGAAGAATCATCAGGATACCATCATCTGAGGACTCGCAGTCTGAGGTTTCACTTACAGGTTTCATTTTCCCATCATGATTCAAGTCTAGAGTGCTGCTCTCTGTCGCTTTTCATTTTCTGGTTTATCAAATAATTTGAAATGTCTTTCTCTGTTCGTCTTCTTTTCTTTGCCTTTAAAGGTAGGAAATTAAAAATTCCTGAGTTGTCATTTGAGTTTAATGAAGGCTGAGAGCAGACTACAAAGATAGGGCCCACTGGCTTCTTTTATACCTTCTTGAAAAGATGACGTATTCCTTTTGGCAACAAGAAAACCAAAGAATGATAATTTCTTCATTTTGCTTCATCTTCCTAGGCAGTGCCATCATCCTTCCATTTAAAAATTATTTTCATCTTCTTTTAGCAAAGTTGGGAACAGTTGATGAGTAATGATGAGGAAAGATGAGCAACAATACCTTCCAGGTAATGGAAAAGTAGCATGCTTTAAGAGACAGGAAAAATAAGACCATTAAGATCCCACATCGTGTCTTAGGCACATTGCCCTTTGATAAAAGGGTTTACATAGTTTAGAAGTTTTATTTAATTAAAAAGATAGAGCTTTTATTTAATTAAAAATATGCAAATTCTCTTTTTGTTTCTTTGGAAGATTTATAAGAAAGAATCATAAAATACCAGTCCTCAAAGTTGGAAATTAAGAAAGAAATGCAAAAGGAGATCTGGAAAAGTGGGTGAAGATGGACAGGCACTCCAGTTGTGGGGGGAAGAGTTGGCAAGCAGATGCAACAGGGAGAGGCAACGGAGCCCTGTATGTATGGGAATCAGAATAGATCTGATTTATCACAGCTGACTTTTTGTTGAGTAGAGTACACTCGGTTGGGGATCCAACTGTGGCCACCATTAATTTGAGCAATATAGCCTGGATTCTGCAAGGCAAGGCATGGTTACTCTGAAACCACCTGAGACCTGATGCAGGCACACTTTTTCTGGCAGTTTTGTACTATGATTGTGATGTTTTCTTCCCAAGGAAAAGTTGTAGTTTTTAACATGTAATAAAAATCACCCATAAGAATCTTAATATTCAGTTCAGACCATTATGCATTTATTTTCAAGTACTTCAGTATGGATTACATTCTTTCATACAAATTAAAAACCCACATGCTGTTCTTCAAACTCAATTAAAACCATACACAAATTAATAAATAACCTACTTAGTTAAATTTCATTTCACTGGGGATTTGTACTGCCTCCACAGCCTTTGACTATTTTAGGTACCACACTGGTTTGCCAGTAGGGGATATGGTAAAAAAAAAAAAAAAAACAAAAAAAAACCCACCAGACTTCTCAGTCTGGGAAGGTTAAGTTTGAGAGTGAATAGGATTGTGTTCTGAAATGGTTAAGTGTGGTAGAGAAATGGAGCACATGTTTGCTTTTCAAATTCTGGAAGTGTTTCATATGCAAGAAGCTTATGGACCCATTATCCCAAGAGATGGTAGTGCCTGAAAATGTAATTTCAAAGATTACGATAAATGTGAAGATGACAGTCATAATTGGTTATTAAAGAAAACTAAATGTTTTGAGTCACCCTTCTCTAAGGCTATTGTCAGGGCCATGGATTTCTAGCTGCTTAGACAGAGTCACATTTGTTTATTTTTGGCTGTGCTGGGTCTTCACTGCTGCAGGCAGCCTTTTTCTAGTCGTGGCTGGTGGTGATACGCTCTAGCTGAGGTGCACAGGCATCTCACTGCGGTGGCTTCTTGTGTTGAGGAGCATGGGTTCAGGTGTGTGGGCTTCAGTAGTTGCGGAGCACAGGCTTAGTTGCCCCAAGGCATGTGGGATCTTGCTGGACCAGGAATTGAACCCGAGTCCCCTACATTGGCAGGCAGATTCCTAACCACTGGCCCGCCAGGGAAGTCCCAGAGTCACATTTAATGCACTCTTTCTTACATCCTTTAGAGGCAGTGTGTACTAAGAGGAGCATCTTGCTTTCAGAGCACATGCTCATTGATTTATTTTTCTTCTTTTTTTAAAACAAAATGATCATTTATTGTTGACTGGGCTTAGGAGGTGGTTCTCACTTGGAGTCTCTCCTGAGGTTGTAATCAGGTAGTGGCTGGAGCTGGAATTGTCTCAAAGGCTGTCTGTCTGTTAGCCTCAAAGGCTGAACCTCAACTGGGGTGAGGGTTGAAACCCTACTCTTGGGCTCTCCATTGTTACTTGGGCTTCCTTACATCATGGTAGCTGAGATGGAAAAGCAGGCATGTCAAGAGAGGAAGAGCCAGGCTAAAGTACCTTGGAAGTCACACAAAGTCACCTCTGCAGCATTTCTTCATTAGAAGTGAGTCTCTAAGTCCAACTCAACTCAAAGGTAGGGGAATTAGACTCTGCCTCTCAATGGGAGGCCTACTGACTTTTAGGAACATATGCTAGTTTCATTCCCACATCTTGATAATAATTACACCTAACATCTCTCCTGTGCTATTCAATCATTCATTCATTCATTCAGTTTGTCCATATTTGATGTCTGAATAGGGCTTTATAGTTTCAAAGCAACTTTATATCCATTATTCTACATGATATTCTCAACAACCCAGGTATAAAAGATTGAGTGTACTTTATTACTTCCATTTTTTCAGATAAAGCAAGAAGAGACTAAGGAATTCATCCAAGTCTCTGGGCTGGTGCCTGGTCCATAATCACTCGTTCCTACGTCTGTCCTGTTCTTTCCACTCATCACCCAGAGTGCCACCATCTCTTTTTCTCAGCATGGCCAACATTGGGGAGGGGTATCGACAGAGACTTGCTCTGAAGTCAGATGGCCTGTACACTGGGTGACCTCATTATCACCAAACCAGGACACTCAAGAGTGAAAAGTAATGCTACTTGCCAATTGTACTGTGATGGCAGGCTTAAATCAAAACCATTTCGGGAAAACTAGACATGGGCACTCTTCCCACAATAGTCAAATTTCACTGCAACCCAAGCGCCCTGTGTTTTTTTTTTTTTCCAAAATCCTACCTTAATTTTAAAATGTCTCTTTAAAAAAGGTGTAAATTTTATTTAAGTATAGTTCATTTACAATGTCGTGTTAGTTTCTAACGTATAGCACAGTGTTTCAGTTTTATATATGCACAGAGACATGTAAATTCAGATTCTTTTCCCTTGTAGGTTATTATAAAATAATGAACATAGTTTCCTGTGCTATACAGTATGTCCTTGCTGTTTACCTATTTAATATATAATAGTGTGTATATGTTTGGAGAAGGCGATAGCACCCCACTCCAGTACTTTTGCCTGGAAAATCCCATGGATGGAGGAGCCTGGTAGGCTGCAGTCCATGGGGTTGCTAAGAGTTGGACACAACTGAGCGACTTCACTTTCACTTTTCACTTTCATGCATTGGAGAAGGCAATGGCAACCCACTCCAGTGTTCTTGCCTGGAGAATCCCAGGGACGGGGGAGCCTGGTGGGCTGCCGTCTATGGGGTCGCACAGAGTCGGACATGGCTGAAGCAACTTCGCAACTGCAGCAGCAGCAGCAGTGTGTATATGTTAAACCAAACGCCCTAATTTATCCTTTCCCCAGGCTCCTTTCTCCTTTGGTAACCGTAAGTTTGTTTTCTATGTCTGTAGGTCTATTTCTGTTTTGTAAATAAGTTCATTTGTGTCTTATTCTTTTTAGATTCCACATATAAGTGATATCCTATGATATTTATCTTTCTCTGTCTGACTTACTTCACTTAGTATGATCATCTCTAGGTCTATCCATGTTGCTGCAAATGACATTGTTTCATTCTTTTTATGACTCAGTAATTTTCCATTATATATATTGCAGATAATCTTCTTTATCTGTTCATTTGTTGATGGACATTTCATTCTTCCATGTCCTGGCTATTGTAAATAGTGCTGCTATGAACATGAGGGTGCAAGTCTCTTTTTGAATGATAGTTTTCTCCTGATATATGCTCAGGAGTAAGATTGCAAGATCATATGGTAACTCTGTTTTTAAAAAACTTCAATTCTCTTAAAGCAAAACAAGAGAGCCAAGAGAGCCATCAGTACATGAGCGATCCGCATTTCCCAAGATAAGGCATGAGGGCCTCTTCTTACATACTTCACGTGACAGCTCCACCAGCTTTGGGAACCTGGCTTATCCCACGTCAGCCGAAGCCCCCGTATGGGTCTGGGTTGATGGACAGAGGCCTGTGGGGAGACCGTCCAGCTCTTCTGAGCTTCTATTCTGCTGCATCATTGGTTGGGGAGGCAGAAAGACCATGCTCGAGAGAGTTGAAGTTCAGGATAAAGGGGAAGACCGGGGTACAGGGTGAGGAGAGAAAGTCTGTCTCAATTGGTGGCCGAGTTCAAGCCTGGAATTAGGATGGGTAAGTCAGGGATGACCAAAATGAGGACAGTGGAGAGTGGTGTGGCATGGCCTGCGGTGGGCTGTGGGGCAGGTCAGGGTCTCTAGGAGCCGGCAGTGAGGAGGAGTCTGGGGTGTGAGATGTGTGTCGGGAATCAGCATCTGTGAAAGAAGCCAGAGGAAAATGAGATCAGGCAGAGGAAGAAGTCGGTGTCATGCGGGTCTGATAAAATCCTCGTTATTAGCTCAGCCGAGAGCTTGGGAGTACAAATTGCCCGTTTGTATTACCCGTATTGGGCAGAAATGCCTGGGTCTTTACCCCCTGCCTAAGTCAGTGGGTGAAGGCTACCCAGGAAGCGTGTGACCCTGGGTGACACAGGCGTGTACAGGGAGGCAGATCCCGAAGGAGCTGAGAGTTGATGGCCATGTGTTATAGTAGGGACAGACAAATAGGAAGAAAATTTCTATTTTACTTCTTTATTTTTAATAATTTATTAAATTAATAATAAAAAATAATTTATTTTTTTAATTTTGGTTGCACTGGGTCTTTGCTGTGGCTCGCAGGCTTCTCTAGTTGCAGTGAGCAGGCTTAGTTGCCCTGTGGCATGTGGGATCTTATTTCCCCAACCAGGGATCGAACCCATGTCCCCTGCATTGGAAGGCAGGGTCTTAACCACTGGATCACCAGGGAAGTCCTGAAGTTTTCTATTTTAAATTAAGTGTGGTCTCAGATTTAGAGGACCCACACCTGGAGCAGATTCTGCCACTAATGTTTGGGTGACCACAGGCATGTCTTTTTCCCTTTCCTGGACGGACCTTTCTTGTGTGTAACAGTGAGTTTCCTGAAATAGAGTTGGAACCAGCTGCCATTCTGGCTCACAAAGTTACCTGGGCTGGGCAGGCTTTTCTGCCTCTTAGAATGGGTTGAATTTTAAGCCTTTTTGCTGTTGGGTTGGGATATATGCCACAGGCTCTTCAAGGTAAACTAGAATACCCCCTGGAGAATAATGTTTTAAATGGCTCTACAGGAAAATTTATTGTGAGTGTTAAGTGGCTAAAGAACAGAGAATCCCTAGGGAGTGATCCGATGCCACTTGTCAGCGTTGGAAAAGCTTTAGCCTTTTGGTTAATGGGAAAGAGCATGCAGAGTTTGGGGTAATAACTATGGTGTGCCTAGCATTTGTGGAGAACTTTTTTGTGTCTTTCCTGTTTTTTTGGATTTTACTTCCTTCCCGAAAACACTTCCCTGGCCTCTTCTGTGTCTTGTAAGCTTCAACTTAAATTGCACATTTGATGTGGAAGGCTTTTTGCAGCTAATGGATTATCTGTAGATTTCCATTATTCTTATCTCCTCTTCCCAAGGTAATTAAAAGATGGCTGGGCCATTGAGTGATTACAAGTGCTTTATCCAGTTATCTACAGTATTTATCTTTCTCCGCGTGGCTGAATAGCTTCCTTTCTCTAGTTGATGAAATCTTGGCAGATTGCTGGCAGGAAGGATGGCAGGTCACCCCACGACCTGAGAGTCTTCCTGGTGGTCAAAATTCCAGGAGACTGAGGTGTCTGTGTCTTAAAAATATTCTGCCCCCTGACTCCCCTGAGAAGAGATGGAAGGTAAAGGGGAAGCTGGGGACTTTGGAACGGGAATCTCTCTGCACAAGCGCAGTTCTGTCAGGAAGCAATTCAAGGAACCGCGTTTCCCACCAAGTTTGGGAGAATAGGTAGCATCCCTCTGGGTCCCTTTAGGGGTGCCAGTCTTCAGCAGAGAAGTGGGGGCAGGGAGCCCAAACAGGCAGGTATGTCCGGTTGATAGTGGTCATCCGTGTGCTACTTACGGGTTTCCTAGAGGTGAGCTCCAGGCTGGATTTTGAAGAAGGCAAGGGGTATAGGGAAGTGCGGAGGGGGGGGTGGGAGCCTGGCAAATGACATAAGGAAACACCAGCGACAATACCGAGTCAGTCACTTACACACAACAGGCCTTGGCTGGCACCAGGGCCCAAGTTGGGGGCGTAAATGTGAATGAAATAGATTGACTGTTAGTAATCCAAAGTCCTTCCTCTCCATTTTCTGCCAGGAATCCGGGGGCGGGGAAGTGGGGCTGGGCATGGGTCGAACTGGGAACCACTTCTGGTTCTGGAGCCAGTGGGAAAATGCATTTGGAATGTGATTCTAAGAGCCTGTTGGAAATGGACCCCAGTGTAGGAAAGACTGGATAGTAGCGGAGTGACACCCTGAGCAAGATAGGTGTGGCCCAGGGGTGGAAGGAAGAGGAAGTGATGTGGAAACTCTGAAGTGCCAACCAAATGTGGTTGGCTCTTCAGTTCAGATCAGTCGCTCAGTTGTGTCCAACTCTTTGTGACCCCATGAATCCGCAGCACGTCAGGCCTCCCTGTCCATCACCATCTCCCGGAGTTCACTCAAACTCATGTCTATCGAGTCGGTGATGCAATCCAGCCATCTCATCCTCTGTCGTCCCCTTTTCCTCCTACCCCCAATCCCTCACAGAATCAAACTCTTTTCCAATGAGTCAACTCTTTGCATGAGGTGGCCAAAGTACTGGAGTTTCAGCTTTAGCATCATTCCTTCCAAAGAACACCCAGGGCTGATCTTCTTTAGAATGGACTGGTTGGATCTCCTTGCAGTCCAAGGGATTCTCAAGAGTCTTCTCCAACACCACAGTTCAAAAGCATCAATTCTTCAGCACTCAGCTTTCTTCACAGTCCAACTCTCACATCCATACATGACCACTGGAAAAACCATAGCCTTGACTAGACGGATGCCAATAATACCTTCCAGAAACCTGGACCTCCAACCCTGGGAACATCCTGCAGAGCTCCATGACATGCAATTTCCACTTCACTGTTGTGCCCCTAACTGAGCCCTTTAATATTGTGAATTTGGACCATTGTGAGAGTTTCCTTCCTGAGCTTCCTGCCTCAGTCTCTGCTTCAGATCACAACCTCTTCAGTGCCTCTGGAGCAGTCTTACTAAAACACAATTATTAATACAATCCTCTCCTCTGGCTGAGAAACTCAAATCCCCCCACCCCCTCTGAAGGCAGCTGACTTCCTTAGCAAGCATTAGACCTTCACTTTGTTTTTGTTTTTAATTTTTATTTTCTTTGGCAGCATGAGAAATATATGGGATCTTAGTTCCCCTACCAGGGCTTGAACCCATGTCTCCTCTATTGGGAGCTAGGAATCTTAACCACTGAAGTCTCTCAGCTTGCTCTTTTATTTTTATGTCCTGTATCCCCTCTCTTCCTCATTTTATAGAAATTCACAGTTTTATTTTATTTTTTAAAGCTTTTTAAAATGTAGACCATTTTTTAAAATATTGAATTTATTTCAATATTGCTTTTGTCTTTTTTTTTTTTTTGCACTGAGGCATGTGGGACCTGAACTCCCACCAGGAATGGAACCTGTACTCCCTGTGTTGGAAAGTGAAGTCTTAACCACTGGACCACAAGGGAAATCCCCCAGAAAGTCATAATTTTAATTTGGCTGCTTCTGTGAATTTATGTATAACCTGCCCTCCTGGTCAGAACCTTCTTCTTTTTCCTCCCTCCTCCTTTAACCTCATCTATAGGATTCTTAACCAACCCTAAGACCAAGTTCTGAGGCCACCTTGTTCAGAATGCTTATCAAGACTGCTCTGAATCCATCATTTCCTCTTCTGTGCTGGCACAGTACTATCATTGCATGTGACCCAGTTTGCTTCGTTTATTGCTTCTTCTTCTGCCTTTCCTGTGAGCTGCTGGTAATTGAGGGCAGGGAAGGTGTCTGATTGATCTGTATATGCCACATGGCATCTGGACACTCAGTGACAAATTTTTATAACTGTTACAAACTGTTATAACGTTACCTTATTAACAAGGTTCTGTCTCCTTTGAACCTTGGGCAACATTGATTCTCTTCCTACAAGCTATTCCTCTTGGGGAACAAGACCCCTATCACAAACTCCTGTTTTTTATTGTCTATAAGGCCAATGCTATTCTGCTTCCAAATGTTCCTCTGGATGGCTTAATAACAGTTAATATCATTAGCTCCTTCCTGTGGCAGAAGCTGTGATTTCAAAAGAGTACCATTTTCGTTGTCCTGGAGCCCAGCATGATAATCCACCACAGTCTGGAGGGTTGAGTCATTGGGCTTATGTCCCCATTTTGCAGATGTTAAAAATGGAGCTCAATAGTTACTTCCCAAGAGGTACTGAGGCTAAAAATAAAATCACTGGCAAATGAGTACTTTATGAAAAAGTTTAAACCACAAGATGAAGAACTGAGATGGCCCTTCATTCATTACTTGATTTTTGGATGTTGTTTAAAATACCGGTTATCTGTAGTGTTAGCAAAGTGCATTCTAAGCCACTTCAGTAGTGTCTGACTCTTTGTGACCCCATGAACTGTAGCCCACCAGGCTCCTCTGTCCTTGGGATTCTCCAGGCAAAAATACTGGAGTGGGTTGACATGCCCTCCTCTAGGGGATATTCCCGACCCATGGATCCAACCCACATCTCCTGCACTAACAGGCAGGTTCTTACCACTAAATGTTAGCAATAAGTGTTCTCAGAAGTATTTGCCTGACCCACTAGAGTGAGTGAGAGGTGGACAGAAGTTAAGTGACTGGCCCAAGGTCACACACCTAGTAGGTACCATATTATACATATGACACAGCATTCATTTAAGGACATTCTACTTGAAGCTAGGGGTGCTGAGGAAAAGGAGATTTTCTTCCTGAACAGATAGACTTGCCATATTCTCAATACATTATTGGAGCTTCCCAGGTGGCACTAATGGTAAAGAAGCCGCCTGCCAATGCAGGAGACATAAAGAGATGTGGGTTTGATCCCTGGGTTGGGAATATTCCCTGGAAGAGGGCATGGCATTCTTGCCTGGAGAATCCACTGGACAGAGCAGCCTGGTGGGCTACAGTCCATAGGGTCACAAAGAACTGGACATGACTGAAGAGACTTGAAAGTGAAAGTTGCTCAGTCATATCTGACTCTTTGCGACCCCATGGACTCTACAGTCCATGGAATTCTCTAGGCCAGAATACTGGAGTGGGTAGCCTTTCCCTTCTCCAGGGGATCTTCCCCAACCCAGGGATTGAACCCAGGTCTCCTGCATTCCAGGCAGATTCTTTACCAGTTGAACTACCAGGGAAGCCCAAGAATATTGGAGTAGGTAGCCTATCCCTTCTCCAGCAGATCTTCCCTACCCAGGAATCAAACTAGGGTCTTCTGCATTGCAGGTGGATTCTTTACCAACTGAGCTATCAGGGAAGCCCTGAAGTGACTTAGCACAATACATTATTAAGTTGATTGTCAAGGCCATAGCTGTTGACTAAATGGGTCCCCTGACTCAGTCACCCATACCTCTTGCTAAAAAGACACAAGTAGCTCTCCTAGACTCTGCCTTTGGGGTGTCACATTGCAGCCAGCTCACCAACACTGCCACTGGGAACAAGAGCAGTGTGAAAAGCAGTGTCACTGTGGGGAGCATAAACTCTCCTGATGGGTCAGCTGGGAGAGTTGCTGGAAGATTCCAAGAGATGATGGCTTTGAAGTGCACCCCACAGCTCCCAAAGCAGAGTAAGCATTTAATGAATATCACACACTGCTGTTATGTTTATTCATTCCACATCCAGAACTGTAGTATGAACTACACAGAATATGCAGCTGAAAGAAATGTTCAGATCTCCTAGCTGAACCTCTTCAATGATGGAATCCCTGACAGATGCTCTAGACTAGAGTCTTGCTACCCGTTGAATCAGTCTTACTGAATTTAAAAAAAAATCCATTTTATTCATTTATTTTTAACTTTTTATTTTGTATTGGGGTATAGCTGATTAGGGTTTCCCTGGCAGCTCAGCTGGTAAAGAATCTGCCTGCAATGCAAGAGACCCCAGTTCGATTCCTGGGTTTGGAAGATCCCCTGGAGAAGGGACAGGCTACCCACTCCAGTATTCTTGGGCTTCCCTGGTGGCTCATATGGTAAAGAATCCGCCTGTAATGCAGGAGGCCTGGGTTCAATCCCTGGGTTGGGAAGATCCCCTGGAGGAGAGCATGGCTAACCCATTCCAATATTCTTGCCTGGAGAATCCCTATGGACAGAGGAGTCTGGTGGGCAATAGTCCATGCGGTTGCAAAGAATCAGACATGACTGCATGAGTAAGCACAGCACATAGCCAATTAACAGACAATGTTGTGATATTTTCAGGGGAATAGCAAGTGGACTCAGCCATACATGTGCATGTATCTATTCAGACTTATTGCATTTTCATAGCATTTTAGTTTTTAATTTAAGTGAATTATTTATTTGGCTCACTGGGTCTTAGTTGTGGCATGCAGAATCTTTAGTTGTGGCATATAGGACCTAGTTCCCTGACCAGGAATGGAGCTCAGGCCCCCTGCATTGGGAGCATGGAGTCTTAGGTCGGTAGGCCACCAGGGAAGTCCCTTAATAGCATTTTTAAAAGAGAGGATTGTGTTGAAATAATCTAGCTATGCCTTAAGTGTCTCTAGGTTGGGAGAACTAATTGCTCCCTCATTGGTCAGCTTTGTTAGTTCTTCCTGACTTTGAATTGAGGGTCTGCCTCTAGTGATGAGCTACCCTTGGTTGGGGTTTGGCCTTTTGGTGTGACACAGAGGAAAGTCTCTCCTGCTTTCTCAAGGGCAATCTATCAGTTATTTGAAGACAATCATTGTTTCTCCCCTGAGTCATCTTTCTGCCTAAAGGAGCCCTTCACCATAACCCCTGACTTTCTGAGCCATGACTATCTTGCTTCTGGCCTTTTGGACAATTTTCACATATATAATTAATGCGGAACCTCCTTCCTGAAAGGATTAGACAATAATAGGAGAAATGCAGCAAGGTTAGGCTCTGTTTCTACCTGCAATGGGAAATTAGGATCAGGAAAAATGAGGAAACACAGATAAGAACTCCAAGGGTTAAAGAAGCTGATGTGATCCAGCGTTGAATTTGGATCTGAGCTTCTGAACAGCAAGCATAAAAATAAGGACAGTAAGTTAAGGGAACTTATTGTTAAAAAAAAAAAAAGAGGAATGCGTGGAAGACTCTCTTAGGAGTTGTATTTTTTCTTGATTCTAAGCTTCTCAGGCATGCTTTTGTTCACCTAAACAAATTTTTTATTTTGGAATAACTTTAGATTTACAGGAAAGTTTCAACAACAGTACAATATTCCTACAGACTCTCCTCTTAATTTCCTCTACTACATTTGCCAAAACTGAATTAACATTGGTTCTTAAGTATCCATTAGACTCCAGCTTTATGCACATTTCACCAGTTTTCCTATTATCCTTTTTCTCATCCAAGAATCAGTATTGGTACCCAGGTATTGATATAACCAGGACTGAATCCTGAATTTAGTCTTGTGGTCTCCCTAGTTTCTTCTGGATTGTGTTTCTCAGGCTTTCTTTCACCAAGGTGTTTTGTTTTGTTTTGTTTTGTTTTGTTTTAATTGCTGTTGTCCTTATTGTCAGGAAGGTTGAATCATTTACTTAATAATGAGATTTAAAAAAAAAAAACAGGATCACATTTCATATACTGTTTCTATGCTGTGCTTAGTCGCTCAGTCTTGTGCAACTCTTTGTCACCCCATGGACTGTAGCCCCCCAGGCTCCTCTGTCCATGGGGATTCTCCATGCAAGAGTGGATTGCCCTTCCCGTCTCTGGGAGATCTTCTCAACCCAGGGATCCAATCCAGATCTCTCACATTGCAGGCAGATTCTTTATTGCCTGAGATACCAGGGAAGCCCAAGAATACTGGAGTGGGTAACCTATCCTTGTCCAGGGCATCTTCCCAACCCAGGAATCAAACCAGGGTCTCCTGCATTGCAGGCAGATTCTTTACCAGTTGAGTTACTAGGGAAGCCCCTGTTTCTGAAGTGATATTCAATGAAAATTGATGTTAAAACATTTAAAAGGATCTTCAGTGAAGATGATCCTGTACCTCAGACTATTGGGGGCCAAGTAGGAAGACTTTTGGTGGTTTTACCTGAACAATAGGGAGGATTGGGGTTGGAAGTGGGTGGCTCTAGGCCCTCCTTGAACGTCACGTCTCTTAGCAAGGCTTTCTAAAAAAGCAGAGTGGTTGGTTCAAGCTTGTGTTCCCAGACAACGGCCTGCACTGCTGGCCTCTCTGCATCCCTGTTGCGAATTCTGGGCAAATTCTTCTTTCAGGAAACTAGGTGATCACGTGGTGGCTTGTTGTCATGTGGGTGCAAAAATCCACCCTCTTAAGTTTTTTTTTTAAGATTTATTTATTTATCTCTGACTGTACTGGGTCTTTGTTGCGATGCACGTGCTTTCTCTAGCTGCAGCCAGCGGGGGCTACTCTTTGTTATGGAGCACAGGCTCTGGGTGTGCAGGCCTCAGTAGTTGCTGCTTATGGGCTCAGGAGCTTAGCCACTCTGTGGCATGCGGGATCTTCTTGGACTAAGAATAGAACCAGTGTCCCTTGCATTGCAAGGTGGGTTTCTAACCACTGGACCATCAGGGAAGCCCTTTGTTAAGTTTTAAAAGGTAGTCCATGCTGCTTTTCTCTATCATTTCTTTCCTCCTTCACTCCCTCTCTTGTTCCCTTCCTCTTTTCCTTCCTCCCTCCTTCCTCTGTCTCTCCTCCCCTCTCTCCCTTTTACTTTCTCTCCTTTCCTTCAAACTTAAGAATGAGTGTTGGTTTTCAAAAGTTTTTCCCCCAAGTTATTTTCACCTGAGCGTGACTAAACAATCTGATTTGGTGCCGAGTCTAATACCCTATAGAAAGTGGGTCATGGGAATCATGTGGTGGTGATGTGTCAGTTGGTAATCAGGCTGGATAAAAAGGGTTTGCAGAAAGAATAAATCACAGTGCACTGGAAATATGGGTGATTCAGGGGGAAACTGACACTGTGGTCTGGTTGAAGGAGTCCTTCCAGCAAAGCAGTCAGGTCCTCTGCCAGGGTGAGAATCTCTCAGTGCTGACCACACGTGTTGGCCGCTTCACACGGTTTGTTGTAGAATCCTGTGACCTTGGCAATGTGAATGAGTTCTTCTGATCTAGGTGAGCAGGAGTTTCAAGTATCAGAGAAACAGCATGGTGTTGTTTCGACAGAGATGTTCATCTGCAGAAACCTGGTTAATAGTCTAATCTCAGATGGCTCTTGAAATCCAATGTTGCATGTTAAAAAAAAAAAAAGGAAAATTCTTTATCATCATGTGAATTGCACATTACTGTGATTTAATTGGTTGTCTTAGTCCTTTGGGGTTGCTGTAACAGAAGACCATAGGTTGAGTGGCTTATCCACAATAGAAATTTATTTCTCTCAGTTTTGGAGGTTGGAAGTCCAAGATCAAGATCAAGGTGCCAGCAGATTTCGTGTCTGGTGAGAGGTGGTTTATGAGTTCATCAGAAACCATTTTTTCTTGTGTCCTCACATGGCAGAAGAGTGAGGGAGCTCTCTGGGGTCTTTTTGTAAGGGCACTAACCCTATTTATGGAGGCTCCACCCTCATGACCTAAGCACCTATCAGAGACCATCCTGAACCTAAGACCATCACACTGAGGGTTAGGGTTTGTTGGTTGGTTTTTTTTTTTTTACATTTTATTTATTTATTTAAAATTTTTTATCCATTTATTTTTTACAAATTTGTTTATTGAGGGTTAGGTTTTGAATATACACTTTTTGGGGGCATGCAGACAATCAATCCATAGCAGTAATCATGGAACATTTGTGGGTGGATTGAAAAACACACATTTCAGTCTAGCTGGACACTGTGATATATGTTCAATATAAATCAACAAATAATATTTTGTGGATGTACCATGTGGCCAACACTATGCTAGACATCAATGATACACAAATGAATAAGACAAAGTCCTCTACCTTGAGGGGCTAACAGCTCAGAAGGAGCCAACACAACAGAAGTTCAACATAATGTGTGATAAACATTAAGAGTGAGGCAGTTATAAAGTATTGTGGGAGTGTGGATTTCAACCCAACCTGAGCGTTTAGCTTCTTGAAGGGGTGACACCTAAGCTAATCTTGATGTAGAAGAAACTTGAGGATTTCCCTGGTGGTCCATTGGCTAAGACTTTGTGCTCCCAATGCAGGGACCTGGGTTCGATCCCAGGTCAGGGACCTAGATCCCACGTGTTACAACTAAGACCCAGCATAGCCAAATAAATACAAAAATATTGGGGGAAAAAAGAAAGCTTGGAAGAGGAATGTAGCAGCCCCAGCAGGAGCACACAGGAAGGCAGTGTACAGTGATGTAGGAACTACAAGCAGTTCCATCCTCTTCAGGTGTGGAATGTCCTTCTGTCAGTGGTAGAATAAAACTGGAGACACCACCACTTCACACTTCGGCTGGTGAAGAATCATGAAATGTTCTAATAGATATGATTTGTGTGTGTGTGTAAGGATGGAATGCATGCTGAGGATTCTGATAAGATGTTGGCTGGAGCCCACTTTAATGATGCCTTCTCCCCTTCTTTCTGCTGGGATCATCAGCTCATAAGAAAAGCATAGTTCACTGCTGGAGCCTAGGAAGAGACTCTCAAACACTCTGGAATTTGAGTGGGTGTTGGTTGGTTGAGGGTTGAATTTGGGTACCATTATTGGAATTACGAAGGAAAGTCAAAGGACCTAAGAGGAAGCCAGTCTGTCTGGCAAAGGCTAAGCCAGCGCCCACTGATCAGAAGGACTGTTGGTTTCAAGGACCCTGGTCTCCCTCAAGGAGAACGTCCCTGCTGGGTTTAACTGCTCTCTGTCTGTGATCTTGGGACAGGACTGTTCATCTTGTAGTTCCTGAGAGTTTGGGTGCCTCTTTAGGTGCTTCAGTTGAGAAGTCCCAGGTTACCAGGCCATGTGGCTCTGACCTACAGAGGAAGCAGTTCCTTCTGAAGCAGCCAGCTCCCCACTGCCTGCAGAAGCCCTGTGTTATGACGTGCATTAAGTGATGCAAGTAGGTGGAACTGAGAGTTAGTTGCTCAGTCGTGTCCAGCTCTTTGTGACCCCATAGACTGTAGCCCACCATGGGATTCTCCAGGCAAGAATACTGGAGTGTGTAGCCATTCCCTTCTCCAGGCGAATCCTCCTGACCCAGGGATCAAACCCGAGTCTCCTGCACTGCAGGTGAATTCCTTACTGTCTGAGCTACCAGGAAAGCCCTAAGTAGGTGAAGAAAGCCTCTAAATCATATAATGGGCTCAGTAGCTGCAAGGCAAATCTAACCAAAGTCAGAATAAATTCTGATACAGACTTAGGAAGAAAAAGAGATTAAAAAGATTATATAGACCTTAAGATATTGCAAAGTAATGGGTGAATAGGAAAAAATGTTTCTGGGAATGCAAAATTATTTCTAAGTTTAAAAAGTGAGAATATATGAAAAAAATGGAACGAACATGATTGATTTTACAATCTTGACGATCTAAAGGGGAACCAAGCCTGCTGTGATTATTGTGGTCCCTGCCTATCTTTCGAGTGATTCACAAGGATTTTCAGTTTTTTACTTTTCAATTTTGGCCATGCCACTTGGCATGTGGGATCCTTGTTCCTGGACTAGGGGTTGAACTGCTTTGGAAGCATGGCATCTTAACTACTGGACCGCTGGAAAAAACAATAAGACCATATTATTCATATCAGTTTTACAAATTTATAATCTCAGTTTTTATTTTAACTGAAATCTCGCTACATTATGTTTCATATTCTCAAAGGTCTTGTATATATTACAAGAAAGTGTGTGTATATACTCCAGTTTTGCTTTATCATCTCATGTAATGTTTTAGTGAGTAGAATTCAGTTCATCTAGCTCATTGTACTTCTATGTCAGTTGTGGATTATTGTATGGGTGTGTGTGCGCTTAGTCTCCAAGTTGTATCTGACTCTTTGTGACCCCAAGAACTGTAGCCTGCCAGGCTCCTCTGTCCATGGGATTTCCAAGGCAGAAGCACTAGGGTGGGTTGCCATTTCCTTCTCCAGGGGACCTTCCTAACTCAGAGATTGAAACTGCGTCTCCTGCATTGGCAGGCAGATTTTTTTACCACTGAACCACCTGGAAAGCCCTTGGATTATTGTATGCATTTATTGGATTTTGCATTCATCATAGTTAATTTTTATATTGTAATGTCAAGAAAACTAGTGAAATGGAGAACAGAATATTTTATATCAAAGCTGGTTGGAAACAGTGAAAGCAATATTTAAGGGAGTATTTCTAGCTTAAAATGTGTCATAGTATTTCTCTAGTTTACAAAGAAAGATCGATGGCTTTGGAGTGGTTCATTGAAGCATAAAAATAGAGGTGAAAACAGTATAAACCCTGAAGTCCAATGTAGTATGTGACTCTATGTGCTAGAAAAAGCAAAACCATGCTGTTTGTCAAAAGAGGAGTGCAAAGAAGCAGTGTGATGATAAATTAGAAATTGGATTTTGTTCAATTGATCACCTATTTCCCCCTAATATGTTGTCTGAAACTTTGTCGAGTAGTGATACAGAGCCATCAAAGTTCCTGCAAATGAAGCATAGAAACCTCTTTAGTAAACCTCCACCTGATTAATTTTATTGTTAAAGGTAGAAGGGAGACCAAAACTAGAGGCACCATATAGAATTGCAATCCTCAGAGCAAAATGAGGTGTTATTTATGCTATTGAAGGGAAGCGTATAAAACCAGCCAAATGTGATGACAAATGTGCTTGGAGAGAAAGCATAACGAGTTATTGAAAAATTCATTTAAAAAATGATGCGGTTAAAAAATGATGCTGTTGGATATCACAGGCAGTATGAAAGCACAATTACCATCGCGTGTAGTTGGACAGGACTACTGATGTAGAGCGAGTGAAATAGCTCTTGGAATACGTGTGTCACATACATGAGAGAGAAGTGCTTGGAGACTTACTGTCTTGTTTCTCACTTAAAAAAGCACGTGTTGCAGAAGAGATTTTTTCACATAGCTGCTGATTAGTTAGTTCATGAGTGATGGTGTAGACTAGAAAATTAGTGTTGGTACCTCGTCTAAATATATTTAGCTATTTGTAAAGCAAGAAGGGGCATTCCAGATGTAGAAAACAAACTTATGGTTACCTGGGGATGAAGGTTCAGTTCAGTTCAGTTGCTCAGTCGTGTCCGACTCTTTGCGACTCCCTGAATCGCAGCACGCCAGGCCTCCCTGTCCATCACCAACTCCCGGAGTTCACTCAAACTCACATCCATCGAGTCAGTGATGCCATCCAACCATCTCATCCCCTGTCATCCCCTTCTCCTCCTGCCCTCAATCTTTCCCAGCATCAGGTTTTTGCAAATGAGTCACCTCTTTGCATCAGGTGACCAAAGTATTGGAGTTTCAGCTTCAACATCAGTCCTACCAATGGGGATGAAGCGGGGGGAAATAAACTGGGAAACTGGGATTGACATATGCACACAACTATATATAAAATAGATAACTAATAAGGTCCTTCTGTATAGCACAGGGACTCTGCTCAGTGCTCTGTGGCAGCCTGAATGGGAGAGGCATTTGGGAGAGAATGGATACGTGTATATATATATGGCTGAGTCTCTTTGCTGTTCACCTGAAACTATCATAACATTGCTAATCAACTATAGCCCAGTATAAAATAAAAATGTTTAAAAGTTAAATAAATAACTAATGAGGACCTACTGTATAGTACAGGAAACCCTATTCAATGCTCTGTAATGACCTATGTGGGAAAAGAATCTTAAAAAGAAAAGATGCATGTATGCATATTACCGATGCACTTTGCCGTACCGCACAAATTAACGCAACGTTGTAGATCAACTGTACACCAAGAAGAAAAATTTTTAAAAAGAAAAGGAAAGCATAGAGAGTATATCTGGAATAAAAAAAAGAAAAGTCCTCTGTAATGTCATGCACATGTTCGCACTGCTCTACTTACCGAGAACAGTTGTTGGTCAACAGTATATAACAGTCCCTACACCTTCAGCATGTCTTTTATTGTCTGTGTGCTGACACTTCGACATCTGGGGCCTTGCTGACACTGGAGGGACTGCTCCTCCCAGGATAGCTAATTCCTAGAGAAAGTAAGTGAAAATCACCAGAATTGCCTCTCATATGCACACCAACCAATTCAGAGCCCTTGGTAGCTCAGACAGCAAAGAATCCGCCTGTAATGCAGGAGACCCAGGTTCGATCCCTGGGTCAGGAAAATCCCCTGGAGAAGAGAATGGCAACCCACTCCAGTATTCTTGCCTGGGGAATCCCATGGACAGAGGAGCCTGGTGGGCTACAGTCCATGGGGTCACAAAAAGTCGGACACGACTGAGTGACTAACACACCCCCAAACACCTTCTTTATCAGGCTCTCACACTCCAGGCCACCATCCATCGGCACCAAAACCTCCAACACAACATAGCAGAAAGTAGGGACCTATGCTCTGCCCCAGGGCCTGCTGAAATATTTATTTAGCCACTCCTAAACCTTGTTAGATAGCATCACTGACACAATGGACGTGAATCTGAGCAAACTCTGAGAGATAGTGAAGGACAGGGGAGCCTGGCGTGCTGCAGTCCATGAGATTGCCAAGAGTCAGACAGGACGTAACAACTGAACAACAGCCAAAAGACCTGGTTGCTTTGCCCTGCCTTACCTATTCCTTTCCAAGGGAGCCACGATAAAGGCTCTTGCTCAGAGCCTCCTCCCTCTGCCTTGTAACCAACCCTGGGGCTTCCTCACGTGCTGCCCGCCCCCCGCCCCCCCCATTGGTGTAGTGTGCCCTTACTTCTTGGGATCTGTATAAAAAATCTTCTTGGGATCTGCATAAAAAATCTTCTGTATAAAAATACTTCTTGGGATCTGTATAAAAAAATCTATTTTTTATTTTTTAAAAACATTATTTTACAGTGAGTCCTTGCTGGTTGTCTGTTTTTTAACATTTATTTGGCTGCGTTGAGTCTTCGCTGTGGCATACAGGCTTCTTTCTAGTTGGTGCTTGGACTCCAGAGTGCTTGGGCTTCAGTAGTCGCTGCATGCAAGCTAGCTGCACCTCAGCATCTCAGTTCCCTGACCAGGGCTCGAACCCATATCTCCTGCCCTTGAAGATGGGTTCTTATCTGCTGGACCACCAGGGAAGTCCCTGGTTATCTATTTTAAATATAGCAGTGTGTACTGGTTGATCCCAAATTC
Source organism: Bos indicus (assembly GCF_029378745.1). Lineage (NCBI taxonomy): Eukaryota > Metazoa > Chordata > Mammalia > Artiodactyla > Bovidae > Bos > Bos indicus. Next base: position 10,297,693 of record NC_091767.1, read on the forward strand.
CCAATCTATCCCTCCCCCTCCAGCCTTTCCCCTCTGGTAACCATAAATTTGTTCTCTAAGTCTGTTTCTGTTTAACAAATCTATTTTTTTCAATGGCAATCTTCTCCTGATCTGTTGGCCTCATCATACCTAAATAATAATAAAGCCTACATTTTCAAACACATCTTGATCTTGATTTAAGGTTAATAGAAATTGTGAAAATTGTGAATCCATCCAAATTGTACCCAGTGGCAGAGTATTTTTTTTAATGCAGGATGTCAAGAAATGGGCACCAAGTACCAGACTTCTTCCACCCTGAAGTACCCTAGCTGTCACAGAGAACACAGCTCTCAAGTTTTGAAGTTAGGAAGGAAATAAAAACATTTCTCTATGACACTGATAAATGTCATAAACCCCATTTCTAGGACTTCAAGTGTTTTTGCTCAAGTGTGTATTTCAGCATTGTGTTTATTGTCTTGAGAGCCTGAGCCTACTGCCTCAGGGCTGAACAATCATGAATTTTAATACAGAAAATAAAATACCATAACTTCTCCGTGATGCAAATAGCTCAGTTGCAGAAAGTCTGTCTTTTTCTCCAGCACTTGCTGATTTTTTTTTCTCAGGGAGAAAGAAATCAATGATTATTGGCCATATTTTAAAATTACCTCCAAGGGCTGCAATGGAGCATGACAAGCTACTTTCTAAAGGGTAGATTAGGAATCCATTCAGCACCAATTCCTGAGTGAGAGTCATTTCTGCAGCTTTGAATGTGATATGCGTATTGACAGAGCATCTGATGCAAAGCTGAAAGAAGTCTTCAGTGAGTCATCTCTTCATGATTTCCGTGTCCCTGTTCAACCCAAATACCTAGCATTATCTCACAGAGCCAAACTCTTCCTGCCATTCTCAATAACTTATAATTGGTACTTAGAGTTTTATAATTAGGTAGAAAAAAGTGGAGAGGAGAAACCAAGTCAGTGTGGAATCTGGTGACACAAACTTTGTCATCAAGTCAAAGAATTAAATATTTCAAACTCTCCACTCTTCCAATTGATATGAAATAAGCAGTATGGATTTTAAAGATCTAGTTCTTATTATTAAAATTATGATGGCTGTCTTTAGAAATGACCTAAAATTTGGCTCATTAAGTGATCTGTAGTTGTCTAAAGTCAAGGAGATCCTGGTTAAGTGTAACAACTCTTCTTAAAGAACTGTCCTTCTGGGACTTCCCTGGTGGTCCAGTGGCTAAGACTCTGTGCTTCCAATGCAGGGGACCTGGGTTTGATCCTTGGTCAGGGAAATATATCCCACAGGCCACAGCTAAGACCCAGCACAGCCAGATAAATAAATAAATGTTAAGTTAAAAAAAAGAATTGCCCTTCCTTTCCTTACTAGATCAAATACATTTCCTTATTCACCTAGGATCATTTCTCTCTCAAGAGGGTCTGTAATTGTCAAGGTTCTCCAGGGAAGCAGAACAAACAGAACATTCATTCATTCATTATTGAGAAACTGGCTCACATGATTATGGGGGCTGAGAAGCCCCAAGAGATGTAGTCTGAAGGCCTAAAAACCAGGAGAATCAGTGGTGTAAGTTCCATCTGAGTCCAAAGGCAGAAGACAGTGTTTACCATCAGAGAGAGAACAAATTCTATCTTGCTGAGCCTTTTGTTCTTTTCAGGCCCCCAGTGAATTGGGTGTGGTCTACCCACACTGGGGTGTGCCATCTGCTATATTCAGTCTCCTGATAATGGTAATCATATCTCCAACGACCCTCATAGACACACTCAGAATACAACTTAACCAAATGTCTGGGTGCCTAGTGGCCCAGTCAGGTTGGCACATAAAATGAACCATCACAGGGTCCTTAGCCCTCCTGAACAGAGGTTTACACGTGGCCATTCCATCAGTCTGTTACACAAGATGCAGATGAAGGCCAGCAGAGAACAGAGCTTAAGTTCTCTTTCCAAGAGGCATCACAACCCACATGAGTCCTGTACTGAGAGGCTTCTGTCATGACTGTGCCATCAGCTTCCCAGGTGTGACTAGAGCCTAGATGTTTCTGGGTCTCTTATCCTCAGGAAAGGACTCATATATCAAGGTCCTTAATGGCCAGCAAGAAGAATTGATTCTGCTTGATATTAGTAGCAAAGTCATTTCTTATACGCTTACTGGGAAAGAAACCCTTGTGCGCCATTGGTGGGAATGCAAATTGGTGCCACCACAATGGAAAGCAGTATGGAGGTTCCTCAACAAATTAAAAATGGAGCCACCATATCATCCAACAATTCTGCTTCTAGGTATTTATCTGAAGGAAACAAAGTTACTATCTTGAAAAGATATCTGAACTCCTTTGTTCACTGTAGCATTATTTACAATGACCAGGACATGGAAACAACCTGAATGTCCATTGATGGAAGAATGGATGAAGAAGATGTGGTCCATGTACACAATAAACTATTAATCAGCCATTAAAAAAAAAAAAGAAAATCTTGCCATTTGTGACAAGATGGATGTTCGAAGGCACTGTGCTAAGTGGAGTCAGTCAGGCTGAGCAAGGTGAATACTGTATGATCTACTTTGCATGTATTGAGTTGGCCAAAAAGTTTTTTCGAGTTTTTCTGTAACACCTTATGGAAAAACTTAGATGAAGTTTTTGGCCATCTCATTAGAATCTGAAAGAAAAGAAACTCAGAACAGATTGGTGGTTGCCAGAGGTGAGTGGTAGAGAGTAAGGGAAATGGGTGTAGGTAAGGGACAGACTTCCAGATGTAAGATAAATAAGTCCTGGGGTTGTAATGTACTGCGTGGTGACTGCAGTTAATATTGCAGTATTATATGTTTAAGAGTTGCTGAGACAGTAGACCTTAAAAGTTCTCATCTCAAAAAAAACCAATTAGGACTGTGAGGTGATGGATGTTAACTAGATTTACTGTGGTGATCATTTTGCAGTATATACATATATAAATCTTTATTTTGTACACCTGAGATGCATTCAATGTCAATTGTAGCTCAATTTAAAAAGGAAAAATATAAACCCAGTAATAAGATAATAATCATTTTTTATTGGAGTATAATTGCGTCACAAGGTTGTGTTAGCTTCTACTGCACGATGAAGTGAGTCAGCCATTTGTGTACAGATATCCCATCCCTCTGGGACCTCCCTCCTACCCCCGTCTCCAGCCCCGATCTGGGTCGTCACAGAGCACCAAGCTGAGCTCCCTGGGTGTACAGCGGCTTCCCACTAGCTGTCTGTCTCACACGTGGTTGTGTATGTATGTCAGTCAGACTCTCCCAATTCGTCCCACCGTCACTTTCCCCTCAAGTGTCCACATGCCTGTTTTCTAAGTCAGAAAGAGAAAAACAAATATCATGGATGAATGAATTCATGCAGAATCTAATCATTCTTAAAAAAAGGATATTGGGTAGCTCAGAGAAGCACATGGAGGAAATTGCTTGGGAAACTAGTCTTGGAGGCTGTATAACCAGAAATCAGGATCAAAATTACCGCTGTAGACTCGTTCTGTCTCTCTGACCAGATGACTCCACCACCAAATACTGCATGTGTGGGCAGCACATAGATGCTGGACAGGGTGATAGTTTTGTTGCCATGTGGCTCAGGAGTTCTGTCTTGGTACAATGCAATTGCCTCCAGAAAATATTCCCTGTGATTTTTATTTCTTTACAAAATGCCCACTGGCTTAGAGTCCGGGGCAGTGACCTCAGATGATGGAGTCTAGATTCTATGCTCATGATTGACATGCAAGGGGACCAGAGGAAGTGAATTTCTTGAATTTTTGGTTATATGGTTCTAAAAATAAAATGGTTCTAAGGTGGTGGTTGGGTTCTAACTTCTACCAGAACCACAAGATAGGAAATTTTCTGCATATAGTCAGTACAGTGAGGACAATATTTAGCAGTAGTTAAGTGTGGACTCTGGGGGTCAAATTAGGTACAAATTCAAGGTCTACCACTCACTAACTGTATGACTTTTATTAAATTATGTAACATCCCTGTGACTCAGTTTCCTCATCTGTAAAAGGAGGAGACTAATAGTACCTATCTTGTAGGGTTGCTGTAAAGATTTTATTACTTTTTAAAATTTTTAATTGGAGGATAATTGCTTTACAAGTTCATGTTGGTTTCTGCCATACAACAATGCAAATCAGTCATAACTATATATGTGTGTGTGTGTATATACCTTGTAAAGCAATATATATCTTGCTTTTGGATATATATATATATCCCCTCCCTCTTGAGGCTCCCTCCCACCACCTCCAATCCCACCCTTCAGGTGATCACAGAGGGCTAGGCTGGGCTCCTTCTGTTATATAGCAGCTTCTCACTAGCTAGCTATTTTACACATGGTAGTGTATATAGGTCAGTCATCCCACCTTCTCCTTACCCTGCTGTGTCCACTAGTCTGCGGATTTCATTAGGTAATATAGATAAGCATTTGACACAGTGTCTGATGCATGATGGTGGTGGTTGTTTAGTTGCCAAGTCATGTCTGACTCTGCGACTCCATGGACTATAGTCTACCAGGCTCCTATGTCCATGGGATTTCTCAGGCAAGAACACTGGAATGGGTTGCCATTTCCTTCTCCAGGGAATCTACCCAACCAGGGATCAAACCTGTGTCTCCTGCATTGGCAGGTGTATTCTTTCCCACTGAGCCATCAAGGAAGCCCTTGCCTTTCCATCAGCCTCAGTTCAGTTGCTCAGTCGTGTCTGACTCTTTGCGACCCCATGGACTGTGGCACACCAGGCTTCCCTGTCCATCACCAACTCCTGGAGCTTGCTCAAACTCACATCCATTGAGTCAGTGATGCCATCTAACCATTTCATCCTCTGTCATGTCCCCTTCTCCTGCCTTCAATCTTTTCCTGCATCAGGGTCTTTTCTAATGAGTCAGTTCTTCACATCAGGTGGCCAAAGTATTGGAGCTTCAGCCATCAGTCCTTCCAATGAATATTCAAGACTGATTTCCTTTAGGATTGACTGGTTTGATCTCCTTACAGTCCATGGGACTCTCAAGTGTCTTTTCCAACACCACAGTTCAAAAGCATCAATTATTTGATGTTCAGCATTCTTTATGGTCCAGCTTTCACATTCATAAATGGCTATTGGAAAAACCATAGCTTTGACTAGACGGACCTTCGTCGGTCAAGTGATGTATTTCCATAGGGTGACCCAAATCATCATTCTTGAGAATCTGAAGTCATGGTGACCCTGCCTGTGTCAGGTGGCTCTGGCTCTCCATTGACTTAAAACACTGTTTATGCATATTATTTAGAATGCTTTTGTCTGCATGTCATAGAAAACCCAATTAAATAGCTTAAAAGAAGGTTCATTCAATCATTCACTCATCCAAAAAATGTTTATTGAGTGCTAACTGTATATTAGGTACTCATTCAGGTGCTTAGGATTCAGCAGTGAACAAAATTTCCTGCCCTCGTGAAAAGTTCTGGTTGGAGGAGGTGGGAAGGAAGAAAATAAACCAATAAACTGCATGTAGAGTCTTAGGTGGTGATAAGTGCCAGGGAGAAAAAGCAGGTTAGAGTAACCAGGTAGGGTTACCCTACCCTAGAGGTAGGGTTTGCTATTTTTAATAGAGTGGTCAAAGAAAGATTCCTTGATAAGGTGGTGTTTGGGCCGAGATCTGAAAGACATACTTATGGGAATACCTGGGAGAAGGAGTTCCCTTGGCAGATTTAGGTGAGTCAGGTTGTTTTGACAAACTGTTTCTGAAATTAACTAACAATGTTGGATGAACAGAAACACCACCAGGCTGGTACAGAGAGTGCTGGTTGCCCCCTCACTCCATTTCCTTTATTGTTAACACCTTTGTATCAGTGGCACATTTGTCAAATGTACAAAAGCAGCATTGCCACATTAATTATTAATAAACTGGTAATTAGTTTATTTATACTAGACATTATTCAGATCTCATTAGTTTTTAAACTAATGCACCTTTTCTCTTCCAGGATCCAATCCTGGCTACCGCCTTGCATTTATTTGTTACGTCTCCATGGTTTCTTTCGATCTTAACTTCTGATCAGGCTGCTGTAACAAAACACCATAGACTGGACAGCTTGTAAACACAGAATTTTTTTCTCGTAGTCTGGAGGTTGGGTAGTCCAAGAATCAAGGCATTAGTGGATTTGGTGTGTTTCCTGGTCATAGATGGCTATGTTTTTGCTGTGTCCTCAGGTGGCGGAAGGGGCAGAGGAGCCCTGTGGAATCTCTTTTATGAAGGACTAATCTTATTCATGGGCTTCCCTTGTGGTTCAGAGGTTAAAGCGTCTGCCTCTAATGCGGGAGACCCAGGTTTGATCCCTGGGTCGGGAAGATCCCCTGGAGAAGGAAATGGTAACCCACTCCAGTATTCTTGCCTGGAGAATCCCACGGACAGAGAAGTCTGGTAGGCTACAGCCCACGGGGTCACAAAGAGTCGGACACGACTGAGCGACTTCACTCACTCACTCACTCAATCTCATTCATGGGGGGCTCCGCCTTCATGACCTAATCTCCACCCAAAGGCCCTACTTTATAGTATTATCACCTTGGTATTAGGATTTCAGCATGAGAATTTTAGGAGGAGGCATAAACATTTATTCTATAGCAGGTCTCTAACAGTCTCTCTTCCCCCATCATTTTGACAGTTCTGAGTATTGATCAGGTAGTTTGCAGAATGCTTCTTAATTAGGTTTTTGTCTGATGTTTTTCTTATGGTTAGGCTGGGTTAGAGAAGAGTACCTAAGAGGAGAAGCATGCTTCCTGTCACATCATATAACAGGATACATGATATCAACATGACCTATCACTGGTGGTTAACCTTGATCAAGGTTGAGCTTGCTGGGTTTCTTCAGTCTCAAGTTACTTTTCCTTCTTTCAACATGGTGATGTTTGGAAACAGTTATAAATCTGGTCCACACTTGGGGTGGAGGATATGGGGGTGAACGCTGAGAGTCGTGGATTCAGCTCCATCTCCTGCAGGGGGCATCATCTGCATAAATTATTTGTAATGCTTTTGTAAGGACAATTTGCTTCTTCTTCTTCCCCACTTATTTATTTATGAAATGATTCACTTTGGATTATAATCCAGTGCTATATTTATCTCAATACCCAAATTCTTCCAGTTTTGACCATTGACGTGACTTCTCATTTCTTTTTTAAAACAATTTCTTACTTTCTGGCATGACAAGACACTCCGGACTCATCTTATGTTTTCCACTCCTCAGCCCTAGGCAGGGAAGTGGTATTCATTCATTCATTTATATATTTTTTGGCCACATGTAGGATCTTAGTTCCCCAACCAGGGATTGAACCCACGGCCCCTGCATTTGAAGCATGGAGTATTAACCACTGGACTGCCAGGGAAGTCCTGGGAAATGGTATTTAGATAACAAGATCTGGGGGCTAGGAGTTCTTGGTGCTGCTTGGGTGTCGACTTTTTTGTGAACAGAGCTAGGGAATACATGTGTATATATTAATATTAATCCATGTGAGTACACATATCTACAATTGTTCCATATCTTCCCAACTATTCTATATATCTGTATCTATTAATAATAAGGCTAACATGAGTTCATACTGATGTCTTCAACTCTTATCCAGTATCACGTGGCTCATCCCAGTCTTCCTTTCTTACCTGTAATTTCCCTCTTAGACATCAAGAACCCTAGCTCCCAGTTGCTCAGTTCAGTCCTGCATATACTATGCAGGACTTTCTTTTGTTGGTTCTGGACACGATGGCTGCTCAGTGGTCAGAGAATCTAGTTCATAGATACTTCATTGACATGGCCTCCTGGGGCCCACCATTAGGTCTTCTCTTCCTCAAAAGGAAAATGGTTATGTGCTAAAGAGGGGATATGGCTTTGCTCCACAACTCTGGGGCTTCTGCTCAGATTCTCTGTCTTGGCTTGCCATGGCCCCCATAGAGCATCCCAACCTGGCCCAGGCGCTTGAAACAACATGGGACACACAGGGTCATGAGGCAGGCCAGGTGGTACTGCTGCTTCCGTGAAGTGTGGGTGGCTCCTTCTCTGAGACCTGGGGCTCTAGGACTGGGGCAAATACAGGGGAAATTCAGGATACTATATATATATATATATATATATACATATAAATTTTTATTTATTTATTTTTGGATGTGCTGAGTCTTTGTTGCTGCGTGTGGGTTTTCTCTAGTGGCAGTGAGTGAGGGCTGCTCTCTAGCTGCAGTGCACAGGCTTTTTGTTCCAGTGGCTTCTCTTGTTGCAGAGCATGGGCCGTAGGCACGTGGGCTTCAGTAGTTGTGGTACATGGGCTTAGTTCAGCTCAGTCACTCAGTCATGTCTGACTCTTTACAACCCCATGGACTGCAGCACACCAGGCTTCCCTGTCCATCATCAACTCCTGGAGCTTGCTCAAACTCACTGAGTCAGTGATGTCCTCCAGCCATCTCATCCTCTGTCATCCCCTTCTCCTCCTGCCATCAATCTTTCCCAGCATCAGGGGCTATTCCAATGAGTCAGTTCTTCACATCAGGTGGCCAAAGTATTGGAGTTTCAGCATCAGTCCTTCCAATGAATATTCAGGACTGATTTCCTTTAGGATGGACTAGTTGGATCTCCTTACCGTCCAAGGGACTCTCAAAAGTCTTCTCCAACACCACAGTTCAAAAACATCAATCCTTTGATGCTCAGTCTTCTTTATAGTCCAACTCTCACATCCATACATGACTACTGGAAAAACCATAGCTTTGACTAGATGGACCTTTGTTGGCAAAGTAATGTCTCTGCTTTTTAATATGCTATCTAGGTTGGTCATAGCTTTTTTTTCCCAAGGAGCAAGCGTCTTTTAATTTCATGGCTGCAGTCACCATCTGCAGTGATTTTGGAGCCCCCAAAATACAGTCTGTCACTGTTTCCATTGTTTCTCCATCTATTTGCCATAAAGTGATGGGACCAGATGCCATGATCTTCATTTTTTGAATGTTGAGTTTTAAGCCAGCTTTTTCACTCTCCTCTTTCACTTTCATCAAGAGGCTCTTTAGTTCTTCATTTTCTGCCATAAGTGTAGTGTTATCTGTGTATCTGAGGTTATTGATATTTCTCCTGGCAATCTTGATTCCAGCTTGTGCTTCATCCAGCCTGGCATTTCACATGATGTACTCTGCATATAGGTTAAATAATCAGGGTGACAATATACAGCCTTGATGTACTCCTTTCCAGAATTGGAACCAGTCTGTTGTTCCATGTCCAGTTCTAATTGTTGCTTCTTTTCCTGCATACAGATTTCTCAAGAGACAGGTAAGCTGGTCAGGTATTTCCATCTCTTTAAGAATTTTTCGCAGTCTGTTGTGATCCACACAGTCAAAGGCTTTGACGTAGTCAATAAAGCAGAAGTAGATGTTTTTCTGGAACTCTCTTGCTTTTTCAATGATCCAGTGGATGTTGGCAATTTGATCTCTGGTTCCTCTGCCTTTTCTAAATCCAGCTTGAACATCTGGAAGTTCTCAGTTCACGTACTGTTGAAGCCTGGCTTGCAGAATTTGAGCATTACTTTAGTTGCCCTGAGGCATATGGAATCTTGGTTTCCCCGGTGGGTTAGCTGGTAACAAATCTGCCCACAATGTGGGAGACCTGGGTTTGATTCCTGGGTTGGGAAGATCCCCTGGAGAAGGGAAAAGCTACCCACTCCAGTATTCTGGCCTGGAGAATTCCATGGACTATATAGTCCATGGGGTTGCAAAGAGTTGGATATGACCGAGCGACTTTCACTTTTCATGTGGAACCTTCCCAGACCAGGGATCGAACCTGTGTCCCCTGCATTGGCAAGCAGATTCCCAAGCACTGGACCACCAGGGAAGTCCATGGATAATATATTGTGTTATTCATCTGCATCTAGATTTCAGCATAGTCCTACAAAAGAAGGAATAATTCAGAGGAGAGATAGAGAAAAGAAAATAGAACTTTTTAAAGAGAGATTTTCTTTTCCTGTGGCCTGATGCCTACATTAACCGAAATTTCTATGATTTGGAGTCTGGAGGGGTTGGGAAAGCCAATTGGTAGGCTAAGCAGAAGCCAGTGTCAGCAGCAGCCTTACCCACTATTGGTGAGATTAAAGGTTATTTATCCCTAAATCCTTTTTACCTTCCTCCTTAGTATCACATTGCAGAGTACAATGCTTTCTAGAACAGAGGACTACATTTCTCAGCCCCTTTGGTAGCTACGAACCTGGGATTTTGGTTTTGTCAGTGAGACATGAGAATTTCTGGAGAGGCTATTTTATTTATTTATTTTTAAAAATTAATTTATTTTGATTGGATGCTAATTACTTTACAATATTGTAGTGGTTTTTGCCATACATTGACATGAGTCAGCGATGGGTGTACATATATTCCCCATCCTGAACCCCTCTCTCATCCCTCAGGATCATCCCAGTGCACCAGCCCTGAGCACCCTGTCTCATGTATTGAACCTGGACTGGTGATCGGTTTCACATATGATAATATACATGTTTCAATGCTATTCTCACAAATCATCCCACCCTCGCCTTTTCCCACAGAGTCCAAAAGACTGTTCTTTACATCTGTGTCTCTTGCTGTCTCGCATATAGGGTCATCATTACCATCTTTATAAATTCCATATATATGCGTTAGTATACTGTATTGGTGTTTTTCCTTCTGACTTACTTCACTCTGTATAATAGGCTCCAGTTTCATTCACCTCATTAGAACTGATTCAAATGCATTCTTTTTAATGGCTGAGTAATATTCCATTGTGTATATGTACCACCGCTTTCTTATCCATTTGTCTGCTGATGGACATCTAGGTTGCTTCCATGTCCTGGCTATTGGAAACAGTGCTTCAATGAACATTGGGGTACACGTGTCTCTTTCAATTCTGGTTTCCTCAGTGTGTATGCCCAGCAGTGGGATTTCTGGGTCGTATGGCAGTTCTGAATGTTGAGCTTTAAGCCAACTTTTTCACTCTCCTCTTTCACTTTCATCAAGAGGCTTTTTAGTTCCTCTTCACTTTCTGCCATAAGGGTGGTGTCATCTGCGTATCTGAGGTTATTGATATTTCTCCTGGCAATCTTGATTCCAGCTTGTGCTTCTTCTATCCCAGCGTTTTTCATGATGTACTCTGCATAGAAGTTAAATAAGCAGAGTGACAATATACAGCCTTGATGTACTCCTTTTCCTATTTAGAACCAGTCTGTTGTTCCATGTCCAGTTCTAACTGTTGCTTCCTGACCTGCATATAGGTTTCTCAAGAGGCAGGTCAGGTGGTCTGGTATTCCCATCTCTTTCAGAATTTTCCACAGAAAACTAACATCCATTCAGGAAACGAAGATCATGGCATCTGGTCCCATCACTTCATGGGAAATAGATGGGGAAACAGTGGAAACAGTGTCAGACTATTTTTTGGGGCTCCAAAATCACTGCAGATGGTGATTGCAGCCATGAAATTAAAAGACGTTTGCTCTTTGGAAGCGTCTTTAAGTAGAACAGAGAACATAGCCAATATTTTATTACTATAAAAGGAGTATAACCTTTAAAAATTGTGAATTGCTATGTTGTTCACCTGTAAATTACAGTGTACATCAATATATCTCAATTAAAAAATAGAAAAATAAAAGCCAAGTGTGTTATAGCAGAATGGCAGGGCTCAGATCTCCAGTGAGCACAGCAGAACTACCACACCACACCTCTGAACTTGTCTTAACCTGTTGCTGTTGTTTAGTGGCTAAGTCGAATCTGACTCTGCAACCCTATGGACTGCAGCACGCCAGGCTTCCCTGTCCTTCACTGTCTCCCAGAGTCTGCTCAAACTCATGTCCATGGATTCGGTGATGCCCTCCAGCCATCTCATCCTCTGTCGCCCCCTTCTCCTGCCCTCAGTCTTTCTCAGCATCAGGGTTTTTTCCAGTGAGTGAGCTGTTTGCATTAGGTGGCCAAAGTATCGGACCTTTAACTTCAGTCCTTTCAGTGAATAGTCAGGGTTGATTTCCTTTAGGATTGAATGGTTTGATCTCCTTGCTGTCTTATGTGGGAGAGATATAAACTATCTGCTTAAGCCCTTGTTAGTTCTTGGCTTCAATTAAGAGCAGTCCAGCGCATGTCTTCATCAATACAAGGCTCTGTATCCCAGGCATCGTCAGTCGTAGGTCATGATAGGGACATGCTTCTCAAGCGTCAGCATCACCTGCAGGGTTGGTTAAAACCTAACCTGCTGGGCCCCGCACCCAGAGTTTTAGATTCGGTTGGTCTGGAGTGGGGCTGATAATGGACGTTTCTAACAAGTTCCCAGTTGCTGCTGCTGCTGGTGGACCAGGGACCACAGTTTGAGAAGCCCTGGATCAGGGCGATGGGAAGAACATAGGAGGCTTTATGTAAAAGGTATGATTTTTCAGGCTATAGTTTCTGTTTAAGCAAGATCTTTGATTGTGAACTTACACTTACATAATCAGAAGCAAAGAAATTGGAAGCCTCCAGGCTTTAAACAAATTTTTTTATTGAGATATAATTTATCCTTTTAAAGTATATAATTCTTCAATGGCTTTTCATATGGGCTACCAAGTTTAAAAATTTTTTGTTATGGTAAAATATTCATAACATAAATACAGCTACTTTGACCTTTTAGAAATTTATTTATTTTAAAACATTTTATTGGATTATAGTTGATTTACAATACTATTTAAGTTTCAGGTGTAAAGAAAAGTGATTCAGTTATATATGTGGTTTCAACTATTTTAAAGTGTGCCATTCAATGGCATTAAGTGCATTCACACTGTTGTGTAACCATCACCACCATCCATCTCTGGAAATGTTCATCTTCCCCAGCTGAAATTATGTGCTTGTAAAAACAACCCCTTTTTTCCCTTCCTTCCAGTCTCTGGTAACCCCAACTCTACTTTCTGCCTATGAATATGACTACTCTAGGTCCCTCATGTAAGTGGAATCATGCAGGACTTATCCTTTTCTGACCAGCTTATTATACTCATCATAATGTCTCAAGGTTCATCCATGTTGTAGCATGTGGAGAATTTCTTTCCTTTTTAAGGCTATATAATACCCCATTGTGTGGACAGACCACATTTTGTTAGATCATTCATTTGGACATTTGGGTAATTTCCATCTTTTAGCAGTTGTAAATAATGCTGCTATAAACATTGGCCTATCAAATTTTTAATTTAAAAATTTCAATATTAGCTTTTTCAATTTTATCTTTGACTGTGTGGATCACAACAAACTGTGGAAAGTTCTTCAAGAGATGGGAATACCAGACCACCTTACCTGCCTCCTGAGAAATCTGCATTCAGGTCAAGAAGCAACAGTTAGAACCAGACATGGAACAACAGATTGGTTCCAAATTGGAAAAGGAGCATGTCAAGGCTGTATGTTGTCACCCAGCTCCAACATACTCTGATGTATATATGCAGGTTACATCATGTGAAATGCTGGGTTGGATGAAGCACAAGCTGGAATCAAGAGTGTTGGGAGAAATATCAATAACCTCAGATATGCAGATGACACCACCCTTATGGCAGAAAGTGAAGAGAAACTAAAGAGCCTCTTGATGAAAGTAAAAGAGGAGAGTGAAAAAGCTGGCTTAAAACCCAACATTCAAAAAATGAAGATCATGGCATCTGGTCCCATCACTTCATGGCAAATAGATGGGGAAACAATGGAAACAGTGACAGACTTTATTTGGGGGACTCCAGAATCACTGCAGATGGTGACTGCAGCCTTGAAATTAAAAGACGCTTGCTCCTTGGAAGAAAAGCTATGACCAACTTAGATAGCATATTAAAAAGCAGAGACATTACTTTGCCAGCAAAGGTCCATCTAGTCAAAGCTATGGTTTTTCCAGTAGTCATGTATGGATGTGAGAGTTGGACTATAAAGAAGACTGAGCACCAAATAATTGATGTTTTTGAACTGTGGTGTTGGAGAAGACTCTTGAGAGTCCCTTGGACGGTAAGGAGATCCAACCAGTCCATCCTAAAGGAAATCAGTCCTGAATATTCATTGGAAGGATTGATGCTGAAGCTGAAACTCCAATACTTTGGCCACCTGATATGAGGAACTGACTCATTGGAAAAGACCCCCATGCTGGGAAAGATTGATGGCAGGAGGAGAAGGGGACAACAGAAGATGAAATGGTTGGATGGCATCACCGACTCGATGGACGTGAGTTTGAGCAAGCTCCAGGAGTTGATGATGGACAAGGAAGTCTGGTGTGCTGCAGTCCATGAGGTTGCAAAGAGTCAGACATGACTGAGTAACTGAACTGAACTGAAGTTTTACTCCTGGGTTTATATCCAGAAAAGACAAAAACTCTAATTGGAAAACATGCATGCAGCCCAACGTTCGTAACACCACTATTTACAATAGCCAAGACATGGAAACAACCTAACTGTCTATCAACAGATGAATGGATAAAGATGAGGAATATACAATGGAATATTAACATAAAAAAGAATGAAATAATGCCATCAGCAGCAACATGGATGTACCTAGAGATTATCATACTAAGTGAAGTAAGTTGGAGAAAGACAAGTATCATATGATATCAATTATATGTGGAATCTTAAAAAATTATACAAATGGATTATTTACAGAATGGAAATAGACTCGCATACACAGAAAACAAATTTATGTTTACCAAAGGGGGATAGCAGAGAGAGAGAGATTAGGGGTTTGGGATTAACAGATACAATCTATTATATAGAAAATAAACTACTAAGATTTACTGTATTCTTGTTTAGTCACTAGCTGTGTCTGACTGTTTTGTGACCCCATGGACTATAGCCCTCCAGGCTCCTCTGTCCATGGGATTTCCTAGGCAAGAATACCAGAGTGGGTTGCCATTTCCTTCTCCCGGGGATTTATTGTATATCACAGGGAACTATATTCAGTTTCTTGTAATAACCTATATGGGAAAAGAATCTGAAACAGAATATATAAATATTCTTTTGAATCACTTTGCTGTATACCTGAAGCTAACACCACCTTGTAAATCAGCTAGACTTCAATCTAAAAAATTTAAATAGCTATCACGTTCATATAGCCCAAATACAAAAGAATGGAAACACAGTAAAAAATCTTACTCCCACCCGTGCTCAGAACCACCCAAACCCTGGAGGGAACTTTTGTTATCTGTTTCTTATGTGTCCTCCCGGAGATCTGTCACTTTCCTTTCATTCTGACACAGAAGAAATTTAGTGTCCTGTACACACTGTTCTGCACCTGTTTTTAAAATTCAACCTTGTTTCTAAGAGACCTAAAGTAAGAGCTTTTTCATTCTTTCCTTCTTTTTTTAACAGTTGTATAGGATGTCATCATATGGGTGTACCATGCTTTCTTTAACTGTCATTTATTGATTGTCATTGAGGTGGTTTTTAATCCTGTGCTTTAGAAACACAGCTGCAGTGAATAATCTTGGAGAAATATAATTTTATTTATGTGAATTCATTGGTATGATCAATTCCTAGAAGTGAAATTAGTCAAAAGATATTGCGTGAGTAATGTGTATGTATATAGCCAAATGTATATAGATAGCTAGCTATATATATCACACAATTACTCATATGTACATATGAGTAATATATTTAGTCAAATTGCCCTCCATGGAAGGAGCTGCAGTTTATGCTCCTGTCAGCATATATATGAAAGTGCCTGCCTGCGCTGGCTTGCCAATGCAGCCTTTTATCAAAGTTTTTGATCTTTTCCAGTCTCTCAAGTGAAAAATGGTCTCTGATATCCATAGAAAGACTTGCACAGAATGTACACAGTACTCTTACTCATAGTAAAAACTACTTGCATCAATTTTAAAAAGACTGTGAAAGCCATGTACCGCCCCCCGCCCCAGAAGGCTATCTTCTGCAAGGCCCCCCTTAGAGGAGGCTGTGAAGACAGCAGGCCTGGAAGTTTCTCTCAGACACCAGGAGAAGGGATCACAGAGGCCAGCGGACAAAGAGGAGTATTCAAAAAGCAGAGCCTGGGGCCTCTGGATTAACCCACCAAGGAGCTCACTCTTTGGCCAACCCGAGTATCGACCCCATTCAGTGGAAAACGGCAGCTGTTAGGACTGGTGCCTGCTTTGTGTCCGGTTCTCCTCTTTTCTGGATGATGCTGATTCACTTATTCTCTGCCTTCCCAGTCACTGTTTACTGGGCGAATTCTACTGAGTGAATTAAACAGTGTGGTTGCAAAGCTTCCAGGTCACCAGACCTTGAGAAGTCACGTTTGGGTCTGAGATCCTGGACTTTGAACTCAACTGTGACTGGTCAGATATGGAGACATTGGCTGGACTCATGGAGTGACTCTGGCACACACAGCTGGATCCTTGATAAACGTTCAACCCACTTTCCTTTGGCCTTTTCTTCCTAGCTAAAGGAACTCGAGTTTTGTTGGAGGGGTGGGAGTGGGAGGGATTGTCCAACTGCAAGTAATGAGTCACGATGGATTCATTGCTTGAGGGTGAGTCTTGCTTTATCAGAGCAATGTTTTGCTTTTATAATAAAAAGAATGAATGATGGATACTATCTCTTCCCTCTCCTTACCTTAATGCAGACAAGATGCTTAGCAATAGCTACCTTATAAAAATGAGGTGATGAATAAGGATGCTGGGAAGAACATGAAGAAGGGGCCTGGGCTTTCAAGCCTCATTGGACTTCTATACCAACCCTGAAATTCTGATTTCCGGACTTCTTTTTTTAATGTTGTTGTTCAGTAGCTCAGATGTATCATAGTCTTTGTGAACCCATGGACTGCAGCACGCCAGGCTTCCCTGTCCTTCACTATCTCCTGGAGTTTGCTCAAACTCATGTCCATTGAGTCCATGATGCCATCCAACCATCTCGTCCTCTGTGGCCCCCTTCCCCTCCTGCCTTCAGTCTTCCCCAGCATCAGGGGCTTTTCCAATGAGTTGGCTCTTCACGTCAAGTGGCCAAAGTATTAGAGTTTTAGCTTCAGCATCAGTCCTTCCAATGAATATTCAGTGTTGATTTCCTTTAGGATTGACTGGTTTGATCTCCTTGTTGTCCAAGAGTCTCTCAGGACTCCAGGACTTCCCTGGTGGTCTAGTGGTTAAGAATCCACCTGCCAATGTAGGGGACCTGGGCTTGATTCCTGGTCTGGGAATATTCCACATGTGAGGGGCAACTAAGCCTGAGTGCCACAGCTACTGAAAGTGGCACACACTGGACCCTGTGCTCCACAAGAGAAGCCACCAGAATGAGAAGCCCATGCACCACAATTAGAGAGTAGCCCCTGCTCGTCGCAACTAGAGAAAGCCCACACACAGCGACAAAGACCCAGCACAACTAAAAAAAAAAAGTCTCCTCCAGCACCACAGTTTGAAAGCATCAGTTCTTTGGTGCTCTGTCTTCTTCATGGTAAAACTCTCACATCTGTACATGACTACTGGAAAAACCATAGCTTTGACTATACAGAGCTTTGTCAGCAAAGTGATGTCTCTGCTTTTTAATACTGTCTAGCTTTGTCATAACTTTTCTTCCAAGGAGCAAGCGTCTTTTAATTTCATGGCTGCATTCACTGTCAACAGTGATTTTGGAGCTCCCCCCTCCAAATAAAGTCTGTCACTGTTTCCATTTCCCCATCTATTTGCCATGAAATGATGGGACTGGATCCCATGATTTTTTTTTTTTAATATGCTACAATTAAAGCCTTTATTGTTTAAGCTACTATTGGTGCTTAAAACTTGGCCTCTGTGCACTGGTGCTGAATTGAATCTCAGAGAGTGAGTTTCCAGTGAAGTAGAAACTTCAGGCAAAGGGGGACACAGCAGGAGTTGTATGGCAATGGTTCAATTGTGGGGTGCTGATAGGATTAGACTGTGTGCGGGGCCTGCATCCTTTAACCTGGTCTCAGTTCATCTCATGATGAGCTTCTCTTGTTCCTTTAATCTGGTCTCAGGTGGGCTTCTCTGTTATGAAGAATGTTAGCATCTTCCATTTGTTGGGGGTTTTGGTAGGCAGGTAGAACCAGGACCCTGCCCAAGGCTGTACTATTGTTTCTTGGCGGCTTCTCCCTTGTCTCTGCGTTCCTTCTCTTCCATGATTAGTAGCTGCTGGAATCTGCCCTTTGGAACTCAGGGAAGGTCATGGAGGCTGGGGTCTGTTCCCTAAAAATAAGAAATGGGGGACACAGAAAGGCTTCCATGCCCAGAAGCCTCACAGAGTTCTGCTCAGTTTCACCCTAGTGCCTCAATCTTATTAAACTTCCAGACAGAATGATCTGTGACCCTTGCTTCTTTGCTCCCGTGCTTGTCTTTCCAAGTCTTGGGTGATTGTGCCGATTGGCAGAGCTTGGGCTGTGTTCTAGCTGCAAGCGAGGCAGAAGGTGCGCAGCTGACATTCTTGGCCTCTGTAGTGGGAGGTGGGCTCTGCCTCTCACTAAAATCAATCAGGTTGGGAATTCCCCAAATGTTGGACAGGGTTTCAGATTCTGGGTGCTCCAAAAGTGAGCCTGTCCATGACAAACCTTCAAGCCACGTGGTCAAGTGTGGTTAGTAAAGAAGGTATCCTAGGCAGAGGAAACAGAAGAAATGAGAACATTGACATTGTGTTTTTCTAGAAGATATGGAAAAAATAGTCGGAGGCAAAATGTAATAGGCTAACATTAACTGATTGTATTACTATAACTGAATGTAAGGAATGCTGAAATCTCAATCTCTGTGTTTATTTTCTAATTAGTCTTTTGTTTTTAAGCCAAAATAATCTCCCTTATTGGAGCATAAGATCCTCAGAGTCAGGAACCATTCCTCGCCTTGGGGAGATGCCATGTTTCTAAGGAAAGTCCATTGGCTTTCAGATGAGATGAAAATAAGCTTGCATCCTGGGTTTGCTACCTTTTTATTTCCAGTTTGGATGCACTGGGTCTTCCTTGCAGCACATAGGCTCAGTTGCCCTGTGGCATGTGGAATCTTAGTCCCCAACCAGGGATTGAGCCTGTGTCCCCTGCACTGGAAAGCATATTCTTAACCAGCAGGACCACCAGGTAAGTCACCTGGGTTTACTACTGATGAGCTAAATGGTACTGGTTATGTAAGGCAGCCTCTCTGAGACTTTGTATCTTTGTAAGTAGATAGAGATGGTACTTGCTTTTCTGTGCAATCAATATTGTATCTAACAAATAAGCTTAGAAAGTCGATGTTCAGTAACTATTTCCTTCCTTCCCTTTAGACCATTTCTGTTCTCCTCAGGCCCTGCACTCGGCTGGTGTTTGCTGAGTGAGTGAACTTGGCGTCATCACTCCATGGATGCACTTCTGCCCCTTCCTCTTGTAGCTGCAATATTTGAGCTCGCTCTGTAGCCATTTTGGTGGCTTGGTGTGATTCTTTTCCCCATGGACATCCTCTAGGAGATTTTTATATGCCAATAGGACTTCACTGGTGCTACTTTTCTGTGTTTACGAACCAATTCATTTGACAACTGGAACTCCAGATGCCAGGCTCCGGGGAGCAATGGGTCCCACCATCATGAAATTTGCAATGGCAGGATGGGCTTATAAATAGCTATCAGTAATGCTGACTGCAGCAGTAAAGGGAAGCACGGACCATGAGCATCTATTTCAAGAAAAGAGCCATTTTATTCCATTGCTATGCCATAGAAGTTCTAGGGTTTTCCCCCCAAATGAGTGTTCAGATAATGACTGTTTGGTTTAATTATTTCATCAGAACATTTTTTAGAAAATGGCATCTCTACATACACATGCTTTCCCAACATTCCCAAACCACAACTTTTACTTTAGTTTTATTTACTAGTTTCAGTGGTCTTCTCAACTAGGAATGAGTCAGGTTCCATTTCAAATTTCCTGCTTCACGTAGTTTCGAAAAGCTCTATTCCCAGAATTTGGTCTTGACTTCTTCCTACTGAGAAGGATCATGACTATAACAATTTCCACTAAGAACTAATTACGAAGATGGCAGTGAAATGATGATATCAACAGTCTCATTAATCCAATCACTTGGGATAAGCCCCAGTGGAAATTAGTAAAGGCTGTAACATAGCAGGGGATGAGCCCACTGGAAGCCCAGGAGAAGTCACTGAGCCCATCTGGCTCCATATTCTGATGCCCAGTTCTAAGGGTGGAAAGAAGGGAAACATTGGACTTTCAGCATGGCTTTTGGCTGTTGAAAAGGGATGAGTTTTGGGATACTAATAGCAGCTTAAATGAATGAAGTAGGGCTCATATATGGACAAAGCTAAAAAATGATTATGGAATGAAAAAAGCAAGGTGTGGATTTCAATACCTTTAGACCATGAGGTTTCTGCAGCTGATCTTATGTTTCTGGATATGTCCCAGTGTCTCCCAGTTTATAGTCTATGGGAACTTGAGTAGAATTTGTATCCTACTGTTGTGTGCTGCTGCTGCTACTAAGTCACTTCAGTCGTGTCCAACTCTGTGCGACCCCAGAGATGGCAGCCCACCAGGCTCCCCCGTCCCTGGGATTCTCCAGGCAAGAACATTGGAGTGGGTTGCCATTTCCTTCTCCAATGCATGAAAGGGAAAGTGAAATTGCTCAGTCGTGTCTGACTCATTCACGTCCGACTCAAGTTGTGTAAATCTTAATTATATCAAATTGGTTCATAATGCTTTTCAGTTCTACTATATTCTTCCTCTTCTTTCTACATTCATTCTATTAATTTCTGAGAGTTTGATCTTGAAACTCCAACTAAAAATCTTTTATCTACTTAAAACAAACAATTTTAATATATAGTGGAAATATATGTAATTTTGTTCTGTATTTTCCAAGTCTCCTATAAATGTGCTATCATATTTTTATAATTAAAATTTTTTAAATAAAAATTAAAATATAAAAAAGTGAGTTGTGGAATAATAGAAATGAGTTTGAAATCTACAGAACAGGATGTATTAGTCGCTCTTCATGTCCAACTCTTTGTGAACCTATGACTATAGCCCGCCAGGCTCCTCTGTCCAGGCAAGAGTACTGGAGTGGATTTGCCATTCCTTTATCCAAAGGATCTTCCCAACCTAGGGATTGAACCCAGGTCTTCTGCATTGCAGGTAGATTCTCTACCATCTAAACCACTAAGGAATTTATTTGTGTGTGTATATAGTCTAGAAATTCTAGTAATGGAAACGATCAAATATTTGTGGAAATGACAAATTCTGAGTTAAGGAGAGTGGTTATCTCTGGAGAGGGAGAAAGGATGATGGGATGTAGGTAGGGATTCGAGTATTGTTAATATTTTAATTAAAAACAACAAAGATTGTGTACAGCAATTATATTTCAATAAAAATACATTAACAACAACGATAACAAAGATCTGAAGCAAAAGGGGGGGAAATGTGTGAGAACAAAAGCTCTGCCACTCCAAGGATGCAGCCGAGGAGATACAGGGGGAAGAGACGGGTACTGGGTGGGGGACCTAAACTCGTGTCTTGTCTCTGCCTTGGCTGGGTTCTGAGACCTTGAACAAGTCTCCTCCATGAGTTTCTTCTGGGCTTCCTTTCACAAAATAGAGAAAACCACATTTGACCCTATCTTCCTCAAAATGTTTCTGTGAGCATCCTTTACCCAATGTATATGAATACATTCTGATGACTGGTGTGTGTGCATGCTCAGTTGTGTCTGACTTTTTGCAACCCCATGGACTATAGCCCGCCAGGCTCCTCTGTCCATGGGATTTCGCAGGCAAGAATACTGGAATGGGTTGACATTTCCTTCTCCAGGGGATCTTCCCAACCCAGAGATAGAACCTGACTCTCCTGTACTGGCAGGTGGATTCTTTACCATTGAGCCACCAGGGAAGCCCCCACCCCTCACCATGACTGTTGAGTATTTTCCAGAGCATGGGTATAATTATCAAGCTGAACAAAAAGTTTCTTCAGATTTTCCATATGATCTTATCTCATTGATATCAGGGCTTCCCTGGTAACTCAGTTGGTAAAGAATCCACCTGCAATGCAGGAGACCCCAGTTCGATTCCTGGGGCAGGAAGATCTGCTGGAGAAGGGATAGACTACCCACTTCAGTATTCTTCATCCTCCCTTACGGCTCAGCTGGTAAAGAATCTGCCTGGAATGCTAGGAGATCTGGGTTCGATCCTTAGGTTGGGAAGATCCCCTGGAGAAGGGAAAGTCTGCCCACTCCAGTATTCTAGTCTAGAGAATTCCATAGACTGTATAGTTTATGGGGTCACAAAGAGTCGGACACAACTGAGCGACTTTCACTTCACTTTACCTGAGTGAACTTCTTGGCCAACCCAATATTAATAGAAACCAGTCACAGCTTTAGGTATGGTGAAGCCAGGAAAAAAACTGAGGTTAGTAACCAGGTAATAGGGCTTCCCGGGTGGCACTAGTGGTAAAGAACCTGTCTGCCAAAACAGGAGACAGAAGAGACAGGGGTTCTATCCCTGAGTTGTGAAGATCCCCTGGAGGAAGAAATGGCAGCCCACTGCAGTATTCTGGCCTGGAGAATCCTGTAGACAGAGGAGCCTGGTGGGCTACAGTCCATGGTGTTGCAAAGAGTTGGATACAACTGAAACCGCCTTAGCACACATGAACCAGGTTACAGTAAGAGCCTTCTGTATTTATCAGCAGTATAGAGCTTAGATGCAGAAAATAAAATGTTCCAAAAGACATGAGGAAAAAAACCTGATAATCATTGAGGGAAAATACCCGTCAAGCCTTGCGTGTGTTCCACATTCCCACCCAGATCTCTACCCTGGCTGGTGCTCATTGGAACATTCTAGAGGAAGCTGTGTACATGCTCACTGGATACTAAGGGAAGAGGGTGGGTGGGAAAAAAACGTACGATGTTACCTTGAAGCAGAATGGTCCGCTGTTAACTGTGGCTGATCACCAGTTCTTCCTCAAGGGCGGAAATACTTGTGCAAGATTCTGTTGGCTGTGTGAGCCCCAGGGCTCTCTGTTCAGGCTTTTCCACTGGGAACGGCTTCCTTACACAAGCAGGATGAAATTATACTGTGAATCTGTGGATTTTCATCTGCTGTCTTCCTTAAAAGATGTTCGTCTCAATGATATACTTGCCAGCAAGGGTTTTGACGGATTGTTTTGGGTTATTTTAAGACAAAGGACCTCTGCCAGTGGTTGTTTAAACTCTAGTGTGTGTGTGTGTGTGTGTGTGGTTTTTGCATTTACCTCTGTGTGTCTATTTCTGGCTGACTCTTACTACGTCTGTTTCTTTCTTTCCAGGCCTTACCTGCATTTTTCTTCTCCCCTTATTTCTTTTCTTTTTTTCAGTGGAAAGAACATGTGTGCTTAGTCAGTCACGTCCGACTTGTTGCGACCCCATGGACTGCAGTCTGCATGGATCCCTCTGTCCATGGGGATTCTCCAAGCAAGAATATTAGAGGGGGTTGCTATGCCCTCCTCCAGGGGATCTTCCCAACCCAGGGACTGAGCCCAGGTCTCCTGCATTCCAGGCAGATTCTCTATCTACTGAGCCACCAGAGAAGCCCAAGAATACTGGAGTGGGCAGCCTATCCCTTCTCCAGGTGATCTTCCCGACCCAGGGATTGAACCAGGGTTTCCTGCATTGCAGACGGATTCTTTACCAGCTGAGCTGCCGGGAAAGAACATATACATTTTTAAAATTTACTTTTAAAAATTAATTAACTGCTTTGAGGGGGGTGCTGCCCTGGGTCTTTGTTGCTGCATGTGAGCTTTCTCTAATTGAAGTAAGCAAAGGCTACTTCACGCAGTTTCTGCGATGCAAGGACTTCTCGTTTGGGTGCCTTCTCTTGTGGGGCACAGGCTCTAGGTGTGTGCTCAGGCCTCAGGAGGGTGGCACACAGGCTTAGTTGCCTCACAGCATGTGGATAGTGTACACCAGACATGTGAACTAACTTACATGATCAGACATGTGAATGTGCATTCGCATCTTTGAAAGTCCTCAACTCGAAGGTTCATAGGTTAGGGACCTATTGTATTTCTTTATGTGGATTCATGTAAATGTCTGTCTTCTCCCATTACTTCTCCTCCGAGCCTTTTGCTTTTGCTGGCCACACTATGTCTTACTTTCTTGGGTGTTTTCTCCTTTTCGTCCTTTTTATCATATGTGTAGCTCTTTCTCTTGCTATTTTGTCTTTCTCCGAATGTTACCTGATGCCTCCTGGTTGGGGACCGCAGGCTACTCTTTAGATTCAATGGCTTGGAAATCTCTCTGTTGAAATGGTTGCTCACATTCAAGCTGATGAATACTTCATCCCTGTTGCTCTGCGGGAACAAATTTGGTCTTGAGTCGAGTGTGCCAGGAGAAAGCCAGAGTGAGTCACTGTTTCATTTTCTTCCGTAAGCAGCATGGTTCCTCTCACTTCTACAAGACACCCAGAGTGAGAGACGGCTGTTGCTGTGCTGAGTGACTTAGCTCTTGAGATGTTGCTGGGCCTTGGTTGAGTGACTTTCAGGGAAGCAGCTCCAAGAAAGAGTTTCAGGGAGAGCTTTGCTTTGCTGTTCAGCAAACAAGACTTTGCTGTTCAGATATGATCGTATCTTGGGAATTCAGAGAGCAGTTCAGTAGAGGGGAGAATTCTCATTTCAGGCAGTGGTAACCTTTCACTGTGGCATGTCCCTGAAGATGATATCAGAAAGAGAAAGAAGCAACAGAAAAAAAAAATGATTTAATTTTTCCTGTGGCTTCCCAGGTGGCTCAGTGGTAAAAGAATCTGCCTGCCCATGCAGGAAAGACAAAAGATGCAGGTTTAATCCCTGAGTTGGGAAGATCTCCTGGAGGAAGAAATGGCAACCCACTCCAGTATTCTTGCCTGGAAAATCCTATGGACAGAGGAGCCTGGTGGGCTACAGTCCATGGGGTTGCAAAGATTCAGATATGACTGAACATGCATGCACACACGCCACACACACACACACACACACACACACACACACACACTTCCCTCTACTGAACTGCTCTCTGAATTCCCAAGATACGATCATATCTGAACAGCAAAGTCTTGTTTGCTGAACAGCAAAGCAAAGCTCTCCCTGAAACTCTTTCTTGGAGCTGCTTCCCTGAAAGTCACTCAACCAAGGCCCAGCAACATCTCAAGAGCTAAGTCACTCAGCACAGCAACAGCCGTCTCTCACTCTGGGTGTCTTGTAGAAGTGAGAGGAACCATGCTGCTTACGGAAGAAAATGAAACGGTGACTCACTCTGGCTTTCTCCTGGCACACTCGACTCAAGACCAAATTTGTTCCCGCAGAGCAACAGGGATGAAGTATAGGTCTGTGTGGTCACTTGTCCGGCCCATGCTCACTACTTTGGAACTGTGAATTGAGAGTTAAATTTACTTGGGCTTCTAAAACTCATTGGTTCCCCAAACTGACAAAGACCTGGGCCAAGGAATTGAAGAATGAAATAGTTGTGTCTTAAGGCAGCTTCAGTGAGCAGACTGTGGGGTTCAGGGTAACAAGGGAAGAGCTCCTGCCTCTCACCTGGGTCTCCAGTATTTGTTGTCAGTGGTGACAGAGACTGTTGGCTCAAGGTACAGAAACTTTAGCTGCCAATTCACAAGTCAATGTTTCTCTAATTAGGTTTTATCATTTGAGTTGTGTCTAAAGCAGCTCTAACCTTTACTCCAGGTGTCTCAGGTGGCTCAGTGGTAAAGAATCTGCCTGCCAATTTAAAAGATGCAGGTTCGATCCCCAAGTCAGGGAGATCCCCTGGAGAAGGAAATGGCAACCTACTCTAGTATTCTTGTCTGGGAAATCCTATGGACAGAGGAGCCTGGTGGGCTATAGTCCACAGAGTTGCAAAGAGTTGGACAACAAACATTTATTTCGATCTCACACACACACACACACACACACACACACACACACACACACACTATGCCTCACATAGCCATAGCACAGATGCAGTCTTACACACTGTTCAGAGTGTAGACAGAGTTCTTCTCATTTTGGAAGTGGCCTTGGCCTCATGCCAGGGCCCAGGTGCTGTGACTTGGTGTTTGCTGCTTTCTGCAAACAAGCCTGGCTCTGCCAAGTGTCTAGTGTCCCTGACTTGGATTCCTTGTCCTGCCACTCTCTGGCAGTCAGGTAGAGTCCTGGTGTCCCTCATTCCAGCGTTGGGCTGCCATGCAGGCTGTGTGTTAGGTGTTCTGTGCCCGAGTGTGCAAAGGGGTTCAGCGCACAGGCTCTGAGGCCAGAGCCTCAAATTCTGGCTCTACAGCCTTGGCCAAATCCCGTAACCTGTCTCTCTGTGTCTTCTCATCCCTTCTGAAAAGATAATCGACCTACCTCATAGGTAGGATTTGGAGAAGGAAATGGCACCCCACTCCAGTATTCTTGCCTGGGAAATCCTCTGGACAGAGCAGCCTGGCGGGCTTCAGTCCATGGAGTCACAAGAGTTGGACCCGACCCAGCAACTAAAACCACCACCACCACGAGTGAGGATTAAATAGAAGCACCTAGAACAGAACCTGGAAACTCAAGGAATGGTAATCATCAGAGAACCAGGTTAGCGCAATCCTACTCAGTTCCTCATTTATTTGTCATCGCTCCTTTAGCCTCAGGAATCTGCAGCTTTGGTAGGGAGTAGAAAGCTAAGTCAAGGTGGAGGGACGGTCTCTTGGGAGTTTCTCAGCTGTCTGGGTGAAAGGCCCCATCCCTGTCTCCTCTAGATGTGTGCTTGCATCCCCGGGTCCAGGCTCCTCATTCTTAGCCCTGTGGTCCTTGACTGTCCTCAGTGTGTGGCACAGGGACTTACATGATGGACCAAGTTCCATTTGGGACCATAACGAAGACTCTGAGGAAGGTTATCTCTCATTTAGGGCCCCAAGGAGTAGAAACTGGAGTTAGGTTGCCAGATTTTACAATAACAAAAAAAATTGCAACAAAACTATCCAAAGATAAGATGACTTCACCTGAGACAGGTTGATGTCCTCAGTGATTGGAAGTTGATCAGGGATAGCGTTAGAAGGATTTTGGCATTAGGTGAACATTAGAACAAGATGTCTTTAAGGTCACACCTATAAGGTCATCAGTGATGTTGAACGCAGAAACTAGATGGAATGAGTTAAGTCAGAGAAGGAGTGAAGATGAGAGAGCAAAGACTCCGCTAGAGGGCGCTGTTTCAAGGGCGAGCTGGAAGGGGTGAGCAAAGGGTTCTTCAGGATGGGGAAATCTGAGGTTATTGACGGCTGAGGAAGAGAAGCAAATAGATGGGAGATGGTTTCTATTATGGCTGTAATGTGTCTGGCCACATTTACATAATCAAAGGGATAAAGAAAAAGCAAAGAGAAGGGATTCTCTCCAGGCCAAACTGTATTAGCGACATATCTGATAATAGCAGATTCGAGCAATCGAAACCATTTAATTCCTATGTAACTTGCTCTGTACCTGGAATGCTTGGAAATCCAGAGACCACGGACGTGTTTCCTCGACCTCATTCCTTTCTCATACTGTCATAACTAGATCTCTTTACAAGAGAAAGCTAAAAACTTAATGGTCTTCCCAGCAGGAACAAAAATTGAATAAATGTATTTTCTGTGTCAAGCTGTGATAATAAAAAGTAAATAAGGTTAAAAGTAAAAGAAAAAGATTATACCTGTAATAAGGCTCTGTGGTTCTGTGATAAGTTACGTGACCCACTGGGCCATCAGTTTTTATTTTGTTTTGTCTTACATCTTTCAACGCATCACAGTTCTCTTTCCCATCGTAGAGCATGTTTGAGTCCCAGTGCAGCAAAGCCTAGTGAGGATACCGGTTCTTGGTCCCTGTCTTCCGCTTGATGTCACCTTCTTCCTCACAACCTCAGCTTTTCCTTTGAAGAGCCATTCATTCTGCAAATTCCAATTGTCCTCTGTGAGCTAGGGCAGGACTTCCTCAGAGAGGGAAGTAACCGGCATGAGATGTGATGGCTGTCTTCAAAGAGGTTTCATTCTGGGTTAGTCAGATAGACACAGAAGTGATATTAATATTATATAATAGGAATGAATCTGAGTCAGTTCTAGTGAACTCTGTTATACAGAGTGAAGTAAGGAAGAGAAAAACAAATATTGTGTATTAACACACACACACACACACACCCATATATATATATATTTTTTTTTTTTTAGAAAAATGGTACAGATGAACCTGTCTGCAGGGCAGGAATAGAGACTCAGATATAGAGAAGAGACTTAGGGACACAGTGGGGGAGGGAGCGGGTGGGACGGACTGAGAGGAGCACTGACATATATACGCTGCTGCTGCTAAGTCGATTCAGTCGTGTCCGACTCTGTGCGACCCCATAGACGGCAGCCCACCAGGCGCCCCCGTCCCTGGGATTCTCCAGGCAAGAACACTGGAGTGGGTTGCCATTTCCTTCTCCAATATATATACACTACCATCTGTGAAATAGCTAGCTAGTGGGAAGCTGCTGTATAGTTCAGGGGGCTTAGTCTGGTGCTCTGTGATGACCTAGAGGGGTGGGGTGGGGAGGGAGATTCAAGACGGAAGCTCATATGTCTATCTACAGCTCATTCATATGGATGTATCGCAGAAACCAACACAAAGTTGTAAAGCAATTATCCTCCAGTTGAAAATGAATACATTTTTAGAAAGTATATAATAGGGACTTCCCTGGTGGACCAGGGGTTAAGAATCCGCCTTCAGCACAGGGGACAAGGGTTCAGTCCCTGGTCAGGGAACTAAAATCCTACATGCCATGGGGTAACTAACCCCGTGTTCTACAACCACTCAGTCTGTGTGCCTCAGCTACAAAGAAGCCTGTGCACTGCATCTAAGACCTGATGCAGCCAAATACATAAGTATTTACCAAAGTATATAGTAATGTAGAAATCACCTGATCCTATCCACTCTGAGACAACCATCTTTATGTATCACTGTATCTATAATCTATATATCTCTCTACATAAATATCTGAAAAATATGTATTACAAATATAAAATAATGGGATGATGTTAGGAATACTGATAACAGACCATTTCCTTGGACTATGCTAAATGTAATGATAGGTGAATATGCAGGGCATCACAGGAGCCCAGAACTGGAAGTGGGATCATGGGTGTGTGCATGCTCAGTTGTGTCCGACTCTTTGTGACCTGGTGGACTGTAGTCTACCAGGCTCCTCTGTTCTTGGGATTCTCCAGGCAAGAACACTGGAGTGGGTTGCCATCTCCTTCTCCAGGGGATCTTCCTGATCCAGGGATTGAACCCAGGTCTCTTTCATCTCCTCCATTGGCAGGTGGACTCTTTACCTGGGAAGCAGGAAAAGCTTTCTTGGAGGAGGTCCTGAAAAGATTTTGCATCCATTTCTTTTTTTTTTTTTTTAAGTCAACAACTTTACTAGAAATGTCTCATAGAAAAAGGTAATGTAGCAGCAGGTCAGATTGTATGAAAAAATAATATATATAAATTTGTCATGGTTGCTCTATTGACAACTAGGGCAGGTTCTCCCTGACATCAGGCGCAGCAGCTACACTTGTCCGAGGCCCCTTTGCAGACACAGCCCTGGGCACATGTGGCAGAGCCCACAGGGCAGCAGGAGCAGCAGCTCTTCTTGCAGGAGGGACATCTGCAGGTCTTGCGGGTGCCGGAGCCAGCACAGCTGCAGGAGCCGCCAGTGGGGCAGGAGCAGTTCAGGTCCATTTGGAGGAAAAGCGAGGTCCTAGGTCCAGAACAAGTGGCAAGCAGATCCACTGGTCCGGTGGGAGGCGTCTCTGTATCCATTTCTGTGCCTCTTCCCTACAGGCCTAGTTCTTCCAACCTAGATTTCCTGATTTCCTCACTGCTCTATCTTACTGTCTCCACTTGGAAAAATAAACTTGCCTCTTCCCACTCAAATCAAAGAGCAACTGTATTGTTTCAAACAATGAATAAAGAGGAATATAATGAAAACCCACAAGCCTATTATCCACTTGATCAAATCTTAATATTAAGCTATCTTTGCTGAAGAATTCTCTAAAAGAAAGTACATATCACAGATAAAACGGAAGCCTGCTGTCTATCCTTCTTGGATCTTTTCCTTTCCCTCCCTCTCTCCCCAGAGGGGATCATACTCATGAATTTAGCCTTTATCATTTTCATTCATGTTTTTATGTATTTTCCACATATGCTATGTATTCATAAAAATTATAAAGTGTTGTTTTGGCCATTTGAAAAGTTTATATAAATGGTATCTTGTTGTAAATGTCCCACTGCTTCTTGGTTCTTTTGCTCAAAACTGTTTCTGGGATTTATTCAAGGTTGATAGATGTAGCTCTGGTGCTTCCATTTTTAAGTGCCATATGGTGTCACATTGTCTGAGTATCACACAATTTATTCATTCTACAGATGGGCATTGGCTTTTTTTCATTTGGGGGGACTTTTCCTTCTAGTCTATACAATCAACTTTCTTATGCGTGTCCTTTTAGGCAAATATATATGGATTCATTTATAGATTTCCTTAAGTGGCTCAGCAGTAAATAATCTGCCTGCAATGCCGGAAATGCTTGGGACATGCGGGTTCAATCCCTCGGTCTGGAAGATGCCCTGGAGAAGGAAACGTCAACCCACTCCAGTATTCTTGCCAGGAAAATCCCATAGACAGAGGAGCCTGGTGGGCTACAGTCCATGGGGTTGCAAAGAGTTTGACACAACTCAGCGACTAAACAGCAAGTGCAGCATACGCAGCTTCTAGTTTCTCATCATCTTTTTTTAAAAATAGATGCTTATTTCTTACTAGTGTAAAGTCCAATCATTGGGAAGGGGGTGTGAATTCTTTTTCCAGGGATGTGGGCTAAAAAGCAGCTCTTTTAAAAAAAATTTATTTTTCATTGAAGGATAATTTCTTTACAATGTTGGTTTGATTTTTGTCATACATCAGGATGAATCAGCCATAGGTATACATATGTCCCTTCCTTCTTGAACCTCCATCCCACCTCCCACCCTTTCACACCCCTCTAGGTTGTTGAGTTTGAGCTCCAGTTTGAGTTCCCTGAGTCATTTCCATTGCAAATGGACAAATTTCCATTGGCTGTCTATATACGTATGGTAGTGTATATGCTTGGAGAAGGCACTGGCACCCCACTCCAGTACTCTTGCCTGGAAATTCCCATGGATGGAGGACCCTGGTAGGCTGTAGTCCATGGGGTCACAAAGAGTCAGACATGACTGAGCGACTTCACTTTCACTTTTCACTTTCGTACATTGGAGAAGGAAACGGCAACCCACTCCAGTGTTCTTGCCTGGAGAATCCCAGGGATGGGGGAGTCTGGTGGGCTGCTGTCTGTGGGGTCGCACAGAGTCGGACTCGACTGAAGCGACTTAGCAGCAGCAGCAGTGTATATGCTTCCATGCTACTCTCTCCATTCATCTCACCCTGTCCTTCCTCCCCACCCTCTTTATCCATAAGTCTGTTCTCTCTGTATTTGCTGCCCTGCACGTAGGTTCATCAGCACCATCTTTCTAGATTCCATATGTATGCATTAATATATGATGTTTATTTTTCTCTTTCTGACTTACTTTATATAATAGGCTCTAGGTTCATCTACCTCATTAGAACTGATTCAAATGCATTTCTTCTTATGGCTGAGTAATATTCCATTGTGTATATGCACCACAGCTTCTTTATCCCTTCATCTGTCAGTGGACATCCAGGTTGCTTCCATGTCCTAGGTATTGTAAATAGCATAAGAACAGCTCTTCTTTCATTACCCTGAGCTCTGGCATCCACCTGATGGGCAAAGAGAATGGAAGACAGACCAGAAGTGGTACTCATTATTTGCACTCATTCCTTTGACCCCAAATCAGTTACACTTACACTGGACTGCAAAGGAGACTGGGATAGATAATCTGGCTGTGAGCTCAGACTTAAGAGGGAATAGCTTTTTGCTTTTTTTTTTTTTTTAATTTGCTTTACGCAGCATGCTGAGATCTCAGTTCCCAAACCAGGGATTGAATCTGTGCCCTCTTCAGTGGAAGTGCAGAATCTTAACCACTGGACTGCCAGGGAAATCCCTCTCTCTCTCCACCTTTGCCAAACTTTTCATCATCAGATTTTATGTATTTTGCCAATCTGATGGGTGTGAGTGCATCTCAACATTGTTTTGCTTAGTACTTTCCTCATTGATAGAGATATTGTGTGTCTTTTCACATGTCTGTTGGCTACCTGGGTTTTGCTCTGTTGAGAACTGCCCTTAATGTCCCTTCCCATTTTTCCTGTTGGATGCTATCAGCACCTTCCCTTTGAGAAAGAGAGGAGTAGCCCCTTACAGCCAGGAGCTTGCCTGGTACCATCAGCAAGGCCTGGTGTTCCCCAGTGGAACATACACATTTCATACAATATCAAGCTTCAGACAGGGCACAGTCTGGAACCGAGCTGGACTGAGATGAAAACAACAGCACTCCATCGTCATGTGTGATCACAGGGCATACATGAGCACTGTTTGAACCATAAACATCAAGCACCCTTGTGGCCAGTAGAATTCTAAGCTGCCTTAGCCCCCAAGATTCCTGGCCCCTGGTATATACACACCTTCCCCCCAGTTATTCAAAAAACATGGATCTAGGTACTATTGTAAAGGGATTTTGCAAATGTGCTTGCAGGGACTTCCCTGGCAGTCCAGTGGTTAAGACTCAGTGCTTCCACTGCAGGGGGCAGAGGTTCAATCCCTCGTTGGGGAACTAAGATACCACATGCTGTGCAGCATGGTCTAAAAAAGCCCAAAAAGACTACAAATGTGATTACAGTCCCTAATCAGTTGATCTTAAGATAGATTACTTGTTGTTGTTCAGTCACCCAGTTGTGTCTGACTCTTTGTAACCCCATGGACTGCAGGATGCCAGACTTCCCTGTCCCTCAGTAGCCCTGATCTAATCTCAGGACTTTTAAAGCAGAGAGTTTTCTCCGACTGATTGTAGAAGAGGAAGTCAAGGCCTCTTCCCTTGCTGGCCTGGAGGAGAGCAAACAGGCATGTGAGGGACTGCCTCCGAGGACTTCATGTAGCAAGAAACACAGGGAGCCTTGGGGAGCAGAGATTCACCCCTGACCAGCAGCCAGAAGGACATGGGGACCTCAGTCCTACAGCTGCAAGGGAGTGAATCCTACCAACACTCAGAGGTCGTGGAGGAGCACTCTGTGCCCAAGCATAGCCCCACAGCCCTCCTCCAGGGAGCTCCGGAGCTATCTTGTTTCTGACCTACAGAAACTGTGAGATAGTGGATTGGGATTGCTCATCACCACTAAGTCTGTGGTAATTTGTTACAACGCAAAAGATGACTAATGCCCCACCTCCCAGCTCTATGACTGCCTGCTGCTTCATTGCCACTTACAGCTTAGACTCAGTCCAGTCTTCCTTCCTCCTGCATAAGATTTCTTAAGATGGCCAGTCATAGAACTGCCTCTGCTTCCCGACAGGGGAAGCCTTGCTTATACCTTCACCCAAATCACCTGACACAAACCCAAATCCTACCATGAGCCCTTTCTCATCACCCTCCTACTGGGACACCCCATGGTTTTCCATGGTTATGGTCCCCCTCCCTGCAAGGTGTGAGAAACCCAATGTGTTCAACTACCATCCTTTGTTTCTGGTATCTTTTTTTTTTTTTTTGGCTGTGCTGCTGCATGGAGTTTTCTCCAGTTGCGATGAGCAGGGGCTACTAGTTGCGGTGTGCAGGCTTCTCATTGCGGTGGCTGCTCTTGTTGCTCTAGAATATGCAGGCTCAGTAGTTGTGGCATATGGGTTTAGTTGCTTCATGGCATCTGGAATCTTCCCGGATCAGGGATTGAAGCCATGTCCCCTGCACTGGATGGAGGATTCTTATCCACTGTGCCACCAGGGAAGTCCTGTTCCTGGTATTTTTGGTGGGAGGACACTGACACTCTGAACAAGATGGGCACCTGTGCATTAGAACTAGCTTGGGCATCACTGGCCATGTTCTCTGACTGAGTCACCTATTTAGGGGAATCTTAATTTTTTCAGTATTCTTGCCTTGAGAACCCCATGAACAGTATGAAAAGGCAAAAAGATAGGACACTGAAAGGTGAACTCCCCAGGTCGGTAGGTGCCCAATATGCTACTGGAGATCAGTGGAGAAATAACTCCAGAAAGAATGAAGGGATGGAGCCAAAGCAAAAACAACACCCAGCTGTGGTTGTGACTGGTGATAGAAGCAAGGTCCGATGCTGTAAAGAGCAATATTGCATAGGAACCTGGAATGTAAGGTCCATAACTCAGGGCAAATTGGAAGTGGTCAAGCAGGAGATGGTAAAAGTGAATTGTTGACATTTTAGGAATCAGCGAACTAAAATGGACTGGAATAGGTGAATTTAACTCAGATGACCATTATATCTACTACTGCAGGCAAGAATCCCTTATAAGAAATGGAGTAGCCATCATGGTCAACAAAAGGATCCGAAATGCAGTACTTGGATGCAATCTCAAAAATGACAGAATGATCTCGGTTCATTTCCAAGGCAAACCATTCAATATCACAGTAATCCAAGTCTATGCTCTGACCAGTAATGCTGAAGAAGCTGAAGTTGAACAGTTCTATGAAGACCTACAAGACCTTCTAGAACTAACACCCAAAAAAGATGTTCTTTTTATTATAGGGGACTGGAATGCAAAAGTAGGAAGTCAAGAAACACCTGGAGTAACAGGCAAATTTGGCCTTGGAGTACAGAATGAAGCAGGGCAAAGGCTAATAGAATTTTGCCAAGAGAACACACTGGTCATAGCAACACCCTCTTCCAACAACAAAGAGAAGACTTTACACATGGACATCACCAGATGGTCAACACCGAAATCAGATTGATTATATTCTTTGCAGCCAAAGATGCAGAAGCTCTATACAGTTAGCAAAAACAAGACTAGGAGCTGACTGTGGCTCAGATCATGAACTCCTTATTGCCAAATTCAGACTTAAATTGAAGAAAGTAGGGAAAACCACTAGACCATTCAGATATGACCTAAATCAATTCCCTAATAATTATACAGTGGAAGTAAGAAATAGATTCAAGGGATTAGATCTGATAGACAGCATGTCTGATGAACTATGGATGGAGGTTCATGACATTGTACAGGAGACAGGGATCAAGACCATCCCCATGGAAAAGAAATGCAAAAAAGCAAAATGGCTGTCTGAGGAGGCCTTACAAATAGCTATGAAAAGAAGAGAAGCGAAAAGCAAAGGAGATAAGGAAAGATATAAGCATCTGAATACAGAGTTCCAAAGAGTAGCAAGGAGAGATAAGAAAGCCTTCCTCAGTGATCAGTGCAAAGAAATAAAGGAAAAACAATAGAATGGGAAAGACTAGAGATCTCTTCAAGAAAATTAGAGATACCAAGGGAACATTTCATGCAAAGATGGACTCAATAAAGGACAGAAATGGTATGGACCTAACAGAAGCAGAAGATATTAAGAAGAGGTGACAAGAATACACAGAAGAACTGTACAAAAAAGATCTTCACGACCCAGATAATCATTATGGTGTGATCACTCACCTGGAACCAGACGTCCTGGAATGCAAAGTCAAGTGGGCCTTAGGAAGCATCACTAGTAGAGGTGATGGAATTCCAGTTGAGCTATTTCAAATCCTAAAAGATGATGCTGTGAAAGTGCTGCACTTAATATGTCAACAAATTTGCAAAACTCAGCAGTGGCCACAGGACTGGAAAAGGTCAGTTTTCATTCCAATCCCAAAGAAAGGCGATACCAAAGAATGCTCAAACTACTGCACAATTGCACTCATCTCACACGCTAGTAAAGTAATGCTCAAAATTCTCCAAGCCAGGCTTCAGCATTACATGAACCGTGAACTTCCAGATGTTCAAGCTGGTTTTAGAAAAGGCAGAGGAACCAGAGATCAAATTACCAACATCCGCTGGATCATGGAAAAAGCAAGAGAGTTCCAGAAAAACATCTATTTCTGCTTTCTTGACTATGTCAAAGCCTTTGTGTGGATCATCACAAACTGGAAAATTCTGAAAGAGATGGGAATACCAGACCACCTGATCTGCCTCTTGAGAAATTTGTATGCAGGTCAGAAAGCAACAGTTAGAACTGGACATGGAACAACAGACTGGTTCCAAATAGAAAAGGAGTACATCAAGGCTGTATATTGTCACTCTGCTTATTTAACTTATATGCAGAGTACATCATGAGAAACACTGGGATGGATGAAGCATAAGCTGGAAGCAAGATTGCCGGGAGAAATATCAATAACGTCAGATATGCAGATGACACCACCCTTATGGCAGAAAGTGAAGAACTAAAAAGCCTCTTGATGAAAGTGAAAGAGGAGAGTGAAAAAGCTAGCGTAAGGCTCAACATTCAGAAAACTAAGATCATGGCATCTGGTCCCATAACTTCATGGCAAATAGATGGGAAAACAGTGTCAGACTTTATTTTTTTGGGCTCCAAAATTACTGCAGATGGTGACTGCAGACATGAAATTAAAAGACGCTTGCTCCTTGGAAGAAAAGTTATGACCAACCCAGATAGCATATTAAAAAGCAGAGACATTACTTTACCAACAAAGGTCCGTCTAGTCAAGGCTATGGTTTTTCCAGTAGTCATGTATAGATGTGAGAGTCAGACTATAAAGAAAGCTGAGCGCCGAAGAATTGATGCTTTTGAACTGTGGTGTTGGAGAAGACTCTTGAGAGTCCCTTGGACTGCAAGAGATCCAACCAGTCCATCCTAAAGGAAATCAGTCCTGAGTGTTCATTGGAAGGACTGGTGTTGAAGCTGAAACTCCAATATTTTGGCCACCTGATGCGAAGAACTGACTCACTGGAAAAGACCCTGATTCTGGGAAAGATTGAGGTCAGGAGGAGAAGGGGCCAACAGAGGATGAAATGGTTGAATGGCATCACCGACTCAACGGACATGAGTTTGAGTAAACTCTGGGAGTTGGTGATGGGCAGGGAGGCCTGGTGTGCTGCAGTCCATGGGTTCACAAAGAGTTGGACGTGACTGAGTGATTGAACTGAATTTTTTCATCTGTAGAATGAGAAGGTGGGGCTAGATGATCTGGAGAGGAAAGTTGTATGAGTAGAAAACCTCTTGGAGTTTGACTGTCCTAGGCTTAATCTTCATTCTGCTCTAGTTATGTAGCTTGGCCTACACATTCATCTTCCTGAAACGCAGTTGTTTCATCTCTAAATTGGGAGCAACAAACACACAGGTTTTGTGTGAGGACTGAATTAAATGTAAATAGCTTAGATTACACAAATGGAGCCAATGATATCTATATACAATTTTCAGTGTGCACAAAGTTTATAACATCAAAAAGTATTTTGACAACTGAGTATCATATTAATTAAAGCTTGCCTTGAATACCTTAAGGTCCCAACTGTTCAAAATGTCTGTCACCAGCATGGTGTTAACAAGGCTGTGTACAAGGAGTTGACGTATGTGTTTATTACCACCTCAAAGATGAGTACATATTTTCCCATCAGGATACTGTAGAATGTTTCCAATGAAGGCCTCTTCTCCCCTTCTTTCTTCCAAAAGATTGCCATTCTTATATTTTATGATTATATGCTGTGACCTTTGCTGGGATGTATTAAAATGACTGGGATTTTGTATCACAAGCATCACTCACAGAATCTCACCAGCATTTGATTCTCCAGGACCCTCATCAGCATTAATCCCCAGCTGCCCGGTGATCTTTCAGGAATCCCCTTCCCTTTGCGGCTTCCTGGGAATCCCCAAAGAGCGCCTTGGGGTGGGGGGCAGGTCTCACGTGTACAGAGACACTTTGCATTCATTTTAAATTTTATTTATTTACTAGTTCATTTTTGGCTGCGCTGAGTCTCTGTTGCTGTGTGTTGGCTTTCTCTAGGTGCAGTGTGTGGGCTTCTCATTGCAGTGGCTTCTCTTGTTGCGGAGCACAGGCTCTAGGGCTCAGAAGCTGAGGCTTGTGGGCTCTAGAACACAGGCTCAGTAGTTGTGCATGGGCTTAGTTGCCCCCAAGACACGTAGAATCTTCCTGGACCAGGGCTTGAACCTGGGTGCCCTGCAGCGGCAGGCCATTCTCAACCACTGGACCACCAGAGAAGTCCCCCATACATTTTAGACTGTGACTCACGGTACTGCTGCGCAGAGCTCTGCCTGAGTTGTCTGTTCCCAACCACCAATCTCAGTCAATGCCATGCTCCTCCCAGGTCTTTGTTTTGCGAGTGCCTTGCATTGTCTGTCGGATAAGACTAGTAGATGGGTGTCACAGCAATGTTGCTGGGACCCTAAGACCCCTCAGTGGAGAGGGGTGTTGGGGTGCAGGGGAGGGAGGGAAGGAGAGGGCGGGGGAGATAGCTAGAGAGGGAGAGAGTAATTTATTTTAAAAAGTGGCTCATGTGATTATGGAAACTGAGAAGTCCCTTGATGTACAGTCAGAAGCTGGAGACCAGGGAGCTAAGTGGGCTAGTTCCAGTCTAAGCATGAAAGCCTGAGAACCAGGAAGGTTGATGGTATAAGTCTCAGTCTGACGACAAGAGGAGATGCTACTGCTAAGTCACTTCAGTCGTGTCTGACTCTGTGTGACCCCATAGACAGTAGCCTACCAGGCTCCCCGGTCCCTGGGATTCTCCAGGCAAGAACAGTGGAGTGGGTTGCCATTTCCTTCTCCAATGCATGCATGCTTGCTAA
This sequence comes from Bos indicus, assembly GCF_029378745.1. Classification (NCBI taxonomy): domain Eukaryota; kingdom Metazoa; phylum Chordata; class Mammalia; order Artiodactyla; family Bovidae; genus Bos; species Bos indicus. The sequence continues at coordinate 10,336,265 of NC_091767.1, forward strand.
GTCACTTCAGTCGTGTCTGACTCTGTGCAACCCCAGGGACAGCAGCCCACCAGGTTCCTCTGTCCACAGGATTCTCCAGGCAAGAATACTGGAGTGGGTTGCCATTTCCTTCTCCCCAGGAGAAGATGGGGATCTGGCTTAAGCAGTCAGGCAGAGATTGTGAATTCTTCCTTCCTCTGCCTTTTATTTTTTTATTCTTTTATTCAGGCCTCCAATAGATTGAATGGGTCCTACCTATTTCAGGGGACAGCCATCTGCTTTACTCAGTGTATTGGTTCAAATGTTAATCTCAGCCGGAAACACTCTCACAGACATACCTAGAAATAATATTAAAAATTAACTGTTACAAACCTCTTTTTTGGGGATGACATCTGTGTCTGGTCCTGCAGTCTCTACTTTTATGAACATTGTTGAGTCATCCTAGCTCTATGGGCCTGTTTGTTTATATCCCTATCTCTCTCTCTCTGTATTTAAATAATCAATAATTCATTATGTATTGTTGTTGTTCAGTCACCAAGTCATGTCCAACTCTTTTTGACCCCACGTAGCAGGCTCTTCTGTCCTCCACTATCTTCCAGAGTCTGCTCAAATTCATGTCCATTTAGACACACTTTTATGGATGTGTGTCAAGCATTGCTCCATGTGAGTGGGTACAGCGGGGGCGAGGGAGGTAACGTTGCTGCTGTCAGGGGGCCTACATGGTTACAGAGCCAATGGTGGAGTAGAAGAACACATCAACAAGAAAATTACAGAGCGTGAACAATGCTGAGAAGGAAATCAGTAGAGCTGGTAGAGAGGTAGAGGTTGAGACACTGACTTTAGAGCTGTCGTCTGGGCGTCTTAGTCTGCCTGGGCTGCTGTAACAAAAACCATAGATTGGATGACTTAAACAACAGAGATTATTTCTCATTGTTCTGGAGGCTATGGTTGGGTTCTGATGAGGACACTTTTCCTGGCTTGCAGAAAGCTGCCTTGGTAGAAAGTGTACTCTGATCTCTTCATCCACTTATCATTTTTTTTAAAGCTCTTTTAAAAATAGTTTTTTAAAATTTTTGCACTGGGTCTTCACTGCTGCATGTGGGCTTCCTCTAGTGTCAGTGAGCCAGGGTTACTCTCTAGTTGAGGTGTGCAGGCTTCTCACTGTAGCGGCCGCACTTGTTGTAGAGCACAGGCTCAGTAGTCACGGACACAGGCTTAGTTGCCCTGCAGTATGTGGAACCTTTCCAGACCAGAGATCTATCCCCGGCATTGGCAGGGAGAGTCTCAACCACTGGGCCACCAGGGAAGTGCTCTTCATCCACTTATAAGGGTACCAGTTCCATCCTGGGCTCCAGTCTCATGACCTCATCCAAACCCAGCTACTTCCCAAAGGCCCCACCACCAACCACAGCCACACTGGGGATTAGAGCCCCAACATATAAATCTGGAAAGGACACAAACATTCAGCCCATAGCAGCAAGTAAGACTGACTGAAGAGGAGTTGGAAAGGAGGCAGAAGCAGAAAAAGCAGGGGCATCACATTTGTGGAGGCAGGGGGAGCTCTTGGACTATGCAAGGACCTGTAGGCTTTGATCAAGACATTTGGATTTCACTCCTGTAACTGATGTGAGGAAAACGAGTTACATAGACTAATTTTGTCACAGTTGGAATACACGTGGGCTTCCCTGGTGGCTCAGATGGTAAAGAATCCACCTGCAATGCAGGAGACCCAGATTCGATCCCTAGGTTGGAAAGATCCTCTAGAGAAGATAATGGCAACCCACTCCAGTATTCTTGCCTGGAGAATTCCATGGACAGAGGAGCCTGGCGGGCTACAGTCCATGGGGTCAGAAAGAGTTGGACACGGCTCATTTTACATTTTCGCTAGAGTAAACATGAGACTGATGAAACAAAGCAACTCAAGAACATTTAATGACTTCAAGAACACAGCAGTTTATTCCGCTCTTTAGAGTTGGTCCAGGGCAGGTGGGCAGCTTCTGCATCATGACCTCATCCAGGAGCCCAGAGTAGCAGGTGCCATTCTCAACAAGTCCATGAAATTCACACATGACACTTTCATCTACAGCCCAGGGCCTGGACCAAGTCTGTGGACACACTGGATTATAAGGGAAACTGGGAGAGTCTGTCTCAAGCTGTGCAGCCACATGTCCAGCAAAGAGGGGAGAAATGACTAGAGGACAGCTGGCTGGTGGAGTCTGTCTCGCATTGTGTTTTAAGTGGCGAGAGAGAAAAATACACCTGTTTTAAGTTTCACATGATTTCTCTGCAAATTTATTATATTTTTTGTTTGTTGCAATAGTCACATATGAAAGGAAGATGCATTCCACTGTTCACATAAAGCCTGGGGTTGAGATCTGGGGCTGTTGCTGGAGGGAGGGGATTGTCAGGAGATGGGAGCTCAAAACCTGGGTACTGCTCCCTAGGGCTGGAAGTTAATTGAGCAGAAACAATGAGTTAGTCAATTGTCATTCGAGTCAGGCCATATGTCTGACACTGTGTCATCAAAGCCAAGGCATTCTGGGAGAGGATGATTATCCCCATTCATTATGTGCTGAGACTTCAGACACTTCAAAAACCACTAGATTACAAAGTTGCTGGGGCAGAACCTGCAAAAGATGAAGTTATAATTGAAAGCCACTAACGTGACACATTTTAAATGAGCTCAACTTTCTACTTCTGTTAAGAAATCTCAAATAATTGTTTTTGGCCAGAGCTAAATTTAGAATCTCTAAGATGGATGGTTCTGCCATCCTCTTGCTCAAGTAATGTTCATGGTGTCCTGTTGTTTAATAAGTAGCACCTCAGAGCACCTGCTGTATGTGTGCCACTGACAGCCCCTTGTAATCATTTTCTTTAATCTTTATAATACCGCTGGAGAGGTTCCCAGATTTAGCAAGAAAAAAAAAAAGGATTTCTTGTTGTTCAGTTGCTAAGTCATGTCCTACTGTTTGCGATCCTGTGGACTGCAGCAGACAAGGCTCCTCTGTCCTCCACTGTCTCCCAGAGTTTCCTCGGATTCGTGTCCATTGAGTTGGTGATGCGATCTAACCATCTCATCCTCTGCTGCCCCCTTTTCCTTTTGCTCTCAGTCTTTCCTAGTATCAGGGTCTGTCCCAATGAGTCAACTCTTCATGTCAGTTAAATTTCAGAGAAATATATATCTTTTCAAATTTTTATTGGAGTATAGTTGATTTACTCTGTGGTTTTAGTTTCAAGTGTGCACTGAAAAGTGAATCAATATAGATATATATAATCTATGTATCTATATATCTCCACTCTTTTTAAGATTCTTTACTCATATGGGTCATTACAGAGGAAAAAAAATATTATTTTTACAGTAAAAGTATGCCCCAAACATTACATAGAATATGCTTGTAGTAAAAACTGTTATTTATCTGAAATTCCAATTGAGCTGGACACCCTGCATTTTATCTGGCACCTCACTTGGGAAGCAGCATCTTCATTTTTCAGATGAGGAAGTAGAGATTCAGGGAGACTTGAGTGAGTTCCTTGAGTCATAGAGCAAGTAAGGACAAATGCAGGATTGAAACACAGTCATTTGGGCTTTGAAAGTTCAAGTCTTGCCAGTCTGCATTGTGTTTAGACTGTCCTCGATACCCTCGTGGCCTGGCCCTAACTTACCTCCAGCCTCCCCTCCCCTCCACTGCACTCAGCTCTGAGGTGGCCCTGTGCTGGGTGACGAGGGTGTCTCTGTCCTCACAAAGCCCCTGTCCAGCAGAGGCCACACAAGGGTCCAGTGAATGATAGTACAGTGAAAAGTGTGGGGACCAGTCGAGGAGATGATTTATTCTGTTCAACAATGTACTACAGATCACACAGCTTAAACAACAGAAATTTCTTTTCTCTGAGTTAGGAAGGTTGAGAAGTTCAAGTTCAAGGTGCAGGCAAGGTATATTTCATTCTGAGGCCCCTTCTCTTGGCTTGGAGGCAGCAGCAATCTCACTGTGTGCTCACATGACCAGCTCTTTGTGTGTGTGAGCGGAGAGAAAAAGGGAGTGAGCTCTCTGGCGTCTCTTCCTGTAAGGACACCAATCCTATCAGACTAGGAACTCATTTTATGACCTCTTGTAACCTTAATTACAGCCACAAGGGAGTTGGGACTTGAACAGATGAACTGTGGAGGGACACAAGTATTCTATCCATATTCAGGGGGCTAGTGAAGGCTTCAGGGCTTCCCAAGTGGCTCAGTGGTAAAGAATCTGCCTGCTAATACAGGAGACACAGGAGACTTGGGTTTGATCTCTGGGTTGGGAAGATCCCCTGAAGGAGGAAATGGCAACCCACTCCAGTATTCTTGCCTGGGAAACCCCACGGACAGAGGAGCCTGGTCGGCTACAGTCCACGGGGTTGCAAAGAGTTGGACATAACTTAGTGACTGAACAACCACAGTGGAGGTTCCCAGGGCAAATGACATTTAAGTGAGATCTCAAAAATCAGCAGGCATCAGCAAAAGAGGAAGAGAGGGTGTTCCAGGTAGAGGGTACAAAGCTATATACTACATATGTTGGAAGAATGGTGAGCGGTCTTTTGGCTCTGCGGTAGTAAATCTCAAGATTTGCTGCACCAGAACATCACCTAGGGAACCTGTTTGCAATTATGCTTCAGTGGATGTGCTCAGGAGTCTGCATTTTAACCAGATCTAGGTGATTCTGAAACAGATGGATGCTCTACCAGTTACACTGAGAAACAGGGTTCCAGGAAGAACCTAGAGATGAGCCCAAAAGGGCAGACTGGACCAGGTGGTGAAGGGTTTTTATGGAAGATCAAGGAGTGAAGATTTTACTTTAATTTATTAATAAGACAACTTCCCTGGTAGCTCAGCTGGTAAAGAATCTGCCTTCAATGCAGTAGACCCTGGTTTGATTCCTGGGTCTGAAAGATCCCCTGGTGAAGGGATAGGCTACCGACTCCAGTATTCTTGGGCTTCCCTGGTGGCTCAGACAGTAAAAGAATCCACTTGTAATGCAGGAGATCTGGGTTTGATCCCTGGATTGGGAAGATTCCCTGGAAAAGGGAATGGCTACCCACTCCAGTATTCTGGCCTGGAGAATTCCATGGACTGTATGGGGTAGCAAAGAGTCATACATGACTGAGCAACTTTCACTTTCAAGGAAAGATATCAAGATGAACACTTTCAAAATAAGAACAGAGATGCTTCTTGAAGTTTAACTTGGGAAAGATTTCAAATAGCCAAACTAGAGCCATTTTGGTCATTCATATGGATCGGGAGTGACATGTGATGGGAGAATTCCACCGATAAACCTGGGATTGAGATGAATTCCAAGAATCAGCTGAAAACAGAGAAGCTGGCCAGCTGGATGAGTGGGTTGACTGGCTTTTAGGTGCTTTACTCGTGTCTGTCAGAGAGTCGGACCACATGTCATTTTCTCTCTTCAGTAGAATATTTAGCTGACAGTCAGGAAACTGGGGAATGATTCAGGCTGAAGAAACAATACATCTGCCTTAATACCCTTTTGAAAAAATGCATCCAATGGGCGAAACATAGTGACGCTATAATTTCTGTTTCCTGATCTGCTCATTTAAAAGTTAATTTTATTATGAAGAAGCACATATTTATTTAAGAAAATCAGGAAAACACTGAAAAGTAGAAGGAAAAAAATCACTCCTATTATCACTTACTAAACAAAATCCATTACTTTTTTGTAGAAACTATAAAATAATTTTTATATTTTAAATAATTTAGTATTTGATGTTGCTTCCAATTTGGACAGGCTCAGTATGCAAATATCCCTGGTTTAGCTCAGCAAATGTTAATTTTTTTTTGGAATTGACCTGATTGATTAGTTCAAATTACATTTGATTTGCTTAATATCTATTGAATGCCTGACATGTGCCTGATATTGAGCTAGATCCTGTAGTGGTTACAAAGATTAATAAGACACTCTGAGAGAGTAGCATGGAAACATATATACTACCATATGTAAAATGGATAGGCAGTGGGAATTTGCTGTGATACTTAGGGAACTCAAACCAGGGCTCTGTGACAACCTAGAGGGGTGGGATGAGGTGGGACGTGGGAAGGAGGTTTAAGAGGGAAGGGGGCATATGTATACCTATGGCTGATTCATGTTGATGTGTGGCAGAAACCAACACAATATTGTAAAGCAACTATCCTTCAATTGAAAATAAAAAAAGATTAATAAGACCCAGCATTTGTCTTAAGCAGGTAATAAACTCATGAGGTAGCCAGACCTATGTAGAACAAGATAGAAGAACAAGATAGGGTCAACAAAGAAAGATGCAAATTCCAGTGACTGCGTTATGTTGGGGGGTGGAGTGAAGTGCATGGAAAGAGGTTTTGGAGAAGTGGCATTTGAGCTGGAATTAAAAGGATTCCTTGGCATTCAACTGTAGAATCTGAAGAAAAGAATGCTACATGGTACTGGTGTTGGGAATGGTGGCCATCACAGCTTAGTACACAGTGAAGTGAAGAATGGACGGGTCCTTCCGAATTCCAGGTGGCTGCTTCCCCGCAGAAGAGGAATCAGAGAAGGAGATAAGGGTATGCTTCCTAGGAGGCTTTGGGAGGCAGTGAGGGTCCCTGGCCACAGAGGTGACAGCCAAGGACGGAGGATGAAGTGCAGAGAGTGATGTGGCAGGGAGGTAGGGAGTTGTGTGTGTGTGTGCACGCACGTATATATGTATGTCATGAGAGAGGGAGAAAGAGTGATTTTTGGCAACTGCACTTCACAATGCAAAAGCATTTCATAAAGAGAGATTCTAAAGAGGATACTAGGAAGCTTTCTGTATGCTATACCTTGCCCCTTAAAAATCTAGTATCAGATACACAGTCCTGTATATCAAACCTATAAACAACAAGGTCCTACTGTATAGCACAGGGAACTATATTCAATATCTTGTGATAACCTATAATGGAAAAGAATCTGAAAAAGAATATATATATTCTGAGTCACGGAATATATATATATATAAACCAAATCACTTTGCTGAAACTAACACAATATAAATACATTCTACTTCAACTGAAAAAGTTTGGTGTCAGATTTGACTTTTTTGGACTGAGTTGACGTGCAGAGTCAGATGGCCCAGTTAGAGTCCGACTTCCTGTTTACTTTCTAAGATGGGGCCCTGAAAACTCAGTTAAGTGAGTGTTTTTTATCTCCTTGTTCTGTCACCCTGGATCAGTTATCTACTGCCATGTAGCAAAGCACCTCAGAACTCTGTGGGCAAAACACAACTCTCTTGTCACTTAGGACCCTGTGGGTCAGGGATGTGGGTGGTGCTCAGTGGCTCCAGCTTGTCTCTGCTCCCTGCGGTGTTGGCAGGGATCCAACCTGAGCTCCTTGTGGATGGAGCTGCGTGGGACGGTCGGTTGGGGAGTCTTGGGTCTCTTTCCTGTGACTGCTCTCTGCCCACGGCCTCTCATCCTTCAGGGTCTCGCCCTCCACATGGCCTGTCTCCTGCAGGAGAACGTGGACTTCTCTACGTAGTAGTTGTGAAAAAAGAGAAAGAGGGAGCTGCAGGCCTCTTCAGTTCTAGAACTCACTCAAGGCCACTTCTACACATTCCACTGCCCAAAGCAAGAGTCAAGGCCAGCCTGGATTCAGGCGGAGGGAAGCAGACACCTCCTCTGGGTGGGAGAGGCTGAGAATGATGTGGTCAAGATTTCTAATCCACCGTTAGAATAGAAATGGGAGACTAGAAATGCATTCTCAGGGACTTTTTTTTTTTTTTAAAGAACTTTTATTTTGTATTGGGCTTCCCGGTGGTGCCAGTGGTAAAGAACCTGCCTGAAGATGCAGGAGACAAAAGAGACGGAGGTTTGATCCCTGGGTCTGGAAGATCCCCTGGAGAATGGGATGGCAACCCACCCCAGGATTCTTGCCTGGAGAATACCACGGACAGAGGAGCCTGGCAGGCTACAGTCCATGGGGTCGCAAAGAGTTGGACAGGATTGAGTGACTTAGCACACACACACGCACAGCCAATTAACATGTTGTGATGGTTTCAGGTGGACCCAGCCAACCATATACAGCCAACCATATACAGGTGTCCATTCTTCCCCAAACTCGCCTCCATCCAGGCTGCCACATGACATTGAGCAGAGCTCCCTGTGCTAGACAGTAGGTCCCTGTTTATTGTCCATTTTAATTATAGCAGGGTGTACATGTCCATCCCAAACTCTCAGGACTTTTTGACCATTCCCAACCCTGCCGTCCCTGCAGAGTCCCCAGGCTGTAAACTAGCTTCAGTCTTGACGGCCACACTTGGTCCTCAGCCAAACTGAGGCCCCATGGACAGGACGGGGCGCAGAGCAGAGACACTGTTTGTCACATCTTCCTGGATCCCCTTCCTCCTTCTAGCGAGGAATTTGATTTCTCAGAGAATGAAGACATCCAGGGCATGTGGTTAATGAAACACCAGCTTCTGGGGGTTCAGAAAGGAGTTTCTTAGGCTTCTTCCCGGAGAAGGCAATGGCACCCCACTCCAGTACTCTTGCCTGGAAAATCCCATGGATGGAGGAGCCTGGTGGGCTGCAGTCCATGGGGTTGCTAAGAGTCGGACACGACTGAGCGACTTCACTTTCACTTTTCACTTTCATGCACTGGAGAAGGAAATGGCAACCCACTCCAGTGTTCTTGCCTGGAGAATCCCAGGGACGGGGGAGCCTAGTGGGCTGCGATCTATGGGGTCACGCACAGTCGGACACGACTGAAGCGACTTAGCAGCAGCAGCAGCAGGCTTCTTCCCCTCTGCCGAGTTTCCACAACGCTGCTTCTGCCTGCCTGTTTGGCCTAAACCTCTCATCATGTGCAGGGGATTTCCTGTCTGTCACATTGACCTCAGACCTGTTCCTCCAGCTTCTCCCTTGAGACCCGCCCCCCGTCCCCCCAACCCCAGGCTCCTGCCAGGAGGGTCTCTGCCATGTTGGACCTGGGCTGAGGGACATTCCAGGCTTGGTTCTAGAATCAATATTTAATTCACCCCATGGCTGAGCCCCGCAGACACACTTTGAAATCCTGAACTCACTGAAACTGGATTAGCTCTTTGTTGCTTTTCCTAAATCAACTCTAATTTCACAGAACATTAGTAAATAATGTAAACTTTACCCAAATTGCCTGGAGAGATAGAATAGAGGGCTATAACAGTTGCTACATGCTGAAATTTAATTTAAAAAATCTCATTTAGGGAACTTCTCTGGTGGTCCACTGGCTAAGACTTCAAGCTCCCAATGCAGGGGGCCCAGGTTCGATCCCTGCTCAGGGAACTAGATCCCATATGCCATAACTGAGTTTGCATGCCACAACTAAAGATCCTGCATGCCACATGGAAGATTAAAGCTGTGACTAGGACCCAGTGCAGCCGAATGAATGAATGAACATTTTTTAAAAATCCCATTTAGTCACTTCATGGCCTCTCCCTCACCTCAGCTGTTGAGTCTTCTTAAATCATGCAGCTCATCACCTCCATTTCCTCCCCTTCCCACCCAAGCTCCTTCCTGCCAGCTCCTTCTGAGCCAGGGGCTCCCCTGGAGCTTTCTCTCTCTGGTTCGTCTTTTCTTAAGCAAAACACTTCTGTTTCTCCAGGCTGCATCCTGCTCAAGCTGGTGAGGGAACTGTATATGAAAATTTTTTTCCTGTCTGAAATAAGGATTCCCACCAAACCCGGCCCCACCCTACCCCCCACCCCCCCGCCATGAGACGTGGGTTCAATCCCCGGGTTGGGAAGATCCTGGGGAAGGGAAAGGGTACCCACTCCAGTATTCTGGCCTGGAGAATTCCATGGACTGTATAGTCCATGGGGTCACAAAGAGCCAGATACCACTGAGCAACTTTCACTTTCGCTCCTGCCCCACCATGTCATTCTCACATACATTGTATTAGCTTTCTATTGCTTCTGGGCATCCCTGGTGGCTCAGTGTGAAGAATCTGCCTGCCAGTGCAGGAGACACGGGTTCAATCCCTGGGTCGGGAAGATCCCCTGGAGAAGGGAATGGCTACCCACTCCAGTATTCTTGCTGGGAAATACTCTGGACAGAGGAGCCTGGAGGGAGTTCACTGGGTCACAAAAGAGTTGGCCATGACTTAGCAACTAAACACAACAACAGCAGTGCTGTGGTAACGTACTGCCACAGACTTAAAGGCTTAAAAGAACATAAATTCATTCTGTAGTTCTGGAAGTCAGAAGTCCAAAATGGATTAAACCCTCTCTGGGTTAAACCCCGGAAGGGCTGCATTCTTTCTGCTCTAGGAGGAGACCGTTTTCTTGTCTGCATCCCTTCATTCCTTGGCTCCTCTAGCTGTTTTTGGGGTGGGAGCAGAGAGCCTCAACTAGGGATTGAACCCACGCCCTCCTGCAGTGGAAGTGTGGAGTCTTAACCGTTGGACCACCAGGGAAGTCCCAGCTCCTCTGTTTTTCAGTGTACCATCTTCAAGTCTCCTAGACCCTGACCCTCCTGCTCGCCTATAAGGAATCCTGTGATCCCCTTGAGCCCATTTGAATAGTCCAAGACAGTCTTCCCATCTCAAGATCCTTAATTTAATCACATCTGCAAAGTCCCTCTTACCATGTATGGCCCAGTGTTCTGAAGATTAGGACATGGGCATCTCTCGGGGGCTAACCCTAGGGTTAGAGTTATCCTGCTTACCACATGTATAATACACATATGGATATATGCATAAAACCTTTTTGAAAATATATGAGAAGGGTACTATTAACAGCAGTTACTTCTGGGGCTGGGGACTGAGAAGGAAGTGTAGAAGTTTACTTTTCATTTTATACATTTCTGTCATGTTTGAACTTTTCCCAAGTGTTTCTATTATATATATAATATATATAAAATGACTATATATGTGTGTGTGTTTATATATTTAATAGTCTATGTGTACATATGATATATGTATATACCATACTTATATATCATATATGTATGATATATATCAGAGAAGGCAATGGCACCCCACTCCAGTACTGTTGCCCGGAAAATCCCATGGATGGAGGAGCCTGGTAGGCTGCAGTCCATGGGGTCGCAAAGAGTCAGACACGACTGAGCAACTTCACTTTCACTTTCCACTTTCATACATTGGAGAAGGAAATGGCAACCCACTCCAGTGTTCTTGCCTGGAGAATCCCAGGGACGGGGGAGCCTGGTAGGCTGCAGTCCATGGGGTCGCACAGAGTCGGACATATATACCATACATATAAACATTATATATGTATATTACATATATTGTGTAAAAGTGTTAGTTGCCCAGTCATGTACAACTCTTTGTAACCCCATGGAACCTGCCAGGTTCCTCTGCCCATGGGATTCTGTAGGCAAGAATACTGGAGTGGGTTGCCATTCCATTCTCCAGGGGATCTTCCCAACTCAGGGACTGAACTCAGGTCTCCCACATTACAGGCAGATTTTTAACTGTCTGAGCCACCAGAAAAGCCCAAACCAAAGCCATTAGTTTCCTAGGACTGCCTCCAAAGTACTATAAATGGAGTGACTTGAAAGAGCACAAATTTATTTCCCCACAATTCTGGAGGCTAGCAGTCCAAAACCAAGGTGTCAGCAAAGCCATGCTCCTTCTGAGACTTTCAGGAGAAGATCTTGCTTCTTCTAGCTTCTCGTGCTTACTGGCGATCCTTGGCTTACAGATATATCATCCAGTCTCTGTGACACTCATCACATGGCGTCCTTCTGTCCGTGTGTCCCTCTGTTAGGGTCTGTGTTCAGATTTCCTCGACTACAGGAGGACGTACATCTAATGGCATTGGATTAGAGATCCAGCCTGCTCCAGTATCCAGTAAGTGCTTCATCTTAACTAACATCTGCGGTGACTTCCTGTAGGGAAAGCCTATCCGTGAGTCCTCAGCTTCTGTGTGTCTTGTGAGGGAGGGCCAGGTGGCTCCAGCATCAGTCCTTCCAATGAATATTCAGGGTTGATTTCCTTTAGGATTGACTGGTTTGATCTCCTTGCAGTCCAAGGGACTCTCAAGAGTCTTCTCTAGCCCCACAGTTTGAAAGCATCAATTCTTTGGCTCTCAGCCTTCTTTATGGTCCAACTCTCACATCCACACATGACTACTGGAAAAACCATAGCTTTGACTGTACAGTCCTTTCTTGGTAATGTGGTGTCTCTGCTTTTTGACATGCTGTTTATGTTTGTCATAACTTTTCTTCCAAGGAGCGAGCATCTTTTAATTTCGTGGCTGCAGTCATAGGTAGTAAGCTCTTTTTTTTAAAAAAAAAAAGCCAGATTATAACAAACACAAAATTCATAACAACTGCCTCTTTCCTGCGAGGACAGGAGACAAGACAGGCAAAGACCTCTGTGCCTAGGGAGCTGACATTTTAGTGGGGGGTGACATTTTAGTCACAAGGAAACAGGTGAAAAATTGTTGCCAGTGCTTTGAAGGTAATTCATGGTGTGGGGATGGGGACTAACAGCTGGGGATGCTGCCTAGATGGGATGCTTAGGTGGGGCCTGTCTCAGGAGGATGCACCTAGGCTGAGAGGGAGGGATGCTAGGTGGGGAAGTGTGTTGCAGGTAGAGGAACAGACTACACAGGTGCTCAGAGGCGGAAGGAGCTGTTGTGATATAAGAGCTGAGAAATTGGTGTGCTAGGGATGGTGAGCTGGGGAAAAAGAAGCATCAGGCCTTGAAGGCATGGTTCTATTGTACATGTAAGGGTTTCAGCAGAGGAGTTCATGGATCTGATCTGCATTTTTACCTGGCTCACTGGGCTCCTGTCACGAAAGGGATGGGAGGTGCTTCTTCTATCACTATCAAGTCCCTACTCTTCTGATTGAATTTTTAAGCTAGTGGCTCCATCTGATATTGAATGGGCTTTGATGTTCATATTCTCAGAATTGAAACTGACTTGTAAGTTTAATCACTGATGGTTTCCGCCGCTTCCAATATAAGCACACCACTTTTACTGATTGCTCTTCTTTTCGTCCAGCAAGGCTCAAGAATCCCAGTGTGGGCTGTAGATTCCTTTAGGCAGGAAGGAAAAGAAGGAACCTGTCAGACTGAGCAATTCAGACTTCCCATGATATGCAGGCCTTTGACCCCAAGGAGTTCTGACAGCTGTATCTGCAGGTACCCATGGGGGAAATGGCCAATAATTTAGTTCCTTGAAATCAAGCATTTTGAAGTCAATATCTTGAACCATATATATTTGCTGTGAGGGCTTGGCTTGAGTTAGTTTCGTAGGATGTGTGTCTCCAGTGGTGGGGCTGAGGGTAAACAGGGAGTCATAGGGGCCAGTTCCAAGCTGGGGACTCTCCCAAGGCTCATGCTGATTTCAAAATATGTACAGATTTTCACACTCTGTGCATGTCAAGGGCATGTCCTTGTTTTCTTTTCTTTTTTTAAATATAAATTTTTTAAATCATTTATTTGGTTGCACCAGGTCTTCACTGTGGCGTGTGGTATCTAGTTCCCTGACCAGGGATCGAACCAGGGTCCCTGCATTGGCAGTGTGGAGTCTTAGCCACTGGACCACCAGGGAAGTCCCTCCTTGTTTTCTTTTAACATAACTTGCTTCAAGCTGGGGCTCTAGAGTGAGACTGGCCCTGACAGCCTTTGTCCTTGTGCGTCTGGCTGGCCGCATGGAAGCTCTGAGTTGTTCATGTCTCAGTCTGGAGGTGTCAGCCCCTTTCTTACCTCAGGACAGCCTCTGTGTCCCTCCTTGAGTCTGGAGTCTGAACCTGCTCTTTGCCCACCCTAACCTTGTCTACACATCCCTATTCCTCTCCCAGTTCTCAGCTTCACCTCGCTCCTTCCCAGAAGCCCTTGCTTCATCCCAACCCCCTCCTGTCTATTCCACGTTCCCAAGCATCCTGCCTTTCTCCTTTGTAAGACTTCACACCTTTGTGCTTGTTTCCCGATTAGGTGAAAGGTCCCTGGAGGTGGGCTGTTTGGTTCACTTTTTTAAAAAATATATGCGAAACTGAAAGTGTTTCACATATATGGGAAACTAAAAGTTGCTCAGTTGTGTCCGACTCTATGCAACCCCATGGACTGTAGCCCACCAGGCTCCTCTGTCCATGGAATTCTCTAGGCAAGAATACTGGAGTGGGTTGCCATTCCCTTATACAGGGTATCTCCCTGAGCTAGGGATTGAACCTGGGTCTCCCGCATTGCAGGCAGATTCTTTACCTTCTAAGCCGCCAGGGAAACGCTTTTAATATTAGTTTTGCGTTTATTTCTTTATCTGGCTGTGTCAGGTTGCGACACATGGGAGCATCGTTGTGTTATGGGGGATATTTTGTTGTGGCGCACAGACCCTCTAGTTGCAGTGCCTGGACCTTAGATGCTGTGGCACGTGGGCTTTAGTTGTGGCTCATGGGCTTAGTTGCACCAAGGCATGTGGGAGCTTAGTTCCACAGGCAGGGATTGAACCTGCGTTCCCTGCATTGTGGATTTTTAACCCCTAGGACCACCAGGAAAGTCCCTGTTGTATTTTTTGTTATATCCTATTTTTATTTTATTTTGGCTGCACCCCTGCAGCATGCAGAACTTCCCTGACTAGGGATTAAACCTGTGCCCCCTACCGTAGGAGTGTGGAGTCTTAATGACTGGATCAGCAGGGAAGCAAGCCTGTTTTGTTCACTTCTGATCATTCTCTGCAACAATCCTTTTATAAAAAGAATAAATGTCCCTGTGTCTTGTCTTTGTGAGTCTTAGGGCCTGTCTCATTTATCATTGTATCCCAGCACTTACTACTGTCCCAGCAGAGAGCAGGCCCTTCATGATGCTGGGGAGGTGGACAGAGGTTGAGGGAAGAGGACAGGTGTAGAGTGACACATGCCTGTGTGTGGGCCCAGCTCCTCTCTTACAGTCTCAGCTTGGCCGAGTCTCAGTGTCTTGGAGCCTTAGCTTCTTTATCTGTAAAAGAAAAAAAAAGAGTCTAATTATGCTGAAAGGGATCACCAATAATCAGACCTGTTAACGATTGTGGAGTGGCTTGTTGTCATTATCATCTTGGAGCCTTACAAATTCCCCACTCTCCCCTACTAAGGATTGCAGGTTTCCTAGTTTGGAGGGTCCATTGTCAATATTCCTGTCCCAGCCCTGCTGAGATGCTTCTCCTGCCAGAACCCAATTTGCTCTTCCTCGGGGAATTCACTGTTAGTCACTGTGTTTTGGCCAATTGTTTCCCTAAGGGCTGTACCCTCAGGGATGTAAAAATTAGCTTCTCCTTGTGACTCTGGGGACCCCTACATTAGGCCCTGAGTAGTCACAACCTCTCTGAGTGAGGTGTCTTAGGAGTTGTCTTGCAAACAGCACTGAATTGGAGTGAGCAGCTGGTCTTTATTTCTACTCATATTGTGCTTCAGTCATCCTGTGAGCCTGGTAATTATCTGCATTTTACAAATGAGAACACAGGTTTTGCCTTGTCCCTTCCCAAGGCCAGAAAGAGGTGGAATCAGGTTCTCTGGCTTGACCTCCTGCTCTTGCCTTAAACCTATGGTTGACAGTGAGGTATTTACCTGATGATCCCTGGGACTTGATCCCAGGAGAGAATAAGGACATCTCTCTGAGAGGGCCTTGTAGGGACAAGACAGCAAGGAGAGCTGGCCTCATTTCTGAGTCATCTCCCTGATTCATATAAAATATCCATGGTATCATTCTACCATGGGATTTTTGATGCCCTGCATGATTTGCTGATAGTCTTCTGGGGCAATGATTCTGAGTGATGGCTCTTGTTTCTAAAAAGTGTGGCGTCCAAGGCTGTCCAATAACCTCAGAAGATTCTTCTTGTCTTTGGAAGAGGGAGCTATTGATGGAATGTATTAGAGTCCATGGCCATGGTTTTCCTCATTTTTTGGAGCTTCTCTGCTATACAGGCCCCTTTTTGTATAAGTTGCTCATTTTGGGCCCACTGGTGCTAGAAAAGTGTATTAGTCATAGTTCTCCAGGGAAGCAGAAATGGCAGGATAGTTCTTTCTTTCTTTGTCTCTCTCTCTTTCTATGTACCTACCCACCTATTTATCCATCTGTCTATCTAGATTTATTGTAAGGAATTGGCTCATGTGATTGTGGGCACTGGCAAGTCTGAAATCTGTCGGACAGGCCACTGTGCTGGAGATTCAGGGCCTGTCTCATTTATCATTGTACCCCAGCACTTAATACTGTCCCAGCAGAGGGCAGTCCCTTCATGGTGCTGGGGAGGAGGGCCCTCTTGAATCTGGATTCCACAGGGTGATAGACTGGAACCTGAGGTAGGGTTTCTATCCTGCACTCTAGAGGAGAATTCTTTTTCCTCTGGGAAACTGGTCTTTGCTTTTAAGGTCTTCAACTGATTGGATGAGGCCCACCACATCCTGGAGGGTAATCTGCTTTACTCACAGCCTACTGATTTAAATGTAATCATATCTTAGAAATCACTTCACAGAAACATTTAGAGTAGTGTATGACCAAATAACCAGGCACCAGAGTCCAATCAAATAGATACATAAAGTCCACCACCTCTCAAAGAGAACGTGGACCGCTGTCACCCCAATACCCACATTGGTTCTGCTCTCCTTCTCCTACCACCAACATTTTACTGAAGTTTGGATAACTATTTGCTTTCTTTTCTCCTTCCAAAATAATTTGGGGCACTCTCTTTGGCTTTCACATTTTTCCTGCCACCCCTACATGCTCTGCTTACCACCTACAAACTCTGAGATCAACCAGATCATTTCAATATTTCTATTTGCTGTTGTTGTTCAGTTGCTAAGTCATGTCTGACTCTTTGCAATCCCATGGACTGCAGCATGCAAGGCTCCTCTGTCTTCCACTATCTCCCAGAGTTTGCTCAAATTCATGTCCACTGAGTCAATGATGCTATCTAACCATCTCATCCTCTACAGCTGTCTTTTCCTTTTGCCTTTGATCTTTCCCAGCATCAGGGTCTTTTCTAATGAGTTGGCTCTTTGCATCAGGTGGCCAGAGTACTGGGGCTTCAGCTTTAGCAGAAGTCTTTCCAATAATACCCAGGGTTAATTTTCTCTAGGATTGACTGGTATGATCTCCTTACAGTCCAAGGGACTCTCAAGAGTCTTCTCCAGCCCCACAGTTTGAAAGCATCAATTCTTCCATTTGCTACATCTTTTCGAACTTTCCCCATGAACTCTTTATGATACCTGGACCATAAACCATTCTCTCAAAACTTGTCCAAATACCAAGAAAGAAAGTTATTATTCATTCAGTGTTTATAGTTACTATGACAATTATGTTAGTTGTAGATAAAAATTTGTGATACAAGTAGAATTGTCCATCTATGTGTTTTGAACCCCTCTTTTCATCAGCATATACCATAATTATTTATGATACACTTATGCCAATTCTTGCATAAATATTTCTTGTAAATAGAGAAATATTTTAAATCTTTGTTTTCATGGTACATTCAGTTAGGGTCAGTTCAGTCGCTCAGTCGTGTCCGACTCTTTGCGACCTCATGAATTGCGGCACCTCAGGCCTCCCTGTCCATCACCAACTCCTGGAGTTCACTCAGACTCATGTGCATCGAGTCAGTGATGCCATCCAACCATCTCATCCTCTGTCATCCCCTTCTTCTCCTGCCCCCAATCCCTCCCAGAATCAGGGTCTTTTCCAATGAGTCAACTCTTCACATGAAGTGGCTAAAGTATTGGAGTTTCAGCCTTAGCATCAGACCTTCCAATGAACACCCAGGACTGGTCTCCTTTGGGATGGACTACTTGGATCTCCTTGCAGTCCAAGGGACTTGAAAGAGTCTTCTCCAACACCACAGTTCAAAAGCATCAATTCTTCGGCGCTCAGCTTTCTTCACAGTCCAACTCTCACATCCATATACGGTATATTAATGGTGCTCAATTAACTTCCAGTTATGATGTTGTTTCCACAAAGCATATAATCTGCTCTGTGATGATTTTTTTTTTTTTGGTCCTGCCATGTGGCGTGTGGATCCTAGTCCCCTCACCAGGGATCGAACTCATGCCCTCTTCACTGGAAGCACAGAGTCTTAACCACTGGACCACCAGGGAAGTCCTCTATGATGATCTTCACAAAGTTGTTTTCCAGGACTCATTTTAGTCAGTGTGTGGGTGTCTAGTCCTCGTCCCCTTTGACCTCCTTTCCTCACTCCTCTTGAAGCTTAAACACACTCCAGTGTGATCTCCGCTGTTATCTTAACCAGTTATCTCTGGTGTTAACCTAAGAGAAAATACTACAAATATCTTTTACTAAGTATCTACCCTGAGGACCAGATTTAATCCATAAAAATGGAATGTTTGCTTTTTAAAAAGAAATTGTATTTTTCTTGCTTTCAGAGTAAGCCCCAAGCTAAAATTCCTGTACGTTTTTAAATGAAAAAGAATCTTCAAACAAATCCTTTAATTCTCCTTTCAGGGAAAAAACCCTTGGGTCCTTGTTTACTAATTTATTTTGAAAGAAGCTTTTCTCACCAGCAGAAGATGTGTTGTGAACCTTCTGAGGCCTGGGGGTGGTGAGGCAGTGAAGTCTGATCTCTGAGCCAAGGGAATCATCATTCAATGAAATGGGAGTCCTGGGGGGCATTGAGGTGTACAAATCTGGGAAAGAAGGGGGATTGCAGTGGTCTGGAAAGCCTTCAGAGGAGAATAAAGTTGGCGTTGAATAGGCATGTGGGTTTTGCATGGAAAGAAGGAGAAGTGAAGAAAAGCAAGAGCCGAGGCTTGAGGTGGAAGTGAGTATGGCCAGAGGGAGACGACTGAGAAATGGGCCCCACGGAACACAGGGAGTAAAGGACAAGGCTGGACACGGAGGGTGAGGCCAGTCATGGTGGCTTGTGAAGCTCAAGTGGAAGAGCTGGGCAGGATTTCTTTTAGAAATCAGAGGAGAAGAGTTGGAGAAGGTTCTGAGGAGAAGCAGAATAGAGATTATATTTATTTGGAGGAATGAGTCTGGATGAATCTGTGGGGAAGGGGCTACCCCTTAGGCTGTTTGGATTGTGAAGGCTCAGCCTCACTGGCAATCAACCCGGAGGCTCCGCCCACACCAGGACCGGAAGTGGAACTCAAGTGCCTGGATGTCCACCTGGTCCATTCACTCCACGGGAGGTGGTTGGTAGAGAAACCAGTCACCTTGTTCTTGGTGGGCACCCAACTCTGGGCAAGGCCTGTGTGAGAGGAAAAGTGTGCTCATTTATTTTCTTTTTCTGGAGAAAACTCATTTGTTCCTTGTTGGAGGGTATAGTTTCCTTCATGTGAAGCTTTTATAGAATGAGAGACATTTCTGGGAGATGCATTCTCATGGCCATACTTCCCTCAGTGAAAATATCTATTGAGAGAAGCACAGCTGAGGAGCTGAGTACTGAAAACTGGACTAGGAGCTGTGGATATGACAAGAGGAAAGGGTAAGGTGGGGCGGGATGGAGTGATTTTCTTTTTGGTATCAGGTCATACCACCCCAGGAGTTTGATGGTGGGATTCTCATTTTGCAGGGGAAGAAACTGAGGATTAAATAACTTGGTCCAGAGCCAGCTTGAAAATCTTAGCCTTGGGCCAAGCCAGGTCAAAATTCAGACTCAGAATTCAGTTTCTCAAGGTCTCCTTGCCTCCATGCAAGGAAAAAAAAAAAAATTTGAGAAAACTCCTACACTTACAGTGAGGCATCCTCTTCCAATTTCTTTTTCTCAGATGTGTTTTGCGAGGAGGAGAAGTCTTTGTGGAAGAGAAATAAGGGGGAGACTCAGTCACAGAATTCTGGGCTTTGGAGGACCAGGCTGTGTTTGCTCAGGGCTCCTTGGACACTCCTCAAAGGAGCTTTTACATGTACATCTCCTGCTTGCTCTGCTTATTTGATAATTGGTAAATTTACTACTAGAGGAACTTGTGGGGTTTTTTTTTGTACACTTATTTTTTGGCTCCAAGGCATGTGGGATCTTAGTTCCCCAGCCAAGGCTAGAACCCCCGACTCCTGCATTGAAAGTGTGGTCGTAACTACTGGACCACCAGGGAAGTCCTTAGATGGACTTTTTACACGCCTCCACCTGGCAGAGAGTAGTTAAAATAGTGACTGTCCCCCTGTGTTTGTTGGAAGAACTCCTTTGGCATTACATTTTAAAATTTTAAGTGACTATAGATTAAAGAACCTGATGAATGAAACATATTCTTTCTACTATGTCAGTTTCACTGTGAATCTGTCAGTGCTGGTGATTAAGTTTGCACAGATGCAACTTCTGCTGGTACAATCATATGTAGGGCTTTTATCACTTGTTAATTTTTTAAACACATTTCTATGTGTTAAAATCATTTATCTATTTGACATTGTTTATAGCTTCAGTATGGTCCAGCATATTGATTTATAATTTCCTTTACCATTTCCCTAATTTTGGTGGGGAGTGGTGGGACTTGCCAAGGTAGGGGGTACAGTGGGGCTGGTCGGGAGAGGTTAGCAGCATTAGAGGAATGGCCAAACTTTCTTTTCTCTCTGTGAAACCATTGTGAACCTCTTTATATAAATTCGTGTTTTTCCTTTGGGTTTTCTTGGAGGCTGTTTCCCAAAGTGGAATTACTAGGTCAAATGTTTTTGTTAGTTTGGCAGTATTTTACAAACAGTCACCACCCCCTTTCCCCATTCCTCTAAAGATAGATATTCTTACCCTATGTGGAATATAGGATAGGAACTTTGGAACTTTCCACACTTGGAACTTGCATCCTTCTATAGTGACAGAAAAGCAGGAAGTTTGGATTCTAGTCTCTTTTATATGTAGCTTTGTATTTTGTCCAAATCATG
The DNA here is from genome assembly GCF_029378745.1 of Bos indicus. Classification (NCBI taxonomy): domain Eukaryota; kingdom Metazoa; phylum Chordata; class Mammalia; order Artiodactyla; family Bovidae; genus Bos; species Bos indicus. The sequence goes on from NC_091767.1 coordinate 10,357,009, forward strand.
TCATTTTTCCTTTCTATAAAATAGGGTTATGTTTACCCTTTCTATTGTAATTGAAAATCAAGTAAAATTTAGATGAAAATGTGAAGCTATGTGAAAATACCAAGCACTCTCCAAGTGAAAGTGCATATCTACCTGGGAATATGCAGTCTTTAAGACAAACCTTGGAGAAGGCAGTGGCACCCCACTCCAGTACTCTTGCCTGGAAAATCTCATGGGCAGAGGAGCCTGGTGGGCTGCAGTCCATGGGGTCATGAAGAGTTGGACATGACTGAGCAACTTCACTTTCACTTTTCACTTTCATGCATTGGAGAAGGAAATGGCAACCCACTCCAGTGTTCTTGCCTGGAGAATCCCAGGGACGGGGGAGCCTGCTGGGCCTCCGTCTATGGGGTCGCACAGAGTCGGACACGACTGAAGCAGCTTAGCAGCAGCAGCAGCAGCAAGACAAACCTATGACAAACCTAGACAGCTTATTAAAAAGCAGAGATGAATGGATAAGAAAGCTGTGGTACATATACACAATGGAGTATTACTCAGCCATTAAAAAGAATACGTTTGAATCAGTTCTAATGAGGTGGATGAAACTGGAGCCTATTATACAGAGTGAAGTAAGCCAGAAGGAAAAACATAAATACAGTATACTAACGCATATATATGGAATTTAGGAAGATGGTAACAATAACCCGGTGTACGAGACAGCAAAAGAGACACTGATGTATAGAACAGTCTTATGGACTCTGTGGGAGAGGGAGAGGGTGGGAAGATTTGGGAGAATGGCATTGAAACATGTAAAATATCATGTAAGAAACGAGTTGCCAGTCCAGGTTCGATGCATGATACTGGATGCTTGGGGCTAGTGCACTGGGACGACCCAGAGGGATGGTATGGGGAGGGAGGAGGGAGGAGGGTTCAGGATGGGGAACACATGTATACTTGTGGCGGATTCATTTTGATATTTGGCAAAACTAATACAATTATGTAAAGTTTAAAAATAAAATAAAATTAGAAAAAAAAAAAAAAAAAGCAGAGACTTCACTTGGCCAATAAAAGTCCCTATAGTCAAAGCTATGGTTTTTCCAGTAGTCATGTATGGATGTGAGAGTTGGACTATAAAGAAGGTTGATCACCAAATAATTGATGCTTTCAAACTGTGGGGCTGGTAAAGACCCTTGAGAGTCCCTTGGGCAGCAAGGAGATCCAACCAGTCAATTCTAAAGGAATCAACCCTGAATATTCATTGGAAGGACTGATGCTGAAGCTGAAGCTCCAGTATTTTGGCCACCTAATGCGAAAAGCCAACTCATTGGAAAAGACCCTGATCCTGGGAAAGATTGATGGCAAAAGGAGAAGAGGGCAGCAGAGGATGAGATGGTTAGATAGTGTCACTGACTCAGTGGACATGAATTTGAGCAAACTTCTCCAGGAGATAGTGAAGGACAGGGAATCCTGGCACGCTACAGTCCATGGAGTCACAAAAAGTCAGACACGACTTAGCAACTGAACAATAACAGCAAATCTTTGAGATAAGAACGCGTATGTGTGCTCAGTCACTCAGTCATGTCTGACTCTTTGCAACCCCACAGACTGTAGTCTGCCAAGCTCTGTCCATGGGATTTCCCAGGCAAGCATACTGGAGTGGGTTGCCATTTCCTACTTCAAGGGATCATCCCAACCTGGGATCAAACCTGAGTCTCCTGAATTGCAGGCAGATTCTTTACCACTGAGCCACCTGGGAAGCCCAGGATTAGGGCAGGGAAACAAATACGCACTTACTGCCTTGCAGGTATCAGGTACTTCTTAAACTTGACTTCATGTCATTCAGTCTCATTGGATCCTTATTTAACCCTGTGAGGTAAAAACCCACTTTTCATATATGAAAAAACTAAGGTCAGAGACAGTGTTTCCCCCAGTCACACAGCTAGGAATTGGCAGCCATGAAACTGAGCCAGGTTGACTGGGTTCGAGTTCAGGCTACATCCTGGGTTAGGATCCACTGGGACCTTTCACTGTATAGCACTAGTTAACAGACAGACCTAAAATGGTAGATGTATTAATTTGCTAGGGCTGCCATAACCAACTCCATGGATGGTGTGGCTTAAACAATGGAAATGTATTGTCTCATAGCTCTTAGAGGTTGGAAGTTCAAGATCAAGACAGTGGCAAGGTTGATTCCTCCTGAGACCTCTCTCCTTGGCATGTAGATGGCTATCTTTTCCCTGTGTCTTCACACAGTCCATCTCTGTGTGTGTGTCTTAATCTCCTCTTTTTATGAAGACACCAGTCAAATTGAATTAGGGCCCACCTCAATGACCTCATTTAAAAAAAAATTATTAATTTGGTTGCACTGGGTCTTAGTTGGGGCTTCTTTGGTGGCTCAGATGATGAAGAGTCTGCCTGCAGTGTGGGAGACCCGGGTTCCATCCCTGGGCTGGGAAGATCCCCTGGAGAAGGGCATGGCTACCCACTTCAGTATTCTTGCCTGGAGAATTCCATGGACGGAGGAGCCTGGCGGGCTACAGTCCATTGTGTCCTGAAGAGTCGTACCTGACTGGGTCTTGTGGCATAGAGGTATTTGATCTTAGCTGTGGCGCATGGGATCTAGTTCCCTGACCAGGGATCGAACTCAGGCCCCCTGCATTGGGAGTGAGGAGTCTAAGCCACTGGACTACCAGGGAAGTCCCCAGTGACCTAATTTTTACTGAATTACCCCTTTAAAGTCATTATCTCCAAATAGAGTCACATCCTGAGGTACTGCAGGAGAAGGGGGTGACAGAGAAGGAATAGCATCATTGACTCAATGGACATGAGTTTGAGCAAACTCCAGGAGATGGTGAAGGACAGCCGTGCCTCCAGGAAGGAAGCCTGGCGTGCTACAGTCCATGGGGTCGCAGAGTCGGACGTGACTGAGTGACTGAACAACAGCAGGAGTTGTGACTGCACCATGTGAATTTTGAAGGGATACAATTCAGCCCATAATTATGTAAATAGACTTAACTCCTAGCTTCAGTCAACTCTAGTCAATGAAGTTATGTACATTAGATTTATCTAAAGTGGGGACTACCTTATAAACTGTGTGCTACATCAGCTTTACAGCGGATTTACAGATTGAAAATGCTTTACCCATTGGAGCTGCATTTATCGATGCTGTGAGGCATCTAGGAGAGATGTTATTAATATTTCAAGGAAAATGAGACTTAGGGGACTTCCCTGGTGGTCCAATGGTTAGGAATCCATCTTGCAGTGCAGGGGAGGCAGGTTCAGTTCCTGCTCCGGGAACTAAGATTCCCCATGCTGTGGAATAGCTAAGGCTGCACGCCAGAACTGAAAGTGCATGTGTCACAGCGAAAGATCCCCACGTGACACAATGAAAGTCCCACGTGCTGCAACTGAGACCCCACACAGCCAGATAAATAAATATTTTAAAATAAAAAGTTATTTTGTAGAAGGCCTTAAAATATTGAAGTAACCCTTAAAAAAAGAAACTGGAGACTTAGAGATTTTATAGGACTCATTCATGTACAGATTAAGTTGGGGGCAATTTTATTTTACTCCTGCAATAAAAAGTGAAACCTGATATTTGCAATACTGAACCAGTCACCAAAATGCCTCCAAGATATGTTAGACAAAAATTTAATGACACAGTGGAATAATAACAGTTTTAAATTTTTAGAGAAAAAGTCACTATGTCAAATATAGCTATTTTCAATTTTGGCTATTCTTTCCAGTCTTTGGCTGTTTTAATACAATTGCAATTATTGTGAGCATCATCACATGTTTGGTTTCCACTGAATTTTTTGTTTTAGTTCTTATTTTGAGATAATTGATTCACCTGCAGTTGTATTAAATATTAGAGAGACCCAGTGTTCCTTTCATTCACTTCCCCGCAATGGTCATATCTTAAAAATCCTACTACAACATAGCAACCAGGATATTGATGCTGATCCTGTCAAGGTGCAGAACATTTTCATTTCATCACCACACAGGTCCCTCATGTTGCCCTTTTATAACTCCCTCCCTCCCCCAATTCTATCATTTTCTCATTTCAAGAATGCCATGTAAAAGGAATCTTCCAGAATGTGACCTCTGTTGGCATAGGTGTGTGTGGGTGGGACCACAAGTTTTTCCCCATAATATTTGTTTGGAGTAGAGCAGCTGTTATCTAAAGTGTTTCCCGTTTGCCAGGTTGACCTTTTTATGGTCCTTTGGCTAGAAGGAGCAAGCTTTCTGGGGCGGGAGCGGAGTGGGACTCTCTTTATCTGCACCCATTTGTGCTTCTGAGTTGGCAGCTTCTTAGCTCCAAGTCTGTCGTACGTGAGGCAGAGAGAAAACCCAGGGGGCTCACTACCAGGGCCCTTGGGAACCAAAGTCCCTGCATAGCTGGGCATCTTCTCTCCACCTTTCAGCGTCTTCCTGTGGCTGTTTTACATGGAGTATCCAGAGTTTTAGTTGCACTTAGCAGAAGGGATAAGGAAAAGTATGTCTGCTCCATCTTCCTACAATCAGAAGTGCCCACTGCATATTATATCTCACAATAGTTTATGTTTTGACATAGTCTTCATAACCCAAATTTTTCTGTACTATAATTTTTAGTTTATTATTATGCTTATTTTCCTGTAATTGTTTTGATAGATGTATCAAACCAATATATTATATAAAATATTGATTAAAAATTAATTACAGTATAGTTCCACAGGGTTTCACAGAGTCGGCCACAACTGAAGCAACTTTGTATGCACGCATTGTATACTTGGGGTCCTAAAGAACCTGTTTTAACTTCAGATCCATAATGGTCTGGTGAGCTGAGGCCAAGTAATTCTCTCCTGTATATGAGGTCTGTCCCTGAATGTAACAACAGCTGGAATCTGTCCAATATATATTTTCACATGGGCTTTTCTCCAGATAATTCTTTGCATTTTATACAGTCTCAAAGCCTTTTCATATCTCATCTTGCTGTGCTAACTGTGTGTGTACTTTCTTTGGCATGAAATTTCCTTTCCTCACATGACCGAATTCCTCCCCTTTGGTATAAAAATGCCACCTTCCATCTAAATGCAGCCTCTTCCTCCTGAGCTTCTGTGATGGACTTCTCCCTGAGTTCACTTGCTCAGACCATCCTCACTTTATTATTTCTGTGTTTCAAATTCCCTCTTCTAAACTACACATTTCTTAAAGGCAGAGACATCTCTGCCTTTTTCATCTTTCTTTTTCCCCCCAGTTTATTTATTTATTTAGGCCTCTTGCACAGCTTGCAGGAATCTTAGTTCCCTAACCAGGGTTTAAACCTGGGTCATGGCAGTGAAAGTGCCAAGTGCTAACCACTGACCACCAGGGACCTCCCTTTTAAAAAATTTTTTGAAGTATAGTTGATGTATAGTTGGTTTACAATGTTGTATTAATTTCTGCTGTACAGCAAAGTAACTTAGTTATACATATATACATTATTTTTCATATTTTCATAATAGGCCCTTGTGGCTCATGGTAAAGAATCCACCTGCAGTGCAGGAGACCTGGGTTTGATCCTTGGGTCAGAAAGATCCCCTGGAGAAGAGAATGGCTACCCACCCCAGTATTCTTACCTGGAGAATTCCATGGACAGAGGAGCCTGGTGGGCTACAGTACGTGGGGTCACAAAGCGGTGGACTCGACTGAGCGACTTTCAGTTCACTTATCACAAGATATTGAATATAGCTCCCTGTGCTATTCAGTAGGACTTTGTTGTTAATCCCTTTTTCCATATCTGATGTTCTTACTGATATAACTCAGTATGTGAAGGTGAATATACTAATATATGAATAAATCATCTGATCTGATCCCATACCTCATGTGTTGTGAGGCAGACATATATTACTGTTTTCTCTCCCGAGGGGGTCCTCATACCCACTTTCTATTGTGTGTTTACATCTGACCTTAGGGAATTAGGGTAGAGTTCAAGGAGCTGAGCTTTTCGAGTCAGACAGGTTTGAGTTGTAATCCTGGCTTCATCTCTTGCTGTGACCTCAAGTCTCTTAACTTCTTGAACCTCCATTTTCTCCTCTGTAGTGTGGGGAGAAGAACATTTGCCTTTCAGAATTGTGCAGAGTTAAGTAAAATACTTACTCCTTTTCTGCCTGTTCACTCTTAAGCCTTTGCAGTGAAGAATTGGCCATCACTTGGGAATTCTCTCTAAAGCCTTTAGAAACTCATTCTTTATTCATTAATTTGCTCCTACCTCCATCTGCCCCCACCGTCCCCAGAGAAAAGGTGCAGAGCTTTGAGGCTCCTGAGTCCCTCCTGAGAGGTTTCTGAACCTCCACAGATAGTGTGGATCCTTCTGTACGCTCCCTGGGGAGGAAGAACAATAGCTTTCCAGACAATGTGACCGTTGGATGGTACATCGTGAAATGAATCTCTTACCATGCTAAAGGAGAGGACCATATCTCTGCTTGACTTTGTTTATAAGTGTCCTCTTGCTTCTTCAGATATCCTCACCAGTTTATCAGCACTCTTTCTAAGGTGGGAAAAGGACAAGGTCTAACTCCCCGCTTGGCCTTAATTATTTACACGTCATGGAATAATCAATGGTTTACTTTTTATTTTGTTATCAGAATGCCAGCAAGATCAATTCTTTGGATCCAAGACTGACTATTTATGGGTTTTTAGACTGTTTGACCTTCAGCATGGATGTGACTGAAATAAACTCAGGATGTAAAAAAATCTATGCACCCCCGCCCCACTGTGCACTCTCTCAGGAAAGGGGCTGTAATTCATCTTCACGGGTAGATCAATGCTGCTGTGTTCTCAGGGGTGGGCAATTTTTACACAGCGATTGTACGCATAACGCTTACACCTGGGGGATGCTGAGCTATTTCAACTATTTCTTTGGCAATTTGAGGAACATAAATCTGTATATTTCACCAACAGTCAAGGATGCATTCAGATACAGAAGGCAGGAGGATGTGTGGGTGTCTCATGGCTACTGTAACAAACCACTGCAAGCCTTGTGGCTTAAAACAACAGAAATGTTTTCTCTCACAGTTCTGGAGGCCAGAGGTCTGAAAGCTACCAGCTTCCGGTGGCAGCCCCCACTATCCTGAGCTGGGAGGGCATCACTCTAGTCTCTGCCACCTTCACATCGTCTTCTCTTCTTTGTGTCTCCTCCCCCTCTTTGGTCTGTCTCAGTTCTCCCCCTGCCTTTCTCATAAATCCATTTGTCATTGAATTAAGGATTTACCTGGATAATCCGCATCTCCAGATCCTTAACTTAATGACATCTGCAAAAATCATTTTTCCAAATAAGTTCATATTCACAAGTTCCAGATCTGACATGCGTATCATTTTGGGATCCTTGTTTTAGTCTACCACAGAGGACTAAGAATGATTTCAAACTGGATGACTTAGAGATATTTTCTCTTTAGCTTCACGCATTGATGTTTCAGGCACAGTTACGTTTCTGCGGGCTGACGTACTTGACAGTTCCTGGGAAAATACAGAAATGGTTATGTTACTATATAAGCACTGTAATTCTGATTATTGCTCTAATTTCAATAGTGAAAGCTCACTGATGCTAAATCTTTTGCAATGCGTATGACTTCTAAGACTCAGATATGCAAAGAACCCTTAATTGTTTCTCTATAATTTCTATCTCAAGCTTCATTTACCTGATCAAAATTTAGTCAAGCCACTTCTAAAAAACTCAAACCCCTTCAATGACTTTTCAGTCCTTTCAGATTTAAAGTTAGCTAAGGATTTCGCCTACTCCCTTTCTTCTCCATAGGATTAATTCTGAGGTTCAGGCTTAGGCCAGCTATAGACTGTAGTCATTATGAGTAAGCCTATGAACCCACACTGAAAGTAAAGTGGAAGTGTTAGTCACTCAGTTGTGTGCAACTCTTTGTGACCCCGTGGACTGTAGCCTGCCAGGCTCCTCTGTCCGTGGAATTTTCCAGGCAAGAATACTGGAGTGGATTGCCATTCCCTTTTCCAGGGTATCTTCGTGACCCAGGGATCAAACCCAAGTCTCCTGCATTGCAGGCAGATTCTTCACTGTCTGAGCCACCAGGGAAGTTCCACACTACCTGCATTGAAAGCCAGCATCTCTGCTTACAATCTTGCACAGTCTTGGTGCTGTAGATTGGGTTCCTGGGGAGCAAACTATGAGATGCAGGAAGTTGGTTAAGGAGTGCCCTTGGGATCAATACTTTTGACTGGGAGTGGACAGAAGAAGATATCCAATTGTGATGCGGGCCCAAAGACAGCTATGGCCAACCCCATATGCTGCTCTGAAGCTAGGATAAGCCTTCTGAGCTGTCCCAAGTTGGGCTGAAATGGCCAGGTCTTTATATTCCCTCACTGATCAGTCACTGGTTGTGGGCTGCTCTGGGAAGTGATATAATCTCAGTCAAGGCAGCTCTTTGCAGCTGAGACAACTTCTTCAGGGACTGATAGGTGAATGCTATCTGCCAGTAGGTACCCCTTCCATCCCCACCCTGTAGCTGCGGATCTGGTAACGCACTATAGTATCCACTGCAGTCTGTCACACTGCTTGGATCTACTTCTCTATCTGTGTTCCAGGAAGAGCTATGTCAGGGTGCCAGCACAGTTTTTCTCCTGGGGGAAATTTATAAGCAGAAGGTTTATGGGATGAACTACAGCATCCTGGACCATGCTGACAGTCATTATCCCCTTCCTCTACTCAGGGAGATGGTGAAGGACAGGGAAGCCTGGCATGCTGCAGTCCACAGGGTCACAGAGAGTCAGACATGACTGAGTGACTGAACAACAGCTACCACTCACTATATTCAACCTTGGTTGGCACTTTTGCTGTATTATGCTGGCATAATACAGACTCTCCCTCTGAGGGGCTCTGGGCCCTGGTCACTAAGCCCGTCATAGGCTGGAATTCCTGCCTTGGTTCACATTGTGTCTAAACTGGACAAGGGAGTGCCGAGAGGTGTTCAAGTGGATCCTCCCCACCTGCATTGCACTAGTCTGTGTCAATCATCCCTGCAGAATGGTGCCTCCCTTCTTTCCAGGTGGTGCCTGGGTACCAGGAGCAGAAGTATTCAGGTAGCAGTCACCGCCTCAACTTCAGCAGAGTCCTGCTCTGTCCACTAGAAGAGGTGTCCTCCTTTTGGGAGCCATGAGTTGCAGAGTCCAGAGCTGGAGGGACAGAAGCACAAATTCCCCATGTGGGTCACTGAGTGTGATGGTAAATGATGCCGCCGCTTGGTTCCTGGGCCCTGTATTCTTCCTTTGGGGGAACAGCTCTGAACAAAATTTTGATTAAAAATGACTGCTTTTCAAATGTACAGGGGATATTCAACTAGATAGACTATTTTGTATAGACTATTTTGTATAGACTATATGCAGGAGAATTAAAATATACAGATATGTTCTCTGATATAAAATAATTAGCATGCAATAACAAAAATATATGCAGCATATCACTGAATAGCTAGAAATAAAACCTAAATAATCCATGGGAAAAAAGAGAAGTCAGTAGAATATATTTTGAACTGAATGAGAATGTAAACAGAGCCCGTTAAAATTTGAGGGATGGCACTAAAGAGCTATATAAAACTCAAGTGTTAAGGGCTTTTATTATTAGACACAAAAAGGGCCTTAAAATCAGTGACCTAAACTTCCACCTTAAGAAGCTAGAAAAAGAAAACTAAAGTCAAAGGTATATGGATGAAAAAATTGAACAAACATATGCTTATTAATGAGAAAGGAAATAAACACACAAAATGCAAACTATTAGTGAAACTGAATACTGTTTATTGGAAAAGATTGAGAAAGAAGGGTGCTGTACGGGGGGCATCCTATTATCTGAAATTATTGCTATCAAGCTTTTTTTTTTTTAATTTTTTATTTGGCTGCATCAGATCTTAGTTGCAGCACATGGGTTTAGTTGCCCTGCGGCATGTGCAGTCTTCCTGGACCAAGATGGAAGCCATGTCCCCTGCATTGCAAGGCTGATTCTTAGCCCACTGGACCACCAAGGAAATCCGTGCTCTCAAGCCTTGATATCTAACTTGCCACGAATCCTGGGCCCCATTCCTGGCCCAGAGTGATCACAGGGCATTCTTCCCTCTAATCCTTTCACATGGGTCTCTCCCAATCATGGAGTGTCCTCACATGAGAGCCCTCTCAATGCTCTGCTGAATACTTGAGGGCGACCCCCTGCAGGTCTCCGGCTTCTCTCCGTGGGCAGCAGTGTGTTCTGCAAACTCTAGCCTCCTTGGGCTCTCTAGATTTTCAGACCTGCCTTTCCAACCTAGAGAGTTTGCCGGTTACCCCTTGGTCCCCCTCCCTGTACGGTGTCTTGGAAACTCTCAAGGCTTCATCTGGGGCCACCGTAGGGCTTGCTTTGTCTATTTCCTGTCTCAGGAATCACAGTCCTTCTCTGTCTGATGTCCACTGTCTCGAAAACCATTTTTCATGTATTTTGTCTAGGTTTTGGTTGTTTCATTGGGGAAGAAAATTGAGGTAGAAGCAGAATTTGAGGTTTCCTAAACCTAAAGGCAAACTTTTTTAAAATCTTTGTTTACAAAGGTATATATTATCAACTTGTTGTAGGTCTCAGCATAAGAGAAAAGCGTTTACTGGAAAGCAGGTTCAAGCTAGTATATTTCAAAAGTCAAATTTATAAATCATATTTTATCAGTTCATGCAGACCCATGTAATTCAGAAAGAATTTTCCCTATTGTTTCTTCATGGTTCTTTTCCTTTTGGGGCAGCCTCAGTCAAGAATTTTTCTGGCCTGCAGAGCAAAGGCTCACAGGTTAAAGTAATGGCAGGAAAATAACAAACAAAAGCAAATAAATTATTTCTTAACAATATCACCTCTGATTCTGCCAAAATGGTGACTCATGCAATTTCTTTCACCATAATCAGGTTTTATTGTCCTAATCAAGGAAGAAATACAGAAAGATTCTCTTGGGGTCTAAACCCTATTTATTCTTGGCTTTATTTTGTAAGAGAAATTGCTTAACTAGACACAGGAGTCCTCTGGGAAACAAAATTGCCCAATTTCAGGAGCTTTCAGAGCAGCCTAAGGGGAGTTCAGAGTACCCCTGGCAGCTCCCTCCCCTCGGTGTGTGAAATTTGTTTCTCCTTGCTTTAATGCGGAGAGAGTTTAGTTTGTGTTTACATGTCTGAGTCTCTGACAGGCTTCCCAGGTGGCTCAGTGGTAAAGAATCTGCCTGCAATGCAGGAGACACAGGTTTGATCCCTCGGTGGGGAAGATCCCCTGGAGAAGGGCATGGCAAACCACTCCAGTATTCTTGTCTGGGAAATCCCATGCAAAGAGCCTGGCGGGCTACAGTCCATGGCGTCACAAAGAGTTGGACACGACTGAACAACAATAACTGAGTCTCTGAAGCCCAGACTCAGTCTCTGTAGCACGGCAGGCACTTTGAGCCACAGTGAGGCACAATGCCCTCCCTCACTGAGGGGAGAGAAAAAACCCATTCCCCTCAATCTCACTCTCTGGGCACCACGGGGGAAGCAGAGCTAGAACTCTGAGCATGTGAGCCCTTTCAGCATCTCAGTGGTATTGAGCTGACTTAGAAATAAAAGTCCCAGCTTCTTTAACATTGTAGGAGAATGGGGCTTGGAAAAAGTGGATTTCATTGTGATATGCAGCATATTCATTTTGGTTGACCTCCAAATGGCTAAGGACAAGAATTTGGTATTCAGCTGAAACAGAGGCAGAAGCCAGTTATCACTATCATAGAAAAAATGTCATGAGATACAAGAAGGAATCTGACATTTTATTTAAAAAAATTGTTCTACTGTTTCTTAAAGAAGAAAAAAATGCATTTGTTGTACATAACTTAAAACACAGCCGCATAGAAATTCTTGGCATTTGGTGAAATATGCATATGTGTCCTGCAGAGTTACAATTGCTCATGACATGATTTAGCTTTTGATACGATATTGTTTGGGCTTCCCTGTGGCTTAGATGTTAAAGAATCTATCAGCAGGAGACCTGGGTTCAACCCCTGGAGAAGGGAATGGCTACCCACTCCGGTATTCTTGCCTGGAGGATTCCATGAACAGAGGAGCCTGGCGGGCTACAGTCCAGGGGGTCGCAAAGAGTCAGACATGATTGAGCGACTAAGCACACACACTATTGTTTGGGTACATCATACATCACAAGTTCTGTTAAACATAAGCACTCCTTTTCAATTCCGATACTCTAGGTACAGAGTTTGCCTGTACACAGTTGAGCTGATGGTCCTAAGATGAGCTCATCTTTGTATCAACAGAGCAGTTGCTGAACCTCTGGATCTCCAGGTGGTATTTCTTTCTCTTGATGCACTCAGTCGTGGCCTACTCTTTGTGACCCCATAGACTGTAGACCGCCAGACTGCTCTGTCAATGAAATTCTCCAGGCAAGAATGCTGAGGTGGGTTGCCATTTCCTTCTCTAGGGGACACCTACAAAACCCTAAGGATACTGAAGTTTAGGAGGTAAAAGTCAGGGTATTCATTCAGCTGTGGAATCAAATTTATACATAAGACAATAGTACTGGAAAATCTTTAAATTACCACTCTTTCAAAATCTGTCCCAACACAGCATGTTCTGGCTTTGGGAACAGAAAGGAGAAAGACAGCTGTTGAGTATATGCTTCTCTTTGTGATGGAGGCTGTGATGGTTGTGGGGGATGAGGACATAAGGGAAGTTTCTCTACCTTTCACTTGGGTTTCTTCCCGCTGCACTGTATCTTCACTGCTGCACAAAGGCTTTCTCCAGAGGCTGCAAGTGGGGCTGCTTTCTGGTTGTGGTGTGGGGGCTCAGTGGATGTGGCACACGGGCTTAGGTGCCCCACAGCACGTGGCATCTTCCTAGACCAGGCATCTAACCTGTGTACCCTGCATTGGAAGGCAGGTTCTTAAACATTGGACCACCAGGGAAGTTTACCTACTCAGGTTTATTATGAAACTAAGATCAGATCAGTCGCTCAGTCGTGTCCGACTCTTTGCAACCCCATGAATTGCAGCACGCCAGGCCTCCCTGTCCATCACCAACTCCCGGAGTTCACTGAGACTCACGTCCATCAAGTCAGTGATGCCATCCAGCCATCTCATCCTCTGTCGTCCCCATCTCCTCTTGCCCCCAATCCCTCCCACCATCACCTCGCATGAGGTGGCCAAAGTACTGGAGTTTCAGCTTTAGCATCATTCCTTCCAAAGAAATCCCAGGGCTGATCTCCTTCAGAATGGACTGGTTGGATCTCCTTGCAGTCCAAGGGACTCTCAAGAGTCTTCTCCAACACTACAGTTCAAAAACATCAATTTTTGGTGCTCAGCTTTCTTCACAGTCCAACTCTCACATCCATACATGACCACAGGAAAAACCATAGCCTTGACTAGACGAACCTTTGTTGGCAAAGTAATGTCTCTGCTTTTGAATATGCTATCTAGGTTGGTCATAACTTTCCTTCCAAGGAGTAAGCGTCTTTTAATTTCATGGCTGCAGTCACCATCTGCAGTGATTTTGGAGCCCAGAAAAATAAAGTCTGACACTGTTTCCACTGTTTCCCCATCTATTTCCCATGAAGTGATCGGACTGGATGCCATGATCTTCGTTTTCTGAATGTTGAGCTTTAAGCCAACTTTTTCACTCTCCACTTTTACTTTCATCAAGAGGCTTTTGAGTTCCTCTTCACTTTCTGCCATAAGGGTGGTGTCATCTGCATATCTGAGGTTACTGATATTTCTCCCGGCAATCTTGATTCCAGCTTGTGTTTCTTCCAGTCTAGCATTTCTCGTGATGTACTCTGCATAGAAGTTAAATAAACAGGGTGACAATATACAGCCTTGACGTACTCCTTTTCCTATTTGGAACCAGTCTGTCGTTCCATGTCCAATTCTAACTGTTGCTTCCTGACCTGCATACAAATTTCTCAAGAGGCAGATCAGGTGGTCTGGTATTCCCATCTCTTGAAGAATTTTCCACAGTTTATTGTGATCCACACAGTCAAAGGCTTTGGCATAGTCAATAAAGCAGAAATAGATGCTTTTCTGGAACTCTCTTGCTTTTTCCATGATCCAGCGGATGTTGGGAATTTGATCTCTGGTTCCTCTGCCTTTTCTAAAATCAGCTTGAACATCTGGAAGTTCACGGTTCACATATTGCTGAAGCCTGGCTTGGAGAATTTTGAGCATTACTTTACTAGAGTGTGAGATGAGTGCAATTGTGCAGTAGTTTGAGCATTCTTTGGCATTGCCTTTCTTTGGGATTGGAATGAAAACTGACCTTTTCCAGTCCTGTGGCCACTGCTGAGTTTTCCAAATTTGCTGGCATATTGAGTGCAGCACTTTGACAGCATCATCTTTTAGGATTTGAAATAGCTCAACTGGAATTCCATCACCTCCACTAGCTTTGTTCGTAGTGATGCTTTCTAAGGCCCACTTGACTTCACATTCCAGGATGTCTGGCTCTAGGTCAGTGATCACACCATCGTGATTATCTGGGTCGTGAAGATCGTTTTTGTACAGTTCTTCTGTGTATTCTTGCCATCTCTTCTTATTATCTTCTGCTTCTGTTAGGTCCATACCATTTCTGTCCTTTATCGAGCCCATCTTTGCATGAAATGTTCCTTTGGTATCTGATTTTCTTGAAGAGATCCCTAGTCTTTCCCATTCTGTTGTTTTCCTCTATTTCTTTGCATTGATCACTGAAACTACTCTAAAAACAATTCTACTTGAAAAAATTACATTTAATATTAACTACTGAAACGAAGGTCAGTCCTACACCTGATCAAAACCCTTCTTTCAATAATCTGATTATAGAATGCTGATATAAGTTATTTTACAGGATACTTGAAGGAGGAATAAATCAAGTGGCATTCCTAAATGGGCATTTTGAAAGGAAATAAGTTGATCAGCCTCTGAAGGTCAAACAGCACTTGCTACCCTGTCATCCTGTCCCCTATCCGGCTACGGCTGGACCATGACCCTGTGTTGACATCACTTTGTGTCAGGACTTTTGGACTTCTGCATATTGTTTTCCTTGAAGCCTGAGGATTCTGTTGTGTTCTGATAAGAGTAGGATTTCCACGGAGCCCCAGATGACTAGTGTATTCATTTGCTAGGCTGCCATAACAAAGTGCGACACACCAGGGACTTCAACAGCAGACCTTTATTGTCTCCAAGTTCTGGAGGCTGGAGTCCAAAATCATGATGTCGAGAGGATTGGAAGTCTCTCTCCACAACTTGTTGGGTGGCTCTCCTCTCCCCGTGTCTTCACCTGATCTACCCTCTATGTGTCTGGTCCCTAATCTCTTTTTATGAAGGCACCAGTCATTGGATTACCTACCCTCTCTGTGTCTGTGTCCTAATCTCTTTTTAGGAAGGCACCAGTCATTGCATTAGAGCCCACCCCAGTGGTTTAGACAGTACAGAATCTGCCTGCAGTGCAGGAGACCTGGTTCAGTCCCAGGGTCTGGAAGATCCCCTGGAGAAGGGAACGGCTACCCACTCCAGTATTCTGGCCTAGAGAATTCCATGGACAGAGGAGCCCAGCGGAAGTCCATGGGATCATAGAATCAGATATGACTCAGCGACTAATACTTTGACTTTCCAGTGACCTCGATTTTTTTTTTAATGTTTTACTATATTTTGTTTATTTGGCCATGTGGCATAGGGATCATAATTCCCCAACCAGGGATAGAACCCACACCCCCTGCATTGGAAGTGCAAAGTGTTAACCACCAGACCGCCAGGAAATTTCCACCAGTGACCTCATTTTACCTTCATTACCTCTTTAAAAGCTCTGTCTCCAAATACCATCACATTCTGACGTAAGGGAGTTAGAGCTTCAATATATGGATTTTGAGAGGACGCGATTCACAACAATTTGGTTCTGCCCAAGCTAAAGGTCTATGGGCTGTGCTAGGAAACTTCATGAACACTGTGTCAGAGTCTGACTTTTTCTGAGGTGGAATGCTCTTTTTTGTTTACAGATGGGACAGGTAGTTTGGAGATATGTTTAATCAAGAGTCTGCAAGTACATGTTTGCAGTGGTAAATGAGGAAACTGGAAAGGATGCTGAGTTGGTCCCATCTTCACATTCATCCAAGCAGCTGGCACATGCATCGTACCCCTTTCCTTTCTGAAATTTACATAGACAAAGTCTCCTAGGGTGATCTTGATAAAAAATTTATTCTACTTGGATGTCTGTCCTGGAAAAATTATGTGAATTTGAAAATGAGTACTAAGACGAGATGAATGCCCAATAGGATAAAGAAGGTACAGAATTCCAGAGATCAGCTGAATTCTGGGGCTCAACAGTGCAGCCTCTTCTCTCATATGTGAGCTCATCTTTCAGAGGATTATCTCATACTTTCCAATAAAGGCAAAAGAAACATTAAAAAGAAAAGCAAAAACCCTTTATTATATGGATCCTATGCTGATTATTGAGCTTCCCTTGTGGGTCAGTGACAAAGAATTCTCCTGCCAATGCAGGAGACACAGGTCCGATCCCCTGGAGAAGGGAATGGCTACCCACTCCAGTATTCTTGCTTGGAAAACCCCAGGGACAGAGGAGCCTGGCAGGCTACAGTCCATGGATTGCAGAGTCGGACATGACTGAGTGACTAAGCAACAACGCAGCGCTGATTACTAATTAGCATCTATATTGTGAACTCTGGCTGCTTTGTATTCTGCTCTCTGTGCATTTAAAGAATTTAATATCAAAATGACCACCAGTAGAACTGGGTAGAGAGATACAAAATGTGCTTGGAACACCTTGAAACAAGGATGTAAGGAGGTTCTCATAAATAAATAAAGAAGAAAAGGAGAACTAAGAAGGGAGGGAGGGAGGAGAGGAGAGATGTGTGGGGAGAAAAGGGAAAAAGAAAGAAGGAAGGAAGGAAAAGGAAGGGAGAGAGGAAGCAAGTTATAGTCACAGACTTTAGACTGAAAGTTCGAAGGGTTTTCTGATGCACTCAGAACCAGAGCTTGCCTGCCCTTCCTCCATCTTGCCCAGCCCCATGGACCCTCCAAAGGGCCCACACCTGGGCCTTGGAACAGAGAGAGCATCTGAATGCCAGCCTGCTGGAGGCTGGGAAAACAAAGCAACCCACCAAACAAATTTATTTAATGGAAACTTCCAAAAGGCACGGTAGCTTTTTCCATTCAGTATATTTTGCTACAATTCCTTGTGCCTTTTTTTTTTTTCCTTAAAAAAAGGGAACTTGGGCTCTTTATTTTTTAGTTTTTATTTTTGCAGTTTTATTTATTTTTATTTTTTAAATTTTATTTTATTTTTAAACTTTACATAATTGTATTAGTTTTGCCAAATATCAAAATGAATCCGCCACAGGTATACATGTGTTCCCCATCCTGAACCCTCCTCCCTCCTCCCTCCCCATACCATCCCTCTGGGTCGTCCCAGTGCACTAGCCCCAACCATCCAGTATCGTGTATCGAACCTGGACTGGCAACTCGTTTCTTACATGATATTTTACATGTTTCAATGTCATTCTCCCAAATCTTCCCACCCTCTCCCTTTCCCACAGAGTCCATAAGACTGTTCTATACATCAGTGTCTCTTTTGCTGTCTCGTACACCGGGTTATTGTTACCATCTTCCTAAATTCCATATATATGCGTTAGTATACTGTATTTATGTTTTTCCTTCTGGCTTACTTCACTCTGTATAATAGGCTCCAGTTTCATCCACCTCATTAGAACTGATTCAAATGTATTCTTTTTAATGGCTGAGTAATACTCCATTGTGTATATGTACCACTGCTTTCTTATCCATTCATCTGCTGATGGACATCTAGGTTGCCTCCATGTCCTGGCTATTATAAACAGTGCTGCGATGAACATTGGGGTACACGTGTCTCTTTCCCTTCTGGTTTCCTCAGTGTGTATGCCCAGCAGTGGGATTGCTGGATCATAAGGCAGTTCTATTTCCAGTTTTTTAAGGAATCTCCACACTGTTCTCCATAGTGGCTGTACTAGTTTGCATTCCCACCAACAGTGTAAGAGGGTTCCCTTTTCTCCACACCCTCTCCAGCATTTATTATTTGTAGACTTTTGGATCGCAGCCATTCTGACTGGCGTGAAATGGTACCTCAAAGTGGTTTTGATTTGCATTTCTCTGATAATGAGTGATGTTGAGCATCTTTTCATGTGTTTGTTAGCCATCTGTATGTCTTCTTTGGAGAAATGTCTATTTAGTTCTTTGGCCCATTTTTTGATTGGGTCGTTTTTTTTTCTGGAGTTGAGCTGTAGGAGTTGCTTGTATATTTTTGAGATTAGTTGTTTGTCGGTTGCTTCATTTGCTATTATTTTCTCCCATTCTGAAGGCTGTCTTTTCACCTTGCTAATAGTTTCCTTTGATGTGCAGAAGCTTTTAAGGTTAATTAGGTCCCATTTGTTTATTTTTGCTTTTATTTCCAATATTCTGGGAGGTGGGTCATAGAGGATCCTGCTGTGATGTATGTCAGAGAGTGTTTTGCCTATGTTCTCCTCTAGGAGTTTTATAGTTTCTGGTCTTATGTTTAGATCTTTAATCCACTTTGAGTTTATTTTTGTGTATGGTGTTAGAAAGTGGTCTAATTTCATTCTTTTACAAGTGGTTGACCAGATTTCCCAGCACCACTTGTTAAAGAGATTGTCTTTAATCCATTGTATATTCTTGCCTCCCTTGTCAAAGATAAGGTGTCCATATGTGCGTGGATTTATCTCTGGGCTTTCTATTTTGTTCCATTGATCTATATTTCTGTCTTTGTGCCAGTACCATACTGTCTTGATAACTGTGGCTTTGTAGTAGAGCCTGAAGTCAGGTAGGTTGATTCCTCCAGTTCCATTCTTCTTTCTCAAGATCGCTTTGGCTATTCGAGGTTTTTTGTTTTTCCATACAAATTGTGAAATTATTTGTTCTAGCTCTGTGAAGAATACTGTTGGTAGCTTGATAGGGATTGCGTTGAATCTATAAATTGCTTTGGGTAGTATACTCATTTTCACTATATTGATTCTTCCAACCCATGAACATGGTATATTTCTCCATCTATTAGTGTCCTCTTTGATTTCTTTCACCAGTGTTTTATAGTTTTCTATATATAGGTCTTTAGTTTCTTTAGGTAGATATATTCCTAAGTATTTTATTCTTTCCGTTGCAATGGTGAATGGAATTGTTTCCTTAATTTCTCTCTCTGTTTTCTCATTATTAGTGTATAGGAATGCAAGGGATTTCTGTGTGTTGATTTTATATCCTGCAACTTTACTATACTCATTGATTATTTCTAGTAATTTTCTGGTGGAATCTTTAGGGTTTTCTATGTAGAGGATCATGTCATCTGCAAATAGTGAGAGTTTTACTTCTTCTTTTCCAATTTGGATTCCTTTTATTTCTTTTTCTGCTCTGATTGCTGTGGCCAAAACTTCCAAAACTATGTTGAATAGTAATGGTGAAAGTGGGCACCCTTGTCTTGTTCCTGACTTTAGAGGAAATGCTTTCAATTTTTCACCATTGAGGATAATGTTTGCTGTGGGTTTGTCATATATAGCTTTTATTATGTTGAGGTATGTTCCTTCTATTCCTGCTTTCTGGAGAGTTTTTTATCATAAATGGATGTTGAATTTTGTCAAAGGCTTTCTCTGCATCTATTGAGATAACCATATGGTTTTTATTTTTCAATTTGTTAATGTGGTGTATTACATTGATTGATTTGCGGATATTGAAGAATCCTTGCATCCCTGGGATAAAGCCCACTTGATCATGGTGTATGATCTTTTTAATGTGTTGTTGGATTCTGATTGCTAGAATTTTGTTAAGGATTTTTGCATCTATGTTCATCAGTGATATTGGCCCGTAGTTTTCTTTTTTTGTGGCATCTTTGTCAGGTTTTGGTATTAGGGTGATGGTGGCCTCATAGAATGAGTTTGGAAGTTTACCTTCCTCTGAAATTTTTTGGAAGAGTTTGAGCAGGATAGATGTCAGCTCTTCTCTAAATTTTTGGTAGAATTCAGCTGTGAAGCCGTCTGGACCGGGGCTTTTGTTTGCTGGAAGATTTTTGATTACAGTTTCAATTTCCATGCTTGTGATGGGTCTGTTAAGATTTTCTATTTCTTCCTGGTCGAGTTTTGGAAAGTTGTACTTTTCTAAGAATTTGTCCATTTCTTCCACGTTGTCCATTTTATTGGCATATAATTGTTGATAGTAGTCTCTTATGATCCTTTGTATTTCTGTGTTGTCTGTTGTGATCTCTCCATTTTCGTTTCTAATTTTGTTGATTTGATTTTTCTCCCTTTGTTTATTGATGAGTCTGGCTAATGGTTTGTCAATTTTATTTATCCTTTCAAAGAACCAGCTTTTGGCTTTGTTGATTTTTGCTATGGTCTCTTTTGTTTCTTTTGCATTTATTTCTGCTCTAATTTTTAAGATTTCTTTCCTTGTACTAACCCTGGGGTTCTTCATTTCTTCCTTTTCTAGTTGCTTTAGGTGTAGAGTTAGGTTATTTATTTGACTTTTTTCTTGTTTCTTGAGGTGTGCCTGTATTGCTATGAACTTTCCCCTTAGGACTGCTTTTACCGTGTCCCACAGGTTTTGGGTTGTTGTGTTTTCATTTTCATTCGTTTCTATGCAAATTTTGATTTCTTTTTTGATTT
Source organism: Bos indicus (assembly GCF_029378745.1). Classification (NCBI taxonomy): domain Eukaryota; kingdom Metazoa; phylum Chordata; class Mammalia; order Artiodactyla; family Bovidae; genus Bos; species Bos indicus. Next base: position 10,377,620 of record NC_091767.1, read on the forward strand.
CTTCTGTGATTTGTTGGTTATTCAGCAGCGTGTTGCTCAGCCTCCATATGTTGGAATTTTTAATCGTTTTTCTCCTGTAATTGAGATCTAATCTTATTGCATTGTGGTCAGAAAAAATGCTTGGGATGACTTCTATTTTTTTGAATTTACCAAGGCTAGCTTTATGGCCCAGGATGTGATCTATCCTGGAGAAGGTTCCATGTGCGCTTGAGAAAAAGGTGAAATTCACTGTTTTGGGATGAAATGTCCTATAGATATCAATTAGGTCTAACTGGTCTATTGTATTGTTTAAAGTTTGTGTTTCCTTGTTAATTTTCTGTTTAGTTGATCTATCCATAGGTGTAAGTGGGGTATTAAAGTCTCCCACTATTATTGTGTTATTGTTAATTTCTCCTTTCATACTTGTTAGCATTTGTCTTACGTACTGTGGTGCTCCCGTGTTGGGTGCATATATATTTATAATTGTTATATCTTCTTCTTGGATTGATCCTTTGATCATTATGTTGTGACCTTCTTTGTCTCTTTTCACAGCCTTTGTTTTAAAGTCTATTTTATCTGATATGAGTATTGCTACTCCTGCTTTCTTTTGGTCCCTATTTGCATGGAAAATCTTTTTCCAGCCCTTCACTTTCAGTCTGTATGTGTCCCCTGTTTTGAGGTGGGTCTCTTGTAGACAACATATGTAGGGGTCTTGTTTTTGTATCCATTCAGCCAGTCTTTGTCTTTTGGTTGGGGCATTCAACCCATTTACGTTTAAGGTAATTACTGATAAGTATGATCCCGTTGCCATTTACTTTATTGTTTTGGGTTCGAGTTTATACACTGTTTTTGTGTTTGCTGTCTAGAAAATATCCTTTAGTATTTGTTGGAGAGCTGGTTTGGTGGTGCAGAATTCTCTCAGCTTTTGCTTGTCTGAAAAGCTTTTGATTTCTCCTTCATACTTGAATGAGATCCTTGCTGGGTACAATAATCTGGGCTGTAGGTTATTTTCTTTCATCATTTTAAGTATGTCTTGCCATTCCCTCCTGGCTTGAAGAGTTTCTATTGAAAGATCAGCTGTTATCCTTATGGGAATTCCCTTGTGTGTTATTTGTTGTTTTTCCCTTGCTGCTTTTAATATTTGTTCTTTGTGTTTGATCTTTGTTAATTTGATTAATATGTGTCTTGGGGTGTTTCGCCTTGGGTTTATCCTGTTTGGGACTCTCTGGGTTTCTTGGACTTGGGTGATTATTTCCTTCCCCATTTTAGGGAAGTTTTCCACTATTATCTCCTCAAGTATTTTCTCATGGTCTTTCTTTTTGTCTTCTTCTTCTGGAACCCCTATTATTTGAATGTTGTAGCGTTTAATATTGTCCTGGAGGTCTCTGAGATTGTCCTCATTTCTTTTAATTCGTTTTTCTTTTATCCTCTCTGATTCATTTATTTCTACCATTCTATCTTCTAATTCATAATCCTATCTTCTGCCTCTGTTATTCTACTATTTTTTGCCTCCAGAGTGTTTTTAATTTCATTTATTGCATTATTCATTATATATTGACTCTTTTTTATTTCTTCTAGGTCCTTGTTAAACCTTTCTTGCATCTTCTCAATCCTTGTCTCCAGGCTATTTATCTGTGATTCTGTTTTAGTTTCAAGATTTTGGATCAATTTCACTATCATTATTCGGAATTCTTTATCAGGTAGATTCCCTATCTCTTCCTCTTTTGTTTGGTTTGGTGGGCATTTATCCTGTTCCTTTATCTGTTGAGTATTCCTCTGTCTCTTCATCTTGTTTAAATTGCTGAGTTTGGGGTGTCCTTTCTGTATTCTGGCAGTTTGTGGAGTTCTCTTTATTGTGGCGTTTCCTCACTGTGTGTGGGTTTGTACAGGTGGCTTGTCAAGGTTTCCTGGTTAGGGAAGCTTGTGTCGGTGTTCTGGTGGGTGGAGCTGTATTTCTTCTCTCTGGAGTGCAATGAAACGTCCAGTAATGAGTTATGAGATGTCTATAGTTTTGGGGTGACTTTGGGCAGCCTGTATCTTGAAGCTCAGGGCTGTGTTCCTTTGTTGCTGGAGAATTTGCTTGGTATGTCTTGCCCTGGAACTTATTGGCCCTTGTGTGGTGCTTGGTTTCAGTGTCGGTATGGAGGCATTTGATGAGCTCCTGTCAATTAATGTTCCTTGGAGTCAGGAGTTCCCTGGAGTCAGGGTTTGGACTTGTCTCCTGCTTCCGGTTATCAGCCTTATTTTTACAGTAGTTTCAAAACTTCTCCTTCTATACAGCACCATTGGTAAAACATCTACATTAAAGATGAAAAGTTTTTCTACGGTGAGGGTCACTCAGAGAGGTTCACAGGGTTACATGGAGAAGAGAAGAGGGAGGAGGGAGTTAGAGGTGACCCAAATGAGATGAGGTGAATCAATAATGGAGACAGTGGGCTAGCCAGTAGTCACTTCCTCATGTGCACTCCACAACTGGACCACTCAGAGATGTTCACGGAGTTATACAGAGAAGAGAAGAAGGAGGAAGGTGACAGAGGTGACCAGAAGGATAAAAGGGAGGAATGAAAAGGAGGGAGACAGATCCAGCCAGTAATCAGTTCCCTAAGTGTTCTCCACCGTCTGGAACACACAGAAATTCACAGAGTTGGGTAGAGTAGAGAGGGGTTAGGGAGGAGACACAGGCGACCTGGTGGAGAAAAAGGAGAGTCCAAAGGGAGAGAGAGCTGTCAAGCCAGTAATCTCACTCCCTAGTGAAAAATGGGTCCTGAAGATTGGGTTCTTAAAGGTACAAAATTGGTAACAAATACATAAAAGCAAAAATTAAAAATCTAGAGTAGAGTTTGGAATTTCAAAAATACGATGTTAAAGAAAAGAAGAAGGAAAAGAAAGAGAGAAAAAATGAACAAACAAAAAAACAAGGTCGCGAAAATTGTAAAGAAAGTATAGGTACAAAATTGATAACTAATACCAAAAAGCAAAAATTAAAAATCTAGAGTAGAGTTTGGAATTTCAAAAATACAATGTTAAAAAAAGAAGAAGAAGAAAAATAAAGAGAGAAAACAAACAAACAAAAACAATGTCACAAAAATTATAAAGAAAATACAGGTACAAAATTGATATCATTCAGATATACAATGTTATATAAAAGAAGAGAAAGAAACAGAGAAGAAGAAAAAAAGAAGTCACAGAAATTATATATAAAAAAACTATAGGTACAAAATTGATAACAAATACCAAAAAGCGAAAATTAAAAATCTAGAGAAGAGTTTGGAATTTCAAAAATACAATGTTAAAGAAAAGAAGAAAAAAAAAAAAAAAACAAGGTCAAAAAATTATAAAATATATATATATGAAGTTTGCTGAAGAAGAAAAAAAAGGGTCTTTTTTTTTTTTTTTGCAAAGTAATAGGTTATAAAAGTGAAAATTAAAGGAACAATAGAGGACTTAAATTTTTTTTTTTAATTAAAAAAAAAAGGAAAGAATGATCGTAAAAATAATAAAAATATATCTAGGACTTTCTTGGTGTTGTTGTGGGTGTTGTGTGTTCAGTTCATTTTTGGCTAGTTCCTTGGTCAGACTTATATTTCTCAAGATCTATAGGCCCCTTCCTATGTAGTCCGTAGTAACCACAGGGTTTTGGTCTATTGCCTGTAGCTTCCAAGGCATTTCCCTCTGTTATATCTTCTTCTGTTTGCTAGTCTCTTCAGTATCTGGTTTCCGCCCTGACACAAAGGGGATGGTGGAGGACACTTTTTTTTTTTTTTTTCCTAGGCTTGCTTGTTCAGTTGCGCTGTGGGGAGGGAGGGAGGAATGCTGCAAACAAATAACACTGGCGTGGGCTCGCAGTGCCTCAGCCACCCTGGGTCTGCCCCCGCTCACGGCGCATGTAGCCACCCTGCCCACACTGCTCCGGCTCTAGGTTGTTCCGCCGGGAACAATCCGAGGCCGGCCCTGGGTTGCATGCACCTCCCAGGTCCAAGCCGCTCAGGTTCAGGCACTCGGGTAGTCCTCAGAGGCGCAGACTCAGTTGGGCCTGCGTTTTGTGCTCTTCCCAGGTCCAAGCAGCTCAGGTGATGAGGTGTTTGGCGAGCGCCAATGCTGTGACTTATTGCCTCCCCGACACTCGGTTATCTGGGTGTAAAACCGGCGCGCCTTCTCAGGCAGATGTTGACCGTCCCGACCCCCAAGAAGTTTTAGTTAGCAAAGAAGCCTGCTTACAGTTTTATAGATAATGTCTCTCTGGGGCTGCGATTGCCCCCTTCCGGCTCTGGCTGCCTGTCACCGGAGGGGGAAGGTCTGCAGCCGGCTATCTCTATTCAGTCCTTTGTTCTGTGCGCGGGCCTGGCGGTCTTAGGTTAGGGCTGGCTTTTCGCGTGGTAGATATCCCACAGTCTGGTTTGCTAGCCCAAATTATTTCGCTCATATAGCGCTCAGGGTATTCAGGCCAGATTCTTACTCTCAGTGATGCAGCCTGCGCCGCGACCCCCTGCCCAGCCCCCGCTTGCTAATGGTGGATGCAGGCGTCTGCGCTGCTTCTCCGCTGGGGGAGTTACCGTAGGGCTCTCAATCTGCGAGTTTTAATTGTTTATTTATTTTTTCTCCCTGTTATGTTGCCCTCTGTGCTTCCAAAGCTCGGCACAGATTCAGCAGTGAGAAGGTTTCCTGGTGTTTGGAAACTTCTCTCTTTTTAAGATTCCCTTCCCGGGACGGAACTCCGTCCCTCCCTCTTTTGTCTCTTTTTTTGTCTTTAATATTTTTTCCTACCTCCTTTCGAAGAGTTGGGTTGCTTTTCTGGGTGCCTGATGTCCTCTGCCGGCATTCAGAAGTTGTTTTGTGGAATTTACTCGATGTTTAAATGCTCTTTTGATGAATTTGTGGGGGAGAAAGTGTTCTCCCCGTCCTACTCCTCCGCCATCTTGGCTCCTCCCCCAAACTTGGGTTCTTTAAAACCAGGAATCCCAGGCCTTCTTTGTGAAGCTCTTCAGTCTTTCAGCAGGAGCCTGGATGAGAGCCCACTGTGATGGTTTCTGATGTCTGGGCCACGGCAGGCCCTCCATCCTGCACAGGGCCACGTGCTGCCTGCCTGCCTGTTGAAATGTTGCTTCCTCCGGTCCTGATCCACATAACTGTCCGAGGAGGGCTCTCAGGAAGCTCTGCTCCAGAACCAAGTTATTTCTTAAAGAAAATGAGATATGAGTTCTCATAACTGGCTGTACCACCAGCTGAGAGGCTGGTGCATAGCAACAAATAGTTTAATATTTTCACTAGCATGTTTTCTAGAGGTAACTGGGTACCAAGGGGTCAGAGCTTGTGCGAATCTGAAAGGCCTTCATCTTTACCTGCTGGGGTCCAGCAAGCATATTTACAGAGCTTTTATTTTAAAACTCTTAGTGTCTCTAAGTCTCAAACTATAAGAAATTGTCTTAACGTATTCTTATTGTCTATTGTTTTGAATTTGATTAGTAAAAACAGAATGTGTTCCGGGTAGCCCACTTTTCTCTATCGTGTTCTTAATTCCTTCAGGTGTTTAATATTCTCTAAGTTTGAATCAAAGGGATTCATCACAGATATTGTAGTATATCATTTGGGGATTTTACCTAAAAGTTCTGAGAGCCCAGAAACAGAAACATGCGTGGGAGGAAATGTCTGACTAATGCAGGTTTAAAGGTCTGAAGTCTTACAGTTGCAGCCTCTTAAGCTTAGGCCTGAAGTTTTTTTGGGCCTGAAGTTTGTTGGGTTTTTTGGTGATAGGACAATTCTAAAATATTAATTTGATGTGTCACCCCTGTGAAAAAATTGCAAATGAGATATTTTACCTTTAAAAAAAAAAATCAAGTCTTTAAAATCTGCTCTCTCACACTGACAGTACATCTAAACTCTGACTAGCCACATTCCTGGTGCTCATAACTTGTATTGGACAGCATAGTTCTCAACACGGTTCTCAAGCCTGCCTTATTTGCTTCCTCACCCTCCAGCCTCTCTCTGCTTCAAATTACTGAAAGCTACCTAGAGGCTGACTGAGTCAGCAACTGTGTTGAGTGGATGGAGGTTCTCCTAAGGTGATTTTTGCTTAGGACTGAGTCATTAAGAAGCCTGGATATACCAGCAAACTTCTAGGGTTTAGGTTCCTGGTTTAGCGTTTTCAGTGACACAGTATTGTAAATCAACTATATTTCAATTTTCAAAGATATAGAGAATATATTTAAATTTATTAAATTTGAATAATTAGTTGAAATGGATCCATTCCTTTAAAAAGTAGAGTCTATTAAAATTGATAAGAAAATTGAAAACCAAATCATCCTATGACCAGTTAAAAGCTGAATAGCTAGTTACAAAGAAGCATAATCAGGTTTTCTTTTTTTTTCTGGCTATAGTACATGAGCTGTTTATATATTTCAGAAATTAAGCCTTTGTTGGTTGCATTGTTTGCAAATATTTTCTCTCATAGCACAGATTTGTCTTTTCATTTCATTTATGATCCACATCTTTTATTTCTGCAGCACTGGGAGTTGTGTTCTTTCTTTCATTTCTAGTATTATTTATCTACCTTTCTTAGGAAATTACTTGAGGGTGTTCTCCAGAAAAACAAGGATATGAAACCAGGAAGGGGGAAAACATGAAATTAATGTTCTGGGAGGTTAAGAAGAAAAGTCCTGGGAGATGGCTATGCTGTGGGCTTTGAAGTTCCAGCCCATAAGGGAGGAAAGGGCCAGGGCCAGGGGCACAGAAGCAGAGCTGCTTCAGTTCAGTTCAGTTGCTCAGTTGTGTCTGACTCTTTGAGACCCCATGGAATGGGGTCAGGCTTCCCTGTCCATCACCAGCTCCCGGAGCTCACGCAAACTCATGTCCATCGAGTCAGTGATGCCATCCAACCATCTCATCCTCTGTCGTCCCCTTCTCTTCCTGCCTTCAATCTTGCCTAGCGTCAGGTTCTTTCCCAGTGAGTCAGTTCTTTGCATCAGGTGGTCAAAGTATTGGAGTTTCAGCTTCAGCATCAGTCCTTCCAATGAATATTCAAGACTGATTTCCTTTAGGATTGACTGGTTTGTTCTCCTTGCAGTCCAAGGGATTCTGAAGAGTCTTCTCCGATACCACAGTTCAAAAGTATCAGTTTTCCAGTGCTCAGCTTTCTTTTTAGTCCAACTCTCACATCCATACATGACTACTGGAAAAACCATAGCTTTGACTAGACAGACCTTTGTTGGGAAAGTAATGTCTCTGCTTTTTAATATGTTGTCTAGGTTACCTAACCTAGAGCATGCCTAACAGGTTGAAAAAATATTGAGAATATAGCCACAAATAATTAAAGAAAGGAAAAAAAGTTAAAAGGGATAAAACTGTACAAGAAATATATAAGGCAACATAAAATGTGACATAATTATAAGGAGTTAATGGGATGTGGAAATAGAGTATGTTACTTTTCCTTGATGTTAGAAATACTCTCTTTCAAGTGGCCTGGTGATGTAAAATTAAATCCATAGAGAAATTAATGTAATTCCAACACACTATGCAGCCCAGCATGGGAAAATATTTGCATAATAATGGTAATGAAATACTTTCTTTTATTGGTTTCCACTTCTAGAGTGAATGTATGAATGGGGAATGCTTTGAAAGACAGAAATTAAGTTTAATAAGCCTTGAAGACCTATATATATAAAAGTGAAACTACAGCTATCATCATAACACACATCTTTGTACATCTGTCCCATTATTTCTTTAGGATGAATTCTCAGGGGCTGGGTGGCTGCAAATATGATGTGTACATTTATAATTAATATACTGCTAAATCACCCTCCAGAAAAGGGCACTGGTTTATTCTTTCCCAATATGTCTCCCTCCTCCCACCTACTTCAGCGTTTCTAGAAAGTTCTCAAAATTCTGTTAATGCAAGGTAGTGTGCCCAACACACAGTGAGGCCAAACTGAAATGGAGTTTGGAGCAGAGAAAGAGTTGTTGCAGGGCCATGCAAGGAGATGGGTGGCTTATGCCCTAAAATCCCCAGCTCCCCAGAATTTCTGCCAAGCATTAAAAAAAATACTTTATTTAGAATAAAATGATTTATTTATTTTTGGCTGTGCTGGGTTTTCATTGCTGCATGGGGGCTTTCTCTATTCGCAGTGAGTGGGAGCTGTTCTCCAGTTGCAGTGAGTGGGGTCTGTTCTCTAGCGGCAGCGCTAGGGATTTTCATTGCAGTGGCTTCTTTGTTGTGGCACATGGGCTCTAGGGCATGGGGGCTTCAGTAGTTGTAGCCACAGACTTAGTTGGGCCCCCCTCCCCTGCATGTGGGATCTTCCCAGACCAGGGGTTGTACCTGTGTGTCCTGCATTGGCAGCCGAATTTCCAACCACTAGAGCACCAGGGAAATTCTCTCCCAAATACTTTGAAAAGCCAGGTGAGGCAGGGCATGTTGCAGGATACTTTTGTGCATAACTTTGTGATAGGCTGATGATGAGGAAACAGGATGATGTCACAGGGGTTAATTTAATCAGTCATTAGGCTCCATGAGGCCTGGGCCTTAGGTGCTTATAGTCATCAAGTAGTTGACATCTTCCATTTGCTGGGGGATTTCACATCTGAGAAACAACTCAGGAAATAGCATCAAACACTATGATCTAGGTACTTCAGAGAGGAGCTAAAGCAGAGAATATGGGGAAAGGCCCATCCTGGGAAAGTCCTATAGGGTCCCGCTGGCTACAGTTCTGGTCCATTGATGGTTGCGACCCCATGGTCTATAGCACGCCAGGCTTCCCTGTCCTTCACTATCTCCCGGAGTTTGCTCAACCTCATGTCCATTCAGTCAGTGATGCTATCCAACCATTTCATCCCCCTCTCCTCCTGCCCTCTATTGTTCTCAGCATCAGGATCTTTTCCAATGAGTTGACTCTTCGGATTAGGTGGCCAAAGTATTGGAGCTTCAGGGATGATTTCCTTTAAGATTGACTGGTTTGATCTTGCAGTTCAAGGGACTCTCAAGATTCTTCTTCAGCACCACAGTTTGAAAGTATCAGTTCTTTGGTGCTCTGTCTTCTTTATGGTAAAACTCACATCTGTACATGACTACTGGAAAAATCATAGCTTTGACTATACAGACCTTGGACAGCAAAGTGATGTCTCTGCTTTTTAATATGCTGTCTCAGATTGTCATAGCTTTCCTTGCAAGGAGTAAGTGTCTTTTAATTTCACAGCTGCAATCACTGTCTGCAGTGATTTTGGAGCTCAGAAAAATAAAATCTGTCATTGTTTCCATTTTGTCCCCCCTTTTGTTTGCCATGAAGTGATGGGACTGGATGCCATGATCTTAGTTTTTTGAATGTTGAGTTTTAAGCCAGCTTTTTCACTCTCCTCTTTCACCCTCATTAAGGGGTTTTTAAGTTCCTCTTCACTTTCTGCCATTAGAGTGGTCTATTTTCCAGCCCTGCTATACATATTTCCCCCATATTCCTATTTATTGGATCATTTCAAGGGATTTGTACATTAGTGGGGAGGTGAAGTGTGTGTCCTCAAATTACCATATTGAAAGCAGGAGTCCCCTGCCAGATTTTTTAAATGTAAATTGTTTTTTCCTTCCCGATTACCAAGTACTGCATGCTCATTGGAGAAACAGTGTGAAGTGAAGAGGAAACACTCAGTACCTCTGAGAGTTTGCAAAGGCGCAGAGATGCAAGAAAATTGGCCAGGGCTGTCTGTTCCATGAATGGAGATTTCTCATCTGCCAGGACCAAGAAATGGGAAAGAAACCATCTCTTTTTCCCTCCTACTTGCCAAAATTATTGAGAGACAAAAAGATTGTTCAGTTTTGCCTTGTAATTTTCCCAAATGAAGCAGCAAGGTTTTATTTGGTATTTTTGAGTCATCACAGGTGCTCCTATAATTGCACTTTGCCTAACATCTCTCTTTGGCCTCTTTTGTGCTGCTGAAACGTCAGTCAATACCCTAGACCCCCACTGATCCTCCTGTTCCTTCCCTCAGCAAGATTATTCAACTGGTTAATTTAGAACTGCTAATGACTGAAAAATCTATATAGAACGTAGCTTATGTCAGCCTGTGCCATTTGTGTCGTGGTCCGTGCGCGGGTTGGAAAAGAATTTCCAGACAGGAGACAGAATGGGAGGGAAATAAAGTTTATTAGAGTGGGAGACGCTGATAGAAGAGTGGGCCAGCTCAAGGGAGAACTGACATTGAACAAGGGTCCTTAGTCCACTTTTATACCCAGGGTGCAAGAGTGGGAAAGGGGTCTTGAAGGTCATTTGCTGATTGGATGAGGCATGTATACTGAGTGGAGGAAGAGTAAAGCAAATACCTTCTCCCAGTGGGGTAGGAGGGGAGACAGATTATACTGCTCAGGAGGACCTGAACACCGTTAATAGTTACAACATGTGGGAGGGAAGGACAGTAAGGTTTTTCCATTCCTACACTGCAAGACTCTCCATGGTTTTATCTGCTCTTTCATCTTTAGGTCACCACAACTTGGTTGCCACCAACATGGGGGAAGAAAAGGAACTTTGCAAGGCCAACTGATCTGGGTTTGATTTGTAAAAATTGATAACATTGGTTTCTCCTGCACCCCTGTGGGAATTTGTCCCTGTTGACTAAAAAAGATGCACAGCGTGAGAGTGTGAGTTAAATTTTATTTGGGGCAAAATGAGGACTGCAGCCCAGGAGAGAGCACCTCAGACAGTTCTGAGAAACTACTCCAAAGTAGTAGTGGGGGGAGGTCAATATATAAGATTTCAGGAAAGGGAGAGTTCAGTGCAACCAAGTGCTTACTTTCAGGATTTTCTGCTAGTGTGAGGAACTGATGTCATCAGGAAGGGATTTAGTGCTTTTCTAGATATAAGGAGATGCAAGGATTGGGATCATGAAGTCAGTTCCTGAAAATATCTAACTATCTAAAGACCAGTTTCCCTGGAGCACAAAGTGCCTCATTCTCCACCCTGAGTTCCCTTCAGGGTGTCTTGAAGGTCAACATCTGCAGCAGCACAGGGTTCAGTCTCTGCAGGGGCAGATGGCAAATGCCCTTGGCAAGCACCGATTTGTAGCTGACAGCCAGAACTCCTTCCCACAGCCTGGGGCATTAAGCTTCCTTCCACTCTCTGTCCTCTTGGGTTTTTTTGGTGGTGGTTGTTATTGCTTTCTCCTGCCATCCTCTTTCCACATGGGCAGCTCTGGTTTGTTACCAAGTCCAAGCTCACTCTGCTTGCCTCATGACAGACCAGTGAATAGGAGATAATTTGGAAAGCTGGCAGACTGAGAAGAAGGCAGACTAATGTCTCAAAATAATCATCTTAAGAGGGCTGGAAGCCAGAGTCTTATAGAACAGAGAAGGGGAAAAGGTAAGGAAGTAAAAAGGTCCTTAATCTTGCAAATATCTCCTGGAAAGGCCAGTTTCAGGGAGAGGATGTGTTAATTTTCTTCCTGTAGGCATCCACAGGGGCCAGTTCCCTGGTGGCTAAGTTGGTAAAGAATCCACCTGCAATACAGGAAATTGCTTACACCACAGGAGACCTGGGTTCAGTCCCTGGGTCTGGAAGTTCCCCTGGAGAAGGAAATGGCAATCCCCTCTAGTACCTGGAAAATCCCATGGACAAAGGAGCCAGGTGGGCTACAGTCCATGGGGTCACAAAGAGTCCGACATGACTTAGCTACTAAACTACCACCAGGCATCCACAGGTAGTCAGGGTCCTGAAAAAAGGCACTTTGATTTAACATTCAGGTGGAGGGGCAGGGTTCCCTGAGACAGGCCATTATGTATAGACAGTATCCTTATAGTGAACAAAAGCAATGGGAAGCAAAGGTTAAAGTAAAAGAAACAGACTCAACATGGAGTCAAAATTGACTTTTCCTTGTAACAGGCTCACAGATATCTCACAACCATGGTAACTGAGAATTCTCAGGGAGGGATCATTTCCATACACCTTCTGCGGGATCTCCCGTCTCCTCCTACCTGAGGCCTCTCCCTCCTCCCACACTTGCCCAGCCAGATCTTGGAAAGAGCCACCCCTGCAGGCTCTCTTCAGAGGAACAGCCCCTCATCACACCAGACTGCAGAGTCTGGGCCCTCTGGGATCCCATTGAACTAAAATGTCTCCATCTTCTTGTTTTACTTCATCACTTGAAAAGAATTATGCTACGTAATGCTTGGGCTTCCCTGGTAGTTCAGATGGTAAAGAATCTGCCTGCAATGCAGGACACCTGGCTTCAGTCTCTGGGTCGGAAAGATCTCCTGGAGAACTACCCACTCAGTATTCTTGCCTGTGAAACCATTTACCACAGACTGGGACTCAAACCCATGTGCTGGGACTTGAACCCAGCCAAAACCTTGCTTGGGACTTGAAGTCATGTGGCTGGTACTCAAACCCAACCAAAACCCATAGTACCTGGTTTCAGGACCTAATGAAGCTCAGGTTTTTGATGTCTCATCACAAAAAGAATTCAGTGAGAAACAAAGTGATAGGTAAGAAGTGGATTTATTTAGATACAGAAAGCAGCACACTCCACAGACAGAGTGTGGGCCATCGCAGAGGGCGAATGTGGCCGCCAAATGTGTTGTGGTTAGTTTTTATAAACTGGGTAATTTCATATGTTAATGAGTAGGAGGATTATTCCAACTATTTTGGGGAAGGGGTGGGGATTTCCAGGATTTGGGCCACCGCCCACTCCTTGGTCTTTTAACAGTGCCTTGGAACTGTCATGGCACCTCTGGGTGTGTCATTTCACTTGCTGGTTGAGGATCAAGGTCTAGTCTTATCTGCCATCTTGGTCCCATTTGATTCTAATTGGTTTATGTTGTGTCTCTGGGCTATGTCATTCTTTCAAAAGTTGTGACCTGCCCCTTTCCCTCCTGGAAAATTACACCTGTTACACCTGGAGAATTCCATGGATAGAAGAGCCTGGTGGTCTACAGTGTATGGGGTCGCAAAGAGTTGGACACAGTGGAGCAACTTTTTTTTTTTTTTTTTTTTTAACGTGATGGTAGTTTTGTGTGTTAGCTTAGCTGGGCAGCCTCACTCAGTTATTTCATCAAGCATGAATCTAGGTGCTGCTGTGAAGACATTTTGTGGATATGGTTAACATCTATCATCAGTTGACATAAAGAGATGACCTTCAATGTGGGTGGGTCTCATCCAACTGGTTAGAGGCCTTCAGAGCAAAACCTAAGATTTTCCAAAGAAGTTTTGCCTCAAAACTGCAACATTTACTCCTGCCCAATATCCAGCCTGCCAGCCTTCCCTATTTTGGACTTGCCAGCCCCTACAATCACATGAGTCAATCCCTTAAAATATATTTCATGATACATATATAAACATCTATATCCTGTGAATATGTATTTCTGTCTTATTGGTTCTCTCTGTGTGTATATTTTTGTATATTTCTCTGCCTGTATCTCTTTGTTTTGTCTGTGTCTATGCATGTCTCTCTCTCTAGAGACAAAGAGAGCTATCTGGTCTCCTATTAGTTCTGCTACTCTGAAGAACCCAGACTGGTCTACCCTGTGTATTTGAATTACACATGTAAGGCATGGATGGAGGAGCTGGGAAGGCTGCAGTCCATGGGGTCGCTGAGGGTCAGACACGACTGAGCGACTTCCCTTGCACTTTTCACTTTCATGCATTGGAGAAGGAAATGGCAACCCACTCCAGTGTTCTTGCCTGGAGAATCCCAGGGACGGGGGAGCCTGGTGGGCTGCCATCTATGGGGTCGCACAGAGTCGGATGCAACTGAAGTGACTTAGCAGCAGCAGCAAGGCATGTTTAGTGTAGAAAATTAGAAATTACAGATAAACCAAAAGAAAAATCTTATCAGCAGTTTCACTACCACCACAAAATAATCACTATTCACTTTTCAAGAGCTGTGTCGATCTATATATTCCCAGAAGGTATATTTTATACATTTTTATAAGTAGCTTTTCCATTTAATATGTAATGAATAGTTTTCTCTGTCAGTAGGTAGAGATCTACACAATTCTAAATGACTACCAAACATTACACTTTTGGTTATACCATAATTTGTTCAATTCTTCCTGTACTGCTGGAAAATTACATTGTTTTCAGTGCTGAAACAACACTTAAGGAACATCACTGCTCATATACCTTTGTGCTCTTTGTCTATAATTTTTTGAGGATGAGTCCTTCTGGCTTCCCTCTTATGCTCCCCTATACACCCATACACTTAAGAGGTATTTTTTACAAAACAGAGATCTCCTTGAACTGTTGACCTCTGTAAGTGGGATTTGCAGACTATTAAACCTGGAGAGACCTTATAGATCTAGTCGTACTGATGCCGAAGCTTGGCCTCCATGCACTGGTGCTGAATCTAATCTCAGAGTCTGGGTTGAAATAGGAAAGAATAGCTTTATTGCTTTGCCAGACAAAGGGGGACACAGTGAGCTTGTGCCTTGAAAAACTGTGTCCTCATCCAGGTGGATTTGCTGAGGAGTTTTATAACAGTAGTTCAAGGGTGGGGTGCTGATAAGGATCAAGTTGGGTGCTGGGTCTTCATTCTTTTAATTTGATCTCAGGTGGCCCCCTGATGAGCTTCTGTGGTTCTCAAGGTTATCAAACTGTGACTTTCTCTCTGGAGTGAAGAGTGCTTCCTCAATTAGTGAACATCTTCCATTCAGTTCAGTTCAGTCACTCAGTTGTGTCCGACTCCTTGTGACCCCGTGGACTGCAGCACGCCAGGCTTCCCTGTCTATCACCAACTCCCAGAGCCTACTCAAATTCATGTCCATGGAGTCGGTGATGGCATCCAACTATCTCATCCTCTGTCATCCCTTTCTCCTTTCAATCTTTCCCAGCATCAGGGTCTTTTCCAATGAGTCAGTTCTTCACATTAGGTGGCAAAAGTATTGGAGTTTCAGCTTCAGCGTCAGTCCTTTCAATGAATATTCAAGGCTGATTTCCTTTAGGATTGACTAGTTTGATCTCCTTGCAATCCAAGGGACTCTCAAGAGTCTTCTCCAACACCACAGTTCAAAAGCATCAGTTCTTTGGCGCTCAGCTTTCTTTATAGTCCAACTCTCACATCCATACATAACTATTGGAAAAACCATAGCTTTGACTAGACAGACCTTTGTTGGCTAAGTAATGTCTCTACTTTTTATGCTATCTAGGTTGGTCATACCTTTTCTTTCAAGGAGCAAGCATCTTTTAATTTCATGGCTGCAGTCACCATCTGCAGTGATATTGGAGCCTAGAAAAATAGTCTCTCAGTGTTTCCACTGTTTCCCCATCTATTTGCCATGAAGTGATGGGACCGGATGCCATGATCCTAGTTTTCTGAATGTTGAGTTTTAAGCCAGCTTTTTCATTCTCCTCTTTCATTTTCATCAAGAGGCTTTTTAGTTCCTCTTCACTTTCTGCCATGAGGGTGGTGGTATCTGCCTATCTTAGGTTATTGATATTTCTTCTGGCAATCTTGATTCCAGCTTGTGCTTCATCCAGCCCGGCATTTCACATGATGTACTCTTCATATAATTTAAATAAGCAGAGCGACAATAAATAATCCTGATGTACTCTTTTCCTGATTTGGAACCAGTCTGTTGTTCCATGTCGTTTTAACTGTTGCTTCCTGACCTGCATACAGATTTCCTGGGAGGCAGGTCAAGTGGTCTGGTATTTCCATCTCTTTGAGAATTTTCCACAGTTTGTCATGATCCACACTGTCAGACATCTTCCGTTAGTTGGGAGTCTTAGTTCTGCAAAAAAGTTCAAATATATTGTTATTGCTCCTCCTTTCTCTTTGCATCTCCTCTCTTCCCTGATTAGCAACTGTTTAAAGCTGCCCTTTGGAACTCAGGGAAGGTCCTGGAGGCTGGAGGCTAATCCCTATGATCAAGAAATGGGGGGAGGAGAGCATAGTAAGGTTCCCATGACCAGAAGTCCCACAGGATCCTGTTTGGTTTCAAAACCTTTTCATTTTCAAATAAATGGAGGGCAGGGGAGCAGGAGTAATTTTCCTAACATCAGCCAGGCAGCTGAGAGCAGAGCGGAGCTCAGAACTCAAGTTTCACAGCTGTGCTTTCTAATGAATTGATTGCACCCTGTTCAATTGTTGAATTTTATCTCAGGAAGCAGTACACCCTGTCAAGATGATATCCTTCAGTTTGGCGAAAGTCCTTGGCATTTTGCCCCAGGGAAGCCAGCCTCGTGGAGACTGAAACAGAAAATCTCAAGTACTAAATTTCTGGAGGACTTGACTTCCTTGCATTTCTGATTAGATGAACTGTGCTGCAGGCAAGATGGTGTGCCACTGGCCAAAGTCTTGGCCTTGTCTTCACTGAAGCAAATACAAAAAAATACGGAGACAGAGTTTGGAGGAAATAGAAAGGTGGCTTTAACTCTCAGCCGGCAGAGAGGGGAACACAGTAGACTCATGCCTCAAGAACTGTGCCCCGGCCCCATGAGGAGTCTAGGAGCTTATATAACATGAGGGCTCCCAGTCAGGTGTCAGTGATGAGGACCAGAGGTGATAGGATCTTGATTTTCCCTCTTGCATTGTTTCAGAGACAGTCATAAACTGGCATCTCGTAACCCAGTCATTGAGTCTGGCAGTTCCGTGGCTCTGCGGCCTTCTTTCTGATATGTAACTACAAGGGGAAGGGTGTTGTTATGGTAAACACCAGATACAGGATGTATTTAGCATAGAGTCAAAGGAAAATAGGTTCCAAGTGTAGCTTCTGCCCTTAGGAGGCAGAAAGGCAACTTAGTTACAGACATGCAGAGTTAGGAGCAGTTACAGTGAAAAAAAATCTAGGAATGTTCAGGCCTGCTCCCTGTTCTCTTAATCTTCTTTGTTCTCAGGGAAGGGAAAGAAAAAAACATATTCTTAGTTTTTTTCCTTTGCACTGAAACAAAATTGAACTGAGTAGCGATAACTATTCATGGCAATAAAATGCCTCCTTTATTTAAAAAAAGTTTTTGCATTTTAAAAAGAAGATATGATCTTTAAAGCTGGACAGTTTGAACAGTAGGAAGAAAACAAACTAGTTATAGTCAACACTTAGACAGTGCCAGTATTGGCACTTTGGAAACTTACTTTTTTGGAAAGTAAGTTTTGGAAACTTACTTTTTTGGAAGTAAACATTTTTGGAAACTTACTTCTGACTTTTTGTATCTGTATTTTCTATAATACAGAATTATAATCATCAGAGTCTATGTAGGTTGTTTTTTCTCAACATCACATTGTAAGTCATCGTCATAAATATAGTTTTAATAAATGCATATATTCCATTGTTTTAGTGGGCCAGCTTGGCATCCCCTTGTTATTGAACATGTGTTTATTTCTACTCTTTTCATTGCATGAGAGAGAGACAGGAAGAGAAAAATGTCCTCTAAAGTAGGTATATGCTGGAAATACTGGAAATGGTATTGATGCCAGAAGCTTGACCTCTGGCACCAGTGCTGAGTTAGCTCTTATAGACAGAGTTTTGGGTGAAGTAGAAAAGAATAGCTTTGTTGCTTCACCAGGCAAAAAGGGGACACTGGGCTCATGCCCTGAAAAGCTGTATGTCCCCATCCAGGAGGATTTGGTGAGAAGTTTTATAGCAACAGTTCAAGGGCTGGAGTTGATAAAGATCAAAACGTGCGCAAGGGCTGCACTTCTCTAACCTGGCTTCAGGTGATTCCCTGATGAATGTTGAGATTATCAAGTTGTGGTCTTCTCTCTGGAACATCTTCCATTTAGTGGGAGTTTTAGTTCTGCAGAAGAGCTCAAAGATACTGTCATGTGTATCCTTTGAGGTGGAACCAGGACTCTGTCCTAAGGCTGCACTATTGTTTCTTGATTTGTTGTTCAGTCGCTAAGTCATGTTTGACTCTTTTCAGCCCCATGGACTGCAGCACGCTGGGCCACCCTGTCCTTTACCATCTCCCAGAGTTTGCTCAAACTCATGTCCATTGAATCAGCTATCCAGCTGTCTCATCCTTTGTCGTCCCCTTTTCCTCTTGCCCTCAGTCTTTCCTAGCATCAGGGTCTTTTCCAATGAGTCTGCTCTTCGAATCAGGTGACCAAAGTATTGGAGCTTCAGCATCAGCATCAGTCCTTCCAATGAATATTCAGGACTGATTTCCTTTAGGATTGGTTGTATCCCCTTGCGTTCCAAGGGACTCTCAAGAGTCTTCTCTAGCACCACAGTTCAAAAGTATCAATTTGGCTCATCAATAAGCAAGCACTATTTGGCTCTCAGCCTTCTTTTTGGTCCAACTCTCACATTCATACATAATTATTGGAAAAAGTATAGCTTTGACTACACGGACCTATGTTGGCAAGTGATGCCTCTGCTAAATATGTTGTCTAGGTTTGTCATAGTTTTTCTTCCAAGGAGTAAGTATCTTTTAATTTCATGACTGCAATCACTGTCCACAGTAATCTTGGAGCCCAAGAAAATGAAGATTGCCACTGTTTCCATTTTTTCCCCCATCTATTTGCCATGAAGTGATGGGACCAGATGCCATGATCTTAGTTTTTTTAATGTTGAGTTTTAAGCCGGCTTTTTCACTCTTCTCTTTCACCTTCAACAAGAGGTTCTTTAATTCCTTTTTGCTTTTTGCTGTTAGGGTGGTGTCATCTGCATATCTGAAGTTATTGATATTTCTGCCAGCAATCTTGATTCCAAATTTGAGCTTCATCCAGCCTGGCATTTCTCTGCATATAAGTTAAATAAGTTTCTTGGTTGCTCCTCCGTAGTCTCTGCATCCCCTCCCTCCCTTGCTCAGCAGCTGTTTGAAAGATTTTCTTGCCTTGGAACCCCACAGGGTCCTGTTTGGTTTCAGTTGTTGGAAGTATTTAAGTCAAATATCTGGTTTCAGTATTTCAAGGTTAAGGCATATAGATGTAGCCCTTCGCTGCTCTTTAGTTCAGTAGGTCACACTAGTGGTAAAGAACCTGCCTACCTGTGCAGGAAACATTAGAGATGTGGGTTTGATCAGGAAAATCCCCTGGAGGAGGGTATGGCAACCCATTCCAGTATTCTTATCTGGATAATCCCATGGACAGAGGAGCCTGGCAGGCTATAGTCCATGCTGCTGCTGCTGCTGCTGCTAAGTCGCTTCAGTCGTGTTCAACTGTGCAACCCCATAGACGGCAGCCCACCAGGCTCCCCCATCCCTGTGATTCTCCAGGCAAGAATACTGGAGTGGGTTGCCATTTCCTTCTCCAATGCATGAAAGTGAAAAGTGAAAGTGAAGTCGCTCAGTCGTGTCCGACTCTTAGCGACCCCAGGGACTGCAGCCTACCAGGCTCCTCCGTCCATAGGATTTTCCAGGCAAGAGTACTGGAGTGGGGTGCCATTGCCTTCTCCGGCTATAGTCCATAGGGTCGTGCAAAGTCGGACATGACTGAAGTGACTTGGCACACACGCACACACAACTAGAAAAAAGATCATCAGTATAGTTCTAACCTGACAACATTTTAAAAAATCTTGAGAATCTGTTTGAAGGAGAAATTCTTAACATAGCTATTTATACTTAATCTAAAGACTTTTAAAGTTGTTATTCTTTCTGCACATTCAGTTTGCCAGTTCCCTTAGAAGCTGATAAAAGCTTTCCGGCTCCATTTTGTCATACTGAGCTATGTAGAGGAGCTGCCTAGGAAACATGTTACAATTCAGATTCCTGGGCCCACCTGCAGAAAGTATGTTTCCAGGCTGGAGCAGGACCTGGGAATATGCATTCTTACCCAACATTCCCAGTGCTTCTGATGCAGGTCGCACATCAACCTGCTCTAAAAAACACTGTGATCCCTGTTAATGGAGTAGCTTCCATCAGGTGGGTGGGGGTGGGCCCCATAGTTCAATGCCATTCGTCACGGAATGTTTCTCTAACATCTCAGCAATTAGCAATGAATCAATCAGATTTTTTTCCTCATAATCACAGTTAAGTTGCAAACAAGGCAAAAATTACTGACTACTTCCTCTGGGGCAGGTATGAATTTAAAATTCTTTTATTTAATTGTAGTTTATTAATAGGGGAGGATTAGATGCTTTATTTCATGAAATTAACCATAATCCTCCTTCCATCAAACTCTCTTTAAGCAGTGATCATGCTTTGACTAGATTTCTCTTACAGTGGTGCATAAAGTGAATGTCAGGTCACTCAGAGTGCCCAGATGATGTAACAATGACAGAATTGTAGTTGAGGGCAGCAGAGCAGAGCAGAGCAGGGCAGCAGCATAGTTCAGAATAAATTTGTCCATCTTACTGGAGTCTTGGCAGTGAGGGATGTGAAATTTAACCTCTCGGCCTTTCTTACTAACATACATGACAAGTTGAGCTGAAAACAAGGATCAGTCAGAAAAATGGACTCACAATAAAGAGACAATCTCATTTAATAATAGGAAGAGGACTTGAGTAAATATTTTTCAAAAAAGATATGCAAATTGCCAGTAAGAACATGGAAAGATGCTCACCATCATTAGTCATCAGGGTAAAGGAGATCAAAGCCGCAGGGTAATACTATTTTATACCCACTTAAAAGACTTCCATGGTCATCACCATCATCACCATCACCAAGGAAATTGACAGGTACCGGTGAGGAGCTGGAGAAATTGGAACCCGTTGCTGGTGGGGATTTTAGCTGGTATAACCATTATGAAAAATTGTTTGGCAGATCCTCAAAAGACTCAATATAGAATTTCCACATAATCCAGTAATTCTAATGTAAGTGTATACCTCCAAAGAATTGAAAACAGAAACTCAAGCAGGTATTTGTTCATCAGTGTTCATAGCAGCTTTACAATAGTCAAAAGAAGGAATAATCCAAGTGTCCACAAACAGATGAACGGGTAAACAAAACATGATCTATACATCTAAATTAATATTTTTTAGTCATCAAAAGGACCAAAGTACTGAGACATGCTACAATGTTGATACACCTCCAAAATATAATGCTAAGTGAAGGAAGCCAGTAATGAAAGGCCGCATGTTATACTATTTCACTTATATGAAATATCCAGAATAATCAGATATATAGAGACAGAAAGCAGGTTAGTGATTGCTTAGGACTGATGGGTTTGTGGGCCTAGGAGGGTGAGAGTTAAGGGTATAAGGTTTCTGTTTGTGGAGATGAAACATTCCAGAATCGACTGTGGTGATGTTTGCACAATTCTGTGAATCTACTAGAAACCATTGACTTGACCGCTTGAAATGGATGAATTGTATGGTGTGTGAATTGTATCTGAACGCAGCTGTTCAGCTTATATTCCAGATTCAAAAGGACAAAAAGAATTTCACAATAATTATTGATGTGGAACTCTGTTTATAATTTTAGAAGAAGTAACAACAGAATACTTTAAGAAAACATAAAAAGCTATGTGTTAGTGCACAACTTGTTATCTGAGAAACATACCAGCTGGCGTTACATTGTAATTTGCTTGTTAATATGATGACAATGACAAAAATTGAAAATATTTTCTTTTGCATTTTGGTTAAAGATACATACTCAGGAGAAGTTTTTCTGATCTTTTCAATATCCCTATGTGCCCGTGAGTGCATACTTTCTTGTGTGTATAATTTATGTATAACCCAACATGCACACACATACGTGCAAATTAGTTTCACTTGTATGTTTCAGTTCTCTGAAGCCATACATCTGTACAGATTGCTGGTCAGATCCTTTTTATTCCTTAATGACTGCACTTGTTCTCTTCACTTGCATTGCATAAATAACGCCCTTGGCTATGTGAATTATCCGTCTCTGACCAAGTCGAATGCTCTGACCACTGGTCCCCACGGACCACAGGGGTCCGTGAAGACATGATTAATCAATGGGCCTTGCACGGAGTCTTCTAATACATAGCATCTAATTCCCCCTGGTTCCAGCTTCTGTTCCCCTAATGTCTTTCACAATCTAGCCAATCCCCTTGTTATTTCAACCAAGGAAATGGTGATAAAAATTTACATCCTGAAACTAAGAATGGAGGCTATTAGAATGGGGAAGAAAGAGCAAGGGGAAAATATGAGAAGGAAATCAATTTATAAAAGACATCACTGCACCACACCATGATGGCTTGGTTTAAAAAGTCTGAACAGTTTGTTAATATGTTGTTGTTATTGCTTAGTCACTAAGTCGTATCTGACACTTTTGCTACCTCATGGACTGTAGCCTGCCAGGCTCCTCTGTCCTTGGGATTTTCCAGGCAAGAATACTGGAGTGGGTTGCCATTTCCTTCTCCAGGGGATCTTCCCAACCCAGGGATCAAACCTGTGTCTCCTGTTTGGCAGGCAGATTCTTTACCACTGGGAAGTCCATTTGTTAAAATAGTGTATCACATTGACTGACTTGCAAATATTGAAGAATCCTTACATCCCTCGGATGAATTCCACTTGATCATGCTGTCTGATCCTTTTAAAGTGCTATTGGATTCTGTTTGCTAGTATTCTGTTGAGAATTTTTGTGTTCGTGTTCATCAGTGATATTGGCCTGTGATTTTCTTTTTTGTGATATCTTTGTCTGGTTTTGGCATTTGGGTGACGGTGGCCTCAAGGAATAAACTTGGGAGTATTCCTTCCTCTGAAATTTTTTGGGAGAGTTTGAGAAGATGTTAGTTCTTCTCTAGATATTGGATAGGATTTGCCTGTGAAGCCATCTGGTCCTGGACTTTTGTTTGTTGGGTGATTTTTAATTACAGTTTGAAATATCATATATTGATGCAAATATATGGAATCTAGAAAAATGGTACAAATGCACCTATTTGCAAGGCAGGAATGGAGACACAGATGTAGAGAATGGACATTTGGACGGGGGGTGGGGGGCGAAGGGGATAAATCGGGAGGTCGGCACTGACACATGTACACTACCGTGTGTGAAATAGATGGCTAGTGGGAAGCTACTGTATAGTGCAGGGAGCTCAGCTTGGTACTCTGTGATGACCTAGAGGCGTCGGGTGGGAGGTCCAAGAAGGAGGGGATATATGTGTACATATAGCTGATTCACTTTGTTGTACAGCAGAAACCAGCATAACTTTGTAAAGCAACTATAACCCAAATTAAAAAAAGTCAGAGCACAATGCCCACATCCCAACAGATCCAAGAGAGAACATGTACTGAGATTGAGACTCTGTGTTGAGAACCTGTGCCTCCTGGCCTGAGGGGCTTGTGTGGTCATTCATGGGGTTGTTTATAGTAAGGATAAATAGTAAGGATATTTATTGTTTTTAATATATGACCTTGAGTATTAACTTATTCTTAAAATCTTTCCTCTTACAATTTGTAAATTTTATTAATTTTCTGTCTGTGCTGGGTCTTCGTTGCCGCGCACGGGCTTTCTCCAGTCGTGGTGTGCGGGCTTCTCATCACAGGGGCTTCTGATGCGGGGCACAGGCTCTAGGGCGTGTGAGTTTCAGTAGTTGTGGCGCAGGGGCGTAGTCGCTCTGCAGCATATGGAATTCTTCTGGACCAGGGATCAGACCTATGTTCCCTGCATTGGCAAGTGGACTCTCATCTACTATATCACCAGGGAAGTCCTCCTCTTATGATTTTTAAATAGACTTAAGATTTTAGAGCGGTTTTAGATTCATAACAAAATTGAGCAGAAAGGACAGAGAGTCCCCATATGCCCTCTATCCCACATACAGCCTCCCCCACTACCAACATCCCTTCCCACAGTGCTCCATTTGTTACATCGATGCATCTTATGGTGAACATCATCTTCCCCCAAGTCTGTAGTTTACATTAATGTTCATTCTTTTTTTTGTCCATTCTAAGAGTTTGGACAAATGTATAAGGACATGTATCCACCATTACAGTATTATACAGAACGGTTTCACTGCCCTAAAAATCCCCTGTGCTCCACCTGTTCATCCATCTTCCCTCCTGATTCCTCACCAACAGTGATCGTTTTATTGTCTATGACTCCCCCACCCCCGACCCCTGCCAGCTCCAGAATGTCCTGTATTTGGAATCCTTCAGTATGCCTTCTTTCCCTTAGGAATATACATTTAAGTTTCCTCCACATCTTTTCATTGCTTTGCAGTGCTGAATAATATTCTGTTTTCTGAATAAGCCAGAGTTTATCTATTCAGCAATTGTAGGGCATCTTGATTTGCTTCCAAGTCTTGGCAATTACGATTAAAACTGCTGTAAACATTCATGTCTAGGTTTTTGGGTAGACATAAGTTTTCAGCTTCTTTGGGTAGATACCAAAGGAGCATGATTACTGGGTTGTATGTTAAGAGAACGCTTAGTTTTGTAAGCTTTGTAACTGTCTTCTCAAGTGGCTGTTCCAGTTTGCATTCCCGCCAGCAGTGAATGGGGCTTCCTGCTGCTCTACACCCTCACCAGCATTTGGTGTTGTCAGCGTTCCAGGTCTTGGCCATTCTAGTAGGTGTATAGCGGCATCTCATTGTTATTTTAATTTCAGTTGTGATATTGAGTGTCTTCTCATGTCCTTATTTGCCATTTGTATATCTTATTTGAAGTGTCTGTTATTTCTTTTGTACTATTCCAAAAAAATTTTTTTATTGTTGTTTAGTGTTAGGAGTTCTTGGTATATTTTGGAAAACAGACCTTCATCAGATGTGTCTGTTGCAAATATTTTCTCCCAGTATGTGGCTCATTTTCTCATTCTTCTGTTAGAGTCTTTCCCAGAGCAGAAGTTTTTAATTTTAATGAATTCTAGCTTATCACTTCTTTCCCGTACACATCATGCCTTTGATGTCATATCTAAAAAGTCAGTACCTATGCAAAGTCTTTAGGATTTCTTCTGTGTTATCTTCTGCTGCTGCTGCTGCTAAGTCGCTTCGGTCGTGTTCGACTCTGCGACCCCAGAGACGGCAGCCCACCAGGCTCCCCTGTCCCTGGGATTCTCCAGGCAAGAACACTGGAGCGGGTTGCCATTTCCTTCTCTGTGTTATCTTCTAGGAGTTGGTAATTCTGTATTTCACATTTAGGTCTCTGATCCATTTTAAGATAATTTTGGGGGAAAGGTGTAAGGCCTGTGTCTATATTTCTTGCACGTGAATTACTGGGCATTTATAAAAATTCACATCTTTTAAAGGAGTATTTCATTTCCCTTCCATGCGGGCCTTTTCAAAGTTACATCATTTAAAATCTTTCTTAAACAGTTTTTAAATACAGAGAAATCATTTTCAGTCTCAGTCAGGGGCATGAATGCCTTGCTTATCATTTAGAAGCAGCGTGGGCCTCAGCCAAGTACAGATCTGTTCTCTCGTTGATCTGATTTGCTTTCCTTTTTCAACTTGGTTAGTAGCCAGGCCGGGCAGGGCATTTATCAGTGACAGCCAGTTTCGGGTAAACAATGAGTTAGCGAGAGGGTTACTGCTGATTTCAATTCAGTCAGCGGCAGTGGCAGCCATTGTTCAGGGCTAAGAGCATAGAAACAGATCCTAAATTGTCTCTGGAAGGGAAAACATGAAGCAGAAGCTACGGAGCAGGGCAGGAGGGGGCAGTGGTGATTCAGGGCTTTATGGCTCCTTCTGAGTCATCCCAGAAGCAATTTCTCAAAGGGATGGTGATTGTTTGGGGGCATGGCACTGGGAAAGCTCAGCAGAGCCAAGTTCTCCAAAATGAACAAACCAAATGAGGGTGGACCGAGCTGGGACCCATTATCTGAGGAAGTCAGGCTGGGGTGAGTGAGACCCCAACAGAAAGGAACACGGGGCCTCTACCTTGGCACGGATGGATGCCTAGCACCGGATGGATGAGGTGGTGAGCACAGGAAGCAATACAGTTTAATCTTGCACTTTTCTCCATGTCTGGGTTTCTCTCCTGGTTTATCTCTCTGTCTTGCCCCTCTCTTTAACCCCTCCTCCCACTCCATCTCTCACTCGGAGCCCTTCCTTGCTCTGGACTGTGCTTTTCACTGGTACCTCCACCCTCCACCAAACAAGATTATTGAGTGTCTGCTCTGAGCCTGGTCCCTGGGCCAGCACTGGGCCTTGGGGAAGACGGGAGCGGAGATCCAGAACAAGACAGTAAATGACAGTTGCTTTACAGAGTTGGGAAGGGAAGTGCATGGTTGTGTCAGTGCTGCCATCTTGACATCAGGATCATTTCTATGGTAAAAAGCACATAACATTTGATTTACTGTCTTCATCAAGTTTAATTACAGTTCAGTGTGTTAAGTATATTCGCATTTTGTGCAACAGACCTCTAAAACTTGCAACACGGCAGTACTATACTGATTAGATGCTAATTGCCCCAACTGAATGTTTTTTTTATTTTTTACTAATTTTTATTGGAGCATAGTTGATTCATGACGTTGTATTACTTTCTGCTGTACAGCAAAGTGAATCACTTACACATATACATACATTCATTCTTTGTTTAGATTTCTTTTTCCCATATAAGTCATTATGGAATATTGAGTAGAGTTCCCTGTGCTCTACAGCAGGTCCCTGTTGGTCATCTATTTTATATATAGTAGTGTGTTTTTGTTGTTTTAGCCCCTCAGTTATGTCTGACTCTTTGCGATCCCACGGACTGTAGCCCGCCAGGCTCCTCTGTCCATGGGATTTCCCAGGCAAGAGTGGGTTGCCATTTTCTTCTCCAGGGTATCTTCCCAACTCAGGGATTGAACCTACTTCTCCTGCTTAGCAGGTGGATTCTTTACCACTAAGCAACCTAGAAATCCCAGTAGTCTATATAGAATTTGCTTAATATCTATGTCAGTGTCAGAAAACAAATTATTAAACTTTAATCTTTAAAAACATGAAGCACATATATTTTTATGTTTGAGCATGTCCTGAATATCTCTGAAAAGCTGAGTAGTTGCCTTTGGGAGAACATGGGATGACTGGGGACAGGTAGTAAGGGAGACTTATTTTTCATGATATATCCTTTATACTTTTGGAATTTTGTGCTGTGTGTGTATATCCTAGTAGAAAAAGTAGCTAAGAAAGCAAAAAAAAAAAAAAAAAATGTCATGTCATGTGTACCACAGACCCCCCACTCCATCCCTGAGCAAAAGCCAGGATCCAGGAGGGATGGAGAGACAGGGAAAGGGGGAGGATGTCTATTAATATCTCTTGGTTATTAAAAATGAAATTGTTGTTTTAGTCTCTAAGTTGTATCCAACTCTTTTGTGACCCCATGTAATATAGCCCATCAGGCTCCTCTGCCCATGGGATTCTCCAGGCAAGAATACTGGCGTGGGTTGCCATTCGCTTCTCCAGGGGATCTTCCTGACCCAAGGATTGAACCTACGTCTCTTGCGTCTCCTGAATTGACAGGTGGATTCTTTTACTGCTTAGTCACCAGGGAAGGCCCCCAAAATGAAATATAAGAAGGTTAAAAAAAAAAAGTGAAAACACCAGTGTATTTATATTGGGTTGACCAAAGAGATCGTTCAGGTTTTCTGTAAGATGGTATGAAAACCTGAATGAACTTTATGGCCAACCCAGTACTGCGATATGACTGTTTGGATCCTGCCACCTCAAAACGTCTTCTGAGCCAGAATGGGCTCATCACACAGGAGGCCAGAGCATTGTACTTGGCACATACACTCCAAATGCAGTGGCATCGATGAGAGCAGCAGAGCCGAGACAGCTACCATGCCTCTCAGCTATGATGGCCTCAAAGATAGGATGGAAGGAGGGCTCAGGCCACTGTGCCTGGAAGGACGGGTCAGGAGTGCAGAGAGGGTGGAGGTGGATCTAGGAGGACAGGAGAGGAAAAGTGCCAGAGGCATCTGGCCAAGGGAAAGGCAGGGGCCTCGCTGACATGAGTATGGCAGAGAGTGACCTGGGAGCCACTCTGGGCGGGGGGTATTTTTCGGTCAACACTCTGTAGACAGTGTGGTGGGACAGGCCCATATGTCATCCTAATGCTCCACACACCTACCTGTGTGTTCCTGGGCCAACTGCTTAACCTCCCTGTGCCTCAAGTTTTCTCATCTGTAAAGTTAGAGTAACAGAATGATTGCTGTGAGTATTAAAGGAACAGATAGATGCCAAGAGATCTTAGAATCTGCCACATAGTAAGTGCTTAGTATGTGTTGGCTCTTGTTATTTTTAGGGCTATTACAGGAAGATTAATCTGATCAGTCAGACTAAAGGAGAGAGAAAGTGAGGGCAAGTAGATAGGTTAGCAGCAGAGGTAGTGTGAACCTAAAAAATGATCAAGGTGGTGACAGTTCAGATGCATGCTAGAGCAAAGTGGAGGAAAGAACTTAGCAGTCGGCTCCATCTGCTGTGGGGGGTGGGCCAGAGTCCAAAATGACCATGAACTTAGAATTTGGAGTTGGGAGGCTGTTGGAACCATTAGCAGAAGTAGAAGTCAGGCAGGGCAGCTGTCTTGTGGGAATGGAGGGACTTGGGCTTAATTTTCGATGACTTAAGGGGACAGCAGGCCATTACAGTGGAAATGTCAAGTATGCAATTGGAAAAGGGTGACTGGCGCCCACAAAGAGGGGACTTGATGGTCACTAATGGATTCACAACATGCCTTAGCTCAGAGCAGAGGCTGTTGTTCTTCTAGAGAGGTGACAGGAGGGTGGTGGGGATGCTCACTTGTCTAACATAAAACATTGTCTGAGTCCAAGGAAGGCAGGAAGAATCATCGTGATCCTGGAGAGAGAGAAAAAATACTGGAGAAAAGTTCCCCAGAATTTATTAAGTAGGGGATTCCGTGTTGACATTTTATAGCACAGGAAACTTTTTTGTTAAAACATTTAAAGTAAAAGCTCCCTGACTTACAATATTAAATAGGACTCCCCCGGTGCCTCAGATGGTAAAGAATATGCCTGCAATGCAGGAGACCTGGGTTGGGAAGATCCCCTGGAGAAGGGAACGGCTACCCACTCAAGTGTTCTGGCCTGGAGAATCCCCATGGACAAGAGGAGCCTGGTGGGCTACAGTCCATGCGTAAATACAAACTATAAAATAGAAAATAGCTTCGGTTATTTTTGTGTCTGGCAAGACAGAGGCAGAAAGATTAAGAGAGAAACAACACATTGATGACAACACCCTGAGCTGAGACGGCTTAGTTTCTCTCTAATAATATCAGACAACTCCACAGCAGGAGAGTGACTGCCTATCTGGCCTTTTCTCCAGCAAACATTTCCTGAGGCTACCCACATGCAGGGCTCTGGGGACACGGAGGTGAAGGGGCTGTGCTGGGACTGGAGCCACTTACAGCCTGGAGGGGCAAGGGTGAGCCCCCAGGTTCTGCTCACTTGCCTTCTGTACTCAAATGCGGTTGTAAAGAACTCACGTCATTGCATCTGAGTAGATGGGGGAGTCAAGGACTTGTCACTGCATTTGCAGCTCTGTGGACCCGCCTCCCCCTCCTTTGTCCATTTGCTGCTGCTTTCGGAGTTCTCAGATGTCTTCTTTCACCTTGTTCAACCCACTTGTAACTCTGGTGTTTTCACTGTGGAGGAAGATTGCCACCTGCCTCATCAGTGCACAAAGGATGCTGCGGCCACAAGCTGGCACTCTGAGGGGATTCAGGGTGGAGAAGACAGGATACGTGCTCTGGATAGGTGTGTATCATAGGAATGATTGCAGTGAGCCCAGACTCACGCATCTTCCTATACAAAGAAAAGTGTTAAATCCATTAACTTGAGATGTCTGCCTTTTCTTTAGTTAGCAGTAGTCTTTTGATGTTCAACAACATGTTTTGTTGTTGTTGTTTGTTTGTTGTGCAAAAGCTCCTTTTATCCTGGCTCTTCTCCTACCTCTTCAGAACAGCCCCCTCTTTGACTTCCCTGGTGGTCCAGTGGTTCAGGCTGCTCTTGCAATGCACAGCAGGTGGGCTTGATCCCTGGCAGGGGAACTAAGATCCCACATGTATGTGGCATGGCCAAATTAAAAAAAAAAAAAAAAGTACAAATAAAAAAGAAAAAAGTAAGCCAAATAAAAAAGGAAAACATAAGCCAAATAAAAAAGAAAAAAAAAAAGGACAGAACAGTCCCTCTGAGCTATCTGAGAGGGTATTTCCCTGGCTTAAGTCCTCAGCAAGTCTGCTGAATAAAGCGAAGTTCTCAATTTTAAGTTGTGTTTTTTTTTCAGTCGACACCATGTAGTGATAAAACATCCCGGGCTGCACCCACCCCCCACCACCTCGTCCAGCCTCTAGGGTGCACTCTGCTCTATGACCTCTCTGCAGGTTCTTGAGCTTCCCTTGGCCTAGAGTTCTCTCTGTGTTCCTGAGCCCTGGCCGCTTTTGCTCATCCTCATGGCCCTCTTTGCAGAAGGTTTTCCTTTCATTGCATGCCTTCTCCTAGGCTTCTGTAGGTTTTCTTAAGTATTTGTCAACTGAAAAAGAGATGTCCCACCTAAAAATTGAGAATCATGCATTACTGAGGGCTTCCCAGGTGGCGCTAGTGGTAAAGACTCTGCCTGCCAATGCAGTAGCTGCAGGAGGCATGGGTTCGATCCTCGGGTTGAGAAGATCCCCTGGAGGAGGAAATGGCAACCCACTACAGTATTCTTTGCGACCCCATCAACTGTAGCCCAGCAGGCTTCTCTGTTCATGCGATTCTCCAGGCAAGAATACTGGAGTGGTTGCCATTCCCTTCTCCGGGGGATCTTCCTGACCCAAGGGTTGAACGTGAGTCTCCTACCATTGCAGATGGTCTCCTGCATTGCAAGGAGATTCTTTACCATCTGAGCTACCAGGGAAGCTCCAATACTTTGGCCACCTGGTGTGAAGAGCCAACTCACTGGAAAAGACCCTGCTGCTGGGAAAGACTGAGGGCAGGAGGAGACGGGGGCAACAGAGGATGAGATGGTTGCATGGCATCATCAACTCAATAGACATGAGTTTGAGCAAACTCTAGGAGATAGTGAAGGACAGGGAAGCCTGGCATGCTGCAGTCCACGGAGTCACAATATCCTTGCCTGGGAAATCCCATGGACAGAGAAGCCTGGCAGGCTATAGTCCACGGAGTCACAAAGAGTCAGACATGACTGAGCAACTGAGCATGCATGAATTACTGAGGACCATAGTCCAGAAAGGCATACTCTCACATAGCTCTGAGGGACTGCTTTGAAGAGATAAGGGAAGAGTCAGGATATAGAGGAATTTTGATTAAAAAAAAAAAATGGAGTGGGACATCAAACGATTACTGCTAATCACAAAAAACAGGTGTCTCAAGTTAATGATTTTAGTGCTTTTTTTATATTTGGGAAGATGCAAGAGTCTGGGCTGGTTGAAATCATTTCTTTGATATGCACTTTAACTATCTTGGGCTCCCCTGGTGGCTCAGACAGTAAAGAATCTGCCTGCAATGCAGGGGACCCAGGTTCAATCCCTGGATTCTTATTTGGAGAATTCCATGGACAGAGGAACCTGGCTGGCTACCGTTCATGGGGTTACAAAGAGTCAGATACGACTGAGTGACTAATGCTTTCACTTTCATACTTCAGCTCTCTAGGGCCAGTATCCTGTTTTTCTCCATTCTTAATTCCCCTCAGGGCATTACGAGGTGGCTGCAATGGCTGCTGGCTGGATGGCTGGCATAATTTATTGTTTACCAGCAAGGCAGGCAACATTTTTTTTGCTCACAGATTGAAGCCTGGCATTCTCCAGTTACAGAGCAGTGTCAAATTCCACACTTGGTGCTGAAATCTTGGTACTGAAAAAAAAAATGTTTCTTTTCTAAGGGGGCAAACCACAAATAATTAAAACAAAAATGGTAGTTAAATATTCATTACTCAGTTTTTCAATTTTCAATTTAAAATAGAAGTTGAGTGTTGCTCATGCTAATTGAATGCCCTGAGGGATGGAGCAGGATAAGAAGAATGTTAGTGCTATATATCCATATCTATAATATGTATTTTTATTATGAATTCTTTAAACAATTCTTTTGGTTGGAATATAGTTGATTTTCCATGTGTCAGTTTCTGCTGTATAGCAAAGTGAATCAGTTATATATATATATATATACACACACTCTGTTTTAGATTCTTTTCCCATATAGGTCATTACAGAGTATTGAATAGAGTTCCTGTGATACAGTAGGTCCTTGTTAGTTATCTATTTTATATACAGTAGTATATGTATATAGGAGAAGGCAATGGCACCCCACTCCAGTACTCTTGCCTGGAAAATCCCATGGATGGAGGAGCCTGGTGGGCTGCAGTCCATGGGGTCGCTAAGAGTCAGGCACGACTGAGCGACTTCCCTTTCACTTTTCACTTTCATGCATTGGAGAAGGAAATGGCAACCCACTCCAGTGTTCTTGCCTGGAGAATCCCAGGGACGGGGCAGCCTGGCGGGCTGTCGTCTATGGGGTCGCACAGAGTCGGACACGCCTGAAGCGACTTAGCAGCAGCAGCAGCAGCATATGTATATACACTACTATATGTATATACATATACAGTAGTGTATATGTCAATTCCAGTTTTCCAATTTATCTGTCCTCCACTTATCCCCTGGTAACCATAAGTTTCTTTTCTACATCTGACTCTATTCCTGTTTTGTAAATAAGTTCATTTGTACCATTATTTTTAGATTTTACATGATATCACAAATATCACATGATATTTGTCTTTGTCTGACTTCACTTGTAACAGTCTGTAGATTCTCACTGCTATCTTGAAGGAGCCCAGTTGATGGGAGGTTCTTAGGGACTTTTATGACCTCTCTCAGGTTATGAGATGCCCTTCCTTTTCTTTGAGTCCTGAACACAGTCTCATTTCAACCATGAGAATGTCCTGTCCTGTATAAAAGCCTCACTTCAAGGGTGTGAGCTCTGCTCTCTCCCCGGTGTGGGAGGAAGCCGTGCCGCTACAGTGGGGTGTTGGGCCCCCTCCCTACCCTGTGCAGGATGAAGGGCTGGGACTGGAGACAAGTCCAGGTGGGGAGGCCTGTCCTAACTGGGCTTTGTGCTCTCTGGGCCGGCAGAGAGCATGTCTTTTCCAGTGGGCCTCTTGCTCCTTCTGCAGCCCTAGGGAGATGGGGGTGCTTGCAGCTTCTCCCGGCAGAGACCTAGTTGCCCCTCTAGGAAGCCCTTCTGGACCACAGCCATGGAACCTCATGCTGGCTTCCTCTCCACAAGGCTCACCTCTGGCACCTGGGAACACTTGTGCGTCTGCGTACAGGCAAATCCTGGGAGCATGTCCCTCCTCCCTCCCCCTGGTCCTCTCACTTTCCCTAGAGGGACTGCCAGAAGCTTCTAGATTTCCCTGGAGGGCCAAACTGTGCACATGCAGGCAGAGCAAGCTCACGGAGAGGACTGCTGAAATCAAATTCAGAGGCCTCCCTCTTTGAGGAAAGAGGAGAGGGGTGGGGGTGGGAGTGTCTCTCTACACACTCCTTTTCCAGAATCTCCTCCTCATCTCCCATCTGAGTCCCACTCCTGATCTGGGGAAGCGATTTCAGATCTGTGTCTAGCACTCTGAGTTCTGGTGCTCACTTGGATCACTGCCTTCTCGGGAACCGTGCTGGGGCTTCCATTTTTGCCTTTCATCATAGGGACCAGCTCAGCGGGCACTGTCAAGGAGCAGTTTCATTATTATTGTTTTTGCCACCAGCACCTTCATATGATACCATCAGTCTCCCTCTCAGCCCCCCACGCCCCATGACATCTCAGACAGACCCGTGGTATTTGTGTTTTATCTGTAAGAACACTCTCCTTTGCAGACATTTAAAAGTTAGGCTAGAACTTCCTTGGTGGCCAAGTAGTTAAGAATCTGCCTTGCAAAGCAGGAGATGCTGGTTCCATCCCTGGCTGGGGAACTAAGATCCCTCATGCTGTGAAGAAACTAAGCCCGTGCGCTGCAAAAAAAAAAAAAGTTAGACTAAGTCAGGCTGTGATATGATGCTGAGTTCCCCATGGGTCCCTCCCCAGGCGTGAGGAAGGGCATGGTGTCTGGCATGGCTCCATTTTGCTTTGTCACACTGTCTTTGTCCTGCTCTGGGCTCCTCAAAGGAGGGCGAAGGGCACAGAGGAAAAGGGTAAAAGCCTTATGCGGCAGTGGGTGCTGTATGAGGGCCCTGGGCGCCTCTTGACTCTAAATGCATGAAGTTGTTTCTGGGCTCTGGAAAGATCTTTGCAAGCACCTCTGTGCCTACCCTGACTCCGTCTGTCAAGATGGTCCCAGTGAGTCCCTACAGCTGGAGGGAGACCTCAGGGGCCCCTTTCCGAAGCGTCGCCATCCTGCTCATCACTTTTCCTGGAGACTTCTCAGCTGGGTCATGGGAAGCCCCTGCCTCCCTCCTCTCAACCTGCGAATTCCCTGCCAGTAGTTCTCCTTTCCCCTTTCAGTCTTCTCTTTCTAGGCTGGGGGTGTCCAGCTAGACTGGTTCTGCTCTAATTTCCTGGGTTATTTGTTCACTGGCTATAGTTCACTGGTTCTTGCATATTAAAGCCTTACAGTCTGTTAAATCCCAGCTGTCTGTACAAATAGTGGTCTTTGCCATTAACATCCTCAGGACTTCAGCTCAAACTCTGCAGGCAGGAAGAATATCATCACGTTCTGTGTGAAGGATGTACTTACACATAAGTTACTATACTTTTGTTTCTTGGTCCTTTGTTTTTTTTTTTTTTTTTTTAATTTTTAAAAAACTTTTGTTGTGGTGCACAGGCCTCTCTAGTTGCAGCACATGGGCCTAATAGTCATGCAGCGCGTGGGATCTTAGTTCCCTGGCCAGGGATCGAACCCACGTCCCCTACATTGGAAGGTGGACTCTTAATTACTGGACCACCAGGGAAGTCCCTGTTGATCTTTTTCTTAAAGCTACTTCATTCATTTATATTAATCCCCTATAAGCTTTCAGATTAAAACCCCAGCTTTTTTTTAAACTTGTTTTTTCAAAGGTTGATCTTGGGACTTCCATGGTGGTCCAGTGGTTAAAGAATCCACCTTGCGATGCAGGGGATGTGGGTTCAGTCCCTGGTCAGGGAGCTAACATCCCACATGCCGAGGGGTAACTAAGCCTGCATGGTCAGGAAAGACCCCACGTGGTACAACTAAGACCCAACACAGCAAATAAATAAATTGTAATGTTTTAACTGGAATATAGTTGCTGTACAATATTATGTAAGTTACAGGTGTACAATATAGTGATTCACAATTTTAAAGATTATACTCCATTTATGGCTACCATAAAAGAGAAAAAAGACTGTTCTTACTCTAAGATAAGTGAGTTAGTCTCCTATTGCTTTGTGTTTTGTCAATTTTACTGCATGTTTGGTATTTTGTAGGAAAAGTTGGAGAATAGGAAGAAGAAACTTGGAGATAGGAAGAAGAGGTTATGAGGTATTGTTTGGGCATCCCAGAGGGCACAAGTGATAATGAACCCCCTAACAATGAAGGAGATGTAAGAAATGTTTGATCCCTGGGTCAGGTCAGGAAAATCCCCTGGAGGAGGGCATGGTATCAAGGGATGCTTAGGCCTGATTCTGTTGACTAGATATTTTACAAGCCCTTAGGGCAGAGGTTAACCTAATTTGCAGATGGCTGTCAGGTAGAGATGGAAATCATTTCTGTCCAGAAGACTAAATAACCTGAAAAGTTAATGGCTCTGTTGAATATTTACCAGTTTTGTATTTAACCCATAATTAAATTAACTATATGTACATTTCTGGCTTCTCAGTTGGTCTCTGATAGGTTTTCACATCTTCCTGTTTACCTCATTAATTAGTTAAAATCTTTGGCATGTGTTCTTTTTTTAACATTATATTCCATTTAGAATTATTATAAAATCTTGGCTGTATTCCCTGTGTCGTGCATCTTTTCAACTTACTTATTTTATAAATGGTACAATAGTTTGTACTTCTCAATCCCCTGCCCATATTTTGCCTCTCCCCAATGGTAACCACTGGCTTGTTCTCTATATCTGTTAGTCTGTTTCTCTTTTGCTATGTTCGCTGCTGCTGCTGCTGCTAAGGCGCTTCAGTCATGTCTGACTCTATGCAGCCCCACAGACAGCAGCCTACCAGGCTCCTCTGTCCATGGGATTTTCCAGGCAAGAGTACTGGAGTGGGGTGCCATCGCCTTCTCCGCTATCGTCACTAGTTCCCTTTATTTTTTCATTCCATATATAAGCGATACCATACAGTCTTTGTCTTTGACTAACTTCACTTAACGTAATGCCCTCCAAATCCATTCATATTTCTATTGTTGTTCAGCCGCTCAGTTGTGTCTGACTCTTTGCGACACCATGGACCGCAGCCCACCAGGCTTCCCTGTCCTTCACTATCTCCCGAAGTTTGCTCAAACTCATGTCCATTGAGTTGATGATGCCATGCAACCATCTCATCCTCTGTTGCCCCCTTCTCCTCCTGCCCTCAATCTTTCCCAGTATCAAGGTCTTTTCCAATGAATTGGCTCTTTGCATCAGGTGACCAAAGTGTTGGAGCTCCGGCATCAGTCCTTCCAGTGAATATTCAGGACTGATTTCCTTTAGGATTGACTGGCTTGATCTCCTTGCTATCCAAGGGACTCTCAAGAGTCCTCTTCAGCACCATAGTTCAAAAGCATCAATTCTTTGGCACTCAGCCTTCTTTATGGTCCAACACTCACATCCATACATGCCTACTGGGAAACCGCAGCTTTGACTAGACAGACCTTTGTCAGCAGGTAACGTCTCTGCTTTTTAGTATGCTGTCTAGGTTTGTCATAGCTTTTCTTCCAAGGAGCAAGTGTCTTTTATTTCCATGGCTGCAGTCACTGTCTGCAGTGATTTTGGAGCCCAAGAAAATAAAGTCTTTCACTGTTTCCATTGTTACCCATCTATTTGCCATGAAGTGATGGGACCAGATGCCATGATCTTAGTTTTTTGAATGTTGAGTTTTAAGCCAGCTTTTTCACTCTCCTCTTCCACCTTCATCAAGAGGCTCTTTAGTTCTTCTTGTTTCTGCCATTAGGGTGATGTCATCTGCATGTCTGCGGTTATTGATATTTCTCCCCGAAATCTTGATTCCAACTTGAGTTTAATCCATCCTGGCATTTCTTATGATGTACTCTGCATATAAGTTAAATAGCAGGGTGATAATATACAGCCTTGATGTACTCCTTTCCAGTTTTGAACCAGTCCATTGTTCCATGTCTGGTTCTAACTGTTGCTTCTTGACCTGCACACAGGTTTCTCAGGAGGCAGATAATGTGGTCCAATATTCCCATCTCTTTCAGAATTTTCCACAGTTTGTTTTGATCCACACAGTCAAAGGCTTTAGCATACTTAATGAAGCAGAAGTAGATGGTTTTCTGAAATTCCCTTGCTTTTTCTATGACCCTATGGATATTGGCCATTTAATCCCTGGCTCCTCTGCTGTTTCTAAATCCAGCTTGTACATCTGGAAGTTCTTGGTTTATATACTGTTGAAAGCTAGCTTGAAGGATTTTGAGCATTCCTTTGCTAGTGTGTGAAATGAGTCCAACTGTGCGGTAGTTTGAAACATTTTTGGCATTGCCTTTCTTTGAAATTGGAACTCTTCTAATCCTGTGGCCACTGCTGAGTTTTCTAAAGTTGCTGGCATATTGAGTGCAGCACTTTAACAGCATCATATTTTAGGATT
This sequence comes from Bos indicus, assembly GCF_029378745.1. Lineage (NCBI taxonomy): Eukaryota > Metazoa > Chordata > Mammalia > Artiodactyla > Bovidae > Bos > Bos indicus. The sequence goes on from NC_091767.1 coordinate 10,415,023, forward strand.
TGAAATAGCTCAGCTGGAATTCCATTACCTCTCCTATCTTTGTTCAAAGTGATGCTTCCCAAGGCCTACTTGACTTCACACTCCAGGATGTCTGGCTCTAGGTGAGTTATCTGGGTCATTAAGATCTTTTTTTGTATAGTTCTTTTGTGTATTCTTGACAGCACTTCTTAATATCTTCTGCTTCTGTTAGGTCCATACCATTTCTGTCCTTTATTGTGCCCATCTTTGCACAAAATGTTCCCTTGGTATCTCTAATTTTCTTGAAGAGATCTCTGTGTACCAAGTTACTTCAGTCATGTCCAACTCCTCGTGACCCCATGGACTGTAGCCCACCAGGCTCCTCTGTCCATGGGACTCTCTAGGCAAGAATACTGGAGTGGGTTGCCATTTCCTTTTCCAGGGGATCTTCCCCACCCAGGGATGGGACTGTGTCTCTTACGGTTTCCTGCACTGGCAGGCAGGTTCTTTAACCACTAGCGCCACCTGGTTCCCACTCTATTGTTTTAGATAGATATTCTATCCCGTATCTATTCTTTGCGTTATTCACTTAAGAAGGCTTTCTTCTCTCTCCTTGTTATTCTTTGGAACTCTGAGTTCAGATGGGTATATCTTATCTTTTCTCCTTTGCCTTTAGCATCTCTTCTTTTCTCAGCTATTTGTAAGACCTCCTCAGACAAACATTTTGCCTTTTTGCATTTCTTGGGGATGGTTTTGATTACTGTCTCCTATACAGTGTCATGAACCTCTGTCCATAGTTCTTCAGGCACTCTGTCTATCAGATCTAATCCCTTGAATCTATTTGTCATTTCCACTGTATAATCATAAGGGATTTGATTTAGGTCATACTTGAATGGCCTAGTGGTTTCCCCTACTTTCTTCAATTCAAGTCTGAATTTTGCAACAAGGAGTTCATGATTTGAGCCACAGTCAGTTTCCAGTCTTGTTTTTGGTGACTGTATAGAGCTTCTTCATCTTTGGCTGCAAAGAATGTAATCAGTCTGATTTCAGTTTTGACCATCTGGAGACATCCACATCTCTTGTTGGAAGAGGGTGTTTGCTGTGACCAGTGCGTTCTCTTGGCAAAACTCTGTTAGCCTTTGCCCTGCTTCATTTTTTACTCCAAGGCCAAACTTGCCTGTTACTTCAGATATCTCTTGACTTCCTACTTTTGCATTCCAGTCCACACATATTGTAAGTGGCAGAATTTCATTCTTGTCTATGACTGCGCAGTATTCCGTTGTATATATGTATCACATCTTCTTTATCCATTCATCTGCTGATGGACACTTAAGTTGTTTCCATATCTTAGTTTTGTAAATAGTTCTGCTATGAACATTGAGGTGCATGTATCTTTTCAAATCAGTGTTTTCCAATATTTCTCAATATATACCCAGAAGTGGAATTGCCGGATCATATGGTAGAGTTTAGCTTTTTGAGGAAACTCCATACTGTTCTCCACAGTGGCTGCACCAACTTAGAGTCCCACCAACAGCGCACGAGGCTTCCCTTTTCTCCATACCAGCCTTTGTTCTCTCGTCTTTCTGATGCTTGCTGTTCTAACAGGTGTGAGGTGATATATCATTGTTTTTTTGTTCTTGAGTATGTTTTCATGTACATATTAGCCATTTATGTTCTTTAGAAAAGTGTCTAGGTCCTTTACCTATTTTCCAATTGGATTATTTGTGTTTTTTTTGTTTTGTTTTTGAGTTGTACGAATTCTTTATATATTTTAGATATTACATCTTATCAGACACATTGTTTGCAAAGACTTTTCCCTTTCTATAGATTGTCTTTTCACTTTGATAACCACTTCTTTTGTTGTGCAGAGGCTTTTGTTTTGAATGGTCTCACTTGTTCATTTTTATTTTGATGCTGGTTCTTTAGGTGTGATTTCCAGAAAATTTACCAGGACCCCTGTCAAAGAGATTTTTCCTATATTTTCTTTTAGGTGTTTTATGGTTTCTGGTCTTCATTTAAGGCATTCATCTGGCTCAAGTTAATTTGGTGAGGTGTAAGTTTAGGCTCTACCTTCATTCTTACATTGTTGTTCAATCACCCAGTCATGTCCGACTCCTTGCGACCCCATGGACTGCAGCACACCAGGATACTCTTGTGTGAATGCCCAATTTTCCTAACACCATTTATTGAAAAGACTGTCTTTTCTCCATTAAGTATTCTTGGTGCCCTTGCCAAATATTAGATGATTGAATGAGTATGAGTGTATTTCTGGATTCTTGATTCTGTTCCATTTGTCTATGTGTCTGTTTTTTGTTTTCAGTCTGTTTTTGTTTTGATTATTGTAGCTTTACAATATAGCCTGAAATCAGGAAATGTGATATCATCTACTTTGTTCTTTCTCAGGATTGCTTTGGTTATTCAAGTTTGTGTGTGTGTTTCACATAAATTTTGGGATTTTTTTCTACTTGTGTAAAAACTGCCATTGGAAAATTCATAAGAGTTGCATTGACTTTATAGATGGTTTTGGGTAGTATGGATATTTTAGCAATAATTCTTCTGATCCATGAACACTGGATATCTTTCCATTTATTTATATCTGATTTCCTCAATCAGTGGCTCATAGTTTTCATTACAGAGATCTATCACTTCCTTGGTTAAATTTATTCCTCTTTTATTGTTTTTGATGCTATTATAAATGAGATGGGTATGTCTTTTTCAGATAATTCACTGTTAATGTATAGAAATGTTACTGATTTTTATTTATGAATTTTGTATCCTGCAACTTTACTGAATTCATTGCTTAGATCTAACTTTTTTTGAAATCTTTAGGATTTTCTATATATGTAATGATGTCTTCTGAAAATAGAGACAATTTTACTTCTTTCCTTCAAATTCCGATACTTTTTCTTTTTCTTGACTAATTGCTCTGGTGGGGACTTCCAGTGTTATGTTGAATAGAAGTGGTAAGAGTGGGCATCCTTTTCTTGTGCCTGATCTCAGATAGAAAGCTTTCAACCTTTCACCACTGAAAATGATGTTAGCTTGTTATATATGACCTTTATTATGTTATGTTCCTTCTATACCTAATTTATTAAGAATTTTTTTTATCATGAATGTATGATGGCTTTTGTCAGATGTGTTTCCTGCACTTATAGAGATGATCATACGATTTTGTTTCCTTCATTCTCTTAATGTGATTATCACATTGACTGATTTACATGTGTTGAACCATTCTTGAATCCCAGGGATAAATGCTACTTGATCGTGGTGAATGTTCCTTTTAATGTGAGTTCAGTTTGCTAGTATCTTATTGAGATTTTAACGTCTGTATTCATCAGGGATATTGATCTGTAGTTTTCTGATAGTGTCCTTTTCTGGCTTTGGTATCAGGGTAATGCTGGGCTTGTAAAATGAGTTTGAGAATGTCTTCTCCTCTATGATTTTTGGAAGACTTTGAGAAAGACTGGAATTAATTTTTTAACGTTTGGTAAAATTTAGCAGTGAGGCTATTTGGTCTCAGGCTTTTCATCTTTGAGTGGTTTTTGGTTACTGACTTAATCTCTTTACTAGCAATTGGTCTGTTCAAATTTTTAGTTTTATCCTGATTCAGTCTTGGAAGTTTGTTTGCAAGATTTTTTTTCAGGTTGTCCAGCTTGTTGACATGTAGTTGTTCATAGTTGCATCTTATGATCTTTCATAAGATATCAACTGTAATGTCTCCTTTTTCAGGTTTGTTAATTTTATCTTTTCAAAAACCAAGTCTTAGTTTTTTTAATCTTTTCTTTTGTTTTCCTGCTATTTTATTTCTGTTTTGATTTTTATTTTCCTTCCTTCTGCTGACTCTGGGTTTTGGTTATTCTTTTTTTTCCTCTAGGTCTTTGAGACATAGAGTTAGGTTGCTAATTTGAGATCTTGCTTATTTCTTAATGTAGGTGTTTATTGCTATGGCCCTCTTAGAACTGCTTTTGCTGCATCCTATAAGTTTTGGTATGTCATGTCTCACTTTTGCTTGTGTCAAGACACTTTAATTTCCACTCTAATTTCTTCTTTGATTCATAGGTTTGGAAGAGTGTTTAAGTTCCAGTATTCCTGAAATATTTTCCAATTTTCCTCCTGTTATTAGTGTCTGGTTTCATACCATTGTTGTCAGAGAAGCCACCTGGGTATGACTTCAGTCTTCTTGAACTTGCTAGACTTATTTTGTGAACTAACATTTGGTCTATTTTAAAAAATGTTCCATGTGCACTGGGTATGAATGTATATTCTGCTGTTGTCAGATAAAGTGTTCTGTATATGTTATGTCCATTGGGTATGTCTACACTGTTAGCAGCTTTTGCTGGATTCCCTGGTGGCTCAGATGGTAAAGAATCTACCTGCAAATGTGGGAGATCCGGGTTCTATCCCTGGGTTAGGAAGATCCCCTGTAGAGGGCATGGCAATCCACTCCAGTATTCTTGCCTGGAGAACCCCAAGGACAGAGGAACCTGGTGGGCTCAGACACAACTGAAGTGATTTACTTATTGGGTCTATCAGATCAGTTCAGTTGTTTAGTCATGTCCGACTCTTCACGACCCCATGGATCACAGTACACCAGGCCTCCCTGTCCATCACCAACTCCTGGAGCCTACTCAAACTCATCTCCATTGAGTCGGTGATTTCATCCTCTGTCGTCTCCTTCTCCTGCCTTCAATCTTTCCCAGCATCAGGGTCTTTTCAAATGAGTCAGCTCTTTGCATCAGGTGGCCAAAGTATTGGAGTTTCAGCTTCAACATCAGTCCTTCCAATGAACACTCAGGACTGATTTCCTTTAGGATGGACTGGTTGGATCTCCTTGCAGTCCAAGGGACTTTCAGGAGTCTTCTCCAACACCACAGTTCAAAAGCATCAATTCTTCTGTGCTCAGCTTTCTTTTTAGTCCAACTCTCACATCCATACATGACCACTGGAAGAACCATGGCCTTGACTAGATGGACCTTTGTTGGCAAAGTAATGTCTCTGCTTTTGAATATGCTATCTAGGTTGGTCATAACTTTCCTTCCAAGGAGTAAGCGTCTTTTAATTTCATGGCTGCAGTCACCATCTGCAGTGATTTTGAAGCCCAATAAAATAAAGTCAGACACTGTTTCCCCTGTTTCCCCATCTATTTGTCATGAAGTGATGGGACCAGATACCATGATCTTAGTTTTCTGAATGTTGAGCTTTAAGCCAACTTTTTCACTCTCCTCTTTCCCCCTCTCAAGAGGCTCTTTAGTTCTTCACTTTCTGCCATAAGCATTGTGTCATCTGCATGTCTGAGGTTATTGATATTTTTCTGGGCAATCTTGATTCCAGCTTGTGCTTCTTCCAGCCCAGCATTTCTCATGATGTACTCTGCATATAAGTTAAATAAGCAGGGTGACAATATACAGCCTTCGTGTACTCCTTTTCCTATTTGGAACCAGTCTCTTATTCCATGTCCAGTTCTAACTGTTGCTTCCTGACCTGCATACAGATTTCTCAAGAGGCAGGTCAGGTGGTCTGGTATTCCCATCTCTTTAAGAATTTTCCACAGTTTGTGGTGATCCACACGTCAAAGGCTTTGGCATAGTCAATAAAGCAGAAGTAGATGTTTTTTTGGAACTCTCTTGGCTTTTTCAATGATCCAGCAGATGTTGGCAATTTGTCTCTGGTTCCTCTGCCTTTTCTAAAACCAGCCTTTTCTAAAACCTTTTCTAAGGTTCATGTATTACCAAGGCCTGGCTTGGAAAATTTTGAGCACTACTTTACTAGCATGTGAGATGAGTGGAATTATGTGGTAGTTCTTGCCTGGAGAATCCCATGGATGGAGGAGCCTGGTAGGCTACACTTGATGGGGTTGCAAAGAATCGGACACGACTGAGCGACTTCACTTCACTTGAGCATTCTTTGACATTGCCTTTCTTTGGGATTGGAATGAAAACTGACTTTTTCCAGTCCTGTGGCCACTGCTGAGTTTTCCAAATTTTCTGGCATATTGAGTGCAGCACTTTCACAGAATCATCTTTTAGGATTTGGAATAGTTCAACTGGAATTCCATCACCTCCACTAGCTTAGTTCATAGTGATGCTTCCTAAGGCCCACTTGACTTCACATTCTAGGATGTTTGGCCCTAGGTGAGTGATCACATCACTGTGGTTATCTGGGTCAAGAAGATTTTTTTTTGCTCAGTTCTTCTGTGTATTCTTGTCACCTCTTCTTAGTATCTTCTGCTTCTGTTAGGTCCATACCGTTTCTGTCCTTTGTTGTGCCCATTTTTACATGAAATGTCCCCTTGGTATCTCTAATTTTCTTGAAGAGAGCTCTAGTCTATCCCATTCTGTTGTTTTCCTCTATTTTTTTGCACTGATACCTGAGCAACGCTTTCTTATCTTTCCTTGCTATTCTTTGGAACTCTGCATTCAAATGGGTATATCTTTCCTTTTCTCCTTTGCTTTTTGCTTCTCTTCTTTTCTCAGCTATTTGTAAGGCCTCCTCAGACAGCCATTTTGTTTTTTTGCATTTCTTTTTCTTGAGGATGGTCTTGATCCCTGTCTCCTGTACAATGTCATGAACCTCCATTCATAGTTCATCAGGCACTCTGTCTATCAGATCTAGTCCCTTAAATTTATTTCTCACCTCCACTGTATAATTGTAAGGGATTTGATTTAGGTCATACCTGAATGGTCTAGTGGTTTTCCCTACTTTCTTCAATTTAAGCCTGAATTTGGCACAAAGGAGTTCATGATCTGAGCCACAGTCAGCTCCCAGTCTTGTTTTTGCTGACTGTATAGAGCTTCTCCATCTTCGGATGCAAAGAATATAATCTAGTCTGATTTCAGTATTGACCATGTAGTGATGTCCATGTGTAGAGTCTTCTCTTGTGTTGTTGGAAGAGGGTGTTTGCTATGACCAGTGCGTTCTCTTGGCAAAGCTTTATTAGTCTTTGCCCTGCTTCTTTCCGTACAATAAGGCCAAATTTGCCTGTTACTCCAGGTGTTTCTTGACTTCCTACTTTTGCATTCCAGTCCCCGATAATGACAAGGACATCTTTTTTGGGTATTAGTTCTAAAAGGTCTTGTAGGTCTTCATAGAACTGTTCAACTTCAGTTTCTTCAGCATTACTGGTTGGGGCATAGACTTGGTGATATTGAATGGTCTGCCTTAGAAACGAACAGAGATCATTCTGTCATTTTTGAGATTGCATCCAAGTACTGCATTTTGGATCCTTTTGTTGACTATGATGGCTATTCCGTTTGTTCTAAGGGATTCTTGCCCATAGTAGTAGATATAATGGTCATCTAAGTTAAATTCACCCATTCTAACCCACTTTAGTTCTATTGGGTCCATTTTAATGCTATTGGGTCAATAGCATTATTCAAATCTGCTGTTTCCTTATTGACTCTGGATGAACTATCCAGTGTTGAGAGTGGGGTATTAAGTTCCGCAATTATTATTATATTGCTGTTTATTTCTCCTTTTTACCTCTGTTAGGTTTTGCTTTATATGTTTAGGTACTCCCATGTTGGTTGCATAAATTTTTACAATTATTATCTTTGTCTCTTTTTAACACTTTAGTTTAAAGTCTATCTTGTCTGATATATCTACCTCTGTGTTTTTTGGTTAGCGTTTGCTTGAAATATCTCTTACATAGACTCTCAGTTTTTAAGGCTAAAGTGAACCTCTTGCAGGTAGAATATTGTTGGATTTTTTAAAAAATTTCATTCTGTCTTTTGATTGGAGAATTTAATTCCTTTATGTTTAAAATAATTATTAATAGTAAGGACTTACTATTTCCATTTTGTTAACTGTTTCCTGGCTGTTTGTAGATCTGTTGTTCCTTGCTTCTTATCCTTTTGTCTTTTTGTTTTGAGACCTTTTGGTATCAGTATGTTTTGACTTCTTTATCATGTTCTTTTGTCTGATTATGACAGGTTTTTCCCTTGTGATTACCATAGTGCTTTCATAAAATTTCTTAAAATTATAACACTGCATTTTAAGCTGATAAAAACTTCTGTAGCATTCCTAATGTTACACTTTCACTTCTCTTCCCTCTCACAATTTAGATTATTGATGTTACAGTTTATATATTTTTAAATATTGTGTAAACAATAACAGATTATTGTAGTTATTTTTTTTAAACTATATTTGTTTCTTTAACTTTTAAACAAGACTTGAATTATGGACCACCACTATCATATTACAAAATCTAACTTTGTGTATTTATCATTACTAGCAAGTTTTATTGTATCTTCTAGTGTTTTTAGTCTGTTAAATAGCATTCTTTTACTTTTATTCAGAGAACCCCTGTTAACATTTCTTGTCAGGTAGTTGATGAACTCCCTCAGTTTTTGTTAGGAAAGACTTTATATCTCCTCCTTTTCTGAAGGCCAGCTTTGCCAGGCATAGAATACTTTGTTGACAGTTGTTTTTTTTTTTTTATCCCCCCTTTCAATAATTTGAATATGTCATCCCGTTCTCTCCTGGCCTGAAAAACCTTATGGAGTTTTCCTTATATAAAACTTCTTTGTTTTCTCCTCCTCCTTTCAAAGTTTTTGTCTTTGACTATTGACAATTAAATTACAGCTTGGCGTTGCATTATTCATGTTCAATGCATATGGGTCTTCTGGGCATCATGCATTTGGATGTCCTCTTCTCTCCCCAGGTTAGGGAAGTTTTTAGTCATTATTGTTTTAAATATACTTTTTGTCCCTTTCTCTCTTTCTTTTTCCTCTGGAGTTCTCATAATGCACAGGGTTTCTTCACCATTTTTCATACTTTTTTTTCTTTTAGTCCTCTGACTGGATAAATTAAAACATCTTGTCTTCTAGGTTATAGATTCTTCTACACAGTGAAGTCTTCTTTTGAAGTTCTCCGTTGAGTTTTTCAATCCTGTTTTCTTCAGTCATTGTATATTTCAGTTCTAGGGTTTCTGTTTGTTTTCTTTTGATGGTTTCTAGTTCTCTGTTGAACTTTCCATTTTGTTCATGCATTGTTCTCCTAATTTCAGTTATCAGTGGGATCTGATCGTTCACTAAACTTTGAGGATTATTCTGAATTCTTTGTCTGACAGTTCATAGATCTCCGTTTCTCTAGGGTCAGTTATGATACCTGTATTGGTTTTCTTTGGTGGTGTCATGCTTGCTTGATTTTTTCATGATCCTTGATTCCTTATTTGTCCATCTGAGTAAGTGGGCTCCTCTTCCAGACTTTACAAGTTCCCTTTGGCAGAGACAGTTCTTCACCAGTCAGCTCAGTTTGGGTTTCTGGATATGTGTGCTGGAAATGTCCTTGGGTGGGTGAGACCTGCTGACAGGGTCTGTTTTTGGCTGAGACCACTGCCTGAGCTCTGAGATGGCAGAATTCTCAGGTGCCATTGCCTGAGAATTGGATGGGATTGCTGGCTTGGTTCCTTGCCCAAGCAAGTTTGATTTTCTGCCTAAGCAAGGTTGCAGGATGAGCTCTGTGATTGCTTCAGTTCTCTGGTCAGGTTTACTAGATGGTCAGGATTGGGTACACTACTCTACTCAGCAGCAGATGGGGCTATGAATTAGCATCCCTGCTCTGGTGGGGCAGCAGGATGGGCCCTGAGACCTGAATGGCTTACTCTTTGGGAGACTTGAATCAGGTAAGACTGCTCTGAATTCCCTGGCCAGATGGGGCCTGGTTTTGCTCTGTAGACAGGGAGAACTGCTGGTGTGTTTTCTGCTCAGGTGCCTCTAGAAGTCAGGTTGTTGGGTGAGCTATGCAGCTTCCCACGTGCTCTGGCTGGGTTCCCTGGTAGGGTGCGCTGAGGGCTTCCCAGGTGGTGCTAGTGGTAAAGAACCCAACTGCCATTGCAGGCGATGTAAGAGATGTGGGTTTGAACCGTTGGTCAGGAAGATCCCCTGGAGGAGGTCATGGAAACCCACTCGAGTATTCTTGCCTAGAGAACCCATGAACAGAGGAGCCGGGCAGTCTACAGTCCATAGGGTCACAAAGAGTCAGACATGATTGAAGCAACTTAGCATGCACGCACACATGGTGGGCTGAGGACTGTATCTAACCATGGGTGGGGCTACAAATTAGCTTCCTTTCCCAGGTAGAGTGGGAGACCCAGTTCTAAGGCCAACAAGGCTCTATGCAGATCATCTGCTCTGCCAGCCTAGTGTATTTTCTGCTTGAGGGTTGCTGGATTACACAGCTTCTGGGTGTTAACCTTCAGGCTTTCTGGTCAGAAGGGGCCAGGAACTACACTCAGCATTGAGTAGGGCTATGGATTAGCTCTCCTGCTTGGGAGAAGAGGGGAATCCTCTAAGCCCAGCAAGCCATTCTGGTCATGGTCTTGCCTCAAGCTGACCCACTCCCAGAGTTCCCTGGTCACTTGGTGCCACTGGCTTTTCTCTGCAGGTGATCAGCTCTGCCAGCCATACCCTCTGCTCTGCTTAAGTGTTGCTGAATTCTGGCTGCCTAGGTGTCTCTGATCAGGCTTTCTGAGGGGCTGGGAGCTCCACCCAGCAGTAGGCTGGGCCATGATTCAGCTACCCTGCCTGGGCCAGAGCACACCAGCCTCCAGGGCTGGCCAAGCTCTTTGTTTGAGAACTCAAATCAGTCAAGCCTGTGTCCTGCTGAGTTCCCTGATCAGACTGTGCCCACCTAGGCTCTGCAGATGAACAAAGCAGCTGCAGTGGTTGGGACTACTCCTTGGACACTGCTGGGAGGACTCACTCTGCTGGTTTTTGCTGGCCCCTCTCCACTTCTCATCACAATAAGATGCCCAGGGCTCAAGTCCTGCCGGTTCCGCTGCAGTCCCTGTGGTGCACAACCAGAGTGGGGGCTCCTAAGAAGGGACCCACAGTGGGAGCTGGTATGCACCCTAGGCTCTATTTTCTGCTGGGGAGCTATAGGCCCAGGGGCAATCTCTCCGCCTGATGCTGTACCAGCCTGGGGAGGGGGTGGTGTCACCAGCATGCAGCAGCTCCTCTTAGCACTTCTGGTGTGGCCTGTCTTGGTGTCTGGTACAGGGATTTTTTTGGTCTCACTCCTGTGTTCCAGGGTTTTCTCAGTGGTGACCTGCACACGAATACTTGTTAGTTGTTCTTGAGGGAGAGCGAAGGCCTATAGGAATGGCCTATGTCACCAGCTTGGTGATGCCACTGTCCTCTGTTGTCTCTTCTTATAAGAACACACACACAGATATATGGACTTCCCTGGTGGCTCAGAGGGTAAAGAACCCACTTGCAATGCAGGGTAACTGAGTTCAATCCTTTGGTTAGGAAGACCCCTGGAGAAGGGAATGGCAACCCACTCCAGTATTCTTGCCTGGAGAATCTCCATGGACAGAGGAGCCTGGCAGGCTATGGGCCATGGGGTCACAAAGAGTCAGACACGACTGAGCAATACTTTCACTTTCTTCACTTTTGCATATATATAATATTTTAAAATAGTAATTATGTATTAAACATATCTATCTAAATGTACATTTTTCAGTTCTGAGGATTTTTAAAAATTTATTTAATTCTTAAATGTTTTGGCCATGTGGCACAGCACGTGGGATCTTAGTTCTCTGACCAGGAATCGAACCTGTGCCCTATGCATTGGAAGCGTGTAGTCTTAACCACTGGACCATCGAGTAAGTCCCTAAGGACATTAATATTGTTGAATCAAGGTTCCACCTTATGACCACACTCATCTTTAATTACCCACCCCCCCCAAAGGCCTGATCTCCAAATTCAGCCACATTGGAGGTTGGGACTTTAATATATAAATTTGGGGGGAACACAAACATTTAGCCCACTGGAACAGGGCTTACTGACTTCATGTGGAGTGGCCATCTGGGTTGCTTCTTGAGGAACTCTCTATGATTATATTTTTAAGTCCTTCCTCTCAGGCCGGTTATTCTCTAGAAGGGCCTTTCTTTTCTTTCTTTTATAAAAAATATTTTATTTGTCTGCGCTGGGTCTCAGTTAAAGATCCTGGCACACAGGATCTTTAGTTGCAGCACGCAAACCCTTAGTTGCAGCATATGATATCCAGTTTCCTGATCAGGGATCGAGCCTGGACCCCCTGCATTGGGAGAATGGGGTCTTAGCCACTGTGACCACCAGTGAAGTCCCTGAAATTGCCTTTCAACATCTGGCCTGTGGGGGGGGAAAATCTTGCCAGCAGTCTGAAACCGAGCTGGGGAAGATGAGGGCAGTCTCAGTGCTATTTAGCATGCACGGGTTCCTTTCATCAGTCAGTCAGGTCAGTCACTCAGTCGTGTCCGACTCTGCGACCCCAGGGACTGTAGCATGCCAGGCTTCCCTGTCCATCACCAACTCCCGGAGCCTACTGAAACTCATGTCCATTGCATTGGTGATGCCATCCAACCATCTCATCCTCTGTTGTCCCCTTCTCCTCCCGCCTTCAATCTTTCCTAGCATCAGGGTGTTTTCCAATGGGTTGGTTCTTTGCGTCAGATGGCCAAAGTATTGGAGTTGCAGCTTCAGTATCAGTCCTTCCAATAACATTCAGGACTGATTTAATTTAGGATTGACTGGCTCTCCTTGCAGTCCAAGGGACTCTCAAGAGTCTTCCAACACCACAGTTCAAAAGCATCAATTCTTTGGTGCTCAGCTTTCTTTATAGTCGAACTCTCACATCCATACATGACTACTGGAAAAACCATAGCTTTGACTAGATGGACTTTTGTTGGCAAAGTAATGTCTCTGCTTTTCTTTTTCTAGCCATCAGGTAGATGCAAATAATCCTGGCTGTTGTCCCAGCACCCCAAGCATGCAGTGGTCTAAGACCCTAGATTCTTTACCACTGCACCAAGCTTGGAATTCTTCATGATGTGACTTGTTCCCAACCACATGTGTGCTGCCTCTGCCAGAGCAAGGCCAGGCCCCAGGCAGGTTGCTTCTTCCCTGATTCCTGGAAGTTGGGCTACAGATGAAGGATGGAAAGGCTTGGGGGTGACGGACCATGGGGAGGGACCCAGAAGCCTGCAGTGGATGACCAATGCTTAAAAAAAAAAAGCAAGCATATCTTAGTACTGAGTCAAGGTATGTGTGCAGCCCCTACTCTTCATCGATGATTCTAGCTATTGTGACAGTGAGAATAGAAAAGAACATGAAAGACCCGATGAAATAAAGTGTGGTGTCTGCAGCCAATGGGAATTTAGGTAGTCATTAAAAAGAATGAGATCGGGACTTCCTGATGGTCCAGTGGTTAGGACTTGGCCACGATCCGTGTGTACTGACACGGGAAGATGGTGGTGGTAGTTACATCTTGTGGAATGAAGACAGTTACAAGGTGACATGCGCTGTGTGACCATTTCGTGTAAAGCTGATTGGTTGTGTGCGGTCATGTGCGATTGCATGAAACGGCATTCATCACAGGGCTTACCGCTGTCTCTTGGTGAGATGTCAGGTTATTTTGTGCCTTTCTGTTTCATTTCAACCTGTTACAATGAGCATATATAATTTTGGGGACCGAAAAACAGCGATTTGCATTTAAATGGAAAGAGCAGCCTTCCTCTGGTCTGCGTTCTCCCTTGATGACATCATGACTTTCCACTTCCTGCACTTGGGAAAAACCTGGTTGGTGAAAGGAACCGGTTACAGGTTGTCTGTTGTGAGGCTGAGATAATATGAAAGCAGACTGGGTGCTCGATACTTGTTAGCGTTCTCTTTAAACATAAGCTGACTGGAAACATCTTCCCCCCTAAAAAGGGAAACATGGGGTGGAGTGAGAAAGGCCAAGTGGGTGCCTCGGGTTTGGATCTCCTAAATCCACTTAGTAACTGAGCTCTGGGTTGCGGTGCTGGGCTGCTCCATGGGCACCGTGCATGTGGCCGTATACACGATCTGTGGACACTCAGGGCTGGTGCTGATGGCACTGGGCAAGGTGGTGGCTCTGGAACTTCAGGCCCAGTGAGGCAGATACCAGCCCGTGTCCTCATTTATTAAAGGAGGGAGATGAGTATTGACCTTGAAGGTGACCTAGATAGCAAAGCAGCACGTGGCGGGGCTCAGATGTCAGTTACCCCACTTGGAGGAGTTTTCCAGGTGGACAGAAGGGTGTTCTAGGCTTGTCGAGTGACAGGGAGGAGATAAAGCTGTAATTTGGACATAAAAAAGTAGTTTTTTTCCCCTTGTTACAGGCTTATTGTTATTTGGTCACTAAGTCGTGTCCAACTCTTTGGGATCCCGCCAGGCTCTTCTGTCCATGGGACTCTCCAGGCAGGAATACTGGAGTGGGTTGCCATTTCCTTCTCCAGGGGATCTTCCCGACCCAAGGGATTGAACCTTCGTCTCCTGTATTGGCAGATGGATTCTTTACCACTGAGTCACAAGGAAGCTCCCTGTTACACATGTTATTTGTCTATGTTAAAATCAGTTTCTTTCAAAGGTCCATAAGCTCACGTTTTGGGGACAGCCATCACAGGATGAGACACAGAGGTACAGCTGGTACACATGCTGACGCACACAGGTGGCCCTGCTCGTCCTCCCTGGCCTCAAAGGTGGCCAGACTCCCTCAGGGGCTCCCTAAGTGGACATGGCTACCTGTGCACACACAGGAGAGACCACAGTCCACGCTGATGCTGGACAGCTTTCCAGGAAGCCCCCAGAATCACAGGGATACATGAAAATGCTTTTTGCTGTTGCAAAGTCTCAGCTAGCTTCTTGTCCCTCAAAGTATGGAGTTGACAACTTGTAACCCTGGACTTACATGAACGAGAGAGGACCAGTCAGAACATCCTCAGATAGAAGGCCTCAGAGCCCAGTGATGCTATTCTTCTGACACTGGCCTCTAGCAAAATTGAGAGATTCTAGCAAAAAAAAAAAAAATCAGGTTCTACTGCCAGCAGGTAAGAAACTCTCATGTTAGAATGGGCCAGATAGACTTCCCTGGTGGTCCAGTGGCTAAGATTCTGCACACCCAATGCAGGGGATCCAGGTTTGACTGATCAGGGAACTACATTCCACATGTTACAACTAAGAGTTTGCACACTGCAACTAAAGATTTTGCATGCTGCAAATAAGACCTGGTACAGCCAAATGAGTAATTAAATAGGTAAATACCAAAAAAAAAAAAAAAAAGGCAGGATACTGCACTTGTTAGATATTGGCTATAATAGCCGGTACTTGTAGTGTGTTTTATGTCCCACAGGCCTTGATCAAAGAAATAGACACGTGTGAGCTCATTTATTCTTGACAGCTACTGCACGAGGGAGAAACTGTTATCAGATCCATGTTACAGACAGGAAACTTGCTGAGGGGCAGTTTTCTTGCTCGAGGTCACACACCCATTGAGAAGCCACTTCACTGGAGTGAGGATGGTTTATACAGAGAATGTTGTGGTTTATGCAGCATCTTATCAAATGTGATCACATCAGAACATTGAGTTCATTCTGACGGGTGGGCAGTTCTCTCATTACAAATGAGGAGAGGGCAGCTCAAAAATAGGAGGGGACTTGCTCACCACTTCAGAGTTAATAGAGGAGCCCAGGTTTTCAGAACCTAGATCTTGAGCTGTTTTATTAGGTTAGGGGTCTAAGTTCTTTATGAACAAAATGGCTTTTTTTTTTTTTTTGGGTTGAGCCTTGCAAGTTGCAGAATTTTAGTTCCCCAACCAGGGATTGAACCCAGGCCCATGGCAAGTGAAAGTGCGGACTCCTAAATACTGGGCCAACAGGGAATTCCCCAAATTTCATTTTTAATTAGATGATAACCTTAAAAAATACCATAAAAATCTCTGGAAATGAAAAGCTGCAATTTGAAAGATGTCTTCATAGAACAAGTTTTGGCTTTTAAGTTGTACTTCTCAGGATTCTTCTGGGTCAGTAGGAATTTATTTCTTTAAAAGGAATCCACATTCATTCCCAAATCTGAGAAACAGTGAGTTCTACCAGGCTCTTTTACTTTGCAATAATGAATTTTTAAAATCTCATTTTTAATGCAAATAGATTTCAGTCTGTTTTTGATAAGGGCTTGATTTAAGAAAGTAAAAAAACTCCCCAAGTGATTTAACAAAAACTCAAGCCAAAAGCAGAGCTAGCTGACTGGGTTTGAGGTGGTTGCTAAGGAGCTGCTCAGTACAGATCAGACACACAAACTGCAGCTTTATAGGCTTCATGCTGAGGCTGAAGGCATCGCGCCTAGCTGCTGTTCCTTATGAGGCAGTCCATTCGACCAAGACCACACATCCCTAGAATGGCCAGGCACCAGAGATGCCAAGAACAGTCTTTGGAGGTCAGGGGAAGTCATTCTGCTTAAATGTGAGTGAACTTGAATTTCATGCTAACTAGAGCAGCTTATTTGTGACCTATCTGACATCCATTGTAGGTCTGCTTTAATTAGTAAAGAAAAGGACACACTGATTGGAAGTAAAGAGTGTCCACATTAAAAATAATGATTAAGTGCCCCCCTTCCCGTGATGCTCATGCAGGTCCTCCTTCAATGATAAGACTCCTTTCCCAGGTGTCCAGGCCATACTGACTGGCTGTGCACGTGCTGATCTGTTACTTCTAAAGACTGCACTGAAAACAATCCTTCTCTAGGTAGTTTCTCAGTTATCTGAGAGGCTGTCTCTGGGGCTAGTGTCCTCAGTTTGGCTCAAAACTGAGAAGTAGCTGAATTCCCTAAACGGCGCTCATGAAAAGCCTCTGCGGTTCCGCAGCGAGTTGACAAGGGAGCCGATGCCATTTGCCTGGTGGCATTTTAACAAGATGGCAAACAGCACCCAGGAGGAAATGGACAGTACCGGAGACAAGAAACCCAAGCCTGTAAACTCATGGCAAATGTCACCGTGTTTACAGGGAGAGGAGAGAAAAAGCCTTATGTGATTCTTCCTTGTGTGTTGAAGATTTTATTTTTCAAACATTTAGAGGCATCAACTCCCTTTACTCTTAACTTTTTGTAAAATGCCACTGAATCCCAGGGATGCAGGTTAAGCCATGCTCTTAAGAACAGACCCTCTCCAGGCTGAGTCTCCTTAATAGCTTACCTGGGAAGTCACAGAGAGGCAGTCCTAGAAGATGACGCTTTGAAAAAGCCAATCTTTCTCCTATTTTTAGATTTGGACCTGTTTCCAGTATTTTTTTAAACTTTCATATATGAGTTTAACTCTGACTTTTCTCCATTTAAAACTGAAAGAATTAAAATGCAGGGAAGAATGGCTGTGTCTTTGTGTCTTGACTTAGGGACACACAAGCTCAGACGTGCGTGCGGCAGACTGCCTGCTCAGGACAGACCAACGGGGATGCCAAATGCTTCTCTGGGCGAAAGTGCTGCCCACGGTGTTTAGCAGTTGTCAAGTGTGAGAAGTACAGGCAATCAAAATCCTGAAATAAATGGATGTCTGTAATGGCCCTTTGTAGATGGCAGCCAGTGAACTGAGAAAGGCTGGTTTCAAGCTTGAACCCTCACCTGTTCTCTCCCCATCACAGATATTTCAAACAGCAGCACAGGAACCACAATGACTGCCATTAAAACGAAAGCTCAGTTTTTAAACTAGTGCTGGAATGCGTACGTATTATAGCAACAGGACAGAGATCAACGTCTGACAGCTTTCACACGATCCCGACACAACTCTTTGTCTATACTCTACATAAATAACCTACCCCTAAGTTTACTCCTTAAGTGACATAGCCAGTTTTAGTTCATGAATCGTGGTGTCCAAATGAGTTGATTAACTTGCTTTTTGTCTCTTTGCCTGAGTCATGACGGTTAGGTCACTTGCAAGTCTCATGCAAAACCGAGAAACTAGATACAGGAGTTAAGCCTTGAAAACAGATGACATCTTGAGAACATGCAGGAGCGGGTGGTGTGGGGGGCTCTGAGTGTCCAGGCTCCATGGGCTTGGTCAGCAGAAGCCCGACCCAGCCCTGAGCAAGGTTTCCAGGCTTCAGGGCGAGGGGGAGCCTCCTGCCAGGGGCTCAGGGAGGTCCATTTGCTTTGCTCAGCCTCTGTGCTGAGTTTTCAAGACATCCTGGATTGGTTTCCTGCCAGGTAGGAGATGCCTCCAGGTGGACTGGTGTGGTGTTATTCTAGCGTCTTTACCATGTATGGACCTTGCAATCTGTAGCCAATCTTTCTGTAATAATTCCTGGTGCCGACCCCTGTGAAGAAGCAGAAAAAACAGAAGTCAGAGTCTCTATTAAGCTTAACTTTGCGTGTGTGCTAAGTCACTTGGTCATGTCTGACTCTCTGTGACCCAATGGACTATAGCCCACCAGGCTCCTCTGTCCATGGGTTTCTCCAGGCAAGAATGCTGGAGGGGGCTGCCATTTCCTCCTCCAGGGGATCTTCCTGACTTAGGGATCGAACCCGCATCTCTCATGTCTCTGGCATTGTTGGGCGGGTTCTTTACAACTGCTACCACCTGGGAAGCCCAAGTGTAACCTTAGTAGCTCAACAGCCAGCACATGAGTCCCTCTGAGTTGTCCTCCTTCAGCCTCCCACTCACTCACAGACCAAAGTCCATTCCAGATTGAATCTCATTTTAGTAAGTCTGGAACTGTTATAAATTCTGAACTCAAGTTGCATTAAAGCATAGAAACTGTATTTCAGAGCTGATGGGTTTACAACCCTGTGGGGACCACGCAGCACGGCTTTAGATGTTACAGGTGAATGGCGAGTGGTGGACCTAAAGTGTGTGATCTCCACACTCCGAGTGAAGCCAGACAGCGTCATGGTTTCCTGGGAGGCTGAACAAGAGGACAGGTGTGGGACGTGGGGTCTCTGCAGCCTCGATGCCCTGACCCAGAGAAGTGTCAGTGCCACTCCTCCAGAGCAACCATTTCTGCAAAACAATGTCAGTGACGTTAAATTAGTGGTACTTAATTTGCACCTTGTTTTATAGGTTTTGGGGGGTATTAATTTGGTGTATTTATTTTGATATACAAGCAATTTAAGCACCAGGAACTTACGCTGACTTTTTATTTGCCTACGTTTTAAGGAACATTAGCTGATTTAAGTCAACTACTAAAGGTCTGTAAACTTTTTCTTCTTGAAAAGGAATCTATATATTACTTCCATTTGAGAAAATTATTGTAAATGGTATCTCTCTAATAAAACACGAACACATATAAGAAGCTGAGCTCCCAGGAGGATAAAGTGTGGTTTATGCGGTATTATCTATATGCTGCTAAGTCGCTTCAGTCGTGTCCGACTCTGTGCGACCCCACAGACGGCAGCGCACCGGGCTCCTCCGTCCACGGGATTCTCTGGGCAAGAATACTGGTGTGGGTTGCCATTTCCTTCTCCAATTATCTATATGAGTGGTTAAGAGTATGGGCTTTTGATCAGTTAGACATGGGTTTAAGGCCTAGACCTGTCGTTTTAAGGGCTGTGGCTTTGGCCAATTATTTAATTTCCCTGAACCTACATTTTATCATCTGTAATAATGTACCTGTGTCTTAAGGATGGTGAATAGTAAATGAGATGGTCCTTGAGATGTGCTTAAGTCCAAGAGTCTGGAAAGAGTTGTTTCTTCTGAAACACTGGCTGCTGTTAGTATTTTAAAACTTCTAATGATCTGACAGCTGATGGTTTTTCTAGCTTCATTCTCCCTGGAAACACTATGCTTCAGCCTTGGGGAAGTTTTAAGTTCCCTGTATGTCTGGCTCTTTACCTATCTTCCAGGCTTGGCCCATGCTGTGCCCTCTAGCAAATGAATTAAACCCTGGGGAGGGACGTGGGATCCTCTGATCTGGAACTGGTTGGTCAGAGGCACACTGACAACCTAGACTTGCGATTCGCATCCAAAGTGGGGGTGGTCTTGGGGACCGAACATGTAACCTGTGGGGTCTGACACGATCTCCAGGGAGCTAGTGTGAGAACTGAGTTAACTGTAGGCCACCCAGCTGGTGCTACGGAATCACATGATGTGTGGGAAACACTACTTCTGCTGTCAGTAGTGTTGTGGTCTTACTCTGTGTAACGTAAAGGAAGACACTGGCATTCTTCTTTTCAGTGCTTTGCCCCACAGCTCTCACCACGGGGCACTGTGATGCTGGTTGACCTCCCCCTGTGGTGGAAGCTCTATGTATCTTGTTCGTCACTTTGTATTCCTAGTGATCAATATTGTGTGTGAAATCAGGCCACTGCTAGCCCTCTCCAGTCTAACCTCATTCTTTAGCCCAAACATTTGCTATTTAGGAACAGTCTCCCCATCGTGTTTTGTTTCCCATCCCTTTTCAAAATCTTTCAAGTATTATGAAAACCGAACTGAACTGATGTGATGGAGGTAACAACAGAATTGTCCTGTGGTAAGAGGTCACTGGAGAATTTCCCAGGATTACTGATATTGCGTCTTGTACAATTTCACCTTGTCTTTGTGTTCTAATCATCATTTCTGTTCAACACTGTGGTTTGGGGTAGAGCTGGGGGAAGACAGAAGCATGAACAAATAATGGGTCAGGCTGCTCAGACCCACTGGATCCAGGAAGACATCTCATACCTCTCAGAGGGTAGGTGCGTGCGTGCTAAGTCACTTCAGTCCTGTCCAACTCTGTAATCCCATGGGCCATGGCCCGCCAGGATCCTCTGTCCATGGGATTCTCCAGGTGAGAATACTGGAGTGGGTTGCCATGCCCTCCTTCAGGGGATCTTCCTGACCCAGGGATCGAACTCAAGTCTCTTATGTCTCCTACACTGGCAGTCGGGTTCTTTACCACTAGCGCCACCTGGGAAGTCCCCCTCAGAGGGTATAACCACTTTAGTGTTTGCATTATCTCCTGAAGTTCTGTATCTGTAAGCAGGTCCTATGTCCCAGCAATCACATTCCCAGAGTGAAAAGAGAAACAAATGCTTATAGCCAACAAAAGACAGGATACTCATAACATCCAAAACAGGAAATAATCCAAATATCGATCAATAGTAGAATGGATAGAGTACAGGATGTTCACACAATGGAATACTAATAGGGCAACAGGAAAGCAGGAACTAGAGCTACCTCCAACACCATGGACGAATCTCGCAGATCTAATTTTGCACAAAAGAAACTAGATATATGAGTCCATCAATGAAAAGTTCAGAAACAGACAAGACTAATTTTATGGTGATAAAGGTCAGAATACTGGTTATATTTGGAAGACAATAAGGATTGACAGATGGAACAAGGGAGTGTTCTGGAATGCTGAAAATGGTGTATCTTGATCTGGGTTAGAAGTTATTTAATACATGGGAACTTACACATACACACAAATTACATGGTATACTGAAAACACTGTACTTTATTCATGTACATACATTATAGTTCAATTAAAAAAAAATCCCATGAGGGTGTATATCCATTTAATAGATGTTCCATGAGTTTTGACAGCTCTGTTTATATAAAGAATTCAACAAAATAAGGAAAAAGGATGAGAGGTAGGTGGCTAAGAAACCATTACCAGAGGGATCAGTGTATCACAGAAATGTCTCTGAAGTCATCAACGCAGAGCTTTCTATTTCTAGAATTCTAGAAACACACAAACATGCTAGAAATGACTTTTGTCATCCTTTCTTCCACTTTAAAGTTTGCATTCAAACTGAACTTTGCTCTGTGACATGACAGCGTTTGGCAGAGGCACCCTAAGATTAAAACGAGCTTTTCCTCACTTCAGCTGCAAAGCACAGACTGTAGCATAAATTAAGGATTCTGATCAGAAAAATGACATGACTGACTTACCTTTGAAAGAGATGGCTCTGAATGCTATTTTGAGAACAGAAGCAAAGTTCCAGGAGGGCAGGGTTTTGCCTGCAGAATTGCTAGTACCCGGAGCAATGCCTGCACGTATTGTTCAGTAAGTAAGTAACCATGGGCAGGGGGCAGCTTCCCTGGTGGCTCAGATAGTAAAACAATCTCCTGCAATGCAGGAGACCAGGGTTCAATCCGTGGGTCGCAAAGATCCCCTGGAGGAGGAAATGGCAACCCACTCTAGTATTCTTTCCTGGGAAATTCCATGGACAGAGAAGCCTGGTGGGCTACAGCCCATGGGGCCGCAGAGAGTTGGACACGACTGAACGACTGAACTGAACCGAACTGAGCGACTAAGCACGCATACACACAACCAAGGGCAGAAACAGGGAGACCAGTTAAGAAGCTATTGCAACAATCCAGGTAGGAGATGGAGGTGCCTCAAAGCAGAATCATAGTGGTGAAGAGTGGCTGGAATCTTGAAATACTTAAAAGGGAGAGTTAGAAGAATCTGCTGATGGATGTGAAGAGAGGGGCCTAAGATGACTCTAAGGTTTTTGGCTGAGTAAGGATAGATTTGGAGAAAGAATGAATTGCCAGTTAGTGAGACTGAAAGATGCTGGGAGAAGTGGCGGGGAGGACACCAGGAGCTTGGCTTTGGCCGTGCTGCAGGTGAAACGGCTGTTAAGACATTCAAGTGGGGATGCTGAGTGATATGTGATGGTTCTGGAAGCCTTTCTTGCTCTTAGATGGTCTCTTTTCATGAATGTTCTTTTGGAAAGAAATTAATTTTCCTTTTTTCTTAATTGAAGTATACTAGTTGCACACGTACAACAGAGTGACTCAAAATTCTTAAACCGTACTCTATTTACAGTTATGATAAAATATTGCCTATATGCCCTGTGCTATACAATATATCCTTTTGGCTTATTTATTCCATACGTGGTGCTTTGTGCCTCTTAGTTCCCTACCCCTACTTTGCCTCTCCCCAGTGGTGACCACTAGGGTGTTCTCTGTATCTGTGAGTCTGTTAGAAAGAAATTTCTGGCTGGGGCAGGTAGCTTATGAGGGAGTTGCCTAAGGATGAAGCAGGTGGGTGGAGGCTGGCAGAGTGGGCAGCTGAAGACAACCTGGGTCCTTTTTGATGCTGTTGAATCATGAAGTAGCCAATCTTAAAGCTGCTTACCTAGGAAGCTGTTGTGAAAAATGTTTTCTGTTTGGTGTAAGCCATTTTGTTTGGTACTTTGGCGCACTGTAATAATACATGAGATAAACATCATTTTAACCATTTTTAACTGTACAGTTTACTGGGATTAAGGAGCTTCATACTGTTGTTCAACCCTCACCACCATCCAGTCTACAGCAGTAAAACTGAAAGTCTATATCTATTAAACAGTAGCTCCCTGATTTATACAATTATTCAGTTCAGTTCAGTTCAGTCGCTCAGTTGTGTCTGACTCCTTGAGACCCCATGAATCACAGCACGCCAGGCCTCCCTGTCCATCACCAACTCCCGGAGTTCACTCAGACTCACGTCCATTGAGTCAGTGATGCCATCCAGCCATCTCATCCTCTGTCGTCCCCTTCTCCTCCTGCCCCCAATCCCTCCCAGCATCAGGGTCTTTTCGAATGAGTCAACTCTTCCCATGAGGTGGCCAAAGTACTGGAGTTTCAGCTTCAGCATCATTCCCTCCAAAGAAATCCAAGGGCTGATCTGCTTCAGAATGGACTGGTTGGATCTCCTTGCAGTCCAAGGGACTCTCAAGAGTCTTCTCCAACACTACAGTTCAAAAGCATCAATTCTTTGGCACTCAGCCTTCTTCACAGTCCAACTCTCACATCCATACATGACCACAGGAAAAACCATAGCCTTGACTAGACGGACCTTTGTTGGCAAAGTAATGTCTCTGCTTTTCAATATGCTATCTAGGTTGGTCATAACTTTCCTTCCAAGGAGTAAGCGTCTTTTAATTTCATGGCTGCAGTCACCATCTGCAGTGATTTTGGAGCCCAAAAAAAGTCTGACACTGTTTCCCCATCTATTTCCCACGAAGTGATGGGACCAGATACCATGATCTTCGTTTTCTGAATGTTGAGCTTTAAGCCAACTTTTTCTCTCTCCACTTTCACTTTCATCAAGAGGCTTTTGAGTTCCTCTTCACTTTCTGCCATAAGGGTGGTGTCATCTGCATATCTGAGGTGATTGATATTTCTCCCGGCAATCTTGATTCCAGCTTGTGCTTCTTCCAGCCCAGCGTTTCTCATGATGTACTCTGCATAGAAGTTAAATAAGCAAGGTGACAATATACAGCCTTGATGTACTCCTTTTCCTATTTGGAACCAGTCTGTTGTTCCATGTCCAGTTCTAACTGTTGCTTCCTGACCTGCATATAGGTTTCTCAAGAGGCAGGTCAGGTGGTCTGGTATTCCCATCTCTTGAAGAATTTTCCACAGTTTATGGTGATCCACACAGTCAAAGGCTTTGGCATAGTCAAGAAAGCAGAAATAGATGTTTTTCTGGAACTCTCTTGCTTTTTCCATGATCCAGCGAATGTTGGCAATTTGATCTCTGGTTCCTCTGCCTTTTCTAAAACCAGCTTGAACATCAGGAAGTTCACGGTTCACATATTGCTGAAGCCTGGCTTGGAGAATTTTGAGCATTACTTTATAGCATGTGACATGAGTGCAATTGTGCGGTAGTTTGAGCATTCTTTGGCATTGCCTTTCTTTGGGATTGGAATGAAAACTGACCTTTTCCAGTCCTGTGGCCACTGCTGAGTTTTCCAAATTTGCTGGCATATTGAGTGCAGCACTTTTACAGCATCATCTTTCAGGATTTGAAATAGCTCCACTGGAATTCCATCACCTCCACTAGCTTTGTTCGTAGTGATGCTTTCTAAGGCCCACTTGACTTCACATTCCAGGATGTCTGGCTCTAGGTCAGTGATCACACCATTGTGATTATCTGGGTTGTGAAGATCGTTTTTGTACAGTTCTTCTGTGTATTCTTGTCACCTCTTCTTAATATCTTCTGCTTCTGTTAGGTCCATACCATTTCTGTCCTTTATTGAGCCCATCTTTGCATGAAATGTTCCCTTGGTATCTCTAATTTTCTTGAAGAGATCTCTAGTCTTTCCCATTCTGTTGTTTTCCTCTATTTCTTTGCATTGATCGCTGAGGAAGGCTTTCTTGTCTCTTCTTGCTAGTCTTTGGAACTCTGCATTCAGGTGCTTATATCTTTCCTTTTCTCCTTTGCTTTTTGGTTCTCTTCTTTTCACAGCTATTTGTAAGGCCTCCCCAGACAGCCATTTTGCTTTTTTTGCATTTCTTTTCCATGAGGATGGTCTTGATCCCTGTCTCCTGTACAATGTCACGAACCTCTGTCCATAGTTCATCAGGCACTCTATCAGATCTAGGCCCTTAAATCTATTTCTCACTTCCAGTGTATAATCATAAGGGATTTGATTTAGGTCATACCTGAATGGTCTAGTGGTTTTCCCTACTTTCTTCAATTTAAGTCTGAATTTGGTAATAAGGAGTTCATGATCTGAGCCACAGTCAGCTCCTGGTCTTGTTTTTGTTGACTGTGTAGAGCTTCCCCTAAAATTTTCAGAAATATAACTGGATATTTTAGAAAACTGAAGTACAGTTAATTTATAGTTTGTGTTAGTCTCAAGTATCCAGTGAAGTGATTCAGTTATATAGACACACATACAGATGTTGAGTACAGTTCCCTGTGAGGTACAGTTGGTCCTTGTTGGACAGCTCTCTTATATAGTGTGTATCTGTTAATCCCATATTCCTACTTTATCCCTTCCCCACTTAGTAACCACACATTTGTTTTCTCTGAAATAGTTCATTTGTATCATTTTTTAAAATCGCACATGGACGTGCTGTCTCTTTCCGATCTCACTTAGGATGATCATCTACATAGGTCCATGCATGTTGCTGCAAATGGCAGTATTTCATTCTCTTTATGGCTGATATTCTACTGTATGTATGTGAGTGACTGTGTATTTGTACACACACAGACACACTCCCCATACGTCCATCTGTCAACACACATTTGGGTTGCTTCTATGTCTTGGCTATTGTAAACAGTGCTCCAGTGAATACTGGGCTGCATGTATCTTTTCAAATTAGTTTTCTCTAGATATACACCCAGGAGTGGGACTGAAGGATCATATGGTAACTCTAGTTTTAGTTTTTTAAGGAACCCCCATATTGTTCTCCAGAGTGGCTGCACCAACTTACATTCCCACCAGCAGTGTAGGAGGGTTCCCTTTTCTCCACATCCTCTCCAGCATTCATTATTTGTAGACTTTTTAATGATGGCTATTCTGACTGGTGTGAGGTTAGCTTTTTATACTTCTAATTTTACAAAACAGATGTCATTTCCCATGGGCTTAAGACAAACAACAAAAGTAGAGGCGATAGTAGACTGAACATCCAAATACCCAGCACCCAGCTTCAACAGTGATCAACCCCTCCATCAGGCTTCTGTTGCTTCTAGCTTCCTACCTACATGAAGTCACAAGATAGATTCAATGTTTCCTTTTGATTCTGCTCAGCTCAGTCACTGGAATCAAGTTTAAATCTCCTCTTTCAAATGACGGTAATCTTTACCATCTTCTTTACCAGTTATGGAGAAGGAAACGGCAACCCACTCCAGTATTCATGCCTGGAAAATCCCATGGACAGAGGAGCCTGATGGGCTATAGTCCATGGGGTCGCAAAGAGTCGGACACGACTGAGCGACTTCTGTGTGTGTGTGTTACCAGTTATAACCAGATTGAGGGCTCCCCAGGTGGCACTGGTGGTAAAGAATGTGCCTGCCAGTGCAGGAGACGTAAGAGATGCAGGTTCGATCCCTGAGTCGGGAAGATCCGCTGGATGACGGCATGGCAATCCACTCCTGTACTCATGCCTGAAGAATCCCATGGACAGAGGAGTCCGGTGGGCTACAGTTCACCAGACTGAAGATGTGCAGCTGGTCAGAGAGCTTTACTTCCCCAAGCATGCCCCAGCCTACATCTGTCTACCATAAATAGCTGTAGAGGTGACGGAGAAGCTGCTCCTTACACATAGTACAGGATTCAACAACCCCTGGACAACCACAAAGTTCCACGATCTGGCGCACTCCAAGTGTGCTGGTCAATGAACAGCTTTACTGAAGTACAACTCAGCACTCCTCAGTTAAGAGTCCCACTGAGGGACTCCCCTGGGGTCCAGTGGTTGAGAATCCATCTTCCAATGCAGGGGATGTGGGTTGGATCCCTGGTCAGGGAACTAAGATCCCACATGCCATGGTGCAACTAAGCCTGCGTGCCATAACGAGAGAGAAGCCCTCGCTGTAACTGAGACCCCACGCAACAACAACAAAAGTCCCACTGAGCATACAGACTCCCCAGTTCCAACTTCTGCCCTAATACAGAAGATGGGGCCTGGAAACCATTACCACCTTGAGGGAGGAGAGGCATTCGGGCTTTGCTTGCTATGTACCTTTTTGAAGGAAAGGCACATTTTCACAGAGAAGGCAATGGCAACCCACTCCAGTGTTCTGGCCTGGAAAATCCCATGGATGGAGGAGCCTGGTGGGCTGCTGTCTATAGCACTGCACAGAGTCGGACACGACTGAAGTGACTTAGCAGCAGCAGCACATTTCAAGCTCCGATCCTTATTTTCAGTAACATCAGTAGCACTGAGACGGGAAGCCTACTTCTGGCCCACCAGGGAAGCTGTCAGTATTTTGGGAAGAGAAGTTTGACCTTTAGCCAGCCTGGACTCTCACCTCTTACTTAAACAAAAATATTCCCTATTTGTATCTCTCTGTGCCTCCTGTTTCTTGAAAGAAAGATTTTCCTCTGTTTCTACCCTCTGCAGAACGGGCTGGCAAAAGTATTAGCATTCTCAGCCAGCTTAGAAGGGAAAACGCACCATCACTGCGGTGGGTGGAGGCCACGCTCTGCCCCTTCTGCTCTCCTTGGTTAGCAAGGCTCCTCGTCACAGTAACTTTCCTCTTGCGAGACAGCCAAGAAAAAGCAATTACATCTCACAGCTGACGTCAGCCGAGCTCCTGGACTGACGTGGGCAGCTGTCTCACAGGCTTCTGCCCTTGAGGACAGACAGGCAACGGGCTGTCTCCAAAGTAAGCGAGTTCTCTACCCGGTGGCCTGCGTGCGGCTCTGCCAGTCCCTGGGCTGGGGGGTGAGCAGAGGTGACCTCTGTGCAGCTGTCCTCAGGGAGCCTGGCTGACAGAGCCCACAGCTGGCAGCAGAGCCTCGAGGACAGGGAGGAGGGGGCAGTCCACGAACTGGAGGCATCTCCCCCAGCTTTACTGGGAGCTGGGTGCTCTTGGCAGTCGGCCTTGGAGCAGTAAGCCCAGAGGCCACAATGCAGAAACAGCTTTCCCACCAAGTACTGACCTGACCGCCCTCTGCTCCTTTCGTCCCACCCAGAGCCAGCAGTGTCCTTTGATTAAACCCTCAGCCTGGGGCTGCAGGGGCTTCCCAGGTGGTGCAGTGGTAAATAATCTGCTTGCTGATGCAGGAGACATAGGCTTGATTCCTGGGTTGGGAGGATCCCCTGGAGAAGGAAATGACACCAGATGCCTTCGAGGCTCCAGCCCCTCAAGGTGGATAAAAATGCCTCTGCTTCCATATCACCTCTCCCTTTCTTTGAAAGATGGGCACCATTTTAGCTTAACACGGTTTCAGCTACTTTAAGTGTTGATGAAAGAGAGGAAATTACCCAAAATGTACAGGCCAACTGCCTCAGCCACTGGTCACAGAGCAGCTTAACTGTGAGCTGATCAGTGCTGTTTAATAAAGGGGGAGGGAGGGAATCACACAGCCGTAAAAAGGTGAAATCAAAGATGAAAATGGAACAAACCTGTTTACTCAAATTCTGTGCTATGTGTGCTCAGTCGTGTCTGACTCTCTACGACCCCAGAGACTGTAGCCCGCCAGGCTCCTCGGTCCATGGGATTCTCCGGGCAAGAATACTGGAGTGGGTTGCCATTCCCTTCTCCAGGGGCTCTTCCCGACCCAGGGACTGAACCCGAGTCTCCTGCATTGGCAGGCAGATTCTTTACCACTAGCACCACCAGGTAAAGCCCTTAAATTCTACTGATATGCATTAGAAAAAAAAATGCATTCTATTTTTACATAAATAGAGGAAGCAGGCAAAAGAAGTCAACTAATCAAGGTGATACCTGATTAGACTGCAACACTCTGCTTCTCCACGTTACTACAGCCCTTTCTCTCTAAGGGTAAATCCAATACCAGAGTGAAGCTTAGAAGATGAAAATAAACACATTTTTCCTTTAAAAGAGAAAATAAGTCAGAAGCAGGAAATGAGCCTCAACCCCGCTTGTCAGAATCACAATCAGTTACACAATCACAATTCTGACTAACTCCATCTCAAAATAAAAGCAGCAACAAATGTAGAGCCGAGTGACTGTAGAGTACAAAGCTAGAGGAGGGCCGCTCTGTTTGGAGCCCTTACATCCACACCAGGCACGCACGCTAGATGCTCGACACACACCAACGAGACTGAGATTACTATCCTGGGAAGCACGAGAGATGCAGAAAGCATCCTAACTCAAGATCACACAACTGGGAAGTACAGGAACCACAATTCAGAGCCAGCTTGACTCCATGGCATGTTCCCAAGGAGCCCAGGCGCCTGTGTTGTGGGGGATGCCGACCCTGCTTCCCTTGCGCTCGGCTGTGAATATCTCGTCAGCCCTGATAACAGCACATTCATTTTTATTCCAGCATGGAAAGGACGGCTGACCTGTCGCAATCACCTTACCTTCTCTGTGTCCAGTTTCTCGCTGTCCTCTGTTTGATAAGGTCGCCATGTTTGTTTTATATAGTGGTTTATTTCCATTTCACTAACAAGGGCTCAGCAAAAAACAGAATAATCACATACAGGGTTCTGGTAACATAGTTCTGTACTGCCTGCCCGTGTTAACAGACGTGGCTCGTACACATGTGAGAGCTCCTGGGAAGGGTGCACTGTTGAAATAACTTGACAAATGTGGTCACCCTTTTTAAAATGAAGACACATATGATATAGAGGTTTGGGGGAAGAAAGCAACAAAGATGGAACACTGATGGGAACTAGACGCTACTGGAGGAGGAGACCAGGCAGGAGTGTGTGCTGAGTCGCTTCAGTTGTGTCCAACTCTTTGAGACCCCCATGGACTGTAGCCTGCCAGGCTCCTCCGTCCACAGGATTCTCCAGGCAAGAATACTGCAGTGGGTTGCCATTCCCTTCTCCAGGGGATCTTCCCGACCTAGGGAATGAACCCGCATCTCTGAAGTTTTCTTGCATTGGCAGGTGGGTTTTTTACCACTAACACCACCTGGGGAAGCCCTAGGAGTATTTAAGCTTATAAAAGAGGTGACTTCAGGCTTATGGCAGACTAAATGGCTAGGACCAACTTTTTAGCTGCAGATAATTAAAAAATGTACACAAAACTAAAAATGCTTCCACTAGAAAAATACCCAACAGCTATTGATGATCAGGCAGGAAATAGGGAGAATACGTGAGCTCTGAGAAGGGAGTAGAGCCTTTTCTGCTTCAGGGGAGTAGAGCCTTTTCTGCCTCAGTGGTGATGCCAACCCAGAAAGGGCAGCTGGATCCACAAAGGCCGGCTGAAGGCAAGTCGAATGGGAGGAGGCACATGGCTACCAGAGGCATCAGCTGCAACACCCTGTATCTCTCTTCCCTCTACGAAGAGCTGTCTCTACGGTACAAGGAAGGTGAGGAGCGCCCATCATCGAGGTCTTGAAGTATTCCTGAGAGCAAATTCTCTCATAAAAAGCTCAGCAAATAATAAAACAGTGAGGTAGGTACAAATCAAGACAAGACAACAAAAGGAAAGAGACTGCAGAGACTCTACATTTGAAATTATCTGACACAGATTGTAGAAAAGTTCTGCTTACTACATACATGGAGATAGATGTCGGAGTTAAGAATGTTTAAAAGCTACAAGAAACTACAAAACATGATGTAACAGAGTTGAAAAAGATACCAGAAATCAGAGAATTAAGAACTAAGGCATCAATGGATGAGTTTAATGGTAGGTTAGACTTAATTAGTAAAGTGGAGAATGAAATGGCAACCCACTCCAGTATTCTTGCCTAGAACTTCCCATGGACAGAGGACCCTGGTGGGCTACAGGCCATGAGGCTGCAAGAGTCTGACAAGACTTAACTTTATACTGTTTTTGCTTAGTCACTAAGTCAGAAGAAACTTCAACAACAAAGCATGGAGAATTTAGAGAACTGGGTGGGGGTACAGGACATGAGACACAGTAGATACAGTGAGTAGGTCTGACATGTTTAGCTGGAGTCCCAGGATGTTGAGGGGGGCGGGGTGGGGACAGTGGGATAGAATCAGAGAATGAAAATTACTTGGAACTTAAAAAGTCAACCACCAATTAAAGAAACTCAGTGAAACCTAAGCCATCCTAAGAAGATGAAATGCATATCTAGAATCATAGTAAAACTAGAGAAAATAAAGACAATCTAAAAATAAAGATACTTAAAAAATCATAAAAGCAGCCAGAGAAGATCCTCAAAGACAGACATCTGACTGCAGAAGATAGTGGGAAGACAGCTTCAAGGAACTGAAAGAAAATGCAAGCCCTATGCTATACTCACTGAAACTTACTTCAAGAATAACCAGAATACAATATTTCATACAATTAAAATTAGAATAATTTGCTACCAGAAGAACTTTACTAAAATAAATTCTTTAGGTATAAAGAAATCAATATTGGCAAATTACCCAAATGAATACTCCTCAGTAGTATAACAAGTAAATTGTGATATATCTACATCATCAGATCAGATCAGTCGCTCAGTCGTGTCCAACTCTTTGCGACCCCATGAATCACAGCACGCCAGGCCTCCCTGTCCATCACCAACTCCTGGAGTTCACTCAGACTCACGTCCATCGAGTCAGTGATGCCATGCAGCCATCTCATATATCTACATCATGGAATCCTATATATCAATGAAGGTGAATAAACTACTCTTAGATGCAGCAAGGACTGAAGAACAAAGAAAGTGGTAAATACACTAAATGAATATTGACTGTACCTAACAGTAATTATAACAGTAGTAATAATATCTTGTAGATTTTTTAAAAAATATATCTCATACACAGACACTGCAGAAAAAAGAACATCTGAATAGCCAATAAGCTTACGAAAAGGTAGTCAACTTCATTAGTCATCAGGGAATGTAAATTAAAACTATGAAGTTTTAAACACATCATATTGAACAACTGACATTCTAATACAAGTGAAAAATGTTAGCACTTTGGAAAACTACTTTGCAGATTCTTATAGTTGAACATATATATTCCCTGAAATCCAACAATGTCTTTCCTGGGTATATATTCCAAACGGATGTGTGTTTATGGGCCACCCCAACTGGAAAATAACCAAATATCCAGCAAGAGTAAGACAGGTAAATTGTGAGATATTTGTATAATGGAATCCTGCCAATTCAAATCAATGAAAATGAATGAACGCAGCCACATACCATGTGACCCAATCTCACAATGCTGCACCAAAATAACCAGAACAAAAATGCACCAAAATTATCTCACTTATCTAAAATTAAACACAAAACTATACATATATATAAATGATTCATAATTACGGAATAGAATATAAAGAAACATCCAAGAAAATAGGAAAAAAGAGGCTCCTGGGGGAAGGAGGAAAGCAAGGCAAGAGAGGGGGATTAAGACTGGGTGGGGTTAACAAGGGTATTGGATGTTGGTTCTGTTCTTGACCTAAATGAGGATTGGTTAAACAATTCATTTTTTAGCACTTAATGAACTTTGCTGTCTACTTATTACAGCTTACTGTCAACTTTTAAAAATGAAAAAGAGAGATAAGATTAAGTTATTTGACCTACATGAATGCTTATTTAAAGGGGGAAATAAATCAATCTTTCATGCATATGAAAATGGGGAAACTTGGGTTAGAGATTCCAACTGGACATAGAAAAAACATGAAATTTGCAATGTGACTTAATAAATGTTTGATCAATTAAACAATTTCTTCCTCTTTTGAGTATATACTGGGTTTTATCTCCTGGACTTCTTAAAGGCAAGAAAAACTCTGGCCTAATAATAACAGTAGGTGCCCAATATGCTACTGAAGAAAAGTGGAAAAATAACTCCAGAAAGAATGAAGAGATGGAGCCAAAGCAAAAACACCACCCAGTTGTGGATGTACTGGTGATGGAAGGACAGTCTAATGCCATAAAGAAAATATTGAATAGGAACCTGGAATGTTAGGTCCATGAATCAAGGTAAATTGGAAGTGGTCAAACAGGAGATGGCAGGAGTAAACATCAACACTTTAGGCATCAGTGAACTAAAATGGATTGGAATGGGTGAATTTAACTCAGATGACCATTATATCTACTACTGTGGGCAAGAATCCCTTAGAAGAAATGGAGGAGACTTTATAGCAAAGAGTTCGAAATGCAGTACTTGGGTACAATCTCAAAAATGACAGAATGATCTCTGTTCATTTCCAAGGCAAACCATTCAATATCACAGTAATCCAAGTCTATGCCCCAACCAGTAATGCTGAAGAAGCTGAAGTTGAACAGGTTATGAAGACCTTCAAGACCTTCTAGAACTAACACACCAAAAGATGTCCTTATAGGGGACTGGAATGCAAAAGTAGGAAGAAAAGAGATACCTGCAGTAATAGGCAAATTAGGCCTTGGAGTACAAAATAAAGTAGGACAAAGGCTAACAGAGTTTTGTCAAGAGAACACACTGGTCATAGCGAACACCTTCTTCCAATAACATAAGAGAAGACTCTACACATGGACATCACTGGATCGTCAATACTGAAATCAGACTGATTATATTTTTTGCAGCCAAAGATGGAGAGGCTCTATACAATCAGCAAAAACAAGACCTTGAGCTGACTGTGGCTCAGATCATGAACTCCTTAGTGCCAAATTCAGACTTAAATGGAAGAAAGTAAGGAAAACCACTAGACCATTCAAGTATGACCTAAATCAAATCCCTTATGATTATACACTGGAAGTGACAAATAGATCCAAAGAATTAGCTCTAGTAGACAGAGTGCCTGAAGAACTATGGACAGAGGTTCATGACAAGACCATCCCCAAGAAAAATAAATGCAAAAAGGCAAAACGGTCGTCTGAGGAGGCCTTACAAATGGCTGAGAAAAAAAGAGAAGTGAAAGGCAAAGGAGAAGAGGAAAGATATATCCATTTGAATGCAGAGTTCTAAAGAATAGCAAGGAGAGAAAAGAAAGCCTTCCTCAGTGATCAGTGCAAAGAAATAGAGGAAAACAATAGAATGGGAAAGACTAGAGAGCTCTTCTCTTCATGCAAAGATGGGCTCAATAAAGGACAGAAATGGAATGGACCTAACAGAAGCAGAAGATACTAAGAAGACGTGGCAAGAATACACAGAAGAACTATACAAAAAAGATCTTTATAACCCAGATAACCACAATGGTGTGATCACTCAACTAGAGCCAGACATCCTAGAATGTGAAGTCAAGTGGGCCTTAGGAAGCATCACTATGAACCAAGCTAGTGGAGGTGATGGAATTCCAGCTGAGCTATTCCAAATCCTAAAAGATGATGCTGTGAAAATGCTGCACTCAATATGCCAGCAACTTTGGAAAACTCAGCAGTGGCCACAGGACTGGAAAAGGTCAGTTTTCATTCCAATCCCAAAGAAAGGCAATGTCAAAGAATGCTCAAACTACCGCACAATTGCACTCATCTCACATGCTAGCAAAGTAATGCTCAAAATTCTCCAAGCCAGGCTTCAATAGTACATGAACCAAGAACTTCCAGATGTTCAAGCTGGATTTAGAAAAGGCAGAGGAACCAGAGATCAAATTGCCAACATCTGTTGGATCATCAAAAAAGCAAGAAAGCTCCAGAAAAACATCTGCTTTATTGACTATGCCAAAGCCTTTAACTGTGTAGATCACAGCAAACTGTGGAAAATTCTTAAAGTGATGCCAATACCAGACCACCTGACCTGCCTCCTGAGAAATCTGTATGCAGGTCAACAAGCAACAGTTACAGCTGTACATGGAACAACAGACTGGTTCTAAATCGAGAAAGGAGTACGTAAAGGCTATATATTGTCATCCTGCTTATTTAACTTATATGCAGAGTACATCATGAGAAATGCTGGGCTGGATGAAGCTCAAGCTGGAATCAAGACTGCCAGGAGAAATATCAATAACTTCAGATATGCAGATGACACCACTCTTATGGCAGAAAGCTAAGAAGGACTAAAGAGCCTCTTAATGAAAGTGAAAGAGAAGAGTGAAAACATTGGATTGAAGCTCAACATTCAGAAAATGAAGATCATGGCATTCGGTCCCATCATTTCATGGGAAATAGATGGGGAAACAGTGGAAACAGTGTCAGACTTTATTTTTTGGGCCTCCAAAATCACTGCAGATGGTGACTTCAGCCATGAAATTAAAAGACGCTTGCTCCTTGGAAGAAAGGCTATGACCAGCCTAGATAGCATATTAAAAAGCAGAGACATTACTTGGCCAACAAAGATCTGTCTAGCCAAAGCTACGGTTTTTCCAGTAGTCATGTATGGATGTGAGAGTTGGACCATAAAGAAAGCTGAGCACCGAAGAACTGATGCTTTTGAACTGTGGTGTTGAAGACTCTTGAGAGTCCCTTGGACTTCAAGGAGATCAAACCAGTCAATCCTAAAGGAAATCAGCCCTTAATATTCATTGGAAGGACTGATGCTGAAGCCGAAACTCCAATATTTTGGCCACCCGATGTGAAAAACTGACTCATTGGAAAAACCCTGATGCTGGGAAAGACTGAAGGCAGGAGAAGGGAACAACAGAGAATGAGATGGTTGGATGGCATCACCAAGTCGATGGACATGAGTTTAAGTAAGCTCTGGGAGTTGGTGATGGACAGGAAAGCCTGGCATGCTGTAGTCCATGGGGTCACAAAGAGTTGAAAATGACTGAGCGACTGAACTGAATAATGTAGATATTTTCATGTTTGAAGAAAGAGAATTAATTAGAAACCTGGAAGTTCTTTCCTGCTCTTTGACACTACTTTTGTTTTTTTTACTACCTTGTCTTTTTACTACATGGGGCTGTGTTTCACAGCTAGTTTTGTGTTTTACTGAATTAAAATTGAGCCCACATCATATTCCTAGAGCCAAAGTTGGAAAAAGTGAGAAAATATGCTCAATCTATCCATTGATACTCAAATTTCTGATTTTCCTGATTATACAGAAAAGATTGAGATAATGATTCATGATCACTTAATTTGGAAAAAAAAAAAATCAGTGAAATAAAAACAAACCCAAAAAACTTTTAATTGCTTTTGGGTTCAATTAATCAACCATTTATCGAGTGCTTGATATATGACTAGCACCATTAATGCAAGGAAAATGTATTCATTAGTTTCATTTACTTGCTACTGAAAGGAGATTTTATTACATCTCATTGATCTCTTAGCAGGATGGTGATATTTCGCTCTTCAACAATACACACTGATATCATAGTTGGGGAGAGGTTTTTCTTTTGAACCTTTCCTTTTTTGCTTGAAAACGTTTTTCTTTTGGCTGAAAAGGAGCCAATTAACTCAATGACCCTGCATCTTTCAAAGATAATTTTTTTCCCCTGTTCTGTTAAAAAGAAACTCTTAGTAGGTTACCCACATATAATCTTAGCTCTTCAAAGTAGCTGGTTATCACAAGTCATTAACACAGCACATTTATTCTCCATCAAAGAGTATCTTGGAACATATACATACAGAGAGTATCCTAGGAGAGGAGATTCAATCGGTTACCCAGCAACCTAAATGTTCCCCTGTTTTGAAATGACTATACCAAAATAACAAAGTAAAAATGAACAAAGAATAAAACAAGGGAACTTATAAAGCAGGTGTAGAGACTAAACAGAAGCTACTGTGGTAACTTAAAAATAGGGTGATGCTGGAGGGTTATCCCATTGCTCTTGGGTTTATTCTTCACAGGGAGTCTGATAACTTCACAGGAGGGCCTACAATCATCCAGTTCAAGTCAGTGGCTCTGTTCCCACCAGCACAGAAAGTCTGCTAGGTCACAGATCCTTCCCACTACTTTGTTCATGACCCAGATCATCAGTGTGTTTCTGCAGAAGTTAAAGACTGCCATGTTAAAGACCAGGTAGGAAGAAGGATCCTTTCTATTTATAGTCTTTTTTAAAAAAGGTAGATTTTAAGAAGGAAAATGGTAGAGTAGA
This sequence comes from Bos indicus, assembly GCF_029378745.1. Taxonomy (NCBI): domain Eukaryota; kingdom Metazoa; phylum Chordata; class Mammalia; order Artiodactyla; family Bovidae; genus Bos; species Bos indicus. Next base: position 10,451,939 of record NC_091767.1, read on the forward strand.
AAATTCTCTAATTTAGTCCCTCTACTGAAATAACCAGTAGCTGGAAAAACACTTAAAGCCAACTATTTGGTTTTTGGTTCTGGGGACACCAGAACCTGATAAGGTACTTACAGCAACCAGCGGGGTGCTTGATGAAGCGAGAAGCTGCTGAATTTGGTAGGAGGGCAGCAGAGAGAACCACCTACCACCCTCCAGTGGCCAGCTGGAGCGAGTGGACAGTAGCAGTATCTGTTTAAGATTTGAAGATCTTACAGTAGGTACTGGTACAAATCCAGTACCTGTCTTTTTAAGGTCCAGACATTTTAAGGAAATCCCTATCAGGTGACAGGCCCACTGCAGAGATAATGAAACAGAAATTTCAGTGACCACATGCAACAAAGAATACTGAATTTGCAAAAACAGTTTGAAAAAAATACAAATGGATGACTCAGCCCTCAAGGGCAATCCCTGAGGAAGGAGAGAATCTGACTTTTATTATTCTTGAGTGTGTGTGGTTCTAAAAAGCATACCAAAGACTTCTCTTGTGGCTTAGCTGGTAAAGAATCCGCCTGCAATGCAGGAGACCTGGGTTTGATCCCTGGGTTGGAAAGATCCGCTGGAGAAGGGAAAGGCTACCCACTCCAGTATTGTGGCCTGGAGAATTCAATGGACTGTATAGTCCATGGGGTCCCAAAGAGTTGGACACAACTGAGCAACTTTCACTTTTTCACTACCAAAGACAGGAGAGGAAGGCTCATTCACAAGAAGAAGAGAAGCTGACAGAAACTATGCGTGAGGTACCTTAGACACGAATTACTAGGCAAAGTCAACTATTAATTACCTTCAAGGAGATAAGGGAACCACAGGCAAAGAACACAGCCAACTAAAGCAAAAGCCAACATATGGGACTGCATCAAACTAAAAAGCCTCCACTGCGGAAGAAATAACTGGCAAAAAGAAAAGGCAAGCTACAGAACGGAAGTATCTGCAAACCACATATTGGATAAGGGGTTCTTATCCAAAATATATCAAAACTCACACAAGCTGAAAACAGATAACAATCTGATTTTAAAAATGGGCAGAAGAACTAAAGAAACATCCTTTTTTCCAAGGATGACATCCAAAAGGTCAATAAGTAAATGAAAAGGTGTTCACACCACCACCCATCATGGAAATGCAAGTCAAAGCCGCACGGCCACCACCAAGATGACAAAAGATAACATGTGCTGGTGAGGATACCAAGAAAAAAGGAGGATTTATATATACCACTATTGAAGTGGAAGTCGGTATAGCCACTTATGGAAAACCACAAGGAGGTTCCTCCCAAATTCAGAATTACCATATTATCCAGCAAACTCCATACTTGGATATATACCCCAAAGAAATAAAAACAGGCTGTTGAAGAGATATGTGCACACCCATATTTATTGGTAGCATTATTCAAATAGCCAAGATATGGAAATGACTTAAGTGTCTGTCAATGGGTAATGGGTTAAAAAAAAACCCACACACTGAAATATATTTCAGTCCTAAGAAAGGAGGAAAGCTACCTATACACCACTTCAACCACACAGAGGAACCTTGAGGACATTATGCTAAGTGACACAGTTGTGCTAAGTTGCTTAAGTCGTGTCCGACTCTTTGCAACCCCATAGAGTATGGTCCACCAGGCTATAGTCACAAATTGATAAAAATATATACACACCTAACAACAGAGTCCCAGAGTATCTGAGGCAAAAATGCACAGACTTGAAAGGAGACTTAGTTCTGCAATAAGAGCTGGAGTCTTCAGTACACATTTTCAGTAATGGAGGACTTGAACAACACTTTAAACCACTGAGACCTAACAGAACACATCACCCAGCAACAGCAAAATAGACATTTTCCACAGTGGATATGGAACATTTTTCAAGTTAGATCATGTTATCAGACCATAAAACAAGTACTAATAAATTTTAAAAAAAGTCTGAAATCATACAAAGTATGGGGAAGAAAGTACAAAGAAAAAAAAAGACTCAAATCGCTAAAATTAGAAATGAAAGAGGAAACATTACTACTGACTTTACGGTAAGAAAAAGACTTATGAGAGTATGATAACAATAAGAATATGTATGTACGCCAACACACTGGATAACCTAGTGTGTTAACACCAAAAATTAACACCAATCCTTCGCAAACAAATCCAAAAAAATGAAGAGGGACACTTCCTAACTCATTCTGTGAGGCTAACAAAACCATGATATCAAAGCCAGGCAAACCCTACAAAGAAAACTACAGACCACTATCTTTATGAATATCTATGGGAGAAAATATTTGTAAATCACAGATCATTTTAGAGTCTAGTAGCCAGCAAATATTAAAAATTCTTACAGCTCATCAGCAAAAAGACAATGACCCTAATCCAAAATGAGCAAAGGACTTGAACAGACTCTTTTTAAAAAAAGAAACACACAAAGAAGCACACAAAAAGATGTCCAATGTCAGTTTAGTCATTGAGGAAATGTAAGTCAAAGCCATGGTACAACGTCACTTCTCACTCATTAGGATGGTTATAAAAATAAAAGGAAGATAAGTACAGACAAGGATGTGGAGAAAATACAACCCTTGTGCACGGTTGATGGGAAAATCAAATGATATGCAGCAGCAGGAGGAAGCAACGGGGCGATTCCTCAGAAAGTTAAACAGAAGCACCAGTAGCCCAGCAACCTTACTTCTGGATACAGACGCAAAGGAACTGAAAGCAGAGACTCAAACAGATATTCATATATCGATGTGATAGCAACATCACTGACAACAGCCAAAAGATGGAGACAGCCCCAAAGTGCAAGTGTGTGTGTGTGTGTGTGTGTGTAGCATGGCTGAACCTTGAAGACATTATGTTAAGTGAAATAAGCCAGACACGAAAGGACATATGTTGTATGATTCCATTTCATAGAGACAGAAAGTAGATTAGAACTTACCAGGGGCTTGGGAGATGGGGGAATTGGAAATTGCTGCCTAATAAGTGCAGCGTTTCTGCCTGGAGTGATGAAAACGTTTTGAAAATAGGGATGATGGTTGCCCAACACCATGAATGTAACTAATGCCACTGAACCCTATACTTTAAAATGGTTATAACGGCAAATTTTATGTTAGTATACATAATTTACTACTTTCCCAAACGTGGGGGGAGAGGAGACTTTAAGGTGCATTAACTATCTTCAATTTTTAATGGGGAGGAAGGAATGTGGATTAGGATCTGATCTCAAAGCAGGCACCCTTGGTCCAAAACTGGTCTTTTATATTCCATAACCCAGGAGGAAGACGTCGGAGAAGGCAATGGCACCCCACTCCAGTACTCTTGCCTGGAGAATCCCGTGGACAGAGGAGCCTGGTGGGCTGCAGTCCATGGGGTCGTTAGAGTCGGACCCGACTGAGTGACTTCACTTTCACGCGTTGGAGAAGGAAATGGCAATCCGCTCCAGTGTTCTTGCCTGGAGAATCCCAGGGACGGGGGAGCCTGGTGGACTGCTGTCTATGGGGTTGCACAGAGTCAGACACGACTGAAGTGACTTAGCAGCAGTAGCAGCAGGAGGAAGACATAAAAGGTCAACATCATAGATCTTTAGACAGGCCTGTATGGGGAAACAGAGGAATATCCTCATGGAAGAGATGGCAGACAGAGGTCAGCTGCAGGTGTGGCCTGTGGGGCCTGCCTGCCAGATTCTGCTTAGGACTGAGTTAGGTGTAACTGTGCTGCCTCGATGGCTGTATGAAAATCTGGATATCAGGATTAGGACTAGAACCTTTGAATCCAGGCATGCCCAAAGAGAGTCCATCCTGGGAGAAGGCTAAATGAAGTTTCCTGTGGAAAGGGACTGGATGCCTATTAATCACAAGTTAATAAAAATGTATTTGATCACTTAGTATCCAAAGATAGCCACTACCAGATCCTGTCTTTTTGAGAAGTGGAATTTTTTTCCTTTTCCCTTTAAATCTGGGCTGGCCCAATGACTTAACCAACAGAATGGGGCAGAAGCCACATCGTGGCAGGTAAAGTGACCCTCAGGACTTCCCTGGTGGCTCAGTGGTAAAGAATCGGCCTGCCAATGCCAGAGACACAGGTTTGATCCCTGATCCGGGGAGATCCCACATGCTGCTACTACTGAAGCCTGCACGCTGAGAGCCTGTGCCCCACAATAAGAGGAGCAACCACGATGAGAGGCCTGAACACAACAACTACAGAGTAGCCCCAGCTCACCGCAAGTAGACAAAAGCCGGTGTGGCAACAAAGACCCAGCGCAGCCAATAAATAAATAAATAAGTAATAAAAAAAATAAAATGACCTCTTCTCTTTGAAGGTGGGGTGGACACACTGGCTCTCTTCTGAGACCAGGTTATTAAGACTAGGGCTTCCATCTCAAAGGGGCTCTGTCTCTGTGATCACTCTGCTGGGGGAAGCAGGCGGCCACGTGATGAGCAGCCCTAAAGAGATGGTCGCCCTAAGGAGGAACACTGGCCCTGAGACCAGCAGCCGGTGAGGAACTGAAGTCTGCCAAAGACCACACAGCGAACTTGGAAGTGGACCCTTCAAGCCCAGTTGAATCTTTGAAATTATAGTCCTGGCTGACACCCTAACTGCAGCTTTATGAGATGCTCTGGGCCAGAGGCACCCAGCTAGACTCCTTCTAGATTCCTGACCTATGAAGACTATGAAATAACTGTTGTTTTCAGTTACTAACATCTGTGGTTTTTTAAAAAATTACACAGCCATAAATAATGCACATAAGATGTTCTACAACTTATAAGCGTCTTAGAGGCCAGCCTTCATGCCAGGAGAAGCTCAACCATGTGGAGAAGAACCAAGGTGTTCACGTTGACAGTCTCAGTCGCGCACACTCGCTGCCGCCTAGAAGAGACTCCAGATGCGTCACCCCAGCAGCTGCCAACCATTTAAGGCACTGCAGCTGAGGCCCTCGACATCATGGAACAGAGACAAGCCATCTTCTCTATGCCCTGCTGAATTTCTGACCCACAGGATCACTGAACAAATAAAATGGTTGTTTTAAGTCACTAAATTTTGGGGTGATGTGTTCCTCTGTAATAAATGACAACTACTAATTATTAGGATTTGCAGTAAGAGCTAACAGACCACACGGGGTATAAATCTGGTGCTTCTGACTGGTGTACCAAACATCAGTGAGTCCTTTACCAAATGGACAAACTGAGTAAGTGGATGCTTCGGGAGGTAGTGAGGTACATAAGCAAACATTATCCTGTGACCACAAGCTAAAATCTAAATCCATCACCTAATGTCTTGAAAATGTGAGCCACTGGTTAGACAACAGTTTAAGCCAGGCTCGTGTGCCTTGACTTTGTGCCGCATGCTGACTGACACCCGACAGCCAGTGAAGGTTTACACGCTCAACGAAGACCAGCAGTGGGACAACCAGGGCACCAGGCATATCCTCCAGCTACGTGGAGTGGCCAAAGGGCATGTCCCTGCACGTCTGTCCCTAACGAAACGTGGTCCACTGGAGAAGAGAATGGCAAACCACTTCAATATTCTTGTCCTGAGAACGCCATGAACAGTATGAAAAGGCAAAAAGCTATGACACTGAAAGATAAGTGCCCCCCCCAGGTTGGTAGGTGTCCAATATGTTACTGGGGAAGAGCAGAGAGATAGCCTGAGAAAGAATGAAGAGTCTGAGGCAAAGTGGAAATGATGTCCAGTTCTGGATGTGTCTGCTGATGGTAGTAAAGTCCGATGCTGTAAAGAACAATATTGCATAGGAATCTGGGATGTTAGGTATATGAATCAAGGTAAACTGGAGTTTACATTGACATTTTAGGAATCAGTGAACTAAAATGGATGGAATGGGAGAATTTAATTCAGATGACCATTATATCTACTTCCTTTAGAAGAAATGGAGTAGCCCTCATAAGCAATAAAACGGTCCAAAATGGTTCGCTTCCAAGGCAAATCATTCAATATCACAATAATCCAAGTCTATGCCCCAACCACTAATGCCGAAGATGAATGATTCTATGAAGATCTACAAGACCTTCTAGAACTAACACCAAAGAAAGATGTCCTTTTCATCATAAGGGACTGGATGCAAAAGTAGGAAGTCAAGAGATACCTGGAGTAACAGGCAAGTTTGGTCTTAGAGTACAGAATGAAGCAGGGCAAAGACTAATAGAGTTTTGCCAAGAGAATGCACTGGTCAGAGGTAAAACCTTCTTCCAACAACACAAGAAATGACTCTATATGTGGACATCACCAGATGGTTAATACTGAAATCAGATTGATAATATTCTTTGCAGCCAAAGATGGAGAAGCTCTATATAGTCAGCAGAAACAAGACCAGGAACTGTGGCTCAGATCATGAACTCCTTTTGCAAAATTCAGACTTAAATTGAAGAAAGTAGGGAAAACCACTAGGCCATTCAGGTATGACCTAAATTAAATCCCTTATGATTATACAGTGGAAGTGACAAATAGATTCAAGGGATTAGATATGATAGAGTGTCTGAAGAACTATGGAGAGAGGTTCATAATGTTGTATAGGAGGCGGTAACTAAAACCATTTCCAAGAAAGAAACACAAGAAGGCAAAGTGGTCATCTGAGGAGGCTTTACAAATAGCTGAGAAAAGAAGAGAAGTGAAAGGCAAAGGAGAAAGGGAAAGATATACTGAGTTGAATGCAGAGTTCCAGAGAATAGCAAGGAGGGATAAGACAGCTTTCTAAAGTTAACAATGCAAAGAAATAGAGGAAAACAATAGAATGGGAAATACTAGAGATCTCTTCAAGAAAATTAGAGATACCAAGGGAACATTCGGAGAAGGCAATGGCACCCCACTCCAGTACTTTTGCCTAGAAAATCCCATGGATGGAGAAGCCTGGTAGGCTGCAGTCCATGGGGTCGCTAGAGTAGGACACAACTGAGCGACTTCACTTTCACTTTTCACTTTCATGCATTGGAGAAGGAAATGGCAACCCACTCCAGTGTTCTTGCCTGGAGAATCCCAGGGATGGGGAAGCCTGATGGGCTGCTGTCTATGGGGTCGCACAGAGTTGGACACAACTGAAGTGACTTAGCAGCAGTAGCAGCAAGGGAACATTGCATGCAAAGATGGGCACAATAAAGGACAGAAATGGTATGAACCTAACAAAAGCAGAAGATATTAAGAAGAGATGGCAAGAATACACAGAAGAACTGTACAAAACAGGTCTTAATGACCCAGATAACCATGATGGTGTGGTCACTCACCTAGAGCCAGACAACCTGGAGTGTGAAGTTGAGTAGGCCTTAGAAAGCATTCCTACCAACAAAGCTAGTGGAGATGATGGAATTCCAGTTGAGCTATTTCAAATCCTAAATTTTGATGCTGTGAAAGTGCTGCACTCAATATGCCAGCAAATTTGGAAAACTCAGCAGTGGCCACAGGACTGGAAAAGGTCAGTTTTCATTCCAATCCCAAAGAAAGGCAATGCTGAAGAATGTTCAAATTACCATACAATTGCAATCATTTCATATGCCAGCAAGATTATGCTCAAAATCCTTCAAGCTAGGCTTCATCCAGTACGTGAACCGAGAACTTCCAGATGTTTGACCTGAATTTAGAAAAGGCAGAGGAAACAGAGATCAAATTGCCAATATCTGCTGGATCACAGAAAAAGCAACTGATTTCCAAAAAAAATCTACTTCTGGTTCACTGACTACGCTAAAGTCTTTGTGCATCACAACAAACTGTGGAATATTCTTAAAGAGATGGGAACAGCAGACCACCTTACCCACCTCCTGAGAAACCTGTATACAGGGCAAGAAGCAACAGTTAGAAAGTGAAGAGGAACTAATGAGCCTCTTAATGAAGGTAAAAGAGGAGGGTGAAAAAGCTGGCTTAAAACTCAACATTCAAAAAATGAAGATCATGGCATCCAGTCCCATCACTCCATGGTAAATAGATGGGGAAAAAGTGGCAACAGTGTCAGATTTCATTTTCTTGGGCTCCAAAATCACTGTGGATGGTGACCGTAACCATGAAATTAGAAGACGCTTCCTCCTTGGAAGAAAAGCTATGACAAACCTAGATAGTTTATTAAAAATCAGAGACATCACTTTGCTGACAAAGGTCTGTATAGTCAAAGCTATGGTTTTTCCAGTGGTCATGTATGGATGTGAGTTTTGGACCATAAAGAAGGCTGAGTGCCGAAGAATTGATGCGTTCGAACTGTGGGGCTGGAGAAGACTCTTAAGAGTCCATTGGACTGCAAGGAGATCAAACCAGTCAATCCTAAAGGAAATTAATGCTGAATATTCATTCGAAGGCATGGTGCTAAAGCTGAAGCGCCAATACTTTGGCCACCTGATGCGAAGAGCCAACTCACTGGAAAAGACCCTGATGCTGGGAAAGACTGAGGGCAGAAGGAGAAGGGGACAACAGAGGGCAAGATGGTTGGATGGCATCACTGACTCAATGGACCTGAGTTTGAGCCAACTCCGGGAGATGGTAAAGGTCAGGGAAGCCTGCTGTGCTGCAGTCCACAGGGTCGCAAAGAGTTGGACATGACTTAGTGACTGAAAACAACAAAGAAGAGGATGAGGTGGTTAGACAGTATCACAGACTCAGTGGACATGAATTTGAGCACATCTCCTGGAGGACAAAGGAGCCTGGTGGGCTGCAGTCTGTGAGGTCACATGGAGTTGGACATGACTTACTGACTGGAAAACAACAACAATGTCCTGTTGGAATCAGAAACGTCCCAGCTAAAAGGCTCCATAATATCAGTATCTTGGCTGCCGCTAAAAAAGGCAGCATCAGTATTTTCCAGCATTATTTAGTTATCTGTTCACCCAACCGGCAAGAATTTGCCAAATCCCTGCCTCTAATTGATCTCAAAGAGAAGAGCTTTATCAAACTGAATGGGTTAGAGCAATGTCAAACACTCGGAGAAAAGAACAGTACTAATCACACGAATGTTACAGTGATAAGGAGTTAACACTGCGACGAACCATAAAAGAGCCTTTGTGACAGACAGCAGATGGTGACCATTGCAGGCTAGACTTCGGAAGGTGTCCTTCCTCAGAAAAAAGCCTGTGAAGCATGTAACAAAAAAGCAAACCTTTGTATCAAAGCTCCTAGACTGCTCAGGCATGTTCTTAGGGACCATGCACTCCAACTCTGTTCTTCTACCGGAGCAGAGTATACAACTCTCATTCCCAATATCCATAAACAAAGAGGAACAAGAATGGGGAGGAAAAGTCTACACACGTATGTGTGTCAACTAAATTAGCAAGGTGATCTTGCCAGACTTTCAGGCACGCGTTTTGGCGACACAAGACTCAACAGCGTGGGCCTGGGAAGAGCAATAGCAACTTGCCACATCCTGTTGCTCCCATGCTGGCATCTCTCCTGGCATCACCAGCTTCTGCCCAGGAACTTGTGATCCTACTACACATGGACCAAGGTGCTGGCGTGCCAAGTTGCTTCAGTTGTGTCCGACTCTGTGAAACCCTATGGACTGCCAGGCTCCTCTGTCCATGGGATTCTGCAGGCTAGAATACTGGGGTGGGTTGCCATTCCCTTCTCCAGGGGGTCTTCCCGACCCAGGGACTGGACCCAGGTGTCTTATGTCTCCTTCACTGGGAGGCAGGTTCTTTACCTACAGCACCAGCTGGAAAGTGCCCCCGCCTAGGAAACTTCACCAAAAATTCAGTGGCCTGCAAGTTCCAAACAGTGGAAACTGACTAGTGGCCTACTTGGGAATATTTGAAAAAACATTAATTAATATAGTCATGTGATACCAACTGTGGGACAGGTCCAATGCACTTGATGTACGATATACTGTATAACTGGTACTGATTCATCTATGAATGAATAGATGAATAAACAAATAAACATCAAGTCAAGGAATAAAGAGTCCTGAAGTGAGCTATGTGACAATGCCTCCATAGTCCAGCTGCGATACAGACACCACTGAGAAAGCATTTAGCTAATGTGGTATCAAGCAAGAGAGTATTCTGTCATCAATGCTAGTCTGGCTAATACTGATGCTGAAATTAATCAAGTTTTTGTAGTAAAGCATTATTTTATGTTGTACCTGTTGTTTCTGAAAAGAAAGGTGTTCACCACCACAGCACAATCCCACTGGAACATGCACCAAAAAAGGATTATGTATGATCACTGTTAACGTCGCAAAATGAATGAGAAAGAGGAATATATAGAACCTAGATCAAATTGCCAACATCCGCTGGATCATGGAAAAAGCAAGAGAGTTCCAGAAAAACATCTATTTCTGCTTTATTGACTATGCCAAAGCTTTTGACTGTGTGGATCACCATAAACTGTGGAAAATTCTGAAAGAGATGGGAATACCAGACCACCTGACCTGCCTCTTGAGAAACCTATATGCACATCAGGAAGCAACAGTTAGAACTGGACATGGAACAACAGACTGCTTCCAAATAGGAAAAGGAGTACGTCAAGGCTGTATATTGTCACCCTGCTTATTTAACTTCTCTGCAGAGTACATCATGAGAAATGCTGGGCTGGAAGAAGCACAAGCTGGAATCAAGACTGCCGGGAGAAATATCAATCACCTCAGATATGCAGATGACACCATCCTTATGGCAGAAAGTGAAGAGGAACTAAAAAGCCTCTTGATGAAAGTGAAATAGGAGTGTGAAAAGTTGGCTTAAAGCCCAACATTCAGAAAATGAAGATCATGGCATCTGGTCCCATCACTTCATGGGAAATAGATGGGGAAACAGTGGAAACAGTGTCAGACTTTATTTTTTGGGCTCCAAAATCACTGCAGATGATGACTGCAGCCATGAAATTAAAAGACGCTTACTCCTTGGAAGGAAAGTTATGACCAACCTAGAAAGCATATTAAAAAGCAGAGATATTACTTTGCCAACAAAGATCCATCTAGTCAAGGCTATGGTTTTTCCTGTGGTCATGTATGGGTGTGAGAGTTGGACTGTGAAGACAGCTGAGTGCAGAAGAACTGATGCTTTTGAACTGTGGTGTTGGAGAAGACTCTTGAGAGTCCCTTGGACTGCAAGGAGATCCAACAAGTCCATCCTAAAGGAGATCAGTCCTGGGTGTTCTTTGGAAGGACTGATGCTAAAGCTGAAACTCCAGTACTTTGGCCACCTCATGCAAAGAGTTGACTCATTGGAAAAGACTCTGATGCTGGGAGGGATTGGGGGCAAGAGGAGAAGGGGACGACAGAGGATGAGATGGCTGGATGGCATCACCGACTCGATGGACATGAGTTTGAGTGAACTCTGGGAGTTGGTGATAGACAGGGAGGACTGGTGTGCTGTGATTCATGGGGTCGCAAAGAGTTGGACATGACTGAATGACTGAACTGAACTGAATGGTGTGCATTTCATTAAGGGAGTATTAGGAAATAATTTGGACTTCCCTGGTGGCTCAGATGATAAAGAATCTGCCTGCAATGCAAAAGACCTGGTTTGATCCCTGGGTTGGAAAGATCCCCTGGAGAAGGAAAGGGCTATCCCACTTCAGTATTCTTGCCTGGAGAATTCCATGGGCAGAGAAGCCTGGTGGCCTAAAGTCCACAGGGTTGCAAAAAGTTGGACACGACTGAGCAACTTACAGGGAATGGTTTATGAAAAAATGTAAAGGGATAAATTATTATGAAGTTAGAAAAGATGAAGCAGTCTTTTCCCTTCCTTCCTGAGAAGTCCTGTATTAACATGGCCCATACTGGTTTGCCTTTGGCAAGCTTCCTGTGTCCATTAGCAAATAGGTAAGCCAAAGTGAGGAAAAGTTTTCCAGGCATTTTAGTAGATTATGAGTCCATTACCAGACAGATCTAGTTACAAATGTGCCCTTTTTTTCAACTAGATGATAATGCAAAGCACAAAACTACCTTTACTTCCAACTGAGGGAGATATGTGCAGCCTGGAACACTGGCCAATGAAACAAAATAATTGTTACTTTTTGCCCAAATATTATCTTGTTAATCAGTGTTTCTGGGGCACAAGACCATTCATTTCAGTTCCAGAAAGCCATATCAGACGCTTTAAGTCTCAGGCACAATGTTTTTCACTAGTTGGGATTGTAGACATGCCTTTAGAGTCATGTGACTCTGAGCTCCATGATCTAGAATAATCATATCCCCACGGAAACTCAGTTTGCTCATCCTATATTTAAACTCGCTTCCCCTGCCCTCTTCTTTGCCTTTTTAATAGGCTGAAACAAAATGGCTATTGATCTCTGACTTCAGTGATTTCTGTCATCAAACAATCTGATATTTTCCTCATTTCTCATCATCGTTTGATCCGTCAGCCTGGTGCAATTCTTGGCCAATGGCCATGTTAATTTTCTACTTGAAAGAACACAAATAGGATACTGCTTGTGACGAAGGTAGTGGGGGGAGCTTGGGGAATAGCCGTCCGTCTTGATGCATAGCAATTAGCCTGGCAAAATGAAACAGGAACACGATTGGATCTGAAACCTAGCCAAAACTGCCTAAAGGAAAAAAGGTCATTTTGTTGGCGGTATTAAGTGGCTTTTTAAATAGTGGCTACTGACAGTTATATTTGCCCTTTCAAAAATGGTACGGGCAGTGTGACATCAGAGATCTCCAGTTTCCATGGTGATTATTAGTGATGGCATTTCAAATGTTATGGTTAGGTTCTACAGTATAAATCTCTGCACTTGACACTATAAGAGAGGGAAGAGAAAAAAACTGCTTCATTGTAACATTTTTAAAGGAGAGAAACTGATCATCCAAGTAGATAAACATCATGGCTTTTAAGTAAATATGATTTGTTCATCTTAAACAAATGAATGTTGATAGAAGCAATATGAGGAAGTTGATGAAAGATACTATAGCACTTGAACTTAATAGGGACTAATTAATTGCTTGGGTATTTAGCAGCAATTAACTATTATTTCCTGCCTGCATATTATTTCATAAGCTGATTGTTCTCATACTAGTGATTTACCCATTTTTATATGTAGAAAGAGATTATTTTCTCATGCTGAAGCAGCTAATCCTGAGTTAAGAAATAGTCTAAGTAGGGAAAAACCTGTCTTCCTCTGCAGTTACGGACAAGCTGCAGGGTGAAGACTGAGTGAGCTGCTCTGGTCCACGTGAACATCCCTCAAAGGCAGGGCATCATCTCCTCCTCCTTCTATCTGCCCTCTCAGCCCTAGGCCCCTGCACACAGGAGACACTCCAGAAATGCAGCAATTCTGGTGTTAAGAAATTCATTATTGCTTTAATTTAACATTCAGAGTTGATGGTTAATTTGAAAACACACAATTCACTAAGACAATTTTATATACTTAGGCAGAATGAATAAACTTAAAAGTCACTCTGATGGACTTCCCTGGTGGTCCAGGGGCTAAAACTCCACATTACCAATGTAGGGGGCCCACATTTGATACCTGGTCAGGGAACTAGATCCCACATTCCAGAGCTACATACCCCAACTTAGGGGAAAAAAAAAAGATCCCACATGCCACAAGGAAGATCAAAGATCCCATGTGCTGCAACTAAGACTCAGTACAGCCAAATAAATATTAAAAAAAAAAAAAAAAAAAAGACACTCTGAGACAGTGTTTCATTTGATGTTGATAAACGGGTTTTCAATTTTCTCATGTAGCTATCAAGTTAATCTTTTATAAATCAGCTGCAAAATACACAACATGGACCTTTTATAAACAAAATATATTGAGACAACAAATAAAAAACAATTTGTGTTTTAATATGGAAAAACAGCATATATGGAATCTTTCTGACTAGTCATTCAAATCAGATCTACTGTGTAGTTAGTCATATTGTCCAGAGGCAGAAGACTATAAATCCAAGTAACAGAAACAATCTGCTGGCAAGATAAAGGGAAATCATAATGAATCAGAATTTAATTAAAAGAATTCTACACAAATGCATGCCTCTCACAGTCAGTGTAACCAGAATGATAAGTGATCCGTCTCTCCCTTCTTCAAGCGACTAGTTATGCTAGGACAGAATATCTAGGCTAGCACTGTGTATGAGTTACACAAAAGCCTACAGACCAGAAGGATAGATTTACAAATCAAGGGCAAGGTCAGGAAAAGAAAAACAAACAAGCCAGGTAGGACACGGATCACAGAGTATCGCCAGATGGGACTAAAGTGGACAGGCATCCACTTCCTTTCATAGACAGGATTAGCGACCTACGGGAAACTTTATCATCATTTCTATCATCAAACACCCAAACTGAAGGAGACTAATTACTCATGAAATTAAAGGGTCTCCTGGTATGGTTTCATAAAAGAATCTACTTAATATGAAATCAGTAAAAACACAATTGATCTTGTTGAGAACTAAAAGAGATGAAGCTATTTAAGGGGCAGATTTCTAGACTGTTAGAATGGCAAATGATAACCCAACACACTTATTTTTAGTAAAGAAATAAAGGTCCATGGAGATTGGAGCAACATTATTCAAGATGATCACAAGGAGAGCTGCCGTCAGTGCAGGAACAGAATCAACGCCCCGGCCCAAGCGTCTCTTCTTACACATCACGTCTAATGAAGTACTGTGAATAAATGCAGCACCGAAGCACCAGCACTACCATAAGATTTTCATTCTAAGGATCACTTACGGAGAATAACTGACTCTTTACAAAAAACTAATTAAAACACACACACACACAGCATTGTACTTAAATCAGGAAGACCAAAGTCAACTGAACAAATAAGGGAAGGAAAACAACCAACCAAGAAACACATTATGATTAAAAACCAACAAGAACACTTTAAATCTGCCCTCCTTGAAGTTCTGAATAATGGACACCTCAGGTATCTAATTCAGGAACTCAAATAGAACACTAACATGTTACTAAATTAGAGAAATACAATGCATCACACACAGAGTAAATGTTCTTAGTGTTTTCATCTGAAGGGGGATCAGATCTTGGGTCAAACAGAAAGTCAAGGCCCTAGATGGATTCTTCAGTACAGGGCACTGGTGAGGGCTCATAGATCAGAGACAGGAAGTACCACTTCCTCCCACAGGACTCACCTGAGTACCAAAAGCGCATTTCCAGGGCTGCTCCTGTAAAAACCTGCTGGCCATGAGAAACCCCTGTACAGAAATCCAGTAGTCTACCTGTAACAGCTAATAATGAGAAAGGTTCTTCCCTGTTATTTTTAGCAAGTCTCTTCTTGCTATTTTAAAAGTTCAACAAGCAGATGATCTGAAATTGAGCTATTATTTAGATTAGAATAATAACCTAGAAAGAGCACAGATGCTAATTTCCACTTAGTAAGACACTGTTCAAAAAACAGAAACCGAGGTTCTTACAGGTAACTGAATGTGTCCCTGGGCAAATCAGACGCTCCTCTCTGCATATAACATTTCAAAAAAGAGAGAGACAGCATGAAGGCAAATTAACTAAAGCAGAGAAGTGACAGAATACAGATGCCCTTCAGTTTTAAAATTCATCAGGTTCCCACGATACCAGAAAATCACACAGCTGCACATCAGACTTAGGGAATGCAGGCACTGCCAGGGTCACACAGAATACCTTTACCTTAGTGATCTGAAACAGAATACTACATTTGGAAGAGAATACTAAAACCTCGCTACTCAAAGTGTGATCTGAAGACAATCAGAATGGTCCTACCAGGAGCCAGTTAGTCACCTAGGCCTTCAGGCTCCAACCCAGACCCAACGAGTCAGAATCTGCACTTCAACAAGATCTCCAGATGATTCACAAACCCATTAAGGCTTGGAAAGCACGGTACTACTGAAAACACTGACAGTTCGCTGGCAAAAGAGGCCAGCTGAAATTTCAGGTGATTCACAGATGCACATGTATAATGAGCTCTGAGTCAGTCTGGCCCTTTCCTGGTACTGGGGAAGGTTGACTTCTTGTCAACCACAAGCTGAACAATTGAGAAGTAAACCTTTTTTAATCACAAATACTGGCAACCAAGCAGGTGAGCTTCATTGAATTCCCACCTCTTTACAGGGTTTAAGGTAACAGAAAAAACATAAAGAACAGACTTGTGGTTGCCAAGGCGGGAGGTAGAGGATGGATTGGGAGTGTGGGGCTGGTAGATGTAAACTGTTACATTTAGGAAGGTCCTACTGCATGCATAGCACAGGGAACTATATTCAATAACCTGGGATAAACCATAATGGAAAAGAATATAAAAAAGAATTATGTATGTATATAACGGAGTCATTTTGCTGTACAGCAGAAATTAGCGCAACATTGTAAAACACCTATACTTCAATAAAAAATATTTAAGATAACATAGAAAAATAGAGAGAGCTAGCAGTGTTAAAAAATGCTTTATTAATCTGTCTGGAAAATGCCAAAAACCACAGCCAGATTAAATAATCGATTAAGTGAGCCTGGGTCATTACATTTTCATAACTGTAATCATTAAAATCTGGGCAAAGGTATTGATTTATTGATTGGTAATGACTGATTTTTTTTTTTTTTTTTTTTAAGTTTCATTTAATAATGCTGGAGGGAAAAGTAACCTGAATCTTGATCAGGGCTTTCACCATGTTAGCTGCTTATTGAGAAGAGCAAATTTTGTAAGGGTATGACACTGAAGAATACAAGTGAATGGGTGTAGTCATGTTATTTTTTATTCCACTTACACCAGACTTATCTTTTCACGCCCACTTCCCCCAATCACCTGATGTCCTAGGTGAGGCTAAGGGGAACGCTTCCAAAAAAGGGAAGAAATCTGTTCCCCAGGAACAAAGTCATTGAAAACAATTTTTAAGGAGTAAGGAACTCTGTCCAGAAACATCTTGTACTAGCAACGACGTTCTATTTTAATTTTCTGAACAATACTCACAATTACCACATTAACTTATGATTTTCTTAGATTCATTCATCTAATTTCATTTTCCCAGACAGAGTAACTGGGCAACGAAGCACAAGAGACCATAAGGAGATAGGGTACAGGAGGGTACCATGAAGAAAGGGAGCATGAGGAGATAAGAGAGACCATGAGGAAGACAGGGTACAGATTACTCATCTTGCCACCAAAGAGTGTCTGCAAGCTCTATTCTGCCAGACTGCTTACAGGAATTTTCTTTGTGCCAGAGCACCACCAGTCTTTCCCTATTTGGCTCTGCCCAATTCTGAATATAATAATCATAAACAGAGGCAAGAGAGGCCTTGTTAGGGGAACCACTGACTAAAACCACCCACCCTGGCCAGGCCTGAATAGTAACCACTTGCATGAGTTCTATTAAATAAGAGATCCTGATAAGGAACACAGAGATAACAAACTACCATGAACTGGAAGAACTTGGGAAAGGTCAAAAGGAGAGTGGAGACATCAGTTCATATGTCTACCAAACTCCCAGAATCCTTCTCGCTGGAATCCATCTACGCTGAGCGATGCGTGCACCTCCAGGAAGGACCCTGAGTCAGAACAACGGGCCAGAGGCAACCTGGAAACTAATCCCATCACCATAAAAGCCGAGACTGAGCCACGCGGCAAAGCAGTCCTCCTGGGCTCCTTATCCTTCTGCTCTCCACCCGGGCGCCCGTTCCCAGTGAAGTCTCTTGCTTCGTCAGCATGTGTGTCTCCTTAGACAATTGATTTCCGAGTGTCAGACAAAAGCCCACTCTTGGGCCCTGGAAGGGGTCCCCCCTCCTGCAACAGCCTGAGATACTTTTAATTGTGGTACCAAGTTAACAATGTGAATGAATCATGAACTTTGCCCTCCCCCTATGCCTACCCCCAGTTACCTGATATAACAGCTATTTTCCCAGATCCATGTTCTTCTCTGGCTATTCGTTCTGCTTCCTCCATCAGCAGCATGCCAAAGCCCTACAAAGAAGCAATAAAGGGGGTTAGGGAACTGTGAAGGAGAGAAGTCATTAAGAGGGGTCCATAAAACCAGAAGGCTGATATTTAGTAGCTGCTAAACTCTTTAAAAGTGACAAAAACCCATTTATAGGCATAAGGAAAGAAATGATTCAATTATACCAAAAGTACTCAGTGGCAGACTAGGAATAACTGCAACAAAAGCCATCCCAAGGTATTTTGTGGATGATGTAATCTAGTCGCAGCAAGGGAGGAATTGCCTGTCAATTTCTGTCGCTTTTTAAACAAGTTCTAGGCAATCTCCAGGTGATGAAAGTCTGGAGCATCTAATCTTGTATTATTAGTCACCTTTCAGTTTCTAAAAGGCTTTTGGAAACCAGGCAATATTCTTAAATCATCAATAGATTGGGGGTTTAATGCTAGGTCCACCATTAGCAGTTTTAACTTGCTGTCCTGAAAGTGAAAAAAAGTGGTTATTTATTTAGGTTGTTTGGGGGAGTAGAATAGTGTGCCACTATCTTTTAGCTTGCATTGACAAAGTGCTTTAAAATTTCATAAGTGCTTTCTTTCACATTATCATCTTCCTTCGATTCCAAACTAGTTGAATCACACAAAATTGCTGGTATTAGATCATTTCTGACTTTCAAAAATAGCAATTTCCTATGGTTCAGTCTATTATTATATTCCACTTGATTGAGTCTCAATTCGTCTCTCCCTCCCCTTCCCTCATGCCCAAAGGGCTACAATTTAAAGAGAAAACCTCTCTGAACAACAGTAATGTTGGTTCCTCTATTTCTATGCTTTCCTTTCTCCTTTCCTCTTCCTTTTCTTCTCTGCCCTCCCTCTCCCCCCTGCAATCCCTTTTCTCTTTTCCTCCTTTGAGCGACTTCTTAACCATAGTCAAACAGAAATGCAGTCCAGGATACCTGATGCTGAAATTTAGTGGGATCCCGACTGCTTACGGGGACCACACTTCCGTACACGTGCAGCTCTCGGACTATGGACACACCCCCAACCAATTCGAAACGGAATGTCTCCTCTGAACACTTCCGTAATCTCAGGAGGCCAATCAAGATGTCCTGATCTGGGTCTTCATACGATAAGAAGGTTTCCCAGCCTCCATTTGCAACATAATCTCTTCTCACCAATTCAACCTGTTTTAATAAAAAGCCACACAAAACTTTTTTTATAAAAGAATTAGAGAACAAAGTACATTTCTATAACTATATACATTTAAACTAATATCTATAATTAGGGATAGAGAATAAATAACCACAAATTACGTTTCTTTTTACTTCTCTCCTCTCAATAGCACTGACTATAAATGAGAATTTGTGCCTTGTCTATAGATGATGTAAGAAGAAAACTGTTTTACCATTTTATAAATATATGAACCTCATTAACCTTAAGATTCTTACAGGGTTTGGCTCAGTTAATACTTCCATGGATTTAAATCTCTCAGCCACTATGAAAAGTCTCTAAGGTAAAATTATACGTTATGTCATGTATGTAGTTCTTGGGAGCACCCCCCGGGCCCCAGAACAGTCAGGTGCTCAATGGTTTTTAGTCCTCACCTCTTCCACTAAAACCTGCTTTTTTGGGGAAAAATGTGTTGGTTTCATTCCTTGATGGGATTTTAAGAAAAAGTATCCCACAGGACCTTTAAAATATTGGGTTGACCGAAAAGTACATTTGGGTTTTTTTCATAAGATGTTATGGAGAAACCCAAAAAACTTCTTGGCCAACCCAACAGTATGCCTAATTGTGAGATTAACAGGTTAAAGAAAATACAGCATCAGAGAGGGGTTTTAGGGGAAGCTTTTGTGTTAGCACTCTAGATGGCGTTTTGACTTTTGCATCCTGCTCAAGTGGCCCTTGTACTCTGCACAAATATTAAGCAATTGACAGGCAGAGAAAGCTACGTATGTGGGCACAGTCACACTCAGATGCACTCCAAAAATGGGCAGACAGGACCCATAGTGGGGTGAACAATCAGATTGACACTGACATGCCTCCTCAGCTTCTTGTTTGCTGCGTAACTGGACTGCACCAGAATTTGGCAGAAGAAGTAACTGTGCCAGGGTCTACTTTTTCCTTAAAAGGTCCAAGATGTGAAAACCATCAATTCATTTTGAGAAGACAAATATCAGCTGCAGATCTCATCTCTTCTAGCCTTTCTCAAACAGGCTCCCACAGGAAAGAGAACCCCCACAGAAAAATCTGGCAAATAGCTAACACGATGACATTACAGGAGAGAAGTTAATTCATTAAAAATATGTTTTATAGAAACCCTGTTGATGAGGGTGATCTCTTCACCTGATTACCACCAGCGGGCAATAACTGAACACAGAGACAAGCATGTGACACTCAGCTTTACCCGAAGGTAGCCACTAGTCACATTTGGCTATTTATATTTGAATTCTTTGGCACTGTGACATTAAATAAAATTAAAAAGTAAGTTCTTCTTGCACTAGCCACCTTTCAAGTGCTGAACTGTCACATGTGACTGGTAGCTGACTCCGTATTAGGTGGCACAGATGACAGGACACTTCCAGCAATGCAGAAAGTTCTGCTGCATAGTACTGATCCATAATGAAGTTCCAACCTCATCTTCCTAACCTGCCCTTCTAGTGTTGAGTGATCTTCATATCTGGCTTTGCTGGCTTGACCTGATTCTCAGTGACTCTTTGCTCTTAGTTTCTTTATTAACTTTGAGAGTTTGGTTTTGGTTCTAACTATAGGGCTTCCTTGGTAGCTCAGCTGGTAAACAATCTGCCTGCAATGCAGGAGACCCCAAATAGATTCCTGGGTCGGGAAGTTCTCCTGGAGAAGGGATAGGCAACCCACTCCAGTTTTCTTGGGCTTCCCTGGTGGCTCAGACAGTAAAGAATCTGTCTGCAATGCGGGAGACCTGGGGTTGATCCTTGGGTTAGGAAGAGCCCCTGGAGGAGGGCATGGCAACCCACTCCAGTATTCTTGCTGGAGAATCCCCATGGACAGAGGAGCCTGGCGGGCTACAGTCCATGAGGTCGCAAAGAGTCGGGCACAACAGAGCAACTAAACACAGCACGATACAAAAGCAGGTACAGGCCCAGGCTTGACAAAGAGTAACGAGCAGGACGTAATCTCTCTATAAAATGAAGACACTAGCCTGGTATGGCCGGACTTTGTGATGAATTTCTTGGATTCCCACCTCTCTGGTTCTCACATCACGACACTGTGAAAAAAACAAAGCAAAAGAAATGAAGAAAGGGGAGGAAGGAGGGGCACAGGAATGGGGAAAAAATAAAGAGAGAGAAAAGAAAGAGGGAAGGGGAGGCAAATATAAAACTGGTCACTAATACAATTTTTACTGAAACTTCTCCACCAAATTCTGGGCTCAAAATTACATTTGAACATAATTTACATTGAGATAAAAAAACTGAATTTAAAAATGAAGTCATTTTTAATAAATCTGAAGATAGGGAAAAACAAAATGGAAATATATGAAGTTAACAGCATATTGTTTTTTAAAAGGCATTTAGAATCCAAAGGAGACAGATACATAATATTGAAAGTAAAGAACATACCTCCTAAAAATTTGAGCATAGTTTTTACCCAGAGGATATAACTGTATCTGAAAGTGCAATCCCAAACTCTATCTATAGAAGAGTAACAACTGAATTCCTAATGTTCCAAAACCTTCCCCATTTCATAACCGTCAATGTTTTTAGCATCACCATGTTTGTATCAAATTTTAGAAATGTCAGAAAGAGGGCAACTAAGACTGCTATCTTCTGCAGAGAAGGGCTCTGTGGAATAAAGGCTGGGAGGGAGGAAAGAGCTTTTATTATTATACAGTCTTTTATTATTATACGGTCTGAATCATGGTGTCACGGTGGCAGACTGGCTCTCTGAATGTCCCAGGAAGCACAGAGTTGCCTGTGGACGTGTGCACGGCCTAGCCACATGATGTAACTCTCGCTTCTACTCCACGACCCAGAGTGCAGGCTGTGAAGCCTGACACTTATAATTACAAAATCCTCACAGTGACTATTATCTGTCCTATGATAATAGGACAGATAGTTCCCTAGAACAAACTATGGAACTTATTTCCAAGATTCTAACGCTTTCCATCGGTGAGAAAAGATCACCCTAGGAAAGCTGATGATGTCTTGCAGCCATACTACTAATAGTGTATTTGGTGTATATATGGAGAGAATTTCACGGGAAAAATAAGCGCTCATTATTCAGTTCTAGAAAAACTAAGCTATTTCCATGCCCTGGGAACCCATATCACATGCTCCTAAAGAACCCTTGCCTGCTTTTGCCCTTTCTTGGAGGGGTGGGGAATGGTTTTTACGAAAGAGATTGGTGTGTCCTTATTTTCTAGTAAAGACACTGCCTAGGTAAGCTAGATAACTTTTGGCTACGACTGAATTCCAGTCTTGAGACTCAATCCTAGATTACTTTATGAGAGCCTACCAAGGTTTAAGAGGGGTACAGGGTTAAAGATGATGGCTGGATAATGAGGTTATCAGGCTAACCAGGCCAGGAGGAGAAGGAGGAGCTGAGGAACTGGGACAGTTGGAGACCAGAGAGCAGAGCAGTCACATACTTGCTGGGGCTATTCATTACTGTACATGGGGCTTCCTTGGTGGTTCAGTGGTAAAGAAACTGCCTGCCAATGAAGGAGACTTGGGTTCAATCCCTGGGTCAGGAAGATCCCCTGGAGAAGGAAATGGCAACCCACTCCAGTATTCTTGCCTGGGAAATCCCATGGACAGAGGAGCCTGGCTGGCTATGGTCCATGGGGTCACAAAGAGTTGGACATGACTGAGCGACTGCTGCTGCTGCTAAGTCGCTTCAGTCGTGTCCGACTCTGTGCGACCCCATAGACGGCAGCCCACCAGGCTCCCCCATCCCTGGGATTCTCCAGGCAAGAACACTGGAGTGGGTTGCCATTTCTTTCTCCAATGCATGAAAGTGAAAAGTGAAAGTGAAGTCGCTCAGTCGTGTCTGACTCTTAGCGACCCCATGGACTGCAGCCTACCAGGCTCCTCCGTCCATGGGATTTTCCAGGCAAGAGTACTGGAGTGGGGTGCCATTGCCTTCTCTGGACGGAGCAACTATATAACAATTACTGTACATAAAGTTGCTGTTTTTCTAGAACTTAAGTTATTATTATTTTGGTAGAATAAGCCAATAATGTTCACAACTCTAGACCATTTTCTGAAAAAAAGAAAAGAAAAACTTCTTCATAACAAATCAACTAAGAGAACAAAATGTTTCAGGTATGTCCACAAACATGATACGTAGTCCTTAAAACAGTGCCTTTCAAAGAGTGGTCCATGTCTCCACTGCGTGTGAGAACCTCCCTCAGCTCCGTACCAGACCAAGTGAATCAGAAGCTCAAAGCAGAGGCCAGGATGCAGGCTCGGGCCTAGGCACCCCCTGGCCTTTCCTCTTAGCAGCTCTGAGAAATAGCTCCTAGGGCACTGAGTTTTAAACCATATCGCGATTTCAAAATCATCTGCAGGTTCCTGGGCTCTTTGTATTTCCAGGGAAAGCAGAAAGGAGGTGCTTAGTAAATATTTCTGAAATAAAAAAGCAAACGAAAAGACACAGGGGCAAGGTGGGGCAAGGGAGAATGGTGTATCTGGACAATAACGTCGGTAATTATTTCAGCATGTCATCTTTGTTTCTTCAAAGGTCGTATTTATCTATAACCACTGGTCAAGAATCAAACACCCAGTATTTCAAAAGAAAAGAGGTTTTCTAAAAAAGGAGCTGAACACATAGTTGACAATTTCAGTAGGCAAGAGAAAACAACCATTAAATTGACAAACCCATACTCTTTTAGGAGAAAGCAGAGGGCTGCAGGGAGGGATGCAGATGGTGGAACCACTACTTCAGCTTCAGCGTGCTGTACAGAAAGAGGGGCTTCAATGCATGAAAGCTCTTTGACCCAACCTGTAAGTTTATCAGGTGATCGCATGTCTGAGAGTACTTTGATCTCTGCAGTTATGGTCAGGCTCTTACCTGTATTCCAAGGTCTTTCATTCTTGCAAATGCCAGCTCTCTCAAGTTTCCGTGCTCCACTCCTGAGCTGACTAACGGCATTGGAATATCTCTGCAGGAGAAAAACATCAGTTATTGCAAAATATAAGTCACTCTCTAAAACAGGAAGGCAGGGATATTTTTTACAAAAGGAGAACCACCCTTCCCCCCTCAAAAAACCCCTACAAAACAGACCAAGAAAACAGAGGCTGAATATTCTAACTGGAAAGCAGATTCACAGCTTTTCTACCTCCCAGTTTTTCCATCTATGAAATTATGATTTTCACCAATCACGTAAGGTTTTCTTAAGAAATACCTGATGAAATCACTTTAGAAGATTACTAAATACAAAACAAATATCCAGTAACCATTATAATGATTTTTGGCTGAAGAGACACCTGTACTAAACAGGAAACACAATTCTTGTTGTTGTTTTTATAAAATCCAATTTGTTTAAAAGAGAAGAAATAAAAATTATTAACACACTGATTTATAACTTATAGACACTTTCCTGTAGAGCTGCTGAATGACAAGTAACCAGGAAGCTTAAAAGCCTGGCCGAGATGACAACTGGTCTCAAAGAATATATCCCCACCACCCACTGCAACGTTTCCTAAAAATCTAAATTAGAAGTGACTCTTCCCTGGTGGTGCTAGCGGTAAAGAACCCGCCTGCCAATGCAAGAGACTCAGGAGACTCCGGTTCAATCCCTGGGTCAGGAAGATCCCCTGGAGGAGGAAATGGCAACCCACTCCAGTATTCTTGCCTGGAAAATTCTCTGGACATAGGAGCCTGAGTGCTATGGTCCATGGGGTTGCAGAGTTGGACATGACTGCATGACTGAGCACAACAACTTCATTAGAAGGGAATAAGAACTTGCTTAAAGATGAAGTAGATAAAATTTATTTCCTGGCATTAATACAGTGTTAAGTGCCAGGCACCAAGGAAACTTTGATCAAAAGTTGAAATTATGAGCTTCATTTTAGTAGCCCTCAACCTCCCTTCTAGAGAAAAACCAGTATCTTAACACAAAATAGCTAAAAAAAAAAAAATCTGAAGTAAGAATATGCTTAGGACAAGTCCCCAATTTGTTTTGTCTAATATTTGGTGGATTAGAAGACTTGAAGGATACACCAATTATCTTGTTTTCTCATTTTTGCTTTCGAATCAACTTGAGTCTTTTCCTTCTCTTCTCACTTATCCCTCCAAATGTTAAGAAAATACAATTAGCTAATTCACCATTTGATTCTAATACGATATTCCCCACTCATTCAAAAGTATCAAAAGCTAATCAATTAGCATTAAAAACTATACATTATAAATAGACTCTGGAAGCTACTATAAAGAAATGATAAACCAAAATTCTTTAAGAGAATGACATACCAGGGCATTCAAAGTGACATAAAAATATATACTTTAGAGTGATTAGTTAGTATCTATGGTTTACTTATACTTTTTAGTAAAATAAACTTTCTTCCTTTGGAACTGTAATTCCTTCCAACCAGTCCATCCTAAAGGAAATCAGTCCTGAATATTCATTGGAAGGACTGAAGCTGAAGATGAAACTCCAATACTTTGGCCACCTGATGTGAAGAGCTGACTCATTTGAAAAGACCCTGATGCTTGGAAAGATGGAAGGCAGGAGTAGAAGGGGATGACAGAGGATGAGATGGCTGGATGGCATCACCGACTCAATGGACCCGAGTTTGAGTACACTCCGGGAGTTGGTGATGGACAGGGAGGCCTGGCGTGCTGCAGTTCATGGGGTTGCAAAGAGTCAGATATGACTGAGTGACTGAACTGAAAACCAGATATATCTTAAATATTTATTTTTGTTTACACATCTATTTGGCTGCACTGGGTCTTAGTTGTAGCACGAGGGATCTTGAGCTGTGGCATGTGGGATCTAATTCCCTGACCAGGGGTAGAACCCGGACCCCTGCATTGGAAGCGCAGAGTCCTAGCAACTGGACCACCTGGGAAGCCCCCAGGTCCATCTTAAATCAGTAATCATATGAAACTGAAAGAAGGTGAGTGAAGCAAAAAGCAGGTTTTTTTTTTTCTTTTTTTGTGCTCATACCCCTAATAAGCGTAATAGAATTTATGATTCTATTTGCTTACACAGATAATTAGGGTATTCTTTTAGGTGACAGAGGAAAAAGCAGTTTATTTTATTTTAGGAAGGAATGTATAAAAAACTGTTTTAAGTTTTTTTACTATTTCATATTATATAAACCAAAGTTAAAATCTCCCAAATGCCTGTTTTAACCCTGAACCAGTCAATCCTAAACTAAATTAGTCCTGAATATTCATTGGAAGGACTGAGGCTGAAGCTGAAACTCCAATACTTTGGCCACCTGATGTGAAGAACTGACTTATTGGAAAAGACCCTGATTCTGGGAAAGACTGAAGGCAAGCAAAGAAGAGCGAGGCAGAGGATGAGGTGGTTGGGTAGCATCACCGACTCAATGGACATGAGTTTGTGCCAACTCCGGGAGATAGTGAAGGACAGGGAAACCTGGCGTGCTGCAGTCCATGAGGGGGCAAAGAGTTGGACACGACTTAGCGACTGAACAACATTCTATTAAATTACTCACAAATATATGTAGTTTCACAGCAAAGTAAAACACTGTTACATGTGATATGAAATTAATCTGATAATATCAACGGCAACCAGTTAGTACCCATTACATGAGATACATTTGACTCTTGTTATTCATTGCAGTGAAGTCTGATAATGTGCCATGAACACTGAATGAGCAAATATGGAAGCACTGCTCCTAAGCAAAACGGAGGGTTAGGTTCCTATCAGCTTTCAGTTCATTTTCTTCCACTGATCAACACATCACTTTGTTCTGTGTTTCTGTTCAAAGACACTTTATTTAACACAGAATTCATTCATTAACACTGTATATGGCCAACAGCACTATGATTCATGCTGTAATGAAGCTTATCTAACACATTT
This sequence comes from Bos indicus, assembly GCF_029378745.1. Classification (NCBI taxonomy): domain Eukaryota; kingdom Metazoa; phylum Chordata; class Mammalia; order Artiodactyla; family Bovidae; genus Bos; species Bos indicus. The sequence continues at coordinate 10,478,740 of NC_091767.1, forward strand.
ATTTTCTTTGTAAGACAAGAAGACAATCTTCTTGTGCTAAGGAACACTATGCATGAAAGAAAGAAAGTGAAGTCGCACAGTCGTGTCTGACTCTTTGCGACCCCATGGACTCTACCCTACCAGGCTCCTCCGTCCATGGGATTTTCCAAGCAAGAATACTGAAGTGGATTGCCATTTCCTTCTCCAGGAGATCTTCCCGACCCAACAATTGAACCCAGGTCTTGCGCATTGTAGGCAGATGCTTTACCGTCTGAGCCACCAGGGAAGTCTGGGACATTTTAAACAGTAAAATCAACAAAAAGCACAAAAACGTGAATAAGGTGTTAAGTAGATTGTTAAAGAATACCTGTTACAGTATGAGAGCTGACACAAGTACAAATATCATGCCAATATCCTGTTCCTCACTGACCCTCTGACCACCAGTCTAGCATCTGCTGATGACTCCTTCTACACCACCTGCCCTGCAACAGTCATCACTGGTGATTATTTCTACCATCTCTTCTGCGTTAGTTGAGCTTATATTTCAAGGAAGAATATTCCCTTCTCTAATTTACAAACTCATAGATTCCTATTTTATTCAACCAGTTGTAGTAGTCTGATATCAACATTATTTTGTTGCTTAAATTAGATGTGGCCAGTAGGCATGCACTTAGGCTGGCTTCTGGGTCCTTCTGACATATCTGCAACATTCTTTGAGTATTTCCTTACTTTCTGCAACAAAATGTTCCAGGTTTATCTTACATTTACCAACCCTAGAACTAGCCATTTACCCAAGCAGTCCTGCTTCCTTTCAGTGGAGCATGGTATTTAAAACCAAGATCTGGGCACTCACTGTGCTCATTATTACTGAGGTATCATTGCCTTTAGAGATGACTTTACACATGTACATAACCAGATGGTCAATACCAAAACTAGACTGACAATACTCTTTGCAGATGAAGATGGAGAAACTCTATACAGTCAACAAAAACAAGACCTGGAGCTGACTTTGGCTCAGATCATGAGCTCCTTATTGCAAACTTCAGGTTTAAATTGAAGAAAGTAGGGAAAACCACTAAGCCATTCAGGTCAGACCTAAATCAAACACCTTATGATTTTACAGTGGAGGTGACAAATATATTCAAGCAATTAGATCTGATAGGCAGGGCGCCTGAAGAACTCTGGACAGAGGTTCGTAACACTGCACAGAGGCAGTGACCAAACCCACCCCAAAGAAAAAGAAACGCAAGAAGGCAAAGTGGTTGTATGAGGAGGCCTTACAAATAGCTGAGAAGAGAAGTAAAAGGCAAGCAAGAAACAGAAAGATACATATCCAACTGAATGCAGAGTTCCAGAGAATAGCTAGCAGAGATAAGAAAGCCTTCTTAAGGAAATAATACAAAGAAATAGAGGAAAACAACAGAATGGGAAAGGCTAGAGAAAGACTTCAAGAAAATTGGAGCTATCAAGGCAACATTTCATGCAAAGATGGGCACAATAAGGACAGAAACAGTATGGACCTAATAGAAGCAGAAGATATTAAGAAGAGGTGACAAGAATACACAGGAGAACTATATGAAAAAAATCTTAATGACCCAGATAGCCACAATGGTGTGGCTAGATCACTCACCTAGAACCAGACATCCTGGAGTGTGAAGTCAACTGGGCCTTAGGAAGCATCACTATGAACAAAGCTAGTGGAGGTGATGGAATTCCAGCTGAGCTATTTCAAATCCTAAAAGGTGATGCTGTGAAAGTGCTGCACTCAATATGCCAGCAACTTTGGAAAACTCAGCAGTGGCCACAGGACCAGAAAACATCGGTTTTCATTCCAATCCTAAAGAAAGGCAATGCCAAAGAGTGTTCAAACTACTGCACAATTGCACTCATCTCACATGCTAGCAAAGTAATGCTCAAATTCTCCAAGCCAGGCTTCAACAGCACATGAAGAGAGAACTTCCAGATGTACAAGCTGGGTTTAGAAAAGGCAGAGGAACCACAGATCAAATTGCCAACATCTGTTGGATCATCAAAAAAGCAAGAGAGTTCCAGGAAAACATCTACTTCTGCTTTATTGACTATGCCAAAGCCTTTGACTGTGTGGATCACAACAAACTGTAGAAAATTCTGAAAGAGATGGGAATACCAGACCACCTTACCTGCCTCCTGAAAATCCTGTACGAAAGTCAAGAAGCAACAGTTAAAACAGGACATGGAACAACAGAGTGGTTCCAAACTGGGAAAGGAGTATGTGAAGGCTGTATACTGTCACCCTGCTTATTTAACTTCTAGGCAGAGTACAACATGCAAAATGCCAGGCTGGATGAATCACAAGCTGGAATCAAGACTGCCAGGAGAAATATCAATAACCTCAAAAATGCATGTGACAAGACCCTAATGGCAGAAGGCAAACAGGAACTAACGAGCCTCTTGATGAAGGTGAAAGAGAAGAGTGAAAAAACTGGCTTAAAGCTCAACATTGAGAAAACTAAGATCATGGCATCCAGTCCTATCACTTCATGGCAAATAGATGGGGAAAAAGAAACAGTGACAGAGTTTCTTTTACTGGGCTCCAACATCACTGCAGATGGTGACTGCAGCCATAAAATTAAAAGACACTTGCTCCTTGGAAGGAAAAGTATGACAAACCTAGACAGCATATTAAAAAACAGAGACATCACTTATGCCGACAAAGGTCTATATAGTCAAAGCTATGGTTTTTCCAGTAGTCATGTATGGATGTGAGAGTTGGACCATAAAGAAGGCTGAGAGCCAAAGAATTGATGCTTTCAAACTGTGGTGTTGGAGAAGCCTCTTGAAAGTCCCTTGGACTGCAAGGAGATCCAACCAGTCCATTCTGAAGGAGATCGGCCCTGGGATTTCTTTGGAAGAAATGATGCTAAAGCTGAAACTCCAGTACTTTGGCCACCTCATGCGAAGAGTTGACTCATTGGAAAAGACTCTGATGCTGGGAGGGATTGGGGGCAAGAGGAGAAGGGGACAACAGAAGATGAGATGGCTGGATGGCATCACTGACTCGATGGACGTGAGTCTGAGTGAACTCCGGGAGTTGGTGATGGACAGGGAGGCCTGGCGTGCTATGATTCATGGGGTTGCAAAGAGTCGGACACGACTGAGCGACTGATCTGATCTGATCTGATAGAAGGGAACACAGAATTACCAGCAGGGCTGGCTAATCATTTATGGGGCCCAGTGCAAAATGAGAACAGAGCGTCTCTTCTTAAAAAATCATTCATGATTTCAAGATAATGAGAACAGAGCATTAAGCCAAGTTAAAGACCCTTGAGACTACAAGGTTGCATATGCCTTGAAGCTGGGACTAGCTACCCCAAAGCACAAGTCAGTGCTAACCTGGTAACAAAAGACTTTACAAGGATTCTGACAGTTCATAAATGTCCTTACATTCATGTCCGTCCCTACAACACGCCACATGATGTTAATGGTCTTTGGCAGTGAAATGCCTGGAGTGTACCAGACGGGAGTTTTTCCTCATTACGGAATAGAAATGTGGCCATCTCCACTTTCAGAGATAATTTATTTTCACTGAAAATGAAGAGAGAAAGAGAGTTCTGTATACACTGAGCATCTTCTATGTGCAACACAGTAGATAAAGCAACCTGGAAGATATAAACAGACACTATTCCAGACTCCCAGGAGTTCAAAGCCCAGGTAAGATTATAGACCCTCGGACTTTGCTACATTCATCTAGGTGCAAGTTTCACTTATTTTTAGGTTTTTCAATATCAGTCTAGTTTCACTTTCTTGGCTTGAAGAGATACTCCATTCAGGAATATTCACTTTTCTATTTCAACAGGTAACCTGTCAAGCTTAGAGGTACTAATATTTGCAATTTGCTCATCAAAAGTCTTTCAAAGTGATGTCTAGAGCTTTTTTTGGTCTGAAGTTCCTCATACCTCAGAAACATCTTTTGGTTGCAAATTGGTATTCTATTCTAATGCTTCACAGTGATTTAAAAGTCACATCAAGGCAGACAGCTGTCAAATAGCCTGTGGGCAGCGGCAGTTTAATGTGGCTCCATCATGTGTCTGGAGAGAATTTTACATTTAATCATTGCCTCCACTCTTCCGTGCTGCAGTACAGAATGATTCATTGGGGTGCTACTTCATAAAAACACCCAGTTAGATGTTACTGACTCAACCGTCATAAAATTTAAAGTGTAAAATAGTTAAGAAAGAAAAAGGAGGGGTAGGTGGCGTGAGGAAATTGTAATTTTTTTTTTAAAAGACAAGTGTAAAACATTGTTTTTACTTGAAATATCTTCCTTCCCACTTTCCTTCCTTTGTTCGTTTCTTCTGATACCTGTCCAGAAAATCATTCCTAGAAACATTTTCTCCATGTATGAGTTTAGATTCACGAGTCAACACTAAGCAAATTGTCTGTAATTAGCAGAAGCTGACACGAGGTGAACCTACATAGGAATAAGCCAGATTTTCTAAAGGCACAGAACACAAAGACACACAATTTTCCTTTGCTATGATTTAAAACAAAAATAAACTAGAATTATTAAAATCCCCTGGATTAAACACCCTGGGAGGAGGCTTTTTCCTCTGCTAGTGGTTTCTTTACAGCAACATATAACCAACAGCTTCCAGGTGAGCAGAGTGAAGTGCTCAGCTGTACTTCTGGACCATACCGGTTTTCTACATTTTCACAACTATTTTAAGAGTTTAAAACCAAAGCTAGAAGAAACACTGCAGAGTGAAAACCCTGTGATTCTTTTCCCAAATCAGAAGGTTTCTCAGCCACTTCAGTTCAGTTCAGTTCAGTTGTTCAGTCGTGTCCGACTCTTTGCAACTCCATGAATCGCAGCACGCCAGGCCTCCCTGTCCATCACCATCTCCCGGAGTTCACTCAAACTCACGTCCATCGAGTCAGTGATGCCATCCAGCCACCTCATCCTCTGTCGTCCCCTTCTCCTCCTGCCCCCATCCCTCCCAGCATCAGAGTCTTTTCCAATGAGTCAACTCTTCGCATAAAGTGGCCAAAGTACTGGAGTTTCAGCTTTAGCATCATTCCTTCCAAAGAACACCCGGGGCTGATCTCCTTTAAAATGGACTGGCTGGATCTCCTTGCAGTCCAAGGGACTCTTAAGAGTCTTCTCCAACACCACAGTTCAAAAGCATCAATTATTTGGTGCTCAGCTTTCTTCACAGTCCAACTCTCACATCCATACATGACCACTGGAAAAACCATAGCCTTGACTTGACGAACCTTTGTTAACACCATCTAAACACTCAGCCTTCTCTTGTACACATTTGCATGTAACGCTTGAGTTACCCATAACACTTCCCTTAGCGCTTCTCTTTCAAAATTTGACCACTGAGACCTTGATACAAATTTCTTTCTGGAAGTCTGCTACTGCTGCTAAGTCACTTCAGTCGTGTCCGACTCTGTGCGACCCCACAGACGGCAGCCCACCAGGCTTCCCCGTCTCTGGGATTCTCCAGGCAGGAACACTGGAGTGGGTTCCATTTCAGACATATCGTATTCTAGCTGTATCTGAACATAACTTTAAAAATAGCAGTAAATGGAGTATAACATTTTCATGCAGAGATATGAAGCTGTTTTACCAAAACATAGCTACCAAATTGTTAAGTGTTAATATCAATAAACTCAGATATGCAGATGACACCACCCTTATGGCAGAAAGTGAAGAAGAACTAAAGAGCCTCTTGATGAAAGTGAAAGAGGAGAGTGAAAAAGTTGGCTTAAAGCTCAACATTCAGAAAACTAAGATCATGGCATCCAGTCCCACCCCTTCATGGCAAACAGATGGGGAAACAGTGCAAACAGTGTCAGACTTTTATTTTTGGGGGGGCTCCAAAATCACTGCAGATGGTGACTGCAGCCATGAAATTAAAAGACGCTTACTCCTTGGAAGGAAAGTTATGACCAACCTAGATAGCATATTCAAAAGCAGAGACATTACTTTGTCAACAAAGGTCCATCTAGTCAAGGCTATGGTTTTTCCAGTAGTCATGTATGGATGTGAGAGTTGGACTATAAAGAAAGCTGTGCACCGAAGAATTGATGCCTTTGAACTGTGGTGTTGGAGAAGACTCTTGAGAGTCCCTTGGACTGCAAGGAGATCCAGCCAGTCCACCCTAAAGGAAATCAGTCCTGGGTGTCCATTGGAAGGACTGATGTTGAAGCTGAAACTCCAATACTTTGGCCAACCTATGTGAAGAGCTGACTCATCTGAAAAGACCCTGATGCTGGGAAAGATTGAAGGCAGGAGGAGAAGGGGACGACAGAGGATGAGATGGCTGGATGGCATCACCGACTCAATGGACATGAGTTTGGGTAGACTCCCGCAGTTGGTGATGGACAGGGAGGCCTGGGGTGCTGCTGTTCATGGGGTCGCAAAGAGTCGGACATGACTGAGCGACTGAACTGAACTGTACTATGTGAACACGAACACAAGTTTGTTGGTTTCCTAGTCTTCATATCCGCCCAGGAAAGAGAAGACCATTCCAAGACCTTTGAAAGTTAAAATTTATCAAGTTTTCTTTTTGAGCTATCTCAATAAAAAGTACCATCTATCTTCTTTATGATCCAAATTTCATGATTGGCAAATTATATATAAACAGACAACTGATGTAAGAAGACACAGATAATAATCAGCTTCATGGGAGACATGTTAATCCTCACCAATAGCTCGGGAAATGCAAATTAAAATCCTAGGTAAATAAAATAAAAAATACAACCATTTAATTCTGTAGAGGTTGTGATAAAACCAGAAACCACATATTTACTCTAATATGATATAATTCCTTTGGAAAACCATATCAATATACATAGCAAAAAAGATAACACTCATTTATACGTTCCTTGTTCCAGAAAGTATGTTAAAAGGAATAGTAACAACAACGCTTAGATCCTTTGTTACAAGTAATCCTTCTCCTGGGTTCTACTACTCTAACAGGTTACTTCAACAGAAGTAAAAAGTTCTATGCACATGAATTTTAGATGGAGTAGAGGCCAAGATAATAATAATAAAAAAAGAGAGATGAAGAAACCAGGAAGCAACCTAAATGTCTAACATTAGGGAACAGTTTGCTGAATGAGACAAATTCAAATGCTAGATTACCAGGCTGCCATTAAAATGATAACTATGAAGATTTTTTAAGTCATTGGCAAGAAATAGAATTCAAAAAGCATTATTTGCCAGTGTATAAAATGTACCGCACAGACCCACTGTCTGTTAAATTGAGAGAACTCATTGTACTATCACACAAGACACTGAAATGGTGATGATCATAGTATAAAGAGAAGCATAAAATACTAGGAGTGATAGCAAGAATATGAAACCTGCCTCTTCCTATGAAGATTTACTCTGGGGGTAACCTCAGATATGCAGATGATACCACTCTAATGGCAGAAAGTCAAGAGAAACTAAAGAGCCTCTTGATGAGGGTGAAAAGAAGAATGAAAAAGCTGGCTTAAAACTCAACATTCAAAAAACTAAGATCATGGCATCTGGTTCCATTACTTCATGGCAAACAGATGGGGAAAAAGCAGAAGCAATGACAGATTTTCTTTTCTTGGGCTCCAAAATCACTGTGGACGGTGACTGCAGGCATGAAATTAAAGGACCTGCTCCCTGGAAGGAAAAGGATGACAAACCTAGACAGAGTATTAAAAAGCAGAGACATCACTTTGCTGACAAAAGTCTGTATAGTCAAAGCTATGGGTTTCCCATGAGTCATGTATGGATGTCAGAGTTGGATCATAAAGAAGGCTGAGTGCCAATCAATTGATGCCTTTGAACTGGGGTGCTGGAGAAGACTCTTGAAAGTCCCTTGGACAGCAAGGAGATCAAACTAGTCAATCCTAAAGGAAATCAACCCCAACATTCATTGGAAGGACTGATGCTGAAGCTGCAATACTTTGGCCACCTGATGCGAAGGGTGGCATATCTGGAAAAGACCCTGATGCTAAGAAAGACTGACGGCAAAAGAAGAGGGTGGCAGAGGATGAGATGGTTAGATAGCATCATGGACTCAATGGACATGAGTTTGAGTAAACTCTGGGAGATAGTGAAGGACTGGAAAGCCTGGCGCACTGCATTCCGTGGGGTCGCAAAGAGTTGGATTTGACTTGGCAACTGAACAACGATAACAAAATGTACTGCATCCCAATTATACAAAGAAAGTTTTAGAAAAATAATGTAAGCCTGTTCATACCACATATATTGAAAGTGATTTTTACAGTACCTTTATAAATGAAATATCATTCTGTTGATGTAAATATAGTTATATTGCAAGAAAAATTAAATACATGGCTGAAAATTGAGAAGAAAATATAAGTTCTGATAATTAGTACTATTCTATGAACTTTGTTGGGAAGAAGCATAAAAATCACATGATCAAAAAGGAATGTACTGGATCAATGACCAGTGATGCCACATTACACCCCACACCCCAGTACCACAAAGCCTGGTCAAGAATGTCAGTGACTATTGATAACAAAAAGCAAGTCAATATAAAGCAAACTTGAATCATATTATGCAGCACATACCAAGAAAATACGTCAATAAAATCGTTAAAAAACAAGTAGCAAGATATTGTAAACTTGAATGAATTCCACAGTTTATGTGTGTTAGTCGTGTCCAACTCTTTGCAACCCCACAGACTGTAGCCCACCAACGGATTCTCCAGGGAAGAATACTGGAAACTGTTGCTGTTCCCTTCTCCAGAGGATCTTCCAGGTCCAGGGATCGAACCCTGGTCTCCTGCATTGCAGGCAGATTCTTTACTGTTTGAGCTACAGGGAAGTCCACAGTGAGCTACACAAAAAACCAGAATTCTAATGGAAACGTGAAAAACAACATCATAGCTATATTAAACACACAAAAATGTAAAAATAAAATGACAAAGATTTTATCTTTATATTAAAAATACTAGAAAATAATCAACTTCAGAATTAGGAGGGAAGTTGCTATATAAGACAGGGAGCCCAGCCTGGCTCTCTGTGGGGGAGAGAGGCGATACATGTATAGCTATGGCTGATTCGTGGTGTTGTACGCCAGAAACCGACACAACAGTATAAAGCAACCTTCCTCCAAATCAAAAATAAATTAAAAAGTTAAGTAAATTATCAGTCCCAAAGCATGAAAATCTGACCACACAGCTAAACTCGAGATGACTCTCTACCAAAGGTCTTCACTGCTGGCAACTGAATCATCACTGTCTTCAAATAGAAACTGCCCAGAGATTCACTGAGGACATTACCAAGGTGGCATTTTTAAAGAGATTTTACTTCTTGTTTCACAGTAGTCTATCAGGTTTTAATTCACTCACACATTGGTAAGGTAATAAGAGTGTCACTTCAAAAGCTTAATCCTACACCCCCGAGTACTACGTGTTCCACATAAACCCTGTAAGCGATGTACTGATAGAGAAAGACAGTCTGGCCCCTAGGGTCAGAGCTGGGGGCGGGAAGCGGGTAGGGGCCTCTTCTACTGTTCGAGTCTCCAGAGAGCTGTAATGGGGTCGAGACAGGAGAACGGGGAACATGGGTGTTTCTTTAATCAGCTTCATGTTAGTCATGCATAATATCAAGACTTTCTCCTCCTATGCCCTTTTGCTTGTCTAAAATACATACTCTTAATTCTTTCTGTCATGACCCCTTTATAGTTTTACTGGAGAGATTATATTTGCTGCTCCTGTTTTCTCAAAGCCGTTATTTTTTCAGTTGATGGTAAGCCATGATAATGTCCCTCAGTGATATTTCATAAAACCTATAAAATTAAGCTTTTAATGTTATAGCAATGTCTTCATTGCTTGAGACTCACTGGTTACAGCACTAAGGAATTTAAAGATAAATACAGTGGGGAGGATGCAAACTCTTCATCTGATTTCCCATGCTATGCCTTGTTATTCTTGGCTAAAAAAAAAAAAAAGCAAACTGGTGACCATGGCTGGGAAATGTCTATTCTGTGATACCTGTTGCCTCGCTTGACTGCTGAGAAGTAGTGTACTCGTTTTTCTCTGGTGGCCCCAATCAGTTAAATGCAAAGGAAACTTTTCTTTTGCTGTTGTTAACACTACTTACTGCATCTCAAAGTCACAGAAAAATTCCCAAGTGCGGTACCAATAACTATATTCCTCAAGTATTTGAAAGTAAATTGGGAACAAGATGTCCCAATGGCCCCCCAGAATACTCTTAAGTATCTCCTACAGCAAGGATCTTCTTTTACGTAACCATAATACAACCACCAAAATCCAGAGACTGACAGCGGCACTTTACTACTGTCTAATCCTAGACTCCATCCCAACTTCCTGTGAGCCTCTGGTCCCAGCATTCCCATCAGCTGATCAAACGTGACTTTTTAAAAATTTGTGTTTCTATGTACGGTCTTGTGCTCTTTTTCTCAATAGATGGAGAGATGCTTCATTAACATTGAACTTATGCCTCAAAGTGGAGAAGGAAATGGCAACCCACTCCAGTGTTCTTGCCTGGAGAATCCCATGGACGGAGAAGCCTGGTGGGCTGCAGTCCATGGGGTCGCACAGAGTTGGACACAACTGAAGCGACTTAGCAGCATGCCTCAAATAGCTCATGTCTGAATGAAGCTAATCTGACATAGGTATTTTCTCCATAAGGCACAGTTACAGCCTTCTTGCATACAGGAACACTATACGACACTTCAGTATGATGTTTAGAGGCCATTTCAAACAGCCACCTCACCAACAAGCAGCCCAGAATTGCAAAAACCATGCCTGTTAAATAGACTGTGAAAAGGACATGTCCACACACACACACTGTATTTGTTATCATTTGTTACAATTATTTCTATATCTACCGGACAGGTTGAAAACCACAAATTGACACCAGTATCCCCTATTCCAGAACACCATGTGGTATATTCTAATTTTTTCCTTTTTCATATTTGTAGTTCCATTTTCAGGCTTCCCTGATGGCTCAATGGTAAAGAACCTGCCTGCCAAAGCAGGCTTGATCCCTGGGTTGGGAAGATCCTGTACAAAAGGGAATGGCGGTATGCTTGCCTGGAGAATCCCATGGACAGAGCAGCCTGGAGGGCTACAGTCCATGGGGTCACAAAGAGCTGGACATTATTTAGCAACTGCACAACAATGACAAATTCTCTTTTCAGATAACAAAAAGCCAGGCCCATTACCCTTAATACTGTCTACCTACTAGATCCACCTCCTGCATGTTACTGACCCTTTCTTTCTGTCCTCATCTCTGGATCCCCTGGACACACTCTCCTTGCCCTGCTGACAAATGGTGCCAAGGGCAGGCATCAGCAAGAATGTCCCCCCTCACACCTGGGCTGCTCCAGCCTGAACCCCGCAACTGACTCCTTCACAAGAACACCCTCCTCCCCGTGCTCTGGGTCCCATGGCTCCCTAGATCTCCATGAGGATGCCTGCATGGCTCAGTACCTCCTAATGTCTCTTAGACTGAATTGTTCCAGAAAGGTGAAAGAGAAGGAGGAGAATGCAAATAATTGTGATAACTGAATTTTCTCATCACTATCTCCTTAGTAATTTTTTTTTTAAAGAAATTGGTGTGTATTTATTTATTTATGGTTACATCATACAGCATGAAGGATCCTAGTTCCCTGATCAGGAACTGAACTTAGGATAATGGAGCATGGAGACTGGCATTGGGAGCACAGAGTCTTAACCACTGGACCACGAAGGAAGTCCTTCTCCTTTTTATTTTTAACTGTACTTAAAAAAAATAATAATAATCATTAAGCAATTTAGGTCCTTATGGTGGGCCAACAATTATAAAAATTTAAGAAATCAATATGTTGTGGCAGAAATGTATAACCATTCTTTGATGTTGTTCTTGTTTAGTTGCTCAGTCGGGTCCGACTCTTTGAGACCCCATGGACTGTAGCCCATCAGGCTCCTCTGTCCATGGGATTCTCCAGGCAAGGATACTGGAGTAGGCTGCCATTTCCTACTTCAGAGGATCTTCCCCAACCAGGGATCAAACCTGTGTCTCCTGCATTGGCAGGTGGATTCTTTACCACCGAGTCACCTAAGAAGCCCAAACACCCTTTGACCTTTAAGCAAATCCATTATTTTACATCCTTGATGATCTTCCCATAGTTGACAGTTCTGCTGTATGTTATGAGTAGCACAGTCTTTGTGCTCAGCAGAGTACTAGTCACAGGACAGCTGACAGGACATCCATTTGTTAATCCCATTTGGTCTTTTACTGGTAATATTAGAATCTGGGTGGTTTTGAGCAGGGTGGTGGAAATGTGCCTTAACAACCAGGAAATGCAGGAATGGCTTTGTCAGGATTGTAGTAAATAGGTAACTTTATGGCCTTTAACTTTATCTTCAGTGTTATGTTTCTAGTTAGAAAAAAAAAGGTGGGGGTGGAACTTCCCTGAGTGTCCGGTGGTTAGGGCTCCACTCTTCCACTACAGTATATCCATAAGATGGCAGAGTAGAAGGACGTGTGCTCATCTTCTCCTTCAAGAACTCCAAAATTACAACTCGCTGCTGAACAACCATTGACAGGACAATGTTGGATCCCACCAAAAAGAGATAATACCCCACATCCAAGGGCAAAGGAGAAGCCCCAGCAAGACGGCAGGAGGGGCAAAACTGCATTTAGAAACAAACCCCATACCCATCAGAGATGGTTCAAGGGCTCAAACAAAACCTTGTGTGCACCAGCAGGCCCCACAGAGACTGAGCCAGACCTGCCTGTGAGTGTTTAAGTGTCTCCTGAGGAAGTACAGGTCAGCAGTGGCCTGCCGCAGGGGCAGGGGCTCTGGGTGCAACAGACTTGGGTATGGCATAAGCCCTCTTGGAGGAGGTCACCATTAACCCCACCAAAGAGCCACCAGAACTTACACAGGACTGGGGAAACAGACTCTTAGAGGTCACAAACAGAACCTTGTGTGCACCAGGAGGCCCCACAGAGACTGAGCCAGACCTGCCTTTGAGTGTTTGAATGTCTCCTGTGGAGGTACAGGTCAGCAGTGGCCTGCCACAGGGGCAGGGGCTCTGGGTGCAGCAGACCTGGCTGTGGCATAAGCCCTCTTAGAGGAGGTCACCATTAACCCCACCATAGAGCTGCCAGAACTTACACAGGACTGGGGAAACAGACTCTTGGAGGGCACAAACAAAACCTTGTGCACACCAGGATCCAGGAGAAAGGAGCAGTGACCACAAGAGACTGACCCAGACTTGCCCGTTAAGAGTCCAGGAATCTCTGGCAGAGGCATGGGTCGGCCATGGCCTGCTGCAGGGTTGGGGGCACTGAGTGTAACAGTGCATCCAGGGGACCTTTTGAAGGAGGTCGCCATTATCTTCATTACCTCCACCATAGTTTGGCCTCAGGTCAAACAACAGGGAGGGAACACAGCTCCACCCATCAACAGAAAATTGGATTTAAGATTTACTGAGCATGGCCCATCAGAACAAGATCCAGTTTCCCCCTCAGTCAGTCTCTCCCATCAGGAAGCTTCCAAAGCCTTTATCCTTATTCATCAGAGGGCAGACAGACTGAAAACCACAATCACAGAAAACTAACCAAACTGATCACATAGCCCACAGCCTTGTCTAACTCATGCAACTAGGGCCACCTAAGACGGGACGGTCATGGTGGAGAGTTCTGACAAAACGTGGTCCACTGGAGAAGGGAATGGCAAACAACTTCAGCATTCTTGCCTTAAGAAGCCCATGAGCAGTATGAAAAGGCAAAAAGGTAGGACACTGAAAGATAAACTCCCAGGTCAGTAGGTGCCCAATATGCTACTGAAGAAGAAAGGAGAAATAACTCCAGAAAGAATTAAGAGATGGAGCCAAAGCAAAAACAACACCCAGTTGTGGATGTGACTGGTGATGGAAGTAAAATCTGATGCTGTAAAGAACAATATTGCATAGGAACCTGGAACGTTAGGTCCATGAATCAAGGTAAATTGGAAGTGGTCAAACAGGAGATGGCAAGAGTAAACATCAACACTTTAGGAATCAGTGAACTAAAATGGACTGGAATGGGTGAATTTAATTCAGATGATCATTATATCTACTACTGTGGGCAAGAATCCATTAGAAGAAATGGAGTAGCCCTCATAGTCAACAAGAGAGTCCGAAATGCAGTACTTGGATGCAATCTCAAAAATAACAGAATGATCTCTGTTCGTTTCCAAGACAAACCATTCAATATCACAGTAATCCAAGTCTATGCCCCAACCAGTAATGCTGAAGAAGCTGAAGTTGAACGGTACTATGAAGACCTACAAGAACTTTTAGAACTAACACCCAAAAAAGATGTCTTTTTCATTATAGGGGACTGGAATGCAAAAGTAGGAAGTCAAGAAACACCTGGAATAACAGGCAAATTTGGCCTTGGAATACAAAATGAAGCAAGGCAAAGACTGAGTTTTGCCAAGAGAACGCACTGGTCATAGCAAATACTCTCTTCCAACAACACAAGAGAAGACTCTACAAATGGAAATCACCCGATGGGCAATACCAAAATCAGACTGATTATATTCGTTGCAGCCAAAGATGGAGAAGCTCTATACAATCAGCAAAAACAAGACTGGGAGCTGACTGTTTTAGCTCATGAACTCCTTATCACCAAATTCAGACTTAAATTGAAGAACACAGAGAAAACCACTGGACCATTCAGGTATGATCTTAAATCAAATCCCTTATGATTATACAGTGGAAGTAACAAACAGATTTAAGGGATTAGATCTGATAGACAGAGTGCCTGAAGAACTATGGACAGAGGTTTGTGACACTGTACTGGAGGCAGTGATCAAGACTATTCCCAAGCAAAAGAAATGCAAAAAGGCAAACTGGTTGTCTGAGGAGGCCTTACACATAGCTGAGTAGAGAAGAGAAGTGGAAGGCAAAGGAGAAAAGGAAAGATATACCCAATTGAATGCAGAGTTCCAAAATAGCAAGGAGAGATAAGACAGTCTTCCTCAGTGATCAATGCAAAGAAATAGAAGAAAACAATAGAATGGGGAAAGATTAGAGATCTCTTCAAGAAAATTAGAGCTACCAAGGGAAGATTTCATGCAAAGATGGGCACAATAAAGGACAGAAATGGTATGGACCTAACAGAAGCAGAAGATATAAAGAAGCATACACAGAAGAAATATACAAAAAAGATCTTCATGACCCAGATAAGCACAATGGTATGATCACTCACCTAGAGCCAGACATCCTAGAAAGTGAAGTTAAATGGGCCTTAGGAAGCATCACTATGAACAAAGCTAGTGGAGGTGATGGAATTCCAGTTGAGCTATTTCAAATCCTAAAAGATGATGCTGTGAAAGTGCTGCACTCAATATGCCAGCAACTTTGGAAAACTCAGCAGTGGCCACAGGACTGGGAAAGGTAAATTTTCATTCCAATCCCAAAGAAGGGCAATGCCAAAGAACGTTCAAATTATTGCACAATTGCACTCATCTCACACGCTAGTAAAGTAATGCTCAAAATTCTCCAAGCCAGGCTTCAATAGTACATGAACTGGGAACTTCCAGATGTTCAAGCTGGATTTAGAAAAGGCAGAGGAACCAGAGATCAATTGCCAACATTTGCTGGATCATTGAAAAAGCAAGAGAGTTTCAGAAAAACATCTACTCCTGCTTCATTGACCATGTTAAAGATTTGACTACGTGGATCACAACAAACTGTGGAAAATTCTGAAAGAGATGGGAATACCAGACCACCTTACCTGCCTCTTGAGAAATCTGTATGCAGGAAAAGAAGTAACAGTTAGAACTGGACATGGAACAACAGACTGTTTCCAAATCGGGAAAGGAGTATGTGAAGGCTATATATTGTCATCCAGCTTATTTAACTTATATGTAGAGTACATCATGCAAAATGCCAGGCTGGATGAAGCACAAGCTGGAATCAAGGTTGCCGGGAGAAATATCAATAATTTCAGATATGCAGATGACACCACCCTTATGGCAAAAAGCAAAGAAGAACTAAAGAGCCTCTTGATGAAAGTAAAAGAGGAGAGTGAAAAAGCTGGCTTAAAACTCAACATTCAGAAAACTAAGATGATGGCAACTGGTCCCATCACTTCATGACAAATAGATGAGGAAACAATGGAAAGAGTGATAGACTTTATATTTCGGGGCTCCCAAATCACTGCAGATGGTGACTGTAGCCATGAAATTAAAAGATGCTTGCTCCTTGGAAGGAAAGCTATGACCCATCTAGACAGCATATTAAAAAGCAGAGACATTACTTTGCCAACAAAGGTCTGTCTAGTCAAGGTTATGGTTCTTCCAGTAGTCATGTATGGAGCTGGACTATAAAGAAAGCTGAGTGCCGAAGAATTGATGCTTTTGAACTGTGGTGTTGGAGAAGACTCTCGAGAGTCCCTTGGACTACAAGGAGATCCAGCCAGTCCACCCTAAAGGAAATCAGTCCTGAATATTCATTGGAAAGACTGATGTTGAAGCTGAAACTCCAATACTTTGGCCACCTGATGCGAAGAACTGACTCACAGGAAAAGACCCTGATCCTGGGAAAGATTGAAGGCGGGAGGAGAAGGGGACGACAGAGGATGAGATGGTTGGACTGCGTCACCTACTCAATGGACATGAGTGTGAACAAGCTCTAGCAGTTAGTGATGGGTAGGGAGGCCTGGTGTGCTGCAGTCCACGGGGTCGCAAAGAGTTGGACACGACTGAGCGACTCCACTGAACTAAAGTTCCAGTGCAGGGGACATGGTTCTGATCCCTGATCAGGGAACTAAAATTCCGCGTGCCTCAGCACAGACAAGGGAAAAAAAACAAAACCATGATTATAAACGAGATCTCCGATTCTCTATCCTAGGAAAAACTGTTCAGGTGATTTCCTTCATGCCAACAGGAACAGGTCACTCTTTCTCCATAGTTACATTAATATCAGTGAAGAATGCCTGTTGCTACTCTCTCAGGGGCTCTAGAACAGGGATAACACACACATGGTCAGTGCGTCCTCTCACACTCAGTATAGGATCTGGGTTGGAGCAGATCCGGAAGAGGAAACACTGATTGAGATCACAGGCTCCTGCAACCCAACACCACACTGCTGACCATCACCCTCCACCCATCTCCTGGCTCATGAATGAGTGGAGGAATGAACACATGGATACAGATGACACTAGCAAAGCAGCTTGCACACCTGTCTTATCCCCAACCCCTCTATATACAGAGAGCATTCCTGATGTCCCATTTGTTCCCAGACCCTCTGTCTACAGACAGCATTCCTGGTGTCCCATTTGTAATGAAAAAAAATTCAAACCCATCAATTTTCAATGACACTGTTCTCATTAGACACTGGATAGACAGACTTGTCAGTAATGACTGCGGGCATGAAAGATAACACACTACCTCTGCACGCGGTACACTCGAGTCCACGGGGGCACGAGGGCCAGGATCCGGGCCACCAACTCGATCAGGTCGCTGGGGGAATAACTCTTGTATCTTCCTGACTTCCACAGCTCATAGAGCCCTGTCCCACGAATCACCAGGGTAGGGTAGAGTTTCAAACCGTCAGGACGGAAAGCTGGGTTCTCGAAAAACTCCTGTGGAGAGGGAAGATGAGCTCCATTAGTTACATGGAGATTACCCACGGTGAAGTTTCCATCCTGGGCCGACTTCTCTCACACACCTGCCTGGTCCCTAGACTACTTTCCATCAAGCGTGGGGAAACAGAACAGAAACTCACTGTTTTTACAGTCTCACGGGAGCAAGACACTTGGGTGCTGGGTGCCCAAGCCCTGGCTGACCCAGCTCCTGGCCACTGCTGCGGGGTCATCACTTGCCAGCCTCCCAACCTTGCCTTCCTGCCGTGGCAAAGGCAATTTCCTCTGCCTGGAAATCTTATCAGGTTTTCTTCATCTAGCTCACCTTTAGGTCTCAGCTCGAATGCCAATTCTTCAACGAGGTCTTACTGACCTTCAAATACAAGTTGCTTCACTTAAATTTTTTTTTTGGCGGGGGGGAATTCTGTATTATTGCTTTCTTAACATCATCACACTGAAGATTCATCTGATGCCTGCCTTTACCTCCAGACCACAATCTCCTTTAATAATGAAGTATACTTAAAAGTGACTTTTAAAAGTGACGTAGATCATTATCTGGGCTGCAAAACCTAGTGTTTCCTGTGTGGCCCTCTGCAGAGAAAGTATGCCGACCCCTGGGTATGACTGTGTTGCTCTCAGGCCAGCGGGCACCGTTCCTAACCCAGAAGACACACACAGTCCATTTGTCACCTGGATGCTGAGCAGTACAGCTAATTCATCTCTTTTGACACAGTCATTTCCTGCATTGTATCACCTCAGCTGGCTTATTTCTTTACTTGGGATGAAGCAAGGAGACATCAAGCCTTCTCCTTTCTATGATTTTGCACTGCAAATCTGCTCTTATCTAGATTCCACTTGACATGTGATGGAGGAATTAAAGTGGATTCATATAGTTCCCTCTCACCCCGACCTGGCATTAGTGTCTAAATGGCCAGAGTACTGTATCTTGTGAATGGAGTAAATGCTTTCTATCTTGTGCTATTATTACTCCAGAGCTTCCCATTGTGTAACTTGCTTTCCAAAGAGATATAACTACTGAGTTTTCGATCTCTCTCATTGATTCCTATTATCATCTTAAATGCTGTAATCTTTGTGCACCATTGGCTCTGAGGGACAGTCTGCTGTAACTGCGTGTAATTTTCCCTGTAACATTTCTATTTTAAAGAGTCATCCAGTCTTTAATAAATATTCTATAGCCATCCACAAAAAGTATGTATGCAAGTCACTCTCCACCTAGTCTGCATCCATACGGGGAACATAGGATTTCAGCAAAGTACTTCTGGCTACTTGCATAATAAATTTAGGAGATATAAGGGCTGATATAATCCTTTCATAAGAATGATGATAGATGGAATGGGCGCAGGATTTCTGGTAAACACAGAGAATTGAAATATGTGTTTCTTTCCTTTCCTTCCAAAATCACACTAAAATAACAGGAAATAATTTTTTTTAAAGCATAAACTCGGAGGAACAAAGGGAACATCAGACGAGAGAGGAGGAGGAGTAAGTGATGGCAGTAATTTCTGGAAGACAGAAAATGGAAGACTGGGAAATGACTGCAAATGAAGAAAACTGCAAACAAACCATCTGCAAAGGAGGGTACGGAGGAAAGGGCAGCTCAGCCACATGAGAGTCCTAGGAAGGCACGTACATCAGAAACCGCACGCATCAGGCAGGAGGGAAGATGGCACTGGATCAAAGTCTTTTCACAGATTTATCTCTAATTCCCCTAAGTTCTGAGTCCTTCTACAGGCAGTCACCTGTAGAAGGTGACATTTTTAAGGTGCCCGTTTGTTCCCTGGAGAAACTAGAAAGCTGCTGGACTCTGAGATGGCAGGTGCAAAGGAAGATGTGAGTGAGGATCAGAGCTTGAAAACAAGGAGATTAAGTGAAAGCCAGCATGGTAAATGGTGGGCCCCACCCTGCTCCCTGGACACCAGTAACCAGTTTGCTGTGACCTAGACACATATCCCCCACAGCCCCCAAGAGCAAGCTGGAGAGTTTGTCTCTGGATTAAATAAATGGTCCTAAATAAGAGTTCAGGGTACTGACATTTGGGAATCCCCTAAAGAAAGGAAGGCTGATTACTGTGAGGTATACCATCAACAAGCCACAAAGAGTTTGTGATCTGGTTTTTCAGCTCCTCATCTTTAAGGCATGACCATTTGGCTAACGATTACCAGATACTTGGGGGGAAGTCTAAAACAGGAAAGGCAGACCAAACAAAAAGAAACAGAGGAACTTGGAGCAAACAGAGGCATTGCATGAAGGAAAAATAAACCTTAAAAAAACAAACTGTAATTCCTTTAGAGAGAGAAGATCTAGTACATCCATAAAGGGCTTCCTAGGTGGCAAAGAACTTGCCAATGTAGGAGATGCAAGAGACGTGGGTTTGTTTGATCCCTGGGTCAGGAAGATCCCCTAGAGAAGGAAATGAAAACTCACTCCAGTACTTTTGCCTGGAAAATTCCATGAACAGAGGAGCCTGGAGTGTTGCAGTCCAGGGGGCCACAAAGAGTTGGACATGATTGAGCGCGCGCGCGTGCGCGTGCACACACACACACACACACACACAAAACAAGAGGATGCTAGAGAACTGAATGTAAGAAAGAACTCTTGGAAATTAAAACTATAACAAAAACATCTAATAGAAAAGTTGAAAGATAAAGTGAGAAAATAATAAGAAAGCAGGAAAAAAAAAGACAAAAGCAGAAAAGATAAGAATATCAGATAATCAACCTGGGAGATCCAACATTTCTAATATGAGTTTTAGAAACAGAACACAGAAAATGAAACAGGAAAAAGTATCCCATAGTACAAAGAAATTTCTCAGAAGAGTTGATCAAAATATAGCATGATTAATTAAAAAAAACTCTCTTAAGATACACCACTGTGATACATCACTTTCTCCAGAGTGAAAAAACCCAGGTTATATATATAGTAGTTTTTAAGGAATAAGGAATACAGTATTAGGAATAAGAATGACAGTATGCTTCTTAGCAGCACTAGAAGAGCTACAAGACAATGGCATAATGTTTTAAAAAAGAAAAAAAGGAGGGAAAATGGCTTTATAGGATTCTGTTAAGTGTGAAGGTGGAAGACAGAAGAGACATTCTTGCACATGTAAAAGGTTTGCTTTCCATGATAAATCCTTTCTTAGGAAGCTGCTGGAGCATGTGTTTTAGTAAAGGAAGTGTTGAAGTGTGAAGTGTTAGTGTTAGTTGTGTCTGCCTCTTTGCAACCCCATGAACTATAGCCCTCCAGGCTCCTCTGTCCATGGGGATTCTTCAGGCAAGAATACTGGAGAGGGTTGCCATTTTCTCCTCCAGGGCATCTTCCCAACCCAGGGATCAAACCCGGGTCTCCCGCATTACAGGCAGATTCTTTATCATCTGAGCCATCAGGGAAGCCCAAGTAAACCAATAAAAGTAAAGGAATAAACCAATAAAAAGATTAATTTGGTTTCCAAAACAAAGGTTCTGACTGTAGAGAGTCAGAAGAGGAGCCCTAAGGAAGACACCTGTGAACTAGACAGAGAATTGCCAGTCCAGGTTGGAGCTGGAAGATTAAATGTCCAAGAGTTATATTTTGAGTCTAAAAATGGAACTTAGAGTATCTGACAGGGTTGGCCAGTGACAGAGGGGCTTTAACACTGAACAGGCACATTTGAAGGTTACAGAACTTGGAGAACTAATAAGCAAGAAAAAAAAAGAGATGATTTTATAGTTAACTGGAAGAAAAACAAAAAGTTACTTAAGAAAAGAACGTAAGTATGATATATTGGCTTCCCCAATGGCTCGGTGAGTAAAGAATCCATCTGCAATGCAGGAGACACAGGAGATGCTTTTGAACTGTGGTGCTGGAGAAGACACCTGAGAGTCCCATGGACAGCAAGGGGATCAAACTGGTCAATCCTAAAGGAATATTCACTGGAAGCACTGATGCTGAAGCTGACAATACTTGGACCACCTGGAAGGTCTGATGCTAAAGCTGAAGCTCCAATACTTTGGCCACCTGATGTGAGGTGCGAATTCATTGGAAAAGACCCTGATGCTGGCAAAGACTGAGGGCAGGAGGAGAAGGGGATGACAGAGGATGAGATGGTTGGATGGCATCACCGACTCAGTGGACATGAGTTTGAGCAAGCTCCAGGAGTTGGTGATGGACAGGGAAGCATGGTGTGCTATAGACCACGGGGTCGCAAAGAGTCAGACACAACCGAGCGACTTTCTCTCTACTGATGCTCAGGAAAAAGCAATCCAAACACGGAAGAAGGAAACATAGTGGTAAATATTAGAAGCCCCGCCCCCACCACTAGGCTACAACAGTTGAAAGTGGCAGAGGACTACTGCATTTCGATATGACCCCCTTAGGAGGTACTGGATTCTCAAGTACTATTTAATAACAGCTTATTAATTCCACTTATTTTATAAACTTAAAAATTAATAAACATCATTCTGCTGGTGATGTGAATGATACATTAGACGGAACATGGCTGGTGGCCCTGTGACTTAGATAAGAAGCTGTCTGCCTTTGCAGGGAGTTGACGAAAGCATGAAGCTGTGGTGGTGGGGGTGAAGAGGAGGGGACAGCTTTAAAAGATATTCAGAGGGAGTAACAGACAGGACCTCCTGTTGGATCAGACCCAGAGTCCAGGGAACAGTAAGAGGAGCAGCAGCAGCAAAGATGTATGAGCACTCGCTCTGTGCCAGGCATTTTTCTAACTATGCATTATCTCTGCCCATCTTCACAGCCACCCCATTTTAAAGATGAGGAAACTGAGGAACAAAGAAGTTCAAACAGTTTGCTACCAAGTGGCGGGGCCAGGATTCAAGCTCACCCCAGTCTGGCTCTGGAGTCCAAATATTTTCTACTTCCTCCTGAATGATTCCTAAATGTCTAGCTTGGGAGAGTATGTGGATGGCGGGGCCACAAATAGTACAGGAAACGGAAGAGGAGGAGACCACTGGGGAATGGAGAAGTATGTCCATATTGGATACATTACGTCTGAAGTGCGGGTAAGGCCTCTGGTGCCTGTTGAAGAGTGTTCAGCAATTGGACTTAAGAGCTGAGGCTTAAGACTGCAGAGAAAATGAGATTCGTTGAAGTGTAAGTGGTAAAATCAGGACAACAGAAGCAAGACACATATATAGAGAGAAGAGCAAAAGACAGAAGCCACATTTATGCAGTGAGGAGAAAAAGAAGATCTAGCAGAAAAGAAATAGTCCTAGAGGTAAAAAGGGAAGCAGGAGGCAGCAGAGTCACAAAAGCCAGGGAAGTGAGAATTTAAGACTGGAGATAGTCCCGTGGGATCTACCTTCCCCGACCAGGGATCTAACTTTCATTCCTTGCACCGGGAGGTGGATTCTTAACCACTGGACCACCAGGGAAATCCCTGGAGATAGTCTCTAACAACAACAAATGCTAAGGTTGGATAAAATGTCAGCAGAGAAGTAGCCTTTGGATTTGGAGATTAGCAAGTACATCACAATGTTTGAGGGCAGACTGTGTGTATGTGTGTGTCTGTGTTGGCAGCGGAGGACCTGCCAAACTATAACTTGATCACTTGGTTTTTGGGAAAAAAGCTCAGTGGGGGTGCGGGCAACTCCTGAGAGTCAAAAAGGTGGGCAAACATGGATGGACTTTGAAAGACTTCCCATGATTGACAGAAGGTTCTGGAGATAATTTTTCCTCAAGAGAAACCAACACTTTTTTAGCTACACTTAGCTGAAATGCTAAGCATTTTCAGCACCCTGAGCTTGCATATCCAAAAGCAGTCTAATTTTAAAAGAATAAAAGACCGAAACAGCAAAAAGTCATTATGAGTAATAAATGATACAACATTTTGTAGTCTTATCTGAGGACAGGTGGAAAGGGTGAAGTTAATGCTCGGAGGATAAAGTCCTAAGATGTTAAACATTCTCCATCACAACCAGGATTTTCAGCTTTATAAGGAAAAAGAAAATTTCATTCCAAAAGGAAATTTGAGTTACTAGACAATATAAGTAAATGCTGTTGATCACACACAGCTTTGACCAGCTCTGCACCTATCACTAGATAAGAGTGTGAATCTACGTTGAACAGACGCAAATGACCACTTCTGCTCTTAGTGACTCAGAATTAACCTAAGTAACAAGGTGTGAGAGCAAAGCCAATTTATAACTAAGGTGCACAGCACACAACCCTAGAGATACTACGGCTGCAATACCTCAGTGGCTGTAGATGCTTTATGGGTGTACCAGGCAAGGCTGCCTTGTCCTCCAGAGTGATAACATTTTATAGACTTCTACAATTATTACAAGTAGACCCCTTACCTAGCAATGCTTCCAATGAATAAAACATGCTAAGGGAACTATCTGTGGGCTGCTAATGTGACAATAAAAGTAGACGAGGAAAAAGTTTTTAAAGTGTAAAATATGCTGCCTGCTACTGCTAAGTCACTTCAGTCATGTTCGACTCTGTGCGACCCCACAGACGGCAGCCCACCAGGCTCCCCCGTCCCTGGGATTCTCCAGGCAAGAACACTGAAGTGGGTTGCTATTTCCTTCTCCAATGCATGAAAGTGAAAAGTGAAAGTGCAGTCACTCAGTCGTCTCTGACTCCTAGCGACCCCATGGACTGCAGCCCACCAGGCTCCTCCGTCTGTGGGATTCTCCAGGCAAGAGGACTGGAGTGGGTGCCAATAACATGCTGCCTACTAGTTCAGAAAATCTCTAGAAAACAAGATTTCCTAGATAAAACCTAGTTTGTTTTTTTTTTAATTAGTAAACCTTTTATTGAAATATATCTTAGTATGGAAAAGTACACAAATCATAAGTGTAGATACTATCAAACAGCTTTCTAATCTGATGTACCAATTTATATTCCCACTAACAGTGAATGAGAGTTCCAGTTGCTTCACACTCTTATCAACACTTGATATTGTCTTTTTTCATTTTCACTACCCTGATGAGTATACACTAGCCGTGCACTGTAGTTTTAAATTTCATTTCTTTGAAGATAAATGACTTTTGAACAGGTATTGAGTAGCTGAACATCTTATTTGTGAAGTGCTTGTTCAAGATTTTTTTCCCCCATTCTATTAGGGTGTCTTTTTAAAAAAATTGATTTGTAAAAATATTTACGATAATCTATAGGTTGATTTTTCAGAGGATTTTTTTCTAGAGAGAAATCTGATTTTTCTCATTTTGGCTCTATTGTGTTATTCATTTGCTGGGATGAAGTTAGAAAAGGCATACAGTCTACTCATATTCCCTGTGGGTTTCTTTGAAAAGACTGTAAACAAGAAGATGAATCTGTTTACATGGAGGGCTGTCTTTGCAATGTTATTTCTGAACTATTCTTTAAAGACACTAAGAAAATAAATTGTGAGACTCAGTTATTTGCTATTACATTTTTTTTCCCCCAAGGGCACTTAAAGTTATGAACTCTGGCTATATCACTGGCCCACCCAGAAGCTGTGCTAAAGAAATGTGTGTTTCAGGTGCCTTTTAGGCTTATAGTCTGAGTACCCAGCTAATACTACTGAGAGGAAGATATGACTCAAAATCTATTACATAGTCAATATGAGGGAATTCGTAACATCTGTGAACATCTGTGAATTAATGCTGTCTTATAAAACAGACTTTTAGTTGTATTTCATTTGCTTGGAAATAATAAAAATAAACTTTCTGAAAGGAAAGAAAGAACATCATGATGAATTCCACAGTTCTAATAACAGAGCATAAAAGTCTTTTTGCTGATGAAATAACTTGATAAACATTTTCATCCTCTTCTCTAAAAGGATATCCCTAAGCCACTTTCCTATTTGAGAATCTGAAGGAAGAAAGAGTTCTGACCAATCTCATTTCCCAAGACCAAGCTAACATGGATCAAGCTAACATGTGATAGGGTGAAAACAAACAAACAGGATTTCCTGGGGGTACAGTGGATAAGAACCCACCTGCCAATGCAGGGGACACGGTCTGATCCCTGGTCAGAGATTTCACACACTGCAGGCAACTGGAGACTGGGCACCTCAACTCCTGAGCCCAAGCTCTCGAGCTTGTGAGATGCAACCGCTGAAGCCTATAGAGCTGAGCTCCACGACACGAGAGGCCGTCACGATGAGAGCCCGTGCATCACAACCAAGAGGAGCCCCCCTCGCCACAACCAGAGAAAGCCCGAGTGCAGCAATGAACACCCAGCACGACCAAAAATACATTAATAAATTATCTTTTAAAAAAGCAAACAAACCCCAGAGTTAGGTATTAAAATTCAAAGAACAGAAAGGCTAGAAGAAAACAGAATAGTTTCTTTCCCTGTTTAGGGAAATCCTGAAAGAGAAAGGCAGTTCTAAGCTTAGAAGCATCTTAAGAAATCACTAAATAAATAAGTAAACAGGAAAGCTTAACAACAGAAAAAAAAGTAAAAGACCAAGAAAAATATTAATAGTGTGGGGAAAATATTTTTAAAAAATTGCCTAGAAAGTTCATATAATTAACATTAAAAATATTCATATCCAGTGGAGGAATCAGTCAGAGAACAATTCCCAAAAGATGGAAGAATTATACTTACTGGATACATGTATACATATGGCTGAGTCCCTGCGCTATCCACCTGAAACTATCTCAACATTGTTAATCGGCTATACGCCAACACAAAATAAAAAGTTAAACAAAAAAAGAGAAAAAAAGCAGAGCGGGTAGCAGCAGGACGCACAGGCATTCTCACGGCAGCCTGGTTTGGGTCAACACTTACTGTGAACTGTTCAATGTCTCTCTCCAGCCCCACGTTCGGCAGATCAGGCATCATGTGAGCCACCACTTTGAAGCCAGAATCTTTGGCCAGGTGGAAGGACTCGCACACTGCCTTCACAGTATGGCCCCTGAGGAAAGAAAATTCACTACCTGTTACACAAATAAACGGGCAAGAAGGTGAGCAGCAGCAACAGAGCAAAACAAAGTCTGACACAGGTAGCGGTAGCTCTGGAATGAGGAATATGGTTGGGGAAGAGGAAATCTTAGAAAGTCATCTTTACGTCTCTGCTTCTAAGAAGGCCTGGAGAAAAATAATTTTAATTCTAAGATATTTCTCAGAAATTCCTTATGCACCTCCTCAAAGTTCTGACAGCAAGTGACTGAGGTCACAACAATTAATATGGTGGTGGTTTAGTTGCTTCGTTGTGTCCTACTCTTGTGAGCCCACGGACTATAGCCCGCTAGGCTCCTCTATCCGAGGGGATTCTCCAGCTAAGAATACTGGAGTGGGTTGCCATTTCCTTCTCCAGGGGATCT
The DNA here is from genome assembly GCF_029378745.1 of Bos indicus. Taxonomy (NCBI): domain Eukaryota; kingdom Metazoa; phylum Chordata; class Mammalia; order Artiodactyla; family Bovidae; genus Bos; species Bos indicus. Next base: position 10,505,580 of record NC_091767.1, read on the forward strand.
TCTCAATCCAGGGATTGAGCCTGGGTCTTCTGCATTGCAGGTGGATTCTTCACCGACTGAGCCACCAGGGAAGAAGAATTAATATACACTAAAATTACCTGGTTTAGCATTATGGGTCACAATAAGTCTGCTAATATAAATACCTAGGTTAAAAACAAGAATAGTGAGATCAGAGCCTTACAAGAACAGGATTTTGTTATGCCCTTTCTTTTAAAAATATTTATTACAAATAATTTCATTGGGAGAAAGAAAGGGAGGAAGGGAAAGGTGGGCAGAGAGAGACAGAGAGATTCATCAATATGCAAAGTACATTTCACTCTGGTGGGCAGGCAGGTCCTTAAAAAAGTATTAGTAAGAAGAGAGAATAATTGAGTGACAAAGTATAATCATTTGGGGCCAGCTGGATAAGTCAGCTTAACATTCTAGCGCTACATTCAAGACGCAAGCCCTATTAATAGTTAGGGGCTATTAAAAACTGAAGCCCACAGGGCTCTCACCAGAAAGACCTTCCCATTCACCACCAAAAAACTCCTAGAAACTGTGGACCCCAGCCCACTCTCTGAAGGTTCCTATTCATTTCCATGGCTTCACTCTCTGATCTCTTTTTGCTAATGACTTCTCAATTTCCATGGCTGGGTCAGGCCTCTCTTGTGACACCACGCCCAAATACCCAATACTCTACTGCTGCGCTGTACAACAGTCACGAGGCACACATGGTTATTCAAGTTTATCTTGAAACTGATCCAAATCAGTAATTCAGTTCCTTGGCTGTGCTACCACAGTGGACAATGTGGGTTCTAAACATTTCAGTCACTGTGGAATGTTCTGCTTGACAGCCTGGCTCTAAAGCAAACCTTCAACTGGTTGCTGCACCAGCACGTAAGGGTCTAAAGCCTAGTTTTCCATAGTGAAACTCGTCTTGCCTCCCAGCCTCCCTCCCTCCCATTCTTTCTCACCTTCATTCTCATTCGGTCACCATACACTGCTTTTCAGGACATCACCTCCTGCTTGAATTCCTGCAACAGCCTCTGAACTGGCCTTCCTTCCATCTTCTTAGTCCACCCTCACACTGTGATCCCTAAAAAGCGATGTTTCTAAAATGCGGATATGGGGACTTCCCTGGGGTCCGGTGGTTTAAGACTTCCAGTTTCCTCTGCAGGGGGCAGGGGTTCGATCCCTGGTAGGGGAACTTAAGATCCCACATGCCATGTGGTGTGGCCAAAAATAAATAAATGAATAAATAAAATGCAGACTTAGCTGGCCTTGGATTAAAGTCTAAGCCCACTGGGCCAACTTCGAAGGCTCAGTCCCTCTGCTGACCCTTTCAGCCTCACCTCTGACCGTGCTCCCACCTCACACTCCACCAAACAAAATCACCCCAAAATCCCTAAACATGCCATGATGTGCTTCCGCTCTCAGGAGCTTGCCTGTACTCTTCTTTCAGCCTGAAACAGTCTTCCTCTTCCCCACCTGACGAACTCAGACTCTTCCTGTGAGTCTCAGCAGCCTGAAAGAGTCTTCCTCTTCCCCACCGGATGAACTCAGACTCTTCCTGTGAGTCTCAGCTTCCACATCATTTTCTTCAGAAAGCTTCTCTGATCTCCGAGAGACTCCATCCCCAAGGTACCCCTCCAGCACAGCCTTATTACTGCAGCAGCCCTACCAGCGTTTCTGGCTCAAGCCTTCCCCAACAAGACTGCATCGTATTCACATTGCTCTTTCTCAAGCCTGATATCCATCAGACTCTTCCTGCGCACAAAAATATTTTGGAGATCTCTATTACCTTAAAGGGGCTTCCCTGGTGGCTCAGTGGTAAAGAATCTAGTTGCCAATGCAGGAGATGTGGGTTCGATTCCTGGGTTGGGAATATTCCCTGGAGAATGAAATGGCAACCCACTCCAGTATTCTTGCCTGAGAAATTTCATGGACAGAGAAGCCTGGAGGGGCTACAGTCTATGGGGTCACAAAGAGTCAGACATGACGTATCGACTAAATAACAACAAATTCCCTTAAGGGAAGCATCTGTCTTCCTTAGCCTGGAGCTCTTCTTGGTTGTTTCCAAGATGCTGACCCATGTGTCTCCCTGATTTCCCTTTACTTCCGTCTCCAATCACAACCCTCCATCATGTCTAACTCCTATTAAAGTGAAGCAGTCTTTAAGGTCCAACTCAACACACACCTACTCCCGAAACCTGTTTTTACTTCTGAACAGAAAAGAACTTCATCTTGGCTCTATCAGCTCTTACTCCTTCCTTCCTTAGACTCTCAAATTTCTCAAAGTTTATACCCATCATCTCACCAGCCTTTCTTTCAGTACCCTGCCAGTTGGCATTTGCTTCATAAAAACTAATCTGTTAGATCTCACCTGGGCTTATTTCTTTATGAACTGATCGACTGTGTTGGGACTCAGTTGTGACACACAGAATCTTCGCTGTGGTGTGCGGGCTCCAGGGCACGTGGGCTCTATAGTTTTTGGTGCGCTGGCTCTCTAGTTGAGGCACACGTGGGTGCCTCCACCCACGTGTGGGTGCATGGGTTGAGATGCACCTCCAATCCATGCAGTTGAGGTGCATGGGCTCAGTAATTGTGGCACACAGGCTTGGTTACCCAGCAGCATGTGGGGTCTTAGTTAACGATGACCATCACCCAGCAATCAAACCTGTGTCCCCCACACTGACAGGCGAATTCTCAACCACTGGGCCACTATGGAAGTCCCCCTGGCTTCCTTCTTGTTCAAACCCTTTTCTCTGTTCCTAGTCTCCTTGGCCTTCTCTCCTGCTTTAAACTATTGACTTTGAGCCCTGCCTTTGCTTTCTGTACAGGAAAGGCTATTTATGAATAGGAAGAGAGATGAAGATGATGTTTATAGGCTACTAGAAAAGAGTCAGCACAGAAAGACTGAAAGTCAAGGAAGGAGAAGATGGGGTTCAGAGCATGGACAGAAAAATGAATAGGAGGAACACCCAGACCCCTCCCTCTCAGATGGGTAGGAACATCGATCTGCTTGGTGGGGGAAGAGGAAGGCTCATGCAGTTCGCCCATGCCATCTTACCGGTTGGTATCTCTGGCCACATCCTCATAGACACTCTGCACCCCAATCTCCAGCCTTGTGCAGCCATAGGTCAACATGTCACTGAGATGCCGCTTCATGCAGTAATCTGGTCTGGTCTCAATAGTAATTCCAATGCACTTTGTGAGGCTTCTCTCAGAATACCTATAGAGAAAAGAGAAAAGTAAATAGCCTGCCAAAGCTTTAGGACGTTGGCTCTCATTTCAAGGACGTCTTCCCCTTGTCCTCCCAGATCTAACCCAGTGGTTGAGAGCACCAGCTCTCGGGTCAGACTGAGTTCAAATCCTGGTTCTGCTACTTCTTAACTATGCAACCAGGAACGTGATTAACCTCCTCATGCTTCGGTTTCATCCTCGGCAAAATGAGGGTAATAGCAGCTACGCCTCATGGGACAGACGTGCCTGAGCTGGTACACAGTGTACGGTATTCATCGTCACCATCACCATCGTGTTCCTGCAGCGTGCGGCAGCCATAATCTCCTTGAAAAGCAGGGATGTCAACTGTGAAAACCCTCATTTTCAGTTCCTAGCAACGATTTTTCATGTAAGTGAAAACCATCTGCATCATTTATTTCCTACTCCATGTTTTAGAGTCATGTTAAATGAAGGAAAACAAAAGAAGGGGGAGGGAAGGGTATGCATAATGATTATAATGATCAAAGGAAGAATTCAGGTGAAATGTTTCCCCCCACCCCACACACACACGTCTTCTTGTCAAGCCTATGAATCTCAGCAATGACTTACAAAATTAGGAGTCATTTTTCTCTTTCACTAAAACCAGGTATCAGAGTGGTGAGCACCACTTGAGATTCAAGCTGTTTTGAGTTAATAGTCTTAATGCTGGCCAGAAACCCAGGAAAATGAAAATGACTCCCTAAGGGGAATGCTGACGTGCAGGAATAGGACACTCTTACCTACAGAGGCCACTGTGGCCAAGCACTGCACTGAACATGCCACGGGCAGTGAATGCTCTCATCAGCTCCATCACGTGCCTTTTATTATCCCTGTTTTGCAGATTAAGAACCTGAAGCTCCTAATGTGATCAAATATTGGGTTGGCCTAAAAACTTGTCTGTATTTTTCCATGCCAGCTTATGGAAAAGCCTGAGTGGACTTTTTGGCCAACCCAATGCTTTGTCCAGAGCTTCCCTGGTGGTTCAGATGGTAAAGAATCTGCCTGCAATGTGGGAGATCTGGGTTGGGAAGATCCCCTGGAGGAGGGAAAGGCTACCCACTCCAGTATTCTGGCCTGGAGACATTCCACGGACTATATAGTCCATGGAGTCGCATAGAGTCGGACATGAGTGAAAGTGAGTGACTTTCACTTCACACTTCAACTTCTAGAATGAAATCATTCTTCCAAATGCCCTTCTACGACTTTCTTAATTCTTCGGGGAGAGTGAGGGAAGCCTTTATTTGGCACTTCATTTCCTTCTTTTCAAAGAAGTTCATAGCTTTTGTCGTGAAAAAGAAAACTCATAAAATTTCTACAGTTCTGTAACTGCTGTTCTCTTTTAAACTCATTCATTCATCACTGTCAATAAAACGGACTTGTCTAATTTAAAAATAATTATTAAGGTGGTTAAGAATCACTGAACTGAAGAACTGACTCAAGTCTTTCACACTATGACTGTATTCCTAAGGTTTTATATAGGATTACCAAAGGCAGCAAGAACTAAAGGTAAAGGGCTAGGCCACAGTTACTAAACAATGAATCCTAAGACAAAAAGGACACAGATCTTATCAAATCTTGCTTCTGACATGATACTAAATCAACTGGCTTATCTGAGACAACCGGACCAGAAAGTCACAGGCCTTTCTAATAAGTGAGTCCTAAGGCATGCGGGAACAAAAGTATACGCTGCCCCAGGATACACGTAACTCAGGCTCAAACATCAATTATCGTGTTTGGAGAAAGCCATTATTTTAAGAAACTGAAACACTAATGTATTATGGAGAAAGCATACTGCATGAAGGCTGACTGAAAAAACCCATGAAGCAGAAAACTCTAAATGAATATATTTCACAAAGTAAGTGAGGACGTCTTACAGTCAGACATTCCAAAATTGTACCCCTCTATTAACTGATATTTTTTTACAAAACCCACAATATTTCCGAGAAGGATGCCATTAAGTTAGCAAGCGTGGCAGCACAATAGTACCTTGCGTTCCTGGGACAACGAGAGGACAGGCAACCGCACAGACAGAACGTCTCTACAGGAACGAGAACTAAATCCACAGAACCTCTCTGCTGTGTGGATCATCAAAGGCCCAAGCAAGACTGATAGGGAAGGCTGCTGCGAGGATGATAAGGTCTCTTCAGAAGTAATTAGAATACAGCCTAGGACACAGAGGCAAACCTTATCCTCACACAATAATTTACCGCCAAGTCTTTCCTCTAGGGGGAAAACATCAATACCTTCGGCAGCAGCAGAAATGAAGGGATAAGAAATAACTTGTTTTAAAAGCCAATATTTTGTGTCAGTTTCTGCTGCACAACGACATGAGTCGCCCCATCCTCCCCGCCTCACCCCTCTAGGTCCTTACGGAGCACTGAGCTGAGTCCACACACATGTGTTAACACACAAATACGTGCATAAGGGCAGTCAGCTAATCTAAGCAAAACACCTGAGCTGGTATTTTACGGCCGATATAACCCCCCATATCGTTTAAACAGCCATCCAACAGTACAGCTCTCCTTTACTACCAAGTTCAACTGCCATACCTTTGGGGAGCAGGGAGAGGCGGTGGACTTAAGTTCTTGGGCAATTAGGAAATACCGAATTTTCCAACCACGACCATGAGCTTCTAAGAGACAAAATCAGAACCTGAACTCTGGCTTTCTGATTCCAACTCCACTTCTCTTTCTGTGACATTATAGGGCCATCTAAACAAGCCTAAATTCCACCATCATGGGACTACGCTGATCTGGCTTCCCAGGCGGTGCTAGCGGTAAAGAACCCACCTGCCAACACAAGAGATGTATGAGACACAGGTTTGATCCCTGGATTGAAAGAGCCCCTGGAGGTGGGCATGGCAACCCACTCCAGTATTCTTTCCTAGAGAATCCCATGGACAGAGGAACCTGGCGGGCTAGTCCACAGGGTCACAAAGAGTCTGACATGACTGAAGCAATTTAGCATGCACGCACACTTCTTTGCATGCTGTAGGAGCAACATCAACTAGAAAAGATGCTAATGCTCTCTGTGAAGCTAACTTAAGCCAATATCTTATGCTGATGGCATTTTTTTTTAAACTGGGAGGTGGTGGTGGGAGGCGAATGGGACAGTAACCCAGGAACATCAAAGCAAATAAAAACCAGATGCTACCAGCCTTCAAAACAAAGCTCAAATACATTTCTCCTGTCATGACGCCTTCCCAGTGCCTCTTGGCAACTCTGTGCTCCCATTCCGAAATATCTTGCCCACACTCTGTATGAGTTTGTCTCATCTGTGGATATGCCTGTTTGTCCATTTGGACAGGAAGCTCCTGGAAGGCAGTAGGCTCATAAATGTTTAGAGGTAAGGCCTTCAGCACTGAAAACTCTCCTTCAGTATAAAAAAGAAAAAATACAAATATGAAGAATGAGTAAATGAATGAGGCAAAGCTAAAGACACATAGGTGAAGGAGGTCTCTCTTGACTCCAATAGCAGCCTCCAGCTAATTCGCTACCGTTCCCCTTTGGGAACAAGTTACCGTTCCCAAACAGTTAACCCTAAAAACCGCTTAACCCTAGACCAGGTAATCTACAGAAAATAAAGACGCAGTAGTCCTTTGTCTCAGGGAGGCCCAGCAGTCTAGCTGTAGGGCTAAGACACACAGCTAAAACCAAGAACCACTTAAGATCAAAGAGCTAGAAGTGGCAGATGTTATAAGTGGATAAAATGATTTCTTGGAAAGCATGCTTCTATTTCTGGAAGAAAGTGACCTATAAAAGTGACATCTATTATTACTACTTACTGACCCCTCATAATAAGGGCCCAACCAGCGGGGCACTGAAGGAAGACGATATGAAAGCCTCTTTAAACTGTTTCTGCTTCACTCCAAGAAGTCTGTGGCATCAAAAAAACATTTCTGGTTGCTATTAATTTCCTGCCATTCTCTCTGAAACCTCTGTCATTAATGAAGTTGGCTGGGCCTTACTTTTGATTTCCTGTGTAAAATCTCACTAGAGGTTGAGGTCCAAATTCCTGAGAGGTTTAAGACGTTTCCTACATGGACATCCCCCTACCCAAACCCAACCTGCTCAAACCAAACCACAAAGTAGATATGTATGGTATGTAGATGAAATATGAACTTTCATTAGTCACAAGGTACAAACTCTCTTCTGCATCTGCAGTCCCAAAATGAGTAAGTAGAATTTATAAACTTCTTTGGACAGCCAGAGGTTTGTTTGACTTGCCAACTAATATCTGGGGTTACTGGTGTAGTTCCTCAGTGCATGTGCTTAGTCCTCAGTCGTATCTGACTCTTTGAGACCCCGTGGACTGTAGCCCGCCAGGCTCCTCTGTCCATGGGATTCTCCAGGCAAGAACACTGGAGTGGGTAGCCATTTCCTTCTCCAGGAGAACTTCTCAACCCAGCGACAGTCTCCTGAATTTCAGGCGGATTCTTTACTGGGGAAGTCCCCCAATTCCTCAGAAGTACCACCAAACACATTCTTTTTTGGGGAGTGAATATAATCATATCTGGAAAATATCTCAACAGAATTTTACGTCCTGTCTAATGCTGAGCTAATGATGGTCTAGACTGAAGAATGACTGCGTTGGATGTTTGGGGATTTATAAAATAACTTTTTCCTTTTGAGATGGTGGTCAAGTTTGGTTCCTGGATATTGGCAGTTATGTTGGGAGGGTCTAATACATAACAAAAGGTTCTGCTCAACACAAACTGAGGTACCAGACAGAAGCAGAATTTCGATTTTTACCTGAGTACAACCTATGAGAAACTAACCTGGTAACATAGCTTAAAGAATAATCAGGGACCTCTGCTCCCTTATCATGCTGGTTGACAAGGTTTAGGACACATGAAAAACAACCCATAACATTTTGGGTTTTGATTCTTCCAACACCCAACAAGAGTGCTATTATTTTGTACACCTGGTCAGAATGCTGAAGAACCAACAGCAATAATACTATTGACAGAAAATTAAAAAACAATCAGGGTTATCACACATTCTTTCAATACTGTATTCACATTCAAATTCAAGGACTAGAATGTTATATACAAAGCACTTAAATTTGAATGTGAATACAATATTGAAAGAATGTGTGGTAACCATGATGATTGCTTTTTTATTTTCTATTAATAGCACATTATATACATAACATTATGCTTCCCTGGTAGCCTCGTGGTAAAGAACATGCTTGCTATGCAGGAGACCCGGGTTCGATTCCTGGGTTGGGAGGATCCCCTGGAGGAGGAAATGGCAACCCACTCCAGGATTCTTGCCTGGAGAATCCCATGGACAGAGGAGTCTGGTGGGCTGCAGTCCATGGGGTTGCAAAGAGTTGGATATGACTGAGCGACTAATACATACACATATACAAAACCTTATAAAAAAGCTGCCATTGTCAGGAAGTGACTGTTAGATGAAAGATAACCTCTCAATACATCTTTTAGATAAAAATCACCATTCCAATAGAAATCCTTAAAGCACAGAATGTCACAGAAAGCAGTAACTTTAGAGATAATCTAGTCTCACCTTCTCATTAGTAACGTAGGATAACAACAGAAAATAAGCCTGGAACCTATTGTTACTGCACAGTTCTTCCCACTGCACTCACTTAACAATGCTTTCTAAGTACTGGGTTGGCCAAAAAGTTTGTTTAGGTTTCTGAACGAACTTTTTGGCCAACCCAATACCTTCTCTTCTCAAGGCACTGTGCTTGATATGAGATCCTTTCTTTTAAGAAGACATTCTGTATTAAGACACAGAAAAAAAAATGCATTATATGAAATTAGACAATAATGGTATTCCGTAAGACCACAACTCTTGGCTACTAAAAACCAAAGTGAGGGAGTAACTAAATTAGTAGTTGCAAATTCAATTGTAGCAAATGTGAACAGATTAAATACTCCAATTAAAGGCAGACAATGTCAAAATGGATTAAAGAAACAAGACACAACTACTGCAGACTGTTATCTATAAGAAACACATTTTCAATACAGGGACACACACGGGTGGAAAGTAAATGGGTAGAAAAGTATGTATGTAACAGCTGTAATGGGAAACAACGCCAACAAAAAAGGAAACTTCAAGACCAGAAAGGACTTCTCAATGTGATAAAAAAGTAAGCTCATAATCAAAGTTTTATCAAAGTTCATACACCAGGAAAACGCACCAATCACAAATGTGCATACACCTAGAAGATCTTCAAAATAAATGAAGTAGAAACTAATACAACTAAAGAGGTAAACAGATCATTCTTCAATCATAGCTGGAGATTTTACTCTTTTTCTCTCAGCAATTGATAGAACTACATAGAAAAGAAAAAAAAATCCCCAAAGACCATTGAACAACACTATCTACCACCTCGACTTAATTGATGTTTATAGAACATTACATCCAAAAACAGCAGAATATACCTTCTTTCAAATATACATAGTATGTTCACCAAGAGAGATCATATATGCTGAGCCACAAATAAGTCTCAATAAAAAAAACTTTTAAGAAACGGAAATGGTACAGAATAAACCCCCTCTGATCAAAAGGGAATTAAAATCAGAAATCAAGAAAAACTCCATGTTTTTGGAAACTCAGAAATTAAACAATCCATTTGTATACAATCCACAGGTAAAAATACAATTTCAGGAAACATTGTAAATTAAATAATAATTAAAACAGAACATATTAAAATTTGTGGGATTCAGCCAAAGCAGTGCTTATGGGAAAAACTTAAAGCTTTAAATACTTACATTAGAAAAGAAAAAAGGTCTATAGGATAGCTAGGTTTCTATACTTTATTTAAGCAAAGAAAAAGAAAAGCAAAGTAAACTCAAAAAAAGTAGAAGACGATATAAGAATAAAAGCAGAAATATATAAAGTAGAGGGCATAAACAAAATCAAAAGTTAATTCTTTGCAAAGAACAACAAAATTGATCAACCATAACTAGACTGATAGAGAAAAAAAGAAAGAACACAGATTATCTATATCAGGATTGAAGGAGGGGTGATCAATAACATCCTACAGACATTAAAAACAAAGTAAGGCAATGTTAGGTATTGGGGGCAGGAGGAAAAGGGGACGACAAAGGATGAGATGGCTGGATGGCATCACCGACTCGATGGACGTGAGTTTAAGTGAACTCCAGGAGTTGGTGATGGACAGGGAGGCCTGGCCTGCTGCGATTCACGGGGTCACAAAGAGTCGGACACGACTGAGCGACTGAACTGAAGGGAATGTTATGAACAACTTTATACCAAAAAGCTTGACAACTTGGATAAAACAGTCAAATTCCCTGAAAAACACAACTTACGAAAATGGACACAGATGAAACATAATATCTGAATACCCCTTTGTCTATTAAAGAAATGGAATTAATCATCTAAAGTGTGAGTCACTCAGTTGTGCCCAACTCTTTGGGACCCCTGTGGACTGCAGCCCACCAGGTTCCTCTGTCTATCGGATTTTCCAGGCAAGCATGTTGGAGTGGTTTCCCATTTCTTTCTCCAGGGGATCTTCCTGATCCAGGGATCAAACCTGGGTCTCCTGCACTGCAGGCAGATTCTTTACCAACTGAGCTACCAGGGAAGCCCTGTATCTAATCATCTAAAGCCCTCCAATAAAGAAAACTCTAGTCTTGGACAGTTTTACTCATGAATTTCAGCAAACACACAGAAGAAATAATATTCATCTTACATGAAGTCTTTCAGAAAATAAGGAGGAAATGCTTCATAACTTGTTTTATAGGGCTGGCATAACACTGAAGCCAGAATGTAACAAAGAAAAGAAAACATGAAATCTCAGAGCACCATCCCCCATGAATAAATCCTTTCCAAAGTATTAGAAAGCTGAATCCAGTGATATGTAGAAAGAAAAATACATTACAACCAAATAGGGTCTATCTTGGAGAAGGCAATGGCACCCTACTCCAGTACTCTTGCCTGGAAAATCCCGTGGACGGAGGAGCCTGGTAGGCTGCACTCCATGGGGTCGCACAGAGTCGGACACGACTGAAGCGACTTAGCAGCAGGGTCTATCTTAGGAATGCAAGGTTAGTTTAAGATTAAAAAAATCAAAGTAATATACATTATCAGAATGAAAGAGGAAAAGCCTGTTATCATTTAGTCACAGAGAAATCATTAGACAAATGAGTTAACAATAAAACTCTGCAAAATTTTTCAATCTGATAAAAGTATCTTAAAAAAAAAACTCTCAAGTAACACTGCACTTAATACTGCAGTATCAAATGTTTTCCCTATATTATTGGGAGTAAGACAGAGTCATTCTCATCACTTTCATTTAGCACTGGACAAAATGTCCAAGCTATTGCAATAAGGAAGAAAAGCATCCACAACCAAAAGGAAAAAAATTAAAATTCACTGTATTTGCAGATTACATGATTATTTTTAAAGAAAATTCTAGCATATCTACAAAAAACAACTTACAGAACTGAGTAGTGAATTTAGTAAGTTCATATGCTATAAGGTTAATACACAAAAATCAACTATGTACCTTGATACTAACTGCAAACAATTTGAAAATACAATTGAAAACAATTTCACTTAATATAACATCAACAAACAAAATATTGGATTGACTATAAAAAGTCTGTCCTGTTTAACCCACATGAACTTCTGGCCAACCTCAAATTTTGAAATAAATTTAACCAAAAGCTTACAAAATCTCCAAACCAAAGACTGCTAAGAGAAATTAAAAACTAGAAGACAGACTATGTTCATAAATTGGAAGGTTAAATTGTCAATTTTATCAAAATTTTTCCATACTTTAAACACAATACCAATCCTATCACACTTTTTACTAGAAATTGACAAACATAAACTTTATACAGAAGGGCTGCTGCTGCTAAGTCACTTCAGGCGTGTCCGACTCTGTGCGACCCCATAGATGGCAGCCCACCAGGCTCCTCTGTGCCTGGGATTCTCCAGGCAAGAACACTGGAGTGGGTTGCCATTTCCTTCTCCAATGCATGAAAGTGAAAAGTGAAAGGGAAGTCGCTCAGTTGTGCCTGACTCTTAGAGACCCCATGGACTGCAGCCCACCAGGCTCCTCCATCCATGGGATTTTCCAGGCAAGAGTACTGGAGTGGGTTGCCATTGCCTTCTCCATACGAAGGGCAAAGGACCTAAAATATCCAAAGCAATCTTAAAACAGTAGGACTGAGTTAGAAGATTTACACTACTTCAGGATATATCCTAAAACTACAGTAATCAAGACTGTGGTACTGGCATAAAGACCGAAAACCGATCAATGGAACAGAAAAGAGTCCAGTCCAAAATTTATATCGCCAACAGATTTTTGACAAAACTGCCAATACAATCTATATAGGAAAGGGAAGTTTTAAAAGAAGTAATGTTGAAACAATTAGGTATGTATATAGAAAAAAAGAAATCTCAACGCCTATCATGCACTACACATAAAACATTAAATCAAGATGGATCATAAGCCTTCATGTGAAACATAAAAGTCAAATCTATAACTAGAAAAAAACACAGGAAAATATCCTCTTGCCTTGTGAGTAGGCAAAGGTTTTTTAAGAGATAATACAAAATAAGCAGTAAGTATGAAAGAAAAAAATTGCTAGATTAAACTTCACCAAAACAAAACACTCTGCTCAAAGATTTTAACGTAATGAACAGTCAAGTCACAGACTGGGTTTCCATGTTTGCAAAACAGAGATTGAACAGAGGACTAGAATCCAGGGCATATAAAAAATAAAACAATAGGCAATAGGCAGAAGATTTTAACACACACTTCACAAAGGAAATATACACAGAAAGCATCAGTACATAATAAAGTGCTCAGCATCATTAGTCAGCAGGAAAACGCAAATTAAAAGCACAGTGAGATGCCACTACACACCCACTAGAATGGCTAAACTTCCAAAGACTGGCACCACCCTCTCTAGTGAGGATCTGGAACAAATGCACACTCATGTGTTACCGGTGGGAGTACAAATGATGCAACCACTTTGGGAAAATGTCTGGCAGTTTTGAAACTAAACGCATGATGGTTATTACACCCAAGAGAAATAAATACATACATTCATAAAAAGACTGCGTAAGTATGCTCACTGAAGTTTTATCATGATAGCTACAAACTGGAAATAGCCCAGCTATCCATCAACAGAATGGATAAACAAACTATGGTCTACGCCTACAAAGGAATTCTACCCAGAACTAAAAAGATAATGGCTATTATAAAACTCAACATGGATGAAGCTCAAAATATAACTCTTCATGAAAAGATGTCTCACACAAAAGAATATGTATTATTTGGTTCCATTTATTTCGTTGGCCAAAATGTCCATTCGGGTTTTCTAGATCATCTTACTGACTTACTAACCCCGAACTAACTTTTTGGCCAGCCAATACATGACGTTTAATAGGCAAAACTAATCTATGAAAGGGGACAACATGAGAACAATGGCCGCCTCTGGGAGTCCAGGTGGGGTTTACAGGGAGGAGGCAGGAGGAACCTTTCTGGGTGGCAATGATGCTCTCTGTCTTAGCAGGGTTTTGTTACACAGGTACATGCATTTGTTAGAACCCATCAAGCAGTATCCTTAGCATCAGTGCACTTAATTTTCAAGTAAATTCATTCAAATTTACTTGAAAAGAAAAGACTACAGTGAACTAGCTAATGATGTGCATGATGATGTATTTGGGGAAAGTGTACTGAAGCCTGCACCCTGCTTTAAAATGTGTTAAAATAAATAAATAAAGAGGGACTGATGAATGCACAGAAATGGCTAGTTAGCTAAGTATGTGATGAAGCACATGTCATAGAACATAGGTTGTAAGTATGTGATGTTCACTGGAAAATTCTTTCCACTTTTATTTCAAAAAAAAAAAAAAATGTTGGGAGAAAAACTAATATCTCTTTATGATGACTAAGATTGTACCCTAGGTTGTGCTGCCAGTCTCAAGGATCCTGGTTACCGTCTGTGAAAATCTGATTTACCAAGAGAGGTAGTAAAGGTGATCAATATACAAAGTGAGGGGTGGGTGGGAGGTGCGATACTGGAGCCAAAGCCCAGAAAGGCAGGAGATGATCACTTTCAGGGCTTCTCAGGTTGCTCTGCTTTCTCTGTTACTCTGCAAATCTATGAAATTATCTTCTGGGCCTGGTATCCAGTGTTACCTAGCACTCTAGTTTTTCCAGGACTCAGGAGGACATAGTTGGGGGCTTTAAACTCATTGATGGACATGGGGGAAAAAAAAAAAGGAAGGAACGGAAATGAATTAAAAATTCCACAGGGAGAAGGTATGACTCACCCACTTCTTGATGGGTAACTCCGCTTTTAAATGGCATCTTGTGAGAACAGCCAAGGAGCAACATAGATTGAGTGTAAAACTGCTTCTGGGCAAGACTGATTAAAAAGGAATACAACTGTTAAAAGGTTGCTTTGAGTGATTTGGCGACATGTGCATTCTGGCGAATGGGTGACTCACACCCCACTGCCGGTCCTTTTCCTCTCCAGGGTGACGATTTTTGAAGGACGAGAGTCACCAGTAACTGATGATCTCCAGACACTACTGCAGTCTTAGTCTGTGACAGCAGTGATTAGCACTTTGCTTGATTTAATAAGTCTTCACAGAAACCAAACCTGCTCCGTCCTCGACTCTCTGTTTCCTCAGCTTTCCAGTGTTCCCAGCCGCAGGGAGCTAGCGTACTGCTTGCTACTACCCTGCCATAAATGTTAACCAAGTTCACCTCATTAGGGTTTTCCCTTACTCTAACTCTTCATCTTTTCAGAAAAAAGCAAAACGTGAATTAGATTGGACACATGACAGTGAAGCAGGGACACAGCCAAGCTAACAGTAGAACTCGATGTGAGTTCCAACAACGGCTATTAGCTTTAAATGAGGTTGACTCATTTGTCACAATATGAACAGTAACTTTAAGAAAATTTATTTATTTTTAAAAATTTGGCTGCGCTGGGTCTTAGTTGCAGCACGTGGGATCCAGTTCCCTGACTAGGGATCGAACCTGGGCCACCTGCATCGGGAGTGTGGAGTCTTAGTCACAAGACCATCAGGGAAGTCCCAGTATGTAACTCAGTACTGTATCTGTGTGGTCATATTAGTACCAACTACTAGGAAAATAAGGATTCCCTGGCGGCACAGTGGTAAAGAATCCACCTGCCAGGGCAGGAGACACGGATTCAGTCCTTGTGCGGGGAAGATCCCCTGGAGTAAGAAAAGGCAACCCACTCCAGTATTCTTGCCTAGAGAATTCCATGGACAGAGGAGCCTGGTGGGTTACAGTCCGTGGGGTCGCAAAGGGTCAGACACGACTGAGCATGCATGCATGCAGACTAGGAAAATAAACATGAATTTACTACCTTACATCTGAGAGAGGTGAGCCACACTAGGGAACCCAAATATTTTTCTTAAATACCATCTATACAAGAGAATTTAGATCAGTGAGATGAATGTCCATCCAAAAATTTTGCAGGAAATGTTATGTCCAAAACACAGTATCTCTGGGCTGCTCTACATTTTGCAAGGATGTCAACGTTTGAAAAGTTTTCTGCGTTCTGTAGTACCAACCAGACAACTATTTCTTCAAATTACACAAAGCTTCCCTAAAAAACAAATACCAACTTTATTATAGGGAGCTGGCAGTAAAAATTTACCTCCACAAACACAAGACTGCAAATTGGCTTTCTCTAGATTATTTCATAAAAGCATAGAGGCCAGGAGAAAAAAAAGCAAAACATGCCAAGTGGGCTGGCAGGACTCAGTGTAGCATTTATGGCTGGCTTTATGGCTCCCAGACTGTACTTTTACTACTTCCCGAGAGCCATTCATATTTGCCGCAATGAAAACTCAAATCACATATAAATTTTTATCTGAAAATAAAGTGTTTGTTGCCCCCTTGAGGTAAATTAAAGAACAGAAACAAAACAACGCCAGCTCTGGTCTGTCCTTTAGAGAAAGAGGCTTTCTTCTTCAAAAGACTTTTTCTACACACATACCGTGATCTGAAGTTACAGAGTAAAAGTTCATTTCACCCCCAAAAAGGACAATTTATACACACCACTAGGCATCAGACCATTTCTGTAAAAATAGAGCTAAAACTTCACACAAAGAATATCAGTTCAGTCATTCAGTCGTGTTCGACTCTTTGCCACCCCATGGACTGCAGCATGCCAGGCCTCCCTGTCCATCACCAACTCCGGAAGCTTGTTCAAATTCATGTCCATCGAGTCAGTGATGCCATCCAACCATCTTACCCTCTGCCGTCCTCTTCTTGTCTTCAACCTTTCCCAGCATCAGGGTCTATTTCTAAGGAGTCAGTTCTTCACATCAGGTGGCCAAAGTATTAGAGTTTCAGCTTCAGCATCAGTCATTCCAATGAATATTCAGGACTGATTTCCTTTAGGATTGACTGATTTGATTTCCCTGCAGTCCAAGAGACTCTTAAGAGTCTTCTCCAACACCACAGTTCAAAAGCTTCAGTTCTCTGGTGCCCATTCTTCTTCATGGCCCAACTCTCACACCCATATACAACTACTGGAAAAACCATAGCTTTGACTAGAAGGACCTTTGTTGGCAAACTAATGTCTCTGCTTTTTAATATGCTGTCTAGGTTGGTCATAGCTTTTCTTCCAAGGAGCAAGTGTCTTTTAATTTCATGACTGCAGTCCACCATCTGCAGTGATTTTGGAGCCCCCTCAAAAAAAGTTTGTCACTGTTTCCATTGTTTCCCCATCTATTTGCCATGAAGTGATAGGACCAGATGCCATGATCTTCATTTCTTGAATGTTGAATTTTAAGCCAGCTTTTTTCACTCTCCTCTTTCACTTTCATCAAGAGGATCTTTAGTTCCTCTTTGCCTTCTGCCATTAGGGTGGTGTCAGCTATATATCTGAGGTTATTGATATTTCTCCAGCAATCTTGATTCCAGCTTGAGCTTCATCCAGCCCGGTATCTTGCATGGTGTACTCTGCATATAAGTTAAAAAACCAAGATGACAATATACAGCCTTGATGTACTCCTTTCCCAATTTGGTACCAGTCCATTGTTCAACATCCGGTTCTAACTGTAGCTTCTTAACCTGCATACAGATTTCTCAGGAGGCAGGTCATGTGGTCTGGTAGTCCCATCTCTTTAAGAATTTTCCAGTTTGTTGTGATCCACACAGTCAAATATTTTGGCGTAGTCAATAAAGCAGCAGCAGATGTTTTTCTGGAACACTCTTGCTTTTTCTCTGATCCAGTGGATGTTGGCAACTTGATCTCTGGTTCCTCAGCTTGTACATCTGGAAGTTCTTGGTTCACATACTGTTGAAGCCTGGCTTGGAGAATTTTGAGCATTATTTTGCTAGCGTGTGAGATGAGTGCAATTGTGTGGCAGTTTGAACATTCTCTAGCATTGCCTTTCTTTGGGATTGGAATGAAAACTGACCTTTTCCAGTCCTGTGGCCACTGCTGACTTTTCCAAATTTGCTAGCAAATTGAATGCAGCACTTTCACAGCACATCTTTTAGGATTTTAAATATAGCTCAGCTGGAATTCCATCACCTCCACTAGCTTTGTTCATCATGATACATTCCAGGATCTCTGGTTCAAGGTGAGTGTACATCCCATTGTGGTTATCTGGGTCATTAAGAACTTTTTTGTATAGTTTTTCTATGTATCTTGCACCTCTTCTTAGTATCTTCTGCTTCTGGTAGGTCTATACTGTTTCTGTCCTTTATTGTGCTCATCTTTGCATGAAATGTTCCCTTGGTATCTCTAATTTTCCTGAAGAGATCTCTAGTATTTTCCATTCTATTGTTTCCCTCTATCTCTTTGCATTGCAAAATTTTAAAGTTTCAGTTGATAAAATGTCAAATTAACTGTATCCTAAAAATACATTATACACATCTTCAACTGGCCTAGCTAGCTCACGTGACCTAAGGAACCCAAAAAACAGACTAAAAATCTCTGCAGCAAATTTTCATGGAGGGGGGGTTAAGGGGTGGAACAAGTCTAAGATATTTATGATTCAAACTCACTTAATGCACAAGGTCTGCAACAAGAGATCAGCTGCACTGAGAAAAGAATATATAACACATAAGCATGGGGAGAGAAAAGTGTGATGGTCTGAACAGATGATCTGATCCTAAGAGGGAATTCTCAGAGTTCAGTGGATTTTTAGGCAGTAATCCTCTGAGGTACCGTTGTCATCCTAACGTCATGGGGCTTTGAACTAATTAAGGCTGTTTTTCCTCTAATTGCGTTTTATTCTAAGCTGTCATCTGTTTGTCAGTATTATTAGGAAAAAGGCATTGGATTACATCATGACTCCCTCGGAAGTTTGAAAGACTTCAGCATTTTACTCAGTATGACTCATATTCATGAATGATCAAGGTTCCGAATGAGCAGTAAAAATAAGGTCCTATTTCATCCTGCTACTCAAGGCCCTGCAGGATGGAGATCAGGCTGGCCTGCTGTTGCTCAAAGTCAATTCATGGACACAGATTTAACCGATCACCTCCTCTGGTGGCCATCACACAAAGTAGGCTGCTCACACCCACTCTCCCAGATGCTGAGCACGCCACCCGGGCATCTCAAACTGTTACTCAATCTGAGGCTCTAGCTTCGTCACAAAAGAATTCTGAAATGAAGTGATAGGTAAGAAGTGAATCTGGTCCCATCACTTCATGCAAACAGATGGGGAAACAAGTGACAGACTTTATATTTTGGGGCTCCAAAATCATTGCAGATGGTGACTGCAGCCATGAAATTAAAAGACGCTTGCTCCTTGGAAGAAAAGCCATGGCAAACCTAGACAGTGCATTAAAAGGCAGAGACATCGCTTTGCTGATAAAGGTCCATTTAGTCAAAGCTATGGTTTTTCCAGTAGTCAGGTATGGATGAGAGAGTTGGACCATAAAGAAGGCTGAGTGCCAAAGAATTAATGCTTTTGAATTGCGGTGCTGGAGAAGACTCTTGAGAGTCCCTTGGACTGCAAAGAGATCAAACCACTCAATTCTAAAAGAAGTCAGCCCTGAATATTCATAGGAAGGACTGATGCTGAAGCTGAAAACTCCAATAGTTTGGTCACCTGATGCAAAGAGCCAACTCATTGGAAAAGACCCTGATGCTGCGAAAGATTGAGGGCAGGAGGAGAAGGGAACGACAGAGGATGAGATGGTTGGATGGCATCACCTACTCAATGGATATGAGTTTTAGCAAACTCTGGGAGATAGTGAAGGACAGGGAATCCTGGAGTGCTGCAGTCCATGGGGTAGCAGAGTTGGACATGACTGAACAATAACTATGACAAGTGGGAGAATTATTCCAATTATTTTGGGGATGAGGCAGAGATTTCCAGGAATCACCATCCACTTTTTGACCTCTTTGGTTAGCCTTAGAACCGTTATGGCACTGGAGGGTGTGCTATTTAGCATGCTAACGTATTACAATGAGTGTATGATAAGGCTCAGTGTCTACTAGAGGCTAACTGTTCCACCATCTTGGTTCCAACCAGTCTGTCATGTCCCATGGCCATGTCATGGATTTCCCAGGTGGCTCAACGGTAAAGAATTTGCCTGCCAATGTAGAAGATGCAGGAGACCTGGGTTTGATCCTTGGGTCAGGAAGATCGCCTAGAGAAGGAAATGGCAACCCACTCCAGTCTTCTTGCCTGGGAAATTCCACGGGAAGAGGAGTCGGGTGGGCTATAGTCCATGGGTTTGCAGAGAGTTGGACACGACAGAGTGCACGTGCACACCCATGCCCACTTCATTCTTTTAAAGGCTGTGTCCTGCCCACTTCCCTCATATTTCAAAACTACTCTGGAGATTTATTTAAACTTATGACATAGTCTCTCTACTCTTTTCATTTTTACCAACCCAAAGGAGAGCATTAAGACATTAAGGGGATTGAAGTAGGGTAAGCACAGTACCCTGCCCCCCATTCCAAGAGGCACCCCTACATGGGTCATTAGTTGTCAATATCCAAGCAACAGATGATCATTCAAAATCCATTCACCAGTTTACTTGTGGCTTCCACATGCCAAGAACCATTTTAATTACAGGATAATGAAAGCATCTTTGGGTTCATTCAAGTCCTACTTATGACCCTGCAAAAAACTTAGAGGGGCAATGTTTGAACAACCTTATAATTAGCTGTCTTCCTGCACCCAACCCACCCCTACTGTAATAAAAAAGAAGCCAGAAAAAAAAAAAAAGCCTGAAGGCAGTGGGAGAGGGAGTGCAAGGAAAAAAAAAAACAAAACACATATTTCTTCCAGTATTTTGAAGCTCTGGTGATGTATACAAACGTGTGCTCACACACACACAGACAAGCACTCTCGTTCGTTTTACACCTGGCACGATGTCCTGCATTATAATTATAGCCAAGTTTAGGCTCTGAAAACAAAGCTGCCTTGGTTTCACAGGCCCCACTTCACTTCCTATGGACCTGGGCCAAGGGGCTTCATCTCTCTGGGCCTCAGTTTCCTCACTTGTAAAACAGGGATGATTTAAATATGTAACTCAAAGATTTTTTGCGAGAATCAAGTAAGTAAATACTCACTGCAGCGCCCAGCACACTGCAGACAGTGTAAATGTGATTGTCCCCTTCACTCCCATTTCCCACGTCCCCTCCGCACGGTTCTAATGGATGCCAAGGATGACCATGACTCCATCACCTCTTCCACGTATTTATACTCACACAGGCATGGCCACACACGAGACGGGATCACACAGTAAGAGCTGCTCTAAAACTTGCTTTATCATGTGGTGTACCCTGGAGATTCATGCAACTCTCCCATAAGGTAAGCTCATCCATTTGTGTGATGATAAACACCTGTAACAATCTGATACTCCTCAGTTTTATAGGGCTGGCCAGAAGTTCAATCAGGTTTTTCCATGAAATGTTACAGAACATTTTTTTCTGGACAATTTATTGCCAGCCCAGACATCTCTTGTACCGCCTACACATGTCCCCACTTGAGGCATTTCAAACTTAATGAAGCCAAAGGAAAAGTCTTGACTTTTCTCCCACAAACTCGTTCTTTCCCCTGTTCTTCCATCTGGGTAGGCAGCAGTACCCTAGGTCGCTTTCTACAACCCCAAACTGGGTGTCATCCTCGACTCCCTCTTTCTTATTTCCAACCTGATTCAAAGTCCATCAGCAATAAAATATAGCTCTAACCCATCTGCCCTTTTCTGTCACTTCGGCCACCACCCTCATTTGAGCAGGGGTGGGCACAACAGCCTCCCACCCGGTTTTCCACTCCTGCTCTGGCACCCCTCAAATCCACTTGCCGGGATGTCTTCAGACCTACAAACCTGAACACGTCACTCTCTGGCTTGAAACCATTCACCTACTTCCTACTGCTGATTCCAGAGTTTTTTAAGTCCTCAACATCCAGCACAACCTTCAAGCTCCCCTCATGACATCTGCTCCTTGGTTCGCCGGAATCTAGCCACTCTCTGAGGAACACCTCAAGCTTCTTCCTTGTTTCAGCACCTCTGTCTTATTTGTTTTCTGCGCCTGGCCTGACTGGCTGCTCCGCATACTTCCGATCTCAGCTTAAACATCACCAGGTCACGTTCAGAATCAGCCTATGTTTTCTCCAGCACAGCAGCCTGTCTCCACCATGGCACCTACTGTCTGTCATCTGTTGAACCAGCAGAATGTGAGCACTGCCAGGGCAAGGACAGCATCCGTCTTGTTCACCGTTTTGTTCCCGGTACCCCAGGCAGAGCATGGTCCCTAGTGGGCCTTCAATTAACGTTCAGTAATTAAAGGCAGAGTACACAGTAGCTTAGCCAGGTGTCCCTGAAATTTCTGAAAATAAAAACTATTTTAAGACTTTCCCTTCTAAAATCACCAAACTTAGGAAACTTTAGTTTTCTTCTCATTAAAAATGGAGACAGGAGGTATCAAAAGAAAGCATAGCTGTCTTCCACTGCAGGGTCACAGGTTTGATTTTCTAAAGCATAGCTGTCTTCTGTTTTATCAACTAGAATTTGAAACAAATAAATGATCCCATTCACAAATAAAAATGACTCAACACTCATCAGATAGTAAGTCATAAAACAGTAACTATTAAATAATAGTCATTTGTTCTGTCAATTTTATAGCAGCTCACTGTCTCAGATTAAAAGTACTGCCCAAGCTCTTTCTGGGTGAGCTCACCAACTGCAATCCAGGCCACTCCTGCAGCTTAGACCAGCCTAAGGCCGAAAAGATCTGTGCAGCGATTTTGTATGTTCTGTTGTTTTTCTTTTCCTTTCTTTTTATTCTTTTGCACAGTGACTTGTGAGAATACTAATGCCAATGGACCACACTCACTTTTAAAAAACATAATCCTTCTCCCCACAATATAGCAGTAACAACAAGCACCAGGACTGCTGAGGTGATTCCTGTTAACTAAACTTACCGTGGTCATCATTTCACGATATAAGTGAAGTCATTATGCTGCACACCTGTAGACAGTACTGTACGTCAACTACATCTCAGTAAAATTGGAAAAAAATGTATTTAACCATACAATCCATGAAAACCATGCAAGTAAAAAGAATAAAAACCTCTCCCCTTGTCCCCCAAAGAACTAGGAGGATAGACATAGAGCAGAAGGAATTCTTACAGACTGCTGCTAGGAGGATGAACCAACAACCACTCAGGTGAATGTGATAAAGTTAGGATTTCTTACTTGACGGCCTCATAAATATTGTTGGAGGTATGTCCTGATAAGGCATCATGTAAATTTCGAATAAAATAATCTCTATATTCTTCTGGAAGGGCCATAAATGTTCCACCCATCACGATAAATTCCACTTTATCCACACTGTGACCAAGCTGTTTTAACTGAAAGACATAAATTCGTCAGCATTAGCAAGGTATAGTCAACTACTCTTAAGTGGCTTACTGAAATTTTCTAATTTTACTTGGCAGTGTTTTTATCACTACAGTTTAAAAACGAGAAGCAAACATGTTGAGCAAATTCTACAGACTCAAGAAAATAGGCTCCAGAGTCTGAAAGAAAAATAATTACGGTTCAAATAAGAAGGAAGAGTAAGAATTTAAAATAATCAAAAGTTTGATGTCAACTTACAGAGTTAAGTGAACATTCAAAAATACAGAGGATATAAATTAGCAGCAAATATAATCACACAAGATATAATTGTATACATTGTAACAGAATGAACAAATCTTTCTTGATTATGTATTTTTTAAGACTTCACTGAATTTGTTACCAGACTGCTTCTGTTTTACGTTAGCTTTTTTGCCCAGGAGGCACATAGAATCTTAGCTCCCCGACTGGGGCCTGAACCTGTCTGCCGGCTCTGGAGGCAGAGTCCTAACCACTGGACCACCAGGGGAGCCCCCCAGTATGTATTTTATGCCAGACCTTGGGGTCAGCATTGAGGACGAAGAAGCCCATAGGCAGTATAACCAGGACTTGATGCAAACGAAAGAAAGGGAACACCAGATGAGAAAGCAGCACTAGGAAAGCAGTTTCACATGAAAACTTTGCAGTTTTGATTTGTGAAGATTCTGGATACAGGTGGCACCTTTTCAGCCTGGTTTCCGGGTGGGGGAGTAATCAGTCTGAAATGTAATATCTCCTCTACATGGGGACACAATGATACAGATCTTTCCAGTTTTCAACAACAAGTCAAGATTCTACTTTTTAAAAACAGGTATTTCGATTTCTTGCCAGGTGTTAGGCTTGAGAAAAACTCAGTCAAGGGGACTACAAATTATGAACTCTAATGTACTAAGTAAACAGGATACCTGCACTTAATATGAGCAAAAAGTTATCTTTTTGAATACTTATTTCTGAAAATGGAATATAGCAACTTATAAATACATACATCCTTATAGTAGGTTGGCCAAAAACTTCACTCCGGCTTTTCCATAACATCTTATGGAAAAACCCAAATGAACTTTTTGGCCAACCCAATACATATGTAAATCCTTACACAAACATAAGCGTATGTGCATGCATGTGCAACACATACAAATATATGTGTATATAGCTATCAACACTAAAAGAATACTCCAGCTGTGGTCGTTCACCAGGGGTACACAGTTAAATCTTCCTGGTAGCTTTTTCAAAATATCTTGCCTGGACCCTAAATCAGACAGCACCGCATAACTCCAGTGGCGAAACGGGGCGCGCGTTTTGACAAAGTCATTCAGGTGATTCTAGTACATTTACAGCTGGGAAAAAATCACTGCTCTCTGGTACTTTCTACATCTTCCAGAACCCATACTCCTTTTTGGTAAACAGAAACCTTTCAAGCTCTACTGACACATTTTAAATAAATTAAATACCATGGCTAAAAAAGAAATGAACACAGAGGTGACTTTCTGTTAACGTGTTACTTTCCATCTCAGTCTGTCTAGTTGCCTGACTAGATGTTACTATAAAAACTACGGACAGTGCTTGCGTTGTTGTAAAGTAGGCAAGTTTAAAATGAAGTTAATGTTCAGACTTCTCGAACACACCAAGGCCACTGACATAGTACTTGTTTTTTAATCAGTCATATTAAGATATAATTTATAGATTGGGTTGGCCAAAAAGTTCGTTTGGGTTTTCCCATAAGATGTTGCAACTTTTCTGGCCAACCCCATACAATAAAATCCATTAACTTTAAGTGTACAATTAAATGAGTTTAGAGTTGTGTAACCACCACAACCACCATTATAAAGAACAATTCCATGGCTCCCACGAGCCCCTCATTCCCCTGTAGGCAATTCCCTATTCTCACCCCAGCAAAGCAGCCACTATACTTCTCACTTGGCTTATGGAAGCTAAAATGCAATCCACCCACCTACTGCCTAAGACCTTCGACACTGCCACACACCGTAAGTTTCATAACACGCATGACTTTCTACAAACTCAAAGAACTTTAGAGACTATAAAGTCCTTACAGAAAATAATATGGTCTTTATAGCAAGTGGTGTTTTTGACCCTGCTAGGAACTGCAAAACTGTCCTCTCCTTCAGATGGGATATTAAAAACTTACGAAGGAGAGAAATATTCTTTCAGTTCTTATTTCTGGTTCAACTCAAATCAAGCAACAGCACCTCCTAAGTATAAAGATCTAATGTAAAAAAAAAAAGTGCTTTTTAAAACCTTACCTGTTCGATCCGGTGTCTTGTCTGCAGGTAAGGGTCATACCTGGCACGGATAGCTCGCATGGAGGTTGGCTAAAAAAAGAAAAATATCCTGTCATGCCCACATTGAATTAAAAATAAGATGTGGTTTCAAAAGGGCTGTATAAAAAACTAAAATTCTCTTGGGCTCCTTCCTTCCTTCCTCAGTTTGGTCAGTTTGAAATAATGACCTGAAGATTATCTGGTTGGTCTTCATTCAATAGCAGGCAGCTCCCTGGGTCATGGTTACAGCTTTGTGTAAACGCTGATGGAATTCCCAGAGTTACCAAATTGTTTTGCTGCTCTAGACAGAGGTGTGCATGCATACTCAAAAAGAGTTCCTTGAGAAAATAACCTTTGAGCCAGATCATTAAATTACAACATAGGTTTTGATGGGTTAACATGAAGTCTTCATGCTGTCATAAAAAGGTCAATGGCCACCAAACAACGTCCTGGTAGAAAATGTTCCCAGCTACTGAGCCCTCGTGCGGCAGCTACTGAAGCCGCGTGCCTAGAACCCGTGCTCCACAAGAGAAGCCACGATGAAGAGGGGCCCCTGTGCACCGCAGCAGAGAAAGACCGTGTGCAGCAGCAAAGACCCAGCACAGCCAAAAATAATAAATAAACAGAATAAAAGGGAAATGTTCCCTGAAGACACATTGTTAAATGAGAAAGGCAAGGTCTTGACAGACTACCTGCCGTGTACAAAGTCAGGATACAGAAGATGAATTGCCTTTATATGTCTATGCTGTTAATATCTATGCTGGGTGAACAGGAAAGGGACGATACTGACTGTTCAGTGGGCTGCAGCCGAATGGGGTGGCCAGGGAAAGTGATGAGAGGGAGCCTTTTCACTGAGAGATTTCTTTTTGTATTTTTACAATTTGATCTATTAAAAAAAAAAAGGAAAAAAATGAAAAACCATACATAAGAAGATAAAAAAAGTCACTTAGGTTGCTGGCTGCCGGCCTCTTCTGAAGGGGTTGACTGCTCGGAAAGCCTGCTTGGTGGCCTCCTGCTCTCGCTCTTGCCCCCGCAAGAGCCATCAAAGGCCTCTTAAAACCTGCCTAGATTATACCATTCCTCTGCTTTAAACCTGGATGGCTGCACGTGACACCGATTGGGTTGGCCAAAAAAGTTCACTCGGGGTTTTCCTTGACAGTTTACGGAAAAACCTGGACAAACTTTCTGGCCAGCCCAATATAGCCAACTTCTTGCCTTGCCTTACAACCCTCTGCGTCACTGTCTCCCAGATCTCATTCTCCCCTCACCCGCTCTGCTCCAGAGCCCTGCCGTTATTCTCACTCTGGCTCCACGTTTTATCTATTCTCTCTGCTAGGGATGCTCCTTCTTGATTTTCTTGAAAGCCTTCTTCTTGTCATTCGGGGCTCAGTTACCACGTCACCCCTCCCAGCCACCAAAGCTGAAGTCACCCTCTCCTATATCTTACTTGACTTCACTTCCCTGCTTCCCATTTCAACTGGTACCTGATATTTTTTCGTTTGTTTCACTACTGTTTTGTTGTCCAGTCACTAAGTCATGTCCAACTTTTTGTGACCCCCATGGACTGCAGCATGCCAGACTTCCCTGTCCTTCACCGTCTCCTGGAAATTGCTCCAACTCATGACCATTAAGTCGTGATGCTATCTAACCATCTCATCCTCTGCTGCCCTCTTCTTCTGCTTTCAGTCTTTTCCAGCATCATTATTATCTGCTGCTGCTGCTAAGTCGCTTCAGTCATGTCTGACTCTGTGTGACCCCATAGACGGCAGCCCACCAGGCTCCCCCATCCCTGGGATTCTCCAGGCAAGAACACTGGAGTGGGTTGCCATTTCCTTCTCCAATGCGTGAAAGTGAAGTCACTCAGTCGCGTCCGACTCTTCGCGACCCCATGGACCGCAGCCTACCAGGCTCCTCCGTCCATGGGAGTTTCTAGGCAAGAGTACTGGAGTGGGGTGCCATTGCCTTCTCCTTCATTACTATCTACCCTCCACTTATTAGAATGCAGATTCCACAAGACCTGACCTGTCTTTTCCATGGCTGCAGAGGCAGGAAAACATCCTGGTGAGGTGCACAGAATTCAAGACCTGGCCCTGTTACATTAGGGATGTGTCTTCCAGGCCAGTTGTGAAAGCCTTCTAGGCTCCAGTTTCCTTATCCATAAAACTATGATAATAATAGTGTTTACCTTCAAAATGCCGCTGGAAGATTTAAAGTTGTAAAGCACTTAGAACAGTGTTGACATATGTTCATAATAAGCGCTTAGGTAAGTATTTCTGCAGTGACTGGAACAATATACAGAGGCACTTGGCAAATATTTCATGAATGAGTAACTTGTGCAATCAAGAAAAAAATAAGAAAGAAAAATTTTAAGAAAGCCAGTACTTGTAAAAGCATATGCTAAGTAAAGTATGACATAACACTCCTCCGGTCAGCCTCACATTACCTTACCTCATATCCAGTGTAAGACTGGGTGGAATATTCGAAATCTGAATCAGGTCCGCCAGGGCAGTACCTGCCAACACAACAAAAGGGTGAGGGTGTCAGACTCAGAACTCAGCTCCACTGTCCAGTTCGGGACCCGCAGTCTCCATAGAACCCTGCTGGAAGCAGCTTCATTTTCAAATCCTGACAGAAGATTGTACCTTTGTGCTCTCTGCAAATACTTACATTTTCTACTAACAAGTAAAAAGGTAAACATATAAAGGAACAACATTGCAGTAGTTTTCAGAGTACTGCAGCCGCTATCATTTTATTTTTTTATTGGAGTGTAGTCGCTGTATGAGGCTGTGTTAGTTTCTGCTGTCTGATGAAGTGAATCAGCTGATGTGTACACACAGCTCCTCCTCCTGGAGCCTCCCTCCCCACCCCACCCCTCCAGGTCCCCAGCGAGCACCGGGCTGAGCCCCCTGTGCTGTACAGCAGCTTCCTGTGGGCTATTTTACACGCTAGTGTACGTGTGTCAGCGCCGCTCTCTCAGCCCGCCCCACCCTCTCCTTCCTGCTGTGTCCACATGTCCACACTCTACATCCGCATCCCTAGTCCTGCCCTGGAAATGGGCTCATCTGTATCATTTTTCTAGATTCCGTGTGACAGATGAATGGATAAGGATGATGTGGTACATCTATACACTGGAATATTACTCTGCCATAAAGAGGAGCAGAGCTGGGTCATTTGTAGAGATGTGGATGGACCGAGAATCTGACATACAGGGGAAAGCAAGTCAGAAAGAGAAAAACACATATCGTGTATCAATGCACTATCACTTTAGAAGTTTAAGCTTTTAGGGGCAGATAACAGTGCCTACATTTTCCTAGTTTGGATTGATACTCACAGTGCTCTCTTGGTAACTACACTTAGGAAAATTTTTCTCCCGACTGATCTTACTATCTAGAATCATGCATATTCTTCTAATTTTTCTAATTATCTAAGCTTAAGAAGTTTAAAGATTATTTATAAGGGTAACTTTTTGGGGATACTTTGCTGATCCAAATTCATTTTAAATTTCTGACATTTGGAATTCAGGCTTCTCATATTTCCATGTTTCATTTATCAAGTTAACAGACTATCTACTCTTTTGAGTTCTGTAACTATGTACTGTATATTGAAACAAATTAAAATCTTTATATGTTTTATTTTAAAGCACTGAAATATCCTATTAATGGCTGCTTATTTCAAAGAACTGACTTATGAATCTTTAATAGTTAAAGTTTTAAATATGACCAGCATGCACTGATCAAGGCCCTAGGACTTGCTATATCCATTAAAATGCAAACACATACACGACTTATTAAAATCATCATACTCACACACATATATTTCCTGTAAAACTGATGTGTGGACATCTGTGGGGTTTGCACATGACAGCCACAACAGCAATCTATAAAAGAAAGATTAATAAAAAAGCAACTGTGAAATAATTCACAGGAAATTCTGGAGAGCGGTTAGCTGAGAAAATGGGAGAGGGCCGCAACACAAGGGGCTTCAAAAGTGCTTGTGATGCTGTGTTTCTTAAACAAAGGCGTGGGTACCAGGGTGATCTCTTTTCAGTGTTATTAACCTTCAGATCAGATGGTACAGAATGAATCTTGGAGGAGGGGTCCCTGCTGGGGCTCCAAGGAACCACGTGTAGACGTGCACAACCTTCAGTCTCCTGACCTCTGGAGCTCACCGTTGGCAGTAAACAGACACTGAATGCACCATGATGGATCCAGGATTGGGAGAGAAGTGGACCAGAGCCCCGTGCAGATCAGGGCCTATGCAGACTGACTGCAGCCTGATTTCAGTTTGGTTCAGTCCTGTTACAGGAATTTCAGCTGTGGAGTTAGCATGCCAGGCCTCTTGAGAAAGATGTACGTTTACTGAGAAAGCATGAAGGTTTGGGTTTTTGTGTAACCTGGGTGTCCAGAGCTCAAAAGTCTGTGGCTGTTTTGAAGAATGAAGTACTATATGAAATTTTGGTTATTAAAGATATAACTTTGTAGCCTTCCTATCTGGAGAAAT
Organism: Bos indicus; assembly: GCF_029378745.1. Classification (NCBI taxonomy): domain Eukaryota; kingdom Metazoa; phylum Chordata; class Mammalia; order Artiodactyla; family Bovidae; genus Bos; species Bos indicus. The sequence continues at coordinate 10,535,449 of NC_091767.1, forward strand.
AAAATCCTTGAAATGAAAAAAAAAAAAAAAGTGCCACACTCAATATGTCAGCAAATTTGAAAAACTGAGCAGTGGCCACAGGACTGGAAAAGGTCAGTTTTCATTCCAATCCCAAAGAAGGGCAATGCCAAAGAATGCTCAAACTACTGCACAGCTGCATTCATCTCACATGCTAGCAAGGTTATGTTCAAAATCCTTCAAGTTAGGCTTCAACACTACAGGAACCAAGAACTTCCAGACATACAAGCAGGATTTAGAAAAGGCAGAGGACCCAGAGATCAAATTGCCAACATCCATCAGATCATAGAAAAAGCAAAGGAATTCCAGAAAAACTTCTGCTTTGTTGACTGTGCCAAAGCCTTTGACTGTGTAGATCACAACAAACTGTGGAAAATTCTTCAAGAGATAGGAATACCAGACCACCTGGCCTGTCTCCTGAGAAATCTGTATGCAGGTCAAGAAGCTACAGTTAGAACCAGATATGGAACAATGGACTGATTCAAAACTGGAAGAGGAGAACGTCAAGGCTGTATATTGTCACCCCGCTTATTTAACTTCTATGCAGAGTACATCATGCAAAATGCCAAGCTGGATGAAGCTCAAGCTGGAATCAAGATTGCTGGGAGAAATATCAATAACCTCAGATATATAGCTGACACCACCCTAATGGCAGAAGGCCAAGAGGAACTAAAGAGCCTCTTGATGAGGGTGAAAGAGGAGAGTGAAAAAGCTGTCTTAAAACTCAACCTTCAGAAAACAAAGATCATGGCATCTGGTCCCATCACTTCATGGCAAATAGATGGGAAACAATGGATCAGTGACAGACTTTACTTTCTTGGTCTCCAAAGTCACCGTGAATGGTGACTGCAGCCCTGATACTAAAAGATGCTTGCTCCTTGGAAGAAAGCTATGACAAACGTAGACAGCATATAAAAAAAAAAAAAAAAGATAGCATTATAGTCAAAGCTGCCGTTTTTCCAGTAGTCATGTATGCATGTGAGAGATGGACCATAAAGAAGACTGAGCGCTGAAGAATTGATGCTTTTGAACTGTGGTGTTGGAGAAGACTCTTGAGAGTCCCTTGGACTGCAAGGAGATCCAACCAGTCCATTCTAAAGGAGATCAGTCCTGGCTGTTCATTGGAAGGACTGATGCTGAAGCTGAAACTCTAATACTTTGGCCACCTGATGCAAAGAGCTGACTCACTTGAAAAGACCCTGATGCTGGGAAAGATTGGTGGCAGAAGAAGGGGACAACAGAGGATGAGATGGTTGGATGGCATCATGGACTCCATGGACCTGAGTTTGAGTGAACTCCAGGAGATAGTGAAGAACAGTGATGCCTGGTGAGCTGCAGTACACGGGGTCACAAAGAGTTGGATGCGACTGAGCAACTGAACAACAACAATTGATGCGTCGATTGTACGGCAACCTGGGGGAGGGGAGAGGAAGTGCAAGGGAACTCTGTACTTTCTGCTCAACCGTTCTGTAAGCCTAAAGCTCTATTAAAAAATAAAAACAAAGCACAACAGTAACAGCAGGGATAAAAGCATGGAGTTTAGGATGCACAACAGATAGGGGATGACAATTAGCTGTGTGCTCTTGACATTTTTAGTAAGTTACTCTGGTGGATCTGCTGCAGCTAAGACAAAGCAGGCCTGTTATGAAACGACTCCAATAACCTCCAAAATAAGAAACAATAAAGGTCAGAACATTCCTACCCATGGTGGAAGGAATGGACAACGCATTTCACATCATTTGGAAACCAAACAGATGGGGGCACCATGAATAAGGTGGTCAAGAAGGATGAAAGCAAGTCTGAGCAAGCAAGCAAGTCTGGTCTTGCTATACTGGAGGGTCTACAGGCAGTCAAAGGAGAGACGTCTAACAGGCGATATGACGTGGACATGAAGTTTGGGGAAAGGCTGGAGCTGGGAGTCAGCGTATGGCAGTGTTAAACACCAGGGGGGCCTCCCTGGCAGTCCAGTGGCGAGACTCCACCTTCCAATGCAGGGCACGCGGGTTCAGTCCCTGGTGGGGCAGCTAAGATCCCACATGCCTCGAGGCCAAAAAACCAAAACATAAAACGGAAGCAATGTTGTAACAAATTCAATAAAGACTTTAACAATGATCCACATTAAAAAAAAAACAAAAGACATCAATGGATGAGATCCCCAAATGAAGTGTGTACAGCGCTAAAAACAGTGGGCCTGGGACCGCAGAAGATATCCATTTTTAAAGACAAGCAGAACAAGAGTAGCTCTCAGAGAAAGAAAAGAAGGGATTCGAGGCAGGACGAGGACAGAACGGAATCGTGGAAACCAGGTGCATTTGTCAGGCCCAGAGGTTGACAAGCCTTTGCTCGCATGATGGCAAGCCCGTGCATACTGCCGAAAACTGACAATGCAAGGTTTATCCTGAGAACACATTATTTAGGGAAGTAAATGCCAAGAAATCAGCTAAGACTTAAAAGCCATTGCCCTGGGTAGGGGAGGAGGAGGGGGAATGTAAAGAGGAGGTTTGGAACTATTCATTTTTCTGAAAGCCTTCTACGCTTCGGTACAAACCAACCAACGAACCCCAAACACTTAAGTATAGGGAAGAGACTGGGATTGATGGTACACTCTGTGCAAAGGTTCTGGGGTTTAATTAGTCACAAGTGTGATGTGGTCCAGGAGAGACGGCTACCTGGCAGGTCATGTAAGCAGGAGAAGTGCAGTAGCCCCACCCAAGGAACAGACTGAACTTAGTTCACACGGGGAATAAAGGACTCGACTCTGGGCACCAAGTCTGAGGAGGGCCCAAATCCCACCCTGTGTCTTTCACACTCATCCTTGTTATCCTGGAGGCCTGGCCTCAACTGAGGCTCTTCATGCCTGGCTCAAACTGAGAGCATTCCAACTGGTCTCTCTGTCTCCAAGTGACTGACCCTCCATCTTTAAAGAACATTTTATTTCTTTTCAATTTTGGCCGCACTGGGTCTTCGTTGCTGCACGCAGGCTTTCTCTAGTTGCAGTGAGTGCGGGCTTCTCTTTGCGGTGGCTCCTCTCGTTGTGGCGCACAGGCTCCAGGCACACGGTGTCAGCAGCTGTGGCTCCCAGGCTCTAGGCCCTGCAGTTGTGGCACCCGGGGTTAGCTGCCCTGCGGTATGTGGGATCTTCCGGGACCAGGGACTGAACTCATGTCCCCTGTACCGGCAGGCGGATTCCCAACCACTGGGCTATCAGGGAAGACCTCCCCTACATCTTGTATCCAAATTAATTTTCTGAAAAATCTATCTGGTTTCCATCACTCCCCTTCTCAAAAATCTTTTAGTTTCCTCGTATCTGGCTTCTTTGTGAGACATCTGGGCTTCCCTGGTGGCTCAGCTGGTAAAGAATCCGCCTGCAATGCAGGAGACCTGGGTTCAATCCCTGGGTTGGGAACATCTCCTGGAGAAAGGAACAGCTACCCACTCCAGTATTCTGGCCTGGAGAATTCCATGGACTGTATAGCCCATGGGGTCGCAAAGAGTCGGACACGACTGAGCAACTTTCACTTCACTTCATTTAAGATCTTTGACAAGCAAATGCCACAGTAACACTTTACCCCGAAGTCCTGCCGCTTTCCAAAGTGAAGCCCAGCTCTGGTGAGCCTGGTACACTTGCGGTTTCCCCCCACACACACCTCTTACATCATCTGTGCCCTAATTCCTGCCCCTTGCTCCCACGACTCTGCGCTTGCTCTTCTCCGCTTACACGGGCACCACTTCTGGGTCAGTCAGGCGCTTCCTAGTTCCTTATACTGTAGGGACATCTCTGTCTTCTGGACACCCTCCTGAATGGTGTCAACTGGTTCACAGTTACCATACGTATTAATATAACGACTCTGCACTATCAGTTAACTTTTCAAAACACCCTTTATGTTATAAGCCACGAGCTTAAGGTGGCCAACAATATTTATCATCTTCTGGTAGTCACCAAGTTTCAGTCTATACTTTTAAAGACCTCCTCCCCCTCAACACCCTATGCCCCGTGAGTTCGTGCTCAGTTGCATCCAACTCTTTGTGACCCCATGGACCGTAGCCTGCCAGGCTCCTCTGTCCATGGGATTCTCCAGGCAAGAATACTGGAATGGGTTGCATGCCCTTCTCCAGGGCATCTTCCCTACCCAGGGATCAAACCCACGTCTCCTGCATTGGCAGGCGGATTCTTTATCACTGAGCCACCTGGGAAGCCCCACTTTTGAAGACACTAAAAATCAAACACCATCTTTTCCTCTAAGTGACTCTCTTCCCTGGTGCTCTCCAAGCCTCCTGCATGCGTCTCCACCCCAGCACACATCACTACAGGTGGATTTTATGAATTCAAATGGCCCACCTCCACCTCACTACGTGGAGGCAGGGATCAGTGGCCCAACCGATACACAATCAATACGTGATGAATCGATCACTCACCCCACTGGCGGTTCTGATGGGTTTCGCCTTCAGCTTGGGGACCAAGACCTTCCGATACTGAGGCGGGACCGCGGCGATGATGTCCACCAGGCGGGGTTGCGCCGAGAGCCCGTATTTGGCAGCTGTCCTGGTCTTCACCCTGAACGTAGAGCATCCATCATGATCAAGGTCAAAATATTCCAAGGACAAGCTCCCAGAAGAATAACCTATGAACAATGTCACCAATGCTCGCGACTCCCATATCCCCTCACCAGATGAGCGCAGTGGCTCTAACGCTTGTAACTGTCAGGGAAACGGGAACAAAATCCACGACTTCTTGTTCTCTGGAGTACCAGAGGAAGCCAGATGACCAGGGGACGGGACCCAGGACAGTGACACAGTCGAGGTCTCGTTCAAGGTAGGGCTCCAGCGTGAAAGGATTTGACCCCTCCCCCAGCTTCCGCAGCACACATCCGAGATGAGGTTAACCCTCTCGAGGGGGCCTGCTCGGGACACTGTGGGATGATCAGACACACACTTGGCCTCAACGGGCACCTCTCCCTGCTGTAACAACCAAAACTATCTCCAGACGCTGCAAAGTCTTGGGGGTGGGTGGAGGGGTGGGAGTCGTCATTACTGGTCGCAAGCCATGGTCTCAGGCCAAAAAGCAAAACAATCAAACACAAAGCTATGTAGACCCGAACAGGAAATAAAGTATTGAGTTGGCCAAAAAGTTCACTTGGGTTTTTCTGTTAGATGTTATGGAAAAACCCAAACGAACTTATTGGCCACTCCAACATATATTTTTTAAAGCATTTAAAATATTTTTCTAATATAAAATATTACCTAAATAACAGAACAATGAACCATGTAATATACTTTAACAATTATAAAACAATCACTCTTGTAACCACATTCCAAGAAAAAGAACATGATCACCATTTCAGAAGACCCCTGTGTGCCTTCCTGACTGTAACCCTATCCGCACCCCCAAAATAACCTTTATCCCAACTAGTTTTCTTCTATAATCTAGAAGAAAAACTGTTCCTTGTTTTCTTCTATAATTGTACCAACTTTTCTTTTCTTTGTGGCTGCTAGCCAAATCCCACAGTCACTTTAATCCATCTAGAAATACTATGAGGTGTGCAAATCGTTTAAACAAATGTTTACTGAGTTCCTAAGAGGTACAAGAGACTACCTAAGTACCTGGGACATCAGGAAGTGTAAGGCAGAGCTGTTCCGTGCTCTATGTTCGCAGACAGGCACGCACAAAAATAAGTCTGCTGATAATAAAAACATACGTAATAGAACACACACCCAACCATGAATGCTTACAGCGCTCGAGACGAACTCAGTGTGTGCTGGGGAGACATTCATGGAAATGGGCACAGAAAAGCGTAGGCTTCACAGATGGGAGGGGAGTTTGGGGGAGAATGGATACATGGATATGAATGGCTGAGTACCTTTGCTGTCCACCTGAAACCATCACAGCATTGTTAACTGGCTTTACTCCACCGCAAAACAAGAAGTTTAAAAGTATATACATTACAACAAAAAAGAAAGTTGCTAAGAGAGTAAATCCTGGACGTTCTCATCACAAGGGAAGAAGAATTTTTTTTTCTATTTCTTTAATTTTGTATCAATATGAGAGAGAGGATGGATGTTCACTAAACTTACTGTAATCATCTCATAATGTGTAGGCTGAATCACCATACTGTGTATCTTGAACTTAAAACAGGGCTACTTATCAACTGTATCAATAAAACTGGAAGAAGAAAGTAAAAAATAAAAAGGAATGGATGAGGAAGTTGGTAGTGAACATGGAAGAGAGTTATAATGAAGACAGAGTAGGCAAACTTGTGACCTGAACTGGACCCAAGGAAAAAGATTCAAAGGTGACGCTAGAGTTTCAAGCCGCTGAAGGTTAAAACGATTCGGCAAAGGGGCCATCTGAGTACCGGCTGGTTTTGAGGAAGATGCTAACTTTAGCTTTAGATGTGCTACATTAAAGAGGATGACAAAAATATATAAGACACAGAAACGTTCACGAGAAACAAAAGATTTGTATAATTATGGGTACAGCTGAGAAAAAAATAGGGGAAAAAAAAAATCAGGGGTACTCTTTCTACCCCCTTCTGATGCCTATGTCAGAAGCTTTCTCTATCTCCTTTATACTTTAATAAAACTTTATTACACACAAAAAAAAAAAAAAAAAATCAGTTAAACACATGGTAGAAAAATCAATAAAATATAATGTCTCCATAGCAAAAAAGAACATTGATTTCTTTAGCCAACATTTATTAAGCACAATGTTCCAAAGAAAGGGTAAAACATATTTTTCTAGACAGGGTCTAGAGAAACGTCATGTGCACAGAGACTAGACCACTAACGGCCTGGGGCGGGGGAGCAGATCACTAGAGCAGATCTATATAACAGGTACACAGTCGATAAACAGACGCAGAGAGGAGAGACCACTCTTATTTGACGATGCAGCCAAGTCCAAGCTGAACCTGACTGTGGGGAGGAAGTGGATGGACGTGTCCGGGAGGCTCTGAAGCGGGGAAGGGCTGGATGACATCAAAAGGCCCAAAGAGAGGGTCTTCCTGGGAGCCAGCCGCCACCTCCTGCGTCTCAGCGGAGGGACCAGAACGAGAGGAGGAACGTGAAGAGAGACGGACAGCAGGACAGACCACGGGCTCTGCAGACAGACGGTCTGATTCCAAATCTCAGCTCTGCCAATTACCACTTATTCACTCTTGGAAAAATTACGTAACCTTCTCTATCTCGGGGGATCCATCTGTCCCAGTAAGTCCTGACCTCAGACAGTGTTTGAGAGTGTCAGCTGGGCTAATATGCCCAGTGTACCGCTAACAGTGACCTGACTACAGTATGCGCCCAAGAAACGTTAGACGCTGCTAGCAATATTAGGCTCTGAGGCAACTTTGCCATACATAATCAACAGGGCAGGGCAGAAAACTAAATTCTCAATTAAAACATGAAACATGAGATAGAACCGGTAGTATTTGATAATTGCATGCATGAAAGAGATCTATTAATACTGCCCAAGAACAAGATTACCTTCTTTGGCCCTGAGGTATGTGAGATTCCAGCTCCTACACCAGGGATCAAACCCACACGCCCTGCCTTGGAAGGCCAAGTCTTAACCACTGGACCACCAGGGAACCCCTCCACTTACTTATTTAGATCGATGTCTTTCCCCTGTTCGTGAGCTTCAATTAGTTGTTTAATAACATCTCCTATGGTCAGCATCATTAGCTGAGCAGGGCTGAGGTCGCCTAGAAAGATAATATTTGACAAAGTAAAAAGTCATATTATTCAGCAAACGTTTTTGTATTTACTAGCAGTTTTCCTTCCAAAATCATTCCAATCGTGCTGAAATAATAGCTCAAGTTTACCAGACAGTGAACTTTTATTGTTTACAATTTAGCCATATATCTTATACCTTTAATTTAAAAACAAACCTGAGTTCACCTACATACGGGAAGGGTTCACTCTAGAAGCATATACAGGAAAAGCATGATAGATACAGGGAAGAGCAGAGACAAACAGGAAGGAAAAGAACCAAATTACACAGGAAAGAACCAAAGGAGTTAAAATAGCTTCCCTTCATCTCCAGATTTTTTGATTACATTTAGTTGGTTTACTTCATCTGATTCTCAGAAGAAAGTGAGGTGGATGGAACAAGAATATTTGCCTGTCCCATAAAAATGTTAACAAGGGATGAAGTTGAAACTCAAACCCAGGCGTCCCCAGAAGCAGAATCACACAGCAGTGTAACACTATCTTGAAATACAAAGGCAGAGGTCTGTCCTCGCCTAGGGACTTTAATGCACCCCTAAGATTCAGTCTAAACAGCACTGCAACCTTCTCCTGGCAAATGAGGCCATCCTTCTCACCTAAGAGGCAACAGCAGAAGCTGACATGGCATGACCCACCCTTTGCCCACAAATACAGTTGCCTGGTTCAAGGATGGGCACCTATTCACGTGGGGGCCAATCTGAGCTCTTTTACTCAAGGCAAAAAAAGACACCAGCCCGTTTCCAGTGGTAAAAGCTGTGAGATTTCAGCTCAGGAGCTGCTAGCAAGCACACTTCCTGCCTGCAGAGAAAGCTGGTGTCTAAAGATAGCGATGTCATCAGAGAGGGGGCAAGACGAGAAAGCCCTGGCCCTCCCATTTACTTGATCTCATTTGAGACCTCACAACAACACTGGAAGGTGGGTACCGTTTTCCCATTTCACAGATGTGAATAATCAAGGCAAGTTAAGACATCACTGTAAATGACATGGTTAAGACTCAAATTCAGGCCTTTCCCTCACAACTTACATGCTTTTTTCCCACCGTGCCAAAGCACCTCTAATTTCCTGAGACACAGCTACCATAAACAATTTGAGAGAAGTCCATTTATAATAGGAGGCTAACGCTTTCTAAACTGTGTAACTCAACCCCTCAGTATTCTACAGAAGTGCCCAAGGGGCCATGTAACAGACAGGGCTGGTGGTGAGGAAGGTAAAGTGGGGGGTAGGGGCAGAAGGAAGGTCTCTTTCTCCATTTCAACCCAAGCAGCTTCACTTCCATCTGTTTATATATTGAAGTTCTGCATAAGAATGTATTTGGAGGGAAAAGGGGCTTCAGGTGATAAAAAAAATACAGGCAGACCTCATGCAGTTTGGTTCCAGGCGACCACAAAAAAGGGCATACTACAATAAAGTATGTCACACGAATATTTTGGCTTCCCGGTGCACACACAAGTTACATTTACAGTGTACTATAGTCTGCTAAGTGTGCAAAAGCAATATGCCTTAAATAAATGAGAGACACAAGTTTTGGGTGGCTTCTTTTGGCACGGGTGTGCGTGTAAGACACTTCAATCCGGTCTTGACTCTTTGCGACCCCATGGACTGTAGCCCACCAAGCTACTCTGTCCATGGGATTTCCCAGGCAAGAGCAGTGGAGTGGGTTGCCACGCCCTCCTCCAGGGGATCTTCCCGACCCAGGGATCGAACCCTCGTCTCTTATGTCTCCTAGCATTGGCAGGCAGGTTCTTTACCACTGGCGCCAGGGCACTCTAATCTACAAGGAGAGAGCAGGAATTTCCCCAAGGCTCTGCTTACCTTAGTTAACAAGTGAGGCATGGAAAAGTGCTGCCGCCTTGTGGACACGTCCCGCAATAGCAACCTTCAACCTACAGGCAGATTCTTTACCACTGAGCCACTTGCGAAACCCCAAAACTATTGCTTATGGGCACTGAATATTCATAAAGACTACGTGTGCGCTCAGCTGCCCAGCTGTATCTGACTCTTGGCGACCCCATAGACTATAGCCCGCCAAGCTTCTCCGTCTATGGGATTTCACAAACGAAAATACTGGAGTGGGTTGCCATTTCCTCCTCCACAGAATCTTCCCGACAGGAATTGAACCCAAGTCTCTTATGTCTCCTAACATTGGCAGGCAGGTTCTTAACCACTAGCGCTACACAGCATTCTAATTAACAAGGAGATAACAGGAATTTCCCCAAGCCTCCCCGGTGGCTCTGCGATAAAGATCCCCTGAAATGCAGAAGCTGCAGGAGACCCAGGTTCGATTCCTGGGTGGGAAAGATTCTCTGAAGGAGGAAATGGCAACCCACTCCAGTATACTTGCCTGGAGAACCCTATGGATAGAGAAATCTGGCGGGCTACCTTCCGTGGGGTAGCAGAGAGTCAGACACTGCTGAAGTGACTTAGCATGCATGCTGCTTACCTTAGTAACAAGAGAGAGGCATGGAAACGTGCTGCCGCCTTGTGGACATGTCCCGCAATAGCAACCTGCAACCTACAGGCAGATTCTTTACCACTGAGTCACCTGGGAAACCCCAAAACCTATTGCTTATGGGCACTCAATAGTCACAAGGTCTACGTGGGTGCTCAGTTGCTCAGCTGTATCTGACTTTTTGCGACCCCACGGACTGTACCCCGCCAGGCTCCTCTGTCCATGAGATTTCCCAGGCAAGAATACTGGAGTGGGTTGCCATTTCCTCCTCCAGGGGATGTTCCCATCCCAGGGATCGAACCCAGGTCTCCCTCATTGCAGACAGATTCTTTACTAGCTGAGCTACCATCTGAGCCTTCAGCAAATATACTCTTTTTACTGGTGTTGAGTTTTGCCTCGATGTTGAAGGCTGCCAACTGCTCAGGGTGGTGGATGCTGAAGGCTGGGGTGGCTGTGGCAATCTCTTAAAATAGGACAACACTGAAAGTCTGCTGCATCCCCTGACTCTTCCTTTCATGAACAATTTCTCTGTGCATGCAATGCTGTTGGGTGGCATTTTACCCACGGTAGAAATTCTTTCAAAACTGGAGTTGATCTCCTCAAACCCTGCTGCTGCTTTATCAAGTAAGTTTAATATTCTAAAGCTTTTATTATCATTTCAACAATCTTCACAGCATCTTCACCAGCAGCAGACTCTGTCTAAACAAACCAGTTTCTTTGCTCACCCGTAAGAGGCAACTCCTCATCCATTAAAGTTTTCTGTGACACTGAAGCAATTCAGACACATCTTCAGGCTCCACTTCTAGTTACCCTGCTGTTTCCACATCTGCAGGGACTTCCTCCACTGACGTCTTGAACCCCTCAAAGTCATCATGAGGGTTGGAAGCAACTTCTTCCAAACTCCTATTAATGTAGTTTTTTTTTTTTTCACCTCTTCCCATGAATCACAAATGTTTTTAATGGCACCGAGAATGGTGAATCCTTTCCAGGTTTTCAGTTGACTTTGCCCATGTCCATCAGAGGAATCACAAGCTATGGATTTCTTAAATAATAAGACTTGAAAGTTGAAATGACTCCTGGATGAGACTGTGCAATGGATGCTGTGTGAGCAGGGATGAAGACGTTAATCTCCTACATCTCCACCAGAGCGCGTGGATGACTAGACACATCAACAACGAGCAGTGATACTTTAAAGGGCTCTGCTCTCAACAGCGGGCATAAAATATCAGTAAACCATGTTGTAAACAGGTGTGCTGTTTATCCACACTTTGTTCCATTTACAGAGCACAGGCAGAGAAGATGTAGCATAATTCAGAATGGTAAATAAGCATTTTGTTGCTGTTCAGTCGCCAAGTCGTATCTTACTCTATTGAAACCCCATGAACTATAGCCCACCAGGCTTGTCTGTCCATGGGATTTCCCAGGCAAGAATAGGGGAGTGGGTTGCCATTTCCTCCTCCAGGGGATCTTCCCAACTCAGGGATCAAACCCCCATCTCCTGCCTTGGCAGGTGGGTTCTTTATCACTGAGCCATCAGACCATCTGCATTGTGATTGTGAAAGTCGCTCAGTCGTGTCTGATTCTTTGTGACCCCATGGACTACATAGCTCATGGAATTCTCTAAGCCAGAATACTGGAGTGGGTAGCCTTTCCCTCCTTCAGGGGATCTTCCCAACCCAGGGATTGAACCCAGGTGTTCTGCATTGCAGGTGGATTCTTTACCAGCTGAGCCACAAGAGAGTCATCCTGCCCTCTGAAGCTCTCAAGGCAGGCACTGACCTTTCCTCTCTAGCTTCGAAAGTCTTGGTGGCATCTTCTTCCAATAGAATCCTGTTCTGTCTACACTGAAAATCTCTTGTTTAGTACAGCCACCTTCATGAATTATCTTAGCTATATCTTCTGGATAACTTGCTGCTCTGCCATGCACTTTGATGCTGTACAGATGACTTCTTTCCTTAAACTTCACAAAAGTGAGCCCTGCTAGCTTCAAACCTTTCTTCTGCAGTTTCCTTACCTCTCTCAGCCCTCACAGAATTAGAGTTAGGGCCTTGTCTTAGGTTAGGCTTGGGTTTAAGGGAATGCCATGGCTGGCTGATCCATGCAGATCCCAAAACCTTCTCCATTAGCAGCAATAAGGCTGGTTTGTTTCCTTATCATTCATGAGTTCACTAGAATATCATTTTCAAATTCCTTCAAGAACTTTCCCTTTGCATTCACAACTTGGCTGTTGAGTTAGCACTCAGTCTATCTCAGTTTTCAACAGGCCTTCCTCACTAAGCTTAATCATTTGGGGCTATTAATTTAAAGTGAAAGATGTATGACCCTGCCTTATACCTGAACCCTTGAAGGCTGTTGTAGGGGTACTAACTGGCCTAATTCAGTAGCATTTATCAGTCCTCATTGTCCAAAGGAACAGGGAGGCCCAAGGAGAGGGATGAAGATGGGGGAATGGCCAACAGGTGGAGCAGTCAGAACACATCATTTATTGATTAAGTTCGTCATCTTACGTGGCAGTTTGTGGGACCCCAAACAATTACAATAGTAGTATCAATGATCACTGAGTACAGAGCACCATAACACACACAGAAACAGTGAAAAAGTCTGAAATACTGTGGGAATTACCAAAACACGACTGAGTTGTGAACTGAGCAAATGCTGTTGGCAATATGGCACTGACAGACTTGCTCAACACAGAGTTGCTCCAAACCTTCATTTGGTAAAAATAAACAAACAAAACACAGTATCTGTGAAGTACATTAAAGCTAAACACAGTGAAACGAGGCATACATGGAGATGAAGATTTAAAAACATTTGGACAGCTCTTCGGTGTATCGAAAATTATCTGGAGAAGTAAATTAGTAAGAAAAGTCTTCATGGAGGAAATCAGAGAGATCTTTAGAGAAAGGGCAGGGTTTGGACAAGCAAAACAGAGGGCAATCCAGAAGGAACAATGTTAGGTATAGGAATTACCGATCATGTTTATATGAAAGTGTTGCCAAACTGGAATGGAGCCTTTCTGACAGGGTTGGGTAAAATCAGATCACAGGGTACACTGGCTACTCGACAAAAAATGCAATACACAGTGGAGAATTATATGTTCTTGAGTTTGGGAGTAAAAAGATCAAAGTAGTGTTTAAAGAAAATAAGTACAGATTGATCCTTGAACACTGGCTTGAACTGTGTGTGTCCACTTATATGTGTGTGTTTTTTTTTTTCCTCAATAAATACAGTACCTGTATTTTTCAGATCCTTAAATTAACTAAGTATGGGGAAAAGTTTTTGTTTAATTAGCGACCACAATATGTGGAAACAAAAGAACTAGGATTTGAGTCCTAATGCTATCCAAACTGTGTGAGCTTACTGCCCCTGGGTGAGTCATTTGTCAATTTCTTTGCTTTTGAGGCAGAGATAGCAGTATTTGGATTTTCAACTGCATGGTGGTGGGGGCAGTGCCTCCAACCCCGGGGTTGTTCAACGGTCAACTATATACAAAATACACTACAGAAAATGAGCATACAAAAAACGATTCAGAAGATGAAAGAATACACATAATCTGCATACTAAGTAAAAGGCTCTTGAAAGATAACTTTAAAAAAAAAACACAGAAGATTTAAAGCAGAACACTTGGATGACAGACTCAGTCCCTAGCTCCCAAATCCTACTGGCTATGTCGTAATGGGAAGATCAATGCCTTCTGAGCTCCCTGTTCCTTGTTGGCAAAATTGGGATAATACATACACATTTCACAAGGCCAGTGCAAGAACCAAGTGAAATAATGTACATGTGAAAGTCTATTATTCGAATATTAGTTCTTCAGTGAAGGTGGGTTAGAGGAATGGTGGCTAGAATGAGGATAAACTACTGCAAGAGGCAATTTCTGTAGGAACCAGCAGGGCTTGGTAATAGATGAAATTAAAAGTAAAGCTGTCTGGCCTACAGATAGAGGAGCAAGTTAGAGGGAGAAGATAACTAACTAATTAGGGGCAAGCAGTCTTTGAGCCCACAAAGCAACTGAAGGTAATTTGGATACTTGGAGTACCTGATGCCAAGAGGCATAGTAATCAAGGGCAGTTTTTTTGTTTGTTTGGGGGATTCGGAGAAACAGCCTGACCAACAAATTCGGTTCCGTTTCCTAAATATAATCTTGGGCTAGGAAAGTTACTTAATTCTTTTAACCTCAGCTTCTTCATTTGTAATCTGGAGATGATACCCACATAAGAATTATTAGCAAAGGCTCAATAAACGGTAGCTACGATTATCATAACCATCATTACTATTAGACCGACTTCTCAAATGAATTTACAGAGATAACACTACCACCTGCAAGAAAATATTTGAAATTTGACTCGATCCGGTTGAAAAACTAAAGATGAAATCGCTCCACGCTCAGGAGGTAATTAACTCCGGAGGTAATACAAATGGGAATAATTGCCTAATTACCCCACAAATCCCAAGAATAACTCGGCATTTCTCTTTCCTTTTTAAAAAACATTTAGAACTTTAAAACAATCTCAAATCAAAAAGGACGTGAAATGTGTAGTAAAATCTTAGCAAATTAAGAGTTCGAGACCGTGTTAAATCCATCGATCACGTAAATTTCTTGGAACAGAGCTTTTATCATTTATGCAAAAGACACCAAGTGATGGCCAAAAAGGAAGAATAAGGATAGGCCGGTTTAAAAAGCACAGTAGCAGGGAAAGACGAGTTCACAAACTGACCACAGGTGGTGGGGAGACTGCCAGACAGCAGATTCCCGCGGGAAAACCCGACTTCAGCATCTGATGGCCCGGGTTCGCCCCTTCCCTTCCATCACCCGTTCCCTCTCCCTGTCGCACCTTTGCGCTTCTGCCTCATCTCTCCGCTGTCGTAGCAGCCGCCACCCCAGAAAATGTAGATATCTACTCGGACCACGGGGGAAATTGACAGCCACCAAGCAACCCTGTCCTGTCGTAAAACGACGGAAACATATCGTAAAGCTGTCCCGAGAAAAACCACGAGTGCAAGGGTCCGCCCCGCCTTCCTGCGGCGGCTCCCGGAGGCCCTGGAAGACGGAGCAGAGCTACTGAGGCCAGTCAGCCGGGGGTCAAAGGGCTGTAGGATGCTAGCATCCGAACGCCACCGCAGCTCTGGCATTAGAAACCTTGACCTGAGCAGTACAGCTACCGGACAGAGCTTATGGACAGAGGCTGCGCCAGGGAGCCAAAACAAGAGGGTGGATGTGGATGGTGTCTAAATAAGGTGGAGGAGCCTAGGATGCATTAGGTCCGCGGGAATATGAGGGGGAAGAGAGTGATGACAAGCCCACCAGTGTGCAGGAGACTAGATTTAGAGCCTGGAAGAGACCATGCAGCAGTCAAGTAACGCTGTGAGGTCCAGACTTGGCCGCCAGTTGATCACTCTGGTCTCAGGCAAATGGGACGTATCAATAACCATCATGAAAGCTTCGGAAGTTTCTCCAGAAAGACGCACACACGGACAGCTTTGTAGAGTTTGGAGGCAGGACCTGGGATCATGGTTTTCTGAAACCCATCCATGATCTCCTTTATTCATAGACCAGAAATTAAGAACCCCTCTTACTGCAACATGACTTCCCGGTGGAACATTGGTAAAAGAATCTGCCTACCAATGCAGGAGATGTAGGAGACCCGGGTTGGATTCCTGGGTCAGGAGGATCCCCTAGAGGAAGAAATGGCTCCAGTATTCTTGCCTGGAAAATCCCATGGACAGAGGAGCCTAGCGGTCCAGTCCACAGGGAAAGAGGGGTTGCAAAGAATTGGAGGCGACCTGAGCATGCAGGCATGCACTTATTAGGACTTACCTGGTGGTCCAGTGACTAAGACTCCATACTCCCAATGCAGGGGGCTGAGGATGCCTAGTGCCTAGTTCCCAATGCCTAGTCTGGGAACTAGATCCCACATACTGCAACTCAGAGTTCATCCACTCCAGTTAAAGATCTCTCAGATAGCAACTAAAAGACCCTGCATGCTGTAGCTAAGACCTGGCACAGCCAAATAAATACATAAATTTAAAAAAGAAAGAACCCTCTTATTAACACATGAAGACATGAATATGTGCTGTTTCCAGTTCTCTTACTTTGCACTAGAATTGAGATAACTCCAAGTCTTTGGCCTCACCATAACACTGCAACTCTCCTGGTCAGTTTTTGTGATTGTCCATCAGGACAAATTCAGTAACATGTATCTGTCCTTATTGTCATCTTAGTACCAAGTGACATACGTTAGCTACCTAGAAAGTCTTCTAGGACCCTCCAAGAAAAACTCTTAGTTTTTCTTCTAATTTTTCTCAATCTTCCTGTATATCTTCTCAAAATATAGGTATTCCACAGGGGCCACTTCTTAAAATTGTCTCCCCCAAGTGATCCCCAGAGAACCAAAGCTTTAAAAACCATCTGTTTGTTCCCATGTTTGTAGCCCAGCCCCAGCTCCTCCCCTACTTGACGCTGTGTCAGATCTGTGTGTGTAATGTGTATCAGAAATGTAACACGTCTCCAAAGGAACTACACTTTTACTCCAACTCTGCCCTTTCCCCAATCTTCCTTATCTGAAGACACCATCCTCTACCTCATCACTTTTTAACCTCACACAAGAGAAAGACAGAAGCTGGAGATTTTAAATTATAATTGAGAATGCTATATTTGAGCTAATATTTGATAATGCGGATATCTGGGGGAAAGAGGCTGTCAAATAGAGGGAACACTTAGTGTAAAGGTCCGAGGGTGAGAAGATCCTTGATGTGTTCACAGAAAGCAAAGAGGTAGCTGGCATTTGAGCAGTGAGTGAGGGGAACTGTAATAGAGGTCAGAGAGGTGATGGGGTGAGGTGGGGTGGGGGACACTGCAGCTCATGAAAGACTTTGTAGGCCAGTGCATAGGCTTTGCCTTTTACTGTCAGTCATGTGGAGTACCACTGGAGAGCTTTTTAGCAGAAATATAATGTAATTTATAATTGAAATTACCTCTGGACTTCCCTGGTGGTCGAGTGGTTAAGAATCCTGACAATGCAGGGGACACAGTTTTGATCCCTGGTCCAGGAAGATTCAACATGCCATGGGGCAACTAAATCCATCTGCCACAACTACTGAGCCCACGTGCCCTAGAGCCCAGGCTCCGCAACAAGAGAAGCCACTGCAACGAGAAGCCTGCACACCGCAATTAGTAGCCCCTGCTCATCACAACTAGAGAAAACTTGTGTGCAGCAACAAGGACCCAGTGCAGCAAAAAATAGATGAATTAAAAAAAAATTTTAAGTCTATTTGTTGAGAGTAGATTGTAGGGAGGAAGCACAGAGTGGGGAGATCAGTTAGGTGGTCATTATCACATCTATGCCAGGGATTCCCAAACTTTGATGCTCATGAGAATCACCTAGAGAGGGGTGAAAAATCCCAGTACCCAGGTCACACCCTGTGCCAATTAAATCAACATATCAAGGGGGTGGCAGCCAGGCATTAGTATTTTATAAGATTCTTCCGTTCATTTCAGTCGCTCAGTCGTGTCTGACTCTTTGCGACCCCATGAATCGCAGCATGTGAGGCCTCCCTGTCCATCACCAACTCCTGAAGTTCACTCAAACTCATGTCCATCGAGTCGGTGATGCCATCCAGCCATCTCATCCTCTGTCATCCCCTTCTCCTCGTGCCTCAAATCCCTCCCAGCATCAGGGTCTTTTCCAATGAGTCAACTCTTCTCATGAGGTGGCCAAAGTATTGGAGTTTCAGCTTTAGCATCAGTCCTTCCAATGAACACCCAGGACTGATCTCCTTCAGAATGGACTGGTTGGATCTCCTTGAAGTCCAAGGGACTCTCAAGAGTCTTCTCCAACACCACAGTTCAAAAGCATCAATTCTTTGGCACTCAGCTTTCTTCACAGTCCAACTGTCGCATCCATACATGACCACTGGAAAAATCATAGCCTTGACTAGATGGACCTTTGTTGGCAAAGTAATGTCTCTGCTTTTGAATATGCTATCTAGGTTGGTCATAACTTTCCTTCCAAGGAGTAAGCGTCTTTTAATTTCATGGCTGCAGTCACCATCTGCAGTGATTTCAGAGCCCCCCAAAATAAATTCTGACACTGTTTCCACTGTTTCCCCATCTATTTCCCATGAAGTGATGGGACCAGATGCCATGATCTTCGTTTTCTGAATGTTGAGCTTTAAGCCAACTTTTTCACTCTCCTCTTTCACTTTCATCAAGAGGCTCTTTAGTTCCTCTTCACTTTCTGCCATAAGGGTGGTGTCATCTGCATATCTGAGGTTATTGATATTTCTCCTGGCAATCTTGCTTCCAGCTTGTGCTTCTTCCAGCCCAGCGTTTCTCATGATGTACTCTGCATATAAGGTAAATAAGCAGGGTGACAATATACAGCCTTGATGAACTCCTTTTCCTATTTGGAACCAGTCTGTTGTTCCATGTCCAGTTCTAACTGCTGCTTCCTGATGTGCATATAGGTTTCTCAAGAGGCAGATCAGGTGGTCTGGGATTCCCATCTCTTTCAGAATTTTCCACAGTTTATTGTGATCCACGAAGTCAAAAGCTTTGGCATCGTCAGTAAAGCAGAAATAGATGTTTTTCTGGAACTCTCTTGCTTTTTCTATGATCTGATGGATGTTGGCAATTTGATCTCTGGTTCCTCTGCCTTTTCTAAAACGAGCTTGAACATCAGGAAGTTCACGGTTCACATATTGCTGAAGCCTGGCTTGGAGAATTTTGAGCATTACTTTACTAGTGTGTGAGATGAGTGCAATTGTGCGGTAGTTTGAGCATTCTTTGGCATTGCCTTTCTTTGGGATTGGAATGAAAACTGACCTTTTCCAGTCCTGTGGCCACTGCTGAGTTTTCTAAATTTGCTGGCATATTGAGTGCAGCACTTTGACAGCATCATCTTTCAGGATTTGGAATAGCTCAACTGGAATTCCATCACCTCCACTAGCTTTGTTCGTAGTGATGCTTTCTAAGGCCCACTTGACTTCACATTCCAGGATGTCTGGCTCTAGGTCAGTGATCACACCATCGTGATTATCTGGGTCGTGAAGATCTTTTTTGTACAATTCTTCTGTGTATTCTTGCCATCTCTTCTTAATATCTTCTGCTTCTGTTAGGTCCATACCATTTCTGTTCTTTATCGAGCCCATCTTTGCATGAAATGTTCTCTTGGTATCTCTAATTTTCTTGAAGAGATCTCTCATTTTTCCCATTCTGTTGTTTCCCTCTATTTCTTTGCATTGATCGCTGAGGAAGGCTTTCTTATCTCTCCTTGCTCTTCTTTGGAACTCTGCATTCAAATGCTTTTATCTTTCCTTTTCTCCTTTGCTTTTCACTTGTATTATTTTCATAGCTATTTGTAAGGCCTCCTCAGACAGCCATCTTGCTTTTTTGCATTTCTTTTTCTTGGGGATGATCTTGATCCCTGTCTCCTGTACAATGTCATGAACCTCAGTCCATAGTTCATTAGGCACTCTGTCTATCAGATCTAGTCCCTTAAATCTATTTCTCACTTCCACTGTATAATTATAAGGGATTTGATTTAGGTCATACCTGAATGGTCTGGTGGTTTTCCCTACTTTCTTCAATTTAAGTCTCAATTTGGTAATAAGGAGTTCATGATCTGAGCCACAGTCAGCTCCCGGTCTTGTTTTTGCTGACTGTATAGAGCTTCCGCATCTTTGGCTGCAAAGAATATAATCAATCTGATTTTGGTGTTGACCATCTGGTGATGTCCATGTGTAGAGTCTTCTCTTGTGTTGTTGGAAGAGGGTGTTTGCTATGACCAGTGCGTTCTCTTAGCAAAACTATTATTTTAGCCTTTGCCCTGCTTCATTCCTTACTCCAAGGCCAAATTTGCCTGTTACTCCAGGTGTTTCTTGACTTCCTACTTTTGCATTCCAGTCCCCTATAATGAAAAGGACATCTTTTTTGGGTGTTAGTTCTAAAAGGTCATGTAGGTCTTCATAGAACTCTTGGGTAATCCCAAAGTGCAGCAAAATTTGAGAACCACTGACCAAGACCAGAGATGATAATGACTTGCGTAGGGGAGGAAGCAGTGGAGAGGGTGAGACATGTTCAGATTCTGAACATGCTTTAATGGTTTCAGCAAGACTTCCTGACAGCCAGATGTGGAGTGTAGAAGAAAGACAGGCATCGACATCAAGGGTGACATGGAGGGATTTGTAGGAGGGGCTGGATGTAGCTGTCATGAGCTGAACTGGGGAACACTGCAGGTGGAGGGGGGTTTCAGGGGAATGGGGGCTTAATTTGCATGTGTTGTGTTTGGGATACCTTGTGAGCTGTAAGACATGCGAGAGATCGGGGCTGGAGGTACCAAATGAGAGCGATGCGCATATGGGTGATACAGATGTGAGAATAAAAGAAAGAAAAGAGTGCGACAGAAAGAAAAGAGACCAAAGATTAAGCTTTGGGGTATTCTATAATCGCCAGGAAACAGGAATAAGTAGGGAAGGAGGCTGAGGAGGTGCAACCAGGGAGGTGGGAAGGAAACTAGGCGAGCGTGGTTCCTGGAAGCCGAGTGGGAAAAAGTGTGTTGAGGAAGGAGTGATCCCCTGGATCAAATGCCATTGATGGGTCAACAAAGAGGAGGGTTGAAAATTAACTAGGATCACCGGAGACTCTGACACAAACAGTTTCACAGAGTGGTAGAAGTGAAGGCTTAACTGGAGTGGGTTGATGATTAAAAGGAGAGAGCTCTGAGACGGCAGCTTTAGAAACAACTCTTTGAGGGTGTTCGCCATAAAATACAGAGGAATGGGACAGCAGCTGGCAGGGAAGCCGGGCTCAGAGGGAGCGTTTGTTAAAATGGAATAAGTAACAGCATGTTTGTATGCTGATGGGAATAATCCAGGGGACACTGAAAATCTGATGAATGAAGAGGGGGCAGTAATCTACCTTGTCCTGCAGTTGGACAGAAGGAAGGGGATCTGGTGCCCGAGAGAAAGGATTAGCTTTTGGTGGCTGTAGGCACTGTTCAGTCACTCAGTTGTATCTGACTCTCTGCGACCCCATGGACTGCAGCACGCCAGGCTTCTCTGTCCTTCACCATCTCCCTGAACTTGCTCAAACTCATGTCCATTGAGTCAGTGATGCCATTCAAGCACCTCATTCTCTGTCGCTCCCTTCTCCTCCTGCCCTCAGTCTTTCCCAAAGATGGGGTGTATTTGGAGTTCATCTATATCCAGGCTGGAAGGCAGAGCCAGTGATACATGTCGGGGGCGGGGGGCGGTTGGGTGTGACCGTGGGACTCTGTGGAAGTTCTCTTTCAGTTGCTTCAATGTTTCTAGTGAGTTCAGTGAAAACTCAGCTTGGTAGTTTGCCCAAACTCCTAATGGAGCTAGCATTCAGGTGTCCAATAGTATCAAAGGCCACCTTAATGAACCCAGCTTTAAAAATGACCAAAATTCATGTTAGTTATTAGGGGCTTCCCTGGTGGCTCAGTGGTAAAGAACCTGCCTGCCAATTTAATCGCACAGGCGATGTGAGCTCAATCTCTGGCAAGGGAAGATGCCCTGGAGAAGAAAATGGCAGCCCACTCCAGTATTCTTGCCTGGAGAATCCCATGGACAGAGGAACCTGGTGGGGCTATAGTCCACGGGAGCTGCAGAGAGTCAGACATGACTGAAGCAACTTAGCATGCACACACTTCAGTAGTACCTCTGGTTAATACAGGTAACTGTTGAAGTAGAGAAACAGCCAGTAGAGGGAGAGCTAAGCACACACAACATGAACATATGTTATGATTTCAGCCCAAAGAAATCCAACTCTAGTGAAGGTAGTTCATGTTGATTTTCTTTGTTTTGAACTCCATATTGGTATTTCTATGGTTTTCTAATGGATGAGGCACACCAGCTTGCTAAATGTTGCCAGCAACTTTTAAGACCACATTCTTTCTGACCTTTTGTTGCTTTCCCACTCTGGACCAAAAACATACCTGCAGTTACTGCTGCTGCTGCTGCTGCTGCTGCGTCGCTTCAGTCGTGTCAGACTCTGTGTGACCCCATAGACGGCAGCCCACCAGGCTCCGCCGTCCCTGGGACTCTCCAGGCAAGGACACTGAAGTGGGTTGCCATTTCCTTCTCCAATGCATGAAAGTGAAAAGTGAAAGTGAAGTCGCTCAGTCATGTCTGACTCCTAGCGACCCCATGGACTGCAGCCCACCAGGCTCCCCCGTCCCTGGGATTCTCCAGGCAAGAGTACTGGAGTGAGTTGCCATTTCCTTCTCCAATGCTTGAAGGTGAAAAGTGAAAGTGAAGTCGCTCAGTCGTGTCTGACTCCTAGCGACCTCATGGACTGCAGCCTACCAGGCTCCTCCGTCCATGGGATTTTCCAGGCGAGAGTACTGGAGTGGGGTGCCATTGCAGTTACTGAGGGGTACCCTAGTAATGACTGACTCTGTCTTTGAAGGTCAAACACTACCTGAGCTGAAGGTTAAAAAAAAAAACAAACAGATTTTATCCCTGTACTTGATGTGACTGTTTGGGTGTTAGCAAGGAGGAATAGGTTCTGCTTTCTTCTCTTGGACGGCATTTCAAAAATACTTGTTTTCATGTTCTGTTTTTAAAAATGTGGACGCAAAATTTAAGTTCCAGAAAGAGTTATTTAAAACTGTATGACACTCATTTCTACAGTCACATGACCCAATGTCGTTTGGTTTTGGTGAATTTCAGGATTGTGTATCAAGAATCAGCTTATCTTCATCATCTCATATTATCCATCACTCCCAGTTGTCTTCTATTTGGGGCGGGGGGAACCGATACTTCGTCTCTCTTGGGACTGGGGTGATTTTCCTTGCTGCTTAGGTTAAATCAGATCCATCAGAATAACTCTCATCCTCAAGGAAAGGATACTGCAGGGTGGAAGCTGCAATCCATTTGGAAAGGAAAAATGATTAATGTGTAGGCATAGGGAAGAGAAAAATATGAGCGCCCCAGTTCACATACAACTGAAGTTTAAATGAAAGGCGCAGATAGTACGTAACTATTTATGAGGGCGGAGACTGTCATAAATAGCTCTCTGATGGCAAATCAGTTTCACTTCTGCTTGTGTAAATGTGGCTTTATGACAGGGGCCACAAAGGTGGTTCAACATACCTCGACCAAGGCAAAGAGGTTGCCACTGTCTTTGTGGAATCTTGGAGCTGTAGCATGCAAAGTGACATCTGGTAAGTTGTTTTTCTTATGCAATTTATGCTGTAACTTATGACTGATTAAAAAATAGCTTTAGAGAAAAATGGAGATGATGGTAGTTTCCATAGAATTCACAACCAACTTCCTCTCTCATCTTACATTAGTAAAGGTACATTTTTTATAATTAATGAACCAACATTTGTAGTAGTATTATTAACTAAAAGAAGAACAGTGAAAAGAAAAGAAAGTGAAAGTGTTAGTCGCTCAGTTGTGTTTGACTCTTTGTGACCCCCATGGACTGTAACCCACCAGGCTCCTCTGTCCATGGAATTCTCCAGATAAGAATACTGGACTGGGTAGACATTTCCTTCTCCAGGGAACTGGGGTCTCCTGCAATGGCAGGCAGGTTCTTTACTGTCTGAGCCACCAGGGAACCCTAAAGGTTATCCTCTATTCAGATTTTCTTAGCTGTTATCTAGTGTCTTTTTTCTGTTTTAGAATCCTATCTAGGGGAGGGAGATGGAGAAGGCAATGGCACCCCACTCCAGTACTCTTGCCTGGCAAATCCCATGGACAGAGGAGCCTGGTAGGCTGCAGTCCATGGGGTCGCTAAGAGTCGGACGCGACTGAGCGACTTCACTTTCACTTTTCACTTTCATGCACTGGAGAAGGAAATGGCAACCCACTCCAGTGTTCTTGCCTGGAGAATCCCAGGGACGGCGGAGCCTGGTGGGCTGCCGTCTATGGGGTCGCACAGAGTCAGACACGACTGAAGTGACTTAGCAGCAGCAGGGGAGGGGGATTTGGGAGAGAATGGACACATGTATATGTATGGCTGAGTCCTTTCGCTGTTCACCTGAAACCATCACAACATTGTCAGTTGGCTATTCCCCAATACAAAATGTTTTTGGTGTTGTTTAAAAAAAGAATCCTATCCAGAACACCATATTACATTTAGCTGTTGTGTCTCTTCTTGGCTGTGACCTTGTGTTTGATGACTTTGACAGTTTTGAGGAGTCCTGGTCAGCTCTTCTGTAGGATTCACAAAGAGACTGGAGTTTCGGCTTTAGGGTGGAAGATCAGAGAGTTAAAGGTCATTCTCATCCCGTCACATCAAAGGTACATATCATCAAGATGATTTACGACAGTTGTTGTTGACCTTGGTCGTCTGGCTGAGGGAGTATTTGCAAAGTCTTTCTACTGTAAAGCGACTCTTTTTCCCCTTCTTTCCATCCTGTCCCCCTTGGAAGGAAGTTACTCTGTGAGGCCCATGCCCAAGGAGTGGGGGATTAAGTTCCCTTTCCTTCAGGGTGAAGCATCTTTAGAAATTGTTTGGAATTTTTCTGTGTGGGAGACTCATTTTTTCTCCTTCTCATGATTTTCCTAAAGTCAGTTATTTCTTGAGGGAAAGTGATTTTACTTTACTTAAGTGAATTTTATGGCTGCGTAAAGGCCAATGAACTAGAAATCTGGAGAATCGGGGCTTAGTTTGAATTTTATAACAGTGTGATCTTAGGCAAGTCATCAATCCTTCTTCCCCAAAGAAAACTTGTGTTCCAGGCACCATTAATATTAAATGCATCAATACGAAACTGAGTTTAGTATTAACGTCATCTTATGCCTCATTAAGTTTGGCAAGCTTGGGCGAGCAATATGAAAGGATTCAAGTTCATTGCCGTAAAATCTGATAAAGTATGTAATGAAAATATCTGCTTACTTTACTTATCTAGTCACCTGGGGGAGAAGGACTGAAAAAAGCCATGCCTCCTCTACTGAATCTACCTCTGGCAGCCGTGCTCCTAATGTTGCACACAGAAGCTGATGCATTAATGCTGAAAACATAACTCTTTTCCTCCGGGGGTTTGATGACCCTTGTTTCACTTTCGCTTCTAAGCTAATGTGTTTAAATTGTCCCTTTAGAGAGTACCCAGTTTGGAAGAGCCGTGTAATGTCCAATAAAGTGGTTAGGAAATTCTGCCATCACCAAAAGTATTTAAGCATTAAAAAATAGAGAGAGGAGATAAATCCACAACATTGCATTTTTAAGAATCTGCTCCTTGCTCTTATTTCTTCAATTACCTCCCTGTGGGAGGGGACAAGATGCTACCAAGGGCATAGAACCCTGAAGATGCTTCATCAATGGGAACAAGAATGGGGGTCAGTTTACCATTTATGGTGGCATCTGTTCCCCCTGCCCACAAAAGTTGACTTTGCCCAGGTAAATATTAGTACTGATTTCTTGTTAAACTATCTTCACCAAATATTCTGAAAGTCAATAACATTTGTCCAGGTGCATAAGTGTCTATGGGGCTTCCCAGGTGGCTCAGGAGTAAAGAATCTGCCTGCCAATGCAGGAGATGTGGGTGATGTAGGTTCAATCCCCCTGGATAAGTAAAGGGCAACACACTCCAGTACTCTTGCCTGGGAAATTACACAGATAGAGGAGCCTGGCGGGCTACAGTCCATGGGACTGAAAAAGAGTCAGACATGACTGAGCGCATGGAAGTGTCTATAGGCCAGCTTTGCATCAGTGTCACATACAGCCCTCGCAATGAACTCCAGACGTTAAGTATTTTTCTATTCTCATCTTACATGTGGATAAACTGAGACTCAGACAGGTTAAGTGCTCTGTTTAGTGTCACACTGCAGTACCAGAGCAGGATCCCCCAATCCAGGCATTCTGACTCCAAATCCTGAGTACTTTCCCCATGGCATCCCTCACAGCCTGGAACATAAACCTGGGTGTGCAGACACCTTGCCCATTTTCTTTCCTCGCGTGTCCCCAGGCCCTAGAACCGTGTCTGGCACACAGTAAACACTTCACAAATGTTTGCTGAATGAATGAATATAATTCCTGCTGTTATTAATTTTACCATCCAAGAATATGTTTAAAAGACACACGTCATTCAACACATATTTACTCAGCGCTCACAATGTACTGAGCACTTTCCACATTTATTAAAAGTAGGGAAGAAACCAACGTTAATGATCAAAATGCCCCTTCAAGTTACTTTGCTAATTTAAGTATTTTAATTTTTTTCCTGTTACTGTGGCCTTGGGGCAGGGGAGGGGTGCTGGGGTCGGGGACTGGAAATGGAAGGAAAACAAGAATCGTGTGGGGAGAGGTTAATGATGTGAAGCAAGGGAGGGTGGGACAAGATTCAGACTAAAGGAGAAGAGACTTAGATTTTTGTAATTCTTCATAAACACATTAAATTCTGCTCTGGACATGGACTGAAAGCAATGAACTACTCACTGCCCCCCCAACACACACACACAATCACGCATGCTCACGTGTACCCCCCAATGCCCCCGGCAGTCTGGCTTTGTTTTATTCTGAGGTCACTAGCTTCAGTTGGTGTCCTTAAGCCCAGTTTCATCAAGCTACCACTCTCGCTCCTACTCAACAGCCTTCACTCCCCAAATGCCTCCTCGTGCATTAAAGGGAACCCCTCATTTGTGTTCACTGTTCTCTCCATCTCTTACTCTGAAGCTCCAGAGATGGTTTAAATAGTACCAGTTAGAGGTTTCTTGGTGGAATGATGAGAACCCTGAACTTGGACTCACTGTCTGACCTTGAACAGGTCCCTTCCCCTCTCCAGGCCTCAGTGTCCACATCTGTAGAAGGGGCTCAAGAACATTATTTCATTCCACTCTAGGAAGCTCTTCTAGGACAGGAGTGACCACTGCCTTGGTGTCACCTCTGTTACGTTCTCTTAAGGAAAAAAGAGTGTACGCAAACACAAAAAGAGGAAAGGGAGAGTGAGAGAAGCAAGAAAAACTGTCAAAAGTCACAATTACTTGACAGGAAACTGGTGCTGTGCAGCCTTCCCACATCTAGCTAAATATGCAGAGTCCCTTTTAAAAGATGCTATTCTTAGGCTCTCTGCACATGAATGTAAATAAGTACTCAAATCAAAACTTACACGCTAACCGCACAGTTGAAATACAAGCGAAATAAACCACACATCAAAACTTTGCCCTGTGAGCCACACGTGTGGACGTTTTCAACTGCTTCTCTGCAGAAACAGGTTTCACAAAACACACCACGGCTGCTGCCTCTTTGGGGGAGAAAGTGGAGCCCAACATAATTTGAGGAAGGACTCTGGGTCTTTTGCTCTTTAAAATGAACCTGAAATCACCGTATTATCAATCGTGCTCCTTTTGACTATCGTTACTGTTTGTATAGTTGCTCAGTCGTGTCCGACTCTTTTGCGACCCCATGAACTGCAGCCTGCCAGGCTCCTCTGTCCATGGGATTTCCCAGCCAAGAACACTGGAGTGGGTTGCCATTTCCTTCCCCAGGGGATCTTCCCAACCTAGGGATTGAACCTGTGTCCCCTGCATTGGCAGTCGGGGAAGCCTGATCCATCTTCTGTATTTGTTCCTGGCACTGGCTAGTACAACCAATCGAAGGTCTACAGTGGATCTGTACCCCGGGAGGACCATACATTTGTTGTCTCCAGAGCCCATTGTGATATAACGTTTAATATTTTGTGTGTGTGACTATGGCTCATGGAGTTGCCATCTTCAGAAAACAACAGAAATCTTTCCAGGGGGCAATTCCTAGTTTCACATCTAAAGTTATTGGTAGGCACTATCATATTTTTTCTCCTAACTTGCCTAGGTTTTGCCGAGGTTTAGCATTTCCAATCCGGAGAAGGCGAGTGAGTCGGACACGACTGAGCGACTTCCCTTTCACTTTTCACTTTCATGCACTGGAGAAGGAAATGGCAACCCACTCCAGTGTTCTTGCCTGGAGAATCCCAGGGACGAGGGAGCCTGGTGGGCTTCCGTCTATGGGGTCACACAGAGTCGGACACAACTGAAGCGACAGCAGCAGCAGCATTTCCAACCAGGAAACTGTCATGAATTTTAGTAACCTCATAGAGTTTTCCCACCACCGGCTTTACTGATGAACATTTCAAGCAAGAACACGGTATCTTGGGATTTGAGGAAGCCTTAAAGCCCGTCTAGTTCAATGCTGTTATTAGGTGATCCTAACAGTGAAAGTTTAGACACTTCTAGGAGCAGAAAATTCATTAGTTACTAAGGGAGCTCGTTCCATTTTGGACAACTCCGAATACAAGAGAAATGTTCAGCAAAAATGTACTTTCTTATACTTTCCACCTAGTGGATCTAGTTGTCCCCTCTTGGCACCACTGGAAACAGGCATTATCTCACTATTGTATTCAACTCTAAGGTTAAGTATTTCAAGACCACACACAGTCCTCTCCACATCTTCTGCTTCAGCCCATGTCTTCCTTCCCTCAAGCTAAACATTCCCAGTTCCTATGGAGCAGTCCTATCAAAAATGAATTTGAGTGGCTTCCCTGGTGGTCCAGTGGTTTAAGAATTCGCCTTGCAATGCAGGGGACATGAGTTCGATACTTGGTTGGGGAACCAAGATCCCACGTGCCGTGGAGCAACTAAGCCTGAGCACCGCAACTACCGAAGCCTGAGCACCACAACTAGAGAATTTGTGCTCTACAAGAAAATCTCCCACATGACGCAATGGAGATCCTGCAGCTTCAACAAAGACCCCATGCAGCCAAAATACATAAACGTTTAAAAACAGATTTGGTGTTTAGACACCCTTGGCCGCGGAATCTCATCAAAAGCTTCCCATCCACTGTAATTAATTAATTCAGCACTACGATCGATCATTGCCGTTCACGATAGAAATACGACATTGAAACAAAAGCAGCCATGACCTCGAATAGCTCAGACGTAAAGAAAGAATCACAAGCGTACAATTCAGGTGTGCTCGGATCAGCGGTGGCACAAGAGGGGGACGAATGGGAACCGGGACACAGCTGCACAGAGGAAACGTGCAAACGAGATGCTAAGAAAGAGTCGCGATTCTCCAGGAAGAAGAGGGGAGCACATTTCTTCTTGACTCCCCTGCCTCGGAGGACTGTAAGGAGTTTGGGGCGGTCTGAGCCCAGGTGAGGAATGGAGAGATGAGGCACCTCCTAGCAAAGGCTCAGGAACGTGTACAGAGCAGAGTTCAGACCACACTCACCAACACCCACCAGGAAGAGAAAGCATTTGTTCTGTTAATGCCCATGAGCCGAACTAAGGGTGAGTGGCTCTTATGACTGAGGAGCAGCGATTTTCGTTTGGGAGTGATATGTAAATGAGGCACAGTCTTGCTAACTAACGGCCGTGTGTCTACTGGGGGTTGACAGGTCAGTTGAGCTTTTGCATATTTCAGAAGGGCTGGTGACTCTCTGCTTTTGAATTATGCAGCTGAGTAGTCCAATCAGCAGCATCAGAAATGGAGAGGAAGCACGTGGGGTGCCCCGCCTTGTGTGCCCCGGATCCTCCCTGATCTGTGGAGGCAGAAACACTCCAGGACATCAGCACTCGCTCTTCTGAGGCTTTGTGGATCCAGTTCTCCCTCTGTGTTCAGTCCCTGTCTCCCAGGGCTGGAGACAGGTTCGATCCGATCCTTCTTTTTTTGGAGGTACCTCCCCCCACCCACCCACCCCCCACAGATGCCCCATGAGGCAGAGCTGACATAATCCCCAACTGGGGTGTCTCCCTGATTGCAGTGCCGGGTGGGGTGGTGAGGAAGACCCAGAGAACCTAACGGTTATTGCATCTCTTCTTCCCCGCTCAGCATCCTCCGGAGCAACTCCAGGGGATCCCAGGAATATCAAATGTTCCATCCATCTCCCCGATACTTGCTGAGACCCGCTGGGACTCAGTGTCACTCAATGGCCCAGGGGTTCCGGGCTTACCTGATGGGGGCGCTGATGTCTCCCAAAACAGCAAAGCTGTATAACTTCACCTTCAAGGCTCTGGTCGTTAGAGGCTTATTGTCTTTTCAGACTGAGCTGCCTTCAAGATCTCAGGTCATTTCAGTTTAAAGGTCAATGGATAAAAAATGGTGGGGATATATGTGTATGTCTGGCTGATTCATTTTGCTGTGCAGCAGAAGTAACAGCATTGTAAAGCAACGACACTCCAATAAAAAGTAACAACGAAAAGAATAGATTCCAAGAATTTCTTTTAAAAATCTGCTATATACATTCATGTGTAGTTTTGTGTGCGGACACAGCTGTCAACTCTTTGGTATAAATACTGATTCATAACTGCCAGATCAATGCTGAGTATGTTCAGTATTGTAACAAGTTGACAGTCTTCCAACAGTGGTAATATTTAGCACCATCAGCAATAAATAGTCATTTCTTTTGCTCAAAAAAAAAAAAAAATTCTATGGATTCAACTATTGCTGAAAATCAAGAGTCAAACATGGACTTTTGTCATATTTAAACCAACACGCAGTGGACAAGCTGTTATAAAGGATTCAGAGATAAGGTAGAATAGCCATTGCCCTTTAGAAGCTTGGTATCTAATTGGGGAGACAAAGCGTAAGCAAAATTACATGATCTTTTTGTTTTGTATTTATAATTTCTGCCGTCTACTCCTCCCCACCCCCACTCTGTACTTTGTATTTTTCAGGCTGATGCTCTAAGTGGACAAAGGCAGGCGGTTACATAACAGGAAATGGCAGAAACTGAAGATTTTCTGGTTCGGGAGCTACATCCAGGTAACATCCCTTCACTATCCCCTGATGAAGAGAGCAAGAACTATTTACCATTATATATATGTGTGTGTGTGTGTGTGTGCTAAGTCGCTTCAGTCGTGTCCAACTCTTTGTGACCCCATGGACTGTAACCCACCAGGCTCCTCTGTCCATGGGATTTCCCAGGCAGGAATACTGGAATGGGTTGTCATTTCCACCTCCAGGGGATCTTCCTGACCCAAGGATCCAAATTGCATCTCTTGCACTGCAGGTGGATTCTCTACCACTACGCCATTGGAGAAGCCCTGAGCAATATCTATTTGCCATTATAACCAAGGGCAAAGGGGTTGGGACTGTATCATTTTTCACTGCTCTTTATTGAGAAGCTGCTTTCTCACAACGTATTTTAACAGTGGATGAATATCAATTATTTCAATAACAACTAAAAAAGCCCATTAATAATCTAGTGGGTTATCTGACCAGAAATTCAACTTGTGCCCCCCACCCTCCTTTAAAAGTTCAAATAAATAAAATTCAAAAATAAATACATAAATAAAAGAAGGTTCCAGGAAATCATCTTGGATTTTCCGAGGGCATCCCGCTCTCGGAATGGAGAAGGTAAGCCCCTGGAATCATTTTGCATGCTTTCTGAAGGAGAGCTGTAGGGTGAACCACACTGGAGTCCCTGAGGGTGGCCTCCCTTCCTAGAAGCCTGGGTGGAGGACACCCAGAGACAAGGAGGGAACTTCCCCTGGGAAGATGCATTTAAGTAACCCCTAGTTACAAAACATCCTTTGTGTTTTGAGAACTGGAGAGGAAAAATTTTCTTACCCCTGGGGATGAATTCCCTTAGCGGCAAGGGTCAGTGGGGGTAGTGCTGGTATCTGAGACATGGCTGGGCAAGCAAACTGAAGGAATTGCAACTTTAGGGCCCCCTTGGGAGACGTTAGTCCTGAAGGTGTGGGGCGTCCTGCTGGGAAAATCTGCGGCAGGTTCCCTCAAGGATCTGATCAAAGCGTCTATATAGAGACGGTTGTCAAAAGCGACACCTTGTGGCAGCAAGGAGCCATAGCAGCAGAGACCACGGCAGGCTTCTTGGGACGGCCCCGCCCAGCCCTCTGCTCTTTCCTCCAATGTTGTCTAGTCCATAAGTTCTGTCAGACTATTTTGTGACCCCATGGACTGTGGCCTGCTAGGCTCCTCTATCCATGGGATTTCCCAGGCAAGAATATTGGAGTGGGTTGCCAATAAATCAGTATAATATCGTGGAAAAGGGAAAGGAGTGCTTGAACAATTACAGGGAAGATAAGAGAAATGGCCAGTTCACATCCATTCATTCTGGTTACAATTTAGTATGAAACCAGTTGGGAAGATCCCCTGGAAGAGGGCATGGCAACCCATTCCAGTATTCTTGCCTGGAGAATCCCATGGACAGAGGAGCCTGGTGGGCTACAGTCTGTAGGTCACAGAGAGAGTTGGACACCACTGAAGCGACTTTCCCTGCATGCACTACCATTAAGTGTTTTAAATCCCAAATGAACTACTTTCTCCCTTCCACCTGTTTTTTCATTTTAGATATTAAAGGCAAAGTGTAAAACCTGCTTTATCTGACTTCTCAGTGTTTGCTTTTGTTGAGAAATAAGTTTCCAAACTTTGATCAGACTAATTGCCACTCCTTACAAAGTTGAAATAAAGGCCAGGATACATGGGCTGTACTAAGACTCTATTATGCTTGTGGCTAAGATCCTCTGCAAATGTTGTTTAAACAAGAGTTCCTGAGTTACAGGGTCAAGATCAAGGCCCTCCATCCTTTTACTCTTTGCACAAGCAGGTGTGAAAACACTCTGGAATTCCAAGACACCGTTTATAATGCGTTCTAAAGTGTTCTTCAGCAAACCACTGGCCTAGCGGCTGGAGTAGTATTTTTTTAGTAGTTAAAAATTATCTGTTTTATTTTGGTAAAACTTTTTGGTAAGTTTTCTAGGATTTCACTTGATAGCTTTAATCATAACATATTTAAAATTCTTGTTTTTCTTTTTTAAGCTCTGGGACGAATAAAATAGAAGACTAATTTATAAACATCTTCCAGAATATTAAACCACAATAGATAATGATTTAAAGTAAAAAGACTGTAATTGTGCATCGAAAAACATTGGACATGTGGTATCCATTCTTGGCTTCTAGTTATTGCTCTGTCATTTGCTAGCTCCGCACCCATACAAGTCTCTTGATTTCTCTACATCTGAAGCCATACATATTTTACATTGCTTTCCAGCTCATAAATCCTGTGATTCTGTCACCTCCTTGTTATCAATATCAAGGTTCAAAAGTTTAACCCACAGTGGATTTCCTTAAGCTAAATTACTGAAGTTAGATATTGATATTTGCTTATTATAATCAAATACTTTGGGGACTTCAGAAAACCTTAACTGCTTCCATTTTTTAAAAAAGCTTTTAATTTTATATGGCGTATAGTTGATTAAAAACGTTGTGATGGTTTCAGGTATACAACAAAGAGATTCACTTGTGCCTGTACACATGTCCTTTTCCAAATTTTTTTCCCATTTAGGTTGTTGCAGAGTATTGATCAGAGTTCTCTGTAGGTTCTTGTTAGTTATCCATTTAAAAAAAAATTTTTATAGGAGTATATTCCTTTACAATATGTGCTAGTTTCTACTGTATAGCAAAGGGAACCAGCCATCAGTTCAGTTCAGTTCAGTCGCTCAGTCGTGTCCAACTCTTTGCGACCCCATGAATCGCAGCACGCCAGGCCTCCCTGTCCATCACCAACTCCCGGAGTTCACTCAGACTCACGTCCATCGAGTCAGTGATGCCATCCAGCCATCTCATCCTCTGTCGTCCCCTTCTCCTCCTGCCCCCAACCCCTCCCAGCATCAGAGTCTTTTCCAATGAGTCAATTCTTCGCATGAGGTGGCCAAAGTACTGGAGTTTCAGCTTCAGCATCATTCCCTCCAAAGAAATCCCAGGGCTGATCTCCTTCAGAATGGACTGGTTGGATCTCCTTGCAGTCCAAGGGACTCTCAAGAGTCTTCTCCAACACCACAGTTCAAAAGCATCAATTTTTTGGCGCTCAGCCTTCTTCACAGTCCAACTCTCACATCCATACATGATCACAGGAAAAACCATAGCCTTGACTAGACGGATCTTTGTTGGCAAAGTAATGTCTCTGCTTTTGAATATGCT
Source organism: Bos indicus (assembly GCF_029378745.1). Classification (NCBI taxonomy): domain Eukaryota; kingdom Metazoa; phylum Chordata; class Mammalia; order Artiodactyla; family Bovidae; genus Bos; species Bos indicus. The sequence continues at coordinate 10,569,522 of NC_091767.1, forward strand.
ATCTAGAACCAGCCATACGTGTACCTATATCCCCTCTTTTAGGATTTCGTTCCCTTTAAGGTCATCATAGAGCATTAAGCAGAGTCCCCTGTGCTATACAATAGGTCCTTGTTTGTTATCCATTTTAAATACAGCAGTGTGTACATGTCCATCCCAAACTACCTAGCTCGTGGCGTACATTTTTCTTCTTCTCTGCCCCTTTCTCTCTAGCTCTAGCCACTGAGCCAGCAACCACTTGGTGTTTAGTTCTAAGGCAGTCCTTAAACTGAGCCAGGATAAATTCTTTGCGTGGCGCATACTTGTAAGGTTAGAATGTCTGAGATGGAAGGGTCTACGGACAAGCTCTTTCAACTCCCTGTCACTGCGTGAGCAGGAGCGGGCCAAGATTCAGGCCTTGGCAGACAGCTCGTCCTGCACTGCAGTACCCTGGGGTGTGAGCTGGCTCCAGAACACTGAGGAATTTGTGCAGGAAGATGCCCAACTGAGGCTGCCTGAGCTGTCTGGGAGACTCGGGCCTGGAGCCCCATGCGGGAGGTTGGGCCTTCTGCTCAGGTTGCCATCCTGGGTCCCTGAGTGATGCGCCCTTTCTGTGGTTCTTGAGGGAAGATGACCTCCCAGTGTCACGCTCAGTTTGGGGGCCTCATGCCCTTATATGAGCTTAGAGAGTTATGACTCTTGGGGTCAACTGTTTTCCCAGGTCACCTCACGGCCATTTGCTAAGGTTTATACCACCCCCAGGAGCGCTGGGTTCGGCCGTTTCCAACAGTCTTGACCCCAAAGACCCCCGTACTGTCCTTTTCTTACCAGGTGAATCCTGCCAGGGGGGTGTTTTCTAAAACCCATCCAGGGACTTCTCTGGTGGTCCAGGGATTACGAATCCACCTTCCAAGGCACGGGACGTGGATTTGACTCCTGCTTGGGGAACTACGTTCCTACATGCCGTGGGGCAATTAAGACTATGTGCTGCAACCACTGCGCCCGAGCACCACAACGTGAGAGAAGCCGTCACACCACAATGAAAGATCCCGCGCACCACAGCAAGGACCCAATGCAGCCAGATGAATTCTTCTTTAAAAAAAGTTAAAATACTACAATTGATTTTAATGTATATTTAACTGTGTCGCAGTGGTGCTCAGTATTTCCTTATATTTCATATTTAATTATTATGGCTTAAAGAATAAACATGTAACCAAGACCCAGCACAATCCAAAAAAAAAAAAAAAAAAAAACCAAACCATCTAAACACACTGTTTTGGTTTTCAGTTAAACCCTTTCCTGAGGATGATGGAGCCTCCCAGTCCTTCACTTGGTAACCAACAGAAACCACTGAAGTGAATAGACCTCTGCAGGACTACAAAGATTTGCTTCTTGGCAACTTTTTTCCTTGCCTATGTAAGGAAGCAGCTACTAACATCTTTAAGGCAGGAAGGAGGAAAAAGCCTCACCCTCCGCAATTTAATCTCAGAGGGACATCCACTTGGAGGGTACCCTCCACAGCTCTTGTATTCCTTCTATTTTTGTCAACTGACTCATTGTACAGATGAAGAAACTGAGGCTCGGGGAGAAGAAGGGATTTGCCTTGGTCACATGGCCCGTTCTGTTCTCTCATTCTGCTCCTGATCAATTTCCTGGGTTGCAAAGATGTCCCTGAGGCCTTTCTCCACCCCACACTGAGCCATCTCAGGCTTCCCTATCCAGCCATCTTGGCTTCCCAGGATTCGCAAACAGGAACGTTTCATGTCATCTTGACTTGTCTTCTGGGGAGATAGGTTGGGCTGCATTTGGAACTAGATGCAAAGTCCTGGGACTCTGGGAATTGGAAATCAGACTGGAATGACCCAACAGGGCTGCTTCTGAAATGAGCTCACAAACAACCAGGGCTGGCAGGGATCCTTCTAGCCTCTTGGGGTTTGTGTGTCGATAGAGGTCAGGCAAAAACAGTGACCTCTGAACCACACAGGGATGAGAGTGACGACCCCCCTTCACAGTCGAAAATCTGCATATAAGTGGACTGTGTTTTTGGTCTACGGTACACCATGCCCTCAAGACCTATAATTTTATATGTAATTTTATGTAACTTCTGTTTATCTCTAGAGGATGATGATATATTTAAAGAACCAATGAGAAAAAGAAGACGATCCGATCGAGACCAGAGGTTTCGAGCATTTCCCTCTGTGGAACAAAGCGCCCTCAAGGAATGTGAGTGTCCTGAAAATGCTTTATCGCTTGTCTGATGCAGCTCTGTCCTTTCCCAGATGTGTTAACATCCTCAAAAGAAGAGAAGGGTACTTGGAGAAGCAGAAGCAGGATGGAACATCTCTGAATGATCTTGATCCCATTAAAGGAGGCCTCGGGACTTCCCTGGTGGTCTAGTGGTTAAGATTCTGAGCTCCCAGTGCAGAGGGCCCAGGTTTGATCCTTGGTCGGGGAATTAGATCCCACATACTACAACCAAGAGTCTGCATGCCGCAACTAGGACCCAATACAGCCAAATAAATAAATATTTAAAAAAAAACAGGAGGCCTCCTGGTCTCTGCAGAGATACTGTGATCTGACAGTTTATCTCTCAAGATCTGGATAGAAGGCTTGTTACAAAAATAATCTCTTCCTGATTAACACTGAAAATGGTTGGTCTGGTGCTTTTGTGGGTATTTATAGGATGTGCTTGCAGTTTTCTTCTATTTGTGACCACAGGAGAGAAGACTGTAGAGGTGCTGTAGCCCATGGTGAAGTGGACGCTGACTTGTGTTACCTTGTGCTTCAGAGCCGCCTGGCTCCTTGGGGGGCTCTCGTCATCAGTGATTGCTCTCTCCCACGATCTGTGACCTCTCCCATCAGATAACTTGCTCTTTTGTTTAACTGGCTTTTCATTTCATCCCCCACCCCCGCCCCGCCTTTTCTGCCGTATTAAGCAGACTCCTGCTGTGCAGACCAAGTGCTTGATCCCTGCCAGGTATTAATGTGCTTGGTCACTCAGTCGTGTCCGACTCTTTGCAACCCCATGGACTGCAGCGCACCAGGCTCCTCTGTCCATGGGATTCTCCAGGCAAGAAGAGTGGGTTGCCATTCCCTCCTCCAGGGGATCTTCCCGACTCAGGGGTCGAACCCAGGTCTCCTGCATTGCAGGTGGATTCTTTATTGTCTGAGTGACCAGGAACGCCTGCCAGGTATTAATACATCCCTGCTAATACATCTCTATTGATTCCAGATGAAAAACTGGAGTCTCGGACCAGAAGAGTTTTGAGCAACACTTACCAGAAACTTATTCAGTCTGTGTTCCTGGATGATAACATCCCCAACAGCATCAAGTACCTCATGTGAGTCTGGTATTGGCTACCATCAGATATTCCTTGGATGTCTTTCCTTAGGTGGTGGCAGATGCTTTTCTGCAATAATGAAAGAGAATTTCTGGTTAGGAACTAAGCAAAGAAAGCCAGAAAGTTCTGTTGCTATGGGCCATTTCTGTTAACGCTGGTGGTTGCCACACTGCGCTGTTACCGTTGCTAGGGAATCTGCTAAAGATTTTGAAAATGGAAAGTGAAAGTGCTTTACATTCATACATCAGATTCCATTTAACTGTCCCAAAATGCCCAATAAAGTAGAAGCCATGATTATCAATCCAGTATTTTCCTAAAATTGAGGCTCAAAGAGTCCAAGACATTGACCAAAGTCACACTGCTGATGAGTAAAAGGGGTGGAATCTAGCCCAGGCTGTGGGACTCTGAGCCTGTGCCATCAAAGGTCCTGTCCAGCTGCCTTGAAAGATTTAAGTGGGGTCGAGGCTACATCTCCTGCCCAGTAAGACCCTCAGGGTTGCTCCTAATAACACTTCCCACCACTGTATAAAGTTCATGTCTAAGATCAAGCCTGTGTAATTTTCATGGAACATAAACAAGGAGATGTCACATCTATATAGACGTTGTAGAGTTTGTGTAGAATTATCATTTCTTCTTGTGTGTTCAGTCTTGTCCTTCTCTTTGCGACCCCATGGGCTGTAGCCCACCAGGCTCCTCTGTCCATGGGATATCCCAAGCAAGAATCCTGGAGTGGGTTGCCATTTTCAACTCCAGGGGATCTTCCGGACCCAGGGATTGAACCCATGTCTCTTGCCTCTCTCGCATTGGCAGGCAGATTTTTTTACTACTGTGCTACCTGGAAGAATTATCACTGCCAAATATTTTTGCATATTTTTTTTTTAAATAAAAGATTTTTTTCTGTGCTGAGTCTTGGTTGCAGCACATGGCCCCTGGCTGTGGCACGCACGCTTCTCTAGTTGCGGCACGTAAGTTTCCCTAGCTGTGGCACATGGGCTCAGTGGCCCTGGAGCGTGTGGTTGGTTCCCCGACCAGACCAGGGATCCAGCCCACACCCCCTGCATTGGAAGGCAGATTCTTCACCACCCAATTAGGGAAATCCCTTTTTGCATAATCTCATTTGATCCTCCTGACAACTCTGTATAGTAAACAGGGCTGAATATTCTCCTTTGACCAAAGAGACTGCAGAGAGGACTCAGAAAGATGGGGTGACTTGACCAGGATTGGAGATTAGTTGCTGTATGTTCTGACATTCTCCCAACCTTGCTTTGATGACCTTGACAATGAGTGTTTTAAAACTGATCTAGAAACAGGCTTCTTGCCTTGATTGAAAAACCTTCATTGGACCCCATCTACATTGGATTATTCGGAAGCACTGGGGCTGGGAAGAGCTCCCTGATCAATGCCATCATCCGGCAAGCCATGTTCCTACCTGTGTCTGGAGAAAGTATATGTACGTCATGTATCGTTCAAGTGAGCTCAGGCTGCTGTGAGCAGTATGAGGCCAAAATCCACCTTCTCTCCGACCAGGTAAGAGCTGCCTCCCTCCTTCCTTCCTTCCTTCTCCTCTCCCTGTTATCTTCTCTCTCTTTCTCCTTTCTCCCTCCTTCCTCCTCCCCTTCCTTCCTTCACTTCCTCTCTCTTTTTCTCCCTCCTTCCTTCCCATTCTTCCTATTTTCCTCTCTCTCCATCCTTTCTTCTTCCTTCCTGCTCTGTCTTCCCTCTTCCTTTTCTTTCCTTCCTTCTCTCTCTCTTACAGATTCGCATTATATTCCTTGTCAACATAGCTCACATCTTTGTTAAACGAAAAGAACATAAGCCATACACAAAGAGAAAGTCCAAAAGAACGAGATGGGGGCTCTAGCTTGGGTGCTGCCTCAGCTGGTTATGGGACTTTGGGTTCCTGTTTCCTCACTGACCATACAAGTGGGTTGGGTTAGATGATACCTGCCTGGATTAGATGATCTTAGATTTCCTGGAGCCCTCTGCCCCCCACAGGCTCACTGGACTTTGTCAATGTCTGCTGAATCTGTGTCATGGCTGTGGGGTGGGCTTGGCCCCCCTCTGTCTCGGCAGGAGTGGAAGGAGGAGCTGAAGAACCTGACAACTCTCCTGCACAGGACGGAGGGGCCGGGTGGAGAAGAGGAGGATGCGTGGGACAGGGGCGATGCAGCGGAGGAAGCTGTTTGGAAGCTGCAAATGTTTTATGGAAACGGAGCAGAAGGAAAGAGCTACGAGGAGTTACTAAGGGCCAAGCCCAGAGGAAAGATTCCCACCTCCAGAGTCATCTCCCTCAAGGCAGAAGAGGTAGCTTCAAGATGTTTCTCTTGTTGTTATCATGAGCCTCAAGGGTAATCATTGAATTCGTTTGGGGGATTGGTGCAAGGCACAAGGTTCTCTTTCTCTCTTTATTTTATTTCCTTATTTTTGGCTGTGCTGGGTCTTCACTGTTGCGGGGCTTTTCTCCAGTTGTAGCAGGCGGGGGCCGCTCTCTAGCTGTGGTGCTCAAGCTTCTCATTGTGGCAGCCTCTCCTGTTGCAGAGCACCGGCTCTAGAACACAGGCTCAGCAGTTGCAGCACTCAGGCTTAGTCACCCTGAGGCATGTGGCATCTTCCCGGATCAGGGACTGAACCCACAGCCCCTGCAGTGGCAGGTGGCTCTTTATCACAGAGCCACCAAGGACACCCCCCACCTCCGCTTTTTAAAAACATTTTTATTTACTTTTTTATTTGGCTATGCTGGGTTTTCATTGCAGCACACAGGATCTTTGATCTTCAGCGCTGCAGGTGGGATCTTTAGTTGCAGCAGGTGGGATCTAGTTCCCTGCCAGGGATTAAACTCAGGCTCCCTGCATTGGGAGTGCAGGGTCTTAGCCACTGGACCATCAGGGAAGTCCCAAGGCACAGTGTTTTATTGGAAATAAGTTGGTACCAAAATCAGAAGTAGCCATGATTTTTAATTTGCAGTCAAATGGGAATTTTTCGTGTCTGAGGGGGGAGCTTTTGTGCACAGGAAAGACTGTTTATAGTTACTTGAGGATTAAGGATGTGTTTTGCAGCAAATAATTAAAAAAAAAACACCCAAGTTTATAACAGCTTAAACAAATGGGGATTTATCCACTTTCTCACATAAGAAGACTGGGGGCAGTTGGGTTTGTGGGCTGGTTCAGGGGCTCAACGACGTCAAGATCGACAGACCCCTGGTCCCCTGACCTTCTACATCCTGTCGCCTCATTGTCACACGATGGCTACTGAAGTGCTGACCTTCGCAGCTAGCTCCATGGAAGGGACAAATGGCTAAGCGGGGTACCAACCACGTCTCCTCTTTTATTGGGAAGTAAACGCTTTCCTAGAAACACACCCAGCAAATTTCCATGTAGATTTTCTTGGTCAGTACTGAGCCATGTGGGTTTTCTGAGCTGAAAGGGAGTCTCGGGAAACGAGAAGCCGACTTGTGGCTGGCTGAGACCAGTCTCAATCCACTGCCTTCCCAAATACACAGTCAGGATGCTGGGGGCATGGCTGAGGGGCAGGGTGGATATTAGATAAGCAACTAGTAGAACCAGCCTCTCCTTTTATGATCAATATTTTTTTTTAATTAAAATTCAATTTTAAATTAAACCAAAATACATGTGGAACTAATATGCAATTTACTTACGTTGCATACTACAAAAACCTAGTTTTTCTTGCATCTTAAAATTTACCTTTAAAATATTGTTATTCTATTTGTAAATCTGGTGCTTTTTATATAAAGTAAGAATAATTACTTACACCAGTTCTAAAACTTAATGTCCAAATATCTCCTAAGCTTAATATAGAAAAGCATCCTTTAAAAGTTAATACTACTTACACAATTAATCAACATTCCTTAGACTTAAGAGTTCAAATTTAGCATATTTGTTTCTCTCAAAAAATCTGAACTACTTCACCAGGCATATTTAGAAGTCAAATGAATTAAACCTTTCAAGGCACTTAGCTCTTATATATCTAGAAAATCAAAGAAATGTAGTAGCCCCCTTTCTTATGTTTAAATGGATAGTCATTCAGTCATGTCCAACTCTTTGTGGCCCCATGGATAATAGCCTGCCAGGCTCCTCTGTCCATGGGATTCTCCAGGCAAGAATACTGGAGTGGGTTGCCATTTCCTTCTGCAGGGGATCTTCCCAATCCAGGGATAGAACCTGGATTTTCTGCATTGCAGGCAGATTCTTTGCCATCTGAGCCAGCAGGGAAGCCCATAGGAGCCTGAACTTCCTGATCTCCCAGTGTTCTTTGTAGTTCTGAGTCTAGACCCTTCCAGGTAGGACCTCAGGCCTCCTGGGGCCTGTCACCCAGTACTGCATCTCACATGACTCAGTGGACCGCTGCTGAACCCGAGTCATAGCCCACCTAGGGCAGAGATGCTGGAGACTGTCTTGTGTACCTGACCATGTCCTTCTTCCTCAGGCAGGGGAGCTGTCTGTCAAGCTGGACCCCTACATCCGGACCCAGAGGAGAGACTGGGATGGAGGATCCGCTGAGACACACATCTGGCCCTTGATCAAACTGGTGGAAGTGACCCTTCCCAAATCAGAGCTGATTCCTGAAGGGGTTGTGCTGGTGGACATTCCAGGCACAGGCGACTTCAATAGCAAGAGGGACGAGATGTGGAAAAAGGTGATTCTCTTCCACAGGGCTTCATTCCCTCTCTCTCCATCCCCACCGTTCTCTGTAAAGCAGCAAAGAATGTTCCACTTTCCGCTTAATGGATTTTATGGGCTCGATAGAGTTAAATTCTCCCATGTTCTAAGCTTCAGGGCAATGGTAGGATATTGGTGGCAAGAGACATCGGGGAGGGAGGAATCACGAGATAGGCCTGGGAGCTGGAACTGGAATTGCGGTACATGAGAAGGGCCAGCAACAGAGGGGCCCAAAAGTAAGCAGAGGAGACAAGGTCAGAGTGAGACAGGGAGGGCAACATTTGGGTACAAAGCAGAGAAGCCAATAGCCACGCACCAAGGAACCAGAAGGCTGCTCCTGGGTTTGGTTGTAAGGAATTGTTGGTAAGTTGCTAAGTCATACTGGACTCTTTGTGACCTGTGGACTGTAGCCCACCAGGCTCCTCTGTTAGGGGATTTCCCAGGCAAGAATACTGGAGCCGGTTGCCATTTCCTCCTCCAGGGGATCTTCCCAACCCAGGGATTGAACGCACATCTCCTGCATTGGCAGGCAGATTCTTTACCACTGAGCCACCTAGGAAGCCCTTGGGGAAGGTGGGGTGGGCTTTAATACATGCTTCCTGGGGAAGCTCCAAGGGGGTGAGTGACAGAGAAAGAAGGGCAGAAGGAGCTCAGGCGTGCAGGATTGTGGGGGGGAACACGGGGCACAGGACAGAGCTGGAAGGGGCTGGGAGGGTCAGGAGAGGTCCATGAGTCATCATCAGCGCAGAGGCTGCCAAAAATCTCTTTGCAGGACTGCTGCTTCCCTGGTGTATGTAGACTTTAAAGTCCGCAGATTTGTGCTAAATGAATGACTATGGGCCAGGGGAGCTTTGCAACTGTGGTTTTCCATAAGGATCTGGATGGCAGCTTACAGATAAGCAGCCTGTGCCCTGATTTTACAGCTAAGGAAATGAAGGCTCAGAGACGGGAAGTCCTTTGCCCAGAACCACACAGCTACTGAGTGGCAGAATTTAAACCTGAGAGCAGATTCCTGCCTTCTCAGCTGAGGCTCTGTCTCTCAACCTCCAGAAAGTCCCCTAACGATTCTTTTTTAAAAATTTATTTATTTTTGGCTGTGCTGGGTCTTTGCTGTTGTGTGCAGGCTTTCTCTAGTAGTGGTGAGCAGGGGCTGGTCGCCAGTTGCAGCGTGTGGGCTTCTCGCTGCACTGGCTTCTCTTGTTGCAGAGCATGGGCTTTCAGTAGCTGCCCAAGCTTCAGTAGGGCTTCATGCACGGGCTTCAGTAGCTGCAACACACAGCCTCATTAGTTGCGGACCCTGGAGGGGGCAGGCTTCAGTAGCGGTGGTGCGTGGGCTTAGTTGCTCCATGGTGTGTGGGATCTTCCTGGACCGCGACGGAACCCATGTCTCCTGCGCTGGCGGGTGGATTCTTTAGCACTGAGCCATCTGGGAAGCTTCCCTAACAGTTCTTTAAGGTGGAGGCAGTCTCCCAGTGTCCTTCATCCTTGGTGGCCTGTTCAGGCCTGGCCTGGAGAGCCTTTGTTTCTGCAGGGTTTCAGGTCTCGGAGTGGAATCCGCCACCTCCTCAAGTTCCAGGCCAGCATGGGGAGTGACAGCCTCAGGGGGTGGCCGGCCTCTGGCACAGGATGGAGCTGTGGCTGCTGCCAGTTCAGACACGTTGGGCAGCTTATCAAAGGCCACTCAGAACAGAGGAGCCAGCAGACCTGGCTCAGAACCTGGGCTCTGAGGAGGTTGGGCTGAAGTGAGGCGATGGTTCCCAGCCTGCTCTTTTTGGCAACAGCTCCCCCACATTCTTGTGGTTTTGTGATATCCTCTCAGGAGAAGTTACTAGACTCCCCTCCATCCAGGGAGAACAGAATACAACCCCCCTCCCCTACCCCTCTAGCTGCCAGCGGTGCCCTCCCTAAACTAAAACCATTAACTCAAATTCCCCCGTGCTGCCACCTAAGTGTCACCTGGCCTCTCAGAGGCCCATTCTCATTGCAAGGAGGGAGGTGGGTGGGGGCGGCAGGGGCCATTCCACCCCCTCCCGGTTCCAGAGGCTCTTGTCTTATAGATTGGCCTTTTCTGGCAGGGCCTGAAATTTAACCACTGCAACTTTTATGATTGAGGTCCTCTTTTGTCTGGCTTCCCTGGTGGCTCAGATGGTAAAGAATCTGCCTGCGATGCAGGAGACCTGGGTTAGATCCCTGGGCTGGGAAGATCCCCTGGAGAAGGAAATGGCAACCCACTTCTGTATTCTTGCCTGGGAAATCCTATATACAGAGGAGCCTGGAGAGTTATACAGTCCATGGGGTTGCAGAGAATTGGACACGACTGAGCGACTGAACAACAATAACAGCAATTTACCAGGACCAGGGGGATGTAAAAGTAAAAGAGACCCTGCCCTGGAGGAGGAGCGGGCAGGTTTCATCTTCCACAACTGATAGAATTGTCTGAAGCTTCCCTGAATTGGTTATAATTTGGGAAGTGGGAGGGAGAGATGGGTTTTATTTTCCTGCCTGAATTTGTGTCCATCCATGTAGGGGAGGAGGTTCAGAACCCAGATTTGTGTGCCCTTAAGTCAATCCTTTGCCTTGTGGGGTCTACTATGTACCTTTTCCATAAAATAATGAAGTCTGTTTGACTCTTGAGATGCTTGCTTTCAAAACAATGATCCATGAGGCCAAGAGGTTCATGGGCAGAGGATGGGGGGTGCAGAGAAGATGGGGGCTCCAAACCCTCCACCTCAAATTCAACTAAAGCTGTTCTACTTTTAAAAATCAAGTTGGACCACTGGAGTTCTTCCTAAGATTTCATTTGGAAAAGGGATCCACTGCTAAAAATAAGTTTGAACCCCCCTGCTCTACACCATGGTTTCTTAGCCCCAGCTCTTCTGACTTAGGGGTGGAGAGGGCAGAGAAATTCTTTGCTGTAGGGGCCCAACCTGGGCATTATGGGATGTTTACAGCATCTGTGGCCTCTGCCCACTAGCGTCCCCTCCAGTCTGAACAGTTAGAAATGTCTCCGGGCGTTGTCGAAGGTCCACCAATTAAGAACCAGTGGCACAGAGCAAATAATGATTTAGTTAGCAACTCACAAACTTGTCACACCTTTATGTGCAAAGTGCTATTCTGAGGAACCATAAAACAAATTCAATCCTGGAGTTGGATCAGTTTTCCATTTATATGGAGAGATAAGATGGGTAAAACAATACAGTCAGAGAAATGTCACAATTGCTTGTCACATAAAAGTTGTATATTTGATAAAGCGATACCTATGCTATCAAATCATTAAGTTACAATTTCACGTTCAATTCAATCATATGGGTTTCTGGCTCCCTGCTGCCACCTTGTGGTCGTGAGCTGCATATGCAGGGCAAGCCAGACATCAAAATAATGCTTGGCAGTGACAGCTTTGGAATAAACGCATGACCAGGACTAGTTCCAGAAAAAAACAAGACTTCTCCCTAGAGGATGGCTTAGTAAATCAAGCTAGTGAGGGATCTGGGGCTGAAGGTCTGATTTCTTGAATTCTATCAATGACTAATGCCACAAGCATCTATGAAGCTTCTAGTTTGGGCAAGGTGCTGTGTTTGAGGTGCTACGGATTCCAAGCTGAATGATGTGGCCCCTTCCCATCTGGCAGTCTGGGTGGGGAGGTGGGGAGGGGTGCAGAGTGCCAACCCTGTACAGTATAGTAGCTGTACAGTAGCTCTGCCTGAGAAGTACCAGGGCAGGTAAGTACAAGTGCTGTGGGATGCAGAGATGGGGTGACCAACCTAGCCTCAGGTGGCCCTTGGTGATCTCAGAGGGCAAACAGAGGTCAAGGAGAGGTTGTGGCAAGAGCAAAGACCCCAAGATAGATGCGCAACTGACACCCAGGGATGCGCAAGAAGCTCATGTGGCTGCTGCATAGAGAGTGTACGGGCGGGGGTTGGTGAGAGATGGGGCTGGACAGAGAGCTGGGGCAGAGCACGGAGGATGGACATGACACATTAAGGAAACATGTCCAGTATTCTTTTCTGGAGACTCCCATGGACAGAGAAGCCTGGCAGGCTACAGTCCATGGGGTCACAAAGACTTGGACAACTGAGCGACTAACATGCTACAACCGAGGCACCGTGTGTGCTCTTAAACACGCTGTGGTCATGTTTCACAGACCATCGATAAGTGCTCCGTGATCTGGGTGATCAGTGACATTGAAAGGATTTCTGGAGGGAGAGCCCACGAGGACCTTCTGAATGAGAGCATGAAGGCCTGCCAAAGAGGGTTCTGCAGGGACCTGGCCCTGGTGGTCACCAAGAGCGACAAGCTCCACCTGCCGGAATATCTGAGGTACTGCTCTGGGCGTGCAGGGACGCAGGTTTCCCTCTGTGGGTCCCAGGTGCCGTAACTACTGTAACGACAGAGCTTTGACTCATGGGCACTGTGGACTCAGGCAAGTGACCAATGGTGATGAAAAAGATGCCTGGGTGACTTCTGGGCCATCAGGTAGGTTGTCTTGAGAATCTTCCAGAGCAGCTGCTTAATGCCCAAGAGGCTGAATTCTGCATAGCTCCAGGGGCGCCACTCATGAGTCTGAGATGCAAACAGCAGCTCCTGGTGTTTCACAGTGTAATGGACCTGCCTGCCCCCACGGATATGGCAAGCGTAGATGCCCCACAGCTAGGAGACACTTCCTATAACAGTCTGGGTGGTGCAGCTTTGAATTGTTAGATTCTGTTTCAGATTTATTTAGGCCACCACAGCACTGAGTTTCCTGTGTTAGTAGGTTTTCAAGAGTTATGTATTTGATACATAGTGCATATATGTATGTGATTCGCAATCTCCCTATTCATCCCACTTCCCCCTTCCCTGCTTAAAGTCCAGACATTTGTTCTCTGTGTCTGTGTCTATTTCTGCTTTGTGAATAGGTTCATTGGTACCATTTTTCTATTTGTTTTTCTCTGTCTGACTTGCTTCACACACTGTATGATGCTGTCTAAACTGTCCATCAGCAGAGGTCTGCATCTTGACTGGGAGAGGGGTGGGGGCACAGAAAATCCCACCGACAACGAAATGACAAGAAATTAAGATCAGATCAGATCAGATCAGTCACTCAGTCGTGTCCGACTCTTTGCAACCCCGTGAATCACAGCACGCCAGGCCTCCCTGTCCATCACCAACTCCCGGAGTTCACTCAGACTCACATCCATCGAGTCAGTGATGCCATCCAGCCATCTCATCCTCTGTTGTCCCCTTCTCCTCCTGCCCCCAATCCCTCCCAGCATCAGAGTCTTTCCCAATGAGTCAACTCTTCGCATAAGGTGGCCAAAGTACTGGAGTTTCAGCTTCAGCATCATTCCTTCCAAAGATATCCCAGGGCTGATCTCCTTCAGAATGGACTGGTTGGACCTCCTTGCAGTCCAAGGGACTCTCAAGAGTCTTCTCCAACACCACAGTTCAAAAGTATCAATTCTTTGGCGCTCAGCCTTCTTCACAGTCCAACTCTCACATCCATACATGACCACAGGAAAAACCATAGCCTTGACTAGCCGGACCTTTGTTGGCAAAGTCATGTCTCTGCTTTTGAATATGCTATCTAGGTTGGTCATAACTTTCCTTCCAAGGAGTAAGCATCTTTTAATTTCATGGCTGCAGTCACCATCTGCAGTGATTTCAGAGCCCCCAAAAATAAATTCTGACACTGTTTCCACTGTTTCTCCATCTATTTCCCATGAAGTGGTGGGACCGGATGCCATGATCTTCGTTTTCTGAATGTTGAGCTTTAAGCTAACTTTTTCACTCTCCACTTTCACTTTCATCAAGAGGCTTTTTAGCTCTTCTTCACTTTCTGCCATAAGGGTGGTGTCATCTGCATATCTGAGGTTATTGATATTTCTCACGGCAATCTTGATTCCAGCTTGTGTTTCTTCCAGTCCAGCATTTCTCATGATGTGCTCTGCATGTAAGTTAAACAAACAGGATGACAATACACAGCCTTGACGTACTCCTTTTCCTATTTGGAACCAGTCTGTTGTTCCATGTCCAGTTCTAACTGTTGCTTCCTGACCTGCATACAAATTTCTCAAGAGGCAGATCAGGTGTTCTGGTATTCCCATCTCTTTCAGAATTTTCCACAGTTTATTGTGATCCACACAGTCAAAGGCTTTGGCATAGTCAATAAAGCAGAAATAGATGTTTTTTTGGAACTCTCTTGCTTTTTCCATGATCCAGCAGATGTTGGCAATTTGATCTCTGGTTCCTCTGCCTTTTCTAAAACCAGCTTGAACATCAGGAAGTTCACGGTTCACATATTGCTGAAGCCTGGCTTGGAGAATTTTGAGCATTACTTTACTAGTGTGTGAGATGAGTGCAATTGTGTGGTAGTTTGAGCATTCTTTGGCATTGCCTTTCTTTGGGATTGGAATGAAAACTGACCTTTTCCAGTCCTGTGGCCACTGCTGAGTTTTCCAAATTTGCTGGCATATTGAGTGCAGCACTTTCACAGCATCATCTTTCAGGATTTGGAATAGCTCAACTGGAATTCCATCACCTCCACTAGCTTTGTTCGTGGTGATGCTTCCTAAGGCCCACTTGACTTCACATTCCAGGATGTCTGGCTCTAGGTCAATGATCACACCATCGTGATTATCTGGGTCGTGATCTTTTTTGTACAGTTCTTCTGTGTATTCTTGCCATCTCTTCTTAATATCTTCTGCTTCTGTTAGGTCCATACCATTTCTGTCCTTTATCGAGCTCATCTTTGCATGAAATGTTCCTTTGGTATCTCTGATTTTCTTGAAGAGATCCCTAGTCTTTCCCATTCTGTTGTTTTCCTCTATTTCTTTGCATTGATCGCTGAAGAAGGCTTTCTTATCTCTTCTTGCTATTCTTTGGAACTCTGCATTCAGATGTTTATATCTTTCCTTTTCTCCTTTGCTTTTCGCTTCTCTTCTTTTCACAGCTATTTGTAAGGCCTCCCCAGACAGACATTTTGCTTTTTGCATTTCTTTTCTATGGGAATGGTCATGATCCCTGTCTCCTGGACAATGTCATGAACCTCATTCCATAGACATTAAGATACTATTATCAAATGGACCCTGGAGGTGGGCCAGAGCCTTTAGGCTGAAGAAAGAGCTTAGGGAGAGCAACAAAGGCGTGCTTTCAAGGGAAGTCAAGACTGCCGTGATGCATCATGAGATAAGTAATTATTCCATTTTTCATTTCAGGGAAAGAAAAGTGGGAAATGTAAGTATGGACTAATTGTTTTCTTTTTTAAAGCTCGATTGAGAGATAATTGATAGACCAAAGTTCGGACTAGTTATTTTTAAATAATACTTTTTATGACATGGAGAAGGACATGGCAACCCACTCCAGCATTCTTGCCTCGAAAATGCCGTGGACTGAGGAGCCTAGTAAGCTACAGTCCATGGGGTCGCAAAGAGTCGGACACGACTGAGCGACTTCACTTTTTATGACTAGTGTTATATGATTTGAACACCTGCACACCTGTCTGGGTTAAATGAAGAGCAGCCCCCTAAATGTTCATCTTATCCCTTTATTACTCTTGATAACTCTGCATTCTTGGCCATGCTGTTATTTCTTCTTATAATCCAGGAAGCTATTCAAAGTCAGCGAGAAGCTGTTTTAGAAAGAAATGAAATGATAAAGCTACAGAGGAATAAAATTCTCAAGGATAAACTCAAGGTGAGTGAACAGATTCTGCTATGCATTTTTCTGCTTTTCAACCACTCAGACTTTTGAGACACAAGTGCCTGTTTGGGCAAAAGCTTTAAAGTAGACGATATGTCCTACTGATTACTTACTTTGTAACCTTAGGCAAATTACTGTACTTGTCTGAGCCTCCATTTTCTCATCTATAAAGCTGGGAAATAATAATATCTACTGCCTGTGATTGTTGGAAGAATTGAATGAGTATATAGTTTACTGAGAACCATGAGCAGATAAAATCAGGGATTACCATGCAGGTTGAAGCGTGCTTGGCTAGAGGGATGCAGAGGGGCTGTGGGAACTCAGAGGAAGGATCCTCAGTCATGCTGGCAGTTGGGGTAGGTGATGCTGAGAAGTTCAGGGAAAACTCCTCAGCCTCTTGAGCAGAATTTTAAAGAACCAGTAGTCTTGGGTGAGGAGAAGTAATAGGAGAAAGGGCATTCGAGACAGAAGGAAGAACGTGATTGAAAAAAATCTGCTACGCTGGGTGAACTACAGGCAAATAGGTTTGAACAGCTAAACAAAGGCCATATGCTGTGTTGGGATATAAGGTCTGAGCTCTGTTTTTCAAGTTTGAGTAATTGGTCTGTGGGAATCTTGGTGTTCCTCAAGTTATTTTTATTATTCTGTTACTAAAATAGTTGCAAACATAAAACTCCTTCCTGTAAGAGTCTTATGCAACCTTAAACCTGAAACCAACTTGAAGATAAAATATAAAGAAAACAACCTCAATGTTAGATGTGATAGGTGAGGTGGCTTTGCTGAAACTCAATCTCCAGGGCTGGGTTTAATAGGAAAAGCATATGGCCTTGCGGCCAGTTCTATAGTTAACTGCTTTCTGTATTTTGACTTCAATTATTGTGATGCAGAAAATGTCTGGTGTACAATGTGGAACTGAAAATTGCAGAGCTTTTGTTTCTAATTCAGAATAATCAGACCTCATACATAAGCCAAGGTCTTCTACCAGGCAATTTTTGAATGCTGATTTTAATGAGGCAGTAACTCAGAAGAGCTGTTCTTGTTCTCATTAATTGTGGAGGACATAATTATATTGTTTCTGGAAGTAGAAACATAAAATATTGGGTTGGCCAAAAAGTTCGTTTGGGTTTTCGTACCATCTTATGGAAAAACCCGAACGAACTTTTTGGCCAACCCAATACCTCAATTTACAATTCATGATTATATTTAGTGCTAATAAATGTGGCAAACTGGTGTGTATGAGATAGGGTCTGTGAAAAATGTCAGCTTGCAGGATGCCTATGGTTCTGACTCTTAATTGCACAAGTTCTTTGAGGTTTGCACACCTACCCCTCTGATGGCTACCTAACACCTTCATTCTCCAGACACCTTTTTTTCAGTTTGAATTGTTGTGAAACCTTTACTTGTCCTGCAGGCCTTCATTTGGAGCATATTTAATTTAGCCATGGAAAAAATGAGGCAGAATTTGATTATATAGCCATTCATAGAAATGTGTATGCTTATTTTTTTAATTACAAAAATGAAAATTAGAAAAAAATATTTATGGAAAAGACAGACTCCTGGGACTACATTTTTTTTATCTCAATTTGGAAATATTTTAGAAAGGTGATTTTCTCAGTATGGAGAACATGTGCGTGCTAAGTCACTCAGTCGTGTCCGACTCTCTGCGACCCTATGGACCATAGCCTGCCAGGCTCCTCTGTCTATGGGATTCTCCAGCCAAGAATACTGGAGTGGGTAGCCATCCCCTTTTCCAAGAGATCTTCCCAACCTAGGGACTGAACCCACGCCTCTTACGTTTCCTGCGTTGGCAGGCGGGTTCTTTACCGCTCCTGCCACCTGGGAAGCCCAGTAGGGAGAATGGATAGTGGGAAGAGGGGCTGGTGAGGACTGGAGGTAGAGAGATCAGCTTAGGAGGCTTTTTCTGTAATCTAGGTGGTGTTACAAAAATAAAAATAGGAGTGATAAGAACCTGAGTCAGGCAGTAACCACAGAAACAGAGCAGACGAGATGCATTCAGGAGCCAAGAGGGAGTTCCGTTCCACAGCTCAGGATGGCTAACTGTATGTGGCAGGCAAGAGAGAGCTGGGTTTTGATGTTCAGGCATGCCTTTTGAGCGATTGTTATGCAGTATTTTGCCTTTGTTTTTGCAAACCTGTAAAGAAAACCTGCACCACTGTTCCTGTGCTCCTGTGTGTCCCTCTTTTTAACTTGCACACAATTACCATGCTCACACTTCTGACCGCAGACGTGTGGCGTTTTCCCCACACTGAACAATTCTCCCTGATCTCAGCTGGGTGCCTTACAGTTTAACTCAGTTGGACATTGCCTACTTGGAGAGAGGGCTTCCGAGGTGGCTCAGTGGTATAGAACCGCCTGCCGATGCAGGAGATGTGGGTTTGATCCCTGGGTCAGGAAAATCCCCTGGAAGAGGAAAGGGCAACCCACTCCAGTATCCTTGTCTGAGAAATCCCACGGACAGAGGAACCTGGCAGGTTAAAGTCCATGGGGTTGCCAGACAGCTGGACACGGCTAAACAACAACCTGGAGATAGCATCAGACCCCACAGGTTAAGGGTTTAGTCCCACAAGACTGCCCCCACTTCAGATATGGATCCCAAGAAGTAGGTCCCCAGGTTACGCACTGCTTCTGACTTCATCACAAATTGGTTCCTATGACTTCCTCTCCCTTGGATTCAGTTATTTGCAAGAATAGCTCACAGAACTCAGTGGATCAATTACTCACATTTACCAGTTTATTACCTAATAAAGAATTTGATATAAATGAACAGCCAGATCAAGATATACATAGGGTAAGCTCTGGGAGGCTCCCCAGGAACAGAGCTTCAGTCCCATTAAATTGGGGTGCATTGCTCTCCAAGTATGTGGATGTCTTCACCAACCTGGAAGTTCTCTGAACCCTATGTTATTGGGAATTTATGTAGACATGATCAATTATGAACTACATTTCCAGCTCCTCTCTCCTCTCTGGAGAAAGGAGGTATGTGCTTAGAAATCCCAAGGGATTCGGGAGTTCTTTGCCGGGAACTGGGGTCAAAGACTAAATTTTAGAATGAAAGATTCTCCCAACACCTCTTTGTATAAGGGTCTCAGGAGCCCTGTGTCAGGAATTCAGGGCAGAAGCTGACAGACAGACAGACACAGAGACAGATATTATTTCACAATACCTTCTTGTTTTACTCAGTTTATAGATCATATGAACTCATTGCTTTTCACAGAATTATTGTGTTCTGTTTGATGTTCAAGTTCACATGCTGGCCAATGGAAGCCCTTAATTTAAGCTGAATCCTTTCAGCATCAGACATTAAAAATCAATATCCTCATATCAATAACCTCAGATATGCAGATGACACCACCCTAATGGCAGAAAGCGAGGAGGAACTAAAGAATGTTTTGATGAAGATGGAAGAAGACAGTGAATAAAAACTGGCTTAAAACCCAGCATTCAAAAAACTAACATCACGGCAGGCAGTTTCATCACTTCATGGCAAATAGATGGGGAAACAATGGAAACAGTGACAGGCTTTATTTTCTTGGGCTCCAAAATCACTGAAGATGGTGACTGCAGCCATGAAATTAAAAGACGCTTGCTCCTTGGAATAAAAGCTATGACAAGCCTAGACAGCATATTAAAAAGCAGAGACATTACTTTGCTGACAAAGGTCCATCTAGTCAAGGCTATGGTTTTTAAAGTAGTCACGTATGGATGTGAGAGTTGGACTATAAAGAAAGCTGAATGCTGAAGAATTGATGCTTCTGAACTGTGGTGTTGGAGAAGACTCTTGAGAGTTCCTTGGACAGCAAGGAGATCAAACCAGTCAATCTGAAAGGAAATCAGTCCTAAATATTCACTGGAAGGACTGATGCTGAAGCTGAAGCTTCAATACTTTAGCCACTTGATGCGAAGAGCCAACTCATTTGAAAAGACACTGATCCCGGGAAAGATCTGCTGGGCAGAGAAGGGGGCGACAGAGGATGAGATGGTTGAATGGCATCACTGACTGAATGGATGTGAGTTTGAGCCAGGTCCGGGAGATAGTGAAGGACAGGGAAGCCTGGCATCCTGCAGTCCATGGGGTCTCAAAGAGTCGGATGGTACTTAGCAACTAAAAACAACAAGACGTTATAAAACTATCTTTGCTCCCTTGCAGCAAGTTTATATTCAGACCAATTTTTTTTTCTCTGTCCCAAAACATGGACCTATTACTATAAAAGAAACTTGGGTTTCTTTTAGTGAACGAGTGAGTGAAAATTGCTTAGTCATGTCTGACTCTTTGCTACCCCATGGACTATACAGTCCATGAATCCATGGAATTCTCCAGGCCAAAATACTGGAGTGGGTAGCCGTTCCCTTCTCCAGGGTATCTTCCCAACCCAGTGATCTAACCCAGGCTTCCCGCATTGCAGGTGGATTCTTTATCAGCTGAGCCACCAGGAAAGCCCAAGAGTAGAGAATAATATTAAAAATGAAGGTTAGGGTGCAAGGAGTGCATATCAAAATGTTCATACAAGTAAAAGAAGTAGACAGGGTGTTATCACTGCAAAATGATTTAAGTGACAAAGCTAGATTTTTTAAAAAATGGGGTTACAACTAATTCAAAAAGATATATGCACCCCAGTGTTCACCGCAGCATTATTTATAGTTGCCAAGACATGGAAACAATCTAAGTGGCCATCAGCAGATGAATGGCTGAGTAATATTCTGCTCTCTGTGTGTGTATGTGTGTGTATATATATATACACACATATACATATCAGATCAGATCAGTTCAGTCGCTCAGTCATGTCTGACTCTTTGCAATCCCATGAATCGCAGCACGCCAGGCCTCCCTGTCCATCACCAACTCCTGGAGTTCACTCAGACTCATGTCCATCCAGTCAGTGATGCCATCCAGCCATCTCATCCTCTGTCGTCCCCTTCTCCTCTTGCCCCCAAACCCTCCCAGCATCAGAGTCTTTTCCAATGAGTCAACTCTTCGCATGAGGTGGCCAAAGTACTGGAGTTTCAGCTTTAGCATCATTCCTTCCAAAGAAATTCCAGAGCTGATCTCCTTCAGAATGGACTGGTTGGATCTATACAGCACATCTTCATCCATTCATAGGACTTCTATGAACATTGGGGAGCACATATCTTTTGGAATTAGAGTTTTCTCCAGATACATGCCCAGGAGTGGGATTGCTGGATCCCATGGTAACTCTTGTTGTTTTAAAGAGTTTTTTTAAATACACTTCTGAACTATTTTCTGTATACATTTCCATATACAAAAATAGAATTGCTATTTTTTTAACTCTGCAGAGAATCTCTGCAACAATGTCCTCACGACCCCTGACCTTGCGAGGGGGACAGATGGGAACATCTGACCTTTTACGGGGCTCGTGCAGAACGGAAAGTGGATGAGCTCAAGTTTGCTGACGGCTCTGGTGAAGCGGGTGCATGGCTGCCTTTGTGGCAGCTGAGTGATTCTGTTCCCTGTGTGCCTCTCTCATTCCAGAGAAAACTGCCAGCTGACTCCAGAGTTCTGGAAGCCTCTGAGTTGGTGTACACGGTCAGCGCCCAGGAGTACTGGCAGCAGGCGGTCCTCACCGAGGAGGAAACTGGTAACTTATATAAATACATATATTTTTATCTCACTCACTAAAATTCTCAAGAATAAGCTTGGCATGCTGAGTTTCCCATCCTAGAACTTTCTGTGCCAGTTTCCAGTTTGCCAGTTTCCACACCTACGAGCAAATATGTGTGTGTTTCTGCATTGTTGTGGTTCCTGATGCTTCACTGCTGACCTCCCATCTGTAGTCGCTGATCCTAGACTGGGGGAGACAGAAAGGTTGGTTTCATGAGCATTCCACCCCCAGAGGACCTCAACTGAAGTTGATTCAGACTGCCATCCTGATCTGTTCATTTTCATGAATGCTGTTTCCTATGAACTCTGGCCTTTTCAAACTGTTTGTGTTGCCTGTGAATTCCAGAAATCCCCAAGCTAAGAGAGTATATCAGGAGAAGGCTCTTGGATAAGAAGAAGAGGACGGTGACCAAGTATGTCACTGAAGCTTTTGGCTTGTTGCTCCTCACAGACAGTTTCAGCTGTACAGACCACATGCAGGTATGCTGGGAGTCTTCTTCCCGACTTGGGGATCAAACCTACATTGGCAGGCGGATTCTTTACCATTGAGCCACCGGGAAAGCTCAGCTTATTCCAGCAAAAGAAGACACATCTCTCCTACCATTAAACACAGTCTACCTGATTCAAGTCTCAGGAGAGTTTAAAGTGACTATTTTTAACTTTCCCTCTCTGCCTATCTGTCACAAGTGAAAAAAGAAAAAAAAAAAAAAAAAAGATCAAACATTCTCTTCTTTCCTTACTCAAAGGTTACAATGTTAACCCTCAGATTATTTTCTTTAGACCCTATGAGTTTAGGGTGTTCCTCTGGTCAGAGAAGAAAAGTCATTCCAAGTTAATTCTCTAACTTGGTAAGAGGAAGGGTTCTGCCCAGGCTGGGAGGCAAAGGACGCACAGCCCAGGGGTCTCCCCACTCATGGCTGCCCCGCGCCAGGGGTCTCTGTTCACGGTGCTGAAAGCCTTCCCACCCCTCTGCCTGCCTTTGTGCGCTCGGTCGTGTCTGAGTCTTTGCGACCCCATGGCCTAGCCTGCCAGGCTCCTCTGTCTACCAGATTCTCCAGGCAAAAATACTGGAATGGAGTGGGTAGCCGTTCCCTTCTCCAGGGGATCTTCCTGACCCAGGGATCGAATCTGCCCACATTGCAGGCAGATTCTTCACTGTCGAGCCACCAGGGAAGCCCCTGGCCTGCCTCTGAGTTATCTGCCAAATGCAGATGATGCCCACTGACTCCCTTACTACAGCAAGCTCTGAATTAACAGCCTTTGGACGTTCTTATTTGGTTGGTGTTTCTTTATTTCCATACTTGCTGTCATCTATCATATTTGCTCAGCCAAGCTGTCTGACCTGTTATTACATAGAAAAGGGAAGGGGTAGAGCCATGTACAATCGCGTTGGTCCCGATAACATGGGACAGTCAACCTGGGAGGGCCCAGTGGAGGGACTAGCTGAGGCAGCTGGTCTGGACATGACTTCAATGTGAAAAGTGAGCAATGTTGACTCTTAAACAATATTTTATTTATTTGGCTGTGCCAGGTCTTCATTATGGCATGTGGAATGTAGTTCTCCAGCCAGGGATCAAACCCGGGCCCCCTGCTTTGGGAGCTTAATCCAGGGAGCCACAGGGAAGATCCGCAATGTCAACTTTTAATAGTCCATGCTGCTGCTGCTAAGTCGCGTCAGTCGTGTCCGACTCTGTGTGACCCCATAGACGGCAGCCCACCAGGCTCCCCCGTCCCTGAGATTCTCCAGGCAAGAACACTGGAGTGGGTTGCCATTTCCTCCTCCAGTGCATGAAAGTGAAAAGTGAAAGTGAAGTCGCTCAGTTGCTCAGTTGTGTCCGACCTCTAGCGACCCCATGGACTGCAGCCTACCAGGCTCCTCTGTCCATGGGATTTTCCAGGCAAGAGGACTGGAGTGGGGTGCCATTGCCTTCTCCCATAGTCCATGCAGTGTTGGTCAAATATCTTTGTTGTTGTCGTTTAGTCACTCAGTCGTGTCTGACTCTTTGAGACTCCACACCAGGCTTCCCTGTCCTTCACTATCTCCTGGAGCTTGCTCAAACCCTCGTCCATTGAGTCGGTGATGCCATCCAACCATCTCATCCTCTGTCGTCCCCTTCTCCTCCTGCCCTCCCTCTTTCCCAGCATCCCTCCCTCTTTTCCATTTTAGAAATTCTACATAAAAAGTGCCAAATAGAGCAAGATTCACCATCTTTTCCCTCATATTTCTTACTCTGTGTTTTGTTCTAGTTCTGTGAAAACAAGAAAAAAAAAAACAAAAAACACACCTTTCTGGAATTTGAGATTTTCTATTTTGACTTTTGTCCTCTGAAATACTAGTGAAGGTTTTGACATTCCAACTTCCCGAAAAAATTCTTCGGGGTGAAAGTTGCCTTGCTGCCCAGCCAAAGATTGCTTTTGGAAGTGCTGATGGAAAATGAATCAGATGCGGTGCTGTGTGTGGTTGGTTTGCTTGATACACACCGCGACAAAGCCTTCTGCAGTCCAAGCTGGAGATATGGAAGTTCAGCCTCAGTTCTCTCCCTGTATCCAGACTCTAGGCGACAGAAGACACAGAGGCGGGGGCTGGCTGGAATTCTATCCTAGCCTTTTAGAGGGGTTGCCAGCAGCCTTCCTCAAAATTCTTTGGCCTCACATATCGGTCTCAACCTTACTTCTTTGATCGAAAGTTGGAAGGCCAGAGTTTTGTCAGTTCCTTTGTATGCGGGGCGGGGGTGGGAACACCTAAAATTGTATGTGATGGACCAGTTTTTTTAAGATTGTGACTCAAACTCAAAAATTAGAGAATAATTATTTTATTTTATATTTTTAAAATTAATTAATTTCATTTTTGGTTGTGCTGGGTCTTCACAGCCGTGCACTGGCGTTTGTCTAGGTGTGGCAAGCAAGGGTACGCTCTTAGTTGGGGTGTGAAGGCTTTCCGTTGAGTGGCTTCTCTTGGGGTTCCCAGGCCCCAGAGCACCGGCTATAGTAGTTGTGGTGCTCGGGCTTAGTTGCTCTGTGGCCTGTGGAATCTTCTCAGACCAGGGATTAACCCCATGTCCCCTGCATTGGCAGGTGGATTCTCAACCACCGGACCCCCAGAAAAGTCCAGTTACTGTTTTTAAATGAACAGGGATCTCACCTTTATTTTTACAAATCAATAGGAAGTTGATTATGACAATCTCAATGCTGAATGAGTCCTGCATTTATTCATTGTAGATGTCAGCCTTTTTCCCTTTTTTTATTCCCAGCTTTTTCATTCCCAGCCCTTCTGCTTCTTATCTTTCTTTCCTTCTTCAATAAAGATTCGTTGAGAGTGAGCCATTGTGAGAATCTTGCCTGCTGCGTTCCCTTTCATGACTTCTTTCTTCTTTCATTTGCTTACCAGCGACACCACAAATTTCAAAGAACCCAGCAAGCACTCTGAGAAAAAAGTCCTGCTTATAGAATTCTGGGGCTTCCCTCGTGGCTCAGGTGGTAAAGAATCTGTCTGCAACACAGGAGACCGGAGTTCGATCCCTAGGTCAGGAAGATCACCTGGAGAAGGGAATCGCAACCCACTCCAGTATTCTTACCTGGAGAATTCCATGGACAGAGGAGCCTGGTGAGCTACAGCATAGAATTCTAACTAGTGAAAACTCTGAAACTTCCCAGGGCATGCCTGAAATGGGATAGTTTCCATAGAGTTCTGAAACTCATCTATTCTGAGACTCAGAATGTAGAAGTTTGAGGCTATTTTCAGGATCATTCAGCTCCATTCCACTTAGTTCACAGACAATGCCCTTGAGGATTCAGGGATGATAAGTCATCCATGGAAACTCTCACCTCAATGCAAGAGCTGTTTCTGTCATCCGGTTTGGAATAGAATTTAAAATCCTATGCTATCCAGCCATTTCTCCATGCCACTCACTCATTCCACAAACGTATATGGACTGCACTCCCCGTGCCATGCCTGGAGTAAACAAGCACGAATAACAGTCTGTCTCCTCAGCAGGGTCCTGGCCCAGAGCAGGGAGACACATGGCCTGAGGGAGATACAGCACAGCAGGGGTGTGCCAAGTGCAACGGGAGCCCAGGCAAGGGCACCCCAACTCTGCTCACCCCAACTCTGCTGGGGAGTCAGGGACAGCGTGACATGAGAAGTGCCTTTTGAACTTTTTCTGGGAGGACAAGAACGTGGGCAGAGCCTGTGCACAGCCAGAAGGATGGCACATTTGGGGAACGGCAGCAAGTTCATGGGCAGCTACACGGGAGGACCTTTTGGGCAAAGAGAGAGCTGGCGATGCTGGAGAAATTGGTTGAGTTCTGGCCAAGAAGGGCCTTAAGTGCTGAGCTAAGGAGTGTGGCTTCTTTCCACTGCAGGTGGACACTGCATGGTCTCCAGGGTTCTCATACAGGGGCAGGCACTACAAAGTTCCCAGTTTGGAACCTAGAGGTCAAGACAGCCTCTGGTGGTCACTCCCTTGTATATCTGAACTGACATTTCTTCCCTGATTAGGCTGTTCTCCTTTGAAGCAGGAACCAAGTCTTTATTTTAGTGGTCCTATAGCTCTGTTATTTATTCCAGAAGGTCACTGTTAGCCTGGGACTTGATAGAAGCATAGAATCCCAGGTGCTCGGGTTTGAACCAACTTGCCCAGTGAGTTCTATGCACATTTTTTCTCACACAAATTTGAGAAATCCTATCCTCCCAAACTGCACCAAGTTCATTAAATATCTGTCAAATCAGATGTCATTGGAAAACATCTCTTTTAATAATGGCTGGATTTTTAAAAATATTTACTCTTTCCAATAGCCTAGTGGATTATACCACTAAAATAAGTTGTAGGAGGCATATATTTGTTCTGTTCTCCAATCTCACAAGTGGCTTCCCCGGTGGCTCAGATGGTAAAGAATCTGCTGCCAGTGTAGAAGATTAAGGTTTGACCATTGGGTTAGGAAGAGCTCCTAGAGAAGGAAATGGCAACTCACTCCAGTATTCATGCCTTGGAAATCCCAAGGACAGAAGAGCCTGGCAGGAGACAGTCCATGGGGTTGCAAAGAGTCAGACACAACTTAGAGACTAAGCACATACGTGTGCCAATCCCACAAAACTTAAGGAGATCTGTGGACTGGAGGATGCTTTACTGGGCGATGGGGCGAAGTCCACTGTGGGTGATTAGCTCAAGCTCAATCTGCACAGGCTCAGAGGAAGCAGACCTGGAAAAGCCGATGCCTATAGGGAGGGCATAGCCTCACGCTCCTGATGGTCCTTGTCCCTAGAATGAATACTTGCACATGAGTGGCCTGCGGAGATTTGTGGAAGAGAAGATACAGTTGCTGGAGAAGGCCATTGACCAGTGTTTCGCCCACATAGCGCGGCCCCTGCAAGAAGGGATCTGGAACGCCAGGAGTTCCTACCGACGCATCCTTGGGGCGTGCCTGGTGGTGAGTGACCCCCTAAAGGGAAAAACCATGATATTTGGTGAGGTCTGTCTGATCCCTTGCCTACTTTTCTACTATCCCATTGCTTTCCAGAGAAATAAAGAGCTAGAAGAGATTGGGAGAGAGTGAAAATTGCACACAGGAAAGCATATTGAGTAACTGTTTGACTATGCGTTGCAAGGACGCAGGGAAAGGTACATGGTTAGGGGGACTTAGGATCTGAGGGTCTTGCTTTGAATGCCAGCCCCACCAAACACCCTTTCTGTAGGCCTGGGTGAGGCCCTAAACCCACTTAAGCCTGTTGGATTTTTCTTCTATAAAATGGGGATGATAAATACTTGTCTAGTCTGTTTCACAGGGTTGATGTAAGTATCAATTAGATACACAATAAGAAAGCATCCTGTAATCTCTCACTTGGCGTACAAATTGTTGTTTTATCTTTTAATTAGTTATGCGTGGTTTCTAAGGGATGGCTAGGAGGAGGAGATGGTTAGATAGCATCACCGACTCAACAGACATGAATTTGAGTGAACTCTGGGAGATAGTGGAGGATAGAGGAGTCTGGTGTGCTGCAGTCCATGGGGCTGCAGAATCAGACACGACTTAGCAACTGAACAACAAGGGATGGGAGATAAGAAATGTGTATTGTTGTTTAAGCCATGAAGTTTGGGGTAACTGGTTTCATAGCAATAGGTAACTAAGTGACCCTAGGGAGAACTGTTTCCATAGGATGGTAGAAGATCCCAGATCAAAACAGTGAATGAGTAAGTGGGTGCTGAGCAAGTGAAGGCAGGAAGTGGGGACCAGTCCTCTGAGATGACGTACCTGGGGAGGAAGGAGCAGCATCAGGTATCTTCAGCTGTCACTAGGGCTCTATCCTAGGAACTATCCCCTCTCTCCTTAGCCCTTCAATGGCTTCTTTCTCTGGACTAGACACACCTGGGCAGTTCCTATTGGATAAGCAACTTGCCTTTGTGATCAGACATTTGGGCAGATATGTATATACTAACATCATAACGTTATATGATATAGTAAAATAACCTAAATGTCTAGTGATAAGAGAATGGTTAAGTGCATTATGATGCATCCATATGATATTATGTGGTTGTTAAAATATTTTTTGGAAGTATTTGCAATGAATTCAGGAAATGCTCATTTTATAATATTAGGAGAAATGGCAGAATATTAAAATACAGATAGCTAGACAGGATAGATAGATGTGGGTAGATATAGTATGCTGCCAGTTGTACCATGCTACAACAGCCATTAACTTAAAATATATTCTCCTAAAACATAGGTCACTGATTAATGATCACAAGTGCTTCCCTGGTGGCTCAGATGGTAAAAGAATCTGCCTGCAATGCAGGAGACCTGGGTTCAATCCCTGGGTCGGGAAGATCCCCTGGAGGAGGAAATGGCAACCCACTCCAGTATTCTTGCCTGGGAAATCCCCATGGACTGAGGCGCCTGGAGGGCTACAGTCCATGGGGTTGCAAAGAGTCAGACACAACTGAGCAACTAAATAACTACAACGCCGATCACAAGGCCCTCTACTGACATTCTGGTCAGTGCTAACATATTTTATATTCTCTTATTCTTCTACTGAGAATCACCATGCGGCTAAAATCTGTTGACTCTAAAAGCTCTAGCTTCATAATAATTTTTTTTCTTCTCATTTGTGAATTTATGTTTCTGGGAAAAATATGACAAAGATATACACATCAAATCACATTTTATCAAATATTTAATAAAAAATATAAAACTCTGGGCTGTGCTTGGAAAATCTGAAACATACTTGCAGTGGAGTCAGAGCACATTTGTATTTAAGAACTGCTCATTTAACACATGTTTACCAAGCATGACATATGCCAGGACCAGACGGTGAGGACGTCATGATGGATGAGACGCTGGGCTTAATCTCAACCAGCTGATGATCCATCGAAGCAGCCTGATGAGTAAAGAGACAAATGTGAAGCTGCTGTATGTGAGCAAAGACAGTAGAGGATGCTTTGGGAGCTCAGAGTGGAAGCTCCTGCTGACCAGAGGTGTGACTGCTATCCTCTTGTGTAGCTTAATAATGACTAGCTTAATTGGAAGATCATGTCTCTACTCTTCCCAGTAATTCTTGCTTACAGTGTTTGGGATCTAGACTAAAACATCCCCAATAGATCCTAAACTAGTACTCAAGTATTATTGATAATTTCATTTTACTAAAATTTAGACTAATTGAATGAGCTTCCCCGGTGCCTCAGTAGTAAAGAATCCAACCGCAAAGCAGGAGATGCAGGAATGTGTGTTTGATCCCTCTGTTGTGAAGATCCCTTGGAAGACAAAATACCTACCCACTCCAGTATTCGTGTCTAGAGAATCCCCTGGACAGAGGAGCCTGGTGGGCTACAGTCCATGGGGTCACAAAGAGTCGGACATGTCTGACTGACTGAGCATGCACGTGCACACACACACACGAGGCAGGGTACGTCTGATTCCATGAATTCTAGGTACCCACTAACTCTGTTATCTTACTGTTTATCCAGAGGAGTAGAGGAAACCAGGGCTTTCACCAGACTCTGAAAGCGGTTTGCCTGAAAAATGGCATCTATGCCTCCAGGACTCTTGCGAGAATTGATCTGAATGAAGCCATCACACAGCCCATCTACGAACAGATTGATCCCATTTTTGGGCGCATTTTTAGGTAAAGGAATCCATTTGGCTCCTCTCTGAACAAACATCCTAAGAATGCCTGGGCCAGAGTCTCATCTTCAAGAATTTGTTCTTGGGATCTGGAAGGGTCCAGAGTAGCTTGCAACTTGAGGAGGAAAACTCAGTCTTTGGCAAAACACAAAAGCCTTCTTGGTTGGGTTTACTTAAAATTTTCCGGTGGTGACCCGGAGTGCAGCTGGAGACACTACTTTGAGACTAATGTTATAATTCCTGTTATTTTTCAAATATCTCCTACAGGCAGCAGGGGATCCATTTTCTTATGGACCTGGGCCCAGGATAGGGTATTTTGGTTGGAGAGTGTGGACTTAAGGAAACACACAGTCTTCATAAATTTCCCTGAGTGAGAAAAGGAAAAATGGCTCAGGATGACTTGCTTGTTCTTTGACACATGGCATGGGGTTTGGGGCCTGAGCCTTCACAGCGCCTGCTCCTTCCCTTCTTCCTTGGCCTCCAAAACCTCCTTCCACAGAAACAGAGTCTTCTATTCCTCACCTGTCTTCAGTCTCCATCCTTCACCTGGCCCGCCACCTATTTGAACCATTCAACTTTTGCTCAATGCTCCCTGCCCCCCAACCTTCCTTTAAATTTGTTTTTCATGATGCCATTCCACCTATGCCCACTCATCCTGTTTACATGTCTGTAGGGTAAACTCCAAATTCCTTGGAATAGACTTCAAGACATTCCACCTGCCTCCAATTGGCCTTTCCCACCCCTCCTTGCCACCCCCGCCCCCCGCCATTTTACCAATCTGAGGGCAGCAGAGAGTAACTGAGACATGCCAGGAACTATGCTAAGCACTTTGCATGCATCATGTTATCATATCCTCCCAAGAACCCTCTGAAGTGGCTCTGGTCTTTTTGCAAGTGAACACACTGCCATTGGGAGGAATCACACAGCTTTCCCCGGCCCCTTGACACACAGGTAGAGATCTAGGACTTCAAGCCTCTGCCCTCTTCTCTGCTCACCTGCTCACCTCATACCCCTGGGATGTCCTGAAACTTAGTTCACTATGTCGTCCCTGGGGAGAATGCTGCCTCCTCCTTTTCACCTCCCTAAACCTTACACAGGCTTCCTGGTGGTTCAGTGGTAAAGAATCTGCAGAATCGCCTGCAATGCAGGAGACATTGGGCTCAATCCTTGGTCAGGAAGATCCCATGGAGGAAATGGCAACCCACTCCACTATTTTTGCCTGGAGAATTCCATGGACAGAGGAGCCTGGCAGGCTTCAGTCCATGGTGTGACTAAGAGTCAGACATGACTCAGTGACTAAACAACAGCAAACCGTGCCCATCTTTTAAGGTGTAGTTCATCCCACCCTTTCAAGTGGGAACATTTGAGTAGCAGAAGGACTCTGAGTTTTGAGGTCAAACAGATCAGTGTCTAAGGCCTGACCCTGCTACTCACTAGCCATGTGACTTTGAACACATTCTAGCAACCATTTCCAAACTTCAATTTCCTCATCCATAAAATGGGTGTCATTGCACTGACTTCATAGGTTTTATATCAAGGGCCTAGCACAGCACAGTGCTTGGAACATTATAGAAATTTTATAACTAATGATCTCATCCCCCTTCTCTTAAAAATGAGTAAAAGAATACCAGCTAGTTGATTCTTTGTTTTAATCCCACAATAGCTGCTGCTATCTCTTAACATTTTACTTTGCTTTCCTCAGTAGGTCTGGGAAGCCCACTGATGGTTCAGCTCTGATCCCCCACATAGATGCTTTTAAGCTCTCTCTGCAGGAGAAGATGACTGAAATTGGGATAAGAAATGGCTGGAAATATGACAGCTATAAAAAGACTTTCCTGATCCAGGAGGTAAGATCCTTATAAAGTGAAGAGGGCGATGAGTTTAGGTAGTGGTTTTCTTCCCAGCAGGATTTTGGAGGGCCTGTTTTTCCTACTTGTTCCCTTGGAGTGTCTAGGCTCTGGGTAGGCCTAATAACAGATGCCATGAGATCCAGAACATAGCAGGATGGAGGAGAGAGAAGTGATCCTGGAGGCAGTAAGCTTTGTTCCCCTGAAAAGCAGCCAATCATAAGTGCTGAGATTGTCATACAGACTCAGTTCCCAGGAAGTATCTTCGAAGAGTCTTTAGCTATATAAACATTTGAATCCACTTTTAACAGACTCACTGACTTCATTTTTGCCAATATCATGAAATACCATCCACGGCAGTGAAGTTTAAAGAAATGTCATTTTTTTGCAGATTACTTTTTAGTTTTGAATCCTCAAGACTCTTATGTGGGACTCATTTTCTTAGTCTGGGCTGTCTTAGTCTATTTGGGCTGCTATAACAAAATACCATAGACTGGGAAGCTTACAAACAACAGACATTTCTCAGTATTCTGGAGGCCAGAAGTACAGGATCAAGGTGCAGGCAGATTTGGTGTCTGCTTGGGCCCACTTGCTGGTTTAGGGGTGGCTGTCTTTTTGCTGTGTGCTTACGTGGCAGAAGGGCACAGAAGCCCTCTAGGGTCTCTTCTATAAAGGGCATCATCCCAACTGAGAGGGCTCCATCTTGAGTCCTAAAAGCCTCCCAAAGGCCCTACCTCCTAAAGCCATCACACCGCATTTGTGCTCAATCAGTTGTGTCTGACTCTTTGCAACCCATGGACTCTAGACCGCTAGGCCCCTCTGTCCATGGGATTCCCCAGGCAAGAATACTGGAGTGGGTTGTCATTTCCTTCTCCAGGGGATCTTTCCGACCCAGGGACTGAACCAGGTCTCTTCTACTGCAGGCGGATTCTTTACCATCTGAGCCATCACATTGGGGTTTAAGATTTCAGTGTAAGAATTTTGGAAGACCTGACTATGCACAGGCCCACAGCACAGGCCCAGCCCAAATTACACAAGAATCACCTGTGCCCCCTTACCCTTCCCACAGATGCCCCATCCCATAACCATGCGTGCCCCTGAGTCCAACTCTGCAAATACTTACTGAGTTGTCTGAGGCACCAGACACTACAGGAAGCGTTTTGGGATGTAAAGATGCTTAAGACAAAGTTTTGGAACTTCCCTGGTAGTCCAGTGGTTAAGACTCAGTGCTCCCAATGCAGGTGGCCTAGGTTCCATCCATGGTTGGGGAACTAAGAGCTCATATGCTACAAAGCATGGCCAAAAAAAAAAAAAAAAGACAAGACAAGGTTCCTGCCTGTGAGGGAGGAGCTCACAGCCTGGTAGCGGAGGAGATGGGAACAGCCAACAGGAACCCGGGCAGGGGAAATGGTACAGCCCTCGGAAACCCCTGCCTTGCTTCTGTCAAGGGACTGTCACAAATGGCCTTTTGTTGATGTGGATTCTCAGATAAGTGCCATCCTGGGAGGCCTGGAGGAACACATCCTCAGAAAGAAGAGGAAGATCTATGAGTCTCTCACCACGTCTGTTCAGAACGACCTGAAGCCCTGTTATGAAGGTGGGGGCCCCAAGGGCAATGTTTCTGCCTCCTCCGGGGTCTGCCAGCTCCTTTAGCGTCCTGTCTGCTGTTCCCTCCTTAAAGCATTTGTCCTTCTATGTCCTAAGCCCCCATAACACTCTTGGTCTGCAAGTTAAAACCCAACAATTGCAAACGGGTGGGGAGAGGTCAGTCATGAACCGCTTTTATCTGTTTCCACTTCTTTCCATCCACCCTTCATCTAGACATCTTGCTTCTCTCTGCGTTGCATCACAGCTAATTAAACTATAAAAGCCATTTATTGAATTCTTGTTCTTATTTTAAGTATCTGTAAACTCACTTGTCAACTTTTTCTTGGCTTGTTGGTCCCATTGATTTTGTTCTGGGGTGGGAGGTGGAGTTTGGAATTTCGTAACCTTCTGCTTACTCCTTAGGTTTTCTACATGAAAATGATCAAATATTGATTTTTTTGTATTATGTTATTCCATTTCCACAGTGTATAAAATGGTGCTACATATGTGACTATATATATACAAATACGTATGGTTATGTAGCTGTGTATACGTGTGCTCAGTCGTGTCTGAGTCTTTGTGACCCTATGGATTATAGTCCACCAGGCTCCTCTGTCCATGGAGTTTCTCAGGCAAGAAGACTGGAGTGGGTTGCTGTTTCCTACTCCTGGGGATCTTCCTCACCCAGGGACTGAACCCATGTCTCTTGACTCTCCTGCATTGCAGGCAGATTTTTTAACCACTGTGCCACCTGGGAAGCCCCAGGTGTGTCTATATGTGTGTCTGTATGTATATGCATATGTGTATGTATGTATAGTTGGTTTGCTTGTCTTTATTTCTGATGCTAAGGATATCTAAGCAAGTCCTTGTTGAGGTGTTACTGTGGCTGTCATTTTTGCCAGAGGCCGCACAGATCACAGGCAAAAAAGCATGTGAAAGAATGAAAGATGTCCTCAGAAGAGGGGTGGACCGGCAGGTGGCTGAGGGCATGTTCGAACGGGCGCAAGAAAGGATGCAGCACCAGTTCCAGCAGCTGAAGGTATTCGACTTATGCAGTTTGCATTCCGGTCCCAGAGGACTCCTTGGGGAGCACGGGAAGGAGGGGCAGAGATGGAGGAATTAGTAGTTGTTTGAGCCCAGATAGAGCCAAATGCCTTCTGCAAAGTGGGCTCGACTGACGCCCATGATGCCGGGGTAGGGGCCAGCCTCCACCCTGCTTCCACTTCTACCGCCATCACGTGCTGGCTCGCGCTTGTCTCAGTCTGTGACTTCAGAAACTCAGTGCCTCCAGCTCTCTCCTGCATCTTTCTCTTTCCTGAGTCATCACTAAGATCACTGTGATATCTCGAGGGGACCCTAAGCACTTCACAAATATGAGCTTATTGAATCCCCAACAAGTCGGTGAGATAAGGTGCTACAGTCGTTCCCACTTTACAGATGAGAAAACTGAGGCAGACAGAGGCGTATCAACAGGTCACAGAGCTAGCAAGTTACAAGTGTGGGAATTTGGGACCAGGTAACCTAGCTCTGCTGCTGCTACTGCTTAGTTGCTTCAGTTGTGTCCAACTCTGTGCAACCCCATAGACGGCAGCCCACGAGGCTCCCCCGTCCCTGGGATTCTCCAGGCAAGAACACTGGAGTGGGTTGCCATTTCCTTCTGCAATGCATGAAAGTGAAAAGTGAAAGTGAAGTCGCTCAGTCGTGTTGGACTCTTATCGACCCCGTGGACTGCAGCCCACCAGGATCCTCCATCCATGGGATTTTCCAGGCAAGAGTACTGGAGTGGGGTGCCATTGCCTTCTCTGAACCTGGCTCTAGAAATAGTATTATCTCAAGACATACTTTTAAAAAAAATATTTATTTGACTGCACCCAGTCTTAGTTGCAAGATTTAGTTCCGTGACCAGGTATCAAACCCAGGCCTCCTGCACTGGGAGCATGGAGTCTTAGCCACTGGACCACCAGGGAAGTCCCCAGATCTTTTTTTAATGAGGGAAAATGTCTTGTCTACATAAAATACCTATAGATAAATGCCAGCCAACTCTTATAGATCTGCTCATTACAGTACCTGGCATAGATTTTGGTGAGATTCTGTCCCCTCTCAGAAGACAGTTCCTGACAGTTTCCTCGAAACCAAGTGCTCTGTCAAGTACACCCGGACATCCAGCCCCAGTCCTGGGTCTGTTAGTTTGTCAGCCTCCTCTGCAAGTAATATAAATTCTTTGCTTTAGTCCAAGCTACTGCTAGCCCCTCCCTGGCCAATAGCATTTCCAAATTCATCAGCCTCAGTCCAGGCTTAGCTGACCTCTCCCAGCCTCCCAAGGACCCAGCTCCTTGCTATTTCCGTCCACCTCTGGACCAACCTGCTTCCTGAAACATCTCCAACCTCTTATGCACAATCTCCTCTCCTCCCATCACCGCAGTTTTGGAAAATCCCTTTCTCCACGACACGAAGCATGTTATTTCTCTTGGATCGGGCTAAGAGGTATCTCATTTACCAGTAGCAGTGTAGTTTCCATCATCTCACATATTACCGCTGCCTACAAATACCTGCAGAAAATCTGCCAAATTCTATAGCTGCCTATCCCCACTGAGTACATAAAAACTGGCCTTTTGGCCTTTCAGGTGCCTAAGAAAACAATTGCACTGAAAAAGGATGAGCACATTGATCATGTACAAA
This sequence comes from Bos indicus, assembly GCF_029378745.1. Taxonomy (NCBI): domain Eukaryota; kingdom Metazoa; phylum Chordata; class Mammalia; order Artiodactyla; family Bovidae; genus Bos; species Bos indicus. Next base: position 10,605,058 of record NC_091767.1, read on the forward strand.
TGTATCTTAAATGACAGACATGCAAGAAGGTGCCACTGGGCGAGACCACAGAGGGTTCCCGTTCTCCGATCTCACAGACAGTGAAGCTAAGGGCCAAAGTCACCAGCACAAGGTTCACAGATGCAGCTGAGACTAGAACTTTGGTCCAATGCATTGGTGAAAAGATCATGTCCTGGAGCCAGGAGGCGAAGGTTCAGAACTAGGCTCTGTCAGCATAGTGGAGAGTCGAGTGTTTTTCAGCAAGAGATGGTTGGAAGAAGGAAATGGTTTTTGCTGATAAAAGGACTGAGAGTAGCAAGGAGACAAATCTCAGGCAGTTGGAAAGTTATGTATTAATGGTTTGTTATGAAAAGCAGGAGGTCGACAAACATTTAGGCAGTGACTAAACTCACGGTGGGACAAGAGGATGATGATCAGTGCTTTGCCTCTTTTTCTGCTTGTGTGGCATCTGTTCTCCTCCCCCCAACCCCCACCTCCACTATGCCTCCCTGCATCCTCATTACTCCTGATTTGGCTCTTCAGCATCAGAGTACAATCACCGAGTCTAGGAAAGGAGCTATGAAGGCAGGTGGGACCCCTCAGAAATGTTGTCCTGATGACTCTAGTCACCCAGGGTATCCTCAGGGGGTCCACCCTTGGACTTGACTTTGGTTTCAGCAACCCTGGTCCCTACACTCTCTGGTTGGGGAATGGGGTGGGGTCCCTTTCATAAGATTCCTTCCCCTTGAGACTGCACCATCGTAACAGAATGACTGTCCTTTGTCATGTAGAATGGAATCACGGAGAAGGTGAAGGGCAGCATCGCTACCATGCTGACCCTGGCTTCGTCCCCAGGGGATGGGCTCTACAAGGAACTTGCAGGTAAATACATACAACCTTTGTGTACTTGGGAGCAAGACAAACGGCCTCAGGGTTCTGGTCTCCCTTCTTGGTCACAGTCTTGGCTCCCATCACTGGCCAGCTCAAGGTAGGGAGTCTGAGTCATGCTATGGGGCATAGAGGTGCAAAGGGGATTGAAGAGGCTTTTGGATCAATGCCAGAGCCAACCCCAAGGTCAGCCTGAACTGTCCCTTCACAGGGACTGTGTGTGTCAGGATTCTCCAGAGAAACAGGACAACAGGATGTGTATGTCTCCCACACACACAAACACACATAAGGAGATTCATTTTAAGGAACTGGCTCATGCAACTAGGAAAGGTTCATGAGTCCATGTGATAAGGGAGGCCAGCAGGCTGGAGACTCAGGAAAGACTTGCAGTTCAAGTCCAAGAGCAGTCTTTCAGAGAACCAGGAAGAGCCATTGCTGCAGATGAAGTCTAAAAGCAGTCTTCAGGAGAATTCCCTCTTGCTCAGGAAAGACCCGCCTTTTGTTCTAGGCAGACTTTCAGCTGATTAAATGAGGCCCACCTACATTGCAGAGGAGAATCTGCCTTACTCAGAGGCCACTGATTTAAATGTAAATCTCATCCAAAAATACACTCACAAAAACATCCAGAATAGTGTGTGACCAACTATCTGGGCACCGTAACTCAGACAGGTGGAGACATAAAATTAACCATCACAAGGATATCATCTAGTAGCAGACCATAGGCTAAAAACCCAAGATGCCAAAATGGAGCAAATGCACTAGAATTTAGAATGGGGACAGCTGGGAGGAGAGGGAGTGGAGTAGGAGAGAGATGCTGGACAAGACTGGGGGAGGTCTGGCATGGGGTGTGCTTTGTATCTCCTTCCACTGAGCACTTGCGAAGCCTTGGTCAAGACCCACTGATTTCCCAGACTCATTCTATGGGTAGGTTTGTGTTTATTTTGAAGGTGCCCACTATGATCAGATAAGCCTTAAGAGCAACAATGCCTGGTTTGATCAAGTTGTTCATAAAATACACTGATTGGACCATCTAATCTCTAAGCTCCATTCCTGAGCTCATATTCTGGGACAGCTGACCCAAGTCAGAACAGGATTCTCAAGGAATCTGTTTCCTGGGGACATTTCTGAAAAGGACACTAACTCCTGATACTCTTCTGTAGATGTCAAAAGTGAATACAAGGAGATGGAGAAGCTGCACAGAAGCCTGAGAGAGGTTGCTGAGAATGCAGTGCTGCGGAGGGGCATGCAAAACTTCCTTCTGAGAATGTCCCCCAGCAAAGCTGGCCCCCCAAAAACATAAGATTTAATTCTTGGGGCTTAGCCCCAAGGGGATGGAATACCAGCCTAGAGACAATCAGATTTACTTGTGTTGGTTAAAAGCTAATAAAGAACATCACCCAACTTTGGGAACTTTATAGGCAATAGAAAATCCGTATATGGTTACTTTTGGCATAAAGTCGAGTACAGAACACATCATTTCATTTTTATTCTATTGCCAATGAAACCCTCAGGAAGTTCTAAAGTTTTAGGGATGAGAAACTTGTGCCTCACCGAAGAAAAATACCTAAAGAGTGAAAAACTTATTTGTGGAGTCTAAAATATGACACAGATGCACTTATTTACAAAACAGAAGGAGACTCACAGACATCAAAACCAACTTACGGTTACCAAAGAGGAAGTGGGGTAAAGAGGGCGAAATTAGGGGTCTGAGATTAGCAGATACAAAATACTACATGTAAAACAGATAAACAACAAAGTCCTACTGTATGGCACAGGGTATCCTGTAGTAAACCATTATGTTAAAGAAGATGAAAAAGAATATATACATATATACACACATATGTGTGTGCATATATATTATATACATGTATGTATACATATATATGTATACAATATATGTGTGTGTGTATATATGTACATATATATATATATCTGATTCACCTTGCTGTACTACAGAAACTATCACAACACTGTGAATCATTGTTATTATAATCACTTCAATTATAATAATTTTAAAAAAGACTCTCTAGTTTGGTTCTTGGTCTGACCCATGGACTCCATCACAAGTTCTAAGTCATAGCCGATCCATCTGCCCAGGAAATGGGACACTGGCTAGAATTAAGCAGAATGCTACCATCAGAAACATCACGACTGGGGTTCAGGGTAGCCCTTGATTCTGGAGGAGACAAGAGGAAAAGGTATGTTGCTCAGAAGACTGGGAGGTGGGCAGGGAAAAGAATAGTTTTCGAAAACACAGCTTTAAATGCTGCACAGTATTCTGATGTATAGATGTGTTTTGCTGTTGTGTAGTCACTAAGTCATGTCCAAATCTTTGTGACCCCGTGGACTGCAGCCCACCAGGCTCCTCTGGCCATGGGAATTCTCCAGGCAAGAATGCTGGAGTGGGTTGCCATTTCCTTCTCCAGGGGATCTTGCCAACGCAGGGATTAAACTCATGTATCCTGTGTCTCCTGCACTGGCAGGCAGATTCTTTACCTGGGAAGCCCATACTACCATTTATCTTACCATTATTCTATTGCTGGACGTTTAGATGGTGCTGTTTTTCTCCACTGTAGATAATATTATAGAGAATGCTCTTATACAGCTATCTCTGTCTCTCTCTCTGATTTTTTTAAAGAGATAGACAACCTTATAGGTGATTTCAAATACAATTTTAAAAATTAGAATTCCTGTGTACACACAGTATTCTAAAAATCAGAATGAAAGGAGAGTATTCCAACTTATTTATGAAGAAAATTGTAACCATGATACTTAGAACAGTGATTATAAGAAAGAAAAACTAGTAAGAATTTTGAATTATGTCTCAGTTCAGTTGCTTAGTTGTGTCTGACTCTTTGCGACCCCATGGACTGCAGCATGGCAGGCTTCCCTCTCCTTCACCAACTCCTGGAGCTTGCTCAGACTCATGTCCATCGAGTCACTGATGCCATCCAACCATCTCATCCTCTGTCGTCCCCTCTTTTCCTGCCCTTAGTCTTTCCCAGCATCAGGGTCTTTTCCTATGAGTCAGTTCTTCGCGTCACGTAGCCAAAATATCACAGCTTCAGCTTCAGCATCAGTCCTTCCAATTGAATATTCAGGACTAATTTCCTTTAGGATTGACTGGTTTGATCTCCTTGCAGTCCAAGGGACTCTCAAGAGTCTTCTCCAACACCAAAGTTCAAAAGCATCGATTCTTTGGTGCTCAGCTTTCTTTATAGTTCAACTCTCAAATCCATATTATGTCTGCTGCTGCTGCTAAGTCGCTTCAGTCATGTCCGACTCTTCGCGACCCCATAGACGGCAGCCCACCAGGCTCCTCCATCCCTGGGATTCTCCAGGCAAGAACATTGGAGTGGGTTGCCACTGCCTTCTCCAATGCATGAAAGTGAAAAGTGAAAGTGAAGTCGCTCAGTTATGTCTGACTCTTTGCGACCCCATGGACTACAGCCTACTAGGCTTCTCCGCCCATGGGATTTTCCAGGCAAGAGTACTGGAGTGGGGTGCCATATTATGTCTAGGTATCCAATTATGCTTGCTGCTGCTGCTGCTAAGTCGCTTCATTCGTGTCCGACTCTGTGTGACCCCATAGACGGCAGCCCACTAGGCTCCCCCGTCCCTGGGATTCTTCAGGCAAGAACACTGGAGTGGGTTGCCATTTCCTTCTCCAATGTATGAAAGTAAAAAGTGAAAGTGAAGTCGCTCAGTCATGTCTGACTCTTAGCAACCCCATGGACTGCAGCCTACCAGGCTCCTCCATCCATGGGATTTTCCAGGCAAGAGTACTGGAGTGGGGTGCCATTGCCTTCTCCGCCAATTATGCTTAGATATCCAAAATTTAAGCAACCCCAAATAAAAAATATATGTGTTTTCTACTGTGTAACTGATAAGTTATAGAATTGAGGAGTCCCAATTCCAAAATTCCTCTACCTCTGATTTTTATCTTTAGGATAAATTTTTTAAGAATTCCATTATAGGATCTGAGTAAAAGAGCACTTTAAAGTCTCAACTGTTCCAGAAAACCTGTCTGCTTACTAGCAGGAATGAGATTTCCTGTGTTACCATTTTTTAATACCATTTAAAAAAAATAAAAAATGGATATTATTGTTTTGTTCAGTAGGTTCACGGGATCAAATTTTTAATATTACCATCTTGTATTGTATGGGTTGTTACTGATACTGAAACCCTTTTTTGTGTTTATTGAAGTTTCTCCCACTTGAATTGTCCTTTCATAATCTTTTCTTTTGGCGTGGCTATCACTTCTTCTCATTTTTCTTTTTACTTTGAAAGAACTTCAAACTCTGAAAAGTTGCAACAGTACAAAGAACTCCCATCAACCCTGTATCAATATGCCAGCATTTTACCACACTTGCTTTATTATTCTTCAGTGGGAATGTGTGTGCTTGTGCATACCTTTTTCAACTATTCCAGAGGAGTTGTATGTCTATGCCCCTCCACCCCATAATATTTTAGTGTATTCCATAAAAACAAGTATGTTCTCTTACATAACCCCAGTATAATGACCAAATTCGGGAAATTCAACATTAGTATAATATTATTGCCTTATCCACAGTCTATGTCTAAATTTCCTCAACTGCCCAGTTATGGCCTGGGCAGAGCAATACTTTTTCATCCAGCATCCAACCCAGGATCAAGTATTTCACTTGCTTCCTTTAATCTCAGACATTTTCAAGGAACATAGGCCAGATGTTTTATAAAATGTTGGCTTGTCTGATGTTTCTTCGTGATTAGACTTGGATACCCTTGGCTAAAACAACCACTTAATTGCCTCATCCTTTTTAATGAACAGAGTCAGAACTGCTGAATGATGAGGGAGGCGTCTAGAAACTAAACACAGATGCGAGTCTAACCCGGGTGTCGAAGCGGGTCCCTCCCTTTTTGTCCGGCAGGGCGGTCCTCGCTAGTCTTGGCGGGGTGGGCAGGGAGGTTGAGGAGGATTTGGAATAACCCTCTTAGTCTCTTAGGCTTGGAATACTGCCTGCCATGGCTGCTGGTGACGAGGGGGCACTGCCACGACGCTCTCACAATGCGGAGCAGAATGGGGAAGCAGGCAGGGGGCACTCAGCTCCATTGCAGCCTGTGGCATCAGGAGGCAAAAGCTTTGTTGGTCAAGTTCCTGGACTTTCCAGACTGGCTGACCTCCTGCAGGGCTGGGTGGGTCTCAGAGCACAGCAGCAGGAGGGCAGGAGGCATGACCTCTGCCACGAAGCAGAGGACCTGCCAAGCTTCGCTAATAGCTCAGAGGGTAAAGAATCTGCCTGCAATGCAGGAGACGTGGGTTCAATCTCAAGGTTGGGAAGATTCCCTGGAGAAGGAATTCGCAACCCACTCCAGTATACTTGCCTGGGAAATCCCATGGACAGAGGAGCCTGGCGGGCTACAGTCTATGGGATGACAAAGTATCAGACAAGACTGAGCAGCTAAGCATGCGCAGAGGACCCTGCCAGACTGCTACTGCCAGCAGCCCCGTCTCCTGACCTCCCGTGGTCTCTCTTCCTCACGTTCTTTCTTCAGCAGCTCCCTTCAGGCCCCACACACCCTCCTTGGGGAATGCCACCCTTTGTCTACCTTCCAGGGAAAGTCTCAGAGCCCAGGTTTGGCCAGAGGGTAATGGAGACGCTCCTCTGCTCAAGTGTGTCAGTTCAAAAGCAGGGAGAAATGGGTCCTAAAGACTTAACTCCAGCATCTCCACCAGCAGGAACTATGGTCTCATCTGTGAGCAAGCACACTTCTCCAAAGCAACTATTACTTTTTAAAAGTAATCGAGTCTGGGGGCTGCACTGTCTTTGTTGCTGCGCACAGGCTCTCTCCAGTTGCAGTGAGTGGGGCTACTCTCTGTTGAGTTGCGTGGGCTTCTCACTGTGGTGGCTTCTGCTGTTGTGGAGCCCGGGCTCTAGGTGCACGGGCTTCAGTAGTCGTGGCACACAGGCATAGTTGCCCGGAGGCATGTGGGATCTTCCAGGACCAGGGATAAAACCCATGTTCCCTGCACTGGCAGGCGTATTCTTAATCACTGGGCCGCCAGGGAAGTCCAAAACTGACTATTAGTATTATTCTTGTAGTAACCAACACTGTCTTGTTTCACATGAGGAGAGCTTGCTCTTGGCCTCTGTTTCTTGGCAAGACTGTGCTAAGGTGCCTCTAATCCACCCTGTTCTGGGCTGATGTCACTAAAGCCACTGCTCGAACTGAAATGGGCTCTGCTATTCCCATCTCAACCTGGCAGGGCTGAGTTCATGGCACTTCTTTCTCATCCCCAGCTCTCTTCCTTAGGAGATGCCATGTGGATCCTGCCACAGTTACATCATCATCATAAGAAATGGTGACTCTGACTCACCTAAAATGTTAAATTATGCCAAGAAGCTCTGCTTACAAAAGGAGAGAAACGATCATTTAAGAATGCACAGCACCGAAATTGTAAAAATTAAAAATGTTTCTACAAGGACCTACTTTACAGCACAGGGAACTATATATAATACCTTTAGTACCTTGGGCTTCCCAGGTGGCTTAGATGGTAAAGAATCCACCTGCCACGCAAGAGACGCAGCTTCGATTCCTGGGTTGGGAAGATCCCCTGGAGAAGGAAATGGCAACCTACCCTAGTATTCTTGCCTGGGAAATCCCATGGACAGAGAAGTCTGGTGGTCTTACAGTTCATGGGGTGGCAAAAGAGTCAGACATGACTTAGCGACTAAACAACAACAATAACCTGTAATGAAAGAGAATTGAAAAAGTATGTATTTATAACTCAATCACTTTGCTATATACCTGAAACTAACACCACACAGTAAATCAACTACACTTCAAAATTTTTTTTTTGTTTAAAACATGTAAAAATAAAAATGTTTCAGTGCTAAATAACATAGTGGAATGTGTAATTTGTGGAGCACTTCATGATCTGACAATATGGGATAAATGAAGTGCTTTTTTTAAGATTTTTTTTTAATGTGGACCATTTAAAGTCTTTATTGAATTTGTTACAACATTGCTTTTATGTTTTTGTTTTCCGGCCATGAGGCATGTGGGATCTTAGTGTCCCAACCAGGGATCAAACCTGCAACCCCTGCACTGGAAGGCTGATTCTTAACCACTGGACCACCAGGGAAATCCCTAAAAGAGTGATTATTAAAATACAACCGCATCAGGATTTCCATGTCAAGGAGAGAACTGAGAAGTGACCTCTCTTTTTCTTGAAAGCATCTTACCATGCATAGTCTGTATTACTAGCTGGCCTTCAGTTCCTTTGTTTCTTTTGCATTTCTCTCCATTCCAATTGAATTACCCAGAAAAATATAAATGTGTGCTGGTTTATTTTCTTCTATCTAAATACCACGTTACAACTCAGTACATCTTCCCTTCTCCCAGCCACATGGTTTAATCTGATTTAGGGATGAAGAGAAAATTGATAATGAGCCATAAAATCTGGGTGAGGCTGTGTTCTAGACACCCTCGGTAATAAAAATCCCTTCAATTCTCAATTTTAAAGTGATGCTGCCTAGTCTTTATACAGGGCTTTTTATTGATTTTTGCTCCTGGCAGAAACATGTGGGTTCTTGCTTCTGGAAGGAAGACAAGTCACGTGACTGTGGCCTTTGTCTTTTGGCATCACATGGAGAAAAAGGCAGATTTTGCTTTGAGTTAGGAAATGAGAAAAAGCTGTACACAGAGGTAGAAAGAAACCGGATGCCTGTTGATTGGCTCTTTCTCTCTCTGAAATCAAAACCTGCTGTAGAAATTTTAAAAAATGTGGTAGAACTGTTGAAACTCTGGAACTACCGGTGAGACAGTTCAGTGTGATCGAAACATTCCTACTCAAGCCCAGATTGGGTGGAGCTAACAGTAGGTAGCAGTAATTGATGACAATTACATAAATCTATGCATGTATTTCTTTACATCTCACTGAGACTGTTCAATTTTCATTATTTTGATAATGGTATTTATTTATGCTTTTTGAATGAGCATCATAAAGGTGCCCAGAGAACTTAGGAGAAGCATGGATGAATGGAGTCAAGTTAGAAGCTTTTAACAGAGAATTAGAAAACAAAGAAGAACTAAACAGAGATGAAGAATCCAACAACTGAAATAAGATAAATACACTAGATGGAATCAATAGGGGATTAGGTGATACAGAAGAATAGATCAACACACTGTAAGTCAGAGTAGTGGAAATCACTGAAGCTGAACAGAAGAAAGAAAAAAGAATCAAAAGAAATGATGAACTTCTCGGGTGGCCCAGTGGTTAAGAATCCGTCTGCCAATGCAGGGAACACGGGTTTGATCCCTGATACAGGAAGATCCCACGTGCCCTCAAGGCAGCTAAACTCACGTGCCACAACTACTGAGCTCCTGTGCTCTAGAGCCTGTGCACTGCTACGAGGAGGAGCCCCCACTCTCCACAGCTAGAGAAAGCCCATGTGCAGCAACAAAGACCCAGCACACCCCAAAGTAAATTAATTTTTAAAAAGGAAATGAGGACAGTTTAAGAGACTTCTGCTGCTGCTGCTGCTAAGTCGCTTCAGTCGTGTCCAACTCTGTGCGACCCCATAGATGGCAGCCCACCAGGCTCCGCCGTCCCTGGGATTCTCCAGGCAAGAACACTGGAGTGGGTTGCCATTTCCTTCTCCAATGCATGAAAGTGAAAAGTGAAAGTGAAGTCTCTCAGTCGTGTCCGACCCTCCTCGACCCCATGGACTACAGCCTTCCAGGCTCCTCCATCCGTGGGATTTTCCAGGCAAGAGTACTGGAGTGGGGTGCCATTGCCTTCTCTGAAGAGACTTCTGAGGCAATACCAATCATACTAACATTTGTATTATAAGAGTCCCAGAGGGAGAAGGGAGAAAAGGGCAGGAAACATATTTCATCTTCAGACTTCTACAACTAGATTTATCTTGATGACCATTTTGAAGTGCACAGAAATATCAAATCACTATTTTGTACAACAGGAACGAACATAATGTTGCAGATCAATTATATTTCAAAAATTCATAGAAAAAGAGATAAGATTTGTGGTCACCAGAGGTGGGAAGTAGAAGGAGAATTGATGAAGGCAGTCAAAAGGTACAAACTTTCAGTTACAAGATAAGTAAATACTAGGGAGGTAATGAACAACATGATTAATATCATTAACACCGCTGTACGTTATATATGGAAGTTAGATTAAATCCTAAGAGTTCTCATCACAAGGAAAACCTTTGTTTCTAGTTCTTTAATTTTATGTTGATATGAGATGATGGATGTTCACTCAACATTGGGATAATCATTTCATGATGGATATAAGTCAAATCATTATGCATATATATACACATTACATGTGTACAGAGCTATGTGTCAATTACAGTAAATCACAGTAAAACTGGAATTAAAAGAGATTGTGAGACTTCCCTGGGAGTCCAATGGGTAAAACTCCAGCGCAAGGGGCACAGGTTCGACCCCTGATTGAGGAACTAAGATCCTACATGCTGTGTCGTCCAGCCAAATAAAAAAAAAAAAAAAGAGAGAGAGAGACTGAATGCAATCTATAACTACCTTTTAAAAGTATTTAAAGTGCTGTTCTCTTGGGGTGTAGAGTTTTAGAAATAATGGTGATGGCCTAATAAGCAACAGATCAAATCAGACCCTACCCCGTGGTTTTTCTCCAGCTTTTATGGAAATCTCATTATGCCTGGAAAAGGGAACATATACACTCCTTGCTGTAAAAGATGCTAATAAAGACCTCAGCCACAAAACAATCAGATACACTGCACTTTCTTTTCCAGTGGGGAGAAATATTTACATTTTCTCCATAATCTTCTGTTTTCTTCTATCACTGGTTTATAACAAAGAGAAGATTTTGCCAATTTGAGCCTAGAAATTGCTCCAATTTCTATATAGAAATGAAAATAGTGTCTGCTTGGTAAATTAGAACCTGGTTCACTATACATATTCATGGGTGTCTTAGTCTGCTGGGGCTGCTGTAACAAAATACCACAGACTTTGTGGCTACAACAACAGCCATTTATTCTCTTCAATTCTGGAGGCTAGAAGTTCAAGGTGTCAGCAAGGTTGCTTGGAGACCTCTCTTTGTTCCATAGAAGACTGCCTTGTCACTGCAGCCTCACACCATTTTTCCTTTGTCTGCACTCTCCTCCTATCTCCCCATGAGTTTGTTTCCTCTTCTTTTTTTTTTGATTTTATAAAATTGATTTCTTCAAAAATGAAACGTAAATGGCAGCCACAAAAGCCATGAAAAGCGCAGTCACTTGAACTTTTAATAAACTTTGGGTGAATTCCTTTTCATGAAAATGAAGAATGTGGACTCCCTTAAATTAAAAGGGAAATGACTCCATTCCAATGCTTCTATTCAGTTGTTCTCCCTGTATCTGGCATAATCTGAGCATTCACCTTCAGAAGCTAATATTCTAAACTGGCTGTGTTAAGGTGGTTGTTCAAAGGATTTCTTAAATATATATATTTATAGAACAAAATACAATTATTGGAGAACAATTGCTCTACAATATTGACATGTGGCAGAGCCCAACATAATATTGTTGAGTTTCCTCTTTTGTCATGGACACCAGTCAGACTGGATTAGAGACTACCCATCAGCCTCATTTTAACGCAACTATCTCTTTAAAAACACGGTCACATTCTGAGATAGTGGTAGGGGGAGGTTAGAGTTTCAACATGTGAACTTGAAGAGGACACAGTTCAGCCCACGACAATGGACCAGTCTTCCCAGAACCCAGGGAGGACTGGTGCATCCTTGACAAGATCTGAGACTGGCTGCCTCTGTGCCCTGAACATGTGCTCTTCACCAGCTCTTCTCCACTCATGCACAGCACCGTTGAGTCCTGCCCCAAGGCCACAGAGGCAGAGCCCAGAACAAAGGCCACCTCCAAAGCTGACTTAGCCCCTTTGTAACCACTGCCAATAAGAGCCCCTGTAATCATCACTAGCCAGGTTCTTGGACCCAAATTGGGCAAAAATTCCCCCTCTTGGTAATCAGCCTATAGCACCCCAACCAATCACCTAATGCCAACCTTCCAGCAGGATTTTTCTTCATCTTGAGGCTACACATTTGGCTACTAACCCATGAAAACTGTCAAATCTCCCTGGTCTGTTGGGAGGTTGGAGTGCCCACATTATCTCTGTTCTTTGTTTTTGATAAAGTCACTCCCTTCTGAAATGCTTTGTGTCTGGAAATTCTTACCAACACGTGCTTGGACTGCATCAACAAATACTGCCTACCTACTAAGTCTGAAGGGTTCCAATGCCTAAGAGTTGATCCCTCCTTAAGGAAGCTTGTAATCATGTGAAGATGTCGGGGTGACCTCTATAAACCAAACCAAACCTAAAGAGAGGTCCAAAGAGTTATGGGACTTCAGTGGGGATAGAAGCTTGTGCTTGGTGTCCTCGTCCATTTGGACTGCTATAATAATACCACACGCTGAGTGGCTTATAAACAACAGAAATTTACTTCTCATAACTCTAGAGACTGTGGAGTCCAAATCAAGGCGGTGGCAGATTCAGTGTCTGGTGAGAACCCACTTCCTGGTTCATAGCCGGGGCCTTCTCCCCGTGCCCTCACATGGCAGAAGGGAAAAGCGAGCTCCCTGAGGCCTCTTTTACGAGGACACTAATCCTATTCACAAGGGCTCCACCCTCAAATGTAAATGGATGCAGTCACTACGGAAAACAGTAATGAAGCATCCTTAAAAAAACTGAAAACAGAGTTGCCATATGATTCAGCAATCCCATTCCTGGGCATATCCCTGGACAAAACTATAATTCAAAAAGATACATGCGCCCCTATGTTCATAGCACCACTATTCACAATAGCCAAGACACGGAAGCTACTGCAATGTCCATCAGAGGATGAATGGATAAAGAAGATGTGGCACATATACACAATGGAATACTACTCAGTCATTTAAAAAATGAAGTAATGCTATTTGTAGCAACACGGATGAACGCAGAAATTATCGTACTAAGCAAAGTAAGATACTGGGAAAGAATGAGGACAAGATGAGAAGGGGGTGACAGGGTGAGATGGCTGGATGACACCATTGACTCAATGAACATGAGTTTGAGAAAACACAGGGAGAGAGTGAAGGACGAGGAAGCCTGGCGCGCTGCAGTTCATGGGGTCACAGAGAGTCAGACACAACTTAGCAACTGAATAACAACAACAAAAGTCAGGAAGAGAAAGACAAATAATACCATATGATATCACTTATTTGTGGAATCTAAAATATCATACAAATGAATTTATCTGCAAAACAGAACAGACTGACAGATACAGAGAACAGACTGTGGTTCCAATGGGGAGGGAGAGGGATGGACTGGGAGTTTGGGATTAGCAGATGCAAACTGTTACACATAGGATGGATAAACTACAAAGTCCTATTGTATAGCACAGGGAATTATATTCAATATCCTGTGATAAACCATAATGGAAAAGAATATGAAAAAGATATATATAACTGAGTCACACTGCTGTATAGCAGAAATTAGTATGAATACAACAGTGTAAATCAACTATACTTGAGTAATTAATAAAAAGAACATGGGCTCCCCTCTTACCAAGTCCCCTCTCAAAGGCCCCACTTCCTAATACCACCACATTGTGGGTCACTGGAAGAGACCCTGCTGATGGGAAAGATTGAGGGCAGGAGGAGAAGGGGACAGTAGAGGATAGGATGGTTGGATGGCATCACCGACTCAATGGACATAAGTTTGAGCAAACTCTGGGAGATAGTGAAGAACAGGGAAGCCTGGCATGCTGTAGTCCACGGGTCACAAACAGTTGGACACGACTGGGTGACTGAACACCACCACCACCACGCATTTCAATGCCCAGCGAGCTTCACTGACTCCACACTCCGGAGTAATTGTTTCCTCCTCTCCCCAGTAGAGAACTGTAGGCTGGTCACTGGGAAGTTTCTAGACTGGGAAACGTCAAGCCTGGATATATCATACTGATATCATACTGAAAACACATCAAGTGCACAGCAGGATGCTGGTGCCCAGTTGCCAGCCCTCGTTTCCCTTCAGCTCCCAGAAAATTGACTGCTCTCAAAGGAGAAGGCTGAAGATGATCAAACAACATGAAAAAAAAATATTAAAGACAAATATAGGAGGTTCACTTGTAAAATAGTCCATCCAGATCACCCTACAGTAAAACCCTGAGTTGACCCATTCTTTCAAATAGCTTTTTCAGTTCTCCACTCCTAAATATGAGAGACAATGAAGACTTTAGAGAACAGAACAATCTCTCACATAAGAGAATAAGAACAAAACAAACAGAATATAAGCAGCTCAGAGGCAATAGAGACAGTTAGAAGGGGAAGAGAATATTTCTTAGAAGCCATCATTAATATCTTTAGGGAGACATGTAAAGATATTACATAGATGAGAAAAGAAAGTTCTATGACAAAAAATGTATCACAGAGTAAGAAACTCCTAGAAAAATAAAAAATTTGCTAGCAGAAAAAATTTTAAAGTTAAAAAGGATATTTGCAAGATAAATTCAAGGAAATATCCCCAAAAGTAGGACAAAAAATGAGAAGATGGAACCTGGGAATTAAAAGCTAGGAAAATTAGAGAACTTGTCCAGAAAGTACAATAACTGAATAAGAAGAGTTTTGAAAGAGAAAAGGAGGGAGGGCACCTGGGAGGGAAGGAAATAGTGAAGGGAATAATTCAAGAAACTTTCCCAAAAATGTAGAACCTGAGATTTCAGACTGAAAGGTCTCATTTTGTGCCTGGAACAATGGGTACAAACTGGCCCACATCAACATTCATATTTGTAAAATTTCAAAGTACTGGGGACAGAGAAAGTTTCAAACATTTCTCAAGAGGAAAGAAAGAAGGTCATAGGTAAGGATCAGGGATAAGAATGGCTTTGAATGTCATAATATTGGAAACTAACAATGGTAGAATGTTTTAAACACTTGGAGGAGAAAATATCTCAACTTGGATATACAATGGGAATTTTATGCCCAAACTATTAGTCAAGGGTGAAGGTAAAAGTAAAAGATATTTTCAGCCATGCAAAGTCTCCATAGAGGTGTTCTGCCATAAATGTGCACCACCAAACAAGGAAGAGAAAAGCAGGATAGTAAGAAAGCAGAAGTTCCAACCTAAGAACGAATTAAGGAGAAGCTCCAGGACTACGGTGAAGGAAAATCTCTGGATAATATCCATGAACTAGGTGTAGAGATGCTTCCCAGGTGGCTCAGCGGTAAAGAATCCACCTGCCAATGCAGGAGACACAGGTTTGATCCCTGGGTCTGGAGGATCCCCTAGAGAAAGAAGTGGAAACCCACTCAAGTATTCTTCCCTGGGAAATCCAATGGACAGAGGAGCCTGGCGGGCTACAGTCCATGGAGTCAGACATGACTTAGTGACTAAACAGAAGCAGCAAGTGTAGAGAGCAACTGGCCCACATGAAGGCAATCAAAAAGTTTGGGGGATATCTACAGGAATATGAATTGGTAGGATATCTTATGTATTTGACTATATCTAGAAGAGATATTATTGTGGATCACAATAAACTGTGGAAAATTCTGAAAGAGATGGGAATACCAGAACACCTGATCTGCCTCTTGAGAAATCTGTATGCAGGTCAGGAAGCAACAGTTAGAACTGCACATGGAACAACAGACTGGTTCCAAATAGGAAAAGGAGTCAAGGCTGTATGTTGTCACCCTGCTTATTTAACTTATATGCAGAGTACATCATGAGAAACGCTGGACTGGAAGAAGCACAAGCTGGAATCAAGATTGCCGGGAGAAATATCAATAACCTCAGATATGCAGATGACAACACCGTTATGGCAGAAAGTGAAGAGGAACTAAAGAGCCTCTTGATGAAAGTGAAAGAGGAGAGTGAAAAAGTTGGCTTAAAGCTCAACATTCAGAAAACGAAGATCATGGCATCCGGTCCCATCACTTCATGGGAAATAGATGGGGAAACAGTGGAAACAGTGTCAGAGTTTATTTTTTGGGGCTCCAAAATCACTGCAGATGGTGACTGCAGCCATGAAATTAAAAGATGCTTACTCCTTGAAGGAAAGTTATGACCAACCTAGATAGCATATTCAAAAGCAGAGACATTACTTTGCCAACAAAGGTCCATCTAGTCAAGGCTATGGTTTTTCCTGTGGTCATGTATGGATGTGAGAGTTGGACTGTGAAGAAGGCTGAGTGCCAAAGAATTGATGCTTTTGAACTGTGGTGTTAGAGAAGACTCTTGAGATTCCCTTGGACTTCAAGGAGATCCAACCAGTCCATTCTGAAGGAGATCAGCCCTGGGATTTCTTTGGAAGGAATGATGCTAAAGCTGAAACTCCAGTACTGTGGCCACCTCATGCGAAGAGTTGACTCATTGGAAAAGACTCTGATGCTGGGAGGGATTGGGGGCAGGAGGAGAAGGGGACGACAGAGAATGAGATGGCTGGATGGCATCACTGACTCGATGGACGTGAGTCTGAGTGAACTCCGGGAGTTGGTGATGGACAGGGAGGCCTGGCGTGCTGCGATTCATGGGGTCGCAAAGAGTCGGACATGACTGAGTGACTGAACTGAACTGAACTGAACTGAGAAGAGATGAATGCAAATGATGTGGGGGAGCCTGGAGATTAGAGAAGAATTCATGATAGATAAATAGAAAACTACAGAATCAGAAAAATAAGATAATTATTCACTCTGGGAAAAATCAAATGTTGTAGAAGAAAATTAAGCAATAATATATATGGCATGACTTGGCTGTGAACAGAACTGATTTACATAATCAAATTAAACTGAAAATGATATTTAAAAAAAAGCATGAGATGGCTCTGTTAGGACAGCAGGGAAAGAAATATTATTTGATGTGGGAAGTAAAGAAAGAATTCTTCTCTCCATAGTGGGAACAGATAATGCATAAAACAAACAAAAATCAAGAAACAGCAGTATAACTGTGTTATTCAGAAAAGTGGAAAGAAGTATAACAAATAACTGCAAAAGTTGAAATGGGTGCCTATGGGAATTAGGATTTGGGTTTGAGCATTTAGGGATCTGTTGATTTCATAATAAAGCTATAGAACTATTTGATTATTTTAAAAAACTATATAAAATGCTTGCATAAAAAATAAAATGCATGCATACGTTTGATAAATGTAAAACCTAAATTAAAGAAAACCTCCATTTTTCATGAGCTATGATATGTATCCAGTGCTTCAGGAAGGGGGACAAAAAGAAATATATTCTGTCACTTCATGTTCTGTCTGATTCCTTCACTCTTTCCCTTCCTCTCCCCTTTCTCTCCCTCCCCTTCCTTTTTTCCACTTATGTGACTCATTTTCCTCTCTTTTGCCTCCCTCATTCTTTCTCAATTTCTCTTCAACTTTCCCCACTTTTTTCTCCTTTTCTCTCTTTCTGGCATAATATGCAGCCAAAATATCTTTATTATTATTACTTATTATATTTATTGAAGATAATGTTTCCTGTTCTTAGTTCTTAATATGAAAAGCATGCATGGAATGTTCTTTCCTTCCCCCAGCCAAAACAATCTAGGCAGAAAAATGAGTGTAAGTTACTTTTTAACAAGGCAGAGCAATTTTTCATGTAAAGGTGCTCATCGACTTGGGGGAGACGTCGGAGGTCACTGGCTCCAGCCAGTTGCCTGGTGTAGGAGACCCCTCTGTGGTACTTCCATTAAGCACAGGTTACCCAGGCTGTGATTAAACAATGTGAAGTTTCCATCATAAGCCAGAACACTGAGATCCAAACAGCTGTTACGAATAAGAGCCTCTATAAAAACCTAAACTCACGCAGCACTGTGGTGCACGTGTGTGAAGTCACTCAGTCGTGTCTGGCTTTTTGTGACCCTATGGACAGGCTCCTCTGTCCATGGGATTCTTCCGGCAGGAATACTGGAGTGGGTTGTCATTTCCTTCTCCAGTGGATCCTCCCGATCCAGGGATTGAACCTGTGTCTCTTTCATCTCCTGCATTGGCAGGGGGGTTCTTCATCATAGTGCCATCTGGGAAACCCAGAGCGTCTATATGTTGAATAGAAATCTGCCTCCCCCTTGGATTATTTAAACAAAACAAAACAAACATTGCTCCCCATGACAGCTCTTCATGTATCTGCCAGCAGAAAACACATCCCCTTGAGTGGTTTCTGCTCTGGGCTTAATACTTCTCTTTCCTGTTGGTTTCTAGACCCTTCTCCATCGTAGTCATCCCTGTGGGCACCCTCTGAGTTGCAACCTACTCTTTCAATAAGAGGCATCTTAGAACTGAGCATACTTCACCAGGTGTGAGCTCACTGATGGAGACTGCAGGTGCTGCCACCTCCCCTTTTCGGCTCACCATACTTCCGTTGATGCAACCTAAGTTTTCAAGTAGCTGAATATCTGTTTCTTTCAACCCCTGCTGACTTAACCTCGAAGTCATTTAAAAGCTTATGTTTTTTTCTTATGTGTTCCTGAGAGGCTTGCTATCCCATATCCTGTATGTAAACAGATGAGTTTCCCCAGCACTGCTATCTGTTTTACATTTATCCCACTAAGTCTCTTCTTCTGAGTTTTGGCCCCAATTCCCCCCCCCCAGCTTTTGAGAATTTCCTTATGATTCACTTGAATGAACATGTTTGGCTCCCAATTACAAATTGCTCACATTAAAATTACTTCATCACTCAATTCCCAAACAAAATTTACATCATCTCAGCTCCAAGACAGATTCTCTTCAAGTCCCTCACTATGCGACCCATGCTGGGTCCCCCGGGTTATTGACAAGGCGGTCCAGGCAAGCCCTACTCTTGGGTCTCTGGTCTATGCACATGATGGGGAGAGGCACCCATGGCCTTCAGTGCCTAAAACCCTGGACCAGTGTCAGAAAACTTGAGCTGTCTCCTGTAATCCATCATCCCCACACCTTCTGGGAAATGAAAATGAGCCGCACACAAGGGGACGAAGCAGATGGTTGGGAGGATTCCATACTGGATGCTGAGCAGGGAACTCCATGAGGCGGAGGCCCTTGCTCCCACTGTCTCGGGACTCCGCGCCAGCTGTCAGCAGCTGGACACCAGAGAGAGAACCACATCATGATGAATACTCCATCTGTCAGGAGCTATCAACCCTGAAAAATGACAATGGCTAACATTTGTGAACTGCTTTGAGTTTTCAACATTCTTCTCCCTTGTAGTAACCCTTGCAGACAGGAAGGCCAGGGAGTCATAACCCAGTCTGACAGATGAGGAAACTGTAAGATTTGAAGAGGCTGGGAGATTTGTCTACACCCACAGCACTTGGGAGGTGGAGGCAAGGTCGAGTGTCCTGCCTTGGGGTCCAGTGTTTTTGGCAACTTTAAGCTGACTGTCAGGTCATCAATTAGTAAGTGCTGAGCTACCACCAGCCCTGAGGCTGATGCTGGCTTAGATGCTGGAGGGATGACACACACGAGTATAACACATGAACTCTGACCTTCGTGAGCTCAAAAAACCCTACAGTACTTTGTTCAGGGACCTGAGGGGGTGGGGCAACCCCTGAGTACAAAAGCCAATGAGAGAAGAGCAAGGCGGAAGATACTTCCGGTGAGGGGCAGGGCTTGGGCTGGTTGGAAAGTCTGGGGCACAGGCCTGAGGGAGATGGGTGTGGGTGGGGAGGGGTGAGAAGGGACTGGCGTCAGTGGGGATCAAGGTGAAGAAAACAGGATGGAGAGAGTGGCAGTCACTAGCGTTGATCAAGTGAAGGAGGAAACAGAATAGGCTTTATCTTGAAAGCAGGACTCCATCTTGGGCCGGACTGTGGATTTTGAGCTATATGCTCAGTATCTATGGAAACGACATACCAACTGGAAAACCAGCACCGCCCCCCCCACCCCAACCAAGGAAGAGCCCCAGGGCTCTCCATCGCCTAAAAGAATGCCCTAATTATCTGTGTCACCGAATAGAATCATACATTCTATTATGCTTATTGGGCTATGACCACAGGCCTATTGATAATTGTCCACTGTTAACTACCTAGGCTTAAGGCATATGAATCACGGGTTAACTTCGATTGTCAGGGAATTTGGGGAGGTGGGTTTGTGCATGTACACTTAGGGTATACAAGGTTTTCACAAAAACTGGTCAGGGTCCTTTCCTAAGAGGAGACTCTGCCTTGGGCCTGCCAGAGTAATAAACTGCACTCCACTATCTGCATTGTCCTTCTGAGTGAGTTTGTTTCCTTGAACGCGTGGCTACGGCTACAACATATGGATATATACCTATGTCTGTGCATATATTCTTTTTCAGACTCTTTTCCATTATAGGTTATTACAAGACACTGAATATAGTTCCCTATGCTATACAGTAGGTCCTTATTGGTTACCTATTTTATATATAGTAGTGTGTATCTGTTAATCCCAAACACCTAATTCATTTTTAAAATTAAATTAACTGTGCTACAGTACCCTGGAGGAGGGCATGGCATCCCACTCCAGTATTCTTCCCTGGAGAATCCCCACGGACAGAGGAGCCTGGCAAGCCCCATGGGTTGCAAAGAGTCAGACATGACTGAGTGACTGTGCACAGCACACACACAACACGGGGCTTCCCTGGTGGCTCAGATGTAAAGATTCGCCTGCAGTGCAAGAGATCTGGGTTCAGTCACTGGGTCAGGAAGATCCCCTGGAGAAAGGAATGGCAACCCACTCCACTATTCTTTCCTGGAGAATTCCATGGACAGAGGAGCCTGGCAGGCCCCAGTCCATGGGGTCACCAAGAGTTGGACATGACTGAGCGACTAAAACTTTCACACATAACATAAAATACATCATCTTGACTTTTTAATTATTAGTATACATAGTAGTTAGGGAAATCCACAGTATTGTGTGACCCATCTACAGGACTGTTTTATTTTGCAAAACTGAAACTCCCATCAAAAATAACCCTTTACTCCCTTCCCTAGTCCCTGGGAGCCAGCATCTATACTTTCTGTCTCCATGAATGTGACAATCTAGATATGTTATTATTTCATTTGTGGCTTGGTCTACAAATACATATGCTTTATAATTTTTACCTTTAGTCTTCATTTCTTTTTAACCTGGTTCAGGTGAAATATAAATACAAAAAAAAAACCCCACAAACTTGTCCATGGTTCCCAAACCAGTGTTTATTTTGCTCTGTCATTGTAGGCTTTGTAGGAATGTCCTGATGAAAAATACATACTCTCTCAAAACCCAGAATTTACATTTACTCTTTTAAAAAGAAAACATTGTTTAATTATACAGTGAATTGAATCAATTTAGGTCTTGTTCAGCAGAGTTTTTTTAAAAAGTAGTTATTGTACACACAGGAAATGATGTAGGAATTTGGCTTGTGTGGTTTTCTACAAGTTTGTTTGATCAATAACATAAATGCTTTCTGGCTTGTCGTCTTACTGTTTATCTCAACTGATCTTAACTGAAATCCAGCAACCACCTCCAGCCACAGGCCTCACTGCCCCTGCCCATAGGAGCTAAGTGTTGGGGGAGGAAGGATATACCCAAGGAAGGGGGCTTCTGAATCAGCCCAGGCCTCTGGGAGAGTCTGTGTCTGATCAGCTTTACGTTACTCTTTTGTCGTTATTCAGTTGCTCAGTCACGTTCGACCCTTTGTGACCCCATGAACTGCAGCATGCCAGCTTTCCCTGTTCTTCACTCTCTCCCGGAGTTTGCTCAAACTCATGTCTATTGAGCTGGTGATGCCATCCAACCATCTTATCCTCTATTGTCCCCTTCTCCTGCCTTCAATCTTTCCCAGTGTGAGGGTCTTTTCCAACGAATCAGCTCTTTTCATCAAAGAGGTGGCCAAGGTATTGGACCTTCAGCATCAGTCCTTCCAATGAATATTCAGGGTTGATTTCCTTTAGGATTGACTGGTTTGATCTCCTTCCTGCCCAAGGGACTCTCCAGAGTCTTCTCCAGCACCACAGTTTGAAACATCAGTTCTTCGTGCTCAACCTTCTTTTTGGTCTACCTCTCACATCTGCACATGACTACTGGAAAAACCATAGCTTTGACTAGACCTTTATTGGCAAAGTGATCTCTCTGCTTTTTAATATTCTAAGTTTGATGTAGCTTTCCTTCCAAGGAACAAGCACCTTTTAATTTCATGGTGGCAGTCACCGTTTGCAGTAATTTTTGGCACTCAAGAAAATAAGATCTGTCACTGTTCCCACTTTTTCCCTATTTGCCATGCAGTGATAGGACCAGATGCCATGATCTTAGTTTTTTAAATGCTGAGTTTTAAACCAGCTTTTTCACTCTCCTCTTTCACTCTCACCAAGAAGCTCTTTAATTCCTCTTCACTTTCTGCCATTGGACTGGTATCATGTATGACTTTTATTTCTTCCTGCACAATTTTCTGTATCCACCCCCCCCCCAAAAAAGTACGTATACTTTGTTAATCAGAAAAATCCAATAATCATTTTTAAAAGATGACTCTGACACTGTAAGGCTGAACTCGGACAAAGTTGTAGATTCATATTATCGAGTCTAGACCTTAATCGGAGAATTCCTATGTGCATGTCCTTCGGCAAAGCGCTAAACTCTTGGTCCCAGTATTCTCACCTGACATAAAGATAATAACCCCTTTTCACAGGGCAGTTGTGAGGACCAGATAGGATGGGACAGTGGCTGTGAGCCCACCAGTTTCATGAGATATTCCTCAGAATCCCTTGAAATAGGGTTCTCTGCTCAAACCAAAAGTGTCCTCTTACTGCAGGACTTATCAGAGCCTTTAAGGTGGTACTGAGCATGGTACCTTCCCAAGTGGGCGGGGGGTAAAGTATTAAGGTTTCTCCCTTTCTAAGTGCACACAGAGAACAAGGCTAGTGCTCCACAGCCGATGCTGAAGGAAATTCTGAGCTAAGGTAGTGAAAAGGCTTTGTTTACAATTTAAATAAAAACAAATGTCAGAAAACTATAAGGCTTATTCCTCTGAGTGTCAAAGAGTAGAAGATGGCTCATGCTACTGGGGTGTGGGGAGGAGACATTCAGTCCTGTCTGTCCCCTTCCTGGGGCGGGGGGAGACCGGGTCCCACCTGCTCCACTTGCCATTGCCACACCAGCCTGCAGCAGAGCCTGATAAATATTTGAGAGCTGGACGCCTAAAGCATGGGTTTCACTTCCTTGTGTTGTAGCCACATGACCAGCGGACCCAAGGCAGAGTCTCCTCTTAGGCAAGGACCCCGACCAATTTTTGTGAAAACCTTATATACCCTAAGTGCACAAACCCACCTCCCCAAATTCCCTGACAATCGAAGTTAACCCGTGATTCATATGCCTTAAGCCTAGGTAGTTAACAGTGGACAATTATCAATAGTCCTGTGGTCATAGCCCAATAAGCATAATAGAATGTATGATTCTATTCGGTGACACAGATAATTAGGGTATTGAGGGCCTAGAGGAGCTACTCCACGTTCAAGGTCGGGAGGGGCAGTGGTGAGGAGATACCCCTAGTCCAAGGTAAGGAGCAGCGGCTGCGCTTTGCTGGAGCAGCCGTGAAGAGATACCCCACGTCTAAGGTAAGAGAAACCCAAGTAAGACGGTAGGTGTTGCAAGAGGGCATCAGAGGGAAGACACACTGAAACCATAATCACAGAAAACTAGTCAATCTAATCACACTAGGACCACAGCCTTGTCTAATTCAATGAAACTAAGCCATGCCCTGTGGGGCCACCCAAGACGGGTGGGTCATGGTGGAGAGATCTGACAGAATGTGGTCCACTGGAGAAGGGAATGGCAAACCACTTCAGTATTCTTGCCTTGAGAACCCCATGAACAGTATGAAAAGGCAAAATGATAGGATACTGAAAGAGGAACTCCCCAGGTCAGTAGGTGCCCAATATGCTATGGCATCACTGACTCGATGGACGTGAGTCTGAGTGAACTCTGGGAGTTGGTGATGGACAGGGAGGCCTGGCGTGCTGCGATTCATGGGGTCGCAAAGAGTCGGACACGACTGAGCGACTGAACTGAACTGAACTTTAGGTGATGGAGAGCCCTGGGGCTCTTCCTTGGGTGGGTGGGGGCTGGTTTTCCAGTTGATATGTCGTTTCCATAGATACTGGGCATATAGCTCAAACTCCACAGTCCGGCCCAAGATGGAGTCCTGCTTTCAAGATAGAGCCTGTTCTGTTTCCTCCTTTAGATATATATATAACTAGATTACTGTGCTGTACACTGAAACTAGCGCAACACTAGAGTAAATCAACTATACTTCAATTTAAAAAAATAAGTAGTAAATTACAGTGAAGATATATGAAAAAAAAAAAACAAACCCATAAATATATGACACGGGACCTTTAAGCTCCCTGGAGAAAGAGGATGATATGAGAAGAGCAGTGGCCTGGGTTTAACTGCTGTGCTCAGACTCACCCAAGTCGTTCCTCCTGCATTCTCTGTGCTCAGCCACACAGGCCTCGTCTGCCCCTCCAGCGTGTCCACTTTGTCTCCATACTGGGGTCTGTGAATCTACTTGTCTCTTGTGCCTAGAACACACTTTCAACCCCAGATCTTTACACAGTTACCAAGTCCAAGCTCGCTCTACTCGCTGCACGATAGCATCCGTGACGGAGGTAAGGCTACTGTCCAAGAAGACGGCAGGCTGATATTTCAAAATAATCTTCTTACCAGAGTTTGGATGCCAGTTTCTTTTATGGATCCGAGATGGAGTGGGGGTAGTGAGGAAACAAAGTAAAAAGGCCATCAATCTTGCCAACAATCTCCTAGAATGGCAAGCCTAGGGCAGGAGGATGTGTTAATTTCTCCCTTCCTGCCATCCACAAGTGGATAGGGTTCTGAACAAAGACACTTTAACAGTCAGGCAGAGGGGCAGGATTCTCTGAGGGAGCCCACTATGTGTGATTACAACAAGAAAAGCAATGGAAAGCAAGTCAAACAGTTCCAACATGGAGTCAGAATTGACTTCTCCCTGCAACAACAATGCTCGTCTGTGCAGCCGTCGCTGTTTTGTCAGGCGCTGGTGTAGGCATTTGGTTGCATGAGTGTGCTGCCTTCACAGGGCTGGTGTTCCACAGAACATAACAATACAGTAATAATCATCAGCAAGCATAAATTAAGTCTATGGGGTAATGAGAAAAAAAAAAAAAGGCCAAGGGTATGGAGAATCTCCAGGCAGGTCCTGGAGAGTGATTTTAAACAGGAACCTTCGGGTCAGCTCTGCTGAGAGCATGACATTTGAGAAAAGACTGGAAGGAGGCAAGAGTTCATCATGGAAACATGTGAGTGAACCACTGCACACAGATACAACAGTCAACACAAATCCATCAAGCAGAGACCTGCTGGTGTAAATGGAGGTACACAGACAGCTGGGAATTCAGGCCTAGAGCCCAGGTTAAAAAAAACAAATTCAGACTAAGTAAGTATGGGTACAGGAGCTCAGCTTCACTGGTCATCAGGGAAATGCAAATTAAAACCACAGTTTGGGACTTCACTGATGGTGCAGGGGCTAAGACTCCAAGCTCCCAATGCAGGGGGCCTGGGTTCGATCCCTGGTCTTATTTTAGATCCTGCATGCAATTAAGAAGTCTGCATGCCACAATGAAGATCCTGCAAGTTAAAACTCAGACCTAGCACAGTCTAAATAAATAATTAAAAAACAAAACACAGTATGTTTGCATAGGTGCCTGCTCAGTTGTGTCCGACTCTTTGCAGCCCCATGGACTATAGCCCACCAGGCTTCTCTGTCCACAGGGGTTCTCCTGGCAAGAATACCAGAGTGGGTTGCCATTTCCTTCTCCAAGAGATCTTCCCAACCCAGGGATTGAACCCACGTGTCTTGCATTGGCAGGCAGATTCTTTACCAACCGAGCCACCAGGGAATCCCAAAACACAGTATGATGCCTCCACAAAAGACAGATGTCACTAACACAGGCACGGATGTGAACCGTCTAAAACCCTCATGCTTTGCTGGAGGATGGCAAACTGGTACAACCACTTTGCAAAGTTCTGGGGAACATCTACTGAAGCTGAACACGGGCCAGCCGATGACCCAGCAACGCCTTCCCAAGGTATATACCCAAGAGAAATACACCCATGTGTTCACCAGGAGACATGCATGTGAATGGGCATGGTGGCACTCTTTAGTCAAAACCTGGAACTTACCCAAATGGCCATCCACAGTAGAAAGGATATTCACACAGTGGAGGCCCTACAGTGGTGAGAATGCATGAACTCCTGCTAAATACCAGCAAAGGGAACAATCTGAAACATACTATTGAAATTAGACATACGGTGAATGACTCTATGTATATGAAGTTCAAGAACCGGCAGGATCATCTATAGTGATGGAATACGGGATGGTAGTGACCGGTGTTCGGGGGATTAGGGACCAGGAGGGCCAGAGAGGAACTTCTGAGGGAGTGTCTGTTCTGCTTTTGACTCAGGTGTTGGCTCCTATTCAGTTTGTGAAGAATGTACAAACTGGATTATGTTTCGTCCAGTTTTCCTTTGGTATGTTAAACTTTTAAGTTTTTTTTTTTTTTTGGTTGGGGGAAAAAAAGAATCTCTTGGGCGGGGGTGGAGGGAAACAAAGTCAGGCCTGAGGGTGAAGGTTTGAGATTCATCTAGCCTGAAGACATGAGGAATCCCTTGAGGGTTGCCAGGCTGTGATTCTTGGCTCTCAGACCTTCTCTCCCCCTGGACTGAGATCCTGAAGGAAGGGGCTAGGTCTAACTCATGTTTGTAAAAACATTCAGGATATGCTGCAAGAAGGTTACACAACAGATGTTTGTTGAATGAATAACTGAGTGGATGGAAGGAATCTCTGCAGACAAAGAGGCTCCAGAGTAGAAGACTGCTGTGGATGTTGCGTCTGAGAGCCCAGCACTGTGACCTTAGTTTCAGCATTGCTGGGTTTCTCCATATGAAAACTGAGGATGGTAACGCCCCACCTCCACCCTAGAGAGTTGCTGGGACAATCAAATGAAATCATTCAAAAAAGTGGGAAGCACTTGAGCACCTTGATGGACCTCACTGGCCTCCGCATCCATAGATGCAGCTACTTCAGTTTATCCCACTCTCCTTCAGGGAAATCAGTTTCATAATACTGTCTGGGTGGGGAGATCCCTATTATAAATGCCTTCTTGGGACTTCCCTTGTGGTCCAGTGGCTAAAACTATGAGCTGCCCATGTAGGGGGCCTGGGGGTTCGATCCCTGGTCAGGGAACTAGATCCTGAATGCAGCAACTAAGAGATCCCACAGGTCGCAATGAAGATCGAAGATCTTGCATGCTGCAACCAAGACTTGGTGCAACCAAAAAAAAAAAAAAAAAGAGCAACCAGAACTCTCATCTTCTGCTAAAAAAAATAAATAAAGGCCTTCTGCGATTGAATGGAAGCAAGCTGTGTTGTGGACCATGCTGATTTCAGCTGACAAGAAGTTATCTGAGCTAAGAGCTGCCTATGAAGGACTCTCACCCACTAGAAATCTTGCCTCACAGGTCATTCCTATACTTAACGATTGAAAGCTCTTTGCTGTTTGGGTGGCTGTATTCATAACAAAGATTAGAAACAACCCAAAAGCCCATCAAAAGGAGAATGGATAAACAAATCATGCTCTGTGCATAACATGGAATGTTACTCAGCCAAAAAGAAGAAACAAAGAATGAACTACTGCTCCAGGCAACAATAAAGACTACTCTTATCACTGGAAGAAGTGAAATAAATCAGAAACGAACAAGGGAAAGGCACCTCCTCTTGCTTGAAGCTGAGTTTAAAAGGCTAAGCTTCATTCTCCCTGCAATTTTATAGCTTAATGGTTCTATATCCATTTGTGGGTCTCACTTGCAGAGAACTCCATGTCTGTGTCATCAATTGCCAATGGTAAAGGAAGGCTCAGCCAAGAGCCTGGGCTGCACTGGCGTCCCCATTCTTCCCTTTCCCTATGGCCAGGGCACAGCAGTGTAGGAGTGTTAAGAAAAATGCTTTGTATCCTCCTACACGCTGGGCTGGAAGAAGCACAGGCAATCAAGATTGCCAGGAGAAATATCAATAACCTCAGATATGCAGATGACACCACCCTTATGGCAGAAAGTGAAGAGGAACTCAAAAGCCTCTTGATGAAAGTGAAAGAGGAGAGTGAAAAAGTTGGCTTAAAGCTCAACATTCAGAAAACGAAGATCATGGCATCTGGTCCCATCACTTCATGGGAAATAGATGGGGAAACAGTGGAAACAGTGTCAGACTTTATTTTTCTGGGCTCCAAAATCACTGCAGATGGTGACTGCAGCCATGAAATTAAAAGACGCTTACTCCTTGGAAGGAAAGTTATGACCAACCTAGATAGCATATTCAAAAGCAGAGACATTACTTTGCCAACAAAGGTCCATTTAGTCAAGGCTATGGTTTTTCCTGTGGTCATGTATGGATGTGAGAGTTGGACTGTGAAGAAAGCTGAGCGCCGAAGAATTGATGCTTTTGAACTGTGGTGTTGGAGAAGACTTCTGAGAGTCCCTTGGACTGCAAGGAGATCCAACCAGTTCATCCTAAAGGAGATCAGTCCTGGGTGTTCATTGGAATCACTGATGCTAAAGCTGAAACTCCAGTACTTTGGCCACCTCATTCGAAGAGTTGACTCATTGGAAAAGACCCTGATGCTGGGAGGGACTGGGGGCAGAAGCAGAAGGGGACGACAGAGGATGAGATGGCTGGATGGCATCACCGATTCGATGGACATGAGTTTGAGTGAACTCTGGGAGTTGGTGATGGACAGGGAGGCCTGGTGTACTTCGATTCATGGGGTCACAAAGAATCAGACACAACTGAATGACTGAACTGAACACTGTTGGTAGGATTGTTAAATTGGTGCAACCACTATGGAGAACAGTAAGGTCCTTAAAACACTAAAAATAGAGTTACCATATCATCCAGCAATCCTACTTCTGGGCATATGTCCAGTAAAAAACAAAAACTCTAATTCAAAAAGATACATTCTCCCCAGTATTCATAGCAGCAGTATTTATAATAGCCAAGACACTGAAATGTCCATCAACAGATGAATGGATAAAGACGACGCAGTGTTATATGTGTGTGTGTATGTGTGTGTGTGTGTATATATATATATACATATACACACATATGCGTGTGATGGAATATTACTCAGTCATAAAAAAGAATGAAATAATGCCACTTGCAGCAACATAGATGAACCTAGAGATTATTATCGGAGAAGGCAATGGCACCCCACTCCAGTACTCTTGCCTGGAAAGTCCCATGAATGGAGGAGCCTGGTGGGCTGCAGTCCATGGGGTCGCTAAGAGTCGGACACGACTGAGCGACTTCACTTTCACTTTTCACTTTCACGCATTGGAGAAGGAAATGGCAACCCACTCCAGTGTTCTTGCCTGGAGAATCCCAGGGACGGGGGAGCCTGGTGGGCTACCGTCTATGAGGTCGCATGGAGTCGGACACGACTGAAGCGACTTAGCAGCAGCAGCAGCAGAGATTATTATACTAAGTGAAGTCAGAAAGAGAAAGACAAATACCATATGATGTCATTTACGTGTGGAATATAAAATATGATACAAATGGACTTATTTTTGAAGTAGAAATAGATTCACAGGCAGAGAAAACAAATTTATGGTTGTCAAAGGGAAAGGGAGTAGGGAAGGGATAAATCAGGAATTTGGGACTAGCAGATACATACTATATATATAAAATAGATAAACAACAAGGATCTATTGTATAGCACAGGGAACTATATTCAGTATCTTATAATGTATAATGGAAATGATTCTAAAAGAATATATATATGTATAAATGAATCATTTTGCTTTACACCTGAAACAGTGTAAATAAACTATACTTCAGTAAAAATAAAAAATGCTTTATTTCACATAAAGTAGGACATCACCAGGGTCTCACCAATCACTGCATTTATTGCTAATACATACATTCTCTGCAATAAGATGCTCGGAGATGACACTTTAAGCACATTTCCTGCTATTTGTAAAATGACATTCCTAGGAACACTGGTGACTTGATTGGTGACTGAAACACTCTTTTTCATCAGAGGCAGTTAGGGGAGTGGTTGGGGGCACAGACTCTACAGTCACACTGCCTGGAGTAGAATCAAGCTCTGGCACTTGCAGGCTGCTTGACTTTGGGCAAATCACCTATTTCCTCTGTCTCTATAAAATGGGAATAATAGCAGTGCCTGGGCTTCCCTGGTGTCTTACTGGTAAAGAATCTGCCTGCAATGCAAGTGATGCTGGTTTGATCCCTGCAGAGGGGAAGATTCCCTGGAGAAGGAAATGGCAACCCACTGGAAATGGCAATCCAGTATTCTTGCCTGGAAAATTCCATGGAGAGAGGAACCTGGTGGGCTACATCCATGGGATTGCAAGCATCGGACATGACTCAGTGGCTAAACCACCACCAACAGCAGTGCCTACCTGACAGGGTTGTCATCAAGGTTAAATGAGTTAATATGTGAAAAGCACTTGGAATTGCCTGGCACAGGGAACATATGATGAAATGTTTTTCTCTCACTTCTTCCCCTTTCGCCTCCTCCTCTTTCTCCCCATCCTCTCCCCTCCTCCCTCTTCCTTATCCTCCAATTATAATTATCATCACCATTACGATATAATTACTGCTTTTTCCAGTAAAACAGAGCCTCGGAGCCCCACACTGTAGCTCCCTCCCGGGGTCACTAACAGTGACTAAGACTTCTGTGACTCAGCTGTGGTTTCGTGGCTGCGTGGGATGGGGGGTAGAGCTGAGCCCTGGCAGACTGTTCTCAGGTACGAGGTCAGACCCTCCAGTGCTAAGGCTGAATTTGTAACCAATAAACGGGCATATGTTCATGAACGTGACCTTCAGCGCTCTGTTTCTGGGGTGGGAGGGCATACATACAAACTGACCATGGACCATGGTTCAGATTGTTTTTAGAATTTCTCTGATGCTTCTCCCATCACCATCTCAACCTGAATGAAGGTAATCACCCCTTCAACATTTTGGTGAGAGCGCCTGTTTTTACACATTAAACATAGCTATGCTGAGGTCTACAGGTGTGTGGTCAGACGCTCAGTTGTGTCCCATTCTTTGTGACTCCATGGACTGTAGCCTGCCAGGCTCCTCTGTCCATGGGATTCTCCAGGCAAGAATACTAGAGTGGGTTGCCATTTCCTCCCGCAGGGGACCTTCCCAACCCAGGGACCAAGCCTGTGTCTCTTATGTCTCCTAGGTTCTTTACCACTAGTGTCACAGTTATTTGTGTCCAAGCCTGCCTCTCAGCCTGGGTTGCGACCCCCTAAGGACAGCAGCCTCCTCTCACTCACCTCTGTAGCCTCACCCTTGTACAATGTCAGTGCTCCAGAAATCCTGGCTTCCTTGATGAATTGCATTGAACCTGACTTTGGGAAGTTCCTTCAGCACCCTCAGAGTCCTCTTCTGAATCTCCCTGGTGTGGGCAGTCTGTGTCCTTTACGGGTAGATATGGCTCTAAGAAAACACAGAAAGCAGTAATTCTACCCCAAGTTTGGTGAATGAACAGGGCAATGCCAATCCTGTCATATAAATAAATTTACAAGGCTGGGTTCCTTGCGCAGCTCTTAAGCCAGGTCTAGCTGCCATTTCATTAGAAGCTTTCCAAAAAGTATCTCGAGCAGAGCCTTCAGAACAGGAGGGCGGAGTCCCAAGATCAAGACTCCTTTGGACGCAGCAGGCATTCCTGTGTGAAGCTGTAATGCTGAGATTGGCCACTAGAGGGAGGATGCGTTCTAGGCCCCAGGGGAGCCTCGCAGTTGCTCCAAGAACTTTATAAAGCCTTGCGGCCAGTGCAGCTGCAGTTCACGGCTCAGTCAGTACCTAGCGGAGCCGCTGGTGCCTCCACAGAACATCTCGAGCGCTGCCCGAGGCTGAACGAGGCCAGACACCAAGACAGGGACTCCCATTTGGTCACAAGGTTGAGTCTTGCCTCCTGATCTGATCCTCCTGGAGAAGTGACCCCCGAGACCCTGGGCACCGTGCAGTCTCTATGACTCCGTCTGGATTCGGCTGGCTGTGGGGACAAGCTCTGAGGGGCTGCCTGGGTCTCGGGGTGGGGACAGTGGCCAGCTCTCCAGCCACCATGGCAAATGCCAGGAACTGAGGGGACAGGTTCTGCAGCTTCACTGGGGGCACTCAGGTGAGTCTGGGCACTGACTGTCCTAGCACCTGGGCATGGCTTCTTAAAGGCAGCCGGAGGACACAGGGCACAGGTTTGGGCATCGCGTGGAGGTGCAGGTCCTGGGAGGGGAGGTTGTAACTGTCAACCTGGGGGATCTGCCAGGTTTTCATCCATCTGTCTGGGCTGGTGAGTGTGGGTATTTGGGAGCCAGAGAAAGTGATCGCTTTAGTGGCAACTCTGCCTGAGTTGTGTCAGAGCTCCAGAGCCTCTTCAGGGAGCAGATGGTACAGGTGACAGTCTCTCCACATGTGTGGTGAATGTGTGTGCATGTGTGTGCCTGTGGGTGTGCCCAGCGGTGGAACATAGGAAGGCAGAGCTTATTTATAAACCATCTGCACCTCTCTAGTTCTGAGTGATGCTTCAGATGAACTGAGTACAGTTAGAGGAGGAAAGGGCTCAAAACCTCCTTAGCAATTCTCTCTCCAGAGAGGACCTTGTTCACAGTGGTCCCTATCTGATTTTGAGGAGTTACGAGCCCTGTAGTGTTAAATGCTGGAATCCAGCAAGGATGGGGCCACCCCTCTGCAGGAAGAATTGAGTCCTGCTGCTGCCTGGAAGGGGGCTTTGAGAATTAAGGTGCGGCTCTCAGGTCTGGTCTGCATTCACCATTGCTTTCGCAAAGGGGTCCAAATGGCATTGTTTCTGGGACTACTAGGTGGGAGGGAGGTCGAGGGAACCCAGAGACCCCTGTACCAGGCTGCGTGGCAGGATCAGAAGATGCTGGGGGGGCTGTGGGTGGTCACCAGGCTCCACCACCATCTTCCTACCTGCCCCATCCATACAGCCCTCCCACATGCCCTGTTCCACATGAGACTCACAGAGACCGGGTGGTTGGGAGGTGTGTCCTCCCTATCGCAAAGGCAGAGGCTGGATGTGCTAGCTGACGGACCAAGCTCCCCGGGGATAAGATGTGGCGCCAGCTTGGGACCCATGTCCTCTGAGCCCCCACTCCCCACAGGTTACTTTGGTGTCTACTCCCTGCCCAGGTTTCCATGGCACTGGCCCCCTCCCTTCCAGCTCTCTTAGCTCCAGGGTCCCCACCTGGCCCTCTTCCCTGCATCACCGTGGGACTGAAAGGTGGCCACCGAAAGGGACCGACACATGCATCCTGGCCAGAGAAGCCTCGTGCGGAGCCAGTGCCCTGGGTGGGGTTAAATGCTGGAACTCCTCCTCTCTGACAGTCTTCGGTTCCTGCTCCTCTGGGCTTCACTTGGCTTATCTTTAGAATGGGAACAACGGACCAATGCCACCTGCTCCCTTGCAGTGCCCCTGGGAGGTGGGGAGCTCCTGATGGCGTACGATCTGTACAGTGTGGGACGAACACACACACATGCTCCAGGGGTGGGGGGTGGAGGCATTGCTCTGTCATCACCACACTTGGCAGTCAGTTGCTCAGACTTGGCCCAAAGGCTATACAAGCAATGACTGGAAGGTCTAAATTCCTGCCCCCCATTCCCCAAGAAAGAAAAACAGCCCCAAATAAAACCTGGGGCAGACAGAAAGCTCTTAGGTTTCATTCTCCAGTAACAAACATTAGCAGAGTCGGCTGAGCACTTCTCATCTCAGTGCGCACTCACATCTGGCCCCTCTCCCTCTCCCCCGCCCCCAGGCTGCAGCTCCACCAGCTGAGGGGTGTGGAGAGGGGGCTGGGAGGGGCCGCCCGACAGACACATTCCAGATAAGGGGCCCCGCCTTCCAGCTCTGGTCCAGGAGCTGATGGGCAGATAGAGAAGGCGGAAAGGCAGATGGGGAAACTGGAGCAACCCCAGCTCTGCACCTCCTCCCCTGGCACTCGGTGCCCCCACAGGCTCTGGGTGGCAGCTGCTGTTGCCTTTGGCAGAAAGAGGGTTCCCCCTCCCAGAGGAGACACTGGCCTCCTGCTTCGTCGCTCCCCAGGACTGAGGCCAGAGGGTGGGGTGCCGCACAGAGCGCTCGTGAAATGAAGGCGTGTCCTCTATAGCTTAGCAGCAGTGGAGCCGCCTGGGGCCCCACCTCGAGGCCCTCCCTGGGTGGAGGACTTGGACGGATGGCCGGCATTAGAGACTCGAAAACTGGACATAATTGCAGCCCAGGAGAAGCTGGGTGCAGGGCTCCAGGAACCCCAGGGGGCAGAGAGGAGAGATGCTGGCAGGGCTGTGGGCCCCCCTCCACCCCTTCCTCCCAGAGGCTGGAGGAAAGGCCCGCAGGGTCTAGGAACACCCTGAGTGGGCCTGTGCATACAGGCATATGTGTGTACACGTGTGCAAGGCATGTGGCTTCTCATCACTGGAGGTCAAAAGCAGACACCCCATCGTCCCTCCAGGGCCAGTGGAAAGACAGGTGGATGGCCACTGTAGGCTCTGCCCTCTTAGCCCTCCTCCTATGACCCCGAGGTCATAGGTCCCTGAAAAGAAAGGTCAGGTCACGAAAATAGGGGATTTGTGTTTGCTGCGTCTGGCAGAGGGATCCAGCCAGCCTCCTCCTTCACTGTCCCCGTTTACTGGAATGGGGGTTGCCTCTTCCCTTCAGTCAGTGGCTGGTGTCCCCTTCCGGCCACCTGCCAGGCCCTACCCCCTCTCCCAGCTGGCTCTCTGGTCCGCAGGGTCGAGTTGGCTCCATGCTGGGCCAAGGACCCCCCCATCGTCCCAGGGCATTTATCTTCCAAAGAATTCACTGTTTAAAAGTGGATTTTTTTTTTTTGCTTCAATATCCACATAGCTATGGGCTTTCCTGGTGGCTCAGTGGTAAAGAATCTGCCTGCAGTGCAGGAGACCTGGGTTTGATCCCTGGGTTGGGAAGATCCCCTGGAGAAGGGCATGGCTGCCTGCTCTGGTATTCTTGCCTGGAGAATTCCATGGACAGGTAAACCTAGTGGGCTACAGTCCATGGGGCTGCAAACAGCTGGACCCAACTTGGTGACTAAACAACAACGACCTACAGAAAGAGCACCAGAACCGAAAGTCGACGCAAACGAATGACTGGAAATGAGCTGAAAGCAGAGGCATTTGTGAAATCACTGAGCGTCTATGCAGGAAAAGGATATCCAGTATTCTATGTAAATAAACACTTTGTGATCCAGCCCCACAAATGAATTCTTCTGATTATACAAAGAACGCAAACATATCGTAGAAAACTCCCAAAATACAGAGAACAAAACTAAACGCAAATCCCCACAAGCCCCACCAGATTCCTGCAACACATCTCCCCTGGAGAAACCCAGAGCATCTCCGCATATAATCTCCCGTTGTGCACTCTGGAATGTATAGATATTGCAAAATGGGATCGTGTGGTGCTTGCTTGTGTAAACGGGGCTGGGTCATTTCAAATAGCGTGGCACTTCCCCGTGTCGAGGGGGCATTCCTGGAGTTCCACGGGGTCGACTCAAAGCCCCAGCCACCCAGGAGACCACCCGGACACCAGAGCCCTCTCCTGGTCTAGGGCTGCCCAGGCCTTGGTGTCTAGGGGACCCCAACTGCTCCCCAGGCTCCCACGGGGGCCAATCCTGCCTGTGGCCCTCTGAATCCAGCTCCTTTGACCATGCCATCCCAGCCAAGTTTGGGAACAGTTCTGGTTTTAGCTGTGTTGGTTGGTGGTCTCTGTACTCTATTTCATGCCTAGCTTCCCCCCATTTCCAACACAGAGCAGAAACCCCAGTCTCCCTGCCATGCCCAGGACTCCAGAAGCTTGGACAGGATTCTGTTTGGGTCAGGAGGTTTGGCTCCTCCTGGCCCCACTTGGCACGGCTCTCGGTGCCATGGACCCCACCAGCTCAGGGATCCAGCCCCACCAGAGCTATGAGAGGGAGAGGATAGATCCCATGGTCTAGATGCCTGGTCAGAAAGGTCAGGACTGTGACCGCTCCAAGCCAAGGAAGTTGAGGAGGGGATTCGGATCCTGGTGGCTGATGCCTGCCGATGAGGAAGGGTCCCTGTGTTCAGGCTCAGGGTCATCACGGTGATGCCTTGCTCTACAGATTCATTTCCATCTCCAACTACAGCTTATTCTCTCCCTTATATCTGCCCTCTCCTCTCCTGCTGCAGGACGTGATGGAGAACAAAGCCATGTACCTGCACGCCACCGTGAGCGACCGTGACTCCAGCTCCATCTTTGAGGAGCCCTTTGATGGCAGGAGCTTGTCCAAGCTGAACCTGTGTGAGGATGGTGAGTGCCGTGGGCTCGGTCTTGGCTGTGAGGTCAGCCCTCCCCGCCCCCACCCTCCCACCCTACCCCACACCGCCGCCTAATACTGCATAGGTCGAACTTCATGCTCAGAAAGGTCTTTCCTCATTCATGTGTCTCAACACACCTATGTGACCACAAAATGAGACCCATTTCACAGATGAGCTAGTGGACTCTGAGAAAAGCATTAGGCGTCACACAGCTCGGGCTTCCCTGGTGGCCCAGTGTTAAAGAACCCTCCTACCAATGTAGGAGACCCGAGTTTGATCCCTGGGCCAGGAAGATCCCCTGGAGAAGGGATTGGCAACTCACTCCAGTATTCTTGCCTGGAGAGTCCCCATGGTCAGAGGAGCCTGGTGGGCTATAGTCCACAGGGTCACAAAGAGTCTGACGTGACTGAGCAACTAAATGACAACAATCACGCAGCCCATCGGTCACAGAGCAGCCCCAGCACTGAGTCTCCTCACTCCTAGCCCAGTCCTTTTGCCTCTCTGCCATCCTCTCCTCTTCAGTGAGGCTGGGGTCATGCAAAAGGCAACTGAACCAAGAAGCTCAGACCCTTTCAGGTGACAGATCTTCAATTCGCTTCCCAGGGCTTTTGCAAGGAGGGCTGCATCTCTCCAGGGTGCTCATCCTCCCCCGAGACTAAGGCCCAGGTCCTGGTGCAGAAAGGGACCCCCTCTCAGTGCACTGCACTGCGTCTCTGGGGGCTAAAACCCTGGAGCAAATGGATGCAGTTTCCTCCTGAGAAGCTCAGAGCATCTTGCCAACAGCTGACTCCTCTGCATCCAACACAGAGCTCCACACTGCTGCTGCTACTGCTGCTAAGTCGCTTCAGTCGTGTCCGACCCTGTGCGACCCCATAGACAGCAGCCAACCAGGCTTCCCCGTCCCTGGGATTCTCCAGGCAAGAACACTGGAGTGGGCTGCCATTTCCTTCTCCAATGCATGAAAGTGAAAAGTGAAAGTGAAGTTGCTCCACACTGAATAGGTGCTTAATAAATGCTTGTTGCCTGCATGAACACACTCCTCTTTGCAGTTAGTATAGGAGAAGAGAGCTTCATCCTCACTTCAAAGATGAACTGAAGGAAACTCACGTGAGAGTTTTGCGAAGCTTTGTGATCAATGAGATGGAGATTGGCTATCTTAGTTAGGCTTCTCCAGGGAAACAGAACCAGTATGATGTCTACACTTATGAAGAGACCGATTATGAGGAATTGACTCACCTGGCTATGGAGGATGGGAAGTCCCATGATCTTCCCTCTGTAGGCTAGAGACCCAGGAAAGCCAGTGGTGTAGTTTAGTCTGAGTCAGAAGGCCTGAAATCAGAGAAACCAATGGTGTCAGTCACAATCTGAGGGCCAGAGAGGATGAGATGCTATGTCCCAGCTCCAGCAAGCAGACGGAAAGTAAAAAGCAAATCCTGCCATCTTTTGTTGTATTCAGACCCTCCCACCCACACTGGGGAGAACAGTCTGTTCTGATTCCACCAATTCAATAGCTAATCTCATCCAGAAACACCCTCAGAGACACCCAGAATGTTTAATCTGGGTACCCCACAGCCAACCAAGTTGACATAAAATCAACCATTCCAGATGCCTTCATTCAAACTTTCTCTCAAGCACTATGTTTCACTGTGCTCCACTCTGCCAGCTGCCTTTGTCTTGAAATTCCTCAAAATTAGAAATGACTCCTCATTCAGCCCTATCTTTCCTCCCACCAGGTGCTGAGAGCAGGGAGGGAAGATGGGTGGCTCAGGCAGGACTGGGGATTGTCTCAGCAGGGAGAGGGGAGAGGAGATCTGGGCTCCTTTCCAGGTGGTGCTAGTGGTAAAGAATCCATTTGCCAATGCAGGAGACATAAGACACTCCGGTTTGATCCCTTGGTCGGGAAGATCCCCTGGAGGAGGGCATGGCAACCCACCCCTGTATTCTTGCCTGGAGAATCCCAAGGACAGAGGAGCCTGGTGGGCTACAGTCCATGGGGTCTCAAAGAGTTGGGCACAACTAAAGTGACTTAGCACGCACACACCTGCCCTAGTAAACTTCCCACCATCAGAACTGTTTCTCTGGATTCCAGTTAACAGACACATTTTGAGGACCCACAATGTGTCAAGCTATGGGTTAGATGCCAGAGATGCTCCAGAGAGAAATTAAACCATTCTTGCCTTCCAAGGGCTTCTGATCCCAGTGGAAGCGACTGGTATGGAGACAGTTACCCACCATGTAAAGGAGGTAAAAATATGTGATTATTAAAGTCAAGAAGGATGAACACCTTCTGGTAAAGGCCTTAAAGACTGAATATCATTTTATAAGAGAAGAGGTAGATGGGAAAAATATTACCAGCTGAGCTGCACTGAGATGGGCCAGTGTTTCTCTCAAGTTAATGACTCCTGGGAAGAGATGAAGGACCCTGGGGTGTTGATTCACTAGTCAGTGCTCAGCTGTTCCCCATCATCACATCCACAAAGGTCAAGGTGGCTTTTATATCCTTCAACTGCCCTCTCTCCCCACCAGCCCATCAATAGGCCTGGTTTGGCAAGAAAGAACTGGGGTACAGCTCAGAGGGGTAATTGTAGGACCGTGAGGGCCAGTATTGGGCACCAGTGGGGAAAGTCATGGCAGGGAGACCCTGGGGTGGGAAGAGGCCTGGGGGGCTGCTGTTGGGTCATCATTTCTCCTTCTCTTGACCTCTTTGTACCCCCCCTTTACCGAACCTGGGATTTAAAAGGCCATTTGGGGCTTCCTTGATACCTCGGATGGTGAAGAATCTGCCTGCAGTGTGGGAGACCCAGGTTCAATTGCTGGACTGGGAAGATCCCCTGGAGAAGGAAATGGCAACCAGCTCCAGTTGCCTGGAATATTCCACAGAGGAGCCTGGCGGGCTACAGTCCATGGGGTTGCAAAGAGTTGGACACGACTGAGTGACTGAGCACATGGATGAACAAAGACAGGGATCCTTGGAATCTAAAGGAGGCAGAACAAATCAGTTCTAAACCTGATTTGCACATTGTCTGGCTCTCCTGCACACTCATTCCTTACCAGACATGGGGTGGGGGCGTGAGGACTGGAGTACTGAGATGAAACAGCCACCTAAAAGCTCCTGGGTTTCTTGGATTTCCCCTTCCCTGTCATTTCTAAGAGGAAAATGGTGAGCTCTGACTTGGGGAAATTCAAGCCAGATTTGTTCTTTTTCCCCAGCACTTGGCTTCTTTGTCCCTCATCTCTGGAGAGGGAGGAAGGGGTGGGGCTGACAGGGGCAGAGAGAGGTGGACAGAGGTGAGGACCAGCCCGCCCCCCCAGGCTTTGAGTAAATGAAAGCAGAGTTGCTGGGACTCCAAGTCCCTCCCTGTATTTTCCCCCTGAAAACAGGGAGGTGGGAAGAGAGGCAGTGCCTCCACTGGGCCCCAGGCATCTTAGGATCAGCGGAAGCAAAGCTGAAAAACTGCAGCCTAGATATTGAGGTAGTGTGTGTGTCTCTGCGACCCCATGGACTGTAGCCCGCCAGGGTCTCCTGGCCATGGGGATGTTCCAGGCAAGAATACTGGAGTGGGTTGCCATGTCCTCCTCCAGGAGATCTTCCCAACCCAGGGATTGAACCCCCGTCTTCTGTGTAGGACTCGGGCTTTAACGCAGGAGGGACTTTAAAGTGTTAGGCTGTACATGCCTTATTTTCAGGCACTGGAAACCCCTCCCCCCTCTCCTCCTTTACCTTTTTGTCCATCTGTCTTTTCCTCCTACCCTGCCTCCACCCCTTTCCTTCTGTTCACAGGCCAGGTGAGAAGGAAGCTGAGGGGCTATTCAGGCTGCAGCTCCCCATCCCCGCCATGACCCTCTCTGGCGTGGTGCCTCCCACATCCTTCCAGGCTCTCTCCCTTTCACCCTCAGCTCCAGGGTGACACCTTTGGGACCTCTCCATCCTCTGCACCCCTTGGCCGGGCCCCCTCTTAGGACCCCACCTGCCTCCTCCCTGTGTCTGAGCCCCACTGTGGACAGGAACGCGCCCAGGGCAGGGGCCTCATCACCTCTGGGTCTCCAGTGGGGAACCTCACCTGTGTGGTTGGAATTCATGGGCAGGCTCACGGCAGAACGTGACCTCCAAGGTCTTCCAGCCAAACCCTCTCTGACCTTGGTGCCCACTGACGCCTCCCACGGAGGAGAAACCCAAAGAGAGGCTGTCTGGGCCTCGACCCCTCCTCCCCCAGCTCCCTCTGTGCCTGCCCCCTCCTCGCTTACCTCCATGGTCCAGCCTTTCTCTTCCCGCCTGAACCCCTGAAGCCTCTCCTGTCTGGCGCCAGTAGGCGGAGGGCTGGGCGTGGGTGATGTTTGGCAGGGCCTGGCTCCTCCACGGCCCTCTCCAAGGGCCAATGAGAGGTGTTAGTGTCAGAAAAATATTGCAGTCATGCTCACCCCGCGGCCTCGGGCCCTCCACCACGCTCCGAGCATCATCCACCGGCTGCAAATGGGCGGCCCGCGGAGGTAATGAGTTACACATGCGACGCCTGCAGCCAGGCCGCTTGCTGAATGTAGGGTCCGAACTCCCTGTTCCTGCGTCCCTGCCCCATAAAATTACATTATTCTCCTCGGGGAACCCCCACGTCTACTTTCTCAGCCATCAACCCTCCTCAGTTCATACGGCGTAGCTGAGGGCTGGCAGGCAGCCGCCCAAGGGTGGGAGTGGATTTCCAGGGAGGCCCCCAGCTATCTTGGTCCCGCCCCCTCCACAGGTTGGAGAATCCGGCACCCAGGCCGGAGAGCAGAGATGTTAACTCGTGCGGTGCCGCGGTGCGCTCAGCTCCGTGCGCGCTGACTCCGGCTGTGCTCACTGGGGCTGGTGGGCAGGTGCGATCCTGGGTGTCTCTGGCCCCTTTCTTTCCACAAGAGGGAGGGACAGCCAGGGAAGGTGCCAAGAGCCTGGAGAGTGAACTTGGCCCAGCCTAGGATCTGTGCAGTGTGTCTTCCGTTGCCCGTCCACGTCCACCCCCTGCCACTCAGCTATCTGCCTTGTGGGGAGCCACCGCAGCATGGAAGATGGGAGATTGGTGTGTTTATTTCCCAGATCCTGTCCTATGGGGTCACCTTGGGCTGCTGTGTCCTTCCGCCTGAGTTCACAGCTCCTTGTAACCACGCTCTCCACGTGGCTTTCTGCTTCCAGGCTCCAGAAAGTGCAGCCCTGGTGGGCTCTGAGAGCCCAGGACATAAGCCTGAGGACACCACTCTGGCTCTTGTGGGCGTCTCACACCCTTGGCTACACCTTTGCACATATTCCCTTTTTAAAATCCTGTGACATTCTCTGATTTGAGCGGGCTGTCTGCCTCACTGGGGTCCTGACACCCTCATCCTCAGTGTTCCCATCTGCAAAATGGGAATAATGTTACTCAGCTCTTGGGACCTTGGAGGAATCAGGTTATACAACCTGAATGAAGCACTTCGGACCTAGTACACCCTCAGTACACAGATACTTCACCTCCTTGCCCTTTGGGGAGTCCCCTGAACACCTTGGGGAAGTGGAGAGGATGGGGGAGACAGAGAGGTCAGGAGCAGCGGCTGTCACCCAGGGTCTCCCAGGAAGCACCCATGCCACTTCTCAGAGACCCCCGGCCCAAACAGTGTTTTAAGGTTGGTTCCTCCCTTTTCTTAAAGAAAGCAGCGTTTGGGTAGTGGGCTTCCCCATGAAGCCTAGATACTCAAGGAAACCGAGCAATTTCTTTTAGTCCTATTCTCCAAATAGTAGAATCTGTAAGGAATATTCTGGGTCCCCAGGGCAGCTGGTTCTGTGGCAAGTCTGTGTCTGTCCACTCCCCACCTCTGTCAGAGTCACTAGGTCCCTGAGGTTGCCTACCGGAAGAGTTAGGGGTGTGTTTCATGGTCGCTGGTGGAAGCTGGCTTTGCTTCAGACCCACGGCCTTGCTCGCCCTGGGTACCTGGGGGCACATATAACATCTCTAACATCCATAGTAGTCTGCCTCATCCATTACAGGGATGGCCTTGCAGGGCGGCAAGAAGCACTGGCCCTGGAGTCCCATGGACTGGGCTCCATGTCAGGCTCTGACACTTGCAGCCTGTGTAATCCTGTTCGGGGGCTTCCCATGTATCTCAGGAGTAAAGAATTCACCTCCCAAGGCGGGAGGTGCAGGAGACGTGGGTTCGATCCCTAGGACAGGAAGATCCCCTGGAGGAGGACATGGCAACTCACTGTAGTATTCTTGCCTGGAGAATTCCATAGACAGAGGAGCCTGGTGGGCTACAGTCCATGGGGTTGCAAAGAGTTGGACACGACTGAGCACACAGCATGCAACCCTGTTTGAGTTCTTAGCTCCCTCTCCTCTGTACAATAGAATAATAATGGCTCAAGACTCAGGGTTCTTGCCAAGAGACATGAGTTATCCCACATTTAGTCCTTGCAGTGCCTGGTGTATGCTGAGTGCTCCTAACTATTAGAACTTAGATCGAGTGTTGTCGCAGCCTTTCTGTCTGCCTGGGTCCACCCTGAGGCCCACCCAAGGCGCTCCAGTTCCTCCTCATGCTCTATTTTCAGTCTTCAGGACAGAGAGCTTCCTCTCTTCCTCGTTCTAGGTTTATCTGGGGTTGATTCCTGGTGTCAGATAACAAGCAGTGTGATGGATGCCTCCTGGCTTTTCTGCATGTCTTTCCCGGGCCATCGACCTGGCCTCCCTGGCCCCTGTCAGCCTGTCCATCCACAGTCATGCTGAACTGTGGGTACGTTCCCTCTGGCTGGCACTGCATGCCTTGGACTCATCCAAATGTCCCAGTACCCAGCGCTGTGTCTTGCCCATAGAAGGTATCTTTACTTGCTGAATGGCCAACCACATCTTTGTTCACCAAGCGCAGAAGCACCAGGATAAAGGAGGGCTGAGAGAGTTGAGTTTAAGACATAAGGAACTGGGACTTAAATCATCCAAAGAGGACAGGGTTTTATAGTGCTGCTGATGCAAACAGAAGTGAAAGATCTTGGGTCCTGCCTTCAAGGGGCTCAAAGTCCCCAGAAGAATTCGCCTGCCAAGACGGAAACGCACTGACTGCTGACAGACCCTGCCTCACAGTGTGATTCATTCTCTAATGGAAGTGCAGTTAGAGGGGAGAATTTCACAGTCTACCTAGGGGAGAGAGGAAGTTCTCCTGTGACATAGGAGTGTGGAGGTGTAGACAGGAGCAGTTTTGGAAAGGCAGTAGGGTTCACGGTTAGTAGGTCCTGGTGAGATCAGGGAAGCCTGAGGGGATGGAGAGCACCGGGAAGACGGGAGGGGCAGCTCTCACTTGGGATGTGTGAAGTCGGGATTAAGAAAGGGCCTCG
The DNA here is from genome assembly GCF_029378745.1 of Bos indicus. NCBI lineage: Eukaryota > Metazoa > Chordata > Mammalia > Artiodactyla > Bovidae > Bos > Bos indicus. Next base: position 10,648,596 of record NC_091767.1, read on the forward strand.
CTTATTGGTAGAGCCAATCAGAGTCTAGTGTGAGCCACATGAGCGATTCTAAATTTTCTAGTACCCACACAAAAAGATACATCTGAAAAAAATTTAAATACAGGAACATATTTAATTTAACCCAATATATTCAAAATAGTTGGTTGGGCTTCTCAGGTGGTGTTAGTGGTAAAGAACCTGCCTGCCAATGCAGGACATGTAAGAGACATGGGTTCAATCCCTGGGTTGGGAAGATCTCCCGGAGGAAGGCATGGCAACCCACTCCAGTATTCTTGCCTGAAGAATCCCATGGACAGAGGAGCCTAGTGGGTTAGGTCCATAGGACTGCAAAGAGTCAGACATGACTGAAACAACTTAGCACGCAGCACACATTCAAAATATTATCATTTTGATTTGTAATCAGTGTAAAAGTGATGGAGATATTTGTATCTTCTTACTCAGGCTGAGCCTTCAAAATCCAGTGTGCATTTTTGCATTCCAAGCCTGTCTTATCTTTGGCCACATTTCAAGTGGGTCAGAAAAGATGTGACATCAGAAGAGAAAGAGTCAGAAGTGGAGGTTGAGAGACAGCAACAGTGATTGCAGAGAGGGGTAGGGGAGCAGTGTGCTTTAGCAATGAGGAAAAAGTGTACAGTTGTGTGATGTGGAAGCTGGGGCTTTTAGGAAGAAGAGAGAGAAGGTTCTGGAAGTAACAATGAGGAGCAAAGAAAAACACCCCCTGCACCTTTAGGTTGGTTGCATGAGCATAGGAAACAGAAATCTACACTTAAGAGAAGCAGGTTTCAGTTGAAACAAGGAAAAAAAAAAAAAAATCTTCCAAGCAGAGGTTGGGGGAATCAGGAATTTTTCAGATGACTGGCTGTGAGGTCTGGGGCCATAGTGGGAAGTTTTCAGCAGACTGGGAGGGAGATGTTAAGGAGGATAAACAGGGCTGCCTGGGGATTACAGTGGGTGATGGGGAGCCCTGGGGCTTCATGGAGCTGGTAGAAGCCAGGACCAAGGCTGGGATGCTGGTCTTGTGGCAGAGCTGCTGGCAAAGCTGAATGTTGGTGATGGGGGTCTTGGCAGGAGTGCAGAGTCCTAGAACTCCAGCACCCCCTCCCTGGTGTGTGGGCCGGGGGAGGGAGGGGTCTTGTCCTGGAGCACCAGGAGCCCTGGAGATCATTTTGGCCTTTGTGGAGGCAGGGAGATGGGGGGAGGCCAGGGCAGGTGATGGGAGGATGGCAGGGTCCAGTAGAAGTGATGATGCAGTGTGATATGTGCAAACTACCCCAGTGCAATGGCTCCCCTTGATGGAGCTCGTGGCACAGGCAGGCACTGTGCCTGCGGCTTCGATACACCGTCTGCATTAAACCTCAGGTTGTATTATTAGTCCTCGTGGCACAGGCAGGCACTGTGCCTGGGGCTTCAATACACCGTCTGCATTAAACCTCAGGTTGTATTATTAGTCCCAGTTTGTCAATAAAAAGATGACGTCTTAGATGAAGTTAATTGCCCAAAGTCACCCAGCTAGTCAGAGGCAAAGCCTGGATTCCAGTCCACAGCTGCCTGATCCTTAAAATCCTGCCCCTCAGCACAGCTCACCTGGTTCACTGCAGTTCCAGGAGTCAGAGACCCTGTGCATTTAAGAACCAGGCTGCTTGTGGTGAAGGGCTCTGAGCGGATTCTTGGGAGTTTCAGAGGTGGAGCTGTCCTGGGTTATGACATAGCTAGGGCAGGGCCGTGGGAATAAATGGCTGTGATGCAGGAGACAGATGGGATGAATTATTCTAAAAGGTGCCGCTGGCAAGAAATAGATATAAACCCAAATAGGTTTGGACAAGAGCATAAGGACGGAGTCTTAAGTGGCTTTGGCGGGAAGCCTGGGACAGTAACCTCTATGGATATTAGGTCAGAAAAATGCCCCTCCCTCCCTCTTCACTACACCATCTCCTGGGGCTTCTGGAGTCCAACCTGCCCATGCAGAGTTCAGCAGGAGGATTGGGAAGACATAAATCCAGCCATGACGAGGGGGCCCAAAGAGGTAGGGTTGGCGGGGACCCTGCCCTGCAGACACATATGCTGGCTAACCTAAGATCCAGCCACAGAGCTGGTGGGGACCTGTGATGGTCCCAGCCTTCTGCTTGGCGTCCTGAAGCCCACCTGCTCCCTGATGCCTTCCCACTTCCAGTTATCTGGCTTGAGGTTGAGTTCAAGTCAGGATAACCAAGATGTTCACAGCGGGCAGAAGAAACCCTGTCTTTAGGAAATCTTGTTAAAAGAGTCTATCACACAGAGTGAAATAAGTCAGAAAGACAAATATCGTATATTAACCCATATATGTGAAATCCAGAAAAATGGTAAAGTTGAATTTATTTGCAGGGCAGGAATAGAGACACAGACGTAGAGAATGGACTTATGGAGAGGGTGGGAGAGATTGAGATAGTAGCATTGACATTAATATATACACTTGGAATTCTCCAGGCAAGAATGCTGGAGTGGGTTGCCATTCCCTTCTCCAGGGGATCTTCCCGACCCAGGAATCAAACCTAGGTCTCCCATCTGCAGGCAAATTTTTTACTGTCTGAGCCACCAGGGAAGCCCCTAATACGTATGCTATCATGTGTAAAATAGATAGCTAGTGGGAACCTGCTGTATAGCACAGGGAGCTCAGCTCGATGCTCTATGATGTCCTAGAGCAGTGGGATGGGGGTGGGTGGGAGGGAGACTCAACAGGGAGGGGATATATGTATATATACATATAACTGATGCACTTTGTTGTACAGCAGAAACAAACCCAACATTGTAAAGCAATTGTATTCCAATTAAAAATAAGAGAGAGAGGCAGCTCCAGGGACGGGGCTGGCTCTAATCTCGGAGATGCAACAGTGAGTGGTAGCGTGAAGCAAGATATTAATTTCTCTTCCTGGGAATTGAACCTGGGTAGCCTGGATGGAAACCAGGAATTCTAGCCATCAGATTAGCAAGGACTAGAGGCTAGAAGCTGTTTTTCCTGGATCTTTGCCACCAGTGAAAAATGCATTTATCCTGGAGGCAGAAACTGTAACCTGCCTGCCTGCTAAGTTGCTCAGTCGTGTCTGACTCTTTACCACCCTGTGGACTGTGGCCCACCAGGCTCCTCTGTCCGTGGGATTCTCCAGGCAAGAATATTGGAGTAGGTTGCCAGCCTCCTCCAGGGAATCTTCCCCACCCAGGAATCGAACCCACGTCTCTTACATCGCCTGCATTGGCAGGCAGGTTCTTTACCACTGGCACCACCTGAGAAGCTCTAGAAACTGTAAATGCAGGTATGAAGTTTATTATTAGAGACATAGCACACCAGCAAGTGGGAGAGAACATAGGACAATGGCTTGTTTAGTTAAGAGGCAAGAAGCAAGGCAGAGATGCACTCGGAGAGAGAAAGGGTGTGGGGGTCCCCCTGGTGAGAAGGAGCCCAGTAAGGAGGCAGTTAAGTCATTTATACAGGGCAATTCTTCCGGGTCTTTGTCTTCCTTTAGGCCGATTATCTGGCTTCTTTTTCCACACCTGACCTACCCTAGGACACTCCCTGGGTGCACACATACCCCTCAGGCAAGATGCATCTCGAAGTGAAGGCTTCTAAGAGGAGTAAGACTCATTATGACCTGGTGTTATCCCTTGACTGTTGACCCACAAGGAGCCTTTCTGCACAAGTATAATGTCTCCCTTCTCCCAAAAGAGGAGGGAGCAAAAAATCCTTTAATCCTTTACTCACTCAGGGTTTTGCCGCTCTTTGTCCCTGCCACGACTATTACCTTGACTTTTGCCATGACTGTCACCTCAACGTGTTTACAAGAGACAAAGCCTGGCTATCTACCCTGTTTCTGTTGTTACTTCCATTTCGGAGGGCAAACAGGAGGCTGATTGTAAATGCCTTAACTGGAGCCCACCCAGCTCAAGAAATGCTGACAGTTGTTAAGTATCCAGCCTGAAGATCACTTCTTCCTTCCCCATGAAATGCAAACAGGAGGCCAGTTGTAAATGTCTAACCTGGAGCCCTTCTATTTCCTACATCAGCTCGGGTCTCCTCTCCTGGCACTCAGTGCAGGTTAGTTTCCATCATCCGTGGTCACCTTGGGGAGCACAGGGAATCCAACCAGTGGAGGAGGGAGTTGGAAGATAGACAGTGCCAGGGACAGGGGGCAGAGGGCAGCAGTCAGGTCGTGAGGTGCAGACTGAAGAGAATACTGAGCGTAAGGGGAGACCAGGCAAGCTTCCTGTCTGCAGCTTGCAGGAACCCTTTGGTTTCCGCTTGCCCTGCTCTCCTCATATGTTGATTCATTCAGCACTCTTCACTTTTTTTATTTTTCAAACTTTTATTTTGCATTGGGGTATAGCGGGTAGCTCAGTGATGAAGCATCTGCCTGACAATGCAGAAGATGCGCGTTCAATCCCTGGGTCTGGAAGATCCCTTGGAGGAGACCATGGCAACCCACTCCAGTATTCTTGCCTGGAAAATTCCATGGATGGAGGAGCCTGGTGGGCTACAGACCATAGGATTGCAGAGTCAGACATAACTAAATGATTGAGCATGAAATAGTCAGTTTTTAACAAACAACGTTGTGACAGTTTCAAATGAACGAGGAAGAACATATCCATTCTCCCCGAAACTCCCCTCCCATCCAGTCTGCCACATCAGACTGAGCAGAGTTCCCTGGAGCACTGTTCACCGTGAACAGCATCTCGGAAAATGATCTTATAGTTTGTCTACAAGTAACAGTGAGCTTGATCTTGTCCCTTTGCCAGATAAGTTCTATCTTGGCATCTTAGTTCTCTGGCCCTTTTCTGACCTCAGTGTACTCTGCCAGATGTACGAATTCACTCCTTCCTTCTGGAGCTGGAAGGATGAAGTCCTTCCCGATGTCCAAACCTGGATGAAAGATGATGTCCCAACCCTAAGGGCGGCTATTAAAATGTAAATGTGACATCTGAAGTATTCTAAGCATTTCCAGGACATCCAAGGGGAGCTGCCTTTTGTGTGTAGGTTTATGGGGCTGGGGATGGGGGCCTCTGAAGGATGCTGACAGGCTAAAGGTGAAAAGGACACTGTCACGCCAGGGGGTGGAAGAAAAACCAGCCTTCCAGGAACCTCAGCTTATGGGGTATGTCCTTTCCCTGCCCTCTGTGAATGGCCTTCCTGCTAAAGGCATTTTGTTTTGTGATCAGGAATATAAAAATGGTTGTTCTGGTTAAGTTTTCAAAGCCCAAAGTTATTTCTGGATAGTTTAGACCCTAGGGGGCTTCCTTGGTGTTTCAGATGGTAAAGAATCTGCCTGCAATGCAGGAGACCTAGGTTCAATCCCTGGTTTGGGAAGATCCCCCGGAGAAGGGAATGGCAACCCATTCCAGTATTCTTACCTGGAGAATTCCATGGACAGAGGAGCCTGGCAGGCTACAGTCCATGGGGTCGCAGAAGAGTTGGACACAACTGAGTGACTGAACAACAACAATTAAAAATACAGTGAAAAATAAAAGAAACAGCACAATACCTGGATACAAAGATGAATTGTGTGCAGAGAGGAAGCTGTTTCTTATCCCAAGGCCCCAAGATGTCAAAGTATCAAACACAGAAACTAGAAGACACATTTTTAATTTAATTTTGTTTGTTTTTAAGTTGGCTGTGTTGGGTCTTAGTTGTGGCACATGCCCCTTGGCATGTGAACTGTTAGTTCCCCTACCAGGGATCGAACCCACATCCCTGCATTGGAAGGTGAAGTCTTAAGCACTCGACCACCAGGGAAGTCCCTGAATACATGGTTATTGCAAAAGCCTAAACAATGGCTTGGAGGGCCCAGTGTATCTGTGTTCGTTTACTAGACTCTCTTATCTATGCACAGCCAACAAATGTTGATTGAGTATCTACTACATGCCAGGACCTGGGGGATCCAGAGATGAATCAGGGATCTCACAGACCCTGCCGTCTCGGAGCTGACTTAGGACAAATCTGTGTTTTCATTCATTGATTGATGAGTGTGATTCTGTTCCCATTATTGGCTATCTGATCATTGGCCATCTGCCAGTGAAGCTCTATACATGACAACCGTTGGTTCCAGCCCTTACCAGGGGGCAAAGGTTCAGTGGGTCTGAGGACAGTCATCTTTGCTCAGACCCAATAAACTTCCTTCAGTGGCCCAGTCTCTACTGCTTCCTGTGCGGAGGCCAGAGCGGGGATGCTTCGAGCCTGGAGGCCTCAGAGATGGTTCCAGTTCAATTCCATACAGGTGATATGGGCTGTGGCCTTAGGCTTCCTGTCTTTAAAACCAGATCCCCAAGCACCTACATGTCCATCGACAGAGGGATGGATAAAGAAGCTGTGGAACATGTATATAATGGAATATTCAATTCAGTTCAGTTCAGTTCAGTCGCTCAGTCGTGTCCGACTCTTTGCGACCCCATGAATCGCAGCACGCCAGGCCTCCCTGTCTATCACCAACTCCCGGAGTTCACTCAGACTCAAGTCCATTGAGTGAGTGATGCCATCCACCCATCTCATCCTCTGTCGTCCCCTTCTCCTCCTGCCCCCAATCCCTCCCAGCATCAGGGTCTTTTCCAATGAGTCAGCTCTCGCATGAGGTGGCCAAAGTACTGGAGTTTCAGCTTTAGCATCAGTGATTCCAATGAACATCCAAGACTGATCTCCTTTAGATTGGACTGGTTGGATCTCCTTGTGGTCCAAGGGACTCTCAAGGGTCTTCTCCAAGACCACAGTTCAAAAGCATCAATTCTTCAGCCCTCAGCTTTCTTCACAGTCCAACTCTCACATCCATACATGACCACTGGAAAAACCATAGCCTTGACTAGATGGACCTTTGTTGGCAAAGTAATGTCTCTGCTTTTGAATATGCTATCTAGGTTGGTCATAACTTTCCTTCCAAGGAGTAATCGTCTTTTGATTTCATGGCTGCAGTCACCATCTGCAGTGATTTTGGAGCCCCCCAAAATAGTCTGACACTGTTTCCACTGTTTCCCCATCTATTTCCCATGAAGTGATGGGACCAGATGCCATGATCTTAGTTTTCTGAATATTACTCAGCCATAAAACATTATACGTCTGAGTCAATTCTAGTGAGAGGGATGAACCTATATCTTGTTATACAGAGTCAAGTCAGAAACAGAAAAACAAGCATCGTATATTAACAAGCATCGTATATTAACACATCGTATGTATGGAACGCAGAAAAATGGTACAGATGAACCTATTTGCAGGGAAGGAACGGAAGCGCAGAGGCAGATAACAGACTTGTGGACACAGTGGGGAAGAGGAGGGTGGGATGAACAGAGAGAGTGGCATTAAAATGAATGCATTACCATATGTAAAACAGATAGCTAGTGTGGGAAGTTGCTACCTAACAGAGGGAGCTCAACTCAGTGCTCTGTGATGACCTGGGGGTGGGAAGGAGGTTCAAGGGGGAGGGGACATATGTATACATAGAGCTGAAACTAACACAACATAGTAAAGAAGTTGTCTTCCAATTAAAATGAAACAGAACACCCCCCTCCCCACCCCCACCAGATACTTAAATGGCCCTTCCAACTCAACTTTCCAACTCAACTGGTGGCAAGAGTTGGGGCAGTGAGACGGGTGGGGGTGGGATATTTAAGGTAACCATTCCTGCCCCGAGGACTCACCGATTCTTCAGACCAAGGCAGACCAGGGCAGGGGCTGGATGTTGCTCCAGCAGCCAGGAAAGAGTAATGATTTAAGTGTGGAAATAGCTGAGCCCTGGCCTCCACGTTGCAAATACATCATCAGATGATTTATTTCCTCTGATGAGATGCCAGGAGAGGAATTGGGAATCTTTTTGAGAGGGATTCCAGGGTCACTCCACTGGAGGAGCGTTTCTGGCCCCACTTTAGACCGAACCCTGAGCCCACTGTTGTTATATATATATACACATATAAGTTTATTTATTTATTTTCGGCTGTGCTGAGCCTTCTGGGGCTACTCATTGCAGTGGCTTCTCTTGTTGCAGAGCAGGGACTCCAGGTGCTTGGGCTTCAGTAGTTACAGCTCCCAGGCTCTACAGCACAGGCTCAGCAGCTGTGGTGCACAGGCTTAGTTGCTCTGTGGCTTGTGGGATCTTCCTGGATTGTGGATTGAACCCATGTCTCTGCATTGGCTGGTGGATTCTTTACCACTGAGCCACCAGGGAGCCCCAACCCTCACCTTCACTCCCTTTGTTGTTTTGGGTCTCTCTGCATTGACACAGCCTTCCTTCCAATCCACGTACTGCCCATGTTGGATAAGAGTACAGGCATCTCCCCTGAGCCCCAGGACCTCATTCTTTTCCTAGCCCCTCCCCTCCTCCTGGGTTGCGGTGACCAGCCAGCTTACCTTGACTGCCCTCTGTCCCCTCCCACCTGGCTTTCTCTCCCAGTCCCTCAGCCCTGGTTGCAAAATTATATGCACATCAGCCAGTCTCTTCCCACTGCTGCAAAATAAGCACACAAGCCCCTGATTGTTCTCAAAAATTTTCATGCAGAGTAACTTGAGAAACAGATAGGGCCGGAGAAAAATAACAAATATTGCAAGGAAGTTACAAAATACCTCTACGAGTACTTGAAGAAACTGTCCTAGGTCATCATAACATCTAAATTGAATTAGCTCCACCCTCCCTCCCTCTCCCTTTCTTAGAAATGGGATCCCATCTGATCACACGGAATACTGTATTTTCCTTTGTCTCTCGCCCTCACAGGGCTGTCTGCCTCGAAGACTCAGGTGTGAGGGCCAGTGGGCCAGTTGGTGCTGGGTGCTCACCCGGACCCCACTGGTGGTGTGGGACCCTCCCAGACTCAGGTCCAATGAAACTGCTCTGTCAGGTCCTCGCCTCACACCCTCCTTTATTGAGGGAAAGTAAACAGAGGTCCCCGTGAAAGCCAGAAAGCCGTGGCGGTTTCAAAGACAGAGGTCATTTGGGGCTCTCTATTACAATGAACAATGTGGGTGATGAGTAACCAAGTGAGTATGATGAAATCAGCCTTGGGTGGGTTTAACAAGATCCTTTGATGAAATGAGTGCCAAGGTCCCTCCCAGCCATAAAAACCTTATCTCCACCTGCTGTGTAGGAGCTGTGGGACCACAGAGAACAAAAAAGAAACAGGCTGTTTGTTGTGTGTTCCTGTGCTCTGCCGCTTTAGTCGGGTCTGACTCTGCGCCCCATGGACTGCAGCCCTCCAGGCTCCTCTGTCCGTGGGATTCTCCAGGCAAGAATGCTGGAGTGGGTTGCTGTGCCCTCCTCCAGGGGATCTTCCTGACCCAGGGATTGAACCTGTATCTCCTGCATTGCAGGCAGGTTCTTTACCCACTGAGCCACCTGTCTGTTGTTGCTGAAACTCAAGTAGGTGTCAGTTGAATCATTTCATTCTGTTTTATTTTATTTTTTAATATTATTTAGACTCAGATTCTTTGGGAAGAAGTTAATACCCACTTTTTTTCTGTTTTTTTTTAATTTAAATATATATTAAAAAATTTACAATGTTATGTTGGTTTCTGCCATACAGTAATGCAAATAATACCCACTTTTGGTCAAATGCAATTTGTGAGTATTTTTTCAAATGGGAGGCAAATAAATTCAAAATAACTCCCCAAATGCCTTAAAATTATAGTTAAGAAATTGAAAAATCAAGGACTTCCCTTGTGATCCAGTGGTTAAGACTTTGCCTTCCAATGCAGGGGGCATGCATTCAATCCATGATTGGGGGAACTAAGATCCCATATGCCCCATGACCAAAAAGCCAAAACATAAAACACAAAAAATATTGTTAACAAATTCAGTCAAGACTTAAAAAAATGGTCCACAGCAAACAAAATCTTACAAGAAAAAAAAAAAAGATACTGAACAATCAGTTTTGCAAAGAAAGGCTAAATTGATGCAGGGGCTGCCTCAGCGTGCTTTCTCAGGCTCTCCCAGCCAGTATGAACAGAGGCAGGCTTTGAACCAGCCTGCTCAGAGCCCCATACCCATGTTTGTACGCCTGAGAGTGTCAGGAACCCTCACCTGCCTAATACAATACATCCTCCAGGAAACAAAGGCCCTGTGGTTCCGGGGCTCCCATTGACATTGGGAGACCACCTCCAGACTCTTCCTCAGCTCAACTGTTTGGGGCTGAGTAGTTTTCAGATAAATTTTCCTTTTCTGTTCTTTAACCTTTGCTCCTAATCACCTCCCTGCCCTAAGCAGACAGTATTTTAACAAAAGCTCTTTAGGGTGTCCTCTTGTTCCCATGATTAAAAGGAATGCTTTACAATTTTAACCTCAGGGAATAATAAATAGTTTTAGGCAACCCCCTTTTGTGTGTATCCTGTTAAAGAGAAATCAAAGTTTTAAAATGAAGCTCTGATAATAGTGAGACTTCATTGATTTTCCAAAAATATGTCTTCATGTTGTTTTGATAATGACAAATGCCTTACTTCAGAACTGGGTACCTGTTGCCATAGATATGTGATTTCATCATTGAATTGGAATTAAGACATCCAGGGGAACAGCTCAGGCTTCTAGATATCTAAGAAGAGCCATGCCTGATGATGCTACTCAGCCAGGATTAAGTGTCAATTCAGTTCCAATGAATTTCTCCCACAATTCACCTCTATAAGCACTAAGTAGCAATTCCAAATCATGGGTGAATAAGGAAAGCCAAGATTTTATTTTTTGGGACCAAAATTTTGCTCAAAAAATATCTTTTGCAGCCAACAGAAATGTGTCAACTATTTGCATACAGTAACTTTGAGAACCAGTCTTTGCACCAAAAATAAATGGATTACACATGTCTTTGTTCTTGCAAAGAAACTTATTGCGATGGTTCTGCTGTGTGCTGATTGATGGATAGGGAGATGAGTGAGTCTCAGGACACCTTTGGGAGACAAAAATGGAAATCAACAATTGTGAATAATGAGATTAGTACCAAAGCTAAGGGCAAGGTTCTGATATGGTTATTTCAGTGGCACTTAACTTCAACATTCTACCTTCTGGATTATTATCTTGAACATACAAAAAAGTTTTGTTTTGCTTCTCCATAAGAGAAGTCTTCTGTGAAGTACATCAAAATTCTTCCCCCCACAACTTTCATTGAACTGTGATTTAATTACTTTTACTAACATCAGTGACTCTCAGAATATGACTATATGCAAGACAGCAGTATTCAAAGTGATCTATGGGTGTGAATTTGCTGTTTTAATAATTAGATATGTCCACTGAGTCGGTGATGCCATCCAACCATCTCATCCTCTGTCATCCCCTTCTCTTGCCCTCAATCTTTCCCAGGTTCAGAGTCTTTTCAAATGAGTCAGCTCTTCACATCAGGTGGCCAAAGTACTGGAGTTTCAGCTTCAACATTAGTCCTTCCAATGAATACCCAGGACTGATCTCCTTTAGGATGGACTTCTTGGATCTCCTTGCAGTCCAAGGGACTCTCAAGACTCTTCTCCAACACCACAGTTCAAAAGCGTCAATTCTTTGGCACTCAGCTTTCTTTATAGTCCAACTCTCACATCCATACATGACCACTGGAAAAACCATGGCCTTGACTAGATGGACCTTTGTTGGCAAAGTAATGTCTCTGCTTTTGAATATGCTGTCTAGGTTGGTTATAACTTTCCTTCCAAGGAGTAAGTGTCTTTTAATTTCATGGCTGCAATCACCATCTGCAGTGATTTTGGAGCCCAGAAAAATAAAGTCAGCCACTGTTTCCACTGTTTCCTCATCTATTTGCTATGAAGTGATGGGACCAGATGCCATGATCTTAGTTTTCTGAACGTTGAGCTTTAAGCCAACTTTTTCACTCTCTTCTTTCACTTTCATCAAGAGGCTCTTTAGTTCTTCTTCACTTTCTGCCATAAGGGTGGTGTCATCTGCATATCTGAGGTTATTGATATTTCTCCATTAGTAATAGTGTAATAGGAAGACACTAATTTTTCCACTTATGAAGATGATAGAAAACTCCCTTCTTACATAAATTTCAGTTTAAAAAAAGTGGAATGAGGGCTTCCCTGGTGGTCCAGTAGTTAAGAATCCATCTTGCGATGCAAAGGTCACTGGTTCGACCCCTAATCGGAAAGATCCCACATGCCCAAGGCAGCTAAGCCCAGGAGTCACAGCTACTGAAGCCAGGGCGTCTAGAGCCTGTGCTCCAAAACAAGAAAAGCCACTGCAGTGAGAATCCCACACACCACAACAGAGTCGCTCCCATCTGCTGCAACTAGAGAAAGCCCCCATGCAGCAACAGAGACTCACAACAGCCAATAAATAAATTTTTAAAAATGGGGCTTCCCTGGTGACTCACATGGTAAACAATCTGCCTGTAATTCGGGAGACCCAAGTTTGATCCCTGCATTGGGAAGATCCCCTGAAGAAGGGAATGGCAACTCACTCCAGTGTTCTTTCGTAGAGAATCCCCATGGACAGAGGAGCCTGGAAAGCTACAGTGCATGGGGTCTCAAAGAGTCAGACACGACTGAGTGACTAACACACACACACAATAGAGAAAGAAAATAATAGCCCAGGAATACTCAGCTCTGGCAAAATGGTGCAGGCTTTATGTGGATGTGGTGTGTAGAGTCTGAGAAACCATCCACTGACTGCTTCCAGCCAGCCATCAGGAAGCATGACTCCCCACTGAGATAAACAACTCTCCCAGCCTGGCATGCAGAACCCATTCTGCACATCACTTGGTACTTATTTTTGAGTTGTTGTTTGCTGTTTTGAAGCCACGGTCTTCTCTAAGGCTCTTGAGCCTCCTTCTCTTGGCTCCTTGATCTCCTGAGATGACACCCTCCTTTCTGAAGGCCATCGAGAGGTGAAAAACTTTTCCCTTGATTCTCCTAGACCTTGGAAGAGCTTTTGCTTTGTTTTGGTGGTGCCCTTCTCTCTCTAGATCTGGTTTTGTGTGTGACCAAACAACTATGTTTAATAACTAACAGCTTTGTCTGGTACGTTCCTCAGAACTGTTCTCATGTGGAGGAAGAAAGTTTTCAGTTTTCTTCTTAAAGTTATATGCTCAGTCGCTCAGTCATGTCCAACTCTTTGTGACCCCATGGACCATAGCCCACAAGGCTCCACTGTCCATGGGATTCTCCAGGCAAGAATACTGGAGTGGGTTGTCATTTCCTGCTCCCGGGGATCTTCTGACCCAGGCATCGAACCCTCTTCTCCTGTGTCATCTGCCTTGGCTGGTAGATTCTTTGCCACTGAGCCACCTGGGAAGCCCCTATTCTTAAAGATGCTTACTCCTTGGAAGGAAAGTTATGACCAACCTAGATAGCATATTCAAAAGCAGAGACATTACTTTGCCAACAAAGGTCCATCTAGTCAGGGCTATGGTTTTTCCTGTGGTCATGTATGGATGTGAGAGTTGGACTGTGAAGAAGGCTGAGCGCCAAAGAATTGATGCTTTTGAACTGTGGTGTTGGAGAAGAGTCTTGAGAGTCCCTTGGACTGCAAGGAAATCCAACCAGTCCATTCTGAAGGAGATCAGCCCTGAGATTTCTTTGGAAGGAATGATGCTAAAGCTGAAACTCCAGTACTTTGGCCTGACTCATTGGAAAAGACTGATGCTGGGAGGGATTGGGGACAAGAGGAGAAGGGGATGACAGAAGATGAGATGGCTGGATGGCATCACCGACTCGATGGACATGAGTCTGGGTGAACTCCAGGAGTTGGTGATGGACAGGGAGGCCTGTCGTGCTACGATTCATGGGGTCGCAAAAAGTCGGACACGACTGATTGACTGATCTGATCTGATCTGATAAACCTATATCTTAAAGTCATAGTTTTCAAATTTACAAATAAGATGATCAAGCTAGAGAAAAAGAGTAAATTTCAGCCATCTATGAAGGCCTGGGCTTCAAAGCCTTGAGTTACTGCTCCTCCAGCAGACCCTGGGATGAGCTGCTGACACAAAGAATCATTGCCTCTGCAGTACCACACTTGGCTTGTGCCTTATCACCCCACTATACTACTTTATTCCACCTCTGCAATAGTTATCTGTTTATACATCTTCTTCCCCTCAGATGTGAGCATCTGAAAGGCAGTGATTGTATCTTCATCTCTCATTCAGCACGTTTTCTGAATGCCTGCTATATGCCTGTGCTGGTTTAGGAACTGAAAAGTTGGACATAAATGATGCTGACAAAAATCCTTCCCTCAAGCAGCTGCTGTCTTTGTGTTTCCCACTGTCTATCATAGTGTATTAGTTATCTACTGCTGTGGAACAAATTACCCCAAACCTTAGCAGCTTAAAGCAATAAAAATTTCTTGTCTCACTCTGTTTCTGAGAAAGCCATGGGGGTGAAAGGACATCTAAGATTTTTTTTTTCAGATCCAAAATGTTGCTCAGAAATATGTGTATATACATATTTATAATCCCATATATTTAATTTATATATGTATAATCCTATCTGGCAGAAGTCTGGGAGCAACTTAGCTGGGTTGTCCTGGCTCTGGGTTTCTCATGAGACTGCTGTCGAGATCTCAGCCAGAGTGTAGTCATCTGATGTCTTGATTTGGCTGGAGAAACTGCTTCCAGACTCACTCACGTGGCTGTTGGCTGAAGGCCTCAGTTCCTTAGTATGTAGCCTCTCCATAGTGTATTCATGACATAGAGGCTGGCTTCCCCCCAAATGAATATTCCAAGAGAGATAAAGAGCAAACAAGGAGGGAACAGCAGTGTCTTTTGTCTCATCTCAGGAGTGACCCGCTATCACTTATGCCATATTCTATTGGTCACACAAACCAATCCCGGTGGAGTGCAGAAAGAGACTATGCAAGGGGGTGGCATCCTCTGGAAGCCATCCAAAGATGGCTTCCACAGCAGGACAGTGGATGCTTAATAAAAGTCTGTTAGAGTTTTTACTGTTCATGGGTTTTCTCGAGGCAAGAATACTGGAGTGGTTTGCCATTCCCTCCTCCAGTGAACCACATTTTGTCAGATGCAAAGAGCTGACTCATTGGAAAAGACCCTGATGCTGAGAAAGATTGAGGGCAGGAGGAAAAGGGAGCAATGGAGGATGACATGGTTGGATGGCATCACTGACTCAGTGGACATGAATTTGAGCAGACTAGCTTGGTTGGTAAAGAATCCACCTGCAATGCAGGAGACCCTGGTTTGATTCCTGGGCCGGGAAGATCTACTGGAGAAGGGATAGGCTACCTACTCCAGCATTCTTGGGCTTCCCCTGTGGCTCAGCTGGTAAAGAATCTGCCTGCACTGTGGGAGACCTGGGTTCAATCCCTGAGTTGGGAAGATCCCCTGGAGAAGGGAAAGGCTACCCACTCCAGTATTCTGGCCTGGAGAATTCGATGGACTATACTCCATGGGGTCGCAAAGAGTCAGACACAACTGAGCAATGTTCATTTTTCTTTTTCTGGGAGATAGTGAAGGACAGGGAAGCCTGGCATGCTGCAGTCCATGGCATCGCAGAGTTGGACACGACTTAGCGACTGAACAACAACAGAGATTTTATCTCAACAATCCATAAGTCAAAACCTTTACTTTTTTTTAGTAGACTAATTTTTAGAGCAGTTTTAGGTTTACAGTAAAATTAAGTGGAAACTACAGAGAGTTCCCACATGCCCCCTGCCCCACACATGCACAGCCCCCCTTACAATCAACATCCCCACTAGGGAGGTACACCTGTCACAACTGATGAGCCTGCATTGACATCATTATCATCCAAAGTCCATGGCTTACATTAGGGTTCCCTCTTGCTGCTCTGCATTCTGTGGGTTTAGACAAATGTGCAATGTTTTAGACAAATGTGCAATGATCTGCATCCGTCATTATAGTATCACACAGAATGGTTTTACTGTCCTAGAAGTCCTCTGTGCTCTACCTATCCATCCCTCCTCACTCCCAACCTTTGGCGTCCACTGATCTTATTATTGTCCTCATAGTTTTGCCTTTTCCAGAATGCCATACAGTTGGAATGATACAGTAAGTAGCCTTTTCAGATTGGCATCTTTTACTTACTAATATGGCTTTCCAGATGGTGCTATCAGCAAAGAACCAGTCTGCCAGGGTAGGAGACATAAGAGATGTGGGGGTTGATCCCTGGGTCGGAAAGATCCCTTGGAGGAGGGCATGGCAACCCACTCTAGTATTCTTGCTTGGAGAATTGCATGGACAGAGGAGCCTGGCAGGTTACAGTCCATGTGGTTGCAAAGAGTTGGACCTGACTGAAATGACCTTGCACACACGCACACATTTACTAAAAGGCACTTAAGTTTCCTCCATATCTTTTCATAGCTTGATGGCTCATTTCTTTTACTGTTTTAAAAAGTCAAATAAATGAATATATTACTGACTGCATGGTTTCGGAGGGTTTTCAATTTTCCAGTAAACTTAATACTTTGAATGGTTTACTCAGTTAACATGCTGCTGCCATACTACATTAAAAATTAATAAATGTGTTTTGGGCAGATTTAGTAACTCGTCTTTACCCTATATTGTCTCCTGTCTTTCCCTTATAATCATATTCACTAGCCATCTTGCCAGAATCATTCAGTGGAGTTCTGCTTGTCTAACCATTGGTGGAAAATCTCCGTCTGAAACCCTTGTTCTGTTTAAAACAGATTTTGTATAATGTACAGAGTAATAGTTTGCTAAAAGGACTGAGCTCTCTCAGAGGAAGTTCTGTGTCATGTGTGTTTGTGGACAAAGGGACCTGTCACCAGTGGCACTTATTAGACAGAAGCCTCAGGTAGAGGAGAAGGGAGCTACTCGTTTTTTTTCTTAATTAAAAACAGTTTTTTGACCAGGCTATGCACCATGCAGGATCTTAATTCCCTGACTAGACATCAAACCTGTGCCCCCTGCAGTGGAAGTGTGGAGTCTTAACCACTGGACCAACAGGGAATTCTCTCCTCTTTTTTGGGGGGGAAAAATTAGAACTGTATCATTGCAGTTTGACCCACTCTTACAATGAGCTAGAAACAAACATGCAACAACAAAACAAGATGCAAGTCTTCTTGGCTGTGTGATTTTTTCTCCCCTTATTCTGCCAACACTGAAAGTCAGCACAGACTTGACAATCAAGGGATGATGGTCTTATAAGTGGGAGTAAAAGAAAAGAAGCTTTGCCCTCGTAACTCATTGGTTTAGGAAAATATTTTCATCCCTAGAGGAAGGAAGAGGTCCTGATTATTTTGTTTTCCTTCTCAAGCTGAAAAATTTCAAACTGAATGGCAATTAGCACTAACCCATCCCTTTATAAATCATGAAGTAGCCTCACTAGTCAATCCATGACTCTGTATTGTTGCCCTTAATCCTTTACTGTATTAATGCTCAACTTACTCAATAGACTTCCTCAAGCTCAGGCAGGAGAAGGCAATGGCACCCTACTCCAGTACTCTTGCCTGGAAAATCCCATGGATGGAGGAGCCTGGTAGGCTGCAGTCCATGGGGTCGCACAGAGTCGGACACGACTGAAGCAACTTAGCAGCAAGCTCAGGCAAGGTATAATGTAGTGTTGTGCCTTAGTAAAAAAAGTTATGTGCAAAAAAAATTATATCAACATCTTTTTGAGAGAATAGATTCTTTTTATAATGAACATATAATTGTCCAGTGAAACTGGAACGGTTAACAGAATTTGGTTAAACTTAATTAAACCTTCAAGAGAAATAGGAAGGGGTCAAACAAAGCCAATGAATGGAGAAGCCCAAGATGAATTTGGGATAAACATAAAGATAATGGCGTTTCAGCCTGGGTATCTTCTGGTCCCTCCCGATAGCTAGGCTGGCATCCTTATCATCGTCTCAAGAGGAAGCAGGGCTTAGAGCAGGAGAGCTGATACTAATATTTAGGGACTTCCCTGGTGGTTCAGTGGTTAAGACTGTGCCTTCCAATGCAAGGGCTATGGGTTCGATCCCTGGTCACGGAGCTAAGATCCCACATGCTTTGGGACCAAGAAACCAAAACATAAACAACAGAAGCAATATTGCAACAAGTTCAATAAAGGCTTTAAATTTTTTTAAAAAAAATAGTTGTGCAATACATGATGCTATGCCTATGTTCCTGAGGGAAATAAACTCAGGTTTCTGAGGGAAATAAACTTTTCTCTACTGAGTTGCAACTGGCCAGCCAGCTGTTCTCATGAGAAACAAACAAAAACAACAAAATGCTACAAGAAGCTGGCATATTTAGGAGCAAAACAGGTTATAGATAATACTGTGGGGGAAGAGATAGAAGGTTCTGGAAAAGAAGATTTAGCGTACATTAGAAAAATGTATTTTGCGCAAGACTTAGTGGAAAATCAGGTTAACTCTTCAAAATTTGCTAACACTTGAGGGTTGACGAGAATGGTAATTGAATTTGTATTTCTCGACAACTTGTTCCAAGTTGTACCCGATGTTTTATGGAAGTATTGTGTAAGAGTTCTACTTAGCTGTTTTAGCAACAGTATTTTCAATAAAATAGAATAAATGTGTGGGAAAATTTTCTTCACTGAACAATACCTCTGGTGAGCTATGGCAATGCTACCTGATAGGTAGTAAGGAGCCCCCGAAGCACCTCCCTGGTGAACCCCAAGGTACCAAGGATCACAAACATCTCAGCATCTTTTTTTTTTAATTAAATAAAAATTGGATATCTTTTGGCTGTGCCTCATGGCATGTGGGATCCTAGTTCCCTGATCAAGGATTGAATCTGTGTCCCCTGCCTTGGAAGCATGGAGTCTTTACCACTGGACTGCTAGCAAGTCCTATCACAGCATCTCTACAAATGTTTTTTGAATACCAATTATTTCAACATCTGTTGTCAGCCTTTTTGGGCTCCCACATCTGCCTCCCTGTGCAATGAACAGTTCTCCAGTTGGCAATACTCTCCCTTGCAGGGGGTGGGGATTGAACATAATATGGGCATGTTATGAAAAAAAAAAAAAAAGCCCTCCATCATTTCTTATCTGCCATGCTGGGAGTCAGGGCAGGATGGCATCTCTTCCTCTCCACTGTCAGTCAACCGAGGAGGTGGAGATGGGTGAGCTTGCTGGCCTCTGTAGCAGTCGTCTTAAGGAGGGTTGAAGAAGAATTCTCGTGGAAAGATGACCTGGAATCAGGACCTGGCATCCTCACCCCAGGGTCTATCCCTTACATTTGACAACCTTTATTAACTGAAGGGGTTGAATTAGACAATCCATGGGGTCCATTGTGCTCAGACACTCAGTCGTGACCGACTCTTTGAAGCTCCATGGACTGTAGCCAGCCAGACTCCTCTGTCCATGGGATATTTCAGGCAAGAATACCAGAATGGGGTGCCATTTCCTCCCCCAGGGGATCTTCCCGACCCAAGGATCAAACCTGCGTCTTTTGCATCTCCTGACTTGGCAGGTGTCTTCTTTACCACTAGTGCCACCTGGGAAGCCCCAAGGTCCATTAGAACTCTGGTATTTTGCTGTTCCATTTTGACCAGAACCTGGTGAGCCTTGAATAGTTTCACAGGAAGAAGTTCTGTACTATGTTTTCCTGTAAATCTAAACCCAAGGTTGTAAACTGGTGGTCAGCCCTGACGTATAAATGTGTTTTGTTTACACTCCCTAGTGGTTTTTCCTTTCCTTTGTCTTTTTTCCCCCCTAATTAGTTGTCAACACATAAAAAAGGGAGATTTCTCTAAATAATCTCTGGCTTGTCTTAAAATTTTTGGACCTGTCAACACCTGGCCCTCATTCTGACATAGCAACTGCTTCCAGATGGGGCATGCACTGCTGGGTTCCCCAGGCCCACCTGGCCCACCTCCCTTCCCTGGAGTTTGCAACCTCTTTTTAAAATGCTCTCCATCTTCTCCTGATCACGGGGGACAATAACGTTTGTAAAGGGCAGCCTATCCTAGCTTTCTCTGCTACTTGCACTGGCTCCAGGAGGGTGGGTTTGTATGGCCATGTGAGCTGTTGGGATGCCTTCTGGCTCGTTCATGAGCAGAGGTTGGGAGGAGAGAGAGAAGCTGAAAAGCTTATCACAGTTCTGAGATGCTCCCTACCATTCCACCTGCATTACAGATGTGCAGAAGGTGTGTGTGGTGACGGGAGGTGGGGGTGGGGAGTGCTGCCACATGAACAACCACATGCATCAGGGAGCGATGAGACAAAAAGAGCAAAGCGGCTTTGGGAATTCTCAAATGTCTTTTCCCCTCTTCTTCCTACCCTTCTTGTTAGGTCCATGCCACAAAGGACGAGCAGGTGGCTGCTGTACCCAGCTGGGCTCCCTGTCAGCCCTGAAGCATGCAGTCCTCGGGCTCTACCTGCTGGTCTTTCTGATTCTCGTGGGCATCTTCATCTTAGCAGGTAAGAGCATCCTTTGCCACCCTGGCCTTTAAGGAAGTGAGCAAGAGGTGAGAGCGGATGGGAAATGGGGAGTGGGAGCCTCTGCTGTTCATTTCCACAGTCAGGAGTCCAAACACTGCCCTTGTTACCATGGAAACCACAAAGGAATAAGCTGGCTGGTCTTTCTGACCAGGCATGATCCCGAGCAGCATTGCTTATGTCATGTTGGGTGAGTTGGATGTGAGGGTGAGAAATCTCCAAGTCCCAGAGCAGAGACCTAGCCACTCTTAAGAGGCTTCTGCCTTGTCCTGACTCATCGTGTTGACATTGTGCATTACCCTGGGCCTCCCCGGAGCTCTGTGCTGTGGTTTGTACTGAGTAGGCTGGTTCCCCTGTCCTGGGATATGATGGAAATAGTTACAAGACACTTCATTGCTGAGGTTAATCAGGGTTGTGGTCAACTTGCTGCCCCTCTGTGATTCCTGGGGGTGGGATGAATTTGCCCCAGGTCAGCCGGGCTCTTCTCCCCAGTTTCTGCTTATAGAATAGGCTGGTGATGGTCTGGATTTTGGTCCACCTTCTCTAACCAGGAAGAAGCAGAGCTCATGGACTCAGGAAGGGATCAGGTGGAGGATCTCATACTTTGAGCATCCCAGCTCACACACAGGTCATCCCACTGTGATGGAGATGATGGGACACAGGCACGGAGGCCATGGTGGTCTCTCCTGACTCCCACCCAGAGGGAGGGATGCTCAATTCCCACCTATCTCTATGGAGATATGAAAGGCTTGACAAAGTGAGGCCAAGGCATCAGCTCATTTCGGCATCATTCATCCTACGTGAGTGCCTACTTTATGTCAGATTCCATGCTAGGATCAGAGACAATGATAAATAAGACCCAGGGGCTCCCCTCCAGGAGGTCCCAGTCTAGGGGACAAGGCAGAAGCACAGAGGCAGAGTCCTGTCTCAGGGCAGAATGCAACAGGGACTATGATGGTGCCTGTGACATTGACACACAAGTGCTATGGTGATCCAGTGGATATGCAGACAGAGGAAGTGAGGGTGTTGCATGGAGATCCTGATGGCGAGTGTGTGGGGGGTTAGTCAAAGAAAGTCTTCTGACAACGCAGAGCTGACTTGGAGTGCCGGGTGGAGTCCTTGACTTAATTCTTAATTCCTGCCCTTACCTCTGGGGCAGGAAAAGGGAGATTAAACCCTTGCAGATGACCCCTCAGGAGCGACCCCTGGTCTTGTGTCACCTTCTGTCAATGAGTCTAATCACTTGGACCCTGTGCTGGGATATTCAGTGCTGCCTTTGCCCTCAGATTTCCACACTCGGAGCAGAGGGTATCACTAGGGGTGGTATCTGTCTCATCAACCATCAACTTTGACCTGGGGGGAGCAGCCAAGACCAACAATGAAAGAAACTTATGATTCATCCCAGGGACCAAGAGATGATGTCCAGCCAAAGGGTTTTCTTTTTTTTTTGCACATGTTCTTGGGCTGCTCAGTGAGAGATTGGGATCTGGGTTTTGTGGGCTTGGCAGCCATGACCATAACAAATTTCCAGAATTTTTGGAAAGTGTTTCAGCGCAGCAGGAAAGCTGAGCTATGGTGTTACAGCTACTCGGCTGAGTGAGAATTTTTAGGTGATGGAAGAGGGTCTAGAGGTGAGAGCCAGGCTGGTGGGGACCCTGGGGCAGGTCCCTGGAAGGCCTGGGAGGCCTGGAAGGGCATCACCTCTTGGGCAGAGAAGGGTTGCTGGGGAATGAAGTTTCCCTTCTGGTGTCTGACAGGCTGCCAGGTGGGAAAGGGTGGGCATAGTTCTGTGTGGTCTCAGAGGGTAGAACTAAGTGAATGGGTGGATTTTGTAATGAGACAAATTCCCATTCAAAACAGAGGAGGGTTTCTAACCAGACAGGATACCCAGCTCAACACAGAGAGTTGTTTTTTTTTTTTTTTTTCCTCCTGTCTTGAAGTTGAATGGGATTTACGATGACCATTCTGGAAGTTTCGGAAAGGAAAGTGGTGCATGGTTTCCTAATCTCATGGAAAGTTTGCCTTGCTTCCTTAGTTATTCCGTGTGAAAACCTGGGGAGGATTTTGATCATCATAATTACCTTTGAACCTGAAGTTCATGAATACCATATTGCCTGTGGGGGATGAAGATTTAGGGGGTGGATTGGAACCAATCTGATGAAGCAGAGGGTTGGGCTTTATCTCTTGGCTCTGTAGCCTGGCCACTGTCACCTCCCCAGGTTCTTGTCTGGAGAATCATGTGGGCCTCTGGATGGGTTTCCCAGGTGACTCAGTGGTAAAGAATTTGCCTGCCAAGCAGGAGACTCACGTTCAATGCCTGGGTGGGGAAGATCCCCTGGAGAAGGAAATGGCAACTTCTTGCCTGGGAAATTCCATGGACAGTCCATGGGGTCGAAAAAGAGTTGGATACAACAACTAAACAATGACAACAGCCAATAAAGGACTACCGACCCCAGCTACCTGTCCCTTGGAGAGGGGACTTAGGAATGTGATGGATAAGCCTGCGGTTCTTCAAAGGGGCTCTGCCTGAGCTTAGGTAGGAAGTTTCTTCCGATTGCCCTGATTGGAGACCTCCAGGGATGCTCCGTTTAAATCCCAAGGTGATGGGAGATTTATGGTTCAGAGTAAACCAGAGCTAGCCTGGCCTTCTGGTAGATGTCCTGCTGGGGTTGCTCCCTCTTTTGGGACAGAACATGTTCTCCAGTGCCCTGCAGAGGTCACCTGGCACAGGATGGGCCATGGACTGAATTGTGTCCCTTCCAAAATGTATGTATGAAGCTCTAACCCCCAGTGTGATGGTATTTGGACAGTGGGGCTCTAGGGAGCTAATTAAATTATGAGGATGGGGCTCTCATGATGAGATTGGTGACCATATAGGAAAAGAGGAGAGAAACACAGAAAGAGAAAGACAGAGATCTCTGCTAAGTGGGGACGGGAGACAGGGCCCTGTGAAGCCAGTAACAGAGCCCTCATCAACAACCAAATCTGCCTGTGCTTTTTTTTTTTTTTGGCTGCCCTGGGTCTTTGTTGCTGAATGAAGTCTTTCCGTAGTTGCTGCGTGTGGGCTTCTCCTTGCATTGCAGAGCATGGGCTTCTCCTTGCATTGCAGAGCGTGGGCTTCTCCTTGCATTGCAGAGCATGGGCTTCTCCTTGCATTGCAGAGCGTGGGCTTCTCCATGCATTGCAGAGCGTGGGCTTCTCTTTGCGTTGCAGAGCGTGGGCTTCTCCTTGCATTGCAGAGCGTGGGCTTCTCTTTGCGTTGCAGAGCATGGACTTTAAGGACACACAGGCTCAGCAGCTGCAGACTGTGGGCTCTAGACCATGGGCTCAGTGGTTGTAGTGTACAAGCTTAGCTGCTCTGTAGCATGGAATCTTCCCAGACCAGGTAAAACTGGTGTCCCCTGCATTGGCAGTGAAATTCTTAACCACTGGGCCATCAAGGAAATCCTGCCTACACTTTGATCTTGAACTTCCCGGGCTCTACAACTGTGACAAATGAATGTCTGCTGTTTAAACCACTGGCCTGTTATTTTGTTATGGCAGCCCTAGCTAACTAAGACAAGAGGAGTTCTGTTTGAACCAGTCTTAGGCTTCAAAACCTCCTCATTGACACAAAGCTTATACATCTGGCAACTGGATGATAAAATCATCCACTGCAGTAAGTGTCATGTCTGGATACCTAGTGGATAATATCTCATTGTAGAACAAATGCTTGTTCTTACTTCAATATTACAAAATTAAAACCTCGTTACATAAATTATTACTCTTTTTTTAAAGGTTTTTCCAATGTGGACCATTTTCAAAGTCTTCACTGAATTTGTTACAATATTATTCTGTTTCATGCTTTGATTTTTTGGCCATGAGGCATGTGGGATCTTAGTTGCCCTACCAGGGATCGAACCTGCACCCCTTGCATTGGAAGGCAAAGTCTTAATCACTGGACTGCCTGGGAAGTCCCTATAAAGTAGTACTCTTATTAAACTTCTCATGGGCTTCTCTCAATTTCTTGGTTTATCCAAGTATTAAAAATTAAAGGCAAATACTGTACCAGTGTTTATGCAACATCTCAGCATCCCCTCTCAGAAGGTTAATCCAGCCATTACCCCAAATTTGTTCTCAATTGAGCTTTCTACCCAATCTACCTAACTATCCGTCCCCCCACCAGCATCCTCTTGGGAGCTTTCCTCTGATTCTCCCACATCATCACTGGGTTCTATACCCATGGGATTCCATCATTTCCCAAGGAACCAGCCATTCTTCCCAAATTCCTCTAAGTCTTTCTATGTCTTCAACTATTTCTATGTCTTCAACTCATTTTATTACCTGGACTGCTGGTTCCCCTATTATGTTTCCATTCTGTTCTGGGTTCATGTTTTAGACAGTACAGACTGTCAGGCTTTAGGTTCATGAACGAGAGAATTGAGATTAGATGGTCATGTGGTCAGAAAGTCCTCCATTTAGCACTTTAGGGAAGATGTCCCCTGTGATGGAGTTCGAGGGTTAGAGGAGGTTCACCCTTATCCATGACTGTTGTGAGACAGCACTGTGATGATAAACGGTGGTCATCAGGACCTATGTCTTCTTCCCCTTGTCTGTCACAGCTCCACTGAGAAATCTGAATTCCCATCACGGCAATGATACAGCAGAAAGGGGAACATCTGGGGATCTAGTCTGGTGGAAAGAGGGAGCGTTACAGCAATGCAGACTGCAGAGCTGTACCAGCAAGAGCTCCTGGTGAAATATGGGCTCCTCTCATGCCTTAACTTAATCCTTAACAGCAGCAGTCAGTTATTGCCATCAACAGCCTCAAGAAGTGCTTAACTTGCACGTGAGTGCTTAGTGAGTGCAGAGTAAGCCCTGGTGTCTTAGTCTGTTCAGGCTGCCATGACAAACTACCACAGACCAGATGGTTTAAAACGCAAGCATTATGGCGGGCTGTGGGGGATAGGCAGGGAAGGAGAAGGCGAGAAGAAGTATGAGAGAGTGGCACTGAAACATACGCATTCCCATGTGTAAAACTATTAGGTTGGTGCAAAAGTAATTTCGGTTTTGCATTGTTGAACTTTGCCACTTGATATTGGAACACATTCTTAAATAAATGTGGTTCTGTTATTCAAAAAAGAAGAAGAAAACAAATTAAACCCAAAATAAGGAGTAAAATTTAAAAAAAAACCAAACAAACATTAATTTCTCACCGTCCTGGAGGCTAGGTAGTTTGAGTTCAACGTGCTGGCGCATTCTGTCTGATGAGGGCTCACTTCTGGTTAAAAGATGGCTGTCTTCTTGCTGTGTCCTCATGTGGAGGAAAGAGCAAGGAATTTCTCCGGGGTCTCTTTTATAAAGGCACTAATCCCATCCAGAGGACCCCACCCTCATGACTTAATTATCTCCCCAAGGCCCCACCTCCTTGATGGTAATACCTTCACTTTGGGGGTTAGGATTTCAACATATGAATTTGGGAGGAACACAAACATTTGTCTATAGCTGGGGAATAAAAGATACAATTTTTGCTCTGGGAGGATTTAAAAACATAACACACACATGCATTAAAACAGTATGATGTAGTAGCTCACGCTCCATGCCAAATTCTGCAAAGGAGAGCCTGGTTCTGGAGAGCTAGAGGGTTGGGGCAGTGTCAGCTTGAGAGAGCTGAACACCAGCTGACCCAAATGTTGTTTAAACTGAGCACTCCTTTTCTTTTTAACTTTTTATATTGGAGTATAGCCAATTAACAGGGCTTCCTTGGTGGCCCAGGGTAAAGAATCTGCCTGTCAATGCTGGAGACATGGGTTTGATCCCTGGGTTGGGAAGATCCCCTGCAGAAGGCAATGGCAACCCACTCAAGTATCCTTGCCTGGGAAATCCCGTGGGCAGAGGAACCTAGCAGGCTACAGTCCTTAGTGACTAAACAACAATAATAGCCAACTAACAATGTTGTGATAGTTTCAGGTGGACAGCAAAGGGACTCAGCCACACATACACATGTATCCTTTCTCCCTTGAACTCCTCTCCCATCCATGCTGCCACATAACATTGAGCAGAGTTCCCTTTGCTATAACAGTATAGGACCTTGCTGGTTATCCATTTTAATACAGCAATGTGTACATGTACACCCCAAACTCCCTAACTATCCCTTCCTTACACCCTTCCCACCCAACCACTGCAACCATAAGTTCCTTCTCAAAGTCTGTGTGTTTCTGTTTTATAAATAAGCTCATTTGTATCATTTCTTTTTAGATTGTACATATAAAGGCATCATATTTCTTCTTCTTTATCTGACTTACTTCAATCAGTATGACAGTCTCTAGGTTCATCCATGCTACTGTAAATGGCATTATTTCATTCTTTTTTTAAAAAATGTTTCATTTATTTATTTGACTGTGCTGGGTCTTTGTTGCTGCACAGACTTTTTCTCTAGTGATGGAGATTAGTGACTACTCTCTAACTGTGGTGCCCAGGCTTCTCAATACAGTGGCTTCTCTTGTTGCAGAGCAGGAGGGGCTCTAGGGCATGAGGGCTTCAGTAGTTGTGGCTCACGGGCTCTAGAACACAGGGTTAATAGTTGTGATGTTGGCATGTGGAATCTTCCTGGACCAGGGATCTAACCCATATCCCCTGCATTGGCAGGTGGATTTTTTACCACTGAGCCACCTGGGAATCCCTATTTCATTCTTTTTTTAATGGCTGAGTGATATTCCATTGTATATTTGTGCCATGTCTTCTCTATAGATTCCTCTGTCAATGGAAATTTAGGCAACTTGTCCATGACTTGGCTGCAATGAACATTGGGTTGCATCTCTTTTTAGATCACTTTGTTTCAAGCAAGTCTGTCCCTGAGTTTGCAATCAGAGAACAGTGTGCTCAGAGCCCATATCCCTTTATACCACAGATGACTGATACCATCATGCATCTTGGAATTTAAAGCGCGATGCCCTCAACCTTCCCTGGGACACTGGCAGAAATAGCATGCACAGTGCCATCCTGTGCATCCTGTGAGGCTGCCCTTCAGGACCGTGTTTGTTCTGTCACGTAATGTCCATGAAGAGGGCCTGTAGAGAGAGGTTTCCTGTCTTAGTCTCAGAAGGAGAAGTACTTATCCTGAGGAATGAGTTTGTTTTCATCCAAAGGAGGCTGTGGATCTTAAAGTAATTAAAATCACTTTCAGGGAGGTAGTTAATGCAAACTGAGAGCTGCTATCATCCCCTCGTAGGATGTGTGAATTTGTAGGCAATTAAAATGGGAACCTGGAGACCTTCATGGTCCACCCACAGCAAGTGTATTGACTTCCTGCAAAGTGTTTTTTCTGCTGGTCTCATTTTTGCCTTCATTTAGCGTCTCCAACTTTTTCTTCCTTTACATTGTTCTCATCTCCTGTTATTTAAGAGTATTTCATGTATCCTCATAAACTGCCTTAATCCTTTTTTGGAACAAGGTAGGGTGTTAGGCCCAGTTTGGTCTTTTAAAGATAATTCTGGGGACTTCCCTGGTGGTCCAGTGGTTAATACTCTATATTTCCAACGCAGAGGGTTCAGGTCTGATCCCTGGTTGGGGAGCTAAGATCTCACATGTGGCGAGGTGCTGCCAAAAGGAAAAAGCAATGATCTTACCTACTATATTCAGTGCTGCAAGTGCGTGTTGTCTTAAATATGTGAATGAGCGAATGAATGACAGAGACAAGGCAACTTGGAGGGGATCTTATTTGTGCAAAAAAAGATGGTTTTTCTGTTTTAGCCAAGTATCTTAAGGACATGGTAAATATGGAGTTACTGTCCAAGACCATGGCTCATGGAAGACGTAGATATATAGGTATGTTATATTCAGATACACACTTCATGGTGTCTACTGTATTGGCATCACAGCCTTCAGGGAGAATATTAGGATAGACAGGGTCATGCAGTACTTTATTCTGGTTAATGCCATGGACTCTGAAGCCAGCATGTCTGGGTTTGAATCTCCCATTCTCTGTTATCAGCTATGTTGCCCAAGGGACCTGAACTTTTTCTACCTGACTTTCTTCATTTGAAAATTAGAGAAATAATTATACCTGCCTCATTGGGTTGTTCAGTTCAGTCGCTCAGTCGTGTCTAACGCTTTGCGACCCCATGGAGTGCAGCATGCCAGGCTTCCCTGTCTATCACCAACTCCCAGAGCTTGCTCAAACTTGTGTCCATCGAATCAGTGATGCCATCCAACCATCTCACCCTCTATCGTCCCCTTCTTCTCCTGCCCTCAATCTCTCCCAGCATCAGGGTCTTTTCCAATGACTCAGTTCTTCACATCAGGTGGCCAGAGTACTGGAGTTTCAAACTCAGCATCAGCCCTTCCAGTGAATATTCAGGACTGACTTCCTTTAGGTTGGACTGGTTGGATCTCCTTGCAGTCCAAGGGACTCTCAAGAGCCTTCTCCAACACCACAGTTGAGAAGCATCAGTTCTTCAGCGCTCAGCTTTCTTTATAGTCCAGCTCTCACATCCATACATGACTACTGGAAAAACCATAGCTAGATAGTTTTGACTAGATGGACCTTTGTTGGCAAAATAATGTCTCTGCTTTTTAATATGCTGTTTAGGTTGGTCATAGCTTTTCTTCCAAGGAGCAAGCGTCTTTTAATTTCATGGCTGCAGTCACCATCTGCCATGATTTTGGAGCCCCAAAAATAAAGTCTATCACTGTTTCCATTGTTTCCGCCTCTGTTTGCCATGAAGTGATGGGACCAGTTGCCATGATCTTAGTTTTTTGAATGTTGATTTTTAAGCCAACTTTTTCACTCTCCTCTTTCACTTTCATCAAGAGGCTCTGTAGTTCTTTCCTGCTTTCTGCCATGAGGGTGGTGTCATCTGCATATCTGAGGTTATTGATATTTCTCCTGGCAATCTTGATTCCAGCTTGGGCTTCATCCAGTTTGGCATTTCGCATGATGTACTCTGCATATAAGTTAAATAAGCAGGGTGACAATATACAGCTTTGACGTACTCCTTTTCCTATTTGGAACCAGTCTGTTGTTCCATGTCCAGTTCTAACTGTTGTTTCTTGACCTGCATACAGTTTTCTCAGGAGGCAAGTAAGGTGGTCTGGTATTCCCATCTCTTGAAGAATTTTCCACAGTTTGTTGTGATCAGACAGTCAAAGGCTTTGGTGTAGTCAATAAAGCAGAAATAGATGTTTTTCTTAAACTCTCTTGCTTTTCTGTGATTCAACAGATGTAGCAATTTAATCTCTGATTCCTCTGCCTTTTCTAAATCCAACTTGAACATCTGGAAGTTCATAGTTCATGTACTGTTGAAGCCTGGCTTGGAGAATTTTGAGCATTACTTTGCTAGCGTGTGAGATGAGTGCAGTTGTGTGGTAGTTTGAACATTCTTTGGCGTTGCCTTTCTTTGGGATTGGAATGGGTTGTTAGAGTTAAATAAGCTAATATATATCTAAAGCATTTAGAAAAGTGCCTGGCACACATTAAACATGATAAAAGTAGGGGGAAGGGTGTGGGATGAATTGGGAGATTGGGACTCATACATATACACTATTGATACTATGCATGAAATCAATAACTAGTGAGAACCGACTGTATAGCTCAAGGAACTCTACTCAGTGCTTTGTGGTGACCTAACTGGGAAGGAAATCCAAAAAGAGGGGATATATGTATACGTATAGCTGATCCACTTTGCTGTGCAATAGAAACTAACACAACATTGCAAAGCAACTATACTCCAATAAAAAGAAAAACGCAATAAAAGTAGTAGCTATTATAATTGTTATTATAGTAATACTACCCTTGGTGGCTCAGATGGTAAAGAATCTGCCTGCAATGCAGGAGACACAGGAGATGCAGATTCGATACCTGGGTCAGGAAGATCCCCTGGAGAAGGGAATAGTAACTTCCCTTCTCCACTCCAGTATTCTTGCCTGGAGAATCCCATCGACAGAGGAGCCTGGTGGGTTAGTCTATGGGGTGGCAAAGAGTCAGGGATGACTGAGCGACTAATACACAAACAAAACGCAGTATTACCGCTGCTGCTGCTGCTGCTGCTAAGTCGCTTCAGAGTCCGACTCTGTGTGACTCTGTGCGACCCCATAGACGGCAATCCACCAGGCTCCCCCGTCCCTCAGATTCTCCAGGCAAGAACACTGGAGTGGGTTGCCATTTCCTTC
This sequence comes from Bos indicus, assembly GCF_029378745.1. NCBI lineage: Eukaryota > Metazoa > Chordata > Mammalia > Artiodactyla > Bovidae > Bos > Bos indicus. The sequence goes on from NC_091767.1 coordinate 10,679,047, forward strand.
TCCACTATCAGTATTATTACTCTTGCCTTTTCTTGCAGTCAGTTAAGCTTGATAATATAAACTGAGAGTCAGAAAAACTTGGGTTTAGCCCCATTTCCTCCACTAACACCCTGTAATCGTGGAAAAAATCACTTTGCCATCTGAACCTTTGTACACTCATTTACAAAATAAGCAGGTTGGACTAGATCAATATTTCTCAAACTTTGACCATTACCTGCATTAACAAATACATTTCACATGACAAGTAGTTCACACAGATATTCATAACTGAAATAATCTTAAATGTGTGATGAATACCGATGACTTTTTATTCTATTCTGTTCACTTAGCAAAAAATGGTCACAATCCATATGTTTCTTTTCTGATCCACAAATGGGGTACAAACCTAAATCTGAAAAACAGTTGGCTAAAGGAGAGTTCTGCTGGTCTATGTGTCTTTCAAACATTCTATGACAAGAGTTATATTCTTTTCGGTATAAGGGCTTCCCTGATGCCTCAAAGTAAAGAATCCACCTGTAAGGCAAGAGATGCAGGAGATGTGGGTTCGATCCCCAGGTCAGTGAGATAGCCTGGAAGAGGATATGGCAGCCCACTCCAGTATTCTTGCCTGGGAAATCCCATGGACAGAGGAACCTGGCAGGTTACAGCCCATGGGGTCGCAAAGAGTCGGACGCGACTGAGCACTTCAGTATATGGATTTTGAGAGAAAATTTCTGAGTTCAAGTCCAGACTGTGTCTCTGAATGTATCTATAATCTTAAGGCAAATCATTTAACCTCTCAAATCCTCAGTTTCCTCTTCTATCAAATAGGATAACAATGGTACCTCCCCGCTAGGACTGTTGTGAAGATGAAATTAATTCATGCATGAAAACTCTTAGTGCCTGGCACATAGAAAGTGATCAATAAACATTAGATATGATTTTGGTTTTACTATCATCATCATCATCATTATTGGAATAAGCAGAGAGATTTTGCTGTCAGAATAGCAAAGGATTAGAAACCTCTTCATTTTGCCTGTTCACCCAGTGCCTTTGTGTATAAACAGAGGGAACTAGGCATGCCCAGTGCCGTGGGAGGCGATGTGCTCAGAGCCCACACAGTTTCAATAAACTCACTGGGGTAGGAAGCCTGGAGACCCTGAGGGACCCTGGACTTGCAAAGGCAACGATGGGGTCAGGATGCTGAGAAACAGAACAGTGTCTCCAGCAGTGCGGGTGAGCCAGCTCTGCAGTGCCACTTGGGAGCTGAGCCTTGGAAGGGGGTCTCAGGGGGATGCCGTGAACACCCTCCCTCCCAGGGCAGGAACCTCCCCCCTGACTTCCAGACAGAGGAGGCAGTGTGCTCTTCAGAACAGCCATGGACAAAGCCACCACAGCTCCTGCTCTTACGGACAGGAGCCACAGTCCTAGTCACCCTCGACTGTCCCATACTCGCTGTTTCTCATTTCTCTGGCAGGAACAATTCACAATGAGGCTCTTCCCTCACCCTCATGATTATTCTTCCGTGAGTTGAAAACACCAGGCTCAGCAAGCCTCATTCCTTCAACAGTCATTCATGATACCTGGTTTGCAGACCTCTGTGAGATTCCCCGGTCTTGCACATTATAAGTTACAGCTTGTGTGCCTGCTGCTCCCCTTCTAGGCCTTCCCAGGTGGTGCTAGTGGTAAAGAACCTGACTGCCAATGCAGGAGACATAAGAGACATGGATTTGATCCCTGGCTTGGGAAGATCCCCTGGAGAAGGGAATGGCAACTCACTTCAGTATTTTTGCCTGGAGAATCCCATGGACAGAGGAGCCTGGTGGGCTACAGTCCATGGGGTTGCAAAGAGTCGGACATGACTGAAGTGACTTAACATCATCTTGAGCATCCCCTTCTAGTACAAAAGAAAGCTCCTTCACGATAAGGCACTGTGCCTTGATTGTCTTTGCATTCCCAGGGCCTAGTGTAATACCCTGCACACAGAGTAGGTGCTCATTTAATGTGTGGCCTAAACTGAACACCTCAATATAATGGCCATCCTTCCAACATGTGTGCATGCCCAGTTGTTCAGTCGTGTCTGACTCTTTGAGACCCCATGGACTGTAGCCTGCCAGGCTCCTCTGTCCATGGGATTTTGGATTCTTATTTCCTTCTCCAGGGATTGAACCCGTGTCTCTTGTGTCTCCTGCACTGGCAGGTGGATTCTTTACCACTAATGCCACCCGGGAATACCACAGGTTTTAGTGATAAACAGAATTAGACACAGGACTGCTGGTGTGGTCTGGCCAGGACAGGGTGTGCTGGGCTGTGATCAATTTTGGTTTTGTTTTGGCCGTACCACATGGCATGTGGGATCTTAGTTCCTTGACCAGGGATCGAACCTGTGCCCCTTGTGGAAGCTCGGATTCCTAACCCCTGGACTGCCAGGGAATTCCCAGATCACCTTTGATCTGGACCCTCTGTGTATGCTGATGTAGCCTAAATTTGCATGAACCTTCCTGGCAGTGACTCACTGTAACACATGACACCACCTCCAAGTGATGGAGTGCTGGGCAGTCATGAATAATCAGGTCCTCTGCCCACCCACCCCAAGCCCAGATTTCTCTAAAAATAAACACTGCCTCCTGAGGGCTCCTCCATCCCACATCAGTTCAACTGGCTTTTGGTGGCTTTGTTGTTGCCTTTATTTAAATGCAGATCTTGTTAGTGATCCCAGTTCAATGTCATCACGCTGCTTTCTGCCAAGTGTTGGAGCCTGTTGGATGAGTTTGAATCCGGAGTCAGACTTCTGTCACTGAGCTTTGCCTTGCAGCAGTGTGTCATCAGTCATTTCTGGGCCAGCATCCCAAGCTGCTCCCCTCCCTGCAGCCTGCCGCCACGTGGATGGCTCCCAGGAAGACAGGACCCAAGGCATGCCAGCCCAGGCGCATGAGCTGCTGTCCCGTGAGGTGAGGCAGGGAACACTTCACAGACCCCCACCGACCTTCAGCCTTAAACCTAAACCTTCCCCTCCTGAGAGACCACCTTTCTCCTGCATCACACCTTGGGCTTCCCACCTTCTCAAGACGTCAGGGCTCCCCTGGAAGTACTCCAGCCTCACCTTAGCTCCAGGGCAGAAGGGTAAAAAGGGGGAAGAGATTTGACATCCTACAGCTCCACACAAGATTCCACTGGATGGGGGAACTTTATGTCTCTCTGACTCTGATGGAGGCTAACCATCCCTGAGATGAGAAAAGTGGGCCCCTGGGAAGGTCACCTACAAATCTGACAATATGCTCTCTCGATCTTTAGTCAAATTGTTATAATAATTGGATGGGACAGGGAAGAGGACCTGTCTCAGCTACATCCCCTAGAATCCTTCTTTTAGATGAAGTGCCAAATCTAGCCACTGCCTGTTTTTGTCAATAAAGTTTTATTTGCACACAGTTACACCCATTAATTTGTGTCTTGTCTACAGATGCTTTTGTGCTACCAGGACAGAGTTGAATGGTTATTTCAGAGACCAGGGGTTTCCCCGATGGCTCAGCAGGAGACACAGGTTCAATATGTGGGTTGGAAAGATCCCCTGGAGAAGGAAATGACAACCCACTCCAGTCTTCTTGTCTGGGAAATCCCATGGACAGAGGAGCCTGGTGGGCTACAGTCCAGGGGGTCACAACAGTCAGACACGACTGAGCACAGCAACAACAGAGACTAGATTGCCTGCAGAGCTAAAGATAATTACTCCCTGGCCCTTTACAAAAGTTTGCCAACCCCTCGCGGGGCTTGTCCTGACCACTAGCAAACCTTTCATCGTTCGCTTCTGGGTTGTGCTTCATGGTTTTCAAAGAATTTTCGCATATGAAATGTCATCTAATCCTTCAAACAATTGAAGGACTCCAGAAAACAGTTCTCAGTATCTGGATGAGGAACCAAGCTCAGGGCAGTTGCCTGTGGACCCCCACCAGGCAGCAGGAACCTGGACCAGGACAGCAGACATGGGTGAATCTGGGACTGCTCTCACCCCAGATGCCAGCTTGTGGCACCACCTACTGCTCAGCATCCAAGTGCACAGGGGCTAGAGGTGGACTGCCATGGTACCGATCTTGGCTTTGCCATGTACTGTGTGACCTTGGGCAGGTTATTCAAGCTTCCTGAGTCTTAGTGTCCTCCCCTATAGAGTGGCAGTGGTACCACTCTCACTTAACAGTGCTGTGGTGAGGCTTATGTTAATCCATCCATATATTCTGCTTACACTAGCCTATGGCATGTAGTTATGAGTAAATATCATCAGTTCTGTTAAATGATTGTGATCAAGAATAATGCCCATCAACTGGGGAATTCCCTGGTGATCCAGTGTTTAAGACTTGCTCAGTCATTGCCCAGGGCCCAGGTTTAATCCCTAGTCTGGGAACTAAGTTCCCACAGCCACAGGGTATGGCCAAAAACCAACCAACCAACCAAAAAAAAAAAACAAAAAAACCCTTCCCATCAACTGTACCACAATCCAGCCCTCATTTCACATGGTTCTGGAAAAGACTCCTAAGAGTCCCTTAAGACAGCAAGGAGATCAAACCAGTCAATCCTAAAGGAAATCACCCCTGAATATTCATTGGATGGACTGAAACTCCAGTATTTTGGTCATCTGATGAGAACAGCTGACTCAATGGAAGAGTCCTTGATGCTGGGAAAGATTGAAGGCAGAAGGAGAAGAGGGCGTCAGAGGATGAGATGACTGGATGACATCACTGGTGCAATGGACATGAACTTGGGCAAACTTCAGGAGATAGTGAAGGACAGAGAGGCCTGGCGTGCTGCAGTCCATGGGGTCCCAAAGAGTCGGACATGACTGGGCGACTGAACAACAGTAATACAGAAAGTGTTGAGAGAGACTTGTGAATTGTTTTGATTTCTCTCCCAGAAGCCAGTATTGGAGGAAACTTTAGAGGCACTGTAACACAGCAGCCAGGTCTTGCTAAGAAAAGAGCTTTCTTATTTAAGCAAATAAGCCTGCTTGAGTAAGGCTATTGCTTCCTTCTGCAGCTTTTAACCCCCTCTTCATGGCTCAGTATTTGTACCTGTGAAGTCTACCTTTCCGTCTGCTTTCTGGTTCTATCTTCTGCTGTGCGTGCCCTGAGCTATCACGTAGATCTCATCACTAATTGATGACTAGGAGAGTGGTCTGGAATTGAAGCTGAGCAACTAGCTCTTGTTCTCTGCACTTTTGGAGAAAAGTTATAAACTCTGGGAATTTTTTGCAATGATTCTAGGCATTATGCCTCATCTGCCCCTGCCCAGGGGCTTGGAGCCCTCTGGCATCAAATCCAAAACAACAAATGCTTCTTCAGTGCCAACAGCGTGCCTGAGCACTGTGTTAGACACAGCAAGATGTCAAGAGGAATGAGGAGAGGCCCTGGCCATAAAGATCGTACCAACTGGAAGAGCAGATGTGCACAGATAAACTGTAAAACACAGCATAGAGCAAAGAGCAAAAGTTTTGGAACCAGGCAAACCTGAGTTCAAATATCAGTTGATCATTTTTGAGTTGTGATCTGGGAAAATTATTTAAACCTCATTTTAAAAAAACATTACATTGGGGATAATAATGATCACTTGACTGCAGGCATGGAATTAAAAGACACTTGCTCCTTGGAAGAAAAGCTATGACCAACCTAAACAGCCTATTAAAAAGCAGAGACATTACTGCCAACAAAGGTCCATATAGTCAAAGCCATGGTTTTTCCAGTAGTCATGTATGGATGTATATGGATGTGAAAGTTGGAACTTAAAGAAGGCTGAACACAGAAGAATTGATGCTTTTGAACTGTGGTGTTGGAGAAGACTCTTAAGAGTCTCTAGGACTGCAAGGAGATCAAACCAGTATATCCTAAAGGTAATCAGCCCTGAATATTCATTGGAAGGACTGATGCTGAAGCTGAAATTCCAATACTTTGGCCACCTGATGTGAAGAACTGACTCATTGGAAAAGACCCTGATGCTGGGAAAGATTGAAGGCAGGAGGAGAAGGGGATGACAGAGGATGAGACGGCTGGAGGGCATCACTGACTCAATGAGTTTGAGCAAGCTCCAGGAGATGGTGAAGGACAAGGAAGCCTGGTGCACTGCAGTCCATGGGGTTGCAAAGAGTCCTTTGAGACTGAGCGACTAAATAACAACCAGTGTTATGAGGAATCAGTGAAATAACACATAAAGTGTCTTGCACGATTGATCCTGGTTTAGGGGCTCCCTTCTATTGTCTCTAAGAAATCCCTCAGAGCTGGGAAACTGAGTTTTTTGGCTCCAGCTGTCCTTCCAGCTGAGCAGCCCAGCATGGTCTGATGGCTGGCAGGCATCTCTGTGCTCCTTTGTGAGATCTTTTTGAGAGCAAACCAAAGGATGCAAGGAATTGGGGCAGTGTGTGTGCTCAGTCACTCAGCCGTGTATGACTCTCTGAGACTCCATGGACTGTTGCCCACCAGGCTCCTCTGTCCATGGGATTTCCTAGGCAAGAATACTGGAGTGGGTTGCCGTTTCTTCCTCCAAGCGATCTTCCCAACCCAAGGATCGAACCCCCATCTCCTGCACTGGCGGGAGGGTTCTTGCCCACTGAACCACCTGGGAAGCCTGTAATTAGGGCAGAGGGTGGGGTATGGCCCCTTTGTGTGTTCTCGGCTCGCCCTGCTTGGGTGGTCTCATTCCGCAGTCTCCCCTCCTCGGGAAATCCCTTAAGAGAGGCAGGTTGGGCTCTGCTCCAGCTTAGGGCACATGGGTAGCCTCTCCCAGTGATCCCTCACCACACTCCTCTCTGATGAGAGCATCACTCAGGGCTCAGCTGTCATTCTGGGGGCTACCTGGAGGCAGCTCTCCTTTTTCAAGATCTCCTCTCTATGTGGGGTCTTTGGAATCTCCACCCCGACTTAGCACCTGCATGAACATGGAGGAGGGCAGCGAAGGTGTCTGAAGTGACTTCTAGGAGGCGATGGTGCCAGTGCCGAGGGCGGAGAAGTCGGGAATCCTTCAGAGTCCTGGCCATGCTGAGTCACCCTGGGAGGGATTCCTTCTACAAAGTGCTTTGTTTCTCTTTCTTGCTGTTGTCAATGACAACAGGGTCTGGCCAGTTGTCCTTGGACTAACAGACTAATGTTTCAGCATATTATCTGCCAGGGTTTTGGAAAAAACACATCTTCCTGGGAGGAGTGGGGGGGTGGGAAAGGCGTCTCTGGTTTTACCAATTAACACCTGTCTCCTGCCCATTAGCCGCCCTGGAGCCTGAATAAACAAGCAGATTGCCTCGGGGAAATCAATGCCCTTTCAGGATCTATAAAAAGCAGTGAGTGCCCTTTGGCTCCGAAATCTACTGCTTGACTCAGTGCAATGATTTCAAAGGAAAACAGCAGGTGTCCAGAAGTCCTAGTATGTTATTCAGCATCACTCAAAACAGGAGAAACCTTGAATGTCCAACCTAAAGGGATTGTTTCGCTAAACGACTGTAAATCAACATAAAGGAATAGTACACAGCCATTCCAAATGATAACTATGAAGCAACACAGAGAAGTGTTTATGAAATCGTGTGTCAAGGGAGAAAAGACTGCCCAGTTGCGTGTGTAGGCTGCAGTGCGATTGGGCAAGTAGATGTGTGCATGAAAGGAGAAAGGGTGGAAGGGAACTTGGAAGAACGAAAACAACTGTGGTAGAGCGAGGCTTATTGGTACACATTCTTCTTTCCCAATTTCCTCTAATGTTGTTGGTGATTTAATAAAACCACCCTTTAAAAAAGCCACAGGAATCCTGTAACCCGGGGAACACAACACCCAGCTCCCAGAGTAGTTTTGACAGCCCTGGATTCATCAACACGCTCTTTTATTGTTGTTTAGTTGCTAAGTTGTATCTGATCTTTTGCGACCCCATGGACTGTAGCCCACCAGTCTCCTCTGTCCATGAGATTTCCCAGGCAAAAACACTGGAGTGGGTTGCCATTTCCTTCTCCAGGGGATCTTCCTGGACCAGGGATCTGGAGTCTCGTGCATTGGCAGGCACACTCTTTACTGCTGAGCCACCTGGGATGATTAGGACAGAAGAAAATTGTCTGCACAGGCCAGAGAGAGAAGCTGTGGCTCTGGGTGGGTTAGTTTGCATCGGGTTGGGCTCTTACTATCACCTCTAAGGACTGGCTAGCCCAGGGAAGGGCAGTCTCTTCCCAGCCAGGAAGAGATGTCAGAACATTGAAATATACAGAAAATTAAACACATAGACAAGACACAGCCTCCCATGGGGAAGAGGAAGGACCTGGCTTCCTTGGTCTCAGCTCACATGCACCAGTGCAGTGTCCCCAGGGATGGGGGGCACCCCTAGTGGGGGGCACTCACGTTCTAGGCTGGGCTCTGTCTTCAGTCTCTCCTGGGCAAGTCAGCAGCCCCCCTTGGAGGACAGGTCTCCACACCATGGTCCAGCCTTTGGCTCTTGGTCTTAACACCACCACTAGCTGTATGGCCAGGGGTGGGAGGCCTTGCCCTGGGGAGCCTGGAAACCTGATCCTTTGGTTCATCAGTGATTATCAGCTGTTGGCTACCTAAACACCTATTCTACTCTTGAGGCTCTTTAGAGGTTATATCAGGGTCTCCAGGTTGATCATGTCTGGACTAGACCTTTGACATATTACCAGCTCGGAAAAGTTCCCCCAATCCCATGACTGTACCCGATTTGTATCCACTTACCCCATCTTTCCCCTCACTCTTGTATTAAGGCTGCTGGTTTCTGTCACTCACCACTAAACCATGACCTGTTAGGGCCACATGTGAATACCTTTGAATCAAGCACACTAGATTTTGAAGTTACACAGACTTGGACTCTAGTCCCAATCTGCTCTTTTTCACTCTGTCACTTCTGGCAAATTACTTAACTTTGAGCTGCAGTTTGCTTCTTAGTGAGTGGTGATCCTAATGCCATCCTCCGAGCAATGTGGTGACCCTTGGATTGAGGCAGTGTATTGAAGCACCCACCATTTCTCTTGGGAGGAGTCCCAGTACACCATACATTATGGTAATTCTTGGCATGGCCCACATTATAAGCTATTTAGGCCATACTAACCTATTTTTTTTTTCTCTTAGACCTGAGTGCTCAAATAGGTATTTTGTAAGAGATCTAAAGTGTAGAGTGAAAAAGTTGGCTTCAGCTCAACTTTCAGAAAACTAAGATCATGACATCTGGTCCCATCACTTCATGGGAAATAGATGGGGAAACAGTGGAAACAGTGTCAGACTTTATTTTTTTGGGCTCCAAAATCACTGCAGATGGTGACTGCAGCCATGAAACTAAAAGATGCTTACTCCTTGGAAGGAAAGTTATGACCAACCTAGATAGCATATTCAAAAGCAGAGACATTACTTTGCCAACAACGGTTCGTCTAGTCAAGGCTATGGTTTTTCCAGTGGTCATATATGGATGTGAGAGTTGGACTGTGAAGAAGGCTGAGTGCCAAAGAATTGATGCTTTTGAACTGTGGTGTTGGAGAAGACTCTTGAGAGTCCCTTGGACTGCAAGGAGATCCAACCAGTCCATTCTGAAGGAGATCAGCCCTGGGATTTCTTTGGAGGGAACGATGCTGAAGCTGAAACTCCAGTACTTTGGCCACCTCATGCGAGGAGGTAACTCATTGGAAAAGACTCTGATGCTGGGACGGATTGGGGGCAGGAGGAGAAGGGGATGATAGAGGATGAGATGGCTGGATGGCATTACTGACTTGATGGACATGAGTCTGAGTGAACTCCGGGAATTGGTGATGGACAGGGAGGCCTGGCGTGCTGCGATTCATGTGGTCGCAGAGTTGGACACGACTGAGCGACTGAACTGAAGAGATCTAAGTGGGGTTGATTGAGTGGGTGTATCCAGGGTATCTCTTATATTCCAGGGAAAGAGTCAGCATCAGTGTTTTGGGCATTGCTGAGATGGATGAAGTTATCACCACTTTGAGACCCAGGCTCCTGGCTTGGAGCCCCTGCCCTGCCCCCATACTTTAGAGAGCACCCCCCACCCCCCCCCATCCCTCTGCTGACCACATCCCTTCCCACAAGGCGAGGAATCCTGGGGACCAAGAGAACGTGACCGCCTGGAGCCCTTGACTTGTCCCCCCTGGTTTCTGCACCAGGGACCTGGCACTGAGAAATTTCCTGCCCTGAAGGCCCAGATCTCTTCCAGGACTTTTGGACCATTTGCTGAGGGCACATCACATTGCTGGCCAGAGAGTGGCAACGCCTGGGCTGTTTGCAGGTGTTGAGGGGATGGGAGGGTGGAATCAGGATGTTGGGGTGTCCCCAGGCATGGGCGTGAGGCAACACTGTGGTACAGGACCTCTTGGGGGTGGGAGGGTGAGCGTCCCCTCACTAGACGGGGGCCTGGACCAGGTTCCTGGAAGGCGTACACGTTCTCTGGCTCTTGTCAAAGCCCAGGCGTGGGTCAGTTAATGGCTACGAACGTGCTGGTGTCACTGCCTCAGACCCCAAGGCTGCATCCACTTGGCAGTGGCCGTGTGCTAAGCCCAGCCACTTCCTGGGGGCTCTGGACCTCCGCTGGCCGCAGGGACTCTGCCCAGAGACAGTGGGAGCGGGATGCGGGGGGCGGGTAATGCTCTCAGCCCAGGCCTCGCAGGGAGGAAGGGTGCTCAGAGAGCCACATGTACTCCCTGGGCCTTCCAGGTCTCTGCTGGGGACCCTGTTGATGCCCTCAGACTTGCGCAGGAGCAGCCTGCTGGCCCAGCTCTTGTTCTTTCAATGGCAGCTCTGCTCCCGTTAGCTGGGGCAGTGTCCACCCCGCCACCGCCCCCCGTCCCTCTGCAGGAGCCGTGCCTGTGCCCACGAGCCGTCTTCACCAGGCCGCCTGCCGTGGAGGGTGCAGACCCAAAGCACTGCCAGGCTTCAGGCAGGGTGGCTCCCCTCTGGCTCCAGTCCCTGCGAGCGTAATAATTGGTTTATCCCACGACGAGCTCTTTAATGGGCTGTGGTCAACGCGGAAGGGGGTGGATGATTTATCGGTTACGCTGCCCTCTTCTCGCCTTCTTTGCTCTCTGAGCTTTCACGTGGCAACTACGGCCTGATGCCCAGCTACCCAGTTTGTGGTGCCCGAAGCCCCCGCCTCCCCACACGGCAGCTGCCACCCTCACCACCACAGCCGCCACCACGTCACCATCACGCTCTATTTTACATCTGCCATTTCACTTGGTGAGGTGAAAATTGTCCCCATTTACAGATGAGAAAACCGAGGCTCATGAGACTGCTGGTTCCCACAGGTGGCTAAGTGTCCATTAAGTGTATTATTTATTTATGTATTTATTTTTTACTGTGATGTGCAGTGGGGGGGGGGGGGGGGGGGGGGGGGGCGGGGAGGCCTTAGTTCCCTGACCAGGGATCGAACCCACGTTCCCTGCATTGGAAGGCGGAGTCTTAACCACTGGACCACTGGGGAAGTACCTTCATTAAGTTTAATTGGCACCTGTGGTAGGAGTCAGAGCTGGGCTCAGCCCGGGGTTTTCCAACTAAGAGCTCGTTCTACATGCCCGTGCGGTTTCCACCTGGCCCCCAGTGAGGGAAGGAAGCTCAGCTTGGAAGCAGAGTTCCGTCCACAGCTCAGGTCTCCCTGAATTCAACATTGCATCTCCATGGCTCACAGCCTCTGGGTAAGAAGTAGATAGAGAAACTGAGGCATCTGGTTTGAAGGGCAAGGAGGATGGTTTTCCACGAAGAAGGCTATTTCCAAGTCAATCCACAGTTCCATCCATTTGAAACTTGTTCCCATAGCCTGGCCATGCAGGGTTGTTTTTTTTTTTTTTTTAATAACATCTGCTTTTCTAGCACACATTATACAAACAGATCCACAGAACGGGTTGTAACGTATCATAAATGACAGTAAAAAGCATGAACTCTCGAGGATGAATTTTAAAATTTTCTTGATAACACAGGGGGTGATGGAGACATTCTCGTTCCTTTCTGCAGCCCACTGCTTTTGATTTAACTAGGCGTTTGGACTGGAATAGTTGTTTTCCGCTCCCCCCCCTCTCAATCTTGGAAAATGTCTCACAGCTGTAGCCGCCTGCTCTCAGCTGTTTGTTTTTCTTCCTTGGAGAGGGACTTGGGAAGGTTACCCACCAAACCCCAGGGGAAAAGGCAGTTTGAAGGCGCACCAACCCCGAACACGTGGGGCCTAGGCTGCACTCTGTCTCCCAATGAGCAAAAAAGCTGTCGAGGGGTCCTGACCGCCCGCAGAGTGGGGCTGGCTGCAGGCCCCTCCTCCTTTACATTTAACGGCAGAGAAGGTGGGGGAAGGGGAGAAGGTTCCAGCCCACGGGCCCCAGGCCAGGCCCTGAAACTTCAGTTGTAAAAGCTGAGCTGGGGCTGCATCAGTGGCTCCCAGTCGGCCCATTTATCATCTGGCCTTGGGTGGGACTGACCAGAGCCTGAGTAATGTTTGCCTGGGGCGCGTGTGTGGACCAGCGGGACACGCCCCTCAACCCCACCCTCACCCCAGGGGACGGGTCCCCAGACCCATCTGAGGCTTCTTCCATCTTCCTGCCCCCATCCCACCCCAGCTCCTCTCTTTAATTCCCCTTAAGCATTTTTTAAAAATTGTGGTACAATAGACCTAAAGTAAAACTTAGCATCTCAACCATTTTAAAGTGTACAGTTCAGTGGCATTAAGTACATCCACATTGTTGCACAACCATCTCTACCATCCATCTCCAGATTTCTTCTCAAACTGAAACTCTGTAGCCTTGAAACATCAACTATCCATTTCCCCTAGCCCCTGCCCCTGGCTCCCACCCTTCTGCTTTCTGCCTCAACAGATTTCTCTATTCTAGGGACCTCATATATGTGAGATCTACAGTATTTGTCCTGTTGTGACTGGCTGATTTCACTCAGCACAGTTAATAGCCTCAAGTTTCATCCATTTTATAGCATGTGATAGGACTGCCTTCCTTTTTAAAAGGCTGAGTAATATTCCTTTGTGTGTGTCTACATATTTTGATGCTGGGAAAGATTGAAGGCAGTAGAAGGGAGCAACAGAGGATGAGATGGTTGGGTGGCATCACTGATTCAATGGATGTGAGTTTGAGCAAGCTCCAGGAGATAGGGGAGGGCAGGAAAGCCTGGTGTGTTGCAGTCCATAGGGTTGCATAGAGTCAGACACGACTTAGCAACTGAACAACAAATATTGCTTTGTGTGTGTCTGTATATACCTTGCTTTCTGTTTATCCATTCACCTATCAGTGGATAGTTGCTGCTGCTGCTAAGTCTTTTCAGTCGCGTCCAACTCTGTGCGACCCCATAGACGGCAGCCCAACATGCTCTCCTGTCCCTGGGATTTTCCAGGCAAGAACACTGGAGTGGGTTGCCATTTCCTTCTCCAATGCATGAAAGTGAAAAGTGAAAGTGAAGTCGCTCAGTCGTGTCCGACTCTTAGTGACGCCATGGACTGCAGCGTACCAGGATCCTCCATCCGTGGGATTTTCCAGGCAAGAATACTGGAGTGGGGTGGATACTTGAGTTACTTCCAACTTTTGGCTGCTGTAAGTAAAGAGTATGGGTGTGCAAATAACCATTCAAATTTGTTTTCAGTTCTGTTGGGGGTATCCCCCAAAGTAGAAATGGCTTACCCTTTGGGTTTTTGTACTTGAAATTTCCACAAGACAGTCTGACCACCTGAGACCTCTGTTTGCTGGGAGAGACAGCAGAGGTTGAAGGAAATCTGAGAAGAAAACCAAAAGCCATGGAGATAATAAACTTTCATTCTCCTACATCTCTCAGCACAATGATGTCACTGAAATAGAAATGGGACAGGGTTGTTATTAGAAATGCAGACTGCCAGGGCTCAGTGTATGTAAGTCTCTCAGTCATGTCTGCCTCTTTGTGACCCCACAAACTGTAGCCCACCAGGCTCCTCTGTCCATGGGATTCTCCAGGCAAGAATACAGGATGGGTTGCCATGCCCTCCTCCAAGGGATCTTGAACGCAGGTCTCCTGCGAAGCAGGCGGATTCTTTACTATCTGAGCCACCAGGGAAGCCAGGGTTCATCCCATCCCTAAATCGGAATATCTCCAGGCTATCATCTCAGAGTGACGTGTGCGTCTGATTTGCAGCAAGTCTTAGAGCCATTGGCTGTGGACATTCCACTTACCCGGCTGAAGATGGTTAAAAGGACCTCGTGAGATCCTCTGTGGTCCTGAGCACACTTGGAGTGTGGATAACTGCCAGTCTGCCACACCGGGTGTACTGATTGCCAGATCCTTAGCCATAGCAGCCTGAACCCTCCCTGGTTGGGTTGTCTGCAACAGTCAGTTCAGGCTGCCATAACAAAATACCGCAGATCGGGTAGGTTAAACAAGAAAAATTTATCGTCTCATGGCTCTGGAGACTGGAAGTCCAGGGTTAAGGTGATGGCAGGGTTGGTTTCTCTTGAGTCCTCTCTCGGCTTGTAGACCGCTCCCCTCTTGCTGCCTTTTGAAAATTTTTAATTAAATTTTTTAAATTAGTGAATTAATCTTGACTGCCTTCACTTCTGCGTGGACTTTTCTCTAGTTGCTGTGAGCAGGGTGTGGGCGGGGCGCTTTATCCTCTAGTTGCCGTTGGAGCGCTTCTCATTGTGGTGGCTTCTCTTGGTGCAGAGCACAGGCTCTAAGGTGTGTGGGCTTCAGTAGCTGGGGCTCCCAGGCTCTGGAGCACAGGCTCAATAGCTGTGGAGCTTAATTACTGAGCTTAGTTGTTCCTCACTATGTGTGATCCTCCCGGACCAGGAATCAAACCTGCATCTCCTGCATTGTCAGGCAGATTTTTTTTCCCACTGAACCGCCAGGGAAACCCGCTGCCTTTTGACCAGGTCTTATGCCCCTGGTATCTTTCTTCTTAGGAGGACACAAGTCAAATTGGATCCAGGTTCCACCCTCATGGCCTCATTTGAGCTTACCCCTTTACAAACCTTACCTCCAAATACAGTTAACATTCTAAGGTACTGGGAGTTAGGACTTCAACACATGAATTTGGGGGGCACAGATTGGGCCTATAGCACAATCCTTCCCTCCTTTATTCAATAGATGATTATTTTATTTTATCTCTTTTTTTTTTTTTTTTTAGGGAAACACATGAAGTATTTATTAGGAGGGAAAAATAGTACAATACATGTTATTAGACACATGGGCAGACTCAGAGAGAGAGAGTGGTATCCTTGTGGTGGTTTGAGTCACTTTTATGGGTCATTTCTTCCGGGTTTCCTCTGGCTGATCGCTTTAAGTTGTCTGGTTCAGAGTCCGTATTTGGTACCTCAGTATCCTCCCATGTGTGTGTGCTCATCAACAGATGATTATTTTAAAAAATTTTACTTTGCTCAAACATAACAATACCATCAGAAAATAGGATAAAAATGACTCATAATTCTACCACAAAAAAATCAATTATTTTTAAGCATCCCAGTTTTGATCCTTAGATATGTGTGTGTAGATGCTTAATTTTAAAGCAGGTGCATTCCCCACGTTGTTGCATGATAGACCTCACAACTGTCATTTTTAGGTCATCATCAAAGTCCACCTAGTGGATATACAACTAGGTAATTATTTCCTAAATGGATCAGTCACAACTTTCCCCAGTTTTTCACTCCTACAAATAAGAATACGATGAATTTATTTGTGCTATTCCATTTCTCTTCTTTTGGACTCTTCCTCAGGGTAAATTCCCAAGTGTGAGATTATTGGACAAAGGATGTGAACATTTTTGTGGCTCTTGATACATTTTGCCAAATTGTTTTCCAAAAGTATTTGACACTGTCATCAGCAGCGTATAAACACACAAGATTTCACCCGATTCTCGCCAGCATGATGTAGCACTGTCCCACTATTTTTAGAGAGTTTTCATTTTATTTAACATTTCTTTGATAATGAATCATCTCATAAAGTGTTTTTATACATTTGATTATTAACTGTATCATCTCTTAAGAAACTGCCTCTTTAAGGCTTTTTCCAGCTTACCTATGTGGCTAAATAAGTATCTACTACATGCTCATGAGGGACTAAGGCAGTTTAAGGCTTAGTTCTTAACTTCCAGAAGCCTAAAATCAGAAATCACACTTATTTAGTCATTGCTGATTTCTTTGTACTCAGTCCACTGCTTTGCACATTTTGTGTGTTCAATAAAAATTTTGTTGCATGTAGTTTAATCCCAGATAATATGTTTATTTTTTTGCAGTTCAGAGATCTGTATTCCATTCAAAGAAATGCAGGCTCTGAATCCAAAAGGAGTCTGAATCCCAGAGAGATAGCCTGGACCTGATAATCTTACATGCATAAGCGTGGGGTCCTGTGCTCCAGCATAGGGAAGGTGTGCTTGACAGTAATTTTAAAGATTCAGGGTTTGAGGTTGGCAGAATGAATAACTGTGCGATACAGCTGCTCATCAAAAGCTATTGCAATCAAGGCCATATTAATAGAGGTGCAATGTGTAGAATAAGGGAGGTGACAGTCCCATCTAGACAGCTCCTCAGTGTTTGTCCTTTTTGTTTCTCTTTTCAGTTTTTTATTTTGAAAATCATTTTAAACCTACATTGTATTATGAGTGTCTATGTACCCTTCATCGGAGAAGGCAATGGCACCCCACTCCAGCACTCTTGCCTGGAAAATCCCATGTATGGAGGAGCCTGGTGGGCCACAGTCCATGGGGTCGCTAAGAGTCGGACAAGACTGAGCGACTTAACTTTCACTTCTCACTTTCATGCATTGGAGAAGGAAATGGCAACCCACTCCAGTGTTCCTGCCTGGAGAATCCCAGGGACGGGGGAGCCTGGTGGGCTGCTGTCTGTGGGGTCGCACAGAGTCTGACACGACTGAAGCCACTTAGCAGCAGCAGCAGCATGTACCCTTCATCTTGGTCCATCAATTGTTAACATTTTGCTGCTTTTCATTCTCTCCCCCATCCTCTCTCATTGTTATTACTATTTTTTTTAATTGTAGAACCATTTGAAAGTAAGTTGTAAACTTCACCCCTAAATACTTCTGTATGAATTTCCAAGAACAAGGAAGTTTTCTTATATCACCACTTAGAGTTTTTACATTTAGAAATTTAGTATAGGAACAGTACAATCATAAATATATAGTCCATAACTAACTTTCTTCAATTGTTCCAGTAGCTGAAGCTCCAACACTTTGGTCACTTGACGTGAAGAGCCGACTCATTGGAAAAGACCCTGATGCTGGGAAAGATTGAGAGCAGGAGGAGAAGGGGGCAACAGAGAATGAGATGGTTGGATGGCATCACTGAATTAATGGACATGAGTTTGAGCAAACTCTGGGAGATGGTGAAGAACAGGGAAGCCTGGCATGCTGCAGTCTATGGGGTCTCAGAGAGTCGGACACCACTTAGCGACTGAACAACATCCTTTATAGCAATTTTTTAAACCTACTACAGGATCCAAGCTTCTGCTGAAACTCAGCATCTTTTCACCAGGTGCTGAATTACAAACTCAGAGAGAAAGTTTTGGGTGAAGTAGAGAAGAGTAGCTTTTCTTGCTTTGCCAGGCAAAGGGGGCCATAGTGTGCTAATGCCCTCAAGACAGTGTGACCCACCCAGGGGCGGGCAGGGAGGAGGTTTATAGTGCTCAAGGAGCAGAGCGTGATCAGCTCATAGACAGTTCTCGGACTGGTTGGCATCAAGGTGAAGTTTCAGGCATCATCCACCCTCTGGTTTCAACTAGTCTAGGGTCCATGCTCCTGTGGTCAGCAGTTTTCATCTGGAGGGGGCGGTCTGCTTCCCGTAAAAACAGCTCAGGAATGTGTGTCAGACCTTTATATCTTTCAGGGAGCTGGGTGTTTGGTGACTCTGTTATGTGGCAGATTTATAGTCTAGATTATTACTAGTTCCTTGCCCCGACAGCTATTCTTTGTTTAAACATCTTCCCTTTTCCCAATCATTAACTCTCGAATCAGCATTTTACTTCAGAAGACGAGGACGCAGGGGCTTGTACACAGTTTCAAATCCAGGACTACTCATTCAGTTACCATGTTCCTTTAGACTTTCTTTTCTCTAAAATAACTCCTAGCCGTTGATTGTTTTTCATGACAAGGATATTTTTGAAGAACACTGGTCTGTTGCTTAGCATAATATCTCTGTTTGAGTTTGTTTCTTTCTCTGTGATTAGATATCAGTTAAACATTCATGGCAGGACCATTTCATAAACCTTCCTCAGTGAATCCCACTGGGGGAGTATTATGTCATTTTATTCCTTTATTGATGATGTTAACTTCGATCACTTGGTTGAGGGCTTAATTTACTGTAAAGGTACCTTTTATTTCTTTTCTAATTCAAAGTCATGGAGACTCTTTGGTACTGTCTAGATATACTGTAGATATACCACAGTCTCTCACTTAATAATTTCATCATCCATTGATAATTCTTGCCTGAATCAGTTATCACGAATCTGGTCATAAAATGGTGTTTTCCCAGCCCACCCCAGTGACACTAGAGTGGAGGTAGACCCTAGAGTGCTGAGACTGGCTTCAGTTCTGTGCATCTTTCCTCAGTTATGAATTGGGATGTCAATAGCTCGATGTTCGCTATAGCAAGGGTATTTATTAATACACCTCAGAAGTTGGCAAGCGCTACAAAGTGGGATTTTTGCTTTTCCCTTGGAGAACTGGTTGTTAAACATTTACTGCAGGATGCAGATAAGCTGAGACACATTCAAAGGAGAATGGTTTTGGTGGTGAGGGACTTTGAAACCTTAAGGAAAGGGAATCTGTAAAACTATTATATTAATTTAAAAAAATAATAAAAGGAGGGACTTCCCTGGTGGTCCAGTGGTTAAGACTTCACCTTCCAATGTAGGGGGTATGGGTTCCATCCCTGGTCAGGGAACTAAGATCCCACATGGCATGTGGCCAAAAAAACCAACAGAAGCTATACTGTAACAAATTCAATCAAGACTAAAAATTGTCCACATCAAAAAAAAAAAAATCTTAAAAACAAAAGGAAAGGGAATCTGTCTTCAAATATTAAAATGATGACCTTGTGGGGAATCTTTGTTATTGAGGAGAGAACCCATTAACACCCCAGACACTGCATTCCCACCACTCACTCACCTTCCCGAGCAGAGCTGAGGGGAGTGGCACCAGAGGGCGGAGGTGGGTGGAGGAGGGGAAGCTTCTCACTCTGATCTTGGAGAAAACAGTGTGGGTGCAGGTCTGCGAGGTGCAGAGGACGCAGAGGTCATGGCTCTCCTATCCTTGGTGGATAGGGTAAAAAGTGGGTACAGAAAAGTGGGTACAGAGTTCCTTCTAAGGATGAGGGATAAAGCAGGCTTGGGTGTCAAAGAACATGAAGACAGTTTTGAATAGCAGCTAAGGGGACTTCTTCCAGCCTACCAACCCACACAAGCAGATCGATGCCAGGTATATTTCAACAGCACAAGGATGGGCCAAGTCAGCACAGTTCTTCTTCTCTGAGGTCCAAGAGGTTAAAGCAAGGGAAGGAGGGTGATGCAGCTGCCCGGGGTTTGTCACTGATGAGTACAAAGTAGGAGAACTCCCTAGAGGCCCCAGGCATTTGAAAATAGTTCTGACTCCCGGTGCAGCCGGGAATCAGGCATAGCCGGAGGAGGTCGAGTTACCAGGATTGATCTGCCTATTGACAGTGGCAGGTCCCCTCTTGATGGGAAGCTGACAAGCTTGGTGGTGCTGGTGGTAGGAGACAGGGGAGTCAGTGTCCGATTTCTCTGGAAAGCATCCAGTGATTACCAGGTCCCAAGGGAAGCAGTAGGGAAGGGTCATCACCCTTTTCATCCCACAGGGCCCCAGTGGGTGAAGAACCGTGGGTTCAGAGTGCCAGTGAGTCACCAACAGGAGGAAGATGAGGGATAAAAGGTGTGTGGGACTGGATGTTACTGGTTGATGGTGGAGAAAACATTTCTTTTCACTTCCCTCAGTTCTTTATTTAATGTAAATGAGGCTTCCATGCTGGTGAAAAGTATAAGATCAGGTAAGGCACATAACAATGTTTTGTAAATGTCAAGCTCTATACAACTCTTCAAAGTACCATTATGACTGTTAATGTCAACTAATTTGATAATCAGGAAGAGAAGGCACCTAGAGTAAAGGGTTACCTGAATACCAATAGTGTGAATTTGAATAGGACTTCTCCATAGATCTGGGGTTTTCTTTCCACATGTTTGATTTCCTCAAATGAGGAAAACATCTACATAAAACACATACCAGAGTGCCTGGCCAGTAGTAAGTGCTCAATTAGGGTTTACCCTTATCTTCAATCTCACAACCACCTTCTGAGATAGATGTTGTTAATTCTATTTTTAGAGGAAACACTCAGAACAATGACTTCTTTTGTCTAAGAACAGAAAGTGAAATCGTGGACAGGATTCAAACCCAGGCCTTTACACTCTTAAATTTGATATTCCTTCCAATGACTTCTCTTGTCTAAGAACAGCAAGTGAAATTGTGGACAGGATTCAAACCCAGGCCTTTGCACTCTTAAGTTTGATATTCCTTCCTTTCTAATCTATGTGTGAGGATCCATCCAATTTTCAGAGTCTATGAAATCCTCAAATCTAATTCCTTTATATAATCTGCACTTCATACTAAGATGTCAATTTTTGAAGAACTGTACACATGAGATGCATGCAGTGTTCTTTTTAAAATTATAATATGTTAAAAGTCATCATTAAAATTGTTCACTTTTGTAGAAAAGACTCTGAACCCACATAATCCCACATCCTGATTGGTGATTGTCACTGGCACAATTTTCATATGACTCTTTCACAATACTAAATATTTTTGCAATACTAAAGATATCCAATCTCATCATGCAGGATACTCTGGGGACCAATTAATATTTCAAAATAATTCATACTCGTGGAGTAAGTGTTTTTAATTGGAAAAAATCTGCCTCTTTGGGTAAAATGCTTTTCCATTATTATCAGTGGTGATTCACATGGATGGATGGGTGGGTGGGTGGATGGGTGTTTGACCAAAAAAAGATGCACAACATGTGAGAGCTATGAGTTGTTTTATTTGGGGGCAAAATGAGGACTGCAGCCTGGGGAACAGCACCTCAGATAGCTCTGAGGGACTGCTCCAAAGAAGCAGTGGGGGAAGGTCAGTATATAAGATTTTGATGAAGGGAGAGTTTAAAATAATCAAGTCCTTACTTTCGAAAAGGTTTTCTGCGAGTCACGAGGAGCTGATATCACCATGAGGGATTTAGTGCTTTTCTAGATATGAGGTGATGCAAGGATTGGGATCATGAAACCAATTCCTAAAAATATCTATCTGAAGACCTGTGCCACCAGCTTCCCTAGAGCACAGAGTGCTTCACTCTCCACCCTGAATTCCCTTCAGGGCATGTTGAAGGTTGGCAGCTGCAGCAGCAAAGGGTTCAATCTCTGCAGGGGCAGATGGCAAATGCCCTTGGCAACCACCAGTTTATAGTTGACAGGTGGATGGATGGATGGGTGGGTTGATAACTTATTCTGGTTTCCTGGACAGTGGTGTGGTACCGTATCAATAGAATGAGATAGGAACTGGGTCTTATGATATGTGAGCCCTAGCCCTGATTCTGCCACCAACTATTAGATGACCTGGGATATTTTCATATCACCTTTATCAGCCTTCGTTTCCTCTTCTGAAATTGAGAAGTACGTGATTCTTAAGGTCACTTTTAGCTCAAAGCATCCATGATCTAACTGTACCAGGGGTCCGAATTCTAAAGAACAAAGATACGAGATATCTGACACGTTGGCTGCAAATGTCATGCTCTGAAAAAGGAAACCCAGTAAGTGCTGAGATTCCTGGCAAGTCTGGCCCAGATTCCTCACGTGCTTCTTTGTGAGAATAACTTCCAACCTCCTTAAAATACTCTGACAGGCTCAAGAAGCAAAGAAAGATGGATCTGAGGAAACCTGCCAATGGGAAGAGTTCACATCACTCCAACCAAAAGCCGTGTGGAAACCCTAGGGGACTGATCCTGAGCTGTTTGAAAACAAGCACTGATGGAACAGATTGTCCAGAAAGATAGAAACACAGAAACATCCTCGCTGCCTTCACTGATTTTAGACGATAGCCTCATGTGACTGTTGCTGGGGAGGCAGGCTGGAGAGATGGAGGGGAGCATCAGGAGGGCCCCACTGGAGCCTGGGGATGATCCATGCATGGGATACAGAAGAAAGTCATATAGTCTTTTGCATTATTATCAGTGATAATTCACATGGATGGGTGGGTGGATGGATGGATGGATGGGTAGGTGGGCTGACGGATGGATGGATAGGTGGATGGATGGATGGTGGATGGGTGGTTGGATGGATGGATGGGTGGATGGATGGATGGATGGGTGGATGGGTGGGTGGGTTGATGGATGGGTGGGTGGATGGGTGGGTGGGTTGATGGATGGGTGGGTGGGTGGATGAATGGATGAATGGGTTAAATCTGGATTTGCCATTCACTAGTAGTGTTTTTTTGAACAAGCCACTCAATCTCTCTAAGCTTCATCTGCAGAACTGGGCATATAAACATGTCATGTATTCTTTTCTGAAATGGCCAGGTGGATGTGGCCCTGAGAGGAGACAGGTTCAGGCCGAGTTTCTTGTACTCACAGATACCAGAGACAGGAGGCATGCAGGCCACACAGAACCTTATGGGGAAGGGGGGTCAGAAGGCAGAAAACAGGAGTGAGGGGAACAGTCAGGCCCCAGCCTTTATTGGGGTTTCTGTGAGAAAGACAAGGCAGTTCTAGCTAGTTTGAATAATTTTGGTGGACTGTGGGCTATAGACGTGTTCTCTAGTTGCCTTGGGACCAGCCTTGGGAAGATTGAGGCAGAGAAATGTTTTTTGGGGGCAGAGAAAAGAAGTGTGGCTCCAGATTGGATAGAAAAGGGATGCTCCCAGCAGGGCCCTTTGCATCTCTGAGAATTGGCCAGCTTCAGGAGGAGCAGTCTCTCCCCAGCCAGAAAAGTTTCTTAAGATGTCAGAATATCATAATATACAGAAAATAATTATATATACAGGCATACCTCAGAGATCATGTGGGTCTGGGTCCAGACCACCACAATAAAGTGAATATTTCAATAAAGTGCATCACAGGAATTGTTTGTTTTCCCGTGTGTATAAAAGTTATGTTTACACTATCCTGTAGTGTATTAAGTATGCAATGGCATAATTTAAAAATACTTCATTGCTAAAAAATGCTAGGACCTCCTTGGTGGTCCTGTGGTTAGGATTCTGTGCACTTCCACTGCAAGGGGAATGAGTTCAATCCCTGGTCAGGAAACTTAGATCTCACAATATGCATGGTGTGGGCAAAATAATAAAATAAAATAAAAAAATGCTAACCATCATCTAAGCCTTCAGAGAGTCATAATCTTTTTGCTGGCAGGGCAGGGGAAGGAGGGAGGAGAATTGAAATATGGCAAGAATCACCAAAAAGTGATGCAGAGACACAAAATGAGCAAATGTTGGGAAAATGACACTTGCTTGATGAAGGGTTACCACAAACCTTGAGTTTGTACCAAGCACAGTATCTGCAAAGTGCAGTAAAGCAAGGTGTGATAAAACAAGGCATATACACGCACATACAATGCAGGACACATCTCATCTGAGAAGCTAGATATTTGAATGGTGATCTCAAAGGATCTCAAAAGTTAAAATACATGTCAACACCCAAATTAAAAGATTGAAAATATTAATTTATTTTTGGCTGTGCTGGGTCTTCGTTGCAGTGCGGGCTTTCTTTAGTTGCAGCGAGCAGGGGCTACTCTCTACTTGCAATCCATGGCTTTCTTATTGCGGTGGCTTCTATCGTTGCAGACCACGGGCTCCAGGCACGAGGGCTCAGCAGTTGCAGCTTCCGGGTTCTAGAGCTCAGACTTGGAAGTTGTGGCCCATGGGCTTAGTTACTCCTCAGTATATGGGGTCTTCCTGGACAAGGGTTCGAACCCATGTCCTCTGCATGGGCAGGTGGATTCTTATCCATTGGACCACTTGGGAAGCCCAGGTTTTTATTTCTTTATAGCTATGTTCCACTAATAAGTCTTTGAGGGCCACTTTCTAGAAATAACTGCAATAAAGAGGCTTGGAAATCAACACCCGCTTTTACTGTCCACCCCAACTTCTTTCCAGTTAATCTCTAGTAAAGGGCCTCACTTATATGGGTTAAATTGCATCCCCTCAACATTCAAGTGTTGAAGTCCTAACCCCCAGTACCCCAGACTATGATTGTATTTGGAGACAGGCCTTTTAAAGAGGTGATTAGAGTCAGATGAGGTCACCAGGTTGGGCCCTAAATCAATATGATTAGTGTCTTTATAAGGAAAGGAGATTAGGAGACAGACACACACAGAGGGAAGGCCACGAAAGACACAGGATGAATGAAGCTACAAGCCAAGGAGAAAGGCCTCCAGGAGAAATCAGACCTGCTGACACCTTGATCTTGGACTTACAGCCTCCAGAACTATGAGACAACTGGTTTTTAATTTCTGTGGTTTAAGCCACGCAGTCTGTGCTATTTTGTTATGGTAGCCCCAGCAAAGTAATATACCACTTATTTGTTTTTTAAAAAATACATTTTAAAAAGAAGGCAAATATAAGGACAGATAAAGGGAGTGTTAGGGAGTTTGGAATGGATGGGTACACACTGCTATATTTAAAATAGAACCAACAAAGACCTACTGTATAGCACAGAGAGCCCTGCTCAAAGTAATGTAGCAGCCTGGATGGGAGGGAAATCTGGGGGAGAATGGATACGTGTATATGTATGGCTGAGTCCCTTTGCTGGACACCTAAAACTGTCACAACATTGTTAATTGGCTATATTCCAATATAAAATAAAAAGCTTTTTAAAAGACCCATAAAAGGAAGAAAGGAAACAATAATAACAAAAAGCATACCCATATATAGAATGGTTTTTAGATCTGCTTCTCTCAGGATGGGGCTTCCCGTGTGGCGCTAGTGGTAAAGAACCCGCATGCCAGTGCAAGAGACGCAGGAGATATGGGTTCGATCTCTGGGTGGGGAAGATCCCCCTGAAGAAAGGAATGACTACCCACTCCAGTATTCTTGCCTGGAGAATTCCATGGACAGAGGAGCCTGGCAGAGTACAGTCCATGCAGTCGCATAGAGTCGGACACAACTGAGTGACTGAGGACACACGCATGCACCCCATCAAAATGCTGCATTTCCTGACATTGCTCGTAATGATTTCAGATACTCTGGCCTCTGAAGTGAGGGTCCTGGGAACAGCCTCCTCAAGAAGAGCCTTTTTCATCATAATTTGTCTTGGATCCCATTTCCACGGTCATCAAGACTGAATTATGAGAGACTCCATTGGCTTGGACCACCAAAGGGAATGCCTGTGCCAGGAGCACAGAGCACCCAGCACACCTCTGGGGAAAGTAACCAACATATCGGTGGAGTTTTTCTTCCTCTGAGGTTGTGCCAGGCCATCCTAATGTGGATATCCATGGCTGTCTGCTGGCCGGTAGTCAGCCTCCTCTCCATGCATCCCCCAGTTCAGAGTCTGTGCTCCTCCATGGGCCAGAGACAGGTCTATGCATAAAGGCTGGGCATCTGGGTTGCACTGTTTCAGAGATGCCATCTGCATCCTTCATGCTTGTTTCTTGGATCCTGCCTGAAGGACCTAAAACTGGCCACTGGGCTTACTTACTTAGGGAGCCCTCTAGTCCCAGAACTGACAAAGGCCTCTGCACACAGGCATTCAGGACAGCACACCCATGTGGGTAAAGCATGTGGCCCTGGGAGCCACTGGTTGATGAGTCTTCTGGTGAACAGAGCATCAGAAAGCTCAGGCCACCTGGGCAAAGACGGAGCTTCTGGTGGTTTCCTTCTCAAAGGGCCTCCTGCTACTCTGCACTGTGGCTGCAAACTCCTGGCTCTCTTCTGTGTGAGTGCAGGGGATAGTGGGCTGCGGACAAATAAGCCAGTCTCCAGCCTGTAGATGATGATCCAGGACATCCTGCTGAGTGAGCTCGGAGCGGGGACATGTGATATTGGGTAGGCCAGAAAGTTTTTCAGGTTTTTCCAAAACAGCTTACTGAAAAATCTGAATCAGATTTTCGGCCAATCCAGTACTTAAAAAAAAAGTTAATAAGCTCACCCCAAATGTACCAGGGTGGCTCAGATGGTAAAGAATCTGCCTGCAATGCAGGAGACTTAAGTTCGATCCTTGGGTTGGGAAGGTCCCCTGGAGAAGGGGCCTCTGGGCTACCCAGTCCCATATTCTTCCCTGGAGAATCCCATGGACAGAGGAGCCTGGCGGGCTGCAGTCCATGGGGTCACAAAGAGTCAGGCATGACTGAGCAACTAACACTAACACTTTCAAACTTACCAATCTGCTGCTTTCCTCTTTGGATCCTTATACATGTCCTCTAATACCTCACCTGCCCCGTCTGCTTCATTTCCCCTGCCTCTGCCCTTCATTTGCAAAACACACATTCAAAAATAAAATAATCCAAAATTTCCAGAGAGTGAGAGCAGGGCAGTAAGCCCCAAGCATGGGGCCCTTTTGCATGTGGGGCCTTGTCACACACCACAAGGCTGGCCCTGGTTTTCTCCTACCTCTTGGAAACTGGGGAGCCCTAGTGAAAATGTGCATCACTTTAAGTGCTAAAGATCTACCAATAACCTTTTATGCAATTTGGAATGAGCATTATGGTCCAGTTTTAAATGAATTTTCTATTAAAGTCACATGTATCTAGATCTCAGGAAATCCAGCCGGGTGTTACGGACCTCCTGAAAGAAAGCCTCCTTTCTTGTCTCTTTCTTGGTGCTTAAATTGAGGTGCCTGACTTGCAGTTTCATTTCAGCCCCATCCTTTCCCAACTCTTCCCTCAATGTGTCTGCATGCGTGCTCAGTTGTGTCCGACTCTTTGCGACCCCAGGGACCCACCAGGCTCCTCTGTCCATGGGATTCTCTAGGCAAGAATACTGGAGTGGTTACCATTTCCTTCTCCCGGGGATTTTCCCGACCCAGGGATCGAACCTTCATCTCCTTTGTCTCCTGCATTGGCAGGCGGATTCTTTTACCATTGAGACACCCGGGACGCCCTTTAATGTGACGCTCTGTGAATTCTGACACCCACCTTCCTCCCATCAGCATCATGAGCCTAAATGAGGACAAGGCCAGGATGGCTGCATGGGACAGTGGAACAGCCAGGCAGGTCCAGCTCCTACTCACAGATGGTCACTGCGTCGCTTGAGTTTCAATTTTTGATCTGTGATATGGTGATACCATCTGCCTGTAGGCTTGGAAGGACCACACAGTTCTATGGCCCCTGACTGCATTCTAGAATCTGCTCCCTTCCTCCACCGGCCTTCTCCATCAGACTAGGATGCCAGTTCTCCATGCCCCGCACCCCCTGACACCCAAACCACTAACAAGTCCCTCTCACTTCTAAGGCTGATGCAGGACTTCTGCTCAGGTGGCTTGGAAAAAAGGGGGAGAGATACTTTCTGTTGTTTGTTTTGTGTAAGGGTGGGGCCAGCAGGGCCTTCATAAACCAAGCATCTTGAGCTTCCTTTCACTCTTTCCTACCTTCTCAAGCTCCTTCATCTGAACACAGGCAGAATTCCTACTTCACAAGTGTGCTGGGAAGATGAAACGAAGTCACTCCTAACAAGAGACTAAAGCTGTGTTTGGCATATTTTTGTTCAATCGCTAAGTTGTATCCAACTCTTTGTGACCCCACAGTCTACAGCACTGTCCTTCACCATCTTCTGGAATTTGCTCAAACTCATGTCCGTTGAGTCGGTGATGCCATCCAACAATCTCTTCCTCTGTTGTCCCCTTCTCCTCTTGCCCTCCGTCTTTCCCAGCATCAGGGTCTTTTCCAAGGAGTCGGCTCTTTGCATCAGGTGGCCAAAGTATTAGAGCTTCAGCTTCAGCGTGTGGTAGGTGCTTAAGAAATGTCATCTCCTAGCCTGCTCCCCCAAGTAGACTTTGGAGTTCAGTATGGGGCTGACCACCCCTGCAGCAGGTATGGAGGACAGAAGACTGGATAATGGGACGATGACCCCAATCCATCCTTATTTATGCTCTGGCATCTCTGGCCTTCTCTGAGCCTCTTTTTTACCCTTTGAGGATATTAGGAATACTTGCAGCACTGCCTACCTCCCAAGATGAATTATATTTTAAATTAAGGGAGATAATGAGTGTGAAACTTTGTACAAAGATAAAGGGTTATTAACACAAGTGCTCAAGGCTTAGGTCGCCAAACCTCAAACAGAACACTTTGCTTTTCTTCCTCCAGCTCACAGGCACCTCCCCTGCTCTGCTGGCACGGTGGGTGTGTCTGATGTGTTTGGGGAACACAGCCTCTCTGGTCAGTCTGGAGCATCTTGACTTCACCAGCATATGATCATTTTTTAATGTGCATAAAAGATGATTATGAAACAGGGAGCCAGCTCAGGGCTGGGGTCTGGGTAGGAAGACTGCAGGAAATGTGTTTGTGTGACTCACCTAGCCCAGGGTGTGGCCTGACAGATATTCATCCATCAATCAAACATTATTACAAAGTGTACATGAACACATTCATTAGGATTCAGCAATTAGTACTGAATCAGAATCTGAATTAGAATCCATGATTCCTGCCAAGCAGCCTAACTCCCACCTGGGTTTATGATGGGGAACTCACTACCTTTAAAGCTTATTCCCTATTTGTGGGTCTCTGTTAAAAAGTGTATTCTAGGGACTTCCCTGGTGGTGAAGACTCCATGTTTGCACTGCAGGAGGTGTAGTTTAGATCCGTAGCTGGGAAAAAATAAGATCCTGCATGCCACGTGATGTGGCCAAAAATAAATAAATAAATAAGTAATAAAATAAATGAAAAGTTTATTCTGTGCTTTCCACCCTTTCAGTTCAGTTCAGTCGCTCAGTCGTGTCTCACTCTTTGTGACCCCACGGACTGCAACACGCCAGGCCTCCCTGTCCATCACCAACTCCCGGAGTTTACACGTCCATTGAGTCGGTGATGCCATCCAACCATCTCATCCTCTGTTGTCCCCTTCTCCTCTTTCCCTCAGTCTTTTCCAGCATCAGGGTCTTTTCCAATGAATCAGTTCTTTGAATCAGGTGGCCAAAGTATTGGAATTTCAGCTTCAGCATCAGTCCTTCCAATGAATATTCAGGATTGATGGTGTCACAATGGGAGCTCTGAACCCCAATGACCTGAATCTAAAGTCAGTCTCCTCTGTCTACCAACTATGTGACCTTGTGAGTTACTCGACCTCTGTGTGCCTCAGTTTCCTCATTTGGAATATGAAGATCATAACAACACTTATAGGCTTATTATGGAATTAAATGCATTAATATGGGAAGTACTTAGAACATGTCTGGCACAGAGTGAGGACTTGGGAAATGCCAGTAATTATTGTTACTCTACAATTTATCTTCCCCTTTGTGAAAGTATGAAAGCTAAAGAATAGTTAGAGCAATTAAAAGTAAATACAGCAGGCAGAGAGATAAATGAACTGTTTGCATAAACATGAATTAAGAGAGTCACACTCAAGGAAGAATTGTTCCCTGTTGAGGACAGCAAACATCTGGAAGGGATTAAGTGGGGGTAAGAGGGGGTGGGGTAGTGTGAGCTGAGAACACACTGTGACTGCTGGAAGGAGAGAATTCATTTCTGGGGTGGGTAAGTGATCCCAAAAGAGGGAGGCTGCTCTGGGCTTCTACAGCACGACTGGATGCCCAAAGAGTATTTACTCTTTCAAATAATTTCGTTCTGATTAGACTGAGTACCTAAAATACCCATATCATTCATTTGAGCTAATTCATTAAATTAAAAAACCCAGAAATCAAATTGTAAAGATAGGTAGGTAATGCATTGCCTTGAGAAAGTCACTTCTAAAATGCAAATATACTAACATAAAATAACAGGCTACCATTTTGTATCTGGAGAAGGCAATGGCAACCGACTCCAGTACTCTTGCCTGGGAAATCCTATGGGCGGAGGAGCCTGGTGGGCTGCAGTCCATGGGGTCTGGAAGAGTTGGACACGACTGACCGACTTCACTTTCACTTTTCACTTTCATGCACTGGAGACGGTAATGGCAACCCACTCCAGTGTTCTTGCCTGGAGAATCCCAGGGATGGGGGAGCCTGGTGGGCTGCCATCTATGGGGTCGCACAGAGTCGGACACGACTGAAGCAACTTAGAAGTCACTTCATGGGATTTTCCAGGCAAGAGTACTGGAGTGGGGTGCCATTGCCTTCTCCGATCTGTGACATTAACCATATGAAAATTGTAATACTCAGTGCATTGAGGTTTTATTGAAACTGGCACATTTAAAAATCTATAATGTACATGTGTGTGCTAAGTCGCTTCAGTCATGTCCGACTCTTTGTGACCCCATGGACTGTAGCCTACGAGGCTCCTCTGTCCGTAAGATTTTCCAGGCAAGAACACTGGAGTGGGTTGCCATTTCCTCCTCCAGGCGATCTTCCCAACCCAGGGATCGAACCTGAGTCTCTTATGTCTCCGGTATTGGCAGCTGGGTTCTTTACCACTAGCACCACCTGGAAAGCCTATAATGTAATTACAAATAGGTATAACTTATGGGAAGTGATTTGGCTAGAATTTTTTTCTTTTCTTTTTGTGATTTGGTTGGAATTTTTAAGAGTTATAAAAATGTCTATAACTGTGGCTCTACTAATCCAGCTTCTAGGAATTTATTGGCAGGAAAAAATTCAAGAGAAGGAGGGACCTTTCTGCACTTGTTTTCGATGATTGAGAGTGGGTAAACTACCAGGCATCTCCCTGATGGGCTCTTAGGCAGCCATCAGAAGGATAATTATAAAGGACAGATGGGGAAAGTGTGAAATAATCATTCACAAATTTAAAAAGCACAGGAATTGAATTGTAAAGACTGGGTATGCATTTGGATGGAACTAGAAGAAAATGGAAAGGAAACCAGTGTTCTTTGTTGGAGGTTGTGAGATGGTGGAAGAATTTTTTCTTTCTTTCCTTTCAGTTTATGTTAAAATTGGTTGTGCAATGAAAAATGATCAAAGACTCAGATGGACTCTCTAGGAAGGGGTAGCTGATTGTCAACCTTCACCATATGGGCAAGTTTCAGTCCAGTTTTCTGAGAGAGACAGGGTCTCAGATCTGAAAGCTGGGGGCTGATGGGCAAGGTGGGTGGCCTCCCAGGGCACAGGGACCACCTGCAGAGGGAGGGAGGGAGGTGCTGGTGGGAGCTGGCGGAGAGTGGCTTTAAGGGAAACTGCCTCCTTCACGGGGTTGCCTCTGACAGGCCTGAGCTAATGAGCATTAAAATCAAGTACTTGCACTGTTCCTCTTAGTCATTCGCAATCCCAACGTTAAAACCAGAATCGACAAACCTAGTGTTTACTCCTTTTGATGAGCTGCGGTGTTTCTGAATCTCAGAGCATCCAGAGCACAGACTGACACTAGAATATCAGGCTTTCTGGTTTCCAACCGCCCTGTCTCAAATACTTGTCAATCAGTCTGGTCGAATATCAGACAAACACAATCAGGCCCTGGCCTGCGATGACTTCTTAGGCAGACAGTTCCTGTGGTTGCTTGGGTTGTGATTGCATCATGGATTCATTTCCCCAGAACCTTTACTTCTATTGACAACTCTTTTTAAAAAAGATTTCTTTATTTGGCTGCGTAAGGCGTTATTTGCAGCAGGCGGAATATTTCATTGTGGCGCACGGGCTTTCTAGTTGTGGCTCGGGCTTAGTTGCTCTTCAGCATGTGGGATCTCAGTTCCCTGACCAGGGGTCGAACTCATGTCACTTGAATTGAAAAGTGGATTCTTAACCACTGGACCTTTCCAGGGAAATCCCTTGACGACTCTTTGACTAACTTTTCAGAGTAGTGGGGCATGAAGGGAACCGCTGGACCAGGAGTCAGGAAGCATGCCGTTAGGCAGATCATAAATATGCTCATGGTTTCAGTCTCTTTATCTGTAAAATGGGGAAACTTTTTACCAAAGACTGCCTAGACTCAAAATCAATGATGCAAGTCTGAAAAACTCAGTTTGGGCCATAGTAGAGAGTCTTCTGCCCAGAATGAAGTTGAAGACCCCTCTTCCAAACTTCGCCCAGTCTTTATACACCGTGGAAAGAAACAAATTTAGATCAAGCCCCACCCTGTAAGGGGATGTTGACACCCTGTTATGTGCAGAAGAGGTTAGCCAGGCGGTATGGACGCTCAGAAGCTAGTCAGGAGACAGCTGATGAAGGAACTGCTGACTTTAACCAGAAGCATTGTTACATAGCCAGGATGTGATCACTGTCTTTGAGATTCTGAAGAGCTGTCTTGTGGGAAAAGTAAAATTCACTTGCTTTCTGTGACCTCAGAGGGCAAAATCAGTGGTTAGAGAGTACAGGGAGGCAAATTTCAAGTCTGAACAGAATACAGAACATTCCAGCACTTAGAACTAACTGAAAGTGGAGAGAATGGCTTTGAGCAGAGGTTGGGCATATGCTTTTCTTGGAGATTAAAGTGCTGAGTGAACACTTTAATTTTGTTGACTATTGTCATTTTTTTGTTTCTGGGTGTGCCATGTGGGATGCAGGATCTTAGTTCCCAGACCAGGGGTCGAACCCTGCCCCCTGCAGTGGTAGCACTGGATTGCCAGGGAAGTCTCAAGGGAGAATTTGAAGTGGGGCTCAAATGCTCCTCTAATGCTGTGAGCCTCTGAATGTAATCTGAGATGACTTACATCCTCCAGGGCAGCCACCATAAATGCTGTGCACTGGCAGAAGCATCAGCTCCAGCACCCACAAAACCACCTTCCTCAGTCCCAGCTTGAGGTTCAGGAAAGAGCTAGTGTATATGGATCCCCTCATCACTTGAACAAGCTGTGTACCAGATTCCCCAGCTCTCTCCATCCCAAGATTTCCAAGGCAGAATTCCCTCTGTGCCTCCTTCGCCTCCACCTCCTACTCTGCCCCACCCCCACTACTAGTTTCCATCTTTCTGGTGTGTAGATCAGAGAGGGAGACAAAGGTGTGGACAGTGCACAGCAAACAGACCAGCATTCCTAGACATCCCAGGATGTACCAGGGTTTGCTGTGTCCCTAAGTGCTCCATGAGCATGCAGGAGACACCCGATGCTAGATGATAATGACTCAGAGGCACGCCCCTCCCCTTCATATTGTGAACTAGCTGCTTATAATCAAGAAAAGGAAACCTCTTTTTCAAGAGAAAAGGGTGGAAGACCATTGAGGTGGTTGTCTGAGGAGGGAAATGCACATGTGCTAATTCACTCAGTTGTGTCTGACTCTTTGCAACCTCATGGACTGTAGCCTGCCCGGCTCCTCTGTTCATGGGCCCAGGCAAGAATACTGAGTGGGTTGCCATGCCCTCCTCCAGGGGATATTCTCCACCCAGGGATCAAACCTGAGTCTCTTATGTCTCCTGCACTGGCATACGGGTTCTTTACCACTAGCGCCATCTGGGAAGCCCCAGAGAAGGGAAGGTATGGTAAAAAGCATCTCCTCTAGCCTAAAGGGAATGGGATCCCGAACTGGGGAGTGGGAATTACCAGCGCTGCCCGGAGCCTGGCTGAGTCTGCTGCTGGCATGGTCCCTTTAGGCAGTTCCAGAGCAGACTTGGAGGGCAGCATCTGGGTTCCAGAGCAAGCAAGCCCTCTGGGTTGGAATCCTGTCTCCATGTCTTACTTGCTGTGCTGTCTGAGGCAAAAGTAACAGCTTTAGCCGTAAAGAGGGGTAAAAAAGGGTCCTTTGCTGCTCTTTAGTTGCTCAGTCGTGTCCGACTCTTTGCAACCCCATGGACTGTGTAGCCTGCCAGTCTCCTCTGTCCATGAGATTTCCCAGGCAAGAATACTGGAACGAATTGCCATTTCCTTCTCCAGGGGATAAGGGTACCTCCCTTCTAAAGTGGAGAGGATGACACACAATATTGGAGGGTAAGCCTCGTGGAACTGCTGATGCCTGATCCTTTCCAAAATACAAAAAAAAAAAAAAAAAGAGAGAGAGAGAGAGAGAGACCGGTTCCTACGGATCAACCTCATCCATAGATAAGTCTGTGCGTGAATGCGTGCGTGCGTGCATAAAGGCTAAGTCGATTCAGTCCTGTTGGACTCTTTGTGATCCCATGGACTGTAGCCCGCCAGGTTCCTCTGTCCATGGAATTCTCCAGGCTAGAATACTGTAGTGGGTCGCCAGGCCCTTCTCCTGGGGATCTTCCCAACTCAGGGATGGAACCTGCATCTTTTATGTCTCCTGAATTGGCAGGCGGGTTCTTTACCTTTCGCCACCTGGGAAGCCCATAGATGAGTCCAGGGGTTCCCAAACTCAACCGCATCTTATAACTACCCTGGGCTCTTTTTTAAATTCCAAAGCCCGGGTCACCTCCCAGACCCATCCGATCACAATTTCTACAGGTGGGATCCCTGGCCAGGTGATTCTCACGGGCAGACGTGTTTGGGGACCACACTGGCTGAACACCGTTTAGGGGATGTGTTAAGGCGCTCAGCCTTAGCCACTTCTCCTTTTCCTTCCTCTCGTTGAGCGTCTCCTGCCGGGGCGGGGGTTGGCGGAGGATCTCCGCAGCCGTCTCATCTCTCCACCTCCTCCTTCTCCTCCATCTCCGCAGTGTCCAGGCCCCGGAGCTCCCCGGACGACCTGAAGGCGCTGACTCGGAACGTGAACCGGCTGAACGAGAGCTTCCGGGACTTGCAGCTGCGGCTGCTGCAGGCCCCGCTGCAAGGGGAGCTGAGCGAGCAGGTGTGGAAGGCGCACGACGCGCTGCAGAACCAGTCGGACTCGCTGCTGGCGCTGGCGGGCGCGGTGCAGCGCCTGGAGGGGGCGCTGTGGGGGCTACAGGCCCAGGCGGCGCAGAGCGAGCAGGCGGTGGTCTTGCTGCGGGAGCGCGCGGCCCAGCAGAGCGACGCGGCGCAGCTGGAGCTCTACCAGCTGCAGGTGGACAGCAACCGCAGCCAGCTGCTGCTGCGGCGCCACGCCGGCCTGCTGGACGGGCTGGCGCGCCGGGTGGGCGCCCTGAGCGACGAGCTGGCGGACGTGGGCGGCGCGCTGCGCGGCCTCAACCTCAGCCTATCCTACGACGTGGCCCTGCAGGGCACGCGGCTGCGAGACCTGCGCGTGCTGGTGAGCAACGCCAGCGAGGACGCGCGCCGCTTGCGCCTGGCGCACCGGGGCTTGGAGCTGCAGCTCAAGCAGGAGCTGGCCGTGCTCAACGGTGTCACCGAGGACCTACGCCTCAAGGATTGGGAGCACTCCATCGCGCTGCGCAACATTACCCTGGCCAAAGGTATTCCCCTTTCCGCCACGCACCGGGCCCTCGGGGACTGCGAGGGCCCTTACCGCTCAGCACTTCTTCCCACATGATGCACACGACTCCCCTAGGCCTGGGAGTCCCACTCCCTCCCCAAGCCCACACCTCCTTTATTAAGTCTCGCCCTCAAAGACCCTGGAGTGTCCCATCCAAACGGATTATGTGCATTTCCAGGCCTGCACAGGATAAAGGTCCTCCCTGCCACCCCGCTCCTCCCCCAAGACAGCACACACTCTGTTCACACCCCGAGCCATGAGAATGGCCAAGGGTGGCTCCCGGGGCCCTGGGTGGTCAGAGCCTTGGATGTACCAGCCAGAGCCTCCAAGAGTTTGGGGTTGGGGAGGAAAGCAGGGCTCAAACTGGGGGTAGGGGTGCTCCCCCGGTGTCCTGGTGCTTCCATTGTGTTGGGTTGCATCCCCGACATCTACAAGGCCTGCACTTGGCCAGCTTCAAGACCAAAGAGAGAGCCTGGAGTCAGCAACAGGAACATGGATGGTTCACCGGAAAGGGGAGCTGACAAGTCTGAAGCAAGGTTCTGCAGCGACTCCCCGCTGTGTGTGGCAGACATCTGGCAGGTCCTGGCCGTGGTCTTTGCTCCTGGGGGAAGGGGAGATTGCCAGTTATAGGGGGATTTGATGTGGGGTGGGCTCATTGGTTACCAGGGAAACCAGCATAGGGGCATGCCCCTCACCTCCCCTTTGATAAACTGTCACTAGCTAGGGCCCAAGGCAAGTATGTAGGAAGGTCAATGATGTGAGTAGGTGTGGGTGAAGCAGGCATTGGTCAGGTGGGGGATGGACAGAGAGCAAGAGAACAGCCATCTTGGGTGGCCTGACCATACACAGGTGGAGCTACAAAAAGTGGGAGAATTCCAAATTTGAACCTGCTCTTCCAGGCTGTTATAAAGCCATAGTTCATCCAGGTAGAAGAACATATTTTATTTTCTTTAACAGTGTGTTAGCTTCAGTTTTCACTCTTACATATAATGGCAAAAATGTGCAGGCCTCCATTTGGCCTATTGCTCCAGGTCCACAAACATCAGCATCTTTACAGCCAACCTCCCTCTCTTGCAAACCTGACTGACTGCACCCCTACTCACCTCTCCCCAATTCCTTCCCACTGGTGTCCACCCTGCACATCATTGTCAGAGACACAGTTAGTGAAATGTACTTTCCCTGCACGACCCGCTGCTCAGAACCTGCCATGACTGCCCCGGAGTCTGTCAGGTGCACCAAAAGTCCTTAGGCTGACAGTGGACAATGATAATACCACTTTGAACACCAGCTCTGTTGGGTACCAGGCCAAGTGTAACTCATAGAATGTCTTTTAAAAACAATCATGAGATTCAGGAAACTGCTCACAGTGGCAGTCTGGGAGGTGATGGGCCAGGATTCGAACCCCAGCTTTTCTGATTGCAGAGACGATGTGCTTTCCATTGCATCCCTGTCCCCAGCCTGTCTTTCCTACCTTCTCCTCCACCTGGTCCCCTGTACCAGGGTTCACTCTGCAGGGGCCAGTCGAGCAATGTCAATGCATAAAGTGACTTTGGTGTCAGGGGAATAGTAAGGGTTATGACAGGTCTGGCCCGTTTTGGCCTCGACATAGACAAGGTCTTCCCATTTTTTCCAGAGAAACCAGAAACATGGAATGTTCTAGAAATTTTTTAATTGTTTAACTCCGTGGGCCAAATACTACATATCTGTGGTTCCTGTATGGTCCGCAGACAGCCAGCTTGCACCCTCTGCCCTGTGTGAAGCATCCAGTCCAGTGGGACATGTCTTGTCCCTGCCCTGGAGACACACCCCTCCTTGCCCACTCCCTTGGCTTTCATCCAGCCATTCCTCCCACTGCAAAGCCCTCTTCTTCTTCCTCCTCATCCAGACCCCACTGCTCCTTCCCATCTCACTCAGACCCACCTCCTCCAGGACCCCACTGGCCTCTCTAGTTCACTGAAGTCTCCCTCCTCTGAGATTCTGTATTTATCAGAGCAGAAAGTAGTCATGATGAAGACTTCTACTTATAATACTTTCCAAGTCCGGTTTATAATAATAAAACATCATTTGGTTTTAAAGTGGGTCCCCATCACCAGCTGTGAGCTTCTTTGAAGGCAGGGTTCACTGGAGAGCCAATAGGATTTCTGCAGAGAAGCAGCTGAGGCTCCAGGAGGAAGTACCTGGCTTACTCCAGGCCACACAATTAGAAATGATCCAACCTAGGGCTTTTGTTTTCAACAGCTTTAGTAAGGTATAATTTGCATGGCTTTCCTAGTGGCTCGCTCAGATGGTAGAGAATCTGCCTGCAATGCAGGAGACCTGGGTTTGATCCCTAGGTTGGGAAGATCCCCTGGAGAAGGAAATGGCAACCCACTTCAGTATTCTTGTCTGGAGAATCCCATGGAGAGCCCATGTCATCAGATGACTGGTTTTCTTTCTTGGGTGACTTTGGGTTTCACGTTTCAGAAATCAAAGAACAGGAGGCAGTGTGTCTTCTTCCAAATCCACACACCTGGGGTCTCAGCTTCTTGTTTCCTTGACCTCCCCAGTCTGCATGCTAAGTTGTTTTCAGTTGTATCCAACTCTTTGCGACCCCATGGACTGTAGCCTGCCAGGCTCCTATGTCCATGGGATTTTCCAGGCAAGAATACTGGAGTGGGTTACCGTGTCCTCCTCCAGGGATCTTCCCGACCTAGGGATCGAACCCACGCTGGGTTATGCCTCCTGCATTGGCAGGCAGGTTCTTTACCACTAGCACCACGTGGGAAGCACCACCCCAATCTGGTCAGTACTTAGTAATAGCAGCGACGCTGAATCATAACCTACAGTGAACCTACAGGTGAACAGACATTTTGTCAACTTTAGTTTTCTACATGGACATTAACGATTGCTAATCCTCACATCCTACAAAAATGGTGTTACTGAACCCATTTTATCTTTTTTTTTTTTTTTTTTGGCCATGCCACGTGGCATGTGAGATCTTAGTTCCCCAAACAGGGATTGAACCTGAGCCCCCTGCAGTGGAAGCGCAGAGTCCTAACCACTAGACTCCCAGGGAAGTCCCTGAACCCATTTTATAGTTGAGAAACTGATGAATTTCCCAATGTTTATTACAATTGGCAAGTAACAAAGTGACAAAGCCAAGGTTCAAAGTGGGTCTTTCTGGCTCAAAAAAAGCATGTTTTTGTCACTAAGTATGGTACTTTCCAGGGCGGAGAGAGACTGGCTAGGAGCCATGAAGACAGAAGAGAGAGTGGTCCCTCAGGTCTATCCCTATATTGGGAGGTAGTCACTCCTGTTGGGCTTTCCCGCGGCTCAGATGGTAAAGATTCTGCCTCCGATGCAGGAGACCCAGGTTCTATCCCTGGGTCAGGAAGATCCCCTGAAGAAGGGAATGGCAATCCACTCTAGTATTCTTGCCTGGAGAATCCCATGGACAGAGAAGCCTGGCAGGCTACAGTCCATGGGGTTCCAAAGAGTCGGACACAACTGAGCGAGTAACACTTTCAAGGGAACACTTTTCCACCAGGCACTCCCCCTCCCTTCCTCTTCCGGTCCACAGATGATGTCCCCGTGCTTCTTGCTGGTGCAGCCTCCTTGGCCTTATCGAGCATTTCACATTCTTAGTTTCTGAGTCCACTCTCCTTTTGGCTCAAGCTAAAACAGCTCCAGATCACCCATTCGCCATGGTTCTTCCAGTGGAATCCTCCAAGCGGTCTTTCTTTGGTTCTGAAACTAAGTTCCACCCTTGCTTCCTTTATACCGAAATTTCCTCTGAGTTCTGCCCAGGACTGCCTTGTAGTCTTCAAGCTTCACATCTTTTTAAAATTCGTATTTATTTATTTACTTTGGGCTGTGCTGGGTCTTCGTTGCTGCACCGGGCTTTGTCCGGTGTGGTGCACGGACTTACTGTGGTGACTTCTCTAGTTTCGGAGCACGGGCTCTAGAGCACGGCTCAGTAGTTGCAGCATGAGGGCTTAGTTGCCCCGTGGCATGTGGAATCTCCCTGGACCAGGGATCAAACCCCCTGAATTGGTAGGAGGATTCTTTACCGCTGAGCCACAGGGGACATCCCAAGCTCTGCATTCTTGATGGGCTGCTGGCTCTTCAGAGATGAGCACCATTTGGCCCCTGCCCCTCCCAGGACCTCCACTGTGCTGTATCTCCCTGTCCCTCCTCCCTCTCTCATGGTTGCTGGGGAAGTTGCTGGGGACCCAAATGGTGTGATTAAAGAGAGTTCCCTTTGGCATAGCGGAATATAATTACCATGTAACTGCAACAACACAAAACTCTACCCTGGCTTTTGGATAAGGGATTTTTAGCAGATAAGCTTTGCTGAATTTGTATATTGTGGTCTGAGTGGCTTTTGTTGACTAGTTTTGTTCAGTTCCACTCAGTCTTTAAACACAGACACACACCGCACACCCTCCCACTCTGCCTTTTCCTGGCTCAGAATCCACAAATGCTCCACTGTGTATATTTTTATATATATGAACTTGTTTATGTTATTCTTGAGCATGACCCCAAATGGTTGCATTCTCTCACTTTGTTCCACAGTTTTCTACGGGTTTTGCCTCTGGCTTGTCTTTTGTGTACATTCACCGTGGTGCTCTCTGTTTCCTGCTTTGCGTTCTCAGCACTGATCAGGTCTGTTGAAATCTCTCTGCGGTGCTGAAAGAAGCAGAGAACCTAGATGATCAGGCAGGCGAGGTGTTCCAGGAGAAGGAAAGCTAACCAGAGAGGGGAGGCTCCCAGGAGGGGTAGTGTGTGAGCAGGGGCCTGACGGCAAGACTCTGCAGCCACGTGTTCAGCTGCAGTAGGCTCTGTTCGCTACATGGATGTTCGTAGACTCCCAGAAGGTTAGAGTGACAGATGGGCTCTGAAATCAACTAGCCCATCCCTCGTTTTGTAGTTAAGGCCCTGGAAGCTCAGAGCAGAGAAATGACCTGCTGACATCAAATCCCCAGCCAGTGGCCCTGCTGGGCTAGAAAATTCATCTCTCAATTCATGAAAGCAAGTTGGCAAAGCATACTTATCTGTGGGCTGCTTTTTCAAGGAAAAAAATAGACCATCTAGTAGAGAGTCCCATTCAACAAATATTCATATGTAGGGACTGTGTCTCCACCTCCCCTCACAGCGAGTGGCAGGGGGCTCTATTGTTTCACCTTCCACATCCAACTCTGCTGGGAGGGGAATGGAGTGTGCAGATAATATTTGAATGAGCTTTCTTTTTTTTTTTAAGAATTTATTTATTTTTGACTACCCTGCGTCTTCTGTAGGCTCTTCGTTGCTGTGTGCAGTCTTTCTCTAGTCGCAGTGGGTGAGTTTCTCATGTGGCTTCTCTTGTTTGGAGCACAGGTTCTAGGGTGCAGGGGCTTCAGTAGTTGTGACACACGGGCTTAGCTGCCCTGTGACATGTGGGATCTTTGTTCCCATACCAGGGATTGAATGCATGTCCCCTGCGTTGGCAGGCGGATTCTTAACCACTGGACCACCAGGGAAGTCCCTTGAATGAGCTTTAAGCTTCTCCTCTTTCACACTGTCACTGTCTCATCGTCTCTGTTTCATTGGAACAGGTCAGAGCACAGGTGAGGTGAGGTCCTGCTGGGACAGGAGGGGAATGCATGCTGTGGAAGTCATTGGTTGCACCCAGCCTTGCCCACTGCCCCTTTGCCTGAGGCTCTGGGGAAAGCTGGCTTTGCAGGCTGGCCACAGCCTGGTGCATATACTTGGGGCCCCAGAGAGGGTGCACGAAATGAGGCTCGAGAGCTCACGACAGTGTAAAATGTCAGTGTAAACGTCAGTGACGAGAATCCAGAGCCCCAGTGACATCAGGGAAGTGGAAGCAGAGCCATTACTTGCGGGACCCCACCTCCAGCAGCTGGCCTGGGATTAGCATACTTCTGCTGGAGTGTTTACATTACAGTCTCGGGTCACTGTTTCGCTGGCTTCAGGCCTGCCGCATCAGCTATCAGTGAACATTTGTTCTTGGCAGGTCATTGTCTAGATTCCAGCACCCACGGGTCCCCCACTGCATCTCTCATTCCAGGATCCGGGAAGGGAGAATGAATTGTCTTTCCCTTCCCGATGGCTGATCCTCAGAAGAATCCTGGTGTTTCTGCCCAGTGTGCGTGCGTGCTCAGTCGCTCAGTTGTGTCCGACTCTTCGTGACCCCGTGAACTGTCGCCTGCCAGTCTTCTCTGTCCATGGGGTTGTCCAGGCAAGAATACTGGAGTGGGTAGCCGTATCCTCCTCCATGGGATCTTCCCGACCCAGGGATCAAACCCAGGTCTCCCACCTTGCAGGCGGATTCTTTACCATCTGTGCCACCAGGGGAAGGCCTTCTCCCCAGTCCCCAAATCCTTTGTTCTGAGCTGGAGATGCTTCCAGCTGAAGCGGCTCAGGGCAGTCGGGTGAGTGCGGAATTGCGCTGGGGGGTGGGCTAGACCGGTGGACAGACAGGGACCTAGGCATGGGACTGCTCTGCTCCCACTTCCCCTGTCCTCTGTGGCAGGAGCTGGGAGAAGAATGTTGACACCAGGCCAGAAGCACAGTGAGGGACTCTGGTCTGTTCCTATGATTGAGGAGAAGTGGACTCTGCTCCTCCTGTCCCAGCTTACCTCTTTTCCGACCTGCTCCAGTGATAGAAAAGATGAGATGGCGTAGATGGTGAGAATCTTAAAACTCATCCGAATGTTACTCAAAGAAAATGAAAAAATGCATTTGCAGGAACATGAATGGGCCTAGAGATGATCATACTAAGTAAATCAGACAGAGAAAGACAAATATCATATGATGTCACTTACATGTGGAATCTGAAGTATGATACGGATCAACATGTCTATGAAACAGAAACAGACTCGGAGATACAGAGGACAGACTTGTGGTTGCCCGGGGGAGGGGGAGGCAGGGAGGGATGGATTGGGAGTTTGGGATTAGCAGATGAGAAGTATTAGGTATAGAATGGATAAACAGCATGGGCCTACTCTGTAGCACAGGAACTATATTCAGTATCCTGTGGTAAACTGTAATGGAAAGTATGAAATATATCAGTTCAGGTCAGTCACTAAGTTGTGTCCGACTGTGACCCCATGAACTGCAGCACGCCAGGCTTCCCTGTCCTTCACTATCTTCCAGAGCTTGCTCAAACTCATGTCCATTGAGTCAGTGATGCCATCCAACCATCTCTCCCTCTGTCGTCCCCATCTCCTCCTGCCTTCAGTCTTTCCCAGCATCAGGGTCTTTTCCAGTGAGTCAGTTCTTCGCATCAGGTGGCCAAAGTGTTGGAGTTTCAACTTCAGCATCTGTCCTTCCAGTGAATATTCAGGACTGATTTCCTTTAGGATGGACTGGTTTGAT
The DNA here is from genome assembly GCF_029378745.1 of Bos indicus. Lineage (NCBI taxonomy): Eukaryota > Metazoa > Chordata > Mammalia > Artiodactyla > Bovidae > Bos > Bos indicus. Next base: position 10,721,695 of record NC_091767.1, read on the forward strand.
CTCCTTGCGGTCCAAGGGACTCTCAAGAGTCTTCTCCAACACCACAGTTCAAAAGCATCGATTCTTCAATGCTCAGCTTTCTTTACAGTCCAACTCTCAGACCCGTACATGACTACTGAAAACCTAACTCAGGATCTGACTACTCAGGACCTGACTTGATGTCATGTTCTCCGGAAGCCAGGCTGACAATCTGGAGCTTGCTTGGACTCCTCCCTTTCCTCTGCCCCAACCCCCTTCACGGCTCTCATCCAGGTGATTCCCGAGGCTTGTCTCTCCCTCCTTCCTCACTGCCTCCCTCATCGGGGTCCTCCCGGCCTCCCTTCCTGGCTCCAGCTTCTCTCTCTTTCCCACTGTTGCTGTCTGATTGATCCTGTCAGTGTTCAGCCTTCTTTATAGTCCAACTCTCACATCCATATATGACCACTGGAAAAACCATAGTTTTGACTAGACAGACTTTGTCGGCATATTGTAAATATAAAAATATTATAGATATATAACTGAGTCACTTTGCTAAATAGAAGAAACTAGCACAGCATTATAAATCAACTATACTACAATAAAATTAAAAACAATGCTCATGCAGGGACCACTGGGATGGCTTACACCATATAGCAGCTTCCATGACTCCCCAGAAGTCATTCCTTGAATCTCACTCATGTGCTGGATGCTGTGTGGGGCCCAGGGCCATGGAGAGCGGGGCTCTAGCCCCACAGGTAGGCCTCTTCTCCTTGGGGACCACAGTCTGAGAGGAGTGACAGTGACAGGCACGTGGATACAGGGTGGCCTGTCCAGTCTTGGATGCTTCCCTGGGGAATCTGTGCACAGTGATGCTCGTGGCTCCTCCCAGCTCTGAGATGTGGGGGTTCCGCCCTGGTGCCCTCTGAGATCAGAGGGGTGAGTGTGAAGGTGAGCTTCAGAGCTGAGAGCGACGGGCCTCTGAGAAGGGAAAGGACTTGGCTAGTATTTGGGGACACCATGAGGAGAAAGCTTTGGCTGAGGTGGAGGAGAGTTTGTATCGAGAAGCATCAGACTGTGAGTTTGCAGAAGGGGTCAGGTTGGGAATGATTTGCAGGAGTCTCCAACAGAGAGGGCTGCTCGTTGTAGTGTGAGGGGCTTCCGAGGGCTCTGAGTTCACCTGATTTTGATGGGATCAATTGGACAGCAACAGTGGGTCATTGAGAGAAGCTGGAGCCAGAAAGGGCTCCACCCCTATGAAGGAGACAGGAAGGAAGGAGGGAGAGACAAGCCTCGGGAATCACCTGGATGAGAGCCGTGAAGGGGGTGGGGCAGAGGAAAGGGAGGAGTCCAAGCAAGCTCCAGATTGTCAGCCTGGCTTCCGGAGAACATGACATCAAGTCAGGTCCTGAGTAGTCAGATCCTGAGTTAGGTTTTCAGTAGTCATGTACGGGTGTGAGAGTTGGACTGTAAAGAAGCCTGAGCATCGAAGAATTGATGCTTTTGAACTGTGGTGTTGGAGAAGACTCTTGAGAGTCCCTTGGACAGCAGGGAGATCAAACCAGTCCACCCTAAAGGAGATCAGTCCTGGGTGTTCATTGGAAGGACTGATGCTGAAACTGAAACTCCAATACTTTGGTCACCTAATGCAAAGAGCTGACTCATTGGAGGAGACCTTGATGCTGAGAAAGATTGAGGGCAGGAGGAGAAGGAAGTAACGGGATGAGACGGTGGGATGGCATCACTGACTCAGTAGACATGAACTTGGGCACACTCTGGGAGCTGGTTAGGGACAGGGAGGCCTGGTGTGCTGCAGTCCATGGGGTCGCAAAGAATCAGGCATGACTTAGCGACTGAACAGGAACAAATAGATCTCAAGAATGCATCACCAGCAGTCAGCGCTGATTTGAAGAAGTGCTTGGTCCTCAGAGCTCCAGACAGCCTGGCCCCTTGAGACCCAGACTGGCCACATTCCAGGCTCCTCTGAGTCAGCCTGGCTAGTACCACCCGAGGACACGACTAAGCCCTGGAAATCAGCACCTGCCTTTACTAGCCACCCTTGCTTCTTCCCAGTTAATCTCTAGTAAAGGTCTTCACTAACCACTTGCTGTTGTTGTTTAGTCTCTCAGTCATGTCTGGCTCGTCACGACTTCATGGAGTATAGCCCACCAGGCTCCTCTGTCCATGAGATTCCCCAAGCAAGAATACTGGAGTGGATTGCCATTTCCTTCTCCAGGGGATCTTCCCAACCCAGACATTGGCAGGCAGATTCTCTACCACTGAGCCTCCAGGGAAGCCCACACTAAGCACTTAGTTGTATCTTAAAAACTCTATCCACGTGTAGGATATTTTTAGAATCTGGCTCTTATTGAACTGGCAGGGGGGTTTCAGATGGGGCTATTCTAATAGCCATCCTCAGTAATCTCAGCATAGTTCTGATGAAGCATTTTGAAGAGTAGGGTACAAGTGGTCAGGACATTCTTGCCACTCACAGGTTCTCAAGCCCGTTTATATCCACCATGTCACTGAGTTCCCTTACTCCTCACTGCAAATACCTGAGGAAGGAATTTCTACTTAGATTTTACAGACCCAGAATTTGAACCCAAGATCTCCATCCTCAAATCCCACCTTCCGAGTGATGTCTGTCTCCTTGATGCCTCTCCATCAGAGTTAGTCCAAGAGATAGCATCCTGTTTTTGCTAGAACTACTGCTGGGAAGGTCCATGTGTTGGGTCACACCCACCTTGGAGTGAATAGAAGAAATGGAGGACGTGGTCTCTAGCATCAGTGACCTGGTTGAGCCCAGGGTGCTGAGTTTCCTAGGGCAGGAAGGAGGGCAGGAAGGAGCAGGGAAGAGTGAGAAGGGGTGGAGTGGTCTGGGGGCAGGAGAGGGTGACAGCCCTGTGACTGTGATGACAGAGATTCAGGAACTGCTGTCAGCAACCTTTGCTGCAGCCTTGACCTGGCCGGGGGATTGCTGGCGTGGGCATTATAAAGCTCACTTGCTTCTTCCCGCTCTCTTTCTCTGCAGTATAATCTTAGGCGTGTTCCCGACAGGTGTGGTGTCTCGGTCCTATTGTCTGGAAGCTGAGGTCCCCATGGCCAGTCTTACTTTGTTTTTCTTCCTATAAAAGAGGAGTGAAAGTGGATCAGTCGTGTCCGCCTCTTAGCGACCCCTTGGACTGTACAGTCCATAGGTTTCTCCAGGCCAGAGTACTGGAGTAGATAGTAGTAGTAGCCGCTCCCTTCTCCAGGGGATCTTCCTAACCCAGGGATCGAACCCAGGTCTCCCACATTGCAGGCGGATTCTTTACCGGCCAAGCCACCAGGGAAGCCCTGGTGAAGAGAGGAAGATGATTACAAACCGCGGTCCTCCTCACATGATCCATGCCTTGTTTAATGATCTGTGCACTTTTCAATTGTTGATTCCTTTTTTCCTCTGTTCTCAATGCATTGGATTCTTAAACCGCTGTCAACTTTGGTTAGGGTCTGAGGACAGTGCCAACTTTGGGAATGTATCAGTACATCTTGATCTTGGCCGCCTGGCTGTTTTGTGTGTCTTAACACCCTCTGATCTCATATACTCGTTCATTCGGCAAGTATTTATTGAGCAAGCATGACTGCTAGGGGGCGAGTATACATGTTTCGGTTTCCTAGGGCTGCATGGCAGAGCAGCACAACTTGGGTGGCTTTTTGTTGTTTACTCAGTTATGTCCAACTCTTTGCGACCCCATGGACTGTAGCCCACCAGGCTCCTCTGTCCATGGGATTTCCCAGGCAAGAATACTGGAGTGGGTTGCCATTTCCTCCTCCAGGGGATCTTCTTGATCCAGGGATTGAAGCCAAGTCTCCTGCATTGGCAGGAGGGTTCTTTACCACTGAGCCACCAGGGAGGCCCCTGGGTGACTTGAAACAACAGAAATCGATTCTCTCACTGTTCCGCAGGCTGGAAGTCTGAGATCCAGGTGTGCACAGGACCATCCTCCCTCTAAAAGCTCTGGGGGAGGATCTTTCTTGGCCTCTTTCTCTACTTCTGATGTTGCTGGCTATCCGTGGTGTTCCTTGGCCTGTAGACGCGTCATTCCAACCTCGGCCTCCATGGTCACCTGGCCTTCTGCCCGTGTGTCTGTCTGTCAGGACACCAGAAATTGGGTTAGGACCCACCCTACTCCAGTCTGACCTCATTTTAATTAATTACAGCAGCCAAGACTCTCTTTTCAAAGAAAGTCGTATTCTGAGATCCCGGGTGGACCTGAAATTGGCAGGGACAGTTTGACCCAGCGCAGTACAGCTGGGGCATTTTCCTTGGTCCTCTTTTTTGTCTCACTGAGCAGCCAGAATGGAGAGTTTAGAATCTGGGTCTTCACAGCCAGTACAGGGATGCCAAGGGTGTGGTCCTGTCTCAGGGAGCTGGCCATTTTCTTGGGAAAAAGAGAACATGTACACTTGTGACTACAGGACATGGCAGTGTGGGATAAGCATCAGATTGTATCAAGGACATGTGTTCAAACAGGCCCTGCCCACATGTGGCAGGAATGATGGATCAGAGAAGGCTTGGCCACGAGAGTGGCAATGAGCAGCCTTGGTGGGGCAGGTAGTGATAGGAGATTGATGGGGAGGGCCCCCTGGCTCACCAGCCTGGGAATAGCAGGCTGCAGGGCATGAAGGGACAGGTCTCTTCTGGGAATGATGTGACGTCTCGCATGATGAGCGAGGCCGGGTTGATGGGGCCAGACAGCCCTGAGCTGATCCACGGCTCCCTCACTCATTAGCTGGCTGTGTGGTCATCTGAACCCAGAATGTGTGGACTGAGTCAGATCACACAGGCTAGAATCCCTGCCATGCTGGAGCCTCACCGTGGAAGGAGGCCCCACCAGGGAGCATTTAGAAACCCCTTCTTCCATCCAGGTGCTCAAGCTAGAAATCTGAACCTGATCCTGGCTGCCTCCTCTGCTTTCACCTACATTAGCCAAGGTCTGTCTCTTCTACTTCTTAACAGCCACTGACATCCCTCCTCATGGCTACTTCCCTAATTCAGGGCTCCCCTACCTCTCAGCTGGGTGCAACCTCCTCCTTAGCCTCCCTGCCTTTATTTCCCCCTGTTCCCATCCCTTTTCCAACACCGCAGCCCGAGCACTCTTCCTTGTGTGCAGATCTGGCCACACTTGTATTTCAGGTCCCTCCTGTGGCTTCTGGTGCCCTCGGGGTCAAGTTCAACACTTGCACCAGGCCTCAGAGACCCTCTACTTTCTCATCCTTCTTACCCCATCATGTGTCCCCCTGGCTTCCAATCCTACCAACTCTCACAGATCTTTAAGCTCTTATGGGGATTGTTCTCTCTGCCTGAAACTTTCCCCTTTCACTGTGTCTTAGATAGTTAAGGCTGTTATAACAATACCATGGGCTTCCCTGGTGGTTCAGTGATAAAGAATCCAGCTGCCAATTCAGGAGACTTGGGTTTGATCCCTGAGTCGGGAAGATCCCCTGGAGAAGGAAATGGCAACCCACTCCAGTATTCTTGCCTGGGAAATCCCATGGACAGAGAAGCCTGGCGGGCTGTAGTCCATGGGATCACAGAGAATCAGAACATAGCAACTAAACAACAATACCACAGACTGGGTGGGTGGCTTAAAAGGCAGAGTTTTCCTTCTCACAGTTCTGGAAGTTGGAAGTCTGAGACCAGGATTGGGTTCAGATGCAAGCCTTCATCCTGGCAATGGCTGCCTTCTTGCCACATCCTCCTATAGCAGAGAAAGCATGCTTGCCAGTACAAGTGTGAGGAAGGGAGGGAGAGAGACTGCTCTCAGAGGTCTCTTCTTATAAGGGCACTAATCCCATTATGGGGGCCCCACCCCCACCCTCATGACTTCATCTAACCTTAATCACCTCCCAAAAGGCCCCAACTCCAAATACCATCACATAGGAGGGTAGGGCTTCAACACATACCTTTGATGTTGGGATGAGGGAGCCACAGACATTCAGTCCATAACACACTCCCACTCCTCCCTTTACTTAGCCACTTCTGTTCCTCCTTGCAGTTTCACTGTGGATGTTACTTCTTCCAGGAAGGTTTCCCCGATTTCTGCCTCCCCCACCCACAACACACACACATACAAAGGTGGACTAAGTAGAGCCCCATGTGCCTCCAAAGCATATTTTTGACACTTCCTTTCTGTAGGAGTGAGGGGTTTTTTTCTTTTTAATATTTATTTGGCTGCATCGGGTCTTAGTTGCAGCACACGGAATCTTTCACTGTGGCCTGTGGGCTCCGTAGTTGTGGCCTGAGGGCTTAGCTGCTCTGCATCATGTGGAACCTTAGTTCCCTGACCAGGAATCAAACCCGTGTGGCTGCATCACAAGACAGATTCTTAACAGCTGACCCACCAGGGAAGCTCCGCAGAGGGGGTTTTTGTTTCCTCGGCAGGCGACCTGCTCCAGAAAGCCGTCCTCTAACCTGAGTGCCGTTTGTCACCCTTTCAGGACCACCGGGCCCCAAAGGTGATCCGGGGGATGCAGGGAAAGAAGGCGAGCCTGGAATCCCAGGACTACCTGGACTTCGAGGTAATGGAGGCCCCGGGAGGGACCTGGACATACCAGGAAGGGAAGGGGCTCTCCCATCCATCCCTGACTTTCTGTTTTATTGTTGATGTCGGTGATGGGGCTCTCAGGACAGTCCCCAATTGACTCAGCTTCAGACGCCCTGTTCTGTTAAAAGACTAAGAGGTTGTTGGTGTAACGTGGTGTGTTTTAGTCTCTCAGTCGTGTCCGACTCTTTGTGACCATGTGGACTGTAGCTGTCAAGCTCCTCTGTCCATGGGATTTCCCAGGTAAGAATACTGAAGTGGGTTGCCATGCCTTCCTCCAGGAGCTCTTCCCCACCCAGGGATCAAACCCAGGCTTCCGTGTAGCAAGCGGATTCTTTACCATCTGAGTCACCAGGAAAGCCTTGCTGTTAATATAAGTCAGTTAAAAAAATATATAAGTTCTTTCTGATTTGGAAAGCTTAAAACATTTTTTAAGTAGTGTAACACTAAGATGGAGCAAATCCTTTTCCATATAAAGTACCAGGATCTGAAGGACAAGAGTGCACAGGAGTCTTACAGCTCCCTGAACCCCAGGTCAGGGCCCCTGAGACCAGGATCATCAGAAGGAATCAAGGGCGTCCTTTGATCCAGAGCAACCCTTCAAGTATGCCACACCCCGTCGGCATTTCCTGGGTCCCAAGCACTTGACCCCTTGCTTCTGCGGAAACCACCCCAGTCAGTAGACACCCATCCTCTCCTGCCCTCTGCTACCTGCCCTAGTGACAGCCTGGAAGGTCCAGTAGCTGACAGGGAGGGTACTTTGGGACCTTCTGGAAAGAATGTGTTCTCCTTACATGCCTTGTCTCAGGAGTTCCTGTTCCATTGCCTTATCAAACTTTGCATCCCAGCCTGTCAATTCTGGAGCCTCTGCTGTGAACAGCATTTTTCTAGGAGAGTGTAGAGTCTTCTTGGGGCTTCCCAGGGGGCAGGAGACGAAGGAGACATGAGTTTGATTTCCTGGATTGGGAAGATCCCCAGGGGGAGGGCACAGCAACCCTCTCTGGTATTCTTGCCTGGAGAATCCCATGGACAAGAGAAGCCTGGAAGGCTATGGTCCATAGGTCGAAAAGAGTCAAACATAACTGAAATGACTGAGCATGCACACACTTAGAGTCTTCTAAGTCAGCAGTCCCCAACCTTCTCGGCACCAGGGACCGATTTCATGGGAGACAATTTTTCCTTGAACGGTGAGGTGGGGAGATAGTTTCGGGATGAGTCAAGTGCTTTAAATTTACTGTGCACTTTTTTTCTATTATTATTACTTCAGCTCCACCTCAGATCATCAGGCATTAGATCCTGGAAGTTGGGGACCCCTATTCTAAGTGATGTAAGAAAAGAGGAGGCTTATCAGGGGAAAGGTATCTGCTTATTTATGTCAGGAATCACACCTCCAAACCCTCTCCTTCCTAAATCTCTAAGGAGGCTGCAAACAGGGGAGGAGGCAGAGGCTGGTGGAGGCGGAGCTCACAGCCTGGCCTTCACTCCTGGCCTCCGCCTCTCAGCGCAGCTCCCTAAACTCAGAAGTTAAGGATCCCCAAGGGCTTCCAGAGCAGTCTTTTTCTTCCTCAGTCAGTGATGGGATGGGGGACCCCTGGGCATATCGTGCATGAGATTCAGAATTCCATGACAGCAGGGCTGTTGGCCTACAGGAATGTTATGTTAGGGGGCGGAGGGGAAAGGAATCAAGCCCTTTTCTGAGGTCTTTCCACCCTCTTGGGACCCTGGTCATTTGGTGTTTGCTGTAGAGAAATCATAAGTGAAAGGCAGATTTCTTCATGTCTTGGAAAAAGGTCAAAGAAAACGAACTAACATTCAAAGCAGGAAAGAACAATTAATTAGTTAATCAGAGTGCCCTGCTTTGCAGAGATAACTTTGGGCTTAGGTCAGGCCTCCAGGGGTGGAGGCCTCACTGGGTAAAAGCAATTGTTGACTTCTGGTCTCTATGGTGACCTGCAGCTGGTGTCACGGGCCTTGGGGCCAGGAGCCCTGGGGCCTGATAGATCAACAGCCTGTCTCACCCCAATTATTGAGCTTTTGGACTTCCTCCCTCCTTGTCAGCCTGCCATCCCCTTCTCTACACTTCCCTGTGTTTGTTGCAGGGAAGGGACCTTTCTATTTTTTTTTTCTATGGAATGAGGAGTGATTTCCTCTTCTTCCTACCCTAAGTACCAATAAGCCCTTTTCATCCAGCATGAGATGAAGCCAACCCATTAGGGCTAAGATCCTGTCTGCAACAGTGTCTGCTGTGTGACCTTGGGCAGGTTGCCTCACCTCTCTGGGCCTCAGTTTTCTCATTGGTAATACAGGTGGAATAACACCTCAGATTATGGGCAGAATTAAATAAGATACTTAATAAAAAGCGTTCAGGAAAGTGCCTGGCACATTCAAAAGGCTCAAGATTTTTTTGCAAATCTAAATCTCCAGCATAGGTAAAGCTAAAGAGAGCTCGCCCAAATGAGTTTGGCACCTCCGACATTGCTCACAATAGACTCGGACCTTTCTTGGGGAGGGATCCAGACTCATTGGGTTAAAGGTGCTGACGGGGAGAGTTTGTGTTGGCCTTTTGAGGTCTGTTTTTGCAGCATCTTTAACTGAAAAAAATCAAGAAGCAGAGGCAACAGGAAGATGCATGGTTGAGCCAGACAGTGGTCACTGAGGGCCCTTCCAGTTCTGAGTCTGAGGCCCCAAAACTTTCTTGTCTCCCCTAGGTCTGCCAGGGGAGAGAGGGACCCCAGGACTGCCCGGCCCCAAGGGTGATGAAGGGAAGCTGGGAGCTACTGGGCCAATGGGCATGCGTGGCTTCAAAGGTAACACTGCATCTCAGAGCATGCTTGCTTACCACCCGCCCCTGAACACCAACTTGGGCACTGGACTATGGACTGGGCTCAAATTCTGGTTCTGCCACTGACCCGCTGAGTGACCTTGAGCAAGTCACTGAATCTCCTTAAGCATCTGCTTCTTTTCTTCCTTTTGGCCATGCCACGTGACATGCGAGATCTTACTTCCTGGATGAGGGATGGAACCCATGCCCCCTGCAGTGGAAGCATGGAGTCCTAACCACTGAACCACCAGGGAATTCCCATTAATCATCAGTTTCTGCATCCCCAAACTAGAAATCCTCATGATGCCATATTTCACAGGGCTCTCATGAGGGTTACATGGAATGCATATGAGTGAAAACGCAGTAAATTCTAAAGCACTATAGAAATGCAAGGGCGTGTTCCTGTGCTTGCAGTTCAGTGACGTAATGAGAGGAAACCGGGCCAGGAGAACAGAGACTGCAAACCCAGGCTAGCCCCTGCCCCCAGGACGGCCAGATTCCTTACAGTTTGTCATATTCTTTTGGTCCCCCAAATAGTTAAAACTTTAAACAGTTCTCAGATTTCCACTGTCAATAGTGTTTCTTCTGACTTGTTTTCCTTCATGTTAATAGTCACCTTGTTCATTTTCAGGGGAGCCCATCTTTGCATGTTCATTTCGAGTCTCCAAACCTCCTAGCACCATTGCAGAAGAAGAAATCTGACACTCTTTCCCTGGCCTTTGCCTCCTCCCTTGTTCTCACCCCACATCAAGGATGACCTGTTGATCTTGGATCACTGGGAATTTTTTATTTTACTTTCTGCCTGGTGATTAAACAGACTGAGGTTTTCCTTCCTCTTATATCCACATTTTTAAAAATTGATTTTTAAAACACATTACAAAAGCAGCGCATGCTTACTAAAAACAATTCAACAATACAGAAATGCATAAAGTCTAAAGTACACAGTGAGTGCCCTCCTTCGTGGTCTCTTAGGTGCTTACTCTTCAGAGTAACTACTGCAAACACTTTGGAGCACATCCTGCCAGACTTTTTTCCAAAAGCACATTCATATTTACATATATGGTTGCCTTTGTTGTTGTTGTTGTTTTTTTTTTTCCAAAACTTGGATCACACAAGGCATCTTCCCCTGGAACTTGCTGGCTTCCTTTTTTTCATGAGAGAATTTGCCATAAGCTTTTGATTTGTAGTTGTCTTTCTGGAGGCACTTGGATGGAATCCCCTGGTCTTTTTAATGTCCCCTTGAGTGGTGTCAGGACCTTTCAACTTCTTTGTAGAGTGAGATGTTAGCTGAGAAAAGAGCTTTGTTCTTTTAACTATATCCTAGGAAGGAAATGCCACAATTCCCTGGAAACTCCCTCGTGTTGTATAATCTCCCTCACCAAAAAATCTGCCCGATGTAGAACCTATGTTTCTCCTTGTAACTGAAGACCCTCCCTGCTTCCTTTTCTTCCTGCATGCTTATTAGAGCAACCTTGGATTTAAGCTTCTAAAATTTTGGCTATTTAGTAGGAATATCTTTTCTTTGTCTGCTCCCTATGGGATACCATGCACTCCTTTAAGTCCGTGCTGCGATGGTCCTCTGTGTTTTAATTAAGAGGGAAGGAAATGTCTCGGCTTGGTGCCCACCCACCCTGCTCCCAAGGAGGACTGGACAGACAGCATAACTGACTCAAGCTCTTACCCTTCCTGCCATACATGCCCTGCAGGTCTGCGGGCTCCTGCCTCAGCATTTCTCTGGTTTGGGGTTAATGTCTCCTGCAGATAAGACTTTGTTCACCATGCGGATTTATTTCCATTTCTAATGTGGGTTTTCCTCCTCTGTTCTAGGTGATCGAGGCCCAAAAGGGGAGAAAGGAGAGAAAGGAGACAGAACAGTGGATGCCAGTAAGGAAATTCTGTTGGGGTCACTGGATTCTGGGTCAGCACGGGTGTGGCTGTTGCCCCAAGCAGCCCCACAAGTTTTGGGGTCTGGAACATGGAGCCATTGGCCCTGACTCCAGTGTCAAAGAAGCTACCTACCTGCTCTAGGGCTCAGTTTGTCCAGCAAGAGAGAATTATACCCCAGGGGCACAGGCTATGTTTCCAGTGGTTGTATAAGGGTCTGGAGGCAGACTGCCCAGGCTTCTTTCTGGTTGCCTCACTACGTAATGTGTGCCTCAGTTTTCTCATCTATAGAACGGGAATTAAAAGTGTTCTTACATCATAGAGTCATTGTGAGAATTAAATGAGTCAATCCATGTAACTGGTGGTTAGGACACATGGTTAGGACTCAGTATTAATTATTAGTATCCTATGTAATACACCAATTCAGACAGACTTTCTCAAATCATCAGAGATGCTTGCTAAAATTCAGTTACTGACTTCATTAAAGAGCTTGACCTACCTGGGTGGTTATATGGGGAAAGGTGTTGAGGCTAAGCAGAAACCTGTTTGTTTTTTCCCTCTGCCACTAACTGAGCAGTGATGCTGGAGATTTCATTTGGCAGACCACTGAGTCCAGAAATGGATGTCTGTCCAACTAGGGTCCTTCCTACAGTGTTTACGAGGGAAGTCAGCTTATCTAGTTCTAACACTCTTTTCCAGGGCTTATTTCCATTATGAAGGGCTCCATGTAGAAACTTGGAGAGACTGCCAGAGAATAGCGAGCCCCCAAGCCAAGTTTCAACGAATAGAGTTTTCTAGCCAAGTTAAAAAAATGGTACCAGCACATAGTATTCTGGGGGCTCTGAAATCTACCATCTGGGTAAAGGCTCAAGCTGTTTACCCTCTTCTAAGGCATATGGGCTCTGGTGTGGGCTCTCCAGGAATCCAGGGCCTGGGGAAATGGACAGACACCACTGTAGATGCACACTTTGGACCCAGTGTGAGGGTTTCCTGAAGGCTGATCCTTGGTTTCAGTGGATCCTTAAAGTGACACTTCCATCCAAGCTATGCAGGGCCAAGAGACCTTGCTCTTGAATAGTACCTTCTCCAAAGTCCCTGAACCTTTATCTTGCCTCCTACTTCCTCTGCCCTTTCCTTTCCTAGGACAGTGGTTAAGGATCCAATAGGAGAAATGTACGTGATAGCTTTTTGTCTCTCTAAAGCGATGGGTGTACCTGAGGACAGGTATGCCCATATCTACAGGGACTCCATACGTTCATCTTCCATCGCTGTGTCGTGCCAAGTTGCTTCAGTCATGTCTGAATCTTTGCAACCCCATGGACCATAGCCCACCAGGGTCCTCTGTCCATTGGATTCTCCAGGCAAGAATACTGGACTGGGCTGCTGTGTCCTTCTCCACACCTTACCTTGGATGCTGTAATCCACAGCAAACTATATACTTTCTAGCATTATCTAGAGTCCCTTTCACGGAGAAGGCAATGGCACCCCACTCCAGTACTGTTGCCTGGAAAATCCCATGGATGGAGGAGCCTGGTAGGCTGTAGTCCATGGGGTCGCTAAGAGTCAGATACGACTGAGCGACTTCACTTTCACTTTTCACTTTCATGCATTGGAGAAGGAAATGGCAACCCGCTCCAGTGTTCTTGCCTGGAGAATCCCAGGGATGGGGGAGCCTGATGGGCTGCCGTCTATGGGGTCGCGCAGAGTTGGACACGACTGAAGTGACTTAGCAGCAGCAGCAGAGTCCCTTTCAAGGACAGCCAAGGGCTTGACTGGGAATGTCTCAGCTAGAAGAGATATGCTGGACCATGCAGGAGCCAAAAAAAAAAAAAAAAAAATGAAGGCAAAGGAAGGGAATCTGGATGTGATCTAGGATGTCAGTGATATATCTGAGTCACATTTCTTTGAGAGCTGGGCAAACTACTTTGTCTCTTGAACACTGCCTTGTACAGCTCTTTGCTGACTGTTGACTTTTGGTAAACAGTGCCAAAGCAGCTGAGAAGGACCCTGACATTCCCCTGTGAAATGGAGAAGTCCTGATGGGGTGGTGGGAAAGGAGGGACAGTGGAAAGATGACCTCTGAGAGGGATAGCAGAGACACCGCCCACCCAGTGCGTACCCACGGGTGCTTGTCAGACTCTTTAGCAGCTTCTCCAGCTGACTCAAGAGCAGGGGGTGGGCTGCGCTGGGCAAGCCTGGAAGAGCTGTGCGCTGTCAGTCACCATGCAGCCCATGGGGATGTTTTCATCTGTTTGCCTTGCCTCGGTGGGCCCAGCTGGGTGGGCTTTGCAGTGGGATTTGGCCCTGAAGCTGGGGGCACAATGTATAGGGGAATGGGTGTGGGAGAGAGCTGAATCGCAGAGGTTGGGGGCTCCCCCAGGCATGGGCAGGGAGCCTGGGGGAAGGGCATCGAATCCACGTGGCCCTGGAGCCTCTATTCTGCACCCAGAGGCTGGCCAGCCCCTTCTCAGGCACTGCTGGTGTTCGTTTTTGCCCTGAAGGGGCTGTACCCTCCCTGGAGCCCAGAGCTCAGATAGCTGCCCCCGACAGGACCCCAAAATGTCTCCATTGGTGATGGAGCAGGAAAGTGGGGTGGCTTTGCAGGTTCAACCCCATCGACAGGGGACTGTACACGCAGCATGCAAGGCATGAAAGACACACATAAGCATTGCAGACCCACCAGGCTGAACGGCCTTGTCTATTTCCCATTCTCAGAGGCCTGGAGTGGGGAGTAGAGGCTCTCAGGGCAAGGAGCAGCAGCTGGACAGAACACCCAGGCCTCGGCCTTCCCTGATTCTGGAATGAGAGGAAGGCCTCTGGTCTTTTTTTTGGCCACACTGGGTCTTCGTTGCTGCACATGGACTTTTTCTAGTTGCTGCAAGTGAGGGCTACTCTCTAGTGTGGTGCTCAGGCTTCTCTTGTTGCAGAGCACGTGCTCTAGAGCGCATGGGCTTCTGTCATTGTGGCTCCCGGGCTGCAGAGCACAGGCTCAATAGTTGTGCACAAGCTTGGTTGCTCCTTAGCACGTGGGATCTTCCTGGATCAGGGGTGGAACCTGAATCTCCTGCATTGGCATGCGGATTCTTTCCCACTGAGCCAGCAGGGAAGCGTCCCCGCCTCTGCACCTTTTTTTGGTGCGCCTCAAAGCTTGTGGGATCTTAGGTCCCTGACACAAGGATTGAACTCACGCCCTTGGCAGTGAAAGTATGGAGTCCTAACCACTGGACCGCCAGGGAATTCCCAGGCCCCTGGTCTTGAAGACGAGGAGTGGGCTCCTTAAACAACTTCGAGATGCCCCCACCTGGAGATAGAGGTGACAGGGCCTGAGGCTGAAGGAGGGCGATTGAAGCTCTTCGGGGCTGAGACCTGGGTCTTCCCACGGCCTCCACCCACCAGCCTGCCTCTGCTCATGCCAAACCCACACTGTAGTCAGACTCCTGGTTATGTTTCCACAGAACTCTGGTCCCAGAGGCATTCACTGGATCGCTGGGACTGAGGTTCTGAGGAGGGGCCAGGAGATCATCTTACAGAAAAGTGAGGAAAGTCTGATCCACGCTGAGTGCCTACTTCTGGAGGGGGGTTCTTAGTCATTCCTCCAGCCCAGGGCAGCCCCGCCATGAGTTCCCAGGGGTGAAAGAAAAAGTTCTCAGCCCAGGGCTCCACCTTCCTTAAAAAAGGATGTGGTAGAGGAGGAACCCTCCTCGAGGAACCCAGCTTGCCCCTGAGGCCTGGAACCTTTACCAAACACCTCCTACCCTGGTGGCACAGTGGTAAAGAATCTGCCTGCAATGTAGGATCCCCAGGTTCAATCCCTGGGAAGGGAAGATCCCCTGGAGTAGGAAATGGCTCCAGTATTCTTGCCTGGGAAATCCCATGGACAGAGGAGCCTGGTGGGCCTCAGTCCATGGGATCCCAATAATCCAAGATGACTTAGCAACGAAACCTCCACCACCACCTCCCACCTTTAACAGCAAAAAGCTAAAACTCCAGCAGGTGGGGGTGTTACTACATTAAAAGGATTGATGAGAAAAAACATAGACCCCTCCTCAGGTCAGAATCAGAATTTGAAGGTTTTCCTTTGAAGAAGGCATTATAGCAAAGACTTCTCAGGACCCATGTTTTAAGTCAATATTAAATTATTTTTCAGAACAAGATCTTGTAATTATTGATCCTTGTTTTGGCCTGGAGTCATAGGGTTTTAGAGTCTTAGGATTTTAGAGTCATAGGGGTTAGATGGTGTTTCAAACCATCTTCTCTTCCACTCCAGACAGCTGGACAGAATTCCCTCAGTCTCCCAGCTAGGTCATGGCCAAAGTGAGGCTAAATAGAATGCAGAGCTTCTGATTTCTGCTTGATGAGAGGGAAAGGTCTTTTGTTGTTGTTGTTTGTTTGTTTGAGGCAAGGCTGGTACCATGTTTGGCTTTTGAGAGTTTGGCCAAGAACAAAAAAGTTAGATTTGCACATCTTAAGACAGGAAGACATTTGTTTTACCCTCATCGATGGTCCATTTGCAAGAAAAATAAATAGTACTTTTGCAGCCAGGGAGTAAGTAAAGGATCTGTGTTGTTTAAGCCCCACAGTGTGGATTTCAAGCAGGATGTAAATTCAGATTGTTTAAAAATGTTTCCTCAATTAGGATTCACATGGGGAAAAGCATGCAGGAGGGGCCAGGGTAAATTCCAAGCCAGAGCTTAGCGATAGCTATCAGTAGCATCTCAGAAAAACTGAAAAATGGTTAACAGCTTGTGTGTGTTTTCAGTATGTAAGGAAGTAGGTTTCTGTGTGTTTGGCAGGGTGGGGAGCCAGTGGACACCCTGCTAAGTCACTTCAGTCGTGTCCAACTCTGTGCGACCCCATAGACGGCAGCCCACCAGGCTCCACTGTCCCTGGGATTCTCCAGGCAAGAACACTGGAGTGGGTTGCCATTTCCTTCTCCAATAGTGGACACCCTAGCATGCAGTATATAAGCTCAAAATAAGTTATCAGGATGGTGGTTTCTAGACAGTTCTTTTCCATCACTGCTGAGATGTCTCTGTCTCTGCTTTAACCAATTCTCAATGTTTTGTTTTGTTTTGTTTTGTTTTCTGGCTATGCCTCACGGTATGTGGAATCTTAGTTCCCCAGCCGGGGTTTGAACCCATGCCTCTTGCCATGGAAACTCAGAGTCTTAACCACTGGACCGCCAGAGAATTCCCTCTATCTCTCTTTTAGGACCTGTGTGTGTGTGTGTGTGTGTGTGTGCATGCGCGCTCAGTCGCTTCAGTTGGATCTGACTCTTTAAGATGCTATGGACTGTAGCCCTCCAGGCTCCTCCATCCATGGGATCCTCCAGGCAAGAATACTGCAGTGCGTTGCCATGCCTTCCTCCAGGGGATCTTTCTGACCCAAGTCTCTTTTGTCTTCTGCCTTGCAAGTGGGTTCTTTACCACTATCACCACCTGGAAAGTCCCTCTTTCAGAATATAGGATGCAAAGACCATCCACTGGAGTCTATGAATTGCCTTCCATCTATCCCTGTCTCTGGAGATGCCAGGGAACCTGTCTGGGATAGTGTAGCGCCAGAAGCTAGCATTCTTTCAGACCTGAGGGACTGAATTTGTTGCAATAATGCTTCTTTCAGACCAGACTTTTTATGTACACTTTTATCTATTAGTCCAACTGTGTGCACATTTTATTCCTGGTGCAACTTTACTACCTCAGCAACAGCATGATTTGAAAGTAAACCACACTTCCAAGTTAAAGTAGGCACTCACTCAGGACTGCTAACCAACTAGCCCACATTTCACTTAACTCTCCAGTCCTATCCAGGAGGCATAAATCATGTGCCTGTTAGAGAGATAAGAAAGCTGAGGAAGAGGATAAGGAGCCCGCCCCGACCCAGCGGCATTCATCCGGGGCAGAGTCAAGACCCAGGACGGGTCTGGAGTCCACTAGCAGCCCATCTTGGATTCTGTTTGATTCTCGGATTCATTCTCTCTGGCCTTTGACCTGGGGGTCAGCATGGGGTCCTTGTGGGCCTCTCTCCTTAGTGGGTTTAATATGAAATTGCTAATTTCTTTCTTACCAATGCTCATTGTTTAAAATTTATTTTTATAATTGAAGTTTAGTTGATATAAAATGTCATATGTTATAGATGTACAATATAGTGATTCATAATGTTTAAACATTATACTCCATTTATAGTTATCACAAAATATTGGCTCTGTTCCCAAGCTGTACAAAGCATCCCTATGTCATACCTAATAGTTTGTACCTCTTTATCCCCTCCCCTTGTCTCACCCCTCCCCTCTTCTCTCTCCCCACTGGCAACCACTTGTTTGTTCTCTGTGTCATTGAGACTGCTTCTCTTTTGTTATACTCACCAGTTGTATTTTTTACTTATTTTTTTAGTTTTTTAAAAAAGTTCTCGATGTGGCTCGTTTTTAAAGTCTTTACTGAATTTGTTGCAATAATGCTTCTGTTTTATGTTTTGGTGTTTTGGCCCCAAGGCATGTGGGTCTTAGCTTCCAACCAGGGATCAAATCTGCACCCGCTGCATTGGAAGGTGAAGTCTTAACCACTGGACAGCCAGGGAGATCCCTAGTTGTACTTTTTTAGAGTCTCAGTTACTTTTAAGAGACTTTTCCCCATCTCAGAGTTTGTTCTTTATTTCACCAAGCCCTCACTGTCTCACCTGCTTGGGGGCTTCTGGGATCGGCCACACTAAAGTCTTCATGCCTGGGATGGGGGCTCTGCCTCTGACAGCAACACTTCCCCCCTCACGGGCTTTTCCTGTTCTTCCTGACTGATTGTGTTCAGTTTCTGCCTTTGTTCATCCTTTCTCTTTATCCTCACATAGTGTCCCTGACAGAGGCAAACACCACAGAATGGTGGAAATGGAAAAGTGTTTTTTAAATGTTTCTTCCCTTGCCTTTATTTTTGGTGATTGAGAACACACGGAGATACAAAACTCACTCAGAAAAATTGTCTCGCGGCAAAGCAATGGTTTTTCCAGTAGTCATGTTCAGATGTGAGAGCTGGATCATAAAGAAGGCTGAGTGTCGAAGACCGGATACTTTCAAACTGTGGTGCTGGAAAAGACTGTTCAAGGGAACAGTCAGTCTCTTGAACAGCAAGTCTTGAGAGTCCCTTGAACAGCAAGGAGATCAAACCAGTCAATCCTAAAAGAAATCAACCCTGAATATTCATTGGAAGGACTGATGCTGAAGTTGAAACTCCAATACTTTAGCCACCTGATGCGGAGAGCTGACTCACTGGAAAAGATCCTGATGCTGGGAAAGATTGAGGGCAGAAGGAGAAGGGGAGACAGAGGATGAAATGGTTGGACATGAGTTTGAGCAAATTTTGGGAGATGGTGAAGGACAGGGAAGAGTGGGGTGCTGCAGTCCCCGGGGTCACAAAGAGTTGGACATGACTGAGCAACTGAACAAGAAATACCACTTCGGGTGCTGGCTGGAGCAGAGTAGGCGACACTTGAGAGAGAAATGAGCACAAGGACGGAAGATAAGGAGTGCTGGGAACCTGGTAAGAACTGAGCAGACACAGGCGAGGCCTGTCCTGAGGGTCAGTAACCCAGCACAGCACAGAGCCAGCTTGGAAGGGAGTCAAGAGGGCAAGGGATTCGTCTCACTTCTGTCACAGAGAAAAGGTAGACGTGTGGAAGGAAAGAAACGCTTAGGGAAGAGAATGTCGGTTATTCACTTACTTAGCGAACATTTGCTGGGCCTTCGCTGGAGACCGGGCCCTGGCTGAGGGCCCCATGAGGAAGGCCTGTCCTCACCTTGAGGAGCTCAGAGGCCGGCAGTTGAGAGGGACACGCAACATTCCTCAGAGAGCATGGTGGGGCCTGTAGGAGACGAACGTACAAAAGGGGTCACTGGATGATGTGTCTCTGATCCAAGTCTTGAAGACCAAGTTGGTGTCCATCTGGGGCCTGGAGAAGGTGAAAGAATTCCAGGTAGAGAACCTCACGTAAAACAGCAGAGCACTGTCTGATTAACCCAAAACGTTCGGTGCAGCAACCTTGGCAGGAATCGAAAACTGAGGCCAGGAAGGCATCTGGGGATCCGTGGACAGGAGGTCAGGCTTGGTCTCTGGGCAGCCAGGATGAGCGGCAAGCAGCGTGTGAAGTGGCAGCAGTGGGAGGTGAACAGCCAGGTGGAGGCCCAGCTAGAGGCAGGACCCAGGCCGGGACATGAGCCCCAGCCGTCCACAGTGGCCCTCGGCACCTCAGCCGGAGCTGGCGCCCGGCAGGCTGGCTGTGCCCCCGACGAAAGGTCCACTTTGGGCCCAGGCTTCCCTGCTGCCTCTGCTCTGCTCTCACTGAGCTACTTCCCTTAGAGAAAATCCTGTTTTTCAGAATCCCCGATTTCCTGAGAAGGAGAGGGGACAGGCGGGCTGCAGAGCAGCAATCCTGAGATCTGAGCGCCCTTCTGACCCAGCCATGTGGCCTTGAGGTCACCCTCTGAACCTCTCCAACCGCAAGTTCCTCTTTTCTCCTCTGCTCTGTGCACGATCTGGCCCTGTCGGCATTCCGCTTTGCCAAGAGCCTGTATTAAGCTTTCCGAAAACAAATCCAGTGACTTTTCCTGAAAGCTTCCAGCGACCCCTTCCAGGAGAACTTCAGATTGCTCCATGCAGAAAGCCGGTCAGTTCCGATGAATCTGAGCCGCCCTTGGTTTGATGGCTTTGAATAGATCCAAGAAGCCTAGGAAAAACACGAAGCTGGGCTCCTTTAAGAAGCCAGGGGGTGAAGTGGGGGAGTGTGGTGGGAATAGGGGGGCTGCCTGAGAGCCTCTGATGTTCCCAGCCGAGAAAACAGAGGGAAGAGCTGAAGCTTGGGCCCTGGGGCAACGCAGCCCCCTTGGAGAATCTGAGATCTCACAGAGAATCAGGATGCTGGGAGGTCACTAACAGGCCCACTAGGATTTGTGTTCTGGGTTTCCCAGGTGGCGCAGTGGTAAGGAATCCATTTGCCAGTGGAGGAGATACCTGGGTCACGAAGATCCCCTGCAGAAGGAAATGACAACTCTCTCCAGTGTTCTTGCCTGGAGAATCCCATGGACAGAGGAGCCTGTCAGCTATGGTCCATGGGGTCACACAACAGTTGGAGATGACGTAGCCGCTGAGCACACAGTATCTGTGTTTATTGCATGAACCATATTCAGCTGACACCCATCCTCCTGGGGGCCTGGAGGACCACAGCATCCCCCTGTCCTTGGCAAACAGCTGGTGGTTTCTGGGATCTGCCCTGAAGAAAACTTTTAGTAATACAAACCTCAGACCGAAGGTGAGTGAGGCATTTTCTACAAAAACAGTGCCTTGGAACCACTGAAGAATTGAAGTTTTAGTCTTTGATGTGGGTTTTGTTTGAAGAAAGCTTTAAGTTGAGACATACATTAAAACCAGGAATGGTTAACGTGTTTATTGAGAAAGCAACTCAACCAAGTCAGGAATTGTTCGTAATCCCCGTGACCCTGTACTCAGTCATTTTAGGTTGGGTGGTAAAGATGCTGGAGGCAATAGCTTAAGCCAGGGAGGTCCCACCACTGTTGTCTTTTTGATGTAACTGGATCGGAGTTAGCTGCCACTGCGTTCGTTTCACGGCTGCACTTCCCCTCCTGTCCTTTGACCATGGAAAACTGCCTCAGGGATGTACTTGGAACCAATTGTTCAGATGGGCTTATTTCCCCTGGTGCTGAATTTCAGCCGCTCTTCCAAAGAGTGCTGCTGTGGAATTCTGAGGGAACAAAGAGGTAGGCAGAGCCTGTGGACACATCCCAGGAGGTCCTGTGGATGCTGTGGTCGGGGAAGGATGGCTGGTTGATTCACTGACTTAGAGGCTGGGCGAGTCCCTTGCCCCAGTGCCTCTGTTCCCACCAGGATCCTGGGGGCTTATATGGCGAAGCGAAGGGAAGCGAAGCGAAGTCGCTCAGTTGTGTCCGACTCTTTGCGACCCCATGAATCACAGCATGCCAGGCCTCCCTGTCCATCACCAACTCCCGGAATTCATTCAGACTCACGTCCATCGAGTCGGTGATGCCATCCAGCCATCTCATCCTCTGTCATCCCCTTTTCTTCCTGCCCCCAATCCCTCCCAGCATCAGAGTCTTTTCCAATGAGTCAACTCTTCGCATGAGGTGGCCACAGTACTGGAGTTTCAGCTTTAGCATCATTCCTTCCAAAGAAATCCCAGGGCTGATCTCCTTCAGAATGGACTGGTTGGATCTCCTTGCAGTCCAAGGGACTCTAAAGAGTCTTCTCCAACACCACAGTTCAAAAGCATCAATTCTTCAGCGCTCAGCTTTCTTTATAGTCCAACTCTCACATCCATACATGACCACTGGAAAAACCATAGCCTTGACTAGACAGACCTTTGTTGGCAAAGTACTGTCTCTGCTTTTGAATATGCTATCTAGGTTGGTCATAACTTTCCTTCCAAGGAGTAAGCGTCTTTTAATTTCATGGCTGCAGTCACCATCTGCAGTGATTTTGGAGCCCAGAAAAATAAAGTCTGACACTGTTTCCACTGTTTCCCCATCTATTTCCCATGAAGTGATGGGACCAGATGCCATGATCTTCGTTTTCTGAATGTTGAGCTTTAAGCCAACTTTTTCACTCTCCTCTTTCACTTTCATCAAGAGGCTTTTGAGTTCCTCTTCACTTTCTGCCATAAGGGTGGTGTCATCTGCATATCTGAGGTTATTGATATTTCTCCCGGCAATCTTGATTCCAGCTTGTGCTTCTTCCAGCCCAGCATTTCTCATATGTTAGAAGAACTCTTTACGGTGTATGCCATTGTCCCATTTAACAGATAGGGAAACTGTTCTGAGAGGTTAAATTACTTGCCTAAGGTAGAGCTAGAAAGTGGTGGACCCAGTGCACAGGCAGGATTCAATGATTTAGAGGGACTTCCCTGGTGGTCTAGTGGTTAAGACTCGATGCTCCCAATGCAGGGGGCATGAGTTTGATCCCTGGTCAAAGAACTAAGATTCTGCATGGTGCAGCGAAAACCAAACAAAACAAAAAAGAAAAAAGAGAGCAAGAGAGAAATGAAGATTTTGGGGACTTCCTAGGTGGCCTAGTGGTCAAGACCGTGAGCTTCCAATGCAGGAGGAACGTGGGTTTGTTCCTGATTGGGGAACTGAGATCCCACTTGCTGCACACCCAAAAATAAAAGAAAACTAAAAACAAAGAGCAAGGATTTAGAATACACAGATGGGGAAGCAAGCATTCCAGCCAAGCGTCTCAGACCTTGAACTTGAAAGAGAGCAGAATGGAGAGAGGAAACAGGGAAGGGTGGGGACAGTATGAACGAAGCCAGAGGGTGTGGAAGAGCCTTTTTAGGAAAGGCCAACAGTCTTTTTTCTTTTCTTTTTTTTTTAAATTAGACTATTTATTTTGTATTTGGGTATAGCCAGTTAACAGACAGTGTTGTGATGGTTTCTGATGAACAGCAAAAGGATTCGGCTGATACATACACATGTATCATGTATATGTGTACATGTATCTGTTCTCCCCCCAAGGGCTTCCGTGGTGGCTCAGAGGTAAACAATCTGCCTGCAGTGCAGGAGCTGCAGGAGACCTGGGTTCAATCCCTGAGTCAGGAAGTTCCCCTGGAAAAGGGAATGGCAACCCACTTCAGTATTCTTGCCTGGAGAATCCCATGAATGGAGGAGCCTGGCTACAGTCCATGGGGTCGCAGAGTCGGACTTGATGGAAATGACTTAGCATGAGCACATTCTCCGTCAGACTCCTCTCCCATCCAGGCTGGAAAGGCCAGTAGCATTGGTCATGAACCCTGCAGGTAAGGCAATGGTCCGTGAAGGGTTTAGAGGAATGCCGTGTGAACATCAGCGCCTCCTCACTGTTACCTATGTAACAGAGTAGGGTTTTGGGATCATGGCCTTTCTCCTGGCTCTACAGCTTTTCTTGCTAGTTCTAAAGGCCTGTTGACCCTCTCTGACCCCTCACTGCCCTTTGAGAAGCCCAGGAACAAATGCAAAGCAAAGGACTCCGCTCTCTGCCCAAGCCGCCCGGTAAATTCCTACAAATCCAGTTCCCAGCAGAGCTTCTGTTAGCAACATCCTCCCGCAGTGATGGGAGTGAACCCCTGCTTCAGGACTGGGCAGGGAAAGCACTTCATTTATTATTTGATCAGACACATTTTTATTGAATACCTGCTAGGAGCCAGCCAGCCATGACTAACATTGTTGTTCTTGTTCAGGCGTGCAGCCGAATCTGAGTCTTTGCGACCCCATGGACTATAGCCCGCCAGGCTCCCCTGTCCATGGGATTTCCCAGACAAGAATACTGGAGTGGGTTGCTATTTCCTTCTTCAGGGGATCTTCTCGACTCAGGGATTGAACCTGCATCTCCTGCATTGTAGGTGGATTCTTTGACTGCTGAGCCACTGCTGAAGCCCCACAGGGCATTAGAGAAACAAAATCAGCCAAGACAAACTCCTGGTTTCTAAAGATATGCAGTAGAGTTGAGGGGGCCAATGGGTGAGTCAACAGTTAAGAAAAAATAATCCAGCATAAAAAGGACAGTGATAATTGGGAGGTACTTCTGCTATTCTTTCTGCCCAGTAAGTAAACCCCTCCCTCAATCAAAGACACAGTACAGTGACCTGTGGGACTGCTGGACTGGAGACCACGTGTGGTCACTTTATCACATGACCTTGAGGAAGTCACTTTCCTTCAGAGTCTCAGTTTCCTCATCTGTATAATGGGTATCATACCCACCACCCTGGAGGAGGACTGCTAAGATCAAATGAGACCTAAGAAAAATGCTTTGAGGAGGCATAAAGCACCATATTTAGAGTCAGTTAGGGTTCAATTCCTGGGTCCGGAAGATCCCCTGACCTTCCTGGGCATGGCATGGGCCTGGCAACTCACTCCAGTATTCTTGCCTGGAGAATCCCCATGGACAGAGGAGCCTGGCCAGCTACGGTCTATAGGGTCGCACAGTTGGACACCACTGAAGCAACTTAGCATGCACGCCCACACCATTAGGAAATAGCATTTTATAAAGTGCACCCACAGGCCAGACCACAGTTTAAAAGCAATGCCCTCCAGCAGAGCCTGGCTGGAAATTCCTTAGGCTTGTGGAATGACTCCTGTCCTTCGCATACGGACCACATTTACCGTGGATGTCAGGGGAAAGGGCAGTGCCCTGTCTGGACAGCACAGAGCCCTCATGCTGCAGGCCAGCTGGGGGGCACGGAGAGTTCTTTCTTCACAGGGAAGAAAAGTTCAGCCTCCTTAAAGGGCAGCCGGTCTCGATTATCCCTGGGGCTCCGCTCTGCAGCTGCAGAGCATCAGAGCCTATTTTCCCAGCCCCACGTGTTTATTTCTGTTCCCCACAACCTCCTGTCTTTTGACTTGTTTTGCTTTGGCAGGGTCTGGAAGGCAAGATAAACACACCTAAAGGAGCTGTGAGATTTCAAGATTATGCCGGGTTTCCCCTCCTCTTGTCTCTTGAGAAGCAAAGTTCCCTGGACTTTTGGGCCCTTCTGATGCATATCCCAGCAGGGTCTGGGGTACTTAGAGATTGGTTCTGTTCCAGGAGCCCCTCATCCATTCATTCATCCAGTCACTCACTCACTCAGTACCATTTGTTGATGGCAGCACGTCAGGTTTCTGCCTGCAAGTGAGGCTACGAGTGGGAACCACAAGAATGTTGAATGCCTGTCTTCTCCAGAGCTGACTATGGTGGGGGCATGGGAGCTGGCTGAGCGAACGGTGCTAGGCGATTTCTCATGTGTGGGGGCCATGGGTCAGGGAGGCCCTCCTGGAGGAGGTGGCATTGATGTGCCTTAGAGCAGGGGCCCCCAGCCTCCAGGATCTAATGCCTGATGACCTGAGGTGGAGCCGATGTAATAATAATGGAAATAAAGCACACAATAAATGCACTTGAATCATCCTGAGACCATCCCCTCCCTCCTCCCAGTCTGTGGAAAAATTGTCATCCACGAAATGGGTCCCTGGTGCAAGCGCATGGCAACCCTCTCCAGTATTCTTGCCTGGAGAATCCCCATGGACAGAAGAGCCTGGTGGGCTGTAATCCACTGGGTCGCAAAGAGTCAGACATGACTGAAGCGACATAGCACGCACGCCTGCACCATTAGGAAATAGCATTTTATAAGGCGCACCCACAGACCAGCCTACAGTTTAGAAGTGATGCCCTGCAGCAGAGCCTGGCTGGAAAAAGGTTAGGGACCACTGCACAAGACCCAGCTACTGTGAAGTTGTGTAGCCCAGGCTTTATCCTAGATCTGTCCCCTACAGCAGTGCTTTTAGCCCTGGCTGGACATTTACAACACCTACCATCTGTTCAGAAATTTCCCTTCCCCACTTTCCCACTGGTTGATCTTTTTTTAAAAAAACTTTTTATTTTATACAGAGGTATAGCTGATTAGCAATGTTATGATAGTTTCAGGTGGACAGCAAAGGGACTCAGCCAACCATATACATGTATCCATTCTCCCCCAAACTCCCCTCCCATCCAGGCTGCCACATGACATTGAGCAGAGTTCCCTGTGCTAGACAGCAGGTCCTTGATGGTTATCCATTTTAAATAGAGCACCTCCTGGTTGATTTTGAAGCACTCAGGTGATTCTTAGAGACATCCTATGGCCAGGAACTGCTGATGTCCCAGGCTCTTTCTCTTACTCCTAAAGACACGCTTTCCTGCAGCTCTAGAGGACTGCTGGGAGACAGATGAAAGGCACTTTTCGTGTGGAGAGGGAAATACTTGTCTTCAGTGTTCAGCCGGCTCTGTGGTTTGAAAATGAAGGGCCTTTGCTCTCCTCCCCGGCTCTACTTCGGAGCAGCTATGTGACCCTAGGCAAGTTATTTGACTCTTCTGGGCCCATTTCTCCTCTGTTCAGTGAAGGTCATAATGACTAACTCATGGAGCCGTTGAGAAGAGTAAATGAGCAAAGCCGTGGTTAAAGCACTCTGCCCCAGGCCTGACATGCCGCCCCAGGCCTGACATGCCGCCCCATGCAGGCACTAGGTGTCCATGAGTTCCCTTCGTCATCCATCCTTGACTTGAAATCTCTCCCTGGCAGAATCCACCTTTGTTGTCGCTGAGTTTGGGGTGGTTCTAAGCCAGGTGCAGACAAGCCCCATAGGCAGTGGGTAGTTCTAAAGGGTACCCTAGCTCTCAAAACCAGTTCCAAGATGATAGCTACTAGTTGTTAAACTGTCCTCCCAGGCCCACGGAGAGGCAGAATAATGCAGCCACTCCCTCGGCTGTGCTCCCACCAGACGCTAGAGAAAGACAGTCGGCATCTTGCCCCCTCAATTATAACCCTGAAACCCAAAGTAAATAGAGTAAAGTAAGGTAGGGAATAATTGGATGAAAAAAACCCTGGAGCCATCCAGAGATGCCAGCACCCCGTGAGTGAAACCAGATGCAGGTTTTAAAATCCTGGAATGGATTCCCCAGAGATACTGTCAAGTTCCCTTCCATTCCCAGAGGCAGAATGAGCAGCTGTCAGGCCTGATACAGAGTGGAGAGGAATGCTGTATATGCAGTGGGAGAGGGGGGCGGGTTCAAGGCCAACATTGACATTCAATGCCAAGGCCAGGGCACCTGGGGTAGACCCAGCCTGCTTTGTCTAGGACCTTGCTTTTCCTACCTATATGTCTACAAGGCAAAGAGAGCAAGGATTTGTTTTGAAAACAGAATCCCTACATACTAGATTTGTGCTGGGAGCCCCCGAGTGGCCTCAGCCCTGGCTCACATTCCTAGACCTTTCCGGAGCAGTCTTGCCTAACGAATCACATCCAGCTTGCATTAGTGAGTAGAAACTTGCTGACAGCAGGAGCCAGTCTTCTGCCTACGCCCCTGTCCCCCTCCCCTCCCAGGCTAAGAAGCCAGGAACTGAGCCCTGGGGAGAGCAGAGGAAGTTAGGAGGAGATTAATCCAATTGGAGGGCTGAGCCTGCCCCACCTCCCCCCCACTCCCCAAGCAGCAGGCTTGCTTTGCAACAAGAGTCTCAAGAGTATATCTTGGGGACTTCCCCAGCAGTACAGTGGTTAAGACTCCATGCTCTCAATGCAGGGGGCACAGGTTCGATTTCTGGTTAGGGACTAAGATTTTCCATGCTTCACTGCATGGCTTTTTTTTTTTTTAAAAAGGGATACATCCCTGATGGGGCCACTGGTACCCAAGCCATCTCCATAAGTCATGAAGATGTCTCAGAGCTGACCACAGGTTGCTGGGCAAAGTGCAGGCTGGTGGGTGGGGCTCACAGTGATGGGTGTCCATGACGGGCCAAGTCCTTGACATGCGTACTTGCTCCCAACCATCACCATTTCCCCCAATGTAAGGAGAGGTAAGTAGAGAGCGGTCCCATCGCGTCTTTAGTGGAGCCAGAATTGAAACCCTGTTTCTAAGTCCAGAATCAGCCTCATGCCACTCTCCCCTGCTGCCTCCCCACAGGGATCACCATGCTTCCCTCCATCTGAGTTCCCCACCCAACTCAACACCCAAGAGGCGAGTAGCTAACCAGCCCTTCGATGGGTGCATGGGATCACAGGTGCTGTCTATGGGCATTTTTGGTAATAAGGACCAGAGACTCACTGGGTCACTTCAAGTAATGCGGGTATATGGTAAGGACACCCAGGAAGACTTCAGAAGACTAGGGTTTGTAAGACTGTAGGCTTGCAGAGCTTGGAACAAGGTCTTTAGAATCCAAGACAATTCTGGTGGCCTCAGGACCAGGGTTCATGTCTTCACTCTAGTGTCTCATGTCCAACATGGCTTATTCATTCCACCTTCCTTGCTTCTTTATGCTTCTGCTCAGCTCTCTGTTACCCCTTCTAGGTTTCTGCATTATTTGTGGTGATTTGTTGTTGTTGGTCAGTTGCTAAATCTTGTCTGACTCTTTTCGACCCCATGGACTGCAGTGTGCCAGGCTCCCCTGTCCTTCACTGTCTCCTGGAGTTTACTCAAATTCAGGTCATTGAGTCAGTGATGCCGTTCAACCATCTCATCCTCTGCCACCCACTTCTCCTCCTGACCTCAGTCTTTCCCACCATCAGGTTCTTTTCCAATGAGTTGGCTCTTTGCATCAGGTGGCCAAAGTATTGGAGCTTCAGCTTCAGCACCAGTCCTTCCAATGAATATTTAGAGTGGATTTCCTTTAGGATTGACCGATTTGATCTCCTTGTGATGGTTAGAAAAGCCCAAAGACACTGTGGCGATTACCTAGAAGAAGCTGCATGTGTCAAACAGTGGTGACATCTGTAACCCACAACTAAGTGTAAAGAAGTTGTTGCTAGAGGTATCGCCAGAAAATGCAAAGGCTTCTTCATCCATATATCATATTTTGTTCTTCTTCATAGTCTGGCCTCATCTGTGCCTGAGGGGCCACCCTGTTTAACTGAGGGGCTAAGAGCATACTTGAGGTCTTGCTGCAGGAGGGTAGATGAGAGCCTCATTGTCAATCCCAGGAGTGGCCTGGGTAGTGGGCAGGGTCAGCAGAGCAGGTCAGAGAATGAGGAGGTGGGTTCCATGGTCTGGTCCCGCAGCTAGGCAGAAAGCTCCCAGCAGGGCTTAGAACTATTGAAGCGCTGGAAAACTTGCTGGTGAAATGATTGAACCCTTTGATCTGGGAGAGAGCAAGGAGCCTACCCAGCCAGAAAGGGCCAGTCTCCTGCTCTGGGTTTCCTATTTCAGCTTCCTTTCCTGTGGTTACCCAGCCAGACAAAAAGTGATGCTGTTGTTTGAGGTTGTGATGGAAGGGACTCTTCTCTGTCTGCTGCCTTGTATAAAAAGGCAGATCCTGGACTTTTCTGGTGATGTAGTGGATAGGAATCTACCTGCCAGTGCAGGGGGCACAGGTTCAATCCCTGGTCTGGGAAGATTTCACATACTGAGGAGCAACTAAGCCCATGCACCAGAGCTACTGAAGCCTGTGCACCTAGAGCCTGTGCTCTGCAACAAGAGAAGCCGCTGCAATGAGAGACCTGGACACCACAGTGAAGAGCAGTCCCCACTCACCACAGTTAGAGAAAGCCTATGCAGAGCAACAAAGACTCAGAAAAAAGCAGAGGAGAATCTGTGACCCCAAATCTGGAGCTGTAGGGGAAACAGAGCAGTGGAGTGTCCCTGCTATGAGTGGTAACCAGGAAAAACTCTGCCCAGGACTTAGTGGCCAAGGGCTTGGGACAGGCTGTCAAGTTAGCAACTCCCCATTCATCCTCCAGGTGTTCAGTGAGGAGCGGTGCTCGGTGTTTCTCTTGAGCTCAGGTCTCCCAGAGCAGAGGTGGAGTGTGGGCAGAACTCTTCCTGCAGATAGCAGGGTGGGGAACCCAGTGGTGGTCCCTACTCTCCACCTGCAAACCGTGGGCACATGTCCAGGTAGATTCCAGTCTGCAGAGTAGACTGAACAAGAGAACAGATGTCATATCCTCTTCACTCAGGGGGTTCCCTTTGTGAATCAAACTCAGATATCCACATGGGAACTGCTTGGGCACGGTGGGTTCTTCAGGGTTGCGTGCCAACATTTTGCTCAGGAAGGACTTCCTGGGGCTTCACTGCGGTGGAAGGTGAAGAAGGAAGTGGAGACCTGTTGGTCAAGGGCAGCTGTTAAGGGAAGTAACATGAAGTTGTGAAAGCGTGAGGACCTTTGTCCCCACCTGAGCCATCCCCTCTGTCTACTGGGTTAGGAGAGTCTGAGTTTTATTTTTTTAAGATTTTCTTTTTATGAGGACCATTTTTAATGTCTTTAGTGAACTTGTTACAATACTGCTTCTGTTTTATGTTTTGGTTTTTTGGCCCTGAGCCATGTGGGATCTTCGCTCCCCAACCAGGGATCAAACCCAAACCCCCTACCTTGAAAGGCCAAGTCTTAACCACTGGACCACCAGGGAAGTCCCAGTGCCTGGGTTCTGAACAATCCGAACCATTGCCTTCCACCTCCCTCTACTGTCCTGTACAGAGAGAGGCATCTCCTTGACCCCAAACAGCCAGGCACACTCCATGGGGACCACTCTGGGTGGATGTCTAAGGAATTAGCTCGCTGGACTTACAGGAAGTATAACGGGGCATGTGGGGTGGGGGGCATTGGGCACAGGCTGACGCAGCCTCCTGGACACCGCCTCTCTTTCTGTGGGGCTGACACAGCTGTGGGGTGAGCGCATTTCCCAGTGGTGGTGGTTTGCTTGGTGGGAAAGCGTTGCTCTAGGGCAGAAACTGCTGGGAAAAGGCAGAGTTTACACCCTCTGCCCACAGAAACCCAAACCTCTTAGCAAGTCGTGACGTTCGTCTCAGGCTGGAGAGGAAGTCAGCGTTGGCTTCACTGGGGGGTTCCCCAGGCGGATTCCCGGAGGTGGCATGACAGCTCGGCCTGGGTACGGCCTGCCTCTGGCCGCCCCTGTAGCTCTTAGGGCAAAGCAGGCCAGGCTTACTGTTCATGGGACTGCCCCTTTAGACTGTCTGAGTCCCTCATTGGGGCAGTTAGCATCATAATCAGATCAAATCTCAGCTTATGGTTTTCCTCAGGGCGGTAGCCACAGGGATGTGCTCCTGTTAGGGGGAAGAAAGGATTAAAAAATTATAGCTTAGAGACCTCCCTGGCAGTCCTGTTCTTAAGATTTCACCTTCCAATGCAGGGGGTGTGGATTTGATTCCTGGTTGGGGAGCTAAGCTCCCATATACCTCAAGTCCAAAGAACCAGAACAGAAAATGGAAGCAATATTGTAACAAATTCAATAAAGACTTAAAAAATGGTCCACATCAAAAAAAAAAAATCATAGCTTAGTGCTATGTTCCATAAGATGGCACTAGATCAAAATTTGCCTCATTGATTTTTTGGGGACCTGCAGTGTCTGCTGACCCCGTGGGCAAGGGACTGCATTCAGCCTCCATTGTAGGGAGAAGTCCTGGATCTGGGGGACCTGGGAACAAGTGACAAGGGACAGGCTTCAGTGCTTGATGAATCAACTCGTGTCTGGTGTCTGGGTGTGTGTGGGTTGGGGGACACACACATCCCTGAGTCTGATGGGGGCTGTGACCTTGCTTGGCGTGTGGGGAGCATGGGGCAGAAACAGTCTTGAACTTGATGTTCTGAGCCCCATAATTATGGTTACCGTATGCTTCCAATGTTTTGAAGTTGTCCTGTTTCCAAATATTCTTTTGCCACTTCCATATACATTGAAGCCTCCTGGGAACTCTAACATTTCAGCATCCAAGTGACACTTTCCAGATTTCCTTCAGCACTCGCTATAATCACATGTCAGACCACATCCTTATTTTCTCATGTAGAATGTATGGTCATCGAACCAACAGCTTGAGTTCTGGGTCCAGAGCCCTGGGGTCGTCCTACCGAAAGAAGAAGTCAGTGTGGGGAGTGAGTAGAAGAGACAAAGGTGTAATAAGGAGGGTGTTGGAAACATTGGTAGCCATGATGCTGACTCTCCATTCAGGCTCCCAACAAAGTCACTGGCTGTGTCCACTAGACAGGACCTGCCCTCCGGGGTACACGCTATCTCAGTGTATTCATTTGTGCCTGCTTTCACTGGGCCCAGCCTGGGCACGTCTAAGTACCAGGCCCTGTATCAGGCTATGTGACCTGGCCTCAGAATTCTCCCAGTGTCCTAAAGAGTCAACAGGCAACTGTTACACGAAGTGATAAAATATGTCCGCAGCAGGGGTCTTGGATGGGAATGGGTGACCACAGGAGGCTTCTTTTGGGAGATGTGACATCCAAGCTTGAGATTTAAAGGATGTGAAAATGTTAGGCCAGAGTACAGAGCAGCTTTTTTCCTAAGATACAGGGGTCCGTGTTCTCCCTCAGCTCTTTCAGATCCCCACTCAAGGTCTTCCTTGTCTCCCCATCTGAAATGGCACCCCCTCAAGCTCCATTCCCTTCCTTGTCTTCTTGTCTATGATGGCACCTTCTACTCATCCCCTTCTCTGTCTCCAAGATGGTGCCTCCATGCTCCATTCTCTTCCTTGTCTCCCCATCCAAGATGGTGCCACCTGACCCTCCATTCCCTTCCCTGTCTCCCCGTCTAAGACGGTGGCCCCCACCCTCCACTCCTTTCCTTGTGTCCCCAGCCACACTGGCGCCCTCCATGCTCCATTCCCTTCCTGTGTTTCTGTTCTTGTCTCTGCACCATCACTACGTGGCCATAGTTATATTTGAATTTGTTTCCCAGCTCTGTGACTAGTCTCCTCCGCTACAATATAGTCCATGAGGGCAGAGACTTTGTTCACGGATCTATCCATCGCTCCTACAACAGGACCAGGCTCCTAACACATGGTCAGTCACTTATTTGGCAAGATGAAGAAGTGAGTACAGTGAGCGAGGCTGGCCAGAGCGGAGGATAAGGGGGCATCTCTGAACGTCAGCTGGGCTGCCTGTACCGCACCACACTTCTTCCTGTTATTTGGACCTTGAACTCGGTCTCGCCTGCTCTGGGATGCACAGCCTCCTCCTGCCACTCTCCCTTTACTGATGACCCCACACGGAGACTGCCGTTGGCAGCCTCCTGGCCTGGCGTGGCCCACGGCCCACAGTGACAGGGTGCTGACAGAGGCGAGGCAGGTCTGGGAGAAATCAAGACTGACATTTCAGCCTCAGCCAACACGCCAGGGCCAGACGCCCAGCCCGGGCCAGGCTGTGTTTGCGACTGCTGGCTCCAGGTTGGCTTGTCATGACGGCTCCCGGGTGGTGTCTCTGTTTCAGACCTGGCCTCTGAGTCCCGCTGTGCTCATTGTTTTCCATCTGGAGGAGTCTCTGCTCTCTTGCTCATTCTCAGCCTCTTCTGATAACCTGGCTGGAGCTTATAAACTCATGTGCAAAGAATAGTCAGGGATGACGGATGCATGAGTGCTCAGTTGCTCAGTCATGTCCGACTCTTGGTGACCTGTATGAACTATAGCCCACCAGGCTCCTCTGTCCATGGGACTTTCCAGGCAAGAATACTGGAGTGGTTTGCCATTCCCTTCTCCAGAGGATCTTCCTGACCCAGGGATCGAACCCGCATCTCTTTCATCTCTTGCACTGGCAGGAGATTCTTTACCAGCTGAGCCACCAGGAGACACCCCAGCAGTCCTCCTTATTGGTATTTACCCAAATGAATTGAAAACTTATGTCTATACAGAAACCCGAACATGAATGTTTGTAGCAGCCTTATTCATAATTCCTTCCAAGATGCCCTTCATTGGGTGAATGATAGTTAAACCATAGTACATCCAGACAATGGAACATTATTTGGTGCTAGAAAGAAATGAGCTATCCAGCCATGGAAAAAGGAGCCTTAAATGCACATTACTACATGAAAGAAGCCAATCTGAAAAGGCTACATACTGTATGATCCCAACTGTATGGCATTATAGGAAAGGCAAAGCTATGGAGACAGGAAAAAGATCAGTGTTTGCCAGGGGCTAAGGGGTGGGGGTTGGGATGAAGGGATGGAGCACAGAGGAGTTTTTAGGTAGTGAAACCATTCTGTAGGATACTATGTTGGTAAATACAGATGACACCACCATTATGACAGAAAGTGAAGAGGAACTAAAAAGCCTCTTGATGAAAGTGAAAGAGGAGAGTGAAAAAGTTGGCTTAAAGCTCAACATTCAGAAAACGAAGATCATGGCCTCCGGTCCCATCACTTCATGGGAAATAGATGGGGAAACAGTGGAAACAGTGTCAGACTTTATTTTTTTGGGCTCCAAAATCACTGCAGATGGTGACTGCAGCCATGAAATTAAAAGACGCTTACTCCTTGGAAGGAAAGTTATGACCAACCTAGATAGCATATTCAAAAGCAGAGACATTACTTTGCCAACGAAGGTCCATCTAGTCAAGGCTATGGTTTTTCCTGTGGTCATGTATGGATGTGAGAGTTGGACTGTGAAGAAGGCTGAGTGCCAAAGAGTTGATGCTTTTGAGCTGTGGTGTTGGAGAAGAGTCTTGAGAGTCCCTTGGACTGCAAGGAGATCCAACCAGTCCATTCTGAAGGAGATCAGCCCTGGGATTTCTTTGGAAGGAGTGATGCTAAAGCTGAAACTCCAGTACTGTGGCCACCTCATGTGAAGAGTTGACTCATTGGAAAAGACTCTGATGCTGCGAGGGATTGGGGGCAGGAGGAGAAGGGGATGACAGAGGATGAGATGGCTGGATGGCATCACCGACTCGATGGACGTGAGTCTGAGTGAACTCCAGGAGTTGGTGATAGACAGGGAGGCCTGGTGTGCTGCATTTCATGGGGTCGCAGAGTCGGACACGACTGAGTGACTGAACTGAACTGATGTTGGTGAATACATATTATACATTTGTCCAGACCATAGAATGGACAATACCAAGAGTGAACCCTGGTGTAAACTCTTCACTCTGGGTGGTTACGACATGTCTCTGTGTGTTCATAGATTATAAAAAATGTACCATTCTGGAGGCAGGTGTTGATAGTTGGGGAGGAAGCTATCCATGTTGGAGGTGGGGGGTGTCTCTACCCTCTTTCTTTTTTAAGTTTTTCCTTTTTTCATTTCATAGGATATCTAGCATCACCAAATGTAAAGGGAAAAGCCAGTTCTCACATTTTTATTTAGTGCTATAATTACTAAATTTGGATTTCACCTTGATCTTGAATAAAGTGATTAAATAATGATCAGCAATTAGCAAGAATTTATGCAATCCATGCAGAAATTTGTATTAGATTTCTATTGTAGCTGTAAAAAAAAAAAATTATAGAATGCTTCATGAATTCACATGTCATCCTTGCTAGTCTTCCCTGTATCGTTCCAGTTTCAGCGCATGCACTGCCAAAGCCAGCACTGCTCCTGCTTTTCAGTTTTGCTATGAACCTAAAACTACTCTGAAAAAAAAAAAGTA
Organism: Bos indicus; assembly: GCF_029378745.1. Classification (NCBI taxonomy): domain Eukaryota; kingdom Metazoa; phylum Chordata; class Mammalia; order Artiodactyla; family Bovidae; genus Bos; species Bos indicus. The sequence goes on from NC_091767.1 coordinate 10,756,792, forward strand.
TTAAAAAAGGTGGAGAGAAGGGCAGGGGTGACACCATGGTTTCTGCTGGCTGCCTGCTTGGCCTTCACTGGAGCCCCAGCGTCCTCCCCACGCCGGGTGGTGATGAGGAGCCGGGGAGGGTTCCTGGGGGGCACTGCTGTGTCCAGGCTTGGGGGAGTGACCGTGACCCTGCGTTGCTCCTGGCAGGTGGCGTGGAGGCGGTGATGGTGCGGCTGGTGAACGGCTCGGGCCTGCACCAGGGCCGCGTGGAGGTGTACCACGAGCGGCGCTGGGGCACCGTGTGCGACGACGGCTGGGACAAGAAGGACGGGGACGTGGTGTGCCGCATGCTGGGTTTCCCCGGCGCGGAGGACGTGCACCGAACCGCTCAGTTCGGACAAGGTAGGGCGCCCACCAGAGGAGGACGTGGGGCAAGGGACCCGAGTCCTAGGCCTGCCCTCCCATCCGGGGTTCCCTCGACGGCAGTCCTGCCGAGTGCCACCCGGCCTCCACCTGGGTCCTTCCCACCCTGGGGGGCCCGCAGCCTCCAGCCATCCGTCTCCAGACAGTTCTGACCGTTAGAACATTCCTTCCTTCCCTCGAATTGGACCCCCTTTCTCTTTTTGTCTCCTGCTGGCCTCCACTGTTGTGGACTGAGTGTCTGTGTCCCCCTACCCCATTCCTCCCCAGCCAAATCCATATGGGCTTCCCTGGTGGCTCAGTGGTGGAGAATCCGCCAGCAATGCAGGAGACACAGGTTCCATCCCTGGGTCAGAAAGATCCCCTGGAGAAGGAAATGGCAGCCCACTCCAGTATTCTTGTCTGGAGAATCCCACGGACAGAGGAGCCTGGTGGGCTCTAGTCCATGGGGCTGCAAAGAGTCAGACACGACTGCATGACTGAACAACAACATATTCATATGTCGAAATCCTGACCCCCAATGTGATGGTATTAGGAGGTGGGGCCTTTGAGGGGGTGTCCAGGTCACAAGTGGAGCTCTCATAATGGAACCTTAGTAAAGAAACCTAAGGGTGCTCTGCCCGCTTCCGTGAGGACACACAGGAGCCTCCTAGTCTGAAGGGGGCTCTGCCTAGAACCTCAGCATCCGAGCACACAGGCACTCTGACCTTGGACTCGCATCCCCCGGATCTGTGAGAAATAAACATCTCTTGTTTACAAGCCGCCCAGTCTGGGCCCATGAAGACAATCGCGCTCACTGAAGCGCTCTTGTGAAATCTGTTGTGACAGCTGGTGGAGAGCAGCCGATTGACCCCAGCATCCTGGCCTCTGGACTGAAAGGCCCAGTGCGCAGGGAGTTCAAAGGGTCCAGCTCCACAGACGACAGCCCACCGGGGGCGAGTGCTTCCCCCCACCTGAAGCTGTGCCCTGGGTCTCAGCCTGTTTTCTGCAAGGAAAGCTGCCATCTTTGTTTGCAGGCGAAACAGAAATGGGCAATCAGTCCTCACTTTCCCATTTTCGGCTCTGATGAGGACTTCTCCCTAATATGTGGAAGCAAGACGTTTTAGGGGGAAAAGTCATACATTCTTTTAGAAAAGCCGCACTAGGCCACTTGACTGTCATAGAAAGGGTTAGCCTAAAACTCTTCCATCCTCCCTTGATTTAAAAAAAAATGTTTTCTTTAATTATGAAAGTCTGATAACACTTTTACAGAAGACTTGGAAAATACAGAACCAGGTTATATATAGTTCTACTTTATTTTTTAAAGTAGATAAATTAAGATGTTTAGTTGGAGTTTCAATATCAACCTCTCAAAAATGAATAGAACAAATATTCAGAGAAGTAGAAGGATATGATAGATCTGAAAAGCACTGTGAAGCCAATTCAACATAATTAACATTTATACAATTTTCACACAAAAGTAAGATACAAATTCGAGTTCCCATAGAATAAAAACTAGGAGACACTGGAACATATCTGGTTTCCCTTATTGCTCAGACGGTAAGGAATCTGCCTGCAATGCAGGAGATCCTTCCTTGATGTTTGTATCCTACGGCATGAGGGGAAGCCCTACAATTGTCACTCAAGCCTTTTTAAAATTAATTTTTACCAGAGTATAGTGGCTTTACAATGTTGTATCGATTTCTGCTGCTGCTGCTGCTAAGTCGCTTCAGTCATGTCCAACGCTATGCAGTCCCATAGACGGCAGCCCACTAGGCTCCCCCGTCCCTGGGATTCTCCAGGCAAGAACACTGGAGTGGGTTGCCATTTCCTTCTCCAATGCATGAAAGTGAAAAGTGAAAGTGAAGTCGCTCAGTCGTGTTCAACTCTTCGCGACTCCATGGACTGTAGCCTACCAGGCTCCTCCATCCATGGGATTTCCTAGGCAAGAGTACTGGAGTGGGGTGCCATTGCTTTTTCCAATACATATACATATATCCCCTCTTTTTTGGATTTCCTTCCCATTTAGGTCACCACAGAGCATTGAGTAGAGTCCCCTATGCTATGCAGTAGGTTCTCATTAATTATCTATTTTATGTATAGTATCAATAGTCATATATATGTCACTCATGCTAAGTCACTTCAGTCTTGTCCAACTTTTTGAGACCTACAGACTGTAGCCCACCAGTCCAGGACAATCCTCTGTTCATGAGATTCTCCAGGCAGGAACACTAGAGCAGATTGCCATGCTCTCCTCCAGGGGATTTTCCTGATCCAGGGATCGAACCTGCAAGTCTTACATCTCCTGCATTGTCAGGCAGGTTCTTTACCACTGGTGCCACATGGGAAGCCCTTATATATGTCAGTCATAATCTCCCAATTCCTCCTACCCACTCCTCTTTCCTTCTTTGTATTCATACGTTTGTTCATTACATCTGTATCTTTATTTCTGCTTTCAATAGGATCATCTATACAATTCTTCTAGATTCCACATATATAAAAATATCGTATATTAATGCCACTGGAGTCTTTAAATCAGGCAGTGGAAATCCAGACTCGATTCTATATTTGCATCAGATTTGCACCATTAAATATGAATATGAAGTGGCTCAGTTGTGTCTGACTCTTTGCAACCCCATTGACTGTAGCCTGCCAGGCTCCTCTGTCCATGGGATTTTCCAGGCAAGAATACTGGAGTGGGTTGCCATTTCCTTCTCCAGGGGGTCTTCCCGACCCAGGGTTTGAACCTGGGTCTGCCGTGCTGCAGGCAGACTCTTTACTGTCTGAGCCACCAGGGAAGCCCTAAAGGTGAACTGTGGCCCGACCTCCCCATCATTGTCCAGTAACTTAGGTCATGTGATATTTGAGACCTGGGCAGGTAGGCAGGCCAGGTGTTACTCACAGGTCCACAGAGGGAAATGGGGCCTCCTGTCCCAGCTGCACTTCCTTCTTCCCAGAGCAGCTTCTGGCTCCTTCCATGGGCAGGCACTAGGCTCAGCGCAGGGATGTGGAGTTGTCTCTGACAACATAGTCTCTGACCTCAGCATGTTCAGTTTAGGGGGAGGCGTATATGTTCACAGATTCTAAACAGCATGCAAAGGGCTCGCCTGCCCTGCCAACTGTGGGGCGGGGCGGGGCGGGGGATGCCCACCTCTCCTGGCAGAGGGCAGGTTGCGCCTCAGGTCCAGATGCCCCTCTGACCACAGATTCCCTTCAGAGAGGTGCCCAGACTCCTGACCCCAGTCGGCTCACCCTCAGCCTCACGGAGTCCCCCAGGCTCCCGGCCTCAGCCCCACCTTCCATAGTCTCTGTTTCTCTTACAGATGTGCTTTCTGTCCTTCCAGGCAGGACTGCAGACCTGTCCCTCCCCTTCCCCTCACCCACTCCCCTGTCCCTCCTCTGTTGAGTCCCTGGGTCCTACAGATTCTACCCGTGTCGACCTCTTGGGCCCTTGACTCCGTCCCCTCCTCTTTGTTCTCACCGTTCTTGCCTTAGGCACTCAGGCTGGGTAGAGCAGTGGCTCGGAGCTCAGGCTGTAGGTCAGAGCCTAGCCAGCATCCCATATCTGCCACTTACTGGTTGGTGTCCTGGAGCAGACTTCCTCACCTCCCCAGGCTTCAGCCCTCCCACTTTTGCAGGAGGATGGCAAATGAAAAATGAGATCGTGTATGGCAAGCAATAGCACAGCGCAGGCCCAGGTGCAGTCATTGGCTGCTTGTTGGGAGGAGGTGGGGCACCCTCCTGGAGCTCTTTCCCGGACGCCCTGCTCCCCACCTCCTCTTCCAGGCCTTCCTCTTCCTGCCTACCAGGGCTCTTTCTAAAACGGTCTCCTGCTTGTCACTCCCCTGCCCAACGCCCAGTGGGTGTTTACTGCTCTCAGGATCAAGTCTGGTTTCTCAGCTTAGTGCAGCAAGGTCTGTCCTAAAGTGCCTCACTCCTCAGCGGAGCATCCTTCAGCCACATGCACCCAGATGTGAGCTCTGAGCTCATACAGCTGTTTTCGATCTCTGTGTCCTATCGCCTGCTCTTCCTCAGGTTTGCAATACCTTTCCCTCCTCTTCACCTAGTTAATTCCTTTTCAGTTTATTTGCTGTTGTTCAGTCGCAAAGTCGTGTCTGACTCTTTGCAACCCCAAGGACAGCATTCCAGGCTTCCTTGTCCTTCACTATCTCCTGGAGTTTGCTCAAATACATGTCCAATGAGCCGATGATGCCATTCAACCATCTCATCCTCTGTCATCCCCTTCTCCTCCTGCCTTCAAGCTTGCCCAGTCAGAGTCTTTTCCAGTGAGTGATAGGTACTGCATAAAGTGGCTCCAATACTTTGGCCACCTGATGGAAAGAACTGACTCATTAGAAAGACCCTGATGCTGGGAAAGATTGAAGGCAGGAGGAGAAGGGGACGACAGGATGAGATGGTTGATTGGCATCACTGATTCGATGGACATGAGTTTGAGCAAACTCCGGGAGTTGGTGATGGACAGGGAAGCCTGGCGTGCTGCAGTCCATGGGGTCGCAAAGAGTCGGACACAACTGAGCAACTAAACTGAACTGAAAGTGGGAGAGAGGAAGGAGGAACTGGAGGAGAGTGCGAGGAGAGAAGGAAGGAAGAAACTTTTGTGCCTGCAGAATCTGCATCCTCCCCGAGCCATACAAGAAACTGCCGAGCCTGGCATGCTCTTGGTGGTTTGGCACCATAAAACTTTTCCTGGCCAGGGCTCAATAATTAAATGATCAGTGTCCCTGGGAAAAAAAAACAAGGAAAGACCCAAGTGAGAAAGACTTGGAGATGATTTTTTTTTTTTTAATTTTAAATTGGTCCAAGAGCTGTTGGAGAGGGAGTGCAGTTGGAGAAGATGAAAGTGATGGCTGGATCAGGGTCCAGAAAGAGATGGAGGGCGTGAGACCAGGGCAGCACCCAGGGAACTGGTCCTGGACCCACTGAGAAAATCGGTGAAACATGCAGACAGACAAAGGAGGTGAGGATGGGTACAAATGCAGGTGGATTTGTAGGTGGGGGTGGATGGATGGATTGAGAATGTCCATTCTAATTATATTATTATTAGCATTTTTGCTCTTTTTTTTCTTAAGATCAAATTTAAATACTGGGAGGTAGCTTAGTGCAAGGGTCAGCAAATATTAAAGGGCCAGCCAGAAGTAAATATTTTAGGCTTTGTGGGCTAGATGGTCCGTCTCACAACTATTCAACTCTGCAGTTGTAGCACCAAGGTAACTACAGACGAAAGTAACTGCAGTCTACAAGGTAGATGTTCCAATAAAACTTTATTTACAAAAGCAAGAAGTGGGCTGAATTTGGTTTGCCACCTCTTAGTGATCCATAAAGTGCACTGTATATGTGGTTCTGTAAGGAACAGGGACTAGACTGGCTGGACATCAGAGGTCACTATCTCCTCCTCCCGTAATAGTTGTGAGACAGGTCTGCTAACCTTTCTGGGGCCTCAGTTTTTCTTTCTCTTAAATATCTATTTGATAGCTGTCCTGCCTGCCTCTGTGTGGGGCTCTGATGGCAGCCCTTAGGGGTCAGTGTAACTCATTCCTTCTATTAATATTACTCTAAATAAACATCAAGCAGCTCAAATGTTAGTTCCATGAAGCAGAGATTTTTTGTTTTTTCTTGTTTTGTTTTTGTACTATTTTTAAAGGTGACTTTCCCTTTACACTTATAACAGAATATTGGCTATAGTCCCCGTGTTGTACAATACATCTTTGTAGCCTATCTGACCCCCAGTTGTTTGTACCTCCCAGTTCCCCATCCATGTGTTGCCCCTTCCCCTTCACTACACTACTACTACGAAGTCGCTTCAGTGGTGTCCGACTCTGTGCGACCCCATGGACTGCAGCCTACCAGGCTCCTCCATCCATGGGATTCTTCAGGCAAGAACACTGGAGTGGGGTGCCCCTTCCCCTTCACTGGTACCCACTCATTTGTTTTCTGTACATATGCATTTTGTGGTATAGTCGTTAGTTTGTGGTGTTATCTTAGATTCCTCCTATACATGATATCATAAAGTATTTGACTTTTCTGACTTATTTTGCTTAGAGTAATGCCCTCCAAGTTCATTCATGTTGCTGCAAATAGCAAAGTTTTGTCCTTTTCTGTGGCTGAGTAGTATCCCATTGTGTATCTAATATATACCACATCTTCTTGATCCACTCCTCTGTTGATGAACACTTCGGTTGCTCTCCTATCTTGGCAACTGTATAATTACAGTGCTGCTGTGAACATTGGGGTGCATGTATCTTCTTGAATTAGTTTTTGTTTCTTGTGGATATGTACCTGGAAATGAGATTGCTAAATCATATGGTAATTCTGTTTTTCATTTTTTGAGAAACCTCCACACTATTCTCCACCAATTTATATTCTTAGCAGCAGTGGGTTTTTAAAAAAATCATTTTCTGTTCACTCATGTAGCCCAAACACCCAGAATAGCACTGAGCGTGGAGTAGATGCTTAAATATTTCTTGAATGAATGAATGATGAGAATAAAATAAAATCTCTGCTTACTCATCCCAACCATCCCCTCACATTCCAACAGCCCCTAAGGCTCCAAGTGTCAGAAGACCTGGCCTCTGGTCCCAGTTTTGCCTCCATAAGATAAAACCTCATCGTATAGCTTCAGTTTTCTGACTCTAAAGTGGGGGAACAGAGAACCCCCTTCCTGCTTCCTAATGGGGCTTGTTATGGAGTTCACAGAGAGAACCAGCATGGAGGAGCAGACCTAATCTAGAGCAGGGCTCTCAGACTCGAAGGCATGCTGACTGGTGGAGATGCTGTTAAGATACAGTGTGTTAGTCGCTTCAATTGCGTCCGACTCTTTGTGACTGTAGCCCACCAGGCTCTTCTGTCCATGGGATTCTCCAGGCAAGAATACTAGAGTGGGTTTGCGTGCCCTCCTCCAGGGGATCTTCCCAATGCAGGAATCAAACCCAGGTTCAGGTTCCACTGGGCGCAAGACTCTGCCATTGCTGATGAGCTCCTGGGTGATACTGACCTCCTGGTGCTCAGGCCACACAATGAGTGTCAGGTGTTAGCTCTCATGGATGTCAACTGACACAATGATTGGTACCTGGATTCATGAGAGTTCTAGCCTCTCTGACACGCGGGGAGCAGAGATGATCTGCGAGTTCATTGGCCCCTTTAGTGATGTCCCAATAACTGCAGATATGAGCATTGCTGATTTAACAACCCTGTCCTCATTTTTGGAGAAGGCAATGGCACCCCACCCCAGTACTCTTGCTAGGAAAATCTCATGGACAGAGGAGCCTGGTGGGCTGCAGTCCATGGGGTCGCGAAGAGTCAGACACAACTGAGTGACTTCACTTTCACTTTTCACTTTCATGCATTGGAGAAGGAAATGGCAACCCACTCCAGTGTTCTTGCCTGGAGAATCCCAGGGACAGAGGAGCCTGGTGGGCTGCCGTCTCTGGGGTCGCACAGAGTTGGACACGACTGAAGCGACTTAGCAGCAGCAGCAGCAGTCCTCATTTTATTAGCTCTTCCATGACTGAACATTAGCTAGAACTCCCTAGCCAAACCCCAACTAGAGTTTGGAGTTCCGTGATCCTGTGTACGCATTAGGACTGGTAACCTTGGGCCTGTTTTGTATTTGTCAGTCTCCTTCATTTGCTGCTTTATTTGTTTTGGGTGTGACTAATCCCACGGAGCTCTTGGGTCTGCAACCTTTTCCTGGGTAATTTGTAAACTGATGTGTTTTCCAGGAGACATTTAATCTGAGAATTTTTGCTCAGCCTCAAAGGGCTTATTGTGTAAGAGGCACACTGTATCCGGCCAGGGAAGAGGCTGTGATGAACAAATAACATTAACAAGGACAGCAGAAAGAGATCTCTCCTCCCAGCTCTGTCCCCTAGTTCACTGCTCGGCAATCCCTTGAGCAGATACCGAATATCTCAGCATAACAAAAATATGTCCAAACCACTAAGTCCTTGCAATCAATTTGTTGTTGTTCAGTCGCTCAGTCATGCCCGACTCTTTGTCACCCCATGGACTGCAGCATGCCAGGCTTCCCTGTCCTTCACCATCTCCTGGAGCTTGCTCAAACTCATGTCCATGGAGTCAGTGATGCTATCTAACCATCTCATCCTCAGCCGCCCGCTTCTCCTCCTGTTGTCAATCTTCCCCTGCATCAGAGTCTTTTCCAAAGAGTTGGCTCTTTGTATCGGTGGCCAAAATATTGGAGCTTCTTACTGGGCAGCAAAATGGTTTAGTTGTTCCCTGGATGCTCTTTCCCGTGCAGTCCAAGGGTGAGTGACAGGTTTTAAGGATTTTCATACTCAAAGAGTCGGACATGATTTAACAACTAAACAACAACAATACTCGACAATTCCTCTAAAAGGAGAGGTTGTCTAGCTGCCGAGTGACGGGACAAGGAGGCATGGTGCTAGGATCAGATGCTAGGATCCCTGAACTGCCTTTCATGTAGGGTTTTGGTGCATTTCAAAGCCCTTTAAAATATAGGAACTATTACTTCGTTTGGGCTTCCTTTGTGGTTCAGCAGTGAAGAATCTGCCTGTGAAGGCAAGAGACTCGGGTTCAATCCCTCGGTCAGGAAGATCCCCTGGAGAAGGAAATGGCAACCTACTCCAGTATTCTTGCCTGGGCAATCCCATGAATAGAGGAGCCTGGTAGGCTACAGTCCATGAGGTTGCAAAGAGTTGGATACTACATAGCGACTAAACGACAATTACCTCGTTTAACCTGCCCAGATTGACATGGTAATATTGGAACGCAGTTTCTGACCTTCAACCCCATGATTTTTGGTACCAGCTCTTGAACGTAACAAGTAAGTTTACCCAGTAGGTTCTCAGTTTACTTAGCTTCAGCACCAAAAGTCTCACGTCCTGGGAATCCCCTCCCACTTTTACAACTGAAATGGTCCTCCTGGATGGGCTGAGACTTGAGATTTGTCCTACTTGTTGTAAAGCCCTATTTCTGCTGTACCAGAGAAGGCGATGGCACGCCACTCCAGTACTCTTCCTGGAAAATCCCATGGACGGAGGAGCCTGGTAGGCTGCAGTCCATGGGGTCGCTAAGGGTCGGACACGACTGAGCGACTTCCCTTTCACTTTTCACTTTCATGCATTGGAGAAGGAAATGGCAACCCACTCCAGTGTTGTTGCCTGGAGAATCCCAGGGACAGGGGAGCCTGGTGGGCTGCCGTCTATGGGGTGGCACAGAGTCGGACACGACCGAAGTGACTTAGCAGCAGCAGTAGCAGTGCTTCTCAAATTTCAATGCAGGACCACTTTGTTCAAATGTAGATTCTGGTTCAGTAGGTCCTGGGCAGGGCATGAGGCTGTGTATTTTTAACAAACTCTGATGCTACTGATCTAGGATCACACTTTGAGTAGTGAAGCTCTAACCTAATGACTCCATGGGCGATGGGAGCCCTGAAGCTCAGGCAGCATTCCAGAGGGCTCCCGAGTGAGCTCCCACCATTAAAGATGTGGCTTGGCCATCAGCCCAGAGAACCCACCAGAACATGGTTGATGGCCCTGCCAGTTCATCAGTGGGGGCTCCAGGTGACTTCTCCCCTCCCCGCTGACCTCTCTGACCCCAGACAAGCCCTCTCCACTCCCTTGAAGCCTCACCCAGCTGACCTATTCCCTTGACGTTCATTGAAGACCTCAGTGCCAGGTCTGTGTGTCTTGAGACTCAGGTATAATCCTGGGAAAACCAACTAAAGGCTCCCTGTATGGGCACCTTCAGACCATCAGGTTGGTCCTCCTAAGAGCTGAGTGAACAGGGCAGGGTGAACAGGTGGGCAAAACTCAGCTGGATTGTCTTAGGGACCTTGTATTTTGGGAACTGGCCTAGTTTGTTACTGAACTGTAACCTAGCTTATGCTTACTGATGCTTCCGCCTGTCATAACATATATGTCTGGTGATATTGTTAATTTCTGAGATCTGCTGTCATTCCAAGGACCACTGTTTGACACTCATTGTGTGAGACTATCAGCTTTAAATTTCAAAATACTGGAGGTGATGTTGACACTGAGATATTTGGTTATGGGGTGCTGGATCTGTCTGAGTTAGATCTTTCTGACATTGTCCCTCTGATTATGTCTTGTCTGAATATTCAGCAGCAAAGGCTGCAAGATACATCTCAACAGAGGGGACTTCCCTTGTGGTCTAGTGGCTAAGACTCTGTGCTTCCACTGCAGGGGGCACAGGTTTGACCCCTGGTCAGGGAACTAAGAGCCCACAGGTTATGTGGCATGGCCAAAATCTCAAAAGCTATTAAGCATCTTGTATAAAGTGTGGGCCTGAGAGGCAGCAAGACTTGGGCTTGAGTTCAGACTCTGCCACTTACAAGCTGAGCAACCTTGCACCAATTGCTTTCTGAACCTTAGTTTTTCCATCTAGAAAAAGGGTTATTCATGCCCATCTCACAGCACCACGGTGAGAATGGACGAAGATCATATGTTTAAGAAGCCCGACACATAGGAGCTGCTCAGTGAATACCAGCATGGTTATTGTTTAGTCGATAATTTGTGTCTGACTCTTTGTGACCCCATGGATTGTAGCCAACCAGACTCCTCTATCCATGGGATTCTTCAGGCAAGACTACTGGGGTGGGTTGCTATTTCCTCCTCTAGGGAATCTTCCTGACCCAGGGATTGAACCCACAACTCGTACATCTCCTGCATTGGCAGGTGGGTTCTTTATCACTGAGCCACCAGGGAAACCCATCCTCACTGTCCATTATTTTTATTCTGCTTTCAAGAAACTGAGCCTAGAGAAGACGTGTTGGTCTTGGTGGAGTGGAGAAGGCAGGGGGAACCACTCAGTTAGAGAATTGACAGCAGATCTCGGGACAGACAGCATGCTCCCGTCTGTCCTGCACTCCTGCATCTTTGCTAAGACATCGTGTCCACTTGTCTCCACAGGCACAGGGAGAATTTGGATGGACGATGTCGCCTGCAAGGGCACCGAGGAGAGCATCTTCCGCTGCAGCTTCTCCAAGTGGGGGGTGACAAACTGCGGGCACGCTGAGGATGCGGGCGTGACGTGCAAGAGACACTAACAGTGGGCACAGCCCGAGGTCCCGGCCCAGCTGCTGAGCCTCCTTCCTGCATTCCTGGGGTGGGGGCAATGCTCGGGGATCCCCTGGCCACGCCTCTGCCCTCCATGCCCAGCCCAGCACCCCCAGACCTCTGTAATTCCCATCCCAGGACCACGGTGACCTGTCACCCTCCTCCTCTTGGACATCTATTCCAAAGCACAACTCTGGGATCCACTGCCTGTCTCTCCCTTCCACCACGGTTCCTGCATGGAGCCCTGGTCGACTGGATCGCCTTTTTCCAGAGTCTTCTAAACACCGTGCCCTCAAGGCTACCTGTCCATGTTCTCTGTGGTCTGTGAGTTACAGATGGATCCTGGCGACCAATGCAGCAGTGAAGATGGGTAGGAGGCATCCCAGGTCGATTACTCTGCAGATCATTCCCAAACCTCAGGCCAAGAGTTTTGACCAGCAAGAGACGATACTGAGTGATTCACCTTCCCCTCTTTCCTCTGCCTCTGCACAGCGTTTGTTAGTTTGGGAAAGTGACATAGAGGAGGGGCGGCTCTAGGAGTGAGAGGGAGATGCCAGCCTTCTGCAGGAACCAGTCTGGATTCCAAGAAGGCAAGTGAAAGGAACATTTACTGAGTGACTGCCATGTGTGCTACATAATATCTTGGGTGCTCAATTCATGTATCACTTTGCAGCACTCCTGCAAGTCATGCTGGCTTGGGTACCACCTGACCTCCAGGTAGCACTCGACTGACCCATTCACCTAGCCTATCAGTCAGATGGAGAATGAGACCATTGTTTCGACCTGAACTCTCATTATGTCTTTGCTTAGACTCAAGCAAGAAGCTGGGGTGCAGCACAAGTTGACTAAAAGATTACATACTCCAAATCCCATAGGGTATAAGTTCAAGGTTGGATGTGACTGGCTTCCAAGGCAGCCATCCACATAGGAGGATGGATTTAGAGGGTGACATGGGAGCTATCTGGGCTAAACCAAGGCCAACCCTCAGTCATCTGGCAATCAGGATTAAAGCCACGTTGCCTGTGTCTCAGAGCTATCTGGAGGCGATGATACAGAACCTTCCAGGCCTCTTTGGGTGTCATCCTGTGGTCAAGAAAGCACATGTCCTGATGGAGCCTATAAGACTGGAAGGAAATGCGGATTCCCTACTACATCTAGGGGAAGAAGAGGCTGTGGGCCTCTGGGAGCCCTCAGTCTGCACCCCTTTCCTAGTGATGGGGAGATCAGAGTCTGCTTTTGACATGAGGAGCAGGTCATGCTGGGCATTTCTGTGTTCTAGGCCTGGGGAGCTTCATGGTAGCAAGTGAGCATAGGCCCAGAGACCTTGGGGGAGTCACAAACTCAGACACGCCTCAGATCACAGTCACCTGTCCTACGTGGTGGGCATCGCCTGCCTGGGGAACGCGAGGGCTGGGACCCTCTGGGGATGAGACCAGCAAAGCTCCTGGCTGACAACTAAACCAGTACATGCTATTGGTTGTTCTTTGCTTATAATATGCTTATTATCTGCTATGTTTACATAACATGCATGTACTCATGCATCTTTTCCCAGAGCCAATACATGTATGCATATATGAACACGGCACTCTTTACTACATAGCTCAGTACATCGCAAAGTTTGCATTTTAAAAAAAGAAAATACTCAAGGTGGAAGAATGTCACATTAAGTGAAATAAATCCCTAAGTTTGTTCTGACAAAGAATCCAGTTATCCCAATGAAGACCCATGTAACTTTCTTACCTGGTCTTTTCATTCGGGAAAACATAAGTCTTGCTTTACATCAATGAAAAACCATGGTGATATGTGTTTGAACTTTAAAAGCAAAGTCTACTAGTTTACATTCCTACTTAAAGGGACGTGGAAATAGCCATGATCCTGTATTTCAGGGACTAAGGGAAATTAGGCCAGGCCTAAAATACATTAGACCTTTTGTAAGAATTTCAATAAAGCTGAAAATATGATGCTAACAAGTTTCCCTCACATTTTTTCTCATGAAAACCCAGTGAGCATGGGAAGGAGGCGGGCAAAAATTGGATAGGTCTGATCATTTTTCAGCAGGAATTGGTAGAATGGACAGCTTATGAGAAGCTGCCTTAATACTTCCAGAGGACGATAAACATAGTCTAGACCAAGAACTTGATGGCATATGAAGTCTTAAGTTACCTATTAGGTAACCTAAGGAAAGGGTCTCAAGCAAAAGAATGATAATCAAGACCCAGGTTATAAGAGAATTGCTTTTGTATTCCTAAAGGAAAGTCCACCTGTCAATTTCTCACTTCTCCAGAGCTGTTGGCACAGACAGTAAAGAACCTCCCTGTAATGCAGGAGATCCAAGTTCGATCCCTGGGACAGGAAGATCCCCTGGAGTAGGAACTGGCAACCCACTCCAGTATTCTTGCCTGGAGAATTCCATGGACAGAGGAGCCGAGTTGGGTCACAGAGAGTCAAACACAACTGAATTCTTACTTGGGGATGTGCTTTCATCCAGAGTTCCATTAACACAGAAGAAGACCACCCAAGGTCTGAACCCCCCAGTGAGAAGCAGGAGCCCCCAGGCCCAGGACCCGGGCAGCATGTAGGGTGACCTGGGTCATTGGGTAGTCCCGGTCACATGCTCATAGCTGCACCTCCGGGAGAACCTCATGGCCCCAGGCTGGCCGTGGGCCCTAATAATTTGCCAAAGGAGATCAAAAAGTAGACTTTCTGGAAACACACCAGAGGCATGGTTTCCTCCTCTAAAAAGCCAGGTGATACCCACCCCCAAAGAACTGTGGCTCCCACTCTATGTTCAGGCTACGTGGAGAAGGGAACTTCTCCCCTCGAATGTCTACAAGGCCCCAGGTTTCCCTGGTCTCAAATACCCGAGAACCCATGGTGCCTGCATGGGTTGTAGTCAAGCCGACAGCTGTGGTGGGTTTGAGTCACAAAAGAAGTTACGGCACTCTCCACCACAGTCACCTGGGGGCTTCTTGAGCCTCATTGTTTCCTGACGGTTATTCTGACATTTCTATGAGATGTCAGCTGTGTGAAGCACCTGTCTTTCTCTTCTTGGAACAGCTCTCCCTTCAGCCCTCCACGGAACACCTTTCCCATCCCTTCTTTTCTCTGCTCCTCCACCTTTCGATTCTGGGAGCTGAGTTGAGTTCTGACTGAGGGGAGCTTTGTCACTGAATCCTCTTCACCAGCTCACCCCCCAGTGAGAACAGGCTAAGGAGCTTTCCAGGAGGACTCTTAGTCCCCTAGGGTAGTGGTCTCCAATCTTTTCAGCACCAGGGATCAGTTTTGTGGAAGGGATCAATTTTTCCACAGACTGGGTGGTTGGGGGGAGGAGGTTTCAGGAGGATTCTAGTGCATGACCTTTATTGTGCACTTTATTTGTATTATTATTATCTTGTGATATATAATGAAATATATACAGCTCACCATCATGCAGAATCAGTGGGAGCCCTGAGCTTGTTTCCCTGCAACTGGATGATCTCATCTGGGGGTGAGGCAGTGGCAGCCGCTCCCTATTGCTAACACCACCACCTCAGCGCCACCTCAGATTGTCAAGCATTCGATTCTCACAAGGAACATGCAACCCATATCCCCCCCTTGCATAGTTCACAGTACACTTTGAGCGCCTATGAGAATCTGACGCCTCTGCTGAGCTAATAGGAGGTGGAGCTCAGGCGGTAACCGGAGCAATGGGGACCCGCTGTAAAAACAGATGAAGCTTCACTCGCTCACCCACCGCTCACCTCCAGCTGTGCGGCCTGGTTCCTGGCAGCCACCCGCCAGTATCCATCCATGGCCTGGGGGACTGGGGACCCCTGCCCTACATGGGGACCTCCCACCCTAGCTGGAGGGAACTTGAACAATTCCCAGCTCACTATGAGCTCTGCTCTCAGTGCTTTCCTCAGAAATTGTTCTACCCAGCCTCCCAGGGTTCACACAGATTCAGCAGACAACATGAGGGAACCCTGTGCACTTTTCTGGCACTTTCTTTACATGGCTCCCTAGTCTCAGATGCTGTGCCCAGCAAATTCCAGCCACCTTGGCCTTCTCAACCTCCAATTTCTGTCTCCTCACCTCATCAAGTTTCAGCAGAGAGCCTAGGCCAGTGCAGGCTGACCTCATGAGGTGTCTTTTTCTCAAGGAGCACAGACTTGTGCTGCTGTTGCTGCTGCTAAGTTGCTTCAGTCGTGTCCGACTCTGTGCGACCCCATAGACGGCAGCCCACCAGGCTCCCCCGTCCCTGGGATTCTCCAGGCAAGAACACTGGAGTGGGTTGCCATTTCCTTCTCCAATGCATGAAAGTGAAAAGTGAAAGTGAAATCGCTCAGTCGTGTCCGACTCTTAGCAACTCCATGGACTGCAGCCTACCAGGCTCCTCCATCCATGGGATTTTCCGGGCAACAGTACTGGAGTAGGGTGCCTGAGGTCTAAAGTCTAAAGATACTTTGTCAAGTATTTTGACTCCCTAAGTCGTGTCTGGCTCTTTTCAATCTCATGAACTGTAGCCGGTCAGGCTCCTCTGTCCATATGATTTCTCAGGCTAGAATACTGGAGTGAGTTTCCATTTCCTTCTCCAGGAGATCTTCCCAACCCAGGAATTGAACCCAGGTCTCCTGCAGTGCAGGCAGATTCTTTACCACCAGTGCCACCTGGATCCAAGTCTTATTTTCACAACTTATTAGATGAACTTCCAGCTTCAGGACCATCACCTATAACTCAGAGTATCCTACATGCCTTATGTCACAAATATTTTTCGAGAATATATTAAAAGGGTTTAAAAAATCTAAAGGGTTATGCAAATTGTTTTTGTTCAGTCGCTAAGTTGTGTCTGACTCTTTGCAGCCCCGTGGACTGTAGTACTGCAGGCTTCCCTGTCCTCCACTATCTCCCAGAGTTTGCTCAAATTCATGTTCATTGAGATGCTATCCAACCATCTCATCCTCTGTCGCCTCCTTCTCCTTTTGCCTTCAGTCTTCCCCAGCATCAGAGTCTTCTCCAATGAGTTGGCTCTTTGCATTAGGTGGAAAGTTTTGGAGCTTCATCTTCAGCCTCAATCATTCCAATGAATACTCAGGGTTCATTTCCTTTAGGATTGACTGGTTTGATCTCCTTGAAGTCCAAGGGACTAATATTTATATAATAACATGGAAGACTTTGACCTTTGGTTTACTGGAAAGATGGTCATTATAATTTAAAATTTTAAGAGTTGATCGAGACAAGACGAATACCTTAATAAATAAATTCTGGGACCAAAATAAGTGTAGTTCATTATAGTACCATATTGTCAGGGTATCCGCCACAGATTTATCTGCATTGTCAAGGAAACACAGAATTTGGGTTTTTTAAAAATTCACTCTATGGGAGTCTGCTCATGAGACAGAAGGGCCTCTAGGTCCAAGTCTTTTCTGGAAGGGCAGACAATGAAGTGTCTGTGATGTGAACAGCTTCAAAATACATTTTGCAGCCCATTTCTCCAGCTTTACTGAGTAACAGGCCAGAGTGTACAGGAACTTGAAGGGCAGAACAGACAGGAGAAATGGGAATAAAAACTTTCTGTAGTTCCCGCCACTCTAGAAAGCCCACTGTTAGCTCTCTGGTGACATCTGCAGGCCAACAAGAGAATGACATGTTTGAAAGCCTTCCAGGAAGAATATACCCTCTAGGGTCAAATCAGAGAAGGCAATGGCACCCCACTCCAGTATTCTTGCCTGGAAAATCCCATGGACAGAGGAGCCTGGTGGGCTGCAGTCCATGAGGTCGCTAAGAGTCGGACATGACTGAGCGACTTCACTTTCACTTTTCACTTTCATGCATTGGAGAATGAAATGGCAACCCACTCCAGTGTTCTTGCCTGAAGAATCCCAGGGACAGAGGAGCCTGGTAGGAGGCTGTCCATGTGGTCACACAGAGTCGGACATGACTGAAGCGACTTAGCAGCAGCAGCAGCGGGGTCAAATCAACCAGATTATTCTAAAGCCGACTCTAACGTGCATAGGAATCACCTGGGGATTTGGTTTAAACTCAGATTCTCATTTAGTAGGTCTGGTTTGGACCCAAGATTCTGAAGGTCTATTTCCTGGGTGATGCCCAAGGCTGCCTGACCACCTCACCTGTCAGGCAGCATTGAATGTCAGAGTTGGGAAAGGTATCAAAAGTCATCTGTTCAACCTCCTAATTTGACAGGTGAGGAGGCATGAGAGCAAGGGGAGAAGGCAGGCACCCCCACAAATATAAGTAATGTAGGATGTTTCATTTCTCTCAGTCTGCCTTCCATGTCTATAATAATAAACTACATGAGCTCAGAAAGGTTTTCCAGCTCTTATGCTTAGTGATGACATTACTTGCTCAAGGCCACAGGTCTAGTCTTTGCCTCTTCTGACGAGCTCAAGAGATCAGGTTGGATGGCAGAGGCCCTTGAAGGTTAATCCAATTACCAAGTGCCTTGGGCATAAAGATGGCTGTTTTGTATAACTGAATGATTTTTTTTTTTTCTTTCCTGTTTCTCCTTGACTTCCTTGTGCTCCTGGCTGGGAAAGTAACTAGTTCTAGATGAAGTAGAAGATGTTCCTGGTTTCCAAATGAAAGTGATATTTTCCAGATGGTAAGAGACCAGTCCAGATTGCAGAAGGGGAGTCCAGGGTCAGAAATCACAGAAATTCTACTGTCATCTCTAGCTGCAGTTACAAAGAAAGGGCACCTCCCAAAACAGTCGCTTCGGCACATCGCCCACCAGGTTACAGCAGGGCTACCTCACCCTGAGCCTCCTGTTCCCCAGTGCACCCACCTCTCCAGATTCTGTGGACCCCCTTCCCTCCCCCACCCAATGTCACAGTTGCTCCCTGTAGCTGTGCTGTGGGGAAAAACAAACAGGACTGTAGATTTTTAATTCAAGGACATTTGGAGACAAATCCAGCTAACTCTGAACGACATTAGGTGTCCTTGGTCCAAGTTTTGGAGTGAATTACCTTAAAAAAAAACAAACAGCTGACGCTGCATTTTACAATTCAAGGCCTTGGAGTGAATTACCCCCAAACCACGATTAATTGGCAGAATATGAAAATAAGCGCTGACTCATGGAATTCATTAACATTACCATTTAAAGTAATAGTTCAGCTATATGAAATTAGAAATGCAAGAAGTGGACACTTGTGTGTATGATCTGGCATGGAGTAGTGGAAAATTCCCTGAGTTGGGAAACAGAAGATAGGGGATTTATTTCTGAATCTGCCACTTACTAGATGTATGTCCTTGGGCGAGCTATGTAGCCTCTTTGGGACCCAAATTCTTACATTTGTAAGATGAAAGGACTGTGTTAGATGGTCTCTGAGTTCCCTTCCAGCTCTGATTTTTTTCGACCTCAAAACCTGTATGCTTGTTTGCTTGCTAAGTCGCTTCAGTTGTGTCCGACTCTGCAACACTATGGCTTTGCAACCCTAGCCCGCCAGGCTCCTCTGTCCATGGGATTCTCCAGGCAAGAATACTTGAATGAGTTGCCATGCCCTCCTCCAGGGCATCTTCCTGACCCAGAGATTGAACCCACATCTCTTACATCTCCTGCACTGCAGTCGGATTCTTTACTACTGAGCCACAGAGGAAGCCCCCAAGCCTGTAAAGGTTTTAGAAATTCTACGAAGAAGAATGCTAGTAAGGGCTCTCTTACACCTTAATGTCACACACACAACTGTCTCTCCTGCTCAGGAACTGTATACAGTCATCCCTCGGTATCCATAGGGAATTAGTTCTAGGATCTCCCATGGAGACCAAAATCCAAGAATGCTCAAGTAGGTTATATTAAATGGCGTAGTATTTGTATGTAACCTACACACATCCTCCCAGATATTATAAATCATCTCTAGGTTACCTATAACACCTAATCCAATGTAAATGCTATGTAAATACAGTTGACCCTTGAACATCTTGGGGGTTAGGGATGCCAACCCTCCTTGAACTAAAAAATTAGAAGTGAACTTGACAGTGAGCCCTCCATATTTGAAGTTCCACTTCTGGAAATTTAACCAACCTTGGGTTGTGTAGTACTGTAGTATATATTGAAAAAAATTGGTGTGTAAGTGGATCTGCACGGTTCAAAGCCGTGTTGTTCAAGGGTCAACAGTAGTCGCTGGTTTGGGCAGATTCAAGTTTTGCCTTTTGAAATGTTCTGGATTTGGGGGGAATATTTTTCACACATGGTTGATTGAACTGCAGACTCCAGAAATTCAAAGGCCCACAGATGCAGGTCAACTGTACACAGCTAGTTGTTTGTCATCTAGGACCTTGATCATATTCAGTTGTGTTTCCTTACCGTGTAGTAGGACCTCATAAATGTTGAGTAAAATGTTTAATGAAAGGAGTCAAGTCTTAAGTTAGAACTTTAAAATCCTGGCAAGGCTTAAGAACATAATTTTCTTGGTCATACTTCCAGTTACTGTCCCACGTGACTCCTCTTTAAAGCCAAATGTTACGAGATGACAGCTGACTCCATTTCCTCTCTTCCTCCTGACACCTACCCCTTGAGGGACACTGAAAGAGTTCAAAGCTCACCAATGATTTCTGTGTTCGAGTGACATTGTGAAATGTGCTCACTTGGTCTTGGCACTGGTTCCTGGGACAGAGTTCCTAAAACCCTTGTAATTTCCCTGTGATGAGGATAAGAGGGGAGCTTAGAGACGAACTGGGAGAAGGCAATGGCAACCCACTCCAGTACTCTTGCCTGGACAATCCCATGGACAGAGGACCCTGGTAGGCTGCAGTCCATGGGGTCGCTAAGAGTCGGACATGACTGAGCGACTTCACTTTCACTTTTCACTTTTGTGCATTGGAGAAGGAAATGGCAACCTACTCCAGTGTTCTTGCCTGGAGAATCCCAGGGACAAGGGAGTCTGGTGGGCTGCCGTCTATGGGGTCGCACAGAGTCAGACACTACTGAATCAACTTAGCAGCAGCAGCAGCAGGAGAGACGAACTGAGAGAGTAGCACTGACATACATATGCTATTATGTGTAAAACGGGGAGCTAGTGGGATGCTGCTGTATAGCACCGGGAGCCCAGTTTGGTGCTCTGCAATGATCTGAAGGGGTGGGATGCGGGGGTGGGAGGAAGGTTCAAGAGGGAGGGGATATATGTATACCTATAGCTGATTCACTTTGTTGTACATCAGAAACTATTACAATATTGAAAAGCAATTATACTCCAATTTAAAAAAAAAGGATAATTTGCTTGAATAACCATGCTTCCTTAAGCCAGCCAGTTATTTGTGGCCAATCAGTGCTGACCATCATCTTGGATGATCATCATCAATAAAAATAAACCCTTACATGTGCATAGTATAAGCTAAATGAAGGCAGCTTTACGTGTTATCTGATTTGGCTTTTGTCATTGCTCTGTGAGGTGGTTACGGCTGTTACAATTATGAGTGTGTAGTTGGAGCCATAGAGGCACAGCCAGTTTAGGTACATTGCCTGAAGTCACATCGCTGGTGCTAGCATCTGAATTTTTGTGCCTCCTTCCCAGATTCGTATGTTGAATCCATAATGCATAATTAACTTAGTGGTATGAAAAGGCAATAGATGTGTCTGGCAAATAGAATCTAAGGTAAGAGGCAATTGTAGTGATCCGGGAGAGAGAACAGGGTTGTGGAGAAAGGAAATAGCTTTAGACATGGACAATGAGGGCCCTCCCTGGTGTCCAGCGGCTAAAACTCTGCGTTCCCAATGCAGGGGGTCTGGGTTGGATCCCTGGTTAGGGAACTAGATCCCACATATTGCAATTAAAGATCCCACATGCTGCAAAAAGACCCAGAGCAACAAAATAATTTTTTTTTTTTTTACAAATAGAAAAGGATGGTGAGGACCAAATTCTAGATATATTAAGAAGAATTGATAGGAGTTGACTGGCTCGAGGTAGAAGGTGCAGAAGAGGTTTCTGAAAGCATCAACAGAAAAACATCAGAGAAGGAGCAATTCTTTCAATATGGAGGGAGTGGATGGAGGTGGGAGGAACACACAGATTCAGTTTGAGTCGAAAATATGAGCTAAAAATGGGGTATATAGGTTTCCCACAAACACTTGTAATACAATTCGCCCACTTAAAGTGTACAATTCAATGGTTCTTATTCTCTTCACAACATTGTGAAGCCATCACCACAATCAATTTTGTAATATGTTCATTGGTCCCAAAAGAAAGCCCATACATTTTAGCAGTCACCCATCTTTCTTCTATTTCACCAGACTTAGGCTACCGCTAACCTACTTTCTCTATAAATCTGTCTATTCTAGACATTTTGTAAAAATGGAATCATGTAATGTGTGGTCTCTTGTGACTGGCTTCTTTCACTTAGCATAATGTTTTCAAGGTTTATCCACGTTGTGGCATGTGCGTTTCATTTCTTTTACATTGCTGAATAATATGCCATTGTGTGCATAGACCACTGAGCTACGTATGCTCAGTCATGTCCGGATTCTTTGCAACACCATGGACTGTAGCCTGCCAGGCTCCTCTGTCCGTGGGATTCTTCAGGCAAGAATACTGGAGTGGGTTGCCATTTCCTCCTCCAGGGGATCTTCCCAACCCGGGGATCAAACCTGAGTCTCTTGTGTCTCTTGCATTGGCAGCTGGATTCTTTACCACTGCACCACTTGGAAGACTACAAGTGATACCTACTCATCAACTGATGAGTGTCTGTTGTTTCTACATTTTGATTCTTAGAAATAACGCTGCTATGAATATTTGCACAAGAGCTTTTGGGTGGGCGTAAGTTTTCATTTCTCTTGGGTTTATGTGCGGGAGTGGAATTGCTGGGCCATAAGATAACTCTATGATTAAACTTTTGAGGATGTGCCAAACTGTTTTCCAACGCAGGATTTCTACCAGCCGTGTATGAGATTTCCAGTTTCTCAATCTCCTTACCAATGTGTCGCTGGGGCTGATGAAAACTTCTGGTGGCCTACCTCTCCCAGGAAGATACCATATCCCTTTAGTAAGAGTTGGAAGGAGAAGGAGCCCTGTGTCCTTGACTTCACCTTCCTAGAATAGAGTTTCTGTCGCACTGATCTGGAAGTGGGGAGGAAATGGATGAGTCATGGTTCAAATGCTACAGACCCTCACTGTTCTTACCAAATTTTACTATGTTTTCTTAAATAAGTATTTCTTTATGTTCTGTATACCCTAAGGACAATTTCCAGAGACTTTAAATGTTAGGATTTAAAGAATAATTTTCACTAGTTATGCTTGTTTTGCTGGAGGCTGCAGAGCATTTTTCACTGTCATCCTGGAAGAGGAAACCTAAATGTGTGTAATTTAGAGCTGCCTAAGACTGTGGTAATTTACATGCAACATGGAAAACTGTTACACAGGGAACATGTGCTCTATGAAATTGACTTTGAGAAACACTGATGTAGGCTAATCAAGCTCTGCAATAAATGGGAAATTAGATGAATTTGAAAGGGATAATATTTAATTATTAATGGAAAATAGATTGACCGCACCCCATTCAACAGTGGAATATTTTTATTTTTAACAATTTAATTATTTGTTGTATTTGGTTGCGCTGGGTCTTTGTTGCTGTGCAGGCTTCTCTCTAGCTATGGCGAGCAGGGGCTACTCTTTGTTGCAACGTTCAGGCTTCTTGTTGCAGTGGTTTCTCTCGTTGTGGAGCATGAGCTCTAGGGTGCATGGGCTCAGTAGTCGCAGTTCCCTGACTCCAGAGCACAGGCTCAATAGTTGTGGGGCACAGGCTTATTGCTCCAAGGCATATGGGATCTTCCCAGACCAGGGATCAAACCCCTATCTCCCGAATTGGCAAGCAAATTCTTTACTGCTAAGCCACCAGGGAAACCCCAGAATATTTTGATTTTTACTCTCAAAAGGAAAATCATATTTATCTCCTTCCATAAATTATGTATAACCAAAACACTCCAGTACCTAATACCCTTACAGGCAAAGACATTCTAGAAGTTTCAGTAAACCACCAGATCCTATGCCTCTGAGTTTCACAGATCAGTTAATTTCCAAAAAATATCGGGAGGCTGTTTTTAATATTTGCCACATAAGGACATCTTTGAAAAACCATTTACACAAACCATTAACATTTCAGATCTGAGAGGGCATTTGAACATCCATAAAAAGAAGAATGTCATAATCAAGATTATGAAGGAAAATCTTTTAAATAGAATGCATTTAGCCTTCTAAAATGTCATTTATTCCCCCTTTTTAGTCTTTTAATGGTGGTCCTGTGGAGACATTGTTACAGACTGATTAGAAATTTGGCATTTTGGAACCATCAAAATTTGTAAGCTGAACAAAGAAAAATGGCAAATTTAATGGGCTCCCTTCTTTTTGCAAGGCAGTGCTACCCCAATCCTACATTTGGACCTAGACTTAATTCCTATCCATATGGAAAAATCAAAATAAACTGAGTGAATAGTTTTTTTTTACCAAAATATTTAATAAACAGTTTTCTAAATACATAGCTATTAGATATTTACATCTTTTCTATTCAAGTAACTTGTCAAAGAAACTTGGAAAAGGAGAAGATTTAAAAGACAATAGTATGTATTAACATATGTAAAATAGATAGCCAGTGGGAATTTTCTGTAGACTCAGGGAACTCAAAGGGGATCTGTAACAACCTAGAGGGGTGGGAAGGGCAGGGAGGTGGGAGGGAGGTTCAAGAGGGAGGGGACATTGGTATACCTATGGCTGACTCATGTTGAGGTTTGGCAGAAGCCAACACAATACTGTAAAGCAATTTTCCTTTAATTAGAAATAAATACATAAAAAAAGATAACAGTATGTACATTGACATCAGCCATAATTGGAGATTAAGTGTTCTAGATACTGTAATTATTGAATGGGGAAGTAAGAGGGGGTATGAGATGTCAGATTTACACAATTTTCAGAAATAGATCTATTTTGTAAAACAAGGAACACTTACGTTCGTTATTGTAAGGGTTAAATCCCAGGGTGCTTTTCTGTTAGCATAATATATCTCTGAAACATTCTCCTGCCCTTGAAGCACAGTACAGCTGCTCTGGGCTCGATCCAATTTAGGCTAATATCTCTGTAATTCTTTATACGGCTAATAAAGTCTTTGGAACCTTCTTACTGTGATTAAACACTAACTAAGGCCTTGCCAAAGACACTTAGCAAAGAACTGGCATTGTAGGTTTCCAGTAACAGAATGACCACGGGCAGTCAAAGCAATGATCAGAATCAAATCCTCTGGAAATTATGTCACATTTGAAAATAAGCAGTTGGCATTCATTTCTGGCACCGTGGATTTTGTGGTCGATGCATCCCCCGCGCAGTGTGTCCTGGAGGTGAACAGAATATGTCACTGGTGCCTCCTTTTCCATTTTGAATTCCATATTGCTTCCCCAGAGAATCACGAGAATTATTTCTCTCTCCTTTTTTCCTTTTCATAAGAGGTATCAGGTAATCCACTCATCCCACAAATTATTTGGAAGATGAGGAAAAGCTCGGGCAAAGCAAAATAACTTCCAAACCAAATAATGTGTCTTTTTGTCTCTTCTTCAGAGTATGAAATGTTTAGAAATAAATAACAATTCTGGAAAAAAATCTCCTCCCTGGACTTTAGGGTTGGGGAACAGAGCTTAGCTTCCTTTAGACCCAAGGAACTCTGGCTTGATGACATCCTATGCTTTATAGATCAGAATGGTCCTTTCCTAAAGCTTTCTTTCTGTCTGAGCAGACCTACCTGCCTTAAAAGTCAGTACATTCAGGGTTTGCTTAGCTAAAGGGTTTCTGTTGTAGATTACTGTTGACCAGTTGCCTCATCCAGGAATCTGGATTCTAGATTAAGCTTTGGTGACTGGTCCATAGGAAGGTTCATAAGCAAGAAGGGGTTCTAACGTGAGAGAATCAGAAAATCTGGATCACAGATGTGTGTTGAAATGCAGGTTCAGGATCTAAAACTGAGATGATGCGGTTGATTGTCAGGGAATATACGAGGCATAGTCAGGGAATATACGAGGCATAGTCAGGGAAAGAAGAGAAATGAAAAGTGTCCAGGAAAAACTCATCCAGTGTGTCCTGGACTGACCCATCTTGTCACAAAGCAAACCCAAGAGAGGACACTGTTCTTCCGCAAATATTTCCCAAGGAGTAATAATGGTTAGACCTGAACCAGGGATACAAAGATCAAGGAGAGACTTTCAGGACTAAAAAATGAGAAAGTAGGCACATGTACTTGCTTTCACTTCCTCCTCTAGGTCAGAATACCAGAGTGGGTAGCTGTCGCATTCTCCAGGGGATCTTCCCAACCCAGGGATTGAACTCAAGTCTCCCACATTGCAGGCAGATTCTTTACCAGCGGAGCCACCAGGGAAGCCCAAGAATACTGGAGTGGGTAGCCTATCCCTTCTACAGTGGATCTTCTTGACCCAGGAATCGAACTGGGGTATCCTGCATTGCAGGTGGATTCTTTACCAGCTGGGCTACCAGGAAAGCTGGGGGGAGAAGGCTATGGAATTTCCCGAAAGTTTAGGACCTGGTGGCAATTATAACTTTTGAGAGGGAGGGGAGTTGTGAAGGTGTGGCTAACATTGGAAAATTGGTTGCAAGTCTGTTTAAGGAACAGTTAGACCTAGAAACAGTGACCAAACCAAAAGCAACGTTCATCCCTAGCACCCAGATTGTGGTATTGAAATATCCTTCTTTAAAAAGAAAAACTTAGGGTCTTTTTTGAAGAAATGGCTGATACCAAGTCGGTGGCAAGAAATGTACAAGATGAATCTAAAACATTTTGTCGTATTAATTGAAAATGAAACTGGGAAAAACCATTAAGGTCATGTAAACAGGAATCAGGAGTCGATTTGAAAAGACTGTTGTTTGTTGTTGTTTAAATGCTAAGTTGTATCTGACTGTTGTGCAACCCCATGGATTGTTGCCCACCAGGCCTCTGTTCATGGGATTTCCCAGGCAAGAATACTGGGGTGGGTTGCCATTTCCTTTCCCAGGGGATCTTCCCAACCCAGGGATCAAACCCAAGTTTCCTACTTTGACAGGCAGATTCTTTACCACTGAGCCACCAGGAATATATTTAACAAAAGACATGAAAACCATAAGGCATTGCTGGGAAGACCTAAAATAATGGAGAGGTATACTTTGTTTATAAACATGAAGACTCAATATTACTAAGAAGTCAAATTGCTCTATGGATTCAACACAATAGAATTAAATACCAACACTTTTTTTGTTTATACTGCTAAGATAATTCTGAAATTTATGTGAAAAATCAAAGCACCCAGTATAGTCAAAACAATATTGAAAACAAAAAATACAGTTGGAAGATTTCTACTACTTGATTCAGAGACTCGCTATATAGTATGCTAATCAAGCCAATATGATTTTGTCATAAGGACAAGCAAACAGATCAAAAGAACATATTAGAAAGTTCAAAAATATAACCATATATATACTGTCAATTGATATTCAACAAAATCACGAAGGGAAAAATCTTTTCAATGAACAGTGCAGGAAGAACTGGAGACGTATATGGTGGGGGTTCAGGTGGGATGGGGGATGAACTTTGACCCCATCTCCTGCAATACCCAAAAGTTGAAATGACTATAAACCCAAATTAAAAGCTAAAATTGCACTGTGGTGACCTAGAGGGCTGCAACTGGAGGGGAGTGGGGGTAAGGTGAGAGGCAAGCTCAAGAGAGAGGGGATATATATGTACTTACAGCTGATTCATGTTGCTGTGCAGCAGAAACCAACACAACACTGTAAAGCAATTATCCTCCAACTAAAATTTTTAAAAAACTTTGAGAGAATTTGTAATGATATTTCTATTTTTAATGCACTAAAGCTAAAGATTTTTATTTCACAAACTAACATTCCAGGATTAGCTTTCTAAGAACTCTGTACCTGTATATTATAACAACCTATACACTGCAGGAGTTTTTAACCATCCAAAATTGAGATATCACTAAGTTACGGAATTTTACTACTAGAGAATCTATACTATCATTCGATCTTAGATGACTTGTGTTAGATAACATATCTAAGTGCTTAGTATTGGGAAAATATTAGGAGATAAATTTTAAGTTATAGATTTAGAGTGGCCTTGATAATTTATTTAGTACCCTGATCTGGAGTAAATTCTAAGATACCTAGCATAGGCCCAGAGAAATATTCAAAAGAACTGACAATGGGAAAATAAAACTGAAGAAGTGAAGGAAAAAAAAAAAAAAAAACCCAACAAACCTAAAACTATAAAGCTTCTAGAAGAAAACTTAGGATTTCCCTGGTGGTCCAGTGTTGAGAATCCACCTGGCAATACGGGAGGCACAGGTTTGCTCCCTGCTCTCAGAAGGTCCCACATGCCTCAAGGCCACGAAGCCCACGTGTCACAACTACCGAAGCCGGTGCTTTGTAATAGGAGAAGCCACTGCAATGGGAAGCCTGTGCATGCAACTGGAGAAAGCCTGCATGCAGCAGCAAAGACCCCGTGCAGTGAAAATTAATAACATTATTTTTTAAAAAAGAAAGGACATAAAAAGCACTAACCATGAAACATTGCTAACTTTGACTTCATAAAAGGTTCAAAAATCTGTTCATCAAAAGATGTCAAGAAAATCAAAAGACAAGTCAAAGACTCAGAGAAAATATTTACATTACATACAACAAATGAAATATTTGTGTGTCGAGTATATAAATAACTTGTACAACTCAGTAATAAAAAGACAACCAACCCAACTGAAAAAAGGACTAACCATTTCAACAGACACTTTGGAAAAGAAGTAATATGATCACCAGGCATATGAAAGGATGCTCAACATTATTAGTCCTCAGAGAAATAGAAATTAAAAGCACAGTAAAATACCACTTTGCACTAGAAATAAGCATACATTGTGAGTGGGAGTGTAAAATTGGAAAAATGGTTTGGCAGTTCCTTATAGAGTTAAATATACACATGCCCCATGACCTAGAAATTCCAGTTTAAATATTTATCCAAGACTAATGAAAACATATAGCCACAAAAAGACTTGTGCAAGAATATTTATAGCAGTTGTATTCACAAAATAGCCCCAAATTAGAAACAGCTCTAATATCCATCAGCAGAAGAAAACAAGAACAAATTGTGACATATTAATTCATTAAAAAATAAAAAAGTACATATTGTATGGCTTTTTTTATATGAACTTCAAGGATGAATAAAACTAATTAGACGATGGAAATCAGAACAATTGTTACCTATGAGTAGTGGAGATTAATTTTGACTGCAGTGTTTATTACCTAGATGTACTCATTTGTGTATTGTGTGTGAAATAAGTGAAAATTTTCAGCTGTGTATATAAAACCTATGCATTTCACTGTAGGTGAATTTTTTTTTCTTTTTTTTTTTGGCCACATTCCATGGCATGCAGGATCTGAGTTCCCTCAACAGGGATCGAACCCATGCCCCTGCAACTGAAGCACAGAATCCTAACCACTAGACCACCAGGGAAGTCCCATGTATGTGAATTTTGATTCAACACACATTAAAATAAATATATTGTCCAAAGTAGTCTTTTTTGAAAAAGGAACTTGCGGAAGATGCAAACAAAAACAAAACTAAAAACATGTCTTCAGTCTTGATCTGGCCTGAAATTTATAACTCTATTCTATTGGATTTTTAGGTCTAAACCACAAGGTGAACTCAAGGTGCTGTCCATTCAGCATAGTGGATGCCTCTCCTGGCTTCCTTGCCTCCCAGCTCCCTGCCTGTCCCCCACCTCAGAGGAGCAATATCCCAGCAAGTCCTTTTGGCTTTTTTCTCCTTTGACCAGGTTCTGATAGTCTTCTTGAGGGACTAACTTCCTTTTGTTTTGGTGATAGGCCTCTAAAAGCCTCACAATTTCTACAGATTGAAGTGTTAATTGCTCAATCATGTCTGACTCTGTGGGATCCCAGGGACTGTAGCCTGCCAAGTTTCTCTGTCCATGGGATTTCCCAGGCAAGAATACTGGAGTGGGTTGCCATTTCCTTCTCCAGGGGATCTTCCCTACCAGGGATCAAACCCAGGTCTCCTACTTTGCAGGCAGATTCTTTATAACTGAGCCACCTAGAAAGCCCACATATGAATATGTGATTTTTTTCAATTTTTTTTAACCTGGCCTAGGATCACTTGTTCAATGAATAACTGAATGAATTGATCCACTTCTGAAATTTACATGAGCAGTTCTTAGAGTGAAACCCCTATTACCACTCTCGGGAAAGCCTCATCAAAGACCACTTAAGTTCAGGCTTACAATCTAAATAAATAAACAAGTGAGTAAATAAAAGCTCTTTCCCTCTCTCCCTCCATCCAGCAGTCATTTTAATAAGCTACATACCTAGCTTAGGACTGTTCTCTGGTTCAGGATTTGTGCTGAAAATATTAATAGGTACATGAAGGCCTATAGGTATTGAGGTCTTGGGGGCCTTTTCCTTCTGATATCCATCTAGCTCTTCACCCGTAGAGCAACCATTAAAAAAAAAAAAACGATATATCATGTTGCTGGAAAAGTGATTTCTGGTTAAGGGCAGCCTGGTGGTAACAAGCTCTGGGCTTGTTTTTATGGCTCTGTTTCATGAGATTTAATATATGGTACGTGTGTACAGCCCGACCAGCTTCTCCATTTAACTAGATCCCCAGAGGAAAGGGCCTGAACCTATGATTTTCTTACGTCTTGAGAACATCTGGTTTTTTCTCTCAGTCTATTTAGTATATGCTGTTGCCTTAGTGGCAGGATAATTTCCAACAGCATGCCGTAAGCAGGATTTGCATTTCATCTAAACTCTCTATGCATTCCACATAGGTATTGGGTAGTTGAAGTGTAAACCACCAAAACCTCTTTCCTGTTTCCCACTGTATTGATTCACCCTAAGAGGCTGAGAATCAAAATGTTTTCTGGCTGAATTCGAAAGCAAAGAACATGGGAGAGCAAAAACAACAGCAGGGTGCCGAAATTGTGGCCAGATGTCAGAACCAGCTCAGAAGTCTTACACAATCACTGAGGATGGAATACTCATCTTTGTTAGGCATTAAGTAGGCGTCTTCCCTGAGGGAAGGTTCGAATTCCCTGTTCCATCTTCCCAGTGTCCTGGACCACAATGGAGGAAGGAACTCATCAATTACAGACCACTCAGATCCCAGCACATGTTTCCAAAGCACTTCTTGTTTTTCAGGCCCCATATTCCCAGAACAAGCAAAATTTCATTTCTTGTTGGGTGGTAGGAAAAGTCAGAGCTGCAAGTGGAAATCTTTAGCCATTGAGGATGAGTAAAGGCTGGTGGAGTTTAGTCTTCCTAACAGGCAGTTGTGTGGAGGGCTTCCCAGCTCCTACTCTGCTCCAAGCTTGCAGCTGCACTCCCGACCCCAGATCCCCAGTGTTAGGAAGCTGCTCCAGACAAAAATATTACCTCTTAGAGTTCACCCATATTCCTGTTCTTATTTTCGGTCTCTCTCTTTTTTAAAAAAAAATTATTTATTTATTTTTGGCTGCAAAAATAAGTATTTTATTCTTAGTTGCAACATGTGCTTCTTGCTAGTCATGACCTGTGGGCTCTGTAGTTGCTACGCGCAGGCTTAGTTGCTCCACAGCTTGTGGGATATTAATTCCTGGATAAAGGGTCAAACCCACATCCCCTGCATTGAAAGGCAGATTCTTAACCACTGATCCACCAGGAAAGTCCCTGTTTTCTCTTTTCTATCCTTAAATGTTTCCAGCTCATGATCACCATCCATCTGAACTGACACACCCTTTTGCTGTCCTTTGAGGGAGCGGGGAGAGACCAGAGTATGAAGCCAAAAGTAATTAAACTGTAATAAGACGTCATGTTTGCCCAGTAGTTTAGCTTTTTCCTACTTCCACAGGTGCATCCATGAGGCAGATGATAAAAAATTAGACCAAAGGTGGTTTCTCCATGACATTCAGTGGGAAGGGTCATGGTCAGAAACATTGTCTAAGAGGCAGCAGGCTTCGGCAGGTGTTCGGCCTGTTGTGGAATGAAGAGTATGAGTGAGGTGACGAGGGGATAACCCGTCCTTTGCCTCTTCCAGCTTCTGGTGATTGTCAGCATTCCTTGGTTTGTGGCCACAGGCCACCTCTTTAAGTCAGTATCCTCAAATCTCTCTCTGCTCCCTCTTCACACTGCCTTCTCCCCTGTGTGTCTGTGTCAGTCTCCTCTGCTTCCTCTTCTAAAGATCCATGTGGCTGCATTTAGATCCCACTGGATAATCCAGGATGATATCCTCATTTCAACATCCTTTAACTTAATCCAATCTGCAAAGACCCTATTTCCAAAAGAGCTAATATTTACAGATTCCAGAGATTTAGAACCCATGTCTTTGGGGGCCAGTCCCTTGGACAGCCAGATCAAACCAGTTAATCCTAAAGGAAACCAACCCTGAGTGTTCACTGGAAGGACTGATGCTGAAGCTGAAACTGCAATACTTTGGCCACCTGATGCAAAGAGCTGACACGTTGGAAAAGACCCTGATGCTGGGAAAGCTTGAAGGCAAGAGGAGAAGGGGACAACAGAGGATGAGATGGTTGGATGGCATCACTGACTCAATGGACATGAGTTTGAGCAAACTCTGGGAGATGGTGAAGGAAGGAAATCTGGCATGCTACAGTCCATGGGGTCGCAAAGATTCACACATGACTTAGCAACGGAACAACAACAACATTCAGCCTGTTACAATGTCTTTTGCCCATTTTCAGACTGGATTGATTTCTCAACTGCTGAATTTTAGGAGTTCTTTATGTAATAGTCTAGAATTAAATCCTTTTTGGACATGTGGTTCACAAACATTTTCTTCAGTTCTGTAGCTTGTTGCTACATCTTCACAGCATCTTTTGCAGAATTAAAGTTTTGTAATGAGGTTCAATTTATTGATTTTTCTTTTTTAAAAAGTTACTTTTTTACTTATTTGACTGTGCTGTTTCTTAGCTGCAGCACATGGGATCTTTAGTTACAGCATGCAAGCTCTTTGTTGCGGCACAAGGGAATCTAATTCTCTGACCAGGGACCGAACCCTGGCCCCCTGCATTGGGAGCACAGAGTCTTAGCTACTGCAGCACCAGAGAAGTCCCAAGTTTTCTTTTTACAGAGCATACCTTTAATGTCGAGTCTATAAACTCTTTACCTAGCCCTTTGTTCTGAAATTTTTCTTTAAGTATCACCAGTGTATTTCTAAATTTTTTTATAGTTTTGCTTTATACTTTTTTTCCCTAAAAGTTTTATTTTTCTTGTTGTTTAGTCTCTGTGTCTGACTCTTTGCAACCCCAAGGACTGTAGCCCTCCAGGTTCCTCTGTCCATGGGATGTCTCAGGCAAGAATACTGGAGTGGGTTGCCATTTCCTCCTCCAGGGGGAATTGATTCCCAATCCAGGAATCAAACCCTCATCTCCCACATTTCAGGGGGATTCTTTACTACTGAGCCACCAGAGAATTATATGCTTTACATTTTGTATTTTTTTTTTCTGTAAGTTTTATGTTTAGTATTTTACATTTAAGTCCATATTTTCCTGGCTGTTTGCCAGGATGGGTTTTATTACACAGTTGTGAAGATTTCTTGGATACTGTGGTGGACTGTGTTACTGTTTGTGTTATGTATCTTCCCTTTATGAGCTTTCTATATCTGTTCCCATTGCCAGGCAGGAAACTAGGAATGTCATGTTCAAGAATATCCACTGTAACTCTGATCCAGGGGTCAAGAGACCACCACTGTCACTGCAGACATCTTTCAACGGCTACAGAGTGAGTGACCAGGTACCAGAACACAGCTGCTGAAACCTCAGACTCCACAACTCTGCTTGCCATGTGATGTAGGTGAAAGGATGTGAAAGGGATTCCATCTCACTTCTGCGTTTCAAATCGCACCCAGTTCATCTCATTGACAATTTCCAATTTACCAGCAGAGCCCCTCACTGTGTCCAACAGGCTCCAACACATGGGAGTTTTAGGGGGATGCAAACATTCAGTCCCTAACAGCCAGCAAACACTGATTCAGGGGCCATGGCTAAGACATTTAAGTTGCCAGCTCAGACCGGATTCCCAGACAAATTGGCATTCTGTGTCACTGAAGGAAAGATAAATTCTCTGTGCAACAGTGTTTATCCATCTTGTCATTCTCTCGGGTATTCACCGAACATTTCTGAGCACTCATCTACGCAGGCAGGAGAGGGCTATGGAGCTGACATTCTAGTGGAGGAAGACAGAAGTAGAAAGAAAATTCCATTGTACTGGGGTACGTGTTGGGATAGGGAGAATTGGAAGGCATTCTGGGATCATAGAGGAGAAATCACATAGACTGGGGCCATTAGAGTGTGTCCTGGGGCAGGCAGCACTTAAGCTGAGAGCTGATGGATGAGTAGATGCTGAGCCAGTCAGAAAGGGCGGGAGGGCTTTCCTGGCAGAGGGGGACTCATGTGCACGTGGTGGAGACATGAGAAAACACGTGTGTTCCAGGAACTACCTTAACTCAGTATAAGGGGAGACCAGATTCAGAGCTAGAGGAACCCAAGCTAGAGACACTCAGTCAGATGCTAAGGGGAGGTATTTTTCACTCTGAACTTAATGAGGAACGCTGAAGGATTGCAAACAGGGGAGTGCCATGACCAGATTTACACTTCAGGAAGATTAATGAGGCAGCAAAGTGGAAATCAGGGATTCCTAGGTGGCACAGTGGTAAAGCAACAGATGCTGGAGATGCAGGTTTGATCCCTGGGTCAGGGAAGATCCCCTGGAGGAGAAAATGGCAACCCACTCCTATATTCTTGCCTGGAGAATCCCATGGACAGAGGAACTTGGTGGACTACAGTCCACAAGGTCGAAAAGAGTTGGTTACGACTAAATTGACTTAACATGCACACAGTGTGAAATTCAACAGGAAGAAAGGAGTGACAGGAAGAAGGGGGGCAAATTAGGAGTCATCAATAGAGACAAGTGAGAGTTTATAGTCCCAGGTGGAACGGGGAGGAGGACAGAGATTTAAGAGATCCATGAGGAAGAGTTGTCAGAACTTGGATGGATAAAGGAGAAGAGAAGCTCCGGGCTCAGGCCTTGGGGACAGATGGAGGAGCCACTCACTAAAACTGGGACGCAGAAGAGCAGCACCAAGATGGGGCGTGGGGTGGGGGCCTCAAGTGCCCTTAGCTGTGGACCCAGTGGCTTTAGGATGCCAGTACAGCACCCTAGGGACATGTTGACTGGTTGGATACACAGATAGAAGAAGAACAAATTTTGAAATTTTCTTTTCTTTTCTTCCTCTCCCCTAAACGTTCTCATCATTCTTCTAGCCAATCAGCAGTATCCATATGGCCTCAAAGAAAATTGAAATGCAATAGCAGTAGAAAAGAGGGGGAAAAAATTAATATCCCTCCCCCCACCTTTAAACTAGGCTCAAAAGGGGAGGCGATGAAAGGAGCAGTTTAAGTTTATGCCATAAAAAGATGAGGATGCAAATGTTCCTTTGCGCATAACCAACCAAGAATCAAATACAGAGTTTGGGTCTCTTTTGCCTAAGCCAGGGAATCCAGGCCACTTACACTCTGGGAGAAATTACCGATTCAGGTTGGAAACTGTTTCCTATGACGATTGACTGGGGTGCAAGATTTTGAGATTAATGATTACATTTTACAGGCAATAACATTAAGCTTGTGAAGTTCAGATGTTTCTTCTGATAATCTCTGGAGGTACTTTTATAGTTACAAGATGGGGAACAGGATGGTTATAAGTCTTTACCCAGGGACCTTCATTCCTGTGACTATTTTCTGCTTCATCTTACACCTGTGTCAATATCCTCATCTCCCTAGGGTTTCTTTGCACAGGCAGTGCTTAATTAAGGCGCTGTCAGGCTCTGGCTTTATTAGCCATAAGAACAGAAAACAGAGACTTGTAAAATTGTAGAACTTAATAAAAAGCATAGCAAATTATAGGCATTTTTAAAAAGATGATGAGGTGTGTATTATGCCTCCGCAAAAAATATCAGAATGAGAATAGAGGGAAGGTACTTCCCAGGTGGCTTAAATGATAAGGAATCCACTTGCAAATGCAGGAGATGCAGTTCGATCCCTGGGTTGGGAAGATCCCCTGAAAGAGGAAATGGCAAAGCACTGCAGTATTCTTGTCTGGAACATCCCAGAGGAGCCTGGTGGGGTACAGTCCATGGGGTTGTAAAGAATGGGACGTGGCTGAGCAACTGAAAACACACACAGAAAGTGACCATTTCTGCTTAGGAGAGGGTGGCCAAAAATGGGAGGGCCCTGAAGGTGGAGACGTGTGTGTGTGTGTGTGTGTGTGTGTGTGTAAGATGGAAGAGGTTTTGAACATGTTTGTTAAAGAGGAACTCTAAGCTTGAGTTCAAATCCTGACTCTACCGTCTACTGGCTCTGTGACTTTAGGCAAATTACTTAACCTCTCTGTGCCATTTGGGTTTCCTCATTTGCAAAAAATGGGCTTTACAACTATAGTTACCTACATTATAGTCTCCTTTGTATTGTGTTGTGTGTGTGTTTCTTTCTTTGGACACTTCCCTACCCTTCCCTCATCCCCCTCTGCCTAAGCTCCTCCTGAGCAGGAGGGGGCTCTGTGACTTAATCATCTTTGTGTCTCTTTCAGTGATTGCTATAGTATATCTTCTGCAGTGGGCATTCGATACACATCCGGCACATAGTAGGTGCTCTCTGGGCTTTCCTGGTGGCTCAGACAGTAAAGAATCTGCCTGCAATGCAGGAGACTTCCGTTCGATTCCTGGGAGGGGAACATCTACCGGAGAAGGGGAAGATGCTATCTAAATATTTGTTGAATAAATGAACACATTCCTTTGTAGCTCAGCTGGAAAAGAATCTGCCTGCAATGCGGGAGACCTGGGTTGGTAAGATAACCCTGGAGACGGGAAAGGCTACCCACTCCAGTATTCTGGCCTGGAAAATTCCATGGACCGTATACTCAGTCCATGGGGTCGCAAAGAGTCGGACACGACTGAGCGACTTGCATTTTCACTTGAAATGAAGGTAGTAATTACAAGAGGTAGCAAAATTTCTGAGTATCGATGTTTCTTCTCAGTCAAAAACGATTGCTACTCAAGACAAGTGCATTTTTAGTTACAGTGTTTCAAGGCCAAATTTGTAGTAAAAAAGACAAAAGAACCATCACACATTCTGGGCACAGCGTTCGTAACTGGGAAAGGATTTCAGCCTAAATACAGGCATACATTTTCTTTTTAAATGGAGTTGTCCCTCTGAAGGGCTGACAGTGGCTGTAAAAGTCAGTTCGTTTCTACCTTTTATTTGGCTTCAAAGCATCCCTATTGGGTAGTAAGGGAGAAGGAAATGGCAACCCACTCCAGTATTCTTGCCAGGAGAATCCCAGGGACAGAGGAGCCTGGCGGGCTGCTGTCTATGGGGTAGCACAGAGTTGGACACGACTGAAGCGATTTAGCAGCAGCAGCAGCAGCAGTGGGTAGTAAGGTGGGATCGATAAACAGAGGGGAAAGGCTGAAAAGAACAGGAACGGCGAATCCGGCTTGGTGTGTCCTTTGCGCCGCCCCGTAGTTCGCGATCGACGTAGGGGCGGTGCGTGCGCTATTTTGAAAGCCCGGCGGGTTTCCATCGGAACAACGGTTGCGGTTGCCGAGTCCGTGTGTTGGCAGGTCGGACCCCACCCCCTCACCCCAGAGGGGCGCGGAGTGTTGGGGGCTGCTCGGGACCAGTTTTCAAGACAGCCTTTCCCTGGACATCTCGTCGTCCCACCTCGTGGCTCTGGTAAGGAGAGAGATTTTAGGGAACCTGCCGCGAGTGGGCCTGGCCGGGTGTCCCGCGCCCCTCGAGCCGCGGCCTCTTTGCTTTTTTGACAACTTGGGGCCTGGAAGGAAGGTGGAAGACGTTGGGAATATGCATTAAACTGGGAATTATCTTAGGAAGCATCTTGGCGACCCGTGTGCGCATCAGACTTACGGGGTACGGTGGGGATTCGAAGAAAGAAATCGCTCTTTTCTCAAATCAGAGCTCGGCACTACTTTTTATGGAAGCCCGCCAGGGTTCTCTGTCCGTCGGATTCTTCAGGCAAGAATACTGGAGTGGGTTGCCGTTTTCCCCTCCAGGGGATCTTCCCGACCCAGGAATCGAACCTCCTGCATTGGCAGGCAGATTCTTTACCATTAATGCCACATGGGACGCCCAGGTGCTGTTTATTAAGGGATATTAAGTGGCTCTATGCAGCATTTAAGCAAATGTTCTCTCTTCCTCCCGGTTTTTTATGGACAATCCAAACGAGCTTACAGACAGGTAGTAACAGTTTGCTTTACAGTAAATCTAATACAAAACCAAACCTTTTTTCAAAATAATAGTTAATTTTTTAATAAAAAGGATTTTAAAAGAAATGTTACAGAAGGAAAAAAAACCCTGTATTAACTTGCTTGTGTATACAGTATGTACATTGTATTTTCATAGATAATTTTAAACTAATAGTTTATTGAGATGTAATTAACATATCATGAAATTCACTCTTTTGAAAGTGTACAGTTAAGTGGTTTTTGGAATAGAGTTGTGCCGGGGTCCAGCCCCTGTGGATCCAGGGAATTCGAAGCGGGGACGGCATCTGCGAGGATCAGGAAACAACTGCTTAATTAAACGTTAATTAAGGATATAAACAGTAATAGAATAAGGACAGCTCAGTGAGGAAATTCAGTGGAGAAAAGAGGCTGAATAATTCAGCCAGAAGGTGAGAGAAAGAACGACATGGGGAGACCAAGTTTCGGTGAACAAGGCCCGCACTTTATTTTCCAAAGTAGTTTTTATACTTTAAGTTATGCATAGAGGATAATGGGGGAAGGGGGTAGAGTCATGCAGTAAGCCAGGCTTTCTTCCTGCAAACTTATCATATGCAAAAGTTTAGGTGATTTGCATCATCTTCTGGCCCAGAGGCCTGTTAACATTTTAAGACCCTTTCTTCAGAAAACTTATTTTTCTCTAAAGGCGACTAGTCAGGCGCCACCCTCCAAAAGCATTAAAGTTGCATTCCTATAGGGCAAAGGTGTGGTGGGCTACAACAAGAAAAAGAATTAACTCAAGGGTCCAAGGTTACAATCATTAAAACTACTACTTACACCAATCATATTAATCAATACACTGCCAGGAACACAGCAGGTAAGGGATATGGAAACTTAGCAGCAAACATTGGCCCAACAAGTGAAAAACCCTTCACCAATACAATTTCTAATCAATCTTTTAACTACTCAAAGGAATCTGTGTTTAGACAGTTTAGAACATCTCTTGCCTCTCACAGTTGGGAGGCTCTGAACAATCACATGTGGCCGGAAAAACCTCTTCAGGCAGGCTAGAGGATTTCCAAAGGAGTTTGTAGGTTAAACACTGTCACACCCAGGAACTTTATTAACTGGAGCTGTAAGTTAACTCTCTTTTTAGAGAGAGGTAGTGGGGGACAGGCCCCCCGCCCCCCGTAAAGTCAGAGGTGTAGGTGAGAGCACAAAGCAGAAAGTAGGCAGACTCTGGTTTTGGGGGTAGATGCTCGAGAATTTCCAGGGGGACTCCTGAGGCTCGATCCCGCCCTTGCGTATGCCGAGCCTCCTTCCTCATGACCTTTGCCATGGGCGGAGTTCCTCCTCACGCTGGGTCCTGGCAGTGATAGACTTCCAGTTGAGCTATTCCAGATCCTGAAAGATGATGCTGTGAAAAGTGCTGCACTCAATATGCAATATGCACTCAGTATGCAATATGCCGGCTCCTGGCAGAGTTGAATATATTAAACCACTACCTAATTTTAGAACATTTTCATCACCCCAGAAAAGATGGCATACACCCACTAGTAGTCACTCCACATTCTCTCTTCCCTTCAGCCCACAACAACTACGCATTTATTTTGTCTGTGGATTTGCCTGTTCTGGATATTGTGTGGAAAAACAATCATATATGTGGCCTCTTGTGTCTGCTTTCTTTCACTTGGCATAAGGTTTTTAAGATTCTTTCATGTTGTAGTATACATGAGTACTTCATTCCTTTTAATGACTAAATAATATTCCCTATGTAAAATATATACTCTGTTGAATAATATTTTATTGTGCGTAGTATCGGAGAAGGCAATGGCACCCCACTCCAGTACTCTTGCCTGGAAAATCCCATGGATGGAGGAGCCTGGTAGGCTGCAGTTCATGGGGTTGCTAAGAGTAGGACAGGACTGAGCGACTTCCCTTTCACTTTTCACTTTCATGCATTGGAGAAGGAAATGGCAACCCACTCCAGTGTTCTTGCCTGGAGAATCCCAGGGACAGGGGAGCCTGGTGGGCTGCCGTCTCTGGGGTCACACAGAGTCGGACATGACTGAAGCGATTTAGCAGCAGCGGCAGCAGCAGCAGTGCGTAGTATATGCCATATTTTCTTTATCCATTCATCATCTGATAGCTTTTTCTGTTTCCTTTTTTTGGCTATTAGGAATAATACTGCTTACAAAGCCAAGCTCTTAAAAGCATATAAAAGATCTGTTAATAACTACTCCTGGGAAGTGTGGGAGGGTACTAGGTGATTTTTTTTTTTTTTTTAACCAAGTGCATATATTATTTTAAAAATAAAATAAAAATCCACAGTCATTAATAGCATGACCTTGGGTATGTAATTTTACTTATCTTTAATTTTAGTTTATCTTTCTCCCTCTCTGGGTTTCAGTTTTCTCATTGTAAATACAACTGGACTAAATATTTGTCATGGTCTTTTTCAGTTCTCAAATTTTTTGTAAATAAGTGATAGTATTATAGGAATTTTTTCTTCATGAATGAAAGATGTATTCTTTATAACTGCAGTGTACCTTTCTATTCATTTTTATCATAGGACTTTAAGCAATTATTACAATGGAAGAAACCAATACTTTCAAGACACCAAGCAGATTATCTGAAAAAAGGAAATCTGGTAATCTATAAAACCTTTCTTCATTGTTACTGATATCAGAAATGTCTTCATAGTATTATAGTTAAATCCTTTCATTGTTATCTGTCACACAAGAACAGTTTTAGTATAAATCATCTTTATAATGTTGATCTCAAGAAATAAGACTTCTTTTATAGGTCAGAGTTTGGTCATCTGTGATCTAATTTTATTGACATTCTAGCAGATTTGTAGGTT
Source organism: Bos indicus (assembly GCF_029378745.1). Classification (NCBI taxonomy): domain Eukaryota; kingdom Metazoa; phylum Chordata; class Mammalia; order Artiodactyla; family Bovidae; genus Bos; species Bos indicus. Next base: position 10,797,367 of record NC_091767.1, read on the forward strand.
CTCCTAGGTGAAGAAGCAACTTAACTTGAACCTCAAAGGAACCACTTTATCTTTCCCCCTCTGTGTATGGGAAGGGTATTTTCCAAGGCAATTCAGTAGACAGGGTAATCTGTCACTTCAATTTGACAAGCCCTTTGGGCTTCATTTTGTTGTGCTGCAGCCTGGAAAGTGTTTCTAAGCAGTAAGTTAGGGCAGTGATAGGACTCATCTCATTAGTTTCTCTCCTCTCAGAGTTCATAGTCCTGCCCTGCCGATTGTCAAGTATGTGAAAACCATTATATTTTGTCAAATTTTCTAGTTGTTCATGGCAAAAGGGCAATCCAAGAGCAGTTAATTGTTCATGAGCAAAAGTAGGACTGCTCTATCTCATTTCTTTTAATAACCTTATACTACTCTGTAATATAGATATGCTATAATTATGACTCTAATGATCACTTAGGCTTTTCTTTTTCTTTTTTTTTGTAGCTACAAAAGCAGATCCCACTATTGGCATGCATGCACGCATTCACGTGTGTATATGGTATCTTTGGCTACATGCCGTAGCGCAGGCATTAGCAAACTTTTTGTAAATGGCAGATAGTAAATGGTTTAGGCTTTGTGGGTCACATAGGAACCCTTTTGCCATCGTCTTCTTCCTTTCTTCTTTCTTCCTTGCCTGCCTCCCTCCCTTCCTTCCTTCTTTCCTTGATTTTTGCCTAAATTAGTCATTACTGTGATTGCCGAAAAATGATATTAATAACTTTTTTTCTTTGTGGTGCTTTGTATGTGTCTCTGTCTCCTGAAGTCCTGTTTACTATCTCCAGAAGGCTCAGCTCCTGGAGAAGCTGAAGGTGTGTTTAGAAGGGAATGTTCCAGGAAGAGTTAGAGGTTTGGAGTCCAGACTGATATTATCAAGTACACTGAATCTGTCTCTGTTTCCCCTGTTCTGGCTCCAGAGAAATAAGACAGTCACTGGTGAGACAGCTGCCATTCTGTGTAGTTTCTTTCTTTTTTTTTTTAATTTAATTTTATTTTTAAACTTTACATAATTGTATTAGTTTTGCCAAATATCAAAATGAATCCATCACAGGTATACATGTGCTCCCATGCTGAACCCTCCTCCCTCCTCCCTCCCCATACCATCTCTCTGGGTCGTCCCAGTGCACTAGCCCCAAGCATCCAGTATCGTGCATTGAACCTGGACTGGCATCTCGTTTCATACATGATATTTTACATGTTTCAATGCCATTCTCCCAAATCTTCCCACCCTCTCCCTCTCCCACAGAGTCCCTAAGACTGTTCCATACATCAGTGTCTCTTTTGCTGTGTAGTTTCTATACCTTGAATTCTCTCATCTCCAGGATCTTGTCCCTAATTGTCTTTGTTCTAAGGCCTCCTCGGTTTTTTTCTTTTCTGGACATGGAATCTAGTTCTTCTGTTTTGAAACCAGATTTGAATTCTTGACTCTGTAACCCTGGCTTCTTTAGCAAGTTGCTCTCTGGAATCAATTCCATGATAAGAGTTGTGCATAAATGCCTTGATGAGGGTGTGTAATTGAGAGGAGTGTAGCTGGTATGACACTGTCTTTTCTACTTTGAATCTGCTCTTAAGGGTGATCTTGGTATTGGCTTGATTCGAAGTCATCCTCAGGTTCTGATCTTTTCTGGAGTCAGTTCTAGCTCTTTGATTCTGAAACCAAATCTGGATTCTAGGCTCTTCAGTGTTATTAAAGGCAAGTCTTCATTTGGTAGCGTGATCTGGATAAGGGTTTTGGTTAAAAGTGTTGATGAGGGTTTTCCGTTGACCTGTGAATTTGATATAGCTTCTGTCTGTACTTTGTTGCCATGGTGTTAGAGTTGTCTTGGGCCATGTTGGAAGAGAGTCATGAAGTCTAAGGATTCAACCAAGAGACCTTCTTTATCTGTTTTTTTAACAACGCTTTTAAAATGTAAAAATCAATTCTTAGCTTATGGGTCATATAAAAACAGGCTGTTTTGCTGACCCCTGTTTAAGTGTTCCTGTAGAATAGAGCTCCAAAAGTAGACTTGGTCAAAGGTATCCATTGAAAGTTGGGACACATAATGTCAAATTGCTCTGCAAGACTTTGCCAGTTAATTCCCTTAACAGTGATTTATTGAGAACGTTAGGATGCATCTGTGGAGCTCTTTTCAAATACTAATTTTATTTTTTATTTCTCTTTCTGACATTTAGCATTATGTTTAACTCCATGTATAAATATTCCTGCCTCTCCATTTATGCAGAAGCTTGGCTTTGGTACTGGGGTAAATGTCTACCTTATGCAAAGGTGAGTATAAGATTTCACGTTAACATTTTTACATGGAACCATAGTTCCACTGTACGTGGAGACAAAAAGGAATGTGAACATGCAAATATTTAGACCTGGGGTATGTTCATATTTTTGCCAGAGCTCTACCTGGTGCATCTTTCTCCTAGCTTCCTCTTAATGGGTTATTAAAGGAGAGGTAATTTGTAATTTTTCCTTGGCTTGTGTAGGAGGGGAAAAGGACACAGAAAAGGGATTCCTGTGTGATAATAACACAGGATTCTCAATATGAAAACTTCAAAGAGGATACCAGTGTTGGGAGATATCAGTGACTATTAATCCCTTCTATCTGGAGAGTTGCCTTCTCAGGATATTCTCTTCTAAAGAAGTAATATTTTTATTTATGTCATCATTAAGTGAGAAGGGCAGATACCTGATTCTAAAGTAGGAAAATTGTATTAAAAGAAAAATGGAATACTAGAATAGATGCTTATAGCTAATAATATTACATATGGCAACAAACACATTATTACACAGTTGTTTCTTTTATTCATTATTCTGTACCTAGTTTCATGTTTATTAAGTGGCAAACAGTTATGTACTGTTTAGTGCTCCCTAAGAATTAGCCTGATTAGTCCAAGGCAGCATATCATTAGCTTTTCTAGGTTTACGTTGTTTCAAAGAAATACTTGCTCAAGTAAAAAGCTGGTGAATCGAGACTAGTATAGCAGTTATATGTAAGTGGGTCTCCTTGAAGTGTCTTCGCAGCTTAAACACCCCCTTTTGTGTGTTTGTCTGCTGTTAGTTTTTTGAACTTCCATTTTTTAATGTCTAAAACTCTGGCTTTAAGTTATTTTGAAAGAAAAAACTTATCACAATTTCGTGGCTAGTCTCATTTTTTCTTCCTTAAAAAAGTTTTTTTAGAATGTGAAGTGTGTTGTTAGCAAAGTTATACTGTATGTGACTTAATTAGAAAACTTCATTGGAAATAGCAGTTCCCGCCTGACCCTCCCGGTCCTCAATGTGGCTCTGTTAGCTTGGGATTTTCCTTTATAGTAGCCTCAGTTCAGTTCAGATGCTCAGTCGCGTCCAACTCTTTGAGACCCCATGAATCGCAGCACGCCAGGCCTCCCTGTCCATCACTAACTCCCGGAGTTCACTCAGACTCATGTCCATCGAGTCAGTGATGCCATCCAGCCATCTCATCCTCTGTCGTCCCCTTCTCCTCCTGCCCCCAATCCCTCCCAGCATCAGAGTCTTTTCCAATGAGTCAACTCTTGGCATGAGTGGCCACAGTACTGGAGTTTCAGCTTTAGCATCATTTCCTTCCAAAGAAATCCCAGGGCTGATCTCCTTCAGAATGGACTGGTTGGATCTCCTTGCAGTCCAAGGGACTCTCAAGAGTCTTCTCCAATACCACAGTTCAAAAGCATCTATTCTTCGGCGCTCAGGCTTCTTCGCTAGATTTCCTTTGCCTCTCTGGTGAATTGGATCCTCTATTTTTCTTGTTTCATGTCTTAGTATTTCTTGGTTTCCATCTCATTCTGGTTGAAGACATTTGTTAGTGCCCCATGAAAAACAGAAGATATATTTTTGAGAATTTACTTTTCTAAAAATGTTTTCATTTTATGCTTGTACTTGAGTGGCCTTTTTTGTTTTTCTGGGTTAGAATTCTCATTCAGAAGTATGTTCTCCCCAGAATTTTGAGAACATTGTTCACTGCTGCTGTTGAGAATTCTGAAGCCCCTCTGACTGCTGAGTCTTTGTGTTTCTGTTCTATGTTGTCTCCTCCTCCTGCTGTCTTATAACCTTGTATGGTCTTTTGTTTGTCACCGCTGTTCTGCATTTCACAGTGACATGCATGGGTATGGCCTCTTGGAGCCTGAAAATTCCTATTAAATTTTTGAGAGGTTATTTTTAAAAATTACTTTGTTGATCATGTTCACCCCTTTTTATCTGTCCTCTGTCTTGGATGTGGGATTTACTGGCTTAATCTTTGATCTACCTTTATTTTATTTTATTTTTGGTCTGTTTTTCTATTTTCTCTTTTGTTCTATTAATATTTTCTGGGAAATCTTCCCAACTTCATTTTCTGATACTTCTATTTAGTTTTTCATTTTTGTCTATCTTGTTTTTAAAAATTATCTGAAAGTTTTCCTCTTTAAAAAAAATATAAATTTATTTATTTTAATTGGAGGCTAATTACTTTACAATATTGTAGTGGTTTTGCCATACATGGACATGAATCTGCCACAGGTGTACATGTGTTCCCCATCCTGAACCCTCCTCCCACCTCCCTCCCCATCCCATCCCTCAGGGTCATCCCAGTGCACCAGCCCCGAGCACCCTGTCTCATGCATTGAACCTGGACTGGTGATCTGTTTCACATATGATAATATACATGTTTCAATCCCATTCTCCCAAATCATCCCACTCTCGCCCTCTCCCACAGAGTCCAAAAGACTGTTCTATACATCTGTGTCTATTTTGCCGTCTCGCATATAGGGTTATTGTTACAATCTTTCTAAATTCCGTATATATATATATATATATATATATATATATATATGTGTATATATATATATATATATATATATATATATATATGTGTATATATATATGTGTGTTAGTACTCTTGCCTGGAAAATCCCATGGACGGAGGAGCCTGGTAGGTACCAGTCCATGGGGTCGCTGAGGGTCGGACACGACTGAGTGACTTCACTTTGACTTTTCACTTTCATGCATTGGAGAAGGAAATGGCAGCCCACTCCAGTGTTCTTGCCAGGGACGGGGGAGCCTGGTGGGCTGCCATCTATGGGGTCGCACAGAGTCAGACACAACTGAAGTGACTTAGCAGCAGTAGCAGTAGTATACTGTATTAGTGTTTTTCTTTCTGGCTTACTTCACTCTGTATAATAGGCTCCAGTTTCATCCATCTCATTAGAACTGATTCAAATGTATTCTTTTTAATGGCTGAGTAATATTCCATTGTGTATATGTACCACAGCTTTGTTATCCATTCGTCTGCTGATAGACATCTAGGTTGCTTCCATGTCCTGGCTATTATAAACAGTGCTGTGATGAACATTGGGGTACACACATCTCTTTCAATTCTAGTTTCCTTGGTGTGTATGCCCAGCAGTGGGATTGCTGGGTCATATGGCAGTTCTATTTCCAGTTTTTTAAGGAATCTCCACACTGTTCTCCATAGTGGCTGTACTAGTGTGCATTCCCACCAACAGTGTAAGAGGGTTCCCTTTTCTCCACACCCTCTCCAGCATTTATTGCTTGTAGACTTTTGGATCACAGCCATTCTGACTGGCATGAAATGGTACCTCATTGTGGTTTTGATTTGTATTTCTCTGATAATTTACTCCTTGGAAGGAAAGTTATGACCAACCTAGATAGCAATTCAAAAGCAGAGACATTACTTTGTCAACAAAGGTCTGTCTAGTCAAGGCTATGGTTTTTCCATTAGTCATGTATGGATGTGAGAGTTGGACTGTGAAGAAAGCTGAGCGCCAAAGAATTGATGCTTTTGAACTGTGGTGCTGGAGAAGACTCTTGAGAGTCCCTTGGACTGCAAGGAGATCCAACCAGTCCATTCTGAAGGAGATCAGTCCTGGGTGTTCTTTGGAAGGAATGATGCTGAAGCTGAAACTCCAGTACTTTGGCCACCTCATGCGAAGAGGTGACTCATTGGAAAAGACTCTGATGCTGGGAGGGATTGGGGACAGGAGGAAAAAGGGACGACAGAGGATGAGATGGCTGGATGGCATCACCGACTCGATGGACGTGAGTTTGAGTGAACTCTGGGAGTTGGTGATGGACAGGGAGGCCTGGCGTGCTGCAGTTCATGGAGTCGCAAAGAGTTGGACACAACTGAGCAACTGAACTGAACTGATAATGAGTGATGTTGAGCATCTTTTCATGTGTTTGTTAGCCATCTGTATGTCTTCTTTGGAGAAATGTCTGTTTAGGTCTTTGGCCCATTTTTTGATTGGGTCGTTTATTTTTCTGGAATTGAGCTGCAGGAGTTGCTTGTATATTTTTGAGATTAATTGTCAGTTGCTTCATTTGCTATTATTTTCTCCCATTCTAAAGGCTGTCTTTTCACCTTGCTTATATTTTCCTTTGTTGTGCAAAAGCTTTTAGGTTTAATTAGGTCCCATTTGTTTATTTTTGCTTTTATTTCCAATATTCTGGGAGGTGGTCATAGAGGATCCTGCTGTGATATATGTTGGAGAGTGTTTTGCCTGTGTTCTCCTCTAGGAGTTTTATAGTTTCTGGTCCTATGTTTAGATCTTTAATCCATTTTGAGTTTATTTTTGTGTATGGTGTTAGAAAGTGTTCTAGTTTCATTCTTTTACAAGTGGTTGACCGGTTTTCCCAGCACCACTTGTTAAAGAGATGGTCTTTTCTCCATTGTATATTCTTGCCTCCTTTGTCAAAGATAAGGTGTCCATAGGTGCATGGATATATCTCTGGGCTTTCTGTTTTGTTCCATTGATCTATATTTCTGTCTTTGTGCCAGTGCCATACTGTCTTGATGACTGTAGCTTTGTACTAGAGCCTGAAGTCAGGCAGGTTGATTCCTCCAGTTCTATTCTTCTTTGTCAAGATTGCTTTGGCTATTCGAGGTTTTTTGTATTTCCATACAAATTGTGAAATTACTTGTTCTAGTTATGTGAAAATACCATTGGTAGCTTGATAAAGATTGCAATGAATCTATAGATTGCTTTGGGTAATTTTCACTATATTGATTATTTCAATCCATGAACATGGTATATTTCTCCATCTATTTGTATACTCTTTGATTTCTTTCATCAGTGTTTTATAGTTTTCTATATATAGGTCTTTTGTTCCTTGAGGTAGATATATTCCTAAGTATTTTAATGGAATTGTTTCCTTAATTTCTCTTTCTGTTTTCTCATTGTTAGTGTATAGGAATGCAAAAGATTTCTGTGTGTTAATTTTATATCCTGCAACTTTACTATATTCACTGATTAGCTCTAGTAATTTTCTGGTGGAGTCTTTAGGGTTTTCTATGTAGAGGATCATGTCATCTGCAAACAGTGAGTTTTACTTCTTCTTTTCCAATTTGGACTCCTTTTATTTCTTTTTCTGCTCTGATTGCTGTGGCCAAAACGTCCAAAACCATGTTGAATAGTAGTGGTGAGAGTGGGCACCCTTTCTTGTTCCTGACTTTAGGGGAAATGCTTTCAATTTTTCACCATTGAGGATAATGTTTGCTGTGGGTTTGTCAAATATAGCTTCTATTATGTTAAGGTATGTTCCTTCTATTCCTGCTTTCTGGAGGGCTTTTTTTTTTAATCATAAATGGATGTTGAATTTTGTCAAAGGCTTTCTCTGCATCTATTGAGATAATCATATGGTTTTTATCTTTCAATTTGTTAATGTGGTATATTACATTGATTGATTTGCAGATATTGAAGAATCCTTGCATCCCTGGAATAAAGCCCACTTGGTCATGATGTATGATCTTTTTAATATGTTGTTGGATTCTGTTTGCTGGAATTTTGTTAAGGATTTTTGCGTCTATGTTCATCAGTGATATTGGCCTGTAGTTTTCTTTTGTGGCATCTTTGTCAGGTTTTGGTATTAGGGAGATGGTGGCCTCATAGAATGAGTTTGGAAGTTTACCTTCCTCTGCAATTTTCTGGAAGAGTTTGAGTAGGATAGGTGTTAGCTCTTCTCTAAATTTTTGGTAGAATTCAGCTGTGAAGCCATCTGGTCCTAGGCTTTTGTTTGCTGGACGATTTCTGATTACAGTTTCAATTTCCATGCTTGTGATGGGTCTGTTAAGATTTTCCAACAGAAAATCTTGGAAAGTTGTACTTTTCTAAGAATTTGTCCATTTCTTCCAAATTGTTCATTTTATTGGCATATAATGCTGATAGTAGTCTCTTATGATCCTTTGTATTTCTGTGTTGTCTGTTGTGATCTCTCCATTTTCATTTCTAATTTTATTGATTTGATTTTTCTCCCTTTGTTTCTTGATGAGTCTGGCTAATGGTTTGTCAATTTTATTTATCTTCTCAAAGAACCAGCTTTTGGCTTTGTTGATTTTTGCTGTGGTCCCTTTTGTTTCTTTTGCATTTATTTCTGCCCTAATTTTTAAGATTTCTTTCCTTCTACTAACCCTGGGGTTCTTCATTTCTTCCTTTTCTAGTTGCTTTAGGTGTAGAGTTAGGTTATTTATTTGACTTTTTTCTTGTTTCTTGAGGTAAGCCTATATTGCTATGAACCTTCCCCTTAGCACTGCTTTTACAGTGTCCTGTAGGTTTGGGGTTGTTGTGTTTTCATTTTCATTCGTTTCTATGCATATTTTGATTTATTCCGTGATTTGTTGGTTATTCAGCAGTGTGTTGTTCAGCCTCCATATATTGGAATTTTTAATAGTTTTTCTCCTGTAATTGAGATCTAATCTTACTGCATTGTGGTCAGAAAAGATGCTTGGAATGATTTCAATTTTTTTTGAATTTACCAAGGCTAGATTTATGGCCCAGGATGTGATCTATCCTGGAGAAGGTTCCATGTGCACTTGAGAAAAAGGTGAAATTCATTGTTTTGGGGTGAAATGTCCTATAGATATCAGTTAGGTCTAACTGGTCTATTTTATCATTTAAAGTTCGTGTGTCCTTGTTAATTTTGTTTAGTTGATCTATCCATATGTGTGAGTGGGGTATTAAAGTCTCCCACTATTATTGTGTTATTGTTAATTTCCCCTTTCATACTTGTTAGCATTTGCCTTACATATTGTGGTGCTCCTATGTTGAGTGCATATATAATTGTTATATCTTCTTCTTGGATTGATCCTTTGATCATTATGTAGTGTCCTTCTTTGTCTCTTTTCTCAGCCTTTATTTTAAAGTCTATTTTATCTGATATGAGTATTGCTACTCCTGCTTTCTTTTGGTCTCTATTTGCGTGGAATATCTTTTTCCAGCTCTTCACTTTCAGTCTGTATGTGTCCCCTGTTTTGAGGAGGGTCTCTTGTTGACAACATATATAGAGGTCTTGTTTTTGTATCTATTCAGCCAGTCATTGTCTTTTGGTTGGGGCATTCAACCCATTTACGCTTAAGGTAATTATTGATAAGTATGATCCCGTTGCCATTTACTTTGTTGTTTTGAGTTCGAGTTTATCCACCCTTTCTGTGTTTCCTGTCTAGAGAAGATCTTTAGCATTTGTTGGAGAGCTGGTTTGGTGGTGCTGAATTCTCTCAGCTTTTGCTTGTCTGTAAAGCTTTTGATTTCTGCTTCATATTTGAATGAGATCCTTGCTGGGTACAGTAATCTGGGTTGTAGGTTTTTCTCTTTCATCACTTTAAGTATGTCCTGCCATTCCCTTCTGTCATGAAGAGTTTCTGTTGAAAGATCAGCTGTTATCCTTATGGGAATCCCCTTGTGTGTTGTTTGTTGTTTTTCCCTTGCTACTTTTAATATTTGTTCTTTGTGTTTGATCTTTGTTAATTTGATTAATATGTGTCTTGGGGTGTTTCGCCTTGGGTTTATCCTCTTTGGGACACTCTGTTTTCAACTATTATTTCCACAAGTATTTTCTCATGGTCTTTCTTTTTGTCGTCTTCTTCTGGGACTCCTATGATTTGAGTGTTGGGGCGTTTAACGTTTTCCCAGAGGTCTCTGAGGCTGTCCTCATTTCTTTTAATTCTTTTTTCTTTTTTCCTCTCTGCTCCATTTATTTCTACCATTCTATCTTCTACCTCACTTATCCTATCTTCTGCCTCCATTATACTACTGTTGGTTCCCTCCACAGTGTTTTTGATCTCATTTATTGCATTATTCATTATATACTGACTCTTTTTCATTTCTTCTAGGTCCTTGTTAAACATTTCTTGCATCTTCTCAATCCTTGTCTCCAGGCTATTTTTCTGTAACTCCATTTTGTTTTCAAGATTTTGGATCATTTTCACTATCATTATTCGGAATTCTTTATCAGGTGGATTCCCTATCTCTTCTTTGGTTTGGTGGGCATTTGTCATGTTCCTTTACCTGCTGAGTATTTCTCTGCCTTTTCATCTTATATTGCTGTGTGGTTCCTCTTTATTGTGGAGGTTCCTTGCTGTGGATGCGGTTGGATGGGTGGCTTGTCAGGGTTTCTTGGTTAGGGAAGCTTGTGTCGGTGTTCTGGTGGGTGGAGCTGGATTTCTTTTCTCTGGAGTGCAATGAAGTGTCCAGTAGTGAGTTTTGAGATGTCTGTGGGTTTGGTGTGACTTTGGGCAGCCTGTATATTGAAGCTCAGGGCTATGTTCCAGTGTTGCTGGAGAATTTGCATGGTATGTCTTGCTCTGGAGCTTGTTGGCTCTTGGGTGGTGCTTGGTTTCAGTAAAGGTATGGAGGATTTTGGTGAACTCTTATCGATTAATGTTCCCTGGAGTCAGGAGTTCTCTGGTGTTCTCAGGTTTTGTACTTAAGCCTCCTGCCTCTGGTTTCAGTTTTATTCTTACAGTAGCTTCAAGACTTCTCCATCTGTCACTTCCAAAGCGGTTCCCTCTTTTTATTTTAGCTTCTGTTTGCTGGTCTCTTCAGTGTCTAATTTCCACCCTGACACAAGGGGGCGATGGTGGTCACGTTTTTAGGCTCACTTGTTCAGTAGTGCTGTGGGGAGGGAGGAACACCGCAAAGCAGTATCACTGGCGTGTGTGGGGAGTGCTGGCAGTGTTTCAGCCGTACTGGGTTTGCCCCCGCTCACGGCGTGTATGCTTTCACGGTCTACACTTCTCAGGCTCTAGGTTGCTCTGCCGGGAACTGTCTTAGGCCGGCCCTGGGTTGTATGCATCTCCCAGGTCTTAGCCGCTCAGGTTCAGGTTTTCGGGTACTCCACAAAGGCGCAGATCATTTGGGCCTGCGTTTTGTGCCCGTCCCAGGTCCGAGCAGCTCAGTTGACCAGGTGCTTGGTGAGCGCAGTCACCCCCAAGTGGGGAGGGGGTGTGTCTATTTCCTCCCCCGTCCAAGCTGCTTGGTTTTCTGGGTGTACAACTGGCGTGCCTTCTTAGGTGTGCCGTGTATCTCTTCAGGGGAGCTGATCTCTGGCTGTGACTCTCTCAGCAGATGTCAACTGTCCAGAATCCCAAGAAGTCTTGGTTAGCAACGAAGCCTGCTTGCAGTTTGGTAGAGGATGCCTCTCTGGGGCCATGATTGCCCGCTTCCAGCTCTGGCTGCCCTCGCCTGCCTGTCTCCCGTGGGGGATGGGCTGGTCCATAGCTGGCTAGGTCTGCTCAGTCTTTTGTTCTGTGAGCGGGCCTAGCAGTGTCTTAGGTTAGGGCTTTTCACGGGATAGTTCTCTCTCTTTTTTGTCTCTCTCTCTCTCTCTCTCTGGCCACAGTCTGGGTTGCTGTCTCACGTTAGTTCCCTTAGATTGCCCTCAGGGCATTCAGGCCCGGTCCTTACCCTAAACAATGCAGTCTGCTGCTCCCTGTCCAATCCCTGCTTGCTAGTGGTGGATGTGAGCGTCTGGGCTGCTTCTCTGCTGGGAGTTGCCGTTAGGCATGTAATCTGTGGGTTTTAATTATTTATTTATTTTTCCTCCTGGTTATGTTGCCCTCTGAGATTCCAAGACTCGCCAAGGACCCGCTGGTGAGAGTGTTTCCTTGTGTTTGGAAAGTTCTCTCTTTTTTCAAGACTCCCTTCCCGGGACAGATCTCCGTCCCTACCTCTTTTGTCTCTCTTTTTATCTTTTATATTTTGTCCTACCTCCTTTCGAAGACAGTGGGCTGGCTGCCTTTCTGGGTGCCTGATGTCCTCCGCCAGCATTCAGAAGTTGTTTTGTGGAATCTGCTCAGCGTTCAGATGTTCTTCCGATGAATTTGTGGGGGATAAAGTGGTCTCCCCGTCCTATTCCTCCACCATCTTAGGACCACCTCTCAAGTTTTCCTTTTTAAGATGGCATCCCATGTCTTGTGGGGATGCTAGACATGTATATCTTGAACCTGGATGTTGATAACACAGGTGTGTTCAAGTGTGAAAACTCACTGAGCACTTCAGGCACATTTGGTCATGAATTGCTCTGTTGCTACATAGACCGCAGGTTCTCAACTGTGTCAGTCTACCTCAGGCTAAATACCTTCTGCTTTTTCCCTTTCAAAGTCAGTCTTCAGTCTTCAGACTGAAGTTTTATTTCAGTGGTACCTGAGAGGGATCAAATTTATATGTGTATGTTCATTTTAATTCAGAGTATATATTATTTACTGTTAAATTTGCATTGCTGGATTAAACCCAACATAGTTGTGATGTATTATTATTTTTTAATAAACTGATAGAATCATTTTGCTATTGTTTAGAATTTTTGCATCTGTAAGTGAAATTGGTTTGTGATTTTTCTTTTTCTGTTGTCCTGTATGATTTTTGTCCCTTTTCATTCTATTCCCTGGAGTGGTTTGTATGAAATGGAATGATATGTTTCTTTACAGTTTAGTAAACTCAACTCTAAAATTATCTATGTTTTGTATTTCTTGTGGGAAGATTTTTAAACTCTTGATTATGTTTCTTCTTTTATCAGTTTTCTTAACTTTTTTAAAGAATTTGTCCATTTTACCTTTTTATTGGCTTAAAAGTTCTAGTATTCACTTGGATATTTTTAAAATCTCTGTTGTATATGTCCCCATTTTTGTTGGCAGTATTGTTTGTGTCTCCTTTTGTTTTTTCCTTGTGCAGTCTCAACAGAAATTTGCCCGTTGTATTAGCATTTTCTGTGAACCATCTTTTGCCTTGGCAACATTTTATTCAGATTTCATAATAATATCCTTCTCATTCTGTAACCTATAGGTTAGGATAGGATGTAGGTATGTTAGGGCATATGGAAAAGGTGAAGATGGACTCGCTCACTGAGTTATAAATAATCCAGAGCTATGGGTACCCCTTGAGACTTGAAAAATACATTTTTATATTAAAAGAACATGGAAGAGGTTATTCCCAAATGCTATTGTTATCTAAAACTGGAGGTTTAAGAATAGTTTAAGTAAACTTATGCATGATAGATGTATATGAACTGAGAAACCTAGTGATCCTTTGAATACATGTGTTCTGATGTTAAAAAAAGGTCCTGCAGTCACAGAGCTGTGCCCATGAGCTAGTACAGAGCTGAACATGATTTCTTGGTTCCATCTCGTTTTATGTTCTTATGGTTGAACTTTGCAATCTTTAACTTTTGAGGCTCTTTGGCTTGTGCCCAAATGCTGCCTACATTTTGTTCTTTGTAATTGGCCATACTCATAAATGCCTACCTTACGGGGTGAACAAACCTTTCCCTGACTTCATGTCACCTGTTTGTTTATTTAGGCCTCAAAACAGGTATACCTTAAATGTTCTTCAACAGCTGCATCTTCCTAGAAAATAGACAGTTTACATTTTTTTTCCTATTAGTATGTTTATTATTTTCTCCCTAAACATACGTATATAGTGAGAAGTATATAGGATGAATTGTTTTGTCCATTAGAGGCATAATATTTGTTGGTAAAAAACAGTCTGTTATTTGCATGATTACACACGAGCCAAATGTATTTTGTACATTTCTTCTTTAAATTGTTTCTTAGAAATTAATGTTTATTACTTTAACATTCTATAATTTATATCTGGTACATATAGTTAAATGCTTTTTAAGTAGTTGGTAGTGACATGATTGAGTGAAAAAATTAGAAAATACTATAGAAATTTTGAAGTTTAAAATCTATAACATTTTGTCTTTTTCCTTCTAGTTTTCTCTTTTTAACCCTTCCTTTCCAAAGATATCAGACTTCTCTTGTAATCAGTAGATTTATCAGCTGTATGTACACAGTTATAAAGGATATATAACAGAAATGTTGATAGTCTAAAATATTTACAAATTAAAAAAAGAAAACTAAAATACTCTCAAAGTCTTTTTCAAAATGTGGAAGTTCCTATTAGTCATTTGAACTGTATTATGGTTATTAATCTTTCTGTACATTTTTGGTTACTTATTTTTTAAGATCTCCAAGAGGTTTGTCTCATTCTCCTTGGGCTGTGAAAAAGATTAATCCTAGATGTAATGATGATTATCAGAGTATGTATCAAAAGAGACTAACTGATGAAGCTAAGATTTTGAAAACACTCAATCATCCAAACATTATAGGTAAGTTCACATATTACTTAATAACAGTATCTAGTATAGTATCTTGTTTATCTGAAATGGTTTACATAAAATCTTAACTGCTTTCACTAATAATAAGTGAAGAAAGGCATGATGGAGTTTGGCAAGAATCCAATTAATGTGAACATTGTGAAATAAAAATTAGTGGGACTTCCCTGGCGATCCAGTGATTAGGACTCTGTGCTTCAACTGCTGGGGAGCGTGGGTTTGATTCCTGGTAAGGGACCTAAGATCCTATAAGCCACCTGGCTTGGCCAGAAAAAAAAACATAGTGTATATTTTTAGATGCAGCAAATTTGGAAAACTTAGCAGTGGCCACAGGATTGGAAAGGTCAGTTTCCATTCCAATCCCAAAGAAAGGCAATGCCAAAGAATGCTCAAACTACCGCACAATTGCACTCATCTCACATGCTAGTGAAGTAATGCTCAAAATTCTCCAAGCCAGGCTTCAGCAATACGTGAACCATGAACTTCCAGATGTTCAAACTGGATTTAGAAAAGGCTGAGGAACCAGAGATCAAATTGCCAACATCTGTTGGATCATTGAAAAAGCAAGAGAATTCCAGAAAAACATCTATTTCTGCTTTATTGACTATACCAAAGCCTTTGACTGTGTAGATTGCAACAAATTGTGGAAAATTCTTGAAGAGATGGGAATACTAGACCACCTGACCTACCTCCTGCGAAATCTGTAAGCAGGTCAAGAAGCAACAGTTAGAACTGGACATGGAACAACAGACTGGTTCCAAATTGGGAAAGGAGTATGTCAAAGCTGTATATTGTCACCCTGCTTATTTAACTTATATGCAGGGTACATCATGAGAAATGCTGGGCTGGATGAAGCACAAGCTAGAATCAAGATTGCTGGGAGAAATATCAATAACCTCAGATATGCAGAAGACACCACCCTTATGGCAGAAAGCAAAGAAGAATTAAAGAGCCTCTTGATGAAAGAGGAGAGTGAAAAAGTTGGCTTAAAACTCAACATTCAGAAAACTAAGATCATGGCATCCAGTCCCATCAGTTCAGTTCAGTTCAGTCACTCAGTCAAGTCCGACTCTTTGCGACTCCATGAATTGCAGTGCGCCAGGCTTCCCTGTCCATCACCAACTCCCGGAGTTCACCCAAACTCATGTCCATCGAGTCGGTTATGCTATCCAGCCATCTCATCCTCTGTCGTCCCCTTCTCCTCCTGCCCCCAATCCCTCCCAGCATCAGAGTCTTTTCCAATGAGTCAACTCTTCGCATCAGGTGGCCAAAGTACTGGAGTTTCAGCTTTAGCATCAGTCCTTCCAAAGAACACCCAGGGCTGATCTCCTTCAGAATGGACTGGTTGGATCTCCTTGCAGTCCAAGGGACTCTCAAGAGTCTTCTCCAACACCATAGTTCAAAAGCATCAATTCTTTGGCTCTCAGCTTTCTTCACAGTTCAACTCTCACATCCATACATGACCGCTGGAAAAACGATAGCCTTGACTAGACGGACCTTTGTCGGCAAAGTAACGTCCTCTGCTTTTGAATATGCTATCTAGGTTGGTCATAACTTTCCTTCCAAGGAGTATGCATCTTTTAATTTCATGGCTGCAATCACCATCTGCAGTGATTTTGGAGCCCCCATAAAGAAAGTCTGACACTGTTTCCACTGTTTCCCCATCTATTTCCCATGAAGTGATGGGACCAGATGCCATGATCTTCGTTTTCTGAATGTTGAGCTTTAAGCCAACTTTTTCACTCTCCTCTTTCACTTTCATCAAGAGGCTTCTTAGTTCCTCTTCACTTTCTGCCATAAGGGTGGTGTCATCTGCATATCTGAGGTTATTGATATTTCTCCCATCAGTCTTGATTCCAGCTTGTGCTTCTTCCAGCCCAGCATTTCTCATGATGTACTCCAGTACCATCAGTTCATGGCAAATAGATGGGGAAACAGTGACAGACTTTATTTTTTGGGGCTCCAAAATCACTGCAGATAGTGACTGCAGCCATGAAATTAAAAGACGCCTGCTCCTTGGAAGAAAAGTTATGGTCAACCTATACAGCATATTAAAAAGTAGAGACATTACTTTGCCAACGAGGTCCGTCTAGTCAAAGTTATGGTTTTTCCAGTAGTCATGTATGTGAGAGTTGGACCATAAAGAAAGCTGAGTGCCGAAGAATTGATGCTTTTGAACTGTGGTGTTGGAGAAGACTCTTGAGAGTCCCTTGGACTGCAAGGAGATCCAACCAGTCCATCCTAAAGGAAATCAGTCCTGAATATTCATTGGAAGGACTGATGTTGAAGCTGAAACTCTAATACTTTGGCTACCTGATGTGAAGAACTGACTCATTTGAAAAGACCCTGATGCTGGGAAAGATTGAAGGTGGGAGGAGAAAGGGATAACAGAGGATGAGATGGTTGGATAACATCACTGACTCAATGGACATGAGTTTGAGTAAACTCTGGGAGTTGGTGATGGACAGGGAGGCCTGGCTTGCTACAGTCCATGGGGTCTCAAAGAATCTGACACTACTGAGCAACTGAACTGAAGTATATATTTAAAACTTCATAGGAATAGATACAGTCATTATGCTATTGGTACCATGGAGAATTCAGGAATGTAAAGTCTTCATTTGTGTAATCTCCTTTTTTCATTTTTAATGTAAGTAAGTCTGGTGAAACCATTATATTTAGGAAGGCATAGAGTATAAAACGGAGAAGGCTTTGGCAGCCGACTCCAGTACTCTTGCCTGGAAAATCCCATGGACAGAGGAGCCTGGTGGGCTGCAGTCCATGGGGTCGCTAAGAGTCAGACACGACTGAGCAACTTCACTTTCACTTTTCATTTCCATGCATTGGAGAAGGAAATGGCAACCCACTCCAGTGTTCTTGCCTGGAGAATCCCAGGGACAGGGGAGCCTGGTGGGCTGCCGTCTATGGGGTCGCACAGAGTTGGACACGACTGAAACGACTTGGCAGCAGCAGCAGCAGAGTATAAAAACATTTCAATTTGTGATACTGTTGGCCAACACTTGAAGACATTTAAAATTAGATCTACTAAATAAGTTTTGTAAGCACTAGCTGTTTCATTTTGTGTTTGACAGTGTTGATCCAGATCTGTTTTCAGTCACATTATTGTAAAAGAATGAAATACTTTTGTTCTTCCCTACTCCAGTAAGAAAATGACGTATTTTCTTTAAGGTTACCGTGCTTTCACTAAAGCTAGCGATGGCAGTCTGTGTCTTGCTATGGAGTATGGAGGTGAAAAGTCTCTGAATGACTTAATAGAAGAACGAAATAAAGATAGCCGAGATCCTTTTCCAGCAGCCATAATTTTAAAAGTTGCTTTGAACATGGCAAGAGGGTTAAAGGTAACTATGCTATTATGTTTTGAATGAGTTTTGTGGAACCTAAAAAAATAAATACTTTATTTACAATGTTGTGTTTAATTTCTGCTGTACAGCAAAGTGACTCAATTATACATATATCTCCTTTTTCATATTCTTTTCCATTGGGGTTTATCACAGGATGTTAAATATAATCCCCTGTTCTTTACAGTAGGACGTTGTTGTATATCCATCCTATATATGGTAGTTTGCATTTGTAACCCCAAACTCCCAATCTTTCCCTTTCTCACCCAGCCTCCCCCTTGACAACCACAAGTCTGTTCTCTATAACTGTGAGTCTGTTTCTGCTTTGTAAATAAGTTCATTTGTGTATTTTATATTCCACATATAAGTGACATCATATGGTATTTGTCTTTCTGACTTAGTATGACTAAGTCCATTCATGTTGTTGGAAATGACATTGTTTCATTATTTTTAATGGCTGAGTAATACTCCATTGTGTGTGTGTGTGTGTGTGTGTGTGTGTGTGTGTCTATGTCTGTGTCTGTGTCTGTTCATCTACTGATGAACAGATACTAATATACCTAGTTACAAGGTGAATTTTTTTTTCCCAAGAGAGGGAGTTGCCTTAAATCTTTATAGAATCTTTCATATTGAAGAATGTACTGTTTTGATCAACAAAGTATTGTTAGAGGCCTTCACACCTTCACATGGCCTGAAATAATCCAAGTCAGGAAGTTTTGCTTATAGAGATTGCATGTTAGATTTAGTTAATTGGACTGTTGTTTAGTCATTATTCCTGGGGGTGTATTCTAACCCTCTGTTGCTGTAAACAAGCCTTTCAAAGATTTCTTTGTGGGATGTTATTAGACATTGTGAATATACATCTATAGTCAAATGAAAAAAATCCTCTCAGGGTTATACAGATAAACTATTGTGTCTTTGAATTAGACATACTGTTAGAGATAAAAATTCTGTATCCTGAATAACTTAAGTAATCATGGCTCCAGAAAATTGTTGGATGACTCAGAAAAACAGATTATGTAATGTAGTGATGTCAAGAATTGCATGTTGAGTTCAAATAAAATTGATTCATGAAATGTAAAACTGGAAAAAGGCACTATTTCTAAATATATATTTTAATATTTTATAGAAAAACATTTTAAATAGGTTGGATAAGCTAATAATTTGAATCATTTAATTATTTTAATTGTGTATATATAATGGAATTAATAAATTACATTATAAATATATTTGAGCATATTCAATTTATGGTTAACAATATTTAAGCACAGTAAGTGTTCCAAGTTCAATACCAAGAATTGTTTCTGCATCTTTTGCAGGCCCAGGTCATAGAGTGTAGATGCCTAAATGCTGATGAATGAAAAAATAACTTTTGTAGGACGTTTTTGATTATGGATGAATATTATCACTTGTCATTTCTAAGAAAGGGTTAAAATATAGCCTTAGATTACATTACTGCTTCCTCTTTTCCTTGTGAAGTATGTGTAGCGTTATCTCAACAATTTGTTTGAGATAACTGTGTCATTGTGAAGTTTAAAAAATTATTTCTAAAATAATTGTCCATTTTATAAAATTGTAGTATATTTTGAAATCTGCAGTATCATCTTTGATGTATAAGTATGTGAGGTTGGTTGGAAAATTAAAAGTTGGCTTATCTATACATAGACATCAATTTCCAAAGAATCTTTCAGATTTCTGGTCAGTATGGTAGACTAAGAGATAGCGTGGGATGGTTCCTTCTCTAGCATCAAATAGTTTGAAATGATAGACACAAGTCTGCACGTTAGGCAGGGAGTTCAGGTTGTTGTTTTGTTTGAAAGTTATATACTTTTTTATTAGTTTCTATTTTTTCTCAGATATTTTAAATTTTTCACTATTTTAGTATCTGCACCAAGATAAGAAACTGCTCCATGGAGATATAAAGTCTTCAAATGTTGTTATTAAAGGCGATTTTGAAACAATTAAAATCTGTGATGTAGGAGTCTCTCTTCCATTGGATGAAAATATGACTGGTAAGCAGAATTCTAATTTTTAAATGGTTTCTGTACAGTTTTTAAGTTTCTATTACATATTTAAAAATAACAAGTTCACATTCTTCAAAAATCAAAAACTATTAATAAAAAGTGTATAATAAAAAATATCCCTTCCTTTCTATCTCTGTTCTACTCAGCCTCCAGCCCCTTCCCTTGCTACATACACAATATAAATTATTGGTTTCTCATTAGTATATATTTTAATTGAAGAAACGTGGAGAAGTGTCTCTAACCTGCTTTGGGATTTTTAAGTAGTAAAAGATCTGGGAGTAGAAAATACAATTTTTATAAGGTTTTATAAAGAAATTGATTTAGCATCAGCATAATGACAAGATTTGGGAAACTGCTAGAAGAAAGTGGAATGGGAGCAGGAAAGAGGATTTCTAATAAGGCCAGTCTTCTGCGTTTTGCCCCTTGGCCCAGCCTACCTCATTCTTCTCTTTTATTGTGAATACTAACCATTCTCTTCTCAGGGAATTTAAATATGTTCTTTCTTCTTCTTCTTTTTTTATTTTTTACTACATTCTTTTTAAAAATATTCTTTTGTATTATGGTTTATCTAAGGATATTGAATACAGTTCTCTGCTGTACAATAGGACCTTGTTGTTTATCCATTCTATATATAAAATGTTATGTGGCTAACCCCAATGTCCCACTCCATCCCTTCCCCAACCCCCTCCCCCTTGGCAACCACTAGTGTCTTCTATACCAATGATTCTCTTTCATAGGTAGGTACATTTGCCTCATATTTTAGATTCCATATATAAGCGTTATCATGGTATTTGTCTTTTTCTCTTACTTCACTCAGCTTGATAATCTCTAGTTGCGTCCATGTTGCTACAGATGGCATTATTTCTTTCTGTTTTGTGACTGAGTAGTATTCCATTGCATATATGTACCATGTCTTCTTATCCATTCGTCTCTCAGTGGTCATTTAGGTTATTTCCATATCATGGCTTTTGTGAACAGTGCTGCTGTGAGCATGGTGGTGTATGTGTCTCTTTGAATTCTATTTTGGTCTGGATATATGCCCAGGACTGGGATTACGGGATCATATTTTTAGTTTTCCTGAGAAACCCCCATACTGTTTTCCACAGTGACTATACCATCTTACATTCCCACCAAAAGTGTAGGAGGGTTCCCTTTTTTCCACGTCCTCTCTGGCATCTGTTATTTGTAGGCATTTTAATAATGGCCACCCTGAACCCGTGTGAAGGTGGAACCTCATTGTAGCTTTGATTTTCATTTCTCTAATAGTGCTGTCCATCATCTTTCCACGTGCCTGTTGGCCACTTGTATTGATTTGGAGAAATGTCGGTCTGTTTAGGTCTTCTGATCATTTTTCTATTGGGTTTGTTTTTGTTATTGTTGAGTTGTATGAGCTGTGTGTGTGTTTTGGAAATCAATCCCTTGAGTTGCATTGTTTGCAAATATTTTCTTCCATCCTGTGGGTTGTCTTTCATTTTGCTTATGATTTTTGCTGTGGAAAGCTTGTAATTTTGATTAGGTCCCATTTGTTTATTTTTATTTTTATCACCTTGGGAGACTGACCTAAGAAAACATAGATATGATTTATGTCAGAGAACGTTTTGCCTATGATCTAAGAGTTTTATGGTGTCTTATGTTAAGTCTTTAAGGCATTTTGAGTTTTGTGGTTGGTGAGGGGGTGTGTTCTAATTTCATTGATTTACATAGAGCTGTACAACTTTCTTAGCACTGCTTGCTAGAGAAACTGTAGGGAATTTAAGATATGTTCTTGATGAGGAACAGAGCCAAAATCCAGAAGCCTCAAAGAAAACCACTGCTTTCAACATATTATTTAATAAATAACATTTAAGTTTGCCTCTTTATATAAATATAAGGGGGGTGTGTGTGTGTTAGTCGCTCAGTTATGTCCGACTCTTTGCGACCCCATGGACCATAGCCTGACAGTCTCCTCTGTCCATGGGATTCTCCAGGCAAGAATACTAGAGTGGATTGCTGTTCCCGTCTCCAAAATATAAGGTATAGGGGAGGCTAATACTGTTTAGAACTTACGTACATCTTAATTTCCAGTTAAAGTCTATAAGTTGAATTGAAGGGAAACACCAAGATAAACAGATTGACTTCCTAATAATGTCTGTAATCAATAAAGGTAGAACTGGATGAACCCTTAGGCCAAATAACTGGTACGAGGTTATAACTTCAGCAAATAAAAGGAGAAATTGTCAAAAAGAATAAAAATAAGATTTTAGCATAATTGTCTCAATCATTAATAGATCTAATAGACAAACTAAGATGTAGCAGATCTGAGTAAATAGTAAGTTCATTTTCTATGCATTAGAATATTTATTAAAATTGACTAGTTAGGTTACAAAAGAAAACCTCAAGTTACAAAAGTAGGAATAGGCTAAAGGCTAACAAAGGTCCATCTAGTCAAGGCTATGGTTTTTCCTGTGGTCATGTATGGATGTGAGAGTTGGACTGTGAAGAAGGCTGAGCACCGAAGAATTGATGCTTTTGAACTGTGGTGGGAGAAGAGTCTTGAGAGTTCCTTGGACTGCAAGGAGATCCAACCAGTCCATTCTGAAGGAGATCAGCCCTGGGATTTCTTTGGAAGGACTGATGCTAAAGCTGAAACTCCAGTACTTTGGCCACTTCATGCAAAGAGCTGACTCATTGGAAAAGACTCTGATGCGGGGAGGGATTGGGGGCAAGAGGAGAAGGGGCCGACAGAGGATGAGATGGCTGGATGGCATTACTGACTCGATGGACATGAGTCTGAGTGAACTCCGGGAGTTGGTGATGGACAGGGAAGCCTGGCGTGCTGCGATTCATGGGGTCGCAAAGAGTTGGACACTACTGAGGGACTGAACTGAACTAACATTCATTATCTTCAAAGCTATAAATATATAAATTCATGTACAGTTGGAAATAAAAACTCAGTTTTTTCAGGCATTTAAAATATTTGTAAATAGTTCTTAGCTGAGAAGTAGTGAGATTCCAGTTACATACTATTTAGAGAATAATGAGAATGTAAGAGCAAATCAAAACCTATTTGATATGGTCCAAAAGCATTCAAAGGAAAACACTGTCATTATTTAACCTTTATGAAATTGAGTTTTCAGCTGAAATTAGAAAAAAAAAAATGAAACCATAAAAGAAAAAAGCAGAAATGAATTAAAGATCTAAAAGTTTTGCAATATCCCAGTATGATCTATGTTATTTTAGAACATGTCAAAGAGAATGTAGAGATTATCCTTGAGGATACATGTTCAAACACAGCCAGGAAAATCCTGTGAAAAAGTGTTGAGTAGGAATTTTCTTGACGAGGTATTAAGTATTATGAAACTGTAGTAATTAAAGCAGTGACACTAATGCCAAACTAGACAGAAAATTTCAACATAAGAGTCAAAAGATAATTCCCAAATGTATGAAATTTGTTATATGATAAAGGTGACATTTTTGTATTAGTGGAAAAGAGGTAGTTGAATTAGTAAATGATGGTATCGGTTTATTTTAGAGAAAGTTGTTTTCTGTTCTCACACTCTAATCTCTGTAGATTGAAGATTTTTTAAAAAGTAACAGAAAAAATTGTTGGTAAAGATAATGTTGGGCTTAAGGAGGACACGAGAGGTAGAAACCACTTTTTAAAAGAAGTCATGACTACTAAAAAAGTCATTGAAAACTTTCCCCATTCTAGTATGAACAAGAGTATAGGCCAACCATGCACTGCATAGAAGTCGTAATTTATCATTCAGGTTAAGATCAGTTTTGCTATGGTAACATAAACCCTCAAAAATCTCACTACCTTAAAACAGGCAAGGCTTATTTTTCAAGCTGCATGTCCACTAGGCCTGTGTTCCACTCCATGTCATTCTCACATTAGGACCTGACATGCTAGGATGTCTGTTGTATGGAATAATGCCGTCATTGTGCCCATCATTGTGTGGACGGTGAAAAAGCTCTAGAGCTGCACTGTCCACTGCAGTTTTTTGGTTGTTTAGTCACTCAGTCGTGTCCAGCTCTTTGTGACCCTATGGACTGTAGCCTGCCAGGCTCCTCTCTCCATGGGATTTTCCTGGTGAGAATACTGGAGTGGGTTACCATTTCCTTCTCCAGGGGATCTTCCTGAACCAGGAATTGAACCCACGTCTCCTGCACTGCTTTACTACTGAGGTACCAGGAAGCCTGTCTACTACAGTAGCCACTAGCTGTGTATGGCTATTTAAATTAATTAATATATTAAAAATTCTTTAAATTCATTTTCTCAGCCACCTTAGCCACATTTCAAGTGTTCAGTAGCTATGTGTGGTTAGTGACTACCATACTGAGATAAAGAACATTTTTATCATCACCAAAGTTCTGTTGTACAGTGCCACCCTAGAGTCTTGCCCTGACAATTAAATGCTCCAGTTCAGAAGTGACACAAGTCACTTCTTTCACAAGTCACTGCCCTGAACTAGTCAAATGGTTTCACCCCAAAACACGACAGGCCAGAAAGTGTGGTCCTTCTGTGTGTCTAGAAGGCAGTCCTTCTGTGTACGCAGATGGTGAGGAATAGCAATAGTAATTACCAGTGTGTAGCCTTTTCAGAGGGCAGTTTAGATATATGTATATTTAAAAACAACCCTTAAAAATGTTTATGCCCTTCAGTCCTGTCATTCCATTCCCAGGAATACATTCCAAAAAAATAATTGGGCAGTATGGGTATTTTTTACATTAATCTGTTACATTAATTTCTGCAAAAGTCAAAAGCTAGGACTAGGCTTACAGACGGAGAAGGCAATGGCACCCCACTCCAGTACTCTTGCCTGGAAGATCCCATGGACGGAGGAGCCTGGTAGGCTGTAGTCCATGGGGTTGCTAAGAGTCGGACACGACTGAGCGACTTCCCTTTCACGTTTCACTTTCATGCATTGGAGAAGGAAATGGCACCCCACTCCAGTGTTCTTGCATGGAAAATCCCAGGGATGGCGGAGCCTGGTGGGCTGCTGTCTATGGGGTCGCACAGAGTTGGACACGACTGAAGCGACTTAGAGAGAGAGAGAGAGAGGCTTATAGAAGAGTTGTAACAGAAGAATCAAAAGCCATGCAAGCTTGAAAATAACGCATACTAAAAACAGCAACAGTCCCAGTAAAAATGCTAACACCTTAGATTTTCACTGCCAGGCAGCATCAGGCCTGTACAGCCATGGACCCTGTGTTTGTGCTTCCTTGAAGGTAAATGTGATGGCATTTACTGTCAATAAATAAAAAGTTAAATTAAAAATTTGATTTGGCTTTCTTAATAAAGTATGATATCACTTATATGTGGAATCTTCCCCAGTGACTCAGTTGTAAAGAATCCGCCTGCCAATGCAGGAGACACAAAAGACACAAGTTCAATCCCTGGGTTGGGAATATCACCTGAAGAAGGAAATGGCAACCCATTCCAGTATTCTTGCCTGTAGATTAGCGGCCTACAGTCCATGGGGTCAGAGAGTCGACAGGACTGAGCAACTGAGCACACACTTGTGAAATCTAAAAAATGAACAAGTGACTGTCACAAAAAAGAAATAGATATGGAGAACAAACTGGTGATTACTAGTGGGGAGAGGGAAGTAACAAGAAAAGGATAGGGAATTAAGAGATACACACTGCTGCTGCTGCTAAGTCGCAAGGATACACTGCTATTGTTGTTCAGTCGATAAGTCGTCTCCGACTCTGCTCCCCCATGGACCGCAGCACACCAGGCTCCTCTGTCCTTCACTGTCTCCTGGAGTTTGCTCAAATTCATGTCCATTGAGTCGGTGGCGCTATCTGTCCATCTCATCCCCTGCTGTCCCCTTGTCCTTTTGCCTTCAATCTTTTCCTGATGAAAAGTCCATATGTTAATGATGGTAATTTCTGGGTTGATTATGTACCAAATATTTTTAATACTAATTATAGTCAGGCACTGTGCTAGGAACGATATACAGGAAAAAAGGACACAGTCCTTACCCTTTAAAGATTCCTAATCTAGATGGAAGGTCCCTCAGCAGCCACCTTGGTTATCTGATAACTGTTGCCGGTATGGCAGTGCTTAAGTTCAGGTAACCCTTATTTTACTTAATAATGTTGCCAAAGTGGATAGTGATGCTGGCAATTCAGATGTGCCAAAGAAAAGCCATGAAGTGCTTCCTTTAAGTGAAAAGGTGAAAGCTCTAGACTTAATAAGGAAAGAAAAAAAAAATTGGATGCTGAGTTTGCTGAGATCTACTGCAATTTCTATCTGTGAAATTTTGAAGTAGAAAAAATATTCATACTAGTTTTGCTATTACACCTCAAACCTTAAAAGTTATGGCCATAGTGTGTGGTAAGTGCATGGTTAAGAAGAAGGCACACATTTACACAGTAAGATAATTTTGAGAGTGACTACATTCTCATAACTTTTATGATAGTATATTGTAATTGTTCTATTTTATTATGTTATCTTTGTTGTTACTCTTATAGTGCCTAATTTATAAATTAAACTTTATTAAAGATGTGCATGTATAGGGGGAAAAAAAAAAAAATATATATATATGGTTTGATACTGTCCTTAGTTTCAGGCATCCACTGGGGATCCAGGAATGTATCCCCCAGGGATAAATGAGAGGAAGGGGGCTGCTACACCAAAAAGGATAAAATAATTGAAGAATAAGTCAAACCAAAAGTCTGACCTTTTTATTGAACACCATAAAACTTCATTGAGAGCATTAAGATGTTAAGTGAGAGATCATGATTATGGATTGACAATACTGTTAAGATGTTAATTCTTCCCAGATTGATCTAGTGATTCAATCTAATCCCAGGTTCAGCTAGAAAGCTGACCTTCTCATGAAAATTGAGGTGTTGCCTCTTAACATTTAAATGGAAACACGAGTGGACCTGTGTCGTTCCTGGGCAGAGAAGCTTTAAGGGCCTCTGTGTAATTCCACCTGTCCATTCTTCCCTGATGTAACAATCCTAGATGCAGGGAAGTGGTCGGCTTTCAGCTGAAAGACAGTGTAGTTTGAAAAAGGAAGAAATGGAGGCACAGATTTGGTGATCTGCTAGGTGATCTGCTCAGGGTCACAGAGCTTGCACAGGTCTTTGAACCCGGGTGAGGCAGTCTGGCTCAAGTCTGTCTATGTTTATACCCCTTTCTAAGAGAATTGCTTTGGAACAAAGGTTCGTCTAGTCAAGGCTATGGTTTTTCCTGTGGTCATGTATGGATGTGAGAGTTGGACTGTGAAGAAGGCTGAGCACCGAAGAATTGATGCTTTTGAACTGTAGTGTTGGAGAATACTCTTGAGAGTCCCTTGGACTGCAAGGAGATCCAACCAGTCCATTCTGAAGGAGATCAGCCCTGGGATTTCTTTGGAAGGAATGATGCTAAAGCTGAAACTCCAGTACTTTGGCCACCTCATGCGAAGAGTTGACTCGTTGGAAAAGACTCTGATGCTGGGAGGGATTGGGGGCAAGAGGAGAAAGGGACGACAGAGGATGAGATGGTTGGATGGCATCACTGACTCGATGGACGTGAGTCTCAGTGAACTCTGGGAGTTGGTGATGGATAGGGAGGCCTGGCGTGCTGTGATTCATGGGGCCAAAAAGAGTCGGACACGACTGAGCGACTGATCTGATCTGAAGAGAATTGTTTCTCTACACCCTTGCCTACGGACTAGCTTTTTGAATACTTAACAATCTGATAGAGAAAACCTGTTTTTATGAGGTTGAATGTATTTTCATGTTTACTGGCTATATTTATTAACCTTTAAACTACCTGTTAAATAACTTGCCCATTTTTCTTTGGGTCGTTTGCCTTTCTTAGTGGTTTCTGGTGCTTGCCCTTTTGATCAGTTTGCATCTCTTACTTGTTTCAGTGACTGACCCTGAGGCCTGTTACATTGGCACTGAGCCTTGGAAACCTAAGGAAGCTCTGGAGGAGGATGGTATTATTACTGACAAGGCAGACATATTTGCCTTTGGTCTTACTCTGTGGGAAATGATGACTTTATCTATTCCACACATTAATCTTCCAGATGATGATGATGATGATGAAGGTATAACTACTTATTTTTAACATAAATCCCAATCTCTCAGTTTGAACTTAAGAATAATTTATAAATTGGGGCTTCCCTGGTAGCCCAGATGGTAAAGAATCTGCCTGCAATGTGGGAGACCTGGGTTCTTCCCCTCCAGGGAAGATCCTCTGGGATCTTCTTAAACTTTAAGAAGGGAATGGCTACCCACTCCAGTGTTTTTACCTGGAGAATTCCATGAACAGAGGAGCCTGGTGGGCTACAGTTCTTGGGGTTGCAGGGTCAGACAGTGGTTTAATCTCATACAAATGAGATGTAGATTGAGAACAGGGAGATAAATTGAGAAAATCCAGAGGAGCAAGAAATTACCTTAAAAACTCCTCTTGCCTGAGAAAATGATGGGAAAGGTACCCTAGTAAGGGGATTGGGGTGGCTAACCTTTAAATCCCTGACAATAATTGATCTACACCATGGCAGGACAGTTGAAGAGACTGCCTGTGTAAAATGAAAAGCATATTGGATGATGAATTCTTATTTCAGAACAGTGAGTTTGAGCAGTTGCTAAACTTTTCCATGATTTAAATTTTTAATTTAAATTTTAAATTAATTGATTTTAATTGTTTCTAACTCCTTCATGAGCAGATAAAACTTTTGATGAAAGTGATTTTGATGATGACGCATACTATGCAGCTTTGGGAACTAGGCCACCTGTTAACA
Organism: Bos indicus; assembly: GCF_029378745.1. NCBI lineage: Eukaryota > Metazoa > Chordata > Mammalia > Artiodactyla > Bovidae > Bos > Bos indicus. The sequence continues at coordinate 10,825,880 of NC_091767.1, forward strand.
TGGAGGAACTGGATGAAACATACCAGAAAGTAATTGAGCTCTTCTCCGTATGCACTAATGAAGATCCTAAAGACCGTCCTTCTGCTGCGTGCATTGTTGAGGCTTTAGAAGTGGATATCCTGTGATCAACTCGTACCCATGACTGCTGGAGCCTCAAGTATGGCTCATGTATATAGCTGTTCTGTTTACCATGATACATTTATGTAGTTATTATGATGATCCATAATTATTAGATGGAAGTGGCCTATTTTAGGACCACAGATAGCACCTTATTAACATTTGAACAACTGTTTCTATTATAAAGGTAGTTCATGTATGCTTATGTTAATAAACATTAGAAATTGTAAAGGGTTTTCTATAAAGTTTAAGAAACTACTAAAAAATTTGAACTTGTTTATATAGATTTAAAATAGTGCTATAAAAACTTATGTCTAACAATTTGGGCAGAGTGAGTTTTATTCATGATCTTTCTCAGATGTTCTCTCTTAATGGATCTACTGAAATGAGCACTTTGTGTATTACAAAATAAGTCTACATTTCCTTACCTCTTAAAACCTTTTGCTGGCCTTTCTTGGTTGATGTGCTTATTAAATAGGGTCACTGAGACCAGAGACCTGGGATATGGCTCACAAGAGGAGTTCCCTGGGTACATCCAAACATTTTTGGTTAAGGCTTGTCTTGTTCCAGAGCTTTGGTTTTTGCTTTAATTTGTTGAATGAATATTCTGTACTGGTATCTTTAATATTTTTATTTACTGATCTATATCTTAAGCATATCACAGTATTGGTGTAAATAAAACTCTAATAGGACAACATGGAATAAAGGACATGTCAGTTACCCAAAGGTGTGTTATCCTATTTTGTACTCCATTGTATTGAGTCTTGTCATTAAACTTACTGAGTGTGAGTGTTGTCATTAAACTTATTGAGTGAAAGCAAGTTTTTCCCTCTTTCTTGGCCTTATTTTGTTAATCTGTAAAATGAGAGTGATTTGAATCCTTATTTTCTATCTGTGAGCCACATCTCCCTGGGATTTTTCAAGTACTGAATTGTGCTTGTGAATCTACTGATACATCTAGGGTAAAAATTACTGTGATGTAGGGGATCTTAGATTAAGAACCACTGCACTCTGGGCTTTAAACAATTCTGGAATTCAACAGAAGGTTCCTTTTAGTATGAGATTGTACCAAGCAATACTATACAGATCATTAATGGCTTATCTTCTGTAAAAAGATCATTAAAGTGTCAAGAAAGTGAATGGAAAACTACATATAAAAAGCATGCTGCTGAAGTTGTGCTTATGTTATAGTCTCAAATGCTACATGAGAAAAGGCCGAAAAATTGGTGAGCTAAGAATCTAGGAAAAACTAAGATTCCTTTCCAATACCAAATAAATGAGCAGAAATTTTAAAACAAAACCTATCATAGAAAATAAAAGACAAACATAATAGGGTCAACAATGCCAAAAGTTGGGTCTTTATCAGGTCTTATCTAGAGAGCAAAAAAGACATGTCAAGACAGAAACATCACTGCAGATCCTATGCATACCCAGTATCATTCATAAATGTGAAAAATCCCAAACAAACCCAAACTGATAATATAAAAAGGAAAAACTTCATCAAGACCAAGTTGGATCTATTTCAGGAAGGCTAGCCATGAAATTAAAAGATGCTTACTCTTTGGAAGAAAAGTTATGACCAACCTAGATAGCATATTGAAAATCAGACATTACTTTGCCAACAAAGGTCCGTCTAGTCAAGGCTGTGATTTTTCCAGTGGTCATGTATGGACGTGAGAGTTGGACTGTGAAGAAAGCTGAGTGCTGAAGAATTGATGCTTTTGAACTGTGGTGTTGGAGAAGACTCTTGAGAGTCCCTTGGACTGCAAGGAGGTCCAACCAGTCCATTCTGAAGGAGATCAGCCCTGGGATTTCTTTGGAAGGAATGATGCTAAAGCTGAAACTCCAGTACTTTGGCCACCTCATGCGAAGAGTTGACTCACTGGAAAAGACTGATGCTGGGAGAGATTGGGGGCAAGAGGAGAAAGGGACGACAGAGGATTAGATGGTTGGATGGCATTACTGACTCAATGGACGTGAGTCTGAGTGAACTCCGGGAGTTGGTGATGGACAGGGAGGCCTGGCGTGCTGCATTTCATGGGGTCGCAAAGAGTCGGACACGACTGAGCGACTGAACTGAACTGAGGTTGGTTTAACATTTAAACAACCATATTAATATAAGAAAAATCAAAGGATGGAATTTTGATAAAGTTCAGAATCTTCAAGATGTTTAAAGGAGTCTGAGAAACCTGGGGACAGAAAGGAACTTCCTTAATATAAGAAAAGGGCCCATATCTAACAAAATCTATAGTAAATATCATTTTACTCTAACTTTGGCCACCTCATGCGAAGAGTTGACTCACTGGAAAAGACTGATGCTGGGAGGGATTGGGGACAGGAGGAGAAGGGGACGACAGAGGATGAGATGGCTGGATGGCATCACCGACTCGATGGACGTGAGTCTGAGTGAACTCCAGGAGTTGGTGATGGACAGGGAGGCCTGGCGTGCTGCGATTCATGGGGCCGAAAAGAGTCGGACACGACTAAGCAACTGATCTGATCTGATAGATTGGAAGTGAGCATTCCACTGAAAGTCATATGTTGACAACTAATCCCCAATGTGTTTGTATCTGGAAGTGGGGCCTTTGGAAGGTAACTGCAAGAGGGTGAAGCCCTCACAAATGGGATTAGTGCCCCTATAAAAGAGATGTGAAATAAAATTTGTATTGTATGGCAAGACAAAAACAAAACAGAATGTTCTCTGCTCTTCGGCTTCTCTCCGTTCCCCTATGCACTATGTACCTGGCATTATGCATTGACCAAACCTCCCCATCAGGAGAAATACCTGCCAAGACATAAAGATGGCTAACAGGCACATGAAAAGGTGCTCAACATCCCTAATTAGAGAAACTCAAAACTACAATAAGGTATCATCTCATGCAGTTCAGAATGGCTGCTGCTGCTAAGTCGCCTCAGTCGTGTCCGACTCTGTGCGACCCCATAGACAGCAGCCCACCAGGCCCCACCGTCCCTGGGATTCTCCAGGCAAGAACACTGGAGTGGGTTGCCATTTCCTCCTCCAATGCATGAAATTGAAAAGTGAAAGTGAAGTCGCTCAGTCGCATCCGACTCTTAGCGACCCCATGGACTGCAGCCTACCAGGCTCTTCCATCCATGGGATCTTCCAGGCAAGAGTACTGGAGTGGGTTGCCATTGCCTTCTCCGTCAGAATGGCTATCATCAAAAATCTACAAATAATGCTCAATAATTACATAAATGCATAAATAATACATAATGCATAAGTAATAAATGCATCAATAATCTACAAATAAATAGAGAGGGTGTGGACAAAAGGGAGCCCTCTTACAATAGGTGGGAATGTAAATTGGTGCAGCCACTATGGAGAACAGTATGGAAGTTCTTTAAAAAAAAAAAAAAAGATTTACCACCTGATCCAGCAATCTCACGCCTAGGCACATATCCAGAGAGGACAAAAACTACTTATAGATAAGCACCCTAGTGGTCACTGCAGCACTATTTACAATAGTGAAGACATGGAAGCAACATAAATGTCCATCAACAAATGAATGGATAAAGTATATATATATATCATTTTATGGTATATATTCATATATGAAAGCCATAAAAAACTGAAATAATGCCATTGGCAGCAACATGGATGGACCTAGAGACTATCATACTATGTCAAAGAAGGAAAAATATATCACTTATATGTGGAATCCTAAAAATGGAACACGTGAACTTATTTAAAAAACAGACACAAAATACAGATTTATAGTTACCAATGGGGAAAGGAAGGGGGATAGATAAATATGAAGTAAAATACATACTCCTATATATGAAATAGATAACGAACAAGGACTACTATAAAACACAGGAAGCTATATTCAATGTCTTGTAGTCTGTAATGGAAAAGAATCTGAAAAATATACAACTGAATCACTTTGCTATATACCTGAAACACTGTAGATAAAGTGTGGGAAAGTTGCTCAGTCGTGTCTGACTCTTTGTGACCCCATTAACTATACAGTCCATGGAATTCTGCAGGCCAGAATACTGGAATACTGGGTAGCCTTTCCCTTCTCCATGGATCTTCCCAACCCAGGAATCAACCCCAGGTCTCCGGCATTGTGGGCAGATTCTTTACCAGCTGAGCCACAAGGGAAGCCCAAAATCAAGTATACTTTGGCAAAATAAATAAAATGGGAAGAAAGATTTAATAAAAAGTAAGAACTAACACCCAAAAAAGATGTCCTTTTCATTATAGGGGACTGGGATGCAAAAGTAGGAAGTCAAGAAACACCTGGAGTAACAGGCAAATTTGGCCTTGGAATACAGAATGAAGTAGGGCAAAGACCAATAGAGTTTTGCCAAGAAAATGCACTGGTCATAGCAAACACCCTCTTCCAACAACACAAGAGAAGACACTACACGTGAACATCACCAGATGGTCAACACTGAAATCAGATTGATTATCTTCTTTGCAGCCAAAGATGGAGAAGCTCTATACAGTCAGCAAAAAGAAGACTGGGAGCTGAGTGTGGCTCAGATCATGAACTCCTTATTGCCAAATTCAGACTTAAATTGAAGAAAGTAGGGAAAACCACTAGACCATTCAGGTATGACCTAAATCAAATTCCTTATGATTATAGAGTAGAAGTGAGAAATAGATTTAAGGGACTAGATCTGATAGAATGCCCGATGAACTATGGATGGAGGTTCATGACACTGTACAGGAGACAGGGATCAAGACCATCCCCATGGAAAAGAAATGCAAAAAAGCAAAATGGCTGTCTGAGGTGGCTTTACAAATAGCTGTGAAAAGAAGGGAAGCGAAAAGCAAAGGAGAAAAGGAAAGATATAAGCATCTGAATGCAGAGTTCCAAAGAAAAGCAAGGAGAGAGAAAGCCTTCCTCAGTGATCAATGCAAAGAAATAGAGGAAAACAACAGAATGGGAAAGACTAGAGATCTCTTCAAGAAAATTAGAGATACAAAAGGAACATTTCATGCAAAGATGGGCTCAATAAAGGACAAAATGGTATGGACCTAACAAAAGCAGAAGATATTAAGAGGAGGTGGCAAGAATACACAGAAGAACTGTACAAAAAAGAGCTTCACGACCCAGATAATCACGATGGTGTGATCACTGACCTAGAGCCAGACATCCTGGAATGTGAAGTCAAGTGGGCCTTAGAAAGCATCACTACAAACAAAGCTAGTGGAGGTGATGGAATTCCAGTGGAGCTATTTCAAATCCTGAAAGATGATGCTGTGAAAGTGCTGCACTCAAATATGCCAGCAAATTTGGAAAACTCAGCAGTGGCCACAGGACTGGAAAAGGTCCGTTTTCATTCCAATCCCAAAGAAAGGCAATGCCAAAGAATGCTCAAACTACCGCACAATTGCACTCATCTCACACGCTAGTAAAGTAATGCTCAAAATTCTCCAAGCCAGGCTTCAGCAATATGTGAACCATGAACTTCCAGATGTTCAAGCTGGTTTTAGAAAAGGCAGAGGAACCAGAGATCAAATTGCCAACATCCGCTGGATCATGGAAAAATCAAGAGAGTTCCAGAAAAACATCTATTTCTGCTTTATTGACTATGCCAAAGCCTTTGACTGTGTGGATCACAATAAACTGTGGAAAATTCTGGAAGAGATGGGAATACCAGACCACCTGATCTGCCTCTTGAGAAATTTGTATGCAGGTCAGGAAGCAACAGAACTGGACATCGAACAACAGACTGGTTCCAAATAGGAAAAGGAGTACGTGAAGGCTGTATATTTTCACCCTGCTTATTTAACTTATATGCAGAGTACATCATGCGAAATGCCAGGCTGGATGAAGCCCAAGCTGGAATCAAGATTGCTGGGAGAAATATCAATAACCTCAGATATGCAGATGCCACCACCCTTATGGCAGAAAGTGAAGAGGAACTCAAAAGCCTCTTGATGAAAGTGAAAGTGGAGAGTGAAAAAGTTGGCTTAAAGCTCAACATTCAGAAAACTAAACTAAGATCATGGCATCTAGTCCCATCACTTCATGGGAAATAGAAGGGGAAACAGTGGAAACAGTAGCTGACTTTATTTTTTTGGGCTCCAAAATCACTACAGATTGTGACTGCAGCCATGAAATTAAAAGATGCTTACTCCTTGGAAGGAAAGTTATGACCAACCTAGATAGCATATTGAAAAGCAGAGACATTACTTTGCCAACAAAGCTCCGTCTAGTCAAGGCTATGGTTTTTGCAGTGGTCATGTATGGATGTGAGAGTTGGACTGTGAAGAAAGCTGAGTGCCGAAGAATTGATGCTTTTTAACTGTGGTATTGGAGAAGACTCTTGAGAGTCCCTTGGACTGCAATGAGATCCAACCAGTCCATTCTAAAGGAGATCAGTCCTGGGTGTTCTTTGGAAGGAATGATGTTAAAGCTGAAACTCCAGTACTTTGGCCACCTGATGCGAAGAGTTGACTCATTGGAAAAGACTCTGATGCTGGGAGGGATTGGGGGCAGGAGGAGAAGTGGAAGACAGAGGATGAGATGGCTGGATGGCATCGCTGACTTGATGGACATGGGTTTGAGTAAACTCCGGGAGTTGATGATAAACAGGGAGGCCTGGTGTGCTGCGATTCATGGGGTCGCAAAGAGTCGGCCACGACTGAGCGACTGAACTGTACTTGAACTGACTGAATGACATTATCAATGTGTAGATTATTTTAGAATTTTTTTATATACTTTTGTGTGACAAAAATAAAAATTTATTTTGGAAACAAATTTCTAATCAAAATAAAATACTATTAAAGAAATAAAGTTGCAAGATTAGAAGGGGGAGCTCTCATGCATGCCCTATTAAGACAGATGAGCCCAACAAGAAGCGGACTTTCTCTCCTAGCAACTGCTCAGCCAATGAGACAGGGTCACAACTCACCCAGCGCTAAGTGCAGAACTGTTTACTACTGCCCTCCCAACTTCCTCTTTCTCTCTTTTAAGAGTTCTCTCCATGTTTTTGCTGCGGACTTGAACATGGTCAAATATGGCTGCAGACCCTGAATTGTAATTCTTTGCTGATCTTGAATAAACTCATTTTTGCTAGAAAGCTATGTGGCAGTCTATTTGTTTTAGGTCAGCAGCTGCTATAAGTATCTGTGCAGGTTGTTGTGTAGATATAGTTTTTTTATAAAGAGCATGTACTACTTTTACAACCACAAACTAAAATGAAAATCAGTGCATTCAACTGAATAAGAGAATAGAAAAATAATACAGAAAAGAATTTTAATTGATTCATCATAAAGGCATCGAGCAAAATAATGAAGTTTTAAAATAAAATATTTCAGACAATTTTTAAACACAGCAGTACAGAAACTAGCATTAAAATGTTTGGAAAATTTACACACATTTTAACACTTTCACAGTCTTTTGAGAAACCAAACTTTAAAATTTTAGAACTATTAACTTAAAGGCAAGTAAAAGAATGTAGAGGAACAGATTCTACAGAGTTATTACCTGGACACTACTTCCCTAGAGTCTTACTGCCAGAGTGAAGCTACATGACTTTATAATAATAAAAAAAGCTGAATAATTCTGTTTTTCAAAGTATCCATGAATTATATTAGAAAAATGTATCCATATATAGGTATATTTACATAAAGTCATCATGTTCTGTGGCCCATCAGCCTAGACATATTTATTATCCTTGGTTCTGTTAAATTTTAAATCTGTTAGAGGTTTAAAATCTAACCATATGAATCATCTAATCCAAATGGGTATCCATTTTGTTAGACACCAATCACCAGTAATAAGTTCACTAAAGAAAAGTAGCACAAACACCAAAAATTAATGACAATAGTGCAATTACAAAGTTTAATTATTTCTGAAGTGTGCTTTCTGAATAATGATTTTTAAAATGAAAAGTATTTAGCTATAAATTCTGTTCTATACAAAAGGACATCTGTCCCCGGTACAAATTGGGAATTCAGAATACTTTAACTATATTCAAACTGAGTTGCTACAGCCAAGTACCTATAAAATGAGAATTTTGTGTATGAAATCAGGAGTTACTTTTAAGAAATGGGGATGGAAATTTGCCTATCTTTAAACTTTCTGATCAGGCATGAAGTAATTCCGGCCTCAAAGTTTACTTTATAAATAACTGGTCAAATTTCTGTGAAAAACCAATGTTCTTACACAGAAGAGAAATAATTTTCCAGCTATAGCTACAAAGTTTCATAATTAAGGATTCAGAGTGCTAGTCAGTATACATTAAAGATTTTTCCTTTCTTTGTATCCCTAGATACTTGCTATTTGTTAAATAGTTTGTATTTTATGATAATAGGCTGTCAGAACTCATTCACACAGTAACTGTTCTATAGTTGAAATTGGTTTCAATTATTAAAATTGTATACAAGGAAATTAGGTGTGTTGCAGTACTTGGTTGCAAATAACTTGCCATCTGGTGTTGGGTCAGAAAATGCTATTTCATTAGTGCTGAGAAAACAGCCAAACATGAAGCAATTCCTAAAAAAAAGAGGAAAAGACAATTTAACAATGGAACTAACTTTAAATTTTGATTAAACATGAGCACAGTATTTTAAAGCAATCTAGTTAAAAAAACTTCAATCTCTTTGTTTTTCAGTCACTAAGTCGTGTCTAACTTCTTTGCGACCCCATGGACTGTAGCCCTCCACGCTCCTCTGTCCATGGGATTTCCCAGGCAATCCTGGAGTGGGTTCACATTTCCTAATCCAGGGGATCTTCCTGACCCAGGTATCGAACTCTTGTCTGCTGCACTGGCAGGAATGAGTTTTTTTTTTTTTTTTTTAAAACCACTGAGTCACCTGGGAAGCCCCTCAATCTTTTTAAATATTCTTAGTTAAAATTATTTTATTAAGTGGTAAAATGACTCAATGTCTTATATTTCAGGGGGTGGAAGTTTAATGGTATCATTTCACAGGTGAGAAAACTAAGGCCCATAAAAAGTTCTGCTGAGAGGCAAAGAGAACCATACAAACCATCCAGTTGACTCTAGGTGATCCATGGTAATAATAAGCTACTGATATGAAATAGTATTGCTAATTAAAAGCCACAGATAATTACAAAAAAAATATAACACCAACAATTTTAACCAATAACTATCTTCTTTTTAACTACATCACACATTCAGAGCTTTAAGAAGGCAAAACCTAATTTTGCCTTTTGACTACATTTTGACTACACTTTGACTACATTTTGACTACAATTCTCCTTGATCCAGCTCAACTGGGATTAAAAGCAATAAAGTGAAATAGCTGAAAGAATTCAACAAAACTGAGGGATATTCTATGAAATAACTGGCCTTAGTCTTTAAATTCGTCAAAGTCCTAAAAGACAAAGAAAGGCTAAGTAACTTACAGGTTAAGGAAGATGAAGACTAAAGAGATATTATGACTAAAAGCAATGTGTAATCCTGAAGAGAAAAAAAAAAATGATATGAAGGGCATTTGAGACAAATAACAAAACTGAAGTATGAACTATACTGCTGCTGAAGTCGCTTCAGTCGTGTCCAACTCTCTGAGACCCCATAGACGGCAGCCCACTAGGCTCCGCCGTCTCTGGGATTCTCCAGGCAAGAACACTGGAGTGGGTTGCCATTTCCTTCTCCAGTGCATGAAAGTGAAAAGTGAAAGTGAAGTCACTCAGTCGTGTCCGACTCTTAGCGACCCCATGGACTGAAGCCTACCAGGCTCCTCCATCCATGGAATTTTCCAGGCAAGAGTACTGGAGTGGGGTGCCATTGCCTTCTCCAATGAACTATACATTAGATATTAAATATCCTAAATTTGGTAACTGAGCTGTTCTTATATAAGAGAATATACTTGAACATACTGAAAAACTAAGGGGGTAAAGAGGCATATTATATGTAACTTACTTTAAAATAATTCAGGAAGAAAATAAAAAAGAATCTGGACAAAGATACTGAGGGTGTTCTTTTTACTATTCTTCCTATTCTTTCATATGTGAAATTACTTCAAAATAAAAAAGAATTGGATTCAATGAGAAGTTAAGATATCCGCTTCAAGTATACTTACTATATAATTGAATAAAAAGTGTATTGCTATATATACTAGACTCCAAAGCAAAATATTGATTAAGCAGTTCTCTTTGCTTCATGAATGATGGTATGAGCTACAGAAAAAGTATTATTAGATCTGTGGCTTTGAGTCCTATCTCCTTTTACTATCTCCATCAGTGTAATCTGTACTAATAATCCTATCTGAGCCTCAGCTGCTTCTGATGCAAAACAATTAGGAATAATACTGTTCACTTGTGAGGATTTAAAACATACATTGTCTGTAGAGAGAGATGATTAGGCTCCTCACATACAGGAGAGCTGCCAATTATGTTACCTGTATCTCCAACCCAAGTGTGTGAGAAGATATGTTCTCAAATGATTGTTTTATATTTCTCCTTTGCAACTTTATTTTTATCACTGCTTACAATCCATTGCCTTAGTATTCAAAGTATTACCTATATACCAGCAATGTTCAGCATCAGCCAAGAGCTTGTTAGAAATGCAGCATCTCAGGCCCACCCCAATCTACTGAATCACACCTGCATTTGAGCAAGATCCCCAAGTTGGTCACAGGCACTTTCACATTTGAGAAGCACCGGACTACTGCCTGGTAGAACCAGGTTAAATACTGGTATTCTCCATGGCCTTCCGTGGTGGCTCAGATGGTAGAGTGTTCCTACAATGCAGGATACCTGGGTTCAATCCCTGGGTCAGGAAGATCCCCTGGAGAAGGGAATGGCTAACCCACTTCCAGTATTCTTGCCTGGAGAATCCCACGGACAGAGGAGTCTGGCGGGCTCCATGGGGTTGCTAAGAGTCGGACAAAACTGAGTGGCTAACACACACACACTTTTTCTCTCTCCATACCAAATTTATGTATCTCAATAAAAAATAAAGAAAGTGGAGGTTATTTCACAATTAACTACAAACAAAAATCTTCATTGACACCAACTTTTCTCACTGCTCCCCTTTTAAGGTATGTGTGAGTGAGAGTTCTCTTATATATGTTAGATATACTGGACTTTTACTAATTAGATAAATGATTTATAAATAACTATTCTCTGGGTTGTCTTGCTAATTCACTTTTACATTTAGTTACATTTGTGTTACAGTAAGTCTCTATTAATCATCTAGTCACACATCAATAAACATACAATTTCTACAATTCTTTTAAACCTCTCTTTTGTTTTTATAGGTTATATTTATTTAAATTAATTTTACATCTGTTGAATCAAAAAGTTGGACTTGTATTTTCCATTTGTTTGCCTTCTATTTCCTAGCAATTTATCTTTACTTTATCTTATTAATGTGTTGGTCTATAACAAAATCCAGTCTTTGACTACAGGTAGTTTGAAAAGCAATGGTCTAGAATATTTCACACTTGGAATACTGTATGCAAAATTGAATACACCTAGTACTTTTTTTTCGTTTCAGTGTCAGCACTGCCTCAGCCTGACTTTGGTAGTATTTACACAGACCAACATCATTCCCTTTGGCTCATGAGCGAGGAAAGCTTCTGGGAGAGCTAACCTGGGTCTGACCAATTGTACTTCTTACCTGAGCGTGTCTACCAGTCGTCGTGCAATGCGCTTTCTTCTTTTCAGTCTGAAGACCCAGATTCTACTTATCCCACACACTGCAGGTTCTGGTACATCTGAACATTGCCAAGCCCTCTGACATTCTTTAGAGCTTGGGGTTTCTGGGCCAGTTGGTTCAGACAGGACACGGAAGGCCTGCAGTGATGCACAGAGGCATTAGAGCTAATGGTACAGCTGAGTTCACATTTCTTTTTAAACAAAACCTAAGTATCTAAAATAAATCTTATTCCACCTTCACAAAAATGTTTAAGTTCTTTGCTATTTCTTGAATTCTTGCCCAGTTATATTCACTTAATGCAGAAAAATGATAGTAGTGTTGAGATATTCCCATATACTAGTGTATTATACTGGAGAAGGCAATGACAACCCACTCCAGTACTCTTGTCTGGAAAATCCCACGGACGGAGGAGCCTGGTAGGCCGCGGTCCATGGGGTCGCTAAGAGTCGGATGCGACTGAGCGACTTCACTTTCACTTTTCACTTTTATGCACTGGAGAAGAACATGGCAACCCACTCCAGTGTTCTTGCCTGGAGAATCCCAGGGACGGGGGAGCCTGGTGGGCTGCCGTCTATGGGGTCGCACAGAGTCGGACACGACTGAAGCGACTTAGCAGCAGCAGCAGTGTATTACACCAATGTGAAATTTCCTTCTTTTATTGATTTAAAAAAATGATAAAATTCAGACTCTTAATAAAGCACATAAGCTTCTCCCATTCTTTCCATCCTAAAGTGTATATAAGATACCCTAAAAAAATTAATAACACTATAGGTTTTTGCATATAAACTATGAAATTGGTATTTTAATTCTTATTTTGAAATCATTGTAGATTCAGAGGAAGTTGACAAATGGCACAGAGAGGACGTGTATCCTTCACCCTATTTCCCCCAATGGTTACATCTTCCATAATTGTAGTACAATACCAAAACTGAGAAGTTAACATGGGAACAATGTGGGTAGGACAGTTCTGTGATAATTCATCATATCTGAATATTGATTTAACCATCACTACAATCAAAATATAAAGCTACTGCATTATCATGAAGCTCTTCCTCTTGCTACTTCTCTATAATCACACCCATTTTCTCCCCTCCACCATTGCTAAGCCGTGCAACCACAATCTGTTCTGTCTAAAATTCTGATATTTTGAGAATATCATATAAATGGACTCATACAGCATGTGATCTTTTGAGAATGGCTCTTTTTCACTCAGCAATATGCTCTTGATAACCTGTCCAAGTTGTTGCATATATCAACAATTTGTTCCTTTTTATTGCCAAGTAACATTCCACTGTATGGATATACTAGCGTGTTTAATCAATCACTTACTGAAGGACACTTTGGTTGTTTCCAGCTACCGGCTATTATAAATAAAGCTGCTACAAACACTCAGCTACGGGCTTTTGTGTAGACATAAATTTTCATTTCTGGAATAAATGCCCAGGACTATGATTGCTGAGTCATACGGTAAATGTATAATTAATTTTTAAAGAAACTGCCAACCTGTTCCCAGAGTGGCTGTAATATTTTACATTCCCTCCAACAATGAATGAAAAAACCTCATTTCCCTGCACCCACACCAGCATTTGCTATTGTCACTGTTTTCCACTATAGCTGTTCTTAGGTGTATGTGAAACTTTAACTTCCATCAAGAACACTTTGCTTTTGAAATGAGAATGAACAGAAGAGTACATGTAGGAGTCAGTTGGCTATACAGATCTTCCTCAACTTACAAAGTTACATCCTGATAAACATAGGTTATAAGCTGAAAACACTATACCTTGAAAAGAAGTGCATTTAATACACCTAACCAGTGAACTTTATTTTTTTGGGCTCCAAAATCACTGCAGATGGTGACTGCAGCCATGAAATTAAAAGACGCTTACTCCTTGGAAGGAAAGTTATGACCAACCTAGATAGCATATTCAAAAGCAGAGACATTACTTTGCCAACAAAGGTCTGTCTAGTCAAGGCTATGGTTTTTCCTGTGGTCATGTATGGATGTGAGAGTTGGACTGTGAAGAAAGCTGAGCGCCGAAGAATTGATGCTTTTGAACTGTGGTGTTGGAGAAGACTCTTGAGAGTCCCTTGGACTGCAAGGAGATCCAACCAGTCCATTCTAAAGGAGATCAGCCCTGGCATTTCTTTGGAAGGAATCGTGCTAAAGCTGAAATCCAGTACTTTGGCCACCTCTTGTGAAGAGTTGACTCATTGGAAAAGACTCTGATGCTGGGAGGGATTGGGGGCAGGAGAAGGGGATGACAGAGGATGAGATGGCTGGATGGCATCACTGACTCAATGGACGTGAGTCTGAGTGAACTCTGGGAGTTGGCGATGGACAGGGAGGTCTGGCGTGCTGCGATTCATGGGGTCACAAAGAGTCAGACACGACTGAGCGACTGAATTGAACTGAACTGAACCTGCGAAACCTCATAGTTTAGCCTAGCTTACCTTAAATATGCTAAGAATGCTTACATTAGACTACAGTTTGGCAAAATCATCAAACACAAAGCCTAATTTATAATAAAGTGCTGGAACTTCCCTGGTGGTCCAGTGTCTGAGACTCTGAGCTCCCAATGTAGGGGGCCCGGGTTGAATCCCCGGTCAGGGAACTAGATTCCAGATGCTACAACTGAGAGTTCACATCCTGCACTGAAGATCCCTCATGCTACCACTAAGAGCTGGCACAGCCAAATAAATAAATATAAAATTGATAATTAAAAAAAAGGAAAAAAAAAAGCGCTGAATATCTCATGTAATTTACTGGATACTGTACTAAAAATGAAAAACAAAATGGCTGTATGTAGAGAACGGTTGTTAAGTATACTGTTTGTTTACCCTTGTGATCGCCTAGTAGACTACAGCTGCCATTCTTTGCTGCTGCCCAGCATCACAAAAGTGCATATGGCTAGCCCAGGAAAATATGAAAACTTGAAGTAGTTTCTGCTGAATGTCTATGGTTTTCACACCATTGCAGAGTTGATAAGTTGTAAATCAGAGACAACCTGTATTGTCTATTATCACTACATAAACAGCGCACTTAAGATCAAAGAAAGAAAAGGCCAAATTGATTACTTTTATAGTCCGTAATACAAACCAACTGCTTTTCTTTCTCTACTCATATATATGTATGAGATGAAAAGCAGAAAAAAACAAAAAAGGAAAATAAGAAAAAGATGGTAGAAATGAAGGGGGAACAGGGAAAAGGGAGGCATCTATAAAAATGAGTAAGAACTGGAGAAGGAAATGGCAACCTACTCCAGTGTTCTTGCTTGGAGGATCCCAGGGATGCGGGAGCCTGGTGGGCTGCCGTCTATCGGGTCGCACAGAGTTGGACACGACTGAATCGACTTAGCAGCAGCAGTGGCTATATAACATCCAGCTGAAGACTAGCAGAGGGGTACTCTTTCTGCCCCCTTCTGATGCCTATGTCAGAAGCTTTCTCTGTCTTCTTTATACTTTAATAAAACTTTATTACACACACACACACAAAATGAGTAAGACCAATTTATGCTAGCATCATTTCAAGATGTCTTAAAACAGGTAAGTATTTTTAAAAGTAAAGGGACATAAGTGTGGGATATTACAAAGTCAGGTTAAAAGAACACATTTGAGCTATAATTCTCTCTAGCTTAAGACTACTCTGTAAGCTCCTTGAAGGGCAAAAACTATTATCTCTATTTGAGAAGAAGGGTTGCAAAACATTTTCTGTTTGGGACCAAACTGTAAATACTTTAGGCTCTTTGGGCCATGTGGTCTCCGTTGCACCTACTCAACCCTGCCACTGTTGCACAAAAGCAACCACAGATAATATGAAGAGGAATGAGCATGGCTCTGGGGCAATAAAAATTTACAAAAAAGAGGAAGGCCACACTTAGCCCTTGGGTTATTATTTGCTAACTCCTCTGCCAGAACACTGCTAATTAGTATCCAAAGTAGATTCTAATTACCAGACAGGTAACAACCTTTCCAATTTCCTATTGATGGGTGGGGCTGTGCTCCCTCCCTGTTGTTTGACCTGAGGCCAAACTATGGTGGAGATAACGAAGATAACCCTGACCTCCTTCAAAAGGTCCCCTGCTGCACTGCTGTACTCAGTACGTCCAACTCTGCAGATCACCACCAATCCAGCCTCTGCAGAGACTCCTGGACACTTACATGCAAGTCTGGGTCAGTCTCTTATGGGGTCACTGCTCCTTTCCCCTGGATCCTGGTGCGCACAAGGTTTTGTGCAAACAACTTTGTTTGCCCAGTCCTGTTTTAAGTTCTGTAATCAAATCCCACTGGTCCCCAAAGTCAAAATCCCTGGGGCTTCTCATTCCCTTTGCCAGATCCCCAGGTTGGGCAATCTGTTGTGGATCCTAGAACTTTCTTAACAGTGAGAGAATTTCTTTGGTGTAATTGTTCTGCAGTTTGTGGGGCGTCTGCTCAGTGGCTCTACGGTGGGGTTAATGGCGACCTCCTCCAAGAGGGCTTATGCCACAGGCTGTGTGACCTAGGTCTGCGGCACGCAGAGCCCCTGCCCCTGCAGCAGGCCACTGCTGACCCGTACCTCCACAGGAGACACTCAAACACCCAAGGGCAGGTCTGGCTCAGTCTCTGTGGGGTCTCTGGATCCTGGTGCGCACAAGGTTTTGTTTGAGCCTTCCGAGCGTCTCCAGTGAGTATGGAGTTTGCTTCTAAACATGATTTCACCCTTTCTACCGTCTTGTTGGGGCGTTTCCTTTGCCCTTGGACATGGGTATCCTTTTTTGGTGGGATCCAACATTCTCCTGTCGATGGATGTTCAGCAGCGAGTTGTAATTTTGGAGTTCTCGTGGAGAAGATGAGCGGATGTCCTTCTACTTTGCCATCTTTACTGAGCATGGCCCCACCCATCAGAACAAGACCCAGTTTGCCCCACAGTCAGTTTCTCCCATCAGGAAGCTTCTAAAAGTCTCTTATCCTTATCCATCAGAGCGCAGGCACCCACAATGAAAACCATAATCACAGAAAACTAATCAAACTGATCACATGGACCACAGCCTTGTCTAACTCAATGAAACTATGAGCTATGCTGTATAGGGCCACCCAAGATGGACAGTTCATAATGGAGGGTCCTGACAAAACGTGGTCCACTGGAAAAGGGAATGGCAAACCACTTCAGTATTCTTGCCTTGAGAACCCCATGAACAGTATTAAAAGGCAAAAAGATATGATACTGAAAGATATGATACTGATCTCCCTAGGTCGGCAGGTGCCCAATATGCTACTGCAAATCAGTGGAGAAATAACTCCAGAAAGAATGAAGGGATGGAGCCAAAGCAAAAACAACACCCAGTTGTGAATGGGACTGGTGATGGAAGCAGGGTTCGATGTTGTAAAGAGCAATACTGCATAGGAACCTGGAATGTTAGGTCCATGAATCAAGGTAAATTGGAAGTGGTCAAACAGGAGATGGCAAGAGTGAACATCAACATTTTAGGAATCAGTGAACTAAAATGGACTGGAATGGGAGAATTTAATTCAGATGACCATTATATCTACTACTATGGGCAAGAAACCCTTAGAAGAAATGGAGTAGCCCTCGTAGTCAACAAGAGAGTCTGAAATGCAGTATTTGGGTACAATCTCAAAAACAACAGAATGAACTCTATTCGTTTCCGAAGCAAACCATTCAATTTCATAATAATCAAAGTCTATGCCCCAACCAGTAATGCTGAAGAAGCTGAAGCTGAACAGTTCTATGAAGACCTACAAGGCCTTCTAGAACTAACACCCAAAAAAGATGTCCTTTTCATCACAGGGGACTGGAATGCAAAAGTAGAAAGTCAAGAGATACCCAGAGTAACAGGCAAAAATTTGGCCTTGGAGTACAAAATGAAGCAGGGCAAAGGCTAACAGTCTTGCCAAGACAATGCACTGGTCAAAGCAAACACCCTCTTCCAACAACACAAGAGAAGATTCTACACATGGACATCACGAGATGGCCAACATTGAAATCAGATTGATTGTATTCTTTGCAGCCAAAGATGGAGCTCTATACAGTCAGCAAAAAGAAGACCGGGAGCTGACTGTGGCTCAGATCATGTGCTCCTTATTGCCAAATTCAGACTTAAATTGAAAAAAGTAGGGAAAACCACTAGAGCATTCATGTATGACCTAAATCAAATCCCTTATGATTATACAGTGGAAGTGAGAAATAAGATTCAAGGGATTAAGTCTGAAAGACAGAGTGCCTGAAGAACTACGGATGGAGGTTTGTGACATTGTATAGGAGGCAGGGATCAAGACCATCCCCAAGAAAAAGAAATGTTAAAAGAGAAAACAGTTGTCTGAGGAGGCTTTACAAATAGCTGAAAAAAGAAGAGAAGCTAAAGGCAAAGGAAAAAAGGAAAGATATACCCATTGAATGCAGAGAACAGCAAGGAGAGATAAAGCCTTCCTCAGTGATCAATGTAAAGAAAGAGAGGAAAACAATAGAATGGGAAAGACTAGAGAGCTCGTCAAGAAAATTAGAGATATCAAGGGAACACTGCATGCAAAGATGGGCACAATTAAGAACAGAAATGGTATGGACCTAACAGAAACAGAAGATATTAAGAAGAGATGGCAAGAATACACAGAACTATTAAAAAAAGATCTCATGACCCCAGATAACCACGATGGTGTGATCACTCACCTAGAGCCAGACATCCTGGAATGCGAAGTCAAGTGGGCCTTAGGAAGCTTCACTACGAACAAAGCTAGTGGAGATGGAATCCCAGGTGAGCTATTTCAAATCCTAAAAGATGATGCTGTTAAAGTGCTGTACTCAATATGCCAGCAAATTTGGAAAACTCCGCAGTGGCCACAGGACTGGAAAAGGTCCGTTTTCATTCCAATCCCAAAGAAAGGCAATGCCAAAGAATGTTCAAACTACCACATAATTGCACTCATCTTACACACTAGCAAAATAATTCTCAAAATTCTTTAAGCCAGGCTTCAATAGTACATGAACCATGTACTATTTTCCAGATGTTTAAGCTGGATTTAGAAAAGGCAAAGGAAGCAGAGATCAAATTGCCAACATCCACTGGATCACAGAAAAAGCAATGGAGTTTGACAAAAACATCTACTTCTGCTTTATTGACTATGCCAAAGCCTTTGACTGTGTGGATCACAACAAATTGTGAAAAATTCTTCAAGAGATGGGAATACCAGACCACCTAACCTGTTCCTGAGAAATCTGTATGCAGGTCGAGATGCAACTGTTAGAACCAGACATGGAACAAGAGACTGGTTCCAAATTGGGAAAGGAGTTATGTCAAGGCTGTATATTGTCACCCTGCTTATTTAACTTCCATGCAGAGTACATCATGCGAAATGCCGGGCTAGATGAAGCACAAGTGGGAATCAAGATTGCTGGGAGAAATATCAATAATCTCAGATATGGAGATGAAACCACCCTATGGCAGAAGGCAGGGAAGAACTAAAGAGCCTCTTGATGAAAGTAAGAGGAGAGTGAAAAACCTGGGTTAAAACTCAACATTCAGAAAACTAAGATCATGGCAACCGGTCCCATCACTTCATGGCAAATAGATGGGGAAACAATGGAAACAGTGGCAGACTTTTATTTTGGGGGGCTCCAAAAATCACTGCAGATGGTGACTGCAGCCATGAAATTAAAAGACGCTTGCTCTTTGGAAGAAAATTTATGGCCAACCTAGACACCATATTAAACAGCAGAGACATTACTTTGCCAACAAAGGTCCATCATAGTCCAAAGCTATGGTTTTTCCCAGTAGTCATGTATGGATGTGAGAGTTGGACTGTATAGAAGCTGAGTGCCGAAGAATTGATGCTTTTGAACTGCGGTGTTGGAGAAGACTCTTGAAAGTCCCTTAGACTACAAGGAGATGAAACCATTTAATCCTAAAGGAAATCAGTCCTGAATATTCATTGGAAGGACTGATGTTGAAGCTAAAACTCCAATACTTTGGCCACCTGATGGCAAGAACTGACTCACTGGAAAAGACCCTCATGCTGATAAAGACTGAAGGCAGGAGAAAGGGATGACAGAGGATGAGATGGTTATATGGCATCACTGACTCAAGGGACATGAGTTTGAGCAAGCTCCAGGAGTTGATAGACAGGGAAGCCAGTCCAAGGGGTCACAACAAGTTGGACATGACTGAGCGATTGAACTGAACAACCATTTTGCCAATATATTAACCTGCAGTAAGCCACATGTTCAATAACTGAGCTTGCTTAAAATACTATACTTTATAGTTCAAGTATATAAAAGACTTATATGAACTTAAGACTGACTAATCCTGCTGATATAAGCCAAAATATCAGACATAATAGAAATAAATGACTTCAATTATCTAGATGGTCAAGGATATTTTAGAAGGAAAATGATCATTAATGGTAGCCTTCTTAAATGCTTGAGACTTCTCCTGACTACAATTTTGCAATTTGTAAGACAGCATACCATACCTGTTTGATGGGCTCTGCAATTAAACACCCAACTACTTTCTTTTCATCAGAGATAAAGAGCAAGGTTTTGGTTTTGTTTGGATATTTGGGAACAACTTGCTGGAAGCCCAATTCATTATCAACAAGTTCCTGGACATCTTCAACCTAATGATGTCAAAAACCGAAAGAGATAAATTTGTTTTTAAAAATAGAATATATATATATATATATATTTACACACAAAAGTATGCTTATCAGTTTAACCTCTTTAGTCTCTATTTCTTAAATTTTCACAACCCCCAAATTATTCCACTACTGAGGAATGTTTCTGCCACTTCGGAAACAGGGTTTTAAGAAACTATTTTAAACATCACTTTCAGCACCCTTGAGTGGAACAGGGAGTAGGAAGATTCTGTTTCAGCTTTATCCCTTGTCTACTGGGGCGAAACATCCAGCCCGAGAAACAAAGGCAATACCAACCTAAGAATTAGACCCTGGAGCTGTTAATTTCTCAACCTTATAAAGTTTATTTTTCACAAATGGAAGATGTAGGCAAGCAATACAATATGGACTCTTAATCTGTTTTCTTTAATCTCTTTTTGACACACCTTTACTTGTTTTGTAAGTTTAATTTTGTATGAACTACTTTGAAAGTCATCCTAACACCTGTACCAATGTACAGTGATTATCTATAAACAAAGGTGTTTTATATAATACTTCAATATAGGTCGATTTTTTGGTGGAGAATGGGGAGAGTAGAAGGAAAACAAAGACTGAAAAACTAATATTGTAAAGCAACTATACTTCAATTTAAAAAGAAAAACTAATGTTTCATACCTTTCTGATAGCATAACTCGGGTCACGTGGCAGGACCAACACAATTTTCCCATCCCAAAACTCTGCTACAACACGTTCTTTTTTCCAGCCCTGCCAAAGGGGGGAAGAAAATCACATTTTGATCTAAAGTGGAAAAAAAATTAAATAATGTGGTCTGGAGAAGACAAAAAAGATGAACAAATGAATGATATAAAAAAGATAAAATTCAACTATGTGAATGTGGCAAAGGAAATAAAAGATGACTGAAACAAAGCTCCTGTCTTCAAGGGGCTGACATACTGTTGGGAGACAAATAATCTATTATAAAAGAAAGTGAAAGTTGCTCAGTCATGTCCGACTCTGAGACCCCATAGTCCATGGAATTCTCTAGGCCAGAATACTGGAGTGGGTAGCCTTTCCTTCCTCCAGGGGATCTTCCCAATCCAGGGATCAAACCCAGGTCTCCCGCATTGCAGGCAGATTCTTTACCAGCTGAGCCACAAGGGAAGCCCGTTATAAAACAAGACGAAGTCAAATAAGAGCCCCTTGTAGGAATACAGAGAAAAAAAACCATGAATTAGCAGTGTGAAAGTGGGGGAGGGGCAGGATAAGAAGAATTTTAATAAATCAGGCTAAAAATATTATGAAGGCATGAATTACAGCAATAAAAACATGAAAAACGGGGATGCATTTGAGTAGCAGGTACAATCATAAAGATAAGGCCAACAACACGCTGTATATGGAGTAGGAAGGTATTTCATGAAGGTGCTTCATGAAGAGTAAAGAAATACCCTGGAGGAGTCAAAGAAAGCCGTTTTTCTAAGGTTATCTAGAAAGAAGAAACTGGAGTGAGAAAAGGGGAAACTCCTCAAGTCTTTGAGTTTTCTACCATGACTGCTCATCTCTGCTCCAAAAGCTAGAGGTAAGGATGCACGGTGTTCATTCAACCAAGAACAGTAACTTCTCTTATATTAGCACATGAAGTTTGAAATGGCACATCTATTAAAACTAAAATACCATCAGTCTCAAATATTAAACACACAACAAAATTACAGATGATAAAATATTTCTGGATATGTAAACCTTTCTATATTTAGGCAAAAGGAATGTCTCTTTTAAAGCATTTTCACTTTTAGAACAAATGGAAACAACCTTTTTTTTTTTTTTATACTTACTGTATATTTGATTCCCTCCACAAATCGGTGGTGATGCTGAACATGCTGCAGTTCATCCTCGGGGTTGGAAGCAGCGTAGATCATGCCACAGGACTTACACATGGTGGCTCCGAAATGTTTCTGACCTGCATCCTACAATTGGAAGAGGGAAAATAGCCCATCTAAACACATCACAGATAGCTCTACATTTAGTTCATGTAAATTTGTCCATTCATTCAAATTTGTCCTTATTTTTCTTTTATGCTGGTATAGGTGAAACATAAATGAAAGTCTGGTTACTCTTTCTCTCTACCCATCAACAAAATAGAATAAGAAGAGCCTAACATGCCATCGTGATAAAAGTGAAATTGCCTCTTTGAATGGACAGCAGAAAAAAAACACACCAAGATTCTTTAGCTGGACCCATAGTTCTAAGAAGGAATAAGATGAAATCATAAATATTATAGCTAAGATGAAAAATGCAACATCCTTACTAAGCTCTTATATGAGAGGCCTAAAAAAGCCTTATTTCAAAGAAGCAGAGCAAAATTTCAGGACTTATATAGCATTAGATAGCATTTTTTCCTTAAATGGTTAGGAAAAATTAATTTAAATTAAATATTAAATAAATTAAATTAACATATTAATAAAATTAAAAAATAAATATTAAAATTCTTTTCCCCAAGAGTTGATGAAAATTAAGTACAATGCATAGTAAAAGTTCAAGAAAAGCATTGATAAATTAATAGAGAATTCAGGGATATTCAGTGTCAAGGCTTATTAATTCCTATTCTGTCTCAAGGCACTGCTTAAGGCTACTGATAACACCAAATTTTGAACTGTCTATATAGGTGTTTGCAAATTTTCTGCCAAGGGCCAGATAGTAAACATTTTAGGCTTTGCAGGCCACATATATTCTTCTCCTTTTCTTCCCAACCTTTTAAGAATATAAATGCTATTAGCTCAAAGGCCATGGTCCAACTTTGGCCCACAGGTATCATACGCCAAACCCATATCTAATGCAGTGTAGCTCTTCTCGTTAAGTCTTTTTGATTCCGAGACAACTCATTCATCAACATTCTACTAAACTGCCAGCACTCCCCAACACTATCTGTTCAAAAATATCCTTGACTAGCTTT
The DNA here is from genome assembly GCF_029378745.1 of Bos indicus. NCBI lineage: Eukaryota > Metazoa > Chordata > Mammalia > Artiodactyla > Bovidae > Bos > Bos indicus. The sequence goes on from NC_091767.1 coordinate 10,849,152, forward strand.
AAATGCTGCCACAACAGCAAAGGTAGCATTTACAAACTCAGAACATCTGTAACTCCTGGTAACTAGGCTAAGACCACACGTCAGACTTCAGGTTCTATACATGAGACCCACGTACAGGAGGAGCTTTGTTTTAAATTTACTCACAATGATGAGCTGGTCTTTTGTTTCTTTGTTTGAATCTCTGGTATTAGTACTCTTCTGTATGTTGACTTGTTTTAAGAAGTTAGTAGATGTGGTGGATCCCACAGAAGACTGTTCTTCAACTAGAGATCTTGAAATAGAAAGGTGGTAATTGTTATTTAATAATTTTAACACGTTTGATAAATTATAATGAAAAGAAAACATATGTAGATAACATTTGCAGAGGACTTTGCAATTTTTAGTGCTTTCTATCAGAAATAACTTGAAGTAATAGGGCTAGAAACAATGAGAAGCCTGAGGCCCACTCAGACAGGATCGGTAGTCAACTCAAGATAAAGTAACTAGGGAAGAATGATGGAAAGACTCAAATTCCTGTCTTCTAACTCCAAGTTCAAAGGATTTCATCTATAGTATCAGATGCATATGGGTTTCCTAGGTGGCTCACAGGTAAAGAATCCACCTGCTAAGCAGGAGATGCAGGTTTGATCCCTGGGTCAGGAAGATCCTCTGAAGAAGGAAATGGCAACCCACTCCAGTATTACCTGGGAAATCCGATGGACAGAGGAGCCTGGGGGCTACAGTTCATGGGGTCACAAAGCATCAGACATGACTTACTGATTAAACAACAACAAATCAGATGCATATACATAGGATTTTTTCATAAGTTGATGTCACCTTTAAAAATTAATCTTTTCTTGCTTTTTAAATCTTAAGACAATATTTACCCATGCAGGCATAAAGATATTCATGGAATGCCACAGCAAATAAGTAAACACTATACTGGATCTCACAGACCCACAGGAAGTCAGTCACCAGCAACCAGCATATTACAATCCAACAACTTTTTACTGGGGCATGGGGAAGTGAGTGAGCTGCTGCAGTTGCTGCTAAGTCGATTCAGTCGTATTCGACTCTGTGCGACCCCACAGACGGCAGCCCACCAGGCTCCCCCGTCCCTGGGATTCTCCAAGCAAGAACACTGGAGTGGGTTGCCATTTCCTTCTCCAATGCATGAAAGTGAAAATTGAAAGTGAAGTCGCTCAGTCGTGTCCGACTCTTAGCGACCCCACGGACTGCAGCCTACCAGGCTCCTCCGTCCATGGGATTTTCCAGGCAAGAGTACTAGAGTGGGATGCCATTGCCGTCTCCGGAGTGAGTGAACTAATACACACCTAAAACAGCACCCTGCTGCTGGTGCTACTAGGTCGCTTCAGTCATGTCCGACTCTGTGCGACCCCATAGACGGCAGCCCACCAGGCTTCCCTGTCCCTGGGATTCTCCAGGCAAGAACACTGGAGTGGGTTGCCATTTCCTTCTCCAATGCATGAAAGTGAAAAGTGAAAGGGAAGTCGCTCAGTCGTGTCCGACTCTTCGCAACCCCATGGACTGTAGCCTACCAGGCTCCTCTGTCCATGGGATTCTCCAGGCAAGAGTACTGGAGTGGGGTGCCATTGCCTTCTCTGCACCCTACTAGTCTCAAATTCTTAGACAAAAAACAATTTAGCTGGATAGATGTTGAGGCAATCTTTTCCCTTTAGGAGACAATGCTGGGGCTGGCTTATAGAGGTTGCAAACTGGAGCCTATAGGCCAAATCCAGCTACCAGATATTCTGATTGGCTCACACAGAGTTTGGATTAGCTACGAATATTTTAAAATCTAGAGATTTCACTTAAAAATGTGTATTTCCAATATTGCAAGAGACACTGGAAGATCATTAGACTTGTTCACCAAGGAATCTAAGAGTTGGAGCCACTGGCACAGGCTCTTTTAGATGGAGTGTGCTTCTCCAGTTGGCTGCAGTCTCTGTAGGCACTAAGTTTATAACCCTTGCCTTACAATGAAATGACTTTCTTCCAAGGATCAAAGAAATAGAAATCTCTAGAGTAGAGGCAAGGGGGTGTGGGTGGGGGAACAAGTACCCAAAGCAAGAAGTTCAAACAGAAACTCACATTGATAAATAAAAAAAAAAAACTGGAAAAATACCCTATGTAATGCTTTATGCTAACCCAATCTGTCCTCTTATCATCTGACTAGAAAATAGCTTTTATAATGACTTGACAAACCTATGGTGAGAAATATATTTCACATCATGACCAATGCAGATACACATACATAACTGGGAAAAAAGATTCACTAAATACACTTACTATGTGAGAGATGTATTATTCCATTAAGGAAAAAATGCTAGATGTGATGCCCTTAAATTTTTATTGATGTGACAAACTATCAATACTAATAATACCAACAATATAAAAAACACTTATCTAGGTCACTGACTCCTCTATGCCTTATACAACCTTTGCTAAGTAACTCAGCACTTCCCATCCTTGCAGGCATTTTTACTTCTAGCCTAGCAATGTTAACACTTTATTATACACATTTGTTTAAATGTCTGTCCTCTTCTAACCATGACTTCCTTGACAGCAGAGCCATGTTGTACTTATCTTCACATCTCTAAAATTCAGTGTAGTTCAACATCACACAGTATTGTATAAATGTTCGCCAACTGTAAGAGTACAAACCCAGACAATCTGTGATCTACCTAAAGTAAAAGTCAGAGTAAGCCACAGGAAACTGATGATATCTGACTTTTTGGGTCCTACCTAATGAGCAAATTTCAAATGCTTCAACCAAGTCTCCTAACATCTCCCTGTGCTAGGTTAGTTTACACACTGTTAGCTGATTGTGATAGGTTTTTATCCTCAATAAATAGAAGACAGATGAGAAAAGGGAAAGGTGAAAGAAATTAGGAATATGGTCTCTGAAGGGGAAAAGCTACCCACCCGACCAATCTCCAAGACAATTTATGGTGAGATGCCCTAAGAGCAGGAAAACTTTAGTAGGAAGTTCCCTGCTCATTATCTTCAGACATTTATCATCAAACAGGGAAAAAAGAAACAAAGCTGCTTACTGAGCAGCTCCCTAGAGAAGGAAATGGCAACCCACTCCAGGACTCTTGACTGGAGAATCCCATGGACAGAGGAGCCTGGTGGGCTATAGCCCATACGGTCTCAAAGAGTCGGACACAACTGAAGTGACTTAATACTGCCTAGTGAGGTGTTCAAACTGTTAAGAAACTTCGTTCTCAGAGCTTTTTTGCATATACTTATAAGCACCCATGCCTCCCCCAGTTCCAGTTTTAGTTTTGAGCAGGATAGTGTGTAGCTTCAGCTGGAAATTATAACAGCATTGAGTTGCTGCAAGTTACTTATTCCTCTGGCCAGTCTCCTCATCTGTAAAATGGGGTAATAATGGTATCCACACCATGAGATGCCAAGTGCCCATTAAACATGAACTATTATCAGTATGTTATCACACAAAGGAGGCAATACAGCCTAATGGGCTTTGATTAATCATGGATTCTAGTCCTGGCTTTGTCATCTAAGAGCTGTGCAACTGTGGCTGAATTACAAGGTTTTCTCTGCTGCAAATGGTAATAATGATATCAAGCTTCTGGGTTGTTGTGGGGATAAGTGAAAGAGTGAATATAAATTATTATGGGTCAGGTATTATACAAAAATTGAAGAAATTACTGTTATTCCAGCCCATAAAGGTCTTTTCCTTCTCTTAATTCTTCAAGTTCTTATGAAGTTTCTATGAGAGGGTCTAATTTCATCTCCTATTCTAAATATTTCAATGGGGAAGAGAAAAATGCTCTCCAAATTAAATAGTATATGAAAAAAAGAGAGATCCAATGAACTCATAATTAAACCTTGAACATTAAAATAAGAGCAACCCTTACCTTTTTGTGTTGACTGAAGACATAGTGAAGATGGGATAGACAATGGACTCAGGAGAAACTGGTAAGGGAAAAAAGTGAACAATAATTTGTATCCCAGAATAAACTTAAAGCTTTAAAGCATAAGATTTTCAAGATTAATAAAACAAAAATACTCACAATACTTGATTTTAAGACTAACAGTAATTAAGACAGTACGGTATTGACAAACAGATCAATGTAACAAAATAGAGCCCCAAAACACCCACCACCTATGCACGTATAGTCAACTGATTTTTAACCAAGAAGCATAAGTTAATTCAATGGCAAAAAGATAGCCATCAAATTATGCTGGAACAATTTGACATCCATATACAAAAATATGACAAAACTCACATAAATTTAACTCAAAATGGATCACAGATCTAAATGCAAAATGTAAAACTATAAAACTTCTAGAAGAAAATTCCACATGAACCTGGGTTTGACAATAAGTTTTTATGTACATCACCAAAAGTACTCCAGTAGCAATAGGCACATCAAGTCCAGAACCTGGTTTCCAAATAATATTCCCCAACAGAAGGGACCATGGTTCCTTGGAGAAATGGCTGAGTCTAGGACTAGGTTAGGGAAAATCCAAGAGGAGCCTATAGCCTTTTGTAGTGCCAGAAAGTAATAAGTAAGTGCTCAAAAAGCAAAAGAAGGGGACATGTCAAAGAGAACTGACCCAATGGTCAAAGCTGGAACAATATGAATGACAGAATAAATCATGTAGTATTAGACTTTAATCCCAAATATAAAATATTCATGAGTGCATACCGGTGAATATTCAGGAGTCTATTTATTTACTTACAAATTGAGTACATAAATGGGAGAGAAGAGATAACTCTTCCTAACAGAAGGATTCCAAATAATATATGTGAAAATTTCCCCCTCCAGGAGATGAAGCTTAATCCCCATCCCTCCCTGAAAGGGTAGGCTAGACTTAACGACTTACTTCCAAAGAACAGAGTTTGGCAAAGGAAAAAGGGTAACTTTTACAGTGGAGAAATTGGGCAAACCTGACCAACCAAGTGATAGAAATTAAGTTAACATCATCTATAATGTCATTTGGACATCGCACCCAAAGTGGTGAGAATGGCATTCACCTCAGTGGCATTCTTCCTCCAAACCTATAACCCTGGTCTAACGATGAGAAAAACATCAGACAAACCCAGGTGCAGGAACATCCTATAATATAACTGGCCAGTACTCCTCAAGAATGTCAAGGTCATGAAAACAAAGAAAAGACTAAGAAAATCTCACAGACAAGAGGAGACTATGGAGACTCGGCAACTAAATACAATGTGATGCCTAGGCTGGGTCCTACAACAAAAAGGGGATGTTAATGAAAAAAATCAGTCAATTCCAGATATAGCTTAGAGCTTATTTAATAATACACCAGTAATTAGTTTCTTAGTTTTGACAAAAGTATAATAGTCGTACAAGATGGTAACACCACCTTACCTGTCTCTGAGAAACCTACAGGTCAAGAAGCAACCAACAGTTAGAACAGGACATGGAACAAAGGACTTGTTCAAAATTGGGAAAGGAGTATGACAAGGCTGTGTACTGTCACACTACTTATTTAACTTCTGTGCAGAGTACATCATGTAAAATGCTGGGCTGGATGAATCACAAGCTGGAATCAAGACTGCCAGGAGAAATATCAACAACCTCAGATATGCAGATAATACCACTCCAATGGCAGAAAGTGTAGAAGAACAAACAAGCCTCTTGATGAGGGTCAAAGAGGAGAGTGAAAAAGCTGGCTTAACACTCAACATTAAAAAACTAAGATCACGGCATCTGGTCTCATCAGATAAATAAAAAGAGGAAATAGTAGAAGCAGTGACAGATGTTATTTTATTGGGTTCCAAAATCACTACAGATGATGACTGCAGCCATGAAATTAAAAGACACTTGCTCCTTGGAAGGAGAGCTATGACTAAACTAGACAGTGAATTAAAAAGCAGAGACATCACTTTGCCAACAAAGGTCTGTTTGGTTAAAAATATTGTTTTTTCCAGTAGTCATGTATGAATGTGAGAGCTGGACCATAAAGAAGGCTGAGCACTAAAGAACTGATACTTTCGAAGACTCTTGAGAGTCCCTATGATTGCAAAGGGATCAAGCCAGTCAATCCTAAAGTAAATCAACCCTGAATATTCATTGGAAGGACTGATGCTGAAGCTCCAATACTTTGGCCACCTGATGCAAAGAACAGACTCACTGGAAAATAAGACCCTGATGCTGGGAAAGACTGAGGACAGGAGAAGGGGAGACAGAGGATGAGATGGTTGAATGGCATCACTGACTCAATGGACATGAGTTTGAGCAAACTCCAAGAGACAGTGAAGGAAAGGGAAGCCTGGAGTGTTGCACTCCATGGGGTCCCAAAAGAGTTGGACCTGACTTAGTGACTGAACAACAACAATAGGGTAAAGGGGGTAAGACAGGTACAACTTCTCTGTAAATCTAAAATTACTACAAAATGAAAAGCTTATTTAAAAAAAGAAAAGAAGTGGGAGTTCCCTGGTGGTCCAGTGGTTACGATTCAGTGCTTTCATTCCCATGGCCTGAGTTCATTCCCTGGGTCCAACCTCTTACTTGAGAGATCTCTTCCCTAGATCACACTTAATCACTGGCAGACCCAGACAAAACCCAAAACTCCTGATGCCAAATCCAGTGCCCTCTTATGGCTTAGTGAATTCTGCTTACAATTGGGCTTTGATCACAGATATATATATTTTTCACTCCCTCCTATCATTTGGGGTAAAAGCATAGGTATGATGAGAACACCTGGCTCTAGATAGCTTAAGTAACTGGGCCATATCTCACAGACCAATTAATCAGAGTATTTTGTCTTAAGTTCTCCCATAAATTCTCCTTGTCTCCTCCTCAAAATGCACTGCACTGCTTATCATAGAAAACAGTGTTACCGAGAGCAACACAAAGTCACGGATACTGAATATTTTAAAAAGCCAAAATAGTATTGTATATAATTTCATATTGACACATGTAATGAAGCATTATTACATGAAAAAAACTCATTTTGAGAAGAAAAGTTCTCTTACTTACCTGCTTTGTTCTCACTGAAAGACTCCTCTGAAGGACAACTTTTATTTTCATCAGTTTTACATTTCCTTGAAGAAATGACTCCATCTGATGCATCCTGAAAATAATGAGTAAAATTAAAGAAACCTATAATTCTTAATCATCACACATTTAGCCAATGAATCCCGAGATTCGTTTCTAAAACAAAATATGTATTTTCATCATGAATTACATTTCATAATGACTTTAAATCCTCAATTTTCAGCTTGTTTTAAGGAAAATTTCCTCTGTATTTACTAAATGTAATACTTTTAAAGTAAAGTATTACATTTATATAGAGTGTGCATATTTAAGTTTATACTTTGTCATCCTGTCAAAAATGTATTATTTCCTGATAAAGATGACAGAATGAAAATCATAGAACAACCTGTCTACAAAAATAAATTGAACAACAGAAAAATCAGTAAAAATGGCAAAAATTTCCCTAGGAGCTGCCAAACTGAAAAGAGCCAACCCTTTGTCACAAGCTTTAAAAACAGGGAGCAAAGGAGAGAAAAACATCCTGGAGTAGTTGGAGAGGCTTCTAACTCCCACTTTTTGGATAGTAGCAGGGAGGTGGGAAAAACAAAGGAGAAAAACTTGTTACAAATTTCAGTAAACACTACTTATTGATGAGACTTAAGAGAACATACAGCTTGGGGGAAAAGGAAAAAACTTTTGATTAAAGAACTCCTATTCAAAATCATAACTATCTCAGAAGAACGGGGGACAGGCCATCAGTTTGCCATTTCTCAAGGCTCCACAGAGTTGGGAAAAGGTTATGCACGCTCTAATGAAAACAGGATTTACCCTTAGCTGTGCTGTGCTTGGTTACTCAGTCCTGTTGGACTCTTTGCAACCCCATGGACTGTAGCCTGCCAGGCTCCTCTGTCCTTGGGATTCTCTAGGCAGGAATACTGGAGTGGGTTGCCATACCATCCTCCAGGGGATCTTCTCAACCCAGGGATCAAATCCATGTCTCTTATGTCTCCTGCACTAGCAGCAGGGTTCTTTACTGCTAGTGCCACCTGGGAAGCCCCTAAAAACACTAACTATCAAATAAAAGTTTCTCTGAACCACAGTCACGAAGGAACTTAAATAGCTACCTCCATAATACCAAAACCATATTACCAAAAAAATGATGGTAGGCTTCATTAAGCCAAAAAAGGGAGGAAAATCCTATTTTTCTACTCTGCCTCAAAATTCTTTATAATTATGATAGTATATGGCTTCATAAAAGCAGTCCTCCAGACTGTAAACAAAATTTTGTTCCCGTATGACAGTAATCTCAGGGAACAAAGTATCAGGCTACCACTTGACAGGTCTTCATTTCCTTCCACTAAATCAATGTATGGAAACATATCTAGATCAGACCAGTTTTGCTGCTAATTTTACTTACTTTGTAAACATTTAAGTTTGCAGTTACCACTGTCAATGTTTTTTCCTGTCTATCAAGTATTACCAAGTATATTGCTAAATGGAACATGGTCTTGCTTGCCTAAGCCATAAGAGCAATTCTACTAATTATTTATACTGTTTCTGACAAAAAAAAAAAAAACACACAACTGTATCTTGACAGGGGTTTTAGTTACATGGTATGTGAGTTTATCAAAATTCAGACTATATATCTGCACAATTCACTGTATATAGATACATGTCAATTAAAAAAAATAAGGGGCACCACTCAAGCTAAAATTAATTCTCAATCCATGTGTGTATATTGGGGGGGGAGGGTCTTCTGCATTTCTCATCTTATTAGCCTTCTCCATGTCTATTTGATAATGAAGAGACAGTCTTGTTAAAACGACATGATGATTTCTCAGCAACCTTTCTTTCTTTTCTGAGCTTCATTTTAAGGGACTAGCTACACACACACATACATACTTACCTACCTACATACATATAGATATGGTTTTCCCTGGTAGCTCAGTCAGCAAAGAATCTGCCTGCAATGGAGGAGACAGGGGTTCGATCCCTGGGTTGGGGAGATTCCTTGGAGAAGGAAATGGCAACCCACTCTAGAATTCTTGCCTGGGAAACACCATGGATGGAAGAGCCTGGCAGGCTACAGTCCCATGGGGTCACAAGAGTCAGACATGACTTAGCAACTAAACCACCACCACCACCATATACAGAGAGAGCCAACTTAGTTTTAGAAGCTATGAATTTCCATTTACCTTTATTAATTTCTCTTCACTTTTACTTCTTTCACTCAGCAGCTCAACGTTCAGTTCTTTTTCTACTAATACACACTTTGGCGCTTGCCTTGTCTCAAACCTTCTTTCATTGACAGTCTCTCCATCAGACTCTTCAATAACTTCTGATTTATTTTTCTGGGTGAGTCCCAGTAACAGCTTATCTTCCAGGGATGATTTTCTCAATGAGGGCTTTTTCCTACTAACAAAAAAAGCTGCTCCACCCTGGAGGGTAACTTGTGGTTTGACCTTCTGGCTTAGAACTCGAGGAGCATTCAGATTATTTTCAGCTGAGTAACAATTATTCTCCACAGTTGGCTTATAGGTCACTCGGTACTGCTTGGAATTTTTAGAATTCTTTGATACAGGCTTGATGCATTTATATCCCACTTGACACTTAGCAGTTAAACTCTTCTGTGGTTTTTTGTTCATCTTCTTGGAGCAGACTGGTTTTCCTTGCATTTTTTCTGTCATATAGGAATACGATTTATCCTCATTATTAGTTTTTAGACCAATGGATCTACTCTCTTTTATCAGCTTTCTCTCCAATGGATTGAGGTACCACTTATCTTTGTTGTAAAAGGATACAACAGACACAGCAGATTTAAATGGTGAACCTTTATTTGCAGATGGCAATCCATTTTTAGTTGTTCTGAGTGGACTTGAAATCAAATGGCCTTGTTGAGAGCAATGAATCTTTCCTTCATTTTTATCACTGGTTTGGCAAATGTGCTTTTTATTAGGTAATGGAAATACATTTTCAGTGAAGTCCAAAATTAATTTCTTTGATGGAATATCTGATAATGGGCTATGAAAGGAAACAGTCCATTGATAGTTATTTTGGTTCAGTTTTTATGTCAATTTACTACTAAGCAATAAACAACTTCACCTGGAAGGCATATTAAAAATATATCTCCAAAAGCATCTATCGACATACACTATTAGATTAGCAGTAGGAATTCTCAAATTCTGTCTTTACGAAGTATTTGAGTATTTTTCAAAACTAAGACCCCAATAATGTTTGTGAAAACACTTTACAAAGAAGCTTTGAGAAATGTGTGTGTGTGTATGAGTGTTTTAAAACCTATTTCTAAGTTTTGGCCATATACTCTGAAACAAGTTCCCTAAAATGATTAACTATACACAATAAACTGACCACTTAGGGCCTGTAATTTATATCTCTGGTATAACATACACAGAGTACACAACTTTCTAGGATTGCTGTGTATAATAGGATGATCACCTATTATATGCAAAACAGCATGTTAAATATTACATGAGAGAGCAGAAAGAAGCAAGGTAATAAAAGATCTGACACATATTTCCAAGGTAACAGGTAACATAGGTAACAGCCCTTTTTCTGATTCCCTCCAAAGGCACTAAAGAATTAATTATAAAAGCTTATATTATTTCCAGACTAGAATTAGAATATAAAGTATTACTGTAACTACAAGGAGTAGGAAATGAAAGAATGGAAATATTTAGACATAGAAGAGAAGATAAAAAAAATTTAAGATGGTAGATTTTTTTAAGAATTTCCACTCAGGATGAGACTTACATGTCCTGGCTCAAAGAGCACTGCTTCCTTTTTGTTGGCGTTAAAGTTGACATCCTAACTCCTAAAAGCAACAGAACAATAACCAAATAAATCCAATGTGTATAAAAATTGCTATATCAAAACTATGATTTATAATACTGAAACAGTTCTCAGATGGGTGATGGTCCATTAAGATAAAAAAAAAGTGTTTTGTTTTGTTTTTTTTAAAGCAAATTACTTTGATAAAGGTTTAAAGCATGAAGGGAAAAAAAAACAAAAACAAAACACTACCTCACAAAGAAAGTGAAGTCTCTCAGTAGTGTCCAACTCTTTGCGACCACATGGACTGTAGCCTACCAGGTTCCTCCATCCATGGGATTTTCCAGGCAAGAATACTGGAGTGGGTTGCCATTTCCTTCTCCAGGAGATCTTCCCCACCCAGGGATTGAAACCGGGTCTCCGGCACTGTAGGCAGACGCTTTACCGTCTGAGCCACCAGGGAAGCCCCTCCACTAATTAAGCAGAGACAGTACAATTTAATTTAAGAAGAAACAGTACAAATTTCAAGCTGGAAAATGGTCCTACCAAAGAGGAAGGATTTTACCCCATTTCAGGACACACTTTCCAGACTAAAACAGCCTGATGAATTCATCTCAAGTTTAATCACTCTATATCCTGGGCAGCTGTCCTTCCCATAGCCCTCACCACCCGCCTCCCCCCAAATCCCAACAGCCCTCCTGCTGTTAGATGCTCTAGCCCTAGGCTTCCAATCCACCCTGCACTTCCTTGGTATCCATTTTGCGTATTTTCTCTTCTCGTCTTTGGCTTGACGGTCTTTCCCTACAGGCTGCAGGTACAATGAAGGCAGAGACCATCTCTAACTTTTTCATCAGAAGCCAGCAAGAAAACAGGGAAGCATAATTCTCTCACATTTTATTAGCTGAGGAGCCGCTTGTTTTCTTATTTACAAAATACTCTGACCTCCTAAAGGCTGCGAGTAATAAACACAATGACGCATGTTACCTCTCGAGCAGATGGTATGTTGCTCAATAAATTTTCCCTTCCCCTTCCTTTCGGATCAAGTGTATTTTTAATACACAAGCATAACTTTCAAGTTATACAGAAAGACCTGAGTCTCTGGAAATTCGTGTCGAGCTGCAGCTTTAAAGATCTTTCTGAGGCTGAATAAGGAAAGACAGGAGAGAAAAGCGACCCTGTCCCCACACGCTGTCAGGGCAAAAGGGCGAGAAAACTCAGCGTCAGAAAGATGGAAACCAGTAGACCTGGAAGCGCGTACACCAGCTCCTCGCTCTGGTCTCCAGCCTAGAACGCGCCAAGCACCGAGCAAAAGCTCTCTTCCTTTGACATTCATCCCCACGTTCCACAGAACCTCCTGATCCCCTGGTTCTTCCACATCACGCCTCGGCCCCACGCAGCACTTACCTGGTAGCACCTCAGACAGGCGACCTCTCCTCAGCCGAGCCCGTGGTCCCCCACTGTATTCAAATTCTCGCGCGCCAGTCCAGGCGGAAACCGCTGCGTTCCGATTCGCCGCTTCCCAGCTTCTCCAAGGGCAGGCTCGACGATTGGTTGTGCACCAGCGCTTGCCCCGCCTCGCAGGAGGTGGTCTCCAAGAGTCTCCCGCCCTTGCAAGACTGAAACCTCTCCCCTGGTGGAAACCACGTCTTCCAGAACCCCTTGGGCAGCGCCGGGCTCCTGTCGGGAGGCCTTACCTAGGTGCATTCTGGGAGTTGTAGTTTTCCGCAGAATGAAGGCGTTCTCTGGTACTGGACATATTGAGGTCACTTGCTGTAAGATTTTTTTTTTTAATAGCAGCCTAAGCTTACTCCTTGGAAGGAAAGTTTTGACCAACCTAGATAGCATATTCAAAAGCAGAGACATTACTTTGCCAACAAAGGTCCGTCTAGTCAAGGCTATGGTTTTTCCTGTGGTCATGTATGGATGTGAGAGTTGGACTGTGAAGAAGACTGAGCACCGAAGAATTGATGCTTTTGAACTGTGGTGTTGGAGAAGACTCTTGAGAGTCCCTTGGACTGCAAGGAGATCCAACCAGTCCGTTCTGAAGGAGATCAGCCCTGGCATTTCTTTAGAAGGAATGATGCTAAAGCTGAAACTCCAGTACTTTGGCCACCTCATGTGAAGAGTTGACTCATTGGAAAAGACTCTGATGCTGGGAGGGATTGGGGACAGGAGGAGAAGGGGACGACAGAGGATGAGATGGCTGGATGGCATCACTGACTCGATGGACCTGAGTCTGAGTGAACTCCAGGAGTTGGTGATGGACAGGGAGGCCTGGTGTGCTGCGATTCATTGGGTCGCAAAGAGTCGGACACGACTGAGCGACTAAACTGAACTGAAGATTCTCAAGTTACTTTTCACATTTGAAGCTATAATGTTGGCGATCAGTCGCTAAGTCGTATCCGACTCTTGGAACCCGATGGACTGTAGCCTGCCAGGCTCCTCTGTCCATGGGATTCTCCAGGCAAGAATACTGGAGTGGCTTGTCATTTCCTTCTCCAGGGGATCTTCCCGACCCAGGAATCCAACCAGGTCTCCTTCATTGCAGGCAGATTCTTTACCGACTGAGCTACGGTTACTTTTTTTTTTTTTTTCCCCTAGTGGTGTTAGGGGAGAAGGCAATGGCGCCCCACTCCAGTATTCTTGCCTGGAAAATCCCATGGACGGAGGAGCCTGGAAGGCTGCAGTCCATGGGGTCGCTGAGGGTCGGACACGACTGGGCAACTTCACTTTCACGCATCGGAGAAGGAAATCGCAACCCACTCCAGTGTTCTTGCCTGGAGAATCCCAGGGACCGGGGAGCCTGGTGGGCTGCCGTCTATGGGGTTGCACAGAGTCGCACACGACTGAGGTGACTTAGCAGCAGCAGCAGCAGCAGCAGCAGCAGCAGCAGCAGCAGCAGTGATGTTAGGTGAAGCAATTAAAAATTTTTTTTTCAAGTTAAATAAAAAATTAAATCACGGCAGTAACATCGACATGCCAGGTATTCATGTTTTAGTATTTTATTTCATTCACCACAGCCTATGGGATATGTACCATCATTCCCATTTTATAGAGAATAAAACTGAGGGCCTGAAAACAATTATTATTCATAGGACAGTGTAGATTCTTCCTTTGGAAAGCCCAAAAGTTCCTAAAGTACTCGTTTGTTATTAGCTACGTTATTTTGTGTACCACCTCCTAGTACACTCTCTGGCACATTTCTTAGTTCTAAAAAATTCAGTTAAGTGATGCGCTTAACTTCACATAAGAAGATAATAGAAATAATCAGGTTAAAGCGAAATGCTGATGGGAACTGAGTCAGATCATTCCCACTTTACAGCCGGAAGATGTGAGGTTCCCTCAGCCTCCTAGGTAACAGATGGCAGATCTTGGATTTACAGGTGGAACAGTACGAGTCCAAACGCAGAGAGGCATACTGCCTCCGGTGAAACTATCTTTAATTCTGGAGTGTTCACCACGTCCTAAACCTTTTATACCTATTAACTTACTTACCCTTGGCAAAATAACCTGTTTATTAACCGCTCCATTCATACTCATTTTGCAGCTAAGTGCAGCAACCGAAAGTGCCCAACAAGTGATGGAGCTAGAATGAAAATAGTGGAGGAATTTGGGTTCATTTAAAATTTAATGAGCTTCTATACTAAGTTCCAAGTACCGTGATTAGTTCAGTGAAAGCGTAGCCGTGAAGAAGGCACAAGGTTTCTACTTTCGGGGAGGCCAGATGCGGGTGAAAAGCGGCAAATGAAACCAACCTGATAGCCCACAGGGTGGAGGTTCTAAAAATAAAGCCAGGCAGTGGCATTTCTCTCTTAAGATAGTTCCCCGCATCGTTTTCCACCCACCAATGCTCCTGCCTCCATCCTCTTCCCTTTGACCCCCAAATAAATTGAGTTCCGAGGGCGCCGACACCGCCTCCTCAGCAGAATTGGAGATGGCGCCGGCGACAGGCGTTATGACGCGACCCGACGTCAGCCGGAAGTGCGTGGAGCAGTTCCGGGGAACGCGGCCTCCGCGCTTCCGGTATCCTGAGCTTCCAAGTTTGAGTACTGCTGCTGGGCGCTATAGTTGTCCCACCGCCGCTGGCATCATGGTGTTCTACTTCACCAGTAGTAGCGGTGAGTGGTTGCCGAGACCTTCCGGGTCCCTATCTTGACTGTGGGGCTCCGAAGCCGGACCTCGAGGCCACCGCTAGCCTGGTCCTTAAGTGCCTTCTCGGCAGTGAGTGCCTCTTCCCTCGTCCCGATGGTCTCTCCACCGTGTCCGTCCCAGTCCTCCTAGTGTGCCTCCTCGTCAGTGCCTGGTTTGGGGGGAGGGAGCGTAGAGGGTCCATCCCCAGTGCTCTCTTTGCCTCCGGTCGGTTTCCCTTTTCCCTTCAGAAAGACCTGTCGCTGCCTGAAATCAGGCAGTTTGTGGACTTACTCACACTACCATCGTGAAGTCTTCTCTTCCCCACCCACCCCCGTAACATTTAATCTTGCTGCTCTCTGGTAAGAAAGGAGACACCTGCCAACAACTCTGCCTTACAGAAAGGGCGCCTTACCCTTCCAGGAAAGGGTTATTGGGTTTGGATGCTACCGAAAGACTCTGGAGTGGCGAGACATACACTCATTGGGCAGAGTTAATGTCCCAGATTTTGAAAAGTGACATGATAGTTTCTGATTTGTCTTTGGCAGGCAAGAAAAGGGTGTGTTTAGTCCCCAGGAACTGCGGTGTCTTCGTTTCTCTATTTATATTTTTCTCTTTGCCTTAAATCAACCCCCTAGCTAGCTGCTCCTCCCCAGAGACAGCCCTCGCCTATCTTTTCCAAATGCCTTTCTTTCCTTGTTCCCACCCCAGGATTGCTTAGGTATATCTCTTGGGGGAATCCCCTTAACACAATGTATACGTTCAGCATTGCACTTAACATATGATGTTAAACTTTTGTCTGCTTGAGATAGAGTGTCAGCCCGTTGAAGGCAGGTACAGGCTCTCCTTGTTCCGCTAGCATAGTGCCTGGCTCTTAATAGGAACTCAATAAATACTTACTGAATAAATGAATGCTATTTTTTGACTTCTGGCACACTCTATTCTATTGCTACTCTCTGCCTACTTGTTAAAGGTGAAATTTAAGTGAAACTAGCAATAGTGGTTATGTGGGTTTGAACAGGGTGGCACTTGCTCTTTAGAGATGAGCAAGTTGAAGCCCAGGAAAGTTGTAACTCACAGAGCCCTCCTCTGCTACTCCGTCACACTGTCACATCTCATTTTTCTCACTAGTTTAGGCTTCCACAGTGTGCTATAAGCCATTTCTCTGTTTCCGTGGACTTAGTTTTTTCTTATCCATATTATTAAAATTACTAGAAACAAAATTCAAACTAGCCTGAAAAATCATTCTAAGCTCCTAATTGCATTTTTATCTGCTGTCTGTCCTGTTCTGCCCCTCTGTCATAATATAACAGAAGCATCTTTTTGTAGCTTCTCCACTCACAAGAGTCCTTGACAACATAGTTATCCATACAAGTCCAACAATGGAATGACAAATATAGGCAGGGCATGTTGTTGTCCTTCTTTAGTTGCTAACTCCTGTCTGACTCTTTGAGACTCTGTGGACTGTAGCCTGCCAGGCTCTTCTTCCCAGGCAAGAATACTGGGGTCAGTTGCCATTTCCTTCTCCAGGGGATCTTCACTGACCCAGGGGTCAATGTCTCCTGCATTGCACGCAGGTTCTTTACTGAGCCACCTGGGAAGCCCGAGGCAAGGCATATAGGTACTAAATGTATTTTACACAGGCTACGTTATTCTCCTTAAAGCAATTCTAAATTCTTTGAGTGCCAGTCATATATATGGAGATGCCCCTAATAGAGTAGAGGGCTTCAGTTGATTTGTGGGTCATTTTTTTCTCATTGGCTTCCATTGCAGCATCAGAACTGCTTCCTGTCGGAAAAATATTTGGCCTCTTAGGTCTAATAAATCTACAATTGTGCAGCTTTTAAAATTGCAGAGTAATATAGTAGTAAAATTTTTTACATATTCCAGTATGGAAAACAATTTGAACATACAGAATCTTCAGGAAATGACTTCAGATAGATAGATAGATAAGCTTTTCAACCAACTGATGGTTTACTGCAATAAAACCCCCCTTTAAAAAAAAAAAAGTGGGCTGGAAATCGCAGTAGAAAATTTTTGCCTTCTCTTTTAAAATTAGTATCTCTGATTAAAATCTGCTTATTCTTTCATGCTCCCATAATAGATTAAGAAAACAATAACCTTGCTGTATTTTCAGTGTCAAATTCAAGACCCTCTGATTTATGGATTCCTCCACATTAGTGCATTAAGCATGTTAAGTTCACATATGTTTTTAGTACCTTTTACCAGTGTCCTTCTCAATATAGACGGTTCTGTAAATTATGAAATTATCACAACACCTCAAAAGTTGGGTTGATTGCTACACCTGAGTCAGGAGTCTTCAAGACAACTAGTTCTCTTACTAATCACATTATTTGGGTGAGAGTTACAAGAGTACTAGAATAATTCAGTTTACTCTTCCTTTATCCCTCTAACGTGGAAAGGGAAAGTTGCTCAGTCATGTCTGACTCTTTGTGACCCCGTGGACTATACAGCCCATGAAATTCTCCAGGCCAGAATACTGGAGTGGGTAGCCTTTCCCTTCTTCGGGGGATCTTCCCAACCCAGGGATTGAACCCAGGTCTCTCACATTACAAGCAGATTCTTTACCAGCTAAGCCACAAGAGAAGCCCAAGAATACTGGTAGCCTATCCCTTCTCCAGGAGGTCTTCCCAACCCAGGAATCGAACAGGGGTCTCCTGCACTACAGGTGGATTCTTTACCAACTGAGCTATCAGGGAAGCCACGGAGGAGAGCTTAATTCAGACTTCTTACTCAGAAGTCATGCTTCTTTTTTAAAAAATTTTATTTTCTATTTTGACATTTCAGTCTTTCGGAAAAGTCACAGGAATATTAAAAGATTTCCTTTATAGCCTTCTCTCAGATTCCCCAAATTCTAACATTTTTACCACATATGCCTTATCTCCTTTTCCCTTCTTCTTTTTCCACGTTTTCCATCTCCCTTTGCCCCACTCTGTCTCTCTGCACACACACAAACACACTCACAGGTGTTTTTTTTTTTTTCCTGAACCATCTGTAAGTTGTGTCTTACCCCTAAATACCTCAGGGTATTTTTCTTAAAATCAAGAATATTCTGGTATCAGAAGGCATTGTTCACTATCCAAATTAGGAAATTAACATTGCAGTGATACTATTACCTAGTCAGCAACTTATATCCAGTTTTCATCAGAGTCCTAGTAATGAACTTATCACAAAAGAAACCTGCAAATCAATTGTTGCATTCTGTTGTCATTCATTGCTCTCTGGAGTCTTCTGATCTGGAGCAATTGTTCAGTCTTTGTCTCTCATGACACTGTCTGTTGAAAAATTATTCTGTAGAATGCCCCTCAGTTTGGGGTTGTAGCAGTTATGTTATTAACCACCTCATTTTATAGGTCCGCCATCCATTATCTGTCATTCTCTTGGCAGAAGCTTAGCTAGCTTGCCCTGCAGAGACAGCTTTGTTTACTTCAATCATTTAAAAAAAAAAACACACCTTTTTTTCTGATTACAAAAACCATCTATATATTTTGTAAGCAAGTAGGTAAGGTCACTGTTAACAGTTAAATATATATGTATCCTTCCATAGTATAAAGAAAATGGGTGTGTGTATTAGAAACATAGGTAAGCATGTTTATATGTACAATTATTATTTTTTTTTACATATTGAATCTTACTGTTTATAGATAACACAGAAATACTGTTCTGCTAGTTATTCACCTACTTTTTATTTTTAATGGATCCATGGCATTTTGTTTATGTGTTCTATATTCTTAATTAACGCCTGTTCAGTTTGTATGAAGAGCTTCATTGCTTGGTGAAGTGTTAATCAGTGGGGTATGTACTCTTGGTGGTGACATTATAGGATCAAAAGGGTGTACAAATATAATAGCGCCCCAAGTGAACATCTGAAACACTTTTTAGTTGTCCTGCAGTTGGTATTTGTCCAAAGCTGTGCAAAGGGCTTATCAGGATAATATAATACTTAATTATAGACAGATCTGTCAACTAGTCAATACAAACATTCTCTCCTTTCAGACTTCTCTCAACTACTTCCAAGTACTTATGGATGGTAGTCATCATAACTGCTCACTAAAGGAATTGGGAGTCTTCTGTTCCCAAGAAGGGCAACTATGCTTGATCATTTAAGGAGCTTTTCATTTGGAAAGTACAGGCAACCCTGAATTTACGAATCTACAAATGAAAGAGTTCAGAGGTCCACTTAATAGAGTAGTTCCAGCTCTGGAGCGACAACCAGCAGACCACCTAGCCCAACCTTAACACCTGTCAGCCAGGCTTTGTAGACAGAGACCCAGTGGCTGTTAATTCAGGAGTCTAGATCCAAATGGGGTCTAACAGATTTTGGTAGACTAGCTCAGAAACTCAGGACCCCGTTAGGATTTCAAAACCTAACTGATGGCAGATGGAGGAGCCCACAGCAAAACACACTAGCTCAGGAAAGCCAATGTCATTTCTAAGGTAAGCCATACCCGGAATATCCAGTTTGATTTAGGGTAGGAGCTAACACTGATTTCACATTAGAAATCGCTATAAAAAGAGATCTTTAAAAAAAAAAAAAACCAATCCCCAGAGATTTGGATTTGGTTGGTCTTAAGTGGAGCTGGAGCAAAATTAGGTGATTCTATAAACAGGGTTCAGTGTCACTGCTGAGAAGAAGCTTGAGAGCCATGTTGCCCCTGAATGTGGTAGGGAGCCAGGTGTGATTTGCAGCACCCCTGGAATGCAACTAAATCAAATCATGGAAGATAAACCTTACCTAGGTATTGGAACCTATTTTTAAATGGTTGAGGTGATGAATTTGGGTGGTTTTTTGGAAAAAAAAAGTACATATATATATATATATTTTGAAGAAGCAAAAGTAGATGATGGAACTAGAATTGCATTGTGCTACCTCCCTGAGAAAGTAGGAAAGCAGCCATTTTTAAGAGGATTGGTCAACGTTTTACAGATTGTCAGTATTTTAGACTTTGTGAGCCACATACGGTCTCTCTAGCTTATTCTTCTTCATTTTGCTTCTTTCAACCCTTTAAAAATGTAAGAATCATTATGAGCTCAAGGGCTGTCCAAAAACAAGGCTGGATTTGGCCTACCAGCCATGTTTTGCCAACCCATCATAAGCATTTGTCCCTTGTTTTTCCCACCAAATAGGTGTGTCTGTAATGATGTTATCTAACTATGTCTTATTTTTGTTTTGTCTTAGTTAACTCGTCTGCTTACACTATTTACATGGGAAAGGATAAATATGAAAGTAAGTTTTCAAAAGCATTTGATTTTAAAATTTCCAGCAGGTAAGTGTTAATTGCCTATTCTCTCCATGGTTTGTTGGATGAGTTTTTAGTTAACTACTATAACCCATTAGAAGGAATTCCAAATGATTAATTTTCTTATAATGTAGTTGTATCAAGTGATAATTGAGAGAATTAGACCATTTGTTGCTGATTAGGAACTTACATAGTTTTGTGGTATCATTTGATTTATGGGTGATAGGAATCAGAAGTTAACCTTTGCTAGTTTTCATCAAATAAAAATAATCTGTGGCTTAGACTTTTGCAAAGATCCTTTTCTGTACATTTTTACCTCATTTGAGAAACATATCTTGGTTTTTTTGAGGCAGAAGATGGTTCTTTTTGAGTTGAAATGTGAACAGTGTTTTGAAGCTTTCTTGACCACTCTCACACATATATCTATATCTTTTTATATATATATACACACACACAGACACATCTATCACATAAAATGTATATAACATTATAATTATGATGATGTGGTAGTTATATAACAATATAATTATAAATCAGATCTATACAACTGTTTTGAACTCTGCTATAATCATAAGCAGACTCAGTGTAAGCAAGACTATCACATCCTAGCCAAGAGAAAAAAACCGTATAGCATAACTCATTTTTAAACAGTTTTTCCTTATAATGAATTTATGCCATTGACTCTGGGTGTGACTTAATGGAAAAGCAGTGTGCAGTGTATTAAAACTTGAGTTTTATATTTCTCCTTGTAATCCATGAATGTCCTGGGTAAATTTTCTCATAGCATCCTCCTGATGAACGTAACTGAGGATGCTGCTGATACCTCCCTGTATTACACTGAGCAATAAGGCACAGGTATATCTCCCGGAGTTTGCTGAAACTCATGTTCATTGAGTCGGTGATGCCATCCAACCATCTCATCCTCTGTTGCCCTCTTCTCCTCCTGCCCTCAAGCTTTCCCAGCATCAGGGTCTTTTCTGATAAGTTGACTCTTCACATCAGGTGGCCAGTGTATTGGAGCTTCAGCTTCAGCATCTGTCCTTCCAACAATTATTCAGGGTTGATTTCCTTTAGAATTGACTGGTTTGATCTCCTTGCAGTCCAAGGGACTCTGCAAGAGTCTTGTCCAGCACCACAGTTTGAAAGCATCGATTCTTCCGCACTCAGCCTTTATGGTCCAAGTCTCACATCTGTATGTGACTACTGGAAAAACCCTAGCTTTGATTATACAGACCTTTATTGGCAAAGTAATGTGTCTGCTTTTTAATATGCTAAGTTTGTCATAGTTTTTCTTCCAAGGAGCAAGCATCTTTTAATTTCATGACGGCAGTCACTGTCCACAGTGATTTTGGAGTCCAAGAAAATAATATCTGTTACTGTTTCCACCTTTTCCCCATCTGTTTGCCATGAAGGGGTGGGACCAGAATAGGGGTCAGTTTTTCTGTGAACCTAAAACTGCTCTGAAAAATAAAGTCTGTTAAACAAAAGCAATGCAAAATGAGATAATATTAACAGCAGACATACAGAGAGTAAATGTGATCAGGGAGAGCCAAGAAGGCTTCTTAGAGGAGTGGGTTAAACTGGACTGGCTAGATTGTGGAATCCTTTAAACCTCAGTTGTAGGAATTTCTTTCTATAGATATAAATCTAGATAGAGTTTACACCTCCGGATGTAAATTTAGATTCTACCCGGACCCCATTGGAGTGGTATTTCACTGTTGTTAAAGTATATGTAGGAAAAAAACCTGTCGTGTAGGACATTTTTTCCCCAGGTACTTTTAGAATCACGCACTCTCCTAGTCTGCTGTTAAAATGGTATCACGTTTTTCAGGTGCTATGTTCTCTACGGTGCCTAGCACATCACATTTACTTCTAATAGTCTTGCTGACTTCTGACAAAGGACTGGATGGTGACAAAGGACTGGATGGAACAACAAGGAATTTTAAGTTGGACAGTTTTCTTTCAGTAAAAAAAGCTTTCTGATGTGTTCTTTATTAGCCAGCAGGTGTCACCAGGGAGCCAGACATTGCCCAAATGAAAAGAAGTTTTTATAATTTCCTTTTTCTCATCTTTCTGATTATTTGTTGGAGGTTTGCTCAACTTTTTACTTGCACTTATAGAAAACTCTTCAGAAAACTCAAGGTGTATGCATTTGCTTAAAGTGCCCTCATCCGAGAGGGTACTCTAGCATCTTTTTGCTTTTCTGGACAATAAATACCTCATTCAAGTTAGGTAGATTATACTTGAGTACATTTTAAATCATCATATGTGAATCACTTTGTTTGCCTTTTTTTATCTTTTTATCTAATATCAATACCAAGTAATGCTTCTGTATTAAACACAGTTAGTTACTAATTATTGATATGATTCACTGGAGGTATATATTGAAATAAAATATACACACATGGGAATTCCCTGCCAGTCCATTGGTTAGGTCTCTGCACTTTCTGCTGTGACCCAGGGTTCAATCTCTGGTTGGGGAACTGAGATCCCACAAGCCATGTGGTATGGCTAAAAAAAAAAAAAAAAGCATACAGTTTAAACAAATACTTCACCTTTGTTCACTTCACCTTTTGAACAAATGCTTCATGATTGTAATTGTTCAATTGTAAAACCTGTTAAAAGTGTTTTTAAAAAAAGAAGGTTAAGTGAAATATGCTAAAGTTTACTGTAAGTTGGGAAGGGAAAAAAATACCAGTCTTTTCCACAAAACTTCTTCTCTCTCTTAATGAAGAAAAGAGTAATTCAAAAAGGCTTTGATGATGGAAAATTAAAAAAAATTTTTTGAACAGTTTTTGTTTTATTTAAAAATTATTTATTTTTTATTGAAGTATAGTTGATTTAAAATACTACTTAAGGGAATTCCCTGGCAGTCCAGGGTTAGGACTCAGCACTTTCATTGCCAGAGCCTGGGTTCAGTCGCTGGTTGGGGAACTAAGATCCTGAAAGCTGTATGGCATAGCCAAAAAAAAAAAGAACCAAAGAATAATTTTAAAACTGAATTAAAATTTTAAAAATAAATATTATATTAGTTTCATATGTACAACATAGTGATTAGGTATTTTTATAGATTGTACTCCATTTAAAGTTCTTACAAAGTAATAAAATTTAAAGTTATTACAGCTATATTTCTCTGTGCTGAACAGTATATCTTGTTGCTTATTTGTTTTTTCTTTGTTCTCTTCTGTCTCTGCAGATGAAGATCTGATAAAGTATGGCTGGCCTGAAGATATTTGGTAGGTAACAAATTTTGGTTCTGCTGTTTACAGATCGTTATTTACTTTCTGAGACTTGGCCAACCACCTGACTCCTGTGATTAAAACTACAACTCATGGTTTGCCATTTGTTTATGACTGTTCAGTGGTAAAAAGCTGACCACCAGCTCCCTTCACTTATAAGTACCACGTTAACTGGGAAGGAGGCCTCAGAGATGGACCTCAGGCCTGACTGAAAAGGTCTTCAGAACATAGGCTTACTTTTACTGCCTGTGTGTCTCCTCAGAGTAGGTGGCTGAGACCGCCACACTGAAGCCCCAGAGATCTCCAGATCTGTCACGCAAGAGATAAGAATGATTATATATGTTATGTAGTTACCTGCTGTAAGGTTTGGGGCAGACATACCTGCAGAGAAATGATTACATATTCAGATGCACTATGAGAGGCAATTCACAACAGCCTTTTACCTGACATTAAAAGAAAAAAAGTAAGTGGAAGAGAAATGTCCAACATTCAGCCTACATCTCCCGGAGTGCACTTACTGAACTGGTGTCTACAGATGCCTGATACCCATTTCAACACTCTGAATATTAATAATCTTGAGATTTAATGTCTTGTTGGAAGTGATTGACTAGTACTTCCAGAAGCTATTTGAGGTCTGGTGTGAGCTGGCATAGCCCTAAATTTCAAGACCTGTTCCAGTTCATAAACCATTAATCCTGGAAACATTCTGAGGCATACAAAAAATGAATGAGTTAATCTGCATTCCAGGGCAGATTTTCAACCTGGGTCACCTTGACGTAGACTCTGGAACTGAACCTCTGGGAATGTCAACATCTGAGTTTATACTAGGAAACCTCCTATAGTGCTTGGAAGCAAAGAATTTTTCTAGGATTAAATGAGAATGGAACTAAACTCATTTTTTAAAGTCTTTATTGAATTTGTTGAAATACGGCTTCTGTTTTATGTTTCTGTTTTTTTTGGCCGTGAGGCATGTGGGATCTCAGCTCCCCAACCAGGAATCAAACCTGCACCCCCTGTATTGGAAGTGCAGAGTCTTACCACAGAAGTCCACCATGGAAGTCCCTAAATTCTTTTTAAACAAAGGAAAATAGAAAAAGTGTGTGTTTACTGCCTCCAGACTCCCTGCTACTGCTACTGCTAAGTCACTTCAGTCGTGTCTGACTCTGTGCGACCCCATAGACGGCAGCCCACCAGGCTCCCCCGTCCCTGGGATTCTCCAGGCAAGAAAGAGTAATATATCCAGAGACCCCACTTGAAGAAGTAAAATTACCCAACTTTGGGTGCTCTGCATCTCTACAGTCTCAGGTCAGGGATGCTCATATATTCAAGTTTCTAGTCTCTGTATTCAGTGATTAAGCAGGGAGAGGAAAGTAAGCAGAAGAGAGAACTAGGGAACTAGTGGGCATAATTTAAACTTGGAGTGAGCATTTGGGACGTTTGTTAAGGAAGCTTGCTCCAAATCGTTTACAGAGCTGACGTTTTTGTTTGTTTTACACTTCAACCAAAGCCCTGAATATCTGTACATTTCCCCTGTCCTTTGTAGAGGTGTACCTATAAGCCTGAAGTTCAGGTAGATCAGCAGTGGTATTGCTGTGTGTGTTTTAGTACTTTGCCTGCCTGTGTATGAACCCAGTATATATATATATGTTGAACTATATGTGTATTTCTACTGACAAAATTCCACATCAGGGACCTGTAAGGGAAGTGAGAATACAGTCAAGCTACTATGGGTATGTAGAAAAGAGTTGTTGTAAATAGAGAACTTTAAATTGGAATGGGAGAAGTTTTCTCAATTGAGCTTGCTTATGAATGGGGTATTTTTCTAACATCCTAAAACAGGGTAGTAAGATATAATTTCTAGATTTTCAAGAAGCTTATTTTCTGGCTGGACAGTGCCGAGCAGAAGAAAATCAGTAGGAATCTCTTACATGAGAATGCAAATGAATAAATGAACCTGAAGAAGGAAAATAAACCAAGATGTTATGTTCATTTCTGGCTGTCAGTATTTGTGAGGAGTAAAAGCTAGAGTCATCATAGACTGCCAAAAAATGTGTAAAACTTTTTTGTATTCAAAGTCACTAGCAAGATGCTTCACCTTTTTGAAGAGGGCATTACAAACAGCATAATCTTGACCTTTAAATAGAATCACACTGTCTACATCTTGGAGTGGGTATAAATGTGTAACCATTTTCAGTTCTAAAAAATTCTTTAATGCTAATAAATTATCTAGAGAAATATATAATGGGCTGTGATGTTGTTCCCTTAAAATTTTATTGAACATTCTTCAGTCTTGAAAGGACTAAGGAAGAGAAGACTGAAGTTAACAGAATCAGGAGTGACAGCTGTGTGTTACCATTGTTTGCTAGCATTCTGAAGTCATCTTTGGGTGTTGGGAAGAGAGATCCACCTCATTTGGTGATTTCTAAAGGTGAATAACTTAAAATCCCCAAATGTTGGGTTATGTGAAAAAAGGACATTTTAAAAAGATTTAATTAAATTAATGAAAGATAGAACCTTAATGAAAGGTAAATGCAGGACTTTGGGAGTAAGAGGGCTTTCTAATACTTTTAGGACAACATCATAAAGGGCAATCACCATGCTTTCCCAGGAATCGAGTGTTAGTGTCATTGTTAGATGTAAGGCTAAGTGAATTGGGTTTTGGAGTTTTTTTAGTTTTGTTTTTTCTTTTAAAATTAATTTTTACTGGAGTATAGTTGCTGGATGAATTGCTAGTCTGACCCCTAAAGGGTCCATTTACTGCTTCAGTCCTTACTTGACTCTTCTGTCTCTGATTGACATCCTCTTTGGATTGTTTTGCCATTGCTTGAAACTCAGGATGTCCTAAACCAGACCTGTCATCTTTCCCAGCTGGCTCCCTCTGCAGCTGTAAGATGTGTCTGTCAGTGGTCCTGCAGCTTTCCCAGGCTTGCAGCCCTGGAGTCTTGATGACTTCTTTCATTCCCTTCTCTTCCCTCCTCAAATTCCTTTCCCATGTTTGTATACATCCCATGCTTCAGCCTGGGACCCTCCAAATCTCAGTTCATCAGTGAATCCTTGGGTCACTGATAGCTCTTTCTCACTTGGTCACTGATAGCTCCTTCTCACCTGAAAAATCACACTTCCTGGGCATTTAATGTTCGTCACCTCCTGTACTCATTTTGGCACTTAGTCTTGCACAGCTGCAGAACTCTCCATGTTTTTCTCACCTCTCCCGGTTGAAAGTGAGCCCTTCGGAGGTGGTTGGCTGTGTTTTCTGCTCACCATGGTGCTCAGCATGCAGTAGGCAACTGAATTCACATTTTTGGCCTGGAGTGCTTTCAACACAGGTGGCATGAGGAGATGGGTGTCTTGTACCTCTTGCTAAAAGTGGTTTTCATTCTTTGTAGGTTTCATGTGGACAAACTCTCTTCGGCTCATGTGTACCTTCGATTGCATAAGGTAACTGGATTTAAACGTGGATTCAAAATTTTTTTCTTTAGTGATAAGCATCCTGTCTTGTCCTCTGTCCTTTTTTTTTTTTTTTTTTGAAAATAAATTGCTTAGAGTAATAAATATGTACAAAAGTCTACAAATTAGCTGATGAAGAGATGTCTTCCCCTCACCTAGGAAATCACTAAGGGCAAATCTGGTAACTTGAGGTTTGGAAGGGGAGCACAGCACATGTTTTCCAGCTAGAAGCACTGTCTCGTCCCGCCAGCTGAGGTGTGCTGTGTGTCACCTCTGCTCTCTCCCTGTCATTTCAGTTGACACTCCCGGACTTCCTGTCTTCTTCTGGGGAGATCACATTGTGGTTCCTCTTTCTCAGACTGGTGATTCTCCTGTCTCACCAAGGGCACATGTACCTGTTACCCGGGGCTTCTTCAGGAGGTTTAAAACAGCATTATCATAGTAAAGGGAAAAGATTCCATGTTCCCTAGTCACATAAAACTGTTTTTCTAATCTGTCTTTATATCCATGTATTTTGTATAGTTGAATCATAGGGTATAGATAATTGTTATGTGGAGTTGGTGATGGACAGGGAGGCCTGGCATGCTGTGATTCATGGGGTCACAAAGAGTCGGACACGACTGAGTGACTGAACTAAACTGAACTGATATTTATTTTGGGATGATTTTAGATTTATAGGAAAGTCGCAGAGGTAGTACGAGTTCCTGTACACGCCATGCCCAGTTTTCCCCACTGCTAACATCTTACATTACCATGGTAGGTTTGTCAGAACAACGGAGCCACGGGTGCAGCACTGGTCACTAACCTCTGGGCTCTGCTTCGATTTCTACAGTTTTTCCATTAATGTGCTTTTTCTGTTCCAGTATCTGGTCCAGGATCCCACACTGCATTTTAGTTGTCGCATCTGCCTAGTCTCTGGTCTGTGACAGCTTCTTACTCTTTCTCTTTTTGTCATGACCCTGACAGTTTGAGGAATACCGCTCAGGTAGTTTATGGAATGGCACTCAGTGTGGGTTTTTCTCATGACTAGACTGGAGTTACGGGTTTAGGGAAAAAGTAGCACAGAGGTGGAGTGCTCTTATCCCATCATGTCAGGGGTATGTCTATTCACAGGACTTAGCACTAATGTTGTTAACCTTGGTCTTCTGGCCAGGGTAATGGTTGCCGGGTTTTTTCACCAGAGAGTTGTATTTCTCCCCATTTTCATACTTTATTATTTGGAAGCAAGCCATAAGTCCATCCTGTACTCAAGCAGGGAGAGGATAGAACTAAGTCCCACGTCCTAGAGTAGGGAGTATTTGCATGTATTGTTTGGAATTCTTCTGTAAAGATTCGTCTCTTCTCCCCCATGTATTTAATGTATTCATTTACTTATATCAGTATGGACTGTGGCATTTTATGGCTAAAATCATCCCTGCTTTTTGACTCTTCCACCTCAGCTCCTGTGTTCCTCTGACATGCTCCTGTCGTTTTGGTTTTAGAGTCCTTCCTTACTTTCTGACTTTCCTAGATGCTCCAGGCTCATGTATTTTCCCTGCTCCAGCCCTAGAATCAGCCATTTCTCCAAAGAACCTTGGTTCCTTTTATTGAGAAATGGTATTTAGAAACCAAGACCTGGACTCTGGGAGTGCTCATTGCTACTGGAGTGTCATTGCTTCTAGGCCCTCTCATGTGACAGAGCTAGGAAATATGTGTATATATATATATTAATGGCACCCCACTCCAGTGTTCTTGCCTGGAGAATCCCAGGGACGGGGGAGCCTGGTGGGTTGCCGTCTGTGGGGTTGCACAGAGTCGGACATGACTGAAGCGACTTAGCAGCAGCATATATATTAACCCATGTTAGTAATTTGTGTAAATAATTGTTTCTGTACCTACAGTAAGCGAAACATGAGCTCCTACTGATGTCTCTGGTGAATCCATTACTGTGGGGGCCTTTCTCACCTTCCTTCCTTGCTCATCTGTTATTACTTCATTCTTAGACAATGGGAAAGGAGACCTGGCTCCCACCATCATTTGCTTATTTGAATCCAGTCTATGTGGAAGTGGTTTCAGATTTGGTGACCTGTATACCCATAAGAAACAACTTTGTCAACTAGAGTACAGTGTTTATGTGCAATTATTTTTGGTTCTGCCTTACAGTTTCCATTCAAAATGCTGTTTTTCAAAGTTACTTGTAAGCTGCTTTCTCTGCGATGCCTTGCAGTGACATTTGTCATGCACTTAGATTCTCTCGTCTCAGTCTGCATTCCTCCTTGGCATCCCCTCGTTGATTGTATTACGTGACCATGTTATTTTTATATTTATTGTTTTGACTGGCTGCTTCGAGTTGACAGTATGCCACAGTTAATTTGAAAGCTCCCTGTCAGAATATAAGTTGTTTACAGTATTCAGTATTATGAAACCCCAACAAGAAATGTTTTTTATGAACTATTTCCTTTTCTTCTTTTGATTTTTTTTAAGCGTATTATTGGGTCAAAAGATATAAACATTTTAGTAACTCCTTTTATGCCAGATTTCCCTTTGAAAATATTGTGCTTATTTAAAATGCTACCTGATATGTATAGGTTTTCCAAAAACGTTTTGGGGTTTTATAACTTAAGAGCAACCTTTTGACTATTTTTAATTAAAAAAAAATGATTTCATTATGCTGATAATATTTACTTCTCAGTGTACTAACAAGATAAAACATGCTACCCCACCTTTACTTATTCTGCTTGTGTTTTTGAGAACTGTATTGTAAAAAAGAAAAAAAAAAGTTTGTGAACTCTGTGCTGGAACAAAATTCTGAATTTTCCTAGGCAACTTCTTGCCATTCTGAAACTATTTTAAGTTTAGAGAAAATAAAGAATGGTGTTCCCAACTTTCCTTTTGGTTCAGATTAAGTTTTTTCCTTTGGATTCTGCTGTGTCAGAAAATGGAAATAATGGTGATAGTCCCAAGTTCACCTTACCACCAGTTAGTACTTGTCTGAACAGGAGTTCCATTTCATTTTCTTTTGGAATCCCTTAATTGTGCTCAATAAAAATCTGTGCTCCTAAAGGAACTTCTGCCTGGTTGATGTCCTGCAGTAAAGGCCATCAGTTCAGTTCAGTTGCTCAGTCATGTCCGACTCTTTGCGACCCCATGGACTGCAGCATGCCAGGCCTCCCTGTCTATCACCAACTCCCGGAGTGTACTCAAACTCATGTCCATTGAGTTGGTGATGCCATCCAACCATCTCATCCTCTGTCATCCCCTTCTCCTCCTGCCTTCAGTCTTTCCCAGCATCAGGGTCTGAGTTTCTGCTTCAGCATCAGTCCTTCCAATGAACATTCAGAACTGATTTCTTTCAGGATGGACTGGTTGGATCTCCTTGCAGTCCAAGGGACTCTCAAGAGTTTTCTCCAACACCACAGTTCAAAAGCATCAATTCTTCAGTGCTCAGCTTTCTTTATAGTCCAGCTCTCACATCCATACATGACTACTGGAAAAAGTAAAGGTTGTAGCCCTTTGTATTAATTAGTAGGTACCAAGTAAGCGTTGGAGATGCAGTGAGACTAAATAATTCAGAACCTAGACTCTGGAGCTGGACTGCTGGCTTCAAATCCTGGCTGTGCTCATACCAGCTGTGCACCTCTGAGCAAGTTATTCAGCTGTGCCAGTTTCCTCTGTAAAAGGGAGCTCACAGCCCCTGACTCACTGGGTCATTGTAAGGATTAAATGAGCTAGCATGACTGAAGTTTTGTGTTTTTTTTTTTTTTTTGCTGCACCATGCAAGATCTTAGTTCCCTGATCAGGGATCGAACCCTTGCTCCCTGCATTCAGAGCTCAGAGTCTTAACCACTGGACCACCAGGGAGGTCCCAACTAAAACATTTCTAATAGTGCCTGGCACTTGCTTAGTGCTATGTGTGTTTCTTCTTCTTTTTTTTTTTGTCAATTTCAGGTGAATTCAACCCAGGCTTTAAAGCTTATGGATATTCATCAAGTGTTTGGCTTTTTTTCTACGCTTCTTTGATTTTTTGAAAACCTATAGAAAAGTCTCACTTATCAAGAGGTTTCTTATCTCATTAACACAGATGGCACAAAGCCTACAGTCAAAATTCTGGCCTTTACCTTAGACTCCCCATGCGTTTTGTTTACTCTGACTTAATGCATAATACTAAGCCAAATGATTTTATTTTATTTGGTCTGCTCATATTATTAGAAATAGCAAAACAAGAAGAGGGGATTGCTTCAGGAATAGCAATAGCTTTAGGTAGTAAGAAGGACCATTGGTACATAACCTGATATTAAGGGCCAAGATAACATTTCCACAAAAACTCCATAAGCACCGTACTCTGGGGCCAGTTGTTAGAGCATGACTTTAATCCTGGGTTCATCCCTCAGCTCTGACATTCACAAGACATGGAGGATCTTGGCCCAGTTACTGAACCTCACTAAGTTTCATTTTTTCATTGGTAAGGTGAGCATAATGATACTATCCATTTCATATGTCTGTTTACTTAGTGCTCCTACCATTCAAAAAGTGAATATTCCTAAAGCGGTTCCTAATTTGTTCTTTATTATTCATTTGATGTGTTTAGTATAGGGTCAGTCAGCGTCTCTGAATGTTAGAAGCCCCTGACGGCATCACCATCACTATATTGTAGCCTAGTGTAGTGGTTGATATTCATGATGATGACATTGTGTTAATCAAGTTGGTAAATTCAGAATCCTGTATTTAAGTGAATAAGTCTATTCAGAGGATGAGATAGGGTTTAAGTAGTTACACTTAAATCACTTATTTTTTAGTCAAAATTTAGGTATTTGAGAGATTCCCATTTTGAAACATTAAGGGGAAAAAAAAATAGAACAAACTTAATTTTTCAAATAGGTAGATAAAACATTTCACACCTGGACAGAAGTGCTTCTGTAATCCCATGCCTAACAGCCAGTGCTGAGCTGATTTCCACTAGCTCTTGCCTTTGACATATTTTTGTTCTTTTGGAATGGTTTTGCTATTCAGCTTTGACTTTGATACTGTATCTGTAAAGTGAATGAATCGATATTTTTTTCTCCCTTACGGTGGAAGGTTATATGTAACACACCAGGAGCTTGGTTCCTGACTAAAGCTGAGGGTAGATGACCTACCAGATGATTTGAGACCCAAAACTGTAAGATGCCTCATGTGTGTGTGTGTGTTTTAGTCTCTCAGTCGTGTCTGACTCTTTGTGACTCCATGGACTGTAGTGCGCCAGGCTCCTCTGCCCATGGGATTCTTCAGGCAAGAATACTGGAGTGGGTTGCTATTCTCTTCTCCAGGGATCTTCCCAACCCAGGGATTGAACCCAGGTCTTCTGGATTGCAGGCAGGTTCTTTACTGTCTGAGCCATTGGGGAAGCCCTTGAGAGGGATGTCTCTTGAAAGGGAGGTTATAGGGACCTCAGCTAAGAAATCTTCCCATTCCAAAAACAGACACCACTTTTCCACAAGGTTTCTAAAATTATGAATGAGAAGAAAGAAGGAAAAAATTACTCAGACATAAAAACGCTTAATATTTTGGTGGTTTTATTTTCATACCCTGTTTTTTATTTACCTATTAAGTATTAGTATTTTCCATATTACTGCCTTTTCTTAAACATTTCCATAATTGACTTTATTTTCCAGTGTCTTGAAATACAGTTGAAGATCCCCTTGCTTTTAGTAAAATTGTGCCTAGTAAGGTAGCAAAGCCCTATAAAAGTGTTCCATTATTGCTCAGAAACAAGGTGGTGGGCCATTTGGTTTATTTTTGTGTTTCAGGGAGAGAAAATAGAAGATATTCCAAAGGAGGTGCTGATGGACTGTGCCCATCTTGTGAAGGCCAATAGCATTCAAGGTCAGTTTTCCTAGAGGTGTTTTCAGAACTCACACCACTTTGTGTCTGAAATGGATTACATCATAGAGAACATGTTACTGACTTTGGCTTGAGTCTGGAGAATAACATGTATATAATATGCCTTTCCCCTGTTTTGTTTTTTAAGATGGCAATCTCGCTACCTGTCAGAAAACTGAAGACTAATCTCATGGCCCATTTCAAGTCTTTTTTTTTTTTTTTTTTACCCTGTTTTCTTTCCCTTGAATAGAAACTTGTCTAGACTTGCCTACCCTTAAGATTATTTGTGAAAAGACTTTTGGAAATTAGGTTATATTAAAAGCCAGGCGACAGATGTGTCTCAGGTCTTTATTTGTAATGTTGTTGGATATCTTTATTTTCATTATTTGTTACTGTTTTCTTGGCCAAAAAGTTCTTTGGAGGTTTTCCATAAGGTGTTATAGAAAAATCCAAATGAACTTTTGACCAACCCAATACATTCTAGAATTCAAGTCTCCCATTTGCTCTTTCCTACTTTTTCTTTCTTCTCTCCTTACAGACTTTTTTCTCCCTATGAATTTTACAGATATCAAATACACTGATCTTGTCGTCTCCCAGAGAATTTTAAATAATTGGTCTGGGGTGATAGAATCAGTATTTTTATAGTGCTCTCCAGATGTTTCCAATGTGCAAAGAGTGTTGGGACAGTCCGCATCTGTGTTTTAAGTAGGACCTGTAATACTGGGCTTGGTGCCTGTTGGGTTCTACTGTACAGGATTTAATTTTTCAATGGTCACTGTAGGTCAAGAAGGGCAATTAATGGAGTGGAGGTGGCAGTTATAAAGGAGTGTAGGGAGATGGTGTTCTCCTGAGAATGATTGAGCTGATGGACTAGATTTTAGTTGTAGGACATGGACCTAAATAGGGTTGAGGTAAGTTTGGGTTCCTTTGAAGTTGAGGGCCGATCCAGAGGGAGGAGAAAAAATATGGTTTACATAGAAGATAAGCATGGGGCAGACACAGAGCTGACAGCAGGTCGCAGAGGTCGGTGATTACTGGAAAAGAGCTGGAAATGAGCCCCTCCCGTACCTTTTAGCCTGCGGATCTCACGCAGGCAGCTTTCCTGGGTCAGGGGCCTAGCCAAAGAAACCGGAAATCTTGTCCCACTCATTTTCAGCTCCATAAATCATTAAATTGTAATTCATTTTAGGACATTCCATTTTTATGAGTAGAACCAAGTTGCTAAGATTTCCAGGTAAGATCTCTGGTTACTGAAATAAAAATAATAAAAATTGAGACTGTCATCATCCTCTTGCCTTGTGTGTTCCAACCTCTTTCACGTATTCTTGTCCCCTTCCCACGCCTCTGGCTGGCAGAGGCAACTTTGTTAAAGGAGCCTTGGCCTTGTTATTCTTGGCCCAGCCTCTTTCTCCTTAATCCCTTTGTAGTTTACTAGTTCTAGAGAAAACAGAAAAGAGAAGTCATTGAATCACTGAATCGTTAGCCTCTCCTCTTCAGCCTTCCACAGGGATGGCTCACTTAGCAGAGGAAGGAGCTGAGCCCAGGCATCTCACTATCAGGAGTTAATAGCAGAGGATGCTGAGGAGTGAAGAAGATTGTCTTTGCTGTGGGATTTGCTGAGTGCACTCCATCTGTGTCACTTTGTCCTTAAAATATTTTCCTCCCTGGCTGACCACCTCCCATGCTCTTTGTCCTCATGGAATCTGGTCAGCCTCTTCTTTATTCACTTTATAATCTCTTGCCAGATTATACTGTCTGAAAGCCTGGACACTTTCCATGACACCCTACACCTTGTCCATACAGTTAAATCCAGACTTCCTAAGCTGGCATTTAAGCATCTCAGATCTGACCACAGACTCTGTTTCCCTTCGTATATTTCACACTCCAGCCAAAGCAAATATCTGCTGTTTTCTACCTTGTGCCTTTGCTTCTATTGTTCCCTCTGCCCTCAATGTTATACTCCTGCTCAGTCATCACATGTCTGGATCCAAGCTAAGGCTGAGGGTTGACACAGTAGTTATAATAGTAAGATCTGCTACTACTGCTGCTGCTTAAGTGTCTTCAGTCGTGTCTGACTCTGTGTGACCCCATAGACAGCAGCCCACTGGGCTCCCCCGTCCCTGGGATTCTCCAGGCAAGAACACTGGAGTGGGTTGCCATTTCCTTCTCCAATACATGAAAGTGAAAAGTGAAAGTGAAGTCGCTCAGTTGTGTCCGACTCTTAGTGACCCCATGGATTGCAGCCTACCAGGCTTCTCCATCTGTAGGATTTTCCAGGCAAGAGTACTGGAGTGGGGTACCATTGCCTTCTCCAGTAAGAGCTGCTAACATTGACTGTTAATTACATGCCTGGCACTGTGCCAGAAACATCACACATTATTCATTTGTCAACTCTACTGAATTAAGAACGTTATTTTCATTTTATAGATGAGGAAGCCAAGATTAAACCAATTAAGAAATAAGGAACTTAACCTCTCCTGTGGAATCTTTCCCTTTTTCCATCTTTGAGTGACCTCTGCCCTCCCTGAACTGCCTTAGCACTTTACCTGTATCTTTCCATATCACTTGACAACGTCTCATTTTACTTGAACTTATTTATCTGACTCAACAGAAATGAGTTCGAGCAAACTCCAGGAGATAGTGAAGGACAGGGAAACCTGGAGTGCTACCCTTCATGGAGTTGCAAAGAGTCGGACGCAACTTAGTGACTTAACAAAAAAAAAAAAAATGTATTTATCTGTCCTCTTTTAATCTTAGAGGACAGCATCCATTGTCTGAGCCATGTTTCTGTCTCCCACAGTGCCTTGCATGTGGAGATTTTTTTAAACTTAATTTTGAAGAAAATTTCAAACCTGCAGAAAAGTTGTAAGAAAAATACAGCTCTCATCTGCCTTTCATTTAGAGTCAAGAATTTTTCCGTATTTGTTTGCTCTTTCCCTATGATATACTCAATGGTTTTTTGTTCTTTTTTTTTAGCTGAACCATTTGAAAGAAAATCACAGCCATCACGACCATTCAGTGTGTCCTAAGGACACTGCCTAAAGTAACTGTGTTACAGTGTTAAAGTCAGGAAATGTAACGTGGGGAGAATACCGTTACCCACTTCTGTCACTTAATAGCATCTCTTTTTCCTCACCCAGGATCCTGTATTCTATTCACTTGGCATGTCTCTCTGGTCGCCTTTAATCTGGACACTTCTTTGTTTTCAGGACTTTGACACTTTTAGAGTGGAGGCCACTTTAGCCTCCTGATGCTTCCTGTTCAGTAGGATCAAATTTTCTGGCAGGAATACTAGGCAAGTGAAGCCTCCTGCATTACAGTCAGGAGGCACCTGCTGCCAGTTTGCCTTGTTTTTGGTGATGTTAACATTGATCGTTTAAATAGGGCTGTGTTCCCCAGATTTGCCCAATGTATGTGGTCATTGAATATAAACACTGACATGTATCACCATCAGATTCAGAAGGACCTCCGGGAGCACTGGACCAGTGATTAAACTGGGATTCTTGGAGCTGCCTGGGAGGCGGTTGGCGTGGAGGGGAGCATGAAGTGGGGGCGGTGAGGGCACAGGAGGCGTGAACAGGGCTCCTGCCACCCCTTTTATCCAGAGCATCTTTGCTTTGACTACTTTGACATGTTTTCTTTGGTGAAAGACGTTCCACTGCTAAAAGAAACAAACAACAGGAACGCTACTAACTGAGTCCAGCCTCCTCATATTTCAGACAAGATTCCAGGAGCCATGGGGACTTGCCCAAAGTGAACCAGCTGGTTTGTGGTATGCCGGGTAGGATTCTGTCTCCTGAGTTCCTTTATCTTGCTGCTTAATCTTCATTAGGTCAAGGGCTCCTTTGAGAATCTGAGAAAACCTGTTTGGTCCTTTTCTCTTTAAAAACACATACAGTAAATGTTGTTCAACTTTAGAAAGCCTCAGAGTCCCTGAAGCTGATCTCTAGACCCCTGCTTTCCATTGGAATACTTTAGCTTGAATTATTTGTGGCCTTGACCATTTGTCTTTGTAGGGGGCTTCTTTTTTAAAAAGACAAAATATTTTGTGGTTTGAAACACTCCGTGGCCTGTTCATTCTCAGCCTTTTCCCCTGTCGGATTATGGTGACTTAATCATGGGTGTGGGCACGCGTTGCTCAGCGTCCCCCTGCCCGCATGCTGAGGACAGTCTCTCTCGGCAGGCTGCAAGATGAACAATGTGAACGTGGTGTACACCCCGTGGTCAAACCTGAAGAAGACGGCCGACATGGACGTGGGCCAGATTGGCTTTCACAGGCAGAAGGATGTGAGTGTGCCGACACCGGAAGCGGTGGCGCCCTCGTGCTGAGGGGCGTCTGTCTCTGCTGTCCAGGGCTCTGCATGTCTGTTTCCTAAAGGGAGTCCACTTGGGTGGCAGAGGAAAGCTTCTGCCCTATTCTGAGGGGGAGGAGAGAGCCATAAAGATTAAGTATCTTTTTTCCTACATCTCCCTCAAAGGTGAAAATTGTGACAGTAGAGAAGAAAGTGAATGAGATCCTGAACCGATTAGAAAAGACCAAAATGGAGCGGTTCCCAGACCTAGAGGCAGAGAAGGAATGCAGAGACCATGAGGAGAGAAATGAGAAGAAAGCCCAGATTCAGGAAATGAAAAGGAGAGAAAAGGAAGAGATGAAAAAGAAGAGGGAGATGGACGAACTTAGGTATGCTGGAGCTAAGACACTCACATTGACCTTGGACAAGTTCTCACTGCTGACTTAATTGGGAATTAACCCTTAGGAATGAATGGTAGATTTAATTTGTGATACATGTACCAAAAAAGTTACTGATTCCTTTGGGAAGGGTATAGGATCAACATGAGCTGTCTTGCCCTGTCCTGACCCAGTTTCCTTGGAATACTCTGGATTATTAGCAAGATTGTTCAGCCAGAATGGAGGTATTATGATCAAGCACTGGTATTATCGACATGCACATGTCCCTGTTGGGAGTTCTGCTAAAAATAGGTCGCATGGTCTTATTTATAATACCGTATTCAAGTGGAGAAATCTGGAAGTGTTACCCCAAGTTATAGCCTGCCAGCATGAGACAGACTATTGCAGAGACTTAAACATTCAGTTTGATGTAGAATTGTGAGTCTCTCTTGTGTTGTGAACGAAAGAACAATTAGCAACACCATCGGTTTAAAAAATGTGTGGAATTTTGAGTGATGCATGATTTAGACTATTCTTTTTGTTTTCAATGTGCGGTGGAAAATTGAAAACATACCTTTTTGTGCATTTTACAAATCTACCATAATTTTGTTTAGAAACATAATACTGTATGTTAGAAATATGAAAAAAAGTGAAAGTGTTAGTAGCTCAGTTGTTTCCGACTCTTTGCCACCCCATGGACTGCAGGGACCCCATGGAGAATCCAAGCAAAAATGCTGGAGTGGGTTGCCATTCCTTACTCCAGGGGATCTTCCCAACCCAGGGATCAAACCTGAGTCTCCTGCATTGCAGGCGGATTCTTTACCATCTGAATGACCAGGGAAGCTCCCTTGATAAGTCACTTAATTTACTTAGAATATTTAATAAGAAAGATTAGCTAACATGTTTGGATACTTGTCATCTTCCCAATACTATATTGTGCTTTACTGCATTATCTCATTTAATCCTAACAATAGTCATGTGAGGCAGATATTTTTTATCATCTGCATTTTGTAGAAGAGGAAAATGAGAGACTGAGTAACTCACCCAGAGACATGCAGCTCATCTCAGTCTGCTTCTCAGTCTCATACACACTGTTTCCACTCTCTTCTGCCCTCTCTTCAGTCTGTTTCAGAGTTTTAGTGAAACTCCAACAACAAGCTCTAAGCTCAGATTTGTTTTATAACCTGTCAGTGCTAGAATCACTTTAATTTCTGTCTTTGACTCTTTGACCCAAGAGATCCAATGCTATGCCTACAAAATCTTTTCATTCTAAAGCCCTTCACTTGCCTTTCTGACATGGCAAATACCATTAAATTTCACCAACAGTGGATTCATTTATTTGGACCATCTGCTAAGAAACGTCTGCTGTGATAGCTGAAGAAATTGATGTTTGAATCTTTGGGGAATTCTGCAGATAAAGTGAGAAGACATTCTCACCCTGGACGGTATCTGCAGTGCTTCCAAATGGTTTCAGGGAGGAAGTCCTTCATAGCCTCATATCTTGGTGATGCCCAACTTCTTCCCAATTCTAATGCCATTGTTTAGACTCTAAACTCCCTTTTTCAACTTTCTGAATGAGAATGGCAATCAGATTTTCATTTCTAATTTCTATCAGGAGAATAAAAAAGGATGGAATTGCCATTGTAAAGTCTAGGTTCTTTAAGCTCTAGTCAGGAGTCTATCCATCAGCCTTTAGCTCAGAACAGAGCAAAACCCACGACACAGAAGGCACCAGCTTCCTTCTCAGATGAGAAGAGCAGCAGTCCCTAAAGACAGAACTCCATCTTGTTCTTACAAATACGTGCTTTACCTACCCTGTCCTCAGTGTGCAGAAATTCCAGTAATCTGATACTCTGAGTAGGTCTATGTAAAGATCATTCTTTGAGGTAGTTTTCTTAAAGAAATATTTAGATTGTTGGGAGAACGCCGAACTGTGAAGGTTATACCAGTATATTTTGTTGTTGATCAGTCGGTAAGTCATCTCTCTGTGACCCCATGGACTGCAGCACACCAGGCCTCTCTGTCCATCACCAACTCCTGGAGTTTACTCAAACGCATGTCCATTGAGTTGGTGATGCCATCCAACCGTCTCATCCTCTGTTGTCACCTTCTCCTCCTGCCTTCAGTTTTTCCCAGCATCCGGGTCTTTTCCAGTGAGTCGGTTCTTTGCATCAGGTGGCCAAAGTATCAGAGCTTTAGCATCAGTCCTTCTATTAACCATTTTATTCATTTACACAATAATGAAAAATTCCTCTTATTTAGACTCCACATACTAATTCTCACTTACCCTCTTGTTCTTTAGCTCTTTAGACTAAGTGTGAGCTTTTTGGCTCACACTTGCCCTATAGGTTAACATCTAATGGGATTTTTGTGTAGAGAATCTTTGTGTAGGGTTACCTGTAGAGAGGAAGCCTTGAGTGACATGTTCCTTCCTTACCTGCTGTGCTGTAAGCCACACTTAGAGTAAGGATGTAGCAGAAGAAACGTAGCCTAGGTTCTGAAAGTAGTCGGAGTCTTAGAAGTGACCTTGCTTGGAAAGTGAGAGAAGCAAAACAGCTCCTACTCAATTTCATGTGGATTTTGGAGCGCCCTTAAACAGGTACCTGTGAGTCTCCCAGGGGACACCATCGTTTATTGACACACACTGGAGAGGAGTGTCTGTAGTTCCCCCGCAGTGTGTCCAAGTCAGTTTCATCTCCATAGTTGGATTCCTGGTCATAGCCTGCTCACCTGCTCTGTTAGAACCTTGCATAACTTAACTTGGCTTTTGTCATACTGTAACAAACTTTTATTAACATTGAAGTCTAGCTCACAGTGTAAACATTGAAACTGGAAGGAATAAGCAGCAATCAGAAAAGGAGTCAATAGAGAAGTGTGTGACAGATCAGAAAAGACCAAGGGTAGGACCTCAGTCTATCTAAGGTGGGGATGTTTCAGAGTTGGCAGCTTCAGAGATCAGAGTGGAAGCCCAAGGTTCAAGTGATTGAAGTTAGAAAAGAACAAACCCCGGTGAGATGACAAGTCACAGCTGCTGCTGCTGCTAAGTCACTTCAGTCATGTCCGACTCTGTGTGACCCCATAGACGGCAGCCCACCAGGCTCCCCCATCCCTGGGATCTCCAGGTGAGAACACTGGAGTGGGTTGCCATTTCCTTCTCTGATGCATGAAAGTGAAAAGTGAAAGTGAAGTCGCTCAGTCATGTCCGACTCTTAGTGACCCCATGAACTGCAGCCTACCAGGCTCCTCCGTCCATGGGATTTTCCAGGCAAGAGTACTGGAGTGGGGTGCCATTGCCTTCTCTGCAAGTCACAGCAGAGATGCTGTTTTCTTCAGAAGGCCCTCAGCATTGCTAGATACTTGGTAAATGTTCATGAAATACTTGCCAGCCAGAAAATCTTACTTAAAATGTGTTTTTTTTTTTTCTTCTAGGAGCTATTCATCACTAATGAAAGTTGAGAATATGTCTTCAAATCAGGTACATTCAAGTTATTCACTCTAATTTTGTGCCTTGAAATAACTCACTGAGTTTGTAATGATTGAGTTTCTGGCCAGTGTTGGTTGACATGTTGCGGCTGGCTTGACAATGGTTTGGCAATGATTGAACACTCAGGTGGATTCTATTAGACACTGCCCACCTTCCCTGTGGACTTCATCACGTGTTTGTTTTCAAGAACTTTTTCATTCCCTGTTTGCCTCTTTTCCGGCAGGCATGCCAAAAATGCCTTTATTTATTAATGTTCTATAGTAATGTGACTGCAGATTCTATGTTTTAATTGAGTGAGGACAAAATTATCACCTTCAGTTAAAGTAAATGAAAGATCTTAACTGTAGTCTAAGCACCAACATTGGTTGTCTTCATGTTCCTCAGGACCTAAGATAGAGAAAGATGGTGATCCACATTATAGTGTAGAAGGGGTCTTCTTAGCATCAGCAAGCACATCATTATTTTATTGGAACTGTGGCAGGGACTTACTGTCCACAAGTGCTGTCTTGCCCAAAATTTATTTTGAAGTGGCTGGAAATAGCATAGTTAGGCCATTATTAAACAGTCTGTGCAAAAAAAAATGAAGTTAGACAGGTGTATTTGCTTCTATGTTGCGTGTTTATAGTATAGCATATGATGCTTTAGATGTGTTGTCCCTTGCACTGGGCACTCTTTGCATGTGGCTATTTAAATTACATTTAATTTGATTTAATTTAAAAACTCAGTGTCTCAGTCACACTAGCCACGTGTGTCTAGTGGCTATGCTATTGGATGGTATAGAAGTAGGTCATTTCCATGACAGAAAAAAATACTGTTAAGCAACACTGCTTTAGATGCTTAGAAATAACAGAACTTAAGTTTCCTTAAAGGTCACCTCACCAAACCCCATATTCAGTGCGTGAATTGTAATTGTAGGATTTTCCACCTTGTTCGTCTGTAAATGTCCTTCTAAAACTTGATGAGAACAGTAGTCTTATTCCTGTCCCTTTGGAGAAATAAAGTTATGGTGCTCCTTATGAGTCAGAGATGTACCTTTATAATTTATTCGTGAAAAATTCCAGAGTAGTATTAGGTAATTAAATAGAGCCTTGACGTTGAAGTTCTGAGGCTTAAACTGCCATTTACTAATTGGATAAGACTAATAAAGTTACTTAACCTCTCCGAGGGAGTATTCATCAGCAGTAAAGAAAGACATATTATCTCATGAGGCTGTTGTAGAATTTAAAGAAGGTCATGTGTGTGAAAGTTCCTCCTTGACTTAGACAACTATGAATATAAACAGTCATTATTATTTCTTATCCATATAGTCCTTGGTTGTTATTTATCCACGGAGCATCAGTATCAAGAGATGAAATGTACTTAATCCCTTCTGGAAACTACTCTGAGAAACAGTTTAACAGTTGAGCAGAAGTTGTTAACATAACCCAGGTCCGATGTCTTTGCTATGGTTGTTGTTGCTATTGAAGTTTTCTGTTATTTAGAGACAACTTCCCAGCAGAAATCTGGCATGTATATTGTGTATGACCTTAGCCATTTTCATTATGGATTTTCAAAGTTTGGATGTTGTTTTGGAATTAAGAAACACATATACACACACAAATATACATCTTTGTATAGACACTACCCGATGAGTGACATGTTAAAAGTTCCAGGATTAGAAAGTCAGGTTTGTAGACCAAAGGATTACTAATCTTCCTGCCTTTCCTCTCCCTCCGTCACTGCTGCTGCTATTCCCATGCCGGAACCAGGTTCAGATTTCAGAGGAAGTTTTGTGCTGGGTGTTTCTGTTCTCTCACAGTGCAAGGACTCACGTAGCTCTTCCTCCTTCAAAAAAATGGACTTTCATTCTCCTTGTAACCATCTTCTGTTAAAGGGACGCAAACATTTTTGAATCCACAGCTTGGTCAGTTGATTTTCAGCCAAAGACTGGTGTTTACCTAAGACACAACTTAATTTTTAACTTAGCTTACACAAGTTCATCAGGAAAAATATTAAGTCTTCCACCCTGAGGTTAGTTTTAATTTTGAGTTTTTGCTCTCCTGTTTAGAATAATTTTCTTCCATCTATCATTTCTTTCTAATTTCTAAATTTGATATCAGGAACCATGGACCGTTTCTTGTGACATTTTATTTGCTTATCACTTTTTAAGTGGATGACGAGAAACCTGTTTTGCTCCACTGAAAAGCATGTTGACTCTTGTTTAGTCACTAAATTGTGTCTGACTCCTTTGTGACCCCATGGACTGTAGCCCACCAGGCTCCTCTGCCTATGGGATTTCCCAGGTAAGAATGCTGGAGTAGGTAGCCATTCCCTTCTCCAGGGAATCTTCCCCCAAAATATTTTGACTCTTAAAGGGAATCTAAAATACAGAAATTGTCCAAGTCAAGTCTTGGATTGCAGCTATATATTTAAAAGTTACTGTAATCCCCAAAAAACACAGATCCCCTGACACATGGGAACTCCACAGATCTAACTCATAGGTTTTATTGGGAGTAATTCACTTTGATTGGCACCAAGCCACATCATCTTAGTGAGTTTTGGAGACACAAACATCCTCAGATCATCCTTGGATTTCAAGCTGACCTTCGAAGATATAGGATGACTCTTTCAACATCTCTGATACTATTATTTCAGTGTAGAACTCTTGGGCAGTCAGAGTTCGTGTGCGTGGATAGACTATAAACAGTAGTTTGCATTTTGTATAATTATCCAAGGCGTTTTCACTGTGGCCTGAATTCCTTGTGCTAATTGAAGCGGGCACAGAGAAGCCTGCTGAATGGAAATCAAGCCAGACTTCCCAGAAACCACTGTTTTCTACCTTTTCCCCTGTTTCCCTGCCCATCTTTAACACAAGCTATTAAGGAGAAAAGCATGTTGCGTACCTGTAAGCCTAAGTCCTCTCTCTCTCTATCAAGGCAGGTATAAAGCATGGGAAAGAGAGAGAAGCTAAAACAATGTTGTGTTCAGGTTACGACATTTTCACGCAAATGTACCAGAACTCACAGTATTAATGAATGTTGGCGTCCAGAGCAGTTGTCTTAGGGTATGCAGTAGCTCAGAAAGCAACTTCACAGTGAAAGTCGCTCAGCTGTGTCCAACTCTTTGCAATGCTCTGGACTTGACGGAGCTGTCAGGCTCCTCTGTCCATGGAATTCCCCAGGCGAGAATACTGGAGTGGGTTGCCATTCCGTTCTCCAAGGTATCTTCCCGACTCAGGGATCGAACCCGGGCCTCCTGTGTTAATTGCAGGCAGATTCTTTCCTGTCTGAGCCGCCAGGAAAGCCCAGAAAGGAGCTCCTGGGTTCGCTTTTGTGCTTGGTCTCCAGGGCTTGTCTATACACAATAAAATCAGTCCTTACACAGGTACCACTGCCATGTGAGGATTTTTTTTTAACAAAAACTTGGCAAGCCAGCTAACTTGGTAACTAGCCTGTAGCTTCTGGATGACTGTTTCC
This sequence comes from Bos indicus, assembly GCF_029378745.1. Lineage (NCBI taxonomy): Eukaryota > Metazoa > Chordata > Mammalia > Artiodactyla > Bovidae > Bos > Bos indicus. The sequence continues at coordinate 10,893,439 of NC_091767.1, forward strand.
ATTTAAAAAAAAAAGAGAGATGCCACCTTGTGAAATAACAAATACATGATACCCTGAGGCCCAAAATAATGGAATTTAGATGAAACATATTTTTGCATATTTATAGCTTTGTTGACATTAAAACATCGAGGCAGTATTTGTTTTGTTTCATATTGTGGCCTGTTTGTTGAAGGAGGAGTCATGTTTTCTGCACCCTATAGTAAGTCATTGGGCCTCACTTCACAGTCTGGAACTCATTGGTCTCTCATTGCCGGGCAATCCAGGCCATGTAGTGATGACACCTTAGAGAACACAGCTGCTCTTGTCGCTGTTCTAAACAACTAACAATTTAAGATAGAGAAGAAATGATTGAATTTAATTATTTTTAATTGAATTCTATAGTTCATCATAAGGAAGCTTGTTACTTAATACTCTACAGTTTTTAAATTGAATTACTTATTTTGAAGGCTTTTATGGTTTCACTGTTTTGTCTCTTACAGGATGGCAATGATTCAGACGAATTCATGTGAATGGAGGAAAGGACCTTTTAAAGATGTGAATTTGGGGCAGTGTGCAGAAGTTTTCATCTATGTTCTGCGTCATAAAAAAACAACCAACCAAAATTCTGCCTTCATAATATTCTACAAATATTACCGACTTTGGAGTTTAAAAAAAGTGTTCCCTTTTTTGCTGTCATCAAAGGATCAGATGAGTGTATATGTGTATATAAATGTGTATACAGTATAGTTGGACTTCAGTAGAGCATATCACTTTAGGAAAGTGAAAATATTTTTGCCAGAACATGCCTTGGAACCTCACGAAAGTTGGCCGCCCCTGTTCTTGGAATAGACTCTAGAACGAACCAACTCTGGAAAGTATTTCTATTACTGCGGTCTGTCCTGAAAACAGATGTCTTGAAAAGCTCCTCATATTCTTAAAATAGTCTCAGTTCTGTTAAGAAGAACGTATTGATGAGCAATATAAGTGAATGTTCCTCTCACCCCTGACTTCCTGGTTAAGGAAAAAAAAAAGATATGGGTTTTGAAAGTGATAGTGATATTTTCAGAAGATAACTGGCTTCCCTGGTCATGTCCCATTGTGCCATCCGAGTTTGTTAATGGATCTGCCCTCATCTCTCAGCTTCTCCAAGCTTCCACCTGCTATATCCTTCCTTTTCCCATTGAGAGCCTCCACCCAGGCACCATCAGACTTAAGAAAAAGAATAGTCAATGTTAATCAGATTTGGGCCTTATGGCAGTTTTTACCTGAGCCCCAAGTTGTATATTACAGCTTCCAGCTCCAAAGTCATTTCTCAGCATTGAGGGAAGAAACAGGAAGGAGTGCTCTGTGAATTCCTTTGAAGATGTAGGTTACCTGGTTTCTGTCTTGGGATGTAGCATAAAGCCCAAGTCTACTTGGCAGTTACGGTTTAGAAAGACTAAAGCATGTCACTTGCCAGCCGAGTAGTTTGTTATTTACTTTGAAATAATATTTATTTTGAGTGGTAATCCCGGAGCTCAGATTCCTCAGTTGTAGACTCAGTAACTTAATAGGTAACAGTCCTGCTCATCTGAACCACCTGTCTTCCAGGGTGACTCTGAATAGAAGAGAGATCTCTGTGACAACCTGTAAAGCAACCGCTATGGAAAGAGACAAAACAATGAAAAGGAAAGACACAAAGTCTGTGGGTCAGAAGGCAGAGAGGTTCACACTTTAACCCCACCCAGAAGTCTTCAGCTCTGTTCCAACCCAGCAAAAGCGCCTCCTCCAACAGATACTCTACCTGTAATAGTGGAATAGAAACAAGACTTATTTCTGTTTATCCCAAGTTGGTGTGTGGGGTTGAACTGGAAAACGTCTTGGGCCAAATTCTGAGAGGGTGCAGAAGATGAACGCATAGATTAGTGATTATCTCTGTATATATGTCTCATGACAGCCCGGAACTCTGTGAGTTGGAAATGTAACAATAAAGACTCATTTTTATTTGGGAGGACAGTAATCTATAACTTCTTAGAATTTGCTCGTTAGTTCCCTCCCCAAGCTGGTTCTTAGGGTAATCAGGCTGTGAAACCCTTCTCTGTCACGTGGGCTTAATCTGACAGGTTCTCCAGGGGTGATCTTCCTCCTTCACTGACGGATGTGTCTGTCCCAGATGCCCGTGGGGGCCAGAGTGGACGACCTTTCTCAGGCACCTTCTTGATTCAGTGTAAATCAGCAACTGTGCTTCTTCAATCAGATAGCCCTCCCACCTGGTGACTGTAAATGAAGTGCTGCAGCTGTCTAGAGTGGGGAGACTGCCTCTGGCATTGCCTGTGTAACCTCATCTCTCTGCCCCATGTTACAGCATATACAGGAAGAACTTTGGAAGAATACATCTATTTTTACTGTAGTGTGAGAGATCCTGGGGTCCACATGGTAAACTCTTAGCTGACACTGGTTTCAAATCCCTGGCCCTCGACCCTTTCTAGCTGCTCTTTGCTGATTGCCCCTCTTCCCCCTCTTTCTGTGCGATGGGCAGGGTTTTTGACCAGCTCCCATGGCCCAGAGGAAGCATCCTCTTTTTCTTCTGAGAACATTGGCTCAGTGCCAACAGGTCAAACTGTTGGCATTGAAGTCATCTCATTTCTGGCTATTGGCATGTTCCCTCAGCTTTTTATAGGAAAATTCCAGACTGTTGGCATTTCTGTAAACTGTGCCCTTGATCAAATCACACACCGTGAGCATTTCTCTTTTCCACTCCGCCTCCAGTCTCCCTACTCCGATCTGTGTGCAGGTGAGGGTCACATGATTATTTACTTAACAAACTGTCGTATTCCTGTAGCTTGAGAAGTTATTTCTTATCCACCTTTTTTGACCTGGAGTCACAATCTTTTGGGCAAGGGAAGTTTGTCACAGTGCATGGGATAGAACAGACTTTAGGGAGTTGACCAAAATAGGGAAGGTTTTGACCTTTGCAAAGTAGGCGCTCAGCTGTGGTGGATCCCCTTCAGTATCTGTTTTTGTTGCTGTGCTGTGTTGAACATTGTCTAAAGCCCAGATTTTGGTGAACCTTTGAACTGTTCCTTCCACTTGGGAAGGAAGGTGTGAGCCACACATGTAGCAAGATTAGAGAGGGAAGTAGGTTCTGGCCTCTTTTTTAAGACCAAAGCTGTTCCTCCCACATTTGTATCCATCAGAGACAGAAAGCTCTCGTCTTCCAGGCTGGAACAGGTTATGGGAAAAACTGAGCAGGATGGAGAAATGGAAAACACGTTCCAATTTTTGCTGACCTGTGGTCTTGAAAGCCTGCTTTTCTCTGTTTGATTTGAAGGACAGCGTTGTGAATAATAAATCCCACACTCAGAATAATCACAGTAGAGTGAGTGGGCAGCATCTTGATTCTGAAGTAGGCTGGGAAATAGTCCAGCTGTACTCAGCACGGTAAAATTAGAAACTTCAGTTCCAAGCTAAATGTCCATCTCGACCCATCTAACTCCAGGGAGTGTGTAAGAGCTGGGAAATGAGGACAGCACATCTGGTGCCCCAGCAGGCCACCGTTCAGGGTGGGCTTCGTGAGAGCCCTTTCCTGCCTGGTGCACGGGGGCCCAGCACAGGGCAAGTGACTTGTGTGCATCACGTCATTTCATGTTGAGTATGAACGATGCCACCCATGTACGTGTCGTGTTCTGGATGAATGACATGTAAAATAGAATAAAAGCTTATAGTTTGAGAAGAACCAAGTGTGCGTTTGGGCTTTCACTTTCCTTTCCTCCTCCATGACGCAGTCTCATTGATGGGCTGTGTGTACTTTAGACAAGTAGGTTCTTGGCTACGTGGGATGATGCCCTTCGAACAGTCAGTTTTGCTCTTTAGCAGGAAGAAGAGAACAATGTAGAGCAAAGGGGAGATGCCCAGGGATTTCAGGAAGAGAACTGAAGACCTCGTAGTCTCGGGGCTGTGATCTCCGTGCACCAGAATGTGAAGTCTACGACTCAGTTCCCCACCCCTCTAGAGTTCCTAGGGGTCTGCCTGAGACCCGGACCCCTGGATGAGGTGTGAACTGCAGACTTGTTGGAATGGTACCCTTGATGAAGGTGGTAGCTCAGGGCCAGTGCTCTGTTAACAGAGCCAGCCCTTCTGAGATCCTGTGTTGTCACTACTGGCAACACACGTTACCCAGTGTGTTGGCAGGAGGTGTCAGGGTAGGAGGAACCACAGAAACAGACTTCTTCTCTCCCAGCTGTAAAAAGCATATTTGACTTCTTAAATGTTTATTAGAGCAGGGGCCCCCGTTGAGGAAGTCCAAGCACAGACTGGAAAAGGATTTCCAGACACACAGCATTTCAGAAGGGAGTGAGTTTATTAGAACAAAACGTGGGCTCCGTGAGTGCAGTAGGCCGACCACCTGACAGACCAGGGAGAACCATCGCTTTTCGTGGGTTAGTAACCAATTTTTATAGCCTCAATACAAAATTCCTGCTGGAAGGTTGGCATTAGGTGATTGGTTAAGGTCTGTAGGGTGACTACCAGGGTGGGCATTTTTGCTTAATTTGGAGTCAGGAATCCTGTTAGTGATGGTCACAGGGGCTTTTGGCAATGATTACAAAGGGGCTTAGTCAGCTTTGGAGGTGACTTTGGTTCTGGGCTCCACTTCTCTGGCCTTGGTGCAAAGCCTTGTACCTGTGTCCTTGGGGCAGGACTCAACAGCCCCCAACCCCTGGGATCTAATGCCTGGTGATCTGAGGTAGAACTGACCTAATAGAAATAAGTGAGGGGCTTCCCTTGTGGCTCAGCTGGTAAAGAATCTGCCTGCAATGTGGGAGACCTGGGTTCGATCCCTGCGTTGGGAAGATTTCCTGGAGAAGGGAAAGGCTACCCACTCCAGTATTCTGGCCTGGAGAATTCCATGGACTGTAAATAAACTGCACAATAAATGTAACATCCTTGAATCATCCCCAAACTATCCCCCACCCCACCCCATCCTAGTCCAAGGAAAAGTCGTCTTCCGTGCAACCAGTCCCTAGTGCCAAAAAAGGTCGAGGACCGCTACATTAGAGGATACTGGGTTTTGTTTCTTACTAGTCAAGGCAAACCTGCATTCTTTTGGTTTTAACTGCCTTAGCTACTAGAATTCTGGGGTTTAAGTTTTTGAGTCAGTCAACCTATCTGAGGAATGTAGGTGGAAACAGAATTTTCACATAGAGAAATGTAGATTCATTTATATTCTTCAGTTCAGTTCAGTCACTCAGTCGTGTCCGACTCTTTGCGACCCCATGAATCGCAGCACACCAGGCCTCCCGGTCCATCACCAACTTCCGGAGTTCACTCAGACTCACGTCCATCGAGTCAGTGATGCCATCCAGCCATCTCCTCCTCTGTCGTCCCCTTCTCCTCCTGCCCCCAATCCCTCCCAGCATCAGAGTCTTTTCCAATGAGTCAACTCTTCGCATGAGGTGGCTGGACTCAAAAGTACACAAAATACTGATACCTAACACTGTGTGTTAACCATGGCTTACCATTAGAATATACACACCCCTGTTTTTCTGTCTCACAACTGATTGCTTCGTTTGTCTTGCTGAATTCACGGTATCAGTTGTTGGAGGGATGCCAAGCTCTCCACCTTAGTGATGGTAACTACAGCTCTGCACTCTGCCGGATGAAATAAGAAACAGGTCTCTGTGTTGGCAAGCGCCAATGGGCCCTGACTAGGCATTTTCTGCCTTTGTTGACAGCCAAGGAATGGAGGCTGGGAAATGAACGCTCACCCTGGAATCCCATGTAGCTTTTGCTAGTTCCCAACCCTGGTGAGTGGGTGTCAGTATTTAAGGGTTAAAAAAAAGGGAGGCGGGGAGGAATTCTCTAAACTCAGTATTGTTTTCCAATCCCACATCAGCCCCATCCTTTGTAACCACTGCATTAAAAATATAAGATTAATGGCCTGACATTTTACATCCTGCCTAGATGAAGCCTTAGATGTCTGCGTACTTGCTGGTATTTTGGTTTCTGCCTCAGCGGTTTGCCTTGTAAAAAGAAGGTCAACATTTGCTTATGATTTCTGGGATATGCTTATGAGAACAGGATCTTCCAGGTGTTGAGGGCTAGTCTGTTGATCTTGAACCATTTTAGCTCTTAGTCAAAATGCAGGGTCAACAGGTTAAAATTACAGACTGAGAAATATAAAGGGAAAATATTATTCGAGGCAATGGTCTTCTATCCAGCTCGGCCTTACCAGAATTGTCTTCAGTTATGAAGCCTATTGCTTCATTATATTATTCAATCATCCCTTCAGAACTCTGAAATTTTTGTTCCTTGGTTAACATAGTCAGCACCCAATAAGGTTTACATAACTTACTCCAGCAATAGAATGGGAAAGACTAGAGATACCAAGGGAACATTTCATGCACAAATGGGCACAATAAAGGACAGAAATGGTATGGATCTAACAGAAGCAGAAGATACTAAGAAGAGGTGACAAGAATACACAGAAGAACTGTACAAAAAAGAGCTTCATGATCCAGATAATCACCATAGTATGATCATTCACCTGGAGCCAGACATTCTGGAATGCGAAGTCAAGTGGGCCTTAGGAAGCTTCACTATGAACAAAGCTAGTGGAGGTGATGGAATTCCAGTTGAGCTATTTCAAATCCTAAAAGATGATTCTGTGAAAGTGCTGCACTCAATGTGCCAGCAAATTTGGAAAACTCGGCAGTGGCCACAGGACTGGAAAAGGTCAGTTTTCATTCCAATCCCAAAAAAGGCAATGCCAAAGAATGCTCAAACTACTGCACAATTGCACTTATCTCACACGCTAGTAAAGTAATGCTCAAAATTCTCCAAGCCAGGCTCCAACAGTACTTGAACCATGAACTTCCAGATGTTCAAGCTGGATTTAGAAAAGGCAGAGGAACGAGAGATCAAATTGCCAACATCCGTTGGATCAGCAAAAAAGCAAGAGAGTTCCAGAAAAACATCTATTTCTGCTTTATTGACTATGCCAAAGCCTTTGACTGTGTGGATCACAACAAACTGTGGAAAATTCTGAAAGAGATGGGAATACCAGACCACCTGACCCGCTTCTTGAGAAATCTGTATGCAGGTCAGGAAGCAACAGTTAGAACTGGACATGGAACAACAGACTGGTTCCAAATAGGGAAAGGAGTTCATCAAGGCTGTATATTGTCACCCTGCTTATTTAACTTATATGCAGAGTACCTCATGAGAAATGCTGGGCTAGAGGAAGCACAAGCAGGGAGCAAGATTTCCTGGAGAAATATCACTAACCTCAGATATGCAGATGACACCACCCTTTATGGCAGAAAGCGAAGAACTAAAGAGCCTCTTGATGAAGGTGAAAGAGGAGAGTGAAAAAGTTGGCTTAAAACTCAACATTCAGAAAATTAAGATCATGGCATCTGGTCCCATCACTTCATAGCACATAGATGGGTAACAGTGAAAACAGTGACAGACTTTATTTTGGGGGGCTCCAAAATCACTGCAGATGGTGATTGCAGCCATGAAATTAAAAGACGCTTACTCCTTGGAAGACAAGTTATGACATCACTCTATACAAACTATACAGACAACGAAAGTCTGTATAGTCAAAACTATGGTTTTTCCAGTAGTCATGGACAAATGTGTACAAATGCAGGACATAAATAAGGCTGAGAACTGAAGGACTGATGCTTTCAAATTGTGGTGCTGGAGAAGACTCTTGAGAGACCCTTGCACTGCACAGAGATCAAACCAGTCATTCCTAAAGGAAATCAACCCTGAATATTCATTGGAAGGACTGATGCTGAAGCTCCAGTAGTTTGGCCACCTGTTGCAAAGAGCCAACTCATTGGAAGAGACCCTGATGGTGGGCAAAATTGAGGGCAGGAGGAGAAGGGGGTGACAGAAGGTGAGATGGTTGGAGGGCATCACAAACTCAATGGACATGGGTTTGAGCAAACTCCAGGAGATGGTGAAGGACAGGGAAGTCTGGCGTGCTGCAGTCCACGGGGTTGCGAAGAGTTAGACATGACTGAGCGACTGAACAACAACAAAGGGTAAAGGAAACATACAGACCCTCCCTCGCTTCAGCGTGCCCTCTCCTTCCTCCAAGCAGCTGTGAATTCCATGGATCTCCCAGGATTCGGAGTTGGGAAGAATATTTAAAATGTTTTCTTTGATATGAGTAGGAATTCAGAATTTGAAAGGAAAAGAAGGGCACAGGTGTTTTAGAGCAGTGAAACTCTTTGGATAGTACTCTAATGGTGGATACACCTCTTTATACATTTGTCCAGACTCAGAATGTCCAGCCCCTAGCGGACCCCAGAGTGAACCCAACTGTAAACTGTAGACTGTGGGTGATAATGACAAGTCCTGTAGGCCCATCAACTGTAGCAAATGTACCCTCTGGTGTGGGAGGGTGTTGATAGTAGGGGAGGCTTTGGGTATGGGTGTGGGGGCAAGAAATACATGGGAAATCTCTGTATCTTCTCAATTTTGCAGTGAACCTGAAACTGCTCTAAAAACTAAAGTCTATTTAAAAGAGAAAAAGGGTATAGAATGATAAATGTTCCCAGTTCCCCTTCTTGGAGGCAACCAGTAGTACCAGTTGGGTTTTGTGTTTTTTTTTTAATTAAAGGCAAATGTCTAAACCTGGACTTAGCTCAATCTGCCTGCTTCTTGGACTGGATGCAGCAGGGGCTCAGCGAAAGGTGGTGTGTATGTTTGGTGTGTATGTGTGTAGGGGTGTGTGTGGGCAGGGGTGCTTCTCTATGCTTTTGCCTCTTGGGGCATTTAATCCAAAAGAAAATGCCCAACCCCTTCCCAGAGTCACCCCTGGCTGGGGCCGAGGGAATGGTCAGGAGCTCAGAAATGGAGAGGAACAAGAAGGTGGGCAGTGGCCTGGTGTCCTTCCCCATGAAACAACCTCTGCCGGGACAAGGAGGTACAGGATGGGTTCTCTCTCAATGAACTCATGTGTTCTAATTAAAATCTGACCTTAGTGGAGCACAAACAAAGGAAATGAAGACAGCTTCTTCACCTCGGTTTATGCTTGGGGGTGGGGAGGAGGTGGGAACAGGACTGACCTCAGGCGTCTTGTGATGTCAGCGCCCCAGCCCCTGCTTTGGTTCTCTGCCCTTAATACCTTAGCCACCCGCTGCCCCAGTGCCTCCGCTTACTGCTGCAGAAAGGATGGCGGGGAGGATCCAGTGTGGGTGAAGGAGGGGGAGCCATTCACCCTTTTCATCCTAGATCTTACTTTTAGGAGTGTGGGTTTTAGGATATAACTCAGTTCCTTTTCTGTGTGACTTACGGCAAGTCACATGTCCCCTCTGGGCCTTATGGTACCCAGGGGAAAAGGAATAGGAGCAAAGGGGGGCTCTAAATCCTAGCTCTGTGGGGGGCAGGCAAGTGATGGGACTGAGGGCCGCTGGGGTGGGGTGGGCAAGTGTGTGCACAGCACATGTGGGTAGCCCTTCTAAATGGGCGGGGGGTGGGGTGGGGGGGCTGCGGTGCTGCTGCTCAGCCCCACCTGAGAGTTGTCACGGGGAAACTGAATTCCATAGGATAAGCCAATGAGTAACCGATTCATTGAAGGTTGAACTTGGCAATGTAGGGAAAAAGAAGGGGCTTTCCCTTCCTCCCCGCCCCTGCAAGATTTTGGTGTTTTTTGATGTGGCCCATGTTTAAAGTCTTTACTGAACTTGTTACAATAGTGCTTCTGTTTTATGATTTGGTTTTTTGGCCACGAACCATGTGGGATCTTAACTCTCCAACCAGGAAATGAACCCACACCCCCCCTACATTGGAAGGCGGAGTCTTAACCGCTTACCCCACCCACCAGGGAAGTCCCAGGGCTTTTTATCTTTATCATTTTCAACAATGGTTTGATTTCCCTACCGTTGGTGGATACTTTGGATGAATAGGCCAGATTCTGTGATTTCTGACCCACTTCCCAGGATAGGAACAGTTCCATCTTAAAATGGCAATTTCCTTTTATGTATTAAAAACTCCAGTCTTACATAGAATGGATAAACAAGGTTCTACCACAGCACAGGGAACTATATTTGATATCCTGTGATTAAACCATAATATGAAAAAAATATGAAAAAGAATGTATAGATATATATAACTGACTCTCTTTGCTGCACAGCAGTAATTAACACAACATTGTAATTCAACTCTAATTCAATAAATTTTTTTAAAATTCCAGTCTCATTTAAATCCAAACTTTAATTACAAATAGGATTCCAAACTTCAGCCCACCTTCTGATTCATGTCTGATTCTCCCCTCTGCCTCTTCCAACTTCTCCATGCTCCCCTTGCCACCAGCAGCCAGCTCCTCTAGGGGTGGGGCCAAGGCTAAAAAGACAGATTTTAGGAGGCTTTCTTACCGCTTGGTCTTCCTGTATAGTAGCCAAGAGGAAGGGGATACGCACCGTTGTAATCTGGCTATTGGAGTGTCTTGCAACTAGAAGGTGGATGTGCTCAACTACTTACTGCTCTCAGTTTTGAGACTTCATGAATATCCAATAGCAAATGACATCACAAATCTCATTTTCAGTCAAATTTCCAGGTGTGTATATGAGAGCTCAAAATTATTCACTACTGCTGGATCCAATCAGACCCGCCCATCACCTATGGGCTATCAGTTTGAAAGCTTTGGGTTAGCAGAGTTCAAAGGTCTCTTCCTTAGAGAGCAACAGTTAAGAAAGCAACAGTTAGAACTGGACATGGAACAACAGACTGGTTCCAAATAGGGAAAGGAGTACGTCAAGGCTGTATATTATCACCCTGCTTATTTAACTTCTATGCAGAGTACATCATGAGAAACGCTGGACTGGAAGAAACACAAGCTGGAATCAAGATTGCCGGGAGGAATATCAATCACCTCAGATATGCAGATGACACCACCCTTATGGCAGAAAGTGAAGAGGAACTCAAAAGACTCTTGATGAAAGTGAAAGAGGAGAGTGAAAAAGTTGGCTTAAAGCTCAACATTCAGAAAACAAAGATCATGGCATCCAGTCCCATCACTTGATGGGAAATAGATGGGGAAACAGTGGAAACAGTGTCAGACTTTAGTTTTTTGGGCTCCAAAATCACTGCAGATGGTGACTGCAGCCATGAAATTAAAAGACGCTTACTCCTTGGAAGGAAAGTTATGTCCAACCTAGATAGCATATTCAAAAGCAGAGACATTACTTTGCCAACAAAGGTCCGTCTAGTCAAGGCTATGGTTTTTCCTGTGGTCATGTATGGATGTGAGAGTTGGACTGTGAAGAAGGCTGAGCGCCAAAGAATTGATGCTTTTGAACTGTGGTGTTGGAGAAGACTCTTGAGAGTCCCTTGGACTGCAAGGAGATCCAACCAGTCCATTTTGAAGGAGATCAGCCCTGGGATTTCTTTGGAGGGAATGATGCTAAAGGTTAAACTCCAGTACTTTGGCCACCTCATGCGAAGAGGTGACTCATTGGAAAAGACTCTGATGCTGGGAGGGATTGGGGGCAGGAGGAGAAGGGGACGACGGAGGATGAGATGGCTGCATGGCATCACTGACTCGATGGACATGAGTCTGAGTGAACTCTGGGAGTTGGTGATGGACAGGGAGGCCTGGCGTGCTGCGATTCATGGGGTCGCAAAGAGTTGGACACGACTGAGCGACTGAACTGAACTAAAGGTCTCTTCCAGCCCTCATCATCTGTGAATTTATTCTTTTCCTAGATTTAGTAAGAGGCACTGGAAGTCATCCAAGCTTTTCCCCTTATAGGAAGGGTCCCTCCCCAGAAGGAATTCTGGGTGTCATGTGGACACCTCCAACAACCTGGAGAAGCAGGAGGTGAAGGGAAGGGCCAGCAGGTGGCAGGAGAGAATAGCACAAGTTCCAGCTTCTGTCCATCAGTTGTGATTCCGGGGATCGCTCTGAGCCCCTCTTGTGTTCTTGCAGCTGGATGGGAGGTTGAAACAGGACCTCAGGAATCTCTCCAGCACCAAGAATCTGGAAGCACATCTGGAAAAGTGATGTTTCTGTTGGTGGTGATAGGGTCTCAAAGCCTTTGGCCATTGAAATCTGAGAAATGCAAGGTACCAATAATATTGATTTTATTTTTTATATATTTTTAAATTTAAATTTATTTATTTTAATTGGAGGCTAATTACTTTACAATATTGTATTGGTTTTGCCATACATCAACATGAATCCGCCACGGGTGTACATGTGTTCCCAATCCTGAACCACCCCCCTCCCACCTCCCTCCCCATACCATCCCTCTGGGTCATCCCAGTGCACCAGCCCCAAGCATCCTGTATCCTGCATCGAACTTGGACTGGTGATATGTTTCTTATATGATATTATACATGTTACAATGCCATTTAATGGTTTTAAAAGAAAGTGTCTGTCAACCAGGACCTACTGTGTAGCACAGGGTACTCTGTGTCATGTGGCAGCCTGGATGGGAGGGGACTTTGGGGGAGAATGGATACATGCATATGTATGGCTGGATCCCTGTGCTGTCCACCTGAAACTATGACAACATTGTTAATCGGCTATACCCCAAAACAAAATAAAAAGTTTTCAAAGTCATGGAATAAAAAAAATAAAAAGGAAGTGGTTGTCAAAACATAAGGCTTATATCTGAAAACAAATCTGTCTTATTTTAGAATCAGCCTCTTGCTTACCTTCCCAGGCATAATGCACAAGTCTCACAGAATCATGAAACTGCATAGAGTCAGAGCCTGTGGCAGTTGCAAGGGACCTGAAAGGTCATTTAAACCAATCACACTCTTCTATGTCCTTTCCAACTACCTGTTAACAGAACTCTCCCAGGCTCTGCATGAATGCTTCCAGAGATGGGAAGCTCATGACCTGTCAAAGCCATCTGGCTATTAGAAAGTTACTTGATGGAGCCTCACAGTGGCTTCTACATCATTTTGTCTTCTGGAGCCTACCTGGGCAAGTTGAATTCCTCTTCCATATAACAGCTTGAAAGGTTTGAAGACAGCAGTCAACTACCCCCGTGAATCCTGCTAAACTCGTATTAGCAGGAAAAGCAGGCATCTGAGGACAGACAATGACTCTTCACATCTCCTGGGTCAAATTCCCTTCCTCCCAGGGAAAGAACAGTTCCTCGACTATGCAAGGTCGTTGGCCAGGACCCCAGTCAGTGGCTCTTGATTACCTGAGTCTTTGACTTTCATTATCAACTAAGTCCCCTAACTCTTCCATACATCACATTGATTAGACTATTAGAACTTTGGGGTAGTTTTTTAGACCAGAGGACTGTAGATTTATTCCTTTCAAAAATTTTTTTACTGTAAAATGTAACAAACACTCAAAAGAATGCATTCATTTGCAAAGATAATATAAATACTGTGTTTCATCACCAAGGGCTTCCCAGCTGGCACTAGTGGTAAAGAACCCATTTGCCAATGCAAGAGACATAACAGACACAGGTTTGATCCCTGGGTCGGGAAGATGCCCTGGAGGAGGGTGTGGCAACCCATTCCAGTATTCTAGCTTGGAGAATCCCATGAACAGAGGAGACTGGTGGGCTACAGTCCATTGGGTCGCAAAGAGTCAGACAGGACTCAATCAACACCCCATCTCCCAAGGTAAGAAATTACAAAGTATCCCCTACAGACCCTTTGTTCCTTTCCCTGATCACGTCCCCTCTTCCCTTCCAACTTTCCTGGCTTCTCTGATAATTATTCCATTGCTTTTCTTCATGGTTTTTATCTCCTACATGTATTCCCCAAAACAATACACTGGTAAGTTCCACCTATTTTGAACTATATATAGAGGAATCTTATAGTGATTTTTTTTCTATGACTTGCTTCTTTCACTCAATATTAACGTGTTTACTTTTCCCTATTAAAGATATCTTGTTACAGTCCAGTTAATTCTGGCTTTAATTATTCCCTCTAACATAATTCCCTTTATAGATATTATCTACGTATTTGTAAGTATTCCTTCTATATTATCATCCAAAAAATCTGGGGCAGTATTGAATGGGTACGTCTCAGGGTAGTACCTTCAGCAAACTTCTAGAAACATACTTTCTGACTGAGATGAATCCATTATTTAATACTCTTTGAGTATACTCACCCAGTAATGAATTCTCCTAGTTTTACTGTAATTCAGACTTTATTTTTCTACTTGCTCAGATGATTATCAAAAAACGCCTTGCTACTACATATAAAATAAACAGTAAGGACCTACTATAAAGCACAGGAAGCTATATTCTGGGAAAGAATATATATATATATATGCTGAATGACTTTGCTGTACACCTGAGACTAACACAACATTGTAAATCAACTATATCTTAGATCTTAGTTTTAAAAAAAAACAAAACCTTGCTTGAAATCCAGATAGACTATATTTATGGCATTTTCCTGATCTACCAGTTCAGCAACCTCATCAAAATGTGTATTGGTTCCAAGTAATTGCTCTACTGCTTTCTAAATGGCATAAAACAGTCTTGATTTTTATATTTTTGTATGAGATTGAGAAATCTCATATGCAGGTCATGAAGCAACAGTTAGAACTGGACATGAAACAACAGACTGGTTCCAAATAAGGAAAGGAGTATGTCAAGGCTGTATATTGTCACCATCCTTATTTAACTTCTATGCAGAGTACATCATGTGAAACACTGGGCTGGAGGAAGCAAAAGCTGGAATCAAGACTGCTGGGAGAAATATCAATCACCTCAGATATGCAGATGACACCACCCTTATGGCAGAAAGTGAAGAGGAACTAAAGAGCCTCTTGATGAAAGTGAAAGAGGAGAGTGAAAAAGTTGGCTTAAAACTCAATATTCACAAAATTAAGATCATGGCATCCGGTCCCATCACTTCATGGCAAATAGATGGGGAAACAGTGGAAACAGTGACAGACTTTTTTTGGGGTGGGGGGCTCCAAAGTCATTACAGCCATAAATTAAAAGACTTGGAAGAAAAGTTATGACCAACCTAGGCAGCATATTTAAAAGCAGAGACATTACTTTGCCAACAAAGATCTGTCTAGTCAAGGCTCTGGTTTTTCCAGTAGTCATGTATGGATGTGAGAGTTGGACTATAAAGAAAGCTGAACACTGAAGAATTGATGCTTTTGAACTGTGGTGTTGGAGAAGACTCTTGAGAGTCCCTTGGACTGCAAGGAGATCCAATTAGTCCACCCTAAAGGAAATCAGTCCTGAATATTCTTTGGAAGGACTGATGCTGAAGCTGAAACTCCAATACTTTGGCCACCTCATGCGAAGAACTGACTCATTTGAAAAGACCCTGATGCTGGGAAAGATTGAACGCGGGGGGAGAAGGGGACGGCAGAGGATGAGATGGTTGGATGGCATCACCAACTCAATGAACATGAGTCTGAGTAAACTCTGGGAGTTGGTGATGTACAAGGAGGCCTGGCATGCTGCAGTCCGTGGGGTTGCAAAGAGTCAGACACAACTGAGCGACTGAACTGAAGTGAACTGTTGAGATTGATGGCAAGGTCACCAAGCCTATACTTGTAGGAAATTACCTTCGACTTTGAAAAACCAGAATTATGCTTTCTGATCTGTTGCTTTCCATGATTTCTCGAAGTCCACAAACAGCACCAGGAGACCTCCCTTCACACGTTTTCAGTACCTGGAGTGCCTTTGACCTGGACCAGGAAATTAGACTTGGAGAGACTCAGAGGCAGCTAATCCCCAGAGATAAGAAAGGCATGTTTACTGCAAAGAAGGAAAGAAGACAAAGCTCTTTAAAGACTGGCCTCCAGAAAGTGGTAGGTGAAGTAATTTTAAGAAATTGGCAGTAGGAGAGGTATTAAGAATTTGAGGGTGAAAAGCCAAGGTTGAGAGAGTCCCAGGGTAATGAAAAGCATAAAAACATGTGGGAAAGGGATCAGATTGTGGAAAGGAAGTGGCAGAGTTAAAATGATTTTGTAGCTGGTCCATTTAGCATGGAATGATAGCTTTCTTCACCAGTCAAGGGCCAGGAGAGGAGAGAAAGAAGACAGGACAGTTTGGGGCTGAGGGGCAAATTGAGATGAGTTAAGGCCGTTGGCAAGGGCTCCTTCCAAAAGGCTGACACCATCC
Organism: Bos indicus; assembly: GCF_029378745.1. NCBI lineage: Eukaryota > Metazoa > Chordata > Mammalia > Artiodactyla > Bovidae > Bos > Bos indicus. The sequence continues at coordinate 10,909,479 of NC_091767.1, forward strand.
AAAAGGCTCCAGCCCCCAGGGGAAGGAAATCAGATGGTGTGAAGATGGTGTGGCTGGGTGGGGGGTAGGGGGGAGATGGGACAGGTGGTATGATTGGGGGTCTGAGGAGAGGTGAGTGGGTTGTGGTTATGGTAGGAAAGGGAAGCCACCGAGGGGCCAGGCGGATGGACACGCTGAGTAGGTGATGATATGGGCCACGGAAGGGGTGCTTCTTGCTGCTGAGGTTCACCCCAGGGAGTGACATCAGTAGGGTTGGAGCAGGCTCAGGTGAGGCCTCCCCAGGCAGGTGAACATCATGGACTAGATCAGGGCACATGGCCCATGTTTGGTGCCAGAGCTGCTGGAGGTAACGAGTAAAGGACAGAAATAGATGGCGTGAACTTCGGAGAAGGAGCAGAGGACGGTGATCGGCCTGGAGGCTGCTGTACGGGTGGAGGCCGAGTTCCCTACACTGCCATAGAGCGGGACGGGAGTGGAAGACGCCCCCAGGGGACAGGGGAGAGCCACTTTGGCTAGGGAGGAGGGCGAAAGAGAGGAAGGGTTTGAGAGTGAACGAAAATTCATTCTCGGAGGCACAGCCGGAAGGTCACGCTTGTTGCCAGCAGCTCTGGGAGTCAGGTTTTTAGGAGTGGGGTGGGACCCATAGGTGAGTGTCAGGCTGTGACAGTGGACCTGGTGGGTTGTTTTTCAAGGAGCGCTCTGGATAATATCGATGAAGGCATCAAAAGTTGGGAGGTCTGTGTGAGGACCAGCAGTGATGTTGCTAAAGCCTTAAACTCCGCTATGGGATAGTCCACGAATAGGATCTTCCTTCTAGAGAGGTGGAAGCCCAGGGTAGATGTGAGCAAAAACAATGAGGGCTCTGCACCCAGGGCCTGTCTGGGTCTTCATTCAATTTCATGTCCATAGAGCACCTGCCTCAGTGGGTGGAGGTCATTATCAGGGAAGGTCACTCACTCAGCACAATTCCTCCAAGTTTTCCAGAGCAGACAAAAATGTATGAGACCTTTAAAAGCAGGGATGGGTGGGACTTCCCTGGTGGTCCAGTGGTTAAGACTTCGCCTTCCAGTGCAGGGGCCGGGTTCAATCTCTGATTTGGGAGCTAAGATCCCACATGCCTAGCGGCCAAAATACCAAAACAGAAAACAGAAGCAATGTTATAACAAATTCAATAAAGACTTTAGCGGGAAAAAAAAATGGTTCACATCAAAAAAAGTCTCAAAAAAAATAAAAAGCATGGATGGGCTTCCAAATTCAAATAGAAACCAGCACACGAATACATGTTTAACTGATGTCTACAAATGTAGTACTGGTTGCCATCCTTGTGCTTGCTGCTGCTGCTAAGTTGCCTCAGTCATGTCCAACTCCGTGCGACCCCACAGATGGCAGCCCACCAGGCTCCCTCATCCCTGGGATTCTCCAGGCAAGAACAGTGGAGTGGGTTGCCATTTCCTTCTCCAATGCATGAAAGTGAAAAGTGAAAGGGAAGTCGCTCAGTCATGTCCGACTCTTAGCTACTCCATGGACTGCAGCCTACCAGGCTCCTCCATCCATGGGATTTTCCAGGCATGAGTACTGGAGTGGGGTGCCATTGCCTTCTCCGTTCTTGTGCTTAGATATAGCATATAAACATTTCGTTTCAAACTCCTAAGTTAGCAATGCCCATTGATGACTGAGAAATCACACCCAGCTGCAAACTATTTGAGTTAACAAAGTCAAACAGCATCTGAATCATGCCTGAATTGAGATTTGAGCTCCAGAGTCCTGAGTGTGCTGGCAAGACCCCCAGTCTTGCTGACTTTTATCATCAGAGGCCACCACTGATCCAGTTGTCTTTCATCCGTCATTACCAAAGGTCAAAACTGACTGCCAAACCCCAGGGCCTTTATATGCAATGAACCAGCCCCAGCCCCATCTTTGGGGGCTTCCCAGATGCTGCTAGTGGTAAAGAATCTACTTACCATCGCAGGAGACACAAGAGACACGGATTTGATCCCTGGGTTGGGAAGGTCTTCTAGAGTAGGAAATGACTACCCACTCCAGTATTCTTGCCTGGAAAATCCCATGGACAGAAGAGCCTGTTGGGCTACAGTCCAGAAGGTCACAAAGGGTGACACAACTGAAGTGACTTGGCATGCACCCATCCCCATCTTTGCTTTCTTTTTAAGTTTTTTCCTTTTTTTTGCTTTTAAATCTCTTGCTTTATTTTTCTCCATGTGCCACAACATCTAATTTTTGTATCTGCTTGTTGGGCTCCATTCCACATAGTTGCCATACAGTCAGGGGTTTTTGTTAACTCTGTACCCTAATATCTAGAACAGTGCCTGACTCCTCATGGCCTTGCAGTACAGATGTGCTTAATGAATGACATTTCCCAAAGTGAAGAAAACACTTCGCTTTGTAAAAACAACTTCCAAGTTTTACACAGCCAAATATATATTTAATGGGTTTATGTTCAATTAAATGGGCTTCTCTGGTGGCTCACTTGCTAAAGAATTAGCCTGCAATGCAGGAGACCAGTGTTGGATTCCTGGGTCAGAAAGATCCCTGGGAGTATGAAACAGCAACTCAGTCCAATAATCTTGCCTTGGAAATCCCATGGACAGAGGAGCCTGGTGGGCTGCAGTCCATGGAGTCACAAGAGTCAGACATGACTTAGCAATTAAACCACTGCCACCAGCATGTTTAATTAAATACATTTGTTTAATGTGAGATGGACTAGAGTTTCCAAAAAAGAGAACAAGGGCTTGATTGACTTTTCAATGGCCTTGTTCCTGAAATGATGAAGGAATAAAGCTGGAAAGTACCTTAGAGATCAGCCAGAACAGAGTTATGCCCTGAACGGATTATTCAGGGCAGAGACTGGACTAGAATCAGGGTCCCAGGCTTATACTTACTCTTTCTGCAACCCACCCCCACCCCACCCTACAGTGAGGGGAGGATGTGGTGTATGTCTTAGCAGAGAAAGGCTCACCATGAAACCAATGTTGTGTAGGGTCAGCTCACTTGCACAGAGCCCCTTCCAAGGTCTGTGTCAATTTTTGCATTTGTAAGGTTATATTCTTCCTAAAGAGGCCCTCCTGGTGGATGGTATCAGCTTCAGACTGCCTCAAACTGAGATCTACCAGTTGTAGGCACAGACAGAATGTCCTAGGCTCATCCCCCACTCCTCTCTGGTACACACATCCATACATGATTGAACTACCTCCCAGGCCCTACACTTGGAGAACAATACAAGATTCCCAACCACAGCTTAGAAAGGACCTGCAGGGACTTGACTGGAGAGGTTGAAAATAGGCCTCTTGGCGAGGGGTGGGGGTGGGAGTGGGGGGGCGGGGGGGGGGCACGGGCAGAACTCTCTCTTCTTCCCAGAGGAAGGGGTGACACCTTTGGCATTGCTGGAGAGACCCAGGAAGGGACAGGCCCTGACTAGTGCTGGGATTAAAACAGGAGGGAACTGGGCAGGGTACAACTTATAAAAGAATGATGTAGTCCGGAGGATATGACATAAACTGGTGAGAGCCACTGAGGCCCAAGGTGCTGGAAGATTCAATTTCCAGGAGACCTTGAGCCTCATTATATACTCATTGCAGTATATTAGCATATGCTAAGTGGCACACCCAAGGGCGCTATGACAGTTCCAAGACTGACAACAGAAGGCCAAAAAGTGGGTGGTGGCCCAGTTCCTGGAGATCCTTGTCCCTTCTCCAAGGTGGTTGGGGTAATCCTCCCCTTGTTAGCCTATGAAATTACCCAGCCCATAAAAACTAACCACCCTGTGAATCTGGGGCCATTCTCACCTTTTGAGATGGTCCATGCTCAGATGGAGCATGTATATCTTGCTTAATAAATCTTTTTACATACAGACTTACTAGGTCTACAGTAAGTGATAAATGTTACATAATGATGAAATATCCAATATATATTGGGAGGGCTTCCCTTGTGGCTTAAGTCATTAGGATTCTGCCTGCCAATGTAGGAGACACAGATTCGATCCCTAGTCAGGGAATTAAGATCCCACAGGGCTCGGAGCAACTAAGCCTATGCACCACAACTATTGAGCCTGTGCCCGGAGCCCAAGAACCGCAACTACTGAGCCCATGTGCCACAGCTACTGAATCCCGAGCACCTAGAGCCTGTGCTCTGCAACAAGAGAAGCCTCCACACTGAGGAACCCTCATAATGCAACTGGAGAGTAGCCCCTGCTCGCCCCAACTAGAGAAGACCCTGTATAGCAACAAGGACCCAGAACAGCCAAAAATAAATAAATAAATAAAATTATTTCTTAGATTTATAAATATATATTGGTAGATACTGGGTAGTTCCTCTCCAAAGACATTGTATGGTTATTGTGGCTTTTCAATCCTTTCCTATGAAAAGGACTAACTTTTGGGACCTCTCTCTTCTATCTTCCACCCATCCTGTTCTTTCTGCCAAAAATTATTACCAACTGAAATCTCTATTTTCCTTCTAGAAGGGTATTAATCGCTCAGTTGTGTCCAACTCTTTGCGACTCTGTGAACTTTAGCCCACCAGGCTCCTTTGTCCACAAAATTCTCCAGGCAAGCATACAGGAGTGGGTTGTCATTTCCATTTCTCCCTCTAATTATCCCTAAGATGCAAAAAAAAAAAAAAAAAAAAGAAAAGAAAAGAAACTAACAAGCATAATATACAACTGCATTTTGAGTTGGAGGTTTAACCACACTGAAAGTAATTACTTTAAACTACCTAAAACACAGTAATTTGATTGTACAACCTGGGTAGCGTATTGAAAAGCAGAGACATTACTTTGCCAACAAAGGTCCATCTAGTCAAGGCTATGGTTTTTCCAGTGGTCATGTATGGGTGTGAGAGTTGGACTGTGAAGAAAGCTGAGCGCCAAAGAATTGATGCTTTTGAACTGTGGTGTTGGAGAAGACTCTTGAGAGTCCCTTGGACTGCAAGGAGATCCAACCAGTCCTTTCTAAAGGAGATCAGCCCTGGGTGTTCTTGGAAGGAATGATGCTAAAGCTGAAACTCCAATACTTTGGCCACCTCATGTGAAGAGTTGACTCATTGGAAAAGACTCTGATGCTGGGAGGGATTGGGGGCAGGAGGAAAAGGGGACGACAGAGGATGAGATGGCTGGATGGCATCACTGACTTGATGGACGTGAGTTTGAGTGAACTCTGGGAGTGGGCATGGACAGGGAGGCCTGCTGCTGCTGCTAAGTCGCTTCAGTCACGTCCGACTCTGTGCGACCCCATAGACGGCAGCCCAGCAGGCTCCCTCGTCCCTGGGATTCTCCAGGCAAGAACACTGGAGTGGGTTGCCATTTCCTTCTCCAATGCATGAAAGTGAAAAGTGAAAAGTGAAAGGGAAGTTGCTCAGTCATGTCCGACTATTAGTGACCCCATGGACTGCAGCCTACCAGGCTCCTCTGTCCATGGGATTTTCCAGGCAAGAGTACTGGAGTGGGGTGCCATTGCCTTCTCCCACAGGGAGGCCTGGTGTGCTGCAATTCATGGGGTCACAAAGAGTTGGACACAACTGAGCGACTGAACTGAACTGAACTGAACTGACACCCTTAGTGGGAAATACCTTACGATAAAAAGAACTCACTTCATGGCAAACAGAAGGGGAAAAAGTGGAAGTAGTGAGTTTATTTTCTTGGGCTCCAAATGACTGTGGATAGTGACTGCAGCCATGAAATTAAAAGACGCTTGCTCCTTGGAAGGAAAGCTATGATAAACTTAGACAGTATATTAAAAAGCAGAGACAACACTTGGCCAACAAAAGTCCGTGCAGTTAAAGCTATACAGAATGGCTACCCAACTCCAATATTCTTGCCTGGAGAATCGCCCTGGAGAAAGGAGACTGGTGGGCTACAGTCCATGGGGTCTCAGAGTCGGACAGGACTGAAGTGACTTAGCACAGCACAGCACAGCACAACCCAATAAATAAATAAAGAGTGCTTGTGAGGCTCAAATGTCTGAGAAAATACGTACAAAAGAGCCTGTATGTAGAAAATGATATGTAAATGTAAGGCAAGATTGCTTTTATTTTCAAACCCTTCTCCTAAATGGAATTTTTCTTGGCCCAAAGCTGTAAGAATATAGGAAAAACGAGTATGATGGGATTACTCAAGCCTAAGAGAAGTCTCTCTTTGATTTCTGCAGCCACATACCACTGAACTTGCTGACCCAGGGATCTTGATATCTGTGTCCTAGGGTGGACTGCCTGGACCAGTCCATCAACCGCAGTCAGGGAGAGAGGTCTGGAGGGAGGGAAGGAGGGAGAGTTTGGGATGGGATCTTGTCCAAGTGATGAAGCGTTATGAGTCAGAGTTGGCTGGAACCAGGCATCAACACTAGGTTGGCCACCCAAATGCCAGCTGGGTTGTCTGGCTCCAGTCCTGTGCCAACATCCCATGCCTCTGGGCATATTTTAGAGGGGATTTTGGGAAGCCAGGCAGCTGCCCATCTGACACAGAGAGCTCCACTGCTCCTCTGGGTCTGGGGGAATCCTAGGGTGGGCAGGTGAGTCTGAGCTGGACTCCATGGGTCTTGAAGCACCTGCTGCCCCAGCCCTGAATCTCAACCTGTCCAATGAGGTACATGGTTGGAGCTTCCTGGGCTGAATGGGGTACATTGAAGAGAAAACCTGGGTGGCCCGAGGGGTGTGTGGAGACCACAGTACTGTGGGCAGGAGGCTGGGCCCTCGACCAGTCATGCTTCTTCCTGGCCTAGTCACTTACTCCTCCCTGGGCCCCAGGGACTCTAGGTCTTGAGTCGGGCCCATAAACCTTTTGTGAAATCTTCTCAGTGACTCTGATGATCATACAGGTTAGAAACCATGCACTTGAGGCTACACTGGTGGTCCAGTGACCGACTCCATGCTCCCAATGCAGGGGGCCCAGGTTCAATCCCTAGTCAGGGAACTAGATTCCATATGCAGCAGCTAGCATTTCACATGCCACAATTAAAGATCCCACATGCCAAAACCTAAAAAAAGAAAAGATCTCATGTGCTTGGATCAGGAATATCCCTTGGAAGGGAAATGGCAACCCACTCCAGTATTCTTGCCTTGGAAATTGAACAGAGGGGCCTGGCATGCTGCAGTCCATGAGACTGCAAAAGAGTTGGACATGATTTAGCAACTAAACAACAACAAAAACAAGCCATGTGCCACAGCTAAGACTTCACATGGCGAAACTAAAAATCTCACATGCCACAATGAAGATCAACGATCCCGAGTTTCGCAACTATTACGAAGACCTGGCACAGCCAAATAAATACATAAATGTTTTTTTAAAAAGAGAAAGAAACCACATACTCCTCCAAATGGTCACTAAATCATCTCACTTTGGTTTTTAGAGTCTGTTCCTGCCTGATCTTCTGCTTTTCTCTGAACTGTGTTCATTTAATTAAAAAAAAAAACAAACACCCATATATATGGGAAGTGCATATTCAAGTAGGGGAAGAAAGGAAAACTGACATTTCTTAAGGAGGTAGTCTGTACTGGGTGCTTGAACAAGGTCACCTCTGTGTGGCCTGCCCGGAAGACAACTGTAGACTATAGATGAACTTTCAAATAAGTTGCCTTTCTCCCTCTTCCTGACTCTGAAATGCAAGGGCCACTCTGCTAGGGAGCTCCTCACACTCTAAGAGAGGGAAATGAGATGGGAACTTACATTTAGTTTTTGGCTTTTTTGTTTACATTTAACTTTTTAAAGCTAAAGCAATGTATAAAAGGAATATCTGTGTGTGTTTTTAAAGTCTGTAAATGAAAAATAGTGAGAGTTTACCTCTCACCACATTCCAAAAATTGTCCCCTTACCCATCACCCACATAACCAACTTTAGTGTTTTCTTTTGGCATTTATTTCTATAATATGAAGATTACATGTTTATACCGCTTTCTCTCAGTTTTAGACAGTGTATTTATTGATTTTTCTGTTATGATAATATATGAATATGAGCTTTCTTCCCACCACCTACCTGTTGTATTCCCATTCTCTCAATATAGATGAATCACTATTTTTTATTTTATGGCAGTAATCAGGGTTTACATCATTAAGAGTTTATAAAGCTTGTTTATGACAAAGTCAAGTGGCATACTGCGATTGCATTCTTTTTCCAATATAGGTTTTGTTATTTTTTTTCCTGGAGTTAATAATTGCTCTTCTTTTACTAGCATAATTTTCCATACTTCCGTCTTTTTTTATTGGACGATGCTGGGTCTCAGTTGCAGCACGTGGGATCTAGTTCCCTGACTAGGGGTTGAACCTGGGCTCCCTGACTAGGGAGCACAGAGTCTTAACCACTGGGCCACCCAGGAAGTCCTTCCATACTTCTAAGAGCTCCATCATATAATCAACAGTATTGTTTATGTTATCGAGTCTAGGTGTTTTCTAGAGAGCTCCTTTTCAGAGCCCTTCATCCTTCTCCAGTCTGGACAGGTCACTCCCTAGGTGTGCTGTTAAAGTATCCTTTTAGATGTCTCTGCACTACTCCTCTGAGTTCATTTCTGGGAACTGGTGACTGATTCTGTCTGAGTTCACCTTTTTGTTTTGCTGATACCTATTCTCCCATAGTTTCCCAAGACAATGTGAATGGAACTGAATTTTCTGAGTCTTTGCATGTTTAGAAAACATTTCTGCTCTCACACTTGGCTGATTGATTAACTGGGTACAGAAACATAGACTGAAAATAATTTTATGTCATAATTTTAAGATATCAATACATTTGATCAGGAGAAGTCAAATGTCATTCTTATTCCTTTGTGTGTAATTTTTTACTTTATTCTATCTCTAGAAGCTTTAAAATTCTTGGCTTTATGCTTGGCGTTCCGGAATTTTTGGATCAAAGACCTTTAGTTTAGGTTTAGATCTTTCAAAATTTTTTGTTCTTGTCCCTTGGCAGGTTCTTTTAATCCTATGAATATAGCCCTTAATTCTTGGGAAATTTTCTATATTATTTATTTGATAATTTCTTCTTTTTCATTTTCTCTCTCTCTTTCTGGAATTTCTGTTAGTCTTTGAACCTCTTAGGTTGATCCCCTGATTTTCTTATGTTTTCTCTCTTATTTCTTATTCCTATGTTCTGTTTTCTGGGGAATGTCCTCAATATTATCTTCTAACCCCTTAACTGAACGTTTTATTTTATCTGTTAATTTCCAAGAACTCATTCCTGTTAAATGATCATTCCTTTCTCATAGCACCTGTTCTTGTTTTATGGCCTCTCATGTTTCTATGAACATATGAGATTGGTTGTTTATATTTAACGATGAAAAACTACAGAAGTTAATTGGAAACTCTGTGTTGCTTATCACTTTAAAGTGACTGGGTTGAGACTTTTCCATTTCTTTGGAAGACTGCTCCCTCTGAATATTAGTATCTGGAGGCTCTTTTCTTAAGGACTGTTCAGTTTCTCTAAAGAATCCTGTTTTCATGTGTATGTGTGTGTATGTATGCTCAGTCATGTTCAACTCTCTGTGACCTCATGGACTTAGCCCACCAGATTCCTCTGTGCTTGGAATTTTCCAGGCAAAAACACTGGAGTGGGTTGCCATTTCCTACTGCAGGAGATTTTCCCAACCCAGGGATCAAACCCGTATCACTTACATCTCCTGCATTGGCAGGCGGATTCTTTACCACTGTTCCACCCGGAGAAAAGATTCCCATCAGACTGTCAACTGATACTTCCTTTTCAGCCCTGAATCTCACCCCTACAATTTGGTGCCTGGAGTCCCCAAGTTCATAACCTCTTCTGTTCTCTTTCTCCTAAGAATAAATCCTGTCTCATGCCTAAGGAGTAAGAATCTGGCTGCTCGTGTTCTGAATGTAGGTAGGTTTTCTACTTATGTCCCCCTTTTCCCCCCATACCTCACCTTACCCTCCTTCTTCAAGTTCTGAGCTTCTCCAGGGCCTATGAAATGAACTGGTTCTTTTCTCATAGATTCTCAACTAGAACATTTCTCCTCCTCCTTGATGCTAAAATAGTTACCACACCTCTCAGCATCCAAGCCTCCTCTTCTCCTGCAAGATCCATTCAGTCCCCCAGTTCCGCTGCTTCTTCCTCTCAAGACCTCTCACACTTCCCTGCTTTCTTTCCCCTTCTCTGTATTACCACCAGCACTAATCTCAGCTGCTCCTTCCTGGGTCTGCCAAGGTCCTGCCATAGCCTCCCAGCAGCCAAGTGCCTGTGATAAAGGACAGAAGCCCCAGAAGGAGGCAGTTGGGGTCAACCTCGTTCAGTCCCAGGCTGAACCTTCCTTCCCTCCTCAACCCACCTCAGCACTCATTTTCTCTACCTCTGGTACCCTGAGGGACTCAGACCATGAGGATTTTCATGGCAATGGTGGGAGGGAGGAGTGGGGGTGGAATGTGCAATTAGGAAACAGGAAGGAGGCAGCCCCCTAGCACCGTCACTAATCGCTCTCTTAAGGAGCAGAGGTGTGGGTTCCATTTTGGCCCAATTCAGAGGATACCGCCCTCTGGGGAGCAGTCTGGGGCTGAAAGTTCAGATTATTTTGCAGCTTTTGCAGCAAACATCCACTCAGAACACATGATGTCACCAAAGATGGCTTGATTAGCCTGTAGGGTGCTGGCAGCAAAGACACCCCACTCCCATATCCAGCATATCTTCCCTCAGTAGGGAGACAAAAACATTCATTTCAAAGCAGGAATGGGCTCCCGACGGGAGCTGGCCCAGCGTCGTGTGTGTGTGTGTGTGTGTGTGTGTGTGTGTGTGAGAGAGAGGCGGGGGGGAGAGACCCAGAAACCAGAGATGGGAAACAAACCCCACACAGGGGCTGTGAAAGGCATTGATGAACAATCTCTGCAGCTATAACCTCAGCCAGTTCAGGAAGCTTTCCCCCAAGTCCAGCTCAGCCCAGGCTCTTTACTGTTGACCCAGAAAGTGAAGGGGCCCCCGGCTAATGTTTCTTCTGCTCCTCTAATGCCTTATTCTTTGAGAACCCAGCATGGAGCCCCAGGAATCTGCGAGGGGAATGTGAACTCTTCATGTCCATACCTTCTGGGGCTTCGCAGGTGGTGTGAGTGGTAAAGAATCCGCTTGCCAATGCAGAAGATGCAAGAGATGCAGGTTCGATCCCTGGATCGACAAGATCCCCTGGAGGAGGAAATGGCAACCTGTTCCAGTATTCTTGCCTGGGAAACCCCTAGCGCAGAGGAGCATGGCCACACATTTTCCCTTTCTCCCTTCCTTCATCCACTCCTTCTCTTTTTCCTTCGATTCTTTCCTCATTCTGCATATTCCTCTTTATCCTTTTTCTTTTCCTCAGCTTCTTCTTCTCATCTCCTTCTCATGTAAAACTAGTAACATCTAACATTTATTTATCTGCGAGGAGGGGCCAGCCCCTCATTTTGCTAAACACCTTATGGATTGTGTGTCATTTAACAATTTTTTTTTTCTTTAAATGTTTTACAAGAGTAATCCTTGCTTGTTGTAAAAAAAAAAGAAAAAGAAAAAAGAAAGAAAGAAAGTGCAGGTGGACTAAAATAAAAAAAAAAAAAAAAAAACTTAAAGTTCCCCTCCATAATCACATCTTTGACTTGGTGGTGTATGTTCTCCCAGATTTTGCTATAAGAACGTGTGTGTGTGTGTGTGTGTGTGTGTGTGTGTGTGTGTGTGTGCATACCGTCGTGTCTGACTCTTCACAACCCCATGGACTGTAGCCCACCAAGCTCCTCTGTCCTTGTGGTTCTCCAGGGAAGAATACTGGACTGGTTTGCCATTTCCTCCTCAAGGGGATCTTCTTGACCCAGGGATCGAACCTGCATGTCTTGCATCTTTTGCATTGGCAGGCAGATTCTTTACTATTTGCGACACCTGAGAAGCCCACTGTAAGAATGAACCCTTCCAGATCTACTAGGAGATTCTTTAGAAGTGAGGAGTCTGCAGCTGAAGCTCGGCTTTGAGTGAATCACAGCCCCTTGGCCTTCTACTGGGGGCTCAGTGTCCCCAGGCTGTACCTGCATCTTAGGAAGAGGCCTGGCCCTGCCCATTGGTACCACATCCAGGTCGAGAGACCAGATATTCTCTCAAGAAAGCTCCAGCCTATTCCTTTAGCCACCATTCCGAGGATCAGACCCAGATTCCTGGTGTGGCCACACACCTCCTCTGATCCCCTTGAGCCACCCTGACTTCTTGGCTTTCACTCTTTCTGCCAAGCCCTTGGCAACAGCAGGGCTCCTTGTTCCCTCCACCTGCACCAACAGGCGGAAAGTGCTGGCCCAGCACTGTGTCCACGTGCTCAGCGTCCTCTGCCAGGCCCAGGCGCACCATGGACCAAGTGCCCCGGGAGGCTCCTCTTTGGGTGGCTCGGGGCTGTCTGTTCCCCGGCGTGTTACAGCCAAGTTTCCATGGCCCTGCGTGCAGGGACCAGGGGCCAGGCCTGTGGGTGTGGGCAGCCTTGGGTTCCACGTGGGTTCTGGACAGGAAGAGCTTTCATGTGGATGCCAGCTGGACTCCTGAACCCTGGCTGGGCCCGGAGGAGGGAGAGCTGCAGCGAGAAAAACACGTTGTGTTTGGGAGTCGATTGGTGGGAAGGAAGGATGGAGAGGCAAAGCGTTTGTCCAGGCCGAGAGGACAGAGACCAGTGGGAAATTAGAGCCTCTTCCACTGAAGAAGCGGCCTTGGCAGAGACCTGGGGAAGGAACGTCTCCCGGGTGGGGATTTTCAAGCCTGCCTTTGCAGTCTCCTTCTCACTGAGCCTAATCAGGTCAAGCGTCCAGCTCCCGCTGCCAGACAGGGTGGCATTGTTTCAATCCCCTACTCACACCCCTTCTCCCCTCCACTGAGAACTGAGTTCTGACAAAGGAGGCCCTGAGGAACGGGCCTGGGAGTGCAGAGCCCAAGGTCTGGGGAGGCGGGTCACTCCCTCAGTCTCCCTCCTCCCTACCGTTGGTTATTTTTCTGCCCCGGGGACTTAAGGAGGAAAACAAGGCTGCCTCTGGAAGACCTGAAGGCTGTTTTTGTTGACATAAAGGCGCTTTCTGAGCAAACTGCTCCCTGAAAGGTCAGCCCTCATCCCAGGCAGCCTGGGACTCAGGGTGGGTTTGGGAGGTGTGGGGAGAGAGGAAACCGCGGGCCACTTGGGGTCAGATGACTTCACCAGAGTGGGGAGGGGAGCTTCCTGGAGATGGGGCCCTGGGAGACTCCCGAGGCTCCTTAAAACTTAAATAAGGCTTGTTTATCTGTCTTCCAGAACACCCCGCAGCGTGGCAGAGAGGCCAGAGCTGTGGGCAGGATGCAAGTGAACCTGGCATCTGGGCCTGTATCCACTGCCTCTGGCTTCACCTCTCGGGGCCTCAGTTTGCACGAGGGCACCAAGTTGAAAAACCTTGAGGGACTTCCCTGGTGGTCCAGTGGCTAAGACTCTATGCTGCAAATGCAGGGGTCTGGGTTTGATCCCTGGTCAGGGAACTAGATCCCACATGCCACCACTGAAGATCCTGCTTGCTGCAACGAAGACCCAGCACAGCCAAATAAATAAATAAAAACAAATATTAAAAAGAAGAAGAAGAACTTTGAGATCCCCTCAACCCAAACATTCTAGGTGTTCAGCGGAAGTTTTCTGAGTGTACACCCTTATGCCTGGCATAAAGCTAAACCCAAGGTCCCAGGTAAAGTGATCAAGAGACCTGGTTTGCCTGGGATTCTCTCAGTTTTAGTACTGAACACCTGGAGGCTTGGTCGGGCTAGCCCCACACCTCAAGCAGCTCGTGATCTGGAAACAATGACAGTGGTATAATAGCATGTGACGAGGGGCCAAAGGAAGAACATACAAAGGCACGCAACTCAGTGGAGCCACAGGCAAACTCTTAGAACCAGAGCTGGGAAATTTTACCATGATGACATCTGTGAGCAATTAGGAGCGATGGGTGGACTTCTTTTTTAATCAGCTGTATTGAGGTATAATTTATACACAACACAATGTACATACTTCAATGTACAATTCAACTGGTTTTTAACAAATATATATATATTTTAACATATATATATATAACAAATATATATATCCATATATTTATATATCCATATCTATATCCATATATATATGGGCTTCCTTGATTGCTCAGCAGGTAAAGAATCTGCCTGCAATGCAGGAGACACAGGAGACTTGGGATGGATCCATGGATCAGGAAGATCCTCTGAGGAGGGCATGGCAACCCACTCCAGTATTCTTGCCTGGAGAATCCCATAGACAGAGAAGCCTGGTGGGTTATATCAATATAGAAAGTGTTAGTCGCTTAGTTGTGTCCAGCTCTTTTGCAACCCCATGGACTGTAGCCCGCCAGGCTCCTCTGCAGGATTCTCCAGGCAAGAATACTGGAGTGGGCAGCCATTCCCTTCTCCAGGGGGTCTTTCCAACCCAGGGATCGAACCCAAGTCTCCTGCATTGCAGGAAAATTCTTTACCATCTGAGCCACAAGGGAAGCCCTATCCATATATAAATCCATGTAACTGTTACACCTGTGAGATATTTACATTGCTCCAGAAAGTTTCCTGGTGCTCCTTTGCAGTCAATCCCATTCTTTCCATCCCGTCTCAGGTAAGCATTTACCTGACTCCTAACCACAGATTAGTTTTACCTGTTCTAGAACTTTGTATAAAAGGAGTCACTCACTTAATTGTTTTTATTTTTCGGCTGTGCTGTGCAACACGTGGGATCTTAGTTCCCCGACCAGGGATTGAACCTATTTCCGCTGCAGTGGAGCACTCGGAGTCTTAACCACTGGACTGCCAGGGAAGTCCCAGGAGTCACACTCTTTAGAGTCTGACTTCCTTTGTTTAACATCATGTTTTTGAGCTTCACTCAATGGATATACCACAATTTGTTTATCCATTTACTAACTGATGAACATCTGAGTCCTTTCTAGTTTTTTTGTCATGATGAATAATGCCGTTATGAATATTACATACAAGTCTTTGTGTCTCTTGGGTAAATACCTACAAGTAGAACTGCTGGATCATTTGTTAAGTACATGTTCCTAACTATAGAAATTCTCCCAACTTCTCCAAAGTGGTTGTACTATTTTACATTCACACCATCAACATCTGAGAGTCCCAGTTGCTAGACAACCAACATTTAGTTTTGTAAGTTTAAAGATTTTTAGCCCTTCTAACAATATCTCATCATAGTTTAATTTGCATTTCTCTGGTGATTAGTGAAGTTGAGTACTTTTCATGTACATCCATGTCATTCATCTATCTTATTTTGCAAAATGTCTGTTCAAGTCTTTTATCCCTCTTCAAACCAGGCTGTAAGTCTTTTAAAAATTTAATTGTAGAGTTATTTATATATCTTGAGTGCAAATCCTTTGTCTGATACATCTATTGCAAATACTACCTCCTGGTCTGTGGTTTGCCTTTTTATTTTATTTTTTAAGGTTTATTTTGAAGAAGATAGGGCTTTAATTTTTATATTAAGAAATCTTTGCTTACCACAAGGTCATGAAAATTATCTCTCATGCTTTCTTTTAGAAGTTTTATAGATTTAGTTCCAACATTTAGCTTTGTGGTCAATATCAGATAAATTTTTGTGGAAAAAAATCATTTGTTGAAAAGACTTTTCTTTATTTATTGCAATTCCTTGGTGCCTTTGAGGAAAATCAATTGATAATATATAAGTGGCTCTATTTCTGCATTCTCTATTTGGTTCATTTAATGTATATATTTATCTTTACACCATTATCACACTGTCTTGATTATTGTTACTTTAGTCTTGAAATCAAGACTACAACTTCACTCTCCTTCAAAATTCTGTTGGCTTTTTAGGTCCTTTGCAATTTATACACACATTTTTTAGCGTCAATTTGTCAATTTCTACCAAAACATCTGCTGGAATTGTGTTGGGAATGAATAGCATCTATAGAATCAGAGGGAGAATTGACATCTTAATAATATTGAGTCTTCTTATATATGAACATAATATATATACCCACTTGTAAAGATCCTATAAAATTTCTCTCAGTAATGCTTTGTAATTTTCAGCATAAAGATCACATACATCTTTTGTACATTTCTCCCAATGTATTTTATGACTTTATACTATCACTGGATCATTTTTTAATTTTTATTTTTCCAATTATTTTGCTCCTAGTTATAGAAATGCAATGACTATACATTGGCCTTCTATGTTTTGACATTGATAAATCCAGTTATTAATAATTGTTTTCATTTGATTCCTTAGGATTTTCTACATAAGCAACCATGCTGTTCATGAATAAAGACAACTTTTACATTTTTGTTTCCCGTATTTATCTTTTTATTTGAATAGAGGTGTACGTCCTCTAACTTCACAGACCTCAGCCTCTGAACTCTGTCTCTTAGACATCTTTTAGAGCTTGGCTTTAGTTTTTTGTTTTTTAGGGTGGAACTCTGATAGGCCTTAGGCTTCCCTGGTGGCTTAGATGGTAAAGAATCTGTCTGCATTGCAGAAGACCTGGGTTTAATCCCTGCGTTAGGAAGTTCCCCTGGAGGAGATCTCCAGTTAAGGCCTTGCCCTCTGGTGACTTGATCCTGCTGGAACCTGAGGAGACAAACAGATGTGTTTAATTCCTTTGGGTCAGTGTTACCTCCTGGCAGTTCATAAATAGGTACTAATCTCTCTCTTTGAGACTATTTTGCATTACTCCTACATGTCAAATTCACAAATTAGACCATGAGTAACCAGTACTGTGGAGAAGGCAATAGCACCCCACTCCAGTACTCTTGCCTGGAAAATCCCATAGACGGAGGAGCCTGGTAGGCTGCAGTCCATGGGGTCGCTAAGAGTCAGACACGACTGAGTGACTTCACTTTCACTTTTCACTTTCATGCATTGGAGAAGGAAATGGCAACCCACTCCAGTGTTTTTGCCTGGAGAACCCCAGGGATGGGGGAGCCTGTTGGGCTGCCGTCTGAGGGGTCACACAGAGTCGGACACGACTGAAGAGACTTAGCAGCAGCAGCAGCAGCAACCTGTACTGGCCATATTAAGGAGAAAAGCTTCTTATTGATGGAGGCTCCATTTACTTCTTATTCCCATATGTCCCCCCCTTTCTCCTGAGCTGTTCCTTTTCTCAACCATCTGCCCATGCCTTTCTTATTCTGTATGTGTTTTTCCACTCTCTATTTCTTTTTTAGATTAATTTCTTTGTGTATAGTTGCTTTACAATCTTGCGTTAGTTTCTGCTGTACAGCAAAGTGAATCAGCTATATGTACATATACATCCCTTCTCTTTTGGATTTCCTTTCCATTTAGGTCACCACAGAGCACTGAGTAGAGCTCCCTGTGCTATACAGGAGGTTCTCATTAGTTATCTACCTTATGTATAGTAGTATATATATTTGGGCTTCCCTGGTGGCTCAGACAGTAAAGAATCTGCCTGCAATGTGGAAGACCTGGGTTTGATCCCTGGGTTGGGAAGATCCCCTGGAGGAGGAAGTGGCAACCCACTCCAGTATTCTTCCCTGGAGAATCCCCATGGACAGAGGAGACTGGCAGGCTATGCTCCAGGGAGTTGCAAAGAGTCAGACACGACTGAGCGACTAAGCACGACACAGTATATATAATGATATGTCAATCTCAATCTCCCAATTCATCCAAACCCCACCTTCCATCCCTGGGGATCTATATGTCTGTTCTCTATGTCTGTGCCTCTATTTCTGTTTTGCAGATAAATTCATCTATATCATTTTTCTAGATTCCACATATAAGGAATATTATATGATATTTGTTTTTCTCTTTCTGACACTTTATTCTGTATGACAGTCTCTAGGTTCTCTGTTTCTTATTAAATATTTTTTTCTTGGGTCATATGAATTTGTATATATCTTTGTGTAAATTGATTTCCATGTACTTATATAAATAAATTCATGTACATATATATGATTTACACACACCTGATGGGAGATCAGGTGCTTCTGTTAGTTACCTGTGTGGCGTAATTTCTGAGGAATGACGTTGGCAAAGTGAGGTTGGAAAACATCCAAAGGCAGAGAACTACTATTTACTGAGCAGTGACTCTGAGTCAAGGCACTAAAATAGACAGTTTACATACAAAGTTCATTTAAACCTCATTACTACTCTATGAAGTAAGTATTCATAATACTTATTTTTCAAATGGAAAGCTGGAGCTCAATGAGGTAAATTTAACTTCCTCCAAGATGCAGCTGGCAATCAACAGAGCAAGGATTCAAAGCAACATCTCTCTGGCTCAAAACTGGGTTCTTTTCACTATACAATACTTTGTCCCTAGAAAGGTGTCTCAAGGACTTCCCTGGTGGCTCAGTGGTAAAGAATCCACCTGCCAATGCAGGAGACACAGGTTCAATCCCTGATCCAGAAAAATCTCACATGCCCCTGGAGCAGCTAAGTCCGTGTGCCACAAATTCTGAGCCTGCACTCTAGAGCCTGGGAGCCACAACTACGGAGCCCACATGTTGCAGCTACCGAAGCCCTCGCACCCTAGAGCCTGTGCTCCACAACAAGAGGTCCACGCACTGCAACTAGTCAGCAGCTCAGCTCTCGGCAACCAGAGAAAAGCCCACATGGCAACGAAGACCCAGCACAGCCAAAAATACAAATAAATAATTTTTTAATTTTGAAAGATATCTTAAGTGATCAAAGCGCATATATGGTTCCCTGGCCCCTGGGGATGGAATGAAGGGAAGAAGATGTACAGGGAATAGGCCTGTGGTCCCAGCATCGCCCTGATGGAAATGGTCAGAATTTAGGGGTCCTGTCTAATAATCTCCCACTGGAACCTGAGTGATCTTTGAGGGTTTGTGATCAGACACAGGAGAGCAATGAGGGTGGGAGAATTTAGCTGAGGAAATCAGAGATTTAAGTAATGGAAAACTGCAGAAAAGGAATCATAGGACTCACAAGGAAAGGGGTCCAGAATCTAAGAGGAGAAGGGATTGAGGATGAGGTCAGAAGGAGAACAGAACCTTGGGTGACCAAAAGGTCATCCGATACTGAAATTTACAGGAATCCACGGGGGTGGGATTAATGGAGCAGGCAGACAGCCTTCCCAGAAGTCACTCACACGTGGACAGACAGGAACTGGGTGAGTGCAACCAGTCTTGCCTGGTCTTGGCAACAGTGCCAGTATCATTTATAATCAGGATGAAACAAGAGGTCTAGTTAGAAATGTTACCATGTTACGAAAGTCTAAGGAAATGAAGCATAATGTCCTGATGAATGCAAGAAGGGGAGGAGTTAGAGCGTTTGAAAAAAAGAAGAAACTAAAGTAAAGTAAGAATATCTCAGATATTCTGCTGTTCTGGGCAAGGGAGCCTAAACTGGGAGGTTTGAACATGGGGTGACTAGAAAGGTATGTTCTGACGAGTCCTGGCGATTTGCTAAGCTCACCCCAGTCTCCCTCTCCTGGAGAGAATGAGATGGTTGCAGGGCATTACCGACTCAATGCACATGACTCTGAGCAGACTCCGGGAGATGGTGAAGGACAGGGAAGCCTGGTGTGCTGCAGTCCATGGGGTCACAAAGAGTTGGACACGACTAAGCCACTGAACAAAAACCCCAGTCTCAATTAAATGCAAATACTCCTCACTTTGGAAAGGCAGCTTAACATCTTTACTTTTTCATATTGTAAATTAAAGATTGCTTAACACATGCAGAAGATCCAAAAGGTGCGAAAAAAATAAACAGAAACATAGGTGTCCTGGCTACCTCTGTCACCCACTTCCCCACTACCTCTTTTCAGAGGAACTCCTGTTATCAGACTTCTTTGGTTCCTTCCAAAGAGATTTGCAGCGTTTAAAAACTGCTATGTAAATATTGACATTTTTCATACAAATACCACACTCTACATGTTTTTTTGAACTATGCTTTTTACAAATTTTAACTTCTTGATTAAAAAAAAAATTATTCCTTAGTTGCAGCATGCAGGATCTAGTCCCTGACCAGGGGTCGAACCCGGGCCCTCTGCAATGGGAGTGTGCAGTCTTAGCCAGTGGACCACCAGGGAAGTCCCTGGAAATACTCCTTACCAGTTCATAGAGAACTGCCTATTACTTCTTAAAAGCCACCTAATTGTCTATCTTCTAGATGTATCATAGTTTAACTAGTTTCCTATTATTGGGAGTTCAGGTTAATTTCCAATCTTTTGCTATTATATACTGCATACTGGGCAGTAAATATCCTTGAACATACATTACTCTGTGTATGTGTGTATATGTGTGTGTGTCTGATATGTGTGTCTGGTGTGTGTGTGAGGGAATGGGGAGGACCTAAGAGTGGAGGTGGAAGATCAAAGGATATGTATGTTTTGAAATACAGAGAATGTTTGCTCCCTTCTTGAGATGCATGCTGGCTGCTCACTTGTGAAGCCATCTGACTGATGGTAGAAAACAGATCAGAGATACCATTATATTAATCCATGCCCTTTGTTTCAGCTCTTCCAACAATCCTGTGAGGTGCGGAGGCAAGTCGTTCCTATATTTTGTCCAAGAAAGTGGAGTTCAGCAAGGTGCCAGCAATCCCATAGTAACCCAGTAACTTCAGATCAGTCTCTCGGGTACCCTAGCAATGGGAAAGGTTGCAAGTCTCTGGAGAAAGGATAGAGATACTAGGGCTTTAGAACTATGCATCCTTCATGATAAAAAAACCTAAATCAGCTTTCTGGTCCAAACTGGTCTTAGGCATGGGCGGGGGTCATCTGCCGGGTCCAGCTCAGCTTGAGCAAAGCTAAGAGAGCACACTGGGCCTGCTCCTGCCCCACCAGGTTCTGCGATGTCTTGGGGTCCTGAGACGACCTCAAGGCTGGGTCACCCCAAATACAGGATTCCCCAGATTCTAGAGCATTTGGGTATCTTTTGAGTGTCCAAACACCCACACCCAAACGCAAGAGGACTTTTGTTCTTTTTTTTTTTTAATTTTTATTGGAGTATGCAAAGATGGGCTCAATAAAGGACAGAAATGGTATGGACCTAACAGAAGCAGAAGATATTAAGAAGAGGTGGCAAGAATACACAGGAGAACTATACAAAAAAGATCTTCACGACCCAGATAATCACGATGGTATGATCACTCACCTAGAGCCAGACATACTGGAATGTGAAGTCAAGTGGGCCTTAGAAAGCATCACTACGAACAAAGCTAGTGGAGGTGATGGAATTCCAGTTGAGCTCTTTCAAACACTGAAAGATGACGCTGTGAAAGTGCTGCACTCAATATGCCAGCAAATTTGGAAAACTCAGCAGTGGCCACAGGACTGTAAAAGGTCAGTTTTCATTCCAATCCCAAAGAAAGGCAATGCCAAACAATGCTTAAACTACTGCACAATTGCACTCATCTCACACGCTAGTAAAGTAATGCTCAAAATTCTCCAAGCCAGGCTTCAGCAATATGTGAAATGTGAACTTCCAGATGTTCAAGCTGGTTTTAGAAAAGGCAGAGGAACCAGAGACCAAATTGCCAACATCCGCTGGATCATTGAAAAAGCAAGAGAGATCCAGAAAAACATCTATTTCTGCTTTATTGACTATGCCAAAGCCTTTGACTGTGTGGATCACCATAAACTGTGGAAAATTCTGAAAGAGATGGGAATACCAGACCACCTGATCTACCTCTTGAGAAATTTGTATGCAGGTCAGGAAGCAACAGTTAGAACTGGACATGGAACAACAGACTGGTTCCAAACAGGAAAAGGAGTACGTCAAGGCTGTATATTGTCACCCTGCTTATTTAACTTATATGCAGAGTACATCATGAGAAACCCTGGGCTGGAAGAAGCCCAAGCTGGAATCAAGATTACTGGGAGAAATATCAAGAACCTCAGATATGCAGATGACACCACTTTTATGGCAGAAAGTGAAGAGGAACTGAAAAGCCTCTTGATGAGAGTGAAAGAGGAGAATGAAAAAGTTGGCTTAAAGCTCAACATTCAGAAAACGAAGATCATGGCATCTGGTCCCATCATTTCATGGGAAATAGATGGGGAAACAGTGGAAACAGTGTCAGACTTTATTTTTTTGGGCTCCAAAATCACTGCAGATTGTGACTGCAGCCATGAAATTAAAAGACACTTACTCCTTGGAAGGAAAGTTATGACCAACCTAGATAGCATATTGAAAAGCAAAGACATTACTTTGCCAATGAAGGTCCGTCTAGTCAAGGCTGTGGTTTTTGCAGTGGTCATGTATGGATGTGAGAGTGGGACTGTGAAGAAAGCTGAGTGCTGAAGAATTGATGCTTTTGAACTGTGGTGTTGGAGAAGACTCTTGAGAGTCCCTTGGACTTCAAAGAGATCCAACCAGTCCATTCTAAAGGAGAGCAGCCTTGGATGTTCTTTGGAAGGAATGATGCTAAAGCTGAAACTCCAGTACTTTGGCCACCTCATGCAAAGAGTTGACTCATTGGAAAAGACTCTGATGCTGGGAGGGATTGGGGGCAGGAGGAGAAGGGGAAGACAGAGGATGAGATGGCTGGATGGCATCACTGGCTCGATGGACGTGAGTCTGAGTGAACTCCGGGAGTTGGTGATGGACAGGGAGGCCTGGCGTGCTGTGATTCATGGGGTTGCAAAGAGTCAGACATGACTTATCGACTGAACTGAACTGAAGGAAGGGCTTCGGAGCTGCCAAGGAAAGCCTCTTAAACTACAGAGTTCCCCACACCCCTTTTTAAAATACGTTCAGACAAGTATAAAATACTTGTACAGACAAGTATAAAATACGTTCAGACAAGTATAAAAACATACATTTACAGTTTAAAACTAAAATTAATACCAGCACTCATGGAACCTTCACCAGGCACAGACATGCAATATTAACAGTGCTCCAGAAGTCCTCCCTTGTGACCCCCACTTCTCTATATCTTGTGTGGAAATTCAGGTAAGCGCTTTCCTGATAAACAAACCTGAGAAACACTGAGATGTTTTTCCAGAATGCCCCTCCCCCCATACTCACAGCATCCAATCACACACGGTCTTCTTGCGAGATGATGAAGCTCCAGAACTTGGCTCGTATCCCACCCTGCCTCCTAGTCCACTGATGGGTTAGAAGAAGTGTTTGTAGGTAAGAAAAAAAAAAAAAAAAGCTTCCCAGATAGACTGTATGGTGAGGGAGAAGTGGTTTTCTATGGTAAATCTTCCCTTTGCATTTTTTTTTTTTTGGAAACTATTTTTTTGATTGATTGATTTGTTTTCGGCCACTATGGATGACTTTGACAGTTTTTTTTTTCCTTTATCCTGTGTCTTTTCTCTCCCTTTCCTTCCCTCCTTCCTCGTCATATGTGATCACTGAGCATCAGCCATCAGGAGCACAACACAACATCCACTCTTGTAGGTGGAAATAATTTTAGAGTGCAAACCACACATAGGTCACTGATTACAGATACAGTGACTGGTCACACAATCCAGTTCTGGCCATCATTTTTAGTTAGAATTCCTGAAGGACAGGGACATTCAATAAGTATTTTTAAATGATTAAAAGTTTCCTGAGTTGCTGTATCATTCGGGATGCACTCAGAAGCAGAAATCACACCGATTATTCAGATAGAATCTAATATAAGGAAGTGCGGACTGGTATAAAGTGGTCCGTCAGAGAAAAGCCAAGAAGAGAACCCAAAGGTGTCACGAGGCAGCGACTTCAGAAAGCAGGGCTGGTGAACTCAGAAACTTAAAGGAAGGGCCCATGAGGCTGAAACGCAGATGTTTGAAGAGAGGACAGGGGGCTCGGCTCAGCTGACCTGGTATCTCCAAGCTCAGAGAAAAGGATCAAGACCTGTGAGAAGGGCCACCAGTTAGTTATCTGGTGTCAGTGTTTCCAACAGGAGAGGGGAGGGGAATGCAATCAGGCTGTTTCTGTGTTGGACAAACTTTGAACTGGATTCAGCTGCTGTTACTGGTGAAGAAGGGAGATTCAAGAATGAAAGCTCACAGGAAGCAGATGGGGAGGAGAGAGTCTTTTCTCCTTCTCCAGACTTCCATTTCTGTCTAGTGGCCCCTCTCTCTCTGGGCAGAGTATAACTGGAAATCAGGTGAGGAAGCAAGTCCCGGCATTACACAGCAGGCGTTGAGCAGAGTGCAGAGTTTGAAACAAAACGACAACAGCTTAATAACTGATTCAGTAGGTCTGACAGGTAACTCAGAACTGACTCTCCTGAGACCACTGTGTGATGGTTTAGTCACTCAATCATGTTGGACTCTTTGTGACCCCATGAACTGTAGCCTGCTAGGCTCCTCTGTCCATAGGATTTCCCAGGCAAGAATGCTGGAGTGGGTTACCATGCCTTTCTCCAGAGGATCTTTCCAACCCAGGGATCGAATCTGGGCCTCCTGTATTGCAGTCTCTTGCCGTCTCCCCCACCCCATTCTCTCTCCCTCTTTCTCTTCCTCCCTTCCCAGAAAAAAAGGTGTTTTGTTCATTAATGTGCAGGAAAATTGTGGGGGAAACTGCTTTGCAGAGAGGGAGTGTGGCTCTATTCAGGGATTATGACATTGAGATCAGGCTCTGAATTTCTGCTGTCTTATGATGGCTTCTTTCCTAGGCAGGATCTTCTTGCATTTTCAGGCAAATGGCCCCAGCCACTCCAGGCTCTTCAGTCTTCTGACCTTCTGCTACCCCATAAAGAGAAAGTGCCTCTTTTCTCATATGTTCAGCAAAAGTCTGGGTGCTGATGCTGTTTGGTGAATAAGTCCTGCCTGGGTAACATGTCCATTCCTGCAGAGGGTGTGTCCAGAGTAGTGGTATTCTCACTGGTCACACCTGAGTCACTGGTCCACTCTGGGGGAATGCGGGTGGTGTGGTCAACCCTATTTGAACCACATGGAGTGATTAAAGGTGTTTATCCAAAGGAAAATAGGTTGTTGTTACCTGAACAAGAGGCAGTGCATGCTCGGTAAACTAACGCAACAGCTATGTGCTCTAGGCAGCAGAGGTGCTGAATTTGCAGGTTGAAGCCACAGAGACCAGCAGGAAAAGAATTCTGGGAGAAAGAGATGGTAAAAGCATCAGCCTTGGAGGTGGGCTTGAGACAGTTTATCTAGCAGCCTGGGCCTCCATGATGGCTCATGAGGCCCCATAATGTCCAAGGAGGAGAAGGGCCTCTTGCCCTCTGTATTCTTTTTAAAATAACATTTTCATCATCATCACCATCACCATTATTTGTCTTTTAAGTTTTTATTAGCAAAGATTTTCTATTACTCAGCTGTAAAAAAGAAGGACATAATGCCATTTGCAGCAACACGGATGGACCTAGAGATTATCATACCCAAGTAAGTGAGTCAGACAGAGAAAGACAAATATCAGTTCAGTTCAGTTCAGTTCAGTCGCTCATTCGTGTCCGACTCTTTTCGACCCCATGAATTGCAGCACGCCGGGCCTCCCTGTCCATCACCAACTCCCGGAGTTCACTCAGACTCACGTCCATAGAGTCAGTGATGCCATCCAGCCATCTCATCCTCTGTCGTCCCCTTCTCCTCCTGCCCCCAATCCCTCCCAGCATCAGAGTCTTTTCCAATGAGTCAACTCTTCGCATGAGGTGGCCAAAGTATTGGAGTTTCAGCTTTAGCATCATTCCTTCCAAAGAAATCCCAGGGCTGATCTCCTTCAGAATGGACTGGTTGGATCTCCTTGCAGTCCAAGGGACTCTCAAGAGTCTTCTCCAACACCACAGTTCAAAGGCATCAATTATTCGGCGCTCAGCTTTCTTCACAGTCCAACTCTTGCATCCATACATGACCACAGGAAAAACCATAGCTTTGACTGGATGGACCTTTGTTGGCAAAGTAATGTCTCTGCTTTTCAATATGCTATCTAGGTTGGTCATAACTTTTCTTCCAAGGAGTAAGCGTCTTTTAACTTCATGGCTGCAGTCACCATCTGCAGTGATTTTGGTGCCCCCCAAAATAAAATCTGACACTGTTTCCCCGTCTATTTCCCATGAAGTGATGGGACCAGATGCCATGATCTTAGTTTTCTGAATGTTGAATTTTAAGCCAACTTTTTCACTCTCCTCTTTCACCTTCATCAACAGGCTTTTGAGTTCCTCTTCACTTTCTGCCATAAGGTGTTGCTTATATATGGAATCCAAAAACATGATACAGATGAACTTATTTACAAAACACAAATAGACTCATAAACATAGAAAGCAAACTCATGGTTCCCAGAGGGGAACTGGAGTAGGGGGAGGTGTAAATTAGGAGTCTGAGGTTAAAATATGCACATTCCTATAAAAAAAAAAGATAATCATCAAGGACCTACTGTGCAGCATGGGGAACTATACTCAATATCTTGTACTAACCTATAATGCAAAAGAATCTTTAAAAAGATTTATATGTGTGTATAATTTTAACTGAATCACTTTGCTGTAAACCTGAAACTGACGCAACATTGGAAATCAACACTATTTCAAGAAAAAATTTTTTTAAATTAAAAAAAGAGAAAATTTCCAACATACACAAAGGTAAAGTGAATAGTGAACTCCATGTTCCCATCATCCAGTTTTCCAATTATCAAGTGTTTTCCCAATAGTGTTTGATTTGTCATATCCCATGGAGTATTTTAAAAACATATTTATTTATTTGTTTGGCTGCTCCAGGTCTTAGTTGCAGCACACAAGATCCTCAATCTTCATTGGGACATAAGACTCTTTGTTGCAGCACGTGGGATCCAGTTCCCCATCTAGGGATCGAACACAGGCCCCCTGCATTGGGAGCACAGAGTCTTAGCTACTGGATCAAAGGGAAGGCCCTCACATGGAGTATTTTAAAGCAAATCCCAGACATCAGATCATTTGATCTCTAAATATTTCAGATGTGTACCCCTGAAGAAAACCATAATCACAATATATTATCACAAGTAATAATTTCTTAAATGGTCTAATCATAAATCTGTGTTAAAATTTCTATGATTAAAAAAAAGTCTTTATAAGTTAGTTAGTTTGAATTAAAATCTGAAGTCCACGCATTGCATTTGGTTGATATGTCTCTTGAGTTTCTCTTTTCATTACACTTTGACTTGAAGATGAATTTGAAGTCTTTTTAAATCTGTAACATTTCCTCTTTGCTTTACTTTTCTTGAGCCATTTGTTGAAGAAGCTGAGTCATTCTGGCTTTGACTGGCTCAACATGTCAAGATGATGCAGATAATATTAACATGTGTCTTTAGAGCTATTGTATGTAATGTGGGAGATGGACCCAAAGGCTTGATTTTAATAAGGGTCAATTTTTTCCCTTTTCTTTCTACCTTTCTTGTTTGTTTTTTTTTCTTTTTTGACAAGTTTACTTTATAGGTGGAACTATGTACTTTCTATTGCCTCGTATCAGGAGGTGTGTAATATCTGATTCTCTTAAAGGAATAATTTCTTTTATTAAAATTTGTATTGGAGTATAGTTGATTTACAATGTTGTATTTGTTTCAAGTGTACAGCACAGTGAATCAGTTGAACGTATATTAAAGGGAATACTTTCAATGCAATCTTTATGAAAGATTTTGCTGTAGACTTTTCAGGGTAGATACTATCTTTTAGGTATAAAAGTTCCCTTTTATTCCTAGTTTGATAAGATTTCTTAAGTCAGGAATGGATGCTTAACTTACTAAATCCTTTTTCTGCATCTGTTTATCTATGTTCTTTTCTGGTTTTGGTAACAAGATTTTCTCTCCTCCTAGGATAAATTGGGGAATTCTCCCTATTTTTTCTGTTCTCTGTAAGAGTTTGTGTTGGATTAGAATTGCATGTTCTTTGAATGTTTTCGTTGAATTTGCCTCTAAGTCTTTCTGCGTGGGTTGAGTGTTTTCTTTGAGGGGGGGGGTATTTTAAACCACTGATTCAATTTATTTAATGGTTTCTGAATATTCAGGCTTTTGACTTCATAAGTCAGTTTTGGTGAGTTGCACTTTTCTATGAATTTGTTTGTTTCATCTAAGTTTTCAAATTTATTGGCATCAAATGTTCATAATACCTCCTCTTTATGTCACCTTCTTCATTCCTAATATTCTTTATTTATGTCTTCTTCCATTTTCCTTGATCAATATTGCCTAGTGTTTATCAATGTAATTAGTCTTTTAAAAGATCTTCACTATTCAACTGTCTTTTTGCAATTTCATTAATTATTGCCCTTTGTTATTTCTTTCTTTCAGGTGGCAAAAGTGATAAAGAACCTGCCTGCCAGTGCAGGAGACACAAGAGATATGGGTTCGATCCCTGGGTTGGGAGCATCCCCTAGAGGAAGAAACAGCAACCCACTCCAGCATTCTTGCCTGGAGAATCCCACGGACAGGGGAGCCTGGTGGGCTGCAGTCCATGGGGTTGCAAAAAGCTGGACACGACTGGGTGCATAGCACACTCTGTATGTGTATTTCTATGTACATCTTCAAACTTTTTAAATTGGACACCTGACTCATTAATTTTAGCCTGTCTTTTTTTTCTATTTTTAATATATGTTTAAGACGATTTATTTTCCCCCCAAGTACGCCTCAGCTACACTCCTCAACTTCTGAGACTTAATCTTTTTATTATCAAATAATTTTAAAATAGTTTATTTCAGTCCAGTCTTTATTATACTTCTTTTTTTGACTCATGAGGTTTTGGAAGTGAATTTCTACTTTTGTATGACTTTTTAAAAAATGAGTGTCAATTTACATTCAGTGAAAAGCACAGACCATGTGTATATAAGTTTTACCAAATCCATAAATCTGTATAGATTACACATCTATCAGTATATAGACCATGGCTGTGACAGCAAAAAGTTGCCTTATGCTTTTCGCATCAATATGTGCTCTTCCTCTACACAACATAAGGCAGCAACCCTTCTCATCTTTTAGCATCATACAGCAGCTTTACCTCTTCTAAAATTTACTATAAATGGAATCACACTGTATGGATTATTTTTTGGTGTCTAACTTTTTTCTTCAATATAGCGTTTTTTTTAGTGTTCCTATGATGTTGCTTGTAGTTTTGTTTGTTTGTTTTGCTTTCCTTTCCTCCTTGTCTTAATCCTCATCCCACGCCCTCTCTCCACTCCTTCTTTTGAGTGGTTTATATTCCATTGCATGAAAATACCACAATTTATTTATCCATTCCCCTGTTAGTGGATATTTGGGCTGTTTCCAGTTTTCAGCAATTATGATGAAGGCTGCTATGAATGTTTTTGTTTAAGTCTTTTTGTGGAATATGTTTTTCTTTCTCTTGGGTAAATATCTAGGGATGGAGGTGTTGAGTCATAGAGTAAGTGCTTGTTTGCCCTCACAGGAAACTGCCAGTTTCCCAGAGATGTTCTTCCATGTTCACACTCCCACCAGGAACACCCTCACTAACACTGGATGCTCTAAGTCTTTTTATTTTAAAAAATGTATTTATGTATTTACATGTTTGGCTGCGCTGGGTCTTCGTTGCGGCATGTAGGCTTTCTCTGGTTGTAGCGAGCGGGGGCCACTCTTTGTTGCGGTGCTTGGGCTTCTCATTGCAGTGGCTTCTCTTTTCGCTGATCATGGGCTCTAGGGTGCGAGCACTCAGTAGCTGTGGTACATGGGCTTAGTTGCAAGGCAGCGTGTGGAATCTTCCCAGACCAGGGATCGAACCTATGTCTCCTGCATTGGCAGGCGGATTCTTATCCACTGTACCACCAGGGAAGTCCCAGGCTTTTTAATTATTTTAGTGAGCAAGGTGTGGTATTCTAGTTATTTTTTTTAATCAGTTTTATTGATGTATGATTTGCATACAATAAAATGCATACATTTTTAAGTATATAATTTGATGAGTTTCGACAAATGTCTACAACTGTATCACCACCAACCCTAATGAAGATATACAATATTTCCATCACCTCACAAAATTCCTTCATGCTCCTTTTCAGCCAATTACACTCTATTTCTGCTCCAGATAACACTACACTGATTCCTGTAGCCTGCCAGGCTCTTCTGTCCGTGGAATTCTTCAGGCAAGAATACTGGAGTGGGTAACCATTCCCTTCTCCAGGGGATCTTCCCTACCCAGGGATGTAACCAGGGTCTCCTGATTTGCAGGCAGATCCTTTACCATCTGAGCCACCAGGGAAGCCCCAAGCTTATTCCTACCATTTTTGATTTGTTTTGCCAATTCTAGAATTTCATATAAATGGACTTATACATGAGATAGTCTCCCTCTCTTTTTTGGTATGGCTTCTTTCACCCAGCATAATTATT
The DNA here is from genome assembly GCF_029378745.1 of Bos indicus. Classification (NCBI taxonomy): domain Eukaryota; kingdom Metazoa; phylum Chordata; class Mammalia; order Artiodactyla; family Bovidae; genus Bos; species Bos indicus. The sequence continues at coordinate 10,939,621 of NC_091767.1, forward strand.
TTCTTTTTTTATTGCTGAATGGCATTCCATTGTATGGATGAACCACAACTTGTTTATCCAGTCTCCTGAGAGTGGATATTTGGTTTGTTTTTACTTCTTGCCCTTCATGAATAAACCCTTTTATGAATGTTCTTGTGCAAATGTTTTTTGGATATATGTTTTTATTTCTCTTGGATAAATTCCTAGGAGTGGAATGACTGCACCATACAATAGGTATATGTTTAACCTTTTAATGAACTACCAAACTGTATTTCAAAGAGATTGTATCATTTTACATTGCCATCCTAACACTTGACACGGTCTGTCTTTTTAAGTTTAGCTATTCTAACAGGCATGTAGTGATATCTCATGGTGGGTTTACTTTGTTTTTTCCTAATCACTAATCATGTTGATCATCTTTTCATGAACTAATGTCTTTTGTGAAGTGTCTGTGCAGGCATTTCACCTATTTTTATGGGTTGTTTATCTTCTTGGTACTGAGTTACAAGAGATATGCATATATTTATAAATTATTTGTCACGTATTTTCTTCCAATGTGTAACATGCCCTATTATTTACTCAACTGGCTCTCTTAACGTGAGATTTTAATTTTATGAAACCTACTTTATTAGATTTTTCTTTTATGGTTAATGTAATTCTTTTGCACTCCAAGATCATGAAGGTTATTTTCCTACATTTTATTCTAGAAGCTCTATAATTTTAGTTTTGATCTTTAGATCTTGATCCTCTAGAATTAATTTTTGTGTATAATATGAAGTAGGGGTGAAGATACGTATTATTTTCCATTTAGATATTCAACTATTCCAGTATCATTGTTGAAGAATCTTTCTTTTCCTCATTGGTTTATTTTGGTGCCTTTGCAAGAAAAAACAACTCAATTGACCATTTAATATTGAACTTTTTTCTGACTACTCTTGTTCCATTTGTCTGTCTATCTTTGTGCCAATACCATACTGTTTAGATTACTATATGTTCATAGTAACCACTGAAATCAGGCAATGTAAGCCCTCCAAATTAGTTTTTTTTGTCAATAATTTTTTCTCTTCTTTTTTGCATATTCTATGTTACTTCTATTTCCTTGTATCTTTTAGCATCAGCTGCTAATTTGTTTGGGATTGCATTGACTGTGTATCAATTCAGGAAGAATGTATGATATTGAGTCTTCCAATCTGTGAACATGTAATCTCTACATTTATTCTGGTCTTTTAAAATTTCTGTGAGCAACATTTTATAATTTTATATGTAGATATTTTATACATATTTTGTTAAATTTATTCCGAAATATTTTGTGTTCTTTGGTGCTCTCATAAGAGGTTTGTTAAATATCACTTTTCAATTTTTTGTAATTAGTCTATAGAGATACTACTGATTTTTATATAGTTACCTTGTATACTGTGCCCTGATAAGCTTGTTTTTTTTTAGTAAAAGTAAAGGTTTTTTTTTTTTTGTAAATTCCTTAGGCATTTCTATAGATAGCATTGTTATGCTTATAAACAGAGACAATTTTGCTTCTTTTCTAATCTTTGTATTTCCTTTGCTTATCTTATTTCACTGGCTAGGACTTTCAATTAAATGTTGAATGCAAGTGGTGAAGGTCTACACTCATGTCTTGTTTTTGATTTTAGAAAGGAAGCATTTGGTATTTCACCTTTATGTATGTTGTTAGTTGAAGGATTTCCATAAGACTTAATCAAAATTTGAAGTTTCCTTTGAGTCGTGTTCTGCCAAGGGTTTTAATTTTAAATTGTTTTTGGATTTCAACAATTGTTTTTGCATCCACTGAGATGATCAAATGATTTTTACTCCTTTATTCTGTATGTATGGTGAACTATATTAGTAGATTTTCAAATGTTGAACTTACTAGCATTACTGTGATAAACCTCACTTAGTCATGATAAATTACCTTCTTTATATATGACTAGATTTGATTTTCTAGTACTGCTAGTTCAATTTAAAATTTTTTGCATTTAAATTCATTAAATAAATGAGAAATATTGGTCTATGATTTCATCTTTTCTTACAATACTTTATTGCTTCCCTCCTCTTTTGAAAAAGTCTGTGTAAGATTGATATTTATTCCTTAAATGTTTGAAATAAATACAGAAGAAACCATCTAAGCCTAGAGTTTTCTTTAGATAAAAATTTGAACTATGAATCCAATTTTTAAAAATATATATAGTGCTATGGATTTTTTTTTATTATTTTATATTAGTTTCTGTGGTTTTTGCCTTTCAAAGGATTCTTCCATTTCACCTAGACTGTTGAATTTAGTGGTATAACCATGCTCCAAATATTCCTCACTGTCTGTAGGATCTATAGTGCAACCTCTCTTTCATTCCTAAAACTCTTCATCAGTTTAACTAAGAGTTTATCAATTTTATTTATATTTCAAAGAATCGACTTTTGACCATGTTGATTTTCCTTATTGTTTGTTTCTTATTATATTGATTTTGACTTTAATCTTTATTGTTTTCCTGAAATGTCCTATGCTTTTACATTTCTTTATCTAGCCTCTTATGCCAGAGACATAAATCAATGATTTAAAAAGCTTTTTTTCTATTTTAATATAGTCATTTAAAGCTCTGAATTTCCTTCTAAGCACTGCTTTATCTGCATCCAACAAATGTTGGTATGTTTGTGATTATAATATCAGTTCAGGATGAATACTCACCAGTTGGTGGCTGCAGTGTTCTCATGTCATTGGGTCCAACTGGTGGATGAAAAGTGAAAATGTAAGTTGCTCAGTCATGTCCAACTCTTTGCAACCGCATGGACTATACAGTCCATGGAATTCTCCAGGCCAGAATACTGGAGTGGGTAGCCTTTCCCTTCTCCAGGAGAGCTTCACCAACCCAGGGATCGAAGCCAGGTCTCCCATATTGTGGGAAGATTCTTTACTAGCTGAGCCACAAGGGAAGCCCAAGAACCCTGGAGTGGGTAGCCTATCCCTTTTCCAGGGGATCTTCCCGACCCAGGAATTGAGCCAGAGTCTCCTGCATTGCAGGTGGATTCTCTACCAACCCGCTCTGCCGATTCATTTTCTAAATGTTTCTATGTCTGGAAGAGGGTTGCTCTGCGAAGCTGAGGTAAGAACAAGATGGATGATGGGGAGCAAGGAAATTCCAGATTATAAACTTTGGGGTCAGGCTTTTGGGGGGCATTTAGAGGTTTTGACAGTTTAGAAAAAGAAGCAATTGCCAGGTTATAAATCTGGATACAATTATTACGTGCAGATTCTTTCTTCCTTTCATTTAAGGGAGCTCTGCCTTGTTGCAAGGAACAACTTCAGAAACAGTGGAGTTGGAGTAGAGTTGGTTTAGGGCAATGGTGTTCAAGTTTTTTGGTTTTTTTTTTTCCTTTTTTTAATATAAATTTATATTTTTAATTGGAGGCTAATTACTTAACAATATTGTATTGGTTTTGCCATAAACCAACATGAATCTACCATGGGTGTACATGTGTTCCCCATCCTGAACCCCCCTTCCACCTCCTTCCCCATACCATCCCTCTGGGTCATCCCAGTGCACCAGCCCCGAGCATCCTGTATCATGCATCAAACCTGAACTGGCAATTAGTTTCACATATGATATTATACATGTTTCAGTGCCATTCTCCCAAATCATCCCACCCTCGCCCTCTCCCACAGAGTCCAAAAGACTGTTCTATACATCTGTGTCTCTTTTGCTGTCTCGCATACAGGATTATCATTACCATCTTTCTAAATTCCATATATATGCATTAGTATACTGTATTGGTGTTTTTATTTCTGGCTTACTTCACTCTGTATAATAGGCTCCAGTTTCATCCACCTCATTAGAACTGATTCGAATGTGTTCTTTTTAATGGCTGAGTAATACTCCATTGTGTATATGTACCCCAGCTTTCTTATCCACTCGTCTGCTGATGGACATCTAGGTTGCTTCCATTTCCTGGCTATTATAAACGGTGCTGCAATGAACATTGGGGTACACGTGTCTCTTTCAAGTCTGGTTTCCTCGATGTGTATGCCCCGCAGTGGGATTGCTGGGTTGTATGGCAGTTCTATTTCCAGTCTTTTAAGGAATCTCCACACTGTTCTCCATAGTGGCTGTACTAGTTTGCATTTCCACCAACAGTGTAAGAGGGTTCCCATTTCTCCACACCCTCTCCATCATTTATTGCTTGTGGACTTTTGGATAGCAGCCATTCTGACTGGTGTGAAATGGTACCTCATTGTAGTTTTGATTTTCATTTCTCTGATAATGAGTGATGTTGAGCATCTTTTCATGTGTTTGTTAGCCATCTGTATGTCTTCTCTGGAGAAATGTCTGCTTAGTTTTTTGGCCCATTTTTTGATTGGGTCGTTTATTTTTCTGGAATTGAGCTGCAGAAGTTGCTTGTATATTTTTGAGATTAATTCTTTGTCAGTTGCTTCATTTGCTATTATTTTCTCCCATTCTGTAGGATGTCTTTTCACCTTGCTTATAGTTTCCTTTGTTGTGCAGAAGCTTTTAAGTTCAATTAGGTCCCATTTGTTTATTTTTGCTTTTATTTCCATATTCTGGGAGGTGGGTCATAGAGAATGCTGCTGTGATTTATGTCAGAGAGTGTTTTGCCTATGTTCTCCTCTAGGAGTTTTATAGTTTCTGGTCCTATGTTTAGATCTTTAATCCATTTTGAGTTTATTTTTGTGTATGGTGTTAGAAAGTGTTCTAGTTTCATTCTTTTACAAGTGGTTGACCAGTTTTCCCAGCACCACTTGTTAAAGAGATTGTCTTTTCTCCATTATATATTCTTGCCTCCTTTGTCAAAGATAAGGTTCCATAGTTGTGTGGATTTATCTCTGGGTTTTCTATTTTGTTCCATTGATCTATATTTCTGTCTTTGTGTCAGTACCATACTGTCTTGATGACTGTGGCTTTGTAGTAGACCCTGAAGTCAAGCAGGTTAATTCCTCCAGTTCCATTCTTCTTTCTCAATATTGCTTTGGCTATTTGAGGTTTTTTGTATTTCCATACAAATTGTGAAACTATTTGTTCTAGCTCTGTGAAAAATACTGTTGGTAGCTTGATAGGGATTGCATTGAATCTATAGATTGCTTTGGGTAGTATACTCATTTGCACTATATTGATTCTTCTGATCCATGAACATGGTATATTTCTCCATCTATTAGTGTCCTCTTTGATTTCTTTCACCAGTGTTTTATAGTTTTCTATATATAGGTCTTTGGTTTCTTTAGGTAGATATATTCCTAAGTATTTTATTCTTTTTGTTGCAATGGTGAATGGAATTGTTTCCTTAATTTCTCTATTTTCTCATTATTAGTGTATAGGAATGCAAGGGATTTCTGTGTGTTGATTTTATATCCTGCAACTTTACTATATTCATTGATTAGCTCTAGTAATTTTCTGGTGGAGTCTTTAGGGTTTTCTATGTAGAGGATCATGTCATCTGCAGACAGTGAGAGTTTTACTTCTTTTCCAATTTGGATTCTTTTTATTTCTTTTTCTGCTCTGATTGCTGTGGCCAAAACTTCCAAAACTATGTTGAATAGTAGTCGTGAAAGTGGGCACCCTTGTCTTGTTCCTGACTTTAGAGTAAATGCTTTCAATTTTTCACCATTGAGGATAATATTTGCTGTGGGTTTGTCATATATAGCTTTTATTATGTTGAGGTATATTCCTTCTATTCCTGCTTTCTGGAGAGTTTTTATCATAAATGGATGTTGAATTTTGTCAAAGGCTTTCTCTGCATCTATTGAGATATCATATGGCTTTTATTTTTCAATTTGTTAATGTGGTGTATTACATTGATTGATTTGCAGACATTGAAGAATCCTTGCATCCCTGGGGTAAAGCCCACTTGGTCATGATGTATGATCTTTTTAATGTGTTGTTGGATTCTGGTTGCTAGAATTTTGTTAAGGATTTTTGTATGTATGTTCATCAGTGATATTGGCCTGTAGTTTTCTCTTTTTGTGGCATCTTTGTCAGGTTTTGGTATTAAGGTAATGGTGGCCTCATAGAATGAGTTTGGAAGTTTACCTTCCTCTGCAATTTTGTGGAAGAGTTTCAGTAGGATAGGTGTTAGCTCTTCTTTAAATTTTTGGTAGAATTCAGCTGTGAAGCTGTCTGGACCTGGGCTTTTGTTTGCTGGAAGATTTCTGATTACAGTTTCAATTTCTGTGCTTGTGATGGGTTTATTAAGATTTTCTATTTCTTCCTGGTTCAGTTTTGGAAAGTTGTACTTTTCTAAGAATTTGTCCATTTCTTCCACGTTGTCCATTTTATTGGCATATAATTGCTGATAGTAGTCTCTTATGATCCTTTGTATTTCTGTGTTGTCTGTTGTGATCTCTCCATTTTCATTTCTAATTTTATTGATTTGATTTTTCTCCCTTTGTTTCTTGATAAGTCTGGCTAATGGTTTGTCAATTTTATTTATCCTCTCAAAGGATAAATAAACCAGCTTTTGGCTTTGTTGATTTTTGCTATGGTCTCTTTTGTTTCTTTTGCATTTATTTCTGCCCTAATTTTTAAGATTTCCTTCCTTCTACTAACTCTGGGGTTCTTCATTTCTTCCTTTTCTAGTTGCTTTAGATGTAGAGTTAGGTTATTTACTTAACTTTTTTCTTGTTTCTTGAGGTATGGCTGTATTGCTATGAACCTTCCCCTCAGCACTGCTTTTACAGTGTCCCACAGGTTTTGGTCACATGGACCACAGCCTTGTCTAACTCAGTGAAGCTAAGCCATGCCATGTGGGGCCACCTAACATGGGCGGGCCATGGTGGAGAGGTCTGACAGAATGTGGTCCACTGGAGAAGGGAATGGAAAACCACTTCAGTATTCCTGCCTTGAGAACCCCATGAACAGTATGAAAAGGCAAAATGATAGGATACTGAAAGAGGAACTCCCCAGGTCTGTAGATGCCCAAAATGCTACTGGAGATCAGTGGAGAAATAACTCCAGAAAGAATGAAGGGATGGAGCCAAAGCAAAAACAACACCCAGTTGTGGATGTGACTGGTGATAGAAGCAAGGGCGGATGCTGTAAGAACAATATTGCATAGGAACCTGGAATGTTAGGTCCATGAATCAAGGCAAATTGGAAGTAGTCAAACAGGAGATGGCAAGAGTGAACATTGACATTCTAGGAATCAGCGAACTAAAATGGAATGGAATGGGTGAATTTAACTCAGATGACCATTATATCTACTACTGTGGGCAGGAATCCCTTAGAAGAAATGGAGTAGCCATCATGGTCAACAAGAGTTCAAAATGCAGTACTTGGATGCAATCTGAAAAACGACAGAATGATCTCTGTTCATTTCCAAGGCAAACCATTCAATATCACAGTAATCCAAGTCTATGCCCCAACCAGTAATGCTGAAGAAGCTGAAGTTGAACGGTTCTATGAAGACCTACAAGACCTTTTAGAACTAACACCCAAAAAAGATGTCCTTTTCATTATAGGGGACTGGAATGCAAAAGTAGAAAGTCAAGAGATACCTGGGGTAACAGGCAAATTTGGCCTTGGAATATGGAATGAAGCAGGGCAAAGGCTAACAGAGTTTTGCAAGAGAACGCAATGGTCATAGCAAACACCCTCTTCCAACAACACAGGAGAAGACTCTACACATGGACATCACCAGATGGTCAACACTGAAATCAGATTGACTATATTCTTTGCAGCCAAGGATGGAGAAGCTCTATACAGTCAGCAAAAAAAAAGACCGGGAGCTGACTGTGGCTCAGACCATGAGCTCCTTATTGCCAAATTCAGACTTAAATTGAAGAAAGTAGGGAAAACCACTAGACCATTCAGGTATGACCTAAATAAAATTCCTTATGATTATACAGTGGAACTGAGAAATAGATTTAAGGGACTAGATAGAGTGCCTGATGAACTATGGAATGAGGTTCATGACATTATACAGGAGACAGGGATCAAGACCATCCCCATGGAAAAGAAATGCAAAAAAGCAAAATGGCTGTCTGAGGAGGCCTTACAAATAGCTGTGAAAAGAAGAGAAGTGAAAAGCAAAGGAGAAAAGGAAAGATATAAGCATCTGAATGCAGAGTTCCAAAGAATAGCAAGAAGAGATAAGAAAGCCTTCCTCAGTGATCAATGCAAAAAAATAGAGGAAAACAACAGAATGGGAAAGACTAGAGATCTTGTCAAGTAAATTAGAGATACCAAGGGAACATTTCATGCAAAGATGGGCTCGATAAAGGACAGAAATGGTATGGACCTAACAGAAGCAGAAGATATTAAGAAGAGGTGCCAAGAATACACAGAAGAACTGTACAAAAAAGATCTTCATGACCAGGATAATCACGATGGTGTGATCACTCACCTAGAGCCAGACATCCTGGAATGTGAAGTCAAGTGGGCCTTAGAAAGCATCACTACAAACAAAGCTAGTGGAGGTGATGGAATTCCAGTGGAGCTATTTCAAAACCTGGAAGATGATGCTGTGAAAGCGCTGCACCCAAATATGCCAGCAAATTTGGAAAACTCAGCAGTGGCCACAGGACTGGAAAGGGTCAGTTTTCATTCCAATCCCAAAGAAAGGCAATGCCAAACAATGCTCAAAACTACTGCACAATTCCACTCATCAAATATGCTAGTAAAGTAATGCTCAAAATTCTCCAAGCCAGGCTTCAGTAGTACGTGAACTGTGAACTTCCAGATGTTCAAGTTGGTTTTAGAAAAGGCAGAGGAACCAGAGATCAAATTCCCATCTGCTGGATCATCGAAAAAAGCAAGAGAGATCCAGAAAAACAGCTATGTCTGCTTTATTGACTGTGCCAAAGCCTTTGACTGTGTGGATCACAATAAACTGTGGAAAATTCTGAAAGAGATGGGAATACCAGACCACCTGACCTGCCTCTTGAGAACTATATGCAAGTCAGGAAGGAACAGTTAGAACTGGACATGGAACAACACACTGGTTCCAAACAGGAAAAGAAGTACATCAAGGCTGTATATTGTCACCCTGCTTATTTAACTTCTATGCAGAGTATATCGTGAGAAACGCTGGGCTGGAAGAAGCACAAGCTGGAATCAAGATTGCTGGGAGAAATATCAAGAACCTCAGATATGCAGATGACACCACCCTTATGGCAGAAAGTAAAGAGGAACTAAAAAGCCTCTTGATGAAAGTGATCAGATCAGATCAGATCTGTCGCTCAGTCGTGTCCGACTCTTTGAGACCCCATGGATCGCAGCATGCCAGGCCTCGCTGTCCATTACCAACTCCCGGAGTTCACCCAGACTCACGTACATTGAGTCCGTGATGCCATCCAGCCATCTCATCCTCTGTCGTCCCCTTCTCCTCTTGCCCCCAATCCCTCCCAGCATCAGAGTGTTTTGCAGCGAGTCAAGTCTTCGCATGAGGTGGCCAAAGTACTGGAGTTTCAGCTTCAGCATCAGTCCTTCCAAAGAAATCCCAGGGCTGATCTCCTTCAGAATGGACTGATTGGATGTCCTTGCAGTCCAAGGGACTCTCAAGAGTCTTCTCCAACACCACAGTTCAAAAGCATCAATTCTTCGGTGCTCAGCCTTCTTCACAGTCCAACTCTCACATCCATACATGACCACAGGAAAAACCATAGCCTTGACTAGACGAACCTTGGTTGGCAAAGTAATGTCTCTGCTCTTGAACATGCTATCTAGGTTGGTCATAACTTTCCTTCCAAGGAGTAAGCGTCTTTCAATTTCATGGCTGCAGTCACCATCTGCAGTGGTTTTGGAGCCCAGAAAAATAAAGTCTGACACTGTTTCCACTGTTTCCCCATCTATTTCCCATGAAGTGATGGGACCGGATGCCATGATCTTCATTCTGAATGTTGAGCTTTAAGCCAACTTTTTCACTCTCCACTTTCACTTTCATCAAGAGGCTTTTCAGTTCCTCTCTTCACTTTCTGCCATAAAGGTGGTGTCATCTGCATATCTGAGGTTATTGATATTTCTCCCAGCAATCTTGATTCCAGCTTGTGCTTCTTCCAGTCCAGCGTTTCTCATGATGTACTCTGCATAGAAGTTAAATAAACAGGGTGACAATATACAGCCTTGACGAACTCCTTTTCCTATTTGGAACCAGTCTGTTCCATGTCCAGTTCTAACTGTTGCTTCCTGACCTGCATACAAATTTCTCAAGAGGCAGGTCAGGTGGTCTGGTATTCCCATCTCTTTCAGAATTTTCCACAGTTTATTGTGATCCACACAGTCAAAGGCTTTGGCATAGTCAATAAAGCAGAAATAGATGCCTTTCTGGAACTCTCTTGCTTTTTCCCTGATCCAGCGGATGTTGGCAATTTGATCTCTGGTTCCTCTGCCTTTTCTAAAACTAGCTTGAACATCAGGAAGTTCACAGTTCACATACTGCTGAAGCCTGGCTTGGAGAATTTTGAGCATTACTTTACTAGCATGTGAGATGAGTGCGAATGTGCGGTAGTTTGAGCATTGTTTGGCATTGCCTTTCTTTGGGATTGGAATGAAAACTGACCGTTTCCAGTCCTGTTGGCACTGCTGATTTTTCCAAATTTGCTGGCATATTTGAGTGCAGCACTTTCACAGCATCATCTTTCAGGATTTGGAATAGCTCCACTGGAATTCCATCACCTCCACTAGCTTTGTTTGTAGTGATGCTTTCTAAGGCCCACTTAACTTCACATTCCAGGATATCTGGCTCTAGGTCAGTGATCACACCATCATGATTACCTGGGTCGTGAAGATCTTTTTTGTACAGTTCTTCTGTGTATTCTTGGCACCTCTTCTTAATATCTTCTTCTTCTGTTATGTCCATACCATTTCTGTCCTTTATCGAGGCCATCTTTGCATGAAATGTTCCTTTGGTATCTTTGATTTTCTTCAAGAGATCTCTAGTCTTTCCCATTTTGTTGTTTTCCTCTATTTCTTTGCATTGATCGCTGAGGAAGGCTTTCTTATCTCTTCTTGCTATTCTTTGGAACTCTGCATTCAGATGCTTATATCTTTCCTTTTTTCCTTTGCTTTTCACTTCTCTTCTTTTCACAGCTATTTGTAAGGCCTCCTCAGACAGCCATTTTGCTTTTTTGCATTTCTTTTCCATGGGGATGGTCTTGATCCCTGTCTCCTGTACAATGTCACGAACCTCATTCCATAGTTCATCAGGCACTCTATCAGATCTAGGCCCTTAAATCTATTTCTCAGTTCCACTGTATAATTGTAAGGGATTTTATTTAGGTCATACCTGAATGGTCTAGTGGTTTTCCCTACTTTCTTCAATTTAAGTCTGAATTTGGCAATAAGGAGTTCATGGTCTGAGCCACAGTCAGCTCCCGGTCTTTTTTTTGCTGACTGTATAGAGCTTCTCCATCTTTGGCTGCAAAGAATATAGTCAATCTGATTTCGGTGTTGACCACCTGGTGATATCCATGTATAGAGTCTTCTCTTGTGTTGTTGCAAGAGGGTGTTTGTTATGACCAGTGCATTTTCTTGGCAAAACTCTATTAGTCTTTGCCCTGCTTCATTCCATATTCCAAGGCCAAATTTGCCTGTTACTCCAGGTGTTTCTTGACTTTCTACTTTTGCATTCCAGTCCCCTATAATGAAAAGGACATCTTTTTTGGGTGTTAGTTCTAAAAGGTCTTGTAGGTCTTCATAGAACCGTTCAACTTCAGCTTCTTCAGCATTACTGGTTGGGGCATAGACTTGGATTACTGTGATATTGAATGGTTTGCCTTGGAAATGAACAGAGATCATTCTGTCGTTTTTGAGGAAAGTGAAAGAGAGTGAAAAAATTGGCTGAAAGCTCAACATTCAAAAAACGAAGATCATGGCATCTGGTTCAATCACTTCATGGCAAATAGATGGGGAAACAATGGATACAGTGTCAGACTTTATTTTTGGGGGCTCCAAAATCACTGCAGATGGTGACTGCAGCCATGAAGTTAAAAGACACTTACTCCTTGGAAGGAAAGTTATGACCAACCTAGATACCATATTCAAAAGCAGAGACATTACTTTGCCAACAAAGGTCCGTCTAGTCAAGGCTATGGTTTTTCCTGTGGTCATGTATGGATGTGAGAGTTGGACTGTGAAGAAGGCTGAGTGCCGAAGAATTGATGCCTTTGAACTGTGGTGTTGGAGAAGACTCTTGAGAGTCTCTTGGACTGCAAGGAGATCCAACCAGTCCATTCTAAAGGAGATCAGCCCTGGGATTTCTTTGGAAGGAATGATGCTAAAGCTGAAACTCCAGTACTTTGGCCACCTCATGTGAAGAGTTGACTCATTGGAAAAGACTCTGATGCTGGGAGGGATTGGGTGTAGGAGGAGAAGTGGACGACAGAGGATAAGATGTCTGGATGGCATCACCAACTTGATGGACATGAGTTTGGGTGAACTCCGGGAGTTGGTGATGGACAGGGGGGCCTGGCGTGCTGCAATTCATGGGGTCACAAAGAGTCGGACATGACTGAACGACTGAACTGAACAGAACAGAACAGGTTTTGGGTTGTTGTGCTTTCATTTTCATTTGTTTCTATGCATATTTTGATTTCTTTTTTGATTTCTTCTGTGATTTGTTGGTTATTCAGCAGGGTGTTGTTCAGCCTCCATATGTTGGAATTTTAAATAGGTTTTCTCCTGTAATTGAGATCTAATCTTACTGCATTGTGGTCAGAAAAGGTGCTTGGAATGATTTCAATTTTTTTGAAGTTAACCAAGGCTAGATTTATGGCCCAGGATGTGATCTATTCTGGAGAAGGTCCTGTGTGCGCTTGAGAAAACGGTGAAATTCATTGTTTTGGTGTGAAATGTCCTATAGATATCAATTAGGTCTAACTGGTCTATTGTATCATTTAAAGTTTGTGTTTCCTTGTTAATTTTCTGTTTAGTTAATCTATCCATAGGTGTGAGTGGGGTATTAAAGTCTCCCACTATTATTGTGTTATTGTTAATTTCCCCTTTCATACTTGTTAGCATTTGCCTTACATATTGCAGTGTTCCTATGTTGGGTGCATATATACTTATAATTGTTATATCTTCTTGGATTGATCCTTTGATCATTATGTAGTCTTTCTTTGTCTCTTTTCACAGCCTTTGTTTTAAAGTCTGTTTTATCTGATATTAGTATTGCTACTCCTGCTTTCTTTTGGTCTCTATTTGCATGGAATATCTTTTTCTAGCCCTTCACTTTCAGTCTGTATGTGTCCCTTGTTTCAAGGTGGGTCTCTTGTAGACAACATATGTAGGGGTCTTGTTTTTGTATCCTTTCAGCCAGTCGTTGTCTTTAGGTTGGGGCATTCAACCCATTTACATTTAAGGTAATTATTGATAAGTATGATCCCGTTGCCATTTACTTTATTGTTTTGGGTTCAAGTTTATACACCCTTTCTGTGTTTCCTGTCTAGAGAAGATCCTTTAGCATTTGTTGGAGAGCTGGTTTGGTGGTGCTGAATTCTCTCAGCTTTTGCTTGTCTGTTAAACTTTTGATTCCTCCTTCATATTTGAATGAGATCCTTGCTGGGTACAGTAATCTGGGCTGTAGGTTATTTTCTTTAATCACTTTAAGTATGTCGTGCCATTCCCTCCTGGCCTGAAGAGTTTCTATTGAAACATCAGCTGTTATCCTTATGGGAATCCCCTTGTATGTTATTTATTGTTTTTTATATTACTGATATGCAGATGACACCACTCTTATGGCAGAAAGTGAAGAGGAACTAAAAGCCTCTTGATGAAAGTGAAAGTGGAGAGTGAAAAAGTTGGCTTAAAGCTCAACATTCAGAAAACGAAGATCATGGCATCCGGTCCCATCACTTCATGGGAAATAGATGGGGAAACAGTGGAAACAGTGTCAGACTTTATTTTTCTGGGCTCCAAAATCACTGCAGATGGTGACTTCAGCCATGAAATTAAAAGACGCTTACTCCTGGGACGGAAAGTTATGACCAACCTAGATACCATATTCAAAAGCAGAGACATTACTTTGCCAACCAAGGTTCGTCTAGTCAAGGCTATGGTTTTTTCTGTGGTCATGTATGGATGTGAGAGTTGGACTGTGAAGAAGGCTGAGCACTGAAGAATTGATGCTTTTGAACTGTGGTGTTGGAGAAGACTCTTGAGAGTCTCTTGGACAGCAAGGAGATCCAACCAGTCCATTCTGAAGGAGATCAGCCCTGGGATTTCTTTGGAAGGAATGATGCTAAAGCTGAAACTCCAGTACTTTGGCCACCTCATGTGAAGAGTTGACTCATTGGAAAAGACTCTGATGCTGGGAGGGATTGGGGGCAAGAAGAGAAGGGGACGACAGAGGATGAGATGGCTGGATGGCATCACTGACTCGATGGACGTGAGTCTGGGTGAACTCCGGGAGTTGGTGATGGACAGGGAGGCCTGGCGTGCTGCGATTCATGGGGTCTCAAAGAGTCGGACATGACTGAGCGACTGATCTGATATTGCTGCTTTTAATATTTGTTCTTTGTGTTTGATCTTTGTTAATTTGATTAATATGTGTCTTGTGGTGTTTTGCCTCGGGTTTATCCTCTTTGGGACTCTCTGGGTTTCTTGGACTTGGGTGACTATTTCCTTCCCCATTTTAGGGAAGTTTTCAACTATTATCTCCTCAAGTATTTTCTCATGTTCTTTCTTTTTGTCTTCTTCTGGGACTCCTATGATTCGAATGTTGGGGCGTTTAACATTGTCCCAGAGGTCTCTGAGATTGTCATCATTTCTTTTAATTTGTTTTTCTTTTTTCCTCTCTGATTCATTTATATCTACCATTCTATCTTCTACCTCACTAATCCTATCTTCTGCCTCCATTATTCTACTATTTGTTCCCTCCAGAGTGTTTTTTATATCACTTATTATATTATTCATTATATATTGACTCTTTTTTTATTTCTTCTAGGTCTTTGTTTGGAGAAGGCAATGGCAACCCACTCCAGTACTCTTGCCTGGAAAATCCCATGGACAGAGGAGCCTGGAAGGCTGCAGTCCATGGGATTGCTAAGAGTCGGACACGACTGAGCAACTTCACCTTCACTTTTCAAGGAAATGGCAACCCACTCCAATGTTCTTGCCTGGAGAATCCCAGGGACGGGCGAGCCTCATGGGCTGGCATCTATGGGGTCGCACAGAGTCGGACACGACTGAAGTGACTCAGCAGCAGCAGGTCTTTGTTAAACCTTTCTTGCATTGTGTCAATCCTTGTCTCCAGGCTATTTATCTGTGATTCCATTTTGTTTTCAAGATTTTGGATCATTTTACTATCATTATTTGGAATTCTTTATCAGGTAGATTCCCTATCTCTTCCTCTTTTGTTTGATTTGGTGGGCATTTATCCTGTTCCTTTACCTGCTTGATATTCCTCTGTCTCTTCATCTTGTTTATATTGCTGTGTTTGGGGTGTCCTTTCTGTATTCTGGCAGTTTGTGGAGTTCTCTTTATTGTGGAGTTTCCTTGCTGTGGGTGGGCTTGTCAAGATTTTCTGGTTAGGGAAGCTTGTGTTGGTGTTCTGGTGGGTGGAGCTGGATTTCTTCTCTCTGGAGTGCAATGAAGTGTCCAGTAATGAGTCATGAGATGTCAATGGGTTTGGAGTGACTTTGGGCAGCCTGTATATTGAACAGGAACAGGGCTGTGTTCCTGTGTTGCTGGATAATTTGTGTGATATGTCTTGCTCTGGAACTTGTTGGCCCTTGGGTGGTGCTTGGTTTCAGTGTAGGTATGGAGGCATTTGATGAGCTCCTGTCGATTAATGTTCCCTGGAGTCAGGAGTTCTCTGGTGTTCTCAGGATTTGGACTTAAGCCTCCTGCTTCTGGTTTTCAGTCTTATTTTTACAGTAGCCTCAAAACTTCTCCATCCATACAGCACCATTGATAAAACATCTAGATTAAAGATGAAAGGTTTCTCCACAGTGATGGACACCCAGAGAGGTTCACAGAGTTACTTGGAGGTGAGAAGAGGGAGGAGGGAGATAGAGGTGACCAGGATGAGATGAGGTGGAATCAAAACAGAAGAGAGCAAGCTAGCTAGTAATCATTCCTTATGTGTGCTCCACAGTCTGGACCGCTCAAAGATATTCACGGAGTTATATAGAGAAGAGAAGAGGGAGGAAGGAGACAGAGGTGGCCAGGAGGATAAAGAGGAAATCAAAAGGAGAGAGACAGATCCAGCCAGTAATCAGTTCCCTAAGTGTTCTCCACCGTCCAGAACACACAAAGAGATTCACAGAGTTGGGTAGAGAATAGAAGGGGGAGGGAGGAGATAGAGGCGACCTGATGGAGAAAAAGGAGAGTCCAAAGGGGGAGAGAGTGGTCAAGCCAGTAATCTTGCTCCCAAGTAAAAATAGGTACTGAAGATTGGGTTCTTAAAGGTATGAAATTGATAGCAAATACCAAAAAGCAAAGATTAAAAATCTAGAGTAAAGGTTGGATTTTCAAAAATTCAATATTAAAGAGAAAAAAGTCACAAAAGTTATTATATATATATATATATATATATATATATATGAAGTTTGCTTTAAAAAATAAGGTTTCTCTCTCTTTTTTTTTTTTGCAAAGTAATAGTAGGTTATAAAAATGAAAATGAAAAGAGTAATAGAGGACTTAAAAATTTTAAAAATTAAAGAATGATCATAAAAATAGTAAAAATATATCTAGGACTTTCTCTGGTGTTGTTGTGGGCAGTGTGGGGTCAGTTCATTTTTGGATAGTTCCTTGATCCGGCTTATATTTCTCAAGATCTATAGGCCCCTTCCTATGCAGTCAGTACGAACTATAGGGTTTTAATCTATTGGACCTGTCACTTCCAAGGAAATTCCCTCTGTTTTAGCTTCTTCTGTTTGCTGGTCTCTTCAGTGTCTAATTTCTGTCCTGACCCAAGGGGGTTGTGGTGGACAATTTTTTAGGCTCAGTTATTCAGTGGTGCTGTGGGGAGGGAGGAACGCTGAAAACAAGTAACACTGGCGTGTGCTCGCAGTGTCTTGGCCACACTGGGTTTGCCCCCGCTCATGGTGTGTGTGCTTTCCCTGTCTACACTGCTTAGGCTCTAGGTTACTCTGCTGGGAACTGTCTGAGGCCAAGCCCTGGGTTGTATGCACTTCCCAGGTCTAAGTGGCTCAGGTTCAGGTACTCGGGTAGTCCTCAAAGGTGCAGACTAGGTTGGGCCTGCGTCTTGTGCCCTTCCCAGGTCTGAGCAGTTCAGGTGACCAGGTGTTTGGTGAGCACAGTTGCTGCGACTTATTGCCTCCCCCATCCCTGTGGCTCAGTTTTCTGGGTGTACAACTGGCACACCTTCTCAGGCGGATGTTGACTGTCCAGAATCTCAAGAAGTCTTGGTTATCAATGAAGCCTGCTTGCAGTTTGCTAGATAATGCCTCTCTGGGGCCGCGATTGCCCCCTTCCGGCTCTGGCTGCCCTCGCCTGCCTATCACCGGAGGGGGATGGGCTGGTCTGCAGCCTGCTAGCTCTGCTCGGTCCTTTGTTCTGTGAGCGGGCTTGGCGGTGTCTTAGGTTAGGGCTTTTTGCGTGGTAGCTATCTCACACTCTGGTTTGCTAGTCCAAGTTAGTTCCCTCAGATAGCCCTCGGGGCATTCAGGCCCGAGCCTTACTCTAAGCAATGCAGCCTGTGCCTCCCTGCCCAGCCCCTGCTTGCTAGTGGCGGATGCAGGCGTCTGCGCTGCTTCTCCGCTGGGGGAGTTACCGCTGGGCTCGTAATCTGTGGGTTTTAGTTATTTATTTGTTTCTCCTGCCGGTTATGTTGCCCTCTGTGGTTCCAAGGCTCGCCACAGACTCGGAAGTGAAAGTGTTCCCTGGTGTTTGGAAACTTCTCTCTTTTTTAAGACTCCCTTCCCGGGACGGAGCTCTGTCCCTACTTCTTTTGTCTCGCTTTTTATCTTTTATATTTTTTCCTACCTCCTTTTGAAGATAATGGGCTGCTTTTCTGGGTGCCTGCTGTCCTCCGCCGGCATTCAGAAGTTGTTTTGTGGAATTTACTCAGCGTTCAAATGTTCTTTTGATGAATATGTGGGGGAGAAAGTGGTCTCCCCATCCTATTCCTCCGCCATCTTAGGACCCTCTTGTGTTCAAGTATTTTGATCACACCCACCATTAATTAAAAAAAAAATTGGAGGATCATTTATTTATCTCCTAATAAATGTAAATTTATTTATGAATTATTTTCCATGTTTCTATTATTGGTTAATGTCTCAAACTAAAATTGCACTAGAACGATGTTTATCATGAAGGATAATAAAGTTAAATTTATTTTCAAGTCATATTTTTTATCATTTCATAGTTTTTTTTTGTCAAATCTGATTGTGTGAAAACAAAGTGTGACCTTGAATGAACAAAACACAAGAAGAACATTGTTTAATATTTAAAAGTTTGTTCCTTTCCCACTGGAGGATTTGGCTGGGCTCCCATTTTGGAGACCTTGGGTTTAGGGAAAAGGCCATAGGGAGGTTTCTGTGGATCTCTGCTTTCTCAGGCCCCACTGAATTCCTGATTTCGCCATTGTGTAAGAAGTAGCTCTGAGACAGGCTGGGACCTGGGTCCCTTTCCTGCAGTCCTTGTATGTGGACAAACATCTTCTCAAGGAACAAAATATAAAGAAATTATAAGAGACTAAAAATTACCTCATGCATGCACCGTTAGAGCAAATTCTGGACAAAAAGATAAAAAAAAACCCAACTTGCTTTCCCAGTGGCTCAGCAGTAAAGAATTTGCCTGCAGTGCAGGAGCTGCAGGAGAGATTGGTTCAGCCGTTGGGTCGGGAAGATCCCCTGGAGAAGGAAATGGCTACCCACTCCAGTATTCTTCCCTGGAGAATTTCATGGACAGAGGACCCTGTTGGGCTACAGTCCACAGGGTCATAAAGAGTCAAACATGACTGAAGCAATTTAGCATTCATGCACGCCACTTCTGAAAAGCCAGGAGCAAAAACAAGGTTTTGGGAGCAAAAGCTAGTCATTGCAAATATCCCCGGCATGCAACACCACCTGAGGGCTGGACAAACCAACTAAGCCACCCTCTAGCCTGACCCCTGAACACATCTCTATCCTTGCTCCATATGAGGAACCAGTTCACCCTCCTCCTTGGGGAGTCAGCAAGGGAAACTGTTGTTTGTTCTTGTTCCCTGCTGTTGCAGCAGGGACCATAAAAAAGTCTTGCCTGAATTTCTTGTCTGGCTTTTTGTCTATTTCTATTGCTTGGGGAAAGCCAAGAACCTTGGTTGATATCAGCTCGGCATAGCTGGCTTCCATTAATCCTGGGTTAGGATTCATATTACATCTCTGTGGCATTAAGCAACTTACTTTTTTGAGGCTGGTTTTCTGACCTATTAAATGTAAATACATTTAGTTCCTGAGGATTAAATGAGGTACTGTAGTCAACTCATTGCAAAAGACCCTGATGCTGGGAAAAATTGAGGGCAGGAGGAGAAGGGAGCGACAGAGGATGAGATGGTTGGAGAGCATCACCGACTTGATGGACAAGTTTGAGAAAATTCTGGGAGATGGTAGAAAAAGAAGCAACTGTCAGGTTATATATCTGGATACAATGATCATGTGCAGATTCTTTCTTCCTTTCATTTGAGGGAGCTCTGCCTTGTTGCAAGGAACAACTTCAGAAACAATAGAGTTGACCTAGGGCAAAGGACAGGGAAGCCTGGCGTGCTGCCGTCCATGGGGTTGCAAAGAATCGGACATGACTTGCTGGCTGAACAGCAACAAATGCATAAATAAAAACATTTTTCCCCTTTCTTTATTTCTTACATTCCTGGCTCTCAATTTTATATGGGGGCATTGGAATGCCCTAGAGACTTCCCCCCGCCATTCCTCCTATCCCACCCCATCTCTGTGGTCTTGAAGCAGTGGGTCTGGGGTGCAGACCGGCAGTCTGCATTTTCACTGGTTGTCCCCACTGAGTGCACTGCACCAGCCTTTGTGTCTCTCCCATGCCATCAGACACAGAGCCTTTCCCTTTGAAGCGTTCAAGAGAAAATAAAAGGACGGAACAGGTACAGGCAAAGAAAATAAATGCCCAGGGAGTCTGCTCAGTGCACCGCCCACCTATGTGTCCAGGCAGCTCCTTGCCAGCTGGGCCCACCCTGCTGAAAAGCACGGTATGGTCAGAGCGTGTTTGTCAGCTCTCCACTCTCCGCTCTCCTCTCCTATGGTTCTGTTTTGACAGGTGTGTCCAGGGCTGGCATGGGAGATGTTGCCAGCTCAGCCCTGGCAGAGGAGAAGGAGCAGGAGGAAGGCCCCAAGGTTCTGCCCAGACCCCTCTGCTGCCCCAGCTGGAGGGGCACCTCCCAGGGATAAAGGTGGGCCAGTCTGGGATTTTTAGAGGTGCTCAAGTATGTGTCCCAGGCCTGTGGCCTCCAGGAAGGCTCTTGTTCTGCTTAGAAAAAGGCCCAGAGCTCCTCAAGGTTTTGTACATCTGGTGGCAATGAAAACAACTCAATGGCAAAGGCCATGATTCTAGCCCACTGACTGCACCCCACTGCCATCATCTCCAAGTCTGGATTCAGATTTTCCTGCCTTGGCCTTGGCCTTGGCTCATCCCAGGAGAGCAGCCATGCAGGGCAGGAGGAAGAGCCCTTGGTCAGAGTTGTAGGACAGGAATTGGGCCAACTCCCAGATGGAGTTGAGCCCAGGATGCCCTCTTTGTTTCTGGATCAAGAAACTGGAAGTCAGAGAAAGCAGTGCCGGGCTGACAGTCCCCTGACACACGGAGGACCCAGCAGAGAACAAACACAACCCACTCCCATTCCACGTTCACTGAGGGACTCTATCATGAAGCACCGCCCCCTCATCACCCCGCTGGATTCAGGTAGATCCATTTCCCAAAGTTTACACACAGGTTGTAGCAAACCTTTATGATTCTGACTGCCGGCCCCACCAGCCCCTGTGGTCAGCTCTTAGGATTTTTGGCAATATTTACAATGGTCCAGATGCCCTGAGGAGAGTGAAAAAGTTGGCTTAAAATTTAGCATTCAGAAAACTAAGATCATGTCATCTGGTCCAATCACTTCATGGCAAATAGATGGGGAAACAATGGAAACAGTGACAGACTTTATTTTTTAGGGCTCCAAAATCACTGCAGATGGTGACTGCAGCTGTGAAATTAAAAGACACTTGCTCCTTGAAAGAAAAGCTATGATCAACCTAGACAGCATATTAAAACGCAGAGACATTTCTTTGCCAACAAAGGTCCATCTAATCAAAGCTATGGTTTTTCCAGTAGACATGTATGGGTGTGAGAGTTGTACTATAAAGAAAGTTGAGCACTGAAGAATTGATACTTTTGAACTGTGGTGTTGGAGAAGACCCTTGAGAGTCTCTTGGACTGCAAGGAGATCCAACCAGTCCATCCTAAAGGAAATCAGCCCTGAATATTCATTGGAAGGACTGATGTTGAAGCTTAAACCCCACTACTTTGGCCACCTGATGTGAAGAACTGAGTCATTGGAAAAGACCCTGATGCTGGGAAAAATTGAAGGCAGGAGAAGGGATAAGATGGTTGATGGCATCACCGACTCAATGGACATGAATTTAAGCAAGTTCCAGGAGTTGGTGATGGACAGGGAAGCCTGGCATGCTGCAGTCCATGGGGTCGCAAAGAGTCGGACAAGACTGAGTGACTGAACTGAACTGAACAGAACTGAAATGAGATGCCCTGAAGGGCCATGTTAGTGGGGTGGGTCGTGGGGGGGCTGTTTGATGAAATGAGACAGAGAGAGGGATTGTGTGTGTGTGTGTGTGTATGTGTAGGGGGGCCACTTTCTGGGGAATGTACATCATTTGCTGCCTGATGGATCTAACCAACAGCCAAGTTGCTGAAAAACCTGAGACATGAGAAATTGCATTGCCCAGAAACCCAGACGCTGGAGTTCTGATCCCTGTCGGGCAACAAGCCCCTCAGGCCCTTTTCAGCCTTTGGTTTCTCACTTGAATAGCAAAGCCTTTGAGCCAAGTGAGTCACCAGCTCCTTCCTGGCTCTAATCATGCAGGGAAGGTGGGTGGGTGTGTGTGGAAGCTCATGTTCTGGCTGCTCATCTGCAGAGGGAAGTGGTGAGTAATGCTGTCCTTCAGAAAGCCTGGGTCTGTAGGATAAACACCAGCATGAGTTTGCCTGATGTTTATGGGATGGTAACCGTCGCTGGGCCCCTGGCACTGAATTGTGTCCCTGAAAAATCCATTTATTGAGACCCTGACCCTCAGTGTGACTGTACCTAGGGCGAGGGTCTTAGGATGTAATGAAGGTTAGCACGTGTGCATGTGTGCTCAGTTATGTCCGACTCCTTGTGACCCCATGAACTGCAGCCCACCAGGCTCCTCTGTCAATGGGATTCTCCAGGCAAGAATACTGGAGTGGGTAGCCATTTCCTTCTTCAGGACATCTTCCTGACCCAGGGATCGATCTGGGGTCTCCCACATTGCAGCAGATTCTTTACCATCTGAGCCACCAGGGAAGCCCCCTGGGAAGCCCAGTGAAGGTTAAATGAGGTCATAAGAGTGAGGCCCTAATCCGATAGGACTGCAGCCTTCCAAGACGAGAAAGACAGCTCTCCCTCTGCCTTTCTATCCCTCTGAGTGTGTGTATCTCTCTCCCCTTCCCCCATGCATCTCTCTCCCCACCACCACATGAAGGCACAGCAAGAAGCCAGGAAAAGTGGGCACCTTGATCCTAGACTTCCAGCCTCTAGAACTCCAAGAAAATAAATTTCTGTTGTTTGAGCCACCCAATCTGTGATATTTTGTTATGGTGGCCTGGGCTGACTAATTTGCTGGGAAACTGGCCAAGAGCATCATTTTATTTAATCCCCTCAGCAGCCTTTTGGGGTAGGTACAATTTTAACCCCTACTTTACAGGGGAGGAAACAGAAGAGAAGTTAAATTACCCAAGACTGAGTTTCAATAGAGATACATCTAAAAACTCATTAACTATGTGAGTTTAGGAAGCTAATTAATCTCTCCAAGCCTCAGTTTCCCCATCTGTAAAATGGGAATAATAATAATATAGATACAGTAAACATAGAGGGGCTTCCCAGGTGCTGCAGTGGTAAAGAATCTGCCTGCCAATGAAGGAGATACAAGAGATGCAAGTTTGATCCCTGGGTTAGGAAGATCCCCTGGAGGAGGAAATGGCAACCCACTCCAGTATTCTTGCCTGGAAAATCCCACAGACAGAAGAGCCTGGCCGGCTGCAGTCCATAGGGTTGCAAAGAATTGGACATGACTGAGTGACTGAATGCATGCGCATACTCCATCAAAATGCTGGATTTTCTAACATTGCTCATAATGATTTTACGCACAGTATACATAGAGACTACAGATATATAGCTACATTACACATTGTAGTGAGGGTTAAGTGAATTAATACGTAAAGTGCTTAGAATGGTATTCTGCTGCATGGTAACTCTTCCATCAGCGTTTGCTATTATTGTTACTGTTCAGGTTATTCCTCTGTTGCCAAACACAGATTTTGTGGCTAGTTTTGTTCATGGTAACTCTTGTTCTTGTACCTCTAATTTTTTTACAGACTGAACCCTCTCCCTCTGTGGTAAGACCCCTGAACCCATGGGGTAAGTGATCAGATTTTGCCCTCCTAAGGCTGGGAACTAGAAATTGTAGGCCTGGGCCCTTTGGTGGTGAGCAGTGACACTGATGCACTGGGCCTCATGCAAACAGAAAATGCGGATCAGCAGGAAGGGGACAGCGAAGAGCAAAGGGAGGGGGCCACTGAGAGAAGAGAGAGGAGACTGGTGTGTTCTCTGGAAGTGAAGATGGGGGCTGGAGACGCTGGCAGTTCTCCACATCTAGTCACCCCAAGACCGAGCTCTGCATCAAGTTTCCATAGGCTTGATTTTACCTGCTGCATCCTCCTGGGCATAAATTGCTGTTGTTTGGTCTCTAAGTCGTGTCTGACAGAGCCAGGCTCCTCTGCCTTCCACTGCCTCCCGCAGTTTGCTCAAATTCATGTCCATTGTCATGAGTGTCCCCTCCCTACTTCCTTGCTAGAGCTCGAGAGGACTTCTGCGACCGGGGGTGGCGGCATGAACTGAGTCCATGGGGGTGGCCCCAGGGATGGGCTCCAGGTGCCTGCCTCCACCCTGTGCTGGTGAACCAAGCTGATCCCCCGCAAACTGCACAGCCAGGGACGTGTCGGTGGCAACTGTCCAGGACCCAGGGGTTTTTCTTCTGTATTTCTGTTTATGTTCTGAGAGCACCTCAGTGTTTGATCCCTGCTGGCTCGTCTCTCATTCCAGCCCCTGGCTCATTGGAACTTGTCCCGGATCTCACTTCCTGGATCAGGCCGGCTGACTCACAAGGACCCAGGTATCCTTTGTCTCCTGTGGATGCTGGAGGGCCAGGCCCTCTGCGGCAGGTCTGGTCTGCTTTCCTCCTCCTTTTCTGCTTCATCTCCTCATCTTAGGGACAAGAGGAGGAAGAAGCAGCTAACTGTTGGGTGTGGGGTCTTCTTTTCCAGTCTTGTTTTAGCACAAGCGCTCCAGGACTCTGCTGCGAGATGAGTAAATTCACATGGCTTCCACTAGGCTCCTGCTTGCTCTGGGTAATCCCTCGGCCATCTTGGCCCCTTGAGGACCACTGGGAAGGCCCAGCGGAGCTCAGTGTTTCCGGAGTGAGGGCTAAGGGTTCAGACCTGGACTCCACAGTGGGACTGAATATCTAAGGGACATTTCAACCCCTGGTTCCCCTTCAAAGGCCAGGTGAGGTGGAGACTCTGAAGGCATCATGGCCTCCATCAGGCAGAAAGGACCAGAAGACACCTCCCTCCTGGAAACAGGTCTTTACTGAGTGGGTGATACTAGGTGGCATGATATCATATGTAGACAGGAGAACTACACACAGTTGGGGTGGCGGGAGTGCAAGCCAGTTGCACACCTGTTACAAGAAGGTGGGGGGGGTGGTCATCGATAAGGCTTCTGGATGGGGGAGAGGCTGGTCTCTGGATGAGGTCGGGGAGGGGACAGCTGCAAGCACCCAGCCTGGAGGAGGGGTCATTATCTGTTAGGATACAAAGGGATGAAGCTTCACTGGGAGCTCACCATTCTGGGGAAGGCCCAGTGCTCCTTGCTGCTGGCTATGCAGGAAGTGGGGTGAGGGGTGACGTCAGAGGGATGTGACCCATTTCCTCGTCTGGGGTTGCTGTCCCTGCAGAGAGGCCTTGGGCCAGTCTGGGTCACTGTGGGGTGAGGTCAGGGGGGCAGGAGGAGAGCCAGTTAGGGGGGCAGCCCTCCCCCTGTCACCACAAAAAGGTCACCCCAGGATTGCAGTGGGGCCTCCTCCTTTGACAGAAAGTTCCAGGGCTAGGAGAGAGCCCTGGTGCAGATGGAATTCCTGTTTGGTTTCTTCCTGGGATGCTCCTGAAGGCAGACACAAGGATGAAGCCAGGAAGTTTTCTGGTGCGGGGAAAAAAAAGGCTGAACTCCCGGGGATGTAGTCCTCAGGGTCCAGGTGGAGATGCTCTGTCATGCGCAGGGCAGGGGTGGGCCCGGGACCCTGTTCCCAAGGTTATGGGAGAGGGTCTTGTGGTTGCCAAGCCCACCCTGTCCCTAGAGTTTGAACCATAATTCCCCACCTCCCTGCACCCTTCATCCCTCCTCAAATGTTCTCCTGGGTCTTTTCAACCCCTGGGAGCCTCAGGGAACTGCTGGCCAGCTAGGATGGGGTGAAGATGCTAGAAAGACTGGAGTTGGCCACCCATTCAGAGCCAGAGTCCAGACTGTCCCCCCGAGGTAGCCACCTCCCTGGCAGGCTCATCACAGGAGAGGGCACTTCTCTTAACCTCTCCTCCTGCCCAGCCAGGGAAACCCAGTCAGCCGCCCTGGCCAGCAGGGACATGCCCGTGTGTGTGTGTGTGTGTGTGTGTGTGTGTTTGTGTAAGGGGCTGCTTTCTATGCTAAGTCACTACTGGGGAGCCCAGAGGTGCAGGGACAGGCCTGGGGGAACCCCCTTTGGGGTCAAAGGACCACACGTCTGTAGGTGTGGCTTTATAGGGGCCTCCCTGTGCCAAAGCCCACTCCCCGCCTTTTGTGTGGCAGTTTCCGGGACTGGACTTCTCCTCAGTAGCTGCTCTGGCTTCCTGGTGGGCCCGGGGGCCCAGGGAAGCCAGGGGGACCCTGGATCCCTGGCTCACCCTTCGGCCCCATGGGCCCCCGCTGGCCTGGGGACCCTGTTTTCCCAGCGATCCCTGGTTCTCCCTGAGGCCCCTCTGGCCCTGGAGCCCCCGGGGGGCCCTCTGGCCCTGGGGGCCCCACATCCCCCTTGGGGCCCGGCTGTCCTCTTGCGCCCACAGTTCCGAAGCTGCCCTTTGACCCTTTGAGGCCTGGGAAACCCCTGGGGCCAACTGGGCCCCTTTCTCCCACAGGCCCAGGCTCCCCGGGCTGCCCCTGGGGACCCTGGGGTCCTGGGGGCCCCAAGCTGCCGGGGTCTCCTTTTGGTCCTTTGCCGCCAGCAGGCCCTTTCACGCCCACATCTCCCTTGAGTCCTCTGGGTCCTGGAGGGCCGGGGGCACCTAGGGTCAGAGAGAAGAGGGCAGAAGTCAGTCTACAAGGACAGGTCTCCTGAAGCTGTCCCATGAAGTGGGCGCCAGGCGCTCTGACACGCAAGGGTCTGAAGTCCCAGGTCTGCCGACTACTGGCTCTGGGGGTTCAGGCTGCTGACATGACCCTCTAAGTCAGCCTGGCCAGCTGACAAGGGGGGCTGAGAATCTTAAGTGAGGCTGGGAGCCCATCCCGAGCTCACATGCATAGGTGTTTGGCACAAGGCCTGCACCAGGCAGGCACTCATAGTTCTAACTTCAGGACTGGGCTCGAGTTCCATGTGGGCACTCAGGTGGGAGGCTGAGAGAGCTGGATGGCTCCGGGCAAAGGCCATGGCCATCCAGGATCATCTATTTTGCTCTGGAGACCAGCCTGGATGCTAATACTCATTATGGACTTCAACTGCTGCGGTCCTTACCTCCTGCCCCAACCCCAGGCTTCACCTGTGACCTTTAGGCACCTGGGATCAGGAGTGGAGTCAGGTGACATGGAGGAGAAAGCCAAGAAAGTGATGTGTGAAGTGAGGTGTGAGAAGTAGATGCCTTCTGGTGTGAGTGGGAATAACAACAAACCAGAGAAAGGGCAGCTCCTCCAGGAAGCCCTCCCTGACCACTCCAGCCTCTCCTCTGAGCTCTTGGAGCTGCTACTTTCTGAATCTTTTATTTGACATGTAGGAAGAGAAGTCACAGTTTAGTGAAAGCAAATCCTTGGTTTCTCTCTAGTGGACCCCACTGAACTGTGGGGCCCCAAGAAGATAGTGAGGACCATGCCTCCCATCACCCGCCCTGGGCATGGAGCTTAGGTACACAGCAGGGAATGCTCAGTATATGCTTGAAAATGGGGACGCACCAAACATTCTGGACCCCTAGCTCCCACCCAGCGTAGGGCCTGGGGGAGATGCCAGGATGAATTCCTTCTCTTTTAATTCATTTTTTTTGGAGTATAGTTGCTTTACAAAGCTGTGTTAGTTTCTGCTGTATAGCAAAGTGAATCGGCTATAGTGCTAGTGCTAAGTCGCTTTGGTCGTGTCTGACTCTTTGCGACCCTATGGACTGTAGCTCGCCAGGCTCCTCTGTCCAAGGGATTCTCCAGGCAAGAATACTGGAGTAGGTTGCCATTTCCACCTCCAGGGGATCTTCCTGACCCAGAGACCAAACCCAGGTCTCCTGAATTGCAGGCAGATTCTTTACCGTCTGAGCCACCAGGGAACATATACACATCTCCCTTCTTTGTTGGACTTCCTTCCCATTCAGGTCACCCACCACAGTGTATTGAGTAGAGTTCCCTGTTCTATATAGTAGATTCTCATTAGTTATCTGTTTTATGCACAGTATCAATACTATATATGTGTCAATCCCAGTCTCCCAATTTCTCCACCTACATGCCCTTCCTTAAACAGCCCAGCCTAGTGCCCAAAGCAGGGGTCAGATGACCTTAACCGCCTATCTGCCTGCTGCACAGATCAGAGTCACCACCTCTCAGAGCTGTACCCACCCTCAGGACACAGGTCAGAGTGTGGCCGTCAATCTGGCATAAGCAGGTAGGATGCCCCAGAGCTAGAGGAGAGCGCACCCTCTGGCCTGGTGAGGACATGAATTGCAGAGAATGGCTTTAGCTCCCTTGGGGTTAAGGCACAGCAAAGCCCTGGCTTTCTTCAGTGGTCTGGGCACAAGCTCATGGGATGGGGGGTGGGGACAATGACCCCAGGGCTGGGAGGTGAATTCTCATGCCCATGTTCCGCTCTCCTCAAGAACTCAGCTGTTACACCATTGCCTTTGCAAGGAATCCTGGAGTTTTTTAGCTCGGTGGGGGCTAGTCCAACTCCTACATTTCACAGAGGAGGCAACTAGAGAAGTGACATGGTAGCCCAGGGGTCCCCAAGCAGAAACCAGAAGCTGGGTGGGCCCCTTGAAGAGAAGGGATCCTCTCTGCAGGAGCTGGGAACCCTTCCAGGGGGCTCGACCCAGTTCTGCAGCCCTGGGGCCCTCTCCCTGCTAATGCAGACACTGTCTCTTCTGTCCTGGCCTCCCCCCACACTTCCACCCCTGCTCATCTCCCTCTTGGAGGGTTTCTAAGTGGAGCAGAGAGTCATTGAACACCATCCTCCAATTACGATGTAAACTGGAAACCGGAGCCCAGACATACGCAGCCCCACTGGGGCCAATAAAAACCTGTTCCAGGCCACCTCCTGCCCATGCCCACCTCCCACACAGAGCGGGGCTGTGGCCTGTGTGGGCTCAGCTCACGTGGCCCGCCAGCAGTACCGGCTGGCATGCCGTCATCGGCTGGCTGGAGTGGGCGTGGGACGGGCTGGCGGTGGTGGCAGTGACCAGGGAACAGCTTGACCTGACCTTCTGTCTGCAACGAATGTCTGCAGCACAGTGGCCAGAACAACAGGGCACAACAAGGGCACAGGGAGACGGCTGGCAGGGACCTCCGCCCCCAGTCTGGCAGGAATGGCTGGGAACCAGCCTGTCCTCACTCCCAGCTCTGCCCTGGGCACCTGAGGCAGCCGGGGCGGGGGTGGGGGCTGGGATAGCACAGCCATTTGGAGGTGAAGAGGCTCCTGCTGGTTGTTCACATGGAAGGGAGTCTGAGGGCGTGAAGCGACTCTGGGCAAGGCGCTGCCCATCCGTGCTCACATCATCTATCTCCCTGAGATCGCATCTGACAGTCCCCCAGGGCACGGCGGCTCCACCAGCAGCCCTGCTTCCGCTTCTGTCCCTCCTGCTCTAGGAATACGCTGCCCAGGGCTTGCCCCAGCTCCCTGGTCCCTCTCTCTCTCATCGTAGGATCTCTCCTCTGACTTCCACTCTTGTTCCCTGGGTGGATGGTTCCCAACCCCAGCTTGGACTCAGGAAATGCCTGTGAAGTCTTATCTGGACAAGGATGCTCACAGATCCACCAGGAGCCCCCTGCCCCTCCCTGGGACACCCCCACCCTCCTGCACCACCATTTCTAGTGCACGCCCTCTGCTCCCTGGCCCCTGAGGGCACAGCAGCCAGCGGAAGGATTTCTCAGGGTTCTGTGCCAAGCAGGGGAGAAAGAGCGGAGAACAAAAGCTTCTGTTTGCTCCTCCCCTCCAGCCTCCTCAGGCGCCTCTTTCTGGGGAAGCTCCTGGGTGGCTTTCCCCTGGTGGGAAAGGCTGGGGGCCCCATGCCTAGGGTGAAGGTTGGAGCAGAAGCCTGAGTCTTTGTCCCCTCCCCAGTGCCCCAGGACTGCAGCCCCCAGTGCTCGTGGAAGGAGGCCTGCCAGGAAAGGGTCACCTCCCTCTCCACAGTCTCTCCATGCCTGCCGCTGCTGACCCGTCTCTGAGACCCCATGGAGGGCTCCTATGTGGTGGCCTGATGAGGACACCCGTCGGGGAGGCTCCACGGGGGGCAGGGCCTGTGTTACAGGCATTGGTCTCTCCCCATCGTGTCTGGTGTCCGTGTGCCCACTTTGGCCCCGACTCATCCTAACTTCTCTGAGATCCATTTTATCGGGGAAGGAAAGGGCAAGGGAATCCGAGTCCCTCCTATGTCCCTGGCATCATACATTAAGCTCATCACCCCATTTTACAGATGAGAAACTGAGGTGCAGAGAGTGACAACTTGCAAACCATCACCAACCAGGGAGGGTGGAGACAGGATGCAAACCCAGGCCCAAGAGGCTTGGGGCCTGTTCCCCAGACCCCCTCCCATAGCCAGGACTTCCCACTCTGTCGCTGCCCGGAGGAGGGGGCCCACTGAGCCAGGAAAGGGTCACCTTAAGGATTGTCTCCCTCGGGTGAGCCAAGCCTCCGCCTGTCCCTCCAGGGCCAGCCATGAGTCATGCGGTCAGAGAGGGAGAGCTGGCGGGGAGGAAATCAACAAGCAGAGTTCAGCAGTTAGCATGGCGGGGAGGGATGCAGAAACGGGCTGACCATCGGCTCTCTGCAACAGGGGCCCCTCACCCAGCCTGTAATAAGATCTGGGTGTCTCAGGGATGAAGGGTGGGGAGTGGCTAAGAGCTGCTCTGAGCAGCGGGGGCACATTTAGGACAAAAGAGAAAATGAGAGCAGCAGTGGCCGAGATGCAGAGATGGGAGAGGAACCGAGCATCCTGGAGACCCGAGGAGAGGCCCGTAATTACTCAGGAAGCCCTGGGCTGTAATTAGGCCATCCCGGCACATTAGGGCAGAGCCGCACTGACTGCATGTCTGGGACAAGTAGGTGGTCTGCTCGGGGTCCGCACTGGGAGTGGGGAGGGGCTGGGGGGCTGAGCAGATGCACCAAGTCATCAGCATACAAGCACTGCCCACCCACGGGTAGGAGGGTACATGGGCGGGGAGGGGGGCACAGCCCATCCCCCAGTCCAAAACAGGTGGAAGGAGACAGAAACAGAAGGGGGGCCTCTCGGGAGATTGGCCTGGTGCCATGGAAAGCACAGCTCCCATATTAACAAACTGGGTGACTGGGGACATCATTTGGTCCTCATTGGACTGAATTCTGTCTGCAGGCTTCCCTTTGTTCAATATCAGCCTGGGTCAGGGACATTCAATCCTGGTTCTTGTTACCTGAGGAGCACTGAAAAAATGCCAGTGGGTTTCCACCTCGGCTTATGACGGATTAATTTGTATTGACTAAACCTCCCACTGAGAACAATTAGAACCATTAGGCACGATGCCAAGACATCCTTCTGAAAGTTTTGGAGAGAGATCAAACGCCAGAATCCCCAGGAAAGGGGAACTTGTTGAAGGAAGCCTGACTTTCTTTGCCTCTTTTCCTCTCAAGCCATTTGTTGACTAGTAAGTGGTTTGGGCAGAGAGGCTGAAAAGGGTTTCCAGCAGTTTCACTGGGGCTGGGGCTCAGGGCTGCCAAGGCCCAGGGCTGGGATTCAGGAGGAAAGGAAACTGTGTGGGCATTTGTGGTAAGGGCCAAGGGATGGAAACACTGAGCAGAGACTTAGGCTTCATCCCTTCAGCCATAGGTGGCTAAACCATAGGTGGTAAGCCCTATAAACACTCCTCAAGGATGGTGCCCGGGAAGAAAGAACGTACCAGAAATAGGCCAGGCGTTATGGTAAGCTCCCTTGCAGGCACCAGCAGAAGATGGCATCATTCTCCTTTTCGCTGACTGCCCTTGTTGCTCGATAACAAGTAAACCTGCTAATCCTCCAGGCAGGCATTTTCCTCCCTACCCAGGGGGCTCAGTGGTAAAGAATCTGCCTGCCAATGCAAGAGACAAGGGTTTGATCCCTGGTTTGGGAAGATCCCCTGGAGGAGGAAAGGGAGGAAATACAGATTAAGAGGAAACATTCTATGAGAGGCACAAAACATATGCAGGTACCAAAGGCTTTCTGGTTGGCAAATGGAGACTCTGAATTCATCACAAAGCTGGAAGAGATCTCAGAGAACAACTGGTCTTATCCACTGATTTACATATGAAACAAAAGAAAACAACCCCCCACCCCGCCCCTCCCAGGGGAGGCCTCCCCCCCACCTCCCCGGCCTCCAAAAACCAGAGGCCCGGAAAGATTAAGGGATTCTGCCTAAAGACCCAGAGCAAATTAGAATTCAGGCTTTTTTCCTGGACAGTTTGTGAGTCCCAGCCCTTCAGTCAGCACTTGGCCATGGCTGTCCCTCTTCCTTTATTCTAGATAGCAGCTTGGCTCCAAACAGAGGGAGACCTCATTGCCAGCCCCAGCGTGAGAGCCTGGCAGCACCTGTCTGTAGATGAATGAGTGAATAAATGATACTTCCTGTAGGAAGTGATGGACATTTTGTCCCTGAAATCTTCTTTCAGATGTGAGAGACTTTATATGTGGTGATTTAACAACCAAGAAGAATGTTAGCCAAAAGATAGCATTTAAATAAATATACCGAGGTTGAACTGAGAGTCAAATGCGGCTCAAAATGATGTCCCACCTCGGTCTCCAGTTAAGATGAAGTTCTTTGATGAGAACTCTGCTATCATTAGGACAGGAGCAAATATAAATTTTCATGACTATTGTTGGGTTATACTTGGATGAGGGTCTCAAACGGTTCACTTCTGATATTTTCAATACCATTTCCTTCTTTTCCAGTCTGTCCCACACATGACACCTAAGCAGGACCTCAGTGGAAATGCATTTTTTGGTATCTGCAAGCTCACACTCTCAGTGTCTCCTGGCTGATCACTAGACATTTGCGCCTCAGAGCCATGGTGGGTCAGGATCTTAATCACAGTGTGACCTTGAACTATCCCTTAACTTTTCCTCGTCTCAGGTCACCTTTCTGTAAAATAAAGACACGCCCCCTGCGACACATGTCTTGTCCACAAAGGTTGTGAGGCAAGTGGGGAAGGGTGGAGGGGAGGGCTAGTTAAGGAGTTTGGGATGGACATGTACACACTGCTATATTTAAAATGAATAACCGACAAAGACCTACTGTATAACAGGGAACACTGCTCAACATCCTGTAATAACCTTAACTGGAAAATAACTTAAAAAGGAATATATACAAGTATGTGTATGACTGAATCAACTTTGCTGTACACCTGAAAGTAACACAACATTGTCAACTATACTCCAATTTAAAATAAAAGTAAAAAAAAAAAAAAATTGTGAGGCCAAACGAATAGGCGTTGTCATGAGGAAAGCTTTATGTTTCAGTTGTTCTTAGATTGAACGCAACCTAAGAAAACAAGAGTACTAGAGGATGAATCATGAGAACTATCTGCTAACACCTTCACTGGAACACTGCATCCTAGAGGTCATGCAGATACATATTTTAAATGAAACACTGTGAGACTGTCTCAGTTACTAAGGAAATACTCAGTACCTGGCTTTGTTGCAAAAAATATGACACCAGGCACACAAGATCTTACCTCGCCCCCTGCAACACCACCAATCTAGAGTAAAGAAAATATTGGCAAAAATGCTTACTGACATAAAATTGAAGGCAACACAGATTTGAAACTAAATGGTTAAAGAGAACCAGAGAATCAGAGAGCTTGACTCCAGTCTGAGCTCCATGGAGACAACAATGCTGTCTGGGATAGTGGGTACTTCCCTCCTGTCTCCTGGAGCTCCCTGAATGATCCCTGCCCACCTGCCAAATGTGACTGGGCTTCCCAGGTGGCTCAGCGGTGAAGAATCCACCCTGCCAATGAAGGAGACGTGGGTTCAATCCCTGATCTGGGGAGATCCCCTTGAGAAGGAAATGGCAACCCACTACAGTATTCTTGCCTGGAGAATCCAATGGACAGAGGAGCCTGGCGGGCTACAATCCACGGGGTCACAAAGAGTCAGACATGACTTACTGACTGAACAACAACAGCAAAGAAATAGGCGTGGGTGCCAAGGTGATGAGGGACGCACTTGTGATGGTTCATTTTAGGGTCAAGCTACCTGGGCCGTGGGATACCCAGGTATTTAGCCAAACATTATTCTGGGTGTGTGCACAGGGTGTTTGTGGACAAAATTAACATTTAAATCAGTACCAAGTAAAGCGGATTGTCCTCCCCAATGTGGGTGGGCCTCACTGAATCAGTTGAAGCCTGTATAGAACCAAGGGCTGACCCTCCCCTGAGTAACAGAGCATTTCCTGCCCGATAAGCCTTCAATGGACACTATCTCTCCCTGGTTCTATAGCAGCTTTCAGCCTTTGCATTTGAACCAGGACATCAGCTGCGCAGATTTTGGGTTTGCCAGTCTCCACAATCTCACGAGCCAATTCCTTTTAATCTCTCTCTCTCTTTCATATTTCTCTGGAGAACACTCCCTAAATGCAAGGGTGAGATGGGAGGAGCAGAGGGCATCAGAGTGGCGGGCCTCTGAGGGGCAGATGGTGGAGAGCACCAGTGAGGGGGAGGGAAGGGAAAAAACAAGAGAAGACAGAGTTTCCAAAAGATAGCTCTGCCCTTATCTCTCTGTAGATTCGTACATAGATCCACGTATAAAAATCCAAATTTGTATGTCAGGCAAGTGAGGAGACTTGTGTGCGTCCTCAATCACTCAATTGTGTCTGACTCTTTGGGGCCCCACAGACGATAACCCGCCAGGTTCCTCTGTCCAAGGGATTTTCCAGGCAAGAACACTGGAGCAGGTTGCCATTTCCTTCTCCAGGGGATCTCCCCGGACCAGGGATGTAACCCACGTCTCCTGCGTTGGCAGGAGGATTCTTCATCACTGCCATACACTTTTCCAAAAGAGGTTGACAAGGATGTGAAAGCTGCTAGTCGCCCCAGGCATTTGCTGCAGGGCTGTATCAGCCCACCAGGATACCGCGCCCTAAACTAGGTCCTTCTGCGTTCCCCTCTGGGAGCTCCCTGGCAGGCTCCCCCTCCCACCCGCCTCTCACCTCGTAGGATGGTGACGTTCCGGAGGATCTCCCCGTGTCGTGTGTCCACGGCCCTCATTTCCTCCACGATCATGGACAGGTTGCGGACGTTGAGGTCTAGGCGGGCGCTGAGCAGGCCGAAGCGCTCCCGGAGCAGGTCGGTGGCGGCTAGCATGAGAGAGACGGTCTTGTTCAGGTAGTAGAGCTCCTCGGCCTGGGTGTGGAAGCCCAGGGTGCAGGAGAGCCGGACGTCATCCAGGTACTTGAGCATGCTGTACACGTGGCTGTCGGTGGCGTTGATGTTGGTGAAGATGGTGCCAATCTCGATCTCGTGGGAGGCCATGCGTCCCTCCAGCGTCTCGAACCTCTCCACCGTGCGGTTCTGGGCATAGCGCGTGTGGTACTGCAGGTCGTGCATGTTCTCCTCGTGGTCATCCAGGAAGGACGAGATGTTGTCCAGCTGCAGCTGCAAGCCCATGGCCTGCAGCACCAGGTCATGCAGGCTCTCGGAATTTTGGCTGATGCGCTGGGACGAGGCCCCCAGGGTGGCCTGGAGGCTCCTCACCGCTTCTCCGGTCTTGGCCGAGGTGGTGCGCAGGCTGCCGAAGAGCCGCGTATAGTTCTGCCAGTCGGTGACCATCTTCTGGAGGGTCAGGGTCTCCTCGTCCGTCTTCCGCCGGATCCCATGGATCCACTCGGAGGTCTGCCCCACCGTGAAGTTGATCTGGTGTACTGCCGCCTTGACATCGTAGCACTCCTGGGTGAGATCCTTCAGAGACAGGTCCAGGCCAGCAGTGGTGGCCTGCCAGCCTCTCACCTGGGCCAAGAAGAGCCCCAGAGATTGGTTGATCTGGTGGACGGAGAAGGAGCAACTGCCCATTTCCTGAGAGATTTGACCGCTGGTGGTGGAGAGCAGGTCGTGGGTCTGGGAGGTCTGGTGTAGCTGGACCTCCTGAGCTAGAAGCATCTTCTGAATTCCCTCCAGCTCCGCTTGCAGTTTTCTGATCTCTTGCCCCAGCAGCCCAGCCTCGTGGCAGAAAGAGCAGTTGTTCCGGGCTTTCAGATCTTCAGGAGAAAGGGGCAACATTTTGAGTTGCTGAAGGCTCACAGGGCAAAGTTGCTTCTTTCAATTTAATATTTCACAGCATCATGAATTGGCATCTGGCTGTCCTATCCTTCTTCCTTCCCTAAGACCTGCTATGAAATCCTTTTTGGAAAAACCTCGCTATCCTCTGTGCCATCTTATTTCTACCCCAAGTCTTTATTCTTGCGGGAAATGTAGGCTTTAGGACATCTCCTCACCAAAGTCTTGAGAAAATATATCTTTGTAACTTTTCTAAGGTTGCCAAGAACCTCCCATTTTATTTTTTAAATTTCTCCCCATATTTTAATATTTGGTTCTGAAAAAATTGTTTTTAATAAATATTTGTTTTTATTTGAACCTCTCATAAACTTGTGGAGAAAAGGGTGCAGGAACGTTTTTCCCCTAAGACTTCTGAGAAATGAAGCTCAGTGAAGTGACTTGCCAAATATGACTCAGCTAATTAGTGGCAGAATAAAACTTTCTCTTTTCACCTAGCAGCCTCCCTCTAAACCCTTATATTATGGCTCTTTCTGTCTCATTCTCAGAACAAGATTGTCTTGTGAAAGCAAGAGATAAAGAGATTGTAAACCATGCAAACTTTAAGGCAGTGATGAGGAAAGGGCCGACTTGTCAAGAGTGTTAGAAAAGCCTTAAAAAAATACTGCACTGGCCAAAAAGTTTGTTCGTGTCAATGACCTTTTTGGCCAACCCAATAACTTCAGATACATGAGGGCAAGTGGCCTGTCTTCAGCTTTCAGCTCTACCTGGAGGCTCTGGGCAGATCTGTGCCACATACAGAACTCTCAGCCCCATTCCTGGGCATATCCCAAGGCAGCAGCCCTTGTTGGGTGGGTTCTCCATTTGGACAGGGAGGTAGGGAGCCATGACTGTCCTTCCCTTGAGCCTAGAAGCTTGGTGAAGTCTTCCCTGTTCCAGGGCACCATGGCCTGGGGAGATTCCTGGTCCCACTCCAAGTAATGTTGGCCTTCCTTCCTGGTCATTAGCACACCTGAACCCTGGACACTTACCCAGCCCTTGGAGATTTTTCTGCATAGACACGAGTTTCTTGTCATACATGGCCTGGGCCAGGGAGAGGTCTTCTGAGAGAGAGTCCACTTTCCTGAAGACTTCAGGGGAAACAGGGATGCAGAAAGGGGCTTAGCTCAGAGAAACAGCAGTCATTTGTTGAGAAGGCGTTTTTATCAGCCCCTCGTTAGCCAAAACCACCCACTCTTCTTCTAAGGGGCTTCCCAATGGCTGTAAGGGAAGATGTTTCAATGGCCAGAGTCTATCACACTTCTCTCAAAAACGTATCTGTGTATCTATATATCTATATCCAGAAGTCCCCTACATGTGAACCTTCAGGTTTCAAACTGTCAAAGATGCGAACGTGCATTTGCACGCCCAATCACGTAAGCTAGTTCACGTGTCTGGCGTACACTGTCACACACGTGCATCCTCTACAAGTGGGTGCACTTTTGTGTAGCTTACTGTAGAGCGCTGAATACAGCAGGGTAGTATAATATCTTTATTTCAAACCCAGGATGTCTGGAAGCAAGAGGGTAGATAGAATTGAATCCCGCAAGGAGCAAGAGAGCCTGTGCCGTCAGTGTCAGGCGTGAGTGAAATCGCAGCCTGCCTTCTGCCTCCTGTTGCTAATGACCCTCCAGCTCTACCGTCTCCCACCTCCTCTCCCTCCTCCAGTTAGTAACTCTTCTTGCCTGTTCACTCGATGCCAGCCCCTGTACGCCAGCTTTTGCACTGGACTACTGTACTTTCCAAGTTACTGTAGTGTAAGGTTAAAAATGTTGTATTTATTTTTTGTGTTTGGTTGTTTTTTATGTATTCTTTGTGTGAAAAGTATTATAAACCTATGACAATACTATACTATATAGCCGATTGTGTTAGTTGGGTACTTAGGCCAACTTTGTTGGACTTACGAACAAACCAGACTTACAAACATGCTCTTGAAATGGAACTCATTTGTATGTAGGAGACTTAGTGTATATCTATAGGCATAGATAAGGGATTCCCTGATGACTCAGATGGTAAAGCGTCTGCCTGCAATGCGGGAGACCCGGGTTCGATCCCCAAATCGGGGAAATCCCCTGGAGAAGGAAATGGCAATCCACTCGAGTACTCTTGCCTAGAAAATTTCATGGATGGAGGAGCCTGGTGGGCTACAGTCCACGGGGGTCGCAAAGAGTCAGACACGACTGAGCGACTTCACTCACTTCACTCACTCACTCATAGGCATAGATAATCTCTTTACATATCTCCCTTAAATGTATATATACATATGGGGGCATGTATGTATGCACTAGAATATATAATACATAAATCATGCATGAAGTGAAGTGAGTAGCTCCGTCATGTCCGACTCTATGCAACCCCGTGGACTGTAGCCTACCAGGCTCCTCCCTCCATGGGATTCTCCAGGCAAGAGTACAGGAATGCATATACATGTATAATTTCCATCCACTCAGACTTTAGAACTATAACCTGACCATAGGCTAGAATAGAGACAAATAAGAAAGAAACATAAAAAGAAAATAAAAATTATTCCTAATCCTATCACCGAGATACAGCTGCCATCAACATTTTTGTGTATCTCAAACCTTATTTATCTCAGCCATTTTGTAGCTACACTGTTGTTGTTTAGTTGCTAAGCTGTTTCCGACTCTTTGCGACCCCATGGACTGCAGCATGCCAGGCTCCTCTGTCCATGGGATTTCCCAGGCAAGAATGGGAGTGGGGTGCTGTTTCCTTCCCTAGGGAATCTTCCTGACCTAGGGATCGAGCAAGTGTCTCCTGTATTGGCAGGCTGGTCTTCTACCACTGAGCCACCAGGCAAGCCCCTATAGCTACACAGATACATGGATTTTTTAGAAGGTAGCAGTACAGAATTGGGATGTTCTGCACATCTCATCTATTTTATTTTGCTTTATTGGTATCCTGTCACGGACATTTTCTTATTGAGCCTTAAGTCACTTTAAAATCATTACTTTAATGTCTGTTTCATACTCTATATAAACAATTCAGCGATTATATAAAAATTCCCTTCTGTTGGGAACACTGCAATGGCAGAGTTTGGTTTCGACCAAGTCAATACATGGTCTGAATTTACTTCCTAGCCCTTGACAAAAAAAAAGGTTGCGAACTGTACTCTAGATTATAAACCCCATGAACAAGGCTAGCACCATCCTAAGGAGTGGGGACACTCAGGCTGGAGGTGAAAATAAAAAGGAAAATCTAAAGTTCTCCTTTGATTTCTCAGAGACACTGCTCACCCCCAGTTCTTATAATCCTCAGCCTATTCACCCTGGATCTTGGAGGAGATCATTTCACCTCCCATTCTGCCCTCTCGTATGTGGAGTGGAGCCAGCCTCCCGTTTCAGAGCCTTGTTCAGAGGACTCATGACCATCATGTATGGGAGAGCGCCTGGCATCCAGGGGGCATCCAGTGGGCACTCAGTGACTGCCCATCCTTCTGAATGGCTCTCGTGCCTATGTAGGCTCTTCTCCGTGTGCTACTGGAGTTGTCTTAATGGCCCCATGGGTGCTGCGAGCTGAGGCTCTCTGAGGGCCAACCAGCAACTGCTAAGGGTCCAGTGGCCAGGTTGCTGGCTCTAAATGGCAGGGCTACAGTTCCTCACCCTCCTCTGACCAGGGATTTCAGCCACTTTCTGGATGGCCAGACTCTGTGATGTGATTTAGCAGAGACAGAGGTGGAGCTGAGTGGGGGTGAGGGGCTTGGGAAGTTCTTTTCTTTAAAAAAATTTTTATTTTTAAAATATTTATTTCTTTAGTTGGCTGTGCTGAGTCTTCGTTGCAGCATGCAAGATCTTTAGCTGTGGCTCTCTCTTAGCTGAAATGATGTGGGATCTAGTTCCCTGGCCAGGGATTGAACCCGGGCCCCCTGCATTGGATTGCAGAGTCTTAGCTAGTGGACCACTAGATAAATCCTGTGAACATGTTAATATGTTATTTATTATTTATCAATAATATCTTATTATACAATTGAAAAGTTAATATTAATGCTATAATTAATAATATAACAAGCTAATAATAATATTTAACTTAATAATTATTAAGTTAATAGTTAACAATTAAAGTTATAATTAATAAATAAATAATATAATATATTAATCTTATTATGCAGTTATAATAATTTAATGAAAACAGGGAGAGTGCACTTTAATAAATTAATAACTATTATAATTATTTTAATAACTATTATTACTATATAACTATTATAATAGTTATTATAATATTTTATGATTAATTAGTGGTTCCCCAACCTTCCAACTTCATTGGGATCGCCTGGGGGCTTTCCTCTATGATTAAAGCCTGGGTCTTACCCAGAGACTATGATTTCATTCACGTGG
The DNA here is from genome assembly GCF_029378745.1 of Bos indicus. Taxonomy (NCBI): domain Eukaryota; kingdom Metazoa; phylum Chordata; class Mammalia; order Artiodactyla; family Bovidae; genus Bos; species Bos indicus. The sequence continues at coordinate 10,979,905 of NC_091767.1, forward strand.
CAAGAAGGGCTCCAGCACATACATTTTAAAATGCTCTCAAAAGAATTCTAACCTGCAGACAAGATTGAGAACCACTCCTTTTAAGGATGAAATACAATGGACTCATCTCAGTGTTCTCAACATGTGACACATAGGAGGTGCTGGTTTGTGCTGAATTTCATTAACACCTTCAGGATTATTGGAAGATGATTCCAACACGGATTTGTTTGTTCAAATCATTAACGTGCGGGCCTCTCGCCTTCAAGTGGGGAAAGCCACTTACTGTATATCTCTAAGAGGGGTCAGGACGAAGCACCCCATCCTAGGGGTCATACAAGTGCAGGGTCGGCACCCACAGGGACCGTCCTCCGTGTCTCCCTTGCCTCACCCGAGGCCCAGCCCAGTTGTCTCTAGTGTCTAGTCCACTGGAGCAAGCAAACCTACTGGCTTGCCTTTGTACAGAAGAGTTTTAAAGAATGAAGCTAGGAATGGAATGGGATTGCAGTAAGAAGCTTTCAAATTTGTTTTTACTTTTAAACATAAATGGTTAGCATCCAGAAGGCAGTTGTTGGTGGTGGTGTTTAGTTGCTAAGTTGTGTCTGACTCTTTGCGACCTCACAGACTGCAGTCTGCCAGGCGTCTCTGTCTGTGGGATTTCCCAGGCAAGAATACTGAAGTAGGTTGCCATTTCCTCCTCCTCCAGGGGATCTTCCTGACCCAGGGATCAAGCTGTCAACTCCTGCACTGGCGCGTGGGTTCTTTATCACTGAGCTACCAGGGAAGCCTACAGAAGGCAGAGGTTACTTGAATCTGGCAGGATGCAGACTGTCATAAAAACTGTTGAGTGTATGAGAACCACCAAGGTTCAGATCCCTGGGCCCCACCGGCAGGACTCTGATTTACTAGGTCTGGGTGAGACTAGGAATTTGCGTTTTAACAGATCCTGGGGGTGACCTTGATGCAGATAGGCATCCAACCTCACTTTGAGAAACATAAGGACCACGGAAAGGGCTTAGAAGTCATCTGATCTGGTGACCTTAAGCCTAGAAGTACACCAGAATCATCTGAAGAGCTTAAATACTGAATTAATTCCATCATCCAGGGTGGGGCCCGGGCATCATAGTTTTTACAGCTCCCAGACGATTCTAACATGGAGCTGAAACTGAGAACTGCGGAAACGGAGTCCTATCCTGTCCTTTGGGCATGTGCATGCTCAGATGCTCAGCTGTATCTGACTCTGTGACTTCATGGACTGAAGTTCATCAGGCTCCTCTGTCCCTGGGATTTCCCAGGCAAGAACACTGGAGTGGGTTGCCATTCCCTTCTCCAGGGGATCTTCCTGACCAAGGGATCGAAACTACATCTCCTGCGTCTCCTGCATTAGCAGGAGAATGCTTCAACAAATGAGCCACTTGGGAAGCCCATCTTGTCATCTACCAGTAGGAAAACAGAGGTCCTGAGAGGGACCAAGGCCACATAGCTCATTATTGACCAGAAATTAGGAGCCAGTCTTCACAGCTTGAAGCAGGCATTCAGAGCCCCTAGCCAGGAAGATGCTATTGTGGGTCCTGAGCTGCAGAGATCTGTGCTTGTCTTTGGGGTTCTGGTGCCCAGCAGACCCCTGATGAGAAATTCCCCCACAGCCCGGGATAGAAAGCCCTGGACTAGCCAATGCTGCTGGCAGCCTGCACTCACCCAGAGAGGCCAGCACGGCCACAGCCACCAGGAGCAGGGCCAGGAAGAGGTAAAGAATCCTCACGGACGTGTGCAAAGACAGGTTCTTCTGGCAGCGGCTGCAGCGGGGTCCCGGCTGGCCTGTGGGGGGTGGGGAGGGGTGGCGACAAAAACAGCCCGGTGGTGGAGGCTGCCAGTTCCCCTGTCTGGCCTGTCTCGGCACATTTTGAACCATCCTCGGAAAGGGGGCTGTCGCTGGTCTCCATCTCCACCCACTTCACTGCCTTTTCTCGAGGTCCTGGAGCTTTTAGGAATGGGCACGTGTGCTAAGTCGCTTCAGTCAGGTCTGACTCTGAGCGCCCATGGACTGTAGTCCACCAGACTCCTCTGTCCATTGGATTCTCCAGGCAAGATTACTAGAGAGGGTTGTTGTGCCCTCCCACAGGGTCTTCCCCATCCAGGGATTAAACCTGCATTTCTTATGTCTCCTGCACTGGTAGGTGGGTTCTTTACCACTAGCACCAATTGGGAAGCCCAGAGCTTTTAGGAATAGGTGAGACCAGAATCAGGAACTTGGAAGAACACTGGCATCACGTTATCATTTGTCTCCATGGCATTGTCATTCAGCCCACATGGTAGGGAATCACCCCTGCTCAAAACATCAGCCTTAGTCGTGATCTTGTACTACAGGGCAGCCAGCCTTGTCTCACCAGTGGGTGACCAACGCCTCCCAGTTTGCCTAGGATGTTTCTGGATTTTAGCACTGCAAGTCTCTTGTTAAGGGAACTCCTCGGAATTGGGCAAACCAGGATGGCTCGCCAAGACTGTCTCAGTTTTAATAACTCTAAGTCACACCTCCTGGGAAACCCCTCAGTCCCAGGCCAACCAGAAGGTCGGTCACTAGTCCCCAGACTTTGGGGGTCACTTGAAGTTCTCCTGGAATCCAAACGGATGGTTCCAGTGTGTCCATTGGTCCCTCGTACAGAAGCGGGAGGGAAGCCAGTGTTCCTGGAGACGCTGGGAGGTGGTCACTGCCCAGCGAGAAAGCTGTGACGCTCCCAGCTGTGCAGTTTCTAAGACGGATCCAACTTCAGCTGCGCATTTTGAGTAACAAGAATGTTTAAAAGCCCCAATGCCCATCCACGCTCCAGACCAAGAGATCAGAATTTCTGAGGGTTGGTCTCAGACATCCCTGGGTGATGACAATGCACAGCCAAGGCTGAGAATCTAGACTGAAACCCGCCAAGAAGCCCTATGCCAAATAACTGTTCACGGGGCATTGGTTTCTCATGCCAAGCTGGTGTCCCGTGAGCTTGAGAAGGACAGACCACTTAAGCGGCATGAAGGGGACACTTCGGGAAGATGGGCCCTGGGGGAGATGGCGGAGGTCCCCTGGAGGTCTCAGGAGTAGCCCTGGAGACAGATGTCACGTGTGACAAACTTTGACTTCACCCATACTGCATAACCCAGGCCTGTGCAACTCCACCCTTTAAGCCTCCAGGCAGCAGTGGGGAAGGAACAGCCTGGATGGTGAAGCCATGCAGATAGGCAAGTCTCTCCCCAGCCTGGGGCTGAGGGCAGGGGCGGGGTGGTTCTCAGCCTAGAGAGAGGATCAGAGGGACGCTCTGGAGCCCTTACCCTCCTGTGTGCACGGGAAGGATGGCATGTCCTCGTCGTCAGCAGCCAGCTCCTCTTCTGTGACACACAGCGCATCTCCGTCACCAGCGGCTGACCTCACTGAGAGGAAGCCAGCACCGTCAGACCCCAGGCTGGGGCCCTGCCACATCCACCCCTCTCCAGATGCCCCGTTCATTTATAGTCCCGAGCCCCTGCGCTCACCCTCACCTCTGGGTCCAAGTCAGCCCACCTGAGCTCCAGGTGATCTGATGGTAATCAGAGCAAAGGGGGATGGAGGGCAGGATCAAACGGCTAAGGGACCAGGACATCCCAACATCCGAGAGAGGAGAGTTCATGATCTCTGACAAACTTGCAAAAATACACAGGCCAGCCCAGCTGCCCACTCTATCTACACCTTGCTCAGATCCCTGGCATGAAATAAGAAGAAATGTTGGTGTTTAGTCACTAAGTCGTGTCTGATTCTTTGTGACCCCATGGACTGCAGCCCCCCAGGTTCTTCTGTCCATAGGATTTCCCAGGCAAGAATACTGGAGTGGTTTGCCATTTCTTTCTCCAGGGCATCTTCCCAACGCAGGGATCCAACCCATGTCTCCTGCATTGGCAGGTGGATTCTTTATCACTGAGCCACCAGGGAAGCCCAAGAAGAAATATAGCTTGCATGGTGTGACTCAGCACACTTTCATCCCTGGCGCATGGTACACAAAGCAGGATTCTGCTTCTGCAGGGACAAGGATGAATCTGGCTCCAGTACAGTCTCCATCAAGACTCTGCGTCCAGCCCAGCTGAGGGGTGGGAGGCACTGCAGAGAGGAGGAGGGGGCGGTGTGAGGATACAGGATGGGCATGGCCTCTGCCTCACACGCTGCCTCATGCAGGACCTGCCGAGGGCGGACGGGACTGGGGCAGGAACAGGTCTCATGTCGGAAGGCTGATCTAGTGCTTGTTCCCTGGGAACTCGTGCTCCCTAAATAAGATCCAAGTGAGGCATTCCTTCATTCAGAAGATTCTTCCCCTTCCCCTAGACACTGCATACCCCTTCCTCTAGACATTGCATACCCCTTCCTCCTTACCAGATCTGGTCTTTTTATGAATGACCAGAAGAAAGATGCCCAAAATAGGCAGCGTGAACACAAACATCCCAGTGAATGTTTGAGAAATGAGGTGGTCTGCACTGAGCTGACCAGGGCTTTTGTGATGGGACGTGGGGGTGTAAGCTGATGATGACAACCAAACTGCTTGGGAGATATCTGGTGGGGGATTTTATAAACCATGTCTGAACATCCAGAGGCAACAGAAGAAAAGATGAATACTTGTGACTATATTAAAGTAAAACAGTAAAATAACACTTCTGCATGGCCAAAAAAGCAAATGACAAGGAGAAAATATTCACAACATACATCACAGATGAAGAATTAATATACCAAATTTATAATGAGCTTTTAAAAATAGAGGAAATAAAGGAGACAAAATCCTATAGAAAAATGAACAAAAGACCAGAACAATTATGAAAAGAGATATAAAAGTGGTACCCAAATAAATAAAAAGATGTTTAACTTTACTTATAAGATAAAAGCAGTTTAAAACTACACTGTGATAACATTTCTCACCCATCAGATTGACAAAAAAGGAGAGGCTTGACAATACACTCTGTTGGCCTAGGTGGTGGAGAGTTGGGATCTGAAAGCAAAAATGGCCCAAGGCTTGTAGAGGGGGTTTAGTATATGCATTTACCCTTTGACCCAGCAATCACACTTTTATGAATTTGTCTAGGATAAATACCTCCGACAATCTGAAAATATATGTGGCAAGGTTATTCATTACAGGATTATTTGTAATGTCAAAAACTGGGAACTATCTAAGCATGCAAGCACAGGAGACTGACTAACATCCAGTGGCATCCATACACACGGTGGGGCTCAGCACAGCGATGCAGTGAACAGGGAATCTCTAGTAGCTGACGTGGAGTCACTTCCGGGAGGTATTACAAGAAAACAACAAAGTGCAGAGGAGCACTATGATGTGCCACCCTTTTCACAAGAAAGAAGGGAAAATAAGAAGGCATCCATATATATGCTTATCACTAAAAGAAGAAACGCAGGAACAGTCCCAGCGAAAAAACAACAACACTGTTTTCTACAAGGGATGGACTGGGGGAAAAGACTACAGAAAAGTCACCATCCTCTCACTCTAATTTTGTGTATAGTTTGGATTTCTAAAATTATGCTGTTTTTACATATTGAAAAATTAAATTTTATTAATAAAAATACTTGGAACCCAATAAGTCTTGCTTGCTGGAATGAATACCATAAATATACTAAATAGAGAAACAAGGAAAAAACTAATCTATTATGACATAGTTTGGACTGTGTAACCTCAGTCTAGGGTGTGATAGGGTAGGATTGGGGAAGAAGTGCAAACAAATCTTGAACCTTCAAAGAAACTTATTCTGTTGTTGTAGCATGGGTAAAGCAATTTGGAAGTCATTTTAGATTAATTCAAGACTGAGCAAATAGAGTAAATGCATTGATTGGTTTGGACCCAGAGATCTCACTATGGAAAAGGGGATCAGAAATATAGAATGGAAGAGATAAGAAAGAACCCTCTGGGGATGGACTGAAGTTGAAGGTATCAGTGGGAATTCATAATTTCTAAAATGTGTTTATGTATGAATATATTTGTTTACATGCACATATAGGTATAGAGGTATCTATATTTGTAGCTATGTGTAGACACATAACTTTGTTGAAATTTCCAGGAAGCAAAGATATCAAAATAGCATTGAGCATGCCTAGCAATCCAGATCTTGGTCTCTCATACCGTTTCCCACTAAAAAGAACCAGGGTACCTTGAAGAAATGATTAATTCTATGGTTGGGCAGAAGGTAGACAGAAGATGAATCTGGAACATCTTGCTATTTCAGAAATTAAGGGACTGCTCAAAAAAAAAATGATAGGGGCATGTCACAAATATATAGAAACCAGCCTGAACGACTTGAGCGCTGAAATATTTAAGTATAACTATGCAATTATGAGTTCATTGAAAAAAAATAGGAATCCATACCACAGACGAACTGACAGGGAGAAGGGAGGGCTCTTATTACTTCTGGAGCTGGGGGATCAGCAATCATCATGGTCAAGACCAGATCAGGCAAGAACCATCAATGGGTGCCACCTCTTGGGAAAATTTTGATGAAGAACAGCATGTATGTTTGTTTATGTATAAGCCTTTACACACCACCTTCAAGTGTCTCCTTCTAGACTAGACTACTTATTATTGCAGAGGAGGAAAAAAGCCTCAGTAATTATACATTGAGGAAACCAGGCAACACTGACCAGGAGAGGGACAGATGGACAGGGTATACCTTTAGATGTGACGGCTGAGCAGGACACACCATCATCTACAAAATTATTGGCCAAGGATGCAGAACCCCAATTGAATCATGAGGTAATATGAGAAAAACACAGCATGAAAATTGTATTTAAAAAGTTGGTGGGGGACTGAATTTTCAAAAATTTTAGAGTCTAAAAAGACAACACAAGGTGAAATTGACATGACAGCCAAATACAGTCCTTAATGTCAGAATGGATCCTGTGCTAGAGGGAAAAGGAAATCTATTGAGGGGATTATTTGATCAACGAATATCAGAATACCTGTGGTAAATTAGATACAGAATTGAAGCAAATGCAGGAGTTCATGACTGTACCCTGATCATCTTCCTGTTCCTAGGAAATCCACGCTGAAGTGTTCAGAAGTAAAGAACCATGATGTATGTAAATTACCCTCGAGAGCTTCAGAAAAAGTAAACAGGAAGGAAATCCAAAAAAGAGGAGATATGTCTGTACTTATTGCTGATTCACTTGCTGTACAGCAGAAAGTAAAACAACATTGTAAAAGCAACTACCCTCTAATACAAGGACCCTGATCAGTAACAGTATCATAACCTCCTGAATTTCCTGCTTGAGTTTCCTCTCCATAGTAACAGACTCCAGGTACCCTCTATGTGATGGAGTTAGTGTGTTTTCAGCTGTGTGCATGAATGTGTGTGTGTGTGTGTGTGTGTGTGTATGTGTGCATGCTTTGATGGAGAGTGGGCACAGTGGCAGAAGGAAGGCTGACCAGGATGGGAACCTTTTCTACGTATCCTAAGAAATCAACCTCTTCAGCCCTGCTTTGTGTCTTGGGCTGCTATCCCATCATCAATCTGCCAAGAGTTTAAGAGGATAACTGCCTGGGAGGTTACCAGCACTGCCATCAGTTTTCCATAAAGCAGTGCCCCAGGCGAGGCAGTGCCTTCTGTGCCCTGACCACCAAAACCTCACCCTAACTAGCGGGGCCCTCTCACCCCCAACATCTCAGCCAGAATGATGCTGTTGGATATACCGCAGCCTTTGGGGTCCCTTGGGGAGGTATTCCTTCCATTCTTAGAGCGGAGACGCCTTCCAGGCCTTCCTGCCGTTTCTCATTTCTCTCCTCCCCTGGTGGGGCTTCTCTGCCCACCCCCGTGATGAGGTCTCCTCCCTGTTCTGTTTCCAGGGTCAATTTCATCACTTTGCTGCTTATAGCCTTTGCAGGGAATCTGGGAAGGCTTAAATTAGGCAAGATTAACACTAACCTTCAGCGAACACTCCCTCGGAAAGCACACAGCTCTGTCATAATTCTGCTCTCCTGTCGAGAGCTCCAAGATGGGCAGTCGTGAGCAAGTGGGAATTCACAGAGACCCATGTGATGCCTCGCGGGGTAGCCCACGTGAAGGGAACCACTGGTGGGCATGATCTCGGCTCTCTTTAGACGAGAGACTTCACAAGTGTTTGGCCCCATTCCCTTTGCTGACATCTCAGCTCCATAACTCACAGCACTGTTCCCCAGCGTCCCCAAAGAGATCTTCTCTTTCTAATCCTTCAAACTTCCTGTTTACTAGCGCTGAACCATGGACCCTGGGGACCCCTCATTTACCTACGTCTGGAAGGCTGTAGCAACTGTCCCAGCCCTGTTCCTCTGAATGAGAACATAATCCAAAGCATTTGTGAGGGTTTTAGAAGCCAAACTGTTCACAAGCATGGACTCATTATACTCACATTACACCACGACTGAGCCAGTGAGAGGATGGGAGAGGAGACAGACCTAAAGAATGGAGAAGAGCTTGGCTGGAGGACACAAAGGCGATGACGGGCGAGATGATGGTGGATAAGGCAGGATCTGTACTCTCCCCTTGCACTGGACCAAGTGGAGTCTGCGGAGGCAGGAAAAGAATCTCCTCCCCAGTCCATCTTCCGCACTGCCTGTTCCCACGCCTTCTGGGGCATGTCATTTAGTGTTGGGTGCCCTGGCTTTCCAGAGTTTTCAGAGAGAGGGGGAATGGGAAGGGAGCTTGTTAAGTCACAGAGCCCACTTACCATGTTACAAAGGCTCAGAGAGGTTAAGTGATCTGTTAGCTAGTCAGTGGTTCCTAAATGCCCAGCAATCTGAAAAGTCAAAGTGTTAGTTGCTCAGTTGTGTCCAATTCTTCATGACCCCATGAACTGTAGCCTTCCAGCCTTCTCTGTCTATAGGATTCTCCAGGCAAGAATACTGGAGTGGGTTGCCATTCCCTTCTCCAAGGGATCTTCCCAATCCAGGGATTGAACCCGGGTTTCCTGTTTTGCAGGGAGACTCTTTACCATCTAAACCACCAGGGAAGTGATCTGAAGCAAGATGCAAATACACTTATGGAGTTCTTGCACAGCTACACACACACACACACACACACACACACACACACACACACACAAGCCACAGAGCTCAGAAAAGCCTTATCCATCTGGGCCCGGCATCTGTTTGCACGTCTGGCCTGCCAGCAGTTTGTCACCTCCTTGAGGTCAGGAGGTCTTTCCTGGGCCTCTTTCAACACAGGGCTGACCTCAAGCGGATATTCAAAAAAGATGGGTTTACTGACCCTTTGCGAAGGCCTGCATCCTTAGAGTATTGCTAACTTCTGCCCTTTTTGATTAAGAGCTCAGTTTTACAAAAAAAAAAAAAAAGTTTAATGACTTAAAATATGGTTTAAACATGATCTATTTTTAGAGTTCTGCATGGCGAGGGAGTGCTGGGGAGTTCTGATGAATTCAGGATGCAAAGGCTTAAAGGAGCAGAAAGAATATGCAGGGAGGGGCCTAATGTTTGGATTGAAAAGGAATGAAAGAGGGATTTGGAGGTGGTGCAGCAAAATTTGGGATCTGCTTCCCCTCTCTTTCCTCAGGGCTGCGGCAAGGGTTATGATTTTTCACTCCTATAGGCTAAAAAGACTCCCTTTTTGTGGGAGAGGGGTTTAATTTTCTCCATCTGTGTCCAGTTGATCACTTTAGAATCCCACCAGCATTTTTACGGCCCTCTCAACTCAGGCTGCAGTTCTCTCCTGCATCAAATGTAAACCATCCGTGAAATCGAGGGCTTCTTGACATGCTGAAAACGAAGGAGCCCCATCGTGTCATATATTATGGGCTGCCGGGTCCTGGGATGCTTGGAGAGGTCGCCACTGGTGTCTGAAACGAGGTCACCTTCCCAGGAAGGCAGACACAGGCTCTAGTTGTATTTTGTCTCTTTTTCATCCTTCTTTCATTTTGCTGACTCCAGGATAGAGGCTACTGGGACGGGAGCGAGTGGGGCTTGGGAAAGGAGTATACCCTTGGGATAGGGTAATGCCTGAACCCACGAGTATCTGGGAAAACCTCTCTTTTGGGACAAACTGGGGACAGCCTGCTGTTCTGGGTACCGAACTTCAAAGACTTTGTATGTCCGTTTCAGCCTCCCCTGTTCTAGAGGGAGCTGTCATGAGGGAGCATCCCGCATGACCTACCCAAGGCATAACCGGCTCCACACTTCACCTAGAGATCTCTACCCAAATTCCAAGCAATGAACTTTACAAACAAATTAGCCTTCGAAGACAGCGCTGCAAGCTCAGTCTCATGAAGCAGTGGCAACCACTGGAGATTTGAAAGAGCCTCTGTTTCGTCCGTACCTACGGTCGTGTCATCCAACTCAAATATCAGAGGGACAGCCACAAGGGAACGCCCTTGTTTTTTCAAGCCTCGGCTCCCACAGGGCCACGTCTAGAGAGTTTGATTTGAAGGTTCCCGACTGGGCACGTGGCTGGGTGTGACTCCTGGCTCCGCTGAGGTTAGACCAGGTTCACCTCACCCTGTGGAGGCAGAAAATAGCCCCAACCTGCTAACACAACAGTGGCTGTCGACTCAGGCTTGCTTTTGGTTGACCGAAAATGTGGAGTTAATTCACTCTTTGGCCTTTCTGGGACTGCAATCTCCCATCAGAGTCAGTGAGGGGGAGAGATTCGAGGAACTGAATAAAAGGGCTTTCTTCAGGAACTTCAAGGAACATATTTTGATGATTATCTTCTATGGAGTTCACAGAGTGGGTTTTCAAAACAGCCAATTGGGTCAGTAAAAATAAAGACTTCGGACTCTTCTCAGGAACCAAGGCTATATTTAAAGTCGCAGAGAAATTGTAGTTTATGGTGGGAGAATGCTGTAATTAAGGTTGAAAAACTGTTTTCCTTGGAAGCCTTCTGCCATGACCCCCTCGCCACAGTCTTCCGCTGCAGATGCGTCTATATTTGGGTGGGAATCTGTCTGTTCCTCTCTGCTCTGATGAACTGGTCCTTCCCTTTCAGATTCTCCTGCTCAAGAGGTATCATGCTCTGTTTCCCTGTGACAGTTGCTGCCTCTCTGCACCTTCATTCCTAAAATCCACATTTGATGCTCTGGGACAGGCATTGTTTCTCTCCCTCTCCCCTCCCCACCACTTCTGCCTGAATCCTCAGAGCCAGCCTATGGCTCCCAGCATCAGCTGCCTTTTACAGTTTCCATAACCACAGAGGTTGTGGGCAGATTCCCTCTCTATCCTAAATTACCTCCCCTTTCTTGCCCTCAGTGTTCTCACTGGGGCACTCTTGGCATTTGGGTGGCATAAATTTCTACTACACAAGGCTCACCCACACTGTGCAGACATCTGGCGTGGCGACCCACGGAGTGCCAGAAGCAATCTCTGGTTATTTGTGGTAAACTCAAAATGCCAACTGGGGGACTTCCCTAAGTGGTCCAGTGGCTAAGACTCTGCACTCACAATGACACAGAGGGCCTGGGTTCCATCCCTGGTCTGGGAACTAGATCTCACATGCCACAACTAAGAATTCACATGCCACAGCTAAAGACCAGATGTGCTGCAATTAAGAGTTCACATGGCACGATGAACAAAGATCGAAGATTCTAAGTGCCACAACTAAGATCTGGCACAGCCAAATAAATACAATTATTATACATACATATAGGGCTTTCCTCGTAGCTCAGTCGGTAAAGAATCTGCCTGCAGTGCAGGAGACGTGGGTTGGATCCCTGGATCAGGAAGATCCCCTGGAGAAGGAAATGGCAACCCACTCCAGTATTCTTGCCTGGGAAATCCCATGGACAAAGGAGCCTGGCAGGCTGCAGTCTACGGAGTCCCAAAGAGTCGGGCACGACTGAGTGACTAACACTGTCACTGTAATACATATATGTGTGTGTGTGTGTGTGTGTTTATAAAACAAACACCAGTCCATATTCATGGGTTCCACATCCACAGATTCAACCAACCTCAGTAAGAAAATATATATATATAAAAAAAAACTTTCCAGGAAGTTTCAAAAAAGCACCACTTGAACTTGCTGAGTGACCAGTGACTACTTACATAGCATTTACACTCTATTTACAACTATTTACATTTAAACTGCAACGGCACCCCACTCCAGGACTCTTGCCTGGAAAATCCCATGGACGGAGGAGCCTGGTAGGCTGCAGTCCATGGGGTCGCTAAGAGTCGAACTGCTACTTCACTTTCACTTTTCACTTTCATGCATTGGAGGAGGAAATGGCAACCCACTCCAGTGTTCTTGTCTGGAGAATCCCAGGGACGGGGGACCCTGGTGGGCTGCTGTCTATGGGGTCGCACAGAGTCAGACACGACTGAAGTGACTTAGCAGCAGCAGCAGCAGCAGCAGATGCCATAAGTAATCTAGAGATAATTTAAAGTATATGGGAAGGGAAATCCAAAAAAGAGGAAATATATGTACCTGTGTGGCTGATTCACTGCTGTACCACAGAAACTAACATAGCATTGTAAAGAACCAAATGTGATTAGTCGCTCAGTTGTGTCCGACTCTTTGAGACCCCATGGATTATAGCCAGGCTCCTCTCTCTGTTCATGGTATTCTCCATGAAGGAATATTGGAGTGGGTTGCCATGCTCTCCTCCAGGGGAATCTTCCCAATCCAGAGATAGAACCCAGGTCTTCTGCATTGCAGGTGGATTCTTTAACCGTCTGAGCCACCAGGGAAGCCCAAAAAAGAAACTATACTCCAATAAAAATTAATAAAAAACAAAACTGGAAGCTGTGGGTAGGTTAAAGGCTAATATGATGCCATTTTATACAAAGGATTTGAGCATCCTTGGATTTTGGTATATCTGGGGGGTTTTGGAATAAAACCCCACAGATATGGGCGGCAGTGTTTGAGAAGAGCATCTTGACTATTCACTCAATACAGCAGAGCTCAACCCTCTCCCATCACATACACACTGGTCTCCTCTGTGGAGCTAGCACTTCCTCCACTGCCCTTGAACTCCACAAGTCCAGTGGATGGGAGGGGTGGGAATCATTAGTTTCTTGATCTTGACCATCATGTCTGGGCCTTCAAACCCCTCACTCTCTCTGCTTGTCACCACTTCCGGTCATGCTGTCTCTCACACGGGGATTCCCCTTCTGTCTCTGGGCTCTGTGTACAAAACAGTGAGAAAACCATCAACTCCCTGAGCTGCTATAAAAATGAGACAACATGTGAAAAGTACCAGATACTTGATAAACGGGAGTATCAGCCATTTTTATTAGAATTATTTTTCTATCCTGCTTGAACTCTGCCGTCATTTATTTCCCTTCCCTAAGGTCCGTCACACTCAGGACTGGTTTTCAACTTTCAAAAACTTCAATTTTTCCTTTTCACTCAGCAATCCCCTTTCTAGGAATTACTTTTTAAAGGGATAAATATACCACTAGGCAAAGATGGACATGTAAAGATTATCACTGCATGCTGTGATAAATGCAAGGGAAAATGTATATACCTTAAGTGTCCATTGATAAAGGACTGGGCTTCCCTGATGGCTCAGACAGTAAAGAATCCGTCTGCAACGTGGGAGACCTGGGTTCGATCCCTGGGTTGGAAGATCCCCTGGAGGAGGGCATGGCAACCCACTTCAGTAATCTTGCCTGGAGAATCCCCATGGACAGGCTACAGTCCACGGGGTTGCAAAGAGTCAGACACGACTGAGCAACTAAGCACAATACAAAGGACTGATTAAATAAATTCTTATAAAGCCATACTATGGAATATCATGCAGCTGTTAAAAAAGAATGCAGATCTATACTTACTGCCCAAGGAATATGTCTAGGTTCTATTGTTGAAATTTAAAAATACATATAAAAATACATATATAGTATAATCTTACCTATGTGGAAAAAAAAATCTGTGTGCAAATAAACAGAAGAATTTCTGGAAAAATTCTCATCCAAATCTTATCAATTTTCTCTGAGGGGTAGGAGTTCATGTGAGGACTATTTTTTCTTCTTTTTCGCATTTTTCAAAATTTTTATACTGGGCATGGATGGTAAAAAGATTCAGTGCAACTAGTGATGCAAAAAACCTATGTCTACATCCTGGGGTACATGAAGGCAGCCTTTCTTCTTTCTACAGGCGAAGCTCAGCCACTCAGGTCTCCATCATCCCCAGGCCCCCCCAGGCCCCCCTCTCCCCTTTTCTTCTCTCCCCTGACCTTCCAATGAGCTGGCCAGTCCCACCTTGAAAATTTCTTCATGCCTGGCCTGCTTCTTGCTTTAACTTCTTAGCTCTCTTTGTCTCAAACTTCTCTAACACAAGGCCTCCCTGGGTTTTTGTTCCAAATCTACCCACTTTTCTCTCGGTCTATGCCACCTGTTTTTTTCAAGATCAAATAACCCTGAGCAAAGCCTGTCCATCAACAGTCAATGCTGTTGACCATTTCCTCCTTCTTGGAACTTTCTCCTCTCAGTTTCCATGATATTACATCCTCCTTTGTCCCCTGTGTCCCTGACCGCTCCTCTTGGCTCCATCACAGGCTCATTTTCTTCTTCCCTCATGGCTTTCTCTAAAAGTAGAGATTTCCCAACGTGGGTGAATGTCATTAGAGAACTAGCAAGCAGGCCATCTTCTGACAAACCTGTTCGGGGCCTCTCCAAAGTCAACAGGACACAGTTGGAGTCCTTGGCGTGGTGCTCAAGGCCTCCTGGTTCTGTGGCTCCCTGCATTTCTCTGCCAAACCCTCAACCTCCAAGCCAACCTCTCTGCCCATCACCCTTGAATACACTTACCCAACGACAGCACCTGCCCCTCCTGCCTGTCTCCTGCATGACCCCATCCAGACCTTGCTCACCTTCTACTACATCCTAAAGCCTTCCCCATCTGCCCCAATGTGAAAGGTTCTTTCTCTCCTCGGATTTCTATGGAATCTACTGTCTGTACCATTCACTGGTGCCTTCATGTCACCCCCCTTGATTACTTGGTTCTCTTCTGTTTTTTCTACCTTTTATTGGAGTATAGTTGCTTTACCATATTGCTTTAGTGTTTACTGTAAAACAATGTGAATCAGCTAAATGTGTATATATATATATCCCCTCCATTTTTGGATTTCCTTCCCATTTAGGTCACCATTGAGTAGAATTCCCTGTGCTATATAGGAGGTTTTCATTAGTTATCTATTTTATACATAGTAGTGTATTTCTGTTATGCAGCTGGGGCCGTGGGATGTCAAAGGAGATTGTGGAAGGTTTCCCTAAACTGGGGGAAAGATACACAAGAACTGTCCCCAAAGGCCTTCACAAAACCTGCCAAAACGTTCACCAACATCCACTGAGAAGCAGAATTCTTTATCTCCTCTTCCAAATAAGCTTGAGAGGGGAGTCTTCAGTTTTTAAAATCACCCCAGCTGGAAGGCAAGGTGGCCAGCGTGCACCCCTCTATCCCTCCACCTCTCCCACACCCGCATCAGGCCATTTTATTGACTCTGTGCACCTTTGCCATGTCAAACCCCCCTCCAGTGCCCTGCGGTCCGGGGATGAAGGTTGGGCTTCCAAAAGGGACCAGTCTGCACGTTGATGAGTGGATACATCCCCCCTGCCAAGCAGTGGGAGGTAGATTTTCCGGGATCTCACTGCTGTTTTCTGAGTCCCTCTGCCCTCCCGCCTGCCCTTTGCCTTCAGGGTGTGGGCACTGCTCCCCAATTCCATGCGGAAGGGCTTTTCCCCCAGGCTTGGGGGACAGCAGGATGTGGGTCTGCCCATCTATGGAAGCTGAGGCCAAGTCTCCCTGGGCACAGTGACCCATGTGGCAGGCCTGCCTCCAACCATCTCTCTACCAAGTCACTTCCGCTTGGCCCTCAGCCCAAAGCTCCTGGGCTGAGTCCCAGGGCATCAGGGCAAGATGGGCCTCGGGACCACCAGGAGGAGGAAGGTGGGCCGGAGAAGGGAACACTGACCAGAGCCTCACGTGTGGCCAGGATCAGAGCCTGTGTCTTGACTCAAATCAGTCGTCTCTGCAGTGAACCGAACTACTCTGTGGGCACCTCACGTGGCTGGAAGGGGCTCTTGCCACTGGACCCTCTCACTGGAGATGTGGGAGCAATTCCACAGGTGGCTGTTAAAGGCTCAGACAAGCCAGTGGGCAGCTCCAAGGTGGGCCCATCGCCAGGGGTGGTGGCAGCTGTGTGCCCTCAGGCGTGAGAGGGGCTGGACTGGGGGCCTGGGGCTGGCTTGCACCAAAAGATGCGGCTGCCTGGGAGGCCCGGCTGCCAGCCAGTGGGCAGGCGGGTGGGAGGCGCCTCAGGGTGGGAGGCGCCTCAGGGTGGAAACAGTTTGGCTGGCAGAGAGGGCCTGGCGCCTGGCCGCTGGTGGCACTCCTTAGCAGACCTGTTTTCTTGTCTAAGTACCGTCCCCACCAACCCCCACAAAGCATAACATCACCGTGTTTAGCTTTGAGTGGGGCTGGTGAGCCTTTGCCAGCCCATGTAATCCTCAGATCCATGGCAGATTGGTGGGATAGTTCGAAGCTAGCTTCCCCCGGGGAAGGGCTGTCCTGGAAGGGGCCGGGCCCGTTTTTCTGGCACTTTCTTTTTTCCATGTGGGGAAAAAAAAAAAAAAAAATTCTGATTCTTCACAGTCCACAGATTCCCCAAGGCCAAATATTGACTGCCTGGCCTGGCTTTTCCCTCTCAGGTAGAGGTGGCAGCTCTTCCTGGCTCCCGGGGAGGATGAGGGAGACAAAGGGGGAGACCCTGCAGGGAGGCGTGATGGGAACACACCCGGCCTTCTCCGCAGCTCTGAGGCCTGGGCCCTGGGATGTCATGGGAGATCGTGGAAGGTTTCCCAAAACTGGGGGGAAAATATACAAGAGCTGCCCTGAAGGCCTCAGCAAACAGGAATGCAGCCCCCCATGGTGGTGAGACTGCTCCTTGAGAGAAAAGGGCAGGCCTTGGGCTTCTTACTTGGAGCCCACAGCCTCCCAGCCAACAAGCTGGTCCTCCTCAGAGACCTCCTCTAAACACCCATTCATACCAGCTCTTTCCTTTTCCTCCTCCACTCAGAGGAATGTTGTTGTCTCACTGACTTTCAGAAAGGTGGGTCGTGTGTTCCCAACTTCCTCCCCAGGAGTTGGGTGTGTGTGTTACTCTTTCAGTCTGACTTTTTGTGACCCCATGGACTGTAGCCCACCAGGCTTCTCTGTCCATGGGATTCTCCAGGCAAAAATACTGGAGTGGGTTGCCATGCTCTCTTCCAGGGGATCTTCCTGACCCAGGGATCAAGCCTGGCTCTCCCAACATTTCAGGCGGATTCTTTACCATTTAAGCCACCAGGGAAGCCTCCCACCCCCACAAGAATTGGGTGTCTCCTCTATGTCAGAGGCGTTCAGCCCTGCCTGTCTTTCCCTCACCATCTTTTCTCCCCAAGTGTTCTTCTGGAATGTTGGTGGAGCCAAACCTCTTTGAGAACATGCGGCGCCTCACCACCATCATCCACATCCAGAGCAGCGTGGGCCCCGAGCCTGTGGTGAGAGGTGGTCTCAGATCTTTCTGGAAGCTTCCGGTAATGACCTCCCTGGGGTCGCTGACCAGGCACAGGACTGCACCACAGATGTGGGAGCCGATAACAGGAGACAGGTGAGGAAGGCCCTTCTCTATTGCTGAGGGAACTCCCTGGAGTTGGTGATAACCTGCTCGCATCATCCCAGGAAGCTCAAGACATGGTGAGGCTGCCAGGGAGCACAGACAGAGGGACCAGAGACCAGAGGGGAGGAAGAGGGATGTACGTATGAGCAAGCACACTGGCCTGGAGGGCAGGAGCTCTGGGCCGGTCCCCCTGACTAGCTGTGAATCTTAAGCAAGTCCCTTCTCTGATCCATACGCCCAGCAGTGTAATTTGCACGTTCCAGTGCAAAGTAAAAATGCTAAGCTCCCTTGTTTAAAAAATTATTAATAATTTCAAGACAGGGGACTTCCCTGGCGCTCCAGTGGTTAAGACTCTATGCTGCCAATGCAGGGGGCATGGGTTCGATCCCTGGTCAGGGAACTAAGATCCCACATGCCAAAAAAATATTAAAATAATAATAATGTTAAGACAGCAACAGCAGACCATTGAACCTCATGAATGGCCCTGGGACCTTGGGGGACTGCACAGGTGATCCGACCATAAGGCCAATCCTACCTGCTTGGGCCTCAGTTTCCCCAACCACACAGCATGGAGGCTGTCATCAATCAGAGGTTTACCCATGAAGCCTTTTCTTCACAGGAACCCTGAACCCTTCAATGGCAGACAAGGCTGCTTCATCAACACCCCACGAGAACATAGAGGAAAGCCCTGTGGATGACCCAAAAGCCCTTGGTCGTTTTAACATTCAGTAAGTGGAAGAGGTGTTAGGAGCTAAAGCATCTGCCCAGCTCCTGTGGAAGGATTAGCATGAAGTAGGTGAGAGAGGAACCATCCTCAAAGTTTCCAGACTTACAGTATGACTCCAGAGCTGGCTTCTCCCTTAGCCTGAGAATGAGCA
Organism: Bos indicus; assembly: GCF_029378745.1. NCBI lineage: Eukaryota > Metazoa > Chordata > Mammalia > Artiodactyla > Bovidae > Bos > Bos indicus. Next base: position 10,998,343 of record NC_091767.1, read on the forward strand.
TGAAGCCCAGATGTCCACTCTCCCTGGCCTCAAGAAAGCCAGGGTCCAGGGATGAACATCTGGGACCAGGTCTGCTTCTTGTTTCCATCCCAGGAACCGGCTGCAAGGACCACTGTGGTGATGCTCACTGGCCCAGAGAGAGCTCAGGCCTGGGCCACTGATCTTCCACCACTGCTCTGTCTCCAGGAGGTCAGAGGTAGGTCAGGCAGGGTTCAGAGGTTGGGAAGGGCAGGCCTGGGCTAAGAAACTCAGTCACAGCAGGTCTCTCCTGGGATTGAAACTCCCAGAGGAGGATCCCATGGGGTAAAAGGCTAGATGGGGGCTGCAGCAGACTGTGAGATGGGTGTGCTAGATGAAGTCCATATTCCTAGAAGCTTTGGGCTGTAGCATCTTTCCGTGCTGACTGGTTAAAGGGATCAAAAACTTCTCTGGTAATTACAATGGCTTTTCAGGCAAGAGCAATGACAGATAAGAACGTTCTCCATTCTCCCTCTCCTCTCCCCTTCCTCTGGACTTCAGGGCTCCATCCTGTCCTCCTAAGACTTTTCTCCAGATGATACGAAAGGAGTAGGGAAGCCCCTGCCATCCTTTCCGGAGGAGTCCTCCGGTCCTCAGCCCGCCCGCCGAGAGATGCCCACCGCACCCGGTCAGGGTGGAGAGCCCCAAGGGGGCTCGCTTCGGAGCTCCCGCGCGCGGGCTTACCTTTCATGGTCCCCGCTCCGAGGCCTCAGGCGGGCCCGGCCGGAGGCGGATCGGCGGCCGTGAGACCCCGAGTGAAGCCTGCGGGTTCCCGGAGGGCACCGACCGATCGCCTCCCTACGCGCCGCCCGCGGGAGTGGGACTCGGTGCCGGAGTCGCGCCGGAGCCCCGGCTGCGGAGGCGGCGCGCCGAGGGGAGGGTCCGCGGGGTAGCCGGCTGGGGGCGCAGCGCCCGGCCGCCCATCCCGCCGCGCGCTTCCCGTGGAGGCAGGCGAGGCGTGGACTGCGGCCGCCCCCGGCCCCGCGCGCCCGCCCTCCCGCCGCCCGCCCGCCCTCGCGCCCTCCCTCCTCGTCACTGCTTGGGCCTCGGCCCAGATCAACTTCCTTGCTCTTTTCAAAACTGCCGCGGCCCGGCCTCTTTGTGCGGCCGAGGGTCCCCGCGCCCCGCCCGGCCCCCCAGAACCCCAGCGCGGCGCGCAAGTTCCCGAGCCCAGCCCGGCCACAGCTGCACTGGAGAGGGGGAGAGGGGAGGCCCAGGGAAGGCCGCCTGGTGCCTGGGGGCTCTGGATTTTCGCCCTGGACCTTTTTTCCCTCACCCATCTGAGGGGTAGAGGGACTGGAGAAGTTAGGATTCCCGGGTGCCAGCCCTAACACCCCACATTGTCTGGGACTGTCCCCCTTTAAGCGCTGAAAGTCCCGCATCCCGGAGAGCCCCTCAGTCCCGGCGGGGGCAGACCAGGACGGTTGGTCACGCCAGCTCTGCCACTCTGGGTGAGTGACTTTGGGTGGCCATTCCATGTGGTTTTCTGCAAGAGAATACTGGGTCTTGAGCCCTCCCAACGTCTGTGATTTTGTTCCTGGAGGGGCCTCTGGTGTGAACAGTGATGATGTCTGAGGGCAATGGGCCTCGGGCAAGGAGTGGTGATCTCCCCAGAGTCCCTCCGCCGGGAGCCTCACAAGTCATCCTCTCTGATGGGACGCTTACTGAGTACCAGCCATGGGCCAGGTCCTGCCCCAGACTCGGAGTGTGGGGAACATTCCACACCGTCCAGGTCTCCCTGCGGTTGTGTGGTGTGAGGAATGATGACAGTTTAACAAGTAAAGGTGCTGAGGTGAGGAAAGCGGAGGTGGGACAAGCACGGTGGTTGGATGGGGCGGGGGGGGGAGACCCACTATAGGGTGCAGACCACCTGGCCTGCCCTCTTTCGATTGTCTCCATCTTCACACCTCCACGCCCACCCCCATTTGGCCCTTGGAGTAAAAAGTGCGTGTATGCTCAGTCGTGTCTGACTCTTTGAGACCCCATGGACTATAGCCTCCCAGGCTCCTCTGTCCATGGGATTCTCCAGGCAAGAATACTGGAGTGGGTTGCCATTTCCTCCTCCAGAGGTTAGAGTAAAGTAGGTCAGGCCAAAGGCGCAGGGAAACTTTCTCCTAAGCCTAGGAACTGAGAAGGGGCCAAGGACAGTCCATTCCCCCCACCCCACCCCTGCCCCCCACAACCCCATTCACAAATCTGAGCCAATCAGAAAGGGGGATGCTCAGCTCTCTCTAATCGCTTCCACTTCCCAAAGGCAAGTTTGAGTTCAGACAGTGCATCCTCTCCATGATTTCAGCTGAACTTCACCATGACCTTGAGAAAGGGAGCCAAGAACCTGCTGCCCATTTTACAGGTGAAGCGACCGAGGTTCAGAGAGGGTTTTGCCTACCTAGTAGTAGTCATGATGTACTTCTGGGGCTTTAAATCTGGATTCCAACTCTGCCACATGAACCACAGTCTTCTACACTACGACATGGATCAGGAGAGCACTATGTAAACACCAGGGAGATAGGCACCCCAAAGGGTCCTTTAGGTGGTTTCAGTTCAGTTCAGTTCAGTCGCTCAGTCGAGTCCGACTCTTTGGACCCCATGAATCGCAGCACACCAGGCCTCCCTGTCCATCACCAACTCCCAGAGTTCACTCAGACTCACATCCATCGAGTCAGTGATGCCATCCAGCCATCTCATCCTCTGTCGTCCCCTTCTCCTCCTGCCCCCAATCCCTCCCAGTATCAGAGTCTTTTCCAATGAGTCAACTCTTCGAATGAGGTGGCCAAAGTACTGGAGTTTCAGCTTCAGCATCATTCCCTCCAAAGAAATCCCAGGGCTGATCTCCTTCAGAATGGACTGGTTGGATCTCCTTGCAGTCCAAGGGACTCTCAGGAGTCTTCTCCAACACCACAGTTCAAAAGCATCAATTCTTTGGTGCTCAGCCTTCTTCACAGTCCAACTCTCACATCCATACATGACCACTGGAAAAATGATAGCCTTGACTAGCCGGACCTTTGTTGGCAAAGTAATGTCTCTGCTTTTGAATATGCTATCTAGGTTGGTCATAACTTTTCTTCCAAGGAGTAAATGTCTTTTAATCTCATGGCTGCACTCACCATCTGCAGTGATTTTGGAGCCCCAAAAAATAAAGTCTGACACTGTCTCCACTGTTTCCCCATCTACTTCCCATGAAGTGATGGGACCGGATGCCATGATCTTCATTTTCTGAATGTTGAGCTTTAAGCCAACTTTTTCACTCTCCTCTTTCACTTTTATCAAGAGGCTTTTTAGTTCCTCTTTACTTTCTGCCATAAGGGTGGTGTCATCTGCATAACTGAGGTTCTTGATATTTCTCCCAGCAATCTTGATTCCAGCTTGTGCTTCTTCCAGCCCAGGATTTCTCATGATGTACTCTGCATAGAAGTTAAATAAGCAGGGTGACAATATACAGCCTTGACGTACTCCTTTTCCTGTTTGGAACCAGTCTGTTGTTACATGTCCAGTTCTAACTGTTGCTTCCTGACCTGCATACAGAGTTCTCAAGAGGCAGGTCAGGTGGTCTGGTATTCCCATCTCTTTCAGAATTTTCCACAGTTTCTTGTGATCCACACAGTCAAAGGCTTTGGCATAGTCAAGAAAGCAGAAATAGATGTTTTTCTGGAACTCTCTTGCTTTTTCCATGATCCAGCGGATGTTGGCAATTTGATCTCTGGTTCCTCTGCCTTTTCTAAAACCAGCTTGAACATCAGAAAGTTCACGGTTCAGCTGAAGCCTGGCTTGGAGAATTTTGAGCATTACTTTACTAGCGTGTGAGAGGAGTGCAATTGTGCAGTAGTTTGAGCATTCTTTGGCATTGCCTTTCTTTGGGATTGGAATGAAAACTGACCTTTTCCAGTCCTGTGGCCACTGCTGAGTGTGTATTAATGAGTTTAATCCTCATAGCAGTCCTAGGAGATAAGTACTATGATGGTCCTCATTTCTCAGAGGATACATATTGCATTTAGCATCAGGTCGCTCTAAGTGGAGATGTCAGGATCTGAACCCAGGGAAGCTGCTGAATCCAGCATCTTTGTCCTTCACCCAAGCGTGCACCATCCTGCCCCTCACAGAAGCTACCCAAATATTTGTTAAAAGAAAGAACAGAAAAATGGCCCTTGGCTTTCTCCGTGCTTTCTTTAGTTGGCTAGATCCAAGATGTCTGGTGAGAAAAGGTCCTAACTCTGTATGCAAGAGTGCCCTCTCCCACACTTCCTTGCGCCCTTGGGATCAGAGGGTGTATGTGTCCTGTGGTGTTGCTATGGTAATGCAGAAGCAGCCTCAGAGAAATGAAACATGCCCGTGTGTGACTATAGATGGGGCCTGGCTGAGCAGAGCTGGACCCAGCCCTGAAGAGGTTCAGAGGATGAACTCCTGCTCCAAAAGGACTCTGGAAAGAGGAGTCCAGCACTGTGGAGCAGTAGGAAAGAGCTGGAGACCCACTGGCCAAAGTACCAGAGTAGTTCAGAGAGGGAAGGAGGGAGAAAGACGGGGTAAAGGATGATCATAGATCATGATCACAGATCACAGATCAAGAAGCAAGATAGACTCCTTAGAAATTACACCGGCCTTCGGGTGAGAGCTTTCAGCTGCAACTTCAGGCAATTTCTATGAACAACCAGAGTGCTGAACCCAGGGTTGACTGGGGTGACTTCCCCTGAAAGACCAGATTTTGGAACTGTTAGGATGTGGCCCAGCTGGGACTTGAGTGCAGAGGCACCAGACAGGGTGGGTGGGGTGGGATGGACTAGGGAGACTGCTTAAAGCTGTTTTTAACTTGCATTGGGGCAGGGAAAGTGTGGAAACAGTTTCTTGTAGTACATATACCATAGTTCTGTTGAAAGTCAAAGGAAATCGCTAAAGAGCAGAGGTCATTTGGAGGGAAAAAATGTAATCACTACTGGTGGAAACTTCCATGGATTAATGAAGGTAGGAAGTCCCACCCCAGTCCTTTTTTCACACTGAAGTATAGCTGATTTATAATATTGTGTTAGTTTCAGGTGTACAGCAAAGTGATTCAGTTATACATGCAGGAGACCTGGGTTCGATCCCTGGGAAGATCCGCTGGAGGAGGGCATTGCAACCTACTCTAGTATTCTTGCCTGGAGAATCCCCATGGACAGATGAGCCTGGAGAGTCAGATGTGCCTGAGCAGCAGCATACATGATATCATATCAGGTTTGTCTTTCTCTATCTGACTTACTTAAGTAAAGATAATACTCTCTAGGTCCATTCATTGGTTGCTGCAAATGGTGTTCTTTCATTTTTTATGTCTAAGTTATAAGATCAGCTTAACATCTCCTTCAAGCATAGAGGCAATCAGTCCTGTATGTTCATTGGAAGGACTGAGGCTGAAACTGAAGCTCCAATACTTTGGCCACCTGATTTGAAAAACTGACTCATTAGAAAAGACCCTGATGCTGGGAAAGATTGAAGGCAGGAGAAGAAGGGGACGACAGAGGATGAGATGGTTGGATGGCATCACCGACTCGATGGACATGAGTTTGAGTAAGCTCTGGGAGTTGGTGATGGACAGGGAAGCCTGGCGTGCTGCAGTCCATAGGATCGAAAAGAATCAGACACAACTGAGCGACTGAGCTGAATATCTCCTTAAGTCAGTCGTCTGTTGATGGGAACTTGGGTTGTTTCACCTCAGTTCTTGAGCAATGTTGTGATTTGCTTGGAATAAAGCCTTCCAGGGAGCTCCCCAAACACTTTCCTTTCTATTTTATGCTTCAAGAAAAATCAAAAAAGAACAAAATCAAACAAACCAAAAAAATTCTTTCTCCTAAAACTCAGTTCCTCCACTAATGCCTTTGACCCCTTCCTCCCCCACCCACGCTCCTCTCAGCATTAGGATTTTGCTTCCACTTCTCCTTCTTAAAATAGAGCTTCAGCCCTCAGTGCTCACTGAAATTGCTCCCCTCCTTCTGGTTGCCAAATAGAATAGCCTTTTCAAAATCTTTTTCTTCTTCACCATTTTGTGGAATAACACAGTAGTAATCAGGGTGCTTCAGGGACATGGAACCAACAGCTGGCATGCTGGAGATCCAGGGAAGAGTCGATGTTGCAGCTCAAGTCCAAAGGCAGTCTGCTGGCAGAATTCCCTCATTTGTGGGAAAGGTCAGACTTTTTTACTCTTGAAGCCTTCAACTGATTAGACAAGACCCGCCATGCAATCAAATTGCCAACATCCACTGGATCATGGAAAAAGTAAGAGAGTTCCAGAAAAACATCTATTTCTGCTTTCTTGACCATGCCAAAGCCTTTGACTGTGTGGATCGCAAGAAACTGTGGAAAATTCTTCAAGAGATGGGAATACCAGACCACCTGATCTGCCTCTTAAGAAATCTGTATGCAGGTCAGGAAGTAACAGTTAGAACTGGACATGGAACAACAGTTTCCAAATAGGAAAAGGAGTATGTCAAGGCTGTATATTGTCACCCTGCTTATTTAACCTCTATGCAGAGTACATCATGAGAAATGCTGGACTGGAAGAAACACAAGCTGGAATCAAGATTGCCAGGAGAAATATCAAGAACCTCAGATATGCAGATGACACCACCCTTATGGCAGAAATTGAAGAGGAACTAACAAGCCTCTTGATGAAAGTGAAAGAGGAGAGTGAAAAAGTTGGCTTAAAGCTCAACATTCAGAAAACGAAGATCATGGCATCCGGTCCCACCACTTCATGGGAAATAGATGGGGAAACAGTGGAGACAGTGTCAGACTTTATTTTTCTGGGCTCCAAAATCACTGCAGATGGTGACTGCAGCCATGAAATTAAAAGATGTTTCTCCTTGGAAGGGAAGTTATGTCCATCCTAGATAACATATCAAAAGCAGAGACATTACTTTGCCAACAAAGGTCCGGCTAGTCAAGGCTATGGTTTTTCCTGTGGTCATGTATGGATGTGAGAGTTGGACTGTGAAGAAGACTGAGCACCAAAGAATTGATGCTTTTGAACTGTGGTGTTGGAGAAGACTCTTGAGAGTCCCTTGGACTGCAAGGAGATCCAACCAGTCCATTCTAAAGGAGATCAGCCCTGGGATTTCTTTGGAAGGAATCTAAATCTAAATCTAAAGCTGAAACTCCAGTACTTTGGCCACCTCATTCGAAGAGTTGACTCATTGGAAAAGACTCTGATGCTGGGAGGGATTGGGGGCAGGAGGAGAAGGGGACGACAGAGGATGAGATGGCTGGATGGCATCACTGACTCGATGGACATGAGTCTGAGTGAACTCTGGGAGTTGGTGATGGTCAGGGAGGCCTGGTGTGCTGGGATTCATGGGGTCGCAAAGAGTCGCACACGACTGAGGGACTGAACTGAATTGAACTAACTGCCAGGCAATAGATGGTATTCTGCTTGATTAACTGAAATGTTAATCTCATTTGAAATACATTTTCACATCTAGAAGCATCTAGAATATGACTGACTAAATATCTTGTATCACAGCCTGGCCAAGTTGACACAGAAAATTAACCATCACAAATCATCACAAAGCAGCTCTTTCTTGAAATGCTCTTCTTCCCTAGTTTACTTACTTCCAGTTCTCCTTCTAAACTTCTTTGACTCCTTTTTCAATATACCAAATAGGAAAGGCTGTTTTCTGAATATAGACATTCCCTCTCCTTATATTAGTTGGTGTGAGTAACATTCCCTGATGTAACAACAACCTACTGTCTGAACAGGACAAACATTTACTTCTCACATCACAATCTAGTGTGGGCTGGACCCTTCCCTAGTGGTCCAGTGGCTGAGATTCCATGCTCCTGTTTGTTTGCCAAGAAACTCCCTTGCAACGGTACCACCCACACTGCACAGTAGCAAAATATTCTTGAAAAGATGAGAGGGTTCATCCAGTTAATTTCAGAACAGGGTTCAAGCAACATTGGTCATAAAGGAAAATGTAAAACCCATTTTCCTACTGGCCTCCATTTAAAGTAATAAACAAAATTCCTGGAGGGGGTGGATGGGAATCTATCAACATTCTTGAGTGAAGACTTGTCTAGAGAAGCATTACTCTATCACGTTACCATTCCGTTGAGGATAAGGCCTAATCTATCTACCCATTTCTGTTTATCATCTATCTATCATATGAAAGTGAAAGTTGCTCAGTTCTGTCTGACTCTTTGTGCCCCATGAACTACACAGTCCATGGAGTTTTTCAGGCCAGAATACTGGAGTGGGTCGATTTTCCCTTCTCCAGGGAATCTTTCCAACCCAGGGATCAAACCCAGCTCTCCTGCATTGCAGGCAGATTCTTTACCAGCTGAGCTACCAGGGAAGCCCTTTTGTCTATTATATCTATCATCTATCACCTCTCTATGCTACGTGTGCTGTGCTAATTCGCTAAGTGTTGTCTGACTCTTTTGTGACTCCATGGACTATAACCGACCAGGATCCTTTGTCCGTGGGATTCTCCAGGCAAGAATACTGGAGTGAGTTACTGAGAGAGTCATTTCCTAGGGAGGTTGATAAGAGGTCTAGGGGTCCCCAAGGAGAGAGGGGTCTGGAATTCTCAAGGAGGAAGAAAGGACAAACTTTTTTCCCTCTACATGACAGAGGTTTGTGACACTGTACAGGAGACAGGGATCAAGACCATCCCCCTGGAAAAGAAATGCAAAAAAGCAAAATGGCTGTCTGAGGAGGCCTTACAAATAGCTGTGAAAAGAAGAGAAGTGAAAAGCAAAGGAGAAAAGGAAAGATATAAGCATCTGAATGCAGAGTTCCAAAGAATAGCAAGGAGAGATAAGAAAGCTTTCCTCAGCGATCAATGCAAAGAAATAGAGGAAAACAACAGAATGGGAAAGACTAGAGATCTCTTCAAGAAAATTAGAGATACAAAGGGAACATTTCATGCAAAGATGGGCTTGATAAAGGACAGAAATGGTATGGACCTAACAGAAGCAGAAGATATTAAGAAGAGGTGGCAAGAATACACAGAAGAACAGTACAAAAAAGATCTTCATGACCCAGATAATCACAATGGTGTGATCACTCACCTAGAGCCAGACATCCTGGAATGTGAAGTCAAGTGGGCCTTAGAAAGCATCACTACGAACAAAGCTAGTGGAGGTGATGGAATTCCAGTTGAGCTATTTCAAATCCTGAAAGATGATGCTGTGAAAGTGCTGCAGTCAATATGCCAGCAAATTTGGAAAACTCAGCAGTGGCCACAGGACTGGAAACGGTCAGTTTTCATTCCAATCCCAAAGAAAGGCAATGCCAAACAATGCTCAAACTACCACACAATTGCACTCATCTCACACGCTAGCAAAGTGATGCTCAAAATTCTCCAAGCCAGGCTTCGGCAATATGTGAACTGTGAACTTACAGATGTTCAAGCTGGTTTTAGAAAAGGCAGAGGAACCAGAGATCAAATTGCCAACATCCACTGGATCATCAAAAAAGCAAGAGATCCAGAAAAGCATCTATTTCTGCTTTATTGACTATGACAAAGCCTTTGACTGTGCAGATCACAACAAACTGTGGAAAATTCTTCAAGAGATGGGAATACCAGACTACTTGACCTGCCTCTTGAGAAAATTATATGCACATCAGGAAGCAACAGTTAGAACTGGACATGGAACAACAGACTGGTTCCAAATAGAAAAAGGAGTTCGTCAAGGCTGTATATTATCACCCTGCTTATTTAATTTCTATGCAGAGTACATCATGAGAAACGCTGGACTGGAAGAAACACAAGCTGGAATCAAGATTGCCGGGAGAAATATCAAGAACCTCAGATATGCAGATGACACCACCCTTATGGCAGAAAGTGAAGAGGAACTCAAAAGCCTCTTGATGAGAGTAAAAGAGGAGAGTGAAAAAGTTGGCTTAAAGCTCAACATTCAGAAAACAAAGATCATGGCATCCCGTCCCATCACTTCATGGGAAGTAGATGGGGAAACAGTGGAAACAGTGTCAGACTTTATTTTTCTGGGCTCCAAAATCACTGCAGATGGTGACTGCAGCCATGAAATTAAAAGATGCTTACTCCTTGGAAGGAACGTTATGACTAACCTAGATAGCATATTCAAAAGCAGAGACATTACTTTGCCAACAAAGGTTCGTCTAGTCAAGGCTATGGTTTTTCTTGTGGTCATGTATGGATGTGAGAGTTGGACTGTGAAGAAGGCTGAATGCGGAAGAATTGATGCTTTTGAACTGTGGTGTTGGAGAAGACTCCTGAGAGTCCCTTGGACTGCAAGGAGATCAACCAGCCCATTCTGAAGGAGATCAGCCCTGGGATTTCTTTGGAAGGAATGATGCTAAAGCTGAAACTCCAGTACTTTGGCCACCTCATGTGAAGAGTTGACTCATTGGAAAAGACTCTGATGCTGGGAGGGATTGGGGGCAAGAGGAGAAGGGGACGACAGAGGATGAGATGGCTGGATGGCATCACTGACTCGATGGACGTGAGTCTGAGTGAACTCTGGGAGTTGGTGATGGACAGGGAGGCCTGGCGTGCTGTGATTCATGGGGTCTCAAAGAGTCGGACACGACTGAGGGACTGAACTGAAATCATCCCATACCTATGACTTTAAAACAATTGAGAGGATTTTGGGGAATTACAGGCTACTGTCCCATTTGGATTCTGGGTTATGGGAAACTTTCCCAGCCTTTATATAAACTTACAGCTGAAACTCAGCAGGCCCAAACTGACAAACTGGTTTGGTCTCCAGATACTCAAAAGGCTTTTAAGGTTCTTCAGACTGCTCTCCTGCAAGCTCCCACTCTGAGCTTCCCCACAGGGTCAGAATTTAATTTGTCACTGAAAGAAAAGGTATGGCCTTGGGAGTTTTGATACAACTCCGAGGGCCTCACCAGCAACCTATTGCTTATCTAAGCAGAGAATTAGTTGTAATTTCACGTGGGTAGCCCTACTGCTTAAGAGTAATTGGGGCAGCGGCTTTATTAGCACCTGAAGCTTTAAAAATGATTAATGGATAAAACCTTACTGTACTGACTTCCTATGATGTGAGCGGAGTCTTAAATTCTAAGGTTAATATTTGGATGACAGACAGTAGGCTTCTTAAATATCAGTTGTTGTTGTTAGAAGGACCAGTAACTAAGCTTAAAGTTTGTGGAAATTTAAATCCTGCCACTTTCCTTCCTGAGAAGGAAAATGAAACATCTGATCACGATTGTTCCCAATTTCTAACTTTAAACTATGCAGCTTGGGAAGTTCTAATGGATAGCCCATTAGACAATCCTGACATGGAAATATTTACAGATGGCAGTGCTTTTGTTCAGGATGGAAAGCATAAAGCAGGTTACGCCGTGGTGACTGCTGAACAGATTTTAGAAGCAAAATCTCTCCCCCAGGGAACCAGTGCTCAGTTAGCAGAGCTTGTGGCTCTGACCCGAGCTCTAGAGTTAAGAAAAGGGTCGTGGGTAAGTATCTACACAGATTCTAAGTATGTTTATTTGACTTTACATGCTCATGCTACAATATGGAAAGAAAGACAGTTTAGAACAACAACAGGAGAACCTATTAAACATTTCAGAGAGATCGAGAGACTTTTAACTGCTATATATTGTCCTAAAGAAGTAGCAGTTATGCATTGCAAAGGGCACAGCAGGGATGGGAGTAAAGTAGCCGAAGGTAATCAGTTGGCTGACTGTCAAGCCAGAAAAGTGGCACTTTATGAAACCCCTTCACTGCAGACGCCTTTGATCTGGACAGGTCCTGTGGAACAGGGAAAACCACAGTATACTGAGGAAGAATTAGAAAAATATGAGAAAAGAGGAGCAAAGATTACTGACAAAGGGTGGTCACAGTCCGAGGATGGATGACTAATAATCCCTGAAAATGCTCAGTGGAAAATTCTTAAAGGTTTACACCAGAGTTTTCATTTGGGTGCAGAGAGTACTTACCAGATGGCTTCTCATTTGTTTGAAGGTAAAAATGTAATGAAAACTTTAAAGAACATTATCAAAAGGTGTGAGGTTTGTCAGAAAAATAACCCAAAGACTGAAAAGCTAGCAAAATCTGGATTACAACTAAGTGGAAAGTATCCTGGAGAGGACTGGGAAATTGATTTTACTCATATGCCAAAAGCTAATGGGTATTCTTGCTTACAAGTTTGGGTGGATACTTTTTTCTGGATGGATTGAGGCTTTTCCCTGTCGTAGTGAACAGGCTAAGGAGGTTATAAAGATTTTAATCCATGAAATTATCCCCAGGTTTGGGCTGCCACGGAGCCTTAAGAGTGACAATGGCTCCACCTTTAAAGCTGCTGTAACTCGGGAGGTACTCTTTCTGCCTCCTTCTGATGCCTATGTCAGAAGCTTTCTCTATCTCCTTTATACTTTAATAAAACTTTATTACACTAAAGCTCTGAGCGATCAAGTCTCATCTCTGGCCCCGAATTGAATTCTTCTCCTCCGGAGGCCAAGAATCCCAGCGTTTTTTCGTGGTTCAGCAACAACCTTTCATTACCATTCCCTTCTCCAGGGGGTTTCTCAACCCAAGGATCAAACCCGTGTCTCTTATGTCTCCTGCATTGGTAGGCAGTTTCTTTACCTTTAGCGCCACCTTGAAGTCCATCATCTCTCTATGTCTATTTATTTATCTATTTTCTGTTTATCATCTATTGTATCTATCATCTATATTACCTGTCTCCAATTCTATATCTATCTATTAATATCTATCTGATATTCATCTATCTATATCTAACTATACCCAATCTATACCATGCAGTATTTGGGCATGTAATACATAATAGACATCTACCTAATGATTTTTATTTTTATTGAAGTATAGTTGACTTTATATTTAAGTCAATAATATTAGCTTCAGGTGTATAACATGGTGATACAGTATTTTTTACTGTCTATATTTTAGTAAGCAGAAGACATTCTTAAGCAAGACAGGAGACCTAGAAACTATAAAGGAAAAGATAAGGAAATTTCACTACAAAAAAATGTAAAGAACCTCCCTTATGAAAGGTAAAAGACATGAGAGCTTGGTAAAAACATCTGCAATACACAGAGGATTACATCATTTATTTAAAGAGCTCCTATACATTGTTAGAAAAAGGGGTGCACTGTAAATCAACTATACTTCAACTTAAAAAAGGATGCCTAACCCAACAGAACAAACAAATAATATGAATGAGCAAGTCACAGAAAAGGAAACTTTATTTTAAAAGGAAGAGCTGAAAACAACGAACACACAAAGACAGTAAGAGAGCAAAATGTCAGTTTCACCCACCAGAGTGGCAAACGTTCAAAAGGACGACTACATCCAGGCTGATGGTCACGTGGGAGTCGGGTTTTCTCAGAGACAGTGAGAGTTGCTGCTACCACCAGCCTGTATATGTTAACATTAAGATGACACATTCTCTTTTACCCTACAATCCCAATTTCAGAATCTCTTATACCAATAAAGGATTAACAGTGAAGATAGTTTAAGTAATATTTGCCTACTTATAGGTCTATGATAAGCAACTCAAGAGAGACTAGCATAGATCTTTTCCCAAAGAGATCCTATTTGGGAAAATAAGGGAAACACAGTGGATGGAGCCGAATTTGCCAGACTTAGGGAAGCCCTGAAAGAGCAGTAGGATGCCTCTGCATCAGCTCTAGGCCGATTTTATCACTTATGATTTTATTACCCATTATTTTTTTTATGACCGAATACACCCAAATTATAATTAGAGCCTGGAGGGTGACTCTTAATTATAGGCCATGGAGTATTTACTGCTTTCATCCTTTTCTAGCTCGTCCCACTTACATCAGTGGTACTTAAGCTGCTGGCACAGAGCTGGACCGTGACGGTGGTGGTGGGGTGGGTGCATAACAAAGATACCACCGAACAGGGGACAATGGTAGGTAAAGCAGAAAGAGATGAACAGCTAAACATAAAGTTCTTTACTTTCTCCCCGTCCCCTCCCCAATGGTTCCCCCACTCCAAGGAAAAAAATCAAGCCCCAAACCCCAAACCCGACCGCCTGTCTGTAATGGGAGGAAAATGACTAAACGTCAGCGTCTGCCAAAAAAAGATCAATTCTATATGAATCAGCCAAGTGACTCAGCAGCTGAATAAAAGCTTATCTTGAGTGTTTGTGCAAGAGAGCAGGTGGTCCTGCTCTGGCCTGTGGTCAGTCCTCACCTGTATTGGCAGGCCCAGAGCTCAAGAGAGGCAAGGTGCAGAAGGCCAAAGGGTTGGGGAAGAATTTGCAAACTGTGACAGAGCAGGCAGTGACAAGCCTGGGAAATGCTGGGAGAAATGAAATAGCCCTTGAAACAGCCCTTCAAAGAGCCGAAGGGCTACTAGCAGTGGGGAGATGGATTGGGTTTTCTCTGTGTGGCTCCAGATGACACACCTGGGTCTGAGATTGTCCCTTGCAGGAGCCAGACTCTGACTTCAACAAGCTGTACAGACAACTAACTCTGTGGACAGTTTTCTAGATGATTTCATGCATGGAGGTGATGAGCACTCAGTTATTGGGGGCATCCAAACAGAGGCCAGGGTGACCACCTGATGGGAATGTGCCAGTGGTGGTGGTAGCTGGGGGCAGTTGAGAATCAAGTAGTGGAATCTAAAAAAAAAACAAAGGTATAAGGGGACTTCCCTGAAGGTCTGGTGGTTAAGACTTTGCCTTCCAATGTAGGGGGTAAGGGTTTAATCCCTGGTTGGGGACCTAAGATCCCATATGAGTTGTGGGCAAAACTCAAAACATAAAAGCAATATGGTAACACATTCAGTTAAAAAAAAACTATAAAATAAATATAAAAAGAGTATAAATGAATGCATTTACAAAACAGAAACTGAAATACAGATGTAGAAAACAAACTTATGGTTGCCAAGAGGTAAGGGGAGGGGAGGGATCAAAACTGGGAGACTGGGATTGACATATACACAGCACTATATATAAACTAGGTAACTAACAAGGACCTACTGTACAGCACAAGGGACTCTGTTCAATAGTCAGTAATGACCTACATGGGTAAAGAATGTAAAAGAATGGATGAAGTCAGGTGGGCCTTAGGAAGCATCGTTACGAACAAAGCTAGTGGAGGTGATGGAATTCCAGTGGAGCTATTCCAAATCCTGAAAGATGATGCTGTGAGAGTGCTGCACTCAATATGCCAGCAAATTTGGAAAACTCAGCAGTGGTCACAGGACTGGAAAAGGTCAGTTTTCATTCCAATCCCGAAGAAAGGCAATGCCGAAGAATGCTCAAACTACCGCACAATTGCACTCATCTCACACGCTAGTAAAGTAATGCTCAAAATTCTCCAAGCCAGGCTTCAGTAATATGTGAATCGTGAACTTCCTGATGTTCAAACTGGTTTTAGAAAAGGCAGAGGAACCAGAGATCAAATTGCCAACATCTGCCGGATCATGGAAAAAGCAAGAGAGTTCCAGAAAAACATCTATTTCTGCTTTCTTGACTATGCCAAAGCCTTTGACTGTGTGGATCACAAGAAACTGTGGAAAATTCTTCAAGAGATGGGAATACTAGAGCACCTGACCTGCCTCTTGAGAAATTTGTATGCAGGTCAGGAAGCAACAGTTAGAACTGGACATGGAACAACAGACTGGTTCCAATAGGAAAAGGAGCTCGTCAAGGCTGTATATTGTCACCCTGTTTATTTAACTTATATGCAGAGTACATTATGAGAAACGCTGGACTGGAAGAAACACAAGCTGGAATCAAGATTGCCAGGAGAAATATCAAGAACCTCAGTTATGCAGATGACACCACCCGTATGGCAAAAAGTGAAGAGGAACTCAAAAGCCTCTTGATGAAAATGAAAGTGGAGAGTGAAAAAGTTGGCTTAAAGCTCAACATTCAGAAAACGAAGATCATGGCATCCGGTCCCACCACTTCATGGGAAATAGATGGGGAAACAGTGGAAACAGTGTCAGACTTTATTTTTCTGGCCTCCAAAATCACTGCAGATGGTGACTGCAGCCATGAAATTAAAAGATGTTTACTCCTTGGAAGGAAAGTTATGACCAACCTAGATAGCATATCAAAAACATAGACATTACTTTGCCAACAAAGGTTCGTCTAGTCAAGGCTATGGTTTTTCCTGTGGTCATGTATGGATGTGAGAGTTGGACTGTGAAGAAGGCTGAATGCGGAAGAATTGATGCTTTTGAACTGTGGTGTTGGAGAAGACTCCTGAGAGTCCCTTGGACTGCAAGGAGATCAACCAGCCCATTCTGAAGGAGATCAGCCCTGGGATTTCTTTGGAAGGAATGATGCTAAAGCTGAAACTCCAGTACTTTGGCCACCTCATGTGAAGAGTTGACTCATTGGAAAAGACTCTGATGCTGGGAGGGATTGGGGGCAAGAAGAGAAGGGGACGACAGAGGATGAGATGGCTGGATGGCATCACTGACTCGATGGATGTGAGTCTGAGTGAACTCTGGGAGTTGGTGATGGACAGGGAGGCCTGGCGTGCTGCGATTCATGGGGTCGCAAAGAGTTGGACACGACTGAGCGACTGAACTGAACTGATAACTGATTCACTTTGCTGTACACCTGAAACTAACACAACATTGTAAAAAATCTACTACGAGCCAATAAAAGTTAAAAAGAAAGAGTCAACTACTGGGTGAGGGCTGCACCGATAGGTCTCCGTGATCTATTTAGACTGTTTAAAATCTAGTTGATGCAGTTACGGTGCACTTTTCCCCTTGAAGTTTCATCTTCTGAGCCTTGTGTGCTTAGTGGCGAGCTGGAGTCATCAAGTAATTGCTCCCAGAGGACCACAGTTGAGGCTGTGAATCATGTTATTTTCTCCCAATCCCTTCTTCTCCTCCCTCCCCCTGCTTCAGCTGACTAAGGCAGATATCCTTGTCTTGTCCTCCAAAGTGTGATTTTAAAAAATATATAATTATTACAGATTTGTGCCTAATGTTCCGGATGCTGGGGAGTCACAGAACAGAAAAGTTACAAGGAGGGAACTCAAAGAGAATCCATCTGTCCTGGGGGCATTGATAGGATGCTAAAGAGGTGGCAGTCTCCATAGAAAATGTAGCTGTTACTGATAATTAGACTTTTTCAGGAAGATAAAGTGAAGCCTCAGGGGAGAAATACTGTTGCAAATTCTGGTTGAAAATTTTTTTTTTTCTTCCTTCTGGGCTGGTGATCTTCTCACACTTGTCGTTGCTCCTGGTGAGATTGAAGGGGACCTCAGAGATGATACATTCCAGATTCCTCATTGTCCAAAAGGAAGAAACTAGAGAACTGAGGAGCCGGGATGGGGTGTGGGGGTTAAAATCTTCGGGCTGGCCAAGGTCACCCAGATCCTCAGGATGGAGCTGAGAGCTCCATCAGAATTCTTGGCAACACTCCTCCCCCCTCCTGCCCCCGCATACACTTTTCTCCCTGTTTTTCGCTTGCCTAGAAGCTCCCTCTGTGCTCCTTCCTGAAAAGGGTGGGGTCCTAGTTGCCTCGGACCTTGGGCAACCAGGGACTGGGTCTGAAGGTGTATGTTGAAAGCTGTGAGCAGGAAAACTCAGCCCCTCGCCACACGACTCTCCTCTGTGCCCCTGATCTTGCCGGTTTTCAGTTGGCAAGTGAACCAAACTGTCCCCGCCTGCCCTGCACACCCATCTTCCCCCAGCCAGGGCGAAAACCACCCTTAAGCCCCTAGACCTTTCTCTTAGGGCTCAAACATCCTGGATCAGAGTGCCTGACTCTGTTTCTTCCCCAGGAAGTATTAATCGCTATGCCTGTGGGGCTTCTGGGTCGCTCCCCTGCCTGCCAGGGGTGGCATAAGGGTTCCCACCCCTCAGCCCCATCAAAGCCCCCTGCCACAGGGAGTCTGTTGGCAAGCTTCCTCCTGCCAGCAGAAGGAACTTGGGGCTGGTGGAGATGAGCGAAGGCCTTTGCAAATAGGATCAGCAGCATAATTTGTGAGGCCCTGGGCACAAGGAAAACGCAGGGCCCCTTGTTCAAAAACGATTGAGAATTTCAAGACTTGGACAGTAGCAGGGTCCCATGTTCATGAAGCCCACCTGATTTGGCTGAGTCTCAAGTGGATGGGGACAACATTTAGTTAAGGTCTAGGAATCAAAGAGTCAGGGAGGCCTTATGATTTCCCAAACGGATACTCTGTTCATTCCTAAGAACCTGTTTCTGTTCCTGCAGCCTAGCAGGTCTGCCATGGGGTCACCAGGTGACTGTAGTGGTTTGGGAAGCGGTTATTTCACACTTTCTGTGTTCCTTCTCTATCACAACATCCCTCTCCATTACACCCCGTTATTTCTGATGCTTTTAAATGGAGCCGGAGGAGTGGCGCACGTGAAAAACTAACGTTCAATCGGGCAGCGGAATTCTGAGTTTTGATTCGGGAGTAGGCACCAGCCTGGGGCGCGGAGCATCCCTCCACTTCTGCGGAGCTGGGCGCTCGCCGTGCACGTTAATTCAGGCTCTTCCCTCCTGGGGGCGCCGTGCCCCAGCTCTGAGCCCCAAGGGTGCGATCCCGCACCCCAACGTCTGTCTCCGCTGGAGCGTTTCACGGTGCCAAAGCGCCCCCCTGCGCCCCCCGCCGAGTGCTGCACCGGACCTCCCCTCCCACCCAGCCAACTGCCCGCCCCTCGCATCTCAGCACCCCCTCCCGCGCCGGCTTCCAGAAAGCTCCCGGTGCTTTCTACGGCATTCTTTGGGCGTGAGTCATGCAGGTTTGCAGCCAGCCCCAAAGTGGGTGTATACGCAGCGGAGCGCTATAAATACGGGCGCCTCACGGTGCTGTGCACGCGGCGTGGCCAGGAGGAGCGCGCGGGCAGCGGTGACCGGTGAGACGTCTCCACCCTTCCAGTTCCCTACGCAGAGCCCCGCCGCAGGGACGATGAGCAAGGGGATGGGGGTGGAGGTGGCCGCCAGGCTAGGAGAGGATGATCACTGGTAGTTAGAGGGCTGTCAGAGGGGTGCTTTGGGTGGAGTCGGGAGATCAGGGAAGGCAGGTGACCACCCCATCGCCTGTGAGCCTGGCAGGGTCCGAAAATTGCTGGGGTCGGCGCACAGGCAAGGACTCGGGAACCCTTTTGTTCATGAACTCCAATCACAGTTCTCTGGGGGTACACAGGATAGGTGTAGTGAACCTCTTTTTGTAAAGATGGGGAAATTGACATTTGGGGGACTGCCGCAGATGCTGGAGGCCAGGCTAGTTAGTGGCAGAGCTGGCCCGCCCTGAGAGCCTTCCTGCAGCATTTTCCTTGCAAAGGCGCTGATATCTCCAGGGGTGGCGGTCAGCTTGAGCGCGTGAGTCATCTTGTTTGTTCCTTAATTCTCTAGTTCTCTGGCTAGTGTGTTTATAAGTATGATCTTTTGATTTAAGTATATGTTGTGTGCGTGCTCTGTCGTGTCTGACTCTGGTACCCCATGGACTGTAGCCTGCCAGGCTCCTCTGTCCATGGAATTCTCCAGACAAGAATACTGGAGTGGGTTGCCATTTCCTCCTTCAGGGGATCTTCCCAACTCAGGGATGGAACCCGCATCTCTTGAGTCTCCTGCATTGGCAGGCAGATTCTTCACCACTGAGACACCTGGAAAACTCTTTCTGCTTCCTAATGCATCAGCGTACATCAGAGAAACGTGTCACACAACCTCCATCAGATTTCAGACATCTGATTCAAAACTGTCACATTTTATAGATGAAAATCTGGAACGATAAACAGAAAGATAAATCTCCAAAGATAAAAAGAAAATAAGTATCAGAATTGGGATTAGAGCCCAAGTCTTGACCTTCCAGAATTTCTGGACTTACTGAAAAAAAGAAGCTGATTATTATTATTTAAGACTGAGGTTAAGAATTAAGAGTATGTGCAAATTCTATAAAAGGATGCTCTTGAGAGTGTTCGTTATAATAATAGTCAGAAATTAAAGACAATTTAAATGCTCAGCTTTGTGGAATGACAAAACAAGGTACACCAGAAAAAGGACTATTACACAGCCACGAAAGTATGCTTTTACAGTGTTTTTGAAGATAGTGGATGTAAAGGACCCAATTGTATGCAAATGCATAGAAAAGAGGAAAGATAAGCAGTGCTATTGTTTGCCTCCGGAGGGTGTGAATTACAGGTGAATTGTTTTGTTTTTCATTTAGGTAGAGTTTACTTATTTGGGGAGGGTGTAGGAGAGCAGCTTGGGCTTTGAACTGTGCGGCTTGCTCTGCCCATGGCTTCTTCTGGGGAAAGGAGGACCTTTGAGTGGCTGGTTTAATCAGAACAGTTGGCAACCAGGTGCCCTGGTCTGAAAATGGGAGGGGAGGGGAGTTAGTGCAAAGGGAGGGTAATTTGGCTGCACAGCCGCTGTTCTCGTACTGTCCTTCGGCTAGAATCAGTATTGCTACTGCTGCTGCTGCTAAGTCGCTTCAGTCGTGTCCGACTCTGTGCGACCCCATAGATGGCAGCCCACCAGGCTCCCCTGTCCCTGGGATTCTCCAGGCAAGAACACTGGAGTGGGTTGCCATTTCCTTCTCCAATGCAGGAAAGTGAAAAGTGAAAGTGAAGTTGCTCAGTCATGTCTGACTCTTTGCGACCCCATGGACTGCAGCCTACCAGGCTCCTCTGTCCATGGGATTTTCCAGGCAACCCACTGGAGTGGGGAGACTGATACCGTCTCCGAGTATCAGTATTACCTGCAAGCTTTTTAGCACAGCAGTCTCAGAATCAGAATCTGGTGTAATAACAAGACTCCTGGCTAATTCCCATGTACTTTTAAGGAGCCAATTGCTTCATTAAGGCAAAGCCCGCAGCAGGGAAGGACTGACTGCAGTGGCCTCTGTGTGTCTGTTTCAGTTTCTCTGTCCGTGTCTCTACATGTAGGTCATGTCTCTACATGTCCTCCCACTTCCCTGAAAGATATCGTGCCAGTGCCCGCAATTGGTCCTACGTCTATTTCTGAAGGAGTCAGAATTTCCTGTGATGACATAAGACCCTTGTGTTTACAGAACAAATTCAAATCTCTGAGGTCTGTATTAGGTCCATTTTACAGATGGAAAAACTGAGGCTCAGATTTCAGTGACTCAATGTCAAGGAAAGAACACTGGACTAGGGGATTGGGAGGGCTGGGTTCTCAATCCTGGGGTTGCCACCTGCTTGTAGGCCTTGGGGGGCCCCATCATGTTTCTGGGTTCCGCCTCCCCTCTGAGGTGGAGGACTGAATGGGAGACAGGTCCCTGTCCCAGCTCTCAGCTCCATGGCTCCCATGGTCTCCAGGTTTCTGATGGGAGATCCTATACTGACCCCTGGGTTTCTGGACTCCTCATCCAGTGCTCTTGCCTGTGACTTTCCTGACTTCCCTGCATCTCTTTTCCTCAGGACGCAATGCCCCGTCTTCCGGTCCAAGCCTATTTCAAAGGCTGGTATATGGATTTCTCAAAAGCCTTCACTTACGGGGGGTGCTCTGCTGAAGGGATGTTTCTCTCTGGCTTTGTCTCTCTGGCGTGACAAAGCCTCTGTCCCTGCTTGAGGCGTTTCAGGCCTCAGTGAGCAGCTGGGGCAGTGCCTGGCAGACTGAAATAGCGCCCTGGCTCAGCCGCCCACCCACCATCTCTGGGGAGGTCAGTGACCCGCTCTCCTCTCCCACGCTGCTCAGGCACCACAGCCTGGCTACCTTACTAATTGTGTCTCAGGAGAGACTTGGCTTATTCATGTTCTCCCAGGGTCTCAGCCTACGGAGCTGAGAGCAGCTTTGGGGTGAGCGTCATTCCAGGAAGGGGAGAGCCCCTTCCTACTCTTGTTAGGGGAAGCGGGTGAGTTCAGATGATAAGTTGTGGGGAGGGGTGCAGGGGGACGGATGCAGGGGGAGGGGTTTCTGTTTTGCAACAACTTCAGCTTTTGGGAAAGGATCCATTGTGTAAGGCCAGCTGGTCCAGTGTTCAGGCAGCCAGCCGAGTGTGGTGCAAGGACCTTGGCAGACGCTCTGCGGTGGGTTAAGAGAGACCAGCTGAGTGAAAGGGACCTGGCAGAGCAGAGAGGCGCTCCTCCCAGCAGGACTTCTTCTGGGGAGGCTCCTTGCCCCCCCACATCCCCCTCCCCAATCCTTTGGCTTTGCCCCTCCCTCTCTACGCTCCCTGGAGACCACTGTCCTCGCCTTGTTCTACTCCCCCATCCATGCCTCCTGCCTCAAGTCTCACACTGGGGATGACAAATGAATTTATTTTCCTGTGCCAACCCAGAGGGTCTGAGGCTGTCAGTGCCTCAGGCCCTCAAAACAGCTTCAGACCCTCGAAAAGCACTTTCAGGAGGTGTCGAGACATGGCTGGGGACAGTGCTGTGATTGATTGGTGCTGCCTGCTGCGGTCAGGCTTGGTGATGTCAACAGCAGGGGGCTGGCTGCGCTCTGGACTGCAGTCCCCACGTTAGGGGGATGGGATAGGCCGGACGAGTGACCCAAGAGAGGTGTATTCAGAGTTGAGTTTGATGTGAGCAGGTATTGTCAGATGGATGTCCTCTCTGGATGCAGACAGTTCCTGTGCCTTTTTCGGGCACAGTCAGCTATGATGAGAAGAGAAGGAGGAGGGGGAGGAACGGGGAGGAAGGGGAGGACGAGGAGCAGGAGGAGGGTAGCTTGGACCTGAGTCCAGTGGTTCTGACTCCAGATCCTCGTTTCTTCTGTATGAGGCTGCTTTCCTGGGGTTCTTCCTGGTACCTGCTGCCTCCCACTTTCTTTTTAAAGTGCGCATTGGCAAGACTGATCCTTTCTTGTCCAGTCCCTGGGATAAAAAGGCGGTGATGCAAGCTAAGGGCATAGCGGAGGGCCAGGCCTCAGCAGGGCTCCAGGAAAGCAGGCGGCAGGCTGGGCTGGAGACCAGCGGGCTGTCTAGCTGTTGCCATGACAGTCCCCTGTTCTCTACAAACAGAGGCGTGCTGGGATTCCAGAAGTGGAGAAGGAGGCAAGATGAAGACTCTACTGCTGTTGATGGGGCTGCTGCTCAGCTGGGAGAGTGGCTGGGCAATCTCAGACAAAGAGCTCCAGGGTAAGTGACCAGGCCCCCAGGGGTCAGAGACCATTTCTTCCCTGTGCATTGGATCTGGTTTGCTCTGCTCAGGCCCCTCTCTGAGCCCTCTGTCGCCAGCCCAGGCTCTTTGTGGTCAAATTGTCTTCCAGGCACTTTCAGATGGAACCCAAGCCCTTTCTGACTGCTGCATCTCCTTCAGCTGTTCCCTTCCCAGTCTGCTTGGCCCAGCGCCCACACCTCCCCCATGATGCTCCTTGAAGCCTGGACCACTGGGGCCTCTGTGGACTTCCCTTGGAGTTTCCATAAAGCTCACTACCTGTATCTGCCACCTTGCCACCTAGAAAACCAATGCTCTGGATTCAGGAAAGAGGAAATATCATTTATTAGGAGGGCTTGTCATCCTTCAAAGCCCGGCTTTTGCTTCCCCTCTTCTGCTAGGTCCTTCTTGACACCTGTCTTCCCTCTGCTTCACTCTCGTCCCGCGAGCTGACCAGCTCTCCGGGGTAGTAGTTAGAAACCCTAATATTGAGATCAGAGGTGGGTGGGAGTCTGTCTCTGCCCTCCCCAGCTGTTATAACCCTGGGTGAGTATCTTGACCTCACTATGATTCTCCATCCTCACTTGTGCAGTGGGGTGAAGGCGATGTTGAGAGTCTTAAATAAAATGCACGTGAAGTGTCCAGTGTGGTGCTTGGCCCAGGATAAGCGCCAGAGAAGCGTGGGCTGTTACTTTCAGTACTTCGGTGACATTATCTCATTGTATTTGTCACACGATGTGGTGTCTGATCACAGTCTCACCTCCATGTCCCTTGTCACCTGATACCATTCGTCAGAGCCAAGATGAAATTCAGATGTTTGCTTAAACTGCATTCCAGAAGAAATTATATCCAGAAGGATACAATTTGATATTTTGATGCTTAAACAATTACGCTTCCAGGATTTTTTTTTTCCTTGAAAATTTTCTTCTGCAGCTGGTTAGGCTGCTCCTCCAGCGCCCCAGGAGCACACTGGGTTATTCCTCCTCTGGGGTGTGTCCGCTCCAGTGTTTGCTTTTCTGAGAAGCTGGCTGTAATTGATTCTCCGGCCCTGGGTCTTCAGTGTGCCCTGGAGATGGAACACTGGGAATGGAACCCGGGTCAGGGTGAAGCTGGGACCCTGAAGGCTGCCTGCCAGGGAGACCCCAGCCTTAGCAGCCCCTAGACCCCCTGGCCTTTCTGACCCTTTATACTGGTTCCAGGGTTGTATTCCCAGCACCATCCCTTCCTCTCACATCATCCACCTGCCTGCCCTTTTCCTGCAGAAATGTCCACCGAGGGAAGTAAGTACGTGAATAAAGAAATTAAAAATGCCCTCAAGGAGGTGAAACAGATAAAGACCCAAATAGAACAAACCAATGAAGAGCGCAAATTACTGCTCAGCTCCCTAGAGGAAGCCAAGAAGAAGAAAGAGGTAAGGAAGAGCCGAGCTGCCCCTACCTTGATCCTCTGTGCTGGAGGCAGGGCATGGGGAAGCCCTGCCAGGTTGCCATGGTGACCCTCTGTCTTTCCTTCCAGGCTGTGTCAGCTGATACCCAGGGCTGTGGTTAACAAATAGGAAAGGTTTATTTGCTTTTGAAAGCTTCAAGGGGTGAGATTTCGGATCTGGTTTCATTTCAAGCCTGGCCTAGGGCCTGCTGCCCAGATTTATTTCAATAGATTTTTCTAAACCCTGATTGTGTGCAAGCTCCAAGGTCGGCTTTGGGTAGGGTCTATCATTGTCACAGGTTAGGAGGTGGATGTCACCCTACCTTCAGGAAGCTTATCTAGTGTGAGTAATACCTTTGGGGTACAGCAGGCACACACTCTTGCTCACATCTGAGTTCTGGACTACTTTGTAAACAGACATCTAGGTCCACTGGTGAACACACAAAACTAAACTACTATTGTTCAATAAACAGCTTATTTACACTGTGCTAAGTCGCTTCAGTTGTGTCCAACTCTTTGAGACCCCATGTACTGTAGCCCACCAGGCTCCTCTGTTCATGGGATTCTCCAGGCAAGAATACTGGAGTGGGTTGCCATTTCCTCCTCCAGGGGAATCTTTCTGACCCAGGGATCGAACCTGCTTCTCTTAAATGTCTTCTGCATTGGCAGGTGGGTTCTTTACAAGTGCCACCTGGGAAGCCCAGCTTATTTAAAAAATAAATAGTCTCCTTGACGATATCCTCAAATTCTACTCCTGTTGCTCCCCTAACCCTAATGACAGAGATGCTGAAATGGGGCCTATGGTCCCTAATGCATGGAGTGAAATCATTATAAAGACTCAGAGAAGTTCTGCAGTAAAGGAACATGTGTGACTTCATTCAACCCAAGTGCTTTTCAAATCCATTTGACCAAGGAATCCATTTATTTTTTTCCCGATAACTTGTAGCACAATTTCATGGAAGCCACTTACAGAAATGTTGGCCTGGGTGCAGCCCTTTCTTTGAAACTTAATTATCTTTCTTGGCATGAATAGAAATTTCCACCATGCTATGAGAAGGCTCCTAGAGTCCACGGAGAAGTGGCAAGTCTTTTTCTTGAATGTTGTGCTACTCAGTGGGATTTGATAGTTGACAGTCTATGATAAAGCACATCGTGTTTGGAAAAAGACTCCATGACTTCTCAGGTGAGGAATATGGGAACGGGAAAGAAAGGAATTGCCTGTGAATTGGCCTAGTAGAAGGCATGGTGGCCTTCCCCATGTGGGAGCAAGAGGCAGTGGACATGGCCCAGGGGGACGGGGAACACGAAGTAGGGGAAGATCTCACACAGCTCTTCCTGGTCACACATTCCTACTGGAGCTTCATGTGGGGGTATGGATGGTCTACTTAATTCTTTGAAGAGTAATACCCACATTTATCAAGATTTTAATACAGAAAAGCAGAAGAGAAAAAGTTTTTCCATAATCCTTTTACCTTAGGACAGTTCCTTAGGTATCTAAGGATACCTGCATTTGATCCATTTCTTACTACTTTTTCTCTTCTATACTTTTTGGACAGTGGCTATACTCAAACTCATGAATTTTTTAATGTGAGAAATGCTTATTATAATATTTAACAATTACTATAAACATCCTTGGTAATGCTATCCTGTTTGCCATTTGTAGGTACCACAATTTCCTTAACTGGTCCCCTAGTTTTGAGCATCTGAGTTGATGCCAGTATTTTTTTTTTTTTGCCATTCATGAATATTGAAACAAGTATCTTCAGGCATATGAACTTCTCCTTTATTGCAGGAAATCCTTGGGATAGAGTCTTGCAGATTTACTGGATCAAATGTCATGGTCATGTTAGAGAGTTTTGGTAGTAGATGTGACCTTGATTTTGGAAGCTTACCTATTACCGTGGTATGCCAGGGGCTGTGGTTGCCATAGAAAAATAAGATTCAGGGAAGCTTTGGAAGATGACATTGAAATTCCTGAAGTTGAGAGTAGAAAGTGGGTTATTTGTTGAGAGGGGGGAAGTCTTGGGGTAAAGACTGTAGGTGCAGCGTCAGAGAAAGAAGTCCAGATGAGCTCTAGGGGCCAGAAGGGACTAAGGAGCAGGATGAAGATGGGAGGATGTTTAAAACCAGATGAGAAGGAACATCCAGGTGGCAAACATGAACGAGAGCAGGGATGGAAACAAGCACCCCATGTGCCCAGGTTTGGCAGAGGTGGGCAGGCCCACCCATGCCTACCTCGGGCAGGGGAAGCCTATGGTTTCTGTGGCTAAGCCAGCTTTTGTTATCCCCTAGGAC
This sequence comes from Bos indicus, assembly GCF_029378745.1. NCBI lineage: Eukaryota > Metazoa > Chordata > Mammalia > Artiodactyla > Bovidae > Bos > Bos indicus. Next base: position 11,025,084 of record NC_091767.1, read on the forward strand.
GCCCTGAATGACACCAGGGATTCTGAAAACAAGCTGAAGGCGTCCCAGGGGGTGTGCAATGAGACCATGACAGCCCTTTGGGAGGAATGTAAGCCCTGCCTCAAGCAGACCTGCATGAAGTTCTACGCGCGGGTGTGCAGAAGCGGATCGGGACTGGTTGGCCACCAGGTGATGAGGGCTCGCTCCTTCAGCGCAGCATGGCTTGGGGTGGGGAGTGACGAGAGCTGAAGATGCTTCTTTGATTCTGCACCGAGTTCCAAGTGTGGGGGTATTTCCCCACCAAGGGATTCTCCCACACCAGCTGGGTGCCCTGCAGTTCAGCTCAAGTTGGACCCCATCTACCCGGAGACAGCGTCAGACCCCACAAGTTCAGGGCTCAGTCCCACAAGACTGCCCCATCACGCCCACCCCCCAACTTCAACAGCCAGTCAGAAGTCCAGGTGCTTCTGACTGACTGGCTGTAGATCAGAGAGTTCCATGACTGCTTCCTTTTGTTGCTGTTGATTCGCTAAGTCGTGTCCTACTCTTTGCAACCCTATGGACTGTAGCCTGACAGGCTCCTCTGTCCATGGGATTTCCCAGGCAAAAGTACTGGAGTGAGTTGCCATTTCCTTCTCCCAGGGATCTTCTTGACCCAGGCATCGAACCCAAGTCTCCTACAGGTGGATTGCCCCTGTAGGCAATCTCGAGCATTAATTTGCTCGAGAAGCTCACAGAACCCAGAAAAACATTTTACATAGTAGATAATCAATTTGTTATAGAAGGATAGAACTCAGGGGATTTCCCCAGTGGTCCAGTAGTTAAGTATCTACCTTGCGGTGCAGGGTACATGAGTTCAAACCCTGGTTGGGGAACTAGGATCCCAGTTGCCACGGGGTAAATTTCACGTAGGTAAAATCTTTTTTAAAAATGCTACCAATGGGTGACCAGCCCATTGGTCACCCATTAAAAAAATAATAAAAATAAAAGGATATGAGTCAAGAACAGCAAGATGGAAGAGATACCCAGAGCTAGGGATGGGGAGCGGTGGGGGGCCTTCATGGCCTCTCCAAGTGCAGCAGTCTCTTGCATCTCTTTGGTGCACGTGTCTATCAACCCAGAAGCTTTACAAGCCCATCCTTTTGGATTTAATAGAGGCTTCATTACACCAGCATGGTTGATTAAATCATTGGCCATTGGTCACTGATTCAGTCTCCAGTCCCTCTCCCCTCTGTAGAGATCAGGGGCTGGGGCCGAAAGCAGTAGCCCTTTAATCATGTAGTTCGCTCCCTGACAGTCAGCCCCCATCCTTAGTTGCTTTCCAAAAGTCACCTCCCTAACATAACAAGACATCTTAATTGCTCTTATCACAGGAATTCCAAGATCTTTAGGACCTTCTTGTCAGGAACCAGACCATATATATATATATATATGACTGACTCAAATCCTTTTATTTTTATTATTTTTTTAATGGGTGACCAATGGGCTGGTCACCCACTGGTGGCTTTTTTAAAAATGATTTTACCTACATGAAATTTACCCCGTGGCAAGTGGGATCCTAGTTCCCCAACCAGGGTTTGAACTCATGTACCCTGCACTGCAAGGTGGATAAATCACAGTATCACAGCTTCATTTCGCGTGCCAGTTGCAACTGATTAGTTCTGGCTGCAGTGTGTGATTGATTGGTAATGTCTGCTATGAATGCAGTAATGTGGGAATGTGAAAAACACCTGTGCCAGGTATTTGCCATCTTAAAAGACTCTCATCCAGCTATTCTTAGCTGCATAAGTTAACAAATGGCTCCATGGTAGAGCAGAGCCCTGTGTCCTCTTTAGCAAAAGGAATTAAGAATTTTTAGTATGCTAATATTTATCTACCCTCCCCTGCAGGCCTTGCTCAATTAGGACTCATGAATTTTGCCCTTCCCCAGAGTCCTATTGGTTGGCGCTTGGCTGATTGGGGGTCAAAGAGGACAGAAGACTAGTCTCACCTGACGGGTCTTGTGACTTCCTTAGCCTCACAGGTCTTCTTACTCCTGCCCTCTGGGGTCAGCAGAATGGAAGGGGGCTGGCCTGGACATTTCAGAGATGGGAGCCATTCCCAGCCGGGCCTCCGCCCCATGCTGTGACTCTGAGATGTCCCAGGTGCTGGGATGGGCCTGGCCCCTCTTGACAAGGGGGAGGCATCCCTGACTATCCCCCACCTCCTGTCACAGCTTGAGGAGTTCCTAAACCAGAGCTCCCCCTTCTACTTCTGGATCAATGGTGACCGCATCGATTCCCTGATGGAGAATGACCGGGAGCAGAGCCACGTGATGGACGTCATGGAGGACAGCTTCACCCGGGCGTCCAGCATCATGGACGAGCTCTTCCAGGACCGGTTCTTCCTCCGGAGGCCCCAGGACACTCAGTACTACTCCCCCTTCAGCTCGTTCCCGAGGGGGTCACTCTTCAATCCCAAGTCCCGCTTTGCCCGGAACGTGATGCCTTTCCCCTTGTTGGAACCCTTCAACTTCCACGATGTGTTTCAGCCCTTCTACGACATGATCCACCAGGCCCAGCAGGCCATGGACGCCCACCTGCAGAGGACTCCCTACCACTTCCCCACGATGGAATTCACAGGTGAGAAGGAGGGGGACAAAAACTCAGTTCTTTGAGATGCTTAACCCAGTCAAACAGGCTGTGATGCTGAAGAGACGTATGAATAGCTAAGGAGCTAAGGAAGTGTAGAGGCAGGGAGCCTTAGATGCTCAGATCTGTGCCCAGGACTTGGCCTGTATCATCTGAATCCCCCAAGGAGCAACCTGGGGAGGGGGCTACCATCTCTGACAGGGAGTGTAGGAACATGCCCAAAGGTTCACAGACATCCCTATTGGCTCAGCTGTAAAGAATCCGCCTGCAATGCAGGAGACGTGGGTTTGATCCCTGGTTTGGGAAATCCCCTGGGCTGGTCAAATCTAGTCCTATAGGACTTGTAACTCTGGTATTCTTTTGAGTTTCCCAGGCTCCTTCCAACAATTTCCTCTAGGGTAGGGATTCCCGGCCTCTGGGATTTAATGCTTGTTGACTGAGGTGGAGTTGGTGTAATAGTAATAGACATAAAGTGCACAATAAATGTGATGCTCTTGAATCATCCTGAAACCTTCCCCCACCCTCCCCCTCCCTGGTCCATGGAAAAATTTGTCTTCCACAAAACTGATCCCTTGAACCAAAAAGGTTGTGGACCACTGGTCCTGAGGGCTAGACCTCTTTGTCTTGAGAACTCAGGTGCTTTATATGGATGCCATGCATATACTGGCAATGAATTATATAATCAGCTCACTGTACAGTTAAGAAAGCTGTTTGTGGCTATAACCTTAGAGTCTGGTAGAGAATGGGCACATAGCGAGTATCTTTTGAATGAATGAACTCTAACATGGACATGAAAAGCCGAAACTTTTCGAAGTGATTTCTTTCATTGAACCAATAGACACTGGTTGGCCAACCCCATCGCCTAAATGCTACAGTTGGACCAGCACTGGGTTTTGGCTTGTAATGGATTGGAAATACAGGAGGGTACTGACTTAAACAGGTTTCCCGGTGGCTCAGTGTTAAAGAACTCACCTGCCAATGCAGCAGACATGGGTTAGAACCCTGAGTTGGGAAGATTCCTTGGAAAAAGAAATGGCAACCCGCTCCAGTATTCTTGCCTGGAGAAGCTCATGGACCGAGGACCCTGGCAGGCTACAGCCCATGGGGTCGCAAAAGAATCTGACACGGCTTAGCGGCTAAACAACAAATTGACCTGAACAAGCATTTCCTGCATATCCATAAGGTTGCGGGGGGTGGGGAGTCGCCCTGTGTTATAAGGAGGTTCCAAGGTAAATCTTACTCCTGCCTTCAAGGAGCTTGCTGCCTGGCCAGGGGGAGAGAAACGAGACAAGACAGATTGCAGAGCAAAATGGGTTATGATACCAAAGAGAAGTACACACAGCTAAGGGAGTATGGAGGTGGGAGAGGTGTCAGCAGGCGAAGGTGGTGAGAGGGTGGCCATGCCCAGCTCAGGGAGGCCTGGGCACCACCTCCTGGTCCCACTGCAGGGAGTCCCACTGCTGGTCCAGGCCTGGAGGACCAGCAGTCTTCAGGCAGACAGCCAGATGCCAACCTGCTCTGCCCGCAGAATCATCTCAAAAGGCTTGTCAGTGGTGTGGAAGGGCTCAGAGAGACGGGGGCAGCCCGTGTTGCTCTTGCGTGACTTGTCCCGTGTGTTCCCAGAAAACAACAACCGTACTGTGTGTAAGGAGATCCGCCACAACTCCACGGGATGCCTGCGGATGAAGGACCAGTGCGAGAAGTGCCAGGAGATCCTGGAAGTGGGTGAGTCAGGGGCCCCCTGGTCTCCTGTGTCTTCAGGTCCCCAGCACCTCACTGGGCTTGCCTTTAGCGGGTCAGGTGGGTGGGAGTTTAATGCCAGCTCTGCTGCCTTCAGCTGTGGCTCTTGGTAGGGGGGACTGGCCTTTGCTTGGCTCTCCCTGGATCCCCCATCTGGGGTTGAGGGTTAAGATGCAGAGTTGTCCCTGAGGTCAGGAGACAGAATACTTATCACATCAGCTCATGGTTAACAGGCTGACTGTGGGAGGGGTGCTTTCTAAAAAGCTGTCATCCTGTGACTTCCTCCAGTCAGTCTGTTCCCAGGGGCTAAACCTAGTATACTTCATTTTTGGCTGCAGACGATGAAAATTTAGACAGTATGTTGTTGTCGCTAAGTCGTGTCTGACTCTTTGCAACCCATGGACTGTAGCCCAGGCTCCTCTGTCCATGGGATTTCCAAGGCAAGAATACTGGAGTGGGTTGCCATTTCCTACTTCAAGGGATTTTCCCAACCCAGAGATTGAACTCAAGTCTCCTGTATGGACAGGCAGATTCTTTACCACTGAGCCATCGAGGAAGTGCTTCAGCAGTACGGACTCTATTAAACAAACTCTTGCCGTGTGTTTGTTACCAAACACCCTTCTTCTCAACACTTTATCAAACATTTGCTCTTTCCCTAGAATAACTGGGGTGGCTGCTTTTCTTACAGAGGAGGAGACTGAGTCAGAGAAGGTTTGGTGACCTGCCAAGATTACTGGACGCCCCTCCTGGGGGGTGTTTGGGAGGTGTTCCCCACCATTGCTGCTATGTTCTCTGCCCTGAACATATGGTCTCTCCTCAGGGTACCTTCGCTTTCTGGCCATATTCCCTGTGGTTGGTTGATCCCTGAGTTGGAGGAAATAGCTCTCTTCCGCTGTTGCTCTCTGTTTTATTAAGGGGACTGAATTCTTCCTGCTGCTGCTGCTAAGTCGCTTCAGTCGTGTCCGACTCTGTGCGACTCCATAGATGGCAGCCCACCAGGCTCCGCCGTCCCTGGGATTCTCCAGGCAGGAGTACTGGAGTAGATTGCCATTTCCTTCTCCAAAGCTTGAAAGTGAAAAGTGAAAATGAAGTCACTCAGTCGTGTCCGACTCCTAGCGACCCCATGGACTGCAGCCTACCAGGCTCCTCTGTCCATGGGATTTTCCAGGCAAGAGTACTGGAGTGGGGTGCCATTGCCTTCTCCGGAATTCTTTCTACTTGGAGGTAAACAGCTATAAAAGCAGTGACACACTTCCTGGCTCACAAAAGTCTATGCTTGGAAGGAAGGAGTTAATTATTTCTCTGTACTGAGTGAGTCGATCCTGGGGGGTGTTTGCTTTGCTCTTACTTAATTCTTTTGGGTGCCTGGGCAGCCCTTCAGAGTCTAGTTAAATATTCCTAGTCTCAGTGCTGTGATTTTAGAAGCCACTGCAAAAGTACAAGTGCTATGTGAGGCTGATCCATGAAGGAGTGAGGTGAGCCCACACGCCCGCCTCTTGGGTTTAGCCCATAACATATCACAGTTAGAAAGCCATAAATCACATAGTGCCTCACGGTGAGAAAGTCACCTTAGGGCCAGAAGAAGAGTCCTCCCGACGCCCAAGCTCAGATTGGTGCCCCTGATACCGATCTTAACCGCCACTGATCACAACTTCCTGAAACGCTGGTTTTCTTTTCTACATTGAGGAGGACTTAGGACCTCTTATCTAAGATGCTTGCAGCCGTTGGAGCATGTGTGTGCTGCCTGGGACCTCCAGACGGGACTTTTGCAATCTCCATTCTCCTGGCATTTTGAACCAGATCATTCTTTTTTTTTTTTTTTTTTTTAAATGATAGGCTTCATCATTTTTTAAATAACTATTAAAAAATATTTTTATCTGGCTGCATTGGGTCCTAGCTGTGGCATGCAGGATCTTCACTGCGTCATGCATTGCAGTGGGTGGGCTCAGTAGTTGCGGCATGCAACGTGGGATCCTAGTTCCCTAACCAGGGATCAACCCCGTGACCCCTGCATTGCAAGGTGGATTCTCAACCACTGGACCACTGGGGAAGTCCCTGGGCCGGATCTCTGTTTGTGACGGGGCTGCCCTGTGCACTGTAAGGCAGTTAGCAGCATCTCTGGCCTCTAGCCCCTGGATGCCAGTAACCTCCCACCACCCCCCGACCAGTTGTGACAACCAAAAGTGTTTTCAGACCTTGTCAAATATCCCTGGGGACAGCACCGCCCCAGGTGAGGGCCACTGCCCTAGGCTGCATCCTGGTTCCCAGTGGCTGTCCTTACTTTCAATGACTCCCTGGCACAGAGAGTGTAGTCATTGTGCGTATTTCTCAACTCAGCTTATTGTTCATAATCCTATGTCTTGCTCCACCTGATTGCTTGCTCCTCCATTAATAGAAATGATTACAACCAGCATGATGAAGCATGCAAAGAACTCTTCCTTTTTCCCTGACTTGCTTGAGTTTCATGTGCTCTTTTGGGCATATTTTTCAACAATTAAGGGAGAGAAAAACAGAGAGAGTGTTTAAAGAGAGAGTGTTGTTTCTAGCTCTTGTCTATCTCACCATCTGCGGTGGGTGGGGTAGGGGTGGGGGCCAAAATCAATGAACTTGCCTCCTCTCTGGTGAGGTTGGTAGCCAGCCGTGATGGGCAGGTGGGCAAACCTGGGCCCACAGCCCTCAGTCCCTGTGTGCTCGTGGTCCGAGGATCCTGGCTGGCTCTTCTGCTACTTAGCTTCTTGGGGCCACAATTTCCAACTCTGTAGATATAAGCTAGCTTGGAGAAGTTTCCAGAGCCGTAGACTGAGTAGCAAGAGCCCAAGTTTAGGAGTTACAGCTCTGGGTTCACCATCCTGACCTCCCAAATCGTTCATCCTATGACTTTAGGCAGATGGTTTAGCTCTGTGGTCCTCAGTTTCATTGCTGGACGTCAGAATACATCAGACTATTAATGATCACTGCTATCCAGAACGCTTGGTAATGCCTGAGCATAAGCATAGCAGTACTGGACAAATAGCAGCTACAGATAACATCCACCACTTCTGGAAATGGTTCCTGAGGGGACAGGGCAGTGAGAGGATCTCCTAGTCTGAGCACACGGAGCCCCGAGGCCATGCTTCATGAGGTGTGGGGCAGTGCCCCTCCTTGCCTGTCTCCAGGGAGACAGGGTCTTGCACCCAAAGAGAAATCAGTGATGTCACCAAGACAGTTTACTTCAGCTGACACCACCTTCCAGAGCAAGACTTTCTTGATGAAGACAGCACATGCTGAGTCACACTCAGGGCCAGCTCTCTGCTTTGTCTTGGGCTGACCGCAGATGCTTGGTGGAAAGATGGCATTCTGAGTAGCTCTGGCTCAGGTCCTGGCTGCGTGACCTGGTTGCCATTTGTCTGCATCCCTGTTGAGCTCTCCCTTCACCTTTCTGTCATCTGTCTGTGTTCTTTGCCTCTCTGGGCAGACTGTTCGGCCAGCAACCCGACTCAGACGCTGCTGCGCCAGCAGCTGAACGCATCCCTGCAGCTGGCGGAGAAGTTCAGCAGGCTGTACGACCAGCTGCTCCAGTCCTACCAGCAGAAGATGCTCAACACGTCGGCCCTGCTCAAGCAGCTGAACGAGCAGTTCACCTGGGTGTCCCAGCTGGCCAACCTCACGCAGAGCGACGACCAGCACTACCTGCAGGTCTTCACGGTGAGTCCCTGCTGGCCGTGCACTGCCGCTACGCCCTCGGTGCGGCCTGGAGGTCGTGTGGTCCTCCCCTGGGGGTGAAACGGGATCAAGATGTTCATGGGGCCATGTCTGCTTTCGATGGAGCACTTGTCCTACCCCAGGAAGCGAACCCTCAGGCACAGCGGTGCACGGAGGCCCTGTTGCCCAGTGAGGCAGAGTGTCACAGTCCCATTTTATGGGTGAGGAAAGGGCGTGGTTCAACAGCTTACCCCGCATCTCCCACCTGAGGGGTGATCACCCGTCCAGCTGCAGGGTGAGAGCTCTTTCTGGAGAGCTGCCCTGTCTCACATAGGAGGCCCCATGAACTGGCCCATTGTTCTCCTCCAGTGATAAGAAGCTTCTCTCTAGTACCAGGAAACGTTTCTTTTTCTCTCCCTGCTGCTATTTCTACCACCACCTGGCCAGTGGCTGCCCAAAGGAAGCAGGCAGCTCGAAACCATATTTTACTTGGTGGGGCCCCCCCTGGACTGGCCCTTCGTGGAAGGCGTTTACCCCCTCACCAGACTAGTGTGTCTGTGGGGTTAGGGCATTTCTGTTCCCCGAGTTGTATAGAAAGTGGAGGTGAGTGAAAAGCAAAGGGGTCCGTGGATCCGAATGAAGCCCGACTTTAGTTGCCAGCCGAGTCCGTGTTGACTGTCATCCCCACCCCGTCGTGACCTTTCTTTTCTCCTTCCAGGTGAATTCCCACAACTCCGACCCCAGCATCCCGTCTGGCCTCACCAAGGTGATTGTGAAACTCTTCAACTCCTTCCCCATCACAGTGACGGTCCCGCAGGAAGTCTCCAGTCCTAACTTTATGGAGAATGTGGCAGAGAAAGCACTGCAGCAATACCGCCGGAAGAGCCAGTGAGTTTGCGCCCCCTGCCCCACTGCGGTCCGTCTGGGGGTCCAAAAAAGTGGGGGGCAGCCTGGGTATCACTGGAGCTGCAGCCAGAGCCCAGGCAGGAAGTTGGGAAGCTACTAGGAAGTTTTTTCTTTCTTTGGAGGATGTTCTTTCAGGGTTGGTGAGAATCAAAGTGTTGATTGCTGCTTCTCAAGGAGTATCAGCTTACCTTCCCCTCCCCCGCTTCTTTTTCAGGGAGGAGTGAGGCGTGAAAGTTGCTTTTGCAAGTATCAGGGCGTCTGCACCCACTTGCCCCTGAGATGAGCTTCAGGCCCCTTTAGAGAGCTCTGCACGTCGCCAGATGACCAGGCCCTGACCTCGAGGTCCTCCTGACCCCTCCAGCCTCTCCTTCCTCTGAACTCCTCTGAAACGCACTAATGCCTGCGTTTGCTGATCACGGGAAGAACTTGCTCGCATGCCACTAACTCAATAAACCACCTTGTAATCTGAATGCTCTGCTGTGTCCTCTTTTTTTTTTTTTGACTGCGTCCTGAGACATATGGGATCTTAGTTCACTGTTGTTTATTTGCTCAGCCTCTATTGATCTCTATTACAGAACCTGGTAGCCCACCAGGTTCTTTTTTTTTTTTTTTTTTATGCTTTAAGGTTAACAATCATTTAATGTATTAACATTTTCACTTATAAACATACAATTTGCATATACAGGGAAAAACTGGTTCAGAGGACACAACAGAATACTGGAGACAGGCAAGCAATCAGAAGAGAAAAGAAAATACCAACCCGAGGGGAAAAAAAATGGAACTGCATTCCATGCCGGTGTCCATAAACTTGGGAAGGAGAAAAAGATCACACAGAATCACAATTAATGTAGAAAACAAACGTGGGTCATTCTGTATCAATGGCAGGAACTTCTCCCATGATCCAGATCTTGCATCCCGGTCCGGCCCACTTCATCAATGTTGATCTGAAACACAGTCGCTCATCTCTCCCTTCTCTTTAAATCTAACCTTGAAGTTAACTCAAGAAATTAAATGCACAGAGCTAAGAAACAAGCAGACTGGCATGTGTGCAACATCAACGGCCAACTATTTAAAAGTGCACATGGAAATAAAATGCTGACTAAACATTTTACTTCAGTTAAAGTGAACAAGTTCCTTCCAACTCACCTAACTTCTTGATTTAGGACTACCTAAGCGAGGTGACCAAAAGATTGGCATCTATGAGAACTGGAGCCAGGGAAATGAAGCATCTCAGCCCGTTTTTATGCTGAGCACGCATTTCCTCTCAGGATGAAGTCATTAGGGACAGTGAACTTCCAGACTCAACTACAGTTGCCCAGCGTGGCTTGCCCAGCGTGGCTTGCCCAGCTAGGGACAGGGACTGGAGATGGGGGAGCACATGTATGTCAGGACTTCAGTCCACAGGTCCCCCCACTCTGTCAGGGGGCAGAACACAGGGAGACCACCTCCTTCAAGGGCATTTCAGTGACATAACTCAGTATCTGTGGTTCCAGTAATTCCTATTTCAAAATTAACATTCCAGTGCAACATTAAAAACTGAGTTTAGTATTTTGCTTGTAAAGGATACAGCTTGAATAATGATTACCATCTGAACAAAGCTATTCTGATTACATATGATGTAAAATAAGGAACATTTTTAACCATCAAAAGCAGTATTGTCATACATCACATGTGGCAACTTTCCACCACATGGCGCATTCAAAGACACGACAGCCAAGTATATTTCTTTTCAGCTGGAAACAGACTCTCCAGTGTCACCAAGTACAGTAGAATTGGCGAGGGAAACAGACTTGTGGTCACCACAACGTTCATTTGGTGTCTGGTTTTCATACGGAGATAGATCTATTTAAGTCTGCCTTAGAGGTGGAGTGGACTGATAAGTGAAACAAAAGACTGTGTCTGTAACTGGCCACATAAAATAAAAACAGAATTTGTGCTACCAGGAGTGTATTTTATGGAAACATGGCCACATGGAGTATAGGTGCAGAGACCTTCAATGTGCCTTTGTAAATGTACATTTTTTTTTAAAACATGCGGGACAGAAAACTGGAACAACTGATGTTTTAAAATTTACATAGCTAAAGAAATAAGAAAATTACAGAAATGCAGGACCCTTGGTTTTTCAGAGCTTCACATATAAATTGGGGCTCAAAATTAAATGGTTCAAGCTTCTCTGTGACACTAAAGTCAGAAATAAAAGCAAGGCCGGTGTCCTGGTCAGGTGGAAAGGTATCTTGAGCAGGTCATTCATGTCTCTGGGCCGAAATTCCCATCTATAACCTGAGTTTCCCCCACCATGCAGCACAGAGCTCAGGGGCAGTAACAGTGCCCAGTCCTACACAAGACAGGAGATGGGCTCATCAACAGCCTTCAGAAGGACATGAAACACATCCTCCGTGCAGCCCAATCCCCTGGAACAGGAACACTGCAACTATGGCTCTCATTTCACTTTCCTCACCATTCTCTTAATAATACTTTCTCAACAAGTAGAAAAATAAGCTATAAGTAGGCTGAAGTGGCAATAAAAAATGCCCAAAGCAAACACTAAAACCATGATGCCTCTGAAAAAGATAAATCTACCTCCACACACCTTTTTGTAGTTGTTGTGCCTTCTTCAAGTTTTAAATGATAAAGCCCTAAAATGTTGACACTCAAGTCTACTCCTAATTTGGGCTGCTTTCCAAGTATCACTACCAAAAACAAACAAATAAGAATAAAATGAAAAAGCATCATTTTCAAGGGGGGAAACTGTCATCCCATCCATCGTCCTGAGCAGTCAGCTTTGCTGGAGCCCCAGAGGCTGTGGGATATCACACCGCTGCCTAAGGAAGGTTCCAGCCTATAACTCCTGAAGTAACATGCAGCCAGTTCTGGTCTGAGGTTTCAAAGTCTGACATTAAACAAAAAAAACTGCAGTTTTTCTTGCCATGGCCATTCACTCACTCATATATCACCATGTTACCAGCAAAACACTAAAATTATCCCTTAAGAAGTAAGGCCTAACTCTAAAAACAAAATGGCCTTTCAAAACAGGTGTGTTTAAATAAAGTATTGTGAGAGTTTTATAAAGAAACCCCTCGAACGAGCCAGTGCCGCCACAGAGTCCACATTTTAGCTAAACAGCAGTCCGAAGCTTTCTCTGCAGTACTTCTATGTACTTATAAGCATTTTGTCAGTACTTTCAAAAGAACTATTAAACCTATTACTAAAAACATTTATAACAAACAGAAATGCCCTGCAAATCATATTATTGCACACGGGGTATCAGAAGCTATGCACGCCGAGGTTCCACGGACTCTAGAAGACCCAGAACAGAGACGCCAGGGCCATGCCTGTGGCTGCTCCGGCCAGCATGCCCAGCGCCAGGTCGCTGTCGTTGTCTCGGTGCCGCTCACGAATGATGACTTGGTTGGCAGGCTGCTGTCCATAAAGCCCTGCATACGGGTACTGATAGGGTACAGCATAAGCCTGTCCATTTTCAGCATAGACAACTTGAGTTCCTGGTGGGTATGCACCACTGTATGGACCATAGCCATATGCCTCAGGGGTCGGTGCAGCATACGCTGTGTCAGGAGGTGGGGAGGAAGCCACAGCTGTCTCATCATACATGACTTCTGAGCCAACATAAGCTGTGTTTGTCCTGGAATCCTGGAGTGTAAACTTCCAGGCCGAACAATCATCTGTGCTTTCTGCACAAAGACTGATGGTTTTTCCATCTCGGCAAACAACCTGCAGCATACGGTCTTTTGGCTTCCCATCTGGTGGTTGAATATCCCGACACTCATGCCCCATGCGAATGTTGATGCAGCCCACTGGCATGGGGACCTTATCTTCTACACTCTGCCGAGTCTGGTCATCATAATAGATCAGGTGACCATCTGACCACAGGTCAAACCAATTCTTCTTCCAGCGCTTCAAAATAGTACTCTGTCGCAGCAACCATCCACTCTTCACAAATGCCATTTTCTCACCTGGAAAGCCTCCGGCCACCACCGTGCACGGAAACAGGTCCGAAGCGAAAGGACACTGCCGGGTTACTCCCACCAGGTTCTTCTGTCCATGGAATTGTCCAGGGCAAGAATACTGGAGTGAGTTACCATTCTCTTCTCCAGGGGATCTGCCTGACCCAGGGATCAAACCCACATCTCCTGCATTGGCAGGCAGATTCTTTCCTGCTGAGCCCCAGAGAAGCCCCTTTTAGTTCACTAATGAGGGATCAAACCCTCGCCCCCTGTATTGGAAGTGTGGAGTCTGGACCACTGGACCACCACGGAAGTCCTGGTGTGTCCTCCTTATGCAGGTTGTTTTGTTTGTTTGTTTGTTTGTTTTAACCCCCACATGTCTTCATTTGGATATGGAAAAAAAAAAGAGAAAAGAAAAACCAATATCTAAGATGGTATCAGTTCAGTTCAGTTAGGTTCAGTCGCTCAGTCGTGTCCGACTCTTTGCGACCCCATGAACTGCAGCACGCCAGGCCTCCCTGTCCATCACCAACTCCCGGAGTTCATTCAAACTCACGTCCATCGAGTCGGTGATGCCATCCAGCCATCTCATCCTGTCCCCAATCCCTCCCAGCATCAGAGTCTTTTCCAATGAATACTAAGATGGTATAGTCTCATATAATTGAGAATAAAAGGAGTGGGATGATGAAGTTGGCTCAGTTAAGGCTCTGCTTTTAGGAAGAGATGTGCCAACTAAAACACATTTCTGAAAAACGAACTTTTCCATTTTATTATAAAGCAGACGTGTACTCTGATTTGAGGTTATGGTGATCTCCTGAAGGAATACATTGAAAATTAGGGTGCATATGGGGTAAAAATAAGGCATACCAGTTATTTTAATACATAATTGATATTTTCCTTCTGGAATATGTACTCCCCCCAAAAAGCAAAATGAGGTTATTTTCTTTTAATTGTGAGAGCTTAGAATCCCTGCGAAACCTTCTTGACTGTGGCACTGTTTGGTTACTGTCTGTTCTACACAACCTTTATATCCTTCCATCGACCTTAAGAATTTCTCTTCTGCCTGGATTTTTCCTGATAACTATTCACGCCTCGGGGCTTCTCAGGTGTCTGAGTGATAGAGAATCCACCACCAGTGCAGCAGATGCAGGTTCGATTGCTGGGTCAGGAAGATCCCCTGGAGAAGCAAATGGTAACCCACTCCAGTATTCTTGCCTGGAGAATCTCATGGACAGAGGAGCCTGGAGGGTAACAGCCCATGGGGTGGCAAAAGAATCAGATCCAACTTGGCAACTAAACATTTCATCCCTCATTCGGAAATATAGCTGGCCTGCAGCACCCACAGATTGCCAGCAGGTGGCACTGACTAACTGAGATACTTCTCTTCACAGTAAGAAGCCTTTCCATTTATGAACCTAAAGAATCCTGTTCAAACATACATCAAAGGAAAATAAAAACCATCTGGGTGCACCTCAGGTCTATAACAAAATCCACATGTAAATTAAAAGCTTAAAATATTCTTAGTTTACTTTTTCTTGTCTCTCTTAAGTTACAAGCACCCTCACCACACAGACAGCAAGCTTATGTCCACAGAAGCTAGTACTTAAGTATTGCTATCAGGGAAATTCAGAGGAAGGTGTGTGTGATTCACTTACAGATACACATTAATTAGGGTTATGGTTCAGAAGGCATTTGCTAAAATGACTGTAACTGTATATTATATATGATATTAATGTCACTTATTACATTTCACAAATTATTTTATTTTCCATGATGCTGCTGGATGTTGGAAGTCACTATACCCAATTGTTGCTTCTTTTTATGCAACCTCCTTTAAATTCTAGACTTGGCCCTTAAAAGACAGAGCCTAGGACATCCTTGGTGTTCCAGTGGTTAAGAGTTCACCTGCTAACACGGGGAACATGGGTTGATACCTGGCCCAGGAGATCCCACATGCCACAGGGCAGCTAAGCCTGTGCACCACAGATACTGAGCACATGTGCTTAGAGCCCATGCTCCGCAACAAGAGGAGCCACCACAACGAAAAACCCAGGCACCACAACTAGAGTAGACCCCGCTTGTTGCTACTAGAGAGAGCCCACATGCAGCAATGAAGACCCAGCACAACCAAAAATACCACCTGGGGAAGACTGAGGGCAGGAGAAGAGGACCATGGCGGATGAGATGGTTGGATGGCATCATTGACTCCATGAACATAAGTTTGAGCAAGCTCTGGAAGTTGGTAATGGACAGGGAAGCTTGGCGTGCTGCTGTCCATGGGGTCACAAGGAATTGGACATAACTGAGCGATGGAACAATAAAAGCCAAAAAAAATAAATAAAGACAGAAACTGAATCTGACTCTAAGTTTCACTGGATGCCCCTTTCCCCCTCCTGTTTCCCTCTTTGCATGGTGGCTTGGTTTGAGGGTCCTTGGACGTCCCTCCATCCCCGATAGAAATCTCAGCCTGAGGCCCTGGAAAGCCTGAGGCAGGAGATGAGGTCACCAAGGTGCTGGATGAGACCCACTGGGGATCTTCCGGCTGGAGGTCTGTGGATAATGGGCTCTTGGTTTCTGGCTTCTAGGATCTTTGTGGCAGACAGGGAGCAGG
Organism: Bos indicus; assembly: GCF_029378745.1. NCBI lineage: Eukaryota > Metazoa > Chordata > Mammalia > Artiodactyla > Bovidae > Bos > Bos indicus. The sequence continues at coordinate 11,040,593 of NC_091767.1, forward strand.
ACTTGATGTTCTGAGAAGAGAGGGCTTGACCTCTGCCTGGTGAGGGCGTGGTGGTGGTGCGAATGACACTTTATATCGACCCTTGACTGCCTTCTGCCAGAAACTTGTGATATCGTCTCTGATGACCGTGAGGTGAAGTGACACCAGATGTGTGCAGTGTGCAGTCTGGGCAACTGTAACCAGGAACCCGGGGCCAGCCACAGTTCTCTACCCCTGGGCCAATTGTTCTGTGTAATCCCAGGAGGCCTCCACAGTTACCTGGAGGGCAGGGGTTATTTCCCCCACAGCAGGAAATCTGCCAGGGGTAGCTTTCATCAGAAAAGTGCCCTGTGACCAAGAAGGCCTAGAGGGGAGAAGACCACATCCTAGTTCCTTGTAGCCCACAGAGACTACAGGAGGGGACCCCGGGTTGCAGCACTGGCCTGAAAAGTAGCAGGGAATAGGGGAGCGGTGGGAGGCAAGAAGCACCCCCCGCCCCCACCCGGAGCGTGCAGAGAGAGTGCGCCACCAACTGGTGGAGATGGGGATGACAGACAGTCACTCGGCTCAGGCCTCCCCAGGCTCCTGGCATCGTCTCTCCTGAGGTTACAGGGTCACGGAGTCTGCCCCTCCCAACTCTGCTCGGATTTGTGCCCCCCAACCTCCTCCTCTGATGGGGGAGAGACAGAGCTTGGTTTTGGACAGGAGAGTGACGTTCCAAAGTATTCGGATCCTTTTATTACCTGTGAGATTTTCAAGAAGTAGAACAATCTGCTGGAGCTATTATCAAGGGACAGAACAGTGGTCAGAATGAATAAAATTGCTTTTTGTGTGTGCCTCCAAAGGAATGGAAACTCCACAACAAACAGATTCCCAGAGTCGCATCCACAGCTGAGCAAGAGGTTCAGACAGGAAGTGGACCGAGGAGAGGTAATTGCGAGTGTGGGTGTAGACGTTAAGTGTGTGCCTGGTTGCTCAGTGGTATCCCACCCCTTGCAGCCCCATGGACTGTGGCCCGCCAGACTCCTCTGCCCATGGGACTCTTCAGGCAAGAATACTGGAGTGGGTCACCATGCCCTCCTCCTCCAGGGGATCTTCCCCACTCAGGGACTAAACGTGTGTCTCTTCTGTCTCCTGCATTGGCAGCTGAGTTATTTACCACTAGTGCCACCTGGGGAGCATAGACATAATAAGAACCACTTATTTGCAGAAATGCAGAATTGGGATCAAACCCAAGTCTGACTCTGGGGTCCAAGCCCCTGCCCCAGTGCCTTCTCACAATGAGCATTTGCCCGGTGTTTTCTCTCTGTGACAGGATGGGTTGGCAAACCCAGGAAATAGCAGTGTTAAATAGCTCTAAAGACAACTCGAGGACTCAGGTCTGCAGAACTTATTAACAGAACTGACGATTACCAAATCCGTCAATAAGATAGCAAGTAAACACTGGGCCCTGTGGAACAAATGTACCAGGTTAATAATGAACTCTTTGTTTGCCTCTGAGATACCTCAAGCCCTCGTGCACAATCCTCCCAGAGGGTGACATTGATCAGAGTTGGGTGGGGGTGGGCCATGATGGTGCCTCCTGCCCCACCCCCACCACTCTTGCTCTCTAATGGTCAACGCTTGCCTTCAGCCAGGTCAAGTCCATTGCAAAGGTGGGGAGAGGTATTCAGGCCACAGAAAGGGGAGGAAGACAGGTCAGCATATTTCTTGCCCTCACCTCTTGCCTCAGGGCTTCCCAGGTGGCGCTGGTGGTAAAGAATCCATCTGCCAGTGCAGGAGACTTAAGAGATGTGTGTTCGATCCCTGGGTCAGGAAGATCCCCTGGAGGAGGGCATGGCAACCCACTCCAGTATTCTTGCCTGGAGAATCCCATAGACAGAGGCACCTGGTGGGGTACAGTCCATAGGGTCGCAAAGGGTCAGACACAACTGAAGTGACTTAGCATGCATGTTGCCTCCAACATCAAAGGAATAAAGACAGTGATCTTCCACTGGTACCAGATGTTCTATAATCTCCTCTTGATCTCCAGACCCTTCGGTGCCCAATTCAATAAAAAAGAGCACTCGACCCAGTCTGACCGCCAAGCAGGCACATCACAGTGGTGGAGGTGACAGGTGAATTACTTACTCCAGCCTCATGTCCACGAAGAGACTTTTGCCCTCTTTGTGAAGGACTCTGTGTACATGGACTACATCACAGAGATGCCCTGACAGCATCAAAGGAAGGTATTCGTCCCCCAAATTCAAGCCTGCGCCCCTTATCACCTGCCTGGAGTGAATGAGATATCATTCTTTAAAACAATATCCTGTGGTTTTCTGGAGCCCGGCAAATCATTCTCTTACTTGGTGTGTGCGTAAAAGCATCCATTTGTGGGTGGCAAAAATTAAAGCTAGCCAACAGTTTGATAATTCTCTCTGGGAAGTTTCTGGAAATGTCTGGGCCTCTCTTGACCCTGCCATATGGAGGAGAAACCCAGGGTGAAAATGAAGATAAGCCAGGCTTGGGTATTTAGTGCCGCTTTACTCAGGCACTGCCTTGGATTTTTCCCCTTGAGTTCACGGGTTCCTCAAGGAACCATTTTTCATATTTATTTATCCAGCTTCCATCACCCCATTCTTGGAATAGCTCCTGTCTTTGGCCTCATTTTTTGTGTGGCGCAAGTGGTAAAGAACCCGCCTGCCAATGCAGAAGACATAAGAGACACAGGTTCGATCCCTGGGTCGGGAAAACCCCCTGGAGTAGGAAATGGCATCCCACTTCAGTATTCTTGCCTGGAGAATCCCATGAACAGAGGACCCTGGCAGGCTACAGTCCATGGGGTTGCAAAGAGCTGTACATGACTGAGCACACACGGGGACCTATGGGTCAGATCTTCCTCGTAGGGGACTCAGCGACACCCCTTCTAAATTTGTTTTTATTTTTCTACTTTTAATATTTTATTTGGCTGCAAAGGATTTCACTGCATCAGGCAGGATCTATTTCCTTGACTAGGCATAGAACCTGGGCCTCCCTGCATTGGGAGCAGGGAGGGGAAGTCCTCCGCCCCTTCTCAATTTGAAGCCTACTTCTGTCGGGAGAAATCTGTTCCCTCTTGCCCCCCACCCCGCCCTCCAGGATTTGCTCCCTTTCCTGAGGCCGTCTGGTGGCATCGGCATTTGAGACTAGCCAGCTTCACGCCTGTAGAATCAGCCTTGCTTGCTTTCTTGTGAGCTCAGTGTGTCTGACCCTTCGTGACCCCGTGTACTGCAGCCCACCAGGCTCCTCTGACCATAGGATTCTCCAGGCAAGAATACTGTAGTGGGTTGCCATTTGCTTCTCCAGGGGATCTTCCCAACCCAGGGATCAAACCTGTGTCTCCTGCACTGCAGGCAGATTCTTTACCACTGAGCCACCTGGGAAGCCCTTTAGGGTCAGAGAGGGAGGCTTCGTTCCTCTTGAGCTCGCACCTCGCAGGATCCCGACAGCTGCCACCAGGGGGCGCCATGAGTCTCTGTTTCGGGTCTGACAGTGGATGCTGACCTTGAGAGAAGGACCAGAGCTGTGCTGTGCTCCACAGATGCTGGGCTTTGCTGCGCTGCCCACTCCCGTCAGCTGACCCATCCATTCCCTCGTCTGTCTTCCAGGTGGCCAGGTTGACTTGGTCAGTTTGGGGTTATCCCCATGCAGAGACACCTGCAAGTGAAGTGAGGGGGGATCATCTTGGCTTTTAAATGTCCCACATCTTGGCATTCCAGGAGGCTTTCTGAGCAGTAGTGCATCCTTCTGGGACCCTCAGAGGTCACCCGGAGCCCTATCTGGAACCCTTCCTTTCTCGGCTGTGCACTTGCAGGGTGCCGGGGCTGGGCGGCCGCCCGAGGGGAGAAGCTGCCCACAGTCCACTCACTCCACTTGGTGAAAATTACACGTTGCTTTTCAGCCGGTGATTACTCACTCCAAATTCAATTTTGAGAACTGCTCAGGGCCCAACAGCCATGATGCTGGACTACGATTGAGCTTCACGCTGGCCCGAGGGACCCCTTTCCTCATCCTTCAAAGATGCTGCCGATGATCACTGTTCACTGTTAGGAGCACAGGTTCTGAATCTCAACAGCCATGATTTTCCGAGTCCCCCGAGATGAGGAGCGTGTTTGCCTGAGGACAGCACTGGGAGATACGGGAAGACGGCCAGTGGGAATCTGGACCAACAATGGCCAGGATGAGGCGAGGGAGGAGAGAAAAAGTGATTGGCATTAGCAGTGGGTTCAGGAGCCCAATTTACGGCCTCAGTATACACTCGATCTCAAAAGGACTCTGCAATGAGAATTTGGGGGGATAAGATGACCTTCAGACTTTAAAAGGTCTCAAATCAAAGGAAGAGTAAATTGGAATTCATTAAAAGCCTGATCTAGAAAGGGGCCTCGGGTTCTCTGGTAATTAGAAAGTCTATTTCCAGAATATTCTTTGGCCTCAGCATTCCAGGAATTCAAGTTTAACTGAATCTCAAGGGTTTGGACTTAAGCCATTGCACTGTGTGTTCCTTGACCTGAACAGGAGAAGGGCTGAGAATAACGAAGGTTGGTTCTCAACAGCCTAGTTCGGAAGAATGAATGCTCAAAATAGCTGCCAATTTGGTAACTGTTTGTTGGATGAATGAATGAATGAATAAATATAAGATAAAAAGTAGGTGAGATGAGGTAAGAAAGGAAAATTCCATTTTAGATGTGTACATTTGAAGGCAATACAAAAACTATAGATGCAGTAGTTTTTGAGGAAAGTTCATGAAGGTTTGGAGGTTTGGATTTGGAAGTTGTTAGCATAGCACTTTTCACTTTCATGCGTTGGAGAAGGAAATGGCAACCCACTCCAGTGTTCTTGCCTGGAGAATCCCAGGGATGGCGGAGCCTGGTGGGCTGCCGTCTATGGGGTCGCACAGAGTCAGACGCGACTGAAGTGACTTAGCAGCAGCAGCAGCAGCAGCGTAGAGATAGTTCTTGAAGCAACAGAAGAATCTGAGACCACTCAACAAGAATGTGTAAAGCTTAAAGAGGAGAAAGGCAGGGATACCAACCTTTGTGGGTATTTAAGGGGCAGACAGAGGAAGATTAGCTGGCAGAGAGGGGAAAGTAGCTGCAAAGAAGTTAGAGGATTGAGGGAATTCCCAGGTGGTCCAGTGGTTAGGGCTCTCCATGCTTTCACTGCGGTGGCCTGAGTTCAATCCCTGGTCGGGGAACTAAAATCCCACACACACACAAAAAAAGAGGATTAGGAGGAGGTATGTTTTGAAAGTAAAGGAAAGAAACAGAAAAAGAGTGAATGTGTGTATGTGTGGGTGTGGGTATGGAGGGCGGGTGTGCTGGAGGGCTGTATAGAGAGTATGTTTTCAGTCTGAATTCTGAAATGTGTTCTACCAAACTCTTCTTTCTAACAGTTTGCCAGTAGATTTAGCTCTCTTTTAAGGTCGTTCCTGGTTCCTGACTGAAAAGCCAGGTCAACAGCATAAAGGAAGATAGTAGTCTTCCTATTCGTTGTAGCTGGAGGGCTGTACTTATTTCAAGTAAGAGCTATTTCAACTTACTTAGACATGAGGTGGCCTAGGATATATTAACCCCCATCCCCACAGCACGTGTCCCCTGATGGCACTTAGACTAGAATTAGCCTTGTTTGAATTTCTTTTTTACTCTTAATCTTCCACAGCTTTTGAGGATATATTAACACACTCCCCAGTAGATACAAGGGTGCCCATCTCTCTTTCTGTGTGTGAAAATTATTATTTAAAAAAATTCTGCTAATGTGTTTGGCAAAGCAGATAACTCATTTTAATTTTAATTTTGATTTCTACTCCAGGCAATGGATGGTTTTTGTTGTTTTCAGATGGTTATGAAACATTTGTATTACTATGTTTTTCTGTAAAGTCTGTTTGGTGTTGTTCTTCACTTGTATTTTGGGTCTTAGAGGTCTTTTGAATTGATACTTCTATGTTCATTATCTATTAACGGCATTAATAACCCTTTGTTAATAATCATTTTTCCAAACAGTCATTGATGCAGCAGTGGAAGAGAAGTGCTAACAGTCTTTAGAGCAGTCTCTCCATCAAGTTCTGAGGCTCACCAACCAGGCTTCTTGACCTCTAGCTCTTAACCTTTTGTTTACACTTCTGAGAGCCTCTCCGCCAGGCCCAAGAAGGTCTCCTTACAGAATCAGTGGCCCTTGAAAATAAAGGTGACTGAATGTGAGCTTGTGGATTGTATCTGCTGTATGATTTAGCTTCCTTTCTTCTCTCCCAGAACTCAGGAAGATGTGCCTGAAACTATTGTGGGCATCTGGGGTGTTGGGTTTCCTCACAGCTAAATGCCCGAACAGCTGTTCCGAAGGCCCGTCTAAAAGGAATACCTGCATGTACTCTTGTTTGTTGGATAAACAGGAGTTCAGTTATTTAAATATAGGCCATATGACTTCCTTCAGGGCGTTAAATTCATCATCAGATGACTACGTAAAGAAACCAAATCTGAGCTGCATTGGGGAGAGGAGTTTCCTGCGTAGCTCAGTTGGTAAAGCATCTGCCCACAATGTGGGAGACCTAGGTTTAATTCCTGGGTTGGGAAGTTCCCCTGGAGAAGGCAATGGCACCCCACTCCAGTACTTTTGCCTGGAGAATCCCATGGATGGAGGAGTCTGGCAGGTTGCAGTCCATGGGGTCGCTAGAGTCGGACACGACTGAGCGACTTCCCTTTCACTTTTCACTTTCATGCATTGGAGAAGGAAATGGCAACCCACTCCAGTGTTCTTGCCTGGAGAATCCCAGGGATGGTGGAGCCTGGTGGGCTGCTGTCTATGGGGTCACACAGAGTTGGACACGACTAACGTGACTTAGCAGCAGCAGCAGCAGTAGCAGGGGAGGAGGGAGATGAGAGTTACTATTGTATCGTTTTTCAGATCTCATTCCCTTATAGTTTATTTTTGTTGTCTATTAACCTTGTTTACTGGTTGTTGTTGTTGAGTTGCCAAGTCCTGTCCAACTCTTTGCCATCCCATGAATTGCAGCACGCCAGACTTCCCTGTCCTTCAGTATCTCCCTGAGTTTGCTCAAACTCATGTCCATTAAGTCAGTGATACCATCCAACCATCTCACCCTCTGTCATCCCCTTCTCCTCCTGCCCTCAGTCTTTCCCAGCATCAGGGTCTTTTCTAATAAGTTGACTCTTCATATCAGGTGGTCAAAATATTGGAGCTTCAGTTTCAGCATCAGTCCTTCCAATGAATATTTAGGGTTGATTTCCCTGCTGTCCAAGAGACTCTCAAGATTCTTATCCAGCACCACAATTCGAAAGCACAGTTCTTCAGCCCTCAGCCTTCTTTATGGTTCAGCTCTCATCCGTACATGACTACTGGAAAAACCATAGCTTTGACTGTATAGGACCTTTGTTGGCAAAGTGATGTCTCTTCTTTTTAATATGCTTGTCGAGCTTTGTAATAGCTTTTCTTCCAAGGAGCAAGCATCTTTTAATTTCATTGCTTCGGTCACACCGAAAAAACTTACTAGTAAATTTGATAAATTCATTTATTTGTAGATTGTCTTGCCTCTCACTCTCCGTCCTGCCCTCCCACCCTCCCCCCATAAAGCTTCTGACATGATTAAACAGATGGCCCCATACCCTGTAGCTACCACCCTCCCTTTCCACCTTCCCCCATCCCTAAGCAAACAGCAATCTACTTTATGTATTTATAGAGCTACCCCTTCTGGACATTTCATGTTGGTGGAATTATAGAGTATGTAGTCTTCTGTGACTGGCTTCTTTCAATTAGCATGATATCTCAAGGCTCCTCCACGTTGTAACATCTATCAGTACTCTGAAGTGAGTAAAAGTCGCTCAGTCATGTCCGACTCTTTGTGACCCCACGGGACTATACAGTCCATGGAATTCTCCAGGCCAGAATACTGGAGTGGGTAGCCTTTCCCTTCTCCGGGGGATCCTCCCAACCCAGGGATCGAACCCAGGTCTCCTGTATTGCAGGCGGATTCTTTACCAGCTGAGCTACCAGGGAACTTTTTTATGCCTTGGCAAATTGTCATAATCTTTTTTTAAGTTTGAATCAGCTTTCAACATTTTATCCTTTGTGCTTTTAATGTCATGAAAGGTCTGAGAGTTCTCTTAACCTTAGGTTTTTTTTTTTTTTTTTTTACTGATACGCTTTTGTCACAGCCACTTTCATATCTGAAAGCGTCGTAACTACCTACTTTAACTAACCCTTGCAATCTGGATTCGAATTTCACAGCAGCATCTTTATTTGTGTTAACACTTCATCAGATAGTGTAACATTAGTCAGTTCATGCCAACATATGAAATGATGGAAACTTTTACTGGCAGTGAGAGGTTCTTTTCTGGTCTCCCTTTAATTACTGTTTTCTTTTCATATGGCAGCTAACTTTACCGTTTGGTCTGAATGCTGGCTGACCTGATTTGAATGATTTTTTCTTGCAGTCTCAATCCATAGTAGAAGCAAGTGCTCCATTTCAACCATAATTGGCTTTCTGTTGCTTCTACTGATACAGTTTAAACTAAAATATGTGGGAGCAACTTTACCTTGGTTTTTTATATTCACTGAATCTTGTCACTATAGTTTAGACCAGAGCCTCATGGAAGCCTGGATCTCCTTTCTTTTGCCATTTTTCAGATCTTCTACTTGCAGCCAATTTCACTTTCAGTGTTACCACTTTTTGTTTCTTTCCTGCAGTTAATCTTTTTTTGTAAACTGCTTCATTAATTTATCCCTGGGAGACAAGGAGCCCATACAACTCTACTGTTTACTGTCTGTGAAATAAATAAGCAACGAATGTGCAGTGGCCAGTCACTGGCAGACTTGGAAAGAAGGGATGTGAGCGGTGGCTGAGTGTGACGGCCATCTGTTACGTTGCGATTTGTGGAGGGAGGGTTAGCAGCAAAGTTTGTATCTTATGCGATGACTTGAGTTACTAAATGGTGGTCACTGAAATTTGAATTGTTGTATTGAATGACTGATGTTGTTAACTAAACCATAGTAACTGCAGTTTGTCCATCTTGGGTCTGTACAAAACAAGGGATGCCTGAATTCGATTTCAATGAATCACCCATCTTTAAACCTCATCTACTTGATAGTCTTGGGTCTTGAACTAACTGCTTTATTTGTGTCAGACTCTTGAGGTGGTACCATTCTGACCTTTGGATTTAAAAATTATGGTAGAGAAGACGGTTTCTGGGATTATCATCTCGAAATGAGGGCTACCCTGGCCTCCTGCCTCCACTAATGAGGGCTTAGAGCAGCTCTGCCTCTGACATACATAGTTTTATTCTGTGTATGAGCCAGCAAAGTCTTCTCTATCTCTGATGTCTGCTGTCCTCTCTGTGTTTCTCTATGTTCTTGTGATTTAAAACTGCCTTCCAGAAACATATGGAAGTTTTGCCCAAACACCCACAGTGTCAGCCAGCTAGATGCTACCTTTCAAGTGAAGAACTCATAAACACCGAAAGAACTATTTTCCCTGAAGAATGCCTCATAGTAGCTGTTTGAAAGTAGTCTCTTTCAAACCTCAGGCCAAACTGTTTTTTCCCCTGTTTAAGAATCTAAGTTTCAAAAGCTCTTCTGTAGTATTTTACATGAGTTTCAAAGGCTCACAAAGGAAAAAAGCTTCCTGAAGTTCTGTGTCTCTTTTTCCTTTGGCACCTTTGAGACATTTTCAGTGTGACAGATAGTTTTAAAAAGATCCGGAGAGATTCGTTGTGCTGCTTTTGTGTCTCCAAGCACTTAGAACATGGCTAGGCACATAGGAAGCAGTTAACAAATGCTTGTCGCTTTATTGATTGAAATGACAAGCTACAGGCATACCTTTTGATTTACACCTAAATTTATTTCTGAAAATTGATTTTTTGAGGATAGGGAGGGAGACATGATACTGGATTGGCAGAAGGGGGAGAAAACTTGCCTTGAGAAAATTCGTAATGTGGATCCTCCTAACAGTCACAAATTCAGATGTCTTTCTGATGAGGCTTTGGAAAATGAGTAGTTTGCAGGCAAAATATCTTTTGTTTAAAATCATAATTTAAATATTTTCTTTAAATGTGATAGCTATCTATCAGTGAAAGACTGTTGCGGTCAAGATAAAAAGCTAGGGCCATGAGACTTGGGGAAAATGTATTGCGGCTTGTTCCCTGGAGGGGAAAAGCATGAGCCCAATGCGAATTTCTTCTGGAGGAGTGCTCGTGGCCAGGCTGTCAAGTCCTCTAACCTGTTAGAAGCTGAGGGTATTTTCCTTTTCACTTTGTCTCACCTGTGATAACTGTGAATTCAGCAGACACCTAATGTGTGTATCGTCAGAGTAACCTCCTCCCTTCTGCTGATTCTGAGCAGTCTCAGGGCTGTTTGCAAGTGTGGACAAACCCTCCAGGCGGCCTTGCCTTGGTTTCCTCTAGCCCCTAGCAGAGAGGAGGACTGTGCATGCAGTTGATGGCTGGAGGTCTTCACAGAGTCTTTAAATCACGCTCCCTTTATCAGTTTGTAAGATCTGCTCTGAGAGAATCAAAGATCAGCTACATGACCGGTTAAGGGCCCCACAAGGAGGATCTGAGAGCTCCTGGTGTCAGGTCATGAGGTTAGATTCAGAAGAGCAAGACTTGAACTCCTCTGTGACATGGCTCGTTAACATGATTCAGATGGTCTAAGGGAAAATGGATCACGGCACACAAAGCCCCACATAATACCAGTGCTAATTCCACCCCAAACAGCAGAGTCCAGGGCTTCCTCAGTGCTTACTTAATTTGGTTTTTGTTCATTCATGTTAGTTTATGTTTTAGATGAAGAGCTTCCAGAACGCAGGATTCAGGACTGTATGGATGGAACTGTAACCTCCCCCACAACCTGCCCAAATTCCTATGTTGAAACCATAACCCCCAGTACCTCAGAATGTGACTGCATTTGGACACAGAGCCTTCTAAAGATGTACTTAAGGTAAAATGAAGTTATGTGGGTGGGCCCTAACCTAAATATGACTAGCGTCCTTAAGAAGAGATTCGGACTCGGAAACGCACGGGGGAAGATCATGTGAAAATACCAGAAAAAGACGGCCATCTGTAAGCCAAGGAAAGAGACTTTGAAATAAACTAACCCAGTTGACACTTTGATCTTGAACTTCTAGCCTCTACAACTGTGAAGAAATAAATCTCTGTTGTTTAAGCCACTTAGTCAGCAGTATTTATTATGACAGCCCTAGAAAACAAATACAAGGTCTGTTTAAATTTCTATGAATAGTATGAAGTCTCAAGACCGTACGTAAAATACATGCATTTAATGGAGCAGGCAAAAATACAACAGATGGACAGAACTTTTTTTTCCCCCCTTTCACTGGCAGGTATGGCATTTAAAGGCTAGGAATTGAATCAGGCAGGATCAGGCATTATCTTTTCATTATCTTTTATTGTACATCTGAACATCTTTCAACTCTCCCAGAAGCAAGTCTCTGGTGGAATGTGGGACTTCCGAACCACTCTGATGCCATGAAGGATTTAGGAGAGATTGTGTTGAAAAATGACTTTGGAGAGAGGTTTAGAAATGATGACTATCTATTATTGTTTGGTCTAGGCTGTGGCACAGTTGATTGCTGCACCTTGCTTTTATCAACATCATGGGAGAACTGTTGTAATAATAGGACACGCATTATGTAGCTTTTGGGTTTTTTTTGCCCCCATTCACTATTGAAGGACCTTTTTCCTGCTACATCTTCTTACTCCTCCTCTTTGTTTCAACTGATTTCCAGGGAAAGATTCTCTTATATCCTTTTGAGCACAGACCTCTCATGATCTCTATCACTGTCTCTCTAATTACCTATCAATAGATAACAATTGAAAAAGTTGTTTGATATGTTTCATAATTTTTATGTTAACTTGAATGTTTTAATTTATTTATACATATTTTATGATGAGACTGATATAACCACAATAAGAGAAAGTTTGGAAGTAGATAAAAGAAAAAAAGTCACCCATAGTCTTATCATTCTAAGGCATTTTTTTGTGTGTGTGCATTCGATTGATTTTCCTTTCAACCTTTTAATCCTATGCATAGGAACTTTTCTCCAAACGTGGAGATTTTAATATATATATACACAAATTTCTATATGATGTAAATTGCATCATGTGCCTTTGTATGGTGCAACAAAATTTTCTTAAACATCATTTGAGTGATAATATAATATAGCATTGAGTTGACACAATAGTTTACTTATCAGTTTCCCAATTCTTGGACATTTAGGCTGTTTCAAGTTCTTTAAAAATAAATAACTATAAACAACACAGACATCTTTGACAACGGATATGTTTGAACGTACTTGCTATTTCTTTCTTGTTTTACATTTCTTCCTTAGAACACATTCCCATTTGCTGAATTACTGTTGGGTGAGGTGTGCTCTTTTTTTTTGTGCAGAAGCTGCAAGTCTGTCTTGCTGTTGGTGGTAAGACTCCTTGTAGAGTATTTGTATCTTGGGCCACTCTTCTTCATTTAACCTGTGCCAAGATCCCCAATGGCTTGAAGGCTCTGCTGCTGCTTTTGGGGAATCATCTACCTAGTTCATAGCTGGTGCATTTTGCCTAATATGTTGCATACTGAGTTTTACCAGTCTGATGAGATTTAAGAACAAGTAAATAAAGGAGACAGGACAGAATGGGTCTAAGACTCACACAGGGAGTTGGTTTAAGTGTCCTCAGACAGCTAATATCATCAGTAACACTTCATATGTCAGTGAAAGAGTAGTGTGAGCACCATAAAGTGTGCACAGAGGAGCAGCTCTGTTTCACCGACCAGGGAGTTGACACAAGAGACTGTGAAGCAGGAGATTGTGTAAGGGACTCTCTAGCCATGTCACTGGGTCTTGGGTCTTGTCTGGGGAACAAGCTATCAAGTTTTCCTAGAGTTAGGGGAATGTGTCTCCCCAGCCTGATACTTTTCTGAAACATCTGACTGTTGCTCAGCTTCTTTGGTATCTTGACACCAGGATGGTGGCCACGCACCATGTACCTCACTGTGTTTGCCTCTATTCTGGCTGCGAGGAGGCTACTCAAGAAAGAACACAGGACCCCCTGCTCTGCTTTGTGGGCTGACTTTACTCCCAAAGCCATCTTGCTTTCTTAATTTTATTTGCTCTTTGCCTCATCTTTTTATTTTGGATGTATTTTCTCTTATTAAGTGTTTGCATATTTCTAGGTAGCCTTAACTTTGTTTTGGAATGAGTCATGGTTTGAATGCAGAAGGAGAGATTGGCTTTCTGGTTTAGGGATTGGTCTGGTTCTATAGTATGAGCTTGGCACTGAGAGATTGTGCATCTTGGGTCCAGTGTCTGGATCTGACTGTGAGACAGTGGCTCCTGATGGTTCAACCTCAGCGCTGTCCTGAGGTCCTGTCATTAAAAATTCAGCCTCTCAGTGGGAATGTACATTGATCCAGCCACTATGGAAGAAAGTATGAGGATTCCTTAAAAAACTAGGAATAAAACCATTATGTGAAATGAAGTCGCTCAGTCGTGTCTGACTCTTTGCAACCCCATGGACTGTAGCCTACCAGGCTCCTCTGTCCATGGGATTTCCCAGGCAATAGTCCTGGAGTGGATTGGCATTTCCTTCTCCAGGGGATCTTCCCAACCCAGGGATCGAACCCGGGTCTACCGCATTGTAGACAGACGCTTTACCGTCTGAGCCACCAGGGAACAATACCACTTGTAGGCATATACCCTGAAGAAACCAAAACTGAAAAAGACACATGTACCCTAATATTCATTGTAAATATAGCCAAGGCATGGAAGCAACCTAGATGTCCATCGACAGATGAATGCATAAAGAAGATGTGGTACATAAATACAATGGAAATATTACTCAGCCATAAAGAGGAACACATTTGAATCAGTTCTAATGAGGTTGATGAACCTACAGCCTATTTTACAGAGTGAAGTAAGTCAGAAAAAGAAAAACAATATCGTATTTTAACACATATATATGGAATCTAGAAGGATGGTATTGCCGAATCTGTTCACAGAGCAGCAGTGGAGAAGCAGACATAGAGAACAGACTTATGGACAAGGGTGGAGGAAAAGAGGGAGAGAGTGGGATGAATGGAGAGAGTAGCATGGATGCATATACACTAACAAACAGACAGCCGATGGGAATTAGCTGTATGGCTCAGGGAACTCAAACTGGGGCTCTGTAATAACCTAGAGGGGTGAGAATAGGCGGGAGGTAGGGGGGAGATTCAAGAGTAGAAGAGATATGTACACCTATGGTTAATTCATGCTGATGCAGGACAGAAATCAAACCTATATTTTAAACCAATCATCAATCAATTAAAAATAAATATATACTAAAAAAAACCCCAGATGAATGGATACAGAAATTGTGGTTCATATATACAATGGAATATTACTCAGCTATAAAAAAGAATGCATTTGAGTCAGTAAATAAAAAGATTCTTCCCTCTTAGGCTCTACCCTCCTCCCCTTTTTGTCCTTTTAAAATGGCAAGAGGTAGACTGTATTTATTCATGGGTTACAAGCCTAGTTAACAGTTAAGTATTCTTACCCCATTTGTCTTTTTTACTTCCTTATACACCTTACTTCTGTATTTTCAACCTATAGAAACTTTAATTTTGACTGAAGGAGAAAAGTGGATTTAACTTTCAACCTGGATTATTCTGCTAACTAAATGTTACAATTTAATAATTTAGAATTTTGGAACAGTTCTTTAAATACTTAGTATCTCTTAAATCGTTGACTTTTTCAGCATTAAAAAAAATGAATTTATCTCTTCTTCCCCTAAGAAACTCTTAAAGGTAGGGACCGCTTCATTTTTGAAACTCTCACAAAACTGAAACCAAGTCTTTGCACAAAGCAGGAGCTCAGCACAAGTCTGTTAAACTGAATATTCTCACCTTTAAACAGGCTTGAGAAATAAAGATGTATGGAAACTCTACCATATGACAGAAAACAGTCATGCTAGTAAATACATAGGATTGATCAACTTTACTGAAGACTGTTCTCAGTGATGTCAAAAAAGTCCCACCTGCCAGAGGTGTCACACTAGGTTTTGGTTTGAACTCTACTTGCAGTCAGAGGATCTTCAATTTTAAGATTGAAAAGTGCTGTATGAAGAGTATATGAAGATTGTGTTTTCTTATAATTTGGTAAATGTCATTTCTACTTCATTGTTTGAAATTAAATTTCAATTTTTGTCATAGTGAGAAACAGTCAAAATATTTCACATATGGTGAGAATAAGACCCAAAGCTTGTGGTTATGGCAGGCCAAGAATCTTTGATTTAGGGTGAAAATGTCATTCTTTTGGAAACCCCTTCTAACCTTCCAGTATGTTTTAATTTCCTCCAAAGACTCAAATATTTTAAGACCATATGTAGGCCTAGTCATTTGAGCATTTTAAACATAATAGCTCTACTTTGGGTATCCAGTTCATTACTGTGGGTCCTTGAGAACAAAAGACACAGAAAAGAAATTTTTTTTAAAAGGTGAATTGCGTTCAGTTGCATTAGATTCTGACTAGGGAACTAAAATAACCCATTTTCAGAGCTCTTCAGAGTGATTAGGCTCTGCATTTGCTGCAGAGTAGCCCTGGTCAGGAGAAAGGGTTTAAATAACCCTACTCGTGATCATTTTTTTTCCTCTTTTGCTTTTTGTTCTGTACTTTCTTATCATTATAACTGATGCTTTCTCGTCTCTATTTATTTTTTTTTAAAAAACAAAACAGCATTTTTTCTTTTGGTGAAGGGGAAAGGTGGGGCATGTGGTCCCTGAATTCCCGACAATGGACAAATATTCACTCACAAAAGCGAAGTCGTCTGCCACTGGCAAAATGTCCAGTGAAACTGGACATTGAAGCTACGAGGCCTCTGTGATGCATATGGAACAGGTTATGGAACACACAGCGGGACGTGTGACTGTCAGCTGTAGTCACGTGGGAAATGCATTCTTTAAGAACGATATTTTATGCCTATAACTAACCACTAATGGGGCAGTTGCTGTGATTGGAAGAGAAAATAATTCTGGGGTGAGACCAGAATGTTAGCTGCACATGTGAAATTCATTCACTGTCAGCCCAGCATAGGAGAGAATTGAAGTCAGCAGGTTGTAAAGTGCCACAGGAGGTCACTGATGTGGTTACTGTGACAAATCATGGACTTTAACAGTAGAATCGTCTCAAACTTTGTGAAAAAGAGAGGGACCATGAAAATCTTTTATATCACAAGAAGTTTTCTGGTCATCTTGAGGCAAAGAATGGTCCATTTTAAAGATGAGTAATTACCAAATTTTATTAAATATGTAATTAGATTGAAATTTGAGTTAGTTTTTATCCACAAAGTAGTTGGGGTTATGAGTAAAACTATGCTAGTTACAGACAAAGCTGCAGAGCTACATTTTCTCAGCACATCTGAATATATGACATCTCTACCTTTGTATATTCTTTTGTTTAAAATGGCTAAAATTGAGTTACACATTTTTCTTTTTTAACAAGTGTTCTAAATTCACTAACCTTTTCTGTGACACTGGCAGCTCTTGTTTTAAATTTATTATTCTTCAAAGCAAAGGTGACATTTTATCAATGAGAGAAAATACCTGCTTTTCAAAAGAATTCTTCCTGTGGCGAGAACATCTTGAAAATGGATGTTTGGAAATGTTTCAAACATTATATGATTTTGTTGTGGAAAATGATGTGCCTCAACCTCAAAAATTTCATACTTTTGTACTTCAGAGAACAGGATATTCTAACTGGCATAAAACTTTCCAACACATTGGAAAGAATAAAATACCTAGGAATAAACTTAACCGGGGAGGTGGAAGACCTATACTCTGAAAACTATAAGACATTTTTGAAGGAACTTGAAGGTGATACAAAGAAATGGAAGGACTACCTATGCTTTTAAACTGGAAGAATTAATATTGTTAACATGGCCATACCACCCAAAGCAATCTATAGATTTAATATAACTCCTATCAAAATACCTGTGACATTTTTCACAGAACTGGAGCAAGTAATCTTAAAATTTATTTGAAACCATAGAAGACCCTGAATTGCCAAAGCAAGCTTGAGAAAAAAGAACAAAGCTGGAGATATTACCTTCCAAGACTTCATACTATACTACAAAGCTACAGTAATCAAAATAGCATGGCATTGGCATAAAAACAGTCACATAAATCAGCAGGATAGAGAGCTCAGGAATAAGTCCATGCACACATGGTCAACTGATCTATGACAAAGAAGACAAGAATATACAATGGAGAGAAGAGAGTCTCTTTGATAAGTGGTTCTGGAAACACTGGACAGTTACATGTAAATTGATGAAATTAGAACATTCTCTAACACCATATACAAAAAACCCACAAAACACTCAAAATGGATTAAAAATCTAAATGTAAGACCTGAAACTATAAACTCCTAGTAGAGAACACAGGCAGAACACTCTTATACATAAATCTTAGCAGTGGTTTTTGGATCTGTCTTCTAAAACAAAAAAAATAAAAAGCAGAAGCAAACAAATGGTATCTAATTAAATTCAAAAGCTTTTGTACAGGAAAGGCAATCATTGACAAAATGCAAAGACAACTTTTGGAGTGGAAGGAAATATTTGCAAATGATATGACTGTCAAGAGGTTAATACCCAAACTACACAAACAGCTCATACAACTCAATGTCCGGAAAAAAAAACAAAAACAAAAAACCCCAAAACTCTAAACAACCCAATCAAAAATGGGCTGAAGACCTGAATAGGCATGTTTCTAAAGAAGACATACAGATAGCAAACAGGCGCATGATAAAGATGCTCAACATTGCTAATTATTAGAGAAAAGCTAATCCAAACAGCAGTGAGGTATCACCTCATACCTGTCACATGGTTATCATCAAAAATTCTATAAATAACATACTGTCAAGAACGTGGAGAAAAGGACATTGTTGTACACTGTTGAGATGTAAATCAGTGCAGCCACCATAGAAAGCAGTATAGAGATTCCTCAAAAAAATAAATTCAGGAGTACATATGATCCAGCAATTCCACTCCTGGTTATATATCCAGAAAAATAGAAAACATTAATTCAAAAAGATAATACACCCCAGTGTTCATAACAGCACTATTTATAATTACCAAGATACGGAAGCAACCCAAAAATCCATCAGCAAATGAAAGAATAAGCAAGATGTGATATATATATATATAAAATTGAATATTATTATATACATTTAATGGAATATATTACTCAGCCATAAACAGAATGAAATTCTACCATTTTCAGCAATGTGGATAGACCTAGAGAATATTATGCTTAGTGAGGTAAGTCAGAGAAAGACAAATACTATGTGATATCACTTATATGTAGAATCTAAAAAATTAACAAATGTATATTACTAAGCAGAAACAGACTCACAGATATAGAAAACAAGTTAGTGGTTACTGGTGAGAAAAGGAAAGGGGGGAGGGGCAAGATTAGGGGTATGGGTTTAAGAGCTACATACTATAATGTATAAAATAGATGAACAGCAAGGATACATGGTACAACACAGTAAATCATCAACATTATTTTGCAGCAACTTTTAATGGAGTATAATCTATAAAAATGGGCTTTCCAAGTGGCTCAGTGGTAAAGAATCCCCTTGTCAAAGCAGGAGACTCAGGTTTGACCCCTGGGTCAGGGAGATCCCCAGGAGTAGGAAATGGTAACCTGTCCAGTATTCTTGCCTGGAAAAATTACATGGACAGAGGAGCCTGGAGGGCTCTAGTCCATGGAATCGCAAAGAGCTGGACACAACTGCGTGACTGATCATGCATGCGTGCAATCTGTGAAAATACTAAATCTCTGTGCTGTGTACCTGAAACTGGTATAACATTGTAAATCAACTGTGCTTCAGTTGAAATTTCCAGAAGAGAAATTCAGGGGGTTTGATTGGTTTTGTAAGAACTGTTTGATATCAGAGAACACAGGAATTTATGAGCCTAATTTCAACAAAAGTCTTTGCATAAATGGTAATTGGGATTAAAAATTCATAATGTTGAAAATCCTGCCAATGATATGGCTTTTTCTTTCCCACTTGGACCTACTGTCATTATAACTTAGGCTTTCAGCTATGCAGGAAAATTAAAACCAGCTATTATGTATGAACGTATCATCTGACATGATTTTCTGTGTCATTTGTTGTTCAATCAGTAAGTCATGTCCAACTCTTTGTGACCCCACGGACCACAGCATGTCAGGCCTCCCTGTCCCTTGCTATCTCCTGGAGTTTGCCCAAGTCGTGTCCAAGTTTCTGTGTCATAGAGTTGAATGAAATCTATTAAAACAATGAATAATAAATAAATAATAAAATACAAATATTTTATTAATAATTTTGTTATGGAGAATACAAAGGTTATATTAATTATAATGTAAAAATATTTTAAATATCTGAATTCATTTAAATATTTGAAAAAGTAAAAAATTATGTTTATATAATTTATATACAACTATAAACATTATGAATATGGCTATGAATACAATTTGTAAATAAGGACATACCTATAGCATAGCTCATTTCATTGTGCTTTGCTTTATTGTGCTTCACAGATATTGTATTTCTTATAGATTGAAAGTTAGTGGCAACCTTGCATCGAGCAAGTCTATCAGCACCATTTTTCTAACAGCATTTGCTCACTTTGTGTCTCTTGGGTCACATTTTGGTAATTCTCGCAATATTCAAACCCTTTCATGATTATTATTATTTAATTAATTATTATGGAAATCTATGATCAGTGATCTTTGATGTTACTATTGCAGTTGTTTTGGGATGTCACACACTGCACCCTTGTAAGATGATGAAGCTAATCGATAAACATGTATGTTCTGACTGCTCCCCTCACTGGCCATTTCTGTCTCTCTCCTTTTCCTCCCGTCTCCCTATTCCCTGAAACAGTATTAAAATTAAGCCATTTAAAACCCTGCAATGGCATCTAAGTGTTGACATGAAAGGAAGTCACACTTCAAATCAAGTCTCTTGCTTTAATCAAAAGCTAGAAAGGAAGGCTTCCCTGGTGGTCCAATGGTTAAGAATCTGCCTGCCAATGCAGGGGACACTGGTCTGATCCCTGGTCTGAGACCACGACTACTGAGGCCAAGTGCCCCAGAGCCTGTCCTCCAGAACAAGAGAAGCCACCACAAAAAGAAGTCTATGCATTGAAACTAGAGCGTAGCCCTGCTCACTGAAACCAGAGAAAGCTCACATGCAGCAATGAAGAGACAGCACAGCCAAAAATAAATAAATCATACATTTTTTTAAAAGCTAGAAATGATTATGCTTACTAAAGAAGGTTGCCAAGAGCCAAGGTAGACTGAAAGCTAAGCCTCTTGCACCAAATGGTTAGCCAAGATATAGAGGCAAAGGAAAAATTCCTGAAGGAAATTAAAAGTGCTATTCCAGTGAACACCTAACAGATAAAGTAAAGCAGCTTATTTGCTGATATGGAGAAAGGTTTCTGATGGTCTAGACAGAAGATCCAACCAGCCACAAGTTTCTGAAGCCAGAGTTAAATCCAGAGCAAGGTCCTAACTCTCTTCAGCTCTATTAAAGCTGAAAGAGGTGAGAGAGTGTTGGAAACTAGCAGAGGTTGGTTCATGAGATTTAAGGAGAGAAGCTGCCTCCATAATATGAATGTATAAGGAGAAGGATCGGGTATTGATGTAGAAGTTGCAGCAAGTTATCCAGAAGATACAGAAAAGATAATTAATGAAGGTGGCTACACTAAACAGAAACACACTTTCGTGAACAGTGTAGAGGAAATAGCCTTCTACCTGAAGAAGGAAAGATGCCATCTAGGACTTTCATAGCTAGAGAGAAGTCAATGCCTGGCTTCAAAACTTCCAAGGACAGGCTGACTCTCTTGTTACGGGCTAATGCAGCTGATGACTTTAAATTGAAGCCAGTGCTCATTACTATTCGCCAAATCCTAGGGCCCTTAAGAATTATTCTCAATCTACTCTGCAGGTGCCCTGTAAATAAAGAAACAAAGCCTAGGTGCCAGCAATCTGTTTACAACATGGTTGACTGAATATTTTAGGCCTACTGTTAAGTACTACAAGCGATGTGGGTTCAATACTACTGTTAATTAACAGTAGTTCTGTTACTACTCAGAAAAAAGATTTCTTTCAAAATATTACTGCTCATATAATGTACCTGGTGACCCAAGAGCTCTGATAGAGATGTATCAATACAATGAGATTCATGTTGTTTTCATGCTTGCTAACACAACATCTATTATTCATCCCATGGATCAGGAGTAATTTTGATTGTCAAGTTTTATTAGTTAAGAAGTACAAAGTTATGACCAACCTGGATAGCATATTCAAAAGCAGAGACATTACTTTGCCAACAAAGGTCCGTCTAGTCAAGGCTATGGTTTTTCCTGTGGTCATGTATGGATGTGAGAGTTGGACTGTGAAGAAGGCTGGGCGCCGAAGAATTGATGCTTTTGAACTGTGGTGTTGGAGAAGACTCTTGAGAGTCCCTTGGACAGCAAGGAGATCCAACCAGTCCATTCTGAAGGAGATCAGCCCTGGGATTTCTTTGGAAGGAATGATGCTGAGGCTGAAACTCCAGTACTTTGGCCACCTCATGCAAAGAGTTGACTCATTGGAAAAGACTCTGATGCTGGGAGGGATTTGGGGCAGGAGGAAAAGGGGATGACAGAGGATGAGATGGCTGGATGGCATCACTGACTCGATGGACGTGAGTCTGAGTGAACTCCGGGAGTTGGTGATGGACAGGGAGGCCTGGCGTGCTGCAATTCATGGGGTCGCAAAGAGTCGCACATGACTGAGTGACTAAACTGACTGAACTGAACTGAACATTCCATAAGACTCTAGCTGCCATAGATAGTGATTCCTCTGGTGAATCTGGGCAAAGTAAACTGAAAGCTTCCTGGAAAGGATTCATCATTCTAGATGCCATTAAAAACAATTGTGATTCATGGGAAGAGGTCAAAATACCAACATTAACAGGAACTTGAAAGAAGTTTCCGACTCTCATGGATGACTTTGAGACTGCAATGCAGGAAGTAATTGCATATGAGGTAGAAATAGCAAAAGAACTACAATATAAAAACGTGGAGCCTGAAGATATGACTATAAACTTCAACAGATGAAGACTGCTTCCCATGGATGAGCAAAGAGAGTGGTTCTTGAGATAGAATCTACTTCTGGTGAAGATGTTATGAGGATTGTTGAAAAGACAACACAGAATTTAGGATATTACATAAACATAGGTGATAAAGCAGCATCAGGGTTCGAGAGGATTGACTCCAATTTTGAAAGAAGTTCTACTGTGGGTAAAATGCTATCAAACAACATTCATGCTATAGAGAAATCGTTTATGAAAGGAAGAGTCAAGCAATGCCACAAGCTTCATTGTTATTTTATTTTAAGAAATTGCCAAAGCCACCCTAACCATTAACAACTACCACCCTAACCAATCAGTCTTCCCAGATGGCGCTAGTGGTAAAGAACCTACCTGCCAATGCAGGAGACATAAGCAATGCGGGTTCAGTCCCTGGGTTGGGAAGACCTCCTAAAGGAGGGCATGGCAACCCACTCCAGTATTCTTGCCTGGAGAACCCCATGGACAGAGGAGGCTGGTGGCTACAGTCCATAGGGTTGCAAAAAGTCAGGCACAACTGAAACGACTTAGTGCACACATGCACACCCTGATCAGTCAGCAGTCATCAACATCAAGGCAAGACCCTCCACCAGGAGAAAGACACGACCCAGTGAAGGCTCAGATGATGATCAGCATTTTTTAGCAATAAAATTTGGAGAAGGAAATGGCAACCCACTCCAGTGTTCTTGCCTGGAGAATCCCAGGGACGGGGGAGCCTGGTGGTCTGCCGTCTATGGGGTCGCACAGAGTTGGACATGACTGAAGCGACTTAGCAGCAGCAGCAGCAATAAAATATTTTAAAATTAAGATATGTACATTGCTTTTTATTTTTAAAATGTGTACAATGTTGTGTTGATTTATGCCATACAGCAATGTGAATCAGCCATAATTATACATATATCCACTTCCTCCTTAGCCTCCCTCTCTTACCCTCATCCCAGCCCTCTAGGTCATCACAGAGCAGCAGACTGGACTCCCTGTGATATACAGCAACTTCTCACCAACTATCCATTTTACACATGATAGTGTGTGCATGTCATCCCACTTATTCCCTCACCCACTGTGGCCACACGTCCATTCCCTACATCTGTGTCTCCATTCCTCCCCTGCAAAGAGGTACATCAACACCATTTTCTAGATTTCATATATATATGTGCTAATATACTACATTTGTTTTTCTCTTTATGACTTACTTCACTCTGTATAACCGGCTGTAGTTTCATCCACCTCACTAGAACTGACTCAAAGTCATTCTTTTTTATGGCTGAGTAATATTCCCTTGTGTATATGTACCACATCTTTATCCGTTCATCTGCTGATGGACATCTAGGTTGCTTCCACATCCTGGCTATTGTAAATAGTGCTGCAATGAACCCTGGGGTACAGTCCTTTAGAATTGTGGTTTTCTCAGGATATGTGCCCAGTAGTGGGCTTTCTGGGTCTTATATTTATTCCTAGTTTTTAGAAGAAATCTCCATATTGTTCTCCATAATGGCTATATCAGCTTACATTTCCACTAACAGTGTAGGAGGGTTCCCTTTTCTCCGCATCTACTCCAGTATTTGTTGTCTGTAGATTTTTTGATGATGGCCATCCTGACTGGTATGAGGTGATACCTCACTGCAGTTTTGATTTGCATTTCTCTAATAAGTACTGATGTTGAGCATCTTTTCATGTGTTTGTTGGTCATCTGTATGTCTTCTCTGGAGAAATGTCTGTTTAGGTCTTCTGCCCATTTTTTGATTGGGCTATTTGTTTTCCTGATATTGAACTATATAAGCTGCTTATATATTGTGGAGATTAACCCTTTGTCAGTTGTTTTGTTTGCAATTATTTTCTCCCATTCTAAGGGTTGTCTTTTAATCTTGTTTATTGTTTCCTTTGCTCTGCAAAAGCTTTTAAGTTTAAGTAGGTCCTAGTTGTTTACTTTTATTTCCATTTCTCTAGGAGGTGGGTCAAAGAGCATGTTGCTGTGATGTATGTCAAAGAGTGTACTGCCTATGTTTTCCTCTAAGAGCTTTATAGTTTCTGGCCTTATATTTAGGTCTTTAATTCATTTTGAGTTTATTTTTGTTGTGTTGTTAGGGTGTTAGGAAGTGTTCTAGTTTCATTCTTTTACATGTAGCTGTCCAGTTTTCCCAGGACCACTTGTTGAAGAGGCTGTCTTTTCTCCATGGTATATTTTTGCCTCCTTTGTGAAATAAAAGGTGCCCATGGGTGCATGGGTTTATCTCTTGGCTTTCTACCTTGTTCCATTGGTCTATGTTTCTGTTTGGTGCCAGTACCATACTGTCTTGATGACTTTAGCTTCATAATGTAGTCTGAAGTCAGGAAGGTTGATTCCTCCAGCTTGGTTTTTCTTTGTGAAGATTGCTTTGGCTATTTGGCATCTTTTGTGTTTCCATACAAATTGTGAAATTTTTTGTTCTAGTTCTATGAGAAATCCCACTGGTAGTTAGATAGGGATTGCATTGCATCTGTAGATTACTTTGGGTAGTATAGTCATTTTCACAATATTGATTCTTCCAATCCAAGAACATGGTGTATCTCTTCATCTGTTTGTGTCATCTTTGAAGGATATGTACACTGTTTTTTTTAAAGACATAATGATATTACACTCTTAATAGACTGTAGTATTGTTTTACATAATTTTTATATGAACAAGAAAACCAGAAAATTCATGTGGCTTGCTTTATTGTAATACTTGCTTTATTGCAGTGGTCTGGAACTGAGCCCATACTATCTCCGAGGTATGCCTGTATTTAAAGTGTAGTTAAACCTTTTTACTAAAAAGGATGTACCATCAAAAAGTTGAGATGATTGTTTTATACGTATAACAAGAGTCTCAATCCCAGAATCCCAAGAAAGAGAAGATAATTGCTTTAGTTGGGGCAGTTTTTCATCTCTGATCCAGTCATCTGTGGCCCAGGAAGGAGGGTGGCATAATATCCCCAATATCTGAGTGGTTCTGATTCCAGTCACAACAATTACATGATTTCATGGTGAAGTAACATTTATCACCACGTGAAAATATTCTTCTACTTGTAAATTTGCCTCCTCTCAAGTATCTCTCCTGCTTCATGCTGGTACCTTCTTCTCCACTCAATACATTTTTCCCACTTCAGTGATGAATATTGTAAACTCTGATATTATACATGCAAACTCATTGTAAATAGGTTGTGCAGTGCAATTGTCATTCCTGGAAACATTTTAGGATTTCATAAAATTGAAGAAAATGATGTTTAAGTATTGCTCAAATCACCCACAAATGAAGTTTGGGGAAGTTAGATAAGGTAACAATTGAAGAGAAAACCAATAAGGGTTATGACAAAATAGTTTTTCAAAGCCAAAGACTTGATTATAATATTGACACTGGTAAATTAATATGCCCTGGAGTATTTTCTTTGCAGAAATGACCCTGTTTATTTTGCAAGTAAATTCCACTTTTGTATTTTAAAAGCTTTTGTGATAGCAAAACACAACCCCACAACTTGTATTCACATACCTCAATGCATCTTAGACCGGCCCCTCACCCCCGGCGTGTCATTCAATGCTGACAATCCAAACAACACTCGGCTTTGTTTACAGAATAGCAGCCAGCGGTCCTGCTCAAGACGGGGTGGGTGCATAAAACCACCAAACTACAAAGGGAGAGTGAGGTGAGCGGCATGCGGCAAGCAGCCACCAGAATCCTGGGAAGTAGATGTGATGAGATTTAGAGGATGAGATATATTGGTTGGGAAATGTGCTGTGTGTACTGGAGCAAAGAGGGGGATCTCTCTGGTGAAAAATAGCCTTCTGCAAGAGGGAGTGCAGGGGTGAGGGTCCAGGCAATTAGGCTCTAGCCCTACTCCATCCCCTCAGCTGCAGCAAACGAGACACGAGGGGGGAAATGAGCCTGTTTATGATCTCACTACAAAAAGTGGCATGAAGTGAAGGTTATTATATAATGCTATTATACTTGTGTGCTCATCTTCTGCGAGAAATCCAAAATTACAACTCACTGCTGAACAACCATTGACAATGTTGGATCCCAGCATAAAAAGATACCCCACCTCTAAGGGCAAAGGAGAAGCCCCAGCAAGATGGTAGGAAGGGCGAAATCACATTTAGAATCAAACCCCATACCTGCCAAAGATGCTCAGAGGGCTCAAACAAAACGTTGTGAACACGAGGACCCAGAGACCCCACAGAGACTGAGCCAGACCTATGTTTGAGTGTTTGAGTATCTCCTGTGGAGTCGGGTCAGCAGTGGCCTGCCTCAGGGGCAGGGGCTCTGGGTACAGGAGACCTGGTCACATCACCTGTGGCATAAGCCCTATTGGAGGAGGTCACCATTAACCCCACTATAGAGCCACCAAGCAGACGACCCACAAACTGCGGAACAGTTATGCCAAAATTCTCACACTGTTAAGAAAGTTCTAGGACCCTCAACAGATTTCCCAACCTGGGGATCTGGCAAAGGGATTGAGAAGCCCCAGGGAATTTGACTTTGGAGGCCAGTGGGATTTGACTACAGAACTTACACAGGACTCAGAAACAGACTCTTGGAGGATACAAACAAAACCTTGTGTGCACGAGAACCCAGAAGATGGGAGCAATGACCCCACAAGAGACTGACCCAGACTTGCCCATGAGTGTCCAGGAGTCTCCAGTGGAGGCGAGGGTCGGCGGTGGCCTGCTGCAGGGTCGGGGGCACTGAGTGTGGCAGTGCCTGCGTGGGAACTTTTGAAGAAGGTCGCCATTGTCTTCATTACCTCCACCATAGTTTGGCCTCAGCTCAAACAACAGGGAGGGAACACAGCCCTGCCCATCAACAGAAAATTGGATTAAGGATTTACTGAGCATAGGCCTGCCCATCAGAACAAGACCCAGTTTCCCCCTCAGTCAGTTTCTCCCATCAGGAAGCTTCCATAAGCCTCTTATCCTTTTCATCAGAAGACAGAGAGATGGAAAACCACAATCACAGAAAACTAATCAAACTGATCACATGGACCTCAGCCTTGTCTAACGCAACAAAACCATGAGCCGTGGTGCATAGGGGTCATGGTGGACAGTCTTGACAAAATGTGGTCCATTGGAGAAGGGAATGGCAAACCACTTCAGTGTTATTGCCTTGAGAACCCCATGAACAGTACAAAAAGGCAAAAAGATAGGACACTGAAAGAGGAACTCCCCAGGTCAGTAGGTGCCCAATATGCTACTGGAGAAGAGTGGAGAAATAACTCCAGAAAGAATGAAGAGATGGAGCCAAAGTGAAAACAACGCCCAAGTGTGGAGGTGACTGGTGATGGAAGTAAAGTGTGATGCTATAAAGAACAATATTGCACAGGAACCTGGAATGTTAGGTCCATGAATCAAGGTAAGTTAGAAGTGGTCAAACAGTGTTGCAATGAATATTGGGGTACACATGTCTCTTTCAATTAAGGTTTCCTTGGTGTGTATGCCCAGCAGTGGGATTGCTGGATCATAAGGCAGTTCTATTTCCAGTTTTTTAAGGAATCTCCACACTGTTCTCCATAGTGGCTGTAGTAGTGTGCATTCCCACCAACAGTGTAAGAGGGTTCCCTTTTCTCCACACCCTCTCCAGCATTTATTGCTTGTAGACTTTTGGATCGCAGCCATTCTGACTGGTATGAAATGGTACCTCATTGTGGTTTTGATTTGCATTTCTCTGATAATGAGTGATGTTGAGCATGCTTGGGGCTGGTGCACTGGGATAACCCAGAGGTATGGTAGGGGAAGGAGGAGGGAGGGGGGTTCAGGATGGGGAACACATGTACACCCGTGGCGGATTCATGTTGATGTATGGCAAAACCAATACAATATTGTAAAGTAATTAGCTTCCAATTAAAATAAATAAATTTAAATTAAAAAGAAAAAAAAAGAAGTGGTCAAACAGGAGATAGCAAGAGTGAACATTGACATTTTAGTAATAGTGAAATAAAATGGACTGGAATGGGTGAATTTAATTCAGATGACCATTATATCTACTACTATGGGCAAGAATCCCTTAGAAGAAACTGCGTAGCTCTCATAATCATCAAAACAGTCTGAAATGCAGTACTTGGGTGCAATCTCAAAAACAACAGAATGATCTTTGTTCGTTTCCAAGGCAAACCATATGAGATCACAGTAATCCAAGTCTATGCCCCAAACAACAATGCTGAAGAAACTGAAGTTGAATGGTTCTATGAAGACCTACAAGAACTTCTAGAACTAACACCAAAAAAAGATGTCCTTTTCATCATAGGGGACTGGAATACAAAAGTAGGAAGTCAAGAGATACCTGGAATAACAGGCAAATTAGGCCTTGGAATACAAAATGAAGCAGGGCAAAGGCTAACAGAGTTTTGTCAAGAGAACACACTGGTCATACAAAACACCCTCTTCCAACAACCCTACACAAGGACATCACCAGATGGTCAACACTGAAATCGGATTGATTATATTCCTTGCAGCCTAAGATGGAGAAGCTCTATACGGTCAGCAAAAACAAGACTGGGAGCTGACTGTGGCTCAGATCGTGTGTTCCTTATTGCCAAATTCAGACTTAAATTGAAGAAAGTAGGGAAGACCACTAGACCATTCAGGTATGACCTAAATCAAATCCCTTAGAGTTATACAGTGGAAGTGACAAATAGATTCAAGGGATTAGATCTGATAGACAGTGCCTGAAAAACTGTGGGCGGAGGTTCATGACATTGTACAGGAGGCAGTGACCAAGACCATCCCCAAGAAAAAGAAATGCAAAAAGGCAAAATGGTTGTCTGAGGAGGCCTTACAAATAGCTGAGAAAATCAGAGAAGCAAAAAGCAAAGGAGAAAAGGAAAGGTATACCCATTTGAATGCAGAGTTCCAAAAAATAGCAAGGAGGCATAAGAAAGCCTTCCTCAGTGATCAATGCAAAGAAATAGAGGAAAACAACAGAATGGAAAAGACTAGAGATCTCTTCAAGAAAATTAGAGATACCAAGGGAACATTTCATGCAAAGATGGGCTCAATGAAGGACAGAAATGGTATGGACCTTTTACAAAATGGTAACAGAAGCAGAGATACTAAGAAGAGGTGGCAATAACACAGAGAACTATACAAAAACAATCTTCACGGCCCAGATAATCACGATGGTATGATCACTCACCCAGAGCCAGACATCTAGGAATGTGAAGTCAAGTGGGCCTTAAGAAGCATCACTATGAAAAAAAGCAGGTAGAGGTGATGGAATTCCAGTTCAGTTCAGTTCATTTCAGTCGCTCAGTCATGTCCAACTCTTTGTGACCCCATGGACTGCAGCACACCAGGCCTCCCTGTCCATCACCAACTCCTAGAGTTTACCCAAACTCATGTGCATTGAGTCAGTGATGCCATCCAACCATCTCATTCTCTGTCACCCCCTTCTCCTGCCTTCAATCTTTCCCAGCGTCAGGAACCTCCAATGAACACTCAGGACTGATTTCCTTTAGGATTGACTGCTTGGGTCTCCTTGCAGTCCAAGGGACTCTCAAGAGTCTTCTCCAACACCACAGTTCAAAACCATCAATTCTTCAGCGCTCAGCTTTCTTTACAGTCCAACTCTCATATCCAGACATGACTACTGGAAAAACCATAGCCTTGACTAGACAGACCTTTGTTATCAAAGCAATGTCTCTGCTTTTTAATATGCTGTCTAGGTTGGTCATAACTTTCCTTCCAAGGAGTAAGAGTCCCTTTTAATCTCATGGCTGCATTCATCATCTGTAGTGATTTTGGAGCCCCCCAAAATAAAATCAGCCACTGTTTCCACTGTTCCCCCATCTATTTGCCATGAAGTGATGGGATCAGATGCCATGATCTTAGTTTTCTGAATGTTGAGCTTTAAGCCAACTTTTTTACTCTCCTCTTTCACTTTCATCAAGAGGCTCTTTAGTTCTTCTTCACTTTCTGCCATAAGGGTGGTGTCATCTGCATATCTGAGGTTATTGATATTTCTCCTGGCAATCTTGATTCCAGCTTGTGCTGCATCCAGCCCAGCGTTTCTCATGATGTACTCTGCATCAAAGTTAAATAAGCAGGGTGATAATATACAGCCTTGACATACTCTGTTTCCTATTTGGAACCAGTCTGTTGTTCCATGTCCAGTTCTAACTGTTGCTTCCTGACCTGCGTACAAATTTCTCAAGAGGCAGGTCAGGTGCTCTAGTATTTCCATCTCTTTCAGAATTTTCCACAGTTTATTGTGATGCACACAGTCAAAGGCTTTGGCATAGTCAATAAAGCAGAAATAGATGTTTTTCTGGAACTCTCTTGCTTTTTCCATGATCCAGCAGATGTTGGAAATTTGATCTCTGGTTCCTCTGCCTTTTCTAAAACCAGCTTGAACATCAGGAAGTTCATGGTTCACATACTGCTGAAGCCTGGCTTGGAGAATTTTGAGCATTACTTTACTAGCGTGTGAGATGAATGCAATTGTGCAGTAGTTTGAGCATTCTTTGGCATTGCCTTTCTTTGGGATTGGAATGAAAACTGACCTTTTCCAGTCCTGTGGCCACTGCTGAGTTTTCCAAATTTGCTGGCATATTGAGTGCAGCACTCTCACAGCATCATCTTTCAGGATTTGGAATAGCTCAACTGGAATTCTATCACCTCCACTAGCTTTGTTTGTAGTGATGCTTTCTAAGGCCCACTTGACCTCCCATTTCAGGATGTCTGGCTCTAGGTGAATGATCACACCATTGTGATTATCTGGGTCGTGAAGCTCTTTTTTGTACAGTTCTTCTGTGTATTCTTGCCATCTCTTCTTAATATCTTCTGCTTCTGTTAGGTCCATACCATTTCTGTCCTTTATCGAGCCCATCTTTGCATGAAGTGTTCCTTTGGTATCTCTGATTTTCTTGAAGAGATCCCTAGTCTTTCCCATTCTGTTGTTTTCCTCTATTTCTTTGCATTGATTGCTGAAGAAGGCTTTCTTATCTCTTCTTGCTATTCTTTGGAACTCTGCATTCAGATGTTTATATCTTTCCCTTTCTCCTTTGCTTTTCACTTCTCTTCTTTTCACAGCTATTTGTAAGGCCTCCTCACTGCAGATGGTGACTGCAGCCATGAAATTAACAGATGCTTACTCCTTGGAAGGAAAGTTATGACCAACCTAGATAGCATATTGAAAAGCAGAGACATTACTTTGCCAACAAAGTTCGTCTAGTCAAGGCTATGGTTTTTCCTGTGGTCATGTATGGATGTGAGAGTTGGACTGTGAAGAAGGCTGGGCGCTGAAGAATTGATGCTTTTCAACTGTGGTGTTGGAGAAGACTCTTGAGAGTCCCTTGGACTGCAAGGAGATCCAACCAGTCCATTCTGAAGGAGATCAGTCCTGAATATTCATTGGAAGGACTGATGTTGACGCTGAAACTCCAATACTTAGGCCACCTGATTTGAAGAGCTTACTCATTGGAAAAGACTCTGATGCTGGGAGAGATTGGGGGCAAGAGGAGAAGGGGACAACAGAGGATGAGATGGCTGGATTGCATCACCGACTCGATGGATGTGAGTCTCAGTGAACTCTGGGAGTTGGTGATGGACAGGGAGGCCTGGCGTGCTGCGATTCATGGGGTCGCAAAGAGTCGGACAGGACTGAGTGACTGATCTGATCTGATGTATGGATGTGAGAGTTGGACTGTAAAGAAAGCTGAGCACTGAAGAACTGATGCTTTTGAACTATGGTGTTGGGGAAGACTCTTGAGAGTCCCTTAGATTGCAAGGAGACCCAAGCAGTCAATCCTAAAGGAAATCAGTCCTGAATATTCATTGGAAGGACTGATGTTGACGCTGAAACTCCAATACTTAGGCCACCTGATTTGAAGAGCTTACTCATTGGAAAAGACCCTGATGCTGGGAAAGATTGAAGGCGGGAGGAGAAGGGGACAACAGAGGATGAGATGGTTGGATGGCATCACCGACTTGATGGACATGAGTTTGAGCAAGCTCTGGGAGCTGGTGATGGACAGGGAAGCCTGGCGTGCTGCAGTCCACGGGGTTGCAAAGAGTTGGACGGTACTGAGCAACTGAACTGAACCGATTATACTCTTTGTTTAAAATATATGTCCCCTAATATAAATATTTGAGTTGTTGAAAAATGTAGTATGTAATCATGCCAATTAGAATCTAAATTAAAAAGTAAGAGCAAATATATCTTTTAAAATTTTAATTTCATTTATTCAAGATAAAGCCCTAATCTAATGTTCTCAAGCTGTTTACTGTAGGATTTTGTTCCCTATTTGAGGCTCTGATACTCATTTATTGTTTCGGGCCAATCCTCCTGAGAGCTGTGGGTGCGAAGGGGTGTTCTGGACCCAGTCCTTTGCACCTTCTTTGATGAATTCCTGATCATTTACCTCTTCAAACCTGATCCAGTTTGAACCCTAATCCTTCTCTTTCCTAGTGTCTGATTTGTTGATGTGAAAAATTAATTTGAGCCGAGGTGCTTCTAAAAGACCATATAATTCAGAAGGTTATTCTTTCTTCAAAAGACCGTTGCTTGAGGAGCAGCCCTCAGTACCTAAAACCAGGAGGGAAGAACAGGAGAGGTTTGGAGGTTGAGAGAGATTAGAGCAGGGAGTCCTTTTCTCCCACATGCCACCTGTAAGTGCTTTGTCTTCACC
This sequence comes from Bos indicus, assembly GCF_029378745.1. Classification (NCBI taxonomy): domain Eukaryota; kingdom Metazoa; phylum Chordata; class Mammalia; order Artiodactyla; family Bovidae; genus Bos; species Bos indicus. The sequence continues at coordinate 11,073,380 of NC_091767.1, forward strand.
CTTTGCAAAAGCCCAGCTCTGCTGTTTGGTTATCTCTGTACCATCAACTCCAATACCGTGTGCCCCCGAGGTGGGATCTTTGCACACAACCCCCCGCATTGACACTTTCGCCATAACCCTCCCACAGAAAAAGAATGCCAAATGCAAATAGATTTCTTTGTCCTAGATTGTGCTGTGGCAGTGACATTTCTGTACCACATCAGGAAAGTCGTTTATCACTCTTTCGCTTTTGACTGTTTACTATGGGTTCTCATGACACCAGCATGCATTTTTATGTAAGTGCCTATGAATGACTGGCATATAAGATTAGTAGCACTATCTTGCTGTACATACAATCAAATGGCTCCTTTCTCCTACCGCTTATGCTAAATACAATTGATTGCCTTAAATGGAGTCTTATTTTCATTAGAGAGCACCAGGTTATGAAATTGTCAAGCATCAAGCTCTAGATGCAAAGAATATTTCACATTTGGTCATTCATCCTTTAAAACATGTCTGGAGTAGACATTTCTGTACAGTTCAAGCTTAGGGAAGATATTATCATTTTTTCCCCCTGTCATTTCCAACACAATGTGCTTTTATACCTGCTGTACTGTCAGAGAAATTTGAGCAGCTTTCAGAGTTAGGAGCTTCAGGGACAATTCTGTTAGGAAAAAAAAAAACCCCAAGGGAAACAGTAAGGGCTAAAGACCCTTATTTTAGCCAATACACACAAGAACATGAGGAAGTAAAGGTTGCTGTGGTTTTATTAGATCTTATTAGCTGTACACGTGAGTCCCAAGGTCCTTATAGGAGCAAGGTCTCATTGACATGAAATCTTTTTAAAGCCTGTGCTCTCAAGGGGCCATCTCAGAGCACTATTGTGGTTAAAATAATACAGTCCAGCATTTAAAAGTAGTTTCTAAAGGTCTCAGCCCTTAACTTGCCTTTCTTGAACTCTGCAAGGGGGGATAAGGAGACCACAGTCATGTATCTTTAACATCTCCTTTTCTCTTCCATCTATTTCCCTTACACTGAAGCAGCTCTGCCATCTCCCTCGCCAGCTTCCCCCCAACAAGATCCCCAGACCACCCCACCAGCTCTTGCCCCCATGCCCCTTTTCATCCTCACCAGCTCCTTTCCTCTGAATTGCAAGGCCTCAAAAGAGTTTATTTAGCAAAGCAGGACCATCCCCAGCAGGGAGATAGAGTGAGGAGGATCAAGATGGAATTCTCTTAAGTGTCAGAAGGAAGAAAAAGTCTGGGAACCAACATACATGAACTAGATCCCTCTTATCAGTCCATCCCTCCTATCCCTCTTATCTTCCCTTAGATTACACCCCTTAGAGATTCACTCTCAGATGTTGAGTCTTGGGTTTTTTTGCAGTGACTGGGAAAAGAAGGAATGGACGGCAGCTTTCACATTGAGCCCTCTACAGGGTCTTTTCCACTCCTCACCTGGGTCTGCCTTTGGGATTCTATTGCTCCTGCTGTGTAATTGTGGGTTGGAAGCTGTTGATCTGGGCCACATGTTCTAGTAACCGGCTCTGGGTGCCTACCAATCAGCTCCCGAGGTGCCTTTGCCATGGTCTTTCCCACTGCCATTAGGGGATGTCCCCTCTAGATGGCACTTTGGGGATGGCTATCTTTCTTTTCCACTCCTCTGATGCCCTCTTCTGGAATGGGTCTTGAGTTGGCACATTCAGTTGGTAATTTAGGTCCAAAGTCTATTTTATTACATTGTGAGGCCTTTTTTTTTTTTTTTTAAATCACATTTTATTACATTCAGAGGCACCAGTATTCATCAGAACTACTGAGCTTCACTAACTAGCCCATCGCCTTTATAGCCCCTGCTTTGTGTTGTCCTGAGAGTGGCCTTTAAGCCCAACCTGGACCTCACTTCAGGGTACAGCCTCTCAGGCGGGTGTTCATGTCTTCTTCACTACCTCCACCCCCAGGTTCATGGGGATGAGTATGCCTTTTAGTAGTTTTCTCTTCTCAGGGAAATTGCCCTTTGTCTGCTGTTGCTTGATCTCAAACTTTTTCTTTCTATAGAAATTAGAAAAATACAAAAAACTGTGAAGACAAACCACCCACTGTCATCCACCACCCTCGAAAGAACCACAGGCAAAGTTTGGTGAATTTGCTTTGTTTTCACCTGATTCAAATAAGCAGCATATGCAGGTCTGTATTCTTTCTATTCTCATCCCAACCCTTAGCAAAGTCATGATGCTGTCACTGCGTTGTTATTTACATGTGTGTCTGTGTGAGTGGGCTTCCCAGGGGCGCTAGTGGTAAAGAACCCGCCTGCCAATGCCAGAGACAAAAGAGACGTGGGTTTGATCCCTGGGTTGGGGAGATCCCCTGGAGAAGGGCATGGCAACCCTCCAGGATTCTTGCCTGGAGAATCCCGTGGACAGAGGAGCCTGGTGGGCTACAGTCCATGGGGTCGCACAGGGTCAGACACGACTGAAGCGACTCAGCACAGCACGGTGTAACTACATACACACACTGTTACTAGTGTCTTTGGCTAAGGTACTGAACTCCTGGCCACTCCGCAGCCTGATTTACAACACTCTACATTTTGGGCTCCTTTTACTAAACTTACTTTTTCCTCATCCTTTGAGTCATCCCCCTTCTCAACCTTTATATACATACATATATATATGTATGTATGTATTCTGGTTGATTAAAGAAATTATTATACAGTGTCTAAAGCCTAACTTTAAATTGTGTAACAGGTAATACTATGAACACAAAGAGGGAGTACCACTTTTTCATAACTTTCTATCAATCTGTCCCTTTCGCATTTGGAACCTCAGTTTCCACTCTCCTCAGGTTAAGCTCAACAGCTTATTCCTAAGAGCCCACAGCCCCCGTCAATTGCTAGGAAACAAGGTCTGAGCATCCAAGGAGAGTTTCCTGTTGTTCTCTTGTAAAACGATGACAAGGAGACTTGATAAAAGCTGAATGAATTTTTAGTCTAGGATGTTCTGTTCTTAAGCTATAATTGCTGTTTTCTTTTTAACTCTAGAAGTGATTCTGCCAAACAAAAGAAACTTTAGACTTCGTATGTGTATTTTTATTATTTTATTTAAAAAATTCTCTTTTAAATGTGTAATCTAAAAAAGATTTCTGCCTCATTAAAGGCAATCTTCTTCTGTCTTGGAACCGGTTTTATATGAATATCAGAGGGGAAAGATTCACTCTAAAAGTGAACCTTCTTCACAAAGTGAGATACATCTTGCAGTGAATATAGAGAAGACCATGAAATAGCCACTTTAAAAATAACTTTATAATTTAAAAATGCTAAATCATTGTTAAATGCTAAATCAATGCTAAAAATCTTGGTTGTTATGGTGTCTTATCTAAATGATGTATACTTTACTTCTAAAATTTAATATCACCGAAGGTAGCATAAAAGAGTAAGGATGAGATGATGTGTTGGAGGGATTTGAGTTAGACCTTAGCAGTTTTGCAAAATTCAGAGAAACCAGTCTGTGGTCATAGACAAGAGAAGCCTAACTCTGAGATCTGTTAATAAGAGAGCAGGCAATCTGTCTTCTGGTGTGGTGGTGGTTTAGTTGCTAAGTCGTGACCAACTCTTGCAACCCTGTGGACAGAGGAGCTTGGCAGGCTACAGTCCATGGGATTCTCCAGGCAAGAATACTGGAGTGGGTTGCCATTTCCTTCTCTAGGGGATCTTCCCAGCCTTGCATTATAGCCGGATTCTTTCACCAACTGAGCTACAAGGGAAGCCCTGTCTACCCTTTAAAGAATCAATGTCATGAAACAGGAATGCCTCTTTCCAATCAGTCATAGGCCTGCAGGTGACTGTGAGTCTTGGTTTTGAGTATTTTAACCTGGATGAGGGATATTGTTGTCAGATGAGTAGAAAATAAATATGGTTTCATAAGCTGCATTTTTCTTCCTGTCATGTATGCCCCAATGAGCTAAATTACTTCAACTTAATTCCAGTGGAAAGGTCAGACTCAGCACTCACTACATGAATAGCCATAGGGTGTTTATTGTCTATCATATTTTCCTTCTTTGCAGCAGAACTGCAATTTGATGTGACTGTTGAATGTATGTCCGAGATACCCAAGAAGAGATAGCCCAGGGCAACAGTGCATGAACTCGAATGGGAGTCAGGTAGACGGGGAGACAGGAACACCGGCTGTACTGATTCCTTGCTTACTGCTGTTCCAGGTGGTGTCGGTCCATGAGGGTAAAACCTTTCTTTTTTTAAAATTTATTTATTTTAATTGGAGGCTAATTACTTTACAATACTGTGGTGGTTTTTGCCATACATCAATGTGAATCAGCCAGGGGTGAAGCCCCCTCCCACATTCCTCCCCACCCCATTCCTCTAGGTTGTCCCAGAGCACCAGCTTTGAGTGCCCTGCTTCATGGATCGAACTTACATTATCATCTATTTTACATATAGTAATATACATGTTTCAGCGCTATTCTCTCAAATCACCCCACCCTTACCTCCCACAGAGTCTAAAAATCTGTTCTTTACATCTGTGTCTCTTTTGCTGTCTTGCATGTAGGGTTATCGTTACCATCTTTCTAAATTCTACATATATGTGTTAATATACTGTATTGGTGTTTCTCTTTCTGACTGACTTCACTCTGAATAATAGGCTCCAGTTTCATTTACCTCATGAGAATGGATTCAAATGTGTTCTCTTTTTTATAGCTGAGTAATATTCCATTGTGTATATGTACCACAACTTCCTAATCCATTCATCTGCTGATGGACATCTAGGTTGCTTCCATGTCCTAGCTATTCTAAACAGTGCTGCAATGAACATTGGGGTACATGTGTTTCTTTCAATTCTGGTTTCCTCTGTGTGTATGCCCCTCAGTGGGATTGCTGGGTTGTACAGCAATTCTATTTCCAGTTTTTAAAGGAATCTCTGCACTGTTCTCCATAATGGTTGTACTAGTTTGCATTCCCACCAACAGTATAAGAGGGTTACAACAGCAGTTCTTGGGTGCAATTTCAAAAATGACAGAATGATCTCTGTTCATTTCCAAGGCAAACCATTCAAGATCACAGTAATCCAAGTCTATGCCCCAAACAATAATGCTGAAGAAACTGAAGTTGAGTGGTTTTATGAAGACCTACAAGACCTTCTAGAACTAACACCGAAAAAAGATATTCTTTTCATCAGAGGGGACGGGAATGAAAAAGTAGGAAGTCAAGAGATACATGGAATAACAGGCAAATTTGACCTTGGAGTACAAAATGAAGCAGGGCAAAAGCTAATAGAGTTTTGCCAAGAGAACACACTGGTCATAGCAAACACCCTCTTTTAACAACACAAGAGAATACTCTACACATGGACATCACCAGATGGTTGATACCGAAATCAGATTGATTATATTCCTGGCAGCCTAAGATGGAGAAGCTCTTTACAGTCAGCAAAAACCAGACTGGAAGCTGACTGTGGCTCAGATCATGAGCTCCTTATTGCCAAATTCAGACTTAAATTGAATAAAGTATGGAAGACCACTAGACCATTCAGTTCAGTTCAGTTCAGTTCAGTCGCTCAGTCATGTCTGACTCTCTGCGACCCCATGAATCGCAGCACACCAGGCCTCCCTGTCCATCACCAACTCCCGGAGTTCACTCAAACTCACGTCCATTGAGTCAGTGATGCCATCCAGCCATCTCATCCTCTGTTGTCCCCTTCTCCTCCTGCCCCCAATCCCTCCCAGCATCAGAGTCTTTTCCAATGAGTCAACTCTTCGCATGAGGTGGCCAAAGTACTGGAGTTTCAGCTTTAGCATCATTCCTACCATTCAGGGATGATCTAAATAAAATTCCTTAGAGTAATACAGTAGAAGTGATAAAGAGATTCAAGAGATTAGATTTGATAGACAGTGCCTGAAGAACTATGGGAGGAGGTTCATGACATTGTACAGGAGGCAGTGATCAAGACCATCCCCAAGGAAAACAAATGCAAAAAGGCAAAATGGTTGTCTGAGGAGGCCTTACAAATAGCTGAGAAAAGAAGAGGAGCAAAAGGAGAAAAGGAAAGATATACCCATTTGAATGCAAAGTTCCAAAGAATAGCAAGGAGAGATAAGAAAGCCTTCCTCAGCGATCAATGTAAAGAAATAGAGGAAAACAACAGAATGGAAAAGACTAGAGATCTCTTCAAGAAAATTAGAGATACCAAGGGAACATTTCATGCAAAGATGGGCTCAATAAAGGACAGAAATGGTATGGACCTAACAGAAGCAGAAGATATTAAGAAGAGGTGGCAAGAATACAGAGAAGAACTATACAAAAATGATCTTCATGACCCAGATAATCACGATGGTGTGATCACTCACCGAGAGCCAGACATCCTGGAATGTGAAGTCAAGTGGGCCTTAGGAAGCATCACAATGAACAAAGCTAGTGGAGGTGATGGAATTCCAGTTGAACTATTTCAAATCCTAAAAGATGATGCTGTGAAAGTGCTGCACTCAATATGCCAGCAAATTTGGAAAACTCAGCAGTGGCCACAGGACTGGAAAAGGTCAGTTTTCATTCCAATCCCAAAGAAAGGCAATGCCAAAAAATGCTCAAACTACCACACACTTGCACTCATCTCACACGCTAGTAAAATAATGCTCAAAATTCTCCAAGCCAGGCTCCACCAATACACGAATCATGAACTTCCAGATGTTCAAGCTAATTTTAGAAAAGGCAGAGGAACCAGAGATCAAATTGCCAACATTTGCTGGATCATTGAAAAAGCAAGAGAGTTCCAGAATAACATCTATTTCTACTTTATTGACTATGCCAAAGCCTTTGACTGTGTGGATCACAAGAAACTGCGGAAAATTCTTCAAGAGATGGGAATACCGGACCACCTGACCTGCCTCTTGAGAAACCTGTATGCAGGTCAGGAAGCAACAGTTAGAACTGGACATGGAACAACAGACTGGTTCCAAACAAGAAAAGGAGTATGTCAAGGCTGTATATTATCACCCTGCTTATTTACCTTATGTGCAGAGTACATCATGAGAAACGCTGGGCTGGAAGAAGCACAAGCTGGAATCAGGATTGCAGGGAGAAATATAAAAAATCTCAGATATGCAGATGACACCATACTTATGGCAGAAAGTGAAGAAGAACTAAAGAGCCTCTTGATGAAAGTGAAAGAGGAGAGTGAAAAAGTTGGCTTAAAGCTCAACATTCAGAAAACTAAGATCATGGCATCCAGTCCCATCACTTCATGGCAAATAGATGGGGGAATAGTGGAAACAGTGGCTGACTTTATTTTTGGGGGGACTCCAAAATCACTGCAGATAGTGACTGCAGCCATGAAATTAAAAGGGATGCTTACTACTTGGAAGGAAAGTTATGACCAACCTAGACAGCATATTAAAAAGCAAAGACATTGCTTTGATAACAAAGGTCTGTCTAGTCAAGGCTATGGTTTTTCCAGTAGTCATGTCTGGATATGAGAGTTGGACTGTAAAGAAAGCTGAGCGCTGAAGAATTGATGGTTTTGAACTGTGGTGTTGGAGAAGACTCTTGAGGGTCCCTTGGACTGCAAGGAGATCCAACCAGTCAATCCTAAAGGAAATCAGTCCTGAATATTCATTGGGAAGACTGATGCTGAAGCTGAAACTCCAATACTTCAGCCACCTGATGCAAAGAACTTACTCATTGAAAAAGACCCTAATGCTGGGAAAGATTGAAGGCAGGAGGAGAAGGGGGTGGCAGAAGATGAGATGATTGGATGACATCACCGACTCGATGGACATGAGTTTGAGTCAGCTCTGGAAGTTGGTGATGGACAGGGAAGCCTGGCGTGCTGCAGTCCATGGGGTCACAAAGAATTTGAGACAACTGAGTGACTAAACAACAAGGACACTGATACATCCTGATACAGAGAATAAGAAAGGTTATACCCTCCTGGGTCAGACCTCAGAATACTGCTTCTGAGAACATAGAGTAACTCTGAGTGGAAGCCTTTTCTACACATCTTCTTGATGCAGGGTCCCCTCTCCACTCTCCTTCCTCTCTCAGAGGTGCACAGAGAAGAAGCTTCCTATGGTGGGGGAGGGCCTTTTGTTTTTGGCTACAGCTGTGTTCAGGATCTTTGCTCTGGCATGTGGGATCTATAGCTGTGGTATGTGGGATCTAGTTTCCTGGCCAGGGATCAAACCCAGGCCCCCTGCGTTGGGAGCTTGGAGTCTTAGACACTGGACCCCAGGGGAGTCCCGGGGTACTTCAGAATTCTTGGTTATCTACTGTCTCTGGCACACCAGAAGCTGTGTTGGTGGTGATGTGGCAGGGCCCCAGGTGCTCCCCAGCACCTTCATTTCCTTTCAGACCAGTGAGGTTCAGTTTATTGGGCAAATCCAGCAACTGGAAGAAAGTGCATAAACTGAGGGAGCCATGTGACTAGAAGGCATATCGCGTTGATTTGCACGCAGAAATTTAGGAAGGGGAGACTTCAGGGCCATTTAAGATTTTCCACAAATTCTTTCAGAGGCTTCATCACTTAGACCAAACATACTACGGTGCACCCACAGATCAATTAAATGTAAAATTTTCTGTAAAAGTACTGAAAGTATTTTTGTAATTTTGCTTTTAAAATGATTTGCTTATGAATACTGTGTTGCATTTACAGTTGCTTTTGTCTTCTTATCATGTGCCTACTCAAGAATTCTTATAAAAGAATCTAATTCATTAATTATTCTTATATGTAATGAAATTTTTTATGAATAATAAATTGAGTAATTAATGAAGTTGACATAATGTCACATTTTGCAGGCAGTTAACTAAATGTTTGTTAATTTCAGTTTGCTTTTGTGTAGCTTGGAGCCAATTATTTTTTTCTCCCATTGCCCCCTGGAAAGCTTGTGGGCCTCAAGCACTGGGCTTTTTGGGTCTAACGGGTCAAACAGCCCTGCATGATTTGACTCTGATGTTTGGCCGGAATAAAGATTTAAAGATTATAGGATTACTGTTTCAAACATTAAAAGTCTGTCATGTCAAAGAGGAAAAAGACCAATTCTGTGGTATGCCACTGTCCTGGAGCGGAAAATTCTCCAGAATGTCATATCAAAGAGGCTGTCCTGGAAGATGTATGACCTGGAAGCATCCAGTGGGAGCTGGAGGGATCTTTCATGAGGCTGGGAGATTGGAGAGAGTTCAGAGTCAGAAAATCAGAGCTTGAGTCCCGGGGTCAGTCGTTACTTATGAGACTGGGAGCTAGTCACTTAATTTTTATATTTCTGTTTCCTCATCTATAAAATGGAGACATGTCCCTGCTTCCCTTATCACACAGGATTACTGAAGACCAGAGTGAGATCATTTCAAACTCAAGATGATAGGTTCTATACAAATGTTAATCCCCATTCAACTGTTAGAGTCATCCTATTCTAGGATATTAGTGGAATGCCTAGTAGATATACATAGAGTCAAAGCTCTAAAAGACAACCTAAGATGGACTTGGAGTTTTAGAAATAAAGGATTAGAAGAACAGATTTAGAGCTGAAAGAGATTGGACCTTGAGTCCTAAGCTCTTATTTTATACATAGAGAAATGATGTGCAATGTAATTGACTGAAAAAATGATTTCTATGTATTTATACTTTGTCTTACTTCATGAAGGATTTCAAGTGGATTGTAAGGATAGGTACAATGGAATAGGGAAATCTCAAATAAAAGTGAGGGTATGATGGGGAATGAGTTAAAGTATAATGGCCAAGTAAAAGGGGGAGTGGAGTTACAGTGACAATATATAACTTTTATAGGGTCAATTAAAAATGAACAATAACTTTGGCTGTGAGCTTCCTGACTATCCAAAGCAAAAGCGGAAACCCGGCTAGTGATAGAACCAGTGTCAGAACCTAGTCTTAGGTCAGTTTGCTTTTTGTTCCATTTTAAAATTTCTTTTTATTGAAATTGAAGTTTTTTGGTCTTAAATTTTATTTTTAATTGAAGGATAATTTCTTCAATGCTGTATTGGTTTCTGCTATACAACACATGACTCAGTATAAGTATACATGTATCCCCTCCCTCGTGAGCTTCCCTCCCCTGCCCCATCCCATCCCAGTCCTCTAGTCGTCACAGAGCACCGAGCTGAGCTCCCTGTGCTGTATAGCAGCTTCCTGCTAGCTAGCTATTTTACACACGCTGGTGTTATAGGTCAGTGCTACCATCTCAGTTCGTTCCATGCTGTCCTTCCCCCGCCACGCCCACAAGTCTGTTCTTAACGTCGTGTCTCTAGTACTGGCCTGCAGATAGGTCCGTTAGTACCATTCTTCTAGATTAAGACTTCTTTTGTTCTTAGCATTCTTTTTCTTCCTCTTCATTGGTTCAGTTTGTGGGGCTCGCCTTTGTGAGGAGAGTGGGAGCTGCTGCACGGCCCCAGTTGACTGGGGAAGGTTTGCTTAGATGCCTGGGTGATGACTGCTTTTCCAATCAGCTTGGTCTCTACTGCCTCCTCCACCTTGACCCTTCTGGGAAAATTGAATCAACATCTCATGCTATCTCATGATGAGCTGTTTGTTCCTTATGTTTACTATGCTGTGTCAAGATCTGTCATCTTTCTTGAATTCTCTGTTGTCAAAAGTCCTTGAAATGTATTATCCATCTCTATTGCTTTACAAATAAGGAAACTGAGGTCCAGAGCTCTTAAGCTACTTGCCCAAGGCCACACAGCAACAAATGACCTTTATTGAGCACCTGCATATGTCCTTATTGTTCTTACTACAAATCTTGATTACTAAATATTATCATCTCTTTTTACAGTTGAGGAAAATGAGGCATCAAAACGTGAAGTGCTTTCTCCAGGGTCACAAGAAGAGTTAAGTGAACGAACTGGGACTTGAATCCAGTCTGTCTAGGTCCAAAGTCTCTTTCTTTCCACAACCTTCCATCCAGGGCTGCTTCTTCAGATGGTGACAGAGCTCTATTGGATCCAGTTCTCTGGGCTCTGAGTCTAGTGCTCTTCCCACTACACTTTAAAGACAGTCTTGGGGCCCAGCTCCCTTGGGCAGGAGAGGTGTGCAAGACTCATCCCAGAGTTTGGAAACGTCCACACTGAGCTTGACCACCACGTCTGGCCCTGCTTTTGGGGACTTTTTTTTTTTTTTTTTTGGCCAGTGGAGTCGGTCTCTATAGATATTTGTGATTTTCAAATGGATCCTTTGGTTGTCAAACAAATAGTTTATATCTGTGGTTCTCAGCCATGCTATTAAGATGTACTGTGTGGGGAAATGAGTCTTCATGTGCCAGGATTTTATGGTAAAGTAACCTGGGGCTGGTGCACCTGGGAGTTTCAGCTGGGACCTCTCCCAGAACTCATTGACAGGAATAGGGTGTACAGCGCATTCTGCATGGAGGCCATTGGAGCTAACTGGCCTCAATCCTATCTCTGCATCAAGCAGTAAACTTTTTGTTATATTTAAACAGTATTTATTTACTTATGAAGTTATACACCACCATGTTCCACAAATAATATGAAGTAATTCAACTTCTCAGAGAAGGCAATGGCACCCCACTTCAGTACTCTTGCCTGGAAAATCCCATGGACGGAGGAGCCTGGTGGGCTGCAGTCCATGGGGTTGCACAGAGTCGGACATGACTGAAGTGACTTAGCAGCAGCAATTCAACTTCTATGATATTTATTATAGAATGTCTTTCCATTCCATAGAACCAATCAGATAGTTCTATGAACTATATGCTATTTATATTATTTTACATTTAATGTATTTCAGCAGGTTCTGTTTAGTTCTAACAATATGTCTCTGAGACCAGCATTAACAGCCCATTTTTATAGCTAAGCAGTAAACTTTAATAAGCATATCCTGCCACACTATGTAAAGAACTCTGCACTTTTTATTCTTATTTAACAAAAGACAGAGTTGTGATGTCAACCAGCTTAATGTCTAACAGAGAGAGGAGAGCTGTGTTAAAAGAACAACACACACACACACACACACACACACATACACACACAAGCATATCAACGATTGACAGCTAACCTGGTGGCTTGGATTTTTATTGACACTTGATATCATGCAAGTTGAAGGGATAATCATCTTGTCGTCCAGTCCACCATGGAGTCCCATTCAATGAATAACAGATGAGCAAATAACAATTATAAACAAATTAAAGCATTCTCGCTATCTCTTCTGAAAATGCCATAGCAGAGCATCTTAAAGATTCTATCTTTTTCTATCTCCAAGTATCTCCCTAACACAGCAGGTGCTCCAAAGTCTTTCTTCTCTCCCATAAAAGCTGCTTCCCAAATCTTTACTCAACTGAACTCACATGTACTCAGTTATCTCTTCACTCTCTCTTCTTTGCTCAGCTCTTCATTATGTGGGTCACTCAATGAACTCCGGGAGTTGGTGATGGACGGGGAGGCCTGGTGTGCTGTGATTCATGGGGTCACAAAGAGTCGGACACGACTGAGTGACTGAACTGAACTGAACTGATAGCCGTTTTGGTGATTTTAATTTTCCTTCTCCCCCATTATCTTGGTTCCACACAATACAGAAAGATCTAGGAGCTGATCTGGAAGTTAACTTCCTCTTTATATAGGGATGGGAGTCATCTGGGGAAGACCTTGGCTACTCAGGCATGTTTTGGTCCCCTGTCAAATCAACTTTAAGTGCATCCATTGTGTTAAATTTAAAATCTCAAAGTTTTACCACCTTATGCTCCAATATATGGGTTCCTCTCCTCCTGTCACTTGGTGTGTATCTAGAAAAATTGAAAAAGTACATCTAAACATTATTCTAAAAACTATATTAATAAAGGCCCAGTTATATCCAAAATATATATAGTATATTCTGAAATAAAAAGTCAGTGGTTGGCATTTTCTATTGTCTTGGATTGTTGATGCTAATGTTTTCCTCTCATTGACTGTGGTTTTGGGGAAAAGTGTGGGTGGGGTGTGTGTGTGTGTGTAAGAGAGAAATAGTTCATTGAAATCTTTAGTAAGAGAATGAAAGACGGTCACAAGATTGCTAAAGAATGATTCTAGAGAAGCAGGGACAGGGTGGAGAGGAAAAGTACCAATAGCTTTTGGAGGGCTAGAAAACTAAGTATGTTTTTATTTTGAAGGTGAAATGTTCAGTGTATCAAAATTCAGGATTTTGACAAGTCTAAAATTTGTATTTAATTCTCAAATCTTTGGCCTTTCATTTATCTTTTTCTTGTTTTTATTTTTTTAAATTTTTATTAGTGTATAGTTGATTTAAAATGTTAAGTTAGGGAATTCTTCTCAATGTCCTATAATGACCTTTATGTCTTTTTAATTGAAATCCTTATTAAACCCATTGTAGTTGACTTTGCTAATGAACACCATCATCTTTAAAAAAATTTTTTTTCCTTTTTTTTAAATTACGAAAGTATGAAAACACATTTACAGAAGACTTGGAAAATAAGGAGATCCAACCAGTCTATTCTAAAGGAGATCAGCCCTGGGTTTCTTTGGAAGGAATGATGCTAAAGCTGAAACTCCAGTACTTTGGCCACCTCATGCGAAGAGTTGACTCATTGGAAAAGACTCTGATGCTGGGACGGATTGGGGGCAGGAGGAGAAGGGGACAACAGAGGATGAGATGGCTGGATGGCATCACCGACTCGATGGATGTGAGTTTGAGTGAACTCTGGGAGTTGGTGATGGACAGGGAGGCCTGGCGTGCTGCGATTCATGGGATCGCAAAGAGTTGGACACGACTGAGCGACTGAACTGGCTGACTGGAAAATAAAGAACAAGGTTACATATAGCTCCACTATATATTACAATTATTTTTTATCTAGATAAATTAAGATTTTTTTAGTTGGAGTTTCAGTATCAAGCTCTCAAAAATAATAGGATGAATATACAGAGAAGTAAAAAGATGTAATAGATCTGAAAAGCACCATGAACCAATTTAACATAATTGGATGTGAGAGTTGGACTGTGAAGAAAGCTGAGTGCTGAAGAATTGATGCTTTTGGACTGTGGTGCTGGAGAAGACTCTTGAGAGTCCCTTGGACTGCAAGGAGATCCAACAAGTCCATCCTAAAGGAGACCAGTCCTGGGTGTTCATTGGAAGGACTGATGCTGAGGCTGAAACTCCAGTACTTTGGCCACCTCATGCGAAGAGTTGACTCATTGGAAAAGACCCTGATGCTGGGAGGAATTGGGGGCAGAAGGAGAAGGGGACGACAGAAGATGAGATGGCTGGATGGCATCACTGATTCGATGGACTTGAGTTTGGGTGAACTCTGGGAGTTGGTGATGGACAGGGAGGCCTGGTGTGCTGTGATTCATGGGGTCACAAACAGTTGGACATGACTGAGTGACTGACTGAACTGAACTGAACTGAAGATGTATACAATTATCACAACAGTGACACAGTGATACAAATCCTGTTCAGGTTCCCATAGACTATAAACTAGGAGACACTGGAACACATCCAGGGGCAATAAACAAGAATGAGCACTGCCATCTTATTGGTAGTCTCACTGTTGCTAGTGATGAATAGTTAAGTATTGATTTTGTGCTGAAGGTTTCTGTTTTGATTAATTTTTTACTATAAAATATTTAAATCCTATTTCTATTTTTTGTTTTCTTTCCTTTCTTCGTATTTTCTTTAGTGGTTTCAGTAGCAGATACAAAAGGTGTTTGACAATGAAAGTTGGACAGTAGATTTCACTCATACCAAAAAAGGTTTGTAAATGACCAGAATCAGAATTTTATTCCCAAGCCCTTCACAACCCATATTTCCTAACATGGTTAAAATCATTTGAAACGAATCAGGATCTGACAGCTTAGGTTCATGCTATTTGGTCCTGACAGTCTGGTGCCTGCGGTTTTAGGCCACACTCACATGAGGCTTCTGGAGAGTACAACAAAGATTTAGAGAAAGATAAGAGTATATTTAATACACCTGCTGAGAAATGCTGATTGGTGGTAAAGATGCGTGAAAGAGAGCTCTTATGTCACACTTCTGACTTTCAGAAGGACAAGGCTGAAGGTTATAGATATTGTTCTCTCTCAGTGTCTCTTTTTTTAAATAGTAACACTCTAAAAAAAAAAATGGGAGAAATGGACAAAAGTTAAAATCTCCCTTTGGAGGCTGATGAAAATTGTCAGATTAGATGGGCTCTTTGGGAATCATTACTTCTTATAATGCTCTGCATATACCCAGAGAACACAGAAAATCACATGTCAAGGTCACTCTGCTCAGCAGAAAATCTCCTTAATGCCACATAACAATGAGTGAAATGAATGCAAATAAAGCTTTGCCCACCAGTCCACCTCATTAGGACTGTGTGCGTTCCAGCTCAACTTTTCCTACTGTTTCTTCTAGTATGGAGCCTGAGTTCAAAGGTCCCAGTGCTTTTGACAGTGATGGTGATGGTTGATACTTTTCTGCTGAAATTCTGTCCACTTAAGCATCCAAGCATCCTGGGGTCCCCCAGGTTAAAGCCCAACCTGCCCTCCTCTGGGCCCCCAGAAGGCAGACTACCTTAGCCCTTGGGAATCCCAGAAGCCTGCTGTACTTAGAAAACTAACAGTGATGGCTCTGCTTTTTCAGTCAGAAACCTTGCCTTGGGACTTGCCTGGTGGTCTGGTGGTCTGCTGTCTAATGCAGGAGACACAGGTTTGACCCCTGGTTGGGGAACTAAGATTCCACATGCTGTGGAGCAGCTAAGCATGAGTGCCGCAAGTACTGAGCCCATGTGCCACAACTAGAGAGAAGCCGTAACGAAAGATTCCACAGCAAAGATCCCATGTGCTACAGCTAAGACCTCATGCAGCCAAATAAATGAATAAAATCTTCAGAAAACAAATTCCATCTCGATCTTCAGAATGATCATGTCCCCTAGTTATGGTTTGGAAAGATAAGCAGGCTTGCAGCCAAGTTTGAAGAAAAATGCTATGCTATGCTATGCTAAGTCATTTCAGTCGTGTTCGACTCTGTGCAACCCCATAGATGGCAGCCCACCAGGCTCTGCGGTCCCTGGGATTCTCCAGGCAAGAACACTGGAGTGGGTTGCCATTTCCTTTTCCAGTGCATGAAAGTGAAAAGTGAAAGTGAAGTCGCTCAGTCGTGTCCGACCCTCAGCGACCCCATGGACTGCAGCCTTCTAGGCTTCTGGCCCCACTTCACTGCAAATTAGTGAGTGATTGGAGTGGCTCTAGGAAATAAACCAGACAAAGTCTTACCAAATAAAGCCATTCAGCTCTCCCAGGTTATTTCACTTGCTACTCTCGTGGGAAAGAAAGGGAACCTACACTCCTTAGGTGGTTACTTTGTGCCTGATGCTGTGCTAGAGGCTTTCTGTACATGTTTTAACCCAGAGCACAGTCCGGTCAGATGGGTATTGTGGGTTATCATTGTCCCCTTGTAGAATGAAGAAACTGAGAGTCAGAGAAGCTGTCACGTGGTCGGGAACTTACAAGTAGTGGAGGTAAAATTCTAACCATCTCATGATGTTCTTTCTGAAAAAAAAAAAAAAAAGTAAAAATTGCCGTATATACCGTTGGTCACTTCTACACTGCTTGGTGTAGATGAGTGCTGTCTGATGAGTTAGCCGGGAATGAACTCTTCAGGTATTTACAATGTGTAGAAGGGATTTATGCCGCTGATAAGGCAGTAGGAGCCAGTCGTGGTTTATGTACCACCAATGGGAAATTTTAAAACATTGTAACAGTTGTGGTTTTAATACGTATTAGGAAAAAATTAACCAGGATATCAGCTTGTGATTTCACAGATATTACATTTAGACAAGTAAAATAAATAAATAAGCCCTTTTAGGGAAACACATGAAATAGATAACAGTGGTTCACAGATATTCCAAAAATCGTGACAGTAGTGTGCGACTGACAGTGTTTGAGGAGTATCATGATTAGGAATGGACAGATAATATGAATGTCCTCTCAACTCTGAGAGGCAGTGAGTTTAAGCAGGCTGTGGTCACTTCTCAGTGACCCAGAGACTGTGTTCAACAGATTAGAATCCCTAACTATGCTGTCTCTGACACCCAGCCCACTCGTGGGGCACTGAGTTCCACTCTCACCTCGGATGAAATCAGGAATTCAAAATAATTTGAGTCTCAGCCTTCTCAAAATCTAATAAAGCAGATCAAGGTAATGCAACAAAAGCAAAAGAAAAAGATTTTTAGCTGGTTTAACTCTGGAGATTCTGAGGATCACAGTTATGAACATCTATGTAAACGGCAACTCTTTGCCAAGAAACTCTACCTCTGTTTACCTTCGGATCCATTTGAGGTAGTGGCAGCCACTAGGGCAATTATTTGAACCTGGATTCCAGACTCAGCTCTATGACGAGTCAGGTGTATGACCTTGGAGGCCTCGTTCTGGAAGACGCTTTCCTTCTCTAGCGCTCCAGTGAACAACAAACCACAGGTGGCAAGTTCTCCGGCACCTGCACAGCGGGTGGCTGACAAGGAAGAACAGATGCGTTGTGTTTTTCTGGGGAACACCTGCTGGCTTTAAGGGTCCAGGGGCTCAGCACAGGCAGGGGTCTGCTCAGGTTCCTCGGCTCAGTCAAGAAGGTGTAGGTGGCGGCAGGGCCAAGGGAGCCTAGGGATTCGGGTCTGATTTGAGTTGACAGCTGCAGTAAAGCCAAGATGGCAAACGGCAGAGTCCTGGACACAGAGACCCTCCAGAGTCCACATCAGCAGGAGGCCTGTCCTGCTTGCTTCTCAGGAGAAGTCTATGGGAGGGAGTGAATGGTGTCTAGACCCTGCTCTGCTCTGAATGGCTCTCTGACTGTGGGACTATGGCAGGCGGCCTCATTCATTCTTTCTCTGGTTTTGTCTCTTGCTTGAAAGCTCAGTTACATGGACTCAGAGTAAATTACTTACTAGTCATGTGACCTTAGGCAAGTGTGACCTTACCTTCTAGCTTCAGTCTCCTTAGCTGTAAAATGAAGATAATAGCAGTACCTCCTTATAGGCTTGCTGTGATGATTAAATGAGATAATACAGATAAAGCCCAGTGACTGGCTCAATCAGTGTTAATTATTGATTATTAAGTGATAATACTTAGGTGGGATTAAGTCATCCCACTTCCCAGTGACATGGACTTATTTAAAGTTTTTTAAGAAAATAAGTCTAGTTTTGGTTGAGCTGGGTCTTCATTGCTGTGCAATGGCTTTCTCTAGTTATGAAGAGTGAGGGCTTCTCATTGCAGGGGCTTCTCTTGTTGCGGAGCACGGGCTCTAGGTTTACGGGCTTTAGTAGCTGTGGTACACGGGCTTAGTTGCTCTGCGGCATATGGAATCTTCCTGGACCAGGGATCGAACCTGTGTCCCCTGCACTGGCAGGCAGACTCCCATCCCCTGTACCACCAGGGAAGCCCCCATTATTTGAATTTAATCACAAGTTAATTTGAGTCCAAGTCCTTGCTCATAATTCTCAAATATTGAGGGAAATTATGATTATTATACTATGTCAAGGCACTCCCCACCTTCCCCTCCTCTGCACCTTCTCACTAGCTCAGGAGTGGACAAGGTCTCCAGGGCTCTGGGCCCTGCCTTGTCTCTTGGAGGACAAAGGCCAGCCCTGACTGAAGACTGACTCCCCCTGCATTCCCACATACAAATTGGCCTGCAGGCCCCTTCTTGTTGCCTGCCTGACTCTCCAGGGAACACGGAGGATTATCCATAGTGTCAGCTCTGACTGTAGTGCCTGAGGACATGGATCTATTTTTAGTTTCTCCTCCTTAAGGTCTGACTGCAAAGGTCGTGCCTATGTTTTTTGCCTATGTCAATTTCTGAATAAACAGGGTGAGGAACTCATTTCATTGGGCCCAAGCAACGTCAAGCTGTGGGATCCCCCTCCCACCTTGGAATGTCATTTTGCTGGTGACCTGTAAGGAAGGTGCTTTGTAAACCCCTAAGCAGTTTCTGGGAGTTCTTATGAAGGAGATGAGGGACTGTGTCCAAGGCTGCCCTGGAGAAGATGTTCAGGTAACATCAGAGGGCTGAACTAGGACTCCACTAGGGAGTACAGGGAGAGTTTTTGTATTCCATGTTTTCTACTCATCTGAGTGAGCAGGGATGGAGAGATGCCTTGACAATGAGCTTCCCTCTTGCGTGTGTTTAAACAGCGACTGGAGTGCTGTGGGAGAAGGACTCTGAATGAAATGGGCTGAGGGTCCCTCCAAGGCTAATATCCAGCGTTTCTGGAGTGGGTGGTGTGGAGACGATTCTGCAGGCTGGGACTGGGTACTGAACCAAGTGGACACCAAAAAACAGGGGCATGAACCTTGAAAATAAACCTATCTCTGGCTACATTTTCCAGGGAATGAGTTTGTTTATCTCCCTATGTCTTTTTTTATTTTTAAATAGTTATTGGTTTATTTAGATTTAAAAAATGTCTTCCTAAGTCAATTTTGGTAATCTTTTTCTTTTTTATTTATTTTTTTAAATTTTATTTTATTTTTAAACTTTACAATATTGTATTAGTTTTGCCAAATATCGAAATGAATCTGGTAATCTTTTTCTTAACGTTTCATTTTAAAATATATTGGCAGTATGCAAGGATTCCCTTTTCTTCATATCCTCACCAACCTTGTTATTTCTTGGCTTTTTGATAATAGTTGTCCTAACAGGTGGAGAAGGCAATGGCACCCCACTCCAGTACTCTTGCCTGGAGAATCCCATGGACGGAGGAGGCTGGTGGGCTGCAGTCCATGGGGTCGCTAAGAGTCGGACACGATTGAACGACTTCATTTTCACTTTTCACTTTCATGCATTGGAGAAGGAAATGGCAACCCACTCCGGTGTTCTTGCCTGGAGAATCCCAGGGATGGCAGAGCCTGGTGGGCTGCCGTCTATGGGGTCGCACAGAGTGGGACACAACTAAAGCGACTCAGCAGCAGTAGCGGTCCTAACAGGTGTGAGGTGTGGCTTTGATTCACATTTCACCAATGGCTGGTGATGTTGAGTGTCTTTTCAGATACTCATTGGCTGTCTTCTTTGGAGAGATGTCTATTCAGATCTTCTGCCATCTTTGAAAATTTGTTTTTAATTGGAAGATGATTGCTTTAAAATACGTTGTGCTGGTTTCTGCCATATAGCAACATGAATCAGCCATAGGTATACGTATGGCACCTCCCTCTTGAGCCTCCTCCAACCTCCCACCCCATCCCACCCCTTGGGTTGTCACAGACACCTTCTGCCAGTTTTTCATCAGTTTTTCATCAGTTTTTCTTGGATATTTAGTTGTATGAGTTCTGTCTATATTTTGGATATTAGCCCCTGTCAGATATATGACTTGCAGATATTTTCTCTTTCTTGGGTTATCACGTCATTTTTGTTTACGGTTTCCTTGCGGGGCAGTCCCTGTGTGCTCAGTTGCTTCAGTCATATCCGACTCTTTGCAACTCATGGACTGTAGCCCCCCAGGCACCTCTGTCCACGGGGATTCTCCAGGCAAGATACTGGAGTGGGTTGCCATGCTCTCCTCCAGGGCATCTTCCTGACCCAGGAATTGAACCTCCTGCATTGCAGATTCATCCTTTACCCCCAAGCCACCTGGGAAGCCCATGCAGTTCCTATGTCTTTCTTAATCAGAGAATTTCATTTGTCTGCTATAATGACTAAATTGAATAGGATTAAAAAATATTTTTCATTCCTTCTCAAATTTCAGTAATAATTATTCTAGATTCATCTTGCCGGATCTTATCCAGTCAGACGCCTTTTGGCACATGAGCAAGCTGAGGTGTGGTGGTTAAGTGCCTTGCCTAAGTTGTACAGGAGGTGGGTGGCAGAGCCTAGACTTGAACCTTCCGGTTCCTGGTCCAGTGCCTTCTCTGGTAAAGAGACGCTCCTGCTGTGAGCATTGGGAAAGCTCTCTACCAGGGCTATCAGCTGAGCAGGATGATGCAGAAGCCCAGAAGTCCGCCTCCTGTAGGTTTGAGTGCTTGCTCTCCTGTAAAGGCTTGTACCTGCTAAATGCTCATTGGATGTTCCTTGACTTGAACAAAGCTATTGCTTCAGTGCTGGCTCCTAGTTAGTGCTCTGTATGGTTATTGAATGAACGCAGCAGTTTTCAAAGGCTTCAGGGAACTGACTGCAAAGTTCAGGATGCATGAAAAGACCCATAGCTTGCTCTCCTGATGTCCTCTACTCTTGCATTTGTGTGTAGTTTCAACCCTGGGATGGCTGCATTTATTTCGTACATATCCGGTTGTCCATTTCACACTTATCTATTCTATTCCAAATCTATTTGCCAAATCATTTTTTAGGAACACTTTGGTATTTAATTTTCTATTATTTTCTAATATCAAAGAGTGAAAATACTCTCCTTTGTTACTATTTTTTGAGTTCCTGAACATTCTCCTGCTTTTACTTCCATACTGGGCTTGAATGAAGATGAATCCTTCTGAGGCTCCTGCCTCCAAACAAGGTATTGAGCCCGACAGGAGCCGCAGGTCATCTGGGTTGAGTCATTAGGAGGCAACAAGCCGCTCCCTCCTGCCACAGCAGCGTTCCAGGTGTGGGAGCATCCAGTCTCCTTCTGTGATTAACCGACGGCAGCTTAGCTGTGGTCAGCAGAGCTTCCAGTCCGAGGGGTGGCTGGACTCCAAATCCAGCTCCTTGGAATTCCTAATTGGGCTCCACCTGTCAGGAGGTAATGAAAAGATAGACTTATTGGTAGTTTTTAAGTGCAACCTTGTACTTTTTGATAACTACTTAGTAGTATACTAGAGCTCTTTCACTTTGCAGCCCAGTCTCAGGCAGCTTATAAAAGGTATCTAGAACTTTACTGTGATCTTATTCCTTATTTACTGCTGAGTGGCCCTCTGGTTTTGTCTATGAATCACTGAGTGTGTGTTCAGGGTGGGGCAGGGGCATGTTCCCATGATTGTGCTAAGTGTGAGCTGCAGCCACTGGGCTCCCAGGGACACCATTCAAGCCAGAGACAAGAACCTAGTGTTCTAGGCAGAAACTCTGTAGACGGGAGAATTGCCCATTATCTTTTCTTTCCACTCAGCATAGCTGATGTTCTCTTACTTTTTATGGGTGAAACTTTAAACTAGAAATAATAAGGAAATGCAGACTGTTCATATGATTGGTGGCAATCATAACTAATATTTGTTAGGGATACTTTGTGCCAACTATTATGCAAGCCCTTTTGTATGTATTATTCCTAATTCTGGAATCCTACAAGGCCTGTTTTATTTTCTTGTTATTATCTACAAGGAAACTGAGGTACGAGGGTGTTAAATAAACTTGTCCATGGCTTTCAATAGCATAAAGTCAGTATTAGAACTCAAGTTTTTTGGATTCTAAGCACATTCATGTTAAGCCAGGCTTTTCTCAGTGCTGATTAAAAGTACTGCAAATTAAACTTAATAAATGTCTGGATCACATGTTGGTAGATTACTCAGTAGAGCACCTAGCATGGTTCCTTCCAACTTCCCATTAAAATAACAATTAATGGTTTCACGGCATCTGTTGTATCTTTATACAACTTCAAGAAAGCACCTAGACAACAAAGAAAAGGGTAAATAATTAAAACTCATGTAGACAGTTTTTAGTATGATTTGAATCTGCTATGGGGAGTATTGTATGTGGTTGATATTCTATCAATTATTGGGAAGGAAGTCTATTCAACTAAAAATGTTCTCTTACCCCAACACAAGGCAGTCAAGTTTTTATATTGAAAACATTCAGCTGAAAGGTACTTCTGACAAGTTTTTCTTCAGATTTCTAAGTAATTCTGATTGTTTGCTTCAAGCATCACAGGCATTGTAATTAAGTGGTGCTATTTCTCAGAAAGCCCAGCCCTTATCTTAACCATCCAGTCCGTTCTAACAGGTCTAGTGTGGGTTTAGCTAGAACAGGCTTTGCTAAATCCTGCTTGACATGAAGCAGCTTCTGAAAGTGTGGATTTCCAAAAATTGTAGGAACAGGGAAGTTGGGTTGACAAAAACCATTTGTGGACTGCCTTTGCTTCAACTCCTATAAAAGCTCAGGGCTGCTTGCCTAAGAAGGAGAAGGGACAAGGGGAGAAGACCTTTTGCTGTTTCCCTACCTCAGAAGCCTCAGGGCCATGCTAACAAAATGATTCTCAATTTCACTGTAAAAATCGACAAATGAGAACATTCATGAACTTAAAAAAATAGTAACAAAGGGGAGTATTTTCACTCTTTGATATTAGAAAATAATAGGAAATTAAATAGAAAAGAGTGTTGCTAAAAAAAAAGATTTGGCAAATAGATTTGGAATAGAATGGATAGTTTGAAATGGACAAAAGGATATATATGAAATAAAAACATGACAGAAAAATACTGGTGAAGCAAGTATAGGGGAGCAAAATCTGCCACCCCAGAATATCACTTTGGCATGAGGATTATTTTTAGATGAAAACAATCAAGGTCTAAAAGACTCAGAAAGAACCTTTAACTTTCCCCCAAACTGCCTGAAAGAATGTAGATAGAGGACCTGTCCAGGAAGGGAGCTGTCACCGTTTTGATGACTATGTAGGTATTGGGGTGTGGACATGGAAGAGCCTAGCAAAATCCGTTTGTTGAAATTCTTTTCTGTGTTCCATTGTCTCCACATGGCCCAGAAAGTATTCATTTACCAAAGATTTGCTCTTCTATCTCTGTGTAAAGTGCTTTCCTTCTCTTTGAAGTCCCAAACCACATCCTCAACATCCTTCGTCTTTAGCTGAAAACGGTATTTCAGGTGAGGGTTTGGGCCATTTTGGTGAGTTACTCAGTTCTCCTTGGTCTCTCCCATGTATACACATTATTAAACTTTTGTTTGGTTTTCTCCAGTTAATCTGCCTCATGTCAATTTAATTCTTAGACCAGCCAAAAGGATTTAGGAGCATAGAGGAAAATTTCTTCCTCCGCAAGAGAGGGAAAGATTATTTAATAAATAGTGCCAGAACAATAGATTAGGTATATGGAAAAAATCAAATTTTATCCTTAATTCACTCTATTTCCTAATGGTTTAAATAATTCATTTTAAAAAATGAAAGTGAAATAAATTTTTAGAAAATTTTAGAAAGCCTTGTATAAATGAAAAAAGCAGTGGATAAACTTGAAAATATTGATAGATATGTCTGCATTAAAAGGTGAAAATATATCTTACTCATTTGACTTCTAGGAATATCCAGGTAGATTAATAAGTATTAAAAATGCTTTGCTTTGCAAAGTGGGATAATTTAAAAATACTTGGAGTCACTGGTTTTTGTTGTTCAGTTGCTAAGTGGGGTCTGATTCTTTTGCGACCCCATGGACTGTAGCCTGCCAGGCTCCTCCATCCATGGGATTTCCCAGGGAAGAATACTGGAGTAAGCTGCCATGTCCTTCTCCAGGGGATCTTCCCAATTCAGGAATAGAACTCTTGCATTGGGAGGCAGATTCTCTACCACTGAGCTACCAATCTAGTATTTAAAATATTTGCTACTTGAGGAACACAGAAATGCTTTGGCATAGATTCTCAGGACTTGGAATAGTAGTAAAACTAAAGGGTCTCCAGGTTGGTTGGTTTGTTTTTCCTTTGATCACACAGCAGGTGTGGTCTTAGATTCCGGATAAGGGATCAAACCCATGCTGATTGCACTGGAAGTGCAGAATCTTAACCACTGGACCACTTGGGAAGTCCCTGTCTCTGGGTTTTTGGAGAAGTTTTAAGGTTATGGATGGAGTCATTCCAAGTGGAGACAGAGAAGAGTCATAGGACCAGGGAAAGGGCTGGGGTAAATTGTGTTTTCCTTGGAAAAATGGCATGGCCTTGGAATAGGCAAATCTGGGCTGAATCTTGACTTCTCATTCACTAATGGACATCTCTGAGAAAGTTACTTCTGTTCTGTTCAAAGAAAATACTAACTGTGCCTAGCCTGGTTGGGTTGTTCTTAGGATTTTCTATTACCCACAAGGAAGTGGATAAAGTGTCCTATGATAGTTCCCTTCTCTTTTCTTGCCTTTCTTTCTTGGACTATTTGTTAGCCATTCAGCCGTAACTCCCTAGCCTAATTTTCTTATTCAACAACCTTATACTGAAAGCTTTCTCTGGACAGTACTTGCCTTCTGGAAGGTACAGGGATTACAAACAAGAAAAAGTCAAGGTGGTTCACAGTATCTGGAGACCTGGATACAAGAACTATGTACCAAAACAAGGCATTATTATTGTTGTTGTTTAGTTGCTAAGTCATGTCAGATTCTTTTGTGACCCCATGGACTATAGCCCTGCCAGGCTCCTCTGTCCATGGAATTCCCCAGGTAAGAATACTGGAGTGGGTTGCCATTTCCTTCTCCAGGGGATCTTTCCAGCCTAGGGATCAAGCCTGTGTCTCCTGCATTGGCAGGTGGATTCTTTACCACTGAGCCACCAGGGAAGCCCAAATAAGGCATTAAGAGAGGCTTATACAATTCTTCGGGAGCTCTGAGAAGGCAGTGCCTGAAGAAGCTGGGAAAACAATTTAGGAAATGTTATCAGAATTTTGTACTAAAGTGGTAATCCTCACCTCTACCTCCGCACCTCTTATTCCCCTTAGAGGCTTGAAAGTAACAATGAAAACCCAAAGTAAGGTGTTCAGCGAGAAGGACTACAGCATGTTAATGTTGTTGGTGCTGCTCCAAATTCTTAACACCCCTCCCCTTGCCCCCATCAAAGAATGTGTCTTCTACATTCTTGAGCAAATTGATGCACCCATCAAATCTTCCCCAGTGTGTCTTGGGAGGACACTACTTCAGCTTTACCCATGGATGAGGAAGGAATATGGTTCTGACCTCACACAAATAAGAGTCTAAGTGGCATTTCTCTCTTTCTTTCCTTTTTTCTTTTTCTTTTTGATGGAGGTGCCAGAGCCTCATTAAGTGGCATTTTTAAATATAGTGGTGGTAGGGCTGTGGCCATAGAAGGATCAAGAAGAATAAATTCACTATCTCCAAAGTGATCCATAGGGAAGTAGAGTAAGGAAGGTAAGCGGAAACACGGGGCTGGTGACCTGGAGGAATGACCCCTGTTGGGAAGCCTGAGCTGCACAGTGGCTGTCTGCTGTTAACAAGTGGCCCTTCATACTCTGGAATGGATTGGGAGCCTTAACCTCGGAGAATGAACCATTGTTTTAGAATCTCTGCTTCTTAGGTTATCGTTTCTCCACTGCTGTGGTTTTCAGGGCTGGAGTTTTGCAGAGCTGCAGATTTTCTGTGGAGGTTACCTCTTGTATTGTCAGACAACTCTAGGTCTGCAAATCTTCCTTATCCTGAAAGCCAATGGATCTTTAGGCTGGTCTTTAGGCTGAATCTAATCTGTCCTCAGCAGCCATGGGTAGGCATTATTCCTAGATTTTGCAGAGGAAGAAATGGGGATTCAGAGAGTTTTATCAACTTGCTCAAGGTCCCAGAGCCAGTAAGTGGCCCAGTCAGGATTTATGCTCTTCTCTGATTGACTCAACAGTCTATACTTTTATATTATGCTATTTTTAAAAGCCAGTCCTTTTCTTTATTGTGATAAAATATACAGAGCATACAATTTACCATTTTAACCCCTTTTTTTGGGCTGTGCCACATGCAGGATCCCAATTCCTTGACCAGGGATCAAACCTGTGTGCCCGCCGTGGAAGCACAGTGTCTCAACCACTGGACCACCAGGGAACTCCCCATTTAAAATTTTCTGAAGTGTGCAGTTCAGTGGCACTAAGTACATTCAAATTGTTGTGCAATTATCAGCTATCTAGTTTTTAAACGCAGGAGGGATATCCAAGTCTATCGGTAGGGGGCCACAAGATCCTTAATTAAGATAATTAATCTACGTTTGTGTGGGCCAGTGAATTCCTACTTGGTGACAATGGCTTGCTGAACAATTATTCAGCGCTGACTCAAATACTTATCTGAACTTGGAAATTTTATTTCTATTTATTATCTTCTGTCAGGAGCATCATAGTCTTCCAACTTCAGGAAATTAAACAAGAACATCTCACTCTTATGTTCAGCTTTAATTATAATTGCTAATTGATTCCAGCCCACTAGCTGAACATCTGGGTGTAGCAGGCATGCCATGGTAGAGGCAGGCGGGTACATACACTGGAGAGCTCATATGGATTACCTAATTAGATAAATTAGTGGTGCTAAAGACCTCGGGTAGTCCACTTTGGGGTCAGCAGCATGCTAGTTTTATGGGAAGGATGGGTATCAGGGCTTCCTTAAGTTTTCTCTTCACCAGTCTGAACACTCTATTTAAAATTTTTTTAAATTTTATTTTTATTATTTAATTAAATGATTTATAATGAATTTTTAAAAATTTTTGGTTATACTGGGTCTTCACTGTTGCTTGGGCTTTTCTCTAGTTGCAGCAAGCAGGGGCTACTCTCTAGTCGCGTTGTGCAATCTTCTCACTGCCATGGCTTCTCTAGTTGGTGAGCACGGGCTCTAGGGCCCCCAAGCTTCAGTAGCTGCGGCACATGGGCTCAGTAATTGTGGCTTCCAGGCTCTAAAGCACAGACTCAATAGTTGTGGCCCACAGGCTTAGGTGCTCAGTGACATGTGGGATCTTCACAGACCAGGGATGGAACCCATGTCACCTGCATTGGCAGGCAGACATGTTACCACTGAGCCAGCAGTGAAGCTCCAAGAGGAGCATTCTTGTTTTCCTTCATAAAGCACAAGTTCTAGAGCCTTTTGTTGGGTGCAGTTCAGTTCAGTTCATTTGCTCAGTTGTATCCAACTCTTTGTGACCCCATGGACTGCAGCATGCCAGGCCTCCCTGTCCATCACCAACTCCTGGAGCTTACTCAAACTCACGTCCATTGAGTCGGTGATGCCATCCAACCATCTCATCCTCTGTCGTCCCCTTCTCCTCCCACCTTCAATCTTTCCCAGCGTCAGGGTCTTTTCAGACGAGTCAGTTTTTTTAATCAGGTGGCCAAAAGTATTGAAGTTTCAGCTTCAGCATCAGTCCTTCCAATGAATATTCAGGACTGATTTCCTTAAGGATGGACTGGCTGGACCTCCTTGCAGTCCAAGGGATTCTCAAGAGTCTTCTCCAACACCACAGTTCAAAAGCATCAATTCTTCAGCGCTCAGCTTTCTTCACAGTCCAACTCTCACATCCATAAATGACTACTGGAAAAACCATAGCTTTGACTAGATGGACCTTTGTTGACAAATAATGTCCTTCTTTTTAATATGCTGTCTAGGTTGGTCATAGCTTTTCTTCCAAGGAGCAAGCGTCTTTCAATTTCATGACTGCAGTCACTATCTGCAGTGATTTTGTAGCCCCCAAAAAGCAAGTCTGTCACTGTTTTCATTGTTTCCCCATCTATTTGCCATGAAGTGATGGGACTGGATGCCATGATCTTCATTTTTTGAATGCTGAGTTTTAAGCCAGCTTTTTCACTCTTCTCTTTCACTTTCATCAAGAGGCTTTTTAGTTCCTCTTCACTTTCTGCCATAAGGGTGGTGTCATCTGCATATCTGAGGTTATTGATATTTCTCCTGGCAATCTTGATTCCAGCTGCTGCTTCATCAGCCTGGCATTTTGCATGATGCCCTCTGCATAAAAGTTAAATAAGCAGGGTGACAATATACAGCCTTGACATACCAGTCTGTTGTTCCATGTCCAGTTCTAACTGTTGCTTCTTGACCTGCATACACATTTCTCAGGAGGCAGGTAAGGTGGTCTGGTATTCCCATCTCTTTCAGAATTTCCCACAGTTTATTGTGATCTATACAGGTCAAAGGCTTTGGTGTAATCAATAAAGCAGAAGTAGGAGTTTTTCTGTAATTTTGATAATCCAATGGATGTTGGCAATTTGATATCTGGTTATTCTGGCTTTTCTAAATCTAGCTTGAACATCTGGAAGTTCACAGTTTATGTACTGTTGAAGTGTGGCTTGGAGACTTTTGAGCATTACTTTGTTAGCATGTTAGATGAATGCAATTGTACAGTAGTTTGAACATTCTTTGGCATTGCCTTTCATTGGGATTGGAATGAAAACTGACCTTTTCCAGTCCTGTGGCCACTGCTGAGTTTTCCAAATTTGCTGGCATATTGAGTGCAGCATTTTCACAGCATCATCTTTTAGGATTTGAAATAGCTCAACTGGAATTCCATCACTTCCACTAGCTTTGTTTGTAGAGGTCCTTCCTAAGGCACACTGGACTTCACATTCCAGGATGTCTGGCTCTAGGTGAGTGATCACACCATCGTGGTTGTCTGGGAGTACACTGATCTTCAACCTGTTGACTAACATTCCTGGCAACTGGAGTGAGACCCACCACTGCCACCATGATCTTTCAAGAATAGAGCAGAACACACCTCTCTAACTTTGGGCAGCATGCCTTCACCCACGCTACCCTAGATAGCATCAGCCTCTTGTCACTGCTTTCATGTTGCTAGCTCATATTAAGCTCGTAGGGAGTTCAAACTCCATACCTTCATAATATATATTATTGTGGCATTAGACCTTCCTACCTATGTCCTTACAAATTGGCCTTTTGGACTCAAGGGTGAGATTCTGTCTCAATTAAGGATGGGAAATGTGTGCAAGACCCATGCCCACAGACCTTGCTCACATGCAATACTTCTTATTAGAACCTTTCCCCCAGGGCCCAGATAGGCCTCAGAATCCTTCCCAACACTGTGCTTCAGTTAGTCATTATCAATCATCTCTCAGAGTTGGCACATGAATACAATCCTAATGACCCTTCTCGCTTTTCATTGACTCATATTATATTTTATTTTACATTCAACCCATCATAGCAAAGGCTAAATCAGGGTATATTTAGGGCTAGAAGACTAGGGTGATGACCAGTATAATAGAGCTGGATAGAATTAATATCACAAATGTTTAGAGAACTTGAATGTTGTTTGCGGCAAAGGCACAATAGTTTTTTATGATTAAAAAAGACTTCATTAAAAAAACACATTTAAGGCCTTCTTTTAGATTATGCTAGAAACTTAACATTTGCAGAAATCATAATTGCATTTCCCTTCGGTGATTCAGCCGCTTTCTACTTCCCACCACTCCTCCCTGCCCCGCTTGGTTGACTTGAGACTCAGGAGAAAAAGGGGAGTGAGGAATATGCACACTGCATTTCCCCCTCTTTCCTTACTCCCGAAACTAAGGGGGGCAATATGTCAGCATTCATTTCCTTCTTCAAATTAAAAAAAGCAGGGAATGAAGGGGGAGCCACTGGGCTGGCAGCAGTTTATATTGGTTAGCAGACTCTGGATTGGGTTAAAGTTTGCAGATATGCAAAACAATCCTGATACTGAAACGAATCTTTCAGGTACAAGGTAGCCTGCAGTACCTGGCAGCCACTTGCTGCACAGCTTCCAGCTCTTCACCTTTGCAAGGGGCTCCGTGGCTTGCCAGGGTCAGCAAACCAAGGCATCATTGACTTGACATTTATAGAAAAAGCATATCATGGGATATGAAATAGGGAAGAAATGATGGTTCTTTTAACATGCCATACCTCAGGTATTTGAATGTCTCATCTTCTGTCAGGAGGGTTTTCCTTATGTCCCTCGGCTTGGTGCCACTCTAATGTTGATAGAGAGTATTTTCAGAATCTGGTTTCCAAGGACTGTTAGTTGTTAAATGTTCAGGGTGCTATTCACCTCACTTTCTCTTTTGGATTCTGACCATGGGGAAACTCACTAAAGGGATAGTAGTCAGTTAGGAAAGTATCACTTTTTTCATGAATAGACAAGCTCCCGATACTCAGAGTAAACTTTGGTAAAAGCTGAATCAAAGAACCCGAGTCTGTCATGAAGTTGACGTGCATGCTTCCACCACCCAGTCCGAGTCTAATGTATTGGATTCACATGCTCAGCCCATGACAGAGTGAGCAAGTGAGGAACTGGGCCTGCAGAGTCACTTCCCTAACCATCCACATGGCAGGACTACAGGCCTGCCATACCCACCTACTCACTGATCAAACAAGAATGGCAGGTCTGCCCCACTTAGGAAAGACAGCCCAGGGGTGCCTACCATGTGGAGCAGAAAAAGAAGGGGCCGTCTTTAATATAGTAATAATTATAATATAATCATGACTTTAATATAGTAATGATGTCCACCATTAATTGTAGCACAGGGAGCGTGAACTCTTACCCATCCCATGGTCCACCTTTTCAGTGCAAGGTGGATCACAGGTAGGAGAGACCAGAGCATTTGCCCAGCCCTCATACCAGCAGAGAGAGTGGGCAGAAGATCCTTCATCAGCAAGCATCAACATTTCTCCCCTCACCAGCATCAGTTTTGAAGAGTAGTGCTCTGCGGGATGCCTCGGAGGATGTCTTGCTTGTGATCTAATCCAAGGATTGATGACTGGGGAAACAAGCTTGAGGCTGGAAAGATGGTGGAATTTTGATTGGAGACAAATGTTATAGCTAGAAACTCCCCATGGATCATCTGCAAGTCAGTCTTTGGTTTATGTAAAACAGCACCTGTGCCTCTGTGCTGATGGTGCAGATGCAGTAATTAGCCATGCAGAAAAGCCAGCTGCACGCGTGGGATCAGGGGAGAACCCTCTTCCTCTCCAGCAGTGGGGGAACTCCAACTTAAAGAGAAACAGACATCTGAGAGGCTGGTGTGGAAAGACTCTCCAAAATCTGTGACTCCTTGGCTTGTGAAAATTGCTTTTTGTTTCCAAAGCAACATTTTTGAGGAAAAGGAAACTTTTCTCAATGTGAAATCCTTTCTTTTTGTATTTGTATTTTACATTGGAATACAATGTGGCAACATTAAAAACCATGAATGAATTTTGGAATTAGGCAAAATCAAGCTTAGGATCTGGCTCTGTTACCTATGGGGGACCTTGACCAAGTTAATTTGCCTTTCTGAGCCTCACTTTCCTCATTCAGAGTGAAGAAATTCATGGCTACCAGGCAGGGATTTTGTGCAGATTAGAGATATTGGGATGTAAAGTGCCTCACCCCAGCCTGGTTGGGAGAGGAGTCTGGGGGAGAATGGATATGTGTGTGTGTATGGCTGAGTCCCTTTTCCGTACTGAAACTATCACAACATTGTTAATCGGCTATACCTTAATATAAAATAAGTTAAAAAAGAACAGACGTTGGGGAAGTTATATCTAGATGTATTGTGAGGAGAAGGGTGTACAAAAAAAGAAATAAAGTGCTTGACCCAGAATAAATTGTGATGATGTATGTTTTTTTTTTTTTAATACTTTATTCTGCATCACAATGGGTGGATTTGTAAGCTTTATCTGTGCCCAACATTAAGTCCAGGAGGACATTTGTTCTTTTATGAGTCAGAAAAGCTAGGTCAAATTTAAAAGTGGAAATTAGGAGACCATGTTCCAGAAAGATCCTTTCTGGTCTGTATTATTGATTTTCCCAGAGAATTAGATCACTAGAGACAAACATTTGCAGGTTTCACTGGAGTCCGGGTTGAAGTGACAGATGTGGTTATTGTGACAGAATACTGCCCCAGGGGTGGCTCGATGGATATCCTGCTCAGTGGTGACATTCCTCTCAACTGGGGTTTCTAGTAAGAGCCAGGCATTTGAGTGGTGGGAGACACAATTAGTGAAATCCCACAACCAAGCCCTCTTTCCATCATTGTTCCCGAGGATCTATTCACATTTGAATGCAGTATCTGGGAAGAAGATTTGTGTTATATCTGGGGGTATGAATGGGAATGATGGTCTAGACAAGAATGCCTAGAGGGAACAGGATTTTGAACCAGGCTTACCCACTGGTGCCCAGGGGAGATCTGACTGGAGATGCTGACAGAAAATCCTGTTTAGTATCTAAAGAATAGAACCACAGACAAGTAGTAGGTATAGAACCACAGACAAGTAGTAGGTACTTGCTAGCTTGAATAAATTTATATAACAAACACTGTGCTGAACAGTGAAGGTTACAAAAATAAGAAATATTCCCTGCCTTCAAGAACGTCTTGGCTTGGTGAGAAAGACAAATAAGCAGAGTTACAGAAGTGCTGGCGGGAGTCTTAGAGGAGTGTCAGCTGCTTGGGGGAAGCATCTAGGTAGGCCTGGCTTAGGGAATGGCCATGGGAGGTTCCCCAGGGGAGGTGAGCTGAGGCAGAGTGGACATTTGCCAGGAGAAGGGAAGAAGAGAGGTCATTCCAGATAGAGGGGACAATGTGAGGAAGATACAGAAGAGATGGTCCAGTCTGGGATGGTAAATCAATTAAGCATGACCAGAGTTTAGAGTTGAGGGTGGAGAGGGAGCTAGGAGTGGTGAGAAATGAGACAGAAAAGTAAGCAGATAGTTCTGAAATGGGCCAAAGTGGATGGGATAATTTAATATTGGATAAAAATGGAATTTCAAGTAAGTGAGGAAAGGAGAGATTTGTGAATAAAGGATTCAGGATAACTGATAATTTGGCAAAAAATAACATGAGATTCCTAGTCCACACTTTTAACCAAAATTAATTTGGGGACAACTTTACATTTTCAATATGAAAAATGAAATTTTTAGAAGCTCCAAAAGGAAACACTCAGATATGATTATATAACTCCACAGTG
Organism: Bos indicus; assembly: GCF_029378745.1. Taxonomy (NCBI): domain Eukaryota; kingdom Metazoa; phylum Chordata; class Mammalia; order Artiodactyla; family Bovidae; genus Bos; species Bos indicus. Next base: position 11,106,839 of record NC_091767.1, read on the forward strand.
AAAATGTAACCGGAATGTGAGCATCTGGGAAAAGTATTTCTAACATGATCTCTTAACAAGTATAACTAACAAAAGAGTTCAGGTTGATATTCATAGACTAACAAGTATCAGCAATGTAAGTAGCATGACACGTAACTGCTGGTCTGTAATTAGAGATAAGATTATGAACATCTAAATTGACTGTTATGAAATAAAAATATAGATAAGTCAGATTTATTTGGACAAAATATTTTTTCTTTCTGGGTAATTATGAGCTCACAGCATCCACAAATGTGGGTATAGCTACACTTACCTGAAGCAATGTCTCCACTTTCCCCACAAACAGTGGCTCAACATTTCACGGAGGAAGACTGTGTGGATCTTTATTTGCTCTGGATGACAGATTTCACATCAGGATAACCTGTGTATCTTTAGGCAGCTTTGCCATCATTTTGTTGGAGACTATCACATGAACAGACCTAGACTTGATAAGAGTATTGAAAGTTGAAAGTGAAGTCGCTCAGTCGTGTCCGACTCTTGTGACCCCATGGACTGTAGCCTATCAGGCTCCTCCATCCATGGGATTTTCCAGGCAAGAGTACTGGAGTGGATTGCCATTTCCTTCTCCAAGGGATCTTCCCAACCCAGGAATCCAACCCGGGTCTCCTGCATTGCAGGCAGACGCTTTACCGTCTGAGCTACCATACTGGACATATTTTCAAGTCAACCATCAGAGAGTCTCATGTCTCCATTGCTAAGCAATGAACAGTGTATCCTACCCTAATGGAGAATAGTGTCCTGTCTGATTTGATCACATATCCTTGGGAGAGAATAAGATGTATATCATCTATCTCTCCAGAGAAGGCAATGGCACCCCACTTCAGTACTCTTGCCCGGAAAATCCCATGGGCGGAGGAGCCTGGGAGGCTGCAGTCCATGGGGTCATGAAGAGTCAGACACTACTGAGCGATTTCACTTTCACTTTTCACTTTCATGCATTGGAGAGGGAAATGGCAAACCACCCCAGAGTTCTTGCCTGGAGTATCCCAGGGACGGGGGAGCCTGGTTAGGTTGCTGTCTATGAGGTCGCACAGAGTCAGACACAGCTGAAGTGACTTAGCAGCAGAAGCAGCAGCATCTATCTCTCTGTTTCTCTATTTATCTATATTTGAATAACATATAATTTTGGTTTGAAAAAGCACTGAAAAAAAATCCCATATTGTAAAGTCTTCAGGGTATTTGAATGAGTACCCCATCCAAATGTAGACATATTGACTTAAAGGAGAGCAGGACTAAAAATACTCTCCCTGCATCTGGAATGCCGAGATCCTTTGGGATTTGTTTTGTTTGACCACATTCCAATCATGAAGAGGTTGAGTGTGGATTTTGTTCCCCAGGATGTGGATCCTTAAATACATTCTTCTTACCCTTAGGTTTTGTTTACTTATTTTAGTCAATTTCCCTCTAGGTTTATAAATTCCAACAGATCACAAAAATCACACAGTTTTAGCAGAGACCAAAACTGTCATAAAGACATTGTCTGTAAGAGAAATAGGCTGGTGAGGGTGGGGCATGGTTCTTTGAAATAATAACTTTTCTTTATTTTAAATGTAATACCCTTGGGAGCTGTGTGTATTGGCCAACAGTTTTGTGTGCTCCTGAATGCCATTTAACAGGTAAATCAAGAGATGTTACAAGTACTAATCTTGGTACTTTTAAATAAACACAAAGAATAGAAGGAGAGATGATAGTATATGATGAGAAAATCTACCTCGACATTCAGAGCAAAGGAATCATGAAATATTGATGGTAGTGGAGAATTTACTTTATACTAATAACTATACTATTATCTGGGTTCATACACTATTCCTATTTCTCCTGATTATCTAGTTATTGCCCTATTAGCTGGTTATGGAGAGGGAAATGGCAACCCACTCCAGTGTTCTTACCTGGAGAATCCCAGGGACGGGGGAGCCTGGTGGGCTGCCGTCTATGGGGTCGCACAGAGTTGGACACGACTGAAGTGACTTAGCAGCAGCAGCTTTTATATATAATTAAGCAAATTAATTTTCAACAGCAACTACACGGTTTAAGTGTAATCCCACAGGGACTAAAATGAACCAAAACAACGAACTCACACTCTCTGTGGGGATTGGCTTATATTAGTTACCATTTGTCGTGTATCTGAAAATAGACTTTCTCAGACAAGTGCAGATGAGCAAGGTCATTTCTGTAGTGAGCAGTAACCATATATGGATCTTGTCAATTGCAGGCTAGGCTGACATCACTGTCCTCTGTAGGAGTGGGGTGAGTGTGTGTGGTGGGGAGACAGAGGGTGTGGGTTTTGGGGGGCAGTGGGGAGGAAAGGGCCTGAGCAGCAGTGTCAGAGCACTGGAATGACTGGGTGTCTGCGAGGGGCCAATGGGTAGAGATCCTTAAATGCCAGATTGAGAAGGTCGTGCTTGATCAGAAAGGAGACTGACAGTGCTTAAATGGTGGGAATGGCTTCGTGGAAAGGAGAGAGAGACAGGTATTGGTGGCAGAACTGAATTTCCTCTCCTTCGTGGTTAAAGTACTTAGTAAGGGCTGTAGAGTGGACCTCATAAAGGCATGCCTAACGCACAGTATAATTCCAAATGCTAACAGATAAATTGATGTACCTGCTAACTTGACCCCTTTTTACCTGTCAGAGGGAGGCTGAGGGGTTGAATCAGTCATCTTGGCTTGTCCCTTTGGGGGCATCCCAAACTAGAGCTATTAGGTAAAAGTTACCTTATAGAATATTTGTGCCATTTTGTTTTCAGCTGTGACAGCTGAGACCTGGAGAGATTGAGAGAGCAGTTCAAGGCTCTCTCCCTTACTCCCATTCAGTTCTTTGGTGGGAGGACACCAAGTCAGCCCTGGGCGCCCTCTTTCTCTCTCACTCCGGTTCTACTTCCTTTATAATTCTGCATGACCTCAACATCCATGAAGAAGACGTGTCCAATACCTGTCAGTTTCTGACCTCTGTCTTCTCCTGCGATCTTTTTCTCCCCCTGCCTCAACTACCCACTTCTATATCACACCTGAGATATTTTTATCGCCCCATGCTGTATCCCCTCCACAGTGTCCATGTCAATATCTCTCTCTTTGATGTCCACCTCCGATTTTTCTAGCAACTTCCCTTTAGTTTCCTGACTCCACCAATATATCAGGCTGGGATGTCCAATCCATTGACCTGACTGCAATTTACTTTTCCTCCATACTTGCCTTAGAGTCCATGGTCCATCACTGATATAGACTCCTTTTCCTAAATTCTCTTCTGTCATCTTATCACAAACTAGCAGATTTTCTGGGTTTGGTGGATTGCCGTGTCCCACCTCTGGACTATAAGCTCCTTGCAGGCAGGACCTTTGTCTGCTCTGCCCTTCTCTCCCCGCTGTGTCATGAGTACCCTAAGATATGGTTTGCACATAGTAGGTGCTCAGTAAATATTATTTGAGTAAGTATTATTTGAATAAGTAAATTAGAAAACAAGGGTAACTTTGAATTATATTTTGCTCTAGAGTGTTTGGCACATGATTCTGGTTTTCGGCTGTGCTACGTCTTCATTGCTGCTCATGGGCTTTCTCTAGTTGCAGTGGGGGGTGGGTGGCACGCTACTCTTCGTTGCGGTACACGAGCTGAATTGCCCCGAGGTGTGTGGGAATCTTCCTGGACCAGGGATTGGATGCATGTGCCCTGCGTGGCAGGTGGATTCTTAACCACGGGACTGCCAAGGAAGGCCTCATGCTTCTGTTTTGACAATTTTTAATACCAAATTGCTTTTTACTATTCTCCTTTTCTTTCCTCCCCTCCCACAGAAAGAAGCCTCATTCTGTGGGGCATTCCTTGTGTATCCCTTTTGAGGAAGGAAAAGCCTAAGAATCTCTGTCCTTGCCTCTCAGAGTATGCAGAGGGAAGCGGAGGTGAGGAGGAAAAGGGAACTTGACCCTGGAGCCATCACGTTGGTTAAGCACGAGCTCATGTTGTGTCTTGCAAAGAGATATATCAACAAGAGTAGGCTGTTGCCTCAAGTGACAACTTCTTGGTATTTTTCTGGCTTTCCCAAACTTACCCTCCAGGTAGAGATGACCCAGTAGGCAACTGGAATATATATCAGGAACTTGAAACAGGCTTACAGGGAAATAGGAATTTGGGGATCATCACTGTCTGTGCTGTAAGGTAGCCATAGATGGGGATGAAGCCTCCTCGGGAGAAGACATGGAAAGAGAAGAGAGAGGGCAGAATTCAAGCTGGGAGCCCAGCATTCCTGCAGAATGCTGGTGCCATAAAACATGACCAAGTGACATATATGATGATGAAGAGAAAGCAAGCATGTTCACATGCAGCACATGTAGGTACAGCTGTGGAGCCACAGCATCTATCACTTTGGGATTTACACACGCATATGGGCTTACGATAATTTGTATAATTGATAAGAATTAATTTACCAATTAATTTACCAGGAAATCAGAATTGTGACTTTGGAAGTGTTGGGTGCAGTTCACAGGACAGTGGTGGAGTAGAATGGAGCAGCCGGCGGTGTTACAGAGTTCACTGATCTAGCCCCAGCCATGGTGTTAACTGCCCTCCTGACCCTAAACCTCCAGGTCTCTGGCATCTGAGGATCTCTGGGTTTTAGGTCCCCCCCCTTTTTTTGGCCACCACTTGTGAGATTTTAGTTCCCTAAATCCATAAGCCAGAGATTGAACCCAGGCCCTCAGCAGTGAGAGTGTGGAGACCTAACCACTGGACCACAAGGGAATTCCTTTAGTTTTCCTTTAAGATAAAAAAGGATACCTCAGTGCATCAATGAGTCCAAGGGGGCAAACGTAGGCTGTGCATCAGAACTGGGAAGGGCCCCTAAAAGAGTACGTATCTTGTGTGATGTTATCAAATTTCATATTTGTAAAATGAACAAAAATCATGCATATTGATTTAGCAGTTGTAGCTACTGAATGCAAAGCTCAACCAAATCTTCCTGGCTGGTGGGGCTAAAGTTCAGTTCTACAATTCTTTCTAGAATATCCATAAGTCACTAAATGATGGTTACTCTTCATCACTACAGTTATGAGGAATTGCAGGAAAAACAACCATCCTAAAGATCCACTTTGAACAAATAAAGAAGCTTTTATGCAAGGTAAATCCTGACAAAGTTTTCCAGTGAATTTGATGATGTCTCTGGTAAGCTTGGGTGACTTCCCAGCCCTCACTAACTGCACTATTCAGGTATGGATGTACCCAGAATTCAGAGCAAGTCCCTGCCTTCTAGGAGCTTTCAAAGAGGAAGAGCTTAATACGCAGGGAGCAAAGTGTTCCCATAAAACAATTTCTCTTTATGAGGGATGTTTAGATGGAGAAGCAAAGGAAACACTTGGAAGTCCTTGCGACAAAAAGGACCCAAAACCTAATGTCTGAAAGCCAAAAGAACTGACCTTCTGCTCTACAGTAAGCAACGCCTTATTGAAGTGCAATGTCAGTAATAAAAGCCAATTTAGTTAGTTCATGCATTTCTATGGGAGAAGGCAATGGCACCCCACTCCAGTACTCTTGCCTGGAAAATCCCATGGACAGAGGAGCCTGGTAGGCTGCAGTCCATGGGGTCGCTAAGAGTCGGACACGACTGAGCGACTTCACTTTCACTTTTCACTTTCATGCATTGGAGAAGGCAATGGCAACCCACTCCAGTGTTCTTGCCTGGAGAATCCCAGGGATGGGGGAGCCTGATGGGCTACCGTCTGTGGGGTCACACAGAGTCGGACACGACTGAAGTGACTTAGCATAGCATAGCATAGCATAGCATGCATGTCTATTTGCCTTGTTTTTCTGGAATGCTCTTATCTGAGAGTTAATTGTGGTAGCCATGGAAATAACAATTTTACATTTTTGTTTTAAAATCCCATGTTCTTTTTTTTAAAATTTTATTTTATTTTTAAACTTTACATAATTGTATTAGTTTTGCCAAATATCAAAACGAATCCATCACAGGTATACATGTGTTCCCCATCCTGAACCCTCCTCCCTCCCCATACCATCCCTCTGGGTCGTCCCAGTGCACCAGCCCCAAGCATCCAGTATCATGCTTCGAACCTGGACTGGCATCTCATTTCATACATGATATTTTACATGTTTCAATGCCATTCTCCCAAATCTTCCCACCCTCTCCCTCTCCCACAGAGTCCATAAGACTGTTCTATACATCAGTGTCTCTTTTGCTGTCTCGTACACAAGGTTATTGTTACCATCTTTCTAAATTCCATATATATGTGTTAGTATACTGTATTGGTGTTTTTCCTTCTGGCTTACTTCACTCTGTATCATAGGCTCCAGTTTCATCCACCTCATTAGAACTGATTCAAATGTATTCTTTTTAATGGCTGGGTAATACTCCATTGTGTATATGTACCACAGCTTTCTTATCCATTCATCTGCTGATGGACATCTAGGTTGCTTCCATGTCCTGGCTATTATAAACAGTGCTGCGATGAACATTGGGGTACACGTGTCTCTTTCCCTTCTGGTTTCCTCAGTGTGTATGCCCAGCAGTGGGATTGCTGGATCATAAGGCAGTTCTATTTCCAGTTTTTTTAAGGAATCTCCACACTGTTCTCTATAGTGGCTGTACTAGTTTGCATTCCCACCAACAGTGTAAGAGGGTTCCCTTTTCTCCACACCCTCTCCAGCATTTATTATTTGTAGACTTTTGGATTGCAGCCATTCTGACTGGTGTGAAATGGTACCTCATAGTGGTTTTGATTTGCATTTCTCTGATAATGAGTGATGTTGAGCATCTTTTCATGTGTTTGTTAGCCATCTGTATGTCTTCTTTGGAGAAATGTCTATTTAGTTCTTTGGCTCATTTTTTGATTGGGTCATTTATTTTTCTGGAGTTGAGCTATAGGAGTTGCTTGTATATTTTTGAGATTAGTTGTGTGTCTGTTGCTTCATTTGCTATTATTTTCTCCCATTCTGAAGGCTGTCTTTTCACCTTGCTAATAGTTTCCTTTGATGTGCAGAAGCTTTTAAGGTTAATTAGGTCCCATTTGTTTATTTTTGCTTTTATTTCCAATATTCTGGGAGGTGGGTCATAGAGGATCCTGCTGTGATGTATGCCAGAGAGTGTTTTGCCTATGTTCTCCTCTAGGAGTTTGTATGAATTCTAAAAGGTCATTTCTCATTTGCAGTAGAATTCGATAATGCTTGAGTCCCTTCAAAAGAAGTTAATGTGCGAGTTTGAAGGTAGAAGACTAATCTTTACCTGTGATGCCAAGAAAAGGACTTAGTATAAGCACTGGATTCAGGGGCAGCTGGGCATAAGTCTCCTAGAGAAGAGCCCTGCCTGGGTGCGGGGCGGGGGATAGCTGAGACAGCAGCCTACCAAGGAAGCTGCAGGCAGAGGTGCTCAGGTAGAAGACCCCACTCCCAGCAGTGAGGTATGGTGCAGAATTGATGGAGGCATGACTTAGAGCTTGGGTTGTGGTATGAACCAGGGCTGGATTAAGGGCCCAGCTTGGCCTTTTTCTAGCTTTATGATCCTTGGGCAAGTCACTTTATGAACCTCCACTTCTTTATCTCATAAAAGAAAGATTGAAAGCTGTACCTGCTTGATAGGGGTGCTGTATTAAATGAATTAATGCATGTAATGCTCTAAGCAAGTGCCTGGTACAGTGAAACACTCAATAGGTATGATGGTGCTGATGACGGTGGTGGTAATAGACCAGGATCTTTGAAGGATTTGCTAAAGCAGGGAAGAAATAGACAGTGGATACCTAGCAGAGAGGGTGACCATCATATCTCCAGGCCTAGGTGCCTAGGCAAGGTCCCCCAGCATCCCAACAGACTGTTCCCATTATCTCAAGGACCAGAGTGTTCTGTCCTTTGTCCTGGTGGGTTGCCCATATGTGCCAGGCATGGAGGTTCCCCATGTGGTTATTGTAGAAGGCCTGGTTTCCCTGACAAAGTACTTCTCAATCCTGGTTGCATGTTACAATCCCCTGGGACTTTCATAATAGGTTCATGCCTGGGCCCAAACCTTCGGACAAAGTGCTATAATTTTCAAGGGGAAAATTCAGGCATTAATATTTTAAAAGCTCACAGGTGCTATTATACAGAGTGAAGTAAGTCAGAAAGAGAAAGGCAAATATAATATATTAACACATATACGTGGAATTGAGAAAGATAGTACTGACGATCCCACTTGCAGGGCAGCAAAGGAGATACAGACATAAGAGCCGACTTTTGGACACAGTGGGGGAAGGAGAGAGTGGGATGATTTGAGAGAGTAGCATTGAAACACATACATTACCATGTGTAAAACAGATAGCCAGGGGGAATTTGATGCATGACACAGGGAACCCAAATCCAGCGCTCTGTGACGATATAGAGGGGTGGGATGGAGTGCAAGATGAGGGGGGGAGGTTCAAGAGGGAGGGGGCATGTGTATACCTATGGCCAATTCATGCTGATATATGGCAAAACCACAATATTGTAAAGTAATTATCTTCTAAAAAAGTTCTTAAAAAAAATTTAGATCAGCGGTGAAAAAACAGGCTCACTGTAGATACTAACTTGCATCCGTGCTTGGAAAACTACTAACTAGTAGCTCAGCAAGTAAACTAGGCATTGTTCTAGTGCAATGGAATCAGTAAACGTTTAGCAGCAAGGTAGTTGCCTGAGCGACTTCACTTTCACTTTTCGCCTTCATGCATTGGAGAAGGAAATGGCAACCCACTCCAATGTTCCTGCCTGGAGAATCCCAGGGACGGGGGAGCCTGATGGGCTGCCATCTATGGGGTCGCACAGAGTTGAACACGACTGAAGTGACTTAGCAGCAGCAGCAGCAGCAGCAGTTGCCAAACCCATAATTCTTTAATAACCAGATAGAATCATCGGTCCTTCTATTTAACCGTGTTCCAGCATCGACACCTCTGACTTCCCTTCTTGCTGAAGCTCTCTCCTCTCTGGATTCCCTACTCTCTCTCCTCTTCACCTCCCGCTGCCCTGCAGGCTTCCTCACAGTCCTTTCCGCCACTCTGCATCCGTCATGCACACCTTGGGTATTGACAGCTTCCTGGGGTCTATCCTGCACGTGTTTTGCTTGTTCAAACTCTCTGATTTAGCTCCTGCTCTCAGCTTCCGCCACTACCTATGCGCTAGTGATTTCCAAACCTGGAGTTTTTTTTTAATTAATTTTTTTATTGAAGGATAATTGCTTTACAGAATTTTGCTGATTCTCTGTCTGTCTTGAAATCGACCAGTTCCATTGACCTGGATTTTCTGGGCCACAGAGAATACAGCTGTGAGGCAGTCTTATTATTTATCCCTAATTGCCTTACGGTAACTCCTAGCCTTTACTGCTTTCCTGACATTCCTTCAATTTATTAATTTATAGCTGTGCTGGGTCTTCACTGCTGCTCGCAGGCTTTCTCTAGTTGTGGTGAGCAGGGCTACTCTCTAGTTGCGGGGTGGGGCTTCTCGTTGCGGTGACTTCTTTTTGCGGAGCACAGGCTCTAGAGGGTGCAGGCTTCGGTACTTGTGGCACATGGGCTTAGTTGCTCCATGGCATGTGGACTCTTTCTGGACCTGGGATTGAACCCACTTGCCCTGCATCGGCAGGCGATTCTTAGCCACTGGACCACCAGGGAAGTCCCCCCTTATATTCCTTCTTAATCTCATCTGTCCTCACTGTCCGTGGATCACATTGCTCCACCATTCCATCTTCCTAATAATAGGCTGAAATCGGCCCACATTCCCCACTTCCAACTATCATCAAACTTACCAATTAAAGGCCTGTCTTTACCTCGTTTCTTCTTTCCTCTGTGGAAGGCTTGTGCCTTCTGCTTTCCGAGGCCAACCTCTCCACCTGGGTTGCGGATCCCATCTTGCTGCCTCCTGTAGTCATTGAACCGGCGCTTACTAACTGTTTACCATGTGCTGTCATTGTCCCAGGCAGGCAATACCCCAGTACACAAGACAGGCTGATTCTCTGCTCACCTGGAGCTCAGAATCTAGTGAAGAAAGACAGAAAATGCACAGACTGATGAAGAATTACATAACGTATCAGGTAGTGATAAGTACTAGGAGAAAAAGAAAGCCACGGAAGGACTGAGAGAGTGACTGGGCTGCTGTTGTCTATGGTGTGGTCGGATTCCAGAATGAAGTGAGGGACCCGGGGCGGAGGGGACAGGAGCTACAGAGGCAGGAGCATGCTTGGAGCTGGAGGGACAGCAAGGGGGTCAGTGGAGTGGGACAGTGGGGCAAAGAAGTAGGAGATACAGTAAATGCTAAAGAGGCAGCAGGGATAAGCTTAGGCCTGCTCTCTTTGGCTCCTCAATGTCGAGGTCAGAGGGAGGGAGAGGACAAGTCAGCAGAAGAGACAGAGAAGGAGCTGGTAGAATCAAGATTAGCTGCTGTTTCAGGAGCCGAGGGGGGGACAGTGTCTCCTGGAGGAGGGAATGAGAAAGTGTGTTCAGAGCTGCTGCTGTTTATTATTATCATTTATTTTGCCTATTAGGTCTTCACTGTAAAGTTCAGGCTCTTTGTTGGGGCACTTGGGAGCTTCTCTTGTCGCGGAGCACAGGCTCTGAAGCCCTGGCTCAGTAGCTGTGGCCTGCGGGCTTACCCCACAGGATGTGGGGGTCTTAGTTCCCTGACCAGGGATTAAACCCATATCCCCTGAGGATGCTTAACCACTGGACCACCTGGGAATTCCCCGTTGCTTCTGCAGCTAAGTTGAGGTTGGGGCTTCCCTGGTGGCTCAGAGATAAAGAGTCTGCCTGCCAAGGCAGGAGACACAGGTTCCATCCCTGGGTTGGTTGCCGCAGAGTAACTAAGCCTGCACAGCAATTATTGACCCTGTGCTCTGGAGCCTCTGAGCCACAACTACTGAGCTCATGTGCGCTAGAGCCTGTGCCCCAAGAGAAGCCACTACGAGGAGAAGCCACCGCGCCCGACAGCTAGAGATTAGCCCCTGCTCTCTGAGACTAGAGGAAAGCCTGAGCAGCAGTGAAGACCCAGCACAGCCAAAGAGGGATAAATAAAATTATTAAATAAAAGGTGAGATTGATTCTTAAATCAAGCACTGAATTTGGCAATGTGGAGATTCCAAATAACAAGAGCAGTTTTGGGGGAGTTTGGAGGAAACATTTAGGGGACAATATGGTGTCGCACAGAATCGGACACGACTGAAGCAACTCAGCAGCAGCAGGATAAGAGGAAGTAGACATAGCAAGTACAGGCAACTACTTCACGGAGTTTTGCCCTGAAAAGGAGTAGAGAAATGAGGCTGTATCTAAAGCAATCAATGAGTTTTCTTTTTAAATTAAATTTAGGAGATGCCGTATCTAAAGGAAGGACCCAATAGAAAGGGAAAAAAACTGATGGACCTTGGCTCCATGGCGGTCTCCTCTCTCCACCATACACTGAACCTCCAGGCTGTCCTTTGGCTTTTGCTCCTTCACCTCAGTTGACTAATATGTATAGTTTTTCTTTTCTTCATGTAAATGAAATCCTGAGAGCTTTGGAAACATGCCATCCTGAGTTCAGATTTGGTTTCTTCCACTTTCTTGGTTGTGTGACTCAATCTCTTTGAACCTTGAAATAATCCTAACAAGGCTAGTGTGAAAATAAAGTGAGATAATGAATATGAGGAACTCAGGGCCTGTCTCTTAATAGGAGTGCTGCAAATGTTAGTTCCCTACAAAAGAGCAAGGTGTGGGTGTGGGTGGGAGGTAGAAGGTAGGGGCTAGGGGTTTAGAGCGGTTTAAATCGAGCCTCCTCATCCAGAAGTGAATTTGTTTTCTGTCCTCTAAGCTACAGAACTTGTTAAAAAGTGATATATGCTCAGTGATTTCTTTTTAGCTGGTATGCGTTCCTCAACCCATTGCATTTGGTTCCCGCTGTCATCGTTCCATAAGAAATGCCCTCACCAAGGCCATGACTTATACCAGAGGTTATCTGACAGTCCTCACCCTAGTTGATGTCTCTAAACAATTCGAGAAGATGATCGCTCTTTCCTTTTTGTCCCTTAGCTTCTAGGACACAATGCACTTTTTGTTTCTCTTCCCATCTTCTCCGACTCAAGGCAAGTCCAAGACACATGGGTTCAAACCAAGGCATATGGGTATTCTGGAAAGACCAAAATGTGTCCTTTCAAAACTATTTTATCTGAGTGTTGCCTGTATCACAATGTAGCTAGGAAAGAAGGCTCTAGATTTAGACTCCCTGAATTTAAATCTCAGCTCTTCCACTCTTCGTCTCTTCCCCATCTGTAAAATGGGGCTCCTAATACTTGATGTCATAGAGTGTTTGTTAGGATTCAGTGAGTTAGTCCATATAAAGTATTATTTTCTGGGGCAAAATAAGTGTTAGTGATGATGTCGATAATGATAATGATGATGATAATGATGATGGTGGTGATATGATGAAGAGGAGGGGCTGAGCACTAACTATGTAGGTTTGAAGGCTTCCAGGTTCCCACATCCCACGCCCCAGGCAGTTCAACTTTGGCCCCAAAACTGCAAATGGTACTCAGTAAAACCAAACCTGCTGTGGTTAATCTGATCTGCCTTCCCTAGAAGGCTGGTGGGGGACTATCTTTTATTTTACAGCATGTTCTTTAGGGCAATCACTGTCCTTCCAAGTGGATTACCTAATTATTCCTTTCAATCATATATGGTAAGCCCCTCTAGAGGAATTTAATGAATGTAGTTTTCTCCATCTCATTGCATCTGCATTGATATTTTATTGACCAGTGGTGACCAATGCTGCCCTGGATGACTACCCCCCTCCATCCACCCCAGTTCTGAGGATACCACTGTTTCCTTCGATGGTTCTTCTCTGATCTACTTCTCTTTAATGCTTTTCACCCCTAAATATTGATGTTTACCGAATATTACTGCTGGCTGTTGTCTGCTTGTCTAAGCTTGGTGCCCTAGACAGTCCCAGCCTGGGCTCAGGTAGTCCATGAATCCCTGAAGTTCATGCAAGATGAACACATTTCTGAGGAGAAGGCCCCTGTTTTTATCCATATTCTCAAAGGGGGCTCAAAAATGGAGAATCAAGCTAATCTGAGTGGTTTATTTATCAGCCTTTGGAGTCTGTGATGGTTCTGACATAGAGGAGTTGGTTTTTCCCTTTCAGTGGGGTGAGTTACTTTCCAAATCCACCTGAAATGATTCCCCTTTGGGCAGAGACATGTCAATACTTCTGTGTAACCCTTTAAACCTTCTCCTAGCCAGAGGAAGCTGGGGCTTTATGTTCAGCTAACACATACATGTGATTAGTTGTACACATTTCTGTTTGTTTAATGAATGTGTTACTAGTGTGTGGGGACTGAATATTATTTATTTTTGTGTCCCAGTGACTGGGACATGGTCACTGCTCTGTAAACATTGATTGGAAGCCTGACTGCATTTTGTATGCCTCAATTAACTACAAATACAAGAAATAGCAATACCGTCAGATTGTGAGACATTTATAAGTATTTAGCTTATTACCAGGGTAGATTATGAATATGTATATCAAAAGTGGTCTACTGAGACAGAAATTTCTGGGGGGAATACAAGAATATCACCCCATTTCTTTCACTGAAAAATACAAAATTTGATTTTCCACTATTATTAGACTCCAATATATATTCATCCTTTATCTCTCCAGGAGGTGTCCCAAGCTTCTTGCAACTGAAATGAGTGCTAAATGTGCCTGGTAAATCACTCTGATGGTTTTCACCCTCTAGCCAGAATGGAGATCTTAGTTGGTTTGCTTCTTTCAACAGCCTGAAAATTCAAGTAACATTAGATTTTTTTAAATTCCCAAGACTAGAGGAGGCAGATACAATTGTTCTTGCACCACCAAATGCCCTGTGAAGAAAGTGCCAGCTCTTGGGAACAAAATCTTCCATAATCTCTCCTGCCCAAGTTCAAAGTCCCAGAGCTCTCCAACAATACTCAACTGCTTGAAACACCTGAATTGCAAATCCCTGCAAGGCAGCAGCTGGGCCTGGTTTACTCACTCTGAGAGGCCCTGGTTCCCATAATAGCATCTCCAGTTCAAGGAGGCATCAGTCTCAGTGATCAAAGTGGGGACTCCCATGGTGGTCCACCTGGCAATGTGGGGGACATGGGTTCCATCCCTGGCCTGAGAAGATCCCAAGCTTTAGGGCAACTAACCCTGTGCTCCACAACCCCAGAGCCCAGGAGCCACAACTATTGAGCCCACACTCTAGAGCCCGTGCTCCACAACAAGAGGAGTCCCTGCAATGAGAAGCCCGTGCACCTCAACAACGAGTAGCCCCCATTTGCCACAACCAGAGAAAGCTTGCATATATCCATGAAGACCCAACACAGTCAAAAATAAATACATAAAAGCTTAAAAAAAAAGATCAAAGTGCTCCACCAGTAAAGCCCAGTGCAAATGGGAGCTTCCACTCCTCCAATTAAAATTTGTTTCCCTACACTTAACAGCACCCATGACCCCACTCAACATGGTCCTGGGAGAGCTCAGGTAAGGTAATGTCTTAGGCTTGTTACAAACCCATCAGGGCCAGGCAAACAATACAGACAACATTTCACTATGGTGTGCGGCGGGAAGAGCAACTGAGAATGCCAGTGGTGACACACGATGCTGCAGACGTGAGGACTGGACCTGGTGTGTCCTTTTCCTTGAGGATAGTTGGCTGTTCTAAAAAAGGTCTTCACAACCCAGATAATCACGATGGTGTGGTCACTCACCTGGAGCCAGACATCCTGGAATGTGAAGTCAAGTGGGCCTTAGGAAGCATCACTACGAACAAAGCTAGTGGAGGTGATGGAATTCCAGTGGAGCTATTTCAAATCCTGAAAGATGCTGCTGTGAAAGTGCTGCACTCAATATGCCAGCAAATTTGGAAAACAGCAGTGGCCACAGGACTGGAAAAGGTCAGTTTTCATTCCAATCCCAAAGAAAGGCAATACCAAAGAATGCTCAAACTACCACACAATTGCACTCATCTCACACGCTAGTAAACTAATGCTCAAAATTCTCCAAGCCAGGCTTCAGCAATATGTGAACTGTGAACTTCCTGATGTTCAAGCTGGTTTTAGAAAAGGCAAAGGAACCAAAGATCAAATTGCCAACATCCGCTGGATCATGGAAAAAGCAAGAGAGTTCCAGAAAAACATCTATTTCTGCTCTATTGACTATGCCAAAGCCTTTGACTGTGTGGATCACAATAAACTGTGGAGAATTCTGAAAGAGATGGGAATACCAGACCACCTGACCTGCCTCTTGAGAAACAGGTCAGGAAGCAACAGTTAGAACTGGACATGGAACAACAGACTGGTTCCAAATAGGAAAAGGAGTTCGTCAAGGCTGAATATTGTCACCCTGCTTATTTAACTTATATGCAGAGTACATCATGAGAAACGCTAGGCTGGAAGAAGCACAAGCTGGAATCAAGATTACTGGGAGAAATATTAATAACCTCAGATATGCAGATGACACCACCCTTATGGCAGACAGTGAAGAGGAACTAAAAAGCCTCTTGATGAGAGTGAAAGAGGAGAGTGAAAAAGTTGGCTTAAAGCTCAACATTCAGAAAAGTAAAATCGTGGCATCTGGTCCCATCACTTCATGGGAAATAGATGGGGAAATAGTGGAAACAGTGTCAGACTTTATTTTGAGGGGCTCCAAAATCACTGCAGATGGTGATTACAGCCATGAAATTAAAAGACACTTACTCCTTGGAAGGAAAGTTATGACCAACCTAGATAGCATATGAAAAGCAGAGACATTACTTTGCCAACAAAAGTCCGTCTAATCAAGGCTATGGTTTTTCCAGTGGTCATGTATAGATGCGAGAGTTGGACTGTGAAGAAAGCTGAGCACCGAAGAATTGATGCTTTTGAACTGTGGTGTTGGAGAAGACTCTTGAGAGTCCCTTGGACTGCAAGGAGATCCAACCAGTCCACTCTAAAGGAGATCAGTCCTGGGTGTTCTTTGGAAGGAATGATGCTAAAGCTGAAACTCCAGTACTTTGGCCACCTCATGCGAAGAGTTGACTCATTGGAAAAGACTCTGTTGCTGGGAGGGATTGGGGGCAGGAGGAGAAGGGGATGACAGAGGATGAGATGGCTGGATGGCATCACGGACTCGATGGACCTGAGTCTGGGTGAACTCGGAGAGTTGGTGATGGACAGGGAGGCCTGGTGTGCTGCGATTCATGGGGTTGCAAAGAGTCAGACATGACTGAGCGACTGAACTGAACTGAACTGAACTGAATTTATACCTGAAAATAAGCAGGTTGCTGAAACAAGTTACTGATGACTAAGAGACCTTGCTGACCTTGCTAAGCACAGTTACCTGAGTGCATCCATCTTTTTCAGGTAAATTAACATCGTTGGAATTCGGATTTCAACTCAAAAGTCAGAGAGATGAAGCAATCTACATTTTCATACAGTTTATGCCTGCCTGTTATTAGCTGGAGAGTAAATACCATTGGAAACAGAAGAAAATGCAGGTGTTTGAGTGACGTGGCAGCAAGTTTACCACTTAGGCACATTGTTAATAAGGTACGTTGGCGGAATTTGGTTAAGTCCCTTCACTCCCACCACTGTTTCTCTTTAACTTAAATCAATTTCTTAGAGCTGAAAGGCATTCAGTTTAGCAAAAACAGTGGGAAATTGCTTTAGAAAAGTATGCTTCTTCATCTTAGGGTATGTGTTTTGAAAGAGTAAATAGGCCAAATCGTTCGTGCCTTTCACAGCAAAGGATACAATGGCCACAGGAATGGTGAGGGAGAACAAAGATTGCCTTGCCGGGGGGCAAGTTTTGAAAATTCAGACTAAAACCTATAAATCGAAGTTGTAAGCTGTGAGGCTGAAACATTCTAAATGATTTGTGATTTGCACAGGGGCAGTTTGCTGCAGGCACTCCAGTCTGGGGGTGAAGGGACTTTCCTTACCTTACTGATGAGAAAGTGAGCCCGGGGTCAAAGATGCACTGGGTCCTGCCCTGGCACTGATGAAGCCTCTCTCCTCAGGTGGATGAGTATAAACTCAGTGATTCATCTGAAAAAATGAAAGCCCCACTAACAGCCAAATAAAAGACCTGGAATGTAGGTAGGAATCAGGATAACCTGTAAGCAAATTAACCTCGACCTGGGACTTCTCTAAATGAGCTTTGCATGGCTGTCTCAATCTGTGTAAATCTTTTGTTATGTAAACCCAGTGACTTGATTGGCAGAAACAGGGCAAGGCCAGATGTTAGGGGATGAAGTTCTCATCAAACAAGCTGCCTAGCTTTGAATATGCCAATACAGTCTTAGGCAAAGCAAGCAAAACATGAACAAAAACAAACCCCCCAAACCTCAAATACCAAACTAAGCAGAAAAACTAACCAAGCATATGAAACAACTAAGAATATTTTCTAAAGCAATTAACTGGCCCATGAGTCCTAGCTTCCCTGGCTTAGAATTCTGAGAACTTCAAAAAATTGTGCTGAGCAAAGAGGTGCCGTTGCTTAATCAGGTCTTACCAATTATTTTGCCTGATTTAACTTTTCTTCTACCTCACTGCCCCTTTCCAGTGACATTGTGGGTTTCACTCAGCTCTGCAGACCCAGAATGCCAACTCAGGTAGTGGACTTTCTGAACAAGATGTACCACTGATGAAATTATAGATCAGGATTTTGTCCACAGCTAATTGGAGATGTACATGAGTGGTTATGGATGAATGGGCCCTTCCTTAACGTGGAATGATACCGAGTTGCATTGGGCACAAAGCTAGGAATTAACAGAAGCAAATAATTTATATAAAATTTCTAACTCTCCTAAGTCATAAGGTCTCAGGAAGCGAATCTGCTTAGTAACCTCCATTGTGTGCATGGCTTTTCTTGTAGAGGGCACCCAGAAAATGTCTATTGATTTGATTTGAGAACCATCTTTGTTCTATACTAAGGGAAAGAAACTGGTTTATGCTTTTTTTGTGGTTAGATTCTCAGGCACTTAGCTCAGTAAGCTCTAACTGCCCATTTATTCATGTTGGTATTTTCCCTTTCTTCATGGCCAGTGAGGGAAAGATGTGAATTTTGAAATATGAGGTGGCAAACATGGAAGAATAATTAGAGAAAATATCAATAGTCATTAAATTTTCTAATTCTAATTTTAATTGTATTCATTGAGAAGGCATCAGTGAAATGCTTCATTGGACACCGGGCAAACTGAAAGTAGATTTAGAAAATATTAAAGTTCATCTATTCAAGGCATAGTTATTAAGAATCTAATTATGCGCAGCACTGTGTCATCATAGAGCTCTGGAGGTCATAAGGCTGAACGTGATAGACAGGATCTCTGCTTGCAGGGAACTTAGAGTCTGGTGATAAAGGGAAAGACAGACCAGTAACCACGTTAGGGGGAGGATGCTTGTCCACTTCACCTTTGTTTCCTGAGCTCTTGCTCCTGCAGGCCACCCTGCGCTTCCCTGCACCTGTCATTCCTTCTCTTTTTATTCTTTGCTGAGAAATGCTGCATTATGGGGTCAGTGTTGATGGGACTCTTTTGTTTATACAGTCTTTGCATTTCCTGTCATTACTGGAAACCACTGCATCAGGAAATTAAAATTGCTATCATACACAATCATGTAATTAACCACGTTTGCTTTGCATTTCACTTTTTAATCTCTGGGCGGGCTTTTCATCTTTGCCTCAGAAATGAGAACCGACGAACAGGCGTTTAGACCCAACTATGTTGAGTTTTCACTAAACTCAGTAATGGGTGAATATAGGGCACTAGATACATAGTAAGCAGGGGTGCTTATTTTCAATAATCCTCAGATTTAAAGGATTTTCTTTCATTCACCAAGAGTAAGCTCATTATACAGAAATGTGGATGAAGTCATAATACTATCTCTT
This sequence comes from Bos indicus, assembly GCF_029378745.1. Classification (NCBI taxonomy): domain Eukaryota; kingdom Metazoa; phylum Chordata; class Mammalia; order Artiodactyla; family Bovidae; genus Bos; species Bos indicus. The sequence goes on from NC_091767.1 coordinate 11,125,724, forward strand.
TTGGCCACTATGGTAAAAAGAAGAGAATAAAATTGAAATAATTCTTTGGCTAAATTTGAAGGAAATTTTGCTTGGGGTTGACAAAAAAATGGATTAAGTATTTAAGCATCTAGGATTTGATTGTAACCAAGGTTCTGCTTTGTTACACTTTAGGGAAGTGCTGATTCATTTGCGTTTTGGTGAATGTTTGAGGTGAAGCTGAATCTTTATAATATCATCTATTTTACTGTTGCACAATTTATGTGTCAGTGTGGACTTGTACGCTTATCATACGTATTAACACAGCACCGGACAGCAATACGTGTCATGCAGTAGAATACAGAATGTACATACGCACAAGCACATCTAAAAAATGTTAGTTTCTCCTATATTTTTATGAATACAGATTGATAAATAAATTGTTCACCTTTGAGTTTGGCTAAAGAAATTATTTGAAACAGTGGTTCTACATTATCTTATAGCATGTGAGAGCTGTAATACTTATAATAAAACTGTCATGTATCGAATGCTTAGCCATATGTCAGGCAGTGTGCCAGGGGCTTCACACAGATTATTTCAAAATAGTAAATTATCCTCACAGCATCTCTTTGACCTAGATGTTATAATCCCCATTTCCAGGATGAGAATGCCGAGACTCAGTTACTTTCCGAAGGCCACAGAGTAAATGCAGAGTGGGATCCACCCAAATGTATCTGTTTTAAGAGTCTTGCTGCTGACTGCACACGGTGTGACTTCTCACAGTTGGTAGAGAATTTAGGGGTTACACTAACCAAGGAACTAGAGGCCCAAAGACTTAGGGTTCTCTTGTTAGTGCAGATTGGACCTGGGTTCACATCCTTCCTGCTGATGGTAAAATAGAAGAACTGGGCCCTGGGGGCATCCACACCATTCCCTTTATCAATGTGCTAAACCTTGGAGTCCCCCTTTACTCTTCCTGACTCTCTCCTCTCATATCCAATCGGCCAGCAATTGCCATTGATCTTTCTATGACAGTGTCTTATGGTGGGAGAGCTCATGCAAAAGAACAGTTATGAGTCAGGCTCTGCCGGCAGATTCCAGCTGGGTCAAATCTCAGCTTTGCCCGCTGGGTGATTTGGGACAAATTAATTAATCTGTCTGTGTTAAAAAAAAATTTTTTTGTCTGTAAAATGGTGATAATAACATGACCTACCTTATAAGGTTGTTTTGAGGATTAAAAACATATGAAGGGAGCCAGGCCCTGCCTCAGGCAGCAGGAGAATCGAGTCCCTAAATATTTCCCAATAAGACAAAGATTTGTGTGTTGAACAAAAGACTTTTAAGTTATTGATTGGTATTGTTTTGTTCTGAAGTATAGGATATTCTTTCAGCTGGTAAGCCCCCTTTTAATGCCCTTCTAATTCCTAATGTTTGGGTGTTTTTCAAGTTATGTGCATATGTTTTATTTTGGAGTGTGACCAAATAAAAATAAAGCAATGACCATGATCATTAAAATGAAATGCAAAACAAGGAAGCACATATGCACAAAGTGTATGGAGCATATGCTGATGACTGGTGCAGCACATGCCCTCATAATCATTATTATTCACACAACCTTTCCCTTTCTCAGCCTGAGCCCTGGTCCAGATCTTCATCTTCCCACATCTGGACAAAAACAGCCCCTAACTCATCTTCTGGCCTCTGTCTTTTGCATGATTATGAGATGAAACTGTACTTTGCAGAGCTAGTTCTTTTGTTCAAGAACTTAATTGACCACAACATCATGTTCAGACTCTCCAGGCTTGCAGATGGTGCCCCATGTAACTGCTTCTGCAGACTCTGCTGTGAGTTTTGCCCACTGTATGCTTTGATAGAACAGTCCCCACAAGACTGCCCTCACTTCAGATGCCGGTCACAGGTTTAGCAGTCCTAGGGCTATCCTCACTTCAGGCCAGCTGGCTACAAATCTGGTCTCCACAGCTGGTCTCCACAACTGTTCTTGGGTTTGGTCATTCACTAGAAGGACTTACAGAACTCAGGAGTCCTATCCTTATTAGTACAGTTTTATTATAGCAAAAGGATACACATTAAAATCAGCCAAGGGAAGAGACAGCTAGAGCCGAGTCCAAGAGGGGTCCTCTCATTCTCTCCCTGTGGAGTCACAGAAGCTCCGCCCTTCCCAGTCACCATGTGTGACCATGCTCACTAACTATTGCCATCTGGGGAAGCTCACTTGAGCCTTTGGTGTCCAGAGTTATTATTGGGGCTCCATCACACACTGCTCCCATGGCTGACCTTTTAGTCTCTAGCTACTTCAGGTCAGGCTGATACCTCCAGTCATCAGTTCCTGGAGGTCACAACTGACACATAACTGACATAACCACATGGCCCTGAGGCCTTGCTCATAAATCACACTGTTAGATGGCTGGTGGCCAAAGCCCCCCAGCCACAAAGACCTTCCTATAGGGCAGGACATCCCAGAGGCCTAGAGGTCAGCTCCTAGTAGCCAAGGGCAAAGGCCAGACTTCTTTTCTAGTAAGGTTAATTCTTCACTGGACAGCCTTGTTTCCCATTGTTCTTCCACAGGGTTCAGTTCAGTTTAGTTGCTCAGTCATGTCCGACTCTTTGTGACCCCATGGATTGCAGCACGCCAGGCTTCCCTGTCCATCACCAACTCCCAGACCTTGCTCAAACTCATGCCCATCAAGTCGGTGATGCCATTCAACCATCTCATCCTCTGTCATCCCCTTCTCCTTCTGCCTTCAATCTTTCCCAGCATCAGGACTCACTTTTCAAATGAGTCAGTTCTTCCCATTTGGAGAAGGCAATGGCACCCCACTCCAGTACTCTTGCCTGGAAAATCCCATGGACGGAGGAGCCTGGTAGGCTGCAGTCCATGGGGTCCCTAAGAGTCGGACACGACTGAGTGACTTCACTTTGACTTTTCACTTTCATGCATTGGAGAAGGAAATGGCAACCCACTCCAGTGTTCTTGCCTGGAGAATCCCAGGGATGGGGGAGCCTGGTGGGCTGCCGTCTATGGGGTCGCACAGAGTCGGACATGACTGAAGTGACTTAGCAGCAGCAGCAGTTCTTCCCATTAGGTGGCCAAAGTATTGGGGTTTCAGCTTCAGCATCAGTCCTTCCAATGAATGTTCAAGACTTATTTCCTTTAGAACTGACTGGTTGGATCTCCTTGCAGTCCAAGGGACCCTCAAGAATCTTCTCCAACACCATAGTTCAAAAGCATCAATTCTTTGGCACTCAGCTTTCTTTATAGTCCAACTCTCACATCCATACATGACTACTGGAAAAACCATGGCCTTGACTAGATGGATCTTTGTTGGCAAAGTAATGTCTCTGCTTTTTAATATGCTGTCTAGGTTTGTCATAGCTTTTCTTCCAAGGAGCAAGAGTCTAAATTTCATGGCTGCAGTCACCATCTGCAGTGATTTTGGAACCCCTCAAAATAAAGTCTCTCACCATTTCCATTGTTTCCCCATCTATTTGCCATGAAGTGATGGGACTAGATGCCATGATCTTAGTTTTCTGAATGTTGAGTTTTAATAGGGTATCACCCACCAAACAAGACAACATCCAAACCATCCCATGCTTTCATGCAGTTTTTTTCTTAACCTGTAGTATTTCTTCCTTTCCTCCTAGGATCCTTAAATGTCACACTTTATATGAGATTCAGCTCAAGTCTCACTTGCCCTCTAAAAATTCGTGCCAAGCTTTTCTAACTAGTTGAATATTTGCCTTGTGTGGCCCTGTGATGTGGCTGTATTTATAGCCTTCCCCGAGCTTTACATCTCTGTAGCGTGGGTGTCCACCACAAAGTAATTACTCAGAAAATCCTTATTAATAATGATGGTAATTTTCCTAGTGTCTAAGGAATTCAGTAAATCTCTGTGGAAATGATCTGAGCTAAGTTTTCCTTTGGTTGTAAATTAGGCATCTTTGTTGGCTGTATCTCACTCTTTCTGATTACATGGGCTGTAATTTAGATAAGCTGCTACCTAAATGAGCCATCAGACCCTAAGACAATCAAATTCAAACTGAGATTCAGAATGTTTGAAGAAAAAAAAAAGGTAGTGGATTGATATTTGTGCACCTTCATGTTTCCCACAAAACAAAATGACCCAAAATATTTCCCAGAAACCAGAACTCAGTGCTAGACTCTTTTGGCAGTTATTTTTATTGTGGTCTATTTTCTGTGAGCCCAGGTGGGTTAGAATCTAGAAAACATGGTCAAACCCCATCCAGAGAACTCTTTTGAAAAATAATTGATGCCTTAAATACCAGTGCTTTGATTTTAGTATCCTGAGACCCCAGGATCCAGCACTTGGGGAGGAGGAGTCGGGGGACCACTGTCTGTAGTGTAGACAGATGGATTTTTATTGCTTCAGGGTAGACAAACAAGTAAAAGATGTCTTTAGTGAAAGGTTGAATTACTGGCTTCAATCAGATGAGACCTTGATATGTATTTTACTTAGACCATGCCTCAGTTGTCATGACAATAATATTCCTCTGTGTGTGTGTGTGTGTGTGTGTGTGTGTGTGTGTGTGTGTGTATGCATGCCTACTGGATGGTGTCCAGAAGCAGCTCCTTCAGTATTCAGGCAGAAAGGAGTGACGGTGCAAAGCCAACAGTGTTTCCCTACCCATTAAACAATGATGTCAGAAAAGATTGAAACCATCATTCAGCATCACCTCTTCAATTAAAATCCCAAACAACCAGCTGGTATCTCCAGCAGAGCGGAGTAGGCGTGTTCAAGGTCAGGGTCCACATTCTCATTCTGTACGTATCAGTGCCCATCACCATTCGACCATGTTCTGGCCTTGCTGACCCTGCTGTGTCAGCCTTCTCCCCTTCAACTTCTCCAGCTTCATCTCTCGCAGGAACTTCCAACATCCTGGATCCCCACTCTGGAGAACCCCTTACTTACATATTGCACTGTTTCAGACATCTGAGATTTTTGTCACATTTCCCTAAGGAAGTTCAGGGTTTTAAAGACAGGTCATACGACTGAGTGACTTCACTTTCACTTTTCACTTTCATGCATTGGAGAGGGAAATGGCAACACACTCCAGTGTTCTTACTTGGAGAATCCCAGGGACCCAGGAGCCTGGTGAGCTGCCGTCTATGGGGTCGCACAGAGTCGGATATGACTGAAGCAACTTAGCAGCAGCAGCAACCACTTTGTTACATGTCCCTCTCCTAGCATAAATGGTCTTGTGGAAGTCAAAGAATTAACATTTGATACATCATTTCATTATTTCTTGTGACCCTCAGTGACTTAGGCCAAGAGTCCTTATTTTGGTGTGAAATGCACAATACTGGATGCTTGGGGCTGGTGCACTGGGATGACCCAGAGGGATGGTACAGGGAGGGAGGAGGGAGGAGGGTTCAGGATGGGGAACACATGTATACCTGTGGTGGATTCATTTTGATATTTGGCAAAACTAATACAATTATGTAAAGTTTAAAAATAAAATAAAATAAGGGAGAATGGCATTGAAATACATATAATATCATATATGGAACGAGTCGCCAGTCCAGGTTCGATGCACGATACTGGATGCTTGGGGCTGGTGCACTGGGACGACCCAGAGGGATGGTACAGGGAGGGAGGAGGGAGGAGGGTTCAGGATGGGGAGCACATGTATACCTGTGGCGGATTCATTTTGATGTTTGGCAAAACCAATACAATATTGTAAAGTTTAAAAATAAAATAAATTTTTTAAAAAATTAAAAAAACAAAAACAAAAAATAAAATAAAATTTAGAAAAAAGAAAAAGCATAAAAAAAAAAAAAGAAAATGACTCAAACATAGCTGTTTGCCTCAAAGTGTTTCTCTTACCTGTCTTGAAGCTGAGTGTGAGAGAACAAGGCTATTTCAGAAAGACAAGGAAGGCAATACTACTTAAACATAAGAGGCATTGACCAACAGCTGCCAAGAGGTAATCTGTTCACACTGTGGACCAGAAAGACTTGTTGGATCAGGGGCTTTCCTGTTGGTTCGGTGAGTAAGACTCCATGTTTCCACTACAGGGAGCATGGGTTCAATCCTCAGTGGAGGAAGTTTCTCATGCAGTGTGGTGGGGCAAAAAAAAAAAAAAAAAAATCTGTTGGATGGGTTCATGTCCAAACCACCCAAGCTTGTTGACTTTTTGCTCTCAAAGACTTATTTCTGGAAGTCTTTCTGGACTCGATGCCCTACATGAACTTTCTAAACTGCAAGGGAAGGTCTAGGTAAAGGTTTGGGATAGCAAGGTGCTGCTCGCAGCCTCAGAAAATCATACGTGCCTCACTGAGCTCATTCAACTGTGCCGTCGTTTTTGGACATGGTGGTATCTGGGATGCCTAAGGTCAATGGGATCCTCCACTTTGGGAAAGTAGCAAAGCACAGCCCTGGACCTGGTTACTATGTGTAAGACCTTTGCAATTCCACGTAAGCTCAATGTCCAGCTGAAAATCCATGCTGGGATCCATTCAGGTGAGACAAGACAGGATGGGCCAAGAGCTGCGCTTCTCCCCACACCCCATGAGGTGTCAGTTTTCAGGGCAGACAATGTGACACCATCTATGCAGACAAAAAAGAACAAATATTCGAATTTCATGACTGTAATGTTAACATTTTGGCAAACATTTCCCTTAGAAATGAAAGGAAGGAAAAGCATCATTTATTATGTTCCAGGGCGTCCCTGGTGGCTCAGCAGTAAAGAATCTGCCTGCAATGCAGGAGACATGGGTTCCGTCACTGGGTTGGGAAGATCTGCTGGAGAAGGAAATGGCAACCCACTCTTGTCTTCTTGCCTGGGAAATCCCATGGACAGAGGAGCCTGGTGGGCTATGGTCCATGGGGTCACAGGAGTTGGCCATGACTGAGCGACTAAACCCACTACCACCGTGATGCCAGGTAGTCGTACATATGATCTTATTTGACCCAAGATTAAAGATTATTACTAGTATTTGCTTTATACTTTTTTTTTTTTTAATGGAGGTGAGCATATGGATAGTAAAGTGCACTAATGTTACTTGCACAGCCTGGTGAATTTTTATCCACGTGTACATTCCTGGAACCAGTACTCAGATGATGATAGAGTTCCAGTGCCCTAAGACTCTATCACACCCCTCCCCAAGCCTAATTCCTATCAATACCACTGACCCCTGCTAGAGGTAACCACTTACCTGACTTTTTCTCCATAGATTGCTGCTGCTGCTGCTAAGTCGCTTCATAGATTAATTTTACCTGTATTTGAATTTATGTATTCTCATGGGAAATAGATGGGGAAACAGTGTCAGACTTTATTTTTCTGGGCTCCAAAATCACTGCAGATGGTTACTGCAGCCATGAAATTAAAAGATGCTTACTCCTTGGATGAAATTTATGACCAACCTAGATAGCATATTCAAAAGCAGAGACATTACTTTGCCAACAAAGGTTCGTCTAGTCAAGGCTATGGTTTTTCCAGTGGTCATGTATGGATGTGAGAGTTGGACTGTGAAGAAGGCTGAGCGCCAAAGAATTGATGCTTTTGAACTGTGGTGTTGGAGAAGACTCTTGAGAGTCCATTGGACTGCAAGGAGATCCAACCAGTCCATTCTGAAGGAGATCAGTCCTGGGTGTTCATTGGAAGGACTGATGCTGAAGCTGAAACTCCAATACTTTGGCCACCTCATGCGAAGAGTTGATTCATTGGAAAAGACCCTGATGCTGGGAGGGATTGGGGGCAGGAGGAGAAGGGGACGACAGAGGATGAGATGGCTGGATGGCATCACCGACTCAATGGACATGAGTTTGGGTAAACTCTGAGAGTTGGTGATGGACAGGGAGGCCTGGCGTGCTGTGATTCATGGGGTTGCAAAGAGTCGGACACAACTGAGCGACTGAACTGAACTGAACTGAATGTGTTGTTGTTGGGGAAGGAAATGCAATCCACTCCAGTATTCTTGCCTGGAGAATATCCATGGACAGAGGTGTCTGATGGGCTATAGTCCATGGGGTTGCAAAGAGTTGGACATGACTGATCGACTAAGCACACGTGTTGTTGTATGTAGCAGTTAAAGTGTTTTTTTTCTTTTTAAGAGAAAATCAAACGTCTTTAAGGCCACAGGGAAGCATTTGATACCATCATAATGGTTGAAATATTTAAAAAACAATTCATGTATGTATTTTGGTTGTGCTGGGTCTTTGTTGCTGCAGGCGGGCTTTTTCTAGTCACAGCCAGTGCGGGCTGCTCACTAGCTGTGGTGCACAGGCTTCTCCCTGTGGCGGCCGCTCCTGTTGTGGAGCACAGGCTCCAGGCACACAGGCTTTGTAGTGGCAGCATGTGGACTCAATAGCTGTGGGCATGGGCTTAGGTGCCCTGTGGCATGTGAAATCGTCTCGGATTAGGGATAGAAGCTGTGTCCCCTGCCATTGCAGGTGGATTCTTAACCACTGGAACGACCAGGGAAGTCCCATCATAGTGATTTGATGAATTTTGTCTATTGAGGAAATCAACCAGATACACTGCTTAGAGGAAGCCAAGTCGTGCTTGAGTATTTACGTACATAGTGCATAAAAAGACACCGAGTATTGCATGCTAAGAGCAGTTATATAAATCTTGGTCAAGCTGTAATTATATTCATTTATTCCAGGTTCTAGTTATTCAGAGAGGTGTCTTCACACACCCTGATTTAAGAAATGGGAATACCTACATTTGGAACACAATTTAAAGGATAGAATACAAAGACTTGTATACGCATATAGGGAACAGCATTATTTCTAGTAGCCCCAAACTAGAATCAACCCAATGTTCATTGCCTGGTGAATGGATAAACCAATTGTCCTCCGTCCATACTATGAATTATTACTCAGCATTTAAAAAGGAATGAAATAGCACTTGCAGTAATGTGGGTAAATTTTTAAAATATACTGAAGCATGAAGGTCAAATGCTCCATATTTTATTTGTATGACATTCTAGAAAACATGAAACAGTTATGACAGAGAGCAGATGAGTGGTTGACTGGGGCCCTGATGGTGGAGGGTATTGACTGAAGGAGAAAAAGGGAATTTTTAAGGTGCTAAAACTGTTGTATATCTTGATTAAATGGTTATACAATTACATTACTATATACATTGCTTCAGTTTATTAACCTGTGCACTTAAAAATAGGTGAATTTTATTGTATGTAAATTATATCTCAGTAAAGTTGAAAAAAATCCCATGTGGAAAAGCGTATAAAGAGTAAAAAAGTAATTCTCCTTCTCACACCTATCTTTTTCCCTTTTGTCCCCCAGTCCATGTGCTCTACCACCCCTTGACCGTATTTAGATTTTGTAAGAGTCAGACATGACTGAGCGACTTCACTTTCACTTTTCACTTTCATGCATTGGAGAAGGAAATGGCAACCCACTCCAGTGTTCTTGCCTGGAGAATCCCAGGGACGGGGGAGCCTGGTGGGCTTCCGTCTATGGGGTCCCACAGAGTCGGACACGACTGAACCGACTTAGCAGCAGCAGCAGAGTTTCTTTAGATTTACATAATGGGCACTTCAAGAGTTTGAAAATTTGGCTAAGAATACTAGAATTCAGTTGTCAAATTTTCATAATGGATATGATAAAAAGATTCCCCAAATTATTTGGCCATATGCTGTTTTTTTTGGCAGCCCATGCCGAGTGCTTGCTACGGACCAACTACTTTGCAAGGCTCCTCATCCTATCCTCACCACAGCCCTCTGGAATGTTTATTAATCGTCTTGCTTAACCAATGAGCAAAGTGAAGATTAGAAATGTGAAGTGACAAGGTTAACAGCTAGTCAGTGCACCAGTCACTGAGCTAATCGGTAGCAGAGGTGGGGTTCGATTTTAGTGTATGTGCTGTTGAAGTGAGCACCAGAGCAGGGGTTCAAATCCAGTTGTATACCAGATAAACGCAGGACCCCTGATCTGTGGTGCACCGAGCTATGCTGTTGTCTTGATTGGGAAGAGAGGCTCAGACGGAGGACCACTAGGCCCACAGAGCAGCCAATGTGAGCTCCTTTCTAAATCCTGCAATTGTTTTAGCCCCAAACTTAGACCAATCTGTCTCCTTTACTTTGACCCCACACCCCTTTGGAGTCTTTGGTTAGTATGAGTTCTCAAAACAGGAGGATTCTTTTTCCAGATGGAAAAAAACAAGAATATTCTTATTGTATGAAATATTTTGGCACCTCCTCTGTTTTCATTTTTGTTTCTTATTCAGTGAAAAACTAATTCTCCTGCAAAAGATAAAGTTCTTCCTTATGTGTGAAATGCCTTTTTTTCAGTTCACATTAAAGCTTTATCAAATTTAATTTCCTCATCGCTCCACAGCAGGAATAAGGGATAGCTCACTGGAAAATCACATGGACGGAGGAGCCTGGTAGGCTGCAGTCCATGGGGTCGCTAAGAGTTGGACACGACTGAGCGACTTCACTTTCACTTTTCACTTTCATGCATTGGAGAAGGAAATGGCAACCCACTCCAGTGTTCTTGCCTGGAGAATCCCAGGGACGGGGGAGCCTGGTGGGCTGCCGTCTATGGGGTCGCACAGAGTCGGACACGACTGAAGGGACTTAGCAGCAGCAGCAGCAGCAGCAGCAGTGATAAAGCCTTTCTGTTCCAAGGAGCATCTTCTCCTTAAAATAGTCCCCTCAAGGGACACAGGCAGCCACACATGCTTACCTTGGCCAAACGACCAGGTGCAGGAGTTTTAGCAAAACAAACAAATCTTTTGAGCCCTACGAGTCATACATGTTCTGTGGTTTTATTCTCTCTTCAGTTGTCTTCTGGCAAGGACGGGGTCAGGTATTGACACAGCATCAGAAATGATTTCAATTTGGAAAGAAAAAGGAAGGAATACAAGGAGACTGCTACTAACGAAAATATTCCAGTGCTCTTTGAAATTCTCTCGTATTGTGCTAAGCTGGACTCCCCCCGCCCCCACACCTCATTCAGACAGTGGTCTGGCCTGACTCCTCAAGCAAGGAGTTACAATACAATGTCAAGCTGAAAGAAATTCGTGTCAAAATTTCTATAGCCGGTTGAACATCCATCCTGAATGGGCTTTTGTTCATCAGTGGGTATGTGGGATGAGCAGACAGCTGGAAGGTTTTCTAAATGTAAAGTGAAATCTGTGCTGTCAAAGGGCGCCAGAAGCCCTGTATTATTCCCCAGGTGCCCAGCATGCCGGGCTCCTTGTGCTTCCCACGTGGCGCCAGTGCTAAAGGACCCACCTGTCAATGCAAGAGACATAAGAGACTTGGGTTCGATCCCTGGGTTGGGAAGATCCCCTGGAAGAGGGCAGGGCAACCCACTCCAATATTCTTGCCTGGAGAATCCCATGGACAGGGGAGCCTGGTGGGCTAGAGTCCATGGGGTCACAGAGTCGGACATGACTGAAGCGACTTAGCATGCATGCACACAGCCTCTCTAACTTCCATGCTCCATGAGCCTGCACAGTGCCATGCTCACAGTTGTATCCCCGGCGCCTTAGCCCTCTGCCCAGCACACAGAAGGTGCCTGATGATAAAGCAGGGCTGGAACAGCCGACAGAATCACCTCACCCAACCTGATGTCTGCGTGGGAGAGTCCCCCTCAAGAGGCCAGGCAGGAAAGGAAAGAGGCTGGGTGAGGCTAGGGTAGTCTAGATGGCATTTACCTCTTTCCCATGAGTTCAGCAACCACTCGGCTCACCATGCAGTCCCGGCGTTTCCAGATTTCAAGTTTGCAAGAGAATTCAGAAGTTCAGATTTTAGGGATTTCCCTGGTGGTCCAGTGGCTGAGATTCCAAGCTCCCGATGAAGGAGGCCGGGTTCAGTCTCTGAACGGGGAACCTTAGATCCCACATGTTGCAAGGAAGATCGAAGATCCTGAATGCTGCTGCTAAGATGCAGCACAGCCAAATAAGTAAATATTAAAATACTTTTGAAAAAAGTAGTCTAGATTTTCATGTGGAATTTCCTGAATTGTATAATACTATTTAGGCAAAATATTTGTCTGCCTGGCAGATTGGACCTACAGGCTGCTAGTTTGGACCCCTTTTCTAAGCTTTAAAGGATGTAAAGATTTATTTTGGTAAAGATATTCATGGAAAGTTATTCTTAGCATAGCTTAAAAAGAAAGTTTTAGTCACATTTTCCCCAAATGGCAGTGCTTTGACTAAAATTGAGGCTTGGTACTAGTGTGATCCAAGTTGTCTAACTTATGCATTTTCCCCGGTGTCCCTTCTTCTCCTCAGTGGGACGGTGAACTCTGGGGGTGCTCTGAGACCCTTAGGCGCTAATTCCATCCTGGAGAGGTGATATGAGACCCAGGATGCATCTCAGGTCCAGCTTGGCCCACATTACATCTTTTGTCCTCTTCCATCAGCCTTCTCCTCTACTGGCTCCTCCCCATCAGCACTTAAGCATGCTCTCTGGGCTCCCCGGGTGGTGCTAGTGGTAAAGAACCTGCTTGCGAATGCAGGAGACATAAAAGATTTGGGTTCAATGCTGGGTCGGGAAGATCTCTTGGAGTGGGAAATGGCAACCCACTCCAGTATTCTTCCCTGGAGAATCCCATGGACACAGGAGCCTTGCCAAAGTCAGCAGGGACCTCCAATAATATTTCCCAATCCTCCTTGTCTTGATCTTTCAGGAGCATATAACTTTGCTGACTGATTCCTCCTTCTAGAAACAGTTTTCTCTTGAGTTTCGTGACTTCGCTTACCTGGTTTTCCTTTGACTGCTCCTGGTGCTCCTCCTCAGGCTCCTCCAGGGGCTTTTCCTTCCAGGACCTTCATGCTGATGACCCTGAGAGTTCTACCTTCAGCCCCCTCCTCTTCTAACTCTACACACCTCCACAGATAGTCTCAGCTATTCCCAGGGCTTATGCCATGACTAATGTGCCTGAGACCCTGAAGGCTTTATCACCAGCTCAGAATTATCTCCTGAGCCCCAAGGGGATTGTCCCCCTCTCTCAGGTGCCTCCACCTCGATACTGAAGCCCATATTCTTTCTCCTCCGGTATTCCTCTTCCTCCTCCGGTTTTCAGTATTTCAGAGAAAGGCCCCCTCACCCACTTGGTGGCCAAGTCAGACACCCTTATTCTTCACACCCCACTCCTATCAGTCACCAGGTCCGGTAGCTCTGTCTCCTAAACATCTTTCAGATCTGCTGCCTCTTTTCCATCTTGACAAGACTCGGGGACAGGTCACCGCCACCTCCTTCCCAGGTTGTAGTAACAGCCTCCAAGAGGATTCCCTAGTTGTGGTCTTGTCCATCCCTCTCCTTCTTTGTCCATGCTGTAGCTAGTTAGTGCATGCTCAGTTGCTAAGTCTTGTCCGACTCTCTGCAATTCTGTAGCCCACCAGTCCATGGGATTCTCAAGGCATGAATACTGGAATGGGTTGCCGTTTCCTATTCCAGGAGACCTGCCCCACCCAGGGATCAGACCCACCTCTCTTGTGTCTCTTGTATCGGCATTCATCCACCTGGGATTTTCTTCATTTAAAAATGTATCCAGACAAAGTAGACTAACAGCCCAAAGCACAGAAGAGGACACTGAGAATGGGATTCATCTATTCATCAGGCAGGTGGCCATGGAGTTTGAGGCACCCAGGTCTGACTATGAGTCAGTGCGCTTGACTCTTCCCTCTGCTGCCTCTCACAGCCAGATGCACTGGGCTTCAGTTCCTACTTCTCACCCTCACTCCTCACTCCTCACAAAGCAGTCACTGGATTGTCAGCTAATTCTCACAGCCAACCCTCCAGCTGACTGGAAAAACAAATACATAAGCTGACAACCCAGGGGTAATCATCTTGTAGTAAGCCAACTGAGATCTTGCCAGGCATTTCCTCCAAGACTGAGAAATAACCAGGGGTTGTAAGAATTGTGTGTTAGCCACAGTGTGACATTTTCAATTGAGACAGTGATTTTGGTTTCTCGATGGCGTAATGGTTTCTCGTTCTTAAATAGACCTTTCCCATCTGCTGAGATAATATAGGTTCGTGGTTGTTTGTATTCAGGGTTTAAGTGCTACAGGGAAGATGCCAGGCAACCATTAAGCTATGATCTGAAGCCATCTCCCCAGCATCCCTTCACAATAACGCTCTGATACTTAGTGGTTGTATCAGAGTGTTAAGAGTAAAAAGTACATACAGCACTTTTAACTTTAATTTGGACTCTAAATTATGTTCATAAACAAAAGCCCAGCTGCTTGCCAGGCTCCCTGGAGAAAGCAGTGGGTGAACAGCATGTTGCCAGTTCCACTCCTCTGGTCACAGCCAAGACCTTGGCTTTGCTCGAAACAGCTCTTGTTAAGAATCCCCACCCAGCGTCCACACGCTTACACCCCTCTTCTTCCCCATCACTACATCTGTTTGTTCTTCAACTGCCTCAAAGCTCCTAAAGAGCAACCGCTCCAGGTTAACCCATGTTCCCGGCTTGCTATCTGACATGGTCTGGAATACACCATCAATCTCAATTATGGGTTTTTTTAATCATGAATTCTCCACTCCCAGGTTTTTCCTCTGCTCCTGCTCTCTGGTTCACACCTCTCAGCTAGTCTAGCCATCTCCACACTCTTCTTCGGCACAGTCGAGGTGATTACCCAACCTTGCTGGCAACAATGACTCCACCAGAAGAGCTGGTTCCTGGCATCTTCTGAGGCTACCCTGTAGGTCTTTCATTTTTCCAGATGTCTTTCTTGCTCCCCTTTGTTGGCTGTTTCTGATCCCCCATCTCTCCTTCAAGCCCCATCCCCACGCCCTTCATTCACTGCAGGTGAGACTGTATCTTTCCTTTCTTCTTTTCTTTTTTTTTTTTGGAGGGCTATGCTGCGTGGCTTGTGGGATCGTAGTTCCCCACCAGGGATTGAACCTGGGCCCTCGGCAGTGAAAGCAGAGTCCTAATGACTGGATCACCAGGGAATTCCATCTTTCTTAGAGGCAGTAGAGGTCCTTAGGCATGAACTCTCCCTTTCACATTTCACCTTGTCTATAAAAGTATTTCATTCTTTCTTTCCTGTTTTAAAAAAGAGCTGCACTTCCCCCCCCCCTATAAAACTGATTTACTTCCTGTTTAGTTTGCTTGATTGTTTAAAAGCATAAATGTGATATTGTTTCTCTGGTTTCCCTCATGGCTCAGTTGGTAAAGAATCCACCTGCACTGCAGGAGACCCTGGTTCAATTCCTGGGTCGGGAAGATCCCCTGGAGAAGGGATAGGCTACCCACTCCAGTATTCTTGGGCTTCCCTTGTGGCTCAGCTGGTAAAGAATCTGCCTGCAATGTGGGAGACCGGGGCTCGATCCCTAGGTCGGGAAGATCATTTCTCTACTTGAAATGCTTCAGATGCTTTCTGTTGTATCCTGACTAAAAAGCAAACCCTTCATTGTGGTTTTCTAGAAATGTCTATATGAAAACAGTATTTCTCACCCCAGGCTGCACTGCAGAACTTAAAAAAACTAACCTGCCTAGGCACCTCCACCAGACATTCTGACTCCCTGGTCAACAGTATTTTTATTTATTTATTTATCTAACTTTTGACAGTACCACACACAACATGCGGATCTTAATTCCCTGACAGGGGATTGAACCCATGGCCCCTGCAGTAGAAGTATGGAGTCCAAACCACTGGACCACCAGGGAAGTCCCAGCGGTATTTTTAGAAAGCCGCCTGGTGACTTGCTTATCTCTTGTGGCCCCTCATGCCACTCTCCCCCTTACGCACCACCTTGACTCCTTCCCTCCAGTCTTCACAAAGCTGCCTCTTTCCCAAACGGCAGGTTTGCTTAAACGTCACCATCTATGGGAGACTGTTTTCTCTCCCAGCACCCCATTCGTTTCCTTCATCACACACACCATGGTTTACGTTGTTGGTCTGTTTTTTCGTTTTTCACATGTCTCCTCACTGCGAGGCTGGAAGCTTCCTGGGGTCAGGGCCCCATGTCTGTAGTTCCCCACTGAATCCCTGATTCCAAGCAGAGTCTGGCATGTAGGCATTCACTAAGGGCTGGAGGAATTAGTAATATTAATAGATAAGGAATGGTTTCTGCTTCCACCTTCTTCCTCTGGGGACTTGTTCCTTTGATTTGCTTTTCTTTTTAGGGTCTTTATATTTTCTCCATTGATCGCTTTTCTCAGTCTAGACCCACAATAATAACTTTCCCATCCAAAATCAGACATGGATAGAAAAACCTCTCTTGGTACCCCTCTTTACTTAACATCAGTCCTGTCTTCCTTCTTTTACAAAGAGAGGAAATTTAGCTTGAGGATTAGAAAGTTGGGGTCTGAAACCAGATTGCCTGAGTCCAGATGTTGATGTTGCTACCTGCTAGAGATGAGGTTGTCAACTTTTCTCCAGAATATACAAGGTTTTCCCAGGTCAGCAGCCCTTGCCACCTAACTATACTGGGAAAAGCTAATCAGCTATAGGATGTTATGTGAAGCACATCGGGATGTTTGCTGTGATGTGCCCTGAGGTACCTCTTCATGGGACAAGATTTCTGGAGTTGAATTTCCTTGGTCATACTTTAGAGCTGCTTGATCTTTCAGGACAAGGCAAAAGCAGGGCGTATTGACTGAGTTCATGTAACTGTGTTCCTTCCTCTTTCGTACCTTAGCTCTGAAAATCCAGTGTAGTTCAGGTACACACCAACTCCTGGAACAATCTGAAGACTACACACTGGTGTGCTCTGGCAATCTACAAGGTAGCCAATGGCTACCTGTATCTGTGAAGCGTGCATGTGAGAGAAGGCATCTTGCCGTTGAAGGCCTGTGGGTTGCTGCTCTTGGCAAGTTCACTGGTAGAATTTGCCGCACGTGTTGTCCCTGCCACAGGGGAAATGTCCCAGACAAACTCAGAAATCCTTTGACTTTTGATCAAGATATTAGCCTGTGCAGGTATTTGAATTACACATCTGTTGGAGACCTGCATGTTTCTTTTGGTTTATACAATAGATGTTTTTTCCATTCCTGAATCGTGACGAACAAATCAGACTTTTCTGGAAAACTCCTTCTTTGAGGTTAAGTTGGGAAGGGCCAACAATCTCTGGCAAAGTTGTAAAACAGACAAACTACGCCTTCTCCCCCTCACCCCCTGCCCCAGCCTTTTTTAGATCCTGTCCCTCTATTTCAGCTTCCTTGACTTTCCTAGCCACTGGACCCAGTCCTCTCCTATCGCCTGGGATTCCTTCTAAAGAAGTCTATTCATGAACTCATTCCAGTGAGGTTCTCCCAGGACACTCAGCTTCTAAGGAGAGTTTTATTTTAAAAGGGGATCAATCCCATGAACAAGGCAATGGAATTAATTGTTTTAAAGTAATTGAAAATAGTTCAGACATGGTTGCATCTGGGACAGAAGGTAGGACTCGTATAAGGTGAGAGAGGCTTTCGGTCCCCCAGTCCTTGTCTTCATCCCCAGGGGAGAGGAGTCTGAGAAAGGGGCACCACGGGCTCTCCTTCCACCAGAGCCTGATTCTTCCTCCGCTCAGAGTAGCTCGGGGGCAACCTGAGACCCTTCACTCTGCTCCAGCTCCTCCAGACGGAAGGTTACAGGAATAAGGATTGTGTGATTTCATAAAACAGTGAATAAACAAGTTTGCTTGAAGTCAATTTAACCAGCAATGAAACAGTGTGAGATGCATGTGCGCTAGCTGTGGGCGGTTCTCTCCAGACACTGTCCAAACAGTGTCTGCTGGATTTTTGTGTATTGAAAATATGAAATCTGCTCAGAGGGAGTACCATGGTAACCCACATAGAAAGCCCAAGGAAAAGCAACTCACTCCCATGGCTTAACTCTGAAATTCATTTTGTACAAAGCTCTGCCTGCAAGAGTGTTTCTCTATTGATAGGAATCACAATGAATTAAATGGGACTGGATCAGCTAATACAGGCAGATGATGTCTCTTTTGCACAGTGTATCAAAGTCAATCTGGAGTTAAAGCTTCTGAAGACTAGTTTCCATGGAAGTGAGAGGCTGAGGCTCTGACCCCTGGGCTGGGCGGGGGAGGGGGTGTTATTGATTCACAGCTGATGGAAGGGCACATGGATTTTTCACGTGGGGATACTGCCTGCTTCGGCACCGTCCTAAAAAGATGTCAGTCCTCACCCTTACTGGGTCATCATCCTCTTTTAGCTCTGGCGGAAGGGCCGAGGAGCTGCAGAGCGCGGCTCCCTCTCCTCCCGGGTTGGCAGCACACATGGGATTTGTTAGCTGTGGTGGCATCAGCGAGTGTGTGTGGGTGACCATGACTCATTAGTCAGCCAGTGTGTCGCGGTGCCCCTGAAGCAGTCATCTCTGCCCCGAGTGCCCAGCCAGCTCTCAGCAATGTGGGGGAGCCAATTAAAGAGCAGTCTCTTGGGGATACCCCCTCACCCCAGGGACCCCAGGCTTTCCTGAGCAGGCTGAGGATGTGCTCTGTCATGTCCAATGAGTTGGCCAGTCTATCACTGCATGACTCCCTTTCTGGCTGAGCTGGCTATTTCTTCCCTAATTAAGTGCTTGTGGTTTTCCTCCCCGGGGAAAGGGGGCAATGGTCACCTATTGCCGGGGGGCGGGGAGTGTGGGAAAGAAGTCTGCTGCCTTCCCAAAGAGATCTGTGGGATTCACTGCTGTTCCCATTTAAGGATGCGAGAGAAACTCTTCATTTAATTCCTGGAGTTGTTAGCAACAAGCCTCTTTATAACTCGGCTTAAAGCAATTTCTTTTTCCTACATTGGATCTTTATTCTCTCTTGCCATGTAGCCTGACATAGTCTTCCCATGAAACACAGAGGAGTTTGGAGGTCTATGATTTTAGTGGCATCTGGGGCCAGTGGGAAGGATGACATCCAGCCCTTCAGACCATCTGAAATCCCAGAGGATTAAAGTTATACACAATCTCTCCCTCTTGGTTGGTCTCTCACTCTTTCTTGATCTCACACTTTCTTACTGTCTCTCTTTGTCTCCCTTTTTCCTTTTCCCTGGAGAAATGAGTGAGTAGAGGTCCCTGGCAGGGGTGTACACGCACCCAGAGGGAGAGAGCACTGACTCCAATGCCAGGGATCGTCCAGGGTGTATAGTTCGGGAGGCAGATGTAGGCTTCCACTAGGCATGTCAGGGGAGGTTTCCAACAAGATTTTGAGGTTGGCAAATAGATTCCCTAACCCTTTTGCTCCCCTTTCGACATTTGCTTCCTTCCTAAATGTGGGCTCCGCTCCGCCCCTCCCCACCGTGTGTTTTCGTCTGTACCCCCGCCCCACTCAGGAGTATAGTTGATTACAATGCTGTGTTATTTTCAGGTGTGCAGCAAGGTGATTCAGTTGTACATATACAAATATCCTTTCCTTTTCAGATTCTTTTGTTGTATAAGTTAATACAGAATATTGAGTAGAGTTCCCCGTGGTATACAGTAGGTCCTTGTTGATTACCTATTTTATATGTAGTTGTGTGTATATGTTAATCCCAGACTCCTAATTTATCCCTCCCTCCCTCCCTTTTGGTAAACATAAATTTGTTTTCAAAGTCTGTGCATCTGTTCCCATTTTGTAAATAAGTTCATCTATATCATTTAAAAAATTAGATTCCACACGAGTGTTATCATATGGTATTTGTCTTTCTCTGACTTACTTCACATAGTATGATAATCTCTGGATCCATCCATGTTGCTGCAGAAAATGGCATTATTTCATTCTTTTCTCCATATCCTCTCCAGCATTTATTGTTTACAGATTTTTTGATGATGGCCATTCTGACCAGTGTGAGATGATACCTCATTGTAGCTTTGATTTGCATTTCTCTAATAATTAGGGATGTGGAGTCTCTTTGCACGTGCTTTTTGGCCATCTGTATGTCTTCTTTGAAGAAATGTCTGTTTAGATCTTCTGCACATTTTTTGATTGGGTTGTTTGTCTTTTTGATATTGATCTGCATGAGCTATTTTATATTTTGGAGATTAATCTCTTGTCAATCACTTCATTTGCAAATATCTTTTTCCCATTCTGTGGGTTGTCTTTTCATTTTGTTTATGGTTTCTTTGCTCTGCAGAAGCTTGTAGCAAACCTCAACACCTTCTGCAGGGGAAAGAAGTAAAGAACTCTGTGTCCTTTTAAACAAGACTCTTAATTTCCTTTCAGTCTTACTTCAGGCCACGGAAGGAACGCTTGAAGCTTTTAGAGTCAGTTTGCCTTTTGCTATATCAGGAGTTGCTTTCCATCATTGGGTTCAGACTGGTAGAAGCTCCTTGCCACATGAATTAAACCCTTTTCAGTTTCCTCTACATTTTAATCAGGTGAGTTGAATGAGGAGGCAGACTCTGAGAGAAGACAGCAATCCACATGTTCAGGGTCCCCTCGGAACCACTCACATCAACCTCAGGGAGAGAGCTCAGTCCCTCTTTCGCAGCCTGGTGCCCACTACTTGCTCTGGGTCCACTCCCCATCCCCTTCCTCACCCCGACTTCCGTCTCATTTCATCCCTTACAGCTGGCCAGACTTATCCTCTTACCTCCAGTTCTCATCTTATCGCCTCCCAGCTCAGAAAAGCTTCCCTGGCTCCCTGTCTAAACCGAGCGCAGACACTTCACTCCGGCCTCTGAGACCCTCGCACAGGCACAGCGTTGGCGCCTGTCACTCACACCGAGTTTGCTACTCGCCACACACTGTGGTTTCCCAGCTGGCTCAGTGGCAAAGCCACCTGCCGATTTGGGAGGCGTGGGTTCAACCCCTGGGTCGGGAAGTCCCCTGAAGGAGGAAATGGCAACCCACTCCCTGGGAAAATCCCAGGGACAGAGGAGCCTGGTGGGCTGTAGGCCATGGGGTCACAAAGAGTCAGGCACCCATGAGTGGGCACCACTCATGCATTGTTCTAAGCACTTTGCACAGAGTAATCAGCTTCATGGAGAAGGCAATGGCACCCTACTCCAGGACTCTTGCCTGGAAAATCCATGGACGGAGGAGCCTGGTAGGGTGCAGTCCATGGGGTCGCTAAGAGTCGGACACGACTGAGCGACTTCACTTTCACTTTTCACTTTCATGCATTGGAGAAGGAAACGACAACCCACTCCAGTGTTCTTTACCTCGAGAATCCCAGGGACGGGGGAGCCTAATGGGCTGCTGTCTATGGGGTCGCACAGAGTCGGACATGACTGAAGCGACTTAGCAGCAGCAGTAGCAGCAGCAATCAGTTTCATTCTCACAACCCTATGTAGCAGGCATGATTATTGTCCCTACTTTACAGCTGAAGGAGCTGAGCTACAAAGAAATTATACCTAAGGTCACAAATCTCTCAAGAGGAGTCATGGGGGTTTGATCCCATGCAGTGTGGTGCTGGGAGTTTACGCCTTTTCTTGACTCAGTTCCCGCTTCTCTAGGGTGGGCCCCACATCCCTCGCCACCTTCTTTTTCCAGTGCTTGCTCCTTGCGCATCCCAGTGAACTGAACGGCTTGTGGTTTCCAGAACACCTCCCCTGCTTCCTGGGATTTGTGCCCTTGCTGTTGCTCTTCCTTTCACTCACCAAACTTTCTCCAGCTCTCCTGGCTGAGTTCCCAGACACTAGCTCCTCCATGAAACCTGAGGAAACTGCTCCCCACTTTGAACCCGTCATGGTTGCATCTTAGGAGACATTCCCTCTCAGTTGCAGCCACCTTATAGTCATTTGTGTGCTTCTGCAGTTGTTCTTTATTTAGATTGAAGGCACGTGGAAAGCAAGGATTGGGTCTTCACCATCTTGATGCATCTGGTGCCTCGCACTCTTTTAGAAGATGATTTTTGTGATTTGTGATAGGCAAGTCATCCTGGGTGACTATTTTGTCTGTTTGTGTAGTATGTTTCTTATGTGTACAATGTGCTACTTGTATTTCCACATGGAAGTGCATGTTAGCTCACCTTATTTCTTGGGACCGGACAACTTGCTAGTGGAAAACAGTCTACTGACTTGGCTTTCACTTAGAGACAAGCAGAAGTAGATGTCCTGAACTCCTGCTCTCGTGTCCCCATTGGACCACACGTTTGGCTTTTGACTTAAGGCCTGGTGGCTTCCCTGGTGGCTCAGATGGTAAAGAATCTGTCTGCAATGCAGAAGACTGAGATTCGATCCCTGGGTTGGGAAGATCCCCTGGAGAAGGGAACAGCGACCCACTCCAGTATTCTCGCCTGGAGAATCCCGTGGACAGAGGAGCCAGGTGGGCTACAGTCCATGGGTCACAAAGAATCAGACACGAACTGAGCAACTTTCACTGGTAGCGGGGGCAGGTGGCTGGGGTGCTGCAGCTGGGAGTGCTGACGTCACAGGGGCAGTGGTCTGCTGCGGCCAGAAGCGCCACCTGCTATCACCAGATACCAAAGGGCAGGCTGTGGGGGAGTCAGGTCGGGTTGGCTCAATGTCTGACCGGGTCAGACAGGGTGCTGGGGTGGTTGTGTGGGTTACACAGCTGAGTTGAGAAGATTCAGCAAATAAAGTGGCTGGAAGTGACAAAGTAGGACTTCATCATGAAGATGGACTTCCATTGAAGAATCTGTGAATATTTTTTTCTGAAAAAACGTTTTCTTTATAAAACTATGCTTATTAAAGGTGTTTAATTTCCCCCTAATCTTTTATGAATAAAAAGTCACGTGTAGTTACCAACTGGATGGAAGGACCAAACCCCATTACCTCATGGAGTTGGGATAACCTCAACCAACGGCATAGACATTTTAATTAGCCCATGTGGATTTATTGAGAGGAAGGTACTGTTTTTGTCAATTTTTAAAAAAATTTATTTATTTGGCCGCACTGGGTCTTAGTTGCAGCTTGTGGGGTCTTTGTTGCGGCATGCAGGATTTAGTTCCTTGGCCAGGGATTGAACATGGGCCTCCCTGCACTAGGAGTGGGCCACCAAGAAGTCTCACCATTTTTGTCAAGTTTTGAGATATTAAGAAATAGCTCTAACCACTCACTGACTGACCACTGTTAAAATTTATACATGTGTGCTCAGTTGCTACGCTGTGTCCGATTCTTTTTTTTTTTTAATTTTATTTTATTTTTAAACTTTACATAATTGTATTAGTTTTGCCAAATATCGAAATGAATCCACCACAGGTATACATGTGTTCCCCATCCTGAACCCTCCCATAGACTGTAGCCCGCCAGGCTCTTCTGAACATGAGATTCTCCAGGCAAAAATACTGGAGTGGATTGCCATGCCCTTCTCCAGGAGATCTTCCCCACCCAGGGACTGAACCCAAGTCTCCTGTGTCTCCTGCATTGGCAGGCAGATTCTTTACCACTCAGCCACCTGGGAAGCCAAAAGTTTGTACAGGGCTTGCAAAAGTTTGGGAGGCCCATCCCAAGTCAAAATCAAATGGACTTCTTGGCTATGAACTGCCTTCACCCAGGTTTATGCCAAGTCTGTGTGAATGTGTCAGTGAGTCTATTTCTGTTTCTGCTTTGTAGATGGGTTCATCTGTGTTGTATTTTAGATTCCCACATATATGTGATATTGTATTTGATATATTTCTTTCAATGCAATAGCCAACAAAAATGTGAGATATTCAATATTTTGTTATAAAGTAGGCTTTGTGTTAGCTGATTTTGTCCAACTGTAGGCTAATTCAAGTGTTCTGAACATGTTTAATATAGGTTAGGCTAAGCTATGATGTTTGGTAGGGTATGTGCACTTAATGCTTTTTGGACTTAATGGTATTTTCTACTTAAAGTGGTTTGTCGGGACCTACCCCACTATAAATCAAAGAAGATCTGTGTTGTGAAATGATTACCATAATAAGATTAGTTAAAGCATCTCTTACCTATTTTTCCTCCCTCTGGTGAGAACTTTTAAGATCTACTTTCATAGCAACTTTCAGATGTATAATACAACATGGTTGGCTATAGTTACCATGCTGCACATTGGATTCCCAAAACTTGTTCATCGTATAACTGGAAGTTTGTGCCCTTTGACCAGTTCCACCCAATCTCCCTACTCTTGGCCTCTGGCAAACCACCAATCTGCTCTCCACGTCTATGAGTTTGTTTTTGAGATTTCATCTGTTAAGTGATAGTATACAGTGTTTGTCATCCTGGGTCTAATTTCACTTATCATAATGCCCTCCCGGTTCATCCATGTTGTCAAAAATAGCAGAATTTTCTCCTTTCTTATGGAAGGATATTATTCCATTGTGTGTGTATATGTATTTCCTTTACCCACTCACTCATCTGTAGATGAGCACTGGTTGTTCTCCTGGTGTGAATCGTGTGGCAAGTGACGGGCGGGCACAGGTGTCTCTTTGAGTGTTTTTGTTTTCTTCGGGTGGATACTCAGAAGTGGGATTGTTGGGTGATACGGTAGTTCTATTTTTAATTTTCTGAAGAACCTCTATACTGTTTTCCAAAATTACTGCATGAATTTATGTTCTCACTAACAATGTATCAGGGTACCCTTTACATCCTTGCCAATACTTGTTATTTCTTGCCTTTTTGTTAATTACCACTCTAACAAATGTGAGGTGACATCGCAGTGTGATTCTGATTCCCATTTCCCTGACGATTAGTGATGAGCATCTTTTCATGTACCTGTTGTTTGACCCATTTTTAAAGTCACATTGTTTCTGTTCTTATTGCTGAGTTTTAAGGGCTCTTCGTTACTTTGAATAATAGTTTATTAAATGTGGGAGACCTGAGTTTGATTCCTGGGTTGGAAAGATCCCCTAGAGAAGGGAACAGCTACCTACTCCAGTATTCTGGCCTGGAGAATTCCATGGACTGTACAGTTCCTAGGGTCGCAAAGAGTTGGACATGACTGAGGGAATTTCACTTTTACTTTTCACTTATTAGATGTGTCTTTTGCAAATGTTTTCTCCTAATATATGGCTGGGAGGAATTAGGGGCAAGAGGAGAAGGGGACGACAGAGGATGAGATGGCTGGATGGCATCATTGACTCGATGGACGTGAGTCTCAGTGAACTCCGGGACTTGGTGATGGACAGGGAGGCCTGGGGTGCTGGGATTCATGGGGTCGTAAAGAGTCGGACACGACTGAGCGACTGATCTGATCTGAATATATGCCTTGTCTTCTCAATCCTCTTGACAAAAGTTTAATGTAATCTAGCTTATCAATGGTTTATTTCAAGGGTTGTGCTTTGGTGTTATATTAAAAAAGTCATCATCATACCCAAAGCCATTTAGGATTTCTTCTGTGTTATCTTCTTTTATCGTTTTCCATTTTACATTTAGGTCTACTATCCATTCTGAGTTGATCTTTTTTGGTGAAAGGAATAAAGTCTGTGTCTAGATTCATATTTTTTGGTATGTGGATATCTAGTTGGTCTAGAACTGTTTGTTGAAAAGACTATCTTTTATCCCTTGTATTGCTATTGTTCCTTCATCGAAGATCAGTTGACTGTATTTATAGGGGTATATTTCTGGGCTCTCTGTTTTGTTCCATCAATCTATCTGTTCTTTCACCAATACTACACTGTCTTGATTATCATAGAATTATAGTAAGTCTTGAAATTAGGTAGTGTCAGTCCTTTAATTTTGTTCTTCTTTAGTGTTGAGCTGGCTATTCTGGGTCTTTTGCTTCTCCAAATAAACTTAGAGTTAGTTTGTCAATAGCCACAAAACAACCTACTGGTATTTGGATTTGGCTTGTATTGAATCTATAGATTAATTTGGAAAGAAGTAACATTTTGACAACATTGAGTCTTCTTATCCTTGTATAGGGACTGTCTCTCCATTTATTCAGTCTTTAGATTTTCTTCATCAAAGTCTTATAAGTTTCTTCATATAGATCTTATACATATTTTGCTGGACTTATGCCTTAGAATTCCATCTCTTTGGATGCTGGTGCAAATGGTATTGCATTTTAAATTTCAAATTCCACTTATTCATTGTTGGTGTATAGGAAAGTGATTGACTTTCACAGATTAACTTTGTATCATGCAATCCTGCTATAATTGCTTATTAGTTCCAAGAGTTTTTTTTTTTTTTTAATCAATTTTTTGGGTTTTCTATATAGACAATCATGTCATTTGTGAACAAAGACAGCTTAATTTCTTTCTTCCCAACCAGTTTGCCTTGTATTTCCTCTCTTTGTCTTGCTGCATTAGCTAGGACATACAGTAAAATGTTGAAAAGAGTAATGAGAGGATATCCTTGTCTTGTTCCTGATCTTAGAAGGAAAGATTCTAGTTTCTCACCATTAGTGATAATGATTTATTAACTGTGTGATGTTAGCTGTAGGCTTTTTGTAAATGTCCTTTGTCAAGCTAAGGAAATCCCCTCCCCCACATTCCTTGTTGCTTAGAGTGCTTATCATGAATGAGTGTTGGATTTGTCAAATGCAATTTCTGCACATGTTGATATGATCATCTAATTTCTCTTCTTTAGGTTGTTGATGTGATGGATTGTGAAAGTGAAAGTGAAAAGTGAAAGTAAAAGTCACTCAGTCATGTCTGACTCTTTGTGACCCCATGGACTATTTAGTCCATGGAATTCTCCAAGTCAGAATACTGGGGTGGGTAGCCTTCCCCTTCTCCAGGGGATCTTCCCAACCCAGTGACTGAACCCAGGTCTCCCACATTTTGGGCAGATTCTTTACTGGCTGAGCCGCAAGTGAAACCCGAAAATACTTGAGTGGGTAGCCTGTCCCTTCTGTAGCGGATCTTCCCTACAGGAATCAAACTAGGGTCTCCTGTATTACAGGTGGATTCTTTACCAACTGAGCTATGAGGGAAGCCCCCATGACAGAGTGTAGTAATTGATTTTTGAATGTTGAACCAGCTATGTGTACCTAGGTAAATCCCACTTGGTTGTGATATATAATTCTTTTTATACATTGTTGGATAAAATCTGCTATTTTGTTGAATATTTTTGCATCTATGTTCATGAGAAAATTGGTCTTTAGTTTTTCTTTGAAGTCTTTGTCTGATTTTGGTATTAGGGTAATTTTGACTAATAGAATGATTTAAGCTGTATTTCTTCTGCTTCTATCTGCTGAAAGAGATTGTAGAAAATTGGTATAATTCTCCCTTTAATATTTAGAAGAATATCAGTGAATCCATCTGGGTGGGCCTGGGGCTTTCTATTTTGGAAAGTTATTGTTTATTAATTCAATTTCTTCAAAAGATATAGGCCTATTCACATTGTCTCTTTTTTTTTTATAGTATGTTTGTGGAATTTTATTGTTCAATACATATATTTAAACTTATTTTTAAGTATTTTACACTATTTGATATTGATTTTTTTAAATTTTATTTTATTTTTAAACTTTACATAATTGTATTAGTTTTGCCAAATATCAAAATGAATCCGCCACAGGTACACACGTGCTCCCCATCCTGAACCCTCCTCCCTCCTCCCTCCCCACACCATCCCTCTGGGTCGTCCCAGTGCACCAGCCCCAAGCATCCAGTATTGTGCGTCGAACCTGGACTGGCATCTCGTTTCATACATGATATTTTACAGGTTTCAATGCCATTCTCCCAAATCTTCCCACCCTCTCCCTGTCCCACAGAGTCCATAAGACTGTTCTATACATCAGTGTCTCTTTTGCTGTCTCGTACACAGGGTTATTGTTACCATCTTTCTAAATTCCATATATATGTGTTAGTATACTGTATTGGTGTTTTTCCTTCTGGCTTACTTCACTCTGTATAATAGGCTCCAGTTTCATCCACCTCATTAGAACTGATTCAAATGTATTCTTTTTAATGGCTGAGTAATACTCCATTGTGTATATGTACCACCGATTTCTTATCCATTCATCTGCTGATGGACATCTAGGTTGCTTCCATGTCCTGGCTATTATAAACAGTGCTGCGATGAACATTGGGGTACACGTGTCTCTTTCCCTTCTGGTTTCCTCAGTGTGTATGCCCAGCAGTGGGATTGCTGGATCATAAGGCAGTTCTATTTCCAGTTTTTTTAAGGAATCTCCACACTGTTCTCTATAGTGGCTATACTAGTTTGCATTCCCACCAACAGTGTAAGAGGGTTCCCTTTTCTCCACACCCTCTCCAGCATTTATTATTTGTAGACTTTTGGATCACAGCCAATCTGACTGGTGTGAAATGGTACCTCATAGTGGTTTTGATTTGCATTTCTCTGATAATGAGTGATGTTGAGCATCTTTTCATGTGTTTGTTAGCCATCTGTATGTCTTCTTTGGAGAAATGTCTATTTAGTTCTTTGGCTCATTTTTTGATTGGGTCATTTATTTTTCTGGAGTTGAGCTGTAGGAGTTGCTTGTATATTTTTGAGATTAGTTGTGTGTCTGTTGCTTCATTTGCTATTATTTTCTCCCATTCTGAAGGCTGTCTTTTCACCTTGCTAATAGTTTCCTTTGATGTGCAGAAGCTTTTAAGGTTAGTTAGGTCCCATTTGTTTATTTTTGCTTTTATTTCCAATATTCTGGGAGGTGGGTCATAGAGGATCCTGCTGTGATGTATGTCGGAGAGTGTTTTGCCTATGTTCTCCTCTAGGAGTTTTATAGTTTCTGGTCTTATGTTGAGATCTTTAATCCATTTTGAGTTTATTTTTGTGTATGGTGTTAGAAAGTGTTCTAGTTTCATTCTTTTACAAGTGGTTGACCAGATTTCCCAGCACCACTTGTTAAAGAGATTGTCTTTAATCCATTGTATATTCTTGCCTCCTTTGTCAAAGATAAGGTGTCCATATGTGCGTGGATTTATCTCTGGGCTTTCTATTTTGTTCCATTGATCTATATTTCTGTCTTTGTGCCAGTACCATACTGTCCTGATGACTGTGGCTTTGTAGTAGAGCCTGAAGTCAGGTAGGTTGATTCCTCCAGTTCTATGTCTGTTTCATCTTGTGTCAGTTTTGGCAAATTGTCGAGGAATTGGTCTATTGTGAGCATATAATTGTTCATAGCATTCCTTTATAATCCTTTTGATGTCTGTGATATCTGTAGTGATACTTTTTTTTATGCTATTCATAATTTGTATTTGCTCTCTTTTTGTCCTTAGTTAGCCTGGCTAAAGGCTGATCATTTGTATTGATTTTTCAAAGAATCAGCTTTTGTTTTCATTAATATTCTCTATTGATTTCTTGTTTTTCAAGTTCATTGATTTCTGCTCTGCTTATTTTGGATTTAATTTGCTGCTCCATTTCTAGTTTCTAAAGATATAAGTTTAGATTATTGATTTTAGATCTTTCTTTTCTAGCATATGCATTCAATTCTATACATTTCCCTCAAAGCACTGCCTTCACTGTATCTCACACATTTTGAGAAGGTGTGTTTTTATTTTCACAAAGTTCCATATATTTTAAAATTTCTCTTGAAATTTCTTATTTGGCCCATGTGTTATTTAAAAATGCATTGTTTACTCTCTGTATATTTTGGGATTTTCCAGCTCTCTAGTTATTGATTTCTAGTTTAATTCCACTGTGGTTTGAGAGCATACATTATGTGATTTCTATTCTTTTAATTTTTTGAAGGTGTGTTTTATGGTCCAGAATCTGGTGTATCTTGGTTTGTGCTCCATGTGAGCTTAAGACAAATGTGAATTTTGCTATTGCTGGATGAAGTAGTCTATAGATGTTAATCATATCCAGTTGATTGATGATGTTGTTGAGTTCAGGTGTGTCCTGACTGATTTTCTGCCTGCTGGATCTATTTCTGATAGAGGGGTTTCGAAGTGTCCAGCTCTAGCAGTGAATCTAATCTGTCTCTCCTTGCAGTTCTGTCTGTTTTTAATGCATAGTTTTGACACTATGTTGTTAGGTACACCCACGTTAAGAGCTGTTAATCTTCTGGGAGAACTGACCTCTTTATCACTATGTTATTCCCCTCTATCTTACTTAGCATGGGCTGCCATAACAGAATATCATAGACTAGTAACTTAACCAGCAAATATTTATTTTCTCACAGTTCGAAGGCTGAAAAGCTGAGATCTGGGTGCCAATACAATCACTTTCTTGTGAGCCCCCCTGTCTGCTTTGTAAGTGGCTGCCACATCGCTACGTGCTCACACGCCCTCTTCTTTGAGCACACTTGGAGAAATGAAAAGAAAGGCCTCCGTGGTGTCTCTTCTTAGAAGGACACAAATCCTGTCATATTAGGTTTCCACCTTAGGTCGTCATTTAACCTCAGATCAGATCAGATCAGATCAGTCGCTCAGTCATGTCTGACTCTTTGCGACCCCATGAATCGCAGCACGCCAGGCCTCCCTGTCCATTACCAACTCCCGGAGTTCACTGAGACTCACGTCCATCGAGTCAGTGATACCATCCAGCCATCTCATCCTCTGTCGTCCCCTTCTCCTCTTGCCCCCAATCCCTCCCAGCATCAGAGTCTTTTCCAATGAGTCAATGGAGGTGGCCTAAGTACTGGAGTTTCAGCTTTAGCATCATTCCTTCCAAAGAAATCCCAGGGCTGATCTCGTTCAGGATGGACTGGTTGGATCTCCTTGCAGTCCAAGGGACTCTCAAGAGTCTTCTCCAACACCACAGTTCAAAAGCATCAATTCTTCGGCTCTCAGCCTTCTTCACAGTCCAACTCTCACATGCATACATGACCACTAGAAAAACCATAGCCTTGACTAGACGGACAGGAAAAACCTTATCTCCTTATTTGTCCTATTTCCAAATATGGTTATATTGAGGCTTTAGGGCTTCAACATATGGATTTTGATGGAACACCATTCAATCCACAACACCCTACTTATCCCTGATAGTTTTCTTTGCTTCAAAGTCTGCTCTGTTTGAAATTAATATAACTGCTCCAGTTTTTTCCTTGTATTCATTTAGCATGGTATATCTTCCTCCAGCCCTGTACTTTTAATCTACTTTGTATTTGAGGTGAATTTCTTATAGACACCATAAAGTTGGGTTTTGTTTTTTAGGTTCACTTTGATAATTTTTGTATTTTAATTGGTATCTTTAGACCATTGTTTGAGGTGGTAATTGGTACAGTTAGATTAATATCTACCATATTTATTACTATTTTCTATTTGTTGCTCTTGTTCTTTTTTCCCCTCTAATTTTGTCTTCAACTCTTTTCCTGCCATTTATGGTTTTAACTGAACATTTTATATGATTCCATTTATTCTCCTGTCTCTTGATAGCATATTGGTAATGCTTTTTTTTTTTTTAAATCTTTTTACATGGTTGCCCTGGAGTTTATAATATACATTCACAACTGATCCAAGTCTACTTTCAAATAACATACTACTTCACCAGCAGTGCAAGTACCTTATTGCAAACTACTCCTAATTCCTCTCTCCTCTTGGGCTTCCCTGGTAGCTCAGTCAGTAAAGAATCTGCCTGCAATGTGGGAGACCTGGGTTTGATCCCTGGGTTGGGAAGATCCCCTGGAGGAGGGCATGGAAACCCACTGTGGTTTCTTGCCTAGGGAATCCCCATGTACAGAGGAGCCTGGCAGGCTACAGTCTATGGGGTCACAAAGAATTGAACACAACTGAGTGACTTTCACACACATCCTCTGTATAATTATTGTAATTTCTTTCATTATCAATTCAGTTCAGTCTATTATACATAAGCTTTAATTAATGAATGCATAGTTGCTATTATTTTTGAACAAAGTGTTATTTGTTAGATTAATTAGGAATAAGACGTTTTTATTTTATCTTCACTTATTCCTTCTTTTGGAGAAGGAAATGGCAACCACTCTAGTACTCTTGCCTGGAAAATCTCATGGATGGAGGAGCCTGGTATGCTACAGTCCATGGGGTTGCAAAGAGTCAGACACGACTGAGCAACTTCACTCACTTTATTCCTTCTTTCATGCTTTTCCTTTCTTTATATATTGATAAATCCAAGTTCTTTATGTGGATCTAAGTTCTATACCAAGATCATGTGATCATTTTCCTTCTCTCTGAAGAACTTCTTTTAATGTTTCTTACAAGGCAAGATGCTCTGTAGAATCATGCCCCAAATAAAGTAGTTGTATTCAAATCTTTGGCTTGGTGTCTGCTTCTAGTAGAACTCAACTGAAGACAGTTAACTGCAAAAAGATCCTGTTGAATAGATAGGCTTAGAAATTGCCTTTAATCATCTCTAGAATGGAGTGGAGTATAGGTGAGTACAAATAAACAACTCTTTACCCAAGAGTTTGTATAACTCATCATTTTGAAATAATTTCAAACACACAGAAAAGTTGCAAGAGAAGCACAAAAAGTGCCCATATACTTTTCCGCCAGTCTTCTGTGTGCTCTTCAAATGGATCAGCACTTTGCCACATCATTCTTCTGAATCTTGTGAGAGTAAGGTACAGATCTGATATGCCTTTCATCCTCAGGACTTCAGTGTCTAAATTCCTAAGAATAAAGACATTCTTTTATATAACCATACTAGAATTTTCAAAATCAGAGAAATGATGTTGATATAATTCTGTTATCTAAACTTTAAACTTAATTAAAATTTTCCAATTGTTCCAAGAATATTTAATAGCATTTTTTTTCTCCTTTGGTTCAGTTTCCTATCCAGAACCATGCATTGCATTTGGTTCATATCGCTAGTCTCCTTTAATCAAGATAAAATTAGCCTTTTGTCACATTGACATTTTTGAATAGTGAAAGGAGCTCTTGTGTCTGACACTTTGCGATCCCATAGACTATACAGTCCATGGAATTCTCCAGGCCAGAATACTGGAGTGGGTACCCTTTCCTTTCTTTAGGGGATCTTCCCAACCCAGGGATCAAACCCCAGTCTCCTGCATTGCAGGCCGATTCTTTACCAGCTGAGCCACAAGAGAAGCCCCAAAATACTGGAGTGGGTACCCTATCCCTTCTCCAGGGGATCTTCTCGACCCAGGAATCAAACTGCAGTTTCCAGCATTGCAGACAGATTCTTTACCAACTGAGCTATCAGGATGGTAGCTGGTGGCTGGTGGCTCACCTGGTAAAGAATCCTCCTGCAATGCGGGAGACCTGGGTTCAATCCCTGGGTTGGAAAGATCCCCTGGAGAAGGGAATAACTACCCACTCCAGTATTCTGGCCTGGAGAATTCCATGGACTGTATAATCTGTGGGGTCACAAAGAGTTGGACACAACTGAGTGGCTTTGAAGAGTATAGGCTAGTTATTTTGTAGAATTTCCCGCAATTTGTATTTTCCTGATCTGAGCCTCATGATTAGATTTCAGTTATTCACTTTTTGGCAGAAAAGCCATCAGTGATGTGTCCTTCTCGCTGTAGTATAACAGGATGCACCCTTACCAGCAATATCGGCTTTGGTCTCCTGGCTAGGGTTTGTCTACCAGGCTAATCCAATATAAAGCTACTATTTTCCTTTCGTAATTATTAAGAATCGGAGAAGGCAACGGCACCCGACTCCAGTACTCTTGCCTGGAAAATCCCATGGACCGAGGAGCCTGGTGGGCTGCAGTCCATGGGGTCGCTAAGAGTCGGACATGACTGAGCGACTTCACTTTCACTTTTCACTTTCATGCATTGGAGAAGGAAATGGCAACCCACTCCAGTGTTCTTGCCTGGAGAATCCCAGGGATGGGGGAGCCTGGTGGGCTTCCGTCTTGGGGTCGCACAGAGTCGGACATGACTGAGATGAGTTAGCAGCAGTAGCAATTATTAAGAATCTTATGGAAACATCTTGTGTCAGAGAGTAATATTTAAAGCAAGATAGAGACATATCAAAGGGACACTGGAACAAATTTGAAGAGGCTCCCCTGAACCAACCTGGAGCAATATGATCATTAAAAAATTATAGTAACAGACAATAACGCATTGCATAAAATAATAATCCATGAGTCCATACTCATTTATAAGTAAATAAGTGAATGAACAAATGGAGAAGAAGAGTTCTTTCTTAACGTAGAATTCTGATAAGAGTAGAATGAGAAAAGAAAAATGAATATTTAGTAACCACTAAAGAAATAATTGATTCAGGCAAGTATCACTGATGGATGCTAAAACTTTCATCACTAGGTTAAAATCATAATAATCAATAGGACTTCACTTTCACTTTTCACTTTCATGCATTGGAGGAGGAAATGGCAACCCACTCCAGTGTTCTTGCCTGGAGAATCCCAGGGATGGCGGGGCCTGGTGGGCTGCCGTCTATGGGGTCGCACAGAGTTGGACACGACTGAAGCGACTTAGCAGCCGCAGCAGCAGCAGCAAGCTCACTCTTGTCAAGCAAAGGGCTTGCTATGGCTCTGTTTGGAATCCCAAACAGAAGCCCATGTCTTTCTCAGATTTTAAGTAACCTGAGATCTCGTGGTCAAGATCTGTGTTCACAAATCATTAAAATACAGAGAAGAAACTGACAGTGCAGCATATGAAATGCAGAGGATCAATGAAACCGTCCAGGAAAAAGTACTAGATGGGAAGCACATGGTGTCTGACCCAGTGCGGTAATAGTTTTATGTTGTCCCCCGCATGCATGCCATCCCCCAACATCAGATGTTTCAACAAGGAAGAAAACACTAGTCCTTGGGACTGACGAGTGAGGAGGGAGAGAGATGTTTCTGCAGGCAGTTGCTCCTTTGGTTTCCAAGGGAAACAGTGGTAGAAGCTGCAACAGAGAAGTGGGAAGGCTGTGTTTAGCACAGATAGCTTATTCTTCTTTCTGGTGTCTATACACAGGCGGTTACCTGCATTAGTCATATCTGATTGTGACCCCATGGACTGTAGCCCGCTAGGCTCCTCTATTCATGGGATTCTCCAGGCAAGATTACTGGAGTGGGTTGCCATGCCCTCCTCCAGAGGATCTTCCAAGCCCAGAGATGGAACCCAAGTCTCTCATGTCCCCTGCATCAGTAGGCAGGTTCTTTACCACTAGTGCCGCCCAGGAAGCCCTCCCTCACCATCCATCAAAGCCTGAATATATTGCACTCCCAGGGCCATAGTACAACTTTCTCCATCACACAGTTCACAAAGCACAAATCCCAGAGAGGGAAGAATGAAATTAGCCATCAGGATCTAATGAAAATAGTACAAAAGAAAACGATAAAGTTAACCATTCCTTATTCTGGCTGATTGAGAAAGTCTCCAGGAATCTCTAGTCTGTCTCTATTTTAAAGTCGGTTTGGAACCTGGTTCAGTTTCCTGCCCTGTGACCCTAACCATGACTGTGAAGCTTCAGGGGTCCTTCTGGGGGCTCTGGAGGGGTCTGACAGGGACAGCAATCAACCAGGAACAGTGGGAACACACTGGGCCATGTTGAAGTTGGCTTTCACCAGGCAGCACAGGGGTCTAAATTCTAAGGTCCAAAAAGGGCCTGTCCCACTTGGGTGCCCTCATACCTCCTGTTGCTGATCAAAAGGCCAGGCTTTTGGGCACATGGCCTCTGCAAGATCTGGAGACAGGCAGGGAGGGGGTCATGAGCCCAGCAGAGCCAGTTCGGGTCAAAGACTGGGCTCCAGTTACATCAGGGAAGGAAGGGTATACTTCCCCAAAGTAGAACCCCAGTCTTGGGTATTAATGTTCACTAACTCTATCCAATTAATCAATCAGAACCTATCGTGTGCCACACATTATATCCAAATGGTGGTGCATGGGCCTAGCTGAACCCGGTCTACATCAGGCTTGTGGCTCTAAAACAAATCGACATGTACACGCTGCTATATTTAAAACAGTAGAACCAACAAGGACCTACTGTATAGCACAAGGAACTCTGCTGAATATTCTGCAGTAACCTAAATGGGAAACAAATCTGAAAAAGAATAGATACTAGGTATGTATAACTGAATCACTTTGCAATACACCTGAAACTAACACAACATTGTTAATCAAGATACTCCAATGTAAAATAAAAGTTAAAAAAAAAGGATGTACTGCTAAGTGGAAAAATAAAAATCAAGGCACATGTAGCAGTGAGGAAGCAACCAGGGACGAGCATCACTGGCATCACCTGAGAACTGCTCGGAACTGTAAATTCCACTGAACAGGAAACGCTAGGTTAGGTCCCAGCAATCTGCGTTTTAACAAGCCCTGCAGGTGTTTCCGATGTGTGCTAGAGTTTGAGAACCGCAGGCCTACCTTGATGGTGTTTGCTCACGTGGTTGAAGCTGAGAATCCTGGTTCAGGGTCTTCTAGGGTGGGAACAGGGAAGGCGGGGATTACAATTTTCCATGGATTGCTGGCTCCATAACACATTACTTCGGCAACATAAAGCTTCCTAGAACTCTTTACAAAACTCCTCACCGGTTTCTGGTATCTAGGAACAATTCAATTTTGGAATTGAAGGCAAGACCTAACAACCGTTGTTGGGCAAACTTGCGGAGCTAGGAAATTAACATCTGGAGGTAAAGTGTGTCTGGCAGATACATCTTTGCCTTAATTACATAAATTCTCCCTGTGGAGAGAAGAGTGGTTTATTGGGGAGACTGCTCATCGATAAAGAGCAAGGGCCAAAAAAATGAGGGTAATTCTGGGGAATATGGGACTTTTCCTTCTTTCTTTTGATCCTTCACTCTTTCTGATTTCTGAAAATTTGGCTTCTTAGCCAGGGTTGGTGCATCTAGACTTAGGGATGAGGGCAGGTTTCACCAAGAAAATTTCACTGAATGCTAGTCCGAAGGGAAGCCCCATGGGATGGCTGACACTCCGTCCCCAGCTTGGATGTCACCGAGCACGTGTGTAAATGGTTCTATTGAATCCTACAGTCAATCATTCAATCAGTGCTGATCGAGTGCCCACTCTGGACTAGGTCATATCTACTCTCAGTGTTGGGGATACAGGCAGTAAAATTTAAAAAATGTTTATCTTGGTTTAGCACAGAAACTATGAAAACCTTTTATTCTTTAACATATATTTACCTCTCGGATGTTGAAGCTGAAACGCCAATACTTTGGCCACCAGATGTGAAAAGCTGACTCATTTGAAAAGACTCTGATGCTGGGAAAGATTCAGGGCAGGAGGAGAAGGGGACGACAGAGGATGAGTTGGTTGGATGGCATCACCGACTCGATGGACATGGGTTTGGGTGGACTCCGGGAGTTGGTGACAGAGAGGGAGGCATGGTTTGCTGAGGTTCATGGGGTCACAAGTCGGACACGACTGAGTGACTGAACTGACTGACTGACTGGAAACTAGCATTTGATGGGACACGCATTGAGAATGATGATCTGTGCTGGGAGGTACAAGGGACCTGAAGTAAGGGGAAAGTTAGGGACATTTCGGAGAAGGCAATGGCACCCCACTCCAGTACTCTTGCCTGGAAAATCCATGGATGGAGGAGCCTGGTAGGCTGAAGTCCATGGGATCGCTAAGAGTTGGACACGGCTGAGCGACTTCACTTTCACTTTTCACTTTCCTGCATTGGAGGAGGAAATGGCAACCCACTCCAGTGTTCTTGCCTGGAGAATCCCAGGGACGAGGGAGCCTGGTGGGCTGACGTCTATGGGGTCGCACAGAGTTGGACACGACTGAAGTGACTTAGCTTAGGGACATTTTAAGGCACAGTAAATGTTAAACATAGAGATGTAAATCTGTTTTGCACCATGATTATTATTGACTTGTCCACAATGGAGAAAATTTTCCCCATGTATCAGTCTGTCTATAATAATAATAAGTATCACAGAGATGGTGATTTTAGAAGCTGGGTTTATATAAGATATTTTTGTTTGAGTGCTCCAAGTTATTTTAGTCCATGCAACAGCAGAACAACAGTTTTCAAAGGGGGACTGCTTAGTCTGATTTGTTGTCTCCAAGTGGAAAGGAGCCTCACCACTGAATCACAAACAAAGCAAACAGTTGCTTGTTGAATTAATTCTTACAGTAGAATTCAGTTCAGCCTATAAGCTCTAGTCAAGGGGAGTCTGATCTTCCTTTCTTGCATTGTGCTGAAGACAAGTAGGCTGGTCAGATTCTTTTTTTTTTTTTAACATTTATTTGTTTGTCTGCCCTGGGAATAGTTGTGGCATGTGGGATCTTTGACCTTCAGTTGTGGCATGCAGGATCCAGTTCCCTGACCAGAGATCTAACCTGGGCCCCCTGCATTGAGAGCTCGGAGTCTCAGGCACCAGACCACCAGGGAAGCCCCTGGCTGAGATTCTTACTCTGGGAAATAGGAGGCTGATGGATTATCTTTAAGCTTTCTCATCTCTGACAGTCCAGCATGGGATCTATGGGGTCAGCAAAGCCTTAATGTAGGGGAGGAGAGTTTCCATCCATGACCCGTCCTTCCCCACCTGGCCCCCTCTCCAGCTGTATGTTGGTCTTTGCATTTCTCCAAACAACTCTGTGTGTCCTTCTCTTTGTCCCCTCTTGGCCTTCATATGTACTATTTTCTTGGCTCAGAACACTCTTGCCCTCTTTTCTCTAGTGTGTTACTTCTTACTCATTCTTCAGGTGCCTTTTCCCTCTGTGATGTATGATACAGTGATTTCTGCCACAGAGCTTTTAAACTCTTGAAATTTCCTAAGTGAGCACCATAAAGATGTCTTCCATTATGTTAATAATGGAACCTCTGGAAAGCTCCTAGGTCACCTAAGGATGGAGGCTGGTTGCCAGGGGAGTCAATCATTTGATTAGAAGGTTGGAAATTTCCGTTCCATCTCCCGGACCTCTGGGGAGGGGATGGAGGCGAGGAGCTGGACGTTGAGTTCATTCACCAATGACCAGTAATTTAATTAATCATGCTTATGTGATGAAACCTCCATAAAACCCCAAAAGGATAGGATTTGGAGAGCTTTCAGGTTGGTGAACACGTGGAGGTTTGGCAAGACTGGTGTGCGTGGAGAGAGCACAGAAGCTCCATGCCCTTTCCCTGTGTGTGTCTCCCATCTGGCTGTTCCTGAGTTATATCCTCTTATAATAAACCAGTGATCTACTAGCTAAAGTGTTTCTCTGAGTTCTGTGAGCCTTTCTAGCCAACTGAACCCAAGGTGGGGTCCCTTGGAACCGCTAATCTGTAACAGGTCAGGTCAGAAGGACAAGTGACAACCTGGGCTGGTTCCTGACATCTCAAGTGGAGGCAGAGGTCAGCTCATAGGATTCCTGTGGAATCCGATGCTATCTCTGGGTAGGTATTGTCAGAATTGAGTTTTAGGACACGCAGCTGGTTTTAGAGAATTGCTTGGACATGTGGGGACTCCTTCACACACACACACATATACACACTGGAATTGAATGTAAGATCCTTTTAGACGTCTTTCTTGTTCCCTACCTTCTCCCAAGGTAAGGGTTAGGTGTGCCTGCCAAGCACTGCTGTAACAACCTTATCTCAGGGACTTCCCTGGAGGTTTAGTGGTTAAGACTGCATTCCCAATGCGGAGAGCTCGAGTTCAGTTCCTATCGGGAACAGTCCCACATGCTGTGAGGCCAAAAAGTAAAAAATAAATAAATAAAATTAAAAAATAAAAGGACAGATTACATATATGTACATAGTTATGCATGCATTAGAAAAATCATAAAGTAATCTTTAAAAAAATTTATCTGAGTCTTTGTCACCATCATTTACTCACCAGACTCCCCTGCTAGGCTGTGGGTGCCATAAAGACAGGAACTTGGGCTGATCTGTTTGCTCCTGTGTCCCAGGCCCAGCAGAGAGCCCGACTCATACCCACCCCTTAGCCAGGACTTGTTGAATGAAGGAGTGGACCCTGGGCTGGCCCATGGAAAGGGGATATGGGGGGACAGAGACCAGGCCAGGCTGACAAGAGCTTAGTCAGTAACCCTTCCCCTGTGATAGGACCTCCATGGGGCCATGCTGCCCATAGCCCCTAAATGTGTTTGCTGCTGGCCTCTGTTCTAATGCTTGGAGAGTGTGCTTGGAGAGCTCTGGGGAGACCCTTGGGCTCGTGGGGGAGTGGCAGTTCTGGGCTCTATATTTTTGCCACCTAAAGGGTGACAGTCTGCTTTGGGGAAATCCTGTCTGGGAGGAGGGAGTGAGCCCAGCCTGTCTTTGCATCGTCTGAGCACATGTGGTGGGGCTCTTAGTCCTGGTCTTGGAATAGCTGCTTGCATCTGAAACCCCATTCTTCTTTCAGTGCGACAGGTTGGCTGAATTTACAAATTTTTAATTTATTTATTTTACTATCTGTCCATTTCTAATACTTTGGCTAATACCATTTACTTGATGCTCCTTTAACATCCACGTTTTTATTGCACTTGTTAGTCTATTATTAGATAGGGGAGGATCAGGAGAGTTCACACACAATAGGAAGACCAGCTGAAGTGGGCAGTCCTTAGTCATCATTTGGGGCCATTTGGTGGAGACCCCAGAGAGGTCAGATCATAGTGCATGCTCAGTTGTGTCTGACTCTCTGTGACCCCATGGACTATAGCCCACCAGGGTCCTCTGTCCATGGGATTTCCCAGGCAAGAATACTGGAATGGGTTGCCATTTCCTTCTCCAGGGGATCTTCCTGACCTAGGGGTTGAATCTGCATCTCCTGATGGATTCTTTACAACTGAGCCACCAGGGAAGATTAGATTAAAAATTACTGGATAATTTTTAACTACTTTGATCTTATTTATTGGATGTTATTTTATATTCCTTTTAACTCAACCTGCTGCTGCTACTGCTGCTAAGTCGCTTCAGTCGTGTCTGACTCTGTGCGACCCCATAGACGGCAGCCCACCAGGCTCTCCCGTCCCTGGGATTCTCCAGGTAAGAATACTGGAGTGGGTTGCCATTTCCTTCTCCAATGCATGAAAGTGAAAAGTGAAAGTGAAGTCGCTCAGTCATGTCTGACTCTTAGCGACCCCATGGACTGCAGCCTACCAGGCTCCTCTGTCCATGGATTTTCCAGCCAAGAGTACTGGAGTGGGGTGCCATTGCCTTCACCTAGCAGGATATTTTTAGCTAAATTTTGCCCTTATTGAAATACACTCTAAGCGTACATATTTCTTTTCTTAGCCATTTAGAAAATGTATCAAAATTCTCTCATATTTCCTTTTACTCTTTATATTTTAAGACATTTCTGTTTGATGTATCCTCTAGTCCAGTGTCTAGCACTCACAGCCGTGAAAGGTGAGAATCGGCGATGTCAGGGATGGAGTGGGCGGATCCACAGCCGTGATGGGCTTAATCAAGGGCTGGTTGGCCCTTCTCCCTGTGCTGACAATCTGTGGACATGCTCTTCTTTTGCTGCCCTCTTCCCTACTCATATTCAAAGGAAGTCCTTCTTGCTGTTGTTAAAAGGAGACCTGATATTTGCATGATCAAGAAAAACAGTATCTGAAATTAAATCCCACTTTTAGCCAATCAGATAATTTGGGAAATTCGCAGGACAAATGATATGGGTCAGAAGTTATTAAGAGTGCCCTCAAATCCTGCTCAGGGGAGTTGTTGAGTGATGGCATCATTTTGCTCTAGAATAAACCAGGGCTTCCCTAAATCACCAACCAGTCTCTGAGCATCTTTCAGCCTTTACAGAGAATGGATGCTTCAGAAGACTTTGGGGGTGATGATCTGCAACTCAGCATCCTAAGACTGCCCAAGAAAATACCCAGGGGGCCTTGAAGGTCCTGTTAAGAACTGGATGGAAGCATAATAGAGGGACAATAGCCAAACCTGGAATTATTTTTTGTTGACCTACTTACAGGATTAACCCAAGTACGTTGATTCACCTTCTTTCTGGTCAGGAATTCAAAAGCTCAGTTGTCAAATGCTCTTAGAAGGACCAGTTATTGTCACATGTGCAGTATGGCCACTGACTCATGGAGGCAGGCAGGCAGTGGGAGTCAGGTCAGTCTTGGAAGGAGAAGAAACTGTTCTGGAAAGGTTTATCTCTTTCTTCTCCTTGTTATGTAAGATGTGGTTTCCCCAGAGAAGCAATATGCTAAGTAAAAAGTTAGGGCCCCAACCCACAGAAGCTTATTTTAATCCACATTTTTGCTGACTATATTCAATTTGATTTAATTCAAATTAACAAGGTAGAATTGTTTTTTTTTTTTTTCCCCCTACCAGAAAGGGGAAGTAGGCTTTGAGAGTGACCCACATGGTACAACTGAGAGTTTTCACTGAGCAAGGCAGAGTGAATATGTGTGCTGGGTGGAGAGTGGAGTGGAAAGATGAATAAAATGTGGCTCCTGCCCTTGAAAAGCTCACATTGTGGTTGGAGAGGCAAACATGTACTCAACTAATACACACAATAATAACGGTGGAGGCGTAATCAGACCAGAGAATAATGGAAGTGTTAGTTCTGAGTGGGAAAATCTACAGGATTGTGGAAGATGTGGGAGCTGCCCCTTGATGGCTGTTAGGGGGTTAAGCAGCAGAGGGACCAAGACAGGGTGGGCATCTAAGGGAGAGAAAATCATGGGGGCGAAGACTTGGGGTGGTCAGCAGCCGGCAGAGTCAGGGAATAGCCAAGGAGCTGCTGTAGAGGATGGAAGGTGGGGTGCAGGAGCACAGGGACAGGCGGGTCTTTGTGAGGTGGTCTGGTGGTCTAAGCACTTACATAGAAGGTAATTGTCCGTACTTTTCATGTTGAATTACAGGCAGGTAATTTTCAGAAAGCTTAATTCTTCTAACAGATGTGCTCTTGTCTCAGACTGGTGTTGTCTCACGTTCAATAATTCATTACCATGAAAAATAAGAAGGTGATTAATTGTAAAGTATTTGTTATATTTAACTTTCTAGGGATAGATTTGTCAAAGAGCAGCAAGCACAGGAGATGTGTTAATAGCTTTGTGTTCTTCTGGAGCTCCATACCTTATTTTGGATAAAGCATGCTAAGCCTCATTCTGTCATTGAGGATACCAAGTCTACAGGCTCTAACATGGGTTCAGGAGGAGGAATAAAGGGGGACAATGAAGAGAGGATCTCTAATAAGTGTCAGGCCCAAGAATAACTGGCCAAAGGTCATGGAGATCTAATATTGGTGCCCAGCTATTTGTGTATCTGGATAGCATCACAAACAAACTTCTCTTGTGGGGAAGTGTCCATGCAGTGAGGGACCCTATAGGCAGGAAGAAATCAAAGACATGAGCTCCAGCTCAATGGTGTTTACACAATTTTATGTTATCTGGACAAGAGACTAAATGGAATTCAATTCTTTATTGAGATTTTCAGATGAACCAAGCATTTATCCACATTTCTATCTCCAGTTTAATTTTTCCAGTGAGGAACTGAAACATAGAAAACTCATGGATAGTCTATTGAATTCCTGGAATTCCAGTTCATTTGAAAGCCACTAATAGGTAAGAATATACATATGTATTAAATATATATAAAATATATGGTGAGATACCTTAAGAAAATGCTTTTGACATAGTACAAAGTAATCATTATTGTCTACGGCTGCTCTTCATTTTGCTTGTTCAACATTATGCTTTTGAAGACTGAGACCACTGTCATCTGCTTTTGAGTTACATGCTAGCAGTATCTTAACTGGGGAAGTGTCTTATCTTACTCATAGAAATACTGGCTCTGTCTCATCTCACTCTTAAAAATACTGCCTTTGGTCCTGATGGGGGACCTTTTTGAAGAAGCATCATTTTATTTCTTACCCTATTCTTTGCATCTATATGAGTGAAGAAAAAAATCAAACAATTTGAGTATTTGATCCATTTACACATTTCTGCCTCCTCACTCTCACCGATTAGGAAATAGTTTATCAACTGTAAATTTTCACTTCTATGGCAAATGATAAATAATGTGGCTATGTTACCAACAATAGAAAAAAAAACAACCAACAAAGTAATCCATAATCCTTGATATTTGGCTAGCTGTACGGAATGGCATGATA
Source organism: Bos indicus (assembly GCF_029378745.1). Lineage (NCBI taxonomy): Eukaryota > Metazoa > Chordata > Mammalia > Artiodactyla > Bovidae > Bos > Bos indicus. The sequence goes on from NC_091767.1 coordinate 11,169,263, forward strand.
AATTATGGTACTTCACTAAAATGTCATATTACACAATTGTTAAGTGACAAATAGGAACACTACATAGACACATGAAAACATATTTGAGATATAACTAAAAGAGAAAAGAAAACGAAGCACAATTACAATATGTAAGGTGCATACACAGGTAGAGGGGGCCTGGAAGATAATATACTGAAGTGGAAATGTGTGTAGTTCTGTTAGGATAGTGGGTCTGTGGACTTTCAAAAACATTTTATTTAATGTTATAAAATAATAATAAAGCAGCAAATTCAGCAACTAAATGATGCTGTGGAAGTATACTCATAAATAAGTAGAGGTTGGATATAACAAAAGGAAAAATATTTGAAAGAATGCATCTCCTTTCTCTACATTACCAGTTTATGGGTAGTAAGATCCATACCATTGAAAACATTCTCAAAGGGGCTGGTTAGCAGGTTTGGAAGAGAGCCTGAACTTAACTGTATCTGGATTTGTTTGCCATGATTGCAGTGGAAACTAAATCTCGAAACAGTTGTTTAAGTAAGCTCCAGCTTGGCTATCTTGGCTGAATTCACACTTTGGATTCAAGAAACAGTTTGGAAAAAGAACCAGTGTATAATATAAATAGGAATATAGAGCAAGAAAAATTCAGTACAGGAGATTTCAAAAATAAAATGCCTATTTAAAATCCAGTTGAAATGACTATTTGGATTAACAGAGAAGTAAAAGTAACCAAGGCTGAGTTAAATTTACATCCATCTGAAAGCTCTTGGAGGATACCAGGAATAATCCTCACGTTGGTCATGTTCATGTTAATCATTTGCTAGCACTGTTGACGGGAATGAACTGCTCTGTGTTCCTGTAAAGGGCTCAGACCCTTTTCTCTTCTTGTCCACTCTGTTCAAAAGAATGACAGTTTTACCCTGAATATAGCACTTAACAAGTGTTGACATGGGGCGCTAGGCTACCTTGCTTCGTGTTAGGCAGGGGTGGATTAACATAAACTGTTAAGCAAAATTCACACACACAATTACACATTTTATTCTTTCTGGTCAAAGTTAAGCCTCCCAGCTCAACACTTGCACACCATTATTTTAGCATTGCAGAAAATTCCCTCAAATGCCTTCTTAGATAATTTAAGGATCTTAAGTAGGCAGATGGAAGAAGAAACTTAAAAGTAAGTTTCTTCTGAAATAGGACTTGAAAATGTGATAAAATACCTTATCTCTCTAGACTAGTAGCTGACTTTGGATATGGAAATTGGAGTGTGTGTGTGTGTGTGTGTGTGTGTGTGAGATATGAAGGAGTTTGAGTTGAAGAAATCAGAAAGTAACTTTTCCAAATCCCAAACCTGACCTTACAACCATCTCTTTTCAGACCCTTTGTAGGATTTGCTGAGTCTGTGTGAACACCCCTCTGATGTCTTGCTCTCTCCTCACCTCTAAAGATGTCCACAAAGACAAACAAATTAGAACAACTTTTTATTCCTAAGAGTTATCCAATAATTTTTACCTTCCTAGAATCAAGATTTCCATCTTTCAAAATGCTTTAGACTTATTAAGAGGCATTGCAATTTTAGGAATGATTTTTCCTCCATTCCAAATCCAAAGTAAATTACATTTAGTGCAAAGATATGTATTTGATTATTTGGGGTTATACCAATATTGGAAATTTTCTCCTTAAAAATATTTTACCCTATCATCTTCATTTTATCCCCAGAAGTGTATTTTTTGAATAAATAATATTTAGTAGCAAAACAAATCTGCTTTCATACATCTACAAAATTCTTTTGAATAGCAACAAGAACTAAATCCATGTAGCACAATTGTTATTATGAATTGCATAACTTTGGCATGCATTTTGCTATAAATCATTTCCTGGCAAAATATAGAGTGCTTTTGACATAATGCCATAGAGTATCCAAACTGGGAAGCAATGAGAGAACTAGTCTAGTGTGAGTAAGTCCCACTTCCTCATTTCAGGGACTGAGGTGGTAAAATGTGCTCAGGATCACAGATTTTATTTTCCAACATTTAAGGAATACTAAGATAAATTAAATATTTCTGATGTTGAATTTGGTTAGAAAATTGTGATTTTAGGGGAACAATTCTCAAGACAAAATAATTGCTACACTTAAAGAATTGCAGAGTTGGACTTGAAATACACAAAAGAGGTACAGTTGTCCTCAGTTCCCCTTTTGGGAGAAAGTGGCTGAAACTATACAGTCATTAAAAGCAAGTCATTCTCTGAAGGATGCAAAGTTATGCTGATCTTCAAAATGAAATATACCACCATTTCTACATATAATTTAATTTTTTCTTCAACAGGGATTAAATGGTATTTTGGTTGATAGACAGTTGAGCAAATGAAAAAGGAAATACATTTTTAGGATCCCACTGTGATTTTTTTTCCTCAGCAGCAAAAAATTAAATGAAACAGACCTTTGTCATGTAATGTTCACTGATCAGGAGAACTCAATGAAAATTGGGCTTTAGTTAAATCTAGTGGATTAATTTGTTTCATTGGCATTGACAGTCTTTGGGAGTGTCGAACAAATGTACAAATAAAGACATTTCCAGAAATTTAACCATCACATTTCACAGAATTTCTGCATAAAGTTCAAGACTAATGGTATTGACGTCACAATCTTCACAATTTAAAAGGCATTTAAGAATCATAATTACATCTTCCATAAATGTTAAAGACACTTGTATACATATGTAAAGTCCATTTTGACTTGATGAAAACAAATTCTAATCTATGAAAATATGATATCAAGCCATATTGCACCTGATGAGGAAATTGTACATGATTGACAGTAAGTGCTAAAAAACACTTCAGATAAAGACCCAGTAAGTTAATATAAATGAAGAGTTTCAGAAGTAATACAGCCATCTAAAATTGTTAGTTTTTAACACAATTGGTCACACTTATTTTACTTTACTAAAAATCCCTGATCTTGTCTGAAGGTAATAACCATAAAACTCAATTACATGATTCAACTGTCTTTAACTCCCCTTTCTGCAGTAACCATCACACCTTAGGAGGGATGTAGCTATTCTATCTTAATTTTTTTTTTTTCTTTCGGCAAATACTATGTGTGAAAAACTTTCACTGGACAAAAAATCATTTCATAGAATAAAGTATTGAATTGTTTTTTCATTCAACTTCTTTAGACCGAAAGCAGCTCAATTTCCCCATGAGTAGTCCACACATCGTTTCATGTCTGTTATCTGCAACCCACTCTAGATTTATCTTGCTTTCAGCAGGTGCTGGGTAATACTTTTTGCCATATTTTACAAAGCATCCAACATGGCTTAAATTGCTTAAAAGCAATTGAAACTGCTTCCTTTCCTACCCACTGCCTCTTCCAGTGTCCTTAACCCTCATCATCCTTTCCTGAAATGTGTCCCAAACATGCCTATTTACATGACTGACACACCAGAGGCTTGCACGACCATCACGTACCAGGTCAGTTTCTAACCGTGTGAAGGCTGTTGGAGCAGGGCAGTTTCCTTCTGTTGGGAGCTGAGTGTAGCCACATTTCTATCAACACAGCGACCCTTGTATGCAAAACTTAGACTATCGTCTCGTGGTCCCACCTGCCTTGGCTCTGATTGATGTAACAACAGTATCTGTCATAGGGGCTGTTCTGCTTGTAGGAGCAAACGATGATACTGTCCTGGGGCACGAAGAAGATGCTATCCTCGGGCTCAGGATGCTCAGACCTGTCCCAGGCTGAGCACTTGGCATCCAAGGCACTGTAGGTGAGGGAGCTGCCCGAGGGACAGTAGCCATCCAAGTATCTGGACGTCTCCTCCCGACGCCCGCTCTGGCCAGGGCTCTGGCATTCTCCTTCCTCCATGGGTGTGGGGGTGGTGATGGAGCTGGCCATAGGCAACTCGCCCTGCCCTTGGAGGGAAGGCTTCCCCCTGAGGCCCGCCTTCTTAGCCAGCTCATCTGAACTCCCCTTGCCTGACTCCAGGTCTGAAGGGGTCCTCAGCAGTTCCACCACCTCCTTGTCCTTGGGTTTCCGGAAGCACGGCAACTTTCGGACCCACAGCAGCTCATTCTCGGGCCACTTGGTGCAACCCTCGGTTTTCCTCGCCAGGGCAATGGCCGCAATGCCTGGCAGGCAGATGGCGGGCCCTATGGCCAGGAGGGGGATGTTCCCCAGAGTCTCTCCTTTCATCCCAGAGACTGTGAACATGAAGCCAAAGACCAGGAAGACGCTGACCAGGGCCACAACCAGCCCAGTCCTCGGGTTGATGTCATCGGGCCGCATCTTTCACTCCATCCAGGTTGGGGACTGCCCGCTGACCAAGGAGCAGTGTTCCTCCCTACTGTCAGAGGCAAAACCGCACTGGGTTAAAAACAGAACAAAAATATCCTAGTCAATTTCCCACCCACCAAACATCTCTCTTACTCTGTCTCTGACTCTACTGTCAGTCTTGGTCTCCATCTCTATTTCCCCTGTTTCTGCTGCTCTCTCTCTCTCTTTCTCTGTCTCTTTCGTACTATTGCAACCCCTGTCTCTCTCTCAGATAGACATCCACCGGTTGGGGTGGCCAAGGTACCTGAGGTTTCCTGCCGTCTCCCGGGAACGGGGAAAAAAGCCAGTCTGAGTCTCCTTAGAAACCTCCACAGCAGCTGTTTCCTCGGCTCTCTCCCTTGTTTCTGGAAGGAAAGCCTGGCTTTGCCCCTTGACTCCACATCCAGGTGGTGCGATGTCGGTCTCCAGGGCTTTGCGAGCGGAGCGGAGCGGCGGCGCAGCCCAGCGCCCAGCTCTGCGCGAAGAGCGCCGGGTGCTGGAGGGAGGACGGACTTAGAGGAAAAGAGGGAAAGCGGCGAGCGAGCCTGGCCTGGTTACATCACTTGCAGAGCAAGCTCAGAAACGAAGAAGGACGCGCGGGGGCGCGAGGGGACTAGACCCCAGGGAGAGGCCACCGGGGCAGAAGGGGCTGCCCACGGTCTACTTGGGGAGCTTGGAGCAGCCGGAGTTCGTCCCTCCGCTGCCTGGGAGGGCTGAGCAGGGCGTCTGGACTCTCTTCTGTGTCCTGAGAGAGTCCCGGGTGCGCGGTTGACGCGGGCCGGAGACTGGAACTCGGGCCGGTTTGCCCACGGGGCAGCCGGGGCTCCAAGTCCGCGGTCCGAGGTCAGAAGTGCCAGCCGGAGACGTCCCCCGGGGACCGGGATCCTTCTCTAGTTGCAGATGTGGGTGACCCGATCCGCCCTGGAGCAGCTCCCAGGTGGTTGCCCTACCGCGTCTCTGAACGTCGAGGCTCTGGGGCTCTGAGGGCTGCACTTCTCAGGATCCTGAGGCCCGCGACTGCTCTGTCTTCGGGCGCTGGGCGGCAGCGGCGCGCAACAGCGCTGGAATAGCAGCGAAGAGCGCCGGACCCGCGCCCAGGCTGAGTCAGTGGTCATCCGGGTCTTGCTCACCCCTGGGGGCGTCACCAGAGTCCTTCCCTCGCCCCCAACCTGGGTCTTACAGCCCTGGGACCTGCAGGGGGTGGCCTTGGAGCCTGGATCCCACTCTGACACGGACGTGGTGCCAGCCACGCCGGCTGGGTCAAAGGAGATGGGCTTTCCAGCCCCGGCTCTCCATCCCCCTGCAACTGGCACCCAACACCCCGCTATCGAGGAAAAGGAGGGGCCTTGACTCGGGGATCAGCCCGGCCAGCAGCTCTGGCTTTGGGCGATTCTCTCCTTCGCCCACGCTGGTGTGGACAATCTGCCTCCTCCCCACGGGCGCACGGGCTGGATTCCTCTGGCCCTGGGGGCAGGACTGGCTTTGGCTGGGGTTCTTAAACAAGGCTGCTCATTTAGGGTAGATGGGGAATAGCGAGAAGCCGGACGCAGAAGGACGGGGGAGGAAGGGGGAGGAGATGGGGTAGTATTTTTCATTAAGGCTGTGCTTTGGTGGAAAGAATTTTGACCTCCAGGCCTTCTCCCCACTTAAATTAACCATGTATTCTTGGGCAAGTGATTTAACTGCTTTGAGAATCAGTTGACGCATCTGTAAAATGAAAATATTACTATCAAATATGTGAACAAACTCTCTGAGGACTAAATAAATGTAAAGTTCCTAGTGCAATGCTTGCTTGGGCTGTGCTGTGCTTAGTGGTTTAGTTGTGTCCGATTCTTTGTGACCCCATGGACTGTAGCCCACTAGGCTCCTCTGTCCATGGGGATTCTCCAGGCAAGAATACTGGAGTGGGTTACCATGCCCTCCTCCAAGGGATCTTCCCAACCCACGGATCAAACTCAGGTTCTCCGGCTTTGCAGGGGGATTCTTTACTGTCTGAGACACCAGGGAAGCCCATATTGCTTAGTACGTGATAATCAATAAAAGGCAGGAGCCAAGTCATTAAGAGCCTGTCTGGGGGGCTAAGAACCTTTGACTCTAAGCCGTGAAGAGTGGTGGCAGTGTTTTAAGCAGGGATCAACAGAAACTATTCCATGTTTGACAGACAGGGACAGTAGGTTAGAGGACAGGTTGGAAGGGGTTGAGGGGTAAACAAGGAGACCTGGAGGAGGACAGTTCAATAAGCCAGGCAAGACATGGCAGGGATCTGAACAATGCAGGGCTAGTAGGGGTGGTTGGAAGAAAGTGAATTTGAAAGATATTTAAAGCTGTAATCAAGGATCAAAGAAAGTAAGATGGTGATTGGAGTCCAAGGTTGACTCCCAAGTTTCCCACTCTTTCCACTGAGTGGATCAGGAATCAGACTCAGCTTTCCACTCCAGTATCTACTCTTCCTCACTAAACAGCTGCTGTACCTCTGGCATAGAATCATTATTTTGGACAGAAAGAAGGAAGAAAGGGAGAAAGGCAAAGAGCAAAAGTGAGATGCCAGCTGTCTGACCATTTCCATCAGGAAAATAATTGTTTTCCTGGCAGCTGCACCAAATAGACATTATATGAAGAACTCTGTCATAGCTCTGTCGTAGCTCACTGGTCAGACATCATAGCTTACTGGCCAGAAGGCTGTCATAGTGGTCACCTCTGTGCAAAGGACCCTGGGAAATCAAGATTTTGTTTGCAGGGAGGGGTGTTGACCAGAGTTATTGCCACTTTGAAAATATTACAGATTTGTTATCGAGGAAGAAGAGTAGAAAGAAAGTTGGAGAAGCAACCAGCAGTGTGTACCACAACTGCTGACCACGCTTCCCTTCTTGAAGCCCTCTCTCCTTTGCCTTTCTATTCTGGTCTCTTTCCCATCTCCTTGGCCACTCATTTGTAGACTACATTGTAAAACTTCTTTTTATTTTATTAATTTTTAACAAAGCCCTTTGATGCTAATGGCTATGCTGATGGCTGGCTATGCTGATGACCCCTATATTTATCTCTTTGGCTTTGTCCTTTTCCCTCAATTTCAGATTTATAATATCTGATTGTCTGATAATACCTACTTGTCTGCTTGATATCTGTCGGTATGGCACACAGACACCTCATCTCAGCACCACCGAAACTATGCTCATCAAATTTCCTTCAGACCTGCCCTTTCTCCTTTGACCCCCTTATTCTTCCTATTTGCCCAGCTGAGAAACTGTGGGATTGTCCTCTGTTCCTTTGTCTTTCTAACAATGTACATCAAGTAAATCAAGCAAATCATCATTGTCTTACCTCCTAAATTCCCTGATCTAGCTCCTCTTCTACCTGTGACCTGAGGCAAATCACTTTACCTCACTGGGTTTCATTTTCCTGTGAAACAAGGGCTTTGCATGGAGCTAGCTGAGGACCCTTTCGGCTCTACTCTTCCGTGATTCTCTGACAGTCACTCTGCAGGGGTGAAGAGTCGTTAGTGGTGTGCAGGTGCTCTGACAGTAGTGCTGGAAACCTAGCTGAGCCTAAAGAAGCAACATCGCTGAGCAGAGACCTCCTCTAACTTGGACAAGCATCCAATTCCATTTGACTCAAGTCATGCAGTTCACCTACTTAGGCATTAGATAAGACCCATGCATAAAGCTGCAGGAGACTTCAATTACTGTCTAATCATAAGCCTCATTCTCTCAAAGCAGTTCCTTCTTAGAGGTAATTTCAGATGGTCTTTGAACAGCAGGTATACTTGCCCAAGTCAGCAGCAAAAGTGGGTGGAGGTGGGAGACATCACTCAGGGTGACAATATTCAGGGACAGAAAAGGCATTCTCAGTATTTAATTTCTTGCCTGTACAGGCTGATCGCACTAGGATTTTAAAACCCTAAGCAGTTCTTGCAATGCTGTAAGCATATACAGCTATGTACAAAAGCTTTTCATCAGAAGAAAAAGCAAATTCAGGTTTTAATGAGGTTTTAACATGTGGGTGTTTGAGAAGGAAATGCAGAACCTTTTATTTCTGAGATTATTGAAATCACGGGAGGCTAGGATTTGAAGATATCTTATAGAATATCTACAACTCAGTTACTTTCTTAAATATTTTTGTTTCATGTCATGGATGTATTTATATATTAATAAGTAGCAGACTGCCACAGAATCAGTTAAAATTTTTAGATTTTACATACTATTTGGGTAAAACCAGTCATATAATATATGTAGTTATTTTTATTGTGATAAAAAATGTTTGTTATTTTTTTGTTGTTACATACCTTTATAAAGTACCCTTATTTCTGGAAGTGAAAAAAATAGAATATCTACTCTAACACATTTAATCAGACAGATGAAATGCAGAAGGGTTGCAATCATTCAATACTGTTGTTATTGTTGCTCAGTTGCCAAGTCATGTCCAACTCTTTGCGACCCCATGGACTGCAGCACACCAGGTTTCCCTGTCCCTCACCATCTCCCAGAGTTTGCCCAAGTTCACGTCCATTGAATTGGTGTTGCCATGCAACCACTTTATCCTCTGTCACCCTCTTCTCCTTCTGCCTTCAGTCTTTCTCAGCATCAGGGTCTTTTCCAATGAGTTGGCTATTTGCATCAGGTGGACAAAATATTGGAGCTTCAGCTTCAGCACCAGTCCTTCCAATGAATATTCAGGGTTGATTTCCTTTAGAATTGACTGGTTTGATCTTGCAGTCCAAGGGACTCTCAAGAATCTTCTCCAACACCGCAGTTCAAAAGCATCAATTCTTCAATACGACTTGAGTATTTATGATGTGTGTGACACTGTGCTAGGTGCTGGGGATGCAAGTCAGTGAGATGTGGTCACTCACATTCACAGAGCAAGATGTGTGTATAGATTATGCTGTGGCAACAAGACTTTCAGAGCTCAAAGGCTGTACGCTCATCCTGCTTGTCTATCGTGGATCAGCTGCAGCCTTGCTCCTTTTATTCTTGCATGGGGCCTCTTACATGTTAGAGACAGACCTGGATGCTCTGGAAAGGAGGGAGAAGTCCCAACTCATAGTTTAAAGGCTCTGTCTAGCTGTTGTATAGAAAATAAACAAGGTGGGTTGAAGGCAGAAGCATAGAGGCCCCTTAGGAAACTATTGTAATTATCCAGGTGAGAGATGATATTGGTTTATGAATGTGGCCAGAAGTGGTTAGATTCTGATGTATTCTAATGTAAAGCTGACAGTATTTGCTGATATATTTGGGATGTGAGGGAAATTACATAATCAAGGATGATTCTAAGATTTGAAAATTGAGGGGCAAACCAGGAATCTGGTTTTGGACATGTTTATTTGCTATATCAAAGTGAAGTTGGTGATAGAGTTGATGTACAAGTCTGGAGTTTGGGGAGAAATCTGGGCTGGATATACAATTTTGGGAGCTGTTGGGATATGATTACCATTTTAATCCCTGGGACTAATGAGATCTTAGGCAGAGATCTCATGAGAACTTAGGGAGCAGACATCAGTAGGCTAGAGAAGTTCCAGTACTAAGTACAAAGGAACATCAATATTTTGAGGCTGGGGAGATGAAGAGGAACCAGCAAAAGAAATTGTGAAGGCGTGGCCAGCGAGGTGAGCCAATGAGCAGAGGTCCAAGGAACTAAAAGAAGAAAGCAGTTCAGGGCGGGCATAGTGATTGCATCGATTCTGTTGACAAATATGAAAAGGACTAAAAAGTGAACACTGGGCTTAGCAACGTGGAGGTCATCGGTCACCTTTACAGGAATAGTTCTGGTAGAGTGGCCGGGGGTGAAATATTGACTGAAATGGGTCCAAGAGGGAAAAGAAGCAGAGGAACTGGGGGCTGAGAGCAGAGAAAACTCAAAGGATTTTGTTGTTAAGTCTGTTGGAGAGGGAGAGGGTGGGAAGATTTGGGAGAATGGCATTGAAACATGTATAATATCATGTATGAAACGAGTTGCCAGTCCAAGTTTGATGCACGATACTGGATGCTTGGGGCTGGTGCACTGGGACGACCCAGAGGGTTGGTATGCGGAGGGAGGAGGGAGGAGGGTTCAGGATGGGGAACACATGTATACCTGTGGCGGATCCATTTTGATATTTGGCAAAACTAATACAATATTGTAAAGTTTAAAAATAAAATAAAATTTAAAAAAAATTAAAAAAAAAAAAAAAAGGAACAGAGAAATGAAATGATAGCCAGAGGTGGGGTGTAGGGTCAAGAGAGAAAAGTTTTTAAGGGAGCTCTCTTTAGCACTTTGCTTGTAGAGATAAAATATTTCCAAATTTAAATGACAATGCTATGTAATTTAAAAAAATCCATTCAAGTTGTAAATATACAAAATAATACCAATACTCGGGGCAGGGTGCTGCTGAGACGGATACTCACATATGTTAATGGTGGGAATGTATTGGTACTAACTTTTTCATGGATGAAGTCTGCTCAGGTATCTAAAGAACTTCAAAGAAATGCATCCCTTTGCATGACTATTCTACTGAAACATGTCAGAAGTAAGTGTATACTGGTGGAAAGACCAGGCTCAGGCACCATATGAGTAAATTAATCATCATTTACTCATCTCAAGATGTAGATGGACGTCCCCACCGCTTCACCAACTTGTGCACAGTTAGGGATGGTAATGTCTGAGTAAGAGAAGGTCACATCTAACCCTTTTAGAAACAAAGCGTTTCTCTCTAGGTTCACCATGTATTCATAAGGCTTATTTTCGTGAGGCAGATCCAAGCCTACTCATAGCCTGGCCTCCTGTCTGCTGAGCACACCTGATATGACAACAGGCCCAGGTCATGAGGCATAAACAAAATCCTCATTAGCATTTTCAGACTCTCCAGACCCACACAGTAATTTCCTGAATTCAGTGCTATGGAAACAGAATGAGAGCCATTCTGTGGAAGTCTCCAAGAGTCAAACAAATTAAGACCTTGGAACTGCTGTTGCTGCACTGTCCAATACCATAGCGATTAACACAAGAGGCTATTTGCATTTAAATTAATTAAAATGCAATAAAATAAAAAAATCAATTTCGCAGATGTACTACCCACATTTCAAGTGCTGAGCAGTTAAATGTGGTGATTGGCCACCATACTGGACAGTGCAGATATAAATGTTTCACCATTACCAAACTCTATTGGATGATGGTGAGCTATTGGGTTTATCATAATCCAGTTGACTCAGGCAGTATGATTCTAGCAAACTTTCCCATAAAAATAAACAGTAGCACAAAAATATTTATGTGCAAAAAAATAATTTACAATGCCCTAGTAGTAAAACACTGGAAAACACTGAAATAGCCAATAACAGAGGAAAGGTTATATACAATATGGTATGTTCATTGGAGGGAATATGCACAGTCAGTTGAGGGAGTATTATGTATGAACAAAATTATATTTTTTATATTTTTAATGACCCATGACAATGGGATCAATATAATGTTAATTAAAAAAGCTAAGAATAAAAAATTCCATTAAAGTAACTTGAAAAAAATTTATATTTAGTAGGCCCCTAATTACTGAAAAAAAAAAAAAAAAGCTAGAATAGAAAAAAAAGACCAAAAGTAAATACTCTCAAAATATTAGCTGTGATTATTTCTAGGTGGTGGAGTGGAGCCCTGTGTTTAGTCGCTAAGTCACGTCTGACTCTTTGAGACCCCCAGGGACTGTAACCCACCAGGCTCCTCTGTCCATGGGGTTTTCCAGGCAAGAATACTGGAGTGGGTTGCTATTTCCTCCTCCAGGGGCTCTTCCCAACCCAGAGATCAAACCCACGTCTCCTGTATCTTCTGCATTGGCAAGTGGATTCTTTACCACTGAGCTGGAGCATTACATAATTGTTACTATTTTCTTTATATTTTTATGAATTGTCAAAATTTCTGCTGTTATATTATAATAAGACAAAGTTTTTGTTTTAATGAGAGAATGGTCTCTCTCATATATTAAGCACTCAATAAATGGTAGTTGAAAGAATGATATACAAAGATTTGAAAGATTGTCCTGTCCCCTTCCTCATTCTGGCACTTCCTCACAGGAGAGAAAAGGATATGGATGAATTGAGAAGAGAGGAAAATTGAAAGACAGTAAGTGGATTTTCATGTTGGATTGGAGTGAAATCATATGGTTCCTCCCAAATTTATGTTAATCACTTTTGAGATGTCTTACAACCCTATTTTTAACCTGCTGCTGCTGCTAAGTCACTTCAGTCGCGTCCGACTCTGTGCGACCCCATAGACGGCAGCCCACCAGGCTCCCCCGTTCCTGGGATTCTCCAGGCAAGAACACTGGAGTGGGTTGCCATTTCCTTCTCCAATGCATGAAAGTGAAAAGTGAAAGTGAAGTCACTCAGTCGTGTCTGACTCTAGCGACCCCATGGACTGCAGCCTACCAGGCTCCTCCATCCATGGGATTCTCCAGGCAAGAGTACTGGAGCAGGGTGCCATCGCCAACCTAGACAATAATAAATGTACTATTTCCCCCCTTTTTGATTTAAAAATGGTTGTTTTGATGCACTTAGTTAGAGATTTGATATTTTTTCCTTCTTGGCTGTAATTCTGACTCATTTATTTAACAAATGTCATATTGAGAACCTCCTACATATCTGGTGGTGTTCACGCCTCCTCTGTACCTCCTCCCATCTTCTCTAGCTCCTAGCAGGTAACTCTGATTTTTACTAAAGCCTACCTTTACAACTCTAACTTCTCTTATTTCACTCAGGGCCTCCAGAGATGTAAAGTATCTTCAGTTGTTTTCCAGTGCTGAATTAACAGAGTTTTAAAAATGCCTGCAGCTCATTAGGGTTCATTAGGTTGTGCAGAACAAAGTACAAAGGAGCCTAGAATTTTCACGAATCTTTTTGTAAGTTAAAAAATAAAGCTAGCGCAAGTGACAGTGTTCGATTAACGGTTCCAAAGATGAAAACGTTTTAGGGATCTGAGCGGTTCCAGCCAAACATCCATTTGCTCTCTGGGCCTGAGCTTATTCACTAGCTTAGATCTTTCTCCGTGTTGTCTTTCCTTTGATTCGGTAGAGCATCCTTGTTAAGGGAATAAACGATGAGAAAAATGGACTGTTGAGAATCGGAGTTGGGAGTAGAGAATTCTTATGTGGTTTGATCCCTAAACTGAAGGTTCATCTGATTTTCTCATTTTCTTGCCCTTAGATTAACATAGTACATTGACATATCCAACCTTAAAAAATTTTTTTATTGAAGCATATAGTTGGTTTACAATACTATATTGATTTCAGGTGTACAATATAGTGGTTCAATGTTTTTATAGATTATACTCCATTTGACGTTATAAAATGCTGGCCATATTCCCTGTTCTGTACAATATATCTTTGTAACTTATTTATTTTATATATACTAGTTTGTACCTCTTAATCCCTTACCCCTATCTTACGACTCCCCCAGTTCCTCTTCCCAAAAGCAGCTACTAATTTGTTCTCTATATCCATGGATGTGTTTCTGTTTTGTTATATTTATTCATTTGTTTTATTTTTCAGATTCCACATATAAGTGACAACATACAGTGTTTGTCCTTCTTTTGCCTGTCTTATTTCACTAAGCGTAATACCCTCTAGGTCCATCCATGTTGTTGCAAATGGCAGAATTTCATTCTTTTTTATGGCTAAGTAATATTCCATTATATGATATATATGTACCACATCTGCTTTATAGATTCATCTGTTGATGCTCACTTAGGTTGCTTCCACATCTTGGCTGTTGTAAGTAGTGCTGCCATGAACATAAGGGTGCATATATCTTTTTGAATTAGTGTTTTTTTTTTTTCTTTCAATATATGGCAAGACATAGCATTGCTGTATAATATGGTAGTTCTATTAATATTTTTAGTTTCTTGACAAAGTTCCATATTGTTTTCCATAATGGCTGCACCAGTTTACATTCCTACCAACAGTGTAGTAGGGTTCTCCTTCCTCCACATCCTCATCAACATTTATTATTTGTGGTCTTTTTGATGATAGCTATTCCAACAGGTGTGAGGTGATACCTCATTGTGGTTTTGATTTGCATTTCTCCTGTGAAGAAAGCTGAGTGCCGAAGAACGGATGCTTTTGAACTGTGGTGTTGGAGAAGACTCTTGAGAGTCCATTGGACTGCAAGGAGATCCAACCAGTCCATTCTGAAGGAGATCAGTCCTGGGTGTTCATTTGAAGCGCTGATGCTGAAGCTGAAACTCCAGTACTTTGGCCACCTCATGAGAAGAGTTGACTCATTGGAAAAGACCCTGATGCTGGGAGGGACTGGGGCCAGGAGGAGAAGGAGACGACAGAGGATGAGATGGCTGGATGGCATCACCAACTTGATGGACATGAGTTTGGGTAAACTCCGGGAGCTGGTGATGGACAGGGAGTTCTGGCGTGCTGCAGTTCATGGGGTTGCAAAGAGTCCGACACGACTGAGCGACTGAACTGAACTGAATAATTAGTGATGAATATCTTTTCGTGTGCCAGTTGGCTTTCTGTGTGTCTTCCTTGGAAAAATGTCTATTCAGGTCTTCTGCCCATTTTTAAATCAGATTTTTGGTCTTTTTAAAAAAATATTGAGTTGTTTGAGCTGCTTGTATACTTTGGATATTAGCTTCTTATCAGATATATTATCTGCAAATATTATTTTTTCCATTCCATAAGTTGTCTTTTTGTTTTGTCGATGTTTTCCTTTGCTGTGCAAAAGCTTTTGTTTAATTAGGTCCCATTTGTTTATTTTGTCTGAGGAGACTGATCCAAAAAAATATTGCCATGAATTACATCAAAGAGTGTTCTGCTTGTTTCCTTCTGGGAGTTTTATGGTTTCCAGACTTACATTTAGGTGTTTAATCCACTTCAAGTTTATTTTTGTATACAATGTGAGAAAATGTTCTAATTTTATTCTTTTACATACAACTGTCCAGTGTTCCCAGCACCATTTATTGAAGAGACTGGTTTTCCCCCATTGTATATTCTTGCCTCCTTTGTCATAGATTAATTGACCATATGTGCATGGGTTTATTTCTGGGCTCTCTATTTTGTTCCATTGATCTGTGTGCCTCTTTTTGTGTCAGTATCATGTTCTTTTAATGACTATAGCTTTATAATATAGTCTGAAGTCAAGGAACCTTATACTTTCTGCTTTGTTCTTTTTTCTCATGATTGCTTTGAATATTCAGGTCTTCAACCTTTTAATAATATATATTTATGAAAACCCAGAGACCACCAACTCATTTTACTTTTGTTCAACAGACATTAAAAAGCTTTCTTTAGAAACAGAATCACACACAAACATTTTTATATATAAGGGTGTTGATCACACATTAATTTTAGTATAGAAAAATATGAAATGGTTATTGTTGCTTCAAAACACTGGGATATTATATAATCATAATAAATGAAGTTGCAGATTGGATTAAACTGGCAGATCAAACAGATCAAACACATATACCTTTCCTCCCCAACTCTCAAAATCTAGAAATGGAATTAGAATATTTATATGAATCTTAATTTTGAGATTAATTCCATCTCAGTCCTGGGAAACAGGAAGAAAGCCATCAACAGAGCAGAAATCACTGAAAGAAATTTAATGAAATTGAATTGATAAAGAAATGCATATAATCTAGCTAGAGTTGCCAAAAATCCCTGATAATTCTGTACCTTAATATGCTATCAGGGCTACATGGACCTGAGAGTGATGGTTTTGCCAAGACTTTGGAAGTAAGATTACCATTTGAGTATTTAAAAATTCATACATAATGAAAAAGAGTATTCAGATAAGGGATGGAACTAGGGGCTTATTCAGATAATTGTGACTTAAAAGTTTTGGAAACACAGAAGATCATAATTAGGGCAGTTTGGATATATTCTAAATATTTATTTATTTACTTATTTATTTTTGGCTGCACCGGGTCTTTGTTGCTGTGTGTGGGCTTTGTCTAGTTGCTACAGGTGGGAGGGGAGGACTACTCTCTATTGCTGTGTGTTGGCTTATTCCGGTGACTTTCCTGTTGCAGAGAACAGGCTCCAGGGTACAGAGACTTCAGTAACTATGGCAACTGAGCATGTGGAATCTTCCCAGACTAGGGATCGAACCCGTGTCCCCTGCATTGGAAGGTGGACTCTTAACCACTGGACCACCAGGGAAGTTTGGATATATTTTTAGAGAAAAATACTAGTTCTGTCGTATTTTATCCTATAGACTCAGAGTGTGTAACTAGAAAGGGATATTCACCACCAACCAAGGAAAAAGAGGACCAATGGGTCAGACATTTGCTGTGTTTATCTAGCATTGTTCAGAGGAAAGATTGTTCAGAACCACTGCAGAGGATGAGAGGTTTATTACGTTTCAGAATATCATGCATCTAAAATCTTTAAAGATCTCCTCTCTCATCAATTACTCGGGTGATAATTTTGGCTTCTCTCGAATTCAGGTACTGTGAAGGTTGTGGTCATCATGGCCAACAAAAACCTTCCTTCCTTCCTCCCTCTCTCCCTCCCTCCCTCCCTCCCTCTCTTTCTTCTTTCCTTCTTTCCTTTTCCTCTCCCCAGCACTTCCTTCCCTTTTCCTTTTAAAAAATAGTTTTATTGAGATGTAATTCACATTCCATGCAATTCTCCATTTAAAGTAAATAATTCAAAGACTTCCAGTGTATTTATAGAGTTGCACAGCCTTTACCACAATCTGATTCTAGGACATTTCTATCACTAAATAGAAACCCAGAGCCCATTTACAGTTACTCCGTATTCTCACCCCTGATCCTAGGCAACCACAAACTACTCACTGTTTCTATAGATAGGCCTTTTCTGATTATTTTTTTTATGAATGGAATCATGCTGTATGTGTTCTTTTGCATCTGGTTTCTTTCAATGAGTATGATGTTTTTCAGATTCATCCATGTTTTAGTATTTTGTTGTTTTTTATTGCCAAGTAATATTCCATTGTGTGGTTTTATATTCCACATTTTGTTTATTCATCTATCAGTTGATCATTATGAATAAGGCTGCTATGGACAATTATGTACATGATTTTGTGTGCACATATTCTTTGTTTCTCTTGGGTAGGTACTTAGAATTGTTGGGTTATATGATAATGCTAATTTTTTAAGAACCTGTCAAGCTATTTTCCATTAGTTGCCTCCCTTCACTTTTACACTTTATTTTTAATCTTGAATTATTTTAAAGTAAATTATAAACCTCAAGACATGCCACTTAGCCCAAAAAGAGCATTATTCTACCTAAAAACTGTCAATTTATTATTATCACTAATTCAAATTTCCACTGTAAACTTTCCATGCATGAATACTCAGTCACTTTAGTCATGTCTGACTCTTTGTGACCCTATGGACTGTAGCCCCCAGGCTCCTCTGTCCATGGGACTCTCTGGGCAGGAATACTGGTGTGGGTTGCCACACCTTCTTCTAGGGAATCTTTCTGACCAGGGATTGAACCTGTGTCTCCTGCATTGCAGGCGGATTCTTTGCTGCTAAGCCGTTAGGGAACCTCAAACTTCCATATGCATGAATATTTGAAGCAGTGGATTAAAATCTCCCTCTGTAAATCAGTGAAGTTTTGGCCTCTCCAATTTCAAATGTTGAAATCTTAAACCCCAATGTGGTGGTTAGTAGGAAGTATTAGGAGGGTCCTTTGGGAGGTGATTGGGTCATGAGAGTAAAACTCTTATGAATAGAATTAGTGCCCTGATTTGACAAAAAGCAGGGGGACAAAGAGCTCCTCTACCCTCTCCACCATATGTAAATACAGTGTACAATAGCTATCTATGAACTGGGAAGTGGGTCCTTGTCAGACAATGAATCTGCCAGCACCTTGATCCTGGACTTCCAGGCCTCCAGAATTGTAAATTTCTGTTGTTTATAAGCTTCACAATCTATGTTCGTCTGTTATAACAGCCTGAATGAGCTAAGACAGTTGGATAAGTGATCTGAATTCTGAGGTTGGAATTAGCAAGCATGCTTAGTTAATAGACTAAAAGCCAGACTCTAGTCTGGTCTCTCTCAGAAATAAAGGCTGCATTTTGGCCTCCACAGACCACTCCTTTGCTTTATTTCTCAGTTTCTTCAGCACCATGTTGCAAAGAGGGGTGCCATTTTTTAAGTGCTCCTCAAAGACGCCAATGCCTAGGTTCTCATGAAGGACAGCAGTACTTCCTGCCACTCGGATGGGTGAGATTTCCCAGGATGCTTTCAGTAACACCCCCTTGTTTGGAATTGGTTTGAGTGGCTTTTCCCTCCTTGAAACCCAAGGAGTCTTGGGGAGGATAGGCATTTCTCTGAAAATGATGCCCCGAAGATAAACCAGCAATTGATTTAAACGTTTATTACCTATTTGCAAGAGATGATGGAGCTGGATAATGGGAGCACTAGTCTAATTTTTACATTAGTGCTTTTTTTTTTCCTTCTTTTTTAAAATTTATTTTTAATTGGAGGATAACTGCTTTACAATGTTGTGTTAGTTTCTGCTGTACAACATGTGAACCAGCTATATGTATGCATATATCTCCTCCCTCTTGCACCTCCCTCCCACCCCCTACCCCATCCCAGTCACAGAGCACCAGGCTGAGCTCCCTGTGTTATACAGAAGCCTCCCACTGGCTCTCTGTTTCACACATGGTAGTGTATATACGTCAGTGCCACTCTCTCAATCCGTCCCACCCTCTCCTTCTCCCGCTGTGTCCACAAGTCCATTCTCAACCTCTGCCTCTCTATTTCTGTCCTACAAATATGTTTACCAGTACCATTTTCCTAGACTCCATTTAAATGTAATAATAAATATTTGTTTTTCTCTTTCTAACTTAACTCTGTATAATAGGATCTAGGTATATGTTAGAGAAATGAGCACAAATCGTGAGTGTGCATATGAATGAACTTTCATAGAGAGAACCTGCACACTTAGCCAGCACCCGCTTCAGGAAGCGGGCTTCCCTGGTGGCTCAGTGGTAAAGAATCTGCCTGCAATGCAGGAGCTGCAGGAGACGCGGGTTCGATGTCTGGGTCAGGGAAGATCCTCTGAAGGGAAACATGGACACCCACACTAATATTTTTGCCTGGAAAATCCCATGGACAGAGGAGCCTGGTGGGCTACAGTCCATGGGGTCACAGAGTTGGACACAACTTAGTGACTAAATAACAGCACATACTCTTTAGCTGTTGCATGGGGCTCAGTGGTCGCAGCACGCAGGCTCTAGAGTAAGTATGTGGTCTTAGTAGCCCTGTGACACGTGGGATCTTCCCTGAACAGGGATGGAACCCACACCCCCAGCATGGAAAGGTGGATTCTTAACCGCTGGACCACCAGAGAAGTCCGAGGTCCTAGGTCTTATCTCCTGGAGACTGTGAGGTGGGGTGGTTCCTGGCTTAGGAATCAACCAATGCGGATTCTTGTCCTGTCGTTCAACACTCTGCTCTGTTGTTCACAGGCTAGATGACCTTGGTCTAGTCACTTGGTATTGTATTTTGCCCTATTTCATCTCTGTGCCTTATTTGATTGTCTGGCTCTGATGATGAAGAGGGACATTTGTGCCCTAGGGCCTATCTTACACACTTTATGATACTTTATTTCCAAAAGCCAATTTTTATTGCAAACTCTTTCTATACCAGGTGCAAGCACTTAGAGTTCTGGCACAGCGTTTACCGCCATGTATGAGAACTTGTCTCTACACAGTGTACACACTGCGAGTTTCTTTGATGCAGGGAGCTTCATTCATTTGAAAGTTGCAGCACCTGGTGCACGGTGGGGCCCAGAGGAAGCAAGCACTCCACACATGTTTGCTGAAAGAATGAATGAGTCTCCTTGGTATCTGTGGATCCTAGCAGACACTGCTGGTGGTCTGGCCAAGCCCTCAGGTATTTACTTCCCCACTTTGGCTGCTTCCTGAAGACTCCTGTGATTCTGAGGTCTCCTCCTGGCTTCAGGGGAACACTGGCTGCAAAGGCTGGGAGTGCTGGAGAGCGAATGTCCCCAAAGCAGACCTCCATATAGGAGGCCTGGGGAGCTGGCGGATAAACCCCAGCCTCTTCAGCCCCCAGTAGAATAACCAAGGTCTCTGTACTGTCTCTCTGAGTCTCCCTGGGGACTGAGCTCCACTTTCCATGGTGATAGCAGCTTGATTCTACAGCCTTTATTGGCTTCCTCCCCCTCCTGTCTCACTTACTCACTCTCTGTGATTTCGAGGATCACCATCTAAAGAAAGTACATGCACTTAACTCCCTGCTTTCAGGGTTTGCTTCCTGGGGAATCTTGCCTACCTTGAAGGATTGTTGTGATAAATGAAAAACACACTTCAAAGGCTTTTTGGTCTCAAAATGTAAGTAGTGTACTTTTGAAATGAGTTGTTCTCAAGAGGAGCATGATAGGTTGAATAGTGGCCCCCAAATATATCCATGTCCTAATCCTGTGAATATTTCCTTGCAGTGCAAAAAGGACTTTGTGGATGTGATTAAATTAAAGATCAGAGATGGGAGATTATCTTGGATTTTCCTGGTAGGCTCTCAGTATAATCACAAGATTCATTAAAGAGGGAGGCAGGGATTTCCTTGGTGGTCCTGTGGTTAAGACTCCACACTCCCCCTGCAGGAAGCCTGGGTTTGATCCCTGGTCAGGGAGCTAAGATCTCACATGCTGCACGGCACAGCCAATAAAAAAATAAACACATTTTAAAAAGAAATAAAGAGGGAGGCAGAGGGACATGTGACCCAGAATTAGAAGGCAGTGTGAGCACTGAAGCAAGATGCTACGCTGCTGGCTTCCAAGATGGAGGGAAAGTCCATGGGCCAAGACAAATTGCGGGATCCTTGTTCCCTGACCAGGGACCCAACCTGGGTTCACAGCAGTGGAAGCACAGAGTGCTAACCACGGGACCACCAGGGAATTCCCCGGAATGCAGTTTGATAAGCTTGAAAGGCAAGAAAATGGATCCTTCCATAAGAGGACTGCCCTGCCAACACCTCGATTTTGGCCCAGTGAAATTGCTTTTGGGCTTCCTACCTCCATAACTGTAAGAGAATTAATGTGTAGTATTTTAAGCCACTAAGCAACTGTAGTCTTAGGAAGACTAATATGAGGAGGGCCCTGCCTATTGCCCCTAACCCACACCAGCAAGGGGCAAAGTAGGTGCAGGGGGAGCAGTAGTTCCCAGTGACCCCTCTCCCCCGCCAAAGAATCCTGTTCACTCATCAACTTGCTGGCTTCAGATACAGTAAGACCAGTTTGAACTGTTTGCACTTCCTTGGGGCCAGTCTTTCAGGACAGACTTGTGAAGAATTTCCACTGTATTTCAAGGTCAAAAAAAAGGAAGAGTCAGAGCTTTTGTGGTTTTCTTTTGAATGGAACAACAAACACTAAAACAAAATCATAAATAAGCTTGAGAAAGCTGAGTAGAGAAAGTCCGAAGGCTAGCCCAGTTCCCTGCTGTTATTAAAATTAGCTATCAGTTGTGTTCCTTTGCATCAGTTCAGTTCAGTGGCTCAGTCATGTCTGACTCTGCAACCCCATGGACTGCAGCATGCCAGGCCTCCCTGTCCATCACCAACTCCCGGAGTTTACTCAAACTCATGTCCATTGAGTCGGTGATGCCATCCAACTATCTCATCCTCTGTCATCCCCTTCTCCTCCTGCCTTCAATCTTTCCCAGGATCAGGGTCTTTTCCAAGGAGTTAGTTCTTCACATCAGGTGGCCAAAGTATTGGAGTTTCAGCTTCAGCATCTGTCCTTCCAAAGAATATTCAGGACTGATTTCCTTTAGGATGGACTGGTTGGATTTCCTTGCAGTCCAAGGGACTCTCAAGAGTCTTCTCCAACATCACAGTTCAAAAGCATCAGCTCTTCGGTGCTCAGCTTTCTTTAGAGTCCAACTCTCACATCCATACATGACTACTGGAAAAACCATAGCTTTGACTAAATGGAACTTTGCCTGCAAAGTAATGTCTCTGCTTTTTAATATGCTAGGTTGGTCATAGCTTTTCTTCCAAGGGACAAGTGCCTTTTAATTTCATGGCTGCAGTCACCATCTACAGTGATTTTGGAACCTCCCAAAATAAAGCCTGTCTCTGTTTCCATTGTTAACCTATCTATTTGCCATGAAGTGATGGGACCAGATGCCATGATATTCATTTTTTGAATGTTGAGTTTTAAGCCAGCTTTTTCACTCTCCTCTTTCACTTTCATTAAGAGACTCTAGTTCTTTGCTTTCTGCCATAAGGGTGATGTCTTCTGCATATTTGAGGTTATTGATATTTCTCCCAGCAATCTTGATTCCAGTTTGTGCTTCATCCAGCCCGGCATTTCTCATGATGATACTCTGCATGTAAGTTAAATAAGCAGGGTGACAATATACAGCCTCAGCATACTCTTTTTCCAATTTGGAGCCAGTCTGTGTTTCATGTCCGGTTCTAACTGTTGCTTCTTGATCTGCATTCAGATTTCTCAGGAGGCAGGTCAGGTGGTCTGGTATCCATCTCTTGAAGAATTTCCCAGTTTGTTGTGATCTACACAAAGGCTTTGGCATAGTCAATAAAGCAGAAGTAGATGTTTTTCTCTGGAACTCTCTTGCTTTTTCAACGATCCAACAGACATTGGCAATTTGATTTCTGGTTCCTCTACCTTTTCTAAATCCAGCTTGAACATCTGGAAGTTCACAGTTCATGTACTGTTGAAGCCTGGCTTGGAGAATTTTGAGCATTACTTTGCTAGCATGTGAGATGAGTGCAATTATACGGTAGTTTGAACATTCTTTGGCATTCCTCTGCATATCAGGACTCATATCTAAAAACCAGAAATATGATCTCTGCTGTTGTGGGCTGTGTATCTTCCTTTCATTTTCAGCCCAAACCATGGAGAGAGTTCCTATGAAACGTATTTGTGTGAGTACAACTTTCTTCCCTGTAGAATTCACAATATGTGGGAAATACTGTTTCATCCTTCTTTTACAATGTCTAAGGCTGGACATTTTCAAGAATGTTTTTGAGATAATCAGGGCAATTTGAATGTGTATTGACATCAAATAATTGTTAATTTCATTAGGTGTGATAGGCATTATTGTTACATAAGAAAATACTTATAGCGGTTAGAACTATGTAAGGGATGAAATGACATATGTAATAGAAAGGAAGAAAGGAGAATGGGAAGGAAAAAGAATAGGAAAGAGACAGATACAGAGAGACAGAGAAAGCAACAAACAAATCAAGTATAGCAAGATTTTGATAGTTGTTAAACTTAGGTGATGAGTGTACAGATGTTTGGGCTTCCCTGGTGGATCAAAGTAAAGAACTCGCCTGCCAATGCAGGAGACATGGGTTTGACCCCGGGGTGGGGAAGATCCCCTGCAGTAGAAAATGCAACCCCCTCCAGTATTCTTGCCTGGGAAGTCACATGGACAGAGGAGCCTGGTGGGCTACAGTCCATGGGGTCGCAAAAGCTTTGGACACGACTTAGCAACTAAACAACAACAACAACATTCAGATATTCATTATATTATTGTATGTGTTTAAAAATATTTTTAAAGATTTTTCTGGAAAAAATTGATGGCTATAAACAGTCTTTTAAAAAACTTTCAAAGAGAGACAGCTTCAGGAAAAGGATGGTGAACACGAGCTCTGGAGTTGCCTGGGTTCCAGTCTGGGCTGCTGTGCTTTCTAGCTGTGACAGTTTGGACATATTCCTCAACCTCTCTGTTCTCAGCTTCCTTCTAGGTAAAAGGAACATAGCAGTACCCACCTTCAAGGATTGTTGAAAAGAATCGAGAAGATAATACTCCAGTGGGAATAGGATCTGGTGCAGGGTACTACAAAGTTTATTATTACTTTTAGTATTGTCTATTGTACTGGTACAGTGATTCTCAGCTGGGGGTATTTGTGACCCCCAGAAGATATTTGGAAATATCTAGAGACACTTTTGATTGTCACAACCAGCTGTGCTACTATCTTCTGATAGGTAAATGCCAGGAGCCCTGATAAATGCCCTGGGCCATGTAGGACAGCCTCTACTCCAGTGATCTGGACCAAAATGCCAGTAGTGCTGAAGTGGAGAAATCCTGTTGCTAGTATTAAAAGGACATTGTAAAAATATTAAATGTCAATATGCAAAATAAAGAATAATAATAGCCCATAATTTCACCATGCAGAAATAATCACTATCCAAAACTAGAAATTTACAAAAAGAAAAGGACATCTTCATCAAAATTAAAATGCATAATAATGACAAAGTCCCTTTATCTCACTGCTTCCAGTAGTGGCCTGTCCTCATTTCTTTGAAACTGTCACAACTTACAGAAAGTTGTCCAGCGTCTTCAGACGTTTGGTAAACATACCATTTGGTATTTGACTAGGCTATAAGGCAAATTCTTTTGGAATGAAGCTGAATGAAATGCAGGGAAACTATTTGAAGTCATTAGTCACCTCAGAAACTATTCTGACAACACTTTTCTGTAGGGAAGAAATTTAGCAGATTATATCAAAAGCCATTTAAAAGTCCATATTCTTTCACTTGGCAACTCCATTTGTAAGAATTTATCCTATAGAATGGAGAAGGAAATGGCAACCCACTCCAGTACTCTTGCCTGGAAAATTCTATGGGCGGAGGAGCCTGGTAGGCTACAGTCCATGGGGTTGCAAAGAATCGGACATGACTGAGCGACTTCACTTCACTTCCTCCTATAGAAATTATCAAAGGTGTCTGTATAGATGGTCACTTCCTTTTTAAAGTTTTGGCTGCACTTGTTCTCTGGTGCAGTGTGCAGGCCTTCCCTAGTTGCAGAGCACTGGCTCTCCAGTGGCTCTGAGGCATGTGGCATCTTAGTTCCTTGACTAGGGATTGAACCCACATCCCTGACATTGGAAGGCAGATTCTTAACCACTTGATCACCAGGGATGTCCTGATCATTTCTGTACTGTTTTTAATTGTGAAAAATTGAAAGGACCCTAAATTGAAAACAATAAAGGGAGACTTGCTGATATGACTCCAGTGCATTCATGCAGTAAAATGTCATGTAGTCATTTAAAAACACAATATTTAATCTATATATGGGTGCATGGGGCCACAAAGAGTTGGACATGACTGAGTGACTAACGCATGGAAAGGTAGTCATAGAGTACTCAGTGAAAACTAGCCCTAGGAGAGGTCTAGAAGGGCTAATGAGTTTGTGGATATCATGCCAAAGGTGTAGTGAGCACCCAGCATAGCTGCTAGGGGTTGGGACTCCTGGGAGAAAAGTCCTGAAGACACATAGTCCTTCAGTCTCCTGGCATCCTGAGGAGAAACATGCTGGGGTCAAGGGGCACTTGGGGAAGGTACTCTGGCAGAGGTACCTCGCCCCTGTTGCTCTCATTTTTCATGGAACAAAGGTAGTGAGTGGCCTTGTCCTTGGCTGACAAATATTTTGCATTCAGTTGCCAAGTAGGCTGTGCTGAGGTGCCACTGGGAGGGCACTCTGTGAAGCACCTGCAGTCTTTGGGCCCCCTGGTCTTGGGGGAAGTTGGTTTGGGGACAGCCCTCGGCTGCAGGGAGCATTTGTCAAAAGTTCCAGTTAGCTCATCACCAGCAGCCAGAAAGATTCTGAGGATCAGAAGATTTACCTTCTGTGCTAGTCAGCTTCCCTGGTGGCTCAGATGATAAAGAATCTGCCTGTAATCCAGGAGACCCAGGTTCGATCCCTGGGTTGGAAAGACCCTCTAGAGAAGGGAATGGCAACCCACTCTGGTATCCTTGCCTGGAGAATTCCATGGATGGAGGAGCCTGGAGGGCTACAGTCCATGGGGTCGCAGAGAGTCAGACAGGACTGAAAGGGCCAGGTTTTTAGTCTTAAATGAAGGGTTGTGCCAGGTGATGTCTAAGGATCCTCTGAACTCTAACTCTTTTATGATTCCAATATTTTAATTACATCAATGGCATTTCTTTTGTTACAAATGATTTGTAAATTCCCTGGAGTTTCATTGGCTGGTGTAGTAAGGTTTGCCTCCTGTAATATTACCAGACCCTGGGGGAGGTTTGTCTCAGTATCTGGAAAAACTTTACCATCATTCTCCCTCTTCTTTTTTTTTTCCCCTCTTTTTTTTTTCCCCTGCCTTCTCTCTTCCTCTTAGGAGGTTTATGTGGCTTAATTAATTCAGATCAGTCAAGTACTTTTGAGACTCTGAGTATAGTCAAAGTCTTCCTATGAATAATAGCCCATTGGGAACTCGAACCCCTCCGAGCATTATTAGCAGAAGATGTTAGTCTTGCTGCTTCTGTAATTTGAAGCCTATTCATTCCAGTGTGCAAAATCTGCTCCTTGGAGGAAAAAGCACCCAGGAAAACCTGAATTCTCTGAGTCTTTTGCATAAAATACCCAGGGATTTGACAATGTGCTTCAGGCTGAGAAAGGGAATTCTGGGAGATGACATTCCTTAGAAGTATAAAATGAAGTATTTGGGGGAGGATTTCATACTCTGGTTGGGGGGACTGAATTTTTTTTTTTTTTAGGCAGAGTTTCTGTGAACTTTGGGGGGAATGCTCTTTTCCAATTTCTCTTCTCCAGGGCTGTTTGATGGCAGGTGATGAGATAAGTCACTTGGCTCCTCTGGGTGAGGCAGTTTAATCATCACTGGCTCCAACCATACCAGGGAGCCCTCCCACCAAGAGGAAGGACATGAACAAACTTGAAATCAGACGTTTGGGGAGGATCTGCTCTATTTTTTTAGGAACTGTTCAGGAACTCTGTGGCTTTGGGGGGGACCTCAGATCTTCCATTTCTTTTTCCATCTGTACAATGGGAATAATAATATCTAATTCCCAGGTATCATGAGGCTTATATATGATAGTTGATAGTCAATGTATGTGAGCTCTTGGAGAGCTGGCCCATTTTATACCATGTATTAGTATCTGCTTTGACATATGTGAGTGTCTAATGCAGACTGGCAGTGGGAAGAGCTGTTCACTGAAGGCTTTTGATGAGTTGAGCTCTGTGGCAAGCCCTTTACATATATTATCTCATTTAATCCTCACAGCTACCCTGTGGGGTAGCATTATTGTGGCCCCATTTTAGAGATGGGGAAACTAAGGCACAAAGAGGCTAAGTAACGTGTACAAAGCCATGCAGTGAATGAGTTGGATATCAGAGTTCCAAGCTTTTAATTTATTAGGTTATTGCTGCCTTCCCCTCCTCCTCTGTAACTTCCCATAGGTCTTCGAGTTAACTTCCTCCAATTATAAGTCAGAGGAGAAGGAACATTTGTAGATGACCTGCAGAAAAAGCCCACGCTGCCGAATCCTTGGTATCTCATGATTCAAAATAGAGAGGCTGCAAGACACCTTAATTCATCATTCTCTGTCCCTTCTGCCCCTTTCCCTCTCTGACTGACAGTTTCCATTGGAGAACCAAAATCGAGGACTTGGCAGTACTATTCATGACTGAGAACTAATTCAAGTGGTTCTGATTTCATTTTTATCAGTCTATTCTGAAGAGCCCGGGACATCTCATGCACCAGAAATTAACTGCTGGTAGCCTGAAACTCCCAAGGGAAGTACCAGGGTTGTTGGTATCCCTCACTTTGTGGGAGCAGTAATTCTTATTTTTTACCTCCATAAAGTTTTAAGGATTCTAAAAGCCATGAGTTTAATATTGGAAAGCATAGAAAATACAGACATATAGAAATATAGAAGAAGAAAATTTGGAAAACATAGAAAAATATGAAAAGAAAGCTTAAATCAACCAGTGGCATGAAAGCTTATTCTTTCCAACATTTCTGGTACATGGTTGGGATCTTCACAATATACATACATATCTCTCTGTTTTTCATTTAATGAAATATGTCAACATTCCATTATAGATTATTTGAAAGTATACAAATGTAAATTTTAATGGCTGCATAATGCTGTGCCATGTGGAACTGATAAAGAAGAAGAATAAAGTAAACTCTGTGTTAACTACGCATCCATTTAGAAATAGAACATTGCCAATGTTTTAGACACTCCCTTTATGCTTCTGCCTAATTGGATCCCCCTTTCTTCCTAAAGGTAGCCATTACTTTTGAGAAAATTATTCTCTCACTTTACCAGCTGTGGTGGAGCATTATATTGGTGGCCCCCGCAATGAACCATGGCTCCCCCAATCAGCCCTTGTGCAGTCCCATAGCATGCTGACTTTTGGATCTGTCTCCATATGAGTTGATTTAGCTGATGGAACAGTAATAAGCATGATTGGAAGGACTGATGCTGAAAATGAAGCTCCAATACTTTGGGCCCTGACACATTGGAAAAGACCCTGATGCTAGAAAAGATTGAAGGCAGGAGGAGAAGGGGACGTCAGAGGATGAGATGATTTGATGGCATCACCTGCTCAATGGACATGTGTTTGAGCAAGCTCTGGGAGTTGATGGACAGGGAGGCCTGGTGAGTTGCAGTCCATGGGGTCACAAAGAGTCAGACACAGCTGAGTGGAGTGAACTGAACTGAAACAAAGATTTGACAAGTGCTTGAACATTAGGAAGAACGTCAGAAAAGATCTTCATGACCCAGATAGTCACAATAGTATGATCACTCACCTAGAGCCAGATATCCTGGAATGAGAAGTCAAGTGGGCCTTAGGAAGCATCACTATGAACAAAGCTCATGGAAGTGATGGAATTCCAGTTGAGCTATTTCAAATCCTAAAAGATGATGCTGTGAAAGTGCTGCACTCAATATGCCAGCAAATTTGGAAAACTCAGCAGTGGCCACAGGACTGGAAAAGGTCAGTTTTCATTCCAATCCCAAAGAAAGGCAATGCCAAAGAATGCTTAAACTACCGTACAATTGCACTCATCTCACACGCTAGTAAAGTAATGCTCAAAATTCTCCAAGCCAGGCTTCAGCAATACGTGAACCATGAACTTCCAGATGTTCAAGGTGGATTTAGAAAAGGCAGAGGAACCAGAGATCAAATTACCAACATCCGTTGGATCATCGAAAAAGCAAGAGAGTTCCAGGAAACATCTATTTCTGCTTTATTGACTATACCAAAGCCTTTGACTGTGTGGATCACAACGAAGTGTGGAAACTTCTTCAAGAGATGGGAATACCGGAGCACCTGACCTGCCTCCTGAGAAATCTGTATGCAGGTCAGGAAGCAACAGTTAGAACTGGACATGGAACAACAGGCTGTTTCCAAATAGGAAAAGGAGTGCGTCAAGGCTGTATATTGTCACCCTGCTTATTTAACTTCTATGCAGAGTACATCATGAGAAACGCTGGGCTGGAAGAAGCATAAGCTGGAATCAAGACTGCCAGGAGAAATATCAATAACCTCAGATATGCAGATGACACCACCCTTATGGCAGAAAGTGAAGAACTAAAGAGCTTCCTAATGAAAGTGAGAGAGGAGAGTGAAAAAGTTGGCTTAAAGCTCAACATTCAGAAAATGAGGAGCATGGCATTTGGTGTCATTACTTCATGGCAAATAGATGGGGAAACAATGGAAACAGTGACAGACTATTTTTTTGTGCTCCAAAATTACTGCAGATGGTGACTGCAGCCTTGAAATTAAAAGACGCTTACTTCTTAGAAGAAAAGTTATGACCAACCTAGACAGCATATTAAAAAGCAGAGACATTGCTTTGCCAACAAAGATCTGTCTAGTCAAGGCTATTTTTCCAGTAGTCATGTATGGATGTGAGAGTTGGACTGTAAAGAAAGCAGAGTGTGGAAGAATTGATGCTTTTGAACTGTGCTGTTGGAGAAGACTCTTGAGAGTCCCTTGACTGTAAGGAGATCAAACCAGTCCATCCTAAAGGAAATCGGTCTTGAATATTCATTGGAAGGACTGATGCTAAAGCTCAAACTGCAGTACTGTGGCCACCTGATGCAAAGAACTGACTCATTTGAAAAGATCCTGATGCTGGGAAAATTTGAAGGCGGCAAGAGAATTGGACAACAGGATGAGATGGTTGAATGGCATCCCTGTCTCAATGGACATGAATTTGAGTAAACTCAGGGAGTCGGTGATGGACGGGGAGGCTTGGCATGCTGTAGTTCATGGGGTTGCAAAGAGTCGGATGTGACTGAGCGACTAAAGTGAACTGAACTGAATATTGGGATGGGTTCTTCTGGAATATTTCCTCTTGAAACTCTGAGACCACCATGTTGTCAGGGAGCCCAAGGTAGCCAAAGCTCCACACTTATGTGCCGGTCCCTCCTCCACTGCCAATTAAGCGGTCTCAGTCTGCCCCCAGATGTCTGAGTCACCCCAATTGAGGTTCCAGACAGCGTAGAGCAGATATGAGCCATTCCTGGTGTGCTCTGTGCAAATTCCTGACACAGGATTGTGAGCACATAGAATCACTGATGGCTTAATCTACCAAGTTTTTGCACGGTTTGCTTTGACAGCACTACCTGAAACACAACCTATGCCTGTATGCTTGAACAATATAGTGTTCAGTGTTGTCCAGTTTTGAACTCTGTGCAAAATAGAAACATAGTAGGTATTTTCTTAGGTGTCTTGCTTCTTTTGTTAAATATCCTGTTTGAGAAACATCTCCACTGTTATTTTGTGTGGCTGAAGTTCATTGGTTTTCTTTGATGAGCAGTGTTCCACAGCTGTTTATTCATTCTATTACTCATGAACATTTAGGCTGATTTGAGTCTGGGGCTATGAAAAACAAAATTTCTGTGGACATTCTTGTACATGTCTCTCTAGGTCCATACGCAAGTTTCCCCAGGGTGTAGCCCCTGGGGTAGAGTTGGGATTGAAGAGTATGTGCCTATTCAACTTTATTAGGCATTATTAAACTGTTTCTCAAAGTGATCTCCTGTTATGCCTCCCACTAGCAGTGTGTGTGAGTTCTTACTCATCCTTGCCAGTACCTGGTAATATCAGACTTATAAATATTTGTCTATCTGATAGATGTGTAATGGCATCTCACCATGGTTTTAGTGAATTTCCCTAATGCACAATAAGCTTCTTTTTATAGTCATTGGTGATTTGGATATCTTTTTTTCTAAAGTGCAAGCTCAAATACTTTGCTCATGATTCTATTTAATTGTTTGTCTTTTTCTTATCAGAGGGCCTTTATAGATTCTAGAGGTAAGTCATCTGCTGATTATATGTGTTACAAATATCTCCTAATTTGTAGGAGATGGCTCTTTTCACTGTCTTGGACACTTAGTTTAAATGTCAGGAAATTTGTTAGCATTTTATTTTATGGTTAGAATTTTTTATGTCTTGTTTAAGAAATTCTTCCTTACTGTGAGCTTTCTATATTTTCTTTATAAGTGATCTTTTAAATGACTTGACATTTAGAGTTAATATACATGGAGCTTTTATTTGTGTATAGTAAGAGGTGAAAGTGAATTCGCTCAGTCGTGTCCGACTCTTTGCAATCCCATGGACTCTAGCCTGCAAGGCTCCTCTGTCCATGAGTTTTTCCAGGCAAGACTACTGGAGTGGGTTGCCATTCCCTTCTCCAGGGGATCTTCCTGACCCAGGGATCGAACCTGGGTCTCCTGCACTGCAGGCAGACTCTTTACCATCTGAGCCACCAGGGAAGCCATAGTAAGAGGGAGGGATTCCATTTCACATTTTTTCCCCCATGGATACCAAATTATTCCAGCATCAACTTACTGCAAAGCTTATCCCTTCCCCAACACAGTGCTGGTTTTATTATATATCAAATGTCCAGGTGTAATTGGGTCTGCCCTGGGCTCACTGTTAATTCCACTAGTGACTTCTCTATTCCTGTCTGGTATTTTGACATACAGTGGGGAAAATTCTTTCAGCTTAATCGTCTGCAAGAGTGTCTTGGCTATTCTTTGCATTTCCATATACATTTTAACATCAGCTTATCACATCCTACAAAATACATATATGGTTTTTAATCAGAGTTGCATTAAATCTATCAATCAATTTGAGGAACTTATATAGCAACAAAATTCAATCTTTCAATCTATGAACATTCTATAGCTCATCTATTTAGATATTCTTGATGTATTTTTATTTATTTTTTCAGTTCTTTCTCCATTCTGTTTTAAAAAATATTTATTTATTTTTAATTGATTGATGATTGGTTTACATTAATGTGTTTTTAATTAAGTTTTTGCAGTTTTCCCTATTTAAAGTCTCATGCATTTTTGTTAAATACTTTAAAAATTACATTGTAAATGATATTAACTTTTTGTTTCTTTGATTATATCAAAACACAGCTGGTTTCTAGAAACTGATTTTGTATTTAAAATTTTGCTAACACCTTTATTAGTTAAAATAATTTGTCTGTAGGATCGTTTGAATCTCTATGACACAATTTTATTATCTGTAAATAATGACAACTTTGTTTCTCTCTGTTTGATACTTGTAATTTTTATTTCTTTTCCTTGCTTTTCTGCACTGGCTAGAACCTTCAGTACAATATTGAATAGATGCAATTTTAGGCATCCTTGTCCCTTTGTTCCCATCTCAAAAGGAAAGCATTTAACATTTCACATGTAGAATGATATTTGCTATAGTTTTTTTTTTCCTCCACAAGTGACCTTTTCAGATCAATAGAGTATTCTTCTATCCTTATTTTGCAAAGAGTGTTTTATGATAAAATGATGTTGAATTTTGACAAATGCTTTTTTGGGTGCATCTATTGAAATGATCATATGAATTTTTTTTTAAATTTATTAAAGTGAGTTATTTTAATTGATTTTCTAATGACAAATCAATTTCACATTTGTGATTTAAATCTAACCTGCTAGATTTGGTTTGCTAATATTTTATTTAAATAGTTTGTAATAAATGTTCATATGTGATATTAACTAGAAAACCTTTTGTTTTTTTCACATTGTTTTTCTCTGGTTTCAGATCCATAGTTATACAGGCCTTACATTCTCAGAAACTTTGGGTATGATGGTGATATTGGCTTTACCAGAGTTCTGTAGATCTTGCCAGTAAAGCTAACAGATCTGGGATTTGAGAGTGAAGGATTTTAGACTTCTGATTTAATTTCTTACAGATTATAGAACATGTTCTAGGTGTTTTGGGGTTAGTTTGGTACATCATATTTTTCAAGGAGTTGCCCATTTCATATGGTTTCAAATTTATTGGCATGATATAATCAAATACATTCCTGATATCTTTTTAAGATTCACAGCATCATAATTATGTCTCTCCTTTCACTACTGGTATTGCTTGGTTTTGCCTTCACTTTTTTTCATCTTACTGAAGCCTTACTTAACTTACTCTTAATCATCTTATGAAGGCTTACCAATGTTTGGATCAATGTTTGAATCTTTTCAAAGAACCAGTGTTTTGCATGGCTGATCTCTAATGTATTTTTTCCCATCTCATTAACTTTTGCTTTCTCTTTTCCTTTCTACTACTTTCTTGATTTAGATGGAAATCTAGTTTCAACTACTTACCTTCTATAAGCATTGTGAGTTCTTCCCTCTGATTCTACCTCGGGTATGGGCCTGACTCTTCCCTTTTATTTAAAAAGATATAAGAGAGACTTCCCTTCTGGTCCAGTGGCTAAGACTCCATACTCCCAATGCAGGGGGCATGGGTTCGATCCCTGGTCAGGGAACTAGATCCCACATGCCATGACTAAGACCCAGCACAGCCAAATAAATAAAAATAAATATTGAAAAAAAGGACATAGGGTCTGTGCCTCTCTGCAACTTGTTGGGAGAAGAGCTTGCAGATGTAGTCTCTTATATTCTCTGGCCACTGGCCAATAGTCTGATACTACGTGTAATGATCCATCCCTCTATCTTAAATACACACATTGCCTTCTTACTTTTGGCTTCTCCTTTACATTTCAGCAATTGATCAGAGCATACTTTGGTCAGAATGTGGCTAATCTATCTGCTGTAGCAATGACTCAATTGCTGGACTAGAGAAGAAGGCTTGTGTGGACCTACAAAAGAAGGGTTTGAGCAGCTCTGCCTTCCATCCCCCAACCCTCCAGCCACTCCAGCCCAGGACCTAGTCCAACTCTGGGGCTTCATTCTGGGCAACATCATTTACAAAGCCTGTGTGAACCACCTACACTAAACATTTTTCCTCCATCTTCTCACAGAACCACAGAATGCTTACGGAGTCTTTCTCGCCCCCATACAGCACTTCCTGCCATGGAACCAACGGTTCGTCTTGGGACTGGAAAGCATTTTGAAATATGACTCGAGAATATGTGGCTGGGGCCTGGGTTTCCTTGATAGTACTTCTCTCAGCTTAGAAACCAGGGACAAGTCATTGTACTTGAAATTTGCATCTCATTTGCAAACTGTTCCAACCTGATGCTAAGGAAAGGGGCTTAGGAAAAGAAGGCCAGTCGGTCAGTGTGGCTGGACCTGCAAGGGACAGACTTCTCTACAGAGAAACTTCCCCCAACCTCTCAGAGGTTCTTCCAAAAACACTGTGTCTTGTGGTCACAGTTTTTGGAGCAGAACTGTCTTGTTCCAGAATCTGAGAGATCTTGGCACAAAGCCTTTCCTCACAGGTACTGTCCCCAGTCCCTCCAATGTCCTATGACTCTAGAAACAAGAAAGGGATATTTTAATACGAAGCACTTTGAAGTAAGAAAAAGAAGTTGTCCTTCAGAAACTTTCAGAAGATTCAGATTAGTTCCATCAGCATGGAGTTAATCACTTGTGTTACAATCCTAAGCTTCAGTCAAGAGGTTGGTTTGACATATTCCCTCCTTGGCTTCAGCTTCACAAATACATGAATAGTGTGATTTTTATCCATTCATCTCATGTGGAGTTCTGGGAAGGGAGATGTGTTCCAGGACCCACGGGTCCCAGGAACACCCAGCAGCATCAGCAGATGCCACCTATGCTGGCCATATGGTGCTTGTTTTTCAAAACCATTGCCTCGAATCGAAACTCAGCAAATACTTCTTAGGCATCTGCATGGTATATGGTTTGTAACCACAGAAGTGAACAGGAAGTGAACATGATTCCCTTAGGGAACCTGCAGTATAGTGGGGAGATAGAAATGTCAATTGAAAATGGGAAGTGCTAGAAAGAGGTTAAGTACAGAGCGCTGTGGGAGTTCAGAGAAGAGTGACTGGGTGGGGACCTCTGCTGGGTGCTCCTCCAGGCCCACACTATTCTTCTTCACCCTGCTCTCTGCCTTAGGAGACTGACCTGCATGAACGTCATCAATGGTTTCCTTTGTCTTCCAGCCTCTGGCTGCACTGATACGTGGCTGTTGTTCAGTCACTAAGTCAGGTCCAACTCTGTGACCCCGTAGACTGCAGCACACCAGGCTTCCCTGTCCTGTACTATGTCCCAGAGTTTGCTCAAACTCATGTCCATTGTGTCAATATGCCATGCAACGATCTCATCCTCTGTCACCCCCTTCTCCTCTTGCCTTCAATCTTCCCCAGCATCAGTGTCTTTCCCAATGAGCTGGCTCTTCCCATCAGGTGGCCAAAGTATTGGAGCTTCAGCTTCAGCATCAGTTCTTCCAACAAATATACAGGGTTGATTTTCTTTAGGATTGACCACTTTGATCTCCTTCCTGTCCAAGGAACTCTGAAGAGAGTTCTTTAGACACAATTCGAACACATCAATTCTTTGGCTCCCAGCCTTCTTTATGATTCAGCTCTCACATTTGTACGTAACTACTGGAAAAACCACTGCTTTGACTATGCAGATCTTTGTCAGCAAAGTGATGTCTTTGCTTTTTAATATGCTATCTAGGTTTGTCTCAGCTTTTTTTCCAAGAAGCAAGTGTCTTTTAATTTCATGGCTGCAGTCACTGTCCACAGTGATTTTGGAGCCCAAGAAAATAAAATCTGTCACTATTTCCACTTTTCCCCCATCTATTTGCTGTGAAGTGATGGGACCGTATGCCATGATATTACTTTTTTGAATGCTGAGTTTTAAGTGAGTAGGGTGTTTATTCTCCTGGCCTCCTCCCAGCAGTGTGGCCTTGAGCTGACTGCACCCCTCCAACAAGTGTCACAGCTCCATGAAAGCAGTCTTCTCCACATGACCCTCTGTGACCAGCCACCTCCAACAACCACTTCTCTCTTTGTCTCTCTTTGTCTGGTAACAGCCCTGCTCTAGCATCCCAGGTACTGTGTTAGGCCTTGTTTTTTCCCTATGAATGGCTCATCCTCAGTAAATAGTCCTTTATTAAGTCTTTGTCAAATGATCTTTATTTGAGTGTGTTGTTTTTTCTGCCGGGTCCCTGGCTGATGTTGGGTTGAATCCTGTTGGGGTGGGACAGTATGGTGAACCAGCAAGGGGGCTTCACAAAGGAGGTGACCCTGGGATTCAGGTTTAAAAGCTAAATGGAGTTTTGTCTAAAATTAAGTTAGCCTTAATTTCTCACGATCTAAAGGCAATACTAGTTCAGTTGATACACCCCCAGGCACAATCTCTCCATACTGGAGGTTTTACTTAATCAGTGGTTCTTCCTTTGGGAAGTATTTTGAACAAACAAAGATGACCCAAGAACACAGGTAGTTAATCTTTTGGTATTTGTTGATTTAAAAAATTTTATAATGAGGAAAACTTACTTTTAAACTGAATTGGTGGGACTTCCCTGGTGGTCCAGTGGTTAAGAATCTGCCTTCCAATGCAGGGACTCAGGTTTTCATCCCCGGTTGAGGGACTAAGTCTCACAGGCTGCAGGGAGACCAGGCTCAGTGCCACAGTTAGAGAAGCCCGAGGGCGGCAACAAAGAGCACTCAGAGTGAAAGATCTCTCGAGTCACAAGGAAGACCTGATGCAGCCAAATAAATAAGTCAAATAAAATAAAGTAGCATTTAATTAACCCTAGTAGAGGGCTTTCCTGGTGGTTCAGATGGTGAAGAATCTGCCTGCAATGCAGGAGACCCTGTCATTCAATCCCTGGGTTGGGAAGATCCCCTGGAGCAGGGAATGGCAACCCACTCCAGTATTCTTGCCTGGAGAATCCCATGGACGGAAGAGCCTGGTGGGCTACAGTTCAGGGGGTTTCAAAGAGTCGGACACGACTGAGCGACTAAGCACTTTCTTTCAATAGCACCTCTGTAAATTTAAAAACAGTGCATGTGTATGTGTGACATGATTTTTATTCAGTCTTCAGATGATGTTTGGCTCATGTATGGATTTGAGAACCCCTTGAATGCATTCTGCTGCAGAGGTGGGTGTGACAAGCTCAAGAACCTCATGTCTAGGCTAATTCTTTATATCTCTCCTCTCCACTTCCTCCACTCCTTCCTGGGCACAGGTGTCCACATCATCAAATGTTAGAGCTGGAAGGAAGATACACCAATTACTGGATCCAATCACTCTGCCTTAAGATGAGGAAATGGAGAAGAAGTTACAGTCTCAGAAGTCACATTGCTAGTTAGTAGCTGAATCAACAATAAAACCTGGGTCCCTTGTTTCCCCGTCTGGAGCTTTTTCTAGTATTAAAAATTAAAAATTGTCTTTCTCCTCTGGTAATGTTTTGTGCCAAAAATTTGATCTCTCGGTGTCCTCCAGATTGAGCAGATGGTAAACTTTTCCTTTTTCCCCTTACCCTCCCACTCCCTGTTCATTCTAAAGCAGCAAGTCCTGGGCTGTCAGGGCATCCGTTCCTAGCCACACTGTAAAGAGTGGGCATGAGCAGGCTTAGCCCACTTCAGATCAGGACTGAGAATGGTCATCTGCTCCCCTACCCCAGTCCCAAGGACCAGAGGGAATCAAGTCCACCTTAAGCAGAATGGACAGACCTGGGACCTAAAAGTAGGGGGAACTCCTGGGCCCGAGGCCAACTCTGAGCTTGAAAAGCTCTAGAAGAGACCTCAGTATTAACAGCCATCTTAGGTCTGCATAGCATTTCACAGATGAGATGTATGTGCTCATCACCTTGTCCATGATCCTATCTGTGCCCTGAAAGTCCACATACTGGGTTCCTGAGTGGCAAGAGAAGTGACCTGACCGATAGCATCTGGCCAGAACTTGGATCTGAGGTCACCTTGTCATTCACAGGTCACCACCCCACCAGAGCCCCCAGGCAACTTAGGAGCTTGAAAGTGGAACTTTGTTTGTCAGATACAAGTACACTTGCTTCTTATTTCATTCCTAAGGCCAGAAAACGGAGGTGGGACCCCGTCAGTGGTTGGCGCCCAACCCCAGGAGGGCTTGAGCCAGACAGTGAGCAAATTCATGCTTTTCTCTGCAATCAGAGGCATCTATATACATGGTGAATGTTATAGCCCATTGAAAAATAAATAACCCTTCCAGGAAATGCCCCCATCTAGAACGTTTAAGTGTGGAAGGAACTTGGTCTTATGCAAGAAGTAGTGGGTGTTGATTGTTGTGTCTGTTAAAGCATGGCAGATTTCTGGCAGTGTTCACATTAGTGGCTTTGTATACAAATATGCTGTGATGGATCTGTATGCTCTAATGTAAAGACCTTGGTAATGTATGTGTGTTTTAGTTACTAAGTCATGTCCAAGTCTTGCGACCCTACAGACTGCAGCCCTCCAGGCTCCTCTGTCCATGGGATTCTCCAGGCAAGAGTACTGGAGTGGGTTGCCATTTCCTTCTCCATGGTACAGTATACATAAGCTTTTGTTTCCTCTTGTTACTGCATTTTGTTTATGATAAATTTTTCACCGTGTGGTATATATTGTTCTAAATCACTATACAAATCTGATATTAAATACACACTGTGTGTGTGTGTGTGTTAGTCGCTCAGTTGTGTCTGACTCTTTGTGACCCCATAGGCTGTAGCCCACCAGGCTCCTCAGTCCATGGAATTCTCCAGGCAAGGGTACTGAAGTGGTTTGCCATTTCCTTCTCCAGGGAATCTTCCTGACCCAGGAAAATATACATTATTACATGATTATTCAATCATGCTGTTTATGGCACTGAGATTTTCGATCTTTAGATATATATGGAAAGGAATCCATTTATTGAATTATAACTAATACAGACATGATATCTAAAATTTTTTAAAAAAGAGTTAACTTAGACAAACAATTTGAATGCGATCTACTGTGTTCTAGAGTTCTCAGTCCTCCAGTCACTGGTGAGTGGCCAGAGATAGACGTCTGATCCAAGTTGAGCCAATGATACCACCTAGCCCATCACTATAGCTGATTTTTCTGAGAATGGGAGCTTGACCTAACGTGGGTCAGCCACAATCCTTTACTGGAATTGTTTTTCCTTGGGTCATGTTGAGTGACAGAGCTGAGTGAGATGAGCCTGGCTGCTATTAGAAGTCATGTTTCCAGTGACATGGAAAAGCCTAAAAGAAGAAAGCTGACACAGACAGAGGCTAAGATGATACTTTAAGGGTTCAGAGGGCTTTCTATTCCTGATTTTAGTTGACTTTCAAGGCTGTAAATTTCCACAATTTCATTATAAAAGTTAAAAAATTTCAATTTGTCATTTGCAACCAGAAGAATTCTGACTGATTCCAATGTGGTATCAAAGTGGTAAATTTCTTGAAAGTAAATCTCACATTTTATTCATCTTATACTTTCTAGTGTACAGTGCCAAGACATGATTTTCTCTGAGGAATGTATTAAAAATGTAAATGACGTATC
This sequence comes from Bos indicus, assembly GCF_029378745.1. NCBI lineage: Eukaryota > Metazoa > Chordata > Mammalia > Artiodactyla > Bovidae > Bos > Bos indicus. Next base: position 11,209,017 of record NC_091767.1, read on the forward strand.
TATTATTCCAGGCCCCAATGTATGTCAAATGTCTAGCTCTAGATCCACACAGGGAAAGCCACATGGTGAAAACTCTTGGAGAACTGAGTATAACTCCAGTGTTTAAGAAATGCCTTCAGACATAGGCAGAACACTCTCTGACATACATCACAGCAGGATCCTCTATGACCCACCTCCCAGAATATTGGAAATAAAAGCAAAAATAAACAAATGGGACCTAATTAAACTTAAAAGCTTCTGCACAACAAAGGAAACTATAAGCAAGGTGAAAAGACAGCCTTCAGAATGGGAGAAAATAATAGCAAATGAAGGAACAGACACACAACTAATCTCAAAAATATACAAGTAACTCCTACAACTCAATTCCAGAAAAATAAATGACCCAATCAAAAAATGGGCCAAAGAACTAAATAGACATTTCTCCAAAGAAGACATACAGATGGCTAACAAACACATGAGAAGATGCTCAACATCACTCATTATCAGAGAAATGCAAATCAAAACCACTATGAGGTACCATTTCACACCAGTCAGAATGGCTGCAATCCAAAAGTCTACAAATAATAAATGCTGGAGAGGGTGTGGAGAAAAGGGAACCCTCTTACACTGTTGGTGGGAATGCAAACTAGTACAGCCACTATGGAGAACAGTGTGGAGATTCCTTAAAAAACTGGAAATAGAACTGCCTTATGACCCAGCAATCCCATTGCTGGGCATATACACCGAGGAAACCAGAATTGAAAGAGACACGTGTATACCCCAATGTTCATCACAGCACTGTTTATAATAGCCAGGACATGGAAGCAACCTAGATGTCCATCAGCAGATGAATGGATAAGAAAGCAGTGGTACATATACACAATGGAGTATTACTCAGCCATTAAAAAGAATACATTTGAATCAGTTCTAATGAGGTGGATGAAACTGGAGCCTATTATACAGAGTGAAGTAAGCCAGAAAGAAAAACACCAATACAGTATACTAACGCATATATATGGAATTTAGAAAGATGGTAACAATAACCCTGTATACGAGATAGCAAAAGAGACACTGATGTATAGACAGTCCTTTGGACTCTGTGTGAGAGGGAGAGGGTGGGATGATTTGGGAGAATGGCATTGAAATATGTATAATATCATGTATGAAACGAGTCGCCAGTCCAGGTTCAATGCACATGCTGGATGCTTGGGGCTGGTGCACTGGGACGACCCAGAGGGATGGTATGGGGAGGGAGGAGGGAGGAGGGTTCAGGATGGGGAACACATGTATACCTGTGGCAGATTCATTGTGATACATGGCAAAACCAATACAATATTGTAAAGTTAAATAAAAAAAAAAAAAGAAAAGAAATGCCTTCAGAATTCTATATCTGGAAATGCCATTGAGCAGGCAACGTAAACCCTGAGCAAGATCAAAGCCAAGGCAAGAGAACAGTTGAGAGCTTATCCCAGAAACGAGGATTCTGAAGTTCTTCCAGGCCCAGGAGGCAAGGAGGCCATGTGTTTGTAAGGCAACCAAATCCTACAAAGAGAACTCCCAGAGGCCTGAAGGGTTTTCAGCAGAGAAGTTTAGAGGTGGGTGAGGGCAGGGGCGGGAGGGCAGTAGGAGCCATAGGCCAAGTAGCCAGCTCTCGAGTTTTGCTTTTTCCTTGGCCTCCCATCACATTCATTCGTATCGTTCCTTCCTTCAGATGTTCCATGAGTTGCCAGACTCTGTCCCAGGGCTGCCACCCTATCTCCTTGGCTCTACTTTGTGACCCTGTTTCAGGGATGAGGTTTCAGGTGGGAGATCTGAGTGTGGCAAGGGGTCCAGGGAAGTCAGGCAGTGATGGTATAATGAGGGAGGTGAGGGAGTGGGGAAGAGGGGGGTTGTGTGCACAGGCAGCAGGACCCCAGCCATCAGCCTAGCCCTTAACTAGGCCAGAGGCCCTGGGGAGGCAGACTGGTCAGATCAAGGTAGAGGGTATGAGACGTTATAACATCTTGGAACTTGTAAGGACCTAAGGGGGAGGTGGGTGTATTCTACTCAGCCTTTTTCTCTAAGACACCTCTTTCTTTAGGGAATAGTCTGTGGAAATCTTTCCCTGCATCTTTCAGTTGCCATTTTTGTGAATCTGCTGACTTTCCAGTGGATCCACAATTCCATCAGTTCAGTTCAGTCGCTCAGTCGTGTCCGACTCTTTGCAACTCCATGAATCGCAGCATGCCAGGCCTCCCTGTCCATCACCATCTCCCGGAGTTCACTGAGACTCACGTTCATCAAGTCAGTGATACCATCCAGCCATCTCATCCTCTGTCATCCCCTTCTCCTCCTGCCCCCAATCCCTCCCAGCATCAGAGTCTTTTCCAATGAGTCAACTCTTCCCATGAGGTGGCCAAAGTACTGGAGTTTCAGCTTTAGCATCATTCCTTCCAAAGAAATCTCAGGGCTGATCTCCTTCAGAATGGACTGGTTGGATCTCCTTGCAGTCCAAGGGACTCTCAAGAGTCTTCTCCAACACCACAGTTCAAAAGCATCGATTCTTCGGCATTCAGCCTTCTTCAAAGTCCAACTCTCACATGCATACATGGCCACAGGAAAAACCATAGCCTTGACTAGACGAACCTTTTTTGGCAAAGTAATGTCTCTGCTTTTGAATATGCTATCTAGGTTGGTCATAACTTTCCTTCCAAGGAGTAAGCGTCTTTTAATTTCATGGCTGCAGTCACCATCTGCAGTGATTTTGGAGCCCCCCAAAATAAAGTCTGATACTGTTTCCACTGTTTCCCCATCTATTTCCCATGAAGTGATGGGACCAGATGCCATGATCTTTGTTTTCTGAATGTTGAGCTTTAAGCCAACTTTTTCACTCTCTACTTCCACTTTCATCAAGAGGCTTTTTAGCTCTTCTTCACTTTCTGCCATAAGGGTGGTGTCATCTGCATATCTGAGGTTATTGATATTTCTCCCAGCAATCTTGATTCCAGCTTGTGCTCCTTCCAGTCCAGCGTTTCTCATGATGTCCTCTGCATATAAGTTAAATAAGCAGGGTGACAATGTACAGCCTTGACGTACTCCTTTCCCTATTTGGAACCAGTCTGTTGTTCCATGTCCAGTTCTAACTGTTGCTGCCTGACCTGCATACAAATTTCTCAAGAGGCAGGTCAGGTGGTCTGGTATTCCCATCTCTTGAAGAATTTTCCACAGTTTATTGTGATCCACACAGTCAAAGGTTTTGGCATAGTCAGTAAAGCAGAAATAGATGTTTTTCTGGAATTCTGTTACTTTTTCCATGATCCAGCATGTTGGCAATTTGGTCTCTGGTTCCTCTGCCTTTTCCAAAACCAGCTTGAATATCAGGAAGTTCACAGTTCACGTATTGCTGAAGCCTGGCTTGAAGAATTTTGAACATTACTTTACTAGCATGTGAGATGAGTGCAATTGTGCGGTAATTTGAGCATTCTTTGGCATTGTCTTTCTTTGGGATTGGAATGAAAACTGACCTTTTCCAGTCCTGTGGCGACTACTGAGTTTTCCAAATTTGCTGGCATATTGAGTGCAGCACTTTAACAGCATCATCTTTCAGGATTTGAAAGAGCTCAACTGGAATTCCATCGCCTCCACTAGCTTTGTTTGTAGTGATGCTTTCCAAGGCCCACTTGACTTCACATTCCAGGATGTCTGGCTCTAGGTCAGTGATCACACCATCGTGATTATCTGGGTTGTGAAGATCTTTTTTGTATAGTTCTTCTGTGTATTCTTGCCATCTCTTCTTAATATCTTCTGCTTCTGTTAGGTCCATACCATTTCTGTCCTTTATCGAGCCCATCTTTGCATGAAATATTCCCTCGGTATCTCTGATTTTCTTGAAGAGATCTCTAATCTTTCCCATTCTGTTGTTTTCCTCTGTTTCTTTGCATTGATCGCTGAAAAGGGCTTTCTTATCTCTTCTTGCTATTCTTTGGAACTCTGCATTCAGATGCTTATATCTTTCCTTTTCTCCTTTGCTTTTCACTTCTCTTCTTTTCACAGCTATTTGTAAGGCCTCCCCAGATAGCCATTATGCTTTTTTGCATTTTTTTTCCATGGGGATGGTCTTGATCCCTGTCTTCTGTCCAATGTCACGAACCTCATTCCATAGTTCATTAGGCACTCTATCAGATCTAGTCCCTTAAATCTATTTCTCACTTCCACTGTATAATCATAAGGGATTTGATTTAGGTCATACCTGAATGGTCTAGTGGTTTTCCCTACTTTCTTCAATTTAAGTCTGAATTTGGCAATAAGGAGTTCATGATCGAGCCACAGTCAGCTCCTGGTCTTGTTTTTGCTGACTGTATAGAGCTTCTCCATCTTTGGCTGCAAAGAATATAATCAATCTGATTTCGGTGTTGACCATCTGGTGATGTCCATGTACAGAGTCTTCTCTTGTGTTGTTGGAAGAGGGTGTTTGTTATGACCAGTGCAGTTTCTTGGCAAAACTCTATCAGTCTTTGCCCTGCTTCATTCCGTATTCCAAGGTCAAATTTGCCTGTTACTCCAGGTGTTTCTTGACTTCCTACTCTTGCATTCCAGTCCCCTAGCCTAATCCTATACTGTGATTTCCAAGCATGTAAACGAGATAGAGACTTGTATGAGTGTATTTTCTACAACGGATCTCTAAAGAGCACATCCAAAAGGAGAGGTCAAATGAGCTTAAAGTGGATTCACTGTGTCTATGCATAAAAGTGACGGAGAAGGCAATGGCACCCCACTCCGGTACTCTTGCCTAGAAAATCCCATGGACGGAGGAGCCTGGTAGGCTGCAGTCCATGGGGTCACAAAGAGTCGGACACGACTGAGCGACTTCACTTTCCCTTTTCACTTTCATGCATTGGAGAAGGAAATGGCAACCCACTCCAGTGTTCTTGCCTGGAGAATCCCAGGGACGGGGGAGCCTGGTGGGCTGCCGTCTATGGGGTCGCACAGAGTCGGACATGACTGAAGCGACTTAGCAGCAGCAGCAGCATGCCATTATAATAATGGTGTTATTTAATGGTAGAAAAACAAATATTATAATAGAAAAATATTCACTGGCTTGGAATTGAGTATTTAGACACTAGGCCTACAGTGCCATTTTCTAGGACAAGATCTTGTCAGTGTTGAAGTAAATTAGGTATTTAATACATTCGATATGTAATATAGATAATTAATAAGTTTATTGAATGCAGATTAAGTATCTGTAGATACGCTACAGCAGTGGTTCTTAACTCCTGGGGTTGTGGGCCCTTTTGAAGACATTTACACACATTCACACACTTTACATACAATTTGAAGACTTCCTGGGTCTGTTGAACTCCATCTGCAGCCCTCTATGTCAAGAACCTTTGCTCTACAGACTCCTGCAATGTAAAGCACTTGTGAAATGTAATGTCAAAGACTTAGGAATTCTGCTTCTGGTAATGGTAAACTGCTGCTGCTGCTGCTAAGTCACTTCAACCGTGACCGATTCTGTGCGACCCCATAGACGGCAGCCCACCAGGCTCCCCCATCCCTGGGATTTTCTAGGCAAGAACACTGAAGTGGGTTGCCATTTCCTTCTCCAATGCGTGAAAGTCACTCAGTCATGTCCGACTCTTTGCGACCCCATGAACTGCAGCCTATCAGGCTCCTTTGTCCATGGGATTTTCCAAGCAAGACTACTGGAGTGGGTTGCCATTGCCTTCTCCAATGGTAAGCTATTGTATTGCTAATCAGATCTCCCACTGGAAAAGAATCAGAGAAAGTGAATTTAAAAAAGAAATATTTGAGGACTTTGGAGAGATAAGAAGATAACAAGGGCTGGAGAAAATTCTGAATAGGAAGCACCTCATTGAGGTGAGCCTGATGTTTTAAACTTCTTTTCCCTTCACTTTTCTTCTTGATTTTTAACCAGCAAGGACAAAGAATTTGAGAAACCAGGCAAAAAGTGACTTCTAAGAGGCAGAGAATTTGACCAGAGCTTTCATCCTTTTCTCATGGCTAGGGAAACAAAAAATGGGGTTTAGGGCTACAGAGATAGCAAAAAACTCAAGAGCCCAAAATCCTGCAGAGAAGTGAGACAGTCTGAACCATTATCCTAGAAGCATGCACTGACCAGAAAGAGTTTGCTGCTAACCAAAGCTTTTTCGTGGTGCTGAGGAAATAAAAATTGGATTTCAGTTTCTGCCAAGGAGAAGAGACCCTGATAAAGGCTCCAAGGTGCTTGCTAGTTAGGATCTTCAAGAACTGTATCCAAAAAAAAAAAAAAAAAAGAACTGTATCCACAGAGTAAGAGCAAGCCAGGAATAGGTCAGGCCTCACAAGAGTGAAACAAACTCAGAGATCTGCCTCCAGCCTCTCTGCTAGCCTCTCCAGAGCCTCTACAGCTTTAAAAAAATAGAAAATATCCAAATTAAATTACAAAGTACCAGACACACCCAGAGATAAGACGAAGAGAAAACAGATAATGAAAACATGCCCATGGGTAATCAAGATAGTGGAATTAGTAGACATCCATGACCATCCATGACCATGCATGAACCAGTTGACAAAAATCTTCCTTATTACAGGCCAGTCACTGCCATATACTCTAGTGACTAAATTGGCCCATTCAGAGAAACAGAAGGCTAACTAAATTAAAATTTGTTAATAGAGTAGAACTTAAGTGTTCTTGTTTTTTTTAGAAAGGTAACTATGTGAGATGAAGGGTACGCTAACTGCCTTACGGTGGAAGTCATCTCACAATGTGTATATACACCAAATCATCATGTTGCACATTTGAAACATATTACAGGGACGTCCCTGGTGGTCCATAGTTAGGACTCTGTGCCTCCACTGCAGGGGGCATGGGCTCAATCCCTGGTCTGGGAATTAAGATCCCACATGCTGTGTGGCACAGCCAAAAAAAATTAAATATATATATATGTTACAATTTTATTTGCCAATTATACTTAGAAAAGACTATACTAAATATCTTCAGTGTTTGGTATATACCATCTCCTAGTTGACTGTGCCTAAACAAACTTGAAGGATAACTGGCATTTACTAGATTCTTTATTCCCAATATTTCAGCTGTCCTGTCTCAGATTGGCCATAGGATTCGGGTCCCATCACTTTTGGTGACTTTAAGAACTGCTGATACATATAAACTATACTTCATTTAAAAATAAATAAAATATTAGGAAGAACTATCTTTAAGACCAGTCAATTAAAGATCAGTCCTGGGTGTTCATTGGTAGGACTGATGTTGAAGCTGAAACTCCAGTACTTTGGCCACCTGATACGAAGAGCTGACTCATTTGAAAAGACTCTGATGCTGGGAAAGGTTGAAAGGAGGAGAAGGGGACGACAGAGGATGAGATGGCTGGATGGCATCACTGACTCAGTAGTTATGGGTTTGGGTGGACTCCGGGAGTTGGTGATGGACAGGGGGGCCTGGCATGCTGCGGTTCATGGGGTTGCAAAGAGTCGGACATGACTGAGCGACTGAACTGAACTGAACTGAACTGAATTATCACAGAGCTTAATAGTTAGTATGTCTGAATCCATACTGGATGCCTATTGGAGCTCATCTTAAACCCTGGGTGGTCATGGGCCGGCTACCTCCTGACCTTGGAGTCAGCCTGCCTGCAATGCTTAGGTCTTACAATTTAACTAACCAGTTTAATGTGTATCACATAGAAGTAGAAACAAACCTTAGGAAACAGTCTTTTAGGTAGCTGTCTGCTTAGCTTTACCCATTCTGACTGAGCACCTACAGCTTAACTGTAAGAGTTCGATAGGATTTCCTCAGGTTAGGAGCCTCTCCACCTGATGGTACCTGAAGGGGTTCTTTAATTTGTCACTTTATGAAGACCTGAACCTGTGTATTCAAAATGACTCTTTAATTAAAACTTCATAAAGTGTTGATGTATTACAAAGTATACACAATGGATTCTGTTACTAATTTTTAGTAGAATCTCCTTAGGAAACTAGACAGCCCAGTAATGACGGTCTGGATTATTTTTCTTCATGTTTGGGGAATTCTTCTGGGTCCTGCAATAACGTGCCCTATATCATTTTTATGCTGACCACTTGCTGATCTCTTCACTGTCCTTGATATTTAATCCTTAACCCCTTACCTACAATTTGCTGAAAGCACCATTTTTGGGTGCTCCATGAAGTTGCTCCTCCCACTGTCGTCTCCAAGCTGTGTTCTTGGGAACATGCTGCAGACTTCTATTGCCACTAATGGGAATGAAAAGGAGCAGCCTCCTGTTTCACTCCCTCCAGGGAGAGGGTTCAGTGTGTCCCCTTGGACAGCTGCCTTCTCTCTGCAGCGTCAATGCCCTTTTCTCTTCACCATGTCAGTGGAAGGGGCATTCCAAACCTCTCCAGGGGGAAAGAGTCATCTTTCGTTAGGAAATGAAGAGAACACTGATCTTTCACTGCACATTTGCTGTGTGGTATAGTTACACATCCCCCTGGGAGTGGGCGGTGAGGATTAACTTGAAGGCTCACTGCTTAATCGCTTTATGCCTCCACTGAACCAAGAAGCTGGAGTTTCTAACCTGCCTCCTGCTGTTTGCCCTGATTACCCCTAGGGTCCTCTAACGAGTTTGCCTCTTTAGAAACTGGCCTTGTAACTAAAGCCTAAAGTAAGCAATTCTATAATTTGTACCATTTTAAACTTAATTCCACTGCAATGACATCATGAAACTGGGGCATTGTGAAGGATTCCTGACATAAGAAAGAGATTTGACGGGAGCTCCATGGTTTTTGACTCATGCTTGACTCACATCTCCAAGCTCACATCCTCTCAACTCAGCATTATTACGAATTTCAGATCATGGGGAGACTACTGAAAAACTGTAAACATCCTGACTCAAAGCTATTTTCTGTAAGCTCCAGGACCATGGCATCCTGCACTGCCTCATAATCTGTCTTTGTCGTTTATCTTGTCAGATGTACCAGTTACATTAGGATGACTTGGTTAGGGACACAGATACCGTACACACCCATTCTTCTGTAAGAAAACCAAGTGGGTGGCTCAAGTCATCCCACACAGTGTCTCCTTCATAGAGATTTTATTTCTAATGAGATGGTCAAGAAATACAGAAACCTTCCTTCTGATGACTTGCAAATGGTGTACCCCTCAGCAAAACTGTCCACGGGTCCCTGACAAGGAATCCTCACACCCTGCAGTTGGCAGGAGCCCAGATGATGAAGTGTTAAGTCACTTCAGTTGTGTCTGACTCTGTGACCCCATGGACTGTAACCTGCCAGGCTCCTCTGTCCATGGGATTCTCCAGGCGAGAATGATGAAGTCACTACCCAAACACCAAGACTCACACTCTAGAAGCTTCGGGGGAAATGTCTGTAAAAATGTCATTTCTTTTGCAGCCTCTGAAGGCAAGAGGAAAACTGCCAATCTAATGGCTTCTGGTTGGCTAAGTTACTAGTTCTAGAAAGACATAGCAATCACTTGAGATCAGAGATATTTCCATATCCAGGACATTACTGCAGTTTTCCAGGTAGATTATGATGCTAGAACTTTATATTCCTCTTTTCATGGAAAGACAGTATTCATAAGTGGTATATGTGTGGGTATTTAAAAGAACATTTGCAGCATTTGAAATGCCCAAATGAAGCGCGTGTGCGCGCACACACACACACACACACATACACAACTCTCTGGGGATTTTGATCCTCTCTGTCTGGAGAAGTAGCAGATACGACAGGACAAGCACAGACTCTGCAGCCAGACACAGCAGCACTGTGGCTCAGTTAATCTCTCAACTTGTGCTGTGTGTGTTCAGTCGCATCTGACTCTTTGTGATCCCATGGACTGTAGCCCATCAGGCTCCTCTGTCCATAGGGTTTTCCAGGCAAAAATAATGGAGCGGGTTGCCATTTCCTTCTCCAAGGATCTTCCTGACCCAGGCATTGAACCCGTCTCTCTTGCATCTTCTGCATTTGCAGGCAGATCCTTTGCCAGAAATCTCTCAACTTAGCAAGTGACTTAACCCTCTCTGAGCCTCTATCCCTCATCTGTCAAATGGGAATAATTAGACCCACCTCACAGGACTGTTCCAAGATTTAAATGTATGAAAGTAGATGGAACAGCTCCTGGCCACAGTAGGAGTTCACTAAATATAGCTGTTATTATGACTTGTCTCCCCACACTTTTGTCTTAGCCCACAGAGTAGGCAGTTTTTGCCAACAGAAACCTTGAGAGACAAAGCATCTGCCTGTCTCTTCCCCCTCTTGGCAGGAAGGACTTACCTGATCAGGGAAACTCACCAAGGAAATGTGTCTTCTGTGTTTTGGCCCCATCTCTGAGTTCCGCCCACGTGGAGGCACACACAGTTTCTTTGTCTGGCTTCAGCTTTCCTTTTGGTAAACACAAATTGGTTAAAGCCCAGCCCCACTGTGTCTCAGTCTTGCCTGCTTGTTGAATTATCTGGGAACTTCAAAGTAAGCACTTGTGCCTGGGCCAGCCTCTAGGATCCTGAGATAATCCCCACATAGTGAGGCTCAGGCATGAAGGGTTTTAAAGGCACCCAGTAATTCTAAACTGCAGCATGGTCCAACATCACTATTCTCAAGGCAGCCTGTCTTCTCTTCTCTCCTCTATCTCAGAGTCCTTCCTGCAGTCTGCGGGTGCTGGATGCTCTGTGGTGCTCCACACTATAGGTGGGGGGAGTACCTACACTCAGCCCCAGCTGTCCCACCTCAGATCCCCACATGCAGACCTGGAAGTGTGTGGTCAGAAGACTTTCTTTGACGCAGGGGTCAGCATCAGTCTAAAATCTGGCTTGACCAGTACTAAAGCTGAAACTATAGTTTGCAGAGTTTGCTTACTTCTCCATCTTCTGGTGACTGAGCACACACACACCCCACCTTCTCAACAGTTTCTACCAAAGCCTCTGGCATTCTTACCTGGTTCTTCAGACTTCGAGATGTATCACCCGAAGGAAGAATTCCCTGGCTTACCAGACTGATTATGATACTAGATACCAGAGATTCTAAGTTATTTTTGTCCGCAAGTCACTTGCCAGTTGAGCAGACTCAGAGTCTCTGATGATATGATCAAGTATCTTTAACAAGCCAAGCAGGTTATGATGTGACATTTTGACCGTAGCCTTGATGTCCTATCGAAATAAAAGGCTAGGGCTTTTATTCAGTCCTGGACACCTGGATCTCTACTCCATCAGAAACCACTCAGGTATCAGCTTGGCATCTTGTCCTTATTTTATCAGGGAGAAGGATAGACTGAAGACCAGATCCAGAACTTCCACGGGACTCACCATCAGTTCAGTTCAGTCGCTCAGTCGTGTCTGACTCTTTGCAACCCCATGAATCGCAGCATGCCAGGCCTCTTTGTCCATCACCAACTCCTGGAGTTCATTCAGACTCACATCCATCGAGTCAGTGATGCCATCCAGCCATCTCATCCTCTGTCGTCCCCTTCTCCTCCTGCCCCCAATCCCTCCCAGCATCAGAATCTTTTCCAATGAATCAACTCTTCACATGAGGTGGCCAAAGTACTGGAGTTTCAGCTTTAGCATCATTCCTTCCAAAGAAATCCCAGGGCTGATCTCCTTCAGAATGGACTGGTTGGATCTCCTTGCAGTCCAAGGGACTCTCAAGAGTCTTCTCCAACACCACAGTTCAAAAGCATCGATTCTTCGGCATTCAGCCTTCTTCATAGTCCAACTCTCACATCCATACATGACCACAGGAAAAACCATAGCCTTGACTAGACGGACCTTTGTTGGCAAAGTAATGTCTCTGCTTTTCAATATGCTATCTAGGTTGGTCATAAATTTTCTTCCAAGTAGTAAGTGTCTTTTAATTTTATGGCTGCAGTCACCATCTGTAGTGACTCACCATGGGGGCATTTAAATACCATTCTGTGGATACCATTCTTGAGTCCTGAGTCAGACCTAAGTATTGACCCTTGCTTGGCTGGCCTCTCTGGACAATTATCTTTTCAGCAAGGATTTTGCCTACAAACAGCCTTTCATAGTAATAATTTTGCCTTCTTCTCCCCAGCTCTCTCCTTGGGCCCCTGTGTGCTTGCAAGATGAGCAGTGAGCCAGAACAGCACACTGCTCCTGAGGAAACAGCTGTTGGGGAGGGGGTTAGGGGGAGGAGCGGGGCCTGGGAGGTGATCGGGTGTTGGTGGGTGCTGCTGGCAGGGAGCAGGGAGCAGGGAGCAGGGAGAGACTGTGATGTGGCCTTTGGGCTCTGCCAGTGGGAAATGCTGTTCTGTGGCCGGGCAAGAACTTTTTGGCTTTCTGGGTCCCCAAAGAAGAGAAGAACCCCACTCTGAGAAGGCTGTCATTCCTGTTAGGATGGAGTCGTGGCCCTGTACTCTCCTTATCCTGATCTGTTGAATTCTTGACCAGATTCCATTGAGCTGTGAAGGCATAACCTGGATTCATAAAACAATGCTGTATGACTGTGAGTCTGGCATGGAGAAAGGTGCTTTGCCTCCAAGTACCACGGAGTGGCTTTCCTCATTCATGGTTTAATAAGGTAATTCAGAACAATGTGTTCTTTGGACCAGCAGCATCAGTATCACCTAGGAATTTGTTAGACATTAACAGGTGTACCCTGACCTACTGAATTAGAAATTCTGGGGGTGGCACCCAGCGATTGGTGGTTTAACAAGCCCTCCAGGTGATTCTTGGGCTTCCCTGGTGGTTCAGTTGATAAAGAATCCGCCTGCAGTGCCTACCCTGGAACATGTCATTTTCTTACCCAGGCCTCCCTATGAAAATTGATTCTCTCCCTGCCTAGCGAAATCACATACTGCTGCAACTCAGACTATCTCAGATCCTGGAGAAGTAGGTTCATCCAGTTTTCCCGGTCAGTTTTGTGTAGCAGGACGAGCATGGGGTTTGGAGCCAGAACATCTGGATTTATATCTGGGATCTGCCACTACTAGCTGTAGGAACCTGTATTTAATCTATCTGAGTCTCGGCTTTCTTATCTTTCAAGTGATGATAATAGTACCCACTTCCTAAGGTTTTTGTGAGGATTGAGTAAGAAAATAGAAGTAAAAGGGCTGTTTATGAAATGCCTTGCACCAATTTAGGATGCTCAGTAAATGCTAACTTGCTGGGCTGATAACTCCCTCTGGTCTTCCAGGACTTCACTATGGAGGGAGCCTGGGCAGCCCTGTGAGAAAGAGTCACCAGCAAGACCCAGAAGCCCTCCACCTCTCTATACTCTTTCTTCTGCCTGATTCCTTTTTAAAAAAATTTATGTTATTGAAAGATAGTTGGTTTACAGTGCTGTGTTCATCTCTGTTGTACACAGCAAAGTGATTCAGTTATACATATATATATATTCTTTTTCATATTCTTCTCCATTATGATTTATCATAGGATATTGAATACTGTGCAGTTCCCTGTACTGTATGGTAGGACCTTGTTGTTTATCTATTCTATATATAACAGTTTGCATCTGCTAATCCCGAACTCCCACTCCATCCCTCCCCCAACCCTTTCCTCCTTAGCAACCACAAGCCTGTTCTCCATGTCTGTGAGCCTGTTTCTGTATTGTAGGTAACCCCATTTGTGTCATATTTTAGATTCCACTTGCAAGCAATATTATGATATTTTTCTTTCCCTTTCTGACTTGCTTCACTTAGTATGATAATCTCTAGGTCCATCTGTGTGTGCTCGGTCACTAAGTCATGTTTGACTGTTTGTGACCCCGTGGACTGTAGCTCGCCAGGCTCCTCTGTCCATGGCATTTCCCAGGCAAGAATACTGGAGTGGGGTGCCATTTTCTTTTCCAGGGAATCTTCCCAACCCAGGATCAAACCCACATCTCCTTTGTGGCAGGCAGATTCTTTACCACTGAGCCACAGGGAAGCACATATCTTCTACCTGATTATTGGCATGACATGTGGTTTCCCAACTAAGCAGAGCCTATCAGGAGATGTACACAGATTTCTCTATCTTGTTCCTAGAGCAGAGCCTATTTTGTCTAAGGCTGCTGTGATTGTAGACATCAATAATCAAATTAATACTTTGCATAAGAATTTATCTCCCAATAAATGTTTAGAATTGGAAGTGGGGATCATTTAGAATTACCTCCGTTCAGTGGTACTCTTTCTGTCTGTTTCACATCGTTCTTAAGTTTTGATGGTTCAAATAGCTTCTTTCTGTCGTTATCTAAAGCAGTGGTTCTCTGCTGGGGGCAATGTCTACAGATGCTTCTGACTGTCAACACTGAGGAGGGGACTGTACTAGCATCAGATGGGTAGAGGTCAGAGTTGCTAATGAACATTCACAGGCACATGCCTGTCTAAATGCCCGGGTACACTCTTGCCCCACTTAGATGGGAATGAAACCCCGAAGGATGCAGTGACGGACTAAACAATGACCCTACAGACTTCCAAGAACAACCCCACTGCTCTCTGTGAGGCTGGCTCATTGTGAGTTAAATTGTGCCCCTCAGAAAAGATGTCCTAACCCTCCGTCTTTCAGAATGTGACCTTATTTGCAGATAGGGTCTTTATCGAGAAAGTTAAAAGGAGGTCATTAGGGTGGGCCCTCATTCAATATGACTAGTGTCTTCATAAAAGGGGAAATTTTCATTACAGAGATAGATGAGAAGATGAAGGCAGAGATCAGGATGATGTTTCTACGAGCCAAAAATCCCAAAGATTGCCAGCAAACCACTAGGAGCTGGGAGACAGGAATGAAACAGATTTTCCTTCAGAGTCTCAGAAGGAGCAAACACCCTGCTGATATCTTGATCCTGGACTTTTAGCCTTCAGAACCAGGAAGAAATAAACTGTTGTTTAAGCCATCCAGTTCATGGTGCTTTGTTATGGCAGCCCCAGGAAACAGATACACTTGTGAACTGAATTATGGGGCTTCTGACCGTCACCACCACACCTGCATCCCTGAGTTGTCCTCCCCGTGGACCACGCAGAGAGGACTCATGTCAGTGGTCCTCATCCTTGCTCCTGCAGCAGTCCAGCATCTCCGTGCTGCAGCCGGGGTCCTCTGCAGATGCGTCCGTGCTGAGCCGTCTCAGCAGTGCTGCCTTAGTTGTCAAACAGGCTGCTGCACAACAGCTTTAGAAACACCGGCTGGTGCCTTAGCGATGGCCAATCTGTCCTCCTACAACTCGCGGCTGCCAGAGCCTCCCCTTCAGCTGTTCTCATGCCTCGATGGGGAAGCTGCTGTCAAGGGCTGTCCCTGGCTCAGCAGCCCCTTCTCATCGTGCCAGGCTCTCTGAGGAGCCCCGCTACCACCCGAAGACCCGCAGATTCAGAATTCACATGACTCCATTCCCCCACCCCCTGCTTCCACCAGAGCCTTCTGTACTTGAGTGGGTTCCAGCCCTCTGTGTCACAGAGGCTGGGCCTTCCACGGCTGCAGCTCTATCTGTGAAATGGCCTAAGCTGTCGTGTTATTCTTGCAGTCAGTATAGTCCTGCAGATTCAGGGAGAACGATTTGTGCTGCCAATTACAGCTACACAGAAATGTTAACAGGCTCGACTTGCTGGGCAGCGACTGTGTGCTAAGCGCTGAATGTATGTGATCGAGTTTCTTCTTTACCCAAAACCCGCAAGAAGAGAATTATCACTCTCATGTTTGATGAAGAAACAGGAGATCAGAGAACTTCAGAGAGCTCATCTGGGGAAACAGGATGAATCTGCACACTGAGCTCCAGGCCCCACACCCTGCCAGCTGCCTGAAGGAAGCTGACTTCATATCTTGTCAGCTGCAAGTAAAAGAGAGAGCACCCTAGAAAAAGAGTGGGGCCGGGGTGGGGCAGAGTGAGCGAGGCCAGGTGGAGAGCTAAAGCCAGGGAACAGAGAGGCACTTGGTTGCTTACTGAATGTGGACCAGCGGCACAGACACCCACCAGGCACGGGCTCAGAGCAGGTCTGACACAGCCAGAGACAATGAGAGGGTAAGGCCAGCGCCACTGTCCCCGCCCTCTGGGGAATGCAGACCATGGAAGTCAGCCCATATCATCCCAGGTGCATGGAGGCACCAGTGTAAGGGTAGAGAGAGCTGGCAGTGTTTGCTGCACCTGGCTACCTCTCAGGATGATCCGTATGAGAATATGAGAATGGAATTCCCATCAGTATGAAGTGTGGTTCACCCTGCTGGAAACTTTTCGAAGCAGGTTGAGGAGAGGCTCAGGAGGAGAACAGTGGTGAGCACCTAGCCTCAGGGCAGGGGATCTGAGATGAAGGGCTTCTCAGGCCCTCGGCCAGCTGTGTTTTTCCACGCTTGGAGCTCTCTAAAGTCCCACACGTCCCTGCTGGTGGTCGAGGCCATCCCATCATAATCTGCCTTCTCATTCTAGTGCTTGTGCAGTCTAGAGTAACCAACTTCAGGCTAATGTTATTTGCAGATTGTTTTCTCAAATAATTAGGATATAGAAATGAGAAGTGAACATCAAAGAAGAAATTCTGTAGCTGATATGGACACATTAAATATGTGTCCCAATTGTCAGGAAAGTCTGGATCCACCTGAGGACCCTTGCAACGTCAAAGGCAGGTGCTGAATAGCAGAGGACGCGAGATGCCCACAAGAAGAACGACCAGATGCGTCTCCTACACGTTGGGAGTAAAGCTTGTGTTTGTGGCTTTCATTCTCCTTTCTTCCTGTGTTCCGTTCTGGTTGAGGAATGGTTGAGGATTACTATGGTTACTGCGAGTTTAAAGTGGTCATTACAGGGGGGTTAGACTGCGAGTTTAAAGTGGTCATTACAGGGTTTGTTTTGTTTTGTTTTTTTCTTAATGAGAGGAGGTTGAGCTATAACATGGTGGTGTCGTGTCACAGGAGGATTAACCGTATCCTTGTCACTTTCGTTTGTTTGAACTGAGTCTGTGTTACTTGCTCCCATACTGCCGGCAGGCTCTCCTGTTATTTCCTATGATTTTCTAAGCCAGGCAAGTCTCTGCAGTTCTGAGTTTCCCCTTAGTTCCCTTTATCAACTTCCGGTGGAGCTTAATACATTAAGAAACTATCATGAACCCACAGGTCTTTTCAGAATCTGAAATGGATGGTTGTTTTCAGCCCTATCAGAAATGCGCAATGGTTCAGATACCAGGAAGGAGGCCACCTGGTATGCCCTTGATTCCCTGAAAAGGGATTTTTTCAAAAATGTCAAGCACCATTAAATGATCTTTCCAGTCCCTTCTAGCTCTAACATCCTGCCGCACTTCATTGAGGGCTGTGAGGAGAATAATCAGATTTTATCAGGCAAAAGATAAGAGACAATGGGCAAAACTCACCCCTATATATCAGAATTAGTATAAATAATATTTACAATACAAGAAAACTCAATCAGAAGAACAATATAAAAATAAAACTGCAGTTCTGAAATGTAATATGTGCCGCATAGAAAAATCAGTCTCTTTCCACATTTTTCACACTTCCATCCCTTTGCCACCTTTTGTTCTAGGAACCCAACTGCTGCATTTAGACAGAAAGGCTCAAATACTCTGCTAAATGAAGCCACAGCTGCTCTGTCAGAAACATCACATTAAAATGTATTCTGAAACCATTTGGCAGTGTTCTGAGGACAACTTTCATTTCATGAGCTACAAAGCCAGCTCTAGGCATCCTGAAGACTTTGAGCAGCCCCTGCAGTTCTTGAAGGAGCCCAAGAAGCCAGAGGGAGGGCAGTGGCAGAGGGCAGCCAGAGCTGAGCCAAGCACAGCAGCCAGAAAAGAATGAGAATCTGTTTTTTAGACCCAGTTTTATTTCTCAATGTTTTTCACACACTTCCACGTTATTCACATGTTTGAAATTCTATAGGTATGAACAGAAATACAGTGAAGTCTCCCTTCCTTCCCAGTCTCTTTACCACCCAGCTTCCCATAAGCAATAGGGTTAGACCTCTCCTGAGTGAAACTGCAGATATATTTCAGAAATGTCTATGCCAGCCCTTGTTGTGCCCTCCCACCTCCCTTTTTCTCTACACAGAGCAGTTCACTACATATCCTATGCGTGATAGCTCAGAATAGTTTAAATTGTATCTCTCTTATTAGGAATGAGGTTGGTTATGTTTTCTGATGTTTTAAGAGACATTTATATGTCCTTTACTGTGGTGTGATCATATATCCTTTATTCTCTTTTTTTCTATTGCATTTTTAGTCTTTTTTTTCCCCCCCGTACTGACCAGTAGGAGCTCTTTTAAGCTAGGCATTTGACTCTTCCTCTGTGATAAGAGTTGCAAACACTTTTTTCTTGTTTGTTAACTTTGTTCATGCTGGGGTTTGTCATGCAGAAACTTTAAATTTGGAGGGAGGATCAAATTTATCATTTTTTTTTCTTTTATGGCTTCTGAAGTTTTTCTTATAGTTGGCTCTTTCCTACTTCAAGACTATGAAACAATTCCTCCGCAATTTTTCCCAGTGTTTTTACAATTTCAGTTATTGGACTTAAAACTTTTGTCTGTTAAGAACACTTGGAATATGTTCTGGCATGAGGTGTTAAGAATGGATCCGACCTTGTTTTTGTCTCCATGGCTGGCCAGTGTCCCAATTCTCTATATTGCATGACTCACCTTTTCCCCACTGATCTCAGGTGCCTGTAAATATTGAGTCCATTTCTGAACTTTGTATTCTATCCTATTGATCTGTTGATGTGGTCATGTGCTAGGATTATACAGTTTCAATTACCATAACTTTATAATAAATTTTGGCATCTGATGAGGACCACCCAGCCTTTGTATCGTCATTATTTTTGCTTTTTCATCTAAACATTAGAATTATCTTGACTAGTTAAAAAGAAAACCTATCAGTGTTTTTATTTGTATTTCATTAAATAACAAGGAAAACCAACATATTTTTTGAAGTCTTGGTCTATATTTTTAGGAAGGAAGGGTCATAGTATAGCAGGGGAAGAAAATAGATTGTCCTTTGTGCTGAATATATCCATGCATGATCAGTTGCTTCAGTCATGTCTGATTCTTTTGCGACCCTGTGGACCATAGCCCACCAGGCTCCTCCATCCATGGGATTCTTCAGGCAAGAATATTGGAGTGGCTTTCCATTCCCTTCTCTGAATATATCCATAGGAGACATAAAAAGAAACTCAATGGAACTTTGTTCCAGGACAGCCTTTCCAAATGTTTATCAAAGACCCTTCCAATGGTAAGAGAAGAAATTTTTTAAAAAGAGGATTATATGTTCAAAATATTTGATCAACACTATGCAGTGTGTTGCCCCTTGGATACTGACAGTGAGCAATAGCTGATGAAGACTGTTAAAGTCCTAGAGTGGGGAAGTCTGAGAGACTGGAGAAATCATGGCGTGAAGATGCCTGTGTACTTCTATCTACCATGTTACCTCCCAAACTCATTTCACTGTGGAATCACTTCTGCAAACAAGACTTATTTATTTCATTATTTGGTTGTGCCAGGTCCCAGTTGTGACACCAGGATCTTTAGTTGCAGTGTGCACACTCTTGGTTGCAGCGTGTGAGATCTAGTCCTCTGACCAGGGGTCATATCCAGGCCCCCTGCATTGGGAGCTCTGAGTCTTCACCGCTGGACCATCAAGGAAGTCCCCAAACGACACTTAATATTCTATCATATTCTTTTAATATTCTACAATGTTCTCTGAAAAACTCAGTTTGGAGAACTTCAGGGCCAACTGGAGATATTTAAAAGAGAATTTCTGCATGTAAAATCTTTTCCAGTTCTTCGATTCTCAGTGTCAATAAGATGAGGATCTAGGATATTTCTTTAGGAAATTAATAATTTCTTTAGAAAATTAGTTTTTCTAATTTTAGAATCCTAATTAGAATTAGGATTCCTATGTAAAAATCACTGAAACGGAATGAAATTGCACATTTTTTCCATTCTGTATTTTTAATTGAGTTATAATGGACATACAGTCTTATGTTAATTGCCAGTAGACGACATAGTGATTCAACATTTTTATACATTATGAAATGATCACCATGGTAAGTCTAGTTACCATCTGTCACCACAAAGTTATCATAATATTATTGATTGTATTCCCTATGCTGTATCTTATACCCCCATGACACCACTCTTCATTTATTTTTTATGTTTAGCCCAGACTGTCTGTTTACCTCTAGATTTTTGTATCCAGCTATTTAAAAAATTTATTTATTTTTAATTGGAGGATAATGGCTTTCAGTATTGTGTTGGTTTCTGCCATACATCAACATTAATCAGCCATAGGTGTATATATGCCCCCTCCCTCTTGAACCTCC
Organism: Bos indicus; assembly: GCF_029378745.1. Lineage (NCBI taxonomy): Eukaryota > Metazoa > Chordata > Mammalia > Artiodactyla > Bovidae > Bos > Bos indicus. The sequence goes on from NC_091767.1 coordinate 11,229,215, forward strand.
CTCCCACCTCCCACCCCATCCTACCCCTCTAGGTTATCCCAGAGCACTGGATTTAGACAAGTTGAGAGAGGATCATTGAAACATACACATTACCATATGTAAAATTAGATAGCAGTGGAAATTTACTGTATTAATGGCACATTTTATGCCACCCGTCTGGTCTTTCATTCATTCAATTGGCACATTGAGTACCTACTATGTGCTAGGTCCAGTCGCCTTCATAGTGAGGAGGGGCTTCTACGGCAGGAAGAGAAGATCTTACAGCTGAGCCTTCAGGCCTCACTCTTGCCTCATCATTGTCTCCTCGGGTTCACTCTGAGGTGTATATTTCTAAAAGCAATTGCACTGAAAATGATCTTGTTTTATACAGGAAAACCATGATGCTGGGCCTCTGGCAGCAGCATCTGCTTTCCTGAAAACAACTGTTCCATGACAGTCTGACTCCAGTCAGGAAGAAGCAGCCGGCAAAAAAGAGAGGAATTCCTGCAAGTGGTAGGGACTCAATTGAAAACACAGATGTTTCAGTGATATCACTTGGAAAGAGAAAAGGCACAAAGGTATCTCAAGAAAAGCACAGAAAAAGAGCAGGGGTTCCTTTTTAAATACCATTTTAACATCATCTTCTTTGGTGGTAATTTTTGTCTATTATGAACTCTCTCTGAAATAAGCACAGGGAAATGAGCAGAGGCAGCATCACGCAGAGGCAAAGCATCTAACCTGACTGGCTGGTGACTCAGCACCAAGACTGCTCTGGGCCCTGAGATGCTGGAATAACATCCTCTGATAAAGACATCAGATCCTACAGTGGTCAGTACTGACCAGAATAAGAGATCCGTCCCTGGTTTTGCTGTGGTTCCATATTTTTCATGGCGGCAGTGGTGGCGGTGGTTTAGTTGCTAAGTCGTTTCAGACTCTTGCAACTCCATGAACTGTAACCCTCCAGGTTCCCCTGTCCATGGAATTTTCCAGGCAAAAGGACTAGAGTGGGTTGCTATTTTCTTCTCCAAGGGGTCTTCCCGACCCAGGGATTGAACTCCCGTCTCCTGTATTGCAGGCAGTTTCCTGCAGATGGCTTTTAACCACAGGTTTGTGGATGGTTTTTAACCATCTGAGCCACCAAGGAAGCTCTCCATGTTCTTCATATAAATCTACATGAAAAAGTTAAAAGACATTTCAGGAGTCAGGAGTTATAACAGAAGTGCCAGAGAGCATCAGGGATTACTTTCAATCCCTAAAGCATGTCTAGCGGTGTGTATGAGAGCCCACCTCTCCATGGATAAGTGGACCAGGCTTTGCAAAGGACATGGCAGAAGGCAGCAAGCTAGCCAATCAGATTTGGTGGCCAGTGTCATTGTTCATTCTTCTGCTCACATGGGTATCTGACTACATGCCCTGCTTTCCCCACTCCACAATCAACAGTAGTTTGAAGGTCCACTGATGCAGTTCTTCCTACAGAAGACATATGGCTTTTTAATATAGAATGTATGTATGGTTAACAGCCTGCATATCTAGTAAGCTCAGTCTCAGAGAGTCCAGGATGCCTTAGAATAAATGTCAAATAGGATCAAAAGTGAGTCTTGCCTGTATCCATGGGCATTTTCCTGATACTCTGCAATTTCAGAGAAACCAAAGCATTTTGTATGCTGTGGTGCTATAGCAACAAAAGATGAGGAGCTGAAAGATCTACAGCTTCAGAGGTTCATGTCAGGGGAAGGGACCTGAGAGAACATTTAGTTGTTTTCAAACCATGTTTCACAGAACCTGCAGTTCTGTGTATTTGCCATAATTCTTTCATTATACAGTGGTATAAAAACTGTTCAAACTGTCTGGGAAAATCTCGGGTTTGTATTACCATCAGGCATGCTCGGATGCAGATGCTTAAACAGTGCTCTCAAGTCACTTCCTCCCACTCCCCTTAACTTTGTCTCTTACTTCCTCTTCCCTGTTTTAGAGCTTAATTCTCAGTCAGACTCTCTCCCATAAAGTAGCAAAGACAGCCAGCAGCAGCTCCAGGACAAAGAGCATCCTCCTTCCTCATATTTTCAGGAAAAAAAAAATCTTACCATTGACCCTGAATGGGTCATGTTCTCATCTCCGAGGCAATCATTGGTGACGCTGCTTCACCAGATCTGGTCACGTTCCCATCTGTAGTGCTGGGGAGTCCCCTGTGAGTCAAACAGACCTGGAGGGAGAGACAGATTGAGAGGGAAAGAGGGAGAGACAGATAAAAAATCTGAGTAATCCCCCCAGAAAAGAGGTAGATTCTGTTTACAGAAGAGATTTTAGAAGATTAAAAATAGCAGATGGCCATCAGCTCCACAACACTGTCTCAGGATCAGCCAAGGCAGTGACAGGGAGGGGAGGGAAGTGGGTAGATCTCTAGTCCTCTTACACCTGCTTCAAAAGAGCATAATTGACGTATGTGTGTGTGTGTGCGCTAAGTCGCTTTAGTCATGTCCAACTCTGCGACCCTATGGACTGTAGCCCGCCAGGTTTCTCTGTCCAGGGGATTATCCAGGCAAGAATACTGGAGTGGGTTGCCATGCCCTCCTTCAGAGGATCTTCCCAATCCAGTGATTGAACCCACGTCTCCTGCATTGGCTGGCACGTTCTTTACCACTTCTGCCAGCTGGGAAGCCCATAATTGACATATGCTGCTGCTGCTGCTGCTAAGTCGCTTCAGTCGTGTCCGACTCTGTGCCACCCCATAGACGGCAGCCCACCAGGCTCCCCCGTCCCTGGGATTCTCCAGGCAAGAACACTGGAGTGGGTTGCCATTTCCTTCTCCAATGCATGAAAGTGAAAAGTGAAAGTGAAAGTGAAGTCGTGTCCGACCTTTAGCGACCCCATGGACTGCAGCCCACCAGGCTCCTCCATCCATGGGATTCTCCAGGCAAGAGTACTGGAGTAGGTTGCCAGTGCCTTCTCCGATAATTGACATATAACAATATGTAAATTTAAGGTGATTTGACACACTTATGTATTGCAAAGTGATTACCACCATAGTGTTAGCTAACACCCCCATCACCATCACCTCACAGAACTACCATTTCTTTTCTGTGAGGAGAACATAGAAGATACAATCTCTTATCAACTTTCCAGTATACGGTGCAGTATTATTGACTATAATCAGCATGCTGTACATTATATCCCCAGAACTTATCTTCTAACTGCAAGTTTGTATTCTTTGATTGACATCTCTCCCAGTACTCTCACCCCTAAAGTCCCTGGGAACCATGATTCTAGTCTCTGCTTCTAGGAGTTCAGCTTTTTTAGATCCCATGTATAAATTACATCATATAGTATCTTCGTTCGTCTGACTTATTTTACTTAGCATCATGCCTTCTGGGTCCATCCATATTGCTGCCAGTGGCAGGATATCCTTCTTTCTCACAGCTGAATAATATTCCATTGTAGGTATTTTTCATCCATTCATCCACTGTTGGACACTTAGATTGTTTCCATATCTTAGCTTTGTGAAGAATGTGGCGGTAAACACGGAAGTGCATAGTATATATGTCTCTTCAAGATCCTCTTTTCATTTTCTTCAGATACCTAGAAGTGGGATTGTTGGATCATATAGTAATTCTATTTTTTATTTTTTGAATGATATCCATACTGTTTTCTATAGTGGCTCCACAAATTTACATTCTTACCAACAGTGTGCAAATGTTCTCTTTTCTCTATATCTGTGTTTTTTTAGTTTTATATAGACTAGCATTCTGTGTTAGATGTAATTTGAAGAAAATGATTTATAATTTGCTGCTAAACCAGAATGTTTAGAAACAACAACTTTATTTAAACTTTCCCAGTTTGTAAGCTGAGTCTCAGAGATGTTATGTCATTTGTCTCAGAGTTACACAGCTAGCTGGTGGGAAAATTGTGATACCATTATATCAGAGATAGCATACTAACATATCCAAAAACCTAGTGTGTGGAAGGTCTTGTTCAAGGTACTGCATAAAATTACAAAGATAAGTAGCTCACAGAGCTCACAATAATTTAGGGAAGATATGACAAACACACATAAAGAGAATTCACAGGAAGAAAAACGTATGGCAGTCTGTATTTTCCAAAAATGTTGCAGCAGTATGTCTGGTCTCATATTCTCTTCCAGAATATTTTTTGCTCCTCAAGGAATGGAGTCTATTTCCCATCCCTTTAAACCCAGGGCAGGCTTGTGTGTGTGTGTGTGTGTGTGTGTGTGCTCTGCTGCTGCTACTGCTGCTGCTACTGCTGCTAAGTCACTTCAGTCGTGTCCAACTCTGTGTGACCCCATAGATGGCATCCAACTCTTTGTGACCCCATGGACTATTGCCCATAAGGCTGCTCTGTCTATGGGATTCTCCAGGCAAGAATATTGGCCTGGTTAGCCGTGCTCTCCTCCAGGGGATCTTCCCAACCCAGGGATTGAACCCATGTCTCCTGGGTCTCTGGCATTGCAGGCAGATTCTTTACCACTAGTCCTACCTGGGAAGCCCCAGGCAGGCTTGTGAGGCTCCAACAAATTGAATGCAGCAGAAATTTTGAAGTTATGTTAAAAAGCCAATATATGTCCCACCTGACTGGCTCTGTATGTTCAGATGGGGACATCAGCTAGGTTGTGGTGAGAAAGCCCCAACCATCTTGCACAGAGAGCCCACATGGAGAGGCCAAGACAAGAGAACTGAGCTCCCGTGCTGATGGGACGGGAATCAACTGCCAGACGCGAGAGTGAGTGAACCCAGACCCTGGTGTAGAGTCTTTGATCTCAGGCCCCAAACAGTGTGGAGCAGAGCAAAGCCTTCCCCACTGTGTCCCTCCACATGCCTGATCCACAGATCTGAGAGTGAGATAAATGGTTGATCTGTGCCAGAGAAACTGGCACAGCCTGACTTTGTCCAAATCTTCATAAATGGTGTGATGAGTAGTAGGAACTATTGCTGTGAATTGCTCAAATGTTTTTCTCCCACCCCCTTCCTTAGGTTACAAACCAGACTCCTTGGTCTGGTGGATCACCATACTCAATTCCTTTAGACTCTGAGATTAAGGCAAGGATAAGCACAAGGACCAAGATGGGCCAATCAAGGCCTTTCTGGGTTGGTAAATGAGAGAGAGAAGCATTTCAGATGGCTGAGGTTTGGGGTTGGAGGAGTGGTGGGGGATGCAAGATAAAATATCGAGGTAGAGAATTCCAGCTGCATTGAGTCCCTTATTAGGCCCTAGTTTCTGGGCAATCAATCCCTTCAAACGTGGGCCACCCCAGCGTTCTTCCCAACCACTCAAACCTCTTTTGTATTGTAATTTTCCTCTTTTGTATAGTCGTATTGGATTTCTATCTCTTTCCTCCAAGAGCTCTGCCTAATTTAAAATGCTCTGTGGAGGATATAGCATTGGAACTGCATCTTGGAAAGTGGTAGGAACTGAAATCCTGAGATGGAGAGGGCCTTTAGAATGGGGGGACAGTGTCCACAGAGGCGAGAAGCCCAGCAGCTGAAAGTACTGGCCTTTAGTCACCCAGTCCTGGGTCCAAACACCACGCAACGCCGTCCGCACTTAGAGAACTTAGGCTTGACCTCATTTAGCCGCAGTTTCCTCCTCTGTGGAGTCAAGACAGTAGCGCCTAGGACGTGGCGTTGTTGTTAGGACTGAGTGACACTCATAACCCACAGTAGCCCAGGGCCTGGTGCGTATTAAGGTCTAGTTGGTGGCGGCTGTGACGGGACAGCATGAACTGTGGGTGAGAAGCATGGCAGGACTGTGGCTCAGATGAGTTGGAGCGTGCGGCTGGAGCCCGATTGTGGAGGCTGGGCAAGGAGGAGCAAGGGCTGTTTTGAATGGTCACGGATATGACTATTTGCATCTCCTGTAAATAGACCACATGTTGATAACAGGAATTCCATTTCATTATGGCATTAGCAGTATAACTTCATGCAATACATATTTGGATTTGACTGTGAGTTGGGTTCTAAGTGCACCTGGACTCATATGTCAGGTGTTCCCTCACCCTCTGCACCCACAAGCACAGTCTCTGCTCTTACTCCCTGGGGTCTGGCCTGGATGCATGTGTCGGTTCCACTTTCATCGCTGTGAAGAGTTGACTCATGCACAAACATTAGTGAGCAAGCATAGAGTTTATCAAGATTTTTGTGGTGGACAATGTCCATGCTCTGTCAGATCTCCTCAGATTCCCCTTGCACCATCTTGTCCATCCCTGCTTGCCCCTTCAGCTTCTGACACTCAGCACTTGTTCTTCAGAGAATGCTGCGGGGACTCAGGTAGACTGTCCTTGGGCTTCAGGCGCCACTTTCCCTCCAAAATAGATCCCAGAGCATTTGGGGCTTGATTCCCTTGCCCCATCCTACCCTTGACCGTGACTGACAGGTGCAGGAGTGTGGAAGCCCAGCTCCCTGCCTCTGGTGGGACGACCCTGAGCTGTACTTTCACTCCAGGGTTCCCGTGTGGGGTTAGGCTGATGGACCTCACCCGGCTCACACTATAGTTTGACATTTCCCCTCTCATTTCCCTGCTTCCTTACTGGTTCCTTAACAAAACCCCTGTACACCAATCTAGTCTCAGGGTCTGCTTCGGAGAAGTAGTTTTCTAGGGTAGTTGGAAGGAATTTACTGTGATCTCCTAAGCAAATAACTTTAAAATCCCCCACAGACATTGCAGCTCTCCTCTGCTAAGAAATGAGTGTTTTCCTCTTTCCTTTCTCGCATACAAAGCCTTGTGCTATTCATTCATTCCTCTCTCCCAGAATCCTCCATCCCCAGTTTCAAATTCTCACCTCTGTATTGCAGAACCGGTCTACCTCAGCAACCGCCCGAAGTTATTTACCAAACCATCAGGGTGCAACCATATTAAAACCCTGAAATCAGCAAACTCGTCTCTTCTTAGAAAGCAATTTAGGGAACTTTTTTTTTTTAACCTTAAGAGCCTGCCTCGGGGGACCTCACCTTTACTCCAGTTGACCTATCAGTATATCAAATACTATGCTCCCTCTGAGAGGAACCAACTTGCTGCTGGGCTAGTATTTTTGCCCACTCGCTTTCTACATCTATCTGTATTGTACATATATATGGATGGATCAACATGTATGTATATATGTATGTGTCTGTCTTGGAGCTTCCCTGGTGGCTCAGCAGTAAAGAATAAACCCCACAGTGCAAGAGACTAAGGTTCGACCCCTGGGTCAGGAAGATCCCCTGGTGAAGGAAATGGCAACTCACTCCAGTATTCTTGCCTGGGAAATCCCGTGGACAGAGGAACCTGGAGGACCACAGTCCACGGGGTTGCAAAAGAGTCAGACATGACTGGGCGACTGAACACCACCACCAACAATTGACCAACAATTGACATGGACTGAAGCCCTCCAGGCTCCTCTGTCCATGGGATTCTTTACCACTGAGCCAGCAGGGAAGCCCATCTATCTAGATTGAATGGTATAAATAAAGACGTAAACATAGAGAACGGATTTGTGGGTGCAGGCAGGGGGAAGGAGAGGCTGGACAAACTGAGAGAGGATCATTGACATATACATATCCTACCATGTGTAAAATAGATAGCTAGTGGGAAGCTCCTGTAGAGCACAGGGAACTCAGCCTGGTGTTCAATGGTGACCTAGACCGGTGGGGATGGGGGTAGGGGGTGGGAGGGATGCTCAAGAGGGGAAATATCTATACTTATAGTTGATTCATGCTGTTATACAGCAAAAGCCAACACAACACTGTAAAGCAATTATACTCCAATTAAAAAAAATTCACCTTTCCTTACTAGTCTGGGACAAGTATTTCCAAACATTTGATTTCTTCACACTTAAGAAAAAAAGGCAGTGGGAAGATTTAAAAGCTAAAAAGCCCTTTCTGGGGGTGCGGGGCAGAGAAGAACTTTAGGAGCAGGAAAGTGAGGACTGGGCAGAAGGGGCTGGTATGGAGTTCAGAAAGTGCCTTTGTCTCCAGGCACCAAAGCTCGGATGCGCCTGGCTTCCCTTGCCATCTAGGCCTGGTTGGTTTTTACTGCCCTGGAAGTTTGCTGTGAGCAACCTGACCTACACCAGTGCCGCACGTTTCTAAGCCCTTTCAGGGGAAGCCGCTGGCTGCTGGCGCAAATTAATGAGTATTTTCCAACACAAAGCCTCCAATTGAGATTATGAAGTAATTTATGAGGTTCCTACTGCAGTGAGCACATGCAGTTCCTGCTCAGAACAAACTAATTAAAAACTTCCCTACCATACAATTTCAATTGTGATAAAGAAAAAAAAAAAAAAGAAGAACGATGCCTCCATGGTAATTTTTCACAGAAAAAGGAAATGACAATGATTTCTTAAAAAAAAAAAAAAAAAAAACCACACACAAAAAAAACAACTGTGGAGGCCTTGCTTTGCTTAAATAGACAAAACCAACATCTGTTTTGGTTTTGTCTCTTTGGTGTGTAACTCGGAGAATGATTTGCTTTATGGAAAATAGATAAAATTTCCCACCTCTAACTCTGGTGTGATGTTTTCCCTGAGTTCAATTGAGGAGAGTAAGAATCAGTATTACCAGTTGTAGGGAGGAACTGGATTTAAAACTATTTTTATTTTGGGGGTGGTGTGCCATATACAACCCCGAGGGCCCTAGCTGTTCCAAGTTCAGGAGTCTTTCTCCTTTAAAAGCCAAATATCCATTGTCTGAGTCCCTAATAGTCTATCACGTGAACCTCTCCAGGGTGCCCCTGGATCCTCTCAGAAACACCCACACATTTCAAATTGTACCCTGGTTGTTTCTTCTCACCCTGGCCTGACGTCTGGCCTCAAACTATGGCCACTTTCTGTGTCAAAACTCAGACAGTTATAAGCTACCTGTTTACTGTTTTTTAGCTACTAAGTCATGTCTGACTGTTTGTGACCCAGGGACTGTAGCCTGCCAGTTTCCTCTGTTTATGGGATTCTTCAGGCAAGAATACTGGAATGGGTTGCCATTTCCTCCTCCAGGGGATCTTCCCAACCCAGGGATCAAACCCACATCTACTGTGTTTTCTGCATTGGCAGATGGGTTCTTTACCACTGGGGCACTTCCCTAGTGGCTCAGATGGTTTACTGTTACTCCAAGAAAAATATTGAAGAAAAATATTTCCAAGCCTTGAGCATGCCCATTCAAGTGACACAGAGTGATGCTGAAACCCCTAGAGCCTTGCACAGCCCTTCTGGACCTGTTTGAGAACTGCACCTGTGCCTCATGGGAGACTTTAGAATCCCCCCCCCCTTTTTTTAACCCTTCCCTAGACCATTTGATGTCCTATATGTTTCTTTTTGTTTGTTTGTGATTTTTTAAGATTTATTTTAAGTGGAGGATAATTACTTCACAATATTGTGATGGTTTTTGCCATACATCAACATGAATGTGTGGCAAAGGCATACATATGTAGGCATATATGTGTCCCCTCCCTCATGAACCCCCTTCCCACTCTCTCTCCACCCCATCACTCCAGGTTGTCACAGAGCACCGGTTTTGGGGGTCTGGCATTGTGCATTACAATCCACTTTTGAACCAACCAGAAACTTGGAAAAACTTCCCCTTTTCCATATTTTATCAGTCCATTTCACTTTCAGCTTTGGGAAGACCCACGGACTTTTCTGGCTTTCCTGGTGGCTCAGTCAGTAAAGAATTTGCTTGCAATGCTGGAGACTTGGGTTCGATCCCTGGGTTGAAAAGATCGCCTGGAGGAGGGCATGGCAACCCACTCCAGTATTCTGGCCTGGAAAATCCCCATGGACAGAGGAGCCTGGTGGGCTGCAATCCATGCGGTCACAAAGAATCAGACATGACTGAGCGACTAAGCACGGCATACTGACTTTTCTTAAGGAACATGAATCTCCTTTGCTTGCTTGGTAACAAATTATTGCCTTCATTTTAGACTATTTTGATGGTCTTTGTGTTGGTTGTATGACAGTGGACACTGGCTGCTCTGTTAATTTCCCCAAATTTCAACTAAGATGGAGCTGTGAAATTTTATAAAGCTTTACTGAAGAGTAGGGTCATGGAAGGAATGACACAGGGAGTCCGGGTTCCTTAAAACTGGATACCATGTGTCTTTTCTTAGGTCCTTTGGCTGTGCTTTTTCATGGGGATCCCCTCCCAGTTGTCCTTCCTTTTTCTCCCCACCCCTGGCCTTGCTGCTGGGCTGGTTTGCATCCCTATACAATGTGCACTCTTGCCAGGTTCCTGCCTGTCTGCTGCAGACCTCCTCCTCTTCACTACTCCCATGCCCCCCTTACTCTTAGTCCATGCCAGTCTTTCAGCTGTAAGCATCTCAGGATGCCTCTCCATCATCAAGAAAGACTACTCTTTACATTTTCATGTGGAGGAGTGTAGCTTCTCATCATCTCTAGAAGATCTCCATCACAATTGAGGATCATAGCTTCACTTTTGCATAAAGGATCATTAAAGTTTTACAGCAACAAAGGAACAGTGTGCCCTCAGAGGTGAATACAAACCCCCATCTTTAAAGGACAAGACAATTTACTGATGGTTTAAAAAAGATCTCTCCCCTCCCTGACTTCCCTTTTCTTGGGAATCCAGTTGAGAGCATCTTCTTTACGCTTTCTAAGTCATTTACTTCTATGGTGCGTGAGGCACAGTACCCAGAACTGAGGGGATAAAGAAACAAAGATATAATCCCTCTCTTAAGAAGCTCATGGCTTCCTAGGGGGTCACCCGTGACAACAATGGGATAATAATAGCAGATGCTGGTGTAAGAGGCAGACACAAAACAGAGCGAGAGAGTCAGGAAAGACTTCCAGGAAGAGGCGGTACAACCAGTGGGTTTTCAAGCATCAGCGAGGATTTACAAGATGGATGAAATGGAAAATGCTTTCAGGCAGAGGAAATAAGGGCAGCAATATGGTGGGCAGGACTACACTGGCCATGTGGGGATTATTAAAGATGGGTAGACCAGAAGCACAGATTAAGTACAGGTGAAGTGGGAGAAAATACAGGGATCAGATCCCTCCTGGATTTTACTGCACAGGTGGTGAGGAAAGTTTGAGCATTGTGGGCAGACGATGGTGGGAGATGGGGTGGGGCCAGGTAGAGGGTAACACGATCAGATTGGCATTTTAGGAAGATCACCGAGGTTTTTGTTTTTTTGATGTTTATTTGTTTGGCTGTGTCAGGTTGGCTGTGGCACGTGGGGTCTTCGTTGCTGCGTGTGGACTTCTCTCTAGCTGCGGTGCACCGGCTCCAGTGGGCTCAGTAGTGGCGGCAAAAGTGGGCTTAGTCGCTCTGTGACATATGGGATCTTAGTTCCCCAACAAGCTCGAACCCCAGTCCCCTGCATTGCAAGGTGGATTCTTAACCACTGGACAACCAAGGAATTCCTCCACCGAGGTTTTTAGCCAAAGAGACCAGAGAAATAGTCCAAGTGGGAGGTACTGAGACTTCAGTGATAGCTGTGGAATGAAAGGGAAAAAGAGCTGTGAGGACTGTCTGGGAGGTTTCCTCAGCAGTACTCGTTTGATTTGCTGTGGATGCTGAAGGACAAGCGGTCTAGTGGGACAGCAGTATTTTTGATGGCTGAATGGTGGCACCTCCAGCTAAGACCTGCAGTCCAAGGAGGGAAACTGGTTTGTTGGCACGGAAGGGATGCAGGATGCAGTGAAGTTGAGGAGGAGGGGCCGGAGGTTGTCAGATAGTGAATTCTGGTTTGGGAACATCACGAATCTGGTTTCTTGCCAGACTTCTGAAGATGACTGGTTAGTTGGACATACAGATCTGAATTTTAGCACTGATATATGGACAGGTGATATAGACTTTAGACAGTAATTATAACCATGAAAGGACATTTTGTGCTCCAGAGAGAAGTGGAGTGAGAAGGGAAAGGAAAAAGGGTCGACTATGGAATCCTGGGATGTGTCACTTCCATTTTTATAATTTTCATGAACCCTCCACCTGTACATTTATTTGGAACATTTGGTAACTAATATAATAGAAAGGTAATCCATCTGCAAGCAAGAATTTTTCAGATAAGTGAAATCAGCTTGAGATACCAAGTAAGCACATATTGATGCACAGTAAGTATTTCTTGAATGCCCGAGGGCGAATATTCATTTTGCTCAGTTTTATAGTAAGCTTCGAGAATAGCACAAATACATGTTGACGATTGTACTGCAGCAGAAGGTTAGAAACAGAAGGGCAGCGTATGCTCTAACCATAGCAACAAGGTTGGGGATAGCATCGTCTAGAAGGCTAGAGATCTATTAAGAAGAGCGTTTGCTCCCATGAGCCCTTGCAACTAAGCAGCAGTGACACCACTTCATTCTGATCGTGAAAAATAAAATGACCTTGCTGATGTGAAGCAAGGGACAGTGAGCGCAGCAAGGCATGCGTTTCTAAAGAATAAGCCATAGACCATGGCTATGGTCTCTTGACAAAGACCAAGTCCCATTGTTCACATTTCACATTTCTGTACATTGATCCCAACAATCTCTGATCTACCTGGTGTCCCATGGAAATATCCATTTTTGCATTTTTTTCATTGACAGGAGAACTTTATTATTTTTAAAATTTATTTTTAATTAGAGGATAATTGGTTTACAACATTGTGTTGATTTCTGCCATACAAAAATGTGAATCAGCCATAAGTATACATATATCCCCTCCCTCTTGAACGTCCCTCCCACTCCCCATTCTGTCCCACCCCTCTAGGTTGTCACAGAGCACACGGTTGAACTCCCTGTGTTATATAGCAACTTCCAACTAGCTATCTATTTTACTTATGGTGATGTATTAATATATGTCTCAATGCTATTCTCTCAATTTGTCCCACCTTCTCCTTCCCTGCTGTGTCCACAGTCCATTCTCTATGTCTGCATCTTTATTCAGCTCAGTTCAGTTGCTCATTTGTGTCCGACTCTTTGCGACCCCTTGGACTGCAGCACGCCAGGCTTCCCTGTCCATCACCAACTCCTGGAGCTTACTCAAGCTCATGTCCATCGAGTCGATGATGCCATCCAACCATCTCATTCTCTGTCGTCCCCTTCTTCTCCCACTGTCAATCTTTCCCAGCATCAGGGACTTTTCAAATGAGTCAGTTCTTCGAATCAGGTGGCCAAAGAATTGCAGTTTCAGCTTCAGCATCAGTCCTTCCAATGAATATTCAGGACTGATTTCCTTTAGGATACACTGGTTTGATCTCCTTGCAGTCCAAGGGACTCTGAAGAGTCTCCTCCAACACCGCAGTTCAAAAGCATCAATTCTTCGGCACTCAGCTTTCTTATTAGTCCAACTCTCACATCCATAATGACTACTGGAAAAACCATAGCCTTGACTAGACAGAACTTTGTTGGCCAAGTAATGTCTCTGCTTTTCAATTATTCCTGCCCTGCAGATGATTTCATCAGTACCATTTTTCTAGATTCCATATATGTGTGTGTGTTAATATACAATATTTGTTTTTTTCTTTCTGATGTACTTTACTCTGTATAATAGCCTCTAGGTTCATCTATCTCAGTTCAACTGACTCAAATTCATTCCTTCATATGGCTGAGTGATTTTCTATTGTATATAGTACCACAACTTCTCGATCCATTCATCTGTAGATGGACATCTAGGTTGCTTCTATGTCTTGGCTATTGTAAATTGTGCTGAAATGAACGTTGGGATACATGCATCTTTTTGAATTATGGTTGGTTTTCTCAGAGTATATGCCCAATAGTGGGATTGCTGTGTCATATGGCAGTTTGGGGCTTCCCTGGTGGCTCAGATGGTAAAGAATCTGCCTGCAATGCAGGAGACCTGGGTTTGATCCCTGGGTTGGGAAGATCCCCTGGAGAAGGGAATAGCTACCCTCTCCAGTATTCTTGCCTGGAGAATTCCATGGACAGAGGAACCTGGTGGGCCGCAGTCCATTGAGTCACGAACAGTCAGACATGACTGAACGATGAATACTCTCGTTGTTTCACTTCATGGTAGTTTTATTCCTAGCTTGTTAAAGAATCTCCATACTGTTCTCCATAGTAGGTGTATCAATTTACATTCCCACTGGCAGTGTAGTAAGGCTCCTTTTTCTCCACATCCTCTCCAGCATTTATTGTTTGTAGATTTTTTTTGATGATGATCATTCTGATCAGTGGCATTTTTGCATTTTAACCAAAGCTGCTGCTGCTGCTGCTAAGTTGCTTCAGTTGTGTCCAACCCTGTGTGACCCCATAGACGGCAGCCCACCAGGCTCCCCTGTCCCTGGGATTCTCCAGGCAAGAACACTAGAATGGGCCGCCATTTCCTTCTCCAATGCATGAAAGTGAAAAGTGAAAGTGAAGTCGCTCAGTCGTGTCCGACTCTTTGCGACTCCATGGACTGCAGCCCAAAGCAGAGACCTCGAATTCATGCCAAATCTTAGAGGATGAAATAGAAACAACGTTTCCACTTGAAGTCACAAAAATATGCAATGTCCACCTAGCTTGGCTCCTGGCTTTGAAGATCAAAGTTTGGAGAGGTCCTTGTGAGGGCATTTCCAGGCAATGTGGGAGTTTTCCAGTCTCTGTAGTACCTGATCTATGGTCCCACAGTCTCACAGCATTTCTGCTTTAAAATGGCTTCATTGCTAGAGGCAAATGTCTTTTCCATCTCAGAGTTCAGCTAACAGAAAGAGATGACCCCTTACACAAAGAGCTGTCTAAACCTGTACTTATTCAGACAAGGGAGTGACATAGTGAGGTCACAACTGCTTTGTAAAACTTGTCACTACTTCCCCAAGTGTGATGTGTACACTACACACATCTAGTGTGATGTGTAAAGTACATTTCGTTTTAACCTTTGGACATCTATGGGCCTCTGACTGCCTGTGAGATAGTCAGGAGCACAAGAGTGCATGTCGTACTCGCCAGACTTCCTGTGGGTAGATTACTAAACACCCTCCTTGCTAAACTCAAGCCCATGATGTAGGTTTAGACTCAGTCTTGGTTGGACAAATCTTAAAGGTCACCTAGTTCAGCCCCTTAGGCCAGCAGTTCTTTACCAAGTTGTTACTTCTAAGGTCCTTGTTTTCACAAAAGTGTTGCATTATCAATAAAGTATGAAAGTTTCTTAAAGATTTCCTTTTTTACCTTGTAAATTAGAACAGATTCAAGATTATCCTACAATAATGTGTCTCACACTTATGTTCTGATAGGCTTTTTGGGTGGAGGGGGACCTTGCAGTTATTTTTTTAAATTTATTTATTATTATTTTTTTGGTCTATTATCGGAATTTTTGATCCTCGATCTTCATTGCGGTCTGAAGGATCTTTAGTTATTGTGGCATACAAACTTTTAGTTGCTGCATGTAGGATCTAGTTCCCTCACCAGGGATCAAACCTGGTCCCCCCTGAATTGGGAGCATGGAGTTTTAGCCTCTGGACTGCCAGGGAAGTCCCCCCTGCGTTATTCTAATAGAAACCGAGCATGACTTACAACCCTCTGTTCTATGTATTCTCTCTTAGCCCTGTATGGGGCACTAAAAGTCCATCCAGTTTGTGTTGCTTCGGAACGTTTGTGAGACTAAGCTTCAAACCCACTGCCACTGCTCAGGAGTTCTTGGATACCTCCAGCAGCAGAGAACTTACTGCCTTTCCAGACGGCTTCCTTTGTGAGCAGGCACCCCTGATTGTTCAAGTGTTGTCTGTGCCTCCCTTCACCTGGTTCTGCCCATCCTCGCTACAGAGAGTCATTCCAAGTCTCCTCCTGGATGGCTGTGTCCTCAGTATCTTAGAAGGCCAGTTTCCTGTCACATTTTGAGTATTTCTCAGGTAGAGCTTGGTCTGTTCCGTTAGAGGCTCTTCGTGTGATGGGCTGCTTTCGAACTCCCCCCATCCCACCTCTCAGTTGGCCCATGTCTCTCTTAGCGAGTTCTGTCCAGAATCGAACACTCTACCTCTCACTCAAGTAAGAGGATAATGCTGTCTTTCCAAAGAAACAGCTTGACCGCTGCCTATAAAATGTGTTAATTCTGCAAATTTGGTCTCTGAAAAGGAGGAGCATGAATAGGAAACCAAGGGAGTTCCCTGCTCGCTCAGTGGCTGCACTCCCAATACAGGGGACTGGGTTCAATCTGTGGTCTGGGGTTTAGATCCCACATGCCCCAACTAAGAGTTCACATGTGGCAACTAAGGCCCGGTGCAGCCGAATAAATATTAGGTTGGTGCACACGTAATTGTAGGTTTGGACCATGAATTTTAAATCATTATATCTAGGCTCAAACTCATGTTATTCATCAAAACAGGAACCATTACGATCAACACACTTTTGCCAATGAGAAGCAAGTTTATTCCTGTAGCATAAAAAAATTCGTGCTTTGGGATTCGACGAACTCTTGGAAAGCATTTTCTGCTTCCTGCTGTGGTGGAAGCATTTTCCCTGCAAAAAGTTGTTGAGATGCTCGAAGAAGTGATAGTCGGTTGGTGAGGGGTCAGGTGAATATGGTGGATGAAACAAAACGTTGTAGCCCAATTGGTTCAACTTTTGAAGTGTTGGTTGTGCAACATGCTTTTGGGTGTTGTTTTGGAGGATTGGGCCCTTTCTGTTGACCCGTGCTGGCTGCGGGCATTGCAGTTTTCAGTGCCTCTCATTGATTTGCCGAGTGTACTTCTCAGATGTAATTGTTTCACCAGGATTTAGAAAGCGGTAATGGATCAGAGCATCAGCAAACCACCAGTGACCATGATCTTTTCTTTGGCGCAAGTTTGGCTTTTGGAGGTGCTTTGGAACTTCCAGTGACCAGCTGCTACACTCCTCATCTTCAAGGATGTTGTCTGCTTTTGCAAAACTTCTTGAACCACCAGTGCACTGTACGCTCATTAGCGGTTCCCTGGCCAAATGCGTTGCTGATATTGCGAGTTGTCTCCCATGCTTTATAACGCATTTTGAACTCGAATAAGAAAATCCCTTGAACTTGCTTTTTGTCTAGCATAATCTCCATAGTCTAAAATAAACACCAAGAAATAAGTCATTAGCAAAAAAGTAAGAAAGTGAGAAATGTGCATTAAAATGATGTATAAACATAACCACATTTAATAATGTATTTCAATATCAAATGGCAAATTTCAACAATATAAAACTGCAATTACTTTTGCACCAACCTAATATATATATATATATATATATATATTTTTTTTTTTTTTTTTAAATAGGAAACTCAGACCTACCCCCTCCAGCCCTTTACATGCACTTCTAGGAATATATTCCCAGCTATCCTCTTCCTTTTCCTCCTCCCCATCCTTCTCCAGGCCAGAACTGCTGGCCTGAAGGGTTGGACCAGATGATCTCTAGGTGTCCAGCCAAGAGTTCAGACTACCTCTGAAGACTAATGTGAGAGCTTATGTTTGGGAACCCTGAGAAGTATGAAACTCCTAACAGTAGAGTTCACATGGGTAACATTTTCTTTCAGATGAGGGAGGTGCTGCTGTCCATGTGGACCTTTACAGTGTGTGTGAGCAGTTTATTTGCCACAGTCTGGGGAGGCAGGTGTCACTTTAAGTCCATGGGGTCACAAAAGAGTTGGACACAACTTAGCAACTGAACAACAGCAAGATGTTAGCGTAGTATAAAGAAGCAATGTTCCCCCCCTCCAAATATTTGATGCATGAGTGAAATGAAATCAAAAGGTTATATGTGGGGATCTCCCTGCTGGGCTAGGGATTGAGAATTCGCCTTGCAATACAGGAGACGCAGGTTCAATTCCTGATCAGGGAACTAAGATCCCATAGGCTGAGGAGCAACTAAGCCCACATGTTGCATCTTCTGAAGTTCATGTGCCACAACTAGAGACTCCATGTGCCAAAAGGAAAGATCCTGTATGCTGTGACTAAATAAATCACTGATAAATAAATAAATAATGGTACGTGTGAAATAGTTTTGCTGACTTGCAAGGCTGTTTCAAGTGAACCGCATATTATACATATCAAAGTTCTCATGAAGGTTTCCTTCTTAACCTTTGTCTAGTGAGATGTTCTAGAGCAACAGGGTTAGTATGCAAGCAATGGTATTTCTCACTCAGTCTGTTTCCACACTTATCTCCGTTTCAGCATTGTCCTGAGCAATCTGTTCTCTCTACTGTGCCCCTAACAGTCTCCCTCACTAGACCGCTAGGCCGGGCTTCTCAAGTGCATGGAGGTTCTGTGCTTCCTGTTTGTGTCTTCAGTGCGTGTGGGTGGTGCTCAGTTGTCTGGAGTGCTCCTCCCTGTCCTCAGCTCTGGTGGTGCTCCATTGTCTGGAGTGCTCCTCCCTGTCCTCAGCTCTCTCACTACATGGGCTTCTGAGGTCTCAGGAAAGTGCTCCCCTGTGGCCTACTGGTATCCAGGAGGACTCGTGGCCTGGTCTTAGCTTTCATTCACCCAGAGGACGTTCATGCGCTGGGCATGGTCCCTGGGGATTCATGCTCCTGTGGCTCTCCCAGACAGGTACATAAGCAATTACCATGTGGTCTGGTAAGTACCAGGATGGAGAAAGTGTGGAGATTATAGGAGTAAACAGGAAGTTCTTAGACAGACAGGAATCGGGGAAACACGCCTGGAAGAAGTGGTGTCAGAGCTGAGCCTTAAAGGGTGAGAAGAAATTAGCCAAATGGTGAGCCTCCTGGTCAAAGGGACCTGAGAGTCAGTGGGCAGGACAGAAGGTGTGTCCAGGGAACTGGGCGTGGTGCAGACTGGCTGCGGTGCATGTCTAGGTGTGATGTGCCTTCAAGGGCTTGGCTTCTGTTTCCTCTGGGTCAGGGTCCCTTGTCCACAGCCCAACCAGGCCACACTTTTCTTTGCCTTCTTTGGTGTTTTTCTTGCTATATCTGTTAACTTCAAATGATGCTAGGATACCAGGTGATGTTTTGTCCAGTTCAGGTTGGCAGACTGGCTGGAATTCTTCCTTTTGTCTTCAGAATTCAGTGATTAACTTTGCCAGAGAAATTCAAGCCTCGAAGTATATGCTGGCCTGCCTAGCTTAGAATTAGGTCCCTGATGTTTGCAACCACCTCAAAGGTAATTCTGGGTGTTTTTATGAAAAAGATACCCAGGACTGAGGGGAAGTAAGAGAGAAGAAGTGGTGCTTGAGGGAGGATGGGCTTGCTTGTGACTCATTCCGTGCCGGCATCTTATTCACACACTGGATGGCGTCAGAAACTTCCTGAGGTCAGCAATCCAGTGGATTTGAATGGTTTATATTCTGGTAGAGGTGAACATTCAAATAAACTGTGGAAAATTCTGAAAGAGATGGGAATACCAGACCACCTGATCTGCCTCTTGAGAAATCTGTATACAGGTCAGGAAGCAACAGTTAGAACTGGACATGGAACAACAGACTGGTTCCAAATAGGAAAAGGAGTACATCAAGCTGTATATTGTCACCCTGCTCATTTAACTTATATGCAGAGTACATCATGAGAAACTCTGGGCTGGAAGAAGCACAAGCTGGAATCAAGATTGCTGGGAGAAATATCAATAACCTCAGATATGCAGATGACACCACCCTTATGGCAGAAAGCAAAGAGGAACTAAAGAGTCTCTTGATGAAAGTGAAAGAGGAGAGTGAAAAAAATTGGCTTAAAGCTCAACATTCAGAAAACTAAGATCATGACATTCGGCCCCATCACTTCATGGCAAATAGATGGGGAAACTGTGGAAACAGTGTCAGACTTTATTTTGGGGGGCTCCAAAATCACTGCAGCTGGTGACAGCAGCCATGAAATTAAGACGCTTACTCCTTGGCAGTAAAGTTATGATCAACGTACACAGCATTTTAAAAAGCATAGACATTACTTTGCCAACAAAGGTCCATCGAGTCAAGACTATGGTCTTTCCAGTAGTCATGTATGGATGTGAGAGTTGGCCTATAAGGAAAGCTGAGAGCCGAAGAATTGATGCTTTTGAACTGTGGTGTTGGAGAAGACTCTTGCGAGTCCCTTGGACTGCAAGGAGATCCAACCAGTCCATCCTAAAGGAGGTCAGTCCTGAGTGTTCATTGGAAGGACTGATGCTGAAGCTGAAACTCCAGTACTTTGGCCACCTGATGCGAAGACCCGACTCATTGGAAAAGACTCTGATGCTGGGAAAGATTGAAGGTGGGAGAAGAAGGGGATAACAGAGGATGAGATAGTTGGATGGCGTAACCGACTCAATGGACGTGAGTTTGGGTAAACTCTGGGAGTTGATGATGGACAGGGAGGCCTGGCGTGCTGCAGTCCATGGGATCACAAAGAGTCGGACACGACTGAGCGACTGAACTGAGCTCAACTGAGAGGTGAACGTTAAAATTGAGACAGCAAAATACAATCCCTGCTCTGCTGTCTGATAGTAAGCCATTCCTCCACCTTCCACGCGGGGGCGCCATTTCAGAGTGCTCCCGGGGCTTATGGCTCTCGTTTTGTTTATTTTTTATTACTAATTTTTACTGGAGTATACTTGCTTTACAATGTTGTGCTAGTTTCTGCTATACAACAAAGTGAATCAGTTATACATATACGTACCTCCACTCTTTTAGATTTTCTTCCCATTTAGAGTATCACAGATCACTGAGTAGGGATCCCTGTAGTATATAATAGGTTCTCCTTAGTTATTTCTTTTATACATAGTCGTGTATACATGTCATTCCCAATGGCTCTGCTTTTAGGAATGTGTTGAGGGTCCCAAGAGTCTGGGAGGTCAAAGCCCAAATAGCTTGCCACAGGAGTAAACCTCTTGAAGACTTTTTTCTTTAAATTTTCTGCAAATTCAAATTCCTCCTTCCTAATGAATGCATGTTTTCTTTATGTTTGAAAAGATTTTAAAAGTCTGTTGAATTTATTACATCACTGCTTCTGTTTTATGTTTTGGTTTTTTGGTCCTAAGTCATGTAGGATCTTAGCTCCCCAACTAGGGATCAACCAGTACCTCCTGCTTTGGAAGGCGAAGTCTTAACCACTGAACTGTCAGGGAAGTGCCACACGTTTTCTTCAATATAAACAGTTTTAAATTATTTAGCATTGGATAAAATCAGCACTTCAGAGAATGTGCTGTGTTTAAGTGGCTTCTCGTGACTCTGGGCTGTAATATGATGCCCACTTTGAGAAACAGGCTTTTAGGTTATCATGGATCTGGGTGACTAGACATGTAACCTTGGGCAAATCACTTTGCCTTTCCAAGCCTCAGTTTTTGTTTTTTTGTTTTTGTTGTCATGTAAAATGAAAGAGCAGTGAAACTTACATGTCAGGGTTAGGTGAAGATTCAACAAAATAAAATATATAAAGTCCTGGCCCATAGTAGACACTCAAGAAGTGTTAACAGTCCTTCTGTCAGGAAACTCTGTCAGCTTCGCATTTCCAGAATTCTGTGATTCTGACTCAATGGACTGAGAAAGTGACCTCATGGGACGTTTGCTACCAGAGGGATTCTGGGGAGAAACAGTATATGTCACTGCTGAATGATGCAGTTATTGAAAATAAACTGTATGGGAAGAGGGGATGTGATATGGTTTTACGGCTCATCATAGTCTCTTTTTCCATTTCTAGTTCTTGCTGAAATGGGAAAACTGGCAACTGGGTGACATTTACAGCCCCCTCCACTGCCTGGGCCCGCCCTCACGTGCAGCTGCAGGTGAGCCATCGGCCCCTTGAGAAGGTCAGCGTCTGGCGGCTCTTCCACCCCTGGGCTCGTGTTTTGGTCCTGCTGCTGGAAAAGATTTAGGCCATGGTCACTGCCTAAACTAATGAGTCTATCTCCAAGTATAGAACTGCAGTCTTAGGAAGCTTGCTCCTAAATTCTGAAATGACAATGGAATGCCCGGATCCCAGTTAAGAAAAAAATATCACTTATGATTCCAGTCATTAGGGTAAAAACTTTAATTTTGAGTATCCAACCTAGTTTCTGGAAAAAGCCACCTGGTTGTACAATAGATATTTCTCAAACTCACCAGGCAGTGTCCAGTGGGAGATGGAGGGCAGGTGGACATAAAAAGGAGGGTAAAATACAGCGAGGAAGTAGGTAGAGACATGCAGGTGAGGGAGATATGTTGTCTGGAGGCTTCAGGAAAGCTTAGCAGTAGAGGTGATGTCTGAGCTTGAGATTCAGATTCACAAGACTGGTTAGGGCTTAGGCATCACTTTTTAAATAATGTCTCCAGGGGTTCTGAGGCACTGTCAGGGTGAATCTTCTGGCAGGCTTCTGTACAACAATTTTAGAGTGTTTCGCCTCCTGGGTTGTGAGCCCCTTGATGATAGGGTCCTACTCTCTCTTTCTGCTTAGCATCAGCACTGCAGGCATCTGGAGCCTGGCCCCAAGTCCAGGGCCGAGATTTCTCCAAGGGGCCCCGCATGCCATGATGAGAACCCAACACTTCAGAATTCAAAATGAGCCATGCTCCATGCCATATGTTCTAATGGTTCACTGAATACAGATATATGTTTTACTGCCTCAGTGCCATATCTCTGTCCTTCTTCTGAAACAACTCTCTGACTGCCTTTCATTCCAAATATGTATCCGAATCTCTCTTCAGATTTACGTTTTATCTTTATTTATTGTTGTTTTCTTGATTTTCAAAAGGTACCCTTGAGTCACTTTTCAAATGCAACAACACAAGTTTCTTTAGTTGTGAATACAAAGGGCCTCTCTCCCTGTAGATTCCCCGAACAACTTCTGGAAAGAAGAAAGGGGGTGGATTTGGGGGTGATGCTCAATATAAAAAGAGAACCCAGGACAGTGGTGAGTTCAGAACTGAACTGAGATGAAGCAGCCACTGGGTTTCAGGCTGGGGCGAGGTCTACTCACTTCCTCCAGCACACAGTTTGAATGAGTGAAAAGGTTAGGTGTCCAAAATTTCTGAAACTGTCATCTTATTTCTACCATGACTGCTCCGGTTCTAAGTAGGAATCCCACAACACTTGATGAACAAATGAGTGCAGGAATCAGCAAAGTGTAACATAACCTTGTCTACGCTCAGATCCCTTTTGTCTGAGCCAGGAAAGTCCTAAGCCTGCCTGGGAATGGAAGAACCTGGTGTGGGGAGCTGAGGACATTGGGGTGGGGGGCTTCTGCAGTGGCTCAGCGATAAAGAATCTGCCACAATACAGGACCCGCAGGAGACACAGGTTCAATCCTTAGGTCAGGAAGATCCCCCGGAGGAGGACATAGCAACCCACTTCAGTATTCTTGCCTGGAGAATCCCATGGACAGATGAGCCTGGCGGGCTACAGTCCATAGGGTGGCAAAGAGTCAGGCACAACTGAAGCAAGTTAGCACTCACACACATCAGCAGAGGGTGCTTTTCCTTGGCCTCTGAGGAAAGGTGCTGAGGGTGGAGAACATCCTGGGCATTCTAGGGGGCACATGTTCCCCAAGATGAGGGTGTGCTCTATGCCAGCTGACCTTGGGGGAACAGCAGACAAAATACCCCATGGAGGAGGAGGATCCAAGCATTGTTGAGAAGGACTCAGGCTGGAGCAGTTGGCAGAGCTCTTGGGAGGCTGAAGAGCTGGGTGCCTGAGCCCCTCACTGACAAAGCCCAGGAAGGCACCCTCCCTTCTTGGGGGCCGGGAAGTGGCTGAAGCAGCCCAGCAGGAACCCAGTTTCTCCATGCCATCTACTGTGCGTGTGTCTGCAAGGGCTGTGTAGTCTAAAGCCCCCTTTTTGGTGATTGTTTTTAAGCCTGTGCTGCAGTTTCAAAAAAAAAGGAAAGTAGAAGAGTTGGGCCTTACTGCAGAAGGATGGCTGGTCACCTCATATCTACCCGCAGGGAAGCATGTGCTAACTGGGGGCATCCATGGTGGTCCAGGGACTGACCTTCCACCAAGGATGGATGCCTCCTTGGTGAGAAACTCACTGCCCAGTGCATGGAGCCTGAAAAAGAGTCTAAACACCCAATGATTAATCCACAGGAACAACTGTACTAGAACAAGTCACTCCCATAGAGAGCAAAGTTGTGTTCTTTTTACAAGTCCCCATGCCCTGCCCAGAGTTGTGAGATACTCACTCTGGAATCACAGAATCACTGGGTGGATGCGTTGACTCCCAAGACTTATAAAGTATTGACTAGAAATCATTGTGTTTTCACTGCAGCGCTATTTATAATAGCCAGGACATGGAAGCAACCTAACAACAAAGAAATGGATAAAGAAGATGTGGTACATACATACAAAGGAATATTACTCAGCCATGAAAAGGAACAAAATTGGGTCATTTGAAGAAATGTGGATTGACCTAGAGACTCTCATACAGAGTGAAGTAAGTCAGAAAAAGAAAAATATCATATGTTAATGCATACATATGGAATCTAGAAAAATGGTACAGATGATCTTATTTGCAAAGCAGAAATAGAGACACACACACACAGAGAACAAACATATGGATACTAAGCAGGGAAGAGGGCTGGGATGAATGGGGAGGTTGGAATTGACATATATATATACTACTATGTATAGAATGGATAACTAACAAGAACCTACTGTGTAGCTCAGGAAACTCTAGTCAGTGCTCTATGGTGACCTGAATGGGAAAGAAATCCATAAAACAGGGGATCTACGTATGTGTATACATATAGCTGATTCACTTTGCTGTACAATAGAAACCAACACTGTACACAGTCCATTGTCAAACTCAAAGGACATGAATTTGAGCAAAATCAGGGAGATGGTGAAGGACAGAGAGGCCTGGCGTGCTGCAGTCCGCAGGACTGCAAAGAGTCCAAGATGACTTAGAGACTGAAAAACAACAAGAAACCAACATAACAGTGTAAAGAAGGAACAGCGGCTGCTGCTAAGTCACTTCAGTTGTGTCCGACTCTGTGCGACCCCATAGACGGCAGCCCACCAGGCTCCCCCGTCCCTGGTATTCTCCAGGCAAGAACACTGGAGTGGGTTGCCATTTCCTTCTCCAATGCATGAAAGTGAAAAGTGAAAGTGAAGTTGCTCAGTTGTGTCCAACTCTTAGCGACCCCATGGACTGCAGCCTACCAGGCTCCTCCATCCATGGGATTTTCCAGGCAGGAGTACTGGAATGGGGTGCCATTTCCTTCTCCGGTAAAGCAGCTAGACTCCAATAAAAATTAATCAAAAAATATAGAACTCAAGATGCATGATTTGTGAAGGTAGAGATGCTCTGGTGCCATTATGAGACAAATATGCCAATACAGAGCCACACGGAACTCCCTGGGGAAGGAGGCCCCACACGAAGATGAACGACTGCTGCCCGGCTTCTTCTCTGCGTTGAGGCTTGGGCTGCCTCAGTCCCTGAGTGGTTCCTATCAGAGGAAATGTGGAACGGGCTAAATGAGGTTAGCCTATGGAGATGAACCCAAGTTTAAGTGGGAGGTCTGCCACGCTGGTCGTGTGTCCCCCACCGTAATCTGGGGGTGATTTCTTATTTCAGAAATAGACAGCAGCTCCCTGCTAGTGGCTTTATCTTGGCTTTTATGAATACTTCCTTCTCACTTCCTAAAGCAAATTCATTGGAAGGGCAGATGCTGAAGGTGAAGCTCCAATACTTTGGGCACCTGATGTGAAGAACTGACCTCCCTGGAAGATGTTGTCAAGGATGAAACTGTGACAGTGCTCCTGGATGAAGGCAGGGGTCCCAGCTTGTGACTAGGGACTGACCTAGCCATAGTCACCTTCTGACTCCTCAGGGTGTCTCTTCAAGCAGGAGTTCTCAGGCCACCCAGGCTGGGGGGAGCCAGCGCCACGCCAGCTGCAGCCCCAGGTCAGGACAGGGGATTCAAGGCCCAAGTGTTTCCACAGCCAGCAGCCTCGCGTGCAGAAACGGACACCCTGCTGCTCTTCTCCGTTGCAGTGACTGGAGGGCCTCATTAGCCTGTGCGCACTAACAGCTTTCTTTAGGGACAGTGAGGTCCGTGGGGATGCGGAGGCTGGAGGGAAGCTGGAGAAGTGATGGAGTTTTCCAGCTTTCATGCAGCGCAACTTGACTTTATCCCTCCCTCCCGCTGCAATTCCAGCTGCCTTCCCCTCTGCTTTGTAGTCATTTGGGCTTTTTTTCCCCTTCTGGAAGCCCCAACAACAGGACTCCATTATTGAGAACGTGGACCAGACAGAAGCGCGTTAGAGGGAGGAAAGTGCTGTGGGAGAGCCGGGAAAGGATAACTCGACTCCCGCAGCAAGGCAGCCAACAGCGTGTGCTATCCTCGAAAGGTATGGTCAGCAGTTTCTAGCCCTGAAATACATCAAGCTGTCAAGGAGGCAGGCTGGCAAGTCCCTCAGGCCCTCTCCATCTCAGTCTCCCCTGGCCACCCCTTTTCCCTTTCCACCAGCCCCAGGAAGTTCTTAAAGGGCCACCCTTTTAAAAATACTATTTCCCCCCAAGATTCTTTTATTATGGCGGGTGGAGTTCTTCATCTCTTTCTCTTAAAAAAAAAAAAAAAAAGAATTGTAATTGCACTGTCTTTTAGAGTCACTAAAAGACTCTGATTGTAATTCAAACAATTATCCTGTCTCAGTGAAATAGTTTAAACATATGAAGCAGTAATAGCAAGTGCTTTTACACTGCATACTGTGTGCTAGGCGCAAGGTGCCGCTTATGTAACAACTCATGTATTTCTTAGGCATCTTATTTATTCCTCAGATATGATATTACTATTAATCTTCCTTTGACCAATGAGGAAACTGAGGCAAAAAGAGCTTAAACAATTTATTTGAAATCTGTGAGACCAAATATGTAGCAGGTGTTGGAATTAGGAGACCAGTCCGGGCGTTCTGTGCTGTTACCACTTACTGGCTTCATACACGAATAGTAGTTCAGTCTCCCTTCAGGCTAGGCCTGGGGCTGCTTCCCCTTCTGCAGTGCCCTGGAGACTGGGGCAGGAAGAGAATGATACCGTTTCCATTGAAAACTTAGGCTTGCTAATTTCCCACGGTTCCTCCCCTTTCCACATTCGCAAACAGCTCGGTGCCATGTCCTCAGTTGCAGAGTCTCCACCTGCAATGGGCTTATAATCACTTGGGCAATCTGTTAAAAAAATGAAGAATGAGACAATGCGCATGTGTATGTGTGTGTTGTGGTGTGTGTGTGTATGTGGTGGGGAGTTCTAGGCGGATAAGTCCCACTGTTGAGATCCACAGGAAGTGTCTATTTCATGAATATTGCATTCTACATAATACACTGAACACATTGTGGTAGCTCAATGATGCAAACTAAAGTTGGCAGTTTTGCTCTTTAAAAAAAGTAAACATGAACAAAAGCACTGTCAAAATCTTTTCTCTGTACCTATCAGCATTTATAGGAGGTGAGCACCCACAATGACTGTACGTGACACGTCTCTTGTACAAGTTCATCCTCTGCTTTCTCTCCAGGGACCCAACAAAAGTCTCTTTTTTTCATAGTATTTAAAAATAAGGAAATTGGTGGTGACATTTTGCAATATGGTATGACAACTGGTGAATTTGGAAAATGATGATGTAATGGAATTAGGTGAAACTGCTGAAATTCTTATTTTTCCCCATGGAATTCAGCCAACATTTTGTTTTCTATGATTCTGCAGAAATAACATGAAACAAAATTGAACTTTCTCATCAGCTGGAGAAACTGCAACTTCTGTTTATCTAGTTGTTATCACATACAAAATATTTTCTCATGGCTTGGAATTAGAAGGGAATCTGAACTTTTGCCTACTTATTGGAATTCTTGAAAAAGCCCTTGAATGGTAGGGAAATACAAGTAGTACATGAACAGCCACTAGGAAATCCTGTAGTGGGAAGTTCCCAGAAACTGAAGGATTCAGGGAACTGGAGGGGATATTATTAACAAAGAGATTGAAGCCCACATGGCAATGGTAGTAATAAGGCAGCAGGAGTAATGCACCCCAAACATTCTCCCAAGTTTTCAGAGAGGGATGATCTGAGCAGAGAACACGTAAGTGTGAAAAGCACATTAACCAGAGTGCTGACCCCCTAGTGCAAACTCCAGTTCTGCATGTCCTGCTCAGCCCAACTGCCAGCACCTTCAAAACCCTTAAAAGCTTTGTCTTAACAGCATCACTTATCTCCTTCTCTAGGGCCCCATCCCAGTGGCTAAGCCAGACCTATTTTTTTCTTGTCTCTTCATAAAAGGAGCAGCTGGAACTTTCCTATCCTCCTCCATCCCATTTCTCACCCAGCTTCTAAACCTGGGCTCACTTTAACAATACCCTCAGGATCCAGATGGAGAGGAAGATTCCTCCAGAGAGCTGGGATCTGGCTGGTCCTTCCTGGTGAGGCTGATTCCGCAGCCGTGGGCATAGCAACAGGAGGAGAATCAAGTCCTGCCAAGGCTTTTGTCCAAGACCCATTGGTTTAACGAAGGAACCATCTTCTTGTCTAGCTGAGAACTAAGCACCCCAGGAAAGTCCACTGCAAAATCCTCAAGAAATGGAAAGAGAACAGGTTTGAGAAGCTGGGTGATAACTGAGGAGGTTCTCAATGGGAATCTTTTGTCTGATTATAAAAAAGTTTCAGTCACATTCAAATCCATGCCTAATCAGTGCCCATCTCAATGGGAATCTTTTGTCTGATTATAAAAAAGTTTCAGTCACATTCAAATCCATGCCTAATCAGTGCCCAGATACAGACAGACAGTCTTAAACTGGGATACATGAAACCTCTAAAATTGTACATAAAGTTGTGCATGTGTGTGTATAAGCGTTTTCCAGAAAAGAGAAACAGTATCTTCCATTGTATTCTCAAAGGAGTCTGCTCCCCCATGCCCACTGTCACCAAAGTTAAAAACCAGTGACTTCTGCATCCCTTCTGGTTGAGTGACTTAGAGACCATAGAATTTTTTTTTCTCAAGTTTAATCTTACAGATTTTTAAACTTACTGTGTAATTGGCATATTTTAATATTAATTAATATAGTTGCTTTGATAGTAATTTAACATTCATTTAATATAGTTGCTTTATAATATTGCAAAGCAAAGCAACTATATTAAGTAAATATTAAATTACTATCAAAGCAATATAGTTGCTTTATAATTTGGGGGCTTCCCTGGTGGTTCAGTTGGTAAAGAATCTGCCAGCAATGCAGAAGAGCCAGGTTCAATCCCTGGGTTGGGAAGATCCCCTGGAGAAGGGAATGGAAACACACTTCAGTATACTTGCCTGGAGAATTCCATGGACAGAAGAGCCTGGAGTGCTGCAGTCCATGAAGTTGCTAAGAGTCAGACACAACTGAGCGACCAAGCACACTTACAATGTGCTAGTTTCTGCTGTACAACAAAGTGAATCAATGATATATACACGTATATCCCCTCCCTCTTGGACCCCCACCCCTACCCCTCGAGGTCATCACAGAACACTGAGCTGGGCTCCCTGTGCTATTCAGCAGCTTCCTGCTAGCTGGCTATCTTACACAGGGTGGTATATATATGTAATTGACTTATATTAACAGAATTTTGAGCTGAAAGGAATCTTGAGGGTGATACTTAGTTCATTTTTGTTCCTTTGAATTTTTTTCTGTATAAAAACTTGTCTGATTAACATGAAATGTTTCATAAATATGGAAGTCCTGTTGGCCTTTCTCTTCCAAAACACCTTCCAAATGGGTCTAGGGAACTGCGTCATGGTGACCTACAGCAGAGCTGTGAGTAGCGGAACGATCGTTCACCCATATGTGCCAGAAGGATGGATGAGGGGGTGGCAGGAACATTCCTGTCCTGTCTTCTGGTTTATTTTCACATCCTACTTGGAGCACAAAGATGGGACTTCATGGTTTAGAACCCCAAGCTCCTCCATTTCCGAAGGAACTGATAAGATTCATTCTTACTAGAATTACCAGGCATAGTCCCACCAAAAGACTTCACGATTTTCATGTCCCAGTCCTCTCCAGAACACTCACACATTTATTTCTTTTACTTTTCTGGTTAAAGCAGCTCAAAGATACATAATTTAAGATGATCATCATTTGAAAAAAGTTTCATTTGTCCAACACAAATATTGAAGAGAGAAATCACCTTGACACTTGGCACCCTTCACTGCAGCTGGGTTCACTCTTCCCAAGTCCAGGGTTTTCATCTGGTAAATGGAAGTTATTTTAACATTTCATTTATTTTTGGCTGCACTGGGTCTTCGTTGCTTTGCCAGGGCTTTCTCTAGTTGCAGCAAGAAGGGGCTGCTCTTCATTGCAGCGTGTGGGCTTCTCAGGGCGGTGGCTCCTCTTGCGGAGCACAGGCTCTAGGGTTCACGGGCTTCAGGAGTTGCAGCACACGGGCTCAGTAGTTGGCAGTCCGCAGGCTCTAGAACTCAGGCTCAACCGTTGTGGACCATGGGCTTCGTTGCTCTGCAGCATGTGGAATCTTCCTGGACCAGGGATTGAACCCGTGTCCCCTACGTTGGCAGGTGAATTCTTATCCACTGCGCCTCCAGGAAGTCCTGGACATTCTTTATGAAGAGCAGGGTAAGGAAACCTCAGGACTCTAATTTTTACATAAGATTCCTCTAAGGTGAGACGGAAAGCAGGAGAACAGTCAGCTGATTCTTTTAGTAGATAGGTCAGAAAGGAAGCCTTCCTGTTAAGAAGTAGAGTAGAAAGAACTTGGCCACCACTGGCTGTTAGGGCAGGGGTGGGGGAGAAGTTAAGGATGACTCCCAGGCTTCTGACTTGGCAATTGGGGCACACAGAAAGGAGAGTGGAGGGGAGAAATACATGAGACCTATGTTGGATATGTTGCTTTGGATCCAGGTGGAGAATTTGGTGTGCAGCTTGATATGAGGATCTGAAGCTCTAAGGAGAGCACTGGGCTGGAGATACGATTTGAAAGGCATTAGGATACCGGTAGCCTACACACCTACAGCAAGTTAGAGAAGAGGATCTCAAAAAAGGAAAGCAGACAATGATGTCAAATATCTTAGAGAAGTCAAGTAAGAAAGAACCAACTGTCCACTGGCTTTAACAGTGAGGAAGTCATTGACGGCTTTAGGATAAGCAGTTTCTGTGGATTTGTATGACAGAAGCCAAGTTGTATCTGTTGGAAGACTGGATGGACAGCAAAAAGTGTCAAAATGGAATGGAGGTGACTCCAGAAGTCCGCATAAAAAAAGAAAAAACATACAGTGATAGATGGAGGAGGCATGGAGGATGGTGGAAGTTTTATTAGTTTTTAGGTTTGAGGAAACTTGAACCAAGTGATAATGAAAAGAATCCAGAAGGAGGGAAAACTTGAACCAGAAGGAGAACAAATGAATCATTGATCAAACACATTTCTGGATGGCAACAGAGTCAATTCAGGAGCATTATGGTGATACTGGCCATGAAGCAACCATCCTCAAAGACCTCAGGGAGGGAAGGATACGGGTACAGATAAACTTGTGAGTCGGGGGCAGGGTTCTGAGGGAGTCCATGCTGGGTCATCTCATTTTATCAGTTAAAGAGAGTGGGATACTTGAGGTGAGCTAGGCAGCATAAGGCAAGTGGCAAAACTTTGACCCTACCATGGAGAAGAGAGGAAAAGGAAAACTGACCAGTGAAATAGACAAGATTGGCTTGAGGCACTGGGCATCCAGTTGAGATGGGATATCCTAAGTGTATATCCTAATGTATGCACCATCCTACCCAGCTGTGTGTGTGTCTCTAATGCTTGGCTACCAGTGTGTAGAGCTGGAGAAGGCAGATCCATCTGGGTTAGTTCAGGGTTGAAGATTTATAAGACAGGAGAAACAGCAGAACAAAGGGATGGAGAATCTGGGTTTTTCTGGGCAGAAAGTTGTTGAAGTGATGGATCATGGGATCTGGGCAAGAGAGGGAAAAGATGAAACAGGGAAGAACTGATGCAAAGTGAAGGACTGAGACAAAAGGGAGCACTCAAGTTGATGAAGAGCTTGTGAAGACAAAGAACAGGTTCTTCAGAGGACAGCTGGAAAGCAGGTCAGGAAAGATAGGGAAGTGTGATCAGAGAATGCCTACACTAAAATATGTTTTCCAAAACACTCTACCTCTATTTCCACATTGTACTGTGAAATCTAAAAGTGTGTCACAAATGAAAAGATAAATGTCTGGTAAATTGTTATTTTGTATCATGTGCCTTTGGCTCTCTTCCACGTGATAATTCAGTTCTCTTTTCATTGATGGAGAAAAATGTGGACCAAGTCTTATTTCTCTGATGCTTTGACCATTTTATATCATTATTATATTTGTATTTTAAATGTATAATCTTGGGAAAGAAGCCAGTGTTTTCCATTTCACCCAGCAGCTGTTATAAGGATAAGCAAGACTTCAATACATCTGATATCTCTGGCTTTGTCATTTCCCTAAATTTAAGTTGATTATAAGAAAATTTTAACTTACAGATCTCAAGAGGACAGATCACATCAATAGAGGCCACATGACAAGTGACTGATGGTAACAAACTGGACCCATGGGATGACGGAAAATGTCAGAAAGGCTGTGCACATCATTGTGACCTATTCTGGAGCTGAGCCAGAAACCTAGTTGGATATACACAGGCTAGATTGGGCATCTCAGGTTGATAAGGTACAGGTTGCCTCCGTTCCATTAAGGTTGCTTCCTTTATGCTTCTGGAAGAGATGTTTAGAATTAAGTGTGTACATAATTTAAACAAGTTCAATAGGAACATAAATATTTCCTTTGTTATGCCTCATTTTGCTAAAATATGTACGTAGCAAGTATGCAGATTAGTTTGAAAAAGCAAACAGAATTTCGGGTAATGAATTAGACTTCCATTTGCAGAGCAAATTAACCTAATTGTGTTAGTTAGTAGGACTAAGGTACGTTTCAAGAATCCTGTTCCACACAACTATATGTAAAATGGATAACTAATAAGAGCCTACTGCATAGGACAAGGAACTCTACTCAGTGCTCTGTGGTGACCTAAATGGGAAGGAAATCCATAAAATAGTGGAGATATATATATATGTATAGAACTGATTCACTTTGCCATACAGCAAGAAGCTAGCACGCCCTTGTAAAGCAACTATACTGCAATAAAAATTAATTTAAAAAGGCTTACGAAGGCATATCAAAATGTATATAAACAGATAATTGAAATCATAAGCACTATATAGTTTTGTGTTGCAATGATTTTCTTATTATTGAGTCAAGGTCATGTGGATGTAATATATAGCGTGGTGACTATACTTAACACTATATCGAAAATCTGAAAGTTGCCAAGAAAATAGACCTTAAAGGTTCTCATCACAAGGAAAAAAATTGTAATTAAGTGTGGTGATGGATGCTAACTAGATTTATTGTAGTGGTCATTTCACAATATATACAAATCAAATTATTATGTTGAACACCTGAAACTAATATTATTGGCAGAAGATAATGGTATATGTGAATTATATCTCAATTTTAAAAAAGAATCCTGTTCAGTTGCTTTATAGCTGGACAGAATAAAGGTGGAGTTGACACATGTAAGGGCCACCAGGGTCTATGAAAAAGATAGCAAAAGTAAAAAGGCAAGCAAGGATTTATCTTTGGGTCACCACACTCAGGGTGCTCGGACAGCTAGCAGTACGGTTCTGGTTCCTTTGCCAAGCTTATCCCTGCGAGTTTAAAAATAGGGACAGTGTCTGGTCCATAATAGGCGCTTAGTTAGATGGCAGGTGGTTCAGACAGTAAAGAATTTGCCTTCCATGAGGGAGACCCAGGTTCGATCCCTGAGTCAGGAAGATCCCCTGGAGAAAGAAATGGCAACCCACTCCAGTATTCTTGCCTGGGAAATCCATTGGACAGAGGAGCCTGATGGGCTACAGTCCATGGGGTTGCAAAGAGTCAGACACGACTGAGCGACTAACACTTTCACTTCCTGTTCTCACCCCCCTGTCTTCGGTAGAGGTGGTGTTGCTGGTCCCTACGTCTCAAGGCGTTGCTGCTGCTGCTGCTGCTGCTAAGTTGCTTCAGTCGTGTCTGTGCGACTCTGTGCGACCCCATAGATGGCAGCCCACCAGGCTTCCCCGTCCCTGGGATTCTCCAGGCAAGAACACTGGAGTGGGTTGCCATTTCCTTCCCCAATGCAGGAAAGTGAAAAGTGAAAGTGAAGTCACTCAGTCGTGTCTGCAGCCCACCAGGCTCCTCCGTCCATGGGATTGTCTAGGCAAAAGTACTGGAATGGGGTGCCATTGCCTTCTCCATCTCAAGGCGTTAACACCATCTAATTCCCATGCTTTTAGTCTGTGCTCATCAAACCACCTGCTAATGGTAATTTGCCTTCCTACGTAGACTTTTCTGAAAAAGATCAACTGCCTGGAATGCTGACATGAATATTCTAGTTTGCTTAGCAGTTTTGTCTTTCCTTGTAATTAATGGAATAATATTCTAGTTGTATTTACTAGTCTCTTGTGAGATGGCTAATTAGAATGAGTTGCTGCCCCTGGTTCCAATGAATTTGGGGGAAAAAAATGTAAAATTCTCCACCTTTAAAGATGATAAACAGGCCCAGATTCTACAAAGCACTGGCACTCAGAAACCCCAGGTGATCTACTGTGAACTTCTCTCTCTGACATTTTTTCTGTTTCAACAAATGCTATGCATGCCTTCTCAAATCATACACTGATAGGTTTCAGTGCCTAGAATTCCAATAAATTGCCTGTAACTCAGTTAATCTTGACCATGATGAGGAGCCTTGTGGTGAGGCCATGGGGCTCAAACTCCAGTCTTAGCTGAATGCTTGTAAAAATTCATATTCCTGGCTCTCCCCATAGAGATCCTACCTCTGTAGATACAGGTAGAAACAGAGTCTGCATTTTTAAGCACAACTGAGTCTGATACACATAGTCAATGGACTACACTTTGAAACAAATGGCTTTAGGTCACAGTTCTAGCTCATTTGTGACTATGCACCATAGCAAGGGTATTTTCTGTTCCGAGTGCCATGAGCTCTTCCCCCACAGAGTGAAGCTTGATGCACCCAGAGGAAGGGAAGTGGGGGGAAAAGAAGCCAGTGTAGAGTAACAACAGGGAGAAAGAAATGGTGGCAGCCTGGCAAAGGAGCTGGGAGACTTTCTACTGGAACTCAAGCTGTTTGCCTGAGCCCAGTCCCCATCATGGAGTGAGACAATTTGTCTGCCTGACAGATTGGTCCTGTTGCCACACCCCCTCACTCAGAAGCATATTTCAGGTTTAAAGGGATGTTTCCTTTAATTTGGCAAAGGGCAGATAATAATGGTGGCAGCATGCTGTGTTGTAAGTGTGTAATTGGCACTCTAAGAAGCTTCTTTCTCTTTGTTCTAGAGGTCAACAGCACTGGAACTCTCCTCCAAATTTAGTGCTGGAAATCTTTATTTATTGGCATTTGGCAGTCTCAGCCAGAGAACCACAGGATGCTAGTGTTAGTTGCTCAGTCATGTCTGACTCTTTGCAACTCTATAGGCCATAGTCCACCAGGCTCTTCTTTCCATGGAATTCTCCGGGCAAGAATACAGGAGTGGGTAGCCATCCCATCTCCAGGAGATCTTCCCAACCCGGGGATCGAATCCTGGTCTTCTGCACTGTAGGCAGATTCTTCACTGTCTGAACCACCAGTGAAGCCCCATAGGATGCTAGCTGCTGCTGCTGCTAAGTCACTTCAGTTGTGTGACCCCATAGACGGCAGCCCACCAGGCTCCCCTGTCCCTGGGATTCTCCAGGCAAGAACACTGGAGTGGGTTGCCATTTCCTTCTCCAATGCGTGAAAGTGAAGTCGCTCAGTCGTGTCTGACTCGTAGGGACCCCATGGACTGCAGCCTAACAGGGTCCTCCACCCATGGGATTTTCCAGGCAAGAGTACTGGAATGGGGTGCCATTGCCTTTTCCAGCAGAGGCTAATTCAGAGAGTATGGTGGAGCCCCTCCCTATTTAAATGATGGTGAAACCAAGACAGAGGGAAGACAGACGATTCACCAAGTCCCAGGGCCTCATGGAGGAAGAAGTGGAACTAGAAGTAGGTCTCCTGACCTTGTTGCAGAACACCCTGCTGCCTGCTCCAGAACCAGCTAACAGAAAGGTTCCTGCTGAGTCAGCACAGATGAGCTAGCGATAGACTGGCCCTGTAGCCGTTTAAGCGTATTTTATCATACAGGAAGCAGACACTACCAGATGCTTTGCATTTCGACTTCCTCCGTCTGAGTCTACATAATTCCCTGCTACTTTAAGCAACTCACTTTTTTGGGTCATCTTTTTTTTTTTTTTAAAACCAGTCATCTAAGTCAGCATTCCTCCTAAACTAAGTGTAGTCGCCACCTAGCGGCTTGAGGATCACAGTAAAGTTTCCTGTTGGGACTTCCCTGGTGATCCAGTGGTTAAGAATCTGCCTTGCAATGCAGGGCACATGAGTTCGATCCCTGGTCAGGGAACAAGTTCCCACATGCCTTAGAGCAACTACGCTCATACGCCGCAAAGAAAAAAATCACACAATTAAAGATCCTGTGTGCTGCAACTAAGACCCTAACACAGCCAAATGAATAAATAAAGAACTTTGAAAGAAAACTTCCTGTAGAAGCTCTGTAGGTAGGCCAGTGGAACCAAAGAATTTTTACCACCTGGAAGAGAACCTGCTGGATCCACACGTTGGATGAGAAAAGCGAGGCAGCAGAGAAGGAAGCAACTTGCTGAAGGCCTCACAGGTTAGTGGAATCACATGGAAAAAGTCGACAACGTGAGCTTTGTCTGGTCCCACCCTCTTGCAGAGCTTCCCAGGTGGCGCTACCGGGAAAGGACCTGCCTGCCAGTGCAGGAGATAGAAAAGATGAGGTTCAGTCCCTGGGTCAGGAAGATCTCCTAGGGGAGGAAATGGCAACCCACTCAAGTATTCTTGCCTAGGAAATCCCATGGACAAAGAGGCCTGGCAGGCTAGAGTCCATGGGGTCGAAAAGGGTTGGACACAGCTAAAGTGACTTAGCATACCCTCTTGCAGAAGGGCAAGGACTTCTGGGGGAAGGGGAGGTGTTGCGCTCACCTGAGACTCCAGAAAGTCTGGCCGTGTGCCTGACACACTGCACTCTGTGCGTGTGTCATGGATGAGTGGTTCCTGCATACTCGTGTCACCAGCCTCCATTGTTTTTCCCCACAGTGCCATCAAGCCAAAGCACTTCTCCACACATAGAGGCTCCATCAATGTGGTCGGTGGCAGGACAAGCGCCTGCTTTAGTCGAACCCACTGAACGGTGTGCTTGGCTTGCGGTTGGCGGGGTGAGCTGGCTGCCCCTCCTCCTGCACACTTCTGCATCCCTTCTGGTTGAGCGTCTCTTTTCCAGGACTCTTTTGTGTTCAGAGTGAGCTTCCGGACAGACAGCAAATCTAAGCATCTGCTTCCAGAAGTAAGGTGACTGCTCGGACCTCATCCCCGTCTATTTATAACGGGTGTCTGCTTCAGGCAGTCCCAAAGAGGGTGCTTAGGGCAGAGTGCAGAGCACAGCAGACCCGCAGGATGAGGCCTGGGCCGAACAGCTCCATGGGGGGTGGGAGTGGGCAAAGGCTTGGAAGGCTGCAGACGGCGAGGGTGCCAGGGTGGCAGACTGTGGGTGGCAGTTTTTTTTTTTTTTTCTGTGTACTCCAAATAAGCTGAGGACTTTCTTTTTCTCGCTGAAATCCCCTGGGAGAAAATGGGGACAGGAAGAGTGGCAGGCAGAGGCAGCCCCCATAGCGAAGGTTTCTTATCCTGGGGTTCCCCAGAGGGCTTCCAAGTGGGATGCGTTCCGAAGCCTCTAGAATTACACACACAGATTTTGT
The DNA here is from genome assembly GCF_029378745.1 of Bos indicus. Classification (NCBI taxonomy): domain Eukaryota; kingdom Metazoa; phylum Chordata; class Mammalia; order Artiodactyla; family Bovidae; genus Bos; species Bos indicus. The sequence goes on from NC_091767.1 coordinate 11,266,809, forward strand.
GTCTGTGTATGTTTTCTGGGACAAAGAGTTTCTCTCTTTTATCAGCTCCTCAGAGGAGTTCATGACCCAAACATGTCAAGAACCCCTGGTGTAAATATCAAATCCATCTCCAAACTCTTCAGAATGATCCAATTTTTCATCCCATTCTGGAAGATTCAACCACGAGTGTTGCTTTCTCTTACCACCCCTCTCACTCAGACCTGCTGTCATTTTTAAAAGGATGTGTACACATCAAAAACAAGTCTGTAAGTGAAATCTTTCATTCTTTTACAATGGGTACATATCCAAGTCCCAAACTGAGGCAGGCAGAAAATATACATTTCTTTCACTTTTCTAAAATGGAAATTAACTTCTGTCATGAGCCCTCATTCCGTCCTTGTGTCAGAGACTTAATCTGTATGTTTGAGATTTTCTGTTTCTCTGCCCCAGGGGATTATGTCTCAATTCTGGGTGCTCACCTAGTATGAGGTGCCCAGATAGGACCAAGGCATGGAGCGCAGCAGGAGGCATCTATCCTCCATGTCATCTGTCCACAAAGGCATCTGCTGAGATCCACCTCTTGTCCCATTGAATCCTCGGCCATGGGACCACATGTGCCGACCCTGAGCTGTCCATCTTCTAGTCCTGGCCTCGGCAGACCTCCCTGCTATCTTTTTTGTTTTTTGGCTGTGCTAGGTCTTCATTGGGGTTCATGGGACTCTTCGTTGCTGCAAGAGGGCTTTCTCTAGTTGCAGCAAGAAGGGTCTACTCTTTTAGATTTAGTGCCTGGGTTTCTCTTTGCGGTGCTTCTCTTGTTATGGAGCATGGGCTCTAGGGCATGCATGGGCTTCAGTTGCCCACTGCATGTGGGATCTTGTTCCCAGACCAGGAACTGAACCCATGTGCCCTGCCCTGGCAGGCAGACTCTTAACCACTGGACCACTAGGGAAGCCCCCTTCCCTGCTGTCTTTATGATGAATCCTTGGAGCTGCTCATGGCTCTGCCCTCCTCAAGCTGAGGCTCTGTGGTCTGGCTTCTCTCCAGGGTTCACTGGTCCAGGAAAGAGGGTGCTTTGGATCTCTCTTTGAGGTCCAAAGTTACCAAATTTTCCAATTTGTTTTTCCAGAAGAAACTGGAAATTTTCACTTTATGTAAACTGTTCTGATTTTTAAATGGTGAAAATTAAATGTGCTTTGGAAAAAGATCACTCCAGGTCAAATGAAAAAACATATGTAGCCCAGCTTCATCCCCAGGGCTGCCACTTTGCACCTCCACCCTAAAGCTTCAGTTCAGTTCAGTGGCTCAGTCGTGTCCAATTCTTTGCGACCCCATGAATCTCAGCACGCCAGGCCTCCCTGTCCATCACCAACTCCCAGAGTTCACTCAGACTCATGTCCATCGAGTCAGTGCTGCCATCCAGCCATCTCATCCTCTGTCGTCCCCTTCTCCTCCTGCCCCCAATCCCTCCCAGCATCAGAGTCTTTTCCAATGAGTCAACTCTTCGCATGAGGTGGCCAAAGTACTGGAGCCTCAGCTTTAGCATCATTCCCTCCAAAGAACACCCAGGGCTGATCTCCTTCAGAATGGACTGGTTGGATCTCCTTGCAGTCCATGGGACTCTCAGGAGTCTTCTCCAACACCGCAGTTCAAAAGCATCAATTCTCCGGTGCTCAGCTTTCTTCACAGTCCAACTCTCACATCCATACATGACCACTAGAAAAACCATAGCCTTGACTAGACGGACCTTTGTTGGCAAAGTAATATCTCTGCTTTTCAATATGCTATCTAGGTTGGTCATAACTTTCCTTCCAAGGAGTAAATGTCTTTTAATTTCATGGCTGCAGTCACCATCTGCAGTGATTTTGGAACCCCAAAAAATAAAGTCTGACAGTGTTTCCACTGTTTCCCCATCTATTTCCCATGAAGTGATGGGACCAGATGCCATGATCTTCGTTTTCTGAATGTTGAGCTTTAAGCCAACTTTTTCACTCTCCTCTTTCATTTTCATCAAGAAGGCTTAGACTTATGCAAACCAAAGCAAGGGTAACACCCCTGCCTCTTTTTTTCCTTCTGTTCTTGGATATGTCACTGCTCTCCCCAGAGCAATAAACACAGGATTGATTGCCTACCTACTAGAACAGGAAAGAAGGGCAAAAGGGAGAAATTTGGGGGCAAAACATTATATTTCTGAAGTATTATCCTTCTTTACCTTGATACTGAGCTTTTATCATCGGGTCTCTATTTCATAAAGGTAAACTTCTTTTATGTCCAGGAAAAAAGGCTCATCATTGCACAATATATTTTTGGTAATGTGATCCCACCCAGAAAATACTTTGAGTGGAATTACACAGCTTTCTATTGGGTGTCCTTAGTGATCATTTAATTTTAGTTCCTGAGACTGGATTAAATAAAAGTGACACCTGAAGCCTAGAAATAAGTGACTTCGCCTTGGCCACCTAGCAAGTCACAGCCAGCCGGACTCACAGTCGCTGACTCTCAGCTCTTTCTGTTTAGCACCTCCTGCCAGACAAACCAGGGCCCTGGTGGGCATTGTGCTCTGCTTGGGGTGGGAGGAGGGTGTGGGTGCTGAAATGGAGTGCTCAACTCAAGGAGGGAAGACCCAGGAGGTCCGGCCCCCAGGAGAAGTCAAGTTAAGGTGGGTGGAAACCAGAGGCCGTGATCATCAAAAGGGACTTGGGAGAGAGGGAGAATCCATGGACAAGCAGCAGGTCAAAAACCAGGAGTTTGGGCTGGGCTTTCTGGAGGGGCTTGAGACCGTGGGTGGGTGGGTGGAAAGACCCACCAGTGACATCAAGGTGTCAGGGACATCAAGGCAACTGGGACATTTTGTACTGTAATTGGGACACTTTTTACCTGAGAGATCTTTCTTAAGACACGGTTTCAAATTATATTAATCCCTTAAAACTGTCCAAGGGCTTCCTGTTGCCTATGGGACAAAGTTCTAACTCTTTGTTTATTAAAATATGGATTTATTTGGCTGCACCAGGTCTTAATTGTGGCATGCACGGTCTTTAGCTGTGGCCTGCCGGATCTAGTTCCCCGATCAGGGGTTGAACCTGGTCCCCGTGCGTTGGGGTCTTGGAGTATTAGCCACTGGCCCACCAGGGAAGCCCCCTAACCCTTCTTTGTAACTGTGCCCCCTGTGCATTTCTAGTATTTTTCAACACCATTACCCAACTTTTTCATACTCTAGCCCAGCGGTTTTCCAACAGTATTGTAACTTGAATGAATGTGTATTACAGTTGTCTAGAGGGCTTGAAAAAACAGATTTCTAGATCCCCATCCTCAGAGTTTCTTTTTTTTCTTTAATTTTTTAATTGGAGGAAACTTACTTTACAATGTTGTGTTGGTTTCTGCCTCACAACAATGTGAATCAGCCATAATTATACACATATCCCCTCCCTGTTGAGCCTCCCTCCCCTTCCCCCATCCGTCATCTCTAGACCATCACAGAGCACCTGGCTGGGCTCCCTGTGTTACACAACTTCTCACCAGCTATTTATTTTGCACATGATAGTGTATATATATATGTCAATGTCCATTCTCAGAGTCTTAATTCAGTACATCTGGGGTGGGACCTGAAATTCTGTATTTCTCCCTTGTTCCCAGGGGAGCCTGATGGTCTGGGCACTATATTTTGAACACTTCTGTTCCAGCCACGCGCTTGATTGTTCCCTGAGCCAGCAGCAGCAGCAGCGTCGCCTGGGAGCTCTTAATACTTAGAAATGCAGGTAGTCTGACCCACACCAGACCTACAGAATCAGAGTCTGCATGAAAAAGAGCCTCCTGTGATTCATCTGACATTAAAATCTGAGATGTACTGTTCTGGCCTAATAGTTCTGTACTCTGGCTACACCTTAGAATCACCTGGACAGCTTCACAATCTTAATTTTAAAATTTCATGGAGGCCCGTGCTCCACCCCTAAAGATTCTGATTTCATCAAAATGTTGAAAGGGACAAGGTACCTGTCGTTTTAAAAGCTCCCCAGGTGACTTTTATGAAAACAATCTTGTGATTAGGTGAACACACAGCAAGGTGGAGAACGACCGCCCTGGCCTCACGGAATCACCACCGCCTTCCAGACGTCATGCTGCCGCCCTCCCTGTTGTTACTCTGCACTGCTCTCCCCTCAGCCTGCAGCAACACTTCTCATCCTTCAAAACCCACGCTACCAAACCTCTTCTGTGAAGAGGTCCCTGGACTTTTCCCCAGCAGAGTTCTCTGCTCCTCTTTTAGGAGTCCAGTCTTTGTGCACGCCATTAGAGGTACAGCATATCAAATTGTAATCATGTATTTTCTTTTTTCTTTTTTTATTTTATTTTTTTAAATTTTATTTTATTTTTAAACTTTACAATATTGTATTAGTTTTGCCAAATATCAAAATGAATCCATCACAGGTATACATGTGTTTCCCATCCTGAACTCTCCTCCCTCCTCCCTTCCCATACCCTCCCTCTGGGTCGTCCCAGTGCACCAGCCCCAAGCATCCAGTATCGTGCATCGAACCTGGACTGGTAACTCGTTTCATACGTCATATTACATATGTTCCAGTGCCATTCTTCCAAATCTCCCCACCCTCTCCCTCTCCCACAGAGTCCATAAGACTGATCTATACATCAGTGTCTCTTTTGCTGTCTTGTACACAGGGTTATTGTTACCATCTTTCTAAATTCCATATATATGCATTAGTATACTGTATTGGTGTTTTTCTTTCTGGCTTACTTCACTCTGTATAATAGGCTCCAGTTTCATCCATCTCATTAGAACTGATTCAAATGTATTCTTTTTAATGGCTGAGTAATACTCCATTGTGTATATGTACCACAGCTTTCTTATCCATTCATCTGCTGATGATCAATGGAACAAAGTAGAAAGCCCAGAGATAAATCCACGCACATATGGACACCTTATCTTTGACAAAGGAGGCAAGAATATACAATGGATTAAAGACAATCTCTTTAACAAGTGGTGCTGGGAAAACTGGTCAACCACTTGTAAAAGAATGAAACTAGAACACTTTCTAACACCATACACAAAAATAAACTCAAAATGGATTAAAGATCTCAATGTAAGACCAGAAACTATAAAACTCCTAGAGGAGAACATAGGCAAAACACTCTCCGACATACATCACAGCAGGATCCTCTATGACCCACCTCCCAGAATATTGGAAATAAAAGCAAAAATAAACAAATGGGACCTAATTAAACTTAAAAGCTTCTGCACATCAAAGGAAACTATTAGCAAGGTGAAAAGGCAGCCTTCAGAATGGGAGAAAATAATAGCAAATGAAGCAACTGACAAACAACTAATCTCAAAAATATACAAGCAACTCCTACAGCTCAATTCCAGAAAAATAAATGACCCAATCAAAAAATGGGCCAAAGAACTAAATAGACATTTCTCCGAAGAAGACATACAGATGGCTAACAAACACATGAAAAGATGCTCAACATCACTCATTATCAGAGAAATGCAAATCAAAACCACTATGAGGTACCATTTCATGCCAGTCAGAATGGCTGTGATCCAAAAGTCTACAAGCAATAAATGCTGGAGAGGGTGTGAAGAAAAGGGAACTCTCTTACACTGTTGGTGGGAATGCAAACTAGTACAGCCACTATGGAGAACAGTGTGGAGATTCCTTAAAAAACTGGAAATAGAACTGCCTTATGATCCAGAAATCCCACTGCTGGGCATACACACTGAGGAAACCAGAAGGGAAAGAGACACGTGAACCCCAATGTTCATCGCAGCACTGTTTATAATAATCATGTATTTTCATATCTCTTTCTCTCACCAGAGAAAACTATGTTGTGAAAATCTTTGGGGCAAGGAATCTGGTTCATTTGCGTTTTTTCAAACTGTTTTTGTTCAGTTGCTCAGTCGTATCCAACTGTTTGCAGCCTCACGGACTGCAACACGCCAGGCTTCATTGTCCATCACCATCTCCCAGAGCTTGCTCAAACTCATGTCCATTGAGTTGGTGATGCCATCCAACTGTCTCATCTTCTGTTGTCCCCTTCTCCTCCTGCCTTCAGTCTTTCCTAGCCTCAGGATCTCTTCCAATGAGTCGCCTAGCTTTGTTATAGTTGGTTCTTTGTACCTGGTTCTCTGTTTCTGTCAGTGATTAAACTCAGATGAGTTGAGTCAAGCTTTGAGAATCAAGTAAGTATCCTTCAGATGTTCTCAGTCCCTCTGGAAACACCTACAACCCTGCCAAAACTTTACTGTCCACCAAAAGAAAACAAAAGAAAGCAAAAGTGTGAAACAACAAACACCCCAGAACAGATATGTGCATAATATACATGTCTTGTTTGCCTCAGAAGGAATAGTTGGGAACAGGTTGTAAGGGCAGGAAGTTTGTTGGTTTTGTTCCTTACTCTATCCCCCATGCCTGGGAAGAACTACATGGAATGGATGTTGAACAAGTGGTTACTGCAAGGCAGCTTGCTTTCCTCCTTCTCCTTTCCCATGGATCATTCACACCAGGGACTCTAAGCTCTGTTTTGAATGCTGTAGCTTATCCCAAGTCAAGATTACCATGAGCCCCGCCCAAGATGCTCTCGCTTTGGAAATTTGCTGACTCCAACCATTGTTTTTGCAGGCAAAGTGTGAATCAACCTCTGGTAATATCCTACGTGCTTCTTAGAGACATGGTAATCTTTTGGAACGACTGAATATCATATAGTTGTAAGACCCTAACTTCTTCATTATTCACCCTCACCCCAGTGTTCACAGGAACACACACATGCCCAAGGGAAGAGCTCAAGTTATACCGAGCTGTTGTACATTGAGCATCAGTGGCACACCAGGTCTGCACACTGTGCTCTGCCCTTAAGAACTCAGAAGTATTTACTGCCCTGTGGGCTGAATCAGCAGTGAATTTGACCATTTCTTGATGACAGCTTGTTTTGCCGAATCACTGACAAGAGAATGACAGAATTTTAGAACTGGAAGGGATCTTGGAGATCATTTGGTTTAACCTCACGTGTTTGATGGATTGAGGAGGCTGAGGTCCAGAGACATGTCACTTGCCTAAAGTAACACAGCTCATTTGTTGCTGAATAAGAGCATTAGTTGGTGTCCTGAGTTCTAGTTGTTGTTGTTCAGTTGCTCAGTCATGTCCAGATCTTTGACACCCCATGGACGGCAGCACGCCAGGCTTCCCTGTCCATCACCAACTCCCGGAGTTTACTCAAACTCATGTCCGTTGAGTTGGTGATACCATCCAACCATCTTATTCTCTATCACTCCCCTCTCTTCCTGCCTTCAATCTTTCCCAGCTTCTGGGCCTCTTCCAGTGAGCAGACTCTTTGCATCAGGTGGCCAAAGTATTGGAGCTTCAGCTTCAGCATCTGTCCTTCCAATGAATATTCAGGATTGATTTCCTTTATGATTGGCTGGTTTGATCTCCTTGCTGTCCAAGGGACTCTCAAGAGTCTTCTCTAGCACCACAGTTCAAAAACATCAATTCCTTGGGCGCTCAGCCTTCTTTATGGTCCAACTCTGGTCACCTGCATTTTCTATTTATCTTATTACCAGCTCTAGAATATGCCTTATGCTGGATCTTAAAGCACCACATTTAGGAATGGCAAGTCATTTTCTGTTCCTTATGACAAAAAAAGGACTTTAAAAGAGAGTTATGATCCTTAAAAAAATCCTTTTAGATTAAAAGTGCGGTTAGGATGTGTTGAAATGCATTGGTCTCAGCTTGAAAGAACATGGTGAAATTTTTTTGCTCTTCAACTAAAAGCATTTAGCCTCTGTTAAAGTTTTTCTCAAAGCATAATTTTTTCCCCAAGATTTACAACTTACAAAGAAACAAAACCAAAACAATGTCTCAACCAAACTGATTTATTCACTGTCTCAGAGATACACTTCATATTTGTAGAATATCCTCACCAGCCTGCTTCACACTTTTGGTCCTGGCTGACCTCTATTCATATCTCTATATTTTTCCAAATCTAGTTAAATTTTTCTCCTCTCTAAGTGTCCTCTGGACTGCATGCCTTGCCTGAAACAATTTCTCCTTTTTCATAACTTCTTTAATATTTGTCAGAGATTCTAATAATTATATATTAATTTTATTGTATATTAGGAAAAATATATTACTAATATTTTAGACTCATGATTCCATAGTGGATTTTTTTTAAAGGTGATTTAATTGAAAATTGTATCAGTTCATTACTGCTGCAAAACAAACCAGTCCAACACAATAGTTTAAAAGAAGGATGTTTTGTTGAACTTACGACTGGTAATTAGGTCTGGGTTCAGCTGGACTGAAGTCAGCTGGGTTCCTTCATGTGTGTGTAGTCAGCTGCAGATTTGCTAACTGGTTGGGGCTTGCTGGCTGTCAGCTGGAGGCCTTTCCTTTCCCTCCACATAGTCCATCATCCCCCATTATGCTTGCCAGGCTCTTTGTATGGCAGAGCCAGGGGTCTAAGAATATAGCAGAAACATGTAGAGTCTCTTGAGGCCTTTGGGAACTGACACACCATCACTTCTGCATTCTATTGGTTGGAGCAACTCCTGAGGCCAGCCCTCCAAATGGGAGGGGCTACAAAGTCACATTGCAAGGGGCATGGATGCGGAGAGGGGAAAACAGCTATGGACATGCTGCAGTTGATCTACTATGAAAGTTGATTTAAAGAAAAGTGCAGAGACTTCCCTGGTGGTCCAGTGGTTAAGAATCCACCTCTCTTGAGGTTTGACAGAAAACAACAAAATTCTGTAAACAATTATCCTTCAATAAAAAAATAAAAAGAAAAAAAATCCAGCCCCCCCAAAAAATCCACCTCTCAATGCAGGTGACACGGGTTTGATCCCTATGGCACCCCACTCCAGTACTCTTGCCTGGAAAATCCCATGGACAGAGGAGCCTGGTAGGCTGCAAGGGATGGGGGAGCCTGGTGGGCTGCCATCTATGGGGTCGCACAGAGTCGGACACAACTGAATCGACTTAGCAGCAGCAGCAGCAGGGATGGCATCACCGACTCAATGGACAAGAGTTTGGGTGAACTCCGGGAGTTGGTGATGGACCGGGAGGCCTGGTGTGCTGCAATTCATGGGGTCGAAAAGAGTCGGAGACGACTGAGCAACTGAACTAAACTGAACTGAGGGGAACTAAGATCCCACAGCAACTAAGCCTGTGTGCGGCAACTCCTGAGCCCCAGCGCCACCGCTAGAGGGAAGCCTGCGTGGTGCAATGAAGTTTCCATGTGCCACAAGTAAGACCCGATGCAGCCAAAAATAAGATGAATATTTTTTTTCTTTTTTTTTTCTCTGACCCCATGGACTGTGGCCTGCCAAGTTCCTCTGTCCATGGGATTTCCCAGGCAAGTATACTGGAGTGGGTTGCCATTTCCTTCTCCAAGGATGAATATTTTTAAAAGAGAGAAAAAGTGCAGGTTGTAGAAGACTCTGGTAAAGACTGTGAAGTTGTTACCCAAATGGCTGAACAAAGATCAAAAATGCAATCCATCTGACACTTAATCACTATCGCCTTGTAACTATTCTGGTGGGACCACCCAGTAGCGCTAATTTGGAGTGCTGTTAGAATAGGGCATTACCTATGTCTTGATCTTTTCAACTTGGACTTCCAGAATTCTAGCCCCATATAAGTCTTCCCTTCAGATCTCAGGATTGGAGTTGTCTGGGGGTGAGGTATGTGAGGTATGTTGGTATGTTGGGGTAGAGGAAGATCCCAAAGGGCATCTCACGAAATGTTTTCCTCCACGACCTTCAGGAAGCACACATAGCAGGGTGGAAGCTGGATCATCCCTGTGTGTCTGGACACCAGTGTTTCTATCTTGCAATTATACTGCTCTAGTTTGGGGCAGGTATTTAACATAAAGATCAAGTTATTCTTATTTAGCCACTGTGATCTATCCACATTGAAGCCAGGAACATTTTTCTTGGGTACTACAACAATTAAAATTTCAGTTTAAGAAAAAATTGGTAATGTAAGAATGGATATTTCCACCCTATTACTGAGTTCTGCCTCAGAAGTGAGATGAGCAGGTGAGGGGGAAGCATCCTGGGCTTCAGGATGAAATGCTAAAATGAAGTTATAATACATTGAAAATATACTTCCTATTAACCTAGATTTCCATAAGCAACTCTTTATTACATAACTAGAAAATGTAATTGATCAGCTCTTGCTGAGAGAGACAATGTAATCAACTTGAACCTAAAAATGAAGGAAGGAAGGAAGAGGAAATGAACTCATAGAGAAGACACTGACTTTTCAAGTGTTATGTATGTGTTAGTTGCTCAGTCCTGTCCAACTCTTTGTGACCCTATGGACCATAGCCAGCCAGGCTCCTCTGGAATTCCAGGCTCCATGGAATTCTCCAGGCAAGAATACTGGAGTGAGTTGCCATTCCCTTCTCCAGGGGATCTTTCTGACCCAGGGATCGAACCTGAGTCTCCCACATTGCAGGCAGATTCTTTACTGTCTGAGTCAGCAGGGAAGCCCCTGTCAAGTATTGGGTTGACCAAAAAATTTATTCAGGTTTTTCCATAACATCTTATAGAAAAGCCTGAATGAACCTTTTTTTTTTTCAATTATGTATGCTTATATACATATATATGTATATATATCTTATGTGCATACATATATAATGTATATATAAATGAAATGACAGCAATACAAGGGAGAGGAGAAAGGAATTAGAATTATTTTGTTATTAAAGGTGTTTACACTACCCATAAGGCATTATAGAGTTTTTAAAAGACTTTATTTTGTATTGGAGTGTAGCTGATTAACAATGTTTGATAGTTTTAGGTGGACAGCAAAGGGATTCAGCCATACATACACATGTATCCACTCTCCTCCAAACTCCCGTCCCATCCAGGCTGCCACATAACATTGAGCAGAGTTCCCTGGGCTACACAGGGGGTCCTTGTTGGTTATTCATTTTAAATATAGCAGTGTGTACATGTCTATCCCAAACGCCCTAACTATCCCTTCCCCCATCCTCCCCTCTGCCAAATGCACTTTTTGGCCAGCCTAATCCCTTCACAGTGAGTGACTGCAAATTACCTGGTGCAGCGAGGGATCACAACAGTCCTAGGAAGCATCCAGCCCGTAGTCCTCATGACAGGCCTTGTCATCAGCCTAAACGCCAGAACTGTTTCATACATAATGTATTTATTTCCTAGGTCTGCCTTAACAAAGTACCACAAATAGGTGAGTTAGAACAACAGAAATTTGTTGTCTCACAGTTCTGGACACTACAAATCTGAAACTGAGGTGTCAGCAAGGCCTGACTCCCTCTGAAAGCTGTAGGGTAGGGATTCTCCTTTCCTCTTCAGCTTCAGGTAGCCCCAAATGCACCTTTGTATCCGGCTGCAGAACTCCAATCCTCTGTCCTTCATGCCTGTTCACACAGTTCCCTCTGTGCGTGTCTGTCTCTGTATCCAAATTTGCCTTTAAAATAAGGACACCAGTCACACTGGATTAGGGCCCAGTCTAATGACCTATTTTAACTTGATTACTTCTGAAAAGACCCTCTTTCCAAATAAGGTCACATTCTGAGGTCTTGGAAGTTAACAGCAGCATATCTTTTGGGGGGAACACAATTAAACCCATGACACATGGCATGGTGCTGTTTATTTGGAATAAAGAATTCATTTTATTACCTAAAATTTGTAAACTTGCCTTGAAAATATATGTTTAAAATATACCTCTCAAAAAGCTGTCTAGTTTCAAAAGGTCACAAAGGAAGTCTAAAAAAAAAAAAGATTTACCAAAAAATAGGAAATATTTTACCATCAGAAAACTGAAAAAACAAGTTTTTAAACATATTTGTAACTGCTTCTTGTTGTTGTTTAGCTGCTCAGTTGTGTCCAACTCTTTGTGACCCCACAGACTGCAGCACGCCAGGCTTCCCTTCTCTGTCTCCCAGACTTTGCTCAAACTCATGTCCACTGAGTCAGTGATGCAATCTAACCATCTCATCCTCTGTCAGCCCCTTCTCCTCTTGTCCTCAATCTTTCCCAACATGAGGGTCTTTTCCAGTGTCAGCTCTTCACATCAGGTGGTCAAAGTATTGGAGCTTTAGCATCTGTCTTTCCAATGAATATTCAGGGTTGATTTATTAGTGAAGATCACCAGGCAGATGGCTGTCTAATCATAAGAGATGTAAATGAGGGTTATTACAAATATATTTAATTGTTTTCTGTAGTCAGTGTATCTACTAAGGGCCTTGTCTTTGTAACCCACGTGTATCTGGGGCCCTACCTGGACCCATCACCCTGTGGTGCTATTGAGTGAAAAAAAGTATCACAGGGTTAGGACAAAAAATATAATTGGAAGCACTTTTTCCAGTTTCCTTTGATGAAATTCTAAGATGGAAAAATATCCTTCAGTTCAGCTCAGTTGCTGTGTCGTGTCCAAGTCTTTGCGACCCCATGGACTGCAGCATGCCAGGCTTCCCTGTCTATCACCATCTCCAAGAGCTTGTTCAAAATCACATCCATTGAGTTAGTGATGCCATCCAACCATCTCATCCTCTGTCATCCCCTTCTCTTCCCGCTTTCAATCTTGCCCAACATCAGGGTCTTTTCCAAAGAGTCAGGTCTTTGCATCAGGTGGCCAAAGTACTGGAGCTTCAGCTTCAACATCAGTCCTTCCAATGAATATTCAGGACTGATTTCCTTTAGGATGGACTGGTTGGATCTCCTTGCTGTCCAAGGGACTCTCAAGAGTCTTCTCTAGCACCACAGTTCAAAAGCATCAATTCCTTGGGCGCTCAGCCTTCTTTATGGTCCAACTCTCACATCCATACATGACCACTGGAAAAACCATAACCTTGACTAGACGGACCTTTGCTGACAAAGTAATGTCTCTGCTTTTGAATATGCTGTCTAGGTTGGTCATAGCTTTTCTTCCAAGGAGCACGTGTCTTTTCATTTCATCACTGCAGTCACCATCTGCAGGGATTTTGGAGCCCAGAAAAATAAAGTCTGCCACTGTTTCCATTGTTGCACCATTTATTTGCCATGAAGTGATGGGACCAGATGCCATGACTTAGTTTTCTGAATGTTGAGTTTTAAACCAACTTTTTTTCAGTTTCTTTTGGTGAAATGCTAAGGTAGGAGAATATCCTTAATAAATAGTAAAAGCCCCAAGAGAAAACATTCTCATTATCTCTCTGTCTCCTAATGTAGACACAGGCACACACACACTCCTGTCAGTGACTTCTGAAGTGAATGCTGCTGCTGCTGCTGAGTTGCTTCAGTCATGTCTGGCTCTGTGCCCCAGACGGCAGCCCACCAGGCTCCTTTGGCCCTGGGATTCTCCAGGCAAGAATACTGGACTGGGTTGCCATTTCGCATGCAAGCATGCTAAGTCGCTTCAGTCGTGTCCGACTCTGTGTGACCCTATGGACAGCAACCCACCAGGCTCCTCTGTCCATGGGATTCTCTAGGCAAGAGTACTGGAGTGGGTTGCCATTTTTCCTTCTCCTTCTGAAGTGAATGATTCCTCTCAATTTTTTCCCTCCGACTATTTTTAACACCAACCATGTGCTTGGTCTTCCTCTCTCTCCTTCCCTTTCTTCTTGAGCCCTTTATTATAGAGAATAACCAAGTCTCTCTGGTTCCTTTTGATTCTTCCCCATGACTGCCTGTTTCTCATGTGCTGCAGAGCAAAGGAGAGCCTGGGATCCAATCCAGCAAGTCAGAGTCACCCTCCTTAGAAGAAGAAGTGGGAGAGGCTGTGACTACTCAGACATTAATATTTTGTCAGCTGCTGCACTTCTATATTTTTGGATGGTGTTACATTTTCAATATGAAGTGAGTGGTTTGTTAATATAAAGCAAGTGGTTTTATTAATAGAAGCCACTTTCTTCCTGCAGCCATGAAATAAACTCTGAACTAATATTTTAGACTATCTCTTTGAGCACCCAATGATTAACCCCCTGAGTGCATCCACGTAAGAAGGTCTTGGGAAGAAGTGTGTTTGTGATCAAAGACAGTAGGGCATTGGTGACAGAGAACAAGGTTGAAAAGCTTGGGATTCAATGTGAAAAATGATGACTGAGAGACAATTTTTTTTAAATCAATAAAATCATTAAAGGCATGGAGAATACAAGAATGTTGGCATAGTTCCCCAATTCCTGGATATTAGAGCTAAGCTGAAGCTTAGAACTCAAAAAGGAGGTATAATTCCAAACAGCAATTTTATAGTTGGTCTGCATCATTTAAGGTTTGAACCTCATGAAAAAAGGCTTTTAAATGAAGTCATGAGTATCCATGATCTCATATGAGTTGAACTTTATATACCCTCTCAAAGCTTTCCAATGAAATGCCTAAGAAAAGGCACAAAAAAGACAACACCAGAAGGTAAAGAGAAGACCATATGCTGTGGTCTAGAGGGGAATTTCTACTAGAGAGAATTTCCGTGAACAGAAACACTGATGAATGTGCCCCCTCAACCCAATGATAAAGTTAGAAAAGGACTTTAGCAATGCAGGGAACTTTATTTCTGCTTCAGTTACCGGTTAACATCAGCCAGCAGGTGTAGAGTCTTCTGTTGTCCCCATAACCCTGAGGGCAGGGGAGTCAGTAGGCTCTAGTGTCTGAGGGTAGGCCTCCCAGAACTCCAGCCCCCCCAGTCCCTTACCCTCCACGCCAAATAGGAAGATACGGCTTTTGTGTAGCCAGATCAATTTCAACAGTGTGCCTTTGGGGACGGATCCACATCCAAGACCTGGTTGAGGGGTGTCCAGATGCAGTTTCCGACTCGTGTGTGATAGCCATGCTATCTGCAATTGGAATGGTGTCCACTTGGGCAGACCCAAGGGCTGGGGGTCCCAGACAGCCAGGCTAAAACTGGAAAGTGGGCCATAAAGGGGAAGAATGCCCCCTCCACTACCCCAGCAGGAGATGGAGAGATGCCAGTGCACTGCCCTGTCTGGAAGAAAGGGGTGTCAGCACACTGGGCCCCTGGCACCAGCCTCATTCCTGTCCCCGGATGCCCCTGGGTGTGACTAAAGGGACTCTTGGGCTGCCTCCCCATCAGAGGAGCTCATAACCTTCAAGTTGTGCTGCCTTAGAGGCTGCAGAGCCAGGCCAGCAGCGGCTCTCCCCTTCATGCCTTCAGGGCACCCCTGTTCTGGACTAACCACACAGCTCCAGCCGCCAGGTCTTCAAACCCCGACTGGGTGCTTTTCTGTTTACCAGCTACTTCAATCCCAAAGTTTGAATCTGCAAACATCTTACTCCCAGCCACTTTGCCTTCTTCCTGTGTTGCATGTTTTTTCTTGGTGCTTGTGAGCCCAAGTGGTTCATGTCTCTAAGTGTGAGTGTGTGTATACATGCGTGCAGGCGTGACAGCCTTCGCTGAAGAGTTAGACAGATGCTCAGAGTTCGTTGTCATGTTTACCAATAAATAAAAGCAGTACTTTTTCAAAAAAAAAAAGAAAAGGACTTTAGCTACCTCTTATTCTCTCGCTCTCCATAAATCTGTGATGTCTCTACCAGGAAAACGGGTAGCTGCCCATCTCTGTAAGGGGGCTGTTTTGTGTGCTAAGTGGAATTGTGGAATCTGCCCCATACCTGCCCCATCATTTCTCCTTTTATATACTTTGGAAACTAAAACTCCAAGTGTGCAGCACAGCCAGAAGCAGATGACATGTTTGTCTCCATCCAAGGGCCCTAAACTGAGTAGGGTGGGGTGTAAGTGCACAAGTATTTGCATTCATACTCTCTGAAAGTTCCACTACTTTATTTCTGTGGACCTAATCTGGAAAAGAAAAGTGTGGAAAGTACACTGATTATGTCACTATTATTGCTATCAAGCATTTATAGTTCAAGCATTTATAGATTCTCCAAGCATTTATAGTTACCCTACAAGATGAGTTTCTGAAGATTATATTCCTCTTTGAATAATGTTGATATTAGGACACTGCAAAATTTGTGGAACCTTAACATAAATGCCAACGTGTCAGTATTACTAATGCATATTTTATAATTCTAGGAGTTAAGAACTCATATTTGGTACCTGTAATCCCTGGGGTGCAATTTGAAGAAGAAAAATGGAATCTCGCCATGGGCAATGAAGAAGCGTGCTGCAGAGGTAAATAAATCGAGGTTTTGCAATTTCAGTGGGAAAGGATTCTCCTACAAGTTCAAACCCAAATTTTAGCCACTCCATTAATATATATACTGTATAAAGTTGACTATTTTTGTATAGTAAAAGAGAAGAAGGAAAGGAAACTTTGCCCTAAACTACTGTCTACATTTTTATTTTATTTATTTTTTGTCTATGTTTTTAAAGTAACTTTTTTTTTTGCTTTCAATTTGAAAATTAATATCTGCTTACTGTAGAGGACTTTTCAAATGATAGCACTGTATTACTACAGAAATTTTTTACATAAAAATTTTTTAAAATTTAAAATAATATTATAGCTATATTAATTATAATATGGCAGACATCATTCTAAACACTTGATATGCATTAAGCATTTGGATTTTTAGAAAATATTTATTCTTTGGCTGCACCAGGTGTGTGGTTGCAGCATGTGTGACTTAATTCCCTTACCAAGGACTGAACCCAGGGCCCTTGCATTGGGACCTTGGAGTCTTAGTCACTGGACCACCAGGGAAATCCCAATGATTTGAATTTTAACAACTCCTCAGATAGGTTTTATTAGTCCCATTCATAGATGGGGGAAGTGAGTCATAGAGAAATGTAAGTATTTATGGTCTTTTTTCTTTTATAATTTCCTTTTATTATTTTCTGCTTTTGAGGATCACTAATAGTTCGCCTTTAACTTTTTCAAAAACAGTTAACTCATATTTTTTCTAATCATCAAAATAAGAAACGAAATGACACCGTCATACTTTCTTCTATATGTGAATGAGAAATTGACATTCACTTCCTCTTCTCATCTCCCTTTCTAGTCTTTGTTAAGGTAATTTGATTTAGGTCATACCTGAATGGTCTAGTGGTTTTCCCTACTTTCTTCAATTTAAGTCTGAATTTGGCAATAAGGAGTTCATGATCTGAGCCACAGTCAGCTCCTGGTCTTGTTTTTGCTGACTGTATAGGGCTTCTCCATTGTTGACTGCAAAGAATATAATCAATCTGATTTCGGTGTTGACCATCTGGTGATGTCCATGTGTAGAGTCTTCTCTTGTGTTGTTGGACGAGGGTGTTTGCTATGACCAGTGCATTTTCTTGGCAAAATTCTATTAGTCTTTGCCCTGCTTCATTCCGTATTCCAAGGCCAAATTTGCCTGTTACTCCAGGTGTTTCTTGACTTCCTACTTTTGCATTCCAGTCCCCTATAATTAAAAGGACATCTTTTTTGGGTATTAGTCCTAAAAGGTCTTGTAAGTCTTCATAGAATCGTTCAACTTCAGCTTCTTCAGCATTACTGGTTGGGGCATAGACTTGGTTTACTGTGATATTGAATGATTTGCCTTGGAAACGAACAGAGATCATTCTGTTGTTTTTGAGATTGCATCCAAGTACTCTCTTGTTGACCATAATGGCTACTCCATTTCTTCTGAGGGATTCCTGCCCGCAGGAGTAGATATAAGAAAAGTTATGACCAACCTAGATAGCATATTGAAAAGCAGAGATATTTACTTTGCCAACAAAGGTCCGTCTAGTCAAGGCTATGGTTTTTCCAGTGGTCATGTATGGATGTGAAAGTTGGACTGTGAAGAAAGCTGAGTGCCGAAGAATTGATGCTTTTGAACTGTGGTATTGGAGAAGACTCTTGAGAGTCCCTTGGACTGCAAGGAGATCTGACCAGTCCATTCTGAAGGAGATCAGCCCTGGGATTTCTTTGGAAGGAATGATGCTAAAGCTGAAACTCCAGTACTTTGGCCACCTCATGCGAAGAGTTGACTCATTAGAAAAGACCCTGATGCTGGGAGGGATCGTGTGCAGGAGGAGAAGGGGAGGACAGAGGATGAGATGGATGGATGGCATCACTGACTCGATGGACGTGAGTCTGAGTGAACTCTGGGAGTTGGTGATGGACAGGGAGGCCTGGCGTGCTGCGATTCATGGGGTCGCAAAGAGTCAGACACAACTGAGCGACTGAACTGAACTGAAGGTAATTTGGAATTTAACACAATTGTTTTTATATTATGTATCCTTTTTTCTTCCAGGATTACAAAAATATTCCATTTTGTAGCAAAGTTTACAATTCTTTGGATTTATCTCAAAATGTCTCTAATGCTCTTGCTAATTCTTTTATCATCTTTCTATTTTTCCCTTAAATCTCCATTCACCTCAATCTTAAAGGGTTATTGCTTGCTTCTTACTTTTTAGGAGAATAGGTAAGTAAAATCATTTAGTCCCCCATAGACATGAATTTGTCTCTCGGTTGCCTTTACATCTATCTGAATGAATTTTTAAAATCTGGGTAGGAGAATTTTTCTCCTAAAAACTCTGAAGATGTTACCACATTGTGTTCTGCACTTAGTCTGGCAAAAGTGGAGGGGGCACCAGCCTGGTTGTGGTTCCACTATGTACAACATGTTTGTTTTACTACATGCCTTTTCTGTATCCATACAATTCTAAACTTTTTTTCAGAATATATCTATGTATGCCTCTTTTTTCCAAAGGGAGGCAAGAGCTGATTGCTTTGGGAGGCAATACAGGTTAAGAACTCAAGCTCAGGGCTGGTGCACTGGGATGACCCTGAAAGATGGGATGGGGAGGGAGGTGGGAGGGGGGTTCAGGATGGGGAACACATGTACACCCATGGCCGATTCATGTCAATGTATGGCAAAAACCACCACAATATTGTAAAGTAATTAGACTCCAATTAAAATAAATTAATTAATTTAAAAAAATAAAAAAAGTAAACTAAGAACCATTATAATCCAAAAAAAAAAAAAAAAAAGAACTCAAGCATGGAAATCAAATAACATACATTGAATCTCAACTCTGCTCTTAGAGTTGAGACCTTTGTCAACTGACCTTCTCTAGTCTCCGTTTCCTCCACATAAAGTGGAATGATGATAGCATTTCACTACTTAGGTTTGTTGCTGGGATTCATTGAAATCATGGAGGTGAAATAGCACGGTACCTGACCCATAGCAAGTGGTATTATTATTGTTATTAGGCTTGTCGGGAACGTGGTTCACCCTTCCAATCTTTACACTAACACAAGTTAAAGCAGACTGATATGATCATAGATATTATTTCTCATGAAAATTTCCCAATAATTCCAAGAATAGAGGCAGTCACCAGCTAGAAGCAGAGCATTGTTTTCCTGGAGGAGGCTGAAACCATCAGAAGCTTGCAGAAGTTGGCCAAAATGTCTCCTTTTTCACACATTAGTTTTTGGTTTGGGTTTTGGGTTACTCAGAGCATTTTGAGTAATGTATGTGGAAATCTTATTCATAAGAGGAGCCATTATTCTCCTCCACTCCCTGCTTCATGCATACATGGTTTGTGGCAGTTAGAGCTGCTGATAATGTAGGAAAAATAGAATAAATAGGAGGTAGAGTATAATAGTCTGGAGGTATATGTATGTAGGAATATCATACGTATACAATGGTATTCCTACAATAGACGGATGTATTCTCAGTTTTCTAGTTGGTGGAGACCTTGGTTTTTCTAATAGGGAAAGAAAGTGGTAAGAAGCTAAGCAAAACCTCCTCTTTTCTGCAAAAGTGAAGGACGTGGGCTCTGAGGCAGGAAATGAGAGATATGGGCCTCTCTGTATTGCTGTCTTTTTGATCACTTGTTCCAGGCAAAGACAGCCGGTGAGCTGTGAGGAAACTCATGAAGTCCTGTATAGAAGAACTGAGAGGAACTGAGGCCTCTCCCCAACAACCAGCACTGATTTGATAGCCACATGAGTGAACTACTTTTGAAGTAAATTCTCCAGCTCCAGTCTAGTCGAGTCCAGGCTTCTCCAGATAACTGTAGCCCCAACTGACATCTTGACCACTTATGAGAGACCCCCAGTCAGACCCTTACAGCTGATTCACTCTCAAATTCTTGACCCAAAGAATCTGTGAGAAACAATAAGTATTTATTTTTTAATTTTTAGTTAAATTTGTATTGGGATAAAATTAATAATACATACAATTTACTATTCACCATTTTAAAGGATAAAATCCAGTAGTTTTTAGTATATTAATGATGTGCACCTTTCACCACTACCTAATTCTGTAATCCTTCCATCACTCCTAAAATGAATCATTTACCCTAAAATAAATCCTGTGCCTCCTGATTATTCCTGACTGCCATCCCCTGAACGTCACTAATCCACTTTCTGTGTTTATGGATTTGTCTATTCTGGACATTTCACACAAATGGAATCAGACAATACTTGGGGTGATTTATTATGCAGGAATAGATAACAGCTACTGTTCTTTCAGTGCATAGAACAACTGACATGGAACAGATTCTTTTCAATCTAATTTCATTGGTTTTGTACTTAAAAACCAGTGACAGTCCCTTCACGATTCTGAATAGATTGACATTCAGTCTTGTTAAATTTTTTTCCAGCTTTTTGTTTGTTATTTTATAAGAACATTTGTTAAAGTATAAGAAAAGCCGTGAGTGAGGCCACGTATTAGTTATCTATTGCTACATGACAAATTACCACAAACGTGGCAGCTTAAAACCATGCACATGTATTATCTCACAGCTTCTGTGAGTCAGAACTTGACTGAGATGTGTCTTCTGTTCATGGTCTCACCAGGCTACAGTCAAGGCATCATCTGGGGGGGCTTGTTTAGGGAAGAATCTGCCCAAGTTCACTCAGATTTGGGGCAGAATTAATTTCTTTGCAGTTGTAGGATGAAGGGTTCCAGCTTCTTGTCAGCTACTGCCTGGAGGGTGCCCACACTTCCAAATGGCCGCCCTCAATGGGTCATGGGCTTCCCCACCATGACCACTTACTTCTCCAAGCAAGCAGGCAGAAACTCTAGAACGAGTGTGCCAGCCAGATGCAGCCTCATAAAATGTGACCGAGTCAGGGAACCGCCATCCCACCCCTTTGCCATATTCCACGGGTTAGAAGCAGGCCACAGGTCCTACCCACACTCGGTGGGAGAGGACTACCCAGACATGTGAGCACCAAGAGACAGTGATCATGGGAGGGAAGCCGACATCTCCAGAGTCTGCCACAGATTGCAGACTGAATACCATTTTCAACAGGATGTGGAGGAAAATCTTGTACAGAGTCAAACTCTTTTTTCATTTTACCTTGTTTCTAAAAGGCTAGAATTCATTGGATGGTACTTTTACTGTCTACTTTTACTCTCATGTTTTATCAGTTTTGATACAGCACTGTCTAACTTTCTTTCCACACACACACACAAAAAAAAAAGATTTTATTTTCTGAACCTTGCCTCAGCTCAAAAATGGAAAAACGAACTGCAATCTAGAGCTAGCTTTAATGGCTCTGATGTCTCCATAGAGTCACTCTCCTGAAAACTTTATGAGACGATGTAGCATAATGCTTATGAATGTGGGTTCTGGAGTTAGGAAAACTTGGGTTGCTATGTCACCTAAGACAAGGGACTCAATTTCTTTATCTTCAGTTCAGTTCAGTTCAGTCGCTCGGTTGTGTCCGACTCTTTGTGACCCCATGAATTGCAGCACGCCAGGCCTCCCTGTCCATCACCAACTCCCGGAGTTCACTCAGACTCACATACATCGAGTCGGTGATGCCATCCAGCCATCTCATCCTCTGTCGTCCCCTTCTCCTCCTGCCCCCAATCCCTCCCAGCATCAGGGTCTTTTCCAATGAGTCAACTCTTCGCATGATGTGGCCAAAGTACTGGAATATCAGCTTCAGCATCATTCCCTCCAAAGAACACCCAGGGCTGATCTCCTTCAGAATGGACTGGTTGGATCTCCTTGCAGTCCAAGGGACTCCCAAGAGTCTTTTCCAAACCACAGTTCAAAAGCATTAATTCTTCGGCGCTCAGCTTTCTTCACAGTCCAACTCTCTTCATGTTAGCATAGGCATAATAATAATAGCTACATTGTGGGGTTATGAGTATTCAAGAACAGAATGCGTAGCAAGTGTTTAACACACTGCTTTATGTATTATAAGCACTCTTGATGCAAACTTATAATGACAATAATGACAATAATAATAAGTATTATTGATCCAAAGGAGAGTTTAAAGAAGGAGGAAGCAATGAACAGTATGGTGTAGAGGCCAGGTATGACAAGGACTGAAGGATGCCCAAGAGACGCAGCAACTGGAAGGTCACTGATGGTCACGGTAGAGCTGTACCAGTGAATGGGGGTGTGACCGTAACTGTAATGCATAGGATGTGCAGAGAATGGGAAGTTAAGATGGAAAAGCAGATGAGAAGGGCAGGAGGAGTTGTGAAGGAGGGACCATGAGGCCATATCCATGATATGCCCTTTGCCTCTGTGTGCAGTGGGTGACAGAGTTCACCTCACAAGGCAAGAATATCCAGCAAGTCCCCACACCTGTGCAGGAGGTTTGACTTTTCCTCTTTAGGTTAATATATTTCTAACCCTTTCTTATAAAAAAAATTTTAAAATCCAAACTTCTATTTCTGGCTTCTCTGTAGTTTGCTAAATTACAACTTTAAATATTTAAAGGTTTCCCGCATACACAACAAGCTGATGCAATAAATGCAAAAAAAGAAACTGATCTGTAAGAGGCAGGGGAGATTAGCAGAGGTTACAAATTCCCAGCTGGCATGAAAATGAATGGTGGAGACTTTGAACGTTTGAGGGAAATCGAATGCAAGCCAAGGATGGTAGATTTAGAGATTTTAATATTGCACACTCAGTTGCAAACCCATTTGGCATGTGACCAGCTATTAGTATGGGTAAAATGGAGGCGCTGATGTTTATATTCTTTTCTGAGCTAGTTAGAGGATTTATCTATGTGGTAATAAGCTCTCCAAGCTGGAACAGTGGGGAAGATGCTTGAGTTTGTCATTTATTATTATTCCACCTAGCATTGTATTTTGTGCCAGCAGTCACACTTTACCCAAGAGCTTTCTGAAAATTTCAGTTCATCAGCCAGAGGGAAGAATAGTTCTTCAGTGATAAGGGCCATGAGCTGAATGCTGTGCCTTTACCTTAAGGGATGCTGGAAATATTATATGATGCAGTACCGGACATTTATAGAGCTAAAGAGTCGCCTTAGTTCTCCCCGTGGGGGGAACTTATGGAAGCTTTAGCAAGCTGTTACTGTGAGGCAGTAGGAAAGGCTCTGAACTGGAGTCCCAGAGCCCAGTATCAAATCCTAGATCCATTGCTTACTGTGTAAACTAGGTCACTTCATACCCTAAGCCCATTTCTTCTTCTGTGAAATCAGGCAGTTAAATCAATCTCATGAACAGTTGTACAGATGAATGAGATTTTGTGTGTCGGGCACGTTGAAGTTTCAATAGATTCCACCTGAATTTGGATTTATAGCACATCTCTACTTTCTATTCAGTAAATTGAATTCTTTCTGTGAATATAACCTGAGTAACAACTTCTAAGATCCATACCCCAAATATGAAGTAATGAGTTCCCTGTTCAGTTTCTGCTGCTGCTGTGTGGCAGAACATGCATGGGGCAGTGTGGTGAAGTGATGTAATTTTGCTGCCCAGGAAGGCACGACTCCTGGCTGCACCTCTAAAAAAATCCCCCTGGGTGACCTTGAAAATGATATTGACTCTCTAAGCCTACTTTCTGGTTTGTAAATTGCACCACAGGGCAGTTGCTGGTGTGGAACAAATACATTCTGAGTTTTCTTCTGTCTTGAATATTCCCAGTGTAGATAAGAAAGTTCTTTCTATAGTGGGCTACTGAGTCATACTTTTGCGCATAGTAATTCATTAAGAAGCATTATTGCCAGGAACTCTAAATTATTCCCATGGAAGAATATAGCAGCTTAGGAAATACAATGACAATAAATGAATTTGTTAACTAAAATGCAATACAGTCCTATGAAGAAGACAATTTGTTTTTTATTATCATTTAAACATATTAATGGCATCCTACTCCAGTATTCTTGCCTAGAGAATCCTATGGACGGAGGAGCCTGGTGGGCTGCTGTCTATGGGGTCGCGCAGAGTCGGACACGACTGAAGCAACTTAGCAGCAGCAGCAACCAAATTAAAAAAGGCCATTATCATTCAGTTCCTGAATTCTGTTGCATGAACATTTGTTGATTTAACAAGTAAATAGATGCTTGCCTTCTATATCAGCCATCTATGCGATTGTGTCAAACAGGAGCATGGGCTGTTTGGATGTTAGGGGATGTAGGAGGGGCTGTGTTCTGAGCACTTGCCTTTCTGTGATGCTGCTTGGTACTGTGGTCCTAAAATACACCTTTGCCTGCAAGGATCCTGCAGGCTAATTTCAGCAGCTGGGAGTGTGCCCAGGCTGTCATGGGCTTTAAGGTATGCTGCCGCAGGGAGTCACCAGCAGGCATCTGTCTCCAGATCTAGGGGAGCTTGGAGTGATGTGACCCCAGCCCCAGTACGGAGCCTAATGGAAAGCAATAAGTCATAGCTGCGCATCCAAATATTTTTGTTAGAATAAATATAGGACTTGTTTAAATGTTGTGTACACACACAGGAAAAGAGTTACCTTGATCACATAAGAATCAATGCTGACCTTGTTGAGGACCAATTACTGATGCAGACTAGCAGGGAAATTACGCCTATGCTTTGAGGTGCTTGGGGTCCCTATCATGCGGTCTTCCTCTAAGCCGCCGATCTCAGACCCAGTTTCAAGTCCTACTGCTACTTATTAGCAGTGCGGCTTTGGGAAGGTATTCTTTTCTATAACAAGAGGCTAAAAATTGTACCCATCTCACACATGGTGAATATGAGAATTAAATGAGATAATGCATATTATATGCTTTGTAAAGGGCTTTTCACCTAGTAAACCCTGATGCTGCTGCTGCTGCTAAGTCACTTCAGTCATGTCCGACTCTGTGCGACCCCATAGACGGCAGCCCACCAGGCGCCCCTGTCCCTGGGATCCTCCAGGTAAGAACACTGGAGTGGGTTGCCCTTTCCTTCTCCAATGCATGAAAGGGAAAAGTGAAAGTGAAGTCGCTCAGTCGTGTCCGCCCCTCAGCAACCCTGTGGACTCCAGCCTTCCAGGCTCCTCCGTCCATGGGATTTTCCAGGCAAGAGTACTGGAGTGGGGTGCCATTGCCTTCTCTGAGTAAACCCTGAATTGTTATAATTATTCATGATTATTTTGTTACTGTTATGATAATAAAATTTGGGGGCTCAGAGAGAGCTTCCCAAGGTCAGACAGCTAACAGCTAACTGGTCAGGCCAAGCTGAGCACTCAAGTGTGTCTGCGTGTGGTTCTACCACACTTGGTGCAAAGGAGAGATGAGTGTGGGGACGCCGAGATCACCAACAGCAGAGGCAGAACTGACGGACTAACACTACTGTGGAGCAGTCAATCCTGGGCAGAACCTTGTCCATCAGGAACAGAAGGAAGTGAGAATCAGTCACATGTATAATACAGCAGCGGAGAAGGCAATGGCACTCCACTCCAGTACTCTTGCCTGGAAAATCCCACAGATGGAGGAGCCTGGAAGGCTGCAGTCCACGGGGTCGCTGAGGGTCGGACACGACTGAGCGACTTCACTTTCACTTTTCCCTTTCATGCATTGGAGAAGGAGGTGGCAACCCACTCCAGTATTCTTGCCTGGAGAATCCCAGGGACCGGGGAGCCTGGTGGGCTGTCATCTGTGGGGTCACACAGAGTTGGACACGACTAAAGTGACTTAGCAGCAGCAGCATAATACAGCAGTCCTTCCCACCTTTCTTCCCACAGGTTATAGAAAGACTAAACCTGGGCCTCAGTGGCACTCCTGAAACCAGACGAACCTCATCAGGCCTAGTTGTGAACTGGGGTTAAAACTGAAAAAAAAAAATACACACCACGCAGTGCACTGAGTACAGCTCCTTTATTTTGTGTAACTTCCCTCTTGTCTTCCTCTGTGCTGCTGTCAGACTGCTCTTTGACACGGCATACTCTGGTAGGCAACCTCCTTTCAAATCTCAAATTCAGACTGGGGTACAAATGTCTCTGGTTTTCCTCCTCCCAAACATTCTGGAGGTTTTTTTTTTTCTTCATGCCCTTAAGGTGCCAATGTGAAGCAAAGCTGGGCAGGGGAAGTCAGGGCTTTAGCATCTGACCTCTCGCTGATGTTTTCTTCTTCTATTTTCTGTTCCCGTCTTATAGGAACTTTCCTTAGATTACCTCTGAGTCCACTCTAACCATGGTGTAGAGAAAAAAAAACTATGCATTATCAGACATATAAGCATCATTTCTTAATTCAAAGGGAGATTTTAGAATTTATAATTTTTTTTTCTCTGCAACATTTGGCTTTCAAGTCTTTCTGGCTATTAAATTTTTAAAAAGACATTTGATGATGTGGTACTGACCTTCTCCTTTCCTAGGACAGTGACTCTTGGCCTATCTTTAGGGGGAAAAAATAACACCTTAATTACTCAGAAGTTACTAAAGAAATGATCAGATACTTACAATACATTATCCAAAAGACACTGGTTAAGATCCATAGTTATGCCATTAGGGTGGATCTTTCATTCATTCATTTGGGAATATTTAGAGAGAGCCAACAGAGGCCAGGCATCAATGATGGCAATAAACCACTTTCTCACTTTTCAAAGTCCAGACAATAGCATTGAGGTCAACCACAAATATAATCAATTTTCATAGAACCTTGGAGAAGCCTTGGAGAAAATGAGTTGGTGTTTTTCTGGACTATCTCTAATGAGAATAAAGACGCTTGCTTTTTGAGGAACCATTGCATCATGCCCTCTGTTCAGAGGTGCTATTTCCCAACCCTGGCTGCATTTTGTATTGGTTATTTATTTTTGTGTAATAATTTACCCCAAACTTAGCAGATTAAAACAGCAGGTACTGAATATTTCACCTTGGGTCAGGCATTTGGGAGCAGCTTAGTCAGGTGCCATTGGGCCAAGGTATCTCATACATTTGCCATCAAGCTGTCAGCCATGGCTGCAGTCACCTACAAGGCTTGGCTGTGGCTGAAAACCTGCTTCCAGATTCACTCAGATGGTTCTTGTCAGGCCTCAGAAGATCTGCTTCCAAGTTCACTCATGTGGCCCCCTCTGCCAGCCAGGCAACCTTATCACGTGGCAGGTGACTCCCCCAGAGTGAGAGCAAAAGAGAGTGTCCAAGACGGAAACCACAGTCTTTTATAACCAATATCATAACTGACATCCCAGAACTTCTGAAGTATTCTGTTTGTTAGGAGCAAGTTAATAGATCCAGCCCATATTCTAGGGGGAGGAAGATACCCCAGTGTGTGAGTATCAGTAAGTAGGGATTATTGGGCACCATTTTGGACAGACTGTCTGGCGTAATTTTTTTTTTTTTTACCTGCTATGAATGTGTTTTAGGTTACAGATCACAGTATAGATTTCTATAATTTTCCCTAATTCTTTGGCATAAATGATCACAGGCATTTAATGAACTGTTTACTACATTATGCTGCTGCTGCTAAGTCACTTCAGTCGTGTCCGACTCTGTGTGACCCCAAAGACGGCAGCCCACCAGGCCCTGTCATCCCTGGGATTCTCCAGGCAAGAACACTGGAGTGGGTACTACATTATGCGTTAGTCTCAAATTAGTTCAGGCAATCCAGGCGATCCATGATGCTGATTGCCTGCAGAACCAGTAGAAAAGACACTTTCTTCTAAGGTGCCTTCTTATTTTTGTTTGTTTAAAAATATTTATTCAAGATAAATGCAGATTTTGGTCATTCTAGGTAAACTGTTAAAATTGCATGTTTTTCCATTCATTACTTTTCTTTTTTTGTAAGGTGTCTTCTTATAAACTTCGCTGGTGGCTCAGATGGTAAAAGTGTCTGTTTGCAATGCAGGAGACTCAGGTTCCATCCCTGGGTCAGGAAGATCTTCTGGAGAAGGAAATGGCAACCCACTCCTGTACTCTTGCCTGGAAAATTCCATGGATGGAGGAACCTCGTAGGCTACAGTCCCTGGGGTCACAAACAGTCACTCACTTACTTCTTATAAGCACTTGCTCTTTGCTATTGAGAGAGCATTTTGGGATACAGTTATACAATCTCAGATGAACAGTTAATGGGATGAATTAGAAATACAGGGAGTGTTTCCAATGATGATTCATGTACTGACATTTTAGGAGCTGTTTTAACCACAAATGCACTTGAACTTATCACAGAATTAAGAATCAAGAAACCTGGATTTGAACTCCAAACTTGCCTCTAGCTCTTGACGTGGGGTAAGTTACTTTACCTCTCAGAGGGTCTCTTTTCTTTATCTGGAAAATGAAAGCTTGGGCTAAATGGTCTCTAAGGGCTCTTGCAGCTCTACCAGACTGTGCCTCTTCAGCATGGTTTTTCTTCTTCAGGAGGTTTATGTGGAACCAGGGATGCTGTCTTGCTGCTGGTTGTGTTATTTGTTGGAACTGGAGAGATTGTTATCACTTGGCAATTTTCTATTTTCACTTTCTATAAACTACTAAGACATACTCCCGCCAATCTTGTATGGGAAAACATTGAACATTTATTGAAATCTTACCATGTACCAGGCACTTTGCTAAGCACTCGATAGGCATTCTTACAACAATCCTATGAAGTAGATATCTTTTGTTCCATAGTTGATGTAAGAAGAAACTGAGACTTAGAGAATAATTTGTCAAGATCACAAGCTAATTATGACAGGAGCCAGAATTCTCTTTTTTTCATATTTTAGTTTTTTTTTAAAAATTGAAGTATAATTGACTTAAAAGATTAGTTTCACATGTACAACGTAATGATTCAATATTTTTATACAGTGGGGAATGATCACCATGATAAATCTAGTTATCATCTGTCACCATACTAAGTTCTTACGATATTATTGACTTATTTTCTATGTTATTCATTACAGCCCCATGACTTACTTATTTTATAACTGGGTTTTTATAACTTATTTTATAACTGGACCTCTTAACCCTCTTCACCAGTTTTGCCAGTTCCGCCTCTCTTTTCCTCTCTGCTAACCACTATTTTGTTCTCTGTGTCTATGAGTCTGTTACTGTTTGTTCATTTGTTTTGTTTTTCAGATTCCTCGTATCAATGATATCAAATGGTGTGTGTTTTTATCTCACTTATTACCATTTAGCATAATACCCTGTAGGTCCAACCATGTAGTTGCAAATGTCAAGATTTCAATTCTTTTTTATGTGCGTATAGACAGTACCATATCTTCTTTACTCATTTATCTATTGATAGATGCAAGTTGCTTCCATTCCGTGGCTAAATAGTGCTGCAATTAACACTAGGGTGCATATAGCTTTTTGAAGTAGTGTTTTTGTTTTCTTTGGGTAAATACCCAGAAGTTGAAGTGCTGGATTGTATGATTCTATGTTTTCTTTTGGTGATGGATCGCCATTCTGTTTTCCACAGTGGCTGTTATCCATTGACATTCCCATTGATAGCAGAAGATGGTTCTATTTTCTCTATATACTTTCGAACATCTATTATTTCTTGTTTTTTGGATGACAGTCATTCTGGCAGATGTGAGGGGAAATCTCATTAGTGGTTTTGATGTGCATTTTCCTGATGATTAGTGATGTTGAGCATCTTTACATGCGCCTGTTGGTGGGGCAAGAATTCTAAGGGTCAATCTGGCTGGCTAAAGCCAGGCCCTTGACCTCTAAGTTATCTCTTCTGTGCACCAGTTCCTTGGGTAATGCCTATCAGTCAAGGATCTGGGATCCTGAGCAATGAAGCTAATCAAAGTGCTCTGGCCAGTGCAATAGCTTAGAAATGCTAAGCACCCCATGGGAATGAGCAGTATTCTTCCAGAATAAGCTTTTCATGTAAGGTTCAGACTTTGAGGAAGGTGAGTCTTATGAGCACATATCATTTTCTGACAAGACCCCTAAATGTGTGTTGCTGAGGAGAGATGGAAATAAAGTGTGTGCTTTTTTTTTTCCCTACTGTGATTTCTTATTCTTCATGAATGTACTTTTATTTGAAAATATCTCCTCTATGTTTGGCTAGTAAGAGAGTTACAAAGTGGAAATGCCTCTCTTGACCCCTTTGGCCCTCTTGGAGACATAACCTTGTTGCCAGAAGGTCTTTCAAGGTAGACAGGATGGGACTTCCCTGATGGTCCAGTGGTCAAGGATCTGCCTTGCACTACAGGGGATGTGGGTTGGGTCCCTGGTTGGGGAACTAAGATTCCGCATACTGTGGAGCAACTAAGCCTGTGCACCCCTACTACTGAGTCCACCTGCTCAGAGACCACGTGGCACAGCTAGAGAGCTCACAGCTACTACAGCTGCAGAGCCTGTGCACTCCAGAGCCTGTACGCCACAACTGGAGAGCCCACACACCACAGCTACTGAGTCTGTGCTTGCCACAACTAGTCTGCACTCTGCAGTGAAAGATTCCACGTTCCACAACTAAGACTCTAGGCAGCCAAATAAAAATAAGAAAAGCAGACAGGACTCTGAGGCAGTTTTTTTGTTTGTTATTTTGTTCTGTTTGGGGTGTGTGTGTGTGTGTGTGTGGGCTCCTTTAGGCTGTTAGTCACACACTAAAGCTTAGAATTGAGTTCAACCCACAGCACATTGTAGAACAGTTTGTAGGAACTTTCACAGGGAGCCCCCTAGCAAAGGCTGTCCCTGGCCCCTGGCTCTTCTTAGCTCATGCTGATGTTGCAACTCAAGCTAGTTTCTGCTATGGGCTGAGAAGGAAGGGCATCAATTCAGCAGCTCTTGTTTCTAATGGGCTGTTTTGGGAGGGGCCTTTTGGAGTTGGAAGAAATGCTATTTTCTGTAGCCATTTATTTGGCTGTTGCAATAAGGAAAATTTCCACTGACGTGAAGAATCTATTGTAAAGATTTTACTAGATGGGAATGGCTGCACCAGAATGATGAAAACCGCAAAGCAGCATGTATAATCGCTAACATTTCTGGAGAATTTTGCAGGAGCTTTGCACATTATTTAAATCCTTTCACCAACCTTGAGTGATAGATATTATCTCCATCATAGAGATGATATGTAGAGAGTCTAAGAGATTGTTCAAAGTAGAAATTCCTGTAACTAGGAAAGCTAAACTAGAACCCATATCTCTCAAAATCCAAAACCTGCGTTTTAGCCTACTATGCAAATTACCTGCTTATAAGTTTGAACTTTTTATATTGATTACATGTTGAAATATTTGGGATGCATTGGGTTAAAGTATATTATTAAAATTGATTTTACCTGTTTCTGTTATTTTTTTTAAGAAGGCTACTAGAAACTTTAAAATGATGTAAGCCACTCCCATTATGTTTCTATTGGACAGTGTGAGACTACAGATGTTTCATATCCCCAGGAGATGCAACTGGGAAAGTTGATTGGCTTCCGAGCTTGGAAGGCCTTGAGGAACAATTTATGAATTACCCATAGTGTGCCAATATTGCCTACAGCTTATAAGAATATATTAATAATGTCTTCGCTCAAGGTTCACGGCTTTTGTATTGCCTGGTAAGGGTAACTTTTAACATTACCACATCCAGGGACTTCCCTGATGGTCCAGTTTTTAAGAACCCATCTTCCAATGCAGAGGATGTGGGTTTGATTCCTGGTTGGGAAACTAAGGCCCCACATGCAGCGGGGCAACAAAGCCCATGCCACAACCAGAGGGTAGCCTGTGCATGTCAACGAAGACCTTGCATGCCACGACTGAGGCTCGACATAGCCAAATATTTTTTTAAAGGTCAATATCCACAATTGTTTGAGCAGTCACCTTTCCCAATTCTTTGCTTATTGTGTTTTACGAAGTAGTTAAATAGTTGGAAAAAGCTATCAGGAACAAAGGTAAGGAAGCAAGAGGCACAGTTCTGCAAGGGGATTAGGAGACAACTGCATTGCTTCCATCTAAAAGTGATGAAAACCAAGGCGCTGAGCCATTAATCCAGGGTGCACTCTTTAGCAGGCCTTTGGCAAGAAGCATAACACTTACTTAAGTGGGTCACAGCCTGACTGTTAATTTCCATTCATGGAATTTGCTTCATTTTCTGGTGTCTCAGTTAGCTCCAAGGTGATGCTTTAAATAGTTGTGAAGGCATCACGGAGGTAGTCAGAGCTTCTAGAGTAGTCATCATTAACTTCTTTTTGTCAGTATTTCTTCACCTTCTGATGAGTCTTCAGCAGAATCTGGGCTCTTCTCCTGGAATCCAACCAGCAAGCTCTTATCAGAATTGTCCAGCCACTCCTGAATACCACTGCCAATGAGCTGGGAAGAATTGTGCAGGGGGAAATGCCAGCCTTGCTGAGTCAAGCAACTTTTTCAACCCAAAGCTGACTGGTAATTGTGGTGGGATTCATGAGACTGTATTAGGTTCACTCAGCCCAGACCCAGGTCCACGTAGAGAAGAGCCGGCAGTCAGGCTATGCAGGCAGCAGGTATGGTACTAGCCCTCTGAATTCTGGGGTTCCTTTGGTGTGATTAGATTGTGAATGAAAAAGAGAATAAGAGCTGAGGGTTGATAAAGCCTGTGCTACCCACAGGCTTATGCTTTCGATTCAGGTATAGTCTGGATGAAGATGAGGGGTCCAGTTTAAATAGTCCCCAAAGTAACTCTCATTTGAAAGTTCAGTTGAAGCAGGGCTTTGTAGACAAATGAGTTGAAGTTGAGCCATGACCCTTCAAGTTAACGGCTGCGTGATTTTGGCCAAATCACTTTTATCCTTCTGAGCTTCAGTTTCCTCATCTGTAAAATGGGCATATACACATTCCCTTCTGGGGTTGATGTCAGAGTTAATTGACACGTGCCTGTGGCCTCCAGCACGAGTAATGCAACAAGTCATGCTAACTTTCCCCCTTCAATGTGTTTTATTATTAAAGCGTATAATATATGCTTTAGTATAAATAAATACCTTTCTTGTGAAATCGAATTCCAACCTTTGGAATTGATCATGCTTAGTCTAGAATTTTTTTAACTACTTGACTTTGGAAATTGTCCAATTTTGATGATGCTGATGATGATGACGGATACTTATCTTTTTTTTTTTTTTTGACCATACTGCTCAGCCTGTGGAATCTTAGTTCCCCAACCAGGGATTGAACCTGGACCATGGCAGTGAAATTGTCCAGTCCTAACCACTGGACCACCAGGGAATTCCTTAATGAAAGCATATCATTTATTCAGCACCTAACCTGTGTTATGGCAATGCCATGGACAGAGGAGCCTAGTGGGCTACAGTCCATTGGGTCTCAAAGAGTCAGACATGACCGAAGTCTGTATTAAGTGCTTTTTATATGTTATCTCATATAATCATCTTAACCCCATGAGGCAGGTACTATTATCAACATTTATAGATGAGGAATGAGGTTAAGAGAGAATAAGTGATTTATTCAAGATTATAAAATTAGGTACAGAACACCTGGGATTTAAACCCAGGCGTGTCTCCAACACTATCATGCTTAACCACTACGTTACGTTGTATCCATTCTATCTGTTAGTTCACCTTATTTTTCCTCAAACCAAAAGATTTTCTGTGCCCATAAAAGTTATCAAAATGTGCTTGAAAAAGGAACCATTCCCAACTTTAAATATCTTTTATAGTTTGAACTTACTTGATATCATATTGAAACTAAAATTGTAATTGAAAGACAATCAGGAAATCATTTTGATGAAAGAAAATTGAATTTCTTATTATACAGGGAAATTAAGCGAATAAATGTAATTCCGTGGAGAAAAGAAAATAAATTATCTTCAAACCAAAGTCTAAAAGAACCAATTATAGAGCTATATGCAATTTATAAATAATTGCAGTACTTAAGATTTATGAAAATGTTCAAAAATTTATAGACATAGAAGATTGTGTTCTTTTAAACTCCAAATGTTACTTTTGTATGAGTGCAAAAATTATATAATACTCACTTGCTATCATATTAAAGGATATGAGAATGTTAAATAAATATGAGAAAATTGAGAATATGAAAAAAATTGAGAAATTAAAGTAAACAATTCTATTTCTGAGGCCAAAGAAATATTTCATATAACTAAAGGGATAAACCACTGAGCATTTTTCATGGTGGGGTTGGGGAGGAAATTCTATCTGTTGAGTTGACACCATTCAAGGCTGTTATTTGCTATTGCCAAGAGAGTTTTATTTTTTATTAGAATTCTTTTTCTTCGGTTTTTCCCCAAAGAACAAATGTCATTCTAAGGCCAATATTGTCAAATGCATTTATTGCTTGGATTTACTTTTCTAAAATTTGCCCTCTCTCTCTCTCTTTTTTTTTTTTAATATTTATTTATTTGGCTGCACTGGGTCTTAGTTGCAGCACACAGGATCTAGGATCTTTGATCTTTGTTGCAGCATGTGGGATCTAGTTCCCTGACCAGGGACTGAACCCAGGCCCTCTGTATTGGGAGCACAGAGTCTTAGCCACTGGATCACCAGAGAAGTCCCTGCCCTCTCTTTCTTGAATAAAGGTACATCTCTCTCTAGGATACTAAAAGCTCTAATTTTTTTTTTTAATTGAAGTATACTTGATTTATATTCTTGTGTTAGTTTCTGGAATATAGAAAAATGATTCAGTTATATATATATATATATATACATATTGTTTTTCATATGGTTTAATAAGTTAATAAATTACAGAATATTAATGATAAATTACAGGATATTAAATGTAGTTCCCTGTGCTATACAGTAGGACCTTGTTGTTTATTTTACATATGATAGTCTGTTCCTGCTAATCCCAAACTCCTAATTTATCCCTACCCCCTTTTCCCTTTGTTAACCATAAGCTTGTTTTCTATGTCTGCTAGTCTATTTTTGTTTCATAAATAAGTTATTTTTGTTAAATTTTAGATCCTACATATAAGTGATATCATATGGTATTTGTCTTTCTCTGACTTATTTGCTTAGTATGATAATCTTTAGGTCTATACATGTTGGTGTTAATGGAATTATTTCATTCTTTTTTATACTAAAAGCCCTAATTTTACTAATGATGAGATTATTCAGAATAAGTATAGCATGTTTGAACAACTGGCTTATCAATATAATTCACATTAACTACCTCAGAGGAAAACTTGTAAATCTCATGTTGCTATAATATATAGCATCTTCTCTGTTACATTTGATAAAGGCTATTTTTAAAGAAAAAGAGGAACCATTTACCATTTTGACTTTATTCATCTCGTTATTCTACTGAAATGTCCCAATGACCTGGACGTTACTTACTTCATGACTTTGCTTGTATCTCCAAGAACCGATGAGCATGCTTCCTTCTTGAAATGCTGTCTTCATTTGGCTTGAGACATCACTTTGTCCTAGTTCTCCTATTCCACTGATCATTCAAGTCCTCTTTATCTTCTGACTCCTAAGTGTTGAGCCCTAAAAACCTTTCATTTTCTTTCTCTTTATTTATTCCCTCTGTAATACCATCCCCAGGCTCTTAGCTTTGAAAGCATCTATATGTCAGTGATTCCCAAATGTGCATTTCTAGCCCTCTTTTCTAAAGAGGACTCATGATCAACCATCTACTCAAACCTACACTTAAATATTAGTCAGGATCTCAAACTTAACCTGTCCTGAATCAAACTCCCAATTCTCCACTGCCATGCCCCATCTCTCCACTGACAATCCTCTTTGTACCATTTTCTACATCTCAAAAGATGTTAGCTCTGCCTTTCTAGTTGCCCAGCCAAAACTACATTTTCTGTCTTCCTCTGACACTCTACATTCATCAGTAAATCCTATTGGTTTTACCTCCAATATGTGCTTAGTTGCTCAGTGTCCGACTCTTTGCAACCCCATGGACTGTAGCCTGCCAGGCTCCTCTGTCCATGGGGATTCTCCAGGCAAGAATACTGGGGTGGGTTGCCATGCCCTCCTCCAGGGGATCTTCCCAACCCAGGGATCGAACCCAGGTCTCCTGCATTGCAGGCAGATTCTTTACCAGCTGAGCTACCAGGGAATCCTAAATGTATTTTTGTTCTTTGTTTTCAAAGAGCACTTCAATCTACAGAATTCTTAAGGAAAAACAAAGCATCACATACACACAAAACAGATATACTCACTGTCTGTGTCCTCACGCACAACTGGCTGTATCATTGCAATTAGTTAAAACTGCTAAATTAAACATTTTAATGAAACTGATTTAGTAATTTTGCCTCCGATATTCTATTTATCAAAAATCTGAGCTCTTTTCACCACTTCCATTGCTCTTTACCTGGTCTAGGCTTCTACTGTAATTTAATCCCTCACCTGAATTATTTCAAAAACTCCTAGTTGGACTCTTTTCTTCCTCCCGCACTACACTCTGTTCTCCACTTAGAGGTGAGAATAATCTATTTAAATTGCAGGTAAAATCAAGTTACTCTTTCGCTCAAAACTTTTAAAGGCTCCTCATCTCATTCACAGTAAAATCCAAAGACAATATGACCTGCCCTATATAACCTTTTTGGGCTATAACCTTTTTGCCTCTTAGTATGTTCATTGGGTTCGCAAGGCAAAAATACTGAAGTGCCATTCCCTTCTCCAGTTGGCCACGTTTGGTATCTCAGAGTTGGACATGACTGAGCAACTGAACGACAGCAACAACATAACCTTTCCCTCAGCTACCTCTCTCATCTCATACTTTTATTTCTTGTTCCCTGAGTTCTTGCCTCTTTGTACATACTCTGTTCCAGACATACCCCTAGAAGAGATTTCCTAGAACAAATACCTTTCTCACTTTTCAAGGTTATTTGTTCATGTGTTATCATTTAGGAAATATCTTTCCTGAGTATTCTTCCCCTCCTCCCTGGTCTTCCTGTATCCTTTATTCTGTGTTATTTATCTCTGTAGCACTTTTTACCACCTGACACAATATATATTCATTTGTTTATTTTCTCCATTAGAATATTAGCCTATATTCCAGATTTCAGGAATGGCATGCTAGATGATTCCAACCAAGCCTCCCACTTGAAGACAATTTTAAAAACTGAAACACACACACATTCTCATAAGCATCAGAGACCTAACGAGATATTTAGAGAGAACAAGGAAATAATCAGAGCCCTTTTGGACAGGATGATTTACTAATGATGAAAAGAAAAGTGAAAGGCAGAGCTTGACTGAGACGTTAGGAAATGACCCACTCTGTGCTCCAGAGCCCACGGGCTGAAATTTGGCTCTGAGGCCACTTGCTGGAAGCATTTGAGACACAGAGCTAAGCATTTGAGAATTCAGATACATGAAGATTTGGGGACTGTATCCATCTCCTTCAAAAACAGTGAGGCCTTAATATAATATCCCTTTTTCTGACTTGAAACACTCAAAGGCTACATCCTGGAGGCACGGGATCTGGATTTTAGTCTAGCCTGCACAAAACCCTCATATCTTGGTCCTAGACTGCTCATCTACTTGGGTGTTTTGTAGGGGAAAAAAGGAAAATATTTTGTGGAGGAAAATAACATCATTCTAGGTCTCAAATTATTACCAAATGTTATTTTAATTTGTCCAGCAAACTATTAAAGGCTATAAAGCAAATGAAAGTTCAAGACAAATGGCAACTAATATAGTTCTAAACCAACTAGCCACTCAGCATATGAAAAGATGCTCAGCATCGTTAGTCACGAGAGAGATGCAAATTAAAACCACAACAACATACCAATACCCACCAAATAAGACAAAAAGAAGTCACTGATAACACTGAATGCTGGCGAGGATACAGAGCAACTGGAACTCCCATGCATCCCTGGCAGGAACATGAAATGGCACCACCACTTTGGAAGACAATTTGGCGGTTATTTAAAAATTCAGTGTACACTTCCCCTATGACCCAGCCATCCCACTTGCAGGTATTTACCCAAGAGAAAATAAGATATGTAAATGCTTATCCAGTGGTAAATGGATAAGTAAACAACTATAAACATAAAAACCATACACCAATAAAGATTAATTAAAAAAAACAAAAAACAGGGCTTCCAGGGTGACTGCAGCTGATTCCAGGTTAAGAATCCATATACCAGTGCAGGAGACATGGGTTCAGTCCCTGGTTCCGGAAGATCCCATTTGGCTAAGCCTATGCACCACAACTGCTGAGCCTGTGCTCTAGAGCCCGGGAGCCACAACTACTGAAGGCCTTGCACCCGAAAGCCCATGATCTGAAACAGGAGAGGCAGCCACATGAGAAGCCCGAGCACCGCAATTAGAGAGAAGCCCCCGCTCGCTGCACCTAGAGAAAAGCCCACACAGCCAAAAATAAACTGAAAAAAAAAAAAAAAAAAAAACCATACAATGGAATGTTACTCAGTAATATTTACTGAATATATTATTTAATACTTTTAAATTATTAAATAAGCATAATATTTAACCTGTGATATTATATATTATTTTTAAAATATTTTAATAATACTATATATTTTTTCAAAAATATTTAGTAATATCTATTATTTAAAAATAATATTATATATTATTTTTAAAATATTTCTTGGTAGAAAGCCACATTGACCCTTTCAACACTGGTCTGATGTTTTGGTCGCCTCTGTGGGCGGGTGACAGAACATATGGATGCTCTTGAGAGCAGGAGGATGGTGAACCTTTAATTCAGGGAGGGCAGCAGCCCTTTCACTTCCCGTTTTTCCTTCCACTTGACTCTCTTCCTTCTCCTCTGACGCGGTGCTCCTTCAGTCCTTCCCACTGTCACCTGGGGTTGGGCTCATGGTCCCCTCTGACACCACCAAACAGCCAAGGATGTTTTCACAGCAAGGCCATTTTCTGTGGGCTCAGCTGCCTCAACAATTTGGCCAATATTTCACATCCCCTGGAGCAGGAAGGAGAAAGAAACTTGTAACTTGAGGGCAAGACCTTGGTTTGTGCATTTGTAGTGACCCATCATGGCCAAGCACAGAGTCTTAGACATGCTGAATGCTCAATATATGTTTGCTTTGTGTCCAGATTTGGTTTCTTTAAAGATACTGACTGGTTCCTAGCATCCTCAAGTGTAGTGAATGCAAGTTGAAATTACTCTGGCAGGGGTGTGTGTTTAGTTGCTCAGTCATGTCTGATTCTCTGTGA
This sequence comes from Bos indicus, assembly GCF_029378745.1. NCBI lineage: Eukaryota > Metazoa > Chordata > Mammalia > Artiodactyla > Bovidae > Bos > Bos indicus. The sequence continues at coordinate 11,305,848 of NC_091767.1, forward strand.
CCCATGGGCTGTAGCCCACCAGGCTCCTCTGTCCATGAGGATTCTCTAAGCAAGAATACTGGAGTAGGTGGCCATCACCTTCTCCAGGGGATCTTCCCAATCCAGGGACTGAACCCATGTCTCTTGCATCTCCTGCACTGTAGGCGCATTCTTTACCACTGAGCTACCTGGAAATGATGTCCTCAGTTTAAGAATATCAACTATGTAATATATATTCATTTATTTATGAATTCAACAAATATTTACTGAACACCTACTATGTCCTAGATTCTATGCCGAATTATTTAGGTTAAAGGGATACATATCCAAGAACAAAAATCAATCATTAATTGAAAGTATCAACAATATAGATTGACCTTTGCATATTTTGTTTCCTAGTGAATTTAATTTTTCTTCTCATTTTCTTGTTCCTGTAAGGGAAGAAGATGTTTTTAGGCACAGATACCCTGGAACAGTGATTGGTGGCTCACTTTCCTGTCCTAGGAAGCTTAAAGGAATTGGTTCATTTTTGTGAGTAACAGTAACTCTCCATGGTGGGGCATCTAAATACGGGCAGGTTGTTAAGGGTGCGAGTGAAGCACCAGGAGGGCCTGGGGAGCCTGTGTACTGATAGCTTCAAATCGTTTATCTACGCTCCCCTCCGTGCCTGTGACCATCAGCTTCTTTAGCGTCTGCTTTGCCCTGAGGGGAGAAAGTTTCCCACACTTAATTTCTTTTTCTCAGTAGGAAAGATTCTATTGTTTGACTCTCCTGTTTTTTGCTATCTCAAGTTTTCACTGAAACAGTAACTGAATTCAGGAGATTAAAGATACACAGGTGACTTGTCTATTATTAACTGTAAATTGTCTGCACCCTCCTACTCTCTCTCTCCCCGGAACACAAGTACTTCTTTCTTCTTGTGTTTTGATGATTATCATGTGGTTTTGTTTAGTCTAGGGTACTGACATTGATTTTTTAAAAATCAAATTATTGTTGGGATTCCACAGAAATGACACATCTAATAATGTTTAGAGACTTGCACATGGACAATAGAATCACGAACCATTTCTATTGATGCTAAGTGGTGATTGAATCACTTCAGAATGTTTTGGACTTGATAAATTTTGCTGTAACTTGAAAAAAAAAAAAAGAGTAGACAATGTCATAGGACAGAAAGCAAACATTTGTACATTTCTGTTATAAATCTCCCCCAGATTTTCTAGTTTCCACAAGCGCATGTTCATTAATACATCGCAACTATGATCCTGGTGGTTGTGGAGGGCACAGTAGGAAAAAAGGGGGATGGAGCAAATGCTCCAGATAGAGCCCAAGAGATGTCCATTGCTGGGATTCAGGTACATCTGATACGTCCATCTGGAGGATTGTTAACATGGTGCACTAGGGACCTCCTGAAGGAAAAAGTCCTAAAAGAAAGGGCAAAACCAGCAACAGGCTTGGCCAGTAAAAAGGCCACAGGGGTCAGAGATGAGGTGAGTCTTCTGAGGATCTCCTGTTAGTGAAGCCTTTGGTCACTGGGATCCAGCCTTCTACTGGCCATCTGCTGCTGCTCAAGCATTCCCAGGAGGAATCAGATCTCCAACCCCCTCAGTGTGATTATGTTAACAAACCAGACTTGGTTCCCTTCACCCACTGGCAGTAAAGCCAGCCTATGGACCCTGGGTTACGATGAAGAAAAATGTAGCACTTATTGCAGGAGACCAAGCAGAGAGTTCAGGCAGCTAATGTTTAAAAGGCCTGAACTTCTTGCTTGGCACTCTACAGTAAACACTACACTTTTCTTCACCACAACCTGGTGTGAATAGTTTGGCTTTACTGAAAGTGGGTAAAGGGATCCAACTTTGGTTGAGGAGCAAAGAGCCAAATCTTACTCCTGTTCGTGTCGCTGGTTAAACGTCACTTATCTGGGGTTGCCTTCCTTGTCCCCCTCAAGTGGCTCACCAGTCATATTATCTGCCCTCACAGTACTCTGCATTTCTCTTTCTTAACACTGCACAGATGATCACCAAGGCCTTTGCAAGGACCAAGCCTGAGTCCTCCTTATTTTATTGGGTCCTGGTAAGCCAGAGGTTCTTCCATCATCCATCTTCACTACTGAGCCACCAGGGAAGCCCTCCATTTATCTAGATTTGGAATAGTAAAGAAATGTGACCCTATTACTGGTTACATTTTTGGGTTTGAAACTAACGTATCAGAAGTTCAATCAATAAGGAGCCACGTGCAGGGTCAATTACTTTTTTATATGATCCAGAAAAGAATGCAAGCCCTCAGATAACCAACACATGCATCTGACCCTGCAGAAATCTCAGTGCTAATAAAAATGTTAGTGTGTGGGAGAGAAAGAGGCTGCATACAACTAGATAAATGATGTTCAACATGGTTTTAGAAAAGGCAGAGGAACCAGAGATCAAATTGCCAACATCCGCTGGTTCATCGAAAAAGCAAGAGATTTCCAGAAAAACATCTATTTCTGCTTTATTGACTATGACAAAGCCTTTGACTGTGTGGATCACAATAAACTGTGGGAAATTCTGAAAGAGATGGGAATACCAGATCACCTGACCTGCCTCTTGAGAAACCTATATGCAGGTCAGGAAGCAACAGTTAGAACCGGACATGGAACAATAGACTGGTTCCAAATAGGAAAAGGAGTACGTCAAGGCTGTATATTGTCACCCTGTTTATTTAACTTATATGCAGAGTACATCATGAGAAACACAGGGCTGGAAGAAGCACAAGCTGGAATCAAGATTGCCTGGAGAAATATCAATAACCTCAGTTATGCAGATGTTACTACCCTTATGGCAGAAAGTGAAGAGGCACTAAAAAGCCTCTTGATGAAAATGAAAGAGGAGAGTGAAAAAGTTGGCTTAAAGCTCAAAACGAAGATCATGGCATCTGGTCCCATCACTTCATGGGAAATAGATAGGGAAACAGTGGAAACGGTGTCAAACTTTATTTTTTGGGGCTCCAAAATCACTGTAGATGGTGATTGCAGCCATGAAATTAAAAGACGCTTACTCCTTGGAAGGAAAGTTATGACCAATCTAGATAGCATATTAAAAAACAGAGACATTACTTTGCCAACAAAAGTCCGTCTAGTCAAGGCTATGATTTTTCCAGTGGTCATGTATGGATGTGAGAGTTGGACTGTGAAGAAAGCTGAGCACTGAAGAATTGATGCTTTTGAACTGTGGTGTTGGAGAAGACTCTTGAGAGTCCCTTGGACTGCAAGGAGATCCAACCAGTCCATTCGAAAGGAGACCAGTCCTGGGTGTTCATTGGAAGGACTGATGCTGAGGCTGAAACTCCAATACTTTGGCCACCTCATGTGAATAATTGACTCATTGGAAAAGACCCTGATGCTGGGAGGGATTGGGGTCAGGAGAAGGGGATTACAGAGGATGAGATGGGTGGATGGCATCACTGACTCGATGCATGTGAGTTTGGGTGGACTCCGGGAGTTGGTGATGGACAGAGAGGCCTGGCATGCTGTGATTCATGGGGTCACAGAGTCGGACATGACTGAGCAACTGAACTGAACTGAACTGAAGCACTTTGTTATTGAAAAAAATGATTAAAATTACATTTGGAAATGCATAGGATTTTCTTTTATTAAGTGAAAAAAGAAATTTTGCCATTCTGCCCCTAAGACTTCTTCCGGTCAGGGAGGGGGCACTGATTTACCTGCTTCCTCAGACTTGGAGGTTGCTTGTCTTGTATGCCTCATGTATGATCATTTGAACTATTTTGGGAGTTTGAGCTTTCTCTGAATTTTTGTCTCTATTATTCTTTCTCTAATACTTTAAATTGGTTTGCATTCAGTGATCGGTTCCATATATGCAAATTGTTCTGCGATTCCAGAAGAAAATTTTAGATTCTAAGTGACTGGGAAAAAAAAATAGGCATTAATTCTAAAAACTCTTTAACAGCCTACAGTCAATTGCTATTAATTGTTCGTTCTTATTATCTTTAGAAAAAGAATGCCACTTTAAAACAAAGCAGCATGCCTCACTAATCATATCCCTGGGTTTCATCTTTCTGCAAACTGCATGTCCCCTAGCCCAGGCAAGCTTCTTCTGAGTTTTTAATCTTAATGTAATTCACCTTTTTGTCTTATTTTTGCTGTTATTAACAATACATTTTTAATGTATACACAAAGTGAGGAATACTACGTATAAAGTTAGATAGAAGTTCTTGCTTATCAGTCTAAAATAGAAATTGCTTTCATTCTACGTATATTCTTCTTCTTCTAAGTCGATTCAGTCGTGTCCGACTCTGTGCGACCCCAGAGACGCCAGCCCACCAGGCTCCGCCATCCCTGGGATTCTCCAGGCAAGAACACTGGAGTGGGTTGCCATTTCCTTCTCCAATGCATGAGAGTGAAAAGTGAAAGTGAAGTCGCTCAGTCGTGTCCGACTCTAGCAATCCCATGGACTGCAGCCTACCAGGCTCCTCCGTCCATGGGATTTTTCAGGCAAAAGTACTGGAGTGGGGTGCCATTGCTTTCTCCGACGTATATTGTTAGCCATCCCAAAATATTTATATGTGGGATACATGCAAATAATCGTTAATAATGCATATACATGCTTTAGAAGATGACGTAACTGAATCTGGAAGTGCTCCAATTTACAGATTAGGAACTAACATACTTTTTAACTGAATTATATAATTTTAAAAATCAATATTCCCCACGCATAGAAATAAAACATGATTTACAAATGTATAGTCAATTTACATGTGCATATTTGTAAATCACGAGCTATTTAGAAAGAATAGATTCTATTTATGGATTATTAACACCACTTTCGGAGAAGGCAATGACACCCCACTCCAGTACTCCTGCCTGGAAAATCCCATGGATGGAGGACCCTGGTAGGCTGCAGTCCATGGGGTCACTGAGGGTCGGACACGACTTGAGCGACTTCACTTTCACTTTTCACTTTCATGCATTGGAGAAGGAAATGGCAACCCACTTCAGTGTTCTTGCCTGGAGAATCCCAGGGATGGGGGAGCCTGGTAGGCTGCAGTCCATGGGGTCACTGAGGGTCGGACACGACTTGAGCGACTTCACTTTCACTTTTCACTTTCATGCATTGGAGAAGGAAATGGCAACCCACTCCAGTGTTCTTGCCTGGAGAATCCCAGGGATGGGGGAGCCTGGTGGGCTGCCGTCTATGGGGTCGCACAGACTGAAGTGACTTAGCAGCAGCAGCAGCAGCAACACCACTTTAATGGATGATATTTATATTTTTAAATGGAATTTGGCAATTAAGAAAAATTGTGAGAAACAAGATTGTGGAAATAACAGAAGATTCCCAGAAAGAATTCCCCATGAATTCCTATTTGCACGGTATATGTGTACTAATTACCTTAAAATAACTAAACTAAATAACTACTTTGTTGAAAGAGCTATTTCCAAGACTAACTATTGCCTAGAGATGATTAAGTGATCCATAGTCATTTGATTAACACATATTATTATTTTCCTAAAGGAAACCAAAAAAAGAAGTGATTCTCAGTATGTTGTTAAATACAGTAGAACAAGAAGCAAAGAAACTAGGAAAAGGCGGAAATATTATTTCTACAAATACAGTAAATGAGAAAAAAAGCTGAGGAAGAAATGTTCATATATTGAGATATGGGGACATCATTTTGGCTTATACATGATTTGGCTTAAACTTTATGCTAACTAGAACAGCCCATTTTGTGGCCTAGTAAACATGCATTGTACATCTGCCTGCCAGCTAAGGATCCATGTGCTGCTTCCACTGGCCTTTAAAAATTGTACAATTTAATAATTTTAAGTAAATTTACTGAGTTGTGTAACTGTTAACCGCAATCAAAATTTTAGAATCACACACATGTACAGAAGCCCTCATGCCTCTTTGCAGTCAAAACTCTCCAATCTCACCGCACTACCTCCACTCCCCTTCCTACCCCCAGCCCTGCTGCTGCTGCTAAGTCGCTTCAGTCGTGTCTGACTCTGTGCGACCCCATGGACTGCAGCCTTCCAGGCTTCTCCGTCCATGGGATTCTCCAGCAAGAACACTGGAGTGGGTTGCCATTTCCTTCTCCAATGCATGAAAGTGGAAAGTGAAAGTGAAGTCGCTCAGTCGTGTCTGACTCTTAGCGACCCCATGGACTGCAGCCTACCAGGCTCCTCCATCCATGGGATTTTCCAGGCAAGAGTACTGGAGTGGGGTGCCATTGCCTTCTCCCACCCCCAGCCCTAGGCAACCACTAATCTACTTCCTGTCCTTCCAGATGTTCCTATTCTGGGTATTTCATGTAAACAGAATCATACAATATGTGGTGTTTCATATAACCTCTTTCATTTAACACCACATTTTTGAGATTGATCCGTATAGGAGCATATATCAGTACTGGATTGCTATTTATTGCTGGAATAGTACTCCACTGCATGGATAAACCACATTCTGTTTGTCCATTTGCAAGTTCATGGACATTTGGGTTTTTCCACCTGGGGATATTCCTGCCTATGTTAATGCTCCTATGAACATTCACATACAAATCTTTGTGTGGACGTAGCTTTTCATTTCTCTTGCGCAGTTGACTAGGAGTGGAATTCTTGGCTCATCCAGTAACTCTATGTTTAACATTTTAAGAAACTGCCAAATGTTTTACAGAATGGCTACACCATTTTACACTCCTACCAGCAAAGGACAAGAGTTACAGTTTCTTTATACTCTCACCAGTGCTTATTATTTATCTTTTTATTCATTGGCTTTGTTAGATATTTTAAATACATTGGGGAAACCCCATACCACCTTCCTAGATCCTTAGGTGGGTGCTGCTGTCCTGAACTACATTTTTAGAAATAGGTTAATTACCTATTATATACTTATATATACACATATACTTATATGCAGAGTACATCATGTGAGATGCAGGGCTGGATGAAGCTGGAATCAAGATTTCCAGGATAAATATTAATAACCTCAGATATGCAGATGACACCACACTTATGGCAGAAAGTGAGGAACTAAAGAGCCTCTTGATGAAAATGAGAGAGTGAAAAAGCTAGCTTAAAACTCAATATTCAGAAAACTAAGAGAATGGCATCTGGTCCCATCACTTCATGGCAAATAGATGGGGAAACAATGGAAACAGTGACAGACTTTATTTTTTGGGGCTCCAAAATCACTGCAGATGGTGATTGTAGCCATGAAATTAAAAAATGCTTACTCCTTTGAAGAAAAGCTATGACCAAGCTAGACAGCATATTAAATAACAGAGACATTACTTTGCAAACAAAGGTCCATCTAGTCAAAGCTATGGTTTTTCCAGTAGTCATGTATGGATGTGAGAGTTGGACTGTAAAGAAAGCTGAGCTCCAAAAAATTGAAGCTTTTGAACTGTGGTGTTGGAGAAGACTCTTGAGAGTCCTTTGGACAGCAAGGAGATCCAACCAGTTCATCCTAAAGGAAATCAGTTCTAAATATTCATTGGAAGGACTGATGCTGAAGCTGAAACTCCAATACTTTGGCCACTTGATGAGAAGAACTGACTCATTTGAAACGACCCTGATGCTGGGAAAGATTGAAGTCAGGAAGAGAAGGGGATGACAGAGTATGAGATGGTTGGATGACATCACTGACTCAATGGGCATGAGTTTGAGCAAGCTTTGGGAGTTTATGATGGACAGGGGAGCCTGGCATGTTGCAGTCCATGGGGTTGCAAAAAGTCGGACATGACTGTGTGACTGAACTGAATTGAACTGAACCCTTCGTGGGAGCTTAGGACCTGTGTGTATCTGACAGCTGTTGTATTTAACTCTAGAAATTTTAGTACTTTTGTAAATAATAGTGTTCTACTTAAAGTTTATTGTGTGTGTGTATCAGAGACTGTTAATTATACCCCAACACCCATTCTTCCCTTTTTACATAGAAATATAATTATTGGATAGACAGAACCAAAAAGTACATTTCCCTTCCTCCTTTGCAGCTCTGGATGTAGAAACATAACTAAGTCTAGGTGAACGGGATGTGAGCGAAAATATCGTGTATTCTGAGACCAAAGAAGTGAGCCTTTCACCCTTTTCCACATCTTCACTGGAAAGTAGGAATGATGGCAAAGGCTGGAGGTGCCGTCTTGGACACCATGTGCTGAAGCAGGCAGAGTATCAGAACAGAAGCCAGGTCTCTGACCATCACAGGGCCACCATAGCAGTCCCAGATTACGTAGTCAAACTTTAACAAGAGAGCTAAATGCCTTCTTTAATCCGGGGTTATTTTGAGGCTCTCTGTTATAACAGCTAAAATGTGAAGTCACTGACATGAGCATCTTCGCTGATGAAGATGATCACACAAAGAAAGGCAAGGTAATGTAGGGAAAAGAGCAGTGGACTCAAAGTGAGACTAGGGATGACCCTGGTGGTTCATTGATTATGAATCCACCTTCCAACGCAGGAGACGCGGGTTCCATCTCTGGTCAGAGAACCAAGATGCCATGTGCTGCAGGGCAACTAAGTTCTCCTGCCACAACTACTGAGCCTGCACACCTGAAAAAGAGAGCCTGTGTGCTACAACTAAAACCTGACATAGCTGGATAAATAAATTGATAATTTTTAAAAATGATGTTGCTAGAGGTTTAGCCTTGACTTTACTTCTAGTCAGCTTTGTGACCCCAAGAAGGTCTCTATATTTTTGTGTGTGTCCTCGTCCATAAAATCAGGTGATTTTTATACAGTTAAAAAGAAATTATTAAAACTTGCAAGTGAAAAGTGTCCGGTTACAAGAGTATTTCACTCTATTCATTTCCATTGGTAAAGCAACTCAATAATACTTTAAGATGTATAAAACTGAATCTTTGGTGCTAGCTTTCTCTGATAAAATAAGATGCTAGTCATCTTTAGTGGCTATGTCGTTTGCACAGGGCTAAGAATTCCATATAGAAACTCTGCAAACCTGCATGCTTAGTGTGTCCAACTCTTAGTGATCCCAAGGATTGTAGCCTGCCAGTCTCCTCTGTCCATGGGATTTTCCAGGCAAGAATACTGGAGAGGGTTGTCATTTCCTTCTCCAGGGTGTCTTCCCAACCTAGAGATTGAACCCGCGTCTCCTGCTTTGACAGGCGGATTCTTTACCTCTGAATTCCCTGTAGATGAGCTTTTTAAAAATCTTTCCATTATTATTCCCATTTCACATATAAAGAGCCCCATGAGGGTAAGTACCTAGCTCTGTCATGCAGGTAGTGAAGTGCTGGAGACAGGAGTTAGGCTCCTGGGATCAGAGTGCAGGAGCTCAGCCACTGCCACCCTGCCCCGTCACTATACCTAACTAGTACTTGTGAAGCATTTCAGGAAATCAGTGGTATTCACTGAAGAGCTTGGCCTCTTCAGTCATTGTGACTGGGAGGCATTTGAATACTTTAAAATGAATAAACCGCTCTTAAAAATGTGCCTACTGGGTTAAGGTGACATGTGGAGGAGTCACTGTGAATCATTTGAGGAACACATTGAGAACTTGAGCTAATGGTGAAGCACATTTGCCAAACGCTGAAAAGAGGATAAGCAGCTCTCAAGAGCCGATGACCGGCAGCACTGGGCGGCACGGGCCTTGGGCTCCAAGGACACAGCCTCCTGGGTCTGGCTGGCAGCTGTAATTCAAGGAGGGCCTGGCTCCAGGATGGGCTGTTTCTTGCCCGATGCACTTCGCAGAGGTACATCAGAGAAGCTAAGCCTGATGGACTCTGAACACTGGTTGCGGTTTTTTTTTTTTTTTTTCCTGGCAACAAAATTAAAACCGCACCTAGGGATTTATCCACCCTTTTGCTGATCTCAATGTGAACCATGCAGTGAAATCCCCGTACACAGCACTGACTACCTCCCAGGGAGCTGCTTAAAATGCGGCTGAGCACAATGGAAGGAAGCATCAAGTCTTGTTGGAGTCAGCACACAGAATTAATCTCTGAAAGTAACGAAAGAATTCATTACACTCTGTAAGATAAATAAATGCAGAGTATGGTAAAGTCAGAGGTGTTCAGCGCAGCTGCTTTTAGAAGGAGACATCTTGGGGAAGGATATTCTTGGGTCATATTTTTAATGCCACTCTGGTACCTTCTATGATTGCAAAAATGCTTGGGGTTTCTTTTTCTTTACATGTATTTAATATGTGAGGTTTTTTAACTTGCCCCTATTCACCTTCCATTCTTTTTAACATTGGGAAAGGAAAAGCAAAGTATCTTGGCTGTTTTTTTTTTTTTTTTTAAGCTCTTAGAAGTATAAGTATATTTTTTAGTGAAAGTTGCTATTGTGTCCGACTCTTTGCGACCCCATGGACTCTGGCCTGTCAGGCTCCTCTGCTATCTGTGGAATTCTCCAGGTAAGAATGCTGGAGAGGGTTGCTATTCCCTTTTCCAGAGGATCTTCCCAACCCAGGGATAGAAGCCGGGTCTCCTGCATTGCAGGCAATTCTTTACCATCTGAGCCACCAGGGAAGCCCAAGTATATTTTTAAAGTAAATATGAAATTAGGAACTATCTCACTGTTTAAAGCCATTACAAAATAAGGCTCTCTGCTTTTCACCCCATCCTTAGTTTTATTTTTACCTTGACTCTGAATTTCATGCTTTGGCTTTTTTTCTGAATTTGATTCAAACCATCTGCTTGGAATCACCAAGAATGCTTATTGCAAAGTTGTTCTGAGACTTTGGAGTAAAGGAAATCAGATCAGAGAATGTTTGTCCCCCAGCACCTAAGGAAATGAACAAAATTATTGCTTTTCAGGAGGCCAAAAATTCATCAGCAGCAATCAAAATAGAAAAATGATAAAACATCATGTAATAAAGTTTGAAAAGTAGCTCTTAACCTTGCTTACCACGACACCCACTCCCCAGAAAGAGAAGTGAGAACAGGTGAGTCAAAAAAAAATTCTGATACTCTGAATTCACCTTGATTTGAAGAGAAGTGGCCAAAAAAGGTGAGTGTGGAAGCTCTGAGCACAGGAGCTGCTCTCCGCACCACTGTGGATCCCAGCTGAGGCTAGAGGGGCTGACAGGCCTGGCTGTTCTCCAAGGTCATCGCTGAGTTGGAGGAGCCAACCAGAGCCCAGGGGTTAGGAGACCCCTGGCCCTCACTGGGAAGACTGCCCGGGGAAAAAACATTCACTGCAACTCAGAGAATGTGGTTTAGGATCCCAGCAAGAGCTGCAGGCAGATCCAGGGGAGTTCTTCCTCTCTCAAGACTCGAGCCGCTGAAAAGTAAATAGAAAATGACATCCAGCCCCCAAGTTGCCGTCCACTGGTCTGATAGTTTCCAGGGAAGGTACAAAGGAGGTCAAGGAGAACTACAGTAGGTCAGAGGAACTGAGGAGAAGCAGAACTGCCCAATTATAGCTTGAGCAAATAAAAATAAATGGCATGTAAAGAAAAAAAAAAGTCATGTCAACTGTGTTAATCCGCTAGAAAGAGGGGGAGAGAGAGAGAAAACCAAACATGAAGGAGACAGCCTGGAAGAAAACAAAACCCAAAGAACAGAAGAAAACTCACCAGATTGTCTTGTGCTAAAGAAAAACTTTAAAATAATGCTATCAATAAATAAGAACTCAAAGATGAAGTGCTGAAACAACATGAAGAAATGAAAGAGACTTGCAAGGCTAAGGAAACCCATCAGAACCAAAATAATACTATCTAACAAATAAATTAGAAATCAAAGAAGAGTTACTGGTGCTGAAGAACACCTTAAAACCATCACTATGAACACAGAAGACTACCAAGAAGCTAAAACAATTAGGGACAAAATAAGGTGTTCAGTTCTAGATGATACAAAACAAAGATAATTATTGTCCCTGAAATAGCATACTCAACAATAGGAGATAAAAATTATTCAGAAATACAATGAAGGAAAATTTCCCTGAAATGAAAGAATGAAATCTGCTATCATAATGGTACACCATATACCCAGAGACTATTTGATGTATAACAATAGACATTGATTAAGATATTTAACTTCAGGGATAAGAGAGGTTTCCTGAGGCATCCAAGCAGAAAAGGCTAGTTGCCCACAAAGATCAAACTGGCTCCCTACTTTTCCACAGAAGATGGGTAAGCAGTATCTACAATTTCTGCAGGAAACAGTGTAAGAGCCAGTGATGTTATACTAAGCCAAAAGGCAGGCATTTCTAAATATAAAATAAAATAACTAAAGGAAGGGGCGGGGGAAGAAAAAGGAAAGAATGAGGAAAATAGAGCCCATTTTAAATACACGCACACACACACACACACACACACACACACACATTTCTTTGACAATAAAATCAAGCCAGTCAAGAGGTAAGGTCAAATCATCTAATTTTTCTTTCAACTTTTTTCTGAAGTTGTCACGGATTAAGTTTTCAAAGGGAACCTCACCTATTTCAGGGCATCAAGGAGGAGGAGGATCGGAATGTTGGGGATAGGGGAGTGGGAAGTGGGTGAAAAGGAACGAAAGCATAAAAAGTCAGTCTTTATTAAGGTCTTGCATCAGTCTAACCCTGCCTGTGCTTCAAAGCCTCATAGGGTAACATGAAAATAATTAGCTCTGCTTTGCAAGGTTAATGAGAGGAGTAAGAGAAAAAAGGTATATAAAGACCAACAGGACCTCTCTGTTCTAAGTGCTCAGTACTTGAAGTCTCTTTCCCACCCTGATCTGTTTCTAGAGCACTAAAAGCTGGTGTGTGTTTGTTCATTCAGGCTCACTTTCCATTATGCCACTGTAGTTTTTCAGGTTGAGTAATTTATGGCTTAATGTAAATATTTGGTAGCAAACTCTTCACAAATCAGCCTGGAGAAAATCATGGGCTTTGGCATTAGAGCTAGATTTCAGTCCTGGTTTGCCTCTCTCATATATATAATGAGAAAATCTCGAGGATAAGAGAGAAAAGAACAGAAGCAATACTTGAAACCATAATGACTAAGAATTTCCCCCAAATTAACATCCAACAGAAAACCACAGATCCAGGAAACTCAGAATGTATTAAACAGGATGAATGCCCGCCCCCCCCACCCTGCTGCCCCACTCCACAAGCAACACCTAAACATATCTTTTTCAAACTGCAGCAAATCAATCTACAGGGGAAAAAAAAAAAAAACAACTTTCCCATAGAGGAACATCTGACTTCTCAGAAACCAGGCAATCAAGAATAGAGTGAAATATTTAGTGTTTTGAGAGAAAGAGAAAAAACAAGAAACAAACACCAACCTAGAAATCTGTATCCTGTGAAATTACCCTTGAAAAATGGAGAAGTATTTTCTTAGATGAATAAAAATTGAGATAATTTGCTGCCAGTAGACCTGCCTTGCAAGAAATGTTACAAGAAGTTCTTCAGAGAGAAGCAAAATGAAACAGGTCAGAAACTGGTGTCTACAAAAAGAAGGAAAGAGCATTAGAGAAAGAATAAGTGAAGGTAAAATAAAAGCTTCCATTTTTTTAATCCTTAATTTATCTAGTAGATAACAGTTTGGGAAAATAATAGCAATGTATTCAGTGATTAAAGTTTATATATAAGTGAAATGAATAACAGCAATGATATAAGGGGTGGGAGGGAAGAATTGAGAATATTGTGTTACTGTAGGTATTTGTACTACCCACGAAGAGATATGGTGTTACTTGAAAGTAGACTTGGATTAGTTGTCAATGTATATTGCAAATTCTAGGGCTCAAGTGGTAAAGAATCTGCCTGACAATGCAAGAGCCACAGGAGAAGTGGGTTCAATACCTGGGTCAGGAAGATCCCCTGGAGTAGGAAATGGCAATCCACTCCAGTGCTCTTGCCTGGAAAATCCCATAGACAGAGAATCCTGGTGGGCTACAGTCCATAAGGTCACAAAGCGTTGGACACGAGTTGAATACTGAGCATGAACAAAAGTATTCCATTGTATATATGTGTATGTATATATACTTATATACTTATACATGCATATAAGTATATATACCACATCTTCTTCATCCATTCATCTGTTGATGGACACTTAGGTTACTTCCATCTTGGCAATTGTTGTTATAATCTTGGCAATTGTAAATAATGCTGCTGTGAACACTGGGGTTCATATGTTGTTTTGAATTATTGTTTTTGTTTTTTCCCAGATATATACCCAGGAGTGGAATTGCTGGGTTGTGTGGTAGTTCTATTTTTAGTTTTTTGAGAAAGCTCCATACTGCTTCCACAGTGGCTGCACCGAATTACATTCTCACCAACAGTGTACAAGGGTTCACTTTTCTGAACACTATCACCGGCATTTATTTTTGTTCTTTTTGATGATAGCCATTCTGACAAGCAATGGCACCCCACTCCAGTACTCTTGCCTGGAGAGTCCCATGGATGGAGCCTGGTGGGCTGCAGTCCATGGGGTTGCTAAGAGTCGGACACGACTGAGCGACTTCACTTTCACTTTTCACTTTCATGCATTGGAGAAGGAAATGGCAACCCACTCCAGTGTTCTTGCTTGGAGAATCCCAGGGATGGGGGAGCCTGGTGGGCTGCCGTATATGGGGTCCCACAGAGTTGGACACGACTGAAGTGACTTAGCAGCAGCATTCTGACAAGTGTGGAGTGACATCTCATTTTGGTTTTGATTTGCATTTCCTTGATGACTAGCTATATTGGGTGTCTTTTCATGCGCCTGTTGGACATTTGCATGTCCTCTGTGGAAAAATATCTATTCAGGTCTTCTGCTCACTTTTTAACTGTTGTTTGTGTTTGTGTGTGTGGTTTTTTTTTTGATGTTGAGTTGTATGAACTGTTTATATATTTTGGATATTAATCCCTTATCAGTTTTAATATTTGCAAGTATTTTCTCCCATTCAATAAGTTGCTTTTTATTTTGTTGATGGTTTCTTTGCTGTTCAAAAGCTTTTAAGTTCAATTAGGTCCCATTTGTTTATTTTTGCTTTTATTTCCTTTGCTTTAGGAGACAGATCCAAAAAAATATTGCTATGATTTAGGTCAAACACTGTTCTGCCCATGTTTTCCTCTAGGAGTGTTGTGGTTTCCATCCTTACATTTAGGTCTTTAATCCATTTTGAGTTTATTTATTTGCATTAGGAGATGTTCTAATTTCATTCTTTTACATGTAGCTGTTTGGTGTTCCCCATACCACTTATCAAAGAGACTGTCTTTTCTCCATTGTATATTCCTGCTTTCTTCGCCATGCATTGATTGCCTGTTTAAGTTCATGGTTCTATTGCTGGACTCTCTATTCAGTTGCATTGATCTGTGTGTGGCTGTTTTGATGACTGTTGCTGTGTAGTATAGTCTGAAGAGGGAGAATGATTCCACCAGCTCTGTTCTTCTTTCTTAAGATTGTATTGACTATTTGGGATCTTTTGTGTTTCTGTACCAATTTTAAAATTATTTGTTCTAGTAATGTGAAAAATAGGTTTTTTTAATAGGATCACATTATATTTATAGATTGCCTTGAGTAGTATGGTCATTTTAACAATATTAATTCTTTCAGTCCAAAAACACAGTATATCTTGTCTGTCTCTTCATGCCATCTTCAATTGATTTCAACAGAGCCTTATAGATTTCCTAGTATAGGTCTTTTACCTTTTTAGGTAAGTTTATTCCTAGGTATTTTATCCTTCTTGATATGATAGTAAATGGGATTATTTCCTTAATCTCTCTTTCTGATAGCTTAAGTGTATAGAAATGCAACAGATTTCTGTGTATTAATTTTATATCCTGAAACTTTATCAAATTCATTGATGAACTCTAGTAGTTTTCTGGTGACATCTTTAGTATTTTCCATGTATAGTATCACTTCATCTGCAAACAGTTTCACTTCTTTCTTTCCAATTTGAATTCTTTTTATTTCTTTGTCTTGTCTGATTGCTGTGGTTAGGATTTCCAATACTATGTTGAATAAAAGTGGTGAGGCATCCTTGTCTTGTTCCTAATCTTAGAGGGAATGCTTTCAGCTTTTCACCATTGAGTATGATGTTAGCTGTGGGCTTGTCATGAAAAGAAACCTACTTTAAATATAAATATAGATTAATAGTATATCTCTCACACAAATTTTCTTCTGCATTCCAGACTCATATGTCCAACCACCTACGTGACATTGCCTTTTTTAATATTCAAGAACCCTTTTAATCATCATAAAAACCATGACATAAGCACTATTATTACTCTCATTTTGAAAACTAGAAAAGTGAAATACATTCTGTATATTTGCATAACTGATTTATGTTTGATGGAATTGAAACCCAGAACTCTCTGTCCTCAAATTTCATGCTTTTACTCAATATATCATATTATTGCCTCTTAAAATTTACATCAGAGGAATGGAGGTAGCTTGCTTGAAATAATAATAATGATGATGATAGTTATTACTGTTAAGAAATGGAACCAGCGTATTTGAATAGGAATAAATCAGCATTCTAGAGGCTTCCCTGGTAGCTCAGCAGGTAAAGAATCTGCCTGCAATGCAGGAGACCTTGGTTCAATTCCTGGGTCGGGAAGTTCCCCTGGAGAAGGAATAGGCTACCCAGTCCAGTATTCTTGGGCTTCCCTTGTGGCTCAGACAGTAGAGAATCCACCTGCAATGTGGGAGACCTGTGTTCAGTCCCTGGGTTGGAAAGATCCCCTGGAGGAGGGCATGGTGACCCACTCCAGTATTCTTGCCTGGAGAATCCCATGGGCAGAGGAGCCCGGTGGGCTACAGTTCATAGGGTCACAAAGAGTCAGACACAGCTGAGAGACTCCACACAGTACAGCAACACTCTAGACAATTCAAAACTTAGACAATACAGTAGAATCTTAGGGTTGGATGGGATTTTGAAGGTCATTTGGTCCATCCATCTTTCTTTCTTACTTGATTCTGGGACATTTTTGAGGTCATAGTATATTTTTTTAAGAAATGTTTTTCATTTAAAGGGACTAATACTGCTTTTTCTGAGCAATGAGGAGAGAAAGTAAACCACCTTAATATTATTTCAACTTCTGATTCCAGTTCTGTCTGATGACCTGCATCCATGATTTTTTTTTACCTTGTAATTTGTGCATTATGAACCCTCTGTTGGTTTCTCCCCCTTTTTAAAATTCATTTGGATTGAGGTTCTCTCACTTAGTTGATACTGCATTTTAGGTGTCTCAAGCCATTGCATAGTAAACAGGTTGAATACTAAAATTCATCATTTGCTCTGCCAAGCAGGCCCTCTCCTGGTGTTCCCTTTTCCAATGATTTGTACCCCCATTAGTCTGGTTATGCCAGTCAGAAACTCAGGAGTCATCCTGGCTTCGCCCCTCTTTCACTTCCCACACCTTGCTACCATCACAGCCAGTCCTATATTCTACCTTCTACAGAGCTCTTGCCTATCCTTATCTCTCCACTTCTACTGGCACTGCGTGGGTCAGCCTCTGGACTGCATTGTTGGAGTAGCCAAGTAACTGGTGGCTCTGCTTTCATTTTTGTTCCTTCCATTTTGTTCTCCAGAGTGCAAAGTAACCTTTTAGACACAGGAATTCAGTGATCTCCTTCCTTGCTTAACATCCCACAGTGGCTTCTCATTGCTCGTGGAAAGGTCAAATCCTTTGAACACTGCCCCAAAGTGCTGCATGGTCCCTCACCCTTTCAGTGCTTGATACGCATCATTCTCCCTCCTACGGTGGGACCTCAGTACACACAGTTTCCTCAGTACACGCTCCAGACACTGGCAAATGAGAAATGTTCCCTGCCATGTCAATAAACAAAGTATATTTCAGCTGTCAGCCGCTACCGCTGCCCCCAGGGGTGCACCCTGTGGAGGCTGAGGATGGGAAAGAAAAGGATGCTGGTCCTAGATAGCTAAGGTGCCCATCAAAGAACTATTTCAGTGAATCCAGAATCTTGCATGTTCCCATACATAGAGAAGCACTAAATTCATTAACTTTAGATGTCTGGTTTTCTTCAATTAACAGTAATCTTTTGATGGGCTTCCCTGGTGGCTCAGTGGTAAAGAATCTGCCGGCCACTGCAGAAGACACAGGAGATGTGGGTTCAATCCCTGGATCAGAAAGATCCCCTGGAGAAGGAAATGGCAACCCACTCCAGTACTCTTGCCTGGGAAATCCCATGGACAGAGGAGCCTGGCAGGCTGCAGTACACAGGGTCATAAAAGTGTTGGACACAACCTAACGACTAAACAACCATCTTTTGATGTTCCAACTATTAATTCCTGGTCTTTGTTGAAAAACTCTTATATATTCTGAGTCCTCCCTTACCTCTTCAGAGAGACTCCTAAGAGGCTGCCTGCTGGGCTTGAAGCCCTCAGAGAGTTCACAAAATGAAACATAATTTTCAACTTTTAGGTTGTACTTCTTTTTTTTTGGTTAACACACTCTTTCCTATCCTTTTCACTCAATTAACTAAGACGGCCTCCTAATACAAAAACTCAAAGGAGAAAAAACCATTTTTCCCACTTCTAGGCAGGCACATGATCTAAGCCTGGACAAGCACATCA
Organism: Bos indicus; assembly: GCF_029378745.1. Taxonomy (NCBI): domain Eukaryota; kingdom Metazoa; phylum Chordata; class Mammalia; order Artiodactyla; family Bovidae; genus Bos; species Bos indicus. The sequence goes on from NC_091767.1 coordinate 11,324,286, forward strand.
GTCTTATGGGAAAGTTGCAAAAAGCACGGGGCTGATTAGACATTATTCTTGGCTGTGCAGAGGGAGAGTTCAGTGTCATGAGGACAGGGATGACAGTCATTAGGGGGTCAGGTACCAGCTTCTGTAGCAGAGTCTTGACTCCCATGGTTCCTGCCTTAGTCTGGTTCTTTAACATTTCTATCAATTCTATTTCATTGTTTTTTTGTTTGTTTTATTTTGCTTTGCTTTGTTTTTGGCCACTGTGTGGCTGGCTTGGGCCACTGCTGGACGCCTGGGCTTGCTCCCTGGACTGCCAGGGAATTTCCTCATTTCTGTCAATTCTATGAGCCATCTGATCCCCTTGTAGGTTATTTTTTTCTACTTAACTAGAGTCAGCATCATTTTTATAATCAAGAATCCTGATGAGTAGTAACAGTGTGATTCCTTTATTAATGCCTGACTGACTTATCTGCAGAAGAGGGTGTTCTCTGGTTCTTTTGCCCATCATTGTATTCAAAGACCGACAGCACATGCCTGGAATATAATTAGGACTCAGCCAATGATTTTCACATGAACAGATTCCTCTCGATATTTCAGGAACACTTTGCACTGACTGACTATGTTGTAATCCTGGTTTTGCCTTCAAGGACACAGGCTTTGTCTTACTCATCTTCGCGTTTTGCCCGGGGACTGATTCTGCCTGACACATAGGTGTTCCAGGTGTGTGTGTTGATTAAATGGGAACCACAGGTTAACTGTTTTGAACAGACGGCTGGGAGATGATTATCTTAGTGTCACATGCCAAATTCACATCCCTTTCTTCCCCTCCCCACCCTATCCCAAGCATTGGAAGTAGGTCATATACCAGGGTACCCTTTGTACTTATTTAGTTGACTTTAACTTTTCTTGATTAAAAGGTAGCTACAGCATAGATCAGATTAAAGATTCCAATTGTCTAGGGAGCTCAGCATTGGAATTCCAAAGAATGTATGTGTATTTTTGTCACTGTCCTTACTCAATGGACCTTGTGGATTTCTCACCTCTACATTAAAAAAAAAAGAACTTCATTGAGGTATAACTTATACACAGTAAAATCCAGCAATTTAAAGTGTATACTTTACTGAGTACTAACAGAGGCATGCTGCTCTGCAATTGCTACCACAGTCGTGATACAGAACATTTCATCATGCATCTCTGCAGTCAGTCCTCACCTCCCCCTCTTAGCCCCTGACAATCACTGATTTCCTATCTATCCCTGTAATTCTACCTTTGTCAAAATTCAGACAAGGGACTTCTGCAGCGTGTGGTCTTTTTGTGGCTGGCTTCTTTCACGTAGCATAATGCTTCTGAGAGCCATCCTGGTTGATGCTTGTATCAGTAGGTTGCTCATTTAATGCTGAGTCGTATTCCATCACTGGACATAGGACCATTTGCTTATCCATTTACCAACTGATTCATTGGGGTTGTTTTCAAGGCTGGACTATTATGAATGTAGCTGCTATACATATTTGTGTGGACACATGTTGATTTCTTTCGGGTAAATCTAGGAGTGGGATTGCCAGTTTAACTTTCTAAAAAACTGCCAAACTGTTTTCCAAAGTGGCTATCCCAGTAGGCATTTCCACCCCCAGCATATGACAGTTGTGATTGATTGGCATCCTTGCAACATTCCACGTTGTCATTCATTTCAGTTGCATTGTGCTGTGTTTAGTTGTCATTGGGTTGTTTGTTGGTTTGCATTTCCCTCATGCCTAATGATGTTGAGCATTTTGTCATTTGTCTTCTTTGGTGAAGTGTCTGTTTCAAATATTTTACTCAGTTTTAAAATCAGATTTTTTTTGTTATTATTGAGTTATAAATGTTGCCATGTGTGTTAAAAAAAAACCTGCTGGTATTTGGACTGGAATTGTGTTGGCTCCATAGATCAATTAGCAGAGAATTGTCATCAAAAAAATATTTAGTTTTCTTATCTGTAAACATGCTATCTATGACTTTGCATTTATTGTTGTTGCTCTGTTGCTCAGTCATGTCCGACTCTTTGCAACCCCATGGATTGCAGCACACCAGGCTTCCCTGTCCTTCACCATCTCCCAGAGCTTGCTCAAACTCATGTCCATTGAGTCAGTGATGCCATCCAACCATTTCATTCTCTGTTGTCCTCTTCTCCTTCCTTCAATTTTTTCACAGCATTAGGGTCTTTTCCAATGTGTCAGCTCTTCACATCAGGGAGCCAAAGTACTGGAGCTTCAGCTTTAGCATCAGTCCTTCCAGTGAATGTTCAGGGTTGCAGTCCAAGGGACCCTCAAGAGTCTTCTCCAACACCACAGTTTGAAAGCATCAATTCTTCGGCACTTAGCCTTCCTTATGGTCCAACTCTCACATTCATACATGACTACTGGAAAAACCATGGCTTTGATTACATGGACTTTTATTGGCAAAGTAATATCTCTGCTTCTTAATATGCTCTCGAGGTTTGTCAGAGCTTTACTTCCAAGGAGCAAGCATCTTTTAATTTCATGGCCACAGTCACCATTCGCAGTGATTTTGGAGCCCAAGAAAAAAAAGTCTGTCACTGTTTCCATTGTTTCCCCATCTATTTGCTTTTTCACTCTCCTCTTTCACCTTCATCAAGAGGCTCTTTAGTTCCTCTTTTTTTTTTAATATAAATTTATTTATTTTAATTGGAGGTTAATTACTTTACAATATTGTACTGGTTTTGCCATACATCAACAGGAATCCGCCACAGGTATATACGTGTTCCGCATCCCGAACCCCCCCTCCCTCCACCCTCCTGTACCATCCCACTGGCTCGCCCCAGTGCACCAGCCCCAAGTAACCAGTATCATGCATCGAACCTGGACTGGCGATTCATTTCACATATGATATTATACATGTTTCAATGCCATTCTCCCAAATCATCCCCTCCTCTCCCTCTCCCACACAGTCCAAAAGACTGTTCTATACATCTGTGTCTCTTTTGCTGTCTCGCATACAGGGTTATCGTTACCATCTTTCTAAATTCCATATATATGCATTAGTATACTGTATTGGTGTTTTTCTTTCTGGCTTATTTCACTCTGTATAATAGGCTCCAGTTTCATCCACCTCATTAGAACTGATTCAAATGTATTCTTTTTAATGGCTAAGTAACACTCCATTGTGTATCTTTAGTTCTTATTTAACACTCTGTTATTTTCATTTTAATGTGTACAGGATCTGTAGTGATGTCCTCTATTTCATGTTGGTGAATTGGGACCTCTCTGTAATTTTTCTCAGAGTACATGCAGAGTACAACATGAGAAATACTGGGCTGGATGAAGCACAAGCTGGAATCAAGATTGCCAGGAGAAATATCAATAACCTCAAACATTCAGATGACACCACACTTATGGCAGAAAGTGAAGAAGAACTAAAGAGCCTCTTGATGAAAGTGAAAGAGGAGAGTGAAAAAGTTGGCTTAAAGCTCAACATTCAAAAAACTAAGATCATGGCATTTGGTCCCATCACTTCATGGCAAATAGATGAGGAAACAGTGGAAACAGTGACAGATTTTATTTTGAGGGGTTCCAAAATCATTGCAGATGGAGACTGCAGCCATGAAATTAAAAGACGCTTGCTCCTTGGAAGAAAAGCTATGACCAAGCTAGACACCTGATGCAAGGAACTGACTCATTGGAAAAGACCCTGATGCTGGAAAAGATTGAAGGCAAGAGGAGAAGGGATGAGATGGTTGGATGGCATCATCGACTTGATGGACATCAGTTTGAGCAGACTCCAGGAGCTGGTGATGGACAGGGAGGCCTGGCATGCTGCAGTCTTTCTTCTGTTTCTCTGAATATTTTCTACATATACTTGAAGCTTTGTTATTAGATACATACACATATGTCAGTATCAAGTGTCTCTCTTTGTCCCAGATAACACTCCTTGTTCTGAAATGTGCTTTGTCTGAAAATATTGGTGTTTGCGTGGCATGTCTTTTCCACCCTTTTACTTTTAATCTGTGCATTTGTGTTCCTACCATTACAGCATATGCGGGGCTCCACTTTCACACACTGGTACTGTCTCCCAGGACACTGGTGCTCTGTTTATTTCTCTCAATATTTTTCTGTGTTACTCATTTATGGTAGTTTCTATTACTATGTTTCAGGTTTACTGATCTCTTACTCTACCATGCTTAAGCTGTTGCCAGTGTCATCTGCTGAATTTTTCACTTCAGAGATTGTAGTCTTATTTTCTAGAAGTTCCATGGTTCTCTTTTTTAATATATCATTCAGTTTTCCCCTGTTCATTCTTACATTTCTTCTATCTTCTTTAATATACGAAGCGTTTTTATAACAGCTTTTAAAAACATGCTTGTCTGCTAATTCCACTATCTCTGTCATTTGAGGTAATTTTCCCCTTTGGTTATGGATCTTATTTTTTCTTCTCCTTCATATACTTGGTATTTTTTTAAATTGAATCCTGGATATCATGTTGTTTACCTTCTTAGATGATGCATTTTGTTGTATGCCTTACATAATGTTGGCTTTCTTCCTGATTGTTTCAAGGCTTGCTTTAAAACTTTGTCAGGCTGACCATACTGTAAAACAATCACCCTTCTATTAAAATAAATAATTTTTTTTTAAAAAAAGAGCCTCATTAGCCAGGATCCAGAGTAGCCCACTACCAAGAAGTCAATACCCTCCTCAGGTCACCATCTGATGTCTTTTGTGTTTTGAGATGTTTTCACCATCGCTGGTAGGAACATGAACCATTCCCAACTCTGTGTAAACTGCAGGCAGTGCTCGGTATATGACTTCCTTGGACTTCTTTATCTGGACTCAGATGGTTTTCCCTCACACATGCATAGATCATTATTCCATTACTCCAGAGCTCTCTCTCGGTTAGTCTCCTCCTCTTGGAGAGGAGACTAGCTACCTCGGCCTCCTCAGACTTTAACCTCGGTGTCCTCAGCTCAGTGAGACTGCTGCTCTCTGGGTTATCACTTCCTATACTACAACCTGGGGCTTCCCAGGTGGCGCTAGTGGTAAAGAACCCACCTGCCGATGCAGAAGACATAAGAGACACAGGTTCCATCCCTGGGTCGGGAAGATCCCCTGGAGGAGGGCAGAGCAAACTGCTCCAGTATTCTTGCCTGGAGAATTTCATGGACAGAGGACCCTTGCAGGCGACAGTCAGGTCCTTAGGGTCACACAGAGTTGGACATGACTGAAGCAACTTAGCACACACGCATATACTACAACCTAGAAACTTCCAGGCAGAAAAATGGGAAATGGGACAATTGTAGGGCTCGTCTCATTTATTTCCTTCCTCTTGGGTTGCTTAGCATCCAATGTCTGACACTGCTACTTGATACATGTTATCTGATTTTCTAATTTTTTAAGGCAGAAAAGTAAATCCAGTCCCTGTTACTTCATCATGGCCACAGGTAGGGTTACATACACATTATTTTGGCCAAATTTAATCCTTCAACTCTCTGTACACACAAATGTGTAATTTTTGTGGTCTAGAATTTAATGATTAAGGATATATACGGGTACCATAAATTTGGAAGAACCAGGATCAGAAATGATTTCAACATAATATTTAAGATAACTCGGATGACCACACTGCCGGTGGGAAATTATTCTAGCCTGAGTTTACTGCTCTGATTTCTTGTCTACAACTGTGAATATATATTAGAATGGTTTAGAAATGTTGAACATAGTGTGATGGCTCCATTAAAGTATAAGAAGCACCCTGAAGAACGGTGGGAGTGGAGTAAGAAGGCTCTGATCTTCACTTCCTTTGTTTCTGGGAACACACTAATGTTGCTATTACCAGATTCGCTAGAGGGATTATGAGAGCTGAAGTGGTAGGAGACCCCATCAATGGTGTCCTTTGAGCAAGACTGAAGGTTGGGGAGGGGAAGGAAGGAAAAAGTCAAAAGCCACTATCCATTTCCCTGACTTTTTATTTTTAATCAGATGCACTCGCTTCTTGCATTGAGAGGTGGCTCCTAATACAAATGATGCTGGGTTTAATAGATGCTCAGATAGAAAAGAGAGACACTAGTTGTGTCTTGTCAGCAATTCCAGAGATGCCTTATAATGGCAACGACCAGCTTCTGGTTGCTAAACACTGGCCTTGCAGCTTTTTACTATAACCATCCAATTTTTAGTTTCAGAGCATATTTTAATTGGTTGGCTTTGACTTATTTGGGGTTGTCAGAATCCACATAACCTTGCAGAATAACCTTAGGGATTTTGAAATCTGTGTCTCAAAATAGAGCTGGGAAAAAAGGAGGAGTAGAATCTGTGTTGGTTTTAAAATCTACTTGGAGCAGGGGAAACTTACAGAGCAGGCCGCTTTCTGGACTCTCCAGCATCGTTGCTGATTTTGCACTTTGGGGGACAGGTTGTCATCTCAGTGTTGTCAGGTTGTTTGTTTTAAATGGTCTGTTCAGAACAAAATATGCCCTGTTAAGAAAACTCTGGGCTAAACTCTTTTACCAAAACTGTTTCTATATCATACTACAAGATGAGATTTGCTACATCAATAGTATTTTAGGAAAATCAGCTACAATCAATAATGAAGCACCCTAAATGCTTGAAAAGACATGAGAGTTGTAATGCATTAGAAAGCCGTTCATCTCCAGTTTTGTAATATTTTGAAAGAGGGCCATCTAGCGGAACTATGAAACTGTGAATGCATCCTCTAAAACCTTACGTTCACGTTTTTTAAATAAAAATAAAATTTTCTCTTAAAAATTTAAAAATCCTTTTAGTCCCTTTAAACCCCAATTAACTGTTCTTTATATAAATAATCTGACAGAAATAAATATCTGTCCACTCAAATCCCTGTTCTAATTAATTTCTTATAATCTATGGAAACACATTCAGTTAAGTTTCTGACAGTTCTAATTTGTTTACTTTTTTCCCTTCCTGTGAAAAATAGTCCCTTCTAGCCTGCCTTCTCTCATACCGCCACACCTTCCACCATGAAACGTCACTGAAGAATGAAGAAATGTATATGTTGGACAATCTGAGAATTAAACAAGACAGGGTATGATATAGAATTAAGAAATATTTGCTACAAGTGGGACTGGAAATGAACCATCAAACACAATGTTGAAATTGCAGAAGGTGTCAGAGAGTGTTTCCTTGGACTGTTTGAAGAGAACAGGCCTCCCCTCTAAATGAGATGGAGGGCTTGTTCACCAAATGCATTTTATCCTCTTCCTGGAAACTTAGCTAAATTACATTTTGCAGCTTTCCTTCAGGTGGAGTCCTTTGATATAGTTCTGGCAAATTAAATGTGGATACATGAGACATATACCCCTACCCCTCCCTTCCTGGCCTGACTCTTAAAATACTTTGCACCACCCTCCATTTTCTTTTAGTCTCCCCTGCCCCACCCTCACCACCGTCATCTGGCGGGTGTCATTGCCCACACAGAACGTGAGTGCTTTTATCATGTTGAGTCTTTCAACCTCTGCCTTTTCAGTGGAGCCTGCCCCTGCCCCCTGATCCCCACAACCTATAACGACAGAGACAAGGGCATGGGATATGCTTTCATTATTTTAAGCCAATGAGACTTGATGATTATTTACCCTGATAAATACTGGAGAGAAAAAAACAATGGAGGGGAAAAAAAGAATATGAACTGAGGGAAGGACAATAAGGTCCAAATTTCCCTCAGATACATTGAGGAGCGTTCTCTTTTCTCCAGGTTTCAGAGTAAGCACATGGTCAATGAGTTCTGCAAACACTTAGCAGATCAGCTGGACGTAGAATCACAGAATGCCTCCAGGTAGGGTTAGAGCTGATGAGGTCAGGAAGGCAGGCTGTGGGTGGAAATGATGAAGGTGGGCTCAAGATGCTTCCCACAGCTTGAGACACGGTGACTGCAGTGTGAAGTGTTTACAATATGGGAAATGCAGGAGCAAGATTTATCAGCTTTAGCCCCCAGACTCTTACGGGATTATGCATCATATCAGGCTAATTAAACTTTTCAATTAACTCTTTTCAAGATGTCCTGCAAGATTTGGTTCTATGCCTGCCTCCATATAGTAATCGGCGTTCCAGGTACATTCAGGCTAAGTAGAGTGGGTTATCCCCCAAATCCTTCACCTGAGCCACTGATGGAAGCAATACTGGGCACAAGTTTTAACACATAAAAAGTCTTTTAAGTGAGCAAAAGAAATAGAAACCACTGAGTCCCAGAGGTCAAAGTTTTGCAGAGGAGCTGGGACTGAACTGAACCGTGGGCTGGCAGAGAAGGAGAGAAGCATGCGTGGTGGCAGAAAAGAGAGAGGAATAAATACGGAGGAATAAATAGAAAGGCAATGGGTCTTATGGGATTGAGGTAGAGGAAGAGGGTGAAACTAAGCAGCAAAGAGAAGATGAAGGCAGGTGACTAAGAGCCTTGAAAACGATCACTGAGTTTTGTATTTGAAGCCAGATTGGATGAGCCCGAGGTCCCAGGCCAATCAAATACTGTCCTTGCCCAGTCATTTGTTCTGGTGTCTGCCATCATTCATGTTTTCCCCAAGGCACACTCATGAGCATTTCAGACTGAGAGAGGGTCTGACAAGATACCCTGCTCCTAAATCTAAACACTCAGAGATAATGAGAAGTCCTAGACTGTGCTTCTTCCTTGAGTACCCTCTCTCCCCGACTGCCTGATGATGCCATGTCAGCCTTCTAGATCCTATTCTATCACCTTCTGCCCTGCAAAGCCTGCCTGAAGCTTTGTCCAGGAAGCTGATCACTCCTTCCCTTGTGCAGCCACAGTACCAGATATAAATCACCTCTGAGGAGGATTAAATGCATGTAAAGTACTTCATTTTTTAAAATATTTATTCTTATTTATTTAGCTGCATGCATGCCCAGTTATGTCTGACTCTGTGACCCCATAGGCTGTAGCCTGCCAGGCTCCTCTGTCCATGGGATTTACCAGGCAAGAATACTGGAGTGGGTTGCCATTTCTTCCTCCAGGGGATATTCCTAACCCAGGGATCCAATCTGTGTTCCTTATATTTCTTGCATTGTAGGCAGGTTCTTTACCAATGAGCCACCTGGGAAACCCATATCAATTCTATCTCTTGCTTATTGCATGTTTTTATTACTTACCTGGCTCCCGAACTAACTGTGGATTCCTTGAAGGCAGGATCTGTGTCTCATTTCACTCTCTATTCCTGACTCTGAGAGCAAGCCCTGCCATTTCTTGGGTGCTCAAGATGAATATATGATAAATGCACAGATGGATGGATGAATGAAAAGTATGAAGATTTGTTTCCTCAAGGTTGGAGACTTCACTCACACATGCAGCCATTACATACACTTATTTGTCTACACAACTGTCTTCCTGTATTAGATTGTAAGGCTCCTTATTCACAAATTTATTCTCAGCACATTTCAGTATCTGGCATATTTTGGGAAGGAAGAAATTGTTCTCTATTCTTCTAGGTTCTTCTGGCTGGTCTAAGAATTAAATTGACATGAAGTAGATTAACAGGAGAAAAGCAAACAAAATTTAATAACATGTGTACATGGAGAGGGGTTTCCCAGGTGGTGTTAGTGCCTCCTGCCAATGGAGGAGACATAAGAGATGCAGGTTCGATCCCTGGGTCGAGATGATCCCCTGGAGGAGGGCATGGCAACCCACTCTAGTATTCTTGCCTGGAGAATCCCATGGACAGAGGAGCCTGGCAGGCTACAGTCCATAGTGTCACACAGAGCTGGACATGACTGAAGTGACTTAGCACACATGCATGCATGCCAGAGACCCAGGAAAATTGAATAACTCCCAATGTAAGTGAAGACCTCACCTTAAATACTGACCCAGGGATTGAACCCGGGTCTCTTGCATTGCAGGCAGATTCTTTACTGGCAGATTCTTTACCATCTGAACCACTAGGGAAGCCCACCTTAAATACCATGTTTACCTGAAGACAAAAAAGATTTGAGACTTCAAAGGGAAGGAGAGCTGTCCACACGGAGATGGAAAAGCAAAAGTTTAGTAAGCAAATGCTTGATGGGCCATGCTGCGTGAATGAGAAAGTGTGGAGAATAGCAATAACTCTTTGGGATTATGACCACTGCATCTTCATGCTTATGAAATGCACAAGTACAGAAAAGAGAACAAAGAAGCCATCTGACTATTCCCACCACTCATCTCATTACAGAAACCCATGAATACACCAGAGCAGGTGTGGGAGATCAAAGATAACTCAGGCAAAACCAAGAAATAAAATGTTATTTCAAAACCTCAAACACAATATAGCTGTATAATGATGAAGAATTTTAATGTTAATTAAAATTTTAAACAGTATTTCCCTTTTTTATTACTAATGGGACGTAAAGACCTATATCAGATCTATTTAAGTAAAAAGTGAAGACAGGGACTTCCCTGGCTGTCCAGCGGGTGAGACTCCATGTTTCCATTGCAGGGGGCCCGGCTTCCATCCCGGGTTGGGGAACTAAGATCCCACAGCCTACGAGGTACAGCCAAAGGAAAAAGAAGTTAGTTTTCACTCTAGTCCCCCAAAAGCACACAACTGCTCTTATGACTACAAGCTTACTGTGTTTTTCTCCTTACTTTATTTCCTGTTGGTCATTATTAACTTTATAGTTTACATATATTAATAGCATATAGTTATTTCTAATTCATATATGCCTATAACACAGTTATTATTTTAAGAAATAAACCTATATGGTATTACAATAGTGTTTTTCAAATGTGAGTAATGTAATAATCCCTTTTAAAGAAGGGAAAGCACATTATTTCCTATTCCTAGATTAAAGTAATTTTCATGACAACTTTCCTTAAATATTCACAACCAAGAATTACATAAACCTGTCTATATTGTGTTTCAACTATAAAACATAAATTAACTTACAAATTAAACAATAACAAAAATTAATAAAATTCAAATAATGGATATGTTGTAATTAAAAAAAAAACCCAGTGATACTGGGTTGAATAATGGAGAGATGTATTTGGCGTTTTCTGCTTCATTGCATATTGCCTTGGTTTTGAACATGCTGGAATATTGCATCATTGAGCATTGCTTTTTATTTTTCCTTTTAAACAATGATACTAATTTTAACCAATTTGTTGTTTTGTTGGGCTGATCTGCTCAATAGCATCCACCAAATTGCAATAATAACATAATATTCTAACAACAAGAAGGCATAATGACAACCTTTTCTTTAGTCTATTACCTCATCTACTGAATAAACTGTTGCTAGTCAAAATATACAAAGATAGGATCTTTACCATGAGGTGCCATATGCTGTTAGGTGGCTTTATTTTCTACTTTGCTACCCCTCCTGACTGTGAAGCCTTGTTTACAAAGAGTGTCTGTAACATCACATGGCCTTCACGTGGCTCCCATACAATTGTAAACACACGTGCACATTTGGGTATATGGTTATAAGGTAGTCATTGAGGCGATGGAGAGTATGCTCACATTATATTTTTAAAATGATCATTGAAATGAAAACATAAAATTTAGAAACTCTTACAGGGACTTGGAGGATACCTTCTGTGTTACGGAGATAATGTTTTTTATCAATCACTCTTTCTAGGCTGATTTCTGATTGGCATCACTTGCCACTGAAAGTGCAGGCATCCAAACAGATGTAAAAACTTGATCAATGGACCCTGCTGTCTACTACTACTGGACATTGTTGTCCAGGACCACTAAATGCCTAATATGTCATACAACTTAGTCTGCTCTACTCATCTCAGAAGGAAATTAAGACACCTGTAGTCATGCCAACTAGGCTCCATAGATGGTTCAGCTCAATGCTCTGTTTCTGGCACACCCTTCTCCCTCTCCCTCTGTTAGTAATGAACTTCCCCATGAAGTTGCTCACTGTATTAGTTTCTGTACACCTCTGAAACAGTAGTTAGAAATTTTTAGGCAAATGTAAAGAAAGCTGAGTGCTGAAGAATTGATGCTTTTGAACTGTGGTGTTGGAGAAGACTCTTGAGAGTCCCTTGAACTGCAAGGAGATCCAACCAATTCATCCTAAAGGAAATCAGTCCCGAGTATTCATTGGGAGGACTGACGCTGAAGCTGAAACTCCAATACTTTGGCCACCTGATGCAAAGAACTGACTCATTGGAAAAGACACTGATGCTAGGAAAGATTGAAGGTGGGAGAAGAAGGGGATGACAGAGGATGAGATGGTTGGATGGCATCACCACCTCGATGGACATGAGTTTGAGTAGGCTCTAGGAGTTGGTGATGGACAGGGAAGCCTGGTGTGCTGAAGTCCATGGTGTCACAAAGAGTTGGACACGACTAAGTGACTGAACTGAACTGTGCCCTTTTAAGCACCTTCACAGATTTTTCTGATCAACATAAGCAAGCATCATTTTCCCCTTCCCCCTTTTAGAAATAATGATGTCTGGTATAGTAGGATGATACAATGTTCTTTAAAGCGGAAGCACAAGATGAATGAATCTTACTAGGATATAAAGGAATTTACAGGGAAAATAAATATTTTTTTCAACAGTAGTCTTAAGCAGTACCTAAAATGAAGACAACACAAAGGTTTTAAAATTTTGATTGAAGGAAGGAAAGGGAACGTTGATGGGGAACTCTCATCTCAGTTCCTGCTGGCAGACTCAGACAGGCACAGGGGTGTTGTGGGGGAGGTGGTTTGCTGCATGCATTTCAGCCTCTGTCCCCCACCATCTAAAATCCACAGCCTCCATTTCATGTCTGTCCCAGCTAGTGCACTTGCAGCAGCCAAACTGAACTGGGTTTTAAAACCATAGCTGGAAATACAGACCCTTATAATTGTGTGCTAAGTTGCTTCAGTTCTGTCTGGCTCTTGGCAACCCCATGAACTGTAGCCCGCCACGGGATTCTCCAGGCAAGAATACTGGAGCAGGTTGCCATGCCCTCCTCCAAGGGATAGTCCCAACCCAGGGATCGAACCCACATCTCTTATGTCTCCTTCACAGCCCGATGGGTTCTTTACCACTAGAACCACCTGGGATGCCCACAGACCCTTATTAGATGGATTCAAAGTTGAAGAGGTAAGTTTGTTAACAGAAGACAACTTCTTACTTTATCTCCTGACCCCTTATTTTCCCTGCTCACTGTTCCTTAGCTCTTTCCCAGCCTTATGGGCTTGTTAATGAGACCTTATATAAAACGCCATTTGTTAGATTTTATGATTTTTCAGAAGCTTAGAGTGCCCTCTTGTGGGAATATCAGGTAGTTATCCAAGTGCGGCCAACCATCTCAATTTCAACCATCTCTTTCCCAGGTGTGTTGAGAGGGACAGGCTCCTTAATTGTGCTTTGTTTTTATTTAACTAATCTCGATGGATTTCACAGCTATAGGTAAATGGAAAGGGGTGGAAATGTGCTAGGCATTAACCAGTGGAATAAGATCATATTTTCCAAAACAATACTGATTTCTTTTTTCTCCCCCCTTTTTAAATGTGGTGGTGGTGGGAAGTGGGGAAAAGTGTGGTAAATTTCCAGAGCAAGTCAGAATAAGGACCCTCTATTCAAGAAACGACTGCTGCTGCTAAGTCACTGCAATCGTGTCCGACTCTGTGCGACCCCATAGACGGCAGCCCACCAGGCTCCCCCGTCCCTGGGATTCTCTAGGCAAGAACACTGGAGTGGATTGCCATTTCCTTCTCCAATGCATGAAAGTGAAAGGTGAAAGTGAAGTCGCTTAGTCGTGTTCGACTCTTTGCGACCCCATGGACTGCAGCCCACCAGGCTCCTCCACCCATGGGATTTTACAGGCAAGAGTAGTGGAGTGGGGTGCCATTGCCTTCTCCTAGATGTCTTTAATTCTTGGTTGGTTGTTTAGTTGCTAAGTTGTGTCCAAATCTTTTGTGACCCCCATGGACTGTAACAAGCCAGGGTTCTCTGTCCAAGGGATTTCCCAGGCAAGAATACTGGAGTGGGTTGCCATTTTATTTTCCAGGGGATCTTCCCAAACCAGGGATCGAACCCACATCTCCTGCAGCTCCTGCTTGGCAGGTGGATTCCTTACCACTGAATCACCAGGGAAGCCCTGTCTTTACTCACAAAGAAAACACTTATTTAGGCTATCAATGCTTTATACAACCTCTCTGGGGGTAGTTAAACACTCAGGGACTTACACAAATATGACTATCAAATGATTGTATCTCATCATAAGAGAGATGAGAGCTCTCACCTAAGCTGTTATAAGACAGAATGAGGGTTAATAAGAGCTTAAAGACACAATTTGCTTACTACTTCAAGGCATAAATCTTTTAAAATATTTCATATACAAAATAGTATATGAGAGGAGTATAATTAACCCCCACTTACCTATTAGTCAGCTTCAAGCATTACCAACTCATTACTAATTTTTCATTATTTAGAAGTAAATTGCAGGTTTTCCAGGGGCACTAGTGGGAAAGAACCCGCCTGCCAATGCAGGACATAAGAGAGTTGGATTTGGTCCCTGGGTCTGGAAGGTCCCCTGGAGGAGAGCATGGCAATCCGCTCCAGTATTCTTGCTTGGAGAATCCCATGGACAGAGGGGCCTGGAAGGCTACTGTCCTTTCATTCATAAGTATTTCAGAAGTTAAATTTAAAAGATAAGAATGCCCCTTTAAAAATACAACCACAAAATCATAACATATAGAATGAAAAGTAATTTCTTATTATCATAAAAGATTGAGAAAGGGTCCAAATTTCCCTCACTATCTCTCTTTTAAAAAAATATTTAGACAAGTTTTAGGTTTATAATAAAATTGAGAGAAAAGTACGGAGGTATATGGCCTATTCTCACACATGTGTAGCCTCCCCCATTATCAACATGTCTCACCAGAATAGTGCTTTTATTTTAAACCAACGACGAACCTACATGGAACCTACATGGATACATCACATCACACAAAGTCCATGGTGTTTTCTCTTGGTGGTGTGAGTTCAGTGGGTTTGGACAAATGTATGATAACACATCCATCATTATAATAGTATCATGCAGAATATTTTTACTCCCCTAAAATCCTCTGTGCTCTTCCTGTTTATCTCCCCCAACCCCTCCAGCAACCACTCATCTTTTATTGTCTCCATAGTTTTGTCTTTTAGAGAACATCATGTAGTTGGAATCATACAGCATGTAACTTTCTCAGTTTGGCTTCTTTCCCTTAGCTATATGCCAGTAAGATTCCTCCATGTATTTTCATCGGCTTGATAGCTCAGTTCTTTTCAGCACAGAATAATATGCCATTTTCTGGATGTGCTGTACTGTGCTTAGTTGCTTAGTCGTGTCCGACTCTTGGCGATCCCATGGACTGTAGCCCGGCAGGCTCCTCTGTCCATGGGGATTCTCCAGGCAAGAATACTAGAGCGGGTTGCCATGCCCTCCTCCAGAGGACCTTCCCAATCCAGATCTCCTGCATTACAGGTGGATTCTTTACCGTCTGAGTCACCAGGGAAGCCCAAGAATACTGGAGTGGGTAGCCTGTCCCTTCTCCAGGGCATCTTCCTAACCTAGGAATCAGACCAGGGTCTCCTGCATTACAGGTGGATTCTTTAGCAGCTGAGCTACCAGGAAAGCCCAATAAAGTATTTTAAAGCTAACGTATTTCCTTTTTTGTTTTTAAAGATATAATGCTATTGCACACTTAATTCTCTCAGTTGTGTTTGACTCTTTCTTTGTGACCCCATGGGTTGTAGCCCACCAGATCCCTCAGTTCATGGAATCCTCCAGGCAATAATACTGGAGTTAGTTGTCATTTCCTTCTCCAGGAGTATCTCCCTGGAGATATTCCCAACTCAGGAACTGAATCCCAGGTCTCCCACGTTGCAGGCAGATTCTCTCCATCTGAGCCGCTAGGGAAGCCCTGTCTGGATGCACCACAGTTTATTTAAACATTCACCTACTGAAGGACATCTTGGTTGCTTCCAAGTTTGGGCAGGTATAAATAAAGGTACTGTAAACATTTGTGGGTAGGTTTTTGTGTGGATGTAAGTTTCTGACTCCTTTGGTAAATACCAAAGAACAAAATTGTAGGATTTTAAGGTAAGAGAAATTTTCATTTTGTAAGAAACCTCCAGCCTTCCAGAGTGGTGATACCATTTTGCATTTCTGCCAGCATTGGATGAGAGTTCCTGTTACTCCACAACCCTCTCCCACAGCATTTCATGTTGTCAGTGTTCCAAATTTTTGCACTTCTAATGGGTGTGTAGTGGCATTGTTTAAATTTGCATTTCCCTGATGACATATGATGTGGAGCATCTTTTCGTATGCCTACTTTCCATCTGTATATCTTCTTTGGTGAGGTGTCTGCTAAGATCTTTGGCCAGTTTTTAAATTGGGTTGTTTGTTTTCTTATTGTTGTTTCTCTTAATCTATAGGTTCTCTCTCTCGCCTCCATATATTCTTTTAAAGAATCTGAGATGCTTGTCTGAAGTTTCTACAAGTTAGATTTTTCATAATGTATTAATATCATTCTGATGTTATTCCTATGTTTCCTGTAAATGAGTGGTTAGATCTAGAAACTTGATCAGATTCAGGTTCAGTTTTTTGTTTAGCAAGGCTTATTCACAGGCAGTGAGGTAGTCTTCCACCAGGGGGCGCAGTTGCTCTCTGTCAAGGATCTCAACCTCGTGATCTGGGCATTGATTCATTAACAAACTAATGTTTGCGAAATAGTAGTATTCTAAATATGCCATCTATTCTTATTAGGTTTTTAGATTTTTTGAATAAATTTCTCCTTATCAACTATTTTGTTACTTTATGATTTATATAATGAGGCCAGAAAAACGCTTGATTTTTCCCTCTGCTTTTTAGTTTTCAAAATAATGAGTTGGTTCCCTAACACCCCATGGACTGGGGTCACAAAGAGTCCTACACGACTGAGCGACTTCACTTTCACTTTCACTTTCCCTAACACCATCAAAAAGTGACCAATAAGGTTTTTTTTTTTTTTAAATCATAGTGAAAAAAAATCATGATTTTTAAAAATCATAAATCATTTTAAAAATCATGTATGTAAATGTATCTGATATTTTTCATTCACCCACTGAAGTCACAATACTCACTGATGCTCAAATCATTCCATCTTTGACCAGTGTAAGTCTATTCAAGTTGTCTCCTCAATCATTTTGACACCACCCTACTAGTCTTTAAAAACCTCCCTGCCTTCAGCTAAGATAAGATGTTCCAGGCTTATTTTACATTTCCAACCCCAATGTGAAATTAGTTGTTTCTCCAAAGTGATGGTTTTCAAAGTGTGATTGGGGAGCCCCTGGGCATCCCTGTAATCCTATCATGGGGTTTGCGTGGTCACAATTATTTTCATAAAAATACTAAGATGCTATTTGCTCTTTTAAACTCTTTTTGTCTCATAAATATATACAGAGTTCCCCAAGGTTACATGATGTATGATATTATGATTGAATGTAGAAGCAGTTTTAAGAATTCTGCTGTCATTTATTAAGCCAGACATTAGAAAAATTTACAATGGCACTCTTCTAAGTAGTTTTTGTTAACAGATTTTTTTTGTTTTTACATGTTTTAATTTCTAATGCACTAAACATCAATAGATATAACCCACATCAACAAACTCTTTGGGACCCTCTCACAATTTTAAGAATTTAAAGAGATTTAGGGAACAAAATGTTTCGAGAACAACTAACTACTCTAAGGAGTCTTGGCTCCTTTTAATTGAAGATGGTATTTAGAGATCACAATCTAGGAGCTAGAGATATTCATGGTTACTGGGTTGGCCATAGTCCGTAGGGCGTTTCATAGGCAAATTTATATATAACATTACTACTGTCCTCCCTTTTATGGATAAAAGGTAGTATGTACACTTCTCTCCACGTAGCTTTTTTTTCACTGAACAATATTATGTTTTCAGGCACTCACTTCATTACGTTTGTTTACAATTTATTCAACTAGCCATTTGTTGAGGAATTTCCATATTTTATTATATATATGGTGCTTCAGTGAACAATGGCATGTACTTTTACTACTATATCTTTAGGATAGAATTCTAGAAGTGAGAATACCGGATCAAAGGGTGAATGTGTACAACTCTGCTATATATTGAGATTCTTTTTACTTCTACAGTACAGATGAAGGAAGGGCTTCCCCCAGTAGCTCAGCTGTAAAGAATCCGCCTGCAATGCAGACCCCTGGGTCAGGAAGATTCCCCTGGATAAGGGTATGGCAACTCATTCCAGTATTCTTGCCTGGGAAATCCCATGGACAGAGGAGCCTGGCCGGCTACAGTCCAAGGGGTCGCAAAAGAGTCAGACACGACTTAGCAACTAAACAATAACAGCAACAGATGAAGGAACAGACTGAGACAGCTGCTCAGGGTCACTTTTCCAGTCACTGACAAAAGACTTAACGTCTCCACAGACTCTGTAGGTCCGTAGGGCGGGGGCGGGGGCCGCTTAGTTACCTGAAGAGTATGAGAGGTCGAAAGACTAGAGGTTCTGTTAAGGAAGAACTGGTGTGCTGGATACTGGAAGAATGAGAATCCCCGCCGCCGCCCCTTCTGGTAATTTAGACCAGTACAGCCGGCGAGGTGTGCGGGGCTTTGCGCATGCCCAGCCACTACGTGCAGGTTGGAGTCGCTCGGAGGCAGGAGCAGAGTGACGTTATAACGGCGCGCCGCTCCCAGGCGTCCTCGCAAGGTCGCTTTGCAGAGCGGGAGCGCGCGTAAGTGACAAGACCCTGGTTCGGGTGCGCGCCGTCTCTTGCTGCCTTGGTATCAGCAGCGACATGTCGGGGTATACGCCCGAGGAGAAACTGCGGCTGCAGCAGCTGCGAGAGCTAAGAAGGCGATGGCTGAAAGATCAGGAGCTGAGCCCCCGGGAACCCGTGCTGCCTCCGCAGAGGGTGTCGCCTGTGGAGCGATTCTGGAATAAATTTTTGCAAGACGGAGCTCTCTGGAAGAACGTGGTGAGTGACCGCCCTTCCCAACCCCAACCCACTCTCGTCCCATCGCAGTCCACGGCCTGGCTGCTGAGACAACCTGTTCGCTATAGCCGCGTTGCCCCCGGAAGTTCCCCAAGGGAGAGTCAGGTTCAGTCGAGACTGCGGCTTGTCTGGGACTCCGTCTGGTCCCAAGAGTCATGCACTGGAAGTCAGGAGTTCGGAGCTTGTATGGCTTTGGGATTGTCTTGCCCTTTGGCTCTCAAGTGTGATAAGAAGGAGGCGAATCTCTGCCTAGGTCATACAGGACGTACAGGTTTGCCTTTCTTTTGACTGAGGAAACCTTTCCTCAGAAGGATGGCCAAGGATTCACTAGAGTTAAAATTCAATGATTTTAGTATCCAAGGACACTTGTGTGATTTTTGAGGTTGAGATTACACAGACCAACACTACACTCGACTACCCGAAAGCAGGATAATCCTCTAGCTGGTAATGCAGCTCCATGTTAATTACTGTAAAAGAAAAGGTTCTGTTGATATGCTGTTGATAGCTGTGAAAAGAAGAGAAGCGAAAAGCAAAGTAGAAAAGGAAAGATATACTCATTTGAATGCAGAGTTCCAAAGAATAGCAAGGAGAGATAAGAAAGCCTTCCTCAGTGGTCTGTGCAAAGAAATAGAGGAAAACAATAGAATGGGAAAGACTAGAGAGCTCTTCAAGAAAATTAGAGATACCAAGGGAACATTTCATGCAAAGATGGGCTCAATAAACTACGGAAATAGTATAGACCTAACAAAAGCAGAAAATATTAAGAAAAGGTGTCAAGAATACACAGAGGAACTGTACAAAAGGGATCTTCACGACCCAGATGATCACGATGGTGTGATCATTCACCTAGAGCCAGACATCCTAGAATGTGAAGTCAAGTGGGCCTTAGGAAGCATCACTACAAACAAAGCTAGTGGAGGTGATGGAATTCCATTTGAACTATTTCGAATCCTAAAAGATGATGCTGTGCCAGCAAATTTGGAAAACTCAGCAGTGGCCACAGGACTGGAAAAGGTCAGTTTTCATTCCAGTCCCTAAGAAAGGCAATGTCAAAGAATACTCAAACTACTGCACAATTGCACTCATCTCACTCGCTAGTAAAGTAATGCTCAAAATTCTCCAAGCCAGGCTTCAACAATACGGGAACCATGAACTTCCAGATGTTCAAGCTGGTTTTAGAAAAGGCAGAAGAACCAGAGATCAAATTGCCAACATCCGCTGGATCATCGAAAAAGCAAGAGAGTTCCAGAGAATCATCTACTTCTGCTTTATTGACTATGCCAAAGCCTTTGACTGTGTGGATCACAATAAACTGTGGGAAATTCTGAAAGAGATGGGAATACCAGACCACCCGACCTGCTTCTTGAGAAATCTGTATGCAGGTCAGGAAGCAACAGTTAGAACTGGGCGTGGAACAACAGACTGGTTCCAAATCGGGAAAGTAGTACATCAAGGCTGTATATTGTCACCCTGCTTATTTAACTTCTATGCAGAGTACATCATGAGAAATGCTGGGCTGGATGAAGCACAAGCTGTATTCGAGATTGCTGGGAGAAATATCAGTAACCTCAGATATGCAGATGACACCACCTATGTGGCAGAAAGTGAAGAAGAACTAAAGAGCCTCTTGATGAAAGTGAAAGAGGAGAGTGAAAACGTTGGCTTAAAGCTCAACATTCAGAAAACTAAGATCATGGCATCCGGTCCCGTCACTTCATGGGAAATAAATGGGGAAACAGTGGAAACAGTGTCAGACTTTATTTTTTGGGGCTCCAAAATCACTGCAGATGGTGACTGCAGCCATGAAATTAAAAGACACTTACTCCTTGGAAGGAAAGTTAGGACCAACCTAGACATACTCAATGGAGAGGGCAATGGCACCGCACTCCAGTATTCTTGCCTGGAGAATCCCATGGACGGAGGAGCCTGGTAGGCTGCAGTCCATGGAGTCGCTAGGAGTCGAACACAACTGAGCGACTTCACTTTCACTTTTCATTTTCATGCATTGGAGAAGGAAATGGCAACCTACTCCAGTGTTCTTGCCTGGAGAATCCGAAGGACCGGGGAGCCTGGTGGGCTGCCGTCTCTGGGGTCGCATAGAGTCGGATACAACTGAGGCGACTCAGCAGCAGCAGCAGCAGCAGACATATTCAAAAGCAGAGACATTACTTTGCCAACAAAGGTCCGTCTAGTCAAGGCTACGGTTTTTCTGGTAGTGATGTATGGATGTGAGAGTTGGACTATAAAGAAAGCTGAGTGCCAAAGAATTGATGTTTTTAAACTGTGGTGTTGGAGAAGACTCTTGAGAGTCCCTTGGACTGCAAGGAGATCCAACCAGTCCATCCTAAAAGAGATCAGTCCTGAGTGTTTATTGGAAGGACTGATGTTGAAGCTGAAACTCCAATACTTTGGCCACCTGATTCGAAGATCTGACTCATTTGAAGAGACCCTGATGCTGGGAAAGATTGAAGGCGGGAGGAGAAGGGGACGACAGAGGATGAGATGGTTGGATGGCATCACCGATTCGATGGACATGAGTTTGAGTAAACTCTGGGAGTCGGTGATGGACAGGGAGGCCTGGCATGCTGCAGTCCATAGGGTTGCAAAGAGTCAGACACGACTGAGCTGAACTGAACTGAACTTCCTTAACCACCATGTACATTTAACGCATTCTTTTGTTTAAGGGTGTCATTCCTGGGCTTTACTCTGCAGAAGATCATTCAAGTGTTGTCTTTATTTTCGGGGTCTCTTCACATTTTCTTAAAGCCGTTGTTAAGTCACATCAGTTATGGGTGATGAATACTGTATCTCAGAATTCCTTGGGACTTTGGCTAATAATAGTGGTAATAAATAACACTTGGGTGCTTACTTTGTGCCTGGCACTTTTATGTGTGTTCAGGATGGGGAACACATGTATACCTGTGGCGGGTTCATTTTGATATATGCCAAAACCAATACAATATTGTAAGTTAAAAAGTAAAATTAAATTAAATTAAAAAATAAATAAAAAACTTAAGTTTTTACTGCTGTAATGTAGAAACTTTCCTCATCCTTATTGTAAGTGTGTGGGAATGGAGACCTACAAAAATTCAGTGATTTACCCATGGTCACAGGGCTAGTAATAGAAGGAGTTCACTTTGAAATCCATGTGTATCTACTTTCTTACTGTGCTACAAAGTCTGTCAAAGAACGTATTCAATGCTAATTTATGGTGGTAAAATTCAACTCTCCTCCCCTCTCCCAGTTTGTATCTCTGATATTACTCACTGGCAGCCACTGATTGAAAATTGACAGCCAGTGATTTAAGGAAATAATCATTTGTTGAAATCTGTCTTGCCTTACTTAAGAGTTAACGTTCTCTTCCATAATCATATCTATTATAGCACTTATAATCTAGGTTATCCATTCCCTGAAAGGATAGGTCTCTTTCACTGAAATTGGCTGCCATGGAAAAACTCCATTTTTAGCTGTCCTTTGCCTTTCTTTTTAAAAACAGCATGTGTAAAGGCACCTCAAAGTGAGCTTGGGCCACCCTTATCCCAGTAGGTAAAACATTCTTTTTCTAGCATTAGTGTACTCAAGGTTGTCCACCCTACATGTGGAATGTGTTGTGTTGATCGTGCGTATCTGACGTTGATAAATGGTGTTGATCGTGCGTATCTGACGTTGATAAATCAGGGAAATGAGTTTACCTGAAAATTCTATAGTTTTGGTTACTCTGGTTAAATCAGTGAAACTTACTCTCATTTTTTAATGCCATATTTTATCATAAATTTATATTAAGGATATTTTTAGAAGTCTTTTTAAAGGCATGCATCTATGCATATATTACTGTAGTTTGGCAAAAAAAAAGTGAGAAATCTATTTATCTCATGTATTTTTTTTCTCCTCCAGATCTATAAGACATATCGACACAGTATCTTTGCTTTTACTCATGTACTTATTCCTGTCTGGATTATTCATTATTATCTCAAGTATCACGTGACTGTAAGTATGCTTTAAGTATGTGTTTTCCAGAATTTATTTATTTTAAAAATATTTATTTATTTGAGTATACTTGACTGTGCTGGGTCTTTGTTGCTGTGGGCAGGCTTTCTCTAGGTGCAGCGAGTGGGAGCCGCTCTACGTTGCAGGGCACTGGCTTCTCATTGTGGTGGCTTCTCTTGTTGCGAAGGACAGGCTCTAGGGCAGTGGGCTCAGTAGTTGTGGCACATAGGCTAAGTTGCCCCATGGCATGTGGGATCTTCCCCGACCAGGGTTGGAACTTGTGTCCCCGGCATTGACAGGCAAATTCTTAACTACTGGACCACCAGGGAAATCCCAGAATATATTGTTAATATTGTACAAAATTATTTCCTCTATGGGTTTGCCTTACCCTCCTCTGATCTTATAACTTATAAGTTATAAGTTCAAGACCTTATAACTGATCTTGAATTACTTTGAATCCTTTTCAGTAGATGGTTTAATGAAACTTAACTAATGCATGGTTTTTCAGAAAGTTAATTTTTAAAAATAAGTTTATTTATGTATTATTTTTGGCTGTGCTGGGTCTTCATTGCTACACGGACTTTTCTCGCGGGGGCTTTTTCTAGTTGCAGCATGCAGGCTTCTCACTGCAGTGACTTCTCTTGTTGCAGAGCACAGCCTTGAGGGTGCGCATGCTTCAGTATTTGTGATGCACGGGCATCCCCGCAGCATGTAGGGTCTTCGCAGATCTGGGATCGAAGCCATGTCTCCTGCACTGGCAGCCTGATGCACTTAACACAGAGCCACCAGGAATGTCCCAGAAAATTTAATCTTTATATTAGTTGGTTACAACTTGAATCGTATTTCCTTGTAGAAATGATGTTTTAATGATCAGGAATGTAGTTGATCTAATAATACTGGTGCAGAATTGGGGTCCTGAGTCTGGAAAAGAGAACAGAATTTCTGCTCCTTTTTTATTGAGCACAGATCTGATATAAGATAGAATTCAAAATGGATAAAGGTCTTTGTCATCATTTCCTTTTCCTTTGTTCTATCTGGTTTTTCACAACTTACTTTCTTTAGAATTCAGTGTGTCCAGAACATCTGCATGTGATGATGGAACTCAGCCTGTTGCCTTATTTTAAAGGCTTGGGATACCTTGGTGGGGGCTCTCCCGGTGGCACTAGTGGTAAAGAACCTGCCTGCCAATGCTGGAGACATGAGACACGGGTTTGATCCCTGGGTCGGGAGGATCCCCTGGAGGAGGGCACGGCAGCCCACTCCAATATTCTTGCCTGGAGAATCCCATGGACAGAGGAGCCTGGTGTGGGCTACAGTCCATAGGGTTGCAAAGAGTCAGACACGACTGAAGCGACTTAGCCCAGCATACCTTGGTGTAGGGTGTTAGATCCCAGGCACGGTGAGGAAAGAGCACATTTCAGGGAGTGGAATGGAAGAAGAGTGGTGATAGTTGCCTGCCCAGCGTGGAGTTTTATAACCCAAAGACTGAGGAGGATATTCTCGTACCCAGTGATGAGTGTTAAGTCCTGAATGGGTTGGGGGGTGGCGGGTTGATGAGTGTACCTGTTTGGAGAGCTGCAGCAAGCCAGCCAGAGTAAAGTGTCAGAACCTGAATGAGGTGAGGAGGTTATTTATACTGGAGTGTGGTGGTGATGATGATAGGAGGTTGGTTTTATGCATGTTGAATTCTGTGTGGCAGGCAGTGAGAAGCTTTCCATTTTTAAATAGGGGAGTGAGTTGATAAAGTGATATACAGTAAGTCTCCTACATATGAATGAATTCCATTCTGAGAGCACGTTCATTAAATCCAGTTTTTTTAAGTCCAACCAAGTTAGCCTAGGTACCCAACTAACACAGTGGTCTATGAAGTACTGTACTGTAACAGCACAGTATTATACAGTATATATACTGCATAATAGTACAGTATCATACAGTATAATACTGTATAGGCAGTTTTATATACTGTTTTATATATACTGTATAATACTGTATATACAGTTCAGTTCAGTTCAATTGCTCAGTCGTGTCCGACTCTTTGCAACCCCATGAATCACAGCATGCCAGGCCTCCCTGTCCATCACCAACTCCCGGAATTCACTCAAACTCACGTCCATCGAGTCGGTGATGCCATCCAGCCATCTCATCCTCTGTCATCCCCTTTTCTTCCTGCCCCCAATCCCTCCCAGCATCAGAGTCTTTTCCAATGAGTCAACTCTTCACATGAGGTGGCCAAAGTACTGGAGTTTCAGCTCTAGCATCATTCCTTCCAAAGAAATCCCAGGGCTGATCTCCTTCAGAATGGACTGGTTGGATCTCCTTGCAGTCCAAGGGACTCTCAAGAGTCTTCTCCAACACCACAGTTCAAAAGCATCGATTCTTCGGCGCTCAGCCTTCTTCACAGTCCAACTCTCACATCCATACATGACCACTGGAAAAACCATAGCCTTGACTAGACGAACCTTTGTTGGCAAAGTAATGTCTCTGCTTTTGAATATGGTGTCTAGGTTGGTCATAACTTTCCTTCCAAGGAGTAAGCGTCTTTTAATTTCATGGCTGCAGTCACCATCTGTAGTGATTTTGGAGCCCAGAAAAATAAAGTCTGACACTGTTTCCACTGTTTCCCCATCTATTTCCCATGAAGTGATGGGACCAGATGCCATGATCTTCATTTTCTGAATGTTGAGCTTTAAGCCAACTTTTTCACTCTCCTCTTTCACTTTCATCAAGAGGCTTTTGAGTTCCTCCTCATTTTCTGCCATAAGGGTGGTGTCATCTGCATATCTGAGGTTATTGATATTTCTCCTGGCAATCTTGATTCCAGCTTGTGCTTCTTCCAGCCCAGCATTTCTCATGATGTACTCTGCATAGAAGTTAAATAAGCAGGGTGACAATATACAGCCTTGACATACTCCTTTTCCTATTTGGAACCAGTCTATTGTTCCATGTCCAGTTCTAACTGTTGCTTCCTGACCTGCATATGGATTTCTCAAGAGGCAGGTCAGGTGGTCAGAATTTCCCACAGTTTATTGTGATCCACACAGTCAAAGGCTTTGGCATAGTCAATAAAGCAGAAATAGATGTTTTTCTGGAACTCTCTTGCTTTTTCCATGATCCAGCGGATGTTGGCAATTTGATCTCTGGTTCCTCTGCCTTTTCTAAAACCAGCTTGAACATCAGGAAGTTCATGGTTCACATATTGCTGAAGCCTGGCTTGGAGAATTTTGAGCATTACTTTACTAGCGTGTGAGATGAGTGCAATTGTGCGGTAGTTTGAACATTCTTTGGCATTGCCTTTCTTTGGGATTGGAATGAAAACTGACCTTTTCCAGTCCTGTGGCCACTGCTGAGTTTTCCAAATTTGCTGGCATATTGAGTGCAGCACTTTCACAGCATCATCTTTCAGGATTTGAAAGAGCTACTGTAATATACAGTACAACAGTACAGTATAGTATTTTTCACACAAATAATACATAAAAGTGACAGTGAACAACAACAGTACCTTGAAAAGTACAGGAGTACAGTACAACAGCTGACATACAGGGGCTGGCATCAGGTGAATGAGTAAAAAGAGTTACTAACTGGAGGAGGGAGAGGGGGTGGAAGATGATAGAGCTGAAGGATTATCAGCAATAGGAGATGGAGGGCAAGCTGCAATTTCACTCAGGCCTTACATGATTGGGTATGCAGACACATTTACATCTTTGAAAGTTTGTAACTTGAAGGTTTGTGTTTAGGGGGCTTGATCTATTTTGGAAACAGTGACTTTATTTTCTTGGGATCAAAAATCACTGCAGATTTTGACTGCAGCCATGCTGCAGTCAAAGACACTCCTTGGAAGAAAAGCTGTGACCAACCTAGACAGCATATTAAAAAGCAGAGACATTACTTTGCCAACAAAGGTCCGTCTAGTCAAGGCTATGGTTTTTTCAGTAGTCACGTATGGATGTGAGAGTTGGACCATAAAGAAAGCTGAGCACTGAAGAATTGATGCTTCTGAACTGTGGTGTTGGAGAAGACTCTTGAGAGTCCCCTGGACTGGTTGGATCTTGAGCTCCAGTACTTTGGCCACCTGATGCAAAGAACTGATTCATTTGAAAAGACCCTGATGCTGGGAAAGATTGAAGACAGGAGGAGAAGGGGATAACAGAGGATCAGATGGTTGGATGGCATCACCAACTCAATGGACAAGAGTTTGAGCAAGCTTGGGAGTTGGTAATGGACAGGGAAGCCTGGCATGCTGCAGTCCATGGGGTCGCCAAGAGTCGGACACAACTGAGCTACTGAACTGAAGTCATCTATTTAGGAAAACATAAAAACATAGAACTGTAGGGCGAGTTGGAGGGAGGAAAGTACTGATGTCAAGCAAATCAGCAGAGGCTGTTTCAGTTTACTGGATGTTAGTTGATGAGAATCTGATTAGGTAGTAGTGAGCCAGAAGATACTTTTTAAAGAAATAACGCAAGGTGGGGATGAAATAAAATTTCACAGTCATTTTGACTCTAAAATTTTTAGCCTTGAAAGTTCAGGGTAGCAAAATTTGCCACTCCACAATGTCTCTTTGGCATGCAGATTAAAATGACATAAGCCACTCCCATTATGTTTCTATTGGTCAGTGTTAGACAAGAGATAGAGCTTCCCTGGTGGTTCAGATGGTGAAGAATCTGCCTGCAATGCAAGAGACCCGGATTTAGTCCCTGGGTCAGGACCATCCCCTGGAGAAGGGAATGGCTACCCACTCCAGTATTCTTGTCTGGAGAAATTCCATGGACAGAGAAGCCTGGCGGGCTACAGTCTATTAGGTCACAAGAATTGGTTAAGACTGAGCCGCTAACACTTTCACTAACTTCTTAAAATAATGTAGATTAGAAGACCTGTTCTAAGAAGGGAACTATCACCATAGATAACTATAATATGAACTCTAGATGTAGTAGACAGGAAGGAACCTAGCAAAGGCTGTTGAAATTCCCTACTGTGTTCCATCGTCTCTCATGGTCCAGCAGACGTTTGTTTCCCGAACTTTTGCTTTTCCATCTCCATGTGAATTGCCTCCCTCTCCAATGAAGTCCCAAACACTTACTCCCAGCGTCCTTTTTTGTCTTTAGCCTAAGATGGTATTTAACTCATTTGGGGAGTTACTTGGTTCTCCTGGGTCTCTCCCATGTGTACATGTTACTGAATTTTGTTTGCTTTTCTCCTATTAATCTGTCTCATGTCAACTTAATTCTTAGACCAACCAGAAGAGCCTAGAAAGGTAGAGGAAAATTTCTTCCTCCACAACTTAAGTTATAAGTAGGACTTTGTGAAGGAAGGCTTTCTGGAGATGGGGAGGAGGTAAATGTGCTTAGGCGCGTGTGCTGCCCGGTCAGTTTCTGTGGAAGTCTGAGTGGACGTGGGCTGTCTCACATGGTAGAAACATGAGATTAGTGGAGGCCAGGGGGATGAAGAACTGGGGGTTAGTGTTTCATTTTATAAACCAACAGAAAATCGTTCTTCAGCCATGGAAAGGGGGCGAACAGTGCATGGCTAAGGGTCAGAGTGTGGTTTACATTTCTGTCGTTGACAAGCTTAAACAAAGTTTTGTATCCATGTTCACCTACACGTCCACAGCCGGCTTTGAATCCTGGTGGTGGTGGTTTAGTCACTAAGTTGTGTCCAACTCTTGCGACACTATGGACTGCAGCCCGCCAGGCTCCTCTGTCCATGGGATTCTCCAGGCAAGATTACTGGGGTGGGTTGCCATTTCCTTCTCCAGGGGATCTTCCCAACCCAAGAATCAAACCTGGGTCTTCTGCACTGCAGGCAGATTCTTTACTGACTGGGCTATGAGGGTAGCCTTGTATCGTTATACCTCTTATTTTTTTCAATGTCTTAACATGCAGGACCCTAGAGAAGAAAAAATGTTACTGTCTGTGAAATTTGTTTTAAACATCTAAGAGTGGTTTTTATGTGCAGGAATAACTGTTCCAGTTACCTGAAGTATAAATTAATATTCAATTTCTTAGTTTCAAATTTAAAAACTTTTGATTTTTTTAATTCAATTTTAAAATTCTGTTAACTAGATAATACATCTAGTAAAATATGAACAGTCTTTTTTCTTTGTTCTTATTATCTTTGGATAATTCAAATTGAATTTCCATAAAACAATTCTACTTACAAACATCATCAAATTCTCTTAAATGTTTTAAGCTGCATTTATATATTTTATATATTCAGTTTTATCTTTAAGTATTTATGACAGGGGTCCCAACCTCAGGACCAACCTCCAGGTTCTAATGCCTAATGATCTGAGATGGAGCTGATGTAATAATAATAGAAATAATGATCTGAGATGGAGCTGATGTAATAATAATAGAAATAAAGTGACAGTAAATGTAATGTGCTTGAATTATCCTGAAACCACTCCCTGCCTCACCCCCATGGAAGGATTATCTTCCAGGAAACTGACCCCTGGTGCCAAAAATGTTGGGGACTGCTGAATTTTACAGGACACATTCAGATCAGATCAGATCAGTCACTCAGTCGTGTCCGACTCTTTGCGACCCCATGAATCGCGAAAAACAGTTCAGATCAGATCAGTCGCTCAGTCGTGTCTGACTCTTTGCGACCCCATGAATCGCAGCACGCCAGGCCTCCCTGTCCATCACTAACTTCCGGAGTTCACTGAGACTCAAAGGAAAATCTTTTTAAATTTAAAATTCACACATTTAAATGCATTTTAACTAGAATCCTTATTAAATTTGACATTCACCTGTTTATACCCTGGCTTAATTTACCTTGTCATAGCTATATTTAACTGAATATTTCTAGGATGGAAAAAATACTTATCTCCTCAGAGAAAAAGATTTTAACTACCTGCAGTTGCTGGGTTGACAATTTGAGCCATTGATATGGTGGCTTATCTGAGGAATTCATACTTCTAGATGATTTTTCCTGGACAGATGGACATAAGTACAGGTTTGGGGTCAGTAGATGTCCACAGGCCTCTCCTTTACCTTACTCTTTCTCTTGGTTTGGGTAGGCCTGCATCCTCAGTACTGTTATAGCCAGTTCACTTCAGCTAATACCTTTATGCTGCATTAAATTGAACATTCTCTGTGAAGATATTTCACTATCTTCTTGCCTCTGGTGGCAGTTTTTAGAGACATTTGAATGTCCTCACATTGTTTTATGAGCTTCTCTCCTGCTTTTGATTCCAATTTGCCTAAGTCTTACATCATGCCAATAATCTTTTAAATTTCTGGTGTGGTATCTTGTACAGATGTGTGTGCTTAATAAGTACCTTTATTTAGCACTTCCTGTGTACAAGGCACTGTTCTAAACACTGTAGGGATACAGCACTGAACAAGGCAGATTGAGTCCCTGTCTTCATGAAATGTTTGTTCTAGTCTTGGAGACTGGCAGTAAATAGATAAGCAAATGTTGCAAGATAATGTTACCGGAGGTGGTTAAGTCTCTAGAAGAAAAACTTAAGGGTAAAAGACTAGAGAATGACAGGCACTGCTATTCTAATTAAGCTTCTTTGAGGAAATGCTCTTTGAAAAACGTTAATGAACTGAGGATATGGAGAAAAGCACTTCAGGCAGAAGAATCATGAGGTGGGAGGGTTCTGAGGCACAGGCAGGCCTTACAGGTTGTACTAACGCAGAGGAGCCACTGCGACTACAGTGCAGGCGGTGGGGTGGGGGGAGGTAGTATGAGATCGGAGAGTTGGCCAAGGACGTTGGCTTTTTTTATTTTTTCTTAAGAATTATGCAACTTTGAGCAGAGGAGTGATGCATCTTAATCACTGTAGGAACTTCCGTGGTGGTCCAGTGGTTAAGACTCTGAGCTCCCGATTCAGAGGGCCTAGGTTCGATCCTTGGTCAGGGAGCTAGATCCCATATGCTGCAGCTAAGAGCCCGCATGCCACAACTAAAGATCCTGCATGCTGCAACTAAGACCCAGTGCAGCCAAGTAAATAAATATAAAAAAAAAAAAAAATCACTCTTTCTGCAGTGTGGAGAATAGACTGTAGGAGGGCACATGCAGAAGTCAAGAGACTAGTAGGTGAAAAAATGGGAGCAGCTTGGACAAGGGTAGTAGTATATTAGAAGTGGTGAGAAGCACTGAGATTCAGGATAAATCCTCAAGGTGGAGTCAGCAGGATCTACCAAGCCCGGGGTTTCGGCCTTTGTAACTAGGAGAATGAAAGTGCTGTTGCAGAGATTGGGAATAGTTTGGGGCTGAGGGATGTTAAGTGTTGGGCCTGGCTAAGTTTGCAATGCCTGTTTGATCAAGTAGTCTTGAGTAAATAATTGAATATATGAGCCTGAAGCTTAGTAAAAATTTGGGATATGATCAATGTATTTTAGAAAAAACTCTAAAACCATAATTAACAGAATTACTTTTATTGCAGACAAAACCATATACCATCGTTGAAAAGAAGCCCAGAATATTTCCAGTAAGTCTTAAAACATCTACTTTTTCTTTTGCTTATATTTCTCTCTCCCTTCCCAAATGATCATTAGACTAAAATTCTTCTTGCTGAAAGTTTTAAGTACCTATTGCATACTCTTTAAAAAAAAAAAAAAAGGGAGGAAATAGTGTGATGTAGCAACTGGAGTTAAACTTAGGACATGGGCACATTCTTTTCACCCTGGCTGTAAAACTTGTGTGACTTTTGTAGTCCTAAAGTGAATTGAAAGTCCCAATAGTTTTTCACTGGTGCCCTGTTTCATGTGGGTTAAGGATTTAGGGCACTGTCCTGAGCAGACACCTGGGCATTACAAGAGCAACTGAATTCTTTTATTATTTTCAGACTTATTATCATTTCCTGTGACAGTTTGACCATAATCTCTCCATATGTGAATTTAAAATGTTATTGTGTGCTTTAAATTGTACACTATGGATATGTAGGCTATTAACCTAATTTAAAATGATTTTTTTTTTTTACCATTAAAAGGTTACTTATTAGTCAGTTGGTATTTTGCTGGCTGTTCATGAGGTTATTGTTTAGCAGAGTCAAATACATGTTATGTTCTTTTCCCATTTCTAGTCACAGATAATGAATTACCATCAATTTCTAACTTATGTACTTCTAGAAGACAAAACTGTAGATTCTTGCTTCCATCAAATGACATAGTCACAATAATCCATTGACAACTGCAGCAGAAGGGAATTTTAGGGAGAACCACCAAAATTGGCTAACTCTTCCAGTTGGAATTCTGCTTTAGGAAAAAGGAGATTTCTTCTGTATTTGTGTATAATTGGTGTTTGTCAGGGCCCAGTTAGCCTCATTTATCTTGCTGGTTTCAACCAGTTAGGTAATTTATTTATTCTTCCATTTATATGTTTGTTATTTATTTTGCCATTACTGTTTGAAGGAAAAGGAGGAGGATCTCTTTAGAAGACCAGTATTTTTTGCTACTGTGGTTCTTTCCTGTTTCTGTACCATTGACCCATTTGAGAAGTTGCTCCTTTGAGGACCTGAAGAGTGCTCATCTGTACATACCTTGGAATAGGATAGACAGTAAGAAATAAACCCCCAAATCTCAATGGCTTACCAAAAGTTTATTTCCTGTTGATATCACAGACTAGTATAGATCAGACAATTATAGTTAGGCCATTGAGAATATGCAGCTCCAAGATCACAGGGTTGAATATCTCAGAGGATGATTTTAAGGTCTAAGCTTGGATGTAGCTTACATCACTTCAAGTCCTATTGGCCAGGACTTATTCTTATGGACCCAGATATCTTTGTGCTTTTTTATATTTCCCAGCCTCCCATACCTGGAGTCTCTGCCACAGTCTATCTTTCTAGTCAACAAATGGCTCTCTGCTTCCTTCTTCCCACACATGTAACACAAGACCTTTTCCTTGGGAGAAACCCCAAGATCCCATTCCATCAATGCAACCTTAGACTGCCAGATGATGCACAGTAATATCTGTCAGGGTTAATTTTGGAGATTCTTCTCTTAGAGATTTGAGGATCAATGACAAGTGAACTGTATCCCTTGTCCCCCCAACCACGGCCATTATTATGCTATGCTGTGGACAGCATAGCAGTCACTTGGTTCTGAAACCCCACTGGTCAAAGGTTATTTGAATGGGACTGATTTTGCTTCTGGAGGAAACACCTTTGTTCATTGTTCTTCCTGACTCCTGGGGGGGAGCATCACGGGGGCGCATCCTTTGTTTTTCTTTATCGATCTAGACCACATCTAAAATGAGGACTGTGAAACATGCCCTTCTTAGGGTTGTATAGCCTTTAAAGTCCACCTCAGGTTCACAGAAGGTTGAGGGCCAGAGAAAACAATCACAGGCTTTTGTTTCTGTATGTTTGGGTTCTTGGACCATCTAGTTCTCACATTTGGCAGGCATGGAAAGAAAAACTTGGTAGGAATCTAATCTTTGTGCTTCTAGTCAGCCCCACCTGCCAGTATCTGTGGTTTGTACATAGTTACCAAGTTCTTTCATTCCATTGTCCTCACCCTGCTGCTGTCTACTCAGTGGCAGCTGTGTGGAAGCCACTGAGACATACTCTGGCTCAAGGGCTACCTTGGCTTCAGTCTGATCTTTGCATGGTGCTGGGTCCCTGTGTTTACTCAGCTTTATGGGCTTCTCAGAATCTTCTCAGTGTTAGCTCCTACTCTTTAGAGATTCAGAAACAATTCATCTGATTTTCTAATATTGCATGGTCCTGAATTTTTAGATTCTTATTTTTATTTCTCTTCTCAAATCAGCCACTTCTTAACCTGGGCTTACGTTTCTTAAAGTACATTCCTAAGGTGGCCATTAGTGTAGTAGTTAAACCCACACTCTAACTTTTTTCCAGGTACTTCTCCTAGAACCTCTAAGTTATTGGTGCTTCTAAGTGATTAGTGCCTTTTGTTTCCATCTCTTAGCCTCCAGTGCCAGTGGCTTGAAGCCAGATTTGCTAAGCCAGTGCCATATAGTTCAATTTTTATTACAGCAGCATTCATACCAGTTCAGGTTATTAATTTCTGTGTCAGGGTAAAGCTAGCTGTGGAAACAGGTTTTCCCCAAAATGTTTACTGGCTTACACTAATACAAGTTTATAGTCCTGAGCAACCAGGACAGGGAATGGCAGGTGGTGATGGGATAATTCTGCCCTACTCAGTCAATTCATGGACTGTGAGGCTTATGGAATCTGCGGTCTTAAAGAGAGAGCTGAAGTGAAAACTAAGTACTTTGCCTAAAATTATACAGCTTGTCAGTGGAGGGTTCCAAGATTCACACTACTTGGTTCTAGCTTTAAAGTCCCCTCCTGTTCTGCAACACACGCTGTATCTAGGTTTGGAAAGCTGGAAAGACAGCTGGACCAGCTGCCTGGGCAAAGTCTGCAGGTCTGTCTCTAATATCTGTTCCGAGCCAAACAGTAACTGGCAGCTGCCTACCATATTTAGTTGCTGGGAATATATACCACCTTGTATTGAAGTGAAGCTGTTTCCCACAACTTCTTTCTAGGGCTTCTCCTATTTTGGGGGGCCAAGCAAATAAAGATCATCCTTCTGTCACTTTGTAAACACAACTTTCATGTTCTTTGTGGTTGTTTGGTTCGAGTAAAACTTCCCCTATTTGTTCCTTATTCCTTAAGATTTTGGATACTGGTTTCTTATCTTTAGACAGCTTCTATTTTACCTATGTCATTTTTAAAGTTTGAATGCCAGAACTGAGCTAGGTTTTCCAGATGAGCTCGAAGGGGAACTGTTACCTCTGCTGACAAGATTTATCACTAATGCACCTTTGTTTTTCTAGGGTGATACAATTCTGGAGACTGGAGAAGTAATCCCACCCATGAAAGAATTTCCCGATCAACATCATTGAAGATTACTTTAAAATTTCAAAGGTGTATGGGCCTAAGTTTGTTGCTACATTACCAACTTATTTAAAGTATTTTCTGGAAAAGTAATAAAGTTTACTCACATATGTGTTGTCTGTTTCTTCCCAACCTGTGCCATTCTCTCTGTACAATTTGAGACTGAATTATCTAACAATAAGTAAAAACTGGACAGGCTAAATAATAATATGGTCAGTCACCTACTTTTTCTGGCCATTTTTAATCTGGAAAACAGAACGTAGAAAATTGTTTAGTCACATGATAGTTTTTTCTTACACTGTACTTTAGTTGATGTGAAAGTATACAACGGAATGAAATGCTGCAATAAAAATAAGTACAGAAATTACAGCACACTTTGCTTTAAAGGCTTTCTGGAGACATTTCAGAAGTATTTTAGAAACTCTAGAGCAAAAGACTGTCAGATTTACTTTGCTTTGTTATCCTTCCCCGTGTTCTTTTCCTTCAACTCTTTTTGAACTGTAGCTCGCCAGGCTCCTCTGTCCCTGGAATTCTCCAGGCAAGTTATATTGGACCGAGTTGCCGTTTCCTGCTCCATCATCAAGGATGGAACTGGTGTCTCATGCATTAGCAGACAGATTCTTTACAACTGCATCACCTAAGATCCTTGTGCTTTGTTATATGAAAACCTAAAAAAGACAAACCTCTTGGTATATGAAAAATCGAGAATTAATGGTTACTATAACGGACGGTATACAAAAGTGAATTTGGAATCATTGTATTAAAGATTTTACTTCAAATCGAGACATGTACCAGACAGAGGTAAAGAACTGTATATGCATGAAGTCAAATCCAGAGGAATTACAAATTTTCGTTCATCCCGAAGATTTTGTCTGGGTATTCCTTGCTTAGTTGTCGTCGTGCAGCTACAGTTGATGCATAGATGACGTATCCCCAGGAGAGCAATACGACCGCGAGGAGCAACTAGGAAATGCAAGAGTAGGCGTAAAAACAACCTGTGAGTGGCACGTCCTCCCGGCCCCCATCAGGTTGCCGTGCACGTTGCTAAGGTGGGGATTTTAGTGACAAACTCGAATACATGTAGTTCCGGAAGCGAGTTCACCCAGTAGCCCTTACGTAAGAAGCGGAAGACCGTGTCCTCCAGGAAGAGGCGGAGTCGAGGTTAGGGAGTGAAAGGCTTAATTCAAGAATGGATTTTAGAGTTTCTGGGCGCTGAAGATATAGGGGATCTTCCACCCGCGGGCCTCGAGCGTAGAGCCCGTGGAGGCCCGCCGAGCCCAGGACCTACCGCGGAATAAATCCGGTCTAGGGTGCGGCGACTCACTGGCTTCATGGTAAGGCGGTGGCGGTGGTCCGCGAGCACGGGCGGAAGCCGCAGGCCCTACAGTAACCTCCGGGGCGGTGGCTGCCGGGCGGCGGCAGCCATCTTTCAGCCGGGCGCCAGCGCCCGCCCACTCGCCTCCACGGGCGTTTCCCATCAGCCTGGCCGGCCTCTTCCGCCCGGAGTTGGGGGCGGGGGCGGTGTCACGTGTCCGGGGGCCTATCCCGCCTTTAGGGGAGGAAGTGAGAGAAACGAGAAAATAACGTTGGAAATGGGTTTATTTTGCCGCTGTGAGGGACAGGCTTGACTCGTCAACCGGTCTTTCAGTTGTAGAGCAGTATTAATGCGAGATAAGGTACCGTCATGTGCATTTAAAAGTTTATTTGGAAAAATAATCCACGGTTTAAGTATTACGCCGACGTCTAGCACTGAAAGAATGTTTCTAACCGGATCTGTTACCACGGTATAGGTAGTTCGTGTATTCACCTTTTAGAGTACAACCTGCTTTTTATAACTGATGAGTAGTTGTGGGACTCCCTGTTACTGGAGCTTTTCTTAAAAGTTTTTGAGAATGCAGTGGCTTGATATCAGCTACTTTTAAGAAGAAATAACGTGGCACGAATTACCCGGCATAATGTAGCTGCCAATTAGCAAGTGCTCATCGAGCATTTGTATGCTTAGAACTGTAGCACGATCAAATACCAAGCCAAAGGATGGGGTTTGGCACGCGGGCCGTTGTATCAAGTTCAGCTCTAGAATGTTCGGGATGCTTACATTTGAAGTGAAGAATGGGACAACGGGACCGCGTTAGGCTCCAGACGTTTTGTTTCTGTAATCTCAGCTATCACCTAAACAGGGTTTTAATGCATATTTCGGAGAGCGGGTAAGGAAAAGACGTTATCTGTTTCGGGAAGATTTCAATTCCCACTGATTTTACGTCAGATGATAGTTCATCCGGACTGGAGTTGATCTCTCAAGATTGATTTGGGATTCCATTGGAATCCTGGTGGTGGTTCTTAACTTATCAGCCGAAGTCCATTTCCTTCCGGATAACTTGGTTCCTTTATCGAACACCATAGATAGTTTGAGGAACTTCTCGCAGAATTTGGCAAGGTTTAAATGAGACCACAACCCTTGTGGCTCGGCTGGTAAAGAATCCGCCTGCAATGCGGGAGACCTGGGTTCGATCCTTGGGTTGGGAAGATCCGCTGGAGAAGGGGAAGGCTGCCCACTCCAGTATTCTGGCCTGAGGAATTCCCTGGACTGTATAGTCCATGGGGTCTCGCAGAGTCCGACACGACTGAGTGACTTTAACTTTCAAATGAGACCAAGCTAGTTATTGTGTCTTCCGGGTAAGTTAGAAGCGAACTTTAAGATAGTTTGTAATCCCCTGGTATTTATTCGAGTTGACGGTACGTTAGCGATTTCGTCCTCAGGGGGTCACGTCGCTCTGCTTCCGGGAGCGGAGGCAAGTGGGGGAAGGGCTGGGCTCAGGCCGAGAGCGCTAAGGCCCGCCCTCAGCGCCGGCGTCCTGTACCGCGCATGCGTCACGCGGACGGGTGCTGTGTTTTGACGCGCTGGGGGCCGGGAAGTGGGTTTTGGTTTCTGCCCCCGCCCCCTGTCTGCCATTGGTGATGAGCGCTTTACGTCACAGGGGTCGCAGCAACCGCCGGGGTCTCCGCTGTCTCGCGAGGAGGGTGAAGCGCCCCGGCCTACTCCCGCTCCGGAGGGCCGGCGGAGAAGTCGTAGAGTTCGCCTTCGTGGATCCTGCCGTCACCGACCCAGCCTTCTGGGCCGCCGCGAACTGGCCACGAGCGCTCCAGTCCGGCCTGCGCCGGCATCCTCTGAGGTGAGTGAGGTCGGGAACAATGGGGCGCGGGGGTCGGCAGGGGGCCGGGAGAGCAGGAGCTCCAGCCTGCAGCGAGGCCCAAGGGCGAGAGAGCTGCGGTCCGGGCCTGAGGCGCCGCGGTCAGCCGGCGGGCCAGGCTCCGGGCGAGCGGCTTCTGCGGAGCACCTGTGGATCCGTGCCGGTGGGCGGGGGAGAGCTGCTTTCCGAGAGGCGCTCCCGAAAGCGCGAGCCCAGCCGCGTACTGGAAGGCGCTCGGTCTCTGGGTGGGGGGGTTGGTGGGGGGAACCTGACACAAAGCACGAAACGTTCGAGTCTTGAGTCGTGGCATCGCTGCTGCCAGAGTTGTGACCTTGGATGGCCCCCTAATCTCTGAGCATGTCTGTAAAATGGGAGTAACAGTGTTGGAGTTCGTTGTGATTATGTAATGCACGGGGTGCCTACCTTAGATCCTGGCAGGTGGCAGTTCTCAACCAAAGGAAGCGACTGTCTCTGTAACTCTTGTAGTTGTCTGTTACACCCCTTGAGCCTGTGACTTCATCCGTCGACTCAGTGCATCTCTCTTCACGGGCTACTTTGTTAGACTGGAAGGGGGCAGTACTGAGAGGAGGCAAATAGTGCTTTGCGAGGAAAAGTGAATAGAATTTTTGGTAGGTAATTTTGAAGTTAATTGAAGATAAATGCAGAAAGCGTTACCGAAGATTTAAGTTAATAACGGTGAGAGTTGGGGGTTTTGTTTGCTTTTAGTCTCTGGCTTTGAAAGCTATACAGTCAGCCAAAGCAGTCATGCTTACCTGGAAAGAGCGGCTTTAGAGGGTAATGGTTCCCAAGCAGTTCCTTTTATTGCTGGAACTGGAATTAAATTTCACTGGGTCTGGTCAGTGTTTAAATTTTTTAGGGTCTGGTTAATTGATCGTTTAAATTCTGTTTGATTTCTTGGTATTGATTAGATTGCAGTGCAGAGAGGGACACGGTTTCTTTAAGGTCACAAGAGATAAGGGCCCAGATTGTTTATAATAGTTGGGACTGTTTAGTTGATCCACCTGTGAACCCTTTTTAGCCATTTTTCTTAGATATAATAAATACGATAATGATACTAATATGAGGATCATTCGCTTGTCATCCTCCTGGGCATTTATAATCAGTTATGGGTGATGGAAATTACAGAAATTAATTTTATCTTCACATAACATGAGATACCTATTAAATTCTTACTCCCCACCAAGCACTATGCCAAGGGTTTATGTGGAATCTCTCTCTTCACACAACCACTTTTCAGGTGGATACTGTTACTTAACACATTTTAGAATTGAGAAAAATGTAAGGTTTTGAGAAATTGACTTTTCTGCAGATCACACCCCTAATAAGTGTTTTGATTCTCAGCCCTGACTTTGCGTTAGAATTAACATCACTCCATGAAAACATCACTCTGTCAAATTTTTTAAATGTGAGGTGTTTTTTAATGTCCAGTCTAAGGTCTAATTTAGATTTCCAGCCTCCCGACTCTTTTTATCAGCCTCCACCTGTCACCCCCTCCCCTCAATTCTGAAGATGATACATTTTATTTAGAATTTGGGAGGCAGTTAAGGGGAAGGGTTCAGAAGAACTGATTAATCTTCTCTTCATGGGGAAATTAATTTGAAGTCCTAATTCCTAGAGTACTAGGATAGAGAAACTTTTATCATAGGGTGCTTCTAGAATCTGAAGCACTAAATCTGTCATCAGGTCTGCCTTTGCTGCCTAACCCAGAATTCTTCCAGCAAAACAAATCTTTTTTTTTTTTTTTTTTTTAATATATATTTGTTTGGCTGTGCTGGATCTTAGTTGCATTTGGGATATAGTTGGCTGGTTTGGTATTGAACCCAGGCCCCTGACTCATTGGGAGCGCAGAGTCTTAGCCCCTGGACCACCAGAGAAGTCCCCCAGACCTTCAAATCTGTCATCTTGCTGTCTCTGTTTTATGCCTTAATTTGTATTTTTGAAACAGCTTTGTTGAGATATAATTTGTATTTCATCGATAAAGTTCACTTCTTTAAAATTTATAATACAGTGGTTTTTAATGTGTTTATGGAGTATATTTCTGCAGTTATAATTGAACATTTTCATCATCCTAGAAAGAAACCTTGATAATCCCTACCCAGGCTTCCCCTACACACACCCAGCAATCACTAGTCTGCTGTTGCTGCTGCTAAGTCGCTTCAGTCGTGTCCGACTCTGTGCGACCCCATAGACGGTAGTCCACCAAGGCTCCACCGTCCCTGAGATTCTCCAGGCAAGAACACTGGAGTGCGTTGCCATTTCCTTCTCCAGTGCGTGAAAGTGAAAGTGCCCAGTCGTGTCTGAATCTTAGTGACCCCATGGACTGCAGCCCACCAGGCTCCTCCGTCCATGGGATTTTCCAGGCAAGAGTACTGGAGTGGGGTGCCATTGCCTTCTCCGAATCACTAGTCTAATTTCTGTCAATTCTCCTGTTCTGTACATTTCATATAAAATAGCATATAATGTGATATTTTGTGATTGATAATGAAAAGATTTGTCCATGTTGCAGCATACATCAGAACTTTGTTCCTTTTTATTGTCAAATATTCCATTACATGGATATACCACATTGTATGAGTATACCACAGGTAGAGGCAGCCTCCACCTGCCAGCACTACCACCCTCCCTTCCACCCCCAATTCTAAATATGATAAATTTTAGAATTCATCTGTTGATGAGCATTTAACACTTTTTAGCTATTAAAACACTTTTTAGCTTCCTAAGTGGCATTAGTGGTAAATGTTGGAGATTTAAGGGATGTGGGTTCTTTCCCTGGGTCAGGAAGATCCCCTGGAGGAGGGCACGGCAACCCACTCTAGTATTCTTGCTTGGAGAATCCCATGGATAGAGGAACCTGGCAGG
This sequence comes from Bos indicus, assembly GCF_029378745.1. Taxonomy (NCBI): domain Eukaryota; kingdom Metazoa; phylum Chordata; class Mammalia; order Artiodactyla; family Bovidae; genus Bos; species Bos indicus. The sequence goes on from NC_091767.1 coordinate 11,365,075, forward strand.
CTACAGTCCCTTGGGTCACAGAGAGTCAGACAGAACTTAAGCAACTTAGCAACAACGGCTATTCTTTTATAAGTTTTTGTGTGGGCATGTGGTTTTGTTTCTTTTGGATAAATAGATGTGGATTGCTGGGTCATGTGGTAATTCTACTTTATTTGAATTAGCACATATTTTTAGTATTTAGTGGTGATTTCAAAAGAGTAAATCCCTTATGATTTACATTCATTGCCATTGTATGATGTTTCTCATGAATACCATTCTTTATAGCTAAAGAAACTCCTGTGTGGAAATATGAAACAGAACTAAGAATTTTTTCTTTTTACCTACTATACATTAATGTTACTCATCATTCTTTATACACTTGTGCTGAAAGGAGGACTAGAATTCCATCTTAAAAAATTTATAATTAGTGAAATTTTGTTTTATTTGAACTTGAAATTATCTAGTAATTCTCTTTAATAAATTCATTCAGGGTTATAAATCTGTGTGTGACCTGGAAATGTTTAGTAAACACCAAAATTCTGTATTCCAGAAAAACAAATTAAGGTAAACTGTATTACCTAGAAATTCTCCAGTCGTTTTAAAAGTCTAGTGATTTCTTAAATAGAGAGGCAAACTAAAGTCCAGAGTTAATGTGGATTTCTCCAGTTGACAGTTAGTTTTTGGTGAAACCTGGTCATTAGTCCAGATCTGATGCCCTCTCCACTGTTTTCCCTAATGCCCACAGAGTCTCTTAACAGTTTTTATTTTTAAAAGATTTCCCCCCCTGAGTCGGAGAATTTAAAAATATGAGAAGTAGGGGGAAATGCTGAGAAATTTATGTCATATTGTTTTCAGAGTTTAAATACGTTTGCAAAAATGCAGCTAGTATTAATATATTTATAATTCTCTTCTAGTTAAGAACAGTGGTAATTTTTGCATCCCACTGTAGAAGACAGAGGACTGGAGGTATTTGGACCCCCTTGAAGAAACTTGTTCAGCATTAACTGATTTCCTATTAAGATACAGCTCTGAGAAAGCTAAGATGCACTAGATGAGCAAGTTAATTTGAAGTCTGTGGTGAAATACTTACATTCTGCAATCACAGATTTTTGTTGTGGGTTTTATTTGTATTTTGTTAGAGCTAGATATGGCCAGTGAGTCTCTTGTTTAGAAAATTAGTTTTATTATTTGACTAGATAGCAGTTGACTGGTCATGAGACTTCCTGTGATAGAGGAGGTGGAGAAAGATGGATAATAGGCCCAGGAAAACATAGAAGAAGAAACTAACATTTAATATTTATAAAATGATTAGGATAGAAAGCAACTAAACAGGGAACAAGGCCCAGATGTAATGCAACTAGATTTCAGCTCTTGAAAATTCATTTAGTAAGTTATGGGCCAATGTAAACTGATAAATTTCAAGAAAACAACGAATTTTTAAGATTCTAGTGATCCTAGTGAGAATAGATAAGGGGAGGAGGCTGAAAGCATGATTTCAAGATACTTTGTGAGTGACTAGATTAAACAGGAAGGCGAAGAAAAGCTTCTTAGGGATATTGGAAGGAGTCAGTGATGAACTGAATAGTAACAATAATAAGAGTAACTAGTTAACATTTACTTAGCAGTTGCTGTAAGCCAGGGACTGGCCTTGAATGCTTTTACAGTTATTACATTTAATAATCTTCACTAATATCCTTTTTTGTGTTTGAAAAGAATCATCCACAGAACTGTTTGAAATAGGGGAACTTTATGGTATACAAATTTTCTCACTAAAGCTATTTTTAAAGGTACATACATAATACCACAAACAAAACAAGTAGTCCATATTGTCTGGGGTGTATGTATGAAAGATATAAAACCATACATAGAAATAACTGAGAATTGTGATATTTTGGGTTTTTGTTTTCTGGAGAAGGATGGGCTTGGGGGAGGGGCACATAAAGGGACGGTTTAAAAAATCTCAAATAACCATGAGAAAATGTAAGTTGCTAAATCTGAGTGGTGGATATTTGGCTACTTGGTATATTTTCTTTTGCACTTTTTTGTATATATCAAATTTTCCTCAAATTATCTTTTAAAAAGGAATGATGCATAGTATAGAATATTTGAGAGCTTACTATGTACCAGGCACTTTTTCTAAGACCTTTTCCTTTTTTTAAACAGCTTCACAAATCCTGTGAGGTAGGTTCTAGTATTAGTGCTCATCAGATGAAATTGAAGCATAAGGATAATAACTAGTCTATAATCACACTGGTAGTGTGGAACCAGGATATGAACCAGGAAATCTGACTTTAGAGCTTGTGCTTTAAGTACTATATTACTGTGCTACGCTGTCCCTTTATGTTACAGACATGTACTACTTTTCACTGAAGTATGTTTCAGTCATTTGCATTTTTTTCAGATTTAGTCATTTCACTTTTATCAGGTTACTGATGTATTTTTTTCCCTTTTACAGATAATGGCATCAGCCGCTAAGGAATTTAAAATGGACAACTTTTCACCTAAAGCTGGCACTAGCAAATTGCAACAGACAGTACCAGCTGATGCATCTCCCGATTCTAAGTGTCCTATATGCTTGGATAGATTTGATAATGTGTCTTACTTAGATCGCTGTTTACATAAGTTCTGTTTTCGCTGTGTACAGGAGTGGTCAAAAAACAAAGCTGAATGCCCACTGTGTAAGCAGCCCTTTGATTCTATTTTTCATTCTGTGAGGGCAGAAGATGACTTCAAGGAATATGTCCTAAGACCTTCGTACAATGGCTCTTTTGCTACTCCTGAGGTCCGACGATTCCGCTATCGCACAACTATGACAAGGGAACGAAGTGCTTCTGTTCATTCACCTAGTAGTACCGTGAATAGAAGAACAACAACTCCACCAGACAGTGGAGTATTATTTGAAGGGTTAAGCATTTCGGCAAGACCTAGAGATGGTGAAATTCCTCCATTTATGAGACAGATTTCAATAAGAAGGCCAACTACTACAGATGAGAGATCTTTGCGGAAAATTCAAGAACAGGATATCATTAATTTTAGGCGAACTCTCTATCGTGCTGGTGCTCGAGTTAGAAATATTGAAGATGGTGGTCGCTACAGGGACATTTCAGCTGAATTTTTCCGTAGAAATCCAGCTTGCCTTCACAGATTAGTCCCCTGGTTAAAACGTGAACTGACAGTTCTCTTTGGAGCTCACGGATCTTTAGTAAATATCGTCCAGCACATCATCATGAGTAATGTTACTCGCTATGACTTGGAGAGTCAGGCATTTGTGTCTGATTTGAGGCCATTTTTGCTTAATCGGACTGAGCATTTTATACATGAATTTATCAGTTTTGCTCGCTCTCCATTTAATATGGCAGCCTTTGATCAGCATGCTAATTATGATTGCCCTGCTCCTTCATATGAAGAAGGTAGCCATTCTGATTCTTCAGTCATAACAATATCTCCCGATGAAGCTGAGACCCAAGAGCTGGATGTTAATGTAGCCACTGTTAGTCAAGCACCATGGGATGATGAGACTCCAGGACCTTCTTACTCAAGCTCAGAGCAGGTGCATGCTGCCATGTCTTCCCTTTTAAATACTTCTGACAGTTCAGATGAAGAACTTGTAACAGCAAGAGCTACATCTCAGATACAAGGAGTACAGACCAATGAGGACCTAAATAATGACAGTGATTCTTCTTCAGATAACTGTGTCATTGTTGGATTTGTTAAACCACTAGCTGAGAGGACCCCAGAACTTGTTGAACTGTCCTCTGATTCTGAGGTAGAGTTAGGTTCTTATGAGAAAATGGAGACCATGAAGACACAAGAACAAGAGCAGTCTTACAGTTCTGGTGATAGTGATGTTAGTAGATGTTCGTCTCCCCGCTCTGTCGTTGGAAAAGATGAACAAATAAATAAAGGTCGTTGTGATTCTGGTACAAAAATCAACTCAAAGAAGGAAGAGAAACGATCTATATCATTGTCCTCTCTCAGAGACCTGAGCTCATCCCTCAGAGGAGACAGAGTATATTCGCCATATACCCGCAGACACAGAAAGAGGGGAAGATCGAGAAGTTCAGATTCATATTCCCAGAGTAGAAGTGGGCATGATCAGAAGAATCGTAGAAAGCATCATGGGAAGAAAAGAATGAAAGGCAAGCGATCCAGAAGCAGGGAGAGTAGTAGACCTAGAGGTAGAAGAGATAAAAAGAGATCAAGAACCAGAGATAGCAGTTGGTCAAGAAGAAGCCAAACTCTGTCTCTAAGTAGTGAAAGCTCTAGCAGATCAAGATCTCGTAGCAGTGATCATGGTAAAAGAAGATCACGGAGCAGAAATCGAGATCGTTACTACTTGAGAAATAATTATGGCAGCAGGTATAAGTGGGAATATACTTACTATAGTAGAAATAAGGACAGGGATGGCTACGAGTCATCTTACAGGAGGAGGACTCTGTCCAGAGCTCACTATTCCAGACAATCATCAAGTCCAGAACTTAGAATTCAGTCCTTTTCTGAAAGAACAAATGCTCGGAAGAAAAACAATCACAGTGAAAGGAAGTACTACTACTATGAAAGGCATAGATCAAGGAGCCTATCTAGTAATAGATCAAAGACTGCATCTACAGGGCCTGACCGGGTGAGAAATGAAAAGCCTGGTGGGAAACGAAAATACAAAACACGGCATTTGGAGGGTACTAATGATGTTGCTCAACCATGTCATGAATTTGCTTCTAAAGTAAAGGAAGGTCATTATTCAAAATCTTCATCAAAATTGGATGGAGGCTACAAAAATGAGAGTGATAGCTTTTCAGATAGCCGGTCATCAGACAGAGAGACAAAGCACAAGAGGAGAAAAAGGAGGACCCGCAGCCTGAGTGTAGAGATAGTTTATGAAGGGAAAGCTACCGATACAACCAGACACCATAAAAAGAAAAAGAAGAAACATAAGAGGAAGCATAAGAGACACCATGGTGATAATGCTTCACATTCCCCAGTTGTGATTACCATTGACAGTGACAGTGATAAAGACTGTGAAGTAAAGGAGGATATAGAATGTGACCCTAGTGGTCCTCAAGGCCCTCTCCAAAGTGAAGTTTTGGCTCCATTTGAATCTAAAGATGTAGTTACAATAGAAGATGAATTTGGTGTCCTGAGCAAGGAGTGTGATATTACCATACTTAATAACAACTTGAATAATGCCAATAAAACTGTGGATAATATATCACCCCAGGCAGCTTCAATTGGACAAACTCTTGATGTAAGAGAAGAGAGCACTCTGGCCTCTGATTTGGAGAACCAACCCAGTACTGTCTCTTTTCAGACTGAGCCATCAAGGACATCATCATTAATGTCAGTGTCTCTTGGTAGAGACCATGATGTGTCTTAAAACTGCCAAAGCATCTCTTTGAGAATTCTGATGGTATAAAAAGAAGAAAAAAGATCAGTGTCATCTATTGCAGTCTGTTTAGAGATGACACTTGGTGAAAACTCTTTTCCCCCTTAAAAATATTTTGTGATTTTTTTTTTTTTTTGGTGTTAAAAATTTGTAAAAATCATTATTTGTTCAAAAAGTATGTATGTTCCACCCTCAGAGATATGCACTTTTAAGTGAAGAAAATGATATTGCTAGCAGTTTATTTAAAACTTGGGATCCTTTTTAAATAAAAAATAAAAATTTTAGAAGTTATTTCGTAAAGCCATATGGTATTGACATATTTTTAAAGTAGCCAATGAGTATTTTTGAATTTCTTTTTGAGAGTTATTCTGGAAATGTGTTATAAGCTAGAAGAATCCCTTTGGACAGTCTTTATTTTTCTTCTTAAAAATTTATATGATTCAAAACCATTTCTTCAGGTTAAATTGAGGCATTTTAATCTGCACAGCTTATCTTGACATCTGCCAAAAGAAAAATTTAAATATTTCCTTTATATACTTGTTTATCTGGACTGCCAGTAAAGCAAATGTGTATTCAACAAAAGAAAAAAAATAAAACAGTAACACTTTAAAACAATCCATAAATTTTTTTATGCAGTATTTTTTTTAAATCATTTTAGTGGAGCTAAAATCTTGTAAATAGTTAAGGCTATCCTTGTGTTATAAATACTGAATTTCACAGTTTTAATGTGAACTGCATTTAACCTCAAACAGTTTTAATGATTATTTTAGTTTTTTAATCTGATTATGAAGAGTATCTTTCTTGTTTTCTGTCTTCAGCAAAGTGCAGTTACAGCTTACTAAAAACAAAACCCTTCTCTGACTTCTTTTACTTAAATAGTTCTTTTATACAAAAGAGGGCTGTGTTTGTGTTCTTCTGTTTCAGAGGTGATAAAAACTGCTCGATATTGGTAGCCTGATTGATGTAGGATTGATTGCCAATGAACAGTGGAACTTGGATTAGGTCTAAATTTAGGTGTCACTTTGGCTGCAATGTTCGTTCATTGTTCAACAGAAATTAGAATGCCTGCTGTGTGGCACGTTCTGTTTTAGGTTTTTAGAGATTCGGTGACAGAACAAAGCAGGTATGTTCCCTGTCCTCATGGGACATTTATGTATATGTATTTATGAATATTACAGACTATAAGTTCTCTCGAGAGTATAATTTTCTGTAAGAGCGTACAGTGGGGGCCTAATCTTAGGTGGAAGTGATGGTTGAGACAAGTAGCTATTAAGCAGGAGCAGAGTTGTTAGTAAAGGAGATGTACAGAAATCCAGGGGTGAAAAGGAGTCTGGTATATTCCGGGAACTAAAGTCAGGTTTCGTTAAGGGACAAGAGTGTGGGACCAAGCTTTGTAGTCTGTGTTTAGCCTACGGGCAGTAGGAAACTGGTTTAAAGTGACGAAAATCTAAAGTTGATATTGACAATTTTGGTAAGCTCAGACATTGAGAAGTTGTGGGATGATTATAGTTAATCAAGAAATATACTTTGAAATTATGAAATGACTAGTTTTTCTGAAGTATGTAAGAGTGCGGAAAAATGTAAGAGTGCTGTTTTATTGCACATTCTGCTTTGGCATAGTATTTTAATGAAAAAGCTCAAAGCACTAGTGAAAAGCCATCTTCATACATGGCTCCATTACATCATTCTAAGTGTTCCAGCCCCAAATTTCCAAGTCTTTGATTCTTTTTTCTCCTTCAGCCTTCTCATCCAATCAGTAAATCCTGGTTATTAGATATTTTTCTAATATTTCTAATGTGTCTGTACCATCATCCAGTCTAGACAGCCATGATCTCTTCACTTGTGCTACCATAATGGGTCTGCCTGCATCCACTATTTGCCTCCATCGTTTCTTGATATAGCTTTCAAAAGACCTTTACAAACATTTTTTATCCTTTCATTCTACTTAAAATCCTTCAGTAGCTTCCTGTTATTCTTAGGATATTTATTAAAAGGAAACAAAAGTCCAAAATAATATGAATTACAAACACCTGCTTAATTAGAGACTCTAGTCCATCTTCAGCTTTTCTCTCACTTCATTTGTGCCTGGGCCTCACTGACATGCTTTGGGTCTGTGTGCATGGTGCTCCCCACTAATTCACAGCCTTCATGCATAGCATTTTTCTTCTACTGGAAACTAAACTCTGTAGCTAAACTAGGTTAGTGTTAATATGCCCTTCCACTCCATTCCTGTCAATCATTTGCTCTTTAACAACCCTGGATTCCTTTAGAGCATGCATCACTGGTTGCAATTGGTTACTAATGTCCTCTTTCTCACCGCTTCCCTTGTGGCTCAGCTCGTAAAGAATCCACCTGCAGTGCAGGAGACCTGGGTTCGATACCTGGGTTGGGAAAACCCCTGGAGAAGGGAAAGGCTACCCATTCCAGTATTCTGGCTTGGAGAATTCCACGGACTGTATAGTCCATGGGGTTGCCGAGAGTCAGACACGACTGAGTGACTTTGACTTTTTTTCTCTCTCACCAGTCTGAAAGTTCTTTGGCAACTCTGTGTGTTCTGCTGTATTCCTTCTCTTTCACATAAGATATGCTTAAAACCCTTACTGGGTGGAGGTACAGGTGCTAGAGATTTTAAAAATTGCCTGAGACCTGCTTCCATGAAGCTACATAATAAACTTTCAACCAAACATTACATTCACTTAGCTTATTCATCCAAATCTATTGTCAATGAGTCATTTTCTTTTACCTCAGGATTTTAGTTTTTGTGACTTATTTGTGTAAAGGAAATGCAAGCATTTGTGCTTGTACTTATCCTCTGATAAACAGGAAAACTTAACTGCTTCTTAGTCTAAGTAGTTAAATTCAGCCTTAGCTCTTGGGGAAGGTAATCCAAGGGCTTTCCTAACCCATCTAGTCTGTAATAACAAAGGGTGGTGTGTACAAAGGGGAGAGGGTTTATACAAGGCCATTTGATGGCCTCTGCTTATTGGGAATTATTCTTCCATCATGGAGAATAATTTCAGTCCCCTCTAGCATAGGCTGTGGACACTTGAGCTAGCTGGTAATGTGTCTGTGAACTTGGAAAGTTTTTTTCAGAAGGTGCTTTTGGGTGCTGGAAACCACCACCACCCATTGTCCCTACCAGTGATGTCAGGGGATGAGAAATGGGAAGGGGTTCTTCACAGAAAACAGATTTCATCAGTATTCAGAGCATGGATCCATTTCTAACATTAAGCTAAATAGACCTTTGTACTACTGAAATGGTGACTGATTAATTACTATGATAATACAGAGACCAGAATTTGTATAGGTCTGTCTGGTGATTGGTGCCTTTAGGAAAACCCACTTGGGCATCTGAATCATAATCATTATGTAACCTACCCTCAAATGGTTCAGAAAAAAAATATAGTTGGAGAGGAATAATGATAAATTGTGGCAAAATTTAAAAATTGGTGAACGAGGGTGAAATACAGGAATTCTCTGTACCTTTTTTTTTGGTAATTTTTATATAAGGATGAAGTAATTTCAAAACAAAAGTGCCTCCAGGCCTTCAGGGCTGCCTGCATATGAGAATATATTAGTTAACAGCCTTGAATATTTTCCAAAAGGGGGCAAAAATGATAAAGGAAATTAACTATTAAAGCCATTTTCTCTTCAGGAAAATAGAACTCATTAGACCGTTTATAAGGCTAGACCTGTTGAGGATGAGGGTCTTGCCTGAGATACACAGTTAACTACTCTTGGTTCTGTGCTCAGAAGCAAGCTTGTGAGGGTATAAAACCAAAGGAGAGTTTGCTTAATTTTTAAAATTTTGAATGGGAGGGAGACAAGATTTTGGGGAAGGAGCTCCCAGAAGGAAATGCCAGCCCACTCCAGTATTCTTGCCTGGAGAATTCTATGGACACAGGAGCCTGGCAGTTTATAGTCCATGGGGTCGCAGAGGCAAGACACAACTGGGGACGTGCACACATACTCCTAGAATAGGAAGAGTTGAGAATAAAGGAGAGGGACAGCTGGCGAAGCAAAATGGAGAGGGGTGGTTGCAGAGCGGAGGTACATGAGCTAGCAGCAGCAGAAGGAAGTAAAAATGCACAGAGACATTGGTGGGTAGATGGTTATGATGAAGTAGTTCATTACCTAAAGCCTCTCTTCCCCCATGAAGTAGGAAGCAGTGCCATCCTCTGAGAAAGATGGATGGTCAATAGGATTGGGCTTCAGGAGAGGAGTGGAAAAATGCTTTTTAAGGGGTGTGAAGGGATTAGCCACAAATTGCTGGTGAATGTTGAGGCATGGTGATAATGGAATGTCTATGGGGCCCTGAAACTTGTGGTTTTGCTCTGGTAGCATTCAACAGTATGGAAATAGAAGCAGAAATTAAAGTTGGACATGGAGTATGCATTCAGTGTTTATACAGCAAATGAACAAATGGATTTATCTACAGTTAAAGTATCGCTGAATGTAAGTAGCAAAAGAAAGGGTGGGCTAGGGGGCTGAGTGAGATAAGTGTAGTTAAATTTGTGTATTCTGGCATCTGGGCTGGGTAGGGAAGGAAGTGAAGCTATGAGATGACTGTTAGAGAATTGATTGTCAAGGGATTCATTTTCCAGTGAGGTTCAAGTATGTATATGTGGGGTTATGCCTTTTTCAGAAGACTGAAAAATGTTTTAGAGAATGCCTAATTCTAGCCATGATTTAAAGTAACCAACGTGACTGGAGGTGAAGGTGATTGGATTTGAGGACAGTGATCTGTGAGGCTATTGTCTACATGGAGGAACACTGGGTGATGCTGGGATATAACCGGATGGAGAAGAAAACGATATTAATTACATCTTGTCCTTTAAACTACACTCATTTCTGCTGCAGCAGCTGACTCTTGCACCGGAGGTAACCAAACCTTGGGAGATGATTAATTTCCTTATTTTGAGTTTTCAGTCAATAACTGAATCTTTTAGGTGTTGGGAAACAGTAAGTGGTATCAGATCACATCAGATCAGTCGCTCAGTCATGTCCGACTCTTTGCGACCCCATGAATCGCAGCTCGCCAGGCCTCCCTGTCCATCACCAACTCCCAGAGTTTATTGAGACTCACGTCCATCGAGTCAGTGATGCCATCCAGCCATCTCATCCTCGGTCGTCCCCTTCTCCTCCTGCCCCCAATCCCTCCCAGCATCAGAGTCTTTTCCAATGAGTCAACTCTTCGCATGAGGTGGCCAAAGTATTGGAGTTTCAGCTTTAGCATCATTCCTTCCAAAGAAATCCCAGGGCTGATCTCCTTCAGAATGGACTGGTTGGATCTCCTTGCAGTCCAAGGGACTCTCAAGAGTCTTCTCCAACACCACAGTTCAAAAGCATCAATTCTTCGGCGCTCAGCCTTCTTCACAGTCCAACTCTCACATCCATACATGACCACAGGAAAAACCATAGCCTTGACTAGACGAACCTTTGATGGCAAAGTAATGTCTCTGCTTTTGAATATGCTATCTAGGTTGGTCATAACTTTCCTTCCAAGGAGTAAGCGTCTTACTTTCATGGCTGCAGTCACCATCTGTAGTGATTTTGGAGCCCAGAAAAATACAGTCTGACACTGTTTCCACTGTTTCCCCATCTATTTCCCATGAAGTGATGGGACCAGATGCCATGATCTTCGTTTTCTGAATGTTGAGCTTTAAGCCAACTTTTTCACTCTCCACTTTCACTTCCATCAAGAGGCTTTTTAGTTCCTCTTCACTTTCTGCCATAAAGGTGGTGTCATCTGCATATCTGAGGTTATTGATATTTCTCCCGGCAATCTTGATTCCAATTTGTGTTTCTTCCAGTCCAGCGTTTCTCATGATGTACTCTGCATAGAAGTTAAATAAGCAGGGTGACAATATACAGCCTTGACGAACTCCTTTTCCTATTTGGAACCAGTCTGTTGTTCCATGTCCAGTTCTAACTGTTGCTTCCTGACCTGCATACAAATTTCTCAAGAGGCAGATCAGGTGGTCTGGTATTCCCATCTCTTTCAGAATTTTCCACAGTTTATTGTGATCCACACAGTCAAAGGCTTTGGCATAGTCAATAAAGCAGAAATAGATGTTTTTCTGGAACTCTCTTGCTTTCCCTATGATCCAGCGGATGTTGGTAATTTGATCTCTGGTTCCTCTGCCTTTTCTAAAACCGGCTTGAACATCAGGAAGTTCACGGTTCACATACTGCTGAAGCCTGGCTTGGAGAATTTTGAGCATTACTTTACTAGCGTGTGAGATGAGTGCAATTGTGCGGTAGTTTGAGCATTCTTTGGCATTGCCTTTCGTTGGGATTGGAACAAAAACTGCCCTTTTCCAGTCCTGTGGCCACTGCTGAGTTTTCCAAATTTGCTGGCATATTGAGTGCAGCACTTTGACAGCATCATCTTTCAGGATTTCAAATAGCTGCACTGGAATTCCATCACCTCCACTAGCTTTGTTCGTAGTGATGCTTTCTAAGGCCCACTTGACATCACATTCCAGAATGTCTGGCTCTAGGTCAGTGATCACACCATCATGATTATCTGCGTCGTGAAGATATTTTTTGTACAGTTCTGTGTATTCTTGCCATCTCTTCTTAATCTTCTGCTTCTGTTAGGTCCATACCATTTCTGTCCTTTATCAAGCCCATCTTTGCATGAAATGTTCCTTTGGTATCTGATTTTCTTGAAGAGATCTCTAGTCTTTCCCATTCTGTTGTTTTCCTCTATTTCTTTGCATTGATTGCTGAAGAAGGCTTTCTTATCTCTTCTTGCTATTCTTTGGAACTCTGCATTCAGATGTTTATATCTTTGCTTTTCTCCTTTGCTTTTTGCTTCTCTTCTTTTCACAGCTATTTGTAAGGCCTCCCCAGATGGCCATTTTGCTTTTTTGCACTTCTTTTCCATGGGGATGGTCTTGATCCCTGTCTCCTGTACAATGTCATGAACCTCATTCCATAGTTCATCAGGCACTCTATCAGATCTAGGCCCTTAAATCTATTTCTCACTTCCACTGTATAATCATAAGGGATTTGATTTAGGTCATACCTGAATGGTCTAGTGGTTTTCCCTACTTTCTTCAATTTAAGTCTGAATTTGGCAATAAGGAGTTCATGATCTGAGCCACAGTCAGCTCCTGGTCTTGTTTTTGCTGACTGTATAGAGCTTCTCCATCTTTGGCTGCAAAGAATATAATCAGTCTGATTTTGGTGTTGACCATCTGGTGATATCTATGTATAGAGTCTTCTGTTGTGTTGTTGGAAGAGGGTGTTTGTTATGACCAGTGCATTTTCTTGGCAAAACTCGATTAGTCTTTGCCCTGCTTCATTCCATATTCCAAGGCCAAATTTGCCTGTTACTCCAGGTGTTTCTTGACTTCATACTTTTGCATTCCAGTCCCCTATAATGAAAAGGACATCTTTTTTGGGTGTTAGTTCTAAAAGGTCTTGTAGGTCTTCATAGAACCATTCAACTTCAGCTTCTTCAGCGTTACTGGTTGGGGCATAGACTTGGATTACTGTGATATTGAATGGTTTGCCTTGGAAACAAACAAAGATCATTCTGTCGTTTTTGAGATTGCATCCAAGTACTGCATTTCGGACTCTTTTGTTGACCATGATGGCCACTCCATTTCTTCTGAGGGATTCCTGCCCGCAGTAGTAGATATAATGGTCATCTGAGTTAAATTCACCCATTCCAGTCCATTTGAGTTCACTGATTCCTAGAATGTCGACATTCACTCTTGCCATCTCTTGTTTGACCACTTCCAATTTGCCTTGATTCATGGACCTGACATTCCAGGTTCCTATGCAATATTGCTCTTTACAGCATCGGACCTTGCTTCTATCACCAGTCCCATCCACAGCTGGGCATTCTTTTTGCTTTGGCTCCATCCCTTCATTCTTTCTGCAATTATTTCTCCACTGATCTCCAGAAGCATATTGGGCACCTACTGACCTGGGGAGTTTCTCTTTCAGTATCCTATCATTTTCCCTTTTCATACTGTTCATGGGGTTCTCAAGGCAAGAATACTGAAGTTTTTTGCCATTCCCTTCTCCAATGGACCACATTCTGTCAGATCTCTCCACCATGACTTGCCCATCTTGGGTTGCCCCAAGGGCATGGCTTAGTTTCATTGAGTTAGACAAGGCTGTGGTCCTAGTGTGATTAGATTGACTAGTTTTCTGTGAGTATGGTTTCAGTGTGTCTGCCCTCTGATGCCCTCTTGCAACACCTACCGTCTTACTTGGGTTTCTCTTACCTTGGGTGTGGGGTATCTCTTCATGGCTGCTCCAGCAAAGCGCAGCCATTGCTCCTTACCTTGGACGAGGGGTATCTCCTCACCGCTGCCCTTCCTGACCTTCAACGTGGGATAGCTCCTCTAGGCCCTCCTGCGCCCACGCAGCCACGGGTCCTTGGACGTGGGGTTGGTCCTCCTGGCCACCGCCCCTGGCCTCGGACATGGGGTTGCTCCTCCCGGCTGCCGCCCCTGACCTCGGATGTGGGGTAACTCCTCTCGTTGCCGCCCCTGACCTTGGACGCTGGGTAGCTCCTCTTAGCCGCCCCCCCCCACCCCCCCAACCTCGGACGCGGGGTAGCTCCTCTCAGCCGTTCCTGCGCCGTCGCAGTCTGGCACTCGGCCCCTGCCCCTGACCTCGGACGTGGGGTAACTCCTCTTGGCCACCGCCCTTCGGGCATGGGGTCCTCCTGGCTTCTGCCCCTGACCTCGGACGTGGGGTAGGTCCTCTCGGCTGCGCTTAGCGTGCCGGTTGCACCAGCCTGCGCTTAGCGCGCTGGTCGCAGTAAGTGGTATATGGGTGTTTTAAAAAGTACAGTAATGTTCAGTGTTATAACGTCACAGAAATTAGGAAATTTTTTCCTACTTTACTTGGGGGATGAGAAGTACCATTGGATCTGTACCTGAGAAAAGCAGGAGGTAAGAGAAAGAGAATTCAACTTAGACCAAGGTCTGAGTCCAAATTCACCCCAGTAGAAACTGTGGCTGTGATGTTTGCTAGAACGCTAGTTGTATGCTTTCAAAGGGACATGGGACAAAATTAAAGCCTCCAGTATTTGCCTGGAGTAGGCTGGCTTCTGTTTCCCTGCAAGGTTGTCTGTACTTCAAATAGGTAACAGTTCTCTCCTAGGCAGGAGGCTATGTCTCTGCTTTCCTATCTGCAAAATTCGTTTCTTCATCAGATACTGTGTACCTCTCGTCCAAGATTATGCTAAGTGCTAGGGTAATAAGGATGAAAAAGATGGTACTGAGAAGAATTTCGGGCTTCCCTGGTGGCTCAGACAGTAAAGAATCCACCTGCAATGCGGGGGATCTGGGTTCCATCTCTGGGTTGGGAAGACAAGAGTTTTAAAGAAAGTGGGAATGGAACAATCAAGTTGTTAAAAAAAAAAACTAGAAATAATGAAGAAGGTTTAGAGTAGGGAGAATCTCAGTAAAAAAAAATTTGAGAACTCCCCTGGTGGTCCAGTGGTTGGAAATCCGTGCTTCCAATGCAAGGAGTGTGGTTCGATCTTTGGTCAGGGAACTAAGATTCCTCATGCCTCTCATTTGGAAAACCAGCCCAGTATGTCTTCTTTTCAAACTGAGCTATCAATCAAGGCTGCTGCCATCTCCAAGGACATCACTAATGTCAGTGTCTCTTGGGGTGGCCAAAAAAAAATGTTTGAGAAGCTCTTTGCAGCAGTTCAATCAAAAGGACCTGTAGGACAGCAGTAACCCAGAGGAGAGGCTGGAGTCAATAGATTTCTGAGGTAGAACAGACAAGATGTGGGCAGCATTTCAATGAGGCTGGGCTGTGAGGGATAGGGAAGAGTCTGGTAGGACCAGGTATTTTTTTTTTTTTTTCCATGTGAGAGAGAATACTGACAATATTCAAGGTAAGAAATAGGAATTAGCGACAGTTGTGGGAGAAAAACGAGTTCAGTTTGAGATGTTTGAGTTGCCTAGAGCTATGCTATCCAATAAACTCACCACTGGCTACATGTGGGTATTGACCACTTGAAATGTGATTAGTAAAACTGAGGGACTTTTGAATTTCCCTGGTGGTCGTCCAGTGCAGGGAGGGGACATAGGTTTGATCCCTGGTCCAGAAAGATTTCACATGCCACAGGGCAACTAAACCTGTGTGCCACAACTACTGGGCATGCGTGCTGCAGCTACTGTAACCCGTGCGCCTAAAGCCCATGCTTGGCACTCTGCAACAAGAGAAGCCACCGCAGTGAGAAGCCCGGGCACCACAGCTAGAGAGTGGCCCCCGCTCTCTGAAACTAGAGAAGGCCCACTTGAAGACCCTGGAGCAGCAACGAAGACCCAGAGCAGCCAAAAATAAATAATAAGTCAAAAAACTAGAGAACTTTTGAATTTTCTTTAGTAGTCACACAAGGCTTAAGGCTATCATATTGGCCAGTACAAGTAGAAAGCATGTCCACAAAAATTCTTTGCACAACATGGAATAGAGGCTACCTATGCAGATGAAGAAAGCCTTCTTCAGCGATCAATGCAAAGAAATAGAAAACAACAGAATGGGAAAGACTAGAGATCTCTTCAAGAAAATCAAGATACCAAGGGAACATTTCATGCAAATATGAGCTTGATAAAGGATAGAAATGGTATGGACCTAACAGAAGCAGAAGATATTAAGAAGAGATGGCAAGAATACACAGAAGAACTGTACAAAAAAGATCTTCACGACCCAGATAATCACGATGGTGTGATCACTGACCTAGAGCCAGACATCCTGGAATGTGAAGTCAAGTGGGCCTTAGGAAGCATCACTACGAACAAAGCTAGTGGAGGTGATGGAATTCCAGTGGAGCTATTCCAAATCCTGAAAGATGATGCTGTGAAAGTGCTGCACTCAATATGTCAGCAAATTTGGAAAACAGCAGTGGCCACAGGACTGGAAAAGGTCAGTTTTCATTCCAATCCCAAAGAAAGGCAATGCCCAAGAATGCTCAAACTACCACACAATTGCACTCATCTCACACGCTAGTAAAGTAATGCTCAAAATTCTCCAAGCCAGGCTTCAGCAGTATGTGAACCATGAACTTCCTGATGTTCAAGCTGGTTTTAGAAAAGGCAGAGGAACCAGAGATCAAATTACCAACATCCGCTGGATCATAGGGAAAGCAAGAGAGTTCCAGAAAAACATCTATTTCTGCTTTATTGACTATGCCAAAGCCTTTGACTGTGTGGATCACAATAAACTATGGAAAATTCTGAAAGAGATGGGAATACCAGACCACCTGATCTGCCTCTTGAGAAATTTGTATGCAGGTCAGGAAGCAACAGTTAGAACTGGACATGGAACAACAGACTGGTTCCAAATAGGAAAAGGAGTTCGTCAAGGCTGTATATTGTTACCCTGTTTATTTAACTTATATGCAGAGTACATCATGAGAAACGCTGGACTGGAAGAAACACAAACGAATCAAGATTGCCGGGAGAAATATCAATAACCTCAGATATGCAGATGACACCACCCTTATGGCAGAACGTGAGGAGGAACTCAAAAGCCTCTTGATGAAAGTGAAAGTGGAGAGTGAAAAAGTTGGTTTAAAGCTCAACATTCAGAAAACGAAGATCATGGCATCCGGTCCCACCACTTCATGGGAAATAGATGGGAAAACAGTGTAAACAGTGTCAGACTTTATTTTTCTGGGCTCCAAAATCACTACAGATGGTGACTGCAGCCATGAAATTAAAAGACACTTACTCCTTGGAAGGAAAGTTATGCCCAACCTAGATAGCATATTGAAAAGCAGAGATATTACTTTGCCAACAAAGGTTCATCTAGTCAAGGCTATGGTTTTTCCTGTGGTCATGTGTGGATGTGAGAGTTGGACTGTGAAGAAGGCTGAGCGCTGAAGAATTGATGCTTTTGAACTGTGGTGTTGGAGAAGACTCTTGAGAGTCCCTTGGGCTGCAAGATCCAACCAGTCCATTCTGAAGGAGATCAGCCCTGGGATTTCTTTGGAAGGAATGATGCTAAAGCTGAAACTCCAGTACTTTGGCCACCTCATGTGAAGAGTTGACTCATTGGAAAAGACCCTGATGCTGGGAGGGATTGGGGGCAGGAGGAGAAGGGGACGACAGAGGATGAGATGGCTGGATGGCCATCACTGACTTGATGGATGTAGTCTCAGTGAACTCTGGGAGTTGGTGATGGACAGGAAGGCCTGGCGTGCTGCGATTCATGGGGTCACAAAGAGTCGGACACGACTGAGCGACTGATCTGATCTGATCTGATGCAGATGAAGATTTCCAGTGGGTAGCTGGAAGTAGGAGTGTGCATCTTGGAAGAACAACTGGGGCTAGAGACAGGATTGAAGAGTCACTGGTAATAGAGTAGTAATGAGGCTGTGGGGATGGATGAGACCTCCCAGAGAGGAGAGGCAGAGCAAGAAGAGAGATCAGTGAGAAATCTAGAGAATACAACCTAAAGTTCAGTTCAGGTGCTCAGTCATGTTCAACTCTTGGCGACCCCATGGACTGAAGCACACCAGGCCTCCCTGTCCACCAACTCCCTGAGTTTACTCAAACATGTCCATTGAGTCAGTGATGCCATCCAACCATCTCATCCTCTGTAGGCCCCTTCTCCTCCCGCCTTCAATCTTTCCCAGCATCAGGGTCTTTTCAAATGAGTCAGTTCTTTGCATTATGTGGCCAAAGTATTGGAGAATACACCCGAAAGGAGGCTGATAAAAGGAGATGCTTTCCAAAGAGACTAAGAAGTGTTTCCTCTAGTTTCGTATAGTTTCTTTGTTTCCAATTTTATCTGGTACCCCCTGTGACAAATAAATACAGTGTCCTACACACGGTACAACACAAGAAGTGTCTTTTATTTTCAAGTTCTTGAGAGTACCTCACTGTACCTTCATGTGATCATTATATCAGATACTACTGCTCTGGGTAGATCAAGTTAGAATGCCTCTGAGGATATCTAATATGACTTAGACAGAATTCA
Source organism: Bos indicus (assembly GCF_029378745.1). Lineage (NCBI taxonomy): Eukaryota > Metazoa > Chordata > Mammalia > Artiodactyla > Bovidae > Bos > Bos indicus. The sequence continues at coordinate 11,383,403 of NC_091767.1, forward strand.
GGACTAGGAGTGACCATCTTTTGACCTTACTAAGTCACCCTTTGCTACACTTTCCTTCATACCCAGCTATGATTTTCTGGATTATACTTAAATCAATTCATTGCAATACCCTCCAACTTTCTGTCCTCATTCATATCATTTAGGGGTTGGCAGTTGTTTCCTGTAAAGGGTCAAAGAGTAAATATTTTCAGCTTTAGGGGCCACATGTAGTCTCTGTTGTATAGTTTTTAATAGTATGATCTATAGTTTTTTCCTATAGCACTTTAAAAATGTTATAGCATTTTTTAGCTTGCAGCCTGTAAAAACCAAGCCACATGCTAGATTTGTCCTGCAAGTAATAATAGCTTATTAACCTGTTATCTAGCAAGATCTCAATCTGGGTGAACCCATCTCTAGACTTGTCCCTACATACATCCTGCTAAGTGTTCCTGAAGGAAATCGATAACCCTATAGATTGTTAACATAAAACCAGTCACCAGCCCAAACTTCGTATGATACACATTCAGTTCAGTTCAGTTGTTCAGTCGTGTCCAACTCTTTGCTACTCCATGGACTGCAGCATGCCAGGCTTCCCTGTCCATCACCAACTCCCGGAGCTTGCTGAAATTCATTTCCATTGAATTGGTGATGCCATCCAACCATCTCATCCTTTGATTGTCTCCTTCTCCTCCCGCCTTCAGTCTTTCCCAGCATCAGGGTCTTTTTCCAGTGAATCTGTTCTTTGTATCATGTGGCCAAAGTATTGGAGCTTCAGCTTCAGCGTCAGTCCTTCCAATGAATATTCAGGACTGATTTCCTTTAGGATTGACTGGTTTGATCTCCTTGAAGTCCAAGGGACTCTCAAGAGCCTTCTCCAACACCACAGTTTGAAAACATCAATTCTTTGGCACTCAGCTTTCTTTATAGTCCAACTCTCACATCCATACATGACTACCGGAAAAACCATAGCTTTGACTAGACAGACTTGTTGGCAAAGTAATGTTTCTGATTTTTAATATGCTGTCTAGGTTGGCCATAACTTTTCTTCCAAGGAGCAAGCATCTTTTAATTTAATGGCTGCAATCACCATCATCTGCAGTGATTTTGCAACCCAAGAAAAGAAAGTCTGTCACTGTTTCCATTGTGTCCCGATCTATTTGCCATGAAGTGATGGGACTGGATGCCATAATCTTAGTTTTCTGAATGTTGAGTTTTAAACCAGCTTTTTCACTCTCCTCTTTCACTTTCACTAAGAGGCTCTGTAGTTCCTCTTTGTTTTCTACCATAAGGGTGGTGTCATCTCCATATCTGAGCTTATGGATACTTCTCCCGGCAATCTTGATTTAAGCAGGGTGACAGTATACAGCCTTGACTTACTCCTTTCCCAATTTGCAACCAGTCCATTCCTTGTCTGGTTCTAACTGTTGCTTCTTGACCTGCATACAGATTTCTCAAGAGGCAGGTAAGGTGGTCTGATATTCCCATCTCTTGAAGAATTTACCACAGTTTGTTGTTATCCACATGGTCAAAGGCTTTAGTGTAGTCAATGAAGCAGATGTTTTTCTGGAACTCTCTTGCTTTTTTGATGATCCAACAGATGGCAATTTGATCTCGGTTCCTCTGCCTTTTCTAAAACCATCTTGAACATCTCAAAGTTCTCGGTTCACATATTGTTGAAACCTAGCTCGGAGAATTTGAAAGCCTAGCATGCCTCCCAAAGAACGGCAATGCCAAAGAAGTTTCAAACTACCACACAGTAGCACTCGTCTCACACACTAGCAAAGTAATGCTCCAAATTCTCCAAGCCAGGCTCCAACAGTACATGAACCAAGAACTTCCAGATGATACACATTAGTGGACAAGTTTATTATTCTTCCTCATTGATACAATGGATATTTCTTACCTTTTCCTCCTCAAACCTTCTATTTCTCTCCCAACACTCCATATTGACTGGGCAGTTCTGGTCAGTGCTAAGCTCAGGCCAAAAAAAAAAAAAAAAAACAAAAACCTCTAGCACATTATTATCAAAATGTATTAAAAATGATAACCTCTAGCACATTATTAGAGACACTGCCTGCCTACTTGGTCTTGACTGGCTTTCTCATGTGTCCAGTTAACTGGTGGGTCTGCTGACCTAGGCTGGCCTCAGCTAGGATTACAGGGTACTTTCCAGGTGGTCATTTATCTTGTAGCACATTAGCCTGAGCTTGTTCATATCATGGTCACAGGGCTCCAAGAGAGAGCGGAAGCTTGAAACCCGACTCAGTATTGACACACTGTCATTTCCTCATTCAAAGTCGTAATTCCAAGCAGACTTAAGGGGCTGAAAAAGTGACTCTATTGTTGATGAGGGGAACTGCAGTTACCTGCTGCTGCTGCTGCTGCAGTTAAGTCGCTTCAGTCGTGTCCGACTCTGTGCGACCCCATAGATGGCAGCCCACCAGGCTCCGCTGTCCCTGGGATTCTCCTGGCAAGAACACTGGGGTGCAGGTTGTAAATACTGAGAAAAGTGACTTGGGATCTTTGCTATCAACCTGTGATAGCACTCATCTTTGCCCTCAGTGAAGTAAGTCCTCTTTCTCTTGGCCTCTGTTCTCAGACTTTCACATGCATCAGAATCACTGGGAGAGTTTGTTAAAACATAGATTGCTGGGCTCCACCCACACAGTTTATGATTCAGAAGGTCTGGGATGCCAAGAAATGTGTTTTTCTCATGAGTCTCTGGGTGGTTCCGCTGCTACTGGCCTGCACACCAGTTTGAGAACCACTAATTGAGGCTCATCCCTCCCTGTGTGCTCTGGGTTTCACTTCCGTTCACTTTAATAACAACTTTGATTTTGCAGTTCTCCTCCTTTTCCCTTATCTCTGATTTTGCTATCTAGACTGAGGTCTGTGGCCCACCAACGTCAGCATCACCCGGGAGCTTATTAGGAATGCAGAGTCTCAGGTACACTGGATTAGAATCTGTACTTTTGTCAGGATGATTCGTGCACACATTGATGTTTGAGAAGCACCACCTGTGGGTTGTCCTCGTCAGCAAATGAGCGAGCCTGTTCTTGATCTCCTCCTCCAAGCTCGCCTCTCTTCCAGCGTCCATGTTAGCAGATGGCACCCCGACTCTTGCAGCTGCTCAGGGGAAACCAACGGGCATTCTCCTTGACTCCACGTATCCTTCATCCAGTCCGTCAGCAAATTGTCATGGGGGTTTTAAGGTTACACATCCAGCAACTTCAGCACTGCTACTGCTTTGACCCTAGTTCAAGACTCCATTCTCTCTCACTGGGACCAGTGCTGTCGCTTCTTACCAGGCCGCTGCTCCCACCTTCCCCCTTGCAGTTTGTTTTCTGTTCTCCCACTCAAAATCCTGCATTAGTTGCCTAGTGTACTAAGGATTGAAATCGTCCTTGTCTTCTTTCAGGCCTTATGTGAACTGCCTTGGCCACCTCTCTCTCCCCTCTCTTTTCCCAGTCCATCCCACTCCCACAGCCCTGCTTACCTTTTTTTTTTTTTTTTTCCTGCAGACTCAGTTTATTACCACCTTCCAGACTTTGCAGTTTCTCTTCCTTTTGAGTAGAATGCTCTTCACCCAGCTGGCGTGTTCTCACTTGATATGAATCTTCCCTGATCAATTCGTGTAGCATAAGCAGCCCCCATTTACTCTTTATTCCCTTATCCTGCTTTATTCTGCTCACTGCTCTTACCTGACATCTAGTTGCTTGTCCGCCTCCCACACTAGAATGTCGTAAGGTCTAAATGTACCTTCTCCATTTTAGTCACAGTGCAACCATTTTCAGTCATTCAGACCAGATACCTGAACTGTAGGCTGGATTCTTTTCTCTCTTCTTTTCTGCTATTGACGCAATCCTGTCTCTAAAATATATCTCTTCTTCTACTCTCCACTGCCACAGTCCTTATCTAAGCCTTCATATATCTTACTTGAGTCATCTCCCAACTGAACTACTAGTTCTGCATAGGAACCAGAGAGTTCTTTTAAAAATGTTATCAGATTATGTTGTTTTGCTTAAAACCTTGCGGTGTGTTAACCACTGCCCTTCATTCCTTGCATTACAAGGCCCTGCTTGCCTCTTTAGCAGCACTGCCTACTATTTACCCCTTGTTCTTGAAGTTCCAGCTACCAGTGTTTTTTACTTGTTGACCTGTTTCTGTTTTCTGTCCCCCTGCATGAAATCCACTGCCCCAGCTTTTTGTGAATAGTGATTCCTTCTCATTCTTAAAGATCCAGCTGAATGAAATGTGGCCTATTCAGAAAAATATACCCTTACAATTGTATTAAAAGTTTTTTCCCAATGTCCATTATTTTCTGACTCATGACTTTACTTGCTTTCTTTGCATTATTTCACATTGATCAATTTCTTATTTATGATTTTCCACCTGAGGGAAACTTTTTTCACTTATCTCCACATACCCAGTTCTTTTCACAATACCCCTGATATAGTAAATACTCTGCAAATGTTCTGGTTAAAATTAATGCCCAGGTGAGCTAGCAGTTCTGCCGAATCCAAATCCTTTCTTCTCATCGTTCTGTGATGCTTTCCTTCTTCCGCTTCTTCTCTGACCTCTCAAATGACTCTGTCTATGGAACTTCAGTTCTTTCAGATTCTACACTGTAATTGTTGATGTTTAATTAATTCATTGTTATTCAAAGCTCTGTAGCATAAAAGGAGGCATGACTTTCTTTTTTTAAGGAATTTTAGATCTGATTTTTCTTCCTCAGTTAAAAATTTAAACCCAATTAGTGGCAGAATAGCTTGTATGAGAAAACTGATAAAAATGGACAAAATATAAAGAACAAGTACTTGAAGGCATTGGAAAAAAAGCAGAAACTAGAGGGAAGTAGAATACTGAAAGACAGGAACTGTACTGCATGAGAACTGCATTTGACTTTTCTTCTGAGGGTTCTCACTAGTCCATCTTCAGTTTGAACACAAGCAGAGAGTCACTGAATTCAATGACAAGCAGTCATTGAATTAGAAGCTGAACCCTGGGGCTGCCACAGTGATGATACTGAGGGGGAAATTTCTGAAAGGAAACAGAGGTACCCCTAGAATTTGTATATAACATTCACTCAAATCCTTCCATGGAGGGGAGAATCCAAGGGCCCAGGTAAGCAACGGCTGGAAGGCTGGAAAAGCTCAACAAGATAGCTGGAAAGGGAAGGCAGAATTTGGAGTCTGAGTTTCACCAACTTGGAAAGGCAGTGGAAACATGTAGGGCTTTTCACTGAAACCCCTCAGGACCGCACCTTAACAGAAAAGACTGTATCCTCAAATAAGGGAATCACCTTGCATAAAGGCAAACCTTTAACAGATGTGTGAAACCCACCAGAACTGTGAAACAAGGCCTCTATAATTTCAAAATTAATAGCTGGTAAGTTAGTATATTAGACAAAAAGCAACACTCCCCAAAGTAAAATAACAGAATCCAGAGATTCTACAGCATATCTGTGATGTCCAGTGTGAAATAAAAGATTATTAAATGTGTGAGGGAATTCAGAGTCAAGAGAAAAAAGTTACAAAACCATAGTGTGGCACCTCCCTATGGTCCAGTTGTTAAGACTCGGTGCTTCCAATGCAGGTGTTCAGGTTTGACCCCTGACCAAGGAACTAAGATCCTGCATGCTGTGTAGCATAGCCAAAAAAGTAAAAAGAAAGAAAAAACCCAACCACATACTGTGAGATAATCCACATGGTGGAATTAGCAAAGACTCTAAAGATATAATTAGAAATATATACATGAACTTAAAAGACAGCTATAGTGATGAACATAGAGTTTCTCAGCTGAGAAACTGAAAGAAGAAAAAAACAGTGGAAATCTTAGAACTCTTCAAAACAATATTAAAAATGATAAACTCATTGGAAGTCTAAACAACATATTGGAGGAACCAAAAGAAATGATATCAGATGGGAAAAAACCATTATCTACAAATGGGAATGCATAACACTAGAAATTGTAAATGGGAAAATAGAAAAGAAAATAATTTTCTTATTTTATTTAAAAGACAACTGACTTTTTACAATAAAGCTTATAGCATTGTATTATGTGGTTTATAATGCATAAAAAAGTAAAAATTAGGACAATAAAATGATGGGCTGGGATGGATGGTTGCAAGGATCTTATATTTTTACTTGATATGGTATAATATTAATTATAAGTAGACTGATATCAGTTAAATATGCACATTGTAATCAATAAGAGCAACCACTGTATATGGTTGCTCATACATATATATACACACACACACAAACACACACAGGGACAAAACTAAAAAGAAAACAATTCATAGCTAACAAAATCAGATGCAACAGCAAAATTGCAGTTTTAAACCCATAAAATGACTAAATATAAATAGATTTAATGTTCCAATTAAAAGGCAGAGATTGTCAGACTGGATAAAAAAGGAGCACCTAACTATAAACTGTATACTAAAGGTACCCTCTATATATTAACAGAGAAGTTGAGAATAATAGGATGGAAAATGATATACCATGCAAACAGTAAGCATAAGAAAGCTGTTACAGGTTCTGTAATAACACATGAAGTAGACTTTGATATAACAAGTATCAATACAGACAAAAAGACATTTCATAAAGACAAAATTTATCAGGAAAACAACAATCCTAAATGTGTATGCATCTAGTAACAGAGCTACAAAATTTATGGAGTAAAAACTGATAGAACAAAAGGGACACGTGGACAAACTAGTGATCATAACTGGAGATTTTAACACCCCCTCTCAGTACTTGATACAACAAGTCAACAAAACTATGAATAGTAAGGATACAGGAGACTAGACCACACTCATAAACCAACCTGACATAATTGAAATTTGTCAAATCTTATACTCAAGAACTATAGAATACACATTCTTCTTAAGTATATCTGAAAGGTATATCAAGATAGTCTATATGCTGGGTCATGAAGCAAATTCCAATAAATTCCAAAAGATTGAAATCGTACAACATATGCTTTTGGATCACAACAGTTTAAAATCGGAAGTCAATAACATCAAGCTATTTGGGAAATTCCCAATATTTGAAAAATAAACAGCATACTTCTAGTTAACTCATAGGTTAAAGAAGAAATCACAGGGATATTAGAAACTGTTTCAAATGGAATGATGTTGAAAATAAAATCTATCAAACTGATGGGATTTTAAAACTTCTCAGCTGAGGAAAGGAAAATTTATAGCCTTAAATGTCTTTTATTAGGAAAGAAAAATGTATAAAATTGTGATTTAAACTTCTAACTTACCAAACTAGTAAAAGAAGAGCAAATTAAACCCAGTGGATGTAGGAGAAAATAATGATTAGAGCAGAAATCAATGAAACAGAAAATAGAATAACAATGAAGCTATCAAAGCCAAAGTTGGTTTTTGAAAAAACAGAGTTGGTAAATTCCTGGCAAGACTGATTTTTTTAAATGATGTATATTTGATTCACAATGTGTTAATTTCTGCTATACAGCAAAGTGATTCAGTTATACATATATATATTCTTTTTTACATTCCTTTCCTTTATGTTTATTACAGGATATTGAATATAATTCCCAGTGCTATACAGTAGGACCTTGTTTATTCATCATATGTATAATAGTTTGCATCTGCTGCCCCCAAACTCTCAGTTCATCTCTCCGCCACCCTGCTCCTCCTTGGCAACCACAAGTCTGTTCTCTATGTCTGTGAATCTCTTTCTGTTTTGCAGATAAGTCATTAGTGTCATATTTTAGATTCTAGAAGACTGATTTTTTTAAGGTAAAAAGATAATAAAGAATATCATGAATAGCTTTATACCAACAAATTTAATGATTTAGAGGAAATGGCCAAATTCCTTAATAAGCACAACTTAACCAAAACTGATTTGATGTTAGGTAAAAAATTAGGGCTTCTCAGGTGGCTCAGTGGTTAAGAATCCGCCTGCCAAAGCAGGAGATGAGTTTTCAATCCCTGGGTCTGGAAGATCCCATGGAGAAGAAAATGGCAACCCACTATAGTATTCTTGCCTGGAAAATCCCATAGACAGAAGAGCCTGGGGGACTTCTGTCCGTGGGGTCACAAAAGAGTCAGACACAACTTAACAACTAAACAACAACAACAACAACAAAAAATTAGAATGGCCTTATATCCAGTAAAGAAATTGAACTGTTATGAAGAATCTTCATGTATCAATCTAGAGGGGTGGGAGATGGGAGAGAGGTTCAAAAGGGAGGGAATATATGTGTACCTATGGGTGATTCATGTTGAGGTTTAACAGAAAACAACAAAATTCTGTAAAGCAATTATCCTTCAGTGAAAATAAATTAATAATAAAAGAATCTTCAAACAAAACTCCAACCCCAAGTGGCTTCACTGGTGTATTCTGTTAAATATTTAAGGAAGGAACAATACCTGTCTTATACAAACTTGTTTTATAAGGTCAGCATAAGCCTAAAATTATAAGAAAATGTATGACCATAGATACAAATATATAACCATAGATACAAAATATTAGCAAACTGAATCCAGAAATATATTTTTAAAAGGGTGCTACTTCATGATCAAATGTGATTTATCCTGAGAGTTCTAGGTTGATTTAATATTAAAAAATCAATAAATGAAATTCAGCATATTAACAATATATGATCACCTCAATAGATATTAAAAAGTTGAGAAATTTGACACCTATTCATGACTTAAAAAAAATAACTGAGCAAAGCAGAAATGAAGAAAACATCAATCTGATAAAAGGCATCTAGGAAAAACCAATAGCCAACCTGTTTACTGAATCCAAGCTTGTACCACTCTCTGTATGACTGGCCAATAAATTCAGAGACAAGTTGCTGGGGCAGGGAATAATGACTTTGTTTGGAAAGCCAACAGACCAAGAAGATGGTGAACTAGTGTCCTAGGGAACCATCTTTCAAATGTTAAAACTAAGCCTTCTTTTATATTATGACTTCCCTGGTGGTGCAGATGGTAAAGCATCTGCCTACAATGCAGGAGACCCAGGTTCGATCCCTGGGTCAGGAAGATCCCCTGGAGAAGGAAATGGCAACCCACTCTAATACTCTTGCCTGGAAAATCCCATGGACAGAGGAGCATGGTAGGCTAGAGTCCATGGGGTCGCAAAGAGTCAGACACAACTGAGCAACTTCACTTCACTTCTTCTATATTAAAAGGGGAAGGGGTGTGGCTGGTGGTTGCAAACTTCATGGCATTGGAATCCTTTGTTCTTACTGCTGTTGACCTAGGTCTGGCATAATGTTCCCACAAACCTCCGACAAGACAAATATTATGCTCTGCTTTCAAATTTTTATCTCTCTATGAATAGAAAGGTGTTACACCTCTAAAGATCGGAGTCTTGAGAATGGACTATCCTGTATATTTCAGGCTCAAGGCAGCATTCTTTTGAGTTTGAGGAGCCCTTGGTGCAGAGTCAGTATGACTAAGCACAGGCGACAGACCACACAAGTTAGAGCTAAAGGAATGGATTCAGTATGGAATCAGGTTTGTTCTTCTCTGTTAGAGTTTGTAATTAAAGTGAACATTGATTGTTTCCCTGCTGAGATTAGTAATAAGGTAGGAGAAGGCAATGGCACCCCATTCCAGTACTCTTGCCTGGAAAATCCCATGGACGGAGGAACCTGGTAGGCTGCAGTCCTTGGGGTCGCTAAGAGTCGGACACGACTGAGCGACTTCACTTGCACTTTTCCCTTTCAGGCATTGGAGAAGGAAATGGCAACCCACTCCAGTGTTCTTGCCTGGAGAATCCCAGGGACGGGGGAGCCTGGTGGGCTGTCGTCTATGGGGTCGCACAGAGTCAGACACAACTGAAGCGACTTAGCAGCAGCAGCAGCAGCAAGGGTGTCAACTCACTAGTTTTATTCAGCTTTCCTTTGAAGCCGTGCTGCTGCTGCTGCTAAGTCGCTTCAGTTGTGTCCGACTCTGTGGGACCCCATAGACGGCAGCCCACCAGGCTCCCCCGTCCCTGGGATTCTCCAGGCAAGAACACTGGAGTGGGGTGCCATTGTCTTAGTAGGTGCCATATGGGAAAGAAGCAAAATAAAAGGTATAAAGATTGGAAAGAAATAAAACCCTGTATTCCCAAATGGCATACTGTTTACATAGAAATTTTTAAGAACTCTACAGAACATTAACTCTAGAGCTAATAAGTGAATTAGTGAATTGCATAATACAAGCGAATTAGTAAATTCTATATACCAGCAACAAAAAATTTAAAATGACACTTGAAAAGCAATTCAATTTACAGAAGCATCAAAGAATGTAATAGTTAAGAATAAGTTTAATAGATATTTAGAAGATCTATACTTGTAAAACTATAAAATAATGCTGAGGGCAATTAAAGACCCAGATAAATGAAAACTTACGTTCATGGATTTGAAGGCTCAATTCAGTTCAGTTCAGTCGCTCAGTTGTGTCCGGCTCTTTGCGACCCCATGAATTGCAGCACGCCAGGCCTCCCTGTCCATCACCAATTCCTGGAGTTCACCCAGACTCACGTCCATCGAGTCAGTGATGCCATCCAGCCATCTCATCTTCTACTGTCCCCTTCTCCTCCTGCCCCCAATCCCTCCCAGCATCAGAGTCTTTTCCAATGAGTCAACTCTTCACATGAGGTGGCCAAAGTACTGGAGTTTCAGCTTTAGCATCATTCCTTCCAAAGAAATCCCAGGGCTGATCTCCTTCAGAATGGACTAGTTGTATCTCCTTGCAGTCCAAGGGACTCTCAAGAGTCTTCTCCAACACCACAGTTCAAAAGCATCAACTCTTCGGCACTCAGCCTTCTTCGCAGTCCAACTCTCACATCCATACATGACCACAGGAAAAACCATAGCCTTGACTAGACGGACCTTTGTTGGCAAAGTAATATCTCTGCTTTTCAATATGCTATCTAGGTTGGTCATAACTTTCCTTCCAAGGAGTAAGCGTCTTTTAATTTCATGGCTGCAGTCACCATCTGTAGTGATTTTGGAGCCCAAAAAAATACAGTCTGACACTGTTTCCACTGTTTCCCCATCTATTTCCCATGAAGTGATGGGACCAGATGCCATGATCTTCATTTTCTGAATGTTGAGCTTTAAGCTCACTTTTTCACTCTCCACTTTCACTTTCATCAAGAGGCTTTTTAGTTCCTCTTCACTTTCTGCCATAAGGGTGGTGTCATCTGCATATGTGAGGTTATTGATATTTCCCCCGGCAATCCTGATTCCAGCTTGTGCTTCTTCCAGTCCAGCGTTTCTCATGATGTACTCTGTATATAAGTTAAATATACAGGGTGACAATATATAGCCTTGATGTATTCCTTTTCCTATTTGGAACCAGTCTGTTGTTCCATGTCCAGTTCTAACTGTTGCTTCCTGACCTGCATACAAATTTCTCAAGAGGCAGATCAGGTGGTCTGGTATTCCCATCTCTTTCAGAATTTTCCACAGTTTATTGTGATCCACACAGTCAAAGGCTTTGGCATAGTCAATAAAGCAGAAATAGATGTTTTTCTGGAACTCTCTTGCTTTTTCCATGATCCAGCGGATGTTGGCAATTTGATCTCTGGTTCCTCTGCCTTTTCTAAAACCGGCTTGAACATCAGAAAGTTCACAGTTCAGCTGAAGCCTGGCTTGGAGAATTTTGAGCATTACTTTACTAGCGTGTGAGAGGAGTGCAATTGTGTGGTAGTTTGAGCATTCTTTGGCATTGCCTTTCTTTGGGATTGGAATGAAAACTGACCTTTTCCAGTCCTGTGGCCACTGCTAAGTTTTCCAAATTTGCTGGCATATTGAGTGTAGCACTTTCACAGCAGCATCTTTCAGGATTTGAAATAGCTTCACTGGAGTTCTATCACCTCCACTAGCTTTGTTCGTAGTGATGCTTTCTAAGGCCCACTTGACTTCACATTCCAGGATGTCTGGCTCTAGGTCAGTGATCACACCATTGTGATTATCTGGGTTGTGAAGATATTTTTTGTACAGTTCTTCTGTGTATTCTTGCCATCTCTTCTTAATATCCTCTGCTCCTGTTAGGTCCATACCATTTCTGTCCTTTATCGAGCCCATCTTTGCATGAAATGTTCCCTTGGCATCTCTGATTTTCTTGACGAGGTCTCTAGTCTTTCCTATTCTCTTGTTTTCCTCTATTTCTTTGCATTGACAGCTGAAGAAGGCTTTCTTATCTTTTCTTGCTATTCTTTGGAACTCTGAATTCAGATGTTTATATCCTTCCTTTTCTCCTTTGCTTTTTGCTTCTCTTCTTTTCACAGCTATTTGTAAGGCCTCCCCAGACAGCCATTTTGCCTTTTTGCATTTCTTTTCCACGGGGTTGGTCTCGATCCCTGTCTCCTGTACAATGTCACGAACCTCATTCCATAGTTCATCAGGCACTCTATCTATCAGATCTAGGCCCTTAAATCTATTTCTCACTTCCACTGTATAATCATAAGGGATTTGATTTAGGTCATACCTGAATGGTCTAGTGGTTTTCCCTACTTTCTTCAATTTAAGTCTGAATTTGGCAATAAGGAGTTCATGATCTGAGCCAGTCAGCTCCTGGTCTTGTTTTTGCTGACTGTGTAGGGCTTCTCCATTTTTGGCTGCAAAGAATATAATCAATCTGATTTTGGTGTTGACCATCTGGTGATGTCCATGTATAGAGTCTTCTCTTGTGTTGTTGGAAGAGGGTGTTTGTTATGACCAGTGCATTTTCTTGGCAAAACTCTATTAGTCTTTGCCCTGCTTCATTCCGTATTCCAAGGCCAAATTTGCCTGTTACTCCAGGTGTTTCTTGACTTCATACTTTTGCATTCCAGTCCCCTATAATGAAAAGGAAATCTTTTTGGGTGTTAGTTCTAAAAGATCTTGTAGGTCTTCATAGAACCATTCAACTTCTGCTTCTTCAGCGTTACTGGTTGGGGCATAGACTTGGATTACCGTGATATTGAATGGTTTGCCTTGGAAATGAACAGAGATCATTCTGTCGTTTTTGAGATTGCATCCAAGTACTGCATTTCGGACTCTTTTGTTGACCATGATGGCCACTCCATGAAGGCTCAATACTGTTAAAAATATCATTTCTCCTCAAGTTCATCTGTAGGTTTCATGTAGTTCTGATCAAAATCCCCATATGCTTTTTTAAAAATAAGAATTAGCAAACAATATTTCATGAAAGTAACAGTCACTCAGAGGTGTCTGACTCTGCGACCCTTTGGACTGCAGCCCGCGAGGCTCCTCTGTCCATGAGATTCTCCAGGCAAGAAAATTTCATAGCAAAATCCAAAGATCCCAGAACAGTCGATGTACTTTTTTTTCTTTCGTATATTTAAATTTATTTGGCTGTATCAGGCCTCAGTTGCAGCACACAGGATCTTTAGTTGCAGTATGTGGGATCTTTAGTTGCAGCATGTGGGATCTTTAGTTGCAGCATGTGGGATCTAGCTCCCCACAAGACATCACACCAACGCCCTCTGCACTGGGAGCAAGAGTTTTAGCCACTGGACCACCAGGTAAGTCCCAATATAGTCTTTACAAAGAGACATAAAGCAGTATCAACAAATAGATAAGTGGAACAGAGTAAAGTTAGAGTAGTGCACAGTCAGTTGATTTTTTTGACAAAGGTGCCAAGCCTTTTCAAAGGGAAAAGTTTTCGAGGAAATAGTTTGTGTGAATCAAGTACAAGTATGGAAAAAGTGAAAGCTTAACCTCTACCTCCTCCCACAACAAAATTAATTTGAGATGCCCATAACCTAAAGGTAAAAGCTGAAAACACAAAGACCCTAAAAGAAAACATAGAATATCTTTAGTAGGCAAAGATTCACCAAAAGGGCACAAAAGGCAGTAAACAACGAAAAAAGTGGCAAATTAGGTTTCACCAAAATAAATTGATGCTCAAAAGACACCTTAAAGAGAATGATCTAAGTCGCCGACTGGGAGAGGATATTTGGACTACATATATTTGACAACAGCGCACTATTTCATACCAGGCAAAAGCCCAAACCAAACAAGCGAACAACAAACTGACCAGCTGTGTATTTCCTGGGCTTGCATCCCCTGCAGCTCTCTCACACTCCAGGTGGGAATGCACCACGGGATGGCCACTTTGGAAAACAGGTGACAGTGTCCTGTGAAGTTAAGACACTAGACCGCAGGACCCAGAAACCTGGGCAAAGTGGTGACACCCGCATGCATTTCCCCAAACTCAGAGAATTATAAATTAACACCTATGCATGTTACCGTATCTAAATTTCATGGCTCTAAAAGCCAAACACAAAGTAGGATGAAGTGAACACCAAAGAGCAACTCGCAGGGGTCCCCTTGGGTCCCTCGGGATCCGCGAGCTGGCGAGGAAACGAAAACATAATGGCGCAGGTTGATCAGGGAGCCTGGGGGTGCCCTGCCCCTAGTTTCAGTTTCGATTTTCCCTCCGCAGCCCGGCTTCCCCTGCAGCTCCGCCTCCGCGCTGGGCGCTCGCCTCGGCAGATTTCTCGCGCTTCACGGCTGTATTTAGGAAGAGCGGAGCCGAGCTCAGCGGAGCCCAGCAGAGCGCAGGCGAAGCAGGGGGTCGCGGGGAGCGGAGCCGCAGGCATGACGGCAGAGCAGCGGCGGAATTTGCACGCCTTCCGCGACTATGTCAGGAAGATCCTGGACCCTACCTACATCCTGAGCTACATGACCCCCTGGTTTAGGGACGGTGAGTGGTTGCCGCCTGCCCCTTGGTGCAAGAAAACAGTTCAGGATTTCTTTCTTATTCCACTGCTCAACCCCCATCCCGGTCTTTCAATCAATACAGTTAACGCCAGGTTTGTGGCGAGATCTTCGCAATATTTTAGACTGGGGATTATCAAGAGTTTGAGAAGCCCTTGGAAGCCCACATGGGGAAACTGAGTCCTAGCGAAGTGAAATGACTTGCTTAGAGCTGCACATTTGTTTAGACTTAAAGCTGGGGAAACATGTCGCTGTCCGTTTCATTTATTTCTACTAATACTTGTGTCCGTCTACTGTATTGGTCTTTGCGCTGACATCAGAGATTCAGAATGAGATACAAGCCCTTCCTTAAAATACTTTAAAGTCCAAGGGGTTGGTGGAGACAGGTGAGGACCGAAGAACACAAATGATAAGTTTAGACTCACTCTGCCAGATCTGGATCTTATCAGCAAATGACTGGAAACTTTTATAAATTTGATTTTTATTTTATATTGGGTATAGTTGATTTACAATGTTGCACTGGTTTCATGTACAGCAAAGTGATTCAGTTATACCTATACCATTCTTTTTCAGATTCTTTTCTCATATAGGTTATCACAGAATATTGAGCAGAGTTCTAGGTGCTATACAGTAGGTGGTGCTCCGTAGATTACCTGTTTTGTATATAGTAGTGTGTGTATGTTAATCCAAGACTCTTAATTTATCTCTCTCCCCCACCTTTCCCCTTTGGTAACCATAAGTTTGTTTTCACAGTCTGTGAGTCTATTTCTGTTTTGTAAATAAGTTCATCTGTATCATTTTTAAGATTCCACATATAACTGATATGATATGATATTTGTCTTTCTCTGTCTGAGTTCACTTAGTATGATAATCTCTAGGTACATCCATGTTGCTGCAAATGGCATTATGCCATTCTTTTTTATGGCTGAGTAATATTCCATTGGATATATGTACCATATCTTTTTTATCCATTCCTCTGTCATTGGACACCTAGGTTGCTTCCATGTCTTGTCTACTGTAAGTAGTGCTGCAATAAATGCTGGGGTGCATGTATCTTTTCAAATTATGAGAGGATCAAGACTCACTGGAGGGAACGGCTTTAGGCTTCAGTTCAGGTGTTTCCCCACAGCGAATGAGTCCCATGATGATGGATAATGGCCATTTTACAGATTTGTATTGAGGTACTTTGTGCCAGAGGTGAGCAGAGCCTTGGGGAGAAGAGAAGGGCGGGGGTGCCTGGAAAGAGTTGAGATGAAAGAGGGAGTGTGCTCCAAACGCCTACATAACTTTCCTGATGTGAGGCAGTTTTTTGAAACTGTATTAAAGCAGACAGGTAACTTGCGTGCTAATTGCTGCGCACAACCAAAGCACAGGTTGTGGAGCCAGGAGTGAAAGAATGCCACCAACAGGAAGGACTCCCACTTTGTAGCTATGCTCAGAGAGAAGTAACAAAATAACATCCTAATGATGGTAGAGAAGTTGGGGCCCTTGAAGAATGTAAGCCATGCAAGCAAGACATCTGTCTCTTCCAGAAATCCTCCAAAGAGTGAAACACTAACAGGGATGTGAATCCCATTCTTTCATGTACTGTGTATTGATTTAATAACCAGCAACTTAGCAGTTAAGGTGTGCGTCAGGCATTAGGCTAGCACTGGCTAGCATTAACACACATTACTACATGTATTAGTTAATAGGAAGCATCCTTTTAGGAATGAAGGATCGATAGGAATGGTTCTGCCCTGAGATTAGAGTGCCTGTGCGAAGTCAGGTAACTGAACTTAATAAAGTGTGATGAGTGCGTTGATGGAAAACCACAGTGTGCTTATGGGAGTGCATGGGTGGGATTGTTTTTTAATACATATTAACTTTAATTTATAGTTATAATACAGCACAATAAAAATACCAAAAGTTTCTGTGGAGTATGTTATCTCCCTGAATAAACCTTAAAAAAAAAAAAAGACAATAAACTCCTCATAAAATAAAAAAAACCCAAAAGGTAAGTTTAAAAAGTGAGCTTGAGGTAGCTCAAGTGGTAAAGAATTGCTTGTCAGCGCAGGAGACATGGACTCAATCCCTGATCCGGGAAGATCCCACGTGCCGCGGAGCAACTAAGCCCGTGCGCCGCGACTACTGAGCCTGTGCTCTAGAGCCCGAGAGCCACAACTGCTGAGCCCCCTGCCGCGACTGCTGAGGCCTGCATGCCTAGAGTGTGCTCCACAGCAAACGAAGCCACTGCAGTAAGAAGCCTCCACACAACTAGAGAGTGGCCTCAGCTCTCTGCAACTAGAGAGCCACCCACGTGGCAATGAGGACCCAGTGTAGCCAGAAGTAAATAATTTTTTAAAAGCAAGCTTAAAAATACTGTGTATAATAGTATCTTATTTTTGAATGTTAACAATACCGTAGAGTTCTTATTTCAAGTCCAGCCCCATAGACAGCTGTTCTCATATAGTTGGTTGACATCTTTCCTGTTCATTTCTTTGTATTTTATCACATAAACTCTGCTTTTCCACCCCACTTTTTCTGTTTCTGTTACACTGATTAAATTATCTATCCCTCCCCTGCCTTGTTTTCTCAGCTCTTTTGGTTAAATCCTAACCCCAGGCTTCAGAATGTGACCTTAAGACCCAGCAATCTTGTGCCTAACAGTATATGTACTTAAGAGAAATGAATATATATGTCCACACAAAAACTTGTACATGAACGCTTATAACATTACTGTTCATAAAAGACAAAATGTAGAAACCTAAATGCCCATTAACTGATGAACAGATAGACAAAACTGGTATATCCACACAATGGAATATTATTCAGCAAGGAAAAGGATTAAATATGATACATGATTACAACATGGATGAACTTGAAAACATTATGCTAAGTGAAAGAACCCAGCCATAAGGACCACCTACTCTATGATCCCATTCATATGAAATATCCAGAATAGGCAAATCCATAGTTGCCATGGGGGAAATGGGGAATGACTGCTAATGGGTATAAGATTTCTTTCTACAGTAATACAAAGGCAGTAAAATTATATAGTGGTGATGGATTTACAGCTCTAAAAGCCATTGAATTTTATACTTTAAAAGGGTTTGTTTTATTGTTGCAGAGACCTTGGCAGAAAAGGGAGGCGTTCCTTCCTGTCTTCTTACATTCATTCAGCATACCTTTGTTAAGTGTACATTGAGTACTAGGTCTTCTAAACTCTGAGAATACAGAGGTTAACCTGCCAGACAATTGGAATTACTCCTCAGAATTTACATCCCACTGGCACTAGGACTTCCCTGGTGGCTCAGATGGTAGAGCGTCTGCTTACAATGCAGGAGACCTGGGTTCAATCCCCGGGTCGGGAAGATCCTCTGGAGAAGGCAATGGCAACCCACTCCAGTACTCTTGCCTGGAAAATCCCATGGATGGAGGAGCGTGGTAGGCTACAGTCCATGGAGTCACAAAGAGTTGGACACGACTGAGCAAGTGACTTCGCTTTGCTTCGACAGTGGGGAAAATTATCAAATGTCAGGTCATACGAAGGTAACTGTTTGGTTATCAGCCCAGACATGGAGTTACTGTGCAAAATCAGTAAGACCACCAGCTGGTTGGTGGATAGTTGTCTGTTACCTGGCCTCACTGTGTCTTCTTTAGCTCCTGCTTTTTCTTTTCTACCATATTTCCTATGGGCATGAAATAAATAGACTGTCAGATATTTCTCCAGCAAAGACACACTTTTTCAGGATCAGCAGAGAACTGCAGTCTGGAATCTGCAATCACGGCAGCCCCATGCAGGTCCCTGCAGGGCAAAGGAAGAACACTTTAATAGAGGAGAAAAGGAGTCTGGGAGGGGCTGTAGTAAACAGTCATTGGCTTTTCCCTGGCTCAGTCCTTGCCAGGAAGGAAGTCTGACTTCTTCCTCTTGGGCTCTGCTATGGGCACAGGGCATGAGAGCGCCCCCTTCTGGTCTCCTGACTCTATTGTGATTTCTGTTTACTAATTTTTTTTTACATGTCTTAGCAAAAGCCTCGGAGAAGGCAATGGCACCCGACTCCAGTACTCTTGCCTGGAAAATCCCATGGACGGAGTTGCCTGGTGGGCTGCAGTCCATGGGGTCGCTAAGAGTCGGACACGACTGAGCGACTTCACTTTCACTTTTCACTTTCATGCATTGGAGAAGGAAATGGCAACCCACTCCAGTGTTCTTGCCTGGAGAACCCCAGGGACGGGGGAGCCTGGTGAGCTGCCGTCTATGAGGTCGCACAGAGTTGGACACGAATGAAGCGACTTAGCAGCAGCAGCAGCAAAAGTCTGGAAATAGGACCATGAAAGGACCTCTGTTTATTCTAACTCTGGTTGCTGTTCAGTTCAGTCACTCAGTCGTGTGTGACTGTTTGCAACCCCATGGACTGCAGCATGTCAGGCCACCCTGTCCAACACCAACTCCCGGAGCTTACTCAAACTTATGTCCATCGAGCTCGTGAGGCCATCCAACCATCCCATTCTCTGTCGTCCCCTTCTCTTCCTGCCTTCAATCTTCCCCAGCATCAGGGTCTTTTCAAATGAGTCAATTTTTCGAATCAGGTGGCCAAAGTATTGGAGTTTCAGCTTCAGCATCAGTCCTTCCAGTGAATATTCAGTACTGATTTCCTTTAGGATGGACTGGTTTGATCTCCTTGCAGTCCAAGGGACTCTCAAGAGTCTTCTCCAACACCACAGTTCAAAGCATGAATTCTTTGGTGCTCAGCCTTCTTTATAGTCCAACTCTTACTTCATACATGACTACTGGAAAAAACCATAGCTTTGTCTAGATGGACCTTTGTTGGCAAAGTAATGTCTCTGCTTTTTAATATGCTGTCTAGGTTGGTCATAACTTTTCTTCCAAGAAGCAAGTGTCTTTTAATTTCACAGCTGCAATCACCATCTGCAGTGATTTTGGAGCCCCCCAAAATAAAGTCTGTCACTGTTTCCCCATCTATTTCCCATGAAGTGATGGGACCAGATGCCATGATCTTAGTTTTCTGAATGTTGAGCTTTAAGCCAACGTTTTCACTCTCCTCTTTCACTTTCTTCAAGAGGCTCTTTTGTTCTTCGCTTTCTGCCATAAGTGTGGTGACATCTGCATATCTGAGATAATTGATATTTCTCCCGGCAATCTTGATTCCAGCTTGTGCTTCATCCAGCCCAGCATTTCTCATGATGTACTCTGCATGTAAGTTAAATAAGCAGGGTGACAATATACAGCCTTCACATATTCCTTTCCCGATTTGGAACCAGTCTGTTGTTACATGTCCAGTTCTATCTGTTGCTTCCTGACCTGCATACAGATGTCTCAAGAGGCAGATCAGGTGGTCTGGTATTCCCATCTCTTTCAGAATTTTCCACAGTTTGTTGTGATCCACTCAGTCAAAGGCTTTGGCATAGTCAATAAAGCAGAAGTAGATGTTTTTCTGGAACTCCCTTGCTTTTTCAATGATCCAACAGATGTTGGCAATTTGATCTCTGGTTCCTCTGCCTTTTCTAAATCCAGTTTGAACATCTGGAAGTTCACGGTTCACATACTGTTGAAGCCTGGCTTGGAGAATTTTGAGCATTACTTTACTAGTGTGTATGAGTGCAATTTTGCGGTAGTTTGAGCATTCTTTGGCATTGCCTTTCTTAGGGATTGGAATGAAAACTGACCTTTTCCAGTCCTGTGGCCACTGCTGGGTTTTCCAAATTTCTGGTTGCTGTGTCCACTGTAATTGTCACTGATGACAGGAGTGGCCCTGTCCTCACACCCTTTTAGTCCTACGATTAATTCAGACTTTTGAACAAGAAACTTTCAAATGTTAGAAGAAGCCATGGTTTTTCTACCTAACCTGGTGCTACCATGAGTTCTCACTTGTTAAGGGGAGACTCTTGCAGACATCTTTAAGAGACTCCTTTTCTTAAGGACTGCCCTCCAGTGTGTGTCCAGACTTCCACAACAGACTAGGAGAAGTTTCCAGAGAGGCTGGGGGTAGGGTTGGGGGTAGTGAAGAATGGGTATGATTGACCAAGATGGAGAACTTGCTGCTTTCCTGCAGGTCCTTCCACTGCTGTGAATCCCCAGCCCCGTTTGAGAAGATCTGACAACCCTTCCAGTGATTAGTGGTTTTACTTCCAGTGATTAGCGGTTCTGCAGTTTGATGAGTCCCTCTTGCCTCTGTTTGTAGATGTGGTGCAGCACATTCAGGCCAAGAAAAACAACAAGGGGCCCATGGAGGCTGCCTCCCTTTTCCTCCAGGTCCTACTGGAGCTCCAGGAGGAAGGCTGGTTCCGCGGCTTTTTGGATGCCCTTCAACAAGCAGGTTAGTTCCTTCTTTTTACTCACAAATCAGAGTTATTACTTGACTGTTTAAAGATTCTGTAAAGGTGAAATTCTATTAATTTATAAGTATCCACGTTTAATTTATGTCTCAATCTGAGGCAATGTAAAGACTATTTTCAGGCAGATGCTATAACTGCCTACTTGAAATTTCCAAAGGAATCTACAGAGAGGTTATTACAACTAATGGAACAGTTTAGCATGTTTATTGGCTATAAGATCAGTATACAAAAATTAGTTGTATTTCCACCCACTGGGAAAAATGGCAAATGTAATCCAAAATAAAATACCATTTCTAATAGTAACAAAAGTTATATTTAGCAATGAATCTAGCCAAAGGTGTGTGGAGTCTGAATAGAGAAAATGACAAAAGGTTTTTGAGAAAATAAAAGAACTTCTAGGGAATTCCTTGGTTGTCGAATGGTTAGAACTCTGTTCTTTCACTGTCATGGCCTGGATTCAATCCCTGGTTAGGGAACTGAGATCCTGCAAGCTGTGCGGCAAAACCAGAAAAAAAAAAATCCTAGCTAAGTGGGGATATATACCTATGCACGTGGAGAGGAAGACCAAAGAAGTGTCAGTTCTCCCTACACTGAGCTATACATTCAATACAATTCTAAATAAAAATCCTGCATGCTACTTTATGAACTTGACAAGCAGATTCTAAACTGTATTCTAAACTGTACATTGTGATGCTGGTCCTGGTATTGAACAACTGACCGATGAAATAGAATGGAGAGCCTTCAATCAGACTCGTATATTTATGGAACTCTGATGTACTGGAGATCACTGGGAAAAGAGGATTATTCAGAAAGGAGGGACTTTTTGATACATTGCAGTGGGCCATTTAAAATGGGATAATGTACAAGTCCATCGCGTGTTATTACCATAAATTATGACATAATTCTCACATATTTGGCTCCCCACAAAACTTAAGCTGCTTGAAGGCAAGGACTATCTTTTTATATTTGTGGCCCAGTGCCCAGCACAGGGCATGACACATGGGGGTACCTAATACATATTTGTTAAGTGAATGAATGAATGAATCAATCAAAACTAACCTAATGAGTTGTACAGTATGCAAGGATCTAAGAAGGACATCCTCAATATGGCCACAAGGGTAAGTAAAGACGATTCAGGAAGAAATCCATCTGACTTTGGACACACCTGGGGCAATGAGTAAAAACCAGGCAAACCCTAACTTTCATATCCATGTGGATACAAATAAACTTGTCTTCCTTACGTCATTCCATGTACATACATACACTTGCACACACACAATAAGTCAAAAGAATTCAAGACTTAATTCATAATAGCAAAAGATCAACTATTTTAGACCAGTATATAGAAGAGCATTTTTCTGACCTTAGAGTATGATAGGATTTATGAGATAAGACATTAAAACATTAACCTAAATTGATAAATTTGAGGATATTAAAATTAAGAGTATATGTTTATCAAAAAACAGTATACAGAAAGTGAAAAAATAAGAGACAAACTAGGGGAGGATATTTTCAAACTGCATTATCACCAAGGAATTAGTATCCATGATATATTTAAAAGGCTTAAAATCAATTAAAAAAAAAAAGAAAATATTTACAAGGCAAAAGATGTGAACTGAGTTTTCAAAGAATAAGAAGCATGAAAGGTTAATACACATGAGAAAAGACTCTCAGCCCAATTAGCAATTAGGAAGTTGTACATTAGGAACATAATAGCAAAATCTAGTAAGTCCAACAGTGGGAAGGCTCAAAGAGGATTTTTAATAATGGGAAATCTGAAGGATGACAATAGGGAGTGTAAATGCTACAACTGTTGAAAAACAATCAGCATCAGCTCGTATAGTTACAACTCTCCTTCTGTCCAGCAGTTTCAGTATTAAGTATATGCCCAGAGAAATTCTTAACACATATATTCCAGAATGCACATACAAAGAATGTTCATACTATAATCAGTTGGTAATGCCAAAAACAAGCAAGCAAAGAAACAAAACTAGAAGCAACACCAGTATCCTTCAGAAAGAGAATAGATAAATCCATTTTGTGACGTTCACACAAGAGTCGATTATCCTGCAGTGGAGATGTACGAACAGAGCTACAGATGACAGCACAGGCGAAACTTAGAAATGCAATATTAAACTTTCTAAAAAGTCAGATAAAATTGCATTTAGTGAAGAATAAAATTAAAACATTTCAAACAAGCTTAAACTAAACATGTATTCTTTAGAGAATTGAGCATATGCCACACAACTATTCCAAGAAATCAAGAGTGATAAATCAAATACAGGATAGTGCTATCTTTGCAGGAAGATAGAAGAGCGAGAGAGAGGAGACACACACCCACAAAGGTACTGGAATATTCCAGGTATTAAGTCATATGTGCTAATATGGTCTTTATAGCCCAGTGAAAAGAGTGTGGGCCTGACAGTCAGACAAGCCTGGTGGTTCTCTGAAGAGAAACTTAGAGCCAAGCATTCCTGGATAATTCTAGTTGGAAATAATTTTTTCACTCAAATTTCCCATTGTACTTACTATTCTTTCCTTGGAATAATGTAGGCAGTAAGGCCCTGAGGGGCAGGAATTAACATTTATATTTCTTTTTGCCCTTTTTACTACTTTGCACTGAGAAGATACTTAGCATGATGGTTTGACTCAATTGAAAGGCAGATCAGAGATTGTAGGTGAAGTCCATGGGGTACCTTGGAAGGAAGAGGTCTTACTAAGACCAAATATAAGACCTCAAATTTATTCTCAGTGAAAGTGTTAGTCACTCAGTTGTGTCCAACTCTTTGTGACCCATGGACTGTAGCCCGTCAGGCTCCTCTGTGCATGGGATTTTCCAGGCAAGAATACTGGAGTGGGTAGCCATTCCCTTCTCCAGGGGATCTTTCTGACCCAGGGATTGAACCCAAGTCTCTTACATCGCCTTCATTGGCAGACAGGTTCTTGCCACTAGCCCCACCTTAAATGTGGGGTGCCTAAAATGAATATTGAGTTTTCTTTTTGAAAGATCATAAATAATGGAAGTGACTTACAGTTGTTTTCAGTTCTCTCACAATACATACAAACATGACTTCTAAATTTTAATCTCAACATATTTTTTTAGTTGGTGTCCTAAGAGCCCCATGTTCCCCCTACTTTTCAGGTTATTCTGGACTTTATGAAGCCATTGAAAGTTGGGATTTCCAAAAACTTGAAAAATTGGAGGAGTATAGATTACTTTTAAAGCGTTTACAACCAGAATTTAAAACCACAATCAATCCAGAAGATATCCTTCCTGAAATATCTGGATGTTTACTTAATCAAGAATGTGAAGAAATTATTCAGGTATTTTACTTAATATTAAATATTGAATTTGGGGGAAAAATTTGACCATGAGGAATGTCTTCTGTTTTCTATGTTATTTTAGAACTGAACAAGATCATTTAAAGTCCTCAAATCTAAGGCATAATTACCTAGAAGGATACTTTTATTTGTGATCTGAGTAATCAATTTGTGTCACAGATTTTTTTCAGGTTTGCCCTATTTTCAGTTAAAATTACTTTACTACTTTTGTGAATAATGTTTTATACAAATTTAAATAAAATCAAACAGTTTAGCAAATAAAAAGAAAAAAGGTTATGGACTCCAGTGGTTAAGTATTCAGTCTCTGGACACAGATCAATTTTGTTAATCCAAGCTCAGCCACTTACTAGTGGTGTGATCTTGGGCACATTTAGTTTCTCTAAGTCTCTGTTTCCTGTATGAAATGGGAATACTAATGGTACCGTATTAGTCAGGTATTTTTATAGGCTTTGAATGAGATAATATATGTAAAGTGCTTATAAATCTCTGGCACATAATAGTAATTGCTCAATGAATTTTAATTATCATGATTAATAATAAGAACCATGTAAGTCTCACTATCCAGAAAAAACTATTTGTTAATATTTTATTATATTCTTCCAAATATGCCTATGCCAGTATACCCATATTTTGAATAGGTGTGAAGTAGTTTGTTTTCCTGATATAGCTGATATTAATATAATAACATCTCAGAGGAGGTAAGAACACAGGGCTTGACATGGTGATATCATGTGTAAGAGGACAAGGATAAAGGGAAGTGTATCTTAAAAGATCAAGTTGCACTGGGGCAAGAACGGTCATGAAAGAGACCTAGTGAACCAGAGTATACAGTGATCTTAAATTTGATAGTATTTGAATTGACGTTTCTTCAGTAAAAACTCATAAAATGAAAACTTTTGAAACACTTGATCAGTCCACTACAATTGTCTTCCTTAGATAAGTTCCAACAAGGGGCTGATGGCAGGTGCAGAGAAAATGGTTGAATGCCTTCTCAGATCAGACAAGGAGAACTGGCCCAAAACTTTGAAACTTGCATTGGAGAAAGAAGAGAGCAAGTTCAGCGAACTGTGGATGGTAGAGAAAGGTAGGATACTTGGAAGGGTGCGAGGGTCTGAAAATAGGCCCTTCTTCATAGTTCTGCTTGGAGCTTCTTGCATTCCTACCTGCTTTTCACTCACTGTCAGAAGCATTTTCCCTTCAAATACTCTTGGCTATATCTCTAGTGAGAGGCCCGCATGAAGTTGAGTTCTGGGAGGTAGGTGGTTTTTTTGTCTACAGAATTAGTTGGGTTGTATATATCCCCTGAAAATGGATCAGGACAAACCCTTTCATCCAGAATTAGCCTATCTGCCCAGAGTATTTGGGGGAAAGGCAGAGTCTGAGCTCACTCTCTGGGTTTAGATGATGAGAGAAATAGGTTGAAAATTCTAGAGTTAAAGGTTCAAACTCCACAACTCACTGCCTTTTCAGAATAGAATCATCTTAGACACTATATGGTGGTTCTCTTGTTTAGAATCCATCTGGAACCAAACTAGAACAAGATTGAAAGGAAGAATCTGTTTCGATTAAGTGGCTGAGCTATCCCTTGTCTTCCTGAAGCTAATAACATCTTCTCAGAGCATTATTTTAAGAGCTGAGTTTGATAAACCATCTGAGTGTCTGGTCTTAGCCTTTCAGAGTCTTCTTTAAGATCATAAATTGTTTCAGAAATTATCTGTCAAAATACACATCTGTTGTCTTGGGTCGGGTCAGGAATGGAAGACAAAAGTGTTTCTGCTAATAGGGCTTGTCTTTGGTGTGGTTGTGGATCACCTAGGGGTCTTGTTAAAATGAAGCTTCTGATTCAGTTGGGGCTCAAGACTTTGCATTTCCAACAAGCTCCTAAAGAAGTTGCTGGTCCGTGTTCCACACTTTGAATAATAAAGTCCTAAATGACACTGGAGTTCAAACTTCAAATCAAGATTTCAAATTAAAAAAGATTTCATTTAATTGTTTTAAAAGGTAGAGGGAATGGTTATAAGAAGTCGTAATGGAAGTTTAAAATTTTATGACCTCTTTGTAGGGCTTTCACCATCAAGATCATAATCAGATAAAGATTATGAGATGTGTTTTGTTTTCATAAAGGTGCAGAAAATGTTCAAATGAAAGATCTTGAGGATGATGAAATGAAAACTTTGGATGTACACATTGTCTACAAAGAAGAACCAGAAAGCCAGAATCTTAGCCAGAATTCCTGTTCTTCAGGTACTCAGCATTGTTCATTCTTCTCCGTAATGATGCTCTTGAGGTATTTTGAGTAGGGTCGTGTCTTGCAGTGCCAAAAGTCATAGCCTAATGGAAAGGTTTTTAAGGAAAAATCAGAACAAAAAGAGAATATATGTTAAAA
This sequence comes from Bos indicus, assembly GCF_029378745.1. Lineage (NCBI taxonomy): Eukaryota > Metazoa > Chordata > Mammalia > Artiodactyla > Bovidae > Bos > Bos indicus. Next base: position 11,410,155 of record NC_091767.1, read on the forward strand.
CAGATATTTTCCCCACAACTAGAAATACCATTCTCTCCCTTCCATGGCACTTGCCAGCTTCTCCCTTTTCTTTTTCCTTCTTTTTTTATCACTAAGGATGTGCATGTCTACATTGAAAATGCAAATAGAGTCCTCCCAGAAGCTCAATACCTGTGACATCTGAAATCAGCCCTGCTTTCTAAAGAAATGCTTCTGCTCTTTGTGAGTCACTTGTTCAGTTTCCTCTCAAGATCCCAGGGCTGCAGTGTATGTTGATAAGTGTGTGCACTGTACAAATGTGTGGGCCTGAGAGCTTGAGCTGGGGCTGGGATCCAGCCTGTGTTGTTTGCCAGCGCAGTGCGGTGAGGGGCTATATCCTCCGAAAGGGAGTCCTTTCTCTAATTCACACAAAGGCACTGTGAGTTAACTGTGTCCCTGTAAGGCCCACTTTATGTTTCTAGAAGCATATTTTCACAAGGAGACCAGAAAGCAGCATAACAAATTAAGCAAAGAGTTATTTATAAAAGGGCATCAGAGAAAAAAATAGGATCAATAAAGAAGTGTTGGAAGAAGGATGTGATTTGGGGATAAGAACATAAGGTGAGAATTGATGGACTGTTTCTGCAATAAAATGATACACATTTTTGTCACTCCAGAATAAAATCAGTGACTGTCAATTGTTTTAAGTTTTCTGACAGGTAAAGGTCCTTAGCGAACTCACTTAACCATTTAGAAATTTCCATTTACTTTAAAATAGGTAGGTTCGACTCAACAGATGATTTCCAAGGTCTTTCTAGCTCTTAACATTCTGTACACTTATCTGTTAGTGAGATACCTCTGACTATTTTTTTAAAACTTCTGATTCTGTTAAGAGAGAATACCATGTGAGAGCCTGCAGAATTTTAAAGCACGGTTGCTTGTCAGTAAGAGATTGCTTTGGAGTTTGGTATTCAGTTTGGTGTTTTTCAAAGACCTTAGAGGGATTTGTTGTTGTTTTGTCTCATGCAGCATTTCCTTTAATCGGTGGCTATCTGTTTTGCCCTGGATTAGGCCATTCTTGCTTTAATTTCTCCTGATTAGTCTTCCATGATTATTTCAGAAAGAAATCTTTGTGGTTTTTTTTTTTTTTTTTTCTTTTTTTCTTCCTGCCATTGGTACTTTGTTATTGACGGAGAATTCTGTATTTCAAATCAGTTTAGAAGCTGGAATGGTTAATTAGAGACAAGAATTCTAAACTTTCTTAAATGAGGTCTTTCTTGCTAGAGTCAAATTTCTTGTCCTTTGGAGGATAGTGTTGACTTGATTCCTCAGAGTGGTCACTATTTGCTAACTTAGTTTCTGTTGTATTACAGAAGTGCCTCCTACTTATAGCCCATTGAAACCAAGAAATTACCAACTAGAGCTGGCTTTACCTGCTCAGAAGGGAAAGAATACAATAATATGTGCTCCTACTGGTAAGCGGATGCAATTACTGAAATAGTTTATTTCTCTGTTTGCTTCCTTTTTTCCACTTTATTGAACACTGGGACCAAGTAGCAAGTTTCAATTGTTTCATTGTTCCATTGATCTTTTGAAAAAAACATTATTCATATGGTTTCGTGGTGTTTTCAGGGACATGAGGAAGGAGAGAGAATGCTTTTTTTTTAGCTTCCTGCAGTCCTTGGCTGTGTGCGAGTGCCTAGGAAGTAGCTTGGGTTTTGAGTCAGAGTGTGAGTTCTACAGTTGTTAACCTACCCTCATCATCCGTTTGCTTTTAGCTCTGTGGTTTTAGAGGAGCCCCCAATAATGACCTTTCTACAGAAGCATTTTACTATACTATTAGTTACGTGTTGTCTTTCTCTTTATATGTTAAAAGGTTGTGGAAAAACCTTTGTTTCCCTTCTTATATGCGAACATCATCTTAAGAAATTTCCACAAGGACGAAAGGGGAAAGTTGTCGTTTTTGCTGTTCAAGTCCCACTGTATGAACAGCAGAAATCTGTGTTCTCAGAATATTTTGAAAGATTTGGGTAGGTATAAGTTGGTCCAGCTTTTTTTTCTCTAGGTCATGTAACCGATGTGTTTTGTGCTTTGTTTTGCTTTTAGAAAACCATGATTCAAAAAACTTATGGTAGATTAAGCTTTTTTATTTTTTAGATATAACTCCTTCATGAATACACCTGAAATCCTAAACTCCTTTGGTTAGCTCTTGTAGAGTGAGTAAATGACTTAAGGTGAATTTTATATTTAAATGGAACATTTAACTTTTTAAATGATTTTATAATTTATTTAATATTACTCTTTTCTATGTTCTTTCACGGTGGCTTGAAAGAATTATGGTTGGCCCTCTGTATCCTCAGGTGCCACATAGAATATATTCTATCAATACTAGAAATTCTTCCTAGATTATGTTTATTGATCACTTACTACATGTCAGAGACAGGAAAGAATCTACCAACAGTGCAGGAGATCCCAGTTCAATCCCTTGGTCGAGAAGATCCCCTGGAGAAGGGAATGGCTACCCACTCCAGTATTCTTGCCTGGAGAATCCCATGGACAGAGGACCCTGGTGGGCTACAGTCCACGGGTACCAGAGTCTGACACGACTAACACTTTCAGTTTTTTCACTTTACTATGTGTCAGGCTTTGTTCCAAGCACTTACCTTTTCTCCAAATCCATTCCTTTTGGACTTAGGGAGAATTTAATTGACGTTCTGATCTTTGTGGTTCCTTATTCACATCATGGTTGCTAATGGGAAATCTCTGTCATCTTCCAGGTACAAAGTTTCAGGCATTTCTGGAGAGACAGCTGACAATATCTCTGTGGAACAGATTGTTGAGAACAATGACATCATCATTTTAACACCACAGATTCTTGTGAACAGCCTTAAAGATGGGACTATTCCATCACTCTCCATCTTTACTTTGATGATATTTGATGAATGTCACAACACCAATAAACACCATCCATATAATATGATCATGTTTCATTATCTGGATCAGAAACTGGGAGGATCTTCAGACTCATTGCCCCAGGTGTGTCCAAAGTCAGATGGATTTCTTCCTGAATCGTCTTTACTTACCCTTGTGGCCATATTGAGGATGTCCTTCTTAGATCCTTGCATACTGTACAACTCATTAGGTTAGTTTTGATTGGTTCATTCATTCATTCACTTAACAAATATGTATTAGGTACCCCCATGTGTCATGCCCTGTGCTGGGCACTGGGCCACAAATATAAAAAGATAGTCCTTGCCTTCAAGCAGCTTAAGTTTTGTGGGGAGCCAAATATGTGAGAATTATGTCATAATTTATGGTAATAACACGCGATGGAGTTGTACAGAAAAGAAATGAAAGTGATCTTAAATGTGCTATGAAAGTAAAGTGAGACCTAATAGAAGTTAGGATAGGTAAAAACTAACAAGAGTTTATAAGGAAAATAGCTGGATGGTTTTCAGTAAAGGCTACTGTGTGTCTAGAGGCACGGGGATATGAAAATGCACAAGGGCTCGAGAAGCTTAAAGTTTTGTTTTTTTGTTTTTTTTGGCTGTGCTGTATGGCTTACGGGGACCTTAGTTCCCCAACCAGGGATTGAACCCGGGCCACAGCAGTGGATGTGCTGAGTCCTAACCACTGGACTGCCAGGGAATCCCCAAGAATCATGAAGTTCTTAATATTGCCTGAGTGCAGAGTATGAAGCTGTAGATAGCCACCAGTGGGGCAGGATGGGAGGGAGGGAATGATTGGCAGAACAAGATGCCAGGAGAGACGAGCGGGTATGGGCTGCGTAGGTGCATTAGTGCAGGAGAGTGGACGAGGCATTGTTTTTGGTGTCGTCAGAGGGGAAGGGCTGAGAGGAGTCAAGACAGAGAATAGTTTATAGGTGGGGGCAGGAAGGGTATGGTATCCCTGGCATTTTCTCTTGAATGAAGGAGAGAGAGATGGTTCACTGAGAATAATCAAGATGAGAATGGAGGTGGGAGCTCAGGGTGCATGGAGAAGATTTGAAATGGGAGACACAACTGACAGGAGCACAGATGAGTGGCCTGGTATTACTGAGGCCAAATGAGGTTGGAAACCACGTCTCTGGTTTACCAGTCTCACCTCTGTGTTGCACTGTCTAGGCTTAACAATTAACCATTTAGGAAGCACAGGTTAGAAGAAATCCAGTATGGTGCCCAAAATTCAGACAGAATTTAGTAGAAATCACATTTCTTACAGTTTTTTCTTTTAGAATAAAATTGATAGTTAACTAGATTCCTTGTTTATTTGAATGATTCAGTCATTCAGTCATTCAATATTTGAGTGACTCTTAGAGGAAGAAATAAATATTTATTAGAAGACCATTAAACTAAATTCTTTACAAATGTCATCTTATTGAAGTCACCCAGCTACCATTTTTTTTTAAATTGAAGTTATCACATTTTTAAAATTGAAGCTACCATTTAAAAAAAATTGAAGCATATTTGATTTACAGTATTAATTTCTGTTGTATTAATTTTTGCTGTACAGCAAAGAAATTCAATTGCTTTCATATTCTTTTCCATTATGGTTTATCACAGGATATGGAATATAGTTCCTTGTGTACACAGTAGGACATTGCTGTTATCCATCCTATATATAATAGTTTGCATCTGCTAATCCCAAACTCCCAGTCCATCCCTCCCCCACCACTCTCTCCCTCGGCAATCGCAAGTCTGTTCTCTATGTCACACAACTTCCAGTTTAAATGGCTAAAGTTCCCCAACTTTACAGAGAGAGAAAGATTTTTATCCAAGACACCCAGCCAGTGTGACATGGCTGAGATTGAAATGGAAGCATGTCTGATTTTAGTCCTTGCCCTTTTCAGCGTATTGTTCTCTGTGTCATGGGGAAACAAAGATAAAGTTGAGAGCAGTCCTGCCTGGAAAGGGTTTCTTCTCTGGGCTTCTGTGCTGATTCGTGTTCAGCTGCAGAGCAGTGATTCCCGCATTTACTCAGTGCTTCACCTAATGGGGACCTTTCCATTTTTGATGTCATAGAGAATGTCAGAAAAAAAAAAAAATTCTTGTTCTTTATCTGAGATTAGTTTAAAAAATAAAAACCCTACATTATCAGGAAAGAGTTACATGAGGGACTGTGGAAACATCTTGCTATTTCCCAGACATCTGACGATTTGGAATGCTCCTCGCAGGTCATTGGGCTGACTGCCTCAGTTGGCGTTGGAGATGCCAAAAACACAGCCGAAGCCACAGAATATATCTGCAAACTGTGTGCTTCTCTCGACACAGCAGTGGTAACAACAGTCAGAGACAACTTGGAGGAACTGGAGGAGGTTGTTTACAAGCCCCAGAAGTGTAAGTGGGATTCAGTCACAAGCCCTTTGGGACTTTGTTACCCTCTGCTATTCTTAGTTCAGGGTCATGTAGATGAACACTGAATTCTTACCCTTTCTCTGTTTAGAGCAAAATATTTATCTGCAAACTTGGAAAATAATCATATTTCCCGCTTCTCTCCCCAGTGAAGGTCAGGAGTGGCCTGTAAAAAGCAATCATTCTTACTCTTCATTTCCATAAACCTTAACAAAGGTACTGGCAGTGAAAGGTGCTGAAAACATCTTGGCACGCACGTGGCTCGGTCCTTCCGCCTTCTGTGCCTGAGGACGATACTGAGTTCCTATCCATTATTTGAATTTGTATCTGGAATTTTGGTTGAAGTGAAAGTATCTGAACTCATCCTGTCCTTCCTCAAAAGATCAGAATATGATTTGATTACTAAGATTGACTAACAAAGATTGATATTTCTTGAATATCAATGCTATACTAACCCAGCAAGGGAGAGAGGGTACGGAAGACAAGTATGACTTCACCCCTTGCTCTCTAAATAGCACACGACCAAATGACTACAAGGCAGAACAAACGCACCAAAGACGGTCAGGGCGCTGGCTGTAAGGAATTTAGACAAGGCACTCAACCTACCACTTTTGATGTCGTATACAAATTTCTTTGGGCTTCCTCGATGGCTCAGCAGTTTAAAAAAAAAAAAAAAATCTGCCTGCCAATGCAGGAGACACAGAAGACGCAGGTTCGATCCCCAGGTCAGGAAGATCCCCTGGAGAAGGAAATGGCAACCCACTCCAGTATTCTTGCCTGAAAAATCCCATGAGCAGAGGAGCCTGGTGAGCTACAGTCCAAAAGAGTTGCAAAGAGTTGGGTAGGCACAAATTTCTTTCTCATCTGGTCTCTCCCACACGGTGAGCTTCATCTCAGCTTCACCTCCCACAAACCCAACCAAGTTGCATTTCTCTGGGCTCCTGGGATGGAGGAGTCACGTGTGTTCTCCCTCTAAGCTTTGTCCATCCCAGCCTCTGCACATGACTGTGTTCACTCCTCCTCGCCTCTCCCCTGTTTATCCCCTGACATTGCCGCCCCAGGAAGAATGAGAGAAGCCTCCCTGTGCTCCATGGCACTTTGCACCTACTGTGTCACAGCTCTCTGCCTGGTCATCTGGCTTGTGTATCTTTCTCTGCTAAGAAGATAGCCTTCTCTGGAGCGCAGAGCATGTTCTTTTCAGCTATCACCAGAACCCAGCATGTTCTGTGGATACTGCAAAAATGAATATTTGGAGCATTGTGAACACCCCTGGGGGTTAGGTGGGAAGGGAGAAGATCAAAGAACAGAGACAGGGCTTAAAATATGGTATTTACAGAAACAAGATGGATATCAGCCTAGTCAGAGCAGAAGCTCTGTGTTGAGTTAACAGGAAAGCCCGAGTAAGAAGTTGTATTAGGGAAAGGAAATGGCAACCCACTCTAGGATCCTTGCCTGGGATATCCCATGAACAGAGGAGCCTGGAGGGCTACAGTCCATGGGGTCATGAATGAGTTGGACATGACTTTGTGACGAAAAAGCAGCTGTGGGGCATTTTTGAGGGAAGAAAACAGTCCCAGGAAAGTTGAGGTGCTCGCCAAAGGCCCCAGAGCTTTTGATGCAGAGTCTAAAGTGTGGCTGAGGACTCCCAGCTCCCAGGCCTCTTGATTCTGACCTCTTTCACCAGATACGCATGTGGAAAACTAGAATCTAAAATGTGCCTGAGGACTTCTCTGGTGGCTCAGTGGTAAAGAGTCCACCTGCCAATGCAGGAGACACGGGTTCAATCCCTGTTCCGGGAAGATCCCACATGCCATGGAGCAGCTAAGCCCTTGCACCACAACTACTAAGCCTGAGTTCTAGAGCCTGGGAGCCGCAACTACTGAGCCCACTGCTGAAGTCCACATGCCCTCGGGCCTGTGCCCCTCAACAAGTCACCACAATCAGAAGCCCACGAACTCCAACTAGAGAGAAGCCCATGCAGCAATGAAGACCCAGCACAGCCAAAAATAAATAAATAAAATTATTTTTTAAAAAGTTGAATTAGACTTGGACCATGAAAAATGTTAGAATGAGTGCATTAAACACTAGAGAGTGGCTGAAGGTGTCTTGAATATTTGTTTCATCATTCAGATGACCTGCCTGTGAGCTTGGGGCCTCGGGTTTTACAGAGGAAGAGACAAAGGCAGAGAAAGGTTTGGAGATACCTGCTTTGAACTATGATGTGTTCTTCCTGAGAAATACTAACTTTCCTTTGATGGCTCTAGTTTTCAGGAAAGTGGAATCACGGACTACAGACAGATTTAAACGCATCATATCTCAGCTGATGGCAGAGACAGAGGCTCTAGCAAAGAGTATCTTTGAAGAACTTGGGACTGTAACTCTTGGTGAGAATAACCTCATTTTGTCTTCTCTCCATCTGGGAACAGCCATTTGTTGTTCACTGGGGTCTTTTTGCACTTTTCTTAGTCCAAATAATGTCAAGACCATACCCAGAGTTTGACTTCTTGTTTATGTTATTCAGGAAGCTTATAAGTCCTCCTTTATTTTCTCTTGCTTTTTTTTTTCCTTTTTAAATCCAAAGTAAATCCACCTAGACACACACACCTGAAAAATACCATATTTAATTCAATTCATTGCTTTCTTGACCTTCCAAATTTAGCTTTTCATTGTATGAATGAAACCACCATTGCCCTAAAGTCTTGGATTCAAACCTATGGGTGACCTTTGATTCTTTATTCTTTTGAGACTCTCTTGAAGTTGCCAAGTTCTCTTCTCCTTTTTTAAATCAAGTAATTAATTCATTGGGTATTGTGCCAGGTACTATGCTAGGTAAAGGAAGCACCAAGATTAAAGACAGTCTTGCCTTCAAGGAACTCACCATCAAACAATGAGAATCAAATGCGAATAGTTGCCCTGTGGCAAGGCTGGGTTACACACTGCTATTATGGGCGCACAGGGGAGCTTAGGCCAGGACTGGGCTGTAGGGAGGTAATGTGTGCGATAGATCTTGAAGTCAGCCAGGTTAAGAAGGAGAGGTGATCCAGTGTGGTCAAAGAGACAGCAGTTGCAGAGGGAAGAGAGAGCACAGTGAATTTTAGAATCTGCAGGATTTCATGCTAATTCTAACAGGTGACTAGTAGAAAGGAGAGTGGGGCTGGGGGAGAGGCCAGGGGCAGACAGTGAAGGTGTCCTGTAGGCCATGCTGAGTTTGAATTTTATCCTAGCAGTGGGACTTCCCCGGTGGTCCAGTGGCTTAGACTCCACACTCAAAATGCCAGGGGCCTGGCTTCCATCTGCAGTCAGGGAACTAGATTCCCACGTGCCACAGCTCAGAGCCAGCACTGCCAAATAAATAAATAAATATCCTAAAAGCAAATGGGAAGCAACGCACGATTTTGAACTGCTAAGTTCTGTGATGAGAAATGACGAGAGCCAAACTGAGGCAGTGGAGATGGGCTAGTGAAGGAAGCCAGCTCGTGCAAACAGAAGCGTTCGGATTTAAGAGCTCACTGGGTTTGGGTGGGAGTGAGCGAGTGAGCGAGTGAGCGAGTGCGGGGCTTCTCTCTTGGCACCTGTGTGTGCACCAGCAGGTGTTACTTGTTCTAGAGCAAGAAGCAGCTTGGGCAGGCACAAGTGAGTGTAGAGTTTCGGAGATGTTGAATTCTCGTCTCCAAGGTAACTTCTGTGTCTCAGCTTCTCTCACGCTTAACCTCTCTTCTTTCTTTCACAGCTTGATTTCTAACAACTTATTCTAACAGCTGCTTTGCCCGCCTCTACCCTCTTTCCCGTCGAACCCCCATTACCCAGCTCGTCTTCCTGGGATTACCTGTTTCATCTCGCCAGTGTCCTGCTGGCAATCCTCGTTCTCCCAGGCAGAGCTCTCACGCTGGCCGCTCACCCGGCCGTGCTTGCCCTGCTTGCACAATCTGGTTCTGCTTCTCTTGCCAGCTTTCCACTCCTTGCCTATTAGCCTCGAACGAATTCATTCTCTTGTTTGTTCATTCAGTGCTGGGCTAAGTGCTCGGTGGTGGGAACACAGCGTGGACCCTCAGACACAAGCCCTGCCCTCACGGCATTTTCGGTTTGGTTACCGGCAGTGCCAAAGGTGGGTGAGTGACAGTAGCGAGGCAACACGGGGCAGGGGAGTGGTGGGAGTGAGGGGAGTGAGGGGTGTTTCAGGCAGAGGAGACAGGCGCGTAGAGAGAGTCTGGGGGCTTTCACTAATCCTGAGAACTGTAGGAAGAAAAGTCTCTAGAGAGGAGAGTCGGAAGCAGGTAAAGGCCAGACCACAGAGGCCCCTGAGGGCCAGACTAGGAGTTTGGCTGGAGAAACCCACTAAACACTTGTATTTTATTTTTTAAAGCATTTATTATTGTTATTTTTAACATTTATTTATTTGGCTGTGCTGGGTCTTCGTTGGCAGTGTATGGGATCTAGTTCCCTGATCAGGGATCAAACCCAGGCCCCCTTCGTTGGGAGTGTAGAGCCTTAGCTACTGGGCCACCAAAGAAGTCCCTCAAGACTTAAAAAAAATACGTGTATTTATTTATTTGGCTGCACCGAGTCTTAGTTGTAACACGAAGGACCTTTGTTACATCATTTGGGACCCTGGTTCTCTGACCAGGGGTCAAACCTGCACCCTCTGCTTTGAAAGGTGAAGTCTTAACCTCTGGACTGCCAGGGAAGTCCCTCCCTAAAGGCTTTTAATCAGTGGATTAGCATTGTCTCTCTTCTGCAATTTTGGAAATTCCCTCCGGTTGTTGAATGGAGACTGGACTGGAGGGCAGGTGGAAGGAGGTAAGGAGACCAGGTAGGAGAAGATCATGGTATTATCCAGAAGCGTTAGGACGTGGTCAGGGTTGTGGAGGTGGAGAAGGGTGGGGAGACATGGTTTTCTGCCTTCTTATTCTTCTCGTCTCTTATACCCTCCTGCCATCTCTTCACCTGTTCACATGCTGCCAGCTGCTCACTGCCAGATGGCCTGGCTCATTTTTGCACCCACCTAAGTTCAGTAAATACCTGTTGATTGCTTTAGTTTATTGATAGCCTCCTTGTTTGTAGATGGGGCTACTGCTACTTGTCTGGGTAACCGCCTTTGTTCCTCTGATTAATGATGAATGGGTGAGGGGACTTCCCTGGTGGTCCAGTGGTTAAGAATCTCCTTTCCAACGCAGGGGATGAAGATTCAAACCCTGGTCAGGGAGCTAAAATCCCATATGCCATGGGGCAGCTAACCCCGTGCACCCCAGCTAGAGAAGCCCACACGCAACTGCTAGAAAAGCTCCTGTGTGCTGCAGCGAAGACCCAGCGCAGCCAAAAGGCAAAAGGGTTGGGGGGCAGTTAGGTTTTATTCCATGGCCGTTGTTTGGCCTCTGGGCTGTTTGGTTGTCAGCTCAGAGAACCAGTAGAGCTTGGGTATGGGACACATCTGGGTTTGAATTCCTTGCTCCCTCTATATACTAGCTGTGTGACTTGGTGTGATGATTTGACTTCTCCGAGCTTCCGTTTCCTCATCTATAAAGTGTATCTACGTCATGGCGTTGTGAAATGAAATTCTAAATACAAGACATGTTGATTCTTGGTACGTAGTCGGTATTCAGTAAGCAATTGTGTTTGTACGTAGACACACTGCTGAAAACTGTCTCAAGAGAAATACTCTGTGTACCAAGAGTAAGGAATCAAAATTAGAAGGCGAGACATGCTTAGGGCCTTAAATGACTAGCCAGATGACACAATGGAAAACTGTTTTTTTTTTTTTTTCCAGAAAACTTATCTCGAATTCAAAATAGGAATTTTGGGACACAGAAATATGAACAGTGGATTATTGCAGTTCAGAAAGCATGCATGGTGTTTCAGATGCCAGACAAAGAGGAAGAAAGCAGGATTTGTAAAGCCCTGTTTTTGTACACGTCACATTTGCGGGTATGTGGCTTCTTTGGAAAAGGATATTTCCATTGTAACACCTACTGGGAGCTGTGCTGTGGCAGCTGAGAGAGCATCATTTAGGAACTTTCCTGGTGGTTCTTATGAAGCAAATGCCAAAAGCTATCCTATTCAGCATCTGTCTTTGCTCTCTGAAACCTAGCCCTAGAGGCCATGGGTCTGTGCTGTACCTCAGTATCTCCATATTTGACCTTGGGGGTGGGGAATATTACTGTAGATACATGACCAGGGACAGCCATCTTTAAAGTCTTTAAATCAGTAGGTGGGTCGTGTTGCCATAGCCTGAAGCATGTTTTCCTACCTTTGGTCAAACCACATGCTGAGAAGTCCAGAGTCTGTAGTCGTTTGCTGGTTAACCAAGAACTTAAGCAACAGTCACCACCATCACCTCTGCTTATCGTGCCATTGAAAATATTTTAAAATACATTCAATCCACATGAATTTGTAGAATTTTAACGGACTTAACTGAATATCTGGTGTAAGGGGTCAGCGCCATCATTCTGAACAGGTGCAATTCACTGATGGTTTTGGATGTACAAAGAGGTTAAGTTGAATGTCTAAATTATGAAGCAGGTTGATGTGGAAGTTGCTTTACTTTAATTTTTGTGATTTAATCTTTGACATTTGTTTTTCATGTAATTTTGTCTTCCAAGGATTCTAGGATCCAAAGTGATCTGAATTAATGACTAATTCTAGCTAATTGAGGTATTTTCTTGTTTTTTTTTTACAGTATGGTTCTAAGGTTTTATAGCAGTACTGTTAGAGATGATTCATCTTTAAAAACTAAGTTGGAATAGACTTGAGACAAGTTTATTATTAAAGTTAATTCTGTGTTGAGTACAGTGAAATGAACTTAAGTACAGCAGTTGTATTAGACATTAGAAACATACTGAAACTTTCCATTTTCAACAGAAATACAATGATGCCCTCATTATCAATGAGGATGCACGGATGAAAGATGCTCTGAATTACTTGAAAAACTTCTTCAAAAATGTCCGGGCAGCAGGATTTGATGCAATTGAGCAAGATCTCACTCAGAGATTTGAAGGTGGGTGGTGTTTCCAAGGGGAGGAAGCCAGTGGAGCCTGGAGACTCCAGGGGCAGCGTACACAGATGATGTCACACTTAACAACACCTGGTGATGCTCAGGGACTTGTCCTGGGATTAAGAAGATAGGATACGCGGCAGGACTGTGATACTTCAGGGAAATCTGCACTTAGGAAAAGAATCTGCTGCTTACACTATTTCCTGTTTTGAAGAAGGAAAAAATAGTAGGATTTGCAAAAGATACATCCCATAGAAATAGTCAATTGATAGGAACATTTTTTGGTTTAACTTTTAGTAATTTTATAAAGATTTAAAAAATATAAAAAAAGTTTTAATGATATTAAGACTGTAATTTGAGCTAACTCTGTGAGATAGAGAAGGACAGGGAAGCCTGGCATGCTGCAGTTCATGGGGAGCAAAGAGTTGGACACGACTTGGCGACCAAACAAGATTGTAATTATGTACTTCTATATAAAGAAGAAAACCAATATGGCTCTTGATGCCACTGTGTCCATATTAAGAAAAATATAGGAAAATATTAAGTGAAAAGTAAGTCTTTCTTCTTTCTCTCTCAAATGCCTTTTTCCAAATAATAATTTTTTTGGTCTTTTTTGGTTAATACCAAAGTATTAACTATACATATGCTAAATACTGAACAACTAGCTCTCTGGGGGGAGGGGAAATTTATGCATTTATTAGTGTATTCAGTGTATGCATTGCATTGGTGGTTATTTATCATACAATTCTGGTCAGAGATTGAGAGATGAAGTGTTTGAACTATAGCTAAAGGTTGCAGTGTGTTCTAAATTACTAGAATTTGTAAACCTTTTGTGGGCTCCCAGGTGGCACCAGTGGTAAAGAACCTGCCTGCCAGTGCAGGAGATGCAAGACAGGTGGGTTTGACCTCTGGGTCAGGGAGATCCTCTGGAGGAGGGCACGGCAATCCACTCCAGCATTCTTACCTGGAGAATATCATGGACAGAGGAGGCTGGCAGGCTATCGTCCATAGTATAGCAAAGAGTTGGATATGACTGAAGCGACTTAGCACACGCACATAAACCTTTTGTAAAATATTCCCCTTTTTGCAGAAAAGCTGTTGGAACTAGAAGGTATTTCCATGGATCCCAGCAATGAGAACGCTAAACTCAAAGATCTCTGCTTCATCTTGCAAGAGGAATACCACTTAAACCCAGAGACCAGAACCATCCTCTTTGTGAAAACCCGAGCACTGGTGGATGTAAGCTTCTTCCTCCTTGTGGATACAAGTTGGCCCAGTACTATTTTAATTAAAAGATTGTCCATTCTTCACTTCTTTGCAATTAAGCATCCCTATAGGGTCTGTGTGGGTCTGTTTCTGGGCTCTTTATTCTATTCTGATTTTCTGTTTGTTTATCCTTACACTAATACCTCACTGTCTCAATCACTCTGGTTTATAATGCCTTGATACCCTCACAGCAAGCATTTCACAAATTTTTATTCTTTCCATCAATTAAAAAATTTTTAGCCATGTCTGTGGGCACCTAGTGGTACCTCACTAAGGTTTTAATTTGTATTTCGCTAATGACTAATATGATTTATCATTTTTTTCATATGCTCATTAGCCATTCATGTATCTCCTTTGATGAAGTATCTGTTTACATCTTTTGCCCATTTTAAAATGGGATTTAACTGGGTTATTTATTATTGTTGAGTTTTTAAGTTATTGTTGTTAGTTTTTTGAGAGTTCTTTTTTCTGACAAAAATGTCCTCTATCAGAAATGTGATTTGCAAACATTTTCTTCAAGATCTTTTCATTGTCTTAACTGTATCTCTTACTGAAAGTTTTAACCTTTGACAAGTCCATTTTATCTTTTTTTTTTTTTTCTTTTTGTGGATTGTGCTTTTGATTTTGTGTCTAAGAAACCTTTGCCTACCCAAGAGCACAGCTTTTCTCCCATGTTATCTTCTAGAAGTTTTATAGATTTAGATTTTATATTTAAGTCTACAATTCATTTTGAAGTATGGATTGAGATTTTTTTCTCTTAGCATGTGGGTATCCAGTTATTTCAGCATATATGATGAAAAGACTATCCTTTCTCCATTGAATTGCATTTGTAACTTAAAAAGATCAGTTGACTCTCTTCATGTTGGTCTATTTCTGGATTCTATATTCTGTTCCATTCATTTGTACATCTATCCTTTCACCCATTCTACGCGGTCTTGATTACTGTCGCTTTATAGTAATTAAGTCTTGAAATCAGGTAGTGTGAGTCTTCTGACTTTTTAATTTTTTTCAACATTGTCTTAGCTATCTTTCTTTACCTTTCCATTTTTATTTTAGAATAAACTCACCCACATCTATGAGAAAATCTATTGAAATTTCATTTGGGATTTCACTGAACCTATAGATAAAACTGGGGAGAAATGGTATCATAACAATGTATCTTTTTTATTTATATAGGGCTTCTGTATTAGTTATCTACTGCTGATAACAGTTTATCGCAAAACTAAGTAGCTGGAAACAACAGACATCTATAATGCATATGGGTCAGTAATCTGGAAACCACTAACTGGGTGTTTCCATCTCAGGATGTCTCATGAGGCTCCAGTCAAGTTGTTGGCCATGGCTACAGCCATCTCAAGGCTGGGAGGATCAACGTCCAACCCAACTTGTGTGGTTTTTGGCAGAAGATGTGCTTAGCTCATTCATGGGGGCTTCCCCAATCACTCAGTGGGTAAAGAATCTGCCTGCAATGCAGGAGACACAGAAGACACGGGTTTGATCCCTGGGTCAGGAAGATCCCTTGGAGAAGGAAATGGCAACCCACTTTAGTATTCTTGCCTGGGAAATCCCATTGACAGAGGAGCCTGGAGGGCGACAGTCCATAGGGGTCCCAAAGAGAGTTGGACATGACTTAGTGACTAAGTATGCACACACATGCTTAGCTCATTCATGGGGGCCTCTGCACAGGCCAGCCTCACAGAGAGGTGCTGGCTTCCCCTAGAGTAAGTGATCCAAGAGAGGTGGAGAGGGCACCTAATATCAAGGTCACAGACATGTTATAGTTTCAACTTGGAAGTGATTCCCCTCAGGTCTGCCTTATTTTATTCATTAGAAGCAAGTCAATAAGTTCAGTTCACACTTGAGGGGAAGGGATTAAACAGGATCTGAATTCCAAGGGGTGGAGATCACTTACAGCTACCTTAGAGGCTGCCTGCCACATCTTCTTTGGTTTCTTTTATCAGTGTTTTGTCATTTTCAGCATACAGATTCTGCACATATTTTGTTAAACTTATACCTAAGTGTTAATGCTATTATAAATGATACTTTTGTTTGTTGCTGGTATTTAGAAATACAACTAATGTCTGTATATTGATCTTGTGTCCTGAGATCTTTCTAAAGTCACTTATTTTCTACCTACCCACTATTCTGAACCTTGCCTTTTTCACTGAAAAAAATGTCTTAGAAATTGAATCATATCGGATTACAAAGATAGACACCATTATAGTTATTTGTTGCATAGAATTCAATCACAAGAAGCTTTTGATTCCTCAGGTCTGTTAGTCTTAAAACTACTTCAGCGTACTTGTCTGTACACTTTTTAAAAATTGAAGTAGAGTTGATTTATGGCATTGTATTTATTTCTGTACCGCAAAGCAATTCGGTTATACATATACATACATTCTTTTTTAATTCTTTTCCATTATCGTTTACTTTAAGCTTTTTTTCTACTTGCATTGTTGTTTAGTCACTAAGTCACGTCCAACTCTTTGTGACCCCATGGACTGCCACATGCCAAGTTCCCCTGTCCTCCACTATCTCACGGAGTTTGCTCAAATCCCATGTCCATTGAGTCAGTGGTGCTATCTAACCATCCCACCCTCTGCCATTCCCTCTTTTTGCCTTCGTTCTTTCCCAGTATCAAGATCTTTTCCAGTGAGTCAGCTCTTCAAATCAGGTGGCATATATTCAATATTGAATTAATACAGATAATATACAAATAGTGACAATTTCTTTGTATTTTCAGGCCTTAAAGAACTGGATTGAAGAAAATCCTAAACTCAGCTTTCTAAAACCTGGCATATTGACTGGACGTGGCAGAACAAATCAGACAATGGGTATTTATATATAGTGCATTAGATCTAATATATATATAAGAACATATATATTTTAATTCTTAGTACTTGTATCAGTCAGGGTTCAACCAGAGAAGCAAAACCAGTAGGAGATTATAAATACATTCATATATATATATAGCAACACATGTATACTGTACACAGACAGGCACACAGGGATTTAGCACAAGGAACTGACACACACCTGGACTGGCAAAGCCAGTCTGAGTCTGCAGGGCAGGCCAGGATCAGGTGGAATCCCATAGGCATGAGCTGTCCAGAGTCTCTGAGGTCACGGATCACCTCAGTCCTCTTTTCAAGGGCTGCCTTGTTTAGGTCAGGCCTGCCTAAAATGAAGTCCCTATTGAGTAACCATATCAACTGATTTAAGAAGTTTAATTACATCTGCAAATTCCCTTCACAGAAACACCTAGGTGAATATCTGGGGACTGCAGTTCGGCCTAGCTCAGTGGACACATTGAAAAGCCATCACCATGCTCAAATGTCAGAAACTTGTAGACTTTCCTCCTCCCATATGTCCTGCAGACAAAACCGAAGTTTTGTTTTGTTTTTAATATTGTTTGAGTATATTACTCTCTTGCTCAAATTTTCAACCAGTAGATTAACTGGAAATAGAAATGCTGTCTATTTTATTGTTATTCTTTAAAGTGTAAAAAACTTACATGCATTATGTATTTTATAATTTTAAAAAGTCCTAGAGATAATCCTAAAATCTGGGTAGGGGGTTAAAGGATGAAAGGCTACCTTTGATCCTCGGTGGCCAGTCCTCATGCTGACATTCTCACAGCCTTGCTCCCCACGCCTCAGTGACAAGCAACGACAAGTCCTCACTGTATCTCTAATTTAGTGCTCTTTATAATAAACAGTCCTGCTCTCAGTCCTCGGTCATCACCCTTGAAGTTTCCCTTTATGCAAAATTTAAGCCTCACTAATCTAAAAAGCAAAGTCAGATTTTGAATAGTTGGCTTACCAAATGAGGTTGTGCTTGGAATTCAGAGGCTTCTGCCATATGACTCCAGCATGAGTCCAACTTGATTTTCAAACTTTGTTATTCATCCATACATAAGCACCTAGAAGATATTTGTTTGTCCATCCCTCCATTCATCCATCCATTCACTCATTCATCTATCCATCCACCATCCACCCACATTCATTGAGAACTCACTCTGTGCCAGTAACTGTGCTTCTGCCGGGCAGCCTCCCCCTCCTCCTAAGTCTAGACCACTAGGGCGGAGTCTCCCTTGCCCACATCCCACAGCACACAGTTCTGGCTCCATTCATTGTCATCATATTGAATTATACTTTCCCATGTATAGCCTTCTTCTACAAACTAGGAGCTCCCTTTAGATAAAAATGAACCTTTTAACCATTCTATCCTTATCTGACAAACCATAATTGCAGAATAAATGTTTGATGAACAAATAGTTAAGTTCAGAAATTAGTGAAGTGTGGTGTCTGTCTTGGGCATGTTCATTGTTCAGTAGATCATGTTGAAAAGAAATTGTTTTGGCCTCAGCAAAATATATCTCAAGATTTTGCTGCCAATATACTGGGACAGAGTTGGAACTTTTATAAATTCTGTTAACTCTGAGGTGGGGACCACTTAAGTTCCTGCTCTTCTCAGTGTATCAGTGGCTGGAAACTGCACGGTGGTAGGGTCCTCAACTTAAATCCCAAGCCTGGTTTTGCTAGTTAGCTGTCAGTTTACCATCCCTCCAAAACCTCCAGGTTTTCACCTGTAATAAAGGGGAATCATAACATTTGCCATATCAACCTAAAAAGGGCCTTGTGAAGTTGCAGTGAGTAAGTAGATGTGAAAAGGTCTTGTTAGCTGAGGACTCCTGTATGTGCACAAAGGTGTTACAGTTAGCTATTGATATATTTTTAAAATTTTTATTGGAAATAGTTGATTTATTGGAAATAGTTGCGTTACTTTCAGGTATACAGCTAAGTGAATCGGTTACACATATACATACAGCCACTCTTTTTTTTAGATTCTTTTCCCACAGAGGCCATTACAGAGTATTGAGCAGGTTCTTATTAGTTATCTGTTTTGTATGTAATGGTGTGTATATGTCAGTCCCAGTCTCTGTTTATCCCTCCCCCCTTACCCTCTGGTAACCATGTTTGTTTTCTACATGCATGACTCTACTTCGGTTTTGTAAATACATGCATTTGTACCCTTTTCTTTAGACTCTACACATAAGTGGTATTATATGGTATTTGTCCAGCTGTTGGTATTTTTTCAAAAAGTTTAATATTTGTTTTGAGATATCGTGACTGAAACCACATAGCTAGTAGGTGCTGCAGCTGGAATTTGAGGTCAGGCAGACTTGTGATAGAGTCCAAGATGTTAGACCCCCACCTTATCTTCTCTAAAGCAAGGACAGGGATAGGCCCTTCCCCAAGGGGTGTTGTGAGATCATGAATGTAAAGCACTTATCACAGTACCTGGCGTGTCGTAAGCTTTCCATAATTAACGGCTGTTTTTCCAAGGGTAAAGCTCCCTCTTGGTGAGTTATGTCATGCCCTCTGACACAGGAATGACGCTCCCAGCACAGAAGTGTGCACTGGATGCATTCCGAACCAACAGAGACAGCAAGATTCTAATTGCTACCTCGGTCGCCGATGAAGGCATTGACATTGCTCAGTGCAATCTGGTCATCCTCTACGAGTATGTGGGCAATGTCATCAAAATGATCCAGACCAGAGGTAAGAAGAGCTGTGATGCCAGGACTCAAAGGCTGCCATCTTGTCTGACTTGTGAACGTGTCTGTCCTTCCAGCTCTTCTCCTTTGCTGTGACTGGCGGCACGGTGGCCCCTTCTATCACCGGCCCTTACGGTGACCTACTTGGTCAGGATGGGGTGGCTACAGTTTTGTCCACAATGTTGTCTGTTTTTGTTCTTGTTCACAATGAATATTGCTTACTTGGTTAATATTGGCTGACATGTTGATGGAAGGAAAATTCCAGCTTTGAGGCTTCGGCAGTCACATGTGAGCCGTTCATGGCTGTGCTTAGGTGCTGGGGGGTCCCTTGTGTGCCAGAAAGGATGTGCAAGGAGTTCTCCCACTGGAACTAGGCAGCCTCCTAACTAGTCTTTCTTATTTTTTCTTAATTTCCATAACTACAGCTGCCACATTATTTTTCCTGAAAAACAGCTCTGAGCATGTCACCTCCCTGTATAGAAACTCCCATGGTTCCCAAATCTTCTTGATGTTAAAGCATTTTCAAAATCCGGCACCCTCTTATGTTTCCAACCTTATTTCCCATTCTTCCACTTTGTGCATTATCCACTTCAGCCTCCCTGGCTTCATCTTTTTTCCTGTTTGAAGGACTTGCTCATATATTGCTGCTGCTGCTCTTTGTTTCTCTTCCCCTGCTTCCACATCACCGCTTCCTCAGTCTCCCAGCTGGCAATCATCTCTAATTTGAATGCCCATGGCCCTTTTATCCATCTTTCTTATACCACTTCTCATTTTCCACCTATATTCTGGTGGTTGTGAACATGTCTCTTTTTTAAAAGTTTTATTTATTTATTTTTGGCTGTGCTGGGTTTTCCTTGCTTTTTGCTCGGGCTTTGCTCCAGTTGTGGTATGCGGGCTTCTCGTTATGGTGGGTTGTCTTATTGCAGAGCACAGGCTCTAGGGTGTGCACGTGGGCTCGTAGTTGTGGTACACAGGCTTAGTTGCCCCGTGGCATGTGGCATCTTCCTGGACCAGGACTTTAACTTGTTTCCCCTGCATTGGCAGGTAGATTCCCATCCACTGGACCACCAGTGAAGTCCTGTGAACATCTCTTATTTCCCCATTTCCCCATCTGTTTATCATTCATCTTTGGGGCCGTCACAGTGTCATCCGGGAGGTGCTTGCTGGGTTGTTTTTAAGCAGTGTCTCTAAGAATGTGTCTGTCCCATCACACTGCACCAGGGAGACCCTGAGCAAGCAGCCTAAAGCGGGCTCCTTGTTTGTCTGAATGTTTAATGTGCAGCTGCACACCTGCGTTTGACTCCACACCCTACCAGCTCGGCTTTTCCAGAAAGTGGGATTCAGTGAACCAAAGTTGAATTTTAGGAATAGCCCTGCTTCGTTCACATTCTCAGATTTGTCAGAGTTTTACATCAAAGACACCGTAAAATGTTTATTTTCTAACAGGCAGAGGAAGAGCAAGAGGGAGCAAGTGCTTCCTTCTGACTAGTAATGCTGATGTAATCGAAAAAGAAAAACTGAACATCTGCCAAGAAAAAATGATGAATGAGTCCATTTCAAGGCTGCAGGGATGGAATGAAGCAGTATTTAAGGAAAAGGTAAGTCTTTGCATCCGTGTTACTCCTTCAGAATCTAACTGTAAGCCATGAACAGGGACCTTGAGCATGGTTGGTACCTGTTATCATTTTGCTCTGTTTCTTAGGTTGTATTTTTATTTTTTTAAGTATTTGTTTATTTGTCTGCATTGGGTTTAGTTGCAACATGTAGGATCTTCATTGCAGAGTGCAGGCTTCTCTCTAGCTGTGGTGCACAGGCTTAGAAGTTGTGGCAGACTAGTTGCCCCACAGTATGGGGGATCTTGGTTTCTCAACCAGGGATCTAACTCTCGTCCCCTCCATTGGAAGGTGGGTTCTGAACCACTGGACCGCCAGGAATTCACCCCACAGTGAATATCAGGTTTGTTCTGCTTTACTTCTCAGTGAGCTAAAATACATTTCATTAGCGCTAATGCTTGAAGCTATGCTTTTAGATATAAAAGGGAAACAGCTAGAATAGCTCCTACACGGACAGTTCATTTTGAGGACAACACCCTAACACTGCAAGACACAGCTCTTAGTCTTTTCTTCACATCACTTTCTAACATCTGGAGTCCTCAGGGAGAAGGTCCTGGCGCACTGTGCCTGGAGCTGTGCCCAGTATTGGAAGGCCTGTTTACACATATGGATGATTCAGTGGACCTTGAAGTAGCATGCTGGCTCAGTCCAGCCTCTCAGTAGTGACCTTAGTTTGACTTTAATTTTCTTTATGACACAGCATGGAAGCAGATTAGGGAAAGAGACACACACACACAGATACCCCCACACACAGACACCCATACTTTCTCCAGACTGTTTGCAGAGACTTCATCTCAGACTCTGTGGAAACACTGGACTCTGCAGGCCTGGGGAAGAGCTTTAACGTTAGAATCAGTGGTTCCAGTCTCCACTCTGCCACTTACAGAACGTGTGACTTCAGGTAGTTCCTCTTTGAAATCATCATTCTTATTTGTAGAACTCACAGGGTGGTTTTGGAGATAAAGTGAGATGTATGCATTGCTTCCTACAGTGCCTGGTTTAAAGTAAGTGCTTAAAACGGGAGTTGTTACAGGACAAGGGTGAGAGGCCTACTTTAACTTCATGAAGATGAGTCTTACAATTCAGTAGACTAATTCCATAGGGTTCATAATTTTGAAAAGTCATAATCTGTATGCTCAAAAAAGTCCTGAGAAGGAATGAACTATCGAAAGCAAACTAATGCTTACTTTAGGAAAAAATTACGATGTTATGTCAGCGTTGACTCATTTTAAAAAACATTTCTCCCTAAAGTTAGGAGAACAAGATATTTGAAAACACCTCGTCTACATTTTCACTGAGAATTGCAGGGAAATTCTTTAGTTCCTCTTAATTTCCCCCCTTAATTTTACTTAGGATAGGGTTTTTTCACTGAGCCACTTCTCCATTTTGTAGAATATAGGGACGATGCTGATTAAAGGCTTTAAAACCTTTTTAGCTTTGGCATAATATTTTTATCTCCTCCACTAGGTAACAGTGTGCTTGCAGTCACGTGTGGCAAAAGCAATAGAGTAAAAGCCTGTTGAGGAAGACAGAGGCTGGAACAAACATATAGGCATTATTATTTTTTTTTAATAATTTTATTGATTGATTTATATTATTTTTGGCTGTGCTGAGTCTTTGCTGCTGCCAGGACTTTTCTCGAGCTGCAGTGAGTGGGGCTACTCTCTAGTTAAGGCGAGCAGGCTTCTCATTGCTGTGGCTGCTCTTATTGCGGAGCATGGGCTTAGGAAGTGAAGGCTTCAGTAGTCGTGGTTCTCAGGCTCTGGAGCACAGGCTTAATAGTTGTGGCACACGGGTTTAGTTGCTCCACAGCATGTGGGATCTTCCTGGACCAGGGATTGAACCCATGTCTCCTGCATTAGCAGACGGATTGTTTACCACTGAGCCACCAGAGAAGCCCTAGAGTTCAATTTTTTTTTTTTAATTTTTAAAATTATATTTTAAATTAAAATTTAATTTTTCTGTCTTTTGACTTTTTTTTTCAAACTTTCTATTTTGTATTGGGGTATAGCCGATTAACAATATTGTGGTGGTTTCAGGTGAATAGCGAAGGTGCTCAGCCATACGTTCTTTTGTATCCAACGCATCAGGTCATAGAGTGCAGTGAGGAGAAAATGGACTGTTGTTAAATATATGTTGAATTAGGCTATTTAATAGCACTGGGGAATTCCCCTAACATGCATCTATTGAAAATGGGCAGAGATGGTAAAGAGTGAGCAAGGACCCAGCTCTAGGGTGGCCAGGAGTTGCTGCTAGCTGGTAATGCCGTGGCGGTCAGGAGCGCAGAGTCTTGGTCTCGTCTCTGTCCTGCTGTGGTGAACAGCGCACACTGCCATGTTGAAAGAGGCAGGCTTTGTTGTCAAGGGCAGAGGCTTAGGAGAAGTATACCAAGGTAGGGGAAACCTCATTCTCTTAAAAGTCAAAGGATTTATGGTTCTTGGGGTGAGCCCCCTGTCTGTGGTGTTTTGAAAAGGGAAAGACTAGAGATCTCTTCAAGAAAATTAGAGATACCAAGGGAACATTTCACGCAAAGATGGGTTCAATAAAGGACTGAAATGGTATGGACCTAACAGAAGCAGAAGATATTAAGAACAGGTGGCAAGAATACACAGAAGAACTGTACAAAAAAGATCTTCACGACCCAGTTAATTACAATGGTGTGATCACTCACCTAGAGCCAGACATCCTGGAATGTGAAGTCAAGTGGGCCTTAGGAAGCATCACTACAAACAAACCTAGTGAGGTGATGAAATTCCACTTGAGCTATTTCAAATCCTGAAAGATGATGCTGTGAAAGTGCTGCACTCAATATGCCAGCAAATTTGGAAAACTCAGCAGTGGCCACAAGACTGGAAAAGGTCAGTTTTCATTCCAATCCCTAAGAAAGGCAATGCCAAAGAATGCTCAAACTACCCCACAATTGTACTCCTCTCACTCGCTAGTAAAGTAATGCTCAAAATTCTCCAAGCCAGGCTTCAGCAATATGTGAACCGTGAACTTCATGATGTTCAAGCTGGTTTTAGAAAAGGCAGAGGGGTGGGACGTGCAATGGAAACGGGATGCTGGCTGCTCGGCGGCAAGTTTGAGGACTCGGTGTTCGAGGAGAAGTAAGTTTAAAAAAAAAAAAAAAAGAAAAGGCAGAGGAACCACAGATAAATTGCCAACATCCACTGGATCATCAAAAAAGCAAGAGTTCCATAAAAACATTGATTTCTGCTTTACTGACTATGCCAAAGCCTTTGACTGTGTGGATCACAATAAACTGTGGAAAATTCTGAAAGAGATGGGAATACCAGACCACCTGATCTTCCTCTTGAGAAATTTGTATGCAGGTCAGGAAGCAACAGTTAGAACTGGACGTGGAACAACAGACTGGTTCCAAATAGGAAAAGGAGTACGTCAAGGCTGTATATTGTCACCCTGTTTATTTAACTTCTATGCAGAGTACATCATGAGAAACGCTGGACTGGAAGAAGCACAAGCTGGGATCAAGATTACTGGGAGAAATATCAGTAACCTCAGATATGCAGATGATACCACCCTTATGGCAGAAAGTGAAGAGGAACTAAAAAGCCTCTTGATGAAAGTGAAAGTGGAGAGTGAAAAAGTTGTCTTAAAGCTCAACATTCAGAAAACTAAGATCATGGCCTCTGGGCCCATCACTTCATGGGAAATAGATGGGGAAACAGTGGAGACAGTGGCTGACTTTATTTTGAGGGGCTGAGGAAATATTTGAGGTTATTATAATGCAGTGAGAGACTTTATTTTTTGAGCTCCAAAATCACTGCAGATTGTGACTGCAGCCATGAAATTAAAAGACGCTTGCTCCTTGGAAGAAAAGCTATGACCAACCTAGACAGCATATTAAAAAACAGAGACATTACTTTACCAACAAAGGTCTGTCTAGTCAAAGCTATGGTTTTTCCAGTGGTCATGTATGGATGTGAGAGTTGGACTATAAGGAAAGCTGAACACCAAAAAATTGATGCTTTTTAAACTGTGGTGTTGGAGAAGACTCTTGAGAGTCCCTTGGCCTGCAAGGAGATCCAACCAGTCCATCCTAGAGGAAATCAGTCCTGAATATTCATTGGAAGGACTGATGCTGAAGCTGAAACACCAGTACTTTGGCCACCTGATGTATAGAACCGACTCATTGGAAAAGACCCTGATGCTTGGAAAGATTGAAGGCAGGAGAAGAAGGGGGATGACAGAGGATGAGATGGTTGGATGGCATCACCGATGCGATGGACATGAGTTTGAGCAAGCTCCAGGAGCTGGTGATGGACAGGGAAGCCTGGTGTGCTGCAGTCCATGGGGTTGCAAAGAGTTGGACACAACTGAGCTACTGAACTGAACTATTTAATTGCATTTTAGTGTATGATTGAACATCATTAGATGTAGGTGATTTTTTTTAATTGGATGCCCAAAGGGCAAGTTTATATTTTTACCTTTTTTCCCATCACATTCCCCCCACCCTGAGCCTGCCTTAAGTAATGATCAGAACTATGTCTGAGAAATTAAAATTCCTCATAGGGAAATGTAACCCAGGAATTTCATTTCTAGAAATTTACCCAGAGGAAATAACAAGGTAAATGCACACATCATGCAGCGGTTTTACAGCAGTGAAAATGTGAATTGGAAATAGGGCACATTAAGCTTCCTTTATGCTTACAGAAACAATGAAGATAATTATAGGTGGGATGGAGTAGAGTGGGGAATCAGGGGAGAGAAAATCATTTTGATTGCTTTCCTGACCTATATTCCAGGCCTAAACTTTTTTTAATATAAATCAAGTTTTATTTGAATTTGAAGTGCTTTAGAGATCAATGACTTCTCAATGGTTGATCAGTAACCAGTACAAGGTATAAGGGGCTGGGACATTTCTGTTCACAGTGACAATAACTGTCTCATCCGTGCAGAATATGGGCTCTCCACCAAGCCCTGCAAATGCTTATTTTTATCAATGGGTCTCACAGTGATCCATGTGGTCAAGCCTCTCATGAAGTCACGCTCTGGGAGGGAAACTGAGGCATGAAAATTTTCAGTGTCAGATCACATAGCTAGGTCGCAGTAGAGCTGGCAGAGTCCATCTGTCTAAACTCTGCATGTGTTGGCCTAACCAGAAATGTTTGAAGCATAAATAAGGACAACTAAAAAAATTTTACCGAGCAATAGAAGGTAAATTAAGAGAAAAGAAACCCTGGGACTACCCTGGTGGTCCAGTGGCTAAGACTCCGAGCTCCCAATGCAGGGAGCCCACGTTCAATCCTTGGTCAGGGAACTAGATCCCACATGCTGCAACTAAGACCCAGCACAGCCAAGTAAAAAACTTGTGAAAAAGAAAAGAAACACCATTTTCTTGAATGGAATGACTGGATATTTTAAAGATGTGCATTTACTGCAAATTCAGTTGTACATTTATCATAGCCCATAATCAAAATATAAATGATATTTTAGCTTTGTAAAATGGCTCCAGAGTTTATATAGACACATACATAAATGAAAATAGCGATGACATTTCTGAAAAAATAACTCATGAACAGGTATTGCCCTACCCAGTACTGAAGTACAAGTCACCATCATTAACATTTTCATGGTTCTCGGCAAAAGACTAGCCTAACAGACCAAGACGAATACCAAGGAGCATTAAAGCTATGCCAGGCAGTCCTGATCAATTATTAACTCATGTTACCTCCCAACAACCTAGGATGTAAATGCTATGACTATTCCCATTTTATATTTGAGGCACTTGCCCAGAATGACACAGCTGCTCAGTGGTAGGAGCAGGGCTTACACCTAAGCTGTCTGGTTCCACCTGGAACCCTGGATGAAAAAGAGGCAGCCCCGCAGAGCAGCGGGGCAGAGCAGATCCTTCCACACACAGCTCTGCTCTGTGGTCATCATGCTTTCTTCCTTTATTCTTCTGTCATGTTCTTCTCTTTGGAGAATTTCTTTTTGCTCTTCTTTTAGGGAAGGGAACGTCTGCTGGTGCACAGATTCTTAAAATAATTTGTTTTGCTTCACCTGAGAATGTCTTGATTTCCTCTATTTCTGAAGTATATATTGAGGAGTATATAGGCATTTGGATTGACAGGGTTTTCTTTTAGCATTTGAAAAATATCGTGTCACTTTTGCCTGCTGTCCACATTCTCTGGTGAGAAATCTGGTGTCATTCAGATTGTTTTTCCCTTGTAGGTAAGGTGCATTTTTTTTTTTTTTTTCTGGTTGCTCTCAAGACTTTTTTCCTGTGTGTTTAGAGAACAGACTTGTGTTTGCCAAGGAGGAGTGGATCGGGGAGGGAAGCTTGGGGTCAGCAAATTAAATGTAAACTATTATATATAATAGTTTAAACAGCAGTAGAATAAACAACAAGGTCATACTAGATAGCACAGGGAACATATTCAATATTCTGTGATAAACCATACTAGGAAAAAATGTGTCTATATGTGTGTAATTGAGTCACTTTGCTGTACAGCAGAGATTGACATAACATTGTAAATCAACTACACTTAAATTGAAAAAAATTTTAAAAAGACAATATAAATCAAAGGATCTGGACTTCCCATAGGATAAATCTCTTAAAGGTGAAATTACTACATAAAAAAACCATGTAAATCCAGAAATGGATAAATACACGAAGGTAAGGGGCAAACCATACACACACACCGAAGTGTTGCCCTGTGCCTTTAGTTTTCAGAAGTTTCATTATAATGTGTCTTGGTGTGGTTTCTCTGCATTTATCCTGTTTGGATTTGTCCAGCATCTTATATCTGCAGGGTTCTGTTATGTAAAATTTGGGAAATGTTTAGTCATTGTTTGTCTGAGTACTTTTTAAGCTCTGCTCTTTCCCCTCTCCTGTCATAACTGTTAGATCTTTTTAAAATAGTCCTAAAGTTACCTGAGGCTCTGCTCATTTATTAATTTTTTTCTATTTACTTTCTGTTGTTTAGATTGGGTCATTCCTGTTGTTCTGTCTTCCAGTTCACGGATTCTTTCCTTTG
The DNA here is from genome assembly GCF_029378745.1 of Bos indicus. NCBI lineage: Eukaryota > Metazoa > Chordata > Mammalia > Artiodactyla > Bovidae > Bos > Bos indicus. Next base: position 11,437,892 of record NC_091767.1, read on the forward strand.
TCCTCTCCATTCTGCTATTGAGCCCATCCACTAAACTTTTTGTTTTGGTTATTGTATCTTTTAGTTCTAAAATTTCCATTCTGTTCTTCTTTATATCTTCCATTTCTTTATTGAGCCTCTAAATTTGTTTGTTTCAGGAGTGTTTATGATGACCCATTGAAGCATTTTTATTATAGCTAGTTTAAAGGTTTTGTCAGATGATTCTCAAATCTCTGTCATCTTAACATCAACTGGTTGTCTCTCTCTCTCTCTCTCTTTTTTTCTATTCAATTTGATATCTTTCTGGGTTTTGGTATAAAGAGTGATTTTTAAATCAAAACCCAGGGGTTTTCATACCAGATGATGAAATTTGGGGTCTTAACCTTCCGTGCTAGCTGGCGTCTTCTGATACTGATCTGGCAGGGGAGGTAGGTGACCCTGCTTCATAACTGCCGCGTAAGGGTAGAAGTCTGGGTTTCCTACTCAGCTGCTGTTGATGTCAGCAAGGGGAGGCTCTTTGTAACTTCCGCTTGGGGATGCAAGTTCTGGCCCCCAGCGTGATCCCTATGGATTGTACAGTCAAGGGGGGCTACCATGTGGCAGGACTGAAAATCCTGGCTCCCTGTGTGGCCTTCTCTGACACCACCAGGGGGGAGTGTTGAGATGCTTCGTCTCAGCCCTCCAAAGTGGAATTCTAGGTTCCTCCCCACTAGATTCAGGGTTCTTGGTTCTTTTTTTTTTTTTGTCATTGTTGTTGACTTCTCCCTGTGGAACAGCTATTGTCTAAAAGTTTTCTGTCTTGCTAGTTGCCCCTGTCTTCATCCTTTGGCTAGAGAGACAGGCTTTTGTTGAGACTTTCCGTGCGTGCCGAGAGGCATTTCTGGTTGCCAGCTTCTTCGGCCCCATGTCTAGGATACACAAGGCAAAAAAAGACAAACCCCAGGGATCTCACTCCCATGTGGTTTCTAGGGCCCCATGGTTCCTAGCTGGTCTGCCTTCTCTTCGTCCTTCAGAATCTTATGTTTATTTTATATATAATGTTTCAGCGTTCTTAGTTGTACTTAGCCAAGGCCTAAATTTTGAGATAGAATGTAGTCATCCTATTTAGACATTTAACTTTAATGTAATTCAACAATATTCTTTGTGGTTTAGAAGGGGAGAGAGAAAAAAGATTTTAGGTGGTGGGGGACTCTTCTGCCTGCTGTTCTATTCAATGGGTTTATACCTTGGGAGTGGGTATTTTATTCCTAAAACAGTCAATGCATATCATAAGGATTTTAAAAGTTTTACCAACTACTAATGTAGAAAGCATGGTTCACATGACTATTTTATGGACATCTTTCATGCTTTTATGGATCTTTGATGAAGATATTGGAAAGACTAATTGGAGAGGCCACAGTTAAACACTAACAAAGAATTAGGAGAATCAAAATTACCTGTGGGATTTTTATAAACAAAACCAGGTCCTGTATGTTCATAGAAGTTGTATAGGAATAAATTATTATGTACGTGTGTGTGTGTGTGTATCTTAATTATACCCAGAGTACACATTTGAAGGTTTTTTGGTCTGCTTTTTTGCACTTAGATTCGCCAGATACAGATTCAAGAAAAGTTAATCAGGGATAGTCAAGGAAAAGTAAAACCTGTTGTTGATAAGAAAAATAAAAAGCTGCTCTGTGGAAAGTGCAAAACCTTTGCATGTTACACAGCTGATATAAGAGTGGTGGAGGTAAGCAACCTTTTTCACAAATAGCACTGGGTCCTTTTTTAGCACTCATTAAAGCTTGTCTATCTGCGAGAGAATTATAGTAAGAATACTCTTTTTTCTTTTATTATCCTGGCCAAGGTCCACGTATTTTTAAAAGGCTAAAACATGTAAAAGAAACCCTAAATATTCAACAATAAAGGAATACTTTAAAAGCTGCTGCTTAACTAAATATTGTATAGCCATTACAAATAATCGTTATGCTATATGCAATGTGGTATTCTGGATTAGATCCTAAAACAGATAAAGGTATTATTAGAAAAAGTAGTAACATTTATAGCTTAGTAAATAGTAATGTGCCGATATTAATTTCTTAGTTCTGACAAATATGCTATGATATGTAAGATGGAAGTGCTTATTAGGGAAGCTAGGTGAAGGGTACACAGGACAATCTTTCCAAGTTTTCTGTAAATCTGCAGTTACTCCAAAATAAAATTTGTTAAACAAAATTATTAGGAAGCTTATGTAGTATAAGGAAAAACTTTCTACAAATTAATGGCAAAGTGGAAAAAAACCCAGGATATGTATTAAATATGTATTAAATATGCTATGATCAGAGCAGTATGAAATAATAGCAACAATACCACCATCACCACCACCAATAAAAACACTTACGTTTGTACCAAAAAAGGCTAGCAGAAGTATACTAAAACGTACTCACATTTTGCAGTGAGACACCATGATTCTTTTCTCTTTCTACTATTTTATGTTTTCTTTAAAAAAATTTTTTTAATTGCGGTACAGTTGTTACACAGTGTTGTTTGAGTTTCTGCTGTACAACGTGAATCAGCCACAAGTACACACGTGTCCCCTCCCTCCTGAGCCTTCCTCCCACACCAATTTTACGTTTTCTAAACTTTCTTTTGGGGATATGGATCACTTTTACAATGGAAGCAAAATCTCCTGATTTTAAACACATCTGCAGCTTAGCTTTCTATTTTTTTTTTCTTAAAACTTGTAGATAAAGGATTAGAAGAATCTCCAAAGACAAAAATTGGACGTAACTCTATTGCTGCTGACTGGGGACAGTAGAGGGCCTGGGCTGGTTCACATGATGAGTTGTTACATTACGTTAGCTGTTACATGTAATAGGTGTAATAGGTGTGGGAGGAAGGCTCAAGAGGGAGGGGACACGTGTGTACTTGTGGCTGATTCACTTTGTTGTACAGCAGAAACTCAAACAACACTGTATAACAACTGTACTCCAGTTAAAAAAATTTTTAAAGAAAACAAAATAGTAGAAAGAGAAAAGAATCATCGTTTAGTCTTCTGTTTAGTCTTCAGAAAGCTGAAGTCTCTAGTCAGTATAACACTGGAGCAAGAAACACAGTTAGGGCTAATACTAGCAAGTTCCCATACCTTCCTGAGTCTTTTTCTTTAGCTGTAGAAGGTCCTTTCAGCTCCAATTTGGGTGATTTTCTCTTGAAATAGCCCTTTTAGACTCTGTTTTCCTGAGGGCCGGGTTTGTAGGATCTGTATTTGTTCTGTGCACTGTGAGCTTTATTTGTGTTTATTCTAATGTTGTGGGCGGGGCCAGTGGACAGCTTAGTCCCTGAGAGTCTTCAGATACACACTGACCCTTTGTTGTTCTCTGTATCCTTGGGATTCTTCCTGTCAGGGCCACTGGTGAACTTGGGCTTCCCAGATCTTCAGCAAATACCCCTTTGTCTCTGAATTAATGAGTATCTATTTTCAGGGGTTTCCCTGATGGCTCAGTGGTAAAGAGTCCACCTGCCAATGCAGGAGACTCAGGTTCGATCCCTGGGTCAGTAAGATCCCCTGGAGAAGGGAATGGCAACCCACTCTAGTAGTTTTGCCTGGAGAATCCCATAGAGAGAGGAGCCTGGCGGGCTACAGTCCATGGGGTTGCAGAGTCAGATGTGATTTAGCAACTACAACAATGACAGTCTGTTTTCAGGAGCCAGGTTGCCTGGAAACTTTTTAGTCCTCCTCAGCATGAGGTGTCCCCCATCAACTCACTGGTACCTCCACGCCCACCCTCACCTCCACCTGTGTGGCTGGGAGTCAGACTGCATGGATTGTACTCTAGTCTTGAGGCGAATTCACATTTCCTCCCTACTCCATCTGTAAAAGAAGTGGGATCCCGCCTCCTTGTCATCTCAGATTATTGTGGAATTTTATTTTTTAAGTCACAGTTACATTCTGGTTCTAACATTCTGTTTTGGGTGCTATTTGATCCCTTTATCTGTAGGAATGCCATTTCACTGTGGTTAGAGATGCTTTCAGGGAGTGCTTCGTGACTAAGTTACACCCCAGACCGAAGAAGTTTGGGAATTTTGACAAGAAAGCTAAGATCTTCTGTGCCAGGAAGGATTGCCTCCATGACTGGGGAATTCACATGAAGTACAAGACATTCGAGATTCCAGTTATAAAGATCGAAAGTTTTGTGGTGGAAGATGTTGCGACTGGAGCTCAGACACTGTATGCAAAGTGGAAGGACTTTAATTTTGAGAAGATCCCATTTGATGCTGCAGAAATGTCCCCTTGGGCTCAGGACCTCAATCTGCAGGGAGTGGATGGCCTTGAATGAAGAAGTTAAACCTGCGTGTGAATCATGGGTCTCTTTGTACTACGGTCAAGTTATTTTTCCTATGGCTTGTATCATACGGAGTATGTATCACTCAACTTCTATTCGTTTTCAGCAGTTTGTACTGATGCTATATCATGTCTGTCAAGCACAAGTGAGTGGATTAGAGCACTCGATTCTTTGTTGGCTGGGAGAGCTTGGGAAAAATGAATAAGCCTTAACTTGTTGCCATCCTTCCTTTCAGAACCCAGTGTACCCATAGCCACTCAGACACACTGGGATCAATGAATGAGTGAATGGAATGTTGAAACCTTTTCCATACTTCCTTTTCCTTAACCCACTAGGCTGAAGCTGAAACTCCAATACTGTGGCCACGTGATGCAAAGAACTGACTCACTGAAAAAGACCCTGATGCTGGGAAAGATTGAAGGCGGGAGGAGAAGGGGACGGCAGAGGATGAGATGGTTGGATGGCATCACCAACTCCATGGACATGAGTTTGAGTAAACTCTGGGAATTGGTGATGGACAGGGAGGCCTGGCGTGTTGCAGTCCATGAGGTCGAAACAACTCAGACACAACTGAGCGACTGAACTGACTGACCCACTGAAACCGACTTTTGCCCTTAACGATCTATTGAAATTATTTTTGTCAAGGTCATCAGTGACTCTGGTTGTCACATCCATTGGGCACTTATGAGTCCGTCTGATCTTTTTCTGTTTTTGCCGTTAGATACTTCTTTCTTGGAACTCTGTCTTGGCCACTTGCTCTTCTAACTCTTCCCCAGTCTTTTCTATTGGCTTCTTTTTCTGATCCCCCACGTTAGTAATTCCAAAGGTTCAATGTATATACATATCCATAGGCGTAAGAGTCACATATACTTGTATTCTCTGTGTAGCAACATGTGGCATCTATTATTAAAATTCAGCGATGGACTTTTTTTTTCTTTGTTGGCTCTTGGACCTTTCTCCTTTAAAGTTTAGTTCTTTTTCTTCGTTTTAAAATTTTTAAATTAATTTTTATTGGAACATAGTTGCTCTGAAGTGTTAGTTTTTGCTGTAGATCAAAGTGAATCAGTTTTATATATACACATAGCCCCTCGTTTAGATTTCCTTCCCATTTAGGTCACCACAGAGTACTGAGTAGAGTTCCGTGTGCTAAACAGTATGTTCTCAGTGGTGGACAACTCTTAGTAATGGGGACATGAAAATGATACAGTAATCCTTGCAAAGTTGATTTCTGTTGTTTTAGTTTATTGTACATCTTGCCCAATTAATTTTTTTCTTAATCTGTGCCATTGTTCCCTCCGATTGGTCATCTCAAGACATTTTCCAGTAATAGTTGATGGTCAACATTTGGACTGTGTTCTCAAGTAGGTCCCTTGGATGATACTGAAGGGGCAGTTTAATTTGGCTGTCCATTCTGTTTAAAAAATTAGAACGCATGCAAAGGTATCCTGTGCCGTTTAACAGGGTTTGCTGATGCTCCAGAGTTTAGTTTGGTGTGTTCCAGACACAGAGACACCTGAGTTTTGCTGTCTCCACCCAGGCCAAGGTATTGTATGTTCAGCTCAGGGTAGGCTCTGTAGTAATTTAAGCAAATTCCTAAAACACATGAGCTGTTTGTAATCCGCTAGGATCGTCAATGGCTTAAACAAACTTGCAAACATCATAAAATGTTAATATGCTCAATATAAGGGATCACATAACTTTTCAAATAGCACCTATTTATATCTGAAGGCTATTTGGTGTCCAAGAGACCACTCAGAGTACCCAGATCAATCCTGGAGATCAGTGGGTTGACGCACTACAACCACCTCATCCTGGTTTTGATCTGATGATTGGTTTTGCAGGCAGAGTCAGAGAACTTGCTATTTACCTAACTACTCCTTGGCTTAATTTTCTTCATCTGCAAAACAAGGATAATGCATACCTGTAAGGATTAATGGAGAGTTTTTAACTGAAATAACATATGAGAAGTCCTTGATTATACATAGTAGCTTGATCATGGTTACTCTTAGAAGTATTCTTAGTAAGACATACTAAAAATGAGTTATTTAAGCCGACTTACTTGCTGATTTTTATTCATTTTCCATTTGTATTTTATAAGAGTATTAAGGTTCTGATCACCGGTTTTAATGTGGGCTTTTTCCCCACACCACCAAGCAATTTATCAACGGGGTGTCTTACTACTCAACTCAGTTCTGACATTCTCTGCCTGGAGATGGCATCAGAGGCCTTACAGGTTAAGGGCTCAGTCCTACAAGACTGCCCGCCTCCTCCCTACAAAGTGTCATTACCTGTGCTTCTGACCAGTTGCCAACAAAGGTCCATCTAGTCAAAGCTCTGGTTTTTCCAGTAGTCATGTATGGATGTGAGGGTTGGACTATAAAGAAAGCTGAACACTAAACAATTGATGCTTTTGAACTGTGGTGCTGGAGAAGACTCTTGAGAGTCCCTTGGACTGCAAGGAGATCCAACCAGTCCATCCTAAAGGAGATCAGTGCTGGGTGTTCATTGGAAGGACTGATGCTAAAGCTGAAACTCCAATACTTTGGCCACCTTATACGAAGAGTTGACTCATTGGAAAAGACTGATGCTGGGAGGGATTGGGGGCAGGAGGAGAAGGGGACGACAGAGGATGAGATGGCTGGATGGCATCACTGACTCGATGGATGTGAGTCTGAGTGATCTCCGGGAGTTGGTGATGGACAGGGAGGCCTGGCTTGCTGCAATTCATGGGGTCATAAAGAGTCAGACACGACTGAGTTACTGAACTGAACTGACCAATTGAATACGGATGAAAGTTACAGCAACCTCCTCTGTGGGCTTAATTAACTTGCTAGACTCATAGGACTTAGATTATTGGTTTATTGTAAGAGGAAATAACTCAGTGTAGGGATTGTTTATACAAATTAGCCAAGATGGCAGTGGTCAGGCTCTCTTGCCCCATGACCTTTTGCTGTCACCCCACATTTTGTAAATAATGCCTTTGCATGGTTATGTAACAGCTGAGGTCACTTACAGAACTGCGCATGCATGCCATGATGTACTCGCGTGGCCTCGGGCCACTTTTTGTTCTGTAAAGCTATATAAGCCCCACCTGAAAAGCTCTTTAAGGGGAGTAAGAGTTGTATTGAGTTGGGTTGCGTAGTTGTTGCTCCTATGGCAGTCATTAGAGAGTAAAGCATGTCTGCCTTCCCACAGTGAGTAAAGAAAGTCTGCCGTTCCTTCCCAGGTGGCTCCGTGGTAAAGAACCCACCTGCAATGCAGGACACCTGGGTTTGATCCCTGGATTGGGAAGAGCCCTTGGAGGAGGAAATGGCAACCCACTCCAGTGTTCTTGCTGGAAAACCCCATGGACAGAGGAACCTGGCAGGCTACAGTCCATAGGGTCTCAAAGAGTCAGACATGATTGAAGCGACTTAGCCTGCATGTTCACAGTTCCTACGGCTCCTCACATCTTCTTCCAGCTTCCTTGCCCATGCCTTGTCCTCCCTGGGATCAGTGAACAGTGAGATACAGCGAGACAGTTGGCATAGTCAGTCGGATACAGCTAGACACTCAGGAACAGCCAGGTGAAAGAGATGCATAGGGTAATTATGCAGAAAGGGTTCAGAATCTCCATGTCTTCTCTGAATCTCCGTGTTCATACACCTGGAAGCTCTTTGAACCCTGTTCTTTGGGTTTTCTGAAGGCTTCATTTGGGAAGCATGATTGATTAAGTCATTGGCCATTGGTAACTTGTTTAACTTCCAGCCCCTCTCAGCCCCTGAGGGCAAGGGATGAGACTGAAAGTTCTAACCCTCTGATCCTGTGATTGTTCTCCTGTTAACCAGTCCATCCTTAAGTGTTAGTTGCTCAGTCGTGTCTGACTCTCTGCGAGGTCCCTCCTCTACCAGGGACCCTCTACCAGGTTCCTCCATCCATGGGATTCTCCAGGCAAGAATACTAGAGTGGGATGCCATTCCCTTCTCCAGGGGATCTTGCCAGCCTAGGTCTCCTGCGCTGCAGGCAGATTCTGAGCCACCAGGGACGCCCACCCTCCCTTAGGTGTGGTCCAAAGGTCAGTCATTAACATAACCAGGACACCTTTGTTGCTGTTATCACTTACGAAGTTCCAAGGGTTAACGGAGCGCGCGCGCACACACACACACACACACACACACACACACACACACACACAGCAGATTTTCAGTGCTGGAAGATCTGCTGGAAATCTAAATAATTCAGTTTGGATGAAGGTGAGTAGCCCTTCCTTCTCGACAGCCAACTGAAGAACGCGGACGAAAGCTGAAACAAGAAAAACTGAGAATTTCCTTGTTTCACGTTAGCCTGAAGTCAAGCCCTTGCAGGTATAGAGCATGGAACAGAGTAGGCATTTGGTCAAGACTTGTTGAAGGAAAAAAAACAGTAGTAAGGATTTAAGAATTGCATACTCTTGACTGATGCCCAAATGGTCACTGGATTTCTAGATCAGAGGCTGCGTTTCAGAACCAACTGGGAGTCTTTTTCTTGGGCACATGCCTAACCCCCTTAGAACATCCTGGCAGGGTGGTAGCTTTTGAAGTTCCTCAGGTGTTTCTGATATAATCTGATACAACCGCTCTTTTGTTAAGTGTGGTCCCCACCAGTGCTGACCTTGTGATATTTCCCCCGAATGCCTGATTGTGTCACAAGGCCAGTAAACTGATTCCCACCCTTAAAACTGAGATTATTATTTGAATTTAAAAACAAGCAAGCCAGCAGGTCAGTGTTGGCTCAAGTGTGACCCGTGGAACGTGGAGCTGTGCGATGCTCTGCAGAAAGCAGTTCTGCGGGCAGATAGGCTTCCATGTTGTCTGTTGCCCCCTCTCCCCTCAAATGAACGACTCGCAGCGCACACGGCCATTGTGTCCTGTGTCAGCTCTGCAGTAATAAGGCCCGTGTAACCCAGTGGTTCCCAACTACACTGACCCTAGACCCCCCCATATTCACGGCACGTTATCAGCATCCTGTAGAAGAACCACAGTAGCAGATACTCATAAGCCCTGATGCCAATCAGATGACGAACCAAATTAGAGTATTAATTTCAGGATCATACCAATAACTCATTTTATTATATCATGTAATAAAACTACAAATTCCACTCAATAAATCTGTATTTAAAATGTAGACCTCAGTTTTGAGGATTCAAATTATTAAAACTGTTAAATATTGACTATAATTATATAGTCTTTGTACAGGTGAACAAAAACGACTTGGATGTTAAATTCTGTTTGTGGTCAGGACATTTAACAGCTTCCGAAGAAGGCAGCCCATGGAGCTTGGGTTCCTGTTTTTCAGAAGCAGCTCTCATGGCTCCGCCACACTGTCCTAACTCAACCCTGAAAGGCCAGCTGTGCCCAAAATAAGGTGCTTCATTTAGGTGACTAGGAAACTCCCAATATTTTTAGCCTAGGGGACACTGGGATCTAAGATAACAAACTATTAACTGTTATCCCAGAGCCAGTGGCCATATCCCCCAGCACACGGACTGGCCCAGAGTGAGGCCATCACAAATGGAAATGAATTGGAGGGACCTGAGTCTGAGTCGCTAGATCCAATCACCCCTGTGGCAATGGCCACCTCGGTTCTTGAGCCAATTTTTTTTGTTTGAATTATGCTTCTAATACTGTAACCAAGAGTCCTGTCTAATATATCCTTCTCCTAGATCACTTTCCACCTACATGAGCTGTTCCATAGCCAAAGACACATGTGCTTACTCACTGCAAGAGAAATTCGTCAATGAACTCATTGTGCGCCAGGGGCACTTGTTTCTCTAGGAGGGATCAGGCAGATACGAATTTAGAAAACAGTAGGAACCAAGGAGATGGGAACCCCATAGACAGGAAGAAGGGGCTGGGCCCAGCACGCTTCTCACCTGGAGAGTAAGTGCCCAGTGCCTTCTTGAGAAACCAGGTGAAAGGGGTTTATTTGTCCAGCCTGGTTGAGAGCAAGGATGGGACACTGGCCCAAGACACTTTATTAATGAACACGATAGAGGGTGTTTGGAAGGGAGGAGGAGGGAAATTCAGAGGTGAAGGGACCTCATTCCAGAAGTCATAGCTGTAAGAATAAGCACTGAGGGTGGGAAGTCAGGCTGCTCCCAGGCTCGGCAATGGAGGCCTGAGGGGTGGATGTGTTTTTTCAGCCCTTAGTGTTTTTATGCTAGGACTGATTTTAATATGTGGGTCACAGGATTTTATTGTACATCAGGATTGTTTGTGATTTTTATTTATGAACAGAAGCTAGATCCCAGGATCTCAGAGGCAAGGATGCTCAGGAACCTGCCTTGTCCATTATTTGGGGGGAGAGCTGGGGGCAGGATTTGATCCTGGGTGTTCTGGAGCTAGTGGTAAAGATTCCGTCTGCCAGTGCAGGAGAGAAACAAGAGATTCGATCCCTGGGTCAAGAAGATCCCCTGGAGGAGGAAATGGCAACCCACTCTGGTATTCTTGCCTGGAGAATCCCATGGACAGAGGACCCTGGTGGGCTGCAGACCATGGAGCTGCAGAGTCAGACACGACTGAGCGAGCACACAGGCCCAAGTTCTGCTGACCAGCCCACAGACCCTGAGTGCTGAAAGCTGAGACTTAAAATTCATTAGAGGGAGATTAATTTGTAAGGTATAGGGTGCCCTGTTATGGACTGAACGTGCCCCCCCTCCACCCCAAATTCGTATATTGAAGTCCACCCCCAACTGTGACTCTGTGGAGATGCGGCTTCTAGGCTAAGTTTAAATAAAGGTCACGAGGGCCGGGCCCTTGTAAGAAGAGACCCCAGAGAGCTTGTCCTTTCATCCTTTATCTGCGCATGCACTGAGGGAAGGCCACTCGAGGACACAGGGAGAGGTGGCTGGCTGCAAGCCAGGAAGAGAGCTCTCACCAGAAAATGAATTCGCTGGAACCTCAATCTTGGACATCTATCCTCCAGAACTGTGAGAAAATAAATTTCTGATGTTTGAGCCACTCAGTCTATGACATTTCATTATGGCAGCTGGAGTAGACCACAACACGTGCCTGAAATGACTTCAGTGATGAAAATGAACAGATAACCCAGCTGAAGATGAAAAACTATTATAATCTGTTCACCAAGCTACACTGTCACTGCTCCCAGGCTATTGCTACCGTCTTGTGTGCTTGTAAATGAGGTTCAACACAGCCATTTGACCTGCATATTACTGATGTGGTTACAAAAAAGAGCTCGAGAGACTTACCTGGCGGTCCAGTGGCTGAAGACCCCGTGCTCCCAGTGCAGGGTGCCTGGGTTCAATTCCTGGTCAGGGAACTAGATCCCCCGTGCCACAGCTAATTGTTCTCACGTTAAAACTAAGACCTGGCACAGACAAATAAATATATTTTTGGAAAACAAACAAACAAAACTCGAAGATCATTCGGACTTCAGGAACCTGCAGTCTGAAATTTGCTCTGCTCTAAATACCACAAAATGAGGGCCACGCACGCAGCAGAATTCAATACCAAAGTCAAAAAGTTTTCCTTGAAAATAGATTTAATCTTATTCAAATTAGAAATGTTCTGCATCTCTCTCCACCAAAACCACCTCCAAAGTTCTCCTCCTGATATATGAAAAGTTTTCTAGGGAAACTTTATGAAACTACTGAAAGAAATCTCCGTATTTCTTCAGTGTGGATCTGTCAAAAGGTACACAAGCAAAAACTTCAGTGTCTGAGCTGTTCATGAGGTGCCTGGGTCACTCACTGGAGGAAAGGGCGGGGTGCAGGGACTAGTCACCACGTTCGAACACGTTCCCCTCTGCCTTGTCAGCTAACACTGGTGGCGCACACAGAGGCGAAGCACTCTCAAGGGGAAGGTTTCACTGAGCAGAGGGTAACAGAGAGGAGCCAGAAACTGGGCAAGAGACGGACGTGTGTTCACCTGAACATTAGAGGCTAAGAGTGAAAAATCAACATTCAGTGATCAGTGACCTTAAAGGGCTCAACTCTCCCTTCTTGGCACAAGTGACAGTCCCACCATTCTAAGCTCCCAAATTCTACAACAAGATAAAAAGATTAACAAAAATAGAGCATGTAGAAACTGCTGATTCTGTGTGCACAGGATCCACACTGGAGCCTCAGGGTGCCCTGGGCAGGCAGCACCCCTGCGTGGAGGGGAGGGTCGGGGGAGGAGGCTGGGGCGGGGACGCTGCCAACCCAGGGCCTGCGGGCTGCGGACGCTGTGCTTCCTCCTGCCACCGGGCAGCTGGGACACCAGGGCCTACTTGGTCATCTTGCGGATCATGTAGTTGAGGATGCCCCCGTTATGGAAATAAGTGAGCTCCACGTCGGTGTCAAACCTCATGACAGCCTGGAAGGTCTTCCCGGTATCCAGCTGGGAGGATGGATAAGCAGAGAATTGCTGAGGGAGGAGACGAGCCAGCCCTCAGACTGCCCCTCCAAGTGCAGTCCATGCCCTGGCAGCACCCAGCACCCAGAGCAGGTGCCGGCCGGCTCCAGACCCGCTGAGCAGTAAGCTGTGTTTTACTTAACAAGATGCCCCAGGTACTGATCTACAAGGTAAAGCCCTGCAGAGCATCTGTGATGGAAGTGCGAGACATTGGAGAATTAGAAACAGCCTCTTGGGGCAGCAATTACTAGCGATTCGGAATATTTTCGAAGCCTTCACCAGGGACGGCCCAAGGAAGGAAGTGTTGGCAGCCAGCAGGCACTTCACTAAGGTTGTCCCCTAGGCGCTGGCCCAGAGGCTCGCCCTGGGACACGGCTCAGCAGCTCAGTCTGCCTGGGCGGCTAGATCACCCTGGGACCACGGTGGCGCACTTCATCCTCGGCTTACCCAGGGCTGATCTGTCGTTTTCACCTCAGTGCTAATCAAAGCCAGGGCGAGGTGAGGTGCAGGGATGGGGTGAGTGTGTCTGTTCACATTTTTATCATAAAAAGGTGTTTTAAACGCCCTGTCCCTGAGCTTTTCATCACTATTCTTCCAATGCAGGAGACATGAGTTCAATCCCTGGGTGGGGAACTAAGATCCTGCATGACCTGCAGTGTGACCAGATTAAAACAAACAAACAAAAAAAGACTGATGACAAACACGGGGCCCCTTTTAGCTGGACCTGGCCTGGAAAGGCACTGACTTACCTTGATCTGGACTTTCATTCGTGGTTTCAGGGTTTCTGGAATGCTAATAGTGTATCGTTCACGCCCAGTGAGTCCCAGGGTGTCTGCATTCTCCCCAGGGAGGTACTCGAGAGGGATCACCCCCATCCCGACCAAGTTACTTCGGTGAATGCGCTCGTAACTCTCTGCTAGGACAGCTCTGATTCCCTGAGAAACCAAGAGAGTAAGTAGTTCGGACACAGTTTTTCTTTAGATACACAGACACCTTACAAAAGGGTTCTTAAGTCAAAACTCTTCTCCTGCCTAAATTCTTCTTAAGTACCAATTAATCCTTTACATAAAATGTTGTCATTATAAATAGCACCGTAGCTGACCAACTGCCTCCACTGGATAAGCAGCATGTAGGCAATGAAATGAACTCTCTGCTTCTACCTCCACCAACCCTGGATGGAGACACTGGTACCGTGCCCCGCACCCTGGGAGTCAGTGGTCTGTCAGATATTTGAACCCACAAAGTCTAACCACACACTTAGTTTGTGATACAAACTCCCATTGTGTCTGGAAACCACACTACAAAGAAACACAAAGAAAATTCATTTCCCCCCTTGAATTTCGGTATTATTGTAGGCTGTATTAGCAGACACAGAAGATTTAATCAAAACACAACTTTCAGAACATACTACAGAGAAAGGAATTGATCACCTGCTGTGTGCCGCTTTTATACCTCCTGTTTCAAGGATCAAATTGCACTGAATATAATCTTGATATAAAGCTTCCTATAAAGTACATTTTATTGATAAGATATAAGTGACAATATACAGCAATGATCAGTAAACCAGGATACCTGATTAACTAAATACCCAAATCTCAAATATTAGTTAACTGTAATATAATATTAAGATACCCGTAAAAGCTCTCAACATCCTTTCAGATCCCCTGAATCAGGGTCACTCAGGAAGCTTGTTAAAAAATGTAGATTCTTGGGTACTTACTACCCCTGATTTACTGTATCAGAATCTCTTACAGGAAGCATGGGTGGGAGAAGATGGGATTCTTTTAAGTCTGGAGAACCATGGCTAGACAGAGGTGTTCTAAGACTCTGCTGATATTACAATCACCAGGGTAGGCTTTTAAAATCCAGACGTCCAGGCCTTTCACCTTACCAACCAAACCAGAATGTCTGGGAATGAGATCTGGGCATAGGTATTTTTTAAATCACAAAGTGTTTCCAAGTTTAAAAGTACAGATTTAAAAGAGCAGATTCTTTATGACAGGTATTTTGTATAGATTTATGTACATATGTACTGTGTATTCATTTGGGGGGAAGGGGCAATGGTTGTAAAGACAGGTTATTCATGCCCCAAGCTCTGTGAGGAGGGCTGTGTGGGGCTGCAGGTCACACTGCCCGGCCCTCTCTGCCTGCGGACAACGTGGCTGAGGCTGGCCAGCTACAGAAGGAAGTGTGCACGGCTGTCTGGGCAGACAGAACTCAGGGCAGTTCTGTAGAGAAGCTGACACTTGCAGAGTCAGGACCCTAAAAGAGGGCTGTTCCCTTGTTCTTTGTATACCCGCTGCTCTCCTGGTCCGGCTTCCTGGTCCGGCTTCGCCTCCACCCTACTCACCTGCGTGCTTGCCCTCTGCCCCTTAAGCCAGGACGGCCCCACCTGTTAGTTCATTAAAGGGAAACATTTACCCTCTGATGGCTGTTACTTGAGGGGCTATGAGGGACATGGCCCAGCTCTGGTTTCCCTGGTAACTGACAGCCAACCTGATGTCAATCCCTGCTCTAATAAATGGGAGGAGCTGCCTCCTGCTCCCAGGGGTAGAAGTGTGTCCTGCCTGCAGTCCTTTTCTAACTGAGCCCTTACGCAGACCATTCACTGGCAATGAAAAGCAGCTGTAAAAAGTGCATTCCCTGAGTTTATTCAAAGCTCAGGCTCCTGGGCTTCCCTTGTGGCTCAGCTGGTAAAGAATCCACCTGCAATGTGGGAGACCTGGGTTCGATCCCTGGGTTGGGAAGATCCCCTGGAGAAGGAAACGGCTACCCACTCCAGCATTCTGGCCTGGAGAAATGCCATGGACTGTATAGTTCATGGGGTTGCAAGAGTCAGACATGACTGAGAGACTTTCACTTTCAGGCTCCTGATGTTTTCCCTTCTGTGAACCTAACAGACAAGGCAGTAGCCGCAGCTTACTCCTCACACTGACCTGGGACAAGGGCCTTAGATAAGCTTCAGGTGCTAACCTGAGAGCATTATGAAAACCATGAAACTTTCCCCATTAAAAAAAAAAGACATACATCCCACACTTCTGGATGTAATTTCATAGACTTCAAGATCCTCCCCTCAACTGCTGTACAGACACACCCAAAGATCCATGGCTCTCAGGGTAGCAACATTCGATGGTGGGGAACCGGGTGACTCTACTTCACTCAGTGAGGGAAGCCCCGATCTACCAAGCAAGAGGTGAGAAAACAGTCCACGCCTCCCCGAGCTTGCTTTGCTCTCCCACAGCATCTTCTTGGAAAGTAAAGCCTCGCTCCCAGCTTCCCTTCTGGTTTAGGGGGGCAGCTGCCTGCAGGGCTGTCTCTGTGTCCTACTCACCAGGAGGAAAGGGCCCTTGGCGGCCCAGTCTCGGGAGCTGCCCGAGCCGTACTCTTTGCCCGCCAGGACGATGAGGGGGAGGCCCGCCTGCTGGTACCGCTCAGCGGCGTCGAACACGTCAAGCTGAGGAGGAGAGGAGGAAGGTTTTACTGACAGAGTAAAGGCACAGCGTGTAGACAGAGGCCAGTGAGTCCTGGGGGGCCATGCAGGAGTGTCTGCAGTCGGCCAAGCCAGTGTAAATTCAATGGCACACTCAACCAATCAGTTGCCTGGTCTACAAATTTCCAGTTAATGCCATCTATTAATACTTACCTCTGTCAAATTGAATTTTATACTCTTAAGTGAAATGCCTTATTGTCCTAATTTTAGAAAAACATTCAAATCCTAGGGCATCAGGGGGAAAAAGGAAATTAGATCAGTTTTTTTTTTTTTTTTAACTCTTCTATTGATTAAAATATTTTAAAGCAAAAGCAGATAATCCCACCTAAATCTGGGTTTTGATTCTGTACCAGAGACTTGGTGATGGTCAGTTGTGAAGGGTGGCCAAACACAAAAAAAGGTCACGTGTTCGGAAATTACAAAAATGCAGACTTTTATTCATCACCCTCCTACGTGGAGGTCAAGGAAACGATAGTAGAAACACTGATGAAGCACCAATCAATAAAGGACAAGAAAGGGATAAGGAATCTCTTAGTATGTATGAGAAACAGCTTTAACAGATTCGTTTGTTTCTTATAGGAACTCTGAACATTCTGCTGAGCTGAGGCTTCACAAAGACGGGTGATATCATTGATGGTGAGTAATGAAACATTTTTTTTTTGTCACTACTTAAGTCAGAAAATAAGACCCCTCCAAAGAGTCCAAAGAGGGAGTGTTTGATTTGAAAGGAGCTCTACAAAGGTATATAATCAAACTCTCAAGTAGGCTTTCACAAATTACTATTGTGGTAAAAGGATGGAGACTGTGGTTAATGTCACACGGCACTGCCTAAATCTAAGTAGGGTTCTGTCTGTCTTCAGCTGAACAGAACTCACAAATATAGAAACAGCTGGAAAAAAACACAAAAAACAGAGTAAAAGCCTGCTCTGTCTAACCAAAAAGCCTGGATGCTTTCGAAGACCAGGAAAGAAACAACCTACCTGATATTTTCAGAGGTATCTATTACTAGTTTGGATATTAAGAATGTGGGAGTGTGTGTCTTAAAGTGCTTTCAAAACCACCACAGAGCTGACAATCCCAAGGCAGAGCGGCTGGGTTGTGGAACCCAGCTGTGTGGACTCGGCAGGTTTGAATTCCGGGCTCCTGGCTTTTCTCTTGTGTGCGTCAAACTGAGAGTAGCAAGCAGCTTATAAAGCATCGGCTCCCTGCACTCTCCCTCTCTTCTAAAGAAAGCATAAAGTTAGTGGTTTCTTCTGATATCTCACCTCTGGATCCCTAAGTATATAATCGGTCAGTTCATTTCTCCTTTTTTTTATTATCCATTAAATTCCTACTTAGAGGATTTAGTTCTTTCAACTACCTCTCTTGTAGGGCCCTCCCCCTCCCAACCTCTCCTCTCCAGGGCCTTCTAATATCACTGTCTTTTTTTTTTTTTTTTTGGCCATATGTTTTGATGACGTACATGCTATTTATAGCTGAGCCACATAATGGACTCAGATTTCCTTTTCTTGGCAATTGAAAAAAATTTTTTTCCTACTGGAAATAATAAATTTGTATGTGTGTGTGCACAGGTGTTCACCTGTTTCTGTGTCCCTACCAATTAACTAACGAATATACTACCTAAAGTATCGACATAAGTCTTTTCTGGAGACATTCACATCTGTCAGGCAATTTACTTTAAAAGTCTTTTTCACGCGGTGTCACTCCCTACGCCCTCATTCCTGTGTGGAGCGCTGACTCTCTGAGGCGTGTTCATGTGACAGAGGAGACTTCCTTCCCCAGCATCCTGGTGATTCCCTGCATTTCCTTTTCCTGGATCCTACATCTTCCCCTATATTTGGTTTATTCTCTCGTTTTGGTGGAACACAATTACCAAGTAGCTTTCTGAGACTGGGGCTGACAGATTATTTTTAAAGCTTCTGAATATCTGATTGTGTTGTCACTTTGCCCTCACTTGGCTGGTCGTATGAGGGATACAGACTTTAGAGTGCCAACAATTTTCCTCAGTCTAAGTCCCTGGGTTGCCCTGAGTGCGTCTGATCCCCAGAAGAGTGCACGTAAGCTTTTTTCCCCCTCTCCGAAGTTTCTAGATCTTCTCCTTACCTCTGCTGTTCTTAATTTCACAGTGATGTGACCTGGAGTGAGTATTAATCATGTGGCTGGGTGTGGTCAGTGGACCTTTTGATCTGGAATCTCAGATTTTGCACTTGAAGAATTTCTTGTGTTAACTCGTAACAATTTCCTCTCAGATTCTATCTGTTCTCTTTAGCATCTTTATTCAGTCAGATGCTGGTCCTCCTCGGTTCAGGCTTTGATTTTTCTTACATTTCCTAATTTCCCCTTTGTCTTTCTACCTTCTGGAAGATTTTCTCAACTAGTCAACTTTTCCTGTGAAATTTTTTAGGGACTTTTTTTTTTTTTTTAAAGAGCTCCTTCTTGTCTTCTGATTATACCAACAGAAAATCATCTCTTATCACTCTGACGAAATAATTGTTTTTCTTAGTTTTCTTCTACTGTGTGCATTATCTGTTTTTCTCTTTATTCCTCTGTTTCTTGTCTAGGTCTGTCTTTCAAGTTCAAGGCCTGGACTCCAATGTCTCTTCATCTCTGATGCTGTCTCCTTATTTAAGCTGAGGCACTAACCATCTGACTAGGAGTTCTGTGCACGGTAGGGCTGTCAATGAGGGATCCCACCATGACAGCTGGCATCCCGGAGGCCCTCAAAGTCTATTAACTGCAAGTCCCTCCTTGGTCTCCTGGGGACTTCACCACGCGTTTGTATCCTTTTCACTTACTCGTCTGTTGTCCCTGCTGGGCCCTGAACAAACACGTCCTGGGCACTCGCTCTGTGCGGGATGGGCTTCCCAGGTGGCGCACTGGTAAAGAACCCGCCTGCCAAGGCAGGAGGCACAAGAGATGTGGGTTTGACCCCTGGGTTGGGAAGGTGCCCTGGAGTAGGAAATGGTAACCCATTCCAGGATTCTTGCCTGGGAATTCCCATGGACAGAGCAGCCTGGCAGGCTATAGTCCATGGGGTTGCAGAGTTGACTAAGTGACTGAAGCATGCATGCCACCCAGAACCTTAAAAAGCAGATATTATTTTACTTTGCAAGTAAGAAAAGTGAAGCTCAGAGAGGTAGACAGATTGCTGAAGAAGGCTCCACTGCTGGTCTGAGGTGGAGCTGGGACTTGAACCCAGGCTTGTCTGACTCCAAGGGCAGGCTTTCCCACCTCTCCCCATGCCTGCCCTCTGTGAACAGACAATTCCAGCTCTAATAAACCAACTCCACGGGGTTCCTACTGGGACCCAAGCAGGCCTGCACAGTCCTCTGTATCCTTCCTTCCCTAAGGTATGATTGATTAAATGTTACTGAAGTCATAAAACAGCACTTCTTAGGAAATATCCTCCACCTTAACCTGGAATTTCCCCTTCAAGTATTCTGAACTGATGAAACCTCAATCGGAGGCTTTTTAAGCTCAACCCTTAAGAAACTAGATTTAGTTAAAGCATGAAGCAGAAATCTCTAAGTAGGAAAAGGCCTCTCAGTTTAAAGGGACTCTTCTTTAGGGATGAACTCTACATATATGGGACACTTGGCAAGAGGGGTTATGTAAAGCAGGAGGTAGGATGAGGTGTGGGAAAAAATAAGACCCAAGGGGAAGTGGCAGTGCAAGCACTGAAGCGCCCAGAGCCCGAGAAATGCTGGCTCTAGCGGGAGCACAGACATCATACTCACAATTTCACCAGAAGGCAGGTGGATAGTCTGCGGTGCCTGCTTGTTCAAGAATTTGTTTAATAAGCGGATGTTGGCAAATGTCCCCCGTGCCATGATGGCATCATTCCCTCGGCGGGAGCCGTAGGAGTTGAATTCTCGAGGAGTCAGGCTGATAACGAAAGCAGGAGAGAAGCTGGTTTAGGGAACTGAGAGATGAAACCTGGCTTACACCATGAAAGGGGGTAAAAATCACAAACCTAGGTGTTTCTGTAAGTCTACTAAGTCTTGTTCTCCAATGTGGAAACACTGTTTCAAACCATAGCTTCGACCGAGGGCACGATGAGAGGCAGCAGGTGCAATGGTGAACCTATAGCCTCCCAGCAGCAACCTACAGTCTTATAAGTCTGGGTAGAGCAAGCGGGAGGAACTTTAATAAGAGTATTTTATTTATTCAGTAAGGTAGCCTATAAAGCTTCATTAAAAGTAAAATGTTAAAAATGGGTGGGAAAAAAAAGGAAGCAAAGGGAATACTCCGGGTAGGTCAGTTTGGTGGAGCCAAGAGTGGGGGACACATAAAATACATTCTATAAATTAAACAGAAGTAAGTTCAAATTTGTCCAGGAACTCAATGCAATTAAAAAACACGTAACTGGCAACATGACTTAGTATTGTTTTAAGATCAAAAGCAGGGCAGGGACGAAGGAGCAGAACAAGAACGGCTGGTCCTAAAATCAAAGAAAAGTCTGGTCTGTGGGTCCGAACGAAAGGATGTTTTGAGATGTCAGGAACAACATCTTAACAATGAACAGTGACCAGTTCACTGGGCTGTTTCTTAAAATGCTAGAAGCCATGTGTGTTGATGATTTATTCATTAGCTCAATTCTGAAGACTGAGAATCTACGCATGGGCTTCAGGAGTAGGTAAGTGTGTCTATGAACCCCTGAAATTATGTCCAAATGTGGATATGTATTTTTCGGGAAAGGTATATTTCGTTTCATGCTATTCTCTAAAGACTATCAATAACCACCAATCAAAAAAGGTGTTGGTTACTTCTCTCTTCCTAGTTTTCTTCTTCCAGCCTCAACTCTGTTTCTCTAGTTTCTCTGTCCTTAGAAGCCTTTCCCATTCATTCATTCAACAACTTTTCACTGAGCACCAACTGCATGCCAGGAGCCGTCAGGTGCCTGGGATACAGCAAATCCCTGCTTTTGCAGGGCTTACATCCTAGAAGGTAGAGACAGAGACGTTTTTTTAAAAGAGCACCCTACACAAGTGTTACTAGATTGTGGTTAATACCTAAGAAAAAGTAGGCCAGGGCAAGAAACAGTACAGTGGGCATGACCTTATGGAGGAAGACTTGAACTTGGCGTGGGAGTTTGTTAAGAGGGTATCTTGGGGAAAAGCATCCAAGAGGAGAAAAAGGTGAGCTCACCCGAAGGCTCTCAGGCAGAGGGGTACTTGGCCTTGTCTGAACATTCAGGGAACAAGGTGGTGGGCAGCGTGTCCCGAGCAGTGTGGGTGAGGGGGAAGAGCAGGAATCACCGACCCACCTTGAACATCTGCCCTTTTCTATTTGCTGATGGACTTGCATCTCCCACTCAAGACAGAATCATCCCTTTAAAAGCTCATAATAGGGATGGTATGGGGAGGGAAGTGGGAAGGGGGTTCAGGATTGGAAACATGTGTACACATGTGGTGGTTTCATGTTGATGTATGGCAAAACCAATACAATATTGTAAAGTAGTGAGCCTCTAATTAAAATAAATACATTTGTTAAAAAAAAAGAAAACATACAGATGGCCAATACGTACATGAAAAGATGCTTAACATTGTTAAAAAATAAATAAATAAGTAAAAGCTCATAATATGAGGACTTCCCTTAGGCGGCCCAGGGGCTAAGACACCAGGCTTCCAGTGCAGTGCGCCCGGGTCCCATCCCTGCTGGGGCCCTAGATCCCACGTGCTGCAACTAAGACCCGGCCCAGCCAAACAATAAAACAAATAAATGTTAAAATCTCGTATGTATGACGTTTGCCAAAAAGTTTGTTTGGCTTTTTCCATACCATCTTAACAGTAGACAGCCCTGAGTGAACTTTTTGACCAACCCGCTATCTGTGTATGGGCAGTTGCCATGCATTTTAAAAAGTAGTTGCCCCAAGTTAAAGAAAAATCTCGACACAGACCACTGTGCGTTCACCTCCGTTAGATCTGGGCTGTCTTCTTAAACTCACAACACGCATATCTCGGTCTGAATGAACAGACTGTCCCATGGGATGCACTAGGAAAAGGCAGAGACTGAAAGCGCGTGAGAGAAGGGGAAAGTTGTGAAGAGAATGGGTTACTCGCCCAGCAAGTGAGAGGAGGGGCAAGGTAGCTGTCCTCTCCCACTGGGAAAAAAGAAAAAAAAGCTTCAATTCTGTTTCTCATATTGGGTCTGGGCCCTGACTCTGAAGAAGGTGACTCAGCAAGTGGGGATAGGGCCAGGAATGTTCATCTCCCCAGACGAATCTCAAGGAGTCAGATCTGGGAGGGACACTGACTGATATTGGTGCACTGTGGTGGTGGTTTAGTGTCTGACTCTTCACGACCCCGTGGACTATAGCCTGCCAGGCTCCTCTGTCCATGGGGACTCTCCAGGCAAGAATACTGGAGTGCGTTGCCATGTCCTTCTCCAGGGGATCTTCTTGACTCAGGGTTTGTTAAATAGCAGTATATAATATTAGTGTGAAAGTGAAAGTGAAGTTGCTCAGTCATGTCTGACTCTTTGCGACCCCATGGACTGTAGCTTACCAGGCTCCTCTGTCCATGGGATTTTCCAGGCAAGAGTACTGGAGTGGATTGCCATTTCCTTCTCCAGGGGATCTTCCCAACCCAGGGATTGAACCCGGGTCTCCTGCATTGTAGACAGACGCTTTACTGTCTGAGCCACTAGGGAAGTCAATATGAGTGTAATACCTGTTAAAATAGGTATATGACTGAAGGATTGCTGAATGGATGTGTAAATTGCAAATCCTCAAAGCTGTTCTCCGTAAAGAACATGTCTCTTGGGACTTCCTTGGTGGTCCAGTGGATAAGACTCTGTGCTTTCAATGCTGGGGTCCTGGGTTCAATCCCCAGTAAGGGAACTAAGATCCTACGTACTGCAACCAAGCCCATATGCCACAACTACTGAGCCTGTGCGCTCCAGAGCCCACACGCCACAACTAGAGAGTCCATGGGCTATAACAAAGACCCAGCGCAGCCAAAATAAACAGTAAACTAAAACACAACATATGTCTCTCAACCAGGAAATGTAAATACATTTCTGGTTAAACCCCTGCCAAGTGCTTCAAGTATAACCAGACCACACAGGGGAAGAGCCTTGTACATAAATGATCAGCCAAGCTGGTGGCAGGGATGATAGCCGAGTCTAATAAGTAGACTTGCTCAAAAAGAAGGTCTCCATGTGCTGAGGTTCATGTCCTGGTGGATTCTCTAGTAGCTTCAAAGCTACAAACAGAGTGATTGGTTTTCAGGCTCCAGGGTTCAGTGAAAAACTGGAGTCTGCCTCCAAACAGACCTCATGAAAAGAGGACTAACGACCTCATGCTGTCCCTTTTGTCTTCAGGCCTCCCCCCACCCCATTACTTACCCTCTGTTAGTTAAGTAGCGAGCAGCAGGGCTGTTTCTTGCGATGTTTCCAGCTGGAGAGATGTGGTCTGTTGTTACTGAATCTCCCAAGTTTAATAGCACATAGGCATCCACAATAGACTTAGGGGGCTGAAGATCCAAAGTCTAGCAAAGAACACAGGAAGTCAGTGTTTGCCTGGCTTTTCTCCAACGCATCACCAGGGGAGCCTCAACAGTAGTGGTCCACGGATCTGACCCTGATGATAGCCCCACATCAACACATAGAGAATTCTAGTTTTATTGGGTTTATCAGGGGTGTTTAGTAAAGCAAGTGAATTTATGCAAAATATTCATATCTCATCCTTGAAGGAGGGGAAGTATTGGCACTATCCCCTCAAAAACAAAAGGGATGATGCTGCAGATGACATTCTTCCTCCACATCCAGAGAAGGTCCCAAATGCTGGGTACGGCAGGAGTCCTGCCTTCTACTCACATCCTCTCATCCCCTCCTCCCACTGGGAGAGCACAGACTCCTGATCATCAGTTTCAGAGAAGACGTCCCTTGTTTGTAAGGGTGTAAGGCTGAAGTACGGCAGGTCCTGGAGCCTGTTCTCCTGGACAGTCCCCCTCAGACGTTACTGAGTCTCTATCCCAGTGACACTTGATCTCCAGGGGTCTCTGCACAGCCACGTGGAAGCCCTAGACAGACAAACCACAGGCCCACTCCAGCCGAATAACCCAGCTTCCTCAAGCTCTCCTCAGTGTTATCTGCTCAGGTTTGTAAAGCTTTCAACAAAGTAGGTAGTCAAAGCGAGGGTACTGGTTAATCAAGTAGATTTTACAAACCAAGAAACTTTTTGAAGAACTCATTTTGTTAAAAAAAAAAAAAAAGTCCTACCAGGTCTTCAAAGAATGGTGGTGATTTAATGTATGTAGATTTGGGATTCCAGCAATATAGCTTATCTGACGGGGCTGCTAAGGCATTCCAGCTCTCATTCACAGTCTTGGGGAGAAAGAAAAAAAGGAGAGGCAGATCTAACCACAGTTCATCCTGAGGAAGACTTAACATGTGAACATAATATTCAAGCTAAGAGTATAGTTAGACCAATTCTTAGTCTAAATGGTCACACAACATGTCTATACAAAGATAACACCATGCTAAGTAATTTAAAAATACACATACCCTGTGACAGGCCATCTCTAAAATGACCCCATGGACCTGCCTCCTGGGAACCCTACCTGTAAATGGACCCTTCCTGCTGAGTGAGGGCTGAGCCTAGTGACTCATTTCCAGGATTAGGTTACAGAGACTGCCTTCTGTCTCTTCAACCTCTTACTTGCTCTTGCTGGCTCTGCTGGAAGCCAGTCACCATGCTGTGAAGAGACCCACCAGTAAGGCCCTGAGGGGGCCTCTCGCTGACAGTCAGTGAGAAGCTGAGGCCTTCACCCACAGCATTCGAGGTCCTGTATCCTGCCAGTGACCACACGAGCGGTCTAAGAACTGGCCCCTCCCCAGTCGAATCATCAGGTGAGGCCACAGCCTCAGACGACACCTGGAATGAAGCCTTGTGAAGGCAGACACTCCCTGTTAAGCCGCACCTCCACTTCTGACCCACAGAAACAGATAAAAAATGTTTGCTGTTTTAATTCACTAAGTTTAGGAGTAATGTGTTGCAGAGCAACAGGTAACTAACCATATAATTTATGAAATAACAATCCAGGTTGTACCCGAGGAGAAATTATTGATGCTCTGAAGATTTGGGGAGGTAGACTTCTGGTCACAGGAACATTAGATAGTAAGTGTCGGCCAGTAGGCGTTCCAATTGGCTTGAATTTGCTCCACGTCATTAACTCAGCCTCTGGAGAAATGCATTCAACCCAGTATCCACCAAACTCCCTTCAACCATTTCCCAATGAGCAGCTTGTGGGATTCACAGTGCGTGAGTGTGACTCCCATTTGAATCTGCTCCCCAGTCTGCCCTCATATTTCAAGCCACCAGCCCCAGCCAGAAGCCCTGGGGTCAGCCTAACACAGAAACCAGGGAAAAGGGTAACATTCGAGTCTCGGAAAGTGATATGGAGCCCCATACATTCCCCCTCTGTTTGTAAAATGCACAGCAAGTTTTTTTTTTTTTTTAATTTCAGCAGCTTGATAGTTTGGTCCTTCCAACCGAGTGGCTTTTATTTGTATTACTCTTTGAAGCAGGCAAATAAATCTGAGAGGTGCGTTCAGCCATGTGGCCCCTCAGTGACACATTATAGTGATATCGAGCTCCTCAACCACAGCTCATGCTCACCCCGGGCTGTCAGAGGAAGAGGGGAGCCATGCAGAGCTAGCCAGGAGCCACATCCATGCCGAGTCCATGCCTCCTGAGCCTGCTGCTCATGTGTCCAAATCTGGGAACATCTGGGGAGAGGGGGGTCTGGAAGAACCTGAGTTGTAGGAGCAAAATGACTGTCCCACTTTCCCAGTTATCTGAAGAAATGCTACTTTGTCTAGTTGACACCAGCACTAGCCTCAAGGTTGGCAGAGAAGACGCAGAGGAGTGACCTCCCCATGACACTGGGGCGGGGACCTCACCTCTATTTTCTGGTAGACCTCCTTAAACATCCCAGGGATCACGTACTGACGTTCCACTGCCTGGATCTCATCTCTGGTCGGCCAGATATCTTTCAGAAATACTTGCTGTCCCTTGGCATTGACACCTGGGGAGAAAATGTTTATTAGTGAGATGAACTTCATCTCATATCCAATTTTCATGGTCACAGGCAGTCAGCCCAGTCTCATTGCTCAGGGCAGTTACGTTCAGTAAATTCTCTGCACACTTAGAAAACACTCAGCCACTGCCTGCAAGAAACACACAGGTTAGGCTCCCAGGGGTGTTTATCCACAGCACTGTTGTCAACTGATCAATACGTAACGCTGTCTCATGTGTTTCTGTGTACATACTGTTGATGCATTCACACTGAACTCGGGAGCCCAACATGAGGCCTGTCATAGCCTTCCTGAGCTCAGGAATACTCCATAGCACTTTAGCCCTACTCTCAGGTCATTTTAAACAGTAAAACCACCAAAAAAAAGCACAAAACTATGAAAAACATGATGCTATCCAGAGCACAAACAGGACACTTATTTGCAGTATGAGATCTGAAATAAAAAGACAGAGTGTCACCTTGCTTGACCTCAGCTGAGAGCAGGCACGGTGAGTGACTCAGGGATTTCACCACCTCGTGCATGTCTGTGAGTGACCACGGGAGTGTGATGAGCACTGATTTTGGGGGTGAAAATCCACTTCAAAGAGTAGTCAAATTTGAAAATATGGAATACATATGTAATGAGGATCAGCTGCATGTCTAAAGCTATGATTTCCTTAAAGTAAATTCCAGGGCACCGTTTTCATATTAATCTAATCTGCATAGCATGGACTGAGGAGGGCACACCAGGAGGCCAGGGGAAAGGAAAAAAGCATCACGTCCCCCAAGCTTTGAGACGCTGCATACTCTGGACGTGTTCCTACAGCAGAGACATTAAAACCAGGCTATCATGAGATTGAAGCAGGAACTGGAAAGGGAGGGACTGAAGCAGAGGCCAGAATGGCAAGACCTCCACTACTCTAGGTGTTTCTTTCCCTGTTTGCCCCTTCCCCTTTAGTAAATTCTTGTTTAGCTGTTTCAGTTATGTCTTAGCTGTGTGCTGGGGAAGGAAGCAAAGACCCTTCTTTCTCCTCTGATCTTTGGAGGTTCTAGGCTTCATTATTTATTAAGGAAAGCAATAACTTTTTTCCAGTAATGTTTTCAAATTCATTGGGGGGAAAAATACTGTAACCCCACAAATCAGATCTTACCTAGTGGCTCTTTCTCAAAGTCGATCCTGATGGTCCCAGCAATCGCATAGGCTATTACTAAGGGCGGAGAGGCTAAATAGTTGGCCCGGGTATTGGGGTGGACTCGTCCTTCAAAGTTCCTGTTCCCAGACAGTACTCCAACAGCTACGAGGTCCCCCTGTGTGAGGCAAGGGGGAAACAGGTCGCAGAGACAACAGACGGCCTGGGCTTCCTAGACCCATCTGCTGAAGTCCTCCTTTAAGTCAAGGAGCCCTTTAGGCTTCCCCTGCACTTGGGCTTCTCCCCGGAGAGGGAGACCATAGGGTGAGCCTGGGGGAGACATGCTGGGTCAAAAGCAGCAGAGAGACGCACTGGATGATTTCTGCTCAGGAGCGAATACCAGGTGGGTCAGAAGGCAGCATCCTAGTTATTCTGCAGCCGGGGGCCCGAGAACAGGTGGGGAAGATGACAGGTTGACAGTTAGAGGCAGCCACACTGGCTGACAGGGATTCCAAATCAGTGCAAGCGGACCAAACAGTATTTTTCAATACTATAGAATTTATGGGACAAAAATCAAGCCGATGAGTTTATGTTCAGCTGTCTGACTTGGAACCAGCCTGCAGACAACAGGAACAAATGATTCCTTCACATGTGTGGGGCACGCGCCGGCCAGGCACCACACTAAGTCCTTTGTGTCCACTGTCACCAGAATGCTCGCAGCTTTCTGAAACATATACTATTATCACTTCCCGTTTACAGTTGTGAAAACTGAGGCACAAAGAGGTTCATGAACTTGCTCAAAGGTATATAGTTAATAAGTTTAAGTCAACTCTAAAGACCATTCTCTTAACTGCACCCCATGCTTCCCTGAACTTTCTTTAAAATTAGCAACACTTCATCACACATCATATGAAAAAGAAAGACCCACAGGCTGCCCTGTAATTACCTGTACGATGGCTTCTACCACAGCTTCCGGTAAGGGCCCGCTGTTGCCGATGCAGGTCATGCAGCCATAGCCCACCACGTCAAACCTGGTGCGGGAGAGAAGCACGGGATGCAGAATGACTCTCAGTGGGCCCGCCTGCTGGTGCCTGGCAGCCCACCAGGCTCCCCCGTCCCTGGGATTCTCCAGGCAAGAACACTGGAGTGGGTTGCCATTTCCTTCTCCAATTCATGAAAGTGAAAAGTGAAAGTGAAGTCACTCAGTCGTGTCCGACTCCTAGTGACCCCATGGACTGCAGCCCACCAGGCCCCTCTGTCCATGGGATTTGCCAGGAAAGAGTACTGGAGTGGGTTGCCATTGCCTTCTCCGTCTGGTCTCTCTATTCTAGTCCATATAATTTGCTTTTATAAGTAATTCACTTTTTAAATTTATAAGTAAATTATGAGGAGACTACCTAAATGATCTGTAATTTTTAAAAGTCAAAATCAGATATCTGATATCTTTATTCACTACTCTTATTATATACTCCCAGGGACTTCCAACTTTTATGAGGTACGTGATAAAGATCTATGTCAACTAAATTAGTAATAGTGGGTTACTAGGAGAAACTGTATTTGGAAACAAATAATTGACTTCAGTGAATCACAACATTTCTAGGCATGTGAAATAATTATTTTTTAATTAAAGTATACAGAGGGCAGACTCTCTGTGGCAGATCCAATATTAGCCCACAGCACACCTTCATGCAACTGAAAAAGCTGCCCCCTCCCCTGGGAGGGCAGTGCCACAGTGGAGCACGGGCTTGATATCAGCCCATGCTCTCTTCACAGACACCCTTGTCTGATGAACAACCAGCACAACTGTACAGGGGCCCTGTCTGTTGGAAAGCAAGGGTTTAAGTCTGCACTGACGAAAGACTATGCAATTAGATACCATCAGATAAGCTTACATCCATTTCAAGGTGACTGGGCAAGGTATCTGTGGAATACAACGCAACAAAAGCAATGGTGTAAGAGACTTCTCCCTCACCCAAGCTGAGACAGGTAAGGCATGACTCCGCTTTCCCGCAGGTAGTAGGTGACCACACCACTGCCAGGAGACAGGCTAGTTTTGATGTAAGGCTTCACGCTCAGGCCTGCATCCACAGCCTTCTTCGCTAACAAGCCTGTGAAATGGTAAACACAGACATGGTTGCGGGCTGCCCGCTCCAGGTGCCACAGACAGTTCAGGAAACACTGACTCTGCTCTGCACTTCCTGCACCACCTGACAGGACCCCTCTCTTGCTGGTGCTTTCTGCCATTTTTGCTGCCTAATAGAAACCAAAGCCTGACGTGCTGTGGTCTATGGGGTCGCAAAGAGTCGAACACGACTGAGAGACTAAACGATAGAAACCAAATGCTCACTAGCGCAAAGTCATTCACGTTTGTTCAGTAAGCTCAAAATGAGCCATGGACGTGAATGACATAAAAAGAGAAGTGCTTTTTGTTTTTTAAAGAGATAAATAATTAATGATTATATTATAGTGTGAGTTTTTAATTTCTGGAGGGAAAGCAATCTTTCTAATTATATTTAGATAAAAAATAATTGGCAGGGCCCCTTCTTAAAGTATACGAATTGCCTATTAGTTGGTGAGGAGTACAGTCCACCTAGATGTTAAAAATCTTGCTCTCAGATATTTCTTAAAGTGGAAGATCAAGGGCTGCTGGGTCACTTGATTCTGGCAAATCCAAGTGTACTACAGGGACACTTGGGTGCTCTGCCTTAGGACATCTCATGGAAGTAGGAAAGAAATAAGGAGTGTGGGTATTAAGAGACAAGAAGCTACAGACAAGCTGCGGTCTTATTTTAAGGAAACTTGTTTGTCCAAAGCTTAGGGGGCAAAAGACGAATTCTTGGACAAAGAAAGTTTTCCTTATGCACTTGTCTACTTCATAAAGAAAGAACTATTTGTGTGTGGACACAAGAGGAACTCTTCGGGATGTTTTAAAATTTGGAAACTAAAGGGACCTTACATTAATGAAACTCTGCATGTAAACATTAAATAACCAGAACTGCATAATAGGCAGATAAGTTGTATCAACCAAGTGCCCTGTGTGCTAATTCAGATGCACTTGACAAGGTATCTAAGACTAAATGCCACCATATAAAAAGGGATTTTATGAAGAACAATCTGTGGCATGAAAACATTTTTTCCTTTTTCTAAAATCTGACACAAGATTCTAGGCTTTACCAGAAATTCATCTTTCTTTCCTCTCTTTTCCTTATTTTCTGTGTTAATTCTAAAGACTATACTACTTTAAATATTTTGTATTGGGCACTATTTATTGAATAAACATTTCTAGGCCAATTAGTCTGTGCATCTGGGAAGGATAAGGTTCAGGTAACTATGAGTCAAAGTGTTAGTCACTCAGTCATGTCCGACTCTTTGTGACCCCATGGACTGTAACCCACCAGGCTCCTCTGTCCATAGGACTCTGCAGCAAGAATACTGGAGTGGGTTGCCATTCCCTTCTCCAGGGGATCTTACCAACCCAAGGATCAAATCTGGGTCTCCTGTACTGCAGGTAGATTCTTTGCATTCTGAATC
Organism: Bos indicus; assembly: GCF_029378745.1. NCBI lineage: Eukaryota > Metazoa > Chordata > Mammalia > Artiodactyla > Bovidae > Bos > Bos indicus. Next base: position 11,468,735 of record NC_091767.1, read on the forward strand.
ACCAGGGAAGCCCCATACATAGAAGTTAATTAAGGCCTTGGGTTATGTCTTGGAAATTCCCACCCACACGTCCACATGACCATCAGATGCACTTACCTGCCCCTAACATCACAGATGGATTACTGGTGTTTGTGCAGCTAGTAATGGCAGCGATTACCACAGAACCATGAGCAAGGGTGAACTTGCTGTTATTATAGATAAATGTCTTATGGTCATTATGATGGTCTGGAGCAACCTGGAATCCTTTAAATCCTTGCTATAGGAAGAAAAAAAGAAAAAAAAATATAAGGTCAAAAGTTTTCACTTTGGAAGGAGAAGAAGCACTTTGGTAATTATAATTCTTAAAACATAAACATCTCAGCTCGTAAACTCTGAAATGCTACAGAAAAATGAAAGTTCCCTTCCCTCTTTTAAAATCTTTATAAAAGGGAGTCATGATTTCTGAATCTTATTTTGCTTTGAAATTATTAACAATTACCTCCTTCCCACTTTAAATACTGAAATGCTAAAACTACAAATTTAGCTTAAAGTTAGTCTAACTAGAGCAAATTAGTACAGATTTAATGGCAACAGAGGGCACAGACACTAACCATAAGGAAATTTAGAAAAAGTGCCCTTTTGGCCAGATTCAAGCATGAGCAATGAGGTGAACACAGTGCAGCTGAACATTTGGTAAAATACTGATGTCCCATGGATAAAACCCATCACAAATCTTAATCATTCATTTGGGAAATGTTCACTGAAAATCTGCTGTGTACAAGATGCTCTGCTGGGCACTGTGTGGGATACAAAGGTGACTGCAACATAAATCCTATCCTCAAACTTAAGAGTCTAGTAAAAGAATCAGAAGTGCAAATAATATAAAGTACCAACAATGAAGTTAAAGGATATGAAACGCCATCACAGGGGTTTAGACTGATGCCAGAATGTTCAAATGAGGGAGAGATGACATTGTGCTATGAGATCTGAGGTCATGCTGTGGAGGAGCTGAGAGATTGGGGCATGCTGGTGAGGAAGGGCATGTAGGCAAGGGTGGCATGAACAAAATTAGTGGCCAGAATAGCTTGTTCAAGCAGAGTGAACGCTGTGGTGAGAGTCACGTGAAGAGTGGATATGCTTTGGAAAAGGAGAATTAGAAAAAATGAAAAGGAGGGTTGAGTGTGTTTATAGGCAATAGAGGGCTGTAAGGAAGCTGCTCAGCTCTTAGCTAAGGTGGGAGGAGGCACCAAGAGGTTCAGTTTGGAGAGGAAAGGCCTTCAGTACTAGGCTTCAGGAAGATTCATCATCGAGAGGTGTGAAAAGAAGCCTGTGCATGAAGAAGCCAGGCATGGGGAGGGTCTCCACCCACCTCTCCCAGCTCCCTACCTTGGCCCCCAGGCAGCTCTCAAAGTCCTTTTTCATATCAGACACGGCAACTTTGTCCTGAGGCCTTTTGGGTCCGCTGCAGCAAGGCACTACTGTTTTCAAGTCTAATTCCACAACCTGTCCACCCAGAAGAAAAGGAACCATAGAACTGGCATTATACCCACAAAGAAAAAAACACAGCTGTGCCAGAGAATTTACACCACAACAATAAAAACTAACAAACCAAACTACCACATTCAAAACCAAGGAAGTCAGGGTCCCTTGTTAACACTGAAGGGAATTTCCAGAGAGCCAGATGAGCACTTTGGTAGCATGAGACAGGCAGAAGCCTTGCCCACTCTCAGAAAGACCAGGGCGGGCACTATGGCTGCTGTGGTCTTCCACCTGGCCCTCTTTATAACGTAGCTCATACATCCTTTCTATTGCTGAAGTTAGTCTGAGATGTGTTTCCTACTGAAACGACAGATAAACCATTGTAATTTTTCTAAGATGACTTGGGGGGATGTTGTCATTAAGTCATCAATGCCAAGAAATGGGCCCTAGTCTGATGGAGTATTTCCTTCCCTCAGTGTATTAATAATAGGAAAGGAAATAATAGTCCCACATCTGGTTTACCCTCCGATCTTGGCTGTAGAGAAAAATGTGGGTTTAGTTTGCACCCTAGACAATGAGTAAAGATAAGCAGTGGATAAATCTGAACTGATTGGCTCACACTTAGTTGATTGGCTTGCACTTTCATTTCTTTCCCATCTATAATTCTGATGAACTTATCAGCCTTTAAATAGATCCAGTCCTTCTAAACTTCTTATCCAAGGGCTGTCTAAGTAAGAGGAATAAATCAAAAAAGGAGACACTCAGCTTAATGGCCAGGAAGAACGGGGGAAGTTATGTTACTTTGTTATGTCTGCAATTCCTTATCTTTTTTATTTTTTCAGCCTTTAACACCCTGTTTTTTTGTGATAACTTGGCAGTGACTAATTTCCTACAAGTACACCCCCCTAAGAAAAACTTTCACAATTAAAACCACAGGCTTGAGGAAGAGGAAACGTGTTCAATGAGAGGTGCTCCCATACCTGGGCAAAGTCTGGGTCTTGAGAGGAGTCACTGAAGTCCCGAAACATTCCTACAGCCTGAAGATACTGTTTAATATGCTTTACTTTTTCTTTGTCACGACCTAATGGGCATTTTAAGAACAAGCAACAGATGTCAGTATTTTCTGATGAAACTAATACCTTTAGCAGCAACTGCATAAATAATGGGGATTTCACTTAAAACACTCCAAGCCCTCTGCTGACACTGCAGCCTGCAGGCTCATGGTCTGACTTTCCAAATGATGCTGCTGTTTACTAGGGACCATGAACCAATTTGCTGTTCTACCGAAGGGACTGTTTTCTGAAAAGGATTCTAGTCTTGGTTATAAGTACTCCTCTCTCTGGGTTATAGTTCTTTTTTTTTTCCCCCCAATTATTTGGCGGCACTGTGTGGCATGTAGGATCTTAGTTCCCTGACCACGGATGAAACCCATGCCCCCTGCATTGGAAGCATGGAGACTTAAATCACTGGACCACTGGGGAAGTCCTGATTATGGTTCTTAATTAAGAGGCTCCTAAGGCTCAGCAAATTGCCAAAGTGCCCCTCCTATGCATCTGCCTTCAACTGGCCATAGACCCTCAACATTCTACATTAGTCCTGTTAAAATAGTAATTTCCCCTCATCTCCTACCACAGACCACGAGCTGTGTGCCCAGCGCTATGGGCTATACTTTTTCAATGCATTATTTCAATATCTAATCCTTTATCCTGACCTTCTGAGACAAACATTATTATTATCCTCATGTACAGATGAGGCAATAGTGGCTCAAGAAGATTAAATAACTTTTCCATGGAACACAGGCTGTAAATGGCAGAACCAGGAACCAAAGCTGAGTTTAACTCCAAAGTTCAAGGTCCTAACTCATGATACTGTATCACCAAGAATATGACCCCAAATGCTCTGCTGTTTCATTCAGAAAGCTCCTGGTAGCAGGAGATAATACGCATGGTTTGCCCAAATGGACATGCAGTCCTCCCATTTCTCTGACAGTAAATTAAGACTGCTGGAGAGCTTGATTCTTGGATCCACATCAGATCAGCATTTTTTGTCTGCCTGTTCACTTCCACTGACTTGTCAAGGTCATCAGCTGTCAGCATGGATCTTGTAACAGATGACTGTCTGATCTTCATTAGCATATTTGTCGTGACCTGTTGTTGCGTTCCAGTGTTCACTACACCCCGTGTCACCCTCTCCATGAAAACACATGGGAGAAATTTCTCTTAGGTTTCCGTTTAAGAAAGGGTTCGCCTTCTCTAAAACCATTTGTTTCATTTCAATAGATGTTAGAAATTCAGTACCAGATCAGTAAGAGGTTCAGCGACCACCTCTAGATCACAGAAACCAATCTTATCTCTGGGCGTAGTTTGCAGCTTTCCCCTCCCCACCATCTCTTCCCATCTCTTTTTAGGGTGATGCCTCTACTGTTTAATTGAGGGACAGAGACAGAAGGTAGCACCCCGATTCTCAGCTTTCTCTGAACTATACAAAGGACCTTCTGTTCTCAGGGTTCTGCACTTACCTGTCTGCACCAGGTACTTGATACTAACTTCATCAACTGGGAAAAAGGCGGCAGTGGCCCCATACTCTGGACACATGTTGGCAATTGTAGCTCGGTCGGCAATGGACAGTTGGGCTACTCCTGGCCCAAAGAACTCGACAAACTTGCCTACTACCCCAACCTGGCGGAGGTGCTGAGCAACAGGATAATAACAGAATTTGAGATTTGATAACCCACATTTTTTTTTCAGTATTTATTTACTCTTTATGGTCATGCCAGGCAGCATGCAGGATTGTAGTTCCCCAATCAGGGACTGAACTCGTGCTCCCCACATCTGGAGGGCAGAGTCTTAACCAGTGGACCAACAGAGAAGCCCTGATAACTCATCTAAAATGCAGAACTATCCCCTTGCAATTTTCATAAACCAGCCTTGTGAGTCAACACAAACTAAATTAGCCCAATGTATTTTGGATTATGGGCTTCCCAGGTGGCTCAGTGGTAAAGAATCTGCCTACCAATGTAGGAGACGCAGGTTGGACCCCTGGGTTGGGAAGATCCCCTGGAGTAGGAAAGGGCAACCTGCTCTAGTATTTTTGCCTGGAAAATTCCATGGACAGAGGAGCCTGGCAGGCTACAGTCCATGCGGTCACAAAGAGTCAGACACGACTGAGCACACGTTATAGATTACTTTTAAAAATAAAACTTAAAAAGCAAATCAACTAATACAACATGGTACCCTGCAGTAGATCCTAGAACAGAAAAGGGACATTACTAAAAAGACTGGTGGAGTTTCTAGTTTAGTTAAAAATGGCATACCAATGTTAACTACTATTTCTGGTAAATGTACCATGGTTATATAAGATGTTACCATCTGGGGGAGCTGAGAGAAAGGTAACAGAACTCTGTATTACCTTTACATTAACTCGCCTATAAATCTAAAATTATTTCAAAACAGTTCTTGAAAAAGAAAAAATAATATAAAAACACAATATTAAGAAAAGTTTTTCAAAATGAGAAAACTTTCTAAAGATTAAATAAATTCTTTCAACTTAAATAAGTTACGATTTGCACTTGCTGAGTAAGCAAATGCCTTGTTTCCAAGTGTATAATGAATGAATATCATAAAAACAGGTATAAGGTAACCAAAAGATTCAGGCAGTCTGACTCCCACATCTTTTCCATGCAAGCCATCAGCCAGAGCTGCAGCATCAGTGACCAGCTTGGGCCTGCATGAAATCAGTTTCATGAAGTGTGGACAACCACGTGGACAGGCTCTTCTGATTATGTGGAATTCTGCCAAATTTTGTGGGTAAAGCCTATGTTATTCTACACTTGAACGATGTGGACATCTCTGATAAACTATAATATTCAAACATATCCAATTCTGATTTCCATGAAGATTAAATCAAAAGTATAGTATCCATCCCAAATACCCCAAGCCTCCAAACTATACAACCAGAAAAAACTTTGTGATAATAAAAAAAATTACTTTTCTAATAATCTTTCAAAATGAAACTGCCTTCTTTTTGCAAAGCAAGCAAATCATCATAAAAGATTACTTCCAACAAGGGGAAAAACAAACAAACAAAAAAAACTAGTATTTTCCAGCTTGGAAAAACATCCGTTACAATAATGTAACTTAAAATACAGAGAAAGAAATTTTAAAAGTAAAAAATTATTCATAGAAAGAGTTTGTTATTTACATACAAAGAAGAACCACATGGAAAAAGTACAGAAGTATAAACATATGCATGGAAATGATTTTGTACAACCTCAGCATAGTGATTATCTCTAGAAATGAGGAGGGTGGCTTCAGCCATAAACATTACATTTCACTTCTTTAAAAAATGTACATACAGAGACAGCTCTGAAGCAAAAACAGCAAAATGTTACCATCTGTTAAGTTTATGCAGTGGGCATATAAGTGTCATTTTAACTTCTGCGTATTTAAACTATTTCACGGTTTCAAAAACTTTTTTTTTTAAATAAAAAGATCCATGCAGCAACAGAAGAGTGACGTGAACCTAATGATCTGAAATTTGACCACAGAATTCTCGCCTTGTTGCGTCTCTTTTAAAGTCATCAACGTACTGTTTCCTAGCATTTCTAGAGCACGTGAAAACCAAGAGAGAGTCCATCAAGGACTTCCTTCCAGTTTGTCACTGAGACTCTCTAAGACCCCAGAAGAGGCAGCACTTGGGTACCTTGGTGATGGTGAGCACGATGTCAGTGGATGTGACCAGGGGGTGGGGATTTCCCACCAGCCTGTAGCCGATCACCTGGGGAAGCACCATGCTGATTGGCTGGCCCAGCATCACAGCTTCTGCTTCGATACCACCCACACCTGTATGTAATAATGGTTTCATGACTCCTCAGGCATAGTTCAGTATCATTAATAAGTAGTCAACCCACTTACAGTATTTTACTAGTGTAGAGTTATATTTCCATAAAGAACGGTTATCTTTCCTCTATTTCCCTCTACAGAATTTTTAACAAGTGTTTCTCAGAGTGTGGTCTCCCAACATCTAGAAAAAAATCCCCACGATTCCACACTGAAAAGGAGAGTGAGGGTCAGGAGTATCCATTTTTAACAAACTCTCCAGGTGGTTTTCATTTATTTCAAATGTCCCTAACCCCTTGTTCCAATTCATTCTTCCAAATATCATACTGACTGCGTAAAAGGCACAAAACACTTTTCAGGGTACTGGAAATATAGCAGTAAGCAAAACAGACAAAAATACCTCTCCGATATTTGTTGGTCACTCAAATTCATGCTGCTGGAATGTAATGGGATCAAAGTATATCGAAGTCCATGCCACAGACCAGCATATACGAATAGGAACCCGAAAAAGCACTCACCCCAACCAAGGACACCCAAACCATCAATCATGGTGGTGTGCGAATCTGTGCCCACAAGGCTGTCTGGGTAGTAATATCCATCCTGATCAAAGACCACTCTTGCCAAATACTCCAGATTCACCTGGTGGATGATTCCTGAGCCCGGTGGAATAATCCTCATGTTGTGAAAGGCCTGAGAGCCCCACTAGGGTTGAGAAATGGGAGGAACACTGTGAATGCCAGACACACGTTTATGCAGCTCACCTCTCCCTCACGCCCCACACGTATGAAGAATCAATCAATGGAACCAAGCTCTGCCCGTACCTTTAAAAATTCAAATCGTTCTTTATTTCTTTCAAATTCCAAGTCTTGATTCTTCTTTAAACTGTCTGCCCTGTCAAAGAGAACAACTAAACAAATAAATTTTAAGGCTTGAAATGTTACCAAAGTTATTGATGATAATAAACCAAATGGCATATCATCTGTAGGCCTGTTGGGTGGTAATACATTTATTCACATGGCAAAGAAGAGTTAATTAAAGGAAAAACAACTTTATTTTTGATTCAGGTGATTTTTTTTACAATGCCTTTAAACATGGTAGGTAGAAAACATTGAGTGAATCTAAGTAAAAACTATTCTAATCATAAAGTCTGAGTCTTAGGAACAGACTTAAGACATTTATGAGGAGAACAGCAGTTTAGATTCTTAAAGAAGCCTTCTTTCCATACATCTTTCTCATCTGTGGCTTTGTTACGACACCTCTCTGAGCTGAGCCATGCCTGGGCCTGGCATTTTCATCTGTTTTATGTTGGGGACAGGAACCCAGTGATGCCAGGAGGCACAGGAATTTGTAGGATCACAACCTCCTATCCTCCAAATGGAGGTTTACAGGGCAGATGGTGCCACCCAAGAACATCTATAAAACCCAAAATACATGCCAAAGTTTGCTCAAAGTCATTCCATCCATCAGGAAGGACATGGACAATGCAGAGCATCAGGAAGCTTTTCTAGAATTTTTATAATCAAACTACATTGTTTTGAGTCAAGGTAGAGTAAGTCATAGTGGTAACTCTGCATGCTTAGCACACAGGAAGCATTTGTAAACTATGTGTCATGGACTGAGTGAACATAGGAAAGGACGGTAAAATTAATAGCTAAGAGCCAAGTCAGGCCTCACTAATTGATAGTTAACGCTTACTGACATTACAAGAGCTAGGCACTAAAGTGCTTTACATTTATTTTCTAATTTAGTCTTCAAAATAGCCCTTCAAGTTAGGGGCAACTAATATCCACATTTTTTTCAAAAGGAGACAGACAGAAGGTAAGGTGCTCAAGACTACCCAGCAAGTAAATGATGGAGTTGGTACTGAAACCCAGGCAGTTTGACTCCAGCATCGATGTTCTAAATCCCTATACTGTCTCCTTGCAGTAGTAGTTCCAGAAACTGCAGCAGTGGTGCTGGTATTGTAACAGCGACAACTACCATAATAATTACAGCAGAAGCCAACATGCGAGATCGCAAGAGGCATACAGACTTTACACACATGAACTCACTCAATCATCATAACAACCCCTCACGTAGGTACTACTATCATCCCAATGTATAGAAGAGGAAGCCAAGGCACAGAAAGATTAGATAATTTTTCCAAGTACACTGAGGGCTTCATCCCTCCGGTCCCCACTCATGTCTTCAGGTCCTCCACCTTCATCCTAGTACACTGAGGGCTCCATCCCTCCACCTTCATCCTAGTACACTGAGGGCTCCATCCCTCTAGTCCTCTCCTGTGTCTTCAGGTCCAGATCCATATTCCCAATGTATCCTGAGCATCTACACCAGGAACACTTTGGGCACCACAAATGCAACAGGTCAAATCCTAATGTGTGACCTTCCTCCCTGCATCTCCTTCTTGTTCTTATCTGTCCATCTCTCATCTAATGATCTCCTCTTCTCCCACTTAGTACCTACAGCTATCAGAGTATTTATTCCAGAAATAGCCTCCTGTCTTGTTTCTCTCAATCTAGTCAACCTATCTTTTGTACTGTCACCAGAATTTGGTTTTCCAAAATACAGATCATCACAACCCATGCTGAATCTGCCAGGGGATCCCATTTTCTAAATAAAGTACAAATCCTTTTCTTTAAAAAACAAGGTCCTTCAGTCTGACCTCAGACTTCCTCCATGCACTCTCTCCCATCCTCCAGTCCAAACTTTCAGCTTCAGCGGCACTGTGGCCTTCATACTCTCCCACACTACACTTTCCTCATGCCTTCGCATGCTCTGTTCTCTCTGTGTAGAATGCCTTTCCAGTTCCTTGTGGTAAACATTCCTGGGGACCTAGATTAAGTGATACTCCTGGAAGAATCTCCCAACTCTCCAAGTTAGAAATTTCATTCCTACACTTATTAACTGCATTCAAGCTATGCATTCTCTAATCTCTCTGCTTTTTAAGACTAACCTGCTTCTTGAACAAATACTAGCACACAATAGGTCTGTTAAATAGAATTATTTTTAATAAAAAAAAAAAGGAAAGGCATCTTGGAACATTATTTTTAATCATGTATGGCCCTGCTCCATCTCTTCTGCCGTACTCTGAGCACACAAGGACTCCCAGTCATTATGCCTCATCCTCCTGTCTCTAGAAGGATATCAGAGCTCCTTACAGCAGAAGCAGGGCTGGAAGAAGATCATTTAACCCACAGAATTTTGGGACCATCAGTTTGATACAAATGACACAGTCACAGGACAAGCAGAAGCCAGAATGTTTAGGCTGCTTTATAATATGTTAATTCTAAGTTAAAAAAAAAAAAAAAGAAACCCACCAACAACAACCCTTTTAGTCACTAAAACAGAACAACTTTCATGCTAACCTTGGCTGTTTCTTTAACTTAGTTCTAGTTATTGAAATGAATAAACAGACCCAGAATTCAGAGTTTTCCACCACTCAGAACTGCCCTACATTTACCCAACCTGGTGAGTTTTTAATAAGATCTCTGAATGTGAATGGCCTCACAGATTAAAGAGGAAATGTCCCCTTATTTACATAAGTTGAAATCAGATCTGGATGTAGTTCAAAGTTTCTGAGTATTACATTTAATGGTACTCCAGAAATTCACAGAAAATATTTATAGAGGAAATAGTTCGTAGTTCGGACATGCTTGAAATCTGGTTGGAAATTGTTATATTCTTGTTGGGATTTTAAAAAAGATTATTTCTGAGATAACTTTGCAAAACATTATAATTATGCATTAGTTAGATCCTTGATCCCTAAAGATAGTGTGAAGCCAATTACTAATATTCAAACCAAGGAAAAAGTTTAGAAATACTTAACTGAGAAAATTCACCATCCTGCCACCCCTTACCCAGTTGTACTAGTTCATTTCTGGAAATAGCTGGAAAAAAGCCCACAGCACAGAGTTCCACAAAAGCTGAGACGTATCACATTTAATTCTTTACAAAAATGAGGAAACAGACTGGGAGGTCAAATTGCAAAACCAAACTCAAGAAATAAAAACAAAACACTAGCAATGAAAATGCTTCTTACAGAAATGTTTCTCTTGAATTAAAAAAAAAAAAGTGTTTGTTAGATTTGGGTATCATTTTGGATCAAAGCTCAACCTTGGACTTTGCGTTTTTCAAAACAATATTTTCAGTGTTACAGTGTAAATGAAAAAGGTCCATAAAAAATTGAAACCAGAGTTGATAGATGTCACAGCTTAAAGAGGAAACCAAGTCACAGTTGGTGCTGATTCAGATTCTTTACCTACTTAGAGAGTCAGGAGTTCTTTGAGTTTTGCGTCAAATAACTTCAGACATTAAAACAATTGCAATTTTGTCTCCACCAGTATTTTTACCTTCCAGGCAAGGGAAATAAAGGTAAATCCATGAAGACCAATAAGAGTCTTCAAGAAAGATAAAAGTGGCCTATGATTTTGTGAGGTTGTTGTTCAGCTGCTAAACCGTGTCCGACTCTTTGTGACCCCATGGACTTCCTTGTCCTTCACTATCTTCCGGAGTTTGCTCAAACTTGTGTCCATTGAGTCAGTGATGCCATCCAACCATTTCATCCTCTGCCACTCTCTTCTCCTTTGCCTTTGTGAGCTTACTTTTTATTCATTTCTAAAGTGGGACTTTAGGAAACATACTTACTCTTCAATAGGACAATAGTTTGTGTATTTTTAACTCTTCCCTTTGAAATCAAAATATTAGATTGAGCTCATGTAATTTAAGGGAAAAAAAAAAAAAAAAAAAGCCTAAGGATGGGTTTAGAGTCCAAAGGAAAGGAAAGAGCTGGCAAGTATCCAGTCTGCTTGTTCCAAGAACTGACAGTTCAGGAGACAAAGCAGATTTCTCTCGATTCCTGAATTTTTCTGGTTTGGATATTGTCAATACTAATTTGAGAATGGCCAGTTTCTACGATTCTCTTAAGCCTGTATGAAACCCGCTTAAATTGCCAAGGAAGCCAATAGAGGTTTTGGGTTTTTTTCCCCTTTGTGCGGTTGGTTTCACATTCTTAAATGAACTTCTATTATAAAAACAACAGCTTCTTATTGTAAAAATAAAGAATAGTTACAATCGCTTAGCAGTTTGGCACCTCTCTTTCCAATTCTTTAACCTCTGCCTAGCTTTTCATTGCAGAGAAGGCAATGGCACCCCACTCCAATACTCTTGCCTGGAAAATCCCATGGACAGAGGAGCTTGGAAGGCTGCAGTCCATGAGGTTGCTGAGGGTCGGACACGACTGAGAGACCTCACTTTGACTTTTCACTTTCATGGAGAAGGAAATGGCAACCCACTCCAGTGTTCTTGCCTGGAGAATCCCCAGGGACAGGGGAGCCCGGTGGGCTGCCATCTATGGGGTCGCACAGAGTCGGACACGACTGAAGCGACTTAGCAGCAGCAGCTTTTCATTGAACTGAGATCACTCTACACAGGCAATTTCTACCTGGCTCCTTGAGCTAACACATGAGCATGTTCCAAGTGTTATTAAGGATTTAAATATAACCCTAAAGGTTACTTAATATATTTATTTTAAGGATGTATATAATTTAATAAATCACTCTCGTTTGTTGGGACACATAGAATGCTTTTAGGTTTTCTCTATTATAAATAATACTTTAAAGAGCACTATTTAGTCACTAAGCTTCTGCTGAATTTCAGAAATCTATAAAGGATATGTTTAGAAGTAGAAATCGCAGGACAAAGGATATGGCAATTTCTAACGATCCAAATACACAGTGCTTTCATTATTTCTAATTTCCAGCTCTATCAGCAGTGTATAAAAGTGTCTCCATCATGACACCTTTATAATTAATAACATTTATTTTCTAATCTTAACTATGTTGATAAGAGAAAATGGTATCTCAAGGGTTTAATTTACCTTTTTATTACTTGTAAAGTTGAAAAGGCTTTATATACTGTTTACCATTTTCTTTTACTGTGACATGTCTACTTCCCTTTGCCCATTTATTTGCTGGGTTTTACTGTTTCTTTTCTTTTTTTTTTAATAGGTTACACATACTCTGTATATATTAAGGCTATTAACTCTATTGAAAATATTGTTCAAGTTATCTCCTGTTAGCTTTGAAGTCCTTACATCTATAGTTTTTGTGCCTTTGTTTCATTCATTGCCTCTCAATTGAGAAAAGTCTTTCTCATCCAGACATCTGACACATATAAAGTTACATTTTCTTCTAAATGTTTGATGATTTAATTTTAAAAATATTAATGCTTTCAATCATAGGTACTGTTTTTTCTACCAAAGAATTGATTTTCCCAGCATTGTATGCAGAACAGTTCTTTCCTTTTAACTAAGGTTCTATCTAAAGTTGGAAATAATTTTACTTAGTTATATTTCTAGGTGAAGGTATCAGCCTTCTAGCAGTACCTGGCTGCCCTCCCTGTATTCATATCCTTGTTGTGTAATCTTGCAGTTACTGGAGTGTATGCCTCCACCCCTGACTTTGGGCTCGACCTCGGGCCTTGCTATAATTAATGTCATTGTGAACAGAAGTGATCAGACGTCAGTCCCTCATCAAGGCTTCGACAGATACTGCAGGTTCCCGCTTGCTCTCTCAAGCCTCTGTGATTCCCAGACAGCTGCTTTCTCCTTTAGCCTGGGCTCCCAAAGCAGCCCACAGAGAATGGGGCAGGCCCAGCTGCCCTGCAGGTGTGCAGTGTAAGCAGTCAACCCAGTCAAGGCTGGGTGAGGCACAGTTGCCCAACCGCACTCAGCTGAGGTTAGCGGACCTCCCAACTAATTGGTAGATGTTTAAGAGATACATTTTTATCATCTACCGACACTGAGATTTTACTGGTAGGTTATTGGTAGGGTTATGGCAGGAAGAGAGAAGCAGGTATCCCGAACAGTAGAAGGAACAGCGGAAAAGAAAGGTACGGACATTATGGACACTTGTGTGGAGAGGCAGAGATGGCTAGATATAAAATAATTACTTGGAATTAAAAGAAGAATAAGGATCCAGTGGTTAGAAAAAGCAAAACAAAACACCAAAACTCTTTTAAGGTCACACACATACTTGTACTAACAAGCTCCCCTGGCAGAAATCTGTTTGTGATTTTCACCCAAACTTCAAGCTTAAACACAGCCTGCTCCCCCGAAGGAAGTAAATAGAAAGAAAAAAGAGATTAATGTCCCCATCACTTAAAAAAAAAAAAAAAAAACTTCAAGGGAAAATATATAGTAAGTTTGAGTTTTTCTGAATATATCTTTTAAAGATTTTTCTTCTTTTATTTAACGATACACACATACACAAGACTTATACTCCAAGATTTTGCACAAAGCAGAAAACCCAAATATTAATCCTGGTCTCTCACCTTCTGTTGAAATCAACCTGGATGGAATGATCAATGACAAGATCAGCAGGACAGATGGGGTTTATTTTCTCTGGATTGCCTCCTAACTTTTTCACAGCATCACGCATGGCAGCAAAGTCAACCACAGCTGGCACACCCCTAAGAAATGGGAGAATTAAGCAGAAGACAAATCTGTTAAACAAGTGTTATGCGGGTTTTTTCCAGCTTTTGTTTCTACTGAAAATATTGGCAAGAGGGCTGTCTCACCAGTGGAGCAAATGATAGATGTCAGAAAAGTGAAAGCTGCTAAATATATTTCCTTGAGTGGAAATCACATCAGTAATGAGCATCATGGCTGAGTGGTACCTCTATATGCAATTTTATTCCTGCATTAAAGTTCACAACCAATGTGGTTTAGGCAGAGAAACTGTCAGAAAGCTGGCACTTAATAACTTGGGAACTTTTTCTGTTATTACTGTTCCCTACTCACATGGTGGGCTAGAAAGTCCTGGGCAAGACAGAGATCACACCCTTCAACTTCAAATTTAAAGGAATGGATGTAACTCAGAAAAGCGGCTGTGAATCAAGTTTATATTAAATGCATCCTTCCTTTTTATTATATTAGAGACTAAAATATGAGTAATCATCCTCTAAAAAAATGAAATTTGGTCGCCAGAAGGAATAAAATAACATTGTTTAAAAAAATGAAAAGGTAGTCTGTGAAGGGGTGAAGGGCTTCCCTGGTGGCCCACTGATTGAGAACCCACCTGCCAATGCAGGGGACACGGCTTCAATCCCTGATCCGGGAAGATCCCATATGTCCCAAGGCAACTCAGCCTGTGTGCCACAACTACTGAGCCTGTGCTCTAGAGCCCAGGAGCCGCAGCTCCTGGAGCCCATGTACTGAGAGCCTGTGCTCTACAACAAGAGAGGCCGCCGCAATGAGAGGCCAGCATACCACGACTATAGAGTATTCCCTGCTCACTGCAGCTAAAAGCCCGAGGGCAGCAATAAAGACCCAGTGCAGCCAAAAATGAACAAATAAATAGATAGATTTTTTTTTTTTTTAAGTGGGGCTGTGATGGGAAGCGGTTCTTGGGACTAGCAGGGTGTGAGCAGAGACTTAACAGCAACACATAAGGCCTTGCAAACTACTTCTCCCCTCCGGTGATACATATCAACATTCCAAGGATGTCTGTTTAAAACCTGGCTCCCTGGGTGACAGGATGTGGGGGAGAAAAGATTCTAAGACAGTTCCACTTCATGCTGTCTCTTTCACCTTTTTTGCTAGTACACTGAGGACTAGGATCTTCAAGACTAAGGACAATGATCTCCGCCACTGAAAAGGTGGATGAGTATCATCCCTGAGATTATCTCTTGCCATCTGGGATGACCGCCCTCTTTTGCTTTCAAGTGTCTCTGAATATTGAGTGAAAAATCACACAATCACTGTGTTGTTTTTTTGTTTTTGCCTTTAAAAAGCCTTCTCTACAGGCCGACAAGGGAGGGAGAGAAACAGAGAGTAAGGTGACACGAGGCTCACGTAAAGTCCTGTAGGATGACTCGGGCAGGCTTAAAGGGCACTTCTATGTTCTTATGCTGCATGACCTTCCAATTCAGGATATTTTCAACATCATTTTTTTTCACCAAAAATTGATCACAGTTCCGAATGGCTGCCTCCAGGAGAACTCTGATAGAAAATGGTAAGGATCCTAGGAATAAAAGGAGAAAGCATAACAAAACAAACAAAAATCCATGAGACATCTTATTATCAGAGCTCTTTAAAGCCAATCTCCATCCAAACTTGATACAAGGCAACATCCCCGGTAGTCTTTCAACAAGGAAAGAGAGTAAATTTAAACTGATTTCAACAATTTGAAATATAAGAATATTGAATGGGCTTGAGACATTCAGTTATTAGAAAATACCTGCAGCCTAGGCAAAAGTAAAATATTACAGTTAATTCTTTCATAGCCAGTGGCTGCCTAGCCTTGGAATCCAGTAACAGAGCTTCCCTTAAGTTATCATGAAGGAAATCAGTCTAGATTATTTAATTTGCTGTATTACTGTTAGTGAGTAAAATACACATACACACATACAGAGTAGTATTTGTTATGAAACCTCAGTGTGTAAAAAATGAGAAAATAACCCCTTTACGATGATTAAAATAAGACCAAAGAATAGTCATATATACCTTTCAAAGGAAATAAACACCTAAACTCCATGGAGTATGGTCATTGGTAACCATGTTTTTTAGAATAAGACAATGGTAATTTTTAAGAAAATTTATTTTGCTTATAAAAGAAGTGGTTCAACTTGATACATAAGAATTATTCACTAGTATTATCCAGAGAAGGAAAGAGCACAAAGGCAGAAAAGCATAGGAGTTGGGACAAAACAGGCTTGTGTTTTCATCCTCTTCTGCTCTTTTTGTTGCTGTTCAGTTGCCAAGTTGTGTCTCACGCTGCACACCATGAACTGTAGCACGTCAGGCTTCCCTGTCCGTCACTATCTCCCTGAGTTTGCGCAAACTCATGTCCACTGAGTCAGTGATGCCATCCAACCACCTTATCCTGTGTCGTTCCCTTCTACTCTTGCCCTCAGTCTTTCCCAGCATCAGGGTCTTTTCCAGTGAATCAGGTGGGCATCAGGTGGGCAAGGAATTGGAGCTTCAGCTTCAGCATCGGTCCTTCCATTGGATATTCAGGGTAGATTTCCTTTAGGTTTGACTGGTTTGATCCAGTGGATGTCGGCAATTTGATCTCTGGTACCCCTGCCTTTTCCAAATCCAGCTTGTACATCTGGAAGATATACTTACTGCTAAAGCCTAGCTTGAAGGATTTTGAGCATTACCTTGCTAGCATGTGAAACGAGTACAATTGTGTGGCAGTCTGAACATTCCTTTGCATTACCCTTTGGGATTGGAATGAGAACTGATCTTTTCCAGTCCTGTGGCCATTGCTGAGTTTTCCAGATTTGCTGGCATATTGAGTGCAGCACTTTCACAGCATCATCTTTTAGGATTTGAAATAGCTCAGCTGGAATTCTATCACCTCCACTAGCTTTGTTTGTAGGAATGCTTCCTAAGGCCCACTTGACTTCACACTCCAGGAAATCTGGCTCTAGGTGAGTGATCACACCATCGTGGTTATCTGGGTCATTAAGAACTTTTTCTGTACAGTTCTGTGTATTCTTGACACCTCTTTTTAATCTCTTCTGCTTCTGTTCGGTCCTTGCTGTTTCTGTCCTTTATTGTGCCCATCTGTGCATTAAATGTTCCCTTGGAATCTCTATTTTCTTGAAGAGATCTCTAGTCTTTCCCATTCTGTTGTTTTTTCTCTATTTATTTGCATTGTTCACTTAAGGCTTTCTTATCTCTCTTTGCTTTTCTCTGGAACTCTGCATTCAGTTTGGTGTATCTTTCCCTGCCTTTTGCTTCTCTTCTTTTCTCAGCTGTTTGTAAGTCCTCCTCAGACAACCATTTTGCCTTCCGGCATTTCTTCTTCTTGGGGATGGATTTGGTCACCACCTCCTGGACAGTGTTATAAACCTCCGTCCATAGTTCTCCAGGCACTCTGTCTACCAGATCTAATCCCTTGAATCTATTTCTCACTTCCACTGTATAATCATAAGGGATTTGATTTAGGTCATACCTGAATGGTCTAGTGGTTTTCCCCACTTTCTTCAATTTAAGTCTGAATTTGGCTATAAGGAGTTCATGATCTGAGCCACAGTTAGCTCCAGGTCTTGTTTTTGTGGACTGTATACAGCTTCTCCATCTTTGGCTACAAAGAATATAATCAATCTGATTTTGGTGTTGACCATCTGGTGATGTCCATATGTAGAGTTGTCTCTTGTGTTGTTGGAAAAGGATGTTTGCTCTGACCAGTATGTTCTCTTGGCGAAACTTTTGTTAGCCTTTGCCCTGCTTCATTTTGTACTCCAAGACCAAACATGCCTGTTACTCCAGGTATCTCTTGACTTCCTACTTTTGCATTCCAGTCCCCTATAATGAAAAGGACATTTTTTGTTGTTGTTGTTAGTTCTTGAAGGTCTTGTAGGTCTTCATAGAATTGTTGAACTTTAGCTTCTTTGGCATTAGTGGTTGGGGCATAGGCTTGAATTACTGTGATGTTCAGTGGTTTGCCTTAGAAACGAACAGAGATCATTCTCCCATTTTTGAGACTGCACCCAAGTACTGCATTTCAGACTCTCTTGTTGACTGTGAGGGCTACTCCATTTTCTTCTAAGGGATTCATGTCCACAGTAGTCAATATAATAATCATCGTTATTAACGTCTCCCATTCCCATTTTAGTTCAGTGATTCCTAAAATGCCAATGTTCACTCTTGCCACTTTCTGTTTGACCACATCCAGTGTACCTTGATTCATGGACCTAACATTCCAGGTTCCTATTCAACACTGTTCTTTACAGCTTCGGACTTTACTTTTACCACCAGACACAGCACAATTGGGTGTCCTTTCCACTTTGGCTCAGCCTCTTCATTCTTTCTGAAGCTGTTTCTCTACTCTTCCCCAGTAGCATACTGGACACCTACAGACTTGGGAGGCTCATCTTTCAGTGTCATATCTTTTTGCCTTTTCCTACTGTTCATGGGGTTCTCAAGGCAAGAATATTGGAGTGGTTTGCCATTCCCGTCTCCAGTGGCCCACGTCTTGTCAGGCCCTGACTAGCAGGCACGTGCCCTTCCACTGTTCCACGTAGCTGGAGGACATGCCCAGTGCCCTGGCTGTCCCACTGCTGGTTCTCGTTGAGTGTGTAAACCTTCACTGGTTGCTGGGCGTGTTGGCCAACATTCCACCCGGGGGCCTGGGCAAAGGCCCTGCTGGAGCTGTTGGCTGGAGCTGACTGATGTTGGAGGAAACCCAGGAGCGCAGGGCTCCCCAGCCTCTCTGCTGCCACTGCTCGTCCTAGGGCCAATCCGCCACCCAGCGGCCTGACTGTTGCCGCTGGCTGCCTCCTACCTACATAGCTGTTATTTAACCATGTCATCGACTCTCTCTGGGCCTCAGCTTCCTCAGGACTTTTTAATGTTTTTGAATATAGCCTGACAGGCTTGTTATTCAGATTAAATAATATACATGTACAAACACTCTCTATACCAAGTGTTACATAAATGTTATATGTATATAATCATTATCTACTTGAAAATGAGCAATGTAAGAAGGGTGTGTGTGTGTGTTTCTGTGGTTAATCCAAGACCATTCAGCCATTCTCTGCTACTCCCTCTTCCAACTCTCCTAAAGGCTGATTTATTAGGTAGTTTAGTTATTATGCAACTGATATGCCGATTGCTATCAGAGCATTTATATCAAAGAGCCATGTACCTACCATATCTGGAATCCTCCAATTTATTCAAATTGAAGAACTTCTTTCCTGGTTGTGCAGGATCCAAAGGCTCAACAAGGTGTGCAAATGGGTTGCTCATGATTCCTGATGACCAGGTGTCCCTGAAAAGGACAGAGAACATTTAATTTCTCCTCTCAAAGCTGGATCTTATTTATTCCAATGAGTATTTGCCCTCTTTAACAATTATGATACACAATGACTTCAAGAAATCACTTATTATCTTTTCAGAGTGGTGGGAAGGTGGGACACGAATATCAGAATGATATTCTTAGCAAAGAAAATGACCTCTGTGAAGCTCCTGTGAAAGCTAGCATTTACCTCTCAAGAGTGTACAATTCCAAACTTCTTTTGTCTTATATCTACAACTTTCCAACATGATTGCACTGATAAGACATGAGGCAGAAGGGAAATGAAGGGTGTCACACGGGAAATTGCCAACACATGAACATCTGAGCTGGATTCATGCTTTGCTTGACAGGAGGTAAGAGGTAGGAGCAGGTGACATTGTAAAACTACATAAAACCTGAACTCTGGGAGAGCAGGCTTGAAAACAGCTGGTTTCTTCTGTAACTGCCTCTGCAGCATTTTAAATAAACTTGTTAGTTAGAAGTCTTGTGGACTCACTTTTACATAATGGTAGCAAGAGTGTGTTCACATCAAGGAACCTTTAAGGTACCTGGTGGATGTATAAAAGGCCAGACTCCCAAGTAAGTCTGGAGAGGACCCTTTACCCCAGCTCTGGGCAGAACTTCTCCTGTATCTTTTTATAAATTGTAAGCGGTGAACAAAAAAGATCTGGCCTGAACCATACAGATAAACAGTGATTCAAATAACTATACGACTTAGAGCAAAACACTCCAGCGTAGGAGCTGGAAGACTTGCTTTCTAGATCTACCGCTTTGGCGAAAATCCTTACCAGTCCACTCTTCAGTCTTAATTACTATATAAGAATAGTAAAATTTCCTTACTTAATCCAAGGTTTTATGAATAAATATGAACTTTTGTCCAACCTATTTTGGGGATGACTGATATGAAATGATCAACATATTACTATAAAATGAAAAAAATGAAAAGATATGTATCTCGACAAACCCATCATAAATTGGAAATACCATAAGCTGAAATGCATTTAATGTACTACGCTACTGAACCTCACAGTTTAGCCAAGCCTACCGCGGATATTCTCAGGACTCTTTAACGCTAGCTTACAGTTGGATAAGATAACCCAACACAGAGTTGAATATCTCACGTAATGTATTGACTACTGTACTGAAAATGGAAAACAGAGTGGCTGTTTGAGTACAGAACGGCTGTGAGGTTGTTCATCCCGGTGATGGCGTGACTGACTGGGAGCTGCGGCTATAGCTACTTGCGATCACAGCAGAGTACAGTACTGCGTAGCACCAGCCCAGGCAAGGATCAAAACTCAAAACTCAAAGTGTGTTTCTACTGAGTGCCTATCGCTTTTGCACCAAAGTGGTAAAAAAAAAAAAAAAAAAAAATTGTAAGCTGAACCATTGTAAACCGAGGACAGTTTGTAGAGAAAACAACTGTTTGTGAGGATGAACAGTGACAGTGGCCCTTGTCTCCAGAGACAGGCCCATGTTTTCATCAAGACACAAAACAGACTGGTTCCTTTAGGGAATGAGTGAGTTAAAGTTGCTCAGTTGTGTCCAACTCTTTGCGACCCCATGGACTGTAGCCTGCCAGGCTTTTCTGTCCACAGGATTCTCCAGACAAGAATACTGGAGTGGGTTGCCATTCCCTTCTCCAGGGGATCTTCCCAACCCAGGGATCAAACCTGGGACTCCTACACTGCACGCAGATTCTTTACTGTCTGAGCCAAGAGGGAAGCCCCTTAAGAGGGACAGAGGCCTCAAAGTCAGGACTGGGAAGATGACTCACATTCATCGAATATCCTTTGGTATTGTTTGCATTTTAAACTGAGGACAAATAAAGTTGTTTGAAAATGAGTTGAAACTTGAGAGCGAGAATGTGTTCATTCACTCTGTCTGAAGTCCAGTGCTGGGCTGTTCTGATGACAGGCAGCTGAGTGAGGAGTAGCCCTGCCTTCCTGGAGTTCCCCGTGCAGGAGGGCCAGGATGGTCTGGGCACCTGTAATGGAGGGAGAATGCAGTGGAAAGGCATGTGTGTGTGAGAGAGAGTGTGTGAGTGTGTGTGTCTGTGTAGAGGTGGAGTGGGTGGGGTGGGGGCGGGGAAACGGATCTGATCAGCACCTTGTTGCCAGGAGTGGCTTCTTTCCCCTGGACACACATTTTTTTTTTTTTTAATCTTTATTGAATTTGTTATAGTATTGCTTCTGTTGTGTATGTCCTGGTTTTTGGGCCTCAAGGCATGTGGGATCTTCGCTCCCCAACCAGGGATCGAACCGGTACTCCCTGCATTGGATGGCAAAGTCTTAACCAGTGGGCCGCCGCCGTGGAAGTCCCATCCCACGTGGTTTTTGCTGGAGCTGCAATTTGGTGGGGGAGACTAAAGGCCAAGGGACTGCCTTCTCTAGGAATTCTGGAGCTGAAACTAAAGAAAGGCCAGCAGGGGACGCTGGGGCATGCTGCAGCTCTATTTACAAAAGCACGCATCCCAGGTCATCTGCAGGAGAATTACCTGGGGATCGTTCTTGTTAAAAATAGACTCCTGAGTCCCAACCCCGCTCCCCAAGCTGCTGAATCAGAAGGGACTGGGGAAGCAGCAGGACCCAATAATCTCCCAGGTGTCTCTAGAAGGTGCCCAGTCTGAGAATCATTGCTGGACGGTGTGGAGGGTCAGGTGAGGAACGCCCACTTAGTTCAGAAGGCGGTGAGGTACCATGGAAGGGAGATGTGTAAGATGGTGAGGGAATGAAACCAAAACACCACCCCAGTTCAGGAAGGGGCTCTGAACAAGGGAAGCAGGCAGCGCCCGGCCAGGCAGCTCAGGCATTGCTTGCCCAGCCAAGGGAGCAGCACCCACTTGGCTCCAGCCACAGGCTGCATGCAGGAATGCCAGCCCAGTGTGGACGGTGTTCAAGCGAGGCTGGCAATCTGGATTTCCACCCAAACTCTCTTGATTTACAAATGTTGGTAACTAAATTTTCCTAAACGACTGAGTGGGCCTGCACCATAATGATCAAACCAAACACGCTCATGGGCGAGCCCTGCCCTGCGTTCTCACTCAGCCTGGCAGATGTTCTGGAGGAATGGTAAGAAACTAAAGAGAAAACTTGGGCCAGGAAACTCTGGAAGTGGTGGGGACCTTTTGCTGAACCAGGCATGGTGGGCAGGTCATACCTTCAAAAATTCTTAAGTAACATTGAATCATTCCTGTTTCTCTGTCAAGCCCTAAAGGGGGTCAGTTTGCCAAAATGTGATGGGCAAACCAGTTGCTAAATTGTACCCATATTTGCCATGATGCGGTGAGGACTCAACATGTCAGTTCGCTTCCCTGAAGCCTACAAATGTGGGCTTCCCAGGTGGCGCTAGCCGTAAAGAACTTACTTGCCAATGCACAAGGCATGAGACGCAAGTTTGATCCCTGGATCAGGAAGATGCCCTGGAGGAGGGCATGGCAACGCACTCCAGTATTCTTGCTTGGAGAATCTCATGGACAGAGGAGCCTGGCAGGCTACAGTCCATGGGGTTGCAAGGAATCAGACATGACCGAAGTGACTCAACACAGCTTACAGATGCCCCCAGCAGAGCTCTGGAAGTCTTACATGATTCTTGCCGTTCCTACCATCCTACAATGCCAGCTGGTATTTCAGGATGCATATATGTCTCCCTGGTGGCTCAGATGGTAAAGAATCTGCCCACAGTGCGGGAGACCTGGGTTTGATCCCTGGGTTGGGAAGATCCCTTGGAGAAGGAAATGGAAACCCACTACAGTATTCTTGCCAGGATAATCCCGTGAACAGAGGAGCCTGGTGGGCCACAGTCCATGGGGTTGCAAAGAGTCAGACATGACTGAGCGGCTTTCACTCATTCAGTCACATGTGGTGACCAGTGTGGCTCTTATAGAAAATATGTTGTGTAACGCACTCTCCATCTGCCTCCTTTTTTCTTAAAAACTACATAATTATCTAGTTTCAGTACATAAATGAAGGAAATCTTGCTTGCAGAAGTTAGGAGACAGACGAACCAATTACTAATTACTAAGTATCAGGATGTACCATTGACTTCATACCATCTTCTATAACCCTGGCCACAACTCTGTAAATTTCAGCCTATCATTACTCTCATTTTACAGCAGAGAATAGTGCAGCTCTGAGACATGGATAGCTCGCCGCAGGGCAAACATCCAGTTAGAGGCAGAGCTAGGCTTTGATCTCTGGCTTTCTCTACCAGCTCCTTGGGGCCACCTCTCTAGGTGTGGCAACTCCTCATCTGAAGGAGGTGCTGGCTGGAGGCCACCAAGCAATCCCTAGTGTTGATAAAAAGCCAAGAGACTTGCGGGCCTGCAAAATTCTCCTATAAGCCTCAGTTTTGAATACTTGAGTTGCCTTTCCTTCTTTCTAGGGCTCAGCCAGCACAGTGGCCTGGGCTGGGCATTGACTGCCACATGTCCCTTGCCACTCTGAGCCCCAGGTCAGTGGAAAGCAAGAGCAGCTGTGTTTTTGCAACCCCAAACTGGTTTTGCTTGGAAGTTGGGCAATGTCTACTCCCCGCCCCCCTCCCCCAACCCCTGCTTTAAACCTGGAGGGTTCTGGAAATCAGAGCCACTCCACAGTTTCACTCACTTTATCATTTGTATTTCATATGACATTATAGGAGTTCCCAGTGCTTCAGGAACCCCAAGAGGGAGCCAAAGTGACCACAGTCCAAGCAGGGTGTGAGGAGAAGGATCTCTGCCTTGGGGACAAGCCAGACCAGAGTAGAATCTAGGTATCAGGGATATATGTAGGTCTGCCTGACCTTCTCCAGAACCCTCAAACCCCATCCCCAAGCCTCGAGTATTATTACTGCAGGATCTGCAGGCCCTAAATTATCCCGAGATCTGTGATTTTGCTAGAAACCCCACCAAATGGCCAGGGAATCCTGTCTACTTCCACATTCAGAGAAACCACAGACCCCATGGTTTCAATTCCTTTCCTATCTGCTCTGCATTGTTCCCTTTCTTCTGTTTTATCTAACCCCCATTCAATACTAATAAAAGAGAGGAATGAACAAACAGGATTGTTTTGGAGAGAGTGGAGTGTTATCCTAGGTTTCTTCTTTTATGGAAAGAGGAAAGGTTACTGTATACATGGAAATATGTTCGGGTTGCTGCCTCTTCTGTTCCACAGAATAAGGTGGTACTGCATGGAGGCAAAGGATAAAAAGAGGAAAAGAAAAGCAGAAAAGAGATTTTTTTTAAAAAGAAAGGAAAGCAGGGGAAATGTTATATTTAAGCAGCGAGTGTGCAGCTCATTCAGCACTTGTCCTTCCTGAATACTTGTGTTGAGGCCAGAACTGCTGACCTTTGCCTCTGAATCAATTGGGACCCAGGGACAGTTCTTGAACAAAAGGAATCCAAGAAGAGACCTTTGTACTATCCCTGAAACCCTTTACTACATCTGTGCAGATTTTGAAAGAAAAGATAATTGTTTGGTAGAGAAATGGGTGTTTCTCAAAGCTAACCCATCCTGAAATACCAGCTGGGTCACTTGGCATGATCCTTACAGGTACATTCTGTGCACGGAGGAGTGGGAGTGGGGTAGGGAGTGCTGGACACCAGAATTTTAAAGTAAATCACTAAAAATACTAAACAGTAGGCATGGGTGGGCAGATCTGAGACATTTACCAAGTGAACTGTGCTCCTTGTAAAAAGCTCAGTGCAGGGATCCTTTCCAGCTGCAGACAGTGTTGCTGCCAACTGATCTTTGGCCTTAGTTTAGGACATGGGCGGGAGACTTGGAGAGGCACCTTCACTCTGTGCACTTGCCACATGGCATTAACCCATCGCCACACCCTGTGTGCTTGTGCTCCGGCGCTCAGTCACGTCCGACCCTTTTGCAACCCCATAGACTGTAGCCCACCAGGCTCCTCTGTCCATGGGAATTCTCCAGGCAAGAATAGTGGAGTGGGTTGCCATGCCCTCCTCCAGGGGATCTTCCCAACCCAGGGATTGAACCCAGGTCTCCCGCATGGCAGGCAGATTCTTTTACCATCTGAGCCATCAGGGAAACCCACCACTCCCTAGGTGAGTAGATGCTGAGGATGTAATGAGATAAATCAGGGAATGTTGAGCCTTCCTTGAAAGAACCTTAGATATCACTAACATTCCCCCAATGAGGAAATAGAGGCCCTAAAAAGAAGGTGATAGCCTGGGGGTCACAGGATTGTAAGTGGCAGAACGAGGAAGAAAATATATCTGATTTTCCTTCCAATTAAAAGTACATTTCCTTGGCAGGGGGTGGAAAAAAAACTTAAAATCCTCCATAAATAGAGTTTAAAAAGTACTACTTAGACATATTACAGTCTTCTGGCACTTTCATGAGTTAGCTTTATAATCATTCACTGAACCTTCTATGATTCAAAATTCCAGAGAACTGACTGACAGCTAAACTTTGGGAAAACAACTTGTGGTTAAGTTTTTAACCATCTGGATGTTCTGGATGACTAGTTTATTCCAAGAGAGGCAGACGAGTAAGGGCAAATCAATCCTATAGATGTAAATATCAGACTCACATACTATTGTGTAAGTAAATAAATAAAAAAAAGAAAGATATAAAGTTAAGGTATACAGATAGTTAACAGGCACATGAAAAGATGTTCAACAGGGCTTCTCATCAGAAAAACGCAACCCAAGACCACAACGTCAGTGGCTTTGCAAATCAAAACCAGTCTCACACTGATAAAAGTGGATATCATGAAAAGAAGACATACAGATGGCCAACAAACACATGAAAAGATGCGCAACATCACTCATTATCAGAGAAATGCAAATCAAAACCACAATGACGTATCATCTCACGCCGGTCAGAAAGGCTGCTATCCAAAAGTCTACAAGCAATAAATGCTGGAGAGGGTGTGGAGAAAAGGGAACCCTCTTACAGTGTTGGTGGGAATGCAAACTAGTACAGCCACTGTGGAGAACAGTGTGGAAATTCCTTAAAAAACTGGAAATAGAACTGCCTTATGACCCAGCAATCCCACTGCTGGGCATACACACTGAGGAAACCAGAATTGAAAGAGACACGTGTACCCCAGTGTTCATCGCAGCACTGTTTATAATAGTCAGGGCATGGAAGCAACCTAGATGTCCATCAGCAGACGAATGGATGAGAAAGCGGTGGTACATACACACAATGGAGTATTACTCAGCCATTAAAAAGAACACATTTGAGTCAGTTCTAATGAGGTGGATGAAACTGGAGCCTATTATACAGAGTGAAGTAAGCCAGAAAGAAAAATACCAATATAGTATACTAAAGCATACATATGGAATTTAGAAAGATGGTAATGACAACCCTGTATGCGAGACAGGCAAGAGACACAGATGTAAAGAACAGTCTTTTGGACTCTGTGAGAGAGGGAGGGTGGGATGATTTGAGAGAATAGCATTGAAACATGTATATTACCATATGTGAAACAGATCGCCAGTCCAGGTCCGGTACATGAGACAGGGTGCTCAGGGCTGGTGCACTGGGATGACCCTGAGGGATGGGATAGGGAGGGAGGTGGGAGTGGGGTTCAGGATGGGGGACACATGTACATCCGTGGCTGATTCATGTCAAGGTATGGCAAAAACCACCACAATATTGTAAAGTAATTAGCCTCCAATTAAAATAAATAAATTAAAATTAAAAAAATACATATAGCATTAAAAAAAAAGACACAATCTCATAATCTTTCAAGACAGATGAATTAATAATATAACTATTTTTCATGAGAAAAAAGAAAAAAGACCACAAATAACAAGTGGTGGCCAGGATGTGGGGAAAAGGGAACCGTCACATGCTGTTGGTAGGAATGTCGATGGATACAGCCACTGTGGAAAGCAGTATGGAGGCTCTCAAAAAAAACGAAAACCAGAACTACAATACGATCCAGCAACTCCACTGCTGGGTATATACCCAAAGGAAACGCAAACACTAATTTGAAAAGATACATGCACCCCAACGTTCAAAGCAGCACTCTTTACAATAACTAAGATTTGGGAGCAACCTAAGTATCCGTCAACAGATGAATGGATAAAGAAAGAAGATGTGAGACATATATACACACATATATAATATATATGTGTAATGGAATACTACTCAACATGAAAAAGAATGAAATTTTGCCATTTGTGCAAACTAGACTTGATGGAAATAAGTCAGACAAATACTATATATTATCACTTACACGTGGAATCGAAAGAATAAAACAAACGAACGTAACAAAACAGAAATAGCACAAAACAGACACAGAGATCAGCAGGGAGGAACAGAGGGCTCAGAAATAAACTCACACGCTGATGGTCAGTTAAGGAGGCAAGAATATACAATGCAGAAAAGACACTCTCTTCAGTAAGTGGTTCTGGGAAAAGTGGATGGCTACGTGGAAAAGAGTTAACATTAGGACATTTTCTAATACTATACACAAAATAAACTCAAAGTAGATTAGAAGCCTAAACGTAAGACCAGAAACCATAAAACTCCTTGAAGAAAACATCGGTGGAACACTCTCTGACTTAAGCCACAGCAATATATTTTTGGACCTGCTCCTAAAGCAAAGGAAACAAAAGCAAAAATAAAAATAAATCACAGGATGTAATTAAATATATAGCTTTTGCACAGCAAAGGAAACCACTGGCAAAATGAAGACAACCTATGGAATGATAGAAAATATTTGCAAATAATATGACCAATAAAGGGTTAGTTAAAATTCAAAATACATAAACAGCTCATACAATTCAATATCAAAAAAAACAAAAAACAAAAAAAACCCACCCAAACAACTCAATTAAAAAATAAGACCTAGAATAACCTATGTGAAATCTTAAAAATTAAACAAATTAGTGAATATTTAAAAAAAACCAAACTCACAGACATAAACAAGCCAGTGGTTAACAGTGGGGAAGAGAGACGGTAAGGAGAGCGAGACGGGGGAGAGGACTTTGAGGAATAAACTACTATGTATAAGATACGCTACAAAGTGGGGAAGAGAGACGGTGAGGAGAGCGAGACGGGGGAGAGGACTTTGAGGTATAAACTGCTATGTATAAGATACGCTACAAAGATGTACTGTACAGCACAGGGACTATAGTCAGCATTTTATAATAACCATAAGGGGAGTATAACCTTTAGAAATTGTGAATCACTATGTTATACACCTGAAACTTAGAAAAAGATCAGAAAAATATTGGTACAGTAAAATAAAATTTTAAAAACAGATATTCATTGTGGAAAGATTAGAATATGCAAGTGAACAAAAAGAAGAAAATAAGTCATCTGTAACACCATGGTGTGGAGTTTCATTTACCATGAATTTTAAATGTATTTGGATTTAAAAAAAAGTGGATTAGACCTCACATTGTTTTGTAAACTGCTTTCCCCCTACTCATCAGTAGACCACAAACATCTTCATGGGGCCATCACGTGATTTTTTTTATATGGTATTTTATATCACTTTTAACTACACCATAAAAATCTCTCCTTCAGACATATAATAATTTATTTAAATTTCTTATTGTTAAAATATGTAGGTGGTGTCCAAGCATTAACATTCAAACATTGCTTGCAATCTTTGTATACACTTCTTTAGATAGGTCCTTAATCCAGTTCCTCAAAATAAACCCTGAGCTTTCAGTTCCTAGAAGTAGGACATCTGGGTGGAAGGATCCGATCGCTCCATTTGGATGCACATCACCAGGCCGCCAGGGAAAGGCTGTACCAATTTTATGACCCTTCTCTGAAGCAGAGAGTAAAAACAGAAGTGCCTAAACCAGGGAACATAATTTGTCTTTATCTTTTCCAAATTGAGAGATTAAAAAGTTAATCTTAGGCATTTGTCTAATGGCTAGTAAAGGTGAGTACTTTTCCATCCTTCTGTTAGACATCTGAATTTCTTCTGTTAGCTCCCTGTCTGCCAGAAAGGTCAAACTGAGTGACGCTGAGATGGCTTCTGGTGACCAAATGTTCTCATATCCGAAGGGATGTTGCTGAGTTATTCCTGTGGATGAGACTCAGCTCTGTAATTCGGGAGAGGCAAGGACTGCCCTTGGCCTCTACCTGATCTTGAGACCTGCAGTCTACAAGATTCCCCTTTACAAGAAGGGAGCCCTGACAATCTGATGCACAACTTGACCCCATGCTCACGTGCACTGTGAACCTTGCTGTTTAGAGCCGCGCAAGTGACCAATTCCTGACATCATGGGCAAAATCTTTACTGGGATCAGTGAACTCTCTACCTGTAACCCAGACCATTTCCAAGCCCAGGCAGCAGTCTTGCTAATGGCTTTTGTGAGGGAGACTGAGTAGCTTATAACTACTCAGGTTATAACTACGAGGTTCTTTAGTTTCTCGTCACTTTCTGCCATAAAGGTGGTGTTATCTGCATATCTGAGGTTATTGATATTTCTCCCAGTAATCTTGATTCCAGCTTGAGCTTCATCCAGCCTGGAATTTCTCAAATATACTCTGCAAAAAAGTTAAATAAGTAGGGTGAAAATATACAGCCTTGACGTACTCCTTTCCCATTTTTTTTTTTTTTTTTCCTTTCCCATTTTGAACCAGTTCATTGTTCCATGTCCCATTCTAACTGTTGCTTCCTGACTTGCATGCAGGTTTTGCAGGAAACAGGTAAGGTGGTCTGGTATTCCCACCTCTTTAAGAATTTTCCACAGTTTGTTGTGATCCACACAGTCAAAGGCTTTAGCATTGTCAATGAAGCAGATGTTTTTCTGGAATTCCCTTGCTTTTTCTATGATCCAATGGATGTTGGCAATTTGATCTCTGGTTTCTCTGCCTTTTCTAAATTCAGTTGTACAAACTAAGTTCTTGGTTCACATACTACTGAAGTCTTGGAGGATTTAAGCATTACCTGCTAGCACGTGAAATGAGTGCAACTGTGCAGTAGTTTGAACATTCTTTGGCATTCTTTGCCCTTTTTCGGGATTGGAATGAAAACTGACCTTTTCCAGTCCTGTGGCCACTGCTGAGTTTTCCAAATTTGCTGGCATATTGAATGCAGCACTTTCACAGCCTCATCTTTCAGGATTTGAAGTAGCTCAACTGGAATTTCATCACTTCCACTAGCTTTATTTGTAATGATGCTTCCTAAGGCCCACTTGACTTCACATTCCAGGATGTCTGGCTCTAGGTGAGTGATCTCA
Source organism: Bos indicus (assembly GCF_029378745.1). Taxonomy (NCBI): domain Eukaryota; kingdom Metazoa; phylum Chordata; class Mammalia; order Artiodactyla; family Bovidae; genus Bos; species Bos indicus. The sequence continues at coordinate 11,499,001 of NC_091767.1, forward strand.
CCATTGTGGTTATCTGCGTCATTAAGACTTGTTTTGTACAATTCTTCTGTGTATTCTTGATACCTCTTCATCTCTTCTACTTCTGTTGGGTCCATACCGTTTCTGCCCTTTATTGAAGGACAGAAGACTGCCTGGCACCACACACCAGCTGATAGTGATGGTATCTGTTTGGCACAGTCAGCTTTGTAGAGATGTTTGCAATAGGTGAATGATTTTAGCTAAATGCCAATGATTGGATAAAGTAAGATTCACCTTTTCAGGTCTCTTTCCAGGCTTTGGAGTATATAATTCTAATTACATTTAGCTGCTTCTGCTGTCAGAGTTGAATCCTCTTAGCTTATTTTGTAATAGAGAGAGAAGCATGGATGTGAACAAATCCTATGACCAACCACAGGATTCCCAGGCACCAGCAGGAAGGAGCAGAGGAAAACTGTAACCCAGGCAGCAGAACTCCTGTCAGTAGTGGGGTGGGGTATCTCTTGTGCCATCCAAACACTTCATTTAGGAAGAGAAGGGAAGTTGGGGACAGACAGGTATACACTGTGTATTTAAAATGGATAACCAACAAGGACCTACTATACAGCACAGGGAACTCTGCTCAATGTTATGTGGCAGTCTGGATGGGAGGGGAGTTGCGGGAAGAATGGATACATGTATATGTATGGTTGAGTCCCTTTGCTGTTCACCCGAAGCTACCACAACACTGTTAATAGGCTGTACCCCAGTACAAAATTAAAAATTAAAAAAAAAAAAAAAAAAAAACCTATAGGTGGGGAGAAAGGGTTGGGGGTGGGGTGGAGACTGTGCATATAAGTTCCCTGGAAAGTTGGTATAGTTTGAAAGGCTTTCAGGTGATTCACTGAGAACCTCTGTGCTATGGTCTAAAGTACAGACAACACGCCCTCTGAATTATTTATTGAGCACATCCAAGACACACAGAGTGGATTTTTAAAATCTGTGCAAACATCAGAAAAAGGTTTATTCTGTAGTTCATATGGTTTATTCACCTTGCTTCTCACACTTTCCTAAATATACCCTTCCTGATTTTTCCTAGCTTCCAATCCAAAGTAACATAACATCACTGCATCTCTTAGAGTTTACTTCAGTTCACTCTCAAGATTAGCTGTGCTTCATTTTCTTCTGTTTAAAGAGAAATTAATTGCTCCCGCTCCCAAACTGACTGCTGTGTATCTAAACATCATGCTACTTATAAACAGCTTTTTGTCAAAAGTGAGATTCCAAGGATGTCTATGTAAATATAAACAAGATTGAGGTCAGAAGCATTCAGGCCAGCAAACCACCATGGCTAGTCGACTTGGTTCTTTTACAAACGAGAGAGCTAGAAATGTTAGTTTTTTTTGCTTTATTTGATGCAGATGCATCTGGGAAGCTGGAAGAGCTAAACATCTCTGAATATTCCCAGCATGTGTGTGTTAGTCACTCAGTTGTGTCCGACTCTTAGCGACCCCGTGAACAGTAGCCAGCTAGGCTCCTCTGTCCATGCGACACCGTGAACAGTAGCCAGCTAGGCTCCTCTGTCCATGGAATTCTCTAGGCAAGACTACTGGAGTGGGTTGCCATTCCCTTCTCCATGGGATCTTCTTAACCCAAGGACTGAACCCAGGTCTCCTGTATTGCAGGCAGATTCTTCACTGTCTGAGCCACCAAGGAAGCCCAATTTTCAGAGACCAAATCACTTTTTTGATCTTCCTAGCTGTTCATAAAAGTACTGGGGGAAAAAAACACGAAAAATAATACAAAAATCTCTTAAATGTGATACTTGCAACCAAAAGAATTTTAAAGGAGAAGTCATAAGTGCAATTATCTATTTTGGGAGAGAATGGAAAAAAAAAAAAAGGTAGTGCTGTTGTATGAAAAATGGGGCAAGAAAGGATGGTCATGTCCTAGGTCTCAAGTGGCCAAGTGAGGGCCCTTGGCGTTATGCAGGAAAGAATTCAAGGTGAGCCACAGTAAAGTGAAAATGGGTTTATTTAGAGAGACACAGTGTGGGCAGTCTCAGAAGGTGAGAGGTGGCCCTAGGGCATGGGGTCCTCTTGGAAAGTTAGACCAGACCCCGGGTGTAGGGGTGGTTAGTTTCTATGGGCTGGGGAATTTCACTGGATACTGGATGAGGAGGAGGAATATTCTATCTTGGTGAGGGGGTGGGGATTTCCAGGAATTGGGGCAATTCCCGCTTTTTGACTTTTTATGGTTGGCCCTATAACTCTCATGGCACCTGTGAGACATTTAGCCTATGCTAATGTATTACAGGGCTTCCCTGGTGGCTCAGATGGTAAAGAATCTGCCTGCAATGCAGGAGACCTGCATTCAATTCCTGGGTCAGGAAGACTCCTGGCGAAGGGAATGGCAACCCACTCCGGTATTCTTACTGGCAAATTCCATGGACAGAGGAGCCTGGCGGGCTACAGTCCATGGGATCTCAAAGAGTCAGACACGACAGCATTAACATGTTACAGTGAGCATACAATGAGGCTCCAGGTCTGTGGGAAATAGAATCTCCTGCCATCTTGAACCTAGTGGTTTCTACCCAGCTCTGTCATATCCTCAGGATGTTATTCTTTCAGAGGTTGCACCCTGTCCTCTTCCCTCCTGTCTCAGTGCAGAAGGAGGATCTTGGAGAAGGAATGGCTTTATAACAATATTAGCAAATCCATCAGCACATTTTTCTTGGGCACTAATTAATGCAAGGTGCACTTTACAAAAATTAATGAGACTCTGCCTTCAGAAAGCTTTGCAGTCACACAATAACTTGTCACTCTGGGTTACAATTCTAGCTTATCACAAATTAACTTATCACAACTTAACTTATTATAATTTTAACTAACTCTTTTGTCTTATCCTGGACCACTGGCCAGAGCGCTCCAAATATATTCCTAGTTTTTTAAAGAGCTGTAACAGTTTTTGAAGGATTTAGTTTCATTCAATGGAGAAGAAAATGGCAACCCACTCCAGTACTCTTGCCTGGAGAATCCCAGGAACAGAGGAGCCTGGTGGGCTGCCGTCTATGGGGTTGCACAGAGTCGGACATGACTGATGCAACTTAGCAGCAGCAGCAGTTTCATTCGAAATAAGCCACAGAACCTTTCTGGGCCTCAGTTTCCCAGTCTGTAACACAGGGTTACTTGATGATCTAAAAAGTCCCTTCTGAGTGAAAAAAATTCTGTAATTCATTCATCTATTTGTTCAATATACCTTTACATTAACCATGTAATATGTTTTAGGCACTCAGGAACAAAATTGACAAAGCTCCCTCATGGTGCTTCATTTCAGTAGGGGGAGACTAAACAAATAAATACAGAAACAGAACGTCAGACTGTGACCAGTTCCATGGATAAAGCAGGACACGGCAGTAGGGCATGTTCTGTGAAGCGTTATCAGGAGATCAAAGAAGACCTCACTGACATGGAGCCACTTGAGAAAAACTGTGGAGGAAGTGAGGGGAATCTGGAGGAGGGGTCAGATCACGTGTGAAGGCCCTGACGTGGGGTCTGAGGGAAGGCAGAAGTGGGTGAGCGAGGGCAGAAAAGGGGAAGACTGAGGTGGGGTGTAGCAGAGCCTGTCACTGTAGGAACTTGGACTAAGGGACAACCACAAAGCACGCTCCTAACTTTACACGTGGTTTAAACTCTACATTTCCAACACCAGAATTTAGGTTTGGTAAGATATTAACTCATAATATGAAAACATCTGATTGTCATTTAAGAAGTAGCTACTTCCTGAAATCTAACCTTTCCGTTCTCCAAACTTCATTAAGTCACGTTGGAAGTTTTCAGGATGTATCATAGAAGTGATCATGACTCACTCAGCAGATGTGCACAGCCACAGCCAAAGGCAGTGGTCAGAATCTGTGTGGACCAGCACCCTGTGACCACGGCACTGTCTGATCAAGCCCCCCTAGCCTCTTTGAGGCTCAGTGCCCAAGAGGGCACAACATCATATGCAATTCCCAACACAGAAAGCTTGCCTGACACATCTTTTAAGCTCATTTTAAATTAACTACAGTAGCACAAACATAGTTATTTTTATTTTCTGGTATCACTATGAGCTAATATAGATAGGTTCACAAGAAAGTCTTGGTGAACTTCACGTTTATTATTCTGGGGATGCACTGAGAAAGGCAAGTCACTGTGGGGTCATGGAACATTTGTCCAGAGAATACAGAAAGAAGCAGGGCAGAGAGGGTCTTCCTTGGTGGTCCAATGGCTGACTCTGTGCCCCCAGTGCAGGGGGCTCCAGTTCGATCCCTGGTCAGGGGACTAGATTACAGGTTGCAACTAAGACCTGGTTCAGCCAAATAAATAAATAAATAACTTTTCAAAAAGGAAGCAGCAGCAGCAGCAAGGGCAGGACCCACCAGAACCAGGCATCCTAACTAGCCCACTCTGGACCTCATCCTCTTCTCTTTGAGGCCAGTCCTCTTTAAGGCTGCCCTTCTTAAACTGCGGTTCCCTCCCCTGCAGCAACCCACCATCACCAGTACGGTTTCCAAAACGAGACCTGCAGAGACCCCAGCCAAGCCCTGATGTATCTGAGTCCCAAGGGCAAGGGAAGCGACGTGAGTCCCTCGAGCTCCTACCTCATTTAGTAGTTCCTTGGTAATGAACTTCCCTAACTCAAATTTTAGAAATTAGAAAGAGTGTCACCACAAAAGGTGGTGGCAAGTGTCAGGCTGCCAGAGGTCACTCTGGGCAGCATTTCTCTCCATGAATTCACCGAGGTTCTGAGGTGATCTGCCCCCACCCACTTCAGCACTGCTGGGATCCAACAGTGATGACTCATGCTGGTCAAGTTCGCAGAAGTTTGAGCTATAAACCCACATTTCTTGGTTTTCCAGAAGAAAGGCAGCTGCAGGGAGGACCTGATGCTACTGTTTTCTTTCCCCACAGTCAGGTGGTTAGGAGCGGGAAAGCAGCTGCCAGATCGCAGGCGTGCTGAAAGGGAACTCAAAGTCAAGTGCATCCGCCCTTAAGCCCAGCTCTTGAGCAATAATGCTCTAATCCCATCTCAGTGGCCCACAGGGCCACGTAGCATCCACATGCAATGGCCACTTCACTGAGTCAAAGATGGGACAAGTATTAGAGCAGCATTTGACGACGATGCACCTGGTTTCTGAGCTGCTGGTTTGTCCAAGAAAAGGCACTATTGCAGATTCAGTTTTACATTCGACCCTGAAAGACACTGATTTGACATTGATGGGATAAAGACATAAGCGCTCCCCCCGCTTCCCCGCCATCTTCAGTTACACATAGACTGGTCAGGAGGCTATGACACGATCAAGCAGTCCATCCTGCAGCAGTGGTGGATGCAGGCCGATAAAGGGAATTCTACGGGGGATTCCCTGGCGGTTCAGTGGTTAGGGCTCCACACTTCCACTATAGTGGGCATGGGTTCAATCCTTGGTCAGGGAACTAAGATCCCACATGTCTCACGATGCTGCCAAAAACAAACAGACAAAAGAAGCATCTAAGGAGAGCACCTGATCCAGTATGGGACGGGGTCAGGAAGGCCTCTGGGGACAGGTGACACCATGCAGGAGACTTGGAGAACTACACTGAGGGAGGGAGTCAGGGAAAAAATGTTCTGGGCAGAGAAGACAGCACATGTGAAGGTATGGAAGTGAGACCCTATGGATGTCACAGAGCTGTTCCACGAGTCTGAAGGAAATGTTCATGATGGCGGGGCTCAGAGGAGAGGGGAGGGGTGGGGCCCGTATCACGAGGGACCTCGAAGAAAGGCACAGAAAAACTTGAAGGCAGGCACGTTAAAAGAGTCTTAGCTGAAATCTTCAAGACCTGATTGGATATTATACATTACTCTGGTAGAGGTGGCTTCCCAGGTGGCGCTCATGATAAAGAACCCACCTTCCAATGCAGGAGACATAAAGAGATGCGGGTTGGATCCCTGGGTAGGGGAAATCCCCTGGAGGAGGGTATGGCAACCCACTCCAGTATTCTCGCCTGGAAAACCCCATGGACAGAGGAGCCCGGTGGGCTACAGTCCATAGGTTGCAGAGTAGGACACGACTGAAGCGACTTAGCACGCACACACGCTGGGTGAGGTAGGAGCTGACTTGGGGGAAGGATGCTAGATTGGCGTCAGGGAGGCAGGTTATGGTGCTGTTGCAGTCATCAAGTCAGAAGTGGAGGGCAGGGCAACAGATCCCAGGGACAGCTAAGAAAGGAGAACGGGCTGAGGGTGGGGGAGGAAGAGAGAGATCTAGCATGGCTCCGTGTGCCCCATCTGGGCAAACTGGCAGAGCTAATGACCGTGATACACCTGGGTACTGGTTTCAGACGGTGAGTTTGCCTTGAAGAGGAACGGCAGGCAACAGCATACATGGGCCTGGAGCTCAGGAGGTCTGGGCTAAGAGAAGTGTGGACAGGCACCCTGCTCTGAGTGCTACCTCACTCTATAGCACTGCAGCCAGCTGACCTGAGCCGAGCCCCGGTGGAGTGCCCGACACTTTATCCACAGCGTCTAATATAGTCCCTCAACAACTGTGACGTAGGGATCACCACCCAACTGTACAGATGAGAAGACTGAGGATCACAGACGATAAGTATTGATAACTTGTCAACACCCCATGGCTGGAAGGTGGCAAGTTTGTGTTTTGTTTTAGTTGCTCAGTTGTGTCTGACTCTGCAACCCCAGAGTCTATAGCCTGCCAGGTGCCTCTGTCCATGGGATTTTCCAGGCAAGAATACTGGAGTGGGTTGCCCTTCCCTTCTCCAGAGGATCTTCCCAACCCAGGGATCAAACTCGTGTCCCCTGCATTGGCAGGCAGGCTCTTTACCACTGAGCCACCAATGGCCAACTCCCTTGCCCTACGCATTTCCAAACAAGCAGAGAATCTTATAGTTATTCCTCATCCAAAAACCTACATTACCAAATAGATTAAAAAAGTTAAATCTCACTTTAAAACAATCTTCCAACTCTAAAGTACATATGTGAGGACTAGATAATTTGGATATTTTGAGGTAGTCGTGTCTGACTTTGTGACCCCATGGACTGTAGCCCACCAGGCTCCTCTGTCCATGGGATTCTCCAAGCAAGAATACTGGAGTGGGTTGCCATTCCCTTCTCCAGGGCATCTTCCTGACTCAAGAATCAAACCATGGTCTCTTGCATCGCAGGCAGATTCCTTACCATCTGAGCTACAAGGGAAGCCAATAGAGTAGTGAGGACTAGATAGTTTTCCTCTAATTGCCCCTAAAATACTCTTGATTTCAGTATAAATTTGTATAGATGTACATTTCAGTATAGATGATTACATACAGTAATCATACCTATAGATGAAATTACATATAGTATATGTAATTTCAGTATACATGGGTTCTGAAGTATGGGTTGATGTCAAAAATCCATTATCAGGCATCACCAGCCTTAAAATGTAACTGATTCCTTATCTGAGCAGATAAGGTTTTATGAAACATAACAATTCTTATTGTTTTGGCTCTGCCACAAGGCTTGTGAGATCTTAATTCCCTGACCGGGGATAGGATCCGTGCTTCTTGCAGTGGAAGCTCAGAGTCCTAACCACTGGACTGCTGGGGAAGTCCCAGCATAACATAGCAAGTGCTGGTCTTGATGCCACCACTATTACAGAACTGTCCTGAGTATGTCCGTGTAGTTATCACATGTAACCAACTGTCCACAATGATTCGTTCACATCTCTTCACAACCCAAAGTTCAAACCTGGCAAGTCTGCAGGAGAACTCTTTCTTAGGCCGACACGCCTCCTTCATGAGCCAAGCCACAATGTGTACTTTGCTTTGTAAGTCTACAGTCGTGATCATGAAAGGATGATGAGGTTCAAGAATAATGAAATGCTCCATCCGTGTCAGTTTGAGCAACAGCCCAGGCAATTCACACAGTTCAAAGTTGGGTTTCCCCAAAGTTTTGAAGTCACAAAAACAGAATGAGAGAGAACCCCACTAGCACTCATACAGAGCAGCCTTGCCAATTCATCAGAAAGCAGATCAACTTGTGCAACAAAGACTAAAGCCAAACCCAAGGCATTTGGAAAGTGATTGGTTCAGAGAGTGTGCTATCACTTTGGTAGTTTTATGCATCAGGGTATACACACTGACTTCAAGAATCTGGTCTGGCTCCCAAATCCATGTCATGTTTAGATAGTTTCCTGGCTTTGCACGTTCCCCATAGCCAATCCCAGAGAAGGGGGCGACAGAGGATGAGATGGTTGGATGGCACCACTGACTCAATGGACTTGAGTTTGAGCAAGCTCTGGGAGACAGCGAAGGACAGGGAAGCCAGGCATGCCGCAGTTCATGGGGTCAAAAAGAGTCAGACACGACTTAGCAACTAAACATCCTGACTTCAACAACCTGGTCTGGCTCCCCAGTACACGTCCTGTTTAGAGAGTTTGTCTTTGCATGTTCCCAATATTCAATCCCAAAGCCTTTGGTTTCTAATCTACTCTTAAAATCAGACTCTGCCACTTTCTGTCATAGACAAGATTAACTCTAGCTGTCTAAACCTCAGTTTACTTTTTGCAGATTTAAGGTAACATTACCTGACTGCACTGCTCTGCCCAGCTCACAAGGGCCACTGTGATTATTAAGGGAGGAACTAGATGAAAAGATGATGAATACTGGAAATGACTCTACACCCAGGAGCTACCAGTATTCATGACATTGATTGATATCAACTTAGTTCATGGGGCGTGTGGACCCTACATGTAGTCTATTTCTTTTACTGAAGATTTAAGCCTACATCTTACAACACGATAGATATTCTAAAAGAGAGTCACTCTTTCCTTTTGAGGAAAAAAAGCACTCCAGAATCAGAGAGGTCTTCCAGATACATGTGAAAAAATGACAACAGATCAGAAAGATAATTTCCTCAAAAAAAGCTGGCTTTTTTATGTCGGCTCAAATTGGAGATTCTTTTTGTTGCAGTTCTTTTAAAAATTATGCAGATAAATAATTTTATGCGCATAAAATTATTATGTGGATAAAACATAAAAATGTAGATAAAACGTTTGTGGTCCTAGACAATACGGGAAAAATTTCCCTAGAAATGATGCATTTCTCTTGTAATCAAAAATGTTCTCCAGTGAACTTGAGTTAAAGTAATTTAGCATCTATTTCTTGAGCATCTTCTTTGCACAAAGCATTGCTTCCCTGGTAGCTCAGTTGGTAAAGAATCCACCTGCAATGCAGGAGACCCCAGTTCTATTTCTGGGTCAGGAAGATCCCCAGGAGAAGGGATAGGCTACCCACTCCAGTATTCTTGCCTGGAGAATCCCCATAGACAAAGGAGCCTGGCAGGCTACAGTCCACGGGGTCACAAACAGTCAGACACGACCAAGCAACTAAGCAACTAAGCACAAGCAGCATAGGAGAAAGGGAGAAAGGAAAACCTTGCTTTAATTGAATATGACAAAGATGATGATCTGACTAAGGAGACTGAAATAAGCTTGCTGTTTGCAAAGGGTCATAAGAGAGGCCAGAGGAAAGAGACAGCTATGACTAGGGGAGTTGAGAAAGCCTTAAGAGAGCAGAACGGGGAGACAGGAAGAAGAAAGGCCAAGAGGCAAGCAAATGCAGAGGCGGAGAAGTGGGACCACATAGCAAGTGTGTGAAGTCCACTCCAGGGGTTCAGTCATGCTGACTGCAGGGCACAAGACTTTAAGATTTTGCTACAGCAGTCAGTACATGCTTGATACTAAAAAGACACAACAAAAATATTCCTTTCATTAGTTTATACAGTTGAACATAAAGATGCTAACTCTTAGAAGAGGGGAAAAGAGTGAGTTCCAGGAAAAGTCTAGGTGAAATAAGATTGGCCAAGTGCTAATGTTCATAACTGTTGAAGCTGGGGATTTATACTCTCCATTTCTTTGTATGTCTAAAGTTTTAGCCATTAAAAATGGCTAAAAAAAATTAATGAAGGCCAGTGAGTCTGGGAAGATGGTCAGCTGATGGCTTCTCGGGTGATGGTGCAAATCCAGTAAGAACTTTCTAACCTCTGGGTCACTTGGAAGGAGCGGGCAGGGCTGAGATTGGAGCTGATCTTACAGGGGGAAGTAGACACCGCACAATGTGACTGAGGGCTGTTTTTATTTCCCCCTGAGTCGCTTTCCACACACTTCTTTCTCCACTTCCCACTGGGAGGAAGGGAGTAGCAAGGGTCTGCTACTAGCCAGGTTGCATGGTCCACCTAAGAAAAACGAAGGCAATTATGTTGTCCTCCTTACATAAGTAACTGTAGGGGTTATTTCTGGTCATATCAAGTTTAATACTTGTTTAGTGGTTGCTAGCAACCATTAATCGGAGAAGGCAATGGCATCCCACTCCAGTGTTCTTGCCTGGAGAATCCCAGGGCCTGGGGAGCCTGGTGGGCTGCCGTCTATGGGGTTGCACAGAGTTGGACATGACTGAAGCTACTTAGCAGCAGCAGCAGCAGCAACTATTAATCGGAGAAGGCAATGGCAACCCACTCCAGTGTTCTTGCCTGGAGAATCCCAGGGACTGGGGAGCCTGGTTGGCTGCCGTCTATGGGGTCGCACAGAGTCGGACACAACTGAAGCAACTTAAGCAGCAGCAGCAGCAGCACCAACTATTAATAAGCAAAGTGAAGATAAATAAAAATCTACTGTACTCCACCACCAAGAGAAAGCCACTTGGCATGTGGGCATATCCTTTGCCCCAGTTGGTACATGGGCACATCAGAACGTACACGAACATGCTTTCTCTTCTCATAGCTGTAGGATCAAGGAGAAACAGTCTTGGGTATTACATTTTTCAGTTTTAAAACTGTACTTCATGACATTTCATGAAATAGCATTTTACAACAGCAGTTTAAGGGGGGTATGATGATCCACTGAAGAACAGTCTGATCTGGTGGCTTCTAACCTTACACCAAACTATACTGTTCAAGAATGTTTTGATCTCAGAGGGCTCTCTCTCAGTATCATTTTGACTTTGTATATACTAGTATCACAGATACTAGTTTGGAAATGTGATGTAATAAAGTAATTTGTTTTCTTGGGAGAGAGGGAGTAGTGGTAACATTCTTATCAGAGAAATAATCCTATCTTCCTTGAAAAAGTGTATGTTGTTGGGATTTCAGTTTTTGTTTTCAGGTTGTAAAAGCAATACAGGAATGCTGCTAAACAGGCGGTCATATGGTATCACAACGAGTAACAAGGAGAAGGTTCCTGCCTTTTTTTCTGACTCCATTGCCCAGAACTGACTGTTAATGGTTTGGGATGTCTGTCTTCCAAACATTTATAAGGCCATGGTGTGTATATGTGTGTCCAGTTGCTAAGTCGTGTCTGATTCTTTGCAACCCCGTGGACTGTACCCTGCCAGGCTCCTCTGTCCGTGGGATTTTCCAGGCAAGAATACTGGCGTGGGTTGACATTTCCTTCTCCAGGGGATCTTCCCGACCCAGCGATCGAACCCCATCTCCTATATTGGCAGGCAGATTCTTTACCGCTGAGCCACAATGGTGCTCTTATAAGGCTATATATGTACCTAATTTCTATCTGGAATTTGTGCTGACAGAGCAAGAAGCCAAGGAAGAAATCCAGTGAGGGGCCCCCACCTACCACACAGCAGCCTCCAGGACACTGGGGTCTGGCAGAGGCTGAGGAAGGGCCACCCACAGGGACAAACACCCCCCCGCCCCCAAAAGTGGAAAGGGAAAGAGCACCAAGACTGGGAAATCATTTTCCAATAAACGCAAGGTTGCACAACCACACACAGAAGCGATCATGGAGGAAAGGGAGGCAACAACATGCCTCCCTGTTCTCTTCGAAATCACTTCTGACCCACTTGGAAGCTCTTGAACAAACTCCTCCACACTTGGCACCGGCTCCCTATGGGCATGTCTCTGAACCCATGGGTCCTGTGTGCCATATCCCCGCTACAATCTGAAGGCATACACAGGCCACCTCTGCAGGCACAGAAATAACCCAAGGCATCTGAGAGCCTTGCCAGTTTTCAGGAGGCGTGCAGGGCTCATTATCTTTTACGTGGGGACACAGTACTTGGGTTTCCAGAGTGAGGTCAGCTTGGTTGCAGCTACCAGAGGTTAACCATCCTTCCTTGGGGTGATGCGTGTTCCCATTCAGAGGAAGGATCACAAACAAGAAGCGGGATCAATGACTTGAGCCCCTGACTCATTTCCTACTCCAGTGGTTCTCAACGTGTGGTGCAGGGGACTCTAGGGATTCGCAAAGTCAAAACCACTTTCTTAATACCAAGATGCTATTTGATGCTTTTACCCACACACGTTCAGGAGTACACAGTGGAGTTTTCCAGAGGCGATATGACATGTGATACTGCAACAGACAGTGCAGAAGCAAGATATAAGAACCCTAGCTGCTACTTATTAAAACTGATATGAAAGAGATTTGCAAAAATATAATACAATGACATTCTTCTTCTATTTTGAAAGGTATGGTTATTTTCATAAACACATATCAACATATAATGCATGCATGTCTGTGTGCTCAGTCATAGCAGACGCTTTGCTACCCCCATGGACTGGAGCCCATCAGGCTCCTAAGTCCATGGGATTCTCCAGGCAAGGATACTGGAGTGGGTTGCCATTTTCATATCCAGGGGATATTCCCAACCCAGGGATTGAACCCACATCTCTTACGTCTCCTGCACTGGCAGGTGGATTCTTTACCACTATATTTAAATGAGATACTAAATATATTGAAAATTCTGTTTTAGTTATATATGATAAATATTGAGACACATAACCCACATAAAAGCTCCTTAATATACTAATTTTTAAGAGTGTATACGGGAGTTTGAGAACTGCTGAGAGGCTGTTTCCGACTCTCTGCCCCCATCCCCGCAACACACACACACACACACACACACACACACACACACTCACTCACTCACTCTCTCACTCCTCCCTGAGTCTGTGAATCTTTAGGATGGACTCTGTCCCCACTGCTGAGAGACTGTTTCCGACTCTCTGCCCCCATCCCCGCAACACACACAGACACACACATTCACTCCTCCCTGGGTCTGTGAATCTTTAGGATGGACTCTCCCCACCCCTTCCACCGAGGGTCTCTTTCCCCCCTCACTCCATTTCCTTACCATCTGGTGTGGACTCCCCGATCTGTCGGAACCCCAGTAGGAAATGTCCCTACCTCGCCATCCCCAGATCGACGAGAACTCCCCGGCGAGGGCCGCACACCCTCCTTGGGGGTAGGACTCCCCGGTTCAGTGTGCCGGGACAAGTGGCAGCGTGGATTCTCCTGGCGGCCCCCTCAACCTCGCCGACTCCCGGGTGAGGCCCGCACAAGCTCGGCGCGGACTCTCCCGGCGGCCGGCACAGCCCGGGCGAAGGAGGCCGAGGAGAGCCATTTCCAGTCCCGCCCCCGTCCTCGGCGCGGCACCGGCTGGGAACAGGGCGGAGGGGTCAGTCCCCAGGAACTAGTCCCGATTCTCCCGGCTGCCTTCCCGCTCCCCCAGATCTCCCCTGGGCGGCCCGGCGCGCTGCAGCCCGGCTCGGGGAGGCGGCTCGGGGTTCCGCCGACCCGGATTCCCCTGCCAGGGCAGGGCGGCCGGCGCTCGGGCCCGGGGACCCGGGTTGGGCCGCGTCGTACTCACCGCGGAGTGCACGGAGGACTCCGACTGGCGCGGGGAACCAGGCTGGGGGCGCTCTCTGCGGCTGAGTCCAGCTGCTGGCGCCGCTCCGCCCCCTGTCGCCGCGGGGCCGCCAGCCGAGGGGCGGGGCCGGGCCGGGGCCTGAGGGAGGGGCGGGGGCGGGGCCGGGGCCGGGGCGGGGCCTGCAGGCGGGGCGGGGTCTGCGGGCGGGGAGACCTCGCTGGGAGGGAGCCGGGTAGCTGGGGGTCAGCGGCCGGAAGGCGCCTCGGGACGGGCTCCTCCCATGATGGCCCAGGCCGGGGACACGCTCACTCTTGGGCGTGGAGTGTGACTTCCCAGCTCGCAGGGAGGGAGCTGAAGGCGCATGTTAGAGATGCAGCTTTTAAAAATGATTTGACCATCAGTGGAGGCTTCCCTGTCCGACACCCCGGTACGTGGTCACCTCCCCCTCTCCCCTTTGCCCCCAATCCGCCCCCACCTTAGCGCCTGGCAGAGCGAGCCGAGTGACTGCCAGGACTTCAAAGTTTCCATGGTTATGGAGTGCAAAGTTTCAGTGTTTAATTTTTTTTTTTTAATGTCTAACAACACTTCCTAATGCAGGCTGTTCACCTGTCAGAAGTCAGAGAAATGACTGAGTTGACTCAGCAGGCCTTGGTCACTGCACCTAGTTTCTATAGGTTGGTTGGAGTCGCGCCTGCTCAGGCAAATTTGACTTATTAGATCTTTCTAGAGAAAAGGTGAGGTTTTTGCCCAACTTATATGAAGAGTTATTGTACTTTTCCATCTTGAGTATATGGATATACGGCTTATAGAAGGAATAAGTAGTGACTATCACCATAGGGGCCAACCTGTGTAACGTAGCATTTTCAGCTTCCCCGGTGAGGCTAGTGATAAGGAACCTGCCTGCCATTGCAGGAGACATAAGAAAAACAGGTTCATAACCCTGGGTCGGGAAGATCCCCTGGAGAAGGAGGAAATGACAACCCACTCCAGTATTCTTGCCTGGAGAATCCCATGGACAGAGGAGCCTGGTGGGCTACAGTCCATGGGATTGCAAAGAGTCCGACACTGCTGAGCAACTAACACTGCTACTACTATATTCAAGTTTGAAGAAGGACATATTTATTGTGTAGTAAACATTGCTTCCCAGGTGGCTCAGTGGTAAAGAATCCACCTGCCAATGCAGATGGAGGCGTGGGTTGAATGCCTGGGTCAAGAATATCCCCTGGAGGAGGAAATGCCAAACTATTCCGGTATTCTTGGCTGGAGAATCCCTATGGACAAAGCAGCCTGGTGGTCGCAAAGAATTGGACATGACTGAGTAACTGAGCACACACACATAACAAGCATTATATTTTTACTATATGGGAGAAGACTTTCTTCCTACCCACTTTCTAAACTGTTTCCATTCACATCCATTGAACAAACTTCCCTTGAGTGGACTGGGGTCCCCTTAGAGAGTATGTAGGGAAGGCTGAGGGGTAGGGAGAAAAGACATCCAGCTAAATTTTGATTCTTAACCAAGGCAGCCCTTCACAAAGCAAAATTTCTTAATGTTCAATGATAACATACATGGAATAGGAGGACTGGTCATCGTTGACAGGGAATAATTCAATCAGAACTATAAAAGGAATTGAGATTTATTAGTAAACGCTCTGGCCAAAACTGTGAAGGAGACAGTTCTCACATCGCCCTACTCTTGTGCGCTTGGGCCTGTCGCCAGGAACGTGTGGATCGCAAAACCCAGTGACCTCTCTTCTGTTCTTGCCTTGCTGACTGCTCTGTGGTATTTGATACTGGTAATAGGTCTTGCCTTGAAATTTAACCTCCTTTTGGCTTTAGAGGCTTCTCCTCTCATGATTCACCTCTTCTTAATTTGGCCCCTCTTTCTTAGGCTCTTTCAGTACACCCTTTCTCTTCTCACTTTACATGTAACTCCACACACTGATGAAGTCTTCATCATCTATTTTCTCTCTACTCAGACTTCCAGCTAAAGTCTGCTCTGTCTCCATCATTGACCTTAACCTTCTTCAGATCTCCACACTCTTTGACAGCAGCTATTTGTGGAGCATTAGCACTTGAGTCAGAGAAGGCAATGGCACCCTACTCCAGTACTCTTGCCTGGAAAATGCCCTGGACGGAGGAGCCTGGTGGGCTGCAGTCCATGGGGTCACACAGAGTCGGACACGACTGAAGCAACTTAGCAGCAGCAGCAGCAGCAGCAGCACTTGAGTATTCCCAAGGCCCTTGCCATACTTCACATCTAAAGTGGCAGTTCAGTGTCTTCTCTTGCCATCTGTCTGTCCCCTCCCACTCATCCAGTTTCTTCCTCATCCTGAATCCCACATCCTGGATATTTTATCGTATATTGAGAAAGCTAAACATTTACGGGGGTTCAAACCACATCACTATACTCATACAAAGTTCACCGGATATATATTTCTGTCATGATACAGAAGATTCTGCCAGTGGCCCAGAGGAGTGTGTAGACTTGAAGGGCCTTCAGAGAGGAAGCCATCCAGGTGTGGTCACTGCCCAGGCACTGTGGATCTGCTCCAGGGGCAAGTGGCAGAAGGGCCTTTAGTGAGGTAACAGCCTTACCTGACAGAAGCTTCTGCTACTGTAAAGGGAATCCTAAGGCTTTGTTTGGAGACCTGTTAAGCTGTGAGGAATGCCTCATTGTACTTCACAGTGACTTTAGTTACGTGTGTAAACTGGACCATCCTAAAAACTAGACACCACCTTTGCATCTTGCTTTGTAGTTCATAATGCATTTTCATACATATTATCTAATCGAAAGGAAGTGGTATAAGAGAAAGGCAGTCTACGGATTTCCCTAGTGGTCCCGTGGTTAAGACTGTGTTTCCACCACAGGGAGCAAGGGTTCGAGTCCTCACTGGGAACTAAGATCCTGAATGCTGTGCGGGATTGCCAAAGACAGAGAAAGGCATGTTCCTGCACTGCACTCTTAGGGAGACTGAGTGTGAGGGTCTCACCACCCTTTGAGTGCTACCAATGGCATTTCCCAGACTGTGTTAGAATCACCAGAGGAAACATTAAAAATACAGCCTCCTGCATCCCCACTTTGTAGAATTAGGTGAGGAGTGGGATCTGAGCTCAGAGTCAGAGCACTCTGTATACTGCAGAAGATCCTGCTCCAGCAGGTCCACAGATCGGCCCCAGGGAGCTGCTACCTGAAGACACATCCTCCATGAAGGTGGGACCACGTCACTATGCTCATCACCCCTAACAGGAAGCCTGGCACATAGATACTCAGTCTGCTTACTGCCCTCTGCTCTGTGCTCTACGTTGGCCTGCATATTCTTCCGTGTTCTCTAGCATAGCAGAGGGGGAGATATCTGTATGGCAATGAATGAAGTATAAGGTGGTCCCTCCTAAATTCCTGGGCTTCTCTGTGCTCAGATAGTAAAGAATCTGCCTGCGAAGCAGGAGACCCTGGGTTGATACCTGGGTCAGGAAGATCCCCTTGAGAAGGGAATGGCCACTTACTCTAGTATTCTTACCTGGAGAATTCCATGGGGTTACAAAGAGTTGGGCACAATGACTCAAGAATGCCTAAGTTCATCACTGAACGTGTGTCTTCCTCATACCAGAGAAAGTTTGAAATAAATGTTTTCTGTTCCTGTTTTTTAAAAAATGCTACATTCATAACAGGAAAAGGCAGTTCTTGGGCTCATCTTGGCCCCCCACAAGGGCATTGCCATGCCCTTCCACACCTGTCAATGTCTTAATTTTTGTGCTCTCTTTCTTACCACCTAAGTGCCCGAATTCTTGAGCTGCTTTGCTAGGGAACCAGGATTCCCTGGCCATCTGCTTTTCAATTAAGCGCTGTTCCCCTAAATGAAGTTAATAATAAAAGCCAAATGTGATTAAATGTCCCATTGACTCCACAACAGCTCTTTGAGCTGGAGGCATTGTTATCATTTTGCAGCTGAGGAAACTGGGATTCAGAGTGACTGTATGATTCAGGTCACATAACTTATAAATGGTGATGTTAGGGTTTGATGAAAGGCTGGTCTTATTCTGGAGCTTGTGCTTGATACTCTGTGCAACCAAATATACTTGTTTGCTCAGAGAAGGCAATGGCACCCCACTCTAGTACTCTTGCCTGGAAAATCCCATGGGCGGAGGAGCCTGGTAGGCTGCAGTCCATGGGGTCTCGAAGAGTTGGACACGACTGAAGCGACTGAGCAGCAGCAGCAGCAACAGGACTTTGCTGGTGATCCAGTAGTTGAGAATCTGCCTGCCAGTGCAGGGGCTATGGGTTTGATCTCTGGTCTGGGAAGATCCCACGTGCTGCAGGACAGCTGGGCCCAGGCGCCTCAGCTACTGAAGTCCATGCTGTAGCGCCCAGGCTGTGCAAAAGAGAAGCCACCGCAATGAGACACCCGTGCATTGTCACTAGAGAGTAACCTCTGCTCGCCACAATTAGAGAAAACCCTCACGCAGCAACGAAGACCCCGCACAGCCAATAAACGAATTTTAAAAGTATATAATCATTTACATGAAATCATTGGACACTCTGAGGTTATAAGTTACTAGTTCTTTACAGACAAGAAGAGGAGCTTAAATGTTCTAGGAGCGAACTTTGGTCTGTTCCTATATGGTCTAAAATTCCTTACTCATTTATTTTTAGGCCTGTGTCTCCCTGTTTGACAGTCTGGAGTTCCTTGCTACAGCTCTGTAATTTAGGTGCACACAGGTAAAGATGCTCTCCGTCCTGGGGATGGAGGTGTTAGAAATCATATCACAGTCATATTACTGTTCTGAGTCCGCTGCTACTGACTTATTTAATATTTTTTTTCTGGATAATGATCTGTAATAAGTCTTTCATTGCTAAACATATTGTTATTGTTGTTCAGTTGCTCAGTTTTGTCTGATTTTTTGTGACCCCATGGACTGCAGCACCCCAGGCTTCCCGGTCCTTCACTATCTCTCAGAGTTTGCTCAAACTCATGTCCATTGAGTCAGTGATGCCATCCAACCATCTCACCTTCTGTTGTCTCCTTCTCCTCCTGCCTTCAATCTCTTCTAGCATCAGGGTCTGTTCCAGTGAGTCAGTTCTTAGCATCAGGTGGCCAAAGTATTGGAGCTTCAGCTTCAGCATCAGTCCTTCCAATGAATATTCAGGACTGATTTCTTTTAGGATTTACTGGTTTGATCTCCTTGCAGTCCAAGGGATTCTGAAGAGTCTTCTCCAACACCACAGTTCAAAAGCATCAATGATTCGGTGCTCAGCCTTCTTTATGGTCCAACTCTCACATCCACACATGACTACTGGAACAATCATAGCTTTGACTATATGGATATTTGTCGGCAAAGTGATGCCTCTGCTTTCTAATATGCTGTCTAGGTTTGTCATAGCTTTTCTTCCAAGGAGCAGGTGCCTTTTAATTTCACGGCTGAACATATACTTGATATTTATGTTTTACCTACTTGTAAATGCTCATGAGGTCCAGAAGAGATTCTTGCATTCAGGGACTGTGGCAGGTAGAGAGGCAATCTCTGTTCTCTTCCCAGCAGTCCTGCAAAAGAATATAAAATCTGAGAGGAAATGGAAATTACAGCTCTAAGGACTTAAAAGGAAGAAGCTTGGAAAGGCAGTTTCCCAGTACAATATCGCCACCTGCCGGATACAGTCTCTAAGTACACCCATTTTAAAAGGGGGAGTAGCAATGGCACCCCACTCCAGTACTCTTGCCTGGAGGGTCCCATGGGCGGAGGAGCCTGGTAGGCTACAGTCCATGAGGTCGCGAAGAGTCGGACACGACTGAGCGACTTCACTTTTCACTTTCATGCACTGGAGAAGGAAATGGCAACCCACTCCAGCGTTCTTGCCTGGAAAATCCCAGGGACAGGGGAGCCTGGTGGGCTGCCATCTATGGGGTCGCACAGAGTCAGACACGACTGAAGCGACTTAGCAGCAGCAGCAGAAACAGCAGCAGCAATTGATGTGTTGCCAAGTGCTGGTTGAAGATGAATGCCTGGTCCTTACATAAAGGGCGTAGGCCTCTGCAACCTGATGTCCCCATTCCTGGGTGAGCTAGCTCAGATTTGACAACCAATAAGGAAAAAGTCAGGGGGTTCCCTAGTAGCTCGTCAGTACAGAATCTGTCTGTAATGAAGGAGATGTGGGTTTGATTCCTGGGTCAGGGAGATTCCTTGGACGAGGAAATGGCTACCCACTCCAGTATTCTTGCCTAGGAAATCCCATGGACAGAGGAGCCTGTTGGGCTACGGTCCGTGGGGGTCGCAAAAGAGTTGGATATGACTTAGCGATTTAACAACAACAAGGAAAAAGTCCAGTCTACTTGTTAAATGGAGATTGTATGGCCTGGCCCTAGCAGCATCTTAGTTTATTTGAAAAAATGGCAACTATTGCTGATAGCTTACGGTGAACGGTGCCGCTGAATTCGTGGTCTCTGAAGGAGAAGATTTAACTCCAGGACCAAAGACAGTCTCAGTCACTCAATGCTTTGTGTAGATGTTATTTAAAGTGAAAATGACAGAAAAAGTTTCTGACGTAGACATCAGAAGGGGGCTGGCAAGTACCTGCCTCACTAGTTTAAGCAGGGTCTTATGCACTTCTCAGACTTCCCTCGTGGTTCAGACGGTAAAGCGTCTGTCTACAATGCGGAAGACCTGGGTTCGATCCCTGGGTCCGGAAGAACCGCTGGAGAAGGAAATGGCAATCCACTCCTGTACTCTTGCCTGGAAAATCCCATGGATGGAGGAGTGTGGTAGGCTACAAGTCCATGGGGTCACAAAGAGTTGGACATGACTGAGCGATCCACCTCTCCCATAACATTCATCCAAAGCCCAGAAATTAAAAAAAAAAAAAAAAAGGCATGTCCCTGAACAAGAGATATTGCTGCTTACAAGGCCTTCTTGTTTAAGGCAAAAGAATGCGAAAAAGAATGTTTACCTCCTCCTTAAAGGGCCTTAGGCTTGGACTCCTTATCAGCCTGCCTAAGTTAACTCTCTCATTGTTTTCGAGACACTTTATTCTCCATTGTACCACCTGAAATAAATCCATCAGTTTATTGGGGCCCTTTGTTCACAGAGGCTCATCTTAATGCCTGGTTCACTGATGGTTTGGCTAAGTTGCATCCTGTTAGTGCCCACTGGCCTGCTTCCGATGGTCAGTGGCTGCTCAATATATGCCCTCTTGAAAACTGGTGTGGTTGTCCACTCAGTGGGCAGAACTCTAGGCCATTCTCATAACTCTGGCCAATACTCCTTTTGATGAAAGAAATTTTTTTTTTTTAAACTGGTCCTTGGGATTTTGCCAACCATTTAGCCGACTGGCCTACTCTCTGGCCCGCCACTTGGAGTATGCATAGATTAAACAACTCTGGCATCTCTGGTGGGAACACTTTAGGCCCAAAATGTGTGAGGGTGGGGACAGTTCATGATATTGTTGTCCCGCAGATCCACCACTACCACTGAGTCAAATAACAGCTGCAGCTGACATTCTGTGGACGTGGCTGGCCCTGCATTCCTCTGCCTGATGACAGATGCTCGCTGTCATCAGTAGCAGCTCTCCACATGGACCCCCGTTTACGCAGGTACAGCCTTGTTACATCGTGACTGTTAGAAATTCACGTGCTTTTCTGATCCTTGAGAGGTCTTCGGTTATGCCGTGTATGGAAAAGGAGTCTACAACCCGTATAACACTGCCCATATGATGTAACCAACACTAAAGCTGATCCAAATCAAGTTTATGGAGAAGGAAATGATAACCCACTCCAGCATTCTTGCCTGGAGAACCCCATGGACGAGGAGCCTGGTGGGCTACAGTCCACAGGGTCGCAAGAGTCGGACATGACTTAGCGACTAAACCACCAAATCAAGTTTAATGAAAAACTTGATTGGAATTACCTGTGGCCATTTGGGTTATATGTTTGCATGTGGCTGGAAATGGCTCATAGGATATTTCTCCATTGAGATTTGATTTTTTTTTTGCTTACCTATTGCCTTCTGTAATTGTTGGCAATGACCCCAGAGATCTGAAGGTTAGTGTAAACTCTCATGGCTTATAGTGGATATTAGACAGCCTTACACTAGGCTGCATCCTGACTGAAATAAAATCCCTTGGTCTCCCCGAGGACAGTTGCCTGGGTCCCGGAAAGCATATTTAAGTCAATACTGCAGGTTAATTTTATCTTGCCTTTGGAGCCCTATTGACAGAAGCCTTGATTAAATGCAGTATGAGAACATCTGAACTGATTTAGTTCTAGCTGCTGTTGGTTAGATTAATAAGAGTGGTCAACAGTGTGGCATACTTCTGTGATTTTTGCCAGAAGTCAAGACATGGAGGAACAGCAGGTGGATTGCTGGGGAAGGCAATCTTCCGTGGCCCCTGCACATTTTTGCTGGGTATGCCAAGGACACAAGGTCCTGACTGCTGTTTACACATGCCATTCCTTAGGGTGGTGTTTACAGAGAACAGAGATTGTTAGAATTATATATAAAGTCAGGCATGTGCCTCAAAATTACTAGGTGAGGAGAGGAATTGAGTGAGACTATAGATGAAACAGTGTTGTCTAAGAATTTATGATCGTTGAGTCTGGATCATGGGTGCATGTGAGTTCAAAGTGCAGACTTTGCTATCACTATGCGTGCGTGCATGCCTGCGTGCAGTCTCTTTAGTCATGTCCACCTCTTTACGACCCTATGGACCGTAGCCTGCCAGGCTCCTCTGTGCATGGGATTCTCCAGGCAAGAGTACTGGTGTGGTCCCATGGGAGGTGGAACAGCCCAAGTTCCATGTCATTCTTGTGAATTTCCAAGCTCATTGCTCCTCCTCTGCAGCACAAACCTACTGTATGTATTACATCCTTCTGGGGTCCTCCATGTCACTCACTCCCATGGGACCCAAGGCAAGGACTTGATCCTCATGCCGCTTGCTGTGCCTTGAGTAACCAAGTTTTTCTATGACCCAGGAGCCTCCTGCCCCCTGCCAGTATTCATAAACTAGTAATAGTCTCTTATTCGCTTGGAAGTATGATATAATCCCAAACTCTCATGGGTATCTGTGTTTTGGGGGAGGGCAAAGGATGTTATGATGTTTACTTGAAGTCACCAGGCACAAAGTTAGTTGTGTAACTTTGTTTTTACATTGAGGAAAAGAATTCAGTTCATTAAACTTGTCCTGAAGCTGCACCAAACTGCAGAGCTTGATATTTAGCACTTTTTAATTCAGCCACTTTTTAAGTTTTATTTAAAAACTTTAAAATAATGAAAGGTCTCGGCCATTTACAAAAGTAGAGAGACTAGAATTGTGAGCACCGATATAGATATCCCTCAGCTTCAGCAATTTTCAACTTATAGCTAATCTGATTACTTCTGTATCTGCCTCCCATCCCTGATAACTTGAAAGCGTATTTATGAAATCATATCACTTCATTTTTAATATATTTTAATTTAAAATGATTGACTGGAATTCGCTTTGTTTTGTAGTATCTGTATTCTTTGAATTTCCAAGAACTGTTTTGTGAACATA
The DNA here is from genome assembly GCF_029378745.1 of Bos indicus. Classification (NCBI taxonomy): domain Eukaryota; kingdom Metazoa; phylum Chordata; class Mammalia; order Artiodactyla; family Bovidae; genus Bos; species Bos indicus. Next base: position 11,522,152 of record NC_091767.1, read on the forward strand.
AGATATATAGGACCACTAATAATAATTAATGGAAAACCATCACAATTCTCCTTCTCCCTGATCTCTGAAATATTTTACAGGAACCCAAACTGTACATAGTGGTAAATGTATGTTGCTGTTTAATCGCTAAGTTGTGTCAGACCACTGTGACTCCATGGACTGTAGCTCACCAGGATCCTCTTTCTTTGGGATTTCCCAGGCAAGAATACTGGAGTGGGTTGCCGTTTTCTTCTCCAGGGGATCTTCCTGACCCAGGGATCGAACCCATGTTTCCTGCATTGGCAGGTGGATTCTTTACCACAGAGCCACCAGGGAAGCCCAGTAAATGTATAGGCTTGAGTTTTTTGGTTATTTTAAACATATAAAAAAGGATATATAACTTTATAATGAACTTCCATGTGCCTGTAAACAAAGAGAACTCCTTGAACAAAGAGTGTCACCTTGACGCTGCTGCTGCTGCTGCTAACTCACTTCAGTCGTGTCCGACTCTGTGCGACCCCATAGATGGCAGCCCACCAGGCTCTCCCCGTCCCTGGGATTCTCCAGGCAAGAACACTGGAGTGGGTTGCCATTTCCTTCTCCAATGCATGAAAATGAAAAGTGAAAGTGAAGTCGCTCAGTCATCTCCGACTCTTCGCGACCCCATGGACTGTAGCAAAGGGTTAAATAGAAAATCCCTGCAGTCTCCCACCAAGAGCACACAGGAGGAGAATTCTGGGTGGAGAAAGAATGGCGGGGGGCGGGGGTGGGGTGGGGGAGGAGGGGAAGCCTTCTTTGTTTTGCATATTGTGCAGCTAGATGGTTAAGATGCATGTCTAAGGAAGAATTTTAACTACCCCAGGTTCTTGCATCTTTCCATTCATAGAAAAACGCTAAAGTCATTAACTTGAGAGATCTGTGTTTTTTTGTGTGCGATTATCAGTAATCTTTTACTAAGATAGATGCTTCACTACCTGCATTTTTCTGCAAAGATTCATACAAAAACAAGCTCCTTCCCCACTTCCTCAGAGCAGTTCCTCAGGGCTGAAAGGCTGTCTCCTGGGTTGTTGTCCTCAGTAAGGTCCCCCAAATAAAACTGAAACTCACTGCTTTTACGTCATTTTTTTTTCAGTTGACATAGCCATGACCCAGACTCAAGTCTTTAGACAATATTGTTTCTTCTCTGTCCTCACTCAATTCTTCCTCACACCTGATAGTTATGAAGCAAATACCTGACTTTATACAATTTCATGTATTATATATTTTGTTTTAACCACAGTATCCTCATATAACAAAGTTAAAAATAATTTCAGAATATCATAAAATATCTCATCTGTGTTCAAAGTTCCTGTCTTATAAAAATTTTAAAACAATTTGCTTGTTTAAATCAGGCTCATTGTATTTTCTCTGCTAATTCACAGGTTTACATGCTATTTTTTGATTTGTTGAAGTAATAATTGTGTTCTACCACCTGTATTTTGCTGATTGCATCTCTATGATGTCATTAATATGTTTGTCCTCTGAAATAGATGGGTTTCCCTGATAGTTCAGCGGGTGAAGAATCTGCCTGCAATGCTGGAGACCCTGGTTCGATTCCTAGGATGGGAAGATCCTCTGGAGAAGGGATAGGCTACCCACTCCAGTATTCTTGGGCTTCCCTGGTGGCTCAGGTGGTAAACAATCCATCTGTGATGCAGGAGACCTGGGTTCGATCCCTGGGTTGGGAAGATCTCCTGGAGAAGGGAAAGGCTACCCACTCCAGTATTCTGGCCAGGAGAGTTCCATGGACTGTATAGTCCATAGAGGTTGCATCTCTATGAGATCATTAATATATTTGTCCCCTGCAATAGATACATGTATATTGAAGTGTGATTAGATTATGGTTCCCATGTTTTACACAAGAATACTTCATCATCTATGTAATCATCTTATTACACAAGAATACTTCATAGATGATGTGCGTGTGTGAGTGCTTGCTCAGTCATGTCCGACTCTTTGTGACTGCATGGACTGTAGCCCACTAGGCTCCTCTGTCCATGGAATTTCCTAGGCAAGAATACTGGAGTGGGTTGCCATTTCCTTTTCCAGGGGCTCTCCCCAACCCAGGGGCCTCTTGAGTCTCCTGCGTTGGCAGGCTGTTTCTTTAGCAGCTGAGCCACCAGATGACATTGTGTACTTGGAGAAGGAAATGGCAACCCATTCTAGTGTTCTTGCCTGGAGAATCCCAAGGACAGGGGAGCCTGGTGGGTTGCCATCTATGGGGTCGCGCAGAGTTGGACACGACTGAAGCGATTTAGTAGCATCAGCAGCATACACTATCTGATTGTCTCATTTTATGTGTGAATGTGAGCAGGCATTGATGATCAATGCCTAGACTTATTAATCTTTATAAGTTGCAAATGAAGATATTATAATAGAGTCAAGTTGACTTCTGAGTTCTTTTGACATAACCCAGTTGTCCTTCATAGTGTCCTTGCTTTCTGGTGCAACAAGAGCTTCCTTACTTGCTTTGTGTAATACATTTTCTGTTCCAGACCTGGAACCTGCCAGCTCTCAAAGGAGTCCTGGCTCCATTTAGTGGGAACTGGTATTTAAAGATATAATCTGGGCACTAGGGGTCCTCATACCTGAATGGTCTAGCGGTTTTCCCTGGTTTCTTCAATTTAAGTCTGAATTTGGCAATAAGGAGATCATGATCTGAGCCACAGTCAGCCCCCAGTCTTGTTTTTGCTAAATATAAAGCTTCTCCATCTTTGGCTGCAAAGAATATAATCAATTTGATTTCAGTGTTGACCATCTGGTGATGTCCATGTGTAGAGTCATCTCTTGTGTTGTTGAAGAGGGTGTTTGCTATGACCAGTGCGTTCTCTTGGCAAAACTCTGTTAGCCTTTGCCCTGCTTCATTCCATATTCCAAGGTCAAATTTGCCTGTTACTCCAGGTATTTGTTGACTTCCTACTTTTGCATTCCAGTCCCCTATAATGAAAAGGACATCATTTTGGGTGTTAGTTCTAGAAGGCCTTGTAGGTCTTCATAGAACCATTCAACTTCAGCTTCTTCAGCATTACTGGTCAGAGCATAGACTTGGATTACTGTGATATTGAATGGTTTGCCTTGGAAACAAACAGAGATCATTCTGTCGTTTTTGAGATTGCATCCAAGTACTGCATTTTGGACTCTTTTGTTGCTATGATGGCTACTCCATTTCTTCTAAGGGATTCTTGCCCACAGTAGTAGATATAATGGTCATCTGAGTTAAATTCACCCATTCCAGTCCATTTTAGTTCACTGATTCCTAAAATGTCAGCATTCACTCTTGCCATCTCCTGTTTGACCACTTCCAATTTGCCTTGATTCATGGACCTAACATTCCAGGTTCCTACACAATATTGCTCTTTACAGCATCGGACTTTACTTCCATCACCAGTCACATCCACAACTGGGTGTTGTTTTTGCTTTGGCTCCATCCCTTCGTTCTTTCTGGAGTTACTTCTCCACTGATCTCCAGTAACATATTGGGCACCTACCGACCTGAGGAGTTCATCTTTCAGTGTCCTATCTTTTTGCCTTTTCATACTGTTCATGGAGTTCTCAAGGCAAGAATACTGAAGTGGTTTGGCATTCCCTTCTCCAGCGAACCATGTTTTGTCAGAACTCTCCACCATGACCTGTTTGTCTTAGGTGGCCCTACACAGACTGGTTCATAGTTTCATTGAGTTAGACAAGGCTGTGGTCCATGTGATCAGATTGGTTAGTTTTCTGTGATTGTGGTTTTCAGTCTGTCTGTCCTCTGATGGAGAAGGGTAGGAGGCTTATGGCAGCTTCCTGATGGAAGAGACTGACTGAGGGGGAAACTGGATCTTGTTCTGATGGGCGGGGCCATGCTCAGTAAATCTTTAATCTAATTTCCTATTGATGAGTGGGGCTGTGTTCCCTCTCTGTTATTTATCTGGGGCCAAACTATGGTGGAGGTAATGAAGACAATGGCGACCTCCTTCAAAAGGTCCATGAACGCACTGCTACACTCAGTGCCCCTGACCCTGTAGCAGGCCACTGCTGACCCACACCTCTGCTGGAGACTCCTGGACACTCACGGGCAAGTCTGGGTCAGTCTCTTGTGGGGTCACTGCTCCTTTCTCCTGGGTCCTGGTGTACACAAGGTTCTGTTTGTGCCCTCCAAGCGTCTATTTCCCCGGTCCTGTGTAAGTTCTGGCAGCTCTGTTGTGGGGTTAATGGCAACCTCCTCCAAGACGGCTTATGCCATACACAAGTGTGCTGCGCCGAGCCCCTGCCCCTGCAGCAGGCCACTGCTGACCTGTACCTCCACAGAGACACTCAAACACAGTTGTGTCTTAGTCTCTGTGGGGTCTTTGGGTCCTGGTGTGCACAGGGTTTGTCTGAGCCCTCTGAGTGTCGCTGGCAGGTATGGGGTTTGAGTCTAAACGTGATTTTGCCCCTCCTACCATCTTGCTGGGGCTTCTACTTTGCCCTTGGACATGGAGGATCTCCTCAAAGTTGCTCCAGCACCGTGCAGCCCCCGCTCCAGACTAGGAGCTGACTGTGGCTCAGATCATGAACTCCTTATTGCCAAATTCAGTCTTAAATTGAAGAAAGTAGGGAAAACCACTAGATCATTCAGATATGACCTAAATTAAATCCCTTAATGATTATACGGTGGAAGTAACAAATAGATTCAAGGGATTAGATCTGATAGACAGAGTGCTTGAAGAACTATGAGGAAGTTCATGACATTGTTCAAGAGGCAGGGATCAAGACCATCCCAAAGAAAAAGAAATGCAAAAAGGCAAAATGGTTGTCTGAGGAGGCCTTACAAATAGCTGTGAAAAGAAGAGAAGCTAAAGGCAAAGGAGAAAAGGAAAGATATACCCATTTGAATGCAGAGTTATAAAGAATAGCAAGGAGAGATTAAAAAAAGCCTTTCTCAATGATCAATGCAAAGAAATAGAGGAAAATAATAGAATAGGAAAGACTAGAGATCTCTTCAAGAAAATGAGAAATACCAAAGGAACATTTCATGCAAAGATGGGCACCATAAAGGACAGAAATGGTATGGAACTACAGAAGCAGAAGATACTAAGAAGAGGTGGCAAGAATACACAGAACTATACAGAAAAGATCTTCATGACCCAGATAATTACAATGGTATGATCACTCACCTAGAGCCAGACATCCTGGAATGTGAAGTCAAGTGGGCCTTAGAAAGCATCACTATGAACAAAGCTAGTGGAGGTGATGAAATTCCAGTTGAGCTGTTCCAGGTCCTGAAAGATGATGCTGTGAAAGTGCTGCACTCAATATGCCAGCAAATTTGGAAAACTCAGCAGTGGCCACAGGATTGGAAGAGGTCAGTTTTCATTCCAATCCCAAAGAAAGGCAATGCCAAAGAATGCTCAAACTACTGCACAATTGTACCCATCTCACACACTAGCAAAGTATTGCTCAAAATTCTCCAAGCCAAGCTTCAACAGTTACGTGAACCGTGAACTTCCAGATGTTCAAGCTGGATTTGGAAAAGACAGAGGAACTAGAGATCAGATTGTCAACATCTGTTGGATCATATAAAAAGCAAGAGAGTTCCAGAAAAAAATCTACTTCGTTTAATTGAATATGCCAAAGCCTTTGACTGTGTGGATCACAACAAACTGTGGAAAATTCTGAAAGAGATAGGAATACCAGATCACCTGACCTGCCTCTTGAGAAATCTGTATGGAGGTCAGGAAGCAACAGTTAGAACTGGACATGGAAAAACAGACTGGTTCCAAAAAGGGAAAGGAATATGTCAAGGCTGTATATTGTCACCCTGCTTATTTAACTTATATGCAGGGTCAGATCAGATCAGTCGCTCAGTCGTGTCCGACTCTTTGCGACCCCATGAATCACAGCATGCCAGGCCTCCCTATCCATCACCAACTCCTGGAGTCCACTCAGACTCACGTCCATCGAGTCACTGATGCCATCCAGCCATCTCATCCTCTGTCATTCCCTTCTCCTCCTGCCCCCAATCCCTCCCAGCATCAGAGTCCTTTCCAATGAGTCAACTCTTCACATGAGGTGGTGAAAGTACTGGATTTCAGCATTAGCATCATTCCTTCCAAAGAAATCCCAGGGCTGATCTCCTTCAGAATGGACTGGTTGGATCTCCTTGCAGTCCAAGAGACTCTCAAGAGTCTTCTCCAACACCACAGTTCAAAAGCATCAATTCTTCGGCGCTCAGCCTTCTTCACAGTCCAACTCTCACATCCATACATGACCACAGGAAAAACCATAGCCTTGACTAGACCGACCTTTGTTGGCAAAGTAATGTCTCTGCTTTTGAATATGCTATTTAGGTTGGTCATAACTTTCCTTCCAAGGAGTAAGCGTCTTTTAATTTCATGGCTGCAGTCACCATCTGCAGTGATTTTGGAGCGCCCAAAAATAAAGTCTGACACTGTTTCCACTGTTTCCCCATCTATTTCCCATGAAGTGATGGGACCAGATGCCATGATCTACAGTTTCTGAATGTTGAGCTTTAAGCCAACTTTTTCACTCTCCACTTTCACTTTCATCAAGAGGCTTTTGAGTTCCTCTTCACTTTCTGCCATAAGGGTGGTGTCATCTGCATATCTGAGGTTATTGATATTTCTCCTGGCAATCTTGATTCCAGCTTGTGCTTTTTCCAGCCCAGCGTTTCTCATGATGTACTCTGCATATAAGTTAAATAAGCAGGGTGGCAATATACAGCCTTGACGTACTCCTTTTCCTATTTGGAACCAGTCTATGTTCCATGTCCAGTTCTAACTGTTGCTTCCTGACCTGCATATTGGTTTCTCAAGAGGCAGGTCAGGTGGTCTGGTATTCCCATCTCTTTCAGAATTTTCCACAGTTTATTGTGATCCATACAGTCAAAGGCTTTGGCATAGTCAATAAAGCAGAAATAGATGTTTTTCTGGAACTCTCTTGCTTTTTCCATGATACAGCGGATGTTGGCAATTTGATCTCTGGTTCTTCTGCCTTTTCTAAAACCAACTTGAACATCTGGAAGTTCACGTACTGCTGAAGCCTGGCTTGGAGAATTTTGAGCATTACTTTAGTAGCGTGTGAGATGAGTGCAATTGTGCGGGAGTTTGAGCATTCTTTGGCATTGCCTTTCTTTGGGATTGGAATGCAAACTGACTTTTTCCAGTCCTGTGGCCACTGCTGTGTTTTCTAAATTTGCTGGCATATTGAGTGCAGCACTTTCACAGCATCATCTTTCAGGATTTGAAATAAGTCAACTGGAATTCCATCACCTCCACTAGCTTTGTTTGTAGTGATGCTTTCTAAGGCCCTCTTGACTTCACATTCCAGGGTATCTGGCTCTAACACATTCCAGGATGTCTGGCTCTAGGTGAGTGATCACACCATCAGGATTATCTGGGTCATGAAGCTCTTTTTGTACAGTTCTTCTGTGTATTCTTGCCACCTCCTCTTAATATCTTCTTCTTCTGTTAGGTCCATACCATTTCTGTCCTTTATGGTGCCCATCTTTGCATGAAATGTTCCCTTGAAATCTCTAATTTTCATGAAGAGATCTCTAGTCTTTCCCATTCTGTTGTTTTCCTCTATTTCTTTGCATTGATCTCTGAGGAAGGCTTTCTTATCTCTCCTTGCTAGTCTTTGGAACTCTGCATTCAGATGATTATATCTTTCCTTTTCTCCTTTGCTTTTTGCTTCTCTTCTTTTCACAGCTATTTGTAAGGCCTTCTCAGACAGCCATTTTGCTTTTGCATTTTGTTTCCATGGAGATGGTCTTGATCCCTGTCTCCTGTACAATGTCATGAACCTCATTCCATAGTTCATCAGGCACTCTATCAGATCTAGTCCCTTAGATCTATTTCTCACTTCCACTGTATAATCATAAGGGATTTGATTTTGGTCATATATGAATGGATGAGCCACAGTCAGCTCCCGATCTTGTTTTTGCTCACTGTATAGAGCTTCTCCATCTTTGGCTGCAAAGAGTATAATCAGTCTGATTTCGGTGTTGACCATCTGGCGTGTTATGTTAATTGAGTGGCTTTGGGAAAGCACCCAAGGATGGGACCTGATAGCCAGAGGTGCAAACCTGTGATTAGGGTTGGAATGTTCAGTCCAACCCCTTGACCTTTAGGGAGGGGAGAGGGGCTGGAGATTTAGTAAGTCATAGCGAAATATTTAATCAATCCTTTGTCTGTAATAAAACCTCCATAAAACCCCAAAAGGGCAGGATATAAAGAGCCTCCAGGTTGGTGGACACATGGAGGTTTGGGAAGACTGGTGTGCCTGGAGAGAGCATAGAGGCTCTGTGCCCTTTCCCCTTACCATGCCCTGTGTCTTTCTTCCATCTGGTTATTCTTGAATTATATCCTTTTGTAAAAAACTGGTGATCTAGTAAGTAAAATGTTCCTCTGAGTTCTGTGAGTCATTCTAGCAAGTAATTGAATTGGGAGATTGTTGGATCCTCCCATCTATTGTCATTTGGTCAGAAGCACAGATGATAACCCATACTTGTGAAAGTGAAAAAGTGAAAGTCATTCAGTTGTGTCCGACCACCTGGACTGTAGCCCTGCCAGGGTTCTCTGTCCATGGGGATTCTCCAGGCAGGAATACTGGAGTGCGTTGCCATTCCCTCCTCCAGGGGTATCTTCCTAACCCGGGGGTCAAACCCCAATCTCCCTCATAGCAGGCAGATTCTTTACCCTCTGAGCCACCAGGGGAGTGGGTTGTGACTGGTGTTCAAAGTTGGGGGTGTTAGGGGCAGGGACAGTCTTGTAGGATAGAGCCCTTAACCCATGGGACCTGATGCTGTGTCCAGGGACTGGCAGCATGCTGTTGATTTGTAAGGTGCCTAGCTGGTGTTGAAGAATTGCTTGTTGGTGTGGGGACCCCATTCCACATATACACCCTCAAGATGGAATTGTTCACTGGAACCTCTTAAAGTCAAATCTATAAAACCCGGTATATCCAGAGAAGTCTAGGTTCTGTCCCTGTCTTCTTCAGCCTATTCTTTCTACCTCCAATGGGTATCCTGGTTTTGTTTGTTTGTTTGTTTGTTTATCCATCCACTTAATTTAACAAAAGTATGTGACTTTAGTCACACTAATTAGTCACACTAATATGTGACTGTTTTCTTATTCTTTCCTTTCTTAGACAAATAACAGAAATCTACACACATTTTATCCCTCTTGCTTTTATTTTTTTGCCTAACCATATATCATGGAGATCACTCCATAGCGGTAATAGTGCCTTTTCCCATTAATTTTTATGACTTTATAATATCCTGTTATGTGTATGTATCATTGGTAGACATTTTTGTCTCCAGTCTTTGCTAAGATAAATAGTCTTTCAAAGAAAGACCATATATTTTTTACATAGAGTACTAGCAGTGGTGTTGATGGGTCAATGGGTAAATCCATATTACTTTTGCTAAATATTGCCAAATTCTTTTCTGTATCAGTGAGGTTTTGCCATGAACTGGATGTTTGTGTCCCCCCAAGATTTGTACATTGAAATTCTGATGCCCTAATGTGACAGTATTTGAAAGTGGGGCTTTTGGTAAACAATTAGATCATGAGGACGAAGCCCTCATGAATTAGAAGAGGCTAGAGAACTAGCCAGGTCTCTTTCTGCCATGTGAGGCTACAATATTAACAGCTGTAACTTCTTCGGCAACCTAGAAGAGGACTCCTGCTAGAACCTGACTGTCGGCACCTTCTCTTTAGCGTCTACAACCATGAGCAATATTAACACATATCTGTTGTTTAAGTCACCCAGATTGTGGTCACTTGTAATAGCAGCCCAAACTGACTAAGACAAAGTCACATTTGGAAATAGAAACCACATTGTTGTGGTCCATGCAGACGTGGGGCACAGTGAGCGAATGAGTGGAGAATAAAGTTTATTAGAGAGGGAGATGCTAGTAGTCAATTTTTACAGCCTCAAGACAAAGAAGATTCCTATTGGAATGGTGGCATTAGGTGATTGGTTAGGATGCTATAGGGTGTGTAATAGGATGGGTATTTTGCCTAATATGGGGTCAGGGAACTGGCTGGTTTAAATCCAGAGGCTCATGGCAACAGTTGCTATGGGGCTTTATCAGTTCCTCAGATTTTTGTACTGTGACCTTGGTATAAAGCTCTATACACACCAGCTCTTTGAACCAAAAGAATTTCATATAATATACAGGCTTCCCAGGTGGCAATTATGGTAAAGAACTCACCTGCTAATGCAGGAGACATAAGAGATGCAGGTTCAGTCTTTGAGTTGGGAGGATCCCCTGGAGGACGGCGTGACAATCCACTCCAGTATTCTTGCCTGAAGAATCTCATGGACAGAGAATCCTGGTAGGCTATAGCCCATAGGGTTTCAAAGAGTTGGACACAACTGAAGTGACTTAGCAAAGGCTTGTTCAATAGGTGTGTGTTAGTCACTCAGTCACGTCCAACTCTTTGTGACCCCATGGACTGTAGCCCACCAGGCTCCTCTGTCCATGGGATTTTCCAGGCAAGCATACTGAAGTGGGTTTCCATTTCCTTCTCCAGGAATCTTCCCAACCCAGGGATCAGACCCGGGTCTCCCACATTGCAGGCAGTCTCTTGATCAACTGAGCCAGCAAGGAAGCCTCACTCCATATAATGTTATTGATTCTTGTTGAGTTGCTCAGTCATGTCTGACTCTTTTTGCGACCCCATGGATGGTAATGTTCCAGGCTCCTCTGTCCATGGGATTTCCCAGGCAAGAATACTGGAATAATTTGCCATTTCCTTCTGCGGGGGATATTGCTTACACAGGAATTGAACCTGCTTCTCCTGCATTGCAGGTGGATTCTTTACTGCTAAGCCACCAGGGAAGCACTATAATGTTATTAATAGTTGAAGGTAAAAAGATAAAAAAGCAGCAACTGTAGGCAGCCCTTGGCCGAGGTCACTTTGAGGAGAAGTCCTTTGGAGCTGCACCTCAGACCTCTGAGAAGATTATACTGTTGGACTGGTGAGTGGTTCTGAGTTTGAAACAGGGAGCCTTGTGGGCCCAGGACCCCGACTTGAAGGAGGAGAGGGCCAGTTGATTTTGATGTCTCTATGGGGAGACAGAGGTTTGTAAGTTCAGGGAAAACTGAATTTGCTCTGCGAAGGTTTCTCTGGTGACTTCCCTGGTGGCTCAGAGGGTAAAGAATATGTCCGCAATGTGGGAGACCTGGATTCGATCCCTGGGACAGGAAGATCCCGTGGAGGAGGGAATGGCTACCCACTCCAGTACTCTTGCCTGAAGAATTCCATGGACAGAGGAGTCTGAAGAACTGCAGTCCATGGACACAACTGAGCAACCAACAATTTCACTTTCACTTTCTGTAAATGCACTGCCACTGCAGAGTGAGAGTACTGCAGGGCTGATTCCTGGGAACTGCAGACAGACAGACAGGATGCCCTCAGGAGACAGACAGGACACCCCCAGGAGACAGACAGGACTCCCCCAGGAGACAGGCAGGATGACCCCAGGAAACAGACAGGATGCCCCCAGGAGACAGAGAGGATGCCCCCAGGAGACAGACAGGATGCCCCCAGGAAACAGAACACCCCCAGGAAACAGACAGGACGCCCCCAGGACACAGACAGGACGCCCCCAGGAGACAGGCAGGACACCCCCAGGAGACAGACAGGATGCCCCCAGGAAACAGGACGCCCCCAGGAGACAGGCAGGACGCCCCCAGGAGACAGGATGTCCCCCAGGAAACAGACAGGACATCCCCCAGGAAACAGACAGGACGTCCCCAGGAAACAGACAGGACTCCCCCCAGGAAACAGACAGGATGCCCCTGAGGAAACAGGCAGGACGCCCCCCAGAAGACAGATAGGACGCCCCCAGGAGACAGACAGGACGCCCGCCCCCCCCAGGAAACAGACAGGACACCCCCAGGAAACAGACAGGATGCCCCCCAGGAAACAGACAGGACACCCCCAGGAAACAGACAGGATGCCCCCGGGGAAACAGGCAGGATGCCCCCCAGAAAACAGACAGGACGCCCGCCCCCCCCAGGAAACAGACAGGACACCCCCAGGAAACAGACAGGATGCCCCCGAGGAAACAGACAGGATGCCCCCAGGAAACAGGCAGGACGCCCCCCAGAAAACAGACAGGATGCCCCCCAGGAAACAGACAGGACACCCCCAGGAAACAGACAGGACGCCCCCCAGGAAAAGACAGGACACCCCCAGGAAACAGACAGGATGCCCCCCAGGAAACAGACAGGACACCCCCAGGAAACAGGCAGGACGCCCCCCAGAAAACAGACAGGATGCCCCCCAGGAAACAGACAGGACACCCCCAGGAAACAGACAGGATGCCCCCCAGGAAAAGACAGGACACCCCCAGGAAACAGACAGGATGCCCCCCAGGAAACAGACAGGACGCCCGCCCCCCCAGGAAACAGACAGGACACCCCCAGGAAACAGACAGGACCCCCCCCAGGAAACAGACAGGATGCCCCCCAAGAAATAGACAGGACACCCCCCAGGAAACAGGACCCCCCCCAGGAAACAGACAGGATGCCCCCCAGGAAACAGACAGGACACCCCCAGGAAACAGGCAGGATGCCCCCCAGAAAACAGACAGGACGCCCGCCCCCCCAGGAAACAGACAGGACGCCCCCCAGAGAACGGACAGGACCCCCCCCCAGGAAACAGACAGGACGCCCCCCCAGGAAACAGACAGGATGCCCTCCAGGAAACAGGATGCCCCCAGGAAACAGACAGCACGCCCCCCAGGAAACATGAAGGAAGAAGCAAGTCCCTCCACCCTCCTGTAGCCTCTCAGGCTCCCGCTGGTCCCTCTGTGGACATATCCTAATTTAGAACCTCCTGACCAAGCAGAAATGTGGTTAGGGAGTCCTGGCCCCAGGATCAAAAAGCAGAGAACCAAAGGATAGATATGGAGCTGAGAGGCAGCAGTTTTGTAATCTCGTAGGTGTGGTAGAGCTGTTAAGCATTTCAGTTACCTTTTCACTACAGCCTTAGCAACAGAATATTTTGTCAGACTTGCAGATTTTTGCCATCAGATGATTTTTTTTAAACAACAGGCTATTATCTACCTTATAAATTGTTGTAAAGTATAGAAAAACATGGAAGATATAATAGTTCTTACCGATTTTATGCTTATTATATATAATGACTTTAACAACGCTTATAAAACAATACACAACTATTCAGAAACACAGCTGACACAGACTAATGGACAATTCTGTGACCAAGAATAAAATGACTGCTCAAGATAGCTTGAACCATCAGTTGGCAAAAGTGAACAGTAGAATCTTTTGTATTTTTTTTCCCTTGGAAATTTAGTTTATCCTGCTCAGATTTAAGCCTAGAACAGTTTTTGCTATAAAAGAAGAATCTTTGTTTAAAAAGAGTTTTTACTCCTTACTTTATTTTAAGATTGGGCTTTCCTGGTAGCTCAGCTGGTAAAGAATCCACCCACAATGCAGGAGACTTGGGTTCGATCCCTGGGTTGGGAAGATCCCCTGGAGAAGGGAATGGTTAGCCACTCCAGTACGCTTGCCTGGAGAATTCCATGGACAGAAGAGCCTGGTGGGCTATAGTCCATGCGGTTGCAAAGAGTAGGACATGACTCTGATTAACACAAAGAGGATTGATTAACACACTTATTTTAAGATCACCTACATGAAAGGGAGGTCTAGAAAACACCCTTGTCGGTTGTTTTCATTGATACATATTTTGACATTACGTATAGCAAGCCAATTAGTCATCTGTAATTTCTATACCTTTACTGATAAAATAAGTGTTTCCTTACCTCTCTAGTTAGGTATCCCAGTCTTTTAAGTATATTGAGGATCAAAATATGCTTCCTGCTGGGGAAAATCACTCAGAGATACATCCTCTTACATTCTAGACACATTCTCCATTAAGTTTTGAAACCTTTGATTGAAATCTTCAAAGGTTAAGTCATCATGTAAATAGCAGTGCTATTAACAATCACAAAATTAATGAGAATAATAATGAGTTCAAGTGTGTAAAATGCCAGAGTTAGCATAAACATTGTAATGCCTCTGTGTATGACATTTTTGTTTTGCCATAGGGAAAAGTTCTGTGAGCTGGTTGCCTAAGTGGAACTGATACATTATTACTAAAAATAAGCTTCTCATTATCTAAGTCACTTTTTGCAGCTTTTGGAGAAAGCAAAATGATGTATTCATGAAGGAGACACTTATGGCTGTGCAGTAAAATTTAAAAAAAGCTGGCTTTAAACAGAGGTGAAATTTAAAACACTTCTGTTTATCACTTTCGTTATCACTGTGAAACTAAAACACATTCACTGCAAAAAACTTTAAAAATACATTCATGTGCACACACACACACACACACACACATACACACACACACATGCTCCATTAAAAACTGCCCACAATTCTTCTACCCATGAATGACATGAATGACTTATCACTGGTAGTATGTTTAGTTCTATAGGTCTCTGTCTTATCTCAGTAAGTGGGGAACACACAATATGTATTTTTATTTGTTGTGTTTTTATCAAAACATAAGCTTTTCTCAGGCCATTGAAAGTTAATTGAAACCATGATTTTTATTCTGCTGCATAATATTGCATCACACAAATAGGTTGTATTTTACTTAACCTTTGACCATTCTACATTTTAACTATGTAAAAATTTCCTTATTTTTCATTATAAAGATGAACATTTTTATGCATAAAATTTTGACCACATTTCTCATTATTTCCTTTGCACAAATTCCTAGAAGAAGAATTGCTGAATCAAAGGATTTGTACTTTCTGAAAACTTTTAAATTGCGTTTCCAAATTTAGTGGATTCATGTTGATGTATGGCAAAACCAATACAATACGGTAAAGTAGTTAGCCTCCAATTAAAATAAATAAATTTAAATTAAAAAAAAGAAAATTTGTATTATTTTAAATTTCTACCTTCTGAGGCAGAATAACTGTCTTCTGGGATTCTTCATAATGATGGATATTAATTTTTTAAAAATTTGATGGGATAAATTGGTAATTTGTACTTGTTAAAAATTTCTATTTCTTGGATATTAATTTATAAATAAAATTATAAGATCAATATATTCCTGATTTAGCTTTGGTCAAAATGATAGTTGAAATCAGAGGCCATGCATTTCAGCGTCAGGAATCTTGAGAGGAAAAATAATTGCTGACATGATGGTTTGAAGGTGTAAAGTATCCAGATAGTCATTTTATGCTATTAAAGAGATGAGGGCAAAACGATAAAAGTGTGATGTTTTTCAAGTGTAATATTAGCCAGTACTACACTGTTTTGATTACTATAGCTTTGTAATATAGTCTGAAATAACAAGATGTGATACCTTGAACATTGTTCTTCCTCAAGATTGCTTTGATATTTGGAATCTTTTGTGGTTCCATATGAATTTTAGGATAGCTTTTTCCGTTTCTATGAAAAATGCCATTGGAATTTTCATGGGGATTGCACTGAATCTCTGGATTGCTTTTAGTAGTATGTCATTTTAACAATGTTACCTCTTCCAGTTCATAAACATGGGAAATCTTTCCATTTATTTGTGTCTTCTTCCATTTCTTTCATCAATGTCTTACAGTTTTATTGACTAAGAGAGTAGATCTTAAGCATTTTCACCACACACACACAAAGGGCAACCATATGAGCTATTGGATGTGGTCATTAGCTTGATTGTGGTAATAATTTCTCAGTATATTCATATATCAAATTGTGTAACTTAAAATATACAATTTGTATTTGTCAATTGTACCTTAATACAGCTGGAAAAAATGGTTTAGCCTTTTGGAAAAAAAGTATAAATATTAATTAGGTTGGGGAATAAAGTTCTGGTCAAAATTTACATATATATATATATATATATATTAGCATAGGAAAGGGCAGTTCAGTTCAGTCGCTCAGTCATGTCCGACTCTTTGCGACCCCATGAATTGCGGCACGCCAGGCCTCCCTGTGCATCACCAGCTCCCGGAGTTCACTCAGACTCACATCCATCGAGTCAGTGATGCCATCCAGCCATCTCATCCTCTGTTGTCCCCTTCTCCTCCTGCCCCCAATCCCTCCCAGCATCAGAGTCTTTTCCAATGAGTCAACTCTTCGCATGAGGTGGCCAAAGTATTGGAGTTTCAGCTTTAGCATCATTCCTTCCAAAGAAATCCCAGGGCTGATCTCCTTCAGAATGGAATGGTTGGATCTCCTTGCAGTCCAAGGGACTCTCAAGAGTCTTCTCCAACACCACAGTTCAAAAGCATCAATTCTTTGGTGCTCAGCCTTCTTCACAGTCCAACTCTCACATCCATACATGACCACCGGAAAAACCATAGCCTTGACTAGCTGGACCTTTGTTGGCAAAGTAATGTCTCTGCTTTTCAATATGCTATTTAGGTTGGTCATAACTTTTCTTCCAAGGAGTAAGCAACCCACTCCAATATTCTTGCCTGGAAAATCCCATGGATAGAGGAGCCTGATGGGCTACAGTCCATGGGGTTGCAAAGAGTTGGACACAACTGAGTGATTGAGCATATATATATATATATAGCATCATGAATTTGGATCTGGCTAGTTTTTCAGCAACATGTTCTTTAGTGACACACTGATCTTTAACCTTGAGATTATTTTTAAGAATTGTTTTTAATTTTGTACTGGGATATAGCCAGTTAACAAACAATGTTGTGATAGTTTCAAGTGAACAGCAAAGGGACTCAGCCATACATATACATGTATCCACTCTCCCCCAGACTTCCCTCCCAACTAGGCTGTCAGGACTATCATAATTCTTGGCTGTGCTGGGTCTTTGTTTGTGTGCTTGGGCTTCTTCTGGTTGTGGTGAGCAGGGGCTACTCTTTGTTGTGATGTGCAGGTTTCCATTGTGGTGGCTTCTCTTGTTGCAGAGCATGGGCTCCAGACATGCAGATTTCGTAGCTGCAGTGTATGGGCTCAATAATTGTGGCTCACAGGCTCTAGAGTGCAGGCTCAGTAGTTGTGGCACATGGGCTTAGCTGTCCTGCGGCATGTAGGATCTTCCCGGACCAGGGATTGTACCTGTGTCTCCTGAATTGGCAGGCAGATTCTGGACCACCAGGGAAGTGCCCATCTTTGAGATTAGTTTAGAAAACTATTTTGGAGTAGAGAATTTTATTTATTTAACACAGGTTATAGACATTTATATTTGAATTTTGTACTATTTCATTAACAGTTTATGAATTTATTGACCTTGTGACAATTAAAGAAGCCATACAAAAATTCTCTTGGAAATACATGGGTTATATGATAGAAATATATGGTATTTTAAACAAACATTTAAAAGCTAAATACAATTAAAAATTACAGAAAATGCAAAGATGGGCTCGATAAAGGACAGAAATGATATGGACCTAACAGAAGCAGAAGATATTAAGAAAAGATGGCAAGAATACACAGAAGAACTGTACAAAAAAGATCTTCATGACCCAGATAATCACGATGGTGTGATCACTGACCTAGAGCCAGACATCCTGGAATATGAAGTCAAGTGGGCCTTAGAAAGCATCACTACAAACAAAGCTAGTGGAGGTGATGGAATTCCAGTGGAGCTATTCCAAATCCTGAAAGATGATGCTGTGAAAGTGTTACATACAATATGCGTGCAAATTTGGAAAACTCAGCAGTGGCCACAGGACTGGAAAAGGTCCGTTTTCATTCCAATCCCAAAGAAAGGCAATGCCAAAGAATGCTCAAACTACCGCACAATTGCACTCCTCTCACACGCTAGTAAAGTAATGCTCAAAATTCTCCAAGCCAGGCTTCAGCAGTATGTGAACCGTGAACTTCCAGATGTTCAAGCTGGTTTTAGAAAAGGCAGAGGAACCAGAGATAAATTGCCAACATCCGCTGGATCATGGAAAAAGCAAGAGAGTTCCAGAAAAACATCTATTTCTGCTTTATTGACTATGCCAAAGCCTTTGACTGTGTGGATCACAATAAACTGTGGAAAATTCTGAGATGGGAATACCAGATCACCTGATCTGCCTCTTGAGAAATTTGTATGCAGGTCAGGAAGCAACAGTTAGAACTGGACGTGAAACAACAGACTGGTTCC
This sequence comes from Bos indicus, assembly GCF_029378745.1. Lineage (NCBI taxonomy): Eukaryota > Metazoa > Chordata > Mammalia > Artiodactyla > Bovidae > Bos > Bos indicus. Next base: position 11,540,256 of record NC_091767.1, read on the forward strand.
AAATAGGAGAAGGAGTACGTCAAGGCTGTATATTGTCACCCTGTTTATTTAACTTCTATGCAGAGTACATCATGAGAAACGCTGGACTGGAAGAAACACAAGCTGGAATCAAGATTGCTGGGAGAAATATCAATAACCTCAGATATGCAGATGACACCACCCTTATGGCAGAAAGTGAAGAGGAACTCAAAAGCCTCTTGATGAAAGTGAAAGTGGAGAGTGAAAAAATTGGCTTAAAGCTCAACATTCAGAAAACGAAGATCATGGCATCCGGTCCCATCGCTTCATGGGAAATAGATGGGGAAACAGTGGAAACAGTGTCAGACTTTATTTTTTTGGGCTCCAAAATCACTGCAGATGGTGACTGCAGCCATGAAATTAAAAGACGCTTACTCCTTGGAAGGAAAGTTATGACCAACCTAGATAGCATATTCAAAAGCAGAGACATTACTTTGCCAACAAAGTTCCATCTAGTCAAAGGTATGGTTTTTCCTGTGGTCATGTATGGATGTCAGAGTTGGACTGTGAAGAAGGCTGAGCGCCAAAGAATTGATGCTTTTGAACTGTGGTGTTGGAGAAGACTCTTGAGAGTCCCTTGGACTGCAAGGAGATCCAACCAGTCCATTCTGAAGGAGATCAGCCCTGGGATTTCTTTGGAAGGAATGATGCTGAAGCTGAAACTCCAGTACTTTGGCCACCTCATGCGAAGAGTTGACTCATTGGAAAAGACTCTGATGCTGGGAGGGACTGGGGGCAAGAGGAGAAGGGGACAACAGAGGATGAGATGGCTGGATGGCATCACTGACTTGATGGACGTGAGTCTGAGTGAACTCCGGGAGCTGGTGATGGACAGGGAGGCCTGGCATGCCGCGATTCATGGGGTCGCAAAGAGTCAGACATGACTGAGCAACTGATCTGATCTGATTGATCAGGATGTGGAGAAATTGGAACCTTTATACACTGCTGGTGGAAATATAAAATAGTGCAGCCATTTTGAAAACAGTGGATGTTTTTCAAAATGTTATACATACTTATCATATGACCCAACAATTCTGCTTGGGTATAGGTATATACCCAAGAGACGTGAAAACATATGTCCATATAAAAATTTATACATGAATGATTATGGAAACATAATTTATGAAACAACTCAAATGTCCATCAATTAAAGGATTCATAAACAAAAAGTGGTATATCCCATTTAATAGAATATTTTTGTTGTTTAGTTTGTTGCTAAATTGTGTCCGACTCTTTTGTGACCCCAGGGACTGTAGCCTGCCAGGCTCTGTCTGTGGGATTCTTCAGGCAAGAATGCTGGAGTGGGTTGCCTTGCCCTTCTCATTGCGGGGATCTTCCCGACCCAGGGATTGAACCCATGTCTCTTAAATCTCCTGCATTGGCAGGTGAGTTCTTTACCACTAGCGTCACCTGGAAAGCCCCACTAAATGAAGAGAGTCAGTCATAAAAGAACACAATACTCAACATAATATTAGCCAATCAAGTTTATCAACATATAAATAGGATAGCATACCATGAAAAAGAGATTTATCTCAAGAAAGCAGGAGTAGTTCAACATTTGAAAATTAACCACTGTAATTCACTATATTAACAGATTAAGAAAAGCTACACCCATCTCAATAGATGGAGAAAAGATTCAGCATTCACTCATAATAAAAACTTCGGCAAACTAGGAACAGAAGGGAACTTCCTCAATCTGATAAAGGGCAGCTGCAGTAAACTTATAGCTAATGTCGTGCTTAATGGCAAAAGACTGACTGCCCTCCCTGTAAGATCAGACAAGGCAAGAATGTCCACTGGCATCACTTCTATTCAATTTTGTTCCAGATTCAAGTCAGTGAAATAAGCCAGGAAAATGATAAAGTTTATAAAACCCGGAAAGAAAGAACTGTATTCTATTTGTGAAAAGTGAAAGTGAAGTCGCTCAGTCGTGTCCAACTCTTTGAGACCCCATGGACTGTAGTTTATCAGTCTCCTTCATCCATGGGATTTTCCAGGCAAGATTACTGGAGTGGGTTGCCATTTTCTTCTCTATTCTATCTGTAGGTGATATGAATAACTATGAGGAAAATCCCAAAGAATTTACCAAAGTATTACTAGAACTAAAAAGTCGGTGTAGCAGGGTTTTAGGATACAAGGTCAATATATAAAATTCAATTGTATTTTATGTATTAACAACAAATGGTAGGAAATTAAAATTAAAGATCAGTACTATTTGCAAAAGTACAAAAATTATAATAGGTATAAATCTCAAAAAAATACATGTGGAATCTTGTGCTGTAAACTAAGAAACACTGATGAATAAAATCAAAGAAGAACTAAATAGATAGTAATAGTGTTCTTGAATATGAAGCTTCAGTATTATTAGGATATCAAATCTTTCCAATTTGACCTATAGATTCAACGTCAGTTCAGTTCAGTTCAGTTCAGTCGCTCAGTCGTGAACTGAACTGAACTGAACTGAACTGACGTTGAATCTATAGGTCAAATTGGAAAGATTTGATATCCTAATAATACTGAAGCTTCATATTCAAGAACACTATTACTCTCTATGTAGTTGTGACACCAATCAAATCCAACAGGATTCTTTTGGTAGACGTTGATAAGCTGATTTTAAAATTTCCTATGATGGAAAGACAAATGAAATAAGAGTATCTGTAACAATCTTGAAAAAGAAGACTCAATCTAAAACATTCAGTGTATGTGATTTCAAGATTTATTTTAAAACTGTTTCAGTTAAGATAGTATAGTATTGGTGAAATAATAGACACATTGATCAATGCAAGAGAATAGAAAGTCTGGAAATATACATACATATATATATATATATGTGTGTGTGTGTCTTATTAAAAGACAGTTGATTTTCAACAAAGATACAAATGCAATTCAATGGAAAGAAGGCAGGAAAGATTATATATCCATATGTAAGAAAATTATTTTCAACCCATACCATAAGTTACAGTCAAGAATTATTCAAAATAGATCATATCTTTAAATCTAAAATCTAAAACTATAAAAGTTCTAGAGAACAATGTAGAAAATACTTATGTGGGTTATTAGTAACCTTCCAAAAAAGAAACACATAGATTTCTTAGATATGACACTAAACGCACAAATCATAGGAGAAAAATATTGAGATCCCCCCACCAGACACATACCTCTTTATTTCCTTGAAATATGAAAGTATATTTTATGATTTATTGATTGTTATTTGTCAGAGACACTAACAGGAACTTAAAAAGAACAATTTATTTTTAAGAGCCATTTTAGGTCCACAGAAAAATTGAATGGAAAGTATAGCATTCTCAGGTACTCCTTGTATTCACTCTTTCACTAAGTGACTTGCATTTAAGATTATTTCATGTCTTTTCATGGTTTGACAGCTTAATTCTTTTTAATGCTGGATAGTGTTCTGTTATCTGGTATACCACAGTTCATTTAATCATTCATCTATTGAAGGACAACTTGGTTATTTCTATGTTTTGGCAATTATGAATAAAGCTGCTTTGGGGGCTTGGCCTCCCTGGAGGTTCAGTGGTAAAGAATCTGCCTGCTAAAGCAAAGGACACGGGTTTGACCCTTGGTCCAGAAAGATCCTGCATGCCATTGGATAAATAAACCCACGAGCCACAGTTACTGAGCCAGTGATCTAGAACCCGTGAGCTGCAACAACTGAGTAAAGCTTGCTTGCCACAACTAGAGAAAGCCCATGCGCAGCAAATGAAGGCCCAGCACAGCCACAAGCAGATAAACACATCTTAAAAATAAAATGCTGCTTTAAACATCCACGTGCAGGTTTTTAAGTGGACGTTAGTTTTCAGTTCATTTGGGTAAATATCAAGAAATGCAATTGCTGAATTGTGTGATAACAGGATGATTAGCTTTGTAAGAAATTGCCAGTTGGCTTCCAAAGTGGCTGTACCATTTTGCATTCCTGCCTACAATGAATGAGTTCCTGTTGCTCCACATCCTCTCCAGCATTTGATGTCTGTGTTCTGAATTTAAGTCATTTTAGTTTAGGCATGAAGTGGTATCTCCGTATTGTGTAAATTTGCAGTTCCCTGGTGACATATGATGTTGAGCATCTTTTCATGTGTTTACTTGCTGTGTGTATATCTTCTTTGATGAGGTGTCTGTTCAGGTCTTTTGTCCATTTAAAATCAGATTATTCATTTTCATATTGTTGAGTTTTAAATGTTCTTTGTATACTTTGGATTACAGTCCTTTGTCAGATGAGTGTTTGGCAAATATTTTCTCCTAGATGGTGGCTTGTCTTCTCATTCTCTTGATGTTATCTTTTACCGAGCAAAATTTTTTAATGTTAGTGAGTTCTTTTATCCATGGGTCAGGCCTTTGGTGGTGTATCTAAACAGTCCTTGTCATACCTAAGGTCATCTAGATTTTCTCCTACATTATCTTATAATTTTATAGTTTTGATTTTACATTTAGGTCTGTGATCCATGTTGAGTTAATTTTTGTGGAGGGTGGGAAGTAGCGTTTCAATATTTTGTCTGTTTGCATGCAGATATCCAGCTGTTTGAGCACCATTTGTTAAAAAGACTGTCTTTGCTCCACTGTGCTGGCTTTGCTCCTTTGTCAGAGATCAAATGTTGCTGTATTTATGTGGGTCTAATCCTGGGCTTTGTATTCTGTTCCATTGATCTTTTCAACAATTCTTTTACTGATATTACAGTCTTGATTACTGCAGCTTCATAGTAAGTCTTAAAGTCAGGTAGTCAGTCCTTTAATATTGAATTGGCTATTTTGAGTTTTTACCTTTCTATATAAACTTTAAAATCTGGTTGTGGATATCCATAAAATAGCTTGTGCATACCTGGGGTAAGCCCCTTTCGGTTGTGGTGTACCACATTCTTTTTATACATTGTCAGGTTTGATTTACTATTATTTTGTCAAGGATTTTTTCATCTATGTTCATGAGAGTTATTGATCTATAGTTTTCTTGAATGTTTTTGTCTGGTTTGATTTAGGGTAATGCTGGCTTTGTGGAATGACTTGGGAAGTATTTCCTCTGCTTTTATCTTCTGAAAGAAACTGTGGGCAATTTCTTTCTTAAATGTTTAGCAGAATTCACCAGTGAACCCATCTGAACTTAATGTTTTTTTTTTAGAAGTTTACTGATCATTGATTTACTTTTGTTCATAGGGAAAGGCCTCTTCAGATTTTCTACTTCTCTTTGTGTGAATTTTGGCAGATTGTGTCATTCAGGGAATTGGTTGTTATCATCTGCTGCTGCTGCTGCTAAGTCGCTTCAGTCGTGTCCGACTCTGTGCGACCCCATGGACTGCAGCCGACCAGGCTTCTCTGTCCATGGGATTCTCCAGGCAAGAACACTGGAGTGGGTTGCCATTTCCTTCTCCAATACATGAGAGTGAAAAGTGAAAGTGAAGTCGCTCAGTCATGTCCAACTCTTCGCGATCCCATGGACTGCAGCCCACCAGGCTCCTCCATCCATGGGATTTTCCGGGCAACAGTATTGGAGTGGGGTGCCATTGCCTTCTCCCTGATATCATCTAGGTTATCAGATTTGTGGGCACAGAGGTTGACGGTTTCCCTCTGTTATCACTTCGATGTCCGTGAGATCCATAGTGATGGCCCTCTTCCATTTCTGATATTAGTAATTTGTGTCTTCTCTTTTTTGCTTAGTTACCCTGGCTAGAGGCTTATCAATTTTATTGATTTAAAAAAAAACAAAAAAAACTAACTTTGTGTTTTGTTTATTTTCTCTATTGATTTCCTGTTTTCAAGTTCACTGATTTCTGTTCTAATTCTTCTTGTTTTCTCTTCTGTTCCCACGTGTGTCTTCCTGTCTGAAACTTCATAGTTTTCATTAAGGCTCTTATTTCTTGCTGTTTATGAACCTCTCTGATTTTAGGTCCTCTTAAGTTGTTTTTTCAGGTCAGAGATTCAATTTGTGAAAGATTAAGAGGTCAAGGGACTTGTGGGAAAAACTTTTCTTCTTCCTACAACAACTACAACTATTACTAAAATCTCCCACTTATTGAATATTTAGCATGTGCTAGGTATTTAAAAAGAAATCTTATTTAATCTTCAAAATAGTCCTACAGGGTAATTAGTATTGTTTTACATGAGGAAAGAAGATTCCAGAGGTAAAACAACTTGCTCAAGTCTGCATACTTTGTATAAGTGAAAGAATTGGGTTATATATATAAATAAATTCACTGCAGATATATAGTCACTGAGATACTGCAACATCACAGGCATTTTAAAAAACATCTTACACTTGAAAAAGTTTTAAGGGTAGTATATTTTGTTTATGAGACAGTGGTGTTGCTTTGTCAAATGAAGGGAATGACTTATTCAAAGGTAGATATTTGTTGATGGGTGAGGAACGGGGAGAGTTCTGTCTCAATTTTTAGTATTAGTCTATGACACAAAACTGGCCCTTTTTTTTTTAAACTAATTAACTTTTATTTTATTTTTTTTAATTTAAATTTATTTATTTTAATTGGAGGCTAATTACTTTACAATATTGTATTGGTTTTGCCATACATCAACATGAATCTGCCATGGGTGTACATGTGCTCCCCATCCTGAACCCCCCTCCCTCCTCCCTCCCCGTACCATCCCTCTGGGTCATCCCAGTGCACCAGCCCCAAGCATCCTGTATCCTGCATCGAACCTGGACTGGCCATTCGTTTCTTATATGATACTATTCATGTTTCAATGCCATTCTCCCAAATCATCCCCCACTCTCCCTCTCCCACAGAGTCCAAAAGACTGTTCTATACATCTGTGTCTCTTTTGCTGTCTCGCATACAGGGTTGTCGTTACCATCTTTCTAAATTCCATATATATGCGTTAGTATACTGTATTGGTGTTTTTCTTTCTGGCTTACTTCACTCTGTATAATAGGCTCCAGGTGATGGGCCCTTTTGGATGCCCATGTGTTTTGTCACTTATAAACTATAACAAATGAGAATTGACATGTTATGTCCCATATTTCACTCAGCCTTTAAACTATGATTTTTTTAAAAAAATGGTCATATCTTATATTGGTTTAGATGAAGTCTATGCATGATACTTCTTCATTCCTTTATATTTTATTTTGGAAAATCTGGCTTGACTTCCTTTAGGAGGTGGGATTGTGATCCAGGAAAGCTCTCAATCCAGCGATAGTGCCATGAATTCAATGTCAAGTTTAATAGCTCCTAAAAGCAGAGAGCTTAAAGCTAGGAGATATACTTAATTATTGACGGTGGAAGCTTTTTTGAGGTTCTTAGTGGCGGAGAAGTTTCCATAGGATAGCAAGGGAGTACTTCATTCCAAGATAGTATTTGCAGTATTAAATTGTGCCAATAGATGGAGAAGTTGTTCCATACAAATCAGAATGCTTGGTTTTTCCATGAAGACTAAAGAAATTCAGGTTTCTGGCAAGTGGAAAATGGATTTCCGCAATAAAAATGTGAAACAGGAAAAGTGGATTACTTATAAATTTTAATAAGAAATAACTTTTAACGGGGACAGGAATTTCACTAATTTCAATTATATCTACACGAAACCCTTAGTACCTCCACTGTTTTTACAATTTAACTGTGGTACTTTTAGATCTGTACATATGCACGTGGGTATGTGTATGTTTATTTTATACAAAATGCTCTTGTACATAAAGGATTTTTAACAACGTACAAAATTTTATAGGATAAAAAAGATAAAACATAACAATTTTAAAGTGGAGCAGGAAAGAATGAAATGAACCTAGGGAAATAGCATGTCCTGACTTGGTTCACAAATCTGACCGGGAGCTTCCTAGCAGCTAATGCTAGTAGGAAGACAGGATCAGTTGCATAATCCAGTGTCTATGACATAAGAACATGACAAGTGCTAGGAGAGTTATAATAATTCTGAGGTATAATGAATATTCTGGAGCTTCCCAGGTAGCTCAGTGGTAAAGAATCTGCCTGCCAATGCAGAAGACACAGGAGATGAGGGTTCAATCCCTGGGTTGGGAAGATCCCTGGAGGAGGAAATGGCAACCCACTCCAGTATTCTTGCCTGGAGAATTCCATGGACAGAGGAGCCTGGTGGGCTACAGCCCTTGGGGTTGCAGAGTCCGACACAACTTAGGGACTAAGCATACCCACACACATAATGATGCTAAGATCAGAAATTATGTTACTTGGGGATTCAGGAGGAGGATGCTATGTCACATAATACATACCATTCTTACCTTAAGCACATTAATACTTAAAAATAATTTTCTTTACTTATTTTTTTATCTTTGGCTGTGCTGGCTCTGTGTTGCTGCTGAGCAGGGGCTACTTTTCTCTAGCTGTGCTGAGCAGGGGCTACTCTCTAGACTTCTCATTGTGGTGACTTCTCATGTTGCAGGGCACTGGCTCAATAGTTGGGGCACATGGGCTTAGTTGTTCTGAGGCATGTGGGATCTTCCCGGAGCAGGGATTGAACCCGTGTCTTCTGCATCAGCGGGGGAATTCTTCACCACTGAGCCACCAGGGAAGCCCACATTAATACTTTTAACATGACTGCAAGTCATCTCGTGTCAGGTGGTGGTCAGTGCTATTCAGCTGAAGGAGTTGTAGATCCAAGAGGGAGGGTTAACACCAGGTACTCCCATACCTGTTGTGTAGCTTTCTGATTTAGTTTAGCTGAAGGATATAATTTCTAATCCATCAATCCTCCATAAATATTATTTCTCTAACTGAGGGGTTTGCTAAGGATGGAGGGTTGCTGTAAAGATGAAATCACGTGTTATATGAAGAACACTTAGCTCTGAGTCTGGAGAGAGTCCTCACTGAAAGCCATCTACAACCAGCGTGAGCCATGCACCAGTCTCGGGCAAAGGGCACACAGTGCTAGCCATGGCTGACTCGTGTGGTCATCTGGGTGGTCTGTTAAGCGTAGCAGTGTAGTTTTCAAAAGTGGTTTGAACTGGAATAGCTTTGACATCCCTTGCTAGAAGGAATTCCTCCAGCCTCATGTTCGCGCATACATCCTAGTTTCAGACCTCTTGTACAAGGCTCCTGGGTCCTGTTCATGTTCCTAGACTCTCTGCACATCTTCTCTAGCTTGCTCTTTCTCTTACTCTGTCTGCGATGTCCCAAGGACATTGCTGCTTCAGATCCTAAAACCCAAGCCAGACTTCTGCTGTCCCAACCATTTAAAAATACTGCTGTCCGATGAGGTTTCCCTCTTTCCAGGAAGGAAGGTTAGACCACAGATTTAAGGTTTTATGGCTTTATTCTTGGTCAACTTTCTGTAATCTGTGAGTCTGTGACATATTTATAAACTTTACAGAGCAGCTTCTGGGGCTGGAAGCTGATTTGAGAAAAGTCTTTCAGCTCCATCCAGTCACCGCTTGCTTTATTCACACGCAGACCCTGTACCTTCAAACATGGAATCATTACAACCTCAGGCTGGATGTGACCAGCGGTCATTTATCCCATCTATCCAATCATACACATGTCCCCCTACATCTAATCTTTCTTAGTTCTCCACTGTATTGCTTGCATATCCTACTACATAGAATGTTGCAAAATAATTTTGCATTCTATAGCCGGATGATATGCTAAAGGTATATTTTTGCTTATATTTCTGCCTGCTGTTTGGGAGAATGTGCCCCGAATTCTGTTTTGTTTCCATTAACCTTTTTCTGAGAAATTACTGACCCTGAGTATTGGAATCTGCAAATGGATTCTTTTAACAACTATCCTGTCAGGATGCAACCTCCGTGTGTTATGTGGCTTTTAGTCTGCAAATGCTTCCTCTTAATGCATCGATTACCTTAAGGAGTATTTATTTGAATGACTTTCCCTGCATTAGGATTTCAGGAATATATCCGTCTCTGCTGTTTTAGGAAAGCTCCAGTCAGAAGGATTTACAGTTCACTTACTTTTATAGCTGGCAGCAGCTATTTAAAACCTTGCTTCTCACTCTTACCTGTCTGAGATCGTCCCAAGTCAGTGATTCTTTGGATTTCTCTGTAGACTTTGCCTTAATCCTATGCACTCAGTCTTAAGTAAGATATTTGTGTCCTGACATATTTTTGCATATTTCCATCATCCTCGAGAAAATCATGCAAACTCTTCCCCAGCTCCATGCCAAACAGAGGCGCACCACTATCATTTAGCCTTGAGTGAGGCTGTGTTGACGGAAAGATCAAAGGATTTTGATCTTATGTGTCCACATGGGAGTCTCTTTATGCTTCAGGGCAGCACTGATATCTGTGAAACAGCTCCCCAGTGTCCCTGTTGGAGGACAGGTTAGGATTGGAGCCAAAAGTTTCACCGGTGGTTCAGTGGTAAAGAACCCGCCTGCCAATGTAGGAGACGTGGTTTTTATCCCTGGATTGGGAAGATCCCCTGGAGGAGGGCATGACAACCCACTCCAGTATTCTTGCCTGGAGAATCCCCATGGACAGAGGAGCCTGGTGGGCTACAGTCTATCGGGTCGCAAAGGGTCGGACACGACTGAGGGACTAATGACAACAGGATTGGATATATTTCTAGAAAACAAATCCACGGCACTCAATCTTGGATCATTTATTATTTTTAGGTGACATTGCCAGCAGCCTGGGACCCTGTAGCAGCAAGCATCAAGTGGGGACCAGGCCCACAGGAGCTGGCCAGTCCTCTGGGGAGATTCAGTGGTTAGGCCTTGGCAGATAAGTAGGGATTTGTCCTCATGATAATGATATTGTTCATTTTCTTCTCTATTTTCTATTATAATAAAAATTAAAAAAAAAAAAGCACACACAAAAAGACCTGTTGTAAACAGTACTTGATTCTTCTCAGTAAGTACACTTCGAAAGCCTTAGAATCTTGGGTATATATTTTCATGTGTATGTATGAGAGAGTGTGTGTATGTGTGTATGTGTGTGTGCATGTGAAAACTAGGGGGCACTCAGGGCACAGAGAAGAGACAGGAGGTGCTGAGGACACTGTAGTGGTAAAAAAATGTAACCAAACTGAAAAAACAAGTGCTCCCAACAGTCTTGCTGGAGAGCCAGCCGAGAAGTCAAATGAATTGCATTTCAGACTCTCCCCGCCGCCACCACCGCCCACCCCCGGCTTGCCCACCTCACCCTAAACTACTTGCATTGTTCTAATTCCTCAACCTGAGTTATTGGTGACAAGTGAAATTAGACAGCCTGGTTTCTAGGTAGCAGGTTGCATTGCAGTGAAATGTCTCCGTAACACCCCAGCCTTTGTCAAATAGCTAAGCAGAGCTGCCTCCAGATGGTATGTGGAGGGTAGACTGTAACCTTTTTGTGCTCATTACCTGTATCTGCACTCATGAGGTGTAACTGCTGGGGAACCAGATGTGCACTGAGAGGCTTGAGGAAAGACCCTTTAGCACAAACAACACCGTGCTGGTTTCGGTCCTGTGAGGAGGTGGTGGGAGCTGGAGATCACGGAGGAAGAGTGCAGATGAGTGGCAAGTCAGGAATGTGTGCCTGTGTGTGGCAGCAGCTAGCGGGTTCTTCAGATGGGATCACTTCCCAGCATCTCTTTATTACACAGAGCAGGGACTTGTCAGCTTCAGTGCCATTAACTCCTTTATATGCCAGGAGCAGCCTTGAATGAGCATGCCAGTTCAGGCGCAAAAGAAAGGAAACTTCTCTACCAGAACATGAAGCCCAGCGCTCACATGTTGATGGAGGAGATGGGAATGGGCTCAGGGAGAGGTGCAGTGAACAAAGGGAACAAGAGACGAAAAGGGAACAAGTATTGTCGTGCAGGGACACAAGCAGTAATGGAAATGGTGTGAAAGAGAAGAGAAATGGAAGAAAAAGAATTTGAAGCAAGAGGTGAAAAGCAAGAGAGAATGAGATTCAGCCCCTTGTTTAATGAGGCCGTACAAACAAGAGAAAAGATGGTGAATGTGATGTCTGGTCCCAGCAAGACTGAAGCAGAGGCCATGAGCTGTGACTTCGAAATGCTGCAGAGGGAACACTGCACAGAAAATGGTGCTCTGTATTTCCTGTATTAGTGCAACTGAGTCCTGGTCCAACGCCAGGGGAAAGTGGGACAGGAAAGCCTCAGGGGGCCGTGATTGGGAATCAGAGGTCTGTGCCCAGGCAGAGGTGGCTCTGGAAGATCTGCCTGGTGCCTTGTTCTCTCAGAGCTGGTCCAGCTAGTTGTAGAGTGATGAGATACATGAAGCTGTCTTCTCACTCTCGATGAGGCTGGTGTAAGGGGAGGAGGAGGAGCAGAAAACAGACATCACAGCTTATCTCACCATTTCTCTTTTCTCATTTATAAAAGGGTAAAACGTGAAAGTATCTAAATCAGAGTCCTTGTGAAGAGTAAGAGAATGCTAAATTAATTAAACAAGGAGGTCATTAGATTGACCTGCACCTATGGGAGCAAACCAAAATCTAAGCCTGTAAATGCCTCAACATTACTAAAGCTAACGGCAGCCAATCAAAACAGCCAGCTAGGCTTTAAGCTATAGCCAATCAACAGTTTTCTTACTTTGCTTCTGCACTTTCTCTGTGTAAGTCTCTCCCCTAACTCTTATCAGTGGAGTGCTCCCAACTGCCTTCAGACTGGCGCTGCTGGACTTAAACAGATTTTTGCTCAACTCTGAAAGTGTTTGCTCTTGCCTCAGTTTCCCTTTTAACAGGAGATACTATAGCACAGTTCCTGGCTCAGCAAATGTTACCTATTTTTAATGCCCATGTCTGTGATCTTTTAAAAAAATGTACACAAACATTTATATAGCAGTTTCAAAAGTAAACGTAATAGTTACAGTATTCACAACAACAAACATGCACACACACAGAAGCATGGAAGGGAGGAACTGCATTAAAATCATAACTGTGCTTACTTTCAGAGTGGATTATTGCTGATCCATCTTTCTACCATGCTTGTCTTTATTCCTACAGTGAACATGAATTACTTTTGTAATAAGAAACACATTATTCTTTACAGAGCTGCAGGAATCAATCCCAAGAAGATCTGCTATCTGTCCTTTTTCTCATACCTCCTCAAACATGGATTCAAGAAGCTCCAACATCAGCCCTTGTTCTCACTGCCCCCGACCCCCGCCATGTGGATTCATTTAAATTGGGGACTTTATGGCCACCCCTCCTGGTTCTTTCTGGGCAGAGGGAGAAGCACATTTGCATTCTGGTAAGAACTGGGAGAAGCTACTCTGTGCTGTGTTGCTCACCTGTGCTTTTTGAAAGGCACTTGGAATTTATAACAGAAGACCTAATTTGCTCACAACTGTGTTGGATAAAGGAGCCAGATTTGCAGGCAATCTTGTATCAGGCATGACTTCCCAGGATCTGCAATAGAAAGGCCAATTATTTGGAGGGCTGTCTCTTTGCCCATGCTTTATTAATCTGTGGGCATTGCCATAAAAAATTGGCTTTTCGCTGAGAAAGCCTTCTCAGGGGGGCTCAGTGGAGCAGCTGCTCTAGACTGGAAATTGCCACTCTCCAACCGGGTGTGCATGTGAACCACCTGGGGAGAGCTGGGCGCGCCCAAACACAAGCATTTGTCAGTGGAGTGATGCTTTCCCTGGGCTCTGTTTGGAAATGCAAGATGTCCTGTTGTGTTTCCATTGCCTTGCTGCTAAAATCCTAGCATCGTATGATATAGTAGAACCTGGTGATTCTAGGTGGTGCTAATGACTTTGAGGAGCAGGGAGGAGGGTGGTGATGTGGCATTCAATTAGGTTGCCACAATCCAACTGGAAACTAACTGGGGAAGCCAAGAAAGAGTTAAGTTAGACGGCTGTGCTGTGAATTGCTCTCTACCTCAACTTAAGCACTGCTTCATATTTTGATCTGCTTTGGCACGTTTTGATTTTGGGCAGGGATTCAGTCTTGTCCATGTTGCCAGAGGCTGTGTTTGTAATAGAGGCATCACATGCAGTGACAGGCTTGTAGAAAAAGCAATCTGTACAGATACAGATCAAATGGGAGCATTTCCATTGAAAAGTGCAGCACGGCTTGCTTTTTGCATCCCACTGGTAACATGACTGCTCACAGTCACATTCAGCAGTGTCCAAGTTTGTTTGACACTCAGTGATGCTGATGGGTGGACCTGGCCTCCCCTGGTAGCCTGGTTCTTAGGTGGAGAGGCTGGATGGGGAAGCTTCCTGAGCAGGAGGTCCAGGACTGGGGATACAGAACCCTGAACACTGGCTGTTCAGGGTTGTTCAAGCCTTGGGCATGACTCTGATCCTTTGTCAGAAACTGACAGTGCGTGACAACTGAAAGCTGAAGCTCTGGGGTTATTCACTCCCTTTATTCCTCATTCTTCTTCTGGCTATCGTCAGTTCTCAGGGCTCCCAGAAGGCAGGAGAGGAAATTTAGGGCATGGTTTCTGGTCTTTCTTTATTAGTGGTCCTGTTGTGGCAGTGGGAAAACTCATGGTATGAATAATCAAATGTTGGATAATTTTTTTTCAAATGCTCTCTCTGCTTCCATTTCCTCCATGACTCATTGCTAGTACAAGTGAACCTCTTTCCACAATGAGGGTGGGGTCTTTAGTTGTGAATTACATATTTGGTTGGGAAAATTTGCATTGATCTATTCTCATGTCCAGTTAGATGGATGAGCAAATTGACTGCTCAGTGTTATTCCACTTTGATTTTTGCTAAGGCTCTTGAAATGTGCTATGTTGACTGATTGGTAAATCCATACAAAAGTTCGATGCATGCCTACTATGCAACAGACCCTGAGCAGACATACAGGGTAACCTGGCCCAGAGCAATTCTGTCTTCATGGAATTTGATCTAATTAAAGGAACAGAATTAAGCAAATGATTAGGAGGCAATATAATAAGTGCTCTGATAAGTCCTTTGTGTCTTAAAACATGCAACAGGGACATTGGAAGGAGCAAAGAAGTTGTTCTAGAGGAACTGACTTCTAGGTTGATACCTGAAGATGAACAGACTTAAGAGATGGGGGACTTCCCTGGTGGTCCAGTGGAGAAGAATCTGCTTGCCAATGCAGGAGACGTGGGTTTGATCGTTGGTCCAGGAAGATTTCACATGCTGTGGGGCAGCTAAGCCTGCAAGATGCAACCAGTGAAGCCCTTGCAGGTAAAGCCTAGCCTGTGCTCTGCAGCCAGAGAAGCCAAGACAATGAGAAGCTCATGCACCACAGTGAAGGACAGCTCCCACCTGTCTCAACTAGAGAAAGCCCTCAAGCAGCAGCAAAGGCCCTGCATAACTGAAAATAAGTAAAGTTATAAAAAACAAATCACTGTGGACAGTGACTGCAGCCATGAAATTAAAAGATGCTTGCTCCTTGGAAGACAAGCTATGACAAACCTAGACAGCATATTAAAAAGCAGAGACATCACTTGGTTAACAAAAGTCTGTCTAGTCAAAGCTGTGGTTTTTTCAGTAGCATGTATGGCTGTGAGAGTTGGACCATAAAGAAGGCTGAGTGCTAAAGAATTGGTGTTTTCAAACTGTGGTGCTGGAGAAGACTCTTAAATGTCCCTTGGACAGAAAGAGGATCAAACGAGTCAATCCTAAAGGAAATCAACCCTGAATATTTATTGGAGGGACTGATGCTGAAGCTCCACCTGATGTGAAGAGCCAACTCACCGGAAAAGATCTTGATGCTGGGAAAGATTGAGGGCAGGAAGGGAGGAGGGTGACAGAGGATGAAATGGTTGGATGGCATCACCAACTCAGTGGGCATGAGTTTGAGTAAACTTCAGGAGACAGTGAAGGACAGGGAAGCCTGGCATGCTGCACACCATGGGGTTGCAAAAAGTCAGACAGGACTAAATGACTGAACAACAACAACAAAATTAAAAAGAGAGAGAAGGGGCAGGGAGGGGCCAGTGTTGTAAGCAGAGGGACCAGTCTGGGCTTCACTTCATAATCCCTTTCTAATGGGTGTGTACATATTAAGAAAGAAAAGTCTTAAGTGAGAAAAAACTTATCTGGTAATAATAAGATGCTTATTAACAGATCTCTTATCAAGCGGAGCTTTATTTAGCTCCCTCTTATGATCATACCCTTTGGAGTTGGTGTTATGGCTACTTACGTGCATCACCAAAGGATCTCTGTTGCCTCTGGAAGGCCTTCGGTTTGCTCATGTCACTCAGGTAGAGGTTTTTTAAGTGACCTTGTTGAATGTTGAATCAAAGAATAAACTGATAAAGAGTATCATAAAATGAAAAAAAAAGAATAAACTGATTCAGGGCACATTGGATATCCAGTCTGTGTCCCAGAGTCAGTAGGGAAGGCAACTGATCTTAATGTGTGATCTTGGCTTTTCAGTGTTACCCGGATTATTAACCAGTGGTGTAGGCCTATCTGACCTTCTTGAAGGTTCTTTTGGCCTCTCTACTTTGATCTGATATCCTTCTTTCTGCGAGGCTCACTGGGTTTAGCCTAGGATGGGCATGTTGGCCTATTTCCTCAAGTATCTCCCTTTAGCTACATTTAAGTTGTTATGTTTGCAGACCTGTGCGTACATTGCTCATTCAACAAATGTTGTAGTTCCACATATTTCAACACAATTAAGAGCTTCCTGTGCCCTGGGCTCTGTGGTACATGCTGAAAGTAGAAGAACGGATAAGACAGGATCTCCGCCCCAAGTTACTGGGAAGTATTGTGTGCCAAGATTCAACTAAGCTGGAGATGGTGAGGGCCTGGTGGAGTGGATGGATAGGAAGTCCCAGCATCAAGATTTTAGGTAGCAGTTCTCCATGACATCACAAGGGAATATGATCTTGGTTCTGGAGCTTCGAAGATAATTTCCATAGGAAATAGGACCTGGTCTCATCAGTTCAGTTCAGTTCAGTCGCTCAGTCGTGTCTGACTCTTTGTGATCCCATGAATTGCAGCATTCCAGGCCTCCCTGTCCATCACCAACTCCCAGAGTTCACTCAAACTCATGTCCACTGAGTCGGTGATGCCATCCAGCCATCTCATCCTCTGTCGTCCCCTTCTCTTCCTGCCCCCAATCCCTCCCAGCATCAGAGTCTTTTCCAATGAGTCAACTCTTCACATGAGGTGGCCAAAGTACTAGAGTTTCAGCTTTAGCATCATTCCTTCCAAAGAACACCCAGGGCTGATCTCCTTTAGAATGGACTGGTTGAATCTCCTTGCAATCCAAGGGACTCTCAAGAGTCTTCTCCAACACCACAGTTCAAAAGCATCAATTCTCCGGCCCTCTGCTTTCTTCACAGTCCAACTCTCACATCTATACGTGACCACTGGAAAAACCATAGCCTTGACTAGACGGACCTTTGTTGGCAAAGTAATGTCTCTGCTTTTCAATATGCTATCTAGGTTAGGAGATTATAAATTTTTCTCCAACTTTTCTTTTTTTTTTCCTGGTGGGGATGAAGCTCTTTATATTCTTTCAGACTGAGTTCTCTTTGGGTCCTTGACTGATGGGTCTGAGGTAATTTGGAAGGTTTGTACCCACCAGATTCTCTTGGTAACTTGAAAGAATTTGTGTGCTTCTGTGATACTGTGATAGAAGGAGAAATATATACTTGGTCTTTGTACTCAGTTCCTGACACAGAGACCTTAAAACTCTTGTTATTTCTTGAGATAATAGGAGCATTGTTATTATAATATTCGGCCTTAGTCCATAGTTCCTAACCCAAGAGCTTCGAAGACCCTCAGAATCTCTGGGGTGATAAAGTGTCTCTTTGCATGTTAACGAGATGCCTGGTAGCTGGGGGCACCTAGGTATCTTCAGGATGGGGGCTGGTTGCCAGAAAGACCAGCACATGATTAGAGGGTTGGAGCTTTCATCCTTGTCTCCTGACCTCTGGGAAAGACTGTAAATTGAATAAATCATTAATAGCTAATGTTTAATCATGCCTACTTACCTAATCTTTCAGAAAAACTCCTAAGACACAGAGATCGGAGAGCTTCTAGGTCAGTGAATTCATGGAGGTGCTGGGAGGGGGGCACACTAGGAGAGGCCAGGAAGCTCTGTGCTACCTACCCTACACTTTGCCCCATGCATCTCCTTCATTTGGCTGTTTCTCAGTTGTGTTTTTTAGAGTAAGCCAGTAAGTAAACTTTTCCTTTGATCTGTGAATCACTCTAGAAGATCATGAAGCCTAAGGAGGAGGTCATGGGAACCTGGTTTTATAGGGGGCCAGTCAAAAGTTTGGGAGGCCCAGGACTGGCATCTCAGTCTTGTGTGACTGAGCTCTTAACCTGTGCGGTCTGTGCCAACTCTGGGTAGTTAGGGTCAGAATTGGATTGGAGACACCCAGTTGGTTCTGGAGAGTTAGAGAATTGGTTGGTGTGGGAAAAAACCCCTGTGTATTAGGTTTCAGAAGTTTCATGAGTAAAAAGTTTGTTGCTGTTGTTCAGTCGCTGAGTCTTGTCCAACTCTTTTTGTGACCCCACGGACTGTAGCCCACCAGGCTCCTCTGTCCATGGGATTTCCCAGGCAAGAATACTGAAGTGGGTTGTCATTTCCTTCTCCAGGGGATCTTCCTGACCCAGGGATTGAACCTGCATCTCCTACAATTGGCATGTGGATTTGTTACCTCTGGGCCACCAGGCAAGCCCCTAAACAGTTTAGAACCTCCAGAAAGAATGCCCAGATGATGATGTATTTTGCTTTCAAGTAAATATATTTTTTTATAAAAAATCTCAAAAATTCATTTGGAGTCTATAACTTTGGAATTTGTGATTCTTTTGGAAACAACTTGGCTAATTTTTATTTTAACATTTTCTTAGAAAAAGGGGCTTGGACAGAAGATAATACTGAGAATGTACAAAAGACAGAAGAAATAAACTGTCTTTAGTAACTCTAGAAGCATGCAAACTTGACATACTAATTCAAAATAATAATTACCTTTTCATAAAGAGAAGTCTGCTAAACAGAAGTCATGCTATTATATATATTGTTAGACCATTTTGGTGCCAGCTTTTTGCTCGGGGAGACTTGAGGTACCTAGTGCTGATTTTCAAGCTACAAATCACCTATGTGTTTTATACAAAGAGACAAATGAACAATGACATAAATCTAATGGGTTGTTTATTTCTAGGAGTAGTGAAAGCTAGAAAACCATGGCAACCAATGTTGTCAGAGATGATGTGCAAAGGACTTAGACTCTTGGCAAAAATGAATTAGAAAAAAAAGTGTGAAAAGTCTTGAAACACTAACAGTTCTAGACAATTTAACTTTTCGTTTTTCATTCTGATGGAGGAGTTACATCTCAGCAGGAGTGGAAGTTACAGTGAAGGGTTATTTGTTGCTTCCTCTACTACTGTTATTTTATAATTCTAAGCTCAGTGGTAGAGGCCCAGTTAAAATCTCATGGACATGTTTTATAGTGAAGATAGTGATAATGATAGCATATGAACAACTCATGAAGAATTCAGTATATGTCGTGTACCTTAAGCTCTCAGATTCTCTCCTTATTAAAGTCATCTCTTGAAATTGAAAATCTCTCAGTTGTGTCCAGCTCTTTGCAACCCCATGGACTATACAGTCCATGGAATTCTCCAGGCAAGAATACTGCAGTGGGTAGCTGTTCCCTTCTCCAGGGGATCTTTCTGACCAGGGATTGAACCCAGGTCTTCCACATTGCAGGCAGATTCTTTACCAGCTGAGCCACCAGGGAAGCCCAAGATTACTGGAGTAGGTAGCCTATCCCTTCTCCAGCGGATCTTCCTGACCCAGAAATCAAACCAGGGTCTTCTGCATTGTATACGGATTCTTTACCAGCTGAGCTACCAGGGAAGCCCTAAAGTCATCTCTTAGGATCTATAATATATGAACTCAAGTAAGCCATGAAAAAAATTATTGTATCAGTTTGCTTATGGGTAAAAGACTTAGCTGTCAAAGCTGAGTTTATGGATGGTGAAATTGCTTTGCTATTTGATAGATATTCTCAGCTATGTTATAAACCAGTTGATCAACCAGAGCAAACTACATTTATTTGTTCAATGAATAATGGTGCCAACTTTCTGATTCAAAAGAGGACAATAATGGGACATGCCAAACATCACAAAGTTTGTCCTTTTTACTGAGATTCAGCCACTTTTTTGAATTAATACTCCTTGAATCTTTTCATGCCTTCAGTTAATTTATATCTGAAAAAATTAATTTTGACTTTTTTTTTTAAAGCCAGTATTCTGGTTGCTTTTACGGAGAAATGGAGTTTCAGAGGTTTTTTACCAAACTGAACTCAGGTTTGCTTGCCCAATACTTGCAGCAAAGCCAATTTTTTGACACAGGACTGTGGTGAAAGAAAGTGTAACATTTATTTGCAGGACACCAAGCAAGGGGAATGGGCAGCTAATGTTCAAAGGACTTAAACTCCTTCATGGCTTTTAAACATGGGTTTTTAAAGGCAACATTATGGGTGGGATCCTTGGGTGCCTGGGTCAGCTCATGAACACTCTGATTGGTTAGTGGTGAGGTAACAGGGTGGTGTTTTGAGAAATTTAATCATCAATATCTGGTTCCCCCCAGTCTAAGGTTTGTGTGTTTGTGGTCAACAAGTAGTTAAGGTTGTCCACTGGTTTTCATTGATGAACTGTTGTTCAGAACATTATTACTTTTCTTGCTTGACTGCTTTTCCTTTGTTTCTGCATTTTCTCACCTCTCTAATCATTAACTGGTTTAGTCTGCTCTCTGAAACTTGAGGAGAACTGAGGAGACTAAACTCTTTTACAAACCAGAAGTAAGGGACATGGAGGGGCTTATATCCAGGAAGGTCCTACAAGGTCCTGCTCAGTTTTGGTTCATACTCCGCAATTCTGGAAGTGCTTCTTTCTAGTCCCTTCATTTTTACTTTGTACATTTATCTGCATTAAAGGTCAGTGAGATTAAACGGGCTCCTGTGTACCCACGCAACTCCGCATGTGTGGGATAGTGTTCCTGGGTGATTGCCTGGCCTGAATGGCCTACAACTGTGGGTGTCTGAGCAGCTGCTGTTTCAGCTTAGCTATTCTTCACCTGGAGAGGAGCAAATGGAAGGAGAGCAAAGGGAACACCACTAACCAACAGTGTGGTCATGTGCATAGAATTTCTGGATGAGCATTAAATGTGGTGGCTTAAATTTATTAATTTATTTTTAAAAATATTTATTTAGTTGTGGCTGGTCTTAGTTGTGGCACACGGGGGTCTTCAATCTTCCTTGTAGCATGTAGGATCTAGTTCATGGGGGCCAATGCAGGAGAACCGGGTTCAGTCTCTGGGTTGGGAAGATCCTTTGGGGAAGGAAATGGCAACCCACTCCATTATTCTTGCCTGGAGAATTCCATGGACAGAGGAGCCTGGTGGGCTACAGTCCATGGGGTTGCAAAGAGTCGGACGTGACTGAATGACTAACACACACACACTACAATACACAGGACAGCTCTCCACAACCAAGAATTAACCCTTCCTGAAGGTCAATAATGCTGAGTTTGAGAAACTCTGCTCTAGTCCATGGATTTTAAGGCAGGGAGCTGGTAGCTAGGCATATAGACATAATAAATGGTACACATAACAGCTGGCTAAAGAACAGAGTCTGTTGGTTTCTTATCAGTTTTTGGCAGTTGTAACCAGTGGTCTGAGGGCTTGAAATTATGTATTTGCTTTCCTTCATTTCTTGATTAGTTACTGAACAGGAAATCCAGAAAGGTCAAGCAGTCCATTTATTTCTATGAATAAACATCAAAAATTCATGAAAAGTGCCAACCAATAAATGCTCAATACAGGGTAACTATTTAAACTGTCATAAAAGTCCACATCTCTTCCTAGATCATTTATGCATTAATTCCTCTATGCACACCCCTTCAGCAAATATTTCTGGTTGTGCGCTTTCGCTTTGTGTACACACGTATCCAACAGGACACTGATGGATGGGAGATGTGGGTGTGTGTTATCGGGCCCGGGCTCACGTTCTCTGCAAAAGCAGTATCTGAAAGGTGCAGGCCGGGCACTGCTGTCTGCTTTCACAGAGACCTCAACTACAGAGCGAGACCCAGGGATCCAGGGAATAGAGCTATCTCTTCCCTGGGGGCAAGACAGAAAATGCAACCCATATAACATTTCTTTAGAAAGGCATCATTCAGTCTTACCTGAGCTGATGGGGCTGGCAGTGCTCACCCATCAGAATAGGCACAGCCTTTTGTCTGAGTTTTACTCTTTCGGTGTGGCTTTTGGACGCGGACTTGATTCTCTGCCTTCTGTTATGAACAGTCTTGAGATAGCACAATGCAGAAAGACACAGAGAGCCGGGTAGCTGATGCACAGATGACAGAGGGAGGGTAGGGAGGCTGTAAGCAGAAGGGAAACTTTCTGCATCTCATTTATTCCGGTGTGAAAAGAAACCATGCCCTTGCTGTTTGGAGAGAAAAGATAAAGAGCATGGAGGAAGAGATAGCTCTATTCCCTGGATCCCTGGGCCTTGCTCTGTAGTTGAGGTCTCTGTGAAAGCAGACAGCAGTGCCCGGCCTGCACCTGTCAGATACTGCTTTTGCAGAGAACGTGAGCCCGGGCCCAATAACACACACCCACATCTCCCATCCATCAGTGTCCTGTTGGATACATGTGTACACAAAGCGAAAGCTCACAACCAGAAATGTTTGCTGAAGGGGTGTGCATAGAGGAATTAATGCATAAATGATCTAGGAAGAGATGTGGACTTTTATGACAGTTTAAGTAGTTACTCTGTATTGAGCATTTAGTCTGCCTGGACCTTTGTTAAATACTGTTTTCATTTAATCCTCATATCATTCCTGCGAGTGAGGAATGTTTATCTTCTTTTCACAGATTAAAAAACTGAAATTCAGAGAGGTCAGCTAGCTGGCCTAAGGTTTTTTTAAAAAAGTAAGTTATTTATTTTAAGTAGAGGATAATTACTTTGCAATATTGTGATGGCCTCTGCCATGTATCAACATGAATTGGCTACAGGCATACATGTGTCCCCTCCCTCCAACCTTCCTCCCTACCCGATCCCTCCAGGTTGTCACAGAGCCTCGGGGTTTGGACCTAGAATGCTAGGTTAGGATTTGACCCCAGGACCCTGCTGCACTGTCTCAGTCCTGTGAAACCTGAGAAAGCAAGATGGTAGAGGAGGTGGAATGGAGTCAGGACTCCTTCAGCAAACACCCTGGGTCCATGCTTTCCAGCAGAAATGCCAGAAGATGTTCTCCTAGCAGGTTTTTTTAAAGTGTTTTTTTTTTTTTTTTTTTGATGTGGACCATTTTTAAAGTCTTTATTGAATTTGTTACAATATTTCTTCTGTTTTTTGTTTCGTTTCTTTGGCCCTGAGGCATTCTTTAGCTCCCTGACCAGGAATGGAACCCACACCCCCTACACTGGAAGGTGAAGTTTTAACTACTAGACGTTTTCAACTAGAAAGTTGAACGTTTTCAACTAGAAGTTTTAACTACTAGTTGTTGTTCAGTTGCTAAGTTGTGTCCAACTCTTTGCAACCCCACGGACTGTAGCATGCCAGGGTTCCCTGTCCTTCACTATCTCTCAGAGTTTACTTAAACTCATGTCCATTGAGTCAGTGATATCATCCAACCATCTCATCCTCTGTTGTCCCCTTCTCCGTCTGCCCTCAGTCTTCTCCAGCATCAGGGTCTTTTCAAATGAGTCAACTCTTCACATCAGGTAGCCAAAGTATTGGAGCTTCAGTTTCAGCATCAGCTGGGCCTCTGGGGAAGTGCCTTTTTGGCTGGTTTTTAATGAAGATATAAAAGGATCAGATGACAATGACAGAATACATCCTCTGTTGTAAGAACTGTAGCCTTTTTACAGATATACTTTGTGAATCTTCAGGCCACAGACTGTAGATGTGGTCCACATCACCAGCACCATCCATGCATCACACACTAGACCTCACTAGCTAAAGAGGAAACCCAGCCCCCTGTAAAGCTCTCCGAGATTCTCTGCAAATCTTGCGTTTTGGATAGGTCCTTATGCATATGGCAGGCAGCGTCCTCGCAACACTTGGAATTTCCTTCCTCTGTCTTTGATCTGACCCTGGTCAAGCGCTGTCAGTGCGGCCCAGTCCTGAAGAGTATAAACTCTGGAGTCAGACTTCCACCGTTCTTGTTTAGCCCCTGCCACTAACTCACTTCAAGCATGGACAGTTTGCTTACATCCACTTACCTTATCTATAAAATGACAATAATGATCATGCCTACAGCACAAAAGTTGTAAGGATGAAATGAACAACTAATTCAAAGTGCTTAGCATGGTGTCTTATAAATAGCTCTCCTTCAAGCTTATCTATTAATATTTTAAACTCCACCATACCTTCCAGACATGGTAAGAAATATCTGTGTTTAGAAACTGCCTGGGCAGAGCGCTCTGTAGAGAACTTTCTGTTGGGGACACAGGAGGTTTATGGATGTGAGAGAAAGTGGGGGAAGATATGACTTTCAGCAAAACGTGAGAGACTTTCTCTCACCTTCTCTTCATATCCCCTAGGCATTTTGGAGAATTTTATTGGCCTAAAACTGTGGCTTAACTTTTTATTAAACATTTCATGACAGTGTTATTCCTGCACGTTTAAACATATAAGTTGTATTATATACCTGTGATTTTCTGTTAAACTTTTAAATATATATTTTCAAGGAGGGGACCTTTGGGAATTCTCTGGTGGTCCAATGGTTAGACCTCCACATTTTCACTGCAGGAGGCACAGGTTTGATCCCTGGTAGGGGAACTAAGATCCTATGTGTTGTGTGGCATGGCCAAAAAAAAAAAAAAAAAAAAAGGAGGGGCCCTTTTCTGTGGTGTTAATCAAAATCAAAAGAAAGTTAGATACTCAAAAATTTTAAGCAAAAGTTGAAAATGTGAATTTCTAGTCTTTATCCCCAGAGATTCTGATTTAGGAGATCTGGCAAGGCAGAAATAATTTTTAACAAATGTTTCAGGTTTCTTAGAGGTGAGTGGTCTAGAAAGTGCTAGAACAATAAGGTAAAGTTTGAAGAATTATTTGGGAGAGGTCATCAAAATGTACATAGTGTATAATCTACATGATTCCTATTGCTCTTTGGAGGTGAAAATTTGACGTGGCAGTGCTGAGGTGAGGGAATTACTCTTCCCTCTCCCCAAGTGTTTTCTGGGCCTCCCATTAGATGCCTCATCGCACAACAAAGCCTCACCCTTCCTACATCCTGAGCTGCAGTGTAATTGGAGTTTGAGGTTGTTTCTGTCCACTGCTTCTATGGATCGGGAGTGGTGGGATTAAATGAAACCTGCATTTTTCACTCCCATGCGGAAAATCACAAACTCTAAAGACAGATTTAATGGAAGCAATATTTAACTCTGCTTACAGTTATGGATCTCTGCCTCAAACAGAATCAACTAGTGCTCTTTTTTACAAATAAGAGGATTCACTGTATTCAGTCAAAATGCAAAAGGGATTTATTAACGAAGAATATAAGGAACCTCCAGGTGGGCTTGGAGGCCCTGAAGTCAGTGTTCCAGCACACCTCATGTCTCCTGCTCACGTTGCTAGGGCGGTGGGACAGACATAGCAACCCATACTATAGGTGCTGGCTTGGGACCCTGGAACCACTGCGCCTTCCACACTCCTAGACAGGATGGTTCCTCTGCCAACTTCAAAAGCATAGATTCCTTGTGGAGCTTGCTTCTAATATTTTTCTGTTCTCTCTTCAAAGATTGTGTTTCATGCAGATGCATTATGGAATCTGAGTCACCTGCCTGTCTGATGAAACGTTGAAGCTGGCTGAAGCTAGCTTTGAGAGGTGATGGTTAAGGTTCAGGGATGTTATAGGTTAGTTTCTAAACTTTTGGTAACTTGAAGTAGGCCATAGTAGGAAGATTTACACCATGGAAATTGGCAAGTGATACAAAGCGGTGAAACTGAGAAACATTTGCCATTTGCCATTTGTCATCACCTCATTGCAAGGGATGCTGGGTAGATTTCACAGGCCCTTTGGAAAGGTAGACCTCATAGTGGGTGAAATTCTCTAGACAGGGGGATGCTGTTTAAAATGTGCCACACAACCACTAAAATAGTGAACCACTGCTTTCAAGGTTTCTTCCAAGTGATTCTTGTCAGAGTATCTTTTGGTGTCAGATAATGTGTAGTGAGATAGAACTGCAAATATGCTTCAGGTTATAGCCAGAATTTTCAGGTTCATCTCCTCCATTGTGCACCCTGCCAAGCAACTGTTTCCTTCAAGTTGTTCAGAGTGTTTGTTAAAGGACAAAAGGGAACTGTGAGGCCTTTTGAAACATCACTATGAGGCCCTGAGCCATGTCCATTCAGAGTATGATAGTCTTCTAGCTTGGGGTCTCCAGGAATTATTTCTAGGAGGGACATAAAGAGAGAGACTCCACAGATTAAAATGGTGAGAGAAATGGCCACACGGTAATGATGAGAGAGGTAGCAGAGAGTGCTTCTGTCCCTGAAGAAAGGGTGGGACCTAATTGGCAGACTCAGAAGTGGGAAATCCTATTGGTGAAGAATTTCTCCATTGGGAATAAAGGAGATTGGGCTGGCTAAGGTTGGGAAGATGCCCTGGAGAAGGACATGGCAACCGACTCCAGTATTCTTTCCTGGAGAATCCCCTGGACAGAGGAGCCTGGAAAGCTACAGTCCACAGGGTCACAAAGAGCTGGACATGACTGAAGCAACTCGGCGCAAGGTGTGAAAGTAGAACTACCGTCATCTCGTCGTCCCTTGGGAACCACAGGGGATTGGCTCCAGATATTACCTCCAATACCAACATCTGAGGATGCTCATGTCCTTTGTAGAAAATCATATAGTATTTGCTGGAGAAGGAAATGGCAACCCACTCCAGTACCCTTGCCTGGAAAATTCAATGGATGGAGGAGCCTGGTAGGCTATAGTGCATGGGGTCACAAAGAGTCAGACACGACTGAGCAACTTCACTTTCTTTCTTTCTATAATTCCTATTGGAGAAGGAAATGGCAACCCACTCCAGTGTTCTTGCCTGGATAATCCGAAGGATGGAGGGGCCTGGTGGACTACAGTCTATGGGGTTGCAAAGAGCAAGGCAATGGCACCCCACTCCAGTACTCTTGCCTGGAAAATCCCATGGGCGGAGGAGCCTGGTAGGCTGCAGTCCATGGGGTCGCTAAGAGTCAGACACGACTGAGTGACTTCACTTTCACTTTTCACTTTCATGCATTGGAGAAGGAAATGGCAACCCACTCCAGTGTTCTTGCTTGGAGAATCCCAGGGACGGGGGAGCCTGGTGGGCTACCGTCTGTGGGGTCACACAGAGTCAGACACGACTGAAGCGGCTTAGCAGCAGCAGCAGCAGCAAGCAACTAACACACACACGTATGGTATTTGCATACAACCTATGCACATTCCTCTGTATCCTTTAAGTCATTTCTAGATTATTTATAGCACCTCATACAAGGTAAGTGCTATGCAAATAATTAGTGGTGTGTGGCAAATTCAAATTTTGCTTTCTGGAGCTTTATGTAATTTTTTTTTTTGATCTATAAATATTTTTAATCCATGGTTGGCTAAATCCTCAGATGCAGAACGTGTGGATACCGAGGGCCAACTGTACCTCTGGGGCACTAGTAAAGGGTGAGAAGGTGTAGACCCACTGCCCTTTTCCCTCCTACATCCTGATCTTCTCCAGATGCCAGGAAGAGTCCTGGGGCTTCAGGAAATGCAGGAAAAACTGTAGCCCTGTCCAGGACAAAGAGCTCATGTTGACAGGCCAGATTTGTAGCTGGGTTGCCCCCAGTTAAGATCTTCTGAAACACAAGCATTGCAGGATCATTAGTCCTTCAGTGGACACACAGAGCAGTGGCCAGGCTATGGTGATGCCCAGTTTGGGATGCAGAGGTGTCTCTGGAGCCCTGGAGTAGAGACATAGTTGTAGGTTCCAAGCAGAATGTTTGAAGGAGGATTTTTGTGAAGGATACAAAGCCTTCTCTCAGCCACAAAGGACCCCTCCTCAGTGACCGCACTGACAGCAGCAGCTGTGAGGGGTGCATGGCAGGACAGACCACCCAACCCAGATGGTGCTGGAAGGTGACTTAGGGCACCAGTGGGGAGTCCCTGGCGGGTAACAGTCACTTCACCCACTGCCTATTAAAATCAAATAAAAATGCCACTGATTATAAAAGTTATATATGTTTTTGTGGAAATTAAAAATATTGAGACATATAAAGAAAAAAATTAATTACTATTACTTTGCATGAGTGTATGCAGGCTCACTCGCTTAGTTGTGTCTGACTCTTTGGGGCCCCACGGACTGTAGCCCACCAGGCTCCTCTGTCCATGGGGTTTTCCTGGCAAGAATACTAGAGTGGGTTATCATTCCCTTCTCCAGGGGATCTTCCTGATCCAGGGATCGAACCTGGTCTCCTGCATTGCAGACAGATTCTTTACCATCTGAGCCACCAGGGGAGCCCTTCATAGCCATAATTTTATTTATTTATGTTTTTGGCCACCCTGTGCAACTTGTGGGATCATATTTCCCCCACCAGCAATTGAACCCAAGGCCCTGGCAGTGGAAGCACTGAATCCTAACCACTGGACCACCAAGGAATTCCCACAGTCATCATTTTAAATAATTGTCTGATACTTTATCTATGTATCTTTACATCTTTTCCATTATAAATAAGACTAGGATAAACATCATTTTTCATGTACATTTCTGATTGTTTCCTTAAGTTAGATTTCTAGAATAGAAATAAAATTAACAAATATTTTAAAGTCTTTGGTATGGCCTCCTGAACTAACTTTCTGAGTTACCATCTAGTTTAATGTGTTGAGTATAGCCTAAAATTGTGGGTAAGCATGGGCTCAGGTCAGAAAAGAAGTCGACTTGAGTCCTTAACCTTGCCACTTCCCAGCTGTCTCATTTTGGGCCTCTAGCCCTCATTCCCTTTGCTGTAAGGTGGGCATAGCAATGCCTGCCTTATAGGGAGGATTAAATAAAAGAATGCATGTGAAACGTTTAGGCCATGCTCTGACCCATCTCAAGTGTACTGGACGCTTCTCAGATCAAACATGATCCCGATCTTGCCCCTGATGCTGACACGTGGTAACCAGGTCCACCCAGGCTCCGCCCACCTGGTGCAAACTGACAGCTCCTTACTGCCCTCACTTCCTGCCTCGGGCTTCTCTGACGCCTGAAGTAGGCACTCTGTGTATGCAGCGGAAGAGTGTGAGATTTAATGTCCTGTAGGCTTTGCAGCGACTTAGCAGCAGCAGCAGCAGCAGGCTGGCCCTTGACCACTAGGGGAGCCCTGGCCCCTCACTTCCCTGTCGATGGTTCTGAGAAGTGTTTCCTAAAGCTTCTTAGACGGTGCTATGGGATCAAGTGAGTAGTGGCCGCTGGCGGTGGTCAGTTCTATCCCGCAGGCTGGAGTTGGCTTTCCCTGCTCCCAAGCTCCTCCCCTCGTCCACACTCCTGTCCCTCTGCTTGGGTTCCCAAATACACCACCAGCAACTGAACCTTTGTTTCAGGCTCTACTTCTGGGGAAACCCCGGCTAAGGCAGTTAAGCATCCGTACCTTAGCTTCTGTTAATACTGTAAAATAAGGGAATTCCCTAGCGGTCTGGTGGTTAGGACACTGTGCCTTCAATGCCTGAGGTCTGGGTTCAATCCCTGGTCAGGGAACTAAGATCACACAAGTCACACAGCACTACCAAAAAAAAAAATTGTAAAAACATATAATTTTATATGTTTATATATAAAAACATATATATGAGAAGGCAATGGCATCCCACTCCTGTACTCTTGCCTGGAAAGTCCCATGGACGGAGGAGCCTGGTGGGCAGCAGTCTGTGGGGTCGCCAAGAGTCGGACATGACTGAGTGACTTCACTTTCACTTGTCACTTTCATGCATTGGAGAAGGAAATGGCAACCCACTCCAGTGTTCTTGCCTGGAGAATCCCAGGGACGGGGGAGCCTGGTGGGCTGCCGTCTGTAGGGTTGCACAGAGTTGGACACGGCTGAAGTGACTTAGCAGCAGCATGCTGTCATATAGCATATTCTACAGGAAATTCAATTACCTACCAAATATTTCCAAGATTGCCTAGGAATTCCCAGATGCCCTCTCTGGTATTTCTGCACTCCTCTTGCCTTCTTGACATCACTGCTCTTGCCTTGTGCTACTCTTGCCTTCTCAGATTGGCTTCTGCCCAAACTATGAACACACGGATTTTCCCCAAACCCTGCCAGACACCCTTAACCCAGGGTTTTGTGGATGACAAAGATGCATACGAAAGACCCATGTCTTCACTGAATAAGGATATTTTCCTTTTTCTTGGAACAGAGAATTAACAAACTATGGTTGTTAAGGAAATGATACTAAAATCTGTGTTTCCTTTCCCAGAAGATACGTAATGCATATTTTAATAAGGGATGAAAACAAATAACTGTTTCTGGAGGCAAGGAGACAGCTGATTTACTTTCCCTCTTTGACAGGATGGCTCAAGAGACCAGGCTTTTGTTCTCATTTTCATGTAAGTAAACTCAGCTCCATCCTCGACATTACTGTCACTCCCCTGGGCCTTTGTTCTAACGTCATCATTTCCTGAGAGGCTGACTGGAACCCGGTTATAACTGCCCTTTGCTTCTACACTTCCACCAGAGTTGCCCTCTGAAAACACAAATGTGATGATTGTACTTTATAGCTTCAAACCTGTCCAGATAGTGATTGGTCTCTCCATGGGCCCCAGGGTCCCTTATGATCCAACGTGTCCCTGTTTCCCAGCATGCCTTTCTCCACATCTGCTCCCTACCGTGCCCTTAAGCCTCAGGTTCTCAACATTAGCATCAGTTGTGAAATCGTTGGAGATGCAAATTCCTGGATGCACTTCAAACCTAGTCAGTCAGAGACTCTGGGGTGGGGCTTTGCAGTCTGTGCTTTAAGACACTCTCCAGGTGACCCTACGCCTGCTGAAGTTTGAGAACTACCCATCTAAGCAAAACAGGACTGGCCTTGACCCATGAAGGTGTCTGGAAATTCCTACCCTTCTTCAAGAGTCAGTTTATCGTCACCTCTTCCATGAAGCCTTCTCTGCCTTCACCTGACAGCACCTCCCACTCCTTCCTGGGTCCCCACATGACACTTCCATTGTGAGATGTGATACACAGCTTTGCAATTAATGCACTTTACTTGTCCATTTCCTTGACTAGACTCTGAGATGCTTGCAAGAGTAGGAACTGTCTGAAAGCTTGCTCTAACTTTGATCCTCTGTCTATCTGTCTCTCTCTCCACACACACACACACACACACACACACACACTATAGCTTCTATAAAGTAGGAGATCACAGGATCTACTAGAAAGACACTGTTCAAAGTTCATTGGCCATTTCCACCAACCGGAGTCTTTTTGACTGTCTCTCTCTGAGCCCCACCATGAGGCAGTAAAGCCAATTTTGCCCAGATATCAAAGGCACAGATCTGAGATACCTGAGATACCTTAGCTCTTGAGAAAAGGGGGCTGTTATCAGAAAATGGCAACTATAGATAAGTAGTTCCCTTTTTGCTCCATGACCCTGAGTCTCTTTTTTAAAATAAATCAACTGAAACTGTAATTGATTATGTTTTCTCTTCAATCTTAGGGCTTTGAAGACTCTTTACTTAGTAAAACTTAAGTCACTTAAAGAACTCTTGGAATTGCCTGTTGAAGGACACTGATCTGTGTACAGTGTAGGAGAGCAGACCCTTGACTCTCTTCTCTCTGACTGTGGTCTGAGAGGCAATCCTGAACTAGAGACGGTTCTACTGTTAACTCAGAAAGGGAAGTGGAGTCCAGGAGAGCCAGGGAAGATGGAGTGGTGAGGGCCCTGCCTTTACCTTCCTCCCGTAGTGTCTCTGCACCTGTAAAGAGGTTGGGTCCTGGCTTCCAGTGTTGGTAGCCTGGAGGGAGTTTTGCTATTTATGTCTGGAGAGACAGATATATTTCAGATACGTGGTGAATGCAAAGACTTACCAATGGCTAATGGGCCAGGTCTCACTCTGTGTCCTTTATCTAGATATACCCAGTGAGTAGACAGAGCCCGTGTGCATGTGTGCTAAGTCGATTCAGTCATGTCTGACTCTTTGCAACCCTTTGGACTGTAGCCCACCAGGCCCCTCTGTCTATGGGATTTTCCAGGCAAGAATGGGTTGCCATGCCCTCCTTCAGGCGATCTTCTCCACCCAGTGCAGGATCTTCTCCTGTACTGGCAGGCAGATTTTTTCTTTACCACTAGCTCTACCTGGGAAGCCCCCAGAACAGTGCCCAAAGTATAGCAAATTTGAAATAAATCAGGGCTGAACTTTTACAGTTATGAATACCAGAGTTCGTGGGTGCTCAGATGGTAGAGAATCTGCCTGCAATGTGGGAAACCTGGGTTTGATCCCTGGGATGGAAAGATCCCCTGGAGGAGGGCATGGCAACCCACTCCAGTTTTCTTGCCTGGAGAATCCCCATGGACAAAGGAGCCTGGAAGGCTACAGTCCATGAGATTGCAAAGAGTCAGACACGACTGAGTGACTAAGCACAGAACTTTTACAGTTATGAGTACCAGAGTTTGTGGCTACTACACTACATAAATTTACTTTTCCCCTGCAATTGGGGCTTGGATCCTAGGCTTCCATGAAAAGTCTTAATTTAAAAAGAAGAGAAGCAAGCAGCCTATGGCTGCAATATAGTTTTTCTCCAGGCCAGAATCTTTCCTATAAACCATTTGATGAAGTAGCAGATGGCAAAGTTACAACCTTTGTAGCTCTAGGACTTAATAGAAACCACGATCGGCTACAGTAATGGACTGTCTTGGAGCCCAAAATGATACTTTTATTGTGCTCTGATGGGCTTGTCACTTGTTCTGCCTCTTTGTTAATTAGGACAAAAATCCCTATTATTACACATTTTGAACAAAAAATCTTTGGCCAGTATCCTTTAGATTAAATTTGTGTAACTGAATACTCTCTTTTGAGTATTGCTTTAAGAACTGAAAAGGAGGAAAGAGATGACTCTGACAAATCCAGGGCATTTCTAAATAAGCATGAATTGGATTATAATAGGCTCAGTGAGAGAGTGAGAATATGCTGGAATACTTTTTATTCAGCAGAGCTCATCTGGGTCCTGACAGGAATTCCGGGACACAGACTCTCTCCAGTGGATCTCTGAATTTATGCCTGTAGTAGACTGATTAAGGATTGATACGGTTATCATCATATCAGTGGAGTGATGTGATTATCACCTCAGCTTCTTCAGTCTGAAGTTATAGATCCCAGAAGCCATGTATTCTGTTTTTGTGGGATATTGTCTGGATGTGGGCCCTGAATGAATGTCCCTCTGGTGGAAGGTACCCTAGATGAATAGAAAAGCCTGCCTTTTGTCAGGGATTATAATCAGGAAGATGAAAGTTTCCTCTGTAATACCATTTTTGCTTCTACTTCCAGGATGCTGGCAATTATAGACCAGGACAGAGAATGGGGACATGAATAATGGAGGTGCCCAACATTAGCACAACACTCTATCCATCACTGCCAAAGGGCATAAGGTAACCCTGGAAACAGTCCTGGGGAGAGGGGAAGGGAGGGGAGTGCAGGTTCCTGGGCACCATGATTTACCTGCTCAGCAGAGGAGGGAACCTCTACACTAGAAGGGGCCACAGCTTTTGAACTTGTATGTCTATAGTGATATTTATAATATGATCATTATGTGGAGCTGATTCATCGTACAAGTGACAATGTAGAGATTTTCTAGGCAGGCATTTGATTTTAAATATATGTGTTCCCTGTTTGAAGGCAGGGAATGACCTCTTGTGAAGTTTTGCCTGAAAGGCTTTATCAAGGAATGCGTGCATGCATGCTAAGTCACTTCAGTCGTGTCTGACTCTTTGCGATCCTATGGACTGTAGCCTGCCAGGCTTCTCTGTCCATGAGTTTTTCCAGGCAAGAACACTGGAGTGGGTTGGCAAGCCCTCCTCCAGAGGATCTTCTGGACCTAGGGACCAAACCCGTGTCTCTTACGTCTTGTCGTCTGCTTTGGCAGGTGGGTTCTTTACCGCTAGCACCACCTGGGAAGCCCCTATCAAGGAATAATTCTCCAGAAATCAGAAGGAAGGGTTACTCTGACCAACTGGCCATGGATTAAAGAAGTGCACGATAATAGGACTTCCCTGGTGGTCCAGTGGCTAAGATTTTGAGCTCTCGATGTAGAGGACCTGGGTTTGATCCCTGGTCTGGGAACTAGATTCCATATGCTGCAACTAAAAGTTCACATACCCTGACTAAAGATCCCATGTGCTGCAAGGGAGACCCGGCGCTGCCAAATATATAAGTATTAAAAAAGAAGTGTATGACAGTATGGGCAGCAGGGGATGGGGAAGGCTAGGGGACTGCACAGAGTGATTCTCAGCCCCACTGAGCGATCATACCACAGGACACATTCTTAGACAGGTAAGCTCTGCCGACTGGATGCCTCCGTATATTGCGTGGCACTGGCACGGCTGAGACCCTGCTCTGTCTGATTCCTGGGCTCTCTGGCTCTCAAGACTGTCTTCTGTGTCCAAGTCAGGAGTGTGTAGGAGACAGTTACCAAACAGGTGATTTGCAGAAAATGATTGCCAGTTTGTACCTCTTTTTTGGTTTCCTTGAGCTGAGAGGGTTAAAATGGTGAGAAAGCTCAGAAGGACAGCACCCTAAAGGTAAATGGAAAGTAAAAGTGCGAAAGCGTTAGTCGCTCAGTCCTATCTGACTCTGTGATCCCATGGGCTGTAGCCCTCCAGGCTGCTCTGTCCGTGGAATTCTCCAGGCAAGAATACTGGAGTGGGTAGCCATGCCCTGCTCCAGGGGATCTTCCTGACCCAGGGATTAAGCCGGGTCTCCCACATTGCAGGCAGATTCTTTACCATCTGAGCCACCAGGGAAGCTCAGGTAGTAAATTAGGCATAGAGAAAGCCTCATTTTCTGTTTCTGAGAAGTATTCTTTCTTTCCATTGTCCACTGAGACCTGAAGGCTACTCTTTCCAGAGGGAATGGGACTTTTTGTTTCTGTTGGTTTCTGTGTTGTGTGACTCAGCCCTGGTTGGAGCTGAAATGTGACCTAAAGCCACAATGGGCTGAGTCACGTGTGCTGTGTCTCCGGCTTCCCCTGAAGTACTTTGTTTGGAGAGAATTATAACTGAAAAGGAAACGTTCCTTCTGGCCAGAAACTAGGCTTAGAAATGCTCATTTGGGGAAGCTCTTTTTGCTTGCCATTTAAATAAACCCACTGATAGAAATCAGTATTTGTGAGTATTAGGGAAGACAAACAAAGCCCTCCGTGTTTATTGCAAACAGAACCACTGTGGAGGTTTCCTGGGGGAATTGAAGAGTGTGGTGGGGGGTCATCATTTCCTGCACAGAGAATGAACTATTTCATCAGTTTCAATACAAACATATTCTTTTCTGTAAAAATAGTTAAGTAGTGAAACCTTGTCAGATTTGTGCCTCTTAGTAGGTATTCAAAACATCAAGAATATTAGATACGAGTAACAGCATTATTCTGGACTCTCACCTCATCTCCACCATCTGGATAGAACTCCCGAAAAGGAGGAAAGCAGTTCCTGACCTTTGAGAACTGGGAGGACACTGACCACCAGGCCGAATGGACATAGAGCATGTATCCACATAGAGCATCCACACCAGAGGAGGGCGTCCTGTAACTGTGCTGACGTGAGAGAAGAAACAAAGGAGGGAACATGATAGTTTTGTCCAGGTGCAGACAAAAACAAACCACAAATGGGAAGCGTTCCCGTCCTGGCTAACATGAGTGACTGTCACAGCCCTGGCCTCACTTCGTACCTTGTAGATCAAGATTTTCTAAGAATCTAGGCTAAAATTGCCCTTCTCTCCTGATGGCATCCAATCTACAGCAAAGTCCTTCAACCCTGCCTCAGATCACCTGACCGATGTCCACTCTATAGAAGTAATCGTTTTGCACACTTTGAAAAAAATTATTTTTGTCTAACTATTTGGCTACTCCAGGTCTTAGTTGCAGCATACAGAATCTTTAGTTGCAGCATGTGGGATCCCTGGCCAGGGATCGAACCCCAGGCCCTCTGCACTGGGAGCCCAGAGACTTAGCCACTAGACTATCAGGGAATCTCCTGACCACTGTCTTACTGAGTGGCCCCATAGTTCCCTGTGATGTGCGTCCCCCTCGTTGCAGTGAGCCCAGTTAGTTCAACTATAGGTGCATCGTTTTTGGTGATCTTTGGCTAGAGGACATAGATTTTATTACTGTTCACTGGTTTCTCAACAGCCAGCCCTTTCATCCCTTCTTTCCTGGAAACAGAACCATGATGTTTAGCAAGTAACACTCTGCTGTTCTCCAGGAAAGTCAGTCTTACTCCCAACCTGAGATGCCTCACGATTGGTCTTTATGGGTGTTAGGTCTAAGGATGCACGTGGGAACCAGACCTGGTCAACGTGGCCTGGGGGGAAGTGGATTTATTGTGCTTTTATCAGAAATACATATTAAAAAATTTAATGGCATTTATTATTTTATTTTAAATTTTATAAGCAATGTATGTTCATGGCCGATAATGAGAAATACATAAAAGCATAAAGTAGAAATTAACAGTCGCCCATAATCTCTACTCGCCAGAGGTAACTATCATTAGCGTTTTGATGTATTTCCTCCCGGGGTCTATGTATTTTTTTAATTGAAATATCATTGACTTACATCATTAAGTTCGTTCCAGTTGCACAACATAATGATTCAGTATTTGTATTTATTAGAAAATGATCACTGTGGTATGTCTAGTTAACATATGTCACTGTACAAAGATATTACAATACTGGGAATTCCTTGGCAGTCCAGTGGTTAGGACTTTGCACTTTTGCTGCCGAGGGCCTGGGTTCAGTCTCTGGCCGGGGAATTAAGATCAATCCTGTAATCCATGCAACATGGCCAAAAAAAAAAAAAGAGATGACAATATCATTGACTGTATTTCCCGCACTGTACATTTCTTCCCTGAGACTCATTTATTTTGTAAGTAGAAATTTGTACCTCTTAATATCCCTCACCTATTTCACTCCTCCCCAGCCTGCCTCTCCTCTGGCAAACGTCTGTTTGTTCTCTGTATCTATGAGTGTGTTCCTATTTTGTTGTGTTGGTTCATTTGTTTTTTAGATTCCATGTCTAAGTGAAATCACATGGTATTTATCTCTCTTCTTCCCTTCCTCCCTCACTTCCTCCTTTCTTCCCTCTCTTTTCTTCTCCTCCTCTTACTTCTTGTTATATGGTTAACCAACATTTATTATCATGAACAGTAATTCTGAGTCACAATATTTTTGCATTGAATCTTTGTCCATGTTGCTTCTTTGTCTTCTGAATTACTATTTTGGGGAAAAAAAGACTTTTTTCTTAGAATGAATATCTTAATAATTTTAGTCTTACAAATATGGAAAAACTCTCTTTGAAAATCCATTAGTTTGCTTCTTGAGTAATTTGTAGAGTCAATTGAACTATTGGTGAAACTTCCAAGAAAAGGCAGCAAAACATATTACTTCAAATGTTGCATAGCTAAAAGTCTAATCCTTTTTAACACTTGGCAGTATTTTAAATTTTAGCCATTCTGATGGGTACATAGTCATATCTCATTGTGATTTTAATTTGTGTTTTCCTGCTGACTTATGATGTTGAACATCTTTTCATGCTTATTGGCCATTTCTCTAACTTTTGTTTTGAAATGTCTCAACTGCTTTGTATATTTTTTGTTGGTTTGTTTTTCTTCCTCTCATTGATTTAAAAGTTATATTTATATACAATCTCTTAACTCCAGGAGTTGGTGAGGGACAGGGAGGCCTGGCGTGCTGCGATTCATGGGGTCGCAAAGAGTCGGACACGACTGAGCGACTGATCTGATCTGATCTGAATAGATATTTGTTTCACTTTAACATATTGGAGATTCAATATATGGGTGTAATTTACTGAAAAAGGACTTATGTAACTCCAAACTATGACATACATAAAAAGGTTGGCAGGTGAATAAGCAGTTGTGTGTTTTAACCTGAAATGCTTAATATATGTGTATTCATTTCCTATTCAGTTCAGTCGCTCAGTCGCATCCGACTTTTTGTGACACCGTGGACCGTAGCACGCCAGGCCTCCGTGTCTATCACCAACTCCCGGAGTTTACCCAAACTCATGTCCATTGAGTCAGTGATGCCATCCAACCATCTCTTCCTCTGTCATCCCCTTCTCCTCCTGCCCTCAATCTTTCCCAGCATCAAGATCTTTTCAAATGAGTAAGCACTTTGCATTAGGTGGCCAAAGTATTGGAGTTTCAGCTTCAACATCAATCCTTCCAATGAACACTCAAGACTGATTTCCTTTAGGATGGACTGGTTGGAATCTCCAACGGACTCTCAAGAGTCTTCTCTAACACCACAGTTCAACAAAGCATCAACTCTTCTGCGTTTGGCTTTCTTTATACTCTCACATCCATACATGACTACTGGAAAAACCATAGCCTTGACTAGCAGACCTTTGCTGGCAAAGTAATGTCTCTACTTTTTAATATGCTGTCTAGGTTGGTCATAACTTTCCTTCCAAGGAGTATGTGTCTTTTAATTTCATGGCTGTAGTCACCATCTGCAGTGATTTCGGAGCCCAGAAAAATAAAGTCAGCCACTGTTTCCACTGTTTCCCATCTATTTGCCATGAAGTGATGGGACCAGATGCTATGATCTTCGTTTTCTGAATGTTGAGCTTTAAGCCAACTTTTTCACTCTTCTCTTTCACTTTCACTAAGAGGCTCTTTAGTTCTTCACTTTCTGCCATAAGAGTGGTGTCATCTACATATCTGAGGTTATTGATATTTCTCCCGGCAATCTTGATCCCAGCTTGTGCTTCATCCAACCCAGCGTTTCTCATGATGTACTCTGCATATAAATTAAATAAACAGGGTGACAATATACAGCCTTGACGTACTCCTTTTCTTATTTGGAACCAGTCTGTTTTTCCATGTTCAGCTCTAACTATTGCTTCCTGACCTGCATACAGATTTCTCAAGAGGCAGGTCAGGTGGTCTGTTATTCCCATCTCTTGAAGAATTTCCCACAGTTTCTTGTGATCCACAAAGTCAAAGGCTTTGGCATAGTCAATAAAGCAGAAATAGATGTTTTTCTGGAACTCTTGCTTTTTCGATGATCCAGTGGATGTTGGCAATTTGATCTCTGGTTCCTCTGCCTTTTCTAAAACCAGCTTGAACATCTGGAAGTTCACAGTTCATGTAACTGTTGAAGCCTGGCTTGGACAATTTTGAGCATTACTTTGCTAGCATGTGAGATGAGTGCAATTGTGCTGTATTTTGAGCATTCTTTGGCATTGCCTTTCTTTGGGATTGGAATGAAAACTGACCTTTTCCAGTCCTGTGGCCACTGCTGAGTTTTCCAAATTTGCTAACATATTGAGTGCAGCACTTTCACAGCATCATCTTTCAGGATTTGAAATAGCTCAACTGGAATTCCGTCACCTCCACTAGCTTTGTTTGTAGTGGTGCTTTCTAAGGCCCACTTGACTTTACATTCCAGGATGTCTGGCTCTAGGTGAGTGATCACACCATCATGATTATCTGGGTCGTGAAGATCATTTTTGTACAGTTCTTCTGTGTATTCTTGCTACCTCTTCTTAATATCTTCTGCTTCTGTTAGGTCCATACCATTTCTGTCCTTTATGGTGCCCATCTTTGCAGGAAATGTTCCCTTGGTATCTCTAATCATCTTGAAGAGATCTCTTGTCTTTCCTGCTCTATTATTTTCCTCTATTTCTTGCACTGATCACTGAGGAAGGCTTTCTTATCTCTCCTTGCTATTCTTTGGAACTCTGCATTCAAACAGGTATATCTTTCCTTTTCTCCTTTGCTTTTCACTTCTCTTCTTTTCACAGCTATTTGTAAGGCCTCCTCAGACAGCCATTTTGCTTTTTTGCATTTCTTTTTCTTGGAGATGGTCTTGATCCCTGTCTTCCATACAATGTCACAAACCTCATTCCATAGTTCTTTAGGCACTCTGTCTTTCAGATCTAGTCCCTTAAATCTATTTCTCACTTCCACTGTATAATCATAAGGGTTTTGATTTAGGTCATACCTGAATGGTCTAGTGGTTTTCCCCACTTTCTTCAATTTAAGACTGAATTTGGCAATAAGGAGTTCATGATCTGAGCCCCAGCCAGCTCCTGCTCTTGTTTTTGCTGACTGTATAGAGGTTATCCATCTTTGACTGCAAAGAATATAATCAATCTGATTTCAGTGTTGGCCATCTGGTGATGTCCATGTGTAGAGTCTTCTCTTGTGTTGTTGGAAGAGGGTGTTTGCTATGACCAGTGCGTTCTCTTGGCAAAACTCTGTTAGCCTTTGCCTTGCTTCATTCTGTACTCCAAGGATTCATGGAGGTGCTCAGGAGGAGCACAGTTCAGAAACACACTGGGGACAATAAGAAACTCTCTAAGAAGAGACGAGTGACTTAGGTCAGGAAGTAGTTCTGCTGATGGAGGCTGATCCTGAAAATTTCTTACCAGATCTCATAGTCTTAATTGAATGTTTGGGTGAATGTGGCCTGGGGATGGTGGTTTACTGTTTAGTTGGGGTTTTTTTTTTAGTGTGTGATATATGAGTGATACAAGGGTCAAACTATAATTAAAGCATGAAGTTCACTACTGTAGAGCACAGGCAACTCTACCCAAGAGTCTGTAATAAGATATTGGAAAAGAATCTGAAAAAGAATAGTTAAATGTACATGTATAACTGAATCAGTTTGCTGTATACCTGAAACTAACACAGTGTTGTAAATCATCTATACTCTAAAATAAAATTTAATTTAAATAATTTAATTTATTTTAATTAAAAAAATTTTCAAACTAAAAAAACCCCCACAAAAACAAACAGGCAAAAAAATAGCATTAAGTCCTTGACTGTAAACTTCTGGTCACTCACTAAGGCAGCCATACTGTAAGACTTGTAGATGGACATAAGTGCAATGTATATGCATTATACAGGCAAGTATAGCTCCAATTGAGAACAGATCTATACTTGTATTTTTCCTACTTAAATGTATGTTATTAAAAAATTATTTATTTTTAATTAGAGGGTAATTGCTTTACAAGATAGTGTTGGTTTTCACCATTCATCAACATGAATCAGCCATAGGTATACATATATCCCCACCTCTCCTGAACCTCCCTCCCACCTCTCACCCATCCCTCCCCTCTAGGTCATCATAGAGCAGAGTTTGAGCTTCCTGAGTCATAGAGCAAATTCCCACTGCCTATCTATTTTACACATGGTAATGTATATGTTTCCATGCTACTCTCTCCATTTGTCATCATTTGCATGCTTATTTTAATGGTAGCCAATTGTCTCTTTCTTCTCTGCAGCTTGTTTTTAAATGTCTTTGATCCCTTTATTCTAAGATTACCTCCTATGGGATTGAGCAATAGTCTCCAGGAGCTTCAGGCTCTGCTTTAGAAGGACTGAGCCTCCTGATCAGACTGCAGGCTACTGTAGAGTGTCCAGGGCCCAGGAGGCTGAGTGGCATGACCTTGCCCTCCTCACTTTTGAGCAGTTTACCTCCTGAGCATCTGATTGTCTCCTGGGCAACAGAGGGGTCTCAGGTTAGTGCTAGAGGCCTGAAAAGACCAAGAGAAGAAAGTGACTGCATTTATCTGAGGAGTAGTGATATACGTGAGATCAGCACATGCACTCTTATAGCTGCAATGAGGTTAGTTACATAAAAGTAAAATTATGAAGGATAATATAAATATTTAAAAATTTTTTAAAAATTAAAAGTAAATGAAAAATAAGGCTCTTTTAATGAAGACTAATTGAAAAACAGTGCTTCTGAGAATTTAATTTCTTAGCTACTACTCTCTCTCTCTGTCTGGTTCTCTCTTGCTTTCTCTCTCCTTTCTTCCTTCATCTTCTCTACTCTCTTGATTGGCTTCTATTATGAGAAAATACAGGCTGCAAAGAATCCCCTCAGACCCTGAAGAAATTATTGTAGTGTTCAGTTAGTAATACTGAGCTGTTTACCTGTTTTTCACATGAAAGTCTATTGTCTAGGATCACTGAACCAGAGCAAATAGAGCAGACACATGGTTAAAGTGTTAGTGTAAGAGCAACAAAAGCTATCGAACACAATTTCTGATTGCCAGGGAGGCTGTATGTTCCCAGGTTTCATTCTGTCACTTGGAATCAATGCTACAGTCTATCCCTGATATTTCCCTGAGCCTCACAGGCGGCTTCCTCCTTATGCTTATGAGTCCACCGGTAAACAGGAGGTGTGTGCTCTATATTCTCCTGTCCATTTCTCGGATTTTTTTTTTTTTTCCCAGATGTTACACAAAACTTCCTTCTTTCATCAGTCAAAATAGAACAACAGCAAACAACTTACTTGTAAACTGATTCAGGCAAACTACTTTTTGACCTTCAATTATTTCACCAGACATTTGGCTCTCAATTATGGGCCTATTTGTTATTTAAAAAAATTTCTTTTATAAAAATTTTTTTTTTGGCTGTACCTTGTGACATACAGGATCTTACTTCCTTGACCAAGGATTGAACCTATGATCCCTAC
Source organism: Bos indicus (assembly GCF_029378745.1). Classification (NCBI taxonomy): domain Eukaryota; kingdom Metazoa; phylum Chordata; class Mammalia; order Artiodactyla; family Bovidae; genus Bos; species Bos indicus. Next base: position 11,582,781 of record NC_091767.1, read on the forward strand.
ATTAGGAGCTTGGAGTCAGTCACTGGACTACCAGGGAAGTCCTGGGCCTATTTGTTTTTAATAAAACATTCATCATGCTCACATGCATATGAATTTCTTATCATTTTGGTTTACTGTTGAAACAGAAGTCTGTACTTTAATTAGAGGTTTCATATGAAGTAGTAAAACTGTGTTAATGGCTTTTCACTAAATCACTTTTCCTGTTGGCAAGGTTTGGTTTGTGGTTTGGTAAATGTCAAGGGTACTAGTTATGGTGATTTTGAATGACCCTCAATGGCTCTCTGAATGTGGGCAAGACCCATCTGGCTGTTTGAAGGTTTCACAATATCAGTCATTGCCTATTCAGTGATCATTTGATAGATTCAAGCTTAACTAGCATTCACACTACTCAAAGGCCCTGGTTTTCTGTTAGTTCTTTGTAGTTGGCAGTAAGTCTCAGAACAGATGGTTTTTTCTTGGCCTTGATCATGTGAGGTAAGAGGAGCAGGGTAAATCTGCTTTTCCTTGTGAATGGTCATGGTCTTTAGTCCAGAAGAAAAAGACCAAGTGCTTGTGGAAAGCAGTGTAGAATTCCCACGGGATGAAGTTCATTTAAGTAAGTGAAAAATGAATATGTAAGCTATTGCATCAAAACTACAATAAAAAAGTATGATGTAATTCTCAGCAGAGGAAAGTTGATGTTTTAGAAACTTTTGTTTTTGTTTCATTTGAGTTCCCAGAAGGTTCACTGGCATGAACACACAGGATTGTATTACTCACATGCTGTTATTCTCTCAATCTGGTATCGCTTGATGCCCAAACCACAGAGAATGCTTTTAAGGTGGAATCTAAAGAATATAGACACTAGCTGACCCGTAATTAACTGTGAAGCATTACTTTATTTGAGAGTCTCTCAAGGCTATGACACAAGGCTCTCTTTATGACCTGCAGTCATTTGTGTTGTCTCTCATCACACTTAAAAACTGCCAGTCTGCATGAATATGTATTTCGTTTAACCATTCCAGTAGTCTTATGAGAGAGAGGGCAGATGGTATTATTCTTCCATGGTAAATTAAGGGTCTTTCATGGCTTATGAAGGCTCCGAGATTTTATCCTATCTGTAAGCTGATGAGCTAGCCTGCTGTATTCTCTGGCTACTGGTAGCAGACATAGAATTTGAGTTTGAGTTGGTGATGGACAGGGAGGCCTGGCATGCTGCAGTCCATGGGGTTGCAAAGAGTTGGACATGACTGAGCGATTGAACTGACTGACTGAATGGAGAAACAGACAGAGAGAACAGCCTTATGGACGCAGGGAGAGGGGAGAAGAAGGTGAGATGTATGGAGAGAGTAACATGGAAACTTGCATTACCATATGTAAAATAGATAGTCAGTGGGAATTTGCTGTATCAAACAGGGGCTCTGTATCACCCTAGAGGGGTGGGATGGGAGATGGGAGGGAGGTTCAAGGGGGAGGGGACATATGTATACCTATGGCTGATTCATGTTGAGGTTTGACAAAACAAAATTCTGTAAAGCAATTATCCTTCATTAAAAAAAAAAAAATATATATATATATATATATATATGTAAAAGAATTCCTAGGCAAGAGACAAGGGTAGCACAGCAAACAGCATGAGACTGATGTCAGCTCTACTTCTCCACGTCCTCCCGGTCCCACGGGATGACGTAGATGGACCTAGATGGACACTGCACACGCAGTGGGTTGTGTCATAGAAGAGGAATCTACTGCTGCTTTTATACTGAGTGCTAAGCAAGCCTGCTCCCTGTTTGGGTGGAGACATTACCTTATCCTTCAGAATTGCTTGCTGCAAAAACTACCCTGAGAAATGGCCCAGATAAAGAGCCCCCAGGGCCTTGCATTCTTCGCACACCTAGAGAGAATGTGCAAGGGTGTTCAGGGCCCACAGGGATTATCTTTCTCAACAGAATCACGATTGAGCTAATGCTCACATCTAGATTTTCTGATGCCAGATTCAGTACTTAAATTTTTTTTAAATTAGTTTTTATTGGAGTATAGATGCTTTACAATGTTGTGTTAACTTCTATTGTACACCAAAGTGAATCAGCTCTACATATAAACATATCCCCTCTTTTTTGGATTTCCTTCCCATTAGGTTATCACAGAACACTGTGTAGAGTTCCCTGAACTATACAGTAAGTTCTCATTAGTTATCTATTTTATACGAAGTATCAATAGTGTGTATGTATGTCTGTATGTGTGTGTGTATATATATATATATATATATATATATATATATATGTAATGTCAATCCCAATCTCCCAATTCATCCCACCCCCCGTTTTACCCCTCTGGTGGCATTATGTTTTTTCTCTATGTCTATGTCTCTGTTTTGCAAATAAGATCATCTATACCATTTTTTTTAGATTCCACATATATGTGTTAATATATATTTGTTTTTTCTTTTTGACTTACTTCACTCTGTTTGACAGTCTGTAGATTCATTCACATCTCTGCATATGACCCAATTTCGTCTCTGTTTATGGCTAAGTAATATCCAATTGTATATATGTACTGCATCTTCTTTATCTATTCCTCTGTTAATGGACATTTAGGTTGCTTCCATGTCCTGGCTATTGTAAATTGCACTCAGTGAATATTGGGGTACATGTATCTTTTTGAATTATGGTTTTCTCTGGGTATATGCCCTGTAGTGGGGGTATTTTTTGTTAATATTAATGTCTCTAATGTTAATACTTACACCAAAATGAATAGTAAATACCAATACCAATAATTTATAGAGCATTAAGCATCTTGAGAAACCTATATGCAGGTCAGGAAGCAACAGTTAGAACTGGACATGGAACAACAGACTGGTTCCAAATAGGAAAAGGAGTATATCAAGGCTGTAAATTGTCACCCTGCTTATTTAACTTCTTTGCAGAATACATCATGAGAAATGCTGGGCTGGATGAAGCAAAAGCTGGAATCAAGATTGCCAGGAGAAATATCAATAACCTCAGATATGCAGATGACACTACCCTTACGGGAGAAATTGAAGAGGAACTAAAAAGCCTCTTGATGAAAGTGAAAGTGGAGAGTGAAAACGTTGGCTTAAAGTTCAACATTCAGAAAATGTAGATCATGGCATCTGGTCCCATCACTTCATGGGAAATAGATGGGGAAACAGTGGAAACAGTGTCAGACTTTATTTTTTGGGGCTCCAAAATCACTGCAGATGGTGATTGCAGCCATGAAATTAAAGGACGCTTATTCCTTGGAAGGAAAGTTATGACCAACCTAGATAGCATATTGAAAAGCAGAGACATAACTTTGCCAACAAAGGTCCATCTAGTCAAGGCTATGGTTTTTCCTGTGGTCATGTATGGATGTGAGAGTTGGACTGTGAAGAAAGCTGAGCACTGAAGAATTGATGCTTTTGAACTGTGGTGTTGGAGAAGACTTTTGAGAGTCCCTTGAACTGCAAGGAGATCCAAGCAGTCCATCCTAAAGGAGATCAGTCCTGGGTGTTCATTGGAAGGACTGATGCTGAAGCTGAAACTCCAGTACTTTGGCCACCTCATGTGAAGAGTTGACTCACTGGAAAAGACTCTGATACTGGGAGGGATTGGGGGAAGGAGAAGAAGGGGACGACAGAGGATGAGATGGTTGGATGGCATCACTGACTCCATGCACATGAGTTTGAGTGAACTCCAGGAGTTGGTGATGGACAGGGAGGCCTGGCGTGCTGCAATTCATGGGGTTGCAAAGAGTCAGACAGGATTGAGTGACTGAACTGAACTGAACTGAAGCCTGTACCAGAGACTGTGGGTGCTAATTTATATTAGCACTTAATTTTGTCACATCCTTGGACAGTAGGTACCATGTTCTCCTTTAAAAATAAAAAAGAGTTAACTACATAGCCTATGTTCACACAGCTGAAAATGGTAGCCTCCAAAGCTCATACTATTTTCAGAAGTCTAGACTGTCTCTTTTGTGGATGTAAATTTAGCAGCACCAAAAATTTTCTGTATCCAACTATTTCCTTCACGACCTTGCCAATCCTTGAAACCCTCACCATTGGAGATTGAGTCTTCTGATTTATGAATCTGTTTTTTGTTAAAAATTCAAAATTTTCGGAAGGAGTAACAGTGTCCCATCAGTCACTGTATACTTTAGAATGAACAAGCTGAAAAGACTGTCACGTTTGTAAGTGTGGATGGAGCGGAGGGCAGACGGAACGTAAAGCTATAGGTGTTTGGGGAAGGAAAGGCTACCACAAGGAGAGACATCAAGGGCTGAAAGAAGGTTGGGCTGAGAATAGGAGCGTTGTCCGCCACAGTATTTGGGCAGTGCGCTACATGCTTTAGCTTGTTGTATTTAATGGCTGGATTTTGAACATGAAGAACGTATCAGAACTTGAAAATCAGTGCATAGAGCTGATTCTGTTTCAAATCTCTACAGAAGTAGTTTGTAGCCCCAGTAGTGCAGGTCTCAGAACCAGAGGGTCTGAGTTTACTCCTTCCTTTAAATTCTCAGGGGTTTGGTCTTATGTGTGTGTGTGTGTGTGTATTGGCTGTGCCAGCTCTTAGTTGTGGCACGCGGGATCCTCTCTCTTTGCTGCGGTGTGCAGATTCTTTAGCTGTGGCACGCGGGATCCTCTCTCTTTGCTGCAGTGTGCAGATTCTTTAGTTGCAGCATGCAAACTGTCCGTTGTGGCATGTCGCGTCTTGTTCCCTAACCAAGGACAGAACCCAGCCTCCCTGCATTGGGAGCTTGGAGTCTTAACCCCTGGACCACCAGGGAAGTCCCTGATCTTGTATATTTTCCTAAACATGGTGCCCCAGTTTTTTCTTATGAAATTTGGATAATAATAGGGTTGTTACAAAGATTAAATAAATAGAGTTGAAGCACTTAGAAGAAAAGTTGACTTTAGTAAGCATCTAATAAATATTAACTATTATTATTAATATTATATGTTCTTATTTAGGCCACTTAAAAGTCTTTTTTGGAATGAGAAATAATATATAAAATAAGAATATTTAAAACACATAACCATTTAATTTATTATAATGTAATGTTTTTTTTGTATGATTTAAATTTTATTTTCAAACTAAAACCAGTAGTGAAATATCATAAAGTAGTGCCATTCAACATTTAGTAATCTGTAACAAAAACACATTTTCTATTTCCATTTAAAAAATAAGATATTTACCTTAATATCTGGTGGTTTGTTTGAAAAGGTTGTCTGTTAGTCAAAAGACATGTAGAGAGGTCAAGTAACAAGGATAAACCCCATGAGTATGACAATCTATAGTTTCATCTTGTGGCATCTTTGCGCTTCGATTGTGGAACATCTATACTACAAATTAGTGCGGGTGGATCCCAGCATGGGCCTGAGCCTAGGCCCCCTAGGATTCACCCCTGAGGAGTGTCATCTCATCTGGAGTCTAGTGCCTAAGGCACCAGGGGATTTCCTGTACAGACTTAAGGGAAAAGAAAGTTGAGTAGCACTAAGACAACAGCTATTCTAGGTAATGCAAATTCTTTTCTTACTCAGTCTTCCCAGGCTCCCGTTTAGGGTGGTGAAGGAAACAATGTGTGCTCAGTCGAGCCCCACTTGGTGCGACCCTTTGGACTGTAGGATTTTTCAGGCAAGAATACTGGAGTGGGTTGCCATTTCCTGCTCCATAATGTAATGTTAATACTATATTTTTCTTTATGATTTTTGACTTACATGAAATTCCAGGAATAACTGAGAAATGTTCATTTAGGTGCAATGGATTGTTAATGCCATTTACATAAAATAATTATTTCCTGAATAAATTACAGCTAATTTGAGAATAAAATCAATTGCAATTTCTTTGCTTACAGAAGCATTACTTTATTGATTTGACATTTGGAAATTCCTATTTAGTATCAGTACTGTGCTGGTTCCTAGGCAGAGCACCCCTGTGAAGATAATGTAACCCCTTTGCAAGGAGCCTAATCTAGTGGAAAATACTGAGGTGAACAGATTAGTAGTTTTAATACGAAAATTATGAGATGTGAAAACATAAAGAAGAAAAAAATCACATGTAATAACTCACTCTTTACAATTTTGATCTTTTTCAGCCTTATGTAGGCATTTTAAACATATATACTATATACAGTATATATGTATAAAAGTATCCTGCTTTTTTCTTGACATGTTGTATTCCTTTACTCATATCATTAAATAATTTTAGGAAACATGATTTTAATGGCTGGTATTATCTTATATGCACATATCACAATTCATTTCAACATCACTCTTTTTATTATAAATTTAGGTTTCTAGTTTTTCACTTGACTATAGCTAAAACATGAGAAATATCTTCTGTACAAGTCTTTGTGTGAATCTCCGATGTTTTCTGCAGCATGCTGCTGCTGCTGCTAAGTCGCTTCGGTCGTGTCTGACTCTGTGCGACCCCATAGACGGCAGCCCACCAGGCTCCCCTGTCCCTGGGATTCTCCAGGCAAGAATACTGGAGTGAGTTGCCATTTCCTTCTCCAAAGCTTGAAGGTGAAAAGTGAAAGTGAAGTCGCTCAGTCGTGTCTGACTCCTAGCGACCTCATGGACTGCAGCCTACCAGGCTCCTCCATCCATGGGATTTTCCAGGCAAGAGTACTGGAGTGGGGTGCCATTGCCTTCTCCGTTCTGCAGCATAATAACTCCTTAAAATGAATACAGATAATGCATACATAATAAGAGTGGCCTGGCTAGTTAAAAAATTTGAAATAGATATTACCAAGTTCCCTGTAGAAAGTTCATATCAAGTTACACTATCAGGACTTCCCTGTTGGTTCAGTGGTTAAGAATCTGCCTGCCAATGCAGGGGATGGTGGGTTCAATCTCTGGTCTGGAAAGATTTCACATGGCCCGGGGCAGCTAAGCCCTTGTGTCACAATTACTGAAGCCTGAGTGCCTAGAACCCATGTGTGGCAAGAGAAGCCACCGCAGTGAGAAACCTGAGCACCACAACTAGAGAATAGCCCCTGCTTGCTGCAACTACGGAAAGCCTACATGCAGCGACAAAGACCCAGTACAGCAACCTCCCCCCCCAAAAAAATGTGTACTATGAGAAGTGTAAGCAAAGGTAAATTATGCTGCATTCTCAATAATACAGGTATCATTTTATTTTTGTCAATTTATATATAAAGAAATTTATATATATATATATATATATATATATATATATATATATATCATAGTTTTAATTTTCATTTCTTTGGTCACTCAGTTCAATTCAGTTCAGTCACTCAGTCACGTCTGACTGTTTGCAACCCCATGGACTTCAGCACGCCAGGCCTCCCTGTCCATCACCAACTCCTGGAGTTTACCCACTCAAATCCATTGAGTTGATGATGCCATCCAACCATCTCATCCCCTGTCGTCTGCTTCTCTTCCTGCCTTCAGTCTTTCCCAGCATCAGGGTCTTTTCAAATGAGTCAGCTCTTTGCATTAGGTGGCCGAAGTATTGGAGTTTCTGCTTCAACATCAGTCCTTCCAATGAATACTCAGGACTGATCTCCTTTAGGATGGATTGGTTGGATCTCCTTGCAGTCTAAGGGACTCTCAAGAGTCATCTCCAACACCACAGTTCAAAAGCATCAGTTCTTTGGTGCTCAGCTTTCTTTATAGTCCAACTCTCACATCCATACATGACTACTGGAAAAACCATAGCCTTGATGAGATGGACCTTTGTTAGCAAAGTAATGTCTCTTGCTTTTTAATATGCTGTCTAGGTTGGCCAGAACTTTCCTTCCAAGGCGTAAGCATCTTTTAATTGCATGGCTTCAGTCACCATCTGCAGTGATTTTGGAGTTCAAGAAAATAAAGCCAGTCACTGTTTCCATTGTTTCCCCATCTATTTCCCATGAAGTGATGGGACCAGATGCCATGATCTCTGTTTTCTGAATGTTGAGCTTTAAGCCAACTTTTTCACTCTCCTCTTTCCCTTTCATCAAGAGGCTCTTTAGTTCTTCTTCACTTTCCACCATAAGGGTGGTGTCATTTGCATATCTGAGGTTACTGATATTTTTCCTGGCAATCTTGATCCCAGCTTGTGCTTCCTCCAGCCTAGCATTTCTCATGATGTACTCTGCATGTAAGTTAAATAAGCAGGGTTACAATATATAGCCTTGATGTACTCCTTTTCTTATTTGGAACCAGTCTGTTGTTCCATGTCCAGTTCTAACTGTTGCTTCTTGACCTGCATACAGATTTCTCAAGAGGCAGGTCAGGTGGTCTGGGATTCCCGTCTCTTGAAGAATTTCCACAGTTTATTGTGATCCACACAATCAAAGGCTTTGGAATAGTCAGTAAAGCAGAAATAAATGTTTTTCTGGAACTCTCTTGCTTTTTCGATGATCCAGTGGATGTTGCTAATTTGATCTGTGGTTCCTCTGCCATTTCTAAAACTAGCGTGAATATTTTCTGTTCATTTGTGTTTTTATTTTAGTTTCCTGAATAAAATAGAGATTTTCATTCCTTTTTTGACCCTTTAAATGTCCTTGTTTCTGAATTGCATGTTAACTGCATGTTCTTTATCAAGTCATTCATTACTATATTCTTTGTTAATTAAAATTTATGTAATAAGAACATTGCAGCTTTGCCATATGTGTGGAGAAGTTTCTCCCCATTTCATTTTTTCTAATCGTCAAAGAGAAGAAAAGAACAGGTTTAGAGAGAAGCATATGGGACAGCCTGTGCAGGTCCTGAGAGTGAGAAAAAAACTGTTTGTAAGGTAGCTGTAATTCATATTCCCATTATACAGATGAATAAAAGGGACAGAGAATTTGTAAATATCAGAGGCAGCCAACGAGTCTTTGGATTGCTAATCTCTCATGACAGCAGTTACTGTCTGGGTGGGAATTGTAGAGGAGTGACTCTGACATGACTAGATTTATCTTTATCATTGTATTGCATTATTTCACCGATTATAATGAACAAGTTTTTATTAATTTTTCTGTTTGAAAAATATCAATTAAAGGAAGTGTAGTGTATGTAGTCATTGCTTCAGTGCACGTCTGTATCTGCTTGAAAAAATATGTGTTCTGCTGTAGATGCGTGGAGTGTTTTTTGTGTCAATTACATCCTGTTAGTTGATGGTGCTATTGGGTCCCTCAAGGCTCTTACTGATTGTGTTTAGTAGTTTTTCAGTTATTGAGAGAAGAGTGTTAAAAGCCTGCAACTCTAATTCTGGGTTTTCTATTTCTCCTTTTAGTTCTGTCAGTTCTTATTTCATTTATTTTGCACTCTGTTTTTTTTTTTTTTTGCATTACATATTTAGGATTGTTCTCTTTGGTAATTGAGTAATGTTCCTCTTTGTCTTTGATAATTTTCTTTGTTCTAAAGTCTGCTTTTTCTGATATTACTATAAGCAGTATTGCCTTCTTAATACTTTATATGTCTTTTCTCATCATTTAATGGTCAATCAGTTATAATTAAAGTGATTTTTTTGGTATTTTTTATTTCTTTTTTAGAATTTATTTTTCAATTGAAGGATAATTGCTTTATAGAAACTTGTTGGTTTCTGCAAAACATCAACATGAATCAACCATCGGTATATTAAATTGAGTTTTTACTAAGATAGCATAGGAATTCAGTCATTTGTTTTTATCTATTTTGTCAATCTTTGTCTTTTAATTATATTTATAAATTATATACATATAAATAAATATACTTATTAAATATAAATTAGACTATTTCCATTTAATGTAATTTTTGATATTTATTTTTTATTTTAACTCTCAGTTGTGTCCAACTCTTTGCGACCCCATGGACACCAGGCCCCTCCGTCCATGGGATTTTCTAGGCAAGAGTACTGGAGTGGGTTCCTTTTTTCCTTCTCCAGGGAACTTCCCGACCCAGGGATCGAACCCGGGTCTCCCGCATTGTAGACAGACGCTTTACCGTGAGCCACCAGGAAAGTCAATTTTTGATATGTTTGTGTTTAAGATTACCATTTAAGGATTTGTTAGCTTTTCCTCCTTTATTTATTTTCTCTTCCCTAATTTTTTTTTGTAACTTGAACATATTTTAGAATTTTTGAGTTGAATTCCATTTTGATTCAGGTGTAGTATTTTTGTGTGCATCTTTTTGTAATGATTCTTTTAGTGATTGTAGTTATGCAGACATAAATTATCACAATCTACTGGTGTCAACATTTTTGTAGTTCAAGTGAAGTATAGAAATTTTACCTCCATTTAGATCCCTTTAATCTCCATTCATATAACATAAGATTACATAATATTATCTTAAAAATAAGAAAAAGACTCTGAAATGCAGAGTGGGAAAGGCACACTACTTAGGATCTTGGATCCAAGAAACAAGACAGTGATGAATTACCTGAGATTCCTTTTTGCCTCCCATTAGTTGTTCTTGTTCAGTTGCTAAGTCGTGTATAAATCTTTGTGACTCCATGGGTTGTATAATGCTAGGCCTCCCTGTCCTTCACTATCTCCCAGAGTTTGCTCAAATTCATGTCCATTGAGTTGGTGATACTATCTAACCATCTCATCCTCTGCTGCCCTTTTCTCCTTTTGCCTTCAATCTCTCCCAGCATCAAGATCTTTTCCAGTGAGGCGGCTCTTCACATCAGGTGGCCAAAGTATTGGAGCTTCAGCTTCAGCATCAGTTCTTCCAATGAATATTCAGGGTTGATTTCTTTTAGGATGGACTGGTTTGATCTCCTTTCTGTCCAAGGGACTCTCAAGAATCTTGTCCAGCACCACAATTTGAAAGCTTCAGTTCTTTGGTGCTTAGCCTTTCTGGTCTTCCGTGACTACTGGAAAAACTGTAGCTCTGACTATTTGGATCTTTGTCAGCAAAGTGATGTCTCTTCTTTTTAGTACCCTGTCTAGGTTTGTCATAGCTTTTCTTTCAAGGAGCAAGCGTCTTTTAATTTCATGGCTGCAGTCACTGTCAGCAAGGATTTTGTAGCCTGAGAAAATAGAATCTGTCACTGCTTCTACTTTCTCCCCTTCTATTTGCCATGAAGTGATGGGACTGTATGTCACAATCTTGGTATTTTGAATGTTGAGTTTTAAGCCAGCTTTTTTACTCTCCTCTTTCACTCTCATCAAGAGACTCTTTAGTTCCTCTTCACTTTCTGCCATTAAGGTGGTATCATCTACATATCTGAGGTTGTTGATATTTCTCCTGGCAATATTGATTCCAGCCTGTGATTCATCCAGCCCAGCATTTCACATGATGTATTCTGCATAGAAGTTAAATAAACAGGGTAACAATATCCAGCGTTATAATAACTCCTCTCCCAATTTTGAACCAGTCAGTTGTTCCATGTTCAGTTCTTTTTCTTTTCTTCTCATGCACAAGGAAGTGGTAAATTTATTAGCTTTTTATTTTTTTTAAATACAAATTTATTTAATTGGAGGCTAGTTACTTTACAATATTGTATTGGTTTTGCCATACATTGACCTGAATCTGCCATGGGTGTACATGTGTTCCCCATCCTGAACCCCCCTCTCACCTCCCTCCCCATCCCATCCCTCTGGGTAATCCCAGTGCACCAGCCCCGAGTAATCTGTGTCATGCATTGAACCTGGACTGGTGATTTGTTTTACATATGATAATATACATGTTTCAACTGTTTCTTTTTGACCCACACATAGATTTCTCAGAAGGGTAAGGTAGTCTGGTATTCCCATCTCTTTAAGGATCTTCCACAATTTGTTGTGATCTGCACAGTGAAAGGCTTTAGCATAGTCATTGAAGCAGGAGTAGATGTTTTTCTGAAATTCCCTTGCTTTCTCCATGGTCCAACGTATATTGGCAATTTGATCTCCGGTTCCTCTGCCTTTTCTAAATCCAGCTTGAACATCTGGAAGTTCTAGATTAAAATACTGCTGAAGCCTATCTTGAAGGATTTTGAGCATAACCTTGCTAGCATGTGAAATGAGCGCAGTTATGTGGTAGTTTGAACATTTTTTGGCATTGTCCTTCTTTGGGATTGGAATAAAAACTGAACTTTTCCAGTCCTGTGACCACTGCTAAGTTTTCCAAATTTGCTGGCATAGTGAGTACAGCACTTTAACAGCATCATCTTTTAGGATTTGAAATAGCTCAGCTGGAATTCTGTCACCTCCACTAGCTTTTTCGTAGTGATGTTTCCTAAGGCTCACTTGACCTCACGCTCTAGGATGTCTGGCTCTAGGTGAGTGACCACACCATTATGGTTATCTGGGTCATTAAGACCTTTTTTGGTATAGTTCTTCTGTGTATTCCTGCCAAATATTCTTAATCTTTTCTGCTTCTTTTCAGTTCAGTTCAGTTGCTCAGTCATGTTCAACTCTTTTTGGCCCCACGGACTGCAGCAGACTTCCCTGTCCATCACTAACTCCCAAAAGCTTGCTTCTTTTAGGTCCTTGCTGTTTGTGTCCTTTATTGTGCCCATCCTTGCATGAAATGTTCCCTTGATCTAATTTTCTTGAACAGATCTTTACTCTTGCCCATTCTGTTGTTTTCCTCTATTTCTTGGCATTGTTCATTTAAGAAGGCCTTCTTCTCTTTCCTTGCTATTCTCTGGAACTCTGCATTCAGTTGGATATATCTTTCCCTTTCTCCCTTGTCTTTCACATCTCTTCTTTCATCAGCTATTTGTAAGGCCTCCTCAGACAGCCCTTTTACTTCTTGCATTTCTCTTTGGGATGGTTTGGTCCCTGCCTCCTGCACAGTGTAACAAACCTCTGTCCATAGTTCTTCAGGCACTCTCTCTACCAGATCTAATCCCTTGAATCTATTCATTACCTCCACTGTATAATAATAAGGGATTTGATTTAGGTCTAGTTTTCCCCTACTTTCTTCAATTTAACTATGAGTTTTGCAATGAGGAGCTGATGATCTGAGCCACAGTCAGCTCTAGGTCTTGTTTTTGCTGAGTGTATAGAGCTTCTCCATCTTTGGCTGCAAAGAATATAATCAATCTGATTTTGCTGTTGAGCATTTGGTGATGTCTGTGTGTAGACCCACCTCCTGTGTTGTTGGAAAAGGGTATTTGCTATGATCAGTGCATTCTCTTGACAAAACCCTTAGCTTTTGCCCTGCTTCATTTTATTCTCCAAGGCCAAACTTGCCTGTTACTCCAGATATTTCTTGACTTCATACTTTTGCATTCCAGTTCCCTGTGATGAAAAGGACATCTTTTTTGGGTTTAGTTCTAGAAGATCTTGTAGGTCTTCATAGAACTGATCAGCTTCAGCTTCTTTGGCATCAGTGATCAGGGCATAGACTTGGGTTACTGAGATGTTGAATGTTTTGCCTTGGAAACAAATCAAGATCACTCTGTCTTTTTTGAGATTGCTGACAAATACTACATTTCAGGCTCTTTTGTTGACTATGAAGGCTACTCTATTTCTTCAAAGGGATTCTTGAGCACAATAGTAGATATAAGGGTCACCTGAATTACATTTGCCCATTCCTGTCCATTTTAGTTCACTGACTCCTAAGATGTCAGTGTTCTCTCTTGCCATCTGCTTGACCGTGTCCACTTTACCTTGATCCATGAACCTAACATTCCAGGTTTCTATACAATATTGTTCTTTACAGCATCAAACTTTATTTTCACCACCAGACACATCCAGAGCTGAGCATCATTTCTGCTTTGGCCCCAGCCGCTTCATTCTTTCTGGAGCTATTAGTAATTGCCCACCGATCTTCCTCAATAGCATGTTGGACACCTTCTGACCTGCAGGACTCATCATCTGTTGTCATACTTCTTGCCTTTTCATACTGTTCTTGGGGTTCTCGCGGCATGGATACTGAAGTAGTTTGCCATCCCCTTCTCTAGGGGACCACATTTTTCAGAACTCTTCTCTGTAACCTGCCTGTCTTGGGTGGCCTTGCACAACATGGCTTATAGCTTTATTGAGTTACACAAGTCCCTTTGTCACAGCAAGGCTGTGATCCATGAAGGGGTTGCTTCCATATATTCCAGTTTGAGTGTTGGAGACATTTGCACCCAAGGAAGATCAGTAACCAGGTTAAAAGTCCAAAGAAAATCTTTCTGTCTCTACATGGGAAAAAAGCAATTTAGCAAGACTGGAAACAGTAACCACCTATACCAGCCAAACATCATGGAAAAGCACAGGGGCTCTGTGACTTCAGTCAGCAAAGCCTGAGTAGAGAGCCTAAATTTCCACTCCCACTTGGAAATAATAAGACTTTATATTAAATTTTTAATATCAAATTTATATTATGATTTTTATTCTAAATGTGTTAAGTCTGTTTCATGATTCAGAGTATAATTATCTTGGCCATGTGCACTTAGAAATAAATTTTGCTGTTAGGTGGAATGTTCTGTACATTATTCAGGTTTTGTTGATTGGTAGTGTTGTTTAGTTCCTCTATGATATTTAATGATTTTATGTTTACTTGTTTTATCAGTTCCTGCAGGGAGTACTGAAGTTTTCAACCATAATCACAAATTTGTTAATTTCTTTCAATTCCATCAATTTTTGGCTCATATATTTGAAGCTCTGCTGTTAGTTGCATGTTTTATTGGAGGATTGATGTTCTTATCATTGTGTATTATCCCTTTTTATTCCCCAGTATTACTTTTCTTTCTGAAGCTTACTTTGTTTGATTTTAATATAGTTACTCCACTTTCCATTTGTATAATATTAGCATGATTTATGGAGAAGGCAATGGCACCCCACTCCAGTACACTTGCCTGGAAAATCCCATGAACGGAGGAGCCTGGTGCACTGCAGTCCATGGGGTCGCACAGAGTCGGACATGGCTGGCGTGACTTAGCAGCAGCAGCAGCAGCATGATTTATCTTTCTTCATCCTTTTCTTTTTTATTTATATTGATCCCTGGGTTGAGAAGATCCCCTAGAGGAGGGAATAGCTACCCACTCCAGTATTCTGGCCTGGAGAATTCCGTGGACTGTATAGTCCATGGGGTTGCAAAGAGTCAGACAGGACTGAGTGACTTTCACTTTTACTTAAACTTGGAGTAGATTTGTTGTTGGTAGTGCATATTTGAATCTTGTTTTTAAAAATCCAATTTGGAATTAAATTCACATTTAATGTAATTATTTGTATGATTGGATTAACGCTTTTTTCCCCTAGCTATTTTCCATTTCTTTTATCTGTTCTTTGCTCCCCTCTCCCTTTTCTGCCTAGAGCATTTTCAGTGTTTCTATTTTATCTCCTCTATTAATTTATTATTTATACTTCTTTTAAAATTTGTTTTAGTGGTTAAGGTAGGGCTCATCATATGCATATATAACTAATAGCATCTTCAAATGATATTATACTATTTCATTTGTACTGTAAGGAGCTTCAGCTCTATATTCTCAATTGTGCCTTCCTATCCCTTGTGCTATTGGCATACTTTTTACTTTTTTATATGCCATAAACATACAAGGCATTACTGTTATTTTTGTTTTAGAGTAATTAAAAGTAAGAAAATGTCAATTTTATCTTAATTTATTCCATTTCATTTATTCTTGTTTTTTTTTCGTAGATCCAGCTTTCAGTCTGATATATTATTTTTGCCTGAAGAAATTTAATAGTTCTCGTAGAGTAGGTATGTTAGCAATAAATTTCCTTAGTTTTGTGTGAAGGTATTTGTTTTTTCTTCATTTTCGAAAGTTAACTTAAACTATTTATTTCCTTGGCTGTGTTAGGTCTTTAGTTCCCCATGTGGGCTCTAGAGTGCACAGGCCTAGTAAGTGTAGCAGGCTGAGTTGCCCCACAGCATGTGGGATCTTCGTTCCCCCACCAGAGATTGAACTCCTGTCCCCTGCACTGGAAAATGGATTCCTGAGCACTGGACAACGAAGGAAGGCACTGAAAGTTACTTTTGCAGGATAAAGAATTCTGGGTTGACAGCAGTTCCACTCCTGTATATATCTGAAAAAACCAAAACACTAATTTGAAAACAAACATCACACACACACACACACACACGAATACTGCGGCTACTGCTGCTAAGTCGCTTTAGTCGTGTCCGACTCTGTGCGACCCCACAGACGGCAGCCCACCAGGCTCCCCCGTCCCTGAGATTCTCTAGGTAAGAACACTGGAGTGGGTTGCCATTTCCCTCTCCAAAAAAAAAGAGTTTTTTTTGTTTCATTTCCCTCTATGAAAAAGGACAAAGGTTTGCCATTCCAACATGGATGGACTTGGAGAGCTTTATGCTAAGTAAAGTAAGTCAGACAAAGATGAATACTGTATGATATCACTTATATGTGGAGTATAGCAACTACAACAAACTAGTGAGTGTAACAAAGAGCAGCAGTCCCAACAGATACGAGAATAAGCTAGTGGTTACCAGTGAGGAACGAGGAGTGAGGGAGGGGCAATATAGGTAGGAGATTAAAAAGAGGTATTAATAGATTATATGAAATCATGCGTGTGAAAGTTTAAAACACTAAATAATTTAAATAATCTTTCATTCTATTAAAAAACAAAATAAAGTGAATGTACCTCAAAAGGAGGGAAGCTTATTACCATGAAGAGTATTTGCTGAATAAGTAAATGAATTCAATATTTAAAAAATGAATTCTGGGTTGACAGTTTGTCTTTCAACATTTAAATGGCATTGCCTTCTAGCTTAAAAGTTTTCTGATAAGAAGTTTGCTGCAATGATTGTCTTCGTCCCTCTGTATATAATGTTTCTTTTCAAAAATTTCTCATTGTCTTTGTTCTTAGCACTTTGAATGGGATAGAGCTATATATTTTTTAAAATGTATCATGCTTACTCTTTTCTGGACTTCTTGGATTTATTGCTTCATCAGTTGAGTTCAGTTCAGTTCTGTTGCTCAGTTGTGTCTGACTCTTTTCAACCCCATGAACTGCAGCACACCAGGCCTCCCTGTCCATCACCAACTCCCGGAGTTCACTCAGACTCACCGTCCATCGAGTCGGTGATGCCATCCAGCCATCTCATCCTCTGTTATCCCCTTCTCCTCCTGCCCCCAATCCCTCCCAGCATCAGAGTCTTTTCCAAGGAGTCAACTCTTCGCATGAGGTGGTCAAAGTACTGGAGTTACAGCTTTAGCATCAGTCCTTCCAAAGAAATCCCAGGACTGATCTCCTTTAGAATGGACTGGTTGAATCTCCTTGCCGTCCAAGGGACTCTCAAGAGTCTTCTCCAACACCACAGTTCAAAACTGTCATTAATTTTGTAAACTTTTGTCCTTTATTTCTTCAAGTATGTTCTATTGGCCCTTTGTTTTCTTTCTTGTCCTCTGGCATATTGTTAACAGCTTTTGATGTTCTATTAAAATTTTTTTCATTCCTTTTTTTTGGGTTAGGTTTCAGTTTGAGTAATTGCTATTGACTTTTCTTGAAGTCTATTTGTTCTTTCAAATGTCAAGTCTGTTGGTGAGCAATTGAAGTCATTCTTTATGTCTGTTACTGTTTTATTTATTTCTAGTGTGCCTCTGCTGAAATTACCCCTTTGATCTTGGATGTCTTCTACCTTTTAAATTAGAAACTTTAACTTATTAATAAAAATTACTTTAAATTCTCTGCCAAATAGTTTCAGGGTCTGGGGGAGAAGCTGGATTTTGCATAGGATTTTAAGCCATGCTCAGAGTTGCTTATCACTGTGTAAGTTTATAGAGAACCATTGCAGACCAGAAAGTTAGCCAGCTTGTTGGGAATAAAGTTGACATATTAAAACAGAAGAAATGTCTGGCACTCTTTAGAATTTTATTCTCACTGGAACACTTAAATGTGGTAAACTTAGTTCCATAGCTCTAAATTCACAATCTCTTCATCACAAGGGCTTTGTCTCTCCTTTGCTAAGTCACTTCAGTTGTGTCCGACTCTGTGCGACCCCATAGACGGCAGCCCACCAGGCTCCCTCGTCCCTGGGATTCTCCAGGCAAGAACACTGGAGTGGGTTGCCATTTCCTTCTCCAATGCATGAAAGTGAAAAGTGAAATCGCTCAGTCACTCAGTCGTGTCTGACTCTTAGCGAGCCCATGGACTGCAGCCTACTAGGCTCCTCCATCCGTGGGATTTTCCAGGCAAGAGTACTGGAGTGGGGTGCCATTGCCTTCTCCATCTCTCCTTTAGCTCATAGCAAGTGTTCTGAGCTCAAATTTAAGTATAATTTTGAGAAGAATATATTACAGGTTCTTTTTGACCTAATTTGTTAAGAATGTTTCTTTTTATCTGTCATAATCTTCTGTCCCTAATTTCTACAGGCAATATGTCTCTAGAAAATGCTCCAAAGTCTTCAGCACATGGCCAGACTACTAACATCAATATTTTTTCAAAATACAGTGGTGGTTTTAGTTTCTGAAATAGCTGCAAAAATCATGAGGGTGGCTTTGAGGCATAAACATACACACACAAATAATGCAATAGTTCTTTTTAAAAAATTCTTGGATTTTTTTTGCTCATCTTGATATTGGGGTATATGTTCTTACCAGGGACTTTTTTGACATGTGAATAATGTAAAATTTACTTCACAAGCTATTCACCCGTCTACCCAAGTCTCCACCCATTTATCCACTCATCCATTCCTTTATTCCACAAACATCTCCTAAGTGCCTATCTGCCAGATACTTCATGAATAATACAAAGATGCTTCTTTCAGGGAGTTTATCATTTACAGGAGGAGATAAGATGTAATAATAAGGAGCAGTAATACACAGTAAAGGGTGATGTTGTTACCGCTTCTTAGAAGCAGAGACTGTGAGGAATACCTGTGTGCCCTTTCAATTGCTAACTAATTTCCTGTCTGCATTCTCACCTGTGTTCAGTTGCACACCTCAGACTCAATAAGAAAGAGTCTGCTGGTGTTCCTTTCATGTTCTCTGGGGTTAAAAATCTCTCCCTGATGTACATGCACAATCCCAATAATATTTATGAGAGTTACTAGTGACAGCAGGAGGCTCTGCCCTCGAAGCTATCGGAAGGGATTTGAACAACTTTTCAGTGAAGATTAATGGTTACAGGAGAGAAAAAAAAATCTTGGTCTGTCAGCTGGAAGTTAACACAAAGGGATATAACAGAAGAAAACCAGCAAGCATACTTTACAAGAGAGGTGTGTTTGAAGAGTTTATGTTGAAACTGAAGCTTGATGAATTACATGTATAATGCTACTGACAGGAAGGTGTCAAAGTTGGTGAATAACAACAGAGAAAATAATGAGGGTTGCTATTCCGGAATGCCAACAGTCTGTTGGTTCAAGAGCATAGTAAGCAAATGGCATTTCTGTGGGTTAAATTCATTTGCCAAGACAGACTTAGAAAGAAAGCTGGCTGCAGTGCAACTGTGCTGTGGAGAAGGAGATGGAGATTATATTTCCAGTAATGACTCAGGCTTCCAAACTTCCAGTGAGTAAAGGACCTGGAATGAAGCAGAGTTGCTTGTACTTTGTCTTTTTGGTCTTCCCCTATCTTCTCTGCATTGAGAATCTAGATAGAAAAACACAGTGAAGAATGAAGTTTGTAGAGCCCTGGTTCAGGAATTTTAATTATTTCCCAAATATATGTTGTATTTTGATCATTCATCAGAAACACTGTTGAGACAAATTTGATTATCTGGTTTGCTTTGCAATATTACCTCTTCTTTTAAAATTAATTTTATTTACTTATGTATTCTTGGCTGCACTGGATCTTCATTGCTACTGGGCTTTCTCTAGTTATGGTGAGCAAGGGCTACTCTCTAGTTGCATTGCAGTGGCTTCTCTTGTGTGGAGCACGGGCTCTAGAGCAGGCTCAGTAGTTGTGGCATCAGGCTTAGTTGCTCTGGGGCATGCTCTGATCCTCCTGGATCAGGAATCGAACCTATGTCTTCTGTTCTGCATTGGTAGGCAGACTCTTCACCACTGAGCCACTAAGGAAGTCTGGAATATTACCTTTTCTTATTGTAACTAAGATGCTTATGCCTTCTTTGCCATAAGGCTCCTTCTTTAAACTTTGACTCAGCAAGTGGATGCTATCTGCAGGATCCTTCCTGCCCTCACTCATTTTGGTGGTCTGGAATCACAGACATTCCGCTATATTCCACATTACAGAAAGCTGCAGGGAAGAACCAGGCTGGGTGTCACCATCTTTACGAGTAAAACAGAGTTCTCTATTATTTGCCCTGCTATCAATATCCTCTACCTATAACAGAAAGCCATCAACTGAGATAGAATCTGTGGCTAAAGCTCCCCATCCTTCCAGAGCACTCTGTCCTGCTGTCCTCGAGGGAAAGCAGTGTCAGTGTGGGTCCAAGCAAATAGTTACCCTCCTTCTCAGAGATGGTGTGGTAACTGTGGTTTTGACAATTTGCCCCCTTATGTTTTATTTTCTTAATTCATCAGAGAAAAAAGTTATTCACAATGAACACATTTTAATATGTACATGAATATATTTACATTATATAAAAATATATGTTTCTATGTTTTTACTTGGATTTCATGAACCTAATTGAGGTTAATACATTTAAGAATGAGAATAAAAAATATTGGGTAGGCTTTGAATATTATGTACTACTGGAAACTGCAAATAAGTGAAGAATTAAATTTATTCAGGTTTGAATTTGTGCAAAGCAAGGTCTGAGTGATGGTATTTCCCTGGATATTTCAACAAGAAGTTGATGTGACATAAGACTAGAAATTGTTTTGTAAGCATGATGTGTAAATGACTGTGACAGCAACAAAAATAATTATTTTGTACTACCACTAATAATATTGTGCTATATGTTAAGATTTCTGAACATGTATTATCTCATTTAATTTTCACAGCTGTTAAGTGTGATATACATGGTAATATACATTTTATAGGGCTTAAAAAAAGTTAAGTGATTTGCCAAAGTCACACAGTGTTGAAACTTAGAGCAAAGACATCACCGAGTCTCATAAAATATCCCATAACATCTACATTTTGAGATTTGTTGCTTGAACAGTGAGTGGCCCAGGGCAGGATTATTCACACACAAGTACTTCCAGATGCTGGAGGAATTGCAGAGGATGCCTGGCATGCATTGCTTTGGGTTAAGTGGGTTCTTTTTCTTTGCTCAAAAGTTCATTTATACCCTGAGGTTTATATCTCTACAACTGAGGGCATATTAACAGAACAGCTAAAATCCTGACAGTAAAATTGATGGTAAATATTAGGTCAAAGGATGATAATGGGATAAATTAACTGCAAAATGTGAGAACAAGAAGGCTTAATTTTGCATTTTGGCAGTGTTTTAAATCCCTTTTCATTCAATTTAGTTCTGCTTTGTTTTCTTTGAACATTTTTGGCTGCATTTACTGCTCTATCCTTGAGAGGCTTGCTGATTGTAGCTTCATGCCTTTCCTTAATTTACAGTAAAAGTTTGTAGTTAAATTCTTGAGGTGCACTGAAATTTTGGATATTAATATGCCTGCATTATTTTCAAGTTAAGTTTGCTTTTTCCTGGTTTACAAAAATGGTAGTACCATTTATTAAAAAATGTTCAGCAAGTTCTCCTACCTCACTTTAAAGGTTGCTTCTGAAAAGCAGAACGTCCTTCACTGGATCGTATTTGAGTTTGCCATCCATACACTCATCACAAGGTTTGGATCCAGCCCAAGTTGTTAAGATGCTTTTCCTTGACTGGCACGAAGTGTTGATTAAAGTTCTGTTTGGCTTATACTCAGTGGTTGGCCAACTTTTGCAAGCAGTATTCCTAGGAATACTGTCCTCTGTATGACAACATTTAAAATATCATGTACCAGAAATGACACCTATAATATCTGGGCTGGGGCTTAGTCACTCAGTCATGTCCAACTCTTTGTGACCCCATGGACTGTTTTCTGCCAACTTCTCTGTCCACGGGATTCTCCAGGCAAGAATACTGGAGTAGCTTGCCATTTCCTTCTTCAATAATACATAGAGGGTATTTTTAAAAAAGAAGATCAGGTATTCCTACCTGAATAACGCAACTACTTGCTTTAACTCAGGGGTTTTTCCCACTCAGGAAATTGCCTCATCTTTTCTTAGCCAGAGCTCATTTTACTTACTTATTTTAACAGAACACATTATATTTATTAGCTTGTTTGTTCATCAGTTCTTGCACTCATTTGTGATTTTGTTTCTTCCACCAGTCCTCATTTATTGAAGCCATACCCAGAATCTGGCCCAAAGGAGATATACAATAAATATTATAAATATTAACTGAATAACAGAAGGATTTTTCCCAACTTTATTGAGGAACAGTTAAGTACAATTGCATATATTTAAGTGTATAAAAATAATTTCACATACACATATGTACAATACTTGTATGCACATGTACAATACTCTGTGGGATGATTACCAAGATAAAAATAATTCATACATCAATCATCTTACATAGTTAACATTTTTGGGGTGTGTGGTGAGAACATTGAAGATCACTCACAGTGATTTTCAGGTCCATGATATTGTGTTATAACTGCAGTCACCAAAGTTTGTACCTCTTGACCTTGGTTTTGTTGTTCAGTCACTCAGTCATGTCCAACTCTTTGCAACCCCATTAACTGCAGCACACCAGACTTCCCAGTCCTTCACTATCTGCTGGAGTTTGCTCAAACTCATGTCCATTGAGTCAACGATGCAATCCAACCATCTCATCCTCTGTTGTTCCCTTCTCCTTCTGCCTTCAATCTTTCCCAGCATCAGGATCTTTTCCAATGAGTAGGCTCTTAGCATCAGGTGGCCAAGATATTGGAGCTGCAGCTTCAGTATCAGTTCTTCAAATGAATATTCAGGGTGGATTTCATTTAGGATTGACTGGTTTGATCTCCTTGCTGTCAAAGGGACTTCTCTACCACCGCAGTTCGAAAGCATTGATATTTTGGTGCTCAGCCTTCTTTGACCTAGATCTTCTTATTTCCCTCTCCCCCTAGCTACTGGCAATCACCATTCTACTCCCTATTTCTATGAAATTGACTTTTATTTTCTTTTAGGTTCCACATAGAATTAATACCATACATTATTTGTTTTTCTCTCTGGCTTATATCATTTAGCAGAATGTCCTTCAGTTTATTCATGTTGTAGCACATGGTGGAATTTCCTTTTTTCTGTGGCTGAATAATATTCTATTGTATGTATGTATGTGTATGTGTGTATATACATATATATAATTTTGTTATATTCACTAGTTTTAATTTTTCAGATTCCACATATGAGTGATAATATTTAGTATTTGTCTTTCTCCGTCTCACTTACCTCACTAAACATAATATCCTCCAGGTCCATCCATGTTGTTCCAATTGGCAAAATTTCATTCTTTTCATGACTGAGTACCATTCCATTGTGTGTATATACCACATCATTTTATCCATTTATTTTTTGATGGACACTTAGGTTTCCTTCATGTTTTGGCTATTGTAAATAATGCTGCTATGAACATTGGGATGCATGTATCTTTTCAAATTAGTGTTTTTGTTTTCTTCTGATATATGCCCAGGAATAAAATTGCTGGATCATGTGGTAATTCTAGTTTTAGTTTTCTGAGGACCCTCCATACTGTTTTCCACAATGGCTGCACCAATTTATGTTCCTACCAACAGTGTGCAAGGGTTCCCTTTTCTCCACATCCTTACCGACACTTGTTGCTTCCGGTCTTTTGATGGTAGCCATTCTGACAGGTTTGAGGTGATAACTCATTATGGTTTTGGTTTGCATTTCTATGATGATAGCAATGTTAAGCATCTTTTCCTATGCCCATTGGTCATCTGTATGTCTTTTTTTGAAAATGTCTATTCAGGCCTTCTACTCAGTTTTTAATCAGGTTGTCTGTCTTTTGATATTAAGTTGTATGAGTTGTTTATATATATTGGATATTAACTGCTTATAAGTCATATCATTTGCAAATATTTTCTTCCATTCAGTAAGTCTTTTCTGTGTTTTATTTTGTTTTGTCAATGGTTTCCTTTCCTGTGCAAAAGGTCCCACTTGTTTATTTTTGCTTTTGTTTCTTTTGTTTTAGTAGATAGATAAAAAAAAAAATTCGTGTGATTTATGTCAAAGAGTATGCTGCCTATTTTTTTATGTAGGAGTTTTATGGTTTCTGTCTCTTAATCCATTTTGAGTTTATTTTGTATATGGTGTGAGAAATTATTCTAATTTTCATCCTTTGACACATAGCTGTCCAGTTTTCCAAGCACCACTGGTTGAAGAGATATTGTCTTCTCTATTGTCTGTTCTTGCCTCCTTTGTCTTAGATTAATTGATGATGAGTGGGTGGATTTATTTCTGGGCTCTCTCTTCTGTTCCATTGATCTATGTGTCTGTTTTTGTGCTATATCACATTGTTTTGATTAATGTTCCTTTGTAGTATAATCAGGGAACATGATTCTTCCAGCTCTGTTCTTTCTCAAGATCTCTCTCTCTCTCTCTTTTTTTCTTTTTTAAGATTTATTTATTTATTTTTCAGCTGTGGTGGATCTTTGTTGCTGCACTCAGGCTTTCTCTAGTTGTGGCAAGCAGGGGTTAGTCTCTAGTTGCAGCACTTGAGCTTCTCGTTGTGGTGGCTTCTCTTGTTACAGCTTGTAGGCTCTAGAGAGCAGGCTCAGTAGTTGTGGGGCATGGGTTTAGGTGCCCTGTGGCATGTGGGATCTTTGTGGACCAGAGGTCAAACTGGTGTTCCTTGGATAGCAAGGTGGATTCTTAACCACTGGATCACCAGGGAAACCCTCAAGATTGTTTTGGCTATTCAGGGTCTATTGTGTTTCCATAAAAGTTTTTAAAGTATTTGTTCTAGTTCTGTTAAAAATGTCCTGGGTATTTTGATAGGGATTGCGTAGAATCTGTAGAATGTCAGAGGTGGTATGGTCATTTTAACACAGTATATATTTCCATTTGTTTGTGTCATCTTTAATCTCTTTCATCTGTCTTACAATTTTCTGAGAAAACCTTTATGTTTATTGCCAGGTATATATATATTTTGATGTGGTGGTAAATGGGGTTGTTTCCATAATTTCTTTTCCTGATTTTTGTTTTTTTTTCAGTTTTGGCTGTGCTGGGTCTTTGTTATTGTGTGTGGGCTCCAGAGTGTGCAGGCTCAGTAGTCGCATAGCATGTCATTTAGCCTCCACTTATTTGTGGGCTTTTTTTTTTTTTTTTTCAGTTTTTTCCCTTGTAGTTGGTTTCTAGTTTTATAGTATTGTGGTTGGAAAAGATGGTTGATTTGATTTCTGTGCTGTGTGCTTAGTCACTCAGTTGTGTGTCTGACTCTTTGCAACCCCATGGACTTTAGTCTGCCAGACTCCTCTGTCTGTGGGGATTCTCTAGACAAGAACACTGGAGTGGGTTGCCATGCCCTCCTCCAAGGGGTCAGTTTACTTAAAGTTCGAAGGGCTTGTTTTGTGTCCTAGCCTGTGATCTCACCTGAAGAATATTGCATATGCATTTGAAAAGAAGGTGTATTCTGCTGTTTTTGGATGGGTGTGTATGTGTATATATATATAATATGTGTATATTTTATGTATATATGTTATGTATATATTGTATATATATATTATAATTAATTAGCTTTTAAAAATATTTACTTATTTATTTATTTTTGGCTCACTGGTCCTTTGTTGTTGTGTGGGAGCTTCCTGTAGTTGCGGAGAGTGGGGACTACTCTGCTGCAGTGTGTGAGCTTCTCATTGCTGTGGCTTCTCTTGTTACAGAGAATGGGCTCTAGACATGCATGCAGGCTTCAATAGTTGCTGCACATGGGCTCAGTAGCTGCAGCTCATGGGCTCCGGAGCACAGGTTCAGTGGTTGTGGCACATGGGCTTGGTTGCCCCACAGCATCTGGGATTTTCCCAGACCAGGCACCAAACCGGTGTCCCCTGCATTGCAGAGTGGATTTTTAACCACCAGACCACCTAAGAAGCCCTGTGTATCTATTTAATAGTTGAATAATATTTCTTTGTTTCTTTGTGTGCATATGTGATATGTATTTATTACATTTTCTTTATCCATTCATCCATTGAAGGACATTTAAATTATTTCCATGTCTTGGCTGTTATGACTAATACTGCAATAAACATGGGAGTACAAATATCTCTTCAAGATATGGGATTTACTGATAGAAGTATTTTTAATAAGGTTAGTGTTGGCAAGAATGTGAAAAGATGGTGGGAATGTATACAGGTATGACTTTATGGAGGGAAACTGACAATATGTGAGAAAGTCCTTAACAGTTTCCTTGAGAATTGTAAAGATTTATCCTATGAAAATCATCAGATATTTGACCAAAGATTTGTTATCTTTGACACAAGACATTCATCATATTATTTATAATAGTTAAAAGCAACCAAAACATCTGATATAGGATAACGTGCAATTATTAAAGTGATATTTTTGAAGATCTTTAATAAAATATCAATGATACTATTAAAATGAAAACTATATATAATTGGATAATTTTGAGTTTGTAGAAAAATTAAAAATTATATATACACATGTACATTATTTGAAGAAAGTTGAGAACAAATGTAGTGGAATATTTAAGGAGGTTATCTCTGGGTGGAAATAGTAGGTATAATTTTAATGTTCATTTTTAATATGCTCACTATTCCCTCCAAAATTGTTTGCAATGAGTATGTAATATTTCATGATTACTTAAATGTGTTATATTAAAAAATAGCTTTGTAAGAGTAATAACTAATGTAACTTTGTAGAAAACATTTCTTCCAGGCCCATTGAACTTTGAATAATGGTGTGTATAATTTAGAAAGCCAAGATGAGATTTTTAAATTGCTTTGAATCATTTTTTGGTCACTCAACAATAGAACATCAAAGAGAACAAATGTGTCTCTGAAGCTGTAATAAAGTCCATGTATCTTTCTTGTTGTCTTGTTCAGCAGTGTAAGATAATTATATTTATGATTACAAGCAATTGTTTCATTAAAATATCAGCCAGCCTTATATTCTTGAATAAATCAAAATCTTTAACATGAATAGATGTTGGTTTAATTAAGTTATGCATCATACAGACATTGATCCCTCAGGGGCTGAGCATCTGTCTATACCAGGTTCTGGTGGCTTTTGTGAAGAGCAGGTTTGTTTGCAGCAATATGTGATTCATTTAAGGAAATGTGGTGCTTTTAGACATAGCCTCATGGACTATGTGAATGATATATTGATGCTGTTGATACATAACCTGTTGGAGCAGCCCTGAATGCTCCAGAATTTCATTGTTGAAATGGACAACAAAGTTAAGCTCATGAAGGCACCTTTAAAAAGAAGAAAAACATGTAACTAAAAATGGCTATAAATGGGTTAGAAACATCTTGAGATTCTCCATGAAAAAAGACATTGCTTAAATTTTAGCTATGATACTGAAGGATAGAGAGATGTATAATTGTATGAATAAACATATACTCTTAAAGGTTAGCATTATTTTCATTTACATTAAGTTCACTGTTTTACATGAAGATAAAATTGATTGCATTTTATGATGAAAAAATGGTAATTACCTGGCATTAATCATTAGAATATTATTTCTTCATTTTAAAAATAATTTTATTTGTTTATTTTATTTTTGGTTGTGTTGGGTCTTCATTGCTGCATGGGCTTTTCTGTAGTTTTGATGATGGGCTTCTCACTGCAGTGGGTTCTTAACAAAGAACAGAGCGCCAGCTCTAGGGCACATGGGATTCAGTAGTTGTGACTCCAAGGCTTTAGAACACAGGCTCAATAATTATGGCCAGTGGGGTTAGTTGCTCCGTAGCATGTGGGATTTTCTCAGATAGGTGATTGAACCCATGTCTCCTGCATTGGCAGGTGGATTCTTTACCACTGAGCCAAATGGAAGCCCTATTTCTTCCTCTTGCAGGGGAGTAAATGGAACCTCAGTAACGGTGATTAACTTGGAAGTCATGCATCTCTTAAGGCAAGGTTCTAATTCAGCTTGGTCTACAAGCTATGGGCTTACCCTAGAACTCTACAACCCTTTGAGGGAACTTGACTCTTTCAAGGACACAGAATTGGCTCTTCAACCTACCCAAAGACATCTACTTCACTGAACATGAGCTCAAGGCAGAGATCACCCAAGGCAAGTCCCTGGGCGGGTAAAGCAGTGACATTAACCTCAATTCTGCCACCCGTGGCTGTGAGAAATGTTCCAGGGAAAAGTTGGGTCAGACTTTCTGGTTTGGTTGAGTCAATAGAGTCAAGTATTAATAGGGACAAAGGGTAGCTCTCTTCATTTCCGTGTCTGGAGCCTGGCCTCCTAGTGAGGGCCTTTCCACCCGTGAAGGCAGAGCTTGCCAGATCATTAAAGCTTCAGCTGGGAAGGAAATTATCCAGTATCTTTGAATTAACTGTGTCCCTTGGGTCAGTGGTGCTGAACTATTTGGACTTAGATTTCGTGTATTAGAGACACAGAGTTTCCCTGGCAACACTTGAAAACATGTCAAGAGTGCCAATTCTCTGTTCACCTGTTCACCTGTAGGTATGACAGACATGCTGTCATCCTGTGGCCTGAGAGGGGTAACTGTACACAGTATTTCTCCTAATAATTACCCCTTTGCTTACTTCCTGCTATTTTTCTGCTAACCTTGTTGTGGATTATCTGCTGGCTTTCTGCCCTACTGCCTTCCCCTGCCAGGTGCTGTATGTGCATGGGGATCTACTCCTGCTGCAGTGGGAGACCAAGATGCTTCTCTGCCAGGGCTATATGAAGAGGTCCAGGGACATGCACATCGAGAAGCAAGCCAGCCAGGGGTCCTTCATGCAGCACAAATAAACACCCTGGTTAGAACCTGTCATTTGCGTTTATCTCACTTAAGCCTTAAAAATCCAATGAGAAGAGGTGTTGGAACACCTTTCTCTCCCTTCTCACCAGTAGGGCATGACCCATGCTAGTTGAAAATTATCACTTTGGGTGACATCAGGAGGGTATTCCCTTAATTTGTGAAACCCAGGTTTCCAGAAATAGGGTGTGCTTTTTTTTTTTTTTTTTGTTGTTGTTGTTTTTTGTGGTCAGTTGCTTAGAAATAGCTAAATGAATCAAACCTGCATTGTTTCTTCTTTATTAAAAAGCTTACCTTGGCCATGACCAATGTGAATATGAATGCAGTGGTCTAAATGAAAATTAATTCCTATTTTACCTTGAAAGAGCTCCAACATATAGGTTCTACCATATTATGTGATTCACATTGCTTTGAGACATCAAACATTAATGATTCATTTGTGGATTGTTGCTTGGTTGATAGGAAACTATCTTGGAGGCATTTTTTAAAAATAATATATTCAGGGGAAAAATTTGGCTGTTTTACACTGTCTACTAATAAGAAAAGGATGATAGATTAAACAAGAGTTTCTTTCCCAGGGTAACCATTAAATATTTATGTAGGACACAGCAAATAAGCATAATAAGAATGAGTTTTGGCAAGTTAACAGCACAATTTATCTTTAAAGCGCTTTATAAGAACAAGCTAATTAATCCTCCCACCCTCTGTATGATAAAGTGAAAATATTGTTACCCTTCCTTTCTTTGGTTGTTCATCAACCTAGTTTTGTTTGAATAACTTTTAGTTTGAATGTGTTTTGGATCCTACTTGATGTCTTCCTCAGTGATAGATCTATTGTTGTAACTTGGGAGACCCATCTGATGATGTGACATGCTCAAAGAAGAGATTAAGTCAAACTGAGCTGACCAATCACTGCTCCAGAACTCACTCACAACTTTCTGAAGTTGTAAATAGATTGGAGCTTCTCAGAGGACCGTGGGTCCAGATGAATAAGCAGATTCCTACCATACATTTCTCACTGACAGGAAAAAATAAAAGTTAGATTTTACCCACATGTGTCTGTTGTGAAAGTGAAAGTCACTCAGTTGTGTTCCAACTCTTTGTGACCCCATGGACTGTACAGTCCCTGGAATTCTCCAGGCCAGAATACTGGAGGGGAAATACCTTTCCCTTCTTCAGGAGATCTTCCCAACCCATGGATCCAGATTGCACTAAACCAGTGACCATCATTCTGCTGATTGTGCAGCAGTTTTACAGAAACTGATTTTGTGGTCAGTTTCTCAACTTACCAATTTTATCAACTTTTTCTCCCCAGTATTGTTGAGGTAACTCAATATGTTGAGATATGTCAATAATGTTGACATATAACATTGTATTAGTTTAAGGTAGACAATAGGGTGGTTTGATATATGTATATATTTAAAATGAATAAGGGTTAGTTGACAACCCACTCCAGTTTTCTTGCCTGCAGAATTCCATGGACAGAGGAGCCTGGCGGGCTACAGTCCATGGGGTCGCAAAAGTGTCAGCCATGATTTAGCGACTAAACAGCAAGGCTTAGTTAACAATGGTGATTGTAGCCATGAAATTAAAAAATGCTTTCTCCCTGGAAGAAAAGCTATGACAAACCTAGACAGTGTATTAAAAAGCAGAGATATCACTTTGCTGACAAAAGTCCGTATAGTCAAAGCTATGGTTTTTCCAGTAGTCATGTACAGATGTATGGATCTGAGAGTTGGACTGTAAAGAAAGCTGAGCGCTGAAGAATTGATGTTTTTGAATTGTGGTTCTAGAGAAGACTCTTCAGAGTCCTTTGGACAGCAAGAAGATCAAACCAGTCAATCCTAAAGGAAATTAACCCTGAATATTCATTAGAAGGACTGA
Source organism: Bos indicus (assembly GCF_029378745.1). Classification (NCBI taxonomy): domain Eukaryota; kingdom Metazoa; phylum Chordata; class Mammalia; order Artiodactyla; family Bovidae; genus Bos; species Bos indicus. The sequence goes on from NC_091767.1 coordinate 11,613,328, forward strand.
TGCTGAAGCTCCAATACTTTGGCCACCTGATGTGAAGAGCCGATTCATTGGAAAAGACCCTGATACTGGGAAAGATTGAGGGCAGGAGGAGAAGGGGATGACAGAGGATGAGATGGTTGGATAACATCATTGACTCAATGGACATGAGTTTGAGCAAACTCAGGGAGATAGTGAAAGACAGGGAAGCCTCGGTTTCTGCAGTCCATGGGGTTACAAGGGCTTCCCAGATGGCGCTAGTGGTAAGGCATCCGCTGGCCAATCTAGGAGATGTAGGAGACGTGGGTTTGATCTCTGGGTTGGGACGATCCCCTGGAGGAGGGCATGGCAACCCATACCAGTATTCTTGCCTAGAGAATACCATGGACAGAGGAGCCTGGCGGGCTACAATCCATCACATCGCAAAGGGTCTGACACAACTGAAGCGACTTAGCATGCATGCACACATAGGGTCACAAAGAGTTGGACATGATTTAGCAACTGTACAGCAACAACCTCACATAAGTACATTTCCTTCCTGTGATGAGAACTTTTAAGATTTATTCTCTTAACAACTTTCAAATGTGCAACTATTGTTACAGTAGTTAGCATGCTGTACATTATGTCTCCAGGACTCTTGGAGGTTTGTACCTTTTGACTACCCTCATCCATATCTTCCCTAACCCCTGGTCTTGGCAGCCATGGTAACCATTAATCTCTTCTCTGTTTCTATGATTCATTTTTTTTTTTTTAAGACTTAACATGTAGGTGAGATCATATGCTATTTATCTGCCTGACTTATTTCACTTAGTATAATGACCTTAAAGTGCATCTATATTATTGCAAATAGCAGAATTTCATTCTTTGTAATGGCTGCATAATATTTCTCTCTCTGTGAGTATCACATTTTCTTTATCCATTCATCTGTCAGTGGACATTGTGGTTGTTCCCATGTCTTGACTTTTGTAAATAATGCTGCAATGAACGTGAGTGCAGATATCTCTTTGAGATCTTGTTTTCATTTCTTTTGGATCTATGTCCAGAAGTGGAATTGCTGGATCATATGGTGGTCCTGTTTTTATTTTTCTCATTTTATTGGTAGATTTTCATTTTGACATAATTTAAAATATACATGGAACAGTTGCAAGACTACTGTAAACAACTGCTGTAGATTCTCCACTTCGACTGTGCCAACTGTTGTGCTTTTGCCCCATTTGCTTTATCATATTCTCTTCTCTTATCCAAAATGGATAAGATATAATCTGATTTTCTCATAATTCTGAGTATGCAGGTATTCAGTATTTGAAAAGTTTAACCTTAAAATGATATTATTGATTTGTTTTAAAGACAAGACTTCAACTAGCAGTAATATTTAATAGAGTTAAATAACTCAAGAATAAAAGACATACATTTTGAATTTAAGGTAAATCTCTTACATTGAGGGCTAGCTCTGACACACAGTAGGTATTCAAGGGTCCAGTGAATATGATCATAGGTTATTTAAATGCATAAATATTCCAAAATTGTTTCTATTTCCTCTGCTTAATACTCTTTCTTTCTGCAACAAGGAGATGAATAAGAGTAACTTTTATCCTGTAATTTAGAATGTGAGTGTTTAACCTTTCAAACTTGCTTAATAATGAAGTCATAGACAAAAAGTTATCTTTACATTAGTGAATTAAAACTTTGTGTTTTTATCAGCTTCTATTTAAGCTTAATACTGCAAAAAGTCATCATATTCACCACCGTAGTAAATCTTATGTTAATTACTGCCAGTTTGGATTTGGAATCAGGGAATATGCTTATCTTTAAGAAAGAAGATTATCAGGGACTTCCCTGATGGTCCGGTGGTTAAGGCTCCATGCTCCCAATGCAGGGGGCACAGGTTTGATCATTGGTCAGAGAACAAGATCCTATATGCTGCATGGCACAGCCAAAAAAAGAAAGACTATCATGACATAAAATGTCTAAAATCTTAAATCTGAAAGCATATGAATTAAAAGGAGCCCCTTGTCATTACTTCATCATATTTGGCAAGGAAAAATGGGATGCTTTACTTGTGTTAATGTCTTTTTTTGAGAGGAATTGGTAATCAGTTGCATTGTAGAAATACTTTCTGGGTCAAGGCACCTGCCTGGTATTCCACTTTCCTTCCAATTAGAGCACAATTAATTTTTATTAAAAAATTTGTTGTTGACATAATTTATCTATATTGTCCTAAGAAGTTAAAGTATCTTTAGATGAATATTCTAATCATGTCTATGTGGTCAGATTCTAAAAGACACTATGCTACTTATGGTGGAGATACCTACACTGATTAATTTTGTGTGTTAATTTGACTGGGCCAGGGGGCGCCCAGACATTTGGCCAAATGCTATTCTGAGTGTGTTTCTGGCGAGGTGAATGTCTGAATTGGTAGACTGACTAAAGCAGACTGGCTTCCCTGATGTTGGTGGGCCTCATCCAATGGAAGACCCAAATAGAACATAAAAGCTGAGTAAGAGGGAAATTTACCTCCTGACTGTTGAGCTGGGACCGTGGTGTGCTCCTGCCCTTGAATCGGAACTCGTATTATCAGCTCTTCTGGTTCTCAAGCCTTTGGACTTGGACTGGAACTGCACCATTGGTTCTTCTGGGTTTCCAGCTTTCTGACTGCAGATCTTCGGGGCTTGTCAGTCTCCATAATTGTGTGAACCAATTCCTTAAAAATCTCTCTCACTTTCTGTCTGGTATCTAAAGCTCGGATTAGCAAAATATTCTATAGGGTACCTGCCCATCTCATAGTCACTCCTCTTCTTTGGTATTTGCTTTCCAACCTGCATTGATGGATTCTATAGCCGTTTTATCATATTTAACTCTACTTTCTGGTCACAGTTGAATAGTTTAGAGATGGACACCTGGCTCCAAGTGGGCCTTTCACATTATTTGTCTCAAGAATTTGAAACTGGGCCTGAGAAAGAGGGAGAAAGCATAGTCTCCTACTTGGCCAGCATATAACATTGAAACTTGGGAGCTGTGGGTAGCTGTTTTCTGTCTTGTGGGTGAGAAGCAGAGAATGCTACTCTGCAAAGAGAATAGTCATCGTCACTGGTGGAAGACAAAGAAGGGGCTCCTGACCCACTTCTCATTCCTGTTCCTGTCACTTCCTCAAGGCGGGATGCTTTTTTCTTGTAATCCTCCTGTACCATAACCCTTCCCCTCCACTGAGTATTTTACTTTTTACTTAAGTTGGCTGAAGTTAGTGTCTGTGTTTGCATTGGTAGCCTATAGTACAGTAGGGTTCACTCGCTCAGTCGTGTCCGACTCTTTGTGACCTCATGAACCACAGCACGCCAGGCCTCCCTGTCCATCACCAATTCCCGGAGTTTACCCAAACTCATGTCCATTGACTCGGTGATGCCATCTAACCATCTCATCCTCTGTTGTCCCCTTCTTCTCCTGCCTTCAATCTTTCCCAACATCAGGGTCTTTTCAAATGAGTCAGGTCTTCACATCAGGTGGCCAAATTATTGGAGTTTCAGCTTCAACATCAGTCCTTCCAATGAACTCCCAGGACTGACCTCCTTTAGGATGGACTGGTTGGATCTCCTTGCAGTCCAAGGGACTCTCAAGAGTCTTTTCCAACAACACAGTTCAAAAGCATAAATTCTTCTGTGCTCAGCTTTCTTTATAGTCCAAATCTCACATCCATACATGACCAATGGAAAAACCATAGCTTTGACTAGACGGACCTTTGTTGACAAAGTAATGTCTCTGCTTTTTAATATGCTGTCTAGGTTGGTCATAACTTTCCTTCTAACTGCCTACCTAATACATTGGCCTGGTCTATTTGTACTTCTATTTGTTAACTAGGGCCAATGAGGAAATCGAAGAAAAAGTAGGGTGGGAACCTGAGCTCAGGTGTAGCTCACTGAGAAGCAGCCACGAATCAGTTCTGGTTGGAAGCCAACATCTTCATGGAATTTTCCAAAGTGCATCGTCAGTTTTTGTATTAAGAAAACAATGCACAAACCAGTAGTGCAAGTATGACTTAACTCATTTTTGAAACACCGACTTGGTACTGTCAGAAAAGACTATACCTGTCCTGCAAGGATGAGTTTTTCCTAAAAATTATTTAGCATTGTGAATTCAGTGTTAAGGTTCTGGTTCTTCTCTGTTAGACTGTTGTTCATTAACTGTGAAGATGTAGATGAAATCCTTCTAAGGCATTATGAGAACAATGCAAAATTCATTGTGAGTAGTACCTACACTACTCACCTGGGGTTTAAATAAGAAATGTGTTCAGTGCCTGATATGTAGCAAGGTCTCTATAAGTGTTAACTGTTATTTTCAGATTTAGACTAAAATAGTTTAAAGTTTTATTTATCTTTGCAATCCCATGTGATTCTTCCCACACATAATTTAAGCAGTATTTTTAAAAAAACTATTTACTACTCTCTCCATACATCTCACAATAGGTAGCCAATGGGAATTTGCTGTATGTCTCAGGGAACTCAAATAAGGGCTCTGTATCAACCTAGAGGAGTGGGATGGGAGGGAGGTGGGAAGGAGGTTCAAGAGGGCGGGGACATATGTATGCCTATGGCCGATTCATTTTGATGTTTGACAGAAAACAACAAAAGTCTGTAAAACAATTATCCTTCAGTTAAAAAAGAAATTAATTGAGAAAAAAAAGAAAAAAAGTATTCAGTTGCATCCGTCTCAGTTGTGGCACGCGGGCTCTTTGTCGCATCATGCAGGATCTCCACTGTGGTGCATGGACTCTCTGTGGCTTCAGGGCTTAGTAGTGTGGCGTGTTGGTTTAGTTACTCTGTAGCGTGTGGAATCTTAGTTCCCAGACCAGGGACTGAACCAAAGTCCTCTGCACTGCAAGGCGGAGTCTTAACCACTGGTTGTTGTTGTTTATAGTCGCTCAGTCGCGTCCGACTCTTTTCGACCCCATGGACTGCAGCACACCAGGCTTCTCTGTCCTCCACTGTGTCCTGGAGTTTGCTCAAGTTCATGTCCACTGAGTTGGTGTTGCTATCTAACCATCTCACACTTTGCCGCTCTCTTCTCCTTTTGCCCTCAATCTTTCCTAGCCTCAGAGTCTTTTCCAGTGAGTCCACTCTTCACAGCAGGTGGCTAAATTATTGGAGCTTCAGCTTCAGCAACCGCTGAAGCACCAGGGAAGTCCCTAGGTGGTGTTTTTTGGCTCTGCACCTATCTGCCTCGAAAAGTACCCAAATGGATGTGAAGTAAATCACTGGGCTCCTGTCAACATCTAAACCAAGGCATTCCTGCTGCAGAACTTCCAGAGCAGTGCATTTAAAGGTGAGGACACAACATAATTCCTTTTGGTAGCAAAATGAGAGTAGGGTTTTGGTATCCAACTCCATCAACAGCCTAGAACAGCAGGGCCCTCCAGTGCTGTACTTAGTCCTTGTCAGTTCCTCCTTCTGCCCTTTCATTATTGACGGTTATGAATGAAGCTGCCAAAGAAAGGAAGGAAGGGAAAAGGTAGGCAGAATTCTTATTAAAGTATTTCTGTTTCTAGCAAATTACTACTTGTGATTGCTCTACATTATGTAGAGCAACACATTTATCTGGAGACCTTTTTTTTTTTTTTAAAAAAAGTGAACGCTGCCTTATAACGCATACTAAATAAAACCAATAGATTCCAGATTAATTTTTAAAGAGCAGCAGTCATGTTCTGCATGTAATAATATTGAAATTAATACATAATTAAAGTAGATTTGTACAGAATAGTTCACTTGAGAGTTGACTAGTGGAGAACAAAATCGAACATCTCCAAAGGTGACCCACAGCTCTGTATTCACATTTTTCAAACAGAGAAATCAGTGTTTCCTTGAGGCAAACTCACACTTCCCAGAGGCTTTAGAGATGGTGGAGAACTTTGACCAAGGCTAAAACCTCCCATGTTAGCTCCTTGGAGTGGCACTGGACACTAATTAGGACAAAATTCACACATGTCACAGCCTTGGTCAGACCTCTGACACCCTCATGATGACTTTTTTCTATAATTTCACTGGCTAACGATTTTCACCTTTCTTGCTGCTGCTGCTGCTAAGTCGCTTCAGTCGTGTCTGACTCTGTGCGACCCCAGAGATGGCAGCCCAACAGGCTCCCCCGTCCCTGGGATTCTCCAGGCAAGAACACTGGAGTGGGTTACCATTTCCTTCTCCAATGCATGGAAGTGAAAAGTGAAAGTGAAGTCGCTCAGTTGTGTCTGACTCTTAGCAACCCCATGGACTGCAGCCTACCAGGCTCCTCCATCCATGGGATTTTCCAGGCAAAGTACTGGAGTGGGGTGCCATTGCCTTTCACCTTTCTTAAGGCAAGTCATTGGTTCAAATCTTGTCATTCTGGAAAAGTAAGCAAGTAGTGCTGCCAAACAACATAGCTTTAAATATAAGTTGAACTTATTCTATTGTAATATTATAATGATAAAATGGACACACCCAAATGACAGGGAAGCAGACTGGGTGTGATTCCTTGCCCTGCAGCTCTACTGCAGTTGCTTTAATAAATGTCCGAGTTGTTGTTTTTGGAGAGGGCCCCTCTGCAGGGGCAGATAACAGCGATGGACTTCATCTGCTAGCAGACAGCATCTATAGCCTTTGTTGTTGTTGTTTAGTTGCTCAGTCGTGTCCGACTCTCTGCAACCCCATGGACTGTAGCCTGCCTGGCTCCTCTGTCCATGGGATTTCCCAGGCAAGAATACTGGAGTGGGTTGCCATTTCCTTCTCCAGGGGATCTTCCTCACCCAGGCATTGAACTCAGGTCTCCTGCATTGGCAGGTGGATTATTTACCACCGAGCCAATAGGAAAATGCATTAGTGAATAGCTGTTGCTTTAAAAAAAAAAAAACAAAAAAACACCTCAGTATTAATCTCTCCTTCCTCTGCCATCTGCTTCCCAGTTTCTTTGGGGGGGGGTGCCAATTCAAGTACTTCATGTGAGATTGACCTTATCCTTGGCTCCAAGAGTGGGCTTGAGATGCAGAGGGTCACATCCACCAGGCCACCAGGTGATTGGTTTAGGAATGAGCATGTGACCCAAATTGGAATAGAGGCAATAAAACTCAGATGTAGAATTTTAGGAGACTTCAGGGAGAGAAGCCTTCTCTCTTTTTGTGGACTTAGAACTGAGAAGAGGAAGACCTGGAACTTGGAGCTGTGCTAAGATACAAACCTTCCAGAGAAAGAAGCCAACACAGAGAAAAACAGATGCTGAAAAGGCAGAGGCAGCTTTCTATAACACGGCCCCACAGACTGCAACTCCATGCGTTGCTATCTAACCATCCCACACTCTGCTGCCCTCTTTTCCTTTTGCCCTCAATCTTTCCTAGCTGATTTAAATAGACCCAGCTGTGCCTGCAGTTGCTCCACACCCTCACTTTTCAGTTAAATGAACTGGTAAATTCTTTTTGTTGCTTACTCTTATTTGAACTGGAATTTTTTGCTATTGCAACTTAAAAAGTATTGAAGAGTACGGGATTCTTGGAAGTCTGTGCCTTTTCTCTAGTTTTATCTTAAGAGAATTCAGGTCACCTCCTCCTGACAAATTTGGGGAGGCTGCTGGAATTTGGGGAGGTTGCAGCACTTACTTTGGTCTTTGGAATCACCCCAGGCCTCTACCTTGAAGGGTAACCCTTATGGCCCAGGAAAGTGATGACAAGGAGGAGGAACTAGAGGGATGGGAAGCTGAAGTTAATGATCCAGCTGTCCCACTTGTCTTCAGTTCTCACTTAGAGAAGATACCTCCAGGGTAGAGCCCTTCCAACTTTAAGATGTACGAATGACCCGAGGCTTTTGTTAAACAGGGAGACTATGGTTCACTAATTCCAGAATACAGTGTGTGGTTCTGCTTTTCAACAAGCTTCCAGGATGCTGCTGTGCCAAAGACCACACTCTGAGTTACATGGTTCTAGCTTGGTCTGTGCCTTCACAGTTCATCTCTGCTCCAATCTAAAGTCTAGACAGGATCCCCAGACTGATGGGATTCTTCAGGGAATCCTACCTGAGAGATTTTCCTAGACCCTTTTACTCCCCTCTTGGCAAAGCTGTTGAGCTAGATAGGGTTTTGCCTGAGGTTCATGGGTTATGCTATGGATGAAGTGTCTAGAAATATTCCCAGTTTCTTGATGAAAAATCACTTATTTTTGTTCTGAAATAGTTTATGTAACATTTATCTAGCTCTATTAATAAAATGAAAATTTCTACTTGGATTTTTGCTATTAAAGTTTTCCCAGAAGATACAACACTTATTACAGATGACCAAGAGCTAGTTTTGCCCTTCAAAACTGAGACATATCTTTTTCCCTCCAAGGGCTCCATGTAGATTTTCCAGACCAACCACTAACTGGTCCTGGAGGAACCCCAAGCCAATATTATAGTTTTAGGGAAATGGGTCAAAAGTCAGTCCTTTTTAAAATAAACACATCAATTCTGAGCCCACAAGTTGTTTTTACTTTTCTGCTTGAAATGACAGGCTAAGTAAAATGATAGGAAGAATTCCATGTTAGTACTGAAAGGGCTTCAAAAGAATCCTCCTGCTAATGCAGGAGATGCAGGCTCAATCCCTGGGTTGGGAAGATCCCCTGGAGGAGGAAATGGCAACCCACTCCAGTATTCTTGCCTGGGAAATCCCATGGACAGAGGAGACTTGAAGGCTACAGTCCATGGGGTCACAAAAGAGGCGGACATGATTAAGCAACTAAACAACAACAGCTGAAGGGGGAGGGAAGAGTGTAAAGAAAGATTTGAATACTTCCTGAAACATATAAAGCATATGGAAGAAGGCTGAAGAGAAACAAGTAAAGGATCTTTCCCATAAAACAAAGGATCCGCTGCAGAAGCGACCAGCTGACTCTAGTCTCAAGCTCAGAAGTGACTGTGTGCGTTGGGCCAGTTTGTTGTGGGCACAGGGTTACAAGCTAGAATGTTGGCTGTTTTTGTCCATCTACAGAGATATTTTCATAGAAAATTGGTAGCAAATACTATGTTAAACTAGAAGTCTAGTGCAAGTGAAGGCATTACAAAACATGAGAGATGCTGGGATTAGGAAAGAATCTGAAGAACCACTGGAGAGGAAGATAAAGACAGTGAGGTAGACAGGTAATACTGATGAAGTGGGGTGTCTGTGTCTGTATTGCGTGTGTGTTGAAAATCAGTGACAGTCTCTCTGAAAGAAGGTTAAAAGGAGACAATGCCATAATAATTAGACTTCAGGAATCTGCCTCTTCTTAGAGTTATTAGAATAAGATACAAGCTTGATTAGTATTCCTACTGGGCCTTTTGCTTAACTTCCCAGCAAAGGGTTTTATTTCCCTGAAATATGATTCCAATATGATGATCATAAGTCTTGGTTAATTTTAAGACATTTCTCTTCACTTACAAAAAAGGGCTCATCAGCAGCCCCTGCCAAAAACTCATTAAAATACCTTTTAAGCTCTCCTTTAAGGTCATTTTTAGTATTCGTTGCAGTGTTAATTAGAAAACTGCAGTTTCCTTTATTCTTCCCAGAAACCCTCTCCAGTAGCATCTTTGATGCTGGTATTTTGCTGACTGCCTTGTTTCCCTGAATTGAACTCCAGCAGAATAAATGGCTCTATTTTTGCTCTGCTATATTTTCTTTAGCTATTAGTTTTGCAGCCTTGATCACTGATAAATCTAAAGCTATCATTTATTAATTTATTGGGATGTTCTTTACATTCTCCACAGAATCAGAGAAGATGCCAATTAAATTTGGTACTGCAAATGTGAAATCACAGAAAATAAATGTGTATATTCACAGTACTCACTTCCATCATGTTGAATCCCAGTTTCCTAAGATTACAGAATGTCTTATATGCAAATTCAATATATACGTATTGCTGTATTTTGCAGACATCCAGAAAATATCATTCAGTTATTGCCTACCAGAAAATGCACACAGGAAAAATGTAAACTTTATGTTGTGTGTGTGAGAGACATTTCCTGAAGAAGACACAGGAACCTAGCTTTTAGTCCCAACATGGGTCTTTTTTCCGCAGCAAGTCAGGGACAAACACGAAGGCAGTCTTTGCAAAACCTGGCCATGCCTGAAAACTACCTGAAGAAGCAGTGTTAGTCGTTCAGTCGTGTTCGACTCTTCACGACCCCATGGACTGTAGCCCACCAGGCTCCTCTGTCCATGGGATTCTCGTGAGTAGCCATTCCCTTCTCTGTGCACTCAGGTGCTTTATTGAGTCATGCTGGATCTTTAGTTGTATGCCGACTCTCTAGTTGTGGTACACGGGTTTAGTTTCTCCGTGGCATGTGGAATCTTAATTCCCTGACCCAAAGATGGAACCCTTGTCTCCTGCATTGCAAGGTGAATTCTTAACCACAGGACCACGAGGGAAGTCCCTACATCTGTCTTTAAAACCTGCACATTAGTCTGTGTTTCCTCCCCGCCACCCCCAGTTGTGCAGTGCACAATGCACACAGCTGCACATGACAGTCCTGGCTGAAACCTGAAAGGGCAGGGGCCAGATGCGGAAGATAAGAAGAACCTGAGATTGCCTGGGAAACTCTGAATGAGGAGCAGGGAGGCGTGTGAGGCAGTGGAGCACAGTGGTCAGGGGCTTCGGATCAAGCATACCTGTGTGATTCTCAGAGCTTACACTCTCTAGCTTTTACCTGTAATTTCCTCCCTCCCTCCCATTTTATTCAGGTATAACCGACAATAATTTAACATCTTAAGTTTCAGGTTTTTTTTTTAATTATAAAGGGATAATAAGTGGGCAGTAAGTTTGTCAACTCCTGTGAGGTCATTTCTCATACTGAATTCTTCTGGGAAGCCCTTTAGTTCCATGGCTACAGCACATCTCAGTTCCGCCCACTTTCCTCCACTCTCCCCATTGGCTTCCTGGGCCAAGCCTCCACCATCTCTCATCTGGGTGGCAGTAATGGCCACCTCCTTACTGGCCCCACTTCCACTCTCACTTGCTTATCTAACGTTCACTCCCCACACAGCAACCAGTATCATCTTTAAAAAGTGCAAATCAGATCATGCCAAACCTCTGCTTAAAACATTCAGTGCTTTCATGTGGCTTTAAAACAGGATCACAATTCCTCACCTTGGACCCCAAGGCCCTGCATCATCTGGCTCTTACCTACCTTTCCAGACTCACCTTGGAATGTCCTACCTCTGGCATCTTTTCTGCTCATCTAGCAAGCAGGCTTTTTCGCGTCTCAGGGCCTGTGCACTTGTTCTCTCTGTCCGGGATCTCTTCCTCCAGGTCTATGCATGGCTGTCTCCTTTGTGTTCTTCCTTAGCTTGGGTGTCACTATTCCAGAGAGTCTTCCCTGATCATGCTTTCTGAAGTAGACATCCCCTCTCTGGGTATTTTTAATATCTTCATTTAATTATTTTTCTTTCTAGTACTATCATCATCTGTAATCATCTAATTATTATTTGTTTTCTTTTTTATTACTGTCTCCACCCACCTGGAAAGCAGCCTCCATGATGTCAGGGTCGTGTTTGGTTTGCTTGGTGTATCCTTAGGGATTAATCCCCTTTCTTGGAAATTAATATACTCAATAAATAGCTACTGAATAAATGAAAGAGTGACAAGACATGTTAAATGTTTAGCATAATGCCTGGCACATAATAAGTTCAGTTCACTCAGTCATGTCCAGCTCTTACTGACCCCATGGACTGGAGCACACCAGGCCTCCCTGTCCATCACCAACTCTCAGAGTTTACCCAAACTCATGTCCATTGAGTCGGTGATGCCATCCAACCATCTCATCCTCTGTCATCCCCTTCTTCTCCCGGCTTCAATCTTTCCCAGCATCAGGGTATTTTCCAGTGAGTCAGCTCTTTGCATCAGGTGGCCAAAGTATTGGAATTTCAGCTTTAGCATCAGTCTTTCCAATGAATATTCAGGACTGATTTCCTTTAGGATGGACTGGTTGGATCTCCTTGCAGTTCAAGGGACTCTCAAGAGTCTTCTCCAACACCACAGTTCAAAAGCATTAATTCTTTGGTGCTCAGTTTTCTTTATAGTCCAACTCTCACATCCATACATGACCACTGGAAAAACCATAGCCTTGACTAGACAGACCTTTGTTGGCAAAGTAATGTCTCTGCTTTTTAATATGCTGTCTAGGTTGGTCATAACTTTCCTTCCAAGGAGCAAGCATCTTTTAATTTCATGGCTGCAGTCAGCATCTGCAGTGATTTTGGAGCCCCCCAAAATAAAGTCTGCCACTGTTTCCACTGTTTCCCTCTTTATTTGCCATGAAGTAATGGGACCAGATGCCATAATCTTAGTTTTCTAAACGTTGAGCTTTAAGCCAACTTTTTCACTCTCCTCTTTCACTTTCATCAAGAGGCTCTTTAGTTCTTCTTTGCGTTCTGCCATAAGGGTGGTGTCATCTGCATATCTGAGGTTATTGATATTTCTCCTGGCAATCTTGATTCCAGCTTTTGCTTCATCCAGTCCAGCATTTCTCATGATGTACTCTGAATATAAGTTAAATAAGAGGATGACAATATACAGCCTTGACGTACTCCTTGTCCTATTTGGAAGCAGTCTGTTGCTCCATGTCCAGTTCTAACTGTTGCTTTTTGACCTGCATACAGATTTCTCAAGAGGCAGGTCAGGTGGTCTGGTATTCCTATCTCTTGAAGAATTTTCCACAGTTTATTGTGATCTACACAGTCAAAGGCTTTGACATAGTCAATAAAGCAGAAATAGATGTTTTTCTGGAACTCTCTTGCTTTTTCTATGATCTAATGGATGTTGGCAATTTGATCTCTGGTTCCTCTGCCTTTTCTAAAACCAGCTTGAACATCTGGAAGTTCACGGTTCATGTATTGCTGAAGCCTGGCTTGGAGAATTTTGAACATTACTTTACTAGCAAGTGAGATGAGTGCAACTGTGTGATAGTTTGAGCATTCTTTGGCATTGCCTTTCTTTAGGGTTGGAATGAAAACTGACCTTTTCCAGTCCTGTGGCCACTGCTGAGTTTTCCAAATTTGCTAACATGTTGAGTGCAGCACTTTTACAGCATCATCTTTCAGGATTTGAAATAGCTCAACTGGGATTCCATCACCTCCACTAGCTTTGTTCATAGTGATGCTTCCTAAGGCCCACTTGACTTCACATTCCAGGATGTCTGGCTCTAGATGAGTGCTCCAGCGCCATGCAGCCCCTGGCACATAATAAGTGCCAAATATTCTATTGTTGTTTAGTTGCTCAGTCATGTCCGACTGTTTTGTGACCCTGTGTGCTGTAACCCACAAGGCTTCTCTGTCCATGGGATTTCCCAGGCAAGAATACTGGAGTGGCTTGCCATTTCCTTTTCCAGGGGATCTCCCCAACCCAGGGCTCGTACTTGCATTTCTACATGTCCTGCACTGGCAGGTGGGTTCTTTACTGCTGAGTCACTGGGGAAGCCACCAATATATATTAGACAATTATATTTTCGTTATTTTACCATCTATTTCACAGGGCTGGTGAAGTGATTAGTTGGGATGAAATGCGAAAGGCACTAACTGCAGCCACCATTTATGGAACACTTAGAGTTGCATTCATGTAAGGGGGATGAGGGATTCCCTGGTAGCTTAGCTGGTAAAGAATCCACCTGCCATGCAGGAGACCCTGGTTTGCTTCCTGGGTCAGAATGATCTGCTGGAAAAAGGATAGGCTACTTACTCCAGTATTCTTGGGCTTCCCTGGGGACTCAGCTGGTAAAGAATCCACCTGCAATGCAGGAGACGTGGGTTCAATCCCTGGGTTAGGAAGATCCCCTGGAGAAGGGAATGGCTACCCATTCCAGTATTCTGGCCTGGAAAATTTCATGGACTTTCTAGTCCATGCGGTTGAAAAGAGTCAGACATGACTGAGCGACTTTCACTTCACTTCTCAATGGGGATAAAGAGGGTTGGCATTTGGCTGTTTATTAGGGAGCCCATAGATATTTAGCTGAATTTTCAAGCATTCGCACTAATATTATTCAGATTTTAAAATCCCAAGTGACCAAGTGTTGTATTCCATGTAGGGAAGTATAAGACAAGTGAGCATATTATTCTGGGCACAGTTTGTTCTATGAAGCAAGTTACTAAATAGACCTTATTGTTGGAAGCATCATTAACTCAAATATTCCATTAACTTGCCCTTCCTACACTTGACAGAATCAATCTTGTTTGTGCTAGAAAATTTGTCCTCCTATAACAGGGATATAGATGAAACTATTTTTAGGTGAAATCTGAAAAACTATCAGCTGAAGGAAAGATTCTTCAAATATAAAGGCTGCTTTGTTGTTGTTCAGTTGCTCAGTCATGTCCAACTCTTTGCAACTCCAGGGAATGCAGCACGCCAGGCTTCCCTGTCCTTCACCATCTCCTGGAGTTTGCTCATACTCATGTCCATCGAGTCAGTGATGCCATCCAACCATCCCATCCTCGGCCATCCCCTTCTCCTCCTGCCCTCAATCTTTCCCAGCATCAGAGTCTTTTCCAGTGAGTTGGCTCTTCACATCAGGTGGCCAAAGTATTGGAGCTTCAGCTTCAGCATCAGTCCTTCCAATGAAAATTCAGGGTTGATTTCCTTTTGGAATGACTGGTTTGATCTCCTTGCCATCCAAGGGACTCCAGCACCACAGTTTGAAAGCATCAATTCTTTGACATTCAGTCTTCTTTCTGCCCAGCTCTCACATCCATAGATGACTCCTGGTAAAACCATAGCTTTGATTATATGGATCTTTGTTGGTAAAGTGACGTTACTGTCAGGAAATTTATTCTGGGTGTGGGATATACCAGTGTAGCAGCCCAGAGGCGCATCTCACACTGCCTCTCTTGGCAAAGAGCCTGGCGCATGGACAATGCTCGTAAATGTTTGTTAAGATAATGGAAAAGTGAATTAAAGTCTAGGTCCATGCCTGCTGCATAGCCTGAGCAGAAAGAATATGAGATCAAAAGCTTTGAGTATGCACTGGTTCAAGTCACTATCCTGTTGTTTACTAGCTGTGTAACCTAAGGCAAGTGATTTAATTCCCTCAAGGTTGGATTTGGAAACCATAATGTGGGAAAGCACTGTTAATTCTGTAAGACTGGTGTGGTAACAACTGGGAGATAAGGTAGCTAGCTGAGTGCAGTTGACTGTTTTTACTTCTCTCCCTTGCAGCTGGTCTCAGAAAATTAGCTTGTTTTTCCTTCTTTTCTAATCTTTTCAGCCTCTCTACAGCCAAAGGAGACCCACAAGCCATAGGGTGGCCCATAGTCTCTACACACTCTTGTTTCCTAGAAGATAAATCCAGGGGCTTTTGATTGTATGTCTCTAAAAAAATTATTTATTTGGCTGTTTTGGGTCTTAGTTGCAGTGCATAGGATCTTTGTTGCGTATGTAGGGTCTTAACTTGAGGCACCTGGGCTCTATAGTTGTGGCGTGCAGGCGTAGTTGCTCCACAGTATATGGGATGTTAGTTCCCTAATCAGGAATTGAACCTGTGTCCCCTACATTGGAAGATGGATTCTTAACACTGGACCACCAGGGAAGTCCCTGTATGCATTTTAATATTATTTAAAATGTGAAACACGAATAGGAGATGGTTCATATAATAAACACAGTCACTGATAAATATTTTGTAATTTGCTTCTGAAAAACTAACTAGAATCCCACCTGGCCTCCTAACTCTATGCCCTTGTTCTTGTGAAAGGGGTCATCAAGCCTGCTAGCCTTCCAACTTCTTCCTTAGGAAGAAGGGATCTCTTCAAGCAGTTATGAAAAGACAAAGTAGATTAGTAGGTGCTTCTTCCTTGTTTCAAGTGAACAATTTGTATCTCTGGGGATCTTTAGCCTGAGTGATTTTCATTTTAACAGAATCTATGCCTCACCCAGGAATAGTCATCTCAAACATACCTCACCCTGGATAGTGACGTGGTCTGCAGGGGTTGTCTCTGAATAAATAAGAGACCTCTAATAGGTTTTCAGACTACCCTGATAATTCCCAGCAAATTCCTATATACTTGAAAGAAAACTTGACTTGTAAAGATTTTGCTTTAAATCTCAGTTCTGAAACTAGGTTGTAATTGAATTTACTCACTCAGTTCACTAAGTTATAAACATTTGTTGAGTCATTCCATGTGCTGTGTATTGTGCTAGGATCTCAGAATTAAAAAGATGGAACGACATGTTCTCAGTCTCCAAAGAGCTTCAACTAGAATGGGAGAGACAAGCACATAAAAGACAATTCTGTGATAGAGGTGGGCAGAGGGTGCAGTTAGTTAGAAAGGAGAGAGGAGTTATTTCTTCCTGGCTTGGCAGGTGCTAGGAACTTGAGTTTTAAATTATTTACCCCCCAAATTTGTGACTTCAAGCAAAACTTATCATAGCTTTTGTGGGTAGGAGCAAAATGATGTACCTGGAATGATGTACCCACATCGTTCTTTTTTACAAATGTATCTATTTGGCTTCATCAAGTCTTAGTTGTGGCATGCAGGGTCTTTGTGGTGTTATGCAGGATCATTTGTTGTGGCGCATGGAATCTCTAGTTGTGGCACGTGGGCTCAGTTGCTCGGTGGCAGGTGGGATCTTAGATTCTAGGCCAGAGATCGTACCTGCATCCCCTGCATTGCAAGGCAGATTCTTAACTGCTAGCTAAAGTCCAGGGAAGTCCACCTGCATGGTTCTTGCTGACATGTTCTTGCATGACAAGGCTGCAATTGACATGTCAGCCATCCTGAGTGCTTGGCTGGGGCAAGATCTGCTCCCAAGCTCACTCAGGCTGTTGAACTGAGGTCTTTATCAAGGCAGACTTAAGATGGTGGAAGAGAAGAAGCACATTCAAGGAAGAGGGACCCACATGAGCTGAAGCATGAAAGCATGAGCACTGCCTGACTTGAGAATATCAACATTTAAAAAAAATTAATTAGTTTACTTTAATTGGAGGCTAATTACTTCACAATATTGTGGTGGTTTTTGCCATACATTGACATGAATCAGCCATGGGTGTACATGTGTTCCCCATCTTGAACCCCCCCTGTCACCTCCCTCACCATCCCATCTCTCAGGGTCATCCCAGTGCACTGGCCCTGAGCACCCTGTCTCATGCATCGAACCTGAACTGGAGATCTATTTCACATATGGTAATATACATGTTTCGATGCCATTCTCTCAAATCATCTCACTCTCACCTTCTCCCACAGAGTCCAACAGTCTGTTCTTTACACCTGTATCTCTTTTGCTGTCTTGCATATAGGGTCATTGTTACCATCTTTCTAAATTCCATATATATGTGTTAATACATGGTATTGGTGTTTTTCTGACTTATTTCATTCTGTATAATAGGCTCCAGTTTCATTCACCTCATTAGAACTGATTCAAATGCATTCTTTTTAATGGCTGAGTAATATTCCACTGTGTGTATATACCACACCTTTCTTATCCATTCGTCTGCTGATGGACATCTAGGTTGCTTCCATGTCCTGGCTGTTGTAAACAGTGCTGTGCTGAACATTGGGATATACACGTCTCTTTCAGTTCTGATTTCCTTGGTGTGTATGCCCAGCAGTGGGGTAGCTGGATCGTATGGCAGTTCTATTTCTAGTTTTTTAAGGAATCTCCACACTGTTCTCCATAGTGGCTGTACTAGTTTGCATTCTCACCAACAGTGTAAGAGGGTTCCCTTTTCTCCACACCCTCTCCAACACTTATTGTTTGTAGACTTTTGGATAGCAGCCATTCTGACTGGTGTGAGATGGTACCTCATTGTGGTTTTGATTGGCATTTCTCTTATAATGAGTGATGTTGAGCATCTTTTCGTGTGTTTGTTAGCCATCTGTATGTCTTCTCTGGAGAAATGTCTGTTTAGTTCTTTGGCCCATTTTTTGATTGGGTCGTTTATTTTTCTGGAATTGAGCTGCATGAGCTGCTTGTATATTTTTGAGATTAATTCTTTGCCAGTTGCTTAATTTACTATTATTTTCTCCCATTCTGAAGGCTGTCTTTTCACCTTGCTTATAGTTTCCTTTGTTGTGCAAAAGCTTTTAAGTTTAATTAGGTCCCATTTGTTTATTTTTGCTTGTATTTCCAATATTCTGGGAGGTGGGTCATAGAGGATCCTGCTGTGGTTTATGTCAGAGAGTGTTTTGCCTATGTTTTCCTCTAGGAGTTTTATAGTTTTTGGTCTTACATTTAGATCTTTAATCCATTTTGAGTTTACTTTTGTATGTGATGTTAGAAAGTGTTCTAGTTTCATTCTTTTTTGCAAGTGGTTGACCAGTTTTCTCAGCACCACTTGTTAAAGAGATTGGCTTCACAGGTGAATTCTATCAAAAACTTAGAGAAGAGCTAACACCTATCCTACTCAAACTCTTCCAGAAAATTGCAGAGGAAGGTAAACTGCCAAACTCATTCTATGAGGCCACTATCACCCTAATACCAAAACCAGACAAAGATACCACAAAAAAAGAAAACTACAGGCCAATATCACTGATGAACATAGATGCAAAAATCCTCAACAAAATTATAGCAAACAGAATACAACAACATATTAAAAAGATCATATATCATGACCAAGTGGGCTTTATCCCAAGGATGCAAAGATTCTTCAGTATTCACATATCAATCAATGTGATACACCACACTAACACATTGAAAGATAAAAACCATATGGTTATCTTAATAGATGCAGAGAAAGCCTTTGACAAGATTCAACATCCAAATATGATAAAAACCCTCCAGAAAGCAAGCATAGAAGGAACATACTTCAACATAATAAAAGCCATATATGGTAACCCCCCAGTAAACATTATCATCAATGGTGAAAAATTGAAAGCATATCCCCTAAAGTCAGGAACAAGATAAGGGTGCCCACTCTCACCACTACTATTCAACATAGTTTTGGAAGTTTTAGCCACAGCAATCAGAGAAGAAAAAGAAATAGAAGGAATCCAGATTGGAAAACAAGAAGTAAAACTCTCACTGTTTGCAGATGACATGATCCTCTACATAGAAAACCCTAAAGACTCCACCAGAAAATTACTAGCTCTACTCAATGAATATAGTAAAGTTGCAGGATATAAAATTAACACACAGAAATCCCTTTCATTCCTATACACTAACAACGAGAAAATAGAAAGAGAAATTAAGGAAACAATTCCATTCACCTTTGTAAAGAAAAGAATAAAATACTTAGGAATAAATCTACCTAAATAAACAAAAGACCTATATATAGAAAACTATAAAACACTGATGAAAGAAATCAAAGATGATACAAATAGATGGAGAAATATACATGTTCATGGATCAGAAGAATAAATATAGTGAAAATGAGCATATTACCCAAAGCAATCTATAGATTCAATGCAATCCCTCTCAAGCTACCAATGGTATTTTTCAGAGAACTAGAACAAATAATTTCACAATTTTTATGGAAATACAAAAAACCTCGAATAGCCAAAGCAATCTTGAGAAAGAATGGAACCAGAGGAATCAACTTGCCTGATGTTAGACTATGCTACACAGTTACAGTCATTAACACAGCATAGTACTGGCACAGAGGCAGAAATATAGACCAATGGAACAAAATAGAAAGGCCAGAGATAGATCCACGCACCTATGGACATCTTATCTTTGACAAAGGAGGCAAGAATACACAATGGAGAATTTCAAGATTTGACTGGAGTTCAGGAGGCAGGGGTAGGATGGAGAGTGATGAGTGTGATAGCAGTGGTTGAAAGTGAGGCTGCAAAGGTAGGGAAAATTCAGTTTACAATGGGCTTCATGTAGAGAAATAGAGAAAACTGAACTTTATCTCAAGGTGCTGAGGAACCATAAGGTTTTTTAAGGACAGTCATGATTATATATTTACTGTCAAAAGATCACCCTTGGCATTGTTCGTGTGTGTGTGTGTGCTCATTCGTTCAGTCATGTCTGACTCTGTGTGACCCTATGACTGTAGCCCCCTGGGCTTCTCTGTTCATGAGATCTTCTAGGCAAGAGTACTACAGTGGGTTGCCATTTCCTTCTCCAGGGGACCTTCCCAACCCAGGGATCAAACCCATGTCTCCTGCATTGGGAGATGGATTCTTTATCACTGAGCCAACTGGGAAGCCCTATTGTTGATACAGGGGTTATTTATTATACCTACAGTTGTCTCCATTAGATTCTCATAATCAATATGCATGCTAACTTCTTTGGTCTGTAGAAGCAAGGTGTTTTGGGGCTGTACAAGGAGCCATCAATTACCTATCTCTAGGTTACAGGAGCGTGTGTATGATGCTGGTGGTGGAATGGCAGAAGGATGTGCAACTGATCTGTTTTTCTACCCCAGGAAAACCAGCTAAACTTACATTATGAGCAGTTGCTTGTCCATCTCTTAGTGGGATAAAATGGAATTAGCTCTACAGATTGTTCATTTTAGCCCCTCTAATTGAGAGCCATCCCACTGTCCCTGTCTTGAAGCTTAGTTTTCTGAAGTTGGAAAGTTTATTTACTTATTTGTCTGCACTTGGTCTTTGTTGCAGCATGCGGAATCTTTAGTTGTGGTGTCATGGCAGGAGCTGCATTGCTCATAAGCACCTCACTGTTTTGAGGGCTTCCCAGGTAGCACCAGTGGTAAGGAACCCACCTGCCAATGCAGGAGACATAAGACACTCAGGTTCAATCCCTGGGTTGGGAAGATGCTCTGGAGGAGGATACCGCAACCCACTCCATTATTCTTGCCTGGAGAGTCCCATGGACAGAGGAGCCTGGCAGGCTACAGTCCATAGAGTTGCAAAGAATCAGACATGACTGAATTGACTTAGCACACACTTGAACTCTTAGTTGCAGCATGTGGGGATCTAGTTCCCTGACCAGGGGTCGATCCTGGGCCCCCTGATTTGGGAGTGTGGAGTCTTAACCAATAGACCACCAGGAAAGTCCCTGAAGTTGGAAAGTTTTGGAAAGCCATTAGCAAAATAGATACTAAAGGACAATAAATATGGGCATATTCTAGTGGTCTTTTAGAGATTTAGAGGCTTTTGACATGGAACACAATAAAGCAATCATACCTTGGTTTCTTGTTTGTGAAGTAAGAATCTTGAACATGGTGGGCTCTGAGGCTCCAGAGTTTCACATTCTGAGCTTATCTGTAAGTTCAGACTGAGAAGTCTGCTTGTTTATTTTACTTCCAGAGATTAATCTTCACTCAGGCTCTATTCTTCCCATTTCAGCCTGATACAAATTCCTTGATGGTTGGGGTCATATCATTGTGGATAAAGGCTTTTCTTCTTGTATTGTTACAAAATGTGTAGAGAATCAGTTGCTAAGATAATATTGGGACTTGTAAATGCATTTACTTCCCTCTGTACTGCTGACAAACTGAACTGTTTTCCTTTCCCAGGAGAGACATTGCCATTTTCAACAGGGAGTATATAATGCATGAAAAGAGGAAGAGCCGCCTGTGATAAGGCAGCCGTGGACGGCCTGTCCCACTGCTGTCAGTCTGCTGGGAAGTAGGAAGAGGCCGTGCTTGCACTGTGTGCTCAATCCTCTCGGCCACACTCAGCTGCTGGTGGAGCAGAGCTGTAGTCAGGCCAAACCTGTTTGGGGGCCCATGTGGTTAAAGGCACAAATAAAGTTGCTATGAACATTCTCATATAAATTTGTGTGTGTGCATACATATGCTTCCATTTCTCTTGAGTAAATACCTAGGAATGAAATAACTAAATAATATGGTATGTATATATTTAGCTTTTGAAGAAACTACCAAACTGTTTTCCAAAGTTGAGTTACCATTTTACATTTCCACCAACAGGGTATGGGGGTTTCACTTCCTCCACTTTCTCTAATGCTTGATACGATCAATCTTTTTAGTTTTAGCTATTCTAATAGATGTGCAGTGGTGTCTCACTGTGGTTTTAATATCCATTTCTTTAATGGGTAGTAATATTGAGCACCTTTTCATGGGCTTGTCATTTGTATATTTTCTTTAGTGCAGTGTGTGCTCAAATCTTTTCCCCAATTAAAAATTGGACTGTTTGCTTTTCTTGCTTGCTTTTGATAGTTCTGTATTTTCCAGATGTATGTTCTTTATTTGGCTTCCCAGGTGGCTCAGTGGTGAAGAATCTGCTTACCAATGCAGGAGACACAGGAGACTCAGGTTAGATCCTGGGGTTGGGAAGATCCTCTGGAGGAGGAAATGGCAACTCAGTCCAGTATTCTTGCCTGGAAAATCCTGTGGACAGAGGAGCCTGATGGGCTACAGTCCATGGGATAGCAAAGAGTCAGACACAACTGAATGACTGAGCATGCATGCAAAGTTCTTCATCAGGTATACAATTTGAAAAAATTTCCTTCTAGCTCATGACTTGTCTTTTCTTCTTCTTTACAGTGTCTTCTGAGGAAGAGAAATTTTACTTTATTTTATTTTATATTCTTTTTGGACGTTAAATTTATTTTATTTAAAAAATTATAGTTGATTTATAATATTGTATTAGCTTCAGGTATACAGCACAGTGATTCAGTGTTTTTATAAATTATACTCCATTTAAAGTTATTATAAAATATAGGCTACATTCCCTGTACTGTAGAGTATATCTTTGTAGTTTGTTTATTTCACACATAGCAGTTTGTATCTCTTAATCTCCTACCTCTATTTTGCCTTCCCTTACCCTCTCCCCCCTGATAACCACTAACTGGTTCTCTGTCTGTGAGTCTGTTCTGTTTTATTTTTAATAGGTCATATATAAGTGAGAAAATATGGTATTTGTCTTTCTCTGTATGACTTACTTCACTAAGCATAATGCCTGTCAGGCCCATTTCAGTTCAGTGCAGTTCAGTCGCTCAGTTGTGTCTGACTCTTTGCCACCCCATGGACCACAGCACACCAGGCCTCTCTGTCCATCACCAACTCCCAGAGTCCGCCCAAACTCATGTCCATTGAGTCAGTGATGCCATCCAACCGTCTCATCCTCTGTCATCCCCTTCTCCTCCTGCCCTGAATCTTTCCCAGCAGCAGGATCTTTTCAAATGAGTCAGCTCTTCCCATCAGGTGGCCAAAGTATTGGAGTTTCAGCTTCAACATCAGTCCTTCCAATGGACACCCAGGACTGATCTCCTTTAGGATGGACTGGTTGGTTCTCCTTGCAGTCCAAGGGACTCTCAAGAGTCTTCTCCAACACCACAGTTTGGAAGCATCAATTCTTCGGCTCTCAGCTTTCTTCACAGTCCAACTCTCACATCCAAACATCACTACTGGAAAAACCATAGCCTTGACTAGACGGACCTTTGTTGACAAAGTAATGTCTCTGCTTTTGAATATACTATCTCGGTTGGTCATAACTTTCCTTCCAAGGAGTAAGCATCTTTTAATTTCATGGCTGCAGTCACCATCTGCAGTGATTTTGGAGCCCCCCAAAATAAAGTATGTCATTGTTTCCCCATCTATTTGCCATGAAGTGATGGGACCATGTACCATGATATTAGTTTTCTGAATGTTTAGTTTTAAACCAACTTTTTCACTCTCCTCTTTCACTTTCATCAAGAAGCTCTTTAGTTCTTTGCTTTCTGCCATAAGGATGGTGTCATCTGCATATCTGAGGTTATTGGTATTTCTCCCTGCAATCTTGATTCTAGCTTGTGCTTCATCCATCCCAGCATTTCTCATGATGTACTCTGAACATAAGTTAAATAAGCAGGGTGACAATATACAGCCTTGGCATACTCCTTTCCCCATTTGGAACCAGTCTGTTGTTCCATGTCCAGTTCTAACTGTTGCTTCTTGACTTGCATATAGATTTCTCAGGAGGCAGGTCAGATGATCTAGTATTCCCATCTCTTGAAGAATTTTCTACAGTTTGTTGTGATCCACACAGTCAAAGGCTTTGGCATAGTCAATAAAGCAGAAGTAGATGTTTTTCTGGAACTCTCTTGCTTTTTCTATGGTCTAACGGATGTTGGCAATTTGATCTCTTGTTTCTCTGCCTTTTCTAAATCCAGCTTGAATAAACTGTTGGGAACTAATTAACCTAATTAAAAATAAACTAATGGGACCTAATTAAACTTAAAAGCTTTGCCCAGCAAAGGAAACCATTGATAAAATGAAAAGATAGCCTATTGAATGGGAGAAAATGTTTGCAAATAATAGGAAGGATAAGGAGTTAATATCCAAAATATATAAACAGCTCATACAACTCAATACCAAAACTCCCCATGACCCAATTAAAAAATTCATAGAAAGGCTGAATAGACATTTTCCAAAGAAGATGTACACAGAACCAGTGGGTCACATGAAACGTTGCTCAACAGTGCTAATTACCAGGGAAATGCACATGAAGGGTAGAGTTTTTAGATATAAAGTCCAGGTTATCGATTTGTTTTTTTATATATCATGATTTTGGTGTTGCTGCTAAAAAAATCTTTGCCAAAACCTAAAAGGTCTTAGCAATTTTTTTCTTGTGTTTTTTTCTATGAGTTTTATAGATTTTAGGCTTTACCTTTTTTTTTAAGGATTAATGACTGAATGAATTTTTTGGCTGTGTTGGGTTTTCATTGCTGCATGCAGGGTTTCTCTAGTTTTGGAGAGCGAGGGCTGCTCTTTAGTTGGAGTGTGTGAACTTTTCATTATGATGACTCCTCTCATTGTGGAGCACAGGCTCCAGGCTGCACAGGCTTTAGCAGTTGGGGCACATGGCCTCAGAAGTTGCGGCCCTTGGGCTCTAGACTGGGGACTCAATACTTGTGGTGCATGGGTGGCTGTTCTATGGCATGTGGGATCTTCCTGGACCAGAGATTGAACTTGTGTCTCCAACATTGCAAAGTGGATTCTTAACCACAAGACCACCAGGAAAGCCCTAGGCTTTACCTTTAGATCTGTGGTCCATTTCAATTATTTTCTTTTATATGATGTGAAGTATAGCTTAGGGATATCCAGTCATTTCACTTGTTGAAACGTTAGTCCTTTGCCACATATGTGGTTTCAAATTTTTCTTTCCATATGTAGCTTGTCCTTTTTACTCTTAATATTATCTTTTTCAGTACTGCTGCTGCTGCTGCTAAGTCGATTCAGTCATGTCCGACTCTGAGCGACCCCAGAGACAGCAGCCCACCAGGCTCCCCCATCCCTGGGATTCTCCAGGCAAGAACACTGGAGTGGGTGCTATGTCCTTCTCCAATGCATGAAAGTGAAAAGTGAAAGTGAAGTCACTCAGTTGTGTCTGACTCTTAGCGACCCCATGGACTGCAGCCTACCAGGCTCCTCCGTCCATGGGATTCTCCAGGCAAGAACACTGGAGTGGGGTGCCATTGCCTTCTCCGTTTTTCAGTACAGTAGTTGTTAATTTTGATATAGTCACATCTGGCAATTTTGTCTTTTATGGTTTGTAATTTCGGAGTCATGTTTAAAAAGTCATTGCTGCTTAAAAAAAATTTCTAGGCTAGGATTGAATTTCCATCTTTTAGTTATCTGTCCACTGTGTGATTATCAAATATACAAATATGGATGAAATATTCTTAGTGTATGTAATATATAAATCTTATGAAGAATATATGTATTGTTTCAGAAATTTAAGAGGGGTTAGGGCAGTGATGTGTGGCAAATTAGTGACAAAAGGTATTTTGAAACTTTCATGGGAAGAAAAGAAGAAAAAATTGCCATGGATTTTTGTTTTGTTTTGTTTTTCTTTGAGAACAGATGAACAATAGTGGAGATGGGATAAAGTTTAGCATCAGTGCTAAATAGGTGGTATTTATATTTGGACTTAAAGTGAAAGATTAACCATAAAGTATTAGTGACTATCATCTTATCATGTGAACAATTACTGGGAATTATTTTGGGTATGGGCTTCTCTGATAGCTCAGTTGGTAAAGAATCCATCTGCAAGGCAGGAGACCCTGCTTCGATTCCTGGGTCTGGAAGATCATCTGGAGAAGGGATAGGTTACCCACTCCAGTATTTTTGGACTTCCCTTTTGGCCCAGCTTGTAAAGAATCCACCTGCAATGCGGGAGTCCTGGGTTCGATCCCTGGATTGGGATGATCCCCTGGAGAAGTGAAAGAATACCTACTCTAGTATTCTGGCCTAGAGAATTCCATGGACTGTATAGTCCATGGGGTCGCAAAGAGTCAGACACGACTGAGCAACTTTCACTCACTTCACTCATTTTGTGTACAGAAAATAAAACACTCACGTTCCTTTGTCTACATCTGCCTAGCAAATACCCAGTTTGGGACCCATGGGCCAATTTGCCTTCCTTCCACTTACTAAGAGCAGGAGACTATCCCTGGTCAGTAGCTTTTCCTGTTCAAATCATCGCTACTTTCCTTAGGCTCTCTGGCCAACTCATACATCTCCTTGATTCTGGCAGCTGCCTCACCTTGTACCTCATCAGTTCAGTTCAGTTCAATAGCTCAGTCGTGTCTGACTCTTTGCGACCCCATGAATTGCATCATGCCAGGCCTCCCTGACCATCACCAACTCTCGGAGTTCACCCAAACTCATGTGGATTGAGTCAGTGATGCCATCCAGCCATCTCATCCTCTGTCGTCCCCTTCTCCTCCTGCCCCCAATCCCTCCCAGCATCAGAGTCTTTTCCAATGAGTCAACACTTTGCATGAGGTGGCCAAAGTATTGGAGTTTCAGCCTCAACATTAGTCCTTCCAATGAACACCCAAAACTGGTCTCCTTTAGGATGGACTGGTTGGATCTCCTTGCAGTGCAAGGGACTCTCAAAAGTCTTCTCCAACACCACAGTTCAAAAGCATCAATTCTTCAGCACTCAGCTTTCTTCACAGTCCAACTCTCACATCCATACATGACCACTGGAAAAACCATAGCCTTGACTAGACGGACCTTTGTTGGCAAAGTAATATCTCTGCTTTTGAATATGCAATCTAGGTTGGTCATAACTTTCCTTCCAAGGAGTAAGCGTCTTTTAATTTCATGGCTGCAGTCACCATCTGCAGTGACTTTGGAGCCCCCCAAAAATAAAGTCTGACACTGTTTCCACTGTTTCCCCATCTATTTCCCATAAAGTGATGGGACTGGATGCCATGATCTTCGTTTTCTGGATGTTGAGCTTTAAGCCAACTTTTTCACTCTCCTCTTTCACTTTCATCAAGAGGCTTTTTAGTTCCTCTTCACCTTCTGCCATAAGGGTGGTGTCATCTGCATATCAGAGGTTATTGATATTTCTCCCAGCACTCTTGATTCCAGCTTGTGCTTCTTCCAGCCCAGCGTTTCTCATGATGTACTCTGCATATAAGTTAAATAAGCGGGGTGACGATATACAGCCTTGACGTACTCCTTTTCCTATTTGGAAGCAGTCTGTTGTTCCATGTCCAGTTCTAACTGTTGCTTGCTGACCTGCATATAGGTTTCTCAAGAGGCAGGTCAGGTGGTCTGGTATTCCCATCTCTTTCAGAATTTTCCACAGTTTCTTGTGATCCACACAGTCATCAACACAAATTGTACCTCATGGAAGCTATCAAATGTGCTGCCCTCCCCTGCGCTTCAACTTGTACCTACCTGAACATGTATTTATATCC
Source organism: Bos indicus (assembly GCF_029378745.1). Lineage (NCBI taxonomy): Eukaryota > Metazoa > Chordata > Mammalia > Artiodactyla > Bovidae > Bos > Bos indicus. The sequence continues at coordinate 11,640,809 of NC_091767.1, forward strand.
GCAGCTATCCCTCCGTCTTTTACTCCAGTCCAGGAACAACGAAGGTTCTCCTTCTCGTTGCAGGTCACTTCTCACCTCCCTTTATCCTTGACACCCCTTTCCCTGATTCCAAGATGACCTTCCTTTGTTATTCCCTTTGTTTCTCATATCCACATTGCTGCTTTTCCACTGGGCTGTTCTTGCAGTAAATAAATGTGATCAATAAACGTGATCATCGCTCTCTTATCCTGAAATTATTTCTCCCTTGCACTCCAGAGTTGCCTTCATGCTTTTGCTTCCTATCTTATCCATGCTTTTTAACATTACTAGTGCTACTTCTCCTGTTCCAGCTTCCTCTTCCACCTGTTGCATCCTGGGCTCTTCCCCCACCACTCTATTTGAACCACTCTCTCCCTCGGGTTCAAAAACTCCTTAATTGCCATATCTAATGGACATTTCTCAAGACTATTTTTCGGACTTCTCAGTTGTATTTACTTCTTTTTTGAAACTCTACACCCTTGGGTACCATGAAATTGTACTCTGTTGGTTCCTCTTCTGCTTCTCAGACTATTTTTTTGTCTGCTCAATGACTTTTTCTTAAAGTAAGTGACACATCTAAAAGAGTGATAAATGTATGCACACTGGAACTGATTTTGTTTCTTTGTCAAGCTTTTTAGGTTGGGTATTCAAATGAAAATCTTATTGTTAACTTTTGTTTTTCGGTTTAGTAGGTCATATGTTCTAATTCTAGTCAATTAACTTTTGACTTAACATTTAGCCTAGCAGAGAAAGTGTCCATCTGAATCTGTTTACCTTCTCTCTTTGCAAGAATCTGGATGGGCATTAATCTGTGCCCTGAACTAGCTGAATTCAGAGTGTTCAACTCATAGGACTGAAATATATAATGCTGTGCTTTAAAATTATGCAAACCTTAGGAATCTGTAAATGAGAATTGAATTTGGAGCCTAGAGGTGGAAAATGTGATTAAAGAGAATATGATAGCTTCTGAGATTTTTTTTTTCTGGGCAGGAGTAAAAGTAAAAGGCAAATCTTATTTGCTTTTTTCTCTAGCACGTAAAAAGGCAACACAAAGGCTTAGAAATACAAAGTTGCTTTTGGCATTTAAATAGATTTTTGCCATATAGTACCGTAATCCTTGTTTTAGTCAGCAAAGGAATGTGAAGCTCAAAGTTAAGGATAAATTCTTTATACTTACAATTTTTTTGTTTGTTTCTGACCTTTAATGGTAAATTCTGTTAACTGCTTTTACTTTTTCTTTTTTTTTTAAAAAAAATTTTATTGGGGTACAGTTGCTTTACAATGCTGTGTTAGTTTCAGGAGAACAGCAAAGTGAATCAGTTGTACATATACATATATTCATTCTTTAAACATATGATTTTACTGCTGTGTTTGATAGAACAGAGAGAAAACATTAAATATAAATGTATTTTTTCTATCAGTAGTATTATACTTTTGTTGGATAGAATGAACCTCTTAAAAGTCTAGTCTAATTGAAACCACTTTGGTCATTTAAAAAAATTGTCAATGGTCACTTCATTTGTTTCAGAATTTCAAATATATAGATACTTAAAAAAAAGAAAACTATCTAAGTGGCTTAAAAAGAAGTCTGTGAAGGTTGATGCAGGATAAAGCAATTGTGTTTGTATTTATTCTGCATTTTATTATAAGAGATTTTGTTTCCTTTCACTTGCTCACATGAAATATGGCTGGCTGATGCCCCATAAACAGTACTAGCCTTCTGCAACTGAGAAGAGAAGTGGCAGCGTGCCTGACTAATGGCCGTTAAAGTCTCCAATGCACAGGGATCAAATTAAATAAGGCTCTGTGTTGTCAAGATTTAGAATCTACTGCTGCACCAACATTTATTCATCTGCTTTTTATTTAGCTCCAAAGGCTTGCAGGTCAGCCGCCTCTGCTCCGGCTGCCTTCCGGGGAGGCGGAAGGGACGGGCGCATTTACAATGCCTCGAGGTGGCGGTGTTTGACGGGTAAACCCCCACAAGTTGATATTCCTCTTTCTCTCCTTTTCTCTTCTCTCTCCCTCTTTCTTTCTCTTTTGCATGCTATTTTTAACCTCTTTTTCCCAAGAAGCATTTTATTTATGTCTTTATGAACACATGTATTGTTTACTTACCTTTCCATCTCCGGAATAATGGGAGGTTCCTGAGTGACATAGGAGGGACCATTTCCTTACATTTAATAAATGTACATAACAGGTGACTTTTAAAAATCAAATACGAAGCCTCACCAAAAAGAAAGTTACATAAAATAACCATAGACCAAATGTGATTGTAAGCCATCCTGCAGTCTGTAGGAAAAAAGTGGCAGGGGAGACGGACTGCACGTGCTTCCCTGGCGGGTGAGGACAGAAATGTTTCCTGGTTGGTGGTGCAGACAGCTCAGGCCGAGATCTGAAAACCTCCTCTTGGCCATTTCGCTGCTAACCTCAGAGGACACTGCCGTTTTTTGCCTGGCTGACAGTTTTATCGATGGGGCTTGAGGATGAAGGAGGCCTGCTCTGCACTTCCAGGACTGATTGGTCTCTGCATGAGTAAGGGCAGGTTAGGGGTGGGGGGTCAGGAATCATGGTTTTACTAATCCTGGAGGCTGGATGCATGTGGGACAGGGTTAACCTGGCCCAGTGTGTTGTTCCACTCGGTCATCCTAACTGTACTTTAGATTATAGATGCCTCGTGAGTGCCAGTATGCTGTGTAACGTTTACTCAGCAGAGCCAAAGCTTCAGACTTTCATTGCCAAGATCCAGAGCCGTCTAGGCTGCCTCCAGTTAAACTGCACCATGTTTGCTTCCTGATTCCTCTTCTTTCCTCCTATTAATCCTGTTCTCTACGTTTCCCATCTCATTTCTTTGGTCTTAAATTCAGTTTCCTGTCCCCTAGATCTTTACAGGTTCCCATGTCACCACTCATATGACCCTGGATATTATCAATCTCTGTGCTGCTTTAATTTTCATAACTTCGGTTATTAGTGAGATGGCACATGAAAAGCAAACACACATTACTTCTTTTGTGAGTAGCTTGTTCATGTATTGTATTTTCCCCCCATTGGAAAGTCATCTTTTCTTTGTTAGTTTTTATAAGTTTTTAAAATATATTATGTATATTCATTCTTTGTCATGTGTTTCAAGGGTTTTTAAAAACAATTTTCATTTTTCTTTTTTAGTTTGTTTATGGGAACTATTTTTCTGTGTAGACTTAAATCTTTGTGAATTTGAATCTGTTATTTCTGCTGTGATTCTTAGCTTTGTTGTCTGGTTTTCAAACCTCAATATTGTAAAATCTATTTTTGTACATTTTTTCGTTTCTTTTCAAAACCATTGAGTTATCATTGACATACAAAAAGATGCACATTTTTAATATATTAAACTTAATGAGTTTCTAAATATTGCTCTTCCATAGAGAGGAACAAATTGTGCCATTTGCAGAGATGTGGATGGACGTAGAGACTGTCACATGGGGTGAAATATGTCAGAAAGAGAAAAACAAATATTGTATTTAACACATATATGTGGAATCTAGAAAAATGGTACAGATGCACCTAATTTCAAAGCAGAGATAGAGACACAGACGTAGAGAACAAATGTATGGACATGGGTGGCAGGGGTGGGGGGGGAATGGGGTAGGGATAAATTCGGAGATTGACATTGACATATATACACTGCTGCTACTGCTGCTGCAGCTATGTCGCTTCAGCCGTGTCCGACTCTGTGCGACCCCATAGACGGCAGCCCACCAGGCTCCCCCGCCCCTGGGATTCTCCAGGCAAGAACGCTGGAGTGGGTTGCCATTTCCTTTTCCAATGCATGAAAGTGACAAGTGAAAGTGAAGTCGCTCAGTCGTATCCAACTCTTAGTGAGTCATGGACTGCAGCCCACCAGGCTCCTCCGTCCATGGGATTTTCCAGGCAAGAGTACTGGAGTGGGGTGCCATCGCCTTCTCTGCATATATACACTACTATGTATGAGATAGATAACTAATGAGAACCTACTGTATAGCACAAGGAACTCTTTTCAATGCTCTCTGCTAACCTAAATGGGAAGGAAATCCAGAAAAGGGGATATATGTATATGTATAGCTGATTCACTTTGCTGTACAGCAGAAATGAACACATTGTAAAGCAACTATACTTCAATAAAAAAAACAAGGCCATAGTAAAATAAGAGAATGACTTAAAAGAATGATTTTCTAGATAAGTATTTACACGTGAAATTATCATCTTAATTTCTGTTGTGAACATATCCATTACCTCCATGAGTTTTCTCTTGCCTTCTTTCTTTGTTATTTTCATTGCATTTTGTGATGAGAATATACTATAAAATCTATCCTCTTAGAAAGTTTTAAAATATATAGTTCAGTATTGTTTACTACGGGAGCTATACTGTGAAGTACATCTCTAGGACCTAGTCATCTTGTATAACTGAAACTTTTTATCCTTTGCTAGGGAGTTTTTCCTTACTTTAAAATCTTTAATCCAATTATTACTATCTTCTGGTATGGGGTAAAGAGGAAATCTAACTTCATTCCATTTTGAGAATAATACATTGTTTGACCTAATAAACATAAATGCATTAAGTACCAGGCACATAAACGGACTCTGTGATGTAGGTTCTATTTTTATTCCCACTTGTCATCAGAGAGCAGTGAAGCACAGAAAGTCACAGAAGGCTCTAGGAATCCTAAAGGTGAGTCTCTTTCAACAGTCTCCCTCTGTCTCTTGAGGGTCAAAGATTTAAAAGTTTAGTGTAGGTCTTCCCTGGTGGTCCAGTGGTTGACAATCTGCCTGAGAAATCTGTATGCAGGTCAAGAAGCAACAGTTAGAACCGGACATGGAACAATAGACTGGTTCCAAACTGGAAAAGGAGTACGTCAAGGCTGTATATCGTCATGCTGCTTATTTAACTTATATACAGAGTATATCATGTGAAATGCCAGGCTGGATGAAGCACAAGCTGGAATCAAGATTGCTGGGAGAAATATCAATAACCTCAGATACGCAGATGACACCACCCTATGGCAGAAAGCAAAGAGGAACTAAAGAGCCTCTTGATGAAAGTGAAAGAGGAGAGTGAAAAAACTCACTTAAGACTCAACATTCAAAAAATGAAGACCATGACATCTGGTCCCATCACTTCATGGCAAATAGATGAGGAAACAATGGAAACAGTGAAGGACTTTATTTTCTTGGGCTTCAAAAAATCACTGCAGAGGTGACTGCAGCCATGAAATAAAAAGATGCTTGCTCCTTTGAAGAAAAGCTATGGCCAACCCAGACAGCATATTAAAAAGGAGAGACATTACTTTGTCAACAAAAGTCCGTCTAGTTAAAGCCATAGTTTTTCCAGTAGTTATGTATGGATGTGAGAGTTGGACCATAAGGAAAGCTGAGCACTAAGAATTGATGCTTTTGACCTGCAGTGTTGGTGAAGACTCTTGAGAGTCCCTTGGACAGCAAAGAGATCCAACCAGTCCATCCTAAAGGAAATCAGTCCTGAGTATTCACTGGAAGGACTGATGCTGAAGCTCCAATACTTTGGCCACCTGATGTGAAGAACTGACTCATTGGAAAAGACCCTGATGCTGGGAAAGATTGAAAGCAGGAGGAGAAGGGAATGACAGAGGATGAGATGGTTGGATGGCATCACTGACTCGATGGGCATGTGTTTGAGCAAGCGCCACGAGAATGGTGAAGGACAGAGAAGTCTGGCATGCTGCAGTCCATGGGTCACAAAGAGTTGGACACAACTGAGCAACTGAACTGAATTGGCAATTCTCTGTGAGGACTTTAGAAGTCTGGGTATATCGAAGAGCTGACATCTCTGTCTACAAGCATGAGAAATGGAACAATATGAACTCAGAGATTAATGGAATCAGAGAGAGTTACAGATTCAGGAAGCAGAAAAAAATCAGAAGGACTGGGACCAGATCACAACAGTGCTATTTTCATTGTCTACACTTAAATCCTTTTATGCATCACAGCCTTGTCATGGTGAAGGGGCTTGCCTAACCCAGTGAAGTTATGAGCCATACTGCATAGGGCCACTCAAGATGGATGGGTCATAGTGAAGAGTTCTAGCAAAACATGGTCCTCTGGAGGAGGAAATGGCAACCCACTTTTCCCCCTATTTTTCTGAGTGAGAAGGATGTTGAAGCCAGCACTAAAACCATACCGCATATTATATGTAGTTAACTGTGCTTAAGTTAACTCCGCTAAATCGTCAAGTTTAATCCATTGTGTGGGGTCACTTAACACCTTATAGTTTCCTTTGTTACTATAAAATTCTTAGTAGAATAATTTCTTCATATACTGTGAAGAGAAGTGCCAGAACTTGAATCTCTGCTGATAGCTTTATGCATGATTCTAGAGCGTGGAGCAGATTTGCATTCCACAGAGGGATGGTTTGTTACTTAAGGCCTATGCGAGCATGCTAAGTTACTTCAGTCGTGTCTGACTCTTAGTGACCCCATGGACTGTAGCCTGCTAGGCTCCTCTGTTCATAGGATTCTCCAGGCAAGAATACTGGAGTGGGTTGCCATGCCCTCCTCCAGGGGATCTTCCTGATCCAGGAGTCGAACACGTATCTCCTGAGTCTCTTATATTGGCAAGCGGGTTCTTTACCACTAGTGCCACCTGGGAAGCCCATTTAAGGCCTCTGACTTGGGTTAACCCAGGAGAAAGAATTGTATGGCATTACAGGCAGTGAAGAGACTTTGTCTCGTATCTAACCAGACCTTTAAGTATAAAGGAAGTTGAGCTCAGGGCAATAAGTGGCTTGTGCAAAGCCACTGAGGCCACCAAGCTTGGCCAGAACTGGTATGTTGATCTCCAGGTCCTACCCCTCAGTTCTTCACCTTCTGCATCTTGATTCCGCCAAAATTGCTTCTTCTGGCAAGGAAGAGAATCTCTCTTAATCTGTTTCTGAAATAAAATTTTCTCTGCCATTTGCAACACTCCAGAGAATAGGAACATAACAAAATCATTGTTTTGCGTTAATACTTCCATTTCCAGCTATCTTGGCAATCAATCAGAACTTTTATCTCCTTGCCTGAAGAGACAAGGACATTTAATTCACAGCAATTTCCTTTTTCCTTTCTCTCAGAGACTCTATTAAACAAAACATGATGGATCACACTCAATATTTGCATGCCAGCTAAAACAGGGACAGAACGCTGCTAGAACAGAGAGGATCCTACCTTTGCCTAAGCCTGACAGAGGTGAAGTGGAGGTTAGCTCTGGGAAATGCTCAAATTCTGCCCTTGTGAGTCTTCACTCTTGGAAGGTGGCCCAATTGACAGCCAGAATGAAAACTGGAAACTGTGCTTAAAATTAATAAATTCTCATCAACAAAGATCATGTTGTTTAGTTGCTCAGTCATGGCCCACACTTTGCAACCCCATAGAGAGACTCTTTGTAGCCAGAAACAAAGATCATAGTCCTACCTAATTAAGGCTGGGCTTCCCTGGTGGCTCAGTGGTAAAGAATCCACCTGCCAGTATAGGAGACACAGGTTCAATCCCTGGTCCTGGAAGACCCCCAGAAGAAGGAAATGGCACCCCAGTCCAGTATTCTTGCCTAGAGGATCTCAGGAACAGAGGAGCATGGTGGGCTACAGTCCACAGGGGGTCACAAAGAGGTGGACACGACTTAGAGACTGACTATCAACAATAATTAAGGGCACTTTTTGGTTTTGGCTGCTCCATAAGGCTTATGGGATCTTAGTTCCTGGACCAGGGACTGAACCCAGGCCCTCAGGCAGTGAAAAGGCCAAGTCCTAACCTTTGGACTGTCAGGCAGTTCCCAAGGCTAGTTGTTTTTTGATAACACTTGTATTTTAGAAAACTGATCTGGGGCATAGTCTGGCCAAGAATTCCTGTTACTGTACTGGTCATTTCAGTTCATTCGCTCCTTCCCATAGCGATTAGAACAGAAATTTTTTGAATCTGTGTATTTATAGAGACCATTCATCTTTCCTATTCTTCACAGTACCCAGGAGTGCTTGCCTTGTATGTATTTTAGAACAACCCAATGTATCTTACAGTCTTTTGCAAATGGAGCTGTTGATTGTAGTGTTGACAGGACCACAAGGGGATGCCCAATCCAGCTGCTAGTTTTATGCAGAGGATGATATTTCTACCTGTATTTTCTTTTCTACAGGGAGTTTATCATTTGCTTGAAAACAAGGTTAAATAGTGATATGTTGACTTGAATGTGAGTCTCCCGCCTCTTAGTGACAAAGCTGTTTTCATTCATATATTTATTCATTTAAGAGATCTTATTGTGCTGGGGATATAAACAAGATGTAGTATCTTCCCACAAGAAATTTACAGACAGGGGAGGTATTATAGGTAAATTAACACTAATAATATGGTGTGATAAACACCATTGTGGAATGAATGTGAGATTCTGTGGGAGCACAGAGGAGAGATTCAGAATGCTGTTTGGGGGATTTAGGGAAATTGTTAATTTCCTTAATCCTCCCGTAATGCAATGTAAGGAAAGAGTTCCAGAAAAAGTAAAATCTAAATTGCAACCTGAAGGCTGGACTGGAGTTAGCTTCGTGATGCAGTGGGGGAACCAGGCAGAGGGAATCATCTGAAATGAGAAAGCCTGGCTCATTCATGGGGAAATGTGCCCTTAGTGTACAGGATGACTGTACATGGACAATGATGAGAGAAGTTGGAAAGAGAAATTGTTTAGGCTCCATAAGCCATGTTAAAGATTTTGAACTTGCTATGTATTGCAGTGGGAAAATGTTGAATGATTACTGAAACACGAATGACAAAAATACCTTTAGGCTACAGAACAGTTCCCTTGTGTCTCAGAGGGTAAAGAATCTGCCTGCAATGCAAGAAACCCAGGTTTGATCCCTGGGTTGGGAAGATCCCCTGGAGAAGTGCATGACTATCCACTCCAGCATTCTTGCCTGGAGAATTCCATGGACAGAGGAGCCTGGTGAGCTGTAGCCCATGGGGTCACAAAGACGCGACTGAGCAACTAACACAGAGAACAACTTTTTGGGCGAGGGTATGGGTGATAGATTAGACAAAATCAAGGAAACAGACACCCCCACCACAGCCTGGATTGTCTACCTACAAAGTCTTTTGTCACAGTTGATTAGAAGGAAACTTACTTAGGAAATGAGCAAATGTTGGAATTTCTATTGATTTGGTAACCATGCTTCATAGTCCTTCCAGGTTCTCAAACTCCAGTACTCTTGCCTGGAAAATCCCATGGACAGAGGAGCCTGGTAGGCTCCAGTCCATGGGGTCGCTAAGAGTCAGACACGACTGAGCGACTTCACTTTCACTTTTCACTTTTCTGCATTGGAGAAGGAAATGGCAACCCACTCCAGTGTTCTTGCCTGGAGAATCCCAGGGACAGAGGAGCCTGGTGGGCTGTCATCTATGGGATCGCACAGAGTCGGACACGACTGAAGTGACTTAGCAGCAGCAGCAGCAGCAGCAGCAGAGTAGAATACCTTCCCCAGGAGGGGAAGGTTGTGCCAGTAGATATTTCCTGTCTTATGTCAGGGAATCTTCAGCTCATCCTGTCTTCAATCCCCTCTATGTTCTGGCTGGTGATTACTGTTCTGGTAGCAATACTCACAGCTCTTTTCCCTCTTTTGACATTCCTTATTATATGTCTCTTACTCATGGTCCTTGATTTTAATTTGTTATCTACTTAAGGAAGGAGGCTTTATGCAATCCCAAGCCTATGGGCCCTCCAGTGACTTTTCAGATTGCTCATCCTTTCCCAAATTGTAGATTGGCCATCCTTTCCCAAATCCTTTCTCTGTACAGTGGGATCCACCTGAGGATGCATTATGCTGCTGCTGCTGCTGCTAAGTTGCATCAGTCGTGTCCAACTCTGTGCGACCCCATAGATGGCAGCCCACCAGGCTCCCCCGTCCCTGGAATTCTTCAGGCAAGAACACTGGAGTGGGTTGCCATTTCCTTCTCCAATGCAGGAAAGTGAAAAGTGAAAGTGAAGTCGCTCAGTCGTGTCTGACTCTTAGCGACCCCATGGACTGCAGCCTACCAGGCTCCTCCATCCATGGTATTTTCCAGGCAGGAGTACTGGAGTGGGGTGCCATCACCTTCTCTGTGCGTTATGCCAAGTGAACATATATGAGAAGTAAATAGTCTCCAGTCATACTGCCTACTTCACTAGCTCCTCGCTGCCCATGACAGGCTCACCATCGTGCCATTTTGTAGAGACCAACACTGCTCTCAGGAACAATCCTCATGCTGGTCACGTCAGGGGATGATTTGTTTTGGCCCCATTCACTTTCTTTCTTTCTTTTTTGCAAACATTTTAATTTATTTATTTATATTTTTCCATCATGGTTTATCACAGGATATTGAATATAGTTCCCTGTGCTATACAGTAGGACCTTGTTGTTTATCCATTCTAAATGTAACAGTTTGCATCTACCCACTCCAGATTCCCAGCCCGTCCTTCTCCCTTCCTCCCTCCCCGTAGCAACCACAACTCTGTTCTCCATGTCTGTGAGTCTGCTTCTGTTCTGTAGGTAGGTTCATCTGTGCCATATTTTAGAGTGCACACATAAGTGGTAGCCTATGGTATTTTTCTTCTCTTTCTGACATACTTCACTTAGTATAATAATCTCTAGTTGCACCCGTGTTGCTGCAAATGTTGTCCCCATTCACTGTCAATGCTAATGTGAATTTGAATTTAGAGGCCAAGATGGATCACTTCTAAAGTCGAGACAGTGGCTTGGGACTTCCTTGGAGGTCCAGTGGTAAAGAATCCACCTTGCAATCTGGGGACGTGCTCCCTGGCCAGGGAACTAAGACCCCATATGCCACGTAGCACCTAAACCTGTGCCCTGCAGCTGCTGAGCCTGCAGACTGCAACAAGAGAGCGTGTGTGGTACACTGAAAAGATTCCACACGATGCAGCGAAGATCCTGTGTGCCTCAAATAAGACCTGATGCAGCCAAAAAAAAAAAAAAAAAGAGAGAGAGAGAGAAAGAGAGATGGTGGCTTATATATATTCCAAGAGGAGCTTAGAGAGTAACCTGACAAGGATCGGGTGATAGAAGGGCTGAAGAAGGTCTTTGGAGCTGCCAGGACCTCCTTTTCCCATGACTCCTCTTCTTTTATTTCAGACAATTTCCTGTATTGAACAGAAAGTGTTAACTCCTACCTTCCAACATAGGTGTTCACACTGACCCTAGAGTTGATCAGATCTCAAAGTTCGTATCCCCCTCCAATTCACTCACTAAGGTTATTGTCTCACAGATACACAGATCTGGCATTTATCCACCTAGATACCAGAAACAACCCTAGGATATGCCCTGTTGTCTCCAAGGAAACCTTTTAGGCAAAGCTATCCTGGGATTCCAAACCTGTTTCCGCAGAACCTATAATATTTGTTCAGCTAACATTTCCTAACTTGAATTGAACTTCCAAAGATGTGAATGGCTCGAAATCTCCACATGCAGCTTGCATTTTGCAGACAAGTCCCCATGCTGATGGTGCAGTGCTGTGGGGTGGGTAGGGAGGAGGCCTACTATTTGGGATCCAGAGGTGGCACCCGCTCTAGGCTGACAGGGGCCTATCAAGGTGAAGGTGATGGATGGATTTGCATAAGGGAGGCAGTTACTTTAATAAGGATTATCTGAGTTAGCTCAGAATAACCAGCTGCTTGTCTCCACAGGGAGCACCATTTGACATAAATGAAGACAAGGACAATGATTGAGTCTGAAAGAGAGTTAATTGAAAAGGAGTAACTTGCTCTGATCTGCAGATTGAGCTCCTTAGGAGGATTCAGGGGAGCCAGAGTGAGTCAAACAATTTTACATGCAGGAATTTCCCTGGAAGATGCAGACACTGTTACTCGATTGACCTCAAATCAGGAAAAGGCCAACATCACAGCAGCTCAAAGGGTGTTAGTTTCCTGGGGATACATCTCTTAATTGCAATGTTCATTACAGTGGTGCCTTTTATTTTTAAATTTTAGAGTTAGACAAGCTTTTAAAAAATATCAAAGGCAGGGAGAATGAAAGAGTGGGGAGTTAAGTATTTGACCCTTCTTCATCTAACAAATGGAGAAGGCAATGGCAACCCACTCCAATACTCTTGCCTGGAAAACTCCATGGACGGAGGAGCCTGGTAGCCTACAGTCCATGGGGTCTCGAAGAGTCGGATACGACTAAGCGACTTCACTTTCACTTCTCACTTGCATGCATTGGAGAAGGAAATGGCAACCCACTCCAGTGTTCTTGCCTGGAGAATCCCAGGGACAGAGGAGCCTGGTCGGCTGCCGTCTATGGGGTCGCACAGAGTCGGATATGACTGAAGCGACTTAGCAGCAGCAGCAGCAGCATCTAACAAAATGTCTTCAGCTTTTGGATTGAAAGATAATTTTGTTCAGTTGAGGACCTATTTCTCTATTAATTCTTCTGGAAATCAAGAATTAATAAGCATCTGTTGAGGAAAGGCTGGTATTGATTTTTCTCTTGATGAGTATGAGCTACATTCTATACATTTTCTACTATGTTATTCAGATCTCTGCTCAAATGTCATCTCTTCAGACAAGTTGTATAGGACCAATCACCCTGTCTACATGAGAGCCCCATCATTCTCTATCAATAATTACCCCAATGCATTTTTTTTTTTTTTTTTTTGGTGTTTAGTATGATATTATATTGAGCTTTCCTAGTGGCTCAGTGGTAAAGAATCTGCTAGCAATGTAGGAGACCCAGGTTCGATCTCTGTGTCGGGAAGATCCCCTGGAGGAGGAGGGCATGGCAACCCACTCCATGGGGGTTCTTGCCTGGAGAATTTCATGGGTAGAGGAGCCTGGTGAGCTATAGTCCATGGGGTCGCAAAGAGTCGGACATGACTGCGTGACACTCACTCACTCATGATGTCATACTGCATACTTATTTTTCTTTCTAGCCTGGGTGACTGTGACCTTCATGAAGGCAGGAACTTTGTTTAAGTTACTACTGTATCTTTAGTACCTAAAATAGTGTTTGTCACTATTAAAAACGAATGACCAAGGGCAGGAATTTTTGTGTGTATTTCTAGTGTGCTATATTCACTTTTTATTTCCTTGTGTGGAAAGCTATTTTATTGCAGATTTTAAAGTTCTTTTATGAAGAAACAATAATAACAAAGAGATAAAAGTACTATTAGCAATAAACAACAGGAAAGCTGGTCACAGTGGGGGAAGAAACACCAAAAATTAACAGCTGAAGAAATAAAGTGTCACAGAAATGAGCAGCCTAAATATAAGTATACCACAAAACTAACTTAGGTGAAGTGAACTATGTAAGAGCCATGGCATAAATTTCATCATACAGTTGGTATATATGATTCTGTTAGGTGATCAATGAACCCTGTGACTAGTCCTTCGCTTTTTATTGAACTTTTTATTGAGATAATTATAGATTCACATGCATTTGTAAGGATTAATAAAGGAAGATCCTGGGAGCTCTAATGCCAGCAGGACTGGTCACGTGCCACCTATCTTTAAGGGCAGAGAGCCACACTGTTGATTTTAAGAAATGAAAAGAGGACAGTTCCAATGTAAGATAACATCACAGGGGGCTCCTGAACTCACATCCTCCTATGCACACGAAACCTATAGTTACACATGGAGCCGCTGCTGCTGTTGCTGCTAAGTCACTTCAGTCATGTCCGACTCTGTGCGACCCCATAGAGGGCAGCCCACCAGGCTCCCCCATCCCTGGGATTCTCCAGGCAAGAACACTGGAGTGGGCTGCCATTTCCTTCTCCACATATGGAGCAGTTCCCTCCAAAAGAAATCCAGAAACTAGCTGAATGACTCTTACACATCATGAATGGGAAAAAACCCACATCAAGAAGGGTTGGACAGGCTGAGATACACTCTTACTCTAAACCTTCCCCTGGCTCAGTCACCTACACTTTAGTGGGATCTTACAACTCCCAATTTCTCCTTGAGGAGTGAAGGACTTGGACTCAACATTAAGCAACCCAGCTTTTAAAACTGCCACCTGGGAGACAGGTCCCTCAGCTCAGAAAGCCAGGGGACTTGGCGTCTCAGAGACTCACAAGGCTGTAGCAAGCCGAGAACCAGTTATATTTAAATGTATTTATTTGAAATTAAAGGATAATTGCTCTACAATATCGTGTTGGTTTCTTCCATTCATCAACATGAATTAGCCATAGGTATACATTATGTCCCCTTCTTCTTGAACCTTCCTTCCACCTCCCTTCCCATCCCACCCCTCCAGGTTGTCACAGAGCCCCAGTTTGAGTTCCCTGAGACATACAGCAAATTCCCACTGGCTATCTATTTTACATATTATATGTATTTGTTTCCATGTTACTGTCTCCGTTTGTCCCACTCTCTCCTTCTCCCTCTCTCCCCGCAGTTCCATTCTTCACATTTGCATCTCCACTGCAGCCCTGCAAATAGGTTCATCAGTACCGTTTTTATAGATTCTCTATATATGCATTAATATACGATCTTTTTCTCTTTCTGACTTACTTTACTCTGTTATGACCAGCCTAGACAGCATATTAAAAAGCAGAGACATTACTTTGCCAACAAAGATCTGTCTAATTAAAGCTTTGGTTTTTCCAATAGTCATTTATGAATGTGAGAGTTGGACTATAAAGAAAGCTGAGTGCCAAAGAATTGATGCTTTTGAACTGTGGTGTTGGAGAAGACTCCTGAGAGTCCCTTGCACTGCAAGGAGATCCAACCAGTTTATCCTAGAGGAAATCAGTCCTTAATATTCATTGGAAGGACTGATGCTGAAGCTGAAACTTCAATACTTTGGCCACCAGATATGAAGAACTGACTCACTGGAATAGGCCCTGATGCTGGGAGGGACTGGGGGCAGGAGGAGAAGGGGATGACAGAGGATGAGATGGTTGGATGGCATCACCAACTCAATGGATATGAGTTTGAGTAAGCTTCAGGAGTTGATGATAGACAGGGAGGCCTGGTGTGCGTACTCCATGGGGTCGCAAAGAGTTGACTCGTGAAAAAGAGTCACTCGACACGACTGAGTGACTGAACTGAACTGAATTCACTCTGCATAATAGGCTCTGGGTTCATCCATCTTATTAGAACTGACTCAGATGTGTTCCTTCTTATTTCTGAGTAATATTTCCATCGTAAGAAACGGTTTTTGAAAAGGACTGGCTGTGACTACCCCTGGCCCTCGCCCCCAGCTCAGCCCAGATGAAGCAGATTGAAAAGCCTATCTCTACCTTTCTCTGAAAGAGGCCTCTTCATACATCACAAGCTGCTGCCTGAGGGTCAGGTTCGTAATGCAGCACACCTGTGGGGGCTGACTGAGTTCCTCCCCTGAGACTGAGGAGGCCAGTGGGTGAGAACTATCTCCGAGCTCTCTCTCCAGCCTCCTCCAGGACGCTGGTGTCTCCACTGTATTTGCTGGAATATTTCCACAGAGATGTCAAACTGCCCTTCAGAAAGGTTTGGAAATGATTTTATTCTCTGGTAATGAATGAGAATGGAGGTTTCTCCTCATTCTTGCAAACATTGGCTGTTATTTATTTTTAAATGCTTGGTGTTTTTATTATTGTTTTTGATATGGACCATTTTTGCAGTCTTTATTGAATGTGTTACAATATTGCTTCTGTTTTGTGTTCTGGTTTTTGGCTATGAGGCACTGGGGCTGTAGAATCCCCAACCCCAGTATTGGAAGGTGAAATTAACCACTGGACCGGTAGGAAAGTCCTTTGGCTGTTGTTTCTTAAAATCGATATCATTGGCCATTTTCTAATGTGATGGTGGATTTTTGTCTATTTGTTTTGGATCAGTGGCTTTCAACTCTGGCAGCTTGTGGATCTCCTGGTGAACTTCTAAATAATACTTGAGTCTCAGCCCCAGCTGATTAAATTACAGACTCCTCAGGCAGTTCTGATGCTCAGCCATGGTTGACAGCCACTCTTTGGGGCTAGGATGGGAGTTGATGGAGGCACAAACTGCTGAGGTATAGATTTGGTTCAGGAGCTCATAGTACAGCATGACATCAAGTCAGAGCAACCACCCAAATAGCCAGATCAGCTGACAAATATTATTTAATGAGCTCTGCAGATAATCAAGGCTCATTCTGTTTCCAGTGACATCATTTCAAAGCAGTGTTTGTTGGAGAACTGGTGAATTTGGCCAACGCAGCCTGGGTGTGAAGTCCTGAGTCCCTGCTTAGAGTCACAAGTTTAATGAACATCTGGGTTATCAAGAATAGAAACGGCTTCTTGACAAACAATGCATATTGTGTGTGTGTTTAAGCTTTTTATTTTGAGATATTTGTAGATTCCCATGCAGTTGTAAGAAATAGTATCGAGAGATCTCACATACCCTTTACCCTAAACTGTAGGACAATATGGCAACAGGATATGGGCCCTGACAGTCAAGGAGCAGACCATTTCCATCACCACAAGGAATCGCCCATGTTGCTTTTTTTTAGCCACACCCACTTCCCTTCTAAGGCAACTCCTTCCTTAACTACTAGCTACCATGAAGCTAGTCTCCATTTCTATATACTTGACATTTCAAGAGTGTTACATAAGTAGAATCATACAAGATACAACCTTTAAGGATTGTTTTTTCCCACTCTGCACAATTCTCTTGTGATTTATTTAGTGTGTCTTATTTATTTATTCCTTATTAATCAATATTTATTGATATTCCTTTTTATTTATCAATATTCCTTTTTATTTCTGGGTAGTATTCTGTAGTAAGGATATATAGTTTAACCATTCACCACTGAAAGAAGGTCTGGGTTGTTTCCAATTTTTGCAAAGAAAGTTTCAATAAACATTTATGTGTGTGTGTGTGTATACATATATAAATATATATATTTGTGTGTGTGTGTATGTGTTAGCATGTCTCCATTTCTTTGGGATAAGATTGCTCTTGCTGGATGATTTGAAAGTTTATTTTATTTTATTTTTGCAAAACTGCCAAACTGTTTTCCAGAGTGACTGTACTATTTTACATTCACACCAGTAACGTATGAGTAATTAACTTCCTCTACATCCTCACCTACGTTTGATGTTGTCATTTTTAAAAATAAATTAGCTGTTCTGATAGACATGTAGTGATAACGCTGCTGCTGCTGCTAAGTCACTTCAGTCGTGTCTGGCGCATTATGGTTTTCACTTTGTTTCACTAGTGGCTGTTGATATTGAACATCTTTTCATGTGCTAATCTGCAGTCTGTGTATCTTCTTTGGTGAAATATCTGTTTATGCCTTTTGCCCATTTTGTGATTGGAATGTTGGTTTTGTTGTTGTTTTTTTTACTGTTGATATTTGAGAGTTCATCATATGCTTGTTCTTTGTCAGATATGTGGCAAGTATCTTCTCTCAGTCTGTAGCTTGTTTTTTCATTCTCTTAACAGGGTCTTTTGTAGAGCAAAAGTTTTTAAATGAAGTTCAGCTTATCAAATTTTCCTTTCATGGATTAAACTTTTGGTGTGAAGCCTAAGGGCCCTTTACCTAGACTTGTATTCCAAAGATGTTTCTCATGTTTCCTTTTTTCTAAAAGTTTTATAGTTTACATTTAAGTCTGTGATCCATTTTGGTTTAACTTTATATGTTTCTTTTTTCTTATTTTTGTGTTGATAGATCTTCAATTGCTTGAGCACAATTTATTGCAAAGGCAATCTTTTCTCCATTGAATGATTTCGTACCTTTGTCAAAAGTCAGTTGGGCATGTTTGTACGAGTATGTTTCCGGGCTCTTTGCTTTGTCCAGTTGATCTATGTATTCCTCTGGTAATATCATTGTAATGGTTACTGTAGCCAAATAGTAAATGTTGAAATTGAGTAGACTGATTCTTCATATTAGTTTTTTGTTTTTGAAATTGTTTTACTTTTATAGTTCCTTTATGTCTCTACATAAATTTTAGAAACATTTTGTCTATCTACAAAAGATATTGCTGGGGTTTTGGTAGAAATTTTGTCACAGCTGTACATCAATTTGGGGAGAATTGACATCTTTACTGTGTTTAGTCTTCCAATTCATAAATGTAGTGCATCTCTCCATTTGTTTAGATTTTCCTTCCTTTTCCTATTCCCTCTTTCCTCCCCCTTCATTCCTTCTTTCTTTCCTTCCTTCTTTTCTCAGTATTATATAGTTTTCAGCATGCATATCCTATACGTGTTTTGTTAGATTTACATATAAGTTTTTCATTTTTTTGAGCAATTGGAAATGGTATTGAATTTCTACTTTTGGTGTCTATATACTCATTGCTAATATATAAAAGTATAACTGATTTTTGTATGTTTTCTTGTGTTTCATGACCTTGCTGAACTTATTTATTCCATAAATTTTTTTTTTCAGATTCTTGGGCATTTTCTCTGTAAACTATAATGTCATCTGCAAGCATTTTAATTTTTTTCCTTTTTGATCTGCATGGCTTTTACTTCTTTTTCTTGTCTTCTTGCACTAGCTAGCATTTTCAATGCTCTGTTGGATAATAGTGGTGTGGGTAGACATCCTTGAATTGTTCTCAGCCTTAGAAAGAAAGCATTCTGTCATTGACCGTTAAGTATAATGTTAGCTGCAAGTTTATTTATTTATTTTTTTGTAGATACTCTTCATCAAGTTGAGGAAGTTCTCCTCTATTGCTATTATTCTGAAATTACTTTTTTAAAACTATGAATGGGTGTTGAATTTTGTCAGTTGCTTTTTCTGCAGCATTGATTTAATTACGTGATTTTTTTTTTCTTCTTCTTTAGTGTGTAATATGGCAGATTACACTGAGTTTTTAAAACTCATGGGTTGCAGTGGTGATGGGGGTGGTTGTTGTTTTTTGTTATTTAGTTGCTCAGTCATGTCTAACTTTTGCGACCCCATGGACTAGTCTGCCAGGCAGGCAGAGGGGATGAAATTTCCAGCTCTCTACTTGGCCTTCTGTAACAGCACGTTGGTGTGGTATTGTAGCCTTCTAAGCATAGAAATATAAATTCTCCACTCAGCCGTTTCTGGGCTTTTGGTGACGGGGGTTGGAACCACAGTTTTGTATTGTTTTTCTGGTGTTTGGCTACAACAGAGCAGTTATTATGTGAAACTCTTCTTAGGCCGCCCCTGATTTGGTTCTTTGATTGAGAGAGAGTAAGTTTAATTTATTTATTCTTTTACTTGTGGATGTTTCTGGTTGTTTGCCTTGGGATATTTGAGGCAAAAATAAGATTCAAGGAACTTACCACTGTGTCCTTCCCCTGGTTCTGTTGAGCCTAATTGGTCTTCTTTCCACCTTTCAGGGTTTCCTTGTCTTTGTGTATAATGGCCAGAGATTTTATTTTTTATTATTTTATTTTAAGATTTATTTTTTTAATTGATGTGGACCATTTAAAAAGGTTTTTTTTTTTTTTTTAAATTGAACTTGTTACAGCATTGCTTCTGTTTTATGTTTTGGTTTTTGGCCTTGAGGCATGTGGGATCTTGATTCCTCAACCAGGGGTCAAACTGCACCCCCTGCATTGGAAGGTGAAGTCTTAACCCCTGGACTGCCTGGAAAGTCCCACGTCCAGAGTTTTTAGTTGTACTTGGCAGGAGGAATAGGAGGAAGTATTTCTACTCCATATTCTTAGAAGTGGAAGCATGTAATTTTAGTTGTGGCCACGTTGAATGCATTAGGTTGAACTAGTCAGGATAAGACATTTATTTACACATGGCGACTTTCCTTCCTCATCGTTCTGCATGATAGAAGTATTATTTGTCTGCTTTAGCAAATGAAATCTTGATTACATGTTTTCCAGTACTGAAAATGTTGAATATTTTGTTTCATACATTTCACTTAAGCCTAATATCTGTCTCCAGAATTCTCTCTTATTAGTTATTATTTTGTTACTTGTCAACAGGACCCCAATTAGAGACTTTTGTGTGGAAAGAAGGTTTTAGGGGAGGCATAACTCTTTTTGTGGGAACTGTCCTTGGGGATGGTCTTAGGGAAACACAAAGGGAAAGATAGGGAAGAGGGAGGGAGACAGACACTGTGTAGAGTCTATATGTTAGGTGCCTCACAGAGGTTATCTCATTTGATCTTACAGAAGTATTGTTACCATCTCTGATTTTCAGCTGGAACCTTGGCTAGAGAGGTTAGGATGATTTAAGTAGATGTGTCCAAATTGGTTTTTAAGCCTGTATATTGACAACAGCTTTAGTTGTTCTCCCAAGCTGCCTTCACCAGGTCATGAAATCATCACACATTTATATTGAAGTTTTGCCCTCAGTTTATGCCCATTTATTCTGAAGGATATACTGTGATAAGACAGTGGAGATAAGATCTATGATTACCTCGTCCTGCTGGCTTCAGTGACTATCTTGCACTTTATAAAATGATACCCAGCCGATGGAATACGACAGTTATCTTTCCTCATATTTCAACCTAGGCAACTGGATTCATGAAAAAACTTCTGAAGAGGAGTATGGGATAAGGATTTTGGGGAGAAAGAAAAAAATTATCAAAGGATGACAGCAAAAGAATATAGGCTAGAGAACTGTGTGTCTCAATAAAGCATCACTAACAGTCCAGCAGAAGCGTTTTAAGCATTAAAAATGAGAGTATTTTGACCTAGTCAAGTGTCACCCAAACATAAAGTTGTGGCAAATAGTGTAAATTAGGAAATAGAATTTAGGTTCAGGAGAGAAGTATCAATCAGTTTGGTTCAGTCACTCAGTTGTATCTGACTCTTTGCAACCCCATGGACTGCAGCATTCCAGACCTCCATGTCCATCACCAACTCCTGGAGCTTGCTCAAACTCATGTCCATCTGCTATCTAACTATCTCATCCTTTGTCATCCCCTTCTCCTCCTGCCTTCAATGTCAATATTAAACACAAAAATTGTATGATGTGGGATTCAGTAACATAGGCTAAAGTACAGTAGTTTCATGAATTATTTTCTGAGGTGTGACAGTGATATTGTGGCTTCATAGGAGAATGTCCTTGTTTAGGAGATGCCTTCCAAACTGTTTTGATGTCATATGTCATGATGTCTGCACCTGACCTTCAAATTGTTCAGTCAAAAAAAAAAAAAACTTGGAATATTTTATTCCCATATTCACTTTACTTTGTTGCCACCTCTCCCTTGGACACAGTGCCTAGGGCCAAGATACTCTGGAGGGTCTACAAAAATGTTTTTTAAACATCCTTCTAAAATTAAAAGACAAAAAATGGATTTCTAGGTCAAATATTTTAACTTATAGTATTCATAATTCACTTTTATGCCAACACATCCATAAAATAGAGTTTTAAATATATTTTTATTGAGGAAAAGGCACACAGAAGTGTCTATGGCCCAGGAAAGCCATAAAGTGGTTCTCGATGCCACCATTAGGATTTAAACTTCAGGAGGTCCAAGATAAGTGGTTCCTTGGGTATTATGGGCAATCAACACAGTGCCAGCTGTGACCATAGTCTCAATTAGCATTTGCTGATTGAATGAAAGGATCGCTGACAAATTTTATGAACATTGAACATATTCTTCTGCTAAAGGGTATAAAATGCCCTTCTAATAAGCGAAGTATGTATTATACTTGGATTATCAAACGTTTTGAATTGTTAGTGTCTCATTCCCTCTTTGGGAGAAGGCAGTGGCACCCCACTCCAGTACTCTTGCCTGGAAAATCCTATGGACGGAGGAGCCTGGTGGGGTGCAGTCCATGGGGTCGCTAAGAGTTGGACACAACTGAGTGACTTTGCTTTCACTTTTCACTTTCATGCATTGGAGAAGGAAATGGCAACCCTCTCCAGTGTTCTTGCCTGGAGAATCCCAGGGATGGGGGAGCCTGGTGGGCTTCCATCAATGGGGTCGCACAGAGTCGGAAATGACTGAAGCGACTTAGCGGCAGCAGCATTCTCTCTTTATTGGATACATAGGATAATTGGATACATAGGAAGGAAAAGAGGGATCAATGGTTGAGGCATCATTTGTTGAATACTCACTATATCGGCATATATATATATATATATATATAATATAAATACAGATACATAGTGCATTTAGACACTCAGTTCAGTACAGTCGCTCAGTCATGTCTGACTCTTTGCGACCCCATGAATTGCAGCACACCAGACCTCCCTGTCCATCATCAACTCCCAGAGTTCACACAAACTCATGTCCATCGAGTTGGTGATGCCATCCAGCCATCTCATCCTCTGTCGTCCCCTTCTCCTCCTGCCCCCAGTCCGTCCCAGCATAAGGGTCTTTTCCAAAGAGTCAACTCTTTGCATGAGTTGGCCAAAGTCCTGGAGTTTCAGCTTCAGCATCAGTCCTTCCAATGAACACCCAGGACTGATCTTCTTTAGGATGGACTGGTTGGATTTCCTTGCAGTCCAAGGGACTCTCAAGAGTCTTCTCCAACACCACACTTCAAAAGCATCAATTCTTTGGTGCTTAGCTTTCTTCACAGTCCAACTCTCACATCCATACATGACCACTGGAAAAACCATAGCCTTGACTAGACAGACCTTTGTTGGCAAAGTAATGTCTCTGCTTTTGAATATGCTGTCTAAGTTGGTCAAAACTTTCCTTCCAAGGAGTAAGCGTCTTTCAATTTCATGGCTGCCATCACCATCTGCAGTGACTTTCAGTTCAGTTCAGTCGCTCAGTCATGTCCGACTCTTTGCGACCCCATGAATTGCAGCACGCCAGGCCTCCCTGTCCATCACCAACTCCCAGAGTTCACTCAGACTCATGTCCATCGAGTCAGTGATGCCATCCAGCCATCTTATCCTCTGTCGTCCCCTTCTCCTCCTGACCCCAATCCCTCACAGCATCAGAGACTTTTCCAATGAGTCAACTCTTTGCATGAGGTTTTGGAGCCCCCCAAAATAAAGTCTGACACTGTTTCTGCTGTTTCCCCATCTGTTTGCCATGAAGTAATGGGACCAGGTGCCATGATCTTCATTTTCTGAATGTTGAGTTTTAAGCCAACTTTTTCACTCTCCTCTTTCACTTTCATCAAGAGACTTTTTAGTTCCTCTTCACTTTCTGCCATAAGGGTGGTGTCATCTGCATATATGAAGTTATTGATATTTCTCCCGGCAATCTTGATTCCAACTTGTGCTTCTTCCAGCCCAGCATTTCTCATGATGTACTCTGCATAGAAGTTAAACAAGCAGGGTGACAATATACAGCTTTGACGTACTCCTTTTCCTATTTGGAACCAGTCTGTTGTTCCATGTCCAGTTCTAAGTGTTGCTTCCTGATCTGCATATAGGTTTCTCAAGAGGCAGGTCAGGTGGTCTGGTATTCCCATCTCTTTCAGAATTTTCCACAGTTTATTGTGATCCACACAGTCAAAGGCTTTGGCATAGTCAGTAAAGCAGAAATAGATGTTTTTTCTGGAACTCTTGCTTTTTCCATTATTCCCTTCTCCAGTGGACCATTCCACACGGACCACAGCCTTGTCCAACTCAGGGAAACTAAGCCATGCCGTGTGGGGCCACCCAAGACGGATAGGTCATGGTGGATAGGTCTGACATTATGTGGTCCACTGGAGAAGGGAATGGCAAACCATTTCAGTATTCTTGCCTTGAGAACCCCATGAACAGTATGAAAAGGCAAAAAGATAGCACACTGAAAGATGAACTCCCCAGGCCAGTATGTGCCCAATATGCTACTGGAGATCAGTGGAGAAATAACTCCAACAGGGTATTAACCCCAGAGCATCAGATGAGGGTAAGCACCTCTGTACAGCTTTCTTTTTCACATCCAGTTCTCTTTCCTAGAATCACAAGGTGATTTCCAATACCTCAGTTCCAGGCATTACTATTGATAACATTTATAGATAAGGCACTTAATCCCGAATCATTCAGTCAACAAATGCTAAGTGAAAAGCTAAAAATAATCCCTGAGTTTTCAAAGGCAGCTTGCTCAAGACACTTGCAAATGACACATTCATGGGAGGCAGAGTGGAATGAAGCAGACAAGAGAATGTGCATTGGAATCTGGTGAGCTGGCTTCAGGTCCTGGCCTGGCCACTTTCTCACTGAGTACTAATGAGGAGTTGCTCAACCTCTTGGGCCTCTCTTTGCTCATCTACAAAAGGAAGTATTGTTCATTTTTATATATGAGGTATTTTATAAGGATTAAATGAGGTCATTCCCATAAAGTGCTTTTGAGCACATGATAAATGTACACGTGAAAAATGCCAACAGATGCTTCTTGTTACATTGTTGCTGCTGCTGTTGTATGCAAATTATCTGCAGAAAAATGTTCGTAAACTCATCCTGTGGTTTCCTCCTACAGACAGACACATTGGGTTCAAAGCATGCTGAAAGAGGGCCTGAAATGCAGATATATAGTGTCTAAGTGCTTTGGCTCCATCCCTTCATTCTTTCTGGAGTTATTTCTCCACTGATATCCAGTAGCATATTGGGCACCTACTGACCCGGGGAGTTCCCCTTTCAGTATCCCATAATTTTGCCTTTTCATACTGTTCATGCGGTTATCAAGGTGTCCTCTGCATATTTGAGGTTATTGATATTTCTCCCGGCAATCTTGATTCCAGCTTTTGCTTCATCCAGCCCAGCATTCCTCATGATGTACTCTGCATAGAAGTTAAATAAGCAGGGTGACAACATACAGCCTTGACGTACTCCTTTTCCAGTTTGGAACCAGTCTGTTGTCCCATGTCCAGTTCTAACTGTTGCTTCCTGACCTGCATATAGGTTTCTCAAGAGGCAAGTCAGGTGGTCTGGACTTTAAGAAAGATCTTGGGGACAGGTTAATGAGGACAGGAAACTGCTGGAGACGGTTGCAGGAGCTGCTGCAACATTATAGCATTTTGGTGGGATGCAAAGCTACTGCAGGACCAGTGCTCTTGGCCCGGGTTCTGATGGGGGAGTTTCCCAGGCTGGGGAGGTGGTGTGATCAAAGGGCTCCAAGTTGAGGAGGACACTGTCACAGAGCAAGCAGTCTGTGTGCAGGAGACCTGGGTCTATCAAGGAATTAATGGGAGTGTTGTGTTAGTTGCTCAGTCGTGTCTGATTCTTAGTGACCCCATGGACTTTTGCCTGCCAGGCTCCTCTGTCCATGGAATTCTTCAGGGAAGAATACTGGAGTGGGTTGCCATTCCCTTCTCCAGAGCAAGCAGTCAGTGTGCATGAGGCCCAGGTCTATCAAGGAATTAATGGGAGAGGAGGCTGGAAATGCAGGTTGGAGGAAAACAGTGACGCGTGGAAGGCTTTGAATGAATAACTAGGGGTAATGCAGGACAGGCAGGGAAGGGCAGCGTCCCAGTTAACTGTCAGCTACTCTGATGAAGTAGAGTACACACATCATCAGACCTGTGTTTTAGAGAGAATGGCAGATATCTAAAACCATGGAGAGAAGCTGGTGTTAGAAGGAGAGGAAAGAGGAGGAGGAGGAGAAAGAAGGAAACTATTGTAATAATATAGACAGAAGGTGATGAGACCCTGCACCAGGGCCAGGTCTTTAGACATAATTTTCACGGGATAAATGTTAGATACTTTATACGACAACATCATACCTTAGTGAGGCTTGTTTGGCAGAAGATTTCTTCCCAGAGGCAGAGTTAACACAGGACACGTAGGCATGAATTACAGGAATTAGAAGGATGTATGCTCAGGCATAGCAACCCACTCCAGTATTCTTGCCTGGAGAATCCCCATGGACAGAGGAGCCTGGTGGGCTACAGTCCGTGGGGTCACAAAAAGTCAAACACAACTGAGTGACTAAGCACAGCATAGCACATGCTCACCATATCTATTTATAATTCTGATACCCAATGCGGAAAAATGATCGTCAGCACCAGTGTCCTAGGGTAAACAAGATCATAAGATCTCACACGTTATGATGTAGAGATAAGAAGTCAGTTTTCAATTTTTAGGTTTTTGTTGCTACTGTTTATTTTTAAGCTGAGAGTGAGATTGATCCAACTTGGTGTGCCCCCTTTAACTGAAAGGAGTTGGGATTCCAGATGCTTTCATTCTTTTACTCTTCTGTGTTAATATTCCTGTGCAGGTGTATGTGGTTTTGGGGGTGTCTCTTCTCTAGGTGGTGGCTACGTGGGGGTAGATGATGTAGTATTTGTTCTGAAAAGCAAAGGAGGTGATGGATGTGAATATAGATTCCGTAATGCTGAGCTTGCTCTTCGTTTATAGCAGAGCACTTTGCACGCAGGCTCAGATTTTATAGGTGACTTTGTTTTAGTATGAGTGTAAAATTTTGCTAGATGTGTCTCCAGCAGACTTTCACCAGAAATTCACCTCTATTTGAACTGTGTAATCTTCCTTAAGATTCCAGGAGAGATTTTAGTACAAAGTAACTCTTAAGTTATGAAATGACACAATCACAGTACATATGAGACCCAGTCCTAGTGAGTGGGCTCTGCAGGCTTTAAAATGGATTCTGTCCGTTTCTAAGTAGAAGTAGCAGCAGAAGTCAAGTCAGTATTTCTGTGTTCCCAAGGGCCCACTCTTTCATTCTTTTTTTTGTCCCTGATATCCATTGTGAATACAATCTTGCTTTACAAAATAAAATGGGCAATAGTATGGTAGATTGGGTGAAATCTCTCATTTCTTCACTCCCTTCCTGTGTTACTATTACACATCTACAGCCTCTGTTGTGTGACTTTGCAGAACATCTCCCCAGAGGGTATGGCTTCCTTCCCCATCCCTAGGTTTGTGACAATGTCCAGTTCTGAGAAGGATTCCCAGGTGGCTCAGTGGTTAAAAGTCTGCCTGCCCATGACACAGGAGATATGACTTTGATCCCTGGGCCGGGAAGATCCCCTGGAGAAGGAAATGGCAGCAACTCCAGTATTCTTGCCTGGAAAATCCCATGGACAGAGGAACCTGGCAGTCTATGGTCCATAGGGTCACACAGAGTCAGACACAACTGAGCTACCAACACTTTCATTTCACACTCTCATGGGTGCATGTTAATTTGCCTACTTGTCTATATCTCCATATGTTACCTGCTTAGAGGGTAAGTCTTGTCCCATTTCCCTTAGTAGGCCATACTACTTTGTACACTTTGATATCAACTTAAAAGTTTGTTTTTGTACTCTCTGCCTGCCATTAATAATAGTGATAGGAAAACAGCAACAATAGATTACATAGTGATTAAAAATATAAGCTTTGCAACCAGATTGCTTTTGTTCAATTATAGCTTTTCTTCTTAGCTGCTATCTGACCTTGATATCTTGGTGCCTCAGTTTCATCATCTGTGAAATGGTAATAGTAACAGTGTACCTACCTCCGAAGACTAAAGGAGTAAGTGAGCTAATACATGTAACATGTGCATAGTCTGTCTTTCCATTAGGTATAAGTTAAAGTGAAAAATGACCAAGAACATAAATTTTTAAATTAATTGATTTATTTTAATTGTAAGATAATTATTTTACAGTATTGTGATGGTTTTTGCCATACATTGACATGAATCAGCTGTGGGTGCACATGTGTCCCCCAGTCCTGAACCCTCCTCCCGTCTCTCTCCTCACTGCATCCCTCTGGGTTGTTCCAGAGCACTGGCTTTGAGTGTCCTGCTTCATGCATCAAACTTGCACTGGCCATCTATTTTACATAATATACATGTTTCAAGGCTATTCTCTCAAACCACCCCACCTTCGCCTTCTCCCATATAGTCCAAAAGTCTGTTCTTTACAACTGAAACACATAAATTCTTTAGTAGAGTCCTCAGAAAGGTATTGCCTCAGTAGTTTGGCAAAATTTATACTAAAGGCATTTTGGATTCACTCTAAGAAAATAAAAGTTCAAAGAATCAAACTAATTCCAAGTAATGTTACTGCACTCCTGAACAGAGTCCCCAAAATATTTAAAGTTATAGAAAGTACAATTTTAAAAAAAGCCATTCAACCCAACAGTGAATAATTCATAATGTCTAGAATCCAATATAAGCTACCACTTGTTGCAAGAAGCAAGATAACTTCATCCATAAACAGGAGAAAAAGTATTTAATAGAAGTGTATATATATAAATGACAAGAATGAAGAATGACAGAATAAGTAGAGAAGGATGTTAAAATATTTGTTATAAATGTATATGTTCAAGAAAGAAGAGAGAAATACGAGCAAGTCAAAGGGAGATAAGGAGGATATAAAGAAGATAAATTGAGCTTCTGAAAATGAAATATACATTACCTAAAAAGAAAATTACACTGGATAGATTAACTGCTGACTATACATTATAGGGGGCTTCCCAGGTGGCCTTGTGGTAAAGAACCCACCTGCCAATGTAGGAGACATAAGACACGTGGGTTTGGTCCCTGGATCTGGAAGATCCCCTAGAGGAGGCATAGCAACCCACTTCAGGATTCTTGCCTGGAGAATCCCATGGACGGAGGATCCTGGTGGGCTACAGTCCACAGGATCACGAAGAGTCACACACAGCTGAAGTGACTTAGCATGTACGCATGCAGACATTACAGAAGAAAAGGTTAGTGAATTTGAAAATGTAGCTATAGAAATGATCCAAAATGCTCAATCCCCAGAGAAATTTACTCCACTGATTCTCGTGTCAGGGATACTGAGTAAGGAAACTTCTCAGTATGTGTTCTTCCAAATATTCAGAAGGAAAAGGTGAAGGTGTGATAGTGACTATAAGCCACCTAGCTCCTTTTTAGGAGGTTAAACTAATGTATATTATTTCTGGAACTCCAAACTGGTAAAGTTGCGGAACTTAGAAAATCCCCATGGTGAGGAGTTCATATGTCCTCTAAAGGTAATCTTTTGGTCCTGGGTGGTCTCTCTCAAATACTGCTTCTTGAATAATCCTTTAGGTGGACATTGGGTGGCAGTGGGCTGCTCAAGACTTACTTTATTGAGGACATGGAAGAGGAATGATCTGTTTAGCATCAAGTAGATCTGCAATTATTACCTAGGTCTAGCTGCCTAAAAAAAATGCACCTATTTGATAAAATAAAGGAAGTCACTTTTCAGACCACCAGCAGCAAATGTATTTGGCAGAATGATTGAAATTTTCATTTTAAAATATCCTTTGATATGAGGAAATACATGTTTCCTAGAAACACTTTAGTTATTCCATTGCCCAGATTTCTGTTTTACCCAGATTTCTTCCTGGATGCTTTAGAACTTTTCCAAAGAATGTCTTTGCTTCCATAATTCAAAAGGGCCATCTTAATGCATAGCCCTCTTATCGTTAGTAAGAATCTGCTTCTTTACAAGTTATCTTTGCAGGTGTTTCCTTGTGCCAATGCTGTTGCTCTCTCCTTGTTCATATTCTTCTTTGGTCTGGCCGTCAATCTGCCTCTGATTATTCTATATGGATCTCTTCTCTTCACTAGCACCATTTCCTCTCATATCTTTCTTCTTTGGAATTCAAATAAATGTATCCCAATTACAAAGAGAGTAATCTTCATTCTCTAATCAAAACTTATTAACTCCAAATGATCCATTCAACCAAGTTCCAATGAGAGATAGAAAAAGGTTTCTAATTCAAGTGATTATTATGATGCATAACTTACATGTGTATCAGAAATGTAATTAAAATGCGTGTTATTTACTGACTTCATCATTACAGCTGCATGAATGAAGCTTAATCACTCGGTTACTTTTAACCACATTTAATTTATAAACTGTCATGCCAAAAATTTTACTTTCAAACTTTCCATAAAATGGTTAAAACCCCAGAGGAAGGAAGAGATGATAAAGCCTGCATATATGATTACAGGATTATTTATAGTGTGAATCTGGTACTTCTGACTTCAAAGTTATAGAGGTTATATAACAACATTACTCTCAATCATTCTCTGAGACCACTGGAGAATTGTCTTGTAGCTCAGTGCTTGTGCTAATTATTGTAAATTTTCTCTCGTGAAAAATAGGAACAATCATTATTGTAGTTTCTCAGGAGTTTGGTGAATATCATACAAAATCAGAAGGGGTAGAAATAGCAAACTATTTGGTGGCTGTGGCATGGCAGAACTGGAAAGGCCCTAGAGAGTATTAGACTGATGCTATTAGTCCAGTTTCCTCTTTTGGTAGATGGGTAAACTGTAAAATTGCAGGGAACTGTATTGATGCCCACCAGCCAAAGGGCCACCAGAGACAGTTCAGGTCACAAGCAGTTGGGTTTATTACTTGATGCAACAGGGGCGATTAACCTGATGGGTAGGTATGGGCATCAGAATAAGAGGCTCCAGGAAGATTTGTTACAGAGTTTGGCTTTAAGTTCGATGACTTGAAGGAGGGTTCAAGGAGTAGAACTTTTCTATGCATAGGTATTATCAGGAAAAGGAATAATTCTATTTGAATTGTATTTAGGATGCAAGAGGAGCAGAGTGGGGATAAGGCTGTAACTGATTTTTCAAAAACAGCATATGGCACTCATTGTAGCTGGGAGTGGGAGATGTTTGGATATTTCTGTGATTTGCATGTTGTTCTTCTGTTTGTCTAGGATCAGATACGATTGCAAAGTGCTCTTGTGTTTTTCTCACTCCATCACCACGCTAGAGTGAGATCAGACGGTATTGGTACTCTGTAATACCATTCGTGTCCAATAGAAAACCATATTCTAGCAGTACCAGGC
Organism: Bos indicus; assembly: GCF_029378745.1. Lineage (NCBI taxonomy): Eukaryota > Metazoa > Chordata > Mammalia > Artiodactyla > Bovidae > Bos > Bos indicus. Next base: position 11,671,362 of record NC_091767.1, read on the forward strand.
CAGCTCCCAGCTTACAGCTCTCAAGACTTCTGTGCTGTTTCTCATTAAGACACCCAAATGGGAAGACTAGGGGTGGTAGTGTCCAGACTTGACCGTAAATCTCTTGAGTTCCAGGACGGAGGCCTTCTCATTACTGCATACCAGACCACGGACATCTGTAATGTGAGGAAACCAACGAAGTGGACAATGTGCAGAATGTGGAATTTGATAAAATCAGGACCAAATCCTGGCAATGCCACTGAATTGATGTCCGTGAGTTTCTTTTCCTCGGTGAGGCCATTGAGTATCTTTAGATGAGTGTTGTTTCCTGATTCTGTGCAGTTAATTTTTCAGGAGGGTCTAAAAGATACAATTTTTCTTCAGCTTCAGGAAAACAGTATAACAGATGCCAGCTTATCCTGGCGGCTTAACTTTTATCTTAATTTAAAGTAGATTTAGATTTTTTTTAATCTTACAGTTTTTGAAATCCTTATGTCAGTACTGGCAAATAGCTGATACTATCAGGCCTTGGAATGTAATGAGATAATTTCCTGAATGGTAATGAATGTTAGGGGAAAAAACACCACGCAGTGTATTTTTCCTCTTGCCCAATTTTAAGGCAGTTATTCAGACTTAATACCTCAGGTCAGTAAAGTTGTATTCTTTCCTATTAACCTCCAATTGGGAGTATAACTCTCAAGTAAAAAGTCTCAAGGATAATCTCCCTTGTTACATATTTCATTTCAACTCTTACCTTGAAAATTGTTACAAGGTTTTTACTTCTAGAAGGTATTTACAAAGACTATTTTGATTGTTTTTAAAGGACACAATCTTAGGAAAAGAATAACAACAAATATATACATGAAATAAGTTTAGAAAGTAATATGTCTATAATTGCTTTCAAACAAAATGTTCCTATAAATTAAATTTATGAATAAAACCATGCACACTTTCTGGAAGCCTTAGGTTTTCCTTTCAATGTTTCTTATCCAAGGGATGAGATGTAGAAAAGAATTTCAAATTTCAGAGGGAAAATAAATTGCATAAATAAGGAAAATGATATTGAAACAGATAAAATGGGTAAGTGAAATTTCTAGAAATCACAAGTTATAAATAGAAAGTCTCTTCCTTTTACATTATAGTCACAGGAGGGTTCTGTTGGCACAGGGGTTGATTGTGCCCAGGGCACAGGGGCTACAGAGCTTGGAGAAAGGATTTGAAAGTAATCATTAGAAAATAGAAGTCCCCCACAGCTCTTCCAAACCCAGAAATGCTGGATGAAATATACAACCACAGGAAACCTTAAGAGAGTGTCGATCTCAAAGATAAGGAAGAGAAATCCCATTTTCATACACCGCGAGGAGTTCAAACCTGAACAGTGAGGTAAAACTAAAGTCTAATTCACAAAAGCTGAAGACCCAGGCTGGGTAAATGTGGGTGGAGCTTCCCTATGAGGTTAGCTCTCATGATGAAAAGAATTCCCACTGAAGATGTCAAAAAGTATCAAGAAATTCTTGAGGAAGGAAACAAGTCATTCTATGAAAATACAGTCACAAGTGGATGTGTTAACAACCCAACAATTTCCAATAAAGAGCAATCTAGAGAGGACGCTAAGTATTTTAAAAGGATGATCAGAGATGAAAGAAGAATAGAAACCAAACATAAAAACAGGACATTATATAAAAAAGGAAAAGTTTATATAAAAGAACCAAGTAGGAATTATCAAAATAAAAGATAAATGAATAGGACTTTAAATTTGGAAGCAACAATAACACCAATAACATATTTAGGAGTTTAAAAGCAAGGGGACACTAAAAAAATAGAATATTTAGCTACTAATATTAAGTCCTAATCTATCATAATCACAGTGAGGCATAAATAAACAATTGGAAACAAATACAATAACTGGATGAAAGAGCAGATTCTGTTGTGTTTATACAATGGTGTACTTAACTAGTGTAGTTGAAAATGAATAACATCAGTAAGTAGTAATCGAGACAGATTTTTTTTTTAAAAGAAGCATTGAAAATGAAAGCAAACTACTGCATATTGCATGATAACATTCACATCCCATAATACAATACAATATGCTCTTGGATAGATAATAAGTAATTAAAATGTAAAACCACGGAGAGAGAGAATCACACAAACTTTAAACCGTGTTAACAGTTGCTCCTGGGGAGAGGTGGAGAAAAATTAAACTTGGGCCATTTTCAGCTGGATCTTCTAGTGTATCTGTAATGTCTTATTTACTTATATTGAAAAACTGAAGCAAAAATAACAGTTTATATTCCTAGAAGAGAGAGAATTTTTATTGTACTTTATTTTTGGGTGTGTTTAAAATTTTTCACAATTTAAAATATAGGAAAATATTTAAAATATGAAAAACAGAACAACTTTCAGGTGAACATGGAGTTTAATCACAACTCATAGTCTGTGCTTCCCCACACATAGGAGTGACTCTTCCATGGGAGGCTCATTTTTGAAGTATAGTATAGTGGCCAAAGAGAAATAAAAGTTTTCTGTGTGAATTCATGCACCCAAGTATGCGGAAAGGCGAGATTATTTTTTACTTTTTCTTCTAGCTTTATTTGAGATATAATTGACACTCAGCACTTTATAAGTTTAAGGTATACAGCTTAATGATGTGACCTACATGCATTGTGAGATGGTATCACGATAAGCTTAGTGAACAGCCATCCTCTCGTATAGATACAAAATTAAAGAAATAGAGAAAAATTTTTTCCTTGTGATGAAAACTCTTAGGATTACTCTCAACACTTTTCATATATAACACACAGCAATGTTAATCATAATTGTATTTATCATGTTGTATATTATATCCCTAGTAACTATACATCTTACAACTCGGAGTTGGTACCTCTGACCACCTTCATACAATTCCCTCACCTGCCCTCGCCATCTATAGTAATCATCAATGCAATCTGAGAAGAGATTACCTTTTAAGTGCAGTGTTTCTATATTTACCCTGTCATCCCCTCACCTTTGTTAGTCTTGTTGACAAGTCTTTCCCAACATAAATAGAAGTGCAAGTGAAAGAAAAATAGAAGTGGTAACATCTGAGAGGCAGAGTACTCCCCTGAAGTTCTTTTAGTTCTCAGAGAAAAGAGGTCTTTCTCTTGACCTCTTATTTTTGGTACAAGGTGCTATATGACAGCAGGTAAAAGGCAAGGATTATCTGCCTAGAGCTGTATGAACTTTGATCATAGTAGAATGAAGCCATTTGAAGAATCTAATCAGTATCAATAGGGAAAAATATTTAATTAAAAATTACTTGTGTTTGGCTGTGCCGGTTCTTTGCTGCTGAGCGTGGGCTTTCTCTAGTTGCTGTGAGTGGGCGCTACTCACTAGGTGCGGTGCGCAGGCTTCTCACTGTGGCGGCTCCTCTTGTTACGAGGCACAGGGTCTAGGGCACTCGGGCTTCAATAGTTGTGGTGCACAGGCTCAGTTGCCCCGCGGCATGTGGGATCTTCCTGAACCAGGGACTGAACTGGCATCCCCTGCATTGCAAGGTGGATTCTTAACCACTGGACCACCAGGGAAGCCTCCAAGAGCCTCCAGCTCCACAATTCAGTGACCAAAGCCAGGAAGTATGTTTCTATAGAAATAGAAATTAGAGAATTGGTAATTAAATCATTTTAGGCAATTAATAATTTAAGAGACAAGTTTAACATGCCCTTTGCATTTAATGTTAACTATAGTTTAACATTTTAATTGCCCCAACTGGATGTGAAACAAAGCAAATTTAATCCTGCAACTGTTCTTTTCTATTTACTTTAACTGATAAGTCTTTCCTGGGTCTGCACATGAGATTTTTCTTTTTGAAGTATTTGTAATTGTGCCAAATATGTGTAGATTTAAAAAAAATATCATGTTTTTCAAAGCAATTAAAAGTTAGGTAGGCCCTATTAAAATTCAGAAGTAAAACTTGTCATTAAATGAAGTAGTCTGTGTGCTGAATACCAAAGGACTTAGCAGTTTGAGGTTGATGAGTCTGAGCCTAAGCTAAGGCAGAGTAACAAGGCTTTTGTGACTGAAACATGAATTAAGTCACAATTTTAGAAAGTCAAAGGGAAAATAATTTGCATATATAAGAAATAGAGTGGGGCAGTTTTTTCTTTAAACATCTTTTGAAATTCAGGTCGATCCAATGAATGTGAAGAAAGGAAAAAAGTACTCAGGCCTCAGAATAAATAGAGTACATATAGAGTACATATAATAAAAAGAGATAATTTGGGCATATATCCATAGAACAAAGTTTCTGTTTCATTGGGGGCGGGGGGTTTCGCACAGTGAAGGTGTTCCAAGCAGAGTAAAATGGAGGAGTCGTTGGTGCTGTAGAGGAAGAAAATTTGCCATGCATCTTTCCACTACTGAGCCAGAGTTGTAGACGACACATCTCATCACTATTGAGGCCACACTCTACAGCAGGCATGCCATTACTAATGATCTTGAATTCTGGATCACAAGACCCACCACTAAGTGCCTGACGTATTGATGACGCTTGCAGTCTATGATCATCTGTTTTAACTTTTATGTCTGACTTCTTTCATATCTGTTTAGTCTGTCTGCTAATATCTCAGTCACCCCCTAAGACATCTCTCTGTCATTTCTGCTTAACGTGTGTGCTTTTCTTTATTTGCTTTTCTTTATTTGATTTTCATTCTTCAATCATTCCTATTCTAATAGGAGGACTGAAGCAATGCAAGAAGTTGCCATATTTTCTTCATCATAGTTCAGTTGCTCGGTCATGTCCAGCTCTTGCGACCCCATGGACTGCAGCACGTCAGGCTTCCCTGTCCATCACCAACTCCTGGAGCTTACTTAAACTCATGTCCATCGAGTTGGTGATGCCATCCAACCATCTCATCCTCTGTCATCCCCTTCTCCTCCTGCCTTCAATCTTTCCCAGCATCAGGGTCTTTTCAAATGAGTCACTTCTTAGCAGCAGGTGGCCAAAGTATTGGAATTTCAGCTTTAGCATCAGTTCTTCCAATGAATATTCAGGACCAATTTCTTTTAGGATGGACTGGTTGGATCTCCTTGCAGTCCAAGGGACTCTCAAGAGTCTTCTCCAATACCACAGTTTAAAAGCATCAATTCTTTGGCGCTCAGCTTTCTTTATAGTCCAACTCTCACATCCATACATCACTACCGGAAAAAACATAGCATTGACTAGATGGACCTTTGTCAGTAATGTCTTTGCTTTTTAATATGCTGTCCTGGTTGGTCATAGCTTTTCTTCCAAGGAGTAAGTGTCTTTTAATTTCATGGCTGCAGTCACCATCTGCAGTGATTTTGGAGCCCCCAAAAATAGTCTGTTACTATTTCCACTGTTTCCCCATCTATTTGCCATGAAGTGATGGGACCAGATGCCATGATCTTAGTTTTCTGAATGTTGAGCTTTAAGCCAACTTTTTAACTCTCCTCTTTCATGTTCATCAAGAAGCCCTTTAGTTCTTTGCTTTCTGCCATAAGGGTGATGTCATCTGCATATGTGAGGTTATTGATATTTCTCCCAACAATCTTGATTCCAGCTTGTGCTTCCTGCAGCCCAGCATTTCTCATGATGTACTCTGCATATAAGTTAAATAAGCAGGGTGACAATATATAGCCTTGACGTCCTCCTTTCCCAAATTGGAACCAGTCTGTTGTTTCATGTCCAGTTCTAACTGTTGTTTGTTGGCCTACGTACAGATTTCTCAAGAGGCAGGTCAGGTGGTCTGGTGTTCCCATCTCTTGAAGAATTTTCCACAGTTTGTTGTGATCCACACAGTCAAAGGCTTTGGCATAGTCAATAAAGCAGAAATAGATGTTTTTCTGGAACTCTTGCTTTTTCCATGATTCAATAGATGTTGGCAATTTGATCTCTGGTTCCTCTGCCTTTTCTAAATCCAGCTTGAACATCTGGAAGTTCACATGTTTCTTTATTTGGTAGCTAACAAAATATTCTCTCCCTTGAAACTGAAAGTCACTCAGTCATGTCTGACTCTTTGCGACCCCATGGACTGTACAGTCCATGTAATTCTCCAAGCCAGAATATTGGAGTGGGTAGCCATTCCCTTCTCCACGGGATCTTCCCAACCCAGGGATAGAAGCCAGGTATTCCACATTGCAGGCAGATTCTTTACCAGCTAGCTGAGCCACCAGGGATGCCCAGGAATACTGGAGTAGGTAGCCTATCCCTTCTACATGGAATCTTCCTGACCCAGGAATCTCTCCTTTGGGTAAAGCCTGATTTGGATCTAAAATTTAAAGCCAGTTTCAACCCAAATGTTGGGGTGGTTCTTAGACCTATGGGCAAATTTCATGAATTTAAGATTATTTTTTTCATAGTCTTCTGATTCCTGAAGGACTGTAGATCAACCAGACATGATACTAACATTAATAGCTAGACCCTAACTGTGGTTCTGTAGAACTCCATTGCAGAATAGATCTGTCTGCAAAAGTGGTAAACTAAAATAATTTTGCCTATCCACTGATGCTTTAGGAAAGCTCACCCTACTACAACATTGCACTCAACATGAAGACAAGCCACAGATATGGAATTCAGGGTCAGACGTCAGCAGTCCCCTGTGAGGACCACAGGGCAGATCTTTGGAAATGTTGCGGTGCCTACAGCTCAGCCTTTATGAAAGAGCCCATTTACCTGTGTTTGGAGCTGTCATAAACTTTGATGACCTGACAAGGTTCAAGTGCCCCATGGGAATCACTTGCTAAAGCTCAAATTTTAAGGTTATCCATTTACAAACAGATAAAAACAATGAGCAAAACAAAGTAAACAAACAAAAAACCTTCCAAGTTACATGGCAGAATGTGGACTGCTGAAACCAAATGTCCAGAAGCAGTCTTTGCTTGGGCCATACCAGATACCTCAGTCTCCAGTTATTATTTTACTACCCAAGTTCCAGTCTTTGTCTTTTTTTTGGTCCTTGAACTAGGACATTAGAAGGACAGTATCTAACAGTTCCTTTGCCCATTCAATTAAAGACAGAGGAATTAGACAAAGGAATTAGAGACCAAAACACCAACTCATTACTAATAGGTGTTTGGAAAATACGACTTAGTTGTATGAGAACCGTGATCTTTTTAATGCCGCATCCCAAAAGTAGATAGGTTTATCAAGACAACCTTAGAAAGTATAGGCAATTCTTGAGGAGTGAAGCAGCCAGCTTCTGAGCAGACCACAGCATGTGCTTCCTAAAGTCTGGCTGGCATTTCTTAGGTTTTATCCCAAATTTATCAATCATCTTGTCACTTTCCTAAGAGTGTTCCAGTAACAGGAGTCCCTCAATATGAGAACAGGAAGCCAGAAAGGAGGGGGTTCCCTTTAACAAAGGAGGTAAGACATGAATCCAGATATCCTTTATACCAACAAGGGTGAAGGACCTCTTAAAAACAAACTCAGCTGCTTTAGTTCCTTACTTCTAAGGAAGAAAGAAGGATTCACTTATGATTATTGTCATGAGGAAGACAGCTCTTACATTAGATCTTTTTAAAAACTCAAGAAACTTTGATGAAGTAGCCAGTTATTTTAAAAAAAATGTATTAATAAGAACAAATGATATAAGGGGAAATATGAGAGTGGGGAAAATCATTGACCAGGACCTTAAAATAAGTAGGAATAAATATAAACATTAGACCTTAGAGGACAGGAGACACAGCTCAAAGCAGGGAAATTGTAGAGGCATCCTTGGCATAAATATTGCAAGAGAGTAAGATAGAAAAGCTGATGGTGATGTGAATCTTCTCAATTCTGTCATCACAATTTAAGCTCCACTGCCTTACTCCACCCTTGGTTAGCTCATCTCATCCTGATTATCAAGTTAATCCTAGTTGTTATTCAGTTCAGTTCAGTCGCTCAGTCATGTCTGACTCTTTGCGACCTCATGAACCGCAGCACGCCAGGCCTCCCTGTCCATCACCAACTCAAACCCATATCCATTGAGTCAGTGATGCCATACAGCCATCTCATCCTCTGTTATCCCCTTTTCCTCCTGCCCTCAATCTTTCCCAGCATCAGGGTCTTTTCAAATGAGTCAGCTCTTCCCATCAGGTGGCCAAAGTATTAGAGTTTCAGCTTCAATGTCAGTCCTTCCAATGAATACCCAGGACTAATCTCCTTTAGGATGGACTGGTTGGATCTCCTTGCAGTCCAAGGGACTCTCAAGAATCTTCTCCAACATCACAGTTCAAAAGCATCAATTCTTTGGCGCTCAGCTTTTTTTATAGTCCAACTCTCACATCCATACATGACCACTGGAAAAACCATAGCCTTGACTAGATGGACCTTTGTTGACAAAGTAATGTCTCTGCTTTTCAATATGCTATCTAGGTTGGTCATAACTTTCCTTCCAAGGAGTAAGCGTCTTTTAATTTCATGGCTGCAATCACCATCTGCAGTGATTTTGGAGTCCAGAAAAATAAAGTCAGCCACTGTTTCCACTGTTTGCCATGAAGTGATGGGACCGGATGCCATGATCTTAGTTTTATGAATGTTGAGCTTTAAGCCAACTTTTTAACTCTCCTCTTTCACTTTCATCAAGAGGCTCTTTATTTCCTCTTCAATTTCTGCCATAAAGGTGGTGTCATCTGCATATCTGAGGTTATTGATATTTCTCCGGGCAATCTTGATTCCAGCTTGTGCTTCTTCCAGCCCAGCGTTTCTCATGATGTACTCTGCATAGAAGTTAAATAAGCAGGGTGACAATATACAGCCTGACGTACTCCTTTTCCTATTTGGAACCAGTCTGTTGTTCCATGTCCAGTTCTAACTGTTGCTTCCTGACCTGCGTATAGGTTCTCAAGAGGCAGGTCAGGTGGTCTGGTATCACTTACAAAATTTTTTCTAAGGCTCTTAAAATGCACAAGTGGTCACAACTGGATCTTAGTACTTCTAATCCAACATACTTTTCTGGTTCATCTTCTAATTAAGAGTCATATCTTGGCAAGTTGTGGTCTCAAAGGAGTGAATTCTGGACACTGTCTTAGGCACAAAGCAGGTGGTGATCTGCTGGGTCATCCAGCCTTCTTGTGGGAGTGGTCTCAAAGGAGTGAATTCTGGACACTGTCTTAGGCACAAGGCAGGTGGTGATCTGCTGGATCATCCAGCCTTCTTGTGGGACCGTACGGCAGGTAGTGATGACATAAGGAGCGACCTGAAGAAGGTAGTTTCTTTGAGCAGCACTACAAGTTTAAAATCAGGTAAAGATCTCTCCTCCTGCCTGGGCATAGAGAAAAAATGACTTGATGGGCTTGCATTCATGGAAACACATCCATCTCTGTCTTCCCCACACATCTTCGAAGGGAAGCACAACTTATTTTTAATGTAGCCATGTTATGCCTTGTAAACATAATTAGGAGACACATCATCATGATGTGACTCCTCAATGTTGTGAAAATCTTTTAGACAACGCACGTTCAAATATAGTAGATTTTTAGCCCTCCTTACAATCTTTACTTAGCTAGTTGTCAGGAAAATAAAGAAATCTAGACTTATATATTATTCAAATTTAATACATTAAAAATTCATCTCAAGTGAGAGTAGGGAGGTGAGCACAGTAGAATGCTAATAATCTTCAAAGGTGATAACTTTAGATAATGACTCTCATTGTCAAGTCTCGCTTGGGTCTTGATCTCTACCGCCCTTTCACTTCCCATAACTAGAGATATCTGGCTGCACACTTCAGGTTATCACTTAAATCAAGCCTTTGTGATTTAAAATGGAGGCGGCCATGTGGGTAATCAGGTCTTGATTATTCCGGTTCTGATAACTGAGCTTTTGCCCCTCATTCTCAGCTTTTGGCTTACATGTAGGACCCAAACTTCCAAGGCGGGTCCTCTTTGCTCTTACTAGTTTGCCCCCTGAGAGCACTTCACAATACTTTTTAAGTCTTACCATGTGTCCTGTTTTATTTAGCTGTGCTGGGTCTTCTTCACTGCGGTGTGTGGGCTCTTCATTAGGTGTGCAGTTTTCTCCAGCTGAAGCACGTGGGCTTCTCTAGTTGTGGTATGTAGGCTTCGTTGCCCTGCAGTGTGTGGGATCTTAGTTCCCTGACCAGGGATCAAACATGCATCCTCTGTTTTGGAAGGCAGATTCTTAACCACTGGACCACCATAGAAGTCTCTCGTTGCTCCTATTTTAAACATGAGAGAGCCTCTTACCTCTTAGGGGCTGTTGTGAGGATGAAATAAGATGTAATTTACGTGAACCACCTAGACCACAGGTACTCTAATGCGCGGCAAGGCCCTGCTGTCCTGCCTTCTCTTTCTAGGCATTTACTGAAGGCCAAATGTTGTGCTTATCATCCCAACGATTGAAGTCATTTGATGACAAATCTGTTCAGCCATCTGCTATAGCATTTGGAAGCTCCAAATGTATAACCAGTACCGGGCACACACATCCCAGCCAAATGCCCTATGACCCTCCCAAAAGCTAGCGTGATGTTGGATTGTCCTTCTGAATGATAACAAGATTCCCCAGTAGAATTTAAGAGAATGCAAAAATTTCTGATATTAGTCACAAAAATATATGCTCTATAAACCTCAGTTTCCTACAATTTTATCTCTTTTTTTTTTTTTTTTATTTTTTTTTATTCTTCCAATTTTATTTTATTTTTAAACTTTACATAATTGTATTAGTTTTGCCAAATATCAAAATGAATCCGCCACAGGTATACATGTGTTCCCCATCCCGAACCCTCCTCCCTCCTCCCTCCCCATACCATCCCTCTGGGCCGTCCCAGTGCACCAGCCCCAAGCATCCAGCATCATGCATCGAACCTGGACTGGCAACTCGTTTCCTACATGATATTTTACATGTTTCATTGCCATTCTCCCACATCTTCCCACCCTCTCCCTCTCCCACAGAGTCCATAAGACTGTTCTATACATCAGTGTCTCTTTTGCTGTCTCGTACACCGGGTTATTGTTACCATCTTTCTAAATTCCATATATATGCGTTAGTATACTGTATTTATGTTTTTCCTTCTGGCTTACTTCACTCTGTATAATAGGCTCCAGTTTCATCCACCTCATTAGAACTGATTCAAATGTATTCTTTTTAATGGCTGAGTAATACTCCATTGTGTATATGTACCACAGCTTTCTTATCCATTCATCTGCTGATGGACATCTAGGTTGCTTCCACATCTTGGCTATTATAAACAGTGCTGCGATGAACATTGGGGTACACGTGTCTCTTTCCCTTCTGGTTTCCTCAGTGTGTATGCCCAGCAGTGGGGTTGCTGGATCATAAGGCAGTTCTATTTCCAGTTTTTTAAGGAATCTCCACACTGTTCTCCATAGTGGCTGTACTAGTTTGCATTCCCACCAACAGTGTAAGAGGGTTCCCTTTTCTTCACACCCTCTCCAGCATTTATTATTTGTAGACTTTTGGATCGCAGCCATTCTGACTGGTGTGAAATGGTACCTCATAGTGGTTTTGATTTGCATTTCTCTGATAATGAGTGATGTTGAGCATCTTTTCATGTGTTTGTTAGCCATCTGTATGTCTTTTTTGGAGAAATGTCTATTTAGTTCTTTGGCCCATTTTTTGATTGGGTCGTTTATTTTTCTGGAGTTGAGCTGGAGGAGTTGCTTGTATATTTTTGAGATTAGTTGTTTGTCGGTTGCTTCATTTGCTATTATTTTCTCCCATTCTGAAGGCTGTCTTTTCACCTTGCTAATAGTTTCCTTTGATGTGCAGAAGCTTTTAAGGTTAATTAGGTCCCATTTGTTTATTTTTGCTTTTATTTCCAATATTCTGGGAGGTGGGTCATAGAGGATCCTGCTGTGATGTATGTCGGAGAGTGTTTTGCCTATGTTCTCCTCTAGGAGTTTTATAGTTTCTGGTCTTACGTTTAGATCTTTAATCCATTTTGAGTTTATTTTTGTGTATGGTGTTAGAAAGTGGTCCAGTTTCATTCTTTTACAAGTGGTTGACCAGATTTCCCAGCACCACTTGTTAAAGAGATTGTCTTTAATCCATTGTATATTCTTGCCTCCTTTGTCGAAGATAAGGTGTCCATATGTGCGTGGATTTATCTCTGGGCTTTCTATTTTATTCCATTGATCAATATTTCTGTCTTTGTGCCAGTACCATACTGTCTTGATAACTGTGGCTTTGTAGTAGAGCCTGAAGTCAGGTAAGTTGATTCCTCCAGTTCCATTCTTCTTTCTCAAGATCGCTTTGGCTATTCGAGGTTTTTTGTATTTCCATACAAATTGTGAAATTATTTGTTCTAGCTCTGTGAAGAATACTGTTGGTAGCTTGATAGGGATTGCGTTGAATCTATAAATTGCTTTGGGTAGTATACTCATTTTCACTATATTGATTCTTCCAATCCATGAACATGGTATATTTCTCCATCTATTAGTGTCCTCTTTGATTTCTTTCACCAGTGTTTTATAGTTTTCTATATATAGGTCTTTAGTTTCTTTAGGTAGATATATTCCTAAGTATTTTATTCTTTCCATTGCAATGGTGAATGGAATTGTTTCCTTAATTTCTCTTTCTGTTTTCTCATTATTAGTGTATAGGAATGCAAGGGATTTCTGTGTGTTGATTTTATATCCTGCAACTTTACTGTAGTCATTGATTATTTCTAGTAATTTTCTGGTGGACTCTTTAGGGTTTTCTATGTAGAGGATCATGTCATCTGCAAATAGTGAGAGTTTTACTTCTTCTTTTCCAATTTGGATTCCTTTTATTTCTTTTTCTGCTCTGATTGCTGTGGCCAAAACTTCCAAAACTATGTTGAATAGTAATGGTGAAAGTGGGCACCCTTGTCTTGTTCCTGACTTTAGAGGAAATGCTTTCAATTTTTCACCATTGAGGATAATGTTTGCAGTGGGTTTGTCATATATAGCTTTTATTATGTTGAGGTATGTTCCTTCTATTCCTGCTTTCTGGAGAGTTTTTATCATAAATGGATGTTGAATTTTGTCAAAGGCTTTCTCTGCATCTATTGAGATAATCATATGGTTTTTATTTTTCAATTTGTTAATGTGGTGTATTACATTGATTGATTTGCGGATATTGAAGAATCCTTGCATCCCTGGGATAAAGCCCACTTGATCATGGTGTATGATCTTTTTAATGTGTTGTTGGATTCTGATTGCTAGAATTTTGTTAAGGATTTTTGCATCTATGTTCATCAGTGATATTGGCCTGTAGTTTTCTTTTTTTGTGGGATCTTTGTCAGGTTTTGGTATGAGGGTGATGGTGGCCTCATAGAATGAGTTTGGAAGTTTACCTTCCTCTGCAATTTTCTGGAAGAGTTTGAGCAGGATAGGTGTTAGCTCTTCTCTAAATTTTTGGTAGAATTCAGCTGTGAAGCCATCTGGACCGGGGCTTTTGTTTGCTGGAAGATTTTTGATTACAGTTTCAATTTCCATGCTTGTGATGGGTCTGTTAAGATTTTCTATTTCTTCCTGGTCCAGTTTTGGAAAGTTGTACTTTTCTAAGAATTTGTCCATTTCTTCCACGTTGTCCATTTTATTGGCATATAATTGTTGATAGTAGTCTCTTATGATCCTTTGTATTTCTGTGTTGTCTGTTGTGATCTCTCCATTTTCGTTTCTAATTTTGTTGATTTGATTTTTCTCCCTTTGTTTCTTGATGAGTCTGGCTAATGGTTTGTCAATTTTATTTATCCTTTCAAAGAACCAGCTTTTGGTTTTGTTGATTTTTGCTATGGTCTCTTTTGTTTCTTTTGCATTTATTTCTGCTCTAATTTTTAAGATTTCTTTCCTTCTACTAACCCTGGGGTTCTTCATTTCTTCCTTTTCTAGTTGCTTTAGGTGTAGAGTTAGGTTATTTATTTGACTTTTTTCTTGTTTTTTGAGGTGTGCCTGTATTGCTATGAACTTTCCCCTTAGGACTGCTTTTACCGTGTCCCACAGGTTTTGGGTTGTTGTGTTTTCATTTTCATTCGTTTCTATGCAAATTTTGATTTCTTTTTTGATTTCTTCTGTGATTTGTTGGTTATTCAGCAGCGTGTTGTTCAGCCTCCATATGTTGGAATTTTTAATAGTTTTTCTCCTGTAATTGAGATCTAATCTTACTGCATTGTGGTCAGAAAAAATGCTTGGAATGATTTCTATTTTTTTGAATTTACCAAGGCTAGCTTTATGGCCCAGGATGTGATCTATCCTGGAGAAGGTACCATGTGCGCTTGAGAAAAAGGTGAAATTCATTGTTTTGGGATGAAATGACCTATAGATATCAATTAGGTCTAACTGGTCTATTGTATCGTTTAAAGTTTGTGTTTCCTTGTTAATTTTCTGTTTAGTTGATCTATCCATAGGTGTAAGTGGGGTATTAAAGTCTCCCACTATTATTGTGTTATTGTTAATTTCTCCTTTCATACTTGTTAGCATTTGTCTTACGTACTGTGGTGCTCCCGTGTTGGGTGCATATATGTTTATAATTGTTATATCTTCTTCTTGGATTGATCCTTTGATCATTATGTAGTGACCTTCTTTGTCTCTTTTCACCGCCTTTGTTTTAAAGTCTATTTTATCTGATATGAGTATTGCTACTCCTGCTTTCTTTTGGTCCCTATTTGCATGGAAAATCTTTTTCCAGCCCTTCACTTTCAGTCTGTATGTGTCCCCTGTTTTGAGGTGGGTCTCTTGTAGACAACATATGTAGGGGTCTTGTTTTTGTATCCATTCAGCCAGTCTTTGTCTTTTGGTTGGGGCATTCAACCCATTTACATTTAAGGTAATTACTGATAAGTATGTTCCCGTTGCCATTTACTTTATTGTTTTGGGTTCGAGTTTATACACCGTTTTTGTGTTTCCTGTCTAGAGAATATCCTTTAGTATTTGTTGGAGAGCTGGTTTGGTGGTGCAGAATTCTCTCAGCTTTTGCTTGTCTGAGAAGCTTTTGATTTCTCCTTCATACTTGAATGAGATCCTTGCTGGGTACAATAATCTGGGCTGTAGGTTATTTTCTTTCATCATTTTAAGTATGTCTTGCCATTCCCTCCTGGCTTGAAGGGTTTCTATTGAAAGATCAGCTGTTATCCTTATGGGAATTCCCTTGTGTGTTATTTGTTGTTTTTCCCTTGCTGCTTTTAATATTTGTTCTTTGTGTTTGATCTTTGTTAATTTGATTAATATGTGTCTTGGGGTGTTTCTCCTTGGGTTTATCCTGTTTGGTACTCTCTGGGTTTCTTGGACTTGGGTGATTATTTCCTTCCCCATTTTAGGGAAGTTTTCCACTATTATCTCCTCAAGTATTTTCTCATGGTCTTTCTTTTTGTCTTCTTCTTCTGGAACCCCTATGATTCGAATGTTGTAGCGTTTAATATTGTCCTGGAGGTCTCTGAGATTGTCCTCATTTCTTTTAATTCGTTTTTCTTTTATCCTCTCCATTTATTTCTACCATTCTATCTTCTAATTCACTAATCCTGTCTTCTGCCTCTGTTATTCTACTATTTGTTGCCTCCAGAGTGTTTTTAATTTCACTTATTGCATTATTCATTATATATTGACTCTTTTTTATTTCTTCTAGGTCCTTGTTAAACCTTTCTTGCATCTTCTCTATCCTTGTCTCCAGGCTATTTATCTGTGATTCCATTTTAGTTTCAAGGTTTTGGATCAATTTCACTATCATTATTCGGAATTCTTTATCAGGTAGATTCCCTATCTCTTCCTCTTTTGTTTGGTTTGGTGGGCATTTATCCTGTTCCTTTATCTGCTGAGTATTCCTCTGTCTCTTCATCTTGTTTAAATTGCTGAGTTTGGGGTGTCCTTTCTGTATTCTGGCAGTTTGTGGAGTTCTCTTTATTATGGCGTTTCCTCACTGTGTGTGGGTTTGTACAGGTGGCTTGTCAAGGTTTCCTGGTTAGGGAAGCTTGTGTTGGTGTTCTGGTGGGTGGAGCTGTATTTCTTCTCTCTGGAGTGCAATGAAATGTCCAGTAATGAGTTATGAGATGTCTATAGTTTTGGGGTGACTTTGGGCAGCCTGTATCTTGAAGCTCAGGACTGTGTTCCTTTGTTGCTGGAGAATTTGCTTGGTATGTCTTGCCCTGGAACTTATTGGCCCTTGTGTGGTGCTTGGTTTCAGTGTCAGTATGGAGGCATTTGATGAGCTCCTGTCAATGAATGTTCCTTGGAGTCAGGAGTTCCCTGGAGTCAGGGTTTGGACTTAAGTCTCCTGCTTCTGATTATCGGTCTTATTTTTACAGTAGTTTCAAAACTTCTCCTTCTATACAGCACCATTGATAAAACATCTACATTAAAGATGATAAGTTTCTCTACAGTGAGGGTCACTCAGAGAGGTTCACAGGGTTACATGGAGAAGAGAAGAGGGAGGAGGGAGTTAGAGGTGACCCAAATGAGATGAGGTGAATCAATAGTGGAGAGAGTGGGCTAGCCAGTAGTCACTTCCTTATGTGCACTCCACAACTGGACCACTCAGAGATGTTCACGGGGTTATACAGAGAAGAGAAGAAGGAGGAAGGTAACAGAGGTGGTCAGAAGGATAAAAGGGGGGAATGAAAAGGAGGGAGACAGATCCAGCCAGTAAACAGTTCCCTAAGTGTTCTCCACCGTCTGGAACACACAGAAATTCACAGAGTTGGGTAGAGTAGAGAGGGGTTAGGGAGGAGACACAGGCGACCTGGTGGAGAAAAAGGAGGGTCCAAAGGGAGAGAGAGCAGTCAAGCCAGTAATCTCACTCCCTAGTGAAAAATGGGTCCTGAAGATTGGGTCCTTAAAGGTACAAAATTGGTAGCAAATACATAAAAGCAAAAATTAAAAATCTAGAGTAGAGTTTGGAATTTCAAAAATACGATGTTAAAGAAAAGAAGAAGGAAAAGAAAGAGAGAAAGAACGAACAAACAAAAACAAACAAGGTCGCGAAAATTATAAAGTACAGGTACAAAATTGATAACTAATACCAGAGAGCGAAAATTAAAAATCTAGAGTATAGTTTGGAATTTTAAAAATACGATGTTAAAGAAAAGAAGAAGGAAAAGAAAGAGAGAAAATATGAACAAACAAAAACAAACAAGGTCACGAAAATTATAAAGAAAGTACAGGTACAAAATTGATAACTAATACCAGAAAGCAAAAATTAAAAATCTAGAGTAGAGTTTGGAATTTCAAAAATACGATGTTAAAGAAAAGAAGAAGGAAAAGAAAGAGAGAAAGAACGAACCAACAAAAACAAACAAGGTCGCGAAAATTATAAAGTACAGGTACAAAATTGATAACTAATACCAGAGAGCGAAAATTAAAAATCTAGAGTATAGTTTGGAATTTTAAAAATACGATGTTAAAGAAAAGAAGAAGGAAAAGAAAGAGAGAAAATATGAACAAACAAAAACAAACAAGGTCACGAAAATTATAAAGAAAGTACAGGTACAAAATTGATAACTAATACCAGAAAGCAAAAATTAAAAATCTAGAGTAGAGTTTGGAATTTCAAAAATACAATGTTAAAAAAAAAAAAAAGAAGAAGAAGAAGAAAAATAAAGAGAGAAAACAAACAAACAAATACGAACAATGTCACAAAAATTATAAAGAAAATACAGGTACAAAATTGATATCAAATACCAAAAAGCATAAATTGAAAATCTAGAGTAAAGTTTGGAATTTCAGATATACAATGTTATATAAAAGAAGAAGAGAAAGAAACAGAGAAGAAGAAGAAAAAAAAAAAAATCACAGAAATTATATAAAAAAAAAAACTATAGGTACAAAATTGATAACATATACCAAAAAGCGAAAATTAAAAATCTAGAGTAGAGTTTGGAATTTCAAAAATACAATGTTAAAGAAAAGAAGAAAAAAACAAAAACCAACAACAACAAAAAAAAAACAACAAGGTCAAAAAATTATAAAATATATATATATGAAGTTTGCTGAAGAAGAAAAAAATAGGGTCTTTTTTTTTTTTTTGCAAAGTAATAGGTTATAAAAGTGAAAATTAAAGGAACATTAGAGGACTTAAAAATTTTTTTTTTTTTAATTAAAAAAAAAAAAAGAAAGAATGATCGTAAAAATAATAAAAATATATCTAGGACTTTTTTTTTCTTTTTTTGGTGGGTGTTGTGGGTTCAGTTCATTTTTGGCTAGTTCCTTGGTCAGATTTATATTTCTCAAGATCTATAGGCCCCTTCCTATGTAGTCCGTAGTAACCACAGGGTTTTGATCTATTGCCTGTAGCTTCCAAGGCGTTTCCCTCTGTTATATCTTCTTCTGTTTGCTAGTCTCTTCAGTATCTGGTTTCCGCCCTGACTCAAAGGGCACGGTGGAGGACACCTTTTTTTTTTTTTTTTTTTTTTAGGCTTACTTGTTCAGTCGCGCTGTGGGGAGGGAGGGAGGGAGGGTGCAAACAAATAACACTGGCGTGGGCTCGCAGTGCCTCAGCCACCCTGGGTCTGCCCCCCCTCACGGCGCGTGTAGCCTTCCTGTCCACACTGCTCGGACTCTAGGTTGTTCCGCCGGGAACAATCCGAGGCTGGCCCTGGGCTGCATGCACCTCCCAGGTCCAAGCCGCTCAGGTTCAGGCACTCGGGTAGTCCTCAGAGGCGCAGACTCAGTTGGGCCTGCGTTTTGTGCTCTTCCCAGGTCCGAGCGCCAATTTGCTCTTCCCAGGCGAGCGCCAATGCTGCGACTTATCGCCTCCCCGCCACTCGGTTATCTGGATGTAAAACCGGCGCACCTTCTCAGGCAGATGTTGACCGTCCAGACCCCCAAGAAGTTTTAGTTAGCAAAGAAGCCTGCTTACAATTTTATAGATAATGTCTCTCTGGGGCTGCGATTGCCCCCTTCCGGCTCTGGCTGCCTGTCACCGGAGGGGGAAGATCTGCAGCCGGCTATCTCTGTTCAGTCCTTTGTTCCGTGCGCGGGCCTGGCGGTCTTAGGTTAGGGCCGGCTTTTCGCGTGGTAGGTATCCCACAGTCTGGTTTGCTAGCCCAAATTATTTCGCTCAGATAGCGCTCAGGGTATTCAGGCCAGATTCTTACTCTCAGCGATGCAGCCCACGCCGCGCCTCCCTGCCCAGCCCCGATTCGCTAATGGCGGATGCAGGCGTCTGCGCTGCTTCTCTGCTGGGGGAGTTACCGTAGGGCTCGCAATCTGCGAGTTTTAAATTGTTTATTTATTTTTTCTTCCTATTATGTTGCCCTCTGTGCTTCCAAAGCTCGGCACAGATTCGGCAGTGAGAAGGTTTCCTGATGTTTGGAAACTTCTCTCTTTTTAAGATTCCCTTCCCGGGACGGAACTCCGTCCCTCCCTCTTTTGTCTCTTTTTTTTTGTTTTTAATATTTTTTCCTACCTCCTTTCGAAGAGTTGGGTTGCTTTTCTGGGTGCCTGCTGTCCTCTGCCGGCATTCAGAAGTTGTTTTGTGGAATTTACTCGACGTTTAAATGCTCTTTTGATGAATTTGTGGGGGAGAAAGTGTTCTCCCCATCCTACTCCTCCGCCATCTTGGCTCCTCCCTCTACAATTTTATCTCTTGATCAACCACTATCAGATGCCTACTAACCTGCTCTTTTTTCCCTGATTTTCCTTACCTGGATATTTTGTACTATTTTAGTCAATTGGGTACACATCCAGTAGCTAATTATAGAAACTCTGGCACCCACTAACTGGCTAAATGACCTTAAGCAACTTACTTATTCTCTCTGAATCTCAGGCAGTTCATCTGAAAATCCAATAATAATCTCAAAGAATGATTGAAGATAAACTGAGGGGATATATCTAAGCAGCAGTTCTCAAACAGTTTTGACTCAAAGCTCCTTTCATTCTTAAAAATTATTGACGATCTCAAAAAACTTATTTACATGAGTTCTGTTTATACTTACTCTTAAAACTGAGAAGTATTTTTTAAAGCACTTATTTGTTAATTTATTTACATAAAGCAATAATAAACCCATGACATGTTAACATAAATGAAATTAAAATAACCATGTACTTTTTTATTTTTTAAAATTTTATTTTATTTTTTAACTTTACAATATTGTATTGGTTTTGCCATATATCAACATGAATCCACCACAGGTATACATGTGTTCCCCATCCTGAACCCTCCTCCTTCCTCCCTCCCTGTACCATCCCTCTGGGTCGTCCCAGTGCACCAGCTCCAAGCCAGAACTTTAGTGAGTGGCATTATTTTATATTTTGTCAATCTCTTTAATGTCTTGAAGAAAGCTGGATTCTTGTATATTCCTCTGCATTTGATCTTTTGAAATATATTGTTTTGGTTGACATACATGAAAAGAATGTGGCTTCATATAGATATGTTGCTAGAAAAGAGAAAATTGCTCTTATAGCCTTTTTAGGTAATCATGGATATGCTCTATTATAGATATTCTACGCAAACTCAACAAATGATGGTTTATAAGAAGGTTAGTTGCATTCTGGAATCTTAAACTGTATCAAAAAACATTCATACTTTGTAATATTCAAATCCATTGATCTGGCTTGTGCTTTGAATGGATCCTTCATTTAAGTACGGTTTAATGCATTGTGCATGGGTCAGTTGGAAAATATTGGTTTACTGAGTTGTGCAGGTCATCCAAATGTTGACATATTTTGTCATAGGATATTAAAAAAAAAAGATCACATTTGTTAAGCTCACTATCCATTGGATCAACAATGTCTTTAAGTATTGGAAAACTGTCAAGCTTGTGGTGGTAAATACAAGTCTTCAACATTCTAATTTTCACTTGAAAGTTCAAATTTTATCAGTGGCTACAAATATTGTTAGCTGTTTTTCTTGAGGTGACAGGTTTACTATGTTCATTTTCAAGAAAGTGTCTGCCAAATACTGAAGTCTGAAAAACATCATTTTGTGTTTTAGCTGCTCATTCAAGTACAAATGGTATCCCATGAAAGAAGTGGCAAGTGCAGCTTGCAGCTCAAATGATGAGACGAGTCCCTTTCCTCGAGACAACCATAGCATGCACTTCAGTATGTAGCAGATGAACTCTGTGTGCACTTTCCATTTAATCATATACTATATTAAAAAACGGGCACTCAGGGGTAAAACTTAGCAAAATTAATTCCTACTGCTTCATTAAAAACAATCTTAAATGAAGCTGGCTTTTCGTTTTTAATTTTTTTTGTCTTTTAATTTTCAAAATTAAAGTCTTTGCTGTTCAGTTGCTCAGTCATATCCAACTCTTTGCAGTCCTGTGGACTGCAGCTCGCCAAGTTCCCTGTTCCTCACCATCTCCTGGAGTTTGCCCAAGTTCATGTCCATTAAAGTCTTTAATTTTTTCTTACAAGTGCATTGCTATGAAGAGTACAATTAGTATGATACATTTTAATTTTGGTGCCTTGATTCATACCAAGGTGCCATCAGTTTTTCCCTTGGTTATTCTTACATCACCAATACAAATGCCAGCATAATGAAGACAGACATATTACTTCTTAGCATTATTCTAAAAACAGTTTTGACTTTATAGAGTCCTTGATAGGTCTTGAGGGTCCCAGGGGTTCTTAAACCATATTTTGAGTAGCATTAGATATTACCTGACCTAGGACAGAGTAGGCCCTGAGAATTAATTGACATCAATTCCATTACTAGAATGTAAATATTTTATCATGTATGTGTATGTAGCTCATCTTTCAACCTATGGTGTGGAGGGTTGAGTTCATGGTACGTTATCATCCTGGGTCTGTGGGAAAGGCCCTCTCTCCAAGTTTCTACCTGTTAATAATTTGAATCTCTTCCCTTCATTACCCCAGACTGAGTACTAGCAGCTGCTTCCTGTGATAACTAAAGTGCTCCCTTTGTGCCTTTTTGGGTAAGCAAAACCTGGTGTAGAAATAAGCAAAGGTCACCTGGATGAGAACAAATACAGGCTGTTTACTCTGTTTACTCAAGGTCATCCACCGTCACCTGCATTTGGCAGAGTCCTGAAGGCGGGAATGTGAGTGGGGAAGCTGGATAGTGAGAAAACAAAGGAAGGGCTTTGGGCATGCCCTGATGGGAGGTTTCTGTATGAAAAAGCTGGAGGTGGGCTTGTTAGAAGTGGGCCTTCTTGTGTGGCTGATTTCAAGGGCATATTTGGCTTTCTCTGATTGGTTGTGAGTTGGAAGCGGGGGCAAAAATATGGAAGCTGGTTGTCACCAACCAACTCCTGACCAAACTTGGGTTGATCGCTGTAGTAGTTGTGGGGTCGGAGTTCCATTGTCACATATGGTCTAACCATTGCCTGTTTGTGTATCCAGTCTCTCACTGGTTAACAGTTCTTTTTATTTATTTAAAAATATTTTTAATAAATGTTAACCACTTACAATCATTTATTAATTTACTGTTTTGGGTTGTGCTGGGTCTTCACTGCTGTGCAGGGGCTTTTCTCTCGTTGTGGCGAGTGGGGGCTACTCTCTGGTGGCGGTTCGCTGGCCTCTTGGTGGGGTGGCTTCTCCTGTTGCAGTGCACAGGCTCTGGGAACTCAGGCTTTCGTAGTCGTGGCTGAAGTGTCTAGAGTGTGGGAGCAGTAGTTGCGATGCCTTGGCTTAGTTGTTCTGCAGCATGTGGGATCTTCCCAGTCTGGGACCGAACTGGTGTCCTCTGCATTGCAAGACAGATTCTTAACCACTGGACCTCCAGGGAACCCCAACAGTTCTTTATATTAAGTTCTCTCTGTTAAAATAACTGGTACGTTCACTGTTGCCTAGGGGGACGCTGATGAAATCACTAAGCTATGTGCCCATTTTTTTTCTTTAAAGTCACTCAGTCATATTTGACTCTTTGTGACCCCAAGGACTGTAGCCTGCCAGGCTCCTCTGTCCATGGAATTCTCCAGGCCACTGGAGTGGGTAGCCGTTCCCTTCTCCAGGGGATCTTCCCAACCCAGCGATCGAACCCAGGTCTCCCGCATTGCAGGCAGATTCTTTACCAGCTGAGCCACCACAGAAGCCCAAGAATACTCGAATGGATAACCTATCCCTTCTCCAGGGCATCTTCCCAAGCCAGGAATTGAATCGGGGTGTCCTGCATTGCAGGCAGATTCTTTACCAACTGAGCTACCAGGGGAGCCCCAAGCTGTGTTCCCACAGTTAATGGTTAATATAGTTAACCTTAAGAAGTTAATGGTTGATATAGTTAACCTTTAAAATTTCATGGCTAATATAGTTAACCTTAAATAGTTTCTTATAATAAGAAATAATTGAGTAAACTATTGGCCGGGTATTTAAATGATCAAAAGCCACTGTAAAGTTCTCCATAAAGATGAAATACTTAGAAAGGATGGAAGACGGTCCAGTGGTAGGATGATACAGAAGAACAAAATTTCCTACCCACAAATGTGTTTATTTGTCTTGAGGATTGATTTAGGCTGATTATTTTTTAAGAAACACAGGCATCAGGAAGTTTTTCTTGTTACTTCCCTCTTTACTGCCTAAAAGAATTTAGGGAAAGGGCTTGCTCTGGGACTAGAGCTATCACCAGAGATAACAAAGTATATGGTCTAGGTAGGGTCAGGGAGACTTGGCAGGGCCTAGGGATCAGAGTCAGTTCTGTGTCCATTGCCTCTGCATGACCCAGTAAACATTTACTTACCAAGTATTTGCTTTTCCGACTTGAAATAAATTGCCTTCTTCACCTTTGAAGTCCCAAACCACTCCCCCTACCCAGTATCCTCTCTGTCTTTAATGGTAGATGGCATTTAAGGTGAGAGCATCAGCTGTTTTGCCAAGTTACTCAGTTTTCCTGGGTCTCTTGTGTGCATCCATGCTATTGAATTTGTTGGTTTTTCTCCTGTTAATCTGTCTCATGCTAATTTAATTCTCCAACCTGCCAGAAGAACCTAGAGGGTAGAGAACAATTTCTTCATCCCTGACAGTGACCAACTCAGACTTGCTTTGGTGGCTCAGATGGTTAAAAAAAAAAAAGTCGCCTGCAATGCAGGAGACCTGGGTTTGATCCCTGGGTTGGGAAGATTCCCTGGAGGAGGGCATGGCAACCCACTCCAGTATTCTTGCCTGGAGAATCCCTAGGACAGAGGAACCTGGTGGACTACAGTCCATGGGGTCACAAAGAGTCAGATACAACTGAGCGACCAACCACACAGCACAGAGTGTGTCTGGGATGCGTGATTTTCAGTGCTAAAATTGGGACAATCCAGGAAAACTGTGATAACTGGTTGTCCTATGACAGTGCCCAAAGTTGTACTTCATTAACAATCATTTGTCTTTTTCCTTCCTACACAAATAATACCATGTGCTCCAATCAATACAAACAGCATTCTGTTTCACTGAGTGGGGAAAATCAAACACATGTTAAAAATTAACAAACAGAAACCCCAATTAAATAAAAAACCAGAAGGGGGAGCTCTTACACCCTCTGACTGTAGCAGAGCACAAGAGAAAAAACAGACTCCTCTTTTTTTTCCTGGCAAGGGCTCTGCCAATGAGAAGCTGAGAACTCTTTGTTTACTAAGCCCTCCCAGCCTCCTTTCCCCTCTGGAAAAGAATTCTCTTCCCTTGTGATGAGGGGACCTACACATGGCTGTCATGGTTGCAGACCCCAAATTGCAGTTCTCTGCTGATTCCAAATAAGCCTATGTTTGCTGGAGAAATATTTGGTGGTCTGTTTGTTTCAGGTCAACACTTCCAACCTGGTTGTGTGAGAGATGGGAATAGTTTCGTAGCCATCCTCCATTGAGAGTGTGCCCTTTTTTTCTGGGTAAACAATGATCTGAGTTTTGAGGAGACAAATCATTTCCTTAATCCAATCAATCCTTACAGGTGTTATTTAAACAGTCTGTGTCTGTTCCACACTTAATCATATTAAATATGATTCAATTTACCAAAATAATTGAAAAAAAAAAAGCAGCTTTCAGAAGTGTAGTACTATTTTTAGAAGTGGGAAATGCTCCCCACTCCTACTCCTGTGCATAATGCTGCCTGAGGATGATTACAAACATTCACAGGTGATATTGAAATTAGGCAAAAATGTGTATTTGTTCCAAAACAACTGAACAAAGGAAATGGAGATAAACGCAAAGTATTTCATCATCTGAAGACATTTTCTCTAGCTTCTTAACAGAGGCAATTTAATTCCAAAAGATTGCAGGTATTGATTGAAGTGCTGGCCTCTAGATACTTAACAGATGAATGAAACCCATGAAAAGGGCGCTTAATGTTCCCATTTCCCAATTTGAGACAACAAGTACTAATAAAGGGTGAGAGTTAATTTTAGAAAATTATACTTGTCCCCAAAAGATTGCATTTATTGAAAATGTTTTATAAAATAGGGTTGTAGGTTATTAGTCTAAAACAATACATCTCTTTTAATTCCGCTTAAAAGAGAATGAGGTCAGAGCAGCTTCCAGGGAGAATGCCTCCAGATACTGCTGTGGAGAGAGAGGTCAGCCTCAACTGCCTGAAGCAGAACTGGGTCCTGCTGCTGCTGCTAAGTCACTTCAGTCGTGTCCGACTCTGTGTGACCCCATAGACATCAGCCCACCAGGCTCTCCCACCCCTGGGATTCTCCAGGCAAGAACACTGGAGTGGGTTGCCATTTCCTTCTCCAATGCATGAAAGTGAAAAAGTGAAAGTGAAGTCACTCAGTCGTGTCTGACTCTTAGCGACCCCATGGACTGCAGCCCATCAGGCTCCTCCATCCATGGGATTTTCCAGGCAAGAGTACTGGAGTGGGGTGCCATTGCCTTCTCCAACTGGGTCCTGAGAGAGTGTCTAAGCTAGGGAAAGGCTTTTGTAGAGTTGTAGAAGTGTGTAAATATCTGCTTCCCAATTTTAGGTCTTCTATTCACTTCTGTTCTGTTCTCTCCACATTTCCAGTTTACAGTGTTTTCAGCTGCTCCAGATTTTTGTATACCTATGGACTACCAAGGGCTTCCCTGGCGGTTCAGGTGGTAAAGAAGCTGCCTGCAGTGCAGGAGACCCAGGTTCAATCCCTGGGTTGGGAAGATCCCCTTGGAGAAGGGAATGGGAACGCACTCCAGTATTCTTGCCTGGAGAATTCCACGGACAAAGAAGCCTGACAGGCTACTACTGGTCCTAGAGTTGAGAGGAGTCAGACACGCCTGAGTGACTCCTGAGAAACACACACACACACAGCCTACCAAAATGGTACCTCTAGGCGAGCCTGCCTTAAGCAACGGGAGCCATGATCTCTCCAGGGAGTTTATATCTGACATTTATCCATTAAAAGAAAAGAAATACCTGCAGATCACATGCAGTCTCTTAAAAGGAGTATCAGTTTCTGACATAGAACATATAAAACCAATAAGTCATCTTGCAGTGTGTTAAGTGACTAAGGAGATGAGTTAGGAAAAGGCATTAACAGTGCTTTAGATGGTCAGGTTCTTTGGGCAGTGTGCTAGGTTTTATAAATGTTAGTGACTTTAATCTGTACAAAAATCCTATGATAATATCCATGATTGAAAGTGTGAGCAGACTACTTAAAGAGGATACTTGGTCCAAGGTTGTTCAGATTGCTGTAAATGGGCTTAGTCTATTTGCTCCGTCTTAACTATTTGGTTCTTTTTTTTTTTTGATAAATCATGGTGCTGCTGTTAAGTCGCTTCAGTCATGTCCGACTCTGTGCGAACCCATAGACGACAGCCCACCAGGCTCCTCCGTCCCTGGGATTCTCCAGGCAAGAACACTGGAGTGGGTTGCCATTTCCTTCTCCAGTGATAAATCATGATAGCCACTGTCAAAGCAAAAAATTTGGTGGGATAATGCTAAACGGTGAGGAAGATTTTATTCAAGATTGTGACTGCAGTTGTAGAAGACAACAATTGTATCTGAGCTCAACTCTGCTGTAACAAAGAGCAGAGTTAGGAGGATCTTAGGTCATCTTTGTTTGCTAATTGGCTTTATTCAAAGGAAAAATAAACTTTTTTGTATGTTTATGGCAGGAGATAATTTCACAACCTGGAGTAAGATGCCCTCCAGAGTTAGGCTCCTATCCTCCCATGGAAACTGGGAGACAGGGTCTTTATCTACCTCAGTGATTGCATTTCAGAAGGATGGCTCTCAGGTCTCTGAGAAGGATATTCCTGGGTTGTAAGACTAGCAAGAAGCTTTTGAAAAAATTTACATTTACAGTTACAAATTTTTTGAGGTAAATGCTCTAAGAAATAGGTCAGGCGTCTGGAAGCAGGAAGGAGCATGTCTGAAATTTAGTCAGGCTGAGGGAAATGCTGAGGCGCTGGGCCTTGGCCAGTCCTCCCTTTTGTTCCAGAGAAGCCAGGCATCCATCAAAAAGCTGAAAAAAATGAGTCCCATGTAGTTTGCTCAGCACATTTCTGTGATTGAAGGACTAGTTGAAACATCTGCTGAGTCTTGGCAGTAGAGAATATTTGCTGGATGGTGTAAGCAACCCATTCCAGTATTCTTGCCTGGGGAATCCCATGGACAGAGGTACCTGATGGATTACAGTCCACGCAGTTGCAAAGAGTCAGATGTGAATGAGTGACTAACACTTTCACTTTAGACATTAGAGATGTTTTGGTGAGATTGTTCATATTCATGATTATTTTCCAGAGCAGAGCATGGAAGATGTGGGAGTTGCACTGAACTTCCTAAGAGCCCACAAAGCAGCAGCTTCAGGCATGAAGGTTATCCATGCATGATCTGCTGAATGATGAGACCTCAAAGTTTGTACGACCCAGCTTCAGCTCACAGGGCTTCTTCATAGCCTGGGGGAAAGGCGATCTACAAGGCAATCTAAGGTCCCGGAAGGATTTGGGGGTGGCGGTGGCAGTGTCAAGTTTTAGTTTTCAGTGACTCCAAGTCAGAAGGGTGGGAGAAGAATTAAAAATGTAAGTTTGGAGGGTTGAAGTTAGATGCTGAAGGAAACTGCAAAAATTTAAAATTTGGTAGGAACTGGAGAAGGCAATGGCACCCCACTCCAGTACTCTTGCCTGGAAAATCCCATGGACGGAGGAGCCTGGTAGGCTGCAGTCCATGGGGTCAGTAGGAGTTGGACACGACTGAGCGACTTAACTTTCACTTTTCACTTTCATGCATTGGAGAAAGAAATGGCAACCCACTCCAGTGTTCTTGCCTGGAGAATCCCAGGGACGGGGGAGTCTGGTGGGCTGCCGTCTCTGGGGTCGCACAGTGTCAGACATGACTGAAGCGACTTAGAAGCAGCAGCAGCAGGAACTGACAATTTGTGCAAGATGACAGGATCTAGTATAATTTACAGATAGGTATCAATACCATGCAGTTTACAAAAAGGTAAAAAGAAAATAGCTTGAAGACAATGAATAGGACCAGGATCTGACAATGCACAAGGCTGTGATGTAGTTTTCTACTGAAACAAAAAATTTCTGTCCACAGTCACCTCACTTCTGATCAGTGATAATCAAAGCAACAGTATTTTCCATCATAAAAGAAATCTGGCCTCATTAGGTTTGACCTGATTATTTACAGAGGTACAGCAAGAATGGCAATTAACCACATATACCTATTAAATTTTGCTTTGATGAAAGCTTTTATAGGGAATTTCAGATTGGAACTTTAAAAGCCTCTTGAGCGCAGGAAGCTGAACTTGTCACCAGATTTTATGTGCAGTACTTATAGATTTGGATGAATTCCTCTCTTTTGGGGATCCCCAATATCTCCTATTTTCTTGGCTTGCCAGGAGTCTTTTCTTACTCATCTCTAAGGCTGGGAACATATAACCTGGGTTCCAGGCTAGTTTTCCCAAGAGGATTTTGGAATTGGTTCCATAAAGTTGATCTTAAAATTCCTTAAAATTATCTAGTCATATCTGATTTTATGCAAATCATTCTCAAATGTGACAGTATAGTCAAAGCCTCGGTTATTTAATTAATATTTCTAATTATGTTCTGTTAAAAGGAGGACAGATTTTTGGTGAACATAAGCAGATAATTATATTGCTATGAAAATAAGAATACTCAAAAATTTCTGAATTCTAGGGAAATCAGGCAGGGAGAAAAGATAAATGTTTCATTTTTGTTTGTAAAAGATTATTTAATAAATTTTTATGAATTATAGCTTAGGAGAAAACAGAAAGGGGTTCTTTATCTCAAGGAAAGATATTAAAGTACCAATAATGTTCCAAACAAGACGCATAATCTTCCTTTATCAGTTCATACAGTCCTGTGGACTAATTCTTGTCCTGCTTGATCTGGAGTTAGCAATCTCATGAACCCAGCAGTTTCTCTACCAGAGTTCTGGAAATCCTGACGCAGTTTGGTAGCATGGTGCACTCAGTGTTATTTGAGCAATGTCATCAGAATCCAACAGAGTTCTTCCCTGCATCTCTGAGACAGGGAAGGTCAGGTACAGGACAAAGGATTGTAAGAGCTTTCAGGGAAGCATCGTTTCTCTGTGAATGACAAGAGACTTAAAATGGCTGTGTATAAAGATATTATGAGAATTAATTGCAAAAATAACACAACTGACAAGGATATTCTGCTGTTTCTGAGACATACATTAAAGAAAATCTTGGAATTACAATTTGACAAAACCGTACTGTTGTTTGAGATCAGCCATAGCAGCACCAGGACTTATTATGGACATCAGGGACATTGACACATTTCTAGGAATTCGTGTAATTTTTGAAATACACACACACACACACACACACACACGTATATATTTACCCATTTACCTATACAAACACAACCTAGGGAAGATTAGGTATCTTTTCTTATTTGACAGTGATTCCTAAGCAGTTTAACATATTAAAAAATCCTAGTCTTTTTTTTTAAATCTTTTTTTTTTTTAGCAAGGTAAAAGATCCTTTGTGACCTTTTCTGGGGCCCTCTGGGAAATCTCACATACAATTTTAGATGTAAAAGATATAATTTAGGATTAGCTTTGGGAAAGGCAAAATATCAAATGTTGTTAGAAGGTTTGAACACCTGGTTAAACTGAATCATGAGTCATTCAGAAACCATGCTTGGCTGCCTATTTAATTGAAATGACAATAAAAGATTTCAAAAGTAAATATAGGAGGTAACATAATTGTAAAATAAAATTCTTAGCTTTATCAAAAGTGATAAAACTTGGTTCTTTTAAATAATCAAGGACATGATATAGTCAACATAAAGCAGAGAGATTATTCTAGACAGAGTCTTTACTTCCTAGGTGGATGAGTCAGAAGGTAAAGAAAACCTTTTATAGCCTCTTAAGAGCAAACTGTGAGACAGAGTGAAAGACAGGGAAGCCTGGTGTGCGACAGTTCATGGAACTGCAAAGAGTCGGACATGACTTCGTGACTGAACAACAAAGAGCAAACCAATAACCCAAGAAACTTTTGTAATTTTATCAGAGAGGAAACCAAACTAGTTTTTCAACAGTTTACTGTTGATTAGTTCATATATAGTTGTTGTTGTTTAGTCACTCAGTCGTATTAAACTCTTTGCTGCCCCATGGACTGCAGTATGCCAGGCTTCCCTGTCCTTCACCATCTCATGGAGCTTGCTCAAACGCATGTCCACTTAGTCAGTGATGCCATCCAACCGTCTCATCCTCTGTCGTCCCCTTCTCTTCCGGCCTTCAATCTTTCCCAGCATCAGAGTCTTTTCCAATGTGTCAGTTCTTCACATCAAGTTACCAAAGCATTGGAGCTTCAGCTTCAGCATCAGTCCTTCCAATGATATTCAGGACTGATTTCCTTTAGGATGGACTGGTTGGATCTCCTTGCAGTCCAAGGGACTCTCAAGAGTCTTCTCCAACACCACAGTTTAAAAGCATCAGTTCTTTGGTGCTCAGCTTTCTTTATGGTCCAGCTCTTACATCCATACATGACTACTGGAAAAACCATAGCTTTGACTAGACAGACCTTTGTTGATAAAGTAATGTCTCTGCTTTTTAATATGCTGTCTAGGTTTGTCATACCTTTTCTTCCAAGGAGGAAATGTCTTTTAATTTCATGGCTGCAGTCATGAAATTTAATTTCCATCTGCAGTGATTTTTGAGCCCAAGAAAATAAAATCTGCTACTGTTTCCATTGTTTCCCCATCTATTTGCCATGAAGTGATGGGACCAGATGACATGATCTTAGTTTTCCGAATGTTAAGTTGTAAGTCAACCTTTTCACTTTCATTAAGAGGCTCTTTAGTTCCTCTTCACTTTCTGCCATAAAGGTGGTGTCATCTGCGTATCTGAGGTTATTGATATTTCTGATGGCAATCTTGATTCCAGCTTGTGCTTCATTCAGCCCAGCATTTCGCGTGATGTACTCTGCATAGAAGTTAAATAAGCAGGGTGACAATATACATCCTTGATGTACTCCTTTCACAATTTGGAACACATCCATTGTTCTGTGTCCAGTTCTAAATGTTGCTTCTTGACCTACAGATTTCTCGGGAGGCAGGTGAGGTAGTCTGGTATTCCCATCTCTTAAAGAATTTTCCACAATTTGTTGTGATCCACACAGTCAAAGGCTTTAGCATAGAGAATGAAAAAGAAGTAGATGTTTTTCTGAAATTCTTTTGCTTTCTCTGTGATCCACAGATGTTGGCAATTTGATCTCTGGTTCTTCTACCTTTTCTAGATCCAGCTTGAACATCTGGAAGTTCTTGGTTCACATACTGTTGAAGTCTAGCTTGGAGAATTTTGAGCATTACTTTGCTAGTGTGTGAGATGAGTGCAGTTGTGCGGTAGTTTGAACGTTCTTTGGCGTTGCCTTTCTTTGGTATTGGAATGAAAACCGACCATTTCCAGTCTTGTGGCCACTGCTGAGTTTTCCAAATTTGCTGGCATATTGAGTGCAACACTTTAATAGCATCATCTTTTAGGATTTGAAATAGCTCACCTGGGATTCCATCACCTCCACTAGCTTTGTTCATAGCGATGCTTCCTAAGGCCCACTTGACCTTGCATTCCAGGATATCTGGCTCTAGGTGAGTGATGACACCATCATGGTTATCTGGATCATTGAGATCATTTTTGTATAATTCTTCTGTGTTTTCTTGCCACCTGTTCTTACTATCTCTTGCTTCTGTTAGGTCCATACCATTTCTGTCCTTTATTGAGCCCATCTTTGCATGAAATGTTCCCTTGGTATCTCTAATTTTCTTGAAGAGATCTCTAGTCTTTACCATTCTATTTTTTTCCTCTATTTCTTTGCACTAATCACTGAGGAAGACTTTCTTATCTCTCCTTGCTATTGTTTGGAATTCTGCATTAAGATGGGTATATCTTTCCTTTTCTCCTTTGCCTTTCACTTCTCTTCTTTTCTCAGCTATTTTTAAGGTAAACAGTATGAAAGGCAAGTTCCTTTGTAGAAACTTGTAAATTTTTAGCCAGATTTGACCACTAGAAATTGAATTTTTTTTTCTGCATTTCATGTGCATTCTGGCTGTTCCCACATTTTCCTCTTTCTTGTTCTGGAACAACTGTTCCATCCTACACACTTTGCATACTTTTAACACAATGTTGTTTCCATTTGCCCTATTGTTTCTAATAGTTTATACACATTGATGATAAATTTTAAGTACTAACTTTTCTAGAGAACTAAGGAATAGATAATTATGAATTATATATCATATGCCAGCATTTTATAACAGACTGGCAAAAGTTACGAGTATACCATCCCATAGTTTTTACCAGATTTGCTTCCTTATAGCTTCTCAAATATCTACCTTTCTGTACCATATAAAATAAGAAGCTAAAGCACATGAAATTTAATTATGCTTAGCAATTAATGTTTCAGTATTTAATCTTACTTAGAAATGATCTAGACATTTAGTGAATAGCTATTAGTTAATTTAGCATAAGTCTAAGATGGTGAGTCACCAAAAGGATGTTGGAAACTATTTTTAAATAGACATTATAAAACGTAATTATTGTTGAAATAAACCAATTATATAAGATACATGCTTCTGGAAGGACTGATGCTGAAGCTGAAACTCCAATATTTTGGCCATCTGATGTGAAGAACTGACTCCTTGGAAAATACCCTGATGCTGGGAAACATTGAAGGCAGGAGGAGAAGGGGACGACAGAGAATGAGATGGTTGAATGACATCACGGACTCAATGGACATGAGTTTGAGTAAGCTCCAGGAGTTGGTGATGGACAGAGAAGCCTGGTTTGCTGCAGTCCATGGGATTGCAAAGAGTCGGACAAGGCTGAGTGACTGGAGTGAACTGAACTGAGCATGCTTCTG
Source organism: Bos indicus (assembly GCF_029378745.1). Classification (NCBI taxonomy): domain Eukaryota; kingdom Metazoa; phylum Chordata; class Mammalia; order Artiodactyla; family Bovidae; genus Bos; species Bos indicus. The sequence continues at coordinate 11,704,459 of NC_091767.1, forward strand.
GTTAGTCTACCTGCATGTTCCCCATGCCAACAGCCTCTAATCAAAGCATTCCCATTTCTCCCCTATGAAGGTTTCTTTCTCCTCTGTCTGCCTTTGATTCTCTGCCACATGTGAGTGATGGTGACTGGATCCCTTCTTATATAAAGCTATGAATAATACCTGTTACTTGCTCTCATTTGGGTGATTTTTACTTCCATACACCCATGAGACACCATTTATAGTATCTACTTTACTGTTTATGAGCTACTAATGTTATCAATGGAAACCTTTCTAACATCCATTAAGCCAGTTCACCCAGTTTCTAGTGTAGCAGGAAATAAAGATGACTGAGGTATTTGTTAGACAAGGCTCTGGTCCATGTGATTAGATTGGTTAGTTTTCTGTGATTGTGGTTTTGTCTGTCTGCCCTCTGATGGAGAAGGAAAAGAGGTTTATGGAAGCTTCCTGATGGGAGAGACTGACTGAGCGGGAAACTGGGTCTTGCTTTGATGGGCGGGGCCATACTCAGTAAATCTTTAATGCAATTAAAGAGTGCCAGAAAAACATCTATTTCTGCTTTATTGACTATGCAAAGCCTTTGACTGTATGGATCACAACAAACTGTGGAAAATTCTGAAAGTGATAGGAATACCAGACCACCTGACCTGTCTCTTGAGAAACCTGTATGTAGGTCAGGAAGCAACAGTTAGAACTGGACATGGAACAACAGACTGGTTCCAAATAGGAAACGGAGTACGGCAAGGCTGTATATTGTTACCCTAATTATTTAATTTATATGCAGAGTACATCATGAGAAATGCTGGGGTGGATGAAGCTCAAGCTGGAATCAAGATTGCCAGGAGAAATATCAATAACCTCAGATATGCAGATAACACCACCCTTATGGCAGAAAGTGAAGAAGAACTAAAGAGCCTCTTGATGAAAGGGAAAGAGGAGAGTGAAAAAGTTGGCTTGAACTCAACATTCAGAAAACGAAGATCATGTCATCCGGTTCCATCACTTCATGGCAAATAGATGGGGAAACAGTAGAAACAGTGTCAGACTTTATTTTTTTGGGCTCCAAAATCACTGCAGATGGTGATTGCAGTCATGAAATTAAAAGACACTTACTCCTTGGCAGGAAAGTTATGACCAGCCTAGACCACATATTGAATAGTAGAGACATTACTTTGCCAACAAAGGTCTGTCTCGTCAAAGCTTTGGTTTTTCCAGTAGTGATGTATGGATATGAGAGTTGGACTATAAAAAAAGCTGAGCTCTGAAAAATTGATGCTTTTGAACTGTGGTGTTGGAGAAGACTCTTGAGAGTCCCTTGGACTGCAAGGAGATGCAACCAGTCCATTCTAAAGGAGATCAGTCCTGGATATTCTTTGGAAGGAATGATGCTAAAGCTGAAACTCCAGTACTCCAAAGAATTGATGCTTTTGAACTGTGGTGTTGGAGAAGACCCTTGAGAGTCCCTTGGACTGCAAGGAGACCCAACCAGTCCATCCTAAAGGAGATCAGTCCTGAGTGTTCATTGGAAGGACTGATGCTGAAGCTGAAACTCCAATACTTTGGCCACCTGATGTGAAGAACTGACTCATTTGAAAAGACCCTGTTGCTGGGAAAGATTGAGGGAGGGAGAAGAACGGGACGTCAGAGAATGAGTTGGTTGGATGGCATCACTGACTCAGTGGACATGAGTTTGAGTAAACTCTGGGAGTTGGTGATGGACAGGGAGGCCTAGCGTGCTGTGGTCCATGGGGTTGCAAAGAGTCAGACACAACTGAACGACTGAACTGAACTGAAGTATTTGTTATAGTTATGTTTTAGAATGTGGCCTTTCTCATCGTTAAAAATCTACAAATAACAAATGCTAGAAAGGGTGTGAACAAAAGGGAACCTTCCTACGTTGTTGGAAGGAGTGTAAATTGGTGCAGTTACTGTGGGAGGCAGCATGGAATATCCTCAGAAAACTAAAAGTAGATTTGTCATATGATTGATAAACCCCTCTCCTGAGCATATACTTGGACAAAACTGTAATTTCAAAAGATACATGTATCCCTGTGTTTATAGCAGCACTATTCACAAGAGCAAAGTTGTGGAAATAATCTAAATGTCCACTGACAGATGAATGGATAAAGAAGATACGGAATATGTACACAATGCAATATTACTCAGTCGTAAAAAGATTGAAATAATGCCATTTGCAGTAACATGAATGGACCTAGAAATTATCATACTAAGGGAAGTAAGAAAGAGAAAGATAAATACTCTCTGGTATCACTGTAAGTGGAATCTGAAACATGACTTAAATTAACTTATCTATGAAGCAGAAACAGACGCTCACAGACACAGAAAATGGACTTGTGGTTGGCAAGGAGGGGTGGGGGAGGGATGGATTGGGAGTTTGGGGTTAGCAGATGCTAACTATTATATATAGGATGGATAAACAACAAGGCCCTACTGTATAGCACAGGGAATTATATGTTTAATATCATGTAATAAACCATAATGAAAAAGAATATATACATGTATATATATATACATTATATATAATAAAGAATTATATATATATACACAATAAAAAAGAATGTGTGTGTACATATATATATATATGTACACACACATATATATACCCTGCCATAGTTTCCCTTTCCACTTAGAATAACGTACTTAGGGATGCTTCCTCTGGCCTCTCTGATCTCACTTTGTTCTGTCTTCTGCTTCACATGATAGACCAAAGCTTTACTGTCCATTCTGTTTCTTAAACATGTCAGTCTCCACCTCACCTGCACCTCCAACAAATACTTATACTTGGCTCAGAAAGCAAAAGTCTCCAAGATCATCATTGACTTTTCTCTTCCCACCATATCTTATGTCCATTCTACCCATAAAGTTGATCAACTCTGCTTGCAAAATATGTTCAGCCTCTAACCACTTCTTACACCTTCTGCCGTAACATCCTTATCCAAGCCTTCATCCTCTTTTGCTGTGATTACTGTTGTAGCTCCCTACCTGGTCTCCCGCTCTAAGTCTAATTGATAGAATGGTGGAGTCAGTCTGTTACACACATCTCCAGTTGCATCATCCTCTGACTCAAACTTACCTGTCTTGTTAGCCACTGCTCACAACCTTCCCATCTCACCCACAGTGAATGCAGTTGCCTGGGTACCATGGACAGGGAAGGCAGACCAGCTCTCCTCTGCACCCTAATATCACCTCCTCCCAGTCTCCCTGTCATCCATGTGCACTCCTGTCAAATGGGCCTTATTGCAGTTCCTTCTTCCCTGGTAGCTCAGATGGTAAAGAATCTGCCCACAATGCACGAGACCTGGGTTTGATTCCTCGGTCAGGAAGATCCCCTGGAGAAGGGAATGGCAGCCCACTTCAGTATTGCCTGGAGAATACCATGGACAGAGGAGCCTAGCGGGCTACAGTCCGTGGGGTCACAGTCGGCTACGACTGAGTGATTATCACTGCTATTCCTGTGACTTTTCTCTCAGAGAACTTTTGTACATTCTGGACTAGAATATTCTTTCTCCAAGTATTCGCATGGTTTTCCCCCTCATTTCTTTCAAATCCTTGTTCAAATGTGGACATATAAGCGAGAACTTCTCTGACCATCCTGCCTAAAACAGGAAACTGTTGGGACTTCTCTGATCGTCCAGTGCTTAAGACTCTGTGCTTCCACCGCAGGAGGTGAGGGTTCGATGCCTGGTCAGGGAACTAAGATCCTGCATGCCAGGTGGTGTACCGCCCCCTGAAGGAAGCTGTTTTCTGATCACTGTATACCCACTATCCCCTGGTTCTCTAACATGACTTTCATCCCTTATTCTACTTAATTTTGCATCTTAGGATGTCTACTGTTTGATATATTATTTATTTACCTATTTGCACTTTGTTTTATGGCTTATCTCTTTTCAGTGAAGTATATGTTCCGTGGAGGCCTGGACTTTTCCTGTTTTGGTCACACTTTGTCTCCTGTACCTATGACATTACCCAAACCTAGTGGGCACTTGATGTTCACTTGTTCAGTGAATGAGTATATCATTGGAGTTTTCAAATATATGGCCCTTTTTCTTGATATAAAGCAATCTAAATTGCATTTTCATCCTTTACAACAAGGTTTCTCGAACTTGGCACTTTTGGCATTTGAGGCCGTAGATTCCTTGTTGTGGGGGGTTGCCTGGTGCTTCGTAAGGTGTTTAATAGCATGCCTTCCCTCTACTCAGTAGAGTTAGGACCAAGCTCCCAGTTGTGATGAGTGAAGATACCTCTGGATATTGTCAGATATCCACTGGGGACCAAATTTACGCCTAATTGTGACTCAGCTCAAATATGATCTCCGTTAAGGTTTGACTGATTTTACCCTCAGTCTGAGTTAGTGCTCCTTTTTGTGTGCTTTGATAGTAATTTGTGTGTATCTCCCCTATTTGTGTGTGTGTGTGTGTGTGATTGTTTTCTATGTATCTACATAGTAATTACCTCCTTAACTGTCTATACCAACCAAATGGTGACACCCTTGAAAGCAAGAACTCTGGCTTTTAATCTCTGATCCTCATGTGTTTAGCATTGTTCTAGTACACACAAATGTATGAAAATATGAGAAAGTGTTTTTGAGTGATGGAGTGACTGAATGGCGCTTATTTTCCTGGCTAGGTAAAACCACTGAAAACAGGTTTGATACATTCCTCCCCATTTGGTAGTCAAGAAATCAACTAGGGCTTTGACAATCCTAGGATAAATAAACAGAACTATAGAGGGAAAAAATCTGAGAAATGAAGGGCAGTGAAGATTAGGGCTGAATGCCCACTGTAGGGAAGTAACTCCTATCAAAGAGAATCATTCAAAAGTCTGTGCAGACATAGGTGCTATGGATTATTTGAATAGTTTAGGCATGCCTACATCTAATGCACCAGAGGTGGGTAATTTTCTGCTCTATTTTTTCCCAGGACATGAGATGAAACTATCAGTGACGTTATTTCTCCTCTCAAAAATTCTCCTGAAAAAAGAAATCTGAGGTAAGTGATACAAAAACAAGCTTGTGACTCATTTGTTTTAGATATTGCTGAGCTATTTAAGTGAGAGTAAGAGCAACTTGATTCTTGCATTTGGACTATTTCACCAAAAGTGGGATGTGTAATTTTATACATATTTGAAGTTCTTCTTGTTTTTCTGGTTTGATGTTCTCTCCTGCTTTGCAAAAATAAAGAAAGAAATAAGTGAAGCTTGCCTATCCTGCATTATTTTTTCAAGTGTCCAAAAAGATTTAGTGTTTTGGTAATAACTGGAATAAAATTAAATTTCATTTTAAAATCACATTGAAAGTTTTCTAACATCTTTATCTAGAGAGATGTCAGTATGCATATTTTCAGGCAAAAGTGGAATCTACTGTGTATGTAAAATATATTTCTGGTGATAAACACTGATGGGAGGAAAAGGTACAAGCTTTCCTTTAACCCTCAACCCCAAAACTTCACACACATTCTGTGGGAAGGCTGAGTGGGAGAGGGATGAAACAGACCTGGAAAAGATAGAGTAGTTGCTAACGGAGACTGAGGAGGTAACTTCATATCCTTTCCTCCCCTGGAAATGTCAGAGAGTAATTTCATGTGCCTAATATAGCTTTATCCTTAGAATATCCTGTGAAATAGACAAGACATATTTTTTCCTCCATCTTACAGTAAAGGGTAATGATGTCTGCAGTGACTAAATGATTCCACTAAAGCTGCCATTCTGGTAAGGAGGCATCCATTCAGTGGAACTCAGCCATTCAGTCTCACTTTATGAGGAACACTGAGTTCACCTATTGCCTGACTCACTTCATGTAAAGTGGTGTGATCTCTGCAGAACCCTCAGGAGGCTCATTGATGTTCATGATCAGATTTCATGAGGTTCAGAGGAATTATGAAATGGATCACTGTGAAGGATGTCTTTACACATGCAAAAATCCACTGGAAACATGAGTGAGTTATCTTTGGTTGCTTCTGCCAAACTTCATGCTTCAACACAAGTCGTAAAGGAGAAGAGGTCAGATGACTCAGTTATTAATTTTTTTTTTGATGACTTGTGTATTCTGCTTTAGGAAACTAAAATAGAATGGCCTAAATTGAGGGTGATATCAGGAACAGTAGCCCAAGAATCATGATCTTGTTTTTCCTCTCCCATTCTCCTTCTACACATTTCTGAATAACTAATGCTTACTCCTTGGAAGGATAGTTTTGACCAACCTAGATAGCATATTAAAAAGCAGAGACATTATTTTGCCAACAAAGGTCCGTCTAGTTGAATCTGTGGTTTTTCCAGTAGTCATATATGGATGTGAGAGTTGGACTGTGAAGAAAGCTGAGCGCCAAAGAATTGATGCTTTTGAACTGTGGTGTTGGAGAAGACTCTTGAGAGTCCCGTGGACTGCAAGGAGATCCAACCAGTCCATCCTCAAGTAGATCAATCCTGGGTGTTCTTTGGAAGGAATGATGCTAAAGCTGAAACTCCAGTACTTTGGCCACCTCATGCGAAGAATTGACTCATTGGAAAAGACTCTGATGCTGGGAGGATTGGGGGCAGGAGGAAAAGGGGATGACAGAGGATGAGATGGCTGGATGGCATCACGGACTCGATGGACGTGAGTTTGAGTGAACTCCGGGAGTTGGTGATGGACAGGGAGGCCTGGCGTGCTGCAATTCATGGGGTTGCAAAGAGTTGGACATGACTGAGCGACTGAACTGAACAGAACTGAACTTGTTGTTCAGTCACTAAGTTGCGTCTGACTCTTTGATGACCCTCATGGACCCTCCTAGCCCTCCAGGCTCCTCTGCTATAAAGCCCTTCAAATGAAAAGAACTTCCTGGTGCTGGGCTGCTGAAAACACTAGATTAATATTGTTTTATTTTAATATCATTGATTTACAATGTTCTGCCAGTTTCAGGTGTAAAGTGATTCAGTTATGCATATATATAAATAAATATATTCTTTTTTTATATCCTCTTCCATTATAGATTATTAGACAATTGAATATAGTTCCCTGTGCTATACCGTAGGTCTTTGTTGGTTATCTATTTTATATACAGTGTTAGCTATATGTATATTTTAATTCCAAACTCTTAATTTAGCCCTTCCCCCGCCTTGGTAACCATAAACTTAAAAAAACAGAATATTGGCTTGAGAGAAGAAAGAAAAGTAGTTTGACTCTTTATTGACTGCTGCTACTAGGAAAAGAAAATTTGATGAAACAGCCTCAATCTGCAGGATATTTTAGCACAAATGTGAGCACAGAGGAACTCCAACTGTCATCAGCAAGCTCAGACTTGAGTGTTTTTTTCTTCTCCTGGTTCTGGCATAAACTCAGAGAAGTAAGGGTCTTTCCTAGTTCCTCCAGTTACTCCAAATTCTATCCTAAAACAGGTTGAGCCTTTAAAAAGCGAAGTATGTGGAAAACCTTTGTTATGCTCCTCATTATGTAGTTTTACCATGTTTTAATGTTTTCCTTCAGACTTTATCAAGTGCCAACAATGTCAGCATAAACAAGAAAAGCCTAAAACAGCCATGTGAAATTTATGACTACTGTTGCTGTAAAATGATAAGGTATACTATTTACATCAGTTATTCGTGGTTTTTTTTATCTTGGTGCTAAATACCTAGTAATTGTCTGGTAGATATTTGCTGAATGAAAGAATAAATGGGTTACTAGCAGAGCCTTTACTATTTCAGACCCTGTGTTATATGCTGGGATGTTTTGGCAAGTCAGACAAGGTCTGTACCTTTCAGAAGTTTGGAGTCTAATGGAATCAGACTCATTCATGATCATACACATATATAAACTGTGATTTGAACTGTGAAGGAAAATTATCTCTTCGAGAAAGTTTTCTACATTCTGTAGAAAAAGGAAAAGTTTTGTTGCCTTGAAAAAAATGGTTTGATTTTCCTGGGTGGTGCAGTTGTTAAGGATTCGCCTGCCAATGCAGGAGATGCAAGAGACATGGGTTTGATCCCTGGATCAGGAAGATCTCCTGGAGTAGGAAATGGCAACCCCCTCCAGTATTCTTGCCTGAAAACTTCCATGGACAGAAGAGCCTGGTGGACTATAGTCCATGGGGTCACAGAAGAGTCAAACATAACTGAGAGACTGAACACATAGATATACAACTGATTAAAATGGATCAGTTTTCTTCTTTTTATTCTATTTGCCAAGAAACTCAGACCTAATTTGAGTCTAATTTCATAAATTATGATGTATTCATTTTTATTGATCTTAATATTCTAGTTATTCATTTTTTTCATTCCATAAATACATATTGAATACCTGCTGTGTACCAGGCCACAAATATATACAGTATTAGACAGGCATATGGTATTAAAACAGACATGGTCCTTACCCCTATAGAGATTACAGTACAGAGGGGAGAAATAAATTATTTAGTAATTATGTTAGAAGTATAGTCCCCACATGCAAATAGTCTTATAGGGCTAGGGAAGGCATGGTACTAGGAAGAAAATAAGGGACAAGAAGGAAGACTGATTTCTTTCTTCAAGGAACTGATATTTTGAATGGAGACCTGAAAGATGAATTATGCAGATGGTGAGAGAGAAGGGGTGTGTGTGTGTGTGTGTGTGTGTGAAGTGGCTTGAGAATTGGAAGCGTGGAGGACCCAGTGAACCAGCGCAGGCAAAGGAGTATAAAAACTCTTGATGTGGAAAGATCTACTCTGTAACAACTAAAAGAAAGCCCAGTTGGCTTATGCTTATTGAGCTAAAAGGAGAAGGGCATAGGAGGTCATGCAAGGCTTGTAAGTCTCCTTTAAGGATTTGATTTTTATCTTAGGTTCATAAGAAGCTGTGGAAAGAATTTCACGGGAGAGGTGACGTGACTAGAATCGCATTTTATTGTGTTTACTCTCTCAGCTCTCTGTGAAGTAGATTTGTTATTGTTGTTCATTTGCTGAGATGTGTTCAAATCTTTTGCGACCCTATGGACTCACTGTAGCCCACCAGGCTCCTCTGTGGGATTTCCCAGGCAAGAATATGGGAGTGGATTTTCATTTCTTTCTCCAGGGTATCTTTCCCTGACCCAGGCATCGAACCCATGTCTCCTGCATTAACAGGCGGATTCTTTACTACTGAGCCACCAGAGAAGCTGTGAAGTAGATTAGAAAGAAACAAGTGAGAATTAAAAATATTGTGATCAACCATTCTTGTTAAGATTTTCAGTAATGTGTATAACATTGCAGTCTTTTTGTTTAAATTTAAACTTTTCATTGCCATGAGGAAGATTCTGTCTTTTCCTTTTGTGGTTGTTTGAAATAGGCCATTTAAACAGGTCACTGAATATTGTCAGGATTATTCTGAAAGGAGCTTTGAAGGCAAATGACTGAAAGGAGAAAACAGTAATAGAAAATAAGAAATAGTAGGGGAAAAAAAGAGGCTAAAGACCCTGAAAGTATTGTTTTATAAGTTTGTTAATGGCTGGCCATACATCCCTGAACTTGATTGGAGATGAAGTTTTTCTCGTTTTTATTCACCTGAGCATACAAAAACATCATTAGTAGTGGGACATTAATGTATGTTTGTAGAAATAATTAACTAATTAAGACATTCTTATCTTCTCCAAAAGTCCTTACACTCCGTAAAAGAAGCTATATTGGGGAGATTTTTCTTCTTTCCCTTTCCCCTGACTTCTCTCTCCATTAGGGCAGAGATAATTATGAAGTCTATAATGCTATGGACCTTGTCCTTTGTTTTTTGGTGAAAGTGAAAGTGTTAGTCACTCACTTGTGCCCTGCTCTTTGCAACCACGTGGACTGTAGCCCGGGAGTTGGTGCTGGACAGGGAGGCCTGCCATGCTGCCGTCCATGAGTTGCAGAGTCAAACACGACTGAGTGACTGAACTAACTGAGACTGTAGCCCGCCAGGCTCCTCTGTCCATGGGATTCTCCAGGCAAGAACACTGGAGTGGATAGCCATTCCCTTCTCCAGGGCATCTTCCTGACTGAGGGATTTTGGTGGGGAGGGCAATAAAGCAATTAATATAGCAATATGATCTTTACCTTTTCTTGTGATGGAATTGATTGTTTCTGTGAGTTCACTTTTGGTGCGACTCTCTGCCTAGAAAAAAGCCGACTCTAAAGTTTGGAATGCTTAAATTTCACACTGATGTCCTTAAGACCGCCACAGAGCATGCTTGCATATGAATTCACGTTTTCGGCAAATGCAGAGGAGAATGGGGTCTGTGTTTCAGTCATGCCGTCACTTAGGCGGCTCCTCTACTCTGATAATAGCTCTAACTGGTTTATTAGTCCCTCACACGTATTCATCTCACAATGAAATCATTTGTCTCTTGTTAGGGACGTGCACAATATTGGACAAGAAGTGCCACAGGCTACATTTCAACTCTCCGTCACAACCTGACTGTCCAGCAAAAACCTTTAAAAAACACACTCCATATATTTCACACACAAAGTCCCCACAGCCAAATTAAGATGCTGATAGCTCCAGCTAAAGATGCTGGAGTGCTACTGAGAAGGAAATGTTTCTCCACTGCCATATCTATTTAGAATTTCAATTTCAAGCAATTGAACATTTTATTTTTGTGAAAAGTCTCTGGCTCTGTATGTTTTCAGTATAGGAAGATACATTTTATTTTTTCATCACTGAAGACTGTAATAGTTGTGATGGGTCAGATATGGAAATAGAATGTTCTGAATGTCATCTCAATATTTTTTTTCAACTGCATGAAAAAAACCTGCTCGTGACTTCCTGACCTCATTACAGTAACTCCTTTGGGAGAAGACATTCAGATATCCTGTCTAGACCCTGACTTCTTATTAGCCCCGTATTCCTGTCCTTTCTAATAACTCAAAATTCCCTAGTGGCTCTTATGTTTCCATGAAGCTGTAACTTATTCCAAAATATTTTCCTTCAATGGCACAATAAATTATTCAGCAAAAAATAGCTTAGTATAAATGTATTACCAACTTTCCATCTTCATATCTAATCTTCCTTTCTCACCCCACATCTATCCCTTTACTAGGCTTCAGTGGGACCTCTATCCATCATCAAGGCACTAATGCAGACATTATCCTCGATACCTCTGTCTTTTTCACTTCTTATATCTGACTATCAAATCTTGTTAATCATGATTTTAAAATATCTCTTAACTTTGAGCTTTCCTACATTTCCTGGTTGCTACTTTATTTCAAGACACATTTTCTTCCAATTGGACCAATAAGGTGGCCTCCGGATGGGTTAATATCTGTTTCTAATAGATGTAGAGTTTGCTAAGACAATGCAGCACTAGTAAGTAGGCGGAAAATACAGTTTAAAAAATTCTCAGGAATAAACAATGACAGATGTTCATGTTTTGGCATAAATTAAACCTCAGAACTTATTAGAATGTTGAAAGTGATATTAGAAATATTGAGTAAATGCAGACCCATGACATTCTCTTAGATGTGATAGATACCTATTTTCTCTCTATTTCATATTTCTAGTTCAATCCCAATTAAAGTGTCATGAAGATTGAGTTTTATATTTCACAAAAATACATCAAATAGGATACAAATAGCTCTGCATATATGCAAATGCTTTTTAACATAAGCCAAAGAATATTTGGAAACATAGCCAAATTCAACACCAAGAGAGAGAAATCTCCATGAGACAAAAATGTAGAAAACATGTGACATCAAAGGTGTGAGCAGGGGCTTCTGCCAACATCTCCATAGGTTATTAAAAATATATTGATATCTTAGCAGTTTGGTTCTGTGTTTTAGATACACACAGAAAGAGAATTTTTTAACCATAGATATCAAATGGGTAGGGTACTAGTACTAAGTATCTTGCCAAAAGTCAGAATGATCAAGGGTTGCCCTATCCCAGAAATGAACACCAGAAAGGCTCCAACCTCAGCCTATAGGAAATGCAAGAAAGTTTATCTTCCATTAGCTTGTCAGTGGGCACAAAATGCCCTTGAAAAATGAGAACTTCAGATTATGTCAGATGAATGTGAAGGGTCAAGAAATTAAGAGCCAGTGAAATACCTGGGACTTGCTGTGTTGAGCAGGAAACAGTCCAGAACATATTTTCCTTCCCCCCAAAGGAATACATAATAAGATAAAGATGAGCTCCTAGTAAAAGTGTTCAAATCACACAGAATGAACCATTATGGAAGAGAGTCACAGATCCAGTAAGTGGAGAACTTAGATGCTTAGAACTAGAAATAACTAAACAATCTGAAAAAAGTTCACAAAGCTTATTTAAATTATTCAAAGAGATAAAAACACATAAATCATGAGACAAGAACCAAAAATGATTAATTAGAAAGTTTTTTAAAGGTCTCTGTATAAAACATATTCTGGGGACTTTCCTGATGATCCAGTGGCTAAGACTCTGTGCCCTCAACACAGGAGACCTAGGTTCCATCCTTGGCCAGGGAACTATATCCTACATTCCACAGCTAAGAGTTTGCATGATGCAACTAAAGATCCCACAGGCCCCAACTAAGACTCAACACAGTAAGATAAACAAAAAATTTAAAAAAAGAATTCTGAATCCAAAGACTGAACAGTAAGTTAAACAACTGAAAAGAGAATTCATAAACTGGACAGTGAGTCTGAGAAAATGACTTCAACTGCACCATTAGGACAGAAAATGATGGAAAACATCAAAATATTATTTAAGGAATATGGAAGTATGAGAGACAGTATTTTGTTAGTAATGGGTAAGAATTTTATAAAGTTGAAGAAGAGTTTTATAAAGTTGACTTGCCCGTGAGTGTGCAGGAGTCTCCGGTGGAGGCATGGGTCAGCCGTGGCCTGCTGCAGGGTGGGGGCACTGAGTGCAGCAGTGCCTGCATGGGACCTTTTGAAGAAGGTCACCCTTATCTTCATTACCTCCATCATAGTTTGGCCTCAGATCAAACAACAGGGATCTGTTTGATCCGCCCATCAACAGAAAATTGGATTAAAGGTTTACTGAGCATGGCCCCACCTATCAGAACAAGACCCAGTTTCCCCCTCAGTCTCTCCCATCAGGAAGCTTCCATAAACCTCTTATCCTTCTCATCAGAAGGCAGACAGATGGAAAACCACAATCATAGAAAACTAACCAGTCTGATCACATGGACCACAGCCTTGTCTAACTCAGTGAAACTATGAGCCATGCCGGGTAGGGCCACCCAAGATGAACATGTCATGGTGAAGAGTTCTGACAAAATGTAGTCCACTGGAGAAGGGAATGGCAAGCCACTTCAGTATTCTTGCTTTGAGAACCCCATGAACAGTATGAAAAGGCAAAAAGATAGGACACTGAAAGAGGAACTCCCCAAGTTGGTAGGTGCCCAATATACTACTAGAGATCAGTGGAGTAATAACTTCAGAAAGAATGAAAAGACAGAGCCAAAGTGAGAATAATACCCAGTTGTGGATATGACTGGTGATCGAAATAAAGTCCAGTGCTGTAAAGAGCAATATTACATAGGAACCTGATGTTAGATCTGTGAATCAAGGCAGATTCAAAGTGATCAAATGAGATGGCAAGAGTGAATGCTGACATTTTAGGAATCAGCAAACTAAAATGGACTGGAATGGGTGAATTTAACTCAGATGAGCATTATATCTACTGCTGTGGGCAAGAATCCCTTAGAAGAACTGGAGTAGCCATCATAGTCAACAAGAGTCCAAAATGCAGTACTTGGATGCAGTCTCAAAAATGACAGAACTATCTCTGTTCCAAGGCAAACCATTCAATATCACAGTAATCCAAGTGTATGCCCTGACCAGTAATGCTGAAGAAGCTGAAGTTTAACAGTTCTATGAAGACCTACAAGACCTTTTAGAACTAACACCCTTTTCATTACACTTTTCATTACAGGGGACTGGAATGCAAAAGTAGAAAGTCAAGAGATACCTGGAGTAACAGGCAAATTTGGCCTTGGAGTATAAAAGCAAAGGCTAACAGAGTTTTTCCAAGAGGACACACTGGTCATCACAAGGACCCTTTTCCAACAACACAAGAGAAGACTCTACACATGGACATCACCAGATGGTCAACACCAAAATCAGATTGATTATATTCTTTGCAGCCAAAGATGGAGAACTCTATACAGTCAGCAAAAACAAGACCAGGAGCTGACTGTGGCTCAGATCATGAACTGCTTATTGCCAAATTCAGACTTAAGTTGAAGAAAGTAGAGAAAACAGTAGACCATTCAGGTATGACCTGAATCAAATCCCTTACGATTATACAGTAGAAGTGACAAATAGATTCAAGGGATTAGATCCGATAGACAGAGTGCCTGAAGAACTATGAATGGAGGTTTGTGACACTGTACAGGAAGCAGTGATCAAGACCATCCCCAAGCAAAAGAAATGCAGAAAGGCAAAATGGTTGTCTGAGGAGCCCTTACAAATAGCTGAGAAAAGAAAAGACATGAAAGGCAAAGGAGAAAAGGAATGATATACCTTCCCGCATTCAGATGATATACCATCTGAATGCAGAATTCCAAAGAATAGCAAGGAGAGATAGGAAAGCCTTTCTCAGTGATCAGAGCAAAGAAATAGAGGAAAACAATAGAATGGGAAAGACTAGAGATCTCTTCAAGAAAATTAGAGATACCAAGGGAACTTTTCATGGAAAGAAGGGGAAAATAAAGGACAGAAATAGTATGGACCTAACAGAAGAAGAAGATATTAATTAGAGGTGGCAAGAATACACAGAATAACTATACAAAAAAGATCTTAATGACACAGATAATTATGATGGTATTATCACTCACCTAGAGCCAGACATCCTGGAATGCAGTCAAGTGGGCCTTAAGAAGCATCACTATGAACAAAGCTAGTGGAGGTGATGGAATTCCAGTGGAGCTATTTCAAATCCTAAAAGATGATGCTGTGAAAGTGCTGCACTCAATACACCAGCAAATTTGGAAAACTCAGCAGTGGCCACAGGACTGGAAAAGGTCAGTTTTCATTCTAATCCCAAAGAAAGGCAATGCCAAATAATGCTCAAACTACCACACAATTGCACTCATCTCACATGCTAGAAAAGTAATGCTCAAAATTCTCCAAGCCAGACTTCAACAGTACATGAACCTTGAACTTCCAGATGTTCAAGCTGGATTTAAAGAAAAGGCAGAGGAGCCAGAGATCTAATTGCCACCATCTGTTGAATCATTGAAAAAGCAAGAGAGTGCCATAAAAACATCTACTTCTGCTTTACTTACTATGTCAAAGCCTTTGACTGTGTAGATCACAACAAAGTGTGCAAAATTCTGAAAGAAATGGGAATACCAGACTGTCTGACCTACCTCCTGAGAAATCTGTATGTAGGTCAACAAGCAACAGTTAGAACTGGACATGGAACAACAGACTGGTTCCAAATCAGGAAAGGAGTACATCAAGGCTGTGTATTGTCACCCTGCTTATTTAACATACAGAGTACATCATGAGAAATACTGGACTGGATGAAACACAGACTGGAATCAAGATTGCCGGGAGAAATATCAATAACCTCAGATATGCAGATGACACCACCCTTATGGCAGAAAGCAAAGAAAAACTAAAGAGCCTCTTGATGAAAGTGAAAAAGGAGAGTGAAAAAGTTGGCTTAAACTCAACATTCAGAAAACGAAGATCATGGCATCTGGTCCCATCACTTCATAGCAAATAGATGGGAAAACAATGCAAACAGTGGTAGACTTTATTTTGGGGGGCTTCAAAATCACTGCAGATGGTGACTGCAGCCATGAAAGTAAAAGATGCTTGCTCCTTGGAAGAAAAGCTGTGACCAACCTAGACAGCATATTAAAAAGCAGAGACATTACTTTGCCAACAAAGGTCCATCTAGTCAAAGCTATTGTTTTTCCAGTAGTCATGTATGGATGTAAGAGTTGGACCATAAAGAAAGCTGAGCACCGAAGAATTGATGCTTTTGAACTGTGATGTTGGAGTAGACTCTTGAGAGTCCCTTGGACAGCAAGGAAATCCAACCAGTCCATCTTAAAGGAAATCAGTCCTAAATATTCACTAGAGGGACTGATGCTGAAGCTGAAACTCCAATACTTTGGTCACCTGATGTGATAAACCAACTCATTTGAAAAGAGTCTGGTGCTGGGAATTATTGAAGGCCAGAGGAGAAGGGGACAACAGAGGATGGGATGGTTGGATGATATCACCAACTCAATGGACATGAGTTTGAGCAAGCTCTGGAGTTGGTGATGGACCTGGAAGCCTGGTGTGCTGAAGTCCATGGGGTTGGAAAATGTGAGACATGACTGAGCGATTGAACTGAACTGAACTGATAGAAGTTATCAGAAAGAAAATAAAGATGGCTTATAAGGATACATTTTAAATTGCAAATCTTTCTCATCAGTAGCAATAGTTCTCAAAATATAATGGGTTTACACCCTCAAAATAGTGAAGGAAAATACTGTTGGATGGTGACTTAAATTCTAAATTAAATATGCATGATTTCATTAAAATGGAATCTGAATAGCTTAGGTTATTCTGTGGATTTAACAGAAGTCTCAGTGGTCTAATGGAATGAAAGTTTCTCATTCTCACTCAATTTGCTGCAGAAATATCCAGATTAACTTTTCTCCATGCATTGGCTCCTTAATGCTGGCTACTCCTAACTCTTGGTTCTAGAAACTCACCAAGAGGCCTCCATTTTTTTTTTTTTTTTAGCAGCTGGAGAGAAAGGGACACAGAGAGGTTTTCTGTGTCTCTTCTGCTTCAGCTCAGAATTGACATATGTCACTTCTACTCACGGTCCATTGGCCAGAACCAGGCAATTAGCCCACCTAGTTTTAAGGGATATTAACTTTGGGAAAGTGTATCTTTCACTTGCCTGCAGAAAGAGGCAGACTGGGCGTTGTGAGCACTAACAATTTCTACCATTGTTCAGCTCTCTTGTCATCAGATCTTCAGTTCACGCTTCTTCCCAAACACAGAGCTTACTAATCCCTTTCTCCTTTTTTAAAAAGAATTTTATTTATTTATTTTTAGTATTTGGCCATTTATTTTTAGTTTTTTACTTATTTTTGTTTTTTGAGTCTTTGTTGCTGCATGGGCTTTTCTCGAATTGCGGCAAGTGGGGGCTACTTTCTCATTTCAGTGTGCAGGCTTCTCACTGCAATGGCTTCTCCTGTTGTGGAGAACAGGTTCTGGGGCAGGTGAGCTTCAGTAGCTGTGGCACGTGGGCTCAGTAGTTGCGGTTCCTGGGCTGCAGAGCACAGGCTCAATGATTGTGGCCCATGGTCTTAGTTGCTTGGCAGCCTGTGGGTCTTCCTGGATCAGAGTTCAAACTGTGTCCCCTGCACTGGCAGGTGGATTCTTTACTACTGAATCACCAGAGAAGCCCCACTAATCCACTCCTTAACTGAGAAAACCCAAATGTCTTATTCAGTCACAAGATTATGGTCTAGGTCCAAGATCTCTGGAAGATGCAAAGTCTTCCCTCAATTAGATCCAGGTATAGCAGAAGGCACTAATAGTAAAGAACCCACCCACCAGGGTAGGAGACATAAGAGATGTGGGTTTTATCCCTGGATCAGGAAGATGCTCTGGAGGAGAGCATGGCAACCCACTCCAGTATTCTTGCCTGAAGAATCCCATGGACAAGAAGAGCCTGGAGGGCTACAGGCTATGGGGTTGCAAAGAATCGTTTGAAGTGACAGCATGCATGCACATAGCTCTTCTTGGACTGAGGGAACTCTGATACCAAGTTCTCCTCTCTTAAGACACAACTGGTGATGGTGGAATGAGCTTTGCTTGTGTACGATAAGTACTTCTGATTAGAAATGGGGCTGATATAAAATGCACAGCAGTCACTTGTCTGTAATAACTGAAATCCTGACGGCAGACATTATGAGGACATGCTAGCCTAGTGGCGGGGAATGTTCCTTAATCAGGCCCAATTCTGACCTCGGAAGGGGCTTTCTTACCACTCCTTTCTCTACTTTATGGCTCCTCCTTATGGCAAGGTGCTTCCTTTTTGTTGCATATTCCCCTTAGCCACATCTGAAGTGCTGTCGTGAAATATGCTGTCCTTGGGAGATATATTGCTTTCTCATTATGCTACCTGCTCATAGAAATTTGGATGCTCAGGTTTATTTTAAAGCTTGAACAGTCACATGCATTTTTTAAATTCAAGCTTTTTAGTAAATCTCCATCAAAATTTGTTAGACTTCATTTTTATTTGGTTGAAGTCAGTTCCATATGCCAGTAATTACTTCTAGAGTTCTTTTCAAAGTAATATCCTCCAGACATGCTCTATATCTCTTTTTCTTCTCTGCATATCATTTTTTTTCTCTCTCTACTTAATGAGAGCTACAATGCAGATGTCAGGCTCCTGAAGAGTGGATAAATCCTTTATTCTCACCTTTATTCTGAGTAATTTTATCCAGCTGAAAAGTTTTATGGGATGTTTTTCCTTAGTGCCTTTTAAAAAAAGTCTTACACTTTATGGCTTGCAACACAGGAAGATTTGACTTTTCAAACTTACAAGGTCCCGAATGTCTGAATTGCTGGACCTCATAGGCAGATGATCTAAATTTAAACCATGAACTTAACCTGATGCCAATCTGAAAATGTGTATGATTATCTTGAGTATCATTCAGGGTTTTAGATATAATCCTGGAGAAAACTAGCAGCTCTGTTTATCCAACCCATGGGCTTTCAACCGGTTGTGATAGAAGAATAGTTGGAGAGAAAAGTTGAATATACTGATAAGAGCGTGTCATACACAACAGAGTAAAGAATCTGAGCTGGGTTAAGTCAGAAGTGGACATAACAAAGGGCCTGAAGGAAAAAAATAAAACATCAAATGATTGGTCATCCATGTGGAGAGGAGGACAAATAGCTTTTCTTTTTGTGGATCCTTGGTCCACCTTTGTGGATGTTGACATGGTGCAAAATTGGGCCACTGAGACTATAGTTCCAGAAGGCCTACTCATTTGTTAGCACAGAAACCAGTGTTAAATATTGATGTACTACCACCCCCGCCTCCCCCACCCCAGAGGACTCCTAAAGTTTTCAGAAAAGATAATGCTGTTCTTCTTGGGGGTGTTATTATGGTTTACTGGCTACTCTTAGCCTCAGATTCTAGGGAATCCAAAATACCTCTAGCTGCTTAGATCACAAGGACAATGGAAAAGTGTAAGAGATAAAATGAGAAATGAATGTACCTTGAGCTGGTGTCATTGTCAGCCATCTCAGATATTTAGAGAAATCACCAGACAGGTAGTGCCTGGAGAAGACAAAGCCCAGGCAAACCTAACTCCTGAAATAGCTGACTGTGTACAGGGAGGCTAGTTCTGGACCAGGCCATTTGTGAAATGACAGCATCAGTGTGATTATCAGCACTATTATATATGTGTTACTGTGTCCTGGATGAAGACTAAGTCTGAAGTATCGCAGTAGTAACAATTGAAAATAGTATCTTGACAGAGGAACTTGATACAGTGTGACTTATACACCCCTTAGGGTAATAACACAGCTCTTCACATTTGATAGGTTGAAGTCTCCTGAAATATGCTTATGAAAGTTTATCTCCCAACTCACCCCTTGCCCCACCTTAATACCAAAAGATATTCTAGGACTTGCTTCCTGCCATAGTACATAGAACCCATGTGCTAGGGGCTTTATAGCACTCATATCACAGCCTGGATGGAGGCAGAGAGCAAAAAGAGGGGTGCATATCATAGACTAATCTGAGTCCAAGCCATATCCATATTTCATTCTTTGTTGCCTAGACCCAAAGCACCGAAGGAAAACTAAATTCTGTATTTTTTTTTTTTAAATAGAACTATTTATGACAGAAAGTGGGAAACGGAAAGTGTACCCTGAGCTATTTTTAATACTAGGATGAATAAATAAATGCATTGCTAAATTCTCTTTAACTCATACTTTCCCTACCTAATTTAAAGCTGTTGTTCATGAGCAAAAGTGGGTAAACAGCTTTCTGCCGTCTATAGTAAGCAGAGAATCTTCTGTGTTGTCCTGAATATAATAAAATCCATATAAGGTAGTATCACATATCATGTCTTCAGCACAGATGGTTTTCACACAACACGTTATGTCATTGGCTCTGTGGTTTTACAAATGGCCTGACCCAGAACTGGTCTTGTATTCACGAGGTAGGTTTTCCTGGGTTTTGTCTTCCTCATCTACCACCTGTTTGGTGGGAGTAAGGCACTGTCTCCCCCTTACAAATCCAATCACAAAATGTCAACCCTAATATGAAGTCAAGAATCTGTATAGATTCACATTAAGACATCATATCTTGCCAGAAAGCATAAAAACCCACTTTGTTTTCTAGCTCTTGATGCAGATCTCTAAAAGGAATAAAATTAATGAGAGTACCACATTCACAGAAATCTCTGGGTGAGGTCTGCAGATGCCAGCATTGTTATTATGGCGTCATCACTTGACAATCACAGAGACGGTTTTTAAGAATCCCCCAAGAGCATATTGCACATTATAACTTTTTCCTGTAGTCTTGAATCAGTTCAGAAAGCTTGTTAATTGCTTAAGCTACTCCAAACCTGTTTGGATAGAAAATCACCCAGAAACCTATTAACTCACTCCTCTCTCAGCATGGCCCTTTATACAGACCTGAGTATCAGTTCTAGATAAATTATTTTTTAAGGAGGTTATTCAATATTTCATCAATTTCCAGCACAATGGGTGCCTTCAAAATAGCCTCCATAATCTTTCTTCCCCCTGAAGTGTGTACAAATCTAATTCCTTGTTAGATGCTAATTGTAACTGCCATATAACTGTGTCTCTGAAACTTTCTAAAAGTGTTACCCATATGTCAAGGTCTTTCCCTAACTGCCTGGTTATCCTAATGAGAGAGTTATTTTTTCTTTCTCCTGCTGACTGCACCTCATTCAGTTTGTAAGCTAAATATATCGACTATAAAAATATCTTCACCATAACTAAAGATTACCAGTAATGGACCATGACAATAATTGTAATAGATAGTCCTGCAAAAGCATCATTAGTATAGGTTGTGTGAGGCTGGAAAATCTCCCTCATCTTTGGTATATTACTGAATTAACTCATTGTATATGGTAGTTGAAAAACCTCTGGAAAACAAACAAACCCAAGTGAAATTGATCAATGTATAAACATCTCTGAAAGCCTTTGGGTATGCAGAATTTTAAGAAAGAACCTAAACAGTTGATGAGAGAGAATGTAGGCTGAGAGAAGGAAATTGGTGTTCCAAGCTGAAATAAAATCCTTAAGATTGTTGGAGAATATGGTTCTGCATGTAGTGTAGGGGCTCTTATTTTAACCTGACCCAGTGTAATGGACACTGTAGTATGCTGCTGAGACTCCCTACTTAAGGACAATCTCCCAGCTGACTAACTGCCCAGGACTCAGAGCTGAATCTGCTTCCTATAACCACTCTTGGCATCACGTCTTGGGTTAAGTCTCTCTATGGAAACTGCCCTCGGCAGAGGGGAGCTACCTTGGTCAAGGTTATACTTTGGTTCCTGTGGGATTGGCTGATTCTGTTGCTATATATCTTAGTTTGTTTTCTCTCTTTGTGTAATCCTTATCCATGATGAGGGATCAGATCACAGTCCCTACAGACATTCTGCACCAAATCTCTAGACCTGAAATAGGTACACCATTGCTGTTCCTCATGTGGAGTTGTGTTGATGTTATTTTTATATCATATATAAAGTCATTTACTTGGGTAACTCTTACACTAGGGAAAGGGGAAGTCTCAGATATTTTAAGGACTATTGGGCATAGAATCTCAGCTGATGTTGATACCTAGCACCCAAATTGTCATCATAATCCCTTGGTTAGAATAGGTTAGCCAGGTGATAAAGTTCTGCTCCAAGTTGGTCAAAGAGCAAGTCCACTAGGGGCCATGGAGCAGTGGTCATTACCCAGTCTCTGTTTCTGAGTCTAATTAGAGCGGATATACTTATTATTTGACACAGCAGCAGTTTTAATTTCTTGGCCCGTGGAGTAACAGTTATTGTGGTCGGTAGGATCCGCTTCTTTCTCTTCCCAGTCCTGTCTTTTCTTTCTCTCTTTCAGACAGTGGTATTCTGATAACTCTTTAACAATGGCATCTCCCAAAGTGTGTGTGGGGATCACCATTGCTTGTTGCATTTGCCAGTTTCTGAGATGTAGATTTCCACCATGGCCAATTTTCACCTATCAACTTGGAATCATTGAACAGAATTGGGAAGAGACACACACAATTGCTTCTTGCTAGCTGGTACAGGTTGGTCCATTTTAGAGGCGTGGCCAGCAGCAGTCCCTAATGGAGCAGCTGTGGCATTGGTGGTATGGACTGTGTGGAGGAACCTGCCAGGCATGGCGTGTGTCTTAGCCAAGTAGTAGGTGATGAGCCTGGAGGAAGTGTGGGTGGTGGCCTGCGCCGGTAGTGGGGCACTGGAGCTGCCAGACTACATCTATTCAAAGATGGTGAGGTGTTACAGACAATAACATGTGATACTGATGTGGCTGGAAGAAATCAGTGCTGAGATCTGGGGACTTTTTCCCCCAGATGGTAATAGTAACTTTATTCTAGGATTTGTGCCATGCTTCTTATGTAAATACATACTGTAATATATTTAATACATATACTGTGATGTGAGATGGGAATACCAGACCACCTGACCTGCCTCCTGAGAAACCTATACGCAGGTCAGGAAGCAACAGTTAGAACTGGACATGGAACAACAGACTGATTCCACATAGGGAAAGGAGTACGTCAAGGCTGTATATTGTCACCCTGCTTATTAACTTATATGCAGAGTACATCATGAGAAACGCTGGGCTGGAGGAAGCACAAGCTGGAATCAAGATCGTCAGGAGAAATATCAATAACCTCAGATATGCAGATGACACCACCCTTATGGCAGAAAGTGAAGAGGAACTAAAAAGCCTCTTGATGAAAGTGAAAGAGGAGAGTGAAAAGGTTGGCTTAAGGCTCAACATTCAGAAAATGAAGATCATGGCATCCGGTCCCATCACTTCATGGGAAATAGATGAGGAAACAGTGGGAACAGTGTCAGACTTTATTTTTTGGGCTCCAAAATCACTGCAGATGGTGATTGCAGCCCTGAAATTAAAAGACACTTACTCCTTGGAAGGAAAGTTATGACCAACCTAGATAGCATATTAAAAAGCAGAGATATTACTTTGCCAACAAAGATCTGTCTAGTCAAGGCTATGGTTTTTCTAGTGGTCATGTATAAATGTGAGAGTTGGACTGTGAAGAAAGCTGAGCGCTGAAGAATTGATGCTTTTGAGCTGTGATACTGGAGAGGACTCTTGCGAGTCTCTTGGACTGCAAGGAGATCCAACCAGTCCATCCTAAAGGAGATCAGTCCTGGGTATTCACTGGAAGGACTGATGCTGAGGCTGAAACTCCAATACTTTGGTCACCTCGTGTGGAGAGTTGACTCACTGGAAAAGACTCTGATGCTGGGAGGGATTGGGGTCAGGAGGAGAAGGGGACGACAGAGGATGAGATGGCTGGATGGCATCACCGACTCGATGCACATGAGTTTGGGTAAACTCTGGGAGTGGATGATGGACAGGGAGGCCTGGCGTGCTGCGATTCATGGGGTCACAAAGGGTTGGACTCGACTGAGTGACTGAACTGAGCTGAACAGTACACCACAATCCTGAGAACGACGCTGGAAGGCGGATGGGATTATTTCCATTTTATAGATGTAGGAACTAAGACGGAGTGAGGTTAAGTGATGTTAAGTGACATATATATTCCTTAAAATATAAAGGAAGAAAAAAACAGAGTGGCTAAAGACAGTAAGTTGAAATGGCTGAGGTTTCCTTGATTATTATTTAATCCTTTGTGTTATTTATATATACTTTACTATATGTGCTTTCCAATTCTGTTGTTTTCCGCTATTTCTTTGCACTGATCGCTGAGGAAGGCTTTCTTATCTCTCCTTGCTATTCTTTGGAACTCTGCATTCAGATGCTATATCTTTCCTTTTCTCCTTTTCTTTTCGCTTCCCTTCTTTTCACAGCTATTGTAAGGCCTCCCCAGACAGCCATTTTGATTTTTTGCATTTCTTTTCCATGGGGACGGTCTTGATCCCTGTCTCCTGTACAGTGTCATGAAGCTCTGTCCATAGTTCATCCGGCACTCTATCTATCAGGTCTAGTCCCTTAATTCTATTTCTTACTTCCACTGTATAATCATAAGGGATTTGATTTAGGTCATACCTGAATGGTCTAGTGGTTTTCCCCACTTTCTTCAATTTAAGTCTGAATTTGGCAATAAGGAGCTCATGATCTGAGCCACAGTCAGCTCCCGGTCTTGTTTTTGCTGACTGTATAGAGCTTCTTCATCGTTGGCTGCAAAGAATATAATCAATCTGATTTTGGTGTTGACCATCTGGTGATGTCCATGTGTAGAGTCTTCTCTTGTGTAGTTGGAAGAGGGTGTTTGCTATGACCAGTGAATTCTCTTGACAAAACTCTATTAGTCTTTGCCCTGCTTCTTTCCGTACAATAAGGCCAAATTTGCCTGTTACTCCGGGTGTTTTTTGACTTCCTACTTTTGCATTCCAGTCCCCAATAATGAAAAGGACATCTTTTTGGGGTATTAGTTCTAAAAGGTCTTGTAGGTCTTCATAGAACCATTCAACTTCAGCTTCTTCAGCGTTACTGGTTGGGGCATAGACTTGGGTTACCGTGATATTGAATGGTTTGCCTTGGAAATGAACAGAGATTATTCTGTCATTTTTGAGATTGCATCCAAGTACTGCATTTTGGACTCTTTTGTTGCTATGATGGCTACTCCATTTCTTCTAAGGGATTCCTGCCCACAGTCGTAGATATAATGGCCATCTGAGTTAAATTCACACATTCCCGTCCATTTTAGTTTGCTGATTCCTAGAATGTTGACGTTCACTGTTGCCATCTCCTGTTTGACCACTTCCAATTTGATTTGATTCATGGACGTAACATTCCAGGTTCCTATGCAATATGCTCTTTACAGCATCGGACCTTGATTCTATCACCAGTCACATCCACAACTGGGTATTGTTTTTGCTTTGGCTCCATCCCTTCATTCTTTCTGGAGTTATTTTTCCACTCATGTCCAATAGCATATTGGGCACCTAGTGACCTGGGGAGTTCCTCTTTCAGTATTCTATCATTTTGCCTTTTCATACTATTCATAGGGTTTTTAAGGCAAGAATACTGAAGTGGTTTGCCATTCCTTTCTCCAGTGGACCACATTCTGTCATGGGAAATAGATGGGGAAACAGTGGAAACAGTGTCAGACTTTATTTTTCTGGGCTCCAAAATCACTACAGATGGTGACTGCAGCCATGAAATTAAAAGACGCTTACTCCTGGGAAGGAAAGTTATGACCAACCTAGATAGCATATTGAAAAGCAGAGACATTACTTTGCAAACAAAGGTCCATCTAGTTGAATCTGTGTTTTTTCCACTGGTCATATATGGATGTGAGAGTTGGACTGTGAAGAAAGCTGAGAGCCGAAGAATTGATGCTTTGGAACTGTGGTGTTGGAGAAGACTCTTGAGAGTCCCTTGGACTGCAAGGAGATCCAACCAGTCCATTCTAAAGGAGATCAGCCCTGGGAGTTCTTTGGAAGGAATGATGCTAAAGCTGAAACTCCAGTACTTTGGCCACCTCATGTGAAGAGTTGACTCATTGGAAAAGACTCTGATGTTGTGAGGGATTGGGGGCAGGAGGAAAAGGGGATGGCAAAGAATGAGATGGCTGGATGGCATCACTGACTGGGTGGCCGTGGGTTTGAGTGAACTCTGGGAGTTGGTGAATGACAGGGAGGCCTGGCTTGCTGCAATTCATGGTGTCGCAGAGTCGGACACGACTGAGTGACTGAACTGAACTGAACTGAACTGATATGTGCTTAGTCGTGTCTGACTCTTGCAACCCCATAGACTGTAGCCCACCAGGCTCTCTGTCCAGGCAAGAATACTGGAGTGAGTTGCCATTTCCTTGTCCAGGGCATCTTCCTGACTGGGATTTGAACCTGGGACTCCTGCATTGCAAGTGTATTGTATTTCAATACATAATAAAAGCCATTTGCTGTTTTCTACAGGATCTGGGAAATGCAGTAGTGGGAAAGCCAGTTCTTGTTAAGGTCCTAAACAGTCTTGGGTTTAATTTCTCATTGATTTGACTTCCTTATCTCATCAGGGTGACATTTTGTCTTGAAAGAGTAGTTAATCTGTGTCAAGCAAATTGATAATAGGTGTCTTTATAGAATAGAACATAAATAGATTAATCATTATTTGGAGAAGAGACAGCCTAGAATATTTTTGATCAGTGCATTCTCTTTGCCTTAGGACAATTATTTAAGAAACAGAATCAATTTTGGATGGTAGTTTTTGATAAGTATAGTGTCAAAATAGCAGGATGGCTTTATATCACTTTATGTATTATAAATTATATAATTCATATAGTTATAATGAACTAGAATTGCCTTATCAGCCAGAGAACTTCTCCCCTTATCAATATTATTGGAGCACATTCTTTAGTATCCACATATAAAGATTCTTTTAATTACCCAAATTATCGGCATTGTCACATCCAGTCTTATAGCTTATGTTTCATTAATTACATTTTAAATTGGCAATTTCCACACTGATTCAGGAGTCAGTATAACCCTATCATCATTGTATTTACAAGTCATATTTTAATGAGGTTTTTTATGGGAAGATAGTTTCTTATGGACAGTCCCATATGTGTACAGAGACCTTGTGGTCTTCTAATGAAAGATTAAATTAAAAGGAGATATGAAAGCATGAAGTGTTGTCTAAAGCTCACTCAATCACCCCTCTCTCCCATAATCTAAGAATCTTGTGGACTGGATATTATGTTTATTTGAAAAATTCTTTGGCCCTTTATTCTGAATAGTCTATTTTTTATTTGCTGTATTAAATATCACCATGAAATCAATAATAAATATAACAAAGAATATTAGCAAAGCAAGGCATGCAGTACCCCATCTGTCTTGAAAAATGCTTACTTGTCAATTTTTGCTGACTCACGTTTTAATGGATCACCCTGTGCTATGGAAGCAATTAATGTTCTATGGAAGTAGCTAATGTTTTATGGTGTGACATCTGCAAAAATGAATCCTACTTTCTTTGCACAGAAGCTTAGAGATGAGTATTATACAGATTAAATGAATCCTACTTTCTTTGCACAGAAACAAAGAGATGAGTATTACACAAATTTTCACAGCAAAAAGTAATGTTAAATTTAAAGTTTCAGTAACTATTGTAAAAGCCTGTGTAATTGACATTTCTGAGTAAAATGGTAGGTTGTTTTTTCCTCTATGATTAGTACTGAGAACGTGCTTTTTACATGTGTGTGAGTTTTGCTGTAAAAAGAATGTATTGTCCAAAGAGTACCATGAGCTAATGTGTTCTTACTACCAATTTCGCCTTTGCGCCCAGCCACGTCCCCTTTAAGAAAACCAATGTAACAGTGAGTCTGAAAATAGATGAATTAAGAAATCCATCTATTAGAATTAAATTAAGAAATTAAGAAATAAATTTATGAAATGCGTTATGAGGTAATCTAGAGGACTTACAACCTAAATTGATTCATAAAATTTACTTTCCACAAATTTTCCATACACTCAGGCATGCTACCAGATGACACAGGACTAAAAGTAATAAAGGATACAATTCTAGTGAAAGGAATTGAAGGCATACCTAAATGTAAAAAGATAGCCTGACTGACATTGAGACCAGGAAAATTATTTATATGAAAAGGTCTTCCCACTAGTTTGCCATTGTAAAATTGATGTCAGTATAAAATTACATCTGTGACATGCTTTTCAAGAAA
Organism: Bos indicus; assembly: GCF_029378745.1. Taxonomy (NCBI): domain Eukaryota; kingdom Metazoa; phylum Chordata; class Mammalia; order Artiodactyla; family Bovidae; genus Bos; species Bos indicus. The sequence goes on from NC_091767.1 coordinate 11,732,293, forward strand.
ACACATGCAAAGATAGAAAAAATAAGTTTTCTGCTTTATTAATAATGTTAATAGAATATGTCCTTTTTTGTGTGTGAACATTAGTTTTTGTGGGAATATTATGGACCCAGATAAATGTGATTCTCATTACATGGTAATTAGACAGTTGTTATTAGAAATATTATTCATAATAAGAGATAAAATAAAATTTAAAATGTATTTTATGATGTGATTTTTTATTTTAATTGGATTCTTTCTAAAACTTGGTATCTTAAGTAGGATTTTTTAAGTCATCCACATTTTAATGATCAGCAAACTGAAACTCACAGATCTTAAAGGACTTGCCATGCGATCCACAGTTTATAATCGTTAAGGTCTTTCCTTTGCAATATGCTGTTGGCAATTTGGAGGAATAAAATATGAAGATAAATGTGGTTGTAAGTTAACTGACCATCTTCATTCTGGGACAGGAGAATCATTAATCAGGTGTCATCTTAAAAGCACATTAGTTATTTAAGTGAGAAACAATTTTTATATTTAATGGTCCCTGTTCACAATCTGCAGTTACAATCTAATTAGTATATGCCAGGTATTACTTTCTTCATTACTAGCTTTTGTTGTTTTTGCCTAGAAATGTACTTTCCGCATCGTATAGCTGGGCTGTAGAAAATAACATGGGCATCATTTAAGATTTCAATCTTCATAATTTCTTCTTTTCTCAGTCAAAACCTGACTTTCTTTTGGTTATTGTTTTTCTTAATATACAATCAAAGTACATTTATATTTGAAAATTTAAAAATGAAGAAAAACTAACAGTAAGTTAAAAATAAATGCCTTCATTTACTACAAACCATTCAGAGGTAACCACTGAAATGCTGTGTTTGTCATCTGGTAATGTCTTTTAGGGAAAGTACTTTATTTTTTTTTAACCAAAAACTGGATCTTCACATATTAACTTATTGGACATCTTTTTTCTCTCAGTTAATTTATTGTCAAACATTTTCCAATCAATGAATATACTTTAGCTCAGTTAGTTATAATGGCTCAAAGGCTGGTTATACCATGGAAATTCAAGCAAAAACTATATGTAATAAGCTTTATGTACGTAAAAGAAAGGAACAAAGGAAAAGACAGATATCATGTGTTTATGTAGAGATATAGAGTGTAGATACAGAGAGTCCCTTGGACTGCAAGGAGATCCAACCAGTCCATCCTAAAGGAGATCAGTCCTGGGTGTTCATTGGAAGGACTGATGTTGAAGCTGAAACTCCGGAACTTTGGCTACCTGATGCAAAGAGCTGACTCATTTGAAAAGACCCTGATGCTGGGAAAGATTGAGGGCAGGAGGAGAAGGGGACGACAGAGGATGAGATGGTTGGATGGCATCACTGACATAATGGACATGGGTTTGAGTGGACTCTGAGAGTTGGTGATGGACAGGGAAGCCTGGTGTGCTGTGATTCATGGGGTCGCAAAGAGTCAGACACGACTGAGCAACTGAACTGATAGAGTGTAGAGGACATAGTTTTACTTCCCAACTCAGCAAGGGAATTTTTGAGCCTTCAGAGTTTTCTCATTATGTTTGTAATGTGTCTAATTATATTGAAGCTACAATCTCTCTTATTGTACCCTATCACACGCAGCTACAATGAGCAGCTGATGCTTTTAGCATTTTACCTAAATACCACCTTGCTCAAGGTCATGAATTCATTAGGTATATTTTCTATCTTCCTAGTTATTATAGGTAATACATTGAACCAAATTTTTGCCTCTATATAACATGATTTGCTTTTTCTAGCTTCCTATAATGGTTTTCTCATTATTCTTCATTCTCCTTTGACAGGTTTGTTAATTTCCACTCAGCCCCAAAGGCATAGCTACATGGCTTTATTTCTTTTTATTATGAATTTCTGTATAATTAACCATTTCTACAAGAATGCTGCACGACAAACACCAAGTTTTAGTAATATTTAATAAAATTATATTCTTTCCCTCATCTGATTCTAGGTTCTTTGAATTTTCATGTAAGTTTTAGCAGCTTGCTGGTTTCAACAAAAAGCCTTGTAATTTTGGTGTGTGTGTGTGTTTGTAGTATTTTGATTGGGATTGCATTGCATTGGATTGCATTGCATCTATTGACTAATTTAGCAAGAACTGATATCTTAACAATATTGAGTCTTCTCATTCATTAAAATGGTATGATTTTCCATTTATTTGGTCTTCCTTAATTTCTCTCAGTAATGTGGTAATGTATAGTTTTCAGAGCAGGGTTCTTGCTATCATCTTTTGTTAAAATTTGTGTTTTGGAGATGCTATTAATATTATAGGTGGTATTTAAAAATTTCATTTTAAATTGTTATCTGATAATCTATAGAAATGCAGTTAATTTTGTTTATTCATTTTTGTCTAGCATCAGTGGAAAATTCACTTATTAGCTTAGTAATTTTCTTCTTAGAATCTGTAAAAAGTTTTTATTTACATGGCAATGTAATCTATGAATTAAGATATTACTTCTTTCTGATCTTTATTAAAGAGTATATTGAAAGATGCTTACTCCTTGGAAGGAAAGTTATGACCAACCTAGACAGCATATTAAAAAGCAGAGACATTATTCTGCCAACAAAGGTCCATCTAGTCAAGGGTACGGTTTTTCCAGTAGTCATGTATGGATTCGAGAGTTGGACTGTGAAGATAGCTGAGTGCTGAAGAATTGATGCTTTTGAACTGTGGTGTTGGAGAAGACTCTTGAGAGTGCCTTGGACTGCAAGGAGGTCCAGCCAGTCCATTCTAAAGGAGATCAGTCCTGGGTGTTCATTGGAAGGACTGATGTTGAAGCTGAAACTCCAATACTTTGGCCACCTCATGCAAAGAGTTGACTCATTGGAAAAGACTCTGATGCTGGGAGGCATTGGGGGCAGGAGGAGAAGGGGACGACAGAGGATGAAATGGCTGGATGGCATCACCGACTTGATGGACATGAGTTTGAGTGAACTCCGGGAGTTGGTGATGGACAGGGAGGCCTGGCATGATGCGATTCATGGGGTCTCAAAGAGTCAGACACGACTGAGCGACTGAACTGAACTGAACTGATAATGGTATATACATGGATATAGTTTTCAGAATTCTCTGAGTTTTCACAAACTCCCAAATTTCCTACTAATATTATAATATGATTGTTCTCTGGGATTTGTAATCTTTCTGAATTTAGGAAAATGGAAGCAGGGCATAAGTGGATTTATATTCCTTTGGCACCTGGCAGGCATAGAAGAACAGTTAGATGATTTTCTGATTGACACAGTCCCTAGTTTTCTGGGTCAGAAGCACAGAGAGTGTGAAAGAACAAATATTTTCCTGCCTATATTTTTAGGTTGTCTTTTTATTTTCCCATAAATTGAAGCCAGTGTACGTCATTTGCTGAATTCCAAATTGTTTTTCTAAGCCTAGCCCCATAAGCCTTGCAGTTGTTGTCAATCCCTCCAAGATTATAGTGTGAGACTGTCTGATAGTTATGGTTTTCTTTGTGGTTTGGGGCATTTATCTTTTTCTGTCTTTGAGTATTTTGGTGAGAACCTGAAAGGAGGTTGCTGAGCCGGTTTCCAGAATGAACTGGAAGTGCTACTACATTTTACTGGAAACTAAATTCCCAAGGCCAATTAATTCATCAATATGTTTTAATCCATTTATGTTTTAGGATGAGACAATATTACCTTTTGCATAAGAAATTTTAGTCCTAAAAATTTCCCTATTGTTAAAGGACTAAGCACTTTGTCGGAGGCCCAGGGCAGGCAGCCCCCAAATATGCCTCATTGGCATATTGATTATTTCAAATGAAAGTTACTTAAGAAACAGCAAATGCAAGACCCTACTCTTGGTCTCCCTGAAAGCAGGAAATAAATCTGTCACGTGCAAAGTGCCATCTGCATATATGAAGGTCGATAGACAATCTTATCTTCAGAGATGGGGAGTTTGGGCCAAGAAGCCTGATTAAAACGCCCTTGTTATTCTTTAATTTACTACCCCAAGCCAAACCCTGTTTAGATTCCTCACTAATTAAGCATTCAAAGCCCAAGTTTTTTTATTCTGTCAATTCCTCATAAATGTATTTTTTCTTGGCCTAAAAAGTATAAAAGCTGCCTCCTTTGTCCACTTATTAGGTCCCTTTTCCAAGACATCCATGCATATGAATTAAAATTTGTATCTTTTTCTCCTATTAATCTGCCTTATGTCAACTTTATTAGTAGTCAAGCCACAAGAACTCATGAACTGTAGAGATGGAAATTTCTCCCTCCCTGACAGCCTTTAGCTTATTATTTGTTATAATTGTGCTTCTTATAGAAAGCACTTCCATGGTCTCATATGAGCTGAGGTTTGAATTACCCATATATTGCATAAGAGTCTGCCATAAATGATAGCTTTAGTGTGTTTTGAGGGTGGAGTTTTTGGCCCTTTGAAGTCAGAAGGTCATCCATTGGACACTGGTACAGGTCTGGTTGAATGTTTCATGGTCTCAGCTGATCTGAACTGGGTAAGAACTAGCTCTAAGTTCCTGAAAAACAATTTAAGCAACTGTTACTATAGTAAACCATATGTTGGAGGTATTATATCTAAGTAAGCTAGTGGGCCACGCTGAAGACCTTCTGTGTTCTCCATGACCTAGATGGACCATGGGATCCTCCAGGCAAGAATACTGGAGTGGGTTGCCATTTCCTTCTCCAGGGGATCTTCCTCACCCAGTGATTGAATCCGTGTATCCTGCATCTCTTGCAATGGCAGGCAGTTTCTTTACCACTGCGCCACCTGGGAAGCCCCAAGCTAGAGGAAGTTTAGTTTAAAATCAATTAAAAACAAGCAACTAAAAACAACAACAACAACAAAAAACCCAAGCAACTAAAAGCAGGCAAGGCAAGTTAGATACAGGGGACCCAAGCAGATTAGCCCTCAGTTTCAGCACCACTACCTCTGAGAGGTCTTCCTTGACAGTCCTATTTCAAATTACACCCCCTCTTTCTTTCCTCTTATGTGGCCTTGTTTTTCTTTGCAGCACTATTACTACCTGTATTTTTGCCCATTTATTGATAGATTGATTGCCTGTTTATGCACTAGGAGTTTATACACTTACTGTTTTACACAATAAGTTCTATGAGAACAAGAAGTTTATTTTGTTCACTGTGCAGACCTCACACCTAGAACAGTGCCTGGCACTTCACAGGCAGTAGGTAATTAAAAAAAAAAAAAAGTTAACTAAATGAATGACGCATTCCTTGATCTTTCTAACTAGGCAGCATCCTCATTTCCACATCTCACAGAATTTATTATAATTAGAAAATACACACTAATATTAATCTCTCTCTCTCTCTTATATATATATATATATATATGTATGTATATGCACAACCATAGGCTTCTCAGTGGCACTAGTGGTAAAGAACCCACCTGTCAATGCCGGAGTCATGAGTCTTGGATTCGATCCCTGGATTGGGAAGATCCCCTGGAGGAGGGCATGGCAACCTACTCTAGTATTCTTGCCTGGAGAATCCTATGGACAGAGGAGCCTGGCAGAATATGGTTCATAGGGTTGCAAAGAGCCAGACAGCACTGAAGTGACTTAGCATGCACAAATGTGTGTGTGCATGCGTGCGCGCACACACACACACACACACACACACACACACACACACTCTTTCTCTCTTCCTCCATTCTGTGTAATAGAGACTTCAAGTAAGTGGTTTAAGCAAGAGGGAAGCTTATTTCTCCTGCATGTAATAGTGCGTAGGTAGGCTGGCAGAGCCTCTCTGATCCTTGAGGCCATCTAGGGATACAACACCTTCTATCTTATTACTCGACCCTCAGGGTCATAGCCCTCCTGCGCACATACAGGTAATCATCATGTACACATGCCTGCCAGCTGAAAGGAGGCAATTTCCTGTTACAGTGTGACAATTAGCAGCAGCAAGGAAGTCTGGGAAATACAGTGTTTATTCTGCTCATATAAAAACTCACTTATCAGAAGGTGAAAGAAATGATATTGGAGGACAAGCAGCAGGCCCTGCTGCAATCCTTTTGTGTAATAATTTAATGGTTGTTCCTCTTTCCCACCGAACTCTTGAACACTGGTGATTTTTCTTTCCTTTTTTACCCTTGGGCTCTAGAACAGTGCCATCATGTAGTACTTACTCAATGACTGTAGAGTTAAATGATTATTTTATCACTCATTATCTATGTAGGTAAATAATTGTTTTTATTGATGACACAATTCTCAGTCAGCCATGCCCATCTGTCACTAGGGGCACTTTTTCAGGAGGAGGAAGGTAAAAAGGTTATTCTGTTACTCTAGGTGGGAGAAGAGGGAAGTTCAAGGTAGGGAAGTGTTGATGAGGACGAGGCAGGAAGAGTTGAGGAATTTTAAATTTTTTCAAGAGGAGGAACCTAGAGGTGGGAACTGTCTAAGAAAATCAGGGTGGTCCTTTGGGGGTAGTCCCTAGGTACTCTTACAGGGAAGAAGTGGGAGAGACACCCAGGTGTGTTTCTGGGGACCCTCGAGCTGCCTGGGTCTTGTGGTCTCTCCTTCCATTCCCTGAGACGCTCAGGTTCTTCATAAAATCACCATTCTGCTGAACATAGTTTCTGTTATAATTGTCTCTTTCAAACAAACAGAAAATCCTGACACATCCCTCAGAGAAGAGTCTTGAAACTTGTTTTTGGATTTATAGATAGCTAAGTTTACAATGTAAACATTTTATAAGCAAACATTTCTGGAATGTTGAAAGAAACATGGATTTCTGATGGAAGTTAGGCTTAAACTAATAGGAAAAGTATTTCTTGATTTAAAACTTGTAGGTACACTAAAAGGATTTAAAAATGAATGACATTGAGTATTATAAATATTTTCTATTAAAAATAAAATTCTTGGTGAAAAAACTCATTTTCTATAACATTAATCACATAAATATCCTACATAAAGAAGTCACATTTGAAAGTTATTAAAAGGGAACAGAGTTTTTAACCTCTAAATTTATCTCTTTGACATAGGATTATTTTAGGTGATTATTTTTAAGAAACAGCATTTGTTGTTGTTCAATCACTAAGTCATGTCTGACTCTTTGCAAGCCCATGGACTGCAGCACACCAGGCTTCCCTGTCCTCAACTGTCTCTCAGAGTTTGCTCACTCATGTCCATTGAGTCGATGATGCCATCCAACCATCTCATCCTCTGTCATCCCCTTCTCCTCCTGTGCTCAATTCTTCCCAGCATCAGAATCTTTTCCAATAAGTTGGCTCTTCGCTGCAGAGGACCAAAGTATTGGAGCTTCAGCATCAGTCCTTCCAATGAATATTTAGGGTTGAAATTTCCTTTAGGATTGACTGGTTTGATCTCCTTGCTGTCCAGGGGATTCTTAAGAGTCTGCTCCAGCACACAATTTGATAGCATTAATTCTTCAGCACTCAGCCTTCTTTATGGTCCAACTCTCACATCTGTACATGACTACTGGAAAAACTGTAGCTTTGATTAGGCAGACCTTTGTCAGCAAGGCGATGTCTCTGCTTTTTAACACACTGTCTAGGTTTGTCATAGCTTTTATTCCAAGGAGAAAACATGTTTTAATTTCATGGCTGCAATCACCATCCACAGTGACTTTGGAGCCCAAGGCGGGGAAAAATGTGTCACTGTTTCCACTTTCCCCCCATCCTTTTGCCATGAAGTGATGCGACCAGATGCCATGATCTTAGTTTTTTGAATGAATTTTAAGCCACCTTTTTACTGGCTTAAGAAACAGTATGCATGTGTGCCAAGTTGCTTGAGTCATGTCTAGCTCTTTGCAGCTGTATAGACTGTAGCGGCCAACCTCCTCTGTCCATGGGATTCTCTAGGAAAAAATACTGGAGTGGGTGGCCATGCCCTCCTCCAGAGGATCTTCCCAACGCAGCGATCAAACCTGCATTTCTTAATATGTATCCTGCATGGGCAGGCGGGTTCTTTACCACTGGTGCCACTTGGGAAGCCCTAAGAAACAGCAGACATAGTCAAAGCTCTGCAAACGGAGTAGAAGTTGTCCTTTTGTAAGACATGTTTATATTTATAAGGAAAATCTCCATTTTTAAGGATGTCTCCCTCTCTGTACTAAGAAGGAAGAGGATGATGACTAAAATCTGTAGAAACTCTTACAAAGGGGAAGGCAACAACCTAAATTTTCGTGACAACCTTACTCATGGTTTAGGCCCCCATCAAGAAAAGACTTATTTTTTCTTTAACTGGAGATGATATTTTAAGGTGGTGGCTTGGTTCTTTTCAAGGGGTTCCTCAGTCTTCTGGCTATTTCCCGTATGTACAAGAAATTTACACATCATTAAACTTCTGTTTATTTTTATTTCAGGGAGGATTCGGCCAAGAACCTAGAAAGGTAGAGGGAAAACTAATTTTCCTCACCTACATTATGAAAAATAATTTTTCTTTGAGGACTTTACATACCTAAAATAATAATATAATAACAGGAGTGAGCAATGATCCTTAAAAGGAATAAAGCAAACAAAACAAGAAAAAACAGAGTCTTCTGAAAAGGCTGATGTTAACTTGAACAGGAAAAAAAATGACAAAGACAAAGGGCATTTTAACTATCAAGCCTTTATCATGTTATTATCATAGTAAGATTTGGTTGGCTTTGCCTGAGGTGAAAGCAATTTTGCATCTTACTTTGAGTCTCATGTTAAAAAACTGCAATGTGAAAAGGTCACTTTCACAACAAATCATACCAAGGATGAAAAGTGAACAATAACGCTGTCTTATTTTGCTGAAGTTGTCTGAAGTAGCAAAATTTGTGACTAAATGTGTGGGTGGCCATGTCAGTATAGTATCAATATTTGAATCTAGAAATCTTGAAAAAAGAAAAGTACATTCTGTTTAAGTTGAAGTATATTTAACCAAATTCTAATACATCACAAGATCCATTTATATGCTTCTTCCCTTACTTAATTTCATTCTTATTTTATGAGTTAAAAATGAGTCATGTTGAGAATGGAGTTGTGGACACAGCGTGGGAAGGAGAGGGTGGGATGAACTGAGAAAGTAGCATTGGCATATGTATATTACCATATAGAGACAGCTGGTGGGAAGCTGCGATAGAGCACAGTGTTAGAGCTATAGGGCTCTATGATGATCTAGAGGGGTGGGATTGGGACTGGGAGTTGGGAGGGAGGCTCGAGAGGGAGGGAATACACACACACACACACACACACATAGTTATGGCCGATTCATGTTGTTATATGGCAGAAACCAACACAGCATTGTAAAGCAATTTTCCTCCAATTAAAAAAAAATCAGTCTGAGACAGAAGGGCCTTGTGTGATAGGCTAAATAACTGGGAAATTTTTTGAAAGGAAATGTGTGTGCTTAGTTGCTTAGTCATGTCCCTCCAGGCTCTTCTGTCCATGGCGATTCTCCAAACAAGAATACTGGAGTGGGTTGCCATGCCCTTTTCCAGGGGATCTTCCCGACCCAGGGATTAAATCCAGGTCTCCCACATTGCAGGCAGATTCTTTACCTTCTGAGCCACCAGGAAAGCTCATGAAAAGAGATGGTGGGCCATTTAAGAGTACAGGGGAGTGAAATAGTGAGAGCTTGTCTTCAAAAAGATTTCTTTGTGACAATAAAGAAGACTAATAAGAGGCAGCCAGGTGGTAGGGAGGGAGATTTGTAGCAGGGAATTGACATTTGAAATCAGGTGTTCTTTTTCTCTGTTTTAATGTATTTACTAAACTGCTGGGTAATGTTTGACCTTCTCCTCTTCCTACATTTCCTCCTCCTTGTTCTTTTGTCTTCAAATTGCAGTTACCTTTCTGAGAGGAATGATTTTTACTTAAAATCTTTGCTGTCCTAGTGACAGACCTCCCAGAGGTCAGGACTGACCCTAAGGAGAGATTTGAGTCCCTGCAACCATGCTGAGTTCAACATTATTATTCTTCACTGACAACTGGAGCCTTGCATTGGCTTAAACTCCTTGTGCTATACTCCTCCTTATGGAGGAAGAGTTTGATTATATAGACGGGTGGAATGGGGGAGTGTTAGGAGGGAGGCTCCAGAGGGAGGGGATATGTTTATACATCTGGCTATTTCATGATGTCGTAGAGCAGAAACTAATACAACATTGTAAAGCAATTACGTACATATATAAATATATATATATATATATATTTTTTAAAGCTTTAAAAAAGGAAAGGTTTTTTTTCTACAAAGAGTTTTCAGGTTCCTGCTTACAGATCCTCAATTTGCCAGACCTGCCCAGATATGTCTGAACTTCAGGAAATGGTGTAGCGCAAGGCTTTCTCAGGGGTCCTAAGACCTGTAAATAGGCTTCTGACAGGCCTATCTTATCAGTTTGCTAAACATGCCGGAACCTGTCTGAGTCCCACCAGTGAGCAGGAGTGTCTCAAACTGAATTCTGTGTTCTTTACAGCATAGTAAATGCTATTTACAGCAAATATGGCAAAAATAAAAAAGCCAAATTGAGTATCTTTGTATCAAATTTAGTATCTGTTGATCAGTTTCACCAAAATAATCTTCAGAAGAACATTGTTGGGTACGCATATTTCTTATGATAACATGTCTTCCCATCCTATTTCAAAGCCAATAAAATAGTCGGACTCATGACATGAGTGAGAGAGACAAGGTTGGAAAGCAGCTTTGTGGTCACTGAAATGGAAGGTAACAGGATTTTGTTACCGCAAGAATAAGAGGGAGAGGTATGTGAAAAGATACAGAGATAAGTGACAACCAGAGGGACTGAGGAGCAGGAGAGGAAACCCCATCTGGAATTCAAAATCAATACGAGGTTTCTGGGGGGATAGAAACATAACGGAACAACATACTTGTGACTTTGTCTTCAACAAATTACAGAAAAAAGAAACCCAAACCCAAGAAGGTAAAGATCATTTAGTTGAAACATATTTATTACATCTGACTGCTTTTACAGAACTCTATAGTGTTTTGTTACTATTGAAAGTAATCCCCTGCATGATACCATAGTGAATATAAGAGACACTGTTGTTTTATGCATCATCATTTTTTTAAACAAATTCTGTCAATTAAATAAGGCAAGCTAGTAATTTTGATTTCAGAAATGGTAAAATATTTAAAGTATTGATACTGAAAACTTGGCCTCTGTGTACCAGTGCCCAGTCGAATCTTGAAGACAAGAGTTTTGGGTAGAGTAGAATAGTTTTATTGCTTTTCCAGACAAAGGGAGACACAGCAGGTTCATGCCCTCAAAAACTTTGTGTCCCCACCTGAGAGGATTTGGTGAGGAGTTTTACAGCAAGGGTTGGGGTTGCTGAAAAGATTAAGCTCTGTGCAGGGGCTGCATTCCTTTAATCTGGTCTCAGGTAATCTCTCTTTAAAAAATTTTTTTTAATTTATTTTGATTAGAGGCTAATTAATTTACAATATTGTGGTGGTTTTTACCATACATTCACATGAATCAGCCATGAGTGTACATGTGTTCCCCATCCTGAACCCCCCTCCCACCTCCCTCCCCATCCCATCCCTCAGGGTCGTCCCAGTGCACAAGCCCTGAGCGTCCTGTCTCATGCATTGAACTGGACTGGTGATCTATTTCACATGTGATAATATACAATGCTATTCTCTCAAATCATCCCACCCTCGCCTTCTCCCACAGAGTTCAAAAGTCTGTTCTTTCCATCTGTGTCTCTTTTGCTGTCTTGCATATAGGGCCATCATTATCATCTTTCTAAATTCCTTATATATGCGTTAATATACTGTATTGATGTTTTTCTTTCTGATTTACTTCACTCTATATAATAGGCTCCAGTTTCATCCACCTCATTAGAACTGATTCAAATGTAAATTCAAAAAAAGAATTTTTAATAGCTGAGTAATATTCCATTGTGTATATGTACTCGGGTAATCTCTTGATGAGCTTCTCTGGTTCCTTTAACCTGGCCTCAGGAGGTCTTCTCTAGAATGTAGAAAGAAGAATGGAACTGGAGGAATCAACCTACCTGACTTCAGGCTCTACTACAAAGCCACAGTTATCAAGACAGTATGGTACTGGCACAAAGACAGAAATATTGATCAATGGAATAAAATAGAAAGCCCAGAGATAAATCCACGCACATATGGACACCTTATCTTCGACAAAGGAGGCAAGAATATACAATGGATTAAAGACAATCTCTTTAACAAGTGGTGCTGGGAAATCTGGTCAACCACTTGTAAAAGAATGAAACTGGACCACTTTCTAACACCATACACAAAAATAAACTCAAAATGGATTAAAGATCTAAACGTAAGACCAGAAACTATAAAACTCCTAGAGGAGAACATAGGCAAAACACTCTCCGACATACATCACAGCAGGATCCTCTATGACCCACCTCCCAGAATATTGGAAATAAAAGCAAAAATAAACAAATGGGACCTAATTAACCTTAAAAGCTTCTGCACATCAAAGGAAACTATTAGCAAGGTGAAAAGACAGCCTTCAGAATGGGAGAAAATAATAGCAAATGAAGCAACCGACAAACAACTAATCTCAAAAATATACAAGCATCTCCTACAGCTCAACTCCAGAAAAATAAACGACCCAATCAAAAAATGGGCCAAAGAACTAAATAGACATTTCTCCAAAAAAGACATACAGATGGCTAACAAACACATGAAAAGATGCTCAACATCACTCATTATCAGAGAAATGCAAATCAAAACCACTATGAGGTACCATTTCACACCAGTCAGAATGGCTGCGATCCAAAAGTCTACAAATAATAAATGCTGGAGAGGGTGTGGAGAAAAGGGAACCCTCTTACACTGTTGGTGGGAATGCAAACTAGTACAGCCACTATGGAGAACAGTGTGGAGATTCCTTAAAAAACTGGAAATAGAACTGCCTTATGATCCAGCAATCCCACTGCTGGGCATACACACTGAGGAAACCAGAAGGGAAAGAGACACGTGTACCCCAATGTTCATCGCAGCACTGTTTATAATAGCCAAGACATGGAAGCAACCTAGATGTCCATCAGCGGATGAATGGATAGGAAAGCTGTGGTACATATACACAATGGAGTATTACTCAGCCATTAAAAAGAATACATTTGAATCAGTTCTAATGAGGTGGATGAAACTGGAGCCTATTGTACAGAGTGAAGTAAGCCAGAAGGAAAAACATAAATACAGTATACTAACGCATATATATGGAATTTAGAAAGATGGTAACAATAACCTGGTGTACGAGACAGCTAAAGAGACACTGATGTATAGAACAGTCTTATGGACTGTGTGGGAGAGGGAGAGGGTGGGAAGATTTGGGAGAATGGCAATGAAACATATAAAATATCATGTAGGAAACGAGTTGCCAGTCCAGGTTCGATGCATGATGCTGGATGCTTGGGGCTGGTGCACTGGGACGGCCCAGAGGGATGGTATGGGGAGGGAGGAGGGAGGAGGGTTCGGGATGGGGAGCGCATGTATACCTGTGGAGGATTCATTTTGATATTTGGCAAAACTAATACAATTATGTAAAGTTTAAAAATAAAATAAAATTGGAAGAAAAAAAAAAAAAAATAGAATGTAGAATGCTGACATCTTCCGTTTATTGGGGATTTTAGGTCTGTAAGGAGCTCAAAGATAATGTTATGTGTATCCCCTGAGGCAGAACCAGAACCTTGCCAAAGTTGTACTCTTGTTTCTTGGCTGCCCCTCCCTTGTCTCTGTATCCCTTCCCTTCCCTGATTAACAACTATCTGGATCCACTCTTTGGAAATTCAGGAAGGTCATAGAGGCTGGAGTCTATTTCCCACAAACAAAAAACAGGGGATAAGAAAAGGCTTCCATGCCCAGGAGCCCCACAGAGTCCTGCTCGATTTCAGTATGAATCTCAGAGGAATTGAATCTCAAGACCTATCTTCCACTTGTAGATCTGCTATGTTAGATCTATACCATCTGCAATGATTTTGGGGCCCAAGAAAATAAAGTCTGTCACTGTTTCCATTGTTTCCCCATCTATTTGCCATGAACTGATGGGACTGGATGCCGTGATCTTTGTTTGCTGCTTCTTTTTGTTTAGCGTTTCCATACTAACTTCTAATTATGGAGAACCATCTGGAGGTTCCTTAAAAAAATAAAAAATAGAACTATCACATAACCCAGAAATCCCACTACTGGGCATATTCCCTGAGAAAACCATAATTTAAAAAGACGCATGTACCCCAGTGTTCATTGCAGGACCATTCCCAATAGCTAAGACATGAAAACAACCTATGTGTCTATCAAAAGATGAATGGATTAGAAGATGTGGTCCGTGTGTATAATGGAATATTACTCAGTCTTAAAAAGAAATGAAACTGGGTAATTTGTAAAGATATTTATGGACCTAAAGTCTGTCATACAGAGTAAAGTAAGTCAGAAAGAGAAAAACAAATATCATATATAAATACATATGATGTTATCTAGAAAAATGATACAGATAAACCTATTTGGAGGGCATAAATAGAAATGCAGATGTAGCGAATGGGCATGTGGACATGGTGGGGAAGGGGATGGTAGGACATATTGGGAGATTGGAATTGATATATATGTATATATACACACACCATGTATAAAATAGATAGCTAATAGGAAGCTGCTATAAAGCACAGGAAGCTCAACTTGTTACTTTGTGATGATCTAGAGGGAGAGATGGGGTGGGAGGGAGGTCCGGGAGGGAGGGAATATGCGCACACACACCACACACACACACACACACACACACACACATATATATATGTACCTATGGCTGATTCACTTCATTATACAGCAGAAACTAACAACATTGTAAAGCAATTATATTCCAATAGAAATTAATGAATAAAATATATGACAACAATAATCCAAGACATGAGAAACATGGAGTTGTAATTCTAAGGTCATAACACTATCAGGAAAATGACGTAAGTAATAATGTATATATATATAAGAATATGTATATTAGATCATAATAAGTCAAGGAACTATAATTTAACTCAAAGACATTATTTAAAGAGTAATAAATAAAGAAGCTAATCAAGGAGAAAATGTGAATAAAAAAATCAATTCTTTTCAGAAATTACAATAAAAGAGTAAAAAGAAACAACCTGTAAAATAACCACATGGTAAATTTAAATCTAAATATTATGATAATTATGTTAAATGCCAGAAGATAAATATTCTAGTTGAAAGACAAAGATTACAAGTGGATGAAAAGGAAAAAAATACCTGTAAGTTTGCTTACAAAACACATAACTTAAATATGAGCAAACAGGAAAAGCTAAAAGTATGAAGAAGTATATACAATGCAAATTCTGTGTTGTCAGGATGTGGAGAAACTGGAACTCTTATATAGTGCTGGTGGGGATGTAAAATGGTGCAGCTCCTATGGAAAACAGGCTGCAGTTCTTCAAAAGATTAAAAACAGAATTACTTTATGATCCAGCAGTCTTACTTCTGGATATACATCCAAAATAATTGAAGTCAGGATCTCAAAGATATATTCACACTCTCATGTTCATTGCATCATTATTAACAATAGCCAAGATACAGAAACATAAAGAAATGTGATATACATATCATGGAATATTATTGAGCCTTAATAAAGAAGGAAATCCTGCTAACTGTGACATGAGGCTGGAGGACATTATGCTAAGTGAAATAAACCAGTCCTGGAAGGAAAAATACTGCATGATTCCATTTACAAGAGGTATCTAAAATCGTCAAACTCATAGAAGCAGAGAGTGGAATGGTGGAACCCAAAGGTTGGGGGAAGAGGGAAATAGGTAGTGATTACTCATTGGGTCTAAAGTTTCAGTTATGCAGGATGAATAAATTCTAGAGATCTGATGGACAGTATAATGTCTATAGTTAACAGTACTGCATTGTACTCTGAAAAATCTGTTAAGAGAGTAGATCTCAAGTGTTCTTACTACAATAAAAAGGGACAGGAGGAAACTTGGAGATAATGGATAGGTGTTTTTATTTTTTAATTGACTGAGAGATTCTTTAAATTCTACAGTGCTTTATATTTTCTAGTTTCACACACATGATTTTTCATATCATCCACTAATGTGCTCACTCAGTCATGTCTGACTCTTTGTGGCCCCATGGACTGTAGCCCACCAGGCTCCTCTGTTCATGGGATTACCCAGGCAAGAATACTGGAGTGGGGTGCCATTTCCTACTCCAGGGGATCTTCCCAACCCAATCCTCTAATGCTGCTGCTGCTACTGCTGCTAAGTCTCTTCAGTCATGTTCGACTCTGTGGGACCCCATAGACAGCAGCCCACCAGGCTCCACCGTCCCTGGGATTCTCCAGGCAAGAACACTGGAGCGGGTTGCCATTTCCTTCTCCAATGCATGAAAGTGAAGTCTCTCAGTCGTGTCTGACTCGTAGTGACAGCATGGACTGCAGCCTACCAGGCTCCTCCGCCCATGGGATTTTCCAGGCAAAAGTACTGGAGTGGGGTGCCATTGCCTTCTCCAATAGTTATTCTATATATATTCTATTTAGATATATCTGTATATCTTTATCTATATCTAGATATATCTATATCTAGGTATACCTATCTATCTATATATCTTTTTTTTTCTTAAAACTCAGCATTCAAAAAACTAAGATCATGGCATCCAGTCCCATTAATTCATGGCAAATAAATGGGGAAACAATGGAAACAGAGACTATTTTGGGGGGCTCCAAAATCACTGCAGATGGTGATTGTAGCCATGAAATTAAAAGATGCTTGCTCCTTGGATGAAAAGCTATGACCAACCTAGACAGCATATTAAAAAGCAGAGACATTACTTTGCCAACAAAGGTCTGTCTAGTCAAAGCTATGGTTTTTCCAATAGTCATGTATGGATGTGAGAGTTGGACTGTAAAGAAAGCTGAACACCAAAGAATTGATGCTTTTGAACTGTGATGTTGGAGAAGACTCTTTGTGACCCCATGAACCGTAGCATGCCAGGCCTCCCTGTCCATCACCAATTCCTGGAGTTCACCCAAACTCATGTCCATTGAGTCAGCGATGCCATCCAGCCATCTCATCTTCTGTCGTCCCCTTCTCCTCCTGCCCTCAATCTTTCCCAGCATCAGGATCTTTTCAAATGAGTCAGCTCTTCGCATCAGGTGGCCAAAGTATTGGAGCCTCAGCCTCAGCATCAGTCCTTCCAATGAACACCCAGGACTGATCTCCTTTAGAATGGACTGGTTGGATCCCTTGCAGTTCAAGGGACTCTCAAGAGTCTTCTCCAACACCACAGTTCAAAAGCATCAATTCTTTGGCACTCAGCTTTCTTTATATTCCAACTCTCACATCCATACATGACCATTGGAAAACCATAGCCTTGACTAGATGGACCTTTGTTGGCAAAGTAATGTCTCTGCTTTTCAATATGCTATCTAGGTTGGTCATAACTTTCCTTCCCAGGAGTAAGCGTCTTTTAATTTCACGGCTGCTATCACCATCTGCAGTGTTTTTGGAGCCCCAAAAAATGAAGTCTGCCGCTGTTTCCACTGTTTCCCCATCTATTTCCCATGAAGTGATGGGACCGGATGCCATGATCTTCGTTTTTTGAATGTTGAGCTTTAAGCCAACTTTTTCACTCTCCACTTTCACTTTCATCAAGAGGCTTTTCAGTTCCTCTTCACTTACTGCCATAAGGGTGGTGTCATCTGCATATCTGAGGTTATTGATATTTCTCCCAGCAATCTTGATTCCATCTTGTGCTTCCTCCAGCCCAGTGTTTCTCATGATGTACTCTGCATATAAGTTAAATAAACAGGGTAACAATATACAGCCTTGACGTACCCCTTTTCCTATTTGGAACCAGTCTGTTGTTCCATGTCCAGTTCTAACTGTTGCTTCCTGACCTGCATACAGGTTTCTCAAGAGGCAGGTCAGGTGGTCTGGTATTCCTATCTCTTTCAGAATTTTCCACAGTTTATTGTGATCACATATATAATTTATATATGTATATATAATATATATTGGCTTTCCTGGTGGCTGAGAGAGTAAAAATCTGCCTGCAATGTGGGAGACCTGGGTTTGATCACTGGGTTGGGAAGGTCCCTGGAGGAGGGCATGGGAACCCACTCTAGTATTCTTGCCTGGAGAACCCCCATGGACAGAGGAGCATTTCAGGCTGTAGTTCATGGAGTTGCAAAGAGCCAGACACGACTGAGCAACTAAACACAATGTATATATATATATATCATATCTTCTTTATCAGTTCATCGCTTGGTGGGCACTTAAATTGCTTCTATATCTTGGCAACTGTAAATAACACTGCTCTGAACATTAAGGTGCACGTATCTTTTCAAATTAGTGTTTTTGGCTTTTTTTGGATATATTACCCAGGAGTGGGATTTCTGGGTTATGTGGTAGTACTGTTTTTAATTTTTTGAGAAAATAATGGATATGTTTTTACCATGATTATGGTGATGGTTTCATAAGTATATGCATATGTTCAAATACATCAGATTATATACATTTAAAGAAATGCCGCTTCAGTTTGATGGGAAAAGGATAGCCTTTTCAATAAACTGTGCTGGGTTTTTTAATTCTTATCTGAAGAAAAATGGGCCCTTGCTTTGTAAAATACATGAAGATATATTTCTGCTGGATTATAGGCCTAATTGCTAAAAGCAGAACAGATGATGAAAGAATATGTTTATTACCTGTGGTAGATGAAAATTTCTTTGTAGAATATTAAAAGCATTAATGATAAAGGAAAAAATATAAATATCAGATTTCACCTAAGTAAAAAACTATTATTCATTTAAGGATGATGTTAAGAATATAGAAATACAAAGCACAGGCTTGGAGAAGACATTTGCAATAATCTATCTGAGGAATGTCTTATATCCAGAATATATAATTGCCATAACTCAATGGGAAAAAAAAGACAGACAACCCAGTTAACAAAATGAGCTGTCTCTCTCACTCCCAACAAAGATATCCACATGGTCAATGAACAAACAGTAATGTACTCAATCTTTCTGTTGCTCAGGGAAATGAGAGTTAAAACTTCAATGTCAAAATTAGATACTATTGTAATACACAAGAATGCCTAAAATAAAGACTGATCATCCCAAGAGTTGGTGGGGATGCAGAGCCACTGGAGCTCTCATCCACTGCTGGTAGGGATTTAGGATGGTAGAACCACTTGGAAAATTGTTTTAGCAGTATCTAATAAAAGTGGATATATTCAGCATTTGATCTAACAATTTCACTCCTAGGTATACTCCCAAGAGGAAAAAATGCACAGAAATGTTTGACAAAAATGTGTACAAGAATTTTCAAAGCAGCACATATTAATAGCCTCAAGCTGGTAATGCCTAAAGGTCATTTAACAAAACATGCCTGTAAAAGTTGTTATATCATACAATGGGATAATATATAGCACTGAGAACAAATGAGTTACTGCTGCATAACATGACTGACTCCACAAGATTAATGTTGAAAGAAGAAACCTAGTGAATATAATATATTATACAATGATATTTATAAGGAATTAATAATACACAAAATTAATCTATGATGTTGGAAGTCAAGATAATGATTATTTCTGGTAGCACTGTTAATGACTTGGATGCTAAGAAGGTGGGCTTCTTGTGGCTAGTAATATTCAGTGTTTTGATCTTGGTGGTTCAGTTCAGTTCAGTTGCTCAGTCACGTCTGACTCTTTGCAATCCCATGGACTGCAGCATGCCGGCTTCCCTGTCCGTCACCAACTCCTGGAGCTTGCTCAAACTCGTGGCCATTGAGTTGGTGATGTCATCCAACCATCTCATCCTCTGTCGTCCCCTTCTCCTCTTGCCTTCAATCTTTCCCAGCATCAGGATCTTTTCCAGTGAGACAGTTCTTCACATCAGGTGGCCAAAGTATTGGAGTTTCAGCTTCAGCATCAGTCCTTCCAATGAATATTCAGAACTGATTTCTTTTAGGATTGACTGGTTTGATTTCCCTACAGTCAAAGGGACTCTCAAGAGTCTTCTCCAACACCACAGTTAAAAATCATCAATTCTTTGGTGCTCAGCTTTCTTTATGGTCCAACTCTCACATCCATACATGATTACTGGAAAAACCATAGCTTTGACTAGATGGATCTTTGTTGGCCAAGTAATGCTTCTGCTTTTTAATATGCTGTCTAGATTGGTGATAGCTTTTCTTCCAAGGAGCAAGCATCTTTTAATTTCATGGCTGCAGTCACCATCCGGAGAAGGCAATGGCACCCCACTCCAGTACTCTTGCCTGGTAAATCCCATGGATGGAGGAGCCTGGCAGGCTGCAGTCCATGGGGTCGCTAAGAGTCGGACACGACTGAGCGACTTCACTTTCACTTTTCACTTTCATGCATTGGAGAAGGAAATGGCAACCCACTCCAGTGTTCTTGCCTGGAGAATCCCAGGGACGGGGGAGCCTGGTAGGCTGCCGTCTATGGGGTCGCACAGAGTCGGACACGACTGAAGCGACTTAGCAGCAGCAGCAGCAGCAGCAGTCACCATCTGCAGAGACTTTGGAGCCCAAGGAATAAAGTCTGTTACTTTTCCATTGTTTGATCTTGATGGTAATTATATAAATATGTTCACTTTGTCTCTTACACAATAATGAAATATTTAAAATACTCATTAGGTTGTAGATAACAGGGTGGCAGAATTTATGTTTAATATTCTCAAAGGAAAGGTCAAATTGAAAGTGAGGATTCATAAAGGAAATATTTGCTGCCTCCCATTTTAACTTTAAATAAAACACAAAGTGTCTTTGAATGTGAGGCAATAAATTAGATTAAAATATATGGTCAAGTTGCAATTATAATCTGAAGATTAAACACCTGATTATTTAAGAAGAATAGTGCAGATGTAATGAACTTTGAGATAGTAAAATGTCAGAAATGATTATAGACCTTGATGTATTAACAATAGATATCTGCAAAATAGGTGGCGTGAGATACATCCTCTTATCCCAAGCTTATTTGAGTAAGCTCCGGGAGTTGGCAATGGACAGGGAGGCCTGATGTGCTGCAGTCCATGGGGTCGCAAAGAGTCAGACACGACTGAGTGACTGAACTGAACTGAACTGAAAGTGAAGGTCATTTAAAAAAAGTTATTTGACTGCATTGGGTGTTAGCTGCAGCATGAGGGCTCTCAGTTGCAGCATGTGGAATCTAGTTCCCTGACCGGGGATGGAATCTGGGCCTCCTGCATTGGGAGCGTGGAGTCTTTATCACTGGACTACCAGGGAAGGTCCAAGTCATTTTGTTTGACGACTTGCCTATATTTCCCTTTTGCTCTGCCTGTCAAATCTTCCCACTTCCCCCCACCTTTCACTGCCACCCTTCTGGTAAGCTACCATCAGCTCCCACTTGAGATCTTGGTAGAATCTTTTAAAAATTTTGTCCGTTTGTGGTTTGCCCCCTCCTAAATCCTTTCTCCATTCTAGAGGCTAAGTAATCATTTTAATGCCAAAGGGCATTGTGGGATTCCTTTGTTTAACCCTCTTGACTGATGTCACATTGCATTGAGGATGAAAACCACATTCAAGACACAGCATCCACAGGCCTGGGTGATGGAGTCCCCCCAGCCTCATCTCACAGAGCCCCTCCTAATGCTACTCCAGCCACAGACACCTTTTCCCCATTTTTCATACACTCCCGACTTGTTCTGGCTCCAGAGAGCCTACTCATACTTGGGACAATCTACCTTCTGTTCCTTTCTCATCCACCAAAATAAATAAAGTCTCTCTGTAACCTTTACTTTTTTATTAGAACTCAGATTGTATGTATTTCTGTGTTTATTCATTTTAAATGCCCCCATCCCTCCAGAATGCATACTCTGTGAAGGAGAGGAGTATGATTGTTTGGGTTTTCCTTACATTTCTGGTGGCCAAGACAATGCCTGGCATATAAAAAGTGTTCAATAGGTTAAATGAATAAATATATAGTTATATAAATGAATAAATATGATATAAAAATATCCATCAGAATCCAAATTACTAGTTTTATCTTATTATATATTAATTTAGGTTTTAATTCAGATTTGTTTCTAATATTAAAGAAAATTCCCTCCTGTTTCTTCTCCATTAACTCCTATAGTTTAGAATTTTGAATGTAGGAGGAAAATAAATATTGTGAAATTTAAATTTCCCATTTTATAGACAAGGGAGACACTGACTTACTTGAGCCTCTCCTATGAAAAATATTTTTATGAAATTTATTAGGTAATTTATCTATTGGGTCCCAACTTGAATTTTTGTGGAAAATAAAGGCAATTGCAGTATAAGCTTTCCCTATTATAGCCTGACATTTATTCCATAGAATGCAATATATTTAGGGAACAGATTGACTTCTGTGTATTCTAACCTAAAACAAAGCATCATGCCTTATAAACTGTGTTTCACAAGAGATAAAATTTTTAGAATGCAAATACTTTTCCAGATCATACATATCAAGGCTTTTAGTCATAATTTCTATTTTCATTAATTCACAGTTAACATTGTCAATTAGATAAGACAGTTTCTTTCCAGGTGTTTCCCAAGTTGTCTTTGATTGATATTTTGATTATACCTTTTTCTAATTTCCCTAATAAGTAGGTAGTCTTTGTGCATTTTCTTTAAAATGTGTCATTTTCATTGTAGAGCTTCAGAGTTTCTGTGCAAAGACTAGGATTGTCCCTTAAACTCTGGGTTGCTGATGTGAGGGTGTCTGGTTGAGAGGTTGATCTGGACTTGAGTTCCTCCCTTTTTTCTAGCTTAAGGAATAATGCCTAATCTCAGCATCATTTAGAACCTGTGGATTTTTCCTGGATAAAACATCCCCTAACATCTCATGCTCTCCCTACACCCGTGCACTTGCTTCTTTGACTCTCAGTATCATCTTCATGTACTCCATTTTTCAGAGCTAAATCTTACTCATGCTTTGGGTCAGAGCATATGGCCCTGATTACTATGACGCTGGGTTAGCCACTCCTCAAATACATTCTTAGAACTTTCCTACTATCATCATTATAGTCTTGTCAAAGTGCGCTGTGATGCTAGTCACTTTTCTGCTTGCCATGAGATGTTAGAGTTTTCCTCTGGACCTGGTCTGGGTCTGTTGCTCACCCAGTGCTTAGCACAGTATCTGTTATGTTTCTTCATAAACATTTGTTGCCTGAAGAAGTTGCCACTTAACAGCATAATTTAAAAAGAACATGAGAAAATACCAGAACTTATCCTACATCTTACAGAAGTGAATATCCTGCAGATAAGCATGAAGTAGGCATTCTTTTTCAAATAATGCTAAGAGGGCAGCAGCCATAATAATATTCACTAACATGTCTTGTTAGGACTTAATGACTCATAGGATTTATATTTGATACCAAAGTCAATCTAAAATCACAAGTTAAGGCAAAGTGTTTTCTTTTAGATCAGACTGATAGAAGTGTGGGAGAAGGCAATGGCACCCCACTCCAGTACTCTTGCCTGGCAAATCCCATGGACAGAAGAGCTTGGAAGGCTGCAGTCCATGGGGTCGCTGAGGGTCGGACACGACTGAGCGACTTCACTTTCATTTTTCACTTTCATGCATTGGAGAAGGAAATGGCAACCCACTCCAGTGTTCTTGCTTGGAGAATCCCAGGGACGGGGGAGCCTGGTAGGCTGCCGTCTATGGAGTCGAACAGAGTCGGATACGACTGAAGTGACTTAGCAGCAGATAGAAGTGTGAGACCAAGGTAGAAATTATTTTTAGGTTTGCATCGGTCTGATATTCTTCAATTTTATGTTCCCTCACTATTAAGAGAAAAATCTGAAAACCAAGAATTCACTAGCATTTTAATCACTTCTCCACTCTCAGCTACAGTTGATTGGTACAGAGTGGACCTTACTATCTCTTTTGTTATCTGTGATGTGTGTTATAGCTACAAGGACCATTTACTCCAGTCTTTCCCTATTGTCCTGGACTAATTATTTATATATTTTTTAATTTTGCATATATATTTTGCATATATATATTTATATATTATTTATTTTTTAACTTTATTTTATATTGGAGTATAGCCAATTAACAATGTTGTGACAGTTTCATGTGGATGGCAAAGGGTCTCAGCCATAATACACATGTATCCATTGTCCCCCAAATTCTTCTCCCCATCCAGGCTGTGAGGTAACATTGAACAGAGTTCCCTGTGCTATATAGTAGGACCTTGCATGCGTGCGAAGCCACTTCAGTTCTGTCCGACTTTGTGCGACCCTATGAACCATAACTCGCCAGGTTCCTCTGTCCATGGAATTCTCCAGGGCAAGAATACTGGAGTGGGTTTCCATACCCTCCTCCAGGGGATCTTCCTGGCTCAGGGATCCATCGAACCCTCATCTCCTGCATTGCAGGAGAATTCTTTACCGCTAAGCCATCCAGGAAGCCTAATTACATTGTTATTCCAATTACAGATTCAGAACTAAAAGAATGTCTGATTTATTGATCTTGTATTCTTCCTACCTTATCCTTTGATGATAGAGAGGGGTGGGTGTGTTAGCAACAGGAGTGGCTGATCAGTATCTCACCCTGCTAATGTTATGAGTCCCCTGATGCCTTAAGTGCTTTAGGGAGAGGCTGGGACGGACAAGAGGGCTGCTGGTTTGCTCTAGGCTTTGCCTGTCTGTCTGGACTGGAGGATAAGTGACCATGGTCTCACACAACACACCTCTGGCATCTTGCACATGTAGCAGTGGGTGTGAGGGAAGCTGAGAGGAAACAGCTTTCACTGAGGGCCTAATACACTGTGTGCCAATGATTCACCCTGGGCTTGGTCTTTCACATTCATTACCTCATTCAGTTTTCCCAACAGCTCTCTGAGATAGATAACGTTCATGTCAGATTTACAGATGAGGAAACTGAAGCTTAGACAAGTGAGATAATTTCCAAAGGCCAGACACATTGAGTTGGTATTTTAACATGTGTTTTACCATTTGGACTTCCCTGGTGGCTCAGACAGTAAGAGCATCTGCCTACAATGCGGGAGACCTGGGTTTGATCCCTGGGTTGGGAAGATCCCCTGGAGAAGGAAATGGCAACCCACTCCAGTACTCTTGCCTTGAAAATCCCATGGACGGAGGAGCCACGGATGGATGCTACAGTCCATGGGGTTGCGAAAAGTCAGACACAACTGAGCCACTTTACTGTATCACCCTAGATCCTGCAGGTGGAGAGAAGATGGGGGGAGGGGTACTAGAGTATAAGTTATCATGTGTGAAGATAATTTGCCAAGGTTCTTTCCATCAAAGGGCTTCCCTAATAGCTCAGTTGGTAAAGAATCTTCCTGTAATGCAGGAGACCCTGGTTTGATTCCTGAGTCAGGAAGATACCCAGGAGAAGGAATAGGCTACCCACTCCAGTATTCTTGGGGTTCTCTTGTGGCTCAGCTGGTAAAGAATCTGCCTGCATTGCGGGAGACCTGGGTTCGACCCCTGGGTTGGGAAAATCCCCTGGAGGAGGGAAAGGGTACCCACTCCAATATTCTGGCCTGGAGAATTCCATGGACTGTATAGTCCAAGGGGTTGTGAAGAGTTGGACTTGACTGAGAGGCTTTCACTTCACTTCCCATCAAAACTAAGTGAGCTAGGCGCAAAATGGTACTTCATTCTTATGTTTGAATTTCTGTTAATTGCCGTGAGAATGAGCATTTTTTTCCCCTAAGAGGCATAATATGGTCTCTAAGGCTTTACCTGCCCCACCTCTCCCCTTCCAGACTGATCTCACTCCAGACACACCCCTCACTCTCTGTTCCAGCCACATTAAAAGTCTCTTTGTTCCCAGAATCACACATGATCTTTCTGCTCCAGAGAATTATGCCCAGTGCTCCCTTCACGACAATGTTTCTTCTGCCACCATAGCCCCTGTTTCTGCCGGACCATCCCTGCATTATTGCTTCTGCAGCAATGTCTCCTCTGGCTTTTCAGGCCTGAGTTAGTCCTTTTGTCTCACCCTGCTTCATAGCACATGGGGCTTCCCCGGTGACCCGGCAGTAAAGAAACTACCTGTAATGCAGGAGATACAGGAGACGTGGGTTCAATCCCTGGGTCGGGAAGATCCGCTGGAGGAGGGCAGGGCAACCCACTCCAGTATTCTTGCCTTGAGAATCCCATGGATAAGAGGAGCCTGGCGTGCTACTGACCATAGAGTCGCAAGGAGTCAGACACGACTGAAGCAACTGAGCAGGTTATAGCACAGTATCTCCTTTTTGGTAAGGTGCATCACACCTGCACTTGTTTATAGGATTTACATTGGCAAAGGTGATATGATGTGTACAAAATGCCGCCATTTTTCTAGTACTCGGCACAGACCCTAGCGCATCGTATTCGCACATATTCAAGCCAATATTAAACACTGGCATTCTACCTGCTTGAATATGTTAATAATTTCCAGTTATTCTGACAGTGCCTTCATGTCTAAAGTGTAACAAAGCATTTTCTAAAAATTTTAAGCGTGAAGCAATATGTTTGTGGAAACAAACAGAACCAGAAAGCTTTAACTACATGTGTTGGAAAGACTTGCTCTTACTTGAATCTAGGAAGATAAAAAGAAATGCATTAGCCTTTCTGTTGCTATGGAATTGTTTTGCTAAATTTGTGATCGGGTTCACCAAAAGCTTTATTAGCACTCTTTAGAGCAAAGAAATAATGTCTGACATGGTTCACCATCTATCTGGAGCCAAATTAAAAAGAAAAATGTAAGGTGCGATGATTTGGGGGCACTCAGAATGTATCAATTATTTATGTTGACATTCATTATCTGAATAAAAGGCAGGATAAAGGCTTTGGGGGAATTGTAGGGTTCATAAAATTTCTAATTATTCTAATTTACTGTAATTAAGACACTAAAATCGTCCTGACTAAAAGCAGTGATGTCTTTTAATATCAACTGAGAGGGAGGCAAGTTATTTTTGAGTTTTGGCTTTATTTACTATAACTTTTCAATATGACAGAAAAACTGGTCCTGATTTGTAAGGTTTTAAAATGATGGTTTTTAAAACTCCTAATGTGAAACTGGATAAAGCACAATTCAGAATTATAGCATTTGAGTTAAAGTATTTACAGATTCATAAAATCTATCCCATCAGTACTACATATAAACTCTATTAAAATCATAGACTTACAGAAAAAAAGGCACCTTTAATATACATTTTCATAATTTCAAGAGTAGAGAAAATACAAAGAGATATGTATTAGTTCCATATTTGTAGTAGGAGTTAGCTATCCTCTCTACAGAGGTCATTTCTGGATACTGATAAGGATTTGGAAGGCAGAATTAGTACAATAGATACAAAAAAGTATGATATTTATTATTTTTTTAAAAAGCACAGGAACTATCAAAGTAATGCCATGCTGTATTTCCCTTATGTAATTTTCAACCAATTCCTATTATGGTTGGGTTGTCTTGGATCGAGAGAAGCATAGTTTACAATGAAAGTCTACACATCTGTTCCCTAGTGCAGATCATGTTACCACTCAAGCTGCTGCCCCGGCATTTGGGAGTCTTAAAAGACTTTAGGGCATCTGCTAGTGTTGTAGGCACAGTATGGAAATACGGCAACTTAGGATCATTCAAAGACCTTTCAGAGAAGGGCAAATTGAGGCTTTCTTTGAATTCTTGAGGTATTTTTACAACATCTATTTGTCTGAATAGTGTTAATTCAGAGAAGTCGAAGAAAAACTGTTTTTAATCTTTCTTTTCCTAAAATATCCAAAGTCACATCAGATAGAATGATATGTATCTTTTGAATTTTTGTTCCCACTGGAACAAAAATATAGAGAGGGTGTATACAATATATACGCACAGTGTCAAGGATGTTCCTGACAGTGC
This sequence comes from Bos indicus, assembly GCF_029378745.1. Classification (NCBI taxonomy): domain Eukaryota; kingdom Metazoa; phylum Chordata; class Mammalia; order Artiodactyla; family Bovidae; genus Bos; species Bos indicus. The sequence goes on from NC_091767.1 coordinate 11,760,128, forward strand.
TTCTGAAGCCCTCCATCATCTCTCTCAACCTCTGCTGTCTGAGTCATTTCCTGTTCTTTATCTGTCCTCTGGAAATGTGGGACAGCTCTGGACATATTGTTAAAGTTTGATGTTTTTGAACTATAAAAGAATGTGTGTACAACGTGTGTACAGCAGTCTGCTTTTTTTTCCCATTCAATATTGTATTTTTGAGATTTATCCATCCTGATGTATGTAGCTTATTTTATTTCATTTCACTACAACTCATTAAATGAATGCACCAAATTGTGTGAATTGTTCAAATCCCATTCCATGCATTTCATCATATGAATATACAGCAGTTTATTTACCCATTTTGCTGTTGCTACACGTGAGTTATTTCTCATTTTCCACATTTAGAACAGTGTGACTGTAACCACAAAGATCCATCTTATACATATTCCTGGTACATACATATGGGTTTTCCAGAACTGGGTGTTCAATAGCTAGGAGTGGAACTTCTGGGCCACTGGGTATATGCTTGTTCAATTTTACTCTTTAAAGTCAAATTGTCCTCTCAGTTGGCTTTTACCAATTTCCACATTAATTAGCACTGCATAAGTGTTCCCATTGTTTCATATACTTGGCAAACAACATCTATTCTAATTTTTCCAATAGACTTAAAATTATTCAAGAGAGATAAAATTCACATATAGTTTTGTTTGGGATGAATTAATATTAGTTCTGTATATATTGTAAGAAATATCTGTATTTTAAAATATCAATGTACATCCATACTTAATTATAAAAATACTCTGCTCATGGCATCACCGTGAGTCTATTGAATTCTTACTATGCACTGGTTAAACGCCAAGAGAAGTGAGTTATGATATGTTACATATTGAGACACCAAAATCTTCCTGTTGCTTACAGTTAAGCAGTTAAAAATTATAGACACCTGGGGGAGAACTCGGGACTTCCCTGGTGGCTCAAAATGGTAAAGAATCTGCTGCAATACAGGAGATGCGGGTTTGAGCCCTGGGTCGGGAAGATCACATGGAGGAGGCACGGCAACCCACTCCAGTATTCTTGCCTGGAGAATCTCACGGACAGAGGAGCCTGGCGGGCTACAGTCTGTAGGGTTGCAAAGAGTCGGACATGACTCAAATGACTGAGCATGCATGCCTGGGGGATAACTCATGCCTTATGTGTCAGAAATATGTAATTAGTAGCAAGATATTCTTTTTATAAAAAAATACTTATTGATTTTTTTGGCTGCACCGGGTCTTAGTTGGGGCATGTGAGATCTTTAGTCATGGCATGTGAACTCTTAGTTGCCACATAGTAGCAAGATATTCTCAATGTGAAATGTATTTCAGTACATTGATTTTTGTACATTCAGTCACTGAGAAGGAAGAATACATTAGAAAAGAGTTATTTATGAAATTTATTCCATAAATTGATGCTTCAGTCTTTATGGTATAATATATATGCATATACATATATGTATATATTCATATGCATATCTCTATGTATATGCACATATGCATATATTTTGTCAGATGAAGGAAAAAATTAGGAGTATTATTTTATGTCATGTAGATGAGGCATGTAATTTATTTATGAAATCTGTAACAAAGAAATTGATAGTGTGTAATTTATCTTCTGCTAACTTGACATTCTGAATAACTTCAATGTAAGCCCTAAATTCAGGTTTAAGTCTTCCTGTTATGAGTTAGAGGGTATAATTGGCAGTTACATGAGCTCTATGTTTAGCTCAATATATAGAATATGTATAATCTAGAGCTCAATAGCAAAACACAAAAAGCCTGAGTAAAAAATGGGCAGAGGATCTGGAGAGACATTTTTTCCAAAGAAGATGTACAGATAGCCAACAGATAAATGAAAAGGTATTCAACATCACTAATTATCAGGAAAATGCAACTCAAAAGGACAACATTATCACCTCACACCTGTTAAAATGGCTGTTATAAAAAAATAACAAGGGTTGGCATTTAAAAATACTCTATGTAAAAGCTTTATTTTTAGAAGTTCAGTGATCTCATAAATAGAAACACTTACTGGGAGTCTCACTCATAAAGCTCCTTAGCAGGTGCCTTAGTAAGATGTGAAGGGGAGAGAACCCCTGTGCACTGTTGGTGGGAATGTGCACACTGGTGCAGATATTGTAGAGGCTCCTCAAAAAATTAAAAATAGCAGTAGCATATAATCTGGCAATTTCACTTCTGAATATTTACCTGAAATACTCAGGTGAATATACATATAATACTGGAAAGGACAGTATTAACTGGAAAAGATACATGCACCCTCATGTTCAGTGCAGCATTATCTGAAATAGCCAAGACATGGAAGCAACCTAACTGCCCAGTTGATGGATGAATGGATATAGGAAAGGTGGTTTAAGTATGCAGTGAATATTATATGGCCCCAAAGAAGGAAATTGCCATTTGTGACCACATGAATAACCTTGAGGACATTATGCTAAGTGACATAAGTCAGACAAAGACAAACACCAAATGATCTCGGTTTTATGTGGTATCTAAAAAAACAATAAACAAAGAAACAAAAATATGAACTAGATACAGAGATACAGAGAACAGATTTGTGGTTGCCAGAGGTTGCTGATGGTGGGGTAGGTGAAATGGGTGAAGAGGGTCAAAATGTACAAACCTTTAGTTATAAAATAGATGTCCTGAGGTTGTAATGGTGCATGATGACTATAGCTAATAATACTGTACTATATATTTGAAATATGGTAACAGCTAGATATTAATAGTTCTCATCACAAGAAAAAATACTGTAGCTATTGTGGTGACGGATGTTAACCAGAGTTATTGTGGAGATGATTTTGCAATATATACAAATATTGATGAATCATTATGCTGTATTCCTGAAACTCATATAATATTATATGTCAATTATACCTCAATTAAAACTATCTTATCTCAACATGACAAGCTTTGAGTGGCATTTGATGGCAGTAATGTATTAAGATTAATTTTTCTGATTTTGTTGCTTGCATTATTGGCATAAATAAGAATGTCTTTATTTATGAGAAATACCCATCAAAGTTTTTGGGGTAACAGGGAATCAGTTTACTAATCTATTCTCAAATGGTTAAGGAGAATAGTTATTTCTGCTAACAACTTTTTTTAAACTTTCTAATTCTTTCCAACAATATTTAATAAAAAATATACTAATAAAAAAGTGCTACCAGAAAAAACATAAAATATTCATTATATAACATATTCCTTCTAATGAACTAAGCATATTTTAATTTCTATTTAGAAATATATTGACTGAACTATTTATGAGAGTAGTTTTAACAGTGATAAGATCGTCTTGACTTGTAAGCCAGAACTCCCCAGAGACCAACATTGTATCTCTTTTTCATCACCTCGTTGGGTGTAAAATTCTCAAATTATCAAGCTGCTTTCTGGCCCATCTTACACTGGGATATTTGCCAAAATTTGTACAAAGCACATCATTGTAAGTCTTGCTTGCTGTGGTTGAGAGGAGCAGTTTATTATATTCCTTTTAATTTAGAGGTTCCAAAACATTAGATTGCAACCCACTTTAGGTTTTGGAATTTTATCTTTATATTTTTAAGTGTCTTTCTATGGCCATACTTCATAATTTACCCCATTGGTCTCTACAGCTTAGACTGGATTCCCAGGCATGGGGTGGTGGTGGTAATGGTGGCAATGCCATACAGTGTCCTTTCTCTAATTCACTGCACGTTTAATTAGAACCTACTCTTCCTACAATCACTTGAATCCCAAGCCTTGAGGAAAATGAAAATCTGTTTTCTGTCAATAGAGCCAAAGCTCATTCATCTTTATTTATTTATTTTTTACTTTATTTTTATTTTTTTTAATTATTAAAAATTTTTTATTTTTTTTTTTTTTTACTTTACAATATTGTATTGGTTTTGCCATACATCAACATGAATCCGCCACGGGTGTACACATGTTCCCCATCCTGAACCCCCCTCCCACCTCCCTCCCCATACCATCCCTCTGGGTCATCCCAGTGCTCCAGCCCCAAGCTTCCCGTATCCTGCATCGAACCTGGACTGGTGATTCATTTCTTATATGATATTATACATGTTTTAATGCCATTCTCCCAAGTCATCCCCCACTCCCTCTCCCACAGAGTCCAAAAGACTGTTCTATACATCTGTGTCTCTTTTGCTGTCTCGCATACAGGGTTGTTGTAACCATCTTTCTAAATTCCATATATATGCATTAGTATACTGTATTGGTGTTTTTCTTTCTGGCTTACTTCACTCTGCATAATAGGCTCCAGTTTCATCCACCTCATTAGAACTGATTCAAATGTATTCTTTTTAATGGCTGAGTAATACTCCATTGTGTATGTGTACCACCGATTTCTTATCCATTCATCTGCTGATGGACATCTAGGTTGCTTCCATGTCCTGGCTATTATAAACAGTGCTGTGATGAACATTGGGGTACACATGTCTCTTTCAATTCTGGTTTCCTTGGTGTGTATGCCCAGCAATGGGATTGCTGGGTCATAAGGCAGTTCTATTTCCAGTTTTTTAAGGAATCTCCACACTGTTCTCCATAGTGGCTGTACTAGTTTGCACTTCCACCAACAGTGTAAGAGGGTTCCCTTTTCTCCACACCCTCTCCAGCATTTATTGCTTGTAGACTTTTGGATCGCAGCCATTCTGATTGGCGTGAAATGGTACCTCATTGTGGTTTTGATTTGCATTTCTCTGATAATGAGTGATGTTGAGCATCTTTTCATGTGTTTGTTAGCCATCTGTATGTCTTCTTTGGAGAAATGTCTGTTTAGTTCTTTGGCTCATTTTTTGATTGGGTTGTTTATTTTTCTGGAATTGAGCTGTAGGAGTTGCTTGTATATTTTTGAGATTAGTTGTTTGTCAGTTGCTTCATTTGCTATTATTTTCTCCCATTCTGAAGGCTGTCTCTTCACCTTGCTTATAGTTTCTTTTGATGTGCAGAAGCTTTTAATTTTAATTAGATCCCATTTGTTTATTTTTGCTTTTATTTCCAATATTCTGGGAGGTGGGTCATAGAGGATCCTGCTGTGATGTATGTCAAAATGGATTAAAGATCTAAACATAAACCAGAAACTATAAAACTCTTAGAGGAGAACATAGGCTCATTTATCTTTAAAGGTTTGTCCCTGATGTTAGGGCTTCCCTGGTGGCTCAGTCAGTAAAGAATCCACCTACATTGCGGGAGACCTGGGTTCAGTCCCTGGGTCAGGAAGATCCCCTGGAGAAGGGCATGGCTACCCATTCTAGTATTCTTGCCTGGAGAATCCCCATGGACAGAGAAGCCTGGCAGGCTGCAGTCCATGGGGTTGCAAAGAGTTGAACATGACTGAGCGACTAAGCACATCACTGATGTTAACTTCTTCCAAGATTTTCTGACCTATGTCCCTCATAGATGGCTTCTGGTAACCAGCCAGTCACATAGAGCACAATGCTAATTCATTATTTCTCGGTGTAAACTAACAGAAAGCCATCTAGATCAGAATGTTTATGACAACCTTAAGGGCACACTTCTGCCTTTATTAAGGTTCCAAAGACTCTAATCAGCTGCTTGGTGGCAATGAGTTAAAAACCGTGGTAGCTAACGACACCAGGTAATTATAACTGAATGTGCCTACCTCCACTGTGGGGCTGGACCTGGTGTGCGGACCATTCTTCGCCTTGCTGGAATAGTTTCTCTCCTCTAGGGCAGTACTGGATGGGTATTACCAAATTCTACCCCACTGATCTCATTTTCTCATGACTTCTTACCAAATAAATCCTTTTTTGTTGATTTCTTCCTTCTTTAGATACTTTTCCTTCTGTTAAATTAATTTTAAAACATTCAACTGAAATTAAGTCCTGCTTTTTCTGTATTAAGTCTAGATATGTTGTCTGGAGGTGCCTTCTACTTGTAGGTGATCTCTCTAAAGAATGGATTTTAAATATTTCTTTCTTAGTTCTGAGATTTATTGCTGTTGTTGTTTTGCCAAATCATGTCCAACTCTTCTGTGACTTCATGGACTGCAGCCCACCAGACTTCTCTGTCCATGGGATTTTCCAGGCAAGAATACTGAGTGGGTTGCCATTTCCTACTCCAGGGGATCTTCCGACTCAGGGGTCAAATCCACATCTTCTGTGTCTCCTGCACTGGCAGGCAGATTCTTTACCAGGGAGCCTCCAGGTAGGCCTTTAACAGCTTAGGTTAAATCCAGTGAGGCCTCTGACTGACTGTTTCCTAGCTCTATGAAAATCACTTTTGGCCATCAAACTTTAGTCTTTTTTGCATGAAAAAAACACAAAGGTAAGAAATCTACATAGACTCTCTCACTTGTATCTTTAAATTATATATTTTTTTCACCATGTATGTGCTGGTTTGAATATAAATCAAGGTGAACACAACTTGAGGGGGGCTAAGACATCTTTCCCACCAGTCTTGACTGAAGAACAGGCTGCATGCCTGGTTCAGCTCAAAGTGCCATTCTATAATGACATCAGGATGACTTTGTAATGTTGTTTGGAGACTTGAATACTTTATTCATAGTCAATTACCCTTCCCACAGGGCTTCCTAGGTGGATCAGTGATAAAGAATCTGCCTGCCAATGTAGGAGATGTAGGTTCTATCCCTGGTTCAGGAAGATCCCCTGGAAGAGGAAATGTAAACCCACTCCAGTACTCTTGCCTGGGAAATCCCACGAAGGAGGAGCCTGGTGAGCTACAGTCCACAGCATTGAAAAAGAGTCAGACATGATTTAGCAACTAAACAACAAAAACTCTTCCCATAAGGTCTCTAAGAGGGGAAAAGAGTTGTGTAAAGAAAGCAGCGTGCAGAAGGAGATTTGTCTCTAAATCCCAAATCAGAGCTCTGATAATCCTGCTGGGGCCAGCAAAAGGCTTCCCTGATCTAAACTCCATAAGAAATCTTAGAGCTGCTTCTCCAATCTGAGCAGACATGAAGTCCTATTTATTATTCAGTTCAGTTCAGTCGCTCAGTCGTGTCTGACTCTTTGCGACCCCATGAATTGCAACACGCCAGGCCTCCCTGTCCTTCACCAACTCCCAAAGTTCACTCAAACTCACATCCATCGAGTCGGTGTTGCCATCGAGACATCTCATCCTCTGTCGTCCCCTTTTCCTCCTGACCCCAATCCCTCCCAGCATCAGAGTCTTTTTCAATGAGTCAACTGTCCGCATGAGGTGGCCAAAGTACTGGAGTTTCAGCTTCAGCATCATTCCTTCCAAAGAACACCCAGGGCTGATCTCCTTCAGAATGGACTAGTTGGATCTCCTTGCAGTCCAAGGGACTCTCAAGAGTCTTCTCCAACACCACAGTTCAAAAGCATCAATTCTTTAGCACTCAGCTTTCTTCACAGTCCAACTCTCACATCCATACATGACCACTGGAAAAACCAGAGCCTTGACTAGATGGACCTTTGTTGGCAAAGTAACGTCTCTACTTTTGAATATGCTATCTAGGTTGGTCATAACTTTCCTCCCAAGGAGTAAGCATCTTTTAATTTCATGGCTGCAGTCACCATCTGCAGTGATTTTGGAGCCCAGAAAAATAAATTCAGCCAGTTTCCACTGTTTCCCCATCTATTTCCCATGAAGTGATGGGACCGGATGCCATGATCTTCGTTTTCTGAATGTTGAGCTTTAAGCCAATTTTTTCACTCTCCTGTTTCACTTTCATCAAGAGGCTTTTGAGTTCCTCTTCATTTTCTGCCATAAGGGTGGTGTCATCTGCATATCTGAGGTTATTGATATTTCTCCCGGCAATCTTGATTCCAGCTTGTGCTTCTTCCAGCCCAGCGTTTCTCATGATACACTCTGAAATCAAATCCCTTATGACTATACAGTGGAAGTGAGAAATAGATTCAAGGGACTAGATCTGATAGGCAGAGTGCTTGATGATCTATGGATGGAGGTTCCTGACATTGTACAGGAGACAGGAATCAAGACCATCCCCAAGAAAAAGAAATACAAAAAAGCAAATTGGCTGTCTGAGGAGACCTTACAAATAACTGTGAAAAGAAGGGAAGCAAAAAGCAAAGGAGAAAAGGAAAGATATACCAATTTGAATGCAGAGTTCCAAAGAATATCAAGGAGAGATAAGAAAGCCTTCCTCAGCGATGAATGCAAAGAAATAGAGGAAAACAACAGAATGGGAAAGACTAGAGATCTCTTCAAGAAAATTAGAGATACCAAGGGAACATTTTATGCAAAGATGGGCTCAATAAAGGACAGAAATGGTATGGACCTAACAGAAGAGAAGATATTAAGAAGAGGTGGCAAGAATACTCAGAAGAAATGTACAGAAAGATCTTCATGACCCAGATAATCACAATGGTGTGATCCCTCACCTAGAGCCAGACATCCTGGAATGTGAAGTCAAGTGGGCCTTAGGAAGCATCACTATGAACAAAGCTACTGGAGATGATGGAATTCCAGTTAAGCTATTTCAAATCCTGAAAGATGATGCTGTGAAAGTGCTGCACTCAATATGCCAGCAAATTTGGAAAACTCAGCAGTGGCCACAGGACTGGAAAAGGTCAGTTTTCATTCCAATCCCAAAGAAAGGCAATGCCAAAGAATGCTCAAACTACCACACAATTGCACTCATCTCACACACTACTAAAGTAATGCTTAAAATTCTCCAAGCCAGGCTTCAGCAATATGTGAACTATGAACTTCCAGATGTTCAAGCTGATTTTAGAAAAGGCAGAGGAACCAGGGATCAAATTGCAACATCCGCTGGATCATGGGAAAAGCAAGAGAGTTCCAGAAAAACATGTATTTCTGCTTTATTAACTATGCCAAAGCCTTTGACTGTGTGGATCACAATAAACTGTGGAAAATTCTGAAAGAGATGGGAATACCAGACCACCTAACCTGCCTCTTGAGAAACCTATATGCAGGTCAGGAAGCAACAGTTAGAACTGGACATGGAACAACAGACTGGTTCCAAGTAGGAAAAGGAGTACGTCAAGGCTGTATATTGTCACCCTGCTTATTTAAATAATATGCAGAGTATATCATGAAAAATGCTGGGCTGGAGGAAGCACAAGCTGGAATCAAAGTTGCCGGGAGAAATATCAATAACCTCAGATATGCAGATGACACCACCCTTTTGGCAGAAAGTGAAGAAGAACTAAAGAGCCTCTTGATGAAAGTGAAACAGGAAAGTGAAAAAGTTGACTTAAAGCTCAACATTCGGAAAACTAAGATCATGGCATCTGGTCCCATCACTTCATGGGAAATAGATGGAGAAACAGTGGAAACTGGCTGAATTTATTTTTCTGGGCTCCAAAATCACTGCAGATGGTGACTGCAGCCATGAAATTAAAAGATGCTTACTCCTTGGGAGGAAAGTTATGACCAACCTAGATAGCATATTCAAAAGCAGAGACATTACTTTGCCAACAAAGGTCCATCTAGTCAAGGCTCTGGTTTTTCCAGTGGTCATGTATGGATGTGAGAGTTGGACTGTGAAGAAAGCTGAGTGCTAAAGAATTGATGCTTTTGAACTGTGGTGTTGGAGAAGACTCTTGAGAGTCCCTTGGACTTCAAAGATATCCAACCAGTCCATCCTAAAGGAGATCAGTCCTGGATGTTCATTGGAAGGACTGGTGTTGAAGCTGAAACTCCAATACTTTGGCCACCTGATGTGAAGAGTTGACTTATTTGAAAAGACCCTGATGCTGGGAAAGATTGAGGGCAGGAGGAGAAGGGGATGACAGAGGATGAGATGGTTGGATGGCATCACTGATTCAATGGGCATGGGTTTGGGTTTACTCCAGGAATTGGTGATGGACAGGGAGGCCTGGTGTGCTGCGGTTCATGGAGTCGCAAAGAGTCGGACATCACTGACTGACTGAACTGAAGTGGATGAATCAGATTAAAAAATAAAGCAAGGATCTGCCAATGTCAGGCATTTTTGTCTATTATTTTTCTTTCCCTTTAAAAAAATGGAAGCACTAATTATGCTGCTTTTTGGAATTCAGGTAGAATCTATCTATATATCCATATCTTACTCAAAGTATTATCATAATGAATCATAATGGATTTTCCATTTTAATATCAGTCTCTTAATAAACTCGACTTTTTCCCATTACAATCAATTAAGTTATTTTTCTAAGAGTGTTAAAATATTCTACTGAGAACCATGCTGATATTTTGATTTATTTCCCCAGGGTAATTCTTTAAGAAATATTTTCAAAAAGTGAAGTGAAAATATATATTCTGAATGCTGATGTGTCTCAATACACCTTTTTTTGTGCCCATGGCTGGGGATAAATCTGTCTGGGTACAACCGATAGTCACAGTCCTCTTTATCCAGCACTCCATAACATTGCTCCATTGTTTGCTAGCATTAATTTTATATACAAGATCATAAATACAGTCTAATTTTCTTTCCTTCATAGACAACCTGTTTTGGTTCTATTTTTTTTATGCAATCTTGTGGGATTTCTTCTGCTGTTGCAATTCAGAATTTCCCCTAGGCTCTAAGTGTCCATTTTCTATCAATATTCATGTTCTGTCCTCAGAAGGAGCTCTTTTTATCTAAAGATCCAAATTCAGGTCCATTTCCTTGTATTATTTTATTATTGTTTCCCTGTTTACATACCAGGTTTATCTTTTGCCTTCTCACTTGGGAAATACTCTTATAGAAACATGGGAGGGATGATCAGGGCTATTGCTAATGTTCTTGTGGCAGGAGTTTCTATGCTCTGTTCATGATCTTTCTAAACTTGGATGTGTCCTATCCTTTTTGTTTCAGAGCTGTGAAGCTCAGAGAGAGTTGAAGACAAATTTAAAAATATCTTCATGTTGAATACAGGGAATTTTCTAGAAGAATTTTTAATTTACTCTTATTACTTGACTAGACATGGGCTAAAAGGAACCAGGTGTTAATTATAACTGATAACTTTTCCCTCTCTTAGGAATCGTCATTAAAATGGCATTTTATGTGTAATAACTTAAATAAATTTGTCTTGTTCAAAAAATGTTTGTATTCCTGTCACCCTCTGGTGATCAGATCATGTCAATCTTCTATATTAATAGAAATTATATATATATATATATATATATATATATATGTCTATTCAGACGGTCAATTTGATCTTCTCAGAAAATTATCTTCCTTGGACTACTATTTTTTTTTTTTTTTTGCCTTTACTATTTAAAAGAACACATTTAAAAATAATCTACCTGGTAGTAATATGCATATTGTTTCTAGGTACCTTACTGCTACTGCTGCTGCTAAGTCGCTTCAGTCGTGTCTGACTCTGTGCGACCCAGAGATGGCAGCCCACCAGGCTCCCCCGTCCCTGGGATTCTCCAGGCAAGAACACTGGAGTGGGTTGCCATTTCCTTCTCCAATGCGTGAAAGTGAAAAGTGAAAGTGAAGTCGCTTAGTTGTGTCCAACTGTTCGCGACCCCATGAACTGCAGCCCACCAGGCTCCCCCGTCCATGGGATTTTCCAGGCAAGAGTTCTGGAGTGGGGTGCCATTTAGATCAGTAATTATCAACCTGATTTGTTCATTAGACTCACTGGAACTGTGACTGTGCCATGTCGCAGAACAATTAAACCGCTGGAGCTGGCGGCTGGGCTTCACTATTTTTCACAAGTGCTTCAGAACCAATGGGAGAGAGAGAAGCACTTAGTATAAGGAATTGTCTAATATAATTACCGAGGCTGAGAAGTCCAAGGTTTGAAATTGGCAGGCTGGAGAAGAGCTAATGGTGTAGTTCTAGTCCAAAAGCCAACAGTCTCAAGATCCAAGAAGAGTGAATATTTCAGACCAAGTCCAAAGGCAGGAAAAGGCCAGTGCCCTAGCTGAAGCAGACAGGCAAGAAGGATTTCTCTTACCTGTGGAAGGAGGTAGGCTGCCCTTTTCTTCTATTAATATTTGGCCCTTCAATCAATGTGATGAGGGCCCCTCACATTAGGGAGGGCCATCTACTTTACTCAGTCTATTGATTCAGAATATTAATCCCATTCAAAGACACACCCAAGAAAATGTTTGAATGGCTATCTGAGTATCCCACGTCAAGTAAAGCTGACACATAAAATTAACCATCATAAGAATTTATCATTTCCCCATTTTGTACCTGCTGCAGGAAGGTTACATAAAATCTTACGGATGGCCAACTTTCTTAGTTTATTCTGATATTTTAAATCATCATTCCAGCTGGAAATTGAAAGTGAAAGTATATTGCTATTTCAAAACCTTTAAATTGGTTTGCTACAGGGAGTTACTACATTAGAGCCATTGTTTGTCCCTGAATTCTTGGATATTCTGAACTGAAAGGAAATATAAACTGAAGCACTACAGATCAGCTAGAAGTAATAAGACTGTCAAATTCTTTGAAAAGATATGGCAAGGAACCAGAAGTGTCAAAGAAGAAAGGAGATAACAGAGAAAACAACCATGTTTCTGCTAGAGAAGTTGACATTTTGAAACCTATATTTCTCCTTGGAGAAGGCCTCACAGCTTCTATAATTAAAATTGTTCTGAGGGGGGGAATGTAAGGGAGATGAAGAAATGAAGTATAAGAACCTTTGTCGTACTCAGTCCCAAGTGAGTGACACTCGTAGAAACTGAGCTTATATCCATGACTGGAGAACAGATTTGAAAGTCTATTTTGAAAGTCTATTACATTTTACATGCTTATGTAATGAATTCTATATGTTTTCCCCAGAGAAATTTAATTGAAATACTTGAAATCAAAGTCTTTTGGGGAAAGGCAAACATTAGAATGTTAAAATTCATCTCACATGGATCAGTCTAATGAAAAAGGAAAGCCAGACTCAAATTTACATAATTTCATTCTTCTATTCAACATTTATTTCCTACCCTAATATCATTATTTTCTGTACATAAAACATGTCTATGGGATGAAAGAGAGGAAAAGAGAGAAAGAGTAAGCATGTGGAAGTGAGGTGTGTAAGCCTACAAAATATGATGAATTGCTAAAGAAAATTGTCATAATGGTTGTTTTGTTGTGGAGCAGGAGTAGAGAATCAGAGTGGCCACCTACTCTTTACTTAAAATAATACTAAACGGTGTGTATGTATTTATCTTTTACTGTATGTGAGGCACTATGTTGGGTACCATGAGAGTCATTGGTAAAGAAGACAGTCATGCTTTATGACATCATGGGGCTGAGATAGTAACTAATTACATTAAACCATGAGGTGGTTTTGCTGCATGCTGTGATCCTAATTGTATGCTATCTATCTTTTGCCTTTATGATAATATCAATACTAAAAACATTTATATTTTCTTGGAACTGTTTAGACATAAAAATGTAGAAAGTCAGCTTTAGTGAGAAATATCTAGTTTCTAAGAAATATTTTAGGAATAAGTTTTCAGTATGATTCATGATGTAGTAAATACTCATCTACATAAGTGATACATAAGTCCCATGATTCTCCATTTATCTTTTGTCTGATGCATATTGGATGAGACAATATTTTCAAGCTCTTTCATTGGAACATTTCATGCTGTTTTCCTTCTAAGTTGTTTAGTTCACTTCACTCAATCACTAACTTACTCATTCAATACAGGATGATTGATTGGTATGTGTATGGCTCCTTAATAGGAGCTGTATATGAAAAGGAACCAAACATTAATAAAACATAAATCCAGTCTCATGAACCTTATTGACCAGTCATGTAATGAAAAGAGAAAGCATGTACTTAAGATGTGATTATGGAAAGAAGGGTTAAGTGCCATAAAAGAAGAATGAGTAGAGTTTTATTTCTGTTCATGCAAATTCAGCAAAGGGGGCATTTGACATAATACCTGAATACTAGTTACTATTTTGGCATGTGGGGAGGAAGTGGAGAAACTTCCATGTAGAGAGAACAATGAAAACCAAACAGAGGGTGGCAGGGGAAGCAGCATTCAGTTTTATCATGCATGGAATCTTTTAACAGCATTTATTAGAGATAAGACTGGTGTAACTGGGAACACATTGGACGGCCTTAAAAGTATCTCAAGATGTTTTTTGTTTGTTTTCAATGGGAAACTATTGAAGATTTTCAAATAACAACATCCTTAGCCTGAATGACTAAAGAAATATTGCTGCTGTTTCCTGAAATAGTGGGTACAAGGGATGTACCCATTTGAGAAGCTGTGTATGTGTTCAGGATGGGTTCTGGTGAGTCTTTCTTGGAATGTTCTATTCAGACAGGTGGAGATGCAATACCAGAAATAGTAAGTGAGGTAGGAGCTTTGGCAGTAAGTGTCTTTTCAAAAGAGTCAGCTCTTTGCATCAGGTGGCCAAAATACTGGAGTTTCAGCTTCAATATCAGTCTTAAAAAAAAAAAAAAAATTCGTTTATGGCTGTGCTGGGTCTTCGCTGCCGGGCACGGACTTTCTCTAGCTGCAGTGAGCTGAGCTCCTCTCTGGTCGTGGTGCACAGGCTTCTCATTACAGTGCCTTCTCTGGTTGTGGAGCGTGGGCCCTCAGGTGTGTGGGCTTTGGAAGCTGTGGTGCACAGGCTTAGTTGCCTGTGGCATGTGGAATCTTCCCAGACTAGGGATCGAATCTGTGTCCACTGCATTGGCCGGAGGATTCTTAACCACTGGACCTCTAGGGAAATTCAAAAACAGCCATCTCGAGTGCCCTGACCATACAGAAGGGAAAGAGATAGGACTTCTCTTCCTTTTAAGGAGATGCTTGGGAAATATTCACATTTCCGCTTGAATTTCCTTGGCCAGAGCTTGGGCACATGTCACATCTGGCTGCAAAAGAAGGTGGAAATATTGTCTTTTAGGTGTGTGGCAATATCTCCTTAAACTACAGCCAGAATCGTCATGTTGTTTTGCTATATGTAATCTTCTTATAGACTTTCCATTAATGATAAATCAATTTAATAATCCTGCAGCTTGGTGTTTAAACTCTTCATAATAAACCCAAATATATTCTTTCAAATTTATTTTGCATTGCTCTTACACACACACACAAGCACACACATCTCAGCCATATTAAATTCAAGAATGTTTTACACATCTCTTGCTTTTCCTATCGTGTATTTTTTTGTATGTGCTTTTTTCCACCTAGTGTTTTCATTTTCAACTATTGCTTATTGAAATTTTATTTGTCTAATAAAGCCAATGAAAAATATCACATCTCTAAAAACATCTTTAATTCTTGAATAGTACATAAGTTTTACTCCTTTGACTTCCTATAGCTTTTGATTTGTATATTTTTCATAATATTTTATAAATTTTACCACTTATTTTACTTTGGACTTGACCTAACTTTCCTGTAGGCAGTAAGCTCCTTGAAGAGTCAAAGATATATTTCATCTCAAGTATTTCCATGCATCTTCTCTGAAACACCTAGTTTCAGATTTCTGCTTAAGTACACAAAATAGAATCACAATATTTAACTGAAATTGAATTTTTGCAGAAGTTTATGCCTACTTCTTAAGCACTATGGAAAAGAGTACAGTTATATCTAGAAACTTTTCTGGAGTTAAGATTGTGATATATTTGAAGTATGCATTTTTGAAATATAGCAGAGGACGGAGGATGTCCTTATGAAAGTGGGTAAGGGTCATGGTGGAGCTGGATATTGCTTATTCTTCATGGGCAGAGAGGAGTTCATTTGTGTGGAACTCAAAAGCTCAGGGAAGCAACGGAAGCATGTATGTTGGATAACCTAGTCTATCTCTCATCTGTTGGTTTAGAAAGAGGTACTCCCAGAGCCAACATGATATTGCAGGATTTGAGCTTAGCATCTGACCCTAAGAACCCTGCAAAATTCCTTATGAATTCCCAAGAATTATTAATACAAACCCACCCTAATTTTCTTGTAGATCTGATAATTCATATACATTGCTTAAGAGAATTCTACTCCTAATTTAAAACAGGAGATAAAAACTTTGTTCTACTGGTGGTAGATAGATTATTGCAGAAGAGAATTCTGGATCAAATGTCTTGTGTGGGAAGGAGTGGCATTCAGATTCCTGCAGGAGAACCGAGTCTTTTTGTGTCAGTGTAGTAGGTTAAAGATCCAGATTTAAATCTCTGCTCTACCACTTTGTGAGCTTGGGAAAGTTGCTTAATCTCTGAGGTCTAAACAATAGGTATTGTTGTAGAGCACTCAGCATTGTAATAATTTATCAATATCAAATTTATCAACTGTAATTATTTATCAATACTGAATGCTGCAGATCAAAATAAAAATCATATCACAAAATCACTGGATTAAGGTGTTTGGAAGGCCAGAGGGACAGTTTCCAAGAGAACTGATAAGGTAGAAGTTGTTTGATGGATTCAGACGCTATTGAACTAGCAGTCTGTACTATCCGTTTCCCCAGAAATATGCACCCTTTTCCATAGCGATGGGCAGAATCGTGGAGTGGAAATCCTCTTTATTGGCAAGACACTCAGGAAATGAAAGAGATGCTGAGGCTAGTTTATCTATTCTATTTGTTACTATTACCAATTAAGATAGAGGGGAATAAGAGATCAGGAGTGTAACCATAATTTTGCTCCCTCGACAAATTTCTATTCCAACACTCCCCAACTTGGTATTCTCTTAATCTATTAGACTTAATCACCCAACAATATGATTAAGCAGAGTATAGTCATGGACAAACTTCATCCCAGGGGTGAGCAATCCTTAGTCCTAGGACAGTCGTCTTCCAACTTTAAGAGATTGCTCCCTCAATACCCACCAAACCTCCCTTGAATCATTCTTCCTGGGATCATTGAGTATTATACTCTGCAGTGATTCCAGCCTCTCAGCAGTGGCTCCCAAAACTCTCTGCAGTGGTTCAGAAGGATATATTATTATATCATTTCCATGATTTACAGGCTGAAATTTCATACCTTGTTCTATATCTCATCCAAAGTCTATGTAGCCACATTGTCCAATATAAAGAAGTTCTGCGGTGAGAATGAGTGCTGTAATGAAACACACAAACACATAAATACCTCCCACCAACAACATCCCAGTAACACCCAGTCACCTCAGACTGGTCCTTTGTTTTTCTTAAATTCTCTAGGAGAAAATAAAATTCAAAGATAGAATCCATTTATAAATAAGGTCAAAGATTATAATTCCAAAAGTATCAAATCTGCAATAAAATTGTATTGCCCTCAAGTGTAAATCTAAAGTCCAAAATTCTTAGCTTAGATGCAAATCCTACATCCTTCTCTCTAGCCTGTTATTCTGCTCATTCTTAGCTAGAGTTTCTTTACGCCTCAGTAAACTTTGGATTCTGTTAGCTGCTGTAGCCTAGAATATATCTCATGGGAATGGACATTGCTTTAGGGCCTCAACAACTGTATTCCCATAAATGCAATGCATTCAAGGTTAGCTCGGCCAGTTTTGTTTCATGGCCTTTGATAAAGTTGGTCAGTGCTACTCTGACAGCCTTAACAGAAAAACTAGAACCCCATTAATGCCTGGAAGAGAGGTGGGAATCTTTTCTCTAGCTTTTCAAAGCACCAATTATTGTCCCACGCTTGGAGATACAGTAGATCTGTAGTCAACTTTTCCCTATATTGGGTCTTTTCACAGGGTGAATTTCTGTACTTCATTCTTATCGTTTCCTGTCTCCATCTCAAATCGCCCTTAACACATCACTTTCTTTTGATCACATATCATTGTCTAAGACTATATGTGTGTCTTTTTTTGTCTTACTTGTTACTAGAATACAAAGGAAGGGAAGGACATTATTGTCTTACCCTTGGTGCATACCCAAAGGTGAGAGAAACTCCTTGGACATAAAAGTCAAGCCGTGTTTATGAAATAAACAAATGGAGTAAAAACCAATACCCTACTACTTACCTATATTTAATCACCATTCTTAAGGGAAAATTACCTCTAACACTGTAATTTTTCTGATTATTATATATATTTATCAATGTATCAGCTTAGGGAATTATTTTGACTTCTTCCTCTAAATAATGAAGAATTTTAGCTCAGTTGAGCTGTGCGCCCACCTCCTGAGTGTTGTTAGTAATGCGACTTTGGAGACTTCATATTATGTACTAAAACTTACTTTCCTCATTGTGGCAGATGTTATTAAGTGACTCACTCAATACCCACTTTCTCTTAAGCTTTGGCTGCGTCGCCTTCACCCTGTCTGGAATATGAATATAAATATGGGAATATGGGAGGGGCGGCAGTCATTCTGTGACCCTGTTGGAGAAGAAAGACAGACAGATCCCAGGTCTTGATGGGATTGTTGGTAAGACGCGCCAGTCCAGTCCTGAGGTAGACTTATCTGTATTCTCTTTTCTCTTAATCCTTGCTTCCCTGTAACTTATAGTTGAGTACCTTTCTGCTGATAAATTGTTTTGTCAACTTTGAGCCATAATTCTTGACACCCCAATTTGCAAAATGAGAAAAAAAGTGTTCCTATATTACTCTCCTGCCTTCTCCTCTGCCAATTTCTCTCAGCTATATCATTATTTTGCTATCAGAGTTTATAACTCTTACATGCTGTTCTATTATGGTAATTAATCCTCCTAGGATTTGCCTTCAGAGTTAATCTAAAATTTGATAAATAATGAACAGCAATATAATTATGTAAATATCAGTCACAATTAGAAACTCATATTGTGATTGGACTCAGAGAAAAAAATATAATCATAAGCCACAAAACCTGAGTAGCTCAAAAGAAGAATCTTGAAGTATTGTCAAACACAGTCTTGCAATTCACTAAATCATGTTTCATTTGATTCATCTTTGAGCTTTCTTTCATATTTTTTTCTGAAGATTTTCTTTTTCTTGTCATCATTTAAAAATGGTTTCTTTGAGACTGCCCTAGTGGTTCAGTGGTTAAGACTCTGTGCTTCCAATGTAAGGGTCACGGGTTTGATCCCTGGTCAGAGAACTAAGATCTCACATGCTGTGTAGTGCAGCCAAAAAAGGGGAAAAAAAGAAATAAAAATAGAGATACTTTTTTCATTATGTCACTAATTTTTAAGCCAGTTTCTTAATTAACTTCCTTATTTTGTGTATTTAAAATTATTTCCAAATTTACCCATAGTTTACTCACAGACATATACAAGTTCATTCTCCTAAGACCAGTGCATAATGTTGCCTCTTCTTTGCTACCTGCCTTCTAGGGATTTTTTTTCATCTTTGCTAGTAGATATATATATATATATATATAAATATATATATATATACACACACACACACACACATATATATATATATAATATTTTAAAATTGAATTTATTTGATTACCAATAATTCTAAACAATTTTTCTTATTGTTTCATTTTTCTTTTATGAATTATGTGTTCCTTGTTTGTGTGCATTTTGATATTAGGATAGCTGTTTTTATAGTTCTTTTATTTTGATATATAAGCTTTCTCATTTTATTACAAGCATTCTTTCAGTTTGCTGTTTGTTTTCTATTTTTATAATAGATTTGTTTTTCTGTGTTAAAGATACTATTTTTTCATACAATAGTTTTAAGGTAAGGTAGAAGTTGGTTAAAAAAAATTCCCTATATGACCTTTGTCTTGATGTTATTCTAGCTAAACTTGAAAGTTAACTCTATCAGGTCATGTACGAATGTTGCTAAGTGATTTATCACAGAAATATTAGTTGTGCTTCAATTACATGCTAAACAGTGACTTTTTGGACAATTTTGTTGATGTGGGCCATTTTTAGTCTTTATTGAATTTGTTACAATATTTTTTAAAAATTTATTTTTCACTGTACCAGATCTTCATGGCTGCACAGGCATTTCTCTATTTGTGGCAGGCAGGGGCTACTCTCTGGTTTTGATCCTCGGGTTTCTCGTTGCAGTGTCTTCTCTTGTTGCGAAGCACAGGCTTTAGGACACGCAGGCTTCTGTAGTTGCAGCACATGGGCTCAGCGGTTGTGCTCCTGGGCTCTAGAGCACAGGCTCCGTAGTTCTGGTTCATGGGCTTCGTTGCTTGGTGGCATGTGGGATCTTCCTGAGTCTGGGGTCGAACTCTTGTCTCCTGCATTGGCAGGCCGATTCTCTACTACTGAGCCACCAGAGAAGCCCCTAACAATGTTTTAACATAGAAAATAATGAAATATAAACCAATGTAGTCATTGATGTCATGAAGCATACATTCAAAATTAAATTTGTTATTCAAAGATCTCAAGATTGTTTATGAACACTAAGTAATATAAACAGTTCCTTGAGGTTAGGCTTAAGATCATTAAACATATGGAAAGAATATGTTCTCTCCTATACCAATTCTCCTATACCAACTTAGCAACTTACCAATTTACCAATTGGTATCGCTCTCTCCTATACCAATTTCTGTTAGCTGTGGACTTTTGGTCCACAGTTATGAGTATTAACTAATCCTGCAAACACTTTCTTAGGTCAGTTAGATGTCAAAATTGTGAAGAAAAAGAAATGTATCTTCATTTCTCTCCTCATGGTTAAAAAATTATACAAAAGTATATGTATATATATCCTTGTCGTCTTAACACTGTGTTATTGCATGTTCTCTAAAATTAAATAATTTTCCAAGTTATGGTATATATACTTGGTATTCATTTGCTTTGCTTTAATAAGTTATATCTTACTGAAAAAATACCTTTGTCTTAATAAAGAAATAATCAACTAGTTTTGTGGCACTAGTGGTAAAGAACCTGCCTGCCAATGTAGGAGACATAAGAGATGGGGTTTCGATCCCTGGGTTGGGAAGATCCCCTCAAGTAGGGCATGGCAACTCACTCCAGAATTCTTGCCTAAAGGATCTGCATGGACAGAGAAGCCTGATGGGCTACAGTCCATAGGGTCGCAAAGAGTTGGACATGACTGAAGCGATAGCACGCACACATGCATGTTTTGTTTTGTTTTTGTTTGTTTGAGATGATAAATCCTTAGCAATATCAGGGGATGCACTATGTGTTTCCAAAATATAGGCAGGCACTGCGATGCAGAGAGGAAACAAAGGGTTTTAGAGTCAGATACTTAGGTGAGTTTTTGTCATGAGGTCTCCACCACTTGCTTGATGAGCTAATCCATACATGACCACTGGAAAAACCATAGCTTTGACTAGATGGACCTTGGTTGGCAAAGTAATGTCTCTGCTTTGGAATATGCTCTCTAGGTTTGTTATAGCTTTTCTTCCAAGGAGCAAGCATCTTTTAATTTCATGGCTGCAATCACCATCTGCAGTGATTTTGGAGCCCAAGAAAATGAAGTCTGTCATTGTTTCTACTGTTTCCCCGTCTATTTGCCATGAAGTGATGGGACTGAATACCCTGGTCTTAGTTTTTTGAATGTTGAGTTTTAAGCCAGCTTTTTCACTCTCCTCTTTCACTTTCATCAAGAGGCTCTTTAGTTCCTCTTCACTTTGTGCCATAAGGGTGGTGTCATCTGCATCTTTGGTACTTGAAAATGTACCAAATAGGTTTTCTACCTATATGCATATTTTGTTAAAGCTGATCATTCCTATGGATACTTGTTTCAAACCCTAAATAATGTAAATATTCCACCATTAAAAACAAGTTATTTCTTTATTCTATAATGTATGTATGGATACAGTGACTCTGAATAATTAATAAGTTTTTCTTCCAGTAGTTTCCCAGACCTAAACACAGTGAAGGACTGAAGCTGAAGCTGAAACTCCAGTACTTTGGCCACCTCATGTGAAGAGTTGACTCATTGGAAAAGACTCTGATGCTGGGAGGGATTGGGGGCAGGAGGAGAAGGGGACGACAGAGGATGAGATGGATGGATGGCATCACTGACTCGATGGACATGAGTTTGGGTGAACTCCAGGAGCTGGTGATGGACAGGGAGGCCTGGCGTGCTGCGATTCATGGGGCCGCAAAGAGTCAGACACGACTGAGCGATTGAACTGAACTGAAACACAGTATATGTGCTTTCCGTCTTGTATTTTTGATTAGCAAATTTTGCAAAGACAAGTTATTGAACCACTATGTAAAACAATTGTCTTAATTTTCTTCTGTTTTCACAGGTTACTTAATGTTTTCTTTGCTATTTGCTAATTTTTTTATTACATTGCTGCTGCTGCTAATTCATTTCAGTCGTGTCTGACGCTGTGCTACCCCATAGATAGCAGCCCACCAGGCTCCTCTGTCCCTAGGATTCTCCAGGCAAGAACACTGGAGTGGGTTGCCATTTCCTTTTCCAATGTGTGAAAGTGAAGTCACTCAGTTGTGTCTGACCCTCAGGGACCCCATGGACTGCAGCCTTCCAGGCTCTTCCGTTTATGGGATTTTCCAGGCAAGAGTACTGGAGTGGGGTGCCATTGCCTTCTCCCTAGTAAATAAATGATATGTTCAAACAAAAAATTTCTGTGGAACTAGTACTGACATGTGTGCTGTGGGCTAAGTCACTTCAGTTGTGACCCCGTGAACTGTAGCCCACCAGGCTCCTCTATCTATGGGATTCTCCAGGCAAGAAACTGAAGTGACTTGCCATGTCCTCCCAGGGGGATCCTCCCAATCCAGGGATTGAACTTGCATCTCTTAGGTCTTCTGCATTGGCAGGCAGATTCTTTACCAGTTATGCCACCTGGTAAATACTAATATAGCATGAGACATAGTCTGCGGTAGCTAGTACTGTGTGAGGAGAGTTTCAAATTTTAAAGACAAAATTGAATTAATTCAGAAACCAAAAAGCTTGTTAGACAAACTTTTTAGGTGCTTTAAAGTTATAAATTGTTTTCCAAAGTATTGAAAGAAACGAGATGACTTGAAGGTATGCTAAATTAGTGATTTCTCCTATGAACTATTAATAAAAAACAAGCGTTTGAAATACAGCTTACTTTGTTGACTGAGGAAACATTCTTATATTGAGAGATAAGGTGAGAATGTATCATACAAACAAGAAAACTCGACTTGCCAGATATTACCCAGCCTTTGCGTGGAGGTGATATTCTAAGCCTTTTTGTGAGCTGAGAAAAAAACCTTTTGTGAGAAAGGACCTTGGTATACTTAAGAGTTTTGTTGATTATGAAAAATAAAAAATTGAATAGATAATTTTTCTCTAGAAATTTTAAGGACACTTGTTTCCGTCATGTACATTTCTATAAGGATTATGGCACTTAGAAGAAAAGTGTATGGAAATACAGGAGTAAATTTCTATTATGTTGTAACTTAATCAGAAATCAATAAGACAAAAAAGCATTAAAAAATGAACAAAAAAAATGAAAAATTGCATGTTGTGTTAGTTGAGGGAAGAGTATTCTGGTTACTATTTCTATGTAACAAATTACTCCCAAAACGAGTAGTGTATGACAATTACCGTTTTGTTATTCACAGATTATGTAAATTTTGACAGGCACAAGGGGATAGCTTTTTTCTGCTCCATAATGCTTGGGGTCTCAAAGGCTGGAGGCTGGAATCATCAGAAGGCTCATTCGCTCGCTTGTACAGTTCTTGGTCTGGGATGGTTAGTGTTGCCAATATGAATGTCTACACTTGGCCTCTCTGCATAGCTTGGCTTCCTTGCAGTATGGCAGCTCAAGGTAGTCACACTTTTCATGGTGGCTGAGAGCTCTAAGTGTGAGCTCGGAGGGAATAAGACAGAAGCCCCAACACATTTTATGACATGACATAAGAAGTCAAAGCAGTGACAAGTTTTCTAGATTCAAGTGTAGAAGACATAGAAAGTGCTTTTCAATGGGATGAATGGCAAAGGTATGTAGAAGGGAATATGAGATGAGAGATGGGGCTATATTTAAAATACCTTTATGTTTTAGAAAGCTTTAGGCACTCCAGTCTATTTAATGCTCTTTTGGGTCCTAGAATAAAAAGTAGATTTTAACCATATGTAGTTTAAAGAGGAGAACATTATAATAAGTAAAATTGTATTATATATAATATAATATTAAATATATTTAATAAATATTAATATATTTAAATATTTTATTTAAAATATTTAATAAATATTAATATATTTAAATATATTTAATATAATATTAAAAATATGTCCTTATATTTTAAAAATATTTTTCCCTAAATAGGAAAAGATTCTATTTGACTTTTGGCTTCTTCACAAAACACATAAAACAGGCAATAGCAACCTTTGACTTCTTCACGAAACACATAAAACAGGAAACAAAAAAGTGCGGTTAACTTCATACGAGTGAAGGTGTTCTGAAGGGAAGAGCTGTTGAGCTTTGGAATGGGTGGCTGAAAGGGTCTGCAGGACCAGAAACACGTCCTGAAGAGCTGCTCTTTCCCCTCTCTGTGACTGCTTACAGGAGAAGAGAAGACAGAGTCCTCTGTCTTATGCTGCGTCATTCACACTGATGTTACTACAGAGTGACAAAAAGGCTCGTTTCACTTTTGTGTTTAAAAGAGAAAACACATTATTCTGTTCCCTTTCTAAACTAATGGATAGTGATTCTTTTAAGAATTTACAAGGTTTTTTTTTTTTTTTTTTTGCAACAGCTAATCATCACTTGATAAAAAGCACAAGCAAACAGACTGATGTCTCTGTAAGGCTCCAGTTTCACTTGGTTCTGAAAGGTGAAGCAGTTAATACATGCACAAAATTAACAATACTGCCTAAAATTGTCATACAAACCTCAGTTTACAGTGACAAAGTCAAGTGCTTTGTAAGGTAAAGCTCTGTGACTTCTGGGAATGAGGTGACTTATTCTGGAGAAGTCTTAGGGAAGGACACAGAATAGGGCCAGGAACATGCCCACGTGACCACTGCTCAGTCATACTAAGGGGGCTCTGCCCTTACCTTTGAGATAGAGATGGAGAAGCTTAGGAAAATCCGTGCCCTCTTAGAGCACTCGTCTTGGGTTTTCCTTCTTATAACAGAGACTGATACTTAGCAGGATTGTGTAAATTCCTAAAGAAGCAAAACTCTGTGGGAACTCTGTTTTACTTGGTAGAGGAAACGCCTGTCTATCCTTGAACCTTAACATGGGGAGGGACCAGGCATGGGGTATGCTTTCTATGTCAGCTTTCGTATTCATATAAATCACATGCAGCCATTATTCTTTTGTCTCTTCTGTCAATAGCATTGACCATTTCTTTATTGAAATTAATCTATGAAGATATTTGAGTGAAATTGAGATGTGTGCAGTAAGAGAAAAGGTCTCATATATTGGACAGGCTTATGTTGGAATTCTAATCTACCACATACTAAATGTATGTCTGTGTGTGGCTCAGTTGTGTCCGGCTTTGGTGATCCATGGTCTGTAGCCCACCGGGCTCCTCTGTCCATGGGATTTTCCAGGCAAGAATATTGGAGTGAGTTGCCATTCCCTTCTCCAGGGGTTCTTCTAGACCCAGGGATCAAACTCAGGTTTCCCACATTGTGGGTGGATTCTTTACCATCTGAGCCATAGGGAAGCCCTATACTAATTGTATAGCCCTCAGCAATGTACTTAACCTCACAGACCCTTCATTTATTTTTCTGTAAAAATCACAGAGGTTTGTAATACGGACTAAAATTAGAAGTATGAAAAGTGTGGCTCATAGTAATAGAAACTTAATAATACATATTACTTGCCTTTTTATTTCAGACACAAAAATGCTTTTGTATTGATTTTTGGAAATAATTATAGAGTTGGATAACTATTATGGATATAGATATAAGTGTAAACCTTAATAGTTGAAGCCATTCTGAGCAAAATTATTTAATGCCTCAAAGAAAGTTAATTGTTAAAAATTGTACCAACAGTTTATTTTTGTTTCTTAAAGTTTCCATTCAGTCTTAAGGCCTTGATATAATTTATAAATCCATAGAGATAGTTTTACATAAAAATATTTAACAAGTGTGAATTAATAACAGAAAGGAGCCATGATACTTTCAGGCATCATTTTGACAATATTCTTATTCTAATTATAAGTGAATAATACTTTTGTTCTTTGTCTACTAGGATTAAAACATGTTCTTTTTTGTCTTTTGTAATGCTTTGTTTTGGAGGGAGGCTAAATATTAAACATTCATATCTTAACTAAGTCTCATTGTTTTTAGGATGATATTAACTGCATAACAGTTTTCCTCTCACTATCTTACATTTATATACATATACCATATATATATATATATATATATATATATAATTTAGTACAGTTCAGTTGCTCAGTTGTGTCCGACTCTTTATAACCCCATGGACTGCAGAATGCCAGGCCTCCCTATCCATCAGCAACTCTCAGAGCTTGCTCAAACTCATGTCCATTGAGTTGGTGATGCCATCCAACCATCTCACCCTCTGTCGTCCCCTTCTCCTTCTGCCTTTAATTTTTTCCCAGCATCAGGGTCTTTTCCAAGGAGTCAGTTCTTCACATCAGGTGGCCAAAGTATTGGAGTTTCAGCTTTAGCATCATTCCGTCCAATGAATATTCAGGACTGATTTCCTTTAGGATGGACTGGTTGGATCTCCTTTCAGTCCATGGGACTCTCAAGAGTCTTCTCCAACACCACAGTTCAAAAGCATCAATTCATCAGTGCTCAGATTTCTTTATGGTCCAACTCTCACATCCATACATAACTAGTGGAAAAACCATAGCTTTGACTAGATGGAACTTTGTCAGAAAAATGTCTCTGCTTTTTAATATGATGTCTAGGTTGGTCATAGTTTTTCTTCCAAGGAGCAAGTGTCTTTTAATTTCATGGCTGCAGTCACCATCTGCAGTGATTTTGGAGCCCAATAAAAGAAAGTCTGTCACCGTTTCCATTGTTTCCCCATCAATTCGCCATGAAGTTATGGGACCGGATGCCATGATCTTCATTTTATGAATGTTGGTATTTAAGCCAACTTTTTCACTCTCCTCTTTCACTTTCATCAAAAGGCTCTTTAGTTCTTCTTCCCTTTCTGCCATAAGGGTGGTGTCATCTGCATATCTGAGGTTATTGATATTTCTCCTGGCAATCTTGATTCCAGCCTGTGCTTCATCCAGCCCGACATTTCACATGATGTACATTGCATAGAAGTTAAATGAGCAGGGTGACAATATATAGCCTGATGTATTCCTCTCCCTATTTGGAACCAATCTGTTATTCCATGTCCAGTTCTAACTGTTGCTTCCTGACTTGCATACAGATTTCTCAGGGGGCAGGTCAGCTGATCAGGTATTCCCATCTCTTGAAGAATTTTCCACAGTTTGTTGTGCTCCAGAGAGTCAAAGGCTTTGGCATAGTCAATAAAGAAAAGTAGACGTATTTCTGGAACTCTCTTACTTTTTCTATGATCCAATGGATGTTGGCAATTTGATCTCTGGTTCCTCTGGCTTTTCTAAATCCACCTTGAACATCTGGAAGTTCATGGTTCACATACTGTTGAAGCCTGACTTGGAGAATTTTGAGCATCACTTTGCTAGCGTGTGAGATGAATGCAGTTGTGTGGTAGTTTAAGCATTTTTTGACATCGCCTTTCTTTGGAATTGGAACGAACACTGACATTTTCCAGTCCTGTGGCCACTGCTGAGTTTTCCAAATTTGCTGACATATTGAATGCAGTATTTTCGCACCAGGATCTTTTAGTATGTGAACTAGCTCAACTGGAATTCCATCACCTCTGCTAGCTTTGTTCATAGTGATGCTTCCTAAGGCCTACTTGACTTCACATTCCAGGATATCTGGCTGGAGGCGAGTGATCACACCTTCATGGTTATCTGGGTCGTGGAGATCGTTGTGGATAGTTCTTCTGTGTATTCTTGCCACCTCTTCTTAATGTCTTCTGCTTCTGTTAGGTCCATGCCATTTCTGTCCTTTATTGTGCCCATCTTTGCATGAAATATCCCCTTGGTATCTCTTGAAGAGATCTCTAGTCTTTCCCATTCTATTGTTTTCCTCTATTTCTTTGCATTGATCACTGAGGAAGCTTTCTTATCTCTCCTTGCTATTCTTTGGAATTCTGCATTCAGATGGGTATATCTTTCCTTTTATCCTTTGCCTTTAGCTTCTCTTCTTTTCTCAGCTGTTTGTAAGGCCTCCTCAGACAACAATTTTGCCTTTTTGCATTTCTTTTTCTTGGGGATGGTCTTGATTACTGTTTCTTGTACAATGTGCAATGTCACAAACCTCTGTCCATAGTTCTTCAGGCACTCTGTCTATCAGATCTAATCCATTGAATCTATTTGTAACTTCTACTGTATAATCGTAAGGGATTTGATTTAGGTCATACCTGAATGGCCTAGTGGTTTTCCCTACTTTCTTCAATTTAAGTCTGAATTTGGCAATAAGGAGTTCATAATCTGAGCCACAGTCAGCTCCCAGTCTTGTTTTTGCTAACTGTATAGAGCTTTTCCATCTTTTGTGGCAAAGAATATAACCAATCTATTTCGGTATTGACCATCTGGTGATGTCCATGTGTAAAGTCTTCTCTTGTGTTGTTGGAAGAGGGTATTTTCTATGACCAATGCATTCTCTTGGCAAAACTCTGTTAGCATTTGCCCTGCTTCATTTTGTACTCCAAGGCCAAATTTGCCTGTTACTCCTGCTATCTCTTGACTTCCTACTTTTGCATTCGAGTCCTGCATGATGAAAGGACATCTTATTTTGGTGTTAGTTAGAAGTCTTGTAGGTCTTCATAGAACCATTCAACTTCAGCTTCTTCTGCATTATAGACTTGGATTCCTGTGATATTGAATGGTTTGCCTTGGAAATGAACAGAGATCATTCTGTTGTTTTTGAGATTGTATCCAAGTACTGCATTTAGAACTAGTTTTTTTTTTTTTTTTTTTTTTACTATAAGTTACACCATTTATTCTAAAGGATTCTTGCCCACAGTAGTAGATATAACGGTCATCTGAATTAAATTTGCACATTCCAGTCCATTTTAGTTCACTGATTCCTAAAATGTTTATGTTCATTCTTGCCACGTTCTGTTTGACCACTTCCAATTTACCTTGATTCATGGACCTAACATTCCAGGTTCCAGTGCAATATTGTTCTTTACAGCACCTGACTTTATTTACATTACCAGTCACATCTACAACTGAACAGTGTTTTTCCTTTGGCTCTGTCTTTTCATTCTTTCTGGAGTTATTTCTCCACTTTTCTCCAGTAGCATATTGTGCACCTACCAACCTGGGGAGTTCATCTTTCAGTGTCATATCTTTTTGCCTTTTTATACTGTTCATGGGATTCTCAAGGCAAGAATACTAGAGTGGGTAGCCTTTCCCTTCTCCAGAGGATCTTCCCAACCCAGGGATTGAATCCAGATCACCCTCATTGAAGGTGGATTCTTTACCAACTGAGGTATGAGGGAAGCCCATATATAATTTACTATACATAAAAAACTGGATATATGTATATAATTGAATCACTTTGCAGTATACTTGAAACTAATACAACGTTGTAAATCAGCTATGCTTCAATTATATCCCCCAAATTCTATTAAGTACTTTTAGATCTCATCTGGTAATAAGTTAGCAATATATAGTCCAATTCTTCACTCATATTTAAAGAAATCGAAAATCCAAATAAAAATAAATTTCAGTAGGAGGTAAGCAAAATTTTTTGTGTAAAAAGAAAATATTTTTTGCAAATTCCAATTGTAAATGTGTGATGTTTTTATGTCTCATTTGTCCCAGTATAACTTTCTTAAAAGAATATACTTCAATACTTAGATAGGAAATTATTTAATTTAGTGTTTTATTTATGTTTTTGAGATTGTAAAGTTTATTTCAGTTAAGATGGTTCTGTGAGTTCAAACTTTGCTGCAGCTCCTTCTACTAAAGCTGACTCTTGAATAGCACAAGTCCTCTTATAGTCAGATTTTTTTTTCATTAAATACTGTAGTACTTCATGATCTGTGGTTGGTTGAATCTGCAGCTGTAGAACTGCAGATGCAGAGGGCTGACTTTGGGACTTGAACATTTGCAGATTTTGGTATCCATGGTGGGTCCTGAAATGAATCCCCCATGGATACTGAGGGATGAATGTAGATAACAATGATAGACAAAATATTGAACTAGAAACAACCATGAATGGACTAATTTGAAAAAACAGATCATCTTGGTATAAACTTTTCAAGGCACATCAATTTGAAATTCCAAACACTTTAGACTGAGAAGTTTCTTAACTTCCAGGGAAGAAAAAAGTAGGCTACAGGAGTACAGGCAGAACTTAGCTGCATTCTTCAACTGGGCTTTCACAAGGCTTCTGTCAAGTTTGGCTTCTGAGGAAATACTGGTGTCTAACCTCCCTCAGGTTGTTGGAAAAGTTCATTTCTTGTGCCTGTAGATCTCATGGTGGCTTGCTTCTTCAAGGTCAATGAGAAAACATTTCTGACCTTCAGGAGTGCCCCAGTCCCTCTTTCGAGGGATTTTTCCCCGTTAAGTCAAGCCTATCCAGGATGTTCTTCCCCTTGATCAACTCAAATTCTACTAATTTGGGCCCTTAATCACATTATAAAAATCCTTCCCCTTTGCAAGGGCCTCTGGATTTGAAGCAAGTCATAAATTCAGCCAGCACTTGGGGATTATATTAAGAGTCATAAGGTGTTACTTAGGGTGTGTCTGCCACAAAAGAGTATATGCATGGTTATGTGATGAGGCAAAGGGAGAAAGGTGTCTCACTCTATGGTGACAAGCCCATATCTATAATGCTTAAAATGAAAGAAATTAATTATCAATATTAACAGACATAGAGGAAAGTGTTAAAATGATGTGCTAAAAGAGGGGAAGATGGTTTGTTTGAAAAGATGGATATGGGAGGGCAATGATGACAACCACTGCTGCTTACAGGAGAATTTGTGTAATCACGTGACTTTTAGAGTAGGTGATGGCATAAGTTTGGTAAAAATGAAAACATTAAGGGAAGAAAATAAGAGGTTTTTCAACAGTTCAAGGAAGATCCAAGTTTTTAGGGAAAAAGTACCCTTCAAGTTACAAGCAGAATAAATGTTCAACAGATTTTAATGCAGCTGCAGAATATCATAAAAGTACAGAGGTTTCTTATATGGGTTAAGATAAAAATTCCAAAAAAATGCTTGGAACATAAAAGTCAACATTTAGTATTAAGGATGATTAAGAAGAAATCTTCAAAGATATCACATAGAAAAGGCAGATTATCTACAAAGAAATGACAATTAGGACAGGTCTCAATAAAATAAATGTCAAAAGAAAATGGAGAACCACATTGAATATGTCTCAAACAGTCTATCATTTTATATTTATATAAATTAGAATTTAAGAATTAAGTTAAAATAGAGGCATTTCTAGACATCTGAAAATTAAGAGCTTACCATAACTCAAAGGTTTTTCACTAGCAGAAATATGAGAGAGAAGAAGAGTGTGGGGTATATAGAGCAGTCCTGAACACAGAAATTATTTTTAAAATATCAATTAATTATAGTAAATATTAATTATAAAAGTAAATAATAATTTTGAGAGCTTAAGATGGATAGAACTGGAACTCTGGACAAGAATAAGTTATATTGGAATAAGAATGCTATATGAATAATTAACATGTGCTATATCTGTGTTTTGTTTTGGAGGACAGAAATTAGAAGCCTTATACTTGACTAACTTATAATTATGTATATTAAAAATTAATGGCAAATGATTGAAGCTATATACAACTATGTTTTAGATCTTCAGACCTTATTTATCTAATAACTAGAATTTTGTATCCTTTTATCAACCTCTGTTTCTCTGTGTTCCACTATCCCATCACCCCTGCCAGACACATTCCTCCTTTACTCCTGGCAAACACTTTTCTACTCTCTCTGTTCATGAATTCAACTTTCTTGAATCCTCGTATAAGTGGTACCATGCAGTATTTGTCTTTGTCTGGCTTATTTCACTTAGCATTATTTGCTCCAAGTTCCAGTTGTTTCAAGTCACAGGATTTCCTTCTTTTTAGGGTTGAATTTCATGTGTGTGTGTGTGTGTGTGTGTGTGTGTATAGCCACATTTTCTTGATCCATTCACCCATCAGTGGATATTTGGGTTGTTTCTACTCCTTGGCTATTGTGTATAATGTTGCCATGAATGTGAGAACACAGATACTTCTTCAATACAATGGTTTTGTTTCCTTTTTGATATGTACCCAGAAGAGGCATTCCTGGTTCATGTGGTAGTTCTATTTTTAATTTCTTTTTTTTTTTTTTGACAAGTACATACACAGGTATTTTTATTGTTAAGGTATAGTCAATTTAATGTTCATGCAGTTTTCCATAGTGTCTTAGCAGTTTACATTCCCACTAATAGTGCACAAGGGTTCCCTTTTCTCCACATCCTCATGAGCCCTTATTATCTTTTGTATTTTTGAGACTAGCCAGTCTAACACGTGTGAGGTGATACCTGATCATGGTTTTGATTTGCTTCCCCTGATGATTAGTGATTTTGGAGCCCAAAAAATAAAGTCTGACACTGTTTCCACTGTTTCCACATCTATTTCCCATGAAGTGATGGACTAGATGCCATGATCTTAGTTTTCTGAATTTTGAGCTTTAAGTTAACTTTTTCACTCTCCTCTTTCACTTTCATCAAGACGTTTTTTAGTTCCTCTTCACTTTCTGCCATAAGGGTGTCATCTGCATATGAGGTTATTGATAGATGGTGATTGCTGTCATGAAATTAAAAGATGCTTACTTCTTGGAAGGAAAGTTATGACCAACCTAGATAGCATATTCAAAAGCAGAGACATTATTTTGCCAACAAAGGTCCATCTAGTCCAGGTTATGTTTTTTCCAGTGGTCATGTATGGATGTGAGAGTTGGACTGTGAAGAGAGCTGAGCGATGAAGAATTGATGCTTTTGAACTAGGGTGTTGGAGAAGACTCTTGAGAGTCCCTTGGACTGCAAGGACATCCAACCAGTCCATTCTAAAGGAGATCAGTCCTGGATGTTCTTTGGAAGGACTGATGCTAAAGCTGAAACTCCAATACTTTGGCCACCTCACGCGAAGAGTTGACTCATTGGAAAAGACTCTGATGCTGGTAGGGATTGGGGGCAGGAGGAGAAGGGGACCACAGAGGATGAGATGGCTGGATGGCATCACCGACTCGATGGACGTGGGTTTGGGTGAACTCTGGGAGTTGGTGATGGACATGGAGGCCCGGCGTGCTGCGATTCATGGGCTCACAAATAGTCGGACACGACTGAGCAACTGAACTGACTGACTGACTGATGATTAGTGATGTCCAACACTTTTTCATATACCTATTGGCCATTTGTATATCTTCTTTGGAAAAATGTCTATTCATGTCCTTTGTCCATTTTTATTTTCTTTACGTTTAAAAATTTTATTTTATATTGAATTATAGTTGATTACCAGTGTTGTATTGGTTTCAGATGTGTAGCAAAATGATTTAGTTATACATACACACACATATATATATTCTTTTTCAAATTCTTTTCTCATTTAGGTTTTTATAGAATGCTGAATAGAGTTCCCTGTGATACACAGTAGGTCCTTGTTGATTGTCTGTTTTAAATTTAGTAGTGTGTATAGATCAGTCTCAAACTCCTAGTTTATCCAGTTCTCCATCTTTCCCCTTTGGTAACTATAAATTTGTTTTCCAAGTTTGTAAGTCTGTTCCTTTGCCCACTTTTAAACAGAGTCATTTGTGGGTTTTTTGCTATTGAGTTGTTTGAGTTCCTTAAAATAATTTGATTAAGGCTTTCAGGTGAACTAGAAGACAATGTTTGTCTGTTTTAAGATGATATTCTTAGAAAAAGGAGTACCCTCAGGTTTGTGTTGATCAGTTGTCTATCTCAAAAACCTGCAACAATTAATGTGATGCAGCATTTGGAGCATTGTCAAACAGGGATATTTGTTTTGAACTCTCTGCTGCCTATCTTAGTATGCAGCCTAAGTTTCATGATTGAGTGTAAAGAGTGGATTAGCCATGCCTGTAAATGTCTGTGCTCTGTCAGATTGCTTCCAATGATATTCTTACTTTCTCTGATATTATTTCTCTATCACAATACATCACTAAAAATTCTTCATGTTATCATGGCCCTTTAAAGTCTATCCTGCTTTGAGAAAAAACTGGTTATAGTCTAAAGATATAGGAGCTTTGATTAGTATTTAACATTCTACTGAAATTAAAACCTATATTATAAACCACCCTTAAAAATATTTTCCATTTTATTAATTGGGTTACATTTAAGATTATTTTCCTTATTTTCAGTTAACTATATATAAGATCTTTCCATAGGCTTGGCATCTTGTTAAGCCCAGTAGATTCAAATATTTTTATAGTATAGCCTTCCTGCCAGCTAGTAAAAATGTTTTCCCCTCTCACCTATATCTATATATGTATTTGCCTGTATGGCCAGGCCAATCAAGATGGCTGTTCTCTTGCTCTCTGTACATCACCTGCTTGAGTAGTTCTTGCTTCATTCACATGACTGGCTAACCCTTTTAATTTTAGGGCTTAATCAGTAACTATCTACATGCTTCATGATTTCTTGGTGGCTCAGTCGGTAAAGAATCTGCCTGCAATGCAAGAGACTGCCTGTAATGCAAGAGACCTAGGTTTGACCCCTTGGTTGGGAAGATCCCTTGGAGAAGGGCATGGCAACCCACTCCAGTATTCTTGCTTGGGCAATCCCATGGACAGAGAAGCCTGGCAGGCTACATGACATCACAAAAGAGTTGGAGATGACTTAGTGACAAAACTTCCACCACCAACAAATGTTTGACCCCTGCCCCAGCCCCTGGTTTTCCTGGTAACTGATGAGAGAATCTGGCATTGATTTCCCCTATAAATGGTAGCCTTCTTCTCCCCCAGGAGCAATGATTGCTATTGTGTCTTGTGAGCCAACTGCCATCCTTAGTGGGATGTTGTGCCAGTACTTCGCTTAAGACTAGTGGGATTCCTTCTCCAATAAACTGTTGATGTCTGTCGCCATCTCCAGGCTCACAACTCGTTCTTGCGGGCTGAAGCAGTTCCAAGGTTTACAGGCCTGTGGGGTGCAGCCCAACGCTGTATCTATAAATAAATAATCAAACTGAAAAATCGGGATTGCCTTTGATTGTGATCAAGCTGTGAGAAATTTCTGAAACACACGTGACATTGTTTGAAGAGGGAAACAACTCTGAATATGTGGCAAGGGGAAGGCTGGTTCAGAATGTGGGCACCATCCCCAAGTGATTGAGATGTGGTGATGGCAGAAACCTGGAACTGGTGCCTTTGGGCTGCTATCCTGCCGTAGAACATCCGATGGGTCCACACCTCCTCCAGGCCTCTCCCCCTTGGGTCAGGTGGCAATAATCAGAGGATCTGCCATTGGGTGTGGATATTGAGTTTGGGAACTTGGATAGGAAAAGAAACACAGAGAGTCCCAGGTGACGGGGGCACTAGGAAGAGCTGGGGGCACCCAGGAGGCTAGCTAGGGGTACACACTGGGTCGCAGCTCCTTCCTTCAGGACGCAGCAGACGGGAGAATGCAAGTCACCTGAGTGATGAGCCTGCTACAAAACCTAATGAATTCCCAGACTAGACAGTTTTCTCTGAGCTGAGTTGATCGTGTACATAGGTAATGCTGAGCTGTTAACTGAATCTAAAGCACGTCCCAGTGTGAAAACGGAACTCGTGGGACGTGGCAACTCATTGCCTGAGGTTGCCCAGAGGCAAGTCACATGTGTACTTCACTAATCTTGAGTGAAGACTGCTGGCTGAGACCTGAGATTCATGGGATTCTCATTCCGCAGCTCAAATCTTTGAACTGATAAGAGCACAAACTACGTGTCAGATTCAGTACACATGCTCTGCATTGAAACCTGATAACAGCTCTCTTCTGTCAGATGAAGAAACAGTACTGAAGATATAAGTGGTAAAAGCAGGGTGCAAACCAGCATTCCTAACCTAAAGTTACTGCACTGAAACACTTAAGAGAGAGGTCAAGATCAACTTGAATCAGTAGCCAAAAAGGAAGAAACTTGGGAATATTCTTGAAATGACATCGATTTCTCTCTGCTGGGAGTTAGTGAGGTGAAGTGGGAGAAGAACTTGGGCAGAGTTCTAACAACTGAACAGCTACCCCAGGAAAAGAGAAAGACAACAGTAATCGTAAGAAGAGTTGAATGTCAACGAACGTTTGAACTCTGAGTAGATTTTCTTTATTCAGCTTTTTCTTCTCAGGTTAAAGTTCATATGTCTTGAATTTATTTTAACGTATAAAACTTTGATACTCTGATGTTGTGATTTAGCTGTCATGAAGATCTTCAGTTTTTACATTCTCTAAGGTGTTGTGTGTTTGACCTTGAAATGACTGATAAGTTCTTTAGCTTTGGTGTTTCTCAGTTAATTAGTGTATATATTCAAATAAGTAGTCTAATCTTAACTACTGCCTGGTATTTTCTCTATGTTACATAGCAGATTCATTTAGAGTTTTTCATTTCAACTTTTACCTTCAGTGATTTAGAAATGTACGGAGTGTTTTCTGCTTCTCCACTTTTAGGACTTAAGAAGCTCTACTTAGAGATCAAAGAGGTGGACTACACTAATAAGCAGGAGGAGAGGAGATAGGAAATGAATAATTAAGATGGATTTATCAGAAACAAGTAAGTACAAACCCTGTTAGTTTTAAAAGCCTGTGTCTGATTACTTGATAAAGGAATACTAAGTCGTGTAGCTTCTTCCATAGATGAAATGTCTCTTCTAAACTTTTTGCTTTAATAATTGACACATATATTTAAAACTTGGCTATTTTCAATATCTAAGCACATTTTATTTTTAATTACAATTATATTTTCAAATTTAGAAGTATTTTCAAAATAAGATTATTTGCCAAAATATTCTACTCTTCTACCCTGATAGTATTTGAGGATATCTAATCTGATCTCTCTTTTCATGTTTTTTTTTTTTTTTTAATATTATGCATATGGAAAAAGCAAAGCAGAAGGGATTTTATCTTTGCCTAAATACCATGTTTAGGTCATCATCACTCTTATATTTTTAAATTGAAATAACTTTAAGTAGAATTTATTATATAGCATTTTGAAGATAAACAAATGTCATGATCATCTTCTAAAGAAGAGGCAAAGCAGTTTGCTAAACAGAGACAGAGCAAAGTGCCAGTCATTGCAATTTACTTTTGATTTTGCTGCGGAAAGAATGTGAAAGTCCCCAGAGCATATGATAATGTTTGAAGTGCTAGAACACATTTTTCCCCATTAATTCTTTATATTACCGCCCACATCAAATAGGCTTTCCTGCAGTTTACTGTTAGCTGTATACTCTGAATTTAAATAGCTATAGGACTGTTCCCCTGCCTAAGGGTACAACAAATGTCGTGACTACTAATTGAAACTGTAAAGCGAGGGCGATTATTTCTTCTCTTGGTACTTTGTACTTAAATATCTGACTATGATTAAGAAATAGGCTGCTCTGTTGCGTACGCTGCCTTCCCTAGTAATCACAAACAGCCAAGTAGAGTAGAGAATGCATGGGTTGTTAGTTTTTAAGTGCAGGTATAAAACCAATTGAAAATGGAACACCCTGCAGCATTCACAGGATTTCAAATATTTTATGATAAGAAAATACTTGGGAAAATAAGGGTTATATTCTTCATTGTTTTTATTTGTTCATTAAATTAGTATTTATTGAGGATTTGTTTTGTGTTAGCACTGATCTAGGCACTGGGAAAACATCAGGGAAGCAGAGAAGAAAACAGTCCCCATCCTCATGGATCTTACATTAAATAAAATATTTAAGTTTACATGTAACATAAAATATTCTAAAAGGTAGAAATGGAATAGAAAATAGAATTTTTGTATGGAGAAAAGTGAGCTGGGACTTGAGATGGCCAGTGTAAGTTAGACAAATGGCCAGGAAAGACCTTGCACAGAGGGAGACGTGTGCATAAAACCCGAAGTGAGTCACACAGAATATTGAAGGAAAAGAGCTCAAGCAGAAGGAAGAAAACAGCGAAGTCCCTAAAGCATGTGTGTGCTGGAAATAGGCAAGAAACCAGCAGGAGAATGGTATTGCTCAAGAAAATTGCCTCAGAGAAGAATAAGAGGTGGCCTTCAAAGTAGGAGTTTTGGAGGTGGGGCTTTGTAGATTTTTATGATGTGATGGAGAGAGAAAATCACTGGGACCTTGGGGCAGCCATCTGACAAGCTCTGTGTTATATTTTAATAAAAATTCTCTAGCTGTGTTCTTGGGGGGAAAAATAACAATAATGGAACAAGGGCAGGAGTGAGGAGTAATGATGCTAGAAATCATGCTCCCCTCTCTTCCTGCTCTGTGCCTCCCAAGAGTGACATGTGTGGCATATATTAACTCTTAAGTGGCTTCTCTGAGTCTGTCTTGCATTGGGGTCAACTAAGGAGAGACATCTACAGGGGAGAATGGGAGGTGAGTAAAATTTACATCCTTATCACTCCCCTCTCCTGCTGTTTCCGGTCCCCAGTGGTTGTCTG
The DNA here is from genome assembly GCF_029378745.1 of Bos indicus. Lineage (NCBI taxonomy): Eukaryota > Metazoa > Chordata > Mammalia > Artiodactyla > Bovidae > Bos > Bos indicus. The sequence continues at coordinate 11,798,440 of NC_091767.1, forward strand.
TGTCCATCCCCCAGGGACTGGTTCTTGCCAGTGGTCCTCTGTGTTATCTACATCTATGACTTCCTGTAACAACTTCTAAGCGTGAAGGTTGTTATATCTTCCTGCCAGAGCTAACATGGGGATATCACGTTATCCCTTGTTGATTTTCTAATATCTGCTCATGCCTGCGTGTGTACTCAGTCACTTTAGTCATGTCTGACTCTTTGCAACCTCATAGACTGTAGCCCTTCGGGCTCCTCTGTCCATAGGATTTCCCAGGCAAGAATACTGGAGTGGGTTATCATTTCCTCCTCCAGGGGATCTTTCCAGCCCAGGGATCGAACCCGCATCTCCTGCACTACAGGCAGATTCTTCACCACTGAGCCATTAGGGAAGCCCCAGTGTCTGCTCATACCTCTGTAAATAGCTCCTTTGTTATGTCCTCCTTAACTGTTCATGTTTGCCATCTGTTTTCTGCCTGGAATTGCCTGATGCCCCAGATAGGGGACATGCCATGCTCTGGGGACATAGCATGGTGCTTTGGTCCAGGGTGATAGCAGTGAAGGTGGTGAAATGTGGTTGAATTATGGAGATGTGTAGACATCAGAATCTCCTGGATTTACTAATGAGTGCAATGTAGGGTGAAGTGTAAAAACATCTAGGTAATGCCTAGATTTTTGGCCTGAGGAACTCAAATAATGGAGTTGACTTTGGATATACTCTCTTGAAGTTCAAGGGAGAAAACTGAACTAGAGATAGAAAACTGGAAGTCGTATATGGAGAGATGGTTATTACACCTTGATATAGGGTGAGATCAGTAAGGGACTGAGATCTAATAAGAATCTGGGTCTTGGCACAGCCTAATATTTAGAATAAATGAGGAAAAATCTGAAAAGGAGAGTGAAATGCAATTACACAGTAGGTAAAAGGCATTCCGAAAGATTGTTATATTCTGGAATCCAAGTGAAGAAACTATGCAATGAGAATGAGTAAGAAAGACTGCTTGTAAGGTTTTGGGAAACTGATGCTGGCTGACTTTCAGTGTGGAGTATTAAATTAAAAAATATATGTATATGTATATATATATGTAAATATTTTTGATACATAAGTTGCAGATAGCACAAAGAGATATTTGTCTAGTTGTGACAGCTTCATAAGACAGCTTGTATTTAAGATGTGAAGATACAAATGTGACTACTTCTTAGCATCCTACAGTGTCCATCTATATGCTAAGCCCTGACGGATTCTAGTGTTAGAATGTTAAAAGTTATTTACCCTAAAATTGCTATATAACACAGGGAGCTCAATCCAGTGCCCTGAGACAGCCTGGAGGGGTGGAGTGGGGTCGGGAGTGGGAGGAAATCTCCAGAGGGAGGGGACATATATGTTTGCTATGGCTGATTCACGTTGTTGTACGGCTGAAACCAACACAACATTGTAAAACAATTATCCTCCAATTTTAAAAAAGTTATTTACCCTAAAGAAGTAGAAGCATCTGAATTAGGGGGAAAAACACAATATTCAGTGACTTCTACAGGACAAGTTCATGAATTTAATGGTATGAAGGGGAAGGAGGTGCTGCTTTTCAGCCCATCCTCAATAACCTAAATAGTGAAGAATAAGGAGAACTTGGAGCTCACCTGTTGGGAAACATATTTATAGCTACCGTAAATAATTTAAGGGAGAACTTCAGGTAAGGAGGGCAGCCATAGGCTACTTTGTTATGTCTTAAAATTCTTAACTCTCCATATCTTTTGTCTTTAAAAATAGCTAGTGATTAATTTAGTGATTAAGTAAAAATAATTCAATGAGCTTATTTTCTTGAGTTTTAGTTGATACATTATTTTTTGATATGGTACATTATTATAATTCCAATATTTCAGTTCATTGGAAAAATCTCACTTTTTATGAGGTTACTCATTAATCATTACAAAAATGCTTACGTGTGTCACACTTTTATAATTAAATTATTCTGCAGAATGAGCTATTGCTGTGTGAAAGATTGGCCTCAAAACCTAATTCAATACTAGATTAGCAAATTTCTTTCCAAAGGGATTTGAATCAGAAAGCTCACAGGAATCATGTAATATATAAAAGGAGATTTATATTTACTGACACCAGTCTTAATTTGTACACATATGCCAAGGTGACTAATCAAAAAATCGATATTAATAGTCCTATGTGAAACTTTTGATTCAATTCATTTCAGGCATTAAGGATACAATTTTCTAGGACCACACTTGAACTGCATTTCATTTTACTGTGAAATTTGAGAGGAGGCCTGAGATTTTCTGATTATTCTTTTCATAAACCTTTATGTTCTACATGATACTCACTTCTCCCTAGAATTATGGTTTTCACAAGCATGCTAAAGATTTAGATGATCTCTCTTACCAGCAAAATTTTTCTTTTTTAATCTTTCAAAAATATATTCAGCATGCTTCCCTTTATTTAAGAAGGTAGAGAGTTAAATAAGTAGGGGGAGGTGGATGAACCTAGAACCGCTTCTACAGAATGAAGTCAGGAAGAGAAAAACAAATATCATATATTAATGCGTACAAATGGAATCCAGAAGAATGGTACCCTGATGAACCTAGTGAAGAGCGGACTTGTGGACATTCTAAGGGAAGGTGATGGTGGGACGAATTGGGGAAGTAGTGAGGGGGTAACAGGCAGGAAGGCTAGGGGCCCCCAAGCAGAGGAAATAGACGGCAAGGGTCAGCCATTTTTTTTTTTTTTTTTCCTTCTCTATACAAAATTTAAAGGGGATTTCTTTTAAAATCCTGTGTTGCCATGACGACATCTGGTTCCCCCTGAATGTAAGTTTTCTCAGACCTTGAGCTAACCAATGCATTTTTCTTATGGAAATGTTTTTCTTAAGCTATATTAATGAAACTATGTTGCTTGGAAATCTGCCTTTCTTCGATTCATGTCCATTGTTTTATGGCCTGGAATGACTCACTTGTGCCAATGATATCTCAAGATGCGTGTTGTGGGTGAGGTGTCTGTTGCCACTCTCAGTTTTGAGGCGTTTCTTTTCTCTGTTTAGCAGCTTGCTAATAGGCATACAACTCATTGCTAAAAACTAGTGAGAGAGTCAGTTCCTAGGTAGGTTGATAAGGAGTCTGGGGGTCCCCAAGGAGAGAGGGGTCTGGAATTCTCAAGGAGGAAGAAAGGACAAACATTTTTCTTTCTCCACATTCCTTAGGATTATATAACAATAATGTATCCTGCCTAAAGACAGTCTCTGGATTAAACCTTCTGTTATCTTAAAATGTAAATTATGGGAGTAGACCTGGTCTTTACAAGGATGTATCCTGCCTGAGGACAGTGTTATCTTAAAATGTAAATTATGGGAGTAGGTCTGATGAGGTCTTTACAACCTCCAGACATTCTTTGGATTATATAACTTCATTGTTAACACTAGCAAGCGGGTACTCTTTCTGCCCCCTTCTGATGCCTATGTCAGAAGCTTTCTCTATCTCCTTTATACTTTAATAAAACTTTATTACACAAAAGCTCTGAGCGATCAAGCCTCGTCTCTGGCTCCGGATTGAATTCTTCTCCTCCAGGGGCCAAGAATCCTGGTGTCTTCGCGTGATTCAACAACAACCTTTCACTAGCAAGGGCACACTCTTTCTGCCCCCTTCTGATGTCTATGTCAGAAGCTTTCTCTATCTCTTTTACTTTAATAAAACTTTATTACACAAAAGCTCTGAGCTATCAAACCTCATCACTGGCCCCGGATTGAAATCCTGTCCTCCAGAGGCCAAGAATCCCGGTGTCTTTCACAGCTCATAGCAACACCTTTCTATCATATGTAAAACAGTGGGAATTTGCTAAATAACACAGGGAGCCCACCTTGGTGCTCTGTAATGACCTAAAGGGGTGGAGTTGGGGGAGGAGAGGGAGGCTCAGGTGGAAAGGGATATGTGTGTGTGTGTGTATGACTCTCTCATGTCATTGTATAGCAGAAACCAACACAAAATTGTAAAGCAATTTTCCACCAATTAAAACATAAAATAGAAAATAAAAAGGATAATAATTACAATGGGCTGAAACATGTCAAATGCTAAAATCCATGAGTTCATGATGATATATATTTTGAAAAGCTCATTGTTCTGAACAGAGGTGAAAGAGGGAAATTACCGAGGTTTTGCCCTGTCTGTTAATATAGTGTATCTTTCGGTGGGCTTCCTAAGTGGCACTAGGGGTAAAGAACCTTCCTACCAATACAAGAGACATAACAGATGAAGGTTCAATCCCTGGGTCAGAAAGATCCCCTGGAGGAGGGCACAGCAACTCACTCCAGTGGTCTTGCCTAGAGAATCCCATGGACAGAGGAGCCTGGCAGACTACAGTCCATGGGTCGCAAAGAGTCAGACATGACTGAAGCGACTTAGCATGCACTCACGCACATATCTCTCAGTGACCAGAGTTGCTGAGGGGAAGTTTATCTTACCAAAAGATAAATGAAGCTGAGCAATGCTAATGCTGTTGATTAAAGATCCCAGGCTTACTGAAGTTACATGTTGTTCTGTAGACTTTTGTCTAGTAGATAAACAAATTGTTTCTGTCCAGTGGAAAAGATAACCCCTAAAGTAAGATACAACCAGTTTAGATATAACCTAGCAAACTGACTCTAACATTTCTTTATTAAACTGAAAATGAATCTGTAGCCCCTCAAAAGTGTACTTTGAACTGCTCTTTTTATCTTACTGTTTTCCTCATTAATGAGTTGAGTAAAATCCTAGATGTGTGTTTATGCTAAATTTGATGAGAGTCATTATTTTATGTTTTTGAAAGTTATATTTTAGCAGCAATAAGTAATAAAACTAGTAAGTGAAGAAGAAATGATAGATTTGGATTGTCACACTGCTTTGCAACTCCTACGGAATTAATGGATTAGGCAAAAATCATCAATTGCTAATGATGTAACACACAGAAGAGATAATTAAGTGATATGTTCGTTATGATGGAAATACACAGTACCACCTTGAGAGCAGCTGTGCCAAAAATACTGAACCTGGATCTGAAGATATAGGTCAATTAATAAACAGGTTTTGGAACAAATGGCGCTGTATTATTTTTAGTGATAACAAAAAGCACCTTTTTATTAAAATTTTTTTTTATTAAATTTAATTTATTAAAAAGCATCTAACTCTTTCAGTCAAAGCTGGCAGTGTCATGATGGTTAACATTCTCAAGAACTTTGTAGCTGTCTCATGTATATCTTGGGATTCACCTCACTGGGCAAGAGCCTCCTGCTTCACACATCTCCCCTGGTTATCTCCTGTCTCTATTCCTGGCTTCTGCTTAGCTTGCTGATGGCATCTATGAGTCACATGCTTAATCTTTTAAGTGTCTCAATACCCTGACTTACTAATTTTTTTCTAAGTTATTAGTGAAACGATATTCAGTGACACCCTCAGGGTTTTTTTCTTTCTTCTTTGGAGCATAATTTCCTGAGAATGATCTCTTTACTTTCACATCTTTTACAATCTGAGATAGAATAATAATTTCCCAAAGTATCAAAATCCTGGTCCTTTTTGTTTAAAAGTTCTACCTTGAACTTAAATCTTTCCTCCCGAGTTTTATGAGGACCAGCAAGAAGAAAACCATTCATACCTTCAACGCCTTGGTTGGAATCTCCTCAGTGAAATATCTAAGTTTATCACTTACAGCTTGTGCTTTCTATATGATGATAGAACACAGTTCTCCTAAACTGTCTGCCACTATGTAACAAGAATTCCCTCTCCCAGACATTTGAGGAAGGTAGGCAAAATAATAGAAGAACAAGGTAAACATAAAAGTGACCTAGAGGAAGCAGAATTTTAAAAAATTTCTTTCTCCCCTTCATGCTCTGTCACGTCTGAGTCTTTGCGACCCCATTGACTATAGCCCACCAGGTTCCTCTTTCCATGGGCTTCTCCAGGAAAGATTCCTGGAGCGGGTTGCCATGCTCTCCTCAAGGCTTTCTCCTAATACCTTTCAATTAATAACTTAGAAGAATTCAGGAATGCATGAATATTCTACCCATAGAATACCATTGTACGCATTAAATTCTACTCATGAAAAGAAATAATAAAAGAACTGATTGATATGATTCTAATTTCCTTCTAAGTTCTCACTAGAGGCACCTTTAATATCTGTAATATTTCTACTGGCAGTATGCTCATGATTTACATGTTCTCTGAAGGGATGTTTCTTCTACCCTACTCCTCACTTCCTGCTGAGTCCTTACTGGCAGCATCATTTTTTTTTTCCATTTTTCTTTTAAATTGGAGTTCAAATGCTTTTCAGTGTTGTGTTAGTTTCTGCTGTACAGCGCGTGAGTGAGTTATGTATATACATCTCCTCCCTCTTGTGCCTCCATCCCTCCTGTCTGGATCATCACCGAGCACCGAGCTGAGCTCCCTGTGCTCTATGGCAGCTTCCCACTAGCTATATATTTTACACATGGTAGTGTATATATATTAGTGCTACTCTCAGTGTAGCAGCATCATTTTTTATCCACTTTTGTACTCTTGGTATATTCAAAATGCTCTAGACTTTTCCTATCATGCTCCTCAAAATTCTTCTAGCCTCTGCCCACTGCCCAATTCTAAAGTCACTTCCATACTTTAAGGTATTTATTAGAGTAGCACTCTACTCTCAGTACTAAAATCTGTTTAGTTTTCGACTACTGCTGTATCAAATGACCACAAAGTTAGAGATTTAAAATAATATAAATGTATTATCTTACAGTTCTGTGGTTACAAATCCAACACGGATCTCAGCGTGACAAAATCAAGATGTCAGCAGGACTTTGTTTAGCTTTCAACTGATCAGATTTCCAGGAGAGTGCTGACAAAGTGGTGTGGAAACATGCCTCAGAGGATGGAATTTTAAACTAAATTTCTAGAACTGAGGGAAACACATGTTTCTCTCTACATGAGGGAAGGCCTCTTCATGAAAAAAGAGGTAAACATAGATATCTGTGAGGAGTTTTTGGAAATCAACTGTTTAAATGTAGGAAATCAAGAATGCTAAAAAGCTTTCATAAAAGAAAATAATACACACAAGAAGACACATCTAGTTTGGGCGTGTCATCAGTACCACTAGCAGATGATGAAGTAGAAACACTTTTAAAGATGTAGGTTTAAATAATTTTAAACACAGAGTACCTAGGCCAGTCAAATTATTAGTTATGAATGAACGTAAAATTAAAGATACACATGCGTTAAAGTACTCAGAATGTTTACCTCCTACACACTCTTCCTTGGGTTTTGAGTTTTAGTAAAATGAGGCACAATAAACCACAGAAATGGTACAGACCTAACAGAAGCAGGAGGTATTAAGAAGAGGTGGCAGGAATACACGGAAGAACTGTACAAAAAAGAGCTTCATGACTCAAATAGCCATGTGGTGTGATCACTGGACTAGAGCCAGGCATCCTGGAATGTGAAGTCAAGTGGGCCTTAGAAAGCATCACTTCGAATAAAGCTAGTGGAGGTGATGGAATTCCAGTGGAGCTATTTCAAATCCTGAAAGATGATGCTGTGAAAGTGCTGCACTCTATATGCCAGCAAATTTGGAAAGTTTTTCAGTGGCCACAGGACTGGAAAAGGTCAGTTTTCATTCTAATCCCAAAGAAAGGTAATGCCAAAGAATGCTCAAACTACCGCACAATTACACTCATCTCACATGCTAGCAAAGTAAAGCTCAAAATTCTCCAAGTCAGGGTTCAGCAATACATGAACCGTGAACTTCCAGATGTTCAAGATGGATTTAGAAAAGGCAGAGGATCAAATTGCCATCATCACTGGATCATAGAAAAAGCAAGAGAGTTCCAGAAAAACATCCACTTCTGCTTTATTGACTATGCCAAAGCCTTTGACTGTGTGGATCACAACAGACTGTGGAAAATTCTTCAAGAGATGGGAATACCTGATCACCTGACCTGCCCCCTGAGAAATCTGTGTGCAGGTCAAGAAGCAACAGTTAGAACTGGACATGGAACAACAGACTGGTTCCATATTGGGAAAGGAGTAAGTCAAGGCTGTATATTGTCATCCTGCTTATTTAACTTATATGCAGAGTACATCATGAGAAACGCTGGGCTGGAAGAAGCACAGCTGGAATCAAGATTGCCGGGAGAAATATCAATAACCTCAGATATGCAGATAACACCACCCTTATGGCAGAAAGTGAAGAAGGACTAAAGGGCCTTTTGTTGAAAGTGAAAGAGGAGAGTGAAAAAGTTGACTTAAAATTCAACTCTCAAAAAACAAAGATCATGGTATCTGGTTCCATCAGATGGAAAATAGACGGGGAAACAATGGAAACAGTGACAGACTTTATTTTGGGGGGCTCCAAAATTACTGCAGATGGTGACTGCAGCGATGAAATTAAAAGACGCTTACTGCTTGGAAGAAAAGTTATGACCAACCTAGACAGCATATTCAAAAGCAGAGACATTACTTTGCCAACAAAGGTCCATTTAGTCAAACCTATGGTTTTTCCAGTAGTCATGTATGGATGTGAAAGCTGAGCGCTGAAGAATTGATGCTTTTGAACTGTGGTGTTGGAGAAGACTCTTGAGAGTCCCTTGGACTGCAAGGAGATCCAACCAGTCAATCCTAAAGGACATCAGTCCTGAATATTCATTGGAAGGACTGATGCTGAAGCTGAAACTCCAATACTATGGCCACCTGATGCAAAGAACTGACTCTTCTGAAAAGACCCTCAGGGTAAGATTGAAGGCAGGAAGAGAAGGGGACTGCAGAGGATAAGATGGTTGGATGGCATCACCAATTTGATGGACATGAGTCTGAGCAGGCTGCAGGAGTTGGGGATGGATGGGAAGCCTGGCATGCCATAGTCCATGGGGTCGCAAGGAGTCAAACACGACTGTGTGACTAAACTGAACTGAACTGAAAATAAGGAAAGACTCTCCAGATGAGAAAGACATGAACTATGGTAAATAGTGGATCAACCAAACACAGCTGTTTGAGGAGCCTGAGAATAGCAGCTGTGCACCTGACCTAGGAGCCCAGCCTGAAGCTGAGGGTGGAGGCCTCTGGGGCCGGGGGAGAGGGGGATGTTTTTAACTATGGAGGAGACAACTGAGAGATTTGACATCTTGATAATGCAGTAAACAAATGGAGGGCAAGAAGTATAGGATGACAACCTCCAGGAGGGACAAAAAAAAAAAAAAATTGTATTCCAAAGTGTTATTCCAAATAAGAAGGGAAAAGTTTCAATTAGTACAGAAAAACAAAATGATTAAGAGATTGGGTGACATCAGAGATAGGGTGGGAAGTCATGTGATTCTTCTGCCCCATAACAACAAAAAATATCAATCATCAATAATGAATGGGGAGTAGAGGTCAATAAAAAATGTACAAGAAAGGCATGGTATGAATCTGAAGCAGATCAAAACATGGCAAAAATTAAAAGAAATATAATGGAAATATGCTACTTGAACTGCAGCAAACAATATTTCCTAACCATAATGCTAGGATTTCAGATTTGAACTTTAGAATATGAAAAACTTTGAATACCATGAATTCAATATTCCTTATGTTAATACATAAATACAGTTATAATTAAAAGAGGTTGGGATGTGAGTGCCAGGTGAAGCAAGGAGGGCTGTTTCATGACAATTATCAGGTGACCAAATAAAGCTACAGATGCCATAATATAGAAATTATCTGTGTATTGACTGGTAATTCAAGTTAGGAAAATGATACTTCTGTTTCAGCTTTGTTTTATCATTTTTCCTCCTTTATCCCTAAGTACAAAATATATGCAGCAATATGAAAGTCTTCATTGTGAAAATTACTCATTCCCTCCTACTTAGCCATCCTTCTCTACTTTTAATTCTATATGCAGAAGCAATGGTTCAGATTTTGCTATTTTAAATTTTTAAGGTGGTTTATTCCTGTTTTGACCAAATAAGGAATCTAGAGTTTTGTTTTTGTCCTTTTTTGAAAGTGCATGAAACTGTAAATGGAGGTTTAATTACACTCTTCGAAGTTTCAGGGTAGTTCAGTACAGAAATCAAAACTAAGATTGATTTAAAGGATTATCTAGATCTTTGGTCTTTCTTGTTTTGTCTCTTATCATTTTTGCCTCTATATTTGTCTTACAGTTTTTTTAGGCAAAATTTACATACGTTGAAAGGTACAGACGTGTATCTTCCGAGATCCGTCTGTGTTGTGAGTGCTTTGGTGGTTTGTTGCTTTTTCAGTTGAGTGATATTACATGGTAAGAATATACCACTGTTTATTCACTCTTCCGCTAATGATATTTCCAGTTTGGGCTATTATGAATTAATCTGCTATAAACACTCTTGTATAAACATTTTCATGAGCATATGTTTTCATTTATTTTATTTATATGCCCGAAGTAGAGTTGAGGGTCAAAAGGTAAGAGCATGTTTAATGGGATAGGAAATTGCCAGACTTTTCCTAAAAGTGGTTGCAAAGTGAAGTGAAGTGAAAGTCGCTCACTTGTGTCTGACTCTTTGCTACTCCATGGACTATGCAGTCCATTGAATTCTCCAGGCCAGAATACTGGAGTGGGTAGCCTTTCCCTTCTGCAGGGGATCTTCCCAACCCAGGGATTTAACCCAGGTCTCCTGCATTACTGGCAGATTCTTTACCAGCTGAGCCACAAGGAAAGCCCAAGAATTGGAGTGGGTAGCCTATCCCTTCTCCAGCAGATCTTCCCAACCCAGGAATCGAACTAGGGTCTCTTGGATTGCAGGTGGATTCTTTACCAACTGAGCTATCAGGGAAGCCCAAAAGTGGTTGTACCGTTTCACATTCCCAACAGAAGTGTATGGGTGCTCCGCTGGCTTACATCCTTGCCAGTATTTAGTTTGGTCAGTGTATTTAATTTTAACCATTCGAGGGGATGTGTAGGGGCATCTTGTTATGATTCGAATTTGCATTTCCTTCATATGACTAAGGGCGCTCCAGGTGGCTCAGCAGTAAAGAATCTGCCAGCAATGCAAGAGACACAGTAGATGGGGGTTTGATCACCGGGTAGGGAAGATCCCCAGGAGGGAGACAAGCAGCCCACTCTAGTATTCTCGCCTGGAGAATGAACAGAGGAGCCTGAGGACTGCTGTCCATAGGGTTGCAAAGAGTTGAACTTGACTGAAGTGACCAAGCATGCACCCATATGACTAATGTTATGCACCTCTCTGGTCCCTAATTGGCTATTCAGATATCTTCACATGTGGACTTATAGTTTGGTGTTTTGCCCATTTTAAAAATGAATTATTGTTCTTATTTATTTGTAAGAGTTATTTATACCTTCAGGATAGAAGTCACTTACCAAATTTATATTTCACAAGCATTTCCCTCCAATATGTGTCTTATCTTCCATTTATAAACAATCTTTTTGTTTGATGAAAGTTTTAAATTTTGATCAAAATATTATTTTTAGTGTTTGCTTTTCTGTGGGGTAAGAAATGTTTTCCTTTCCATGGTCACAAAGGTATTCTTCTATGATTTCTTCTAAAAGCTTCATAGTTTAAGCTCTTACATTCATGTCTGTGATCCTTCTTGGAATAATTATAATGTATGCTATAAGGCCAAGGTTAATATTCATTTTTTTTTTCCATATGAGTTTTCAGTTGTTCCTCCCTACTTGTAAAGACTTTCCTTTCCTCTTTCTATTGCTATGTTGCCTTTTCTGGGGAGCAATTATTCATATAAAGTTGTACCTGTTTTTGAACTCTCTGTCATGCTTGTTTTATTTATTTTTCTATCCTTATGCCAACACCGCACTGTCATGATTTCTGTTAACTTTATCATGTCTTGAAGCTCAGTAACATAAACCTTCTAAATTTGATTCTCATTTTCAAGGCTGTTAAAATATGAAGAAACATAATTTTGCATATAAGTAGCTTCTTTTTGGTATTTACATATCTAGAAATGTTTTTGAAGTAATCTAAATTACTATCTATTTTAGAAAGTTTGGATTATACAGATAAACAGAAGAAAATTATAAACATTATTCCTAACCCTCAGTTGGCTTGGACATACCTAAGGACACTTGCAAAAACACTATAAATAAGAGCAAGTCTATAACTACAGTTGGCAAGTGAGTGTAATTGTCAATTAATCTAGTGTTTTAACTGCAGGGTTTTAAGAGCAGTCCTACACTGGGAGATACATACATACATTTTTGCCCATGCAGAGGTTCAATTGGCAAGAGCTAATATTGTCTTCTTCTTCAAAAAAACTTTAGTATATCAAGTGAAGTGAAGTCGCTCAGTCGTGTCCAACTCTGTGCGACCCCACAGACTGTAGCCCACCAGGCTCCTCCATCCATGGGATTCTCCAGGCAAGAATACTGGAGTGGGGTGCCATTTCCTTCTCCATAGTATATCAAACTGGGTTATAAATATGTTCTCTCTGTCAACAATTCAGAAAAGCAGAAAATATTAGCGGGATTCTAGTTGTTTCTGCCTTAGCTGAAATTCTTAAATTATACATGATTGAGAAAATCAGGGTCCACTAGGTTTTATATGTGTGTGTGTTTGTGTATGTGTGTTAGTCTCTCAGTCGTGTCCAACTCTCTGCGACCGCATGGGCTGTAGCCCACCAGGCCCCTCCATCCATGGGATTGTCTAGGCAAGAACACTGGAGTGGATTGCCATTTCCTCCTTCGGAGAATCTTCCTGACCCAGGGACCCAACACATGTCTCCTGCATTGCAGGTGGATTCTTTACTGTCTGATCCACGAGGGAAGCTGGTTTTGTACATCATGGCTTAGTATTCATAAAATAAATATTTCCTCTGTTCATGTGAATTTGGAGAAAGATGGGGAATACATTTTAGGTTGTCAGTGTAAAGATGCACTGGCTTACATTAAGTAGAGGAAGAGCAGTCACAACACGTGGAAAAGTACCACTGTGCCTAAGAAATTTGTATTTCTCTGTTTTTAGAAAAGTCCAGAGTTAGTTGCAGTTCTTCCCTCCTTCTCCATCTGGCATGTATCTGAGTTTGTTGTCACTGACCCTTTCGCCTTTTGTTTAGCTTACTGAGCCCTCTAAGCATCAGCTGGGAGTAATGAGCTGCTATGGTGCCAGCAGCCTCTTTGTCACCCAAAGGCTTGGGATTTCCTCTTTGATATTTCTAAGTTTTAGGGTGAATTCTTCTTGATTCTATGGGCATATTTACTCTTCTCAAAGGCTAGACTGTGGACTTATAGCACATTCTTGGTTTTTAGCATTGAAATATTTGAATATTTCTTTGGTCTTTAATGTAGAAAATTGGAATTTAGATTGGTTGAAAACATGGATTCAAACCACCATTGCAAAATCAATTATCAATGTTTTATGTTGTGTAAGGAAGGCTTTGAACTAGGGAATTACCAGGAGTGTTTCTTTATCTATTGAGCACATTTATACTTTGATCAATGAAAATAAAATGTATTTTTAAAACTTTTTCTGTACTTAAACCTACTCTTATCTTTAATATAAATAGCTGTTTTTTTAAAAAAAGAACTGTGCTGTTGAGTATAAGTTTTGATTTAATTTCTTAATAAAACTTGCCAAGTAGACAAAAATCATTATGTCTTCTGTAATGATCACCAGAAATTAAATAGTAGTCAACAATTAGTTGGATTCTCTAAGGCCCAGAGAATTTGTAACATCTAGGAATTAGAACCTTGTATCTTAGTTTTCTATTTATACAGAAATCAAGTGAATTTCTAAGAAGTACTGCTCATTTGCTCATGAGCAAAGGGGAATAACTGAGCTCCTCATTGGGCTTCACGAAAACCATATCAATTGTTATTAACTATAAATGATGAAGGTAAAGTGAGTTATTTCTTCAGGAATTTTCACTTTTCTCCTAGAACACAGACTGGTTATCCATTTGCTTAATTTCTATAGCTACTCTTGGCAGTCTCAATAATTGGCATTTAATCAAAAGCTGCCTTAGATTTTGCTTGAGCTTCAAGCTTATGTGAGGAGGGTAGTGGAAGAGCTCTCTCCTCAGCAAAGTCCATGGTTGACTCATTTTTGGTGACTTACAGATTGCTTGTCATAATGCAGCAATATATTATGCCATAATATGCCTGCCATACTCTAGTAGTGGATGGGTATATTTCCTGCAGTGACAAACAAGGAAAAATGTGGTTCTAGAGGATGCTAGATACTGTGTCAGAATATTTGCATTTTATTGCATAAGTCATGAAAGGTGAGTATAGTGTTTTAAGAGGACACAGTAAAAGCAGCATATGCAATGCTTTTTCTTAAATAGTTTGTGTGAGGAATGATACAAGATGGAGCCAACAGCATCACTTAGGAGGCTGCTACATGAAATAATGACTTCCATGGGCCCTATGACTCATGGAAAGCAAAATTCTCATGGCTTCTCTATCATTCTGTTTCTCTGGGTTTTGTCTTTATTTTTTTCTCTGTATCTTCAATATCTTGTTTTTGTAGTCCCTCTGCTCAAAGCTTTCAAGGCATGAATGACTGTGATGCCCTGATGAAGTACCTGTCTCCTTCACTAAGACTTTTCTGACACCAGTAGTTGGTGGCTTTCATTCTTGTCTTTGAAAAATCCCAACACTTTATCTCTGGAGAAAACATGACATCTTTTAACCCTTTGAGAATCTGAGTTGCAAGGAGAAACCACTCACTTTCCTCAGTTATTGAAATAGTCTCATTGTGATGGTGTACAAGGTCCTTTGTGTTGTGTTTATTCCTCGTTCCCCCCTTCACTCTGGGTTTCCCTTCTGGATCTCATTTGCACAATTGAGGGAACATTGATTATCTGTTTAGTTCAATTCAGTTGCTCCGTTGTGTCTGACTCTTTGTGATCCCATGGACTACAGCACACCAGGCTTCCCTGTCCCATCACCAACTCTTGGACCTTGCTCAGACTCATGTCCATCGAGTTGGTGATGCCATCCAACCATCTCATCCTGTGTTGTCCTCTTCTCCTCCTGCCTTCAATCTTGCCCAGCATCAAGGTCTTTTCAAATGAGTCAGTTCTTAGCATCAGGTGGCCAAAGTATTGGAGCTTCAGCTTCAGCATCAGTCCTTCCAATGAATATTCAAGACCAATGTCCTTTAGGATTGACTGGTTGGATCTCCTGGCAGTCCAAGGGACTCTCAAGAGTCTTCTCCAACACCACAGTTTAAAAGCATCAATTCTTCAGCACTCAGCTTTCTTTATAGTCCAACTCTCACATCCATACATGACTACTGGAAAAACCATAGCCATGACTAGATGGACCTTTGTTGGCAAAGTAATGTCTCTGCTTTTTAATATGATGTCTAGGTTGGTCATAGCTTTTCTCCCAAGGAGCAAGTGTCTTAATTTCATGGCTTCACCATCTGCAGTGATTTTGGAGCGCCCCCCCACCAATAAAGTCTGTCACTGTTTTTATTGTTTCCTCATCTATTTGCCATTAAGTGATGGGACCAGATGCCATGATCTTGATTTTTTGAATGTTGAGTTTTAAGCCAACTTTTCCACTCTCCTCTTTCGTTTTCATCAAGAAGCTCTTTAGTTCTTCACTTTCTATCATAAGGGTGGTGGCATCTGCGTATCTGGAGGTTATTGATATTTCTCCCGGCAATCTTGACTCCAGCTCGTGCTTCATCTAACCCAGCATTTCGCATGATGTATTGTGCATATAAGTTAAATAAGCAGGGTGACAATATATAGCCTTGACGTATTCCTTTCCCAATTTGGAACCAGTCCGTTCTATGTCCAATTCTAACTGTTGCTTTTTGACCTGCATATAGATTTCTCAGGATGCAGGTAAGGTGGTTTGGTATTCTCATCTCTTGAAGAATTTTCCACAGTTTGTTGTGATCCATACAGTCAAAGGCTTTGGCGTAGTCAATAAAGCAGAAATAGATGTTTTTCTGGAACTCTTTTGCTTTTTCGATGATCCAGCAGATGTTGGCAATTTCATCTCTGGTTCCTCTGCCTTTTCAAAGTCCAGCTTGAACATCTGGAAGTTCATGGTTCATGTACTGTTGAAGCCTGGCATAAATAATTCAGTTTTGGAATCCTGCTCTTAAGAAGGATGACTAGGAGTAGAAAGGAAATTCAACCCAATGTGTATAGATTCTGCCAAAGTCCTGAGATCCAGCAGTGGAGCCCATAAGGTGTGCTGAATCTGTGTGCTGTGTGCCTGTGTCCTTCCTCTGGCATCTCCATCATGGTTGGGGCTAGTCTTCACACTGAGTTCCTCACAGGGCACTGAAGAGGACTGCAGTTCACATAAGAAATTGGATTGGGGAGGAGAAGAGAAGAACTCTTAAATGTTGTTAAGCTTCAAGTAATTGTTGAGACGTGATTGTTAGATTAACAACAGAAATCTTACTAATGACCTCAAAAAGAGTAGCTTTGGGAGATGATAGGCATATTAGCCTGATTGGACAGTGCTTAAGGGAGTATGGAAGAAGACGACTTGGAGTAAGAAAGTATATACTCCTGCCTTGAGATTTGTGATGAAGAAGAGCAGAGAATCTTCCCCAAATGTCCCTCTAAACTGGAAGACAGCATGACTAAGCAGAAACCCAAATCATTTTTCAGTCATACATTTTGAATGACAGAGAGATGAAACAACCCTAAAGAAATCATAAAAATAGAATCAACATAAAATGATAAAATTCTCTAAGTCCTATAAGTACTTATATTACTTGCATACTCATTTATACTTATATTTCTAAGGAGAACAGCTATTATAGCTATAATAACTTGTCTTATATAGGGTCTTTGGGCTAAGTAGGTATTGTAGTTAGATAATTCAGAAGAATTGGACAACTTTTGATTTGAGAGTCAAATATGTTTAACTGTATTTTCAAGGTAATAAAAAAATTTCCCTCATTCTTGTGTTTTGTGTACCTGCTGATATATGGAGGGTCATGAAAATAATGCCAGGTATTATTTTCATCACTTTGGAGTAAAATGAAGCTGGCCAGAATGAGAATAGTAGAATAAGCATTAGTTACTGAATTATGGCTCTTATAATGCATTCCATTATTATAAAACATCACCCAGTGTTGCATTATTTCAGTCACTCAATAGTAAATGGAAAAGCAATTCTTAATTAAATTAATGAAACCTAGCACCAGGCTGACCTTTCAATAATTTATTTTATGGCTGAACTGCAAGATAGATTAAAAATGCTCTATGATCTTTGATATTTTGGATTTAAATAAATGGAATTAGTGTAATACACATGCAATTGAAAGAGTATGGAGATAGGACTATTTTTATATGTGACTTTTCTAATTAGGTAGTGAAATAGGCTATTAACAAAGGATCACATTGTTGCCATTACTTTCCTCAAGGCACTGTAACTAGAGGAAAGGCTTAACTTGAAGGCTTTATTAAAATTCATTGTGCCTTACCCCGACCCGTGTTTCAAATTCTAAGTATAAACAGAAAGAGGAATGTCTAGTTTTAGCTTAGGTCTTCAAAGAAGTTTCTAAAACTTCTATCTAGACCAGTTCATTAACAGCCCACTGAATTGTGGCAAAGGAGGCAATTAAGAACCCACTTTGTTTTTTTCTTAACTTTTTGTTTTATGTTGAAGTATCAGTTCAGTTCAATTCAGTTGCTCAGTTGTGTTTGACTCTTTGCGACCCCATGAATCGCAGCACGCCAGGCCTCCCTGTCCATCACCAACTCCCGGAGTTCACCCAAACTCATGTCCATCAAGTTGGTGATGCCATCCAGCCATCTCATCCCCTGTCATTCCCTTCTCCTCCTGCCCCTAATCCCTCCCAGCATCAGAGTCTTTTCCAATGAGTCAACTCTTCGCATGCGGTGGCCAAAGTATTGGAGTTTCAGCTTTAGCATCAGTCCTTCCAAAGAACACCCAGGACGGATCTCCTTCAGAATGGACTGGTTGGGTGTCCTTGCATCCAAGGGCCTCTCAAGAGTCTTAGTTGATTAACAATGTTGTGATAGTTTCAGGTGGACAGAAAAGGGACTTATCCACACTTATATGCATCGATTCCCCACCAAACTCCCCTTCCCTCCAGGCTGCCACCTAACATTGAGCAGAGTTCCCTGTAGAGGGCCCACTTTTCCTTCTACACATTTACTTCCTCTCTGTTCCTTCCCAGCTATAGTGTCTTCCGCTACCCTTACGGTTTGTGTGTGTGTTCAGTCACTCAGTCGTGTCCGACTCTTTGCAAACCCATGGACGGTAGCTCACCAGGCTCCTCTTGTCCAAGGAATTTTTCAGGCAAGAAGATTGGGGTGGGTTGCCGTTTTCCTCCGCCAGAGGATCTTCCCGACCCAGGGACTGAACCTGCCTCTCTTGCGTCTCCTGCATTGGCAGGCAGATTCTTTGCCACTAGCATTACCTGGGAAGCCCATTCTTATGGCTTATTTTTCCACAAATAACTCTTTAATGAAGATCTAAACATTTTTCCTTTTATAGAGTTAATCAGTACTAGACTTACTGAATAATACTTTATTTTAAATATTTGGCATGGTATTCTTTCCTTCATTCTATATAAAATTGATAGCAAGTGCTTATATAAATATAAGATATAGATATGGATAGATTCTGGTTTGATAAATTGGAGTTCCTTTACTCTGCCCAGGTGATCTGTTTCTTTGTCCTTATTTCCAAACTCAGTTATTATAACTAAAGGTTTATAGTATATTCATTACCTGATAGAGAAATTCAACTCACTACTTTTTTCAAAATTATTTTAGCTAATCCAAAGGTTTACTTTTCCCAAAATATTTTGAAAATTTTAGAAGTTAAGTAAGTTTCTAGTTAAGCTTTTAAACTGTTTTGGCATAAATGGGCATATTTTCAATATTTGACTTTCTCAGGCACTTACAAGGTGTGTCTTCTCTGTGATCTATTCACACTTTGGAGTTTGTAGGTTTCTTTATCTAAAACCTTGGCATTTCCCATGAATATTATAAATACACATTTAAATACATGTGCCTTGTACATTACCCTTCTTTTTTTTTTTTAAGTCCTTCAAACTTCTCTTTGCTGTTCTTACTATTTGTTGGCATTTTTTCCCCCCACCTTTTCTCCTCCCTGAAACAGACATTGAAAATGGTTAGAGGAAGCTTATTATATCCACATATCACTTAGTTCTGTCATGTCAGAAGTGACAAATAGATACCATTCTTGAATCAATGAAGGATAATCGTGGTTCCTTTACTATGATAGAGAAGTCATAGAAAGTGATTTGTCCACCATTATTATTCAAATATAGTAGGATTTATATCACAGATTCTAAGTACAATATAAAATGTGATAATAAATCGTTTAATATTTTGCTTCACTTACTAAGCAAATTACTAGCTATTTTCCTCCAGCTCACCAAGATAGATGTTGCATTTTACAATTTGTACTTCTTTTTATTGTAGGTATAAAAATGAAACCATTTGACAAGATACATAATGACAAGAAAACAGGAAGAGTTCAAGCTTTATGACACACAATTTGATTAAAGGTTATAAAAATACTGAGATTAAACATTTTTTCATAATCATATATTGTGATAACACAACTAATCTTCAGTGAAAAGAGCTTGTTTTCACAAACTAAAATCAGAAGTACTTTCTGTCTAAATAATATACTTGAGCTGGTAAAAAAAAAAATGTAGCTAAAAAGAACATATTTATAGACTGCATACAATTTTATGATAAGAAACATTAAAGATTTTATGCTGCAGGAACTGTAAGGCATCTTTTATATTTTCAAGGTACTTTAAAAATAATATAACTTTTCCCAACTTTTTACATATTAATTTTTTAATGGAAAATTTCAAGCATTATAGACACATTAAGATTTTGGGACAACCCAGGAGTAGAAAGACAGGAGAACAAGGTAATCATAGATTATAGAGAATTTCCTAGAGAAGAAATGAGATTGTAGTTGAGAAATATTAGCCATTGTCCCAGAATGACTTGGTTGCAATTTGAAGTTATGGTAAGTGGAAAAGTCTGCATATAAGCATCTCCGTGTTTTAAGAGGCTCATAAGTCAAATTTATAACAAAGTCATTGCCTGTTTTTGCTTTTAAGGATTCCCAGCACAGTCAAGTGTTAGATGAGAAACTTCTCTTTGAAAATCAGTAATTCAGAAGAGATGAGAAACATGTCCTACATTGAGTAAATAAAAATGTGTCATTTTAGTAATGATAATCAGAATTCTATTAGTCACTGAATTGGTAAAACCATCTATCAGTCCCTATTATTGTAGGAGGAGTCCTTGGAAAACTAACACATCTATTCTTCTTTGTAGTTTGGAGAATAAACTCAGTAGTAATATTTCTTGCATCCAAAGTAGTGATTTGTTTGCTATTAGCAATGGTTTAGTAGTTTTAATGCAAACATATAGCTCTTTTCCCCTAGAAAGTTCAAATCACTAGTACAGTTTAATCACTTATTACTGGAAATTTTGGTGAAGTTGGAAAGCAACTGAGCCCTAAACATATATTTATAATGCTCCAAAATGATAAATTCTCCAAGGTCTTGAGCAAACACAAATGGGAGGTTGTGTGATATCTGAAAAAAAAAAAAAAAAAAAAAACTGACTTGGGGGGATTGTTTCTCCTGTTTTCATGTTTGATGTAGTTTAAAGCAGAATGCTAGTAGAATTGGTGCTGTTTGTCTTGTTAGAGGAGAAACTGGTGGACTCTTTGCGTATGTTCATTTACCACACCAAATGGGTACTGATGCAGCAAGACAGCCTCCACTCCCCACTTCCTATGGGAACCTTCTGCTCCAGGAAGTGCCTTAGTTGTGTTGATGTGGTAGGTGGTGATGAGTTAAGCAGTCACATGCTAGGCAGGGAATACAGATTCTAAAGGACTTCATGCCTCCTGGGTCCTCCCAATAAACTCTGTCTTCAGATGTCCCTGGCTTTCATACAATAAATTCGGATCCTCTGGGTCAAAGAAGACAGATGTAACTGTCTTCCATGATCATTCACTCTGCTTGCTGGTTTTAGGTTTTACCTGGCAAAAGGCCCATGGCCCTTGTGTTTTCTAGAGTTCTAAGCTTTAACTCAGAATTGAAAATGACTGAACTATGCACAGTTCTGGGAATTTTCTTCAAAGAAGAATGTAGTTGGTTCTTTACAAGGATTATGGCTCTAACATACCTCTGATATTCAGGACCCCAGGAGAATTCCCTTCAATCCAATCCCAAGACCTGAATTTTTCAGACAGAATGTCTGGTAGGGCACTGTTTATCCCTCAAAGTCCCAAAGGTTATCTCTATGAACTGTAAGGAAGAAATACCCACTCCTTGGTTCAACTGTCTTTCTATTTTAATCCTTGCTTTGAAAGTCAGTCACAACAAAAGGAATATAAACAGATCAATCAATCAGTAGATAACACCTCCTTTTGTGTGGACTCATGCATGCACCAAGCCTTTATTGGCACTTGCTATTATCACAGCACTATCCCATGTAGTCTATGAAAGCAGGTTGCTAATACTTGTTGTCAAACATCAAGGAACTACAGTCTCATGGAGACACAGAGAGATAGGCAGACAAGTCAATACATAAGGCAGTGTGATAGGTTTTATAACTGAGAAAGAAGAAATGGAAAATGTACAGAGAATCAAGTTTAGCTTGGGAAATGAGGGACAAGATCTGAAAGAGGTAATTGTGAGGTATGCCTCGAGAAGTAATTGGTGGAGAAGAGATGTGGAGATGTGTAAAGCTGAAAGGAAAAGCTTATGAGCCAAAGTGTGGAGGTGTATAAGTCCTACAGAATGGTTAGGATCCAGAAAATGTTCTGCTAACCTGGGAAGAGAAGAAAGTGGAGCAGACACTGATGTTGGAGATGGAACGTGTGTGGTGATTTCCACGTGTGGTCACAAGGATTGGGGACTAGTTCCTAGGCCATAAAAAGCTATTGAGATATTTTAAAGGAAGGAGTGGCTTGTTCTGATTTGCCCAATCAGGAAGATTCTCTTAAATATTAATATATCAAAGGCTGAGAGATTAGCTGTGAGGCTATCACATAGTGTAAACAATAGGAGCTGGGACTCAAAGGTAGCATAAGTAAGTCAGCTTCTTTCCCTGAGATGTGAAGAGTTGAAAAGATCCATCTAGATAGGGAAATATGGGGATAGCACAGTAGGTGCCCTCAGCATTTTTAATGAAGCAGCCAACAAGCAAATTGGCTAAGACATAAGTTTAAAGGTTTCTAGGAGTGGTTTGGGAGAAAACAGCTGTAACAGTTAATCAAAATTTGCTTTGGAGTGTGCTAAAATACACTGCTATTTCAATGTGATGTAGAAACACATCAAGAAATCTTTTGGAATTCAGAATTGTGAGGGGTGGGTGGGAAGAACCAAGGGAACCCTGTGGGTATAGCATGAGGAAATGGACCTGTAGGAAACATATAGCAGAGTCCTATATTTCAGGAATAAAAAATTCTAAGTAATTAATTATTTTGGGCTGTGCTTGGTCTTTGTTGCTGCGTCCAGGCTTTCTCTAGCTGCGGCGAGTGGGGTGTTGCTTTCTCTAGTACAAGTTGCTTTCTCTAGTGCAACTCTCTAGTTGTGGTGCTCAGGATTCTCATTGCAGCAGCTTCTTTTGCTGTGGGGCACAGGCTGTAGAGCAGGCGGGCTTCATCAGTTGCAGCACACAGGCTCAGGAGTCATGGCCCAGGGGCCCTCGAGTGCTCAGGCTTAGTTGCTCCTCGGCATGTGGTATCGTCCCACACCAGGGACTGAGCCCATGTCCCCTGCATTGTCAGGTGGATTCTTATCCACTGGGCCACCAGGGAAGTCCCAGGAAGAAAGTGTTTGAAGAAGAAACTCCCTTTGCCATGGAGAGGTAATAGCAGGATTCACTCACTGGTGGGATAGCATCGGGAAGACTTCTATTGAGAAGCAACTTGACCTTGACATTGCTGACTCTTCATCCCTCTCTGTGCTCTTCCTTTCTAGTTCTCCCCCGTGTCATCCTGAGGTGCCTGGGTCCGTGTATTCTGTCCCTTAATTGTTATTTTCAGTTGAGAGGTAGACAATATGTAGATAAAAGGAATGACCCACTGCTGATAAGGTGGGTCATTAAGGTCTTAGGATGAGGGGATGAAAATGGACTTTGAGGAGGGGTACAGTCAGAGACTTCCCTGGTGGCTCAGACAGTAAAAGCATCTGCCTACAATGCGGGAGACCCGGGTTCGATCCTTGGGTTGGGAAGATCCCCTGGAGAAGGAAATGGCACCCCACTCCAGTGTTCTTGCCTGGAAAATCCCATGGACAGAGGAGCCTGGCAGGCTGCAGTCCATGGGGTCGCAAAGAGTCGGACATGACTGAACGATTTCACTTCACTTTACAGTCAGAAAGAAGATGCTGCCATAGGATGGTATGTCTGTCCCTGTTCAAATGAGAGGGAATTGACATGTAAAATGGACCCGCCATGACCAGTCATTGTGTTTAGTACTTTCCATCTGTTATATCTTGTAATTCTCAAAACATTTCACAAGGCAGGTATAATATTCCCCTTTTACAAACAATGTAGTTAGAAACGAGACATGTCAAAATGCTCGCCTAAGCTCATCTAGCTGGAGAGCAGCAATAGTGAGGTTTTGCCAAAGCCCATTTGTTTCAAAAGACCACGTTCTTTCTTCTATAATACATTGACATTCATGTGAAATGTGAGTGTATTTTAAAAAATCTACTATTCAAGCTGATCCTAAAATTTGGAGCAACTCTTAGTTAAAATGATGTATTTATATGTTCTGATATACTCCATTAATTTTTAGTGGCCTATTAGTGTAAAACTTTTTAAATGTTTCCAAGAAGATATAAAATGATGATTATTGTTACTACCAAGCATCGTGCATTGAGAGTTCACTAAAATCTTACTGTAGCTCTGTTAACCCTGTCTTCCCTTGTGGCTGTTGTTGTTCAGTCATTAAGTAGTGTCTGAGACTTTGTGACCCCATGGACTGTAGCACGCCAGGCTCCTCATCCTCCACTATCTCCTGGAGTTTGCTCAGATTCATGTCCATGGAATCAGTGATACTATCTAATCATCTCATTCTCTGCTGCCCCCTTCTCCTTTTGCCTTCATCTTTCCCAGCATCAGAATCTTTTCCAATGAGTCAGCTCTTTGCATCAGGTGGCCAAAGTATTGGAGCTTCAGCTTCAGCATCAGTCCTTCTAATGAATATTCAGGATTGATTTCCTATAGGATTGACTGGTTTGATCTCCTTGCAGTCCAAGGGACTCTCAAGAGTCTTCTCCAACACCATAACTGAAAAGTGTCAATTCTTCGGTGTTCATCCTTCTTTATAGTCTAATTTTCACATCTGTGCATGACCACTGGAAAAACTAGCTTTGACTATACAGACCTTTGTTGGAAAAGTGATGTTCCTGCTTTTTAATATGTTGTCTAGGTTTGTGATAGCTTTCCTTCCAAGGAGCAAACATCTTTTAATTTCGTGGCTGCAGTCGCTGTTTGCAGTGATTTTGGAGCCCATGAAAATAAAATCTGTCACTCTTTCCACTTTTTCCCCTTCTATTCACTCTCTTCTTCCACCCTCATTAAGAGGCTCTTTAGTTCCTCTTTACTTTCTGCCATTAGAGTGGTATCATCTGCATATCTGAGGATGTTGATATTTCTTCCAGCCATCTTGACTCCAGCTTGTGCTTCATCCAGCCCAGCATTTCGCATGATGTATAGGTTAAATAAGCAGGGTGACAATATACAGCCTTGTGTACTTACCCAACTTTGAACCAGTCCATTGTTCCATGTCTGGTTCTGTTTATTCTTGACCTTCATACAGGTTTTTCAAGAGACAGGTAAGGTGGTCTGATATTCTCATCTCTTTAAGAGTTTTTCAGTTTGCTGTGATCCACATAGTCAAAGGCTTTAGCATAGTCAACAAAGCAGAAGTGGATGTTTTTCTGGAATTCCCTTGCTTTCTCTATGATCCAGTGAATGCTGGCAATTTGATCTCTGGTTCCTCTGCCTTTTCTAAATCCAGCTTGTACATCTGGAAGTTCTCAGTTCATGTACTGCTGAAGTCTAGCTTGAAGGATTTTGAGTATCAACTTGCTAGCATGTGAAATGAGTGCAATTGTACAGTAGTTTGAACATTCTCTGGCACTGCCCTTCTTTGGAATTGGAATAAAAACTGATCTTTTCCAGTCCTGTGGCTACTGCTGAGGTTTCCAAATTTGGTGGCATATTGAGTGCAGCACTTTAACAGCATCATCTTTTAGGATTTGAAATACCTTAGCTGGAATTCTATCATCTCCACTAGCTTTGTTCGTGGTAATACTTCCTGAGGCCCACTTGACTTCATATTCCAGGATGTCTGGCTCTAGGTGAGTGATAACACTATCATGGTCATTTGAGTCATTAAGACTTTTTGGTACAGTTCTTCTGTGTATTCTCGCCACCTCTTCTTAATCTCTTCTGCTTCTGTTAGGTCCTTGCTGTGTCTTCCCTAAAGAGAAAAAAAAAATCCAGTAAAATCATGCTTACATTTACCCAGATATTGCTTCGGATGACAGTAAATCAAGTGTGATTTTAAAAACTTCTGCTAAGAAAATAATCCAGTTCACTTGCTGGCTGCACAGTGTAAGTGCATTGATATTCTCGCCACCCAAAGAGCTCTAGCAAAACTTCAACTTCCCATACAAATTTCTTTGTAGCCTCTGCTACAGTATATCATCCTCATTTATTTCCAATAAAATATGTGCGGACAACACTAATCTTTAAATTTAATCGTGACACCACAGTGCCGTTTCTATACGGGACCCTGGTCATTTGGTCTATTAACTGATTAGCTGTCAGTGCTTTGGTCTAGTCACCCCTCCAAATGCCGTCCTAATGCTTTACTATTTTCATGGCAAGAAAGTCATGCTTCCTAGCAGAAAGCACCAGCTGTCTGGAAATGCTTCAGAGTTTCCACATGTAAGAGAAAACGACATCGTTTGTTAAGGGTACTGTGTACCCTTGGCTATCTCGATATTCTAAGAAGCAAGATGTGCCTCAAGCAAAGAGGCTGGATTCACATGGGGGCAACACCTATCAAGCCTGACGAGTCTGAAAGAGCGTTCTGTGATATTTTGTGGTTAACCTTCTGCTCCTTAGCCTCCTGTTAGATGAAGCTGCCTTATGACTGGCTCAGGAATGCTGCTGAGAATGTGTGCATGAAATCACTCAACTCATGTCTCTCAGTTCTGATTTCAAATGGTTCGTACTCTGGTTTCTTGTTTCTTCTAGAACAGCCTGCTTTTTAGCCAAGACAGATGGCATCAGAACCTTTGATCCTTGGTTTTCGCATGATTCACAGTATCTTCCAGGCTTATAGTTCATTGGTTCCTTCATTTAGTCATCTCCTTTTAGGGTCAATGAACTGAGGTGGGCACTGTGCAGATAGAAATAAACAAAACAATTTAACTGTAGCCTTGTAAGACCTATGCCAGATTTCTGAACTCCAAAGTCATAAGACAACAATTGTGGATTGTTTTAAGCCATGATAATGGCTTACAGTGATAAAGTGCTGCAGTAGCAATAGGGAAAAAATGCACCATCCTTTTCCTTGCCTTTCTGAGTATTTCAGTGCATTCGGCATTAAGCCAATCAGTCAGCTTTGCTGGAAATTATCACTTTTAATTACTTTTGTCTTAAATTTGATTTGAACATGTGGCAGTTTAATTACCCTCTTAAATATGTGAATCATGTCATTGTCCTTTCTACTAAAATCTCAAGAAAGAGCCATCCAGCAATATTAATTATGTGAGAGGATGGCATATTTTTTCATATTTGAATTATGTCTTATTTATTGGATTATCTTGCTTGTATGTATGGTTATTAAGTATGAGAAAGCATCGCCTAGTGTGAGTTATGCTAACAAAAGTATAATGCTGGATGCCTCATATTTTATTGAATAACATTTATTGTAAGTTAAAGAAAAATATTAATTTAAATATGTATTGTAACATGAAAAATCTGAGGCATTTCTATTTGTAGAACTACACTATGTCAGTGTTCGTGGTAGACAAAAATAATGTGAGCAGCAACCAAGGGTGATGATTTTTCTGACTGAGATAAAAGATAATATAAAGTGTATTAAAAGAATATCTATATCAGGATCCATTTGTTTCCCATTTCAATTGAACTTAGTAAGCTTAATATTGGATGACAATCATTAGAGCATTTTAATCTAAGGTTATTTATTCATCCGTTTATTATGAATCTTTATCTTGTTCTTAATGCTGAGAACTAAGTTCATCTGTTAGTGTTCCTTTTAAAAGTATTTGATAAATTATGGAAGTGTTGAGGCTTAATAGTTGAAGACAGGAATTATTAGAGAAGATTACATAGTCTAATAACATATCTAATATGAAAAATATAATTTTTCTAAGTTTTTAATGTATAATAATTACGATAATTATTATGCGTGTGTGCTAAGTCACTTCAGTCGCATCCAACTCTGTGCAACCCTATGGGCTGTAGCCCACCAGGCTTCTCTGTCCGTGGGATTCTCCAGGCAAGAATACTGGAGTGGGTTGCCATTTCCTCCTTAACCTAGAGATCAAGCCAGTGTCTCTTATGTGTCCTGCATCAGCAGGCGGGTGGGTTCTTTATGACTAGAGCCACCTGGGAAGCTCCAAATAATCATTATGCAATTTAGTAACATTGGTGGCATCAATTGGCTCATAAGTGTCTTTTAAGACAAGAAGATAATTGTAATCCTCCTTATATGATGATTCATACTCTCATGAATGATTTATTTACATGGAGAATTAGAATAGAAAATTTTGTATATAGGATACATCATCTAAGATGCATTAATTCAAAATATCTATTACTATGCAACCATATTCATTTGTCTGTTATTATTCCTTGTTATAAAGCTTTTCAAGATCTTAAAGTTCTACAAAACTAATACTAAATTCTTAAAATTCTAAGTATAAAACTATTAAAATTCTAAAAATAATTAAATCAAATAATCAGTCCTTTATAGTAAAATGCATTGTTTGGGACACTACGTGTGAATAGTTTTACCAAACTCAGTGAAGAGAAGTCTGAACAACAAACTTTGCTGAAGGCAACCTTATTTTGATTAGTAAGAACTCTGAGAATCATATATAATGATTGTAATGATGATAACAAATATATAAAGCCAGAAATTCAAGAGATGAAACCCTGAAGGGGAAAAATTATAAAAGAAAAACATATAAAACATTTGCTTTCCTCAACTTTGTTTTTTGGAAGAAAGTGAAAAAGACTTTCCTGATTCTTTAAAAAAATTTTTTTTTAAAAATTTAATGTTTATTTTATATTGGACTATAGTTGATTAGCCAAGTTGTGTCTGTTTTAGGTGCACAGCTAAATGATTCAGTTATACATAAACATGTATCTCTTGATTCTTTATAATCTCAAGGCAGTTGTCATATGAGTGGGAATAAAACTCTTACAATTATCTTAGCCCAAAGAAAACCTGAAGAAGGAAGCCTGAAAATGTTTAAATTTGGATTTCATTGGTAGTGCTGAAGACATCTGATAAAAACAGATGTATACATCATCTGGAGGAAAGCTTTAAATTTGGGCATCAAAGAATTCCACAAAATTTTCCAGAGGAAAATCAATTTACAATCAGACATCTTAAAATATATGAGAAAGTAAGTCACCATGCATGAGAGCATTGGAAACAACAAATACCTGATTTATCCACAGAGACTGGTGGTACTAAGTATCACGTATAGGATTTTAGATTAGTATATTTGGTGTATTTAAAGAAGAAAAAATAAATGGAACCAAGAATATATGTAAGGAAAAAGAGATCATTCAAAAGTAACCAAGAATATTTTAATGAACACAACTAATCTTTTAGAAATAAAAAAATATATATATTTGGATTTAGAAACTCAGAGCAGGGGTTAAGCATCAGAGTAGACACAACGAAAGAGGGAATTAGTGAACTACAGTTTAAGTCTGAAAAAACGTATTCAGATTGTAGCACAAAGGACTTTAAGGGAACATCATTATTAAGGATGAAACAGTTAAGACTTTTCTCAGATGCTGAAAATAGTCAAGGGTACCCAGTAATGCCACTTTTCTTCATTTACCTGGACATCCTAACCAGGATTATGTGGTCAGAGAAAGAAATAAAGAATGAATGGATGAATAAATACTTGAGAGATTGAAAGATTGGAGAGAAGAATTAAAGTCACTCTTGTGTATGTAGACAATTCAAAATATCAGAAGCATTATTTGAATTAATAAGGGACTTTGACAAAATTAGAGATATAAACTAAGTGTAAAATAACCAATTGTATTTCCACATACCAGCAATAAAGGAAGTATCTTAAAAATATAAAGTTACCCATTGGATAAATAATATGTAAATCTAATAATATAAATATAAAAAATGAGAAAAAGAGAGCCAATCCAATAGAAAAGTCTGAAAACATCAAGTTTGGGTGAGAATATGAAACTTTTTAGAAAACAAAAGAACAGTCTTTGGACTCTGTGGGAGAGTGAGGTGGGGGATGATTTGGGAGAATGGCATTGAAACGTGTATAATATCATATAAGAAACGAATCGCCAGTCCAGGTTCAATGCAGGATACAGGAAGCTTGGGGCTGGTGCACTGAGATGATCCAGAGGGATGGTATGGGGAGGAAGGTGGGAGGGGGTTCAGGATTGGGAACACGTGTACACCCATGGTGGAATCATGTTGATGTATGGCAAAACCAATACAATATTGTAAAGTAATTAGCCTCTAATTAAAATAAATAAATTTAAATAAAAAAAAAGAAAACAAAAGAGTTTGACACTATCTGGTAAAGTGGAAGATATTCTTCCAGCTGATGTGTGTGTGTACACTCATTTGCTCAGTCATATCTGATTCTTTGTGACCCCATGGACTGTAGCCCACGAGCTCCTCTGTCTATGGGATCCTCCAGGCAAGAATACTGGGATGGATTGCCATTTCCTCCTCCCGGAGATCTTCTGCACACAGGGGTCAAATTTGTGTCTCCTCCATCTCCTGCATTTTCAGGCAGAGGAAGCCCTATCCACTTGGTGAGCCCTGATACAAAATGGAGGGTTCAGGATGGGGAACACGTGTATACATGTGGCAGATTCATGTTGATATATGGCAAAACCAATACAATATTGTAAAGTTAAAAAAAAATACCTGAACAACTTAAAAGAAAATTATTTCAAATCATAATAATATTAATACAATTAATAAAAATGGAATATCAATGGCCAAGAAATAAATATAAAACAAATGTTCCACATCATTAGTAAATAAATATAAATTAAGATGTCATTTCACTTCTAAAATTTGTAAAGATTAAAAATAGAAACAGTATCAAGCTTTACCTTTTTGCTGTAAACTGTTGTCATAGACTTCATATGAAAGTATTAATGGGTACAACTTTTCTAGAATGTGGTTTGGCAATTAATACAAAAACATCCCTCACTTTTGGCCTCGTAATTGGGCCTTTTAATCTAGGAAATAATAATAAACAGGCACAGGAATTGTCATGCAAGAATGACCACTGAAGATCATTTTTGAATAGCAAAACAAATTTCGAATTTTCAAAAAGTACAGTAAAAGAGGAGACTTAATTTTGCATATCCAAACTGTGAACCATGCTGTATAGTTAGCGTTATGAAGAAATTCTCAGCACAGAATGTCACACGATGCAAACTTGTTAGAGAACAGAAGTGTTCATAGCATAACCCAATGCTATTTAAATTTTATGTGCATGCATAAAAATGGTAACAGGCAATTAGACAGTACGTTCTCTTTATTGTTTTCCATATTTCAGCAATGTTAGATATGATTTTTTGTATATAAAGATTATTTTTAAAATGTAGGAAAATCAATATCATAATTATTCAGCATAACAGCATCTCTAATAGTGTATATCTGCTTTCTCAAAATTTAACATTTGCAAGTATGTTTTCTTTGAGTCTTGGTTCTACCTTATATATATATAATTTATTCTTGATTTCTTTGCATCATGAGAACACTCAATTCTTTCCAAAATACATTTTCAGTAAATTTCCTCTCATTTATAATTATGTATTGAAGAGGATCAACATTATGATTAAATATTCTGTAATAAAAAAATGCCCACAACTGCCTAAAATATAAGGAATTCCTTGCGCATCAGGAATAGCATCCAAATAAGATGGTCCACTTCTGCATTAATTCAGTTTATTCAGCAGTTTTGAAATTAACCAGAGCAACACATGATGTGGATATTAAATTCCAGGCAAAAGACTTATTCAGTATTTGTTGTAGTATGAGTTATTACAGCAAATCTGCCTTTACTTCTGCCATCAAAACAAATACAGCTCAATCCTTTAATGTATGCATTAGGAGAAAAAATTCTAAAGAAACAGCTACTTATAGTTCATTGGCATTGGGGTAAAGCTGGATTTTTATTATACATTTTAAATATAAGCCAGCAAATGTATCATTGTGAATAAATTTGTTTAATTATTTGGTAGTGGGTTGAATGGTGGTCCTAATTCCTGTAACCGATAAATATTACCTAATTTGGAAAAGGTTTTTTTTTTTTTTTTTTTTGCAGATGTGACTAAACTAAGGATCTTGAGATGGGAAAGTTATCCTTGATTATCCAGTTCAGTTCAGTCACTCACCTGTGTCCGACTCTTTGCAACCCCATGGACTGTGGCGCGCCAGGCTTCTCTGTCTATCACCAACTCTCAGAGTTTATGCAAACTCATGTCCATTGAGTCGGTGATGCCACACAACTGTCTCATCTTCTTTCATCCCCTTCTCCTCCCACTTCAATCTTTCCCAGCATCAGGGTCTTTTCAAATGTGTCAGTTCTTCCCATCAGGTGGCCAAAATATTGGAGTTTCAGCTTCAGCATCAGTCCTTCCAATGAATATTCAGGGCTGATTTTCTTTATATAGACTGGTTGGATCTTCTTGCAGTCCAAGGGACTCTCAAGAGTCTTCTCCAACACCACAGTTCAAAAGCATCAGTTCTTCAGCACTTAGCTTTCTTTATAGTCCAACTCTCACATCCATATGTGACTACTGGAAAAACCATAGCTTTGACTAGACAGACCTTTGTTGGCAAAGTAATGTCTGCTTTTTAATATGCTGTCTAGGTTGTTCATAACTTTTCATCCAAGGAGCAAGCATCTTTTAATTTCATGGCTGCAGTCACCATCTGCAGTGATTTTGGAGCCCAAGACAATAAAGTCTGTCACTGTTTCCACTGTTTCCCCATTTATTTTCCATAAAGTGCTGGGACCAGATGCCATGATCTTAGTTTTCTGAATGTTGAGCCTCAAGCCAACTTTTTCACTCTCCTCTTTCACTGTCTTCAAGAGGCTCTTTAGTTCTTCTTCGCTTTTTGCCATAAGGGTGGTGTCATCTGCATGTCTGAGGTTATTGATATTTCTCCTGGCAATCATGATTCCAGCTTGTGCTTCCTCCAGCCCAGCATTTCTCATAATGTACTCTGCATATAAGTTAAATAAGCTGGGTGACGATATATAGCCTTGATGTACTCCTTTCCCTATTTGAAACCAGTCTGTTGTTCCATGTCCTGTTCTAACTATTTCTTCCTGACCTGCATGCAGATTTCTCAAGAGGCAGCTCAGGTGGTCTGGTATTCCCATCTCTTTAAGAATTTTCCACACATTTGTTGTGATCCACACAGTCAAAGGCTTTGGCATAGTCAGTAAAGCAGAAATAGATGTTTTTCTGGAACTCTCTTGCTTTTTCAATGATCCAGCGGATGTTGGGAATTTGATCTCTGGTTCCTCCGCCTTTTCTAAATCTAGCTTGATTATCCAGGTAGGCCTTAAATGCCATTGGATATACACTGGATCAATACTTCCCATGTCCTTGTAAGAGAAAGGCAGGGAGAGCATTGACATTCACCCAGAATAGAAGGCAGTGTAACCATGGAGAGACAGAGATTAGGGTGAGGCAGATACAAGCCAGGCACCAGAAGAGAAGGCAGTATAACCATAGAGACAGAGATTAGAGTGATCCAGACACAAGCCAAGCATCAGAAGAGAAGGCAGTATAGCCGTGGAGATGGATTAGAGTGATGCAGACACAAGCCAAGCATCAGAAGAGAAGGCAGTATAGCCGTGGAGATGGATTAGAGTGATGCAGACACAAGCCAAGCAGTGCTGGCAACCACCAGAAGCTGGAACAGGCAAACGTGAGCAGATGATCCCCTACAGCCTCCAGAGGGAGCACCACCCTCCTGACGCCTTGGTTTCTGACAATCCTCCCGAGAAATGTGGGAGAAGAATCTTTGTTTTAAGCCACCCAGTTTGCGGTAATTTGTTACTCTTCCACAGGAAA
Source organism: Bos indicus (assembly GCF_029378745.1). Taxonomy (NCBI): domain Eukaryota; kingdom Metazoa; phylum Chordata; class Mammalia; order Artiodactyla; family Bovidae; genus Bos; species Bos indicus. Next base: position 11,831,742 of record NC_091767.1, read on the forward strand.
GTAATACATGGTTCATAATATAAAGACCATTATCAGTGACCCTAAGTCATTGTTATAAATCATTGGCTACATATTTGCAGGAAAAAAGACAGGTTTAACTGGCAAAAATACTAAAATGTTTTTTTCCTAAGAACAATAATTTCTTAAATGTCATTTTTCATAGTCATTTGTATGGCATATTCTTTCTCTCTTTAATATGACTTTCTCTCCTACATTAGCAGTTGGATTTTTCTTGGCAGTCTCTAATGATCCATGCTTCCCAATTCCAATTCCCATTTATCTTTTTGTTTTAATAAGTATAAATGAGTCCATGACCTAGAGAAGAAAACACAAAATCATCATATAGGCTTTTCAAAACATGAGAGCCTGAGGTTACTAATGCTAGAACTCACTATTAAGTTCATAATATTATTTTATTTTCTCATTATGTAATAAGTGGTCCTAATCTTCTCGAGAAAAATTGATAAGCTTCTTGTTGTTCCTGGAAAGCACAATTTGGAAGCTGAGTGATAAGTGCTCAGACATTTGCTTGTTCTTTTTTTTTTTTTCTCTCTCATTAAAAAAATATTTTTAAATTGGAGTATAATTGCTTTGCAATGTGTTATTTTCTGCTGTACAATAATGTAAATCAGCTGTATGTATACACATATCTCCTCCCTCTTAGCCTCCCTCTCGCCCTCCCATCCTACCCCTCTAGGTCATCACAGCCCACCAGGCTGAGCTCCTGTGCTATGTAGCGCCTTCCCACCACCTATCAGTTTTATGCATGGTAGTGCAGGTATAGCGATACTACCCTCTCAGTTTGCCCCACCCTTTCCTTCCCACCCCTCACATTGTGTCCACAAGTCTTCATCTCTATTCCTGCCCTGCAAATAGGCTCATCAGTACCTTTTTTTTAGATTCCATGTGCTGTATGCTGTGCTTATTTGCCCAGTCGTGTCTGACTCTTTGTGACCCTATGGACTGCAGCCTGCCAGGCTTCTCCGTCCATGGGAATCTCCAGGCAAGAATACTGGAGTGCGTTGCCATGCCCTCTTCCAGGTTATCTTCTCAGCCCAGGGATCGAACCCAGATCTCCTGCATTGCAGGTGGACTCTTTATGGACTAAGCCGCCAGGGAAGATTCCATATATATATCACATACACACACGTGTTAATATATGATATTTGTTTTTCTCTTTCGGACTTCATTTGTATGAGAGACTCTGGTTCATCCACATCACTGCAAATGACCCAATTTCATTCCTTTTTATGGCTGAGTAATATTCCATTGTGTGTGTATATATATCTCACAACTTCTTTATGCATTCATCTGTTGATGGATATTTAGGCTGTTTCCATGTCCTTGCTAGTGTAAATAGTGCTGCAGTTAACATTGGGATACATGTGTCATTTTGAATTATGGTTTCCTCATGCATTGGAGAAGGAAATGGCAACCCACTCCAGTGTTCTTGCCTGGAGAGTCCCAGGGATGTGGGAGCCTGGTGGGCTGCCGTCTATGGGATCGCACAGAGTCGGACACGACTGAAGCGACTTAGCAGCAGCAGCAGCAGCAAGGTATATGCCCAGTAGTTGGATTGTTGGGTCACGTGGGGGCTCTGTTTTAGTTTTTGAGAAACCTCCATATTGTTTTCCATAGTGGTTGTATCAGTTTACATCCCCACTTCATTCTTACTTTTAGCTTTTGGTTGCTTTGTTATTTTTATCAAAGTAAAACAAATATATGATTAAAAAAAAAAAAAAACTTTTTTAAAGGGTTGTAACACATACATCCTCTCCACTTCTAATCTCCACAGAAATACCCTTTGATGGCTTTAGTTTTAAAATTTCCAGTTGCCTCCATTTATTAAATAATGCAATTCTACTGTTACTGCTTGATTTATTATCTTTTCCATGTTTTCTATTGTGTCATAAAAGGTGGGGATTTAACTTGAAATGCACATCCGACCATTGTCCAGGATTTTTGGGTGTTGGGCTGTGCACAGGTGATGGGGCTATTTTCTTCCTCACCTCCTTTTTTTTGTATTCACATTACATATATTGACCCTACTTATTTTACCTTTTACCTCTATAAACTATTCATTCAATTAATTAATGGCTGTCTTGGGCCTTTGTTCCTCTGCTGGGCTTTCTCTAGTTGTGATAAGTGGGGGCTGTTCTCTAGTTCGGGTGCTCTGGCTTCCCGCTGTGATGGCTCTAGGGCTGGGTTTCAGTGGGTGCAGTATATGGGCTTAGTTGCCCTGTGGCACAAGGGATCTTCTCAGACTAGGGATTGAACCTGTGTCACCTACCTTGACAGGTAGAGTCTTAATCACTGGGCCACCAGGGAAGTCCCTCTATTTTATTTTGAGTGTTTTAGTCTCATCTTTAACTTCGGTTGGACCCTTGCGTCTACCTAGCACTCATTCTAGTTTTCTGTGATTTGAATCTCCTTGATTCTCCATCCTAAACTTCCAACCTCTCTCCCTCTCCTCTCTCCTCAGAGAAGATCTTGCCTCCCTCAGATAAATGTATCTGAAGTAACCAAGAGAGGTCTCACGATTTTGTACCATAACTACAAAGTAACCACCTCCGTCATGACTTTTTCCTACTTTTTTCCTGCTAAAATGGAGGAAGTGCATTTTTTTCCCGATTTAATCTACTTTTGACTCTGAGTCAAAAGTATTCACTTTAATCTACTTTTGACTCTTCTGAGTCACCCAATGCATTTAACCCCTACCGAGTCCTCTGGATTCTGCTTCTAAATTCTGTCCAATTCTCTTCCTATCTCCTGTCACACTTATCCCAGCTGTATCAGACGACAGTGGACCTGTGTGGTCTGCCATTCCACTCTTGCTCCCTCCCAGTCCACAGAGCACCCAGGGTGAGTTTTCATAAGTGTGATTTCTGATTGTAGCTCCCTGTTGCTTAATGTATTTCAGTGGCTTCCCACTGCCCTTGGGGTAATGTCTAAACAACTTAGTTATTTAGTGTATGCGTGCAGGCTCAGTTGTGTCTGACTCTTTGTGACCCCGAGGACTGTAGCCTGCTGGGCTCCTCTGTCCATGGAATTTTCCAGGCAAGAATACTGGAGAGCATGGTAAATCTTGCCATTGCTTATCTTTTTATTTTCTCTCTTGCCGACTATCCATTATATCTTTGCTTCAAGTTAAATTATCTGATGGGAGAAATTTTTTTTTGAATTATCAAAATTATTAAAATACTCAAAGTTATATGAGAGGCGAGTAAATGAATAGATGGGTGGATTATAAGGATTGTGGAATTTTGTTTATGCATACATAGTTTACAAAATAATTTACCTGCAGAGATAGTCTTGTTTATATTTTATAATTGTTAACTCTAAAAGATTAACTGAGTCAGAGAAAAAGTGTACTTCAGCAACATGTTAAAATGTCTTTGTTTACCACATTCAGTGAGCCAAATGCCATCAACTTCAGGACTTTCACTGATAAGCTGAATATTTGAATGACTCATTTCACAAGTGAGTTTGAAGTGATTTGCAAATATTCCACAGTTTTCCTTTTTCTCATTCTAGCTGGTTAAAAGCCATAAATGACCGTTTTGTATTTGTCACAATTAATATATCTCAGAAATAGGGGTACAGCTCATTTCCAATGCAGTTTACATAAATCTCCGAGTCAGACATGCCACTTTTAATGAAATAGCATTCATTTTTCTGTCTGAGAAGAAATTTTCATCTGGGGAGATGTTATTATGTCAAAAGGGCATTTTCATCCAGAAGGCTTGTAACATTAGATTGATAAAACTTATCTCCTCCTTGCTTAAATTCTTTATCTCATGCTGTGCTCAGATGTTGGTTCGCTAGGCACATATTCTCATGGTTCCACACTGGAAAATTATTAAACTGAATTCTTTAAAGGCATTAACCCTTCAATCCTCTTTTTAATTAGTCAATAGCAAGATAAAATTGCATTGATTTTGACCCCAAACCCCTGAGAGTCAGTACAATTTATTTTGCATTGGCTCTATGTAGACATTATAATTATGATGAAAGTAATTCCTAAGGAACAGATGATACAAGTTAAGACCTTAAGTGGCAATTTGTGGTAGTAACAGTTACACATGAAAGCCCCCAAGTTGTCTTAAGAAAGCTTTCATACAATCATGAGCCAAAGCAACATTCAGAAATCCTCTTTAAAAGTAAATAGGTGGTTCATGAATATTGTGTGATCCAGGGATTTCAAGATATGTCTCTTTCTAGTTCTGAAAGGAAATCTTTGGTAATTTATGCAGGGAGATCATATTGAAATGTATTCCTGGAGCACCGGGGCTTCACTGACCTCTCTGCTGTGGCTGGAGTCAATGGTGATTTCGCACCACAGCACACCAAGGTACTTTGTGTGTGTGTATGGAAGTGTGATATGGACTGGCTCATGTCCCTGCCAATATGCAAATGCTGAAGCCTAATCCCCAATGTGGCTGTATTTGGAGATGAGATTTTTAAGGAGGTAATTAAGTTTAATTAAGCCATAAAGTTATATCTCTAACCTGATGGGACTGGTGCCCTTAGAGAAGAGGAGGAGACACCAGAGACCCACATGCACACAGAAATAAAGGCCATAAGATAATAAGGGCACTATGAGAGGCCTCATCTGTGAGCTGAAAGAGAGCTCTCACTAGAAGCCCACACTGCTGACACCTGAGCTTGGACTTCTAGCCTCCAGACTGTGAGAAAAGTAATTTCTGTTTTTAAGCTACCCGGTCTGTGGTATGCTGATGAAGCAACCTGAGCTAATACAACGTGTGTGTGTGTGTGTGTATGTGTGTGTGTGCGCGCGCGCACACTAGAAAGAGTGAGCAAAAATGAGTGCCTGGGATACTGAGCTCTATACAACTATGATTTGATTGACAAAAAGATGCCAGTGGTGGTGGTTTAGTTGCTGCTGCTGCTGCTAAGTCGCTTCAGTTGTGTCTGACTCTGTGCAACCCCATAGATGGCAGCCCACCAGACTCCTCCGTCCCTGGGATTCTCCAGGCAAGAACACTGGAGTGGGTTGTCATTTCCTTCTCCAATGCATGCATGCATGCTAAGTCACTTCAGTCGTGTCCGACTCTGTGCGACCCCATAGACAGCAGCCCACCAGGCTCCTCCATCCACAGGACTCTGTAGGCAAGAACACTGGAATGGGTTGCCATTTCCTTCTCCAGGGTTAGTTGCAAAAAGTCGTTAAAAGGTGTAAAGTTTCTGTAAAAACATAGGATATGGAAACTGGCAGAAAGAATTTCATAAAGAAAAATGCAATACAGTGTACAATACTTCCAGGATTCTTAGGGCTGCTAATTGTTCTCCACTCCCTAACAGCTGCTGCTCCATGGTCTGCAGGGAGTGAGGGATCTGCCAGGTGTGAGAGACTTGCTCTTGTCATGATAAAAGGTGGTGTGTGTGCGTGCTCAGTCACTCAGTCATATCTGACTCTTTGCAACCCCATGAGCTGTAGCCTGCCAGGCTTCTAACAGGTTGCTGATATTCATTACTAGCAGTTCTGGAGATACTGAAGAGATGCCTATCTGTGCACTGGGTGTATTTAGTTAGTCTCAAACAGCCCAGTATATTCCTGAAAGTTATTAAGAATGTGGGTGAAGCAAAGATCAATGTTTTAAAAAATCACTGAATCCATAGAAGGTAGTGACAAGTTGCAATTATAATGGAGTAATCACAGCTCAGGCACACACAAGGGAAATCAGGTGGCCATTGAGGATCTGATCTCAGACGCCTCCCTGTACCACTGAGGACTTGAGCTTTGAGCTATACCAGTCCCGAGGAAACCACACCTGCCATCTGCAACTTCAGGGTCTCAAGATCTCCCTGGTAACTATGTAACCACTTCAGACCCCAACCAATCCTTGTTTGATTAACACCGTCACATCTTGCCAGCTCCAGTTATAATTTTTGACACACAACTTGGGTAACTAGCTGTGGCCTTGTAGCTTTTGCCTTTATAAGCTTCCTCTACTTTGTAGTCTCAGTTCAGTTCAGTTCAGTCGCTCTTTCGTGTCCGACTCTTTGCGACCCCATGAATCGCAGCACGCCAGGCCTCCCTGTCTATCACAAACTCCCGGAGCTCACTCAGACTCATGTCCATGAAGTCAGTGATGCTATCCAGCCGTCTCATCCTCTGGCGTCTGGTGGAACACAATTCAAGTGCTTCTTGACACTGTATCTCTCTGGCTGCAGTCTTTTTTTTTTTTTTTTTTTTTAAGCTGGAGTATAGTTGCTTTACAATGTTGTGTTAGTTTCTGCCGTACAGCAAAGCGAACCAGCTGTATGTATACATGCATCTCCTGTTCTTTGGATTTCCTTCCCTCTTGGTCCCCCCACAGCACTGAGTGGCATTCTCTGTGCTCTACAGTGGGTTGTCATTAGTTACTTATTCTATACATATTAGTATATGTATGTCCGTCCCAATCTCCCAGTTCATCCTACCACTTCCCCTTTCCCACTTGGTAACCATAAGTTTGTTCTCTATATCTGTGTCTCTGTTTCTGCTTTGCAAATAAGTTCAGTTCTAGTGAATCCCAAGTAAATGCCTCTTTATTTCTATCAGGTTTCCATTTCTGAAATTTTGGCTAATAAGAGACAAACACAAATGTATAAAATTAAAAATGTAATTTCATAAATTTGAAAGCCTAGATAACACAAAAATATAAAGTACCACATTAACTTAAGAAGTAGAAAATCTCAGTAGATTTATCATTTTGAAGGAAAATAAAAATATTCTTTGAAGTCTACTCCCTTGACTCCAAAATACTTGAAATATGTAGATTGGTGAGTTTTTTAAAATTTGGGGGAAAACATCCCCTTTCCTCTTAGCTTTTTCAGAAAATATGATTTTGAGTATGCCAGAAGAGTCCAATATGTGGAAATCTAATAAAGCAGACTACCTCAATAGATTAAATAAGAGAATTTGTAATATCATCTTAACAAATATTTATTGAGTAATAATATTGACTACAGAATTTTGCTAAAAGAGAGAGTAAAAAGTATAATCAACACTCAGGCCTCCCAGATGGGAAGACACAGTTGTAGTATTATTAAAAAATAATATTGTAGTTCAAAACAGTAAATAATTAAACACCAACATGATTCACTGATGCTTGTGAAGAATTGATGCTTTTGAAATGTGGTGCTGGAGAAGACTCTTGAGAGTCCCCTGGGCAGCAAGGAGATCAAACTAGTCAATCCACAAGAAAATCAACCCTGAATATTCACTGGAAGGACTGATGCTTAAACTAAAGCTCCAATACTTTGGCTACCTGATGTGAAGAGCCAACTCATTGGAAAAGGCATGATGCTGGGAAAGACTGAAGGCAAGAGGAGAAGAGGGTGACAGAGGATGAGATGGTTGGATGGCTTTGACTCAATGGACATGAGTTTGGACCAACTCAATGGACATGTGAAGGAGATAGTGAAGGGACAGGGAAGCCTGGTGTGCTGCGGTCCATGGGGTTGCAAAGAGCTGGACATGACTGAGCAACTGAACAACACCACCAAATACATATAACAAGAACTCAGAAACAGAGGAGACTGATATAGCTCTAAAGGTAATTTAGGCTGGACTATTAGACATTTCTCCCTAAAATCAAAAAGAGTCATATTGCCTGCTTTAATAATCCACATTTGGAAAAAAATGCAGCACTTTCTGCCTAAACTGCTTGGTGTGAATACATATCTGAACCTTTGTTTCATAGTATAAACTATGAAAACATAAAAAGAGCAGGAGATTTTAAGAGTGGGAACACATGTATACCTGTGGCGGATTCATTTTGATATTTGGCAAAACTAATACAATTATGTAAAGTTTAAAAAAAAAAAAAAAAAGAGTGTGTTCCAGTGACCCCTGACAATATTGTAAATTAAGCAATGAGGGTATTTTTGCTAACTCTAGCCATTTTGTCTGTTATTTTACCAATACTGGCCTTGTAATATCCAGGGAAAGCCTCTCAAATATCCAATTCTCCACTGTTTGTTGACACATTAGTTTAAACTTAGTCATTATGTAAATGTGCCTTGAGGTTTAGTTACCCTTAGGAAAGGCAAGATTTTGTCCCTTACCAAAGCCGCATTAATGTCAGAAATTTTACATTAGAAATTAGATAGGACATACATTTTGGGAAATATTTAGAAGCACTATAAGGGTAGACATTTCTGTCTTGATGCCCTTGGCCCTTGGCCCCCTGCTCTCCTGCCTGGGGGCAAGGACACAGAGATGAGTAGTAGTAACAGCTTAGACAGGAAGCCGGATGGCCTAGGTTGAAATTCCAACTCTGTTGTTAATTATTTGTGTGACCTGGGGCCTTCTTAACATCTTTGTGGCTTAGTTTCCTCATCAGAAAAGTGTAGTGTATATACACAACATATACAAATGGTCTACGTTTCCATCCTGTGCAGATGCAGTGATGTCATCCATGTAAAACGCAGCATTTCTGGCGAGCGATATGCCCTTACCAAGGATTAAATGCTTCCTTGATAGTTCAGCTGGTAAAGAATCCACCTGAAATGTGGGAGACCTGGGTTCCATCCCTGGGTTGGAAAGATACCCTGGAGAAGGAAAAGGCTACCCACTCCAGTATTCTGGCATGGAGATTTCCAGAATTCCTGACAGACTTTATTTTTAGGGGCTCCAAAATCACTGCAGATGATGACTGCAGCCATAAAATTAAAAGACGCTTGCTCCTTAGAAGAAAAGTTATGACCAACCTAGATAGCATATTAAAAAGCAGAGACATTACTTTGCCAACAAAGGTCCATCTAGCAAAGCTATGGTTTTCCAGTAGTCATGTATGGATGTGAGAGTTGGACTATAAAGAAAGCTGAATGCCAAAGAATTGATGCTTTTGAACTGTGGTGTTGGAGAAGACTCTTGAGAGTTCCTTGGACAGCAAGGAGATCCAACCAGTACATCCTAAAGGAAATCAGTCCTGAATATTCATTTAGAGGACTGATGCTGAAGCTGAAACTCCAATACTTTGGCCTCCTGATGTGAAGAACTGACTCATTTGAAAAGACCCTGATGCTGGGAAAGATTAAAGGCAAGAGGAGAAGGGGACAACAGAGGATGAGATGGTTGGATGGCATCACCGACTCAATGGACATGAGTTTGAGTAAACTCCAGGAGTTGGTGATGGACAGGGAGGCCTGCGGTGCTGCAGTCCATGGGGTTGCAAAGAGTCAGACATGACTGAGCAACTGAGCTGAACTGAACTAAAGGATTAAATAGTAATCTGGGGACAGCACTAGTCATGCTAATCAAGTGCCATTGCACACACACCACAGTAACAATAGGAGTAATCCCCTGCTCCTTCACGTTTGACACACACTTCAGAACACGAGTGACATCCTACTAGTGGTTCTGATACGGTGTGGTCAAACTCTGATGGAAGTTTAGTACTTTCTACCTGCACAATAGCATTCTAATAGTTCTATTATCAATGATTCTCTTTAAAATGCTCTATGAGAAGCACATCCGTGTGCCTCTAGGGTTGCTTTAGTTGCCTGAAAGTTTAGGCATGGGACTGGTTCTCTCCTGAGTAACAGCTTCATTGTGTTCTGTGTCGCTAGGAAGTGCCTGGGTGTCCGTCCTGCAGCCCAGGGCACGGGAGAAGCACTCCTTTTCCTTATGCAACCATGTTTCTTCACATGCTGTGGTCTGGCCTCAGAATAAAGAGCCCCCATATCTACCTCTTCTGATTTGATGTTACCATATAGTGGGGAATATGGATCACAAAGGTAGCGTAAAACATCTGATTTGAGGGCAGCCAACCATTTATTGCCACATTATCTGCTTCTGAAAAAGAGACTACAAAAGCTGTCCCCACCCCTCCTCCCTTTCCCAACACATAAAACTTGATGAGATATTAACATCTAAATTACAGCACTCTTTATTTTCATTCTTTTCTGTTCCAGAGGCATTAGATTGTTTCAAACTGTCTTCTGGGGAAGCTTAATAAGACCTCATGCTTTTATGTGGGTCTTTCCCAATGCGGCAAACCTGATGTCACTCCCTGTGTCCATTAAGGGGAATATCAGAGATTGCTGGCAATTTGGGCCCTTGTTGTCCGTATCTCAACACAAATTCAACCTTACAGGTGCTTGAGCCCAACAGCTTGAACCAGATAAAAGGTAAAATTTTTGCTCTCCTCCACCTGTGAATACCCTGGGTGTTTAGGCCCTTTCTTGCCTGTTCTCTTCCTGTCGGCATACCTGTAATATGAACCCAAGATAGGCTTTTAATTAGCAAGTTGGAAGGACTGAAGCCATGCTGTCACTGGGCCTGTTGAGGCCTGTTTTCCATGAACAGTAAGTGAAGAAGAGTGTTATCTAGCAAGAAAGCCCTACTGCCCCTGCCTCCCCAGCCATGGTCACACTTTGGCCATACCGTGTGACTTGTAGGATCTTACTTCCCAACCAGGTTTGAACCTGGGGCCTTTGGCAGTGAGAGAGCATAGTCCTAACCACTGCACCACCAGGGAATTCCCTAACTCTTCTTTTAAGGCCCAGCTCAGATGGCACCTTTTTTCTATGGTTTTTCATAATACCTTGTCCTTTCTCCACTGTCCTCTGAGCTAGTGAGCAAATGAGTTTGCCCATCTGTCTTTCTCAGGATTGTATGTATAATATAGATTTATTAGTTTGTGCCTATGCCCTGTTTGCTAGTCTATGATGACACAGTTACTTTATTTTTTCAAATTAATTTTTATTGGAGTATAGTTGATTTACAATATTGTGTTAGTTTCAATTGTACAGCAAAGTGAACCAATTATACATATACCCTGTATTCAACTCTTTTCTTTTTTTTCAATTCTTCTTCCATATAGGTCATTACAGAGTATTGAACAGAGTTCCCTCTGCTACCCAGTAAGTTCTTATTGGTTATCTGTTTTATATACAGGAGTGTGCATATTTCAGTCCTAATCTCCCAATTTATCCCTCTTCCATTTCCCCCTCTGTAACCATAAGTTTGTTTTCTATACCTGAAACAGTTATTTTGTTTCCATTTGTACCATATGTACAAATGAACAGATCCATCTATGGTACCATAGGGCTGACATGTAAGAAATGATCATTGAATTGCTCGCTGAACTAAAATGACCTAAAATAATAGATTATATATGCAGTAATAAGTAGAGCTTAACTATATTTAAAACTTTCTTCTGGTATCTACTACCTGGATAAAAAGCTTGCTTGAATAAATCACCGAAGCACTGACTTAGTTACATTAATATTACAGCAGCTATCATTAATTGAGTGTTACTTGTACCAGGAACTACCATAGGTACTTACCACAACTCCATGTAAATGATGAGTTATTCTGCCTATCTTAAAACTGAGGAAACTGAGGCTCAGAAAGGATAAACCACACCTGTGAGATCTAGTAGAGTCATATTAGACATACCCTCTTCTTACTTTGGTTCTCCGCTCAACTACTTTATTTACTGACTCTTCCGAAGCTCACAATACCTCACTCCCAAGATATTTGCAGCTGCCCCCAATTCCGTATGTGGGTGACGGTGCAGGTGGAGTGCTCAGAATTCTGAGAACTGAAATGCAAGCTGGAGTAAAACTCCCTTATGCCATTTTCAGTAATGTGTGCTCATATCCCCAAGGAGCATGATGTTAAGATAAAGACACTGATCATGCTATTTAGTGTTGCAGAGGTTAACTGTTTTGTGGCAGTGAATGAATCTTAAGTCCTCTCAGAACTTGTAGAAAAAACCTTAAAATACATAAAATAAGGCCATCTATCTGTAAGCCCTTCAAAAGGGATGAATAAAAAGGCTTTTAAGATGTTGGTCATCTTTAAAATGTTAATTTATTAATTTATTCATTCAAAAGTATTTATTGAGTGCCCACAAGGCACTAGCTACTATCTGAGAAGCTAGGGCTACTGTGGTGAACAAGAAATATAAATCCTTGCTCTTGGGTTATGCTATTTTGTGCTTAGTCGCTCAGTGGTGTCCAATTCTTTGTGACCCTATGGACTGTGGCCCACCAGGCTTCTCTGTCCAGGGGGATTCTCCAGGCAAGAATACTGGAATGGGTTGCCATTCCCTTCTCCAGGGGATCTTCCCAACCCAGGGTTTGAACCCAGGTCTTGTGCATTACAGGTGGATTTTTTACCATCTGAGAGACCAGGGTAGCCCCAAAATACTGGAGTGGGTAGCCCATCCCTTCTCCAAGGCATCTTCCAAACCCAGGAATTGAACTGGGGTCTCCTGTATTGCAGGCAGATTCTTTATTAGCTGAGCTATCAGGGAAGTCCACTCTTGGGGTATATTCTACGCTGAAAGGAGATGTAGAAAATAAAACAGATCATTATAATGTTATGTGATGGAAATTCTACTGGAAGAATTAGAGCATGCTGTGAGAAGAGACGGGGAGGATTATGTATTAGTCTGCCAGGGCTGCCATAACAAAACACCGCAGAACTTAACAACAGAAATTTACTTTCTCATGGTTCTGAAAGTTGGAAGTTCAAGATCAAGGTTGGCAGAACTGGATTCTCCTAAGGCTTCTCTCCTTGGCATGCAGATGGTTACCTTCTCACTGCACCCTCACATGTCCTTTTGTCTGGGTGTGCCAAGAAGTTGGTCACTTAAACTCCTAATTTGGCTCTTTGAATTCTTCTGCTCTCTCCTAATAGATACGTTATCCGTCCTTAAGTAAATAGGAGTTATTTGAGGGCAGGAACTGTCCTCTATTCTACATACTCTACTATATTTCAGAGGCATGTTGAGTGAAGATCTAGAGTTCAGATTTCTAGGGTCAAGCTGCCTGAACTTGAAGCCCAGCCCAGTCACTTACTAGATGCAGAAACTTGGACAAGCCATTTATTTTCTCTTTGCTTTGATGCCCTGATTTTTTAAAATGGGTATAAAATAATTATCTGTCTTGTTGAGCTTTTATGAAGATTAAATGAATTACTTTAAGGAAAACACTTAGAAGAACCCCTGGCATGCTGGAAGTACCCATTATTCTAGTTGTCGCATTCACAAGAACTTATCCTGTCCGTGTGAGCATCTCATTCTATATATTATATTGTCTCTATTGAAATGGTTTAAACTATTTTGAACTTTGTACCAAAGCAACTAAACTTTGGTCCTGTCAAAATCAGCCCTTGGTAGCAAGCAAACTGGGGTTATGTGGATCTTTAGAGGCTATTCAGCATCAGAGATTGTATGTGAAAGTAAGGAATTCTCAGAATGACAGGGAAGGTTAGATTAAGAAAATGTGGATTCAGTAGAGCAGGAATGGTTTCTTCTGTGTCACCTAATGTCAGAGCAAATTTATTTGAGTTCTCTAGGCTTGCTGCTGCATCTGAGATGATGGTATTACAATTCAAATGCATATGTAGGAGCTAAACTTGCTTAGATAAAATACTTTTGGGTACATTGCTGAAAGCATTATCCTCAGGTTACTGAAACGACAAGTGCTCTTTTTGTGGGTTTTTCTTTTGAGAGGGTGGTTTGTATGCATTTTAAGAACTTTATTGAGAAACAATTTATATATCATAAAATGCAGTCTAGATTTAGAGTGTATATTTCAATGGATTTAGTATTTTAACAAACTTGTGCAACCATCACCACTAATTCCAGAATATTTCCATCACCCCAAGAACTCATTTCACATTAACAGTCCCTCCCTTTGCCTCTCCTTTCCTTCACCGCCTTCTCAATCCTAGGCAATCTCTCACCTCTCTGTCTCTAAAAATCTGTCTACTCTAGATTTGTATATAAATGGAACAACATAATATGTGGTCTTTATAGCTGCTTTCTTTAACTTAGCATACTGTTCTCGAGGTTTCTCCATGTTGTATCATGTATTAAGATTTCATTCCTTGTTATAGCTGGGTAGCCATTCATTACATGGATATGCCATATTTTGTTGATCTGTTCTTCAACTGAAGGAAAGAGTGTTTGTTGCACTGTTATAAATAATGATGCTATGATCATTTGCAGACATTTTCTTGGTGTGTGTGTGTGTGTGTATGTTTCTTGCATATATACCTAGAAGTGGAATTTATGTGCACCTTTAGACCATATTAATATGGCTTGAATATTTTTATAAAGGAGTAAACTCAAAGAACTTTATGCTGCATAGAAAGATGAGCACAAGGAAAACCTCCCTGAAGGTAACAGGATATCTTCAAATATTTTTCTCAGCTGTTTCCACCACTGTGTTCTGAAGAGGCAAGCAAAGATAATTCCCATTTTACAGATGAGGAAATAGGTTGTGCTGAGAAACTTGAGTTTAAATCACATGTCAGTCAAATGGAAGAGAAGGAAGAATAACCATTGTTTGTATGTTTTATTCCAAAATTCTAGCCGCTGCTTTATTAGGATATTATTGTGTTCCTACAGCTATAGAAATTTTTATAAGCTGATAACAAAGATATATTTATAAGATCAAGCTACTTATATAGCAAATTCAGTTTTCTTTTTTATGGATATATGTGGACCTTGATGTCTATACTCTGACACTTGGGCTGCTGAGTGAGTCTAGACAGAATTACCAAACAGTATGCCATATACCAATTTCAGGTTTTTAACCTCAACTGAGACCTCAAGACCATCCTGCAGTTGTCATGTTCCTGGTCAATCTCTACTTTAGGAGGTAAGAAGCTGTCAGGGGCTATGGGATGTCACATCTGATGTCTCCAGCTAGATTTCAAGATTTTTAGTGCAAAGATCGCCTTGTGTATTTTTCACTGTTAGTGTCTACTGGAGTGACTTACATTGAGGGTATTCAGTAGGGATTTTCTGATGACAGTTATTCTGATGACCTTCCTTCCTATTTGGTGTCTACTGGAGTGACTTACATTGAGGGTATTCAGTAGGTATTTTCTGATGACAGATATTCTGATGACCTTCCTTCCTATTTGGTTTGATCGATCAAACCCTTTGCAAGATCAAACCCTTTGCAAGAAGACTTTTATTTGCAATTTATCAGGCATTTAATACAGATAATGTCTTCATTATATATGTCAGTATGTTGAAAGAATTACCAAAATATTTATATATTAAGGGATAGATATTAACTGAGGCTGAATATTTTCTAGGATTTAATATTGGTAATAATTTATAAAGAGAACCTTAGTGCATTACTTGTCTAACTTTATCCCTTTCTTTCCTTTTAGCTGTACTCATTCTCAGTCTAGCACTGGAACTGATCCTGATGTTTTTCCTACTAAAACTGAAAGGGATCTGATGGTTCGTGGCCCAGTTTGGTTTAATATTTTCCTTATTGGTTTTGGTTTTCTAGGTAAAGAAATGACTACCTTTGACCTTAAACTTAACTTTGAAAATGCAGAGCATTTGAGGATTTGAGAATGTGGCCAACACAAGCTAAATGCGCCAGGGCTTCTTATAGAGCTGAAAGTGAGAAGGACGTGTGCAATCATTGCCCTGGCTTCTCCCTTTCCAAGTGACAGCCATTCTTACCCTTTATCTACAGGTTTTTATTTGTTAGAAGATTAGTCAAGTATGAGATGAGACAAACATGAGACTGGGTAGGAATGAAGGAGACAGAAAGTGAAGCACCCCGTCGAGCTGACCTCTTGCTTTGTTTCCTGTTATCTTGTTTGACTCCTGGCCAAAAACTTTTATCCTGAACTTAGTGAGTAAATCATAACAGACAGGATTAGACATTTCAAACTAGTGCCAATCCACCTAGATGCAGCTTTAGTCATAGATTCATACATAGCAGCTTATAAGAGATTAATTTTACATGCCAAGATCTCTGTACATGGAAATATTAATGCCAGAGGCTCTAGGATGGTTTCAACAAAAAACGATAAGTGTGCAAAATATAATGAATGTATTGCTTTGAATAAACTCATATACTTTGAGTTATCATTGGCAATTATCTTGAAAACTCAGGTCACAGACAAAATTTATACTATAGAATGTATACTGTAGAATCACAAGCTTTTCTCAGTCATAAAGTCCAGATATCATGTGCCTATAATAATAAGTTCATTGGTCCAGTTTTAGCTTCCTAATAAGCCTTCAGAATTAACTCATAAATACAAGTTACTGGTTCCATCGTCCTACTAATTAAGATGAAGCCATTTTCTAATGATATTACATAGTTTAATGGCTGGACATCATACTTCCAAGGTGCTCCATGTGTCCATGCATGCTAAGTCGCTTCAGTCGTGTCTGACTCCTTGTGACCCTATGTATCATAGCCCGCCAGGCTCCTCTGTCCATGGGATTCTCCAGGCAAGCATACTGGAGTGGGTTGCCATGTCCTCCTTTATGGGATCTTCCTGACCCAGGAATCGAACCCACATCTCTATGTCTCTTGCACTGGCAGACGGGTTCTTTACCACTAAGGCCACCGGGGAAGCCTGGGGTCTCCATAGTCTATGGCAATAGGAACGGGAAAATTCAAAGCACCCATGCTTCTGTCCTAACAGATAAAAGAAGGATAATTTTTTAAAAAGTAAGTTAAGGCTAAGAGTAATCAGAAATTTATTTTTTTAATTTTTAGTTTTCGGCCGCATGGCATGTGGCATCTTAGTTCCTTGACCAGGGATTGAACAGGCACCCCTTGCATTGAAAGTGTGGGGTCTTACCTACCAGGCTGCCAGGGAAGTCCCCAAAGAAGGGTATTTTAGTGACTGACTTATAAAAGTGAATTATATTTTTGCCAGAGAGAAGTAGAAAGACAAATAATAATGTCTGATTATATTCTAAGGGTATTTTACTTTAGTCAGCTTAATTTACTTCATAAAGAGGACACAATCAGTTTTACTTTCTAATCACCTTCTTGAAATTCATTATTGCTTGGAGGGCACCCTGCTTTACTATCATCGATTTTTTTATATTGGGAAAATCTCCAACTGTGTGAGTTTGTGATCCTATCTTATGAAAACCCTGGTACACCACAGACTCTTTTGGCTGGCACAAATGAGTTCAACCTGAAAGGCTATAGCCAGAGTTTATTGTTTACAAAACCAGATTTCTGTTAGTGTGGCTCTGCATGTTTCATCAGCCACTTGGAGTAACGTGGTCCTTGGTGTATTTTTTTTCTCCCAGATACCAACAGGAAAAGAATCTGAGTTGTAGCTAAGTGCTCCTGACATGGCAGACTGTTGATGTAACTGGAGACGCTTCTGATTCTGATAGAGGTCACAGGGGTATGCTAGCCAATGACTGGGTAAAGAGATAGAGGTTCCTTCTCACAGAGGGAAGGAGCTATAATGTGAAGACCATGGTCTTTGCTTTATTATCTCTGAACATGTAAAGGGCACCAAGTTCATTAGTCTAGATGCATTGAAATTTCTGATAATGACTGGCCATTTACAAGCAAGAAAAAAAAAAAAAAAAGGAAACAAGATGAAACAAAGGCATGAGGGGAAAACCAAACAGCCTATGTTCTCTGAAATGCAAGAAAAGAAAGGTGGGGGTGTGTGATGGTTCCCAACATCCCCTGGAGAAGGGAATGGCTACTCACTCCAGTGTTCTTTCCTGGAGAATTCCGTGGACAAAGGAGCCTGGCAGGCTATAGTCCATGGGGCTGCAAAGAGTAAGATATGACTGAGTGACTAATACTTTCACACTTTTCAGATTTGGAGGGGGTTTCAGGGGTCAGATCTGCCTGTGAACTGCAGAGCCTGAATCCAAGAGAGATGCAAAAGGCTGAAACCAAGGGATCAAAGCCAAAATCAACAGTCAACCCCCAGATTCAGAGTAAGCATTTCTCTAAAGGGGCTGAACTCAGAGGAAGGAAAACTGAAGTCACCAAGGCTAAGCAGATAGGACCAGACATTTAAGAGACAGAGTCTGGAGGGAATTCCAAAGGAGATGGAGGGTGCCTTCATGTGTGTCCCATTAGGGCTGAAGGGAGAGGCTAAGAAGAGCACAGAACACTTACATGTGTAAAGAGAACGAAGATCAGTGGCTTACAGAGAGACCCTGTCTGGACAGACATCAGGGAGATCGACCATTTGCATGTGCATAAAAAGTCTAGGAGGAGACCTAGAGACTAGTTCAGTTCAGTTCAATTCAGTTGCTCGGTCATGTCCGACTCTTTGCGACCCCATGAATTGCAGCACGCCAGGCCTCCATGTCCATCACCAACTCCCAGAGTTCACTCAGATTCATGTCCATCAAGTCGGTGATGCCATCCAGCTATCTCATCCTCAGTCGTCCCATTCTCCCCCTGCCCCCAATCCCTCCCAGCATCAGAGTCTTTGCCAATGAGTCAACTCTTCACATGAGGTGGCCAAAGTACTTGAGTTTCAGCTATAGCATCAGTCCTTCCAATGAACACCCAGGACTGATATCCTTTAGAATGGACTGGTTGGATCTCCTTGCAGTCCAAGTGACTCCAAGAGTCTTTTCCAGCACCACAGTTCAAAAGCATCAATTCTTTGGTGCTCAGCTTTCTTCACAGTCCAACTCTCACATCCATACATGACCACTGTTAAAACCATAGCCTTGACTAGATGGACCTTTGTTGGCAAAGTAATATCTCTGCTTTTCAATATGCTATCCAGGTTGGTCATAACTTTCCTTCTAAGGAGTAGGCGTCTTTTAATTTCATGGCTGCAATCACCATCTTCAGTGATTTTGGAGCCCCAAAAAATAAAGTCTGACACTGTTTCCACTGTTTCCACTGTTTCCGCATCTATTTCCCATGAAGTGATGGGACCAGATGCCATGATCTTAGTTTTCTGAATGTTGAGCTTTAAGCCAACCTTTTCACTCTCCTCTTTCACCTTCATCAAGAGGCTTTTTAGTTCCTCTTCACTTTCTGCCATAAGGGTGGTGTCATCTACATATCTGAGGTTATTGATATTTCTCCCGGCAATCCTGATTCCAGCTTGTGCTTCTTCCAGCCCAGCGTTCAGAGACTAGTAGGATTGGTTATCTCTGGGGAGGGAGACTGGGTGATATCTCCTCCAGGAAGAAGAGGAGTTTTGACTGTATTCTGGTTGTTTTTTGTTTTGTTTTAATTCTGAGCTACATAAATATAGCAAACAGAAGTTGTGTTTTAAAGAAAATTAAGTTTTTAAAGTCAAGTTTTAAAATTTAAAGTTAAACTAAAAATTAAAGTGTTTAAATTTAAAAAGTTTAATTTAAAATTTTAAAGTTAAGTTTTAAAATCAAGTTTTTAAAGAAAATTAAGTAAAATTAAAACAAAAACAAAAACTTCCTCCAAGAAGAGTGGGAATGAAAGGGTAGGGAAGAAAAGAGAAGTCGAATATAAATGGGAAATAAGAGACCATTTTCTTCATGGTTTAGTTTTAGTTGGTAAATTCATGAATGTTTCTAAAGCCAGCAAGTATGGGTCATCTTTGCTATTTCCATCATGAATTAAAAAGTGAAGGTGTAAAAAATGTATCAATGTCCCTATTCTTCTTTAAAAGAGTACTTTAAGTTATCACAATGACTGAAAAATTGGGCCCATAATCAAGTGGGAATTATATATAAACAATCTGCTGGTCACTTAACAACATATTTGGTTATTCATAATAAATGTTATCAAAAAACATTTCTAGTTTCACACCGATGCATTTTTTGAAAATGCTGAAATCACACCAAATCTTAAAAACCACTGCTGGAAATGTGTGGTTCAACCCAGATAGCAAATAATGATACTTGAAATAACGTTAACATAGTAATCTGTATAGGACAAAGAGTCAATATATACTGAGGAGCATTAACTAAAGAAGGTTAAACATGGTAAATCTTGGCAGTATTATGGGAAATCCATCTCTCTCCAGTTACTATGGAAAGTTTTCTTGGAGAAGAGAAATTGCTATTGAATGAACAAAGAGAGGAGAGGGAATGCCAGGCATGTAATACCTGGGAACTTTCAGAGATGCAAGAGGGATGACTAGGTAAAGCCCAGATAAGTAGATGTTCTTAGGGGAAATGAACTGTCCAGAGGATGAAAAACAGGAAGAGAGTCAGCCTAGCAAAGACATGGGAGAAGAGGCTGGAAGAAGAGACAGGATAGAACACACATCATGTTCAATGGAATACGACCCAGCTATAAAAAAGAACAAAATGTTGCCATATGTAGCATCATGGATTCAACTAGAGATTATCATATGAAATAAAGTAAGTCAGAAAGAGAAAGATATATATATATATATATGTGTATATATATATATATATATATATATATATATGCTCCAATGGCACCCCACTCCAGTACTACTCTTGCCTGGAGAATCCCATGGACGGAGGAGCCTGGTGGGCTGTAGTTCATGGGGTAGCGAAGAGTCGGATATGACTGAGCGACTTCACTTTCACTTTTCACTTTCATGCATTGGAGAAGGAAATGGCAACCCACTCCAGTGCTCTTGCCTGGAGAATCCCAGGGATGGGGGAGCCTGGTGGGCTGCCGTCTCTGGGGTCGCACAGAGTCAGACATGACTGAAGCGACTTAGCAGCAGCAGCATATATGATACTGTTTATATGTGGAATCTAAAATATGGTGCAAATAAATGTATCTACAAAAGAGAAACAGACTCACAGACACAGAGCTCAGACTTGTGGCTGCCAAGGGAGAGGCAGGGGGAGAGGGGTGGACTGGAAATTTAAAGGTGGTAGATGCAAGCCGGACACGACTGAAGCAACTTAGCAGCAGCAGCAGCAGTAGATGCAAGCTATCACATTTAGAATGTATATACAAGGTCCTACTGTATAGCACAGGGAACTCTATCCAGTCTCCTTAGATAAACCATAATGGAAAAGAATATTTTAAAAGAATGTACATATGTGTAAAACTGAGTCACTTTGCTGTACAGTAGAGATTGGTACAACATTGTAAATCAATTATACATCAATTTTAATAAAAGAATATACACATGTTCAGAATGTTAAGCTGCACAGTCCCCTAGCAAATGACAAGAGTATGAACAAGACTGTTGGCAAGAGATTGTGAATGGGATGAGGAACCAGACGAAGAGAGTGTTTCAATAAAAAATTGATCAGCAGTGTCAGGGCTGCATAAGATACAAGAAAAATAAAGACCTACCAGAATCCTTTCATTCATCAGCCACGGGTGACTGGGGACCTTAAGAGCAGAGTCAGGGCAGGGTGGAGCAGGAACAGACTTTTATGATTTGCAAGCTGGGTGACAGCTGGAGACATCAAGTTCAGGCAAATCTTAAAAGAAGCATGGCTGTGAAGGGAATAAGGAATTGAATGGCTAAGATTGTCAAGAGGGGATTTCTTTCATTTTGTAGATGAGAGGATATTGAACGCTACATGAAAATGAACAGTAATGAGAGCCTGACCCCTATCTTGAGTTAGTGGTACAGTAAGGTGGCTAAGTGTGACAGCCATGAGCACAGGAAAACTGGCCTTGGAAAGAAGACATTGTTTACAGAGAAGGAAGGAATAACTAAGTTTTTAATTCACATCCTATGGCCTCTACCTCAGCTTAAGCACCTTCAGTCCTTAAGGAGGTATTGCATTATTTTCATGCATGTTTAGTCCAGAACCCTTACATATATCTGGATATCCTGAACACTCATGGGACTGTTTGCATGCTGGCTCTTCAGCATCTGGAGACAACCCAATTAAAAAGGATTTAGAGAGTTCTAGGGTCAACACTGCACTTAAAAGTACAGCAGTGAATGTTCCTAATTGAGGTTGAACAAACCATCCCCCTTCAGTCCCACTACTGTGCTCAAAGTCCCTCTGGCCAACTCTGTGGACCCAGGAACACAGAGAATTATTGACAAAAATTCCTAAGACCAGGCCAGTAGAAAAGTCCTCTTGACCAGAGGTCCCCAACCTTTTTGGCACCAGGGACCGATTTCGTGGAGGACAATTTTTCCATGGACCAATATGGAGGGGATGATTTCAGAATGCACATTACATTAATTGTGTTTCTATTATTATTTAAACTTTATTTATTTATTTTTATTTCTATTATTATTGTATCAGCTCTACCTTAGATCATCAGGCATTAGATTTCGGAGGCTGGGGACCCCTGCTCTAGACAATGCTATCAGGAGTCTGGGTTGTATACCTAGTAAGGGAGGAGGTGGGCCCAGTCTCTTTCCTAGGGCCCATTTAGGTCCGGAAGCTCCAGAGCCAACCAGTTGAGGACCAAGGTCAGAGCTGTGTCTATTAGAATGAAAACTCTATGGGGGGCAGGTGCTTTGCTTGTCTTTAGTCCCTGACATATACTAAAAAACGAAGTGAGTAAATGGAAGCATTCTACCTGTAGCACCAGCACAGAAGCTTGGTGATGGTTCTGCTGAACTCTTACTAGACAGCTCACAGATGAGAACAGGGGATCAGGCAGTTCTCTGGCAGCACAGCAGCAGTGCTGGGGCATCTGCAAAGGGATTGACAGGTGGCAGAAGGTCAGGAGTGGTCTCCAAGGGACAAGCAGGGGCAGATAAGGGTTGAGATTCAAATTAGGGACATTTGTGTCCTCAACACAGAAGTAGTGTTCATCATCAGTCATACAGAGCCTTGATTTTCTTATCTATAAAATGAAGATAGTAACACCAAGTCCCTCACGTTTTTGCTGTTAAGATTAAACAACAGCATGTTTAAGTGTAAAGGTCTTAGCACAGTTGGTGGAAAACTGTTGGACCTTAGACAAGAGCCTCTTTTCTTCCCATCCTCAGCACCCTGGACAGAGTAAGTTCTTATCATCAGGGAGAAGAATATGCAGTGTTTGCATGGAGTCAAGTGTAGTTTCATATGTGAATGCAGTAAGGTGATTATGACAGTTATTTCCCTAAAGACCATGAGTGACAGTAAATGTAAACTCCACTGCTGACAGCCTGAATCAATACATATCAGGAGTAATGATCCATTGACTTCTAGGTGATGAGAGAAAGTTATGATGTTGTGGATGTATTATGGCTTCTTGGAATTTTTATTGTGTTCCTCATGCATTAATATAATAACAAGAAGTATGAATCATTTGCTTCTGGACTGCAAGAAGCTTCAGACTGAGATATTGATCATTTAGTGTCAGAAAGTCAGCCCTGGAAGAAAAACAACCTGCACAGTGCCATGGCACCAACTGACAAGTGCTTTTAATTTGCAGCTAGCCACATTAGGTGATTTGCTTCTGGAATTATTTGGTTCCTGTTTGGGAAAAAAACACCTATCATGTTAGAAGGGGAGTACATAAGTCAATCAAATATGGGCACTGAAAGTAAATTTTAAAGTGGAAAATTGAACATTATATCCACAAACATTTTGGGTATCCACTGTGTGCTTAACTTTGTTCTAGGCATCAGAATACAGACTTTCATATCACACATGCCCTGTCATGAAGACATTTGTGCTGCGGTCACAGATGGAGCCAAATTAATGATGAATTGGAAGGCAAGATGGTAAATAGGAAGTTTAATGGCAGATGACAGATTGAATAAGATGGGAGCTCAGAGGAGTGAATCTTAACACAAACGTGAAGAACCATGGCAGACAGTGTCCCTTGAATATTAAAGGTTGATTAAGAATTACCTCTATACATAGGAGAGATGTGAGGATGCATGCCAGATCACTTCAATCATGTCCAACTCTGTGTGACAGCATGGACTGTAGCCCGCCAGGCTCCTCTGTCCATGGGATTCTTCAGGCAAGAATACTGGAGTGGGTTGTCATGCCCTTGTCCAAGGGATCTTCCCGATGGCATGAGCCAATACGTAGTTGAGAAAAAGCATGGTATTTGAATGGAGAGGAGAAGAGGCCGCTGGAAAGAGTTTGCTATTACATATGTTGCAAGGCCAAGGGTGTTGGGAGACAAATATGCAGAAAGAGGAAGAATTTAGGCAACAATCTGACTTGCATTTCATGTTGAGATAAGTAGCCTTTATCTTTTAAGTGAATTTTACTGAAGCCACGGCTGGACCTTTAAGAGTTTTAGGCAGAGTTATCACCTGATTACATTTAATTATGTCAATATTTCATGATGTAGTAAGCTAAAAGGAGAAGGATATTTATATACCATGGAAGTGAAGTTGACTGGGCACTCAACTCTGAGGCAGACTCCCTTGTGATCACCTCTAGTCATTTATGGCCAGTGTTCCACCTCTCTTGTTTTCTCTCTGAGCATACCATCGAGTAACATCCTGCATTCTCTTTCATGCTGCTGCTGCTAAGTCGCTTTAGTCATGTCTGACTCTGTGCAACCCCATAGATGGCAGCCCACCAGGCTCCACCGTCCCTGGGATTCTCCAGGCAAGAACACTGGAGTGGGTTGCCATTTCCTTCTCCAATGTATGAAAGTGAAAAGTGAAAGTGAAGTCTCTCAGTCGTGTCCGACTCTTCGAGACCCCATGGACTGAGTCTACCAGGCTCCTCCGTCCATGGGATTTTCCAGGCAAGAGTACTGGAGTGGGGTGCCATTGCCTCTCTTTCATGCTAGGCATACCTAATAATCTCCTGTGACTGGGACATAAGTGATGTTTGTATAATTTACATATCCATAGTCACTTGTTGAGGTTTTGTGTGGTATTAAAGAAGAACACACAAAACTGTATACAAATATTCCTCCCTTTGCCAATCACTTATATTTTTGAAGCTGAATTTTTAAAAATCATTTACTTAACAAAATCAATGCATCATCACAGACTGAAGGCAGGATATATATGACAATTCAGCTATTTTTTCTCAAGTCAGATGTGAAAAAGATTTGCAAAAGAGGTAAAATGAAGACATGCTTCTCCTTGAAATGTTTTGTTTCAGAAGATATATTTTCAATAACTTATTATTTATATTAGCATACAAGCAGTCTATCTGTTTCAGTCTTGAATACAGAAAGCATCAGTAGGTATAGCCTATATAAAAACTCCATTTGGGGGTCCTCAATAATTTTTAAGAGTGTAAAACAGTTCTTAGAACAAGAACAAAAACTAAAAACT
Organism: Bos indicus; assembly: GCF_029378745.1. NCBI lineage: Eukaryota > Metazoa > Chordata > Mammalia > Artiodactyla > Bovidae > Bos > Bos indicus. The sequence goes on from NC_091767.1 coordinate 11,856,619, forward strand.
GAGAACTAGTATGCTAGAACAACCAGGTGATTGAAATCTTACATTTTATTCAAACGTTTTATTTATGTTCACCAGTTTCCCTAAGCCAGTAGCAACTACTTCCCTTCTCTTAAATCCTGTTAGCACCTTATTTGTACAGTATCATTTATTACAACTTATTATGGCTTCTTTTTGTGGTCGTTTAGTCACTTAATTGTGTCTGACTCTAGCCTTTCCCTTCTCCAAAGGATCTTCCTGGCCAGGGATCAAACCTAGGTCTCCTGCATTGGTAGGAGGACTCTTTACTAGTGAGCCACCAGGGAAGCCCATGGCCTCTTTTACCATGTATTAAATCTCTTATTAGAGTGTAAGCTTCGTGACGGTAGGATCTATATGTAATTTATCTTTCTGCCTCCCACTGTATCTATCACAGTTGTAGCACTAAGTAAATACTAGTTTGGTGAGCACAACACATAAAATGAGCACACAAAACTTCCATCGCCAAGACCACTCATATTTGGTATTTGAATCACGCTTCTTGACTACATTTTACCACCAGACCCAAATTCAGATTGCAGGTGTATCTCACTCTTTCTTCTGTCCCATGTTTCTCTTCTGAAAAAAAAAAAAAAAGAAAAGAAAAAAAAAAAAACAGATTCTATATAGTACTAGTATCAGATATTTTTTCTCAAATTAATCAGAAGAAAAAGCATCAGTGCCCAAAAGTCTCTGGGAAATAAGCCAACAAATATCTCAGTATTCTATCATGTTAGTCACTATTGACCATATAAGAGAGAGAGTTATAAGAGAAAAGGGAGAAAGTCAATCTCGTCTATTGAAAATTATATAATTTTTGCTTCCTGCATTCACATTCTTTGCCATCTGAGCCACCAGGGAAGCCTACATTCACATTCTTAATGATGACTAATTAAGTTCTCATTAATCAGGGGTTATTATTGACCCCTTATTAAGGGATCATAGATATGATTAAATGAAAAACTATGGGCATCAACGAACAGTAAAGAGACAATTTAAAGGTGTTAATCTAAGTGCTTTCTTACAAAAGAATTTAATCCCTCCTTCCTTTATTAAAGTGATTATTAAAATTCTTTGCATGACCTGCATTTGAGTTTTAGTTAAACACAAACAAACAAAAAACAAAACTAAGCTCCTTATGAAAGAAATTTCAGTAGAAAATTCAGGTGGTATGGTTTCATTTCAGTGAAAACATAAAATTTCTCATTAATTTCCTCAATTATATGCAAACATTTGAGTAGATCTTAGGATCACAGTGACTAGTAAAAGGTAATCCGTCACTATAGGAAATTATTTCTTGGACTCTAACACTTTGCTGCATTATTTTTTCAATAGAATAAAAAGTTATTTTCTTGATATAAATCTGATCTATTAATATCTGATTTATGTGCTTGCTATGGTGTTTCATCACGGAGAGAGAACAGGCAAAGCTGCACAGCATGTTGTCAATAGGTCTTTGTTCTGTCAGAGAAAAAAATACAGCTTTTCCCTTGAAATACTTCTTCACATGCATGGGGTGCTTATGGAATCACCAAGACTTAGGTGTATTAGCTACAGTGAAATAGCTCTTTGAGATAATTTCTTGCTATAAAAAGCATGCATCACAAATTTTAAAAATATGTAAAAATATGAAGAAAATTGAAATATAAATACCAAGAAAAGCCTCTGACAGAAAAGCTGATCATGACTGCCTGAGGCCTGAGGTGACTATTGAATTGAAAGCTTCTGTTTGCCTTTTCTCTACTTTTTTTTTTTTTTTTTTACTCAGCAAAAGCCATTATGACCTTATATGCCAGTTAATATCATGCCATTTCATTAATCATTTTCCATTGCCCTGAGGACACATACAGAATGTTAACATGGTCCCAACCCTGCCTGATCCAACCTGATTCATGGCTCCAGTTCCAGTTGTCATTCTAACTCAACAGTCTCTTCACTATCTTCTACATGTGGGATGATTCCTATTTGTTCTTCAAGTCTCAGCTTAAATGGAACTTCCTGAGAGAAGGCTTCCCTGATTCCTCAATCTAAATTAGGTCCCCCAAGTTTTTCCATATCTTTAGGTTCCTTTATACTGTTTCTCAAACTTTGTAATTATACATTCACTTATGCATTTAATTGTGTTTCCCCTCCAGATTGAAAGCTCCCTGAAGAAAAGGAAGCTGTTTACCAGGTTCTCCATTGAGTGAGAGGAGTGTGCAGGCCAGTGACTGATGTCTATTAAATAGTGGGCATGTCCCTTTTTTTAAACTTTTTATTTTGTATTAGGGTATTGTTAATTAACAGTGTTGTGATAGCTTCAGGTGAATAGTGAGGGGACTCAGCCATAACTATACATGATCCATTCTCCCTCAAACTCCCTTCCCATTCAGGCTGCCACATAACATTGAGCAGAGTTTCATGTGCTATACAGTAGGTCCTTGTTGGTTATCTACTTTAAATATAGCAGTGTGTTCATGTCCATCCCAAACTCCCTATCTCATACCCAGCAACCATAAATTCGTTCTCTAAATCTAGGAGTCTTCTTTTGTTTTGTAAGTAGTTTCATTTGTATCATTTCTTTTTGGATTTCACATATAAGGGATATCATGCAATATTTCTCCTCCTCTGTCTGACTTACTTCATTCAGTATGACAATCTCTAGATCAATCTATGTTGCTGCAGATGGTATTGTTTAATTATTTGTAATGACTGAGTAATAGTCCATTGTATATATGTACCACATCTTCTTTATTCATTCCTCTGTCAATGGACATTAAATTTGCTTCCATGTCCTGGCTATTATTGTAAACAGTGCTGCAGTGAACATTGGGGTGCATGTATTCTTCTGGATCATGAACATGTCCTTTTTGATGGAATAAACCTTTAATTAATAGACGTTCAGATGATCATGCCACATATTACCAGTGTGCACCTCCCCTTTCTCATGAAGACTCTTACCAAGGTAAAGTCTGGCAAACTTCATCAATGAGAAGACAAGATTCCGAATTCTAGTGACCAAGATGGACTGAAAAACTTTTTCTTTAATTTTCCTGGACTCCCCTGAACCTTTGAGGAAGGCAGAAAAAGTCTTTGCCTCAAGCATTATTTTCTTCAGGTGACACCATCTGGGAATACAGGTAGCTATCAGGTACCACCAGACCACTTCTTTTGGTATCTGCAAGATTAACTTCTCTTCTCAGCCACAAATAGGTTCTTTCTTTTCAAACCCTTGCAGAGACTATATTCCCAATATCCCAACCTGCCCGAGGTCAGAGACTGTTGATCAGTGGCCAGCTGTATCTTGGGTCTTAGTCTGATTGTGAAGAAGGATGAAGTCAGGAAGAGCTCTGTGAACACACTATGGAATGCAGCCTTTTGTAACAGCCCCCTGTACAGGAAGAAATGTTTTTCTTCAAGACCATTCCTGATTCTGGTTTCCTAATTCCGTTTCTGAGCAGCTTCTCTCCACTGTGTTGGCTGTCTTTGGGAAAACAGAAGGCCCTCCTGAAGATGGTGAAACTGTCCCTTGTCTCTCAGTAAGTTCCCTTGATCTTGCCTCTTTGTCTTGATTTGGACTTTATGTTGAATCATCTATTTTCCCATGCTCTTCCTAATTAATTTGCTAGGCTAAATTAGTGCCAAATAAATAATGAGTTTCCAAATTAACTGACACCATAATGGAACAGAGGTGTAATTAATTTACTCTCAGGGGCCTTCTACAGACAATTGTAAGTTTACAGCATAAAGTGATGGTATTTATTAATGTGGAAAGTTGTCTTATTTTAACAGGCAATTTTAATAACCAGACATTAATATGGAGACCTTTTCATTCTTATCTCTGTAAACAACAGGATTCAGGTCAGGCAAAGATGTACTAATATTCAGTACACTTAATTTCATATAAGGTTATTTGATTTTGCTTATGTAGCATTGAGAATAGTTGACAACTCTTTCAGCCTTAATAGTTTAAGTAATCAAGATGATTTTTAATGCCTACTCATATATTAGAGGCATAAACATATGCAGACATCTCTGGTATTTGCCTTTCACTAAAGCACGAATTGGAAGCTTTCTACTAAGACTGCCTTTAGTATATGCACTGTTTCCATCTCTTCTACTTCCCTAAATAGATGCATGTCAGCTATTTCTATACAACCCTAGGTGGACCATAAAGTGGTGGAGACTGTATAATAGCTGGTATCTTCTACTTGGTAAACATATGATTTGGGAAAATCATATCCTCTGAGAACTCTGATTTATTCTTGCATTAAATGTAGATATTGTAGACATTCAAACACCCTCCCTATTAAATCCATTGGGTTGTTTGGACCATCTGTATCAGTAATACAAATTGGTAGTAATAACAATGATTCCCATTATTTTGTTATCATTTAGAATTTCTACCTTCTGGAGAAATCAAAAGCTTTTCAGACAAGCAAAAGCTGAGAGAATTCTGCACCACCAAACCAGCTCTCCAACAAATACTAAAGGATATTCTCTAGACAGGAAACACAAAAATGGTGTATAAACTCGAACCCAAAACAATAAAGTAAATGGCAACGGGATCATACTTATCAGTAATTACCTTAAACGTAAATGGGTTGAATGCCCCAACCAAAAGACAAAGACTGGCTGAATGGATACAAAAACAAGACCCCTACATATGTTGTCTACAAGAGACCCACCTCAAAACAGGGGACACATACAGACTGAAAGTGAAGGGCTGGAAAAAGATTTTCCATGCAAATAGGGACCAAAAGAAAGCAGGAGTAGCAATACTCATATCAGATAAAATAGACTTTAAAACAAAGGCTGTGAAAAGAGACAAAGAAGGTCACTACATAATGATCAAAGGATCAATCCAAGAAGAAGATATAACAATTATAAATATATATGCACCCAACACGGGAGCACCGCAGTATGTAAGACAAATGCTAACAAGTATGAAAGGAGAAATTAACAATAACACAATAATAGTGGGAGACTTTAATACCCCACTCACACCTATGGATAGATCAACTAAACAGAAAATTAACAAGGAAACACAAACTTTAAACGATACAATAGACCAGTTAGACCTAATTGATAGCTATAGGACATTTCATCTCCCCCCACCCCCAAAAAAAAGACTGCTCACTATGGCAATTATTGAAGCTGACTTAGGGTGACATAGAGGCTTATTTCCCTTTACCCTTTTGAGTTCTTAGCTGAGGATCTCTGTAAGAAATGACAGAATAGCAGGACAAAATCAAATAGAAGTTTATTAACATAAAAAAATAAAAATAAAAAAAATAAAATTAAAAAAAAAAAAAAAAGAAACTGAGAGAAACTCAAAATGTCTCACCTGTAAAGTCTGGTCATTAAAAACCTTATATGTTTCAGAGGAAACATCAGTATTTTAGTGAAAATACTAAAAAAAGATTCTAGTTGACAATTAAAAAAAATAAATAAATAAATTTAAAAAAAAAAGAAAAAAAAAAAAAAAGAATTTCTACCTTCTAAGGCTCTGATAGGTTCCTCTTTTGGCCAGCTCTAACCGAACCAGATGGTGATAGGATTCTGAAATGTAGGTCTCAGTATACTTCAACTAACCTGAAAGACAGAGTGAAGTTTGTAGAAAAATGTCTGGTTAGAAAAGTATATGCCTCTTAAGATCAATGATTTGAGAGGGTAATTAATGAAGAAGGGGAGATAGAATTTGCTCAGTCTTTAAAGAGTGTGGAGCAGAAATAGGTGGGGCTATAAGTAATATTGAAAATATAGATGATTCATATGACAGAGAGGAGGGGAGAAAAGATGAGGACATTAAATAAAGTTAATGTTCTGTCATGTAAGTATTCAATAAAATTTCTAGTTAATATTTCAGTATATTTTTTAAAAGGTGTGGTTTTTCTATTTGCATTAAAGAAAAAGTGTTACAATTTATGCTAAGAGAAGATGTGAAAATCTGTGTAAATGTTACTTAGGATTTCTCTATGAAGCAGCAATAAGCAGTTTAAACAAGTATGTAAAACCCATCACAGAATATGCTCAAGAGAGGAAAGATAGATTCCCATGACCACTAAAATGGGAGCAGTTACTTGATGTTCTAAAGCTGAAAAAATTTTATATTCTAAGATTTATTTCTCTCATGAATAAGTTACTTAAAGAAAAGTAAAAATTTGAGGGGAAAAAGGTGGAGAAAGGAATGAAGGAACTATAAATGTTCTTCTACTTCAAAAATTTTCTGACATCTGAGCCAGAAGACTTTCTGCATCTATCAGTGACTTCTTCTTCATGTGTCATAGAATGAGTTCAGCATGCTAAAACTGAAATTTATGAAGAGTTAATATGCATTAGTCAGGAGAAACTTTGTGCCTCTGCATAGATAAACTCCACAAGAAAATTCTAAAAAGGAAAAATTAGCTGCTGGCACAGGATATATGTCTTAATAATATTACCTGTACTCTCTTGAGACTCATATCTTTTTCTCTCTAGATAGCAAAGATAGAGTCCATGGTAGAACATCCAGTATGTATTTTTATATTTAAAACCTCTTACTGATTTATCTGTCATTCAAAATAAAATCTGTTGTACTCAGCATTACTATTTTCATTTTAGAAATGAGGCAGATTTAGAGAGGTTTAAGAACAAGAACAGAGTCATTCAGCTAGTAAGTTGCAGAACTGAAATTCAAAGAGGGGCAATGTTTTCATGTTCCTTGTGCTTTGCTGCTGCTGCTGCTAAGTCGCTTCAGTCGTGTCTGACTCTGTGTGACCCCATAGATGGCAGCCCACCAGGCTCCCCTGTCCCTGGGATTCTCCAGGCAAGAACACTGGAGTGGGTTGCCATTTCCTCCTCCAATGCATGAAAGTGAAAAGTGAAAGTGAAGTCGCTCAGTCGTGTCCGACTCTGTGTGACCCCATAGACAGCAGCCCACCAGGCTCCCCTGTCCCTGGGATTCTCCAGGCAAGAGTACTGGAGTGGGGTGCCATTGCCTTGTGCTTTAGCTATAGTGTAAACCTGGACTAATGAAAATATGTGCCCTTTGGCAAATATGTCTCATAATCATGCCTGGTTTTAATGCTTGTGGGTCTTAGGACACAGATATCAATGTAGGTCCATAAATCTAAGTGTTATGGCACCCTACTCCAGTACTCTTGCCTGGAAAATCCCATGGACGGAGAAGCCTGGTGGGCTGCAGTCCATGGGGTCGAGAAGAGTTGGACACGACTGAGTGACTTCACTTTCACTTTTCACCTTCATGCATTGGAGAAGGCAATGGCAACCGACTCCAGTGTTCCTGCCTGGAGAATTCCAGGGACGGCGGAGCCTGGTGGGCTGCCGTCTATGGGGTTGCACAGAGTTGGACACGACTGAAGCAACTTAGCAACAGCAACAAACTGTTAAACTATATTTTTATCCTTGTATCCTGAGAAATCTACCTTTATCAAGAAATTTTTTTTAAATTTAATTGAATGATAATTACTTTACAATGTTGTGTGAGTTTCTGTTGTACAATGACATGAATCAGCCTTATGTATACATATATCTCCTCCCTTTTGAGTTTTCCTCCAACCCCACCCCTTCATCCCACCCCTCTAGGTTAACACAGAACACCAGACTGAGGTTCTTGTGTCATATAGCAATTTCCCACTAGCTATATGTTTTACACGTATACACATGTGTGCATTTCAGTGCGACTCTCTGGATTCATCCCACCCTCTCCTTCTCCCACTGTGTCCACAAGTCTCTTCTCTACATTTGCATCTCTATTCCCATGGACAGATGAATGGATAAAGAAGTTGGGGTACGTATATACAATGGGATATTACATGGCCATGAAAAGGAATGAATTTGAGTCAGTTGAACTGAGGTGGACAAACCTAGGGCCTGTTATACAGAGTGAAATAAGTTAGAAAGAGAAAAAAAACTCATATACTAATGCCTATTTACGGAATCTGGAAAAATGGTAGTGATGAATAAGGCCAGCTTTGAATTGAGAACTCTTGGTCTCCTTGTATTTCCAAGATGTGACTCATATCCCAGCTCCCGTCTCTTCGCACCCTAGGCTATGTCTTGTGCCCTGAAGGGCCTTACATATAACTGTGTAGATACTCCAGGCCCTGTAGCCACACCCTATCCATCACCTCCCTGCCAACAGCTGGCTTCCCTTTGGCCTGGAGATACACACATGCGCCCTGAAGTCCACCTCAAAAAAGCAGACCCACACAGGCTCTGCAAGTGTGTGCAGGACAGTCTGGGTGGAAATTTCAGTTTCCCTCGTATCCCAAGTCTGGTCTAGAAGTAGGGGGTCTGGGGGTGTGCACTCTGCATTAGCTACATGCATTTGCTCCTGTGGATTTCTTAATCCCCAAGGAGGGGCACAATCAGAGGAGGGGTGAGGAGGGGTAGAGGCCCCTGATGTTGGGTATAAGGATGGTTCTGCTCACACTTGTAATTTGTAGTAGCAGGGACAGAAATGGTTCCCATAACTTGAAATAACCAATCATTCATTACCTGTTCATAGGTCAGCACTCTTTTCATTCATCTCAGAAAGCAGTGGTTGAGGATCTTTCTAACCTTCTCTCTAATCTTCACCTACTACTCCTCTGTACTCAGGAATTGAGATAAAGAAAGAGAAAGCAAGTGAAAAACATATCAGTTCAACTCATTTGACATACTCTCAAATTTTCAAAAGAATTCTGGTCTACATTAGCTACAAGGCCAGTCTGAAATCCTCTCAGCAAATGCTTGAAAAAATGGACCAAGAAAGAGCAAAAACCCACTTCACTATAAGCTAGCCCAGCAATGTTCTCCGTGGAATCTGGGCAATAACTCATGATGCTACTTACCAAACTGTTCTATGCCCTTCCCTTTACATCCATCATAAGAAATGTGCTAGGCCCCAAGAAGCTTCAGAATTAAAGAATTAAGACTCTAGGACTGAGATGACTGAAAAGTTATCACCTTATGCCTTTTATCAATGTATATCAACATAAATTATTTGAGAGAAAAAATTACTTCCTGATGTTCTTCATGTTGAAACATATGGAGTGCAGGCTCTGCCAGGAAGAATGTGTAGATTCCTGTAGTCAGTACTTATTAGCAGTCTGAAGAGACTATTGAGTATGAAGCACATAATATGGGAAATTGATCAAAGACCTATCTCTAGTTTCTGTGGAAATTAGCATATTTACCTAAACAATGATACTGTTGCAGGAAGGGGGACCCCTTCCAGGGCCTGAAAGTGTACTCTTGGCTAACACTCAGAAATGAGTTGTCTGAGGAGACACACATGCTGACAAAGCAAGAGATTTTATTGGAAAGGACGCCCAGGCAGAACCAGGAGGTAAGGGAACCCAGGAGAACTGCTCTGCCACGTGGCTCATGGGCTTGGGTTTTAAGGAATGGGATTGGTTTCTGAGTTGTCTTTGGCTAATCATTCTGACTCAGAGTCCTACCTGGCAGTGTATGCATTCCTCAGCCAAGTTGGATGCCAGCAAGGATTCTGGGAAGTGGTTAGACACGTGGTGTCTCCTTTTGACCTTTCCCAAACTCTTCTGGTGAGTGGTAGCTTATTCATTCGGTGTTCCTTACCATGACCTCCTGTCATAAAATAACTCACACAAATGGTTACTATGGTTCCTGGCCAAGGTGGCGGTTTCAGTCTATGTGCTTTCCCTAACAATACCGGATAAAATTTCAGGATGAATTTAATCTAGCGCAATCCCTTTGCTTTTAGAAATGTAATATAGATGTTGAAGCTAAAGAGAAAATAAAGCTGAAGTTAGAAAAAAGCTATCATAAAATCATCATTAGTAATAAGTATTTTAGTAAACAAGTCTACTTTAAGGGAAGCTATATATTTAAGTTTCAGAGACTGGTTGGTGAAAATACTAATGTAAGACCTCTTCCTCTTTTTCCTAAACATAGTGGAAAATTAAATCAATTTATTTTATGAACAGGCTATTACTAAGAAACATGAAATGAGAACAGAATGAAGATGGAATGAAACCTTTTAAACACACATTTTTTACTTAAAACATAAGTGAAAGCAAGTCCTTGCTTAATGAATTTACCAAATTTTCTAATGTGTGCATTAACCACTGTTGGCATTTAGCTGTTGCATAAAGTTGTGATGTTGGTTGCTGAATGAGGCCTTTGTGGTACTCTGCGTCGGTGGTCCCTATTACTTGGCTTATTGTGAAATCATCTACAGTAATGCTTTCAAACTTTAATGTTCCTGTTACCTGTGGATCTTGATAAAAATAAGTATCCTGATTCAGCAGGTCTGGGGTGGGGCCTGATATTCTGCATTTGTAACACATTCTCAGATAATACTCAGTTGCTGGTCTGTGCACCATACTTTGATAGCAAAAGCCTAGAGGCCTGCATAAAGATACATATTCTATGGTCTCACTTCTAGAGAGTCATACTTAGTACAATAGACCTTGTGAAGTTTCTTATTTTATGGATGTGCAAACTGAGGCTCAAAGAAATATAGTGACACGTAGCAAAATAGCAGTCAAACCAACAGTAGATCAAAGGCCTCCTCATCCCTCAGCCCACTGCTGTTTTCCTTACACAACATCTCCTGTGTTGTGGAAACTTTCCGCCTTTGCATTTAGGATGTGCCACTTGTGCAGCTGCATTAAGGCTCCATGTTCAGAAGGGTCCCATGATTGGGGGCTGATGTTCTATGGTTGACATCTTGAAATTTGTAATTATTTTATCTTAAATTTACGATTTAGAATTAAAGTCCAGTGGGACAATGGAGCACATGTAGAGGGAGAGCTTGCGTGGACTTGCCTCCTGCAGCCTCCTTACCTCCCTAGGATAGACGATTGCCCCCTGCTATCAATCCCTGATGCCCCAGGCTTTGCTTGGCCTCCCTTACCCCAGCTCTGCTCTAGACCTCTGCCATCTTCCATTTGGAGTGGTGATCAGGTTGAACTGGGGAGAGAAGTCTCATGTCCCTCCAGCATCCTCCTCCCCTGTGGATACTGGGATATGCACGTGGGGAGGATTAGTGTTGAGAGTGTCCTGTGATATCTCAGGGTGCATCAGTATAGCAGTGTGATGGGTTGGCAGGAACTTCTCATCTACCCGCATTCAAATACCAAGCATGTCTCTGAGCAGAGGTTTAGATCCCTTGGGTTTACCCATGTCATGGGTTAGAAAGATATTCTAATTATATAATCTAATGTTTGCATTAGATATTATACAGTATATTGATATTAATAATTAGCAATATCAGTTATATATTCATATTGATTGTCTATATATTAATATTAATGCATAATTTTAATATTAGATATTATTATTCTTATTATATAGATAATACCGTGTCAATTGCTCAGTCATGTCCAGCTGTTTGCAACCCCATGGACTGTAGGCCACCAGGCTCCTTTGTCCATAGCGTTCTCCAGGCAAGAATACTGGAATGGGTTGCCATTCCCTTCTCCAGGGGATCTTCCCAACCCAAGGACTGAACCTGGGTCTCTTGAATTGCAGGCAGACTCTTTACCATCAGAGCTACCAGGGAAGCCCAGATACTAGATTATATATAATTAGAATATCTTTCTAATTTCAGGGAATACTCTATGTACACATGCAAAAAATCTAAAATTTAAAGTTATCTCCAATGATTCCAAAGTTGTTAAGCCTTCCTTTCAAGCTCCATACTAAATAACTTGGTTCCCTGGTTAGGAAAACTTTTGTTCATCTTAAAGACTTCATGTGCACAGTATCTTCAACAAGCACAAAAAATTGGTTTATTTGCTTCAGTTTTGTCTGTTCGAAATATCTGCCCCTTCTAGAGTTTTGGTCATTTTTACATTTCACCTTGGAGAGTTTTGATAGATTGTAGTTTTTGAGAAATTGGCTCATTTCATCAAAGTTGTCAACATCATGTGCATAGAGTTGTTTGTACTAATACCTTACTCTTTTTTTTTTTTTTAATTATTTAATTTTTATTTATTTATTTATTTTTACTTTACAATATTGTATTGGTTGTTTGTGTGGTATGTAGTAGTATCTCCCATTTTGCTTCTCAAACTGGTCATTTGTACATCATTTTTTTTCTGTCAATTTTACTGGAGATTGATATGTATATATATATATATATATATTTTTTTTTTTTTAGTGAGCTCTTATGTTCATAGATTTTTTTTTTCTATTTTTTTTCTGTGCTTAGTGTCATTGATCTGCTCTTACCATTTCCTCCTTTCTGCTTGCTTTGGGATTATTTTGCTCTTCTTTTTCTCTGGTTTCTGTGGGTGGAAGGTTGGGTGGTTGATTTGAGACCTTTCTTATTTACTAATATAAGCATTGAATGCTATATATTTTACTCTAAGCACTATTTAGCTGCATTCCACAAATTTTGATATGCTGTGCTTTCAATTTTGATCAATTTTAAATACTTTCATTTGTTCTAGAGCAGGTGTACCAATGATGAAGTCTCTGTTTTTATTTATCTGAGAACATCTTTATTTCACCTTCATTCCTAAAGGATATTTTCACTGGATATAGAATTCAAGGTTAATAGCTATTTTTGGTAGACTCTCTAAAAGTGTTGTCCTACTGCTTAACAGCCTCCTTGATTTCTGATGATTGTCATTCCAATTATATATTCCCTATATATAATATGCTTTTTTCCTCTGACTGCTTTCATGCATGTGGAAGGGGTGGTAGAATTTGGTTTTCATCAGTTTGATTATAGCATGTCTGGGCATGAACTTCTTTGAGTTTATCATCTTTGGGTTTTACTAATCTTTATGAACCTGTAAGTTTATATATTTTTCAAAGTTTCTATGTATTACTTCTTTAGTTTTTTTTTTTCTAAACTACCCTCCTTGTTTTCCCCTTCTGAGATGTTGGTAACATGAAAGTTAAACCTTGTAGCATTTTTACACAGTTCCATGGGAGAGGGTATGATCATTTTATTTCAATTTTTTTTTCCTTTTTGGTACAAATTGAATCATTTCTGTTTATCTAGGTTTAAGTTCACTGACTCTTTAGCCATCTCTATTCTGCTGTTGGGTTCATCAGCTGTATTTTAAATTTTGGTTTTTGTGTTTTTCAGCTCTAAAAGTTCCATTTTATTCAATTTATACCTTATATTTCCATGCTGAGATGATCCATCCTTTCAGTGTTGGTCTTTAGGTCTCAGAGCCTGGTTATCATGGCTGCTTTGAAAGTCTTTGCATCATAATTCCAACATGTGTGTCACCTTTGGATTGGTGTCTGTTGCTTGCCTCTTACTTTGTGAGTTGTTGAGATTTTCTTCATTCTTCATATAACAAGTAATTTTATATTATATCCTGGAGATTCTGAATATTATATTAATAGATTCTTACATCTTATTTAAATCCTAGAGACATTGTGTATATTTTCCTTTATTTTAGCAGACAACTAAATTAACTTCAGACCACAAGTTCTAACCCATGTCTTGTGGTCTGTGGATCCAACTCAATTCATTTCTCACTTTGCTCTATTCTTTAGACCTGCTTTGGTTGCCCACTTTGGAAACTACACAGATTTCTGCTCTGTGATTTTGGGTTACCAAAGCTTTGGGATTTGTTCATGTCAGATTCATACGCATCGAGCCCTCTCCTCAATATCTTTGACACTCTCTCATTCCCAAAGGGCCCTCTTCTAGGTCTGATGGCCGAAAGCCTAGAGCTTTAGTTTCTCTTTTTGCATGCACTGCCACAGCTGAATGTGCCTCCAGAACCAAGCAGTAGGGAGATAAAGAGAAACAAAAAGCATTATGAGTCTTTTCAACAAATGGGGTTTGGCAGCTGGATATCCACATGCAAAAGAATAAAGTTGGGCCCCTACCTCACATGGTTTTATTAACATTATAGAGTGATTAGTAGTTGTGTTAGCTGGTTCACTGGGCAGACTTTCAAGCATAAATATGTGAAAATCTTTTAAACCTTCCACTCTTCTCTTCAGGCATGGAGGGAAAGTGGTGGTAAAATATTCTGGCCTTCTGTGAGCTGAGTGGATGAGAGTAGTTGAAGTCCCCACCATTTAGTGTGAAGACGTCCTGGAATTCTACTATGCATCATGCAGTGGCCCTGCAAACTTTTATATAGTTATAGTCTCTCTCTCTCTCTTTTTTTTTTTTTTTTTAAAGATAAGGGGGTTTGTTCCTGCCTGTTTGATGTTGGTTGTCCAAAACCTCTCTAGGTCAATTTCTCCAGAGAGTAAAAATTTGACCCCCCTGCCTAAGAATGGGGTACAATTGGTTTTCAGAAGTAAGAGGGAGGATCATGGATTCTAACTGCTTCCTATATTTATATTTAACCAGTTTGATCCTTGCCCACTGAAGAACTTTGTGTCTCCAAGTCCTAAGCACATTGATCAGGGGTGCATATTGTCACTTATCATTAGCATTTCTCCCTACAGGTGCCTTGGTTGGGTTCCTTAATAAATCAGTTCTTTCTCTCTGTGTCATCCCCGTAAAAGTATTCTATGGCTACTATCTTTTTTTTTTTCCCCTCCTATATTTGTCTGTACTAACTTAAAACTTTGTTTTCATTCCTGTAAGATCATTTAATGTGTTCCTGGGAGAGAAAGGTGATAAACAAGGGTTTTTAATATGGCATGTTTAACTAGAGGCTTAATGTATTGTTTTATTTAAATAAATCAGAGATAATTTAGAACTGATAAAGCCCAAAGAATGCCTTGAGCCTCAGTATTAAACTGTATCTGTCCAAATTAGATAATGCAATTAGAGAATAATGAGGAAACCACCCTCCCCTAGTTCTCCAAGGAGGTGCAAGGGATGAATTAGTCAGTGAGGGATAAGTCCTTACATCTTATGCATTATTTTGGGTGAGATGGTCCTGTGGGGAAGTGGCTCTGTTCTAATGGAAAGTGTGAAATGTGAAAATGAATTCATGAAAGGAATGAATTATGGTTATAGATATGATTGCTAAAATTTGCATATCCTTTCTGTTTGAAGGGTATCTTGGTACTCAGCCTGACCCATTGGAGTTTCCTTGGACTAGAGCCTTGGCAGGGACCCAGCCTAAGTAATTTATGGCCTGAGAGTGGTAACTTATATCACATCCATCATCTTCTACCTCATTCCAAGGGAAGAATGTCCTGACTGTGAAAGAATTCTGGGCCAGGACCAGGGAGCAGGGCCGATGTGTAATATTCTTGTATCTGCATTATATAAGTGAATTAGGTAAGGTTAAAATAGGGCATCTTTTGGTTATTTTAAGAGCCACCTGTAAAATACCACCTAAAGTTATACAGTCTCTGTGAGGCATCTTGATGGTAACTTCTGGGTTGCTGTAAGCATCTCTGTTCCATTAACATGTAAATAGACTTGCTCTGTGACTTGTTTGTGGTGGTTTGAACAAAGCATTTCACTTTCAGTCACCAAAATGCAACTGCTTGAAAGCTGTTCTCCAGGACTGATGACAGTGAAGGTCATGGGCTTCAGCGAGGGAATTAGGAAGTACAGCAATGAGTGTCTCTGGTTTGCAGAACATTTACCTCTGAGATAAAACCTTGGTTTTTATTTTCAAGGATATCTCAGAGTAGGCAAAGGTAATGCAATTATTCTCAGAGGAAGTACACAGTGATAGAACAATGGGAACACTTAAAAGGTGCCCTTAGCCATTTTCATATAAAGGGAAGGCTGAAAAGTCTCTGTTCATTCATTTATGTTGTCATTATAAAATGTCTTGGAAACCAAGGTTCATGAGTGTAAATTGCTGGGGAAGCAACTGACATAATTAATGGAGGAGAAAATGTTCTTTTAAAAACGTCCCTATAATCAGAGTTTGGATATAGTGTTCACTGAAGTATGTGGATGTTGGTGTACATATTTGGCTTGGAGATACATTTTTTTTCCTCTGATGCATCCATTGGGCATAAATGAGTATTAGATCCTACACCCACTTCATTAATTTAGGACAGTACTCTGTCTATGATATCAGTAGTGCCCGAGCATGTATAAATTTTGATCATCACATTCATATACACATCATATCTCATACATTACTTAAATTGTTAAAATAAATTTCCAGGCAAAAGTGACACAATTTAAAATGTGATGACAAACTTATAAAATTGTCAATTTATTTTCTTTTACAAGTATCCATGACAAAAGCAAACACAGGAAAATACCTCAATGTCTACTTCATTTGATATCTTTTTATAGCAGTGATTATAAAAAATAATCAGTTAAATCAATAATGTAGTTTATCACAAATAATTTTGACAAATACTATCCTCAAAATGTAATATTTACAGCTGAGATTCAAAGTACAGTTGAAACTAAATTGGCTTTGCCTATTAATTTTATATTTAAAGTGTTATTGGAAAATACAGTTAATAATAGTACCTACCTTATAGGATTGTTATAACATTTCCTTGATTAGTTCATGCAAAATGCTTAAAACTGCCTGAAGAATAGTAAACACTGAATAAACTGTATTTATTATACTGTTAACAATATAACTTACAGTTGCTGCTGCTGCTGCTAAGTCGCTTCAGTCGTGTCCAACTCTGTGCGACCCCATAGACGGCAGCCCACCAGGCTCCTCCATCCATGGGATTTTCCAGGCAAGAGTACTGGAGTGGAGTGCCATTGCCTTCTCCAATTTACAGTTAGGCTGACAGTTACAGTTAGAATTGAATGTGGTTTTATATTATACTCTTAAATACTTTTGGCACTTGTTTGACATTACTGTACTTAGATTAAGCTCTTAATCTTCATTTGAAAGTCTGGGATTACGTTTTTCATCCCAGTAAATATTTCCTCCACATTTACAAATGTGGTAAATGCTGTATCAATCCCAAATATTCTCTATAACTACAATTTGGTAGCTGTATCCCATAAATAAAAATAAAAACTTGCAGAAAGTCACCAGTTAAATATACTACAGCTATATCACATGAGTAAATAAATTTTTTATTTTCAAGGAAATGTGTATGGTGAACCGTGTTTTAGAGTACAGTACACAGTACTCCACTAAGTAAATGTTAAATCAAAGGCAAGTTTTGTTAACGTGAGATTCTTACACAGAAAGTTTATGATTAATGTCAATGGGCACAAAAACTAATGAAAGATTTATTAGATGCTCTATTCCCACAAAACCCATAGACAAAAGTGCTGATAGAATGATTCATACGCGTCAGACTTAGTTAAGTCCCTAAAACCAAAGTCAAATTGAATTTGGGATACAGTAAAATGAGGACATCATTATCTGCATTCCCTCAGACTGTCTTAAACGTTAGTCCATTTATCATTGACCATCCCATTTCAGTGGGATACATAAAAGGCTATGTTGAGGATTTTATCTGGGAATATTATGTTGAACCTAAAACATAATATTCTTTCAACTGCTTTAAGTTACCTGTACCTGATGCTTCCTTTATAAAATGTTAGCAAGTCTGTTTCTATACAAGTGGCTGCAAACCATGTGACCTAAGTAAAAAATTTTTGGTTTGAGATAGAGTATTGCTGGCATACTAACAGGGCTCAACATGTATTTGCAAAATTTTAAACTCTTCTCTCAAGAGGTATAGTGGTCTCTTTGGAACACGGGGTCCATCGAGTATGAACCAGGACAAAGATAAAACTGAAGGACATGAGATCTATTCTATAGAAAGAAGGTTCTGGCAGACTCAATGAGTTGTCAATTCCTTGCCCAAGTAAGATTCGAGACTATCCTAGTGGATGATCTGCTGTAAATGATGAGTGGAGGGAGAGCCTTATTTATATATAGATTAGGCATGTGTGGAAGAGATTATGCATACATACGATAAGCTTCCAAAGGACACATGCCAGATACACAGGATATGAACTTAAGTCAAGGCGCCTAATTCTGGGTCCTGCCAATACAACTGACATCATTTGTGTGTGCTAAGTCCCTTCCATTTTGTCCAACTCTTTTGTGGTCCTTTGTAGCCCACCAGGCTCCTCCATCCATGGGATTCTCCAGGCAAGAATACTGGAGTGGGTTGCCATTTCCTTCTCCAGGGGAATCTCCCTGACCCAGAGATCGAACCTGAGTCTCCTGCATTGCAGGTGGATTCTTTACTAATGAGTCACTGGGAAATCCCATTATTTATACCACTACCCAAGAAGAGGTTAAGGTCTTAATATATAACCACATTCAAACTCACCCCATCCCTGAACTAATCCAGGACACACCTGCAGGTGAAGGTCTCTAATCTCTCCACTGACTAGAGGAAGGGGTTGACAGGTACTGGGCTCTCAGCAGCAGGACTGACAAGCCTGAAGAGTGGGGAATATTTGTTTGCCTTACCAGAAAATTCCAAGTTTGGTTTTATGGCCTTAAATCCAGATTAAATCCATCAAAAGTTTTGACTCCTCCACCTCTTTCAGAATGAGAAAGTTCACTGAATTAGCTTCCTTAAGATGACTTCACATCATCCTCTTGAACACTGAAATTTGGAGAACTTGATATGCTTTCCCAAATGGACCATGCTCCTTATACCAGCCTCATTGGTAGGAGGTTGGTGGCTAGTCCATTCCTCTGGGGCTTGCAGTCATTCACTCTGTCTCCTTCCGAACTTTGACAATCAATTTATAGCTAATTAACTACAAATTTTAAAATATGTATCTGCTTGAAAGTGAAAGTGAAATCGCTTAGTTGTGTCCGACTCTTTGTGATACCATGGATGGTAGCCTACCCATCTCCGCCGTCCATGGGATTTTCCAGGCAAGAATACTGGAATGGGGTGCCATTTACTTCTCCAGGAGACCTTCCCAACCCAGGGATTGAACCCGGGTCTCCTGCATTGCAGACAGACGCTTTACCGTCTGAGCCACCTGGAAAGCCCATGTATCTGATTACTTCACCTAAATGGGAAAAGAATTTGAAAAATAATAGACACATATATATGTATAACTGAATCACTTTGCTGTACACTTGAAACTAACACAACATTGTTAATGTACTATCAGTTCAGTTCAGTGGCTCAGTTGTGTCCGAATCTTTGTGACCCCATGGACTGCAGCATGCCAGGCTTCCCCTGTCCATCACCAATACCCAGAGCTTACTTAAACTCAGGTCCATTGAGTCAGTGATGCCATACATCCATCTCATCCTCTGTTGTCCCCTTGTCCTCCTGCTTTCAATCTTTCCCAGAATCATCAGGGTCTTTTCCAATAAGTCAGTTCTTCACATGAGATGGCCAAAGTATTGGAGTTTCAGCTTCAGCATCAGTCCTTCCCATGAATATTCAGGACTGACTTCCTTTAGGATTGACTGGTTTGATCTCCTGCAGTCTAAGGGACTCTCAAGCATCTTCTCCAGCACCACAGTTCAAAAGCATAAATTCTTCAGTGCTCAGCTTTTTTTATGGTCCAATAATCTGACGATGGTGTGATCACTGACCTAGAGCCAGACATCCTGGAATGTGAAGTCAAGTGGGCCTTAGAAAGCATCACTATGAACAAAGCTAATGGTGGTGATGGAATTCCAGTTGAGCTATTTCAAATCCTGAAAGATGATGTGTGAAAGTGCTGCACTCAATTTGCCAGCAAATTTGGAAAACTCAGCAGTGGCCACAGGACTGTTTGAAAAGGTCAGTTTTCATTCCAATCCCAAAGAAAGGTGATGCCAAAGAAGGCTCAAAGTACCTCACAAATGCACTCATCTCACACACTAGTAAAGTAATGCTCAAAATTCTCCAAGCCAGGCTTCAGCAATACATGAACCGTGAACTTCCAGATGTTCAAGCTGGTTTTAGAAAAGGCAGAGGAACCAGAGATCAAATTGCCAACATCCGCTGGATCATGGAAAGAGGAAGAGAGTTCCAGAAAAAGATCTATTTCTGCTTTATTGACTATGCCAAAGCGTTTGACTGTGTGGATCACAAGAAACTGTGGAAAATTCTGAAAGAGATGGGAATACCAGACCACCTGACCTGCCTCTTGAGAAACCTATATGCAGGTCAAGAAGCAACAGTTAGAACTGGACATGGAACAAGAGACTGGTTCCAAATAGGAAAAGGAGTACGTCTAGGCTGAATATTGTCACCCTGCTTATTTAACTTATATGTAGAGAACATCATGAGAAACACTGGGCTGGAGAAAGCACTAGCTAGAATCAAAATTGCTGGGAAAAGTATCAATAACCTAAGATATGCAGATGACACCACCCTTATGGCAGAAAGTGAAGAGGAACTCAAAAGCCTCTTGATGAAAGTGAAAGTGGAGAGTGAAAAAGTGGGCTTAAAGCTCAACATTCAGAAAACAAAGATCATGGCATCCAGTCCCATCACTTCATGGGAAATAGATGGGGAAACAGTGGAAACAGTGTCAGACTTTATTTTTTTGGGCTCCAGAATCACTGCGGACGGTGACTGCAGCCATGAAATTAAAAGATGCTTACTCCTTGGAAGGAAAGTTTTGACCAACCTAGATAGCATATTGAAAAGTAGAGACATTACTTTGCCAACAAAGGTCTGTCTAGTCAAGGCTATGGTTTTTCCAGTAGTCACATATGGATGTGAGAGTTGGACTGTGGGTGTTGGAGAAGACTCTTGAGAGTCCCTTGGACTGCAAGGAGATCCAACCAGTCCATTCTAAAGGAGACCAGTCCTGGGATTTCTTTGGAAGGAATGATGCTAAAGCTGAAACTCCAGTACTTTGGCCACCTCATGTGAAAAGTTGACTCACTGGAAAAGACTCTGATGCTGACAGGGATTGGGGGCAGGAGGAGAAGGGGACGACAGAGGATGAGATGGCTTGATGGCATCACTGACTTGATGAGAGTTGGAGTGAACTCCGGGAATTGGTGATGGACAGGCAGGTCTGGAGTGCTGCAGTTCAGTGGGTCGCAAAGAGTTGGACACTACTGAGCGACTGAACTGAACTGAATCTACTATGCTCTAATATAAAATACAAATTTAAAAAATACATATAGTTGCTTAAGTTTATATTTGCTCTACTGCACATCCACCAATTGTCTTTTAATTCAGCTCCTCCTACTTTATGGAATCTAGTCCCATCTTTTTTTGGGGGGAAAGTGAGTGGTGCTGCCAAATGCTCAGCATTTACAAAATCTTGCTCCCCAATGTATTTTCCCAAGGAATTCAGCTTCTTCCACTGTGTTTCTCTGATCAGTAGGGTGTGCCTTGCTGCTACTGCTGAGTCACTTCAGTCATGTCCGACTCTGTGTGACCCCATAGACAGCAGCCCACCAGACTCCCTTGTCCCTGGGATTCTCCAGGCAAGAACAGTGGAGTGGGTTGCCATTTCCTTCTCCAGTGCATGAAAGTGAAAAGTGAAAGTGAAGTCGCTCAGTCGTGTCCGACCCTCAGCGACTCCGTGGACTGCAGCCTTCCTGGCTCCTCCACCCATGGGATTTTCCAGGCAAGAGTACTGGAGTGGGGTGCCATTGCCTTCTCTGAGGGTGTGCCTTAACCATCTTTAAAAATTCAGAAATTGTGCATTGACACCTGAGTCCTCAAATCACCTGAACTTTTGGATGGGTAAATTAAGTTTACATCCTGTTAGTAGCCCTTTGTTTTAGGATTGCCTCATATATCTCTGGGCTTGGCTGCCGGGGTTAGCCTGTTTTGAATGGATACATCCTTTATTCCTTATAGAAGTCAACACTTTGGCTAGAAGTGGATTTACCTGGAGACTAGTTGAGCTAAAGTTTGGGTCTCTCCCTTACATAGTCCCAGCCAGGGCTGAGAGTTTAAGTGTCCTACCTGAAGAAGGAACACTTGAATATAACCAGGCAGCATCTACAGAAGGATTTCTGGCTACTTTTCCAAAAAGACCTAAGAGGAAAGACCTGGATCTCTTAGAACCCAGTCATTTCTTATTATTCCTTTTCTTATCTCAATAAATATTCATTTGTACCTAATTTTGTGTTCTTGTGCTTAAAGTATCCCCCTTCTCCAAAGAGTTGAAGATTTAGGCAGGCCTCACACAACCTGTGTCAATCCCTGCTCTTGGCATCACCTATTTTTTTTTGCAGCCTGCACTGTTCCTGCCTTGTTAACTGGCAAGTGCACGGTAGGAGGCTGCCTCTCTTCATGCTCCTCACTTCACGCTTGGGGATACATTAGCTGTGCAAGAACTTGTACTAGTTGTCTACACTTGACCTCCAATAGGTTTTGTCTGGGACAGCCTACTGCATCCCTTTCTTCTTAATTGGCTCAGTGGTGACTTATATTATCTGATCCCTTACTTTCTTTTTTCTTCTGCTTTTTTCCTCAGCTTCTTAGACTGTTCAGCATTTAATTTCTTCCCCATAGAACAGTCTTTGATGAGAAGTGTTACCAGGGAATCATGGTGACTCTAAGACAGTCTGCAAAGCAATTGGAATTCATGGAGCATTCCCTATAGAAGCACCTTTTTATATAAGAAGGTGATTCTCCAGCCTCAACAATTTCTATATCTTTGGAACACAGTCTACTTAAATATGCAAAGGAAGTCTCCCTCCTGTGCCCTGGTTCATCTTGAAAACTGACTTCTCTGACTAAATTCTTCCATAAAAAGACAAAGGTTGTCATATTAGTTTAGAAAACAAAATCAGGCCATGTGTTGTTCACAGGAAACTTGGTTCAGGTTGTAGGAAAGGAAAATATTCTTCTCCAACCTAGTTCTTTGACTGGCTTAATAATTTAGTTGACACAAAACAGATTAATAGAAGAAAGACAAACAAAAGTCTAATAACAGGTATATGTTGCAGGAAGGGGGACCCTTTCTAGAACCTAGGAGTGGGCTCTTGTCTAACACTTGGAAATGAGTTTTCCAAGGAGACACATGTGCTGACAAAGCAAGAGACTATTGGGAAGGGGTGCCAGGGCAGAGAGCAGTAGGGTAAGGGAACCCAGGAGAACTTCTGCAGTCTTGGGTTTTATGGTAAAGAGGTTAGTTCCTGGGTATCTCTGGCCAGTTGTTCTGACTCAGGGTCCTTCCTGGTGGCACATGCATCACTTAACCGAGGTGTATTCTAGAGAGGAGGATTCTGGAGGTTGATAGGATATATGAACTAGTGTCTCCTCTTCTGGGCGGCTGCGACCGGTGCATTTAGCGCGGGCAGCTGCCCCACGTCCAAGGTCAGGGGCAGAAGCCAGGAGGACCCCATGCCCGAGAGGAAGCAGCCAAGAGGAGTTACCCCACGTCCGAGGTCTGGGGCGGCCGAGAGGAGCTACCCCATGTCCGAGGTCAGGGGCGGCAGCTGAGAGGATCTACCCCATGTCCGAGGTTAGGGGCAGCGGCCAAGAGGAGCTACCCTCGTCCCAGGCCAGGGGTGGCGGCCGGGAGGACCTACCCCATGCCCAAGGCCATGGGCAGCAGCTGGGAGGACCTGCCCCACGCCGGAGGCCAAGGGCATTGGCCGGGAGCAGCGACCCCACCTCCAAGGAGCGGTGGCTGTGTGGGCGAAGGAGGGCCTAGAGGAACTATTCCACATTCAAGGTCAGAAGGGGTCACGGTGAGGCGATACCCGTCATCCAAGGTAAGGAGCAGTGGCTGCACTTTTCTGGAGCAGCTGTGAAGAGATACCCAACGTCCAAAGTAAGAGAAACCTAAGTAAGATGGTAGTAATTGTGAGAGGGCATCAGAGGCAGACACACTGAAACCATACTCACAGAAAACTAGTCAATTTAATCACACTAGGACCACAGCCTTGTCTAATTCAATGAAACTAAGCCATGCCCATGGGGCCACCCAAGATGGGCGAGTCATGGTGGAGAGGTCTGATAGAATGTGGTCCACTGGAGAAGGGAATGGCAAACCACTTCAGTATTCTTGCCTTGAGAATCCCACGAACAGTATGAAAAGGCAAAATGATAGGATACTGAAAGAGGAACTCCCTAGGTCAGTAGGTGCCCAATATGCTATTGGAGATCAATGGAGAAATAACTCCAGAAAGAATGAAGGGATGGAGCCAAAGCAAAAAGAATACCCAGCTGTGGATGTGACTGGTGATAAAAGCAAGGTCTGATGCTGTAAAGAGCAATATTGCATAGGAACCTGGAATGTCAGGTCCATGAATCAAGGCAAATTGGAAGTGGTCAAACAAGAGATGGCAAGAGTGAATGTCGACATTCTAGGAATCAGAGAACTGAAATGGACTGGAATGGGTGAATTTAACTCAGATGACCATTATATCTACTACTGCGGGCAGGAATCCCTCAGAAGAAATGGAGTAGCCATCATGGTCAACAAATGAGTCCGAAATGCAGTACTTTGATGCAATCTCAAAAATGACAGAATGATCTCTCTTTGTTTCCAAGGCAAACCATTCAATATCACAGTAATCCAAGTCTATGCCCCAACCAGTAATGCTGAATAAGCTGAAGTTGAATGGTTCTATGAAGACCTACAAGACCTTTTAGAACTAACACCCAAAAAAGATGTCTTTTTCATTATAGGGGACTGGAATGCTAAATTAGGAAGTCAAGAAACACCTGGAGTAACAGGCAAATTTGACCTTGGAATATGGAATGAAGCAGGGCAAAGACTAATAGAGTTTTGCCAAGAAAATGCACTGGTCAGAGCAAATACCCTCGTCCAACAACACAAGAGAAGACTCTACACATGGACTTCACCAGATGGTCAACACTGAAATCAGATTGATTATATTCTTTGCAGCCAAAGATGGAGAAGCTCTATACAGTCAACAAAAAACAAGACCAGGAGCTGACTGTGGCTCAGACCATGAACTCCTAGAAAGTAGGGAAAACCACTAGACCATTGAGGTATGATCTAAATCAAATCCTTTATGATTATACAGTGCAAGTGAGAGATAGATTTAAGGGACTAGATCTGATAGAGTGCCTGATGAACTATGGACTGAGGTTCGTGACATTGTACAGGAGACAGAGATCAAGACCATCCCCATGGAAAAGAAATGCAAAAAAGCAAAATGGCTGTCTGGGGAGGCCTTGCAAACAGCTGTGAAAAGAAGAGAAGTGAAAAGCAAAGGAGAAAAGGAAAAAAGGAAAGATATAAGCATATGAATGCAGAGTTCCAAAGAATAGCAAGAAGAGATAAGAAAGCCTTCTTCAGCGATCAATGCAAAGAAATAGAGGAAAACAACAGAATGGGAAAGACTAGAGATCTCGTCAATAAAATTAAAGATACCAAGGGAATGTTTCATGCAAAGATGGGCTCGATAAAGGACAGAAATGGTATGGACCTAACAGAAGCAGAAGATATTAAGAACAGGTGGCAAGAATACACAGAAGAACTGTACAAAAAAGATCTTCATGACCCAGATAATCACGATGGTGTGATCACTCACCTAGAGCCAGACATCCTGGAATGTGAAGTTAAGTGGGCCTTAGAAAGCGTCACTATGAACAAAGCTAGTGGAGGTGATGGAATTCCAGTGGAGCTATTCCAAATCGTGAAGGATGATGCTGTGAAAGTGCTTCACTCAATATGCCAGCAAATTTGGAAAACTCAGCAGTGGCCACAGGACTGGAAAAGGTCAGTTTTCATTCCAATCCCAAAGAAAGGCAATGCCAAAGAATGCTCAAACTACCGCACAATTGCACGCATCTCACACGCTAGTAAAGTAATGCTCAAAATTCTCCAAGCCAGACTTCAGCAATACATGAACCATGACCTTCCAGATGTTGAAGGTTTTAGAAAAGGCAGAGGAACCAGAGATCAAATTGCCAACATCCGCTGGATCATAGAAAAAGCAAGAGAGTTCCAGAAAAATATCTATTTCTGCTTCATTGACTATGCCAAATCCTTTGACTGTGTGGATCACAATAAACTGTGGAAAATTCTGAAAGAGATGGGAATACCAGACCACCTGACCTGCCTCTTGAGAAACCTATATGCAGGTCAGGAAGCAACAGTTAGAACTGGACATGGAACAACAGATGGTTCCAAATAGGAAAAGGAGTACGTCAAGGCTGAATATTGTCACCCTGCTTATTTAACTTCTATGCAGAGTACATCACGAGAAATGCTGGACTGGAAGAAACACAAGCTGTAATCAAGATTGCTGGGAGAAATATCAATAACCTCAGATATGCAGATGACACCACCCTTATGGCAGAAAGTGAAGAGGAACTAAAAAGCCTCTTGATGAAGTTGAAAGAGGAGAGTGAAAAAGTTGGCTTAAAACTCAACATTCAGAAAACGAAGATCATGGCATCTGGTCCCGTCACTTCATGGGAAATAGATGGGAAACAGTGGAAACAGTGTCAGACTTTATTTTTCTGGGCTCCAAAATCACTGCAGATGGTGACTGCAGCCATGAAATTAAAAGATGCTTACTCCTTGGAAGGAAAGTTTTGACCAATCTAGATAGCATATTCAAAAGCAGAGACATTACTTTGCCAACTAAAGTCCATCTAGTCAAGGCTATGGTTTTTCCAGTGGTCATGTATAGATGTGAGAGTTGGACTGTGAAGAAAGCTGAGCACCGAAGAATTGATGCCTTTGAACTGTGGTGTTGGAGAAGACTCTTGAGAGTCCCTTGGACTGCAAGGAGATCCAACCAGTCCATTCTGAAGGAGATCAGCCCTGGGATTTCTTTGGAAGGAATGATGCTAAAACTGAAACTTCAGTACTTTGGCCACCTCATGTGAAGAGTTGACTCATTGGCAAAGGCTCTGATGCTGGGAGGGATTGGGGGCAGGAGGAGAAGGGGACGACAGAGGATGAGATGGCTTGATGGCATCACTGACTCGATGGATGTGAGTTTGAGTGAACTCCGGGAGTTGGTGATGGACAGGGAGGCCTGTCGTGCTGCGATTCATGGGGTCGCAAAGAGTTGGACATGACTGATCGACTGAACTGAACTGAACTGAATTTGTTCAGTGGGTGGTAGCTTGTTAGTTCCAAGTTCCTTATTAGAACCTCCTGTTGTAAGATAACTCATGCAAGCAGTTAGTATCATGTCTGGCCAGGGCAGGTAGTTTTGGTCAGTGGTTCATCTAATAGATGCATGGGAGAAATCAGGGAAAACTGAGTAACTCTCAAATAAAATGGAAGCCCTCACCTTAAATACTATCTTCAACTAAGACAAAAAATGATATTGGGAGTGGGTTGTCAGTTATAGGACATTACAGAGAAAAGCACAGTAAATCAAGATAAGATCTCTAAGCAAATTTAAGTCATTGCCTTCTCCATTGATAATAGTCTCTAGAGATAAGGTCATCTCCGTCTTCACAGTGTAGCAGGAAGACACCCTACAAACGGAGATTTCTCTTATACAAGTAAATTTCCTTTGCAGGGTAACTTCTACTCAGTGCTCAAAGTTTCTCCTATGTATGCAGTTTCTTAAAAATACTCAGTCCAAGATAATCAATATGCCAAAGAGACAAGATTTGGCATAGCAAATTCTGCTCCCCTGTAAGACCAAGCGATAAAGAATTTGAAAAATAATGAGATTAATCGAGATACAAGCCAAATGTAAGTATTAGAAAAGACAAGAATGTCAATATTCCATCAGAAAATTTAGCTATCAGTTTAAAAGCACTAACATGTTTTAAAATTATAATAGGCACAATTCTTATTGATGTAACAGTCATAACCCAGTATGCATCTAGTAGCAAAGGAAGTATGTATGAGGAAGATATATTAAAAATGTAAAGAGACAGTGATAAAAAATCAATTTGTAGTATAAATTAAGTAAAATTACTTGAGGGTTAAAAGTCAAAACAGATAAGGAAATTGAAAAACTAAGCAACATTGATGAACGATATAGCGTGTGTGTGGTTGTGCATTCATAAACACATACTCAATTGTCAACTGAAAAAAATAGAGAACCTGAAGGTTGAGAATTATGTTTTATTCAGTGGACATATTGAGGACTTAAGTCCAAAAAATAATCTCACAGGTAACTGAGGGACAGTTCTGAAGAGGTACGAGAGGAGCCAGAAAATACAGAAGTTTTTGCAAAAAAACCCAAAAAACAAAAAACCAGATAGTTGGAACATCCCAAAATTACTGTTAATTAAAGAAAATTAGATACCTTAAGTTAAGGAATTTAGTGCTCTTCTATGTATGGGAAGATGCAAGAGTCTGGGCTCACTGAAACTATTCCTTTGATGTGTATTTCATCTAGGGCCAGTATCCTGTTTTCTTCATCCTAAACCCTCAGGGTGCATCACTGTGGCAGCTGAAATGTCTGGTGGCTTAATGGCTGCAACATACTTTACTTACTGATATAGAAGGCAACTTTCTTTGCCCACTGTATATATATTACCCACTTTTCTTATGTCCATTTAAAAAGAATATAATGTATTTCCTTGAAAAGAATACTTTATATTTAAAAAGTAGAGATTGTATAGGTCTTATTCTTTGATAATAATTGAATTAAAACAAATAAATTTCTAAATTCCTAAAATTGTTAACATTCTTCAACATTCATGAAACAAAGAGGAAATTTAAAAATACATAGGGACAGATACAGCAAAAGTTATATTCAGAAGAAATATATAGTTTAAAACATAAAAGAAGAAAAATACAAGAAAATTAGCAGTCATTTTAAAGTTAATAAAAGAACAAAAAGATAAATGAAATCTAGAAGAGAGAAAGGATAATGGTAAAACCTAAAATTAATGGAAAGGAAATAAAAATAGTAGAAATGATATACTATAAAACTCTTTTGAAAATATATAAAATAGAAAAAACTGCTGTGAGCATGATTAAGAAAAATGAAAGGTCAAACCCATATAAGATTAAAAATGAGAAAGGAAACCATAGATGTAAAAAAAAGTAAGATGACAATAAGAAAACATCACATGTGACATTAGATAGCAAATTTGATAATGTAGGAGAAAATTATTTACTAAAATTAACCTATGTAAAAATGAAAACCTTTAGTCAATATACCAAAAATTAAGAGAAATGCGATCTCTAGACTTTCCCTTTAAAAAGCCCCAGTAATCAATGAATTCACAGACATATAACAGATAATTTCATTATGTTTAAATTATGCCTGACTAGAAATAATAGAAGATCCTTACTTATTCATTAGCCAGCATAATTCTAATGCCAGAACCTGTTTTTCTTTTAAGTGAATAGCTACTTAAAAAAAAAAAAACAAATATCCCAATAAAATTTATTTTCATATTAGAAAGTAGATCTAGTAATATATCAAAAGAAATATATGTAAGGTTATTCAGAAATATTAGGATGGTTCATTATCATACAATAAATCAAGTAGGTGGATTAAATAAGAAAAAGCTTATGATTAATTCATATATCCTGAATATCATCTTATAAAATTTATTTGGCATCCCCCCATCTCCCAAAAAAGCTTTAATTAAATAGTTCACAAGAAAGTTATCTTAATACAGTGTAGATTATTTGTACCCAAACCTAGATTACTAACCTAGAGCTTGTCAAGGATACATTTAGAATTTCATTGCATTTTTTTCCTTGGTAGTTTCAGTTTATTCTACAGTTTAGTAAAACACTAGGGATAGGAGACTATAAATATGTCTTTATCTCATCTTTTAAAGATTACATTTTCTTGCTGTTACTGAACTCAGGTTTGGCTACTTGCTGCTCAAAAGCCAATAATCAAGAGGTAAGTGTTGGTAGAAAGGAAAGTTGCTTTAATCAGAAGAGCCAGCACTCTGGGATGAAGCTGGACTCATGTCCTGAGACAAACTCCAAAGATTTTCCTCAGCCATGACAGTTTTTAAAGGGAAAAATGGGGAAGTAATCTCAATTAATCACTGAGACAGATTCTCCATCATTTTCCATTGCATGCAGGCTGTCTGACTCTTTATGATCTTTCTCTAGATGTTTTCTTACCCTTTGGTCTGCTGCATAATTGCTAAGGAGATTGGATGGGTGTAAAGAGCTAGTCATTCTTTAATTACATGATTCTTCATTCCTACTTCTTTTAATCTAAGAAAAGAACCAACAAGATAGGCAAAGTATTTAGTCAGGAGTTAACGTTAATGTTTTATAGGTTAATAAGCTTTTTCTTATTTAATCACCTACTTGATTTATTGTATGATAATGAACCATCCTTATATTTCCTGAATAACATTACATATTTTTATTTTGATATATTATTAGATTTACTTTATAGTATGAACCTATCTTGTGATCTCATTTTTTATAATCAAGGTTTGCTGCTGCTGCTGCTAAGTCACTTCAGGCATGTCTGACTCTGTGCGACCCCATAGACGGCAGCCCACCAGGCTGCCCCGTCCCTGGGATTCTCCAGGCAAGAACACTGGAGTGGGTTGCCATTTCCTTCTCCAATGCATGAAAATGAAAAGTGAAAGTGGAGTTGCTAAGTCGTCTCTGACTCTTAGTGACCCCATGGACTGCAACCTACCAGGCTCCTCCACCCATGGGATTTTCCAGGCAAGAGTACTGGAGTGGGGTGCCATTGCCTTCTCCGATTAAGGTTTGAGGGGAACAGAAATAGACAAACAGAAAAGGGGAAAAACAGCTACTTACTTCACCACAGTTCTGGAAACTGCTGCACTTTTATGTGGTTGAGATTTCTTCCTTTCTGAGTTTTGGGGTCTGAAAATCACTGAAGTGCAGTTATTTGCAGTGTTTTCCTTGGGGAGTAGGATTCTTGGAGCACCCATTTTCCCCACTAGCCATTTTCAGTAGTTGTTCGACCAATTTCTGTTCTACTTTCAGAGACCAACTGATCCAAAGGTAATTTTCAATAACTCAGTTCTGCAATTGTGCTTTCATAGACCAACACAGTGGTGCCCAGTTTAATACATAAATTAGAGGATCTGCTGATCAAGAATATTGTGCTGTGCTTAACTACAGAAATGGGGAAGATAGAAGTAACATTCCAGGAGGAATCTGTTTACGTCTCTGGGCACAAAATTTTGCCCATAGTAGTCAGATAAAATCCTTCCAGGTCATTTGTCTTTGGCAAGATCTCCTGAGGATTTTTAGAAATGACAGACACTAGCTGTAGAATGTGAATCACGTAGTGTTTATTATGTGGTTAATAAGCATAATTAAAAACAAGTTGCACATGACTTGTAGCATACCTCGTATGAAATACAAATTACTCCTCTGTAAGTGGGCACTGAGGACTTGGAGTCAAGTGTGGCTTTGAGGATGGTCATCTTTGACTTTGAACCCCCTGCTTCTGTTGCCCAGTTCTGCCGTCCTTTTGTGGGCACCTAGGTGTTCTTGCCACACACCGGTCTGTTACAGGAGGTCATTTTTATGACATGTCCCTAATCAGACTTTGGAGTTTTCTCAGCCTCAAGAATCTGTAACTATCCTAACAGCATTTTAAATATGGAGACCTTACTAATAATATTTCTAAAGAGATTCTCCCCATCACCTAATATGCTCTGTAAGCGCCACTTGCTAATCATTGTTTACTCCAGTAGATTCTCTTTGTTGCTGGCCAGCTCCTCTGTTTCCTGCTTGCTTCTTTCTTCTCTGTGTTCCAACACTGAAGTGTTGGGACATTATCTGATTGTGTTCAGAAACTTACTCACTTTTGAGTTAGGAAGTAATTTGGCTACCAGTGATTTAAAAAAAAAATTATTTATTTATTCAGTTCAGTTCAGTTCAGTCGCTCAGTCATGTCCGATCTTTGCGACCCCATGAATCGCAGCATGCCAGGCCTCCCTGTCCATCACCAACTCCCAGAGTTCACTCAAACTCACGTCCATCGAGTCAGTGATGTCATCCAGCCATCTCATCCTCTGTCGTCCCCTTCTCCTGCCCCAATCCCTCCCAGCATCAGAGTCTTTTCCAATGAGTCAACTCTTCGCATGAGGTGGCCAAAGTACTGGAGTTTCAGCTTTAGCATCATTCCTTCCAAAGAAATCCCAGGGCTGATCTCCTTTAGAGTGGACTAGTTGGATCTCCTTGCAGTCCAAGGGACTCTCAAGAGTCTTCTCCAACACCACAGTTCAAAGGCATCAATTCTTCGGTGCTCAGTTTCTTCACAGTCCAACTCTCACATCCATACATGACCACAGGAAAAACCATAGCCTTGACTAGATGGACCTTTGTTGACAAAGTAATGTCTCTGCTTTTGAATATGCTATCTAGGTTGGTCATAACTTTTCTTTCAAGAAGTAAGCATCTTTTAGTTTCATGGCTGTGGTCACCATCTGCAGTGATTTTGGAGCCCCCAAAAATAAAGTCTGACACTGTTTCCACTGTTTCCCCATCTATTTCCCATGAAGTGATGGGACCAGATGCCATGATCTTCGTTTTCTGAATGTTGAGCTTTAAGCCAACTTTTTCACTCTCCACTTTCACTTTCATCAAGAGGCTTTTTATTTCCTCTTCGCTTTCTGCCATAAGGGTGGTATCATCTGCATATCTGAGATTATTGATATTTCTTCCAGCAATTTTGATTCCAGCTTGTGCTTCTTCCAGCCCAGCGTTTCTCATGATGTACTCTGCATAGAAGTTAAATAAGCAGGGTGACAATATTCAGCCTTGATGTACTCCTTTTCCTATTTGGAACCAGTCTGTTTTTCCATGTCCAGTTCTAACTGTTGCTTCTTGACCTGCATATAGGTTTCTCAAGAGACAGGTCAGGTGTTTTGGTATTCCCATTTCTTGAAGAATTTTCCACAGTTTCTTGTGATCCATGCAGTCAAAGGCTTTGGCATAGTTATTTATTTTTTATTTTTAACCATCCTGGGTCTTTGTTTCTGTGTGAGCTTTTCTCAGGATATATCTTGTTGAACCCTTGTGTTCCTTCTGACTTCTTCTGATTACAAAGCTGTTTCTGGTGCTCTTACCTCTGATGGTGCCTAATGGTAAGGACACTGCATGCTTTTACTTTAATACAAGCATGAAAACTTAATCAAGATCGCTTCTTTCACCACTTGACCTGGAAGGCAGCACTGAGTGGACATCCCTATCAGGTGCTGTGTCCTGTAACCTCAGTGGTTTTGGAGGCCAAAAAGTAAGGGCAAAAGATGGAGAAATTTATTACGGCAGCTGGTGGATCACCTAAAGGCACCTCATCCTTTTCTAGAAAAGGCTGCTTTACCTGCCACAAGACATCACCCTGACAAGATATTCTTAAAAGGATTTAGAAGGATTCAATCTTAAAAGAATTCTTAAATGATTGGTGGTAGTGGTTGCTAAGTCATGTCCAACACTTGGACCCCATGGACTGTAGCCTGTCAGGCTCCTCTGTCCTTGGGATTCTCCAGGCAAGAATACTGGAGCGGGTTGCCGTTTCCTTCTTCAGGGGATCTTCCTAATCCAGGAATTGAACCCGGGTCTCCTGCATTGCAGGCAGATTCTTTACCGATTGAGCTACAAGGAAAGCAACCAACCATCAGATGTACCCAGATGACTTACTCTCTAATCACAGCAAAGAATTAAGCACAAATTCAAAACATAAACCAACAGTTAAACCACCATGAAAAGATTGTTTACAGTAGTAAGTTTAAAGGCTTCTATAGTTTAAGTCAATAATCTGGTGACTATCTGGAGAGTAGTCTGTAAAAGCTGAAGAAAAAGCAGATCTTTGAAGATATTCCAAGTATTATTAGAAAGATATTAGAAAAAATTTCTAATTATATTCCCAGATTTAATATGAAGATGAGTAGCATTAATAAAGTCTACGTAAAGCATGTGTCAATTCATACCCTAAGGCTCCTCTATGTGGTAGGAAAGATGGCTACCAGTGATTTTTCATTAAATAATTTATTTATTTATTATTTATTTTAAGCCATCCCAGGTCTTCTTTTCTCTAGTTGCAGAGAGTGGGGCCTACAGTTGCAGTGCGTGGGCTTCTCATG
Organism: Bos indicus; assembly: GCF_029378745.1. NCBI lineage: Eukaryota > Metazoa > Chordata > Mammalia > Artiodactyla > Bovidae > Bos > Bos indicus. The sequence continues at coordinate 11,890,318 of NC_091767.1, forward strand.
GTGGTGGCTTCTCTTGCTGTGGAGCGAGGGCTCCAGGGCACACAGGCTTCAGTGGTTACAGCACGTGGGCTCAGTAGTGGTGGTTTCTGGGCTCTAGAGCACAGGTTAGTAGTTGTGACACACAGGGTTAGTTGCTCCGCAGCATATGGGATCCTCCTCGACCAAGGATCAAACTCATGTTTCCTGCATCGACAGGCAGATTCTTTACCACTGAGCCACTGAAGCCACTACTAGTGTTTCTGACCTTCCACATTTAGAGCACCTTGGTTGGAAGAGGGGTTCCTATTCCCTTTATTGATTTCTCATAGTTACAAGAGTGCAGTTTAATTTGGTCTCTTGACTTAGTGGAGGTCTGCATCCCTAATTCCACTAACTATTCTATCTTTGACACTTGAGTTAATACTTCAACTAATCCCAAAGCAATTATTACTTATAAAACACAAAGTAAGAGGATAGGGCACAACCTTTGAAAGAATGACATAGCCTGAGGACACAGCATAAACAGATTAGAACTAAATGAGTCTAAGATGTCAGACAAGTCAACTTCCACTAGATCCTGAGCCTCTCTATAGCTCACTGTAACGCATCAATAAGCTAAAAAACACACCTACAGGCACCATGACAGTTCCAAGGCTGACCATCAGAGACCAAAAAGTGAACAGTGGCCCAGTTCCTGGAAATCTCTGCCCCTTCCCCTAGATAGTTGGAATAATCCTTCCACTCATTCAGTCAGTTCAGTTCAGACACTCAGTCGTCTCCAAATCTTTGCAACCCATGGCCTGCAACATGCCAGGCTTCCCTGTCCATCACCAACTCCTGGAGCTTGCTCAGACTCATGTGTATTTCCACTCATTAGCCTATGACATTACCCAGCCCACCCACACCACATTTCGAGTCCATTCTTACCTTCTGAGATGGCCTACACTCTGTCTGAGGAGTGTGTTTCTCTCTGACTTTTTCCACTTTTACCTATCACTTTGTCTCTCGTTGAATTCTTTCTGAGATGAGACATCAAGAACCTAAGCTTAATTAAGTCCCAAGATGAGGTGTGTGATCCTAGCTGGAGGACTGTGGGTTCAAGTCACAATCAGGATTTTGCATGTTTGAGTCCTGGTATATGTGTGTGTATGTTAGTCGTTCAGTCATGTCTGACTCTTTGCAACCCCATGGACTGTAGCCCGCCAGGCTACTCTGCCATGAGAATTCTCCAGGCAAGAATACTGGAGTGGGTAACCCATTTTTTTCTTTAGGGGATCTTCCCAACCCAGGGATCGAAGCCAGGTTTCCCAAATTGCAAGCGGATTCTTTATCATCTGAGCCACCAGAGAAGCCCAATCTGAGGTGAATGGTTTTGAGTATGAATTTCATCTGTGAATAGAAATAAGGGTGGTTTTTAGGGAGTGTCTATGTTGTTTGGACTCCTTATCTTCTTTGCATTTTATATTTTGCTCATGTAGACACTGGCTTGTTTAGGTTTCAGCTCAGTAGTGAACACCTGTGAGTGGATTTAACTGAAGAGACTACACCAGGTATTTTAGAGATTTTTAAGAATTTCTGATATCACTCTGTGAGTGGCCCTTGTTGGTTTTGTATTCCTGTCACTTGACTCTGCAGCCTGAATTTTTGGGATACCAGCTCTTAATTTCCCAGAACTTAAAGAAACTATGTGGAGAGTGGTTATTTTAATGAATAAAATTTAGATGAAAAAAATTAGCACAGGGCTCTGCTTCTCTTGGAAATAGCCACAGGGGAAGACAAAGAAACCAACATCTACTGAGGGTGGTAGACAGAGTTCTAAATGTTCCTCAAATTTTTCCCAACTTCATACCTGGAACTGTGACTATGATGAGAAATCACAATTGTTATTCTGTTACCTCATAGAGCAAAAGGGATTTCAAAAAGATCATTATGGTTAGAAATCAGTTGAGTTAGAGTTGGGAATCAGTTGATTTAGAGTTGGTCAAAAGGGAGATTATCAGGGCAGTTCAGTTCAACGCTCAGTCGTGTCCAACTCTTTGTGACCCATGAATCACAGCATGCCAGACCTCCCTGTCCATCACCAACTCCCGGAGTTTACCCAAACTCATGTCCATCGAGTCAGTGATACCATCCAGCCATCTCATCCTCTGTCGTCCCCTTCTCCTCCTGCCCCCAATCCCTCCCAGCATCAGGGTCTTTGCCAATGAGTCAACTCTTTGCATGAGGTGGCCAAAGTATTGGAGTTTCAGCTTCAGCATCAGTCCTTCCAATGAACACCCAGGACTGATTTCCTTTAGGATGGACTGGCTGGATCTCCTTGCAGTCCAAGGGACTCTCAAGAGTCTTCTCCAACACCATAGTTTAAAAGCATCAATTCTTCGGCGCTCAGCCTTCTTCACAGTCCAACTCTCACATCCATACATGACCACTGGAAAAACCATAGCCTTGACTAGACAGACCTTTGTTGACAAAGTAATGTCTCTGCTTTTGAATATGCTATCTAGGTTGGTCATAACTTTCCTTCCAAGGAGTAAGCCTCTTTTAGTTTCATGGCTGCAATACTCATCTGCAGTGATTTTGGAGCCCAGAAAAATAAAGTCTGACACTGTTTCCACTGTTTCTCCATCTATTTCCCGCGAAGTGGTGGGACCAGATGCCATGATCTTCGTTTTCTGAATGTTGATCTTTAAGCCAACTTTTTCACTCTACTCTTCCACTTTCATCAAGAGGCTTTTTAGTTCCTCTTCACTTTCTGCCATAAGGGTGGTGTCATCTGCATATCTGAGGTTATTGGTATTTCTCCCAACAATCTTATTCCAGCTTGTGCTTCTTCCAGCCCAGCGTTTCTCATGATGTACTCTGCATTGAAGTTAAATAAGCAGGGTGACAATATACAGCCTTGACGTACTCATTTTCCTACTTGGAACCAGTCTGTTGTTCCATGTCCAGTTCTAACTGTTGCTTCCTGATCTGCATATAGGTTTCTCAAGAGGCAGGTAAGGTGGTCTGGTATTCCCATCTCTTTCAGAATTTCCCACAGTTTATTGTGATCCGCACAGTCAAAGGCTTTGGCATAGTCAATAAAGCAGAAATAGATGTTTTTCTGGAACTCTCTTCATCTTTACATAATCCAGTAGATGTTGGCAATTTGATCTCTGGTTCCTCTGCCTTTTCTAAAACCGGCTTGAACATCTGGAAGTTCACGGTTCATGTATTGCTGAAGCCTGGCTTGGATAATTTTGAGCAGTACTTTCCTAGCGTGTGAGATGAGTGCAATTGTGCAGTAATTTGAGCATTCTTTGGCATTGCCTTTCTTTGGGATTGGAATGAAAACTGACCTTTTCAAACAGTACTGTGACCACTGCTGAGTTTTTCAAATTTGCTGGCATATTGAGTGCAGCACTTTCACAGCATCATCTTTCAGGATTTGGAATAGCTCAACTGGAATTCCATCACCTCCACTAGCTTTGTTCCTAGTGATGCTTTCTAAGGCCCACTTGACTTCACATTCCAGGATGTCTGGCTCTAGGTGAGTGATCACACCTTTGTGATTATCTGGATCATGAAGATCTTTTTTGTACAGTTCTTCTGTGTATTCTTGCCACCTCTTCTTAATATCTTCTGCTTCTGTTAGGTCCATACCATTTCTGTCCTTTATTGAGCCCATCTTTGCACGAAATGTTCCCTTGGTATCTCTAATTTTCTCGAAGTGATCTCATCTTTACCATTCTGTTGTTTTCCTCTATTTCTTTGCATTGATCGCTGAGGAAGGCTTTCTTATCTCTCCTTGCTATTCTTTGGAACTCTGCATTCATATGCTTATATCTTTCCTTTTCTCCTTTGCTTTTCACTTCTCTTCTTTTCATAGCTATTTGTAAGCCTCCTCAGACAGCCATTTTGCTTTTTTGCATTTCTTTTCCATGGGGATGGTCAGGCCTCATCTAATCACTCAACCTGATAACACCACATTTTCTGCATTGATCCAGAAGAGAAAATGTGAAAGTGTTAGTCACCCAGTTGTGTCAGACTCTTTGCGACCCCTAGACTGTAGCCCATTAGGCTCCTCTGTCCATGGAATTCTCTAGGCAAGACTACTGGAGTGGATAGCCATTCAAGTCAGAGAATTAAGGTACTGGAGAGATGGCCTCATGCAAGGACTCCCATACCTTCTCCAACATTTATTGTTTGTAGACTTTTTAGTGGTGGTCATAAATTTGACTTCTTCTTGGTCTCAGTATTCCATTTCTGAATGATGAATTAGGAGCACTGCATTGCTTTATTTATGTAGAGTTACATTTTTGTTTTCTGCAACGACTTGTCTTTAGGTACCTCATATTTTGCTTTACCTATACAGAATAGTGACTTCCCTGGTGGCTATATGGTAAAGAATCCACCTGCAATGTGGGAGATCTGGGCTTGATCTCTGGGTCAGGAAAAGCCCCTGAAGAGGGGAATGACTACCCACTCCAGTATTTTTGCCTGGAGACATGGACAGAGGAACCTTGCTGGCTGCAATCCATGGGATCTCAAAGAGTCAGAGGCAACTGGGCAACTGACACTTTCACTTTTCACTTCATACAGAATAGTACTAATCCCAGCTGACAGCCTATTTGTAGTTACATGTTCCAGCCAGGTCCCTTCCCACCCCTCCTTACCCCTCCTTACAATCACCGGCAAAAGGGAAATAAGTTCCAACTTCTTATACCACATGAAATTCACGTACTTTTAAAATTGTAATTTTTCAGAGGAAAGCCTAGCCTAGTTCACTTGAGAGTAATCAGATTCAACTGTTAAATCTTTGATCACCAGGGCATAGGCATAATTAATTGATAACAATCCTTGAAAGCATTAAATATAACCCAAAGATATCATCTCAGTCTAATTAAAATGCAGCAGTTATCTTTTCATATAGTAATGTTTTGTTTCTAGTATTTGATTTCATTTACAAATAAAATATAACACTTGCTCTATGAGTCCTACTTTGGTCTCATATATGTTAAGTGAATTTCTATGATTTTCTTTTAAGAATATAAAAATGAAACAGCTTTAAAGAATTAATCATTTTGTATAAATAATTTGAGACAACTCTCAGATGTATCATATGAATGCTTAATTCAATTTTCATGGTCCACATGGCCAAATTAATCTTTCTTTGTAAATTGAATATTTTCTGTGTTGAATTATTTTTTTTTCCACACCAGAGAGCTCTAGTTGATACTCTAGAAAGAAGCATTCAATTGAATTCCACAATGAAGAACATTTCCCACTACATTAGATGGAGGACTTAAAATTCTGCATTTATAAAGAGTGAATCAAGTAGTATGTGCTTATTAAAAATATGAAATACAAATAATTAAGGAGAAAATATTACTCTGAGTCCTGACTCAAAGAAGGTATACTAAATATACTAACATATTTTTAATTTCTTAGATATGAATTATTTATAGAATTATAATCATAGTACAGACAGACTCTGACTTATGATGGCTCAACTTAGAGTTTTTGACTTTAGGATGCTGCAAAAGTGATATGCATTCAGTAGGAAATGTACTTCAAATTTTGATCTTTTCCTGGACTAGCAACAAGTGGTGTAATCCTGTCTTGTGATGCTAGGCAGGGGCAGAGAGCCTCACTTCCCAGTCAGCCATGCAATCACTACGATAAACAACCAATACAAGTACATTCATTCTTTCCCCATATAGCCATTCTGGTTTTCACTGTGAGTACAGTATTCAATAGATTACTTAAGATATTCAGCACTTTGTTATAAAATAGACATTGTGTGAGATGGTTCTGCCCATCTGTAGGCTAATGTAACTGTAATGGGCACATTTGAGGTAGGCTAGGCTAAGCTATTAATGTTCAGTAGGTGAGGTGTATTAAATGCATTTTGACTTATATTTTCAATTTACAGTGAGTTTATTGGAATATAACCCCAATGTGAGCTGAGGAAGGTCTGTATCTGCAAAACTAATTATGATTTTCATCTGAAATTTAAACATAAGTACTTACTCATGTACCTAAGACTCTAAGAGCATCAGTTTATGATTGAATAATTTGCCAGGTGAGGTTATACCTGACTTCATTAACCATTTTGTTATTTTTAGATTGTTAGATGTGTCTAGTTTTCTTCTACCATGATATTTTGATGAGTATTTATTTTGTATAAATCTCTTCCTGAGATAATGCCACTTTTTATCCACTGATGGATACTATTCAGCTTAATTTCCACTTATACATATAAGCAAAATTCATTATATATTTCTTCTTCTAGGAGTTTGACTCATGTAATCCCTTAATTTTCACTTGCTTTGTATCTAGCTTTCTCCATTCTCTGATATAGATCCTTTAGCATCCAGGGATTAAATCCTGGCATTCCTCTCTCAGTCCATCTCTATCACAATATTTTCTGCTCTGCAGTATAACTGGTGATTAACTTTAATTACAATCATGACCACCTTATACAGCAGAGGCCAAAAGGCTGGTTACAAATCATGTTTCATAATATTCTTCAGTAACATCAAGCTTCAATGCAGCTACCAGGCTCAGATAACTAATTTGCATATCATTACACAGAATTCAAATGAACTTATTTTATCCACTCCCCCCACTAGTCATCTTATTGCAGTTCAGAAAATCTGTTAACTTTGTACCAGGAGTCTGCAGGTGAAAGTAAGAGGGCAGGATTCTGTTACTAACATGGTTATAGTTTTGAGAGAAAATGTCCCCAAGTGTTTCTGTATTCTTCCTGATTTAATTGATTATATCACTCATAAGCCATCAATAAATCATTGGAAAGTTTATAAAAGATTTAATTATTTAAGCAAAGACACTTATAATTTACTGAATGTATGCTGTAAATCTGGTATTATGCTGAGGTTAGCTCATTATTCCATTTAAATCTACAAAAACCCTATAAGTCTATTTAATTACTTTTTTAATGGCTATTAATTTTTAGTCTTTTTTTTTTTTTTTAATTTGGGATGCTCTAGGTCTTCATTGTGGTTCACGGGACTTTCTTTAGTTGTGGAGCATGGGCTTAGTTGCCCTGCAGCATGTAGTATCTTAGTTCCTCAGATCAGATCAGATCAGATCAGTCGCTCAGTCGTGTCTGACTCTGTGCAACCCCATGAATCACAGCACACTAGGCCTCCCTGTCCATCACCAACTCCTGGAGTTCACTGAGACTCACGTCCATCGAGTCAGTGACGCCATCCAGCCATCTCATCCTCTGTCATCCCCTTCTCCTCCTGCCCCCAATCCCTCCCAGCATCAGAGTCTTTGACAATGAGTCAACTCTTTGCATGAGGTGGCCAAAGTACTGGAGTTTCAGCTTCAGCATCATTCCTTCCAAAGAAATCCCAGGGCTGATCTCCTTCAGAATGGACTGGTTGGATCTCCTTGCAGTCCAAGGGACTCTCAAGAGTCTTCTCCAACACCACATTTCAAAAGCATCAATTCTTCGGCGCTCAGCCTTCTTCACAGTCCAACTCTCACATCCATACATGACCACAGAAAAAAACCATAGCCTTGACTAGACGGACCTTTGTTGGCAAAGTAATGTCTCTGCTCTTGAATATGCTATCTAGGTTGGTCATAACTTTCCTTCCCAGGAGTAAGCGTCTTTTAATTTCATGGCTGCAGTCACCATCTGCAGTGATTTTGGAGCCCAGAAAAATAAAGTCTGACACTGTTTCCACTGTTTCCCCATCTATTTCCCATGAAGTGGTGGGACTGGATGCCATGATCTTCGTTTTCTGAATGTTGAGCTTTAAGCCAACTTTTTCACTCTCCACTTTCACTTTCATCAAGAGGCTTTTGAGTTCCTCTTCACTTTCTGCCATAAGGGTGGTGTCATCTGCATATCTGAGGTTATTGATATTTCTCCCAACAATCTTATTCCAGCTTGTGCAATCTTGATTCCAGTTTGTGTTTCTTCCAGTCCAGCGTTTCTCATGATGTACTCTGCATATAAGTTAAATAAACAGGGTGACAATATACAGCCTCGACGAACTCCTTTTCCTATTTGGAACCAGTCTGTTGTTCCATGTCCAGTTCTAATTGTTGCTTCCTGATCTGCATACAAATTTCTCAAGAGGCAGATCAGGTGTTCTGGTATTCCCATCTCTTTCAGAATTTTCCACAGTTTATTGTGATCCACACAGTCAAAGGCTTTAGGGATCAAACCCACTGGACCACCAGAGAAGTTCCTGAGTCCATTTTAAATATGTGGGAATTGAGTGTTAGAGAAAGATAGCAGCTAACTAGGGTCACGTTGTTGACTTCAATCTCAGGTTTACCTCACTCCTGAACCAAGGCTCTAAATCGGCAGTTTCCTATAGAAATCTCCTTGGGGGTGCTGTGCACTCATAGTTGTTACCTTTTTGTGTGTGTTTTATGAAGGTAATAGTCTTATGCATGTAGTCATTGGTTTTTAAAACCATCTGTATGGAGGGTCCACTCTGTGACCTGTACTGAGCATCGCTTGTAATTTTCCTCAGTATTGACATTCCTGCTGTGTTGTTACATGAGGAAGCAGTTAAAATTACCTGATAAAGGAACTCAAATTTTCTCTTTTGGACATGATATCTGAGCCTGCTGAACAGGGTTAAAGGCTGTTTTTAACTGGGGGAGAAGTTGAACAGATATATGAGTTTAGGGTAAGACTTACTGAAAGTCTAGAGTATGCTGAAGTTTGAGCCCGGCCAGCAGAAATAATTCTTCCCATAAGGAGCTTTCCTTTTTCTGGTAACTCAGGGGGAAAAAAATGGCCAAACATGAAAGTGGGAGTTTTTTGGCTGTGAACCAATAACTCACAGAAATGTGGATGCAGCAGCTGAAAGCCTTCTAGCAGAAGGGGATGTTCTCTGTCCTCTTGGGTCACATGCTACCTGCACTGAGAAAGGTGATAAATTTGGTAAAAGAAAGGTGAAACAAAGAGCTAGAACCGATCTTCCTGATCAGATTCACACTCCATATCTCTACCTGTGCCTCTCACAGGCAGGAGCATGTTCATATGCTTACTATTTCACAATAAGAAAAAGAAAAAAGAAAAGGTATTAAATGACCTCCCTCCTTTTTTTAACTTTTGGAAAATTCAATCATCCAAAAAGACAAACTCTTTTTTAAAAAATTATTTATTTTTAATTGAAGGATAATTGCTTTATAATATTGGTTTCATTTCTGACATACATCAACATGAATCAGCCATAGGTATACATATGTCCTTTCCCTCTTGAACCTCCCTCCCACATCCCACACTTTCTCACCCCTCTAGGTTGTTACACAGCTCCAGTTTGAATTCCCTGAGTCATACCAGGGAAATTGCCAAATTTCCTATGGCAATCTATTTTACATATGGTAGTGTATATGCTTCCATGCTACTCTCTATCAAGGTTTTAGCCATATGATTATCTAAGAACTCTAACAAGATAAGAAATTAAAAGGTCAAAGAAAATCATAAAGTTAGAAAAAATGATGAGGTTCAGAGCAGGGATGAAGCAGCAGAGAGAGGAGAAAGTACACGTGCAAATTCTAAAATTGTATGACCCTGTCTACTACTTCATGGATATGGAGGGTGCATACCTATAAACATTTAAATGAAAACTTAATGGACAGATTCAGATATTTGGAACTTTACAAAAGTTTGATACCAGTATTATTTGGTCATCATTTCAAAAATAGCTTCATTTATATTGAAGAGATTATGTTTGACCATTATATTTGACCAGTGTAGAAAAATTAAGATCAAGGACAGATTTTTAAAAGACAAGGAAGAAATTTCTCTACACCCTAGCCAACACTTATCCAAAAAACAAAAATCTTTTTTTTTTCTACTTGATGAGTGATAATTAAATTTGTGTCACCTGCTAATGAGTTTGACTCCTTTCATTTCTTTATAGTCCTTTTGTATTTCTCACATGTGAAGTGCCAATTTTATTGATCAAGATGATTATGTGGACTGACTCAACAGATTTGACTTTATAGATTTCGTCATTTTGAGCCGTTGGCTCATACCTGCTGCCTATTGGTGCCTTGTATATGGTGCTCAGTGCAGAAGAATCATGGTGGATTGATGCTTGGTGGATAAGAAAGTTTCTGACCTCATGGAGCTTGTCCTACTAGAGGAAATAAATACATTTAATGATAATAAATTGAGATAAGCACTAAGAGTGGGACATGACTGAGCGACTTCACTTTCACTTTTCACTTTCATGCATTGGAGAAGGAAATGGCAACCCACTCCAGTGTTCTTGTCTGGAGAATCCCAGGGACGGGGGAGCCTCATGGGCTGATGTCTACGGGGTCTCACAGAGTCGAACACGACTGAAGCGACTTAGCAGCAGCAGCAGCTATCACAAAGCTCTTATAAAACAAGTAATCTAGTTATAGTACTAAGTTAGGGTGTGAGCAACGTGGCTTGGAGTAGTAAGAAATAATTTCAGAGACAAAGAAAAACATGCAAAGCCTTCATAGACAAAAAAGTAATATATATCATGCAAACAAATTTTATAGAGAAATTACTCTCCTCTTAAAATCTCACCCTTGCTACTTACTTCCAAGTCACTTGTTAGGCTAAGGACAAATAAATGCTATTTTATCCCTTTGCAAGTCCTTCATGGGTATTTTAACACCTTATTTGGAGGTAGGTGACACCTACTGTTACTATTCAATTACACACCTATTAAAAAGTAACAAGCTTGCTCTGTAACTTTATAGTAGAAGTGAATATAAGATGTCCTGTCACTCTTTTGATTTGTAGGTTGGCCCCAGTGAGTTGGTCTCACCACCTTTCATTAAAGGAAATTCATTATTATAGACACAAATTGAATTTCTTTTGGAATCAGGACTTGAATATATCTAATAAGATAATTATTGAATTAAATATTTGGGCTTCCATGCTAGTGATGATATAACAGCAGAATTTATGGAATGATTGATGCTACTGCCGGGAATATGCATATGTGAACTAAGAGCACCTGTATGTTTTAGGGTGTACATGCTGATGTTTCTTGTCAATTCTATTTCTATTTCATGCAGGAGCACAGGTTATCAAATGTCCCAGGAGCTATGTTAGAGATGAATGAAGTGTGCAATCAATGCCATATGTAGAAAGAGCATTTCATTAAACCAGATGAATTGCTGATATTCAACCCTTTCTTGACCCTATAGCATAGCAATTTTGTATGGTTTAAACTACTAATAATAAGTAGAGAGATTCTATATACAGTTTGTAACAGAGAATTTTAAATACATTTTCCACTCTGAGAGGCAGCAGAAAGTTGCCTTTCCAAACAAGGTGGGGTATACTGAAATATTTTTTTCATCTGGGAAGCACAATAACTTGATCATTACCCTATCTTGAGGATACATTGAAATTTCTCCTAAGATTAAAGCAATGAGGAACCTCAACTTCTTATAATGGCAAGAAATTAGGTCTCTTTAAGCTGGATACTCAGAGAAGGCAATGGTAACCCACTCCAGTACTCTTGCCTGGGAAATCCTATGGATGGAGGAGTCTGGTGGGCTACAGTCCATGGGGTCATGAAGAGGCGGACACGACTGAGCAACTTCACTTTCACTTTCATGCACTGGAGAGGGAAATGGCAACCCACTCCAATGTTCTTGCCTGGAGAATCCCAGAGATGGGAGCATGGTGGGCTGCCATCTATGGGGTCACACAGAGTCTGATATGACTGACGTGACTTAGCAGCAGCAAGCCAGATACTACATTGATACATAAATGTATATGAATTCCTTGGTAGTATTTGCATACTTGATTATAGTTATAAAACAAGTACATTTTCTTTGAGCAAAAACAGACTGTATTTAAGACATGACAGTTCAGTTCAGTTGCTCAGTCAGGTCCGACTCTGGGACCCCATGGACTGCAGCACACCAGGTTTCCCTGTCCATCACCAACTCCTGGAGCTTGTTCAAACTCATGTCCATTGAGTTGGTGATGCCATCCAGCCTTCTCATCCTCTTTTATCCTCTTCTTCTCCTGCCTTCAATCTTTCCCAGCATCAGGGTCTTTTCCAATGAATCAGTTCTTCACATCAGGTGGCCAAAGTATTGGAGCTTCAGCTTCAGCATCAGTTCTTCCAATGAATATTTGGACTGATATCCTTTAGGATTGACTGGTTTGATCTCCTTGCAGTCCAAGAGACTCTCAAGAGCCTTCTCCAATACCACATTTCAAAAGCATCAGTTCTTCAGCGCTCAGCTTTCTTTATGGTCCAGCTCTCACATCCATGCATGATTACTAGAAAAACCATAGCTTTGACTAGACAGACCTTTGTTGGTAAAGTAGTGTCTCTGCTTTTTAAAATGCTGTCTAGGTTTGTCAGAGAGTAAGTGTCTTTTAATTTCATGGCTGCAATCACCATCTGGAGTGATTCTGGAGCTCAAGAAAATAAAGTCTGTCATTGTTTCCATTGTTTCCCCATCTATTTGCCATTAAGTGATGGGACTGGATGCCATGATCTTAGTTTTTTAAATGTTGAATTTAAGACATGAAAGAGGCAGATAAAATACTAGTGCTTTTCCATTTTGATCTTAGTAACCATTTACTTTTCAAATTTTTTCTTATGAAGTTTCAAACTGAATAAAACAAATTTCATTCAATTCACCAACTTGGGATATAAATATGATGATACCTCTTATAATCTACAATTGTTTTTAAACTAATTGCTATTTTTACTATTGTTAAGTAATGATATTGCTATTTTACATTATTTGCCAATTCCCTTCTGCCCTAATTGTCAGAACATTCAGCATCTCCTTCTTAAGACTGTAAGAACCTCCATCTCCTTATTTACATCAAGAATCTTCTGGGGCTACCTTATTTAAAGGGGTCGGTCCTGCTTGTACTAACAGGAGGTGAACTGGGAAGTCTGGTTAGGTACCTACGCGATGGTTTTCATCACACCTACCAGCATTGCTACTAAACACTGTTGAAGGACAGGACAGAACATATATGTCCCTTGATGCCATGAAGTTCAGATCCATATCAATACCCCATTAGAACCACAGATATGAGCTTCACAGTCCTAGCTCTTTTAGTTCATTTACATACTATCAGTCATTGTCCCTAAGATGTGACACCATGCCTCAACAGTTTCATCCCTAGACCCTTCATTCTTAGCCATTCAAACACAAGGCTATTGTGCAGAACATACATTTTTTTAGGGACCATCACTCTCTCTTTATTCATCAGGAGTTCTTCCTTCTGACCTCATAGGCTCAGAATCATGACAGTCCTTCTTAAAATACTTCTTTGGATGTCTCAATACTCAGTTTTGTTTTGTTTTCTGTCTCAGTGGCTCCTTCAAAGTATCCTTTCCTGACTCCTCCTCTTCTGAGCTCTCTGACCTCTACATACCTCTCATTTTCTTTAAATATGGTCTCTCACTTGGTGAGTTGTTCTAACTTGAAGACTCTGCTGCTAAGTCACTTCAGTCATGTCCAACTCTGTGCGACCCCATAGATGGCAGTCCACCAGGCTCCCCTGTCCCTGGGATTCTCCAGGCAAGAACACTGGAGTGGGTTGCCACTCTAAATATTGTCTATATACTGGTGGCCTTCAAGTTTATTTCCCCAGACTTGCCATCTCCTCTGAGTTTCATACTCCTGCTTGACATCTCTGGGTGGCTGTTTCCAGATGTGTATGTATGTGTGTGTTCTTGCTGCAAACAACAGAGCCTACTCTACCTGATTAAGTAGAGGATATCAGGTAGCTCACAGACTTTCTGGGAACAGTAGAAAGTCGGGTCTGGGGCATTTTATCCTGCAATAATACCAGAATTGCACTGCCCTGGGGCTGCTCCAAAGACTGCACTATAATTGAGTGCAGGCTTGTAAGCTCATTCTGCTGAGGCTGGACACTGGACTCCAGAATAGCTAATATTGCTCCTTCACAAAGAGAGATACAGACAAATGGATTCCACTTGTCCTTTGCTTCCTCAAGTAGCTGAATTCCTCATCAAAATCTTGATGAGTACATGTGGTGGCCAGATTCAAGGTCAAATGCCTGACCTGGGAAGATTTCCTGGAGGAGAGCATGGCAATCCACTCAAGTATTCTTGCCTAGAGGATCCCATGAACTGAAGAGCCTGGTGGGCTACAGTCCATAGGATTGCAAAGAGTTGGATACAACTGAAGCAACTTAGTCAACACATGCCTGACCTTAGCTACAAAGGAGCCTGGGAAAGGGAGTTTTCTGGTTTCAACTTTTGAAGATGTGACTCTAAGAAGATAAGAACACAGAAACATGAGAAAAGATTCTAGACTGGCTGTCTTGGGACTTCCCTGTGGATAAGAATCCACCTGCCAAGAGAGGGGACACAGGTTCAGTCCCTGGCCTGGGAAGATTCCACATGCCAAGGAGCAACTAAGCCCATGTGCCACCACTTCTGAGCCCAGGAGCTCTAGAGCTTGCATGCCACAGCTCCTGAGCCTGAAGCTCTAGGGCCCACAAACCACAATTACTGAAGCCCACGTGCCTAGAGCCTGTGCTTTGCAGCAAGAGGAGCCACTGCAATGAGAAGCCCACGCACCGCAGTGAAGAGTAGCCCCCATTCACCACAACTAGAGAAAGTCTGCACACGGCAACGAAGACCCAGTGTAACCAAAACAAGACTGGGCAGCTGAATAGGATGACAGTCATCCACTAAGATGAATAATACCGAACCCGGTCAAAACAGTGCCATTGACTTTCTCTTGAAAATTTTCCCACAACCTTCTCACCACCTTGCTCTTCTGCTCATTCTCCTATTTATTCAATCAGTAAATCCTCTTAGTTCTTGAAACACAATATCCCAAAACTGACCATGTCTCCTATAGCTGCTACTAAAATCATAGTTCAAAGCTCCACTATCTCTTGCCTGAACTGTGGCAGGAGCCTCCCAGCACTTCCCACTACCTCACTCTTGTCCGTTTGACGACGGACCAACTGTCAGAAAGTGAAAGTGAAGTGAAGTCGCTCAGTCATGTCCAACTCTTTGCAACCCCATGGACTGTAGCCTACCGGGCTCCTCCGTCCATGGAATTTTCCAGGCAAGAGTACTGGAGTGGGTTGCCATTTCCTTCTCCAGGGGATCTTCCTGACCCAGAGATTGAATCCAGGTCTCCCGTATTGCGGGCACACACTTCACCATCTGAGCCACCAGGGCAGCTAACTGTCAGAAAGGGTTACATTAAATCTCACAAGGGAAATGATCCCAATCTCTACCTCATTTTAATTTTTCTTTTTGTCTCTAGGTACACCTCTAAATGTTTTGCCTGCCTAGGAAAAGAACGAGAAGGTAGAGATGCCTGTAAAGGGTCCCACATACTCTTCTCTGGGAGTTTCAAATTCACCTTTACTAGTCAGGGACGCTTCCTCAAAAATTCTGTCCCAGGTTGAAAGACTATGTTGACTCATGTCAAAAAGTGCTGACTACATTTCTTATGAAAACTTTCTGCCTCTTTAGTTTATATTAGAAAACCTGTTTAATGGTAATCATTTACAAAGACACCTCAATCATTCATAGTATCACAGAGTTACAGATGCTTCTATCAGTGATAAATAGCATTAATTAAAATACTTTTCTCTTTCAACATATAAAGATTTATATTCAAGTAAAATAAGAATAAATAGCATTATTTAAAATACTTTTCTGATATTTGGGCTTCCCTGGTGACTCACACTGTAAAGAATCCACTTGCAATTCAGGAGACCAGGGTTCGATCCCTGAGTTGGGAAGTTCCTCAGGAGAAGGGAATGGCGACTCATGCTAGAATTCTTGCCTAGAGAATTCCATGTACAGAGAAGCCTGGTGGGCTACAGTCCATGGGGTCACAAAGAGTCAAAAATGACTGAGTGACTAACACTTTCAAAATAAGAATACTCAATTCCCAGAGACCATTGCAGTGAAGGTATTTCTGGAATCTTTAATGCCTCGCTCTCTTGTTCTACTCACCAATCTTTTAGACTTGTTTTTGTTTCCACTGTACTTGTAGAAGTTTATCCTCAAAGAAGTTTTCATCTCAAAGGACCTTCTTTGGGTTTTTTCTGACTGTTTTCAGACTTTTTTCTGACTGACCACTCACTCTGTGGTTTACTTCTGTGAATCCTGTGGGGGTCAGAATGACTGCTGTGTTAAAAGTTATTGCATTCAAATATACCTGTGGTGAACAGTTCTCAGAGAAATGGAGGGCGCCCTGTTACAGATCATTAAGGTCACTAGGGCAGCCTTCCTACCTTCTTCAAATGTTCCCTCCCTGAATACGGGTGGATACAGATGATTACAGTATATGGTACTCATTCTTGCTTTCTATTCTGATGTTTGCTTTCTGTAGATAACACTTTAAAAGATGTTGCATTAGTTATACTAATATATCTTAAATAGCAAACACCTTTCTTTTTTGGTATCTGCAAAATGCTCTAACAGTCTTCTTGTTTTTATTTTTAGTTGGAAGAGAACTGCTTTATAATGTTGAGTTGGTTTCTGCTGTGCAGAACGTGATCAGCTATCTGTATATGTATATTCCCTCCTTCACGAGCCTCACTCCCATCCTACCCCTCTAGGTTATCACAGAGCTCTGACCTGAGCTCTCTGTGCTATACAGCATCTTCCTACTAGCTATCTGTTTTACACATGACAGCATGTATATGTCAATGCTACTCTCTCAATTCATCCCACCCTTCCTTCCCCCGCTGTGTCTGTAAGTCTGTTCTCTACATCTATGTCTCTATTTCTCTAGCAGTCTTCTTAACTAAAGAATTCAAAAGGTCTCACTCTCTAGGAGTTTAAGTAAAGTTCAAGTAAAGTAAAATTCGTAATCTAGTACTTAAAATACAATGGTTTATCTCTTTGGATTTTCACAGTATAATCCATTGAGACAGAATCTCTCACTTGTTGTAAAATTCATATTTGCTCAAAATAAAGTAGCTCCCAGGAGTTGTTACAAAGACTTAGATAGTTTGTATGCGTGTGCATCTTTTGAAGAGAGGCCAGCTAGGCTTGAAAGGACAGGGTTCAACCAAGTTGAATTCAAATGATGTTACAAGACACATCTTATTTTGCTCTTTAGCATGAAGAAAAATTTACAAATTAGGTATGAGGCAGCCAAATAAATCTACACTGATTATAATCACCATACTCTATTTATGCTACAACCGAAGACTTAAAGTTTAGTTTTACAGTTCTGGACTGTTGGGATCTTTCTAGAAAAGCCCATGGGCATATCAATGCTTATTTGATACAAGTCATTCCAGGTCTGTTAGTCATGTAAAAGCAAAGTTATTTTTCATTTGCATAGCTGCCTATGTAGGCTGCTCCAGTGCTTTACTTTCTGGGTGACTGCATTTGCAAATGTGTTAGAGTCTTCAGTTAATGTATGCTATCCTATGCATGGATGGGAGAAAAAGCCCAGGCTATTTTTAAACCTAATAGGCTTGGAGAACCTGGAATATAATTTGAGGCTCAACCCTTTAGGGATGGGAGTTCTGCTACTTGCCTGTCACAACAAATTTTCCATGGCAGAAATCTTCCATAGGAATAGCTGCAGACCACATGTTGACCTGTGGGAAAGTCGAAATCTATGTATAGAAATGATTTTTGAAGTAGCAGTATGAGGGTTAAGCATGAGGCTTGCAATGGGACAGCCCAGTTTCCAATCTGGGAATCATCACTTATCATTTTTTTAACTTTGCTGTGTCTCAGTGTTCTCATAGGTAAAATGGGAATACTAGTGCCAGTCTCATAATCTCATAATTAAAAATGAAAGAAGAAAAACATAGATAAGTGCTGTGCTTAGTAGATATTCCTGCCGCAAAGGGTTGTTGTCATGATTAAACTACCAGGGTTCTGTTGAAGGCTATGTGTATGTATGCTCAGTCATGTCTGACTCTTTGCAACCTCATGGACTCCAGCCTTCCAGGCTCCTTTGTCCATGAAATTTTCCAGGCAAGAATACTGGAGCAGGTTGCCACTTTCTATTCCAGGGGATCTTCCTGACCCAGGGATCAAACCTGAGTCTCTTGCATCTCCTGCAGTGGCAGGCAGATTCTTTACCACTAGTGCCACTCGGGAAGACCAGGGTTCTCTTGATGGCTATGTGTGTATGCATACAAAGTCCCTTCAGCTGTGTCTCACTCTTTGTGACATTATGGACTGTAGCGCCCTTCCCTCAGGCTCCTTTTCTGGGCAAGAATACTGGAGTGGGTTGTCATTTCCTCCTCCAGGGGATCTTCCCAACTCAGGGATCAAACCCGTATCTCTTACGCCTCCTGTATTAGCAGGTGGGTTCTTTATTTAAATCATCTTCTGACTGGGATTTTTCTCTATATTGAAAAAGTGTTATCTGCATAATCATCTGTGGCAGAGGAATGTTACCAGGAGGAAATATCATTCCCAAGGGTTAGGGTCATACTCAAAGTCATATACAGTCATCTGCCAATATCTGCAGGGTATTGGTTCCAGGGCCCACCACAATACCAGAACCCACAGATGCTCGGTAGGTTGGTTGAGTCTGGATGTAGAACCAGTGGCTGTGGAGGTCTGACTGTATTAGAAACTGAGCTCCCTGTCCTTCCCCTACACAGGGCTAGTCTACATTTCTGTCCCGACACAGGGCCTCTTAGGGAGAGGACAGTCTGATCATCAGCAGAGAAAATCACTGCCAAGATGGCTGGGTCTCTGGAGTTAAAGTTACAGTCACTCACACAGTCACTTCCTCCAAGTGCAAGTCCGTCCTCAGGGGGCTGGATTGGGTGGCCTCCCTTTTCCTCTCTCCTTTCAGTACCCCTGCCCCCTCTCAGATTGAGTGCTGGAGCCAGCCTGCAGTCTTTCTCTTTTGATGCTGATGTCATTTTAGTTCAGGGCCCCCATGACACTGACCTGCCCCTGAATACTGGTTCTCATCATCCTGATATCCTCCAATATGGTTTTCTTAACTTTGAATCTTAGGATCTCAGTGTCCTCCCTTCCAGGTTCTCCTGGGGACCAAATGCAAATGGTGTCCCTCCTTCCTAGATATCTACTTGACAAGAGGTAGTGAAAGTACTGCTTTACTAAGACATTGGATATGGGCTGCAAGTTGACATTCAATTTGACTTCCATATGTAGAAATCTCTAGCATAATTTTCCTGCTCCAATTCATCCATTACCCTTTTACATTATTGCAGCTAATTGCCAAATAAATATTATGTGAGGGAAATGGTATCATCGTTATTTATACTTGAGGAAGTTGAAGCATGGTTCAGTTACATGGCTCAAGGCCACCCAACTAATAATTAAGGGAGTTTGGGCCTAAACTTGGAGTGCTAAATTTAGCATTTATTCTTCAGAAATACAGAAGCCCATTTTTTTTCCTTTGGTCATAACTAAACGTCCATCTAGTCAAGGCTATGGTTTTTCCAGTGGTCATGTATGGATGTGAGAGTTGGACTGTGAAGAAAGCTGAGCGCCGAAGAATTGATACTTTTGAACTGTGGTGTTGGAGAAGACTCTTGAGAGTCCCTTGGACTGCAAGGAGATCCAACCAGTCCATCCTAAAGAAGATCAGCCCTGGGATTTCTTTGGAAGGAATGATGCTAAAGCTGAAACTCCAGTACTTTGGCCACCTCATGCGAAGAGTTGACTCATTGGCAAAGACTCTGATGCTGGGAGGGATTGGGGGCAGGAGGAGAAGGGGACAACAGAGGATGAGATGGTTGGATGGCATCACTGACTCGATGGACGTGAGTCTGAGTGAACTCCGGGAGTTTGTGATGGACAGGGAGGCCTGGCGTGCTGCGATTCATGGGGTCGCAAAGTTGGACACGACTGAGTGCCTGAACTGAATGGAACCAAAAGTAATATTTTATATATAAGAAATATAGTTGCCTGATTTTTTATTAGATAATTTTAAGATAACTTTTTTTAACAAGCAGACTGCCTGGCTGAATCAGAAAAGTATCAACATTCATTCAGTATAAAATATAGTGATTTGTATTGATAGAGACATATTTAAAGAAATAACATCAGAATACTCTGATCAACTATTATTTAATGTAAGCCTAACATTTTTTCATCTGGTTGGAAAAGAATTATTTGCTCTAAATGTCCTCCTGGGGCTTCTTACTCCAGAGTCCTGGACTTAACTTTACTCAGATGTGAGTCTTCTAAATGCTTGTTCTGACCTCAGTCTTCTCCATCCATTTGTAAAAAAAAAAAAAAAAAAAGGTCACAAAAAGTTGCTCAGTTCAAAAGTTACTATTCTAGAAACTGAATCCTTGTTTATTTCACTTCTGAGCTGATGTTCAGTCCTCTAGACCATGCTGCCTCCTGGGATCTTTCTCTGGCTCTTGTAAGCTAATTTCCAAAAAGAAAGTTATGGGGAATTCTCTGGCGGTTCAGTGGTTAGGATTTGGCACTTTCATTGCTGGGGCCTGGTTTCAATCCCTGGTCAGGGAACTAAGATCCTGCAAGCTGTGCAGTGGGGCAAAAAACAAACAAACAAACAAAAAAGCAGGAAAGGAAAGTTATGAAGTGGCAACTGAGTCTGCCACAGCTCTTGCCCTAACAGTCCTACCTCTCCCTTTTTCTTTATACTCCTTTTAGTATCACAGATGAGAAACTATAATCCTTGATGTAGAATGTAAATTGTTTTATTGAAATATAGTTGATAGACAATGTTGCATTAATGTTTCTGCTGTACAGTAAGCTATTAAGTTATATCTATATACATATATAATACATATTCTTTTTCATGTTCTTTGCCATGTTGTTATCAGAGGATATTGAATGTAGTTCCTTGTGCTATTCAGTAGGACCTAGCTATTTATCCATCCTATGTATAATGGTTTGCATTTGCTAACCCCAGACTCATGATCCATCCCTGCTCCTCCACCCCTACCCCTTTGGCAACCACAAGTTTGTGCTCTATGTCTGACAGCCTATTTCTGTTTCTTAAATGGGTTCATTTGTGTCATAGTTTAGATTCCATATTAAGTGATATGATATGTATGGTATTTGTCTTTCTCTTTCTGAACTACTTCACTTAGTATGATAATCTCTTGGTCCATTCATATTGCTGCAAATGGCGTTATTCCATTCTTTTTTTATGGCTGAGTAGTATTCCATTCTGCCTATATACCACATCTTCATTATCCATTCATCTGCTGATGGACATTTAGATTGTTTCCATGTCTTGGATATTGTAAGCAGTGCTGTTATGAGCATAGGAGTGCATGTATATTTTAGAATTTTAGTCTTATCTGGGTGTATGCCCAGCTGTGGGATTGTTCTATCACATGGCAACTCTATTTCTTTTTTTTTTTTTTTTAAAGAATATTCATTCTGTTCTCCATATTGGCTCTACAAGTTCTCATTCTCACTAACAGTGTAGGAGGGTTCTCTTTTCTCCACACCCTTTCCAGTATTTGTTATTTGTAAATTTTTTAATGATGGCCATTCTGACTGGAGGGCTTCCCAGGTGGCGCTAGTGGTAAAGAACCCACCTGCCAATCCAGGAGACATAAGAGACATGGATTCGATCCCTGGGTAGGGAAGATCCCCTGGAGAAGGGCATAGCAACCCACTCCAGTATTCTTGCCTGGAGAATCCATGGACAGAGAAGCCTGGTGGACTTAACACACAACACACATTCTGCTGGTGTGAGGTGGTACCTCACTGTAGTTTTGATTTGCAGTTCTCTAATAATTAGTGATGTTGAGCATCTGTTCATGTGTTTGTTGACCATCTGTATGTATTCTTTGGAGAAATGTTTATTTAGCTCTAGATTGTAAAATTTTGAATGTCTAATTTCCTTATTATCAGTTACAAATATCTTTAGAGTTTCATATGAGTCCTTGTATGAAATGTTAAAAACCAATTCCTTGTAATCTAAAATATTTCCCTACCTCAAATAGTGAATGACTTATGACTGAACAGGGAAGAAGTAGGTCCAATACTGTAGGGCCTTGTTTGGGTGCTTGTACCTAAGGATCCTGACATTTGGAGAACGTGCCCTAAATCAACATTCATTTGGAGTTTTGGAGTCCATCCCAAAACACTGGCCAGCTCACTATCATTCTAGCAACATCCTTTTTCAAGGTCACACATATATTATGTACATTAAGGATCGAATGTTAAATATTAAGAATTTATAGAGAATGGTGAGAAAGGATGTATGGAAACAGAGAAAGCTCTGCAGGATGTAGCAGAATTTAATTAGGACACTGATAAAGTTGAGCAGATTCTGTCATGTTTCATCCTTTTCTGATGTAGAGTGATTGCCTTTGGAAGAGTGAGGTGAACGGTGGGATTTGGGAGAGGGGATGGAAGTGACAACTGTGCATGTTGCCAAGGGAAGGTAAAATCATTGGCAGTGTCAGTGCCCTGCTCAGGGCTGGGGATGTGGGTAACCTCCTCAAGTTCTGGAGCTGTTTGCAGAACAACTGCTCATATCTA
The DNA here is from genome assembly GCF_029378745.1 of Bos indicus. Classification (NCBI taxonomy): domain Eukaryota; kingdom Metazoa; phylum Chordata; class Mammalia; order Artiodactyla; family Bovidae; genus Bos; species Bos indicus. The sequence goes on from NC_091767.1 coordinate 11,912,736, forward strand.
GACCCAATGTGATCAGTCTCTCAGTCATGTCTGATTCTTTGCGACCCCATAGACTGTAGCCCACTAGGTTCCTCTGTCCATGAAGTTTTCCAGGCAAGAGTACTGGAGCAGGTTGCCACTGGAGCAGGTTCTTCTTTCAGGGGATCCTCCAAACCCAGGGATTGAACCTGCGTCTCCTAAGTCTCCTGCATTGGCAGGTGGATTCTTTACCACTGGGCTGCATGGGAAGCCCTGAGACCTGACAAGAATCCCCTATCTGCAAATGGTTTGTTTTCATGGAGATTTTTTTTTTCCTTTGGGAAAGGGGACAGTTCACTTTTCTTATAGGGTAAAAGAACATGTCTATTGATGGTGGCAACATGATGGAATTTCTGGAACAAATAAGAGTATAGTCTATAATGTAAGAGACTGTGAAACAGGCTGGGATCTCATTAAGATATCTTATAAGTGGAGAAAGTACATCTTTGGATATTTAAAGAATTAAATACATGCTTTTCTATGTTAAGGGTAATCCATCCCTGTTTTCTTTCATAGAGCTTCACTCCATACCCAGCCTAACATAGATTAATTTGCTCAAGCCACATTAAAAAAATAAAGTCTAAAAAATTCCTTTCCTTGCACTAAGAAAGAGAATGAATGTTTGATGAGTACCTGTGATGTGACACATAGTGGTTGGCCATTCCCTTCTCCAGTGGACCACATTCTGTCCGATCTCTCCACCATGACCCGCCCATCTTGGGTTGCCCCATGGGCATGGCTTAGTTTCATTGAGTTAGACAAGGCTGTGGTCCTAGTGTGATTAGATTGACTAGTTTTCTGTGAGTATGCTTTCAGTGTGTTTGCCCTCTGCACGGCTCCTTGGACGGAGCCGTGGCTGCGCGGGTGCAGGAGGGCCTAGAGGAGCTATCCCACGTTGAAGGTCAGGAAGGGCGGTGGTGAGAGATACCCCTCGTCCAAGGTAAGGAGCAATGGCTGCGCTTTGCTGGAGCAGCCGTGAAGAGATAACCCATGCCTAAGGTAAGAGAAACCCAAGTAAGACGGTAGGTGTTGCAAGACAGCATCAGAGGGCAAACACACTGAAAGCATACTCACAGAAAACTAGTCAATCTAATCACACTAGGACCACAGCCTTGTCTAACTCAATGAAACTAAGCCATGCCCATGGGGCAACCCAAGACGGGCGGGTCATGGTGGAGAGATCTGACAGAATGTGGTCCACTGGAGAAGGGAATGGCAAACCACTTCAGTATTCTTGCCTTGAGAACCCCATGAAGAGTATGAAAAGGCAAAATGATAGGATACTGAAAGAGGAACTCCCCAGGTCAGTAGGTGCCCAATATGCTACTGGAGATCAGTGGAGAAATAACTCCAGAAAGAATGAAGGGATGGAGCCAAAGCAAAAAGAATACCCAGCTGTGGATGAGACTGGTGATAGAAGCAAAGTCCGATGCTGTAAAGAGCAATATTGCATAGGAACCTGGAATGTCAGGTCCATGAATCAAGGCAAATTGGAAGTGGTCAAACGAGATGGCAAGAGTGAATGTCGACATTCTAGGAATCAGCGAACTGAAATGGACTGGAATGGGTGAATTTAACTCAGATGACCATTATATCTACTACTGCAGGCAGGAATCCCTCAGAAGAAATGGAGTAGCCATCATGGTCAACAAAAGAGTCCGAAATGCAGTACTTGGATGCAATCTCAAAAACAACAGAATGATCTCTGTTCATTTCCAAGGCAAACCATTCAATATCACAGTAATCCAAGTCTATGCCCCAACCAGTAATGCTGAAGAAGATGAAGTTGAACGGTTCTATGAAGACCAACAAGACGTTTTAGAACTAACACCCAAAAAAGATGTCCTTGTCATTGTAGGGGACTGGAATGCAAAAGTAGGAAGTCAAGAAACACCTGGAGTAACAGGCAAATTTGGCCTTGGAGTACAGAATGAAGCAGGGCAAAGACTAAGAGTTTTGCCAAGAAAATGCACTGGTCATAACAAACACCCTCTTCCAACATCACAAGAGAAGACTCTAAACATGGACATCACCAGATGGTCAACATCGAAATCAGATTGATTATATTCTTTGCAGCTAAAGATGGAGAAGCTCTATACACTCAGCAAAAACAAGACCAGGAGCTGACTGTGGCTCAGACCATGAACTCCTTATTGCCAAATTCAGACTTAAATTGAAGAAAGCAGGGAAAACCACTAGACCATTCAGGTATGACCTAAATCAAATCCCTTATGATTATACAGTGGAAGTGAGAAATAGATTTAAAGGCCTAGATCTGATAGAGTGCCTGATGAACTATGGAATGAGGTTCGTGACATTGTACAGGAGACAGGGATCAAGACCATTCTCATGGGAAAAAAAATGCAAAAAAGCAAAATGGCTGTCTGGGGAGGCCTTGCAAACAGCTGTGAAAAGAAGAGAAGCGAAAGCAAAGGAGAAAAGGAAAGATATAAACATCTGAATGCAGAGTTCCAAAGAATAGCAAGAAGAGATAAAGCCTTCTTCAGCAATCAATGCAAAGAAATAGGAAAACAACAGAATGGGAAAGACTAGACATCTCTTCAAGAAAATCAGAGATACCAAAGGAACATTTCATGCAAAGATGGGCTCAATAAAGGACAGAAATGGTATGGACCTAGCAGAAGCAGAAGCTATTAAGAAGAGACGGCAAGAATACACAGAAGAACTGTACAAAAAAGGTCTTCATGACCCAGATAATCACGATGGTGTGATCACTGACCTAGAGCCAGACATCCTGGAATGTGAAGTCAAGTGGGCCTTAGAAAGCATTACTACGAACAAAGCTAGTGGAGGTGTTGGAATTCCAATTGAGCTAATCCAAATCCTGAAAGACGATGCTGTGAAAGTGCTGCAGTCAATATTCCAGCAAAGTTGGAAAACTCAGCAGTGGCCACATGACTGGAAAAGGTCAGTTTTCATTCCAATCCCAAAGAAAGGCAATGCCAAAGAATGCTCAAACTACCGCACAATTGCACTCATTTCACACACTAGTAAAAAAATGCTCAAAATTCTCCAAGCCAGGCTTCAGCAATATGTGAACCGTGAACTTCCTGATGTTCAAGCTGGTTTTAGAAAGGGCAGAGGAACCAGAGATCGAGTTGCCAACATCCCTAGATCATGGAAAAAGCAAGAGAGTTCCAGAAAAGCATCTATTTCTGCTTTATTGACTATGCCAAAGCCTTTGACTGTGTGGATCACAATAAACTGTGGAAAATTCTGAAAGAGATGGGAATACCAGAACACCTGATCTGCCTCTTGAGAAATTTGTATGCAGGTCAGGAAGCAACAGTTAGAACTGGACATGGAACAACAGACTGGTTCCAAATAGGAAAAGGAGTTCATCAAGGCTGTATATTGTCACCCTGTTTATTTAACTTCTGTGCTAGTACATCATGAGAAATGCTGGACTGGAAGAAACACAAGCTGGAATCAAGATTGCCGGGAGAAATATCAATAACCTCAGATATGCAGATGACACCACCCTTATGGCAGAAAGTGAAGAGGAACTAAAAAGCCTCTTGATGAAAGTGAGAGTGGAGAGTGAAAAAGTTGGCTTAAAGCTCAACATTCAGAAAATGAAGATCATGGCATCTGGTCCCATCACTTCATGGGAAATAGATGGGGAAACAGTGGAAACAGTGTCAGACTTTATTTTTCTGGGCTCCAAAATCACTACAGATGGTGACTGCAGCCATGAAATTAAAAGACGCTTACTCCTGGGAAGGAAAGTTATGACCAACCTAGATAGCATATTCAAGAGCAGAGACATTACTTTGCCAATAAAGGTGCGTCTAGTCAAGGCTATGGTTTTTCCTGTGGTCATGTATGGATATGAGAGTTGGACTGTGAAGAAGGCTGAGCACTGAAGAATTGATGCTTTTGAACTGTGGTGTTGGAGAAGACTCTTGAGAGTCCCTTGCACTGCAAGGAGATCCAACCAGTCCATCCTAAAGGAGATCAGCCCTGGGATTTCTTTGGAAGGAATGGTGCTAAAGCTGAAACTCCAGTACTTTGGCCACCTCATGCGAAGAGTTGACTCATTGGAAAATACTCTGATGCTGGGAGGGATTGGGGGCAAGAGGAGAAGGGGACGACAGGATGATATGGCTGGGTGGCATCGCTGACTCGATGGACGTGAGTCTGAGTGAACTCCAGGAGTTGGTGATGGACAGGGAGGCCTGGCGTGCTGTGATTCATGGGGTTGCAAAGAGTCGGACACGACTGAGTGACTGATCTGATCTGATCTGTGATGTGACACACTCTAGGAAAAGAATGATTACATTCTAATCTTAGTGAATTATCACAATTCCATTCTTGTATGTTGCCCAAAGTGGAAATAACAGAAAAGAGAGGTAAGTCATGTTCTTCTGTGACTCAGCCTGTAAATAACAGTGCCGAGAATCAAACCAGCTCCCTTCATTCCTGTTCACTGAACCATTCATTGCTTGACATTTGATTAAGTAGAATTCCAAATAGGAGGGAGTTATTCCCTGTGGAGTTGAGTAGAGGAATTATTCTATAACAAAAACTGATCAGCATTTTAACATGGAGCAAAGTTTCACATAAAACCCCTGCTAAAGTACACCACACTCTGTCAATGGCATTCCTATTTTGATAGTGTTCCCAAGTGGAAAGTGATGAAAGTGACGCCACATTTTTCTACTGTAGGAGTAACCATCATTGTAAAAACTAATTAATGAATATTTTATGGGCAGAGTAAATTAGCATACTGTAGCAATAGTTTATCACATTCAATTATTATTCATTTATTCACTCAACACCTGTTTATTGATAGACTCTCTATATCAGTTCTGTAGTAGGTGCTGGGAAAACCACAGTTGAAAAAAACAGCCTTAGTCAAATATGTATTATTTAATGGAAAAGCACAGTCATTTAAATTTTTCTATTTTCTGATAACATAAATTATTCTTAACAACTTTAGGGCCTGGCAGGAGCAAGTCTTGCTTCGTGCAGGCACAGAAAATAATGGTGCCTTGCTATAAGTTTGAGCTCAAAGACCAGAATAAATGCAAAATAAGAATATTGCCATTTAATTGCTATTTGGCCTTATATCACACTGCCATCCGGAGCTGTAGAGAGATAAATGTGGCAGATTTCAAATCAGCAATCTGAACAAACAAAATGAGTCCTGGATTTCTACTGTGGAGTGCCTTATATAGAAAGACAACAAGCTAATATTTAATTAATTGAACTAATCTCAAGTAAAATCTTTAGGGGTGGGAACTGATATTTACCTGTTTTCCTTTACAAAATCTGCCAATTTTTAAGTGACAAATCTAGACACCAAGACACTGAACAGAGGTTTGGGAAGTCTTTGATGTGAAGATAAAATTTTTAAAATCAAAGTGACTTACAGTGTACCCAGCAAAGTTAAAGAAACAAGGCTGATACCTGCATGTATGCTGAAAAAATAATAATTATTATTTTCTTTAAAAAACCCTAAACTTATGAATATGCAGTAGTACTCAGCCCTCTGTTCTCCCCTCACACCCTGAAAGATTTATTAGAGGAGAAATACCAGGTAATCTTCAGACAATTTATTATGTTAACTTCATAAATAGGTGTGTGTATTTTCTTTGTAAAATAAAGTACTAATGTATAAGTAAATATTCTTACAAGGCACAAAAATTGAAAAAATAATGGCAGGCTACATGATGGGTTATGGCTGGTGTTCTACATTATGAATTTTACAAAGCATTCAGGGAAAAAAAAACACATTAGTAAGAGAATTTTGTAATAAAAATTGGAAATCACAACAGGAAAAATACAAGTAACAGTTAAATAACAGACTCTCAATAATGTTATTAAATAAATGGATGCACAAATGAAATATTTTATTGATAGTAAATTTAGCACAAAATAGGCATTAAATAAATATTTTAAGTGAAAAAATTATAAATGAATTATATACTGACAGTAGATCTATAAAATGCAGAATAAAGCAGTAAATAAAGTTTTGCCTTTTTGGTATGTCAAAACAAAAAAGTTCACATGTTAATATCCAGTGTGAGCAAAAGAGGGAAAAATCTGATATCCTCAGAGTTTACTATTGAGAATATAATCTATTAGAAATACTATAGAGATAAATTTGCATATAGAAAGTTGGACTGTGAAGAAAGCTGAGCACCGAAGAATTGATGCTTTTGAATGATGGTGTTGGAGAAGACTCTTGAGAGTTCCTTGGACTGCAAAGAGATCCAACCAGTCCATCTTAAAGGAGATCATTGGAAAGACTGATGCTGAAGCTAAAACTCCAATACTTTGGCCACCTCATGCAAAGAGTTGACTCATTGGAAAAGACCCTGATGATGGGAAGGATTTGGGGCAGGAGGAGAAGGGGACGACAGAGGATGAGATGGCTGGATGGCATCACCGACTTGATGGATGTGAGTTTGGGTAAACTCCGGGAGTTGGTGATGGACAGGGAGGCCTGGTGTGCTGTGATTCATGGGGTCGCAGAGTCTGATCTCCTTCAGAATGGACTGGTTGGATCTCCTTGCAGTCTAAGGGACTCTCAAGAGTCTTCTCCAACACCACAGTTCAAAAGCATCAATTCTTCGGTGCTCAGCTTTCTTCACAGTCCAACTCTTACATCCATACATGACCACAGGAAAAACCATAGCCTTGACTAGATGGACCTTTGTTGGCAAAGTAATGTCTCTGCTTTTCAATATGCCATCTAGGTTGGTCATAACTTTCATTCCAAGGAGTAAGCGTCTTTTAATTTCATGGCTGCAGTCACCATCTGTAGTGATTTTGGAGTCCAGAAAAATAAAGTCTGACATTGTTTCCACTGTTTCCCCATCTATTTACCATGAAGTGATGGGACCAGATGCCATGATCTTCATTTTCTGAATGTTGAACTTTAAGCCAACTTTTTCACTCTCTACTTTCACTTTCATCAAGAGGCTTTTGAGTTCTTCTTCACTTCTGCCTTAAGGGTGGTGTCATCTGCATATCTGAGGTTATTGATATTTCTCCTGGCAATCTTGATTCCAGCTTGTGCTTCTTCCAGCCCAGTGTTTCTCATGATGTACTTTTAGGAACCATTAATTCCATTTATTTTATAAAGATCTCGATGAAAACATATTCAGCAGAAGATAATTTATAAATGATTAAATTTTGGAAGAACTTAAATGTCAAACAAATTATATGAACAAACTCCTGTGTAGTCAATAGTTTAGAAGGATATTTAAAGATGTTTAAATATCTTCACAAGGTAATATTAAAGGAGAAATGTTGCAGTCCTTTAATGGACTGGAATCTGGTGGTCCAGAGTCGACCAATAAGAAAGTAAAGGAGAGAGAAAGAGGCTGATATTCCTTGGTTTATGCAAAAAGCCAATAAAGTCCCTGCACGGGGCTTGCTCTGTTCACGGAGGCATCAGGCACCCTCTCGATGGGGTGAAGGCGCAGAGTGCCTTCTCGAGAGGGTCTTAGAAGCCCAGGCAGGAAAGTGAACTCAGAGAGCCTCTGTGCTCCAAAAAAATAGCCTGAGAGAGCGAGAGCGCGAGCGCGAGCGCGCGAGCGCGAGCGCGCGAGAGCGAGAGAGAAAGCAAGACACGGGGACCAAAGCTCTGATGGAGCAAAGGTGTTTTAATCAACATGGTGTGGGAAATATATACTGTAGTTATTCTCAGCAAAGATAAAGATTAAAATTCCAGACTTACAAAACATAGGTGATCCATATTAAACAGAGAGAGAGTTGTAAACAATCACTTTAACCATATGGTTCACAAGAAGGAAGAGGGTACTTATCACCATATTGAAAAACTAACGAAGGAAATGCCTGGATTCCTCAGCCCCGAGAGGCTTGCCTCTCCTCTTAATTCCTGAATATTCAGGAATTAATAAGGAACAGAGGATTCCTGACAGATCCAAAACAGCACACAGGAAGCCTCCTGTTAAATGCTTCCTGACAATGAGAAATAAAAATAAAAATAGCATATTCTTAATTATAATTTATTTCCATATATTATATGGATTCATAAAAGACTAGAGGATCTTCCATTTATCTTCATGTTATCTGTGTTTCCATCTAGATCATGAGATTACTCCTGATTGTATGCACACTCAAAGTTATGTGTATCTTCCAGATTTTCATAATGAATATATTTTACTTGGGTAATAAAAGGATATGGACAGTAGCCCACCACTTCTACTCATGGAGTTTTCCAAACAAGAATACTGGAGTGGTGTGCCATTTCCTCCTCCAGGGGATCTTCCCGACCCAGGGATCAAACCCACATCTCTTATGTCTCCTGCATTGGCCAGCAGATTCTTTACCACAAGTGCCACTTGGGAAGCCCATAAAAATATAGTTGTACAAATATTATGAATGTATAACAAAATAAAACAAAGATGGTAAGGTGGACAGAATTTCAATGCACATTTGTTTTTACTCTGAGTATTGCCTAGGTTTCTGCTAAGAGGTGAACACATTATGTTTTATGTCTAAGTGCCAATATGGGTCATTATACCTAATTGCCACAAGGTAAAGTCATCTTCGTATAGCACAGGAAACTACTCAGTGCTCTATGGTGACCTAAATGGGAAAGAAATCCAGGGAAGAGGGGGTATATAGATATGTGTAGCTGATTCACTTTGTTGTACAGCAGCATTTACACAACATTATAAAGCAACTATTGTTCAGTCACTAAGTTGTTTCCAATTCTCTGAGACCCCATGGACTGCAGCATGCCAGGCTTTCCTGTTCTCACTGTTTCCCAGAGTTTGTTCAAGCAGAAGTCCATTGAGTCGATGATGCCATCCAACCATCGCAACCTCTGTTCCTCCCTTCTCCTCCTGCTCTCAATCTTTCCCAGCATCAGGGTCTTTTCCAACGAGTTGGCTCTTTGCATTAGATGGCCAAAATATTGGAGCCACAACTTCAGCATCTGTCCTTCCAGTGAATATTCAGGGTCGATTTCCTTTAGGATTGACTGGTTTGATCTCCTTGCTGTCCGGGGGCCTCTCAAGCGTCTTCTCCAGCACCACAATTTGAAGGCATCAATTCGTTGGTGCTCAGCCTTCTTTATGGTCCAACTATACTTCAATTAAAAAATAAAAAAAGATGTCATCTTTGGAATAGTAAATTTCACATTTCTGAGCCAAAGAGTTAAGACCAGGCAATATCCTAAGAACATCACATGAGTTATCACATTGCAGCCACAATCAGGTCTAAGAGGTAGCTCTTATTATCATGCCCATTTTCAAATAGAGAACTGTAGACATAAATGCACTGTTTTAGTTAGCTAGTACCTGGAAAGGTTGGATTTCCTGATGCTCCCATGAGGAAAGCTTACAAAACTCTTTCCCTTTTGGAAATTTAGTAAATTCACTTCCTTCACTTTTTTAAACTTGAGGCTGATGGTACCGCCTGTCTGAAGCCAACTGACAGAAAACCCGTGTTGTCTTTGGATGCTGGAGGAGAGTAATTCAAACTGACATGCCTGCCTCAGATTGCTCTGGCTTGGAATTCATGAAGGAGATTCTGAAGTCAATTTGCTCAGGAAGTGCATGTAGGAGGCAGTGCCTTGTCATAGTGCTGTCAAATCATGCCAGGCCTCTCCACAGTTCATTCCAAGAGACACCTGCCAAAATAATGGGCCAGCAATCTGGCATGTTCATGACCACACGAGGAAGAAAAGTGCTTCTCTCTTCTACAGAGCTATTGTATTCTTATTTTTTAACACTTTAAGTGTGATGACTAATTCTGCTTTCTATCAGAAGGGCTAGGCATGTGAGTTTCCATCCTGTGTGCATTTCCTATACATGGTCCATGTTTGGGGAAAATATTATCTTCCTTGAGAATAAACATTAGAATTTCTCAGAATAAAGCATGTATAAGCTCTGTGTTTTTCCTTTCTCATTGCTTGAGTTAGACAGTAGTTGCTAAATTAATATTAAAGCATATTTCAGTATTGAATTGAGGGCATCTGAGTTTATAAACTTGAAGCTATATAAGTATTTTCTTTTGTTTTTGAAATTAATGTACTTAGGTCAGTTAAAATCCCAAGAAACTTGAAAACAAAACCAAAAACTACATGATAGCTGAAAAACAAGAGCAGACGTTTGTTCCCTCCTGAAACAATTCAAAAGTGTTTACTGAAAATTTAGTGTATTAGGTGCTAGGGATACAAAGATGAATGATACAAGGATCTTGTTAGGTAGGAACTCAGAGTCCAGATAAAGATGCATAACTGTAAACTAGTAATTTGACATAAAATGTAGCCTCAAACTTTGTTTAGGAAGAGGGAGATTATAAACACATACATATACACAGTGAGAAAAAAAATTACAACACAGAAGAGCAGAAGTAGGATCACAAGTATTGGGGGAACAGAAGGAAGGCTACTTATGAAGAAGGAAGAAGGCATGGCTAGGGAGGAGGGAGAGGGAGGAAGAGGGAGACAGAAATGGGAAGATCAGATCAGATCAGTCGCTCAGTCCTGTCCAACTCTTTGCGACCCCATGAATCGCAGCATGCCAGGCCTCCCTGTCCATCACCAACTCCCGGAGTTCACTGAGACTCACGTCCATCGAGTCAGTGATGCCATCCAGCCATCTCATCCTCTGCCGTCCCCTTCTCCTCCTGCCCCCAATCCCTCCCAGCATCAGAGTCTGTTCTAATGACTCAACTCTTCACATGAGGTGGACAAAGTACTGGAGTTACAGCTTTAGCATCATTCCTTCCAAAGAAATCAAGGGCTGATCTCCTTCAGAATGGACTGGTTGGATCTCCTTGCAGTCCAAGGGACTCTCAAGAGTCTTCTCCAACACCACAGTTCAAAAGCATCAATTCTTTGGCGCTCAGCCTTCTTCACAGTCCAACTCTCACATCCATACATGACCACAGAAAAAACCATAGCCTTGACTAGACGAACCTTTGTTGGCAAAGTAATGTCTCTGCTTTTGAATATGCTATCTAGGTTGGTCATAACTTTCCTTCCAAGGAGTAAGCATCTTTTAATTTCATGGCTGCAGTCACCATCTGTAGTGATTTTGGAGCCCAGAAAAATAAAGTCTGACACTGTTTCCACTGTTTCCCCATCTATCTCCCATGAAGTGGTGAAGAAGGAAGTGGTGGGACCAGATGCCATGATCTTTGTTTTCTGAATGTTGAGCTTTAAGCCAACTTTTTCACTCTCCACTTTCACTTTCATCAAGAGGCTTTTGAGATCCTTTTCACTTTCTGCCATAAGGGTGGTGTCATCTGCATATCTGAGATTATTGATATTTCTCCTGGCAATCTTGATTCCAGCTTGTGCTTCTTCCAGTCCAGCGTTTCTCATGATGTACTCCGCATATAAGTTAAATAAACAGGGTGACAATATACAGCCTTGACGAACTGCTTTTCCTATTTGGAACCAGTCTGTTGTTCCATGTCCAGTTCTAACTGTTGCTTCCTGACCTGCATACAAATTTCTCAAGAGGCAGGTCAGGTGGTCTGGTATTCCCATCTCTTTCAGAATTTTCCACAGTTTATTGTGATCCACACAGTCAAAGTCTTTGGCATAGTCAATAAAGCAGAAATAGATGTTTTTCTGGAACTCTCTTGCTCTTTTGATGATCCAGCAGATGTTGACAATTTGATCTCTGGTTCCTCTGCCTTTACTAAAACCAGTTTGAACATAGGGGATGTATACTCCATGGGGCACTTAGGTCTGATGGATTCAGATCCTTTACAAGGATATGCATATCTTTTGACACAGAAACTGTGCCTTAAGGAATTTATACTGAGGAAATAGTCTTGGATATTCACAAAGATTTAGCTATACTTCACTGTTATTTATAGTAGCATAGAATTATAATTAATATGACCCAAAATGTGTTTAATATGACATCACCATAAAATGTATATTATTCTATTATTTTCAATGATGCTTATAAAGAATAGATACTAGCATGGAAAAACACTCCCAATAAATAGCCTTAAAGTGAAAAAGCATGTCTTATTTTAATATTCCTTTTTTTAAAAAAATTATGTAGTACATATATACTCTGAAAACTCTCCATTCAAAATTGCATGATTTGTCCAAATTTCTGAAATCATGTTGTGTCTTACAATTGATATTAATATATTTTTTGCCAGCCACATGATGGTGTGATCACTCACCTAGAGCCAGACATCCTGGAATGTGAAATCAAGTGGGCCTTAGAAAGCATAACTATAAACAAAGCTAGTGGAGGTGATGGAATTCCAGTTGAGCTATTTCAAATCCTGAAAGATGATGCTGTGAAAGTGCTGCACTCAATTTGCCAGCAAATTTGGAAAACTCAACAGTGGCCACAGGACTGGAAAAGGTCAGTTTTCATTCCAATCCCAAAGAAAGGCAATGCCAAAGAATGCTCAAACCACCTCACAATTGCACTCATCACACACACTAGTAAAGTAATGCTCAAAATTCTCCAAGCTATGCTTCAGCAATATGTGAACCATGACCTTCCAGATGTTGAAGGTGGTTTTAGAAAAGGCAGAGGAACCAGAGATCAAATTGCCAACATCTGCTGGATCATGGATAAAGCAAGAGAGTTCCAGAAAAACATCTACATCTGCTTGACTACGCCAAAGCCTTTGACTGTGAGGATCACAATAAACTGTGGAAAATTCTTCAAGAGATGGGAATACCAGACCACCTGACCTGCCTCTTGAGAAACCCATATGCAGGTCAGGAAGCAACAATTAGAACTGGACATGGAACAACAGACTGGTTCCAAATAGGAAAAGGAGTATGTCAAGGTTGTATATTGTCACTCTGCTTATAACTTATATGCAGAGTACATCATGAGAAATGCTGGGCTGGAAGGAGCACAAGCTGGAATCAAGAGTGTTGGGAGAAATATCAATAACCTCAGATATGCAGATGACACCACCCTTATGGCAGAAAGTGAAGAGGAACTCAAAAGCCTCTTGATGAGAGTGAAAGTGGAGAGTGAAAAAGTTGGCTTAAAGCTCAACATTCAGAAAATGAAGATCATGGCATCTGGTCCCCTCACTTCATGGGAAATAGATGGGGAAACAGTGGAAACAGTGTCAGACTTTATTTTGGGGGGCTCCAAAATCACTGCAGATGGTGACTGCAGCCATGAAATTAAAAGATGCTTACTCCTTGGAAGGAAAGTTATGACCAACTTAGCATATTCAGAAGCAGAGACATTACTTTGCCAAAGAAGTCCGTCTAGTCAAGGCTGTGGTTTTTCCAGTGGTCATGTATGGATGTAAGAGTTGGACTGTAAAGAAAGCTGAGCGCCAAAGAATTGATACTTTTGAACAGTGGTGTTGGAGAAGACTCTTGAGAGTTCCTTGGACTGCAAGGGGATCCAACCAGTCCATTGTAAAGGAGATCGGTCCTGGGTGTTCTTTGGAAGGAATGATGCTAAAGCTGAAACTCCAGTACTTTGGCTACCTCACGCGAAGAGGTGACTCATTGGAAAAGACTGATGCTGGGAGGGATTGGGGGCAGGAGGAAAAGGGGAAGACAGAGGATGAGATGGCTGGATGGTGTCACCAACTTGATGGACGTGAGTTTGAGGGAACACTGGGAGATGGTGATGGACAGGGCAGCCTGGCGTGCTGCAATTCATGGGGTTGCAAAGAGTTGGACATGACTGAGCGACTGAACCGAACCGAAGCAAAGGAGAATGTTCAGGCATGGTTATCATTATTTGCTCAAACAGAGCCTCATAGTGTATAGGGGGTGCTTGTTGATTGATTATCACTTCAGTTATGTTCATTGGTAGCATCTCAAGTATTTATACTTTAAATATGGGGTGTTAATTATTGTTAAAAAATAAGTTCCAAAATATTACAATAAGATAAAATGTTGAAGTTAATAATTATTTTTCATACAGCAGACAACTTGTCATGCACAAAGTCATGCGATTAAAGACAGAAACCACCACTTCAAAAATGATCTTTGAAATATGCTAAAAAAGAGTTTATCTTAGGTGTTACCACATACATGTCCATGCACAGATACACACACCCACACACACACACAGACACACAGAAAGGTAACTATGTGAGGTGAAGCTAGTTAACCTGATTCTGATTGTTGTAATCATTTCCCGATGTTTATGTTTATCAAATAGTCACTTTGCAGACTTTATATTCAGTTTTGTTAACTCTACCTCAGTAAAGCGAGGGAAAAGAAGGATCTTAGAAATTTCAAGGATGTCATTCAGGTGCCAAACATCATCTGTGAAAATCTTCCATCAGACTTGCAAGGAAAGTCTTTTTTTAAACATTCTACTTATTCAATTTAAATAAAATAAAGTAAAACCGGGCCTTTAATGAATTTGGAAACAGAGTTGAAACTCCAATGTCCTTTGATTTCTCTTGCGATTTGATTTGTGATCATAAAGGGCCTCAAAAGGTCAAACACCGGACTCAGAATTAGGAAAAGCAGTGTGCTTTCAAAATACTTACATCAAGGTCTGTGGCCAAAGTGATTCACACAGTTTAGTCTCTGAGGGTAAAGGAGGTTTAGATTCAAACTTTGTGATATAAAAGAAGAAAACGTTATAATATGTATTAATGTGAATGTTTTTCTGAGCAAAAATATTTTCTCTGAATTAAATATAAAGTTTCTTGTTTCTCAAAAAACTTTTGTTGAATTTTTAAGTGGTGTTACATAAAATGACATATTGGAAATAGATGTGAGAATTAAGAAATTATGATATATATTATGTTATATTCATTCCATATACAGATATACTTTCTTCACACCTGCATAGCTAAAATATTATCAGATCAGATCAGATCAGATCAGTCGCTCAGTCGTGTCCGACTCTTTGCGACCCTATGAATTGCAGCACGCCAGGCCTCCCTGTCTATCACCAACTCCCGGAGCTCACTCAGACTTATGTCCATCGAGTCAGTGATGCCATCCAGCCATTTCATCCTCTGTCGTCCCTTTCTCCTCTTACCCCCAGTCCCTCTCAGCATCAGAGTCTTTTCCAATGAGTCAGCTCTTCGCATGAGGTGCACAAAGTACTGGAGTTTCAGCTTTAGCATCATTCCTTCCAAAGAAATCCCAGGGCTGATTTCCTTCAGAATGGATTGGTTGGATCTCCTTGCAGTCCAGGGGACTCTCGGGTCTTCTCCAACACCACAGTTCAAAAGCATCAATTATTCGGTGCTCAGCCTTCTTCACAGTCCAACTCTCACATCCATACATGACCACAGAAAAAACCATAGCCTTGACTAGACGAACCTTTGTTGGCAAAGTAATGTCTCTGCTTTTCAATATGCTATCTAGGTTGGTCATAACTTTCCTTCCAAGGAGTAAGCATCTTTTAATTTCATGGCTGCAGTCACCATCTGTAGTGATTTTGGAGCCCAGAAAAATAAAGTCTGACACTGTTTCCACTGTTTCCCCATCTATTTCCCATGAAATGGTGGGACTAGATGCCAATATTAAATATTATTATATTTAATAATACTTTATCATATAATAATAAAATATATTCTATTTTATAATAATTAAAAGTATTATATCATATACCAAAACATGATTATCTCATAAATAAAATTTAACTTGGCTTTCAGTTTTTCCTTTTCTTCTTCATACTGTTCTAAGTTACTTTTACAACTTAAAGAGTTACTCGAACTAACATTTATCTAACCTCTTTTAAAATTTATATTCTCCTGTAAACCAACTTTAGTTTTTTTTAATTTATTTTTTATTGAGGGATAATTGCTTTACAGAATTTTGCTGTTTTCTGTCAAACCTCAACATGAATCAGCCATAGGTATACATATATCTCCTCCCTTTTGAAACTCCCTCCCATCTCCCTCTCCATCCCACCCCTCTAGGTTGATACAGAGCACCTGTTTGAGTTTCCTGAGCCATACAGCAAATTCCCATTGGCTATCTATTTTACATATGGTAATATAAGTTTCCATGTTATTCTTTCCATACATCTCACCCTATCCTCCCCTCTCCCCATGTCCATAAGTCTATTCTCTATGTCTGTTTCTCCATTGTTGCCCTGTAAATAAATTCTTCAGTACCATTTTTCTAGATTCTGTATATATGCATTAGAATATGATATTTACCTTTCTCTTTTTGACTCACTTCACACTCTGTAATAGGTTCTAGGTTTATCCACCTCATCAGAACTGACTCAAATGTGTGCTGAGTAATATTCCATGTGTATATGTACCACAACTTCTTTATTCATCTGTTGATGGATGTCTAGGTTGCTTCCCTGTTTTAGCTACTGTAAATAGTGCTGCAATGAACAATGGGATATATGTGTCTCTTTCAATTATGATCTCCTCAGGGTATGTCACCCCACTCCAGTACTCTTGCCTGGAAAATCCCAAGGACAGAGGAGCCTAGAAGGCTGCAGTCCATGGGGTCACTGAGGGTCAGACACGATTGAGCGACTTCACTTTCACTTTTCATTTTCATGCATTGGAGAAGGAAATGGCAACCCACTCCAGTACTCTTGCCTGGAGAATCCCAGGGATAGGGGAGCCTGGTGGGCTGCCATCTCTGGGGTCGCACAGCGTCAGAGGTGACTGAAGTGACTTAGCAGCAGCAGCAGCAGCAGGGTATATGCCTCAGATCAGATCAGATCAGTTGCTCAGTTGTGTCCGACTCTTTGCGACCCTATGAATTGCAGCACGCCAGGCCTCCCTGTCCATCACCAACTCCCGGAGTTCACTCAGACTCATGTCCATTGAGTCAGTGATGCTATCCAGCCATCTCATCCTCTGTCATCCCCTTCTCCTCTTGCCCCCAATCCCTCCCAGCATCAGAGTCTTTTCCAAGGACTGGTTGGATCTCCTTGCAGTCCAAGGGACTCTCAAGAGTCTTCTCCAACACCACAGTTCAAAAGCATCAATTCTTCAGCACTCAGCCTTCTTCACAGTCCAACTCTCACATCCATACATGACCACAGGAAGAACCATAGCCTTGACTAGACTGACTTTGTTGGCAAAGTAATGTCTCTGCTTTTCAATATGCTATCTAGCCTAGGAGAGTGAATTGCTGGATCATATGGTGGTTTTATTCCTAGTTTTTTAAGGAATCTCCATATCATCTTCCATAGCGGCTGTATCAATTTACCTTCCCACCAGCAGTGCAAGAGCATTCCCTTTTCTCCACACCATGTCCAGCATTTATTGTTTGTAGACTTTTTGATGATGGCCATTCTGGCCTGTGTGAGGTGATATCTCATTGTGGTTTGATTTGCATTTCTCTAATAATGGGTGATGTTGAACATCTTTTCATGTGTTTGTTAGCCATCTGTATGTCTTCTTTTGAGAAATGTCTGTCTAGGTCTTTTTCCCACTTTTTGATTGTATTGTTGGCTTTTCTGGCATTGAGTTATATGAGTTGCTTGTATATTTTGGAAGTTACTCCTTTGTCAGTTATTTCATTTGCTATTAGTTTCTTCCATTCTGAGGGTTGTCTTTTCACCATGCTTATAGTTTTCTTTGCTGTGCAAAATTCTTTAAGTTTAACCAGGTCCCACTTGTTTACTTTTGTTTTTATTTCCATTACTCTACAAGGTGGGTCATCATAGATTTACTTATCGTAGATTTAATTTATGTCCTCTAGTGTTCTGCCTATGTTTTCCTCTAATACTTTCATAGTTTCTGGTCTAACATTTAGGTCTTTACCATTTTGAGTTTATTTTCGTATATGGTGTTGGGAAGTGTTCTAATTTCACTCTTTTTCATGTAGCTGTCCAGTTTTCACAGCACCATTTATTGAAGAGGCTGTTTTTGCCTCTTTATATATTCTTGCCTCCTTTGTCAAAAATAAGGTACCCATAGGTTCATGGGATTATTTATGGGCTTTCTATCTTGCTCCATTGATCTATATTTCTGGTTTTGTGCCAGTACCATACTGTCTTGATGACTGTAGCATTGTAGTATAATCTGAAGTCAGGAAAGTTGATTCCTCCAGCTCATTCTTCTTTCTCAAGACTGATTTGGCTATTCAGGGTCTTTTGTATTTCCATATGAATTGTGAAATTTTTGCTCTAGTTCTGTGAAAAATGCTACTGGTAATTTGATAGGGATTGCATTGAAATTGTAGATTGTGTTTGGTAATATAGTCATTTTCACAATATTGATTCTTCCTACCCAAGAACATGGAATATCTCTCTGTTTATGTAATCTTTGATTTCTTTCATCAGTGTCTTATAATTTTCTGTGTACAGTTCTTTTCTCCCCTTAGGTAAGTTTATTCCTAGATATTTAATTTTTTTCATTGCAGTGGTGAATGGGATTGATTCATTAATTTCTCTTTCTGATTTTTCATTGTTAGTATAGAAATGCAAGTGTTTACTGTGCATTGATTTTGTATCCTGCTACTTTGCTAAATTCACTGACTAGCTCTAGTAATTTTCTGATACTATCTTTAGGGTTTTCAATGTACAGTATCATGTCATCTGCAAACAGTGAGAGCTTTACTTCTTTTCTGATCTGGATTCCTTTTATTTCTTTTTCTTCTCTGATTGCTGTAGCTAGGACTTCCAGAACTATATTGAATAATAGTGGTGAAAATGGACACCCTTATCTTGTTCCTGATCATAGGTGGAATGCTTTCAGTTATTCACCATTGAGAATAATGTTTGCTGTAGGCTTATCATATATGGCCTTTACTATGTTTAGGTAGGTTCCTTCTATGCCCATTTTTGAAGAGTTTTAATTATAAATGGGTGCTGAATTTTCTGAAAGGCTTTTCTGCATCTATTGCTTTTTCTGAATCTATGATAGGTGGTAAAATCCATCCATCATATGGTTTTTACCTTTCAATTTGTTAATATAGTGTATTACATTGATTGATTTGCATATATTGAAGAATCCTTGCAATCTGGAAAAAACCCAACTTGATCATGGTGTATGAGCTTTTTGATGTGTTGCTGAATTCTGTTGCTAAAATTTTGTTGAAGATTTTTGCATCTATGTTCATCAGTGATATTGGCTTGTAGTTTTCTTTTTATGTGTTGCCTTTGTCTGGTTTTGGTATCAGGGTGATGGTGGCCTCATAGAATGGACTTGGAAGTGTTTCTTCCTCTGAAATTTTTTGAAAGAGTTTTAGAAAAAGCAGCCCACTCCAGTACTCTTGCCTGGCAAATCCCATGGACAGAGGAGCCTGGTAGACTGCAGTCCATGGGTTCGAGAAGAGTTGGACAAGACTGAGCGACTTCACTTTCACTTTTCACTTTCATGCATTGGAGGAGGAAATGGCAACTCACTTCAGTGTTCTTGCCTGGAGAATCCCGGGGATGGGGGAGCCTGGTGGGCTGCCACCTCTGGGGTCGCACAGAGTCGGACACGATTGAAGTGACTTAGCAGCAGCAGCAGCAGGTAATAGCTCTTCTCTTAATGTTTGATAGAATTCTCCTGTGAAGCCGTCTGGTCCTGGGCTTTTGTTGTTGGGGAGATTTTTGATCACAGCTTCAACTTCAGTGCTTTGGGTTGTTTCAAAACAAACTCAGTGCTTCATTATTTGGGTTTTTCATTTTTTATATTTCTTCCTGGTTCAGTCTTGGAAGATTGAACTTTCTAAGAATCTGTCCATTTCTTCCAGGTTATCCATTTTATTGCCATATCAGTTCAGTTCAGTTCAGTCGCTCAGTCATGTCTGACTCTTTGCGACCCCATGAACTGCAGCACGCCAGGCCTCCCTGTCCATCACCAACTCCCGGAGTTCACTCAAGCTCACATCCATCGAGTCAGTGTAGCCATCCAGCCATCTCATCCTCTGTCGTCCCTTTCTCCTCCTGCCCCCAATCCCTCCCAGCATCAGGGTCTTTTCCAATGATCAGCTCTTCGCATGAGGTGGCCAAAGTACTGGAGTTTCAGCTTTAGCATCAGACCTTCCAATGAACACCCAGGACTGATCTCCTTCAGAATGGACTGGTTGGATCTCCTTGCAGTCCAAGGGACTCTCAAGAATCTTCTCCAACACCACAGTTCAAAAGCTTCAATTCTTCGGCGCTCAGCTTTCTTCATATAGTTGTTCATAATAGTCTCTTACAATTCTTTGTATTTCTGCATTGTCTGTTGTAACCTCTCCTTTTTCATTTCTAATTTTGTTGATTTGATTCTTCTCTCTTTTTTCCTTGATGAGTCTGGCTAACAGTTTGTAAATTTTGTTTATCTTCTCAACGAACCAGTTTTTGTGTTATTCATCTTTACTATTGTTTCTTTTCTTTCTTTTTCATATATTTCTGCTTGGACCTTTATGATTTCTTTCTACTAATTTTTTTTTTGTAGTTGTTGTTTTTATTCTTTTTTCAGTTGTTTTAGGTGTAAAGTTAGATTGTCTATTCAATGTTTTTTTGTTTTGTTTTGTTTCTTGAGATAGGGTTGCTATAAACCTCCCTCTTAGAACTGCTTTTGCTGCATCCCATAGGTTTTGAGTTGTCATGTTTTCATTGTCATTAGTTTCTAGAAATTTTTTGATTTCCCTTTGAATTTCTTCAGTAACCTGTTGGTTATTTAGAAATGTGCTATTTAATCTCCATGTGTTTGTGTTTCTTACAGTTTTTTCTTATAATTGATATCTAGTCTCGTAGCATTGTGGTTGGAAAAGATGCTTTTATGATTTCAATTTTCTTAAATTTATTGATGTTTGATTTGTGACCCAAGATGTGGTCTATCTTGGAGAATGTTTCAGGTCGCTTGAGAAGAAGGTGTATTCTCCTGCATTTGCATGGAATGTCCTGAAGATATCAATGAGATCCATCTCATCTAATGTATCATTTAAGATTTGTATTTCCTTATTAATTTTCTGCCTTGATGATCCGTCCATTGGTGTGAGTGGGGTGTTAAAGTCTCCTACTATTATTGTGTTACTTTCAATTTCTCCTTTATATCTGTTAGTGTTTGTCTTATGTATTGAGGTGCTTCTATGTTGGGTGCATAGATACTTAAAATTGTTATGTCTTCCTCTTGGATTGATCCCTTGATCATTATGTAGTGTCCTTCCTTATCTCTTGTAATCTTCTTTATTTTAAGGTCTATTTTGTCTGAAATGAGGATTGCTACTCCAGCTTTCTTTTGCTTCCCATTTGCATGGAATATATTTTTTCCATCCTCTCACTTTTAGTCTATACGTGTGTTGAGGTCTGAAGTGGGTTTCTTGTAGACAGCATATGTATGGGTCTTGTTTTCGTATTCATTCAGCCAGTCTGTGTCTTTTGGTGGGAGGGAGGAGGGAGGAGGGTTCAGGATGGGGAACACATGTATACCTGTGGTGGATTCATTTCGATATTTGGCAAAACCAATACAATATTGTAAAGTTTAAAAATAAAATAAAATTAAAAAAATAAAGTAATTATTGATACATATGCTCCTGTTGCCATTTTCTAATTGTTTGGGGTTGATTTTGTAGGTCTTTTTTCTCCTCTTGTATTTCTTGACTATATAAGTCCATTTAACATTTGTTATAAAACTGGTTTGGTGGCACTGAATTCTCTTAACTTTTGCTTGTCTGAAAAGCTTTTTATTTCTGCATCAATTTTGAATGAGATCCTTGCCAGGTACAGTAATTTTGGTTGTAGATTTTTCCCTTTCAGTACTTGAAATGTATCCTGCCATTCCCTTCTGGCCTGCAGAGTTTCTTCTGAAAGATCAAGAGTTAAGCATATGGGGTTTCTCTTGTATGTTACTTGTTACTTTTCCCTTGCTGCTTTTAATATTCTTTTTTCGTGTTTAGTCTTTGTTAGTTTGATTAGTATGTGTCTGGGTGTTTCTCCATGGTTTTATCCTGTATGTAAATCTTTGTGCCTCTTGGAATTGATTGACTATTTCGTTTTCCATTTTGGGGAAATTTTCAACTATAATTTCTTCAAAAATTTTTCATACCCTTTCTTTTTCTCTTCTTCTTCTTGAACTCCTAGAATTCGAATGTTGGTGCATTTGATATGGTCCCAGAGGTCTCTGAGACTGTCTTCAGTTCTCTTAATTCTTTTTACTTTATTCTGCTTTTCAGAAGTTATTTCCACCATTTTATCTTCCAGCTCACTGATTTGTTCTTCTGCTTCAGATATTCTGCTATTGATTCCTTCTAGAGTATTTTTAATTTCAGAAATTGTTTTGTTTGTCTCTGTATGTTTGTTCTTTAATTCTTTTAGGTTTTTGTTAATTGATTCTTGCATTTTCTCCATTTTGTTTTAAAGGTTTTTGGTCATCTTAATATCATTATTCTGAAGTCTTTCTCTGATAATTATTCAGAATTGCCTATTTCCTCTTCATTTATTTGGACTTCTGTGTTTCTAGTTTGTTCCTTCATTTGTGTAGTATTTCTCTGCCTTTTCATTATTATTTTTTTAAGTTGTTGTGTTTGAGGTCTCTTTTTCCCAGGCTTCAAGGAAAGTTGAACTCTTTCCTTGAAGAAGGTTGAATTCTTTCTTCCTTTTGGTTTTTGCCCTCCTAAGTTTGGTCCAGTGGTTTGTGTGAGCTTCCTATAGGATAAGATTTATGTTGAGTTTTTGTTTGTTTTTCCTCTGATGAGCAAGGCTGAGTGAGGTGGTAATCCTGTCTGCTGATGACTGGGCTTGTATTTTTGTTTTGTTTGTTGTTTAGATGAGGCATTTTGCACAGGGTGCTACTGGTGGTTGGGTGATGTGGGGTCTTGTATTCAAGTGGTTTCCTTTATGTGAGTTCTCGCTATTTGATATCCTTTAGGGTTAGTTCTCTGGTAGTCTAGGTTCTTTGAATCAGTGCTCCCACTCCAAAGCCTCAGAGCTTGAACTCTGTTCAGGAATGAAGATTCTACAAGTGGTTTGTTATGGCATTAAGTGAGATTAAAACAAATATCCAACAAAGAGAAACCAAAAATGAACCCCAGACAAATGGCAGTTACAAAATCAGGCAGTTCAGTTCAGTCACTCAGTCGTGTCTGACTCTTTGTGACCCCATGAATTGCAGCACGCCAGGCCTCCCTGTCCAACACCAACTCCAGGAGTTCACCCAACTCATGTCCATTTGAGTCGGTGATGCCATCCAGCCATCTCATCCTCTGTCATCCCCTTCTCCTCCTGCCCCCAATCCCTCCCAGCATCAGGGTCTTTGCCAATGAGTCAACTCTTCGCATGAGGTGGCCAAAGTACTGGAGTTTCAGCTTTAGCATCAGACCTTCCAATGAACACCCAGGACTGATCTCCTTTAGAATGGACTGGTTGGCTCTCCTTGCAGTGCAAGGGACTCTCAAGAGTCTTCTCCAACACCACAGTTCAAAATCATCAATTCTTTGGCGCTCAGCCTTCTTCACCGTCCAACTCTCACATCCATACATGACCACAGGAAAAACCATAGCCTTGACTAGACGGACCTTTGTTGGCAAAGTAATGTCTCTGCTTTTCAATATGCTGTCTAGGTTGGTCATAACTTTCCTTCCAAGGAGTAAGCGTCTTTTATTTTCATGGCTGCAGTCACCATCTGCAGTGATTTTGGAGCCCCCCAAAATAAAGTCTGACACTGTTTCCACTGTTTTCCCATCTATTTCCCATGAAGTGATGGAAGCAGATACCATGATATTTGTTTTCTGAATATTGAGCTTTAAGCCAACTTTTTCACTCTCCACTTTCACTTTCATCAAGAGGCTTTTGAGTTCCTCTTCACTTTCTGCCATAAGGGTGGCATCATCTGCATATCTGAGGTTATTGATATTTCTTCTGGCAATCTTGATTCCAGCTTGTGTTTCTTCCAGCCCAGGGTTTCTCATGATGTACTCTGCATAGAAGTTAAATAAGCAGGGTAACAATAAACAGCCTTGACATACTCCTTTTCCTATTTGGAACCAGTCTGTTGTTCTGGCAAATAATAATTAAAATAATGGAATATAAACATATACATATACACCCATGAGCAAAGTCAAAACAGTCCAACAAAAATAAAATATAGTAGACTGATCCGGTGAACAAATGAAGTAAAAACTTATATTTACCAGTTAAGAACAAAACTAACTTAAACACAAACTGGAAAACAAAACTAAAGCAATGTTACAAATGGGGAATAAAGCAATGAAAACAAAACAAATATGTTGAGAGGAAAGGTAAGAAGGAATAGATATGCAAAGTTAAATAGAGGTAGATGAAGATTTATAAACATGAAAGATTAACTGTAAGGGGGAAAGAACAGTAGGAAACACAAACAAAAGAATAAATGTAGAAAAAATATAATTGATTTTAAAACATTAGAATTATAAAACAGAAAAAAAAAAAAAATAACCAACGGAAGAAAGGAAAAAAGAAAAAAAAAAAAAATCCACAGAACTGCAAAAGCCCAATGTAGGCAGAAGTTTGTAACAGTATAAAGTGTAACTGAATATACACATATATACCCATAAGCAAAATCAAAACAGTCCAACAAAAATAAAGTACAATAGATTGACCTGGCAAACACAGGAAACCAAAAATTATATCTACCAGAACAAAACTAATTCAAGCACAAACTGGAAAACAAGACTAAAGCAAGATGCCAATTGGGGAATAAAGCAATAAAAATAAAACTAACAGATCTGTTGAGAGGAAAGGAGAGAAAGAAAAGAAAGAAAGAACAGATATGAAAACTTAAATAGTGGTAGATGAAGAAGATTTATATAAGTTGAAGATTAAGTGCAAGGGGAAAAGAACAGTAGGAAAAGAAAACAAAGGAATAAATGTAGAAAAAACAATAATAAACTTAAAAATTAAAGTTAAAAAAATAGAAAAAAAAAAAAAAAAAGGAAAACTCCATAGAAGTGCAAAAGCCAATGTAGAGGCAGAGGTTAGTGACAACAATAAAAAATGTGACTGAGGAAAAAGAAAAGCTCAAAAGCTTAATTGGATTTCTTAGGGCCAATAAAATCAACAGCTAGAACAGAGGGGGGGAAAAGGAAAAAAAAGAAAAAAATTTCCAAAAGAATCTACAGAACAAGTCAGAAAATAAGAATAATAAATGTTTTTCTTGAGTCACTGCTGTCAGAGTCCTTCCCCTTGCTGGGAGTCAAAGTCCACCTTACCTCCCTAGGATGCCCTCCAACACTGTGCTGATCTCTGGACCTGCTGTGGGGGCAGCTCAGATTCTAATCTGGTTCTATTCCTGTGTGTTCTTGCCTCCAGTGTCCACAGCTATCAGAGCCAGTGCGTTTTCTTCTGTGGGAGCTCTCAACGTCCTTTCATATAGTCCATAGACAGAGTCTGCTTAGTTGACCATGTTGATTTAATCTGCAGCTTGTATGGCTCGTGGGGAGGTTTTGGGTCTTTTCCCTTAGCCACACTGCCCCAGGGTTTCAACTGTGGTTTTATTTCCACCTCTACATGTGGGCTGTCTACTGGGGTTTAGCTCCTGAGGCTGCCCTGGAGGGCTTGGGTTTGCCCCTGTGAGGACCAGGGGTTCTGGTAGCACCAGGTACTCAGGAGGGTTGGCAGCTAGGGTAACTAGAAATATAGTGCTGTAGAAGGGTATGGCAACCAGTATTGGCCAATATGCTCCAGTATTCTTTCTTGGAGAACTGCCTCTCTGACAGAGAAGCCTGGCAGGCCACAGTCTACAGGGTCGCAAAGAGTTGGATGTGACCGAAGTGACCCTACGGGCATAGACCCAAGACTTGTTTTGCCTGTGGCAGCTCTGCCCCAGTGAGAGCTGACCATGAACGTGGTGCAGCTGCTTGGCTTTCGGGGACCATGATGGCGCCAAGTGCGCAAGGACAGGGAATGCCTCCACCGCAGGAGTTATGGCCCTATCAGTCTTTTTTTCCAAGCCTCTTGTAGCTGGCCATCAGAAGGCCTCTTTGGCTAGTCTTTCTCCATAGCTCTGCCCATTCAGGCACTTAGAGGCAGCCCCTGACCTGGGTCCTACTCTGTAGATCTGCATGTTAGGTACTTAAAGGGGCACCCTGAGTGGGGTCCTTCTCTGTAGTTCAGTGTGTCAGGCATTTGATGGGCCAGCCTCTCTATTGTTCAGTTGCCCATGCTGGCATGTGGAGAGAGAGAGGCTATGGTGATGGTTCCACGTGCCCCCCCGCCCCCGACCCCGCGTGACTCAGCAGTATCCCCTTGCTTCCTTGGCTGCCCGGCTTTACTCCACCGGCATTTCCCACACATCCCTTCTATCCGTCTCTCCACAGTCAACAGCAGCCCTTACCCTGGGGTTGCTCCACAGTCCCTTAACTCCAGCTCCCAGCTGCTGCCCCTTCCAGGGGACCAGCGTTCCTTTCTGGCATATGTATGGCTGCAGCAAGGACTGTCTGATTCTCATTCCATTTAGGCTGCCACAGATCAGCTGTTTCACTCTCAGCCTTAAATATTCCTCCTCTGACTCAGACAATTACCCCGCTGTGAGGATCAGACCCCTGCTTCAGTTCCCCCACCCGCCAAGGGCAAGCCCAGTCCAGCTAACACTCCTGTTTTCCCCCATAGTTCCTTCATCCTACTGACTTTTGTGTGGTTGTATACATTCTTTTCTACTGGTCAGGTACTCTTGCCTGCTTTCAGCTGGTGTTCTGCATGCACTTCTGTATCTGAAGGTGTATTCCTGCTGTATCCATGGAGAGCAATGTACTCCACATCCACCGACTCCGCTGCCATCTTGTTCTCTCCATGTGGCATTTCTCCCAGCTTTAGTTTTTATTTCACTTTTACCTTGTAACATTATTGTGACCCCTCATTTCGTACAGTTTGTATTTTCTGAAACTCTACAACTATGTTCTTCCTCTAATGCTTGATGCATTTATTTCTTTTCACAGAGTATATGCTATATATGCTAAATCGCTTCAGTTGTGTCCGACTCTGTGCGACCCCATAGACGGCTGCCCACCAGGCTCCCCCGTCCCTGGGATTCTCCAGGCAAGAACACTGGAGTGGGTTGCCATTTCCTTCTCCAATGCATGAAAGTGAAAACTGAAAGTGAAGTCTCTCAGTCGTGTCCGACTCCTAGTGACCCCATGGACTGCAGCCCACCAGGCTCCTCCGTCCATGGGATTTTCCAGGCAAGAGTACTAGAGTGGGGTGCCATTGCCTTCTCTGAGTTCACAGAGTATAATATTTTGTATTTTCTGTTTACCCCTTCTTAAATAAGAAGAGGTAATTATATATGGTATTTACCTAAAAATATTCTCTTTGCATTCTCTCTTTGTTCAGAATGCATTATAATCATTGATGTTTTCAGCTCTTGAAATAAAGCAATCTATATAGGAAATGCAGAGGAGACTGGGCCATAAGCAATTCAGCAAGGAAGATCCATTTGTCTGGTGACTTCTCAGCTGTTTCTTGACATGTCTGGAACAAGGGGCTGACTTTCTGTTCGTGACTCCAAAGCCCAGTTTAGAACTCGAGTGTAGCATATCTGACCTCCCTTCCCATTTGACTTGGTAGTGTTGGAAAATATAAGTTTTTCAATTTTAAGCCATCCTCACATCCCTGAGGTGAAATTTACTTGATCATGGTACATAGGTCTTTTAATATGCCATTTAAATCTATTTTCTAGTATTTTATTTACACATTTTCCTTCTACATTCTTAAATGAGTTTTGTCTTTATTTATTTCTGCTGATTGTCATATTTTGGCTTCAAGGTTTTTGTAGTTTCAGAAAATGAATTGAATAGTCTTTCATCTTTTCCTGTGCACCAAAGAAAATTATACAGAATTGAAATTGCCTGTTTTTTGAAAATATGAAATAAATTGTCCTAAAAATGATCAAAGGATCTCCAGTGCCAATATTGAAATGACTCTTTTTATATGATTTTAAGGTATATAGACATGTAGGAGACAGATTGTATTGAGACAGTTTTATATGATTTTAAGGTATATAGACATGTAGGAGACAGATATGATTGTAAGTCAAATCAAGAAAGAAATTCAGTTCCTAATAATATTAAGTTGCCAGTTTTGTGGAAGTCATTTTGAGTCATTTTTGATTTGTTCTTATTTCTCTATGCTTTCCAAATTATATATTATGAGCATGTTATAGTTATAACAAAAAGTTAAATATTAACAAAGCTTATAGGTTCCCATATTAATGCTTAGCTCAGATATGCTTTTTGAGCCTTCAAAGTGTCTATTCCTATCAATTTTCATTTTCATTAATACTAATATATATATACGTGTGTGTATATATATGTATGTGCACACACACACAGACACACACACACACACACACATATATATACATACACAAACACACACATATATAGATGTATGGGCTTCCCTGGTGTCTCAGTGGTAAAGAACCTACCTGCAATGTGGTAGCAGCACAAGACCCGGGTTTGATCCCTGGGTCGGGAGGATCCTCTGGAGAAGGGCATGGCAACCCACTCCAGTATTCTTGCCTGGAGAATCCCATGGACAGAGGAGTCTGGTGGGCTACTGGCCCATAGGGTCGCATAGAGTTGCACACAACTGAAGCGAGTTAGCATGCACACACACACACACACACACACACACACACACATGTCTGAAGCAGAGCACTAAACCTATTCTGCATAATTTGGCACACAAATGGTTTCATTTCATAAAATCAACCATCAAGGAAACTTCACTTAAAGCCTTATTGCATTAAAAATAATTTATTTTAAACACGATGAATATTGAAGTGCCAATATTAGAATAGCTGTGTAAACTCCCACCTGTTTGTTTGATGGATCATGAATCTTAAAAACATCGACTTGCAATATATCAAGAAGGAAATTGATATATCATTTTGATGGAGTGTCTTTAAAGTATAAGATTAAACAGATGGCAATTTTTTTCCCCCCAGAAAATGATTCCTCAATGAAGAGGTAGATACCTTATATGCAAGTTATTAATAAGTGTCTCACTTTACAAGTTGATTTATAAGTTTATTGCAATCGTAATCAAAATTCCACTTTATATGGCAATGTAAAGGTTCAGAATAGCCTAGACAAGGTAGGAGGGCTTTCCCTATTAATTTCCAAAATGTATTATAACGTTGTAGTAATTAAGACTGTGTACTATTAGCATGAGGGCTTCCCAGGTGGCTCAGTGGTAAAGAACAGCCCTGCCAATGCAGGAGACATGGGTTTGATCCCTGGATCAGGAAGATCCCCTGGAGAAAGAAATGGCAACCCACTCCAGAATTCTTGCCTGGGAAATCTCAGGGACAGATAAGCCTGGTGGACTACAGTCCTTGGGGTTTCAAATGAGTCGACACTGCTTAGTGACTAAACTACAACAACTATTAGCATGGAGTTAGACGTCTGAGGCTCAGAGGGTAAAGTGTCTGCTTGCAGTGTAGGAGACCTGGGTTTGATCCCTGGGTCGGGAAGATCCCCTGGAGAAGGAAATGGCAACCCACTCCAGTACTCTTGCCTGGAGAATTCCAAGAATGGAGGAGCCTGGTGGGCTACAGTCCATGGGGTCGCAAAGAGTCGGACACGACTGAGTGACTTCACTTTCACTTTCAGACATCTGAGAGTAAAGGAACAAGAAATAGATCCATGCGTATATGCATAATTAATAAATATTAGAGTCTAATAAATGATGCTAGGGCAGTTGATAACTATATGGAAAAAATGATATTAGACTATGCAAAATAGTGGGTGCATATAGACCTAAAGGGAGAAGGAAAAGGCAGCCCACCCCAGTGTTCTTGCCTAGAGAATCCCGTGGACAGAGGAGCCTGGTGGGCTGCTGTCCATGGGGTTGCACAGAGTCGGACACGACTGAAGCAACTTAGCAGCAGCAGCAACATCATAGACCTAAAGGGGAGATATGAAGTTTTTAGAAGATATTATAGAAGAAATCTTTCTTTAACTTGAAGATACAGAAAGATATCTTAGACAAGACAAAAATGTCTATATATTAAGGAAAATGATAAATCCAACTACAGTAAAATTCAGTGTTTCTGATCATCAGGAAAAATCATTAAGAGATAAAAGCCAAAGAATGGGAGAGACTATTTTACAATACATATAATCAATCAAAGACTTAAAAACGGAATGTTTACAGATCAATGTTTCTTAAAAAGAAAAACCAATAGAAATCTGGGCTAAATATTTGAATGAGTACTTCACAAAAAAGTAAATCTAAGTGATTAATAAAATAGGTTAAAGTACTCAACTTCAAGAGGAGGGCATGACAAGCCACTTCAGTATTCTTGCCTGGAGAATCCCATGGACAGAGGAGTTAGACATGACAAGTGACTTAGCACACACACACACACACACTCAACTTCAACAATATATCAAGTTTAAAACTACAACCACCTGACTGTCAAACATTAAAAATGACAATGTAGAGCGATAGGAATTTTCATATGCTGCTATATAATGTGCAAATTTGTATTAAAAACTTTGAAAAACAGTTTAGCATCCTCTGGTAAATCTAATGACATGCATATCTTATAACTTAGCAATTTTGTTCCTGGAAATGCCTTCTAGAGAAATATACCATGTTTCAGGAGACATGTATGGAGATGTTTCCTTCAGCATTTTTTGCAATAGATTAAAACTCAAAACAACTCAATTCCACTAATTAAAGTGAAAGTCACTCAGTCATGTCCAACTCTGCAACTCCATGGACTATACAGTCCATGGAATTCTCCAGGCTAGGATATTGGAATAGGTAGCCTTTCCCTTCTCCAGAGGATCTTCCCAACCTAGGGATTAAACCCAGGTCTCCTGTATTGCAGGCAGATACTTTACCAACTGAGCTGTTGAATTCCATCAATAGTAAACTGGATAACTAACTCGCACACTTTTCATACAGTGGCATTTATGTAAGGGAGTAATCAATAAAAGTGAACACTCTAAAGCAACACTCAATAACACAAGTGAATTTTACAAATAATATCCAGCCACTAAAGAATACATACATTTATATAAAGTTTAAAACATAAAAAATTAAATGGTATCATTTGTGGATGCTTATATGGTTACAAACAAAAAGAAAACCACGGGGGAAGGGAGTTTGGGGAAGACACATGCAGAGAACATCAAGAGTACAGGAAACGTTCCCTCTGTGACTACATGGTGGTTACTCAGGGGCTCACTTAATAAATATTCATCATTTAACCTTCATGTACTATCTTGTATATATTTCAACGAAATTTTTTTAAAAATAGAAAATAGGAAAAGGTTTCATTGCTTACTAATTCCTAGAACAGTTTAAATTCCAGGAGAAGTATTTATTCCTTGAAGATTTGATAAATTCATTCATGCCAACCTCTGGACTTAAGACTTTCTTTTAAAAGCAATTATTTGATAACGTCACCTTTATTCCCTCATATGTATTTATCGGCTTAGGTGCATACTTCTTGCAATGATTATTTGCATTTTCCAAGAAAGTTATTTTGGGGGGTGATTTTTCAATTGTATTGCCATAAAGTTGGCAGTACTCATCTATTTTGGATTTTATATATGGTTGTGTGATTGCTGTCTTTTGGCCATTCCTCAGTGTTACTACTTACATATCTAACATTCCCTCTCTTGATAGACATTTCTAGTTTTTGCTACTACAAATGTTAATTGTGAGACGCATCTTTGCACATATATATTCATCTACTTATGTCTTCATTCCTGTATGTTTTGCAAATATTTCAGTTCTCATTATGATTGTTAATATATGAGAGCATCCATTTTCCTACATTCTTATTGAATCTTAATGTTACCACGCATTTTAATTTTGCCAGTTTGATGGGTAAAAATTGAATTATCATTCTGTAATTTTCATTTTCCCAATTGTCAGCATGCCTGAAACTCCTTTTTTTCCCACATATTTGTTATTCATTTATACCATTAACATCTCCCCTCACATGAATTTGTTTTACCTATTTTTTTTTTTTTTTGATTTGTTTGTCTTTTTACAATGTATTTGAAGCTTGGTGAGCAGGAATATTAACTCTTTCTCTATATACATGTTATTTAATACAAGAATTTTCCCCATCATATGAGTTCTTTGTTTTTAAATGTTATGTTTGATATCTTTTGCCATGGAAGATTTTATATTTTATAAAATATTTCTACTTTTTCATTTAAGACTTCAGATTCTTTTATTTCTTAGGAAAGTTTTGCTTATCTTAACGCATGTTGATTTCAATTTCTACTGTATCTGTGTCTGTATCTATATCTGGAATTTATTTTGCTTTATGTTGTAAAATGGGGTATATTCTATTTTTAAAATATTTAGATATTTTTCTTTTAATCATGAGTGTTTTCAGGAGTGTTTTTGTGTACATGTGGCTTTTTTTTTTTTTAGCTGACTGCACTCAAGGAGGTATAATGAAACAATTAAAAGCATGGTCCTTTGACAAAGGAGGCAAGAATATACAATGGATTAAAGACAATCTCTTTAACAAGTGGTGCTGGGAAAACTGGTCAACCACTTGTAAAAGAATGAAACTAGAACACTTTCTAACACCATACACAAAAATAAACTCAAAATGGATTAAATATCTCAATGTAAGACCAGAAACTATAAAACTCCTAGTGGAGAACATAGGCAAAACACTCTCCAACATACATCACAGCAGGATCCTCTATGACCCACCTCCCAGAATACTGGAAATAAAAGCAAAAATAAACAAATGGGACCTAATTAAACTTAAAAGCTTCTGCACATCAAAGGAAACTATAAGCAAGGTGAAAAGACAGCTTTCAGAATGGGAGAAAATAATAGCAAATGAAGCAACTGACAAACAACTAATCTCAAAAATATACAAGCAACTCCTACAGCTCAATTCCAGAAAAATAAATGACCCAATCAAAAAATGGGCCAAAGAGCTAAATAGACATTTCTCCAAAGAAGACATGCAGATGGCTAACAAACACAGGAAAAGATGCTCAACATCACTCATTATCAGAGAAATGCAAATCAAAACCACTATGAGGTACCATTTCACGCCAGTCAGAATGGCTGCAATCCAAAAGTCTACAAGCAATAAATGCTGGAGAGGGTGTGGAGAAAAGGAAACCCTCTTACACTGTTGGTGGGAATGCAAACTAGTACAGCCACTATGGAGAACAGTGTGGAGATTCCTTAAAAGACTGGAAATAGAACTGCCTTATGACCCAGCAATCCCACTGCTGGGCATACACACTGAGGAAACCAGAATTGAAAGAGACACGTACCCCAATGTTCATCGCAGCACTGTTTATAATAGCCAGGACATGGAAGCAACCTAGATGTCCATCATGAGATGAATGGATAAGAAAGCAGTGGTACATATACACAATGGAGTATTACTCAGCCATTAAAAAGAATACATTTGAATTAGTTCTAATGAGGCGGATGAAACTGGAGCCTATTATACAGAGTGAAGTAAGCCAGAAAGAAAAACACCAATACAGTATACTAATGCATATATATGAAATTTAGAAAGATAGTAACAATAACCCTGTATACGAGACAGCAAAAGAGACACTGATGTATAGAACAGTCTTTTGGACTCTATGGGAGAGGGAGAGGGTGGGATGATTTGGGAGAATGGCATTGAAATATGTATAATATCATATATGAAATGAGTCGCCAGTCCAGGTTCGATGCACAATACTGGATGCTTGGGGCTGGTGCACTGGGACGACTCAGAGGGATGGTATGGGGAGGGAGGAGGGAGGAAGGATCAGGATGGGGAACACATATATACCTGTGGTGGATTTATTTTGATATATGGCAAAACCAATACAATATTGTAAAGTTAAAAAAAAAAAGCATGGTCCTTGAAATCACTTAGGTCCAGCTATTTGTTGAGTATATCAGTTCAGTTCAGTTAATTTTCTCAGTTGTATCTGACTCTTTGCGACCCCATGAATTGCAGCACGCCAGGCTTCCCTGTCCATCACCAACTCCCAGAGTTCACTCAAACTCATGCCCTTTGAGTCGGTGAGGCCATCCACCCATCTCATCCTCTGTTGTCCCCTTCTCCTCCTGTCCCCAATCCCTCCCAGCATCAGGGTCTTTTCCAGTGAGACAACTCTTCGCATGAGGTGGCCAAAGTATTGGAGTTTCAGCTTTAGCATCAGTTCTTCCAATGAACACCCAGGACTGATTTCCTTTAGGATGGACTGATTGGATCTCCTTGCAGTCCAAGGGACTCTCAGGAGTCTTCTCCAACACCACAGTTCAAAAGCATCAACTCTTCGGTGCTCAGCTTTCTTCACAGTCCAACTCTCACATCCATACATGACCACAGGAAAAATCATAGCCTTGACTAGATGGACCTTTGTTGGCAAAGTAACGTCTCTGCTTTTCAATATGCTATTTAGGTTGGTCATAACTTTCCTTCCAAGGCATAAGTGTCTTTTAATTTCATGACTGCAGTCACCATCTGTAGTGATTTTGGAGCCCCCCAAAATAAAGTCTGACACTGTTTCCACTCTTTCCCCATCTATTTCCCATGAATTGATGGGATCAGATGCCATGATCTTCGATTTCTGAATGTTGAGCTTTAAGCCAACTTTTTCACTGTTCTCTTTCACTTTCATCAAGAGGCTTTTGAGTTCCTCTTCACTTTCTGCCATAAGGGTGGTGTCATCTGCATATCTGAGGTTATTGATAATTCTCCCTGCAATCTTGATTCCAGCTTGTGCTTCTTCCAGTCCAGCGTTTCTCATGATGTACTCTGCATAGAAGTTAAATAAGCAGGGTGACAATATACAGCCTTGACATACTCCTTTTCCTATTTGGAACCAGTCTGTTGTTCCATGTCCAGTTCTAACTGTTGCTTCCTGACCTGTATACAGATTTCTCAAGAGGCAGATCAGGTGGTCTGGTATTCCCATCTCTTTCAGAATTTTCCAGTTTCTTGTGATCCACACAATCAAAGGCTTTGACATAGTCAATAAAGCAGAAATAGATGTTTTTCTGGAACTCTCTTGCTTTTTTGATGATCCAGGTTTTTTGATGTTGGCAATTTGATCTCTGCTTCCTCTGCCTTTTCTAAAACCAGCTTGAACATGTGGAATTTCATGGTTCATGTGTTGCTGAAGCCTGGCTTGGAGAATTTTGAGCATTACTTTATTAGCGTGTGAGATGAGTGCAATTGTGCAGTAGTTTGAGCATTCTTTGGCATTGCCTTTCTTTGGCATATAGAGAGGAGCAAATCAACTATATTAATTATCTTTTTTTGAATTCATCAGCCTTGCTTTGACTTTAAGACTTTTTCCTACTTAAAATTTTTTTAATTGCTAATAATAATAATTTTTCTAATAATGCACTTAATGATTTGTTTTTTCCCCACTGATTTTTACATTTATTAGACCCATACTTTTTGATATGTAGTATTACCCTTATCCTGTTTCTAAGAATTCTATGATTGTTCTTTTGATTTCTTTTAGAGCAAAAAGTTTTATAGTAGAATGATTCTTATACAAATGGTTGAGTATTTTTTAATTATAAAAGTAAATAATGTCATTGCATTGCATATAAAAGTTAATGTCATTGCATTAACCTCAGTATTTAATACCTGCTTTGGAAGAACCACTGAAGGTATTTTGTACCTTATTTTGTGCTTGCCTAATATGTGATTGCTTTGTATAATGGTTCCATGGGCATTAGAAAATAACTTACTTTCCAAATCTCCTTGCGATTTATCATGTTTCGCAGAGTTTATCGGCTAGATTTTTATGTATCACCCATATCCTCACAGCCTTAATGCTTTATCCCTCAAAGAGTTAGAAAGGTATATTATATCATCTGACTATTATTGTAGAAAAGTATAGTTATTTTGGTTTTTAATTTATATTATCCTTGCCATTATATAACTACTTTATAGCCAGACAATATTTCATTCTGATTATGAGAATTCCAAACCCTGGGCTTCCAAATCCTGTTGTAGACCAAAAGGCTATCATTTTATAATGTTTTACTCCATGGTAGAGCAAAAGATGTTTAAACCTAAAAAAAAAATTAATCTTTAGTCCTGTAGAGAAGTTGACTATTGCAAATTATAAACTGCACAAGGCTGTGCTTCCAAGAAAGCCATCAGTCCATGAAATTAAATTATGCATTAGAAGGTGCTCTAATACCGACAGATATTAATTGAAGAAATAATTGTCTGGGTTTTTAAAAAGACACTTTATCTCTTTTGTTCCATGGGCTGGTTCACAGTTCCTAAACTGGCTTCTACAATGAATATAAATACTTTTATTTTCTCTCTCAAATGAAGACTAGCATGCAAACAACTAGAACCATGTCCATTTCAATTAAACTTGGAAATCTATAAAGATTCAATTATATATTTCAACAAATGCCCCTGAATTAGGGAACTGTTATGTTGAGATTTAATAGAACTAGAGCTGCATTTTCAAATTATGATTTTTATGCCCCAGGGAATTATGATACTATACCAAGGGATACGTTAAGCCACAATATTGTGGAATAGCTTCATAAGCGTCTGTTATGTTCAGAAACATAGAAGAAGTGAAAGAGGAGTGAGAGTAGGCAACTGTGGGAATTAAGTAATGCATCTAGCTAGTAATAAAAAAATTTTTATGTAAAATATATATGTATTTGGAATAGAAAACAAAACTTGAATGAAAATTTTCTCAGCCTTTACACATAGTGAATGATCAAGTATATTTGACCCTTGAAAAACTCAGGGGTTAGTGCTATCAACCTTATAAGCAGTGGAATATCTGGGTATAATTTGTAGCTTGCCCTCCTTTCCATATCCATGACTTTAACCAACTTTGGATTATGTAATAATGTAACATCTACTGTTGAAAAAAATCCAGGTATAAGTGGACCTGTGCGATTCAAACTCATGCTCTTCAATGGTCAACTGTAATAGAAAAGCATATGTGAGGTGTAAATATCCTCTCTCCCCATAAATTCTTATTTTCTAGTCTTTCTCCCCAACATAGCAGGTTTTGTAATTCTACTGCTGCTGCTGCTAAGTCACTTCAGTCGTGTCCGACTCTGTGCGACCCCATAGAAGGCAGCCCACCAGGCTCCCCCGTCCCTGGGATTCTCCAGGCAAGAACACTGGAGTGGGTTGCCATTTCCTTCTCCAATGCATGAAAGTGAAAAGCGAAAGTGAAGTCGCTCAGTCCTGTCCGACTCTTTGCGACCCCAGGGACTGCAGCCCACCAGGCTCCTCCGCCCATGGGATTTTCCAGGTACGGGTACTGGAGTGGGTTGCCATTTCCTTCTCCAATGTATGAAAGTGAAAAGTGAAAGTGAAGTCGCTCAGTCGCTTCCGACTCTTAACGACCCCATGGACTGCAGCCTACCAGGCTCCTCCAGCCCATGGGATTTTCCAGGCAAGAGTACAGGAGTGGGGTGCCATTGCCTGCTCCGTGTAATTCTACTACTCACTGCTATGTGGGATTTCTCTGTAGTTTCCAGTGCAGGACTGTTTGATAGAGTGGGGATGAGACAAACAGGAATGACTCATACATCACAGCTACTTGTTCCATATATTTCTTTTGCACCAGGTATTCATGAAATACGCTTTAGTTCTAATAGTTTTTTCTTTCTTTCTTTTTTTTTTTTTGTAATCTCACTTAGATTTTATAGATAATCATACCTTGTGCAAATAAACATATCTCATTTCCCCCCAAATTTATCTTATTTTTTTCATTTTCTTATTTAAGTTAATATTATCAACAAAATTTACTAATAATTGTTTTACTAATAATTATAGTTTTGTTTTGTTTTCCTAAATTTGGTTATAATTCTTTAAGA
This sequence comes from Bos indicus, assembly GCF_029378745.1. Classification (NCBI taxonomy): domain Eukaryota; kingdom Metazoa; phylum Chordata; class Mammalia; order Artiodactyla; family Bovidae; genus Bos; species Bos indicus. The sequence continues at coordinate 11,950,394 of NC_091767.1, forward strand.
AATTATTAAGTATGATGACAGGCAATTTTTGCTGTGTTAAGGAATATTCTATTTGTATTCTATAAAGAATGGGGATTAAATTTAATAGGATGATTTTGACATTGACTAAGACACTTTCACTTTTTGACCTGTGTTAAACTGATTAACTCAATTTTGTGTAGCAGAATTCATCCTCCATCTTTTTGACATAAATATCACAGAATGTTTTCATTGTGAACAAGGAGATAATTTTCATCTTAATATTCCTTTGTTCATTTTAGTCATTTGTACGGGAGGGATGCCATCTTTTCCATAGATTAACATATATGTATTATAAAATAAAAGAAAAGCTCAATGAACGATGTATTTTTCAATGGCTTTATAATTAGGGTACTGACATGAGAGGTTTTTTGTTTTTTTTTTTTAATTTATTCTTCTAGGATCTCACAAAACTCACGAAAATGCTAGACTTTTTGGAGAAACGTTCAAGTATATATCTCAAATGTTAAGACTGAGACAAAATTTTCTCCCATGTTATACTGCATTTTTTTTTTTATTACTGTGAGTATTAGAAACATAGTGAAAAGATACCTTAATTTATTATTCATATTTAACGGGAAAAAGTAGCAAACTTTTAAGTCTGTTTTATAATTTCTTCTTTGTTCACTTCAATATCAACAGTGTTGTTAATGACCTTTAATTAGCCATCTATAAAGAAACTCCCTGTTAGTGTTGCAGAAACCAATACTCAAGAAACCAAGCACCACACTTGGAGAGCTGGAGAACTCAGGTTTATTAAGCCAGCAGGCCCAGAGGAGTTAACACTCCAAGTTCTGAGTCTCGAACAAAGGGGTTACAGAGTTTTTATAGACAGACATGGCAATGCACTCCAGTACTATTGCCTGGAAAATCCCATGGACAGAGGACCCTGGTAGGTTACAGTCCATGGTGTCACAAAGAGTCGGACATGACTAACGACTTCACATTCACATTCACACATAGTGGGCAACACTAGCTGTTAAAAGGTTGGTTTAAACTAAGGGGTTTCACACACGTGGGAACATCAGTCAAGATGGGGAGGAGGATGCCTGACCTTTACATGGACAGGCATGATTAAGCAAGTTTGCAGGGGCCAGGCAGTTGCAAAGAGCAGGACAAGGGCGAGTGAGATAAGGTCCAGTTTTTAGTATTGTAAGTCCTCACTTTCTGAGACTACACGACCTATGTGATCCAAACTTTGCAAGGAGCAAGCTGAGTTACAGAGGCAGAAGGAGCAGGAGGTTATGTAAAATTTTAACTTTTCCTCTTCAGAAGATCAGACTAAAGAATCTGCCTGCAATGCAGGAGACCTGGGTTCCAATGCTGGGGTCAGGAAGATCCCCTGCAGGAGGGAATGGCTACCCACTCCAGTATTCTTGCCTGGAGAATCACATGGACAGAGGAGCCTGGTGGGCTACAGTCCACCAGGTTGCAAGGAGTGGGACGTGACTGAGCAGCTAACACACAACACAAAAAGAAACTCCACTGAGTTCTAGTCTCTTTCAGAATCAATAAAACTACTTTCCAAGCTACTTTCCCCTCTGCCCCCTGGATTCCACTCAGTTTCTGCTTATTATTTTTCTGATAAGACTTGCCCCTCTCGAGACCAAGTGGGTGTGTGTTTTTGAGTGACTTTCTTTGGAATCCAATTATTGTTTAATGTTTACATATTAATGTACAAAAGGGATTAGGCTTGACAGTCATTAAGTCTCATAGTATAACATTTTAAAGTGGAGTTCCCTCATGCAGAGGACATTTGGGGTCCACACTGGTTTTGAGCACATGGCAATAACTGGCACTTACTGTGGGCCCTCGGGTCTCAAGGCCAGCCTTGCTGTGGGATGTGCCATCTGCAGATGTGCCTTCCTGGAAATAAGTGAGTGACAGCAGCGGCCTGTTTGGCAGGAATTTACAAAGCCTTGGTTTTGGCCCCTTTCCACTGCTAGGTGATGGGACTGGAGCTGAGTAAGAAGCCCTAGGTTTGCCAGGTTCAGCCTGAAAAGGGCAATGCATCCCTGAGGAAAATTTGCAAGGAACACATTCTTGGAGTGAATTTTCCTGAAAACCAGTGCCCTCTAAAGCAAAACTAGAAAAACAAAACAAAACAAAAAAAAAAAACAACCTTGGCTAAGCTAAATATTCATTATGTGGAAAAGAACTATTAGGGAACCAAACAGAGAGTAAAAAATCAAAATTTTGAAGTAAAGAATTGACCCTTCACAAAAGAAGTTGGGCAGAAAAGGCAACCTTCATTCTTTGGAACCATGTAATTAACAAACAATTTTCACCCCACATAATTAATGCATCGTGCTAGTTACCATTGTGCCAGAGGGTCACGCTGAGATTTCTGGCAAGCCAATTGAGTTCCCTCCATATAAAGAACACTCGGTGATTATTCTGCATACAAGGATTATTCAACTTGATAGTTAAAATAATTAATTCTCTCCACATTGAAAAAGAAACCATTACTGTAGAAAAGGTATAATTACCCTGAATGGATAAGCTCTAGAGGGCAATATGGTGATTTTGATTCTTAGAGTGTATACAGCTTGGTGAAACGGAAAGAGAATTCATTCACAACAAATATTCACGCTTGCCCGGCACCCCCTCCTCCCACCATGTTTGCTAGACTCCTCTTTAAAAGACTTGGTTTCCAGTCGGAGTTATACTAGGTGTTTTTTATGTGACTTTTACTAGGTTGCTTCTCTCTTGTCTTAGGGGCTTCCCTGGTGGCTGAGATGGTAAAGCATCTATCTGCAATGCAGGAAACCTGGTTTCGATCCCTGGGTTGGGAAGATCCCCTGGCGAAGGAAATGGCTACCCACTCCAATATTCTTGCCTGGGAAATCCCATGGATGGTAGTCGCAAAGAGTCGGACACGACTAAGCGACTTCACTTCTCTCTTGTCATAGTTTATTTCTGTCTAAAGGCAGGGCATTCAAATTACATGGAAGTTTAAAAAAATTAAACGTGTCTGACGCAAATGTTTCCATGCGCTCTTTCCATGCACGTGGGAGAAATTACTGTTCAAATACGGCGTCTTGTATTTGACGCCCAGGAGAGGTTTCTCAGAATTCTTCAAGCTTTCATAGCCTCTGTCAGTAGGTTGGAGTATGAAATCCAGATTGACCCCTTGGTAGGTCTTCATTTTAGGTGAAAGTTCATATCACATCCCACAATTAGGAAGGCAAACAAAGGAACCAACATAAACAGAGCAACAAACTTCCCGACCCCTACCCACAGACAAAACAAGTAACAGTCACTGTGTTTCATTCTAGTCACAAAATAAATGAAATCAAAAGTGTTCTCCTGAATACTGACTTCCTAACAAAAGCACTTTATCGCTGAATTTTGTAATGTTGATATTGATAGGGCCCACATGAGGTCTCATTTTGCATATTTTTGTAGCGCTTCCGCTAACCTGGCTAGAAATTGAGCCAGGTTTTCATCTAGTCTTTGACTTATTTCCTGGACCTTATCAACGTTGATGGCTTTATGTCTTGCCTTTTGATGGCCGGCAGTGAGGCAAGCAATCATATGATTACGAGCTGCTCGTTCAGGTCTTCCTGCCTGATAACCCCAGTTGGGGTCATCTCGGGGCACAGCTGTGGCCCCTACGGGCTTGGTGTCATCTGTCCTGTGTATCTCATCAGCATACACCTGAGAGGCTTGCGATACTCGTTTCTTCTCTTCTGGGAGAAGAGTGGAGGAAAGGATGATGTAAATATCATGCCAGGTTAAGTCATAAGTCGGTAAGTGAAGTGAAGTGAAGTCGCTCAGTCGTGTCTGACTCTTTGCGACCCCATGGGCTGTAGTCTACCAGGCTCCTCAGTCCACGGAATTTTCCAGGCAACAGTACTGGAGTGGGTTGCCATTTCCTTCTCCAGGGGATCTTCCCAACCAACGGATCCAACCCGGGTCTCCCACACTGCAGGCAGACACTTTACTGTCTGAGCCATCAGGGACACTGGGTAAGATACTTGAATTCTTTTAGATAATTATCAGGGTCTGAGGAGAAAGAGTCAAGATACTTTTCAATCTGAGATAGATCTGTGAGGGGGAATGGGACATGAACTCAAACAATGCTTTCTGCTCTAGCTACTTCCCACAAAGGGAGGAATGGGGCAGGGGAAGGAGCGGGGTCCTGAGGTGAAGTTTCCTGTTTTAAATTTGTTCGGGACTGGGTACCGGCAGGGGACCTCTAGAGGTCTGGGTAAAGCGTTGGGACCCTCAGGGTGGAGGGTGGGGCTGAGCTCTTAGAGCTTACCTCAGGCACAGGCTGGGGAGAGGGGCTGGGAGCTGGGGCAGGGGAGGCCTGCACTTGAGAAGGAGGGAGGGAGGAGGGTACATAAGGTGGAGGTTGTGGAACTGGATCTGGAGCAACTGCAAGGGGATTGGGAGCAATAGGGGGTGGGTCGGAAGGGTCAAAGGAAGCAGAAGAAAAGCCTGAACAGGGATTGGGAGACATTGTATTAGGAGGATGTGGTCCAGAGTGGGTTAAAAGTATTTGAGAAGTAGAACAGGATTCACAGAGAGAGGGTCGAGAGCGGAGAGCGAAGAAAACCTGAACATAAAGGGACTTCTAACCACTTGCTGTCACGGTAGCAGAAGTTATCGAGGTCCCCTAGAGTGTTATAATCGAGAGTTCTATTTTCTGGCCATTGGGACCTGTTACCAAGTTTGTATTGTGGCCAGAGAGTGTTAGAATAGTAAATAAGTCTATTTGATCTTATCTCCCCTTGGAAGTCCAAAGCTTTCAGGTTTCAGAGAAGGCATCCTATAGGAGTAGATTTTGAGGGCTGGGATTAAGACTTTCCCATTGAGGCTGCATAGGTTAGGCAAGGGCGAGAGAAAGCAAGGAGAAAGGTCCGAGAGAAAAGGCGTCCCCGTTCTCAGGACTTTCTCAGAGAGTAATAGTCTGTTTTGAAATGGGCGTCCCCTATTTCAAAGTCAGGTGGGGCACAAGGCCGAGGGCCCTAGGACTTTGAAATGAGGCAAGAGAGAGGATCCAAGAGAATGGGATTTCCCTCACCCTTGTAACCAATGGGTGAAATGTGGGCCGGTGTGTGGATGTCAGTCCAGCAAGGCAGGTGGAGAGTCCCGTCCCAGAGCTCGTCTCAGTTTCTCGGCGAGGTCCCAGGAGGGGACCACCAGAGGTGGGCTCGGGAGAGGAGCCCCCCCGGTTGTGGTGGCTCTTCCCTCCCGGGTTTCAGCACCAGAATGTAAGACTAGTGCAAAAAAGAGAGAACAAGCCGGGCAGTCAGGCAAGAAAAGGGAAATTTATTAGAGGGAAAAGAAAGGGTGATGGCTCTTAAGGAGAACCAGCATCCTCCCTTTCTGATGGAGTCCTTCTTATACCCCACCAATGAAAAATTCTCTGAAGGGATGGTCACGTAGCCAGAGGTCTGGAATCTGGTGGTCTTGCGGCTTTGAGAAGATAGGCGCCAGTAAGATAACAGGATGCAATTTAGGCAATTTTATCAGTCTCACAGATCACTGTGATTTTATTCTTTGTTTTCGAGGTCCACATAATGAGCCATCATATCAATGAGACCCCGTTGGGGCCCTATCAGATACCAGAGACTAGGCCAGGATCTTCTTGGATATGATAATTATGTGAGAACATTGCTCTTTTTTTGGCCATGAGCAGACTAACTGGAAATTTAATTACATGGTAATTATTCAGATTAAAAAAAACATGTTTTTTAACAAGCCAGTTTTTCTGAAATCTGGCCTGCTTATACACTGTGAGTAAATGACTTTTCTTACCTAAATAAACCTCTATATCATCCTTCATAGGAATAAAGATATGAAATGATACCTTGCTGTTATATTTCAATGAGAAGAATCTGGAAGATTGTTTTCTGTTCAAAAAGTCTAGGAACAACATTCTTTATCTGGTAATAAAATAGGGTGATCTGGATTTCCCTCCCGTGGTTTCCAGCTCACCCATCTCTTTGCTAATAGGCACCAGGTCGAAGATATACAGTTTTGCTGATAGAATTATAAATACTTAGGTTTCATAAATTATAAAGTTTCACTGAATCAGTATTTATAATAGAAACCTGATCTTTATTGTCTGAATAGAAGCAAGACAGAGAGCTACAGCTGTAGTTAATGGCTAAAACTTTGGAAAGTATACTCTATATTCAGAAGTAATCTTCTCTGGTATATTCATAAACACTAAGTAAATTGTATGGTACTTTTTACTGCTTCTTATTATTTTAAGTAAATGCTAGGCAAAATTATCTCATGCCACAAAAGGGACCATTGCCTCTTTAAGACTCTACCTCAAATTAAATATTATGTTCATAGAAACTTATTTGAATCAATTGTATGTTTTTATGAAAAATTACTTATGGTGCATAACTATGTCCTTATTTATTCAATATTTATTGAATATGGGAGTAAAATATTTACATTTTTGATTTTCATGTTTATAAAGAATGGTCGTCCCTTGTACAGAACCCTTTCTGTGATGAGGAGTCCCGGTGTTTGAGTCCTATTTGTTGTTGTTGTTCAGTCACTCAGTCATGTTCGACTCTTTGCCATCCCATGGACTGTGGCATGCCAGGCTTCCTAGCCCTTCACCATCTCCTGGAGCTTGCTCAAACTCATGTCCATTGAGTCAGTGATGCCATCAAACCATCTCATCCTCTGTTGTCCCCTTCTCCTGCCTTCAGTCTTTCCCAGCATCAGCAGCATCTTTTCTAATGGCAGCTCTTCACATCAGGTGGGCCAAGCACTGGAACTTCAGCTTCAGCATCAGTCCTTCCCATGAATATTCAGGACTGATTTCCTTTATGATCAACCGGTTTGATCTCCTTGCAGTCCCAGGGACTCTCAAGAGTCTTCTCCAATACTACAGTTCAAAAGCATCAATTCTTTGTTGCTCAGCCTTCTTTGTGGCCCAACTCTCACATCCATACATGACTACTGGAAAAACCATAGTTTTGATTAGATGGACCTTTGTCGGCAAAGTAATGTCTCAACTTTTTAATGATTTAAGCCTCAAGACTTTTTAGAGATGTCAGTCAGGGACACGGAGATTTTCCTCAAGAGATTTCAATACCTACATGAGTAGGTGTTGGAAGTGAATGAGCCAAAAACAATGAAAATGCCACGGAGGGGTCTGTATCTATTTCCTTGCCCACATCCCTCATCTTGATGGCTAACAGAACTTGTGACAGATGAGCTGGTATCATGGCTCAGTCTTATTTTTGTCCCTGTCAATCCAATTGTTCCATAATTTCCTTGGGTGATGTATTTTTCATGTGAAAGTATAGTCTGACTGTGTGCTTTTCCTGTTATGCTCATGGAGAATTCTTGGAGAGGAGGGGAACCAACAGTGATATGTTCGTTTTGAAAATAAGAGCTTTGGGAGCGAGTTTTTAAAAGAACAGCTTTGCATATGTGATGGGAGAAAATTGATACAGAGAACATTTTTCTTGACAGGTTCACACTTAGCTTGAAACTCTATGAAAAAATTTAGAAGGAAAATGGTTACATAATTCTATTTGTCCTTGTAGTCCTCAGTCCTTCTGCTTGGATGTGAGCATCCACAGGACTGTTGAGTCCCTACTTTTAAGAGGATACAGCTAGTATCTCATCCCCCTAAGGTGCCATGGAATTGGGATCCTGCCTGGCTAAAGAGAGGTGGAGGATATCCAGAGTTACCATCTAAATACTCAAAGGGTAGCTTGATATTTCAGTAGTTCTAAGGTCTATTGACTTCTGCAAAAAACAGGTTGGTGTTGTTTAGTCACTAAGTCATGTCCAACTCTTTGTGACCTCATGAACTGTAGCCCACCAGGCTCCTCTGTCCATGGGATTTCCCAGTCAAGACTACTGGAGTGGGTTGCCATTTCCTTCTCCAGGAGATCTTCCTGACCCAGGGATTGAACCTGAGTCTCTTGCATTGCACGAGGATTCTTTACCACTGAGCCACCAGGGAAGCCCCCAAATAGGTTAAGTTGGCCCCAAAAGTACTGCATAGAAAATGATGTTTCATACAGGGTCTGGCAGAATCACTAGCCCCTTTGCTTTGATATATTCTGGTTCTACTTGTGATCAAATAGGTGAGAACAGTCTGAGTGCATCAGAAAATAAGAGTGGTCTGAGTAACGAGTAGATATAGGTCCAGGCCTCAAAGCTAATGGATTTTATCAGAAGTCTTCTGTGTTTCCTCTGGTGTAAGAACTCATGATTTCCTGATTTCCTGCCCTCCCACCAGCTCCTACCAAGTACTTAGCATAGGAGTTGGAATTTTCTGTTGGAAAGTGATTTATACAGGACTTTTTGTTAGTATGTGGGTGGGCACATTTTGCTTTAACAGTTTGTGGCAAGTGTCCTATTAGAGAAGGAAATGGCAACCCACTCCAGTGTTCTTGCCTGGAGAATCCCAGGGATGAGGGAGCCTGCTGGGCTGCTGTCTATGGGGTTGCACAGAGTCAGACACGACTGAAGCAACTTAGTAGCAGCAGCAGCGGACAAGTGTCCTGAGAGTTCCAAGCATGCCTCTGGAGTCAGGCTGCCTGGGTGTTACTCCTTCTGGAGCAGGGAACTTAATTGCCCTGGGCCTCATTATTCTCAACTGTGAGATGAACAGTAATAATACTTATAGGGTGGGCTTGTTTCAAGGATTATAGATGTAGACCAGTGCCTGGAAATGAAAATTTGCTAATACCGATAAAGGTTACTCACGTATCTACACCCTGAGATAATCAAAAGGGGCGGAAGTGGAATAGCTTCACCCCATTAAATAACCCTTATCCTTCAACACCTGTGTTTTACCAACACTTTGTACAGCTTACCTTAACTATTTTTCTTCCCCATTACCAGGGAATTGGTAAGACACCCATTCCCATGGATTTGGGGGTTGGGGACATACAACCCTATGAAGCTCATTAGGAGTTTACTCAATCATGGGTGACTCTTTTGTCTTGAATAAGCCCAATTTTTGTCTTGACTAGGCCTAATAGTTGCTTCCCTGGTGGCCCAGATGGTAAAGAATCTGCCTGCAATGCAGGAGACCTGGGTTTGATCCCTGGGTTGGGAAGATCCCCTGCAGGAGGGTATGGCAATCCACTCTGGTATTCTTGCTTGGAGGATCCCCATGGACAGAGGAGCCTGACCAGTGGGGTACAGTCCATGGAATCACAAAGAGTTGGATACAACTGAGTGACTAAACACAGGCCTAATTTTGGTTATTTCAGATAAGCAATGGGACAGAAGTTTCAAGACATCAAGAAGTCTAGAAGCCATTTAAAGAATGATCCTGCTGTCTTTTTTATTCTCTGTTCAAAATAGTTTCACACAAAACTCAAATATCATCACATTTAGTTTTAGACCTCTTCATGTGTGATGAATTCTTCCGAAAGTGCTAGCAGGTTTTCCTCCCATATTTGTTAAAGAACGCCCACGATGAACTTGTCTACCATAAGGATCATTCTAAGTGAACTGCTTTCTGGATCCTTTCATTATCCCCGAGGACAGACATATGTTGAGTTCAATAAGCAGCTACATTTTCTGAGGTTAGCATTAAAAAATAACTTGGCAGGATTTTTAAGCTAAGATCCTCAGAGGAATTTTGCAAACATTTCATTTGCTACGACAATGGATAATTTATCTGAGAACAGGTGTATACAAATCTTGGTGTGCTGTTTTTTGAGACTGCAAGCTGTCACAATTGATTGTTTCCTTGAAAAAAGGGAAAAGAACTTTATTTGGTGAAAGTTGAGTACCTTCAAGCCTATAAAATGGAATTTTAGATTGTAATAAAACTAGATTGTCATAACAGAATACCTGTGGAAATGCATAAAATGAAGCAAGGTTAATTTTTCCCTTCTTTTACATAATACTGATATATCAGGGATCAGCAGAAATGGCCCTGGTTGAATGCACTTTAGTTCCAGCCCCTTCCACCAGGGGCTGCTATGAACTCAGAATTAAGGTCTCAGTGAGATCAGGTTTACCCAGGGGCTGCCTTGGAGGTGAGGGATCCTGGGAAGGCTGACAAGGGCTAGACATGTCATCTGGGAAGTCCGTCACCTAACTGTACTGCACACCATGACAGCACTCTGGCTATGCCCCAGTTTTTTTCCTAAAGGGAAGAAATTGCCAATAATCAGAACAAAATTCCTGGAGGCTTAGTCTTAGCTCTGTTTTCCACTACTTCTCTGCCCTTGAGTCTCATTGTTTGCCCCTCTTGTCTTCATATCTGATTGTATCTTGCCCTGTTAACTTTTAGTATTGGTTTCTCATTAGTATTACTTCTCTTCTACATTTTCTGAAGTATTGCAGAGGCTAGAAGCCTGGAAATGACTTTTCTCTACTTTCTTGCCAGCAAAATTCTGGTTTCTCATCGATAAGAAGCTCTCACATGATGTTTGGAAGGTGAACGGGAAAGAGCCAGCACTTCCCAAATGGTGGTGAGCAGGTGCCTGGGCTTCAGTAGCAGTGGCTCTGGGGTTTCTACATAGTTTTGGGGTGACCACCTGTATTCCACGATGGTGGTTCCCTGCATTTCTTGTATATTCAGCCATTTTAAAGCTAGCAAATGTGATCATGACTTTTACTCTCCTGCTTTCAACAACCTGCCATTGTTGTATGAGTCTCCGATTGCTGTCGTTGTTCAGTTGCTAGGTCCTGTCCAACTCTGTGATCTCATGGACTGCAGCAAGCCAGGCTCATCTGTCTTTCACTATCTCCTGGAGTTTGCTCAAATTCATGTCCATTAAGTCAGTGATGCTATCTAACCATCTCACCCTCTGCTGCCCCCTTATCCTTTTGCTTCAATCTTTTCCAGAATCAGGGTTTTTTTTCCAGTGAGTTGGCTCTTCCCAGCAGGTAGGCAAAGTATTGGAACTTCAGCTTCAGCATCAGTCCTTCCAATGAACATTCAGAGTTGATGTTCATAGGATTGACTGGTTGGATCTCCTTGCAGTCCAAGGGACTCTCAAGAATCTTCTCCAGCACCACAGTTTGAAAGCATCAGTTTGGCACTCAGCCTTCTTCATTGTCCAACTCTTACATCCATATGACTACTTGAAAAACCATAGCTTTGACTATACCAAACTTTGTCGGCACAGTGACATCTCTGCTTTTTAATACACCTTCTACGTTTGTTATAGCTTTCCTTCCAAGGAGCAAGTGTCTTTTAATTTCATGGCTGAAATCCCCATCTGCAGTGATTTTGGAGACCAAGAAAATAAAATCTGTCACTGCTTCCACTTTTTCCCATTCTGTTTGCTGTGAAGTGATGGGACCAGATATCATGATCTTAGTTTTTTTAATGTTGAGTTCCAAGTTAACTTTTTCACTTTCCTCTTTTACCCTCATCAAGAGGCTCTTTAGTTCTTTTTTACTTTCTGCCATTCAGTTCAGTTCAGTTCAGTTGCTCAGTCATGTCCGACTCTTTGCGACCCCATGAACTACAGCACGCCAGGCCTCCCTGTCCATCACCATCTCCCTGAGTTCACTCAAACTCACGTCCATCGAGTCAGTGATGCCATCCAGCCATCTCATCCTCTGTCATCCCCTTCTCCTCCTGAATCCCTCCCAGCCTCAGAGTCTTTTCCAATGAGTCAACTCTTCGCATGAGGTGGCCAAAGTACTGGAGTTTCAGCTTAGCATCATTCCTTCCAAAGAACACCCAGGACTGATCTCCTTTAGAATGGACTGGTTGGATCTCCTTGCAGTCCAAGGGACTCTCAAGAGTCTTCTCCAGCACCACACTTTCTGCCATTAGAGTGGTATAATCTGCATATCTGAGTTTATTGATATTTCTCCTGGCAATGCAGATTCCAGCTTGTGATTCATCCAGCCCAGTGTTTCACATGACATACTCTGCATAGAAGTTAAATAAGCAGGGTGACAATACACAGCCTTGTTGTAATCCTTTCCCAATTTTGAACCAGTCAGTTGTTCCATGTCCAGTTCTAACTGTTGCTTCTTGACCTGAATACAGGTTTCTCAAGAGATGGATAAGGTGATCTGGTATTCACATCTCTTTAAGAATTTTCTTCAGTTTGTTGTGATTCACACAGTCAAAGGCTTTCATGCAGTCAATGAAGCAGAAGTAGATGTTTTTCTGAAATTCTCTTCCTTGTTTTCTCTATGATCCAATGAATGTTGGCAATTTAATCTCTGGTTCCTTTGCCTTAGCTAAGTTCCATATGGAATTTATGGCTCAGCTGGTAAAGAATCTGCCTGCAGTGCAGGAGACCTGGGTTCAAACCCTGGGTTGGGAAGATCCCCTGGGGAAGGAAATGGCAACCCACTCCAGAATTCTGGCCTGGAGAATTCCATGGACAGAGGAGCCAGGCAGGCTACAGTCCATGGGATTGCAAAGAGTCTGACATGACAGTAAGACTAGCTTTCACTTTTTCTCCATGATTCAATGAATGTTAGCAATTTAATCTCTGGTTCCTCTGCCTTTTCTAAGTTCAGCTTGTACATCTGGAAGTTCTTGGTTCAGGTACTGCTGAAGCCTAGCTTGAAGGATTTTGAACATAACCTTACTACCATGTGAGGTGAACACATTCATATGGTAGTTTGAACAGTCTGTGGGATTGTTTGGGATTAGAATGAAAACTGATCTTTTCCAGTCCTGTGACCACTGCTGAGTTTTCCAAATTCACTAGCATGTTGAGTGCAGCACTTTCACAGTGTCATCTTTTAGGATTTGAAATAGCTCAACTGGAATTCCATCACCTCCACTAGCTTTGTTCCTAGTAATTCTTCCTAAGGCCCCCATGACTTTACGTTCCTGGATGTCTGGCTCTAGCTGAGTGACCACTCCTTTGTGGTTATCTGGGTCATTAAGACCTTTTTTTTCATAGTTTTTCTGTGTATTCTTGCCATCTCCTCTTAATTTCTTCTGCTTCTGTTATGTCTTTATTGTTTCCATTATTTATCCTGCGCATCCTTGCATGAAATGTTTCCTTGATCTCTCCAATTTTCTTGACGTGATCTCTAGTCTTTCCTGTGCTGTTGTTTTCCTCTGTTTCTTTGCATTGTTCACTTAAGAAGGCCTTCCTAGCTAACCTTGCTGTTCTCTGGAACTCTGCATTCAGTTAAGAATCTTTCTGATACTTGATATTAAATTATTTTCTATGTAAAAATACTTAGCAGTTGATATTTTTCAAAGCAAACTGTGATAGATACAGTAGCCAAGTTTTATATAGCCTAGGTCAGGAATAAATAGGGACCTTCAGCGGACATTCTCATTAGCAGTTATCTCCTCATACTGTAGCTTATGGTGCAAGAGGCCCTGCTCTGTCTCCACCCTTGGGACTTGGGATTCTACCAGGCAAGCATGTTCAGCCTCTTCTTTCCATGGAGATGAAGGAAACTATTTCTTCCAGTTTTCCTGATAGAATCCCTCTCAGAAGTATTATTTTCCTTTATGTGATAGAAAAGGAGACTGAGAGTCAGAGAGTTTCAGTAGCAGAAAAGGTGCAAAGAGGCAGAAGTCTGATTTGAACTAGGTTTTCTGTGGTATTTTCACCATACCTCCGAATTCTCATTTAGAACTCAGCTTCCAGGAATCCCTTAAATCCAATTCTAATCCTATATTTCCTTTTGGCATTTTGACTATAGTTATTTATTTTTATCAGATTTAAAAAAATATTCCCCCTAGAATATTTTCTAACTGTGAAAGAAAAAAAAAAAAAAAAAAAAAAACCTGCAGTAGTAATTTAAAAAGTTTCCACTTGTTAAGTGGTTATAAGTGTCAGATACTGTGCTGTTTTAATCATTCACTTAATTATTAAAACAATCCAGGGAGTCGTTCATTTTTATTATCTGTGGTACAATAATAAAAATTGACACTCACAGAGGTTTAGTCCAAGGCGATACAGTTGGTTTATAGCAAAGCTGGATGGAAACCCAGGTCTTTCTACCTCCAGTGCTTCTGTTGATTCATTTAACAAATACTTTTTGAGCATTCACTCTGTACCAGGAACTCTCTTAGGTACACTGGACTGGTGGAGGGGGTGGCAAGGGAAGGACCTACCACTCAAAAATCAGTGTGGGACAAGAAATGATGAGGTGGTTGATGGAGTTCAGTTTGGGAAATTTGTGGTCACTAAGAGTCACACACATTCTGTCAATGAGTTGTTATGATTAAATAAGAATAAAATAAAAATTCCTTTCTTTGACTCTACATATTAGTTTTTCAAAAAGCTACCAATTTGTCAGACCTATTAGGCAGTCTAAATCTATCTAGCAAATGGATCTGTTGGGTTTAGGGATCGTATAAAAAAATTACTTGCTATTAAGGATGTCATAAAGTGAGAAAGTTTGAGAACCTCTGGGCTATAGGATGGAAGTAAAATAAATTTGAATTTTACTGATGTCGTCTTAAAATTTAATCCATCGCCCTAAAATTTAGGCTTTTCTCCTTTCCCCAAAGCACATCTTCATCCTCACTGAATGTATGTGATCTATGCTTTGCTTTAAATTCTTTTTCTGAAAGCAAAAAGATGCAGAAAAACACAGGGTTTACTAGTCAATAAAATGATGTATCTTTCAGTGGCTATTACCAGTCTTACACAGATTTTCATTTTTCAAACATTTATTAAAATAGTGTTATAGGGAAATTAATTATAAAAAAAGAAATTGGGTGATGTTAGGAGCCATAATTGGGAATGGACAAAGAATTGCTACTTCAGAGAATGCTCTGATCTCAATCCATCATTTTGTTCTGAACCATGATCCCCACTCATCCTGGGGCTGCCCAACAGAGATACTTCAGTTCATCCAAAGCTTGGTCCCCATCCTTTCCCCACAGAGATTCTAGGCTTTGATCGAAGGCCCTATACTCATGTACCACTAATGATTGTCCAAAATTGTTTCCCTAAAAATTTAGAACCATTTACTTCTATGAAGAACTTGTACAGTATGGCATTTGACATTTTTTTTTTTAAGGGAATTACCTTGTGTTTACCTGCATTTATCCACTTGCTGGTTAGTTCTTTCTGTCTTCAGGTCCATTGTGAGTTTTCTGCTATCATTCTCACAGAAATTCCTCAGAGTTTATGAACCAGTGAAATCTTGTTATAAGTAATCTTTGGACACTCAGTTTAAGCTAGATACATCTGGTTTCATGGATGTTGCTTTTTTTAAAATTTATTTATTTTAATTGGAGGCTAATTACTTTACAATATTGTATTGGTTTTGCCATACATCAACATGAATCCACGGGTATACACGTGTTCCCATCCTGAACCCCCCTCCCACCTCCCTCCCTGTACCATCCCTCTGGGTCATCCCAGTGCACCAGCCCCAAGTATCCTGTATCCTGCATTGAACCTGGACTGGCGATTCATTTCTTATATGATATTATACATGTTTCAATGCCATTCTCCCAAATCATCCCACCCTCTCCCTATCCCACAGAGTCCAAAAGACTGCTCTATACATCTGTGTCTCTTTTGCTACCAACGGTATTTTTCACAGAGCTAGAACAAATAATTTCACAATTTGTATGGATGTTGCTTAAAAAAAAAAAAATTGTTAGTGGTGTCCTTTCCAAACTTTTAAACCCTTACTTAGTCTCAAAGCATTTTAGCAAGCTCCTGAGATGGTAAAGAGTGAAGGCTTTCTTTTCAAAGGGGAGAAATGGAGATACCCAGAGAATTAATAAAGTTGTTATGGGTACAGTGTTAGCCCTGGCCCAAATCGCATATAAACAAGGCACATTTATTTTCAAGTCTCAGTTTAAATGTCATTTCTTTAATGAAGGCTTTCATTTATCCACAGACCGGTTTAGCAGCTTCTATTTCACACTCTCACGGCGCTCATTGTTTTGAAACACTCAGCTTTGAACTAGGACTCTAGTGTAATGGCTTCTTCCTGTGCAGATATGGAGTCCTCTTGGCTAAATAACAAAGCTTTTTGATTGCCTGTGTCTTCAGCATTTAGCACCCTCCCCAGTGCTCAATAAACATTGTAGAAGGGAGGAAAGAAGAGGGGAAGGGAGGAAAGTACAAAAGAGAGAAGCTAAGGATAAGAATGGATCCAAAAGTTATTTGTTGAAAGCTGTGATGACTACAGTAATTAGAAGGACCCAGGACTCTGCTTTTAAAGTTTTACTTTTCTAATCATGGTGACATTAGACCTTGAATGGCAAAGGAATAGCCCTGCTTAAGGTATCTGACTGCTTGCTAAGATCTATAGATAAATAATAAGGAAAATAGCATAATCAGGAATTAGTAAATCCACCAGCCATTATTGAAAACTGGCCTCTCATTGACCAAAAACATAATTTTTGGTCAATGCTGAAATCAGATTATATTCTTTGCAGCTGAAAATGGAGAAACTCTATACAGTCAGAAAAAGCAAGACCTGGACCTGACTGTGGCTCAGATCATCACCTCCTTATTAAAAATTCAGGCTTAAATTGAAGAAAGTAGGGAAAACCACTAGACCATTCAGGTATGACTTAAATAAAACCCCTTACGATTATACAGTAGAGGTGATGAATAGAGTCAAAGGATTAGATTTGGTAGCCAGAGTGCCTGAAGAACTATGGATGGAGGTTCATAACCTTGTATGGGAGGCAGTGATCAAAACCATCCTAAAGAAAAAGAAATGCAAGAAGGCAAAGTGGTTGTGTGAGGAGGCTTTACAAATAACTGAGGAAAGAAAAGTGAAAAGTAAGGGAGAAAGGTTTAGATACACTCAACTGAATGCAGAATTCCAGAGAATAGCAAGGAGAGATAAGAAGGCCTTCTTAAATGAACAATGCAAAGAGACAGAGGAAAACAGAAGGGGAAAGATTAGAGATACCTTGAAGAAAATTGGAGATATCAAGGGAATATTTGATTCAAGAACGGGCACAATAAAAGACAGAAATGGTAAGGACCTAACAGAAGCAGAAGGTATTAAGAAGAGGTGGCAAGATTACACAGAACTATACAAAAAAGGTCTTAATGACTCAGATAACCATGATGATATGGTCACTCCCCTAGAGCCAGACAACCTGGAGTATGAAATCAAGTAGGGCGTTAGGAAGCATTACACTGAACAAAGC
The DNA here is from genome assembly GCF_029378745.1 of Bos indicus. Lineage (NCBI taxonomy): Eukaryota > Metazoa > Chordata > Mammalia > Artiodactyla > Bovidae > Bos > Bos indicus. The sequence continues at coordinate 11,967,450 of NC_091767.1, forward strand.
TGGTGGAGGTGATGGAATTCCAGCTGAGCTATTCATCTGAAAAGATGATGCTGTTAAAGTGCTGTGTTTATGTCAGCAAATTTGGAAAACTAAGCAGTGGCCAAATGGCTGGTCATAGGACTGGAAAAGGTCAGTTTTCATTCCAATCTGAAAGAAGGGCAATGCCAAAGACTGTTCAAACTACCGTACAATTGCACTCATTTCACATGCTAGTAAGGTTATGCTCAAAATCCTTCAAGCTAGCCTTCAACAGATGTGAATCGAGAATTTCCAGATGTACAAGCTGGATTTAGAAAAGGCAGAGGAACCAATATCAAGTTGCCAACATTCATTGGATCATAGAGAAAGCAAGGGAATTCCAGAAAACATCTACTTTTGTAGCTTCATTGGCTATGTGAAAGCCTTGGACTGTGCAGATCCCAAAAACCTGTGGAAAATTCTTAAAGAGATGGGAATACTAGACTACATTACCTGTCTCTTGAGAAAGCTGTATACAGGTCAATAAGCAGCAGTTAGAACCAGACGTACACCAACAGACTGGTTGCAAATTGGGAAAGGAATATGTCAAGGCTGTATATTGTCACCCTGCTTATTTAACTTCTACGAAGAGTATATCATGGGAAATCCCAGGCTGGATGAATCACAAGCTGAAAACAAGATTTCTGGGAGAAATATCAACAGCCTCAGATAGGCAGGTGATATCACTTCACATAGAGTGAAGAGAAACTAAAAAGCCTCTTGATGAAGGTTAAAAAGGAGAATAAAAGGCTGACTTGGAACTCGGTATTAATAGAAGATCATAGCATTTAGTCCCATCACTTCATGGCAAATAGAAGGGGAAAAAGTGAAAACAGTGACATTTTCTCTTCTTGGGCTCCATAATCCCTGCAGATGGTGACTATAGCCATGAACTTAAAAGATGCTTGCTCCTTGGAAGAAAAGCTTTGACAAACCTAGACAGTGTATTAAAAAGCAGAGACATCATTTTGCCAACAAAGGTCCTTATGGCCAAAGTTCTGGTTTTTCCAGTAGTCATGTACAGATGTGAGAGTTAAACCATAAAGAAGGCTGACTGCTGAATAATTGATGCTTTCAAATTGTGGTCCTGGAGAAGACCTTTGAGACTATCTTGGACTGAAAGGAGATCAAACTAGTCAATCTTAAAGGAAATCAACCCTGGATATTCATTGGAAGGACTGATGCTGAAGCTGAAGCTCCAGTACTCTGGCCATCTGATGCAAACTCTTTGGAAAAGACCCTGGTGCTGGAAAAGATTGAGGGCAGGAGGAGAAAGGGGCAACAGAGAATGATATGGTTGAATGCCATCACCAACTCAATGGACATGAGTTTGAGCGAACTTTGGGAGATGGTGAAGGACAGGGAAGCCTGGTGTGCTGCAGTCCATAGGGTCCAAAGAGTTGGGCACAACTTAGTGACTGAACAACAGCAATGGTCTGAATTGAGTCTTCATCCCACTCTAGTGTTGAACATCTGACCACCATGGTTTATGGAAACCTTCTCCTCCTCTGGCTTCTGAAACACTTGCATTATTTGAGGCCCTCTATCCTGCCCTCTCCCTGACTCTTCATTTCTCTTGTACATTCTGGACCTGCACATTCTACACACTTCTCCTTATCTTCTCCTTTACTCTCTGGGACAGAGGAGCCTTAAATCTTCATCCCAATATCTGACTATTTCCCACTAATAATTCATAGAAGATAAGTCCAAGATTATGTCTATATTTCAATGTCTTGCTTCATGTTGTGAATTACTTTCTAGGAAGATTATCCTTGTTTGCATTCCTACCTTCAGTATGTCAGAATGCCCACCTTACTGTACCCACAGCAATATAGAATGATGGCTCTATAATATTTGATAATTTCTTAGGTGAGATTAATACCATAGTGGTTTTTCTTATGCAGTTAAGCCCCTCAAAATTCTCCCTTCAGTAAGCTGCTCCAATGCTTTCAGACCTTTTATGTTGAGCACCTCTGAATAAACATGGAGAGAGAGGAACTGTCAGAGGGCCAAGAGGGCAGAGAGCCAATAAAAGGACAAGTATCAGATTTGGTTGGTTCACAAGACAGCCTCATACTGCTGGGGGCCATGACCATGAGAATGAACTATGTAGATCTGTGAATCTGGAAATTAGGTGCAGAGAGTGGGAAAGAGTCAGTGTTTCCCAAACCTTCTTTAGTGAATTCAGAGTTGCTCTAGTCCAGAAAGAGTTTAAGAGGGTGTTACTCATTATTTCCTCATTAATAATGGAGAAATGCTACCCAAACTTTGGCAGGTCTTCCTTATACTTGATATTAAGGCTACTGCTATTATCAGTGATCTTATGCATCTTCATAAAAGTCAGGATAGGCATACCAAGCATATATGGTCTTGTGGCATGAAAACCTGGAAAGAATTCTCAAAGTCCCTTAATTTACTTCAGAAATATTATGAGTACAAACATCTTATGGAAGATACAGTCTTGTTACAGAATAATTTATGAAGATGAATAAGACCCATGCTTTGCTTTCAAGTAGCCCATTTAACCAGGTAAAGAGGTAAAACAGATGTCAACATAAGTAAAGCATGGACATGACTGTAAGCCAAGTGCCACTAGGTTAGGCACAAATAAAGGAATTAAAAGATGTATGCATCATCAGAAAGGAAAATGTATAATCTGAAATGGTCAGAGTTTCACAAATAACATAAAAGGATGGGCATGGTTTTCACTAGTAGAACAAAGGTCTGATTTGGGGAGAGGAGGCAACATTTCAAATTGAAGAAAGTCTGCATGAGCAAAGGTTATGTCTGAGGCAGGCAGCTTCTCTAGGATGGAGGTTCATATGTAACATGTTACATCTCAACATATGTTAAATGTTGAGATAATGAGATTGTATTTCATTCAGTAGCCACTGGGAGCCCCTGAGAGCCCCTAAATAGGGAAAATTTTTGATGCTGAGTTTTATTATGAAGTGAAATTCTGACAGCCATGTGAAGCCTAGGTTACAATAAAGGATGGGAGTATGATACCTAATGAGAAGGCTATTATTCCATTAGTCTAGGAAGAGGGTAAAATATACTTGAAATAGGGAGGCAGGAATGAGAAGAAAAATGAGGAATGAGATATGGAAAGGCCTGGTAGAAACAAAAACTAATGACTTAGAACCTAATTCAATTTGGGACAAACAGATAGATTTCAAGTTCAAGTGCCCAGGAGACTATTAAAAGTATGATGTTATTAATGGACAGTGAATTCAGAAGAGGGAAATGATATCAGAAAAGAAGTCAGTTGGAATGTACTGCTTTTAATCTATCAGTTTTCATTCATTTATTTGCTAAGTAGGCAATTGAAGTCTTGGAAAGTAGGAGAGAAAAAGCAATTAGACACATTAAGGACCAATTATCATGACTGATCTTGGATGAGCATGACCCAAGATGAGTGAATCAGATTCCTTTCTGAGGAACAAAAGGGAGGGATGCCAAATCCTGCTTGGCTGGCAGCCACATGCCCTGCAATGTGAAGCAAGCTGGTCTGAGATAATGAAGCCAACACTCTGGGAGACATGAAGAGACAATCTTGGTGGCCTTTGAGTCCCTAAGTAACAACTGCCTCTCATTCCATAGTTGTCAGAGCCTCATAGTAAATTTATCCTTTTGCCTAAGCTAGTTCAGAGAGAATTATTATAATTTGTAACTGAAGGAATCCTGAGTATTAACACTATTAAAAAGTCAGAGCTAGTTGTCGGATACTTCATTTCAATTTTAAAAGCACTATAGGGTTTGTTCTTTCATTTAACATTTATTAAGTCCGTCCTCTGTTCTGAGCATTATGATAGCCTCTGAAGATAAATTGGATATTGAATTGGAGAGAGGACTGAGCGGAGGAGGGTTTTGAAGTATGTCTGGCCCTGTAGTAAAGACAAACTCCAATTTATCAATTGGTACAGTTCCAAATGTCCTAGTGTAAACTGGCTGTTTGAGAGAAGAGATTACTCCATAGAAGCCTCACTGTGAATGGTGGTGATATGCCCAGGTCAGCTGGGAAAAACCCCATTCCCCTATAATGGGACAGATTAGACACAAACACAATAGTGTAACACAGATAACTTGTCTTTCTAAAAAGTTCATATGGAACAGCATCTGAGGACTCCAGGCATTGCTTGGACTTAGGCGGATTCTCATGGGATGTGTCCTACCTCTTGAAAACGGTGGCAACTGTTGTATGTGGCATGGGGTTTTTAAAATTCTTGATACGTAAGGAAGGACAAGGGCGATGTAGTACAGTTCAAAGGAGATTCAGCAGTGGGGACAGCATGAAGAGAGATGTACCAAGTAGAACGAAGAGAAGGAATCAGAGGCGCTTGCGTTTTGCTGTGTGTCTAATGTGGATTGTAGAGAAGAGGCCTGACTGGAGTTAGAGAGGCTGAAGGATCCTACCGGAACTCTGCCGAAATGTTGTTTTGGAGAGCTTTGTTTTAGGCAATTTATTCCCCAGTTTCAAAGGTCATGTCCTAAATACCCAGAAAAAATATTAACTGATAGTGACTCAGCAATCATACTGATATTGTTGCAGAAAGGAGGAGCCCTTCCAGGGCCCAAGAGTGGGCTCTGGTCTAACACTAAGAAAGGAATTGTCTGAGGAGACACACACGCATGCTGACAAAACAAGTGACTTTATTGGGAAGTGGCACTTGGGCAGAGAGCAGGAGGGTAAAGGAATGCAGGAGAACTGCTCTGCCATGTGGCTCAGAGTCTCAGGTTTTATGGTGATAGGGTCTGGCCAGACATTCTGACTCAGGGTCCTTCCTGAGGGCACACACCTTGCTCAGCCAAGATGGATACCAGCGAGGAGGATTCTGGGAGGTTGGTATGACATGTGACGCCTCCTTTGGACCTTCCCCAAATTCTTCTGCTCTGTGGTAGCTTGTTAGTTTTATGTTTCTTACCAAGACGGAAACTCCAATACTTTGGCCACCTCATGCGAAGAGCTGACTCATTTGAAAAGACCCTGATGCTGGGAAAGACTGGGGGCAGGAGGAGAAGGGGATGACAGAGGATGCAATGGTTGGATGGCATCACGGACTCAATGGACATGGGTTTGGGTGGACTCCGGGAGTTGGTGATGGACAGGGAGGCCTGGTGTGCTGCGGTTCATGGGGGTCACAAAGAGTCGGACACGACTGAGCGACTGGACTGAACTGAACTGAACCAAGACCTCCTGACATAAAATAACTAATGCAAATAGTTATGGTTGCTGGCCAGGGTGGGAGGTTTCAGTGTTTTCCATAACAATATAATATCAAAATAGTCTGTACTCCTTTGAGATCTCAGTCATACTACATGCCTCTGCTCCCAAATGTACCTGGACTGGTTAACAGAATCTGGCTCTCTCTACTCATGCCAGCTGGCTGAGGTGCCAACCGACATGGGGGGTCAGATATGCCCTCATGACGATGTCTATACTTACCATGTTTGATTGAATCCATGTGAATTCTGATTATGATTTGAACAGCACCCATGTATTTTGAAGTTATCCCTGGTGGCTCAGCTGGTAAAGAATCTGCCTGCAGTGCAGGAGACCTGGGTTTGATTCCTGTGTCAGGAAGATTCCCTGGAGAAATAAACAGCAGCCTATTCTAGCATTCTTGCCTGGGAAATCCCATGGATGGGGAGCCTGGTGGGCTACTGTCCATGGGGTTGCAAAGAGTAGAGCATGACTGAGCAACATTTCATTTCACCTTATTTTGATTTGGGGATGAGTTAAATCCTATTTGCTACCCTATATCTAATCTAAAATGAAAGAAATAAGGAGATTCCATGAAATCTTTTACTTGATCCATCTTGCTTTGATTGAAAAGTAATCTTAAAACAGGTGTGAAGTGTTAAAAGATTTTTTTGTTTTTTAAACAGATGTAAAGTAAACACCTGGGAACTTTTCAGCTCAACATATTTGCGGCCCTGAGACTGCCAAGATTCTTCACTGTGAAAGTTCTCCAAGGATTAGCCTATTCCTGTTCTTCCTGTTCCACACATAAATATTAATTACCCCTAAATACAGCCCATTTACTAGCATCAGTCATGAAAAATTTAAAATGCCAAGCGAGTGTGAGAGAAACTTGACTGTAAATAATTGTTACATTGTTCTGTTTGTTCTCAGCATTGGTAGTTAGGAGTTTGTGAGAAAGGGGAAGCTGTGAGCATGCATGGCCTGTGGATGATAATTACAAAATGCCAGAAGGAGAGTCTTGAATTTTTTAAAGAGGCTTTAATGACTCCCAGGACATTGAGGCAGAGCAGCATGGATCTTGTTGAGGAAAAAAAAGTCAGTGTTACAGAAAATTCATTGCCTGGTTAGAATGCAGAGAGGGGATGGATACTAAACATTCCATCTGAACTGTTCAGGTGGCCAATGGGGAATTTAATTTTATGAAATGTGGTTTTGTCATCTTTCAACCTGGCAGAATGATAATTCAAAGGGTGGAGGAGAAATGGAGGTGCAGAATTATATTATTTAAATGGTATTTATAAAGACCACTGAGATATTTCATCCTTCTTTCTCTGAGGAAAAAGGTACAAAAATGATGTCCTAAAGGCATATGAGATCAGTTGGAATAAGTTAAGTGGCAAAGACAATAATAATGTAACAGAGAAATATAACCTGTATTACTTAAATTATTCAAAGGATGCTAAAATTGTTACTAAGGTCACTATGATGCATAATGATAATGTGTGGTATGTTAAACCTATATGGTCTTTAAAATATAAATTTTCTGATATAAAAGTAATAAAAATACTGTGGAAATTTTGGAAAAGATACAAATATTGAAATAAGAAGTAAAATTCAGAAATAAGCAATTAACATTGTTCCCCAATGGCTTTTTTTTTTTTAATTTATTGCTGGCTGATTATAAAGGCAATCAGAATTCCTCACAGAACATTTATAAGATATCAAAATATAATATAGTCTAAAATAAACATTGTCAAATTACTGTCACGTACTTCATGAAATGCTACACTTTTTTTCAAGGTTTAAGAATTTCATTTTGCATCTGAGCGTGTTGATTAATGTTTTTAATCAACAACGTTGAGTCAATGATTAGGAATGCTTGTATTAAGTGAAGGAGGTTAGAGAGCTATGGCAACTTTCTAACTATTTGACATAAACTGTTTGTATATTGACGTAAATTATTTGACATAGAACTATTCAAATTATTTGACATAAAACTATTGTAGAGTTTTAAGGAACTGAATTTTCACAAAACATGACTGACCTCCATTTTGTTAGAATCAGTTTTTTGCATCTCAATGTTCATGACTCCTATTTCCATTAAATATATAATATTATTTTTTTCTATTTAACACTTTTAAAATTGAATTCCATTTTCTTTGATATTAACCCTGCAACCACTCTAGAATGAATGCAAAGAAACTTTGTCTTTTTTCTCTTTTTACCAAGGATATTTTTGCTTACCATTGTACCCTTGACATTTTTGTTACATCCACAGTTATAGATAGGTTTCTTGCAATCATCAATATTTATAAATTAATTTCACTCATTATAGGAGTGTGTTTCATTTTTAAAGGAGGGAATAACTACCATCATTCCTATATTTCGTCTCATTTCTGTTATTTCACCTAATATTTTCTGATTCTATGCATTGTTATTTTATCATGTTTCCCACATTTTCTTTGTTCTAATCTTCTTGTTTCTGATAGGCTCTGTCAACATCTTATATAGAATATAGAAAGTAACACAGCTTTTGATGTAAAATGGTGAGAATTTCTAGAGAAGCCAACTTCCACCTGGGAATGATGTTCTGAACACTGGAGAACTGAACCAACAGAGGACCTACTTTCGCTGAAATAACCTTGGAAATAGTTTGAGAGTATGGTGCCTCAGCTGATATCCAACGCATAGGAACATGGAATCAGGAACCTACTGCCGTCCCAGCTGCTACTGCTGCCACCACATCGTCTCGAAAACTAGGGACAGGATGCCGGGGTCCTGATGCAGGAAAGTCCTGTGTTTCCACAACCCTATTTGCCAGTAGCTAAAACTGAAAAGGAGGCTAGAGAGAACCTCTAATTCACTTCCACTTTCCAAAATTTCAGTGCTCTTATTTGTTGGGTAAGAGCTAATTTTTATCCTTTAGCTGTGAGTAGTAATAGTGTTAGTCACTCAGTCGTGTCTGACTCTTTTGTGACCCCATGGATTGTAGCTCACCAGGCTCCTCTGTCCATGGACTTCTCCAGGCAAGAATACTGGAGTGGGTTGCCTACCCCTTCTCCAGGGGATCTTCCTGACCCAGGAATCAATCTAGGGTCTCCTGCATTGCAGGCAGATTCTTTACCATCTGAGTCACCAGGGAAGCCCCTTTAGCTGTGAAGAAGTCTGGAAATGCCCTCTGGTCTCTGTATAGGAAAGTCCCATAGAAGGAAAGTGGAATAGATAGGAAGGTCATCCATCCACGGTATCTACCATTAGATAGCTGTAGTCTATAGTCCTATTTGAATCTTATTTGAATTATTTAAAATTTTTGTTTTACAAAATTAGCATTAAACTCTATTTCTAGAGTTGTGACAGGTAAATGGTGATTCTTGACTTTGTTTGAAAGTGAAGTGAAAGTCATTCAGTCGTGTCTGACTCTTTGCCACCCATGGCTTATTCAGTCCATGGAATTCTCCAGGCCAACATACTGGAGTGGGTAGCCTTTCCTTTCTCCAGGGAATCTTCCCAATCCAGGGATCGAACCCAGGTCTCCCGCATTGCAGGTGGATTCTTTGCCAGCTGAGCCACAGGGAAGCCCTAAGACTTTGTTGATATACAAGTTATTGTTTTCTAACCAGTAGTTCTCTCAAATTTACTTCTTAACATTTCATTAAAACACCTAAGAAAAAAATTCAAAACATAAATAATACAGTGGAAGTTGACTCTGATAACCGGCCTACCAACTGATAAAGCAAATGTCAGAAAGTTATTTAAAATATATTTTTAAAATTATATTTATAATTATATATTTATGTGCATATATAATATTGCATTGTTTCATATATAGATACAAAATATAAAGTGGACTATTATTTTTGTTTTGAATTTTTTCTTAGGTGTTTAATGAAATGTTAAAAAGTGCATCTGAGAGATCTATGAATGAAAATCATGATTTTTGACTTAAGGATGTATAATACACTATAGCAATATAGTCTTCCCTAGCTTATCATTCTTATATTGTAAAGTTGTTTCTCAATTTTAGGAGGGTTTTTTTGGTAGGATTTTATTATAAGTTGTTAAAATCTTGACAGTCTCCCTAAGTAGTTTAAAGCAGTGAGTTTTCCTCAAAATCATCATGAGCTGAAATCATCCTTTACAATATTTTTTATGCCAGTGAATATGCTCCCAAAACAATCTAATTGTCTGCTATTTAAATTAACTCAGTAAATGTTCATTGTGTCCTTGATATATTCTAGGACTCTAATGGGGCCTTCCATGATGAATGTCTTGTCCCTCCCCCATGCAGTCCCAGCCTAGCACACTCTATACACATAATATATATGAATGGATGCTCTGACCAAAAGATAAATGAAGCATCATGAAAGAGTGTCCTTAATGCTGCCTGGGAGTTACGAGTCAGGGCAGATTTCACGGAGGAGGCAAGAGTTTACCAGATTTCTCAATTTCCTAGTTGGAAAAAAACAAACAAACAAAAAACAACGAAATTAAAAATCAGAGGGTGGTCAGAACTATCGCTTTAATTTTTTTTTTTTTTTTGAAAAGCAGAATAAATGTGAAGCACCTGGGATTTTTATTTGTGTTACGATTTGTGGAAAAATAAAGGTGACTATGATGACCAGGGATGGGGGAGCCTGGTGGGCTGCCGTCTATGGGGTCGCACAGAGTCTGATGCGACTTAGCAGCAGCAGCAAGCAGCATGATAATAATGGGGCTTCCCAGGTGGCGCTAGTGGTAAAGAACCTGCCTGCCATAGGGTCACAAAGAGTCGGAGACGACTGAAGGGACTTAGTATGCATGATGATGATGATGCATATTATTGATTGCTTACCCAGAAGCTGGCTGGGAACCTTTCCCCTTTTCCTACTAACACCTTAGTTTTCCTTCTGGTGTCTCTCTCTCTTCTGAATTGTAGCATCCTTGTTTTGAAGGGTGACCCCAGCTCAGCTGTGAGCTATAATTAGTCTAAGTCAGTTAAAAATCCCATTCCCCTGCCAGTGATTGGTTGAAGCCACTACACCTGTAATAAACAGAGTGCGCATTACTTGGTTGCAGAGATAGGTTCAGGAAAGAGCACAAAACTGGATCTGGGCCAATGAAATGTAAGGGGAATTTTGAAAAGGGGATTCTGGGAAATTTTCCCTTCTACTTAAAGGAAAGCCTTAAGTGCTCTCTCTTGCTGGCTATTGGCAGAAATGCAAGGGATACTGTAGCCATCTGATTACCAGCCTGAAGAGGACCAAAAAAATATTCTGACTCCCTCATGCCTCTCCAAGAATCACAGGGGAATGGAGACAGAGCCATTGAATTAAGTAGGTCCTAAAACCTACCTGACCTATGGATTTCCAGGTATGAGAGTCTATAAGTGTTTTTATTGTTGAAGCCAGTTTGACATGAATTTTTAGTGCTTGCTATCAAAGTTGTTCCACTTAATTTAATAATTCACAGCTGAGAATAAAAAGAGCTAGCCTATGAATTGAGGTAAGTGTAATGCTACAACATTTTAAAAGAATAGAAACAAAAATGTTTTAGGTAGTACAAAGGTAAAATAAATGAGAATAAAGAAGCCTAAGCGAAAAATAATTAAGTTGCAACTCAATTTGGCAGAAAAAGAAATCCTAAAATGGGGCAGAAGTGACAAACTAAATTGTTGAAAAACCGTAATAAATTTCTAGCATACTGGTAAGGCCCTTTTAGATTGAGAGAAACAGCTGATAGACACATTACTTTGGGAGTGATGGAGATTTAATACAAAATATTTCCAGAGAAATTTCTTTGCAGGTCTTTAAAACCACCTATTTCTGACTTCAGCTCTGGCAATTCTGATAAGGCAGGTGTGACTGAAGTCCTGGCATGCACAGCTTTGTGGATCTTGATGTGATTCTCTCTGCCTGTATCTCTTCCTGTTGTATCTTGCCCTGTGTTCCTCTATGTGTGAATTGCCTGTATCCCCGTCTCTCCATGTAAATCTCTGTCTTGTCATGTAAGTTTTCATGTCTGTGTGTATGTGTCTGTGAGTCTCCCTTTCTGTTTTTCGTTGTCTCTCATTGTCCCTCTGCTTATCTCTCTTTATCTCTTCTATGTCCCTGTGTCTGTATGTGAAGCATATCTGTGTGTTTATGTCTGTGAGTGTACATCTCTTTGCCTGTCTGTCTATGTCTCAGTATGTTTACTCTTTGGGTGTCTGAATCTCTATGTGGCCTCTTCTGTGAGTTTATTTGTGTGTTTCTCTGTGTGAATCATTCTCATATAAATCTCTTTTCCTGACACTTAATTGAGAGCAGACATAAACTCAGTCTGTACCTAAAACAAAAGATGGAAAATCCAGGGACTTTCCTGTGGACTTAAGTGACTGATATTCCTCAAAGTGGCTTGGTTAGCCCAATAGGAATTCTCCCCTTCCTCCACTACTCTCCCCACACTTCAGAGCAATGAAATCACAGGGCATGGGGTCAGGGGTGAGGGTTGGGAAGGGAGGGGGGAACCTGTGTCTTTGAGTGCCTTGCCATGAACCCACAGTATCAGACACACTTCTTCAGGCCTTGTCTCAAATTCACATAACAAGACAGAAAACTCCCAACACTGAAGGCAGTATTGTTATTCATTTCAGTGATCCTAATCCTAAAATAATCCTGAAAGTGAAAATGTTAAGTCACTCAGTGCTGTCCGATTCTTAGTGACCCCATGGACTGTAACACCCAGGGCTCCTCTGTCCATGGCATTCTCCAGGCAAGAATATTGGAATGGGTTGCTATTCCCTTCTCCAGGGGATCTTCCCTACCTAGAGATCAAACCCATTGCAGGTGGATTCTTTACCATCTGATTCACCAGAGAAGCCCAAATTGATGTTATGTATTCCTCCTTGCATGAAAATACCATCACACAGTCATGTCACTTCTAACTCCTTACTGGCCTTTGTGCTAGCATAGCTTTCTAGGACATGGCCATCTCGCTAGCAGCCTCACCAAATCCAGCAAAGAACAACTGCCACTTCTTTCCTCTGCAGAGCACTTTTGTGCAACCCTAACTTACCAGTTTGGCAGGCAGCACCCCTTTCTGCCTCATTTCCTGCCTGCACCATCAGGTAGAAGATACTGTCTGCCTTTTCCTTCATAAATTCCTGACTTTGAGTCCTGTCATGTCCTGATCCAGATGTTACATGGTTTTTCCTCCTTAGTCCTCATAGGAGCTCTCCCAGTCTGGCCCTTAATACCTGGGTCAGAAAGATCCCCAAGGGAGGAAGTAACAACCCACTCCAGTATTCTTCCCTGGAGAATCCCATGGGCAGAGGAGCCTAGTGGGCTCCAGTCCATGGGGTCGCAAAGAGTTGGACACGAGTGACTGAGCACACTGAGCTCCTTCTCCAGGTCAGACTTTTATTCTTCCTTTCCTCTTCTTTTTTCCGTCTTTGGAAATTGCAAAACTAATACTCTTTCTGCATTTCTTCATGAATAGTCCCCATTGCATGTTTCTGATAAAATACAGTTCTGATATTTCCAAAGGTCTTTTTAAAATTTACTAGTAATATGTCTGACAAGTCAGATAGTAAGAGATGACAGTGATCTTCAGATATCTGGAAAGAAAAGGACTGATGCCCAAGTCCCAGTCTCTGTGCTGGTAGTATGGCCTTGAAGAAGGTACTTCTCCAGCTGACTCTGTATGTGAAAAATGAGGGATTAGATTTTATAACTGCTAAGATAGGGTTGATCATCATAGAAACAAATTTTCACTGAAATAAAAACATGTATTGCCACTCAACTTATGACACTTAAGGAGTTAAAAATCACAATCTTCCATGTTTCAGTCAATCAAATATTAGTTTACTTTCTCAAACTAAATTTGCATTTATATTTTTTCACATGATTTATAATTTGGTTTAGTTTGTGTTTCCTAGTTTGCACTTTTGTAAAACTTTAACTGAAAAATAATCCAACTGACTAATATTCATTTCACTGCTAAGAGGCAGAATTAAGTCCTTAATTTCATTCTTCATTATAAATTCCAACAACTTAGTTTATATTCATTCATTTATAGTACATTAATTGCCTTTTTCCACACATGAGAAGTTTGAATCTAACATATTTAGACTAGAGCGAATTTACTGAGACTAAATGCAGTGTATTTGACTTTTTCATCACAAAACAGCAATTCTGTTTAAGACAGCAGGACATCAAGTCCATCGATGTCTTCGGCTGTCTCGTTTTCCTGAGAATGAACTTGGATTATCTTCTTGAAAGATAGGATACTATTTCTTCATGCTTTTAGAAACTATTTTCTAAGGAATCAGTTCAGTCCAAGATTATAAGCAAATAATGTAGTAAACAAATTGTAAAAGAAAAAATCAGAATGAAGAAAAAAGACAGCTGGTTAATTAAAATGTGGACAGGGAAAAGAGCAGAATGTTGATTAAACAATGTTGAAATTATTTCAGTGGGCATATCCAAGAATATACATCTTGAATTATGAGATAATTTTTAAGACTGTGGCTTCAGAGATTTCTGCCATGCATGAAAAGGGTGCTGATACTATTATTAGCTAAATTATAAGTCATTATGCCTGCAAAAGCTCTGCTATGGCTCAAAACTTTCAGCTAACTTAAGCTTATTAGCTGATGAAAAGAAAAATAAAAAAAAGTAGAAAAAAACATATGATGGCACCAACTCCTATAATTTATATATTACTAATTTCCCGTATCTCTAGTAGTAGTAGTAGTAGTAGTAGTGTTACTCGCTCAGTTGTGTCTGACTGTTTGAGATCCCATGGACCATAGTCCGCCAGGCTCCTCTGTCCATGGGATTCTCCAGGCAAGAATACTGGAGTGGGTTGATGTTCCCTTCTCCAGAGGATCTTCCCAACCCAGGGATTGAATGTGGGTTTCCTGCGTTGCAGACAGATTCTTTACTGTTTGATCTACAGAGGTCCTGTATCTCTACTTTTATTTAACTGCCGTATAATAATAACAGTGAATTAAAACATCACTACTGTTGTGTTTTTTCATTATTCCTAGTATTCAAAACAGAATTTTCTCTTTATATATTGGAATACCTTGCTATTTGTTGGATATATCTATTTATATAGATATATATAGATTCAGTATGTCTGTGCCTTTCATCATTATTTAAATCTTCTTTCTTATTTCACCTTAAAATATTTCCCATTAATTTTGCCTACTTACAAAAGAGGAGGAAAAGAATGGTGGCAATATTTATATCAAGCAGATAGTTTTGTCTACTTTTTTTATTTTAGCCTTTGGATTTTACTTTAAGCATGTCTTTTGCATATGGAAAAACTTACTTTAATTTTGGAATCATACTCTTGATTCTACATCCTACCTTTCAGTTTTTTTATGTCTCTTTTTTTTAAAAAAATGTAATTATTAAAGCCTGGTAACACATTTGCAGGAGACTTGGAAAATACAGAACAAGATTACATATAGTTCCACTATATATTACAATTATTTTTTAAGTAGATAAAGATTTTTAGTTGGAGTTTCAATGTCAAACTCTCAAAAATTAAAAGAATGAATATGCAGAGAAGTAGAAGGATATGGTAGACTGCATCTCTCCTTTTATCTGTATAAAATGTACTGGTACTCGGTTTTATTCAGCTTTTTATCTTTTATTGGATTAATCATGATTGTTTTAAATTAAAAATTGAGTGAATTTGTAGCATATATATATATATGAATAGTATTGCTTATCTTAAAACTTTTCAGGCTGTTATTAATCTTTTGTATACCTCAAATAGCCCATGATGACTATGGACCTGATTATATAGGAAAGAGAAGTACTATATTTTATGATTTTATCTTTTCAGTCCTCAGTATCCTATTAATCTAACTAGAACCATGAAAACATTGCTATGGATTTTTATATTGTGTATTTCGTGTAGTATGTTTGTTTCAACACTTAGATAATTCTAAGGTGCTGCAGGCATTGCTGTCAGGGTTTTCATTTACGGACCTCTTCAGTTAATGGATCTGTCAGCACCCATTTTCATCAACAACATCCCTGCTCAAAAATTCTTTCTGAAATTCAGCCTTCAATATCTGGGGGTATTTCCTTAAGAAACTTTTGGCGAAAGGGCATATTTCCTAACTATCCAAAGATGTAGTGAATAATTCTTTTTCTTCCATATTTGAAGATCAATATGGTTGCACAGGCAGTTCTTGAAATATGCCTTCTCTCCCTGAATTTCTCATGTAACTCTAATTTTATTTCCAAGTAGAATGATTTTATCCTTAATAGCTTATACATTTACTTATATTTATAGCTTTATAAGATTGCAAGTTAGGCATGAGGGCTCTCATAAATATCCAGCTTTACGACTTTTTCAAGGCAAATAATAGAGCTCCAGTACCTTGGCCAAAGTATTGGAGCTTCAGCTTATTTTCTGCCCCTTTGTAATTTAAGCATGCTCAGATAATTTGCTTTGGTTAAGACAAAGTGGAAGTGACATGTGGTATGTGACTTTAAAAAGATAGCAGTACCACTTCAGTTTTAAGTCATCAAATTAACAAATATCCAAGTGAATAATATGTGAAGATGAATACACTGAACAGCTTTCCCTTTGCACAAGCTATAAAGGTGTGTGCAGATCACCTGATGGTAGATGGAAACTTCACCAGCTGGGGTCCCTGAGGAAGAAGCAGAGTCCTCCACTCCCTCAGTTTTCATGGTCCGTATCTTATGAGAAAGGATTTAACTCTTTCTATCTCATATTTGGGAGTTGCTACTTTAGCATAATTGGTCTATTTGACCTATATCCTTATGATCACACCTCTTTGTTATTGCAGACATAGCCCCAGTGAGTCCTATCGATTCTGGATATTTTCTCCTATTTAGTCAAGAGGAAATATCCTTGACTATATGCAGGATTATCAATCTTGTGCTAGTTAGTCTTCTCCTCTGATAATACCTAGTCATAGCTAAGGTCTCTCAGATTAGTTCTTCAGATTCATCACCTTTTCTCTAGGGAGCTAATTAATATTCCTAAATGCCTTCATCTTGGCGAAACACAAGGAGTCATAGTTTGAATAGAGATGTGTAATGGGTATCCCTCTCCCGCATCTCTTTACTCTTTTATGTTCTAGATAACTTTGATATTTATTTTCTCTCATCCTATTCTGTTCCATACAATAGAGATTCCATCCTTTACTGATTACAACAAAATTTTCAGCCTATTTAATGCAATATCCATTTTACAATATCTTTTCAAAATCTACTCTCTGGTGTCATACAAGGGACACTGTCACTTCAAGGATTAATTACTTGCATTTACTTGCATTAAAAATACTCAGGTAAGAAAACTCTTGAATGAATCTCTAAAGAATATCAGGGTCCAGGAAATAAAGCTAAACATAAGTAACTGATAAGGTAGTAGATTGGGGTATTGAACTTATAAACTGGCAGAGAAATATTGGAGGATCAGCAAAAGTTGATAATCAGTTTGCCGGGGAGAGAGTATGTCAGATGTTTTTAATGTCTTATATCATTTCTCTTCAGAAAATGTCCTCATATACAATTTTACAGATGAGAAAATTGTGTTCACAGAAGTTGAAGAATAGAATGAGGATCTCAGATAGCAAGTAAGGGCTTCCCACATGGCACTAGTGGTAGAGAACCTGCCTGCCGGGGCAGGAGACGTAAGAGACACTGGTTCCATTCCTGGGTTGGGAAGATGCCCTGGAGGAGGGCATAGCAACCCACTCCAGTATTCTTGCCTGGAGAATCCCGTGGACAGAGGAGCCTGGAGGGCTAGAGTCCACAGGGTTGCAAAGAGTTGGACATGACTGAAGTGACTTAGCACAGAACTTGGTTTATAAGTTAAATTTGTCATTATTCCTACTCCACCCTGCTTTCTGGGAAGCAGGAGATTTTGTTACTGAGTCCAAGCTTATGCTGCTGCTGCTGCTGCTGCTGTCACTTCAGTCGTGTCCGACTCTGTGTGACCCCATAGACAGCAGCCCACCAGGCTCCCCTGTCCCTGGGATTCTCCAGGCAAGAACACTGGAGTGGGTTGCCATTTCCTTCTCCAATGCATGAAAGTGAAAAGTGAAAGTTAAGTCATTCAGTCGTGTCCTACCCTCAGTGACCCCGTGGACTGCAGCCTACCAGGCTCCTCCGTCCATGGGATTTTCCAGGCAGGAGTACTGGAGTGGGATGTCACTTGCCAAATGACAGGCCAATATATGGAGAGACAAATTTTGGGGGCAAGAAATAAATGTTTTATTAAAAAAGCCAGCTTTCTAAGAAGATGCTGGACTAGTGTCCCAAAGAACCATCTTGCTGGGGTTTGGATGCTACTTTCTTTTATAGAGCAAAAGAGGGAAGGGGGTAAGGAGGTAAAGTTTAAAAGACTAAGTTGTTGCAAATATTTCCTGGTTCTAATTTCTTCCTTTCTGCATCCATTCATAGGTGGGCTTGATGAGATTGTTTGCTGTGAGCTTAAACAAAGGTATTTCTGCTTAGTACTAAGACATGGGGAGGCAGGAATTCCAGAGATGGGTCATTATGTATACTTTAAGGTATATAAGTTGCTTCAGTCCTGCTCAACTCTTTGTGACCATAGACTATAGCCCACCAGTTTCCTGTGTCCATGGGATTTTCCAGATAAGAAGACTGGAGTGGGTTGCCATTTCCTTCTCCAAAGGTATAGGCAACATCCCTTTAATGACTGACTTGTAGCAAAAACAATAGACTATAAGGATTAAAGCAAAAGAAACAGATGTAATATGGAATCATATTTGTTCTGCTCTACAAAATTTTATACTTTGACCAAAGAATATAGTCACTAGAACTTTAGTAATGCTTTTGTCTAGCTTATGTCTGTATAATTCCTCTGTGTTTAATCCCTTATGCTTTCAGGAGAGAGCCAGGGCGCACACACCAGGGGAAAGCATTTCCAGGTCTGATGCTACTATACTGCTCTTATTAGATGATAACATTCATGGCCCCTGCTTTCATTTCAGCATTTACTATAGAGGCTTGCCCCAAACCAATCAGTGATAATTCGGGCCACCTGGCTTCTTTTGTTGGACTATGACTTCGGACCAGTTACTAATCAAAAGTTCTCCAATACTTGCTATTCTATAAAATATTGTCATATCAAAACTAATTCCTATTAATTACTTTAACAAATGTAATTTGTGGGGAAATTGGGGACAGGCATCTATCACACACAGAAAGCAAGAGATAAGAGCTCTGAAGATAAATACTGAGGGATTAGCAGAAACTCTTTAAAGAAAGTTAGCCTTTCAAAGCAGAGAAGGCAATGGCACCCCACTCCAGTACTCTTGCCTGGAAAATCCCATGGATGGAGGATCCTGGTAGGCTGCAGTCCATGGGGTCGCGAAGAGTCAGACATGACTGACCGACTTAACTTTCACTTTTCACTTTCATGCATTGGAGAAGGAAATGGCAACCCACTCCAGTGTTCTTGCCTAGAGAATCCCAAGGACAGGGGAGTCTGGTGGGCTGCCATCTATGGGGTTGCACAGAGTCGGACACAACAGAAGTGACTTAGCAGCAGCAGCAGCAGCAGCCTTTCAAAGACTGTGGAAATTACTGGATTCAAGGCAAAGATTCAAGAAGTAGAGGAGCAACCAGAGACAATCTGCATAAGCTGTGAAATAAGCAGAAAATGACTTTACATCATATCTATGGTATGATAGACCATACCATGGGGGACTTTTCTGGTGGCTCAGCTGGTAAAGAATCCACCTGAAAGGGCAGGAGACTTTAGTTCGATCCCTGGGCTGGGGAGATCCCTTGGAGAAGAGAATGGCCAACCTCTCCAATATTCTTGCCTGGAGAATCCAATGGACAAAGGAGCCTGGCGGGCTACAGCCCATGGGGTCACAAAGAGATGGACATGACTGGGCAGCTAACGCTATGGTATGATGGAAGGATGGAGCTGGAAATAGGAAAGCACAGGGAAGGATGGAGAGATTCAGAGGCAGAAGAGATGTTGGAGGGATCCAGTAGACTAGATGATGAGATCTAGATGAGAGTGATTTCATCGTCCTTGTAGATATACCATAGAGTAAAGGGGTCATCCAGTGCAATTGGCTTCCATCACTGACAGTGAAAAGTCTCAGGTGCTTTGCTATCTTCTTATTTGCTTTCATATTCTGCAGTTTACTATGCTGTGACTAAAAGAAGGAGTTTTTCTTTTTCTTTTTTTTTTTTAACTCAGAGTGATTCTTATATCTAAAAATTGTTTTTTAAATCAATTCGGAAAAATTTGCAGCATCAGAATGTTGGTTTTGACCCCTTCTTTTTATTCTGTGTGGATTTCCAGTTAAAGGCTGTGGGGACTTGTTGTTGGTCATTGATTTCACCCAACCTCTCTTTCATAGTTTCATGTCATAATTTCAATTCTGAGTTGAATTATGAATAATCTTTTCATATTTCTCTTACAGTTTGTTGATGTTCTCAACAGCTCTGCTTCATCATTTAAACACATCAAATGAAGTTTAAATTTCAGTGATTATATTTTGTATCCCTTTAAATATAGTCCTGATCACTTTCAGTTGTTTCATTTCTTTATAATATTTTCTGTATGTCCTATTATTTCTTTGAACATTGTGACTGTACTTGTTGTATACCTTGTTTCTTATATTTTCAGTATCCATACTCTGTGTGTATCTTATTCTGCAGTCTGTGTTCTTGATTAGGTTATTGTGTTTTCTCACATTTTTAGATGTAATAATTACAAGCTGTTTGTACCTCCAGGGAAGCCATGGTTTCTGTGTGGATTTTCAACTCCATATTTTAGCTCAATGTTTTTTGTATTGCTTTGTGTTTTGTGAGGATTTTTGGTTTTGGTGTTATGGCTCATGGAAGACATCACTTATGGTTTTGTAAACGCTGTAATGCTCTCCCAGGTGTGTGAGATCTGATTTAAGGAGTATTTAAGTGTTTAGTAGAGGAAGGGCATTTCAGAAGAGAATATTTATTTTAAGAACCTTTAATACAGAAGAGTATGACAGATTGAATAATAATCCATAATTTCCCACCCATGGATTTCCCTGGTGGCTCAAACAGTGAAGAATCTGCCTGCAATGCAGGAGACCCAGGTTCGATCCCTGGGTCGGGAAAATCCCCTGGAGTAAGGGAATGACAACCCACTCCAGTATTCTTGCCTGGGAAATCCCATGGACAGAGGAAACTGGTAGGCTACAGTCCGTGGGGTCACAAAGCGAGGAATGAGTGACTAACATAAAAATACTATGTGAATATAAATGATTCAAATTACTCCAAAAGTTATAAAATACACTTCCCTATATTGCAACCTTCTTTCCACTCAAAGTATGTGGGTGTGTATAAAATAAATTATGTATAATAGTAGATATTATGAAAAATGCCAAAATGACCTCTAATATTACATTAAATATTATCTGTATTATAAAAAGTATGATTATCACATCAAAGAGATCACATTTTGTATACTCTTCTGTTCTTTACTTTTTTTGGCTGAATGTACCTTAGAGATTTTCCATATTAACTTATAAAAATGTACCTATTTAATTTTATTTTTATTGAAGTATAAGTTGACTTACTATATTATATTAGTTTAAGGTGTAAGCATAGTAATACAATGTTTTTATAGATTATACTCCATTTAAAGTTTTTACAAATATTGGCTAAATGCCATGTACTGCAAAGTATATCTTTGTTACTTTATTATTTTGTGTTTAATACTTTATACCTCTTAATACATTAACCCTATCTTTTCTCCCCTCCATTCCTCTGCCCACTGGTAACTACTGCTGCTGCTGCTGCTGCTAAGTCACCTCAGTTGTGTCCGACTCTGCATGACCCCATAGACGGCAGCCCACCAGGCTCCCCGTCCCTGGGATTCTCCAGGCAAGAACACTGGAGTGGGTTGCCATTTCCTTCTCCAATGCATGAAAGTGAAAAGTGAAAGTGAAGTCGCTCAGTCCTGTTCGACTCCTCTCGACCCCTGGTGGACTGCAGCCCACCAGGATCCTCCGTCCATGGGATTTTCCAGGCAAGAGTACTGGAGTGGGGTGCCATCTTTATCAATAAACCTCTTTCTATTTTGTTATATTCATTAGTATATTTTATAGATTTCACATTTAAATGATAACATATACTATTTGGCTTTCTCTGTCTGCATTATTTCACTGAGCATAATTGCCCCTAGGTCCATTCCTTTTCTTGCAAGTAGCAAAATTTGTTCCTTTCTATGGCAGAGTAATATTCCATTGCATTCATACACCACATCTTCTTTATCTATTTATCTGTTGATTGACTCTCTATGCTTCCTGTACCTGGATATCTGTTACCTTTTGCACATTTGGAACATTTTCCTTCATAATTTCATCAAACACCTTTTATTTATTTATTTTTTGTATTAACTTTTTTATTTTATTTTTTAACTTTACAATATTGTATTGGTTTTACCATATATCAAAATGAATCCGCCACAGGTATACATGTGTTCCCCATCCTGAACCCTCCTCCCTCCCCATACCATCCCTCTGGGTCATCCCAGTGCACCCTTTCTCTTCTTTTCAGTTCAGTTCAGTCACTCAATCATGTCTGACTCTTTGCGACCCCATGGACTGCAGCACGCCAGGCTTCCCTGTCTATCACCCTCTCAGAGTTTACTCAAACTCATCTCCATTAAGTTGGTGATGCCATCCAATCATCTCATCCTCTGTCGTCCCCTTCTCCTGCCCTCAATCTTTCCCAACATCAGGGTCTTTTCAAATGAGTCAGCTCCTCACATCAGGTGGCCAAAGTATTGGAATTTCAGCTTCAGCATCAGTCTTTCCCATGAATATTCAGGACTAATTTCCTTTAGGGTGGACTGGTTGAATCTCCTTGTAGTCCAAGGGACTCTCAAGAGTCTTCTCCAACACCACAGTTCAAAAGCATCAATTCTTCGGCACTAAGCTTTCTTTATAGTTCAGCTCTCACATCAGTACATGACTACTGGAAAAACCATAGCCTTGACTAATGGACTTTTGCTGGCAGGTAATGACTATGCTTTTTAATATGCTGTCTAGATTGGTATAACTTTTCTTCCAAGGAGTAAGCATCTTTTTATTTCATGGCTGAAATCACCATCTGCAGTGATTTTGGAGCCCCAAAAATAAAGTCTGACACTGTTTCCACTGTTTCCCCATCTATTTGCCATGAAGTGATGGGACCGGATGTCATGATCTTTGTTTTCTGAATGTTGAGCTTTAATCCAACTTTTTCACTCTCCTCTTTCACTTTCATCAAGAGGCTCTTTAGTTTTTCTTCACTTTCTGCCATAAGGGTGGTGTCATCTGCATATCTGAGGTTATTGATACCTCTCCCAGCAATCTTGATTCCAGCTTGTGCTTCTTCCAGGCCAGCGTTTTTCATGATGTACTCTGCATATAAGTTAAATAAGCAGGGTGACAATATACAGCCTTGACGTACTCCTTTTCCTATTTGGAACCAGTCTGTTTTTCCATGTCCAGTTCTAACTGTTGCTTCCTGACCTGCATGCAGATTTCTCAAGAGGCAGGTCAGGTGGTCTGGTATTCCCATCTCTTGAAGAATTTTCCAGTTTATTGTGATCCTCACAGTCAAAGGCTTTGGCATAGTCAATAAAGCAGAAGTAGATGTTTTTCTGGAGTGGTCTTGATTTTTCAATGATCTATCAGATGTTGGCAATTTGATCTCTGGTTTCTCTGCCTTTTCTAAAACCAGCTTCAACATCTGGAAGTTCACAATTCACATACTGTTGAAGCCTGGCTTGGAGAATTTTGGGCATTACTTTACTAGTGTGTGAGATGAGTGTGATTGTGAAGTAGTTTGAGCATTCTTTGGCATTGCCTTTCTTTGGGATTGGAATTAAAACTGACCTTTTCCAGTCCTGTGGCCACTACTGAGTTTTCCAAATTTGCTGGCATATTGAGTGCAGCACTTTTACAGCATCATCTTTCAGGATTTGAAATAGCTCAACTAGAATTCCATCACCTCCACTAGCTTTGTTTGTAGTGATGCTTCCTAAGGCCCACTTGACTTCACATTCCAGGATGTTTGGCTGTAGTTGAATGATCACACCATTGTGATTACCTGGGCCATGAAGATATTTTTGTACAGTTTTTCTGTGTATTCTTGCCACCTCTTCTTAATCTCTTCTGCTGCTTTTAGGTCCATACCATTTCTGTCCTTTATTGAGCCCATCTTTGCATGAAATATTCCCTTGGTATCTCTAATTTTCTTGAAGAGATCTCTAGTCTTTCTGATTCTATTGTTTTCCTCTATTTCTTTGCACTAATCACTGAGGAAGACTTTCTTATCTCTCCTTGCTATTGTTTGGAATTCTGCATTAAGACGGGTATATCTTTCCTTTTCTCCTTTCCTTTTTGCTTCTCTTCTTTTCTCAACTATTTGTAAAGCCTCCTCAGACAGCCATTTTGCTTTATTGCCTTTCTTTTTCTTGGGGACAGTCTTGCTCCCTGTCTCCTGTACAATGTCACGAATCTCCATCTATAGTTCATCAGGCACTCTGTCTATCAGATCTAGTCTCTTAAATCTATTTCTCACTTCCACTGTATAATCGTTAGGGATTTGATTTAGGTCATACATGAATGGTCTAGTGGTTTTCCCTACTTTCTTCCATTTCAGTCTGAATTTGGCAATAAGGAGTTCATGATCTAAGCCACAGTCTGCTTCTGTTCTTGATTTTGCTGAGTGTATCAAGCTTCTCCATCTTTGGCTGCAAAGAATGTAATCAATATGATTTTGGTGTTTGCCATCTGGTGATGTCCATGTGTAGAGTGTCATCTTGTGTTGTTGGAAGTGAGTGTTTTCTATGACCAGTGCATTCTCTTGTCAGAACTTTATTAGCCTTTACCCTGATTCATTCTGTACTCCAAGGCCAGATTTGCCTGTTACTCCAGATGTTTCTTGACTTCCTACTTTTGCATTCCAGTCCCCTATAATGAAAAGGACATCTTTTTTGGATGTTAATTCTAGAAGGTCTTGTAGGTCTTCATAGAACCATTCAACTTCAGCTTCTTCAGCATTAGTGGTCGGGGCATAGACTTGGATTACCGTGATATTGAATGGTTTGCCTTGGAAATGAACAGAGATCATTCTCTCATTTTTGAGACTGCATTCAAGTACTGCATTTCAGACTTCTTTGTTGACTATGATGGCTACTCCATTTCTTCTAAGGGATTTTTGCCCATAGTAGTAGATATAATGGTCATCTGAGTTACATTCACCCATTCCAGTCCATTTTAGTTTGCTGATTCCTAAAATGTGGATGTTCACTCTTGCCATCTCCTGTTTGATCTCTTTCATTTTGCCTTGATTCATGGACCTAATCATCCAGGTTCCTATGCGGTATTGCTCTTTATAGCATTGGACCTTGCTTCCATCACCAGTCACATCCACAACTGGGTGTTGTTTTTGCTTTGGCTCCATCTCTTCAATCTTTCTGGATTTATTTCTCCACTGATCTCAAGTAGCATACTGGGCACCTACCAACCTGGGGAGTTCATCTTTCAGTGTCCTATCTTCTTGCCTTTACACACTGTTCATGGTGTTCTCAAGGCAGGAATACTGAAGTGGTTTACCATTCCCTTCTCCAGTGGACCACATTTTGTCAGAACTCTCCACAATGACCCACCTGTCTTGTGTGGCCCTACATGGCATGGCTCATAGTTTCACTGAGTTAGACAAGGCTTTGGTTCATATGATTCAATTGGTTAGTTTTCTGTGATGGTGGTTTTCAGTCTGTCTGCCCTCTGATGGAGAAGGATTAAAGGCTTATGAAAGCTTCTAGATGGGTTTCCATGGAATTCTCCAGGCCAGAATACTGGAGTGTATAGCCTTTCCCTTCTCCAGGGGATCTTCCCAAACCAGGGATGAACCCAGGTCTCCCACATTGCAGGTGGATTATTTACCAGCTATGCTACAAGGGAAGCCTGAGAATCCTGGAGTGGGTAGCCTATCCCTTCTCCAGTGGATCTTTCCGACCCAGGAATCAAACTAGTGTCTCCTGCATTGCAGGCGGATTGTTTACCAACTGAGCTATCAGGGAAGCCCCTTCTCCTTTTGGGACCCCTATAATATGAATGTTAGTACTGTTACTATTGTCCCCTAAATTGTTCTCATTTTTGCTGTCTCAAATGGATGATTTCTATTCTGTATTTAAGATCACTTGTAAGTTCTCTTGTATCACCTAGTCTGGTATTAATTCCTTCTAGTGTTTTTTCTGTCGTTGTTATTGTACTCTTTAATTCTATTTCTTAAAAAATATTTTTTAGTTCCTTGTTAAAATTCTCTGTTCATCTGTTCTTTTCCCTATTTCAGTTAGCATTATTATTACTAATGCTTTTAACTCTTTATCTGATAAAGTATTTCTCTCTTTTTCATTAGTTTTTTTTTTCCTTGTTCTTTTCTTTGAACAAATTCCTCTGTCTTATCATTTGCTTAACTTCCTTTGTCTCTATGAAATTAGGGGACATAGTTACCTACCCTGGTCTTGAAGGAGTGTCCTTTTGTGGGAGCAGTGCTATGTAGTCAACTGTGCCCAGTGGCTTTGGTGGAAGATCTGTATCTGACATGATCAGGGTTCACGTCTTCCATGAGGGTGAGTTGGCAGCTCTCACATTGGTGGGAGGTGGGAATGGAGATGGAAGGGCTAGAGCTGGAACCAGGTGTGAGCCAAGGCTTCTCCTATGCTCACTGGCGAACACTGCCCTGCTGAGGTGGGCTCATGTCCTAGTGTTCTGGAGCAGAAACCTGACAGTTGGATCCAAGTGGGTTCCATTTCCTCTAAGTGTGCGCTCTTCCTCCTCTGAGCAATAGCACTTTCAACCCAGAAAGGAGTAGTGCTGGAACAAGAGGGGCCAGGATAGGCATCCAGTGAGGTCTGATGTTCATGGAGAGGCAGTGTTGGCACATCAGTTCGAGATCCAGACTGTTTCTGATGTAATGCCTCCATGAATGCCAGTAATGATCACTCTCACTCTGTTTGGAAGCTGTGCAGGGTCCAAGCTGGCTCTTCCCACCCATCCGTGCTCCCTCCTTGGCCCTGGTAGCCTTCACCCTAGTGTGGAGCAGCAGCAGAGCCACAGGGACCAGAGTGGGGCACTCAGCGTGGTCCAGGGTGCCCAGGGTAGCCATGGAAACCAGCCAGAGTCCCAGGCAGTTTAATTCTGCTTCCTCTGCCTTGTTCCGAGAAAGCAAGCATGTGTATCTTCTTCGTGAGCATAAGTCTAGATTTCTTACAGCCCTTGTGTTCGTACTACTGGTTTTCAAGCTAGCTAGGGGGACTTGTATTCCCAGTGTCAGACCCCAGGGCTGGGGTGTCCACTGTGGTTTGAACAGCTCACTCTCCAGGGAGGATCTCCAGGCTGGTATAATCCCCTTCCCTGTCTATGTCTTCCTCCTAGGGATACAGGTTTCCATGACTGTTGCTCTTCCCTTTCTACCTAACTCCATTTGGATCTTTCCTTACACCCTTGGTTGTATGAGTCCCTCTGCCAGTCTGTTTTCAATGAGAATTGCTCCTTGCATAGATGCATTTTTGATGTGTTCCTGGGGGGAGGTGAGCTCAGTGTCCTACTCTGCCATCTTGATATCCTCCCTACAATAATGTACCTATCTAATTTTAAGCTTCATAGCTTTCCATGTATAGATGAATCATAATCTATTTGATCATTTATTGTTTAGCGGATATTTTAGTTTAATTCCTCACTTTTTTTCAACACACACACAAGTAAGGATTCTACAAACAAGGTTGCCTATTTCTTAGAATTTCACACATATAAACCAGCAGGGGAATTCCAGGGTCAGAAGGTCTCTGAGTAGTGATTCTTCACTGAATTGAGTTGTAAGATTTGTATTATATTTTTTTTCCCTTAGGAAATCTGGATGAACATGTCCCTCACAGACTTTGGTATAGCCTTAACTTCGTTGCCTGTACTATTACAGATCCCAACACCTACCATTCCTTTACCAGTGTTTTGTTATAAAACTGAGAATAGGCAGTAGTTGCCTCTTACAGAGTTGTTGTGAGGTTTAGAGAAATACATGTGATTGCCTGTGTGTGTGTGTGTTAGTCACTCAGTTGAGTCCGATTCTTTGCAACCTCGTGAACTGTAGCTCACCAGGCTCCTCTGTCCATGGAATTCACAGGCAAGAATACTGGAGTGGGTTGCCATTCTCTTCTCCAGGGGATCTTCCCCATCCAGGGATTGAACCCAGGTCTCCTGCATTACAGGCAGATTCTTTACCCAGTGAGCTACCATAACTGGCCCACTTTTTCTGGGCCAGTACATGGTGGTTTCTGTTTGAGCAATTACAGGCCTCTGGTGAGCCAAGTCTCTGACTTTTGCCCCAAAACTTTGTATGAATGCCCATTTATGACCCTTATTTGGTGGATAAGATAACTGTTTGCTTTTATTCTTCTAATTGCAATTATTAGTGAAGCTAGAGAAGGGAAAAACCCATAAGAGACCAACGGAAGAAAATTTTTTCTGGGGGTATCTTTGGTTCAAAAATAAATATGGTAGGTGTTGTGGGGAGTATTACATTGTATTACCATATTTGTAACCATTGCCCTTTGAAAATGAATTGCCTTGGTTTACATTAAAACACTAGAATAATTTTAAAATGTAAGAAAGTAAGAAAAAAATTAAACTGTGAAACAAGAGAGAAAAAGCCCAAGACTATAGAATATAGTTATTTTTATTGGTCCTTGAATTTATCGTGAAGACCTGTATTTCCATCTTAAATTTGGAACGTGGTAGCTGTGCACCATTTTATTTTTTAAAAACCTTTTAATTTTGTATTGGGGTATAACCAATTAACCATGTTGTGATAGTTGCGGGTGAACAGCAGACTCAGCCATGTATTTACACGCATCCATTCTCCCCGCAGCTTCCCTCCTCTCTGGCTGCCACATAACACTGAGCGGAGTTCTCTGTGCTATGCACTATTTTAATGCTAGTTTTCAGCCTCTCATCCTCCCACTGCCTCCCTCCGCCACCACCTTGAGAGGCAGACTCCATGTTTTCATCAACAGTACTTCATGTTTTGCTGTCGGGCTACTTCTCTGCATCCACTGTTTCTTGTGAGACTACACTGAAAACAAATGAGCACTCTTCACACTTCAAAAGGAGACCCAAAGGGAAGAAGACTTGAAATTGGGGCCAAAAGGTTAAGAGAGGAAAGATGCAGTCCCTCTTTTTCTGGACTAATACATCGTGGTTTCTGTTTGAGTGAGCAATTACAGACCTCTGGCCGGCCAAGTCTCTGGTCTTTCGCCCCAGACTTTGATAATTTGGTCCTCCGTGTAGTTGTCTTTGAATTTTTCACGCATTTTTTTCCTTGGCGTTCTGAGTCCAAATCTCTCAGATAAAAACTTCCCATTCTCTATAATAAATTCCCAATTTCAATCTGGGAATTGAACTGTGCGGTAACTGTGCTAAGGTGTTTCTCTCTCTTTCTGTCTCCCTCACACACACACTGTTCTGCAGTCTCAGAGTCAATGCAAGGTGAATCTAATATGAGAAATCATATATCAGAATATAGACCTTATGGTTTGTAAATATCCACACAGGAGTACACAAGTATTTATTAATAAATATCCTTTTGTCTTCACATTTCTGTTTATACATCTACAATATATCTACTTTCCAGCATGTCTGTTCTCTGCTATTTGTACTCATTTATAGGCAATGAGTGACTTCACTTTCACTTTTCACTTTCACGCATTGGAGAAGAAAATGGCAACCCACTCCAGAGTTCTTGCCTGGAGAATCCCAGGGACGGTGCAGCCTGGTGTGCTGCCATCTATGGGGTTGCACAGAGTCGGACACAACTGAAGTGACTTAGCAGCAGCAGCAGCAGCAGCATAGGCAATGATAAACATAAGTGTGTACATCCAGTTGAAAGATATACATGCACACAAATATATATGTGTATATATGTATATATGGACTTTCCTAGTGGCTCAGCAGTAAAGAATATGTCTGTGATGTAGGAGATGCAGGTTCAATTCCTGGGTCCAAAAGACCCCCTGGAGAAGGAAATGGCAACCCAGTCCAGTATTCTTGCCTGGGAAATCCCATGGATAAAAGAGCCTGGCACGCTACAGTCCATGGGGTCACAAAAGAGTCAGACATGATTTACTGACTAAACACACGTATATATATATACACACACAAAAACATGTACATCTGTGTGTGTGTTCACTATATGCATATAATTATTTTAGCTTTATGATAGGTGCTGTTGACAAAAAAAATTAATCTATAATCAATCTAAGAAAGAAATGGAAAATTTTATTTGAGTCCACATGAGTGTGAGGTCAGTATATATGTGACTTTGGTGAAGGGGTACATGAAAGCAAGGTTCATATCTTGGTAGAGAGTGACTATTCATTGGGTATCTTAGTTCAGAGTTTTAGTGCTTTTCTAAGTACGAAAAGATGCAAGAAATTGGGTTCATAAGATTTTCTCCTACAAATATCTAACTATCTAAAGGCCAATTCTGCCATTTTCCCCAGAATGCAAAGTGTCTCATCCTGATCTTTGCTCTAAATTCCTTTCAGAGTGGTGCAGGATGTAGGCCAGTGACTGAAGAGGCTAATGAATTGATTCTTCCAGAACTGGACAGTAGGCAGTATTCTTTATTTTACAATTCCCTCCCTTCCAGTCTTAATTTTGGCCGAGGTTTTGGAGGCATTTTGTGACTGATTTGTTCCATGGTGCTAAGAAAGCTCATTACCAGGTGGAACATGGATTTCTTGGTAGTCCTTTTAATTTGCTGTTGGACTTCTCAGGTGACGCTAGTAGTAAAGAACCCACCTGCCAATGCAGGAGATGTAAGAGACCTGGGTTTTGATTCCTGGGTCAGGAAAACCCCCTGGAAGGGGGCACAGCAGCCCAGGACTAGGCCCTGTTAATAGTAGCTGAAAGCCTGTGAAACACCTGTCTTGCTAATCAGTTATGGTCCAAGAAATGGTCTGTTTCCTCTTGTTGATTCTTCCAGTATCTGGAGCTACACTATTATAGCCATTTATTGTATTGAACTATATATTTCATTAATCATTTCAAGTTGCCTAGTTATCATTTTTATCAGAGGCAGAGTCACACACTTGTTAGTGTAAGACTTAATCTTGTGAAATAGGCAGAATACAAGTAGTATTCATAGTTACACTAATACAGTCATAAGTAAGTAAACTTATCTTTTAAGAAATTACATAGCTGGCTCCAGAAGAAGAAAAGTGGATGATGACTGGTATTTCTGCATTGGGAAGGTTTGGTTAACGCCTAATGCAGATGCAAAGTGCACACTTGAGAAGAGGGAGAAGGCCCAAATGGGCAGAGCAAAATTTTATATATAAATTTTTCTTGTCTTGCTTTAAAATATGAGTTTTATTTCATTACTACAAAAATGAGACTGCATGGTTCAAATGACACCTTTATTCTAATACCAAGGAGAGGAAAATGCAGAAGAAATAATAGTTACATTTAAATACAATGCTTTCTTTTTGGATTGAATTGTGACATCATATGCTACGGTAAACAGAATTATCATATGGATAAAAGAGTGCATTTTTCTGGAAGATAAAAGAGGAGATCAAATTAATTTTGGAGAAGCAAAAATAATATGACTTTTCTCTCTTTCGTGGTTATTTAGAAAAATTTACTAAGCTTCCCTGGTGGCTCAGATGGTAAAGAAAAATATACTAAAGATCTAAAGAACACAAATGGCATTTAATAAATCCTGTGACTCACAAAATTAGAGATATTGATGTAGTAATCTAAGGAAGGGAAGAATGAATAAAGGCTAATAAGTGCTGCTGCTGCTAAGTCACTTCCGTCGTGTCCAACTCTGTGCGACCCCATAGACGGCAGCCCACCAGGCTCCCTGTCCCCAGAGTGGGTTGCCATTTCCTCTCCAATGCATGAATAAGTGCTATGTCAGTTATTTTACCATGCTTAACTAGAAGGCAAATATTTTATTCTAACGAGGTTATTATTTTTTCTATAGCAATCATTTGTTTCTCAGATTGAATTCATATAGTCAGTATATTATCAGTACATTTGTTAAAGTTGGTGTTCTATCTTTTGTCTGTAAAGAAACCACCCCATGTTTTCTCAAAAGCCAAAATTGTTCATGATGGTAGATGCCGCTTCATAATGTCACTGAAGTACCCCAACCACTGTCACTTATTTAATTAACTTTGTAACCAACTTCTGGATCTTGAGGTTACTAGACTATAACTGGAGTTAATTACATATTTTAACATGGGAGCACAGACAAAGAGGACAAAGTATTTTAGTTCATAGTATCAAATTTTATATCTACTACTTGCTTGTAGTTGTTTGACTTGAATAAAGTTAGTCAAAATCTCTGATTTTTGCTTTTCCTTTCTGGAAAAATGGCACAAAATCCAGTTCCTGATTCTTCACAATTGTTCTGAGCTCTGATACAGGATATGTAAATGTAGTTATTAATTCTGGTGATGATGGTCATGTGCATATTTTCTTAGAGTTGAGAAGAGGATGGATAATCTGACAGTCTGCATATCAAGATGGGGCAGTTAACGAATAGGCCAGGCTCGATTGGTCAGTGCCCCAGTGCATGAAAGTGGCCTAGGTGAACTTTTGTGGATGGCACCTGAATACTTCTCAGAACAGTTGAAGGTTTATATCCAATACTTAGATAAATTAATAATCACGATGCCAATGCACATTAGAGCACGTTAGCAATCATTTCCACAGGACGGTGGCAAATAATAAACAATAGAGCAAATCACAACAATTTAAGATGACTCTTTAAAAAAAAAGTTAACATGTGTGTGCATGTCAGTTGTGTTCAACTCTTTGTGATCGCATGGACTGTAGCCCACCACACTCCTCTGTCCTTCAGATTTCCCAGACAAGAATACTGGAGTTGGTTGAATCCCCCAAAAGGTTAATACCTACTGTTATCTTCTCTGAATCCTAGTTCTAGCTATTTAGCCCATGACTATTTATTTCAGCACTTCCCAAGTGGTGCTAGTGGTAAAGAATCCACACCAGTGCAGGAGACACAAGACACGTGGGTTTGATCCTTGGGCCGAGAAGATCCTCTGGAGAAGGAAATAGCAACCCACGCCAGTATTCTTGCCTGGGAAATCCCATGGACAGAGGAGCTTGGTGGGCTACGGTCCACGCAGTCATGAAGAGTTGGACACGACTGAGTACACACACACGTTTATTTTCAGGTGTGCTTTCTACCCCCACCCCTCCTCTCTCCTCTCTGCATTCTTCTCTCTACAGCAGAGAGGGGTATTTGAAAACTACACTTCTTGGGTCCCATTGCCCATCTTATGTTTGGTATGTTCAGTCAATCTAAGTTCTGCTGTTCCAAAGCAAGGGAAGGGCAGTAAGTCTAATTCTCCATCTCTCTGCTTCAGAATGAATCTTCAGCAGTGGCTCTTCTTCCATGATTCAAGTCCTTTCTATAACAGACAGCCCTAACTTGCCACCAATTATTTATGGTCTCAGTCCCACTTGCAACCCCATATCATGGGTCCAGCTCCTGCCGGTGGGCCCTCTTCCACAGTTCCAGCTTGCAACTGATAGCCGCTTCTATGGGCTCATCTGGTGGTCTCTCTGGAAGTACTTTCACTGGGGTTTCAGCTCCCTACTGAGCGTGGCTCCTGGACTCTGATGTCATCATCTCTTCTTTATTTCATACCTCTAGTTTTAGGGGGTGCAGCCGTTTCTTGCAGACGAGCTATGTCTAGGTACCTCATCTTCCCAAGTTTTCAGCTTTTCTGAAAACTCAGTGACTAGTTCGCTGAATTAAAGTCCCTAATGTGGTTCTGCTTTCTGGCCTGGTTACAGACTTGACAGAGTCATCAGCTAACATGTGGAGTGCAGCCAGCTCATTAAAAAGTGAGAAAAAAGTGGAAAGGAAGGAGACGGGTGAATGAAATAAATCTGTTTTAACCAAATGTGATGATGTTTATATATATATATATATATACACACACACCACAAGAACGTTTTCTTTTGATCTCATCATTACAAGAAATTCTGATAGGGATTTGGTGAGACTTGCAACTAAAAGATGGCGTTTTAACAGAGAACTGTTAAATGTGATATTATGTGGCAGCGTAGATGGGAGCGGACTTGGGGGAGAATGGATACATGTATATGTATGGCTGGGTCCCTTTACCATCCACCTGAAACTATCACAGCATTGCTAATGGCTATGTGCTTGCCTACTAAGTTGCTTCAGTCATGCCCGACTCTTTGCCACCCCATGACTGTAGCATGCCAGGCTCCTCTGTCCATGGGATTCTCCAGGCAAGAATACAGGACTGGATTGCCATGCTGTCCTCCAAGGGATCATTCCTAACCCAGTGATTCAACCTGCATCTCTTATGTCTCCTGCTTTGGCAGGTGGGTTCTTTACCACTAGTGCTACGTGGGCAGCCCAAATTGGCTATACTCCAATATAAAATAAAAAGTGTAGAAAAAGATAGCATTTTAAAACTTGTATGGTTTGCTTATCAATTGATTCTTGACTATAAAGTTATTTTTATCATAATTATTTGTAGACTAATTTTTGCCTAAATCCTATCTGCTCTTTGCAATTAATAGTTTAGATTACCACTTGCTAGGAAATAAACTAGCATTGATTTTTAACAGATTTCCCAGTAAATCAATGGGTTAATCATTGAGAAGGAATGAGTAATTCCCATTTGAAATTTAGATAGACTCTGTTCTGAACACATCACTGTGTGTCTATATCTATATAACTGATAGAAATAAATGGATTAACAAATACATATGCCGCATCCCATTATTAACTGAGATAAACCACTACATGCAGTTATAATTCAGTATTTTTATGAGCTAAAAATGAAATCATGTCCCTATTTAGTGGTTGGGGAACAGGAAGGCTTGTGTAAAGCAGGGGAGCAGTGGCCAGGTGATCCTGGCTGGAGGGTGAGCACTCCACAGCCTTTGTTCTGTGATGAGAGGCAGGAGCCCTGGTGTGCTGACCAGCACCTACAGTGTGGTTAGGTTACAGATTTCTCACTTGGGAGAAGCATGCCAGCATTCTTGACAATATTTCTGGAAATAAGAAAAAAGGGACCCTCTTTGAGGAGGAAAAGTTGAGATACTGGAGCTTCTGACTTTACGATGATTATAGTTTTAATAAAAGCAGACACAAATTTATCAAGTACCATGCCACATTCAAAGTGTCAGGATGTTTAAACACACTAATGTATTTAGTCTTCATAATTGATAAGGTAAAACTATTTACAATTTGCAAGATGAACATTACTGCTCTTACAGATTATAGAACTAAAGATCAAGGAAGTTAAATAACTTGTCTGATTACAGTTGAGTGGAAAATTCAGTATATTAAAAGAAGACTTTCTGACTTGGGAGTTGATGTACTTCCCACTGTTCTATATAATAAAACACTATTTTATCATCTGCACCTTGGATAGTTAAGGCGTTCAATGATCCATCTACAGTTGAGATGAAAAGTGGCAATAATTTTTTATTTTTTTAAATTTTTTTTCTGTCATGCACACACACAAAATACTAGATTTGGCACTGTTTACTATAGTAGGCAGAAGAGTAGCCTCCACAGATGTCCAGAATCTAATTCCAGGACCCTGTGAATACATTACCTACTCTGACTAAAGTGACTTTTCAGATATGATAATGTTAAGGACTTTGAGATGAGGAAATTATCCTGGCTTACTTCAGTGGTCTGATCTAATCACAAGGGGAGGTGGGAGGATCAGAATCAGAGAGAGAGATGTGATGATAAAAGCAGAGGTCAGACTGACACAGGAGGAAAAGGCCATGAGCCAAGGAATGTGGGCAGCCTCTGAATGCTGGAAAAGTTCAGAAAACATTCTCCCCTGGAGCTTCCAGAAAGGATGCAGCCTTGCTGACTCATTTTAAACTTCAGTCCTCTAGTGCTGTAACATAATAAATTTGTGTTGTTTTTAGCTACTGTGTTTGTGGCAACCTAGCGGAGAAGGCAACGGCACCCCACTCCAGTACTCTTGCCTGGAAAATCCCATGGACAGAGGAGCCTGGTGGGCTGCAGTCCATGGGGTCACACAGAGTCGAACACAACTGAAGCGACTTAGCCGCAGCAGCAGCAGAGAAGCATTTGGAAATTAATACACTTACTTGTTCTGTTTAAATCATGAATATGAATAGGCTCTAGGTTCTCTATTTGATTATTCTATATGGATACACATTTCATTACTCTGTTAGCATCATGAAAATAAATTAATGGGAGGCAAAAATCAAATCTCAGCATCCATAGTTGCATAGGTCAGGGTGATTCTAAGGAGGATATTAAATAACTTCACATACAGATAAAGAAGTTAATCTTATCAGGCAGTCAGCTAATGGCACTGTTAAAGATGAGCTCATACAGATGTGTGTTGTTAAATGTTTCAACTAGAAACCTAGAAGAAGAACTTTGTAGTTAAAGGATGCAAAAGCCATTTAGGAGGTAAGTGATACTGGTCACCTCCTGAAAGGTGCTTGACCAGCCACCGTAAATGTTATCTCTCATATCTCTCTGTGTAACACTTTTTTGATGATATATTTTCACCTAGAGGGCTGCATGCATTAACACAGGAGCTATATAATGGTCAGTTACTTTCTATTGGTAGCAAGACACAATTGCTGGTTTCTTTGTGGCATATTGTGATCCCTCACCTAGAGCCAGACATCCTGGAATGTGAAGTCAAGTGGGCCTTAAAAAGCATCACTATGAACAAAGCTAGTGGAGGTGATGGAATTCCAGTTGAGCTATTTCAAATCCTGAAAGATGATGCTGTGAAAGTGCTTCACTCAATATGCCAGCACATTTGGAAAACTCAGCAGTGGCCACAGGACTGGAAAAGATCAGTTTTCATTCCCATCCCAAAGAAAGGCAATGCCAAAGAATGCTCAAACTCCTGCACAATTGCACTCATCTCACACACTAGTAAAGTAATGCTCAAAATTCTCCAAGCCAGGCTTCAGCAATATGTGAACTGTGAACTTCCAGATGTTCAAGCTGGTTTTAGAAAAGGCAGAGGAACCAGAGATCAAATTGCCAACATCTGCTGGATCATTGAAAAAGCAAGAAAATTCCAGAAAAACATCTATTTCTGCTTGACTATGCCAAAGCCTTTGACTGTGTGGATCACAAGAAACTGGAAAATTCTGAAAGAGATGGGAATACAAGACAACCTGACTTGCCTCTTGAGAAACCTATATGCAGGTCAGGAAGCAACAGTTAAAACTGGGCATGGAACAACAGACTGGTTCCAAACAGGAAAAGGAGTACATCAAGGCTGCATATTGTCACCCTGCTTATTTAACTTATATACTCTGTATATGCAGAGTACATCATGAGAAATGCTGGGCTGGATGAAACACAAGCTGGAATCAATACTGCTGGGAGAAATATCAATAACCTCAGATATGCAGACGACACCACCCTTATGGCAGAAAGTGAAGAAGAACTAAAAAGCCTCTTGATGAAAGTGAAAGAAGGGAGTGAAAAAGTTGGCTTAAAACTCAACATTCAGAAAACAAAGATCATGGCATCTGGTCCCATCACTTCATGGCAAATAGATGGGGAAACCATGGAAAAAGCGGCTGACTTTATTTTTGGGGGCTCCAAAATCATTGCAGATGGTGACTGCAGCCATGAAATTAAAAGATGCTTACTCCTTGGAAGGAAAGTTACGAGCAACCTAGACAACATATTGAAAAGCAGAGACATCACTTTGTCAACAAAGGTCCGTCTAATCAAGGCTATGGTTTTTCCAGTGGTCATGTATAGATGTGAGAGTTGGACTATAAAGAAAGCTGAGCACCGAAGAATTGATGCTTTTGAACTGTGGTGTTGGAGAAGACTCTTGAGAGTCCCTTGGACTGCAAGAGATCAAACCCATCCATCTTAAAAGAGATCAGTCCTGGGTGTTCATTAGTAGGACTAATACTGAAGCTGAAACTCCAATACTTTGGCCACCTGATGTGAAGAGCTGACTCATTTGAAAAGACACTGATGCTGGGAAAGATTGAGGGCAGGAGGAGAAGGGGATGACAGAGGATGAGATGGTTGGATGGCATCACCGACTCAATGGACACGGGTTTGGGTGGACTCCGGGAATTGGTGATGGACAGGGAGGCCTGGCATGTTGCGGTTCATGGGGTTGCAAAGAGTTGGACACGACTGAGAGACTGTACTGAAGTGATCTTGTGGCGTATAAACTTAACTAAGCTTTGGCTTGATTAGGTACCAGGCTTCAAACAAGGTCTAATTAGTTCAGTGGTAGAAGCAGCATCTATATCCCCTAAGTCCTTCATAGGGGGTTTGGTGGATCCAGAAGGAAACAATGCCTGTATTCTTTCCTCTCAACATAGGTACCAAGAAATAATACAGAGCATAGGAATCTTTCTTTTCTTTTTTTAAATTTGAAATTATTTATTTTAATTGGCAGCTAATTACTTTACAATATTATATTGGTTTTGCCATACATCAACATGAATCTGCCACTGGTGTATATGTGTTTCCCATCCTGAACCTCCTGCATCTCCCTCCCCGTACCACCCCTCTGGGTCATCCCAGTGCACCAGCCCCAAGCATCCTGTATCCTGAATTGAACCTGGACTGGTGATTCGTTTCTTATATGATATTATACATGTTTCAATGCCATTCTCCCAAATCATCCCACCCTCTTCCTCTCCCACAGAGTCCAGAAGACTGTTCTATACATCTGTGTCTCTTTTGCTTTCTCACATACAGGGTTATCATTACTGTCTTTCTGAATTCCATATATATGTGTCAGTATACTGTATTGGTGTTTTTCTTTCTGGCTTACTTCACTCTGTATAACAGGCTCCAGTTTCATCCACCTCATTAGAACTGGTTCAAATGTATTCTTTTTAATGGCTGAGTAATACTCCATTGTGTATATGTACCACTGCTTTCTTATCCATTCATCTCATGATGGACATCTAGGTTGCTTCCATGTCCTGGCTATTATAAACAGTGCTGCGATGAACATTGGGGTACACGTGTCTCTTTCCCTTCTGGTTTCCTCGGTGTGTATGCCCAGCAGTGGGATTGCTGGATCATAAGGCAGTTCTATTTCCAGTTTTTTAAGGAATCTCCACACTGTTCTCCATAGTGGCTGTACTAGTTTGCATTCCCACCAACAGTGTAAGAGCGTTCCCTTTTCTCCACACCCTCTCCAGCATTTATTGCTTATAGACTTTTGGATCGCAGCCATTCTGACTGGTGTGAAATGGTACCTCATAGTGGTTTTGATTTGCATTTCTCTGATAATGAGTGATGTTGAGCATCTTTTCATGTGTTTGTTAGCCATCTGTATGTCTCTTTTGGAGAAATGTCTATTTAGTTCTTTGGCGATTGTGCGGGCTGGATATGGATATGAAGATAATGGATTACCTTGGATCCAAGTTGGGCTGGATAGAGGTCCTACTAAAAATAAGCCAAATAACAACTGCTCTATCCCCATCGTCCTAGAGCAGGGTTCTTCTATCCCCTAGGTAGTGACCCCAGCATCACTCACAGTTCATAGTGGTGAAACCTCTTACTTACTAACCTATCCCTTCTCTGGAGAGAATATAAAAGCATTAATGAAAGCTGCGAATGATTCCTGAGTCCGTTTGTGCTCCTTTTTATTTTGTATATGAAAATAGTAAAAAGGAGAATATCTGGGATATGAGGGAAATTGTTCAATCATAATGTTACAAGTTAATTTTTAAACCATTTATCATTTATTTATTATTATTATTTACTTTACAGTATTGTATTGGTTTTGCCATACATGAACATGAATCCACCACGGGTTTACACGTGTTCCCCATCCTGAACCCCCCTCCCACCTCCCTCCCCATACCATCCCTCTGGGTCATCCCAGTGCTCCGGCCCCAAGCATCCTGTATCCTGCATTGAACCTGGACTGGCGATTCATTTCTTATATGATATTACACATATTTCAATGCCATTCTCCCAAATCATCCCATCCTCTCCCTCTCCCACAGAGTCAAAAGACTGTTCTTTACATCTGTGTATCTTTTGCTCTCTCGCATACAGGGTTATCATTACTGTCTTTCTAAATTCCATATATATGCGTTGGTATACTGTATTGGTGTTTTTCTTTCTGGCCTACTTCACTGTGTATAATAGGCTCCAGTTTCATCCACCTCATTAGACCTGATTCAAATGTATTCTTTTTAATGGCTGAGTAATACTCCATTGTGTATATGTACCACTGCTTTCTTATCCATTCATCTCATGATGGACATCTAGGTTGCTTCCATGTCCTGCTATTATAAACAGTGCTGTGATGAACATTGGGGTACACGTGTCTCTTTCTATTCTGGTTTCCTCAGTGTGTATGCCCAGCAGCGGGATTGCTGGATCATAAGGCAGTTCTATTTCCAGTTTTTAAAGGAATCTCCACACTGTTCTCCATAGTGGCTGTACTAGTTTGCATTCCCACCAACAGTGTAAGAGCGTTCCCTTTTCTCCACACCCTCTCCAGCATTTATTGCTTATAGACTTTTGGATCGCAGCCATTCTGACTGGTGTGAAATGGTACCTCATAGTGGTTTTGATTTGCATTTCTCTGATAATGAGTAATGTTGAGTATCTTTTCATGTGTTTGTTAGCCATCTGTATGTCTTCTTTGGAGAAATGTCTATTTAGTTTTTTGGCCCATTTTTTGATTGGGTCGTTTATTTTTCTGGAATTGAGCTGTAGGAGTTGCTTGTATATTTTTGAGATTAGTTGTTTGTCAGTTGCTTCATTTGCTATTATTTTCTCCCATTCTGAAGGCTGTCTTTTCACCTTGCTAATAGTTTCCTTTGATGTGCAGAAGCTTTTAAGTTTAATTAGGTCCCATTTGTTTATTTTTGCTTTTATTTCCAATATTCTAGAAAGTGGGTCATAGAGGATCCTGCTGTGATTTATGTTGGAGAGTGTTTTGCCTATGTTCTCCTCTAGGAGTTTTGTAGTTTCTGGTCTTATGTTTAGATCTTTAATCCATTTTGAGTTTATTTTTGTGTGTTGTGTTAGAAAGTGTTGTAGTTTCATTCTTTTACAAGTGGTTGACCAGTTTTCCCAGCACCACTTGTTAAAGAGGTTGTCTTTAATCCATTGTATATTCTTGCCTCCTTTGTCAAAGATAAGGTGCCATAGGTGTGTGGATTTATCTCTGGGCTTTCTATTTTGTTCCATTGATCTATATTTCTCTGTTTGTGCCAATACCATACTGTCTTATGACTGTGGCTTTGTAGTAGAGCCTGAAGTCAGGCAGGTTGATTCCTCCAGTTCCATTCTTCTTTCTCAAGATTGCTTTGGCTATTTGAGGTTTTTTGTATTTCCGTACAAATTGTGAAATTATTTGTTCTAGCTCTGTGAAAAATACCATTGGTAGCCTGATAGGGATTGCATTGAATCTATAGATTGCTTTGGGTCGTATACTCATTTTCACTATATTTATTCTTCCGATCCATGAACATGGTATATTTCTCCATCTATTAGTGTCCTCTTTGATTTCTTTCACCAGTGTTTTATAGTTTTCTATATATAGGTCTTTAGTTTCTTTAGGTAGATATATTCCTAAGTATTTTATTCTTTTCATTGCAATGGTGAATGGAATTGTTTCCTTAATTTCTCTTTATATTTTCTCATTATTAGTGTATAGGAATGCAAGGGATTTCTGTGTGTTGATTTTATATCCTGCAACTTTACTATAATCATTGATTAGTTCTAGTAATTTTCTGGTGGAGTCTTTAGGGTTTTCTATGTAGAGGATCATGTCATATGCAAACAGTGAGTTTTACTTCTTCTTTTCCAATTTGGATTCCTTTTATTTCTTTTTCTGCTCTGACTGCTGTGGCCAAAACTTCCAAAACTATGTTGAATAGTAGTGGTGAGAGTGGGCACCCTTGTCTTGTTCCTGACTTTAGAGGAAATGCTTTCAATTTTTCACCATTGAGGATAATGTTTGCTGTGGGTTTGTCATATATAGCTTTTATTATGTTGAGGTATGTTCCTTCTATTCCTGCTTTCTGGAGAGTTTTTATCATAAATGAATGTTGAATTTTGTCAAAGGCTTTCTCTGCATCTATTGAGATAATCATATGGTTTTTATTTTTCAATTTGTTAATGTGGTGTATTACATTGATTGATTTGCGGATATTGAAGAATCCTTGCATCCCTGGGATAAAGCCCACTTGGTAATGGTGTATGATCTTTTTAATGTGTTGCTGGATTCTGATTGTTAGAATTTTGTTAAGGATTTTTGCAAGTTAATTTTTTTTCTAGTAATATCAATTAACTTATTTAAAATTTCTGGTGTAGGAATGAATCTGGCCATAAAAATCCCCACTGAATAATCAGTTTTGTTTTTTTGAAATTGAGCATCTCCTGTTAGAGTTTTTATAGATAAGTCATAAAATTCTAGTTGAATTCTTAATTTGTGTATTTTAAAACAATATTAGGAGCACAATATTACCTGATGGGAGATTTAAAAACAACTCAGAATTGTTTAATTATGCTGACTCAATCTTATGTAATGTTTGACACTAAATTTGTGTTGGAGGACAAGTGAGATTTATTAATCTGTAGGTCCTAAAAAAATAGAGGTATCACTTTTCAGTAGTTTTAATATATGACTATAAAAAGAAAAAAAATGTTATTGTCAGGCCAAATTAGAAAACCTTATCTAGGGAAAATACTAAGTTTTTAAAAACAATTTAAATATGTGATATATGGAGCAAAGTAAGTTATATAATCATTCTATCTTGGTTTTTCATTTTGGGGAATGCATGTCACAGAGATTCAAGTGAAAGAGATTGCTATGAGGCTCATTTGAGATGTTAATCATGGCCACTAATAGTGGTAGCCAGTGTCAAGCAACAGCACAAGATTTAAAAGCATTTTTTTCTTATAAGGAATTCATATTAAATAATGTGCTGTGCTTAGTCACTCAGCCATATCCGACTCTGTAGCCCACCAGGCTTCTCTGTTCTCTGTCCATGGGATTTCTCAGGCAAGAATACTGGAATGGGTTGATATGCCCTCCTCCAGGGTATCATTCCAACCCAGGGATTGAACCCAGGTCTCCTGCATTGCAGGCAGATTCTTTGCTGTCTGAACCACCAGCGAAGCCCAAGTTAAATCATAAGCATCTTTAAAAATCACACTGTATAAACTCAGTTCAGTTCAGTTCAGTCTCTCAGTTGTGTCCAACTCTTTGTGACCCCATGAACCTTAGCACGCCAGGCCTCCCTGTCCATCACCAACTCCTGGAGTCCACCCAAACCCATGTCCATGAAGTCGGTGATGCCTACCAATTTATACCAATACTGTATAAACTAAATATATACAATTTTTACTTGTCAATTATATCTCAATAAAACTGAAAAAAAAAACTGAAATGGGGGAAAAAGCAGTTTTCTGCCTGGTATCTTAATGTCTAGTTGGTGAGATCCCATTTCATAAGTATGTAGTTAAAATTTCTAGAATGGAGAGTCAAACTTTACAGTAGACATTTGATGAGTTATTATAATTAGCGATGGCTAGTCACTGGATGTTTTAAAATTTGTTCTTAACACCCCTAAAAGATTATCCAATCACCATCTAATGTACTTGCCCATTTGCAATTAATATATCACAGAGTGACCACATCCAAGTTTCCTGGGGAATGGTCACTAGCTAATGACAATGTTTGTAGTCTCCCTGAAGTCCCATCTTCCAGACACTTGTATCCATGATTTGGTTAACATCTTAAGCATGTTCTGAACAGAAAGCTGTTGTGGAATCATTTCTTTGGGGCTCTGGCATCAGCAGATGATAATATTTTTGAAAGGTGAAATACGCTATGGTTTTTTCTCTGGTTTCATGTTCTGGTTGAAAATCTGAGGGATTTACAGATGTGTCACCTTTCAATGATCATTGTATCATAAGCCCATTTGCCCTAATAAAAAATCTGTAAAGGTAAAAAAATATCATATATGTGATTTATAATTGATAATTAGTTGAATGAAAATAATGGTAATTGTGTAGGAAACAGTAAAGATCTTGGCTAAAATTCAGTAAGCAGGAGTAGGAAGCATATTTTACTGTAGAGAAAGCTGGAAAAAACTTCTTATTCTAAACTATTATTATTAAACTATTGTAGATGATTCAATATACTGCTTTAAAATAAAAAAATGAGATGGCAATGGCTAATATAATTTCTATTTTTATGATTGTAGAGACTTTTGTTGATGGAATAATAAAATACTATCAAGTGGAAAAAGTAATTGTAGATTCCATGATTGCATACATAGAAAATTTTGTGTAGTCCACTCAAAAATATTAGTCATAATGAAAAAGTTCACTTAAGAGGCTAAGTAATATCAAGTAATTAAAATACAACTGTTCTTGCATTATAGCAGTAACTAAAAAATTATATAATTGATAGATACTACTTATAGTATAATAGAGATATAAATATTGGGGGGAATAAGTAATCAGCAATCCAGATGAAATATATAAAGAACATGACAAAATGAGGACATGATCAAGAGCATATATCGTATACATCATAGTTGGTGTCAGTGGGTGAGCATGGAGGAGAGATTTGTTATGAATGGAAAGAAAATGAAATAAGAATAGAACCTTGACCAAAACAATAGCAATGACACATAATGAACAGAGGAGTCTGTTTAATTCATCTCCTTGTTTCTGAGGTTTAAAGATAACTGGAGAGTTGAATCATGTTTTTAGTTCCACTAAATGCTATGAAAATGGGCATTCTGTCCAAGTTAATTTGCATGTAATTTATATGTATCAGCATTTAAACTGAAGTTCTTTGGCTTGTAATGTTACTAGAGGTATTACTGAACAGGCATATAAAAAATGTAGCAGTGACACAAAGTTTTGATAACTATACTACGTGAAGATCTCATACAAAAGAAACTAGAAAACAGTCCATATGAGAAACACAGGGAAAACCTACCATTGATATAAACAAATAACTCATAGAAAAGGAATGAACAGGAAGGATTGAGGTCCTTTGTTATTCAGTTCCTCAGTCCTGTCTGACTCATTGAGACCCGATGGACTGCGCCACACCAGGCTTCTCTTCCATCACCAACTCCTGGAGCATGCTCAAACTCATGTCCATTGAGTCGGTGATGCCATCCAACCCTCTCATCCTCTGTCATCCCCTTCTCCTTCTGCCTTCAATCTTTCCCAGCGTTAACGTCCATTCCAATGAGTCGGGTCTTCGCATCAGGTGGCCAAAGTACTGGAGCTTCAGCTTCAGCACCAGTACTTCCAAAGAATATTTGTGGTTGATTTCATTTAGAATTGACTGGCTTGATTTCCTTGCTGTCCAAGGGACTCTCAAGAGTCTTCTCCAACACCACAGTTCAAAAGCATCAATTCTTTGGCATTCAGCCTTCTTTATGCTCTAACTCTCACAACCATATATGTCTTCTGGAAAAACCATAGCCTTGACTAAATGGACCTTTGTTGGCAAAGTAATGTCT
Source organism: Bos indicus (assembly GCF_029378745.1). Lineage (NCBI taxonomy): Eukaryota > Metazoa > Chordata > Mammalia > Artiodactyla > Bovidae > Bos > Bos indicus. The sequence continues at coordinate 12,012,260 of NC_091767.1, forward strand.
CTGCTTTTTAATATGCTGTCTAGGTTTGTCATAGTTTTTCTTCCAAGCAGCAAACATCTTTTAATTCCATGGCTGCAGTCACCATCCACAGTGATTTTAGAGCCCAAGAAAATATAGAAATATAGAAAATACAGGAATATAGAAAAGGAATGAAGGATTGAGATCCTACCTGTTACCTTTTAGATTCCTTTCATTGCAGAGAGATTATGTAAGTCACCTGAGTTCAAATAAGTAGACGTTTTTTTGACCTCCTGCTAGTAATAGAGACTGAACTAAATGCTAGCCATTTCAAAACCAGATAAGACAATTTTCTTTCTCTGATCTTGCATATAGTTTAGTGGAGGAGTCTAGAAAACAGTCACAAAAGAAGGCAAAGTAGATTTCAAGGCCAGGTCTTTTGACATCAACATTCACGTTAATTTCATTGCCATGCTATGTATCAGGATTCAAGTAATACACACTTGCAAAGAGAGAATGAATTAAATTTTACTTGTTACCAAAGAAATACAAATAACTTTTTTACACTTAATTGCCAAATATGAATGCATCATTTGTAACACTCAAGAGTTCCTAAAGTTGGAAAAAAAAAAAAAAGGCCATTATTTATCACTGTCACTGTGGCTGTTTTCCAGAGGACTGTTCCAAATTTGGCAATAGATTCCAAGGGCTGTAAAAATGTTTATATAATACAAATAATGCCATTTATAAGCTTTGAAATTACTTAAAATGAGGAAAATGGATAAAGATATTTATTTTTAATTACATATAAAGGAAAGAGGAGGAAAGAAATACTTACTAGTGGGGGAATATTTTAATCAATTATAAATATTCAGTGGAAAAATCAAGCCACTGCAGGAAATTATGTTGAGAGAGAGAAAGAAGAAAGGAGGGAACCATGGAAATAAAGCTGCTTGATTGGGTGAGTGAAATTTCATTGGTATATCTTTCATTTTCATTATTTTTATAGTGATTAAATTTTAAATTAAAAGCATAATACCCAGTGTAACTAAATCCAAAATATATTAAACTGATGAGTTAGGAATGTTATAATGCAAGCTTTTTCTCATATTGAGTATCCTTGATAGCTTCTAAGTATCTGATAGAATTTCCAACATCATCTGGCTATTAACCAAAAAGGAACTTGCCTTAGTTTTAATTCCAAGATAGCTTTACTAGTTTCACCCATTTTAATAGCCTAGAATTCAAACATCCAAATTTTTCTAAGCTTAAAATGTTATGTGGAAGACTTAAAACTTCATCTTCTACCAGGAATCACCAGATAAGCCAGGACCAAGCTTCGGCAACCTATGAACACCCCTATTGCACATTAATGTCCATTAAGGTGAAAATAACCCATTTCACTTCTTTCTTCTTGACCCACCCCTGTTTTTGCTCACACACATCATGTAAACCTTCTAGAGAGAAGGTTTTTCTTTCTTCTAGTTGTCATTTTGGAAATCTTTCTCTTTAACACCTTCCAATTTCTTGGCATTCCTTTTTAACAAGAAGTGTAAGCTGATGGTATGTTTTAGTCTTTTTTCAGCACGCTGCTTGTCTCTGGAAAGTAGATTAAAACTTTGTACCAAATTCTCATGTGCAAACCTGAGGCTAGTATCTAACTAGTTCATCTATTTACTCTTTAAATCATGTTTACAAGGTACCTACAGTGTGCCTTGTAATAGTCTCCACCCTCTGTCACAGGTCCACCAATTGAGTGGGTTTCAACTCAGTCAGCGCCATCCTCAAATTCTTGTCCCCACATCCCATTTTTGCCTTCCCATCTGATGTGACAACCTCTTGCAGATCCCTGTGGAGTGCCGTTCCCTTCCAGAGTGCCTTCTAATAACCCAGATGCACTGCTAATGAAGGATTTTTATACATTCAAACTTTTCCCTTGACTATTGGTTTTCCCTCTGGACCTTAATTATCTTTCATTTACCATACTAGTCTGAACAACCATTCCATTACAGACTACCATTTATACACACACACATACTCACTGTCACATCCCACATTCATAACTAACTGCTTTGAAGCATCATGTATAGTCAGCATTTCTCTGGCTCCTGTGAAAGTCAATATTGTCCATCTTTTTTTTTTCTATAGTATGCCATACATTTAAACACATGAATTTAGTCTGACTGAAATCAAGTTATTTGGCACCTGAGTTCCTGGTCTTACTATTTAGTTGCTAAAGTGAAGTTGCTCAGTCGTGTCCAACTCTTTGTGACCCCATGGACTGTAGCCTACCAGGCTTCTCTATCCATGGGATTTTCCAGGCAAGGGTACTGGAGGGGGTTCTATTTCCTTCTCCAGGGGATCTTCCTGACCCAGGAATTGAACCTGAGTTTCCCACATTGCAGGCAGATGCTTTACCCTCTGAGCCACCAGTTCAGTTCAGTTCAGTCGCTCAGTCATGTCCGACTCTTTGCCACCCCATGAATCGCAGCATGCCAGGCCCTCCTGTCCATCACCAACTCCCAAGTCACTCAAACTCACGTCCATTGAGTTGGTGATGCCATCCAGCCATCTCATCCTCTGTCGTCCCCTTCTCCTTCTGCCCCCAATCCCTCCCAGCATCAGAGTCTTTTCCAATGAGTCAGCTCTTCACATGAGGTGGCCAAAGTACTGGAGTTTCAGTTTTAGCATCATTCCTTCCAAAGAACACCCGGGCTGATCTCCTTTAGAATGGACTGGTTGGATCTCCTTGCAGTCCATGGGACTCTCAAGAGTCTTCTCCAACACCACAGTTCAAAAGCATCAATTCTTTGGCACTCAGCTTTCTTCACAGTCCAAGTCTCACATCTCTACATGACCACTGGAAAAACCATAGCCTTGACTAGACGAACCATTGTTGGCAAAGTAATGTCTCTGCTTTTCATTATGCTCTAGTTTGGTCATAACTTTCATTCCAAGGAGTAAGCGTCTTTTAATTTCATGGCTGCAGTCACCATCTGCAGTGATTTTGGAGCCCAAAAAATAAAGTCTGACACTGTTTCCACTGTTTCCCCATTATTTCCCATGGAGTGATGGGACCAGATGCCGTAATCTTAGTTTTCTGAATTTTGAGCCTTAAGCCAATCTTTTCACTCTCCCCTTTCACTTTCATCAAGAGGCTTTTTAGTTCCTCTTCACTTTCTGCCATAAGGGTGGTGTCATCTGCATATCTGAGATTATTGATATTTCTCCTGGCAATCTTGATTCCAGCTTGTGCTTCTTCCAGCCCAGCATTTCTCGTGATGCATAAAAGTTAAATAAGCAGGGTGACAGTATACAGCCTTGAAATACTCCTTTTCCTATTTGGAACCAGTCTGCTGTTCCATGTCCAGTTCTAACTGTTGCTTCCTGACCTGCATATAGGTTTCTCAAGAGGCAGGTCAGGTGGTCTGGTATTCCCATCTCTTTCAGAATTTTCCATATTTAATTGTGATCCTCACAGTCAAAGGCTTTGGCATAGTCAATGAAGCAGAAATAGATGTTTTTCTGGAACTCTCTTGCTTTTTCCATATCCAGCACATGTTGGCAATTTTATTTCTGCTTCCTCTGCCTTTTCTAAAACCAGCTTGAACATCTGGAAGTTCACAGTTCACATATTGCTGAAGCCTGGCTTGGAGAATTTTGAGCATTACTTTACTAGTGTGTGAGATGAGTGCAATTGTGCAGTAGTTTGAGCATTCTTTGGCATTGCCTTTCTTTGGGATTAGAATGAAAACTGACCTTTTCCAGTCCTGTGGCCACTGCTGAGTTTTCCAAATGTGCTGGCATATTGAGTGCAGCACTTTCACAGCATCATCTTTCAGGATTTGGAATAGCTCAACTGGAATTCCATCACCTCCACTAGCTTTGTTCATAGTGATGCTGTGTAAATAGGGAAGCCCATATTTAGTTGCTAAGTCATGTCCAACTCTTTTGCAACCCTATGGACTGTAGCCCACCAGGCTCCTCTGTCCATGGGATTTTTCAGGCAAGAATACTGGAGTAAGTTGCTATTTCCTTCTCCAGGGGATTTTCCTTATCTAGGGATTGAACCTGTGTCTCCTGCATTGGCAGGCAGATTCTTTACTACTGAGCCACCCGAGTTCCTAATTTAGTTCATGGTTAATGTTTATGATCCCAACATAGCTACACAACTCTAGGATTCTATCTGATGCAGTGGTTTTCATCTTTAGCTTTTTACTCATCTAACTATGTTTTAAATCTTTTTATGTTTTACCAGGCAGAGCTGTTCTCAATGAAATGCTGATCTCTTAAACGCTCAGACCTTATTTCATACCCTGCCTCTCTCAAGTACTTCCTCCTTTCATTTCCATTTAACATACTGCTTGATAAGATACAGGACAATGAAGAGGATGTTTGGGTGAAGTCATCCCCTTTCTGGTTGCACTGTCCTTCACCCTTCAGTCAGCCTGTATCTCATGGTGAATTATTTTACTGACATTCTCTCTAGCACCATTGATTGCTTTGTCTACATTTTATTTATTTGTTTAATTCTGTTTTTCACACATCAATAGGGAAAAAAGGAATGAGTCCAGAACACTTAGAGGATTTCAAGTCAGGATGAAACTGTATACACAAGTGGACCTTTTGGAAATAGGTTATTGTCCCCCTGTTCAATTAAGTATTAGACAAGCCAATCAATAATGAAAATATAATATTATTACTTTGTTTATATTTTTAAAGAAAGAGAGTTCATATTCTTTATATAAATAAAAGAATACCAAAAATTTCTAAGAAGAATGACACCAAATTTTCAGTATACCACCACTGAGAATTCTTAACAGTGTTAGCATTTGGTAATATCATTCTAGTCTTCTCTTGATACATAAAAAATAGATAACAATGATGATATAAAAATGTAATCTCAAGCTAAATAGAACCCTGTATGATTCCACTTACTCTGTGTTAAGAAATTGACATCTTGAAATGTCAACTACAGCTCAGTTATAGAGAGCATCAATTTACTCAGCAAAGACATTACTTTGCCAACAAAGGTTTGTCTAGTCAAGGCTATGGTTTTTCCAGTGGTCATGTATGGACGTGAGAGTTGGACTCTGAAGAAGGATGAATGCCAAAGAATTGATGCTTTTGAACTGTGGTGTTGGAGAAGACTCTTGAGAGTCCCTTGGACTGCAAGGAAATCCAACCAGTCCATTCTGAAGGAGATCAGCCCTGGGATTTCTTTGGAAGGAATGATGCTAAAGCTGAAACTCCAGTACTTTGGCCACCCCATGGGAAGAGTTGACTCATTGGAAAAGACTCTGATGCTGGGAGGGATTGGGGGCAAGAGGAGAAGGGGACGACAGAGGATGAGATGGCTGGAGGGCATCACTGACTCTATGGACATGAGTCTGAGTGAACTCCAGGAGTTGGTGGTGGACAGAGAGGCCTGGCATGCTGCAATTCATGGGGTCGCAAAGAGTCGGACACGACTGAGCGACTGATCTGATCTGATCTGATGAAGGATGAGAACATTAGGTCTCTGGGAGTTTTCCCACCTCTTGAATTTTGTTTGTTACAGTTTTAGTTTGTTTGTTGGGGCAAATGACATTGTGCACTGTTCTGTAAACATAATTCTCATCATTGTTCAGTGTCAAGTTTTTTTTTCTATTTTCACCATCTGACATTTTATTAACCTATGTCTGTTTCTGATGCTAGTATTAGTACCAGATCTTCCACTTACTTTGAGGTCCTGGACTTGTTGCTTACTACACTTTTCTTTAATCTGTAACAACCCCTCATGGGGTTGTTCATACCAAGCAAATAGCAAGAGGTATAAAGATCATTTGGATTATTTTTTATTCCAGGCTTTGTTTTTTATTGTTCATTGTGCTTTTGCTCCATCTTGTATGTTTGCATAGTTCATATGCCATTTCTTTTCCATTGGTTAATACTAATCTTCATGCTTTCTAATTATTATGATGTGTTATGGATTAGTTTCCCTTGAATGCCCTGTAATTTATCTGGGGACCAACTTATAGCTTGCATCAGTCCCCAGATAAATTGATAGATACCACTTTTTATTAACCTTTAATCTAGGAAATCAGATCTGTGGGGGACATAGCTCTGCTGGGGCCGTGTGTAACCCTTGTTTATAAGCCTGATTCTTTCATGTCTGTATGCATGCATGCTAAGTCACTTCAGTGTGTCTAGCTCTTTGCAACCCTATGGACTAGAATCCACCAGACTCCTCTGTCTATGGGATTCTCCAGGCAAGAATACTGGAATGGGTTGCCATGCCCTCCTCCATGGGATTGTCTCAACCCAGGGATTGGACTCATGTCTCTTATGTCTCCTACATTGGCAGGCTGGTTCTTTACCACTAGTGCCAGTGGGGAAGTCCCTTTCTCGTTTGAGGTGCCTTTACATGTCTTGAATTAGGAATCATTTTACCAAATCAGGAGTGCACCTATACCCATGGACTATGACTCATTCTCCCAATTCGTCCCAGCACCCTGGCAAAGAATGAGCCCCAGTAGCCCTTCCTATATCTTGAGATTTTAATTGACTTGCACTAAAGTTGCTCTCTCAGTCTATATTTTAGCAATTTAGAGATATGAATTACAGTTCTTAGGATCTTTTATATTCTCTGTTTTCTCTGAGGTAAACAGAGGTAAACTTTATAAGGTGGTAAAGTTGGGATGGAAACCCCTTTCTGTCATTTTCTTTAAGTTACTGGTTTAAGAGTAAAATGTCTCTGCTTCTTGGCTGTAGGAGGCAAGTGTCAGCTTGATGATGCATAGTTTTCTAAGAACAGGAGTTGTATCTAGTGCTTTCTTTGGTCCATTCACATCCATATGTCCAGAGGGCTTTGAGGTCCTGTCTTAGGCTGAGTTCCCCAAAATGAGACCCTGGGGTGAGGTCTCCTACCTGAATTATTAACATTAAGGAAATGATCTCAGAAGAAACTGGAAAAGGAGAAACAGGGGAGCGAAGGGCAGATCTCAGGTGAATTCCAAGAAAGGCAGCTGCAGTCTGATCCCATAGAGGAACTTGAGACCAGGGAGCTGGACTTGCATGCTCCCAAACTCACCTCTCTTCTCCATTGAGGACAAAAGTACTTAGATCATTCTCACCTAAGGAGCCGAGTTTATAAAAAGAGCCTTGGGTTCTGGCCTTTGGAAGAAGTACAGTGAAACTGAGTAGGGCTGGGAGTGTACATAAAAATCAAAAGAGGAATATGAGGGGATCTGGAGCAAGCTCCAGCATTATTCACTACAGATTTCCTAATGGCACAGTTGGACTTCCCCCTTGGGGTTCCTCGGATTTTCCTATAGTCAAATCTTTCATTTTTCATATTCACTCTCCCATGAGCTTGCTGCTGCTGCTGCTGCTGCTGCTATGTCACTTCAGTCGTGTCCAACTCTGTGCAACCCCATAGATGGCAGCCCACAAGGATCCCCCGTCCCTGGGATTCTCCAGGCAAGAACACTGGAGTGGGTTGCCATTTCTTTCTCCAATGTATGAAAGTGAAAAAATAAAGTGAAGTCGCTCAGTAATGTCCGACTCCTAGCAACCCCATGGACTGCAGCCCACCAGGCCCCTCTGTCCAGGGGATTTTCCAGGCAAGAGTACTGGAGTGGGTTGCCTAAGCCTACATGTAGAAAACACTTTGAAAATTCAATATGGAAATCATGATGACTAAACCATGCTCTATAAGGTTAACTTGCTGATTATTTGCATAAAGCATCTGTTAAAAAAAAAGTTATCATAATGAATCTTCTTATTTGTGTGAGGACTTGCAAAGATATACAGTGATGGTGACTACTGTAGTCATGGTACCTCATAGCCATCCTCCCACACCAAGTATAGCTGCAGATGTCCATAATAACCAAATTCCTTAGTCAAAGTGTTTGTGCTTACAAATAGAAAATGCTCATTTGATGGATGTTAGAGTTAGCATGTGGGAATATTCCTTGGGGTTATAGAAACTGATAATTTTCACACTGGTCGAGAGGAAAAACAAACTGCTGCCAGCAGTTTTGAATGTTCTTCTGCATTATGCTAGCAAACCATGGGATCATTGCAAAGTTTAGGTCAGAGATTTCATTTGGTCAAGGGCCATACCCTGTGTGTTCATACAGTAAGTACAGATTGAACCCAGCGTTTGGGTTTTAGAGAAAAGGAAAGTGTTGGGAAATGCAGTCTCATATGGACAGTCTTGTGATCCCCAGTTGGCTGAATAAGAATCAACCTTGGGCCTGGAAGACTTCCTTACTAAGAGGCAATCCTCATAGTCTGTGCTGGACTGAACACTTTGTGAGAGATCTCTTCAGTTGTTTTAGACACAGTGTGTATGCTCTGTTCTATTTAAGTGTGTGTGTGTGTATCACACAGCACCCGGTCAACCTCACTGTTAAATCTGTCCTCCACAGGGAGGAGTTAAGTGTTAGTGGCTCAGTCCTTTCTGACTCTTTGCAACCTTATGGACTGTAGCCTGCCAGGCTCCTCCATCCATGGGATTTTCTAGGCAAGAATACTGGAGTGGGTGGCCATTTCCTCCTCCAGGGAATCTTCCCAACCCAGGGATCGAACCCGGGTCTCTGGCATTGCAGGCAGATTCTTTACCATCTGAGTGATGAGGGAAGGCTCCCACAGGGAGGAGACATGACTGCTATTCTTTGGTATAAGAAGGCCAATGGCCCCACAACAGCAGCGAGAGGAACTAACTGGCCATGGGGAACCAGTGCCCGCTGTTGGAGCTGGTCTTTGTCTACCTCTTTGCTTTGTGAGTAAATCACTGTTCTATCCAGTGCTTGACTGTGCTGTGCTTTGCTTGGTCACTCCGGTACTAAGATGTAGTGGGCAGAAGTGTTCATACTTCTACTCCTGGTCATAGGTAATATGCCGCTTATCCAGTAGAAAAGATTACAAAATACTGTGTTCCAAGACCCATTCTGCATGCTTTGTATGTTTAATTACTTAATATTGCTTTATTGAAATGAAATTATTATTTGGAAAATTGCATGATCTTACTGTTTAGTTTGGGTTTTTGACAATTGTATGAATCTTTGTAACATCTGCATTAAGCCAGATATAGACAATTTTATGCCCCCCAATGTTGCAATTTATAACTTCCCAGCCCTTCATAATCCCTTCCTCACCAAACACTATCAAAATGTTAGGTAGCTTATATTTTGATTTAATATAATTGGAATCATACAGTTTAAACTCTTATTTGCTTTTATATTATCTGATATTTGGGAGATTTGTTTATGTTACTGCATGGGTCAAGAGTTATTCATTTTATTGTTGATTATTATTTCATTGTATGAACACCTGGATATATTGTTTTTTTTTAATCCTCGATGAATATTCATGTTATTTTCATTTCTTGGATGTTGGGAATAAGAATGTACTTAGATATATTTCTGTGGGCATATGTTTCCACTTCCCTTCAGTGATAAATTCTCCGATTTTTACCTCACTTAAAAGTGTATTTGGCTTTTCTATGTGTTTTTGCATTTGCATATAAATTTTAGATTTATTTTGTCTATTTCTTCTGAATAGGCAGCTCATTTTTTTACTGACATACATTTGATTTATAATATTGTGCCAGGTTTGGATGTACAGGATAGTGATCAGTATCTTTGCAGATTACATTCTATTATAGATTATTATAAGATATTGGGTACAATTTCCTGTGCTATATGGGAAATCATTTACATATAGGAATTTATATTTTTTAATCTCATACCCATCCCCTTGTCCCTCTCTCCTTTGGAAGCAACAAGTCTTTTTTTAAGTCTGTGAGTCTTTCTGTTTTATATACATTCATTTGTATTATTTTTTTATTCCACAAATAGGCGATATATAGCACTTGTCTTTCTCTGACTTATTTTACTAAGCATAATATTCTCTAGGTCCATTCACATTGCTGCAAATGGCAATACTTCATTCTTTTTTATGACCAAGTATCACTCCAATATGAGCCTTCTCAGGTGGTGCAGTGGTAAAGACTCTGCCTGCCAGTGTAGGAGACGGAAGAGACAGGGGTTCAATCTCTGGGTTAGGAAGATACTCTGGAATAGGAAATGGCAACCCGCTCCAGTCTTCTTGCCTGGAAAATTCCACCGGCAGAGGTGCCTAGTGGGCTACAGTCCAAGGAGTCACAGAAAGTCAGACATGACTGGGAGTCTGACCAAACACACACACACATTACTCTAATGCACACACAGACACACACCCCCACACACGCCCCCCCCCCCAACCCCACGCACATATCCACCCACGTGTTCTTAATCCAGTCACCTGTGGATGGGCTTTTGGGTTAAACTTTCACATCTGGGATATTGAAAATACTACTGCTATAAACATTGGAGTGCATGTATCTTTTTGAATTGATGTTTTCATTTTTTTCTGGATAGACCAAAGGAGTTGATTTGCTGGGTCATGGCATAGTTCTATTTTTAGGTTTTTTTTCTTTTTAGTTTTTTAAGGAACCTCCAAACTATTTTCCACAGTGACTGCTTCACCACAGTGTATGAGGGTTTCTTTTTCTCCATATCCTCTCCAACATTTATTATTTGTAGACTTTTTGATGATTAAGGTGTTAAAATTTTGATAGAGAATTGCATTTAATCTATGCATTAATCTGAAGACAATGAACCTCTTAACAATATTGAGTATTTAAGTGAGCATAGTATTCCTTGCTTACCTAGATTTTCTTGAATGTTTTTTCACCCATGTTTCATGATTTTTAGTGTAGAGGTCTTGCAAACCTTTTGTTAGATTTATTCTCAAGTGTTTCATGTCTTCTGATGCTATTTTAAATAATTTTATTCTAAAATTCCTTTTATAAGTTTTCATTGCTTGGATGTACAAATATTTTGACTTAGTGAATTTGTTGAATTCCTTTTTATTGCAACAGACTATTTGAAGATTGCTTTGGGAATTTTCTATGTACAAATTGTACTGGAGTAAGGCAAAGATATCCACTCCAAATACTTCTATTCAACATTTTTTGGAACTCCCAGCCAGTGTAACAATGAAAGAAAAAAAGCCATACACCCACATAGAATACACACAGAGAGAATACATTAGTAAAAGAGGGCACAAAGCTGTCATTATTTTCAAGTGACATGATTCTGTTTATTTAATTTTTGCTACATCTTTTAAGAAAAGGATTTTTATGTTTTTCTCAACTTCTAAATGACTTTGATCTCAAATTTTAAGAGACCCAAGTATTCCCTCACTTCAAATATTTTAAATAAAATTGCATAAGAGGTTTTAATTATTACATAAAGTAGACACATTATCTTAGAAAAGCAAAACAACAAAAGAAAAATTATTTGATTCAGGGATTATGAAACCAGCTGGAATAAATAGATAATCTTAGAAAGTTATCTGAAGAAAATGTAACAGGTTGGTATCTATAGGAAAAGTGATATTATTACAGATATAGGTTAAAATAATTGCCACAAAAATACCATTGACTTGATTGAGAAAATATGAGTAAGAGAAAGAAAACGCTGCACTTGGGAAGAGATGAGCTAGAAATAGTGGGGGAAAGTGGTTGTACATTTAGAAGTTATAGAAAGATGATATACAGTCAGTGTTTCTATCGCTTTACTTTGTAAGACAATCATAAGTGACCTGTTCCCATCAATATCATTTTATAGTTCAAGACCTCAGTGCTTGCTTTTGAAACTGTGGAATGGTTTGCATCATTGTAATTTGGATCTTTGGACATCTTGCTGTAATTATTGTTATCTTTTTAATGTACAAATTAACTCACAAAAAAGAGTATTAACATGCTGCAAATCAATAAAGTAGAACCAGAACTCTAATTCTGGTATCTGTTCTCTCCTTGCTGAATGTCAATAAGATTGACAAAAGATTCCATTAAAAGTATTGACATGAGGTGATGGTGTGAGCTTTTAAAATTCATTTCAGGCTCAATATTATGTAAAGCTCTCTGCGCTTAAGTAGAAAAACATGTAAAGAGCATAAGAAACAGACTTACAGTTTTATTCTCTAGTGCCTGGTGGCTGCAATTGTTTAGGACACACTATACGGACGTGTGTCAAACCAGCAGAAGGGCACTTGGCATACTTTATAAATGGCAAATCTTATGTTGAGAAAGTAAGCATTTGAAGTTTCAGACTTGCCCATTTTATAGGTTTGAGAGCAAACTGGAAGAGGAATTTCATGATTGAACACACTGAAATTATTACTTAAGGCATACTAATAAAAGTACCAAAGGAGAAATTGCCTTAAATTCTCTAGGGAATAAGGGGAAATACAGTAAATGCTTAAAAATGACATTTAGGTTGAAAAAGAAAATTAAATTTGTACACACACACATACACAAACACACACTCAAACACGTAGCCCCATAACAAACCACCCTGACTTCTTATCTTGAGTACTTTGGGCTATAGACTGATATTTATACTATGGATCCATCATTTCTGTTACATATGAAAAAAATTTGATGTTACTAAATTAACAGAAGTATTCTATTAAATACAGAAACATTAAAAGAGGGATTCAGATAGATTTACTTTCAACTTCCCTGGTGGCTCAGATGGTAAAGAATCTGCCTACAAAGCGGGAGACCTGGGTTTGATCCCTGGGTTGGGAAGATCCCCTGGACAAGGAAATGGCCACCCACTCTAGTATTCTTGCCTGGAGAATCCCATGGACAGCAAAGCCTAGTGGGCTACAGTCCATGGGGTCACAAAGAGTCAGACACGACTGAGCAACTAAGCACAGCACTCATGGAACAAGATGATGTTTTAGGATAAATAAAAGAAAGTTCTATTTTAAATCAGTAGGACTAAATCTAAGGCCCAATACATTATATTAGCTAAAATAAATATAACATTAATTTAAGAAGGCATAGACCAATAAACTGATGATACTTCTACATCCTGTTACTAAGGAAAATAATTTTATCCAAGTATTTATACACCTTTGGGGGAAGACAGTCAGATTTATTCACAAAACATTCCTTAATGTTACTGTCAGGGAGAAACTGAGCAGTGTGAAATATTTGTCTCACTAAGAAAGACACTTCTTTACCTTCATATTAGGACTAAGTTTTCTCATTTATCAGATGGGAATATTGTTATTTATTAAATATTTTGCTAGAGAAGTAAATATGATAAACTATGTGAAAACATTTTGTGAACTCTTCAGCTTTCATTTCATAAATTCCACTCATGCAATTACTGATTACTTCTCTGTACTAGGAATAGGAACATAGTAATAACCAAGGTGAAATTCTAGCATGTGTGGAACATACATTCTTTTGGAGGAAACATACTAACACCAAATTTTGCCATCAATCCTTTGTAATTGTGGTATTGCTAAGAAACTCTGATCTGGATTAGGAAGGCAGTGAAGGTTACCTTGAGAAAGTGACACTTCATGAACTCTGAAGGTCGAGTTAGATTAATTAGACACAGAGGGAACCAGCTCCATGCAGGGGAAAGGCCACATTCAAATGTTCTAAGATGGGGAAAATTAGGTTGTATTATGAGAACAGAAATATAAACATGAGGTTGGTTGTCAGAAAATACAGTGTGAATAGCATAAACTCATGTTGGGGGCCAGCGTGAGGCACTCTGCCGTGGCAAAGGTCATGAGGAAGGAGGCTTGACATACACAAAGATGGGATCGAGCCTCAGGAGTCCCCCTGGAAATCCTCGAGCATCTACCCCCATAACCAGAGCCTGCCTACTTTACTACCTTGTGCTCTCACCTATACCTCTGACTTTATGGGGGGCTGTCCCCCACCACCTCTTTCGGAGAAGGAGTTAACTTAGAGTTCCAGTTAATAAAAACTCCTGGGTGTGACAAGAGTGTTTTAACCTACAAACTCCTCTGAAGGTTCTCTAGCCTGCCTGACAGGCTTGTCCAGCCACATGTGATTGCTCACAGCCTCCCAACCATGAGAGGCACAAGATGCTTTAAACCTTCTAAAAATAGATTCCTTAGAAAAGTTAGAAAACCATTAGTATAAGTATAATGGGCTGATTAGAAATTGTATTGGTGAAGGGTTTTTCATTTGTTGAGCCAATGTTTGTTGCTAAGTCTCCACATCCCCTGCCCTTATACACATTCATGAATATATAGAAGAAATAAGTATTAACCTTTGATATAAATCACGTTAGACCTTAGGTTAAGTAAATTCTTTCCTTAATTAAAACCCACTACACCCCTCACCCTATAGGAATGTAACTTTATCTGGTACCTTCGGAAGGTGGAGTCTTTTTAAGAATAATCACCCTTGAAGAAATAAGTGTCCTGGTTGACTGACCGCTGTCACAAGGAGAGGGTCATAAATTGTCAGCAGGCCCCTTGGCCAGAAGATGATGTAACATCCCTAAGGCCTCTGTATACATTTGTATGAAGCACCTGACTTTGATAAAAGTCAGGACTGCTGACCCCGCATGACTTTTGCATAACATCTCAGTGTATAAAAGTAGACCATGGAAAATAAAGAATTGGGATCAGTTCCTCGAAATACTGGTCTCCCCATGTCGCTGTCTCTCTCAAACTCTGGCTGAGTCTCCATCTGGAGCGCGGAACCCGCCATGCTTACTAATTATGCCTGGGCTTCTAAGATCCAACCGGGGAGGTCTCAGTGTCTCCTCTCCTTCCGGAGAATGGAAGGACGCCTGCAGCCTACGTAAGTGGTGCAAGCTTCTTGTCTTGAAATTTTATTGGTCTCCCGCGTAAACCAAGCTACTCAGCCTCTTTTCTCCACTGAATTTTCCTACTGAGCTATCCTCATTCTATTACTCTTTATATCTCTAATTAATATCTAATTAAAGTTATTGTATCCTGATCCTCGCTGATGCCATCCCCGCTTCGAACTCCCTGGATCAGCTGGGGCTGGACCTCGGCAAACTCAAGCTAGTGAAATAGACTGAGGTGGCTGATTCAGGTCCTTGCCAGATCTTTATACTAAGAGCAATCATCTTCTTGAAGCAGAAGTGTGGAATGAGCAATGTGTATTTTTAAAGGATCTCCCTGGCTATACTTTCTAATGGGAACTGAGAATGGATTGGGTAAAACCAATTTAGAGGCTACTTGACTTCCCGCATGGCTCAGTGGTAAAGAATCTGCCTGATAATGCAGGTGATAAGAGTTCAATCCCTGGATTGGGAAGATCCCCTGGAGAAAGAAATAGCAACGCACTCCAGTGTTCTTGCCTGGAGAATCCCTTGGACAGAGGAGCCTGGTGGGCTACAGTCCATGGAGTCACAAAGAGTCAGACACAACTGAGCAACTAACACTCTCTCACTCTCAGTTGACCAAGGAAGAAGTGATGGTAGCCAGACCAGGTTGGTGTTAGCAAATATACACAAAGACATTCTGCAAAGAGTCACTGTAACTGTCATTGCCACTGATGTAAATGCTATCCTGTGCTAAGTATGGTTGGATTTTCATAGGGAGCCATAAGCCTACATATCCACTTGTCTGTAATGCTTTGCTTGTGTGTGTCTGCTTAGTTGTTCAATCATGTTCTTTGTGACCCCACGGACTGTTATCAGGCTCCTCTGTCCATAGGGATTCTCCAGGCAAGAATACTGGAGTGGGTTGCCATGCCCTCCTCCAAGGGATCTTCCCAACCCAGGGATCAAACCCAGTCTCCAGCATTGTAGGCAGATTCTTTACCATCTGAGCCACCAGGGAAGCAATTAGGCCTAGTCAAAACAAAAATTGGGCCTAGTCAAAACAAAAGACTCACCCATGATCGAGTAAACTCCTAATGAACCTGGTAGGGGGATATGTCCCCTATCCCCAAATCTGTGAGAATGTGTGCCTTACCAAGTCCCTGGTAATGGGGCAGAAAAATGGTTAAGGTAAGCTGAACCAAGCATTGATAAAACACAGGTATTGAAGGATAAGGGTTATCTAATGGGGTGAGGCTATTTCACTTCCGCCTCTTTTGATGATACCACGCGTAACTTTTATCAGTATATCAGTGAATTTTCATTTCCAGGCACTGGTCTACATCTGTAATCCATGAAACAAGCCTACGCTTTAAGTATTATTATTATTCATTTCACAGTATTCATTGAGAATAGTGAGGCCCAGGGAAATTAAGTGCCCTGCTCTAGAAGGAGTAACACCCAGGCAGCCTGAATGCAGAGGCATGCTTGGAACTCTCAGGACACTTGCCACAAACTGTCCTAGAACCAAATTCGTCCCTTGTGGTTATAACATTGATTTGTTGAATTGTTACAGGTAAGGATCTTTTCAGAGCTAAGACTAATAGAAGTATACCTCTACTGCATCCACATTTGCCCAGGGTCTTAGTTTTAAAATAAAATGATCTCAGTTTAGAGCACAATAAGCTCTGTCCTCACAGTGAGTCTGAGAATTCCAAAGGACTTTTGGTAATTAGAGTAAAATTTGACTATCCATCAGTCAAGTGAATGAGTATACTCTCATTTATCCTTCAAATACAGACGTGGACCTGGCTGGATTAAGACAGTTAATCCAGGAAGTCCAGGAAGTAGAAAAAACAAGTTAAGCATTTTGAAACTGTTTTAAAATTTGCTGAAATATCTAATCATGAGAAAAGGACTGCTCAATAAAATAAGCACCAACCCTTAGCCAGAAGGACAAAATACTTATTACCTTGCTCGATGAAACAAGATAAATCACAGGTTCCAAAGGAGACCAATGATGTTCTCTAAGTAAAGGTTGTTAACGTTCACTTTCCCCATCTCCTAATCCCCTACTGGTCCATTAAAATAAAGTAAATACTAAGAAATATGTAATGTTGGCTTACTATAATGGTGCCAGGGTGACAAAGAAAAAGTTCCTGATTTATGATCAAGCTTTGTCCATATGCTTTGAATAAAACTCAATAATATTTTTAGTTTTGAAGACTGTAATCAACACCTTTTATAAATGGCATTAATATGGATGTTCCCCAAATGTTCTCTGTATTAAACTTGGACATTCCATGGATCCTGAGTATTAAAACTTGAACTAAAATTACATGCTAGTTGCTAATATTAATGCTCAGAATGACAACTTTTCTTTACTATCTTGCTGCTGCTGCTGCTGCTAAGTCGCTTCAGTCATGTCTGACTCTGTGCAACCCCAGAGACTGCAGCCCACCAGGCTCCCCCGTCCCTGGGATTCTCCAGGCAAGAACACTGGAGTGGGTTGACATTTCCTTCTCCAATGCATGAAAGTGAAAAGTGAAAGTGAGGTTGCTCAGTCATGTCCGACACCTGGTGACCCCACGGACTGCAGCCCACCAAGCTCTTCTGTCCTATCTTGGGGAGGCATTAATTAGAACAATCTATTATATAGAAGAAGGAAAAGGCATGATGGTTAGGTAGGTTAGGTAAACTAATGAATTTGGAAACTATAAAGGAGGCAGACTCTGGGAGAGTAAAAAAATATATAAACAAAAAATAAAGAGAGAAAGGGAAACAGTGGGATACTTGCCCAATTTTATCCACAAAAGTTGGAGAAGGCAGTGGCACCCCACTCCAGTACTCTTGCCTGGAAAATCCCATGGGCGGAGGAGCCTGGTGGACTGCAGCCCATGGGGTCGTGAAGAGTCGGACACGACTGAGTGACTTCACTTTCACTTTTCACTTTCATGCATTGGAGACGAGAGGAGTTACCTGGAGCCGTGGCTGCACGGGCGCAGGAGGGCCTAGAGGAGCTATCCCACATTGAAGGTCAGGAAGGGCGGTGGTGAGGAGATACCCCTTGTCCAAGGTAAGGAGCAATGGCTGTGCTTTGCTGGAGCAGCCGTGAAGAGAAACCCCATGCCCAAGGTAAGACAAACCCAAGTAAGATGGTAGGTGTTGCAAGAGGGCATCAGAGGGCAAACACACTGAAACCATACTCACAGGAAACTAGTCAATCTAATCACACTAGGACCACAGCCTTGTCTAACTCAATGAAACTAAGCCATGCCCATGGGGCAACCCAAGATGGGCGGGTCATGGTGGAGAGATTTGACAGAATGTGGTCTACTGGAGAAGGGAATGGCAAACCACTTCAGTATTCTTGCCTTGAGAACCCCATGAACAGTATGAAAAGGCAAAATGATAGGATACTGAAAGAGAAGCTCCCCAGGTCAGTAGGTGCCCTATATGCTCCTGGAGATCAGTGGAGAAATAACTCCAGGATGAAGGGATGGAGCCAAAGTAAAAACAATACCCAGCTGTGGATGCGACCGGTGATAGAAGCAAGGTCCAATGCTGTAAAGAGCAATATTGCATACGAACATGGAATGTCAGGTCCATGAATCAAGGCAAATTGGAAGTGGTCAAACAAGAGATGGCAAGAGTGAATGTCGACATTCTAGGAATCAGCGAACTGAAATGGACTGGAATGGGTGAATTTAACTCATTGATGACCATTCTATCTACTACTGTGGGCAGGAATCCTTCAGAAGAAATGGAGTAGCCATGATGGTCAACAAAAGAGTCTGAAATGCAGTACTTGGATGCAATCTCAAAAACGACAGAATGATCTCTGTTCGTTTCCAAGGCAAATCATTCAATATCACAGTAATCCAAGTCTATGCCCCAACCAGTGACACTGAAGAAGCTGAAGTTGAACGGTTCTATGAAGACCTACAAGACCTTTTAGAACTAACACCCAAAAAAGATGTCCTTTTCATTATAGGGGACTGGAATGCAAAAGTGGGAAGTCAAGAAACACCTGGAGTAACAGGCAAATTTGGCATTGGAATACGGAATGAAGCAGGGCAAAGACTAATAGAGTTTTGCCAAGAAAATGCACTGGTCATAACAAACACCCTCTTCCAACAACAAAAGAGAAGACTCTATACATGGACATCACCAGATGGTCAACAGCGAAATCAGATCGATTTTATCCTTGCAGCCAAAGATGGAAAAGCTCTATACAGTCAGCAAAAACAAGACCAGGAGCTGACGGTGGCTCAGACCTGAACTCCTTATTGCCAAATTCAGACTTAAATTGAAGAAAGTAGGGAAAACCACTAGACCATTCAGGTATGACCTAAATCAAATCCCTTATGATTATACAGTGAAAGTGAGAAATAGATTTAAGGGCCTAGATCTGATAGATAGAGTGCCTGGTGAACTATGGAATGAGGTTAGTGACATTGTACAGGAGACAGGGATCAAGACCATCCCCATGGAAAAGAAATGCAAAAAAGCAAAATGGCTGTCTGGGGAGGCCTTACAAATAGCTGTGAAAAGAAGAGAAGCGGAAAGCAAAGGAGAAAAGGAGAGATATAAACATCTGGATGCAGAGTTCCAAAGAATAACAAGAAGAGATAAGAAAGCCTTCTTCAGCGATCAATGCAAAGAAATAGAGGAAAACAACAGAATGGGAAAGACTAGGGATTTCTTCAAAAAAATCAGAGATACCAAAGGAACATATCATGCAAAGATGAGCTCGATAAAGGACAGAAATGGTATGGACCTAACAGAAGCAGAAGATATTAAGAAGAGATGGCAAGAATACACAGAAGAACTGTACAAAAAAGATCTTCACGACCCAGATAATCACGATGGTGTGATCACTGACCTAGAGCCAGACATCCTGGAATGTGAAGTCAAGTGGGCCTTAGAAAGCATCACTACGAACAAAGCTAGTGGAGGTGATGGACTTCCAGTTGAGCTATTCCAAATCCTGAAAGATGATGCTGTGAAAGTGCTTCACTCAATATGCCAGCAAATTTGGAAAACTCAGCAGTGGCCACAGGACAGGAAAAGGTCAGTTTTCATTCCAATCCCAAAGGCAGGCAATGCCAAAGAATGCTCAAACTACTGCACAATTGCACTCATCTCACACACTAGTAAAGTAATGCTCAAAATTCTCCAAGCCACGCTTCAACAGTATGTGAACCATGAACTTCCTGATGTTGAAACTAGTTTTAGAAAAGGCAGAGGAACCAGAGATCAAATTGCCAACATGAGCTGGATCATAGAAAAAGCAATAGAGTTCCAGAAAAACATCTATTTCTGCTTTATTGACTATGCCAAAGCCTTTGACTGTGTGGATCACAGGAAACTGTGGAAAATTCTAAAAGAGATGGGAATACCAGACCACCTGATCTGCCTCTTGAGAAATTTGTATACAAGTGAGGAAGCAACAGTTAGAACTGGACATGGAACAATAGACTGGTTCCAAATAGGAAAAGGAGTTCATCAAGACTGTATATTCTCACCATTTATTTAACTTATATGCAGAGTACATCATGAGAAACACTGGACTGGAAGAAACACAAACTGGAATCAAGATTGCCAGGAGAAGTATCAATAACCTCAGATATGCAGATGACACCACCCTTATGGCAGAAAGTGAAGAGGAACTCAAAAGCCTCTTGATGAAAGTGAAAGTGGAGAGTGAAAAAGTTGGCTTAAAGCTCAACATTCAGAAAATGAAGATCATGGCATCTGGTCCCACCACTTCATGGGAAGTAGATGGGGAAACAGTGGAAAAACAGTGTCAGACTTTATTTTTCTGGGCTCCAAAATCACTACAAATGGTGACTGCAGCCATGAAATTAAAAGACGCTTACTCCTTGGAAGGAAAGGTATGACAAACCTAGATAGCATATTCAAAAGCAGAGACATTACTTTGCCAACAAAGGTCCATCTAGTCAAGGCTATGGTTTTTCCTGTGATCATGTATAGATGTGAGAGTTGGACTGTGAAGAAGGCTGAGCGCCGAAGAATTGATGCTTTTGAACTGTGGTGTTGAAGAAGACTCTTGAGAGTCCCTTGGACTGCAAGGAGATCCAACCAGTCCATTCTGAAGGAGATCAGCCCTGGGTTTTCTTTGGAAGGAATGATGCTGAAGCTGAAACTCCAGTACTTTGGCCACCTCATGAGAAGAGTTGACTCATTGGAAAAGGCTCTGATGCTGGGAGGGATTGGGGGCAGGAGGAGAAGGGGATGACAGAGGATGAGATGGCTGGATAGCATCACTGACTCGATGGACGTGAGTTTGAGTGAACTCCGGGAGATGGTGATGGACAGGGAGGCCTGGCGTGCTGCGATTCATGGGGTCGCAAAGAGTCAGACACGACTGAGCGACTGATCTGATCTGATCTGATCTGCATTGGAGAAGGCAATGACAACCCACTCCAGTGTTCTTGCCTGGAGAATCCCAGGTACGGGGGAGCCTGATGAGCTGTGGTCCATGGGGTCGCAAATAGTCAGACACGACTGACACGACTTAGCAGCAGCAGCAACCACAAAAGTGGACGTAGCTCAATTTGTATAGGAGGAAATAGGTAGATAAAAGGGCTCAACCAAAGTTTCATGACTTAAACTGCATACATATGTCTTGCCAATTGAATTGGCTTTATAATAATGGCATTAGAGGAAAACAAACAAATAAAAAACAAAAGTGGAAATGAGTTCTTTGGTAATTAAGGGCAGGAAATCTCAATTAGCTCCATTCTGGGGTAAACTTGCAAGGAGTGTGTAGGGGGTCAGGGCGATTTGGAAAGAATTTCTAAGGACACTAAGAATGAGGTCAAGAATGAGGAAGAATTTGATGTAACCACAGAACGGTTAATTTCAGCCTGCCTGTGTCAGAAAGTGAAGATATTCTCTGGTAAACTAGCCTATTCTCCCTCAGATTGTTACCATCATTTTATATGAATAGAAATGATGTACGTGTATTGATATTCATACATTTATATCTATCTACATATGGTCTTATTCACTAATTAGCTGCTTCACCTAAACAAGGCTCAGCCTTTTGGAAAAATAAAAGATGAAGTGCTTTTTCAGTTATAGAAGTGTTATCCTTATGTTAATTTTAAAAAAGCCAATTAAAGATATTTTAGGAAGTTTAGAGAAGACACAAAATATTTTCTTGGACCAACTCTCATAAATTCCTTAATTATTTTATATGAGATCATTATTTTTATATGAGATCTTTTTTTTTCCTTTTTATATGAGATCATTTTTTTCCCCTTAAAAATATCTATTTTCCAGATTCAAGATATGTTTAATAAGGGAATTTTAGATGTTTTGTCAATTAGATCTATGAGGCTTCTTTTAATTTTCATCATTATTTTTAAAGTCAAATTAAAAATTATCAAACAAATTCACTCTCTTCTATTTTCCATATTCCCAAACACAGACAAAGTCAAAATGTTACATGTATTACCCTCTGAGATCATGAACAAATCTGATTCTGAATATCAATTTGAATATACTTAATACTTAAAAATGGTTAAGATGGTAAAAAAACATTGTCCTAGTAATATAAAATTGACAGAAACAAGAAAACTGTAAAGAGCTTTTTCAGACATGATAGCATTAATCATTGTCTTCTCTTGACCATTACAAAATAAAATAAGAATATTAATACAAAGTTACAGAATTAACTGAAATATGCTTAAAAATTGTTGATTTATTTGATTCTGAAGGTAAATACAAGGTCTGTATAAGCACTCTTGAAAATATACTTAATTTGTTTCTTTGGCTTTTCAGTGTTTTTAGTTTAGCTTGCTCCTGTTTTAAGGTAATTTTGCAACATGTCACATAGCTACAGTGAATCAGTGCTGCAATGTTATTGTTGAGATGGGAGTGTGGGGAGTAGTAGGTTACAGATTTGTGGAGAGTGACACAAGACTAAATCTGAAGAACTACTGTGAGGGCAAATCTGGCAGGCTTGGAAATAGCCCCAGATATTGATGATCATCGTGACATCAATTCAGTTCAGACACTCAGTCATGTCCAACTCTATGCAAGTCTATGGACTGCAGCACGCCAGGCCTCCCTGTCCATCATCAACTTCTGGGTTTACTCAAACTCATGTCCAATGAGTCAGTGATGCCATTCAACCATCTCATCCTCTGTCATCCCCTTCTCCTTTTGCCTTCAATCTTGCTCAGCATCAGGGTCTTTTCCAAGGAGTCAGTTATTCGCATCAGGTGGCCAAAGTAATGGAGTTTCAGCTTCAGCATCAGTGCTTCCAATGAACACCCAGGACTGATCTCCTTTAGAATGGACTGGTTGGATCTCCTTGCAGTCCAAGGGACTCTCAAGAGTCTTCTCCAACACCACAGTTCAAAAGTATCAATTCATTGGTGCTCAGCTTTCTTTATTGTCCAACTCTCACATCTATACATAACTACTGCCAAAAGCATAGCCTTGACTAGATGGACCTTTGTTGGCAAAGTAATGTCTCTGCTTTTAAATATGCTGTCTAGATTGGTATAACTTTTCTTCCAAGGAGTAAGCGTCTTTTAATTTCATGGCTGCAGTCACCATCTGCAGTGATTTTGGAGCCCAAAAAGATAAAGTCTGTCACTGTTTCCACTGTCTCTCCATCTATTTGCCATGAAGTGATGGGACCAGATGCCATGATCTTAGTTTTCTGAATGTTGAGCCTCAAGCCAACTTTTTCACTCACCTCTTTCATTTTCATCAAGAGGCTCTTTAGTTCTTCTTCACTTTCTGCCATAAGGCTGGTGTCATCTGCATATCTGAGGTTATTGGTATTTCTCCTGGCAATCTTCATTCCAACCCAGCATTTCTCATGATGTACTCTGCATAGAAGTTAAATAAGCAGGGTGACAATGTACAGCCTTGATGTACTCTTTTCCCTATTTGGAAACAGTCTCTTGTTCCATGTCCATTTCTAACTGTTGCTTCTTGACCTGCATACAGATTTCTCAAGAGGCAGGTCAGGTGGTCTGGTATTCCCATCTCTTTCAGAATGTCCCAGAGTTTGTTGTGGTCCACACAGTGAAAGGCTTTGGCATAGGCAATAAAGCAGAAGTAGATGTTTTTCTCTAACTCTCTTGCTTTTTCGATGAGCCAGCAGATGTTGGCAATTTGATCTCTGGTTCCTCTGCCTTTTCTAAACCCAGCTTGAACATCTGGAAGTTCACAGTTCATGTACTGTTGAAGCCAGGCTTGTAGAATTTTGACATTACTTTACTAGCATGTGAGATGAGTGCAATTGTGTGGTAGTTTGAGCATTCTTTGGCATTGACTTTCTTTGGGATTAGAATGAAGACTGACCTTTTCCAGTCCTGTGGCTTCTGCTGAGTTTTCCAAATTTGCTGGCATATTGAGTGAAGCATTTTCACAGCATCATCTTTCAGGATTTGAAATAGCTCAACTGGAATTCCATCACCTCTACTAGCTTTGTTCCTAGTGATACTTCCTAAGGCCCACTTGACTTCACTTTCCATGATATCTGGCTCTAGGTGAGTGATCACACCATTGTGATTATCTGGGTTATGAAGATCTTATTTGTACAGTTCTTCTGTGTATTCTTCCCACCTCTTCTTAATATCTTCTGCTTCTGTTAGCTCAGTTGGTAAAGAATCATGACATACTGTCTTGATGACTGTAGCTTTTTAGTAGAGCCTGAAGTCAGGTAGGTTGATTCCTCCAGTTCCATTCTTCTTTCTCAAGATAGGTTTGGCTATTGAGGTTTTTTGTATTTCCATACAAATTGTGAAATTATTTGTTCTAGCTCTGTGAAAAATACCATTGGTACTTGATAGGGATTGCATTGAATCTATAAATTGCTTTGGGTAGTATACTCATTTTCACTATATTGATTCTTCTGATCCATGAACAAAGTATATTTCTCCATCTATTAGTGTCCTCTTTGATTTCTTTCACCAGTGTTTTATAGTTTTCTATATATAGGTCTTTAGTTTCTTTAGGTAGATATATTCTTAAGTATTTAATTCTTTCCATTGCAATGATGAATGGAATTGTTTCCTTAATTTCTCTTTCTGTTTTCTCATTATTAGTGTATAGGAATGCAAGGGATTTCTGTGTGTTGATTTTATATCCTGCAACTTTACTATAATCATTGTTTAGTTCTAGTAATTTTCTGGTGGAATCTTTAGGGTTTTCTATGTAGAGGATCATGTCATCTGCACACAGTGAGAGTTTTACTTCTTTTCCAATTTGGATTCCTTTTGTTTCTTTTTCTGCTCTGATTGCTGTGGCCCAAACTTCCAAAACTATGTTGAATAGTAATGGTGAAAGTGGGCACCCTTGTCTTGTTCCTGACTTTAGAGGAAATGCTTTCAATTTTTCACCATTGAGGATAATGTTTGCTGTGGGTTTGTCATATATAGCTTTTATTATGTTGAGATATGTTCCTTCTATTCCTGCTTTCTGGAGAGTTTTTATCATAAATGGATGTTGAATTTTGTCAAAGGCTTTCTCTGCATCTATTGAGATAATCATATGGTTTTTATTTTTCAATTTGTTAATGTGGTGTATTACATTGATTGATTTGTGGATATTGAAGAATCCTTGCATCCCTGGGATAAAGCCCACTTGATCATGGTGTATGATCTTTTTAATGTGTTGTTGGATTCTGATTGCTAGAATTTTGTAAAGGATTTTTGCATCTGTGTTCATCAGTGATATTGGCCTGTAGTTTTCTTTTTTTGTGGGATCTTTGTCAGGTTTTGGTATTAGGGTGATGGTGGCCTCATAGAATGAGTTTGGAAGTTTACCTTCCTCTGCAATTTTCTGGAAGAGTTTGAGTAGGATAGGTGTTAGCTCTTCTCTAAATTTTTGGTAGAATTCAGCTGTGAAGCCGTCTGGACCTGGGCTTTGTTCGATGGAAGATTTTTATTACAGTTTCAATTTCCGTGCTTGTGATGGGTCTGTTAAGATTTTCTATTTCTTCCTGGTCGAGTTTCGGAAAGTTGTACTTTTCTAAGAATTTGTCCATTTCTTCCACGTTGTCCATTTTATTGGCATATAATTGTTGATAGTAGTCTCTTATGATCCTTTGTATTTCTGTGTTGTCTCTTGTGATCTCTCCATTTTGATTTCTAACTTTATGGATTTGATTTTTCTCCCTTTGTTTCTTGATGAGTCTGGCTAATGGTTTGTCAATTTTATTTATCCTTTCAAAGAACCAGCTTTTGGCTTTGTTGATTTTTGCTATGGTCTCTTTTGTTTCTTTTGCATTTATTTCTGCCCTAATTTTTAAGATTTCTTTCCCTCTACTAACCATGGGGTTCTTCATTTCTTCCTTTTCTAGTTGCTTTAGGTGTAGAGTTAGGTTATTTATTTGACTTTTTTCTTGTTTCTTGAGGTATGCCTGTATTGCTATGAACTTTACCCTTAGGACTGCTTTTACAGTGTCCCACAGGTTTTGGATTGTTGTGTTTTCATTTTCATTCATTTCTATGCAAATTTTGATTTCTTTTTTGATTTCTTCTGTGATTTTTTGGTTATTCAGCCGCGTGTTGTTCAGCCTCCATATGTTGGAATTTTTAATAGATTTTCTCCTGTAATTGAGATCTAATCTTACTGCATTGTGGTCAGAAAAGATGCTTGGAATGATTTCAATTTTTTTTTGAATTTACCAAGGCTAGATTTATGGCCCAGGTTGTGATCTATCCTGGAGAAGCTTCCATGTACCTTGAGAAAAAGGTGAAATTCATTGTTTTGGGATGAAATGTCCTATAGATATCAATTAGGTCTAACTGGTCTATTGTATTGTTTAAAGTTTGTGTTTCTTTGTTAATTTTCTGTTTAGTTGATCTATCCATAGGTGTGAGTGGGGTATTAAAGTCTCCCACTATTATTGTGTTATTGTTAATTTCTCCTTTCATACTTGTTAGCATTTGTCTTACATATTGCAGTGCTACCATGTTGGGTGCATATATATTTATAATTGTTATATCTTCTTCTTGGATTGATCCTTTGATCATTAGGTAGTGACCATCTTTGTCTCTTTTCACAGCCTTTGTTTTAAAGTCTATTTTATCTGATATAAATATTGCTACTCCTGCTTTCTTTTGGTCCCTATTTGCATGGAAAATCTTTTTCCAGCCCTTCACTTTCAGTCCGTATGTGTCCCCTGTTTTGAGGTGGGTCTCTTGTAGACAGCATATGTAGGGGTCTTGTTTTTGTATCCATTCAGCCAGTCTTTGTCTTTTGGTCGGGGCATTCAACCCATTTACGTTTAAGGTAATTATTGATAAGTATGATCCCGTTGCCATTTACTTTATTGTTTTGGGTTCGAATTTATACACCATTTTTGTGTTTCCTGTCTAGAGAATATCCTTTAGTATTTGTTGGAGAGCTGGTTTGGTGATGCTGAATTCTTTCAGCTTTTGCTTGTCTGTAAAGCTTTTGATTTCTCCTTCATATTTGAATGAGATTCTTGCTGGGTACAATAATCTGGGCTGTAGGTTATTTTCTTTCATCACTTTAAGTATGTCTTGCCATTCCCTCCTCTGGTACTGGCACAAAGACAGAAATATAGATCAATGGAACAAAGTAGAAAGCCCAGAGATAAATCCACGCACATATGGACACCTTAACTTTGATAAAGGAAGCAAGAATATACAATGATTAAAGACAATCTCTTTAACAAGTGGTTCTGGGAAAACTGGTCAACCACTTGTAAAAGAATGAAACTAGAACACTTTATAACACCATACACAAAAATAAACTCAAAATGGATTAAAGATCTCAATGTAAGACCAGAAACTATAAAACTCCTAGAGGAGAACATAGGCAAAACACTCTCCGACATACATCACAGCAGGATCCTCTATGACCCACCTCCCAGAATATTGGAAATAAAAGCAAAAATAAACAAATGGGACCTAATTAAACTTAAAAGCTTCTGCACAACAAAGGAAACTATAAGCAAGGTGAAAAGACAGCCTTCAGAATGGGAGAAAATAATAGCAAATGAAGCAACTGACAAACAACTAATCTCAAAAATATACAAGCAACTCCTACAGCTCAATTCCAGAAAAATAAACGACCCAATCAAAAAATGGGCCAAAGAACTAAATAGACATTTATCCAAAGAAGACATACAGATGGCTAACAAACACATGAGAAGATGCTCAACATCACTCATTATCAGAGAAATGCAAATCAAAACCACTATGAGGTACCATTTCACGCCAGTCAGAATGGCTGCGATCCAAAAGTCTACAAGCAATAAATGCTGGAGAGGGTGTGGAGAAAATGGAACCCTCTTACACTGTTGGTGGGAATGCAAACTAGTACAGCCACTATGGAGAACAGTGTGGAGATTCCTTAAAAAACTGGAAATAGAACTGCCTTATGATCCAGCAATCCCACTGCTGGGCATACACACTGAGGAAACCAGAAGGGAAAGAGACACATGTACCCCAATGTTCATCGCAGCACTGTTTATAATAGCCAGGACATGGAAGCAACCTAGATGTCCATCATGAGATGAATGGATAAGAAAGCAGTGGTACATATACCCAATGGAGTATTACTCAGCTATTAAAAAGAATACATATGAATCAGTTCTAATGAGGTGGATGAAACTGGAGCCTATTATACAGAGTGAAGTAAGCCAGAAGGAAAAACACCAATACAGTATACTAATGCATATATATGGAATTTAGAAAGATGATAACAAAACCCTGTGTACGAGACAGCAAAAGAGACACTGATGTATGGAACAGTCTTATGGACTCTGTGGGAGAGGAAGAGGTGGGAAGATTTGGGAGAATGGCATTGAAACATGTAAAATATCATGTATGAAATGAGATGCCAGTCCAGGTTCAATGCATGATACTGGATGCTTGGGGCTAGTGTACTGGGACGACCCAGAGGGATGGTATGGGGAGGGAGGAGGGAGGAGGGTTCAGGTTGGGGAGCACATGTATACCTGTGGTGGATTCATTTTGATATTTGGCAAAACTAATACAATTATGTAAAGTTTAAAAATAAAATAAAATTAAAAAAAAAAAAAGAAGTGGAGAGGAGTTGTGTGATTGGTGCCTATTTATTCGTGCTGCACGTGCATGGGCATGAACACACGTGCATCCACTTGTGCCCAAGCATAGGTTTTGCAGAGAGGGGTGCAAATTCTGTTATAATTAATCAGAAAACAGTGTTTTGATACAAATATAATTAGAAAACTTTAGCTGGTGAGCCAAAACATTATTGGAAGTCTTAAACCAGAAAATAAGTTTTCTTACACAGAGGAAGCTGATTTACAGTGTTGCTTTGACCCCTTGTTTGATGCATCATTACCTCCTGAAACTAGGTATCACTTCTGATTGTGCATCCTTTCTGTCTGAATTGTCTTTCTGTATCTTGAAGTCAATGAAGCTACTTGACAGATTGGTTGTTATATTGCTTAACCTCCTGGGGTTTATCTCCACATCTCACTAACAACAAATTTATTTCTCCCATTAAATCAATATTGGATCAAATATAGATATGAACCTTATTCTTCAGTTAACCAAGTTCAGGAGCCTTATGCTAGATGAGGTACACAGTGATACTTTTAATTCATCCTTCATTTTTTTCTTCTTTATTCCCAAACCTGTACCATTTTCTTTTTCTTTTCTTAATAATTTCAGAGTAAGAATAATTCTAAGAGGCTCTCTTGTCACGCACCTTTAAAAACACACTTCAGATTCTATTTTTTTCTTCATAGGGGAATTATAAATTTAAACTTACATGGAATTCATATATAGTCTTTTTTCATTAAAAAAATCAAGAGTTACATTTGAAGTAAGATTTACATATGTAGCAGTCAGAGAATTAGTTAAAGCAAGCAAGAAAAAAAGATGATGAGATACTTGGACTTTTAATTAAACATTGGAAGATATTTTAACTTTTTAGTCTTTGCTTTTTTATAGTCAGTAATGTAGAAAGTAGGGGCTTATTGGTTAATTGTGGATTTATTTCCCACATGTGTAAAATTCTCTCACTTTCATTACCATTAGTCCATTGAAAAAATGCTATAAATTAAGACAGAGGCTTCATAAAGTGGCAGTTAGTAAAATCATGGAGATGACTTAATGGCCACAAGAGGTTTAGAGAGGCCTCCTGGTTATGATGTTGAACTAGTGATAAAGAGGAGATTTCTAGTTTAAGTTTTGCTACATGTGATAGCTTTTATTTTTAGAGTTCTCCGTATTCTCACATATAAAATAAGAGCAATGGAAGAAATTATTCTACTGATCATAGTATGAGACTAAGATTCTAAATCTGGGGGTTGTATAAGTGTTATTGACTATGATTATTTATAATATCATATTTTATTTTTATAAAACTTTTTATTTAAGTAATATGGGAGTAATATGTTGTTAGCACGTGGTTCAGTGGTAAAGAGTCTGCCTGCAATGCAGGAGACACAGCAGATGTGGGTTTGATCCCTGGGGCAGGAAGATCCCTTGGAGGAGGAAATGGGAACCCAGTCCAGTATTCTTGCCGGGCAAATCCCATGGGCAGAGGACCTAGCTGGCCACAGTCCATGACCATCCCAAAGAGTAGTACATGACTGAGTGACTGAACATACAGCACACAGCACAAAATGTTAGGTAACTGTTCATGTTAGATGTAGAGGAGGGAAGCAAAATACCTGGCAGATAGCCCACTCCCCCTTTTCAGCCTTGTGGTGATGATAAGTACCATTAATTGATTATACAGTATGATTCTGTTGAATATCCCAAGGCTGGGCTTGAATACTCAAGCATCCCCTGCCTATAGATGATAAAAACCAAAGTTCAGAGTGATATAAGATCATTTAAGGTTTCATGTGGATGATGGATTCTGGAGCTAAGGCTTGAGCTAAGGTTACTAGAATTCTCATGTTTAACAAGTAAAATCCATTTGCTTGTGGATTAATGTTTGTTAATATTTTCACTCTATTTTAGGTGGCAACGGGTAACACATAACCAGGCAACAGAATGTAGAATAACAAGTAAGCTTAAGAGAAAACGCACATACACGCACACAAACAAAATCACATGATATGGATCAGTTAGCTATTGACACAGTAATGCTGTGTAACAAACAGTAGCAAAAAAATTCTCAGTGATATTCACACATGTGAGGGATAAAAAGGGGGATCTTATTTAGAGAGCAACTGGTGTGCCTCTGCTTATCTCAGCCGGGCTCTCTTACATGTCTCTGGCTTAGCTAATTTAAGTTACAACAGCCAGAGAGGTTTTGTTTCATGCTCCAGCACTTTGAGTCTGTTGTGTTTATCCTTAATCTTGGAACAGCAGATTATCCAGGTATATTCTTCCAGTAGCAATGACAAAAATATAAGAATGCATGTCAAACTGGGTAAAACCCATTAAGGGCCAAGTATGGGCTGGTGGCTCAGATGACAAAGTGTCAGCCTACAATGCGGGAGACCCAGGTTCAGTCCCTGGGTTGGGAAGATCTCCTGGAGAAGGAAATGGCAACCCACTCCAGTATTCCTGCCTGGAGAATCCCATGGATGGAGGAGCCTGATAGGCTATAGTCCATGGGGTCACAAAGAGTCGGACACGACTGAGCGACTTCACTTTCACTATGGGCTTCCTTGGTGCTCAGACGGTAAAGAATCTGCCAGCAGTACAAGAGACCCAGGTTCGATCCCTGGGTCAAGAAGATTCCCTAGAGAAGAGAAAGGCTACCCACTCCAGTATTCTTGTCTGGAGAATCCCATGGGCAGAGGAGCCTGGTGGGTCCATGGGGTTGCAAAGAGTCAGACATGAATAAGCAACTAAGACTTTCACTTTCTGAACTGACACACTTCATATCTGCCTCAGTCAATTGGCCAAAGTCAGTCACATGGCTGAACCCAAAGTCAAAGGGAAGAACCCCAAAGTCACACGTCAAAAGTTATGGATGCAGAAATGAGTAAAGAATTGGGGTCAATAATGCAATCTATCATATTGTATAGTTCTAAATATATTCCCTGGAGAAGGCAATGGCACCCCACTCCAGTACTCTTGCCTGGAAAATCCCATGGATGGAGGAGCCTGGTAAGCTGCAGTCCATGGGGTCGCCAGAGTCAGACATGACTGAGCAACTTCACTTTCACTTTTCACTTTCATGCATTGGAGAAGGAAATGGCAACCCACTCCAGTGTTCTTGCCTGGAGAATCCCAGGGACGAGGGAGCCTGGTGGGCTGCCGTCTATGGGGTCGCACGGAGTCGGACACGACTGAAGTGACTTAGCAAATATATTCCCAAAACGATTTGTAATTCTTCAGAGATACTCAAGAATTTTAAATGGTGATGATAATGAGATAACTCACCATGGAGATAAAAAATACAAGTAGAAAATAAAAATGAAGGTGACATTCAAATACAATATGCATAAGATATGATTTTCTGAAAATGTTGAAATAAGGACATATTTGGCCTTGCACT
Source organism: Bos indicus (assembly GCF_029378745.1). Lineage (NCBI taxonomy): Eukaryota > Metazoa > Chordata > Mammalia > Artiodactyla > Bovidae > Bos > Bos indicus. Next base: position 12,044,362 of record NC_091767.1, read on the forward strand.
TCGCAATGTCCAAAATAACAAAAGAAATGTGTTGCTAATGTCAAAAAATGGATTATATTAGGGGAAATATAGATGTTCCGTAAAATATGTATCCTCTTACGAATGTGTGTTCTTTTCCCAGAAAAGGCTTTATAAAAAATGTAAAATACAGTTTCAACATTGCATTTCTGCATTTAAAGTAGAAAAAAAATCTTCAGAAATTATTGCATTCTATTTCTTCTTGGTTGTAAGTTCATTACCAATAGTCCCTTAAGATAGGTTGAATGAAGATTATTTCAATCAAGTAAAAAAAGTGAAAACAATCTTAAAGATTATTAACTTCTCTTGGTGTATAGAATAGCAAGTAACAGAATGTTTCATTGTTTTCTCCAAAGAAAAACACAGGTTTTGATTCATTGGATTTGAGCAAATTCTGCTTATAACCCTTAAAATTTCCCTTTCCACGTATAATTAGATAATGTTTTCACATATGATTTCTGCCTCACTGTAGCCAGTTGTTCAGAGAAGGCAATGGCACCCCCTCCAGTACTCTTGCCTGGAAAATTCCATGGATGGAGGAGCCTGGTAGGCTGCGGTCCATGAGGTCATTAAGAGTCGGACACAACTGAGTGACTTCACTATCACTTTTCACTTTCATGCATTGGAGAAGGAAATGGTAACCCACTCCAGTGTTCTTGCCTGGAGAATCCCAGGGGCAGGGGAGCCTCATGGGCTGCCGTCTCTGGGGTTGCACAGAGTCGGACACGACTGAAGTGACTTAGCAGCAGCAGCAGCAGCCAGTTGTTTGGAAGACACCAATAATTTTTAAGTTGACAGTCCATCTTCTGTGTTAGTCGTCAAGCATTAATGAAGTTTGACTGCTTAAAGTCAACTGTGGATTTGTCTGGGTGATAGTCATTTGAAACAGCAATTCATTAGCTAAATTACTGTTATTTAGACTTTGTATTTTTCCTAGTCACTTCCAAGTTGGTTAGCATTAGCAATAGACACTTGTTTAAAGATCAAATTTAGTATCACACAGAAGTGTTAGTTTTATTGATTTATCTCCTGAGATGCATAGCTCTATATAAAATTAAAGCCCCTGGAATGTATTTTTAAATGAGACAAAGACATTATAGGTGAATATTATCTTTCGTTTTTGTTCAGTCGCTAAGTCACGTCCAACTCTTTGTGACCTCATGAACTGTAGCAGGCCAGGCTTTCCCGTTCTTCACGGCCCCTTCAGTTCAGTTCAGTTCAGTGGAGTTTGCTTAAACTCATATCCATTGAGTCTGTAATGCCATCCAACCATCTTATCCCCTGTTGCCCTTTTCTCCTGCCCTCAGTCTTTCCCAGCATCAGGGGCTTTTCCAATAAGTTTGCACTTCTCATTAGGTAGTCAAAGTATTGGAATTTTAGCTTCAGTATCAGTCCTTCCAATGAATATTCAGGGTTGCATTACTACATTATTTATTTAGCAATTTAGGGAATTGATAATAGATCAAAGAGTGATCTGGTTGTATCTGTCCCATTTAAGTGAGGAATGCATTCTTGAACATAGTTCCTTTACATCCTGATATTGTTCTAGAAAAACTTTTATACATATACTTAGATTTATAATGGTGTATGTTACATCTATTTTTAAAATTGTAAAATTGAAAATACTCATATCAATAGGAGCAGTCAAAATATGATAAAGCCATACATGGAATGCTGCTGCTGCTGCTGCTAAGTTGCTTCAGTTGTGTCTGACTCTGTGTGACCCCATAGACAGCAGTCCACCAGGCTCCGCCATCCCTGGGATTCTCCAGGCAAGAACACTGGAGTGGGTTTCCATTTCCTTCTCCAATGCATGAAAGTGAAAAGTGAAAGTGAAGTCACTCAGTCGTGTCCGACTCTTAGCGACCTCATGGACTGCAGCCTACCAGGCTCCTCCATCCATGAGATTTTCCAGGCAAGAGTACTGGAGTGGGTTGCCATTGCCTTCTCCAATACATGGAATATCTTACAGAAATTAAAAATGTGAGAATATATGTGTACTTGTGTGGTGACATCCCAAAGTATTTTACAGTATCATTTCTTTCTTTTTTTACTTTTTTAATGGGAGGATAATTGCTTTAGAATGTTGTGTTGGTTTCTGCCCTACAACAACTAGCATCTGCTTCTAAACACATATACACACACACGTGTAATTATGAAATCTTAAGCTACACAAATGGATGTGTGCCTATAAATAATCTTCTAACACACATAGACTAATATAGGAAAATACCTTGAAAAAGATCTGGGAGCCATATGTACCCAACTGATAATAGTAGCTAACTTGGTGGAAGCAAGTAAAATTTGAGAGTGGTTGTCATGGAGGCTCTTTGCCTTATCTGCATTATCTGTATTTTACTAGCATAAACAATAAATATTTTCATAGTAAATCAAATTGAAATTTATTTTTAAGGTGAGTGATGACTGATGCACAGTAAATTCATATAAAGTTTACCATTTAATGAGTTTTGCCATACATGTACATTCATAAACCATTATCACAAAAGAGACAGCAAACATTTTCCTGTCCCCAATTTCCTTGTGCTCATTTGCAATCCTCTCCTTCCTCTCACACTGTCCTTTCACATCCACCACTCTGCTTTCTGTTACTGCAGATATGTTTTAATTTTCTACAAATTTACATAGAATCATATATATATGCTTTTTAGTCTGGCTTTTTTCAGCATAATGATTCTGAGATTTAATCAAGTTGTTGAATGTATCAATAGTGCATTCCTTATTATTGATTAGTAGTATTTCATTTTAGTATTCCATATCATGGACATTTGGATTGTTTCTAATTTTGTTGTTGTTCAGTCACTCAGTCGTGTCCAACTCTTTGCAACCACATGGACTGCAGCACGCCAGGCTTCCCTGTCCTTTACCAACTCCCAGAGCTTGCTCAGACTCATGTCCATTGAGTCGGTGATGCCCTCCAACCATCTTGTCTCTGTTGTCCCCTTCTCCTCCTGCCTTCAGTCTTTCCCAGCATCAGGGTCTTTTCCAATGAGTTAGTTGCTGGCATCAGGTGGCCAAATATTGGAGCTTCAGTTTCAGCATCAGTCCTTCCAATGAATATTCAGGATTGATTTCCTTTAGGACTGACTGGTTTGATCTCCTTGCTGTCCAAGGGACCCTCAAGAGTCTTCTCCAACACCACAGTTCAAAAGCATCGGTTCTTTGTCACTAAGCTTTCTTTATAGTCTGATTCTCACATCCATACCTTCCTATTGGAAAAACCATAGCTTCAACTAGATGGACCTTTGTTGGCAAAGTAATGTCTCTGCTTTTTAATATGCTGTCTAGGTTGGTCAAAGCTTTTCTTCCAAGGAGCAAGCATCTTTTAATTTCATGGCTGCAGTGATTTTGGAGCCCAAGAAAATAAAGTCTGTCACTGTTTCCACAAAGTAGCTATAGATATTCACATAGAAGACTTTTGGTGAATATATGCTTTTTTTTCCCTTAGGAATAAATATCTAGGAAAGGAGTGAGGTCATATGATATGTTTGTTTAACTTTTTAAGAAAATACCTAAATGCTTTTCAAAGTTTTTGTACTATCTGACATTCCCTTTGGCAGAATGAGAGTTTCCCTGTAACCTAACACCCTTGATCCCTTGGAGGTATTTATTTGTCCATTCTAGTGGATAGGATGTAGTGGTATCTCATTTTGAATGTAATTTGGATTTCTATAATAAGAATATTGAACATCTTTTCATGTGTGTATTAGCCATTCATACATCTTCTTTGGAGAAGTATCATTATCTTTTGCCCTATTTCTTGGTTGTCTTCTTTATGGATTTCAAATATGTATAATTTAATATTTATTTTTATGTATATTAAATATATACCTATATAATAATTAATTATTACAGTAAATATATTATATATTAAATACATTACTCAGATAATTAAATATATATACATATATTTAAAATCCACAAGAAGACATCCACTAAAAATGGCAACAGATTTGAACTCTTGGGTAAAATCTGAATATAAACTCTTTTGTGGATATTTATTTTGTATATATTTCTGTTTAGTCTATAGCTTGCCTTTCTATTTTTTTAACAGTGTCGTTTGAAAAATAAGACATTTTAATGATGCTGGTCAGTTTATCATTTTTAACTAAACTTGAATTTTGTGCCTTTTTATGAATTCTTTGCCTACCTGATTGTAATGAAAATGTTCTCCTATTTTCTCATAGACATCCCATAATTTTATCTATAGGTGATCTAGCTGCCTTGGCCTCCTCTGTCTCTGAATTCTATATTCTGACCTCAAGAGACCATAGTCTGTTAGTGTTTCTTCCTTCGTGCCCTGAGGCCTGGGGACACTTCAGGAGTGGACTCAGATGATTTCATGGTTCAACTCAGCTGCTTTCTTTCAGGAATTACTCTCTTGATGTTCAATGTCTGAAAAGCATAATTTCATATATTTTGTCTGGTCCTTTAGTTGTTTAAGGTGGGTAGGTAAATTCAGTCCTTGTTGCTACATCGTGGGAGAAAGCTGAAGTCTTCAAATGGGTTTTGAAGGTTTAACATATTTTGTATTTCAACGGACCTTTTGTATTTTTCCCCTTGCTTTAAAAAAATGAACTTCATATTTCATTAGAGAGAGGGCTAGGATTTTTCTACTCCTATCTTTGGAGCCATTCCATTTATATTGAAGATGAAGCTTCAGTATTTAATAAAATCATAATGGTGGTATTGGTTATTATTACTGAGTACTCATGTCAAAGCTAGTTCAAAGTGCTTTACATGTGTTAGCTCATTTACCACAATACCCTGTGAGATAGGCAATATTATAATTTCTATTTTGCATGTGAGAAAACCGAGCTTACCAGAACCAGATAACCTGACTCTCTTAACCATATTATTTTATGGTTTCCAAATTTTATTTATTTCAGATTTGTTCTTAACACTAGAGATTCTGCAGTGAATAGTACATGTAAACTCTCTTGTTTGAATTTGCATACAAGGCCTTCCTGTCATATTGGTGAATTTTTCAGGTTCTGGTGAATGTAAAGACATGGTTCTGGATCCTATGGACTTAAAATTCTGGTGAGCAAAACAGGACAAGAAGAGTATTTTTGTAGACTTTAGTGGATAGAGAGCATTCTGAGAGCTTGACCAGCAATGGAATGTTGAGGGGTAACCTGGGCGTAGGGACAAAAGAGGAGGACTGTTAAGCAGAGAGGATGATTTTGCTAGATACTTGGTATAAGAGCTGTATAGTTATATTGACAACCAAGGAATATAGCTTTGATTGCAGACTGTAAGAGTAACATTTTTTTCAGTGATAATGGGGGAGACTATGACCATGATAACAGTCATACCTAAAATATATTGAGCAGTTGACTAAATGCTGACCATAGTTCTAAAAAATATAAGGGTACTGATTAATTCCCATGCCAGTCCATTGAAGTGGGTATCACTATTATCACCATATTCTGGTTAAGGAAATTGAGATTTAACAAGGTTTAGGCAGAAAAATAAGCAGAAAAATGCAGAAAGTGAAAGTGAAACGGAAAGTCGCTCAGTCATGTCCCACTGTTTGTGACCCCATGGACTATACAGCCCATGGGCTTCTCCAGGTCAGAATACTGGAGTGGGTAGCCGTTCCCTTCTCCAAGAGATCTTCCCAACCTAGGGATCAAACCCAGGCCCGCGTTGCGGGTGAATTCTTTACCAACTGAGCCACCAGAGAAAAATGCAAAAACTCCAACCAAATCAGGTAGTCTGACTCCAGAATGTACAATCTTCAACACTAGAAGCAAGTTTAATGTTAGGAAGTTTAATGCAGAAATTAAAAAATGTTTTAGAAGGGAAAGGCTCTGGTTGGAGTTGGATGAACAGAAACCCTTAGAAGTTAAAGACTAGAAAATTCAAGTGTCTTTGACACCTTGTTTTGCTTTGGTGGGAGTTGGAATTGCATTGGGACTAGGTGGATAAATGTCTTAAAATATTAAAGTCTTGATAAATTAAAGAAGAATGTGTCCTGTGCAAAATACTGTGATTTAAAGCCCCTTTGAATTAATAAGTATGCCCTAAGTGCTCAGTTAAAATAGATTTTGACATAGAGTCATGGCTATCTGTCCAACTAGATAGGTATCTTTGGGTTAGATTAACGTTTCTCATAACTTTTATCTCTACCATTACATGCTGTTATAATAAACATCTTATATCCTACTAATTTTATTGCTTCAATGTAACACACATACCCACACGTAAACCATATATACACACACACACTGCTGCTGCTAAGTTGCTTCAGTCGTGTCCGACTCTGTGCGACCCCAGAGACGGCAGCCCACCAGGCTCCCCCGTCCCTGGGATTCTCCAGGCAAGAACACTGGAGTCGGTTGCCATTTCCTTCTCCGATGCATGAAAGTGAAAGTGAAGTCGCTCAGTCGTGTCCGACCCTCAGCAACCCCATGGACTGCAGCCTTCCAGGCTCCTCCGTCCATGGGATTTTCCAGGCAAGAGTACTGGACTGGGGTGCCATTGCCTTCTCCAACACACACACACACACACACACACACACACACACACACACACACACACACATATGTATATGAAAGTCACTGTGTTAGTCACTCAGTTGTGTCCAATCCTTTGCGATCCCAGACTGTAGCCCACCAGACTCCTCTGTCCATGGGATTCTTCAAGCAAGAATTCTGGAGTGGGTAGCCATTCCCTCCTCCAGGGGATCTTCCCAACTTAGGGACTGAACCCGGGTCTCCCGAACTGCAGGCAGACTCTACCATCTGAGCCACCAGGGAAGTCACATACACACACACACTTGTGTGCACACACACATATAGCAAAGCCTGTCAAAGCAGAATGGGCAAAGGTAATGATGTAATGTCAGGTCAACAATTCAGAAAATCTGTAGGTTTCATGAAGATATATAAGAGTTTTTGAGTATATAAGGTAGCGTGAGTAGGGTACTCGAGATCTATTTATTAAAAAATATTTTCTAACTAAAATTTTTTATTTTTAACTTTTATACAGTTTTTCATGGTTACTTTCGATTTACAGTTATTCTGAAACATTTGCTATATTCCCTGTGTTGTACAATACATCCTTGAGCCTAACTTACATCCAATCGTTTATACCTCCCACTTCCCTACCCACATATTGCACCCTCCCAACCACTGGTTACCACTGGTGTGTTCTCTATATCTGTGAGTCTACTTCTTTTTTCTTATATTCAGTGTTTTTTTTTTTTTTTGTATTTTTAGATTCCACATATAAATGATATTATACAGTATTTGTCAAGAACTCTATTTAAATGATGGTAAAGGGACATAAGGGCTTCCCTGGTAGCTCAGATGGTAAAGCGTCTGCCTACAATGCAGGAGATCCAGGTTCGATCCCTGGGTCGGGAAGGAAATGGCAACCCACTCCAGTATAGATATGAATTCCATTGAATTCTATTGCCTTTGCCACCAATATTCATTAGTGTCAGACGTAAATGGTGAAGGACTATTGCACAATGCTATTGGTTTTAATAATGCTGTAGCCAAGATAGATATTTAGGAAGGGAAGGAAATTACAGCAGAAGGCATCCAAATACCCTTGCTTAGGTTTCTGAGCTTGAGTACATGAAGGATTAAATTTGGGGATACCACTAAATTGAAGCATACATAAATGCTTCCAGTGTTTATACATAAACACATAAATGAGCCCAGTGTTTATAATTCAAACTCTTTGCCAACTCTGTCTAGGAGGAGATTGAGAGAGACTCATTGGGGTGAGTATAGGTTAAGAGATGTAAGTGTATCAACCTCACAGTGGAGTCTTGGTTTTAGTCTCTCATACTCTGGAAATCAAGTGATGCTGAAAATGATTAAGAATACAGTGATACTGCACAATAGAGTTCTTAAATACAAACCAAATATTTACTGCTGCAACTTGAACAAGAGGCATTATCTGTTTTAAGGATGGAGGACAATTTTGCTGTATTGAATTTTTTTTTTAAGAAAAAATTCAAACATACAGATTAACTACACCCATTAAACACCCATGGCTCTATGAAATTTTATTTCCAGATACCACGCTCCTTTTTTTTTACATCTCAAGAAATATCTGCCTTACATTTAGTGTTTCATATGCCCACTTTAACACTTTGAAGTTATCCTGTGAAGTTATCTATTATCTGTAAAGAAACATAAATAATGTCTTTATTTTCCATGTAATTATGAACATTGTACAGTACTACATATATACTTCTACATAAAAAAGTTGATTTTTCATTTCACATTTTTTTTCACACCATATTGAACATTGAAGTAAAATTCATTCATTTACTATGTGGCATCACATTATATAAATAAGTTTCAGTTTATATATCTAATCTTGTATAAATGAACCAAGTTTTCATTTTCAGTCTTTCATCATTGCAAGCAATGCTACAATGCATAGTATTATACAGGTTTCTTTGTTCAATTGATTTTATAAATTAATTATTGGATAATTAACATTAGCAAGATTTAATTTTTTCTCCCCAAGAACATAGAAACTATTTATTTAGGAATTATTTTGTATCTTTTAGTAAAATAATATGAAAATTATTTCATATCTTTTTCTTCTTCATATAAGGTCTGCATATATTTGGTTTAATGTATCTCTAAATACCTTTTGTTGTTGTTGTTCTTAATAGTAGTGTGTGTGTGTGTGTGTGTGTGTGTGCTCAGTCGCTCAGTCATGTCCAACTCTTTGTGACCCCTTAGACTGTAGCCCACCAGACTCTTCTTTCCATGGGATTTCCCAGGCGGGAGTACTAGAGTGGGTTTCCATTTCCTACTCCAGGGGTCTCCCAACCCAGGGACTGAACTGTGTCTCTTGTGTCTTCTGCATTGGCAGACAAACTCTTTACCACCTGGAAAGCCAACAGAACTATCTACTTCAATCTATTGTAATTAGAAGTTCTAATCAATTGTTGCTAAAAACATAAAAATTATTCTTCCACTTTTAAATAATTGCTAAGCTTTTATTGATTCCAAATGTGTAACTGTAGGCTCACTTGAATTTTTATGGAATCATAATATAGTAAATAAAGTTGACAATTTATCTCTCCATTCTAGTGTTGTTTTATATCTCTTGTTCTGATATAAAAAATGTTGAATTGGAACAGTGAGGGAAGCATCCTTCTCTTGATCCTAAATTGAACTGTATAGAGGTGTAAAACTGTACAGTTCTATGGTAAATACTTGAATTATATCTTTTACTTAATGTCTTTCTCACAACTTTGCTTTAAAGAATTGTTAATTAGTATTTTTGTATAAGTTAAGTTACATTTCTCTTATGTTGAGTATGGTTATGCATAAATAAAGTCAGAGGGTACAATTATTTAAAAATAAAGTTTATTAAAAATAATTATTGCATTAATTAAATTGATCTCAGTTTCTAAAATAACAGAAAATTTTAAAGTTTCCGAAAGTCAGTCATTTAAGGTCAGCATGACTTAAGCTTGAAAGTAATTTTGAGTATGCCTTGGAAGAAAAGTTATGACCAACCTAGATAGCATATTAAAAAGCAGAGACATTACTTTGCCAACAAAGGTCCATCTAGTCAAGGCTATGGTTTTTCCAGTGGTCATGTATGGATGTGAGAGTTGAACTGTGAAGAAAGCTGAGTGCCGAAGACTTGATGCTTTTGAACTGCGGTGTTGGAGAAGACTCTTGAGAGTCCCTTGGACTGCAAGGAGATCCAACCAGTCCATTCTGAAGGAGCTCAGCCCTGGGATTTCTTTGGGAGGAATGATGCTAAAGCTGAAGCTCCAGTACTTTGGCCACCTCATGCAAAGAGTTGACTCATTGGAAAAGACTCTGATGTTGGGAGGGATTGGGGGCAGGAGGAGAAGGGGATGACAGAGGATGAGATGGCTGGATAGCATCACTGACTCGATGGACGTGAGTTTGAGTGAACTCCGGGAGATGGTGATGGACAGGGAGGCCTGGCGTGCTGAGATTCATGGGGTTGCCAAGAGTCGGACACAACTGAGCGACTGAACTGAACTGAACTGTAGTGTTTTTATATGCATAACAATGAGTGTGAATTAGTATGTGACTATTAATAATATTACTCCAAAGTATTGATTTCATAAGGAAGTGTGGACTTCTGCAGATTATTAAGTTTATACTTTGAATTATTTGCCTTGCCTAAATAAGCAAGAATTACCTCCACAGTTTAAAACATCAAATGAAGTGAAATTAATATGGTATCACACATAGGAGAACCTTAAAAAAAAAGTTGAACCAATAAAAGCACAGTAGAAATTTGTTGCCAAGGGCTTCATGGTGGGGAAAATAGATAGAAGTTTGTAAAAGAGTAAAAACTTTCAGTTATATGAAGAAGTCGTGAGGGTCTACCATATAATATGGTGACATGACTACAATCAATAATGCTGTTTTCTATAAATGAAAGAGGAGTAGAGCTTAAATGTTGTCACCAAAAAATGATACACACGTGAGGGACTGGATGTGTTTATTCACTTGATGGGGAGGGAATTGTTTCACAATGCACACATACATCCAATCATCTTGATATAGACGTTAAAATATTTGTCAATTATACCTAAATTTTAAAAATCTAGCAAAAAATAAATAAATAGCAATAATTATAAGCCAGACCACTCAATGGGATGTTATAATCGACCTTTATGCATTCCATGAGTGGTTGGAATAAACTTAGTGTACATTTCCTTCAGACTCTTGAATCATAAAATTCTAGATAGGATGACACTAATTTCTTTTGTATTTGCTGTACCCAACTTGTATTTAATTTCCCTACTTGGACTGAGGTTTTTTGAACTCCAGAGTCTGGATTTCTACTGATATCCTACTCTCTTAGGTGTACATGGTATAAGGGAAAGGTCACATCAAAACAGTCATAAGGAGATCATGTAATTTCTCAGATATTCCCAAAAGCAGGGAGTCCAGAAGGAAGTCACAAAAACTCAGGAGTTTAAACATCAAACTATGCTTGGCAACTACTATGCATTTATCCTTCCTTAAGACAAAATGAGAAGGAGGCGGCAGAGGATGAGATGGTTAGATAGCTTCACTGACTCAGTGTACATGAATCTGAGCAAACTCCAGGAGACAGTGAAGGACAGAGGAGCCTGGGGTGCTGCAGTCCTTGGGATCACAAAGAGTTGGACACAACTTAGAGAACGAACAACAACAACAAAATTAAACAAGTAAAACTTGACTTTTAAGTGATATTTTTTGGAAACAACATTTAAGTTAACTGCAAGTGGTCAATAATTTTTTAATATAAAAATACCTAATCTTAAATATATATCAGAGGTCTCATGTTCTGATTGTGGGAATATAAAATATAAAATAGTACAACCCCTTTGAAACAGTTTTGCAGTTTCTTAGAAAGTTAAATATACTAAAACCTTGATGCTGAGAAAGATTGAAGGAAGGAGGAGAAGGGGATGACAGAGGACGGCATGGTTGGATGTCATTGCCAAGTCAATGGACATTAAGCATGCTCTGGGAGATGGTGAAGGACAGGGAAGCCTGGTGTGCTACAGTCCATGGGGTTGCAAAGACTTGTACATGAATGAAAGACTAAAGAACAACAGCAACAACAATCATATGACCCAGATTTCATTCTTAGTTGTCTGTTCAAGAGAAATGAAAGGATATGTCCATACAAACACTTGTACATGAAGGTTCAATGCAGCTGAATTTGTTAGTTCAGTTCAATTATTCAGTTGTGTCCGACTCCTTGCAACCTCAAGGACTGCAGCATGCCAGGCTACCCTGTCCATCACCAACTCCTGGAGCTTGCTCAAACTCAGTCCATTGAATCAGTGATGCCATCCAACTATCTCATCCTCTGTCATCCCCTTCTTGTCCTGCCTTCAATCTTGCCCAGCATCAGGGTCTTTTCCAATGAGTGAGTTCCTCACATCACATGATGTGATGCCCAAGTATTAGAGTTTCAGCTTCAGCATCAGTCCTTCCAATGAACACTCAGGACTGATTTCTTTTAGGATTGACTGGTTTGATCTCCTTGCAGTTCAAGGGGCTCTCAAGAGTCTTCTCCAACACCACAGTTCAAAAGCATCAATTCTTTGGTGCTCAGCTTTCTTTGTAGTCCAACTCTCACATCCATATGTGACTACTGCAAAAACCATAGGCTTGACTAGATGGACTTTTGTTGGCAAAGTAATGTCTCTGCTTTTTAATATGCTGTCTAGATTGGTATAACTTTTCTTCCAAGGAGAAAGCGTGTTTTAATTTCATGGCTGCAGTCACCATCTGCAGTGATTTTGAGCCCCCCAAAATAAAGTCTGTCACTGTTTCCATTGTTTCCCCATCTTTTTGCCATGATCTTAGTTTTCTGAATGTTGAGTTTGAAGCCAACTTTTCCACTCTTCTCTTTCACTTTCATCAAGAGGCTTTTTAGTTCCTCTTTGCTTTCTGCCATAAGGGTGCTGTCATCAGCATGTCTCAGGTTACTGATATATCTCCCGGAAATCTTGATTCCAGTTTGTGAACATCCAGCCTGGCATTTCTCATGATGTACTCTGTATATAATTTAAATAAACAGGGTGACAATATATAGCCTTGATGTACTCCTTTCCCTATTTGGAACCAGTCTGTTGTTCCATGTCCAGTTCTAACTGTTGCTTCCTGACCTGCATACAGATTTCTCAGGAGGCAGGTAAGGTGGTCTGGTATTCCCATCTGTTTAAGAATTTTCCATAGTTTATTGTGATCCACACAGTCAAAGGCTTTGACATAGTCAGTAAAGCAGAAGTAGATGTTTTTCTGGAACTCATTTTAAAAATGAAGGTATTAATTTTATGTTTTACCAAAGTTTTACTCACTCATGAAGTAAAAAAGGAAACTTGCAGCAAAAATTTAAAACTCTTCAAATTTCTGACACCTAAAATTCCTTCAGCTTCTCACAATAATGAATCTGAACTTGCTTAATTTGCTAAAATGAATAAATGTATACACAATTGTTATAACATATGAACAAGAATTGTTCAGACCTAATTTTTTTAGACATGACTGGCTAAGTTTTCCTAGTAATCCAGGTTTCCTGCCTCTTTCTTATGAGAAATAATTAACTAAAACAAGGCCCCATCCAGCTGCTAGATTTAAAATATTACTATTGCTTCAGCTTCTCCCAGGTACATTGATCCTTTTAAGTCTTCCTGGAATGAGAATGATAACTATTTTCCAAAAGTAATTTTTTTATAAGCTTAATGAATTTCAATGATTTGTAGACCACTTATTATTTCTAGCCACTTAGTTCAAAATAAAGTATGTACTTTTATGGTGAAGCAGAGAATGGTCAAATTAAACCAACATTTTTTTTTTACTTGAGTATTCATTTGTGTTTGCCATATAAATTGGAAGGAAGAAAATAATTTCCACTGCTAGAGCATAAAACAAATTAGACATAGTGACATAAAAGGCAAACCATAAGCACTCTCTTGAAGAAAATGAATGCCTTTTACAGGATATGAAGTCATTAACCAAAAACCTGTCACAACATCTTTAACCTATTCTAGTTTCTGTGTTCTAGCAACATATACACTTTCTGTTGACCATATTCTGTGAAACCCAGTGCCAATAATTAAATAAATTGCATTGCACAAAACTTACAGTCATCTGATATGGCATGAAGCCACCCCTTTCCTTTCGTTTAAAAAAATTCAATTAGTATTTTATTTCTTGACTCTAGAAATTTCTTTTAACAAAATGATTTTATTACAGGATTCATTTTTCTCAGTGGAATGTTTGACCTCTCCTCTGTCTAAACTAGCTTCTGTTCACAAAAATATGAACATAAAGCATAAAGTATTATGCTGCGAATCATATTTTTGAAGCAAGGGCATAATACATTAGGCCTCAGGTATCCATATAATGGGATTAGTAGGTTTGCACATAATCGGAGTCTCAGGTGATTGTATTAGAGATTCCAATGTGGATTTCCTAGAATTTCAGGTGAGGGCATTGCTCTACGTCTTAAGCCAGGTCACCTCTGTGCTGGGGATTCGTGAGTGATGCCTATTGATACAGGTGCAGACTCACTCTCTTGTTATAAATATTACCTTCAGGTTTTAAACCTGGCTGAGATCTATTTTTTTTTGATATGCAGTGGCTCAGATGGTAAAGAATCTGCCTGCAATGCAGGAGATCTGGGTTAAAGAAGAGACATATAGGGTGGGGAAAAAAAATGATGTACATAATACAAATATTTTATGTAAATAGAAAACAAACAAAAGTATTATATGTATACATATATATGCATACATACATATATATGAATATATAACATTACTATTTATTTAGGTAAAGCTTTTGTAAACACATAAGTAGGAAAGATCTGAAAGAATCACATACAGTGGAGGTCACCTCTGGTAAGAATACCAACAGACACTTTGACTTTATTCGTGTTATTTTAATTTTTAACTATGTGAAAGCCCTGATACATTATTTGGCCAGCTAAAAATACAAACATTCACTTTGAAAATAAGTCTAGTCTACATTTCTAACCAATACCATTTTCCTTATGAATTATTTTTTAGATGCAGGTGTTGGATTTGAAAAGGAGGACCAGTGGAGTTCAAAACAAACAAGATGGCAGTACAAAAAATTAACCAGATGGATTTGTTACAATGTCTAGACTAAAATTGCCATTCTCTCCTATACTGAGTTTATATGGCAGAACAGAGGCTTAGATTTTGGACCTAAGATTAAAATGTCTGTTTATTATAGCCAGAGTTAGAGCTTTGTGTTAATGAAACTGTGTCCATGGAGACTACCATTTACAATAAGTTCAAAGAGTGTGTGTGTGTGTTTGTGTGCATGTGTATTAAGTTGTTTCAGTCATGTCTAGCTCTTTGCAATCCTATCGACTGTAACCTGCCAGGTATCTCTGTCTGTGGGATTTTCCAGGCAAGAATACTGAAGTGGGTTGCCATTTCCTCCTCCAGGGGATCTTCCAGACCCAGGGATCAAACCTGCATCTCTTATGTCTCCTCGTTGGCATGCAGGTTCCTTACCACTAGCGCAACCTGGGAAGCCCATAAAACCTCTTTATTCTAGGAGTCACAAGTCTTTGGGATGCTACTCTTCTTTGTCTATGAATGTAATTTATATTATTTGAAAGAAAGTGAAACAAATTTATATAGTCAGAGAATGGAAAGCCTGTCAGAGAATTCCATATACCTTTATCAAATGCGATGTCCAAATATTTGACTGTCATCTGCATTTTCTCCTGTTCTCTGCTTGAAGTTGAGTGTATTAGGATTAATTTGGCTGCAAATAACCAGAAACCTGAAAATATCTTTGTTCTAAGAATATTTAATATAGTAAAAAAAGTGTTGTTGTTCAGCTGCTAAGTCATGTCTGAGACTTTGCAACCACATTAACTACAGCACACCAGGCTTCCCTGTCCTTCACTGTCTTCCAGAATTTGCTCATGTCATGTATATTCAGATTTATTTCAGAAGTTCAACAATGTCAAGAACGCAGGATTTCCATGGTTCTTCTCTACAATACTCAAAGTGTCGACTTTTCATTCTTTTGCTTTATTTCCTCAGTGTTGCAAGATAGTTACCACAGCTCCAGGCATCACTTATCCATCCTGACATTTTAAGCTAAAAAGAAAGATCTAGGAAAAATGAGTTTTCTTTCTGAAAGTTATGGCTGTTTATCAGCAGAGATAATCTCTCCTCAAAATTCCCCAATAGAACAAGAAAGTTCTGGTCATGTCATTTTACCTGGAACCTGAGTTCCATGGTTACATACACTATCAAAAGAGGGTGGGAAAATACATGGAAAAGAGGAGTACTGGTATCATGATTGGCTTTGACTGATCTTGATTTATTTCCTGGAACCAGTGAAGGGACATACTTTCCCTCAATCTAAAGGACCGACTTCCCTGGTGGCTCAGACAGTAAAGCGTCTGCCTACAATGTGGGAGACCCGGGTTCAATCCCTGGGTCGGGAAGATCTCCTGGAGAAGGAAATGGCAACCCACTCCAGTATTCTTGCCTGGAAAATTCCATGGATGGACAGCCTGGTAGGCTACAGTCCATGGGGTTGAAAAGAGTTGGACACGACTGAATGACTTCACTTTCAAAGGACTGACTGCTGCTTCCATGAGTGAGTCAGAGATCCTTAAGTAAGGAGAAAGTAGGGAGGGGGGATGACAGCTGCATAGGCCCTGAACAATAGGAATATTTGGTTCATGTAATCTTGGTCCCCAAAGTGCCATTGTTCTGTCATGGGAAAGAATTAAGGTGAAAGTTGTATGTGTAGCCTCCACCTTCAGACCTAATTTTAGACAAAAAGGAGTAAAGATCTTCCAACCTTTTTTTAAATTTCATTTCATACTGAGGAGCTAATCCTTAGGTAGGTTGATAAGGAGTTCCAGGGACCTTGTGGAGAAGAAAGGGGTCTGGGGCCCTCAAGGAGAAAAGAACAAACCTTTTTTTCTGCATTGCTTTGTCTTAGTCAATGTAACAATATATCTTGCTCAAGGACGTGTTTCTCCTTAAGATTAGAACCTTCTGACTAATCTTGTTATCTTAAGATGTATATTGTGGGAGTGAGTCTGGTGATATCTTTCTACTGTTAGTTCTAATCTTATTAATTTAAGATGCATGTTGTGGGGATGGGTCTGGTAAAAGGATATAAGGTCTTGATAAGACTAACTAGTGGGGGGCACTCTCCGCCCCCCTTCAGATGTTTATGTCAGAAGCTTTCTCTGACCCTTTTATACTTTACTAAAACTCTGCCATCCAAAAGCTCTTGAATGATCAAGCCTAGTCCCTGGTCCCAAAGCTAAATCTTCTTCAGAGATCACAAATCTGACACCGTTCACTGTAAGCTATCTACAGGACAGAATTGTATTGAATAAGTCTAGTTGAGATCTCAATTGTGCCATGTTTTACCTTATTTGGGGTAAAATGGTCTTGCTGCCAGGTTAACCTACAAACTCTGGAGTAAGGTATTCCTAATTATAGCCATGAATACCAGGTGCTATGAGAAGGGAATTTTCTCTACTATCTCCAATAATCCTAATGAGAAACCAATCAGGTGGCAATGTAGGAATGCTTATCAGCAATCAGTAGATTGCTTACTGAACAGAAAATCAGAGCAGTTCAAGGGGCTTTTTCCATGACTCATAAAAAAAAAAAAAAGGACATTTTTCTGTCTCAGAGGAGACCTTAGACATTTAAGGATCAGAATATTCTTGTTTCCAGTTCCACTGTTATTTAGATAGGCTAAATAAATATTGGTATATTCTTCTTCTGAACCCCTTGAACTTCTAATCTTCGTATGGTCTATCTTTTCTTTGTTAGTAGTCTATATGAATTCAATTATACAATGTATTAGATTTTGCTTTCTTAGCTAGGATTATAT
The DNA here is from genome assembly GCF_029378745.1 of Bos indicus. Taxonomy (NCBI): domain Eukaryota; kingdom Metazoa; phylum Chordata; class Mammalia; order Artiodactyla; family Bovidae; genus Bos; species Bos indicus. Next base: position 12,061,791 of record NC_091767.1, read on the forward strand.
TTAAATCCTGCTTCTGCTCAAAACCTTTGGTGATTTTGATTGGATATGGGAATTCCTGAATTTTCTCAGCCTTATATTTATAGACAAGCAACGAGTTAAATACATGAATGGAAAAATGTGCTATTTTTAAATTACCTGTATTCACTCTTAGAAGTTAAGCTTATTTTCATGCTTCAGATGTGATTTAATGAATTTGATGTTCTGACATGTCTTAAAATAAGTTTTGTTAGTTGTGGAGTCGGAAGAGAGAAGTGAACAGGGGTGAGATCCCTTGTTAAAGAGCCTAGCATATCAAATGGGACTGTAAGTAGTTATGTATTAATTCCAACAGTAGAGTTCAGAGATTTTTGTCCTGGAGTCTCTTAATTACAGGTAATTTTTGCTCTCTGAATCTTCAATATGAGGGCTCACAGAATTGTTCCACTTTCTAAATAAATGACCTACTATAACAAATGCACTAGCCAGCCTAGCCAAAGCATTCCAGTTGTACACCACCATCTGCCTCAGATTCCTCCCCTATATAACCACATCTTGTTTAAATGTATTCACATCCTTGATTTCCTTTCCCTTTCTTATTAAGTGAAAATGTCTTCTACAAAAGTCACTTGAGGAGAAAATGAAACTTTTAAAGGCATAACCCCTCCCACCTACATATTAGAAGAAAAAAAAATGTAGGACAAAAAAATGGAGAGAGAATTCATAAAAGCCATTAGTAGAGTCACTCAGACACTCCTATGAAAACTGACACAAAGCAGAAAAATGTAGAATTTACTAAGGAGTCTAGATTCAGTGAAATCAAGGAAAACATAAATAGCCAATAGTTTCACACAGCAAAGAATCTATTACTAAAGGAATTGATAAATTTTGTTGTTGCTGCTGCTGTTGTTGTTTAGACAAAGAGACTAAGCCCCAAATATCTACTGCCAAAGATTTAGAAGTTATTTCATCCTATGCAGATACAATGGGCCAAGTGATGTGTGCAGGATCATAGTATAAGCAGCTTGGTTGTCATTCAGTCCCCGAGTCACGTCTGAAAATTGTGACCCCATGGACTACAGCTTCCAGGCTTCCCTGTGCTTCACTATCTCCCAGTTTGTTCCAACTCATGTCCATTGAGTCAGTGATCATCCAATCATCTCATCTTCTGTCACCCACTTCTCTTGCCCTCAATCTTTCCTAGCATCAGGGTCTTTTACAGTGAGTCAGCTCTTCATATCAATTGGCCAAAGTATTGGAATTTCAGTTTCAGCATCAGTCCTTCCAATGAATATTCAGGGTTGATTTCCTTTAGGATTGACAGGTTTGATCTCCTTGCTGTCCAAGGGACTCTCAAGAGTCTTCTCTAGCACCACAATTTAAAAGCATAAAATTCTTTGGTGCTTAGCCTTTTTAAAAAAAAAATTATTTTAATTGGAGGCTAAATACTTTACAATACTGTAGTGGTTTTTGCCATACATTGACATGTATCAGCCATGGGTGTACATGTGTTCCCCATCCTGAACCCCCCTCCCACCTTTCTCGCCATCCCATCCCTCAGGGTCATCCCAATGCACTGGCCCTGAGCGCCCTGTCTCATGCATCAAACCTGGACTGGAGATGTATTTCACATATGGTAATATATATGTTTCAATGCTATTTTCTCAAATCATCCCACCCTCTCCTTCTCCCAGAGTCCAAAAGTCTGTTCTTTACATCTATGTCTCTTTAGCTGTCTTACATATAGGGTCATCATTACCATCTTTATAAATTCCATATATATGTGTTTATATACTGTATTGGTGTTTTTATTTCTGACTTACTTACTTCACTCTGTATAATAGGCTCCAGTTTCATCCACCTCATTAGAACTGATTCAAATGCATTCTTTTTAATAGCTGAGTAATATTCCATTGTGTATATGTATCACAGCTTTCTCATCCATTCATCTGCTGATGGACATCTAGGTTGCTTCCATGTCCTAGCTATTGTAAACAGTACTGTGATGAACGTTGGGACACACGTGTCTCTTTCAATTCTGGTTTCCTCTGTGTGTATGCCCAGCAGTGGGATTACTGGGTTGTATGGCAGAGTCCCAGAAGAAGAAGATAGAAATGCCATGAGAAAAAACTTGAGGAGATAATAGTTGAAAAATTCCATAAATTGGGAAGGAAATAGCCACCCAAGTCCAAGAAACCCAGAGAGTCCCAAACAGGATAAACCCAAGACAAAACACCCCAAGACACATATTAATCAAACTAACGAAGATCAAACACAAAGAACAAATATTAAAAGCAGCAAGGGAAAAACAACATATAACACACAAGGGGATTCCCATAAGGATAACAGCTGATAACATCTGATCTTTCAATAGAAACTCTTCAGGCCAGAAGGGAATGGCAGGACATACTTAAAGTGATGAAAGAGAAAAGCCTACAACCCAGATTACTATACCCAGCAAGGATCTCATTCAAATATGAAGGAGAAATCAAAAGCTTTACAGAAAAGCAAAACCTGAGAGAATTCAGCACCACCAAACCAGCTCTTCAACAAATGCTAAAGAAACTTCTCTAGACAAGAAACACAGGAAAGGTTTATAACTCAAACCCAAAACAACAAAGTAAATGCCAACGGGATCATACTTATCAATAATTACCTTAAATGTAAATGGGTTGAATGCCCCAACCAAAAGACAAAGACTGGCTGAATGGATACAAAAACAAGACCCCTATATATGCTGTCTACAAGAGACCCGCCTCAAAACAAGGGACACATACAGACTCAAAGTGAAGGGCTGGAAAAAGATTTTTCACGCAAATGGAAACCAAAAGAAAGCAGGAGTAGCAATACTCAGATAAAATAGATTTTGAAATAAGGCCATCAAAAGAGACAAAGAAGGACACTACATAATTATCAAAGGATCAATCCAAGAAGAAGATATAACAATTATAAATATATATGCACTCAGCATAGGAACACCACAATATGTAAGGCAAATGGTAATAAGTATGAAAGGGGAAATTAACAGTAACACAATAATAGTGGGAGACTTTAATACCCCACTCACACCTGTGGATAGATAAACTAAACAGAAAATAAGCAAGGAAACACAAACCTTTTTGTGCAATGGACCAGTTAGACCTAATTGATATATCTATAGGACATTTCACCCCAAAATAATGAATTTCACCTTTTTCTCAAGTGCACACGAAACATTCTCCAGTATAGATCACATCCTGGGCCATAAATCTAGCCTTGGTAAATTTAAAAAAAATTGAAATCATTTCAAGCATCTTTTCTGATCACAGTGGAGTAAGATTATATGTCAACTACAGGGAAAAGCTATTAAAAATACAAACATATGGAGACTAAACAATACGCTTCTGATTAACCAACAAATCATAGAAGAAATCAAAAAAAGAAAGCAAAATATGCATAGAAACGAATGACAATGAAAACACGACAACCCCAAACCTTTGGGATTCAGTAAAAAGCAGTGCAAAGGGGAAGGTTCATAGCAATACAAGCCTGCCTCAAGAAACAAGATAAAAATAAAATAAATAATCTAACTTTACACCTTAAGTGACTAAAAAAAGAAGAAGAACCCCGGGGTTAGTAGAAGGAAAGAAATCAGTAAAATTAGGGCAGAAATAAACGAAAGAGAATCAAAGGAGACTATAGCAAAAATTAACAAAACTAAAAGCTGGTTCTTTGAGAAGATAAATAATATAGACAAAACATTAGCCAGACTCATCAAAAAAACAAAACAAAAATGGGAGATGAATCAAATCAACAGAATTAGAAATGAAAATGGAGAAATCAAACAGACAACACAGAAATACAAAGGATCATAAGAGACTACTGTCAGCAACTATATGCCAATAAAATGGACAACTTGGAAGAAATGGATAAATTCTTAGAAAAGTATAACCTTCCAAAACCAGGACCAGGAAGAAATACAAAATTTTAATAGACTCATCACAAACATGGAGATTGAAGCTGTAATCAAAAATCTTCCAACAAACAAAAGCCCAGGACCAGACGGCTTCATAGGTGAATTCTACCAAAAATTTATGGAAGAGCTAACACCTAATACTACTCAAATTCTTCCAGAAAATTGCAGAGGAAGGTAAACTGCCAAACTCATTCTATGAGGCCACCATCGCCCTAATACCAAAACCAGAAAATGATGCCACAAAGAAAGAAAACTACAGGCCAATATCACTGATGAACATAGATGCAAAAATCCTCAACAAAATTCTAGCAAACAGAATCCAACAACATATTAAAAAGATCATACATCATGACCAAGTGGGCTTTATCCCAGGGACGCAAGGTTTCTTCAATATTTTCAAATCAATCAATGTGATACACCACATTAACAAATTGAAAGTTAAAAACCATATGATTATCTCAATAGATGCAGAGAAAGACTTTGACAAAATTTAACATCCAACTATGAAGGCTATCTTTTCACCTTCCTTATAGTTTCCTTCATTGTGCAAAAGCTTTTAAGTTTAATTAGGTCCTATTTGTTTATTTTTGTTTTTGTTTCCATTACTCTGGGAGGTGGGTCATAGAGGATCTTGCTGTGATTTATGTCATAGAGTATTTTGCCTATGTTTTCCTCTAAGAGTTTCATAGTTTCTTGCCAGACATTTAGATCTTTAAGCCATTTTGAGTTTATTTTTGTTTATGGTGTTAGAAAGTGTTCTAGTTTCATTTTTTTACAAGTGGTTGACCAGTTTTCCAAGCACCACTTGTTAAAGAGATTGTCTTTTCTCTATTGTATATTCTCGCCTCCTTTGTCAAAGACAAAGTGTCCATAGGTGCATGGGTTTATTTCTGGGCTTTCTATTTTGTTCCATTGATCTATATTTCTATCTTTGTGCCAGTACCACACTGTCTTGATGACTGCAGCCTTCCCCTTCTTTATGGTCCAATTCTCACATCCATATATGACTACTCTAAGATCCATAGCTTTGACTACGGACCTTTGTCAGCAAAGTGATGTCTCTGTTTTTTAATAGGCAATCTAGACTTGTCATTGCTTTCCTTCCAAAGAGCAAGCGCCTGTTAATTTCATGACTGCAGTAAACATCTGCACTGATTTTGGAGCCCAAGGCGGGGGGGGGGGGGGGGGGACTGTTTCCACTTTTCCCCCATCTATTGTCATGAAATGATGGTACTGGATGCCATGATCTTAGTTTTCTGATGAGTTTTAAGCCAGTTGACTCTCCTCTTTCCTCTTCATCAAAAGGCTCTTTTGTTCCTTTTCACTTTCTACCATTAGAGTGGTATCATTCACATATCTGAGGTTGTTGATGTTTCTCCCAGCAGTCTTGATTCTAAACTATGATTCATCCAGCCTGGAATTTCATATGATGTACTCTGCATGCTGCTGCTGCTGCTAAGTCACCTCAGTTGTGTCCGACTCTGTGTGACCCCATAGACGGCAGCCCACCAGGCTGCCCCGTCCCTGGGATTCTCCAGGCAAGAACATTGGAGTGGGTTGCCATTTCCTTCTCCAATGCATGAAAGTGAAAAGTGAAAGTGAAGTCGCTCAGTCGTGTCCCACTCTTAGTGGCCCTATGGACTGCAGCCTACGAGGCTCCTCCATCCATGGGATTCTCCAGGCAAGAGTACTGGAGTGGGGTGCCATTGCCAATTAAATAATAAAAGTGACAGTATACAGCTTTGACATACTCCTTTCCCAATTTTGAATCAATCAGGTGTTCCATGTTTGGTTCTAACTGTTGCTTCTTGACCTGCATACAGATTTCTCAGGAGGCAGGTAAGGTTGTCTGGTTCTCCCATCTCCTGAAGAATTTTCCACAGTTTGTTGTGATCCACACAGTCAAAGGCTTTAGCGTAGTCAGTGAAGCATAAGTGGGTGATTTTATAGAATTCCCTTGCTTTCTCTATGATCTAGAGAATGTTGGCAATTTGATCTCTGGTTTTTCTGCCTTTTATAAACCCAGCTTGCACATCTGGAAGTCTTCAGTTCATGTACTGCTAAAGCCTAACTTAAAGGATTTTGAGCATTACCTTGCTAGCATGTGAAATGAGTGCAATTGTACAGTAGTTTGAACATTCTTTGGCATTTGCTCTTCTTTGAGATTGAAATGAAAACTGACCTCTTCCAGTCCTGTGGCCACTGCTTAGTTTTCCAAATTTGCTACATATTTAATGCAGTACTTTAACAGCATCATTTTTGACTATCACCTTGACTAGCTTTGTTTGTAGTAATGCTTCCTAAGGCCTACTTCCATCACACTCCAGGATGTCTAGCTCTAGGTGAGCAACCTAGTATAAGCAGCTACATGACATGAAAACTGCAATTACAGGCACTGCCTCCATTGAGAACTGCGAAATCTCAGCACTCATTTTCCACACGAGGAGTTTCCATCCCATTGTTTCTTCTACAATTTTCGATAATGGGATATCCTATGTTGTCCACAGTACCTAGTAGTGGTGGTAACATCTGCTAGTTTGAAAAAGATTGAAGTTGGCCTTAGAAGTGGCCTAAAGTCAGTGTGGTTGAAATGCTGTAACTTCCCTGGCAGTACACAGGAAGGAATCCAAATGTTCCAGGAAATGGGAATAATGAATCTATCATCTACTTCCTCTGCCTTTTCCTCAGTTCAGTTCAGTTCAGTCGTGTCCGACTCTTTGTGACCCAATGAATCACAGCACACCAGGCCTCCCTGTCCATCACCAACTCCCTGAGTTCACTCAGACTCATGTCCATCGAGTCAGTGATACCATCCAGCCATCTCATCCTCTGTCGTCCCCTTCTCCTGCCCCCAATCCCTTCCAGCATCAGAGTATTTTCCAATGAGTCAACTCTTCTCATGAGGTGGCCAAAGTACTAATTTTGCCCAAATTTGGAAGGGCCTAAAAGAAACTCCCTTCACTCAGCATAAGGATAAGTGCTGGTGAAGAGCATCATTATCCTTGAAAATCTGCCAAGTAGCATGTAGTCAGTAGGCTTGAGATGATGATGGGTGATGTTGTACTAGAAATGAGATTTTTGAATTTTTGGGCTTAACAGATCCTGGGGTTTAGAGGCCAGTGTCAACATTTCATTATCAATGATATGATAATTTCAGACAAACTAAGGGCAGAAAATTTGACCTACAGAAAGAGGTAAACATCTTTAATTTATCATTAATTCCTTAGGGTAGAAAAGGAGACAGCTTATAGCAAACAGTGCTTGACATATATGAGAAAAAACTAAATACTAGGATAATTTCCAGATGAATTGGTATACAGAACTGGGGATCCTTTAACCTATGTCATACAACCATTATAACATTACCATATGACCCAACAATGCCACCACTGGGCATTCAGTTCAGTTCAGTCACTCAGTCGTGTCCGACTCTATGTGACCCCATGAATCACAGCACTCAAGGCTTCCCTGTCCATCACCTACTCCCGGAGTTCACTCAAACTCATGTCCATCAAGTCAGTGATGCCATCCAGCCATCTCATCCTCTGTCATCCCCTTCTCCTCCTGCCCCCAATCCCTCCCAGCATCACAGTCTTTTCCAATGAGTCAACTCTTCGCATGAGGTGGCCAAAGTACTGGAGTTTCAGCTTCATCTTCATTCCCTCCAAAGAAATCCCAGGGCTGATCTCCTTCAGAATGGAATGGTTGGATCTTCTTGCAGTCCAAGGGACTCTCAAGAGCCTTCTCCAACACCACAGGTCAAAAGCATCAATTCTTCGGTGCTCAGCTTTCTTCACAGTCCAACTTTCACATCCATACATGACCACTGGAAAAACCATAGCCTTGACTAGACGGACCTTTGTTGGCAAAGTAATATCTCTGCTTTTCAGTATACTATCTAGGTTGGTCATAACTTTCCTTCCAAGGAGTAAGCGTCTTTTAATTTCATGGCTGAAATCACCATCTGCAGTGATTTTGGAGCCCCCAAAAATAAAATCTGACACTGTTTCCACTGTTTCCCCATCTATTTGCCATGAAGTGATGGGACCAGATGCCATGATCTTAGTTTTCTGAATGTTGAGCTTTAAGCCAACTTTTTCACTCTCCTCTTTCACTTTCATCAAGAGGCTTTTTAGTTCCTCTCACTTTCTGCCATAAGGGTGGTATCATCTGCATATCTGAGGTTATTGATATTTCTCCTGGCAATCTTTATTCCAGCTTGTGCTTCTTCCAGCCCAGCGTTTCTCATGATGTACTCTGCATATAAGTTAAATAAACAGGGTGACAATATACAGCCTTGATGTACTCCTTTTCCTACTTGGAACCAGTCTGTTTTTCCATGTCCATTTCTAACTTTTGCTTCTTGACCTGCATACAGATTTCTCAAGAGGCCGATCAGGTGGTCTGGTATTCCCATCTCTTTCAGAATTTTCCACAGTTTCTTGTGATCTACACAGTCAAAGGCTTTGGCATAGTCAATAAAGCAGAAATAGATGTGTTTTTTTGAAACTGTCTTGCTTTTTCCATGATCCAGCGGATGTTGGCAATTTGATCTCTGGTTCCTCTCCCTTTTCTAAAACCAGCTTGAACATCAGGAAATTCACGGTTCACATATTGCTGAAGCCTGGCTTGGATAATTTTGAGCATTAGTTTACTAGCGTGTGAGATGAGTGCAATTGGGTGGTAGTTTGAGCACTCTTTGGCACTGCCTTTCTTTGGGATTGGAATGAAAACTGACCTTTTCCAGGCCTGTGGCCACTGCTGACTTTTCCAAATTTGCTGGCATATTGAGTGCAGCACTTTCACAGCATCATCTTCCAGGATTGAAATAGCTCAACTGGAATTCCATCACCTCCACTAGCTTTGTTCTAGTGATGCTTTCTAAGGGCCACTTGACTTCACATTCCAAGATGTCTGGCTCTAGGTCAGTGATCACACCCATCATGATTATCTGGGTCGTGAAGATCTTTTTTGTACAGTTCTTCTGTGTATTCTTGCCACCTCTACTTAATATCTTCTGCTTCTGTTAGGTCCATACCATTTCTGTCGTTTATCGAACCCATCTTTGCATGAAGTGATCCCTTGGTATAACTAATTTTCTTGAAGAGATCTCTAGTCTTTCCCATTCTGTTGTTTTCCTCTATTTCTTTGCATTGATTGCTGAGGAAGGCTTTCTTATCTCTCCTTGCTATTCTTTGGAACTCTGCATTCAGATGCTTATATCTATCCTTTTCTCCTTTGCTTTTCACTTCTCTTCTTTTCACAGCTCTTTGTAAGGCCTCCCCAGACAGCCATTTTGCTTTTTTGCATTTCTTTTCCATGGGGATGGTCTTGATCCCTGTCTCCTGTACAATGTCACTAACCTCATCCCATAGTTCATCAGGCACTCTATCTATCAGATCTAGGCCCTTAAATCTATTTCTCACTTCCACTGTATGATCATAAGGGATTTGATTTAGGTCATACCTGAATGGTCTAGTGGTTTTTCCTATTTTCCTCAATTTAAGTCTGAATTTGGTAATAAGGAGTTCATGATCTGAGCCACAGTCTGCTCCTGGTCTTGTTTTTGTTGACTGTATAGAGCTTCTTCATCTTTGGCTGCAAAGAACATAATCAATCTGATTTCGCTGTTGACCATCTGGTGATGTCCATGTATAGAGTATTCTCTTGTGTTGTTGGAAGAGGGTGTTTGCTATGACCAGTGCATTTTCTTGGCAAAACTCTATTAGTCTTTGCCCTGCTTCATTCCGTATTCCAAGGCCAAATTTGCCTGTTACTTCAGATGTTTCTTGACTTCCTACTTTTGCATTCCCGTCCCCTATAATGAAAAGGACATATTTTTTGGGTATTAGTTCTAAAAGGTCTTGTAGGTCTTCATAGAACCATTCAACTTCAGCTTCTTCAGCGTTACTGGTTGGGGCATAGACTTGGATTATTGTGATATTGAATGGTTTGCCTTGGAAATGAACAGAGATCATTCTGTCGTTTTTGAGATTGCATCCAAGTACTGCATTTCAGATTCTTTTGTTGACCATGATAGCTACTCCATTTCTTCTGAGGGATTCCTGCCCGCAGTAGTAGATATAATGGTCATCTGAGTTAAATTCACCCATTCCAGTCCATTTCAGTTCTCTGATTCCTAGAATGTCAACATTCACTCTTGCCATCTCTTGTTTGACCACTTCCAATTTGCCTTGATTCATGGACCTGACATTCCATGTTCCTATGCAATATTGCTCTCTACAGCATTGGACCTTGCTTCTATCACCAGTCACATCCACAGCTGGGTATTGTTTTTGCTTTGGCTCCATTCCTTCATTCTTTCTGGAGTTATTTCTCCACTGATTTCCAATAGCATATTGGGCACCTATTGACCTAGGGAGTTTCTTTTGCAGTATCCTATCATTTTGCCTTTTCATACTGTTCATGGGGTTCTCAAGGCAAGAATACTGAAGTGGTTTGCCATTCCCTTCTCCAATGGACCACATTCTGTCAGATCTCTCCACCATGACCCGCCCGTCTTGGTTGTCCCACAGACATGGCTTAGTTTCATTGAGTTGGACAAGGCTGTAGTCCTAGTGTGATTAGATTGACTAGTTTTCTGTGAGTATGGTTTCAGTGTGTCTGCCCTCTGATGCCCTCTTGCAACACCTACCATCTTACTTGGGTTTCTCTTACCTTGGGCGTGGGGTGTCTCTTCACAGCTGCTCCAGCAAAGCGCAGCAATTGCTCCTTACCTTGGATGAGGGATATCTCCTCACTGCCGCCCTTCCTGACCTTCAACGTGTGATAGCTACTCTCAGCCCCCCTGCGCCCGTGCAGCCACGGCTCCTTGGAGGTAGGGTTGGTCCTCCCGGCCACCGCCCCTGGCCTCGGGCGTGGGGGTGTGGGGTAGCTCCTCTTGGCCACCACCTCTGACCTTGGACTCAGGTAGCTCTTCTCGGCCGATCCTGCGCCGTCGCAGCCTGGCACTCTCGGCCGCTTCCCCTGACCTGGACGTGGGATAACTCCTCTTGGCTGCTGCCCTTCGGGCATGGGGTCCTCCCAGCTTCTGCCCCTGACCTCAGACGTGGTGTAGCTCCTCTCGCCCGCGCTTAGTGCACCGGTCGCAGCCGCCTGTGCTTAGTGCGCCGTCACAGCCGCCTGCGAACTAACCCTAGGGAGTATCAGATAGTGAGAACTCACAAAAAGGACACCTCTTGAATACAAGACCCACCATCACACAACCACGAGTAGCACCCTGTGCAGGATGCCTCATCTAAACAACAAACAAAACGAAAATACAAACCCAATCACCTGCAGACAGGATTACCACCTCACTCAGCCTTGCCCATCAGAGGAAAAACAAACAAACAAAATCTCAGCACAAAACTCACAAATCTTGCACAAACCACTGGATCAACCTTAGAAGGGCAGAAACCAAAAGGAAAAAGAATTCAACCTTGAAGCCTGGGAAAAGGAGACCTCAAACACAATAGTTTAAAAAAATGATGAAAAGGCAGAGAAATACTACACAATGAAGGAACAGACTAGAAAAAAAAAAAAAAAAGTCCAAATAAATGAAGAGGAAATAGGCAAACTACCTGAAAAATAATTCAGAATAATGATAGTAAAAATGATCAAAAACCTTGAAAACAAAAATGGAGAAAATGCAAGAATCAATTAACAAAGACCTAGAAGAATTAAAGAATAAACATAGAGACAAACAACACAATTACTGAAATTAAAAATACTCTAGAAGTAATCATAGCAGAATATCTGAAGCAGATGAATCAGTGAGCTGGAAGATAAAATGGTGGAAATAACTTCTGAAGAGGAGAATGAAGTAAAAAGAATGAAAAGAACTGAGGATAGTCTCAGAGACCTCTGTGACTATATCAAATGCACCAACAGTTGAATTCTAGGGGTCCCTTAAGAAGAGAAAAAGAAAAGGTATGAGAAAATGAAGGTAGGAGAAAATCTCCTCTCTACAATGAAGAGATTGTAGTTGAAAATTACCCAACATGGAAAAGGAAACAGTCAATCAAGTCCAAGAGGCACAAAGAATCCCATACAGGATAAACCCAAGGAGAGATAAGCCAAGGCATATACTAATCAAACTAACAAAGTCTAAATGCAAAGAAAGAATATTAAAAGCAGCAAGGGAAAAGCAACACATAACATACAAGGGAAATCCCATATGCTTAACAGCTGACCTTTCAGGAGAAACTCGGCAGGCCAGAAAGGAATGGCAGGATATAAATAAAGTACTGAAAGGGAAAAAATCTACAAGCAAGACTACAGTATCTGAAAGGATCTCATTCAATATTTATGGAGAAATCAAAAGCTTTTCAGACAAGCAAAAGTTAAGAGAATTCAGCAACACCAAACCAGATTTACAAGTGTAAAATGGACTTATATAATCAAGAAATACAAGAGGAGAAAAAAGATCTATAAAATCAATCCCAAACAATTAAGAAAATGGCAATAGGAACATATATATCAATAATTACTTTAAATGTAAATGGATTAAATGCTCCAACCAAAAGACACAGACTGGCTGAATGCATACAAAAACAAGACCCAAATATGCTGTCTACAAGAAACCCACTTCAGACCTCAAGACACATATAGACTGAAAGTGATAGGGTGAAAAAATATATTCCATGCATGTGGGAAGCAAAAGAAAGCTGGAGTAGCAATCCTCATATCAGACAAAACAGACCTTAAAATGAAGATTACAAGAGATAAGGAAGGATACTACATAATGATGAAGGGATCAATCCAAGAGGAAGACATAACAGTTGTAAATATCTATGCACCCAACATAGAAGCACCACAATACATAAGACAAATACTAACAGACATAAAAGGAGAAATTGACAGTAACACAATAATAGTAGGAGACTTTAACTCCCCACTCACACTAATGGACAGATCATCAATGCAGAAAATTAAGAAGGAAACACGTCTTAAATGATACATTAGATGAGATGGATCTCATTGATATCTTCAGGACATTCCATCCAAATGCAGAAGAATACAACTTCTCAAGGGCACATGGAACATTCTCCAGGATAGGCCATATCTTGGGTCACAAATCAAACCTCAGCAACTTTGAGAAAATTGAAATCATATCAAGCATCTTCTCCAACCACAATGCTATGAGACTAGATATCAATTACAAGAAAAAAAAAAAACTATAAGAAACACAGACACATGGAGATTAAAGAACATGTTTCTAAATAACCAACAGGTTACTGAAGAAATCAAAAGGGAATTCAAAAAATTTCTAGAAACAAATGGCAATGAGAACATGACAACTCAAAACCTATGGGATGCAGCAAAAGCAGTCCTAAGAGGGAAGTTTATAGCAATACAATCCTACCTCAAGAAACAGGAAAAAACATCAAATAGACAACCTAACTTTACACCTAAAACAACTGGAAAAGAAAGAATAAAAAACCCCAAAATTAGTAGAAGGAAAGAAATCATAAAGATCCGAGCAGAAAAATTGAAAAGGAAGTGAAAGAAACAATAGTAAAGATTAATAGAACTTAAATCTGGTTCTTTGAGAAGATAAACAAAATTGACAAACATTTAGCCAGACTCATCAAGAAAAAAAGAGAGGAGAATCAAATCAAAAAAATTAGAAATGCAAAAGGAGAGGTTATAACAGACAATGCAGAAATACAAAGGATTATAAAAGACTATTATGAACAACTATATGGCAATAAAATAGATAACCTGAAAGAAATGGACGGGTTCTTAGACAAGGTTGGTCTTCCAAGACTGAACCAGGAAGAAACAGAAGTTATGAACAACCCAATTGCAAGCACTGAAATTGAAGCTGTAATCAAAAATCCCCCAAACAACAGAAGCCCAGGACCAGATGGCTTCACAGGAGAATTCTGTCCAACACTCAGAGAAGAGCTAATGGCTATCCTAAAACCCTTTAAAAATATTGCAGAGGAAGAAACACTTCAAAACTCATTCTACAAGGCCACCATCACCCTGATCCCAAAACAAGACAAAGACAACACAAAAAAAGACTACCCGCCAATGTCACTGATGAACATAGATGCAAAAAGCTTTAACAGAATTTTAGCAAACATAATTCAGCAACACATCAAAAAGCTCATACACCATGATCAAGTTAGACTTATTCCAGAGATGCAAGGATTCTTCAGTATATACAAATCAATCAATGTGATACACCATATTAACAAATTGAATGGTAAAAACCATATAATAATTTCAATAGACGCAGAAAAAGCCTTTGAAAAAATTCAGCACCCATTTATGATTAAAACTCTTCAAAAAATGGACCTAGAAGGAACCTACCTCAACATAGTAAAGACCATATATGTAGCACTTTGCATGTGAGATGGAGATCCATTTTAAGATAAGAAAAGAGATGGGGAAGGTTGTTTGGATCTGGAACTTGAAGACAAATTTAACAATTCTAAACTATTCATATGAAGTCTTGGTGAGCCAGTTCTTTACTTTTAAGTTGTAGTACACATTATATTTGTCAAGGATTTTTCTAGAGACACTTGCTTTTTCAGGGTTGATTCTGGCTGCTTCATTGGCTTTACCAAGTGACAAATTTATTTATTTATATTGCTCTAAAGCCTTTATTCAAAATTCAGGGATTTACATCCTTAATTTATGATAAATTGGTGATAATTTCACAGACATATATAGAGATAATGAAGTTTTAATGAAAGGAAATGAAGAGAAGATAATGAAGTAATTACTCGTTAATTGCAGGTTTATGACTCATAAGTCACTATCTACCATCCTCTTTCTGAGGTGAATATGTTTGTGTATGTGTGTGTGTGTGTGTGTGTATATATTTACTATAGAAGGGGTATAAGAGAGTACGCAGGAAACACATAAGGTATAGTAAGAAAGCAGCAATGAGAGGAGGACAACAACAACAAGAAAGAGAAATACAGAAAGTGAAGAAAATAAATAACTAACACAGAGATCTTAAATTAAAACTGTAGGCAAGCAAGCTTTGTCACATCCATGGATTAAAACGAGGTCCTAGTAGAGCTCACAGATCCTAGCGTGTATGTGTCTATTAGATATAAATAATCATTGTTTAGGAAAAGCACACTAATATCTAATCCTAGACAAAGACGAAGAACAAAGTACTAGAAAATCAGAATGTGTGTGTGTGTGTTAGTTGCCTAATTGTGTCCAATTCTTTGTGACCCCATAGCCTGCCAGGCTCCCCTGTCCATGGGATTTCCCAGGCAAGACTACTGGAGTGGGTTGCCATTTATCAGAATACTTTGGTATAAATCATGGAATTTGCCACATACTAGCTGTGTGACCTGAGGAAAGGTAATTTACTGCTCTGTGCCTAATAATTTCATCCACTACACAGAGATGAAAATAATGTTCTTCTCAGAGCACTGTTTTGAGGATTAAATGAAACAATGCATGCAAAGTCGTTTGCAAGTCTCTGAGACTTAAAAGACTCAATATGGATAAGGGTCAACTCTTTTATTCTAGAGAAAGTGTAGAATCCAAGAATCTCTGCTTATAAAAACGTTGTGCCAAGTCAAGGCCATATCAGTGTTCACACTGTTGTCAGAGAACACCCCATTTACACTTGGTTTGGGGATGCTGTGAGTACAAAGAGTGAGAGCCTTTCAGCCAATGTCTTTTTTTTTTTTTTTAACTTTAAACTCTTTGTTTTGTATTGGGATGTAGCCAATTAACAATGTTGTGGTAGTTTAGGTGAAGAGCCAAGGGACTTGGCCCTACATATACATGTATACAATCTTCCTCAAGCCCCTCTCCCATCAAGGCTGCCACATAACATTGAGCAGAGTTCCCTGTGCCATACAATGCGTCCTTGTTGATTGTCCATTTTAAATATAGCAGTCTATACATAACCTTCCCAAAGTCCCTAACTATCCTTTCCCCCTGGCAACCATAAGTTCATTTTATGTCTGTGAGTCTTTTTCTGTTTTGTTAGTAAGTTCATTTATATAATTTCTTTTAAAATACCACATGTAAGGGATGTCGTATGAATTTTCTCCTTCTCTGTCTGACTTACTTCACTCAGTGTAACACTCTCTAGATCTATCCATGTTTCAGCCAATGTCTTTCCAGAAGATGACAATTATCCACATGTTTTCACAGTTAATCCTTGTAACATGCAACACAGGAATCAAAAATAAAGTAACCAATTAATGACCTAGGTCCCCAAACATGATGTATAAGCTTCTTTCATTGGTGACTTAGCAATGATGATTACATTGTAATATATTGTAATGGAGATAAAATAATATACAATGTAATAGAGAAATAGGTGTTAAATATGATGTTGGTTTGAATCTGTCCTCTTCTTCCTTCTCATTATTCTTTTCTTGTCATAAACCTCTTGCTTTAAAAGGTTAAAAAGATCAGTACATCACTAATCAGCTAGGAAATATATCACAGGTACTTCTTCAGAAATGGAAACTGCAAGAACTCAGGCCTTTCTGAGATTCTGCGATTCAGTGACTTCACTTGGCCTGTTCAGGATTAAGGGGAAGAAAGAGAAGACAATATGGTCTAAAAAAATAAAAATGGTGTCAGGAAACCTGGGATCTTGTTCCACCTCTTCCAGCCACTTGCTTTGTAATATTGGTCTACTTTCCAGGCCCCTTTCTCAGTTTTCTGTTGTTGTTGTTGTTTGGTTGGTTGGTTTGGTTTTATAAAAAAGAAATGAGGTCAGTTCACTCTTCTTAGGAAGCATAACATAGATTTGAATTCTTGCATGTATGTTACATATTGGGAAAGAGAAGGGAAGATAAATAGAGGTTGTATGTTATGAAGTAGTACTCAAGTTTGGTTCTCTGTGTGTGTATAATATAATTATATACATATATAATTACTTATATATTTTTATATGAATATCTATATAATCTTATTCAGACTTCACACTGCAGAGGTTTGAATACTCTGGTTGGGCTGAAGTTAACCTTAATAGACTGCAAGATGAATAATGATAACATATTATAT
Organism: Bos indicus; assembly: GCF_029378745.1. Taxonomy (NCBI): domain Eukaryota; kingdom Metazoa; phylum Chordata; class Mammalia; order Artiodactyla; family Bovidae; genus Bos; species Bos indicus. The sequence goes on from NC_091767.1 coordinate 12,078,727, forward strand.
GGTTCTTCAGAATAACGAAGATGAAAGTTTCCAAGAGCCCTCACCTACTTTTGAGGCATCTTCTATTTGAACTAATGGATGTGCTTCTATAAATATTGAGCTTTGTAGAGTTAGCAAGTCAGTCTAATGTGAAAAAAAAAAAGAGAATAAATTTAATCAATCTGAAATATATGGAGACATTTGCATCTTATAAATGTTAACCAAATCAAGTAGCCCTCTTCCATAACCACCCATGTTTCACTGAATTTAATAATAATATCTAAAATACATAGTCTGGGACCCACAGCAAGCCACCCTGAAACCTGGCCCAATCCACCAGTGGGCTGCCACCAGCCCTAGGATCCCATCAGCCATGCAGCCAGCCATACTCGTACCTGGTTCCACCCTTCAGTGGGCCGGCAGTCATTGAATGAGGCAAGGCATGGCCTGCCATGGCCAACTAGGCCAGAAGCTAGACTCACCTACCAGTGTGCCTACAGTAGTTAGCCCCTCCACATTAGAAGGGTTCATGCAGCCTACATAGGGGACAGCCCTAGAGCATATACCTCTGGAGACCAAGGGGAATTCACTGCTGGACCCCAAAGGATGTCTCCTACATAATATAACTTCTCCAAGATTAAGAAACATAACCAACCTACCTAATTCATAGAAATAAACACAGAGAATTAGAAAAACTGAGAAGGCAAAGGAATATGTTACAAACAAAGGAGCAATACAAAAATCTCAGAAAGAGAACTGAACAAAGAAGAGATAAGCGATCTACCAAATAAATAGTTCAAGGTAAATATTATAAAGATATTCTATAAACTTGGGAGATGAATGGATGAACAAAGTGAGAATTTTAACAAAGAATTAGGAATACAAAGAAGAATGAAATAAGGCTGAGGAATAATAACTGAAATTAAAAAAAAAAAAATACACAGGAAGGAAATCAACAGTAGATTAGAGGATACAGAAGAATGGATCAGCTACCTGGAAGACTTGGATGTGGAAATCAACCAAGCTGAATAGAAGAAAAAAAAAAAAAATAGAGAAAGGAGGATAGTTTGAGATCTCTGGGATAACATCAAGGATGCTAACATTCACATTAACAGGGTCCCAAAAGGGAAAAAAAGAAAAAAAAAAGAAAAACACCTTATTTGAATAACAGCTGAAAACTCCCCTAACCTGGGAAAGGAAACAAATATCCAGTACCATAGAGAGTCCCAAACAAGATCAGCTCAAGGAGGTTAACACCAAGACACCTTATAATTATAATGGTAAGAGTTCAAGATAAAAAGCCTTAACAGTGGCAGAGAAAGGTAGATAATTGTGTTCAAGAAACCACCCATAAAACCATCAGCTAACTTCTCTGCAAAAACTTTGAGGCCAGAAAGGAATGACATGATATATTCAAAATGATGAAATAAGTATCTTCAAACAATTATATTCTACCTGGTAAGGCTATTTTTCAGATTTGAAGGGGAGTTAAAAAGTTGTACAGATAAGCAAAAGCTACTGATGCATAGAACAGTCTTTTGGACTCTGTGGGATAGGGTGAGGGTGGGATGATTTGGGAGAATGACATTGAAACATGTATAATATCATATATGAAATGAGTCGCTAGTCCAGGTTCGATGCACAATACTGGATGCTTGGGGCTGGTGCACTGGGACGACCCAGAGGGATGGTATGGGGAGGGAGGAGGGAGGAGGGTTCAGGATGGGGAACACGTGTATACCTGTGGCAGATTCATTTTGATATATGGCAAAACCAATACAATATTGTAAAGTTAAATAATAAAATAAAATTAAAAAAAAAGAGTACAGCACCAATAAAATGTTTTACAAAGAATGTTAAAGAAATTTCTCTAAATGCAAAAGAAAAGACTACAAGTAGAAATAAGAAAATTATATAAGGGAATATCTCCTTGGTAAAGGCAAACGCACAGTAAAGATAGAAGACCAATCACTAATAAAGCTAATAGGAAGGTTAGAAGACAAAAATAGTAAAATTGTCTATATCCACAATAAGTATTTAAGGGATACACAAAACAAAAAGATGTAAACTATGTCAAAAACTTTAAATGTGGGCAGAGAGGAGAAAAAAAATTAAGAAGATGGAAATTATATCAAGCATCTTTTATGACCACAACACTGTGAGACTGGAAATTAACTACAAGCAAAAAAGTTCAAAAAACACAAATATGTGAAAGCTAAATGATATGCTAGTAAATGATCAAAAGATCACTGGAGAAATCAAGGAAAAATTTAAAAATATCTGGAGATAGAACAAAGCACAATATTCTAAAATTTGTGGGACATGGCAAAAGTAGTCTTAAAAGGGAAGTTTACAGAAATTCAATTGTACCACAGGAAATAAGAAAAATCTCAAACAATCTAACTTTACACCTAGAGGAACTTGAAAAATAACAACCAAAACCCACTATTAGTAGAAGAAAAGAAATCATAAAGATCAAAGTAGAAATAAATGAAAGAATAAAAAATTGATGCAAAAATCCTTAACAAAATTCTAGCAATCAGAATCCAACAACACATTAAAAAGATCATACACCATGATCAAGTGGGCTTTATCCCAGGGATGCAAGGATTCTTCAATATCCGCAAATCAAGCAATGTAATACACCACATTAACAAATTGAAAAATAAAAACCATATGATTATCTCAATAGATGCAGAGAAAGCCTTTGACAAAATTCAACATCCATTTATGATAAAAACTCTCCAGAAAGCAGGAATAGAAGCAACATACCTCAACATAATAAAAGCTATATATGACAAACCCACAGCAAACATTATCCTCAATGGTGAAAAATTGAAAGCATTTCCTCTAAAGTCAGGAACAAGACAAGGGTGCCCACTTTCACCATTACTATTCAACATAGTTTTGGAAGTTTTGGCCACAACAATCAGAGCAGAAAAAGAAATAAAAGGAATCCAGATTGGAAAAGAAGAAGTAAAACTCTAACTATTTGCAGATGACATGATCCTCTACATAGAAAACCCTAAAGATTCTACCAGAAAATTACTAGAACTAATCAATGACTATAGTAAAGTTGCAGGATATAAAATCAACACACAGAAATCCCTTGCATTCTTATACACTAATAATGAGAAAACAGAAAGAGAAATTAAGGAAACAATTCCATTCACCATTGCAATGGAAAGAATAAAATACTTAGGAATATATCTACCTAAAGAAACTAAAGACCTATATATAGAAAACTATAAAACACTGGTGAAAGCAATCAAAGAGGACACTAATAGATGGAGAAATATACTTTGTTCATGGATTGGAAGAATCAATATAGTGAAAATGAGTATACTACCCAAAGCAATTTATAGATTCAACGCAATCCCTATCAAGCTACCAACAGTGTTCTTCACAGAGCTAGAACAAATAATTTCACAATTTGTATGGAAATACAAAAAACCTCGAATAGGCAAAGCGATCTTGAGAAAGAAGAATGGAACTGGAGGAATCAACCTACCTGACTTCAGGCTCTAGTATAAAGCCACAGTTATCAAGAGAGTATGGTACTGGCACAAAGACAGAAATATAGATCAATGGAATAAAATAGAAAGCCCAGAGATAAATCCACGCACATATGGACACCTTATCTTTGACAAAGGAGGCAAGAATATACAATGGATTAAAGACAATCTCTTTAACAAGTGGTACTGGGAAATCTGGTCAACCACTTGTAAAAGAATGAAACTAGACCACTTTCTAACACCATACACCAAAATAAACTCAAAATGGATTAAAGATCTAAATGTAAGACCAGAAACTATAAAACTCCTAGAGGAGAACATAGGCAAAACACTCTCTGACATACACCACAGCAGGATCCTCTATGACCCACCTCCCAGAATATTGGAAATAAAAGCAAAAATAAACAAATGGGGCCTAATTAACCTTAAAAGCTTCTGCACATCAAAGGAAACAATTAGCAAGGTGAAAAGGCAGCCTTCAGAATGGGAGAAAATAATAGCAAATGAAGCAACTGACAAACAACTAATCTCAAAAATATACAAGCAACTCCTACAGCTCAACTCCAGAAAAATAAACGACCCAATCAAAAAATGGGCCAAAGAACTAAATAGACATTTCTCCAAAGAAGACATACAGATGGCTAACAAACACATGAAAAGATGCTCAACATCACTCATTATCAGAGAAATGCAAATCAAAACCACTATGAGGTACCATTTCACAGCAGTCAGAATGGCTGTGATCCAAAAGTCTACAAATAATAAATGCTGGAGAGGGTGTGGAGAAAAGGGAACCCTCTTACACTGTTGGTGGGAATGCAAACTAGTACAGCCACTATGGAGAACAGTGTGGAGATTCCTTAAAAAACTGGAAATAGAACTGCCTTATGATCCAGCAATCCCACTGCTGGGCATACACACTGAGGAAACCAGAAGGGAAAGAGACACATGTACCCCAATGTTCATCACAGCACTGTTTATAATAGCCAGGACATGGAAGCAACCTAGATGTCCATCAGCAGATGAATGGATAAGAAAGCAGTGGTACATATACACAATGGAGTATTACTCAGCCATTAAAAAGAATACATTTGAATCAGTTCTAATGAGGTGGATGAAACTGGAGCCTATTATACAGAGTGAAGTAAGCCAGAAGGAAAAACATAAATACAGTATACTAACACACATATATGGAATTTAGAAAGATGGAGCAATAACCCAGTTTACGAGACAGCAAAAGAGACACTGATGTATAGAACAGTCTTATGGACTCTGTGGGAGACGGAGAGGGTGGGAAGATTTGGGAGAATGGCATTGAAACATGTAAAATATCATGTAAGAAACGAGTTGCCAGTCCAGGTTCGATGCACGATACTGGATGCTTGGGGCTAGTGCACTGGGACGACCCAGAGGTATGGTATGGGGAGGGAGGAGGGAGGAGGGTTCACGTTGGGGAACACATGTATACCTGTGGCGGATTCATTTTGATATTTGGCAAAACTAATACAATTATGTAAAGTTTAAAAATAAAATAAAATTAAAAAAATAAAATAAAATAATATTTTGTAAAGTCAAAAAAATAAAAAAATTGATCCCTTAATAAGATCAAAAAAACTAAAAGCTGGTTCTTTGAAAAGATAAACTGATACACCTTTAGCCAATCTCATCAAGAAAAAAAGAGAAGGTCCAAATCAAAAATATCAGGAAGGAAAGAGAAGTTACAACTGACACCACAGAAAAGCAAAAGATCATCAGAGGTTACTTTGAACAATAGACATCAACCACTTTAATGGACAACCTAGAGATAAATTCCTAGAACTGTGTGTTCTCACAAGAATGAATTAGAAATAAATAAAAATATGAACAGACCAATTACCAGTGATGAAATTGAATAAGTAATAGTAAAACTCCCAACAAGCAAAAGTCTAAGGCCAGATGGCTTTGCAGGTAAATTCTACCAAATATTTAAGGAAGAGTTAGCCCAAATATTTCTCAAAATATTCTAAAAACTTGAAGAAGAATAAACATTTTCAGTCATCTTACTGGGCTGGCATCACCTTGACACCAAAGCTAGACAAAGTCACCATCTGAAAGAAAATTACAGGCCAATTTCACTTATGAACACAGATGCAAAGCTCTTCAAAAATACATTACCAAACTAAATTCAACAATATATTAAAAGGATCATACCACATGATCAAGTGTGATTTACCCCAAAGATAAATATGATTTGATGATTTATTTTTGAGATGAAGGATTTGATATCTTCAAATTAATCAACATGATCTACCACATTCAAAAATAAAGAATAAAAATCATCTGATCATCTCAATAAATGCAGAATAAACTGTGACAAAATTCATTATCCACTTATGATTACAAAAAAAGCTCTCAACAAAATGAGCATAAAGAGAATATATATCCACATAATATAGATCATATGTGACAAACTCACAGTCAACAGTGTTCTCAATAGTGAAAATCTAGAAGCATTTCTTCTAAGATCAGGAACAAGACATAGATGCCTACTCTTGCCACTTCCATTCAACATAGTATTGAAAAAAACTGGAATCAGACAAGAAAAATGAAAAGAATTCAAATTGGAAAGGGAGATAGATCTCACTGTTTGCATATGACAGAATATTATACATAGAAAATCCTAAAGCTAGCATCAAAAACTGTGAAAATAATAAATTCAGTAAAGTTGGGGGATATACAATTAATACAGAAATCTGTTGCACTTTTATCAATTGACAACAAACTATCAGAAAGACAAATAAGGAAGACAATCCAATATACAATTGTTTTAAAAAGAATAAAATACTTAGGAATAAACCCAACCAAAAAGGTTAAAGACCTGTACTCAGAAATCTATAAGACAATAATGAAAGAAACTAAAGATGACACAAACAAATGGAAAGATACATTGTGCTTATGGATTAAAAGGCTTAATATTGTTAAACTGACTACACTATCCTAGGCAATATATAGATTCAACACAAGGGTGTAGAGAAAAGGGAACGCTTGTGTACTGTTGGTGGGAATGTAAATTGTTGAAGCCACTCTGGAAAATAGTTTGGAGGTTCCTCAAAAACTTAAAAATGGAGCTATCATAAGATTCAGAAATTCCATTTCTGAAGAAAATAAAAACATTAATTAGAAAAAGAGACATGCAACCCTATGTTCATTGCACCATTATTTACAATAGCCAAGATAAGCAATCTAAATGGGAACAGATAGATGTATGGATAAAGATGTAATACATACATACACACAAGCACACACATCATGGAATATTACTTAGCCATAAAAAGAATACAATCTTGCCATTTGCAATCATGTAGATTGACTAGAGGCTATTTACTATGCTAACTGAGTGAAGTCAGACAAAGCAAGACAAATACCCTACAGTTTCAATTGTATATGGAATTTACAAAGTAAAACAAATGAACAGACATGAAAATACAAAAATTGATGTGTAGATGCAGAGTGCAAACTGGTGTTTGCTAGAGGGGAGGGTTGTGTGGGGATGACTGAATTAGCTGAGGGAGATTAAAAGGTACATACTTGCAGTTATAAAACAGGTAAGTCACAGGGATGGAATGTACAACAGAGGAATATTTTCAATAATATTATTAATAAATTTGGTGACAGATGATAGCTAGACTTTACATGGTGATCGTTTTGTAATGTATAAAAATACTGAATCACTCTGTTGTACACCTAAAACTAATATTTTAACTATATTATAGTTTAATAAAATAAACAACTAAAAGCAGTGTTAAAGAGTAAAACTATTTATATAGTAGAATAAAATTATGATAAATTGCCTCTCTTTTTAAATCAGATGTGCTTTAACAAATTATGACTATAAAATCTGTATTTGTAATGTATTGCCTTTTTCCTGTGAAACTTTTATTGCATAAACATCTTCTTTCATAAAGAAAAAACCCATTTTGGGACACCACCTCACGCCTGCCAGAATGGTTACCATCAAAATGACAAAAATTAACAAATATTGCTGAGGATGTGGAGGAAAAGAAATCCTTGTGGACTCCTGGTGTGGTTGTAAATTGGTACAACCATCATAAAAAACAGTATGGAGGTTCCTCAAAAAATTAAAAATAAAACTACCATAATATTCAGCATTTCTACTTCTGAATGTAAACCTGAAGAAAATGAAGCACTAATTCAAAAAGATATATGCAATCCTATGTTCACTGCTGCAATGTTATCAACAGCTAAGATATGGAAGCAACCTAAGTGTCCACTGATAGATGAATGGATAAAGAAGATGTGGTATACATAAACAGTGAATATTATTCAGCCATAAAGAACACAAATGAAATATTGTCATCTGAGACAATATGGGTGGATCTAGAGGGTGCTATGCTTAGTGAAATAAGCCAGACACAGAAAAAGACTGCATGAAATCATTTATATGTGAAAACTAAGAAACAAAACAAACTCAAATGAAATCAGACTCATCGATGTAGAGAACGAATAGGTGGTTGTCAGAAAAAATGGGTGGGAGAATGGGCAAAATAGGTAAAAGGGACCAAGAAATAGAAACCTCGACTTATATATTAAATAAGTCATGGGGATTAATACATAGCATGAAGAATATGGTCAGTAATATTGTAATAACTTTGTATGGTGGCGAATGGTTGCTACACTATGCTGGTGATCATTTCATAATTTATGCAAGTATCAAATCATCATGTAGTACTCCAAAAACTAACATAATATTGTACTTCAACTATATTTTAATAAAAATATTGCTTGTTTACTATGGTGACAGGTACTGTTCCAAGCGCTTATTTATTCGGGTTTCTGAGGTGGCTCAGAGTCAAGAATCTGTCTGCAATGCAGGAGATGCAGATTCGATCCCTGGGTTGGGAAGATTCCCCTGGAGAAGGAAATGGCAACCCACTCCAGTATTCTTGTCCGGAGAATCCAATGGACAGAGGAGCCTGGCAGGCTACAGTCCAGGGGGTCGCAAAGAGTCAGATATGACTGAGCAACTAACAATTTTCTTTTAAAGATACTATCATTTTCTGTGGTATCTTTTTAAGAAAACTGAGTTTAAGTTACCCAAGTCACAGAGTTAGTACAAGCTATCTGATTTTACAACTTGACTAACTTTTCAATAGTATGATACTTTACTGCTAGGGCTCTTAAAAATTATGCTTAAATAGATAAGAGATTTACATATTTCTTGATCAAGATGATCAAAGATTGGATGACCTTTGAACAGTGTGGGTTAGGGACCCTCACCCTCTGCGCATTCGATTATGCTTTATAATTTATGGGGCCCTGTGTATATGTGAGTCTTCCTTATTCGTGGTTTCACATTCACCAATTTAATTAACCTCCAATTGTGTAGCAATGTAACATTTACTACTGAAATATCCTTCAGGGGTCAACTGTATAAGAAAAAAAATTGCTCTCACTCTCCCGTCTTCCAAACACCAGTCACCTTGCTGTTACTTTTTTACTTTATAATGTATACTTTCCAGGTATAGCAATGTTTTAACTCGATTGTTATTGGATTAGAGTTACTTTACAATGTTGTGTTAGGTCCTGCTGTACAGCAAAGTGACTCAGCTGTACATGTACATATATACACTCCTTTGAATTTTCTTCCCATTTAGGTCACCGCAGAGCATCAAGTAGAGTTTCCTGAACTACACAGTATGTTCTCGTTAGTTATCTGTTTTATACATAGCAGTGTATATGTGTCAACCCTTTTTTTTCAATACCAAAAGCAGAGACATAAAATATATAGTGCTCTGAATTTCTTTATACTGTGTTTTGAGACGTGTGGATCTCCCTGTGTTTGTGTGTATTCTTAATAATCAGTCATGGAGATTGCATCACAGTCATGCATAAAAATACCTGTTTCTGTCCTCAGAGCTGGAGGAGCATAATTTAACAAATCCCTTTTTCTAGACACTTCGGTTGCATTGAATTTATTGCTTTTATTCCTTATGAACAATAACCTTGGACACGTGTCATCTGGCATTTGATTTTCAGTGTAGCTGTGTGTATTGGTAACAGCTTTATTGAGAAATAACTGACATACAATAAACAGCCCATGGTAAAGCCATCATCTGATGCCTTGTAACGTACGTGTATGACCGTGAAACCATCACCATGAGGTTTCCTTAGGCCTCTCTGTAATCCCTTTCTCTCTCCTTTCTCTCCCTTCTCCCACTCCCAAGCAGCCACTGACCTGCTTTCTGTCACTATGGATTGTTTTCATTTTCCATAATTGTATATAAATGTAACCATAAAGTTAGTCCTTTATTTCCCACTTTCTTTTAGTCAGCATTATTATTTTGAGATTCATTTGTGTAGTATTTATTAATAGTTTGTTGCTATTTTTCCATTTTATTGATTCTTTGTTGTTTTATATTTTCTGTTTAATTCATTTATGTCTTAAATTTTTAGCATGTCTTTTCTTCTAATTACTTTGCAGTTTTCCCATGTTATCCTACTTTCTTAAGGTAGAGGCTAAGACTATTAACTTGAGAACTTTGTTCTTTTTTAATTAATGGGGTTCAGTGCTATAAATTTCCTCTTAAATACTACTTTAAAGCATTGTATAAAATTTGATATTTAAAAATTTTTTATTTAATTCAAAGTTACTTTAAAAATCCTTTTTGCCTTATTCTTGATCTATGGCTTATTTATAAATGTGTTATTTAGTTTCAAAATATTGAGGGATTTTCCTGTTATTTACTTCTAATTTAGCTCCTTTTGTGGTTCTAGGACATACTGTGTGTGGCTTACATCCTTTAAAAGTGGAAGTGGAAAGTGAAAATCACTCAGTTGTGTCTGACTCTTTGCAACCCCATGGACTGTATAGTCCATGGAATTCTCCAGGACAGAATACTGGAGTGGGTAGCCTTTCCCTTCTCCAGGGGATCTTCCCAATCCAGGGATCGAACCTAGGTCTCCCACATTGCAGGTAGATTCTTGAAAGATTTGTTGAAACTTGTCTTATGGTCCAAAATATAGTCTAAATTGTTACAGGTTTCTTGTGTACCTAATGTTGTATAAATAATAGTTGGATCATGTTGACTAGTTGTATTATTTAAATTTCTGCCTTTACTGATCTTGTATCTATTTTTCTGCTAATTAGTGGTACGAATCTCTAATTATAATTGTGGATTTGCTGTTTCCCTGGGGAATTCTGTTGTGTATTTTGAGGTTCAGTTATTGAGTACATAAATAGTATTGCTATGTTGTCTTAATAAAATTACCAACTTACATTATAAAATTGCTGCTGCTAAGTCACTTCAGTCATGTCCGACTCTGTGTGACCCCATAGACAGCAGCCCACCAGGCTCCCCCGTCCCTGGGATTCTCCAGGCAAGAACACTGGAGTGGGTTGCCATTTCCTTCTCCTATGCATGAAAGTGAAAAGTGAAAGTGAAGTCGCTCAGTCGTGTCCGACTCTTAGTGACCCCATGGACTGCAGCCTACCAGGCTCCTCCGTCCATGGGATTTTCCAGGCAAGAGTACTGGAGTGGGATGCCATTACCTTTTAAAAAGTCCTTGATAATATTTATTACTCTGAAATATGTTTTCTGATGTTAATATATCCATTCCATATTTCTCTCCATTAGTGTGAGGATGGTATACATTTTTATTCTTTAATCCATTTGAACCTTGTATTTAAAGTTCTTTTCCTGTAGGTTGCATATATTTGCACCCTACTTTTTAATTAATCTGACAACCTCTATTTTTTAATTGGGGTATTTAGGCCAAATTTAATGTAATTATTAACATGATTTGCTTTAAATCTGTGCTATAGCTAGTTTTTATTTGCTCCAGCTCTTCTTATTTTCATCCTTCATATTTTCTGCCTTCTTTGAAAGTGAAAAAGTGAAAGTGAAAGTCGCTCAATTGTGTTCAGCTTTTTGCGACCCCATAGACTATAGAGTCCATGGAATTCTTCAGGCCAGAATACTGGAGTGGGTAGCCTTTCCCTTCTCCAGGGGATTTTTTCAAACCAGGCTGATCTCCTGCATTGCAGGCAGATTCTTTACCAGCTGAGCCACATGAATCAAATACTTTAATGACTTTATCTCCTTTTTTGGCTTATTATCTACAGCTCTATTTTCTATGTGACTGCTTTAAGGTTTATTGTTTACATACTTGTAAACTATATGCATCTATTTGCAGCTGATATTATGACACTCTACATGTAGTCATGGAACTCTGCGATAGTAAACTTCCACTTCTCTCCTCCCAATCTTTGTGCTGTTGTAGATTCATTACATTTATATAGGTTAAAATGTCATGTTACATTGTTAATTTTTTTTAAGTTATATTTTAATTAGCTTTTTAAAATGAGAAACTTTTTATATATTTGTATTTGTAGTTGCCCTTTCTGATGCTCTTCATTTCTTTTGTGAGAGTCTTTGCTGATGAATCCTTTCAGCTTTTGTATTTATGAAAAAGTATTTCGCCTTTGTTTTTCACAGATATTTTTGCTTATCACAGAATTCTAGGTTATTAATTCTTGTTTTCTCTTCAGAACTGTTAAGTTCACGTGAGGAATATCCAAGGCCAGGAAAGATCCATTCCACAGAGTTAGAGGAAACAATTTCTGACACACAGCACCAGGAATAGTGTCCGTTCCTGTCAGTCTTGAAAATGTATCAGATTGGTGCAAACGTAATTATGGTTTCAGACCATGAATTTTAAATCATTATAACTAGGCTCAAACACATCTTAATAAATCAAAATAGGAACCATTCAAATTAACACAGTTTTGCCAACAAGAAATAAGTTTGCTAATTCTTCTGTGTTTTAGGATTCAACAAACTCTTGGAAAGCATTTTCTGCCTCTTGCTGGTTGTGGAAATGTTTTCTCTGCAAAAAATTGTTGAGATGCTTGGAGAAGTGGTAGTCGGTTGATGAGAGGTCAGGTGAATATGGCAGATGAAGCAAACTTTTGAAGCCCGGTTTGTTAAACTTTTGAAGCCTTGGTTATGCGCTGTGTGATTGGGCACTGTTAGAGAGAGTAATCAGGCCCTTTCTGTTGATGAATGCTGGCTGCAGGCATTGCAGCTTCCAGCGCATCTCATTGATTTGCTGAGCGTACTTCTCAGAGGTAATTGTTTCACTGGGATTCAGAAAGCTATAGTGGATCAAATCATCAAACAGTGACCATGACCCTTTTTTGGTGCAAGTTTGGTTTTGGCAAATGCTTTGGAGCTTCTTCTCAGTGAAATCATTGAGCTGGTCATGCTTGGTTGTATAAAATCCATTTTTCATCACACATCATAGTCTGATCAAGAAATGGTACTTTCTTATTGCACAAAATAAGAGAAGACAACGCTTCAAAACAATTTTTTTTTATTTCCAGTCAACTCATGAGGCACCCACTTATCAAGCTTTTTCATCTTTCCAATTTGCTTTAATTGCTGAACTGCTATAGAATGGTCAACACTGAGTTTTTTGACAACCTCTTCTGTAGTTGTAGGAGGATCGGCTTTAATGGCTGCTCTCGGTTGTTGTCAGTTCTGATGGCCAACCATTATGCTCCTTGTCTTCAAGGCTTTTGTCTCCTTTGCAAAACTTCTTGAATCACCACTGCACTGTACGTTCACTAGCCATTCCTGGGTCCAATGTATTGTTGATGTTGTGAGTTGTCTGTACTGCTTTATGACTCATCTTGAACTCAAATTAGAAAGTCGCTTGAATTTGCTTCTTGTCTAACATAATTTCCCTAGTCTAAAATAAATATAAAATACACAGCAAGTAATAAATTATTAGCAAAATCATAAAGTGAGAAGTGTGCATTAAAATGATATAACAACATTTATTTAGAATGTATTCTAATAACAAATGACAAATTTCAACAATGCAAAAATCACAGTTACTTTGACTATGCCAAAGCCTTTGACTGTGTGGATCAAAATAAACTGTGGAAAATTCTGAAAGAGATGGGAATACCAGACCACCTAACCTGCCTCTTGAAAAACCTATATGCACGTCAGGAAGCAACAGTGAGAACTGGACATGGAACAACAGACTGGTTCCAAATAGGAAAAGGAGTATGTCAAGGTTGTGTATTGTCACCTGCTTATTTAATGTCTATGCAGAGTACATCATGAGAAACGCTGGGCTGGAAGAAGCACAAGCTGGAATCAAGATTGTCAGGAGAAATATCAATAACGTCAGATATGCAGATGACACAACCTTTATGGCAGAAAGCGAAGAGGAACTAAAAAGCCTGTTGGTGAAAGTGAAAGAGGAGAGTGAAAAAGTTGGCTTAAAGCTCAACATTCATAAAACTAAGATCATGGCATCTGGTCCCATCACTTCATGGGAAATAGATGGGGAAACAGTAGAAACACTGTCAGACTTTATTTTTTGGGGGCTCCAAAATCACTGCAGATGGTGACTGCAGCCATGAAATTAAAAGACGCTTACTCCTTGGAAGGAAAGTTATGACCAACCTAGATAGCATATTCAAAAGCAGACACATTACTTTGTCAACAAAGGTCCGTCTAGTCAAGGCTATGGTTTTTCCAGTGGTCATGTATGGATGTGAGAGTTGGACTGTGAAGAAAGCTGAGCACCAAAGAATTGATGCTTTTGAACTGTAGTGTTGGAGAAGACTCTTGAGAGTCCCTTGGACTCCAGGGAGATCCAACCAGTCCACTCTAAAGGAGACCAGTCCTGGGTGTTCTTTGGAAGGAATGATGCTAAAGCTGAAGCTCCAGTACTTTGGCCACCTCATGCAAAGAGTTGACTCATTGGAAAAGGCTCTGATGCTGGGAGGGATTGGGGGCAGGAGGAGAAGGGGACGACAGAGGATGAAATGGTTGGATGGCATCACTGACTCAATGGATGTGAGTTTGAGTGAACTCTGGGAATTGGTGATGGACAGGGAAGCGTGGTGTGCTGCAAATTATGGGGTCGCAAAGAGTTGGACATGACTGAGTGACTGAATTGAACTGAACTGAATATACTCAGGGGGCACTCAATACAGGAACAGATGGATCTTTGTCATCAATGGGAAGTAATTAACCCTAGTCTGAGAACTGCTCGAGTGTCATTTAACAAGTCTTAAAAGCAAGACCCAAAATAAACTGTCTTTCAAGTGACAACCACATTTCAGAATAAAGCTCAAGAGTATTTATAGGAATGAAAAAAGTATCTAGCACCCAACAAAATAAAATTCACTAAATTAGGCATCCAATCCAAAATTACTAGATATACAAATAAGCAAAAAAATATAGTCCATGTAATTAAAAAAAATCAATGTAAACTTACCCCCCCCAAAAAACATGAAAATTCAGTTTTCAGGTGTAACTAAGTTTACATTTATTCTTCGCACCTGACTCTTTCTGCCTTCATGGAGATGTGTCCTGGATCCCTCATTGTCCCTGCTGTCACTCATCTTTGGTCATTTCAGTTCATCTTGATCCATTCTAATGTTTTATTACCTTTAGGTAGAATAGATGATATGTATTGTGAGAAGGAGTTAAGACTCCAGGAAAAGACTCTGAAAAACATATAAATCTGTATGTGTCCTCTCAGTAGACTTTAGGTCTTGCATTCCAATTATTCCTCTAAAGGTAGAAGAAATATTACCAGAAATCCTACCATATGAAAAAATAAAATGAATACTGCTTTAACCCTAAAACTTCTTGGTTTTATTTTATTGTATATCTTGGACATTTATAAACACTGATTATCTTACTTTTTAAAAATAGTGCTTAGTATACATGTTAAAATGGATCATAATTTAAGATAATTTTTTTATGAACATTTGTTTAGTTTCCAGATGTTTTTCTAACATAGGTCTAAGGTATCTTATCTGTAATTCTGAAACCCAGAAAGCACTTAAAATTGAAATTGATGATTGAAAGCAAGCAAAAGGTTTTCAGATCAGATCAGTTGCTCAGTTGTGTCTGACTCTTTGCGACCCCATGAATCACAGCATGCCAGGCCTCCCTGTCCATCACCAACTCCCGGAGTTCACTCGGACTCACGTCCATCGAGTCAGTGATGCCATCCAGCCATCTCATCCTCTGTCGACCCCTTCTCCTCCTGTCCCCAATCCCTCCCAGCATCAGAGTCTTTTCCAACGAGTCGACTCTTCGCATGAGGTGGCCAAGGTACTGGAGTTTCAGCTTTAGCATCATTCCTTCCAAAGAAATCCCAGGGCTGATCTCCTTCAGGATGGACTGGTTGGATCTCCTTGCAGTCCAAGGGACTCTCAAGAGTCTTCTCCAACACCACATTTCAAAAGCATCAATTCTTCAGTGCTCGGCCTTCTTTACAGTCCAACTCTCACATCCATACATGACCACAGGAAAAACCGTAGCCTTGACTAGACAAACCTTTGTTGGCAAAGTAATGTCTCTGCTTTTGAATATGCTATCTAGGTTGGTCATAACTTTCCTTCCAAGGAGTAAGTGTCTTTTTATTTCATGGCTGCAGTCACCATCTGTAGCGATTTTGGAGCCCAGAAAAATAAAGTCTGACACTGTTTCCACTGTTTCCCCATCTATTTCCCATGAAGTGATGGGACTGGATGCCATGATCTTTGTTTTCTGAATGTTGAGCTTTAAGCCTACTTTTTCACTCTCCACTTTCACTTTCATCAAGAGGCTTTTTAGTTCCTCTTCACTTTCTGCCATAAGGGTGGTGTCATCTGCATATCTGAGGTTCTTGATATTTCTCCCAGTAATCTTGATTCCAGCTTGTGTTTCTTCCAGTCCAGCATTTCTCATGATGTACTCTGCATATAAGTTAAATAAGCAGGGTGACAATATACAGCCTTGACATATTCCTTTTCCTATTTGGAACCAGTCTGTTGTTCCATGTCCAGTTCTTACTGTTGCTTCCTGACCTGCCTACAAATTTCTCAAGAGGCAGATCAGGTGGTCTGGTATTCCCATTTCTTTCAGAATTTTCCACAGTTTATTGTGATCCACACAGTTAAAGGCTTTGGCATAGTCAATAAGGCAGAAATAGCTGCTTTTCTGGAACTCTCTTGCTTTTCCCATGATCCAGCGGATGTTGGCAATTTGATCTCTGGTTCCTCTGCTTTTTCTTAAACCAGCTTGAACATCAGGAAGTTCACGGTTCACATATTGCTGAAGCCTGGCTTGGAGAATTTTGAGCATTACTTTATTAGCGTGTGAGATGAGTGCAATTGTGCAGTAGTTTGAGCATTCTTTGGCATTGCCTTTCTTTGGGATTGGAATGAAAACTGACCTTGCAGGTATATAAAAATTTCTCTTAAAAAAAATACCAGTTTACATGCCCTCTGATACTGAATTTTATGATTTTATTAAGCTTTCACCAGACTTAAAAGTTGAAAAAGTAGCTATTGAATTCTTTAATGATTAAGAATGTTGAGAATTTTATAGTCTTACTGAGCATTTATATTCATTCTCATATGAGTTAACCTCATACTTTTACCCAATTTTCTACTGGGTTGAAAGTTGTATCGAATGTTGTTGTTGTTCGGTTGCTCACTCATGTCCAGCTGTTTGCAGCCCCCATGGACTATAGCCCACCAGGCTTCTCTGTCCCTGGGATTTCCCAGGCAAGAATACTGAACGAGGTTGCCTTTTCCTTTCCTTGCTTAATGTATGTCTCTGAAATTAATTACAGATGATCTTCTGATATTGTTAATGGTAGAATTTTTTGTTTATTTACTTATTTTGTGGTGGAACTTCATCAAATTTTAAAATTTACTTTACATGATCAAGTTTATAAATCCCTCATGCTTCCTACACATTTAGTTCTATTATTGAAATGTTTTCTCACTACAGGATTAGACCATTCAAGAAATATGGCAGTCTCATCTTTCAGTGCTTTAAGAATGCCTGGGAATGAATTAAGATTGGTACAAAAATGTGGGAAAAAAGGATTATTATACGTAAAGTGATAACTTATTTAAGTAAAATCAGGAACATGACTAGAAATTAAGCTGTTGATTTACACAAAAGCATCTCAGGTCACTGTCCTTAATGAGCATTTGACAAGCATAGCACTTGTAGAAACAACTTATGCAATTTGTAAGTGACTCATATTATAAAAGTGATTTGCTGAAGATCTCACAGCTAACAATTCTTTCTTACTTCCTTGTTCCTTATGTGGAGCCTGTTAGTGCTAATGCAACTATCAGTTGAATTAAATAAATTAATTAATAGTTTATTATGACATTTTAAGTACTAATAAAATTTCTTGAGTGCTCAGGAAAACTAACTTCTAAGCAAATTTTATAATCAACTTATTTATTACACTTTTATTAATACTTAAGTTTGGTGCATCTTGATCCAGACTTTAATTGAGTTACCCAGTATCACCTTCTTACCCTCTTCTAATCATCAACTACTACAAAGATCAAATTATAAAAATGTTGCATAGAACAAGAAAAACGTTTATCTTTTTCTCTTCTAGTCAGTAATCCCTCCAAGTTAACTGCTGTTTTGACTGTATTCCATCTATTTGTTTTACTTGTTTTAAGATATTTATGTAAATGAAACCATATAGTGTATGTATCCTTTTGTGTACCTACTCGAGATTATAGTTTTTAAGATTCACCCATGTTGAACCCTGAGGCCACGTCAGGGTTTGGAATTGAGGGCGAGCTATGTAGGAACTCTCTTTAATAAAAGAGAAGCAAATTTATAAGAAGATATGATTCCTTCTTACCAGGGGTGAGGTAAGGTACCCCTTAGAGAAGAGCACATAAAATTTGGGGAGGTCAACACCATTCTCTTTGTTCACTGACTTAGCATTGCTGAGCCCCTGCTCTAGAGTCCTTAATCCCCCAGGATCATTGGGAAAGGAATAAATGCTGAGTGAGGAGAGGCAGAGATGAGTGGTGGTGGTGCATTCTTTTATTTTTTTCTGGATTGCAGATTCTCTATGGGCTGAATGGAGGTTTTTGACAATGAAGTGTCAAGAGTAATTTTGTCAGCCCTTCTTCAGGATTGTTGTTGTTTGGTTGCTCAGTCATGTTCAACTATTTATGACCCTGTGAACTGCAGCATGCTAGGCTTCTCTGTCCTGCACCATCTCCTGGAGCTTGCTCAAACCCATGTCCATTGAGTCAGTGATGCCATCCAACAATCTTGTCCTCTGTCATCCCCTTCTCCTCTTGCCTTCTGTTTTTCCCAGCATCAGGGTCTTTTCCAATGAGTCAGCTCTTCACATCAGGTAGCCAAAGTATTAGAAATTCAGCATCAGTCCTTCCAATGAGTATTCATGGTTGATTTCCTTTAGGATTGACTGGTTTGCTTTCCTTGCAGTCCTAGGAACTCTTGAGTTCCTAGAGTTGTCGCCAACATCCCAGTTTGAAAGCATCAGTTCTTTGGTGTTCAGCCTTCTTTATGGTCCAACTCTCACATCCATATGTGACTACTGGAAAAACCATAGCTTTGACTAGTTGGACTTTGTCAGCAAAGTATTGTCTCTGCTTTTCAATATACTGTCTAGGTTTGTCATAGCTTTTCTTCCAAGCAGTAAATATCTTTAAATTTTCCCCAAGGTATCAATGATTTTTGAGCAACAGGGCACATCTAGATAGTCCACATTGAGTGAAGGCTAGGAGGCATAAAGGGACTGCTCCCGAGAAGATAGAGTGCCCATACAGAAGGTATATTAGTTTGCTCGGGTTTCATAAGGAAAAAGACACAGACTGGGTGGCTTCAACAACAGGAATTTATTTTCTCACAGTTTCAGAGAATAGAAGTTTAAGATCAAGGTGTTGGCAATGTTGTTTCTTCTGAGGCCTCTCACCTGGGTTTGTAGCTGGGTGTGTTCTTGTTGGGTCCTCTTATGGTTGCCCTTGGTCATTGTGTTGTCTGTCTCCTAATCTCTTCCTCTTATAAGGACAGAAGTCATATTAGATTAGGGCCAACTCATGCGTTTTAACTTCATTACCACTTCATTACTATTATTATTATTTTGCCATGCCCTTTGGCATGTGGGATCTTAGTCCCTCTACCAGGGATTGAACCCATGCCCCAGGCATTGGAAGCTCAGACTCTTAACCACTGGACCACCAGGGAAGTCACCTTAAACACCTCTTTAAAGACACTATCTGTAAAGGTAGTCACTTTCTGAGGTACTGAGTGTTATGACTTCAGTATGTGAATTTTCAGGGGACACAATTCAGCCCCTAGCAAAAGATAATCTCATAAGGCTTTTTGAAGAGCCCATCCCCACCCACATGCCACACAGAAGTGAGTCATGTCCAGAGAAGCAGAAAGGGAAAAAAAGAAACAGAAAGGTGAAAGTACAAACACATTCTCCTTTCGCCTGCCCAATCTCTCTCCTCTCTAAGCTGCTACTACTCTGTCCTAACCTGTGCTGGGGAGGAGAGGCAAGTAAGTGCTTCAGGACACTGACTCTTTAAATTAGCATTAAGATTTTAGGAACCAGGATGAACATTTTAATGACTAAATGAATTTAGATATTTATGAAAAGTGACTGAATGTTTTTTAAGGTATGGCAAGACCTATTGGATGCTCTTAACCCAGAATTAGAATCTCTAGGAGTGGTCCAGACAAAGTAATTTTGAAAACTCCCCATAGGATTCTAGTGAGCACCTGGCATTGAAAAACAGTACTTCGGGTATTAATCTTCTACCCACTGGGATCTTCACCATCAGTGAATACATCACTGCTCCTATATGAGGTCTCTGGTGACTCCAAGCTAATGCCACTCTGGCCCCTGCCTCGTTTCCCAGCCATAATTCATAAACCAGAGTAGCATTGTTCATACAGAAGGACTCTGTGACAAAATGCCCATTCACATTAAAACTTTCACACCTGATAGAAAATGTTTGGTTTTTCAGATTTTTCAGAATGTATTTGATTTGTCCTGGAGACCTGTAGGAAATGGGTATGTTGGCATTCACGTGTATTCTATTTGTGATTAAATCTTGTACCTTATCAATACCTTAAAATGTTGAGGGGTCAATTAGAAGTGTCACAAGCTTGCTCTGAAAATTCTGACTGGCTTCCCATTTGATCTCAAGGTTCCTAGGTCAAACTTTCAGTATCATTCTTTATTCATAATCTTTACCTATTATAATTCCTCCACACTCATCTACCTTCAGATCCTTGTACATGTAAGGTTGAGGCTCCTTTCTATCTCAGGAAATCACATCTTCCACACTGACTTTATTATCTAATTCTACTCCTAGAATTCCATTGAGGATATTTAGATCAATGTATTTTTTGGACAAGCAGCATCAACAAAAACTAGAAGGTTTTTAGAAATACAAAATATCTTTTCTTGCTTTTCAGAATCTCTGTGGAAGTCACCCAGAAATCTATGTTTTAACAAGATCTTCAGAGAAATTTTATGCCCTCCAAAATTTCAGAAGCATTGTTCTAGGTCATCCTATAATGTTTCAAATAAGTCTTGAAATCTCAATGCCTCAACAGAATAAATGTTTATTCTTGGTGGTGGTTCCTCAATATAGATCAGGTGACTTCACTTAGGGGCTATCCCCCGAGTTCGAAGATCCAAACTCCTTTAATTTTTTTCTCACCAACACGTCATGCCCATCAGCAGATGAATGGATAAGAAAGCTGTGGTACATATACACAATGGAGTATTACTCAGCCATTAAAAAGAATACATTTGAATCAGTTCTAATGAGATGGATGAAACTGGAACCTATTATACAGAGTGAAGTAGGCCAGAAAGAAAAACACCAATACAGTATACTAACGCATATATATGGAATTTAGAACGATGGTAACAACCCCGTGTACGAGATGGCAAAGGAGACACTGATGTATAGATCAGTCTTGTGGACTCTGTGGGAGAGGGAGAGGGTGGGATGATTTGGGAGAATGGCATTGAAACATGTATAGTATCATGTATGGAACGAGTCACCAGTCCAAGTTCGATGCACGATGCTGGATGCTTGGGGCTGGTGCGCTGGGACGACCCGGGGGAGGGTGTGGGGATGGAGGAGGGGGGAGGGTTCAGGATGGGGAGCACAGGTGTACCTGTGGCAGATTCATTTTGATGTTTGGCAGAACTAATATTGTAAAGTTTAAAAATAAAATAAAATTAATTAATTAAAAAAAAGAAAATGAAAAATTGAATGGGTTTTTCAAGATAAATCTTCAGAATAGCATATATCATTTATGCTCATGTGTCATATTCTAGAACTCAGTCATAATGCACCAACTGAACTGCAAAGGAGGCTGGAAAATTAGAGAAATGTGAGATTTTTGAGCATGGACTGTTTATGCACCAACTGGTCTTTGCTTGGTTCAGTCTGTTCCTTCTTCAGGTTACAGTAAATGTGTTACCTCCTCATGCAGATTTGATGCTGACAGCCATATTTGCTCCTTGTTAGACTTGAGGATATCAAAGGTTTAATTCTGATTAAAATAATTTGCATCTTTTTGATACATAGTGTTAACCAATTGCCCTTTAACTGTGCTTAAAAATGTAGACTCTCAGACTTTTAATTCTCACATTATTAAAAAATTATTTACCACCCTAATTTGAATCTCAGTTAAATTCTTAGAGAATTTTCACATATTCTGATGACTTTGTTCCTGAGATTTTCAGCCTTGTTCTTAATCTCACTTGCTGAGGCATTCCTTTGTCTATCTTTTTTTTTTGGTAAGGACTTTTGCCATTTCTGAAGATATTCAGATTTTCCTGAAATGATGATTGTTTTAAAAAACTTTTTTTTTTGACTGATAGAAGGTTTTTGAGTTAGTTATGGTGTGGGGTTTGTCACCGTTTGTATTTGCCATATTTCATCTTTTTGTGGTTAGTTAGTTTCCTGTCATACTAAGGAAGGCCTTCCTTACTCGAACATCATGAAAAGGTTCTCCATATTTCTCTACAACAACCAGGGTTGAAGAAAAAGAAAAAAAAAATCATAGGAATTAAAGACAATCTGATGGATATTAGAGAACTAATATATCTGAGAAAAGAAGACCATTCTTTTAAAAGAGTTAAAATGACTGGTTTTATGAAAGGCCAAAAGACAGAGTAGCAGCATCATTGACACATGAGTCCTTCAATAAGACAACCTGCTATTTGTGAGCTCTTGGCAAAGGGGACGTTTAAGAGAAATAACGCTCATCTTACAGTTTTGTCCCTCAGAGCACAGGGTGTTTATCTGATTCAGTCTCAGAGTCAGAAAAATTGACTGCCTATTTTTATAGTTCAGTTCAGTTCAGTCGCTCAATTGTGTCTGACTCTTTGCGACCCCATGAATTGCAGCACGCCAGGCCTCCCTGTCCACCACCAACTCCCGGAGTTCACTCAGACTCACGTCCATCGAGTCAGTGATGCCATCCAGCCATCTCATCCTCTGTCGTCCCCTTCTCCTCCTGCCCCCAATCCCTCCCAGCATCAGAGTCTTTTCCAATGAGTCAACTCTTTGCATGAGATGGCCAAAGTACTGGAGTTTCAGCTTTAGCATCATTCCTTCCAAAGAAATCCCAGGGCTGATCTCCTTCAGAATGGACTGTAGGGTTCTATTAAATAGCTTCTCAGCAGTCAGTAGAACTCATATTTGAGAATTTTCTCTCTCTGGTACACCTTATGGTTTTATACCCAGCAGGTATAAAATTTTAGGTTTTATACCCTAAATTGAATTTAAAATTAGATTAAAAACCTTATACTAGGTTACATAATGCTGTTGCTTCCCTATCATCACTGTAATCACTTAGCGAGCCTCTATTAGAAATTCATAGTTCCTTTCTGCAGCTTCTGTATCCTTCCACCCAGGATGCTTGCTTGTCTGTCTCTATCATCTCCAGAAGAGGCTGTAACAACCTTCGGCTTCATCCTGCTCTGTCTCTAGCCCGTTCATCACCTAATCTGTCTTGGTCTTCTTTTCCAAAGAAAAGAAGGATTTGGCTAAATCCTTTACCCTTTTCCTCTGTCCGTTTTCAAACTCTACTTAATCAAGCTTGATTGCACATCAAAGCTCCACCCAACCCTCAAGAAATAGGTCTCAGTGTAAAATGCATTTGACTTTTTGAGAAATTACTACAATACTGTCCGACAATCTACTAATTTCAAGTATTTTCATTCTTGGCTTTTTTTTTTTTAATTAATTTTTATTTTTGTATAATTGCTTTGTTTTTCTCTATTTCTTTGCATTGATCGTTGAGGAAGGCTTTCTTATCTCTCCTTGCTATTCTTTGGAACTCTGCATTCAGATGCTTATATCTTTCCTTTTCTCCTTTGCTTTTCGATTCTCTTCTTTTCATAGCTATTTGTAAGGCCTCCTCAGACAGCCATTTTGCTTTTTTGCATTTATTTTTCTTGGGGATGGTCTTGATCCCTGTCTCCTGTACAATGTCATGAACCTCTGTCCATAGTTCATCAGGCACTCTGTCTATCAGATCTAGTCCCTTAAATCTATTTCTCATTTCCACTATATAATCATAAGGTATTTGATTTAGGTCATACCTGAATGGTCTAGTGGTTTTCCCTACTTTCTTCAATTTAAGTCTGAATTTGGCAATAAGGAGTTCGTGGTCTGAGCCACAGTCAGCTCCTAGTCTTGTTTATTAACTATCCCAAAGCCTTTGACTGTGTGGATCACAATAAACTGTGGAAAATTCTGAAAGAGATGGGAATACCAGACCACCTGACCTGCCTCTTGAGAAACCTATATGCAGGTCAGGAAGCAATAGTTAGAACTAACATGGAACAACAGACTGGTTCCAAATAGGAAAAGGAGTACGTCAAGGCTGTATATTGTCACCCTGCTTATTTAACTTATATGCAGAGTACATCATGACAAACGCTGGGCTGGAGGAAGCACAAGCTGGAATCAAGATTGCCTGGAGAAATATCAATAACCTCAGACATGCAGATGACACCACCCTTATGGCAGAAAGTGAAGAGGAACTCAAAAGCCTCTTGATGAAAGTGAAAGTGGAGAGTGAAAAAGTAGGCTTAAAGCTCAACATTCAGAAAACAAAGATCATGGCATCTGGTCCCATCACTTCATGGTAAATAGATGGGGAAACAGTGGAAACAGTGTCAGACTTTATTTTTCTGGGCTCCAAAATCACTGCAGATGGTGACTGCAGCCATGAAATTAAAAGACGCTTACTCCTTGGAAGGAAGGTTATAACCAACCTAGATAGCATATTCAAAAGCAGAGACATTACTTTGCCAACAAA
Organism: Bos indicus; assembly: GCF_029378745.1. Taxonomy (NCBI): domain Eukaryota; kingdom Metazoa; phylum Chordata; class Mammalia; order Artiodactyla; family Bovidae; genus Bos; species Bos indicus. The sequence goes on from NC_091767.1 coordinate 12,103,400, forward strand.
GGTTCGTCTAGTCAAGGCTATGGTTTTTCCTGTGGTCATGCATGGATGTGAGAGTTGGACTGTAAAGAAGGCTGAGCGCCGAAGAATTGATGCGTTTGAACTGTAGTGTTGGAGAAGACTCCTGAGAGTCCCTTGGGCTGCAGGGAGATCCAACCAGTCCATTCTGAAGGAGACCAGTCCTGGGTGTTCATTGGAAGGACTGATGCTGAAGCTGAAACTCCAATATTTGATCACCTCATGCGAAGAATTGACTCATTGGAAAAGACCCTGATGCTGGGAGGGATTGGGGGCAGGAGGAGAAAGGGACGGCAGAGTATCAGATGGCTGGATGGCATCACTGACTTGATGTACATGAGTTTGGGTAGACTCTGGGAGTTGGTGATGTACGGGGAGGCCTGGTGTGCTGTGATTTATGGGGTCGCAAAGAGTCAGACATGACTGAGTGACTGAACTGAACTGATAGTTGCTTTACAATGTTATATTACTTTCTACTATATGGCAAAGTGAATCACCTATACGTACACATATATCCCCTCTTTTCTGGATTTCCAACCCATCTAGGTGACAGTAGAGCACTGAGCAGAGTTCTCTGAACTATGCAGCAGGTTCTCATTCAGTTCAATTCAGTTCAGTTTGGTCACTCAATCGTGTCCAGCTCTTTGCGACCCCATGAATCACAGCACACCAGGCCTCCCTGTCCATTACCAACTCCTGGAGTTCACCCAGACGTCCATAGAGTCAGTGATGCCATCCAGCCATCTCATCCTCTGTCGTCCCCTTCTCCTCCTGCCCCCAATCCCTCCCAGCATCAGAGTCTTTTCCAATGAATCAACTCTTCGCATGAGGTGGCCAAAGTACTGGAGTTTCAGCTTCAGCATCATTCCTTCCAAAGAAATCCCAGGGCTGATCTCCTTTATTTTATACACAGTATCAGTAGTATGTATTAACACATGTCAGTCTCAGTCTCCAAATTCATCCCATGCTCCCCCTTTTCTCTTAGCTTTTTTTTTTAACTCCCCAAATCAGTAGCTTTGCACACTGTTTGCTCTGGAAGAATAAACTAAATTTTATTTAATTTCAACTTTGTGCCAGCCCATTGAAAAAAATATTAACTATATTTATAGTTTATAACATGTATGATACATTATAATCCACATGTTAATTAGTCAATCACAGAAAGGTTGAATTCCTTCTTTAAAACCCATGGAAGAAACTTGATTTATATAGCTCCTTGCAGGAATTTATTGATGATGATATGATATATATTATTCATAATATGTATTTAGTAAGTAAAATACCATTCATATTGCTCTGCTCTTTATTACATAATAATATGTCATCTTCTTTCCATATGAGGCATACAGATCTATGTCATCTCTTTAAGGGCTGCCTGGGGTTTCAGTGCATAATTATGTTCATTTATTTACCTGGTCCAGAGCAGACACAGATTCTCAGTGTTCCTGACTCCAAAGCTAATGCTCTTTCTCCAACATAATGTCTAGAAAATCAGAGTCCACTCATTGAATTTGACAGATAAAGTTACTGAGGCAAGAAACAGATCAGGTAACTAACCTGAGGTCATGCCAGAATTGGAGAAGGCAATGGCAACTCACTCCAGTTCTCTTGCCTGGAAAATCCCATGGATGGAGGAGCCTGGTAGGCTGCAGTCCATGGGGTTGCTAAGAGTTGGACACAACTAACCAACTTCACTTTCACTTTTCACTTTCATGCATTGAAGGGGGAAATGGCAACCTACTCCAGTTCTTGCCTGGAGAATCCCAGGGACGGGGGAGCCTGGTGGACTGCCACCTATGGGGTCGCACAGAGTCGGACACAACTGACATGACTTAGCAGCAGCAGCAGTAGCAGCAGCAGCATGCCAGAATTAGTGTGAGTACTGGAACCATGCCTGGTGCTTTTTCCCCTGAGTTCCAGTGTAGAGCTCATTTTTAATATTTTTATCTTTCAGAATTAGATGTACACAAGATGTCTCTCAAACAGAAAATCATCAGGTACCTTAAATGGAGTTAGAAAGAATGTAATTGATGGGTTAAATATAAATCAGAAGATCACTGAGTCCAAACCATTCACTGCCAGAAAACGAGAAGAGCAAGGGCATTGTTGATATATTTGGAGGAAACTTGGGTGAGGAAAGCAGTCAACTGAGAGTCACACATATTCTTCTTACAGAGAATTCTTTACATTCATCAGTTTGGTTTTAACTATTTTTTTTTTTTTTTATCCCAAAGTCCTATTAAAGAGAGACAGAAGAAAAGGGAGAGGTGAGCAGGAGGGAGCCTTAAGAGTCAAGTCCCACACAGAGATAACCCTGGAAAATAATTTAATCACCAAATTTTGGATTCCTAGGAAATGCATGCCTTCAGGTCAGCACAGACAGCAGAAATAAAATACTACATCTCTGGTTTCAGCTGCCTCCTTGTTTTTATCTGTTCTGTGCATATTTCCAGTGCTTTCTTGTGAGCTCAGCTATGCTTTTCTAAATGATCTTTGTAATTTATCCACTATCAGCATTTGCATTGGAGGCTTTTTCAGAAAGTTTAGTTAGTCATAAAGGTGGAAGTAGAAGTTCCTCCGATTTCTTTTTTGGTCATCGTTATTCAAGTAGACATGGAAAAGGACAAAAATCCTAAATTCAATTTTTCAAAGTGAGCACAAAATGTAACTAACAGCAGACCAAGAGACAATACCACCAGCATCTTTGGAGCCTCAGCCTGCTTCCTCTCTGTCCTCCTGCCAATCCCCACAAGGATAACTACCTTGTTGGCTTCCAACACCATAGGGTAGTCTTCTCTGTGCTTTGCAGAAGTGGAATCCAGTAGAATGTGCTCTTTGTGTCACACTTCTCACACTCCATGTTATGTTCGTGAGACGTGCCCATGCTATATACATGGATGCAGTTGTTTATTCTTATGGCTGTGTAGCATTCCATTATATGTGTGCATGAGAATTTACCCTTTTGATAAACATTTGGTTGATATGTATACTATAAACATCCTTGGACATGTCTTTTGGTGAACATACGTACATGGTTTTTATTATATGTATCTCCCAGTATAATTTCTGTATTGTTTATGTGCTTGTTTTTACCCTACTTTCTATTGAGTTGTCTGCATTTTATTGACTTGCAAAGTTCTTTATATTTTCTGGATATATGTACTTTTTCAGACATAAGTATTGGAGATTTTTTTTCTATAACTTTTTTTAAAATTTATTTATTTATTTTAATTGGAGGCTAATTACTTTACAATATTGTAGTGGTTTTCTCCATACATTGACATGAATCAGTGTTTTTGGTGAATAATAGTTTTTCATTTTAATAGCCTGATTTGTCAAAATTTCCCCTTATAATAAGCATTCTTTTGTGCCTGTGTAAGAAATATTTGCCTACCCAAGGTCACAAATACATCTTATGTTTTTCTCTAAAAATTTTATTTACTCTTTACATTTAGATTTAGAGTCTATCTGGAATTGATTTTTGTATGGTCTGATTTAGTTCAACAGAGCCAAATGACGTGTTTCCATCATTGTTCTGCTAAAACTGTGGTGCTTTTGTGTAGGTCATTACGAAACTCTGTATGGTCGTATCAGTCTGCTCATGGAAAATATTTTATGGGTTCCATGGAAACCACAAATTTCAAACTCATTAGCAAGGCTATGAAACACTTCAAAATTGTACCCCACATTAATTTTCAAGCATCACGACCTGTAACCCTATGTCTTCCACAGTGAATTAGCCATGCCCTTTCTATCTCTGTATTAATGTATTAGGCTGTGTTTCTCTCTGTATTGCATTTACTCGTCTCTATTGTGTAAAACCCTCTGTTTCCTGGCCCAGAAATAAACAAAGAAGCAAACATTCCCCATATCCAGACAAAGAATCAAACATTCTTCATATTCACCCCCCATATCCCCCAATCCAACATTCCCCAAGGCAAATTTATCACTCCCTCAGCTGTTTTTGAACCTATTCTAATACTTCTTAGATTCTATTCTCAATGAAATAGATATTATTAGTATGCTCATTTTGTAGATGAGAAAACTTAAAACCAGAGTTAAATTTTCCAATAATTAATGCACCAACATTTAAATGAACATGGAGACTCATTGGATATACTCTTCCCTAATAGTTTATGATAGCAGATTTCCCAGCACTCAACATTGTTTCAAGAGCATTGGTATTTTCCTGAAATGTTATGAGAAAGGAACCAAAGGACACTGCCAGAGTTGTAAAGAAAGCTCTTTGTGAGGTTTGCTCCAGCCAAAGTGAAAATCTGTCCTGATACTCAAATAATATTAAATGAAGTTAGAGAGGAGGGATTCAGTATGGTCTTCATTCCTGAAGCCTGTGATCTATGCAGGGTTCCCTCTCAGTGGGTCCCGATTAGCCAAGTGTGAGGGATGCCTTGACGTTTGGAAAGGTTAACAGGTATAGTGAATGAATCTTCTCCATTTCATCCTTGTAATGAGGATGTCATAAGTGATAACAAGGTGAATGAGTTTAAAAGATATGATTTGTATTATGACAACTAGAATTTTATGAAAGAACAAATGATTCAAATGAACTTATTTATAAAACAGAAACAGACTCAGACATAGAAAACAAACTTGGCTATCAAAGGGAAAAGGAGGGACAGGAGTAAATTAGGAATATGGGAGTAACATATACATGCTGTGATATATAAAGTAGAAAAGCAACAAGGACCTATGGTACAGCACAGGGAACAATACTCAATATCTTGTAATAACCTGCATGAGAAAACAATCTGAAGAAGAATATATACAAAAGAATGTATACACATTGAACCACTGTGCTGTATACCCGAAACTAACAAAACATTGTAAATCGACTATACTCCAGTAAAAAATAAATTAATTAAAAAATGAATAAGTTCTCAGAGCAAGTCAAAAGTCCTAAAAGACTGTATTGTGCATGAAAGAGTAATATTTCATCCTGCAGTGAGATTTTTATTAATATTATTATCACCATTATTATTAACAGCATTGTATGATTTCTCACTCATGGTAATTAAAATTGCTTTTGTAGTCATTTAAAAATCAGTTTAATACTGAATTGCCATTCTCTTACAGTGTTCTATAATTTTATATAGCCAGTAAACTGCTTCTCAATGTGGCTTACATTTATATTCTTAGATCTTTTATAAGAAAGTGAGGCTTAATGAATATGTGATTTTGTTATTCTAAGGAGTGGCAAATAATGATTTGAAATAACTTTGGGGGCAAGAAAATGGATGACTATAACCTGGGGAAAAAATCAATGGGCCCAGCTCCTCCATAACTTCAGGAGGTATTCTGATCCTTTTATTTTATTTCAGGTACTCTCATGCCTCATACCTTTAAGTCAAATCTTGCCTTTCGCAGAGCCCTCTCCTCTGTGTTTGAACATTTTTACATTCATGTTTCATGCAATTAGGTTTCTTATTAATCCCCTATTAAGTGCTTGGCACAAGTTTATAATGGGTTCTTTTCTTTTGAATTGTAATTATTCAAAGAGAACTGTACTGAGTGTTTGTGGGGTGACCTAGTTTATGGCATGAATTGCCACCTAGATAACATGAATTGCCATTTGTATTTTTATAGTAAGATATATATTGCTTTATGACAGTGCTTATTTCATCTTTTTCAGGTCTTACTCCAAAATTTATGTTTTGTTTTATAATTTCTTGTAGTCCTGTCATATTTGTTTTCTGAACTATGAGTGGTAGACCCGTGGTATATAACATGTTATTAGAACTAGATAATTTTGAATTTTGAATTTGGAAAATTGAGAACGCTTTTTTTCTTTATAAAGAAGCCCCTCAACTTAGGTCAACTAAAATTATGAGTACTCTGTGAAGATAATTTCCAACTCCTATATTAGAGTTGGTTTCCATATGGAAAGAAGAAAGGCTTATATGGCTAGCATGGTAAAGAATCTGTCCACAATGCAGGAGACCTGGGTTTGATCCCTGGGTCAGCAAGATTCCCTGGAGAAAGGAATGGCAGCCCGCTCCAGTATTCTTGCCTGGGAAAGCCCATGGACAGAGAAGCCTGGTAGGCTACAGTCCTCGGGGTCACAAAGAGTTGGACAAAACTGAGTGACTAACACTTTCATTTTTAATGTTCAAAAGGCCAAATATAGTTTGTTTCTTGTTTGAAATGCTATACTAAGAATGGGAGCTTAAATAATTTCTTACTGAATCCTTATAAGTACTTTAACCTCTGAAAATTCTGTCTTTAGTAAGATGATGCTTCGACTTGAAATCCAGGAATTCTCTATTCAAACCAACTTAAATGTTATTTTCCTATATCACTTTTTAGTTACAGTTGTCATATAGTAATAGTTTCTGAAACCATAAAACTCCTAGAAGAAAACATAAGCAGTAACCTCTTTGGCATAGATCTTAGCAATATTTTTTTGGATGTCTCCTCAAGCAAAACTAAGCCAATGGAATTACACAAAACTCAAAAGCTTATTCAGGGAAAAGGAATCCATAAATAAAATGAGCAGGCAACCTACTGAATGGCAGATGTTTGCAAATGATATAACCATCGGGGACTGATATTGAAAACATACACATACCTCATAAAGCTCAACCTCCGAAAAAGATGAGAAGCTCTATTTAAAATGGGCAGATGACCTGAATAGAAATTTTTCCAGAGAAGTGATACCGGTGACTGACAGGCACATGAAAAGGTGCTCAACAAAACTAATCATTTGGAAAATTTAAATCAAAACTGCAAATCAAAACTGATCATACCTATCAGAATGGCTGTTGTCAAAAAGATAAGAAACACGTGTTGGGGAGAATGTAGAGAGAAGGGAACACTTGTGTACTATTGTAAGTTGGTACAGGTGCTGTGAAACACAGTAGGAAGTTTCCTCAAGAAACTAAAACTAGAACTAACGTATGGTCCAGCTATTCCACTTCTATGTTTTATCTGAATAACCCAAAAACACTAGTTAAAAAGATGCATGTACCCCTATGTTCATTGCAGCACTATTTATTGTATAATCAAGATATGGAAGCAAACTGAGTCTTCACCAAGGGATGAGTGAATAAAGATGTAATATATACATAATGGAATATTTGTTGTTCAGTCACTAAATAGTGTCTGACTTTTTGTGATCCCATAGACTCCGGTACTGTTGCCTGGAAAAATCCATGAATGGAGGAGCCTGGTGGGCTGCAGTTAATGGGGTTGTTAAGAGTCAGACCCGACTGAGCGACTTCACTTTCACTTTTCACTTTCATGCATTGGAGAAGGAAATGGCAACCCACTCCAGTGTTCTTGCCTGGCGAATCCCAGGGACGGGGGAGCCTGGTGGGCTGCTGTCTATGGGGTCGCACAGAGTCAGACACGACTGAAGTGACTTAGCAGCAGCAGCAGACTGCAGCATGCCAGTTTCCTTCACTGTCTCCTGGAGTTTGCTCAGATTAATGTCTGTTGAGTTGGTGATGCTGTCTAACAATCTCATCCTCTGTTGCTGCCCTTCTTCTTTCGCCTTCAATCTTTCCCAGCATCAGGGTTTTTTCTAATGAATCAGTTCTTCACTTCAAGTGGCCAAAGTATTGGAGTTTCAGCTTCAGTATCAGTCCTTTCAATGAACACTCAGGGCTGATTTCCTTTAGGATGGACTGGTTGGACCTCCTTGCAGTCCAAGGGCCTCTCAAGAGTCTTCTCCAACACCACAGTTCGAGAGCATCATTTCTTCGGTGCTCAGCTTTCTTTATAGTCCAACTCTCACATCCATACATGACTACTAGAAAAACCATAGCTTTGACTAGACAGACCTTTGTTGGCAATCTTAATTTAGACCATCTAATTTATGATTAACAGGAAGGATGCACATAAATAATCAACCAAATGTAAGTTGAAGTAATTAGTGACTGGCTCATGCAAACCTCGCAACCTGGACCCTGCTTTCTCTAGTGGTCCACTCTAATGCCAGTCATTGCTTACCTCAAAATAACAAAACACACAATTTACTCACTGAATCCTCATGAAGTGTTAATGAAGAATTTTTCTGTGACAGCTTTAATAGTGGATCAATAAAAAGGCACAAAGATGTTCAATATTCTAAGCCAGGAGTTGGCAAACAACAGCTTGTTGCCTAATGTAGCCATGCCCACTCATCTGTGTGTTACCTACAACTGTTTGTATATTACAACAGAGCTGAATAGTTACAAAAGAGACTAAATGTCCCACAAATCCTAAATTACTTTCTGACCCTTCACAGAAAACATTTTACTGACCCCAGACTGGGGCTCCCGCATGTAGGGATGTGGGGGAACTGCTTGTATATTTCTTACCTTGCACTATTTAACATAGAGTTAATCGTCAAGCTGGTGTAATTTTAGTATACCACATATCCAAGAAATGAATTGGTGTTAAATTTTATAATCACTGGATCAAACCAACTCAAAACCAGATATATGTTGTTACCAGCCCACTAACTTTGAAATCAATTAGTGACACAAAGGATAAATCCATTTTCACATTTCCCCAATTAAAAACTTATTCATAGGTTCATCTTACAGTAAAGAAGGAATAAGTACATTCCATTCTATCTCTCCCATTGACTTCAGCTAAAACCTTAGCCAAACTCCTAAGTCAACTATTGGAGATCTCTAAAAATTAAATAAGACCACATGGATTGGGTGAAGAAGGATCACATTTTGGAGACCTGTTTTAAATTGTATTTACTTACTTATTTTGTCTTCCATTACTCTTTGCTGGGAAAGATTGAAGGCAAAAGGGGAAGGGAGAAATAGAGGATGAGATGTTTAAATAGCATCACCAACTCAATGGACATGAATTTGGGCAAATACCAGAAGATAGTGGAGGACAGAGGAGCCTGTCATGCTGCAGCTCATGGGGTTGCAAAGAATTAGATATGACTTATTGACTGAAAAATGACAAGAACCTCTTTTCTGAGACATCTGTATCTTCTAGAGTTGTAAATAGTCACAGGCTGAAAAGGCCTGTTAGTCAGAGGACTAGGAAGTGGGTACGCTGCAGGTCAGGACTCTTAAGACTTTCCTTGCCTGCATCTGAGAAGAGTTTCAGTAATGGAATTGAAACCCTATTGCAAGAGTGGTGGTATGAGCATCAAAACAGGGGGAAGTGATGGTGGCCATGAAGGCCTTCTCAGGCTCTTGTATCCTGTGAATTTATCCATAGATAGATGTAGTCCTGAATGTACCAGGAGTCAAAGATTCTGTTCTTTAGTAGAGCATTAGGAGAGGGGGCCCTGGGAACATGATCTGCTCAACTTCTTTAGAGTCAGAATAAATCAACACAACTCTTTTCAAAATACTTGGAAAAATATGTCAGGAGCCAGGCAAATGATCATATTCTTTGATTCTTTGATATAATTATTAATTTGTAAGAACATATCCTTAAGGAAAAATTCAAATAATTTTAAAAGAAAAAAATATTGGAGCTTTATTATATGAATGAAGTAATGTCATTACATAAGCAAATAACAGGCTAACAACAGAAGATGTCAACTTGGATTGTGTTCAGCCATTCAGGGGATTATTATGGAAACTATGGAAGACTTATATAGCAAAAAAAGAGTGGCTAAGTCAGTAAAGAATCTGCCTTTGATGCAGGAGACCTGGGTTCAAGCCTTGTGTCAGGAAGATCCCCTGAAGGAAGTGGTGAGCTACAGTCCATGGGGTCACAAAGAGTCAGACACAACTGAGCGAATAACACAGGGAAGAAATTAAAATTCATATAAAACAGTATTATGTGAAAAAACTGCTTCAAAGTTGGACCTGAGATATGAGTAAACTACTTGAACAATGCAAAGGTAATTTTAAAGACTACAAATGAAGCAACTGACAATCAACTAATCTCAAAAATATACAAGCAACTCCTGCAGCTCAATTCCAGAAAAATAAAAGACCCAATCAAAAATGGGCCAAAGAACTAAATAGACATTTCTCCAAAGAAGACATACAGATGGCTAACAAACACATGAAAAGATGCTCAACATCACTCATTATCAGAGAAATGCAAATCAAAACCACAATGAGGTACCATTTCATGCCAGTCAGAATGGCTGCAATCTAGAAGTCCACAAGCAATAAATGCTGGAGAGGGTGTGGAGAAAAGGGAACCCTCTTACGCTGTTGGTGGGAATGCAAACTAGTACAGCCACTATGGAGAACAGTGCGGAGATTCCTTAAAAAACTGGAAATAGAGCTGCCATATGACCCAGCAATCCTACTGCTGGGCATACACACTGAGGAAACCAGAATTGAAAGAGACACGTGTACCCCAATGTTCATCGCAGCACCGTTTATAATAGCCAGGACATGGAAGCAACCTAGATGCCCATCAGCAGATGAATGGATAAGAAAGCAGTGGTACATATACACAATGGAGTATTACTCAGCCATTAAAAAGAATACATTTGAATCAGTGCTAATGAGGCAGATGAAACTGGAGCCCATTATACAGAGTGAAGTAAGCCAGAAAGAAAAACACCAATACAGTATACTAATGCATATATATGGAATTTAGAAAAATGGTAATGACAACCCTGTATGCGAGACAGCAAAAGAGACACTGATGTATAGAACAGTCTTTTGGACTCTGTGGGGGGGTATTTTGGGGGAATGGCATTAAAACATGTATAATATCATATAAGAAATGAATCACCAGTCCAGTTTCGATGCAGGATACAGGAAACTTGGGGCTGGTGCACTGGGATGACCCAGAGGGATGGTATGGGGAGGGAGGTGGGAGGGGGGTTCAGGATGGGGAACACATGTACACCTGTGGTGGATGCATGTTGATGTATGGCAAAACCAATACAATATTGTAAATTAAAAAAATAATAATAAATTAAAAAATAATAATAAAATTAAAAAAAAAATTTTAGCCTTAATTTATTAATGATATTTTGATGCTGTAAAAATGCATTGCGACTTAGTCTTCATTTGGGGTGTAGTGATTGGCTTAAAAAAGCAATATTTCTAAAGAATTATATACATTGGATACAATCTTTTAGTGTCAGAGATGTTTACAAACAAAATAATTTGAGTTGCAACCATGGCAAGTATTTTGGAATAAGTATAAAAATTCTTAATATTTTCAGTCGATGAGAGCTTGGAGAATATATTCCAAGAAAACTGACATAGTATATCTTCCAGGTTTTTATTCCTGAAATTATTCCCTAACACATTTCTTTTTTCTATTCTTTTTAATTTGGCTGAATAGCTTCCTTGTTATAAACCGTGTTGATAAAGTTGTTGGGATGAAAATAATCAAATGGTTCATACACCTAAAACCTCTGGACTGTGATTTTTTTTTTTTTTTTCCAATTTCACACAGCTTTGCACTGTGTCTCCTAGCTGGGGATGGAAGTGGAAGTCAATGACAGGAGCAAAGCATGTCAGTTCCAGTCATGTTCTCCACTCCTGTTGGGTTGGGTGGAGTGAACTGAGACACTTAAAATACTGCTAACAGCCTGGAATTCAATTCAGTTACTCAAGCATTGATTGATTGACTGCCTGCTCTATGCATGGACCAAATCCTTTGAATTCAAAGAGATGATAAACCTTACAGTTGCCCTTCAGAAGAGACAATCACAGTATAAATAATAGAGTAATACAAGGACTGTAGTAAAGGCGTATTCATTGGTATGGTACTTGTATTGGTGTAGTGAAAGACAGGAAGCCTGGTGGGCTGCCAGGGGTCACAAAGAATCAGACACAACTTAGGGACTGAATAGCAACTGCACTGGTATGGAAATGCAGGGGACCAGCATAATCAACTCTTCATGGGCTTGGGGAGCAGATCAGATGGACTGCCACACCATGGCACTGAATTGTTCTTCAAAGCACTGAGTAAAGAACATCAAGATGAAAAGACCGGAGCCATGAAAAACCTTGTATTTACCTGAGAGAGAGAACAGAGAAAACATTCCAGATCCCACTGAAATCACTCAGATAAGAGGCAATGAAAGTCCAAGTCAAGGTATCTCCGATGGACATAGATGTGAAAGGACAGATTTTGTGTATTATTTGTAAATAATAGTCTATAGTAGTTGTTGATTAAATAAGAAAATCAAGGATGACTCTAATTTCCTAGTTTGGGATATTGGTCAAATGTTGAGTCCATTAATTTAAGCCCTGCAAACTTGAACTTGACTCTTGGCTTGGGAACCAACTTCCATGCAACATTACATTTACTGCCATGTTTCAAATTACATTTTGTATATGAGATTCATTACAATAATTTTTGAAACTCTAATGAAACTCACTGAAAGTCTGAAACCTAGACAAATGAGTGCTATCACTAAGATTTCTAGAGGTCAAAATGAAATGAAAGTAAATAGAAGAAAAAAGTTTTGCTAGCATGAATTTTATCAAATTTAAATAAGGGACTTTTTAAAGATTAGGATGAATACAATACACTTTAGTAGAAAGAATAAATGATAATTCTATCTGGTTTATATGATTAATGTAATTCTGGTTATCTTACTTGGTAACTTTAATATTTTATATGAAAATTAGCAAACATATAGAAAAAATTTTAAGTGAATACTTGAATATCTGCTATCTGTATTCTGTTACTAACTTCATTTATCACATACCCATCAATCTTTGTGTTTTCTAATATATTTTAGATTTAATTGTGAATTTCCCATTTATGCCAAAGGAGTGAGTTTACCTATCTACCTGAAACAATACCACCAAAAGAAAAGCAGACCAAATATATGAAATAACAGTTTTCATGACACTGAGATCAGGTAAAACACTGTGCTACAATTGCCCGAGTTTACTGCCTTGAGAAAAAGTCTAGGCTGTGGTGGATTACTGAGGGTAGGTTAAAATGAGGGGCTGGGGAATCAACCCAAGTGAAATTACTTGAAAGGCCATCATGGCCAAAGCTCACTTAAGAAGAAATAGATAGCCCTATATCCTTAAATAAAATGAATTTGTAGGTAAATATCTCCATGAAAGGAAAGTATTTCTCCACAGATATCTTCAGTAATGAATTCTACCAAACACTTCAGGAAGAAATACCAATTCTGAGCCAACTCTTAGGCAAAATTAAAGAAGAGGGACCCCTTCCCAAATTACTCAATGAGACCAGCATTATCTGAATATGAAAAAAAGGAAAAATAGATTAAGAAAAGAAATCTATAGAATAACCCTCATAAACACATATGCAGAAAACTCTGGAAAGAATATTTTAGTACATCAAATAGAATAATATAACAAATACAAAGGATACTATATCATGACCAAGTAAAATATATTACAAAAATACAGTTTTTGTAATATGTCATATCTCAAAATTAATATAATTAATTATCATAAAAATAGCTAAAAAGGAAAAGCCATATGATTATCACACTAAATGCAGAAAACATTTGACAAAATCCAAGACCTTTTTTCTTTTTTTTTTAAATAAACCACTCAGAAAACTGGGCATGAAAGAGATTTTCCTTAAACCAATTGAAAAGCATCTAACATATTTAATGCTGACAAATTGAATGCTTTCACTTTAAGATTAGAAGCAAATAAGGAATGTCTACTTTTGCTACTTCTACTCCACATGTTGGAAGTGCTAGCTCATAAAATGAAGCAAGGAATAAAATAAATAAAAATGTCTTTTGCAGCAGACATGATGATCTCATGGATTCTTAAAAAGGCTAATGAGTATGTTTAATGATGTTTTATGATGGGTTATTAATATGCAAAGTTATATTTCTATACTAGCAACAATAGTAGAGGCAACATATATGAAATACATAAGAATAAATCTGCCAAACGATATCACAAACTTGAATTAAAAAATGTCACAAACTTGTACACTGAAAATGACAAATTTTCAGGTACTGAGAGGCATTAAGAAGACCTAAATAGATACATACTCTGTTCATGAACATGATCACCCCAAATTACTAAGATGTCAGTTCTCTCCAAATTGATTTATAAAATGCAAATAAATTCCAGAAATATTTAGCAAATAAATTCCAGTAGAGTTTTAGCTTATTCTAAAATGTAAAGTAATTTTAAGAAAATCTAAACTACTAAATGGCCAAAATAGCTTTGAAGAAGAACAGAGTTGGGGAACTAACACTATCTGATTTCAAGATTTATTATAAACCTATACTGACCAAGAATATGAGCTTCCCTCATAGCTCAGTGGGTAAAGAATCTGCCTGGAATGCGAGAGACCTGGGTTTGATCCTTGGGTTTGGAAGATCCCCTGGAGAAGGGAAAGGATACTCACTCCAGTATTCTAGCCTGGAGAAATTCCATGGACAGTCCATGGGGTTGTAAAGAGTCTGACACAACTGAGCAACTTTCACTTTCACTTACTTTCATACTGACCAAGAGAAAATGGTATTAATATAAAATCAAACTAATATATCAATGGGATATACAACAGAACAGGCCAAAAATATGCTCCCCTCTTATATAGAAATAGAGTTCCACAAAATGTACAAAGGTAATTCAGTGGAGGATTTTTTTTTTTTTTTTAATCAAATGGTGCCAAAACAACTGAAATCTCATAGCCAAAAAAAGAAAAAAAAAATCCATCCCTTACATTATATACAAAAATTAACTACAAGTGGGTCTGTATTTAATTAATTATTAGGTGGTTCTGCAGAGATAATCTGCAACCAATGAGTCATAAATGTGGTTTTAAAGAACTAGCCCTTTCCTGGATGTGGGACAGCTCCAGAGCTCCTAGTAGATTAGGCTGAGTCCTTTCTTGCAACAGAATCCCAGTTCAGCTTCTCCGTTCCCCTAATCATGCTTCCTTTACCCCATGGAGTTGTCCTTGAAAACACTCTCAAAAATCTTCCTGCACTAAAATAGCAGATTTCAGAGTCTGTATCCCAAAGAACTCAGCCTGTATCAGTAAATGATTGGGACACTTTTTTTTTTAATTTTATTTTTTAAGTTTACAATATTGTATTGGTTTTGCCATATATCAAAATGAATCCGCCACAGGTATACATGTGTTCCCCATCCTGAACCCTTCTCCCTCCTCCCTCCCCATACCATCCCTCTAGGTCATCCCAGTGCACCAGCCCCAAGCATCCAGTATCGTGCATTGAACCTGGACTGGCGAACTCGTTTCATATATGATATTATACATGTTTCAATGCCATTCTCCCAAATCATCCCACCCTCTCCCTCTCCCACAGAGTCCAAAAGACTGTTCTATACATCAGTGTCTCTTTTGCTGTCTCATATACAGGGTTATTGTTACCATCTTTCTAAATTCCATATATATGCGTTAGTATACTGTATTGGTATTTTTCTTTCTGGCTTACTTTACTCTGTATAATGGGCTCCAGTTTCAACCACCTCATTAGAACTGATTCATATGTATTCTTTTTAATGGCTGAGTAATACTCCATTGTGTATATGTACCACAGCTTTCTTATTCACTCGTCTGCTGATGGACATCTAGGTTGCTTCCATGTCCTGGCTATTATAAATAGTGCTGCGAAGAACACTGGGGTACACGTGTCTCTTTCAATTCTGGTTTCCTCAGTGTGTATGCCCAGCAGTGGGATTGCTGGATCATAATGCAGTTCTATTTCCAGTCTTTTAAGGAATCTCCACACTGTTCTCCATAGTGGCTGTACTAGTTTGCATTCCCACCAACAGTGTAAGAGGGTTCCCTTTTCTCCACACCCTCTCCAGCATTTATTGCTTGTGGACTTCTAGATTGCAGCCATTCTGACTGGCATGAAATGGTACCTCATTGTGGTTTTGATTTGCATTTCTCTGATAATGAGTGATGTTGAGCATCTTTTCATGTGTTTGTTAGCCATCTGTATGTCTTCTTTGGAGAAATGTCTATTTAGTTATTTGGCCCATTTTTTGATTGGGTCATTTATTTTTCTGGAATTGAGCTGTAGGAGTTGCTTGTATATTTTTGAGATTAGTTGTTTGTCAGTTGCTTCATTTGCTATTATTTTCTCCCATTCTGAAGGCTGTCTTTTCACCTTATAATTTCCTTTGTTGTGCAGAAGCTTTTAAGTTTAATTAGGTCCCATTTGTTTATTTTTGCTTTTATTTCCAATATTCTGGGAGGTGGGTCATAGAGGATCCTGCTGTGATGTATGTCGGAGAGTGTTTTGCCTATGTTCTCCTCTAGGAGTTTTATAGTTTCTGGTCTTACGTTTAGATCTTTAATCCATTTTGAGTTTATTTTTGTGTATGGTGTTAGAAAGTGATGGGACAACATTTTTAACATGTTGAACATGTTAAAACTGAACAACATAATTAAGAAGTCAGGTAAAGCCACTGTGGAAAACAGTATGGAAATTCCTTAAAACACTAAACAAAGAGCTACCATATGACCCAGCAATCCCACTACTGGGCATTTGCCCTGAGAAAGCCGTAACTCAAAGAGACACATATACCCCAGTGTTCATTGCAGCACTGTTTACAATTGCCAGGACATGAAATCAGCCTAGATGTCCATCAACAGATGAATGAGTAAAGAAGATGTGGTACACATATACCATGGAATATTGCTAAGCCATAAACAGGAACAAAATTGAGCCAGTTGAAGTGATGTGGATGACCCTAGAGCCTATATTACAGGGTGAAATAAGTCAGAAAATGAAAAGCGAATATATTAACACATATATATGGAACCTAGAAAATGGTACTCATGAACCTACTTGCAGGGTAGGAAGAGAGGTGCAGAGAGAATGGACTTGTGGGCATGGGGTGGGGAGAGACCAATAAAGGAGAAAACAAGAAAACAATATTGGAAGATGAAAAACAGAAAAGTGTTGACTAACTGTCAGACTCTACAAAAACAAATACTACATTATTAGTGGCTGCCCAAATTTACACTCCCAGTAGCAGTGAAGGAGAGTTCCTTTTTCTCCAGAACTCATTATTTGTAGACTTTTTGCTGATGGCTGTTCTGACTGGTGTGAGATGATATCTCATGGTACTTTTGACTTGTATTTCTCTCATAATTAACTCTGTTGAACATCTTTTCATGTGCCTGTGGGCCATCTGTACGTCTTCTTTGGAGAAATGTCTACTTGGGTCTTCTTTTTAGCAACATTTAGTTGTAAATTATAGTTTACACATCTCTAATGAATGATTTTATATGCATGATTGAGCGGGTAGTCCTGGATGCACAGAAATATGTAAGACCTTATCACTGATTTTAGGTTACTTACAAACCTATCTAGACATTTGACAGAAACAGCAACGATATAATTATGGAGATGTTTTGGAGTCAGAGAAAAATGTTCTCAATTCCAAGCTTTCCTCTAACATTAGCACTCTGTCTGTGAGATGTGTCTGGTACATAATACCCAAAAATGTGATTTTCAGTTGCCCTTCTGCCCCAAACCTTTCTCAGTTCTATGACTGTGAGAATAGATATGACCTATGTTTAACTGAATTGTACAAACAATAGTGCTATTTGTATTTCAAGGAAGAAGCATCTCAGCTATGGAAGAGTGGGGGGAATATTCTAGGAGAGCTGCAGGTACTCAAATGGGTACAAAATAGGGCTGGTGTATCTTTGGTCCTTAGGTCTATGTGAGCAAAGATTCTTCTCTTAATGGAAAAGAGAAACCAAAAACCTCCCCACCCTATATCCAGTGTAAACCCCTGATGGAGTTATCCTAATTTTTATGTTGCCTTCATGACAGCTAGTCTGTCTCTGACCTTATGGTATTTGTATAGTACAAAATTCAACATCAAAACAGTTTGGCTGGAATTGATTGTAAGGCTCTGGGAATCAATTTCGTCATTGAGTTGATCAAGATTGTTGGTTTTTAACAAATGCAAAAAATTACACAAACAGAGTTGCAGTTCAGTGAATAAGAATTAAGATGCTTTTAAAACCTAGGTATAAATGTGACTTTAGGTAGTAATTCTATTAAGTCAGACAGTCTGGATATACTTTCTTTTGATAAACCTTTCCGGATAATTACTTGTTTTTCAGCAGAATAATGTTCTTTATCCCAAATCAGTTTTGTTGCAGTTAATGTTGTTATTATTTATTAGTACAGGTAGAACCAAGGGCATTTTCATATGGTGTGAAGTAGATTTTTATTTTTCAAACCTAAGAACAGACTTAAGTTTGCTAGTGAAACAGCTTTGGTAAATACCATCAATTCTGATGACAGATTATTTGCAATAATCCCAGGCAGTTTTGTTACACTGCCATTATGTTTAGGCGATAGCAAATTAAAATGATAAAATGTCTTTATCTCTTTCCTGCAGCTGTTTTAGCAGTCCCATAAAATGAGTTTATACCATCAGCTGTACCTGTCCAGAAATATATAAATACAGGTGGCATTGTTCTTTAAGTATTCCACTAGTCACCACGCTGTGTAGACAATCTAATGGTCCATTTCTAAAGAAAATGTTGCAGTGTCTGTTTTTCAATTATTTGAGAAATAGACACATCCCTTGCTTTGCTCAGCATCAGGGTCATCTCAGCATATATATTATAGTAAATTACTATAATAGGAGCACTTGGCATGTTGCATTAGAGTGAAAAGAAACACAGATTGGATGGAAATAAGAATTCATTCTTCCTCCTCTCCAGTGTGCATGCTCCGGCTACCACTAGGGGAGCTTATTAACCTTCCATTGTCAGTGTTGCTAGAAAGCAGAACCAAATTGAACAAGCTGTGCACTCAAATAACCTTTCTGTCACTCCCTACTGAAGATAAATGTTTATTTTAGGCTAGTTAAAAGTGACAATTTAAATATAAACTTGTTTTTTATGAATATGAACATATATAGAGTTTATCTTCAGAAATAGATTATTTTTAAAAAATTATTGAAGTATATTTGGCTTACATTATTGTGTTAATATCTTCTGTACAACAAAGTGACTCAGTTATACATATATACGTACATGTATTCTTTTTCATATTCTTTTCCATTATGATTTATCACAAGATATTGAATATAGCTCCCTGTGTTAGCAGGACCTTGTTGATCCATTCTGTATATGCCTTGTTTTTAGATTCTTTAAAAATAGAAACACTGTCATAGTTATTCTTATAAGTAGATTCTTATGTATTAAGATACTCATATCAATATGAATGTATTAATGGTGTAACCATTGAATATATCTGCAGTCATGAAGAAAGATTCCATAAAGAATATTGCATGAGAAAATTGCTTATGATGTCATTTTAAAAATGTGTACATGAAGTTTTGGAAGAAGAACATTTTTTTAAATTTGGATTTAGTTTTATTCTCCTCAGTACACACACACACACACACACACATATTTACATATATATATATATATGGAAAGTTTGTTTTCCTGTATGTATTAATCTGTACATATTTATTTATTGTTTTCTGTTTAGGAGTCCTGTGAGAGCTTTTGTTCTGGACTTGAACAAAATTTCTGAAATTTCATTCCTTTCACAGATTTTTACCTCTTAATCAGGAGCATCACACTTGACTGTGTGGCCTGAACAAGTAGCTGAGTAGACCGAGTCCGTCAGAACTCGTTTCACCGTCTCTGGTCACTTTGTACCTGCGGTCCGGCTCCTTTTCTGCTGTACACGCTCCGCGGTTTCCAGCACTCACTTTTCTGCAGGTAAGTTTCTTGGACCGTTTCTGCTTCTTGCGCCCCTTTGTTTTGTCTGTATCACTGTTGCACATGATGGCTCGGTGTGCCACCTCGTTTTTTCGCCACTCCTTCCTGAATATCTGAACCACATTGAGACTATCATTATCCTGAAACAGGGCAGGCTACCTGCTTCTGTGATTTGGACCTAGCTAGTTGGGATTTGGCTTTGCTTCTATCAGACACTTCCTTATGGCCCAAGGAAGTTCATTACACTCTGCTGGATACCCCAGCTAGTTCTGTTTGGAAACAATATACCTCAGCATGTCTCTGTTATCATGGTCAGTGGATGCCTGGTGATGGATATATATGTTAACAAATGAATGAACAATTGGGAATAGTTTGGTTTCAGGTCAGAGCAGTGTCCCCAGTCAGGATGCATGAAGTTCAAGAAGGAAATATGACACCCTTAAGCATTACAAGTCCAATTTAGAAAGCAACCATAATGAGGAAAGAAATGACTTAACCTCTAAAAGCAGGGGACACACAGTCATAGGAAAAGAGTTTATAATAAATCCCTTATCCACCACTCTGTCTTAGCAAGTTATTTTATATCATGTAGTCCTTGTGAAAGAGAAAAATTAAAAGAGCTATTTAAAGCAATTATCACATTTCTTGGTATATGTTAAGAATTTTTTTTTAAATGCGAAAGAAAGAAAAATAACAAACTGCACAAATACCACTTTGGTACATTTTTAATTTGAAAACAATGCCTTTGAGGATCCCTGAAAACAGTCTAGCTTCCTAAAGACCTCTATGCCAGTACTGAAACGGGCAGAATCTTTTATCCTGGGGAAGATCCCAGTTCAGACCCATCTATGGTCTTCAAGTTCTTCAAAGAAAGTGAAAATTAGAGCCACTCATTGTTGTAATTTGGCATGATGGTGACTGTGTTTTCTTTGGGAAAACTAAAAATTGTTCTTCCGTGCTTTGAAACTCACCAATACAAGTGATGAAAGTGATTCTTCAAAAATCTTAGAAAAATGCATTAGCATTCAAGATTTCAGAAATTGCTGTTAACCAAAAGCAAGCACTATATTGCTTTTGGAAATATAAAAATATCAGAGACCTCTTGTATTGTAGCTAAGATAATGTTTTGGTATTTTGATTAGCTTTTTGGCTTTGTTTTTATTGAAGAAATAAATCAGAAAAATCTCATTATAATGATTTGATATCTACTTTTATTCAATGACTTAGAACCTAAGTGCAGCATTGAAGCTACAAGATACCAGGAATTTTGACAGTCACTTAAAATATGTATCTAAGGATACTTTTAAAGAACTATTGCCTTCTTGTTAATGTAAAGCACTTATATCTAGTGAATATAACTGTTTTCTGTGGGTTTGTGGAGATAAGATGCTATTTTCTTGGTTGATAATAGGCAGTTATTTGTAAACATACCCAGTGTTCTTGTTGTGTAAAATGATACTGTTATCCATCCAATTTGGAGTGCATATCATAGATGCTGACTGAGCCAATTTTTGGGAAGGAAGTCAGTATGAAATGGTATTTCATTAACTTGCCTGCAGGCATCCAAAGGAGACAAAGCAAATGAAGGAATGATTTGCCAAAAATGGAGCTACATACATGCCCCAGATAATTAGGATTTGGACCTAGGGCCATTATTCCCAATCAGCATTGAGGTGTTGGCCTTATATTCAAGCAAAGAGATCTTAGTGTGTGTCCTTATTAGCCATATGCAATGATCTCTTGGCTGGTGGTATCTTAATCCTTCATATCTATTTGCTTATCTACAGAGTAGGGAAATAATAGAATATTCTTTATAGGGATGTCTTTTAAATTAAATATGATAATATACATAAAATGCTTCAGATCAGATCAGTCGCTCAGTCATGTCCAACTCTTTGTGACCCCATGAATCAAATGAATAACACAGTATATGCTTTAAAAATGTAAGCTCCTTCTCCAAACAGCATTAATACCTCTACTACCATTAATATTATCATTAGGAAAATTATTTATTTGGTTACCTCTCATTTCTCCTTTCCTTATTCTTATTTCTATTTGTGGTATAAAGCTACTGCCTGAGATGTGAAATCTCCAAGGTCATACTTATCATATAAGAACAGGGAAGTCAGGTAGCTTTAATGTTTGATATAAATTTATCACAAGAGCAAAAGAAACACTAATCCAATCTGTGTCACACACATATATCAAGGTCATCACAGTTTGTAGAATGTAAATTTTTCAAGCCTAAAGACTGCTTTCCCATGAGTTACTGGCCTCAAAGTCTCCAGCTCTCCCATGTACTGTGTGGTAGTCATTGCCAGGATGAGAATCCACACCTGAATGATTCAGAGAGTCCTTACAAGGGGAAGTTTTAGTCTGTAGTGGAAGTCTGCAGTTCCAACTCCCCTTCCTGCCTCTTTTTTTCTGAATGTCTTCCAGGAAGTAACTCTTTGAGCAGGATTAGAAATTTTCTGAGAAGCCTAGAAAAATGTAAAATATAAATTATATTTCATATCCACCGTGGGCAGTTTTTCATCTGTCTGTTTATTTATTCATTCATAAACCCAGTGAGAGCTGACTCATTGGAAAAAACTCTGATGCTGGAAAGGATTGAAAGCAGAAGAAGGGGATGACAGAGGGTAAGATGGTTAGATGGCATCACAGACTCAGTGGACATGAGTTTGAGCAAACTCTGGGAGATGGTGAAGCACAGGGAAGCCTGGTGTGCTGCAGTCCATGGTGTCGCAAAGAGTTGGACATGACTGAGCAACTGAACAACAGCAACAAAACCCATGTGGGGTGTTTTGTGGGAGGTTAGAGAAATTGTGACATCAGATCAGATCAGATCAGATCAGTCGCTCAGTCGTGTCCGACTCTTTGCGACCCCATGAATCGCAGCATGCCCGGCCTCCCTGTCCATCACCAACTCCCAGAGTTCACTCAGACTCACGTTCATCGAGTCAGTGATGCCATCCAGCCATCTCATCCTCTGTCGTCCCCTTCTCCTCCTGCCCCCAATCCCTCCCAGCATCAGAGTCTTTTCCAATGAGTCAACTCTTCACATGAGGTGGCCAAAGTACTGGAGTTTCAGCTTTAGCATCATTCCTTCCAAAGAAATCCCAGGGCTGATCTCCTTCAGAATGGACTGGTTGGATCTCCTTGCAGTCCAAGGGACTCTCAAGAGTGTTCTCCAACACCACAGTTCAAAAGCATCAATTCTTCGGTGCTCAGCCTTCTTCACAGTCCAACTCTCACATCCATACATGACCACTGGAAAAACCATAGCCTTGACTAGACGAACCTTTGTTGGCAAAGTAATGTCTCTGCTTTTAAATATGCTATCTAGGTTGGTTATAACCTTCCTTCCAAGGAGTAAGCGTCTTTTAATTTCATGGCTGCAGTCACCATCTGCAGTGATTTTGGAGCCCAGAAACATAAAGTCTGACACTGTTTCCACTGTTTCCCCATCTATTTCCCATGAAGTGGTGGGACCGGATGCCATGATCTTCGTTTTCTGAATGTTGAGCTTTAAGCCAACTTTTTTACTCTCCACTTTCACTTTCATCAAGAGGCTTTTTAGTTCCTCTTCACTTTCTGCCATAAGGGTGGTGTCATCTGCATATCTGAGGTGATTGATATTTCTCCCGGCAATCTTGATGCCAGCTTGTGTTTCTTCCAGTCCAGCATTTCTCATGATGTACTATAGGACAAAATTTGACTTTACTTTGTCCCTGTGAAGCTTAGAAGAGTAGTAGAAAAGAAAGACCTTGAACTTCTAATGAAAGTCTGATGAGTGAGATGAAAGAACAAGGAAACGTGTCATGGACACATGTAAGAGAGGGTATCTAAACTGAGAGGAGAGGTAGGGAAGTTCATGTAAATTACATTGTAAAATAAAATATTTGTATGAGTTGGATAAGTGGGATCAAATGAGAGGAGCATGAGCTCAGGATAATGTTCCAAGAAGAGAGGAAAAACAAGTTTAAATATCTAAAATAATAAATTCAAAGAGACAAATAAACAAAACCCCATCCTATTACTAAAAATGCTGTGTAATAGAAGTTTTTATAGGGAAGATGATTCATATAGTACCTGATGTGATGTCACACCATGTTTCAATGTTATTAATATAAAGAGAACATATGTTTCACAAAGTTGTTAGGTAGTGGGGCAGTGTATAGATCTGAGGTGGGGTAAAGTTAGAGAAAGGGTGACTGTTTGGGAACTACTGCTGGTGCGTTAAGAAAGATGCTATTGGCTGCAGGTGGGGCCCAGAAGCATAGACACCATGGATTCAGGGATTTGGTTTTCATCCATCATATCCTATCTAACTAAATGCTTTTATGCACAGTCCAAGTTGTGGTAGATACTAAGAGGAGAGAGGCATGATTTTTGCTCCAGAGAAACCAGGAAGGAGAGGGAGAGGGGGACTGACTGCAGAAAAAAGGAAGATGTTTGATAACTTAGTAGCTTTAAAACCATATTTTCCTGTTTTTTGTACAAAGGGCCCTTTTTTTTTTTTTTTTTTACACTAGACCCTGATCAAAGTTAGGGGCTATGAAGAATTATCTTCTGAAATTCATCTATCAAAATGGAACTTAACAAAGAAAATTCCACTTATGCATCACACATTTCAGAGTCAGCTAACTTTTGTAGTGCTTGGGTAATAATAGGATTCATTAGCTGAGAAGGGGGGAGAGAGTGAGAGAAGAGGAGGAGGGAGGTATAGAGACAGACAGAGGGAAAGAAAGAGAAAAGGAGAGAGGGAGGGAGGGAGGGCAACTGAGATTGTAGGGTGACATTCCTTGGGTTACAGTTGGTGAGGCAAAGTGATCGTTTGCAGAAAATGAGTTCACCCAAATCCTATCCAATGAAGGATCAATTATTCTAAGTATTATTATTATCCCTTTCCTCATTATTAGTATTTTTTGAGCACTGTGCTAAGTTTTTTGTATACATTATCTTAATTAGGTTTCTTTGCTGCTACTGCTAAGTCACCTCAGTTGTGTCCGACTCTGTGCGACACCATAGAGGGCAGCCCACTAGGCTCCTCTGTCCCTGGGATTCTCCAGGCAAGAATACTGGAGTGGCTTGCCATTTCCTTCTCAATGCATGAAAGTGAAAAGTGAAAGTGAAGCCGCTCAGTCATGCCCTACTCTTAGTGACCCCATGGACTGGAGCCTACCAGGCTCCTCCATCCATGGGATTTTCCAGGCAGCAGTACTGGAGTCGGGTGCCATTGCTTTACCACCCAATAAATATAGATCCTGAAGGCTCTACATTTAACACTATTTTCCAAATGAGAACATTGAGACAGCAAGAGGTTAAAGAGCTGGAATAAAGTCCCTTGGGCAGGATATAGTGATTCTTGAATTTAATCTGCCTGAGTTTTGAGTCCATAATTTTAGGGAGTTAATAATGTCAAACAAAAGACCTAGTAAAGAAAATATACAGAAAAACAATTGTCATAAAGCAGTAGTGGACTAGCAAGGGGGAAAAAAGGCATTCCCTTTTTTTAAATTTAAGGTGTTGATCTCCTTTTTAAATGTTTATCTTCTTTTAAAGATAAAAACAAATATCTAGAAACAAGAATTCAATTGATAGCATCATTTCAAGTGATGGGATCATTTGAAGCTAAGTTTTTAATTTATTAGAATGAATGTTGGAAACAATGTCTCCTTAAGTTATTAAAATCAGATCCTCTCCATTGGGATTGCAATTAAACAGCACACGGCTAATGGTTGGAAATTCTGGTTCATCACATTTCTGCTCTTTTCTGACTCAGTGAGCTTGTACATGTCACTAGAATCCCTGTGTGTCCACCTGCTCACTTTTAGAACCAGAAAAATAGTGTCCATCTCAGATATTTGTCATGAAAAGTAATTAACCATGCATGTCAGCATCCAGCCAACACCATGGCATAGAAATAGCCCTGTTAGGAGGTGAATATGATGATCATATGGAAAATGTATGTGAAGAGAGGGGCATCACCAAGATGTCGTTGCTGCTAAGTCGCTTCAGTCGTGTCCGACTCTGTGCGACCCTATAGACGGCAGCCCACCAGGCTCCCCCGTCCCTGAGATTCTCCAGGCAAGAATACTGGGGTGGGTTGCCATTTCCTTCCCCAATGCATGAAAGTGAAAAGTGAAAGTGAAGTTGCTCAGTCGTATCCGACTCTTCGCAACCCCATGGACTGCAGCCCACCAGGCTCCTCCGTCCATGGGATTTTCCAGGCAAGAGTACTGGAGTGGGGTGCCATTGCCTTCTCCATCACCAATATGTTAGGAAGAGTCATATTGGAATGGTGCTGAAATTGCAGGCAATTAATGTCATGGAAATGTTCACTTTTCAAGTGAACAAGAGGGGAGGAATTCAAGACACACAGAGGGGAGGAATATAGACATACATCTAATCAGTAGTAAAGAGGTAGCCACAACTTCAGGGTTAATTGTACACAGATATGAAACTCAACTGAAGATTATCAAATAGTTAATTCTGTACAATGCACCACGAAGGAAACATGGCTTCCTGGATTTAAGGAAAAATGAAGGTGTCCATTGTCAGCCAAGGCCCTGTCTTGCTGTGAAAGTGCTAGATCTCTAAGAAGCAGATAGATTCTTTCTATGAAAATGTCTCTGTATTAGAATAGTGGGCTTCAGTGTAAAAGGTAACTAATATCACAAGTATATTATTGATAAAATAATGTAATATTTTTGGTTTTGAATGCTGGGCATTTTTATGTCTTCAAAGCATCCATATCTATATAACTATACATGCTGAGAAATTCTTGTATTCAAATCTTCAGTGAAAAAGTTCCCCATGAAGTTACTGAAGTTTTGCAGAATCACTTTTCATAGAACACGTTGGAATAGGCAGTTAGGAGTGAGACAATGAAGATTACTCAGCATATACATCAAAACTATCTTTTATGAATAATTGAAATTAGTGTTCATTTATGGGTATTTTCTACAATCATTACTGATTTAGTAATTGAATTAGCATTGCTAATTTATCTGCAACAGTGGGGCCATCAATTGGAACACTAATTACATTTTTGCACTGGGTTGGTTCTGAGATCTATGATCAAATATACTTTTTCATTGAACAGTCCATGATGCAATAGTCTTTTAACTAGATTTGCTCAGTTTTTATGGCATATTTATTCAATGTATCCCACTGAGTTTCAGTAAATAACTATTACTTAGTCTACTTACATAATTCATTAATATGGAGACATTTTTCAGATTAGATTGTATATTTTCAGTAATAGCCAATGATACTTAGTGCTGGTCTTTTGCTCTCCATTTCTTACCCGTCACTTGAAAGTGTTGGGTTGCGTTAAGGACCTATATTAACTCACTGACCTTTGAAACTTCAAGGTCTATGTAGGAAAATCAGTCAGGAAGTACCATTCCCCACTTTAGCACACAGAAGTCTAGACTGATGGAACCACTACTCCTTGGAGCAAGCGTAACTGCATGTTGGGATCACCTGTGATGCCTGGGTCCCTCTTAAGAGAGTCTAGTTTATCAGCTACATGGTCCAACCTGGATGGGGGTCCAGCTTGGGTATGAAGGTTCATTTTTAAATCCCAGATTATTTTAATAAGCAGCAAAATTTGAAAACCACTGAATTAGAGTGTACTCCTATGTAAGTAAGGGATCCAAGAACAGCTGACTTCACCTGCACTCTCTTTTTTCCATCTTTCCTGGAAGCTTTTAACATTTACTGGACATTGACTATGTGTCAGAAAATGTGCCAGGTAGTAAAAATACAAGGTACACAGAGCAGCCCCTGTTCAGTTGTTTATTAAGTTAGTTCTGGCCTCAGTCTTTGACTCTGGCCTCGCCTGCCCACGTAGCCCCCATTGTGCTGAACCCAGCCACAGTAACCCCGCTTTGGTCCTCAGTGTGCCCCGCTCTGTACTTCTAGAACCGTTTCTCACAGGTGGTTGCTTCACCCGTGTTCAGTTACTCACTTCCACCTCTTGTGATCTCAGTGTAACGCTCACTGCCTTGACTATCATCCCTGGTCTCATCTCCTCATCATACCATACACCCCCCTTTACTTGCACATATTATTATCTATGTGTTGATACATTTTTATGTGTTTGATGTTTCTTTTCCAACTAGACAGAAATCACCAGCAAGAAGTCTACTGGGCTCCTTAATGCCGAATAAAACACTTATTGAATGAATGGAATCATTATTAATTTGAGTATGTAAAAGGATATCATGGTTGTTTTTTGCTGCATAACAAACTATCCTAAAACTTGATGGCTTAAAGCAATAACTATTTGTTGTTGACCTCTTGTGATCCTGAGGGTTGAGCGGGCTCACCTCGGTGTATTGTCTATTTCACATGATGTCAACTGGGACTGCAGCCACCTGGAGGTTTGGGGGAGAATGGATACATATATATTTATAGCTGAGTTCCTTTGCTGTCCACCTTAAACTATCACAACATTGTTAATCAACTAGACTCCAAAACAAAATAAAAAGCTTAATAAAAACAAACATGGACTAAGGGCTTGAATATACATTTCTCCAAAGAAGACATATAAATAGTCAATGGGGATATGAAAAGATGCTCAACATAACTAACCATTGTTGTTGTTCAGTCGCTAAGTCATGTCTGACTTTGCCAACTCCATGAACTGCAGCACACCAGCCCTCCCTGTCCTTCACTATCTTCCTGAGTTTGCTCAAGGATGGCTATTATCAAAAACAAAAAAAATCAAGTGTTTGCAAAGACTGGAAAAATTGGAACTCCTTATTTACTTAAGAAAACCCTAACCCTTTGCCATGCTGCTGAAAGCATGAATATCAGCCATACTCAGGGATCCCACTAGCATGGTTGAGTGTTAGGGGTGAGGCGCTGAGGGTATCTTTGATCAGCATCAGGCAGTCCTCACTGTTAACAAAGAGAGTACCCATTGTGGCAACAAGTCTGGTCCCTCAGGGCAGCTGTTTCATAGTTTTTTGCTTTGGGGGTGGATGGACGTGGGGTTAGGGTCCATGTGTCAATGGACATGCTCAGACCTGGACCTTGCTTTCCTTGGAGCCTCCCACAGTTACTCTGCCCTGTGGTAGTACTCTACCCAATACTCTACAGTTACTCTACTCCATCCTGAGATCTTTCCATTCCTGGCTTTTTCTAGAATAGAAAATAACCTCTGGTAGGAATCAGCATCATTGGCTGTTGATCGAATACTTTCATTTCATAATCTTTGGTTTACTTCTGGTTGAGGACTAGTTTTTATTGTTGTTGTTCTGCCACAGTTCTCCTTTGCCCAACCATCTCCTCCTTTTCATTACCCTTGGTTTCCCTTTTTATTTTGGCATGACTTCAGAAAAATGTCAATAGTAGTACGCACTAGTTCTATACTACTTCATCAAGATTCTCTAAGTGTCAAGATTTGCCCTTGTCACTCTTTTTCTGTCATTCATGTTACAAAATTCACATCATTTTATGCATAACAGTTCGTGTTTCCTTATGTGATACAGTTCACTGTACATTTCTAAAAGCAAGGACATTCCTTACATAACCACATAATAATCAAAATTGGAGCATTAACATTGCTACATATTTAGAGGTTTTCATTTGTCCCAGTATCCTTTACAGAGAAAGACAATTCCAAACCATGCCTTGTATTCAGGAATCAGGTCTTTTTAACATCCTTTATTCTGGAACAGTTTCTTGTTTTCCTGTGTCTTTAATGGCATTGGCATATTTGAAGTGTGCTGGCCTTATATTTCCTGGAATGACTGTCTATTTAGGTTTGTCTAATGCTTCATCCTGATCGAAATCATATATTTAGCTTTGACAGGAATACACTTACATTCTCAGTTCATCATATTAGGAAGAATTACTGATGACATTAGCTCTTCTCAGTTGGGTTTTCTGCCAAGTTACTGCATTTGAAGTTACTATTTTCTTTTGTTATTAATATATATATATATAGTGATTAATAAATACTTTGAGATGATAAATATTATTCCTCATTGCACTTTCACTTTTTAGCATCTATTTACGTTTTTGTTTGAATCAGTTTTTATGTGACAATCAACAAATGGTGATGCCTCTTTGTTCGCACTACCAGTGCCCAAGGGGACATTGTCCTGAGCTGGAAATGAGAAGTTCATTGTGAAAATTCTCTTATAAACAAGGATGATGGATCCTGAGTCAAATTTTAACTGATGTTCTATACTTTTCTCTTGTGTGGTTATGTGGATGTAGCTATAGATATATCAATAGGTATAATATTAAATATGCATATGTATATAATTTTATGGTGTTTGATTTTTATCTTTTACCAGAAGCCATTTATACTTAGTAATTAAGAAGAGCAAGAGGACAATAAGGAAAGAAACAAACATCTAATTTAGCGGCTTAACTGTGTGCTAAGTTGCTTCAGTCGTGTTGTACTCTGTGCAACCCCATGGACTGTAGCTTACTAAGCTCCTCTGTCCATGGAATTCTCCAGGCAAGAATATTGGAATGGGTTGCCATGCCCTCCTCCAGAGAATCTTGCTGACCCAGGGATCAAACCCTTGTCTCATATATCCTGCATTGTCAGGCATGTTCTTTACCTCTAATACCAACATCTCAGTTGCTTAGTTACATAGCATTATATATGGCTTCATATATTGCATAAAACTTAGGAAAATATGCTCCACCTTGAATCAGGAGATTTGCTAACATAGGGATCATCAGTTCAGTTCAGTTCAGTCACTCAGTCGTGTCCGACTCTTTGTGACCCCAGGAGCAGCAGCATGCCAGGCTTCCCTGTCCATCACCAACTCCCAGAGCTTGCTCAAACTCATGTCCATTGAGTCAGTGATGCCATCCAACCATTTCATCCTCAATCATCCCCTTCTCCTCCTGCCTTAAATCTTTCCCAGCATCAGGGTCTTTTCCAGTGAGTCAGTTCTTTGCATCAAATGGCCAAATTATTGGAGTTTCAGCTTCAGCATCAGTCCTTCCAATGAATATTCAGGGTTGATTTCCTTTAGGATTGACTGGTTTGATCTTGCAGTACAAGGGACTCTCCTCCAACACCATAATTCAAAAGCATCAGTTCTTTGGTGCTCAGCTTCTTTATGGTCCAGCTCTCACATCCATACAGTTCAGTTCAGTTCAGTCGCTTAGTCGTGCCCAACTCTTTATGACCCCATGGGCAGCAGCATGCCAGGCCTCCCTGTCCATCACCAACTCCCAGAGTCCACACAAACCCATGTCCATTGAGTCAGTGATGCCATCCAACCATCTTGTCCTCTGTTGTCCCCTTATCCTCCTGCCCTCAATATTTCCCAGCATCAGGGTCTTTACAAATGAGTCAGTTCCTCATATCAGGTGGCCGAAGTATTGGAATTTCAGCTTCAACATCAGTCCTACCAATGAACACCTAGGACTGATCTCCTTTAGGATGGACTGGTTGGATCTCCTTGCAGTCCAAGGGACTCTCAAGAGTCTTCTCCAACACCACAGTTCAAAAGCATCAATTCTTTGGCGCTCAGCCTTCTTTATAGTCCAACTCTCACATCCATACATGACCACTAGAAAAACCATAGCCTTGACTAGATGGACCTTTGTTGACAAAGTAATGTCTCTGTTTTTTAATATGCTGTCTAGGGGTCATTCAATATTATAAATTAGCACTGTAGCTCTGTAATAGCATTGAGAAGTCATTTAATGACATGAAATAATTTTCAGATGAAGAAATTAAAGCCATTGTTTTTCAACAAGTCTTTTTCTAAAAGGAGAAATAGGGGTCTTTTCTTAACAGAAATTAGTTTTCCTTTGTAAGATGTTTATAAATTCAAATATTTTGCATATTGATATAAAATATTTTTAAAATAATTGAAAATTTGCCTATGATGAGGAATTGCTTCACAATTTTTTCAAGTAGGCAAATACCCTTTTGACTTTATAATGTGATCTGAGTTTACAAAATGACAACAGTTTTCTAAATTTAATAGATTTCTCTCTGTCTGCCTCCACGATCCCCACCCCCACCATATATTCTCTACCCTGCCTCTCTGCCCCCAGGGCTGGTTCTACAGATGCATCACCAGGGCTTCTTTAAATTTACATTTCTAGCTGAGTTTGGCCAGTGGTGGGTCAGAGTAAGGAGGAGAAAGGATGGGTTATTTCTTCTTCTACCCCCTCAAGGCCCTGGCTCCCTGATTTTGGTCTTATTCTCCCTCTAAAATTATAGTTCCTTTCAGTAACTTCTGTGGCTCCAATTTTCATCAGACTCCTACTGTTTCCTCTCCTGCTTTTTCAGACCCAGATCTTCTTCTTCTTTTTTTTTCCCATACAAGAATGTATGTTTATTGCAAAGAAAGAGAGAGAGAAGGAGAGTCCAAGAGAGATTAGAAGCCTAGTATATAAGGTTAAGAATTTAAAAGCATCTTACATTTTGCCCTAATAGCAACAGATTTAATAGGAACAAAGACTTGTGTTACTTTCTGGTATCAGCTCTCTGTAAACTTGATGAGAAAATTTTGTGAAATATAGTATGGAGGAAGAAAGCTTGAGGGGTCTTCATTGCAGATCATGCAGGCACCACTACATGTGACTCCTAACATGGGGATTGTCAGTGGCTGGGCCAGAAGACAACTTCCCTTCTGACTGGATGGGCACTTTAAGATTTCCATATTGTCTCTAATATAACAAATGAGTTGCATGAAATCTGCCTTGCATATCAAGTGGCCCCCCAAATATAATACCATTGATGAGATTGCATTGCATTACTGCTTTCACAGTCTCACACTAGGCAGGGACTCTGAGGCTGAGATTTGATCCTCATGGTTCTAGTCTATACCTTCCACTGTGCTTTCTTAGCATGCTTCAATATTCCTTATTGGTTTCTTTCCTCATCTCTGTAATTTCTTTCTTCACTAAATAATTTTTAAAACCTCACCTTAGTTACCTTGCATTTTCAGCAGGAATCTGATGAATGCAGTAACACAACTCAGGAATGGAATCAGAGAGATGAAGTTTCTATTAAACAGCTAATGAGTGATAGCCAGTAGAAACAGACCTGGGGCAAGTGTAGCTACATTTGTGTATTTTATCTTCATTCTGTGAGGCCCTTGGTATAGACTTTCTGATAAAACCTGACAGTAGTTCCTGATTATTCTCCTGGAAGCTTGTAGATACATGTTTTTCTCTTTTATAGAAAAGCAATTATTTTTTTTAAGTTATGCAAAACTATTTTCCAAATATTGATGGAAGAGAAATGGAGGGTAGGAGGCTTAAGTAATATTTTAATACTTAAAAAAAAAAAACAAAAACTACCTGCCATGTGACTTTCGCTTTGCAGATTCTTCCATACATGAGCTTACTTCGCTAAAATGTGAGTCAAATAAAATGCTTCTAGATTAAGTACAGGAGTGTTGTTGGAGAGAAATAGGAGAGGGGATAGAGCCTTTCAGAGATAATCTTCTTTAGATAAATAATTAAGCACTAGAATGGACATCATAGACAGAGTCTAGCCTCATTTGTTTTACTGATGCTGCTTCATTTAGGCAAAATGCCTCTTTATATCTTAGGCAATTAGGTAATGAATTAGAAGAAGAGCTAAAAGGAGAAAATACATATTATAGAGTCATTCCAGTGAAGCTGGGGAGTGAATGGATATTTAAGTTACTCTCAGATTCATTAGTCTTAGTATCTGTTACTATGAAGTTCAGAATCACCATCGTGTAGTCACGTAAATACATTTGTTATGCTTAAATAAATCAAGAAAGGTTCATTTTCAAAAATGCCAGATGTTCTGTATTTCTCCAGTGGCAATATAAATCTGAAGTTGATCTAGGGTAAACATCTGTCAAAAATACACACTTGTTTAACTGAATCACCAGTAGTTCAGAAATGAAGCGCTTTGAATAACACATCAACAAGCAGAAAGATTATTCATTCTATTTAAAAATGCACTAAGTGCCCCACAAAATACTATAAATTTTTATAAATACATTTATTATGAGATTAAATTTCATAGTAAAATCTGTCTTATAGATGGAACTAAAAACCCAAAATGCCAAATAAAAGTGGAAAGTACTAATTTCCTTTCATTATCCTATCATCTAATTTAGAAGCTGTTCACAAACATAAAAATGACAATCAACTAATAGGTTCTTTTTAAAATGTTTACTTATTTTTGGCTGTGCTGGGTCTTCATTGCTGCATGGACGTTTCTCTGGTCGTGGTAATCGAGGGCTACTGTCTAGCGGCAGTGAGCGGTCTTCTCATTGCCGTGGCTTATCTTGGGGAGCGTGGGCTGTAGGTGCGCAGGCTTCAGTACGTAGGGCCCAAGGGATCAGTAGTTGCAGCTCCCAGGCTGTAGAGCACAGACTCAATGGTTTTGGTGCATGGGCTTTGCTGCTCCATGGCATGTGAGATCTTCCTGGACAAGGAATTGAACACTTGTCTCCTGCACTGGTAGATGGATTCTTTACCCCTAAGCCACCAGGGAAACCCAGTAGTTTTTAACTGCATTGAATTCTAACTAACTACATTCATGGAAAATATTAAAAACCAACATCTCCAAGGAAATCTTCAAGGAAAAAAGGGGACTAGAAACTTATTTGACCAGAGGATTTGTTACATTTTCCTTAGGTTAAAAGAAAAAACATTGCAGAAATTACGTTGAAA
The DNA here is from genome assembly GCF_029378745.1 of Bos indicus. Lineage (NCBI taxonomy): Eukaryota > Metazoa > Chordata > Mammalia > Artiodactyla > Bovidae > Bos > Bos indicus. The sequence goes on from NC_091767.1 coordinate 12,137,675, forward strand.
ACATAATTTAGCTTTCCCCAAATGTGTTTTCATTGTATTTTTCTATTTTAGAATTCTATAGATTTGCTTTTGAGGTTTTGTTAAAGAAATACTCACACTAACTTGAAAAATATAACCGCATAGAATCTTTCATCACTGTTTTCTTTCTGGTACCGAAAATTTTTCTTCCTGAATGTCAGTAGTGAAAGATTATGACTGTAACCTGCTGGGGTAAGCACAGTATATTGTAAATAAGATGCTATCAGTTCAGTGGTTGTGAATATTCATTTTCTACCTCGCACTTAACAACAGCATCAAAAATGTATAACACCACAAAATGTTCATTTCTCACTCTGTGCACTATTTAAGATTTTCAGTGGCTTATTTTAGAAACAGCAAGATTTTTTGGAGCCTACTTAACATATGGTATGATGAAGTGGTAGCCTGTGATTGTTTTTATTTCCATTTTAGGATAATTTTCTGGTAGTTGCTTTGCTGATTTTTTTTTTCCCTCAGCAGTCAGTTAATTTATTCAATAAGCCATGTGAAGATAACTTTCTTGGTTTCTCTTTTTTGATTTTTTCACTCTGTATTTATTTGTATTTTGCTTAAGAAAATTAAAAAAAAAATCTTTTGACTGTATTGCATGGCATGTGTTATCTTAGTTCCCCATCCAGGGATTGAACGCATGTACCCCTACACTGACTGCACAGAGCCTTAACCATTGGATCACCAGGGAAGTCCCAGGAAATATTTTTTGAAGTATGAAATTGAAAGAGCAATGGAAAGTATTACTGGTGTTATCACACTTAGAAGTCTGCAACGATTTAGCTGCCATATCTGAATCTCTCAAGTTGGAGAGCTATGAAAGATCAAAAGATGAGTATCAGGAGTCTATAGTGAGAAAAGAATTTGATGGAGTATTCTAAAGATTCTCCTAAGTTGTGTTTCCTCATTGTAAGAAAGTTTCCTGTCTGTAGTTAGGATCAATTATTTTGACTAGAAAAATGATGGTGCAACATGAGCTGAGACTTAAATATATATATATATATATATATATATATATATATATATATGAATATCATGAAATATGCATTTTATGTATGAGTTGATTTATTTTTAAATATCTATATTAAATCCATTAAAAGTCACCCTAGATGGATGAGGAGGATTAAGGGGTACAGACTCAGTCAGTCAGTTCAGTCGCTCAGTCATGTCCGACCCTTCGCAGCCCAGTGTATTGCAGCACGCCAGGCCTCCCTGTCCATCACCAACTCCTGGAGTTTATTCAAACTAACGTCTGTTGAGTTGGTGATGCCATCCAACCATCTCATCCTCTCTCATCCCCTTCTCCTCCTGCCTTCAATCTTTCCCAGGATCAGGGTCTTTTCAAATGAATTAGTTCTTCACATCAGGTGGCCAAAGTATTGGAGCTTCAGCTTCAACATCAGTCATTTTAATAAATATTCAGGACTGGTTTCCTTTAGGATGGACTGGTATAAACTGCTAAGTGTAAAATACCTAAGTTACAAGGATATAATTTAGAGCACAGGGATAATAGACATTGTCTTGTAATAACTTTATATAGAATATAATCTATAAAGATATTACAAAACTATGTTGTATACCTGAAATGAATGTAATATTGTAAGTCAACTACACATAAAACAGTGTATACATAGTCACCCTTTAAAAATTGCCCTAAATAGCAAATTTCATGAAAAATGCCATCTTTAAAAACTTTTAACTGAAACATAATTCATTTACAATGCTGTGTTAGTTTCAAGTTTCAATTACAGCAAAGTGATTCAGATTATATATATATATATATATATATATTTTAAATATATTTTTAAAAGAAAAAGGTTAGTTAGAAGTGAAATTGTTTTATATATTGCAGATATCTATAATGCCTGCCAATAAAAGACAGCTGAATACTTCACATCAACTTTTCTGTGTTCTTTATGCTACAATGTTTTATTTCAGTGTGTGAAAAATGCAGCCTCACTCAGATGTGAATGAAAGATAGAAAAAGAGAAATACTAAAAAAATCATTCATATAATTGAGAATATCCTTCCCTGATGTTATACCAAAACTTGACTAGTGGTGTTTGTTGAAGGTTAGTCACAATATGAAATCTGAAACCATATCAATGGACTTTTCATACACTGTTACATAAAAATCCCTCCATATCCCTTTTCCTTTTAATAAATCTTTTACCTGTGCATGATTTGCACCATTTGGAAATTACTGATTCACTGAATTATACAGCTCATCCAAACGTTGACACATTTCATTTTATAGTATCCCAAAAGTCACACATTATCACCATTGATCTCATCAGAAAGTTCTGATGTTTTGTTCAGTTCACTGTGACAGACACAAATTTTCCAAAATCCTAACTTTTGTTTGAAATCTTCAATTATATTTTTGGGAACAATTACTCGTCAATTGCTTTTCTTGAAGTGATAAGTTCCTCTTGTTCATTTTCCAAAAAATAACAAATAGTTAAGCTTCGAAAATCATATTTGTTTGTTAGTCATTCTTTTAAAGACTTGATGGACATGAGTTTGAGTAGACTCTGGGAGTTAGTGATGGACAGGGAGGCCTGGAGTGCTGTGATTCATGGGGTCGCAAAGAGTCGGACGCGACTGAGCGGCTGAACTGAATTGAATTGAATGTTCCTAAAAAAAAAGGAACCAGTTTACTTTTCAGCTCAAACTATTGCACAAATACTTTTCCTTGAGACATCATAATTCAGAAAGCAGAAGTTCTCACTTTATGCGTATTTCTCATTTGGTCACATCATGAATTGTGCGCGATCAGTGCAAATGCCAACAGAGCAAACAATATCTTAATATTATTATGACAATAGTTTAGCTTTACTGGATTCAGTTGAAAGTGTCTTTTGGGACCCATAAAGCTCTGTGGACCACCCTTGGGGATCCACTGTATTAGAAAGTATATGAAACCTTCACAGACATTATTGCATGTTATCTTTGCAGGAAGTGCATATGATAGAAACATTTTCCTCATATTACAGATTTCCCTTTATTTTACAGATAAGAATTAGGAATTTTCAGTAACTAGCTCACTCCATTAATCTACATCCCCCAGTGTGAGATAAGAGTTTAGCTACAAAAGCTGTATTTTTGTTTTTAATAATTGTCTTGGCATATCATAAAAGGCTTCCCTGGTGGCTCAGATGGTAATGAGGGAGACCTGGGTCCTAGATTGGGAAGATCCAGGGGAAGACCCCCTGGAGAAAGAAATGGCAACCCACTTCAGTATTCTTGCCCAGAGAATCCCCATGCATGGAGGAGCCTGGTGGGCTACAGTCCATGGGGTCATAACTGGACACGACTGAGCAACTAAACATATACACACACATCATAAAAAACAAGTGGCTTTGAAAATTTTTCACCATTGAGGATAATGTTTGCCGTGGGTTTGTCATATATAGCTTTTATTATGTTGAGGTATGTTCCTTCTATTCCTGCTTTCTGGAGAGTTTTTATCATAAATGGATGTTGAATTTTGTCAAAGGCTTTCTGTGCATCTATTGAGATAATCATATGGCTTTTATTTTTCAATTTGTTAATGTGGTGTATTACATTGATTGATTTGTGGATATTGAAGAATCCTTGCATCCCTGGGATAAAGCCCACTTGGTCATGGTGTATGATCTTTTTAATGTGTTGTTGGATTCTGACTGCTAGAATTTTGTTAAGAATTTTTGCATCTATGTTCATCAGTGATATTGGCCTGTAGTTTTCTTTTTTTGTGGCATCTTTGTCAGGTTTTGGTGTTAGGGTGATGATGGCCTCATAGAATGAGTTTGGAAGTTTACCTTGCTCTGCAATTTTCTGGAAGAGTTTGAGAAGGATAGGTATTAGCTCTTCTCTAAATTTTTGGTAGAATTCAGCTGTGAAGCCGTCTGGACCTGGGTTTTTTTTTTTTTTTCTCAGTTGATTTTATTTTATTTTTTTTTAATTTTATTTTATTTTTAAACTTTACAATATTGTATTAGTTTTGCCAAATATTGAAATGAATCCGCCACAGGTATACCTGTGTTCCCCATCCTGAACCCTCCTCCTTCCTCCCTCCCCATACCATTCCTCTGCATCGTCCCAGTGCACCAGCCCCAAGCATCCAGTATCATGCATCAAACCTGGACTGGAGACTCGTTTCATACATGATATTATACATGTTTCAATGCCATTCTCAAAAATCTCCCCACCCTCTCCCTTTCCTACAGAGTCCATAAGACTGATCTATACATCAGTGTCTGTTTTGCTGTCTCGTACACAGGGTTATTGTTACCATCTTTCTAAATTCCATATATATGCGTTAGTATACTGTATTGGTGTTTTTCTTTCTGGCTTACTTCACTCTGTATAATAGGTTCCAGTTTCATCCATCTCATTAGAACTGATTCAAATGTATTCTTTTTAATGGCTGAGTAATACTCCATTGGATATATGTACCACTGCTTTCTTATCCATTCATCTGCTGATGGGCATCTAGGTTGCTTCCATGTCCTGGCTATTATAAACAGTGCTGTGATGAACATTGGGGTACACGTGTCTCTTTCCCTTCTGGTTTCCTCAGTGTGTATGCCCAGCAGTGGGATTGCTGGATCATAAGGCAGTTCTATTTCCAGTTTTTTAAGGAATCTCCACACTGTTCTCCATAGTGGCTGTACTAGTTTGCATTCCCACCAACAGTGTAAGAGGGTTCCCTTTTCTCCACACCCTCTCCAGCATTTATTGCTTGTAGACTTTTGGATCGCAGCCATTCTGACTGGCGTGAAATGGTACCTCATAGTTGTTTTGATTTGCATTTCTCTGATAATGAGTGATGTTGAGCATGTTTTCATGTGTTTGTTAGCCATCTGTATGTCTTCTTTGGAGAAATGTCTATTTAGTTCTTTGGCCCATTTTTTGATTGGGCCATTTATTTTTCTGGAGTTGAGCTTGAAAAATAAAAACCATATGATTATCTCAATAGATGCAGAGAAAGCCTTTGACAAAATTCAACATCCATTTATGATAAGAACTCTCCAGAAAGCAGGAATAGAAGCAACATACCTCAACATAATAAAAGCTATATATGACAAACCCACAGCAAACATTATCCTCAATGGTGAAAAATTGAAAGCATTTCCTCTAAAGTCAGGAACAAGACAAGGGTGCCCACTTTCACCATTACTATTCGACATAGTTTTGGAAGTTTTGGCCACAGCAGTCAGAGCAGAAAAAGAAATAAAAGGAATCCAGATTGGACAAGAAGAAGTAAAACTCTCACTGTGTGCAGATGACATGATCCTCTACATAGAAAACCCTAAAGACTCCACCAGAAAATTACTAGAACTAATCAATGATTATAGTAAAGTTGCAGGATATAAAATCAACACACAGAAATCCCTTGCATTCCTATACACTAATAATGAGAAAACAGAAAGAGAAATTAAGGAAACAATTCCATTCACCATTGCAATGGAAAGAATAAAATACTTAAGAATATATCTACCTAAAGAAACTAAAAACCTATATATAGAAAACTATAAAACACTGGTGAAAGAAATCAAAGAGGACACTAATAGATGGAGAAATATACTTTTTCTTGGATCAGAAGAATCAATATAGTGAAAATGAGTATACTACCCAAAGCAATTTATAGATTCAATGCAATCCCTATCAAGCTACCAATGGTATTCTTCACAGAGCTAGAACAAATAATTTCACAATTTGTATGGAAATACAAAAAACCTCGAATAGGCAAAGCGATCTTGAGAAAGAAGAATGGAACTGGAGGAATCAACCTACCTGACTTCAGGCTCTACTACAAAGCCACAGTTATCAAGACAGTATGGTACTGGCACAAAGACAGAAATATTGATCAATGGAACAGAATAGAAAGCCCAGAGATAAATCCACACACATATGGACACCTTATCTTTGACAAAGGAGGCAAGAATATACAATGGATTAAAGACAATATCTTTAACAAGTGGTGCTGGGGAAACTGGCTAACCACTTGTAAAAGAATGAAACTAGATCACTTTCTAACACCATACACAAAAATAAACTCAAAATGGATTAAAGATCTCAACGTAAGACCAGAAACTATAAAACTCCTAGAGGAGAACATAGGCAAAACACTCTCTGACATACATCACAGCAGGATCCTCTATGACCCACCTCCCAGAATATTGGAAATAAAAGCAAAAATAAACAAATGGGACCTAATTAACCTTCAAAGCTTCTGCACAACAATGGACCTGGGCTTTTGTTTGCTGGAAGATTTCTGACTACAGTTTCAATTTACGTGCTTGTGATGGGTCTGTTAAGATTTTCTATAATATTGGAAATAAAAGCAAAAATAAACAAATGGGACCTAATTAACCTTCAAAGCTTCTGCACAACAATGGACCTGGGCTTTTGTTTGCTGGAAGATTTCTGACTACAGTTTCAATTTGCGTGCTAGTGATGGGTCTGTTAAGATTTTCTATTTCTTCCTGGTCCAGTTTTGAAAAGTTGTGCTTTTCTAAGAATTTGTCCATTTCTTCCAAGTTGTTCATTTTATTGGCATATAATTGCTGATAGTAGTGTCTTATGATCCTTTGTATTTCTGTGTTGTCTTTTGTGATCTCTCCATTTTCATTTCTAATTTTATTGATTTGATTTTTCTCCCTTTGTTTCTTGATGAGTCTGGCTAATGAGTTGTGAATTTTCTTTATCCTTTCAAAGAACCAGCTTTTGGCTTTGTTGATTTTTGCTATGGTCTCTTTTGTTTCTTTTGCATTTATTTCTGCCCTAATTTTTAAGATTTCTTTCTTTCTACTAACTCTGGGGTTCTTCATTTCTTCCTTTTCTAGTTGCTTTAGGTGTAGAGTTAGGTAATTTATTTGACTTTTTTCTTGTTTCTTGAGGTGTGCCTGTATTGCTATGAACTTTCCCCTTAGCACTGCTTTTACAGTGTCCCATAGGTTTGGGGTTGTTGTGTTTTCATTTCCATTCGTTTCTATGCATATTTTGATTTCTTTTTTGATTTCTTCTGTGATTTGTTGGTTATTCAGCAGCGTGTTGTTCAGCCTCCATATGTTGGAATTTTTAATAGTTTTTCTCCTGTAATTGAGATCTAATCTTACTGCATTGTGGTCAGAAAAGATGCTTGGAATGATTTCAATTTTTTTGAATTTACCAAGGCTAGTTTTATGGCCCAGGATGTGATCTATCCTGCAGAAGGTTCTGTGTGCACTTGAGAAAAATGTGAAATTCATTGTTTTGGGGTGAAACGTCCTATAGATATCAATTAGGTCTAACTGGTCTATTGTATCATTTAAAGCACAACTGACTTAGAAAACTGATAAAAATCCTGGGAAGACTGGAGATTTCTGCTTCTGTCCCTGATAACTTTCTTGTCTTAACTGTTAAAAAAACAAAGTGAAATATATGAAACAATATTCAGATATTGAGCATGCTAGTTGTGATCTCTGAGAGAGAGAAACCAATGAATGCCCTACTTTTCCCTGGAGGGAGGGAGGCCAGTGGTCTTATGAGGTGAAGAAGTAGATTTGCAAGTTTAAGGAAACCTATTTGGCTAGTGTGTGCAAGGGAGAGTATCAGAGAGGACAGCTGTACAAAGTTAAATCTCCGGAGATGGGTGGAGGGTTCCCTTATGTTCTCAGTTGAGTATTAGCACGTGAAACTTGAGAAAAAACCATTCTAAAGGAGAAAGAACAATTTTTGGCGCTTGCACAGGGCTAGGAATAGATCACTTACCCAACAATAAGAGTGGAGCAACCTCTTGATATGTAAGACATTTGGAAGAGTATTCAGAAGGGTGCTCCCTGAGAAGATGGCGTGTTAGACCTTGATTGAAGTGTGCTTTCATATAATTAACAAAGCTCAAAATCCAGTCTTGAAAAATAACACTGCTGTCGAGTGTCTTAGCTGCATTCAGAAACATTCTGTCAATAGGCCTAATGATGATATTTAGCTCATAGTATTATTGGAGAAGGGAATGGCAACCCATGCCAGTGTTCTTTCCTGGAGAATCCCAGGGATGGGGGAGCCTGGTGGGCTGCCTGCCGTCTATGGGGTCGCACAGTTGGACATGACTGAAGCAGCGGCAGCAGCAGCTCATAGTATTACAGTAAATATAAAATGAGCTAAGGAATATGTGTAATGATTTCAGAATAGTGGCTGGTACAGGAAAGGAAAAATAACATGCTCACTGCTTTATACTCACCAGGATGGCTACTGTGATAATACACAGAGAATAATTGTTGCAAAGTTGTGGAGAAATTGGAACTTTTATATACTGTCCGTTGTCACATAGTTGCTAAGTCATGTCCAGCTCTTTGTGACTCCATGGACTGTAGCCCTCCAGGTTCTTCTGTCCTAGGAAAGTGTAAAATGGTGTAGCTGCTATGGAAAACATAAGACAGTTCCGCAAAAAATTAAAAATAGGATTACCATATGATCCAGCAATTCTAGCACTAGGTATAGAGCCCAAACAAGTGAAAGCAGAGTCTCAAAGGCATACTGGTACATCCATGTTCATAGCAACATTATTCTCAATAGTCAAAAAATGGAAGCAGCCCACGTGTCCATCACTAGGAATGGTTAAACAGATTTGCTGTGTATACAATGGAATATCACACAGGCTTAAAAAGGAAGGAAATTTTGACACATGCTACAACATGAATGAACCTTAAGGAACTTCCTAAGGAAAACAAGCCGGTGACCAAAGGACAAATACTATATGATTCTACATATATGAATAATCAAACTTATATAGAGAAAAATTAGAATGTGGTGGTCAGGATTTGGGGATAAGAGGGAAGGAGAAGTTCATTACGTATAGATTTTTCGTTTTTGCAAGACCTAAATAGCTCTGGGGATTGGTTACTTGTGGAGGTACTCAACACTGCTGAACTGCGTACTTCAAAATGGTTAAGATGGTTTTTACATTATGTGTTTTTAACCACAATTTAAAAAGAACATTAACAAGTTACAGCAAGACTGTTGTATAAGATAAGAAAATAAAAATTACAAATATTATGAAATGAAATATGCCAATGCTTTTATCAGTAAGATGAAATGAATTTCTTATAAAACAAAATTTACCTATAATGACACAAGATAAATAGAAAATCTGATTATCTCTACATTTATTAAAGAAATGTAATTCATTATCAACATATTCCCAAAATGAGAACTCTTATGTCCAGTTTCTATTTCAAATCCTAGAAGATGAGGCTGTGAAAGTGCTACACTCAATATGCCAGCAAATTTGGAAAACTCAGCAGTGGCCACAGGACTGGAAAAGGTCAGTTTTCATTCCAATCCCAAAGAAAGGCAATGCCAAAGAATGCTCAAACTACCACACAATTGCACTCATCTCACACAGTAGTAAAGTAATGCTCAAAATTCTCCAAGCCAGGCTTCAGCAATACATGAACCGTGAACTTCCAGATATTCAAGCTGGTTTTAGAAAAGGCAGAGGAACCAGAGATCAAATGGCCAACATCCTCTGGATCATCAAAAAAGCAAGAGAGTTCCAGAAAAACATCTGTTTCTGCTTTATTGACTATGCCAATGCCTTTGACTGTGTGGATCACAATAAACTGTGGGAAATTCTGAAAGAGATGGGAATACCAGACCACCTGACCTGCCTCTTGAGAAACCTATATGCAGGTCAGGAAGCAATAGTTAGAACTAGACATGGAACAACAGACTGGTTCCAAATAGGAAAAGGAGTACGTCAAGGCTGTATATTGTCACCCTGCTTATTTAACTTATATGCAGAGTACATCATGAGAAACGCTGGACTGGAAGAAGCACAAGCTGGAATCAAGATTGCCGGGAGAAATATCAATAACCTCAGATATGCAGATGATACCACCCTTATGGCAGAAAGTGAAGAGGAATGAAAAAGCCTCTTGATGAAAGTGAAAGAGGAGAGTAAAAAAGTTGGCTTAAAGCTCAACATTCGGAAAACAAAGATCATGGCATCTGGTTCCATCACTTCATGGGAAATAGATAGAGAAACAGTGGAAACAGTGTCAGACTTTAGTTTTTGGGCTCCAAAATCACTGTAGATGGTGACTGCAGCCATGAAATTAAAAGACACTTACTCCTTGGAAGGAAAGTTATGGCCAAACTAGATAGCATATTGAAAAGCAGAGACATTACTTTGCCAACAAAGGTCCGTCTAGTCAAGGCTATGGTTTTTCCAGTGGTCATGTATGGATGTGAGAGTTGGACTGTGAAGAAAGCTGAGTGCCAAAGAATTGATGCTTTTGAACTGTGGTGTTGGAGAAGACTCCTGAGAGTCCCTTGGACTGCAAGGAGATCCAACCAGTCCATTCTAAAGGAGATCAGCCCTGGGTGTTCTTTGGAAGGAATGATGCTAAAGTTGAAACTCCAGTACTTTGGCCACCTCATGCAAAGAGTTGACTCATTGGAAAAGACTCTGATGCTGGGAGGGATTGGGGGCAGGAGGAGAAGGGGACGACAGAGGATGAGATGGCTGGATGGCATCACCGACTCGATGGACCTTAGTTTGAGTGAACTCCAGGAGTTGGTGATGGACGGGGAGGCCTGGTGTGCTGCAGTTCATGGGGTCGCAAAGAGTCGGACAGGACTGAGCAACTGAACTGAACTGAACTGATGTCCATTTTCATTAATGAATTCTCTCAAATTTTTAAGAAAGCTATAACCATGTTTTCGAAGGTTTTCCGAAAATAGAACAGAAGAAAACAGTTCCCTTTTTTGAGGCATGCATATTGGTGATTACAACACCAGGCTAAGATAATAAAATTTCCAACCAATATCACTTGTAAACACAGTTAAAAAATCTTTAGGATATATTATGTTATTTTATGTGGAAAAAAAGTTACTATTTCTCTTCCATAGATTTGTTATGATTGTATTAAAAGTCAAGGATGGGTTGGTTCTTTGAAGGCAGTGAAATAATTCATTTTGCATATTCTGATTAATCTTGCCCCATAAGGCTTCCCTTATGGTTTGGGGGGTGGGGGGTGGTAAAGCGTCTGCGTGTGGTGCGGCAGACTCGCGTTCAATCCCTGAGTCGGGAAGATCCCCTAGAGAAGGAAATGGCAACCCACTTCAGTATTCTTGCCTGGAAAATCCCATGGACGGAGGAGCCTATGAGGCTGCACTCCATGGGGTCTCAAAGAGTCGGACGCTACTGAGCGACTTCACTTTCCTTGGCTACACGAGGAAAACAAATGAGAAATTGTTTCCTTCCCTTTTTACGAACAACACTCACACACTGCGTCCACTAGGTGGCGCTAAGACTCAGAAGAGGGTCTGAGGTGGGTAGTTGGAGCACTTTGGAAGTGTGAGAGGGACCTGTCTCCAAGAAACCCAGTCCAGCAAATTGTTGTGTCTGACAATTATTTGAGCAATCCCCAGGTGGCAGGGAAGCCCAAACATGGAGTGTCTATGGATCGGGAGAGTCTGTAACAGGGAACCCAGAAGCAAGGAGTTCTCACATCAGGGAAGATTGTTAGTAGCTCCCAAGTCTTCCTGGTGGTCAGAGGTTAAGCTGCAGAGACTGGAACTGTAAGGAAAGATGACTGAGAAATAACATAAATAAATATAATAATAATATATATATATTTTTTATATATATATAAAATGAGGAAATAAAATAAGGAAAGGTGACTGAGAAATAAAATAAACCATCAGGAGGCAGCAGGACTCCAGGTCTGAAGGAAAACATTGGGCATAAATTTCAATTGAAAGTGAAAGTGAAGTCGCTCAGTCCTGTCGAACTCTTTGCAACACCATGGACTGTAGCCTACCAGGCTCCTCTGTTCATGGAATTTTCCAGGCAAGAATACTGAAGTGGGTTGCCATTTCCTTATAATAGTATTAATGACAATATTAATTGCAATACTATTACCATTTATTGATGACATGTGTGCTAAGTCACTTTTGTCGTGTCTGATTCTGTGTGATCCTATGGACTGCAGCCCGCCAGACTCCTCTGTCCTTGGGAGTCTCCAGACAAGAGTACTGGAGTGGGTTGCCATGACCTCCTTCAGGGCATCAAACCCAGGTCTCCTGCTGCTAACCTTCATTGGCAGTCAGGTTCATTACCATGAGCGCCACCTGGGAAGCCCATTGATGACTTACTGAGCTTCAAATACTGTGCGGAGCACTTTAAACATTGTCTCATTTAATCCTCGAGCTTTGCAAAGAGTTATTACTATCTTCATTTACAGATGGCTAAATTGAAACATAGAATAAGCAGTGTGTCTCTTATTAAACTGTTTCCTAAAAACAAACAGCTCTTGATTAATGGGGCTAAGAAATAGACCTCTTTGGTGCACCTATCTTCCTAACTTCCTGCTGTGTGTTGTTGCTAATACTTATGAATCTGATTCTATCGTGGAAGATCTTCTGAAATACATATGTGAAATTTAAGGCAGCAGAAGGGGGAGTCGAGTCAAAATGTTTCAATTTCCTTCATCAAATCCTCATACACTACCCTTAAATTTTTAATGGGGTGGAATTAATTAAAATCCAGAATATAATAAAAATGCTTTCTTTTTTTTAATGTAATAAGCAGGGTTTTTGAGTAATATGAAATACTTAAGCTTTATATATATGTTGCATGCATTTTTTATTTAATTTTTTAAATTAATTTATATATTTTAATTGGAGGCTAATTACTTTACAATATTTTAGTGGTTTTTGCCATACATTGACATGAATCAGCCATGCACCCATGTCTCCCGCATCCTGAACTCCCACCCCCCCACCTCCCTCCCCATCCCATCCTTCTGGGTCATCCCAGTGCACAGGCCCTCAGCGCCCTGTCTCATGCATCGAACCTGGACTGGTGATCTATTTCACATATGGTAATATGCGTGTTTCAATTGCATGCATATTTTAACACAATTATATGTGAGTAGAAAATAGCACATGTTAAAATTGTGCTTGTTCTCAGAAATGAATTGAAATTCTGTTGCATAAGAATGGAGGGTCAATTTTTTTTTTGTTTAAGTGACTGACTTCTGGGGAAAATGCAGCCTTAGTAATTTCAAATTTTGGACAAGTTGAAGAGGTTCTGACAAAATTTCATGTTCATGCTTCTTACAGGGTACCAATAAACAGGATTTATACCAGAGAAAAATATAAAGCTTCAGACAAAAACAGACAATAAAATGTGTCTTGGAGTGACAACAGCATCCTATGTCAATAAAGAAGCATTAAATTCAAGTAGAATACCCACTTTGCCAGGTTACAATATCGTATTTTAGAAAAATCATACACACACAGAGACTTGTCTTTCAGTAAATAATCAAATTTGAAATTACCAAATCAATATTTTCCATTATTTGCAAAGTCTTCTAAATCCATAGTATATAAAAATATGTGAACTACTTATATTAAGGCACAGAGAACTCAAAACACTCATTTTCACAAATGCAGCTCAGAGTCAAGGTTAATCAGAATTTGAAATAAATTACACAGCTCCTTTGGAAAGTCAGCTAAATAAAAGAAATGAAACGGCCATTACCATTTTTTTTTTAAAATCTTTCAAAAAGATTCAAAGTGATCAGTTCAAAATAAGATCAATTCTTTGCCATTTGGGAAAATAGAATACCACTAAATCATGTTACCTGTTAGCATTTCAGTTCAGTTCTGTTCACTTCAGTCACTCAGTCATGTCCAGCTCTTTGAGACCCCATGGACTGCAGCAGGCCAGGCCTCCCTGTCCATCACCAACTCCCAGAGTTTACCCAAACTCATGTCCATTGAGTCAGTGATGTCATTCAACCATTTCATCCTCTGTCGTCCCTTTCTCCTCTCACCCTCTACCCTTCCCAGCATCAGGGTCTTTTCAAATTAGTCAGTTCTTTGCATCAGGTGGCCAAAGTATTGGAGTTTCAGCTTCAGCATCAGTCCTTCCAATGAATATTCAGTACTGATTTCTTTTAGGATGGACTGGTTGGATCTCCTTGCAGTCCAAGGGACTCTCGAGTCTTCTCCAATACCACAGTTAAAAAGCATCAATTCTTCAGCACTCAGCTTTCTTTACAATCCAACTCTCACATCCATACATGACCACTGGAAAAACCATAGCCTTAACTAGATGGACCTTTGATGGCAAAGTAATGTCTCTGCTTTTTAATATGCTGTCTAGGTTGGTCATAACTTTCCTTTCAAGGAGTAAGCGTCCTTTAATTTCATGGCTGCAATCACCATCTGCAGTGATTTTGGAGCCCCCAAAAATAGCCTGTCACTGTTTCCAGTTTCCCCATCTATTTGCCTTGAAGTGATGGGACCACATGCCATGATCTTAGTTTTCTGAATGTTGAGCTTTAAGCTAACATTTTTACTCTCCTCTTTCACTTTCATCAAGAGGCTTTTTAGTTCTTCTTCACTTTCTGCCATAAGGGTGATATCATTTGCATATCTGAGGTTATTGATATTTCTCCTGACCATCTTGATTTCAGCTTGTGCTTCATCCAGCCCAGCATTTCACATGATGTACTCTGCATATAAGTTAAATAAGCAGGGTGACAATATACAGCCTTGACGTACTCCTTTTCCTATTTGGAACCAGTCTGTTTTTCCATGTCCAGTTCTAACTGTTGATTCCTGACCTGCATGCAGATTTCTCAAGAGGCAGGTCAGGTGGTCTGGTATTCCCATCTCTTTCAGAATTTCCCATAGTTTTTTGTGATCCACACAGTCAAAGGCTTTGGCATAGTTAATACAGCAGAAATAGTTGTTTTTCCAGAACTCTCTTGCTTTTTTGATGATCCAGCAGATGGCAATTTGATCTCTGGTTCCTCTGCCTTTTCTAAAACCAGCTTGAACATCTGGAAATTCATCGTTCATGTATTGCTGAAGCCTGGCTTGGAGAATTTTGAGCATTACTTTACTAGCATGTGAGATGAGTGCAATTGTGCGGTAGTTTGAGCATTCTTTGGCATTGCCTTTATTAGGGATTGGAATGAAAACTGACCTTTTCCAGTCCTGTGGCCACTGCTGAGTTTTCATATTAGCTGGCATATTGAGTGCAGCACTTTCACAGCATCGTCTTTCAGGATTTGAAATAGCTCAACTGGAATTCCATCACCTCCACTAGCTTTGTTCATAGTGATGCTTCCTAAGGCCCACTTGACTTCACATTCCAGGATGTCTGGCTCTAGGTGAGTGATCACACCATCATGATTATCTGAGTCCTGAAGCTCTTTTTTGTACAGTTCTTCTGTGTGTTCTTGCCACCTCTTCTTAATATCTTCTCCCTCTGTTAGGTCCATACCATTTCTGTCCTTTATTGTGTCCATCTTTGCATGAAATGTCCCTTGGTATCTCTAATTTTCTTGAAAAGACCTCTAGTCTTTCCCATTCTATTGTTTTCCTCTATTTCTTTCCACTGATCACTGAGGAAGGCTTTCTTATCTCTCCTTGCTATTCTTTGGAACTCTGCATTCAAATGGGTATATTTTTCCTTTTCTCCTTTGCTTTTGCCTTCTCTTATTTTCATAGCTATTTGTACGGCTTCCTCAGGCAGCCATTTTGCCTTTTTTGCATTTCTTTTTCTTGGGGATGGTCTTGCTCCCTGCCTCTTGTACAATGTCATGAACCTCCATCCACAGTTCATCAGGCACTCTGTCTTTCAGATCTAGTCACTTAAATCTATTTCTCACTTCCACTGTATAATCGTAAGAGATTTGATTTAGGTCATACCTGAATGATCTAGTGGTTTCCCCACTTTCTTCAATTTAAGTCTGAATTTGGCAATAAGGAATTCATGATCTTAACCACAGTGAGTTCCCAGTCTTGTTTTTGCTGACTGTATAGAGCTTCTCCACCTTTGGCTGCAAAGAATATAATCAATCTGATTTCGGTGTTGACCATCTGGTGATGTCTATGTGTAGAGTCTTCTCTTGTGTTGCTAGAGGAGGGTGTTTGCTATGACCAGTGCATTCTTTAGCAAAACTCTATTCTGTACTCCAAATCTCCTGACTCATTCTGTACTCCAAGGCCAAATTTGCCTGTTACTCCAGACATTTCTTGACTTCCTACTTTTGATTTCCAGTCTCCTATAATGAAAAGGACTCTTTTTGGGTGTTAGTTCTAGAAGATCTTGTAGGTGTTCATAGAACCATTTAACCTCAGCTTCTTCACTGGTTGGGGCATATGTACTGTGATATTGAATGGTTTGCTTTGGAAACAGAGATCAATCTGTTGTTTTTGAGATTGCATCCAAGCACTGCGTTTTGGACTCTTTTGTTGACTACGATGGCTACTCCATTTCTTCTAAAGGATTCCTGCCTGCAGTAGTAGATATAATGGTCATCTGAGTTAAATTCACCCATTCCAGTCCATTTTAGTGCGCTGATTCCTAGAATGTCTATGTTCACTCTTGCCATCTCCTGTTTGACCACTTCCAAGTTGCCTTGATTCATGGACCTAACATTCCAGGTTCCTATGCTATGTTTCTCTTTACAGCATAGGACCTTGCTTCCATCACCAGTCACATCAACAACTGGGTGTTGTTTTTGCTTTAGCTCCACCTCTTCATTCTTTCTGGAGTTATTTCTCCACTGATCTCCAGTAGCATATTGGGCACCTACTGACCTGGGAAGTTCATCTTTCAGTGTCCTAATTTTTTGTGTTTTCATACTGTTCATTAGCCTTTAATATATATTAAATATACAGAGCAACTAATTTCATTTCTGTTATTTGATTTGACTTGAATGCATTGTTCCTCTGTCTTGTTTCAGTTATTCACTGGTGTAAATGCCAGTTTCAGAGTGAACCATATTAATCTTTTGGAGAAATTTGAATGCTGGGCTTTTTCTACTTTCTTTGGATTTTTTTTGATTATTCCAGATTTGCAGGATGTTTTTGTCAGGAAAATCTCAGTGTAAGCTCTCTTTCACCTATTTACTAAATGTGTTTCTATCATTCACCTCCTATGTGCCAGCACTGTGCTAACCAATGATGCTGTATCTGTGAATAATACAGAGATGTTCTTCCTTCCTAATCCCATGAGTGTCTGTTTCAGTAATAAAAACTAATAATAAACAAGCTCTTTCTGTAGTCATTTATGTTATAAAGCACAAACTCAGGGCATTGTTGGAGCAACTGTCATAAAGATTCACCTTTGTCTTATGGAAGTTGGGTTCAGGTGATTGGTAGAATTACAAGATAAGATTTCAGAAAGAATTCTGTATAAAGTCTCTGAAGACAAGATAGAATATGTGCATGTGTGTGCTTAGTCGCTCAGTCATGTCTGACTCTTTGGGACCCCATGGACTATAGTTCGCCTCACTCTTCTGTCCCTGGAAATTCTCCAGGAAAGAATACTAGAGTGGGTTGCAGTATCCTCCTTCAGGGGATCTTCTCAACCCAGGGATTGAACTGAGGTCTCCCGCCTTGTAGGTGGATTCTTTACCATCTGAGCCACCAGGGAAGGCCAAAGTAGAGTATACTTGAGGACAAATTAAATTTGAGGTACCTGAGACTTTTCAGTTGAGAGTCTGTCTTAAAAACAATGTTAGCAAGGTTGAATTTTATCCTGAAGCCTGTGAGAACTTATTAAAAGACATTAAATATAAGAATAATAAAGTTTAAAATGTAATTTTGGATAGACTACCTATTTCTTGGATGTGAAATGGAGAATAATTTGGGCTATGATGGAGTATGTAGATGTAAGGGAAGAGAAATGGGAGGTCATTTCATTTATCTGAGTGATGGAACATGGTGACTTAGATTGGCCTGTTAGTACTTCATATAGTTAGGTCTATGCTCCAAACAACTCAACTTCTTTACATAAAACTCAAGAAATGTGATTTTCTTGGGAAGTGCCTTATGAGTCCTTCACATTACAAAAGAAGATCTAATCATAAATGCCCTGGAAACTTATTTCTCTTTTTAACATTTAGTCCTAAGCTATACTTTGAAATAAAATATTGTCTACTGAAGACTTTGTGGGATTTGCTTCTGTTTCTCTTACTGAAGCAATAATTTTAAGATGTTTAGAGAGGCTTAAAAATATCAAATAAAATTTGATATTTAAATAGTTTTCATTCCATTTTGTCTGTGTTTTATTTACATACTATCCCTGTGAGTAATGAAGACCCTACTTTAGTAGAATCAGTAGATAGATTGAGTGTTAGTCAGTCAGTTGTGTCCGACTCTTTGTGACCCCATGGACTGTAGCCCGCCAGGCTCCCCTGTACATGGAATTCTCCAGGCAAGAATACTGGAGTGGGTAGCCATTCTCTTCTCCAGGGGACCTTCCTGGCCCAGGGATAAAACCCAGGTCTCCTGTATTGCAGGCAGATTCTTTACTGTCTGAACCAACAGGGAAGCCCAGGGAGGATAGATAAATAGATAGATAGATGTATATATTATTTGTAAGTAAGGAAATATTTTTAATAAATAAGACAAAATTTCAGCACCAGGGAAATTATTTTATAAATTAATATTTTACATGATCAGAAAGTATTACAGGAAGCAAGGCACTTTGCAGTTACCATCTTCTTAGGTATGTGGAATAGATATTTCATCTTTTCCTACTTTTTAAATTAGTAGACTTCAACTTAAACAATAAAGACTGAAAGACAGCTGGTTAAATTAATAATACCTCTTTGGGGTGTATTTGGTATTAATTATAAGGCAAATGGTAATTTTAGATACTTTTTCATGAGGGAAAACTTAGAATCACTGAAAAAGAGTGTAAAGGAGAAATGTATTTTTTAGCAATTTGATTTGCATTCAGAGATCTAACAAATATCAAAACAAAACAGGCAAATGATATATACCTTTGCAAAGGAAAAAGATTTACCAAAATAAACTTTTATCATTGTAAAATTAATCACAAACATACCACTTTTCGTGCATATATTTATGACAGGATACAATTTCATTTTAAATTGATTCAAGTACTGCTACTGCTAAGTCGCTTCAATCGTGTCCGACTCTGTGTGACCCCGTAGACGGCATCGCACCAGGCTTCCCCGTCCCTGGGATTCTCCAGGCAAGAACACTGGAGTGGGTTGCCATTTCCTTCTCCAATGCATGAAAGTGAAAAGTGAAAGTGAAGTCGCTCAGTCCTGTCCGACCCCCTAGCCACCCCATGGACTGCAGCCCACCAGGCTCCTTCATCCATAGGATTTTCCAGGCAAGAGTACTGGAGTGGGGTGCCATCGCCTTCAGGTAAACGAGAAGTAAAGCACTTGGTCAGATTGTCAGGGCAAGCTGACACGTGGTTAAGAAGGTCACTGGAGTCTGGATGTGTAGACACCGATTCCTAAGAGAAATGAGTAGAGCTTGCCCAGGTCACACACATACTTCCATCCTCTCCTTCACCATGAAAAGATTTTGAGACCAAATACTAAGGTTGTAAGTAAACTAATTAAAGGGAGACAGATCCAAACCATGGTTCCGAGCGACATCTACCCTCACCGTCTCTCAGGAGGGATTAATCAAAAATAGCTAATTATGAAACAGATGCTCATTGAAATAATTATGATATTGATTTTCTTTTTATCCCCAATTATATACCAACTAAATGTGTATATAATGTAGTGTTATTTTAATTTGGATAATCTAATTTCTAATTATGTTCTAATTCTAAAATATTTCTAATAATTTCTTTTATACAAACATATGTATACATATTATTTTAATTAGGGGAATTTATTTGTTTGAATCTTTATTGGATTATAGTTGTGTTATATATAGTTGCTTTATAATGTATTATTTTCTGCTGTTCAGTCAAGTGAATTGATTATACGTGTATATATGTATACCCTTGGTTAATCTGGCATTCACAACATTAAGTCTTTGTTCCTGTAATAGGTCACATATATCCCAATGGAAAAAATATATATATGTATCTTAACCTGGAGGGCTGATACAAAAATGTATTAGTTAGCTAGCCACTACTAAGGTTGAATGTTGTGTGATCACACTAGGTCATTAAGAAGAGCTTATGAAGTACATTGCACAACTTTCTACTCAAGGAATTAAAGGAGGAAACATTTGTTAATTGAATCCTATCCATTGTTGATCAAAGGTGACTCCATGGGGCATTAATTCCCCTCCCATATGAGTTGAGTATGCAGGAATGCCCAGATGGTTGCTCTGAATGCTCCAAGTTGCCCAGTGGAAAAGCCCCAGGCCAGAAATTAGGAGACATACAAGTTAATATAATTCAATATACTATTAATTTGTACATACATGAAACTAGACAGTCAGTAGATGACTTGCCACTATAGCGCTGGTTAAAATAATAGTTGGGGCTGGGAAGATGGGTAGTATGCTTGAGAAATGTCTGAGGTAAATCTTTTCATCACCATTGTATAGTTAATGACCTACAGACTGAGGAAGCTTGTTACCCAAAGCCACATGTTGGAAAGTAGCAGAGTCAGATTTCTGTACAGTTCTTGAGCCTCTCCTTGCTGTCCCTAAGCAGCTTTTTAACCACCTTGGAGCAATCTCCCAAATCATGGACCAAACGGAAATAAAGATTTTTGCAGGAAAATAAAATGTTCAGTGTTTTGTTACTATGTTCAGTGTTCAATGTTCAGATCAGATCAGTTGCTCAGTCCTGTCCAACTCTTTGCGACCCCATGAATTGCAGCACGCTAGGCCTCCCTGTCCATCACCAACTCCCGGAGTTCACTGAGACTCATGTCCATCGAGTCAGTGATGCCATCCAGCCATCTCATCCTCTGTCATCCCCTTCTCCACTTGCCCCCAATCCCTCCCAGCATCAGAGTCTTTTCCAATGAGTCAACTCTTTGCATGAGGTGGCCAAAGTACTGGAGTTTCAGCTTCAGCATCATTCCTTCCAAAGAACACCCAGGGCTGATCTCCTTTAGAATGGACTGGTTGGATCTCCTTGCAGTCCAAGGGACTTTCAAGAGTCTTCTCCAACACCACAGTTCAAAAGCATCAGTTCTTCGGAGCTCAGCCTTCTTCACAGTCCAACTCTCACATCCATACATGACCACAGGGAAAACCATAGCCTTGACTAGACGGACCTTTGTTGGCAAAGTAATGTCTCTGCTTTTGAATATGCTATCTAGGTTGGTCATAACTTTCAATGTTAGGGTTGATAACAAAACAGCTGCGAACAGGTTTCACAACATTTGAATGTGAGAAGGTCGTTGTTGTTCAGTTGCTAAGTCATATCCAACTCTTTGTGACCCCATGGACTGCAGCATGCCAGGCTTCCCTGTCCTTCACTATGTCCCAGAGCTTGCTCAAATTCACGTCCATTAGTTGGTTATGCTATTTAACCATCTCATCCTCTGCCATCCTCTTCTCCTTTTGCCTTAAATCTTTCCCAGCATCAAGGTCTTTTCCAAAAAATCAGCTCTTTGCATCAGATGGCCAAAGTATTGGAGTTCCAGCTTCAGCATCAGTCCTTCCCGTGGATATTTGGGGTTGATTTCCTTTAGGATGACTTCCCTAGTGGCTCAGATGGTAAACCAACCATCTGCATACATTGTGGGAGACCCAGATTCAATCCCTGAGTCAGGAAGATCCCCTGGAGAAGGAAATGGCAACCGTCTCCAGTCTTCTTGCTTGGAAAATCCCATGGATGGAGGAACCTGGTAGGCTACAGTGCATGGGGTCGCAAAGAGTCAGACACGACTGAGCAATTTCACTTTCACTTCCTTTAGGATTGACTGATTTCACTTTGTGTGTAGGTATCTACCTGGATAAGTGATAGGATCTCCTTGTGCTTCTCTGAGGAGACCTTAAGATTCTACCCACAAACCAGTAACTAGAAAGATGAATGTATTTTATTTGTTCCTGGGCTAGGGAGAAAAGAACTGTCTATGAAGCAGTCAAAGGTTTCCTCAGTGAGCAAATCTAAGTCTGTATCCTAATTTCCCTAGTCAGCCTGCTAGGAGGACACCTGGTAGACCTTAAGATTCTACCCACAAACCAGTAACTAGAAAGATGAATGTATTTTGTTTGTTCCTGGGCTAGGGAGAAAAGAACTGTCTATGAAGCAGTCAAAGGTTTCCTCAGTGAGCAAATCTAAGTCTGTATCCTAATTTCCCTAGTCAGCCTGCTAGGAGGACACCTGGTCACCAGACACCAATGAGACATTGTAGGCACTGCCTAAGTGAAATAGAGGTTGGTCCTGCCATGCTGGAGGGGTCATGTTTCCACTGCCTCCAGAGCTATTGCATGACTGATCCTGGAAAACCTTTGCTGCCTGATATTCTGGGTCCTTGGAATTTTAGTCTGAGTGCAGAGATGAGGGCAGGGCTATTCTTTCCATTGAATTCACTTTTCTTCTGAGCTTGAAAATTACCCCTTCGACTTTGAACATGCATTTACTGATCTTCCTCTTTTTTTATTATTTATTTATTTGGCTGTGTCAGGTCTTAGTTGCAGCACGTGGGATCTTTCATCATGTTGCACGGAGCTCTCTAGCTGTGGCAGGCCAGCTTAGTTGCTCCAAGTCATGTGGGATCTCAGTTCCCTAACCATGGATTGAACTCACATTGCCTGCATTGGAAGGCAGATTCTTAACCACTGGACCCCCAGGAAAATCTCATATTTACTGGTCTTATGAAAGATTATTAATGCTAAAACTTATAATTTCCTATATCAAATAGCTTCAGTCTGAACCCAAGTTATTGACTCACAGGAACAGAAAAAAAAACAAGTTCCTATGTAATTCAGGATAGATTCACTCACAGTAGCAGTCCTGACAGTCACGTGTATGCTTGTGACTTAATATTGATATTTTTTTGCTCCTCTACATCTATCAAATTGACTTTATACCAACAACCTCAAAATAAACAAATGAGCAACCATTGATTTTACACATCAAGTATGTCTTTGTCTGTTAATATAAAATTCTTATCATCTTAATTAAAATCTACAATGTCAGAAAAATACCTCCTTTTACTTTCTCTAGGCAAATGTGAAAGACCTTCGTTTCAGTTCAGTTCAGTCGCTCAGCTGTGTCCGACTCTTTGCAACCCTATGGACTGCAGCACTCCAGGCTTCCCTGTCCATCATCAACTCCTGGAGTTTACTCAAACTCATGTCCATTGAGTCAGTGATGCTATCCAACTGTCTCATCTTCTGTCATCCTTCTCCTTCTGCCTTCAATCATTCCCAGCATCAGGGTCTTTTCCAATGAGTCAGTTCTTTGCATCAGGTGGCCAAAGCATTGGAGTTTCAGCTTCAGCATCAGTCCTCCCAATGAATATTTAGGCCTGATTTCCTTTAGGACTGACTGGTTTGCCCTCCTTCCAGTCCAAGTGACTCTGAATGTCAAAGGGCTTAGGACTATAATTAAAATGCAAAAGAAAATTATTACTATAATATAAAAGCCTTCACAAAACAATATATTTTTTCAAGTCTCCTATTCTTTTTTCCCATTTTCTCTACATGAATTGGTGTTGTCAGTATAGTTTCAATTATGTTAAATAGAAGAGATATATTGTGTCTAAACAGGTGGTTGTCAAAGCAATATTTTATAACTAAGAATGTTTCTTAATTTATTCAAAGATATGTAAATATAGAAAAGACATTTATATCTAGTAAATATTTTTATATCTAGTAGAATTCCTCTTTCTCCCTCTCAGCCCTAGACCTATTAATATTAAAGACAGAATGCCTATTTTTCTGTGTTCCTCCAACTTGGGCAAAAATAAAGATGATGACTCTGTGTGTATATGTGTGTTTTGTGGAAAGGGATGTTTGTATTCAGGCAATTATTTTCTAACTTACCAATTAAGCAGTAAGTTTTCAAATATTCCTTTCTCTTTTCAGAGTGAGAGTGCCTTTCTCACATGGTTTCCTATATGCGTTCCCAAAGTCTCCTTAGCAATGCACAGAGATGGAGATATTTTGTTGTTCACTCTCTGGCCATTCTTCTATCTTTTCCATATAATGGGTTTCAAGTTGTGTCCTAATTTATGGTTGTTTCTTGTTATTGTTTAGTTACTACGTTGTGTCTAATTCTTTGTGACTCCATGAACTGTAGCCTGCCAGGCTCCTCTGTCTATGGGATTTCCCAGGCAAGAATGCTGGAGTGGGTTGCCATTTCCTTCTCCAAGGAATGTTCCTGAACCAGGGATCGAATCTACATCTCGCATTGGCAGGCAGATTCTTTGCCACTGAGCAACCAGGGAAGCCCCCAATTTATAGTTTAAGTACATTTTAATTTGTTCAGCCCCACACTTTTTATTTTATATATGTAAATTCATTCATTCATACACATGTAGTTAATGAATTCATAAATTTAGCTAATATTTATTGCTTTTGTAGTTGATTTGCAATGTTGTGTTATTTCCAGGTGTATAGCAGAGTGATTCAGTTTTATATATCTATATATACTAATATACATATATATTATTTTTCAGATTTTTTCCATTATAGATATAACAAGGTATTGAATATAGTTCCTTGTGCTATACAGTAGGTCCTAGTTGTTTATCTATTTTATATATAGTAGTGTGTATTTGTTAATTCCAAACTTCTGATTCATCCTCCACTCTGCCCCCAGTTTTCCATTTGATAACTGTAAGTTGGTTTTCTCTGTGAGTCTGTTTCTTCTGTTTTGTAAATAAGTTCATTTATATAACCTTTTTAAGTTCCACATGTAAGTAATATCATGTGATATTTGTCTTTCTCTGACTTACTTCACTTAATATGATAATCTCTAGATTCATTTTATTGCTTTTTAAAAAAATATGTGATGCAGGTACTATAATAAGTAAATGGATCTCACAAATAAAAACAGAAATAAGCTTCTGCCCTTAAAGATCTTCCAGTAAGGTATACAACCAATTGGCCCTTTGTTTTAAATCTTTGCAATGGAAAGATGCCATGCATGGTTAGGGAGGTGTATACAGAGTATAAAGGAGCAAAGAGAGACATCCAGAGGACTGGGGTGAAGTGTTATTTAGCTGAATTTTGAAGGCCCAGGTAACAGCTCTGAGTACTTTAAAAATATATCATCAGGCTGCGTGTCCTGGACTTGACTAAAAATTAAGGTTGTTGATCTTCAAAAATCATAGTCCAAGCTTTAAAGAGAATAGAATTCTAACACACATTTAGGATAATAAATCCTGTCTCTTTTAGAATCTCATTCCTGCACATGTATAGACTCTGGGTACCTAAAAAGGAGATGCCACATATTGACTGCTTTAGCCTGTGTTGACCTCTATTTGTTTTGAATACAACCTATAACCCATTGATTTCCCTGGAAACATAATAAAATCAAACTGATTCTCCAGAAACCTGAATCACCCTATTAAGGGCAAATACAGACCTTGCGTCCATTAAGAGGGGTTGGACTCCAGCGTCAAAGGAGTGTACTGCTTAACAGCCTAAAAGCAAACTGACAGTACACATATTTCTGTAATAAAAGTTTTTAGAAGCTAGTTTTTTTCCCCTTAATACAAGAAACATTTTGATATGACTCATTAGTTTGTATGTGACTAGGATAACTTAATCATGCTAAAAACTTGAGATCAAGATTCTGACTTATTCAACTCAAAACACATAGAAAATACTAAATTAACATGCTAGAGACTTTGACTTCTTAAAAAACATTTATATATTTCAGTACAAATTCATTTATTTTAATTGGAGCTAATTACTTTACAATATTGTATTGGTTTTGCCATACATTGACATGAATCCACCATGGGTGTACATGTGTCCCCCATCCTGAACTCCCCTCCCACCTCCTCCCCATCCCATCCCTCTGGGTCTTCCCAGTGCACCAGCCTCAAGCATCCTGTATCATGCATTGAACCTGGACTGGCTATTCATTTCACATATGATAATATACATGTTTCAATGCCATTCTCCCAAATCATCCCACCCTCTCCCTTTCCCACAGAGTCCAAAAGACTGTTCTATACATCTGTGTCTCTTTTGCTATCTCGCATACAGGGTTATCGTTACCATCTTTCTAAATTCCATATATATGCGTCAGTATACTGTATTGGTGTTTTTCTTTCTGGCTTGCTTCACTCTGTATAATAGGCTCCAGTTTCATCCACCTCATTAGAACTGATTCAAACGTATTCTTTTTAATGGCTGAGTAATACTCCATGTGTATATGTACCATAGCTTTCTTATCCATTTGTCTGCTGATGGACATCTAGGTTGCTTCCATGTCCTGGCTATTATAAACAGTGCTGCGATGAACACTGCGGTACACGTGTCTCTTTCAATTCTGGTTTCCTCAGTGTGTATGCCCAGAAGTGGGATTGCTGGGTCATAAGGCAGTTCTATTTCCAGTTTTTTAAGGAATCTCCACACTGTTCTCCATAGTGGCTGTACTAGTTTGCATTCCCACCAACAGTGTAAGAGCGTTCCCTTTTCTCCACACCCTCTCCAGCATTTATTGTTTGTAGACTTTTGGATAGCAACCATTCTGCCCAGTGTGAGATGGTACCTCATAGTGGTTTTGGTTTGCTTTTCTCTGATAATGAGTGATGTTGAGCATCTTTTCATGTGTTTGTTAGCCATCTGTATGTCTTCTTTGGAGAAATGTCTGTTTAGTTCTTTGGCCCATTTTTTTGATTGGGTCATTTATTTTTCTGGAATTGAGCTGTAGTAGTTGCCTGTATATTTTTGAGATGAATTCTTTGTCCATTGCTTCATTTGCTACTATTTTCTCCCATTCTGAAAGCTGTCTTTTCACCTTGCTTATAGTTTCCTTTGTTGTGCAGAAGCTTTTAACGTAATTAGGTCCAATTTGTTTATTTTTGCTTTTATTTCCAATATTCTGGGAGGTGGGTCATAGAGGATCCTGCTGTGATTTATGTCAGAGAGTGTTTTACCTATATTTTCCTCTAGGAGTTTAATATTTCTGGTCTTACATTTAGATCTTTAATCCATATTGAGTTTATTTTTGTGTATGGTGTTAGAAAGTGATCTAGTTTCATTCTTTTACAAGTGGTTAGCCAGTTTCCCCAGCACCACTTGTTAAAGAGATTGTCTTTTCTCCATTGCATATTATTGCCTCCTTTGTCAAAGATAAGGTGTCCACAGGTGCATGGATTTATCTCTGGGCCTTCTATTTGGTTCCACTGATCTATGTTTCTGTCTTTGTGCCAGTACCATACTGTCTTGATGACTATGGCTTTGTAGTAGAGCCTGAAGTCAGGCAGGTTGATTCCTCCAGTTCCATTCTTCTTTCTCAAGATTGCTTTGGCTATTCGAGGTTTTTTGTATTTCCATACAAATTGTGAAATTATTTGTTCTAGCTCTGTGAAGAATACTGTTGGTAGCTTGATAAGGATTGCATTGAATCTATAAATTGCTTTGGGTAGTATACTCATTTTCACTATACTGATTCTTCTGATCCATGAACACAGTACATTTCTCCATCTATTAGTGTCCTCTTTGATTGCTTTCACCAGTGTTTTATAGTTTTGTATATATAGGTCTTTTGTTTCTTTAGGTAGATATATTCCTAAGTATTTTATTCTTTTTGTTGCAATGGTGAATAGAATTGTTTCCTTAATTTCTTTCTATTTTCTCATTATTAGTGTATAGGAATGCAAAGGATTTCTCTGTGTTGATTTTATATCCTGCAACTTCACTATATTCATTGATTAGCTCTAGTAATTTTCTGGTGGAGTCTTTAGGGTTTTCTATGTAGAGGACCGTGTCATCTGCAAAGAGTGAGAGTTTTACTTCTTCTTGTCCAATTTGGATTCCTTTTATTTCTTTTTCTGCTCTGATTGCTGTGGCCAAAACTTCCAAAACTATGTTGGATAGTAGTGGTGACAGTGGGCACCCTTGTCTTGTTCCTGACTTTAGGGGAAATGTTTTCAATTTTTCACCATTGAGGATAATGTTTGCTGTGGGTTTGTCATATATAGCTTTTATTATGTTGAGGTATATTCCTTCTATTCCTGCTTTATGGAGGGTTTTTTTTTTTTAATCACACACGGATGTTGAATTTTGTCAAAGGCTTTTTCTGCCTCATTGAGATAATCATATGTTGTTAATTTTTTAATTTGTTAATGTGTATTACATTGATTCATTTATGGATATTGAAGAATTCTTGCATCCCTGGGATAAAGCCCACTTGGCCATGATGTACAATCTTTTTAATGTGTTGTTGGATTCTGTTTGCTAGAATTTTGGTAAGGATTTTTGCATCTATGTTCATCAGTGATATTGGCCTGTAAAAGAAAGCAGGAGTAGCAATACTCATATCAGATAAAATAGACTTTAAAACAAAGGCTGTGAAAAGAGACAAAGAAGGACACTACATAATGATCAAAAAACCAATCCAAGAAGAAGATATAACAATTATAAATATATATGCAGCTAACCGAGGAGCACCACAATATGTAAGACAAATGCTAACAAGTATGAAAGGGGAAATTAACAATAACACATTAATAGTGGGAGACTTTAATACCCCACTCACACCTATGGATAGATCAACTAAACAGAAAATTAACAAGGAAACACAAACTTTAAATGATACAATAGACCAGTTAGACCTAATTGATATCTATAGGACATTTCACCCCAAAACAATGAATTTCACCTTTTTCTCAAGTGCACATGGAACCTTCTCCAGGATAGATCACATCCTGGGCCATAAATCTAGCCTTGGTAAATTCAAAAAAATTGAAATCATTCCAAGCATCTTTTCTGACCACAGTGCAATAGGATTAGATCTCAATTATAGGAGAAAAACTATTAAAAATTCCAACATATGGAGGCTGAGCAACATGCTGCTGAATAACCAACAAATCACAGAAGAAATCAAAATATGCACAGAAACAAATGAAAATGAAAACACAACAACCCCAAACCTATGGGACACTGTAAAAGCAGTGTAAAGGGGAAGGTTCATAGCAATACAAGCATACCTCAAGAAACAAGAAAAAAGTCAAATAAATAACCTAACTCGACACCTAAAGCAACCAGAAAAGGAAGAAATGAAGAACCCCAGGGTTAGTAGAAGGAAATAAATCTTAAAAATTAGGGCAGAAATAAATGCAAAAGAAACAAAAGAGACCATAGCAAAAATCAACAAAGCCAAAAGCTGGTTCTTTGAAAAGATAAATAAAATCGACATACCATTAGCCAGACTCATCAAGAAACAAAGGGAGAAAAATCAAATCAATAAAATTAGAAATGAAAAAGGAGAGATCAAAACAGACAACACAGAAATACAAAGGATCATAAGAGACTACTATCAGCAATTATATGCCAATAAAATGGACAAATTGGAAGAAATGGACAAATTCTTAGAAAACAACTTTCCAAAACTGAACCAGGAAGAAATAGAAAATCTTAACAGACCCATGACAGGCACAGAAATTGAAACTGTACTCAGAAATCTTACAAAAGCCCAGGACCAGACAGCTTCACAGCTGAATTCTACCAAAAATTTAGAGAAGAGCTAACACCTATCCTACTCAAACTCTTCCAGAAAATTGCAGAGGAAGGTAAACTTCCAAACTCATTCTATGAGGCCACCATCACCCTAATACCAGAACCTGACAAAGATGCCACAAAAAAAGAGATTTTGACTTTTAACATGAATTTACTCATAGGAAAGGAACTCATTTCAATATCTTTTGTAAAGTATCTGGCATATAATAGTGCCCATTTGGAATATTCTATATCTTGGCAACTTGACTGTGTTACACTTATATTCAGTTATCAATGAGGAAACAGACTGTAAGAGGTTAAATTAAATGCCTAGTGTGACAAGATGAAGGATGAACACTATGAGCTATTTAATACTAAACACTGAAAATAACACACTGTTTTCTATTCTTACTACTTTTGTTAAAGTATTTTCCATAAACATCAATGAGTAAGATTACATTCTAAGGATACACCATAGTTTTTATCCATTCATCAGTTGACAAACATTTGAATTCTTTACACTTTTGGCTAAAATATACGATGCTACTTTGAAGACTGGTGTACAACATTTTGTGGGGAAATTTGCCTTCAATATTCTTGGGTACATACATTGGCGTGGAATTGTTGGATACATAAGTCTATGTCTAAAATTTGAAGGATGGCCAATCTGTTTTCCTAAGTGACTACATTTTCCCAATTCCACCAGTATGTAAGAATTATTTCTTTACATCCTTACGTCCAGTTTTAATTTCCTGTCTTGTGAATGTTAATACTGACAGGGTATGAGGTAAGCTATTATTGTGGCTTTGATTGGCATTTTCCTTCATCACTAATGATGCTGACCATCTTTAATGTGTTTATTTGTCATTTATACATCTCTTTTTTGGTATAAAGTGTAGTATAAAGTTTTTTGGTATAAAGTCTACTCTGTCCTTTAAAAATTGTATGTTGTAGACTTATACGTGTTCTTCATATATTCAGAATATAAATGTCTTATCAGAAAATGATTTCTAAATATTTTCTTCTTCTGTGGATTGTCTTTTCATTTTCTTGATGCTGTCCTTTAAATACAATATTATTTTTATTTTTTATGGAATCCTAACATAACTCTCTTTTCTTTACCACTTAGACTTTTGGTGTTACATCAAGGAAACAGTTGCCTATTCCAACACCACAAATACGTATAGAAAATTTTTATTTGGAGAATATTTTATTATTTTTAGACCTTCAGTTCAGTCACTCAGTCATGTTTGACTCTCTGTGAACTCATGGACTGCAACACGCCAGGCTTCTCTGTCCATCACCAACTCACAAAGCTTGTTCAAACTCAGGTCCTTTGAGTCAGTGATGCCATCCAACCATCTCATCCTGTCATCCCCTTCTCATCCTGCCTTCAGTTTTTCCCAGCATCAGGGTCGTTTCCAATGAGTAAGTTGTTCTCATCAGGTAGCCAAAGTTTTGGAGTTTCAGCTTCAGCATCAGTCCTTCCAATGAATATTCAGGCCTTATTTCCTTTAGGATGGACTGGTTGGATCTCCTTGCTGTCCAAGGGACTCAAAGAGTCTTCTCCAACTCCACGGTTCAAAGGCATCAATTCTTTGGCGCTCAGCTTTCTTTATGGTCCAACTCTCACATCCGTACATGACTACTGGGAAAACTGTAGCTTTGACTACACAGACCTTTGTCAGTAAAGTAATGTCTCTGCTTTTTAATACACTGTTTAAACCTAAACAGTGTATTGTATCTCATAACTTTTCTTCCAAGGAGCAAGCATATTTTAATTTCATGGCTGCAGTAAACATCTGCAGTCTTTTTGGACCCAAGAAAATAAAGTCTATAACTATTTCCATCGTTTCCCCATCCATTGGGACCAGATGCCATGATCTTTGTTTTTTGAATGTTGAGTTTTAAGCCAGCTTTTTCTCTCTCTTCTTTCACTTTTATCAAGAGGCTCTTTAGTTATTTTTTGCTTTCTGTCATAAGGGTGGTATCATCTGCATATCTGAGGTTATTGATGTTTCTCCCAGCAATCTTGATTTCAGCTTGTGCTTCATCTAGCCCAGCATTTCACATGATGTACTCTGCATATAAGTTAAATAAGCAAGATGACATTATACAGCCTTGATGTACTCCTTTCCCATTTTGGAACCAGTCTGTTGTTCCATATCCAGTCCTAACTGTTGCTTCTTGACCTGCATGCAAACATGCATACAGGTTTTTCGGGAGGCAGAAAAGGTCCTCTGTTATTCCCATCCCTTGAAGAATCTTCCACAGTTTGTTGTGATCCACACTGTCAAAGGCTTTAGCATAGTCAATGAAACAGAAGTAGATATTTTTCTGGAGTTCTCTTGTTTTTTATATGATCCAACGGATGTTGGCAATTTGATCTCTGGTTCCTCTGCCTTTTCTAAATCCAGCTTGTACATCTGGAAGTTCTCAATTCACATACTCTTGAAGACTGGCTTGAAGGATTTTTAGCTAACCTTACTAGAATGTAAAATCAACACAACTGTCTGATTGTTTGAACATTCTTTAGCATTGTCTTTCTTTAGGGGTGAAATGAAAACAGCTTTTCCAGTCCTGTGACCACTGCTGAGTTTTCCAAATTTGCTGGCATATTGAGTGCAGCACTTTCACAGCATCATCTTTTAGGATTTGAAATAGCTCAACTGGCTTTGTTCTTAATGATGATTTCTAAGGCCCAGCCCATTTGACTTCACATTCCAGGATGTCTGGCTAATAGGTGAGTGATCACACCATCATGGCTATCTTGGTCTTGAAGATTTTTTTTGTATAGTTCTTCTGTGTATTCTTGCCATCTCTTCTTAATATCTTCTGTTTGTGTTAGGTCCATACTATTTCTGTACTTTATTGTGCCCATCTTTGCATGAAATGTACCCTTGGTATCTCTAATTTCCTTGAAGCTATCTCTAGTCTTTCCCATTCTATTGTTTCCCTCTATTTTTTTTTGCACTGATTACTGAAGAAGGCTTTCTTATCCCTCCTTGCTATTCTTTGGAACTCTGCATTCAGATGGGTATATCCTTCCCTTTCTCTTGTTGTTTTTGGCTTCTCTTCTTTTCACAGCTATTGTAAGGCCTCCTCAGACAACCATTTTGCCTTTTTGCATCTCTTCTTGGAGATGGTTTTGATCACTGCCTCCTGTACCATGTTATGAATCTCTGTCCATAGTTCTTCAGGCACTCTATCAGATCTAATCCCTTGAATCTGTTTGTCACTTCCACTGCATAATCATAAGGGATTTGATTTAGGTCATACCTGAATGGCCTAAGGGTTTTCCGTACTTTATTCTGAGTTCCATACTTTATTTCCATACTTTCTTCTAATTATTTCCATAATTTAAGTGAATTTGCAATAATGAGTTCATGATCTGAGCTACAGTCAGGTCTTGGTCTTGTTTGTGCTGACTAAATGGAACTTCTCCATCTTCGAAGGCAAAGAATATAATCAATTTGACCTTAGATTTGACCATCTGGTGATGTCCATGTGTAGAGTTGTCTCTTGTGTTGTTGGAAGAGGATGTTTGCCATGACCATGAATTCTCTTAGCAAAACTCTGTTAGCCTTTTCTTTGCTTCATTTTGTACTCCAAGGCCAAACTTTCCTGTTAACTCCAGGTATCTCTTGACTTTCTATTTTTGCATTCCAGTGCCCATGATGAAAAGGACATCATTTTTGGGGTGTTAGTACTAGAAGGCCTTATAGGTCATCATAGAACTATTCATCTTCAGCTTATTCAGCATTACTGATTGTGGCATAGACTTGAGTTACTGTGATATTGAATGGTTTGCCTTGGAAATGAACAGAGATCATTGTGTTGTTTTGAGACTCTTGTTGACTATGATGGCTACTCCATTTATTCTAAGGGATTCTTGCCCACAGCAGTAGATATAATGGTCATCTTAAGTTAATTTGCCCATTCCAGTCCATTTTAGTTCAGTGATTCCTAAAATCTCAGTTTTTGCTCTTGCCATCTCCTGTTTGACTACTTCCAATTCACCTTGATTCATGGACCTAACATTCCTGGTTCCTATGCAATATTGTTCTTTACAGCATCAGACCTTACTTCCATCACCAGTCATATCCACAAGTGGGCAATGTTTTTGCTTTGGCTCAGCTTCTTCTTTCTTTCTGAAACTGTTTCTCCACTCTTCTCTAGTAGCATATTGTGCACCTACTGAGCTGGGGAGTTCATCTTTCAGTGTCATATTTTTTGACCTTTACATACACACTTTTCCATCTTCCCCTTCTCCTTTACTACACTGACATGTTTATATCTCAACCAAAACATTGCTTCCTCTGTGTAGCCTTCCTGAAGGTTTTTCTCTACTCCTTGCCCCAACCACTACTCACCTTAATTAATCTTGAGTTAATTTTTATATGCAGTGTGATCTAAGGGTCCAAATTCAATCTTTTGCAGGTGGATATGCCATTGTCCTAGTACCATTTGTTGAAAGGATTATGTTTTCCATATTAAATTTTTGGTAACGTGTCTAAAACAAACTGACCATAAATATAAGGGTTTATTCTGGACTTACAGTTGTATTCCATTGATATACCTGCCCTCCCATCAGTGCTACACTGTCTTGATTTCTGTAGATTTGTTGTAAGTTTTGAAATAGAGAACTCTAAGTCCAGCTTCTTTATTTTTCTTTTTCAAGATTGCTTTGACTCTTCTGGGTCCTTTGCATTTGCATATGAATTTTAGGATCAACTTGTCAACTTCTGTAAAAAAGCCAGGTGGGGTTTTGATAACAAGTGGATTGAAACTTTAGATTAATTTGGGCATGTTGCCCTTTTAATGTTACTAAATTCTTCACACCATAGATATGGGAGGTCTTCCCATTCATTTAATCCTTCCTTATTTCTTTCAACAATGTTTTGTAATTTTCAGTGGCTCCCCTGATTTGCCCACCACAGTTTTCCCTGTGTCCTCCTCTCTCTTCCAGATCCAAGATATATAATTCTCCAAAATGCTGAGTTTTATTTGTTCAGATGGAGTATCTACAATTCTTCCAAACTTCTGACATACAGAGTTAGGAACTAGAAGTCCCTTTTAATTCTTTAAATATTATTTCCTTCAGTTATTTGAAAAATGTTGAAAATAGCTGGTTAAAATTATTTTTCTGATAATTTCACTAATAAGGTTCCTCAGAGATAGTTTCCATTAATTACTTTTTTGTCTGTTTGTTTCATGCTTTCCTGTTTCTTTGGGTTTCTCATGTGTATGTGTATATATATATATTTGCATATATACATTTATCTTTTTATATATATCGATTTTTTTGAAATGACATTTTGAATAGTATAATGTTTCAGTTTTAGAAATCTGATTCCCATTCTACTTAGAGTTTCTTTTTGTTATAGTTTATTGTCATTAACATTCATTTAGTGCATTTGCTGAACTAATTCTTAAAGACTGATATTCCTTCTCCTATGATTTGCACTCTGTCTTAGTTTTCACCTCTTGCTTGACCAAGTCCTTGAGCTCAGTCAGAGGGAAGAGCTTCAGGCCTTTGCCTGTGTTCCCTGGGCACACATACAGCCCTACACACGTGGATTTCCATATCCTGTAAAATTTGTTAGAGCTTTTCAAATTCCCTGTTCTCATTCACCAGTTTTCTTTCTTTCTTTCTTCTTCTTCTTTTTTTTTTTTATGATTCTTTGATAATACATTTGTTTGACCCAACAGGTTTCACTACCCTAGGCAGTTGTTTGATTAGCAGGTGCCCCAGATTGATTTTAACAAATGCCTTGGAGATTAGACTGTTTATAGCAAGCAAGTTCTGAGTCAGGTCAAATAAAAACAAATTCTTTGAATGGTGCCTTCTCAGGAATCTTCCAGGCAATAGAAAACAGTCTCTAGGAGAAGACATTTACAAATCATATAATCCATGAGTTAATATACAAAATATATAAACAGCTCATACAACTCAAGAACAACAAAAACCAAACAACTTGATTTAAAAAATGGGCAGAGAAACTAAATAGATATTTTCCCAAAGAAATACAGATGGACACTCTGTATAATAGGCTCCAGTTTCATCCACCTCATTAGAACTGATTCAAATGAATCCTTTTTAATGGCTGAGTAATACTCCATTGTGTATATGTACCACAGCTTTCTTATCCATTCATCTGACCCAGAGGGATGGTATGGGGAGGAAGGAGGGAGGAGGGTTCAGGATGGGGAGCACATGTATACCTGTGATGGATTCATTTTGATATTTGGCAAAACTAATACAATTATGTAAAGTTTAAAAAAATTAAAAAAAAAAGAAATACAGATGGACAGTAGATACATGAAAATATGTTCAACATCACTAATCATCTGTGAAATGCAGATCAAAACCACAATGAGATATCACCTTGTGCCTGTTGGAATGGCTATTATCAAAAATGCAAGAAATAAGAAGGTGAGGATATGGAGAAAAGAAAACATTCTTCCACTATTTATGGATATGTAAATTGGTGCAACCACTACAGAAAATAGCATGGATATTCCTCAAAAAATTAAAAATAGAACTACCATATGATCCAGCAATTCCACTTCTGGGTATTAATCCAAATAATATGAAAACACTAATTCAAAAGTGTATGTGTACCCCTATGATCATTGCAGCATTGTTAACAATAGCCAAGATATGGAAACAACCTGAAACAATATGAATGGATACAAATGATGTGATAAACACACACACACATTGGAATACTGCTGCTGCTGCTGCTGCTAAGTCCCTTCAGTCATGTCCGACTCTGTGTGACCCCAGAGATGGCAGCCCACCAGGCTCCTCCATCCATGGGATTCTCCAGTCAAGAATACTGGAGTGGGGTGCCATTGCCTTCTCCTCATTGGAATACTACTTAGCCATTAAAAAAATAAAATCTTGTCATTTGCAATAATGTGGATGAAACTTGAGAGTACTGTGCTAAGTGAAATAAGTCAGGTGGAGAAAGACAAATACCATATGCTTTCACTCATGTGGTCTATAAAAAACAAGCCAGCAAACAAACAAAAACCTCAAATAAATGAACAAACCAAACAAAAATAAGTGTGTAGATACAGAGAGCAGAGCAGTGTAAATTATCAGAGGGGGGGAGGAATAGGACAAACACTAAATGGGTAAAAAGTTATCAACATTACTAACTGTACAGTAATGAATGGAAATTACATTTTTGGTGATTTAAATCACCACACTGTAGAATATACGGAAGTAGAAATATAAGGTTATACACATGAAGTTTATATAATGTTATAAACCAACTTACCTCAATAAAAAACATAGCAGATTCTCAGGAAGTGGGCTTTTGGGGGAAGCCCCAAACCTGTTCTATTTCCTCTGGTGGCTCCTGGGTAGCTGGTATGTAACTGTTATGGTTGTAAGTTTAATTTTCAAGGCTTCTGTGAAGCTAGGGCTTCCCAGATAACACTAGTGGTAAAGAAACTGCTTGCCAATACAGGAGACATAAGAGACATGTGTTCTATCCCTGGGTTGGGCAGATCCCCTGAAGGTGGAAATGGCTACCCACTCTGGTATTCTTGGCTGGAAAATTCCATGGAAGAGGAGCCTGGCGGTCTATAGTTCATAGGGTCACAAACAGCTGGATTCAGCTAAAGTGACTTAAGATGCACGCATGTGGAACTGGGGAGCAGGGATGAGAATGGTACGAAGATTAAATGCTATGAAGCTCTCTGTTCTTGTAAAACTCAGTCATTTTTCTGATGTGGTCAATGGGAGACCGCGGGTGTAAGAGTTTGAACAGATTGTTCCTTGGATTTCTGCCCTTGGTTAATTTACAGCACTTTGAAAAGTTGATTTTAATCATTTCTGCCAGCATTCTCATTACTTTTATAGATGAAGTGGATTTTGAACATCTTTACTCCACTGTCCCAGCAGTGCCTCAGTGTGTTCATGTTCTTATGGATTACTGCTTTTATTTCTATGGGGTAGAATTCTAAAAGCAGGATTGCTGGGTTCAGGGATATAACTGTATTTAGTTACATTAATTATTACAGTTTGCTTTGTACAGTTGCTCCAAAAATTCACATTTTATGAAAACCATTGAGGCTAATATTGTCCTCTTTTTGTTTTAATCTAAGAGATTCAAAGTCTTATTGAACTTATTGAAATTAAAAGTCTTTTCACAGGTTCATTGAATATTTGGGTTTGAGTCATCATAGATTTCTTTTGCCTATTCATCTGTAAACTGTCTTTTTTAAAGTATATTAAATACTTTTAAATTAAATATTTATCTATATTTATCTATACTAGTGGATTAGAGGGAAAATTTTTATAGTGAAAGAATTTCATATGCTTATACATTTCACACAATTTTTCTAACAAAAGAAGATGGGGCAGGTGGAAGGAGGTCCGAGAGGGAGGGGATATATGGATACATATAACTGATTTACTTCATCACACAGGAGAAACTAACATAACATTGTATAGCAACTATAGTTCAATGAAAAGAAGAGTAAATGTTAAAAAAGCTGGTGAGGATACAATTTGGTATGGAGAAGAAAATAAACACAAGAAAAAAATTACATGATGTTAATTTCAGAACAAGCTTTCCCTTACAAGAAAGTGTTTAAAATGCAATGTTTGATTTCTACTCCATTTTCTGAGTTGCAGAGAAAGTTCCAGAAATGCATTTTTTTTCTCTA
This sequence comes from Bos indicus, assembly GCF_029378745.1. NCBI lineage: Eukaryota > Metazoa > Chordata > Mammalia > Artiodactyla > Bovidae > Bos > Bos indicus. Next base: position 12,175,757 of record NC_091767.1, read on the forward strand.
CCCTTCAATACCTACTGCCTTGAACTTACCAGGATAAATGCCACTATGTCATATCAGACAGTAAAGGATACCTGGATTTTCTGGTCACCCTCCTCTTACTGTGGCCTAATCTCCATAAAGTACTATAGATCTATTCTTTGTTCTTTCTACATGTCCCACCAGCACTCTCTCGTGATGGCTGTTTCTTCCTCTCTCCTTATTTCAGTGTCTTCCCTGACAGTTGCAGAGCATTCTCTTTCTTGTCTTGCATCCCTGGCTTTGAATCTCAAGCATCAGATTTGATCACACACTCTGTGTTCCATCAAACCCTGTGTCCATCAGCTGTCTACAGTGGTAGCTCCTGGTTCCCTGTCACTCTCTCCAGTGATCATCTCTTGAATGATCTTGCCTTCTACTCTACATCCTGCCTACATACTACTCTGAATGCCACCTCCTGACTTCTAGCTTACTCTGTTTAGTACCCTAGCTCTTATAATCCATTGGCTTTTTCCAGGATTTCCAATACATTGGTCCTAACACCTTTTTACTTTTCCCTGCAACCAAGATGTCCTCCTTTCCCTCTGGGCCTAGAGTAAATCTCATGATTAATCACAATAAAAGCAATCTGTGTATACCTCAACTCCCTTTTCCCATGATCCTTCATTATATTTGCTCTTGGAAAAACAGTATGGAGGTTCCCCAAAAAATTAAAAATAGAACTACTGAATGATCTAGCCATCCACTTTTGAATATGTATCTGAAAGAACTGAAATCAAGGTCTCAAAGAGAAATTAATTTAATTTTCTTAAGAGACTGAATTTAATTTCTTGAACTGTCTGGTTAAATACAACCACCCATCTCTAGTCTACCTTTTATACTTGTGCAGCTAACTGCTAGAAAAGAACATACCATCACACTGACTAATCATTCACAAGATAGATTTAGTGCTATCAAATATTCATACATTCCCCCTTCCATTTGACTGGCTGATTAATTTCCATGTATCCCTAAGTTCACAATGCTTTTTCTCCCATCCTTACTCCCACTTGATTGTTGATCTGTATTTATACATCACTGAGAAAATGTATGAAATCAACAGAAAACATCCACATACAGACCTATCAACATCTGACCATGAACTTTTTTCCTGCCTATTACCAGAGACAGATTGTTGATGTCTCTATCCAAAGCCAATTACAGCACTCATATAGTAGATGCTTGCCTGCTTTCCTGTACAAGGGTGCTATTCCAGAAAGCCTTTTCTCTCATATATGGTTCTACTGCATTCATATGTGCTGTTAACAATCTCATCACCCTGAAAAAAAAATAAAAAAATCTATCTTGACCCACTTCAAATGTCTACAAGTATGTTTATTTTCTATCATTTGTGGAAAAATTCCTATAAACAGTTTCAACACTTTAAATCCTATTCCACTTGTTCATACTTTTCCTATCAATACTTGGCCCCCTAAATTCCCCGGAATGTTTCCACTCACATGTAATGAATACTGTCATGCAAAACCCAATGTCTATTTTTGGCTTTAACATTACTTAACCTATCAGAAGTGTTTTTAAAAAGTTTATCACTCATTTCTATTCTATGTAATTTATTCACTTGGTTTATATTACATAGCACTCTCAGTTTTCTTATGGTTGCTGATTATTTCTTTGTCCCTTCTCCTGGCTCCCTCACAAATCCTTGGTTTCATGATGTTAGGATGCCAGTGGTCCCTTACTTAGCCTTCGCACATCTTTCTCTGCACAGACCACATTGGTGATATTATTCAGTTTCATGCTTTCAATACCTGTATATCAGCTCCATGTTGATAATTTCTTAATTTATATCTCCAGCTTAGACATCTCTCCCAAACTCCATATATATGCATGTTTGTATGTATATGCTTGCAAACACATGCACACATACCTGAATCTTCCTTTTTAAACACCTCCACTGAAATGTCTAATACCACATCAGTAGACATGTCTGTGGGACACGGGAAGATATGCCATTTCATATAGTCCGTGAGTTAGAAATAATAAGTAGGCCCAGGGCAGGTGCGATGAGATGGTAGAAAACATTTGGTTTGGTCAATGGTTACTAATTCAGTTGGGCAGGAATTTTTAAATATTGATAACAACAGATTCTTACCAAAGGAAGAACCAGTTACTTCTTCCTTCATCTCTTATCCCTAAACCCAAAGCATAGCATTCTTAGGATGAGTCCAGCTATTGATGAAAGCTTTATAGTTACCCCTTGGAGATAAGAATTTAATTGCATCAAAACCCCTGATTCTTCCAGAATGGAATATGTCTCAGTGCCTCTTAGCAAGAAGAATGTACTTGTGGTGTCCAGGCCAGGGTTTAGTCACCTCATTTTGTGTGTTACACACCATTTGTTCACCATCCTAACCAGCCTCTAATCATGTACTCATTTCTCAAAGTGCAAATCATCAAAAATAGTACCTGATTTTCAGGGAACTATCTTCCTTGAAGTTATCACATCCAATTGACTATTTATTAATTGAAATTCAAATGTATTAGTAGTGGTGGACAAATGATTGTTGCCTAAGAATCTTTCTCTTGTTTATGGCTCAAAATTTATTTATGTTAGATATTGAAAAATTTTTATAGTTAGATTGGCTGTCCTGTATAACTTCTCATTTCTAGAAATGGAGAAGGGGAGAGGGAAATCTATAGACGCTATATCGTACAGCACATCTCTAGAATTTATTCATCTGACATAAAAAACTTTATGCCTTTTGGACAATAGCTCTCCATTTTCTCCTCCCTTGAGCCCCTGGAAACCACCATTATATTCTCTGCTTCTATAAGTTTGACAATTTTAAGTACCTAATATGAGTTGGGCAACCTAGGTAGCTCAATGGTAAAGAATCTGCCTGCCAATGCAGGAGGCACAGGTTCAATCCCTGGGTTGGGAAAATCCCCTGAAGAAGGGAATGACTATCCATTTTAGTATTCGTGCCTGGAAATCCCATGGACAGAGGAGCCTGGTGGGCTACCGTCTGTGGTGTCACAAAGAGTTGGACAGGACTGAGAGACTGAGAACCATTATGCATATATCACATTTTCTTTATTCATTCACTTATTGATGGATATTTAGATTGTTTCTTTATCTTGGATATTGTAAATACGGGATTTCAGATTTTGGCCTTGCAGTGACTTATTGGGTATAACGTCAAAGCACAAGAAGCAATTAGGTAAGTAGAGCTGCTGCTACTGCTGCTGCTAAGTCGCTTCAGTCGTGTCCGACTCTGTGCGACCCCATAGACAGCAGACCACCAGGCTCCCCCGTCCCTGGGATTCTCCAGGCAAGAACACTGGAGTGGGTTGCCATTTCCTTCTCTAATACATGAAAGTGAAAAGTGAAAGTGAAGTCGCTCAGTCGTATCCGACTCTTCATGTCCCCATGGACTGCAGCCTACCAGGCTCCTCCATCCATGGGATTTTCCAGGCAAGAGTACTGGAGTAGGGTACCATTGCCTTCTCTGAAGTAGAGCTACATCAAACTAAATAAAATAAAATAAAATAAAATAAAAGCTTCTGCCCAGCAAACAAAACAAAAGAAACAAAACAAAACTGGAAACCCTATCAACAAAACTAAGAGCCAACCTATAGAACAGGAGTAAATATGTCTAAACCGTATGTCTTATAAAGACATTAATGTAAAAAATATATAGGAAACTCCTATAAGTCAGTAACAAAAAGAAAACAAAAGACCTGATTAAGAAAATAGACAGAGGACTTGAATAGGATTTCTCTAAAGAAAATATACAAATGACCAACATATACATGGAAAATACAAATCAAATCCACAACGAGATATTGTCTGATACATATTAGGTTAGCTAGTATCAAAGACTAAAAAGTAAAGATACACATTGGTGATGATTGGAGAAGTTGAAACCATGTGCAGTGGTGACTCAGACAGTAAAGAATCTGCCTGCCACGCTTGAGACCTGGGTTTGATCCCTGGGTTGGGAAGATCCCTTGGAGGATGGCATGGCAACCCACTCCAGTTTTCTTGCCTGGAGAATCCCTATGGACAGAGGAGCCTGGCTGGGTACAGTCCACAGCATTGCAAAGAGTCGGACACGACTGAGCAACTAAGCACAACACAGCACTGTGGGTGGGGATGTAAAATGTTGAAGCTGCTATGGAAACAGTACAGAAGTTTCTCAAAAAATTAAAAACAGGACTACCCATGATCTAGCCATCCACTTCTGAATATATATCCAAAAGAATTGAAATTAAGGTCTCAAAGAGAAAGTAATTTAATTTTCTTAAGAGACTGAATTTAATTTCTTGAGTTGCTAGATTACCAGGGAGGAAAGCAAGATACTCTTTAGAGAGATGCCCCTGGAGCTGATATTAAACTATAATTTCCAAGAACCAGTGTGTAGCTCAGTAGGTCATGATCAATATGGGTGACAAAGATAAGATTTCTTCAGTAACCTCTGCAGATACCTGAGATGTATATATTCATTAAGATCTCTGTATGTATATCATTATTCTTTGGTTTTGCTTTTGCCTTTTGGTGGTACATTTGTTTATTTTCAACATGTTAACAGGTAGAGCTAGCACTATATTTGAAATAAAAGAATATATATAGTTAAAATATGATTATACCTTTAGAGAGATATTCAATAAAATGTTAATACAGGTTATCTCCAGATATTGAAATTATGAATTAATTTTCATTTCTCTGTGTTTTTTGTCATTCTAGTTTCTATAGTTAGCAGGTACAATTTAAGTAAACATACAGTATGAAAAATTATTTATACTAATGACACATTTACATAGTTGGTAAGAAAAAACAGATTAACTGGAAGACTTAATCCCACTCTCAGAAAATTCCCTTGATACAGTAACATTCCATAACTTTGATGAGAAACAAAATGATAATTTCAAGATTAATTTCACTCATTTAGATTGATAGGGTTGTTTGGAATATGGAGTGCAGTGCATATGGCACATCTTTCAGCAGATTATTTCTGATAATATCCCTAAAGACTTGATTGGGAAGTGTTGGCAGGATTTCAGCGTGATTAGTTTGAGTCATAGTTTTCAAATGATCACCAGAAAGTAGGTAGATTGATGTTTAATGTCAAGCCAAGGGAGGTTCTGTGGTAGAGTTCTAAATCTGACTATATTTTATTTAACAATTTCATTAGTGAAAACAGATGACATGATTATCATAATTTAAGTAATAAGGTACCCAACAAGCTGACATCACACCAAAGAAGCCAAGGTCTGATATCTAACAAGCATTATGTGGTTTTAGATAGAGCAAGAAGTTGAAAAGTGATTGTATTTCTTCAAACCCATAGACATGGGTATTATAAGTTGTTGCCCAACAAAAATGTTGTTGGCTTCAAGTCTAGGACAGCTAGTTGCTTATAAAGACACTGAAGAGGTGATGTCAGAAAACTTGATGTATAATGGATAAAGTCAACAAATCATGTATACATGGACACAAAATATATAAAACCTGATATGTCTTGAGTATGAGTTTTTCTGAGAACAGTTAGGAACCCATTTTAAGTCTACACAGTTCATGTGTGTGTGTTTACATTTCTGAGTCTCAATGTGACTTAACAGTGAGATGTGTGGATTATTTCTGCAAGTGTCCTTCTTGCCAAGTGCTCATAAATTGTGTGTAGGTTCACTGAGAGGCTTCTGTATAAATTTATGGGGCTATCAATTTTCTGGTTAATTGATCTTGTATTTGATGATTCCAAACATGTTCAGCTCCATTAAATGTAATGTCACTCCTTTCCCAGGGGCCAGTTGATTTCAGTGTCAGTGAAAGGTTGCTATATAAAAAAAGAAAGTTTTTCTATAATGCTTTGCTCTACTACCACACACAAATTACAAAAAAATCATACGGTCTTGGGAGTAGGAATTTTTTTTTCAAAGCATGACACAAAGCCTATGGATCATAAAGGGAAAAACAGCAATTGCACTTTATAACACATGCACAGGAGCACAATAAATAAAGTAATAAGGGAAAATGTATTTGCAAAGACATTTGAAAAGGGCTAATATTGTCTATAAACATTGATGTGATCTGTAAAAGGAAAACTGGAAAGGTATAGACAAAATCATTCTCAAGAATTATGCAAAGAGAAACAGAAATATTTGACTTTTACTTCCTACACTCTCATATTTTTAGCAAATCATTTGCATTATTTTGCAATAAAACGTACTTTCAGGCTGAAGTCTTGTCACCCTCTCTACATTTTTTTGGTCTGTTTCCTCTTTTTTCTATTTTAATAATTTATAAAGAAGAAAACAATCTATATGGAAAAATGTTCTATCTATTCATGTAATTCCTCAGGGAATGTGCTTATCTGTGAGCACTTTGTGGGGACTCAGTTTTTATTTCCTGTTTTCCTATTGCACACTTACTCAATGCATGGGTAGCTTAAAATAAAGAGAATGTTGGCCCTAAATCAATATTGGCTCATTGCTTGACCTTGCAGAAGATTTCTAGCACAGAAATGGGTGAGAATGGGGGTGGAAATATTCAGATGTGAGAAAACACAATGACCATGAGTCTGTTCACCCTGATGGGTGATAGACATCACTGATCAGAGACTACAAGACTGGGGTGTTCTGGGATCAACATACTTCCATGGGAATATCAGTCACATGTATCTGACTGATATCTAGATTACAAGAAGAGGTTGGAAAAGGTATTCACAGCTGGAGGGTATGTCCTGCAAAACACTGTGGGCAAGAGAATGCAAGTGCTACTGAAATGCATGTGGCAAGTAGAGGATGTGGGTGGGTAGTGACAGCCGCAGATAGGGTTAGAGCTGTAATTGGGGATGGAGGGTGGGTTAGAGGAAGTGAATCATGGTGTGACTCAGGGATTGAGATGTCTCTTGTAGGCTCATTGGGTGCTGGTTGCTGTTCTTGGAGAATTCCTCACATCTGAAGAATGTTCACTTATTTCCTTCACTTTTTTTTTTAATTGTTATTGAAGTATAGTTGCTTTACAATGTAGTGTTAGTTTCTGGTGTACAGCAAAGCAAATCAGCCATATGTCTACATATATCCCCTATTTCTTGGATTTCCTTCCCATTTAGGTCACTACAGAGGATTGAGCAGAGATTCCTGTGCTATACAGTAGGTTCTCATTAGTTATCTATCTCATACATAGTACTATGTGAGTGTTTGTGTGTGTGTGTGTGTGTGTGAGTGTGAGTGTGTGTGTGTGTGAGAGTGTGAGTGTGTGTGTGTGTGTGTGTGTGTGTGTGTGTGTAGGCTTCCCAGGTGGCACAGTGGTAAAGAACCCACCTGCCAATGTGGGAGATACAAGAGACATGGGTTCGATTCCTGGGTGGGAAAGAGTCCTGGAGTAGGAAATGGCAATCCACTCCAGTATTCTTGCCTAGAGAATCCCACGGACAGAGGAGCCTGGTGGACTACAGCCCATGTGATTGCAAGGAATTGGACACTATTGAGCATGAGCACAAATGAGCATGAGCGTAAATGTGTCAATCCCAACCTCCTGATTCATCTCACCTCCCTTTCCCCCCTTTGTATCCATACAAAGGATAGAGTTTGTTCTCTACATCTGTATCTCTATTTCTGCTTTGCAAATAGGTTCATCTGCACCATTTTTTTCTAGATTCCACATAATCATGTTTAACACAATATTTGAGTAATAAGAGGAAGTGACATAACAACTAGAAGAGCCAGAGGGCAATCTGGGTGTTTTTTTATGTGTGATTTATTTCACTCTGCATAAAGCTTTCAAAATTTATCCACAGGAGGCACACTTCATTTCTTCATCCTTGCAGTATCCTCATTGATGAAAACAAAGACTCACTCTGATCTGAGAACTTCAATCGGTTGAACTTCTTCAATTCTTCTGGCCCTCAGTGTAGCTGACGGAACAGATTGAAGAAGTTCACCTTTTTACACTGTTCCAAATCACCATCCAAACACAGACAACAACATAATGTGCATAATTCCTTTCTCTTCCTTTTAAAATAAATCATATGAGAAATTATTTTTATTATAGTTTTGTTGATAACATAATTATTTTTAAAAACTCACTCTGATTTTTAAAAACTCCATTTAGAGATAGTTCCATAAGAAACTTATATTTGCCTTGTATTCAATTCTTGGCCTTTTCTGATGATGCTAACAATAATAGAAATGGAAAGTCTATAGAAAATCAAAATATTTGTTTTCTGGTAAGTTGAAATCTGAGATTCCTCAGATTGCTGAGATAAGAGATGTGATCTGGGTGTGTTGGGATAAGTGAAACGTGTTTATATTCAAAAGGGTGCTTTGGCAAATAAAAGGAAAAGTATAGAAGTATTCAGTGTTTAGGAAAAAACAGAACAGTGTATTGGATATGATACTAATTTTGGAAAGAGGAAAAGCTACTTCTACAAACATATATTGTGTGTGTGTGTATGTGTGTGTGTGTGTCTGTGTAAAGAGAGAGAGAATGTGTGTGTATACAGACATACATGTGTGTGTATGTAGGTACAAAACTGATGTAAATCTATTTCCTCTGGGAAATAGTACTACTGGGGGCAAAAGATTTCATGATTTATTTTATTTATAACTGTATGGTTTTAGTTCATCTTTAAAAAGTGCCTTTATTTCATTATTATGGAGGAAAAGTGTATGTAATAAACTTGTGCTATGTCAAGTGAAAGCACAAATTTATTAAACACACTTTCAATACTTGAAAATATACTTGGTAGCTGAGTTTTCAGGGAGAAATATTATTAAAATTAAATATTAAATCTTATGGAAGCATTCATATACTATAGACAGCTATAGGCTTCTGCGAAAATAGTTTGACATTAAATATTAAACACTTAAAAAAATTTAAATTATTATAGATCCTCCTTCTGAGGAGACTAAATAGAAAGTTCCCCAAACATATATGTAGTTGGTGTGAATGCTAGGATTTAAATTCAGAAGAGTCATAAATATTTCCTGTAGTATTATTTATTATAACCAAAGGTGTAAACAATTAAAATTTCCTTAAGGATGCATATGGTTAAATAAATTGTAGTTAAATCCTCACAATGTCTTTTAAACCAATATTTATTAATATAGGAATATGGTCATGACATAGCAATTTTGTTTTTCACAAACTTGCAAATGGAATTCACATAATGTTATCTTTTATAAATATATACTCATATATAGGAAAATAAGAGAAGGATACATAATAAATTGCTACTTGATCTTAGCCCTATGTGATGAGGCATTGTATATGGTTTTTAATTTTGTTTGAAAAGAAATCTATACTCTCTAATTGAAGAAAATGAGATTGCATTTCCTTTGTCATAAAAAATGAAATGAGAGAAGAATATTTTTTAAAAGGGGAAATTATATTTCCTATGGGATTTATTTTCAATTCATAAAGATTAATGAGGCTTTCTAAGTTGTTTATTGGCCTTGAGTTTCCAGCAGTTCTTAAAGATAGATATTATTTTTCATATTTATCAAGAAGATGAATGCTGTGAGTGATAATATTTATGTAGAAAAATAATTTTTCTTTACTATTTAGCAAAGAGGAGCTATTTCTCACCATCCACAGAAGAGAAGGACAGTAAATCTCTAGTATTTTACAACGATCAGGTCAATTCAGCACATTTTTCTATCAAAGAATGTGCCAAACTGTGAGGATGTATAATCCCTGCAAATGCTTCTATAGAAAAATGCCAATAGCTTCTCCCCATAAACAGAAAGAGAAGGATGCATTGTCATGAATGATGAGGAGAGGAAAGCACTATGTCAGTAAAGTGACATTTTTAGAATTTCAACTGCATGAAAAAAGAGATGTCAGGGTGAATTTTTTTGGTCATGTTGTTAAGAATTTATAGTCTTAGATGTCACTTATATATTGCTATTATTTTACTATACTAATTCTTTTAAGCCCATTCATATAATCAGAAACCATTTAGTAATACTTATTAATAACTGCATGTGCCAGGCACTGTTCTAAACCTTGGGAATACAAATTTAATTGGCTCCAGAGAAACTCACAGTCAAGGAGAACTCATTGCACCTACATCCAAAAAGGATTCGAAGCAATTACAGGTAAAATGCAAGACAATTATAATGTCTGTGCCTACCTTTGTTACCAGAAAACAATTAGATTTAAAGCATCATAAATATCCCCATATCCTGGATCAGGTCCCATTCCTTCTCCTTTTATCTAATCTGATATCTTGATGTACACAGATTTGTTGACACAAAACAATGAGCAAGTTAAAATTAATTTGGTGACTGCTACAAGAAGCAGGCAATTCCCACTTCACCCATCCAAATATTGGAATGTCCATCACCTCAGTCACAAATGTCAGAAGAGTGGGCTCCTGCGTGACTTACTGACTTAACAGCATGCCCATTTGAAACCTGCCTCAAGGGAGCATAGTGGAATCTCATTTAATATTGATTATGATTATTGCAATATTTACTGTCAGTTGTTTTTACCAATTTACAGAGAAATAAATATACATTATCGATAAATGTATGAAAATTTTCTCTAGCCCTTAAATAAAAAAATAAAGCAAAATGAGATTATAAACATCTTTAGTGAATATTTAAAACATTTAAATCCAGTTTAGGTGGTGGTAGGAGAATCATTAACTCTCATACACTAATCATGGATTTGCAAATTTATACAAATTTTCTTTTTTTTTTGCAGAGCAATTTGACAGTGGCTCTCGTGTTGAGGTGGAACTTCTACCCAGTCTACCACTGGGGTACCTACCATAAAAGGCTTTGTTTTCCTTGTGTTCTCTTCTCAGGTCTCTCATCCTTGCTATTCTGCCTGCCTTGCTTCTTTCAGTGGCCAAAGGGTTGACAACTTCCTTATTTATCCATGTAGGAGAGAGTACATTTAATAACTTTTGCTTGGAGGAAGACAAGGCAACCCATTCCAGTGTTCTTGCCTAGAGAATACCATGGACAGAGGAGCCAGGCAGGCTACAGTCCATTAGGTCGCAAAGAGTCAGACATGACTGAAGCAACTTAGCACACACATGTAATATATTATTGGAATGGCCAAAGAGTTTGTTCAGGTTTTTCCATAACATCTTATGAAAAAACCTATTTTGGGGCTGACCCAGTATAATATATATTACACACACACACACACACACACACACACACAAAACCCAAAACCCAAACAAAACTTTTGCTGCAGGAGTAGCTTTCCTCACAACAGGATATGACGGATCGCGATCATTTGGAGCATATTCAGAGTGTCTCTTATATTATCTCTTTATATACCAAATGATGCACTTGGATTCTATTTCCTACATATATCATGCATATATTTCTGTTACTCTTTACCACGGTTAGATTAGATTTCAGTAGGAGAAAGAGTCTTTTCTTATCTCCAGCCATAGGCCATTTTGGTGCTTCAGAGATGAGACACTGACATTACCATACTTGGTCCCAGGTTTAGGCTGAAGTTATTCCCTGCATGACACGGTCCTTCTACATCTGGTACCTGTACCCCCATCTTCATGTTCAGATCAGAATAGATCAGTCGCTCAGTCGTGTCCGACTCTTTGCGACCCCATAAATCGCAGCACGCCAGGCCTCCCTGTCCATCACCAACTCCCGGAGTTCACTCAGACTCAAGTCCATCGAATCAGTGATGCCATCCAGCCATCTCATCCTCTGTCGTCCCCTTCTCCTCTTGCCCCCAATCCTTCCCAGCATCAGAGTCTTTTCCAATGAGTCAACTCTTCGCATGAGGTGGCCAAAGTACTGGAGTTTCAGCTTTAACATCATTCCTTCCAAAGAAATCCCAGGGCTGATCTCCTTCAGAATGGACTGGTTGGATCTCCTTGCAGTCCAAGGGACTCTCAAGAGTCTTCTCCAACACCACAGTTCAAACACATCAATTCTTCGGTGCTCAGACTTCTTCACAGTCCAACTCTCACATCCATACATGACCACAGGAAAAACCATAGCCTTGACTTGACGAACCTTTGTTGGCAAAGTAATGTCTCTGCTTTTGAATATGCTATCTACGTTGGTCATAACAGGCTGCAGTCACCATCTGTAGTGATTTTGGAGCCCAGAAAAATAAAGTCTGACACTATTTCCACTGTTTCCCCATCTATTTCCCATGAAGTGATGGGACTGGATGCCATGATCTTCGTTTTCTGAATGTTGAGCTTTAAGCCAACTTTTTCACTCTCCACTTTCACATTCATCAAGAGGCTTTTTAGTCCCTCTTCACTTTCTGCCACAAGGGTGGTGTCATCTGCATATCTGAGGTTATTGATATTTCTCCTGGTAATCTTGATTCCAGCTTGTGTTTCTTCCAGTACAGCATTTCTCATGATGTACTCTGCATATAGCTAAATAAACAGGGTGACAGTATACAGCCTTGACAAACTCCTTTTCCTATTTGGAACCAGTCTGTTGTTCCATGTCCAGTTCTAACTGTTGCTTCCTGGCCTGCATACAAATTTCTCAAGAGGCAGATCAGGTAGTCTGGTATTCCCATCTCTTTCAGAATTTTCCACAGTTTATTGTGATCCACACAGCCAAAGGCTTTGGCATAGTCATTAAAGGAGAAATAGATGCTTTTCTGGAACTCTCTTGCTTTTTCCATGATCCAGTGGATGTTGGCAATTTGATCTCTGGTTCCTCTGCCTTTTCTAAAACCAGCTTGAACATCAGGAAGTTCACGGTTCACATATTGCTGAAGCCTGGCTTAGAGAATTTTGAGCATTACTTTACTAGCGTGTGAGATGAGTGCAATTGTGTGGTAGTTTGAGCATTCTTTGGCATTGCCTTTCTTTGGGATTGGAATGAAAACTGACCCTTTCCAGTCCTGTGGTCACTGCTGAGTTTTCCAAATTTGCTGGCATATTGAGTGCAGCACTTTCACAGCATCATCTTTCAGGATTTGGAATAGCTCAACTGGAATTCCATCACCTCTACTAGCTTTGTTCGTAGTGATGCTTTCTAAGGCCCACTTGACTTCACATTCCAGAATGTCTGGCTCTAGGTCAGTGATCACACCATCGTGATTATCTGGGTCGTTAAGAATTTTTTTGTACATGGTGGAGAGATCTGACAGAATGTGGTCCACTGGAGAAGGGAATGGCAAACCACTTCAGTATTCTTGCCTTGAGAACCTGATGAACAGTATGAAAGGCAAAATGATAGGCTTCTGAAAGAGAAACTCCCCAGGTCAGTAGGTGCCCAATATGCTACTGGAGATTAGTGGAGAAATAACTCCAGAAAGAATGAAGGGATGGAGCCAAAGCAAAAACAATACCCAGCTGTGCATGTGACTGGTGATAGAAGCAAGGTCCGATGCTGTAAAGAGAAATATTGCATAGGAACCTGGAATGTCAGGTCCATGAATCAAGGCAAATTGGAAGTGGTCAAACAAGAGATGGCAAGAGCGAATGTCGACATTCTAGGAATCAGCGAACTGAAATGGACTGGAATGGGTGAATTTAACTCATTATATCTACTACTACAGGCAGGAATCCCTCAAAAGAAATGGAGTGGCCATTATGGTCAACAAAAGAGTCCGAAATGCAGTACTTGGATGCAATCTCAAAAACAACAGAATGATCTCTGTTCGTTTCCAAGGCAAACCATTCAGTATCACAGTAATCCAAGTCTATGCCCCAACCAGTAACACTGAAGAAGCTGAAGTTGAAAGGTTCTATGAAGACCTACAAGACCTTTTAGAACTAACATCCCCAAAAGATGTCCTTTTCATTATAAGGGACTGGAATGCAAAAGTAGGAAGTCAAGAAACACCTGGAGTAACAGGCAAATTTGGCCTTGGAATACGGAATGAAGCAGGGCAAAGACTAATAGAGTTTTGCCAAGAAAATGCACTGGTCATAACAAACACCCTCTTCCAACAACACAAGAGAAGACTCTATACATGGACATCACCAGATGGTCAACACCGAAATCAGATTGATTATATTCTTTGCAGCCAAAGATGGAGAAGCTCTATACCGTCAGCAAAAACAAGACCAGGAGCTGACTGTGGCTCAGACCATGAACTCCTTATTGCCAAATTCAGACTTAAATTGAAGAAAATGGGGAAAACCACTAGACCATTCAGGTATGACCTAAATCAAACCCCTTATGATTATACAGTGGAAGTGAGAAATAGATTTAAGGGCCTAGATCTGATAGATAGAGTGCCTGATGAACTATGGAATGAAGTTAGTGACATTGTATAGGAGACAGGGATCAAGACCATCCCCATGGAAAAGAAATGCAAAAAAGCAAAATGGCTGTCTGGGGAGGCCTTACAAATAGCTATGAAAAGAAGAGAAGCAAAAAGCAAAGGTGAAAAGGAAAGATATAAACATCTGAATGCAGAGTTCCAAAGAATAGCAAGAAGAGATAAGAAAGCCTTCTTCAGTGATCAATGCAAAGAAATAGAGGAAAACAACAGAATGGGAAAGACTAGAGATCTCTTCAAGAAAATCAGAGATACCAAAGGAACATTTCATGCAAAGATGGGCTCGATACAGGACAGAAATTGTATGGACCTAACAGAAGCAGAAGATATTAAGAAGAGATGACAAGAATACACAGAATAACTGTACAAAAAACATCTTCATATTAGGAAGTCCTTATAGAGAATTGTACACTAAGGGGGTTAGAATGAGTCATCTGCTCTAAGTCTTTGCTGTACTATTGGTCAGAATGCTTCTGTGCTTGTGAGCACCTGCAGAAAGAAAGAAATTCAATACTTCATTGAAAGAGAATCTTAGCAGACCCCTGAGAACTAGCAATAAATAATCCAAGGTAAAGAGGAAAAGTCGAATCCAGCACATTTACTGAGGGAGGTCCCAGAGTATCCTTGGCTGAGACTATATTATGATCTGATCTCATATGCAGAGTAATATAAATACAGGGGAAAATAGTAATGGTATTTAGAAACAAAGAGTACATTTCTCTCAATGCTTTTCAGAAACCTGTCTTGTGATAAAGATGGATCTAACTGTTAATAGCAGAGGGACTGATGTAATTTTGACAATCTCTAAATTGTATCAAAGATAAAAGCAGTATTCATTATTATGATGAGGTTTGTATGCAAACTTGGTATCATTAAAAGTCAATGAGTATTTTTTCAGTGAATCTCAGTTCAGTGATCAGGATCATTTTAAGTAAAATTAAGGACTATTACATACTACCAAGGGATCAAGTAGTTCCACTATGTTCTGTTAGGTCCTATCTCTGAGAAACACTATTATTAAAAGGTACTGACATAGTTCTTTATTAAAGTGAAAGAGGAGAGTGAAAAAGTTGGCTTAAAACTCAACATCCAGAAAACTAAGATCATGGCATCTGGTCCCATCACTTCATGGAAAATAGATGGGGAAGCAATGGAAACAATGATAGACTTTATTTTTTGGGCTCCCAAATCACTGCAGATGGTGACTGCAGCCATGAAATTAAAAGGCACTTCCTTCTTGGAAGAAAAGCTATGATCAACTTAGATAGCATATTAAAAAGCAGAGACATTACTTTGCCAACAAAGGTCTGTCTAGTCAAAGCTATGGTTTTTGCAGTAGTCATGTATAGATGTGATAGTTGGACCATAAAGAAAGCTGAGCACTGAAGAACAGATGCTTTTGAACTGTGGTGTTAGATAAGATGATTGAGAGTCCCTTGGACAGCAAGCAAATCCAACCAGTCCATTTTAAAGGAGATCAGTCCTGAATATTCATTGGAAGGACTGATGCTGAAACTGAAGCTCCAATACTTTGGCCACCTGATGCAAAGAACTGACTTATTGGAAAAGATCCTGATGCTAGGACAGATAGAAGGCAGGAGGAGAAGGGGATGACAGAGGATGAGATGGTTGGATGGCATCACACTCAATGGACATGAGTTTGAGTAAACTGTGGGAGTTGGTGATGGACAGGGAGGCCTGGCATGCTGCAGTCCATGGGGTCACAAAGAGTCAAAAATGACTGAGTGGCTGAACTGAACTGAACTGACTTAACTGAACTGAACTGAATTTATATAGCACTGTGTATCTAGAAGGACCAACAGGAAGCAAGTGGGGTGAAGATTTATCATCATGTGGCATATGGTTATGGGCCAGAGGAAGTTTAGGCTCCAGTGTCAATACAGATAATGGCTTGATAGTGTTAAGCAGATAAGAACTGTTATGTAAATTTCTAGCAAACAGAATCCAACAACATATTAACAAATCATACATCATGACCAAGTGGGCTTTATCCCAGGAATGCAAGGATTCTTTAGTAGCCACAAATCAAACAATGCGATACACTACATTAACAAATTGAAAGATAAAAACCATATGACTGTCTCAATAGATGCAGAGAAAACTTTTGACATAATTCAATATCCATTTATGAGAAAAACCTTCCAGAAAGCAGGAATAGAAGAAACATACCTCAACATAATAAAGGCTATATATGATAAACCCACAGCAAACATTATCCTCAATGGTGAAAAATTGAAAGCATTTCCCCTAAAGTCAGGAACAAGACAAAGGTGCCCACTCTCATGACTTCTATTCAACATAGTTTTGGAAGTTTTAGCCACAGTAATCAGAGAAGAAAAAGAAATAAAAGGAATCCAGATTGGAAAACAAGAAGTAAAACTCTCACTGTTTGCAGATGACATGATCCTCTACACAGAAAGCCCTAAAGACTCCAGCAGAAAATTACTAGAGCTAATCAATGAATATAGTAAAGTTGCAGGATGTAAAGTTAACACACAGAATTCCCTTTCATTCCTATACACTAACAATGAGAAGACAAAGAGAAATTAAGGAAACAATTCCATTCACCATTGTGACAAAAAGAATAAAATACTTAGGAATAAATCTACCAAAAGAAACAAAAGACCTATATATAGAACACTGATGAAAGAAATCAGAGATGACACAAATGGAGAAATATACCATGTTCATGGGTCAGAAGAATCAATATAGTGAAAATGAGTATACTATCCAAAGATTCAGTGAAATCCCTATCAAGCTACCAATGGTATATTTCAGAGAACTAGAACAAATTTCACAATTTGTATGGAAATATATAAAACTTCAAATAACCAAAGCAATCTTGAGAAAGAAGAATGGAACTGGAGGAATCAACCTCCCTGACTTCAGACTATACTACAAAGCCACAGTTATCAAGACAGTATGGTACTGGCACAAAGACAGAAATATAGATCAATGGAACAAAATAGAAAGCCCAGAGATAAATGCACGCACCTATGGACACCGTATCTTTGACAAAGGAGGTAAAAATATGCAATGGAGAAAAGACAATCTCTATAAAAAGTGGTGCTGGGAAAACTGGTCAACCACTCATAAAAGAATGAAACTAGAACACTTTCTAACACCATGCACAAAAATAAACTCAAAATGGATTAAAGATCTAAACATAAGACCAGAAACTGTAAAACTCCTAGAGGAGAACATAGGCAAAACACTCTCTGACATAAATCACAGCAGGACCCTCAATGACTCACCTCCCAGACTAATGGAAATAAAAGCAAAAATAAACAAATGGGACCTAATTAAACTTAAAAGCTTTTGCACAACAAAGGAAACTATAAGCAAGGTGAAAAGGCAGCCTTCAGAATGGGAGAAAATAATAGCAAATGAAGCAACTGACAAACAACTCATCTCAAAAATATACAAGTAGCTCATGCAGCTCAATTCCCAGAAAATAAATGACCCAATCAAAAAATGGGCCAAAGAACTAAACAGACATTTCTCCAAAGAAGACATACAGATGATTAACAAACACATGAAAAGATGTGCAACATCAGTCATTATTAGAAAAACGTAAATCAAAACCACAATGAGGTAGCATCTCACGCCAGTCAGAATGGCTGCTATCAAAAAGTCTATAAGCAATAAATGCTGGAGAGGGTGTAGAGAAAAGAGAACCCTCTTACACT
The DNA here is from genome assembly GCF_029378745.1 of Bos indicus. Classification (NCBI taxonomy): domain Eukaryota; kingdom Metazoa; phylum Chordata; class Mammalia; order Artiodactyla; family Bovidae; genus Bos; species Bos indicus. The sequence goes on from NC_091767.1 coordinate 12,193,697, forward strand.
GTTGGTGGGAATGCAAACTAGTATAACCACTATGGAGAACAGTGTGGAGATTCCTTAAAAAACTGGAAATAGAACTGCCATATGACCCAGCAATCCCACTGCTGAGCATACACACTGAGGAAACCAGAATTGAAAGAGACACGTGTACTCCAATGTTCATCGCAACACTGTTTACAACAGCTAGGAGATGGAAGCAACCTAGATGTCCATCGGCATATGAGTGGATAAGAAAGCAGTGGCACATATACACAATGGAATATTACTCAGCTATTAAAAATAATGGATATGAATCAGTTTTAATGATGTGGATGAAACTGGAGCCTATTATACAGAGTGAAGTAAGTCAGAAAGAAAAATACCAACACAGTTTACTAATGCATATATGTGGAATTTAGAAAGATGGTAACTATGACTGAGAGACAGCAAAAGAGACATAGAAGTAAAGAAGTCTTTTGGACTCTGTGTGAGAAGGTGAGGGGGGGATGATTTGAGAGAATAGCATTGAAACATGTATATTATCATATGTGAAACAGATCACGAGTCCAGGTTTAATGCATGAGACAGGGTGCTCAGGACCGGTGCACTGGGATGACCCTGAGGGATGGGATGGGGAGGGAGGTGGGAGGGGGATTCAGGATGGGGGACACATGTATACCCATGGCTGATACATGTCAATGTATGGCAAAAACCACTACAATATTGTAAAGTAATTAGCCTCCAGTTAAAATAAATTAATTAATTAAAAAAAAAGAACTGTTATGTAGAAGAGATGACCTTTGCATATACATAGTATATATATGTAAGTGTAGTCATATATAAGGGCTTCCTAGGTGGTGCAGTGGTAAAGAATCTGCCTGCCAATGCAAGAGATGTAGATTCGATCCCTGTCCGGAAGATTCCCCTGGAGTAGAAAGTGGCAAGCCACTCTAGTATTCTTGCCTGGATATTTCATTAACAGAGGGTTCTGACAGTCTATAGCCCATGAGGTTGCAAAGAGTCAGACATGACTGAGAATGTACACACAGAGTCATTTATGGAGATCCATGTATGCTTGTGTATATTATAATGTATAATATATGTAAACATAACGTCAAAACTTATCTAGGACTCACTCATCTTTACAATTCAGTATTAACTTGCTTTCTGGTAGTCAGTTGTGAGGGGGCCAGAAAAAGATATTTGGCTGTGGGAAACTGATAATTCTGCTGCTGCTGCTGCTGCTGCTAAGTCACTTTAGTCGTGTCCGACTCTGTGCAACCCCATAGACGGCAACCCACCAGGCTCCGCCATTCCTGGGATTCTCCAGGCAAGAACACTGGAGTGGGTTGCCATTTCCTTCTCCAATGCAGGAAAGTGAAAGTGAAGTCGCTCAGTCGTGTCTGACATTTCGCGACCCCATGGACTGCAGCCTACCAGGCTCCTCTGTCCATGGGATTTTCCAGGCAAGAGTACTGGAGTGGGTTGCCATTGCCTTCTCCGGATAATTCTAACCAATCATAATTCATTCATCACGACTGGCATTTTGGTGCTTTTTAAAATAGACTGTGTCTGGAGCTTCCCTAGTGGCCTAGTAGTTAAGACTTCACCTTCCAATGCAGGGAGTGTGGGTTCAGTCCCTGGTCAGGGATCTAAGATGCCACATGCCTTGAAGCCATAAAAACAGAATGTAAAACAGAAACATCATAACAAAATTAAATAAAAACTTTAAAAGTGGTCCACTTGAAAACAAAATCTTAAAGAAAAGAAGACTGTGTTCTGAGATGCAGGAAAAAGAAGGGCCACAGCTGGGGGGCTGCCCAAAGTTAATGCTGCCTCACGTTGTTTTGCCTGATTTCCTGTTCTCTGATGCCTTGTAAAATTCCCAAAGGGAAAACATGGTTTTGGTAAAATTTTTTGTCATATGAGCCCAATGTGAACTGCATGAATAGCCAAAATTGTATATCTTATTTTATTGTGTCTCACTTTTTTGTGTGCTTAGAAGATATTGTGACTTTTACACACTGAAGGTTTGAGGCAAGTCTGTGTCAAGCAAGTCTATCAGTGCCATTTTCCAACAGCATTTGCTCACTTCTTGTTTCTGTGTCACATTTTCATAATTCTCACAATATTTAAAACTGTTTCCATATATGTTTGTTGCAGTAAACTGATGGCTCATATGGTGGTTAACATTTTTTTTAGCAATAAAGTTTTAAAAATTAAGATATGTATTTATTTTAGACATAATCCTATTGAACACTTAATTGACTACAGTGTAAGTTTTATTCGCACTAAAAAAACAAAAAAATTCACTGGTCTTACCTTAGTAGTTGCTCAGTCGTGTGTGATTCCTTGTGACCCATAGATGATAGCCCTCCAGGCTTCTCTGTCCATGGAATTCTCCAAACAAGAATACTGGAGGGGGTAGCCATTTCCTTCTCCAGGGGATCTTCCTACCCAGGGATGGAACCTGAGTCTCCCGCATTGCAGGCAGATTCTTCACTGTCTGAGTCAATTGCGATATTTTCTTTATTTCATTGGTCTAGAACTGAACCCACAATAGCATCAGTAATATCTCTGATTGGCTATTAAGTGAAATTAATAAATTTATAAAAGTTGATGTCAGGATTCTTTTCAAAACCTCTGAATCACCTCTGCAAAAAGTTTGTAAGATGCCTGACCAGGAAGCTTTCCCACAGAGTCTGCACACAGCTGTCAGTCTTTACCCGGGCCATTCCCTCTGCTGGAATGCTTTTCCTTGCCAGGGTCTCAATACTACCCAGTCTCTTCAGTAAGAGACTTATACCTCCCACACCCCTGTTTGTTGAGCCCGCTCTGGCTGACCCAGACAGAATACGTGTCCTTTCTTTCTGGATTACTCTATTGCTTGTCCTTTCTATGCTTTGCTGTGTCAGCATATTTATCCTCTGCTGAACTCTGAGCTGTTTCAGTGAAAAGTTAGGTGTATCACTAACAGCATACTGAGTGCTTGTCACAGAGTCAGTGTTTGATAATGACATTTTATTTATAATTAATTTTATTTTTTGAAGAGTGGTTGCTTTACAATATTACTTTCAAGTGTACAAAGTAGTGATTCAATATGTTTATAGATTTTACTCCATTTAAAGTTGCTATAAAATATTGGTTATCTTTCCTATACTGTACATTACATCCTTGTGTCTCATTAATTTTATACTTAGTAGTTTGTACCTTTTAATATCCTTTCCCTATGTTACATCTCCTCCAACCCTTCTTTCCACTGGTAACCACTAGTTTATTCTCTATATCTGTGCATCTATTTCTGTTTAGTATATTCATTCATTTTAGTTTTTAATATACCACATATAAATGAACACATACAGTATTTATTTTTCTCTGTCCAATTTAATTCACTGAGTATAATACCTCCAAGTCCATCCATGTTGTTTAAAATGGCAAAATTTAATTCTTTTTATGGCTAAGTAATATTTTACCATATGTGTATATACACATATAAAAATGAGTGCGTTAGTCGTTCAGTTGTGTCTGACTCTTTGTGACCCCGTGGACAGTAGCCACCAGACTCCTCTGTCTATAGAATTCTCTAGGCAAGACTACTTGAGTGGATTGCCATTCACCTCATCAAGGGATCTTCCTGACCCAGGGATTGAACCCAAGACCCCTGAATTGCAGGCAGATTCTTTACCATCTGAGCCACCATGTATATAGATTATATATAATGTACATATATATCCCCAAGAATGCACAAACTACTGCACAGTTGCACTCATCTCACACGCTAGTAAAGTAATGCTCAAAATTCTCCAAGCCAGGCTTCAACAGTACATGAACCATGAACTTCCAGATGTTCAAGCTGGATTTAGAAAAGGCAGAGGAACCAGAGATCAAATTGCCAACATCTGTTGGATCATTGAAAAAGGAAGAGAGTTCCAGAAAAGCATCTACTTTGCTTTATTGACTATGCCAAAGCCTTTGACTGTGTGGACCACCACAAACTCTGGAAAGTTCTTAAAGATATTGGAATACCAGACCACCTGACCTGCCTCTTGAGAAACCTATATGCAGGTCAGGAAGCAACAGTTAGAACTGTACATGGAATAGACTGGTTCCAAATAGGAAAAAGAATACGTCAAGGCTGTATACTGTCACCATGCTTATTTAACTTATATGCAGAATACATCATGAGAAACGCTGTGCTGGAATCACAAGCTGGAATCAAGATTGCCAGGAGAAATATCAATAACTTCAGATATGCAGATGACACCACACTTATGGCAGAAAGTGAAGAACTAAACAGTGTCTTGACGAAAGTGAAAGAGGAGAGTGAAAAAGTTGGCTTAAAACTCAACATTCAGAAAACTAACATCATGGCATCTGGTCCCATCACTTCATGGGAAATAGATGGGTAAACAATGAAAACAGTGACAGACTTTATCTTTTTGGGTTCCCAAATCGCTGCAGATGGTGATTGAAGCCATGAAATTAAAAGACCCTTGCTCCTTGGAAGAAAAGTTATGACCAACCTAGACAGTATATTAAAAGGCAGAAACATTACTTTGCCAACAAAGGTCTGTCTGATCAAGGCTATGGCTTTTCCAGTAGTCATGTATGGATGTGAGAGTTGGACTATAAATAAAGCTGAGCACCAAAGAATTGATGCTTTTGAACTGTGGTGTTGGACAAGACTCTTGAGAGTCCCTTAGACTGCAAGGAGATCCAACCAGTCCATCCTAAAGGAGACCAGTCCTGGGTGTTCATTGGAAGGACTGATGCTGAAGGTGAAGCTCCAATACTTTGGGCACCTGATGTGAAGAACTGACTCATTTGAAAAGACCCTGTTGCCAGGAAAGACTGAAGGCAGGAGGAGAAGGGGATGACAGAGGATGAGATGGTTGGATGTCATCACTGACTCAATAGACATGAATTTGAGTAAACTCTGGGAGTTGGTGATGGACAGGGAGGCCTGGCATGCTGCAGGCCATGGGGTTGAAATGAGTTGGACACAACTGAGCGACTGAACTGAACTGATACATATGCACACATATATCTACAGAAGAGGACTGTGACACACAATTGATAACCTCAGGGGTTTTCTCTACATATACACAAAATCTAGTCTACACTTATTTTTGTTACAGTTCAACAGTTTCTCTTTAGCAAAATAACTTTAGTTTGGAACTATATATCAGTTCAGTTCAGTTCAGTTGCTCAGTTGTGTCCTACTCTTTGCGAACCCATGAATCACAGCATGCCAGGCCTCCCTGTACATCACTAACTCCTGGAGTTCACTCAAACTCATGTCCATCGAGTTGGTGATGCCATCCAGCCATCTCATCCTCTGTCATCCCCTTCTCCTCCTGCCCTCAATCCCTCCCAGCATCAGGGTCTTTTCCAATGAGTCAACTCTTCTCATGAGGTGGCCAAAGTATTGGAGTTTCAGCCTCAGCATCAGTCCTTCCAATGAACACCCAGGACTGGTCTCCTTTAGGTTGGACTGGTTGGATCTCCTTGCAGTCCAAGGGACTCTCAAGAGTCTTCTCCAACACCACAGTTCAAATGCATCAATTCTTTGGTGCTCAGCTTTCTTCACAGTCCAACTCTCACATCCATACATGACCACTGGAAAAACCATAGCCTTGACTAGAGGGACCTTTGTTGGCAAAGTAATGTCTCTGCTTTTGAATATGCTATCTAGGTTGGTCATAACTTTCCTTCCAAGGAGTAAGCGTCTTTTAATTTCATGGCTGCAATCACCATCTGCAGTGATTTTTGAGCCCCCCAAAATAAAGTCTGACACTGTTTCCACTGTTTCCCCTTGTATTTCCCATGAAGTGATGGGACCAGATGCCATGAGATATATATATATATATATATATATATATATATATATATAATTTCTCACATCCCCTTTATCCATTTACCTTTGATGAACACTTAGGTGTTTTCCATATCTTGATTATTATAAATAAAGCTACTAAGAATATTGATGTGCCTATATATATATATATATTTTTTTTTTTTTTGCATTAGTGTTTCTTTGTTTCTTCAGATATGTACCCAGGAGTGGAATTGCTGGATCATATTATATTTTTAAATTTCTCCATCCTAAAGGAGACCAATCCTGGGTGCTCACTGGAAGGACTGATGTTGAAGCTGAAACTCCAATACTTTGGCCACCTCATGCTAAGAGTTGACTCATTGGAAAAGACCCTGATGCTGGGAGGGACTGGGGACAGGAGGAGAAGGAGACGACAGAGGATGAGATGGCTGATGGCATCACCGACTCGAGGAACATGAGTTTGAGTGAACTCCAGGAGTTAGTGATGGACAGGGAGGCCTGGCATGCTGCAATTCATGGGGTTTCAAAGAGTTGGACACGACTGAGTGACTGAACTGAACTGAACTGATGATTATAAATGGGATTGTTTTCTTGCTTTCTCTCACTGCTAGTTCATTATTAGTGTGTAGAAAAAGAAAATACTTCTGTATGTTAATCTTTTTTTGTAACTTTACTGAATCCATTTACTAATGGTGAGACTGTAGGGTTCTGTATATGCAATATTATGTCATCTGCAAACAGTGACAGTTTCACTTCTTCCTTTCTAATTTGGATGCCTTTTATTTCATTTTCTTCTGTGATTGCTGTGGCTAGAACTTCTAACACTTTGTTAAATATAAATGATGAGAGTGGGAATCCTTCCTAATTTTAGAGGAAAAGCTTCCAGTTTTTTACCATTGATAATGGTATTTTAAAATGGTATACTCAGTTTGCTATGTAGTTCCTCTTTAAAAACTTTAAAAGATACATGCAAGCACGGGGAAAGAAATGGTCAAAAGATTTAGCTTCCCTCAAAAAGACATAAGAGTAGCACATGATTCATTGCCTTTTTCAAGTTTTTGTGATAATTGAAATATATTTCAATTTTTCCCCAATTTTCAGACCTGGTTATCATCAACTGTATGTTTTTCAGAAACTATGTTAAAATTTGTGCCGCTAAAATTGCCAGCTTTAGCTTGAGTCAAATTTTATGAGAAGCTTAATTGTCTTTGTTTTGACTTATCCATGCTTATTTAAATTTATGAAGAGATTTTTTTATTCTCTCATATTATCAAAGTCCAAACAACAATTTTTCTAAAGAGGAATGCCTCAGGGTCAGTTGTTATAGCAATTATCAATTACATTTGGCTTCATTTAATTGTTTGCAAAATTAGCTTTTGAAAGTACCACTTAATTTTCTTTCCAGTCTCACTTCTCAAGAAGGTAATTAATGGACTAACTCTAATTAAACATGAATGATAAAGCACAGGGAACTTTTAAATTAAATCATCATTGAACTTCTTCTGTGCTATCTATCAATTGGTACTCGGGTACTGAGGGCATTGAATCATTAGAGAACTCAGTGCTCTCCTACCCACACTACCCCATCCCATTTTATCACTGCCTGTATTTATATGTCTAATTTATTAACGTAATCAGAATGTCCCATCTGAGTTCATTTCTTAAATCTGTAAGCTATCAGAAATGTATTTAAAAATACTCTAGTAGGAACTGCAAAAAATAATGTCAACATTGATCTGTCTAATCCCTGTGAAATAAATAACTATGTCCCTGATGCTTAGGCCCTGGTAAGAAAAATATGTCCTGCTACAAAAATATGTGAGCATCCATTTTGTATTCTAGGTGGGAGCGATACCTGCAGCCTGCACCTATTATCTCATGTTGAGGTATATGACTGAGAAGTACAAAAAGGAACTTCTCGTCAGAAAACTTTAGGGCAACCCACTAAAAATATCTCTGAATCTCATTTTTGGAAGTTTATAGATATATAAAATATGTCTGTTACCTTGATTGTGGTAATGTTTTCACAGGTATATGCATATCTTCAAACTAGTATACATTTAAATATGGACAGTTTTCTGTATGTCAGTTTATACCTTGATAAAGCTGTTTTAAAAATAGAATTAGTCTCGAAGTGGCTTTTCATTTGTTGTCCTTTTGAATACATTACCACAAGTTTGGCACCTTAGAACAAAACTCTTCATTAACTCACAGTACTGTTGGGCAGACACCTGGGCTGAGGTGGCTGGGTTCCCTGCTCAGGTGCTTATAAGGCTGAAATCTGTGTGCTCTCATTCAGATTCCAAGGCTCTAAGTTAGGTTGGGTCAGAATTCACTTCCTTGCAGTTACAGAACGAGCATGCCTGTTTCCTTGATGGCTGTCAGCTGGAGGCCACTGTCCATGTTCCCCTGTCATGTGACCCTCTCAGTCTTCAAAACACTCGATGCAAAATCTTTTGACTCTGCTCGGGATACCACAGTGAAATTCATTTTCTCACAGTTCTGGAGGCTCTAAGTCCAAGATCAAGGTTGGTTTCTTGTGAGAGCCTCTCTTCCTGATTGGCAGATGTCTGCCCCCTTGCTGCGGCTCTATGTGTATGCAGAAAAGGGACCGGACTCTGGGGTCTCTGCCTCTTACAAAGACACCAGTTATACTGCATTGAGGCCCCACACTATGACCTCACCTAACGTTCACTGCCTTCTTACAGGCCTTGTCTCTAAATAAAGTCACACTGGCAGCTAGGGTCTCACCATATACATCTTGGTGGGAAACAATTCAGTCTGTGATACTTGCTCATATCAAATCCTCCCGTGCTTTCAAACTGTCTCACCAGGGAAAGTCTTGCATCTTTTAAGGGCTCATATGGTCATATCAGATCCACAGAGAATCTCTGTCTCTCAAAGTCAACTGATTTGGGACCTTATTTACTTCTGGAATACTCCTTCAGAGCACTGCCTAGACTTTAGTTTTAAACAGAATAATACAAAGTTCATGGGATGAATTGAAAGGTGTGTCATAATGGGGGTGAGAATTTAGGGGTACGTCTTAGAATGGGCCAACCCCACCTGAGTCAAAGGATATGATGAATATTGCCATATAGCACTGGTGTAATATTTCATTCATTTTAAAAATGTATTTATTTTTGGTTGCACTGGGTCTTTTGTTGTCGTGGAGAGGCTTTCTCTAGTTGCAGCGAGCCGGGGTTACACTTTGCTGGCGGTACTCGGACTTCTCATTGTGGCAGCTTCCCTTGTTGAGAGCCCAGCTCTAGGCTCACAGGCTTTAGTAGTTGCAGCACGTGGGCTCCGTAGTTGTGGCTGGCAGGCTCTCAAGTGCATACTCAGTGGTCGTTGCACATGGGCTTAGTTGCCTCATGGCATGCGGAATCATCCTGGACCAGGAATTGACCCTGTGTCTCCTGAATTGGAAGGCAGATCTTAACCACTGGACCACCATGGAAGTCCTGACATGATACGTTAATTTTTAGGAGGCAAAAATTACCTTTTTGTTCTGCTTAGCAGTTTTCCTTGCTTTTGCATTTTGTCTAAACTGTCCATTTTGCTGTGCACTGACAACAGTGGTAATTTCCTCAAAGTTTAAGATAAGATAATGGCACAAAGGTGCAAACAGTATAGCTTAACTCTCCCCTTCTAAAGAGCCTCATGATGGAGAGCATCCCCAGGGCGCGTTAGATAGCTTCCTGACTTGTAATCTGCCCCCGTGGGTCCTTTAGATCATAGTAGCTCATGTCCACGAGGCTATATTTCAACACCAGATGACAGGCATTTGGGGAGATTTTAGTATTTTCCAGTTTTGCCCTTGTCATTTAACAGGCTCCTTCAAAAGAGTGGTGCACAGCATGGTGGTCCAGAGTCCTGTGCTGTGAATGTCTGATCTCCTGCTTTCATGTTGCATGACTACCACCTAACTCCTGAGGATTCATGATGCTTATTTTCCCATTCTAATTTATCAGCACCACCTCTGGGTTTCTCTTCAGTGCTACTATTCTCCTGCTCACCAATGCATCGTCAACAGCCTTTCTTGAATTTACACAGTGCTACCAGTCATCCTGACTGCCCAAAGCAAAAGAAGAAGGAATTCACTTCCATCTTCATTCTTCGTCAGCTTGTAGCAATTCCTATTAAACAATAACAAACCTCTTAAGCTCTTCAAACAAAATGCATGTGAATCATCTACTGTTTTACATTGTCCACTTGTATATTTACATAAGTTCTTCAAGGGATACAGGGTGTTTGTATACTATTTCAGTGGTTCTTGAATACTTGTCCACATTTACAATCAATGCAGAGAAGTGTTCATGATACTTAACTGGCTCTATTTTTTGAGATAATGGCAGTTGATTATCCTAGTGGACAGCTGTAATTTCCATTTTAATATTGCATTATAGTCCTGGTTTCCTCCACCAATGTAGCAGGTGATAATAATAGTGGTGTCTGCTAACTTCTGAGAGCATTTCCTTGGTGTCAGGTGCTGGACTAAGTACTTTATGTATCTCACTCTACATATATTGCATACTTCTCATAAAAGCACAGTTAAGTAGGTATTGTGATTATTCTAGGTTCAGTTCAGTTCCGTCGCTCAGTCTGACTCTTTGCGACCCCATGAATTGCAGCAAACCAGGCCTCGCTGTCCATCACCAACTCCCAGAGTTCACCCAAACTCATGTCCATCAAGTCAGTGATGCCATCCAGCCATCTCATCCTCTGTTGTCCCCTTCTCCTCCTGCCTCCAATCCCTCCCAGCATCAGAGTCTTTTCCAATGAGTCAACTCTTCTCATGAGGTGGCCAAAATATTGGAGTTTGAGCTTTAGCATCATTTCTTCCAAAGAAATCCCAGGGCTGATCTCCTTCAGAATGGACTGGTTGGATCTCCTTGCAGTCCAAGGGACTCTCAAGAGTCTTCTCTAACACCACAGTTCAAAAGCATCAATTCTTTAGTGCTCAGTTTTCTTCACAGTCCAACTTTCACATCCATACATGACCACTGGAAAAACCCTAGCCTTGACTAGACAGACCTTTGTTGGCAAACTAATGTCTCTGCTTTTGAATATGCTATCTAGGTTGGTCATAACTTTCCTTCCAAGGAGGAAGCCTCTTTTAATTTCATGGCTGTAATTACCATCTGCAGTGACTTTCAAGCCCCCCAGTATAAAGTCTGACACTATTTCCACTGTTTCCCCATCTGTTTCCCATGAAGCGATGGGACCAGATACCATGATATTCATTTTCTGAATGTTGAGCTTTAAGCCAACATTTTTACTCTCCTCTTTCACTTTCATCAAGAGACTTTTTCATTCCTCTTCACTTTCTGCCACAAGGGTGGTGTCATCTGCATATCTGAGGTTATTGATATTTCTTCCAGCAATCTTGATTCCAGCTTGTGCTTCCTCCAGCCCAGCGTTTCTCATGATGTACTCTGCATAGAAGTTAAATAAGCAGGGTGACAATATACAGCCTTGACGTACTCCTTTTCCTATTTGGAACCAGTCTGTTGTTCCATGTCCAGTTCTAACTATTGCTTCCTGACTTGCATATAGGTTTCTAAAAACCACTAGACCATTCTTCAAGTATGACCTAATTCAAATTCATAATAATTATACAGTGGAAATGAGAAATAGATTTAAGGGACTAGATCTGATAGATAGAGTGCCTGATGAACTATGGATGGAGGTTCATGACATTGTACAGGAGACAGGAATCGAGACCATCCCCATAGAAAAGAAATGCAAAAAGCAAAATGGCTGTCTGGGGAGGCCTTACAAATAGCTATGAAAAGAGAAGTGAAAAGCAAAGGAGAAAAGGAAAGATATAAGCATCTGAATGCAGAGTTTCAAAGAATAGCAAGGAGAGATAAGAAAGCCTTCCTCGGCGATCAATGCAAAGAAATAGAGGAAAACAACAGAATGGGAAAGACTAGAGATCTCTTCAAGAAAATTAAAGATACCAAGGGAACTTTTCATGCAAAGATGGGTACAATAAAGGACAGAAATTGTATGGACCTAACAGAAGCAGAAGATATTAAGAAGAGGTGGTAAGAATACACAGAAGAATTGTACAAAAAAGAGCTTCACGACCAAGATAATCACGATGGTGTGATCACTCACCTAGAGTCAGACATCCTGGAATGTGAAGTCAAGTGGGGCTTAGAAAGCATCACTACGAACAAAGCTAGTGGAGGTGATGGAACTCCAGTTGAGCTATTTCAAATGCTGGAAGATGATGCTGTGAAAGTGCTGCACTCAATATGCCAGCAAATTTGGAAAACTCAGCAGTGGCCACAGGACTGGAAAAGGTCAGTTTTCATTCCAATCCCAAAGAAAGGCAATGCCAAAGAATGCTCAAACTACCATACAATTGCACTCATCTCACAGGCTAGTAAAGTAATATTCTATGTTACGTATGAAAAAATTGAATTCAGAGAGCCAAAGTAATCATGTTTAGTCACAGAAACAATAGATTGCAAAGATAGTGGATGGACCAATTATTTCTCAAACCACACATTATTCTCTTGTGGAACACGTCATAAAATATTCTAACAGGTTTTAAAACCTTTTGCCTAAAAACATAATCTGGTAGGCTATCCGGAGCAAAGGCTAAGGAGCCACACAGAACTGAATTCAAATTCCATTTCAGTCATTTACTAATTTTACATCTGTGTCTAAAGCATTTACTCTTTATACTTTGGTTTCCTTATTTCTCAAAGAGGAAATAAAACATTCCATGATGAGTGTGTGTGTGTGTGTGTGTGTGTGTGTGTGTGTATTTCACATGACATATGCAGAGATGGGAATACCAGACCATTTTACCTGTCTCCCGAGATACCTGCATGCGGGTCAATAAGCAAGAGTTGGAACCCTGTATGGAACACCTGACTGGATCAGGATTGAGAAAGGAGTACAACAAGGCTGTCTGTTGTTACCCTGTGTATTTAACTTACATGCTGAACACGTCATGAGAAATGCTGGGCTGGATGAGTTATAACCTGGAATCAAGATAGGTGGGAGAAACATCAACAACCTCAGATATGCAGATGATACCACTTTAATGGCAGAAAGTGAAGAGGAACTAAAGAACCTCTTGATGAGGGTGAAGGAGGAGAGTAAAAAAGCTGTCTTAAAAACTAAACTATTAGCAAGGTGAAAAGACAGCCTTCAGAATGGGAGAAAATAATAGCAAATGAAGCAAACGACAAACAACTAATCTCAAAAATATACAAGCAACTCCTACAGCTCAACTCCAGAAAAATAAACGACCCAATCAAAAAATGGGCCAAAGAACTAAATAGACATTTCTCCAAAGAAGACATACAGATGGCTAACAAACACATGAAAAGATGCTCAACATCACTCATTATCAGAGAAATGCAAATCAAAACCACTATGAGGTACCATTTCACACCAGTCAGAATGGCTGCAATCCAAAAGTCTACAAATAATAAATGCTGGAGAGGGTGTGGAAAAAAGGGAACCCTCTTACACTGTTGGTGGGAATGCAAACTAGTACAGCCACTATGGAGAACAGTGTGGAGATGCCTTAAAAAACTGGAAATAGAACTGCCTTATGATCCAGCAATCCCACTGCTGGGCATACACACTGAGGAAACCAGAAGGGAAAGAGACACGTGTACCCCAATGTTCATCGCAGCACTGTTTATAATAGCCAGGACATGGAAGCAACCTAGATGTCCATCAGCAGATGAATAGATAAGAAAGCAGTGGTACATATACACAATGGAGTATTACTCAGCCATTAAAAAGAATACATTTGAATCAGTTCTAATGAGGTGGATGAAACTGGAGCCTATTATACAGAGTGAAGTAAGCCAGAAGGAAAAACATAAACACAGTATACTAACGCATATATATGGAATTTAGAAAGATGGTAACAATAACCCAGTGTACGAGACAGCAAAAGAGACACTGATGTATAGAACAGTCTTATGGACTCTGTGGGAGAGGGAGAGGGTGGAAAGATTTGGGAGAGTGGCATTGAAACATGTAAAATATCATATAGGAAACGAGTTGCCAGTCCAGGTTTGATGCACGATGCTGGATGCTTGGGGCTGATGCACTGGGACGGCCCAGAGGGATGGTATGGGGAGGGAGGAGGGAGGAGGGTTCGGGATGGGGAACACATGTATACCTGTGGTGGATTCATTTTGATATTTGGCAAAACTAATGCAATTATGTAAAGTTTAAAAAAAAATAAAATTAGAAAAAATAAAAAAATAAAAATAAATAAATAAATAAAATAAAATAAAAGTAAAAAAAAAAAAAAATTAAAAAAAAATCTAAGATCATGGTATCCAGCCCCATTGCTTCATGGCAAATAGAAGGGGGGAAAGTGAAAATAGTGATAGATTTCCTTTTCTTGGGCTCTAAAATCACTGCAGATGATGACTGAAGCCATGAAATCAGAAGACTATTCCTTCTTGGCAGGAAAGCAATGACAAATCTAGACAATGTGTTGAAAAGCAGAGACATCACTCTGCTGACGAAGTCTGTATAGTCAAGGCTATGGTCTTCCCAGTGGTCACATATAGTTTTGACAGCTGGACGGTAAAGAAGGCAGAGGGGCAAAGAATTAATACCTTTGAACTGTGGTGCTGGAGAAGAATCCTGAGAGTCCCTTGGACAGAGAGGAGATCAAATCAGTCAATCTTAAAGGAAATCAACCCTGAATACTCATTGGAAGGACTAATGCTGAAGCTGAAGCTCCAGTATTTTGGTCACCTGATGTGAACAACTGACTCATTGGAAAAGTCCCTGATGCTGGGAATGATGGAGGGCAGAAGAAGAAGAGGGTATCAGAGGATGAGATGGCTTGATGGCTTCACTAATGCAATGGAAATGAACTTGGACAAATTCCAGGAGATGGTGAGGGACAGGGAGGCCTGGCATGCTGCAGTCCATGGTGTCACAAGTAGTTGGACATGACTGAGTGATTGATAAAAAACAACATGCAGTCAATTAAGAATGGCTAATGGATGCTGTTGCCATTTCAATAGGAAACTACTGTTATGAATTCATGAAGTCAGCAAAGAACGCTTAGTTCTTTAGAGTCACCATGGATACTCCATATTGGCTTACCCTAGGTTAGTACATAATGGAACCTAAGAGGTAAGAGATAAGGGTTCCCTTCTCCTATTGTCAGGTTTTCTAATTCTGCAACTGTATATTTAGAATGCAATTCACCATTTAAGTTTTTTTCATTGTCAAACATTGAGTGAGCTGCTATGTGAAATAATATATGATCAATGGGTTTTAATAGTTCATGTTTAAGTCTAATTGTAGGATGGAAGAAGAAAGAGAAAAAAAAGGCAGATAACAGCTAACTTTTCTTGGGTACCAAGCAAATTTTATGTACCATAAAAGTGAAAAAATTCTCTATTTTTATGTCTGAGTAATTCAGTTCAGTTCAGTTCAGTTCAGTTGCTCAGTCGTGTCCGACTATTTGCGAGCCCATGAATCGCAGCATGCCAGGCCTCCCTGTCCATCACCAACTCCCGGAGTTCACTCAAACTCACATCCATCGAGTTGGTGATGCCATCCAGGCATCTCATCCTCTGTCGTCCCTTTTTCCTCCTGCCCCCAATTCCTTCCAACATCAGAGTCTTTTCCAATGAGTCAACTCTTCGCATGAAGTGGCCAAAGTACTGGAGCTTCAGCTTTAGCATCATTCCTTCCAAAGAACACCCAAGGCTGATCTCCTTTAGAATGGACTGGTTGGATCTCCTTGAAGTCTAAGGGACTCTCAAGAGTCTTCTCCAACACCACAGTTCAAAAGCATCAATTCTTCAGTGCTCAGCTTTCTTCACAGTCCAACTCTCACATCCATTCATGACCACTGGAAAACCATAGCCTTGACTAGACGGACCTTTGTTGGCAAAGTAATGTCTCTGCTTTTCAATATGCTATCTAGGTTGGTCATAACTTTCCTTCCAAGGAGTAAGCGTCTTTTAATTTCATGGCTGCAGTTACCATCTGCAGTGATTTTGGAGCCTAAAAAAATAAAGTCTCTCACTGTTTCTACTGTTTCCCCATCTATTTCCCATGAAGTGATGGGACTGGATGCCATGATCTTTGTTTTCTGAATGTTGAGCTTTGAGCCAACTTTTTCATTCTTCTCTTTCACTTTCATCAAGAGGCTCTTTAGTTCCTCTTCACTTTTTGCCATAAGAGTGGTGTCATCTGCGTATCTGAGGGTATTGATATTTCTCCCGGCAATCTTGATTCTAGCTTGTGCTTCTTCCAGCCCAGCATTTCTCATGATGTACTCTGCATATAAGTTAAATAAGCAGGGTGACGATATAGCACCTTGACGTACTCCTTTTCCTCTTTGGAACCAGTCTGTTGTTCCATGTCCAGTTCTAACTGTTGCTTCCTGACCTGCATATAGGTTTCTCAAGAGGCAGGTCAGGTGGTCTGGTATTCCCATCTCTTTCAGAATTTTCCACAGTTAATTGTGATCCACACGGTCAAAGGCTTTGGCATAGGCAATAAAGCAGAAATTGATGTTTTTTCTGGTACTCTTTTGCTTTTTCGATGATCCAGTGGATGTTGGCAATTTGATTTCTGCTTCCTCTGCCTTTTCTAAAACCAGCTTGAACATCTGGAAGTTCATGGTTCACGTATTGCTGAAGCCTGCCTTGGAGAATTTTGAGCATTACTTTACTAGCGTGTGAGATGAGTGCAATTGTGCGGCATTGCCTTTGAGCATTCTTTGGCATTACCTTTCTTTGGGATTGGAATGAAAACTGACCCTTTCCAGTCCTGTGGCCACCGCTGAGTTTTCCAAATTTGCTGGCATATTGAGTGCAGCATTTTCACAGCATCATCTTTCAGGATTTGAAATAGCTCCACTGGAATTCCATCACCTCCACTAGCTTTGTTCGTAGTGATGCTTTCTAAGGCCCACTTGACTTCACATTCCAGGATGTCTGGCTCTAGGTGAGTGATCATGCCATCGTGATCATCTTGGTCATGAAGATCTTTTTTGTATAGTTCTTCTGTATATTCTTACCACCTCTTCTTAGTATCTTCTGCTTCTGTTAGATCCATACCATTTCTGTCCTGTATCGAGCCTATCTTTGCATGTAATATTCCCTTGGTATCTCTAATTTTCTTGAAGAGATCTCTAGTCTTTCCCACTCTGTTGTTTTCCTCTATTTCTTTGTATTGATTGCTAAGGAAGGCTATCTTATCTCTCCTTGCTATTCTTTGGAACTCTGCATTCAGTTGCTTATATTTTTCCTTTTCTCCTTTGCTTTTCACTTCTCTTCTTTTCACACCTATTTGTAAGGCCTCCTCAGACAGCCATTTTGCTTTTTGCATTTCTTTTCTATGGGGATGGTCTTGATTCCTGTCTCCTGTACAATGTCTCAAACCTCATTCCATAGTTGATCAGGCACTCTGTCTATCAGATCTAGTCCCTTAAATCTATTTCTCACTTCTACTGTATAATCATAAGGGATTTAATTAGGTCGTACCTGAATGGTCTAGTGGTTTTCCCCATTTTCTTCAATTTAAGTCTGAATTTGGCAATAAGGAGTTCATGATCTGAGCCACAGTCAGCTCCTGGTCTTGTTTTTGCTGACTGTATAGAGCGTCTCCATTATTGGCTACAAAGAATATAATCAATATGATTTTGGTGTTGACCATCTGGTGATGTCCATGTGTAGAGTCTTCTCTTGCGTTGTTGGAAGAGGATGTTTCCTATAACCAGTGCGTTTTCTTGGCAAAACTCTATTAGCCTTTGCCCTGATTCATTCTGTACTCCAAAGCCAAATTTGCCTGTTACTCTAGGTGTTTCTTGACTTCCTACTTTTGCATTCCAGTCCCCTGTAATGAAAGGGACATCTTTTTTGGGTGTTAGTTCTAAAAGGTCTTGTAGGTCTTCATAGAACCATTCAACTTCAGCTTCTTCAGCGTTACTGGTTGGAGCATAGGCTTGGATTACCGTGATATTGAATGGTTTGTCTTGGAAACGAACAGAGATCATTCTGTCGTTTTCGAGATTGCATCCAAGTATTGCATTTCAGACTCTTGTTGACCATGATGGCTACTCCATTTCTTCTACAGGATTCTTGCCCACAGTAGTAGATATAATGGTCATCTGAGTTAAATTCACCCATTCCAGTTCATTTCAGTTCGCTGATTCCTAGAATGTCAACATTCACTCTTGCCGTCTCCTGTTTGACCACTTCCAATTTGCCTTGCTTCATGGACCTGAAATTCCAGGTTCCTATTCAATATTGCTCTTTACAGCACTGGACCTTGCTTCTGTCACCAGTCATATCCACAAGTGGGTATTGCTTTTGCTTTGGCTCCATCCCTTCATTCTTTCTGGAGTTATTTCTCCACTGATCTCCAGTAGCATATTGGGCACCTACCAAGCCTGGGATTTCCTCTTTCAGTATCCTATCATTTTGCCTTTTCATACTGTTCATGGGGTTCTCAAAGCAAGAATACTGAAGTGGTTTGCCAAATCCCTTGGCTGCCGCCCCTGAGCTCAGGTGTGCTTTTATCTTTTCCTGAACTATGTATTGGGCTTACCCAATAGCTCAGCAGTAAAGATTCCACCTGCAATACAGGAGACATTGGAGAGACATATGTGATACAGGTTTGATCCCCAAGTTGGAAAGATTCACTGGAGGAGGAAATGGCAATCTACTCCAGTATTGTTGCCTGAAAAATCCCGTAGATAAAGGAACCTGGTAAGCTACAATCCAAAGCATCTCAAACAGTGAAACATAACTGAGAATGCATGAGCCATGCATTACTTGATTCTAACATAAAAGTACCAATATTTTCACTTTAGAATGGTTCGATCACATACACAAAATATATATTAACAATCTGATTATGCTTAGAATAATTTTTCCTAACTTTTAGGCTCTAAAGTAATTAGCAAATTTCATTAGTCAAATATCTATGCACTTTAATATATGTGCCAGTCTCTGCTCTAAGCATTAGAGATACTATGTAAGTAGCACACACACATAAACACACACACTCACTCACTGTTGAGCTGCCTGTTTTAGGTTTTTATTGCTATACTAACAAATTACCATAAACTTTGGGGCTTAAAATACATTCATTATCTCACAGTTTGTTTGAGCAAGGATATGGAGTGGCTCAGTTGGTTCTTAGAATTTTTCAAGGTCAACTTAAGATGTCAGCTAGAGTACTTTCCTATCTGCAGGCTCTGTGGGAGAATCTTCTTTCCAAGCTCATTCAGATTGTTGACCGAACTTGGTTTCGTGCTGATCTCATCTGGGAACTACTGGCATTCCTTGGTTCATGGTCCTCCTCAAAGCCAAAAAAGGCAGAGAATCCGATTTCTAACTTTACCTCCTACCTTGTTCTGCTGTGTCTCTGACTCTTTACTCTTTTTCTTCTACATTTGAGGGCTCATGAGAAGGAAATGGCAACCCACTCCAGTGTTCTTGCCTGGAGAATCCCAGGGATGGGGGAGCCTGGTAGGCTGTTGTCTCTGGGGTCACACAGAGTCGGACGTGACTGAAGCGACTTAGCAGCAGCAGTGATTATATTAGAGCCTCCCAGGTGGCGCTAGTGGTAAAGAACCCACTTGCCAATGCAAGTAAACTTTGAGAGACATGGGTTCAATCTGATTCCTGGGTCAGGAAGATCCCCTGGAGGAGGGCATGGAAGCCCCCTCCAGTATTCTCTGCTGCAGAATCCCATGGACAGAGAAGCCTGGTGGGCTACCGTCCATAGGGTTGCAGAGTTGGACACAACTAAAGCAAGTTAGCCATCATCACATGATTATATTAACACATCTGGATCCAGGATAGTCTTTTTAAAGGTCAGCTGATTAGTGGCCTTAATCTCATCTACAGAGTCCCTTACAGCAGTATCTAGCTTACCATTTGATTAAGTCATCAGGATATCAGAATCTTGGAAGGACATCAGACTTCTGTCTACCACCTGCCTTTTCTCTATGACATTTCTGAATTTTTGTTTTGAGACAGTAGTTTGATCCATAGCCTACAAAAGTGCAGGTAACAATGAGAAGTGAGAAGCAGTCTGTTTTCGTTGCCATTTTTCAATCATCAGCAAGTATCTTAGAGGTGCACTTGCGTTTCCTTGTAACAAGTATACCAATAATGGAGTTGTCAAAGCAAACTTGTCTTTTATTTTATTTTGTTCTCTATAATAACAGTGAGAACTGCATAACAGTGAATCAGCTTTCAAAAAATTAAACGATAATGAATAAATACTGGAAATGCAATTTGCTGTAAAGTGATATCTGACTCAGATTGAGTCTTATTGTTCCAAAAGTTTTCCAAGAGAAATTTTATTTGAATTGAACTAAAGAATATTTGGGGAATGCAAGAAAAGTATTCTGAATCATTGGAGAAGATATTTGACATAATCTCTCAGATATTCCTCTACTTCTTTAGAGTCAGAGGTTAGGAGGGTCATTACCGCAGCTCTGCCGAAAATGATCTCAAACTGTTCAAAATATTGTATGTCTGGTCATATGAGTCATCTTGACTCCTTGACTTATCCTTGATAAGTCAGATTCTGACTGATCTTTTCTGTAAACTTATATTTGAGGGTACATTGGGGTGGTGGAAGGGGCAGTGGTGATAATGAGAATGAAAGGGAAGGAGAATATTCATGCTGTTTGTGTGTGTATATATTAGAATCTATATGTAATGAAATATTAGGATATTAGAAATGGAATATATTTTGGATAAACCACATAATTATAATGTATAAGATATTTAAGTTGCATAGTTATTTATTTATAGTGGTTCAAATCAATACGTGGTTGATTCTTTTTAATATTTTTATATTAGTTTCACATAAAATAATCTTTTGTATTTTATAGTTTATAAAAGTGGATGAAACTGGAGCCTATTATACAGAGTGAAGTAAGCCAGAAGGAAAAACACCAATACAGTATACTAACGCATATATATGGAATTTAGAAAGAGGGTAACAATAACCCTGTGTATGAGACAGCAAAAGAGACACTGATGTATAGAACAGTCTTATGGACTCTGTGGGAGATGGAGAGGGTGGGAAGATCTGGGAGAATGGCATTGAAACATGTAAAATATCATGTATGCAACGAGATGCCAGTCCAGGTTCGATGCACGATACTGGATGCTTGGGGCTAGTGCACTGGGACGACCCAGAGGGATGGTATGGGGAGGGAGGAGGGAGGAGGGTTCAGGATGGGGAACACATGTATACCTGTGGTGGATTCATTTTGATATTTGGCAAAACTAATACAATTATGTAAAGTTTAAAAATAAAATAAAATTTAAAAAATAAATAAATAGCAAACATTCAGAATAAAAAAAAATGATACTAGCTCTTGTGTCAAGGACAGCATGGATGCTAAATGCAGTTTCCTTTAAAGTATATTCTTAGCTCTATGACTATTCTTTCTCCTTTTAAAGCAATGATATTCAAGATTAAAAATAATTTTCATGTGTCCACAAAATTTGTTACTGTTATTTAAGATTTCTCTAATGATGTCAGTATTGTGAAACAACCATTCAAAAGGGACAGTTTGTAAAAATAACATAAATAATTGAAATTTAGCCTGTTCTTTTTGTAAATTACATAGAAAATAACCTGTGAGAGACAGGGGTGTGTGTGTGTGTGTGTGTGTGTGGGTGTGTATGTGTGTGTGTGTGTCAAGGTGAACCTAATACTTGAAATCAAATTACATACATATTCAACACTTAAGTTACAAAGTATCCAAAATGCACTCAGTGTATAGGTATAGGGGAAATCTTTTTGAAAGGGAGACATAATCCTGACCTTTGAGATTTAAATTTTAACTGGGCAAAAACTGGTTTAAAAAATTTTAAAAAACCTGGGGAAGGATGTGTATGTGAAAGCTTATAAAATGAGCATTATAACTTAATAAGAAATAGCTTCACAATGTTCTTCCCCTTCATTTTTATTATTTAGATGCCTTTTATTTTCCCTTAAATGTAAGAAGAGAGTCTAAAATTCTTTGCAGGTGCTTGTTTATAGGGAGGATACACACACTCACACACACATGCATGTACACACATGGAATAAATCCATTTACAGATGACCTTCAATTATTTTAACCAAGGCAATTATTTCAATTTACTTTTGAACAAATGTGCAATGGTCATAAAACCTAACAATGGTCTGTGCCTGTTACTGAAAGTTTCATTTGGTATTGGGAGATAATAATGAGAATCTGACTGAATGAGAATATAAAAGCCACTATTTCATTACAGTCCATCTACAAGTCCTTCCAGTTCTGTGCCTTCTATGCTTATCTAGTTTCTATGATGAATAGAACTTCTAACGAAAATAATGTGAATTAGTACAGAAGCTTAGATTGAATTAGCATCATAAAATGTTCCACTGATGAGCTTTCTAAGGAAAAAAAAAAGAGAATGTGATACAAACAGCTTTAAGAATATCATTTTCAGTTCCAATACTGAAATCTGAGAGTAGATTCACATTATTTTCTCAAGCTTTAATGTCAAGAAGGGAAAATAACTCATACTTGAAGATGGACTGGGAGTGTTTGAATGACCCAAAATAAATACATATCCTTCCATTGTATCTATGTAGAATTGCAGATTACAGAATTGTAATGCAAGATTAACAAAGACCAATTGTCCACTGAAATTCTTTATTTCCTTATTTGAAAAGACAGTATATACTTCTAAGGCTTCTTTCCTGTTAGGTGTGGCCATATATCTAAGTTCTCATCAGTGAGGGTGAATGCTAGTAATCTGAATCTCTCTCCTGCCTGGACCATAAAACAGTGTGATAGACTCTCCCTCATACTTTTCCTCCTCTGCCAACTGGATCCAGAGCGAGATGAGGCCAAGGAGATGGCACAGCTAGAGATGGACAAAAGTCGGATCCCTGAGTTATTTTAGGGAGAAAGGCCCCCCTACTGAAGAAAATATACACAAAATTGTTACATGAGCAAAGTAATGATTTTAATTGTTTTTAAACCACCCAAGTTTTCGAGTGTATTTAGTGTCAATGGAATATTAACAAATAGACTACCATCAGTCAATCCAGAAAAGTGTCTCTTTTTCAAGGTCAATATTTATTATTTCTATCATATCCTGAGACTGAGTCTTCACAAGATCCCAAGATAAGTAATCAAAAAGCAGCTCTAAATGGTGAGGAAATTTTTATTTAGTTAAGCCTAGATTTGCCTATTTGTAATAGTCACATTGGTTCCAAGTTAATCAATACAAATTGCTGTGATTAATTCAAAGTGATTCTCTTCCTTATCTATCTAGCTCTGTTTTCAGGTAGAACAGTATTTAACACTTTACACATCAATTAATATACTTTGAGCAGATTTTCTACTAAGTGCTAGAAGCACAGGGTGACAAAGGCAAGCATGCCTTTGTGATAAAGTTTGCATCCCTGTAGAAGAAAGATATTAAAACAAATAATTCCTATTTGTTCTATAGGAATCATACACAAAGAATGGTTAGGTTTCTAAAAGCACCTGCTCTCACCACAATAAAATCATAGATTCCACAGGCTAGAAAGTAATACATATTATCTAATCCACTACTGCAATTCATAAGTGAGGGAACCTCAGCCTAATAAAGGTACTGGTTACCCTATATTCACTTATATTGTTAATCTTTTACTGAAAACTATATTTATACAATGAAATCACACTGCCAAAGTTACATCAATAAGAAAACTTGGATACACTTAATTGAAGCATGTGTATTTTATTTGAACTCTATTTTATTAACATTGAGAATTTCTCTGTTCCTTAATAATATCTAAATTTTATAAATAACTTGGTTATAACATATCTATTGAAATATCAAGTATGTGTGATTTGACTCACAGTTGTTAGAATTGATTGGATAGTCCTTTGTTAACCAACTGACTTTATCATCAGGCCAATATAGATCTGGCCTTAATTGGTCTTGTATTTTAGCCAATATAGATAACTCCTCTATGACTAGTTTTATTTTATTAATAATCTGGGCAGATATAAATTGCATCCATTAGAAATGATTCAGATGAAAATAGAGAACTTTAGAAGTCATCTCAAAGAAGAGGAGGCTTATTTATTTAGCTCACATACAGGAGGGTCAAGGTAACTCACTGCTGGCATCAGATCTGCATCACCAGCAGTGATGTTATGGCCAGCATGTCCCTGATTACCTTCCTACCCCCATGCTCCAATACTTTGGCTACCTGATGCAAAGAGTCGACTCATTAGAAAAGACCCTGATGCTGGGAAAGATTGAAGACAAGAGAAGAAGGGGACAGCAGAGGATGAGATGGTTAGATGGCATCACTGACTCAATGGACATGAGTTTGAGCAAGCTCTCGGAGTTGGTGAAGGACAAGGAAGCCTGGAGTGCTGCAGTCCATGGGGTTGCACATAGCCCGGCATGTGACTGAATAGTGACTGAACAACCCCTGATAACCATTGTATCACTTGATGTTATTTCTGCCTTCCATAGAAAGATGAGGGGAGAGTGAATGGCTTTACCTTATGTATTTATATATTTTTAAGGGATGCTATTTTTAGAGAATCCACATACCATAGTTTAGCCTGAAGTTTTCCACTTGACTCCAAATAGTTATTATATAGAGATAATGTAAGCTTTATATCAGAGAAGGCAATGGCACCCCACTCCAGTACTCTTGCCTGGAAAATCCCATGGACAGAGGAGCCTGGTGGGCTGCAGTCCATGGGGTCACAAAGAGTTGGACATGACTGAGCAACTTCACTTTCACTTTTCACTTTCATGCATTGGAGAAGGAAATGGCAACCCACTCCAGTGTTCTTGCCTGGAGAATCCCAGGGACGGGGGAGCCTGGTGGGCTGCCATCTATGGGGTTGCACAGAGTCGGACACGACTGAAGCGACTTAGCAGCAGCAGCAGCAGCAGCAGCAGCAGCAGCAGCAATGTGAGCTTTATAAACTGTTATTCCACATGAAATCTCAGTTCTATAAATCACATCAGTATTAAGGGAATGGATGTTGGAAAGGCAAGTAGCAGTGTCTGATAGAGCAGGGTACCTGCTGTACAGACCAATATGAGAATTCGCTAAGATGACAGGATCAAAGCCCTTGAACAGAGTAATCTATGAGTACAGCAAGCTATTAACTATTGTGATCTATCCAGGATCCCTGAGCTTATCAAAATGCTATGTGTATAAAATACAAGCTTCTAAGTATCCCTTGTAGCACATGATAGGATTATACTTCCCTGTCCTCTTGCGATATGATCAATGAAATATGAGCAGAGGTAACGTGTTATGTCTAGGTTGAAGCTTTATTTTTTATTTTTTTTAATTGGAGTATAATTGCTTTACAATGCTGTATTAGTTTCTGCTGTACAACAAAGTGAATCAGCTACATGTATACATATATCCCTTCCCTCTTGAACCTCCCTCCCACCCCACTAGGTCATCACAGAGCACAGAACTAAGTTCCGTGTGCTATTCAGCAGCTTCCCACTAGCTATCTAGTTTACACTTGGGAGTGTATATATGTCAATGTTACTTTAAAGTCAATATGCAACTTGCCAGATTTCTATTTCCTTCCTTGGCAGACTGGCAGTGTTCCTGATGGATATGTGAACCTGCATCCTGGAGCGTTATGGTGAGGCAGAATGGGCAGTTGGCCAGCCATACCTGAAGCTTAACTGGGAATCAAGTGTGCAGTTTTAAGCCACAAATGTTTTGGACTTGTTAATTGGCCATAGCATAGCTCGGAATGTCCTGATTGACACATATTTCATTAAATTCTTCTGCTAAATAGGCCTTGCTATTTTTGTCAACTGCAAGTGGGTTTACAGAGTCAGAGGTTAATGATCTGCCATGAATCCCACAACTAGCAAGCAATGGAATCCAGATTTGTACTCTAGTTTTCATGTTTTCATAGGTCATTCTGGTGAGCACTGCTGGCTGGCTTCAGGACAGTAATTGAAATGGCAGAGATGGCTTTAGTATATGCGTTCTTACTTTGTAGCCTTTTATTGGGATTTTTATCAGTTGTGGACTCAATGTTTCATTTTGTCACTGACAATTTTATGATGACAAGGACCTTTTCTATTGAACAGTAAGATAAAAATAATGAGAAATAAGTCAGCTTAGGATTTATGATTATTTTAAAATAATTTTCTTTAGCCATTTTCTATATTTTCTTACCTAAAAATTAAGGGCTATAGTTCTTAATAAATAGGCTTTCACATCATATTAATGAGTTATGTGAAATAAAATATTGTCTTAAATTTTCACCTATTATTCTAATTTTTAAGTTACGTCCAAACATTAACTATTATGTTCAAATAAATTATAGAACTAAAAAAAAAATCCCACTACATCTAAATAATCAAGTGTTACTTCTATAATCATCTTCCTTGGTGGTTCAGTGGTAAAGAATCTGCCTGCCATTGCAGGAGATGTGGGTTTAATCCCTGGGTGGGAAAGATGCCCTGGAGAAGGGACTGGCAACCCACTCCAGTACTCTTGCCTGGGAAATCCCATGGACAGAGGAGCCTGGTGGGCTACAGTCCATGGGGTCACAAGAGTCAGACACAACTTAGTGACTAAACCACTACTACTTCTATACTCATAAAGGGAGAAACTAGCAAAAGCAGAATTTGGTTTCTATGCAAATAGACTATATGTTTACCTTTTCAGATGAATAGGAACATTTGCTGGGTTTGAATACCTTGCTGTCTTTTGAGTTTATGAGTGAATACCTAACTTTAAGGGCTTAAATGTTTATTGTATTCTCAAACTACTTTTGTCATATCTGATTCAGAAAATATTTTTTAGTTTCAGTCAGAGGTTGTAGAACATATCTGATGCCTGTGTCCTTAAAGAAAGGGAAATTTTTTATCTTTTATTGCAAAGGCATCTCTCCTTGAACAATATTCTCCACGAAAAGAGAAAAATGAATTACTCATTTAACAAAAATGTCAACAGTTTTCTATGTGCCAAAGATTGTCCTAGATACTGAATGTGTAAACAAAAGTATGAACTGGCTTGTGCCCTGAAGTGTAGCAATGGGGAATAATAGGCCAAATTATAGTTATCATAGTTATACTGTGTTAAGGGCTCCATAGAAGTACATACTTAGGGAAAAACAGGAATACTCACCTGGGCTTTACTGAGTCATGGGAAGCTCTATGCAAAAGAAAGCATGAGCCACCCTTTTCAGGAATTATGCTGATTGCCAACGGACATGAAAAGGAAGGCCATTTCAGGAAGAGGTACATGTCATGGATTAAGGATTAGTGGTATATTAAAAATGCCATGTTCAAGGAAATCTAAAAAGTTAGTTGTAGATGGCTCTTAGAATTCATTTAGAGGACTTTATTGTAAGTGAAAAGATTTAAGAGTGACTGACAAATATAAGGTACTCAGATCATGGAAGGCATATTCTGTTAAATGAGAATGTGTGCAATTCTTCCTACACACAGTGGGTATGCATGCTTTTACACGTTGTTCCTATGAACAGATTTATCTTTCAGAAACTTTATCTGAGCATCAGTATGAAAGTTGGATTTGTAGAGAATAAGGACTGGATTCTGTGGGACCATTTGAATACTGTGCCAAAACTTCAGAAGAGATATAATGAGGGTAGAACAGAGAATATAGAAAAGAAATGTGAATTGGAGACATAGGTAAGAAATATAATTGAAAGAAATTCATAATTTGTTTTCATGGAGAATGAAGGAGAGGTTACAGAGGAATCACAACTCTCCGATTTAGGTGATAAGGTAAGTGTTAAGCCTTCTACTAGCACAGGAAATACAGAACAAGTCACATGTTGGGTCAAAGAAGAATGAGTTAAATTTGACATATAATGCAACTGACATTCCTACTGGAAATAGTGTGAAGTTAACATAGGTTTGGTTATAATATAGGTTAGATTATAATAGTCTGGAGCATACACAGGGGATTCATTGTTTTAAAGGTGGCAGAAGAATCCCCGATTTTGCGTATGGTCACCAATACAATGAGAAGGGAAAATACAGGAAAACATATTTCAAGCAACATAAAGAGAGAGATGATATAGAGTGAGAAGGGGGAAGAGTGAGGAGGGTTATACAGATAGGGAAAGAATTAAGGCAAGTTAATATTAAGTCATTGGAAAGCTATGTAGTTTCAACAGTGTTATTTTACTGTTTATTTTTAATAGAAAGAACTTAAGCTTGCATACATGTGAAGGAAAGAAACCAGGAAAGCATTTGGACCATGTTAGTGTTGTCAGTACAGCAAGAAACATGCTGACTTAGGAGGTGATAGGATCTAACACTTAGATAAAAGAATGTGAAGAAGGAGAAAGAGGTAGAATGTGGATGGAAACAGGTAATGGTGGTGACAGAACATTTAAGCATGAAAGCATTATTAACTTCAGCGATTTTATCTATAAAAGCAAAAAAAAAAATAGTCATAGACTAATATTAACTCCAATTGTATTCAGACCTAAATTTAAATCTGAAAATTATACACATTCTAGAAGAACGTTGGAGAAAGTCTTTTTGGCTTGAGGCTAAGCAAAGATTTCACAGATGCAATACCAAATGCATGATCCATAAAAGAATAAATTGATAAACTGACATTTCTGAAATCACAATTTTCTGCTTCGTTAATGACACTAAGAAGAGAATAAAACAATAAGACACAGACCAGGAGGACACATTTACAAATCACTAATTTGATTAAAAAAAAAAAAGACTCATACTCAGAATATAAAAAGAGCTTTCAAAATTCAGTAAAAAGAAAACAAGCAGCTCAATACAAAGTGCAACAACAACAACAAAAAAACTGAGTAGACACTTCACCCAAGAAGATATACTTTTGGCAAATAAGCACATTAGAATATGCTCAATGCTGCTGTCTTAATATAATGCAGATTAAAAAACACTGTGACAAAAAAAAAAAACAACACTGTGACATGCTGCTACTGCTGCTAAGTCGCTTGACATGCTACTATATATCTATTATGAAGACTAAAATTTTTCAAGATTGACAATACCAATTTTTGAATATGAGGCAACAGGAACTCTCAGACTTCTGGTGGGAATTTAAAATGCAATAGTCTTGGGAAACAGTTTAGCAGTTTCTTAAAAAGATAAACATACACAGATCATATTACCCAGCCTTTCTAGTCCTAGATATTCACAGAAAATTAAAAAAAAAAAACACATCTCCATGAAAAGACTTGTAAATAAACGTCCACATAAGCTTTATTTGTAGTAGTCCCACTCCAATACTCTTGCCTGGAAAATCCCATGGACGGAGGAGCCTGGTGGGCTGCAGTCCATGGGGTCGCGAAGAGTCGGACACGACAGAGCGACTTGACTTTCACTTTTCCCTTTCATGCATTGGAGAAGGAAATGACAACCCACTCCAGAATTCTTGCCTGGAGAATCCCAGGGATGGGGGAGCCTGGTGGGCTGCCATCTATGAGGTCACACAGAGTCGGACACGACTGAAATGACTTAGCAGCAGCAGCAGTAGCAACCAGAAAACAACACAAATGTCTAGCATTAGGTGAATGGATGAATAAACTGTGGTATACACACTCAATAAACTATTACTCAGGAACGAAAATGAATGTATTGATAAAGCACAACATGGATGTATCTCAAAGAAGTAATGTTGAGTGAAAAAAGCCAGACCAAAGAGAGTACATTTCTATAGAACTCTAGAAAATTGAACCTGGGGCTTTCCTGGTTGTTCAGTGGCAAAGGACCCACCTGCCAATGCAGGAGACACAAGTTTGATCCCTGGGTTGGGAAGATGCCCTAGAGAAGGAAATGGCAACCCACTCCAGTATTCTTACCCGGGAA
This sequence comes from Bos indicus, assembly GCF_029378745.1. Lineage (NCBI taxonomy): Eukaryota > Metazoa > Chordata > Mammalia > Artiodactyla > Bovidae > Bos > Bos indicus. Next base: position 12,223,379 of record NC_091767.1, read on the forward strand.
ATCCCATGGATAGAAGAGCCTAGGGGGCTACGGTCTATCATAGGGTCACAAAGGGTCAGACACGACGTAGCGATGGAGCGCACACACACTTGTAGAAAATTCAACTTCATCTGTAGCGACAGAAAGAAAGTTGTTGCCTTGTTTGCTAGGGCTGTCCCAACAAAATACCACAGACTGGGTGGTTTATCTTCTCACCGTTCTGAGGACTAGAAGTCTGAGGCCAGGTTCCCGGTGAGGTTCCTTTCATTCTGCTGCGTTTGTCTTTTGTTTGCGGAGGCCTCACGTGGTCTCTCCTCTGTGCGCATGTGGCCTTCCTGTCTCCCGAGTGTTTGAATTCCTCTTTATTGTAAGAACACCAGTCAGGCTGGATTAGGGACCACCTTAATGACCTTAACTTAATCACTTCTTTAAAGACCTTGTGTCCAAGTGGAGTTATATTTTGTGGTACTGCGAGTTAGAGCTTCACCATACGGTTTGAGGAGTGAGCTTCCCTGTTGATTCAGACAGTAAAGAATCTACCAGCAATGCAAGAGACTTGGGTTTGATCTTTGGGTCAGGAAGATCCCCCGGAGAAGGGAATGGCAACCCAGTAGCCTAGAAAATCCCGTGGACAGAGGAGCCTGATGAGTTACAGTCCATGGAGACTCAGAGTTGGAAGGGGGCCTCAATTCCTCCTATAACATCTGGGATGGAAAGCAGAGGGCAAGACTTCACAAGGACGGGAGGAAATTTGGGGGGACAACAGATATGCTCATTGTCTTGGTTATAATGGTGGATTCACGGTAGCACATATATATATGTGTGTTAAAAATGATTACATTGTGCATTTTAAATATATACAGCTTATTGTGTCAACTATATCTTAATAAAGCTGTCAGAATATGTTAGAAGAGATGTGACTTAAGCAATGTAAAATGTGTTACAGCACAAGAGTAAATTCTATCTGTACCATTTTAACATGCCGCCGCTGCTGCTAAGTTGCTTCAGTTGTGTCTGACTCTGTGCAACCCCATAGACGGCAGCCCACCAGGCTCCCCCGTCCCTGGGATTCTCCAGGTAAGAACACTGGAGTGGGTTGCCATTTCCTTCTCCAATGCATGAAAGTGAAAAGTGAAAGTGAAGTCTCTCAGTCGTGTCCAACTCTTGGCGACCCCATGGACTGCAGCCTACCAGGCTCCTCTGTCCATTGATTTTCCAGGCAAGAGTACTGGGTGGGGTGCCGTTGCCTTCTCTGACCATTTTAACATGGCAGGATATATTCCAAGCTGGATGCAAAATATCAGCTATTTTGGGGGTAACTTTTGTGGGCAAACCTTTGTCTGTTGAAGAAATACAAATCCCTTTCTCAAATCAGAGATCTCATGATCTGATTGTTAAGACATTGCATGATGTATAAAAAGATGACATGAGCAGTGTTATCATAAATATGTTCAAAATATTTACTGGGTGCCCATCCAATGTAAACAATTGCTAGAGCTTTCATTGTTAGAAGAGATAAATTAAAAAGACAAGGCTCTGACATTCATGGATCCTACGGTATAAACATGACTCCTTGTTTCAAGTTCCATGTAGGTGACTTCATTTAGGTTTAAATGAAATACTCCCAGAGATACACGACTTCCTGGAGCAGTTCAGCCCAATTTGGAGAAATATCAACTTTCAGATTGTCGTGAAGGACAGAAAGCAAGAACCGGTTAAAAAAGCCTTAGCCCAGATGATACAAACAAGGATGAATAACTGCTGAATTTACCACTGATAATTTTGCTGAGTTGATATTACTGTGGTCCAAGATAGTCTCAATCCAACAGTCACACTGTTAAGAAATACCACTTTAGTCATGTGATGGGTTTTTATTTGTGGGCTCAGCCTTAACAGCAAAATGGCAAACTATTGGATACTGACGTAAAATATACTGAGCTGACTGGTCAAATTTTTTGGACAAGTTTGGTTCAAAAATTAATAAAAGAGGAGAGGCAGAGAGTGCTCATGCCAGACAGCACTTTTATTAATATTTCTCAGATTATTGTATAAAGAGGGCACAGGTTTTGTTTTCCATTCTTTTCTTCATTTTAATTTAGTCTAGATTCTTCTCCACATTAGTAGAGACTGTGCTTAGCTGACACTAGATGGTATTGTGGCTCCTTCAATTCAAATGGCTTCTTGAGTGAGAGTCACTTTCTGTCCTCCTATAATTGGTGTGCTTTGCATGTATTTAATGTGAGATCAGTGCCTCATAGAAAAAATAATCGCTCTTTGTTTATAAAATATGGTTTAAGAAAATATAGGACCAATTGCTTTTCTAGTTTTAAACATAAACAAAATGGGTTTTTGACACTCACAGTGCATATACTCAAATAACTACATTTGTATTTTGTCAATATAATACTATTGAGAATATACAAAAGAAAGAACCTGGTAGGGCAAAGGAGAAAAGGCAGTATGCTGCCTATTGTTGTTATGTTTAAATGCTACTGAAGCAGGCTAATGTGTCTCTGAGACAATACCATGGAAAGCACTATTATCCATTTATTTCTTTTAAAAAAAATGTAGTGAGGTCTTAAATTAGAATTTTTTCCTTAAAATGATCAACCATTATTTAAATATAGTGCCAACGTTTGAACACATGACTGACGAAATAATTTTATTACTGACCTAGGTAACAGTAATAACATTTGCAATAACAATATATCCAGAAGTTAGTAACACCAAATGATGATAATCTGGATACTTGGTTTACTTGTTTGTTCTCTTTACCAAGAAAACTCTTTTTATTTTCTGCTTCAAAAAATATCTGCCCACATTTCAGAGTCCTGTTAATGTCACTTTCTCAGTGAACCCATTTGGATTTTCCAGTCTGAGTTAATATCTCATGCTCTCATCATGCAAAATTTACTTCTTGCAGAACTTAAGAGCAGCCTGTTTTGTCACAGTTATCTTGGGAGATGTGCATCTTCTCTATAAACATAAACATTTTGGAGCTAGGGAAATATTTTGCTCCCTGTTTTATCATTGTCCTTGTTTACTTGGTCACTCAGTTGTGTCCGACTCTTTGAGACCCCATGGACTGTAGCCCTCCAGGCTTCTCTGTCCATGGAATTTTCCAGGGAAGAATACTGGAGCAGGTTGCCATTTCTTAATCCAGGGATCTTCCTGACCCAGAGATCCAACCCACGTCTCTTACATCTCCTGCCCTGGCAGGTGGATTCTTTACCACTAGCGCCACCTGGGAAGCCCATTCATTTTCCTTAAGGCAGAATGAAGAGAAAGCCTTTAATGAATGTTCATAAATCGATTCTTTTAACTTAAAAAAAAGGCACATAAGACAGAAATCTTGAATCAAACTCATATTTACTATTCTATGAATAGACTTTTAAAGTATAAAAATTACATCCACACCATATATGTTGGTATTGTTTTATGATGAAGAATCTGTGGTTTATTAGAGAAGAATAATTTATAGCCAAACTCTTCAATATATTTAGATAGTAAGTTCCCAGAGTACAGGACTATTTTGGCTCCATTTAAGAATCTTACATATTTCCATATGATATGTTTTATTCTTGTCTGAGAAAGCCTTTTTCAAAGGCAATTAAATGTAGCCATTTTCCAAGTGTAGCAAAAACAACATATAGGAGATCCAGTTAGGGAACTAATTAACCTTCGGGTATAAATTAATTCAGTCAGCTAAAGTCTAAAAGGGAAAGGGGGAACAGTTTTGCCATTTAAAAAAATAAATAATATAGACAATTGGACAATTGCCTTTCTTGATTAGATGTTTCAGAGGAATGGGGTTGAGGAGAATGAGACCAATCCCATGGCCAGCTGCTGTGATAATTAACCAGAAGCACTGAAAGGTGAAGAAAACTAGAAGTCTTGGGTGAATATCCCAGAAATGCCTAATATTAATATAAATGGAACAGGAGTCAGCAAATGTTGCCAGAGAGGACCAAGAGTAAATATTTTTAGATTTGCTGGCCACGTGGTTTCAGTTACATTATTCAAATATGTCACTATCCTAAAATATACATCAATAGTAAATAAATGGGGTGGCCAAATTTGGCCTTTGGTCTATATTTTGCTATGTCCTGGTTAATGTATAAGTAAACATTTATAATATTTTTAGCAGGTCTGTATGAAGGAATAGATTTAAACAAGTTGATAGATACTAAGTTTTAGTTAGAAATTGACCATATTCAATTTAAGCAATTGTATATTTCACTTATTTAAACTCTTACTAAAACTTCATGAAGCTTTTTAAAACTTTCCAGAATAATATAGTCTCTCCTCATTTTCCCCAGTCATCTCATGCATCCTGTTCAGCAGTGTGTTTTTTACTGGTGTCCGTTTCACATAGGTACTTTTCCTTCACTAAAATGTGAACTCCTTTAAATCAAGGATTATGTATTACTCACATTTGTTTCCCAACTTCAAAATTAAAAGGCCATGTTTTAATGTCAAAATGTTCTATGGAATCTCAGATACATGAAATTGCATTTTAGTATCCATTGAAGAATACCTAATAATAAAAAGCTATAAACTTAGAAATAGTTAAAACTAATTAAATTAGTTGTAATATCTAGATATATTTTAAAAGGCATAAATTATCTAGGAAGCATTATGTATTTAGTTCATAAATAGTACTTGGTGCAATTATGGGTTACATGAAGTTTGCAAAGCTTCAAAATTCTTCAGGAATATACCAGGCCTACTCTTAAGCATTAATTTTAAATAGATTAATTTCTCCAGTGACGGTGTGAATGTATTTCTGTAACACAATTTGCTAAAATACATATTTATATTAAGTACAATTTTATGAATACTTAAATATTACTGACTGAAAGTATTAGTTGCTCAGTCATGTCTAACTCTTTGTGACTGCATGGACTGAAGCTTGCCAGGCTCCTCTGTCCATGGATTCTCCAGGCAAGAATCCTGGAGTAAGTTGCCATTTTTTCCCCAGGGGATCTTCCTGACTCAAGGATTGAACCCAGGTCTTCTGCATTGTAGGCAGATTCTTTATTGTCTGAACTAACAGAGCAGCACTCTAACCAAAATAAATAATTTAAAAGGAGGCAATATACAGATTATATTTAACAAATATAATAACAATAGATAAATCATATTTAATAATTATATTTAAACTAATTATGTTTAAATTAAATTTGTTCATCACCGATTTGATGGACGTGAGTTTGAGTAAATTCCAGGAGTTGGTGACAGACAGGGAAGCCTGGTGTGCTGTGGTCCTTGGGGTCGCAAAGAGTTGGACATGACTAAGTGACTGAACTGAACAGAATATACAGGTATAAATGTGCTTTCACAGTAATGAAAAATTGGAAATATTAGAAATATCTAGCTAAAGCCACTATAAGTGAGTATAGAGTGTTAAAGTAGGAGCCAAGGATATGGGAAAAAAACTTGATTAAAAAAAAAAGTATTAAAATGTCACAGATTGTGGCTGAGAATCCAAGAAGAATGTAGAAGGAATTCAGAATTCAATCCATCAGCAAAGAAATGAGATGGACTCAGTGTGGATGGAACTGTAAATAAAGTCTAAGTAAATTATGTACCTAATTTGGACTATGAGGAATTGGATACTGGGGGTTTCCTGAGATGTAGGAGGTGTAAAATCAACTCAGTATGTCTACCGGAGGGCCAGGTAGGGACTGAAAACTGTTGCTTAGAGGTTAAAATAATTTTAGGCCATCCGAGAGAATAATTGTGTTAAGCGTAAGAAAGAAAGTAAAAATGTTAGTCACTCAGTCATGTCCAACTCTTTGCAACCCTATGGACTGTAGCCCACCAGGCTTCTCTGTGGAATTCTTCAGGCAAGAATACTAGAGTGAGTAGCCATTCCTTTCTCCAAGGGATCTTCCTGACCTAGGTATTGAACCCAGGTCTCCCTCATTGCAGGCATATTCTTTACCATCTGAGACATCAGGGAAGCTCTCTTAAGTGTATAAGGGGTAAAAATTTGAGTATAGAGCTGTAAAGATAAAGTGAATATTCAGTTCAGTCAGTCACTCAGTTGTGTCCGACTCTTTGCAACCCCATGGACTGCCACACACCAGGCTTCCCTGTCTATTACCAACTCCCAAAGCTTACTCAGACTCATGTCCATTGAGTCAGTGATGCCATCCAACCATCTTATCCTCTGTTGTCCCCTTCTCCTCCCGCCTTCAATCTTTCCCAGCATTAGGGTCTTTTTCAATGAGTCAGTTCTTCTCATCAGGTGGCCAAAGTATTGGAGTTTCAGCTTCAGCATCAGCCCTTCCAATGAATATTCAGGACTGATATCTTTTAGGATGGACTGTTTGGATCTCCTTGCAGTCCAAGAGACCCTCAAGAGTTTTCGCCAATACCACAGTTCAAAAGCATCAATTCTCCGGTGCTCAGCTTTCTTTATAGTTCAATTCTCACATTCATATATCTTACAAAAGTAAATATTAAATTTGTGTAAATTTGGGATAATCTGTATTTAAAGTTAGAATTCTGCTGTTTATAGAATTCAGCATTTTAACCTTGGAGTTTCAGTTTGCAGGTCATCATTGATATTAAACTTGTGATGTTAAGTTAGAAAAGATAAAGAAATCCTGATTAAATATATAAATTATTTGAATGTTTTAAATCAATTGATTTACTATATGTTTAATTTATTAGATTTATTCTGTTAAAAGGTCACACATATTTTGCTTCTTCGGGTAATGTATTGGCAGGCATTCAAAGAGAAAATATATTAAATCTATAATTAAAATGATTTAAAGGAAGAAAAATTAAGGAGTTTTTCTGAATTTTATGAATGGAGCTAAACATTTAAGGAAATTTGGTCTTTGTAACTTGAGATGATTAACATTGTTTAAAGAATAAGTTAAATGCTCTTTCTGTAGAGAAATTGCTAAATTTTCAAAGTAGACAAGATTTGTATATTGAAGTCTTAAGTAAAATGAAGTTTAGAAATTTTTTGAAAGAAGACATACAGATAGCCAATAAACATGTGAAAAGATGGTCAACATAACTCATAATTAGAGAAATTCAAATCAAAACTACAATGAGGTATTACTTCACACCAGCCAGAATGGCCATCATCAAAAAATCTACACACAATAAATGCTGGAGAGGATTTAGAGAAAAGGGAACCTTCTTGCACTGCTGGTGTGAATATAAATTGATATAGCCACCATGGAGAACAGTATGGAGATTCCTTAAAACATTAGGAAAAAAACTACCATATGACACAGCAATCCCCCTAGTTGGCATATGCCCTGAGAAAACCATAATAAAAAAGACACATTTACCCCAATGTTCACTGAAGCACTATTTACAATAGCCAAGACATGGAAGCAACTTAGATGTCCATCAGTAGATGGATGGATAAAGAAGCTGTAATATATGTATATGGTGCAATATACCTATATCCTACATATAATTATGACTGATTTGTGTTGTTGTATGGCAGAAAGCAATGCAACATTGTAAAATAGCTATCCTCCAATTAAAAATAAAACAGAAATGTTTCAGTTTGCAACTTAAAAAAAAAAAAAGATCACTGTTAATTTTAAAATGAAGTTGGTCTGTAGAGACTCCTCTCAACAAAATCTCTTTGGTTGCCAAGGACTGGGGATGGGAGAATTGAGGTGATGTTGGTCAAAGGATACAAATTTTCAGTTAAAAGGTAAATAAGTTCTGGGGGTCAAATCATCAGTCAGTCAGTTCAGTCACTCAGTTGTGTCCAACTCTTTGAGACCCCATAGACTGCAGCACACCAGGCTTCCCTGTCCGTCACCAACTCCTGGAACTTGCTCAAACTCATGTCCATCAAGTTGGTGATGTTTTCCAGCCATCTCATCCTCTGTTGTCCCCTTATCCTCCTATCTTCAATCTTTCCCAGCATCAAGGTCTTTTCCAGTGAGTCAGTTCTTCGCATCAGGTGGCCAAAGTATTGGAGTTTTAGCTTCAACATCAGTCCTTTCAAAGAACACCCAGGACTGATCTCCTTTAGGATGGACTGGTTGGATCTTCTTGCAGTCAAAGGGACTCTCAAGAGACTGGTTCCAAATAGGAAAAGGAGTACCTCAAGGCTGTATACTGTCACCCTGCTTATTTAACTTATATGCAGAGTACATCATGAGACACACTGAGCTGGAGGAAGCACAAGCTGGAATCAAGATTGCCTGGAGAAATATCAGTAACCTCAGATATGCAGGTGACACCACTCTTATGGCAGAAAGTGAAGAGGAACTAAAGAGCCTCTTGATGAAAGTGAAAGAGGAGAGTGAAAAAGTTGGCTTAAAACTCAACATTCAGAAAACTAAGATCATGGCATCCGGTCCCATCACTTCATGGCAAATAGATGGGGAAACAGTGGAAACAGTGGCTGACTTTATTTTCCTGGGCTCCAAAATCACTGCCAGATGGTGATTGCAGCCATAAAATTAAAAGACGCTTACTCCTTGGAAGGAAAGTTATGATCAACCTAGACATCATATTAAAAGGCAGAGACATAACTTTGCCAACAAAGGTCCGTCTAGTCAAGGCTATGGTTTTTCCAGTGGTCATGTATGGATGTGAGATTTGGACTATTAAGAAAGCTTAATGCTGAAGAATTGATGCTTTTGAACTGTAGTGTTAGAGAAGACTCTTGAGAGGGCTGCAAGGAGATCCAACCATGGACCTCTACTATAAAACCGCTCACCAAATCCTCCTGGATTGGGACACACAGCTTTTGAGGTCAGGAGCCCACTATGTCACCCTTTGCCTGGCAAAGCAATAAAGCTATTCTTTTCTACTTCACCTAAAACTCTGTCTCCAAGATTCAATTTGGCACCAGTGTGCATACGCCAAAATTTTAGCATCAATAGCTGCTTGAGAGATATCAAAGTGAAAAGAGATATGAGTTCTGTCTTCATTAAACTTACAATCTAGTGGAGCAAGATAGACATGCATGCATTTAATAATATAGGACAGAATATTGTTACTTTTGCAATGAGTAAGCAGTGGTTCTAGGAAAAACAGCACAGGGTGATGTATTCCATCTTTAGAGAATGAGTCACTTTTTGTAAAAAGGTGTCCTGGAGCTAATCTATTTGAAATTGTTTGAATTTTATTTGGCAGAGAAAGTCAGAATGTTTTAGCTACAATTTTTCATCTGGAAAATATAGATAGCAGTATTTGTCTTTTTTACCAAAGCAAACGAGCTAGTGGTTCACAGGATTACTCAAAGTCAGCTTCTAATTAAATTACTAAACCACCTTGGTAATAGAAAGGGGAAAAATAACCTATTGATTAAGCCAGAGATGTAAGTATTGTTCTGATGTATTACACAAGGAGAGTTTAATGATGATTTTATGTCAAACTATCAACTCAAGCATAGTGTCTATTTTCCTAAAATAATAAATTATTTTTGTTGTTTCGTCACTAAGTTGTGTCTGACTCTCTGTGACTGCATGGGCTATAGCTTGCAAGTTTCCTCTGTCCATGTGATTTCCAAGGCAAGAATACAAGACTGGTTTGCCATTTCCTACTCCAGGGGATCTCCCCAACACAGGGACTGAATCCAGGTTTCCCACATTGCAGGCAGATTCTTTAGAATCTGAACCACCTGAGTAAATACTATCACAATTGATTTAAATTTTAAGACCCTCAGCTAATACCAGAGAAAGTGTTGGTAAAGTGGGGAACCCTCCTCCCACACACACGCTGGAATTGGGGACAAAAGCCTTTCTTGTGGTTTCATCTAGGGACCTTGCCTGCTCTGTAACCATTTGGCCTGTTCTAGTAGATAAGAGCAGAGAAGGCAATGGCACCCCACTCCATTGTTCTTGCCTGCAGAATCCCAGGGATGGGGGAGCCTGGTAGGCTGCCATCTATGGGGTCGCACAGAGTCGGACACGACTGAAGCGACTTAGCAGCAGCAGCAGCAGCAGCAGTAGATAAGAGAGGTTGCCTCATACTTTCAGATCAGAGAAATTAACCAAGGCTACAGATCTGATTCTCATGAAGAGTCTCTTGAGGCTAGGGTCTACCATGATCACTGAGAAATCCCAGGATGTTTCATTTCTCCACACACAATTAAACAAAGGATTTTTTCTTTAAGAGAATTAATACATTATAAATATGATTGTTCATGTATAATTGTATAATTAGCACAATATGGGAGCTTATAAATGAAAAATTTTACCTACATAAAACAGATTCATCAGAGTAATATTTTAAACCTTAAAGGACAATACTGGATTATTAACTCTACAAATAAACCCTACAAAAATTCCAAAGGATAATTTTAGTAGTTTTATTGAGTGTTGCTAACATCAATATTAAAGAAAAATGATTGGTATCATAAAAACAGTCGTCTTCCAAACCCATCATTGAACGTTCTACCTTGTGCTTTAGGGAGTCTGCAAATCACATTTCTCCTTTGCTGGCTAGTCTTCTGTTGGGTTCTTCCCACAGAGGGCACTAGAAAGAGACCAAAAGACTATGGGGGAAGAATGGACTTGCACACTCTTGCCTGTTGTTACTATCAGCATCACCCTAGCAGTGTTCCTTCTAGCAGCTGCAGTCAGCTCCTATAGCAGCAGATGGCTCCAATTTCCAATATTCTTTTAGACTCCCCCAGAGAACCTCATGATACCTTTCAAATATATGATTACTAGCCAGATAGCATCCAGCCTTACAGGTCTGAGAGCCAGGTTCTAACCTTCTGAGGCAAGATTCAGGATCCTTTCTTAGGAGTCTGGACCCTGGCTTTGCTCTTTCAGCCTAAGGAGTGGTTAATTTTTCTTGCTATTACCTCTGTAACCCATTTTTCCTAGTTGAATATCCAGCATATGTTTAAGCATCTTCCTATATTTTTTTTCTTTAACTGGTATAGTTTCACTTTTCTGCTGTAACAATGACCCATAGAGAGTTAAAAATCGGAGGGCTCACCTAGAGGCATAATGTGAAGAAGATTCAAGACCTGTAACCAAGACAGATCCATAATAGAATTAAGATTTTATCTCTTAACCCTGAGCCTAGAAACATATGGATTTTAGTGTTAAGTCACCCAGTATCTGATGATGACTAGGATCAAATGGCTTAAATAATTTAGGACCCCTCTACTTGATGTGAAATATTTGGACAAGATTTATTCATATTTAGCTCCAAAATTCCATAACACTTACTGAAAAAATTTTAAGGCTATGCTAAAATATAGTGACATGTGAAAACATTTCTAATCAAAAGAGGTTTAACTTCAGGAGCAGCAACATCGAATCTAGTACACACACACACACTTACACACACAAGTACACACACGCACACTTATACACACAGACTCAGACTTTATGAGACTGAAAAGCACCCAGGAGTTAACAGATCTGGAACAATTAGAGTTAACCATCTTCTTCACTCATCGTAAGACAATTTATATGAAGCTCTTTTCTCTTCCCAACTGGAATTCCAAGTGAAAAATGAAAGTACATCATACATACTTCACACATATGTGAGGCAGTTATAATGAAATCTTTGTTTTTTGAAATTTTCACTTCTTATACAAGACTTTTCTCATGTATTTCCTTAAAATATATTAAAATTAAGATAAAGGAGGTTCCTTCCCATCTTTATTTAATCCGTTTGGGAATTTATGTTTTTATATGTTACAGTGTGTCAATTTGGTGAATTGTCTTGCTCAATTATTATATTCTCTAAATGCTGATTCAGGCCAATTTTATATACAACTTGTCTTTGATAAGAGGTAACAGCAGGTAAAATAAATATACAGAAGTACCAAAACAACCTTCAACAATAAGTTATATACAATGTTGTACACTGCATTCTGACAGCAGATTAATTTCTCTCTTTCCATGATCTTTATTTCCAAGGTGTCCCTTTTTAATGAATATTTCCAGACTAATAATAGCATGATAATTTAAAGTCAACAGTTGCTCAGGGCTTTCGTTTTGGCCATGCCTCAACAGGCCCTGCATCAGTTTTCTATAAAAATGAACGATCTAAAGCACATTCGAATCTTGCCTAACATTAAAGGAGTCTCTCCATTCTGCTTAAAGTTTCTGTCATTCACCTTTCCATTGGCGGATAGCCTAGTTTTTCTTGAAAGAAGCATTCATGCACTTGCCTGGGATTTTTAAGTTTCTCATGATTTTGTTGTTGTTGTTGTTGAATATTGGACGCTTACATAATGTGGCTACCCTGTAAATCAGACTCTCCAAGCCTCAGGTTTTTGTGTAGCTGATATTTGTTGTTGTTATTAATAATGCTGTTTGTTTGTTGACTTTCCTGAACCAATTCCATTAAGTCTCTATTCTTGGTATGTGTGGCCAGTGAAACTCCCACTTGGTTGGCTTAGTAATCAACTAATGACCAGACAGAGATTTCATTAAACGCCTTGTTTCTGTTGGCCACTCACCCTTGCTAAGGGTCTATGTGTGTATCTTGGGAAGAACCTTTAATGCTCTGGCAGGAAGTTCATTTCTCTGCCTCACCTTCATTTCCACTTCTACTAACAGTTCATTCATGTTTTCCAGAATATTTTCTAATAATTGTCTTTAATTCCACCTTTTCTCATTTTACTTGAAACAAAATATTCATACAATTGAGATTATTAACAGATCTCACTGTTGCTATGAATAAACATGTGCTCAATTTGGAGAGTGTTCAGATGAAACTGGTCTTTGGGGGAAAACAGGAATGACTTACTAGGAAAAATATCCATGTAGCAGAAGTATGCATTTTTAAGAAGTTTTGGGTTTTTTGTAATGGGACTGGGTAAATGGCATTATTGATCTTGTCTGCTTCTTACATTTGTCAGAAAACTCTGGGAACTCAATAAACACTTGTTGACTGATGACTTGGAAGTTCTTACTCTGTGTCAGGGGAGCCAAACAACCATTGTACATCATCTTTATTCATAGGACTATGCAGTGTCTTTTTTGTGTTCTGTTTATAAACTGATTTTAGAGGCAAATATATTAGTACATACACACATATTTAGTTAAAATTTCTCATATTTATATGTATGGGGATCAACTGTAATATGTATTTCTGTTTGTATATATGTAATATTGTGAGTGAGATGGAAAAGAGAGAAAGGGGATGTCATAATTTATTCTTCATGACATTATATGTGAATCTGCTTTTAAAACACAATGTTGCCTATACAGTTCTTACCAGTATTGAGTATCTGAGGAAGTAGATACTCTTTTAAATGCAGAGAGAATTGTTCATTCATTCTAGGATATTAATTCCTTCAACATAAAAGTATTTGGGTCGAATCACTTATGGATAATCTGTAAATCTCCACAAGACAACCCCAATACCAAGACAGGGTTCAGTTCAGTTCAGTTCAGTCGCTCAGTCGTGTCTGACTCTTTGCGATCCCATGAATTGCAGCATGCCAGGCCTCCCTCCATCACCAACTCCCGGAGTTCACTCAAACTCATGTCCATCGAGTCGATGAAGCCATCCAGCCATCTCGCCATCTCTTCCTCTGTTGTCCCCTTCTCCTCCTGCCCCCAATCCCTCCCAGCATCAGAGTCTTTTCCAAGGAGTCAACTCTTTGCATGAGGTGGCCAAAGTACTGGAGTTTCAGCTTTAGCATCAGTCCTTCCAAAGAAATCCCAGGGCTGATCTCCTTCAGAATGGACTGGTTGGATTTCCTTGCAGTCCAAGGGGCTCTCAAGAGTCTTCTCCAACACCACAGTCCAAAAGCATCAATTCTTCGGTGCTCAGCCTTCTTCACAGTCCAATTCTCACATCCATACATGACCACTGGAAAAACCATAGCCTTGACTAGATGCACCTTAGTTGGCAAAGTAATGTCTCTGCTTTTGAATATGCTATCTACATTGGTCATAACTTTCCTTCCAAGGAGTAAGCATCTTTTAATTTCATGGCTGCAGTCATCATGTTCAGTGATTTTGGAGCCCCCCAAAATAGTCTCCCACTGTTTCCATTGTTTCCCCATCTATTTGCCATGAAGGGATGGCCATTCAAATGCCCTGATCTTGGTTTTTGGAATGTTGAGTTTTAAGCAAGCTTTTTCACTCTCCTCTTTAACTTTTATCAAGAGGCTCTTTAGTTTTACCTCTTTAGTCCCTCAACAATTAACCTTCTTAGTTCCGGAATTTGTCTGCTAGCTCTTCTCCTCCAGTTAATCCTCTCATTCTTTTCTACATCCTCCTTGGTACAGGGAGAAACTACATATTCCTTACCAGTCTGGAATTCCATTACATTTAGGAAAACTATCTATCCTGTTGGAGTCATTATAAAAGGCATGGTCCAATATTCCCTCTATTCATGGGGCCCATGCCTGCGTTTTTTTACCCTGACTTTAATTATGAGAATGTTCAAACTACCAAATGTTCAAACTGCCAAAGAATGTTCAAACTACCGCACAGTTGCACTCATCTCACATGCTAGCAAAGTAATGCTCAAAATTCTCCAAGCCAGGCTTCAACAGTATGTGAACTGTGAACTTCCAGATGTCCAAGCTGGATGTAGAAAAAGCAGAGGAACCAAAGAACAAATTGCCAACATCCATTGGATCATCGAAAATGCAAGAGAGTTCCACAAAAACATCTACTTCTGCTTTATTGACTACGACAAAGCCTTTGACTGTGTGAATCACAATAAAATGTGGGAAATTCTTAAAGAGATGGGAATACCAGACCACCTTACCTACCTCCTGAGAAATCTGTATGCAGGTCAAAAGCACCAGTTAGAACCAGACATGGAACAAGAGACTGGTACCAAATTGGGATAGGAGTACATCAAGGCTGTTATATTGTCAGCCTGCTTATTTAACTTATATGCAGAGTACATTATGTGAAATGCTTGGCTGGATGAACTGCAAGCTGGAATCAAGATTGCTAGGAGAAACATCAATAACCTCAGATACATGGATGACACCACCCTTATGGCAGAAAGCAAAGAAGAACTAAAGAGCCTCTTGATGAAAGTGAAAAAGGAGAGTGAAAAAGCTGGTTTAAAACCCAACATTCAAAAAACCAAGATCATGGCATCTGGTCCCATCACTTCGTGGCAAATAGATGGGGAAACAATGGAAACAGTGGGAGATTTTCTTTTTTTAGACTCCCAAATCACTGCAGATGGTGACTGCAGCCATGAAATTAAAAGACGCTTGCTCCTTCGAAGAAAATCTATGACCAACCTAGTCAGCATAATAAAAAGCAGAGACCTTACCTTGTTGATGAAGGTCCAACTAGTTAAAGCTATGTTTTTTCCAGCAGTCATGTATGGATATGAGAGTTGGACTACAAAGAAATCTGACTGCCGAAGAATTCATGCTTTTGAACTGTGGTGTTGGAGAAGACTGTTGAGAGTCCCTTGAACTGCAAGGAGATCCAACCAGTCAATCTTAAAGGAAATCTGTCCAGAATATTCATTGGAAGGATTGATGCTGAAGCTGAAACTCCAATATTTTGCCCATCTGGTGAGAACTGACTCATTGGAAAAGGTCCTGATGCTGGGAAAGATTGAAGGCAGGAGGAGAAGGGGAAGACAGAGGATTAGATGGTTGGATGGCATACCAACTTGATGGACACGAGTTTGAGCAAGCGCTGGGAACTGGTGATGGACAGGGAAGCCTGGCATGATGAAGTCCATGGAGTTGCAAAGATCTGGACAGAAGTGAGTGATTGAACTGAACTTTATTATGAGAAAACACATGCTGTGGACTGAATTGTGGAAAGGTTATGTGATCACTGTGAGAAAGAGGTGTCTGTAAGCCAGGAAGTGGATCTTCACTAGAACCTGATCATGCTGGCACCCTGAAGTCAGACTTCAGTCTTCAGAGCTGTGAGAAAGTAAGTTCCTGTTGCTTAAGCCATTCCGTGATAATTGCCATAGTAAGGTAATCCACACAGACACTCCAGCGCCCAATACCTTCACAGGTTATGTAGTTTTACATAGTTTTCAAATTCTAGTTCTTAGTAAAGCATTTAAATGCATAGATACACTGACACATTTTACCTTTAATAAATTTTAAATATGATATATTGATGTCCTTATTAAATATACTTTGCCATTAAATGTATACTCGTGCTCAGTCATATGCAACTCTTTATGACCCTTTGGACTGCAGCCTACCAGGCTCCTCTGTCCATGGGATTTCCAGGAAAGAATACTGGAGTGGGTTGTCATTTCCTTCTCCAGGAGATCTTCCCTACCCAGGGATCAAATTCACATACCCTGTGTCTCCTGCATTACAGGCAGGTTCTTTACCACTGAGCCACCACAGAAGTCTCATAAAAGTCCATACCTAAGATAGTGGAACTTTTGATTGTTTTGTGTGTTTTGCATTCACTTTCTCACAAGTCAAATTTCATATGATCTTTTAAGTAGATAAAATTTTTCTTCTAAATCTTATTTTAGTATTAAACAAATGCTCATTGCAAAAAATATTTTGATCGTGCCAAGTATGATATACATGCTCAATCATGTCCTACTCTGCAACCCCATGGACTGTTGTTGGCCAGGCTCCTCTCTCCATGAAATTTTCCAGGTAGGAATCCTGGAGTGGGTTTCCTCCTCCAGGGGATCTTTGTGACTAAAGGATCAAACCCTCATCTCTTGAGTCTCCTGCATTGGCAGGCAGGTTTTTTACCAGTGCTCCACCTGGAAAGCCCCATTTTCAAGTTTACTCACTAACTGAAAGATATTTATTTAATTCTAGAAACTTAAATTAACCTACTTGCTAATACCACCACTCAAATGAAAATTTTAATTTGAAGGCACAAACATTTATCTAAAAATTTTCAATTTGTGGTGTCTTAATACTGCTCTCATTATTATTTCTGTACTTTGTTGCTGTTCTCACTTAAACAGAATCTTATGTATCAAACACTTAATCATTTTAAGTATAAGTAATTTAAAAATGATAAGCACATTAACATACTGTAATAGATTGGGCAATCCTGACATTTTGTGGTATAACATAATCACTTGAATTCGTAGAACTTTAAAAAATTAATTATTGCAGTATTGCTTAATATAATTCAGCACAGGTTTATTTTACACTTCTGCATTAGACTGAAACATCCAGAACATTTAACCACATATCTGGGTGCTGGGTCTCAGCTAAGCTGACACATAAACTAGCCATCAAAATTTGTCTGCTTTCCATTATCTATCACAACTGACTCTTCAGATTGTATGTGATTATGTAATATGGTCATTGGTGATATGGGGAACTGCAAAATGAAACGATTGCTGTAGGTTGGCATATCTGGTGAGGGAATCATTAATTTGTGTGATTATCAAACTTAAAGTTACCATGTAGAAGAATAAGAATTCACACCTCATCCATGTGACAGCCACACTCATTCTGTAACCACAGGATGACTTGTCTCTCACATCACTTCAAGCAATTCACTATTGCACTTAATAAAGTTAAACTTGCCCACTTTTGTAAATATCAAAGGAAGATACAGGCTACTAGACTGCACAGTATCTCTTCTGACCCTTCAGTTTCAGTGAGGCAGAATTTCAGGGACATATGGAGAGAGAAGTAGAGCCAGTAGAAAACTCACAAAGCTTGGTGAGGCTTCTCTGATCAAGCCTGGGTCCAGACTTAGCAGGGTGCCTGTCACATGGAAAATGCCTAATATAAAAATACCACACTGCTGTCTCCCAAGGGGCACAGACATCTAACATTTTAAGTTTTTCTAGCATCTCTCCCTCTCTTCCAACTAAAAAAGGTTTTGACTTATGTTGGGAGATCCTGAAAGCCAGAAACTGAACTGGGTGCTCTGGAAATGTGCAAAAATTCCTGAAATAATGACTAGGAAGGAACCCTCCCATCCATGACAAGTGGGGAAGATGGATAATTTTTAAGACATATGTTATCATGGAAAATGTTAAGAGAAAGCAAGCTGATAAAGGAAAAATTGCCATCATTTTATTGCTTAAAATGATTATGGGTTTTGGTATTTTCATTGGTTTGTAGGATTTCTAAGATTACCCTTTTAGGTACATGAAAAGATACATATATTTAATATGCATGTTAATATACTTTTTAATGGGCCCACACTATATAGTCAACATAGTCATGCCTTCATTTTTAAAGCCAAAAACTCAAAGAAATATTTACTTAATGTACTAATATTAGAATAAATATTCAGAATTCTGAAAGGTGTTTACTCTTATTTGTCATTGTGAAGATCTGATCATAATTATGCTAAAATACACATTTTACAATGGAATTTTCACTCTGTTTTGATGTCTGAAAGGACAGTATTTAATATCCAGAATAAAACAGTATTATTAAAGTTTTGTTGTCAGGGTACTATTGAAAATCTAGTGAATTTTTTCTCAGAATATATGGACACTTGGAGCCTAGGTATAAGAATTTTAGTTGATGACTGAAAATTTTCTATTTCCATAATTTCCCAACAGAATACATCTCCAGAAGGCATATTCCAATTGAGTAGCAAAAGTTCCTTGTTAAAAGAGACCATAAGGAAGCACTATATTTTAAATGATTTTGCATAAGACCACGTGCAACTTCTGAAATTGCTGATGTTACAGAAGTAATTCCAAAATGAGAATAAGGGAGATATATGTTAAAACATAGAGGATCTTTAGTAATTATTAATAAAATAAGGCTATAGGATGGAAATTAGACCAGGCATGGCTTTACTCACCATCTATTTATATACTCATTTCAGTGAAATATATATTGAGTAACAGATGCTTTTGTGAATTATATTTTCTGTCTAGAAGTATCAGAAGCCGAATGAAATTTGATGTTAACAAAGCAACATCCAGTGCTTTCCAAAGCATGTTTTTTATAATATAGCCATTAGTTCAAAAGAGTGAGGTAACGTTACACGAGGACAATAGAAAGTTGTGTTCATCTGTTCTGCCTGCAGTATGTCTAATGTACTTTCTTCCATTATATGAAATGATCCAAAAATGCCATTTATGCTAGAAGAAGATGAGGTAGAAGTGTTGATTTATAGCTGTGTCTTCTTTAGCCCCAAAGAAGCTTTGTACCATCTAGAATCCTTGTGAATCACTCACCTATTCATTCCTAGGCTTCAAGAAATTCAAATTCATCTTTTACATAACATTTAACATTAACAAAGAAAATCATATTATTTAGCTCACATTTATGACTTTTGATACCAAACTGGCCTTCAATGTATGCGATCTCTATATCTATCCTTTCATCACCCAACTCCCTTTTTCCATCTTCTTTTCTACTGTTTGATAATTCAGTGTTGCAAGTGAATTTAAGGTTCTTTCTTTGTGCCCCCCAAATTCAAAGTTGAAATGATAGGTAAGAAGTGAATGTATTGATAGAGAAACACACTTCACAGACAGAGTGTGGACCATCTCAGAAAGTGAGAGAGAAAGTCCTGAAATATGGCATGCTTAGTTTTTATGGGTTGGGTAATTTCATAGCCTTCCCTTGTAGCTCAGGTGGTAAAGCATCTGCCTGCAATGCAGGAGACCCAGGTTTGACCCCTGGGTCAGGAAGATCACCTGGAGAAGAAAATGGCTACCCAGTCCAGTATTCTTGCCTGGAAAATTACATGAACAGAGGAGGCTAGTGGATTACAGTCCATGGGGTTGCAAAGAGTTGGACAACTGAGCAACTAAACACACAACAATGAGTGGGAGGGTTATTCCAGTTATTTGGGGGAAGGAGCTGGGATTTCCGCAAATTAGGCCACCACCCAGTTTTCGGCATTTATAAGTGGCCTCAGAACTGTCATGGCATTGGTCAGTGTGTTATTTAGCATATGCTAATGCATTATGCCAAAGAATTGATGCTTTCGAACTGTGGCACTGAAGAAGACTCTTGAGAATCCCTTGGACAGCAAGGAGATTAAACCAGTCAATCCTAAAGGAAACTGGTAGGATTCCTTACACAGTTTGATAGGGAATCCATTGGGCCGAGTCATAGTCACCTATGTCTTAGAATGTACGGCCATTTGGAATCTATGGCTCGTTACCCACAACAGAAGTGACAGCTGGGAAACTGGTTAATTTATAATAAAGAAGCCATAGGAACAGGCTCCTTGATGTCAGGAGACCAACCTTCGGTACAAGATCTAGAGGAAACAAACTGACCTAATGTTAACTGTCCAGTCCAATACAAAAGCTATTTTTAGTAACAGGTCAAAAGCTACATAATGAGATGTCTTGAAGACTACAGGTGGGTCTCTCCTACCTTCTTTTGGTGTCTGTGCCAGAAGCTGTCTCTGTTACTTTCTGACTTTAAGTAAAGCTGTTGCTGCTACTGCTAAGTTGCTTTAGTCGTGTCCGATACTGTGCGACCCCATAGACAGCAGCCCACCAAGCTCCTCTGTCCCTGAGATTCTCCAGGCAAGAACACTGGAGTGGGTTGCCATTTCCTTCTCCAATGCATGAAAGTAAAAAGTGAAAGTGAAGTCGTTCAGTCGTGTCTGACTCTTCATGACCCCATGGACTGCAGCCTGCCAGGATCCTCCGTCTGTGGGATTTTCCAGGCAAGAGTACTGGAATGGGTTGCCATTGCCTTCTCTGAATAAAGCTGTTACGCTGCTGTAAATACCTGAGCAATTTGGTCCCAGAGTGAATTCTTTCCTATGGAGATCACAAATCCGTAGCCAACACCAAACATCGTGAAAGAAAATCAACCCTGAGTATTCATTGGAAGGACTGATGCTGAAGCTGAAGCTCCAAAACTTTTCCACCTGATGCAAAGAGTCAACTCATTGGAAAAGCCCCTGATGCTGGGAAAGATTGAGGGCAGGAGGGGAAGGGGATGACAGAGGATGAGATGGTTGAATGGCATCACTGATTCGATGGATATGAGTTTGAGCAAACTCGGGGAGTAGTGAAGGACAGGGAAGCATGGCGTGCTGCAGTCCCTAGTGGCACAAAGAGTTGGACACGACTGAGCAACTGAACGACAAGAACTATGTATTACAATGAGCATATGATAAGGCTCAAGGTCTAGTGGAAGTTGAATCTTCCACCATCTTGCACTTATTTGGTTCTAATTAGTTTTTATCATGGCCTCCAGCTATGCCATTCTTTTCAAAGTTGTTTAAAAGAACTTGCCTCTTCCCTCCTGTTTCATAAGTAAAAGTCACCTATCATTCATTCTTAAGTGTGAGTTCTTCTCAGAAGCAATGTCATCTCTGATGCTTAAAAAAAATGTGATTATGGGCTTCAAGCCCCATTTTTCTCTCCTTTCCTGTGACGGCTTTCTAAGCCTAAACTGTTTCTCTATGTTGCCCTCAGCATGGACTTCAGTAACAGTTTCCCGCTCCACTTGCTCTTGTCTGCCACTTATCAGGCCATCCTGCAGCCCCATGCCAAATCTTTATCCAAGGAATCACTCACATGTGCTCTCAGACTGCCCCTGTCAGGAACCATATGGCTTCTGTCAGACATGGCTTCTGTTACCTATGGTGGGAAATGTCTGCCCACCGGGCAACTCTGCCTCTCCTGGGCACCAGGATCATAGACACTTATGCACTGTTGCTTTGGCAATGTGTCAGCATGATTGCCACTCATTTCTCCTGCTTTCGTTCAATACCACCACGTCCGCCAAGCCTTGCTGACATCACCTGCCAGGCACAACAGTGGACCACCTGGCCCTGTGGCTTCTGCCATCTCTTTCCAAGAGCTGCTGGAAAAGAAGGCTCAGAATTTAAACCTATAAAGTGGTCTGTGATAACACTGAGGAAAAATGACCCCACTTCATCTCTTCATATTATACTCTGAAAAAGGGGTCTTAAAGGACCCTTCTGTTTCTCACTGAGATTTACTGAAGTGTGTTCATTTCTTACTCAAAAGCCCTGTTTTGCCTAAGTCCTACAAAAGAGTCCTGGGGAGTTTGGAGATGCTCAGATTTGAATACTGTAACTGTCATTGGTGATTTGTTGTATGAAGTGTAATGAGAAACAAGTGAATAAATTCATTAATGCTTGCTTTGGGTCAGTTTTCCTCAGAGACCCTGAAACAAGGATTTCTGAGCAAATAGTGAATGAATTAAATGTCCGTGGGAAAAAGCAATAAGGGCATGCAGAAGCAGAACCTAGCCAGGGAGAGGCCAAAGAAAGCTGTGATTAGGTAAAATCTCAGCCCCAGTCTGATCCAGTGGGGAGCTCTGATGTGCAAATTAGGTTTCATCAGCATTTCGTATCAGAGGAGCTGGGCTCTCCTACTTCCCACTAGTCATTGGCTGAGGCTACCCTAGCGTGGGCATGACAGAGTCAACTCCTAGACACTTTTAGCTGCCTGAATAGGTAAAGTGGCTCCAGCAACCAGGGCAGCCATTTGAGAGCAGCCATAGAAGCTGGTCATTAGAAGCAAAAAATCCCAAGGCATGTAAAATTCAAGGCAGGCATGGACAGACAGGGTTAACAATATCCATGGGCATCATGGCAGCAGAATACTGACTGGTCCACTATGCTGTCTTGGTTGCCTAGGATGAGAACAAAACAATTCTGGGACTAACACAGCCAAAGAGGCCCAAAGCTGTCAGAATTTCACATGCATTAGAGTTCAAAAGATCATTTTTGTTCTTTTGCAAACTAAACTTGACCTAAAGGATTTTCTAAGATTTATTTCATCGAATCATCTATTTTTTGAAGCTGAAGTAACCTTAGTGACTATGGACAACCTCGCACTGGTTGGCTTCCCCCACCTGCAAATACCTAGAAAACATCTAAATAAGTTAAAATGTTAACTTCAAGATGTTAAATAAATCACTAATACAACAGTTATAGCAGGTGTCTTTGTTAGTATCTTTTACATTATTTTTGTAACGGTTATTTAACTTGCAAAATATTTCAAACATATAGAAAGAACAGGAAATAACAGATACCCATTCTCTCATTATTAGTTTAGATACACAATAACATTAGATTAAAATTGGTGGAGCTGTGGTTTCTGTATCAAAAAAGACAATATTATAAATTCACCTAGAGTGTCAGACTCCATTTTCACCAGTATTCCCAGTAATTACTTTGCCTCTGGAAAGAACCAGTGTCTGAAGAAGTCATGTATTATTCCTTAGCTTTTTTTGTATAATTTTCCTATATTATATGTAGAGGCTATACACACATGAGTATTATCACATGCCTGTGTCTATTTGCTGATAAATTGTTTCACTCAACATTTTTTTTTTTTTAGATTTATTCTTTTGACACTTTTACATTTAATTTATTTGTTTGGGCAGTATATTGGATGCTGAGTGTTTCATAACATTTCCTAAGTAAGGTACACAGTTATGTTGTATTCCTATTTGATTGTTGCTCAAAACAGTGCCATTTGAATTTTGTATCTGCTGTATATCTGATCAGTTTTCCCGTAGCAGATGTGGCTTTGCTAGGTTGTACTGTATGCATGTTTCCACCTTTCTAGAGTTATTTTTTATAAGTTTATTCTTTGAAAACCTCACTCACAAAAATAATTTATGGATTCTTTAAAAAATATTTTATTATAAAACAATTCATTACTTAATGTTCCTGAAGCATTATCCTTAAAATAGTGGACAGCCAACATCTGCTGGATCATGGAAAAAGGAAGAGAGTTCCAGAAAAACATCTATTTCTGCTTTATTGACTATGCCAAAGCCTTTGACTGTGTGGATCATAACAAACTGTGGAAAATTCTGAAAGAGATGGGAATACCAAACCACCTGACCTGCCTCTTGAGAAACCTATATGCAGATCAGGAGGCAACAGTTAGCACTGGACATGGAACAACAGACTGGTTCCAAATAGGAAAAGGAGTACGTCAAGGCTGTATATTGTCACCCTGCTTATTTAACTTATACGCAGAGTACATCATGAGAAACGCTGGGCTGGAAGAAGCACAAGCTGGAATCAAGATTGCCGGGAGAAATATCAATAACCTCAGATATACAGATGACACCACCCTTATGGCAGAAAGTGAAGAGGAACTCAAAAGCCTCTTGATGAAAGTGAAAGAGGAGAATGAAAAAGTTGGCTTAAAGCTCAACATTCAGAAAACAAAGATCATGGCATCTGATCCCATCACTTTGTGGGAAATAGACGGGAAAACAGTGGAAACAGTGTCAGACTTTATTTTTGGGGGCTCCAAAATCACTACAGATGGTGACTGCAGCCATGAAATTAAAAGACGCTTGCTCCTTGGAAGGACAGTATGACCAACCTAGACAGCATATTCAAAAGCAGAGACATTACTTTGCCAACAAAGGTCCGTCTAGTCAAGGCTATGATTTTTCCAGTGGTCATGTATAGATGTGAGTGGGACCGTGAAGAAAGCTGAGCACTGAAGAATTAATGCTTTTGAACTGTGGTGTTGGAGAAGACTCTTGAGAGTCCCTTGGACAGCAAGGAGATCCAACCAGTCTATTCTAAAGGAGATCAGTCCTGGATGTTCTTTGGAAGGACTGATGCTAAAGCTGAAACTCCAATACTTTGGCCACCTCGTGTGAAGAGTTGACTCATTGGAAAAGACTCTGATGCTGGGAGGGATTGGGGGCAGGAGGAGAAGGGGATGGCAGAGGATGAGATGGCTGGATGGCATCACTGACTCGATGGACTTGAGTTTGGTTGAACTCCAGGAGTTGGTGATGGAGGGAGGCCTGGCATGCTGCAATTCATGGGGTCACAAAGAGTTGGACACGACTGAGCGACTGAACTGAACTGATGATATGGTGATAACCGCTACATCTAAAGGGTTAGTCGTTATTTCTCCTGTTTTGAAGATGAGAAGACTGAGGCTCATAGAAATTAGATCATTTTTCTAAGACCAGAGAACTTGTTTCCTGGTTCAGTGAATTCACATCTGATATTTACAGCTTAATATAGCTTGGCAGCATTTATTTTTTGAGAATTATGTGACAACAAAACTTTTTGATATTCACTCAGAACATAAATAGGATCTTCAGTTTTCCCTCCAGTTTCTAATATTATGTCAGCAATTTTGACCCTGATATGGGATTCAGCTGGAACTCTCATTTTGTCATCTTCCTTATATTCTGTTCTACTTAGGGAAAATCATGTTGCTGAGACAGGATGTAAAAACAGCCATGTTACTGCCTATCTAGAGACAATACAGTGTGGGATCCAGACTCCAGATTCAGTTATGAGCTCTGCCAGTATTAATAATATGATCACACACAAATTACTTAATTTTAATTTTCTCATCTATAAAATGGGGATTGTAATAGCACTCAGTTCACAGTATTGTGATGATTAAATAGATCACAGCGTGCCAGGGAAATGTACCTGTCATATAGGAGGCATTATATGCTTGTTTGTGTGTGTGTGTATATGTGTGTGTGTGTGTGTGTGTGTGATGTCTGACTCTTTGTGCCCCCATGGACTGTAACCCAACAGTCTCTGCCCATGGGATTTCCCAGACAATAACACCAGAGTGGATTGCCATTTCCTTCTGACCCAGGGATCAAACCAACGCTTCCTGTGTCTCCTGCATTGGCAGGCTGATTCTTTACCCCTGAGCCACCTGAGAAGCCCGTATGTTTGTTTAATATTACTGTTATTCCAACTTGGGAATACAGTATTTAGTTAGTGCATATTCAGCATTAGGTTCCCCAGGAGGTGATGTTTTTCTGCACTCTCCAGTCAGTACACCAGGATCATGTTTACAAAAGAGCTGTCAAGTCTTCCCCAAAATATTCTTTTTCATGGACATTTTTAAAGATTTTATTGAGGTATAGTTGATTTGCAACAAGGTGTTAATTTCCAGTCCAGCAAAGTAACTCAATTATTGAATATAGGTCCCTGTATTGTATAATAATTTGCTGTTTATCCATCTATACTAGTTTGCATCTGCTAATTCCAAGCTCCCAGTCCTTACCACTTGGTAATCACAAGTCTATTCTCTATGCCTTTGGGTCTCTTTCTGTTTTACAGATATATTCATTTATGTCATATTTTAGAATCCACATATAAGTGGTATTATAGGCTATTTGTCTTTGTCTGCCTTACTTCACTTACTATAATAATCAATCTCTAGGTCTATCCATGTTACTGCAAATGCCATTATTTCATTCTTTTTATGGCTAAGTAGTATTCCATTATTGGAGAAGGCAATGGCACCCCTCTCCAGTACTTTTGCCTGGAAAATCCCATGGATGGAGGAGCCTGGTAGGCTGCAGTCCATGGGGTCGCTAGGAGTCGGACACGACTGAGCGACTTCACTTTCATTTTTCACTTTCCTGCATTGGAGAAGGAGATGGCAACCCACTCCAGTGTTCTTGCCTGGAGAATCCCAGGGATGGGGGAGCCTGGTGGGCTGCTGTCTATGGGGTCGCACAGAGTCGGACACGACTGAGGCGACTTAGCAGCAGCAGTATTCCATTACACACACACACACACACACACACACACAGTACATCTTTATCCATTCACCTGTCACTGGGCATTTAGATCGCTTCTGTCTTGGCTTTTGTAAATAGATCAGTTACGAACATAGGGGTGCGTATATCTTTTCAAATTACAGTTTTGACTGGGTGTTTGCCTAGGAGTGGGATTGCAGCATCATATGGGAAGTGCTTTAGTTTTCTGAGGAAACTGCACACTGTTGCTGCATCCGTTTACATTCCCACTGAGTGTAAGGGAGGTGCCTTTCTCCACACCCACGTTCATGGATTTTATTAAGGCAAACAAGTTGTAGGATTGAGTATGACATTTATGACACAAGAATATGAACAAAATGGAGTTTTTCAAATAGTCACCCCAAGTTAAAGCAATATCTAGTAAACACAAATACCCCTCCAGAGTGACTGCAGTGTGATTCTGCTCTGAGGAACCAGTAAAATGCTTAATACCATAGGGCTGTAGCAGCTGCCTGTTATGTGACTGTCTCTGTAAGACATGGATTAAAACAACTGGTGAATTTCCAGGGAAATGCAGATGGAATCTCATTTACATGTATCATTTAATAATAAAGATAGTAATAAAACACATCTAATCATGTATTCCTATAAACTTTCCTTTCTTCACATATAAGCCTCTGTGCTCCCTTCATCATTTCTTGTTTGCCACCCATTTTCCTTCAATTTGGCTTCTTTCTTTAGGGCTCTTTTTATTAAAACATGAAACAAAAGAGCTCAGAAAGCATTAACATCTAAACCGCACTGGCTGATCATTTCAGTAACTGGTTTTAGCTATAATGAAGGGATAGCCATCACACAGTTAAAACAATGAGCCATTTCTGTCTCATTTACTCATGCTTTTCGTGTCTTTAAGCACAGCTGCCCATTCTCGTTGGTAGAGTTCTCTGGCTACCCATTTTATCTTATTTGAAATTTCATCTTCATCTGCCTAACAAAGTATTCTGTTCACTTCCATTTTTTATTATCCCTTCCCTTATCATAATAACTTCAATGGCTTCATCTGCCTCCCAAATTTAAATACCATTTCTCTGCTGATAACTTTGAAATAGATGTCTTCAGTCTCAACTGGAACAGAAACCAATGTGAGCTTGTCCTGGAAATACAAGTTGAGCTTTACATATGTTGAGAAGTCCTTAAAATTTTAACTTAGGAAATAATTATTTCTGATTTGTCTTTGTGTCTGATTTGTCTTTTTACGTCTGCAACATGTACACATCCTTCTGATGTTAAGGATTTAGGTGGTACTTGATATATATCAAATGAATGAATGAATGTCTTAAATTCTTATAAAATGCAAAAGCAGCTGCTCTATTTGCCTGTTTGGATTACCAAGTGTAAATGTATTAATGCTAAGTGTAAATTTTAAGGCATCTCTTCATAAACAAAAACGTTTTCATCATCATTTATAAAATTCAGCAAGAGAGTTCTATGTGGCCCTGAAGACCATGTCACATGTTCCTAAGAAGTTCTCAGAACTGTAGTTCATTATCCAGCTGTTCTGTGGTTTATGAAAATTACTTTCCCTGGAAGAACTTACAGCTATAATCACTCACTCACTCAAAGATCAGTTAGTGTAGTTGAGTTGACAATGTAAAGTCAACACTCCCCAACATCTTCCCTTTCCATTACTGATCTGTGATTTAACAGTGATTTCACATTTGTTGTGTCTTGTTCTTGCTCTTTTAAGATAAAGCCTTAACTGATATTACAAAGACTACATTAAGACCTGCATTTCTAGGAAACTGATACATTTATTAATAAATAAATTATATGATTTAAGATGATTTGACTTTAGTAAATTATGAACTCAAGGGATTTTATCAGTTTGGTGACAAGGATATGCTAAGTGATTTCTCAGGTTTTTTCTCCACTAATTCCTAACAATAAGTCAATGAAAGGTGTTATTATCCTTGTTTTGGAAGTGAGGAAACTGCACAAGGTGTCTGGAAAGAACAAAAAGAGCCAAGGAGAGTGTGTAAGTAGTGATGCAAATGGGAAAGAGAGAAGAACCAGAATAAAGTAGTTTTAGGGATGTTGGATTAAAAAGTTTTTTGAGAGTACTGGTCCATTAAGTATCAGAGAGAATTACGTAAGTTGAGATGGGGAAGTGGTAATTCGATTTGGGAGTTAGAGAGTTCTGGTGGACTTGGTAAAACTCACTTTAGTGCAAAAGCAGAGAAGGGCACCAGAGTGCTCGAGGTAGAAGAATGAATGGGAGATGAGAAGCTGACCAGAAAATGTACATCATCTGGGAAAACTTGATGCAAAGGAAAGACACGGACAGAATAATTGCTCAAGAAAGTATCTCAAGAGGGTTTTCATTTTCGTTGTGATTGTTGTTATTTTGCTCTTTTTTTTGGTTAATTAGAAAAGTGATATTGACTAAAAAATGTATGAGATGATTACAAGCAGGAACCAAGAGAGGGAGCAAACTGAAAACCCGGTAAGTAGGTGTGATGATAGAGAAGGACACTAAGGTGATGGGAAGGTACCAAAGCCCCGACGCAGGGCTCAGTTTCAGTCAGGAGTAACAAGCAAAGGATTGAATGTCAGAGGAAGACCAAGGCAACTATTTAAAAAAGTGAGTTGAGGGTAAATTGCAATAGGGACAAAGTAGAAGGAACCCCATGACCCCGAGACTTAGAGTCTGATGAATCTAATCAGTCAGTCAGTCAGTCATGTCTGACTCTTTGTGACCCCATGGACTATAGCCCATCAGGCTCCTCTGTCCGTGGAATTTTCCAGGCAAGCACACTGAAGTGGGTAACCATTTCTCTTTTCCAGGGGATCTTCCCAACCAAAGAATCAAACCCAGATCTCCTGCACTGCAGGCAGATTCTGAGCCACCAGGAAAACTCCTGATGAATCTGATCAGCACTTCAGCAAACAAGGATATTACAGGCTCTGCAACAGGATATTTCAGATAATCAGGGAAAATTCCAAGCCAGTTAGGTGCACACATGGCAAGCAAGTTATGCCAGCAAGGGTTAACCAATAGTTCTGGTTTGCTGAAAACTTTCCCATTGCAAAGAAAGGCCTTTCTCTAGAACTGGCCCCTGGCTGTCTCCTGGGAGATAAGCTTTGAGCCCTCAGAATATGCTGCCTGAGAAGAATGTTTTCATGTGACCAGATGAGTTTATCCTAACAATGTGATTTATGGATCACACCTGTTTTTGCTCTCAGGGAATGAGGCCTGAGAATCTGAGGCCAGTCACGTGGGGACCACCTGCCTCCCCAATAAAAATCCTAGACATGGAGGCCTGAGTAGCTTCCCGTGTGTGGTAACTTGTCAGTCATGTTGTCATACATCCCTTCTGGAAAAAGCAAATGTGTTCTCATATGATTCCACTGAGAGCGGTCACCTGGAAATTTGCTCCTGGCACCTCCTGGACATCACTCCATACACCTTTTGGCTTTGCTGATTTTAATCTCTGTCCTTTCACTGTAACAAAAATGTGGCCATTAGTACAATAGCTATCCTGAGGCCCATGAGTTCTTCTAGCAAATCATCGAACCCGAAGGTGACTTTGGGGATCCTGTCCAACAGGTCAGTGTTATTTACTACTCTGGCAACCCACTCTAGTACTCTTGCCCGGAAAATTCCATGGACGGAGGAGCCTGGTAGGCTGCAGTCCATGGGGTCGCTAAGAGTCGGACACGACAGAGCGACTTCACTTTCATTTTTCACTTTCATGCACTGGCGAAGGAAATGGCAACCCACTCCAGTGTTCTTGCCTGGAGAATCCCAGGGACAGGGGAGCCTGGTGGGCTGCCATCTATGGGGTCACACAGAGTCGGACACGACTGAAGTGACTTAGCAGTAGCAGCAGAAACTGTCTGCCCTTATAGTTTAGTCGTTTGTTTGTTTACTGTTTATTTAGGCATGCAGTTCCCAACTGTGGCCCAGGTACTGTACTAGGCAGAGAACATGGAGTGGTGAGCCTCGTTCTACAGGGTAGCCTCATAGAGCTCAGAAGAACTACAGAGCAAACTGACAATCCCAAGGATGACAAGTGCTAATCATTAAATACAAACAAATCCACCAAGAGACAGAGTGGCTGGGAGAGTGAGAGGGGTGGGCAATGTAGATGGTGTGGTATCCATAGGAAGAGATGCTTTCTGGAAGGAATATAAAAGGATACAGGTAGAAGAAAAGCAAATGTAAAGGCCTTGATGGTGGGAATGAGTTGAGTATTTCCTTTTAAATAAAAAAAAAAAAAACTACTTTGACTAGTTTTGTAGAATAAATGAATGAGAAGAAAGTTGGTAAGGATTTAAATCAGAGCTTGGAGGATATGATATGTTATCTAAAAATATTTTTTCTTTATATTCTGTGTTCACATGTATAATCTC
This sequence comes from Bos indicus, assembly GCF_029378745.1. Lineage (NCBI taxonomy): Eukaryota > Metazoa > Chordata > Mammalia > Artiodactyla > Bovidae > Bos > Bos indicus. The sequence continues at coordinate 12,254,106 of NC_091767.1, forward strand.
TCTGACTTTGACATATGGAAATTTTTTACTTTAACTTTGTCTTTATTCTCTTATGTATTTTACTTGATGTTTTGATATAGCAAACTACTTGATTTGATATAGCAATTATTAATCATTGATACCATGTTAACCAATTGTATTTGCATTTGAACCAAAAACACACGGAGAGTATAATGCTGTTGGACACATGTCTTAATTTTTATATTTTGTAGCATAGCAAAGATGGTTTGAATTTATAATACAGTTTTCCACAGAATTTTAATAATATTTCTCAAAATCTCTATGGTACATAATTCCTATCCAATTGAAAGCAATTAAGGGATATATAAATAGGATATAAGAAATCATCTATAAGCTTTTCACATTGAATTACTGTCTTGTTTAAATACTTCTTGATATAGACACTCATTAATGATATTCCTCTTTCCTCAAGCACCTGTTCCTGGTAAAAACAAGGGCTATATTGATTTGCTGCAATTTATCTTCTCCCAGGATTTTTGTCTTGACAGTGTGAGAAGATTAATTGGAATTAATGGCATTTGCACAGCTAATTAAAGTCACTCTTCCTAAAGTCAAATCAATTCCTTTAATCAGAGGAGTGACAAAGCTTTGCTTGCTTTTACAGTCTGCATGTAAATGTTCCCTGGATGAATCAGAATCTTTGCAAGCATTAGGTATAGAATACAGTAACCACTTGGGTTGCCAGGAATTTCTCTGGCATTTAGTAATTTACAAAACATCGCTATGCCACTTACATATACACTATGGATGTTCTGAACCATATGCAATTCAAAAGAATTAATTTACATGTGTTTTGCATATAGTTCATTATAGAGCTGCTTACAGTGGTTGGCATCCATATGCATAGATTCCCAGGATAATTCCTAGCCAAGTTCACATAATATGAGAGGAAGCAGAGGGTTAGTCATTATTGGGTTAATTTAGGCATCAAACTGATGTTTAATTTGCTTTGTCCGATTTTACCAAATTCTATCAACTCCTTTCTCCACATAGACTATGTATTTCTAGGAAATGTGTTGATCAGGGACTGAATAATTCAGACAAGAAGAGGACACATTTCTAAGAGAAAGTTTAGAGAGATGCATCAACATTTTTGTCTTGTTTTGCTGGTCAGTGTCAATGTGACAGTGATATAGCAGCAAACATGGGAGGGGAGTGTGGGGATGGGGACCTGTACATTCTCTTTCCCCGTTTTGTTATGTTAAGTATTCTTTGGTCTGTGATGGTATGAACAGTCAAGCATCTATCACATGTCCATGGCTCTGTTTTTATATTGGATGCTAACTAGACACAACTTACTGGCTGGGTCACTGAGCCCAGTCAAAGCTATAGTGTTCTCTATAGGCTTCAACATCTTTAATCATCTTTAATCAACATCTTTAAGCTGCTGCTGCTGCTGCTAAGTCGCTTCAGTCGTGTCCAACTCTGTGCGACCCCATAGATGGCAGCCCACCAGGCTCCTCTGTCCCTGGGATTCTCCAGGCAAGAATACTGGCACCTTGCCTCAAATATGCATAAAGCCTCACCTTGCCTTTCCAGAAGTTTCTCTGAAAAAGAGCTGATGCACTCACGAATACGTGACTCCAAAATTCAGGGAACTACTGCCTCATGGATCAACTCTTAAACCACAGGTGACAGGAAGTGATATATAAATCTATAACATTCCATAGGCTCTTAAGAGGTCCTGTTAATAACAGTAACTTAACCAAGTATATTTTAAAGATCTAATTGGCTTGTATTCAGTGATTCATAGATCAGACACCATCCCATCTAACAAGCAGAAGAGAGCTCCAAAGGCTACAGAAAGGGAGAAGTTTTCTAAGACAAGATAAGGAAGTCATAAGCAAACCAAAAAATGACTTCAGATGAGGTCATCTCCCTTTGAGGAAGACATGATTGTCGTTGCAGCCATAATTAGCCTCCATCATGTTGCATTATTATCTTTTCTTTTTAGTGGTTGGAATAATTCAATTCTAATTTCTTATCAAGTTTGATTGGAGTGTATTGTTGTTGTCCATATTCATTATACCGTGGATTAGATCTCTAGGGCTTATTTACTATTCATTGAAAGTTCATGCGTTGAACAACATCTATCCTGTCGTCTCAACCCCAACCCCTGCTAACCACCTGCTAACGGTTTTACAAGTTTGGCTCTTTGAGAGTCCACATACGAGTAATATCATACAGTACTTGTCATTTGCTGTCTGATTTATCTCACTTAGCATTGTGCACACAAGATACACATCCCTGTTGTTGCAAATGCAGGATGTTCTTCTTTTTCATTACGGAATTATAGTCCATTATATATATGGAAGGGGGGCCGAATACTTTTGCACTAAATCATGATTTTCAGGTGAAAAGGCACTGGTTAATGCCTTCATGTGGAATGAGGTTTAAGGGAGTTTGGGAAATGAGATCCCAGAGATTACTTGTGGAAATTTAGGAAAGAAAGAGATAGAAACCCCATTAGATACTGTTGACCTGAATAGACTGTCAGATATTTTCCCAGCAAAGATGAGTTTATTTAGGATTAGCAGAATATTGTGTTTTGAGGCCTGCAGCCAAGTCAGGCTAAGGGCAGGTCCCCTATACAGCCAGGGAAGTAGAACTCTTTTATAAAGGGAAAAAGGAAGTTGGGAAGGCCAAAATAAACCAAGTTCATGACTATTTATTGACTGATCCTTGCCAGAAAGGAAGAAGAGTCTCTTTTTCCTGCTGGGTTTTGCTATGGTCATAGGGCATAAGAACTCCCTACCAGCATCTGGTCTCACAACTCCATTTAATTGAGACTTCTATTTGTTAATTTTTTTATAGTACCCAAGCTATTCGCTTATGTTTCTTAAGGAGATAGTAATCTGAGGCCAATTTGAGGAGGATTATTTACCACTGGTAAAATAAAGTTACAAAGCTATAGATATGCTCAAACAAATAATTTTTAAAAGTACAACTCAATCTTAAATGTATATACATATATATTTTATTTTTAGGAAACCGTGACCCATCTATAAAATTCTGTCTGCCTAGGTGATATAACATTCCTTACGTCCTATCCCAGTTCTAATAACGAGAGTGAATTTGCTACCTTTTATTTCTCTTACTTTCTATCCATTTTTGGTAAGAATTCTTCATTTTTCTCAGATCAAAACTCAGAAAATCTGTATGTGTGTATAAATGCTAACCAAATACTTTTATACTTATACTTTGAGTCTTCATGGTAGAGAAGAGATTTTATTTCCCCTATTTTTCTTCCAGATTATCTGAGGATGTAAAGAGGAATTTATTCCACCATAATTGTAAGAAGTCTGTAGCTCTTTCTTTGCAGGAAATAATGCTTGGGGAACTCAAACAAAAAACAAGCCAAAAAAAAAATAATGAAGGCAACGACATAGCTTTAATACACTTGCCCACAGATATTCCCTTTCTTGTTTCTCTTCATATAAAGTCCTTCAGTCCAGTGATATGTGTGTGTGTTTTGTTTTTTACTACTTCTTCACTTTTGCAGCTTCCTGTGTTTCTTACTGGAAATTATAACCCATCAAATGGATAAACTAATTCAGACAGGGCAGGCCCAACAGCAGTTTGCTGCTGCTACTGCTAAGTCACTTCAGTCGTGTCCGACTCTGTGTGACCCCATAGACGGCAGCCCACCAGGCTCCCCCATCCCTGGGATTCTCCAGGCAAGAACACTGGAGTGGGTTGCCAGTTCCTTCTCCAATGCATGAAAGTAAAAAGTCAAAGTGAAGTCGCTCAGTCATGTCCGACTCTCAGTGACCCCATGGACTGCAGCCCACAAGGCTCCTCCATCCATGGGACCCTCCAGGCAAGAGTACTGGAGTGGGGTGCCAAAGGGGAGCCAAAATACTCTATTCTTTCCATTATGTAGAAGCATATTTTCCCTTTGCCTTTTAGTGATGGGGTCCCCGGTTTTGAGATAGCGAGCTGAGCGAGTGTGTGAATGTTTCTCACTTCCTGCCTCTCTGGCCTTATTGTTCTGATTTAACCACTGGTACTTCCATTGGTAGAAAAGGTTCCTGAGGTTTTATGGATATTTCCACACTGATGAAACTTTCGATCTCTTACTTTTTAAGGAATGTTTAAATGGGAAGTTCAAGTAAAAAATAATGAAGCACTGGAAGTTTAATAAGCATCTTATGTGGAAGCCCAACTTTGCTTTAGGTATCCTCTCCCTGATTATGACCAGGTAATGATCTGAGGTCCACTCTACTTTAAAGGGTAGCTAAGCAGTGTGAGGAAGACTCATGGAACCTAGTATGGTATTTCCTGTCATAATCCAGAGAAGATACAAAAAAGATTATCTTATATTATATTATATTTTATTATATCATAAATCCAGTTTCTTGCTTACTTCCATATGTACTAAATATAGGCTGGGATTTGAAGTGGACCTTAAGCTAAGATAAAGGTTTGATTAAAAAGGATGGAAAGAAAGTGTATATAAAGCACTCCATATCAAATTCTAAGAGCTCTGTAAGTGTTGATTCTTACTATTAAGAATATTGATTGTTTCAGAACTATGAATAAACAAATGCAAATATCAAGGTATGATAGTGATAGGAATATAGAGTTTAAAATCAGAAGTACCTGAGTTGAAATATCATTTTTTCACTGTGAGGTATATGACCTTTATCTGTAAATTAAAGCCATTAACAGATTTGAGCAAATTAGTGGTAATTAAAGTAAAAAAACAACAGAACAGGCTGTGATTTATAGCCTACTTTGGAGTTAAGAGACATGAAAGCAGAGTGGAGTATAGCAGACTCGATAATAGCTGCTTGGGTTAGGTGTTGATCCTGGTGGTATCAAAGATGGATGGAAAATGCCGTATGAAATGATGAAATACTTTATGGAAACTTCAGGGGAAGGCAAAGCTATTGCTTCTCACTTACCACTGTCTTCACCCAAAAGTTTGGTAATGCTACCTTTATAATGAAAACTACCATTGTGTGGTAGATTATAATGATACATAGGATTTTCTTACTTTGGCCTTTTATATCCTGTAACATGTTTCACCTTCAAGAAAGAGAGACACTTAATTTCTCTAATAAAAAAATTTACCCATACTTTTCCATACTTTCTCAGGTAGTACAAATTTCATCCAAATGTATAATCAATTCAGTGGATTAATTTGTATTTCACTCCTTGGGAAATTGGACACAAGAACTCTTGTTAAGAAGTCTTCTTTTACATAACTCATTCTAAATTTACTTTCCCTTCATCATCTTGTTTGATTCTCTTACACTCTCTTACCTCCCAGCACGAGTGGTTCCTAATGTTCTCCCAGTGAAACTACTGGTAAATCAGAATATGCCATTTGCCAATTATTCTCACCATCCTCCACAAAAAGAATTGTACTTCTGAGATTTTTTTCTAGGTGGATATCCATCTCAGAAAACAGAGTTACCCATATATAATTGCATCATGATGGATCCCATCAGCTGTTTCAACTGAAATGAATATTTTGCTGCTATTAAGCCTTTAGCATTTCACTTCCATAGCTCTTATGTTTCAATATAAATTCACATTTAATTTGTTTCCCATTAACACTCCCAGGAATCATTCAATAGTAATGTTTTCTATCTTCTCTGCTCATTGAATATCTATTACTATTTATGCATCCCTGGAGATATTCGTTTGCATCCTTCCAGACAGAATTATATCTTGTTATTTTGGGCTCAGAGTTCTGAGATTTTTGCATATATTTCAACTCTATTTCTCTCAATTACAGATTTTTCAACAGTTTCTGACTTAATATTGTTGAAAACACCAATGCGTACCATGTATTCCCTCCTACAAATAGTTAGAGCTATGACACAGGACCAAAGGGAATGCAAGCTGCAGGCTTTATTCAGAGGTCTCCTGAGTGTACATTCTTTTAATTACCATCACCGTTTTTTTCCCTAAGGGTTTTGGATAGTTCAAGTTTCTGCTTTAATGTTCTGTGAACAGATATTGAATGAAAAGTGGTAGATGGAAATGTAGATGATGTTTTGGGGTGATCATCGTAGCTAATATTGATGATATTGATAACATGCATGCATTGAGGTTGTAACAAGTGCTTTATATGTATTACTTCAGTTCAGGTTCACAATACTTCCATAACTTAGTGACCCTTCTTATCCCTCTTTTTACAGACAGGTAAAGTGAACTTCTGAAAGTTTCAGTAACTTCTCAAAGATCACAGAGCCAGTAAGTGAGAGATCAACATGCTGTTCTTCTTTCACTGAATTGTTTATTGTTATTATATGTTTATAAAAAAATAAAATACAAAACTCAAAATCACTACCTACCCACCCCTATGGTGGGGAAAAATAAGCAATAAAAATAAACAATGGCTTTTATACAGTTTTCAGTCTTTGGACCCTACTTATTAGAAGAAGAAACAAAGCAACAATTTCACATATTGGTCCCAATATTTGCTCCTTTTCCAGGTTTTATGTTTATCTCTTAATATACTCTTCACTTTGTGGCTTTTCTGTCTCTATATTGACAGTTTTGCAAAAATTACACTTCCCTCAGTTTAAATTTTAAAAGTTGTTTATCATTAATACACTACAGTGATCTTTAAGTGATGCCATTAAATATGAATATGGGATTTTATGAAATATAAAGTATCTGATGGTTCATTAACTATAATGTATTGATCATCAGCAGCAAGATATTTTTTTACACTGTTGAAGATGAATATAAATTCTTATGAATGAAAAAAAGTATTACAGTGTAACAATTATGAAACTCAATAAGCTTTATATTCAGCTCCCTTTCAAATCATATGATTTGCTCTGTGGTCAGTATAAAAGCAACTATCTGGGTAAATCTTCATTTGTTTAGTAGTTACTTCAGTGTTAGGATTCAGTGGTAACATAGCAATTGTGAAAGGCCCGGTTTTTGGTAATTTTGCTTGTTTTTATTTTCTTTGTCCCCCTTCCCCCTCCTCTGGTATTTTATGACATATTCTAAATGCTGTCTAGTTTCAACTAAATATTTAATGATATAATTTATAGTAGTATTTATTGTGAAACTTTTCCCATGTTTGGAAAAAAGCAGCATTTATAAGGATTAGAAAAACATGCAAGAAATGAGCACTCATTCTTTTAAGAAGAGAAATAGCACTGATATGATCATGAGCTAGAATTAGATTATGTTAACATCTGAGCACATTCCAGCCTCTGATTATCAGTATCAAATGCTTTTTCATTTTCTTGTGATCACTCTCATTTTTAACCAATTTTAAACTCAATTTTGCGATTTGCCAAAGTAGACAAGCATGAAATGGATTTTTCATAGGAAAGAGATTTCATAGGAAAGAGATATTCTTGGTGAATGATAATGTTGTGCGATGGTGTCACTTCTCTAGATTTTTCACTTCTTCGCTATGTAACCTCTGTTTTTGGTGACCAAAGTGTGTATCTCTTGCTCTTGTGCTCAGAGCTACATGCTTCCTCAACCCCTTGATGTTAGGTGGGGTCATAGGACCAAACTTAGGCCAGTGAAATATGGGTAGAAGTGATATTACCACCTAAGTGATGGTAACATCATCATCACCCTTTTGTAGACAGATCTGGAAGCCAAGTGTGATAGGGGGTGAGTTTTAAATTGAAATGGGCCACTGGACTTCTCACCTCTCCTCCCAGTACTCCGCACATATTCACATATACACATACACACAAACACTGGATGTTAGACTGTGATGTGAATGAGCAATAATGTTTCTGTATTAAGCCACTGCGATTTGGGATGTTAGAGCAATAAGTCTGCCCTGTATAATAACATTATTCCACGTGAAATACAGGCATGGTTATTGGTTAAGAGCACACATTTTGTGTGAGATATATCTGAATCCATATTCCAGCTTTCCTTTTAATTGTGTGGTTAATTGATGAATCTTTCTGTGTCTCAATCCCTTTGTCTGTAAAATGAGGATAGTAATAGCTACTTCACAGGTTTAAGTGTTGCACAATACATGCTATTTAGTATAGTGTCTAATAAATAGTAGAATTTGATAAATCTAAGCTTTTAGAAACCTTTTTCTGTAAGAACTACAGTTCTTTTGGGTCATGCCCCATCTTAAGTTTACAGAGAACATTTCTCCACTTTATTCCTGATTACTACAATAGAACTTCAGATTTCCCTCTAAATCTCTGTTACTTTCTTTACCTGGGGCTTTGTCTCCAGTCTCTCAGGACTCAGGGAATTTCTAGGATTTTAGACGGTAAGGAAGACCATTGTTCATTGTTCATGACCTGGTGCTTCTCCTGGTCTTTGAGAGCATTCTCGGGCCTCCCACTCCCTGTAATTGCTGTCCGTGCAGCATGTAAAACCCTGTACCTTCCCAGTGCTACTGAGATGATCATATTCACTCTTCTTGTATCCCCCACAATCCTTGAATGCAGAGTAAAGAACTCCTTTAACAGGACACCTCACATGCTTTTTAACCTTTAATTTTATATTGGGGTATAGTTGATTAAAAATGTGTCAGTTTCAGGTGCACAGCAAAAACTGAATTATCCATATTCTTTTCACAATTAGGTTGTTACATAATATTGAGCAGAGTTCCCTGTGCTTGTTTGTTATCCATTTTAAATATAGTGGTGTGTACATGTACATAGACAACAGTTTAAAGACATTTCAAATAGATTCAGTTATCCTAAGGATGATTGCTTTTCCTAAAGTCCTTCATGATTCTTAGCCTGTAGACCAGATTCAGGAAATCTGTAGTGGGGGCTGCTTTTCTTCCCTAGAGGACAAGCTCAAGGATTGCATATGAGAACAAGACAAATACCCCCTCAGATTAGGACTCCAAATTCAGATCCATTCTTTTTACCATTGAAAGTTGTCTCATTCAATATAAAAATTTAATTCAACCTCTTAAGGTTTGTTGAGGGCAAATCTAGACCAAGGAACATGGGCATAACAGGATATGTGAGCAGTTCAGGATGCTTGGGAATTACTGCAGTGGAGAATGAACTAGGAAGGGAGTGGAGCACGATATAGCGGAGAGATATGGGTATCTCATGCTAATTAAGGCTTTGCTGTATAAACAATGGGGGTTCTTTGAACAATTTTTAAGAGGAGGGCTGAAGTTCAGAAGTTACCAAAAGATTGCTTTCCATCTCCATTTACTCACCTGTTTAAATACCAAAGATTTGAGATATTTTAGAAATAGGAGGATTTTAGAAATGCTGTTCATTTCCTCCACTTATATAGGAAGAAATGAAAGGCCCCAGATGCGTAGAGACTTGCCTCAGACCTGGATCATTCTATTACAAATTGCCTCTTCTTCTTACTTCTCTCCTCAGAGTTTTACATTTACATCATTTCTTTTCAAAATCAGCTGTTTATGTAAATAGCGTCACTTTTTGAATTTTTCATAGTTTTAGTCAAATTTTTTGAGAGTACAAATGTGAGGAAAGGGCTCACTGACTGTTCATGCGTGGAAATATGGTCTGTTATTCACTGATTCAGCATAACCTAGTTTGTTGGCTATTTAACACGTTCAACATGTCCTAACCCAGCCATCTTTAAAATGTCATGAATTAGAAAATTATATAGCATTGTGGTCAGAGAAGATGCTTGAACTGATTTCAGTCTTTTAAAATCTACCAACGCTTAATTTGTGGCCCAAGATGTGATCTAACCTGGAGAATATCCCATGTGCCCTTGGGAAAAAAGTGAAATCTATTGTTTTTGGATGAAATGTCCTGTAGATATTAGTTAAGTACAACTGGTCCAATGTGTTGTTTAAAGCCTGTGTTTCCTTATTAATTTTCTGTCTGTATGATCTGTCCATTGGTGAGAGTGGGGTGTTAAATTCTCCGACTATTATTATGTTACTGTTGATTTCCCCTTTTATGTCTGTTAGTGTTTGCCTTATGTATTGAGATGCCCCTATGTTGGGTGCATAAATATTTACAATTGTTATGTCTTCTTGTATGCTCAGCATCCCTCATTGTTAGAGAAATGCAAATCAAAACTACCATGAGGTACAATGGTCATCATCAAAATATCTATAAACAATAAATGCTGGAGAAGATGTGTAGAAAAAGAAACCCCCTGGCACTGTTGGTTGGAATGTAAATTGATATAGCCACTGTGAAGAACAGAATGAATATTCCTTTAAAAACTACAGATAAAACTATCTTATGACTCAGTAACCCCATGATTGGACATATACCCTGAGAAAACCATAATTCAAAAGACACATGTACCCCAATGTTCATTCCAGCACTATTTATAATAGCTAGTATGTGGAAGCAGCCTAGATGCCCATCATCAAAAATGGATAATTAAATTGGGTTACATATATACAATGAAATATTACTCAGGCATAAAAAGGAATGGATTTGAGTCAGTTCAACTGAGGTGGATGAAACTAGAGCCTGTTTTACAGAGTGAAGTATGTCAGAAAGGGAAAAAACAGATATCATATATTAATCAAATGCATGATATCAAACATCATATATTAATATATGTATATAGAATCTAGAAAAATGGTACTGACGAGCCTATTTGCAGGGAAGGAATGGAGACACAGACGTACACACAGGGGAGGAAGGAGAGGGTGGGACAAACTGAGAGAGTAGCACTGAAACAGATGTATTACCACATGTAAAACAGGGAGCTAATGGGAAGTCGCTGTATAACACTAGCGTGGGGAGCTCAGCTTGGTGCTTTTTGACCACCCAGGAGGTAAAGGAGGTGGGAGGGAGGGTCAAGAGGGAGGGGATATATGTATACTCATGGCTGATTCACACTGTTATATGGCAGAATCAATACAACATTGTAAAGCAATTATCCTTCAATTAAAAATAAATTTTAAAAAAGAAAACTATATAAAGGCTTATCTCATAATTGTGCCCAAAGCCAAACCCAAATACACACCTGTCAGTTTTTCCCTTTATTCAGAACACTAGCAGTAGCTTATTTTTTTTTTCTATTGTAGTGAGGATATCACAGTACCTCATTTAAAAAAAAAGCTTATTACCTCTTCTTTCATACTTTATGCTATAAAGGAGACAATACTAATCTGAATGAGCAGAAATCCAGTTCCCTTCTGGGCCAAGCTCCCAGTTTACATCAGTTTGAGAAAAAAAATCATTAACTCATGCCTGACTCACTCTCTTTCACTCTCCCCCTACCTGCTGGGGGCTCTACCAGCTAGCACCATGCACTCAGGGCTCAATGGTGGGTGCGTGGCTCAAGTTCTTATTCTGCACAAACAACCAAAAAGTCAAAGCTCTGCTTAGGTCTCCTTTTTAGGGATTTAAAACCCATTTTTACAGAGTTCTATATTGGGATAATGATAATTTGATTTTAAAAATAACTTGGTATTTTATTTTCAAGGGTGACTATTTTTCCTCTCACCTATTCATATTGTCAACATGGTAGGTGGAGAGATACACTCCATACCTGATATGGATAGGGTAGAGTTTGGATAGATGTGGCCCTTTCTGACAATTTTCTATCTTACTCTAATGAGACTGACTACGTGAGATGCATGGCAATAATGGGAAGAACGACAGCCATTTAGAACATACTGACAGCTGTGTATGCTACCTCTGGACAGCTGGCTTACAAGTGAGAAGAACAAGTTTTATTTTGTTTTCTACTTGTTTTTCTCATTGGAGTCATAAAATCCTAGAGTTGGAAAAATAGTTACCAGTTTCTATGATGGTTCATTTTATGTGTCAACTTGTTAGGTTATAATGCTCACTAGTCAATCAAACACTAATTTTGGTGTTACTGTAAAGATAGTTTGGAAATGTAGTTAACATCCATATTGCTACTGCTAAGTCACTTCTGTTGTGTCCAACTGTGTGCGACCCCATGGACGGCAGCCCACCAGGCTCCCCCGTCCCTGGGATTCTCCAGGCAAGAACACTGGAGTGGGTTGCCATTTCCTTCTCCAATGCATGAAAGTAAAAAGTGAAAGTGAAGACGCTCAGTCGTGTCTGACTCTTAGCAACCCCATGGACTGCAGCCTACCAGGCTCCTCCGTCCATGGGGTTTTCCAGGCAAGAGTACTGGAGTGGGGTGCCATTGCCTTCTCCGAACATCCATATTAGATCAACTTTAAGTATAGGGGATTATCCTTGATAGTGTGGGTAGGCCTCATCTGCTTAATTGAAAGGCCTTAAGAGTGAAACTGGAGTTTCCACCAAGAAGACATTCTGTCTTAGGACTGAGGCATCAGTTTCTGCTTTTGCTTGAGACTTCAAAAGCTGCTAGCCTGTCCTTTCGGAGAAGGCAATGGCACCCCACTCCAGTACTCTTGCCTGGAAAATCCATGGACGGAGGAGCCTGGTAGGCTGCAGTCCAAGGGGTCGCTAAGAGTTGGACACGACTGAGCGACTTCACTTTCACTTTTCACTTTCATGCTTTGGAGGAGGAAATGGCAACCCACTCCAGTGTTCTTGCCTGGAGAATCCCAGGGACGGGGGAGCCTGGTGGGCTGCCATCTATGGGGTCGCACAGAGACGGACACAACTGAAGCTACTTAGCAGCAGCAGCAGCAGCCTGTCCTTTAGATTTCAGATTTGCTTATTCCCACAACTGTATAAGCAAATTCCTTAAAATAAATATCTTTTTCTCTGTCCATACATCCATGCACCTAGATAATCTATCTATGTATTTACCTGTCTATATGTATTTTTACAAGTAGATCTATGGATCTAAATGTCTATACCTATCTATCTATCTATCATCTATTACTTGTCATTAGATTCTTACTGATTCTTCTGATTTGATTTCCTCTGGAAAAGCCTGACTGTTACTGCTGTCTAGTCTGATTTCTTACTCAATGCCAACATTTATTTTACATATATGACAAAAGTCCTCCATTTATTGAGTATATTTATTTATTTTGCATTGTTGTATTAATTGATTTATTTCAATATTCTACATTTTAAGCTTCATAATAAAACTTTATATTAAAATCGTTACTCCAGCTTAATTTTTTTATGATCTTTAAAATTTATTTAAATATGCTTAGAGTTTCTTTTTTGTTCATTAGATTTTATGATGTCCATTGGACAAATTAGCACAACTCCTTATATATAGTATGCAGTGTATTAAACTGCCTCCTAATACATTTTTCTCCTAATGTATAAGTTCAGTTCAGTTCAGTCACTCAGTCATGTCTGACTCTTTGCGACCCCATGAATCGCAGCACACCAGGCCTTCCTGTCCATCACCAACTCCTGGAGTTCACTCAGACTCACGTCCATCGAATCAGTGATGCCATCCAGCCATCTCATCCTCTGTCATCCCTTTCTCCTCCTGCCCCCAATCCCTCCCAGCATCAGAGTCTTTTCCAATGAGTCAACTCTTTGCATGAGGTGGCCAAAGTACTGGAGTTTCAGCTTTAGCATCATTCCTTCCAAATAAATCCCAGGACTGATCTCCTTCAGAAAGAACTGGTTGGATCTCCTTGCAGTCCAAGGAACTCTTGAGAGTCTTTTCCAACACCACAGTTCAAAAGCATCAATTCTTTGGCACTCAGCCTTCTTCACAGCCCAACTCTCACATCCATACATGACCACAGGAAAAACCATAGCCTTGACTAGATGGACCTTTGTTGGCAAAGTAATGTCTCTGCTTATGAATATGCTATCTAGATTGGACATAACTTTCCTTCCAAGGAGTAAGCATCTTTTTTTTTCATGGCTGCAGTCACCATCTGCAGTGATTTTGGAGCCCCCCAAAATAAAGTCTGACACTGTTTCCACGGTTTCCTCATCTATTTCCCATGAAGTGATAGGACCAGATGCCATGATCTTTGTTTTCTGAATGTTGAGTTTTAAGCCAACTTTTTCACTGTCCTCTTTAACCTTCATCAAGAGGCTTTTTAGTTCCTCTTCACCTTCTGCCATAAGGGTGGTGTCATCTGCATATCTGAGGTTATTGATATTCCTGGTGGATAAAAACTGTGAAGGACTATAACATGTTCATATGATTATCCTTTTGCCTTAGATACTCAAAATCACTCTTGAATTTGATGTGAATCTTGGGATCAGTGAAATTTGCCTCACCATTACTCATATCTGTTAGTCCTCTATTTTCTTTCTAGTGCATTGGCTATCACCCCTGGCTTCAGGTCAGAATATCTTTCAAAAGCCCCCAAAAAACATTTAAAACAATCTCTCTAGAATTGGGCCCAGGTGTGAGGGTTTGGGGGCTTCCCAGGTGGCTCTATCAGTAAAGAACACGCCTGCTAGTGCAGGAGACTTAGAGAAGCAGGTTCAATTCCTGGGTCGGGAAGATGCCCTGGAAGAGGAAATGGCAACCCACTCCAGTAAGCTTGCCTGGAGAAGCCCATGGACAGAGGAGCCTGGCGGGCTACGGTCCATACAATCACAAAGAGTTGGAGACGACTGAAGCAACTTAGCGTGGGAGTTTTTAAAGAGCTCCTCAGATGACTCTAGTCCTTAGCCAGGGTGAGTAAAGGTTGCTGCAGATTCATATAGAACTCCTTCCCTTTCCTCACAACACCACTCTAATATTCTGAAGACATTTTTCATATCTCCTTATCTCTTTCCCGAATGAAACACTGTATTTATAACTCATATCATTATGACTGCTTCTCTAGAATGTGCACCATGCAGTTTGACTTCCTCTGGGGCTCCCATTAACTGATCAGAACCTTCGCTAAATGCGGCATTCTCAGCATGGAGCTTCTGTGAACTTTTGGAGATTATTAGCCTCCCAGCTGAGATTCAGAATTTATGAGATAAAAGCTCTATTTTCATGGAATCAGTTTTTGTTTAGCTTGTTTGCAAGTGATGCTCAGAGTAGCTGCCATTGGCTGCTCTGCCTTATGACTGATTCCAAATTTACTGTTTAATAACCCTTGTTTTATTTATTCCTCTTCTAAAGCAGTAGCAGACTGAAAATATAGAAAAAAGAAAACACAGGCTTTGAAATCTGAAACATCATGAATTGGTTTCTGGTTTTATCAAGTAGTAATGGATGGGTCACTTGGAAAAAGCAGTGTTAGTTGGGAGAGATTTGCTTTCCTCATCTGTAAAAGGGGTCAATGCAGTTGTATTCTCTTGCCGTGATAGTGAAAATAAATAACATTTGTAGAGGATAGAATCTGGCATTTGCAAAGTATCTATTAAACTGTGTTCATTTGTATAACATACATGGATTTAAAGTGCCCATGCCTCTTCTATCCTGATATTCAACAAACTGTGCTATAACCATTTTATACCAATATCTGTATTTTTGTGTGATAAGTATTTATAGTATGCTGTTTTGAAAGGTAGAGGTCTAAAAGGCACACGGACTGCAAGTCTCATCTCTGCAGAACCCATTTAACACTCCCGGCATGGTTCAGGCACAGAAATTTTGGTTATGGACCCACCCATGATGGTGTTGGTAAACCATCAGAGCCTTGGTGCTCAGATTGGGTATTGGACAAGACTGGGTGTACAAACCTACTTGTCAGTATCCTACAAGGTAGATCCCATCTTGTTCCCTACCTGCTGTGCTTTCAATTAGAACCAAAGTTCACATCACATAGCATGGATTAAAGAGTCAGGTAGAATGGAAAATGTATTAAGTCTGAGTCAGTAAGAAAATAAAATAAGGCATACATTCCACACCTCTTGTTATCTGACTTAAGGGCACAGTGGGGGTGAGGGCACCCTTCTCTATCTCAAATTTGGATCTATATTCTAGAAGAAGAATCTATTATTTCCATGAGTTCCATTTTCTTTTCTTTTGGAGAGGTGGGGTAGGAAATAGAGTTAAAAAAAAAAAAATCAACTTTGTCCATGGGGGAATATTCAGATGATTTTGACTCCTAGAAGTCAGAAGCTGGGAGCCAGCTTTTTACAGGTGTTATCTGAGAAATGTACTCAGAGTCCTGGGGGATGCTCTTCAGAGAGAAAACCTCAGTTTCTGCCAGAGTATTTTTCTTGGAGCAGTTCATTCTATTTGGAGAATGGCTGCCTAAATTTCCAGCAATTCAAGCAACCCAGAGTAAGCTACTGGACGCTTATACATCCTCTTCCACTTGGTTTCATCATCTAAAAAATAAGAGTTAATTAAAACCATGTCTTAAACTTGCTGAATGTCTTAAGTTAAAACCTTATTATGTGGCTTGGCATAGAGACTGTCCTGAGTATAATGGTAGCTATTATCGCATTCCAGACACAATCACTCAGGAGTTGAACAGCACTGGGGTATGCATTAAAGCGTATTATAATATAAATAATAGATTTTATCTCTAAGTAACTTCTAGCACACTTACTATTTCACTAAGATCCCAAATTGCTTCCTTTATAGATGGGTCCTTACAAACTGCTAGTTTACTTGGCCCAAGAGTCAAAACCATATTTAAAAGAATGCTTATGCAGAGGAGCTTGACTCCTATCTTGTCCCCATTTTCCAGGAAAGAGAACTCTTTTCTAATAATTCTAGTATGTTATTATGCTTCCAGTGTTTTGAAGGCAAATGCAAACTAATATATCTATATATCCCAGGTGGCTCAGTAGTGAAGAATCTACATGCCAATGCAGGTTTGATCCCTGGGTTGGGAAGATCCTCTGGAGAAAGAAATGGCAATCCACTCCAGTGTTCTTTCCTGGAGAATCTCATGGACAGAAGAGCCTGGTGGGCTACAGTCCATGGGATTGCAAAAGAGTAGGACACGACTTAGAGACTAAACCACAAATGTTCAAGTACACCCTTCTTGTGTAAAAAGTAACATATTGTATACGGTGTCCTGCTAAGATTTTCAATGACTTCTGATAGTGCTCTCACTGGAAGCAGAAGTAAGGAGGGAGGAGAGAGCAAGAGATTTTCTCTTTACCGTTGGCCTGCTCTTGTGTTTAGTTTTCCACCAGTGGCCTTGCTTTCTGTTTCTTATGCTCACCTCATAGCATTCTCCATTACCAACCTCAGTGCAAATGGTGACCACTCTTCCACTCCAGGGCCTAGCACACTGCTGGGCACATAGAAGGAAGTGGTAATAATAACAGTTGTTGAGTGAGAAAATAAATATCTCAAGGCCTGTGACATAGGTTTGTGTGGCACACTATGGTGCTCCTGCCAAAACTTCCCTCCCTGTTGCAAATTAGCATGTCTTAAGAATTTCTATAGCTCTGTGGAGATAGTATTTAGTATGTCAGTGAAGTATGAAAAAATGTATTTTTTCTTGCAATGAGACAGTTTCAGGTGCTCATAATTGTGCTGTGCACTCAGCCCATTTTAAAATATATTTAAAAATGATTCATGATGAGTTAGGCAAAGTACATTATGCAAATTATATACCTAAAGTATAGTTTAACTCCACAGCCTTAGTTCTTCTCATACTTTAAATATTAATCACTTGCTTCAAACTTCTGATTTTTGGTTTAAAAAAAAAAAAAAAGCACCAATTTTCCAGTACTCAGTTGTATCCTCATACATTTCTATCTAGCTGGAATTTTAGATAAGTAATTGAGAAAAGATATTGGGTTATTTTATGGAAGAGGATATAGAGTCTATGATGACAGCTTAATAGAATTTCCATTAAACAGAAACTGAACTGAAATTCAATCACTTGGTTAAAATGATAATTGTCCACTTAGAGTTTGAAATACTGAAGTTAAATGATGGTAGCATGCATTTAGATTTTTATACTCAATTCTGTTGAAAAATAAAGTTTTGGAATTTTGTAACATCCTGAACAGACAAGTAACCCCTCTGCCGTGAAAACAGAATGAGGTTTTACACTGTTTTACCAAATTCTTTCTCAGAAATAGTTCCTACTCATGGGGTCAGAACAGACATAAGCAGATTTTATTTTGCTGTATTCCCATGTCATTAAGAGTTTAAAATCCCATGTTTAAGTTATGGGTATATTTTGATTTGTTGGATTGCTATGAGGCAACTTTAGAAAGTCAAATAGCTTGCAAAACTATGACCATCCCAGCACTTAAATTTATCATGAGTATCATTAATTTAATCCTTAAAAGAAAAAGAATAATCAAATGGCAGCTTTACTGCCATTTTAAAATCAAAGAAAAAAAAGGCAACATTTCTGATGAAGATTGTTTATAGATTCTAATTTTTTAAGATCTCATGGAATAGCCAGCTGAATATCTTATGACACATGCCATTAGTTGGCTCATTTACATTTATGAAACATAAACAAATTAAGAATCTTTTATTTCATGTGACTTATAACTAGCAGACAAATCCTAGAGGTCTAATGCACAATAGTGTAAGTAAGTGTTAGTCGCTCAGTCATGCCTGACTCTTTGCGACCCCATGGACTGCAGCCCATCAGGCTCCTCTGTCCATGAGATTTTCCAGGTAAGGATACTGGAGCGGGTTGCCATTTCCTTCTCCAGGGGATCTTCCCAACCCAGGGACTGAACCTGGGTCTCTGCACTGCAGGCAGATTCTTTACCAACTGAGCTACGAGGGAAGCCCTAAATGCACAATAGAGTGACTACAAACAACAACATTGTTTTTATAATCATCAAACTTGGTAAATTAAGTCTTGGTTATTCCCAAAGCAAATAAGAAATGATAGTTATGTGACAGAGATGCTGACAATAGCTATAATGGCAGTCATGTTACAATATATAGATATATCAAATCAACATATGGAACACTTCAAGTTTATACAAATATCTGTCTAATATATTAAAAATAAAAATGTTGCCAACCATAAAAAAAATTAAGACAAATAAAAATTTTGAAATGTAAAATGATTCACTAAGATTTTCATAAAGAATATCATCGATTCCACATGTTTCTATTTGTAAACAAAACATTTGCCCTGAAAGCAAGAGAAATTCATAAAATTCCTACTGTAGTTGTTGTTGTTATTGTTTAGCCATTCAGTCATGTCTAACTCTTTGGTGACCCCATGGACTGTAGCCCACCAGGCTCCTCTGTCCATGGGGTTTCCCGGGCAAGAATACTGGAGTGAGTTGCTATTTCCTTCTCCAGAGGGATCTTCCTGACTCAGGGATTGAACCCATGTTTCCTGCTCTGGCAGGCAGATGCTTTACCACTGAGCCACCTGGGAAGCCCAGATAAGACACTCTTTATTTTCCAGTTAGCTCAAGTGCTTGTTTGGTTTAACATATATAGAGTATTAAATTGTATCTACAATTCATCATTTTGATCCATTCAAACTGACATTTAAATTAAGATAAATGTAAATACACACTTTAGGTAACAAAGTTAAAAAGTGAAATTCCAGTGACTTGAAAATACAGTGTTGGTGGTGGGTCATTGCTCTGAGAATCAGAATTCCTGACAGAGTGCGGGATCTTAAGCAAACTAATCCCCATTGTTTGCTTGGATTGGGGGAGGTGCTCAGCTTCCCTCTGTAAAAGGTAAGCATAGAACTTTATCATCTCAGACTGATCTTCAAATTTCTACTTGTTTATGATTGTGTGAAAGCATGATCTGACCTCGATTTTTCTGTAATCATTCTGATAAAATTTCTTTCTATTTCCTTAAGTTTTTGAAAGAAAAATTACTTACCGTTTTTATGAGACTATTTTTCGTTCTTTAAAACAGTCGAGACTAGATTTCCTTATAATCAGAAGAAAGCAGTATTGATAAGATTCCCGGTGATTTCAGAGTTGCTAAAATAACTGGGTGTCCAGCAGTCTTTACCTTACCTGATCTCAAGCTTTAAACTGGAAAGGCTCTTTCCTTTCTGAAACTGCTACCTCCTTTGGCTTTTTTATATTAATCTTCCCTGATTTTTCTCTTCCTTTAGTGGATGGTCACAAAAGTGTATTAAATTTAGTAAAATTGGAACTAGATCAACAAATTTGATCATTTTCTTCCATTTTGAATGGTGTTACCACACACCAAATTGTAAACATCAGAAATTTTAAAATTTGGAGGCTGAAAAAAATAAGCCTCTGCTTAGCTTACCAGGCAGTATACCTTGGTGTAGAGTTTCACCTACCGTGAAGAAGGGACAGATTTTTCATCATACAAAGATAAATTTGCTCATCAAATCTGCGTACTACTTGAGCAAACAAAAGGTAGCATTTGCCCTGCACAATAAAAAAAAGAAGTATTTCCCTTCTTCAGCCTATTGTCAACTGTGATAGTATACAGTAGTATTTATCAATTTATTTCCCTCTATTTTTATCCAGATCTAAGCAGTAAATAGATGCAGAGTTAAATTGGGTAATTTGGGATGAAGTTAGAGGACTATTTACAAAAATAAAAGCAGAGTGTAAAAAAGCCTCAGATACAAAAGATAGTAACTATAGTAACTCTAGGGTGTCATCGCTTCCATAGACCAGAATAGCAGAGGAGCAGTGTGGTGAATTCAAGGTAGAGTTTTATGTGGAGAGTGACCCTGAACAGTAGCTAGGGCCTTCAACTAAGAGTTTGATGGAAGGATATAGCCTGCCTACTATTGCCTTCTTTCCTTCTAAGGATGGAAACTGATTAAATACTCCAGTGTATCTTTCATCCCTCTCCTTGACCTTCTACCTCTGCTACGTTTTGGTGCAGTAGAATCAGAAGCCATAGGACAAGTTCAGTTCAGTCACTCAGACGTGTCCAACTCTTTGCAACCCCATGGACTGCATCACACCAGGCTTCTCTGTCCATCACCAACTCTCAAACCTTGCTCAAGCTCATGTCCATTGAGTTGGTGATGCCATCAAGCCATCTCATCCTCTGTCGTCCCCTTTTCCTGCCTTCAAACTTTCCCAGCATCAGGGTCATTTCCAATGAGTCAGTTCTTCACATCAGGTGGCCAAAGTATTGGAGTTTCAGCTTCAGCATCAGACCTTCTAATGAATATTCAGGACTGATTTCCTTCAGGATTGACTGGTTTGATCTCCTTGCAATCCAAGGGACTCTCAAGAGTCTTTTCAAAGGAGCTTATCAATACAGGTCATACAAGTCAACTTCGATGGGAAGAGCCGAGAGTAAAAAGATACAAAGTGGTTCAGGGGACAAATTGAGGTTATCTAGGACACTCACCAAACTAATTATTCACTTACCATGTCATTGTCTCAGATTTCTTTAAAGTATAAATGCAAATATCTTTCATCACATGCAAAATGCAAATGCACATTACATCCAAGGCTTCTGATCCGTATTTAGTGGTGTAAATCCTCCTTCCTACTGCTACTTCATGTCTTGAGTATAGCATTCTACTTGCAGTTGCTTTTTCCCATGCCATATAATATGTCTCCATGCTTTAAAGTGAAGAGAATTGCAAATTAAACTTACATATAGCCATTATACGGGCTTCCCTGGTGGCACTAGTGGTAAAGAACCTGCCTGCCAATGCAGGAAATGTTAAGAGATGCCAATTCAATCCTTGGGTTGGGAAGATCCCCTGAAGAAGGGCATGGCAACCCACTCCTGTATTCATGCCTGGAGAAACCCCATGGACAGCGAAGACTGGCAGGCTACAGTTCATGGAGTCACAGAGTTGGACATGACTGAAGCAACTTAGCAGGCACGCACATAGCCATTATATATTAAAATTAAATTGTTAACATTGTCTCATCTGCTAATTTTGCTGAAGAATTTTAATTAAAAATACTGATATGCTGGTATTAAACCCATAAGCTTATCATGTACATCTATAAAGTATGACACCATCCTTTCCTTAGTTAAATTGCTGCTGCTGTTGCCGCTAAGTCGCTTCAGTCGTGTCCGACTCTGTGCGACCCCATAGACGGCAGCACACCAGGCTCCCCCGTCCCTGGGATTCTCCAGGCAAGAACACTGGAGTGGGTTGCCATTTCCTTCTCCAATTAGTTAAATTAATCCATCTTTAATATAATTTATCCTCAATCTATATCAAAATTTCCTAGTAGTCGCCAAAATCTCATTTTATAGATGATTATTTTAGGGTTAGTATCCCTACAAGTTTCATTCCTTGCATTTGGTTGTTAATTCACTTAGATTTCTTTTATCTATAAATATCCAAATGCAACCGTTTTTCTTGAATAATCATTTTCCAGTGTTGGAAGCTTTTGTTTAATTTCCAAAGTTCACAAAATATGATTTTGATAATTCTTCTCATTGCTTTTAAGAAGGAGAGAATTTTTAGAGATGATTACTCATCATTTATGCTGACCTCATTTTCCCCTAATGTATTTGCTTTCTTATTTTCCAAAGTGACTCTTTCAAACTTTCTCAAACAAAACAAAACACATTCTTTTCCCCATTGCTGCTAGCTGATGATACTTCAGTAATAAAATAGATGGAATCTGGATATAGAAACTTACCTATGTAGTTACATTATCACTCACCCTTCCTTTCCAATGGAAAACATGGTCCCTCTCCTATTGATTCCAATCCATTCACTCCTGCTGTAAATCACATCTCCTCTTTCATATTTGAGAGCTTTATTCTTCCAAATTTCTCTTATCTTTTGAAACACCATATTTTCTTTCTTTACTATATCAGGACCAGAAAGATACAAATACTTTATCATAATCTATTGTCTCATGAAAAATTTCTTCTGTTGGTCACTTGTTTCTTTACTATTAACTATTTCCCTACTATTAATTGAACAATTCTCTGCTGACTTTTCTGCCCAAGGTTCACAAGTATGTGACCCTTAATTCTCCCCATTTTCTTAACACTAGTGTCTAAGAAAGGACCATTTTATAGTTGAACAGTGAGCTGTGCTAACCTCAGGGGGGCACATACTGGATCTGAAAAGGTCTTGGGGGAAGAAGTAAAAGCTGAATTATTATTTAATACAGGGACACCTGGGGTCGATTCATAATTGGAAGGTCCAAAGGAGATAATAATTTATTTAACATATCAATTATCCTTGCCGCACATAATCCCTTAATTATATAAAATAAAAGGAAGTGATCCCTCAGTTCAGTTCAGTCGCCCAGTCATGTCTGACTCTGCAACCCCATTGACTGCAGCATGCCAGGCTTCCCTGTCTACCACCAACTCTTGAAGCTTGCTCAAACTCATGTTCATTGAGTTAGTGATGCCATCCAACCATCTCATGCTCTGTCATCCCCTTCTCCTCCCACCTTCCATCTTTCCCAGCATTGGGGTCTTTTCCAGTGAGTCAGTTCTTTGCATCAGGAGGCCAAATGTTGGAGTTTCAGCTTCAGCATCAGTCCTTCCAATGAATATTCAAGACTGATGTCCTTTAGGATTGACTAGTTGGATCTCTTCGCAGTCCAAGGGACTTTCAAGAGTCTTCTCCAACACCACAGTTCAAAAGCATCAATTCTTCGGTGCTCAGCTTTATTTATAGTCCAACTCTCACATCCATACATGACTATTGGAAAAACCATAGCTTTGACTAGATGGACCTTTTTTGGCAAAGTAGTGTCTCTGCTTTTTAATATGCTGTCTAGGTTGACATAGCTTTTCTTTGAAAGAGTAAGTGTCTTTTAATTTCATGGCTGCAGTCACCATCTGCAGTGATTTTGGAGCTTAAGAAACTAAAGTCTGTCACTGTTTTCACTGTTTCCCCATTTATTTGCCATGAAGTGATGGAACTGGATGCCATGATCTTGGTTTTTTGAATGTTGAGTTTTAAGCCAGATTTTCACTCTCCTCTTTCAGTTTCATCAAGAGGCTCTTTAGTTCTTCTTTCCTTTCTGCCATAAGGGTGGTATCATCTGCATATCTGAGGTTATTGATATTTTTGCTGGGCAATCTTGATTCCAGCTTGTGCTTCATCCAGCCTGGCATTTTGCTTGATGTACTCTGCATATAAGTTAAATATGTAACCTTTATGTACTCCTTTCCTGATTTGGAACCAATCTGTTGTTCCACGTCCAGTTCTGTTGTTTCTTGACCTACATACAGATTTCTTAGGAGGCAGGTCAGGTGGTCTGGTATTCCCATCTCTTTCAGAATTTTCCACAGTCTGTTGTGATCCAAACAGTCAAAGGCTTTGGTATAGTCAACGAAGCAAAAATAGATGTTTTTTTGGAACTCTCTTGCTTCTTCAGTGATCCAATGGATGTTGAAAATTTGCTGGCAAAGTGATGCCTAAAATATCTGAATATTGCAGTACTCTGTCCTGATACCATCCTGACTCGATGCTCAAATACTTTTTAAGTGGAATAATCCCTGAGCAGACCAAACAGTAGTGACTGACAACTGCAGCTAGAAATCTTAGGTTTGAATTATCTAGAATTGTACCCCTGTGCTCAAACTTGTAAACGAAAATGCTATCTCAGGTCAATTCAGCTATTGATAATATTTTTCACCTTACCTGGGAGACTTAAGAAAGAACTTATGTTCTCTAAGGAAAATATATAATATTGTTATCCAATCAGCACTATTCCTGTGTATACCATATATAGTATATACTGAAAGAATACAAATTATACAGAGAAACAAGAATCTAGAATCTATGTTTTAGCAAAATTTATTCAACAGAACCAACTCAGAGATAACCTGGATATTAGATATAGAAAACAACTTTACAATAATTATTATTAATATGTTCAAATTATTACAGGAAAATATGTCAAAATGAGTTAACAAATATGGACATGTAAACCATAAAACAGAAACCATAGACATTTTAGATCTGAAAAATATAGAATAACCAAAATCTAAAACTTTGGAAGATTTGGCGGGATAATGACTACTGCTGAAGAAATAATTAGTGTGAAGACAGGCCAAACTAATGCACAAAAATGAGGCATAGGGCAGGCACTCTCGGTTCCCCTTCTGATGTCTACATCAGAAGCTTTCTCTTTCGCTTTTATACTTAATAAAACTCTGCTACACAAAAGCTCTTGTTTGATCAAGCCTGGTCCCAGATCCCAAAACTAAATCTTCTTCTCCAGAGATCATGAATCTGACATTGTTCACTGTAAGCTATCTTCTTGGGGGCTCGTCTGGGATCTTTAGGACAAGGTAAGAACACTCAGAGCTCTAGCCTCTCTGCTTTCTCAGAATACATGTTGTCTGCTGTACTTGACTAACTCTACAGTGTGCTTGTGTGTGTGATTGATTAAAAGAGATACCTGAGCAAACCAAGTGCTGTGTCCTAATCTGCGGTTCTGAGGTGACCTCATAAGGCTTATGGCAGAAACCCGGTAGGGGGATTATACCAACCTGCCAATGCCAAGAGATACCCAATGTCCCTGCAAGGGGAACACCCAGAGATGGGCAAAGCATATGTACCTAACTTTCCTTTCTCGTCACCTTTTCTGGTCTCTTTGACCATTTTGTAATTGCATGGGGAATTAGGTTAGATTGATGGTTTTGAACTGTGGTGTTGGAGAAGACTCTTGAGAGTCCCATGGACTGCAAGGAGATCCAACCAGTCCATTCTAAAGGAGATCAGTCCTGGGTGTTCTTTGGAAGGATGCTAAAGCTGAAACTTCAGTACTTTGGCCACCTCATGCAAAGAGTTGACTCATTGGAAAAGACTCTAATGCTGGGAGGGATTGGGGGCAGGAGGAGAAGGGGACGACAGAGGAAGAGATGGCTGGATGGCATCACTGACTCGATGGACGTGGGTTTGGGTGAACTCCGGGAGTTGGTGATGGACAGGGAGGCCTGGCATGCTGCAATTCATGGGGTCGCAAAGAGTCAGACTCTACTGAGCGGCTGAACTGAACTGAACTGAACTAGGTTAGATTACTAACCTAATCTGTTGGATCACAGACTCTCAAGGATTATGATCCATGCTGTTACTGTGTACTTTTACTTAGACCCCATGTATGGAAGCGCTTAGCCTTGCTAGACTAGCCAGCCTTGCTGGAAATTTACTAGGAACAGTATGGAGCGAGGTGGAACTCTAGCTCCCGGAATGTCTCTCAGACTAGTGGTTTGGCTGCCTGCCTCAGGGGCCAGCAACCTGAAAGTGAGTCTTTGTCATGGCTATGTCTCTTATCTATATGGATGGAAACACTGCTGGTGACTATGAGGTTTTTGAGGACACATATTGGGAATTTCAAGACGTGGTCAGATTGGAAGTGATATGGGCTTCTTTTGGTAGCACTGCTGCTGCTGCTGCTAAGTCGCTTCAGTCGTGTTTGACTCTGTGTGACCCCATAGACGGCAGCCCACCAGCCTACCCCCATCCCTGGGATTCTCCAGGCAAGAACTCTGGACTGGGTTGCCATTGCCTTCTCCAGTGCAAGAAAGTGAAAAGTGAAAGTGAAGTCACTCAGTCATGTCCGACTCTTCACGACCCCATGGACTGAAGCCTACCAGGCTCCTCTGCCCATGAGATTTTCCAGACAAGGGTACTGGAGTGGGGTGCCATTGCCTTCTCCTTGGTAGTACTAGCTCTTAGCAGACCAGAGGAGGCTCTCTGATGGCTTTTGTCTCAACTCCTTAGATATTTCTTTCTGTGGAATCTGTAGAAATGAACTGGAAGGATTGGTCCTAGTAGCTTGAGGACAGACATCACTTTTTCCTAACTGGCCAGCCCTCCACAACTTCCTTTGCTATCACATATACTGACATGGTGACACTCAGTAGGGACATCTTAGTTGTTGTTCATCCCTTTATGACTCACCATTTCTACTGTGGTCAGGACTGTACTCAGGCATATGTGTGCATGGGCCCATGTAAGACAGATGCTTTCCCTAATAGTCCTAGTTTGGGAAACGTTCCATAAAGTTACTTTGCTCCACCCCAGGTAGCATCAGGAAAAAGGGCAAATCAAACAAAGGTCTTAGTGGTATGGAACTAAATCAATCTGGGATGCCACCAAGTCTATTCCTGGAGCATCTCCACCTCATCTCAGTGGTAGAATCAGGAGGGATGAGTAAGAGGCTTGCGTCGGTAAGGGGCAGACTAAGTCCAACCAAGGAAGGAAAGCTTCAGTGGAAGGTCTGTCTGCACCCCCATCTAGAGCAGGGAGGGATGCCTCTGGTGGAAAGAAGCCATGGCTGTGGATGCTTCTTTTTTCTCTCTTACAGATGGGAGCTAGAAGTTCCAGAATCACTCCTTTAAAATGTATTTTAACAAACAAGCTGGGACAAGACTGGTCCCCAGAATTTAAGAAGACATGCCTGATCTTCTGTGATACTGAATGGCCATGGTGTCCTTTGGAAGACAGGGAACACTGGCCTGTTAAAGGGTCTCGCAATAACAATACTATTTTTTTTTAAGTTGGAGGCTAATTACTTTACAATATTGTCGTGGTTTTTGCCATACATTGACATGTATCAGCCATGGGTGTACATGTGTTCCCCATCCTGAACACCCCTCCCACTTCCCTTCCCATCCCATCCCTCGGGGTCATCCCAGTGCATGAGGCTGAGCACCCTATTTCATTCATCGAACCTGGGCTGGTGATCTATTTCACATATGGTAATATACACATTTCAATGCTATTCTCTCGAATCATCCCACCCTTGCCTTCTCTCTCAGAGTCCAAAAGTCTGTTCACTTCTTTGTCTCTTTTGCTGTCTCGCATATAGGATCATCATTACCATCTTTCTAAATTACATATATATGCATTTATACACTGCATTGGTATTTTTCTTTCTGACTTACTTCACTCTGTATAATAGGCTCAAGTTTCATCTACATCATTAAAGCTGATTCAAATGCATTCTTGTTAATAGCTGAGTAATACTCCATTGTGTATATGTACCACGGCTTTCTTATCCATTCCTCTGCCAATGGATATCTAGGTTGCTTCCATGTCCTAGCTATTGTAAACAGTGCTGTGATGAATATTGGAGTACACGTGTCTCTTTCAATTCTGATTTCCTCAGTGTGTATGCCCAGAAGTGGGATTGCTGGGTCATATGGCAGTTCTATTTCCAGTTTTTTAAGGAATCTCCACACTGTTCTCCATAGTGGCTGTATTAGTTTGCATTTCCACCAAAAGTGTAAGACAGTTCCCTTTTCTCCACACCCTCTCCAGTGCTTATTATTTGTAGACTTTTTTTTAAGAGCAACCATTCTGACTGGTGTGAGATGATAACTCATTTTGGTTTTGATTTGCATTTCTCTGATAATGAGTGATGTTGAGCATTTTTTCATGTGCTTGTTAGGAGAAGGCAATGGCACCCCACTCCAGTACTCTTGCCTGGCAAATCCCATGGACAGAGGAGTCTGGTAGGCTGCAGTCCATGGGGTCGCTAAGAGTCAGACATGACTGAGCGACTTCACTGTCACTTTTCACTTTCATGCATTGGAGAAGGAAATGGCAACCCACTCCAGTGTTCTTTCCTGGAGAATCCCAGGGACGGCGGAGCCTGGTTGGCTGCCGTCTCTGGGGTCACATAGAGTCGGACACAGCTGAAGCGACTTAGCAGCAGCAGCAGCAGCAACCATCTGTATGTTTTTTTTGGAGAAATGTCTGTTTAGTTCTCTGGCCCATTTTTTGATTGGGTCATTTATTTCTTTGGAATTGAGCTGCATGAGCTGCTTATATATTTTTGAGATTAATTCTTTGTCAGTTGCTTCATTTGCTATTATTTTCTCCCATTCTGAAGGCTGTCTTTTCACCTTGCTTATAATTTCCTTCATTGTGCAAAAGCTTCTAAGTTTAGTTAGGTCCCATTTGTTCATTTTTGCTTTATTTCCATTACTCTGGGAGGTGGGTCATAGAGGGTCCTGCTGTGATTTATTTCAGAGAGTGTTTTGCCTATGTTTTCCCCTAGGAGTTTTATAGTTTCTGGTCTTACATTTAGATCTTTAATCCACTTTGAGTTTATTTTTGTGTATGGTGTTAGAAAATATTCTAGTTTCATACTTTCACAAGTAGTTGACCAGTTTTCCCAGCACCACTTATTAAAGAGATTGTCTTTTCTCCATTGTATATTCTTGCCTCCTTTGTCAAAAATAAGGTGTCCATAGGTGCGTGCATTTATCTCTGGGCTTTCTATTTTGTTTCATTGATCTATATTTCTGTCTTTGTGCCAGTACCATACTGTCTTGATTACTGTGGCTTTGTAGTAGAGCCTGAAGTCAGGCAGGTTGATTCCTCCAGTTCCATTCTTCTTTCTCAAGATTGCTTTGGCTATTTGAGGTTTTTTGTATTTCCATACAAATTGTGAAATTATGTGTTCTAGTTCTCTCAACAATACAGTTGGTAGCTTAATAGGAATTGCATTGAATCTGTAGATTGCTTTGGGTAGTATACTCATTTTCACTATACTGATTCTTTCAATCCATGAACATGGTATATTTCTACATCTATTTGTGTCCTCTTTGATTTCTTTCATCAGTGTTTTATAGTTTTCTATATATAGGTTTTTGATTCTTTAGGTAGATTTATTCCTAACTATTTTATTCTTTTCATTGCAATGGTGAATGGAATTGTTTCCTTAATTTCTCTTTCTGTTTTCTCATTTTCAGTGTACAGGAATACAAGGGATTACTGTGTGTTAATTTTATATCTTGCAACTTTACTATATTCATTGATTAGTTCTAGTAATTTTCTGGTGGAGTCTTTAGGGTTTTCTATGTGGAGGATCATGTCATCTGCAAACAGTGAGTGTTTTACTTCTTCTTTTCCAATTTGGATTCCTTTTATTTCTTTTTCTTCTCTGATTGCTGTGGCTGAAACTTCCAAGACTATGTTGAATAGTAGTGGTGAGAGTGGGCACCCTTGTCTTGTTCCTGAGTTTAGGGGAAATGCTTTCAGTTTTTCACCATTGAGGAAAAGGTTTGCTGTGGGTTTATCATACATGGCTTTTATTTTGTTGAGGTATGTTCCTTCTATGCCTGCTTTCTGGAGGTGTTCTTTTTTTTATCATAAATGGATGTTGAATTTCGTCAAAGGCTTTCTTTGCATCTATTGAGACAATCGTATGTTTTTTATCTTTCAATTTGTTAATGTGGTATATCATATTGATTGATTTGCAAATATTGATGAATCCTTGCATCCCTGGGATAAAGCCCTCTTGGTCATGATGTATGATCATTTTAATATGTTGTTGGATTCTGATTGCTAGAATTTTGTTAAGGATTTTTGCATCTATGTTCATCAGCGATATTGGCCTGTAATTTTCTTTTTTTTTTTTTGTAGCATCTTTGTCTGATTTTGGTATTGGGGTGATGGTGGCCTCATAGAATGAGTTTGGCAGTTTACCTTCCTCTGAAATTTTCTGGGAGAGTTTGAGTAGGATAGGTATTAGCTCTTGTCTAAATTTTTGGTAGCATTCACCTGTGAAGCCATCTGATCCTGGGCTTTTGTTTGTTGGAATATGTTTGATTACAGTTTCAATTTCCATGTTTGTGATGGGTTGGTTAAGATTTTCTATTTCTTCCTGGTTCAGTTTTGGAAGGTTATACTTTTCTAAGAATTTGTCCATTTCTTGCAAGTTGTCCATTTTATTGGAATATAGTTGCTGGTAGTAGTCTTTTATGATCCTTTGTATTTCTGTGTTGTAAATGCAATACTGTTTTATAACTAGACTTGTTTTCTGTAGAAAATAAGAGAAATGAGTAGAAGTGCCATATGTGTTGTTCTTTATCTCTCTGAAAGGTCAATAATTACTTCAAATGTAAGTGGATTAAATGTTCCAACCAAAAGACACAGACTGGCTGAATGGATACACAAACAAGACCCATATATATGCTGTCTACAAGAAACCCACTTTAGACCTCAAGACACATACAGACTGAAAGTGAGAGGACAAAAGTACCTAAAGAAAATCCTGAATTGAACCAGTGATCCTAGGGCAATATCAAGCGTTCTAATAGATGTAGAGTTTGAATCTCAGAGAAGACAGAATAGGGCAAAAAATACATTAGAAGAAATATTGGACAAACCTACTCAATTTGATAAAAACTTTAATCTACAGATCTGAGGACCACAAATCACAAACAGAATAAATGTTCAGAAATTCACATCTAGGCATATCACTGCCAAACTACAGTATACTAAAAACAAAAGAGTAGATTCTAACACTATCCCAGGTTAGAAGTTATGTATTTAATACAAGGAAAAACAATTGAATTTTTATCAAGCAGTGCAAGCTAGAAAACAATAAAGTGATATCTGTTATGAGACAGCTGGCTTTGTCTTTGAGGAATAAGTTAAGCCAAGGTAAAGGAAACCTTTCAAATTCTGCTTAAGGATTATAGGCGAGGTTGTGGATGCTATTGCAGGAGGTATATAAAACACAGAAACTAGTGACAGGTTGAGTCATAAACAAAGATGTACAGAAATCATAGCAAGACTAAAGATTGATGAACAAAGAATGAAGTGAAGGTACCCAGGATATAGACTTACACATATATTGGGATGGCCAAAGAGTTCATTTGAGTTTTTCCATACACTGCTGTTTAGAAACCTGAAAAACCTTTTTGGTCAACCCACTAAAAATAATTTTTAACAAAGGCATCAGTATAATTCAATGGGGACAAGAAAGCTTTTAAACAACTGATATTAGACCAGTTGAATATCTGTATGGGATGAATTGAATTATGATTTATACCTCACATTATACACACAATTTCAGTACAAAAAATAATTCAAAGTAGATTAAAGATTTGATGTAAAAGCTAAATTTAAAAGTTCATGGAAGAAAGCAATTGCAACATGAAAGAGGTTTCAGATTTCTCAGAGAGAATACATAAAGCCTTAACTGCACTTCAGCAAAGTTAAAAACTTTTACTCATCAAAATACACAGCAAGTGACAAGCAAACCACAGACTGGGTAATCAGATTCTTGGTACATATATTTACTGAAGGAATAATACATTATGTAAGGAGCTCTTATAAATCAATAACAAAAAGGACAACAACTCAGTAAAAAGTAGGCAAATAGTTTCTCAGGTACTTCCTAAAAGGGAATGTACAAATATGTAAAATAAACACATGGAAAGCATCTCAGCATTATCTCTCATCAGGGACATGCACATTAAATCAAAATAAGATGCCACCACTCACTAAAGTGGTTAATATTTTAAAAAGACTAACCAGTCAAATGTTGGGGAGGAAGAGGAAAAAACTGTATCTCATGTATTGCTGGGAGGAATGTATAAAAGAACACCCTCTGTGGGAAAATGTTTGTAGTCTCTTACAGAATTAAACACACACCTTTATCTTATCTACCATTTCCATTTCTGGTATTTACTTAAAAGATATGATGCATAAATCACATGTACAAAATATAGGTCATATTCTATCAATTATGGCAAAAACCTGGGAAATTTCCTATGTCTATTAGCTAAAGAATGAGTCAAAGACTGTGATATAATCATAAAATGTCATTATATTCAGCAATTGATAGGAACAAATAAAAAGGAATCTATACATGAAACAGCATGAATGACTTGCAAAATAATACAGAACAGAACAAAACAAAACAAAAAAACCTGCTTCAACCTCCTCCTTGATTGGATTTCCATCTTTCATGAAGTGAAAGAATTAGATAAGTAGATGAGCTTGTATTTTATTGCAAACTTTCCTCATATTCTATCAGATAGATTTGTTACTGTGTAGTTTTTTCCCATGTTGAATTGTAAATGTAGGACATGCCTGCTTGTTATGACAAAAAAAAAAAAAAAGAATTTGTTTTTTAACCATACTGTTTAGTGATCAGGAAGTGATGTGTTAATCATTTTACCTCTTAATGAAAAATTATCGGCAGTTTATCTGGTTATATTTTAGGAAATTAGATGGAGATTTGAAGCAGTAATACAATGTAGTATAATTTTTTCCTTTAATATAATGGAAATGACCTTGCTTGGTGGCCTAGACAGTAAAGAATCCACCTGCAATGCTGGACACCTGGGTTTAATTCCTGGGTTGGGAAGATCCCCTGGAAGAGGGCATGGTGACCCACTCCAGTAGTCTTGTCTGGAGCATCCCCATGGACAGAGGAGTCTGATGGGCTACAGTCCAAAGGGTCGCAAAGAGTCGGACATGACTGAACAACACAGCACAGCAAGCTCCAAGTTTGTGTTTTTTGGAAGAATGTTTGATTGTTATGAGCAGTTTACTGATATTAAGCAAAAGATGCCTTTGTTTGATTTGACCTTGATTTGTCCCTACTCGATCCCAATAAGTGTCCATATGACATCTCTGTGGGAAGGACATGAACAGGAGATAATGCTGCAGAAATCCAAGTAACAATTAAAAATGTTATAGATAGAATTGAGATGTGTGTGTGCTTTGCAACCCCATGGACAGACAGTAGCCCACCAGGCTCTTCTGTCCATGGGATTTTACAGTTGAAAGTACTGGAATGGGTTGCCATTTTCTCCTTCAGGGGATCTTCCAACCCATGGAACAAACCCTCCTCTCCTGTGTTTTCTGCAGGCAGATTCTTTACCACTGAGCCCACTGGGGAAGCCATAGTTGATATAGATATAGATACAGATGATATAGATATATGCCTGTTTTTTTTCCTCAAATACCAATGCAGATGTTTCTTCTGAACTGGAGTATGTAAACATACAGTGTTTCCCTTCCACCTTTCTTAGCTAATTAGCATCATGGTTGTGCTATACTGTGGTCTGCACTATGGGCCTTGAGGAAAGAGGTGTCAAGAAAGCTGACCTGGCTTCCTCTATAATTGAAAGTTGGCTTGAGACTATTGTTCTAGCAGCCAAAAGAAAAAACCCAGAAAGAAAGGACTGCTTTTCTTTATTTGATTCTCCACCTCCAACTATACACAGCTACCTTGACCAAGATAGTTCATAAAGACAGATTGTACAGTGAATGATGTAGGATACTACAATACATAATGGGATATTGATTGTTTATATGAAACAAATCCAGTTTTACAGAAGGGAAGTTAAACCCATTTCCACAGGGAAGCTCAACAAGCAAACAAACAAAACTTTTCATTTTAAATATATTTTAAAGTTCTACAAAATGCAATAAATATGTCAAATGAGTTTTAAAATATCCTCTCCTCAATTTTGGTGCTTCCCTGGTGGTGCTAGTGGTAAAGAACCCACCTGACAATACAGGAGACATGAGGTGCAGGCTCCATCCCTGGGTTGGGAACATCCCCTGGAGGAGGGCATGGGGACTCACTCCAGTATTCTTGCATGGAGAATCCCATGGACAGAGGAGCCTGGCAGCTACAGTCCATAGGGTTGCAAAGAGTTGGACACAACTCAAGCTACTTAGCACACATTCATGTACTCCTTAATTTCAAGGAGTATTTTTTAAACATTTCCTCAAGAGAATGCGCCTGCAATGTGGGATACCTGGGTTCAATCTCTGGGTTGGGAAGATCCCCTAGAGAAGGGAAAGGCTACCCACTCCAGTATTCTGGCCTGGAGAATTCCATGAACTACACAGTCCAGGGGGTTGCAAAGAGTCGGACATGACTGAGTGACTTTCACTTTTCAAGTTGTTTGGTCTGCTAAGTTTTATGTATTGACTGATTTTTTTTATGATCTGAAAAGCCTTAAGCTGACACGTGAACTATATTCTTAAATTCATCAGCACATTCACTCAGGAAGCTTGCCAATTGTGTTTTGTGCCTGGATTCAGTGTCACAGGTTATTGTGGTTATCTTTTGTTAAATGGAGGAATGCACCTCTTGCAAAATGTCTGTAAGTTGTAGACAAAAGTAAAATAACATATTTTATAAATGTTCAAGTTTCTCATATTTCCTCCAAAATTGTTTAAAATCATTTTGCTTATTGATTTAATTTGCTTCTAAAGTACAAATGCCATCATTACCTTTACAGGTATTATAATTTTCATTTAATGATGACAGCATAACCAAATTTTTAAATTATCATTTACAATCTGCACCCTTGCTCATTTCTGCAAAAGTAGGAGTAATGCTATTTTTCTGAAATGTTTGTGAAAGACATAAATATAAAAAATATTTCCAGGAGGCTAATTTTATAAAGGAGAAAAAAAATCATAACCCTGATAATAACTCTGATGAAGCATAGTGAAAATTGGAGTCAGAGCATTCTTTCACTGTGCGTGTATGTATGTGTGTGTGTCTGGAAGTAAACAGATGTTACAAACCCTGTGATTATCTCTTGGTCTACCTGTTTCTTAAAAATAGAATATTTGCAATATTCTTGTTCTTAAGTCCGATCTTTTCAGGGAAAAAATCAAATAGAACAGAAAGAAATCATCTTGAAATGTTTATCTGATCCTGATCCATTTAATCTTGAGCTCAGCTTCCCAGCAGCACTTTTCCCTTAAATCTGATTATCAGTAGGAAAACACTTCTTGTCAAACTACAAAGAAAATCTTTCTAAATCCAGGCTCCTGTGAGGTCCACTTGTTTTTAGTAAATCAGAGAACTGGTAGTATATATTTGTTTGATGTAGGGTAGAGTTGTGATTTTTGTTGCTCTATTTGTTCATGTTGTGTTTATTCTCTGGAAAACAGAAGTTCTTAAATCAGTCTGTGAAACTAATAATGGTTTTAGATAAGCTCCATGGAGGCTTTTACTTCAAAGAGCTTCCCATTGGGTAAATAGAAATACTATTTCTTCATATGTTCTTCATACAGAGTCATTTCAAGATGGTTTTCTAGCAACAGTGAAAAGTTTGTGAGGATCCATGTATCTTTGGGCCACTATCTTTCTTACAAACCACACTTATTTGCAGAACAGCTGGGATTTCAAACTATATCAACTACCTTGGAATAGTCTGGAGCACCAGAAGACGGCTCTTGCCTTTTAGGACAGCCTGTGAGGGGAGCCTCACATATGAATATTTCAGGACAAAAGCAAATCTTATGACTAGACTGGGGACTAAGCCCATAGCCAGTTTTCAACCTTTGTTAAATGATCCACATTGAAAAATAGTTTATTGAAGTACTAAAAGAAACCCCCAAGAGCTTTAGTTTAGATAACACTGGTATCCTCTCTGTTTATGACATGGGTCATTGCATCTAGACTCTTGGACTTTCATTTGTTGTTTGCAAGAAGAAGGGGTGCTTTTAAATTCTGCTCCTGAAATTCCTAGCATTCCTCCCCATGTGATTATGAGCATTCATATTTCTTTTTCCCAGCCAAGTTATCAAAGTGTTTCAATGAAAAATACCGGTGCCATGTTACGTCTATGTGATCTTCACAATAGCTCAAGATGAATAGAGCCTTTTTCACTTTATCAAAGGGAGAACTGTGTTTTTTAAGTACCTGATTTTTAAGCAGTGTACTTGATTGATGTTTTTGAATGGATACTTTCAGTATCTTGCTAAAAACAGGGTTGCATTACATCTGAGAGGAGCTCATCTAACAGCTAGTCTAACAGCTCTACAAATGTGAAGCTTTCCATTTTTAGGTAGAAAATGTCTGTGCTGGACCTGTGTTTTTTCCATCCCCACTGCGGGTCATGTGCACCATTCCTGGAACTATCATCTCACTCAGCAGCTTTTCGTTAAACAAGGGAGTGAATTTGTCAGTGTTCTCATTGAAGGCTATATTTATATTTATCAAGGGTAGCTTTTACATATTACAGACTCCCTGCTGTACGGGGAAAGCCAGGGTGAGCTGTCAGTCATCTATGCATCTCTTTGCCTATTGAATTCAAACAGCTCAGACATGGCATTGGCCCAACATAGAAACCAAGCGTCACAAAGCAGTTCATCTTCTTTGTAAGGGTCAAGCCCATGCTGATAATTTTCTAGGGTTTGTGTTTTATTACTAGCTGAAAACCAATAGGGTATAGAAAGAGAAAATGCATCTATTGTCATTATTAGATGAATTTTCATGTAAAGATCATTGTCACTGTATTTTCACATTTAAACTCTATGCATTTACTTGTCTGGTACAAATCCATTACTTACTAAGGAGAAGAGATTTTATTATGCCAAGATTTAATCTGTGTTTGCTAGTCTTGCTGATGATTCCTGCTATACCATTTGTTACACATTCTGCTCATCATACATGAGAAATTTGCGATCAAGTTCAAGTTATCTTAAATATTTGAGACAATCATAGAATTCTATGTTGTTTTCTCTCATGATATCAAAAGTTTTTGATACAATTTGCTCCTATAAAATTTCCACAAATACACTAAGCAAAGGCTATGAGTTCTTTGCTGTTGTTTAGTCACTAAGTTGTGTCCGACTCTTTTGCGACCCCATGGACTGTAGCCCGCTAGGCTCCTCTGTCCCTGGGATTTCCCAGGCAAGAATAGTGGGGTGAGTTACCGTTTTCTTCTCCAGGGGATCTTTCTGACCCAGGGATCAAACCCACATCTCCTGCACTGCAGGTGGAGTCTTTGCTGCTGAACCACCAGGGAAGCTCTGTGTGTTCCATATGCCTTATAAAATCAAATA
Source organism: Bos indicus (assembly GCF_029378745.1). NCBI lineage: Eukaryota > Metazoa > Chordata > Mammalia > Artiodactyla > Bovidae > Bos > Bos indicus. The sequence continues at coordinate 12,291,280 of NC_091767.1, forward strand.
AAGCCCTTTAAAGTATATTAAAATGATATGTTCTTCACCATCAAGAAGTAGATTCCTTGTAAACTCAGCTCTTCTTTCCTATTTATTGGTTCACTATTGGTGTCATTCAGCAGGAGTGTGCTAAGTGACATAGATAAGACATATTCATTGCCCTTTAGGAGTTTATTATACTATGGAATATAAAATTTTCATGGGTTTATTCTCAGTCTCCATAAATGTATTGAATTAACTGTTGCATCAAGGGAGAAGATACTGGGAAATATATAGATTGATGTTTCATAAAGAAGACATAAACTTATAGGAAAGGTAATGGTATTGAAATCAAGACAGGATTTCTTTCCAATCAAAACTGCAATGAGGTATCACTTCACACTGATCAGAATGGCCATGATTAAAGTTAAAGCTGGAGAGGGTGTGGAGAAAAGGGCACCTTTCTACACCCCTGGCGGGATAGCCACTATGGAGAACAGTGTAGAGGTTCCTTAGAAAACTACAAATAGACTTGCCATATTATCCAGCAACCCCACTCCTGGGCATATGTACTGGAAAAGATTAAAACTCTAATTTGAACAGACACATGTACTCCAAAGTTCATAGCAGCACTATTTACAGTAGCCAAGACCTGGAAGCAACCTAAGTGTTCATCGTCAGATGAATGGTTAGAGAAGATGTGGTACATAGATGCAGGAGAATACTACTCGCCATTAAAAAAATGATATAATGCCATTTGCAGTCACATGAATGGACCTAGAGATTTTCATATTAAGTGAAATGAGAAAGACAAATATCATGTGATATCACTTATACATAGGATCTAAAATATGAAACAAATGAAGTTACTTACAAAACAGAAACAGACTCACAGGTATAGAAAACAAACTTATGGTTAGCAAAGAGGGAAGAGAGTATGAGGAGGGATAAATTAGGAGTCTGGGATTAGCAGATACAAACTACTATATGTAAAATAGATATACAACAAGGTCCTGTGTATAGCACAGGGAATAATATTCAATTCCCATGATAAACTATAATGGAAAAGAATATGTGTAGGTGTAAAGTATGTCCCCTACTTACAAACCTTGCAGTTGGGAACTTTCAAAGATATGAGTGTGTGTGCCAGCCCCTATATGCCTGCTATTGTTCTGAACTTTTATACTTTCAAGGCACTTACTGTGAGATTAAAAATGTTTTATTTTTTATGTTTGATTGTATCCATTATTTGTGTGAAATTATTATAAACCTATTATAGTACAGTAGTACTATTTAGCTGAGTGTGTTAGTTAGGTACCTGGGCTAACTGTGTTGGACTTGTGAACAAATTGGACTTATGAACTGCTCTTGGAATGGAACTCATTTGTATGTAGGGGACTTACTGTAAAATTGAATCAGTTTGCTTTACACCAGAAGCTAAGACAACATGGCAAATCGATGATACTTCTAAAGAAGAAAAAGAAAGACAGGCTTTCTGACTAGCCTTGCCCCTGCACACAATGAATTTAGATGAGTCACGAAAATGTCTAGATCACGATGTCCTCAGTTTTGCACAATGGGAAGAGCTTATTTAATTTTTGGAACAATATCAAGTGATAAAGAGGGTCAAACATTTGGCATATATTTTGCCTTTATAAAATTAGTGGAAGCCATAGTTGGATACCATCATTGCCACATAAATCAAAAGAGAAAAGAAACCAAGAACTTGTGTTTAAAGAGAAATAACTTGTCTCTCAAAGCAACTTTTAAGCTATTTTTACCATCTTCTCTACTATTCTAGTGGCTGCTGGACTAATTCCTAACAAGGTTGATTTATGAATTCTTTTTTTCCCCTTTGTTAATTCTCAGATAGACTAAAAGAGAGTAACAGAAAAATGTAATTATCAGAAATGGAGGGAAAAAATTGGAGTTTTTATAAAGCAAAGGAACTCTACACAAATTATTTCTATGATTCAAAGCCAAAACAGTGTTTTGCACATAGTTCACAATAAAACTTTGTTTAAATTAAAATAAGCAAAAATACCTGATGATTCTACTTTAATAGGTATAGTATATATAAATATATTTTGTGGACGATGAAAAGAACTTCAGGAGTCATAGCTGATATCAAATGTCAAACTGTTCAAAGTAACTTCTATTTGTTCTGCTATTTTAAATAACACAGAAAGAAAACCAGGATTCAGAGAAATAATGTTTAAGTGGAACAAAAAATCACAGGGCTTGTCTGAAAGTTGACACAGTTCCCATAAAATTCACTATGCTGCTGCTGCTGCTAATTCGCTTCAGTCGTATCCGACTCTGTGCGACCCCATGGACTGCAGCCTACCAGGCTCCTCCGTTCATGGGATTTTCCAGGCAAGAGTACTGGAGTGGGTTGCCATTGCCTTCTCCTAAAATTCACTACAATGATAGGTAATTATTATGAGCTAATATTTTTGATACTAGAAAATTCAATATAATGTTGGTAAAATACCTAAAATACAATAACAATGATAATTATAATAATTATATTTCAATATTGAATCCATTATTATGTATCAGGTACTATTTAATATATTTTAATATATTTACATATATATAATTATTATTTATATGTAAATATTGCAATAAAGTACCTGTGTTGTTATTTTCAATTAAAGGTGAGGAAATCAAAGTACATGGGAGTTTGGTACTTGGTCCAAAGTTTTGCTGCCCTTACAGGCTTCCCTGGCAGCTCAAACAGTAAAGAACCTGCCTGCAATGCATGAGACCCGGGTTCAGTCCCTGGGTTGGGAAGATACCCTGGAGAAGGGAATGGCTACCTACTCCAGTATTCTTGCCTGGAGAATTCCATGGACAGAGGAACCTGGTGGGCTACAGTCCATGATGTCACAAAAGGGTCAGACACAACTGAGTGACTTTCTCTACTACTACTATGCTACTCTTACACAGAACAACTAGAATTTGAACCCATGCAGTCTGACTTCAGAGTCTACAACTATAATCATTATATCATAAAATGGTGAAAGCAGCAGAATGCTCTTGTGTTTGTCTTACAGTTTGCATCTAATTCTAAAAAAGACAATAAGGAAATTGACAAATATCCTTCTGAGTGGTCGATCCAAATCAACTTCAGCCACTCACTACAAGATAAACCTTGCCACCATGTGTACACTCCCTAACCCTCCGCCCAGCACATACACACACTGCAAATAATCTGATCCATATAAGATTAACATTCAGAACCATCTTTAAACCTATCTGTTCATGCTTGAAAAATAAGGTCCCTACTCAATCATTTTTACTGTCAACAGAAATAAACATAAGCCTTCTGGTAGTAAGAGCGTTGCCTAATTAACTTTTGTGTTAATCATGCACTGGCTGCACTCCGAGCTTTTCTACAACAAACTCTATATCATAAACTTCTAACCCTAGATATTCTTAAATATTTAAGAAGGATATTTGAATGAGGAGCTTGAGTGATGTCTAATGAATATGTATTTGTAGTCTCCCATCCTCCCACTTAAAGTAACTTACATTAAAATGTCTATCACAGAACCTGCATTTCTATATTAATCTCACCATTTGCTAAATATGTTACTTTACTTTAGATTCTAAATAGTTTTATGTCTAAAGAGTGATATATTTGGACTGAGAAAACCTAGACTCTTGTCCTGGCTTTTGAATGACCTTGGAAAGGTCTTTTCTAGATTATGACCCTGCACATTGCAGAAGGGTCCTGATCCTGGCTAGCCCCCTGACACCCTCTTTTTCTCTTCACCTTGTCCTCACCACTCTTCAACCTACTTTAAAAAATAGCTTTGTTAAGGATTAGTTAATAAAAGAAAAACTACACAGATTTACTTGGGTGACTTTTCTGTTCTGAAACCTCTTTAGTACTTCATATTTTTAGGGCACTTGTCTGGGAAAATCTCCTTAAACCTACCGACCCAGATCTTCTGCTTGACTTCTCTCCATTCAGGTTCTCATCTTAAATAACTCCTTTTCATAGAAAGTTTTCACTGGTTACCCTGTGTAAACCTGACTCAGCCCCCGACCTTACTGGCTTCTTAACAATCATTATTATCTGAAATTACCTTTTGGTTGCACTTTGTTTGCATGCTGTGGTCTATTTTTCCCTGGCAAAATGATATTTCTATTAAAGCCCAGGCCTCATCCACCTTTTTCAATGCATTATCAGTTCAGTTCAGATATTGTAAAAAGTGTGTAATTTATTACTGTTATTTTTCACATAGAAGAAAGTGTTTTTCAGTCATCAGTTCAGTTCAGTCACTCAGTCGTGTCTGACTCTTTGTGACCCCATGGACCCCAGCACGCCAGGCTTCCCTGTCCATCACCAACTCCCAGAACTTGCTCAAACTCATGCCCATCAAGTCGGTGATGCCATCCAACCATCTCATCCTCTGTCATCCCCATTCGCCTCCTGCCTTCAATCTTTCCCAGCATCAGGGTCTTTTCCAGTAAATTCTTCACATCAGGTGGCCAAAGTATTGTAGCTTCAGTTAGCCTTATATCCTGATGCAAAGTAGATGGTCAATAAATGTAGATTTAATGGAGGAAAAAACTACCATATCATTCTGAGACAAATAAGGTAACAGTTATCATGAGGATAAATAAGGTATCAGGGATGAACACATCTCCTGAACTGTAATTTCATTGCAAGTTACTATTATTGGTTAGATCTTAACACTTTTAAGTGACTTGTCCCAAGTTATAAGAGCTATTATGTAAAACTAGACTCTGAAGCCGGACAGTCTGCCTCAAAGGCCTGTAATTGTGGTCATTTAACTGCAGTCACATGCATGCGACTACATAAACTAGGCAAGATGGTGATGACCAACTATTGCAAACCAGACAATTCTTTCTTGATAAGCTCAAAACAGTTCAGTAAATCAGGGCTTCCAGTAGAGTCCAGTATGAGTTGGGAAACTTTGTAACTCATTTTAGGAACTTGGTATGGACCATTTAACTTTTTGTTAATGTCTAAGATCTCTTGGATTGCCGTGGCTGGTTGGGACCGCCACAGTTGGTTGCCACCGTGAACCATTCTTCCCTTCTTACCTTACTTTGAAATGACTAAGGACACGCCAGGTAAGGACTGGTGAAAGAGTGGCAGGGAAGTAGCGTCATGAAGCCGGTAACTTTCAACCCACTTTTGCATGACCTCCAGAGAGAAACGTGGCTATATTGAGTCTGATTTCAGTATTAAAACATATTTGCCGGGTGTGAACTCTCGGGATTTAATGCGCAGCTGTTAGAAAGAAAATGACTTAAGCAAAGCCATATGTGCTTATTTTATAATTGTTTCAGGCATTGCTTGACAAAATTTAGGGTTTTTTTTTTAACCTTAAAATATTTTTTATATAACTTGCTTATATGAGTGCCAGTCCTGGAGCCTTTTTCATGATATAAGCAGGACATTATGTGAGTATGAGTTTTTCCTTTTCTTCTGTTAGTGTCATTTTATGCTCATTTGATTTGTCTCTATAGTTCTTATGTAATGTTGAGTAAGTATTTCTTTTAGACTTAGAGCAAACTTATATTTTGTCCTCTTCATAAGTTTCTTTATACAATTTGCCCAGGAGATATAATTCTGAATTACTCATTTTCCATTGAGAAAACAATGATAATATATTAGAGGAATTAAACACTAAATAAATTCAAAGGTTTTAAAGTTTACTTTTGGTCAAATATGGTAACTAATGAAATGAGAAAAACTGCATTATAGGAGAATCCTGAAAAATATCTTTTAAAATGAAAATTTTAGGTCTTGTGTAACAAACATTAAAAGGAGTACTGGCAAAGTAGAAAAATCAGAATGCTGAGCAAGCTCAAAATTATATCATACAGCACAAAAGAAACAGGATATTTTCAACCTAGGAAAGGGGAGATTGCAAACAGACTTATTATTGCTATCAAATATTGGAAGAAACATGTACTGAAGAGCCATGGGAACACATATTGTTAATAACACATTCTTTGAACCACTCTTTCAAAAGCAAGTATTGTATTAGTAGGTGATGAGTTTTCCATAACTGTGATAGATGACTGTTGACTGAAGATGTTATAGGTGAAAACCAATTTTTCAGATTGACAAAATAAACTTCAGAATTTTTTCAAGTCCTGTGTGTTTGAGGAATGAAAATTTATTGGCAAGATCAGAACCCTAGATGTCAAAAGACCTGAAAGTTTTAGTTCTCTCACTGACCTTTGGCCACATCACTTAAGCACAGTTTTAATATGTTTAGTAATTCTTTTATGTCCAGCCAAGTGCTCAGATAGAACTGTACTTTGGAGCACCTTTGTTGAAAATTTTAAGTATTTCTCAATTACCTGGGACCAGTCAGGGGACGGTGTTCAGCAGGCTGCCCCAAACCAGTGCCAGGACCTGTGTGAGTCCCACCTTCCAACATACTTCTGGATACTCTTAACTCTGCGCATTCAAGGGGTTGACCAGATGCCTCAATAATCTCCAGAATTGACAGCACCTAAGGGTCTTAGCTTTGAGTCCAAGCCTGGCAAGTTAATTGCTCCCATTGACCAGTATGACATTTCTTTCCAGATTGCAGGAGACTGGTTTAAATGCTGAATTTGATTGATCTTTGCTCGTGTTAGTCACAGGATAAATTCAGGATGACCAGTGCTCCACTGTCAGACTCTGGACTGAAGCCATGTATGTAGCTTCATATTTAAGTTTTCATTCATCTGTGTTCCAATCTTAATGAAGTCTCTAGTGTTCGGCAACTGAGAGCAACAGGACAAACACCAGAGAAACTTAACCTGTACACTTCCTGCCATTGACACTCACAGTGGTCACCTGTAATCCTCTGTGACATAGTCTCTGATAGCAGCAGAACCTACTTCTTCTCAGGACTTTCATGGCTTTTGCTTCTCTAAAACAATGAGATCTTTTATCTGATGTCTTCTCTGGATCCAATCAGTGCAGTGACGTTGTGCTTCCCCAGGTCAGTAAGCTACCCTGGATAAAGAACAGACATTCTTAGTGTGAATGAAACCACCTATGACTCTGCTCATGGACTTTTTGTCTATCCTTCCACTGTTGGTTTAGGGTGGAAACAATTATGACCAATAGTGAAATAAATTACCTGGTAATTTACCCTGTTAGGTGACCCCATGTTTCTGGGAGTGCTTGTTTTATAGACTCTAACCTAGAGTCTGGGGAGGAAAGGATGTCTTTGCTGAAGGGCTTTCCTCATTACCATAATCAAGGTCATACAGTTAGTCAGTTGATTTATTGGTGCACAATTCAATACACGGGCTGGTTCCTCAGGCAGGTCTGGCTATAGGCTACTCTCTGTTCAAAGTAAGTGTCCCTTACATTAAAAAAAAATGAGAACAATTAAAATATCAAGGTATATGTTAAAAATTAAAACTGCCCATATTTTTAGGGCCCTGGGATTTCTTGGAAGGAATGATGCTAAAGCTGAAACTCCAGTACTTTGGCCACCTCATGCGAAGAGTTGACTCATTGGAAAAGACTCTGATGCTGGGAGGGATTGGGGGCAGGAGGAGAAGGGGACGACAGAGGATGAGATGGCTGGATGGCATCACTGACTCGATGGACGTGAGTCTGAGTGAAATCCGGGAGTTGGTGATGGACAGGGAGGCCTGGCGTGCTGCGGTTCATGGGGTCGCAAAGAGTCGGACACGACTGAGCAACTGAACTGAAACACATGAAACAAGTTATATCCACATCTTCCATCAGGGAATGATGGGTCTGAATAGTATTTAATGTGAGTACTCCTGATACTATAATGTCTTTATCCTTGAAACATTGAGCATAATGTGATTCAAGGGCAGAAGTGGCCATGAGTGTTGTTATTAAGTCTAGAGCAGAATCTGGAGGAATTGTAAGATGCTTGTGGGAGAAAAGTTGACAAATGAGCTCCAAAGATGACACAAAACTGATTTGCCCACTTTCATACTGAAATGGGTAAAGAAGCGAGAGTGGTAAACAATCCGCCTGCTAGTGCTGGTGTAAGAGAAGCGGGTTTGATCTGCGGGTTGGGAAGATCTCCTGGAAAAGGAAATAGCAACCCACTCCAGGATTCTTGCCTGGAGAATCCTATGGACAGAGGACCCATGGGGTCTCAAGGAGTTGGACACGACTGAAGCGACTTCACGAACCAGGGATTCAAAGATTGCACAGCATAGTGGATGCATATGTGTTTTGTTGTCAGATAACTTGACTTTAGAACTCATTTGTTATTTACTAGTGTCTGAGCGACTTCACTTTCACTTTTCACTTTGATGCATTGGAGAAGGAAATGGCAACCCACTCCAGTGTTCTTGCCTGGAGAATCCCAGGGACGGGGGAACCTGGTGAGCTGCTGTCTATGGGATCGCACAGAGTCGGACACAACTGAAGTGACTCAGCAGCAACAGCAGCATCAGTGTCATTGGAGGGACTGATGCTGAAGCTGAAACTCCAATACTTTGGCCATCTGATGCAAAGAGCTGACTCATTTGAAAAGTCCCTGATGCTGGGAAGGATTGAGGGCAGGAGGAGAAGGGGACGACAGAGGATGAGATGGCTGGATGGCATCACTGACACAGTGGACATGGGTTTGGGTGGACTTTGGGAGTTGGTGATGGAGAGGGAGGCCTGGTGTGCTGCAGTTCATGGGGTCACAAAGAGTTGGATACGACTGAGTGACTGAACTGAACTGAACTGAGTGTCATATTGAACGGAGCCTCTGTGTATGGTTGTGCAAGTTATATACTGCCCAAGTTCTCCCAGCCAGTAGATTTAGTCAATGATTGCCAGGAGACACTCAGAACTGCTTCTACCTGGAAGTAAGGAAGCCTTTTTCTCATTTCCACAAAGGCATTTTGTGTTCTGAGGATGCTAGTTAACATCTCTGAGACTCAGTTTCTTCATCTTAAACATGTACATAATACTATTTACCTTGTGGGCTTGTTGTGACCATTATAGAGAATGTACATGGAGTGACTTCCACAGTACAGGCACCTGATTAGAGGCTGTTAGAGTAGGAGGACTATTGCTTTGTGCTTAGCTCTGTGTACGAACAATTATATGCCTTATATAATGTCTTATGGGAGATTATGAATGATTTGTGGAAAAGATAATGTGTACATGAACCATATTGATTAGGAAAGGATCAGGGTGACCAGGAGAATAAAGTTTCATGGCAGAGGCTGGGGCATTTTACCATGTAATTTACAAATGATATCTCCTTGAGGAAATGTTTTTAAGAAGTCTTTTGTTTAGGAAAAATGCATATTCATCATGACTAGTAATATGGAAAGTGTCCCTTGAAAAGAAGACTTAGATGAAATACACCAACACATTAATAGCATAGAAGGAGCACAGTGAGTGGGCTAGAGTTACAGAGTTAATAATTTAGACTCTTTCTCTGCTGTTTATCAGCTTCATGCTCTTTAACAAGTTATTTACTGAGCTCCTGTTTCCTCAGAAGAAGAACCTAATACTATAGAAGAACCTAATAAAATAGAACCTAACACTTCTACAGTGAGAGTCAACTGAGATCATGAATTAAATAACTATAAACTATGAAAGCCTTATTTTCATCGAGCAGGAGCACCAAAGGCGACTGACTTCATTCATTTCTGAATTTTCAGTTTTTCTGTAATGAACCTGAATTATATATGTAACAGAAAAATATAAACAAGTATAAAAACATTCCTGTAAAAGGAAAACTGTGATTGTATGAAAGAAAGCAAGTATGTTTCAGAATCAAAAGCAAAGAAAATTTCTCTGACTTCTGTTAAATGGAGGGGAGAGAAATACTTTCTTATGCATAACTTTTTTTCGAATTATACTTGGTACCTCTATTGAACCACAGAATACTTTTATGGAACCATCTTCCATGTTCCCACTGAGCTAGTATAAAAGGTGCCAAAAGAAGGGAAGGAGTGAGTGATCCTGGGTCAGATTTAGAAAGAAAATATAAGAGCATGCAGTTACATTTGAATTTTAGTTAAAAAAATAAATGTAATTTTTTAGTGTGTTTACAGCAACAAATACCCTATATGAAATCTGAGTAATACTTGAGTATAAATACTCAACTAGTATTCATTGCTTTTATGAAATAAAAATTTAACTGGGCATTTTGTATTCTATCTGTCAAAGCTTCACAAGGGTTCAGTAATTGCAAAAGTTTAATCCCTTATCTTTCCTGAGGCAATGAAGCTCTTTCAGATTTGCAGAATTAACTTCTCCCTAGGCTACCAGAAGAGGGAACAGAGTGAACCACCAATACCTCTAGGTCTTGCTCTTTACTCAAGGGATAATTAGGGTAAAAAAAAAAGAAAAACAGAGAAAAGAAAAAGGGAAAAACCTGAGCAGAGATGTTTCGGAGGATAGCCAGATGACATCACAAGGACTCAGCATAAAATAGAGAGGAAATGATGGAACCAGGAGGTACTTTAAATGTAGTATAGCAAGGCTAGCTATATATAGTCTTTGGAATAGTCTTTCAAATCAGCTTTTTCAACGCAAGCATCGATTCACTTCACCTGAAGAGATCAAGGTATAAGAGGAGTAATTTTTCAAATTTAGAAAGTTATCCAACTCTTAAAAAAAAAAATTTATTGATTTGGCAGTTGCCAGGTCTGAGGCACATGGGATCTTCAATCTTTGTTGCAGTGTGTGAGATCTTTGGTTGTGGCATGAGGGATCTAATTCCCTGACCAGGGTTTAAACGTAGACCCCTTGCATTGGGAGAGTGGAGTCTTAGCCACTGGACCACTGGGGATGTCCCAGAAACCTATGCAACTCTGCTGATGTGGGAAATTAGATTCAAAAGTACACTGGAACCTGGGGCTAGAAGCTGTCAACTCTTAGGATCTCACACGAGAGGTACATGAATCTGGAGTGCATGTGGGACCGGCAGCCCTAATGCCAGGAAGGTACATCCACACTTGCCTTTCGGAGAGGTCCACAAGGTTTTTAAAAGGGTCACATTTAATATACTGAGCCTAAGCTAGTTTTATATAACTGAAGGTCTGAACAGTAAAAGAACTATTCGCATTCATGATTACCTGTGAGAGGAACTGATAACACATGATTAGAATGTTCATTTGTTGATTGAAAAAAATGGATTATGAAAAAATGGAAGAACATTCCCAGTCTACTTTTTATCATCAACATTTTCCATTTGGGTAAAGGAAAATCTAGCTTGAGAATCCCTATTGCTTTATTTATTTTATGTTAATTATGAAAGCATTACTTCAAACACATTAGGAAGGATTGTTTATGTAAAACTTTTACAAATTATTGTGTAGATTGGTTATGAAAGTGTAATATTTAACATTTCTAATCTACTTCTTTGAAAAAAATTCATTTTCTTTGATGTGATAAGGAAAGTGTTTTAGCGTATATTTGTTAGCAGATTTTACCTCAGTATATTTTGGTGAGAAGTTTTTAGAGCAATTAATAATGCATCAACTGACAAATTACCATTGTTTTTTTTTAATCGAATGTCTCACCACACCACTTTGTAATTTTACTCTCAGCCATCTGCCAACCTAGGTACTTTAACCACGTTTTATTTTATACATGTGACCTACTTTGAAAGTTTCAACATTTGTCTAGCTTTGTTTTCAACAGACACAAAATTCAAATAACTGAATGTGTGAATGTTCCACATTTTTATACAAATATAAGCACCACAGAAAATATACATACTATTATTACTTGAGAAATATTTCTTGTTAAACTGTATTTAGTTAAGTGCTTACTTCTCGATAAAGTAGTCTGAACATTTGTCTTTGGTTAAAAGAATACTTTCTGATGGCTAGAAAAGAAAAAAGCCTTTAAAATTTTCTTGACTTTACTGGTTATCCTCAGACTTAGTGAAAAAATAATTTTTTCTGCACCCATTGCTGGTAGAAGTCCCACAGATATGGCTTCAAGCAGTGAAGAGGATAAAGTTCTAGTTTTTTATGTTCACATGGTATACATGAATAGAATAATCCATATTTGATGGATCATATATATGACAAAGAAAGCTTCCTAATGTTTAGTGAGCACAGCAGTAGGCTGTAAAATGCCCCAGTCCACCAAAGATATGCCCATGTCCTAATCTCTAGAGCCTATAAATGCCACCTTACTTGGGAAAAGGGTCTTTTCAGATATGACAAAGGATGTTGAGACAAGGAGGTCATCCTGAATTATCTGGGTGAGACTTGAATGCTATCCAAAGTGTCATAGAGAAAGGAGCAGACACACACACGTAAGAGAAAGCTTTGTGAAGAAAAGGGCAGAGATCAGAATGATGTGGATACCAGCAGAAGAAGATTGGGAACCACCAGAGCTGGAAGAGGCAAGGAGCATATTCTTGATTTTGGCTCATTGGAAATGTTGAGCTTTTGACCTCCAGAAATGTGAGAAAATAAACTCATTTTAAGCCATCAAGTTTGTGGTAATATGTTAAGGCAACCACCAGAAACTAATATACCAGCCCACTATGGTAAAGGCCTAAATATGTGGTAGGTGTTCTTGTTATGTTATCCTACTTATTCTTCAGGATTATCTATAGTTTTGATGCTAAAAGCTTTGCCTCTGTGTACTGGTGCCAAATTGACTCTCTTTTCGAGACTGAGTTTTGGGTTAAGTAGAAAAGAATAGCTTTATTGCTTTTCCAGGCAAAGGGGAGCACAGTGGCTCCTGCTCTCCAAAAACCATGTGTCCCAACCAGGGAGGATTTGGTGAGGAGTTTTATAGCAATAGTTCAAGGGTGGGGTCACTGACAAGAGTAGGGTGTGTGCAGCTCCTGTATTCCTCTAATGTGGTCTCAAATAATCTTCTTAATGTGCTTGATGTGTTCTGGTTCCTTTAGTGTAGCCTCAAGTGGTCTTTCATTGGTATGAAGAATGTTGACAACTTACAGAGCTTAAAGACATTGTTATATATATATGTATACCCTTGAGGTGGAATCGGGACCCTTCCCCAAGGCTGCACTATTGCACTATTGGTTATTGGCTGCCCCCTCTTTAGTCTTTGCATCTCTTCTCTTACAACTGTTTGAATTGTACCTTTGGGTCAGGGAAGTTCATGGAAGCCAAAGTCTGTATCCTACAAGAAAACTGACAGGGGACTGAAATGCTTCTGCACCCAGAAACCCCACTGAGTTTTGTTAGGTTTCAGTTTTTGGAAGATTATATTTATCCTAGATCTTTCCAGGTGGCACCAGTGGTAAAGAATATGCCTGCCAATTCAGGAGACAAAAGAGATGTGGGTTTGAACTGTGGGTGGGGAAGATCCCCTTGAGAAGAAAATGGCAATCCACTCCAGTATTCTTGCCTAGAGAATCCCATGGACAGAGGAGCCTGGAAGGCTATAGTCCATAGGGTCACAAAGAGTTGGACATGAGTGAAGCATCTTAGCACATACATATTTATCTTAATTGTACAGAGGAGGAAAATGAGGGAATTTACCCAGTGTCCCACGGTTTCAGTGCAGCATGGAAAGATGCAATAATTTGTCTAAGTGAACGCAAAACTTATGGTGCATTCGCCTACTCATGTTTGCACACTAATGTATCATTCCTTTAATTACCACCCTAAACACTGATGGTGTCTCATTTAAATGTTGCTTAGGTAGGTAGTAATGAAAAGAAGAGACAGCCATTGTCTTTTTTTTTTTTTTGGTATATCTTTATTTGGCTGTGCTGTGTCTTATTTGCAGCATGCAGGATCTTTGATCTTTATTGCAGCATGTGTGATCTTTAGTTGCAGCATGCAAGCTCGTTAGTTGTGGCATGTGGAATGCAGTTCTCTGAGCAGGGGTAGAACCCCTGGCCCTTGCACTGAGAACGCAGAATCCCAATCACTGGACCACCAGGGAAGTCCCAACCATTGTCTTAAATAAAGCTTTCATTGGTAATTGCTAGGGAAGGAATAATCATTATATATTTTCAGTATTTTTCTACTCTTTTTCATCATCATAACTATTTTCACACAAACCTGGGGAACTGAAGACAGACTGGTTAGGTAGACTTTAAAATTGGTAGGGAACCCCAGAGTCTTGACAGCTGGAGTTTGAACTTCATAAAAATCTTAGCTTTACTCGCAAGACCAAGTCTGAGAAAGCCTGTTACTCAAGAAAATGATAGATTTTCATTTATGTTACCAAAGAAAAGAATAAAATCAGAGTGGAAGTGATAAGCAACATGAACACATTAAACGTGTTTGTTAAAAAGTGACTACATGAATGCATTCATGACACAAATGGTTTCCTGTTTTCACTTCAGTCAGTCAGTTCAGTCGCTCAGTCGTGTCTGACTCTGCGACCCCGTGAACCACAGCACGCCAGGCCTCCCTGTCCATCACCAACTCCCAGTCTCCACCCAAACCCATGTCCATTGAGTCGGTGATGCCATCTAACCATCTCATCCTCTGTCTTACCCTTCTCCTCCTGCCCTCAATCTTTCCCAGCATCAGGGACTTTTCAAATGAGTCAGCTCTTCGCATCAGGTGGTCAAAGTATTGGAGTTTCAGCTTCAGCAACAGTCCTTTCAATGAACATTCAGGACTGATTTCCTTTAGGATAGACTGGTTGGATCTCCTTGCAGTCCAAAGGATTCTCAAGAGTCTTCCCCAACACCACAGTTCGAAAGCATCAGTTCTTCAGCACTCAGCTTTCTTTATAGTCCAACTCTCACATCCATACATGACCACTGGAAAAACCATATTCTTGACTAGATGAACCTTTGTTGACAAAGTAATGTCTCTGCTTTTGAATATGCTATCTAAGTTGGACATAACTTTCCTTCCAAGGAGTAAGCGTCTTTTGATTTCATGGCTGCAGTCACCATCTGCAGTGATTTTGGAGCCCCCCAAAATAAAGTCAGCCACTGTTTCCACTGTTTCCCCATCTATTTCCCATGAAGTGATGGGAGTGGATGCCATGATCTTAGTTTTCTGAATGTTGAGCTTTAAGCCAGCTTTTTCACTCTCCTCTTTCACTTTCATCAAGAGGCTTTTTAGTTCCTCTTCACTTTCTGCCATAAGGGTGGTGTCATCTGCATATCTGAGGTTACTGATATTTCTCCTGGCAATCTTGATTCCAGTTGTGCTTCTTCCAGCCCAGCGTTTCTCATGATGTACTCTGCAGGTAAGTTAAATGAACAGGGTGACAATATACAGCCTTGACGTACTGCTTCTCCTATTTGGAACAAGTCTGTTGTTCCATGTCCAGTTCTAACTGTTGCTTCCTGACCTGCATACAGGTTTCTGATGAGGCAGGTCAGATGGTCTGGTATTCCCATCTCTTTCAGAACTTTCCACAGTTTACTGTGGTCCACACAGTCAAACGCTTTGCCATAGTCAATAAAGCAGAAATGGATGTTTTTCTGGAACTCTCTTGCTTTTTCCATGATCCAGTGGATGTTGGCAATTTGATCTCTGGTTCCTCTGCCTTTTCTAAAACCGGCTTGAACATCTGGAAGTTCACGGTTTACGTATTACTGAAGCCTGGCTTAAAGAATTTTGAGCATTACTTTACTAGCGTGTGAGATAAGTGCAATTGTGTGGTAGTTTGAGCATTCTTTGGCATTGCCTTTCTTTGGGATTGGAATGAAAATTGACCTTTTCCAGTCCTGTGGCCACTGCTGAGTTTTCCAAATTTGCTGGCATATTGAATGTAGCACTTTCACAGCATCATCTTTCAGAATTTGAAATAGTTCAGCTGGAATTCCATCACCTCCACTAGGTTTGTCCGTAGTGATGCTTCCTAAGGCCCATTTGACTTCACATTCCAGCATGTCTGGCTCTAGATGAGTGATCACATCACTGTGATTATCTGGGTCATGAAGATGTTTTTGGTACAGTTCTTCTGTGTATTCTTTCCACCTCTTCTTAATATCTTCTCCTGTTAGGTCCCTATCATTTCTGTCCTTTATTGAGCCCATCTTTTCATGAAATGTTCTCTGATATCTCTAATTTTCTTGAATACATTTATGACACAAATGGTTTCCTGTTTTCACTTAATTTGACAGAAAAATACACTGTGTTTCTCTTACTCATCCTTGTATTTCACTTGTAACATGCTAACAAAATACATTCTAACCTAAATCTGATTTTTTACTTGTATCTTATAAAATCAGATGTAGAGGTGACCAAGGCTGTTGCTAAATTATAAGTCTGTCCTCAAATTACTTTCTCCTTGTTCACTGGTCTATCTTACTGCCTTTAGATTCAGTCTTGCTCTAATTCTCAGGTCAGAATAGATTGCTGGGAGGATGAACTATGTTTGGTGATCTGAAGAGTAATCTTTAGCACAGTCAGATAGAATCAATAGGTTGGATAATCCCAGTCAATAGTTCGGATAACAACTAGAAGGGTTCTTTAATTGTAGGTGCTATCCAAAATATGAATTGGAGTAAAATGAAGCCATTCAAAAGAATACAAAGATAATGTTTCATTATATAAAATTTATGTTTTATATGGTTTTATTCACATGAACATAAATCTATCCATGAATACATGGCCCATTGTTATTAAAGACACAGTGATTCTCCTTAACCTACTGTTGCTCTTGTTCAGACACTAAGTCATGTCCAAGTCTTTGCCATTCCATAGACTACAGCATTTCAGGCTTCCCTGTCCTTCACCATCTCCTGGGGTTTGCTCAAACTCATATCCATTGTGTCTATGATACTATCAAACAATCTTATCCTCTGTCATCCTCTTCTCCTCCTGCCCTCCATCTTTCCCAGCATCAGGGTCTTTTCCAATGAGTCAGCTCTTAGCATCAGCAGGGGTGGGTGGGGATGGCCTAAGTATTGGAGCTTCAGCTTCGACATCAATCCTTCCAATGAATATTCAGGGTTGATTTTCTTTAGGATTGACTGGTTTGATCTCCTTGCTCCCCCAAGGATTCTCAAGAGTCCTCTCCACAGCCTGCTAGGCCTCTCTGTCCATGGGATTCTCCGGGCAAAAATACTAGAATGGGTAGCCATTCCCTTCTACAGAGGATCTTCCTGACCCCAGGATTGAACCTGGGTCTCCTGCATTGCAGGCAGATTCTTTAGCATCTGAGCCATCAGACAAGCCCCCTTAACCCACTAAGTTAAGTCATAATGTTTGCTCTAGATGAGGCTGGACATCCATTTTTCTTAGGTTGCATCCACTGAACTGACCCTTTTTTTTCTGAGTCCTTGAAATCTGATCATCTGTCATTTGCCATTAGGATACTGTTGCCTCATTTCATGACTTGAATTGTGATTTCACTTAAGTCATTTATGTAGCTCCTCTACATAGTCAAGGTTCACTCTGTGTTCAGTCTTTGGAGTGGTTTGTCTGATCTCCTTATATTGTACACAAAACAGGTGCCTTCTCTGCTGGGTAATTTTGTCAGTCTGCTTGGCGTGGCTGCTTTCTCTCTTTCTGGAGCATGCTTGCCTCCTCCATCAGCATCCTCCTCTAATTTTCTGTGGCAGTAACAATTATAGAGTATTTTCCTCTTGGCAGAAAAAGTTACTTTTTAACTAAAAATAGATTCTGCCATGAAAACTCCCACGACAGTTGCTGACAACATCACTTTGGCAGCAGTATCTTTCTATCTGTGAGGTCAATTTATATACTGTAAAATGCACATATCTTAAGTTCACAGCTTGACAAATGTTGACATCAAGATATAGAATCTTTTCACCACCTAATGTAGGTCCCTTATTCCCTTTGCTATCAACCCATTGCCTTCCCCAGGCAATCACTATTCTAATTTTATCACACTGATTGGTGTTGCCTGTGTCTGAACTTCATATAAATGGAATAATGTATCACACATTGTTAATACATCATACATGCATTATGAATCTTTTGTGCCTAGCTTATGTTGCTCATTATAATATTTTTGACATTTATCCATATCTTTACATTCATTAATACCTGAATTTTGTTAGTGGATGAATGGCCTTCTATTCCATGAACATACTACAGTTAATTCTGCTATTGATAGATATTTGGACTGTTTTCAGTTTGGGGTTGTTATGAATAAAATTGGCTTGACAGTTCTTGCACAGGAACATACCTAAAAATGGAATTGTTATGTTGCAGATCAGTGTTTGTTTAAATTCATGAGGAATAGCAACATCAGTATTGTAAGGGCAGTTAAAATATTTTATGGCCACTTTGGACAGGAAAAAAGAGTTCAAATCCCTGTAAAAACAGAAAATCAACAAATCGACTTTTCTTTCTAAATGTTGACATGGAATGTTGAACTTTTAATAGAGAAAGAAAAGCAGGATTGTCATATGCCCGACCCTAGAAACTCAGGTTGCCTCATCACAGGTGGACTGTAAGCAAGGATGCTTTTCTTAACAGGAGCTTTTCTTACACAAATGACTTTCCTTGACACCAAATATGTGTCTAATGCCATGCCCCACCTTCCTCCCGTCTACTCTGTCTTGCTGCAAATATATTGCCATGACTAGTATTTAATTTCTCAATTTTGACAAGAGTAATTCCATGAAAGGGCTGCCCAGGTGGCATCAGTGATAAAGAATCTGCTTGCCAATGTGAGAGATGTAAGAGATCCAGGTTTGGTCCCTGGGTTGGGAAGATCCCCTGGAAAAGGGAATAGCAACCCACTCCAGTATTCTTGCCTGGAAAGTTCCAGTGGAGAGAGGAGCCTGGCAGGTTACAGTCCATAGGATGCAAAGAGTCAGACACGACTGAAGCAACTTAGCATGCATGCATCTACAGTTCTGTACAAAATAGAAGAAGCTGATTCAATCCTTCTTTCTCTTATTTGTGGCAGATAACCTGTTTGAGAAATTTGCTCTGGTACCTTCCCATGGACTTAACAGGAAAGGATGGCAAGTATTTGTTGCCTCTTTTTCCCTTACTCTCCCTGAATAGATAAGAGTCTTAGGGAAATAAATGATGGGCTGAGACTGATTGAATTCTAGGTTTTGAAAAAAAAAGAGAGATGATTCTGAGAACATATCTATTCCTTAAATCTTGTAAATTGTGTTCTTTGAGTTTTTAAACAAACCTGCACTCTCAGTTTCCTTATTGACCCAGAGGTGGTAGGAACATTTAAAGAAATATTTAGACTGGACACTGAAATATAAACTGTACAACTGTGGGAATCGTAGCAATGGGAATTCTAGGTGTTGGTTCAGAGAATCAACAGAGTAAGGCCTTTGAAAGGTCCATGCAGTCTCAGACAGTGAACATCTTTGAGGAGACCATGGCATAGGGATCTATGGGTTTTCTTCAAGCTTTCCTAAGTTATTAAGTATGGAATCCTGCATGACTCTAAGGAAGGATCTCCTGCAAAGTGACTGGCTGAATTTCTCATTAAACATTTAAGGAGAGGTCAGAGATAAGGAAGTCTGAAGTCAAACTGAACTCAATTTGGAACATAGAGGGAGAGAGTTCATGCACTCAAGTGTTGAGAATCAGGCTTCCCTGGTGACTCAGATGGTAAAGAATCTGCCTGCAATGTAGGAGACCAGGATTTGATCCCTTGTTCAGGAAGATGCCCTGGAGAAGGAAATGGCTACCAACTCCATTATTCTTGCCTGGAGAATTCCATGGAGAGGAGCCTGGTGGGCTACAGTCCATGGGGTTGCAAGGAGTGGGCACAACTGAGCAACTAACACTCACTTCACTTTACATTTTACAGTGTTGACTCTGTTAGATTTTGACCATATGCTCTTATGGAGATAGACCATCCATCTTGAATTTATATCACTTTATCTTTTTTATTTTTCTTCATGACTCTTAATACTATCTGTAATGCCAATCATATGTTTGTTTACTGCTTTTCTCTCTTACTAGTTTGAAGCTCCATAAAGGAAGAAGCTTTTTCTTTCCTATCCACTGCTCTATTTGTTGTTGTCCAGTCACCAAGTCATGTCCGACTCTTAGCAACCCCATGGACTGCAGCGTACCAGGCCTCCTGGTCCCTCAGCATCTCCCAGAGTTTGCCCAAGTTCATGTCCACTGATGCCATCCAACCATCTCATCCTCTGTTATTCTCTGTACCCCATACTTAAAATAGTTCCTGGCATATCCTTGGCACTGAATAAATACTTAATGATTGAATGAACAGTGTTCAGAAATTCTCATAGTAAGTAGATAGAAATAGTGATGATGTCAAAATATTTAGTATTGTGATATTGGCAAGATGTAGCTCTCTATGAAATAAAAAATAATTTCCTGGATTTCTTCAAAATAGTGCTATATGATCATTTTATATTTTGCTTTAATATTCTCTTCAATTTATTTAATACCCTTGCTTTCCTTTACTGGCTTATCTTTGTTCAGAGATGACCCTTCTGGAGTGTATCAGCAGCTGAGAAGGTACATGATTTTATCATTTTACTTCTTGTACAGTCTTAGACTTCTAGTCAGTCTGCAGTGATCTTGTTGATGTACCTCTTTGCATACCACTAATCTACCTTGCTATTTTTAATATATCTGATGTATATACTTTTTATCCTCCCTATTTCTGATTTTCCAAAGTAATAATAGATCATTTTTATTTGTTTGTTTTTCCCTTTTTTATTTTTATTTTTTAAATCATGAAAGTATGGTAACACATTTACAGGAGACTTGGAATATACAGACCAAGTTACATATAGTTCTGCTATATGTTACAATTATTTTTTAAGTAGCTAAGATTTTTAGTCGGAGAAGACAATGGCATCCCACTCCAGTACTCTTACCTGGAAAATCCTATGGATGGAGGAGCCTGGTAGGCTGCATTCCATGGGGTTTGCTAAATTGGGCATGACTGAACGACTTCACTTTCACTTTTCACTTTCCTGCATTGGAGAAGGAAATGGCAACCCGCTCCAGTATTCTTGCCTGGAGAATCCCAGGGACAGAGGAGCCTGTTGGGCTGCCGTCTGTGGGGTCACACAGAGTTGGACACAACTGAAGTGACTTAGCAAAGATTTTTAGTTGGAGTTTCAATAACAAACTCTCAAAAATTAAAAGAATGAAGATACAGAAAAGTAGCAGGATAGGCGATCTGAAAAGCACTATGGACCAATTCAACATAATTAAGATTTATACAATTTTACACTACAGAAGGATAAAAGTTCTCTTCAAGATCCCCTAGACTGTAAACTTGGAGACACTGGAACATATCCAGGGACATAAAACAAGGTGCAAAATTTAATGGTCTAAAGGAAATCATATGATCTATTATCTTTATCACTAGAATTATGTTAGAAATCAATATCAAAAGATATTTGAAAATAATCCACGTATTTTCAGGTACAATGTGACTTTTACCAAGAGAGATCTTTGTGGTAGATATTTAATATTCTTTACATCTACAGTCTATGTGATATATTTTCATTGATATCAACATGACATTTTTAATGTACTTTAAAGCATAGAATCTATGCTAAATCCATGCTAAAGACAGCTCTCTTTATTTATCTAGAGTCAAAAAAAAAAAAAAAATGTGAGGTGGGAGAAAATTGTGAGAATTTAAGAGAAGGAGAGTCCAACATAGCTGGAGCCAGGTTCCACCAGATTCTTCCCAGCAAGGCATACTGTCTAAAGAAAAGAGAGAATCATTGAGCTGTAAGACTTTTCTTTACCATGAAATCTCACCAGGTCATATGTGTATCCAATGGGATATATTCTCCTTCCTTTGTTATCTAGTGCATGCACGCTAAGTTACTTCAGTCATGTCCAACTCTTTGTGACCCTTTGAATTATAGCCTGCCAGGCTCCTCTGTCCATGGGATTCTCCAGGCAAGAACACCAGAGTGAGGTGCTATGCCTTCCTCCAGGGGATCTTCCCGACCCAGGGATCGAACCCAAATCTCTTATGTCTCCTTAATTGGCAGGTGGGTTCTTTACCACTGAGCCATCAGGGAAGCCCCTAGTTATCTAGTACTTAGTAACAGACCTTCCAAGTATGAATGTTTTAATCCAACTATAATGATTTGGAGAAGGCAATGGCACCCCACTCCAGTACTTTTGCCTGGAAAATCCCATGGACGGAGGAGCCTGGTGGGCTACAGTCCATGGGGTCGCTAAGAGTTGGACACGACTGAGCGACTTCACTTTCACTTTTCACTTTCATGCATTGGAGAAGGAAATGGCAACCCACTCCAGTGTTCTTGCCTGGAGAATCCCAGGGACGGCGGAGCCTGATGGGCTGCCATCATGGGGTCGCACAGATTGGACATGACTGAAGTGACTTAGCAGCAGCAGCATAATGATTTGATATCTTTCACATTTTCTCTGGGTCAGGAATTTGAAAGTGACTTGGCTGGGAATTTTTGGCTCAGGGTCTCTCCTGATTTTAAATGCAGCCAGATACCAGCTAGGATACAGCCACCTGAAAGTTTCATTAGAGCTGAAGGATTCACTTTTAGGAAAAGATTCTGTTACAAAGCTGGCATATTGGTGCTGGGCATTATGAAGAGGCTTTGGTTCCTTTTCACACAGGCCTCTCTGTGGGGCTGCTTGAAATCCTGACATCATGCTGAGTTTTCCACAGAGTTAAGTGATCAAAAAAAAAAAACCCAGAAAAAAAAAAAAACCTAAGCAGAAATTCCAATGCCATTTATGGTATAGCCTTGGAAATAACAATTTTACTATGCTTTTGGCCCTTCCTGTTTCAGTGTGGAAAGAAATTAGACAAAATATTATTATGAGGAGATAGTACATATTAGAGTCCATCTTGTGGACTGACTTCTACAATTTTCATAACTAAAACTGTCTCTAGGCAGAACTAAGGAGAGAGAAAGCAGAAACTTATTTTCCCAGTTGTGAATGCCCACTTTGTTAGTCTTAATGGTATTTTTCTGCTCTCTGAACTGCTAATCAAAGTCTATAATATCTAACTATATGATACGTTGGGAGAATTCAAATGATATTCAAATAGACATGAAGGAGACCTAAATATAAAACACTAAAGTACTTTTCCTTTTTTTCTCCCTTTAATTTTTTTTTTTTCAAATATCAATATTGGTAAAATTCACCTGTTCTCATTTAATATTATAAAGGGGAGAAATTATAGAGCAATAATTGTACCACATGTTCTTAATTTTCTCTTTTTGTCTCTTAAATTATCATTTTCTGTCCTAACTTTCCTCAAGTCGCTAAGCCTCCTATCTTCTCACTGTCAGATGATGGCCTTGTCTCTTAGTTCCTTAACAATGAAACCCACTTTTAAATTAATTTTCCTATATCTGCACTCATTATTAGAAAATTAATGGCATATTAGTGCTGGGTATTATGACTCCCATTATTAGAAAAAAAAAATGGTCTGTGCTTTAGCTACTTCAGCCCTTCTCCTCAGGTACTAGAATGCATAATCGTTTACTCATGGAATCTTCTCTAGAATCTGGTTTCTTTCTTTCCTCCATTTCAAGTTTTTCTTTTTGGGGTCATTCCTCTCAGTTTAAGAACATACCATTGATTTTCCCATTTTATTACATTTTACTTGACCTCACATTCATCTCCAGATGTAGCCCTTTTTTCTTTTCCCTTTTAAGAAAGCTCTCCAAGAGTATATTAATACTTGAAATCTTCAATTCCTCCTGTTACATTTTCTCTTGAACTAACTTCTTTCAAGCTTTTTATTCTCGTGGTTTCACTGAAATAGCTCTTCTTAAAGGCCTGCAATAACCATCATATTGCCATGTTTAAAGGTCAGTTCTAAGTCCTCTTTTTACATGACTAATCAGTAATATTTGACACAACCAATCGCATCCTCCTCAAAATATTTTCCCCGTTTAGCTCCCAGGCACCAAATACACTCCCATATTTTCTGCCTGTCAAAAAGGCTGCTTGTCTCCCATTTGTGTTGTTCCTTCTTTCTCATCTATCGGATTTCTTCACAACAGTATATAACAAAAACGATTACAGTCTCAAGCGTTTATAGAATTGAAGTCTATGTAGGAAAAAAAAAAAAAAACTTGAAAATTGGAGAATTTAATATGCTCTCATCTCATGACAAAGAAGAAAAAGGGTATCCAAAATATATGGGTAACATGATAATAAGGCTCAAATAATATAGACGAGCTAAAAACAAGCCCTGGCTGACGTTTACTGAGAGGGATCTCTGGACTCCCATGCTGGGACATAAAACTGATGAGTTGCCACATCCCATGCTCTAAAAGAGCCTTCTTTCTACCAGATGTATAACTGTTCACATCCCTTACAACCTTACTCATAGATTTAGGATCTTGTGGATTTGTTTACATTATTTTGTTTTCATTGTGTGTTTCTGTTAGAAGAAAATAACAGGAAAAAACAAGGAGAAGAGCAAACATTTCTGCTGCCGCTTGTGTTTAAAGTTTCCTGTGGGCCTTCAGTATTGCATATGTACTATGAGTGTAGAAAACTGAGGGAGAAAGAGATTAACGGTAGGTCATGATGATGCAGGATCTAGCATTTTAGGTGAAGTTACTGGACAACTGTGGGTTAGGAGAGAAAAGCAAACTCACTAACAAAGTTTTTGGTTGTGGGTAAGATGTATGAAAATTTATGTTTGGGGTTTGCCAGAAATTCTGTCAATAAATGGTATATACACTTCCATGTTTAAAATGTATTTACTGTTAATTATTTTAATATGTTAGACAATGCCAGTAGTAAAGAACAGAGTAAGAATATTCTATAATTTTTCTATGTGGGGAATGTGAGTATAAGAGTAAAACTCTTGATCAAATAAAAATACAAGAGTTTTATAGCACACAGACTGATAAAGATTTGCCTTAGCAAGAAAGGTGTGACTCTCAGCTACTTACTTTATAGCCCTTGGTTAGGTTTCATTGTTATTTCAAAGATGAGTAAGTACCAGTATTATATTATTAGATGTGAAGGCATAATAACAGTTCTTATGAAAAACATCTGACCATTTTGCTTGTAGAATGTCCGTTATCTTTGGCAATGCAAATCCTCTGTGATATTTGCATTAAGTATTTGCATTATAATGTACTCTCATTCATTTTTATCCCTAATTCATAACCAGAACCATTTTGCTTAGAAGAGGATTAGGATCATCATTATTATTAGGAAAACATTCCTTCCTATTTAGAGTCAATGAATTCACTGGAGATTTTGCTTGCATGATGATTACTTGATTAGGTACACCTGGAAAAACATAACAGGAAAGAGCCCGAACAAGAGGGAATCTTCTCATTTTTGCTGTTCAGACATGTGTAGGCATGTCTGAAGATACTAGGGATGCTCAGGCTATGGAAATCAAGCTATTTAGTTAAAACATGAATCCATGACCCTCATTGACACTGGTGTTCCCACAGCAGCAACCTGAATCCTACTGCATTTAAACTGAACAGAAGCTAGGGCTAAAATAATAAGAGAATAGGTAGGAAAGTAATTTTTAAAGTTGAAATGGATAGAGAATTTTGATGTAAAATACCATACGTATACAAACTACTTTGATAAGAAGTGTTAAGCCTATAGCAATTTTCTGGGGTGCAAATATAAAAAATTAGTTTTTTCGATACCTAGGTTAACAATTACTTTTTAAAAAGCATTATAATAAACATGATACTATTCCTGCTAAACATTTTACTGAAGCTAGTATTTGCAATAAATTAAAAGACTTAGGAGGACTACTATAAATTCTGGTGGCGGTTTAGTGGCTAAGTCGTGTCTGACTCTTGTGACCCCATGGACTGTAGCCCACCAGTCTCCTCTGTCCATGGGATTCTCCAGGCAAGAATAGTGGAGTGGGTTGCCATTTCCTTTTCCAATTATAAATGCTAGTGAGGAGTATTTATTGATAGGGTTATTAGGTAATTATGTTATAGCTCATCATCTGAGGGATCAAAATTGTTTTGTTATTAAGCTATCATGATTTTCATCTTATGAATTTTTTGAATTTTAATTTGTAGGCTGCTCTCATAAGAATAGCATTATTTATTTATCACATGAGTCTTGCTGCTGCTGCTGCTAAGTCACTTCAGTTGTGTCCGACTCTGTGTGACCCCAGAGACGGCAGCCCACCAGGCTCCCCCATCCCTGGGATTCTCCAGGCAATAACACTGGAATGGGTTGCCATTTCCTCCTCCAATGCCTGAAAGTGAAAAGTGAAAGTGAAGTCGCTCAGTCATGTCCGACTCTTTGCGACCCCATGAACTGCAGCCTACCAGGCTCCTCCATCCATGGGATTCTCCAGGCAAGAACACTGGACTGGGGTGCCATTGCCTTCTCCACATGAGTCTAGTAGCCTCCTTATTTAATTATTTTATAATACTAAAGAGCTAATATTATAAAACATGGAAATGATAGGATTATTCTACAACGGAACATATATTCCTTGCAAATCTGGAATGGATTTGATAAGAGATACAATTTTTTTCTGCAAAAACACACATAGTTTTAATCTATAAATTAATTCTGATAGAGTTAGGTAATATTTATTTTTTGTTGTTCATAATTGGTAATATTTATTGTCTCTCACTTGCTAAGAAAGGCTATGAATGTTGGCTTGAAACTAATTAGAGTGGGTTTTATTCCTTTCTTGATCTTTATGGTTTTTTCTGGTGGGTTATTTGAAAGCATGATGTGATGGGAAGCATCTGTGAAGTCGCTCAGCGTCTGTTGTAGTAAGCTCTTGTGCTATTTTTGTTTTAAGGTAAAACCCTGTCAGATTATTCATATTTTATTATCATTGCTATTTAGTGGACAATGGCTTCATAGATGAGTGTTTCATGTTGTGTTAATGTCTGCACAGCTGATTATCACCACTGCATATCAGAAAGGCCAGGAAAGAAAATTAAATTGTTAAATCTGAAATTAAATTGTTAAATCTGAAATAATTGTTGGGGAAAGAAAATTAAATTGTTAAATCTGAAATAATTGTTGGGGAAAGAAAATTAAATTGTTAAATCTGAAATAATTGTTGGGCTTTGTCTCATATAGGGTGTAGCTTATATGTTGAAAATCATGGGAATAAGTAAACGAAGGCACCTGTGATAATGAATACTGCTTCTGTAGATAGATGTGATAGAAATGAGCAACAACAACATAATATGTATCTTTTAGAATAATATATGATAATGAATTAGATAATTCCTTTCATGGCTGTTCAAAATAAGTAGGAAAATAAAGTCTATGGTTCACAGTATAGCTGGTAATTATTAATTACTTCATTCTTATAGTTAGTCAAAGACTTTTACCTCTATTAGGATAATAATTATGGCAATAATTATAGTAGCATAAATGATACATGCTTGCATATCTATTTCAATACTTAGGGTATAATTATAATGTTGGCATGTAGTATATAATAAATGCTAAAATTCCAATGGATTGGAATTTCCCAGTGCCTCAGACTATTTTTATGCAACTAAAGAATTTTTTACTGGAAAATATGTTACAATATTTGAAATTATTCCAAAAATACATTCTTCAGGATGTGTAATTAATCAGAATAAATATTAAGCTAAGGTTTCCATCTCCTGCAGAATCAAAAGGTTCCGTTTGGCTAACATAATCTCTGCTGCAATTACAGAAAGTATTACTACTAATAAAATAGCAATAATCAATAGAAATCAAAGTAGTTTCTGGTATTATGATGTAAAAGGTGGCCTTATGTTAATTAGTTGCAATAATATATTAATGGTGCCTAACACTGATGACGAAGAAGGCAATGGCACCCCACTCCAGTACTCTTGCCTGGAAAATCCCATGGATGGAGGAACCTGGTTCGCTGCAGTCCATGGGGTCGTGGAGAGTCAGACATGACTGAGCGACTTCACTTTCATTTTTCACTTTCATGCATTGGAGAAGGAAATGGCAACCCACTCCAGTGTTCTTGCCTGGAGAATCCCAGGGACGGGGGAGCCTGGTGGGCTGCCGTCTATGGGGTCGCACAGAGCCAGACACTACTGAAGCGACTTAGCAGCAGCAGCAGCAACATTGATGAGACCTCCTCCTTTAGATAAGGGGAATAGATAGTTAAATCTATTGCACCTACAGGTGTTAGATTGTCAGCTAATGGAGGGGCACATAGTTCACTTTGTGCTTGCTTTGACTTCTGCTGTTGATGTTGCAAGTAGTAAAAGGAATCATGAGAGTAATAATCTATAGCTTATTTATTTATTATAATGCTATATCTGATGCACTTATCATTACTGCTATTAATGAGTTTCAAAACCCTCCAACCATGGTGGCATTGCTATAAAGAATTATTACTAAGACCTGAACAATAATAATCAATGATAAATTTAAGTAGTTCCTAATAAAAGCTTCATTTGTTATAAGCAGCCTAAATTAGCTATCTTGATTAGTCATCTTTCCTATTTTATTCTAGTTTAAAAACCAAGTAGTCAATATACAGAGATGACAACTTTGTGACTTAATGAGAACAGCTGAGTGAATAAATTTATGTAAAATTGCTAATAATAAACTTTATATCAGATATAAAGGCAGAGACTAATTCTTCATTTTACCAAGCTGGGATGTTTACCATATACTGAATTACAAATTCCAAGAAGCAGTTAAATAAAACCTTGTCTTGGCTTCTCCTGCTTCTATTTCTAAAAATTAAATGTAGATCATAGCCAGTATTTAGGGAAGGTAGTTGTAAATAACATACATGCATATATTTGTAATTATTATTACATATAACAGAATAATTACTAATGTGACCTCGTGTGGAAATTATGCTACACACAGAGTGTTCTGACTAGGGCATATTCTGAACTTAACTGATTATACAGCTAAGCTTGATATGGATAAATTAGTATTTTGAGGTTTAACTCTGTTAGTAGATATGGTCTTAGAGTAGACATTCAGATTGCTTATGCAAGGTCAGGACAATACTAGGTTATACAAATATTGATTAAAAAGTTAGAGGTCAAAGTTGTTCTTTGATGTATCATTTTATGACATTTGCAGTTGGTTGAAGTCCACGTGGGAGAAGGCAATGGCACCCAACTCCAGTACTGTTGCCCGGAAAATCCCATGGGTGGAGGAGCCTGGTAGGCTGCAGTCCATGGGGTCGCTAAGAGTCAGACAGGACTGAATGACTTCACTTTCACTTTTCACTTTCATGCATTGGAGAAGGAAATGGCAACCCACTCCAGTGTTCTTGCCTGGAGAATCCCATGGACGGAGAAGCCTGGTAGGCTGCAGTCCATGGGATCGCACAGAGTTGGACACGACTGAAGCGACTTAGCAGCAGAAGTCCACGAGGACCTGTGATATTTGATTCTTTCTGAAATATAATGTGACCTAAATTTTTTGTTGAAGCATTAAGAAGGCCAAGCAAGTATAATTGGGAAAATTGATAAATATTAATTAAGAACTTGTTTGTTAAAATAAAAAAGTTGATCACCTGGAAACAGTTTTAAATTTACATTACTGGATCCTATTACCTCCATGAGCCCAATTCTTGAATTATATAATATGTAATATGTGTCTCTTTTGTGGAATCGACCTCATTTCTTAAGTCCTTTCATACTATGGGACATCTTTGTTTAGAGAGGAACTAAATAGAAGTGCTCTGATTTGAACTCAGCTCACATAGAATTTTTAATGATGGAATGAAAGAATCTCTTAAATAGAGGTTACATCTTTAGAATGTCTGGACATAACAATAAAACCACAAACTTTAACATTGATTTTACCTTTAAAATAGAACCTTATTGTTTCCATTTGAGGAATCTGTTCCATTGGTGAAAATTTTGAGTAAATTAATAATAGTTATATATTTAGAATAATTAGTCTAGATTTGTTCATCTGTTGGCCTTACTATACTGAGGTCACCTCAACCAAAATAATTAATTAAATTTATTAGTTACCTTGACAACTAATTTTCATATTAAATTAATAATGTTAAGTTTTATGGGTTGTTTTAGCAAGTAGAGGGGAGGCTGAATATTTATGAAGTTACTTTAACTTCTTTTAAGCTTTACTGCATTTACATTTTAGTTTATTGTTTAGTTGCTAAGTCATGTCCCACCCTTTGTGACCCCATGGGCTGTGGCCTGCCAGATGCCTTTGTCCATGGGATTTCCCAGGCAAGAATATTGGAATGGGTTGCTATTTCCTTCTCCGACTTTTTAGGTTCACAGTATATTAAGCAGACACATTCAAAATTTTTCTCGATCTATTCTCTAGCAAGAGCTTATTTATTTTGGCAAAGAGTTATACAAAAAGTATTTCTTATTACTTATGTTAATTCTTTGTTCCTACGTACATAGTTAACCCAATATGGTGTTCGAAGGTGTTTTTGCATGTAGGTAGTTAGTATGGTTGTTCTGGTGTGCATTTTTTATCGTGCTTCTCTTAAAGCAATTATAATTTTATGAGTGATTACTGTCTGAGGAAGGTTTTATTCTGTTTCAAATGATTTGTACATCTTCTGAATAATGTTCAAATTGACACGGGATTGATTCTTCTTTAGGTAAATTCAAAGTTGAATATAAATTCTTCTTTGGATAACCACCATCAGCTGGTTCAGTTTTGATTTTTTTTTTTTTTTGTTAACCTCTGCCTGTTATTATTAGTTTGTCTCAGAGAAAAATTTTGCCATATTAATTGCTTACTAGTAGCTTGTATGTATCTGTGTTTTGAGTTAAAGTTCTCTGTTTTTTACATTCTAGTTAATTCATTAATGCCTAGGTGTAAGAGTTACTCTTTTATTCCTTTCCTGGTTTTTGGCCTGTAAATGAGGAAAAATGTACTGCTGAACTCAAGAACATTGTGTTTGAATGTCACTGGGTCAAGAGTTGGGGATTAAGCTGCTGCTGCTACTGCTAAGTCGTTTCCGTCTAGGTCGTTGCCATTTCCTTCTCCAATGCATGTAAGTGAAAAGTGAAAGGGAAGTCGCTCAGTTGTGTCCAACCCTTCGCAACCCCATAGACTGCAGCACACCAGGCTCCTCAATCCATGGGATTTTCCAGGCAAGAGTGCTGGATTGGGGTGCCATTGCCTAGAACTAGCAAATAGGTTATACATAAAGATATACATGATCATGGAATGAAAAGCTGGTGCCTGGCATGCTTATGTCTCAGTTTCTTATCCCTCACGATGGGAATCCTGCAGGCACTGCAAATAGGCATCTGCTCTCTGGGTACTGCAGGGTGCCCTCCAACACGTCCACCTCCAGCAGCACGTGGTGAATCTTCCTCAGCTCTGTCTCATCAGGTTCCTGCTTGTGAATCAGCCCTTTGGTACTTTGCCAGACGCAGTGTATCTGCTACCTCCAGGAGCACTGCTCACTCCACCTTGAGTATCACGCACTGAGAAGTTTGGATTGAAGTGTACTGGGTTGATGCCGAACTTGGCCCGGAGATGCAGAGGGAAGCCTTGGGCACTGCTCCCGCCTCTCCTCTCACCTGGGACCTCTGAGGATTACAAGTTTACTTTGGCAACCAAGCCGTCTTGTCAGGCTGAACAGGAAGGAGGTTGGAACTCCACCTTCCTCCCTTCCAGGATGTTCCACTTGCTATATCCTGTAGGATGGCTGGTAGGAGCAGGAGTGGGTGACTTGCTGGAACTCTTTCCTCTTTTTAATATTATCTTTTGCTTTTTTTCCTTTAACTTTGTGATAGTGTCTTTAACATTTAAATTAGATTTTTCCTTACATGCTATACTTTTAGATATTTGGTATAATTATTAGTAATAGTTATATTTGCTTTATTAGTAGTAATTATAGTTTTTTATTTGAGCTAGGATTGGTTCAAAGTGGTTTCAAGTTTAGTTTAAATTCCCTAAATGCATGCTTGGTGTTTTTAAGTGTAAATTGTACTTTACTTTGCCCAAGTGACTTTCTAGTGTACTTGTTATTGTGTAAGATTTTTAGATAAATATGACTTATTTTTTATTCATATTATGTTTGGATTTTTATATGTGGAAGATGAGCTATGTGCACTCTTCCAGGCCTGATTCAGTTGACTTTTTATTGTTAATTTGCGTTTAGCCTCTTAGTTTCCAAAAAGGTTCTGTTAATGGACTCAGAGAATATAGCTCATTCTCTATATGTGACATTGTTATGATAATTCTTGTTATTATTTCAAAATCCTTGTAGTGTTTGTCGAAATGGCATTATCCTGGTTAAATCAGCAAGTGGTAATGAAGATTTACTGATTATAGAACAGGGTTCTGCATAAGAGTTGAATGCATTGCAAAACATTTTCAGTTTTGTGCTATAGCTAGTAGTACTTCAGTGATTTTTTAAAATGTGTAACAGTGTGTGTCCTAATGCTTATAGGCTGACTATTACAATTTGTGGGAATGCTTTTAATATATAGTACAAAATATTTTTTTAACAGGTTCTTAGAGAATTTTATTTCAAAGTCAAGATAAGTTCTTTTAAAATCTTATCTATAAGGTAAATTGAGAAAACTATTTTCCTTTAAATTATGTCTTTAGAAAAGATATAGTATAAACATAACAATATTGTTGAATATATTATAAAACTCTCTGAAATTCAAATAAATAACTTTTAGGTCCTTTGGTTGAATACCCATTGCTAGTAAAATGAGAAATAATCTCTATGCTGTTGGCATTTTATAATGTTTTCAAGGTGTTAACCTTGAGTAGAACAATCTTATTCTCCTTTTGAAACTTGGAGGAAGAATAAGGTAGCTTGTGAATGGATTAGTGAAAGTACACTTTATTCCACTAAATTTTCATATGGTTTGTTTTCTTTTAAAAAATCAGTATTAATGCATTCATTTAATTCTTTGATATTTTAATTCACATGTGCTTGCACATAGGAGGAAAGAAAGAATTCTAAAGAATGAGTTTGAGGTAATCTTGGAAAAAGTATAATTGAGGATTTTCAAGCTCTGAGAACTGCTTCTGCCAACATTCATAAAGTAGGAAGAGTATCCATCTTTCATGGGGCTGCATACTGTCTTGTAAACCAGGATGTAGAACTTGACATGGACAGTGAGAAAATGAAAAACGATGCCAGCAGCTCGTGGCTAGAAGCGGCTAGCGAAGTTGGTAGTGTTTCCAACTAAACATAAACAACTTAGAATACAATCACTACTCAGATGAGGCCACTCCATGACCACAAGAGAGTAAGACAGAGAAAAGGACACTTCATCACCATCTAGGATCCAGTGTTAGTCACTCAGTCATGTCTGACTCTTGGAAACCCCATGGACTGTATGTAGCTCACCAGACTCCTCTGTTCATGGAATTCTCCAGGCAAGAATACTGGGGTGAGTCACCATTCTCTTCTCCAGGGGATCTTCCCAATCCAGGGATCAAACCTGGGTCTCCTGCACTGCAGGCAGATTCTTCACCATCTGAGCCACCATGGAAGGGGATTTTGGCACTCTGCTTCCTACATAAAATCTATGAAGATACCCAGTGACTGGTCCCTGCTACCTGACAGCATTCTACACCTAATAATCCACAGGTCTCTAAATCCTGCTTAAAATCTCTCAGCATGAATACAAATAATACAAAAAGCTCCTCCTAACTCTCTTTTACAGAGGCACTTCAGTGATCTTCTGATGTGTGTTCTCCCTTGTAAGAAGTTAAATAAATCTAAATTTGTTTGATTGCAGATGTGTGGTGGTCATTGATTGGCAAGCTTTGATAGTAGTGGCAAGAAATGGTCCTGTATACTTAGGATAGAGTAAGATCATAAAGGGATTCTAGAATGTATATTGTCAAGGCAATGGCCCTTTGTCTTTTCTGCTATGGATGGTCACTGGAAGGTGTAACATATAGGAAGGAACATAACAGAATTGTTTAAACAATCATTTTGCTGGTGGCTTCGAATATAAATTTGTGTAGGGGAAAGATTAAAATGAAATAATTGGGGAGACACTTTTAGCAATCTGGGCAAGAAGTGATGATGTGCTGTGCTTAGTCACTCAGCTATATCCGACTCCTTGCAACCCTTTGGACTGTAAC
This sequence comes from Bos indicus, assembly GCF_029378745.1. Classification (NCBI taxonomy): domain Eukaryota; kingdom Metazoa; phylum Chordata; class Mammalia; order Artiodactyla; family Bovidae; genus Bos; species Bos indicus. The sequence goes on from NC_091767.1 coordinate 12,325,114, forward strand.
ACTGTCTATGGGATTTTCCAGGTAAGAATACTGGAGTGGGTTGCCATTTCCTTCTTCAGAGGATCTTCCCGACCCAAGGATGGAACTAGTGTTTCCAGTGTCTCCTGCAGACCACAGTTAAAGACTGCCAGTGTGAATTTAAAGTCGACAGAAAGGAAGAGCATAGGGCTCTTTAACTGATAGTAGTGATGCCTTTGGGCTTCCCTGGTGGCTCAGATGATCCGAGAATCTGTTTGCAATGCAGGAGACCTGGGTTCTATCCTTGAGTTGGGAAGATCCCCATGGAGAAGGGAATAGCTACCCACTCCATTATTCTGGCCTGGAGAATTACATGGACAGAGAAGCCTGGAAGGCTACAGTCCATGGGGACACAAAGAGTCTCCATGGGGACACAAAGAGTCAGACATGACTGAGCGACTTTCACAATGTGTAAGGAATAATTTTGGGGAGGGTTGGTTGATTAACTGAGTAGGAGTTACTTGTCAGACTAGAGTCTGGTAGTCTAAGAGGCAACTCAGTCCATTGATCTGAAACTCAGAAGAGATATTTGGGTTGGAAAACAGATTTGGTTGCTACCAGCAGAGAGATGCCAATTACTGCCATTTCATTTTTATGTGACATTTAGTTATACACTGAATGAACGCAGAAGGCTCTGCTATTCTAGTTTTTGCCATCTTCTATCAACTAACTGATTGATGCATTCAATCATAAAACATCATGTGAAAGTTAATAGGATAATTTTTACCTGCTTAAGAAGGCAAATAAACTAGATTTAGACAATTTATAAATGCAGCTTAGCTATGAAGTAAGATAATAGACACTCTCTCCTATTCATGAATCCAGGTAGCCAGGCAGGAATGACCTCAGCAGTAGAGTTAACTCAGCTAATTTCTCAGATCCAACCAAGCCCATGGTCATGGTGGAGATCAGATGAATAGATGCATAAGTGGAGGATTTCCCTGTGAAAAGAGTTTAATCTGTCTTGCTTTTCTGGGGGGAGATGACATACATGAATGAGTGTGTTAAGTGCAAGCGTGTATAGTCACTTCAGTCATGTCCAACTCTATGTGACGCTATGGATGGTAGCCCACCAGGCTCCTCTATCCATGGGATTCTCCAGGCAAGAATACTGGAGTACATTTCCAGTTTCTCCTCCAGGGGATCTTCCCAATCTAGGGTTCAACCCCACATCTCTTACCTCCTGCATTGCAGGTGGGTTTGTTACCAGGTGGACTTCCCTGGTGGCTCAGATGATAAAGTGTCTGCTTACAATGCAGGAGACCCCAGGGTTCAGTCCCTCGGTCTGGAAGATCCTTTGGGGAAGGAAATGGCAACCCACTCTAGTACTCTTCCTGGAAAATCCCATGGATGGAGGCGCGTGGTAGGCTATAGTCCATGGGGTTTCAAAGAGTCGGACAGGACTAAGTGACTTCACTTTCACTTTCTTTTCTTTCTTTACCACTAGCACCACCTGGGGAGCCTGTATGAATGAGGAATAGTTGATTATTTCCAAAGTGTAGCTGTAGGGAGGAGAATATTGGTAATTCACTGTCAGGGGATTTTCAGTAATTATTCATTTCCACATCCTTTTCACTCCAAAGAACTGTTTAAAGATAGCTTGTATCTTGAAGGGCATATAGATTCTTCCAGAATAAAACATTCTTAGTCCATGATTTAGGCAAGCCTTTCTATACCTGGCTTTTATTGTTATTGTTTATATGTTTGACTCCAGTAGCTATAAACAATGAACATTTACTGTTTGAGTTGACTCATTTTTGTCAGTCAGAGCTTTGAACAACATGAGTGTATGTCATAGGTATAAAAAATATTGGACTTTCCTGCAGTAGATACTATACTACATACTTTACATACATTGACATATTTAATTGTTATCTCAATCTCTTTGAGTTAGTTAACAATTTCATCCTTATTAAGGGGTTGGCACAACTGTGGTTTTGAGGAATTGTTCATTATGATATAGCATAGTAGGTCTAAAACCTACATTTTCATTTACATAGTATAAAAGTTAGTTCTTAGTGTTCTGATAAGGAAAAAATGTCGCCAACCTAATCATTATATTGTTCCTACTTTATAGTAGTATTTATTATAGCTTGCTTTGAGGTTTTGATTGGTTTAAAACTATAATCATTGCCAAATTTCATATAGAATTGCTGACATTTTACATAATATTGTGGTTTCCATTTCTCATTGAATGCAGTCTCATAATGAATCCATCCTCTCTCATTATCACATCTCAAAACTGGAAAATCCTTGTATTATCTATTATAATTAGTCTCCCTTTCAGGGATAAACTCTTGAACAACAGAAAGCTTTGATATGGATGTATTAACTTTTTCATTTTCTACTGTTTATTTGGGTTTTATCTTTATAGCCTGAGGAAAGTTCCCTCTCATCTATGACCTCTACTTATTCTTAGGTCACATTTGGCATTTTGCTTATGATGGATTGTTTTTAAAACTCAGTTTCCTGGACTCCATATTATATTTATTGAATCAGAGTCTCTAAGGATGAAGCCAGTGAATCTGGAATTTTAGGATTCTAAGTAAGTTTTATGTACACTCTAGTTGATGACCACAGCTCTAGGGAAAGATGAGTTTCTCAGCTGCTAATCTTTAACTGTTATGATGAAAATAACACAACATTTGTTTTTCTTCCCTCTGAAATTGAAAATAATATATTATTGCTCCACAGTCCTTATAATTATTACAAGATATTTTTGGTAGCACATAATTAATACATGAATATAATCATACATATAAAGCTCAAGAATGAAAAGATGCACTTTATGCAACATATGATTCACTGTTGGAAGTCATTAACACGAACTAACACTTTTAAAGAACAAAGAAGACCCCTATCTATGGACACAGGGAATAAGTTTTATGCTGAAAGGATGAAGGCGAGGATACCAGGTATTTCTTACCATATTATCAGAAAAGAATTTTTCTTTATTTCATAACTAGCCCAACTGAAAGGTGTATGAGTGGGAGGTGGATTAAATAAATCAAAGGCATCAGGGTTCTGTCAATTTCTTTAGAAGAAAATAAATAATCAGTCTTGCCACTTTCAAAACTAGTGTAAACATGGTAACAATAACCCTGTGTACGAGACAGCAAAAGAGACACTGATGTATAGAACAGTCTTATGGACTCTGTTGGAGAGGGAGAGGGTGGGAAGATTTGGAAGAATGGCATTAAAACATGTATAATATCATGTATGAAAAAAAAAACATAAAATTAATTATATTGAATAAAATGAATATAAAGAACGTATTTTTTCACAGGGCTTCCCAGGTGATGCTGGAGGTAAAGAACCCGTCTGCTAATGCAGGAGACATAAGAGATACAGGTTCGATCCCTGGGTTCAGGAAGATCTTCTGGAGGAGGAAATAGAAGTTTTGGTTTTATATTATATTTAGGTAAGGAAATTAAAAGGACATGTAGGTAACAACCAGGAAAGGGAAGCCATAGAGAGACAAAACAGCAGGACAAAGATAGGGAGGCTTATGTGTTTTGTTGTTGTTCAATAGCTAAGTGATGCCCAACTCTTTGTGACCCCATGGACGTAGCCCACCGGCCTCCTCTGTCCTACGCTATTTCCTGGAGTTTGTTCAAATTCATGTCCAACCTATGTGTTAGCAAGGGGAAAAACAGCAAACATTTTCAGAGACTGATAATTGCTGCACAAGACCTATTTCCTCCCTCTTCTTCAGGAGCAGACCTGAGAATTACTTGAGTACTCAGTATTCTGGTGGGCTTCCCTGGTGGCACCAGTGGTAAAGAACCTGCCTGCCAATGCAGGAGACGTTAGAGATATGGGTTTGATCCCTGGGTAGGACCCCCTGGAGGAGGGCATGGTGATGTACTCCAATATTCTTCCCTGGAGAATCCCATGGACAGAGGAGTCTGGTAGGCTATGGGTCATGGGAGTTGGACACAACTGAAGGAGTTTCTCACACATGTGTGCATGCATCCACTCAATATTCTCAGCTAAATGACAACACTTCCCATTCTCTTGCATCTGAATATAATATTGAGGTAAAATATGAGCCAGTATTGTATGAGGGAGCCACAGGTGTTGACTAATGGTGTCTATTCTTCTGTTCTTCCTCTATCCTGTTGCCTGAATTTGGGTGTGGTGGACACAGCTCCAGAAGCTCTCTTGTACCATGAAGTACACTTGGGCACAGGTACCAAACAAGGCTGTGGCAGCAGCCTGATAGGAAGAACTCCATCTCCTTGACAATGCTCATACCAACCCTGCACTGCCCATATCAGAGATTTTTATATGGAAGAGAAATTCTGTCTTGATTTGGCCTTTGTAGCTTTTGTGGCTTAGTAGTTAGACAAAGCTGAAACAATTTGAGCCAAACAAAAGGTAGACTATAAAGAGTAAATACACAATTTTCATTTTAATTTTTCCCATCACTTCATAAGGGTGCTGCAACTTATCTTACTGCAACCAAAATCCTAACCAGTAAATTCAGTTGTTTGGCAATTCTAGTAGTAGCGGAAAGACATGTTACAGACTTGTATTCGGGGAAAGTTATCCTACTTTGACAGTCTATGAAAAAACTTGAGGAAGGGTGATACTTCAGAGTTTCTGCTTCCCAGTTTAGTTCTTCCATTTAATGTCACTAATAATATTCTTGGTTAATAGCTTTAATTCCCACAACAAACCAGTGCTGACTCATATCCAATACATAGTTGCTTGAGGATCCCAGACAAAATCCCACTGGTATAGGTCCTACTTTTCTTCATTGTACTTTTCAAGCTGTTGCTTTATAGTTTACTCTTACTAATCTGACCATGATCTCTTACATTCTGAAAGTGCTATTTCAGAAAAAAGCAATGAGGAAAGGCCCTGAAGCAGTTAAATAAGGCCCCCAATCTTTTTTTTTAAAATTAATTTGTATTGGACTATAGTTGCTCTACAATGCTGTGTTAGTTTCTTCTGCAAAGTGAATCAGTTACACATATACATACATATATGTATGTATATGTACATATATATATGTACATACATACATACATAACCTCTTTTTTGGATTTCCTCCCCATTTAGGTCAGCACAGAGCATTGTGTTTCCTGTACTATACAGTACCTTCTCATTAGTTATCTATTTTATACATAGCAGTGTATATATGTCAGTCCCAATTCATCCCACCTCACTTCCGCCCTTAGTATCCATTTGTTTGTTCTCTACCTCTGTGTCTCTATTTCTGCTTTGCAAATAAATTCATTGGTATCATTTTTCTAGATTCCATACATTAGCAATATCATATGATATTTGTTTTTCTCTTTCTGAACTTACTTCATTCTGCATGACAGTCTCTAGATAATTTGGGAATCAGTTATTGATACATTAAGATACAAAGAACAAAGCAAACAGAATAAAAGTAACTATTACTTCAAGCAAACTATTACTTCTATATACAAAAGAAAATGAAATCACAGTATACTTCAGCAGTTGTTTTATTTACAGTATAATGACATTGACACCACTCATTGACTTTAACAAATATTATGTTACTCTACTGGGAAGATGGAGGGATGAGAAGTGTATAGTGGGGTTTGTGATGTAAGAGATCAGTTAAATCCATACTGGATATTTTTAAAAACTGAAAAACAAGAACTAACAGGCTAAATATATTATTTAGAAATATGTAGCTATATAACAAATGATCAGTAAAAGGAGTTGAAAGGGGTGGCCTCTGAGGAAGAGAAATAAATAGTGAGAAAGAGTAAGTGGTTTTCATAAAAATGTCTTGTAATTTTACTTAACATATGAATCTATAGTGTTTTCATTTACAATTCTAAATGCAATCACAAGTATTAAAGAAAAAGTTGTAAACGCTCCTTTTGTGATTCCATTTTAAGCCTGTCATGCCTTTGACTTTTGGAGTGCTCAGTATTATGAGTCACTTTCTAACATTGCTTTGTTCAGGGAAGTCAGAGCAAGGAAGCACAGAAAACTGTCTCTGGAGGAGATTGGAAGATGAAGACACAGCAATGCAGCTTTTATATTTTCTAGTTTACCCTTGTGTTGCTTAGGATTCTTATTTATTACTTAATAGTAAAAGGCCAAGTATAATCCACTAAATTAAAAATACTAAGCCATTTTAGAGAAATTGCAAAATGCCAGAAAACACTGTAATCTCTCTAAAAGCTTAAAAAAAAAATATATATATATATATACTTGTATTATTAGGCAATATGCTTTTCTTTCATTTGACCATTGCACACTATACAAAGTGACCCAAAGTAGGACTCTAGCTTTCACAGTTACTTCAAATTATTCTGCACTAGGGCAGAATAATTTACTTATTATCATCAAGGCTTTTATAAAAAAAAAAAATCATGCCTATTCTATTTATCATTTTTATTCCACCTTCCTTTGGCAATCAGTATTAATGCTATTTCAAAACATGATAGGAAAATCAATCTGAGAGTTATTTTTTTCAAGGGTTGCCTCCAGGGACCTGTTTACAAAATTAAAAGTCTTCCCCTGGACCCTCTTATCTGGTATGATTGAGTGGAGAGATTAATGAAGTCAAATAAACTTGCAAAAATCTTTTAAGAAAAAATTCTGTTATAGCCTAATTTTATAAAGCCGGAAAACCTTAATATTTTGTTAAAACATGCCTATTCCCTCTCCCTCTGTCCCCACCTCTCTCCTTCTTTCTGTACACACACATGCATGCCAAATCACTTCAGTCGTGTCCAACTCTGTGTGACCCTATGCACTGTGGCCCACCAGGCTCCTCTGTCCACGGGATTCTCCAGATAAGAATACTGGAGTAGATTGCCACGCCCTCCTCCAGGGGATCTTCCTGACCCAGGGATCTACTTCCTGACCCAAGGATCAAACCCACTTCTCTCATGTCTCCTGCACTGGCAGGCGGCTTCTTTACCACTAGCACCGCCTGGGAAGCCCATGTACATACATGTGCATAGACGTGTTAATATAAGTAGCCTCTCTCATCACCCTATCTGTGTGTAATTACATGTACAAGAGTGTATGGAATTGACATGGCAACAGATATTATAAAAAGTGTGTAATTTATTACTTTATTGTTATTTTTCATATAGAAGAAAGTGTTTCTCAGCCATGTCTGACTCTTATTTTTCACATAATTCTGAGCTAAATATGAATACATATCAAGCATGACTCAGTCTTTAATCACCCAAAGCAAACAACAGTCTTTAATCCAGTGTTTCTCAAAGAAGTTCTATATATGAATGCCCTGGATATTTATTAAAGTTGCAAATTACCAAGTCAATGTCTACAAAATTGCCATCTCTGGAAATAGAGCCCAAAATGTGCACTTTAAAAATGTTTGTTTCTCTATAAAGTTTTTTTTGAAAATCACTGACCCAGTCCTGGGTCTTTTCTTATATTTGCTATATATTTCTCGGTCTGAAAAATTATCCTATTACCACGAACATAGTAGTCAGCATCTAAAATTTTGACTCAACTCACTATACTATGAATGGATATGAAAATATAAAAAGAACTATAAAGAAAATCTAGTTAGATTAAATCAGTAGCTCCCTAAAGTGGACCTGTATACTAGCTGTATCAGAACCTCCTGGAGGTTCATATTTAAAATAGATTTAGAACTTATCCCACAACTGTAAGACCTCAACTTTTTCCAGTATGTTCTGGTAGCCAAGAGATAACATTTGAGATGTTTCAAACTACCTGCTTAGACTGAGATTATTTTTGTCTTTAACACAGCCTTTGTGTACACTTAATTGTAGAAACCCTGAAGAGTAATTGGGCTAAATAATTTCAGTCACAGTTTTTTTTTTAATTTATTTTATTTTATTTTTTAACTTTACAATATTGTATTGGTTTTGCCATATATCAACATGAATCTGCCACAGTTTTAAGGTCGTTATTACATAAGCCACAGCCTCAATGGTTGAAAGTAGATCTTTCCTAGAAACATATATTTAAAGCACAAGAAACCAGGAAAAAAATCATTGCTTTAATTTGTTCCTGAGTTTTGAGCTCTTGCCTCTTCTTTTGAAATACAAATTCATCCTTTAGGCTTTCAGGTTATTTTTTTAAAGCTTCATTTCACTTTCAGAACAGCTTATGAATGTCTCAGGGAACACATTGTTCAAAGCTTTTTCTCAAACAAGGTATTAAGTCACATGTGTCATGAGGGAGCCAATGAAACTTTAGACACAGAGGCCCATATTTAATTGCTTGAGAACTTCAGGAAAAAATAATTTTATCAATAATCATTAAAAAAAAAAGACTGGAAATAACCCAAATGTTACTAATAGTTCACTATGAGTTAAAGGGACAATTTAATTTTTTTCTTCTTTATTGCATTCTTTTAACTTTTTGAGAAAGATCATACATTACCATTATATTCAATAAAAAAAAGCAAACATAATTATACATGTTTTCTTTAATGACAAAACAATTAAGTTTTTTCTCAAGATGGCAAAGCTGGAAAGTGAGGGGGAATTAAAATTGTACAAATTCATCCTATACATTAGGAATTCCCCTAGTTCATTTTGGGGTTTTGGATTTTCCATTTGGGATTGAGGGAACAGTGTGTCTCTAGGAATAAAAGACAGCCTGAGAAACAACTATTATATGGGATAATATATTAAATTAAACTTACCTATGGTGTTACTTGGAGAAGGCAATGGCACCCCACTCCAGTACTCTTGCTTGGAAAATCCCATGGACGGAGGAGCCTGGTAGGCTGCAGACCATGGGGTCTCGAAGAGTCAGAAACGACTGAGTGACTTCACTTTCACTTTTCCCTTTCATGCATTGGAGAAGGAAATGGCAACCCACTCCAGTGTTCTTGCCTGGAGAATCCCAGGGACGGGGGAGCCTGGTGGACCGCCATCTATGGGGTCACACAGAGTCAGACATGATTGAAGTGACTTAGCAGCAGCAGCAGCATGGTGTTACTTTAGGAGATAATAAGACTTTATCTCTGAAGACTGTTAATGAAGATAACAGAGAAAATATTCAAGCAAAATTAGGGCATTCCTCTCCTCTCTGTTGTGAGATTACAAGAAAGACTATAATTTTAGTAAAGTTAATATTTACTTTAGCTACAGACTTAGATAGATGTAGCTATGAATTTGATAATCCCATTTGACAATCTGTTTGTTAGATGTTGGTGCAGCTATTATTAAGTCTGAATTTGCTTATTGTAAAATAAATACTAAGATGTTAAATTATCTTAACAGTGTGGATATAAATATAGATATGGTCAAGAAAACATTTTTTTATAAGGAAACAGCATTATCAAATACTGACTAACATTTCTAGACTGGAATATTGATGAATGGTCTTCTGCTTGTGACAACTTGGCATCTGTTACTATAGAGAAGGACATTTGTTCAGAATAAGTTTGTAGGTCATGGTCTGAGAACTGTATTTCATTAAGAAGTCTAACTCTCTTTAATTTCCCATTTGAATCACACATGTGTAGCTAAATATGAAGTTTTCAATTTTTGCTGTGAAATTTGATATCCCTTCTTACTCTTTTCAGAGTCCTCTGAAAAAGGAACTAGGAAGCCCTTCTTGAGGGACATAGAAGTATGGACAGATATCAGTTGCCTGGATATCTCCAAGTCTATTCCCTGATCAGTCACTGTACTTCATGTGAGTTAAAACAATGGCATGATCTCATATCCCATTCCAGGAAGGCAATGGAACCCCACTCCAGTACTCTTGCCTGGAAAATCCCATGGACGGAGGAGCCTGGGAGGCTGCAATCCATGGGGTCACTAAGAGTTGGACACAACTGAGCGACTTCACTTTCATGAATTGGAGAAGGAAATGGAAACCCACTCCAGTGTTCTTGCCTGGAGAATCCCTGGGACGGGGGAGCCTGGTGGGCTGCCGTCTATGGGGTCGCACAGAGTCGGATACGACTGAAGCAACTTAGCAGCAGCAGCAACTGCTCAGGGGGACCTTTTCGTTTACCAACTTATTTAAAATTGCTACTCCCATCATTCCATATCCTTCCTTCCTTGATTTATTTTTCGTTATAGAACTTTCCATCCTCTAACATAATATGTATCCATTTTGTTCTCACGACTAAAATATAAACTTCGTGCTGAGCATTTTTGCTTTTTTTTTTAATCAGTATTATATTGCCTGAAACACTGTTCAGCATCAGCGATTCACATTAATGTGCCTGGAATGGTTGCATAGGGTCCCAAACTCAGAGGGGCCCCCTAACTTGGACAACTTGACAACTTGCAGTTGTCATCTTGGAATGTTATTCCTGAGCATAATTCTTATTGATTTTCTCTTTGAATTTTTATTGTAAGTGAAATCCAATTAAATGATGGAATAAGCACCTGGGGCTTAAAGCCTAAGCACCAAGGGTCTTTCTTCTGCTACCTCTCTGCCTCCTCTGACAAGTTCTCAGCTACCTGTTCCCCTAATCTTGAGGTCCCTTAATTCTGCCTACTTGCTCCCTATTGACACCTGCCCCTGGCATCTTGGGCAGATCATGTCAATGGCGGTTTCTGGCTTGGACTGGCATGATCACGCATTTGGTGAGTGACTCAGTGGAGCTGAGCCTCCTCTACAATCAGATCCAGAAAGTGACTCAATATTACAGGCTCTATTTTTAAACATCTCTATTTTATAACCATCAACATCTCCCTCCTACTTTTACTAAATTATATTAAGATATGCACTTCTCCTTGGACAGCAAGGTGGTCAAACCAGTCAATCCTAAAGGAAATCAACCCTGAATATTCATTGGAAGAACTGACGCTGAAGCTCCAATATTTTGGCCACTCTAAGTGAAGGGCCCACTCACTGGAAAAGACCCTGATGCTGGGAAAGAAGAAGGAGAAGAAGGCATAACAGAGGATGAGATGGTTGGATGGCATCACCGACTCAATGAACAGGAGTTTGAGCAAATTCCAGGAGGTTGTAAGGGACAGGGGAGCCGGGTGTGCTGCAGTCCATGGGGTTGCAAAGAATCAGACATGACTTAGCAACTGAACAACAATGGGCTTCCTTGGTGGCTCAGTGGTTAAAAAAAAAAAAATCTGCCTGCAATGCAGGTAGCTGCAGAAGACATGGGCTCAATCCCTGGGTGAGGAAGATCCCTGGAGGAGGACACAACCCACTCCAATATTCTTGCCTGGAGAATCTTACAGCAGAGGAGACTGGTGGGCTACTGCCCATAGTGTCTCAAAGAGTTAGACATGACCTAAGAGACTTGGCACATACACATACGTATTAAGATATGGTCATTCTTTGCCTGAATTCTACAGTGGGCCAATTGGTCTCTGGCCAATTCTCTTTATTCTTTCCAAGCTTCAAGGTTAGGCTTTCTCCCTCCTGGCAAGTGGCCAGGTGATCTCTCTCTCTCAGAGTATTCTAATATATCTGTATTTTATAGCAGTATATGTCATATGCCAGATTCCTTTTATAGGAATGATAATTTATTAGTGGAGTTTTAAAGAAATTATGAATTGAAAATAAATTGGATAGCATCCCTAGTACAGGCCTTCAAAAGGTAAATCAGTTTTCAGGAAATAGCTTTACATTTTAAAGACAGTATATCATTATTCAAATAGTATATTTCTAAATTATAATTGGTATGATAACTATTTTTATCCAGTTATTGCAGAAAACATAACTTCTTAAAGTTATTATTATAGGAATCAGAATTTCTTAATCAAAATCCTAGGAAGCCTAATCAACTCTGCAGAACATGGAGACATTCTCCTAAAATGCCTCATTTTAATGAAAAAAAAAAAAGTGCTCACAAATTGTCCTGCTAGTTTTCTCCTCCCCTAGTTAACGTAGCTCAAATCCAAATACCCTGGGAGTAGGATATTCTATAATAAGACAATAAATAGATTTTACCTTCAGACTTCAAGACAACTTATGCTATTTCATTTGGATCCCCTTTCTGTAGAGGTCCTTTCTGCACCGCACAGATTGTTGGTATTTTCACATCTGACTTGATGTAAGGAAGTAAGTGTGCATGAGTAAGGATAGTGAACTAGAAAAATGAAGGGAGTGAGAAGGGAGAATAAAAATAAAAAGCACTTTCATGGGGATAATGAGAGACAAAGGCTGTAAATGATCCTCAGCGTATCCTATTGGATAGCACATTCCCTAATTCTTACCTTTCACTGTGTTAAAGTCCAAATCTGAATCAAATCACCAAACTAAATCGTATAGTCTAATGCTTACTTATTTCCTTAAATAATTATTACATTACTAAAAATTTAGTATCTTAGATAACACAATAAATAACTCTATTCTTGTGTGAGATGAACAGTTATTTCAGGGTTTTGATGCAATGTAGCTCCCAGGAGATAAATTTAATCATTCAAAGCATAAAATCACAAAATATGTTTTAAAAAGCAAAAAGGATTTTTAAAGCACTCCTAAGAAGTATTAAAACATAAATATTCATTTGCTAACCAGTTAATCATCACAATTTATTTACCATCATTTTGGTAGAGTTGTCTAGAGACCATGGAGAATTAAATTTTGAATATGTACCAACTCTCATGAAAATTACAAACAGAAATACTGGAATAATAAAAGCTGCCATATGTAAGCAGAGCTACTCAAAAGTGCCAAAACTATTACAATTAATATGTGTTTGGTGCCTACTGTGTGTGATGATTTGTAGCAGGTGTTGGGTATATAAAAGTGAATGATAAGCACAAGATTCTGGGGTCTGGAATAGTGAAAAAACTGAAATGAAATGAAGTTAACATGGGAAACTATAATGGGAATATTTCTTCCACAAATTCTGGGATGAATGAGAGAAAGTGGGAAATAAAACACATAATTTCATTTATTGAGTATAAAAACCTTACCATAATACTAACTAGTGTTTATATCTTGTTCAGTGGGTGCCAGGGGCTCAGTTAAAAGCATTAAATGAATTCATTTCATTTAAACCACAGAAGATCACATGAAATAAAGACTATCCTTATCTTCCATTTCTAGAATTTTGCCCTGAGGCTCAGAGACTCTCTAAATTTACACAGCTTTTAGAGGCAGACTGATCCCAGAGGCAGTGCCCTTAGTAACTACTTTGTGCAATCTGAGACTTGAGTATGAGAAACGTAGTGAGGGAACTCAAGCCAGGAGTAGCATTCTCAGTGCACAAAACTTTTATGAGAAAAAAGTGCTATTAAAAGTAACACCGACATGATTTCATATTACCTGTTTTTTTTTTTTTTCCTACTAAAGTAAAGCTGCCTCCTAATTAAATTAAAATGGAAGTTTTGTATGATGAGCAAAAGCTAGAACTGAGTAGAAATAAGGTTGACTGGGCAGCAGGGTGAAAAATCAGTGGGAGGCTGAATAATTCCTAGTTATGCAAGTTGTGTATTTTTATATTATAGCTTGACACCTTTTGCACATTTCAATTTGCATGAATTTTGGAAGAATTAATGTAATGAAAAAGTATATTTAATCTTTCAGAAGAAAAAAAGTAATATTTATTTTTATTTCTCCATCCAAATGTCACAGAGTCTACAGTGGCTAGAATGTAAATGAATACTTTAAGTAAATAACACTGTAAATCTTTCAGGAAATATGAGTTCCTTAGATCTTTGAGGCAAACAGTACACTTTCCAGAACTGATGATGTGTATTTACATTGCACTTGGAGAGAAATAACTCATTTTCCTCCAAGTTGTTGGATGAACTTTTATTTTATGAATTGATATTTCAGATGCTGTTCTGATGATACATTTTGCACCATTCTTGGTTAAGAAGCTTTTTGACATATGATGTTCAGTATGTTAATAATTTATATTGTTAATGATGACAATGCTAATAATTTTATGCTTTGAAAGGCATCTCTGAACTAATAATTAAAGCATATACATGTTCTCTTTATTCTAATGTTTAATGATATTTAATTTTTTAAACAAGCTATTATAGAAACACAATTATATTAGAAATAATTAACTGTGATGTTATAATAACTATGCTCATTGATTGCTTGTAATTTGCTCTGTTTAAAATCTTTGTATGCATTATGTCATTTAAGTATTTTTTTAGATGATAAAATTATTAGGCCTGTTTTACAAGTAATGGGCTTCCCTGGTAGTATGCAAGTAATGTTCTTTGGCTTAGAGAGTTGAAGTAATTACCTACAGCAAAAGAGAAACACAATTTGTATTAGAACCTTGTCCATAGACTTCATGCTTACTCCTATCATTTTTTAAAACTCATTTATTTATTTTAATTGGAGGCTAACTGCTTTACAATATTGTAGTGGTTTTTGCCATACACTGACATGAATCAGCATGATGTGTTCCGCATCCCGAACCCCCCTCCCACCTCCCTTCCCACCCGTCCCTCTGGGTTGTCTCAGTGCACCAGCTTTGAGTGCCCTGTTTTCCTGCATCGAACTTGGACTGGTGATCTATTTCACATATGGTAATATACATGTTTCAATGCTAGTCTCTCAAATCATCCCACCCTCACTTCTCCCAGAGTCTAAAAGTCTGTTCTTTATGTCTCTTTTGCTGTCTTGCATATGGGGTCGTCGTTATCATCTTTCTAAATTCCATATATATGCATTAATATACTATATTGGTGTTTTTCTTTCTGACTTACTTCACTTACTTCACTTACATAGGCTCCAGTTTCATCCACCTCATTAGAACTGATTCAAATGCATTCTTTTTGATAGCTAAGTAATATTCCATTGTGTATATGTACCACACTTTCTTATCCATTCATCTGCCAATGGACATCTAGGTTGCTTCCATGTCGTAGCTATTGTAAACAGTCATTTTTATTCCTATTATCTTTTATTCCTAACATTTCTTAGATTGTGTTCTCTCCTGTAAAACTGTACTTAAATAATTCAGCATGTCAGCATAATAGCTCCACCACAATCACAGAATAATATTCAGGTAGCAAAATAGCATTAACTGAATAAATTGCTTCAAACACAACTAAAAATGAAAAACAAAAATCTTCACATATGATTTGTGTTGTTTACTATTCATCAACAGGAGATGTTGCAAATGTCCACACCATTTCACACCCATATACTCTACAAGGCAAGGTAAGAAGCTACTTAATATACCACCAGACTGGAACTATTTAAAGACACATCCAGTAATGTGATAAATACGTATATTTTAGACAGATTTGCATTTCTGTGTTTCATTTTATTTTAACAGGATGAGGTTATACATAGGAAAAAGAATGCACTAGAACCAACTGAGTTCGTGTCATCTTTATCTTCTTACTATTTTCCTCACCTATCATTTCTTCCACCTACTTTTTTTCCCTGTATTTTTCAGCCTTGGCAATATCTTTTCATTCCATATCAGATTTTCTTCTAGTCTAGTATGCAGTAAAATCTTTATCATCTTTTCCCTTCATTTTATTAGCCTCATTTTACAATAAGGCCACTTGTCATCTACAGTCACATTTTTATGTTTCCCAGTCTTTGCAACATAGTCATTGGCGGGACTCAGATGTTTTCCTTTGACTCAGAGCTGATGCTAAGAACAAACCAAGAGACTGACTGGAGAATGCTTATTGGGTGTATTAGGTTTCATGTAATTTCCTTTTGTTTCCTTTTTGAACTATAGACTCCTCTTTGTGACAATCCTTAGTCACCTTTTAATATTCAGTTGTTGTTTTTTTTTTTTTTTTAAGCAGACCTGGTCTTCCAGAATGTATATTATCACCTTTGCCTTTGGTTATTTAGTGTCTCTTTGGCCCCTTTCTGTCTGTCTGTCTGTGTGTCTATCTATCCATCTGTTGTTATTTTTCCACTAACTACCTGACTACTTATCCTGGCACTGTCTCTATGGAACTTATGATTTAGAATATATTCTGAATAAGTGTTTTAGGAAAAAATCATAGTTGACATTCCTTTGAGCCCTTGCATGTCTGGGAATGGCTTTCAGTTTTCTTGGTAAATAAAAGACAAGCTAGATAATTAAAGAAATTGCAGGTCCATTTCATTTACTATAAAATTTTATAATTGTTATATATCTACTAGGATTCAATATTTTAGATAATAATTCCATCTGCTGCTGCTGCTAAGTAGCTTCAGTCATGTCTGACTCTGTGAGACCCCATAGATGGCAGCCCACCAGGCTCCGCCCTCCCTAGGATTCTCCAGGCAAGAACACGGGAGTGGATTGCCATTTCCTTCTCCAATGCACGAAAGTGAAAATTCCATAAATGGCCTAATTCTATTCCTTTTAGTAAATAACCTTAATTATTAATTTTTTACTTTAGGGTGCATAGGGTTCTTTATTTTCAAAATATAAATACAAGATGTTTAAAAAAAAACAAAAAAAAACTAAAAGGAAAAAGAAAAAAATATTCTACCACATGTCAACTTATCTTCTATAAAAATATCAAGTCAATATGATATCTAAATTTCACAAAGAGGCTTTTCTTCAGCTAAGACAGTGTTTTATTACTACAATTTCCAATCTGCCTCCAATTTATTCTCTATCTCTACACTTATTAACCAAGTGTGGAACCTACATTGTCAAAACTTTATAATTTACTCTTTTTAAATGAATTTGCCTCTTTGTCCTTTGTTTAAAATTTCTCATATTTTCTTCATTATTATTTTATACATTTTCTATAGCACATTCCTTTTCTATAACATTTTTGAAGTTAATACCTTTAAGTTATTGTTTTTGTTTTCTTTTTTGTTTGTTTTCTTTTTTATTTATTATTTTATTAGTTTTTATTTTATTTTATTTTATTTATTTATTTATTTTTTTAAATACCACTGATATGGATAATGGGCAACCCTTTTTTCCATCTCGGAGAGAGCCTCCAGGTCCTAAGGGCCTCCCGACGCCACCATCCATTACGTAACGACAGCGATGGAATCACCCTTAGTTTTTATTTTAATTGGAGGTTAATTACTTTACAATATTGTATTGGTTTTGCCACACATCAACATGAATCCGCCACGGGTGTACACGTGTTCCCCATCCTGAACCCCCCACCCTCCCGTACCATCCCTCTGGGTCATCCCAGTGCACCAGCCCCAAGCATCCTGTATCCTGCATCAAACCTGGACTGGCGATTCGTTTCTTATATAATATTACACATGTTTCAATGCTATTCTCCCAAATCATCCCACCCTCTCCTTCTCCCACAGAGTCCAAAAGACTGTTCTATACATCTGTGTCTCTTTTGTTCTCTCGCATACAGGGTTATCATTACCGTCTTTCTAAATTCCGTATATATGCATTAGTATACTGTATTGGGGTTTTACTTTCTGGCTTACTTCACTCTGTATAATAGGCTCCAGTTTCATCTGCATCATTAGAACTGATTCAAATGTATTCTTTTTAATGGCTGAGTAATATGCCACAGCTTTCTTATCCATTCGTCTGCTGATGGACATCTAGGTTGCTTCCATGTCCTGGCTATTATAAACAGTGCTGTGATGAACACTGGGGTACATGTGTCTCTTTCAATTCTGGTTTCCTCGGTATGTATGCCCAGCAGTGGGATTGCTGGATCATAAGGCAGTTCTTTTTCCAGTCTTTTAAGGAATCTCCACACTGTTGTCCATAGTGGCTGTACTAGTTTGCATTCCCACCAATAGTGTAAGAGGGTTCCCTTTTCTCCACACCCTCTCCAGCATTTATTGCTTGTAGACTTTTGGATCGCAGCCATTCTGACTGGTGTGAAATGGTACCTCAGTGTGGTTTTGATTTGCACTTCTCTGATAATGAGTGATGTTGAGCATCTTTTCATGTGTTTGTTAGCCATCTGTATGTCTTCTTTGCAGAAATGTCTGTTTAATTCTTTGGCCCATTTTTTGATTGGGTTGCTTATTTTTCTGGAATTGAGCTGTAGGAGTTGCTTGTATATTTTTGAGATTAGTTGTTTGTCAGTTGCTTCATTTGCTATTATTTTCTCCCATTCTGAAGGCTGTCTTTTCACCTTGTATGGTATTAGAAAGTGTTCTAGTTTCATTCTTTTATAAGTGGTTGACCAGTTTTCCCAGCACCACTTGTTAAAGAGATTGTCTTTTCTCTATTGTATATTCTTGCTTCCTTTGTCAAAGATAAGGTATCCATAGGTGTGTGGATTTATCTCTGGGCTTTCTATTTTGTTTCATTGATCTATATTTCTGTCTTTGTGCCAGTACCATACTGTCTTGATGACTGTGGCTTTGTAGTAGAGCCTGAAGTCAGGCAGGTTGATTGCTCCAGTTCCATTCTTCTTTCTCAGGATTGCTTTGGCTATTTGAGGTTTTTTGTATTTCCATACAAATTGTGAAATTATTTGTTCTAGCTCTGTGAAAAATACCATTGGTAGCTTGATAGGGATTGCATTGAATCTATAGATTGCTTTGGGTAGTATACTCATTTTCACTATATTGATTCCTCTGATCCATGAACATGGTATATTTCTCCATCTATTAGTGTCCTTTTTGATTTCTTTCACCAGTGTTTTATAATTTTCTATATATAGGTCTTTAGTTTCTTTAGGTAGATATATTCCTAAGTGTTTTATTATTTTCGCTGCAATGGTAAATGGAATTGTTTCTGTTTTTTTAGTTCTTAATTCTTTAGGATCATAAAGAGAAAGGGGAAGGAAGGTATAGATACAGGTATAGGAACAGAAAAAGAAGGATGTGATACAGATCTATCACTCTCTCTTGATTTCATGTAGAGGTGTTTACTTAAATTTCATGTTTTTTGGAAAAGAATATAAAGATTGACATTTCTTTCCTATAATAAATAATTCTTAATAATCTAGTCCTACATTTCCTCTTGCCTAAGCTTAATTTATCACTTTTAAAGTTTAATTCTACATATGAATAATTTTCACACATTCTTATATTGGGATTTTCTACTAACATATTCTTTCTTGAGAAGAAAAACTGGTCTTTT
Organism: Bos indicus; assembly: GCF_029378745.1. Classification (NCBI taxonomy): domain Eukaryota; kingdom Metazoa; phylum Chordata; class Mammalia; order Artiodactyla; family Bovidae; genus Bos; species Bos indicus. The sequence goes on from NC_091767.1 coordinate 12,344,030, forward strand.
TCTGGTGTATTCTCCAAAATATTTGCAAGATTTTCTTAGGAGAATTTGCTCTTAATCAGGATAAAATTAGAGTTCTCCTCTAAGATCTTAATCTGAAAAGATGGGTGGTGAAATTTTATAATTTTGTATTAGGTTAGTTATTGTGCCATAAGATAGGTGGGAGGAAGCTAAGGTTGAGTTCAACAGCTAACTGACTCTTCATTTAAATTCTTTATACTTGTTGACAATGCCTAGGACTAACGGATTATCAGAGCTTTTGCGGGTTTTGTTTTGTTTTGTTTTGTTTTTGGAGCTTAGAAACACTGCTTCACTGTGGTTAAAATCTTTTCTAGCACTTATTAGTAGTAAATCATTTTAATATGATTGATGTAAAAAAAAAAAGCCATGTCTTAGGAATATCTGTGTCCTGCCACTGAAGACTTTTAAATTGTTGTAATGAAGCCTTCCTTGTGGTACTATGTGAAGTTGCTCATCAGATAAGTTTTCTGTGACCCTTCTATTACTTATAGATACGTGTGTTGTATAATTATGTACATGTGGAAGTGGAAGTGTTTGTTGCTCAGTCATGCCCCACTCTTTGCAACCCCATGGACTGTAGACTGCCAGGCTCTTCTGTCCATGGAATTCTCCAGGTAAAAATACAGGAGCGGGTTGCCATTCCCTTCTCCAGGGGATCTTCCTCACTCAGGTTTGAACATAGGTCTTCTCCATTGCAGGCAGATTCTTTACCATATGAGCTACTAGGGAAGCCCACATGTACACAGAGGGAGAGGCAAGTTTTACTGGGACTCTAAGAGTGTCACTTATTTTCAGCAATGTCATACTGGTACCGCTGGAAAAAACGAGTTGAAAAATTGCTTTCAGTCCTTTGTTCTTTGCACTATATATAGAACAAATGATTAAAAAATATTGAATTATAAGATTAAGAAAAATTATTTGAGCCCCTCAGGAAAAAAAAAAAAAGCTGATTAAAATTGTCTTTCATTTTTGAAGGCATGTGAAATATACATTTGTGTTTATATATATATATATGTATAAGCATAGCTGGATAAAATTTATAAATAAAAACACTTGAAAGAAATATGTCAAATACAGTTTAGTTGGTAAGTGGAACTGTGGATTTTATTTTTTACTTTTGTCTTTTTAGAGATTTTTTACAATAAATGTATACTACTTTTATACTAAAAAATATATTACTCTTAAGAGTGATAATTATAGCATCTAAATTTGTGTTTTATTGCTTTATTCTTTTCCTGTACATTATGTGATATGTGAAGACATTGTTTAGAGATATCCTATGGCCTGTCAGCATAAGAATATTGTGGACACATTTGTGAGGTCTCACCATAGTGATAGTGAAGTCGCTCTGTTGTGTCCGATTCTTTGCGACCCCATGGACAGTAGCCAACCAAGCTCCTCCGTCCATGGGATTTTCCAAGCAAGAATGTTGGAGTGGGTTGCTATTTCCTTCTCCAGGGGATCTTCCCGACCCAGGGATTGAACCCGGGTCTCCCGCATTGTAGGCAGATGCTTTACCGTCTGAGTCACTCAGCATGGAAGAACCTAAACATACTTATGTGGCATTCCATTAGTTGTTCGTGACTGAGATTCTTTCAATTCAAGCTATTGAAAGCTAATATTAGGGAAAAAACTTAGAAAACTCTTGGACATATTCAGTAAAATTGAAAGAAGAAATAAACTAATTTTAAAATATTAGGACCTCTTTAAATAATATCAGGACCCAAAGAACAGACAAATTTGACACATCAAAAAATAAATTTACATTAAAAAAGATACAGGTGCTCTGTGGGAAAGTTTAAGGATTCTAAATCTAATTTTTAAAAAAGATATAATATACATTTATGTAAGTCAACAGTAATATAATGTGTTAAACTTGACCAATATTTGGCAACATAGTAATATTTATCAAGAGAAATACTTAAAACCCTCTAAAACAGTTAATTGTGGCCAAAACAATATCTTCAAGTCTTAATAACCCAGTAATTCAACATTTAGTAATGTATTTTAAGGAAATAATAAAAAAATTCTTATGAAAATTTATGCACACACATGTGTATGACATCAATGATTATAATACTAAACTTTGGAATATTCTTAATTTACAGAATTAGTAAAGAAAATTATGCTATATAATCATGAAGTAATGTTGGGAGAATTAAGCCAAGTTTTTAAATAATTTTATTTCCATGGGAAAATATTCACTATAACATAATGTTAAAATGATAAAAGAGATCCCTAAACTATATATTCAAATACTTTTAATTTTGTCAATGTATATAAATATATGGCATTTGATGAAAACTTATATCTAGAAAAGATTTATTTCTACATGGCTGAGCAAAAGTAACCAGGGTCCTCTTTTTATATAATTAATAGCTGCAAACATTTTATTGAGTCAGAAATATAAAAACTCAAAATCTCTTGAGATAATTGGAATTAAGATAGGGAAAATTAGTGTTAACATGCCCTGGTATAGAATTTGACACCAAACAGCTATGGTGGTAGCTTTTTAAATGTCAGAGTAGGTTAACTGCAAATGCATTTACCAGAATTCCCTTCCTTAAGTTGAATCTGGTTGAAGGTTGGGAAATTTGCTGCATCAATTCCACACTGTAAGTCATGGGTTTATTTCCCAACCATCAATTCCACTTTGTAAATCATGGGCAGTCTTTGCTCTCACACAGGTCAGTGTAAGGTTACACAATCCTCAGCCGGACCTGTTATCCCTACAGCTCCTGAGGTTCTCTCCTTCCATTTTATAAATTCCTGAGCTAGTTTCCTGTATGTTTCCATGATGTAGCACACCAGCTTTTCTGCTGGCCACTTGCACTATCTGAATTGGAGATCTGGAGGCAAACAGAGACCAGTGTATGTTCCAGAGAAAGACAGATTCAGGTTTTAAGTTTACACTCATTGGTTCACTCATCCTCATGGGTCACTTGGTCTCATGGGTTCTAGTTTGTTTCGTTCACACCATGTCCATCTCTTCTTCCCAGCTGCCAGCCCTGCTGACCTGTGGCTTTGTGCCAGACTCAGATGCAACAGATTGATTGACACCAACTGCTTAAAAGAACTCCCACAGGTCAGGAAAGGTCTAATCCAACCCTCCAATCTATTGGATCTCAGTAGTTCTGCATCACTGGGTGAATCCTAAAAAACTACAGTTAAATGTGTTAGCCCTGCTGATCTTTGTCAGTGTTAATACTTATCATATTCAATATGCTAATCAGTTTTCACTAGTGTCATAATGTATATATGCTCATTTAGCAAGAGAAAATTGTAATTACACTATTGTATTGTCAGTGAAGGAGGACTTGGTGTAAAAAGGCCACTGTTATGTAAAGAGTATAAAAATCACATTTCTGAAAAGTAATGTGAAAGGATACCGTTGCCTCCCTCTTACTAGATTTTTCTGTCACCTTCCCACAAACATCTATGTTCTTGGGGAGAGTTTTCTGCCTTTTCTGACATACTTTAAGAATTAGAAACACTTATCCATAGTGGGCTGAAAAGTGGTTTCTGACATCAATTCTATTCTTTCCCCTCTTTGCTTGGGAAACTATTCCTGGGAATCATTGATGTTCTGTTTGAAGCCTGACCTAGATATATTCATCTTAACTTCTAATTTTATCACTTCTTAAGGAGTAGGAAGCCTACTCTTATGACTTTGGATTTTATTCAAGCAAACACTGTCCTGGAGGGAAGTATTCTCAGATGTGTTTCCTTCTGATGTCCATGAGTTTCCTGAAAAAATCTGAATTGCAGGAGGGCAATAGCTTACAATTGTTTTTCTCACTACACATTTATCTTCATTCTCCTCTCAGTTTGGACAAATCTTTGTATCTCTGGAGGCATGAGGAAAGAAGAAAAGGAGATCTTTGTATATATGATATTTCTTTCTGGAGACACGATTAACTTGTCTCAAGGACAATATTTTTTAGATAAATTGCTTTAGTTTAGACATGGGTCTGTAAATAGTAAGAATTACAAAGGTCTTGAAGATAAAACATAAAAGAATGTTCTGAATCAGGAAATCAGTAACAACCAGCCCCCTGTTGGAAGACACAAATCTATTTTTAAAAATTTGAAACAAGAGAAACATGCATATAAAAATCATGGCTGATCATCCATTTCTATAGGATTCTGAAATATCGAAGAATCAGCTTTTAGGAGAGCTGAACTATGGCAGAGTTTGCTTTGCTATTCACAAAAACAGAGCCGTGCACCTTCTTTACTTTGTTCCAAATTTTATTGACAGACCTCATCGCAGGGCTACCTCAGTCTAATTGAGAACATTTAAATAGTAATAAATATCTAGGATATTATACTTCATGTAAAGTCAGACAAATCCTGAGTTATTGTCTAGATCCATATGGGAAATATCTTCTTACGATACAGATGGTTCAGCCCTGAAAAATCATGTAACCATTTCTTTTCTTTTTGGTTGACTTGTACGGTCTGTTTTCCAATCTCAGATCTCAGTTTCCCACCAGGACTGAACCTGGGCCATGGCAGTGAAAGCCCAGAGTCTGAACCACGAGGCCACGGGGAAATCTCCATTTTTCTCCTTCTTTTCTCTCTTTTTGGACAAGAGAGAATCCAATAGCAAAAACAGCAAATCATTTAGGTGTAAAATATGCTTCAGTTACAATAATCCAGTAGATTTAATCATGAAAACATTAGGCCTCTAATTAAAGGACAAAGATCATTTTATCATAAAATATTGCAAAGGTTTAACCACTACTCAGAATAGAGACCCTGCACACTGAATACTGAGCTATTGCTCCAAGGGGGAAGTACAGTTCTTGCAAACCTCTGGTCATATATTTTTTCAACTGAAATATCTTTTGTGTTAGATAGGTTGAGTTGTCAAATTCTTGTTTAAAAAAAAAATGTTTTTCTCTTTCACGTAACTCTCTTCCTGTGTAACACTGCATGCATGTGTGCTCAGTCATGTCCTGCTCTTTGTAACACCATGGACTGTAGCCCACGAGGCTCCTCTGTCCATGGGATTTCCCAGTCAAGGATATTGGAGGGACTGCCATTTCCTTCTCCAGGGGATCTTCCCAATCCAGGGATCAAACCTGAGTCTCCTGCATTGGCAGGGGGATTCTTTACCACTAAGCCACCAGGGAAACCCACATTTGCCACTAAGACTTTTTAATTCCATGTTTTGAGGTTTTTATTATTCCTGTACATTTTGTGTAACTCTTGGTAATTGTGGCACTTCATTTACACTTGCACCTTGAGAAATTATTAATTCACTCATGCATTTTGCAAAGACATTCATGCATAGGCACATTTTTTAAGATAAAGATGGCAACCAAAATGGAGAAGTTAGGAATTTTAGGGCTGTTAATGAGCTGGGGAAATTGTCAAAATCAAAATCAACTTTTACAGAACTCTGGAATCTAGTCAAATATTTGCAACTACCAAAGGGAAGTTTATTGAAGAAATAGACTTCTCTTTTACAGAAAGAAACACTGTGGCATTTTAAATTGTCCCGTAACTGTGGTGGCCATTAGGAATGCCCACATCTCATTGCTGAGGAACTTTGTAGAATGTTACATGATTTCTGATAAGAAGTCCATCATAATTGTTACTCTTATTCTTCTCTAGGTAATTTAATTTCTAGCTCTTTTAACCATTTTTCTTTGTCTTTGGTTTTCTGCTGGTTGATTATGATATACCTAGATGCGGGTTTTGGATTTGGTATGTCATTAAATTTGGAAAAGTTTTTATAATTATTCAAATATTCTATATATAAAGTATGTATATATTTGTTTTTCTTTCTTTTTTTTTTTTTTTGCTATCATTGTGTGTGAATATTGTATCTTTTGAAAATTTCCTATAGTTTCTGGATCTTAGATCTTTTTCATCCTTTTTCTCTTTGCATTTCACTTTGGGATATTTTTATTAACAAGTCTTTAAACTCACTGATTATTTCTTTAGCCATGGTGAATCTGATGAACTACATAAAGGCATTTTTCATTATTTTTATAGTGTTTTGGATTTGTAGAAGTTAACTTTTATCCTTTCTAAGAATTTCTACCTTTCCTTACGGTTCTCATCTATTTCATGTTATCTTTTTTTTTTTTTCCCACTAGACCCCTTAACATATTAATCATAATTATTTAAAGTTTTCTCTCTAATTTCAACATCTGTGTAATATCTGATAAAGGTGTGACTATGATTTTTGCTGAATTTTTGTGTGCCTTATTTATTTATTTATTTTTTTGTCAAAAACCAGACATATTACATAATGTGAACTGAAGTAAGTAATGTGCAAATGTGAAGATTTATGCTAATCTGACTAGGAGTTGGCTTTGTTTAATGCTCACTATAGCTGTAGATTTCAGAGACTCAAAATCTTGTAGGGTCCCTTTTTTTTCCCTTCTTGACTTTGGGCTTCCCCCTGTACTCTTCCTCAGAGAGAGGCTGTGTCTTGTAGCATTTCCACCTATAGTTCACTTTTACGATACTAGAACTGTGTTGGTTGTCTGGTAATATATGAGGGAGAGTGCACATTGTGTAATATTTCAATTAAGTCTCCATATTTCACTGGGTTTGTATTTCTGGCATATGCCTTTCCTGAATGCTTTTTCTTGGGCAGCATTTCCACACTGTAGGTGAGACAGGAAGGCTCAATGGCACTGGCCAGGCTCCAGGATAAGGCTCTAGAAGAGCCATTCATTCTGCAGAGGAGAGCTTTCTATGGAGAAGGCTCTGAATGAGATTTAAAAGGTTTACTCCCCCCTTTACTCTTCCACACCATATGGGATAGTTAATTCAATCTTCACTTTGACAGCCTAGTAGATTTCCTGGATATGTAACCTATAAAAGTGTGCCTAGCCCCTCCCATAGCTATCCCTGGTGGTGGGTCACTGGGAGTATCTCACTCTCAAGTTAGTATTACAGTTTGCAGTTCCAGTGGTTACTGCTCCAGGAAAGAGCTTAGTTGTGACACTTTGGATTCTCCTTTCTCACTCAATTTTGGGATGGTGGTTTTTCCTACACATGTGATTTTTCTTACAGGTACAAGAAAACTCATTGAGTTTCTTTTTGCTTCAGTTTTCCTTCTTGTAAGGATGAGAGTGATGACTTTTAAGCTCTTTACATATTGGAATTGACACCAAAATTTTCATTTTAATTAAAAGTGTGTTTTTTTTTAATTTCCAAATATTTTGATGTATCTCAAATATTTGGAAAAAAAGTATCTTCCAGATACTTCTTTATACTGATTATTAGTACTTTGAGATAATAATTTGTATTATTGCTTTGGTTTTAAATGTATTAATATGTGTTTTTGGACTGAGGATGTTGTTTATTTGGGGTAATATTCTATTCAAGCTTAAAAATGTTTATTTTGCTTTTATTGGATTTTGTATTCCGTAGGTGTCAATTGGATCAAGTTAGCTATGAATGTTTGTACTTTTGATACAAGATTCTAAACTATTTCCTCTTTCAATGAAAATATCATATAGTGGTTTTCTTCCATCCTTTCCTTCCACATTTGTTACTTGAATAAAGAATTCAGAAATGTCTGGAAGGGTGACTGCAGGGCCTAGAATTGAAAGATTTGCCCTCTGTCCTCTTCAAAATGCCTAAAACTTTCTTGCTGAAATAAGCAAATCACAGCTGAATTTCCTTCTTGTATTTTTTTTTTTGTAGTTTCTAGTCTTCAATTTTTACTAAAAAATTTAAAACTTATTCTCAAACTACAAATTAACCCTATCAAAGTTTATCAATTTTAAACTCATTGGCCTATTGCAGAGAAGACCTTTCATGTAGTCATTTTACTTCCTTATTCAGTATATGAAAATCCCTGGTTCATTCAGTGTAGTATAATATTCCAGGATAGGAGGCAAAGTCTTTGTCACATTCATGCAAATTTGGGAAACAATGAGTTATGTCTTAGGTCACATCGAATTTGTAATGTGTTGCCTGCCATATATCACAGACATTCAATAATTTTCTACGCATCTCCTGGGTTATTCAACTAATTAAAGTTTTGATAATTAAGGAAGCATTTCCTATTCTGAGGCTGTCAAACATAATTGTGTCAGATGACTCCATAAAGTAACATTTAGCTGGTGACTCTAGTCAAACCTTAAATGGTGTCCCAAAGAGGTTCATGTAAAAGCTCTTTATTTTGTGACATCGGCAAACACAAGGTATAAAAAAAGAACACAAGCTGCTTGCACTGAGATGACGGGTGTCTTTCCAATTGTATGCTGAAGAGAAAGGGCATCACTTGTCATATCAAATATAACATATTTAAAACATTGTTTTGTAAAGGCACTGTTTTAAGTTTCTTTTCTTTCCTTCAAATCACAAACCAAAATTAGTAATTCAGGAGAACTTGACTTCATAAATATCTTTTCCATTGGTGATAGTTTTTAGTTTTCTTCTTTTTGATTGGCAAATTGGTAGGCGACATGAGTATGTCTCAAGACACTAATTTGAATTGGGGCAAATATACATTCTAATGATTTTGTTACTGTGTTACAAACTGTGCTACACTCTCATGAAAAAGTTCTGAGGTGTTAAAGGGCGTCCCTGGTGACTAGTGGTAAAGAATCCACCTGCCAATGCAGGAGACTCCAGTTGATCCCTGGGTCAGGAAGATCCCCTAGAATAGGAAATGGCAACCCACTCTCGCCTGGAGAATCCCATGGACAGAGGAGACTGTCGGGCTACGGTCAATCGGGTCACAGAGAGTTGGACAGGACTTAGGGACTAAACAACAGCAACAACAAATATTAAAAGTTGAGACCAATAGTATTTCTTTAAAAAGTTGATCTATCCTAGAGGCGCCTGCACAAAGTGGATGGAGGAAGCTGGAGAGAGTGAGTAGGAAAAGGAGAAGGTGAGCGCTCACAGTACCCAGTCGGAGGGTGGGCAGGCAGTTTGTATCCAGTTTGTGACTTGACGGTAGCCTCCATGGACCTTGCTGCTGCCTCTGTCTCTATTTAACAGGAGAGGAAGCATTGCAGAGGGGTGGAAAATAGCAGAGCTGAGGATGTTGCTAGAGGAGGAAATCCCCTTTGGCTAGGGGGCCCTGATAGAAGGTTACCAGAACCCAACCCGGGTGGCAGACTACTGTGAAAAGAATTTCATACAGCTACTAGACAAGAGAAAAGCTTTAGAAGAGACCAAGCCTACACAATCCTATCGCTAGCTATTCTTGCTTATCAGATAAATGCATTAGTTAACAGTGCTCCAATTGCTAGTTAACAATGCTCCAACCCAAGCCTCTCAGCTCTAGATAATGGAGTTTTCCATCAGACTGGACATTTATAAAGAGAAAGTGGCTCAAAGAGAGATTAATATTTTGACCACAAATAAGAATACAACAAGAACTTACAAAATAATAGCTAATGTAAATATGGAGCATCCTGTAAGTTATGTTTGGAAACCTACTGACCACAGAGTTCTGGATAACGTGGGCCATGGTGTCGAGCATGGAAATAACCAGCTTGCAAGAACTGGTGCACTGTCAAGAACAAATCCTACTCCTCAGAAACCACTGCACCCTCCCATGTCAAGCTGGGGAATGTTGGGATGAAATATTCCTTACAAAACCCTGGAACCTGCTCGGTCTCCAGCAGTTCTTAATGACTACATGACAAGTCCTGCTAGCCTTGGAAGTGAACATAATCTGGCAGGACAGTTTCTTTATAAGTCAGAGACTAGGGACACACAGTGGAAGCAACAGTATTGGCATTGCCTACACCCTCACCACCCACTACTGGACCAAGTTACTGATAGTAGAGCTCCACCACTGATACCTCCACTGGATGACATTCCCGTGTTTGATGACTCCGCCACCACTGAATTATGAAGTTGAGAAGGCTGCTGTAGTTTGTATAATGACCCATATGCAGTTGGAGATCCTGCTTGGGTGCCCAAGAATTATATTGAGAAAGGTAGGGTACAGGCATCATTGAATTGCTGTAAAGGGAAAGAACTCATTATAATATTTTAGAGCTGTGGTCATGTATGGATGTGAAAGTTGGACTGTGAAGAAAGCTGAGCGCCGAAGGATTGATGCTTTTGAACTGTGGTGTTGGAGAAGACTCTTGAGAGTCCCTTGGACTGCAAGGAGATCCAACCAGTCCATTCTGAAGGAGATCAACCCTGGGTGTTCTTTGGAAGGAATGATGCTAAAGCTGAAACTCCAGTACTTTGGCCACCTCATGTGAAGAATTGACTCATTGGAAAAGACCCTGATGCTGGGAGGGATTGGGGGCAGGGGGAGAAGGGGACGACAGAGGATGAGACGGCTGGATGGCATCACGACTCGATGGACATGAGTTTGGGTGAACTCCAGGTGATGGACAGGGAGGCCTGCCGTGCTGCGATTCATGGGGTCGCAAAGAGTTGGACACGACTGAGCAACTGAACTGAACTGAAAGAACAGCTGGTCCAGTGTTTCTCCACCTTTTAAATAGTCTTTCAAGCCAAGATGATTTAGTTCCCATACATTCCTAACATGAGCGAGCGTTGCTTATTTTTTATTTATTTTTAAATTGGATATAGTTGATTGACAATGTTATGTTAGTTTCTGGTATATAGCAAAGTGATTCAGTTAATGTGTGTGCATGCTCAGTCACCTCTGACTCTTTGTGACCCCATGGACTGTAATCCATCAGACTCCTCTGTCCATGGAATTTCCTAGGCAAGAATACTGGAGTGGGTTGCCATTTCCTTCTCCATGAAATCTTCCTTACTCAGGTATCAAACTCACATCTCCTGCATTGGCAGGCAGATTTGTTATCAATGAGCCACCTGGGAAGCCTCATGCCATACAGTAGGGCCTTGCTACTTATCTATTTTATATATAGTAGTTTGTGTCTGCTAATCCCAAAGTCCTAGTTTATTCCCACCCTACTCTCTTCCCCTTTGGTAAGCTTGGGTTTGTTTTCTATGTTTGTGGGTCCCTTTCTGTTTTGTAGGTGGGTTCATTTGTATCCATTTTTAGATTCCATACATATGTGATATCACATAGTAAAAAAAATGTTTGATCTATTCCAATTTCAAAAGCATAAAAAAATTGTCTATCCCAATTTCAAATGTATCTCAACAAGAAGGACAAAAAATAAGTTCCTTTGTGATATTTTTTTTTAAAGTCCCATTTTATAGGATATTTTACTATTAATATCAGCATATATTAGGTTTATCATATACATATTAGTGTCATCAAATATGTGTATCTACAAATTTATGGTTATGATCACAAATGCAAATTATAAAAATCATTTTTCACACATTTAAAAGAGATTTATTTATTTTTAGTTTTGGCTGCACTGCGTCTTTTTTCTGTGTATGGGCTTTCACTAGTTCCAGTGAGTGGGGGTTACTCTTTGTTTAGGTCCACAAGCTTCGTACTATGGTGGTTTCTCTTCTTGCAGAGCCTGGGCTCTAGGGCATGAGAGCTTACTAGTTGCAGTGACATGAGAGATCTTTTTGGACCAGGGATCGAACCCATTTCTCCTGCATTGGCAAAGGATTCTTAATAACTGGACCCTCAGGGACGTCCCTAAAAATCATTTTTAAACAAGAGGAGTTTTACTTCATTCCTATGTTATTATAAGTGATGGATTGGGTTTACTTCCATAATTCCTTATAAAACAGAAATTTGCCCCGAGGTTATGCATAAAATAGGAGAAATGCATTCTAAAAGCCCTTATATAGAAATACTAACATACATTTTACAGTATGTATTAGGTTTGTTTTCTTAGAACTGTTATGGAAATAATTCTAATGTAGGAGGATTCAGTACAAACAAGTTTTAGAAAATGTGCCTCAATGAATGAAACATACCGGTGGAGGTGTTGGTATTTATCATCATGGCAGGTGAAAGGAAAATCTGTTGCAGACTTTCTAGATACTTCCTGCGCATCTCGCGAGGCAAGATAAGTAGTTCTGAAAACTTCACATCAGACCTATTTCCTTTTATGTGTCTATTGGCACTTTTCACTACACAAACCCAAAATATCTTGAGCAGAGTATCAGCTACATGTATGGAATTTAAATTGATCTTTGAGAAGATAAAGGTGTTTGCCTTTAGAGAAGCATATTTGAAATTTTACTTTTCTGTGAAAAGCATAGAAACAAATAATTTAACAACTTGTTGAATAATATTAAAATAATTTAAGAAATCAAAATATTGCTTTCCTTTTGGATATCATTTGTCAGCTTAGATGTCAAAGACTTAAATATATACCAATGAATTTAGTTTAAAAATGTATGGGTTAAGAAACATAGAAAGACATATTTTTTAATCACTGTATTTTTTCTAGTTTTGATTTACAGTCTTTGTGATTTTAAAATGTTTATTCATAGCAGAAATTGTTATATACTTAAAGTGACTCCTTGCTTTCAAATACAGTAGCTTTAGAAAAAAAGGGAAATGTCACTTGCCTCATAAATGCTGAATGTGATCCTTCCAGCAGGGAGGCAAAGTGATATATGAGTGAGGATGTGATAGGTTTCATCATTCAGACTAATTCTAGCTGATTATGAAGGTAGGCTTGGGGACACTTTGCTAAGAATGGTTTTTCTTCTGATGATGTGAGGAGTGGCAGTCTGACTCCATAGTCCATTTTTAATGCAACGAGACTGCTGTTACCAACCTTGTCGTGTACAATGGACGACTCCCCATATCCCCCTTTTCCTAAACTGTGGCAACCACCATCATCTACTTGCTACTTCTAAGATTTTGAAATTTTAGATACCTTATTTAAATGAATCATACAATATTTGCCTTCTGCAACTTGCTTATTTCATTTAGCATAATATATTAGGTTCATGGTGTTTTTGTAAATAGAGGTATTTCCTTTTTTAAGACTGAATGGTAATCCATTATATGTGTATACCACATTTTCTTTATCCATTCTTCTGTCAGTGGATATTTGGGTTGTTTCTATATTCTTGCTTTAGTGAATAATGCCACAGTGAACATAGGACTGCAACTATCTCTTCAAGATCCTGATTTCATTTCTTTTGGATATATGCCAAGAAGTAGAATTGCTAAATCATATGGTATATATAATTCTAATTTTTGGAGAAAGGTCCATGTAGCAAATGCACCCTTTTACAGTTCCATCAGTAGTGTACACAGTTTACAAACTCAGCATATCCTTGGTAATAATAATAATTTTTTGGTGATAGCTGTCCTATAGGTGTGAGGTGATGTCTCATTTTGGTGGTTTTGATTTGCAACTTCCTGATGATTAGTGATATTGAGCACCTTTTCATATACCTGGTGGTTATTTGCATGTGTTGTTTGGAGAAATATCTATTCAGGTCTTATGCCCATGTTTTAATCAGGTTGTTATTATTTTTATTGCTAATGAGTTGTAGTAGTTTCTTATATATTTTGGATGTTAACCACTTATCAGATAAGTTGTTTACAAATATTTTCTCTCTCTCTCTAGGTTGCCTTTTCACTCTTGTTTCTTCTATTATACCAAAGTTGTTTTTTATATAGTCCCTCATGTTTATTTTTGTTTTTGTTCCCTATGCTTTTGGTTTCATATCCAAGAATTTGCTAAGACTAATACCAGGTAAGCCTTTTCCTTATTTTTTCCTATGATTTTTAGAGTTTCATGTCTTACACTTGGGTACTTAATATATTTCAAGTTGCTTTTGCATATGGTATAAGATAGGTGTCCAATTTATTCTTTTACATGTAGATATCCAGTTTTTCCAGTGCTATTTGTTGAAGAAACTATCCTTTCCCCTTTGGGGTATTCTTGGCACTCTTGTTACCAACTGTGCCTGTGCAGTGGGAAGCCAGAGGACAATGATGGGGGCCTCAGTGGTCCTGGTGTGCAAACTGGTCATCTGATTTGGGTGTTGGAAAAAAGACCAACTGAACCATGTAACAGCTGCTTCCCTCTGAAGTTTCCCTCAGGACAGAGGGAGCTCTGGCACACTAAACTCTGTAGTTTTATCCAATGAAGCAAATGATTAGAAGTCTTGGTGCCAGACTTATCTCAACTTATTATTAAAGTTTAAATGAGTTACAAGCTTAATCCTCTGATAAAATATCTCTTGTAGGGGGGAAATGAAAGAAGGAGATTAAATAGCCAAAAAAAGTTCAACACATAAAACAAGAAAAAAATCAGTCAAATAATTAATTAAAAGGTGGGGTGAGAAAACACAAATAAAATTTGTATCTATCAAAAAAGAAAGTAAACAAATTTAAAACACATGCAGAAATACAAATACAAGATGATTGCAAATTGTAGGAATGTTACCTGAAAAGATTGGTTAGATTACCTTTGCATGAGTGCATGCTAAGTCTCTTCAGTTGTCCGACACTTTGCAACCTTATGGACCATAGCTCGTCGGGCTCCTCTGTCCATGGAATTTCCAGGCCAGAATACTGGGTTGAGTTGCCATGCTCTTTTCCAGAGGATCGTCCCAACAGAGGGATCAAGCCTGTGTCTTTGAAGTCTCCTGCATTGGCATGCAGGTGTTTTACTACTAGCATCACCTGGGAAGCCCAAAGATTACCTTTAGTTAACAAATTGAGCCATTTGGGGAACTAAAACTTTTTATTGGTTTAACAGTATTTTCAACCATTTAATTGAATGTCTTAACCCTTCCCACAGTTCTGAACCTGCTGCCTCCTCTCATGGAAATGTGAAAATTACTTATATGATTGCCTCGAGCACACATTTTATTATGTTTTTAAGATAACTTCCTGGTACTACATCACACATTCTTAGGATCAAGTTTCCTTTAATAAGTCTTGTACTTTCTAAAAGAAAATTACCCAAAAGTGATAGGATTCAACCATATCAACAGACTTTTGAACAAATAAACTTATAACAAAATAGAGTCACAGACACAGAAAACAAACTTATGGTTACCAAAGGGGAAAGGGGATGGAGGGATAAATCAGGAGTTTGGGATTAACATAAACACACTACTATATATAAAATAGAAAACCAACAAGGACCTACTGGAGAGGACAGGGAACTGTACTTAGTATTTTGTAATAAGCTATAGGGAAAAAGAATATGAAAAGAAAATATATGTATAACTGCCTCATTTTGATATAACTATGTGTGTGTGCCCAGTGGTTACCAACTCTTTGTGACCCCGTGGACTGTAGCCTGCCACGCGCTCTGTCCATGGGATTATCCCAGCAAGAATATACTTCAATTTTAAAAAAAAAAAACCAGACTTTTGATAAACATGTTTAATTATTTTTTTTTGCAGAAGTTGCATTTTGTTTCTTCTTTTGAACTTACCAACACTGCATTATGTATAACCCATAGGCCTGTAACATTTACAAGCATCACTTGGTTTTCAAGTGTCCCAGAAATTCTACTGAACATATGGTAGGTGCACACATTTTCCCAGGGCAGAACCAGTATACAACACCCAAGTCAGAATGTGGAGCATGGCTAGGGCTAGAAGTCCCCGAGGTGATGATGTACCTCCCCTTTGCAGAGCAGTTTGATATCGATCATAGAGAAAGAGCAACCGAAAGATACTATTGACAGGGAATTTTTAGCTTTGATGCACTCCATTGTAATTGTCCCTTAACATTTAATGAAAGGAAGAGGTGGTAGAGTGTTAGAAAACCAAGTAGAACAAGTGTGAACAAGTGAAGCGCACAGAGGCATGGACTTTTCCTGTGTGTGTGCGCTCAGTTGTGTCTGACTCTTTGTGACTCCCATGGACAGGCTGCAACCCAGCAGCTTCCTCTGTCAATGGGATTTTCCAGGCAAGAATACTGGAGTGGATGCATTTATTCCTCTCGGGGATCTTCCTGACCCAGGAATCGAATCTGCATCTCCTATGTATCCTGGATTGCTGGCATATTCTTTGCTACCAGGGAAGCCCCCAGTCAAACATATATACATTCAAAAGTAGGAAAACAAACAAACAAAAAAAAACACCTTGAAAGTCCAGTAATCTCCATAGCAAGTTTTCCTTTAGCTTTTTTCATTCAGTGAAATTTGAAAGAGCAAATAGAATGAATTCTCATTATTAAATTATTGACTAGTTCACAGGAGATATAATAAATTAGGACAAAACAAAATATTTCTCACCAAAAGTGTTCATAGGAATTTCTAGAAATCTGTGCATGTTTAATATAGATACTAGTGAAAAAGGTGGAGAAGGCAATGGCACTCCACTCCAGTACTCTTGCCTGGAAAATCCCATGGACGGAGGAGCCTGGTAGGCTGCAGTCCATGGGGTCGCTAAGAGTCGGGCACAACTGGGCGATTTCACTTTCACTTTTCACTTTCGTGCATTGGAGAAGGAAATGGCAACCCACTCCAGTGTTCTTGCCTGGAGAATCCCAGGGACGGGGGAGCCTGGTGGGCTGCCGTCTATGGGGTCGCACAGAATCGGACACAACTGAAGCGACTTAGCGGCGGCAGCAGCAGCAGTGAAAAAGGAGGGTCCTATTGTCTTTGGTAAACACTCTGCCTTTTCTTTAAGGGTAGCTTTTTAAGTAAATATTTAGTAGGTTTCCTAGTTTTACTGCAATCTCAATACTATACACTTTAAAGCACAGTTGAAGATAATCTGAACACCTCATAAAAAAAATTACATTTTCCAAAAGGGGAAAAAAAGAGTAGTGAGAGGAGTAGCATTGTTTTATATATTTGCAAATTTCTTAATAGAATTGATCTTTTTCAAAAAACTAGTCTGGTGGTTACCAAGGGCAAAAGGCTGGGGGAGATGTTTATCAAGGAGTAAAAACTTCCAGTTATAAGATGAATAAGTTCTGGAGATCTAATATACAGCATAGTGATCATAGTTAATAATTCTAAATTCCATATTGAAAGTCGCTAAGGGAGTGAATCTTAAATGTTCTCACCACAAAAAGAAATGGTAATTATGTGGCAGGATGCAGATGTTAGCTAATGTTATCGTGATTATCATTTTGCAATATGTAAATGTATCCAATCAACATGTCATACACCTTAAATTTACCCAATGTCTTATGTCCACTGCATCTCAGTAAAGCTGGAAAGATATTTAAAAAAAAAAAAAGGAAAAAATTGAGGAAAGGCAAGAAATGAGGAAAGCTTGATATAAAGGCCAGAAGGGGGACAGAAAACTCTCTGACTTCAGTGGTATTTACACTCTACTTGAGGGGCTTTGTTAAAATCTTTAAAGTGATATTCCAATTGATGCCTTTGCCCTCTCATCACCTTCTGATCTCCAAATAATTAAAATAGTTTAAGAATATAAGGACAATGATCACAGATCAAAATAATAGAATATCCCTTTGTTTAATTTAATTTTTTCATTTTTTGGTTTACCTTCTAATACAATAAAGCCATTCACCTCCTTTACTCATTTTGCGTATTTCAACAAAACTCAACATGATGACTATATTTTACCCTTGAGTATATATATATATATATATATATATGTCCTGCTATTTTGTTCTCTTTGAAAAACAGTAGACAAAATATAGTGATACTATCAACATGAAATAACTAAGACTCTTTTAAAGTGCTTATTTAAATTCATTTCTGAATTCAAACTAAAAGTTAAAATTTTCTTATCAATAGTGTCTTTATTTGGAAATAATATTTTCAAATAATTATTTGGAAAAATACACTGGAAATAAACTTTACTCACTTGAAACTTATTAGAAGAATGGAATATTACTGAAGTCTTCTTTTAAATGTGTTGTTATAATCCAAGGGAAGGCTATATTCAAAGATAAATTCCTCTTGTCTGTTTCATCCTTCATCATGATCAGAGTAAGCAAGACTTTCTTTGTGATTCCTGAAGAGAGACAGGCTTCAATATATTTGTATAAAAATCAGAACATTTAAATAGGATGTTGTCCCACAATCCGTTATAAAGTCCTTTTAAAGTTATTATTTCTTATGTTATAGTGACTCATCATCTTTAGAGTATGCAACAAATTCAACTTTGCAATTAATTTTAAGGCTATTTTTGTCTGAGGATGATGGCTAAATTTTGCAAACACATATCTAAATAATATGCAGTATGGAAGTATGTAGGATAAAAGCAATGTAGAAAGTTATTTAAAAACTGATTCAGATTTATATCGATTTAGAGACTGAAGCCAATTAAAGGAAAACAAGTAGCTGTGACAGGAAAGAGCTATATGTCAACATCTATTTCTTTTTAGATTTGTTTGAGAACTGGCTAACTGTTTGTGAAATGTCTAATACCAATCCTTTATCAGAGCAAATTTATTTAAATTAAAAATATTGATTAAATGTATTACCTGTAGCATTTATGGAAGTGAACTTTTAACATAAAGAGTA
The DNA here is from genome assembly GCF_029378745.1 of Bos indicus. NCBI lineage: Eukaryota > Metazoa > Chordata > Mammalia > Artiodactyla > Bovidae > Bos > Bos indicus. The sequence goes on from NC_091767.1 coordinate 12,362,341, forward strand.
ACTGATTTAACTGCTTTCTGCCTGCTCTCTGTGCAAATGTGACGATAGTAACTTAGGGGATAACCCTAATGGAAATGACCATAGTAGAAATGTGCTGAAAATTGCAATTTCACCTTAAAATTAGGTGAAATAAAGAATTTTAACCTTAAAAGTGACACATTAAGTAACTAGAAAGAACTTTTTATGGCTCCTTGAACTTCAAATTTCAGTGGCTATTTTGAACCCCAATGCCTTAGCAATAATTCACATTTCTTTCTCTTTTAATCTTTAAAATTGTATCACCAGTAGATCAATGATTAGAATTAGAACCACGGATTATTTTGTAACAGTATTCTCTGAGAAACCATTAAAAAGTGGGCAACATTTTATTCTGCCATACTGACACATAAAATTACAGATATTGGATAAACTGTGTTATTTATTAGTTAGAGATTCACAGTGTATAAGAATAGATATTCTAACAGCTAAGACTGAAAGCTTTGTTTCTCACAGGTTAACTGCATATCTTGTTTTGTTTTTGATCAACATTACTGGTTTGAATACATATGTTTTGCATATTTACTACTTGAGTATGTACAGAATTTCCACCATGAGTCTCACATGATTTCGCACTGGGTATTATAATGCTGAAAAACTAAATAGTTACTACTTTCATGGAGCTTCATTTCTGAAAGAAGTTGATGATAGTCATACAGATATAAATAATACATACACAGGCTTCCTAGGTGACTTAGTGATAAAGAATCTGCCTGCCAATGCAGGAGATGTGGATTCTATTCCTGTTGAGAAGATCTCCTGAAGGAGGAAATGGCAACCCACTCCAGCATTCTTGCTTGGAAAATCCCATGGATAGAGAAAGCAGCCTTGCAAGCTAACAGTCCATGGGGCCACAAATAGTTGGATATAACTTAGCAACGAAACAACAGCAACAGTACATATACACACATATACATATGTGTATATACATATCAGAAAGTACTGATGAATGCTGTGGATAAAACAAATAGAAAAAAGGGGTATCATTTTTGATAAGGTTGTCAAGACATGATGGTCATTATTTACATGACAGAAATCCTTTAGGTTAATTGGTAAGCCAAATTCCTCCTGGTTGAGAATATGCTCAACACTGAATCTCCCTGAGGTTGAGCATATATAAACTAGATATTAGATTAAACATTTACATACATAAATATCTGTTGCAATTGAAGGAGAATTATGAGTATCTTTTTTCTTTCTTTCTTCTTCTTCTTCTTTTTTTTTTTTTTTTTGCTCCTAAGGCAAGAAGTAAGCAGAATGGGAAAAATAGCTCTGTCACAACTAAACTAGCTTGTAGGGCATGGCTCTGAAATGTCAGTTTTTTTTTTATTTTTCAGTATTAGTCCTCGAGATAGAGTTAGCCCATTCAAGCATAGATGATGCTGGAGAACTGCAGCCCTTCCCTATAGCCTCCTTTCCTGTACCAATAAAATGTAATTTGTATTTTAACAAGTTTCAATGTTTATTATGTTCAAATGCCAAAATATATTCTAGTCCAACTGTTACATATAATTTCACTGAGTGGAGAAAAATCATGTTTCCTTGGATCACTACTCTAGTTCACTGTGATATCTGCTTACTTTGGGATAACTGGTATGCTTGCAATCACTTTAAAGTCACAAACAATGTCAATTCAGTAAACAGAATGCTCAGATAAAAAAAGTTAAAAATACAAACTCTGAACTTGGTTTAATGTCAAATATTTTCCCTTTGCTGCTTGAGCATACTTTCAGAGCAAGCTTGAAGGAATAATATATTTAGCTCTCTCCTTACTCTCATTTTCTTTCTTTTTTTTTTTTTAAATTTCTTTACTGGTTACTCTAAGAAAGAGAGAAAATGTTCTGCAAATTTTCTAACATCCATTATTAGTTCAGTTTGTTACACATACCGACAGCAGCATTTTCTGTCACAGGGTTCTACTGAAGTAATTTGGCTTAGAGCTGGCATGGAGCATGACCTTGGTCTTCTTGGGGTATTCTGCCAAATCTGGAAGTTTTAGACTGGTAATAATCTTAGAATCTTAAAATCTAAGAGCATATTTGTTCCAAATGAGAAGCCGTTTATTTGCTCCAATTTCATAGTTCAATCACTGGAGAGGAACTTAAACATTTAAGTCCAATGGAGACTCACTCTTCTTTGAATAACACTAGATAAAGAAATCAGTGCAAATCACTTTTTTTTCAAAATCTTTGATCACAAGTCAGTGAACAAAGGCTTATGGACTTCCCTGTTGGTTCAGTGGTAAATAATCCACCTGCCAGTGCAGGATACACAGGTTCAACCCCTGGGTTGCAAAGATTCCCTGGAGAAGGAAATGGCAACCCACTCCAATATTCTTGCCTGGGAAATCCCATGGACAGAGGAGTCTGGCCGGCTACAATCCATGGAGTTGCAAAAGAGTTGGGCATAACTTAGTGACTAAACAACAATTAAAGGCTTCACTTTTGCTACCTTGGGCTTCACATGGTGGCTCAGATGGTAAAGAATCTGCCTGGAGTGAGGGAGACCCAATTTGGATTCCTGGGTCAGGAAGATCCCCTGGAGAAGGGAATGGCTACTCACTCTAGTATTCTTGCCTGGAACCTTACCAATCATATACTGTTTTTCAAAAACATAGCACATAGGTAAGAGATCCCTGCATTACAAATAATTAGCCATAAGAAATCAGTTCTTACCTAGGTTCATTTCATAGTGTTTTCTGATTAACATAAGTAGAGGAAAACAGGCAGTTAACTATTGTTCAGTGGCTTCTGAATCTCTTGTCAACCAGATCCAGCAATTGATAGAACACCTAGACTATGTCTCCAAGTTTAACACAAGCTTGTGTGCTTAGTCAGTCATGTCTGACTCTTTGTTACCCCATGGACTGTGCCCTCCAGGCTCCTCTGTCCATGGGGACACAAGCTTAGCACACATTATATCCTCAACAAATCTAAGTTTTTCTAAATCCATTGCATATTGTATACTTATTCTGTGCAAAATCTAGTAAGGAATAAAAAGAAAGTCCCAATTGTTTCTGCAGATGGTTTAAATTTTAGTAGCTGGGATGAGAAAAAAAAAGACAAGTATTATGCAAGATGGAAAGAAATAAATATCACAAGACAGATATAGATACCATGCCACGGACATTCAAAAATGGAAGAAAATACAGAAATGCATAAGTGGGAAAATAAAAACCAGAAGTTTAAATACAAGTATAAGGCAGAAATATGACCTGAAGAAATGTTGAGCTAAATAAGAAATAAATTCTAGCTAAAATGAAGAAATATGCTGGTTTACATATAGTGAGACTCAGAAATGAAGGAATGATTAGATGGCTAATTAATTCAATAAACATATGTTCAGCTGCTGGGTTTAAGATAAATAAGATTAACAGTGCCAGCAGCTTCTAATCACTCATACTTTAGAGGAAGAAATAAGTAAACACCCACTTTTAATAAATTTGATACATTAAAAAAAAAGAATACTATAAATATTGGTGCAGCTAACTCAGATATCGTGGATCAGGGAATGTTTTTCTGGCCAAAAATAAGTAGATTCTACATATGCTGTGCTGCACTTAGTAGCTCAGTCACGTCTGACTCTTTATGACTCCATGGATAGACTGCAGCCCACCAGGCTCCTCTGTCCATGAGGATTTTCCAGGCAAGAATACTGGAGTGGGTTGCCATGCCCTCCTTCAGAGGATCTTCCCAACCCAGGGATCGAGCTCAGGTCTCTCACATTGCTGGTGGATTCTTTTCCATCTGAACCACCAGAGAAGCCCAAGAACACTGGAGCAGGTAGCCTGTCCCTTCTCTGGGGGAACTTCCCAACCCAGGAATTGAACCGGGGTCTCCTGCATTGCTATTCCTTGTTGAGGAAGGTCCGCTGGAGAAGGGATAGGCTACCCACTCCAGTATTCTTGGGCTTCCCTTGTGGCTCCACTGGTAAGGAATCTGCCTGCAATATGAGAGACTTTGGTTTAATCCCTGGTTTGGCAAGATCTCCTGGAGAAGAGAATGACTACCCACTCCAGTATTCTGGCCTAGAGAATTCCATGGGTCCTTGTGGTCACAAAGAGTTGGACACGACTGAGCGACTTTCACTTTCACTCCTGAATTGCAGGCAGATTCTTTACCAGCTGAACTACCAGGGAAGATTCCACATTGGCCTATGAAAATGAATAGGAATCATCCAGTTGAAGTAAGGGTTGTGTGTGTACTTCTATACAAGCATATCTATTTATCTGTAAAGTCACTGTGGTGCTGTGTCCTAAATATTTCTGTATTTTCTGATTTCTTCACTTGACATTTGTAACAATATTGTGACTTTCATCTCTCTGCTACATATGTGTCTAGCATTATCATGTCTATTGTCTCTTGTTTGGGATTTTTTTTTTTTTCCCCTAAGACTTAAAAAGCAGTTCGGATTTCCTTACAGTGAAAGATAATGATAACAGTGCAGTTTTACACTACTCAGTCCTCCAAATTATCTAGGAAAAACAAACAAGGACAGCAAAATAAATAAATTTTACATCTGTAGCATCATTAATACAAAAAATTGATAAGGAATCTCCATGAACCACAAAACAAATGGATAGGGTAAAACCATGTAGAACTTGATCTCGCCAAGGAACAGCCCAAGTTTGCTAGCAGGCCAGAGGTGGCAGAGTGAAGAGAAAGAAGAGCTTTACTAAGCACAGGAGCACAGAGTTGCCAATGGTTATGCACTTGTGAGTTGAGAGGACCCCTTATCAGTAACTCTGGTACTAACCAGTGAAATAGGGAGAGGCCTTCATAAATGTCAGGATTTTTTAACAGCTTTTCTTCAAGTATAATTTACGTCGATAAAAATTTACTTGATTTCAGTATACAGTTTAATTTTTGTTAAGTATATGGAGTTGTATAACTATCACTACAATCCAATTTTGGAATATTTTAAGCACTCCAAAAAGATATCTCATATCTTTCCTAGTCACCCCACATTCCTAACCCTGCTGCTGCTGCTGCTGCTACTAAGTCGCTTCAGTCGTGTCCGACTCTATGCGACCCCACAGACGGCAGCCCACCAGGCTCCCCCGTCCCTGGGACTCTCCAGGCAAGAACACTGGAGTGGGTTGCCATTTCCTTCTCCAGTGCATGAAAGTGAAAAGTGAAAGTGAAGTTGCTCAGTCGGGTCCGACTCTCAGTGACCCCATTGACTGCAGCCTTCCAGGCTCCTCTATCCATGGGATTTTCCAGTCAAGAGTACTGGAGTGGGGTGCCATTGCCTTCTCCATTCCTAACCCTAGTCCTAGTCAATCACTAACCTACTTTCTATCCTTTTAATGGCAAATTCATATACATTGAGTCATAAAATATGTGGAAGGGTTGCTTGTGGCTGAATTAGTTTTCACTGTATAATGTTATTGAAAATCATCCATATGGCAGGTATTGGCATTTTCCTCCTTTTTATTGCTGAATAGCAATCCACTGTATGAATATACCACATTGTACTATTTACTTACTGGTGGATAGACATTTCATTGTTTTTAGTTTGGGGGCATTATGGCACCCCACTCCAGTACTCTTGCCTGGAAAATCCCATGGATGGAGGAGCCTGGTAGGCTGCAGCCCATGGGGTCGCTAGGAGTTGGACTCGACTGAGCAACTTCACTTTCACTTTTCACTTTCATGCATTGGAGAAGGAAATGGCAACCCACTCCAGTGTTCTTGCCTGGAGAATCCCAGGGACGGGGGAGCCTGGTGGGCTGCCGTCTATGGGGTTGCACAGAGTCGGACACGACTGAGGCAACTTAGCAGCAGTAGCAGCAGCAAACAACATAGAATTTTTTGTGCAGGCATGTGTTTTCATTTCTTCTGGTTAGATTCCCAGGAGTGATGTTGCTGGGTCATGTGGTAAATTTACATTTACGTGTTTAAGAAAATGCCAAACTGTTTTAAAAAGGTACTGTACCATTTTACTTTCTCACTTGCGGTGTATGAAGATATCAGTTCTTCCACATCCCTGCCAATAGATACTACTGTCTGTCTTTTTGAATCATTGTAAAGTATATGTAAAGTGGTAAGTCACTGTTCTTTAAACTGCATTCTCCTTAATATGATGCTGAACATCTTTCCTTCTGTTGTTTGTCTAAATTCATAGTTCTTTGATGGAATGTCTATTTGAAACTTTTGTTCATTTTTAGAGTGGATCATTTGTCTTCCAGTTATTCACTTACCAGTTTAGTTTATAAATTTTAGATACAAGACCTTTACTAGATAAAGGCTTAATAAATATTTTCTCTCAGATTGCATCTTGTCTTTCTGTATTTAAAAAGATGCTTTGTAAGTACCTTTGATTTCAGTTTTGACCAAACTCGTTTTATCATTTTTTTCTTTTATGGATGATGCTCTCTTCTAGTGTCTAAGAAACATTTTTCTAACCCCAAATCAGAATTATTTTCTCTTTATTTTCTTCAAATGCTTTATAATGTTAGCGGTTGCAGTTATGTCTCAGATTCATTTTGAGCTCATTTTTAAGTATAATGTGAGAGAATAGTTTAGAATCATCTCATCATATTTGGACATTGTTGAAAGACTATTGTTTCTCCATTAAATGAATTGCCTTTGAGCCTTTGTTGAAAATTGTGTTTATCTTACATAAATGTAAAGTTTATATCTGGACTCTTAATTTTGCATTACTGATCTGTGTGTATGTTTATCATTTTCTCAGTACCACACTCTCTTGATTACTCTAGCTTTGTAGTAAGTCTGAAATTGGGAACCGTCAAGTCCTCCAACTGTGTTGTTCTTTTTTAAAATTGCTTTTGCTGTTTTGTGGCTTTTGCCTTTCCGTATAAATGTTAAGATTAACTTATAAGTTTCTAGAGGGAAGAAATCTGCTGGAATTTTGATAAGGATTGCATTGAATGTATAACCAATCAATTTTAGAATGAATTTAATTTTAATCATCTCAAGACTCTTAATCCATGAAAAGGAAAGGAAAGCTCCCTCCATTTATTTAGGTCATATTTGATTTCTCTGATCAGTATTTTTCAATTTTCATTGTACAGTTCTCATAATTATTTTGATATTTTTCCCTGCTTTATTTGATGCAAAGTGTTTTTACTTTCATTTTTAATTGCTCACTGTTAGTCTAAATACATTTGACTTTTTATTTATTTTTGTCCTGTGAACTTACTGAATTTATTTTTTGATTTTAGTGGTTGTTTTTGTATATTTCTTCAGTTCAGTTGAGTCACTCAGTCGTGTCTGACTCTTTGTGACCCCATGGACTGCAGCATGCCAGGCTTCCCTGTCCATCACCAACTCTTGGAGCTTGCTCAAACTCATTCCATCGAGTCAGTGATGCCATCTAACCATCTAATCCTCTGTCATCCCCTCCTCATCCTGCCTTCAATCTTTCCCAGCATCAGGGTCTTTTCTAAAGAGCCAGTTCTTCGCATCAGGTGGCCGAAGGATTGGAGCTTCAGCTTCAGCATCAGTCCTTCCAATGAATATTCAGGACTGATTTCCTTTAGGACTGATTGGTTGGATCTTCTTGCAGTCCAGGGGACTGTCAAGAGTCTTCTCTAACACCATAGGTCAAAGGCATCAATTCTTTGGTGCTCAGCTTCCTTTGTGGTCCAACTCTCACATCCATATGTGACTACTGGATATTTCTTAGGAATCTGTGTAACCTGGATCATGTTGTGTGTAAATAAAGGTACTCTTATTCTTCTTTTTTAATCTGAGTGCCTTCTATTTTTTTTCTTTGCCTGATTTTGAGAGTAGATACCTTTGTTTTATTTCTGAGCTTTATGAGACTGTACAGTTTTTTGCTGTGATATATGATGTTAAATGTCAGTTTCTGATAGGTGTATTTTATCAGGTTGGAGAAGTTCCTTCTAAACTTGTGTTTTGAGCTTTTTTCATGGATGGATATTGGGTTTGGTTAAATGTCTTTTTCTCTTTCCATTCAGGTTTTGTCCTTTATTATATTAGTATAATGTATTACATTAATTGATTTTGAAGTGTTAACCTTTTTGGCAATTCAGCATAGTCATTCTTTATAATTCTTTTATATTATATTTATTCATATATATTCCCTATAACAATATTGTATTACTTCAATACATAATAGGAATTTATTAATCACACCTTTGAGTAAAAGCTGTTCTCTAAGATAATATATTTAATTTAATCTGTAGTTTTGCTTTACACTTTGGAAACAATTGTACATCTTTGGATGTATTAATATTCTGATATGTAAACATGGGGAAAATAATTATTGGCTTAGAAAAATAAAGAATTATTCCTGAATGAGAGAAGAGTTTTGAACAGATAAAATCTTGGCTCTATCAATAGGAGATTAAATGAGGGAATAGCTGTTTCATAGAAAATCATTTGGAACCATAGAAATTATCTGAAAAGGAAACATCTTCATCTGAAGATTTATTAAAACATTGGAAAGACATCTATGCCTAATGTATTTTAGGATGAATTTAAATGATATTGGGAAGGATATATTTTATGATGAATTCAAGTTTACAGTTTTTTCCTAGAAATGATCATTTCAGTGAGCAATAAAGAATATGAAGATAATGAAAATGTACAATGTGCTACTAGGCATTATTTCAAGAGTGAGAAGTTTTTAGCGTGAGAGTGAGAAAGGTGTGTTTGATCTGAGTTTTGGGTACTGCTAAAGTCATTGCTGAGGGAGAAGATCCCAAGGCTGAGAGAATTTCCACTTCCCTTCTGGAATGGACATGGTTGATACTCATTCCAAAGTGAGAAACTCCTGTCCCATTTGCTATTTTTATAGGTTGTTTCCAGGCTTTTGCGTGAATTTGGGCCTAATAGTATTCACCTGGAACTCAGAGAACTTCTCTCCATCTGCTGAAGCTACCTGCTCTTTCTGGAAAATGCCTGTGAGCCTGTTGTCAGAATTAACCAGTGATTGATGGAGGAAGAAGCATAAAAGCCCAACTCCCTTATATCCAGTTGGGGAAACACTGACACATAGTATACATTCCAGGGCTTCCCTTCAAGATCAGGCTGACATTACTCTCTAAGAGAGTTGCTAAATTTATGCCCTTGCTTGATTTGGTCTTCTCCTTCTCTCTGCTACTTCCCCTACTCTTTTACAGGTTTCTTCTCAGAGCACATTTAACACATCTCTGATACACAGAGATTTACTCCTCCTTGTCTGCTTCTGAGGGACCCACACTAAGAAACATCCTCCACAAATACAGACAGTATTTGTGTACAGATAGTATCTGTGTATGTAAATATTGGGAGCAGTGATGGGCAAGGGGATTATTTAATATTGCCTGATTTTTACTGTCATCTTTGGCCAGTTACTAATAGTGAAGCCTGGATGAGAAGAGAAGTCCGTTCAACCTTGGGAAAGCATGGGAGAATAGAGATAAGAAAAATGGAATGAATAAGCTTAAAGTCTAATAATAAAAAATTATACACAATAAGTCCATTAAAATTACAGGCTTCACCCAAGGCAGTAGTAACAGGAAAGTAATTGGAAGATAGAGAATTGACATAAAAATAATGCAAGTTTTAATTAATAGGAGTTGGAAAACTATTGGCAGGAATGCTGATGAGAATTTCACCAGTTTTTAAAGAGGTGTAAAAATTGGATTAACAGGAAGGAATTGTGAGAATATTCCCTCTTGTAGCATTATGTGGATCAAGATGTGAAAGCTAAAACAAAGACCAGTCTATGTTAATACATGAATAAAAATGATGATGTAGATAATAATTATTAAGCTAATTATTGAGCTAATTATTAAGAGCTAAACACTCTTAAGTGTTTCCTGTTTTGTCTTTATTTACTAACCACCCTGTGACAGAGGTTTTCTTATTATAAATGACTATAAGGCCCTGGGATTTCTTTGGAAGGAATGATGCTAAAGCTGAAACTCCAGTACTTTGGCCACCTCATGCGAAGAGTTGACTTATTGGAAGACTCTGATGCTGGGAGGGATTGGGGGCAGGAGGAGAAGGGGACGACAGAGGATGAGATGGCTGGATGGCATCACTGACTCGATGGAGGTGAGTCTGAGTGAACTCCGGGAGTTGGTGATGGACAGGGAGGCCTGACGTGCTGCTATTCATGGGGTCGAGAAGAGTTGGACACGACTCAGCGACTGATCTGATCTGATAAGGCACATAGATGATACATAATTTTTCAATGATATGTAGAAGATTAATATTCATAGATAATATGTTTCTGGAAGGAATATCTTATATTATTCTGGAACAGTTGGTTAGAAAAAATGGACTTTAATTTTTAACAGAATTTGAGGAAACAATGTTTAAATAACAGGGGTGGAAGGTAGAGTGCTCAGAGTACATGCTCTAGGTACATTAATTTCATGACACTCAGAAAATTTTCAGATTCATAAAATAGTTACAAAAGATGAGGCTTGTTAAGAGAAGACCAGTTGAGAGGCTTTTGCATGCACTTATTCATAAGATAAGGACCTGAATAGCCACAGTAGATGCTAAGTTGTCAAGAAAATAAGTGGGATGATAACCACTAAATCTCTAATTATATCCCTGTTGCTGCAAATGGCATTATTTTGTTCTTTTATATGGCTGAGTAATATTTCATTATATGTATATATATATATGTATATATGCATACAGACCACATATTCTTTGTCTGTTCCTCTTTTGGTGAACATTTAGGTTGCTTCCATGTCTTGGCTATTATCAATAGTGCTGCAGTGAACATTGGGAAACATGTATCTTTTTGAATTATAGTTTTCTCTGTATATATGTCCAAGAGTGGGATTGTTGAGTCATATGGTAGTTTTATATTTAGTTTTTTAAGGAACTTCCATACTGTTCTCAGTTTGCTATAGACCTGAAACTAACACAACATTGTAAGTCAAACATACTTCAGTAAAAATTTTTTAAAAAGAATAATAAAACATCTAAGTCATACCAAGAAAAAAAAAAGTGGTACAGGAGACAGTGCAAAAAATATTGAGGGAAAGAGGTGTGTAAAAAATGATCAAATTAGAGCATTAAGAGCTATATGTGGACATTTTCACCTCCACATCTAGATATGAGCAATGATAATACAAGCCTCTGCAAATCACAACATTATAAACTTTACTTAAGGTCTGAAAATTCACAGGATATTAATTTATGTCTATATTTATACCTACTTCTCTACACATCGCATTGAAGTAATATTCTTAGAACATTGATTAAATGTGGGTGAAATACACAAAAATAAGCCTTCAGTAAATGTATTGGCTCATCAAACCATTTATGTTGGATTTTTTCCTGGAATATAATAAGAAGTTATGAAGATGATTTATTGCTCGTGTAATTCAAATTGTTGTCATTCAAACTTTAGGTTATGAATATTGTTTCATTAATTTTAGTGCTAATGTTGTCTGAATAGCTGCCATGTTATGTTTTTGATCATGTTTTGATCTTTGTGTGATTGTATAAAGAAATGCAGAATTTAAGAGCATTCAGGAAGACTATTCTCATATCTAAATTCATTGGCCCGTCTGTAGCTTCATATATGATCATCTGTCAGATTTTTACTTTTCAGCAATTTTTCTGAAACTATAAAATAAATGACCACCTCTACCTCCATGATACCTAAAATTATCTTAAATGAATAGCTGTCCCTCTTTTATTGAATGTACTTTGTCTAGATCATGTCCTGGAAACTTTCTTTGTTTTATTTCTCTATAGTAAAAGTAGTTTAGTTTGTTTCTTCAGATTCTGTCAATAATAGCCAGGTATGCCCAATCCCGGAGAAGGCAATGGCACCCCACTCCAGTACTCTTGCCTGGAAAATCCCATGGATGGAGGAGCCTGGTGGGCTGCAGTCCATGGGGTCGCTAAGAGTCAGACATGACTGAGCGACTTCCCTTTCACTTTTCACTTTCATGCATTGGAGAAGGAAATGGCAACCCATTCCAGTGTTCTTGCCTGGAAAATCCCAGGGACAGAGGAGCCTTGGTGGGCTGCCGTCTCTGGGGTTGCACAGAGTCGGACATGACTGAAGTGACTTAGCAGCATGCCCAGTCCTCTACAAAAGTAACACCTGCTGCTGCTGCTGCTGGAATTATTTAAAAGCCCTGTGTTGTATATATAGGCAAAATATGACTTGGGATTTGAAAATTAAGTCATATTTATATCAATGGCAAAGTTCTATACATTCCTGTGGTTGTAATAACAGGGCAATATGTTCTAATTTGGGCTTTCTTGATGGCTCAGGCAGTAAAGAATCTGCCTGCAATGCAGGAGACCTGGGTTCAATCCCTGGGTCAGGAAGATCCCCTGGAGACGGGAATAGCAACCCACTCCAGTATTCTGACCTGGAGAATTCCATGGACAGAGGAGCCTGGTGGGCTGCTGTCTATGGGGTCGCACAGAGTCGGACACAGAGTCGCACAGAGTCGGACAGCCCATGGGATCTCAAGGAGTCGGACAGGTTTGAGCAACTAACACTTTCTTTTCACTTTTCATATTCTAATTTAAACTAATTAAATATTGGCTGAGACTGTTAAGATTTTACTCCAGGCCACTATTGTGTTAAGTTTGGAGGCAACCTATATTCACTACCAAAGTTTATTAAGAAGATAGAGAAACTATCAGTTGTGAGTGGTAGCTGTTGACACATACAAGTCTGGTGATGCTGTGTGCTGTTTATTGGATTCTGTAGGTATGCAATTTGTAAAATAAGCTTTATTAAAAAAAAAAAAAACAGTTTGGACTTACACAACAGTGATAAAAATAGTATAGAAAATTCCCATATACCCCATATTCAGTATCTTCTATTAGTAGTATCTTCCATTAATATGGTACACTCTTACCAATAATTAACCAATATTGATGTGTTATTAATTAAAATGCACAGTTTATTTTTACTTCCTAAGTTTTTATCTAGTGTCCTTTTTTTATGTTCCAGCATCCTATCTATAATATCTCCTTATAGTTAGTTATATGTCTCTTTAGGCTCCTCTTTGATAACCATGACAATTTTGAGGAATCCTGATCAGACATATTATAGGATGTCCACTCTATTGATAATTTGGTGTTTTTCTCGTGGTTAGATGGGATTTGTGGGTTTGGGTGAGCAAGCTCATAGAGGTAAAGTATTTTCACCACATACTATTAATATGATTTATAACTGTTGAGTTAACCTGATCATTTGACTAGGTAGTGTTTGCCAGATTTCTCCACTGAAAAAATACCTTCCTTTCCAGGCTGAACTCTTCGGAAGGAAGTCACTATGAATAGCACAGAGAGTCTGTATCAGTTATTTTGAATTCTTCTGCAGCTCAGATTTTTCCCTTCAGCCACGTTTATTATATTAGTATACACTCATAGGTCTCATATTTTACACTTGGGGTTGTTCACTTTGTTGTTCATTTGTCCAGTTTGACTATTAAGAGTTCTTTTAGTTTGATCTTGTGCCCCTTTGACATATCCCTATCTATTTCTCATCTATCTATCATCAATCTACCTATCTACATTTTTTAAACATTTCATTACTTTTTGACACTGTAAGATGCTGCTGCTTCTGCTGCTAAGTCGCTTCAGTTGTGTCTGACTCTGTGCGACCCTGAGACAGCAGCCCACCAGGTTCCCCCATCCCTGGGATTCTCCAGGCAAGAACACTGGAGTGGGTTGCGATTTCCTTCTCCAATGCATGAAAGTGAAAAGTGAAAGTGAAGTCGCTCAGTCGTGTCTGACTCTTAGCGACTTCATGGACTGCAGCCTTCCAGGCTCCTCCGTCCATGGGATTTTCCAGGCAAGAGTACTGGAGTGGGGTGCCATTACCTTCTCCGACTATAAGATGGGCCAGGGTTATTATGTATATTTACTCCCCACTCCTAGAATCACATTTCTTTATAGTGTCCTAGCTCCTTTTATTGGAGAATGGTATTAGAAACCACGATCTGGGTACTAGGTGTGCTCATTGCTAGTCTTTTAGATCTTCTCTACTTTTTCTTTTTTTTTAATGTTGTTAATTATTGATTCAAATTTGTAAAGGGATATAGGCCTATTCAGATTATCTGTTTCACCTTGCGTGAATTTTGGTAGTTTGTGTCAAATTATGAAGTTTGCAGCCATATAAAGTTCATAATGTTCCCTTTTTTTAAATAAAAGCTTTTTAAAATATCAGTTTTAGATTCAAACCAAAATTGAGAGTAAGATACAGAGATTTCCCATATACTTCCTGTCCTGACACATACAGAGCCTACACCATTATCTTATTCTTATTTGTACGTTTTGGGTAATAGTCCCTTATCAAATGTGTCTTTGCAATTTTTTTCTCAGTCCATGGCTTGTCTTCTCATTCTCTCAACACTGTATTTCATAGAGCCGATTTTTAAAATTTTAATGGAGCCCATTTTATCTTTCATGTTCTATGCCTTTGGTATTATATTTAAATAATCATCACCATACCCCTGCTGCTGCGTCGCTTTAGTCGTGTCCAACTCTAGTGACCCCATGGACTGCAGCCTACCAGGCTCCTCCGTCCATGGGATTTTCTAGGCAAAAGTACTGGAGTGGGGTGCCATTGCCTTCTCTGCAGGTCATCTTAAATTTCACCTATGTTATCTTTAAGAGTTTTACAGTTTTGTGAAGGGTATAAGGTCTGTGTCTAGATTTATTTTTGTGTGTGGATGTCCAGTTGTTCTGGCACCATTCATTGAAAAGACTGTCTTTGCTCCATTTGTCTAAGATAAGTTGACTATGTTAGTGTACTTATGTTGCATTGATTTATCTGTCTGTTCTTTCACTGATAACACTGTTTTGATTACTAATATCCCTTATTTATCCATTCAATACTCATTAGTTTAGCAGTGATAACCCTTCTTTTATATCTGAGATTAGTAATTTGTACCTTCTCTCTATTCTTTTTCATAGTTAGCCTGGGTAGATGTTGATCATTTTTACTAATCTGTTCATATTGTTCCCCTGTATACAATTTCATTGTTTTTTATAAAATAATTTTTATTTCCTTTCTTCTGCTTCTTTTAGGCTTAAATTAGTCTTCATTTTTAGTTGCATAAAATGTAATCTTAGATTATTGCTTTTAGATCACCTTCTTTTCTAGTGTAGTTATTAAATGCTATAAACTTCCATCTGTGCATTACTTCTGCAACATCCACAAATTTTGACAAGTTGTGTTTTCATATTAATTTGTTTTAAAATAACAGATTTATGTTGAAAGTTATTTATTGACCCAAATGTTATTTATAAGTACTTTGTTTAGTCTCAGACCTGTGGCGGATTCAAGTTGATATATGGCAAAACCAATAGAATATTGTAAAGTTAAAAAAAAAATAAGTAAAAAAAAAAATATTTAGGGATTTTCTAGTTACATTCCTGTTATTGATTTCTAATTTAATGTCACTAAATAAACTTTATTAGAGTGCACTTTATTTGATTTATTTGCATTTAATTTTGTTAAGGTGTACTTATGGCCTAGAGATGTGGTCTGTATTGGTGAATGTTCTTTTGTGATCTGAAAACAGTATATGCAGTATATGTTTTACTGTTGTTGGATTAAGTATTCTATAAATGTTAATCAGATCAACTTGATTGATGGTGATGCTCAGGTAAAATCTGATAGAATTGAAATAAGAAATAGATAATTCCACTTTTATAGTTGAATGCTTTAACATGCCTTTTTGGAAAAATTGAGTTAATCAAGCAGGCAGAAAATCAGTAGGGTATTTGTGAAAATTGAGGAGGCTGGTGTGGTTGGAGGAGAGTGAAGGAACATGTGCAGGAAATGTACTCAATATCAGCAGGGTCGGAAGACTGTGTGGGCCTTACATAAGATGTGAAGAAAGGGACCAATTTGGAGGAAAGATGAGTTCATTTTTATAGAATGATAAGTTCAAACTGAATATTAGAGTCTCAAGAGAGGATGTCAAATGGACTTCTGGGATGTTATCAACTACATTATACAGCCTCTAAGAAATACTGTGCCTCTATGAAATACTGTTATATAGTCATCCATGGCTGAAATTATCATATCCTCCCACTAGTGGGAAATGCATTATGAATGTCTTACAAAATTAAGGCCCGTTGGGTTTTTCGGTCATCTGCTGAATATAGAACCAACCAACATGATTTTGTCTTATTTCTACTTATCTTCAGCTGTTAAGGTATATGAAGAAGATGTGGGGAGCTGTTCTTAACAAGATTGAATGTGAAACAGTAATAGCAGGGCATGAAAGGTGGAGCATTAATACAAGACAATTTTACTTTTGAACATTGGATTTTTTAACAGTTTGAGGTGGGAAGTAAAGGCAAAGAATGAAGATAGATGATGTAGACTAAGTCTAAATGTAGATAAGCTATTTATGCTAGAGTAATAGAGAAAGTAAGCTAGGAAGACAGATATTAGCAAGAGAATATAATGCTTGAGTGAGTATATTGACAAACTATTGGTTTTGCTAGTGATAAAAAGGTGGGCTGTGACCATAGGTAAGAGTGGCCAATAAAGCAAGGGTGGAAGACAAAGTCTTTGGAAGAAGAGATTTCAAAAAGTTAGATACTGGCAGAATCATCATATGTTGTTACTTGCTCGGTCATGTCTGCCTCATTGCGACCCCTTGGACTGTAGCCTGCCAGGCTCCTCTGTCCATGGAATTCTCCAGGCAATAACACTGGAGTGGGTTGCCATTTCCTTCTTCAGGGGATCTTCCTGTCCCAGGGATCGAACACAGTTCTCCTGAATTGTAGGCAGATTGTTTACCATCTGAGCCACAAGGATATTAAAATCATGAAGGTTGAAGATGACAGTAATGATGGAGAGACTGGCTACGTCTAAGGTGCTAATCTTCAAGGAATAAATCAAGTGCTCTTGGGGTATATGGAAGGTCAGAGCAGAGAAAAGTAGCATATGGTATAATCTGATGAAGTACAAATCAAAGCTCAAGAATTTTAGGAAAGAAAAAGGGAAATGTCCTGGAAGTGTGAACGAGGGATAAGAAAGTAATCTGTCCCATCTTTAGGTCAAATAATGTATGATGTATTTAAAAAGAAAAACAAATTAAAAAATGAACAGTCAACCAGATTCACAAGTAACTTTTCCTTGGTGATGCAAAAGAAAATACTTGATTCATGGTGCAAACCTACTGTGTGCAAGGCTAAGAACTATAATGTTCAAGTGATACCAGGAAAAGGAAAGGAAGCTGTGAATGTCCCCCCAGCCTGCCACAGATAGATATAGCCTATTTACATTTTTATGAGAAAAAAAAAAAAGTAGTTCTGGGATAGGAAGGTATAAAAAAGGAATTATGAAAATACATACAAATGTGTTGAGAAAGAAATAGGGAGAAATATCTAAATATACCAATGAACCAGACAGCAAGCTGTCATATGAGTTCAAAAATAAAAACAGAATTCATGTCAAGAAAACTTGAGTGACTTTAGTTGCTCGAAAGAGCATTAGAATCACATTATTAATGCAAAATAAGAAAACACCACAGAAAACTTTAAAAGCAATAGAATATATGCCATCTTAGAATTATGCCAACATAAAAAACTTTCAAAGGGATATAGTATCTAGAACTAAGATGGAAAAGTCTCCTATATGTAAGGTCATCCTAGAATGGTATTATGTGGAAATTTTAAAACACTTAGAAGGTTGTCATATTTCACAAGATATCGAGAAATCCTAAAATGTATTGAAATAAGGAAACTGAAAGGGAAAACATCTTGTAGCAAATTACCTGCTTTGTCAAGACTTGTAGTGGAGTGGAGGCTGAATAGCCTTTTGGTGTGGAATGGGAAAAACGACCAGGAAAAGTGGTAAATTTAGTTGCAATGTTAGCTTTAGTTCTAATGTTTTGGGGGTTTCTTAGAAATTAGGCAATAAGGTCTAAGTGGTTACAGAAAACAGGACTTGTCTTCAGTAAGATTTATACAGGGAGATTTAACTTCGAAACTTTAGCCTAAATAAGTCAGATTATGATTATTTATTGCCTGCACTCAACTGATAGTGGTCATATTTGGTATATTTCTTAGGTAGATTTTAAATACATAAGACTCAAGATAATTTAGTTTAAGTTTCCTTGGTGGCTCAGACGGTAAAGAGTCTGCCTAGTATGTGGGATACCAGAGTCCAATCCCTGGGTTGGGAAGATCCCCTGGAGAAGGAAATGACAACCCACTCCAGTTTTCTTGCCTGGAAAATCCCATGGACAGAGGAGCCTGGCGGGTTACAGTCCACAGGGTTGCAAAGAGTTGGATATGACTGAGTGACTTAACTTTCACTTTCAATAATAGAAAGATCCAGAAGGCATTTCTATACAATGCAACCACTGAATATAATTTTTTTTAATTTCTCTTTCTTAATCTGGAAATATATTAATGATACATTCTTAAGTGAAGCTTGCAAAAAACCATACTATTCATTAGAAGTAGAGTCAAGGGCACTTGGAACTAAAACAGAGTCTCTCTATTATTATACTGTTATTTAAATAACAGTGAATTTTCATATGAACATTTCTAAAAGGACTAGAAGCAATCTCTACAGAGCAATAAGTTTAAAGATAATTTGAAGCTTCCATTTCACTTCATCTCTTTGGATATTTAACTGTAAATTAACATTTTTTGAAAATGAAAACAATATATAGCAAGGGCTTATGAAACAAATGAAGTCAGAAGGGAGGCTATTCCATAAATGATAAATATGCTTATTTAGACCTTAGTTTTGCAAACTGTTTTTACCACACACAAAGAAAGCAGGGAAGATAACACCATCTTCTTCCAGTGCCAAATTCCCACTAACCCAGGTCCCCAGAGTAGATCCCAGTTGCTCTAATGCTTGTTTAGAGAAGTCTTTCAAATATACAAGGAACATTAAATTAAATTATTCAGTGTTGTATCTTTAACTAGGACACTGTGGATAACAGACACCTTACCTGCCTCATAGAGGGGAGCCATAGAGACTTAAGTGTAGGTATAATTATATAACCATGTTACTTAAATAATGTAAATATGGAGTCTTAACCTTTATTTAGTCATGAACACATGATATCATTTAGTTAAAAACAATGCTGAAGGATCCTAAACTTTTCAGTACCAACCTTCTTGAACTTAAAAAAAAAAAATTGTTTTGTAATCCATAGGAAATCTCCAAGAATAGTACAGCAAATACCGATTTATTCTTCACCCAGATTTAGCAATTGTTTACATTTTAGTATATACATATAATTCAGTATATGTTCTTGAAAACATTTTCAAACCATTTGAAAGTTGGAGGCATCATATTATTTTTGCTCTAAATACTGCAATGTGCATCTTCTAATAAGGGTATTTCTCTTTATAATCACATAAATATATCTTCTACATAGTCCTCATCTCACCTTAGGAAAAATTAGTTCAGTTCAGTTCAGTCGCTCAGTCGTGTCTGACTCTTTGCAACCCCATAGCTGCAGCATACCTGCAGACTGTCCATCAACAACTCCCGGAGTTCACTCAAACTCACGTCCATCGAGTCGGTGATGCCATCCAGCCATCTCGTCCTCTGTGATCCCCTTCTCCTCCTGCCCCCAATCCCTCCCAGCATCAGAGTCTTTTCTAGTGAGTCAACTCTTCGCATCAGGTGGCCGAAGTATTGGAGTTTCAGCTTCAACATCAGTCCTTTCATAGAACACCCAGGACTGATTTCCTTTAGGATGGACTAGTTGAATCTCCTTGCAGTCCAAGTGACTCTCAAGAGTCTTCTCCAACACCACACTTCAAAAGCATCAATTCTTCAGTGCTCATCTTTCTTTAAGTCCAACTCTCACATCCATACATGATCACTGGAAAAACCATAGCCTTGATAGATGGACCTTTGTTGACAAAGTAATGTCTCTGCTTTTCAATATGCTGTCTAGGTTGGTCATAACTTTCCTTCCAAGGATAAGCATCTTTTAGTTTTCATGGCTACAAGCACCATCTTCAGTGATTTGGGAGCCCAGAAAAATAAAGTCAGCCACTATTTCCACTATTTCCCCATCTATTTGCCATGAAGTGATGGGACCAGATGCCATGATCTTAGTTTTCTGAATGTTGAGCTTGAAGCCAACTTTTTCACTCTCCTCTTTCACCTTCATCAAGAGCCTCTTTAGTTCTTCTTCACTTTCTGCCATAAGGGTGGTGTCATCTGCATATTTGAGGTTATTGATATTTCTCCCGGCAATCTTGATTCTAGCTAGTGCTTTCTCCAGCCTAGCGTTTCTCATGATGTACTCTGCATAGAAGTTAAATAAGCAGGGTGACAATATTCAGCCTTGACGTACTCCTTTTCCTATTTGGAACCAGTCTGTTGTTCCATGTCCAGTTCTAACTGTTGCTTCTTGACCTGCATATAGGTTTCTCAAGAGGCAGGTCAGGTGGTCTGGTATTCCCATCTCTTTCAGAAGTTTCCACAGTTTATTGTGGTCCACACAGTCAAAGGCTTTGGCATTGTCAATAAAGCAGAAATAGATGTTTTTCTGGAACTCTCTTGCTTTTTTTCAATTATCCAGCAGATGTTGGCAATTTGATCTCTGCTTCCTCTGCCTTTTATAAAACCAGCTTGAACATCAGGAATTTCATGGTTCACATATTGCTGAAGCCTGGCTTGGGGAGTTTTAAGCATCATTTTGCTAGCATGTGAGATGAGTGCAATTGTGCGGTAGTTTATCATTCTTTGGCATTGCCTTTCTTTGGAATTGGAATGAAAACTGACCTTTTCCAGTCCTGTGGCCACTGCTGAGTTTTCCAAATTTGCTGGCATATTGAGTGCAGCACTTTCACAGCATCATCTTTCAGGATTTGAAATAGCTCAACTGGAATTCCATCACCTCCACTAGCTTTGTTCGTAGTGATGCTTTCTAAGGCCCACTTGACTTCACAGTCCAGGATGTCTGGCTTTAGGTGAGTGATTACACCATCATGAAAAATGGCATTTGCTATAGGAACTGTATTTAAATTTCACCTTTTTAAAAGGAAAAAAAAACAAACAAACAAACAAACCTGGGTTTTAGAACTTCTTTTCAATTCATGATCCAATCATCTTTCATTTTTTGTATTTGGATGCTTCATCTGTTCAGACTCTTTAATTTATACCAGTCCTTGTGGCTTCTTTTTAAATAAAATTTTTATTTTAGAATGGTTTTAGATTTGCAAAAACAATTGGAACATAGCATATAGAGTTCTCATATACTCTGCACCATATTTTTTCTATTATAGACATCTATATTTGTGTGGTACATTTGTTACAGCTGGTGAACCAATATTGATACATTTATTAATTAAATCCATGTTTATTCATATTCCCATAGACTGTTTTTTAATCTAAGATCCTCTTTGATGCTCCTTAATCACACCCAGAATAAATTTATTTCCATTTTCTTGGGCTTGTGTTGGCTGTGAAATTTCACAGGCTTTTCTTTTCTTGATGACCTTCATAATTTTTAGGATCACTGGCCAGATAGTTTATAGTATTTATGTTGAGTGGAATTTGCCCAATCTTTTTTCTCATAATTGTACTATGATTATCAGTGTTTGGAAGAGAACTGCAAAAATAAAGTGTTATTTTCATCATACCATAATTCTTGGGTTTTGTATTGGTTTGCTATGGCTTCCCTAACAGAATATCTCAGACTGGGTAGTTTAAAGAGGGAAATTTATTTATCTTACAGTTTTGGAGGCTAGTCTAAGATCAAGGTGTCAGCAAATAGTTTGAAGATGGTTGTATTTGCCTTTTGCCTTCATATAATCTTTCCTCTGTGTCTTTATCCCAGTATCTCCTCTGTGTTTAGATTTCTTCCTAGAAGGTCTCTGGTCAGATTGGATTAGGGCCCACCCTAACAGCATCAATTTAACTTAAATCACTTTTTTTTCAGGGATTTCATTTATTTAAACCAGTTTTAGGTTCCTAGAGAATGGATGGTGTAGAGATTTCCCATATATGCTCAACCACCATGGATGTATAGCCTTTTTCATTATCAACATCTCTCACTCAGGTCAGTTCAGTTCAGTCGCTCAGTCGTGTCAGACTCTTTGCAACCCCACGAACAGCAGCAGGCCAGGCCTCCCTGTCCATCACCAACTCCCGGAGTCCACCAAAACCCATGTCCATCGAGTTGGTGATGCCATCCAACTATCTCATCCTCTGTCGTCCCCTTCTCCTCCTGCCCCCAATCCTTCCCAGAATCAGGGTTTTTTCAAATGAGTCAGCTGTTTGCATCAGGTGGCTAAAGTATTGGAGTTTCAGCTTCAACATCAGTCCTTCCAATGAACACCCAGGACTGATCTCCTTTAGGATGGACTGGTTGGATCTCCTTGCAGTCCAAGGGTCTCTCAAGAATCTTCTCCAACACCACAGTTCAAAACCATCAATTCTTCGGTGCTCAGCTTTCTTTATAGTCCAACTCTCACATCCATACAGATGGTACATTTGTTATAACTGATGAACTTGTATTGGCATATTAGGATCACCCAAAGCCCAAATTTTACATTATAGTTCATGCTTGATGATCTAACTCTAAAGTTTATATAGAGAGGTGGAAGGCCCAGAATAGCCATCACAGAAATGAAAGTACAGAATGAGTTGGAGGGCTGAAATTAGCCAACTTTTGAAATTTACTATAAAGCTCCTGTAATCAAGATACAATAATATATGATATATATTTAGAGAATTAAATACATTGTTTCTTTTATTCCTTTGAATAACCTGTCCAATTATGAATAAGAAAATCAACTGTTTTATTTTACCCTCACTTATTCATTTTTGATGCTTTTCTATACTTCATGTAGATTAGAGTCTGAGCTATTTCCCTCTCTCCAAAGATTGTCTTTTAACATATTTTGCAAGGCATCCTTATTAGCAGCAAACTCCTTCAATTTGGAAGTTTCTATTGATATATCCTGGAGCTCAGAGATTCTTTCCTCAGCTGTGTCTAGTCTACTAATAAGCCCATCAAAGTATTTCTTCCAAATTCCTCACTGCTGTAATGGTGTCTTTGAGCTTTAACCATTTCCTTTTATTTCTTTAGAATTTCCCTCTCTCTGTGTTACATCGCTCATCTGTTCTTGCATGCAATCTACTTTACCTATTAGAGCCCTTAGCATGTTCATCACAGTTTTTAAAATTCTGGTCTGATAATTCCAATATCTCTGTTGTATCTGACTCTGGTACTGATGCTTGGTTTGTGTCTTCAAATTGTACTTTTAGCCTTTTATTGTGCTTTGTAACTTCATCTTTATAGTAAGACATGATCTATGGGTAAAATGAACTGCTGGAAACACGGCTTTAATAATGTGGTGTTGAGGTTAGGGGCAATGGGACACATTCTATGATTTGGTTTCAGTCTTTTAATACGCCTATGCCTCTGGATGGTAAATTTAATGTGTTCTTAGTTTCTCCTTTAGTTAAAATGGGATGGCTAGAATTGAGTATTTCCCTTCTCCTAAGTAGAAAGCTAGGGCTTCCCAGGTGGTTCAGTGGTAAAGAATCTGCCTGCCAATGCAGGAGATTCAGGGGACACAGATTCGAACCCTGAGTGGGGCATGGCAACTCGCTCCAGTATTCCTGCCTGGAAAATCCCATGGATGGAGGAGCCTGGCTGGCGATAATCCACAGGGTCACAAAGAGTTGGACAGGAGTGAGCTACTGAGCACACACGGAAGTAAAAGGCTACAGCTGACTGGTATTTCCCTTCCCCCAGAGAAGGCAATGGCAACCCACTCCAGTACTCTTGCCTGGAAAGTCCCACGAACGGAGGAGCCTGGTGGGCTGCAGTCCATGGGGTTGCGAAGAGTTGGACATGACTGAGCGACTTCATTTTCACTTTTCCCTTTCATGCATTGGAGAAGGAAATGGCAACCCACTCCAGTGTTCTTGCCTGGAGAATCCCAGGGACAGGGCAGCCTGGTGGGCTGCCGTCTATGGGGTTGCACAGAGTCGGACATGACTGAAGTGATGCAGCAGCAGCAGCAGCAGCAGCAGCAGCAGCAGCAGCAGCAGCAGCAGCAGCAGCAGCAGCAGCAGCAGCAGCAGCAGCAGCACATTTAGGAACTCTCCCAGAAGTTTGGATTCACCTTAATTAGTTTCTCCTGAAGGCATTCTTGTTAAGAACAGAGTGCTCTGGTCTATTTCAAGGCTGTTACATTTCCCCTCCCACTACGAGATGCATTAGGGGATTTTTCTCTGATTTCACTCAAGGACCTGTTTGAGCTCCAGGGAGGCAACTCTCTGGAAATTGTGGGGATCCTCAAATGACTGACTTCCTCTGGACTATTTTAACTCTCTCTTTGACATTTAGCGTCCAGCATTTCAGCAACTAAGTTTCGGGTTTTCCTACGCGGATTGGCTTCTGCGGCAGTTTCGACTCGTGGTTATCTGCTCCGGTAAGCTATAACTCCTTGTTTTCTCCTTTCTTATTTTGGGGCAACGGTTTGTCCTGAATTCTCCTCTCTTTTACCGGCTAAGAAAAGTTGTTCAGCTTTTTACCTGTTAGGATGGAATGGAGACTTCCAAGGCTTCTTACTTGTGGACCTGGAAACGTTAACTTGTAGGAACTTTCTCATGAGCGTATTTTCATATGCGAACAGGCAGATTAGAAAGCGTCATGGTTCATAGGTCTACCCAGCCCAATTGGCACACATGTAGCCTAGCCTGAGCCTCCCTCTCAACTTCGACAGTGAATGGCAACTCTCTCAATTTTTTTTTTTTCCCATGTCTCTTCTATGCTTATAACCTGAGATCAAGTGACCTTACCTGAAGACATGGTGATCTTTCCCTCTATTTATAGAAGTAGATGAAAAAAAAATTAAAAAAAAAAAAAAAAGAAAGGAAAAGAAAACTTTGTGATGTATATCCAAAGGCTTTGTACTTATTGTTGTTATTTTTAAAATATTTGTTTATTTGGCTGTTCTGGGTCTTAGTTGCGGCTTGCAAACTCTCAGTTTTGGCGTGTGAGATCTAGTTCCCTGACCAGGGTTTGAACCTGGCCCCCCTACATTGAGAGTGCAGAGTCTTTACCACTAAATCACTGGGGAAGTCCCAGACCAGAGGCTTTGTACTTTAAATACTCAAAAAAACCATTTGGGGGGTTTGTTATTTATTTTAATATTCCTGAATAAAGAGACTGGCTAGTGAAGAAAAGACATTCTTTTAAAATTTTAGCTGTGTTAGGCCTTTGAATGATCAGGGATTTTGTGAGAGATTTGAGCTGTCCGAAATGGACTGAAGAGGTATTGCATGCCTCTTTCTGTGGGGGTATTCAAGCAGATATTTGACATGCAGCTGATGCAGGTATTGTAGAAGTAACTGGAACAACAGATGAGAATTAGTGTTTGTGTTCTAAGGTCTTTTCCTGCTTTATGTGGTAAATTTATACATTAAAAAAAAAAATAGTAATAGTCATGAATTTCACTTGAGTCTCCCTTCATAGTCACCAAATCTTGAGTGAGTGAGTGAGTGAAGTCGCTCAGTCCTTTTTGAGTCTGTGACCCTATGGACTGTAGCTCACCTGGCTCCTCTGTCCATGGGATTTGCCAGGCAAGAATATGGAGTGGGTTGCCATTTCCTTCTCCAAATCTTATTGTGACCCAAGTAACTAATTATTTGGTCAGGCAAAATACTGCCACTAACTGACCAATATTATCAAATAAACAAAATGCTTGAGGTCAGATACTACAAATTCATTTTGAGTATTTTAACTCATATTTATATGCAAATATGATTTCTTAAATTTGTAGGATTCTTTGTTGATAATAGTTAGGGAAGCTGTGGAGTATAGCTGTGGAACATTGCTGGAAATGTTCAGGCACCTAACTTACTATAGAAGAGAGCAGAATTGAAAGATGAAGGAAAGGGCAAGCTGACTCATAAAGGCTTGAATTTGATTTGTGAGGGTGGAATGAAATATTATTGTGGAGTATGGGACATAACAGTGGTACAAATAGGAACAATATGTAGAAGATTTGTGACTGATGTGAGGTAATAGATAATTTTTATGATATAAAATTGATGTAAAAGGGGTCAGCTATAAGAAAGCATTGAAGCTCCGAAGTATCAGAATTGGAAAGAACTTCAAGGAGGCAGAGAAGGGCTTTGAAAAGAAATCGCTTTGAACTCTGTGCACTCTGCAAAATGATGCAATTCAATTCCAAATTCTCTGGCATTTATGCATGTGATTTTAGGGGCAGCCAGTAAAGGGCATCAATATTAATGTAAAATTGTATTTTCAAAAAAACATTCAAGAAACTTTCATTAGACTAAACAAAACATTCTTTTTTTGTGTATGAAATAAAGCACTTTAAAAGGCATCATATTAGCTTTAATGAAATCAAAATTAGTGGCTATTCAGTACTAGTTGGTTCGTTATGTATGCCACTATCTTCTTCTGTCGGGTCATTTTTATTTTGTTTTGTTTGAAATGAGGTTTATAAAATATGGTGATGCTTTTTAAGTCTCTTCCACTTGTTCATGATTGGACCATGCATTTGTAAATAAATGTGAAACTTCTTACGTATCACTAGTTCTTTGGAAATAAAAAATATATTACTAATCCTAGTGGTTTCCAAGAACATGATTAAGTTGACTGTCTGTTGATACCACAAACTTTACTAATTCAATACATTCAATGGTTAAAAAAATAAACTTGACTTTCTTTCATGAAAAGTGGATTAGTAGCCCCAGGATATCTTGACATTTATTTTTAAAGTACAAAATAACATTTTGGCTAGAAGAATATTCAGTGTTCTCTTTTTTCCCTATTTTAGTCTATAGTAAACAAAATCATATGAAAACAGGTGTAGTCGTTAATGTGAGCTAGCAATCATACAGTTCAACTAATTACCAATATCAATACTTTTCACATGATTGCATAGAGCTGTTGTAATCTTCATACAGGACAGAAAGATTTTTAGAGTAGATATGGGTTAATGGTCTCATGCTATCTATATAAATGAATAATTCTATTTTGGCTAGACCTATGATGCAGTATTAAAATTTGCAAAGGCTGAATCTGGGTTGTTAGCAACATAATTGGGCTTTGAGATAATAAAAATAGGATATGGACCAAACCTGGATCCTGAGCAGGATTTCAGAAATAGCAAAAGTTTTTCAAAGTGTAGGACTGTAAAAACATTCCTTTAAAGTGAATGTTTTCTACTCAAATTTAATTGTAGTCAAATTTAGAATTAAATTTTTAAAAATTTAAAAACTAAATTTAAATAACTTAAAATTGAAGTACAGAAACATACTTCAATTAAAAAGTACCTAGTAATTGTGTTATTTCAAGTGCAGTACTTTAAAGAAAGTTTTCAGTTAATAAACATTACAATAGGCACTTGGTTTATTTCAAGTAAAATCAGTTGTAAAAACAAATTGGAATTTTGCTTGGTTGTTTTCAAGATCAGTTCTTTAGAAATATGCATCATAAAATTTTACATTTTATGCCATGAGGTTAAGAGCAAATTAATAGAAAGTATGTAAAATACAATTGGTGATTCCTTCTTTACTACATTGTGGGTGTTTTAGATTTCTTTTACTTTATATTTGAAATGGGAAACTGAAGTGATTTTCCTTCTTAACATGCCAGTCACTTGTTACCATAACTAATTTTAAGTTCATGAAAATATATAAATATAATTTTTAGCTTAAATAGTTTTTCCAGGACAATGTAAGCAAGGAAGATTACTTAAAATACCAGGTTTTTTTGGTTCTTTGGAAGCAGTCCTAAAACTATGCAAGTTAAAACTAAATTTTTAATAAACCTATGTATATTATCAAAGATGGAAGAATTATATAAGATACCATGTTTATGCATAAATGTTATAATATGAGAACAGGAGGGGTGTGTATAAAAGAATTCATTAGAACATATCATGGAACATACTGTGTGCCTCAGCATTATATGTATATGAGTTAGGTGTTTAATTTGAAAATTCTAGTTGAGAGATTAAAAGTAGAACATCTAAGTATAATGAGTTTCAATAATGCACTTAAACAGTCTACTAAAATATTACTTCAATTGTAAGTGATGTAAAAATATCGAGATTGTTTCCATACTAGGCCTTCGGAATTTGGGATGTATTTTGTAGTGATCATGCATTTCAGTTGAATTATTAAAGTACAGTTGACTTACAATATTACGGTAGTTTCAGATGTACAACATAGTGATTCAGATTTTTTAATAGATTGTCCACCATTTAAAGTTATTATAAAATAGTGGCTCTATTGCCTGTGCTGTGCAATATCCTTATATATTTTTTATCTTATACATAAGTTTTTACCTCTTAATCCCCTATCTCAGTATTGGCCCTCCCCCTCCATAACTCTCCCCACGGTTAACCACTAATTTACTATATCTGAGTCTGTCTGTGATATTCATTGTTTTGTATGTTTTAGATTCTACATATGAGTGAAAATATACAATATTTGTCTTTCTAGGACTTTTTTCACCACAAATTGCTATGTCAACAATGCATATTTTAAGTATTCAGCAGGCACGTGTGGCTAGTGGCTTTTCTTGGCAAACATAGTTCTGTACAAAGAAGAGTGTTTCTCAGTGTTAATGGTTGAAGTGGGAGGAAGAGACATTTTCCCTCTGGGTAAATATTTAACCATCCTGCTTACTTACACTCAGTTGGAAACAGAAACTTGAATTTATAATAAACAAAACTTAAACAAATAAACAAACAAATAAACAAATAAACAAACAAATAAACAAATAAACAAAACTTACGTAAATATATAATCTAGCCCTAAATGTCCATTTACAAAATTACTTTAATTTGTTATTTAAGGGTATTCAGCTTGAAACTATGCTGACTAAAATAATGCACTTAATATATATTGATGTCTGACTTATTTCAGTGACATGCATGAGAAAAACAATGGAATATTGAACTAAAGATAGAATTTTATGCCAGAAATTTCATCACTTTAAGCTCTAAACAGGAATATTTTGCATCAAAGATTAATTTATATGTTACCGACTATCTGTGTAGGAGGAATAAACTACAAAAAATACCAGCCAACAGAAACCTTTACGTGGTGGTAAAGTTATTCTGTAGAAAGAGCTCATACAAGTAAGTTACGAAGAAATAAATTCTGACATTACCTTTCCCACTTGCTGAATGGCTTGGAAAATGTTATATAATCTCTCTGAACCTTGAGTTTTCTCTTCTCAGAAATGATTATACCTTCCTTTCAGAGCTATGCCAATTAAATATAATCAAAGACACCATTTGAATTTCCATGAAAAGTATTTGCTGATCACATATCACGTTTACATGTCAAACAATAGATTTTAATACATACTAGTGTTGCTCTTTTCTGAAAATACCTCACACTGATTTGATTAAACAACGTTATTTGCTTCTAGCAAATTCAGATCTGTTGCTCAGTCATGCCCAACTCTTTGTGACCCCATGGTCTGCAGCATGCAAAGCCTCCCTGTCCATCATCAACTCCCAGAGTTCACTCAAACTCATGTCCATTGAGTTGGTGATGCCATCCAACCATCTCATCGTCTGTTGTCCCCTTCTCCTCCTGTAATCTTTCTCAGCATCAGGGTCTTTTCAAATGAGTCAGTTCTTCACATCAGGTGGCCAAAGTATTGGAGTTTCACCTTCAAAAACAGCCCTTCCAATGAACACTCAGCACTGATCTCTTTTAGAATGCACTGGTTGTATCTCTTTGCAGTTCAAGGGACTCTCAAGAGTCTTCTCCAATGCCATAGTTCAAAAGCATCAATTCTGAACTCAGCTTTCTTTATAGTCCAACTCTCACATCCATACATGACTACTGGAAAAACCTTAGCTTTGACTTGGACAAACCTTTGTTGTCAAAGTAATGTCTCTACTTTTTAATATACTGTCTAGGTTGGTCATAACTTTTCTTCCAAGGAGCAAACCTCTTTTAATTTCATGGCTGCAGTCAGCATCTGCAGAGCCCCCCAAAATAAACTCTGTCACTGTTTCCACAGTTTCCCCATCTATTTGCCATGAAGTGATGGGACCAGATGTCATGATCTTTGTTTTCTGAATGTTGAGCTTTAAGCCAACATTTTCACTCTCCACTTTCACATTCAAGAGGCTCTTTAGTTCTTCACTTTCTGTCATAAAGGTGGTGTCTTCTGCATATCCAAGGTTATTGATATTTCCCCAGCAATTTTGATTCCAGCTTGAGCTTCATCCAGCCCAGCGTTTCTCATGATGTACTCTATAAGCAGGGTGACAGTATACAGACTTGATGTACTCCTTTTCTGTTTGGAACCAATCTGTTGTTCCATATCCAGTTCTAACTGTTGCTTCCTGACCTGCATATAGGTTTCTCAAGAGGCAGGTCAGGTGGTCTGGTATTCCCTTCTCTTTCAGAATTTTCCACGGCTTATTGTGATCCACACAGTCAAAGGCTCTTGCATAGTCAATAAAGCAGAAGTAGATGTTTTTCTGGAACTCTCTTGCTTTTTTGATGATCCAGCAGATGTTGGCAATTTGATCTCTGGTTCCTCTACCTTTTCTAAAACCAGCTTGAACATCTGGAAGTTCATGGTTCACATACTGTTGAAGCCTGGCTTGGAGAATTTTGAGCATTACTTTACTATCGTGAGTGCAATTGTGCGGTAGTTTGAGCGTTCTTTGGCATTGCCTTTCTTTGGAATTGGAATGAAAACTGACCTTTTCCAGTCCTGTGGCTACTGCTGGCTGTTGCAAATTTGCTGGCATTTTGAGTGCAGTACTTTCACAGCATCATCTTTTAGAATTTGAAATAGCTCAACTGGAATTCCATCACCTCTACCAGCTTTGTTTGTAGTGATGCTTAGTTTACTTTTCTTTAATTTCATAAAGTACAAGCTTGGATTATTAGCATTCCATCTTTTCTAATTTAGGTGTTTAATGCTATGAATTTTGTTTTGTTCACTGCTTTCACTGCATCCCGTAAATTTTAAGTTATATTTTAATTTAGTCCAAATATTTATTAATGTTAACATGGCATATCATTCTCCATCACAGTACTTTTGGCCTATCTGCATCTACATTTAAAGTGGGTTTCTTATAGTTAACATATGGTTAGATATTGAGTTTCATTCACTCTGAAAACTTCTTTTTAATTGCTATATCTAGATCAGTAATATTTAATATGGATATTGACATAGAATAGTTACATGTTGACAGTGGTTTCCTATTCATTGTACTTGTTCTGTGTTTTTTTTTTTTTTTTCCTGTTTTCCCATTTTTTTTTTTTCTTTCTCAGGTTAATTGAACATTTTATGTGATTCCATTTTCTCTCTTCTCTTAGTTTATTAATTACACTTTTTTTTAAAAAACCTTTAATTTTTAGAGTAGTTTTTGGTTGAAAATAAAATCGAAAGGCAGATACAGAGGCTTCCCATATGCCTCTTTTTCCCACATATGCACAACCTCTCCCGTATCCACATCACTCATTAGAATGGTTCATGCTTTACCAAGGATGAACCTAGACTCAAACATCAACACTCAAGGTCTGTAGTTCACAGTATGGTTCCTCTTAGTGTTGTACATTCTATGGCTTTGGACAAATATCTAGTGAGATCTATCTATCTCACTATATACATTGTATATAGTACCATAAAGAATATTTTCTCGGTCCTGAATATCCTCTGTGCTTCACTGATTCATACCTGTCCCCACAGCCGCTGGCAACCACTGATCTTTTCATTGTCTGTACAGTTTTACTTTTACTAGAGTGTCGTGTCTTATATTTGGAATCATACAGAATGTAGCCTTTTCAGATTGCCTTTTTTTTTTTAGTTAGTAATAATGCATTTAAGTTTTCTACATATCATTTTCATGGCTTAATAGATAATTTCTTTTTAATACTAAGTAATATTCTATTGCCTGGATGTACCACGATTTATTTATTCCTATTCCTTCTCCTACCAAAGGACATCTTGGTTGCTTGAAAGTTTGGTAGTTGTGAATAAAGCTGCAATAAATATCCACATACAGGTTCTTGTGTTGACATATTTTCAACTATTTTAGGTAAGTACCAATGAGTGTGATTGCTGGGTCTTACAATAAGTGTATGTTTGTTTTTGTAAGAAACTTGCGGGCCATCTTTCAAAGAGACTGTACCATTTTTTAATTCCTTCCAGCAATGAATGAATGAATGAATACCATGCTCATATCAGTATTGGTGTTGTTAGTGTTCTGGATTTTGGCTATTGTTGTAGGTGTGTAGTGGTATCTTATTAGTGCTTTAATTTGCATTTCTCTGATGGCATGGTGTGGAACATCTTTTCGTATGCCTGTTTTCCATCTGTATATTTTCTCTGGGGTGTTGATTTTCATTTTTAAAATCAGGTTTGGTTTCTAATGGCTGAGATTTTTATTGAAGTATAGTTGATGTACAGTATAAGTTACAGGTGTACAGCATAGTACTTCACAAATTTTAAAGGTTACACTCCATTTATAGTTATTGGAAAATATTAGCTATACTCCCTGTGCTGTGCAGTATCTCCTTGTAGCTAATTTTGTACATAATAATTTGTACCTGTTAATCCTCTGCTCCTTCCATGTCCCTCCCCTTCCCTCACCCCACTGGTAACCACTAGTTTGTTTTCTATATGTGAGTCTGTTTCTTTTTTTGTTATATTCATTAGGTTGTTGTACTTTTTAGACTCAAAATGTAAGTGAAATCATACAGTAGTTTTGTCCTACTTGTTTTATTTAGCATAATACCCTCCAAATCCATCCATGTTACTGCAAATGGCAAAATTTTGTTCTTTACAGTGGCTGACTAGTAATCCTGTGTGTCTGTGTCTGTCTGTTTTTATTTCAAAGTTGATATATTAATAAGTATGTTTCTTATTTGAACTTAAAGAACAGAATAATATTTGAATTCAGTATGAAAAAATATGCCTTGAGAAGTCATCCTTCAATAGTGAAGGAGAAATAAGACTTCCTCAGACAAACAACATTTTTTTATTTTTTAGCCGGAGCACTTGCCTTGGAAAAAGCCCAAATGAAAATCTTTAGAGAGGAAGTAAGTAATGTAGAATATATACATGAGACTCTCAGGTCTATGTAGAGGAAAGAGCATAGGATGTGGAATGAATGAAGAGTTTTAGATCCAGCTGAGGAAAGACACCCAGCAGAGAACACTTGCCCATGATGACCAGGAACTGACAAGGGTGATAGCCTCCCCCCTGCACCAGGATGAATTTCAGTTTCCTATCTTACTGTCATCTAGATCAGGGTTCCCATAAGACCAACCTCCATGATCTTACGCCTGATGATCTTAGGTGGAATTGATGTAATAATAGAAATAAAGTGCATGTTACATATGACGCATTTGAATTATCCTGAAACCATCCTCATCCTCTCCCTAGGCCCATGGAAAAATTGTCTTCCACGAAACTAGTCCCTAGCACCAAAAATGTTGGGGACCACTGTCTGTCTAATATCAGTACACATTTCAGCATGGTTTCCTGACCTTTGTTCATCCTCTTATGGAGAATAATTTAGGTTTGTTTTTGGACAAGCCTTACCTGATATAGGGTCCAAGTGCATGTGATGTATTGAGGTGAGGTTTTGAGGGAAAAAGAAAAGAGCAAGGGAATCAGGATGGACCAGGGAAAGACACTAAGTAAGGATGTGGTCTTACCTGGAATCTAACTCAGCCTGAACCCCTGGGACTCCCTGGAGCATAAATGGTTCCACGTATCTGTCTTGCCCTGTGACAGATGGGTAGGTCTTTTGTAACCCCAAGTCAGGGAGTCATTACATACAGGATAGCCTCAGACGATGCATAACCTACCATGCAGCATGTCTACTAACCTCAACAAGTTCCAAAAATTTTAGGAGCACGTATTTTAAAACAGGACTGTGATCAATCTGAAGGTGTATTTTTTTCAGCTAACATAAGTTGTGCTCATGTCTTTAAGATGAACTATTTCACTGTATATAAACTCCACCCTATTCTCAAATGTATTCAGTAGCACCTTCACGCTATGATATATTCTGATTGTATTAGAATGATCTCTAATTATGGATGTAATAGTCATTTTTCTGTATCACCTCAGTGGCTTGTTAGAGCTTGTAGCAGTATAGGGAGTACCATTTCACTCTCTGCTTACTATCTTTAGGCCAGATGTTACCTGGCAGCTGCTCACTGAATCAATTATGAGCTTACTGAGATGGAGGGCAAAGACAGTCATCACTGGAGAGTTCAATCATGTTTTCTGTTCACTGTGCCAATCATTTCCTTTCTTTTCATCAATTTCCTTTAACGGGAAACACTCCATGTCAACTGTTCTTGTATGTTACTTCTGCTTTACCTTATAACACACAGGCTTCTAAGATAAAACATCTCCAAGATTTATTAAAAGCAAATCTCCAAGTGATGTGGGACCCACTAGTTAAATATAAACTAAATAGTCACTTTCAAAAGAAAAATCCCTTGTTGCTGAAGATCTTTAAATGGTCCTATTTTAACTTTTGGTATTTTCTACCCTTATCACAAATTCTCCAGTGTTGGGAGAAGACTCTTGAGAGTCCCTTGGATTGCAAGGAGATCAAACCAGTCAATCCTTAAAGGACGTCAGTCCTGAATATTCACTGGAAGGACTGATGCTGAAGCTGAAACTCCAATACTTTGGCCTCCTGATGCGAAGAACTGACTCATTTGAAAAGACCCTGATGCTGGGAAAGATTGAAGGCAGGAGGAGAAGGAGACGACAGAAGATGAGATGGTTGGATGGCATCAGTGACTCGATGGACATGAGTTTGAGCAGGGAGTTGGTGATGGACAGGGAAGCCAGGCATGCTGCGATTCATGGGGTCGACTGAGTGATTGAACTGAACTGCACCATGAACACATATGTTGAGTTACTACAGATCCCTTCATTCCATCTAAAGGTGACTTACTTATGCCCATTCTTTTCAGTTTAACCCAAATTGAAATCGCATTTCAGCAAACTTATATGTCAATAAAAGAGCATAACTTTGAGCTGACTCTGAAATCTCTTAATCCTTTATGTGGGCTGATAGAAAATAATCTGTTTACTTAGAGTTGAAGACCATCGCATAATTGCTCAACTATGTTTCTGTAGAAAGTAAATGAGAAATAATTTGTAAATTGGGAGTGAACAGTTCAATAATGTAAGATGGACTTCTGAAATATAGAATGGGAATCACATTTTTGCTTCACAGTATGATTTTTTTTTAATTTACTGACTTGTTAAGTTGAAATTTGTTTTCTTTACTGAATAGACAAATCTGAGTTTTAAAATTTGTTACCCAGTTAGGAAAATTCTCTATTTAGGGTACTAAAGATTTTACTTATTTTTGGAGTTGGGAAGCTTTGTTTTCCCTTATCATGTGTTACAGAAATAGTATGTGAAAGACTATATTGGATTTGTTCACAGGAGTTTTAGAAGTCAATATCTCCTACAAAGCAGCATATAACAGTTATAGGTAATCTGTTCTGCCACTTCTGAATTGCTATTTAAGTGAATGTGTAAATAAGCTGACTTTTTCCCATGATGGAGCAGTATATTTTAACGCTAGGAGAAAGTGCTGAGCAAATTAAGAGATGTTATAGTATTCCGTATTCTCAAATGAGTTTGTCAAGAGAGAATATGGATTCAGAAGTTCATGGTAACATGGCTTTTATTATTTTGGAGTGCTCTGGTAGCTTTGGCCACAGAACATCATGCATCTACCTCTACTCTAAATTTTGTAGTTCACTTTTGCATAACAATTGTGACAAATTGTGTGATGGTTAGATTGATATTTAGTATTTATTGAGTTAATGTTAATATTTAACAATATATCAATTAACATTATATTATATAATCTTAATATTAGTAATCAACACTATATTATATAATATTATATCTAATATAAGTTAATATTATATTAACTATATAATATTAATATATTGATAAAATATTAATATTAATAATAATGAAGTATGTAGACTTTCCCTTCTCCAGGGGATCCTCCCAACCCAGAAATTGATCCCAGGTCTCCCACATTGCAGGTGGATTCTTTACCAGCTAAGCCACAAGGGAAGCCCAAGAATACTGGATTGGGTAGCCTATCCCTTCTCCAGAGGATCTTCCTGACCCATGAATTGAACTGGGGTCTCCTGCATTGCAGGTGGATTCTTTACCAACTGAGCTATCAGGAAACCCCAATTTAATATTAAATATTTTTAATAAGTATTGCAATTTTCAGTGTTAGTTACTACAGTGATATAATTGTTTTATCTAAATGATATGGAATCCAGTTCTACTAACCCACATTCACATTTTACATATAACAAATATATGTAATGTACATACATACATACTTGTGTGTAAATACATAGGTGTTTTATTTCCTTTGAAATCCAGTCACTAAATAGAATGTTCTTGCTTGGTTTGAAATATCAGTTAGGTATATTACATAAGAAGTCAGAGCTTTAAAAATTGATAGATTCTCAAAACAGATTGAAAGGAAAAAGTTAGAAACCAAACATAAGTCTTTTAATAAAGTGGTAAATAAATTGGAGAAAGTAAATATAAATAGATTTTCAATTATAAAATATATAAGCGTATTTAATATATAAATGTATTAAAATCTATACTCAGTTCAGTTGCTCAGTCATGTCTAACTCTGTGACCCTAAGTCTTGCAGCACGCAAGGCTTCCCTGTCTATCACCAACTCCCAGAGCTTGCTCAGACTCATGTCCATCAAGTCGGTGATGCCATCCAACCATCTCATCCTCTGTCATCCCCTTTTCCTCCTGCCTTTAATATATCTCAGCATCAGGGTCTTTTCCAGTGAGTCAGTTTCTTCACATCAGGTGGCCAAAGTATTGGAGCTTCAGCATCAGTCTTTCCTATGAATATCCAGTACTGATCTCCTTTAGGATGGACTGGTTGGATCTCCTTGCAGTCCAAGGGACTCTCAAGAGTCTTCTCCAACACCACAGTTCAGAAGCATCAATTCTTCTGTGCTCAGCCTTCTTTATGGTCCAGCTCTCATATCCATACATGACTACTGGAAAAACCATAGCTTTGACTATACATACCTTTGTTGGTAAATTAATGTCTCTGCTTTTTAATATGCTGTCTAGGTTGGTCATAGCTTTTCTTCAAAGGAGCAAGTGATTCCATTTCATGGCTGTAGTCACCATCTGCAGTGATTTTGGAGTCCAAGAAAATAAAGTCTGTCACTGTTTCCATTGTTTCCTCATCTGTTTGCCATGAAGTGTTGGGACTAGATGCCATGATCTTGGTTTTTTGAATATTGAGTTTTAAACCAGCTTTTTCACTCTCCTCTTTCACTTTTGTCAAGAGACTCTTTAGTTCCTCTTCACTTTTTGCCATCAGGATGTTGTCAGCTGCTTATTTAGGTTGTTTATTTTCTCCTGGGAATCTTGATTCCAGCTTGTGCTTTGTGCAGTCTGGTATTTTGCATGATGTATTGTGCATATTAAAGTTAAATAAGCAAAGTGACACTGTACAGCCTTGAAGTACTCTTTTCTCAATTTGAAACCATTCGGTTGTTCCATGTCCGGTGCTAACTGTTGCTTCTTCACCTGCATACAGACTACTCAGGAGGCAAGGGGTCTGGTATTCCCATCTCTTTCAGAATTTTCCACAGTTTGTTGTGATCCACACAGTCAAAGGCTTTGGCATAGTCAATGAAGCAGAAGAAGATGTTTTTCTTGAATTCTCTTGCTTTTTCGATGGTCCAGCAGATGTTGGCAATTTGATCTCTGGTTCCTCTGCCTTCTAAATCCATCTTGAACATCTGGAAATTCTTGGTTAACATTCTGGTGAAGACTAGCTTGGAGAATTTTGAGCATTACTAAGAAACAGGATATTCTAAGTATAAAAGTAGACTTTGCGATAGAAGGATGCCTGAAGACTTTAGGACTTGTAGCAACAAAGATGGTTAAATAACAAGGACTGTGGATTTTATGTTGAAACAGGCATGAAAAGAGATAGTAGTTTTAAACCTTGCATTAATTTTGCTAAATAAGCACATGAAAAAATTGGTTCATTTCACCTCATTATAAAATAAATTATGCTGTTTGTTCATAGTGGTTTCTTTAGTTAGCCTTTTAAATATCTGTAGAATCTATAATGTTCTTTATCTCATTCTTTAGGTTATAATATTGCTATTT
Source organism: Bos indicus (assembly GCF_029378745.1). NCBI lineage: Eukaryota > Metazoa > Chordata > Mammalia > Artiodactyla > Bovidae > Bos > Bos indicus. The sequence goes on from NC_091767.1 coordinate 12,400,514, forward strand.
CTCATTTTCCATGATTAGTCTATCTAGATGTTTACCAATTAAACTTTTCAGAATATGAAATTATGGCTGTGTTCATTTTCTGCGCTTTCATTTCCTAATTAATTTCTGTGCTCATTATTTCTTTTTTCTAAGTGATTTGCTTTTGTTCTTCTTATTTTTAAAATTATCATTATTATTATTTTATTTTTGGCTGTGCCAGGCTTTAGTTGCCACACACAGGATCTTTTTCGCAGCATGAAGAACCTTTCTTTGTGGGGCCCGGCGCCTCACTAGTTGTGGCTTAGGGCCTCCGGAGCCTGTGGACATTGTAGTTAGCAGTGCCCAGGCTCCTAGTTGTGGCTTGCGGGCTTAGTTCCTCCGGGGTACATGGGATTTTAGTTCCCTAACCAGGGATTGATCCCACGTCCCTTGCATTGTAAGGTGAATTCTTAACTACTGGGCCACCAGGGAAGTCTGTGTTTTTTTTTTTTTCAAGTTGATATTTAGATTATAGATTTAATACTTTTTTTTTTCCCTAATGGAAGTGCATGAAACTGTACATTTCCCTCTTAGAACCACGGGACTTCTGTGGTGGCTCAGGTGGTAAAGAATCCACCTGCAATGCAGGAAACCGGAGTTCAATCCCTGGGTTGGGAAGATTCACTGAAAAAGGGAATGGCTACCCTCTCCAGAATATGATTTCCCTTTTGACCATTCACTTATTTAGATGTTTGTTGCTTAATTTCCAAATGTTGAGGTTTCTTGGAAATCTCATTATTTTAAATTTCATTGCATTTTTTATCAGAGAACAAACTTCATATTTCAACATTGAAGTAATTTACTGACTGTATTTTATGGATCATCGTGTATCTTAATTGTTCTTGAAAAGAATTGTACTTTGCAAATACTTGATATAATGTTTTATAGATATCAATTTTATTATTTATAGTATACATATTTTATGTATTTTTGAAAGGAAATAATGAATTTTTATTAGAAATTAGTGAAAATAAATATTAATTTTTAAATTTATTTTTTTATTGAAGGATAATTGCTTTACAGAATTTTGCTGTTTTCTGTCAAACCTCAACATGAATCGGCCATAGGTACACATATATTCTCTTCCTTGTGAACCTCCCTCCCATCTCCCGCCCCATTCTACCCCTCTAGATTGATACAGAGCCCGTTTGAATTTTCTGAGCCATACAGCAAATTCCCATTGGCTATCTGTTTTACATATGATAATGTAAGTTTCCATGTTACTCTTTCCATACATCTCACCCTCTACTCTCCTCTCCCATGTCCATGAGTCTGTTCTCTGTCTGTTTCTCCATTGCTGCCCTGTAAATAAATTCTTCAGTACCATTTTTCTAGATTTTCTGTATGTGCATTAGAATATGACATTTATCTTTCTCTTTCTGACTCACTTCACTCTGTATAGTAGGTTCTAGGTTCATCCACCTCATCAGAACTGACTCAAATGTGTTCCTTTTTATGGCTGAGTAGTATTCCATTGTGCATATGTGCCACAACTTCTTTAACCATTCATCTGTTGAGGGACATCTTGCATCTTATATTTTATTGCTTGGTTTCCTCATGCTTGTGAAGTCGTGTATATCAAGGACAGAGGGAGGTTAAACACATCCAAATAGGAGGATGGTTTTCTCTATTACGCCATTTACTCCTACCTGTTTTGCTTAATGTATTTTGAAATTCGGTTGTTAGGTGTGTACAGTTCAGGAAACATAATTTAAAACAAAATCTCTTGACAATCCATCAAACCTCTCCATAAAAGTAGAGGAAAAACAAAACTAAGGTTAGTGAATAAACTTTAACCCGACTTGTGATGGGCATCATAGGCACTTCACAAAAGAAACTGCAGACATAAAGTGATCGCATTCTTTTATATAGTTGAGCAGATGTAACCTGCTCAATACATGTTTCAAACATGTATTTGAGAAAAGTGATAACTCATGGAAGCCTTTGTCATATATAGATTGTCACATATAGTTTTTGTCACATATGGTTCATCCTATACATCTGGCAATAGGACAGCCTTTTTGCTTCCTAATTGCCTTTATCTAAAGGAAAATGAATTGCTCCCACCTTTATAATGGGCAAAAAGTTTCTAACCTGGAGTCAGTTGCAGTAAGGTTCCTGTCCTCCCACGGAGAATGGGAGGGAGAGGTATTATCTCCCTTGATGATTATATTTCCAGATGGCTTCCAGATCTTTGAGGAAAAGATTTCTGGATTGTAAAACTGGCAAGGGGTTTCTTTATCTTCTAAAAAATTTTAAATATATCTTGAAGGGGCAAAGAAAAAAAAAATCTCAATTATGAACTTTCTAATTAAATGCTCTAAGAATGTAATGGGGAGAACAGACTTTCACTTGTCTTCTTTCACCAGAGAAAATTTATTTTTATTTATTTAGATTTGTATTTAACCTAATAATACACTTTTAGTTTATGTCTTCTTAACTAATTGACTATTTAACTTTTTGAAATCATTTTATTTAGTTGTAATACTCAATTCAATTTTTTTTATTGCATATGATCACTATTTTTCTTACCATTACTTTTGCATGGTATACTTTTTCTATCTTTTTTACTGTTCTTCTTACAACTACATATTTATTAGTTTTCTGTAGTGTATCCTCTATTGATTTTCTTTCTTCTATTGTGTCCCTTTTGATGTTAATATCATACAGTGACTTTAAAAAATCTGTTATTTTAATATTCAGTGCTAGGCTTTCCATTTTGTTCCTTTTTACAGATTCCAATTCTCTCCTTAAATATTCTCTCTATTTGCCTATTTTATCCATGTTCTTTTACAAAATTATGTTTAGCATAATAACTTTCATGCCCTTCTGGTGCTAATTGTAACTTTTGAGTTGTGTATTTTTTTCTTACTAAATGTTATTTCTCTCACCCTGTTTTATATGTCCCTGTTTCTTTTAATGGATATTAACACTGTGTCATATACTGGATGTTTTGTTATAGTCTTGAAACTCTGCTTCCATTTTATTCTTCTGGCAGTAACCTTACAGGGGGTTACCTTGGACTCCTGTAGGCTTGTTTTTATTTTCTTTTGTTAAAAGCTAGTTCTATTTCAGTTTGCCCACAATCCTATGGGGAATCCATAGTCCAGGCATAGATTTTTTTCTTTTTTCTTTTTTGTTCCTAATGCAGTGTTCTTTGAGGTTTCAAGTGAAACCAAGAGTTCTTTTTCTAAACTGTGTCTACTTGAACAGAATCAACCACACAGTTTTGCCTTACCTATAAACTGGGCAGCAATTTAAACCTCTGTTCAGTTCTTTCACTTTACTATATATTGTTTTTTTCCTGAACTGCTTCGAATCTTACTTGTGTGCGAACAGTTCAGAGTTTATTGAAGTGTTTAGTGGATTTTTTTTTTTTTTTTTACACAGATTAGGAGTTTATGCCCCTTCCTCCCCAGCCATCACTATGGCTTTGACCTTTTCCGGACTTATAGAGACAGCCCCAATTTCCAAACACTTAGGCAGTCCCAGTCTCCTCTGACTTCAGAGGCCAATCTGGCTGCAATTCTTGACTTGAACCCTAAGGTAGAGCACTTTGCAGACACTATGGTTCCCTCAGTAGAGAATCTGTATAAATTTGTCTAGTACTGTTGTGGTCCCTTACCATCACTATCAGAACTAAAATTAAATTTTTTTTTTTCTCTTTGTATATAAATTGATTTTGTTAGAAAACTTGGAAACATGGGATTCAATTTCAGAAATTATGTACTTGTAAAAAGGTTTGGCAATTAATTAATTTCCACTGTAGGATTTAAGAAAAAATTACTCAATCTGTGAAGCACTCTGGCCCATTGAATAGTGTTAAACTAATCAGGCTTCAGCAATACGTGAACCATGAAATTCCAGATGTTCAAGCTGGTTTTAGAAAAGGCAGAGGAACCAGAGATCAAATTGCCAACATCTGCTGGATCATCAAAAAAGCAAGAGAGTTCCAGAAAAACATCTATTTCTGCTTTATTGACTATGCCAAAGCCTTTGACTGTGTGGATCACAATAAACTGTGGGAAATTCTGAAAGACATGGGAATACCAGACCACCTGACCTGCCTCTTGAGAAACCTGTATGCAGGTCAAGAAGCAACAGTTAGAACTGAAACAACAGACTGGTTCCAAATAGGAGAAGGAGTACGTCAAGGCTATATACTGTCACCCTGCTTATTTAACTTACATGCAGAGTACATCATGAGAAACGCTGGGCTGGAAGAAGCACAAGCTGGAATCAAGATGGCCGGGAAAAATATCAATAACCACAGATATGCAGATGACACCACCCTTATGGCAGAAAGTGAAGAGGAACTCAAAAGCCTCTTGATGAAAGTGAAAGAGGAGAGTGAAAAAGTTGGCTTAAATCTCAACATTCAGAAAATTAGGAGCATGGCATCTGGTGCCATCACTTCATGGCAAATAGATGGAGAAACAATGGAAACAGTGTCAGACTTTATTTTTTGGGGCTCCACAATCACTGCAGATGGTGATTGCAGCCATGAAATTAAAAGAAACTTACTCCTTGGAAGAAAAGTTGTGACCAACCCAGATAGCATATTCAAAAGCAGAGACATTACTTTGCCAACAAAGGTCCATCTAGTCAAGGCTATGATTTTTCCAGTGGTCATGTATGGATGTGAGAGTTGGACTGTGAAGAAAGCTGAGCACCGAAGAATTGATGCTTTTGAAGTGTGGTGTTGGAGAAGACTCTTGAGAGTCCCTTGGACTGCAAGGAGATCCAACCAGTCCATTCTAAAGGAGATCAGTCCTGGGTGTTCTTTGGAAGGAACGATGCTAAAGCTGAAACTCCAGTACTTTGGCCACCTCATGTGAAGGATTGACTCATTGGAAAAGACTCTGATGCTGGGAGGGATTGGGGGCAGGAGGAGAAGGGGACGATAGAGGATGAGATGGCTGGATGGCATCACTGACTTGATGGACGTGAGTTTGAGTGAACTCTGGGAGTTGGTGATGGACAAGGAGACCTGGTGTGCTGCGATTCATGAGGTCGCAAAGAGTCAGACACGACTGAGCAACTGAACTGAAACTAGAATTTTAAGCAAATATACCATTAATAGTCATGTTCACTGTATATACATAGGAGTTTTCAGGAGCTTTATGATTATGAAATTTCAGTTATGCTTTAAAACATATTTGCTCTTGCTTGTGTTGAGCAACCAGAGATGCAATGTTTTTTTTCCATCAGTATTTTGGTATCAACAACAGCTTTAAAGTTTCAGGTTCATTTTGAATTCAAGCACATAAACTGTCTAAAGTATTATCCAGTTCAGATATAATTAAAATCCTTATTAAAGCATATTAGTTTACTTCGGGAAAATATTATTCAAGGAGATGAGAATATATTGTAAGAGAAACAAAGGCAACAGAAAAATCAAGGAGAAGAATCCATGTATTACCCAGAAACTAACAAATTATTGACCCAAGTATTCACATTTTCATAGGAGAAAGCAAAAGAATTATAACCAATAAAATAAACTGTAGAGGGAAGTTTCTTAACTAATATGAAAATTGAAAAGGAGTAAAAATAAAAATGAGTGTCTTATATATGGACATGGTAGTCCATATAGAGTTTTAGCAAAGCTTTTTCATTTCAAAGTACTCTAATTTCTTCTATCTATAATATTGCACCATATTGTTTCATATACAGATCATACCATCTTCTCCTCATCATTCTTACAGGTAGCAGAATGTAAGTAGTGTGGCAAGTGTAACATTCCTGATTGTTTAATAACCTCATCAATCCAACCTCACAATCCCTCTATAATTCCTGGTCCACACTGTCTCACGGGCAGGGTATCTAAGATGGATACAGCAGTAGCACTTCATACTTTTTCCACTTTTGTAGTAAACTAAACATGTAATTATTGTCCTTTTTTTCCCCCCCCTCATTTTCCAAATTCTGTAATGGTCCATACCATATCCTGGTATGTTGTTGTTTTTACCCAGTTTTGGTCTATGTTAGGTGTGACCTTGAAGAGTCATGCTCTAGGTTCTTCTTCTGTCAATGATTTCTCTTAACCAATAGTGATCTGAATGGGTTTTTTTGGAGACAACTCCTAAAACAGTTTGTTGACCTCCTCCCCAGCCTTTGTTACCAATAACAAGAAACTGGATAACAAAGATCTGACTGTCCTCTGCCATTTTCCCCTAACTACTAAATTCAGCAAAAACAGAACACAAATCAATATCTCATTTTTTGCTGTCTTGTTTATTGTATGTCAACTTTTTCTTCCTAGATGAATGAGAAAGGATATGGCATCTTCACTATCTCTGGGTTTTCTAGGCGTTTCAAGAATAGGGAAAACTGGGAACAGAATTGCTCATTTATAAAGCCGGATCAGTGTAAAAGGGTTCCCTTTTCTCCACACCCTCTCCAGCACTTATTGCTTGTAGACTTTTGGATAGCAGCCATTCTGACTGGCGTGAAATGGTGCCTCATTGTGGTTTTGATTTGCATTTCTCTGATAATGAGTGATGTTGAGCATCTTTTTATGTGTTTGTTAGCCATCTGTATGTCTTCTTTGGAGAAATGTCTATTTAGTTCTTTGGCCCATTTTTTAATTGGGTCTTTTATTTTTCTGGAATTGAGCTGTAGGAGTTGCTTGTATATTTTTGAGATTAGTTGTTTGTCAGTTGCTTCATTTGCTATTATTTTCTCCCATTCTGAAGGCTGTCTTTTCACCTTGCTTATAGCTTCCTTTGTTGTTCAAAAGCTTTTAATTTTAATTAGGTCCCATTTGTTTATTTTTGCTTTTATTTCCAGTATTCTGGGAGGTGGGTCATAGAGGATCCTGCTGTGATGTATGTCAGAGAGTGTTTTGCCTATGTTCTCCTCTAGGAGTTTTATAGTTTCTGGTCTTATGGTTTACCCTTTTACACTGTTGGTGGGAATGCAAACTAGTACAGCCACTATGGAGAACAGTGTGGAGATTCCTTAAAAAACTGGAAATAGAACTGCCTTATGATCCAGCAATCCCACTGCTGGGCATACACACCGAGGAAACAAGAATTGAAAGAGGGTGTACACCCTCTATTGGTGTACACCAATATTCATCGCAGCACTGTTTATAATAGCCAGGACATGGAAGCAACCTAGATGCCCATCAACAGATGAATGGATAAGAAAGCTGTGGTACATATACACAATGGAGTATTACTCAGCCATTAAAAAGAATACATTTGAATCAGTTCTAATGAGGTGGATGAAACTGGAGCCTATTATACAGAGTGAAGTAAGCCAGAAAGAAAAACACCAATACAGTATACTAACGCATATATATGGAATTTAGAAAGATGGTACTGATAACCCTGTATGCGAGACAGCAAAAGAGACACAGATGTATGGAACAGTCTTTTGGACTCTGTGGGAGAGGGAGAGGGTGGGATGATTTGGGAGAATGGCATTGAAACATGTATAATATCATATAAGAAACAAATCACCAGTCCAGGTTCGATGCAGGATACAGGATGCTTGGTGCTGGTGCACTGGGATGACCCAGAGGGATGGTATAGGGAGGGAGAGGTGAGGGGGGTTCAGGATGGGGAACATGTGTACACCCGTGGTGGATTCATGTTGATGTATGGCAAATACAATATTGTATTAGCCTCCAATTAAAATAAATAAATTTAAATTAAAAAAAATAAAATAAAGCCGGATCAGATCTCTTAGCTTTGCCTAATTCAAGACAAGTCATCTCCTCATCAGGCGTTACCTTAAAAACAAATTAATACACTGAGTTTAATGCACTACTGATTCCTTGCCAGCAGGAGAAAGATGTTGAACTGACCTTATTTCAGAAGAATTTCACTTTGAAGCCTGGCTGTCAGTTCACAGCATGACACAAGTGTTTGAAAAAACAAACTGCTGTTGAGCACAAGATGTATGACAAAGTGAAAACTATAGGTTTCATCTTTTTCACTTCTTCCATTTTTCAGCATCCATTTATAAAACAAGTCCATGTTTTCCGTCAAAGAAAACAGGTGGTTATAATCACACCAAGCTGACATATCTTAGTTTGATTCTTCATATTGACAAGAAACAAAAATCAGGAATATACAAGATAAACAGGCTGCTGGAAGTTAACTACAAGTTGTTAACTGTCAGGTCTGAAATTGTACAACTCTTAAGCTTCTTCTTACTCTGTCCTTCGAAGAGGATCTGTGATATAGCCCTAATATGACTTTTCATCACTTTCAAATTATTCAATTTAAAATACATTTCCACTAATTTTCTTTTTTTTTAAATCAATTTGTTATTCTCCTACACATAAATGACTTACATTATTTCACACTGTTCTCCTTTGTCTCTTTGATGTCTCTTTCTGCTCAGTTCTGCTATGTCTAAAATCTACACCTTCTTTGAGGTCTAAGTCAAGGTTTATTTTTTACCCCTTCAGCAGATATCTCTAGAGAAATACGTGATTATTGTCTCTGAGCTAACAATAAATTTATCTGAAGTAACTGTTTGGCCCTTAATACTATATTACATGATTTGTGACAAAATTTATTCACTTCCTCCTTGATTGTAAGTATCAGGGCAAATTAATCCTTATATACCTTACACTGAGCATGTCAATTGCAATAATATCAATATCCACTTGTTTATTGTGTATCTCTTTGCAACAAAAATTATGAGTACTCATGAACAATGAAGTACATTGTTTTAATGACTCCAGGAGTCACTCCTGGCATTTAGACTGGTAACAAAGGTCCAAAAAACTCAGGGAAGGTAGGTTGTATAAATTCAACCTAGTTTTCAACTTGACTCAGGGGATCCTAGAGGAAATTATGAAACAATAGGGGCCACCTGGGTTGACTCAGTACTCTTTTACAGATTGCTACAAATTGCATACTTGGGAGGCAATTGGAGACTGTATGTGGTGCTTTAAAATTCTCTTGGATTCCAAATTATAAATCTTTCCAAATTACCCTGCCAACTGGTATGCCAGCACTTTCTGAGAGAAGGAAAAAATCAAATACTTGTACAAATTCTGATAATTTCACACACAATCTTATGTCTCATAAAAGGTAAAATAATGATCCTACCTAGTTATTAGGTATATTGATAATCATCATTAATAATGATCTAATATGGTCACTAAAATTTATCAATGAACAGTAAAGATGTGTGATTTCAAGGATGTTTGTATACATTTCTTTTTTCTTAAATGAAATTTTCACTATACACATAGGACTCATGTTAGCATAAACTACCACCACTTTGGGTTTGATACAGTAAGACTTAGTGATTTCTCTCTAAGAGTTTTTATAATGTTTTTGTTTTGCTATTTTAATGTAACCAACTGAACAAATTTTTAGAACTTCTTTAGGTCATTATGCAAATTTAGGCCTTTAAAATAAACTGAGGTTGGTTTGGTTTTGAAATAAAAAGGTTCACATGTCTTAGTTCAAAGGATTTGTGGTCTCTGAGAATCAATGTTAGGTTGCTGACAGTATAAAAGAGATCATTGATGTATTCTCTAATGTATTGTATTCCTCTGATAAATGTTCATAATTATGAAGATCCTGAACATAAACTGTTACGTTCAGTTAGTTTGCATAAACTTACAGTCAAATGCCCTGTACTCATCATAAAGAATTAAGTAAGGAATTAATTCTTGATCACTATTTCATCTAAGTACCAGTATTTATTTTATAATTTTGATTAAAATAATCATGAATTTAATTTCTTGTTTTGCAAGCATATTATAGTAAAGATAAAACTTTAGCATGTCAGAAACTTCAGCAAATATTTGTTCAAGCTCATTGATTTTACAGTTAAAGGAAATAAATCCTGTCAGTGATGGAATGAACACCTTAATGATATTCCTTGTTTTTTTTTTTTTTTTTGATATTTCATGTTGATTCCCAGTAGTTTAACCTATACTTAACCCAGAACAATTTCTTTGACTATCAATAATATTCTACTTTCTGTTCGAGGTCAGTGTAATCTCCAGGGATGAATTGGTATAATAAGATTTGCTGTACTTTAACTAAGTTAGTCATTTCTTTTAGAGTGGAGTTGGTATTTAGAATTACCAATTTTGAGAGGGTGGATTACTTTTAATTTCAAATTTATGTCCAATTCTTAAAAAGTAGATGATCATGAAGATAACATTTTGCATAGTAGGCAGGCATTGTGTTTTTGTTATACATGTCTCAAATGGAAAATATTTGCCGAGATATGAATTTCTGCATCTTTAACTGGGGGCTGCTTTCACTACAGGTTCTTCAGGAAGACAAAAGGCATACTCTCTAAAAAGCTCATTGTTTATTAGTCAGAGATTTCGTTTCAAAGCCTTATCTCAGTCTTTCTCAATGTGTTGTGTTGTTTGGCTGACATCAGAGGCAAGGGTGGATTGCTTGTTAGAAATGCAGATTCCCGGTCCTCCACCCACAACTGATGAAGTAAAATTTCTAGGAATGGGGTCAGAGAATCTGCATTTTAAATAAGCAACAAAGGAATTCTTGTGCACATTAACAGTAAGAACAACTATTGCTGTGTTTTCCTACTCAGGCATTTATGAAATACAAGGAAATATCTTGTTCATTAAACTTTGGTTCAGCTCTCAAAATAGGATAAATACCTTCCAAGATCCCATTTGCTTTGAGTCTAGGCTTTATGTTTGGAATTTGACTCTTGATTGCATATCTGTCTGAAGGTAGGAAAGACCCAGAGAGAGCCACATGAAGAGCCTGAACTGCAGTAAAGACCCTGGTGTTTCAATTCCTCTAGAATACTCATCCTCTAGGAAAAAAAAAAAAAAAAATCCACTACCGTGAACCAGATGTTTGCTCCCAGTCACTGGGGTTAAGTTGCAAATATGCCATCAACTATTACCAAGGTCAGCTGCTATTTATAATATATTATAAAATCATGCAGCTCAGACTCTACTAAAAGGCAGAGAAATGTTGAATTCATCATTTATTCAATGAATATTTATTGAGAACCCACTGGGCACTAGAAATAGAACAGTGGGGAAATTGATAAAATTCATGTTCTTATGGAAATTGCATCTCTAATGGTTGGAAATATAATAAATGCATCTTATGAGACAGTAAAATATAAGCAAAGGAAAAGAGAAAATAAGGTATGTGGGTATCTGGAAGAAAGTATTCCTGGTAAAGGAAACAGCATACACCAGCACTCAGAGGCAGAAGCATTCTGGGTGTTTGAGAAACAACAGTTGTGACTGAAGTAAAATAATCTGAGGACACGAGTCATGTCTGAGCGAGAGTGGGGTGTGGTGGTGAGACAATGGAATGAGCTTGTTGGCATATCTGGAAATTTCATTTTTACCCTATTAAAATTGGTGGGCTACAGAAATTTTGAGCAGTCTAGTTACACAATTCTAGATTTCATAAAGCCACTATAGATTTTATGTTAAGTAAAATGTAGAGGAAAATGGAAGGAAGCAAGATGATCCAAAATCTATAATTCAGGTGAGAATGATTTCAAGTTAGGTCAGAGGAATAACAGTGGAGGTGATAGCATGTGGTCAGACTCTGGAAATATTTTGAAGGTAACTTGGGGTTTTTAAGTGAAGTGCACAAGAAAAGTTAAAACTAACTCTAAATTTTTGATTTGAACAAGTGGAAGATTTTAACAAAGATAGGAGATGACTGAGAATAGTAGCTTTATAGGAAGGTCAATAATTTAGATTTTGAAATTTTCAACTTTGTTAAAGTTTATATGTTTTATTTATTTATTTTTTAATTTTATTTTTTAACTTTATAATGTTGTATTGGTTTTGCCATATATCAAAATGAATCCACCACAGGTATACACGTGTTCCCCATCCTGAACCCTCCTCCCTCCTCCCTCCCCATACCATCCCTCTGGGTGGTCCCAGTGCACCAGCCCCAAGCATCCAGTATCCTGCATCGAACCTGGACTGCTGACTCGTTTCATATATGATTTATACATGTTTCAGTGCCATTATCCCAAATCATCCCACCCTCTCCCTCTCCCACAGAGTCCAAAAGACTGTTCTATACATCAGTGTCTCTTTTGCTGTCTCGTACACAGGGTTATTGTTACCATCTTTCTAAATTCCATATACATGCGTTATTATACTATATTGGTGTTTTTCCTTCTGGCTTGAGTTTATTTTTGTGTATGGTGTTAGAAAGTGTTCTAGTTTCATTCTTTTACAAGCAGTTGACCAGTTTTCCCAGCACCACTTGTTAAAGCACCACTTGTTAAAATTGTCTTTAATCCATTGTATATTCTTGCCTCCTTTGTCAAAGATAAGGTGTCCATATGTGCATGGACTTATCTCTGAGCTTTCTATTTTGTTCCATTGATCTATATTTCTGTCTTTGTGCCAGTACGATACTGTCTTGATGACTGTGGCTTTGTAGTACAGCCTGAAGTCAGGCAGGTTGATTCCTCCAGTTCCATTCTTCTTTCTCAATACTGCTTTGGCTATTCGAGTTTTTTTTGTATTTCCATACAAATTGTGAAATTATTTGTTCTAGCTCTGTGAAGAATACTGTTGGTAGCTTGATAGGGATTACATTGAATCTATAAATTGCTTTGGGTAGTATACTCATTTTCACTATATTGAATCTTCCAATCCATGAACATGGTATATTTCCTCCATCTATTAGTGTCCTCTTTGATTTCTTTCACCAGTGTTTTATAATTTTCTATATATAGGTCTTTAGTTTCTTTAGGTAGATATATTCCTAAGTATTTTATTCTTTTTGTTGCAATGGTGAATGGAATTGTTTCCTTAATTTCTCTTTCTATTTTCTCATTATTAATGTATAGGAATGCAAGGGATTTCTGTGTGTTGATTTTATATCCTGCAACTTTACTATATTCATTGATTAATTCTAGTAATTTTCTGGTGGAGTCTTTAGGGTTTTCTATGTAGAGGATCATGTCATCTGCAAACAGTGAGAGTTTTACTTCTTCTTGTCCAATTTGGATTCCTTTTATTTCTTTTTCTGCTCTGATTGCTGTGGCTGAAACTTCCAAAACTATGTTGAATAGTAGTGGTGAGAGTGGGCACCCTTGTCTTGTTCCTGACTTTAGGGGAAATGTTTTCAATTTTTCACCATTGAGGATAATGTTTGCTGTGGGTTTGTCATATATAGCGTTTATTATGTTGAGGTATGTTCCTTCTATTCCTGCTTTCTGGAGAGTTTTTATCATAAATGGATGTTGAATTTCGTCAAAGGCTTTCTCTGCATCTATTGAAATAATCATATGGTTTTTATTTTTCAATTTGTTAATGTGGTGTATTACATTGATTGATTTGCGGATATTGAAGAATCCTTGCATCCCTGGGATAAAGCCCACTTGGTCATGGTGTATGATCTTTTTAATGTGTTGTTGAATTCTGATTGCTAGAATTTTGTTAAGGATTTTTGCATCTATGTTCATCAGTGATATTGGCCTGCAGTCGTCTTTTTTTGTGGCATCTTTCTCAGGTTTTGGTATTAGGGTGATGGTGGCCTCATAGAATGAGTTTGGAAGTTTACCTTCCTCTGCAATTTTCTGGAAGAGTTTGCGCAGGATAGGTGTTAGCTCTTCTCTAAATTTTTGGTAGAATTCAGCTGTGAAGCCGTCTGGACCTGGGCTTTTGTTTGCTGGAAGATTTCTGATTATAGTTTCAATTTCTGTGCTTGTGATGGGTCTGTTAAGATTTTCTATTTCTTCCTGGTCGAGTTTTGGAAAGTTGTACTTTTCTAAGAAATTGTCCATTTCTTCCACGTTGTCCATTTTATTGGCATATAATTGCTGATAGTAGTCTCTTATGATCCTTTGTATTTCTGTGTTGTCTGTTGTGATCTCTCCATTTTCATTCCTAATTTTATTGATTTGATTTTTCTCCCTTTGTTTCTTGATGAGTCTGGCTAATGGTTTGTCAATTTTATTTATCCTTTCAAAGAACCAGCTTTTGGCTTTGTTGATTTTTGCTATGGTCTCTTTTGTTTCTTTTGCATTTATTTCTGCCCTAATTTTTAAGATTTCTTTCCCTCTACTAACCCTGGGGTTCTTCATTTCTTCCTTTTCTAGTTGCTTTAGGTGTAGAGTTAGATTATTTATTTGACTTTTTTCTTGTTTCTTGAGGTATGCCTGTATTGCTATGAACTTTCCCCTTAGGACTGCTTTTACAGTGTCCCACAGGTTTTGGGTTGTTGTGTTTTATTCGTTTCTATGCAAATTTTGATTTCTTTTTTGATTTCTTCTATGATTTGTTGGTTATTCAGCAGTGTGTTGTTCAGCCTCCATATGTTGGAATTTTTAATAGTATTTCTCCTGTAATTGAGATCTAATCTTACTGCATTGTGGTCAGAAAAGATGCTTGGAATGATTTCAGTTTTTTTGAATTTACCAAGGCTAGACTTATGGCCCAGGATGTGATCTATCCTGGAGAAGGTTCTGTGTGAGCTTAATAAAAAGGTGAAATTCATTGTTTTGGGATGAAATGTCCTATAGATATCAATTAGGTCTAACTGGTCTATTGTACTGTTTAAAGTTTGTGTTTCCTTGTTAATTTTCTGTTTAGTTGATCTATCCATAGGTGTGAGTGGGGTATTAAAGTCTCCCACTATTATTGTGTTATTGTTAATTTCTCATTTCATACTTGTTAGCATTTGTCTTACATATTGCGGTGCTCCTGTGTTGGATGCATATATATTTATAATTGTTATATCTTCTTCTTGGATTGATCCTTTGATCATTATGTAGTGACCTTCTTTGTCTCTTTTCACAGCCTTTGTTTTAAAGTCTATTTTATCTGATATGAGTATTGCTACTCCTGATTTCTTTTGGTCTCTATTTGCATGGAAAGTCTTTTTCCAGTCCTTCACTTTCAGTCTGTATGTGTCCCCTGTTTTGAGGTGGGTCTCTTGTAGACAACATATGTAGGGGTCTTGTTTTTGTATCCATTCAGCCAGTCTTTGTCTTTTGGTTGGGGCATTCAACCCATTTACGTTTAAGGTAATTATTGATAAGTATGATCCCATTGTCATTTACTCTATTGTTTTGGGTTCAAATATATGCATCCTTTTTGTGTTTCCTGTCTAGAGAATATCTTTTAGTATTTGTTGGAGAGCTGGTTTGGTGGTGCTGAATTCTCTCAGCTTTTGCTTGTCTGTAAAGCTTTTGATTTCTCCTTCATATTTGAATGAGATCTTTGCTGGGTACAATAATCTGGGCTGTAGGTTATTTTCTTTCATCACTTTAAGTATGTCTTGCCATTCCCTCCTGGCTTGAAGAGTTTCTATTGAAAGATCAGCTGTTATCCTTATGCAAATTCCCTTGTGTGTTATTTGTTGTTTTTCCCTTGCTGCTTTTAACATTTGTTCTTTGTGTTTGATCTTTGTTAATTTGATTAATATGTGTCTTGGGGTGTTTCACCTTGAGTTTATCCTGTATGGGACTCTCTGGGTTTCTTGGACTTGGGTGATTATTTCCTTCCCCATTTTAGGGAAGTTTTCAACTATTATCTCCTCAAGCATTTTCTCATGGTCTTTCTTTTTGTTTTCTTCTTCTGGGACTCCTATGATTCGAATGTTGTAGCGTTTAATATTGTCCTGGAGGTCTCTGAGATTGTCCTCATTCCTTTTAATTCGTTTTTCTTTTATCCTCTCTGATTCATTTAGTTCTACCATTCTGTCTTCTAATTCACTAATCCTATCTTCTGCCTCTGTTATTCTACTATTTGTTGCCTCCAGAGTGTTTTTAATCTCATTTATTGCACTATTCATTATATATTGACTCTCTTTTATTTCTTCTAGGTCCTTGTTAAACCTTTCTTGCATCTTCTCAATCCTTGTCTCCAGGCTATTTATCTGTGATTCCATTTTGATTTCAAGATTTTGGATCAATTTCACTATCATTATTCAGAATTCTTTATCAGGTAGATTCCCTATCTCTTCCTCTTTGGTTTGGTGGGAATTTATCCTGTTCCTTTACCTGCTGGGTATTCCTTTGTCTCTTCATCTTGCTGAGTTTGGGGTTCCTTTCTGTATTCTGGCAGTTTGTGGAGTTTCCTCACTGTGTGTGGGTTTGTACAGGTGGCTTGTCAAGGTTTCTTGGTTAGGGAAGCTTGTGTCGGTGTTCTGGTGGGTGGAGCTGTATTTTTTCTCTCTGGAGTGCAATGAAGTGTCCAGTAATGAGTTATGAGATGTCTATGGTTTTGTAGTAACTTTGGGCAGCCTGTGTATTGGAGCTCAGGGCTGTGTTCCTTTGTTGCTGGAGAATTTGCTTGGTATGTCTTGCCCTGGAACTTATTGGCCCTTGTGTGGTGCTTGGTTTCAGTGTAGGTATGGAGGCGTTTGATGAGCTCCTGTAAGTTAATGTTCCCTGGAGTCAGGGTTTGCACTTAAGCCTCCTGCTTCCAGTTATCGGTCTTATTTTTACAGTAGTCTCAAAACTTCTCCTTCTATATAGCACCATCAGTAAAACATCTAGGTTAAAGATGAAAAGTTTCTCCACCATGAGGGTCACCCAGAGAGGTTCACAGTGTTACATGGAGAAGAGAAGAGGGAGGAGGGAGTTAGAGGTGACCCGAATGGGATGAGGTGGAATCAGTAGAGGAGAAAGTGGGCTAGCCAGTAATCATTTCCTTATGTGCACTCCACAACTGGACCGCTCAGAGATGTTCACGGAGTTATACAGAGAAAAGAAGAGGAAGGAAGGAGACAGAGGCGGCCAGAAGGATAAAAGGGGGGAATGAAAAGGAGAGAGACAGATCCAGCCAGTAATCAGTTCCCTAAGTGTTCTCCACCGTCTGGAACACACAGAAATTCACAGACTTGGGTAGAGTAGAGAGGGGTTAGGGAGGAGACACAGGCGACCTGGTGGAGAAAAAGGAGAGTCCAAAGGGTGAGAGCAGTCAAGCCAGTAATCTTGCTCCCAAGTAAAAAATGGGTACTGAAGATTGGGTTCTTAAAGGTACAAAATTGGTAACAAATACCTAAATGCAAAAATTAAAAATCTAGAGTAGAGTTCGGAATTTCAAAAATACAATGTTAAAGAAAGAAGGAAAAGAACGAGAGAAAAAGAAAAGAAAAGAAAAAAAAAACAAAGTCACAAAAATTATAAAGAAAATATACGTACAAAATTGATAACAAATACCAAAAAGCTGAAATTAAAAATCTAGAGTAGAGTTTGGAATTTCAGAAATACAATATTAAAGAAAAGAAGAAGAGAAAGAAAGGAAAAAAAAGTCACAGAAATTATTAAAAAAAAAAAAAATACAGGTACAAAATTGATAACAAATACCAAAAAGCTAAAATTAAAAATCTAGAGTAGAGTTTGGACTTTCAAAAATACAATGTTAAAGAAAAGAAGAAAAAAAAAAGAGAAAAAAAAAACAAGGTTACAAAAATTATAAAGAATATACATATGAAGTTTGCTTTAAATAAAAATAGGGTCTTTTTTTTTGCACAGTAATAGGTTATAAAAGTGAAAATTAAAGGAGTAATAAAGGACTTAAAATTTTTTTAAAAATTAAAGAAAGAAAGAATGATCAGAAAAATAGTAAAAATATATCTAGGACTTTCTCTGGTGTTGTGGGTATTGTGGGGTCAGTTCATTTTCGGCTAGTTCCTTGGTCTGGCTTATATTTCTCAAGATCTATAGTCCCCTTCCTATGTAGTTGGTACTAACAACAGGGTTTTAATCTATTGCCTGTCGTTTCCAAGGCAGTTCCCTCTGTTATAGCTTCTTCTGTTTGCTGGTCTCTTCAGTGTCGGATTTCTGCCCTGATACAAAACGGGCGGTGGTGGGCACTTTTTTTTTTTTTTAGGCTCACTTGTTCAGTCGCACTGTGGGGAGGGAGGGACGCTGCAAACAAATAACATTGGCATGTGCTCGCAGTGCCTCAGCCACACTGGGCCTGCCCCCGCTCACAGTGCGTGTAGCCTCCCTGCCCACACTGCTCAGGCTCTAGGTTGCTCCACCAGGAACCATCTGTGGCTGGCCCTGGGCTGAATGCACCTCCCAGGTCTAAGCCACTCGGGTTCAGGCACTCGGGTAGTCCTCAGAGGTTGGGCCTGTGTTTTGTGCTCTTCCCAGGTCTGAGCAGATCAGGTGATAAGGTGTTTGGCGAGCGCCAGTGCTGCGACTTATCGCCTCCCCGCCACTCGGTTTTCTGGGTGTACAACCCGCACACCTTCTCAGGTGGATGTTGACCGTCCAGAACCCCAAGAAGTTTTAGTTAGCAAAGAAACCTGCTTACAGTTTTGTAGATAATGTCTCTCTGGGGCTGCGATTGCCCCCTTCCGGCTCTGGCTGCCTGTCACCGGAGGGGGATGGTCTGCAGCCGGCTATCTCTGTTCAGTCCTTTGTTCCGTGTGCGGGCCTGGCAGTGTCTTAGGTTAGGGCTGGCTTTTCGCGTGGTAGTTATCCCACAGTCTGGTTTGGTAGCCCAAATTAGTTTGCTCAGGTAGCCCTCGGGGCATTCAGGCCAGATCCTTACTCTAAGCGATGCATCCTGCGCCTCCCTGCCCAGCCCCCACTTGCTAGTGGCGGGTGCTGTCCTCTGCACTGCTTCTCCGCTGGGGGAGTTACTGTTGGGCTTGTAATCTGTGGGTTTTAATTGTTTATTTATTTTTCCTCCATGTTATGTTGCCCTCTGTGCTTCCAAGGCTCGGCACAGACTTGGCTGTGAGACTGTTTCCTGGTGTTTGGAAACTTCTCTCTTTTTAAGACTCCCTTCCTGGGATGGAGCTCCGTCCCTCCCTCTTTTGTCTCTTTTTTTGTCCTTTATATTTTTTCCTACCTCCTTTCGAAGACAATGGGTTGCTTTTCTGGGTGCCTGATGTCCTCTGCCAGCATTCAGAAGTTGTTTTGTGGAATTTACTCAGTGTTTAAATGTTCTTTTGATGAATTTGTGGGGGACAAAGTGGTCTCCCAGTCCTATTCCTCCACCACCTTCTGTTTTATTTATTTTTAAAATTTTTTTTGGTCATGCCCTGAGGCATATGGCATCTTAGTTCCCCAACCAGGGCGTGAACCTCATCTGCTGCATTGGAAGCACAGAGTCTTAACCTCTGGACCTAGATAAGCCCCTAGATATCTTTTAGACCTCCAGCAAGAGAGTGAGCATTGTTAGGGAAAGGAAAGGGATTCAAGTTGGTGCCATAAGGCACCCAGCCTTAAGAAGTCTGGGAAATGAACAGGAACTAGGAAATGATTCTGAAAAAAAGTAGGTAAAGTAAGAAGACAGCTGGAAGTGTGTCGTGTTCTAGATGGTAAGAAAGTGTTTGAAGGAGAGTGGCCACATCTGTCCGGTGCTGCTGGGAAGTACAGTCATAACAGCCCTGGTAATTGGCCATTGGATTTACTAATATGAAGGTCATTGAGAATAACTGTCTTTTATACAAAGAAAGCTATATGGGATGGGGGCGGGGGTTATTGCACTTCAGCATTTGAGTGAGGGCGGTTATGCAAAATAAACTCAGTTGGCCAACACAATAGTGCGGGTGATTCACCAAAAATCTGAGTGATCATATGTCACAGTTTGCTCATGACAGTCCCTGTTTACTACAGACAGTCCTGATTTATCCCTGTGGTATTTAACAATGACACTGATTTTCACTTTCAGATGTTTTCCAGCTGCGACAATAAAATAAGTGGTCATATTATCTATAATACCATCATCAAGGGCTGTGGTCTTGATGCGCAAAACCTGTTGTCCTATCTTGAAAGCAAGAACAGTCAATATGACATTGCTTTTATCTGGTCATATTTGGCTACAGTGGTGCAGATGTGGAAGAAGGCAGAGACTTGGATTTAAACTGAGATCCAGTTTTGTCAGTGCAGTGTAGATGAGGAAATGGAAGAGCAAGAGAGTTAAGGGTACATGCAGAAAGTTTGTGATGTTTAGCTATTGACTTCAATAGAGAAAGGAAGAGAAAGTGAGTAGGTGGCTGTGGGGAGAAGGGGTGGTGATAGAGATTTTCAGTTGCAGTGGGGTTGAGTATTTTCTGGATCTGTGGAAATAGAAGGACTGAGATAGAAAGAAAGTGATGGAATGGAATGTTAGAATTTGAAATTAGAGTCAGTGATGTTGAAAATGACAATTTCCAATGTATGATTATGAAAATAAGGGCTGAAGTCAACTAGAGAATAAGATCACTGGAGGAGAAAAGTTCAAGGATCAGAGACAAAAGATGGGATAGATCACCTAGATATTTATATTACTAGAAGTAGAATTGGTATTGTATAGGAGAGAGTGACAGTAATTCAAGAGTTAATATATATGAGAAATGAGAGTGACTTTTAAGTTTGTTGACCCAAATTAGGACTTCTGATTGTATTAATCACATAGCATGAGTTTCAAATCTAGCTACTTTTAGAGAGGAAGAAGAGAAACTTGTCTGAAAGTATTGGGTTTGATGAAAAGGCATCCCAATTTTTGGCCAAACCAATAGTATTCAAGAGAAAGAAGACACCTGCCTGCTTTAGGAACTAGTGATTAAACATGGTGTTGGAAATAGAATATTTAATATTGAACATAGGGAAAGCATTTGAGGAAACTTCTTTTCCTGAGTCCCTTTCATTCTGTTAACTGATCGTCAAGTTGGGAGTGGCCTTCCCAGGTGGCTCTAGTGGTAAAGAACCTGCCTGCCAGTGGTGGGGATGTAAGAGGTACAGGTTCAATCCCTGGGGCAGGAAGATCCCATGGAGGAAGGCGTGGCAACCCACTCCAGTATACTTGCCTGTAGAATCCCATGGACAGAGGGACCTGGCGGGCTACAGTCCATAGGGTTGCAAAGAGTCAGACATGACTGAAGCAGCTTAGCACGCACACACAAGTTGGGAAGTACTCCTTTGTTCAATGCAAATATTCTCCTTCTTACTTATTTTATCTTTCTCCTCTTGTGTATTAATCCCTTGGGTCTCTCTCCTCCTTTCCCAGAGTCCCTGCTTCATCTTCCATAGAGAATGAGAAACTGGTTTTGCAAAAATTCAAAATCTTTTGTGCATATATGTCAGGTAATTTGTTAAACTTTTTTTATATTTTCCTGGGGAAATGAGTCAGCATGCCAGTGAAAAAATAAAAATAGATGGTCATTCTTAATAATCAGATTAGCCACTTTATATGAAACCACAACATATAAGGAAGAACCAAACCATGAGATAGTAGAAAACCTTTGTTCTTCATCAGAATGATTATCTGATTCCCAAACTTGTGGTTAATCTATGTGTAGAATGATGAAATGCTGGGAATATGTCCCCGTGTGGCCCAGGAAGGTAACCTTCAGAGAAACTATGCATTTACAATTGACTGTCTCTGTGTCTTTATTGGCCAAGGTGGAGTACTTGAATGGGTAATACTGGCACAGCTCAGCAAGGAATACCTGTGTTGGACTGAGTTCGAGACAGTGACCTCAAAGCTGGCCGGGTTCCCTGTGCTCACTTCTTATGTGGGTTTGTATTGCAGTATGTGCTGAATTCCTAAATCAAAATAGTTGTTACCAAGAAAAATCGGGGTTTTGTCTCCTGAGATGAGACTATTGCTATTGCAGGTGTAAATTAAGATGAGGAAATGCATGATAATCAGCTGCCTTGAAAGTTGCTCTCTGCATATACTTAGGTGTCACAGGCAATCATATCTAGAACATACATTTGGAGAAGTAGTGCTAGTAAAGAGTATGGAATGACACCCTTGGCAATAAAACTATTGACAGAGTAGGGAGCTTATCTATTTTTATAGACAAAGATTTTATCAGGATTAATTATCAAAAAAAATCTAAGGTGTTTGGGAATGCCCAGATAATTCTTTCCTGCAGACTCTTCTTTTCCACGAAGAGATGTTTTTCTTTAATTTCAAGCACTGCACAAACAAAAACCATCAACATAAACTTATTTTAAAAACTCTAATAAAATGGTCTTGAAAGTTCCACAGAAACAGGAAAATGGAAATTTCTGTTTGGAATGTGAAAGACCACATGATTCTACATACAATGTTTTATTAAATCTATACTGCCTTTGATTTTAAAGATATTAATATGTGGAAAAAAGTCATCTTAGAATTGATAAGTAGTATTTCATTTAAAATTCCTCTTTAATAAAAACAAGGGGTATATTTCAGATTGTTTCATACTTATTCATTGAAATAAAGATTTTATGATTGGCGTCATATGTGAGATTTTATATTAGCTTCTGTGAAGAAGTCCATGTTTGAGAAAGAACATTACCTTTTTAAAACACGGAAAATTTATAAGGAAATAAGGCATTAAACATTTTATATGTAAGATAAATTGTTAAATGTCAGTGATTTACTACCTCCTAGAAGCGACTTAGCAGCAGCAGCAGCTGTCTAATTATGAATGCTTTGTGGGTGAATTTTCCCTATATTGTTTGGAAACTGACAGATACTGGAAATGCAGAGACTTGGAAAACAGAAATAATGTAAAAGCAAATAAATGGCATAAAGAGTTACAGGAAATTATTACTTATTTTATTAATTCATTTAGATTAACATTTTTGCTAAATAACATTATTTAACTAATGCAAAGGTTTTTCTATTTCCTTTATTTATAAATTTTTCATGATATAAATGTTTCCTATTTGTAAATAGAACAAGAAAAATATTATGAAAACCCAGAACTCCAAATTCTGTGGCACTTTCCTCGTATGGGCATAGAGTCTGAAAAAATAATGACTGAATTTTGTTTGCCGTCTTCTTATTCTCCCTGTATCTTTCATATACTCAATTATAATAATAGTTTCATTGTGCTTTTAAACTCTGTATAGATGATATATGTATGGTACTTTTATTTTCCACTTTTGCTCAAATGTCCATTAGTATTGATACATACAGCTGGAGTGTATTTGTTTTTTTAATTCATTTTCAAGTAAACAGCATATTCATTATGTTACTGTGTTGTATCAGACCAACTACATAGGAATTTAAATTAGTTACATTCAATAGCTTTAACTTGCCAAATATTTGATTAATCTTTATCAAATTTAATACATACTAGGGTCCCATCACTTCATGGGAAATAGATGGGGAAACAGTGGAAACAGTGTCAGACTTTATTTTTTGGGTCTCCAAAATCACTGCAGATGGTGACTACAGCCATGAAATTAAAAGACACTTACTCCTTGGAAGGAAAGTTATGACCAACCTAGATAGCATATTGAAAAGCAGAGACATTACTTTGCCAACAAAGGTCCATCTAGTCAAGGCTATGGTTTTTCCAGTAGTCATGTATGGATGTGAGAGTTGGACTGTGAAGAAAGCTGAGCACAGAAGAATTGATGCTTTTGAAGTGTGGTGTTGGAGAAGACTCTTGAGAGTCCCTTGGACTGCAAGGAGATCCAACCAGTCCATCCTAAAGGAGATCAGTCCTGGGTGTTCTTTGGAAGGACTGATGCTAAAGCTGAAACTCCAATACTTTGGCCACCTGATGTGAAGAGTTGACTCATTGGAAAAGACTCTGATGCTGGGAGGGATTGGGGGCAGGAGGAGAAGGGGATGACAGAGGATGAGATGGCTGGATGGCATCACTGACTCGATGGGCGTGAGTCTGAGTGAACTCCAGGTGTTGGTGATGGACAGGGAGGCCTGGCGTGCTGCGATTCATGGGGTCGCAAAGAGTCGGACACGACTGAGCGACTGAACTGAACTATAATATACCTTAAGTTTTTGGTACATTTTTTTAAAGTGGTCAAGCATTTTGACACTGGAAACACTTAATGGATAATGTTCATCTGAACAGCAGCTTCTTGTTGCTCCACCCAGTATGATAACTGTTAACATCCTCCTTTTCTTTCTGTTGGTGTTAGCTACTATATTGTATATTCAATAACTAAATTAACAGTGTATTCATTAGCAAGCCTTTTGAAATGAATATGGCTTCTTAAAAAATAGGACTTGTGGATATATTGAGATCACAATAAAATTGGGGGTATCACTAAATCAGAACAGTTGTAATAATTGGTAAGAGTCATTAAGAACAATATAGTTATGTGTTACTAGTTCTTGATTAGTTTTGAGTACTTAATTCTAAGTCTTATCACCAACCACTATGCCATTTCAATTGAAATCAGTAAAAAAAAAATCAGAAAAGAGAAAATGAAATAGTTGAAATAAGGAAGGGTATCCTTCATGTGCCGATGGAATTGTATCTTCTGACTTTTTCCTCTGCAAGACTTGTTCAAATGAGTTTATAGTCAAACTCAAGTATATCTTATTCTAGAGTCTAGACTATAAACACAGTCCTGTTTATAGCCTTTGAAGTGAAGTGAAGTGAAGTCGCTCAGTCGTACCCCATGGACTGTAGCCTACCAGGCTCCTCTGTCCCTGGGATTCTCCAGGCAGGAATACTGGAGTGGGTTGCCATTTCCTTATGTTGACACAAAAAACATGAAAGCAAAAAAAAAAAAAAAATTATTCAGAAAGGAAAAGCAGTACATTAGACCTCACTTCATGAAATGTCAAAATAGAATGGGATGTGTTCACAATGATTTCTAAAAGGGTGAGGTTAGGGAAGCTTTCAGACGGAAACATAATTATATTTATTAGTTATATGTAAAAGTAGTAGGAATATAGCTAAGGCATGGAAGGACACTGAGAACATGCCTCCCCATTGCCTTTTATGAACACTGCTGAGAAAATCATCACCAACTCAATGATGCATCACTGACTCGATGGACATGAGTTTGAGTCAGCTCCTGGAGTTGGTAAAGGATAAGGAGGCCTGGCGTGCTGCAGTCCATGGGGTCGCAAAGAGTCGGACACGACTGAATGACTGAACTGATGAGAAAATACACCAGGCAACTCAGAAAGAAATGCAATGTAAGAAGCAAGAAAGGGAAAGAGATGACATAAAGTAAATGCCAATACTATGAAAACAGATTTTTTTTTCTTTTTGGTATAATATGAATATGGGATTCAAAGTGAAAATCAAGAATAATTGAAAGACTACTTGAACTAAAATTAACAAAACCATGTAAATAAAAGACCACTTAGTGCTGGGAAACAGTGGGAGGTTAAGATGAGACAGAGGGAAGTATGTAATCATAAAATGCTAAAATTCTCATGTTAAAAGATTTGATTCATTTTTTCCTCCAGTTTTATTGAGATAAAATAGACATATTTGGCCCATGGACTCACAAAGAGTTGGACATGCCTTGGTGATTGGACACACACACACTGTGTGAGTTTAGTTACGGAAGCTCAGTCACTTCAGTTGTTTCCGACCTCTTGTGACCCCATGGACTGTAGCCCGCTAGGCTTCTCTGTCTATAGGATTCTGCAGGCAAGAATACTGGAGAGGGTTGCCATTTCCTTCTGCCCAAGATCTTCCTGACCCAGGGATCAAACCCGCAGCTCTTGCATCTTCTGCACTGCAGGTGGCTTCTTTACCACTAGCATCAACTGGGAAGCCCCAGCTTAAGGTGTATGACATGATATGAAATAGTGACTTGACTTAAAT
Source organism: Bos indicus (assembly GCF_029378745.1). Lineage (NCBI taxonomy): Eukaryota > Metazoa > Chordata > Mammalia > Artiodactyla > Bovidae > Bos > Bos indicus. The sequence continues at coordinate 12,425,977 of NC_091767.1, forward strand.
GCCTCATGAAATGAGTATCACACTTTAAATTTAGCAAATATTGTCATTTTCTATAGATACAAAAATTAAAAAATAGAAAAAAATACCTTCCCTTGTGATGAGCACTCAGGATTTATTCTTAACTATTTTCACAAGTAATATACAGACGTGTGATGTTGTAAATTGCTTACCTAGTACTTACCTTGTAACTAGGAGTTAGGACCTTCTGACTACCTTTTTCTAATTTCCCCTCTTTCCATACCCAATTTCTGGAATCAACAAATCTGGTATTATTTTCCATGAGTTTGTTATATTTTGAAGTATAATTCACTTACACTGCTATGTTAATTCCTGTTATAGAACATAGGGATATTTCTACACGTTTCAAAATGATCACCAAGATAAGTCTAGTTATAATCTTTCACCATATAAAAGGATTATATAGTTATTGACTCTATTCCCCAGGTGGACATTACATGCCTGTGACTCATTTATTTTGCAGCTACAAGTTGGTACCTCTTACCCTCCCTCCCCTATTTCTTCTCAACTCCCTCCTTTCTGCCGACCACTTGTTTGTTCTCTATAGCTTCAACTCTATGTTTTATTGTGTTCATTTGTTTTGCTTTTTAGACTCCACATATTAGTGAAATTATAAAGTATTTGTCTTTCTCTGGATTTATTTCACTTAGGTGAATACCCTCCAATTCCATCCATGTTGTCACAGATGGTTAAATTTAATACTTCTTATGGCTGAATAATATTGTGTGTGTGTGTGTGTGTGTGTGTGTGTGTGTGTGTGTGTGTGTGTGAGTGTGATCTTTATCCACTCATCTGCTGATGGGTACTTAGGTGGCTTCTGTATCTTGGCTGTGGTGATAGTGCTGCAGTGAACATTGCAGTGCATGTGTCTTTTCAAATTAGAGATTCTGTTTTCTTCAGATAAATACCCAGCTGTTGGAACTGCTGAATCATGTTCAGTTCAGTCGCTCAGTCGTGTCTGACTCTCTGCGACCCCACGAACCGCAGCACGCCAGGCCTCCCTGTCCATCACCAACTCCAGGAGTTCACTCAAACTCATGTCCATCGAGTCGGTGATGCCATCCAGCCATCTCATCCTCTGTTGTCCCCTTCTCCTCCTGCCCCCAATCCCTCCCAGCATCAGGATCTTTTAAAGTGAGTCAACTCACGCATGAGGTGGCCAAAGCATTGGAGTTTCAGCCTCACCATCAGTCCTTCCAATGAACACCCAGGACTGATCTCCTTTAGAATGGACTGGTTGGATCTCCCTGCAATCCAAGGGACTCTCAAGAGTCTTCTCCAACACCACACTTCAAAAGCATCAATTCTTCGGCACTCAGCTTTCTTCACAGTCCAACTCTCACATCCATACATGACTACTGGAAAAACCATAGTCTTGACTAGACGGACCTTTGTTGGCAAAGTAATGTCTCTGCTTTTGAATATGTATGCTATCTGGGTTGGTCATAACTTTCCTTCCAAGGAGTAAATGTCTTTTCATTTCATGGCTGCAGTCACCATCTGCAGTGATTTTGGAGCCCCCCAAAATAAAGTCTGACACTGTTTCCACTGTTCCCCCATCTATTTGCCATGAAGTGATAGGACCAGATGCCATGATCTTCGTTTTCTGAATCTTGAGCTTTTTCTGAATCATGTAGCAGTTCTCTTTTTAATTATTTAAGGAATCTCCATATGATTTTCCATAGTGACTGTACTAATTTACATTTCTGAGTATACAAGGGTTTCCTTTTCTCCACATACTCAGCAGGAGTTGTTATTTGTTGTCCTTTTTTATATGAGCCATTCCATCAGGCATGAGGTGATACCTCATTGTGGCTTTGATTTGCATTTGCCTGATGCGTGATGTTGAGCACATTCTCGTGTGCCTGATGGTCATTTATGTCTTTGGAAAAATGCCTGTTCAGATCCTCTGCCTATGTTTTACTTGGGTTGTTTGGTTTTTGATATTGTGTTGTATGACTTCTTTGTATATTTTGTATACTAACCTCATACCAGATACAAAGCTTACAAATATCATCTCTCATTCAGTAGGTGACCTTTCATACTGATTTTACATATCTTGAACCATCCTTGCATCCCTGTGATAAATCCCACTTGATCGTGGTATATGATCCTTCTGAGGCATTGTTGAATTGAGTTTGCTAAAATTTTGTTAAGGAATTTTACAATTATGTTCATCAATAATTTTCTTTCATGTGTTATCTTTGGTTTTAGTATTGGGTGATGCTGGCATCATAGAATGAGTTTGGAAGTGTTTCTTCCTCTGAAATCTTCTAAAATAGTTTGAGAAGGAGAGGTATAAACTCTTCCTTAAAGGTTTAGTGGAATTCACCTGTGAAGTTTTCTAGTCTTGGCCTTTTTTTAATTGGAAGTTGTTTTCTAATTCATAATTCAATTTCATTTGTGGTCATTGGTCTGTTCATAATTTTCTGTTTCTTCCTCATCAGTCTTCAGAGATTGTACATTTCTGAGAATTTGTCCATTTCTGATAGGTTGTCCACTTTATTGATGTATAAATGTTCATAGTGATCTCCAACTATCTTGTATTTCTGTGGTGTCAGTTGTAACTTCTGTTTTCATTTTTGAGTTTATTGATTTGGACCATCTTTCTCTTTTCTTGTTACATTTGGCTAAAGGTTTGTCAATTTTGTGGATCTTTGCAAAGGACCAGCTTTTAGTTTCATTGATCTTTTCTATTTTTTTTTTTAAGTGTCTATTTCTTTTGTGTCTGCTTTGATGTTTATAGTGTCTGTCCTTAAACTGTCTTTGGGTTTTGTTTGTCCCTTTTCAAGTTCCTATAGGTGTAAGGTTAGATTGTTTATTGGAGAGTTTTCTTCTTTCCTGACATAAGTATCACTATAAACTTCCCTCTTAGAACTGCTTTTCCTGTGTCCCATGGGTATTGGATTATGATGTTGTCATTTTCTTTTGTCTCCCAAGCATACTTTAATTTCTTTTATTTCTTCAATGATACATTGATTGTTCACTAGTGTATTGTTTAGCTTCTAAGTATTTTGAGTTTTTTTGCAGTTTTCATTATTAATAACAAAAGATCAACAAGGAAGCAAAAAATTTCAGTATAATTTAGAAAACTTAAAGAGAAATATAAATTGCTAAGTAAACTACAAAAATTTTTTATTTTGTCAGTAATCAATAATATTCAAATGAAGGAAAACATAATTAATATTACTGTGGTTAGTCTTGGTGGTAAAACACCTGATTACTTACTACTGCTATCAATAGAAGCCTAACAGTGTAAACACTTTGGTAAGAAAATCTGGTGGTTTTATACTGAGACCTTTAAAAAATATAGCCTCCCATGTTTAAATAAATTTTCTTCTGAGAATTTTTCTTGTAAAAATGTTAGACACACACAGAATGTTCTATGTTTTCACACTTTCTTTATTAAAGTAGTTACAATATTTAAAAATGGGCAACAATTCAAGGGTCTAATCATTTAGCAATATCAAGTTAATTTTGAGATAGGAGCATGTTAAAGTGCAGTATAACCATTAAAGTCTTGCTGCTGTAGACTGTCTTATACTGGTGAGAGATTATCATGTAATGTTAAGTAAAAAGATGCAACTTAAAATTATGTATAGATCATGATGCTAATTTTATATAAAATATTTTAATAGCTCAAATGTATATATAATTGATGATAGTTGCCTTTCTTTTGTCATTAGGAAATGGAATTTTTCTTTCATCTTAAATTTCTTTCTGAAATAGGTAAAGTCAGAAATGATATTTTCATTCAAATGTTGTAATCTAAAAATTGTTGTGAATATAAAACATGTTCAGTTCAGTTCAGTCACTCAGTCATGTCCGACTCTTTGCAACCCCATGAATTGCAGCATGCCAGGCCTCCCTGTCCATCACCAACTCCCAGAGCTCACTCAAACTCATGTCCATCAAGTCGGTGATGCCATCCAGCCATCTCATCCTCTATCGTCCCCTTCTCCTCCTGCCCCCAATCCCTCCCAGCATCAGAGTCTTTTCCAATGAGTCAACTCTTCGCATGAGGTGGCCAAAGCATTGGAGTTTCAGCTTTAGCATCATTCCTTCCAAAGAACACCTGGGACTGATCTTTAGGATGGACTGGTTGGATCTCCTTGCAGTCCAAGGGACTCTCAAGAGTCTTCTCCAACACCACACTTCAAAAGCAATTCTTCTGCGCTCAGCTTTCTTCACAGTCCAACTCTCACATCCATACATGACCACTGGAAAAACCATAGACTTGACTAGATGGACCTTTGTTGGCAAAGTAATGTGTCTGCTTTTTAATATGCTATCTAGGTTGGTCATAACTTTCCTTGCAAGGAGTAAGCGTCTTTTAATTTCATGGCTGCAATCACCATCTGTAATGATTTTAGAGCCCAAAAAAATAAAGTCTGACACTGTTTCCACTGTTTCCCCATCTTTTTCCCATGAAGTGATGTGACCAGATGCCATGATCTTAGTTTTCTGAATGTTGAGCTTCAAGCCAATTTTTTCACTCTCCTCTTTCACTTTCATCAAGAAGCTTTTTAGTTCCTCTTCACTTTCTTCCATAAGGGTGGTGTCATCTGCATATCTGAGGTTATTGATATTTCTCCTGGCAATCTTGATTCCAGCTTGTGCTTCTTCCAGCCCAGCGTTTCTCATGATGTACTCTCCATATAAGTTAAATAAGCAAGGTGACAATATAGTGTATTGATCCCAAAATGCATCAGAATTGTAAAGTGATTCTAACCAAACTTTGTTTCCAAATATGCATTTGTTTTTATGTTTAATTGTTATTAATAGGGTCTTCTGCAACTTCTGATGGTACTATTTTAAACAAAGCAGGGGCTATTAGCAGAGTTTATAATGTGTCATATCTAACACATATGCCCTGAAACTGGGACAGAGCCATGCTTTTGTAAAAATTTGACCAAAGTCCAGGTCGGTGTACTTGATAATATCAAGGGTTTCTAAATGAAGCCACTTGGAACTCTCCTGAGAACCCCTTGAAATTGGCTACTTGACATAATTTTGTACTATGTCAGCAGAATAGCTCTAGACTAAGGACTGTAGATAAACTTGTAATGGCTTTTAAGTTCCTAGTGCATTTATTAGATATGGTTATACAAGTGTTATAGGTATTTAAGGATCTGGGGAATATCCAAATCATAGTACTCTTTGAGGAAATGAGTTATTAAGAGGCTATAACAATAATAGCAGGTCATTACAACAATGCCTTTTTCCCATAGGCCTCACAAAGAGCATAGTTAATATTATTGGGCCTCTGAGATGAGTAAGTAACAAAGATAATTTCCCCATTTGTGAACAATAAAATTATGGCTCAAGAAGTACCAATCATAATCAGGAAGCGATGTGAAGGACAAACTAAAGATAACCATCAGTTATCGATATATATCATAAAAAGTGTATTTAATTGTGTTTGCATACAAAGGATAGAGCAATCTCCAACAGACAGTATGAATTCACAAAGAGCTAGGACGGTTGCAGCATCACGCACCCTCCTGATGTAATGTCCTGTTATGGCATAATATTAAAACATAGAAGAGAGGGATTTTGGAAAGCTGTGTGACAAAAATGTACTTACGTCACTTGTATAAGTGATAAAAGTGAATTTGAGAGTCATAGGATGACTTGTAGAGAACGTTAAAACTGGTTAAGTAATCTTAACTGGTGTACTATAGTAAGGGTGTAAGGCAACCTTAATGGGCAGCGGAAAATCTAGGTTTAAACAGCAGGGTTTTGAAATATATATATATATATATATATATATATATATAATTAAATTAATTTTATTTTTGGCTGTACTCGGTCTTTGTTGCTATGTGAGGGCTGTCTGTAGTTGCAGCTGGTGGGGGCTTCTCTCCATTGCAGGGTGTGGGGGCTTCACATGGCCTTGACTTGTCTTGTTTCAGGACACGTACTCTTGGGCATGCAGGCTTCAACATTTGTGGCTCAGGGGTTTAGTTGCATTATGGAATGTGGAATCTTCCCAGACCAGGAATCAAACCCATGTCCACTGTATTGGCAGGCAGATTCTTAACCACTGGACCAACAGGGAAGCCCTTAAATGGCAGGATTTTGTTGTTAGTTGTATTGTGTTAAAACACTTTTGTTGTTACTATGAGTGAGGTCCTGGATGACACTGGAAATTATCTGATGGCAGGCAGCTAGAGTGATGGTTTTGATTATGACTATCTCACATGGATTGTGATACTCAGGATCTAAAATAGCATTAGCTGCTGCTGCTGCTAAGTCATGTCAGTCATGTCCGACTCTGTGCGACCCCACAGATGGCAGCCCACCAGGCTTCTCTGTCCCTGGGATTCTCCAGGGAAGAATACTGGAGTGGGTTGCCATTTCCTTCTCCAATGCATGCACGCATGCTAAGTAGCTTCAGTTATGTCCTACTCTGTATGACCCCATAGACGGTAGCCCACCAGGCTCCTCTGTCCCTGGGATTCTTCAAGCAAGAATACTGGAGTGGGTTGCCATTTTCTTCTCCAAAATAGCATCAAAAGGAGATCTAAAATAGCATCAGAGGGATGAAAGAGTGGAGCCAAGTTAACTAGATCAGACTTATTAAGATGACTATAAAGAACTGCATTTATATTTTAAAGTCTCCAGAGGTAAAGAATTGGCAAACTGGGAATGCAGTTGACTACAGTTTATAATCAGGCCAGGTGAAATGTGGCAGCACAGCACTATCTACCAGTTTCGTAGACTGCCTTAACATAATAAAGAATAATAGTTATGATGGTTTTAATAATAAAGTAGCCAATATGGTTAAGTATATTTTAATACATTTCTTCACTTCCTGTTTGGAGCATCATTGTGTTAGGAAATAAAATATTGCAAGAAGACAAAATTCCTCTTGTCATCCGTTGCTCCTTCCACCTTCTAGAAGTAGTGGGTTATGGTGGTCCTGTTTTCCTTATGTCAAGAATGTTAGATGATTTTTAAACAATTCAGATGATGAAAGGGCATTATCACAATAAAGTCAAGACTTCCATTGAGTGTACGTGATTCAGTGGGATCATAACAGTGGGTCTTCTTAAGGAAATGAGTCCTATGGAAAGAAGTCAGTGTTGACTTTTGCATGGTACTTGCCCATCCCACTCAATTATGTTGATCTCTTTGACCAGGATCTAGAACTCTATTTAGAAAACATGAATTAAGACGACTGCCTATATAAAATTGGAGTTACTGAAAAACTGCCATCTTAGGAAATTTGAAGAAGGTATTTTTTTGGAAAAGAAAATGCTAGCTGATGTGACTGAAAAGAAAAAAAAAAAAAACACAAAACCCTTTTAATACATAAAGGTTAATTAATAACTCCTCTGACATCCTCTTCACTCTGGAAATGAGGACATTTATCTTAGGAAAAAAAAAATACCAGTTAATATTAAGACAGGCTGGGACCTACCGAAATGCTTGCACCTAGATACACCTCTCCTCGAGCTATGTACAAAGAAACTATATAGGACTAAGAATAATTGCATGCACAGGCCAAATTCTGGACCAAAAGATACAAAAAAAAAAAAAAAAAGAAAAACTTAAAAACTGCTGTTTGTGAAGAGCAAGAGCAAAAACTGGGTGACTGACTGGAGCAAAAGCAGGACACTGGGCATGTCCCTCTGCCCTCAGCAACATGAGGGGGTGGGCAATCCGTCTAAGCCATCACTCTAGCCTGACTGACCCTGATCACACCCCTACTCCATAGAAGGAACACGCTCATCCCTCCTACCCCAGAGAGCTAGTAAAGGAACCTGTCACTTGTTTCTGCTGCCTCCTGCAGCCAGCACAGTAGTCCCATTAAAGCCTTGTCTGAATTTCCTATCTAGCCTCTAGTCAATTTCTATTGATTAGGGAAGGCCAAGAACACTGGTCGGTATCAATATGACAAGCTATTTCTAACAAAGAGTATCTTAAGCGACCTATACAAGCCTATACATTCTGGCTGCCTCTGCTTCTGCACCTTCTCTCCTGCTGCTTTTGCTCACTGTTACTCTGCTCTGGCCACTGGCCTACTTGCTGTTGACATGAGCTTATAGCTCTTCTGAGGAGTTCTTCTTTCAAATACCATCATGATTTTCTTCACTTTCTTTTTTTTTTTTAGTATAAATTTATTTATTTTAATTGAAGGCTAATTACAATATTGTATTGGTTTTGCCATACATTGACATGCGTCTGCCACAGGTGTACATGTGTTCCCCATCCTGAACCCCTTCCCATCTCCCCCCTCCTTCCCATCCCTCTGGGTCGTCCCAGTGCACCAGCCCCGAGCATCCTGTATCCTGCATTGAACTTGGACTGGCGATTCGTTTCACATATGACATTATACATGTTTCAATGCCATTCTCCCAAATCGTCCCACCCTTGCCGTCTCCTGCAGAGTCCAAAAGACTGTTCTATACATCTGTGTCTCTTTTGCTGTCTCGCATACAGGGTTATCATTACCATCTTTCTAAATTCCATATATATGCGTTAGTATACTGTATTGGTGTTTTTCTTTCTGGCTTACTTCACTCTGTATAATGGGCTCCAGTTTCATCCACCTCATTAGAACTGATTCAAATGCATTCTTTTTAATGGCTGAGTAATACTCCATTGTGTATGTTTCTTCACTTTCTTTAGGTCTGAACTCAAATATCTCCTCTTTAGGGGGGACCTCTCAAATCACTTTTCTCTCTAATTCCAGATTCATTTCCCTACTTGAGTTTTCTAATTATTTCTCATGAGCATCTGGCATATTCTACATTGTTCTTATTTCTTTTATTTTTTTGGTGAGCACTCCCACTCCAACTAGGAGGTAAGTCTTATGAATACAGATATTTGTATCTGTTTGTTCACTGCTGTGTTTCCAGTGCCTATGATAGTTTTATCCCGTTTAATGTGGCTAATACATTTGTTGTTGTTCAGGGGCTAAGTCGTGTCTGACTCTTAATGAATCTGTGAACTGTAGCACACCAGGCTCTTCTGTCCACCACTATCTCCCAGAGTTTGCTCAGATTAATGTCGATTGAATCAGTGATGCTATCTAAACATGTCATCCTTTGCCACCCCCTTTTCCTTTGCTTACAGTCTTTCCCAGCATCAGAGTCTTTTCTAGTCAGTTGGCTCTTTGCGTCAGGTGGCCAAAGTAATGGAGCTTCAGCTTCAGCAGCATCCTTCCAATAAATATTCAGGGTTGATTTCCTTTAGGATTTACTGGTTTGATCTCCTTGCCATCCAAGGGACTCTCAAGAGTCTTCTCCAACACCACAGTCCAATAGAATCAATTCTTTGGCACTCAGCTTTCTTTATGGTCCAACTCTCACAACCATACATGACCACTGGGAAAACCATAACTTTGACTATAGGGATCTTTGTTGGCAAAATGACATCTCTGCTTTTTAACATGCTGTCTAGGTTTATCATAGCTTTCCTTCCAAGGAATAAGCATTTTTAATGTCATGGCTGCAGTTACCATTTGCAGTGATTGGAGCCCAAGAAAGTAAAATCTGTCACTCTTTCCACTTTGTCCCCTTCTATTTGCTATGAAATGATGGGACTGGATGCCATAATCTTATTAATAGTTTTATGAATGTTGAGTTTTAAGCCAGCTTTTTCATTCTCCTCTTTCACTCTCATCAATAGGTACTTTAGCTCCTCTTCACTTTCTGCCAATAGAGTGTGATCATCTGCATACCTGAGGTTGTTGATATTTCTGCTGGCAATCCAGCTTGTGATTCATCCAGCCTGGCAGGCATTTCACATGATGTATTTTGCAAATAAGTTAAAAAGCAGGGTGACAATACCCAGCCGTATTGTACCCCTTTCCAATTTTGAACCAGTCAGCGTGATACATATCTATTATTAAATATAATGCCTACATTATTTTTTATCTATATAATCAATACAGCCATTTCATTTTGATAGTTCCATTTCAGAAAAGAGGCTTTTTTTTTGTTTTGTTTTGTTACATCTTTGAATGTTAATATTAAAAGATTGTTAAGCAGATGGTATAGTATGTAAGCATTTTATGAACAGCTGCTAAATTGAAATATATCGGCCTTTACAGTACTTTCAGTACAATAAAGCCTCATGCAAAGATGGCAAATATTATATTAATAACCATAAATTAACAATCATATTGAATACTTTTTGCATTCTATTATTAAACAATGAAATTGTAACTAAAAAAACAGCAGGAGGGAATATATGGAGATATTTGATTTGTATTAAAAACTAAATTCTCAGCAATAAGTGATAATTGGAACCACAGAAACAGGGAGAGATTGCTAGAATAAAAAAAGCCCATTATTGACTTCAAAAAGTAGCTGCATTTTCCCTGAATATCCAAGCTCTTGGTTTTTCCTCCTTTATCTATAATACTGCATTTCAGAGATGCTGTGAATATATTCGGACCAACAGAGAGTAAAATGAGAGAGTGGGCCAGATACCATGTATTTTTTATTGTGGTTAGAGCTCTTCTTTTACTGTTTTTTTTTTTTTTTTTTTAATCTCTTCCACCTTCTGCTTTCTGCCTCCGGCTCAGGATATTTCACTTTCTATCACATGCATTTACCAGATTCTTGATGTACTCATCTCTCTCTGCTCTCAGCAGGGTCTTGGAAACACAAAAGGAAAATTGTTTAGGAGGATGAGTACATTAAGAGCAAGAATTGGCAAGCAGCCAGAGAACTGTCTTGGAACGATAGGTAGTTGACAGAAGGCCGTGGACATTTTACGGAAAAACACAGGAAGCTAGATTTCCGTTATTAAGTACACAAGTGGTCGGAAGATGGTCCCGAATTTCTGTGTCAATTATACTACATTCTGTGCGGAAGGTCATGAGTCTCAACACTCGGAGGATTCACCAGTCATCACACTCAAGAGACCTGTCTTTCTGGTTGTCAGCTTTGTTCCCATTACCTGACTCAGAGCCCCAGGCCTCGCACCAGATGCAGCTCTGCCTGCCCCACTTCTGTGTGGACTTTGGCTTGCTGTCACAGGTAAAGCAGCTGCTGGGACAGTCTTGCACTGGAAATATTTTTCTGTTTTTGTAGATCAGCCTTTTGAGCCCTTTTTGTTCTGTAGGTCCCATGAAGTGCTTTGATTGTACATTCCCAGGAGAGGGAGATACACTATCTATGAGTGCTGGCAGGTTTTATATGTTTTTTCCTCAACTCCTTATGAAGTCAGAATGAGGCAGGAGCTCTAGGCTCAGGGGGAGCTATCTTTTCATCTTCTAACTGAATAGTTCACATGCAATATCTGCAAATACCTTCTTTCTGAGAAATCCAACCTTTAAACAAGCAAATACATTTAAAAACTTTAATATATATATATATATGACATATGTATATCAGAAAATGATAACTATCATGAAGAAAATTAAAGGAGGATAAGGTACTGGAGAATGATGATAATTTATATAAGTTGATCGACTTTTTCTGAATGGTGACTTTTGAGGAGAGCTCTCGGCTCTCGCTTGAATGTAAGTTCAGTAAGGCAAGGGTTATTACTTATCTCCACTTTTTAAACGCAGTGCCCCAAATGGTGCTGACACATATTGATAAGCAAAAATACTTGTTGGAAAATATTTGGTAAATCAAGTAATATTCTATTCTGCTTTCTCTTTTTAAAAAGGCATGCAACTTAAAGTGGAAATATTTGTATATAAAATGGTTAACTATAAAATCTGTTTCTAAGAGTTTTGTGCCCAGTTATCCAGATATGTTGGCTGATTGGAGGAATTTATGACCAAAAAGATTGTTTTTGTTAAAAAAAAAAAAAAAAAAACAAGGTATCCACAAACATGGCAGAGTGATGCAGTGGACACAGTGCAAATGGAAAGAGAGCTCTTTAACCTTCAGTTCAATTCTTTGGATCTGGACCAATTTCTTCTGCCCTGTGAGAGAATAACTGCTTCTCCATTCAGAAGTAACACAAAAGTTTTCTCCAGTGAATTTCTTTCCTCTTGAAAGGAGAGAGGTCCACAGATATCAGATTCAGGCCTTCTCAGAATCTTTCTGACAGATGTGTGACTTACATATAAAATGATAAAGAATCATGCCAAGCAAACACTGGGGAACTTTGGAGATTAATAGGTTTTTGAATCTTTTATCTCTAATCAGTACTGCAAATTGACCTAGTTCCAAATGGTCAAGATAAAGCATTTTTGTAGTATATATTTAAAATCCTATTTTGATTTAAAGAGATCGTGTTTAAAGGCATGCAGAACAAAAAGACGAAGAAGACTGGAATAAGGTCTGGCAGAGGACAAAACAGAAATGGAGTAAATTTTGAGGCATAAGTAATGATCAATTGTTTTCTGTTCCTAAGCATATAAAATCAAATTAAGTATGTCCTTAGAGCTAAATTATATCCACATGTTAAGCATAATTTATGAAATGAATTTAGGAGAATTTATAACCATATTACCTTATTTCTTTTTTTTAATCATAAAGTTTGTTTCAATTTGTTACTATTTTGTTATACATTTTTTGACATGCTATCAAGATTTTTGCACCTCAAAATAGGTGGAGAACTACGCTTTAAGTGTCTGTTTTCATCCAGTCACTTTGCAGACATCTATTTTCCTCTTCATTCACCATCAGGCAAGGTAGGAAAGTATGACTATATGTGAATCATTTAAAGACAAATTGGTTTAAATAATAAATAGACCAAAATGATTAATCATGTAAAAATGAATATTTCTAGACAGAGATTTTTTTATGCTATATATTAGTCATTAAAATAAGTTCCCTGCTAGAGATAACAGGTTGAACAAGAAGATATTTTTTCTTTTTTGAGTGTATAACAGTAAAAATTTAAATAGAAGGAGTCATTAGATGATATTTATTCTTCTTATAGCAAAAATGCATGCAGTTCTTCTGTGTAGCTTTTTATCTTCACCTGTGGGGGACCTAGACTAACTGAAGCAGTACCTATGTTCCCGGGAGGGGAAAGAGAGGTAATCACTGTCCCATTATATAAATGCAACTTCAGGACAGCCGTTTACTCTTTATTTTATTGTTTTAGTGGATGGAAGTGTAAAATACAGCCCAGAAAAGTGATTTGAAGTATGCAGAGAAAAATAGCACATAAAGCACACAGTTGTAAGTTCATGCATACACCTGGACACTCAGGTATTTCAGCTTTAAATATGGCACTGACTTCTGTCACCTTCTAAGGGGAAAACACATGATATTATGTATGTGGAACAAGTGACAAATGATAGGAGGTTTTTACTTTCTTATATTTTAAGTCATATCTTTGCTGTTCCGTTTTCCATTATTCATGGTGAATTTGTAAATGCATCACACTTAGCTACTCATTGCATGTTCCTGTTTTATTTCTGACTTTTTAAAAACGTGGAAATTTATAAATAAGTAAGTATATGTATATATACATAATATATGTAACCGCGTATATATTATTTACATTTTACAGTGTTTAGATGATTCTCTAGAGCAATAGTTTTCAAATGTGTTATAAATAACTCATCTTAAAATGAAAGCATACTTGGAATTTTAATTTGTGAAATAGAAAAAGTGGCACAGGACCCTCAGGATTTTAGTATATTGCTCCCTTTTACTAGGGAAATGTTAATATGCATTAAAATAGAGAAATAGAGACTTTAGGTCCTAGTTTAAAAAGTTAGCTTTCTAATGTGGAGATTATGTCCCCTAAGTCATTCGACTAATATATAAATTAACTTGATTAATATGTATGGAGCTCAGTATTTATTTTGAGTACAACCCTCATGGGAAAGTGAATTTATAAGTACAGAAGTAAACTTTAGAAACAAATATATAAAATTTCCTAAGTGAAAAATGATAAAATAAAAACACAGTGAAAGACTTTATAGCAGAAACCATCTCTATGTTCCATACAAAAGAGCATGCACAAAATAGAGACATTCAGAAAGGTTAAAAATAAAAGGCACACCTAAAATAAATAGTGACCATAAATCTAACCAGACATGATATACATCAAGCTTAAAATGTATTATATAATATAAAAAAGACCTTATAATGCTGAAGGCAAAAATTTACAATGAAGAAATTTGTTAATATCTGAGTATTGTCATACAAAATAATTGCATAAAGATGAAAGTAATGAGATGCAGGAAGAATCAGAAGATATCTCATTGATTAGAGAAGAATTTAGCACATATCTTTCAGTCTAAGACAGAATTAATAGAAAAAGAATGTTAGAAATGAAAGACAATGACAGCATAATCAACACGGTGGGTCTTAGAGATACATAGGGAACTCCAAGCCCCAGCAATGAAGGATGCAGGTGCCCACTGAACATTTACAAACACACTTGCAATATCGTAAGTCATAGGGAAAATCTCCATAAACTTAAAAATAAAAAGAATATAAATATTCTCTGAATACACATTAGTAAAACTATAATCTTTGCTGGTAGCTCAGCTGGTAAATGGAGACGGCAATGGCAACCCACTCCAGTACTCTTGCCTGGAGAATCCCATGGACGGAGAAGCCTGGTGGGCTGCAGTCCATGGGGTTGCTAGGAGTTGAACATGACTGAGTAGCTTCACTTTCACTTTTCCCTTTCATGCATTGGAGAAGGAAATGGCAACCCACTCCAGTGTTCTTGCCTGGAGAATCCCAGGGACGGGGGAGCCTGGTGGGCTGCCATCTCTGGGGTTGCACAGAGTCGGGCACGACTGATGCGACTTAGCAGCTGGTAAAGAATCCACCTGCAATGAAAGAGACCCCAGTTCGATTCCTGGGTTGGGAAGAGCCGCTGGAGAAGGGATAGGCTCCCCACTGCAGTATTCTTGGGCTTCCTTTGTGGCTCAGCTGGTAAAGAATCCACCTGAGATGCGGGAGACCTAGGTTTGGAAGATCCCCCTGAAGAAGGGAAAGGCTACCCACTCCAGCATTCTGGCCTGGAGAATTCCATGGACTGTATAGCCCATGGGGTCTCAAAGAGTCAGACACAACTGAGCAACTTTCACTTTTCACTCTCAACATCAAAGGACATACTTACACAGTAAGAATTTAAAAACACAAAGAGCTCAAGAGACTCAAAAGTTTGAATCAAAAAAAGCACTCACCTTCTGCGATGGCTCAGTCTCTATGGAGTGTTTCTCTCTGAATAAATCCATTTCTTACTTATCACTTTGTCTCTCACTAAATTCTTCCTGTGATGAGACACAAAGAACCTGAGGCTCAGTAAGTCCAGACACAAGGGGACACAGGTTCGATCCCTGGTCAGGGAAGTAAGGTCTTTAATGTCACAGAGCAACTGAACCCTGAGCACCTCAACTACTGAGCCCTTGCACCTCAAGTAGAGAGTTCATGTGTCACAATAAAGGATACTGCATGATGCAATGAATATCCCATGTAAATAAATAAATATTCTAAAAATTAAAAGAAAAGTTTGAATCAAAATAGTAGAGGAAACAATAATTCCACAAGCAGAATTTAATGTGTTATTATTGACAAAAAATAGAACTAACGACCAGATGAACAATTTTTAAACACAATAAAACAACAATGATGCTATTAAATAAAAACAAACACAAAAAACAACAAGGAGCCAATTATACAGAACAAAGGAGAGAAACAGATGTGTACAGAGTTGTCATGAAAAAGAAGAAACAGCCATCAAGAGAGAACATTACAGAAATTACAAGATACTTCCATGCACAATTGTATGCAAATCAATTTGAAAATCTAGATCAAATGCTTAACTTTTAAGGAAAATATGCCCTCTATGACATATGCTCATAGAAACAGAACATTCAAACAGAAAAAAATTTGCAGAGTAGAAAAATGGGGGAAATAGCTCTACTGTAGAAAAGTACTGGGCCCCAAATTTTTTACATAGGGATCCTCAAATACTTAATTTTTTTAATTCAAATAGTACTAAACTATTTGAAGAGCAAAGAAAATGTCTGAGCTGTCATTTGATAAAAAAGATCCAAGAGTATATTAAAAGTATAATACATTATGGCGAAGTGGGATTTATTCTGGAAATTCTAGGGTAATCAAGTACTGTTAAATCTACTTATCTTTTGTTAAGAGATCTGATAGAAAAAAAAACCATGATCATCTTACTAGAAGCTGAAATTTATTTCTTTAAAAAATAAGAAATAGGAACAGATGGATTTTTACAGGACAAAATACAGATGTTTGCTCAAAAGCTCATATCTTACTTTATCAAAATTATTGGATACTTGTTCAAAATTCCAAGGAATGGCTGTATGTTTTTCTACTATTTAATATGCTTTTGGAAGTGTTAGCCAGTTACATAAACAAGGGGATAAAACTATTAAAGCATAAAAGTTGTAAAGAAAGAGAGCAAACATGTACTGAATTTTGGAGAAAGAGGTGACATAGAATACTATAGTCATTTTCTCTTTGGTAAAGTGGATGTTAACCTTGATAACATTTGGATACGGTGCCTTGAGGGAGTTGAAGAAGAGAAAATAAGAGACCATCACACTTAAGGCACATATTAACACTTTATTGTTCTAGCTGTCATGTCCCTCTGACCATTGTTGGACTTAACTATGCAACTGCATGGTTTCCTTGGCCCTTTTCAATGGATTTTACTTACTTTCTATCATTAAGTTGAAAAGCATGTAAATTGCATCTTGTAGAATTACCAAATTAATCCTGGATATTAGGTGTGTTAGAAGACTGGTTAATAGTCTTGGACTTCTGAGCATGTTTGTTTTCATGATCCATGCACCCTGTATTCCTAATTTCATCTGCTCTGAGATATAGTTGAGTCTCCTACCATTCTGTGTAGAGATCTAATAAACAGAATCACTGTGGGCATATATAAGCATCCTAGAGAAGTTTTAGGAGATGGTTTTTGAAAGAAGTAGAGACATAGTTCACCATGTGCCCTTTGCTTTCTCTTTTATTTATTTTTTAATTGAAGGATAATTGCTTCACAGAGTTTTGTTCTTTTCTGTCAAACTGCTTTCTCTTTTTTAAGCATGTATGTCATTATCTGTGAAATTATTATCAGTCTCATACTGACTGTGTTTATATGGGTTGAATGGAAATAACATTGACATCATGAGATGAAGTGCTCTATATAAATAAGATGTATTATTTTTACAAAAATGAATTATTTTGGAAAATTGGGAACATAATCACTTAAGGGGTGGAACATAGCAGCTGTTGAACGGTACACTTATAGAACTACAGTACAATTTGCAAAAGGGTGCCAGGATCTGCTGTCTAATTTTATTTTTTGAAACAAAATTACTGGAAGAATTTAGCTCTGCAGCACAGTGCAATTAACTAAATGGGAGTTGGCCAGGGAACAAGAGTAATAACCTCATTGCTTTCATGGTCTTAGTTTTAATTTGATACTGCAAAATGAACTGATATATATGTTACCAAATGGAAGGCAGATTAATAATACTTAAATTAAGTTTTTTAGTGATCAAACCCTCTGTTTCAATCCTGGATCCCATAGTTTTGTTTTGGTTTCTATTTTCCTATAGACAGAGCCTAAAACAGAGCTTCCCTGGTGGCTCAGTGGTAAAGACACCACCTGCAATGCAGAAGACTGCCTGTAATGCAGGCAGTGTAGGTTCAATCCCTGGGTTTGGAAGATCCCTGGAGAAAGAAATGGCAACCCAGTCCAGTATTCTTGCCTAGGGAATCCCATGGACAGAGGGGCCTGGTGGCCTACAGTCCAAATGGTTGCAATAGTCAGATATAGCTTAGCAACAAAACCACCACCAGCACCAAAACATTTTATGCTATTTGAACCCAGATTGATCAAATTATTGAAACCCATATCCTTAAAAAAAAAAAAAAGTTGGCAAAATATGATGAACTTGTTTAGCTCATCAAAATGTTATATGAGAGAATGATTGTCATTATCTTAAAAAAATCTGTTACTTCGTGCAGAAATTTTGTGTCTTCATTCAGCTACTCTATCATTAATTTCATAAACCTTTTTTAAAACAGCAGACAGAATGTGATTCAGTTGTGAGAAGGAAACCAGATAAGATTCTACCAGAAAATACTATATTATTAAACAGATTTGATTAGCTTTTATACATAAGGCATGTTTAACTATAATACATATAGAATAATTGTTAATGTTCAGTTGTGAAGTCTTCAACTTGATACTGCCTTTCCCCATTTTATTATTAATAGATCATTTTCCCACAGTCTTAATTATGCAAACAATTTTTTGAGATATGTTTTATACAGCAATACAATTATTCATGGGATTTATTGAACCAAAGAGCAAAAATTCATGTACTTTGGTAGAATATGTTTCCCCTAAGCTGTTTGCCTCAGTGGTCCTGGCAGGTCTTCAGTAGTATCACAGCACAACTTGACACCACAGTGGAGGTCATCCTTAAATAAGTGAAATTTATAGAAGTATCAGAAGTCTGGAAGATGATGAAAGGCAGGACTAACAGGAGAGCAAAACAACCTTCTTCACTTGACTTGGCTTTCTTCAGCCCTTCTGAAACATGAACAACATAGCCTCCATCATGAACCTGACAGTTCTACAAATGCCCAGGGATTTTGCTCCTTACCCCCAAATTGCCCACTGGACATCATCAGGATAGCAACTGCTACAATCACTACCTTATTTTAATGGTATTTTCTTTATCCTTCTCATCAGATAAATTATAAAATGAAGAGGGAGTCCAGATTTACTATGAGACTAATGAATTTAAGTTTAGGTTATGTACATTGGCCTCAGTGTGAGCTGGAATTTAAAGTATTAAAGTATTCTAGGTGGAGAGGAAAAATCAGATTGCAGTTAAGAAGGATTTCTATGCAACCATTTCTGGTAGGATTGCTGAACAACCCTTGCTACTGCTACTGCTAAGTCGCTTCAGTCGAGTCCGACTCTGTGCGACGCCGTAGATGGCAGCCCACCAGGCTCCCCCGTCCCTGGGATTCTCCAGGCAAGAACACTGGAGTGGGTTGCCATTTCCTTCTCCAATGCATGAAAGTCAAAAGTGAAAGTGAAGTCGCTCAGTCGTGTCCGACTCTTAGCGAGCCCATGGACTGCAGCCCACCAGGCTCCTCCATCCATGGGATTTTCCAGGCAAGAATACTGGAGTGGGGTGCCATTGCCTTCTCCCTTAGAAGCAAGTTATTCATATTTCTTAGACTTTTGCTAATTATTTTCTTATTCTAAAATTATATTCACTTTTTTATGTTTGTAATTTATTAACAAAAGAATAGTTTGTTATTTTTTCTTAAATGAGTCTCTCAAACTTTCATAATATTTTGGTCTCTCCACACCTAGATCTTCTCCCCAGAGAAAATGAGTTTGGGCATATCTGCTACCCCCATCACTGATTTATAAGCTAGAGGCCTGGATCACTTACCTGCTGCCATCATAATGCCACCCATTCTCAAATCTTAGTGATTTAAAACAAACACTTATTTAGCTCATGAGTCTGTAGGAAAGTGATTTCAGCTAGTCTTAACTGGGCTCACAAGTCTGGGGTGAGCTGGCTAGAAGCTGAGCAGGGATGGTTTTAGTTTAGATAGCTGGGGTGACTTGCCTCTGTTAGACATCTCTTTCATCCTGTAGTGAGCTACTCTGTGCATGTTCTGTGCAGGAAAGCATAGTGAGAGGAAACACAGAAATACTTGTGCATCTCATAAACTAACACCTTATTGACTAAGTCAAATCATAGGGATAACCTCACCAGAATCAAGGGTGCAGAAACAAATTGTCACCTTGGAAAATGCTCATCAGATTATCCAGTCCTTCCTTTTAAAGATTTAAACTGAGATATTTGCAGTTGAAATTATTTGAGTTTTTAGATTTGCTTCAAAATAATATGAAAAGAGAGAAATGGTAGAAATGAAATGGAGCAAGATGAATCATGAGTTGATCATTGTTGAGGCTGGGAGATGAGTATATAGTATTTATAGTATTATTCTGTACTTTTGCAGAACTTTGATGAAGAAAGAGCCTTTATTTGACTTTAATTGCATTAAAAGGGGCTACTTTTAGCATAAAATTATTTTCAATATAGTAATTACATTATTTCCATATAATATTGATATATGATGGCTAGAGAAAAATGGATGATGTTACATAATAAAATATTAGTTAACTATTAAAAAACAAATGTTTTATCAATTTTACATATTGAAGGATGGGGTTTAATTCTGGCTAATCATTGGCCCACCTGTGTGCCAGGCGCACTTCCAAGCTCTGGCTGTCAGGGAAAACACGTGTGAAATTTCTGGTCTTAAGGATTTTATAGTTGTGTTGGTTTTCTATTATAGCTGTAACAGAGTTAATAGAGTACCACAATTATGGTGACTTAAACAACACAAATATAAAATCTTAAAATTCTGTAGGTCAGACCTCAAACATGGCTCTCACTGGACTTAAATCAAGCTATTGTCAAGAATGCATGTCTTTCTGACAGCCAGAGGGGGTAATCTGTTTACTTGTGTTTTTCTTCCTCTAGAGACTCCCCTAGGTTTCTTGGCTTATGACTCCTTTTCTCTGTCTTCAGAGCAGTCATTGGTACATACTTCTGTGCTTATCTTGTGTAGTCACATCTCCCTGTGACTGACTGTAGCCAGGAAAGGGTTCGCCATTGTTAAGGATTCCCAACTCAAGGTCTTGACTCTAATTCTAGAAAGTCTGTTTTTTCATGTTAGGTAACCTGTTCTCAGGTTGAAAGGTTTAGGATGTGGACATCTTTGAAGGGCCATTATTCTGCCTATCGTAATAGCTAAGTGGTGGGAGAAAAGAAAATAAAAATGAATAAATAAGCAGAATAGACACTTTCAGACACTGATACGTACTTATAAGAATCCATAAAATAGTGGTACAGTAGACAGTTACTGGCAACTTTTGTTTCAGAGAAGACATCACTAAGGAAGTGACACATCATTTTTGTGATAAGTGGAGAATATTTTGCAAAGTTCTGTAGGCATATCATCTCTAGTAAAGACAAAGCTAATATAAATGCCCCAGATGGAGGAATAGAATGATGGTGAAGAAGTATTTCCTGACCTGGGGTATTAGTTAGGGTCCAGGTTTCTTGGCTTGTACAGAGTCTGAGTTACTCTGCTTTACTCATTTTAAATCGGTTGTAAAGAAAAGCCAACAGAGGACTTTAAAGGGAGAAAAGACAATTTGATCTGGCTTGTTTGTGAATAATAAAGTGTAGTTGTCTGTCCTCCACAGAACACATTTCTAGCTTTTATTATTACATCCTAAATTAGTAAACTCACAAACTTCCAATATTTAGCAAAACATTCCTTCTTCAGTAATTAATACTAAGTTTGGAAAAGGATCCAAAGGACCCATATGAGATTTGGAATGGATAAGTAAAATTGCATTAGATAATTATTTATTTTTCTTAAGTATTCTTCCTTTAGTAGAGGTAATTCTGATATTTGGCATTTATCTCACAGGTTCAAGTAGAAATAATAAAATATTCACATATACTTTTAACAAATCCCAGTTTCCAGTATCTGGGATATTCCTTCACAATTTTAAATCTAAATAAGAAGGAAATCAATAAGTCATACTGCATGGAAGTGTTTGAAACCGGTGCTATTGTTTAAATTTGTGGATAGACATTAACCATTTCTCAAGGCTAACTTCCAAAATATGTAAGTAAAAATTAATAAAATTGACAGGAGATGGATGAATGAAATACTATCTTATCAGAAATTAGTACTATTTTGAAGTGAAAGTTGCTCAGTCGTGTCCGACTCTTTGCCACCTCGTGGACTAAACAGTCCATGGACTTCTCTAGGCCAGAATACTGGAGTGGATAGCCTATCCCTTTTCCAGTGGATCTTCCCAACCCAGGAATTGAACCGTGGCCTCCTGCATTGCAGGCGGATTCTTTACCAACTGAGCTATCAGGGAAGCCCAATATGATTCATGTTTATGGTCTTGCACTGTGCTAAAGAGATGAGTTCGATTGTTTTCTCTTGTGATATAATCTGCTTAAAAGATCATTCTGTGAACAGGAAAGTAATTGGATCATTTAGGTGGTAAAATTTGCATGTATTAAAAGATGACGGCTAGAAGGGAAACCAGAAAACTAATCAAGTGACAGTGGAAGTTGTATATGAAGCTCTATTCCATCCCTGCCTGTCCTATCAGAACCAAGGTACCAATTTCTTATTTTGGCAAGGAAGGGTTCTAAAATATGTTCACTTATATGTGCTTCTAATGTGTATCCTTTTGTCAGTTTTGCATGTTAAACATATAACCAGGCCTATCCCTCTGGTGAAGAGTTCTGAAAGCTTAAAACATTGATACAAGTTGAAACATAATTTAGAATTGACTTTCTGGGAAAGGAAATTACTATAGAAAATATAAATTGTTTGCTTTTTCAGTAAAGATAATGATGACTAATTGTATCATTACCTAAAGATTAAGTTTTAATTTTTTTTTTTTTTAGTTATAATTTACTTGCATGTTTTCTTTTCTTTTTTTTTTTAAATTTTATTTTATTTTTAAACTTTACATAATTGTGTTAGTTTTGCCAAATATCAAAATGAATCCGCCACAGGTATACACGTGTTCCCCCTCCTGAACCCTCCTCCCTCCTCCCTCCCCACACCATCCCTCTGGGTCGTCCCAGTGATATTGAAATGATATGATTTAATATACTATAATCTAAGCGCCAAAGAGTTGATGTTTTTGAACTGTGGTGTTGGAGAAGACTCTTGAGAGTCCCTTGGACTGCAAGGAGATCCAACCAGTCCATTCTGAAGGAGATCAGTCCTGGGTGTTCATTGGAAGGACTGATGCTAAAGCTGAAACTCCAATACTTTGACCACCTCATATGAAGAGTTGAATCATTGGAAAAGACCCTGATGCTGGGAGGGATTGGGGGCAGGAGGAGAAGGGGATGACAGAGGATGAGATGGCTGGATGATATACCGACTCGATGGACATAAGTTTGAGTGAACTCCGGTTGTTGGTGATGGACAGAGAGGCCTGGCGTGCTGCGGTTCATGGGGTCACAAACAGTTGGACACGACTGAGTGACTGAACTGAATATACTATAAAACTGATTTTTCTCTTTCCCTCTGTTAAAGTTATCAAGATGTTTGTGTATGAGTGTGTGTGAGAGAAAGAGAGAGAGAGTATGACATTATAATCACCCATGTACATATGGCAAATTTCAATGTAACTTATCAGTAATTGCAAACAAAATTAACACACATTTTGACTACAAAATCTCATTTTATTTGATACTGTGATCGTTTTCTGATGCAGTTCAAGGTCACTGTATTAACAGTTTTGATATAACTTTTTCTCAGTAACCCATTCAAAATGATGGCTATTGTTGGAAAATGAAATTCTTTCTGAATAGCCTTGTAATCATGTAATGAATCTGTAATTATGCAAACAAGCTTTCCCCTATAAAATGTCAACAGAATCAGTTCTTGCATCTGCCTTTGGTAAGTAAAGATAAAAACTAAGGCATTTGCCCTCACTCTCTACTCCAATGAATAAATAAGAGGAAGCCATCTTCAACAGGCTGCTTTATTTTCTACTCTCTTTTTAATCTCCTCCTGCCTTTCTGTAGACCGAGGAGAAGTAATAGAGTAATTAATCATGTGATATTCATATCCTGACAGCACCAGCCTCTTATGACTACATTTACGGCTGTACTCCCAAGCCTCTTTTATGCCACATCCTCTGGTTTGTCAAAGCTTTCCCAGTACAACTCTACACTATCCATTATTTAGCACAAGTATCATTTTATGTCAATTCAAGAATGATTACTAAGGTAGAGAAATCAATAAAGAGAAGGTCTATTAAAACCCAGGTAATAATAGAAGGTACTGGAAAGATTCTAATCTGCCCTGTGACTTGGCAAGAGGCCCTGTCTTAAGTCAGTAAGAGTTCACTTGCTCTTGTAGCATCACTAGACACTTTTTAACAGTAGAATATGATCACCTCCATGCTGTGACTTGCGGATAGATTCTTTAGAGGGGGTCCAAGTTGATCTTCCAAGAGAAACATTTGGAGTTTCCGATTTTGAGAGACCAGGGGAGTAACTGAACCACCCTTCACTTGTCACTTTCCTGGGTATGAGTTGCACTGATTGAAATACACTAAGGGGTCTTCTGGTGATGACCTGGTCACTTACAATGAGGGAGATTCCAGAAGGCCCCACAAACTGGATAAAATTGAAATTTGCTAAACAATCCCATCATTTGATTAAGTCTTAGATTCTAGTTATTTCTGAATGAATGGGAAAGACATGATAAGACAGAGAAGAAGAAACTTTCTTCTAGAGATCATAGGGGAATGCTTCAAGTCCTTTCTAAGTGCCAGTATTGAGAAATTTATTTCAAGGAGCAGCCTCTATAGTGTTATTTTTGCTCCTTTTTACAACTGGATGTCAGGTGTCCATCCTGATAAGTGCATTGATTGTGGAATTTATAGCATGCCACAGTCAGCATCTTAGACTGCCCTGACTGCCTTCAATTGTCTGACCAGGCAACAGAGTGGAAGGGGAATACTAAATCATATCCAGACACTGCGGAGAGTATGTTCCATAACAGAGACTCAGCACTCCAGAGATCATATGAATACTAATGTTCTTCATCTTTCATTTTATGTAAACTTGGAGAGAAGTTGGAATGTCTGACTTCATTCAGTGGAATCTACTTTAAAGAAGACTAGGCTTTAGAGTAACAAGAGAGTGTTTTGGCGTGCATTATAAAATAATTAATTAAAAAGTTATGTTTATATTAAGAAGGTTCTGACTGACTTCAAAATCACTCTTAAAGATATATGATTATTAATGCCAGTATACAAAATGCATGAATACAGAGAGTGATTTTAGAATTTACTGTATGAATGAAGTAATCAAGAGTATTTCTACTTGTTTATTTTTATGTTTGTTTCAGTGGAACCTGATAATATATAGAGTTCCATGTACTGCCTAAATACACTTAAACACAGGTGTTTAGGTTCTGGCAACACAAGAAAGAAAAAGAGAATGAGTAGTTTATGTTCTCAGAGTTCCACATGTAAGGATATCATGCCTTTCAAAAAATTAACCATTTGCTAATCTCCATGTTGATAGACTTAGTAAAAATATAGAACTATGAGTTCAGTTTTTGGCCATAATTACATCAGAAGACATCGTGTTTCAGTGCAATGATTTTGTTACTTTTACTTCTCTTGTAATTTCACTTAGCTTATTTTTCTGTATATTAAGCAATAAATCATATTTAAATGTAGTCATGGCAAGGAAAAAGATGAAGTCACTTACTTCCAGGTTAGTCCCTACAGTGAAACTATTGTTTTTTCTTCTCTGGAAATCTCAGGCCTGGAAGACAATGGCTCTTAGAAATTAGGTCAGATACCAAAAGAAAAACAAAAGCCAAAAACACACACACACAAAACGAACAGAAAGCCGTAGGCTTAACAACAAGTAAACACGTTAACCATCTCAAAGTCATTTCTTACTTTGTGGTGTCAGGTAATATACTTTCTGCCTTGGTGATGTCCTGATCTAGATATTTTTGAATGATTTGCAGAGGATTTCATTACAACCTAATGATTCAACCAGACTGTGGGAAGAAAAGTAAAATCTGTATGTTCTGTTGAGGCAGAAGATGCTTTGAGGGGAGACCCATGAATGAGGCAGGTGAGTCAAATTCTGAGGCACTACAACCCCGCCACATAATTTTCTAAATACTAGTTTTTCTGTTCCCTTCAGCAGAGGAAAATTATTTTTTTCTCAAAAGATATCAGTGCTGGACATGTCTGGGTTCTCATAAGGAAAGTTGTCAGTAGAAAACATGACATTTTTAAAGAGTGACCACTGATCAATGTAGTTCTGACAATAAAAATTCACATAAGCTTTGCATCCAATAAATAGTACCATCAAATCTACCACTGGATTTTTCAAATTAATCAAGAAGAGGGTTATTTCTGCTCGCAGAGGGGGTATAGTAATACATGGTTTAGTCAGTTTAGTCTTAGGGGAAAAAAAAAAGAAAGCTTTATGTTGCATGGTGCTTGAAAAGTAAAACCTGAGAAGAATTCTATTAGATTTATTCCACCCTGGTAGAAAGCAGAGTAAGCATTCACTTCTGAATTACTAATTAAAGAAAAATAGAGATATTGATGAGTGGTCCTCCTATGAAATGTGACACTGTGGGACTTTTCTACAACTTATTAAATGAAATGGCCATGTCAATTTCATATTTTTATGAAAAGAGAAAAAAAGCATGATTGACTTTTATGGTGGATATTAAGGAACTTAGATTTAAAGGGGGAACTTAATTAAGACTTCTAAATGGAGTCTTCTCTCTCTACACTGTGTTCTCATCCGTTACTTTGACTGATAAAACCATTTCTGTGCAAGTTGAGTTCAGTTCAGTCGCTCAGTCGTGTCCGACTCTTTGCGACCCCATGAATCGCAGCATGCCGGGCCTCCCTGTCCATCACCAACTCCCGGAGTTCACTCAAACTCACGTCCGTCGAGTCGGTGATGCCATCCAGCCGTCTCATCCTCTGTCGTCCCCTTCTCCTCCTGCCCCCAATCCCTCCCAGAATCAGAGTCTTTTCCAATGAGTCAACTCTTCGCATGAGGTGGCCAAAGTATTGGAGTTTCAGCTTTAGCATCATTCCTTCCAAAGAACATGCAGAACAAAGGGCTCTCCAATTCTCTGATTCATCCCTGAGCCCCAAATTTATATGTGTAATAACCTAATAAAGTTCTATTTTATATTAAGAGTGTACGAGGCACTCTGCTTTTCAATCACAGCACCTGAAATAAAGTCTATCCTCCTTACCACGGCCTGTGAGTGACTCATAATTTGGCCATCTCATTAGAAATTTGTTCCCCAGCACTCTTCATGTGGCCTGCTAGACTCTGACCCTTGCTTTCTTTCTGTTCTTTGAACGCTGAGCTCATTTTCATTGGGAGCATCTGCATTCTGTTTGTCTGGATGACTTTCCTTCAGCTATGTCAGGCTCTTTCCTGTCTTTTAAATCTCATGTTAAATGGCACTTGTCAGTAAGGTCTCACTGCACTGTCCATCTGAATGACCCCCTGGGGTCCCACCCTCACCTCACAATTCCCTATCATATCTTCTGATTTCCATTTTCCTTAATTTTATTACTGTTTGAATATGCTATACGTTTGAACATAGATGTGTTTCCTCCCAGGTGACTACAACACCTGTGACACAATTATAAGATAAATAGTAAAAGATGAATAGATGTTTGTAAAAATGAATGTTTGCTTGCTTTTAAATGTATTTCTACTCGATCTATAAGTTAAGTTCTTTGTATTCCACATGAATTCCTCTTATTTTTTCTTGAATCTCCTAATCTGGACTTTATAGCTGCTTCCATTTATTTCCATTATAATTAGATTTTTCTGGATAGTATTTACATTATTTTGACATAAATTGAGGGAAGATTTATACTACTCTTCATTCCGAAAAACTGTCTTTAAATAGTGAGTTGCTACGTACAATACCAACTCTATTTTCTAGAATTATTTTCAGTGTTTGTCAATAAAATAGTCAAATATACTGTTTTATTTTGTGTGTGGTAAGTTAAACATTGTTCACAGGTTTGTGGTTATTCACATCTCTTCTGGCAAATGTTTTTGTCTCTGTGACTGTTTTTCTAGAAAATGTATTCATGGTTTATTAAAAGTGCTGGAAATTAAGACTACGTCTTTTTACAAACAAAGCATATCCCTATTATGAAAATTCAGGTGGTCAGACGTACATGGTCTTTACATCCTTCCACATTAGAAAACTTTCCAAGAAATCACATGGAACTATCTTTCTTGCTCTTTAGCACTGTTAACGTCTCATTGACTCTGCTGTATCTTTTGTCTAGAAGTTAGTCCAATGTAACCCCAAGAATTTTAGCAAAATGACACCTCTGCTTTCATATAACTTTGTGTCTTTTTCCGATTCAGAAGTTTATTGGTATAGATGTTCTTATAGTAAAAGTTTATTTTCTAGGTTTTGGCAGGACACAGAAATAAAAGTAGGAATATTATTTTGATTCTGCAAATTTAAATAATTAAAAAGAGAATAAAGGAAATAATTAGATAAGACATACTATAAGACTGACACATAAGCCAGACATATCAACACAGATTAGTGAAAAAGTATCTAGCACGTGGTGTGTAGAAAGTAGTAATATTATTAAAGTAAGTATGTGTTAGGCTAGGATATGTATTGATAGCAGACAATCCCACAGTCTCAGTGGCTTAACAAAAGTTTTTTCTCCATATTCCAAGGGATTTTTGCTCTACACTGTCACGTCTGATAGAGGCTCTGACATCTAATAAATTTATCATCTAGCAAATGCACTCTGCTAGTTTTAACAAAGGAAGACACTCTGTTACAGTTTCTATAGGGTTAACATATAAAAGATACATTTATTTTAACAAAATATTGTGTATTTTATTTGGGTGAGGTGCTGAAAACAATGAAGTATATAATACAGATATATATAATTCTAAAAAGTTTTGCCTGGACTGTATTATCCATAAAAAAATGGCTAGATGATCAGTTGTCAAATGGAAGGTGTTTCCTTAGATTTATCCTCCCTAATTTTAATCAATGATTTAGAAAATATATGAGCTGTTACATATTATCTAGTGATAAAACAATTCTGTTTAAAAATTGAGACTATGGATATTTCAGTGAGTTGTGGAAAAAGTATTTCATGCATCATTATAGATGATGACAAGTATATTTTACCTCCCACATAGAAAGTAACAGTTTTACATGTCAAAGCATTACTTTCTTGTTCTGGCTTTCTGCAAGATCAAGTGAATTTTAATTTATTTTAAACCTTTCCCATTGCATATTATAATGCAGTTATATTTATACTTAGAGTTTTATTGGCCCTATAGAAGTCACTGTGACTAATGTGAAATATTTTATATTTCCATAGATGTGATAGTTTTCTATTATTAATGATTTTGTAAAAATATATAACCAATAGAGCATTTTAACATAAATAAAGAAGAAATAAATGGAAGACAGATATAAGTATATATTTTGGGTCATAATGATATATTCATATGTTCCACTCATTTTTAAAAGTTTTGAGTTCTCCGTGAGTACATTTCATTAATAGAGTATCTGTTGCCTTCTTGTTTCTTCTTGTCATCTGATTTTTATTTTGTAAGTTTCAGATTATACATCATAATTTGAATGTCTGTACCTTCCATCTGGCTTTCCTGGTAGTTCAGCTGGTGAAGAATCCTCCCGCAATGCAGGAGATCTGGGTTCCATCCCTGGGTTGGGAAGGTTCCCTGGAAGAGGGCATGGTGACCCACTCTAGTATTCTTGCCTGGAGAATCCCCATGGACAGTAAAGCCTGGAGGGCTACAGTCCATGGGACCCCAAAGGACACGGCTGAGTGACTAAGCACACACACACACCTTCCATCCGTGTACTCATACTCTCTGCTATCAAAGAAGGCACTGCAATTGTTCTTAAATAGGTCTTTGTCTAAGAAAGGAGAAATTGAAGCAGATTAGTAATAAAAGTTGTAAGATAAACCGTGAACACTATAACACAGTCAGACAGAGGAGAGACCTGCCACAAGAAATATTTACCAGAGATAGCATCATGAAATGTCAAGGGCTGTTTTGCATGTAGTTTAGCGTAAACAAAGGACAGGACCTCAAGAAGTCAGAATAAAAGCACTTGATTTCCCCAGGGCCATGGAGTTAGATAATTTTATGTCTTGGGTGTTTAGAGGAGCAAGGATGAATTGAAAGTTGATGAAGAATAAAATAAAGGGTAAAAGCCTGAGCATACTGGTAATTTGAGTTTAATAAGTTATGTTGTATAAATTACTTACCCATGTCAAACCAATATGTTACTCACAGTGTAATATATTTACTTTCTACCAAACTGCTGGCAGTATTGTATGTGTGTGAGATAGAGGGGAGAAGGAAGAAAGCGAATGAGGAAGAGAAAAGGAGGGGAGGGGAGGGGAGGGGAGGGAAGAATGTGGGGGGAATGTAGGGGAAGGAAGGATGGAATACATGAGAAAGACAGAGATTTATATCTTTTGAAAATCTGAATTTGGTCTTTGGTTTCCATTTTGGAATGAAAGCCCCAGTGACAATATAATTGTCATTTCATTTAATCTTTTTTCTTTTCCCTTAGGAAGATTGCTAATCCCAAGGAATAAACAAGTTAAATATTGGGAAATGAATTCCTCGAAGCCCAGGTTTCTTTCTGATGATATGCAGGGGGAAAGATTTTCTGTAAAATAATATTTTTAAAAGGATTGTGTTTTCAGAAATAGTGCAAAACCAAATTATTTTGATTCCATAGATGTCTCAAGAATTAAATTGATATTATTACTTCCTTAAAATAACTAACCTGTAGATTATTTTCTGACAAATATGTCATTTCATTTTGCAATTGATCTTTGAATATGCCTAGTTGCATCAAAGTCTTCTAGTTTGGAAATCTAGCATTGATGACTTTTTCTTTACAATTCTTATGTTCACTACAGTTTCTTACAGCTTCAGTTGAAAATTCTTGAGACTCACACTTTGCTCTCATTTCCAAACAATATATTCAGTTTTTATGTTTATACATTCCTTTGGAAGTGCTTTCTGGTCTTTCTAATTCATTTTTACTTCTACTGAATCCTGGTTATTATTTCCTCTATACAATTTAGAGATTATGATTCCCCAAATAACCATAACATGATCTCATTGTTTATGTTCATGAAAATAGAATTTGAGTAAGATGTTTACACCATCATTATGATCAAGCCATTTAAACCTTGAATAGCACCAATTTTCTCATTAAAAATTCCAAAATATTGGAGTGAATGACTGAAAACCCATTTAGCATCAACACACGATGATACTATATTATTGTCTGCCAAATTAAGCTTGAGTAAGTTTTTTAGGTTTCTCTTCATATTAACCCATCTTAAATTTCCAATCTAATTTCTACTATTGCTCAGTGTGTATTCTCAATTGTAGTTAAACTAGTCACCTTCTATAAACAAGTTCTGTGATTATCTATGTTGATTTGACTTTGGCAATTGTTTGACCTCAGTCCGAACATTTCTTTATCTCTGACTTTTCCTCTCCCATCAGACACCAAAAAAGAATTTGCATTGGCTATGGTCTACTGTTTTAGAAAATACCTTATTCTCCTTTCACAGAATATTTTTTGCTTTCCATTCCATATAGGTATCTGTCATCTTTTTCAGAATTCCAAGCTAAACCAAATGTATGAGAGATTGCATTTATGTAGTGTGATTCTTCTCAAATTCATTTCTTCTGTGTAAATTGAAGCAGCATTCTGATTTCTTGCACTTATATCATCTCTTCCTCATGTGTTTTTTAATTGTTGATATTTTCATTTTGGGGAGTCTTGTTTTGCATTTCTGCTCTAAAATGTAGCTCACTCTGACCTGGATGGATCCCTTCAGTTTAGTTCCTGTGTTTTAGGATGCTGTGATAGACAGCATCCGTTTGTCTATCAGTTTTTTGTTTTTGCATGTTTTTCCGGTTACATGCTATCTAATTGCTCATTAATGGCAGAATTTTCTACTCTGTCTCTAAATAAGCAAAACTGTACTTCTTATTGTGAGCATCAAAATGGAGTAGGCTCATTTAGGAAGTAGTATCCCAACTGAATGGGAAAAAAAGTTGAAAACCACTTGAAATTGCATCTATAAAGTTAACAACTCATGTTATTATTTGAGGAGTCTTCCAAACATACTTATTTTGATATATGCCTCAATACAGTGTGTGTGTGTGTGTGTGTGTGTGTATGAAAAAGAGAGGAGAAGAGAGAGAAAGGAAAGAGGAGGAAGAAAGAAGCAGTCACATGTGGATACTTGGTTGTGTATTTGGTTGTTTTGAATCAATAACATAATTTTTTTTCTGAAGCATTTTTTAATGTCTACATCATTAAATATGTGGTTGTACCATAACTTGCTTAGCAAACTCATGGAATGGATTGACTTTTTTGTGTGTTTGTAATATTATAAATAATGCTGCAGTAAATGATTTGTGCATTTTACTTTTTACTTCTGCCTTATAAAAGCACTGAAGGTTGATTTAAAGGGTCAAAAATACTTCCAGTTAAGATTTTAAGACTAAATAATTAGAATTGCTTTATTTTGCTTCCTCACATAATTATGGCATTTTGGTCTTGTGCAATTATCTATCTATATGGAGTCATATTATAATAAAAAGATGTATAAGATTCCTTAGTGAATTCATAATGTACCTTTAAACAAGACACAGTATATTAAGATCTCAGTTGGTAGTACTTGATATAATATTTATGAATGTTCATGCTTACATTCATGTGTATATTTATGTGTGAATGGAATCTATCTTACATAGTGATGACCATAATCACTTACCTTCACTAGGCAAAAATATTGTTACATACCAGGCAATGCTGTAAAATTATTTTACTGAATTACTGTACAAAGATGGAAATGGAGAAACATAGTAATAACTTAACCCAAGGTTCTGGTTTTTAAATGATATCACTATATTTTTACCAGTTTCTAAGATGTCACAACTAAAAGTTGTTAAGGGAGAAAATGAGCTATCAAAGAAAAATGACTTTTAATTAGTCTTCCACAAACGAAGTAGATTTTACTGCAGTCCTTTACCATAGATAGTCATAATCTATGGCTTTTTTGAAGATTGAAATTGTTATTTTTTTAAAAATAGTAAAGAATGGCAGATATATCACATACAAAAACAAGCATGTGTGTTTTTTTTTTTTTTTTTTTTGCCATGGAAAAAGCAAAATTGATTTGTAAAGTAAAATTGTGATGTTGACAAAGTAGATAATAGTTTAATTCTAACGTCAGAACCAGGCTTTACTTTAAGGAATATTAACTATGAGTCATCATTTCTCCTGTGTTGAATTTTAAAAATGCATATTTTAAATTAGAAAGAAAATTGAACTCTACTGAGTTTACTTTAATATTGGCTACTTTGTTTAACTGAATTTCAATACAAGGATGACAGTGTGTACTATCCAAAGCATTGTGGTGATGAGAAAACAAAGTCTATAATAGTGTATCCAGAATTGGACTGAAATTAACCCAGTTAGAGTATATGCATGGAGAAGGCAATGGCACCCCACTCCAGGACTCTTGCTAGAAAATCCCATGGATGGAGGAGCCTGGTAGGCTGCAGTCCATGGGGTGGCTAAGAGTTGGACACGACTGAGCGACTTCACTTTCACTTTTCACTTTCCTGCATTGGAGAAGGAAATGGCAACCCACTCCAGTGTTCTTGCCTGGAGAATCCCAGGGACGGGGGAGCCTAGTGGGCTGCCCTCTATGGGGTTGCACAGAGTCAGATACGACTGAGGTGATTTAGCAGCAGCACAGGTCAGAAATAATACTGAGATATTCCCTAAAAATTAGAAGTTGATGAATAAATTTTGTATTCTATAAATGAAATTGATTACAGCAATTATTAATTTTCTAGGAATACCTTGATGTTATAATAGGTGGCAATTTACTGAAAGAATAAGTGCATAATTAATTAAGGTAGCAAATTGTAAAGAAAACAATCTTTGACAAGTCCCTTATAATGAACTCCAGATGTCATATCAACTGCCTTGTGGTTTAAATGAAGTATAACTCAGTAATTATCTATTGTTAATACACCGAGCAATGCCTTCATCCTTAATGATTTTTCCAGACCAAGAAAACAGGTAACTTCATGGGGTTATAAGCATTCCCTCGGCTTTTCCTGGTGGTTCAGCAATAAAGAAATCCCTCTAGCGTAGGAGAAGTGGGTTTGATCCCTGGGTCAAGAAGATCCCCTTGAAGGAAATGGCAACCCACTCCAGTATTCTTGCCTGGAGATTCCATGGACAGAGAAGAATGGTGGGCTACAGTTCATGGGGTAGCAAAGAGTTGGACATGACTGAGTGACTAATATTTTCACTTTTTTTTTCATAGTAAAAAGCATTGTCTATGTATCTATCTATCTATTGTGGCTAAATTCAAAACCATACCTTAATTACGGTAGCCCTTCAAAGCCTTTGATCACTCTAATTGTCTGACAAGTCACATTGCTAAATAAAATTAAAACATAGCATGAGTTCCAGAAAATCATAAGCTTTATTAAGTTACATATTCACATTTGATATACAAAACTAAATGTGGGCTGGTTTGACTTACGTATTTTTTACAGTTACTGTGGGTGGAAGAAATTCAGCAGTAAATGAGAGAAGAAATAAATTTAAATTTCTGTGCAAGAGAAAAGAGATGTGCATAGTGAATGTATCACCAGATGATCAATACCAAAATCAGATTGATTATATTCTTTGCAGCCAAAGATGAAGAAACTATACAGTCAGCAAAAACAATTTGGGAGCTGACTGTGGCTCAGATCATGAACTCCTTATTACAAAATTCAAACTTAAGTTGAAGAAAGTGGGAAAAACCACTAGATCATTCAGATATGACCTAAATCAAATCCCTTATGATTATACAGTGGAAGTGACCAATAGATTCAAGGGGTTAGATCTGATAGAAAGAGTGGCTGAAGAACTGTGGTTGGAGGTTCATGACTTTGTAAAGGAGGCAATGATTAAGATCATCCCCAAGAAAAATAAATGCAAAAAGGCAAAATGGTTGTCTGAGGAGGCTTTACAAATAGCTGAGAAAAGCAGAGAAGTGAAAGGCAAAGGAGAAAAGGAAAGATAGACCCATTTGAATGCAGAGTTCCAAAGAATAGCAAAGAGAGATAAGAAAGCCTTCCTCAGTGAAGAGTGCAAAGAATAGAGGAAAACAGTAGAATGAGAAAAACTAGAGATCTCTTCAAGAAAATTAGAGATACCAAGGGAAAATTTCATGCAAAGATGGTTACAATAAAGCACAGAAATTATATGAACCTCACAGAAGCAGAAGATATTAAGAAGAGGTGGCAAGAATACAGAGAAGAACTATACAAAAAAGATCTTCATGACCCAGATAACCACAATAGTGGGATCATTCAGCTAGAGCCATGCATCCTGGAATGCAAAGTCAAGTGGGTCTTAAAAAGCATCACTACAAACAAAGCTAGTGGAGGTGATGGAATTCCAGTTGAGCTATTTCAAATCCTTAAAGATGATGCTGTGAAAGTGCTGCCCACAATATGCCAGCATATTTGGAAAACTCAGCAGTGGCCACAGGACTGGAAAAGGTCAGTTTTCATTCCAATCACAAAGAAAGACAAGGCCAAGGAATGCTCAAGCTACTGAACAATTGCACTCATCTCACACACTAGCAAAGTAACGCTCAAAATTCTCCAAGCCAGGCTTCAACAGTACATTGACAGTGAACTCCAGATGTTCAAGCTGCATTTAGAAAGGCAAAGGAACCAGAGATCAAATTGCCAACATCCGTTGGATCATTGAAAAAGCAAGAGAGTTTCAGAAAAACATCTATTTTTTCTTTATTGACTATGCAAAAGCCTTTGACTGTTTGGTTCACAACAATCTGTGGAAAATTCTTCATGAGACGGGAATACCAGACCACCTGACCTGCCTCCTGAGAAATCTGTATGCAGGTCAAGTGAGTACCTCAAGGCTGTATTTTGTCACTTTGCTTATTTAACTTATATGCAGATTACATCATGTGAAATGCCAGGCCAAATGAAGCACAAGCTGGAATCAAGACTGCAGGGAGAAATATCAATAATCTCAGATATGCAGATGACACAACCCTTATGGCAGAAAGAGAACAGCTAAAGAGCCTCTCGATGAAAGTGAAAGAGAGTGAAAAAGTTGGCTTAAAACTCAACATTCAGAAAACTAATATCATGACATCTGATCCCATCACTTCATGGCAAATAGATGGGAAAGCAATTGGAAGGAGTGACAGACTTTATTTTATTGGGCTCCAGAATCACCACAGGTGGTGACTGCAGCCGTGAGATTAATAGAAGCTTGCTCCTTGGAAAGAAAGTTATGACCAACCTAGATAGCATATTAGAAAGCAGAGGCATTACTTTGCTGACTAAGGTCCATCTAGTCAAGGCTATGGTTTTTCCAGTGGTCATGTATGGGTGTGACAGTGGACATAAAGAAGGCTGAGTGCTGAAGAATTGATGCTTTTGAAGTGTGGTGTTGGAGAAGACTCTTGAGAGTCCCTTGGACTGCAAGGAGATCCAACCAGTCCATTCTGAAGGAGATCAGTCCTGGGTGTTCATTGGAAGGATTGATGCTGAAGCTGAAACTCCAATACTTTGGCCGCCTCATGCAAAGAGCTGACTCATTTGAAAAGACCCTGATGCTGGGAAAGATTGAGGGCAGGAGGAGAAGGGGATGACAGAGGATGAGATGGTTGGATGGAATCACCAACTCAATGGACACGGGTCCATATCCAATGGACATATGACTGAGCCACTGAACAACAGTGCTGGATAGAACTCAAAATGGTGGGCAATTTAAATGTCAGAATAAGGATCCAAAAAGCTGTGGGAGGGCATTCATTCTTGTGCCGAGGCAGAAAATAAGTCAGAGCCCTATACCTAGACTAAATAAGTATTTTAGTTAATAAGGTCTAGGGCACATAATGAAAAGGCAAAAATAAGGATAGTAATGGTGACTGCAGCCATGAAATTAAAAGATGCTTACTCCTTGGAAGGAAAGTTATGACCAACCTAGACAGCATATTAAAAAGCAGAGACATTACTTTGCCAACAAAGGTCCATCTAGTCAAGGCTATGGTTTTGCCTGTGGTCATGTATGGATGTGAGAGTTGGACTGTGAAGAAGGCTGGGCTCCGAAGAATTGATGCTTTTGAACTATGGTGTTGGAGAAGACTCTTGAGAGCCCCTTGGACTGCAAGGAGATCCAACCAGTCCGTTCTAAAGGAGATCAGCCCTGGGATTTCTTTGGAAGGAATGATGCTAAAGCTGAAACTCCAATACTTTGGCCACCTGATGCGAAGAGTTGACTCATTGGAAAAGACTCTGATGCTGGGAGGGATTGGGGGCAGGAGGAGAAGGGGACGACAGAGGATGAGATGGCTGGATGGCATCACTGACTCGATGGACGTGAGTCTGAGTGAACTCCGGGAGTTGGTGATGGACAGGGAGGCCTGGCGTGCTGCGATTCATGGGTCGCAAAGAGTCGGACACGACTGAGTGACTGAACTGAACTGACCTGAACTGAAAGATAGTAATTGTAAGGGAAATACCATATAGTTAGGAACCAGGAGAGGTATGTTTCAGTTTTAACTTTGTAACAAAGTTGTCTTTAATATTCCTGTGCTTCATTTTCTACACCTGTTCACTAGAAATTAAACTCCTACCCTAAGTAACCAACTGACTTAATTATTTTGAAAATTAAATTCAATATTGCATATGAACATGCCTCGTAAATAGCAGTGTGCTATATAGGCATTTTAACATGATTAAGAAACTCTTCCTGCTATTTTATTCACAGGGTTCATATCAAGGTTCCCAGTTTAAATGTCACTCACCAACTATGGATAAAGATACTAATATGCTAAAACATGGCAGCTAATTGCATAAATTTATTCAACCATGAAATTACTTTGTTAATACATAAAGGAACAGGTTTGTTATGTGTGTTCTTGCAAATGAATACATCTGTGTAAAGAGTGACCTTCACAGGACACTTCATTTTCTTTCTTTATTCTTTTCCTAGTAAAATAATATTTGCAGACATAACTCTCTACCACTTGTAAAAACACAGTGAGAGTCATCTAATTTTACATCCATGGTCAAGGGCAATAATGATGAAACATGACCTATTAATACAGAGCATAAATAAAGAATGTAAATGTTCTTTCTGTGGGTTGAATAGTCATTTTTCTTTTGTTTCAATTATTGGTACAAAGCCAATAATGTGAAAAAAGAGATATTAATGTGACACTCTTTTTATAGCATACATTCTCTTGGGTTTTTCTTTGAATTATTTTGTTATTTTCTTCACTTCCCCAGTGGACTACCTTTCTGTGCCAGAAATGTTTTTTAAATAACAGATAATATTTAGGTGTTTTGTCTACAGTGTGAAATGGCCAATACAAATCAATCTTGAGAGTTATTTAAATTTAAGTAAATCAGCTATAATTAAATCCTTTACTTTTACTATTCCCTTCTTATATCTTTGCTACGTCATGGAAACTCCAATCGATGACTTAATGCTTATTTTTTAAATCAAAACATTTAGTGGCCTATAATAATCTCAGGAAATTATGAGATAGCGAGGAGGCATGATGAAAAGAGGATGAATTAGCTCATCTTAACTTGTACCAGTCATCCCTCAGAGCTCACACAGTTCCTTTATCTTTCATGGATTGAAATTTGTTTGTATTAACTTATTATTTTCTACTCTTATTATCATCTACTAAGTAATGTGTGTGTTGTATGGTAAGCAATCATGAGATTTTCTTCTCTAAGATATATTATAAGTTTAGAGAAATAATGGACATAATTCAGTGACTAATAGGAAACAATATATACATGAGCATTAAATCTGTCTTGAAAAACTATAAAAAATGCAGAAATAAAGGGCTAATGTACACTTGTGAGTTCTGATTGTGGGAACCAGTTAGAATCTGGGTTTGATGAATGCTGAAGAAAAGTCTCCTGTCTTTTCCTATTAGAAAGGAAAACAGGTGGACACAGTCTTGTTACAGTGACAGAACTGGCTAGCTGGGAGAAGATAATGAGCAAGTTTAAGTTACATTTATTGAGTGGTTCCAGTTTTAAGACTGAGAAGCAAGAAACCTGAAGTGGTCATTGCATATTTGTTGGCAGGGGAGTTGACAAGGAAAACTGCATGAAAGGTAATGGGGCTTTGCTGCTGCTGCTGCTGCTAAGTCACCTCAGTCGTGTCCAACTCTGTGCGACCCCATAAATGGCAGCCCACCAGGCTCCCCCGTCCCTGGGATTCTCTAGGCAAGAACACTGGAGTGGGTTGCCATTTCCTTCTCCAATGCATGAAAGTGAAAAGTGAAAGTGAAGTCGCTCAGTCGTGTCCGACTCTTAGCGACCCCATGGACTGTAGCCTACCAGGCTCCTCCGTCCATGGGATTTTCCAGGCTAGAGTCCTGGAGTGGGATGCCATTGCCTTCTCCAATTGGGGTTTCTTCATCATCAACAGTTATAAAAGAGGTAATAGTTACTGAACTCCAAGTTTATTCCAAGCATGATTGAAATACATGTTTTATCTCATTTAATATTATCAACTCCATGGAAGAAATGTACAGTATATTTCCCTTTGCAGTTGAAAAAGAATCAGAAAGGTTTTATAAATTGCCCATGGTTAAAGGGTTAATTAGTGATCTGTTCTCGGAGGGTCTCAGATCTCATTAAATTGGAGGAGAAAGACTAATACATTGATGATAACTACCTAGATGAGTGGTTTTCATGTAATTTTAAATATTGATATCTAGGAACATTTTGAAAAAAATTATAAAGAGCAATGAATGCAGAAAAGATAATCATATACTTTACATAATTAAAATAAATATTAATATATTAGTTGTATCACAAAGTATACAAAGTAATAGAAATCT
This sequence comes from Bos indicus, assembly GCF_029378745.1. NCBI lineage: Eukaryota > Metazoa > Chordata > Mammalia > Artiodactyla > Bovidae > Bos > Bos indicus. Next base: position 12,465,532 of record NC_091767.1, read on the forward strand.
CAGAAGTAGATACAAATCCATATATATAAATATAGTCTTTTTTCATATAGTAAAGGAGGAACATTCTTTTGATTTCAGAATAATTAAAAAACAATGTTATATTCCATTCTCACAAGTGCCAAGTTAAAATTAAATCCTAAGGCTCCAGTGATTGTTTTTTAAATAATAAAGACTGATGAGAAATAGAAGAAAATATAAGTGAACATAAATCTAAAATACAAAGCAAGTGTTTATAAGTGCATAAAAATTATGTAAGAAATGATAAAACTGATGTAAAAATAATTTAATAAAAAATGGTAAATTTTCAAATGATGAATTAGGATAAATTTCTTCAAGGTACTAGAAACATAAAGGTTAATGTTATAAAGATATTAATAGTTTTACAAGTCAAGATTAAGATTTGAAAATTAGAAAATAATGATATATCAATAACACTGAACAAAATATGAAAACAAATTTTTCAAAGGAAAAAGCTACTAATGGATACTAAAACATATTCAAAGTAATATTTGAAGAAATGTTAAACACAGTAAAATTAATAACATGAAAACAAATGATAATGTAGGAAGAATGTAAGGAAAATCATTACTGAGAAATAAATGTAGGTAAAACCTTGCTAGAAGGCAACTGGGAAATATTAAAAGGAATTTCTTTAATTTCTATAAGCATTGATCCAATACTCTAAGAGTTTATCCTGAGAAAACAATCAGAAATATACTGAAATACAAGAGTTTTATTTACATGTTTACAGCATGGTCCTGTTTTTAAAAACAAACTCCCTCGGAAAAAATGAATGAATACATGAGAATGTTAGCATTAATATTTCTGAATGATGAAATGATATACATTTTCATAAGCAAATTTTCTTATGTAACTTTATGTTCATATTTTTAAGTAATAACTTACAAAGGCAGAAAACACAGCACAACTGGGATTCAAATCTAGGTATGTCTGAGTCATGTTTATTAATATGTACTTTGTACAACAGTATCATATGGATAGTAGGAGATGAGTATAAACAGTTAGGATTTGCCTAAAATTCATTAAGTGCTCAGTAAAGAGCTGTGGTTGTTTATTTTTTGTTGGTGGTAGTGTTCACAGTGGTAATAATGGTAGTATCAATGGCAGTGGTAGATGAAAAATAGGTCACAAGGAAGTGCTTGAAAGAGTCATAAAAATAACAATAATGCCAGAATCTAAATACAATTAAGGTTTCCAGTAGTTGACGAAAACCAATACCAGAAAAGCAATAGATTGTTTCATGGTATTTTATTTGGAAATGCAATAATGTTTAAAAAAAATCTGAGATGCCACATAATAGATGTGTGGCCTTGAATAGTCTGAGGATATGATGTTGATCTGTTTCCTTTTCTATAAGACAAGACGTATAATATTATACTTGACAGTTTGATATTTTCATGGAAGTGTGAAGTATCATAGTATATGACAAGCATTCAATACAGTTATGGACACGTGGTATGAGAAAATAGTTTTTCTTCCATTTGTTTCCTTAAAATAGTATACAAATGATTTTATTTTCATGAAAAAAAATCTTCATTAAAAATGCTCACATAAACTTTTAAGTCATTATGTGCAGATCTAAATACAGACTTTGACATTTTTAAGCATAATGACATCATACCTTGTATCCTTTTTCACATTTTAATTTATTTTTCAAGTATATGTATTTCTTCTAACTGAATGGTGGTATCCTCCAGGGAAGAGGCTGGGTGTAGTATTTTTATTATTCCTAATGCGTGACACCTGGAAAATAGAAGGTCCTTATTTTTCTAGTTGGGTTTAAGAATCAGGAATAACAGGCTAACTATTATTAATAGAAAAGTGGAGATGAGAAGTTAGCACAACCTGAAGCTGCTGTGTTACAAACATGAACATGAATTCCTAGGAAACGACACAAAGACTAAAAACATTCCCAGAAATAATTAAGAGAAAGTTAAGAAACTGTAGGAAATAGTCAATGTGAAAAAATTATATTTACATGAGAATTAGATGTGAGGTATTTATGCCTCTGCTTTTGAGAGCAGCTAATGTATGTGTCTTATCATCAGGTTGATGTCCTAGTTAGCTTTTACATACCTGAAGTCTTGAGAAAATCCTCTGTGGGCACTGGCTTATGAAAAGAGGCAGTCCTTGAACATGGTAAAAGTAACATTCTAAGAGGACAAAAGGCCACACATTCAGTGTTGAAACTGATGAATGCAAAAATTGCTTTGTAAATAGAGTTCTACAGCATTGAAATTTGAAAGATATATTATTCCCCTTTTGCATTGACTCTGGATCTTCTAATGAACTCGCATGTTTCTTGATTCTCTATGTTGGTAAGACAGTTTACTGGTGTTAACAAATCTGAGGAATCTGGTATACTGACCCAGAGAGGGCAAGATGATGTTTTATAACAGATGAATGAAAATTAAAAGATGCTAACATTATTGGTTACCAAGCAGGTGAGATCCTTGTAATTTAGGCCCTGAATCTTTTCATGGGTTTTTGGGGTAGAAAATGTGTACCTCTTGCACACTGCTTTAAGTTCCCTTAGACCATTTTTGTTTTGGTTTGTTTTTGGCTTGCTTTTGCTTAAACCATGGCTGCAGCACCCAGCTTTTCTCAGGTGTGACCTGACATCATCTCATTTCAGCAAGACTTTATCTTTCTTCTGCACTGGGGATTTTCTGGGTTTTGCTGCCATGATAACTGTTGTGAAAACCTACCAAATAATTCTGACATACTCACAACCTTGGAATTTTCCAGAGTAAAACTTGATTTATGAGATACGAAAGCTAGTAGATAAAATATATTCCTCTTTCTTGTCTCAGAATTAAAATTCTGGGGTGTGCACTCTCCATGTTCTTAAGTGTCCTGAGAGGAATCATGCCTTATTTTCTCACAATGCTTACCTACTCCATAACATACTCTAGGTTTGCTTTCCTTCCTTCAGTAACTGTTTTAGTCCTCATTGATTTTGTTCATGGAGATCAGTCCTCAAAATAAATAATATGCATGCAAACATTTGTCTAAGACTTAGCTTTTGGGGAGAGCCCAGACTAAAAGTGGGGAGAATGGTCACATACAGCAGTTTCTCAGAATGGGACTCTGGATGTGGGTCTTTCAAATGTCAGTGATAAGGACTCCTGCTGAAAAGTGGGAGGGGGACAGTCCCTGACTCGTTCCTGTGTCAAAAGTCTCTTTAAAAGTGTAAAAGGTATTACGAAGAATCATTTGTGGTAGAGTGGAATCCTGTGCCTGCGAAGTTTGAAACTGGTTTCTGTAAGTGGTGATGGTCACTTAAACATTATTGGGTAGAAGGACTGTGGGATTGGCTGGTTTTTGTTAGTAGCCTTGAAAAATAAGAAAAGAAAAAGGCCAGTGTATCATACTAGTCAACTGTTAGCTCAAGGCACCTGGTGAAAATCAGAAAACCTCCAAGGCAGTGTATAAAGAGCACTTGATTTCTGCAACTGCAAAGAAGTCTTTGATCAAAATCTGGCCTAGTTAGCAGCAGCATAGCATACAACTACAGCACACAATAGAGACTGAAGGCTTGGTCTCTTTGTCTTCCAGGCCAAATTTAGTGTCTGACACAAGAACATGACTCTGTAACTTGGAATGTAGATATTTTGGTACAAATGCTTGATGATCTTTCAACTCTAGTTTCTCCTGGACTTTACAGCCATAAGTTGTAATTTCCTCCTCTGTTTAGACGAGATGAGCATCCTTGGCTTAGTGATGACAGTTATCTCACTGGAATATACTAGCTCACAATCAATGCTTGTTTTCCATGAGTTACTGTAACGTCTCTAATATTTGCTTGTTGATCAATAAGTTGGATAGCTTTCCAGTGTATTTTGAAGGTGGGGAGTACAGTCCTTACTGTTCTAAGAGATAGTTTCCTCACCAAAACAGTTGGACATGACTGAGCGACTGCCATGCACACGGGGTATTTTGAAAGTGGGGAATACAGTTCTAATTTAAAAAGCTGCTCAGTAAAAAAGTTGATTTTGTATACATAACTCATCTATTCTGGTAGGAAGGAGGGAACACATATGGAGAAATCTTGGGATAACTGAACCAGAGAGAGTGGAATAGAAGGCTGGAGAGGGGAGAATTTAATGACATAGTAGTCATCTTGTATAATTTTTAGTGTATAATGTTTATGTATCAGTCTGTCCTACCAGCTGATCAAATGTTAACAGAAAATTAAGGAAGACTATGCTTGGAGTTGTTTTATAATAAAGAGAATGTTAAAATATAATGGCATTTACATCAAGTTTATAGAAAGACAGTTCAGTTCAGTTGCTCAGTCGTGTCCGACTCTTTGTGACCCCATGAATCGCAGCACACCAGGCCTCCCTGTCCATCACCAACTCCCGGAGTTCACTCAGACTCAAGTCCATCGAGTCAGTGATGCAATCCAGCTATCTCATCCTCTGTCATCCCCTTCTCCTCCTGCCCCCAATCCCTCCCAGCATCAGAGTCTTTTCCAATGAGTCAACTCTTCGCATGAGGTGGCCAAAGTACTGGAGTTTCAGCTTCAGCATTATTCCCTCCAAAGAAATCCTGGGACTGATCTCCTTCAGAATGGACTGGTTGGATCTCCTTGCAGTCCAAGGGACCCTCAAGAGCCTTCTCCAACACCACAGTTCAAAAGCATCAATTCTTTGGTGCTCAGCTTTCTTCAGAGTCCAACTCTCATATCCATACATGACCACTGGAAAAACCATAGGCTTGTCTATACGGACTTTTGTTGGCAAAGTAATGTCTCTGCTTTTCAATATGCTATCTAGGTTGCTCATAACTTTTCAAGTGTGTGAAAATTTTCTTAGATTAAAAGCAAACTTCTTCAGATTTTGAAGGAATATTCTCTCCCCACTGGAGAATTTACACCAGCAAGAGAATAATCAAGTAAAACTGATAAAGTTTGCTAAAGCTTCAGGATGTTGTAGGCATTGCCAAAATGAGCATTTCCATTTCTAACATATGTTGCGTTTATCTTTATGAACAGTATCTCAGGAAGAAAAAAAATGAATGCCAGAAGGATAAAGATCTACATTTTCATTTGGAAATCTGAATGTCATTTTGGGGAAGTATCATTTTCCCACTATAAGATAGTAATTCAGAGAAAAATATTTCAATTTCTGTTTTTCTTCCTAGAGTTTTATTCCTCTTGGGATACTTTTTTTTTTTTTTAAGACAGAGCCCTTTCATTCATTCAGATTATTACATTATTTCAACTAAAAGCACAGTTGGTGGATTGGATCCATTTTACACAAAGCATTTCCCTACTGTTCTGATACCTATTTCTAAAATGCAAATCAGTATACTTCACTAATGCTCCCATATTAATCACCATGGTGACTGCAGCCATGAAATTAAAAGATGCTTACTCTTTGGAAGGAAAGTTATGACCAACCTAGATAGCATATCGAAAAGCAGAGACATTACTTTGCCAACAAATGTTTGTCTAGTAAAGGCTATGGTTTTTCCTGTGGTCATGTATGGATGTGAGAGTTGGACTGTGAAGAAGGCTGAGTGCCGAAGAGTTGATGCTTTTGAAGTGTGGTGTTGGAGAAGACTCTTGAGAGTCCCTTGGACTGCAAGGAGATCCAACCAGTCCCGTCTGAAGGAGATCAGCCCTGGGATTTCTTTGTAAGGAATGATACTGAAGCTGAAACTCCAGTACTTTGGCCACCTCATGCAAAGAGTTGACTCATTGGAAAAGACTCTGATGCTGGGAGGGATTGGGGGCAGGAGGAGAAGGGACAACAGAGGATGAGATGGCTGGATGGCATCACTGACTTGATGGACGTGAGTCTGAGTGAACTCCGGGAGTTGGTGATGGACAGGGAGGCCTGGGATGCTGAGATTCATGGGGTCGCAAAGAGTCGGACACGACTGAATGACTGATCTGATGTGATCTGATCTGATAGAATGCTAGGGGGCTTCCCAGGTGGCATAGTGGTAAAGAATGTCCTGCTAATGCAGGAAATAAATGAGACCTAGGTTTGATCCAAGGGTCAAGAAGAACCCCTGGAGGAGGACATGGCAACCCACTCTTGTATTCTTGCCTGGAAAATCCCACGGAGAGAGGAGCCTGGTGACTTATAATCCACGGGGTCGCTAAGAGTTGGACGTGACTGAGTAACTGAGCACACATGTAGCGTGCTAGAATCAGTTGTTAATTTTCAGCAGCTTTGGTCCATCACTTTCTATTCCTGTCCTGACTGACTACACGATACAAAAGGGTGTAACATGTAAGGTTCACTCTTCCTATTTTCTGATTCAGAGAATATAACATTGGTCAGCATACTAAGGGTAATTTCAGCATCATCAATGCTGCTGCTGCTGCTAAGTCGCTTCAGTCGTGTCCGACTCTGTGCGACCCCATAGACGGCAGCCCACCAGGCTCCCCCATCCCTGGGATTCTCCAGGCAAGAACACTGGAGTGGGTTGCCATTTCCTTCTCCAGTGCGTGAAAGTGAAAAGCAAAAGTGAAGTCGTTCAGTCGTGTCCGACTCTTCGCGACCCCATGGACTGCAGCCCACCAGGCTCGTCCGTCCATGGGATTTTCCAGGCAAGAGCACTGGAGTGGGGTGCCATTGCCTTCTCCAAGCATCATCAATAGCTTAGGACAAATGGTCCCCCATCCTGAATGTGCCAGGAGGTAGTCCATTTGTGTCTGCATAAGCTAAGCAACTGCTCTACCTCCTCCAGGCCCTGCTGAGTCTATACACAAAACTTTCTGATGATTTTCAGGCTGATAACACTATATTACATGTTGTCTACCTACCGTAAAGCCAGTATTGGGTTTTACCTTTGGAGGAAATTCCATCTGGGTTCAAAGTTAAGGTTGTGGCTAACCTTTTTTGATATGTAAAAATTATAAAGTTATTAATACCTGTTACTCTCTTCTTTGATTTAAATTGGGATAACTACCTGTTTGCAAGCATTAATTGTGTATATAAAGTGATTAATGTAGTATTTGATCCACAATTGTAGTCAAAAATCTAGCAAGTTATTTCTATTACAATGAATTACAGCTCTTTGTTGGGGAGGAAGAAATTTTCCTCTGCCTTTCAAGGTGTTCCTGGCTGGTCTAAGAATTAAACTGACATGAGACATTAACAGGAGAAAATCAAACAAAGTTTAGTAATATGTATATCTAGGAGAGACCCAGAAAAATTGAGTAACTTGGCAACATGACCAAAATACTCAACCTGAATATAAGTTTAAGCTCAAGACAAAAGTGGATGTTGGAGGTAGTGGCTTGGGACTTCACAGGGAAAGAAGGCAATTTACATGGAGATGGACAAGCAAAGATTTGGAAAATGAGTGTTGACTATGCCATGCAGAGACAATGGACACAGAATGGACTGTTACCTCTAAACCCTGCAGAGAATCCCCCCACCACACCTCACCTGTATGTTTTGCAGATGTCTCTGATGACAGCTCTATTATGGGACAGGCCCTCTATCTAAATATTTTTAGGCATAAAGGGGAAGGCCGCAGTTTATTCCTGAGTCTTTGGAGCCGTTATTGTTTTCAGCTTAAAATAATTTAGATGCCAAATGCATTTGGGGGAGGCAAGTGTGGCTCCCTTCAGCCTTCAGATAGTTGGCTTCCATTTAGAATATTGAATTCCCAACATGGAATTTTATTCATTGTAAAATTTAGAAAATACCTGAAAAAATTAAAAAAACATGTATTTTTAAAGCTAGCAAAAACCGGGGATTAAAAAAGAAACAACTAAAGATTAAATTCCAGAGAAGTATCAGAATTTTCTAGAAAACTGGACAGCATTGGTTCAATTCCTTTGGGCATATACTCAGTCTTGGGATGCAGGTGAGCATAGTATCAAGCCTGACAAACGTAAAGACGCTCTGCTGGTATAATTAGAAGCCAGTGGAATGGCTAACCATTTGAGCTAGAATGCTGTATTAGAAAGAACTTATTTGCCTCTGTGATTTTTTCATGCTTAATGGAGGTAGGGATCAAGGTGCCCTCGTCCATTCACCATCTTGACAAAATCAGGAAACGTCATAATACCATTTTAAGTAAATAACCACTGATCCAGAGTTCACAATGCAGAATTGTTTGTCTGTTACCCTCCTCAGTTTCTGCTTTGACCTTCACCATAGGTATCTAATCACACTAGGACGACAGCCTTGTCTAACTCAATGAAACTAAGCCATGCCCGTGGGGCAACCCAAGATGGGCGGGTCATGGTGGAGAGATCTGACAGAATGTGGTCCACTGGAGAAGGGAATGGCAAAACACTTCAGTATTCTTGCCTTGAGAACTCCATGAACAGTATGAAAAGGCAAAATGATAGGATACTGAAAGAGGAACTCCCCAGGTCGGTAGGTGCCCAATATGCTACTGGAGATCAGCGGAGAAATAACTCCAGAAAGAATGAAGGGATGGAGCCAAAGCAAAAAGAATACCTAGCTGTGGATGTGACTAGTGATAGAAGCAAGGTCCAATGCTATAAAGAGCAATATTGCATAGGAACCTGGAATGTCAGGTCCGTGAATCAAGGCAAATTGGAAGTGGTCAAACAAGAGATGGCAAGAGTGAACATCGACATTCTAGGAATCAGCGAACTGAAATGGACTGGAATGGGTGAATTTAACTCAGATGACCATTATATCTACTACTGCGGGCAGGAATCCCTTAGAAGAAATGGAGTAGCCATGATGGTCAACAAAAGAGTCCGAAATGCAGTACTTGGATGCAATCTCAAAAACGACAGAATGATCTCTGTTCGTTTCTAAGGCAAACCATTCAATATCACAGTAATCCAAGTCTATGCCCCAACCAGTAACACTGAAGAAGCTGAACGGTTCTATGAAGACCTACAAGACCTTTTAGAACTAACACCCAAAAAAGATGTCCTTTTCATTATAGGGGACTGGAATGCAAAAGTAGGAAGTCAAGAAAAACCTGGAGTAACAGGCAAATTTGGCCTTGGAATACGGAATGAAGCAGGGCAAAGACTATTATTAGAGTTTTGCCAAGAAAATGCATTGGTCATAACAAAAACCCTCTTCCAACAACACAAGAGAAGACTCTATACATGGACATCACCAGATGGTCAACACCGAAATCAGATTGATTATATTCTTTGCAGCCAAAGATGGGGAAGCTCTATACAGTCAGCAAAAACAAGACCAGGAGCTGACTGTGGCTCAGACCATGAACTCCTTATTGCCAAATTCAGACCTAAATTGAAGAAAGTAGGGAAAACCATTAGACCATTCAGGTATGACCTAAATCAAATCCCTTATGATTATACAGTGGAAGTGAGAAATAGATTTAAGGGCATAGATCTGATAGAATGCCTGATGAACTATGGTATGAGGTTCGTGACATTGTACAGGAGATAGGAATCAAGGCCATCCCCATGGAAAGAAATGCAAAAAAGCAAAATGACTGTCTGGGGAGGCCTTACAAATAGCTGTGAAAAGAAGATAAGTGAAAAGCAAAGGGGAAAATGAAAGATATAAGCATCTGAATGCAGAGTTCCAAAGAATAGCAAGGAGAGATAAGAAAGCCTTCTTCAGCTATCAATGCAAAGAAATAGAGGAAAACAACAGAATGGGGAAGACTGGAGATCTCTTCAAGAAAATTAGAGATTCCAAGGAAACATTTCATGCAAAGATGGGCTCGATAGAGGACAGAAATGGTATGGACCTAACAGAAGCAGAAGATATTAAGAAGAGATGGCAAGAATACACAGAAGAACTGTACAAAAAAAGATCTTCATGACCCAGATAATCACGATGGTGTGATCACTGACCTAGAGCCAGACATCCTGGACTGTAAAGTCAAGTGGGCCTTAGAAAGCATCACTACGAACAAAGCTAATGGAGGTGATGGAATTCCAGTTGAGCTCTTTCAAGTCCTGAAAGATGATGCTGTGAAAGTGCTACACTCAATATGCCAGCAAATTTGGAAAACTCAGCAGTAGTCACGGGACTGGAAAAGGTCAGTTTTCATTCCAGTCCCAAAGAAAGGCAATGACAAAGAATGCTTAAACTACTGCACAATTGCACTCATCTCACACGCTAGTAAAGTAATGCTCAAAATTCTCCAAGCCAGGCTTCAGCAATATGTGAACCATGAACTTCCAGATAATCAAGCTGGTTTTAGAAAAGACAGAGGAACCAGAGATCAAATTGCCAACATCTGCTGGATCATTGAAAAAGCAAGAGAGTTCCAGAAAAACATCTATTCTTGCTTTATTGCCTATGCCAAAGCCTTTTACTGTGTGGATCACAATAAACTGTGGAAAATTCTGAAAGAGATGGGAATACCAGACCACCTGACCTGCCTCTTGAGAAATTTGTATGCAGGTCAGGAAGCAACAGTTAGAACTGGACATGGAACAACAGACTGGTTCCAAATAGGAAAAGGAGTATGTCAAGCTGTATATTGTCACCCTGCTTATTTAGCTTATATGCAGAGTATATCATGAGAAATGCTGGGCTGGAAGAAGCACAAGCTGGAATCAAGATGCCAGGAGAAATGTCAATCACCTCAGATATGCAGATGACACCACCCTTATGGCAGAAAGTGAAGAGGAACTCAAAAGCCTCTTGATGAAAGTGAAAGAGGAGAGTGAAAAAGTTGGCTTAAAGCTCAACATTCAGAAAACTAAGATCGTGGCATCTGTTCCCATCACTTCATGGCAAATAGATAGGGAAACAGTGTCAGACTTTATTTTTGTGGGCTCCAAAATCACTGCAGATGGTGACTGCAGCCATGAAATTAAAAGATGCTTACTCCTTGGAAGAAAAGTTATGACCAACCTTGATAGCATATTCAAAAGCAGAGACATTACTTTGCCAACAAAGGTCCATCTAGTCAAAGCTATGGTTTTTCCTGTGGTCATGTATGGATGTGAGAGTTGGACTGTGAAGAGGGCTCAGTGCCAAAGAATTGATGCTTTTGAGCTGTGGTGTTGGAGAAGACTCTTCAGAGTCCCTTGGACTGCAAGGAGATCCAACCAGTCCATTCTGAAGATCAGCCCTGGGATTTCTTTGGAAGGAATGATGCTAAAGCTGAAACTCCAGTAATTGGCCACCTGATGCGAAGAGTTGACTCATTGGAAAAGACTCTGATGCTGGGAGTGATTGGGGGCAGGAGGAGAAGGGGACAACGGAGGATGAGATGGCTGGATGGCATCACTGACTTGATGGATGTGGGTCTGGGTGAACTCTGGGAGTCAGTGATGAACAGGGAGGCCTGGTGTGCTGCGATTCATGGGGTCGCAAAGAGTTGGACACGACTGAGTGACTGAACTGAACTAACTGATAGGTTTCATACTGAAGACTTGTAATTGAATTTCCCTGGGACTCTCAACTTTTAGCTTAAATTCAACAATCTATAAGCAATTATATGGTCGTTTTCTTGAATATTTAACTATCAGTCTCATCCTTTGAATGTTGAGAAATTTTACTTCTCTAGAGATATTTAGTTTGATGTTTCAGCTTGTGTGTGCTGGGTTTAGTTGCTTCAGTTCAGTCACTCAGTCATGTCTGACTCTTTGCGACCCCATGAATCACAGCACGCCAGGCCTCCCTATTCATCACCGACTTCCGGAGTTTACGCAAACTCATGTCCATTGAGTCGGTGATGCCATCCAACCATCTCATCCTCTGTTGTCCCCTTCTCCTCCTGCCCTCAATCTTTCCCAGGATCAGGGTCTTTTCCAATGAGTCAGCTCTTTGCATCAGGTGGCCTAAGTATTGGAATTTCAGCTTCAACATCAGTCCTTCCAATGAATACCCAGGATTGATCTTCTTTAGGATGAACTGGTTGGATCTCCTTGCAGTCCAAGGGACTCTCAAGAGTCTTCTCCAACACCACACTTCAAAAGCATCAATTCTTCGGTGCTCATCTTTCTTTATAGTCTAACTCTCCATCTGTACATGACCACTGGAAAAACATAGCCTTGATTAGACAGACCTTTGTTGGCAAAGTAATGTCTCTGCTTTTTAGTATACTGTCTAGGTTGGTCATAACTTTCCTTCCAAGTAGTAAGTGTCTTTTGATTTCATGGCTGCAGTCACCATCTGCAGTGATTTTGGAGCCCAGAAAAATAAAGTTTGACACTGTTTCCACTGTTTCCTCATCTATTTCCCATGAATTGATGGGACCAGATACCATGATCTTAGTTTTCTTAGTTTTCTGAATGTTGAGCTTTAATCCAACTTTTTCACTCTCCTCTTTCACTTGCATCAAGAGGCTTTTTAGTTCCTCTTCACTTTCTGCCATAAGGATGGTGTCATCAGTATATCTGAGGTTATAGATAATTCTCGCAGCAATCTTGATTCCAGCTTGTGCTTCATCCAGCCCAATACATCCCATGATGTACTCTGCATCTAAGTTAAATAAGCAGGGTGACAATATACAGCTTGACATACTCCTTTTCCTATTTGGAACCAGTCTGTTGTTCCATGTCCAGTTCTAACTGTTGCTTCCTGACCTGCATACAGATTTCTCAAGAGGCAGGTCAGGTGGTCTGGTATTCCCATCTCTTTCAGAATTTTCTACAATTTATTGTGATCCACCCAGTCTAAGTGTTTGGCATAGTCAGTAAAGCAGAAATAAATGTTTTTTCTAGAACTGTCTTGTTTTTTTGATGATCCAGTGGATGTTGGCAATTTGATCTCTGGTTCCTCTGTCTTTTCTAAAACCAGCTTGAACATCTGGAACCAGCTTAAACAACTAGGTTTAGTTGCTTAGTTTTGTCCAACTCCTTTTTGACCCCTTGGACTGTAGCCTACCTGGCTCTTCTGTCCATGGGGATTCTCCAGGCAAGACTACTGGAGTGGGTTGGCCATTTCCTTCTCCAGAGAATCTTCCCAACCCATGGATTGTACCCAAGTCTCCCACATTGCAGGTGGATTCTTTACATCTGAGCCACCAGGGAAACCCTGTTTTCAGCTTACTCTACTTTAACTCTAGTGTGACCCTCATAACTCTCCCAAATTTCTCTCATTTATTTTTTTTCAATTGTCTTATCATGTCTTTTATAGTTTATTTAAATTGGGACCCATATTTTACTTCTTACTGTGGATTTATTCTCCTTTCCTTTATTAATACTGAAGTTCTTGCTACTTCACATTATCCTCAGTTCTCTTCCAATTTTCCTCTTCCTCGGACTCTTAATTCCAAAGATCAGTTTTATTTTTTGATGAATTTTTATACTATGGAATAAGTATCTTAATATTTTTCAAGTCTTTGCTAGCTGTAGTCTTTGAAGAAACAAAAAGTTCTTTATACATGTAAATTTACAAGTATATCTTTATAAATAAAGTATATTGAGACAATTACTGATTAATTCTTTGGTTATATTTTTTTCTTAAACACATCTCTTTATTGTTTACAGTATTTTCTCATTCAGACTTAACATAGGTTTTCATTTGTTTAATATAATTTGACAATGTAATGATAATGGTGTTCTAATAAAACTTAACTCTGCTTTCAGTTTCCTGAAGCCTTCAAATACCTTAGTCTTGTCACTGCTATAAGTCTGATATTTAAGCTTGAGGACATCATTCTGAGAAAATGAGTGTTCTCATTTTTTAGGATTTGGATGTAGTTAGCAAACATATACATTGCAACAAGGATGTCTTGAACATGCTGTGTTTGGACTAAATAGACACTTTTTTTCTGTTAGTGACCCAATAGAATATCATGACTTTTCCCTTTTATATTTTCATAATCTATGTGCTATGTTTAGTCACTCAGTTGTGTCCGACTCTTTGTGACCCCATGGACTGTAGCCCGCCAGGCTCCTCTGTCCATGGGGATTCTCCAGGCAAGAATACTGGAGTGGGTTGCCATGCCTTCCTCCAGTGGGGCTTCCCAACCCAGCGATTGAACCCAGGTCTCCCACATTGCAGGTGGATTCTTGACCCTCTGAGCCACCAGGGAAACCCGTGAATACTGGAGTGGGTAGCCTATCCATTTTCCAGGGTATTTTCCCCACCCAGAAATTGAACCAGGGTCTCCTGCATTGCAGGAGTATTCTTTACCAGCTGAGCTACCAAGGAAGCCCTTCATAACCTATAAGTATATTTAAAAAAATAACATTGGATATTAATAAGAATAAAACTCTTATGATGCAATATAGTAAATATAGTATAACTGACCTTGAATAATGTGGGTTTGAACTGTGAGGGTCTATTTATACACAGATTTTTTTTTTCCCATTAGCAAATGCTATAATACTATGGTTCTATACAATCCGTGGTTAGTTAAATCTAAGGACATGGAATTGAGGATAGGGCAATGGCACCCCACTCCAGTACTCTTGCCTGGAAAGTCCCATGGATGGAGGAGCTGGGTCAGACATGACTGAGCGACTTCACGTTCTCTTTTCACTTTCATGCATTGGAGGAGGAAATGGCAACCCACTCCAATGTTCTTGCCTGGAGAATCCCAGGGACTGGGGAGCCTGGTGGGCTGCTGTCTATGTGGTTGCACAGAGTTGGACATGACTGAAGTGACTTAGCAGCAGCAGCAGCAGCAGCAGCAGCAGCAGAGTATAGCTAGGGCCAGAATGGTTTTTCAGCTGTGATGGATTAGCGCCCCTAACTCGTATGTTGTTCAGAGGTCAAGTGTGTAGTGTAATGTTTGGGTATGTGTATATATATATTGTGTGTGAGAAGTGTGTTTGCATATATATGTATGTATAAAGAAAGCATCAGAAAGGAGATACTCAGGTGTGAGCAGGATTATTTATGAGTGTCATGATTATGAGTGAAGTTAATTTTTTTCTTTATATGTTTTGGTATTTTTTGAAATTTCTGAAAATGAACATGTAATACTTCCATATGAAAAAAATGGTTTAAAAGTAATCAGCTCTTAAAAATAAAACTCTAAAATCAGATAGGTAGCTTGTTTCTACCCTAAATTCTGAATTTGAATTGTGATTTGGGATCAATTTTATTTTTTCTCAAAATGTCATAGAAGCAAATAGGCATTGACCTTTTCCTCTTATTCAGGGATTGTTTTTATCTAAATTTTTTAGTTCTATTTTTGTTAAATGTTAAGTTAAAAACAAATTTTTATAAATTTAAGACTTTTGCACCTCAAAATGTATAAATGCTTCATTTAGCAAATATAAAAGATGTAAAGATTTCTATTAAGTACTGTTTGTTAACAGAAAAATTTGTGAAATCAAACTTCTTTTCTCCCTGAGGTTTTCTTCTTTTTTATTGAAATACAATTGATTTACAGTGTTGTATTAGTTTAACGTGTACACTTAAGTGATTCATATATCTGTGTCTATATTCTTTTTCAGATTATCAAACTTTGTGACATAAAGCTTTACTTTTCTACACCTAAGAATCACAAACAAAATAATAACAGAAACACAAGGATATATGTTTATGTTCATTACTAGCATTGATTATAAAAGCTTAGACATTAGAAATAATCCAAATGTCCACAATTATGAGACTGGATAAGAAATTTATGATATATGTATTCAATGATATTCTGCTCACCTTCGAGAATTAATGAGGTGGTACTATATGTGTGGTCACAAAACAATGCCCATGGCTAAATGGGGGGAGGAAAAGTGAGTTGTAGAATAGTTAACTAGTATGATCACCAGTGATCCCGTTTTGTTATTAAAATGTGCTGGTAAACATGTAGATGTTCTCAGAGAGACCAAGAGAATGGGGAGAGAGGGAGGGCTGGAGAAAGGGCAGTTGGGGAGGGAGTCACAGTGAAGGAAGGAGGGAACTCAGAGAGGGAAGATACAGGAGGAGAGATGAGAAGAGAGGAGGATGGAGGGAGTGGAGCAAGGTGAAGTGGGTGCAGTTAAAGACATAGAGAAACGCTGAGCATCTGTGTGTGGATGGACTGAAATAGGATCGGTGGATTTGAAAAAGAGGTACTTTGCTTTTTACCTTTAAATGATTTAGTGAAGTTTGACAATTCTGTGAAGTAGATGCATTTTTCACGGTAAAATGTAAAATATTTTTGTGTATCAGTTGTTTAGTTGTGTCTGACTCTTTGCAACCCCATGGACTGTAACCTGCCAGACTCCTCTAGTCCATGGGATTCTTCAGGCAAGAATACTGGAGTGAGTTGCCATTTCCTTCTAAAAATGTATTTTTATTCACAAGCAAAATGAAAAGAACCCACAACGAGAAAATGTAACCTACCAAGCAGTTGCTATCTTTAGCATAAAAGCTAAACTTTCAAATCAACTTGGCATTATGAATAAAAGGGCACTGAAAAACACATAAAATGAAATGTAAATAGATAAAAACGTGGAAAAGTATGTGCACCTTCTGGAAAGAAAGAAATATAAATTAAAATATTGATCAGATATTTTTTATCTTCTAAGCAAAGAGTCATTGAAATGTATATTTAGTGTTGATAAAAAATTATACAGTTATAAATTTAAGCATTATTTTATTTTGGAGGCAATCTTATGATACATTTCAAGAGTCACAAGCAATTTTACGTAATTTGCTTTAGTAATTATGCATCTAGAAATGTATTTTGAAATCTGTAAAAATGTGGAATAAGATTTATTTACAATGTTGTTAATCACATCTTAAAGACTTGCATTTTATACAAAATGATGATTGTTATAAAAATAGTAGTTATACAGAATTTGTGTAGCCAATGATTATTTTGAAAAATATTACTGAGTGTCACAGGGGAAGGCTAAAAGAAAATTCAAATAAGAAAATGGGATAAATTGTCGAAGGAGCAAATTTCCTATAAAGAGTGTGTCTGTGTGTATGCATGTTCTTTGTCTTAAAAGAAGCTCTGAAGTGCCCTTTCCTTCTTTGCTTGTTATTAAAAATATTTATAACAAAATAAACAGATTTTGTAAGTAGCTATTCATGTAGATCATCTTTTTCAAATTTTATCCTTCTGATAATAATATTCTCATTTTATAAATTATAGAAACTAAAATTTAGATAAGTATTTATGAAATACACTGCTCTGTTGAAAATTGGGAATCATTTTATAAAAACCCTTGATTGGGCTTCTACAATACAAGGAATGACAAGGCAAAGTGATAGAGAAAAAGTAAGTAAGTAAGTAAGTAAAGTCACTCAGTCGTCTCTGACCCTTTGCAGCCCTATGGACTGTAGCCTACCAAAGTCCTCTGTCCATGGGATTTTCCAGGCAAGAGTACTGGAGTGGAGAGAAAGTGAAAGTGAAGTTGCTCAGTCATGTTCCGACTCTTTGTGACCCCGTGGACTGTAGCCCACCAGACTCCTCCATCCATGGGATTCTCCAGGCAAGAATACTGGAGTGGGTTGCCATTTCCTTCTCCAGGGGATCTTCCCGACCCAGGAATTGAACCCAGGTCTCCCACATTGCAGGCAGACACTTTAACCTCTGGGCCACGAGGGAACCCCTAAATTGGTTGGGTCCAAACCCCATTCTACTAATTAATAGCTATTGAAAGTGAAAGGGAAGTTGCTCAGTTGTGTCCTACTCTTTGCAACCCTATGGACTGTAGCCTACCAGGCTCCTCGGTCCATGGGATTCTCTAGACGAGAATACTGGAGTGGGTTGCCATTTCCTTCTCCAGGGGATCTTCCCAACCCAGGGATTGAACCTGGATCTCCGGCATTGCAGGCAGACTCTTTAACCTCTAAGCCACCAGGGAAGCTGGGTCTTGGCCATATGACCTAAGCTCTTCCTTCCTCAGTTTCTTCAACTGAAGGATGGGAGATAGGATCTCTTTACAGGATTGTCTGGAGAATTACATGTGTTAATACATTTTAAAGCATTAAGATTAACTTAATATAGATAATGACTAAGAAGTAAACAAAACTAATTATAATTGAATATAATTGTTTCCTTGAGTAACCTTACTAGGCCAAGGCTTGATACTTTTTCCAGTCAAAAATACATGCTTTTTCCAGTTATTCAAATTTAATTGAGAGCCTTGGATTTATGAAATTATTGATTCATATTTAAAGAAAATTCATGGAGATGATTTCCACTCAATATCAATAATTCACTTGAAGGAATTTTATAAATGAACTTTTTGTGCACAGAAATGTCTCTGAATATACAGAACAGTTTGACAAGAATAGTTCCATGGGCTTAGCTGGCTCTTAAGTCATCTGCTTTACTAAAATTATTGATCATTTTGTTATTCATTTGCTCAGTCGTGTCCAACCCTTGCAACCCATGGACTGCGGCATGCCAGGCTTCTTTGTCCTTCACCATCTCCCGGAGTTTGCTCATACTCATGTCCATTGAGTTGATTATGCCATCCAAACCTCTCTTGCTCTCCCATCTCCTTCTGCCTTCAATCTTTCCCAGCATCAGGGTGTTTTTTTTTTTTTTCCAATGCGTCTTCTCTTTGCAGCAGGTAGGCAAAGTATTGCAGCTTCAGCTTCAGCATCATTCCTGCCAATTAATATTTAGGGTTGATTTCTTTTAAGATTGACTGGTTTGATTTCCTTGCAGTCCAAGGGACTCTCAAGAGTCTTCTCCAACACCACAGCTCGAAAGCAGCAATTCTTCAGCACTTAGCTTTCTTTATGGTCCAGCTTTCACATCCATACTTGACTACTGGAAAACCATAGCTTTGACTATAGGAACCTTTTTAGGCAAAGTAATGTCTCTGCTTTTTAATATGCTATCTAGGTTTGTCATTGCTTTTCTTGAGAAGCATCTTTTAATTTCATGGCTGCGGTCACTGTCCACAGTGATTTTGGAGCCCAAGAAAAGAAAGTCTGTCACTGTTTCCATTGTCTCCCCATCTATTTACCATGAAGTGATGGGACTGGATGCCATGATCTTAGTTTTTTGAATGTTGAGTTTTAAAGCCAGCTTTTTCACTCTCCTCTTTAACCTTCATCAAGATGACTTTAGTTCCTCTTCACTTTCTGCCATAAGGATGGTTTCATCTGCGTATCCGAGGTTACTGATATTTCTCTCTGAAGTCTTGATTCCAGCTTATGCTTCATTCATCCTGACATTTCATATGCTGCTGCTGCTGCTAAGTCTCTTCAGTCGTGTCCAACTCTGTGCGACCCCATAGATGGCAGCCCACCAGGTTCCCCTGTCCCTGGGATTCTCCAGGCAAGAACACTGGAGTGGGTTGCTATTTCCTATAAGTTAAATATACTCATCTGCATATATGTTAAATGAACAGGGTGGCAGTAGACAGCCTTGATATACTCCTTTACCAATTTTGAAGCAGTCCATTGCTCCATGTCCAATTCTAACTGTTGCATCTTGACCTGCATACAGGTTTCTCAGGAGGCAGGTAAGGTAGTCTGGTATTCCTATCTCTTTAAGAATTTTCCAGTTTGATGTGATCTACACAGTAAAAGGCTTTAGCATAATCTATGAAGCAGAAGTAGATGTTTTTTTCTGGAATTCTCTAGCCTTTTCTGTGTCCATGGATGTTGGCAATTTGATCTCTGGTTTCTTTGCCTTTTCTAAATTCAGCTTGTACATCTCGAAGTTCTCGATTCATATATTATTGAAGCCTTGCTTGAAGGATTTTGAGCATTATTTTGTTAGCAGACGAAATGAATGCAATTGTATGGTAGTTTGAACATTCTTTGGCATTGCCTTTCTTTGGATTGGAGTGAAACTGGACCTTTTCCAGTCTTGTGGTCACTGCTGAGTTTTCCAAATTTACTGGCATATTAAGTGCAGCACTTTAACAGTATCATCTTTTAGGGTCTGAAATAGTTCAGCTGAAATTCCATCTAATACCATCTTCAACTATCTTTGTTCATAGTGATAGCCCACTTGACTTCACACTCCAGCATGTCTGACTCTAGATGAGTGATCACACCATAGCAATTATCTGGGTCATTAGGATCGTTTTTCTATAGTTCTCTGTGTATTCTTGCCACCTTTTCTTAACATATTCTGCTTCTGTCAGGTCCATACTGTTTCTGTCCTTTATTGTGCCTTTATTTGCATGAAATATTCCCTTGGTATCTCTAATTTTCTTGAAGAGATCTCTAGTCTTTCCCATTCTATTGTTTTCCTCTATTTCCTTTCATTGTTCAATTAAGAAGGCTTTCTTATCTCACCTTGCTATTCTCTGCAACTCTGCATTCAGATGGGTATATCTTTCCTTTTCTACTTTTCCTTTCACTTCTCTTCTTTTCTCAGCTATCTCTAAGGCTTACGTAAGGTTTTGATCACTGCCTCCCATACAATGTTATGAACCTCCATCCGTGGTTCTTCAGGCTCTCTATCAGATCTAATACCATGAATCTATTTGTCCCTTCCATTGTGTAATCATAAGGGATTTGATTTAGGTCATACCTGAATGCCCTAGTGTTTTTCTGTGTTCTTTAGTTTGAGTCTGAATTTTGCAATAAGGAATTCATGATCTGAGCCACAGTTAGATCCCAATCTTGTTTTTTTCTGACTATATAGACCTTCTCCACAAAGAATATAAATAATTCAGCTACAAAGAATATAATCAATCTGATTTCAATATTGACCATTGACAAGCCAACTCATGTATTACCCCTATTGAAATATGCAGACTATATTGAGTACAATATCAAACTATATTGTGGTTTTTATCCAATATTTAATTGTGAAGGCATTCTAGTCAGATCTATCTACAGATACATATATTTATTTCTGTATATTTATGTACTTGTTTAGGATTATAAATTAGATTATAGGATTATAATTAGATATAGGATTATAATTAGGATTATAAAAATAATTCATAAAATTATTTTTGTATAATATTTTCACATATGAAATTATAACTATATACATATACTGTATACTGTGAATGTATCATTGGAATTTCTGCTTTAATTGGATGACTGTCAATCTTTACACTTCCTTTATTAACCTTGAATTTGGGAATAATATTTTCATTGAACCTGGCATTCAGTGTATGTAGAACTGATTGGAGGATGCAGGGGCACAGATTTTGCTCGTGTGTGTGGATGGTATCAAAACATGTGTGCTTGACTAATGATGCAGAGCTACAGAAATATGTCTTAAAGCAAAGGGTCTCAGTATCTGCTCCATCCAGTGTAGCACCAGTTAATTAAAAAACGTTTACCACATTGCAAACTGTCATCAATTTAATGCTGCTCTGCTTCAAACCAAGCTGTCCTCTTGTGTCAAAAAATATGAAGTTAAATACCCTGAATAATACGAAACTTCAATAGCAGTACAGTATCTGTGTGTGTGTGTGTGTGTGTGTGTGTGCGCGCGTGCGTACATGCGTGTGTGCCCGCCCATATGCACGCACCCATGCATGCTCAGTCATTTCCGACTCTGCAACTGCGTGGACTGTAGCCTGCCAGGCTCCTCTGTCCATGGGATTTCCCAGGCAAGAGTACTAGAGTGGGTTGCCACTTCCTCTTCCAGGGATCTTCCCCACCCAGGGATCGAACCCACATCTAGTGTGCCTCCTACATCGGCAAACAGATTGTTTACCACTGAGCCACTTCAGAAACATGCAACACAGCATAGTTCATATCAATACGGAGAAGTGCTTATGGGGATTGGAATTTGGATTTGTGTTTTAATTTCAGGGCACAATTAAAATATTTGGCAAAATGTCTTACATTCCAACCTATTTAGGAAAAACAAAAAACAAAAAACATTTAATTCATGGGTTTTTTCCTGCATGCTGCTTTTTTTCTCAAGTGTGACATATTCTAGCAGCATGGATTTATAAAATCTTGCCAAAGCATTTTGTTGTAATTTTCCTTTGCCAATAAACACAGCCAGATTCAGAAAAAAAAATGTTATTTTTCAGTTTTAGATTGCTTGAAATATTCATTTTGGTTTGCCCATGATGTGTTACCATTATAGAATCTAAACTTGTACAGATAAAAAATGAGTAATAATAAAATCACAAAAGTAACTTGTTTACATAGGTAAGAGCTATAATTACACCATAGGTGAAGCAAATATTTTTCAAACCTTCTCCTTAAGGAAGTTGGAGATTCAGTATTTGAAGAGATGATTTGGAGACAGTACAAATTATTTCACAATTCAAAACCTATGCATCAAATACTTGGACATTTAGGAAAAATGAGTGGCAAAACTGATGTTCGAAGACAGTTATTCATGTGTAATGGATGACATGTCCTGGAATTTTAAATTTTCAATTTTTCCCTATGGCATCCTTCAACAGATGCTTTCAAATTGACCAGTTGGCTTTTTCCTATTTAGTTCTGGACATTTAGTTTCATGGGTGTTGTGAAACTTGGTTGTTGTCTTGTTTGTTTTGTTTCATAGACACAGGAGATCCTAGAGAGAGAGTGTTTGTTTTCTGGTGTGTATTCCTTCTCAGTGGTAAGAATGATAGCAATGGATATTGTCATATGCCAGGAACTGTTCCAAATGTGTACATGTATAATTTATTTAATGCTCGCAGCAATACTGTGAGGTAGATACTATTATCACCTCCTTTTAAAATATGAAGAAGCTGAGACACATAGAGATTAAGTAATTTGCCAAATAAAACAGTTTGCGGCAGGCTAGAGGATTCATCCCAGAATATCTGGCTCGCCTCCCTGTGTGCGGTGAACCACTCGGCTCTATCACGGGGTATGGGTGCTGCCAGGAAGGGGGCTGCTGTACTGACTGCGGGTAGCTCTTTCCTGGATGAAAGAATGGTCTCTGTTAGCAAAATGGAAGCAGGTTTATGAGCAGTAAGTATAAAAGAGAGAGGAAAAAGAGATCAGTGTAATGGAAAAGTAAAACAGAGAAATGGTAAGAGGGAACATGTGAACAAATTCAGAGGCCATAAAACCTGAGTGATTCATGAAACAAGCAAGCAAACCAAAAAACCAGACTGGGGGGTGGGTAGCGCCAAACGTGTCTTGGCCTTTATATTGCGATGACATGGGAAATAACACACTTAGGAATTTTGGGGGCTTCCCCGGTGGCTCAGTGGTATAAAAAAAAAAAAAAGAACCCACTTGCAGTGCAGGAGACTTGCAGGAGATGTGGGTTTGATCCCTGGATAAGGAAGATCCCCTGGAGAAGGAAATGGCAACCCACTTCATTACTCTTGCATTGAAAAATCCCATGGACAGAGCAAACAGGTTGGCTACAGTCCATGGGATCATAAAGAGTCAGACATGACTGAACAACTAAACAACAAGGGAGTTTGGGGGAAGTCTTGAGTCTAAAATGTCCTGTGGGATTTTTCCTGTACTGTTGTCTTCATGAGCTTTTGGTTTGCTGAGGGCTTCGTACCTTTGTTTTCAGGATAAAATGTATACAGTTGACTTCCCAACAGATTGAGCTGTTGAACATTCCTCTTTAGGTGTGCAGAAGTGTTGGGGATGAAGAAACATTTTTATTGAGATTGCTTTAAACTGGGATATTTGAATAGACATCTGTCCTTACAAACAATAAGGAAAGTTGGGAGAGTTACGAGAGGAGTGATACTCTTTTTTTTCTTTTTTTTAATTGATGTATAATTGAAATATGCTTAGCTATTTTATTATATTAGATTCTGGTGTAGAACATAGTGATTCGACATTTGTACGCATCACGAAATCATCACCACAATAGGTGTAGTTGCCAGTATTATCTAGTTACAATATTATCAGCTATGTGTGCCATGCTGTATATATTATTACACATCCGCAATGGGTTATTTATTTTATAACTGGAAGTTTGTTTTTCTTAATCCCTTTAACCCATGTACTCCTCACCACCTCGCCTCTCCTCTTGCAACCACCAGTCTACTCTGCATCTGGGAATCTGAGTTGTACTTTGCTTTGTTTGTTTAGAATCCGTATATAAGTGACAGGCAGTTTTTGTCTTACTCTGTCTGATTTAGTTCACTCGCCATAATCTTTTCAAGGTCTGTCCATGTTGTTGCAAATGGCAAGGTAAATCCTTTTCTTATGGCTGAGTAATATTTCTGTGTCTGTGTGTGTTCTACCTCTTCTTTATCGATACAGCTGTTGATGGGCACTTGGGTTGTTTTCACATCTTGGCTATTGTAAGTAATGCTATAGTTACTGAAGGGGTTACAGATACCATTTCAAATTAGTCTTTTCATTTTCTTCAGATAAATACTCAGAGGTATAGAATTTCTGAAGGAGACGCTAGCCCTATTTTTAATTTTTTGAGGGACCTTCATACTGTTTGCCACAGTCCCTGTAGTAGTGTGCGTTACTACCAACAGTGCATAAAGGTTCTCTTTTCTCTACATTTACCAACACTGGTTGAGTGAGTGAGTGAGTGATCGTTACTCAGTCGTTTCTGACTCTTTGCGACCCCACGGACTGTAGCCTGCCAGGCTCCTTTGTCCATGGAAGTCTCCAGGTAAGAAGACTGGAGTGGGTTGCTATTTCCTTCTCCAGCCAACACTGGTTATTTTTTATCTTTTTGATAATAGCCAATTTGATAGGTTTGGGATGATATCTCGCTGTGGTTTAGATTTGCATTTCCTTGATGATTAGTGACGTTGAGCATCTTTTCATGTGCTTTCTGGCCATCTATGTGTCTTCTTTGGAAAATGTCTATTTAGATCCTCTTCCCATGTCCACCAGATTGGTTTTTGTTGTTGTTTATGAGTTGTATGAGTGCTTTATATACTTTTAATACTGCTTCCTTATCATATACATATAATTTGCAAATATCTTCTCCCATTCCATAGGTTGCCTTTTCATTTTGTTGATTGTTTCCTTCATTGAGAATAAGCTTTTTAGTTTGATACAGTCCCAGATGTTTGTTTTTGGTGTTGTTTCCTTTGCCTTCAGAGTTAGACGCCGCCCCCCCCCCCCCCAAAATTACTAAGTGTGATGAGAAGGAGCTTACCACCTGTGTTCAGGTCTTAAATCCATTTTGAGTTAATTACTTTATACAGTGTAAGATGATGATGCAGTTTCATTTATTTGCATATTGCTTGCTGATCTGTCCTTCTGCTTGATCCAGTCTGCTGTTGAACCCCTTAAGTGTATTTTTTGGTCACTGTATTCTTCAGCTTTGTAATTTTCTCTTTGTTGATGACCTCGGTGTTCATCCATTCTTCTCCTGTGTTTCATGAGCATCTTTATTATCATTACTTTGAATACTTTATCAGAGAGAGTACTTGTCTTTATATCACTAAGCTGTTTTTTTGAGGTTTTAAATTTTTTTGTTTGAAATATATTTCTATGTTTCCTCATTTTGTTAAAATCTCCAGTTTCTGTGTATTAAGCAAAGCAAACACCTCCCTCACTTTTGAAGGAGTGGCCTTGTGTAGCTCCTGATCCTCCTTGTTCAGCCCTGCTCTAACTCTTGGTTGTCTCTAAAACTTTTATCATTGTATAAACTTCCTGATTTATTCTTGATATACCCCCATTGTGGAGGGTGTGCTGGAACTGTCAGTATTCCAAGAGGAGGGGTCTTATTTAACACTTATTTTCAGGTTGATTAGATAGCAAACCCTCCAACAGCAGCTTTTAAAGTATGAAATATTTGTAGCAGTGTAGGTCCACCATTGTGGACCTTGAGTCGAGGAGATCTGGGTGACAGTTGTAAAAGTTGGGGATCTAGATGAAATGTATGAGTTCCTTTCTTGAAAGTTTCATTGAGCAGTAGTGAGGTATGTAAGGATGCTGTCTCCCTGCTTACCAGTTCACTGGGAGTGCCTCCTTAGCTTCTAAATGGGTACAAACCTAAAACCTGTCCTTCAAGTTAATGTTCCAGGCTAAGTATATTGATCTTTTTCATAGAAAGAAGGCTGTGCGTGTGATATTTTAGATTCCAATATAAGTGATATCATACTATATTTGTCTTTCTCTTTCTGGCTTACTTCTCTTAGTATATGGTCATCTCTAGTTTTATCTATATTGCTGCAAATGGCATTATGTCATTCTTTTATGGTTAAGCAGTAGTCCAGTGTACACACACACACACACACACACACATTCATACCACATCTTCTTTATCCTTTCATCTGTTAATCGACCTTTAGGTTGTTTCCATGTTTTGGCTATTGTGAATTGTAGTTTTATCCAGATATATGCCCAGGTGTGGGGTTGTTGGATTAAAATTAGCCTTATATTTTAAATCAACTATATACTTCAATACAGAAAGAAAGAAAAATAAAGAAATAATAAATGAAAAAGCCGTTAAGATAAAGAAACCTGGTCTGGCTGTGTATGTCGTGGTGGTACTCAGAAGATGGGCAAGAAAGAGTTATCTTTCTGATGGTTACAGTCCCATGGAAGTCTGGAATGCCAGTGCCCCTGGCTGGCCAAGAATTGTTCCTGTGTGGGTTGTGCATTCCCACTGGCTTTAGCTAGGTAGCTGGATGAGGGTAGGGAACGGCTTGCTCTGTCTTGAGCTTTGCAACATGAGAGGGTCTTGTCTGTCTATACCTGTTTATACATGTCTGTCTGCACCTTGTCTGTCTGTCCTGTGCCCTACAACTTGTACTCTCCAGCCCCAGCTGGGAGGTGGCAGAAGGTGGTCGTCCTTCTGCAGCTTCAGAAGGACGACAGGCTAGAGGTGCAGCCACTTGCCTGCAGCTGTCTTAGCTCGGTGGCAGGTGAGCGAAGCCTCAAAACTTGCCCCTGTGGTAGCAGACTAGGTGGAGAGTGCAAAAATCTCGTGACTGCCAGGTCATTGGCTCTGTCTCCAGGTAGTGTTTCAGCTGTGCTCTGCCTCTCCAACTGAAGCTGTTAGAGTAGCCAATGAATCACCATCATGCACAGTCTAGGCACTTTTCAAACTGGTGCTCTTTTTTTTTTTTTGTCTTTATCTCAGGATTAGTGAGACTGAATGCAAGTCCGTTAAGAGAGGAATCTCAGTTTTCTATAGCACTTTGGGACTCTGATGTCAGCCCTGCTGGTTTTCTAAACCAGATGCTTTGTGGGCTCTTCTCTTCGGTGCCGATCCCAAGGGTTAGGATGCCTATTGTGGGGCAGCAGTACCTCACTCCTTGAGGGAGAATCACTTTCTGAGATCCTTCTCCATAGTGTGTTGCTGCACTGGAAGTGGGTATTTTGCATGACCTTGTCTCTCTCTCTTACCCATTTTGATGTGGTTCTTTTATTCTTTGTTGTGGAGAGCAGATATTTTTCTGCTCATCTATTTTTCAGATATTTTTCAAAGGGAAATGATCTGTATGTATCTGTGTATTGGGTGTGTCCATGGGAGGAGGTGTCTTCAGATTCTTCCTATGCCACCATCTTGGACTTTGCCTCCCAAAGAGTGATACCTTGGGGATAAAAGTTACACTGTAGATGGAAGGTCCACGATAGCATTTGTCAAGAGGATGCTTTTCTTTTTTAGATAGATATTTAAAATCTTCTTTTTGTTCTTCTGTCATTTTTATTACGCATCCATGTTATGCATCTTAAAGTATCCCACTTACACAGACAGACACCTAGACACAACTTACGTCTCTGCTCTTTAAGGATAAAAAGTTAATTTTATTGTAAACTCAGAGATGTACTCTGACCCAAAGCAAAGAAAGAGAGGAAAACAAAAAAGGAGGGTGGTGAGGTTGAGGTCAGTTAATCATGAAAGCGAACAAATGGGCAGACAGATCTGTACAAGATAGATCAAAAGCAGTATGGGGTGAACAGAGTCTAATAATTAGGAGAGGAGATAGTGGGTGAAAGATAGGACCTAGCATGGACTCAGCGCACTATTATCTTCACAGAGTTTTCTGGGTACAGTAGAAGGGGTTATCCACATTTAATGTAATTAATAAAGATTTAAATATCAACACTGTATAAATTTTATTTGGCTTTATATTATAAAATTTTGTTTTAACCAGACTTTTTTGTCTTGTAGAAGAATAAAATGCATCTAGATCTGGTTAAAGAAATAATCATGCATTTATGTGGTATATTAAAATGATATGAAATTCTATTAACTTTATGTTTACAATGAATTGTATTTAAAAACACCATTAAAATGATATTAGAAATGTATATTTCCTTATGGAATACCCATATTATGACCATTTCTTGATTTATGGTTACTCTGAATGTAAAATATATACATCTATTAAAATTAGCACAGTATAATTTATAGTGAATGTATGCTTTCCATACATAATCACACATACTATAAATCAACATATTTTTCTTTACTGTCTTGATTTTCCTGAACTATAATACACCTATAAAAATTATATATGACTTAGGGAATAGATGAATCTAAATTTATTTGCATATAATAATATATTTGCATATAATAATAATTTATTTGCATATAATAATATATAACATAAGAGACAGGAAAACCATCCCTTAACAATCCGAATTAGCAAATTATTCTATAAACTGAATTTTAAAAAAAGAAATGAACATACCATTAGTCTCTCTACATACTCCCTTCATTAAATGTATAAATAAAATTTTTGAATGGGATGGGAGGCATTCTGTTAGCCAAGTTCACCTAAGTTTTATATAATATTTATATATATATACATGCATACATTCATTCACAATTTAGTCATAGCTTTCAAAAATAAAATGAAAAATGAAAACTAATATTAGCAGTAGCTTAATAAAATCTTGAAAACACATTGAAAGAAAAGAGTCCTATAATATATCAGTTACTGCATGGAAAAGAAAAGATTTCAAAATTTCTTGCAAGTTAGTTTGTAACTTTATGCACTTACTTTGATTTATTAATTTGAGAATTTTGGGTTTAAGTAATTCTGCAGATAATCACACAAATAATGGGGCAAAGACAGTCAAGAACATACTTAAAATAAAACAAGGAAGAAGTTTCTTTGCAGATAATATGTTTTCCAAAAACGGTTTAACACATTAAAGAGTTATAAATCAATTAGGGAAATGCTTGTTTTAAATATGGTATTGAACAATTAAGAAAATTTGGGGAAAATAGGAATAACATAAAATACATTTATAGAAAAAGTTCTACATCCAGCATCTTTAAAACATGGCAGATGGACTGAAGAGATAAATGAGCAAAATGAAAATATTTCAATATTGGAAGAAACACAGATGTATATGAGGTGAATGTTTCTCATATCCTTGAATTAGTAGGCTCTTTTTGCTTTAAGATAAGTATATCATTAGAAACATTGCAGACACTGCATGCAGAAAATTCTAGAGAAATTGTAAACAATTTGACTCATTACCTCTTACACTATCAAGTTGGAATTATCTGTCTCTCCAGGGCAAATAGAGTGGATTGCAAATAAAGTCTTAGGTGCTACTTAAGTTCTAGCAGGGAACTGGAATCTTTTTCTTGTGTTCTGCACTAGCATCTGGATATTGACATTGATGTGTTAAGAATTAAACTGAGGGCTGGTTTCAGGTAAGGCTTGATCAAGATTCTCTGTGATCCCTCTTAAGGATGGCTAACAGCAGTTCCTTTGAGTTGTCTTTGTTTTCCATAGCCATGAAATGCCTGAATGATTGAGTTAGGAAGCCAATACTTTTTTACCCCTAAGGCCCCAAACCTAGGCATGGATTAAGGCACCAGAGGTTTAGTTTGTGCTCAGTCCCTCAGTTGTGTCCAACTCTTTGCGACCCCACGAACTGTAGTCCACCAGGCTCCTTCATCCATGGGTTTTTCCAGGCAAGAATACTGGAATGGTTTGCCATTTACTTCTCCAGGGGATCTTCCAATTCAGACTTAAATTGAAGAAAGTAGGGAAAACCACTAGACCATTCAGGTACGACCTAAATCAAATCCCTTATGATTATACAGTGGAAGTGAGAAATAGATTTAAGGGCCTAGATCTGATAGATAGAGTGCCTGATGAACTATGGAATGAGGTTCATGACACTGTACAGGAGACAGGGATCAAGACCATTCCCATGGAAAAGAAATGCTAAAAAAGCAAAATGGCTGTCTGGGGAGGCCTTACAAATAGCTGTGAAAAGAAGAGAAGCAAAAAGCAAAGGAGAAAAGGAAAGATCTAAGCATCTGAATGCAGAGTTCCAAAGAATAGCAAGGAGAGATAAGAAAGCCTTCTTCAGCGATCAATGCAAAGAAATAGAGGAAAACAACAGAATGGGAAAGACTAGAAATCTCTTCAAGAAAATTAGAGATACCAAGGGAACATTTCATGCAAAGATGGGCTCAATAAAGGACAGAAATGGTATGGACATAACAGAAGCAGAGGATATTAAGAAGAGGTGGCAAGAATACACAGACGAACTGTACAAAAAAGATCATCATGACCCAGATAATCACAATGGTGTGATCACTGACCTAGAGCCAGACATCCTGGAATGTGAAGTCAAGTGGGCCTTAGAAAGCATCACTACAAACAAAGCTAGTGGAGGTGATGATATTCCAGTTGAGCTATTTCAAATCCTGAAAGATGATGCTGTAAAAGTGCTGCACTCAATATACCAACAAATTTGGAAAACTCAGCAGTGGCCACAGGACTGGAAAAGGTCAGTTTTCATTCCAATCCCAAAGAAAGACAATGCCAAAGAATGCTCAAACTACCACACAATTGTGCTCATCTCACATGCTAGTAAAGTAATGCTCAAAATTCTCCAAGCCAGGCTTCAACAATATGTGAACCATGAACTTCCAGATGTTCAAGCTGGTTTTAGAAAAGGCAGAGGAACCAGAGATCAAATTTCCAACAATGCTGGATCATGGAAAAAGCAAGAGAGTTCCAGAAAAACATCTATTTCTGCATTATTGACTGTGCCAAAGCCTTTGACTGTGTGGATCACAATAAACTGTGGGAAATTCTGAAAGAGATGGGAATACCAGACCACCTGACCTGCCTCTTGAGAAATTTTTATGCAGGTCAGGAAGCAACAGTTAGAACTGGACATGGAACAACAGACTGGTTCCAAATAGGAAAAGGAGTACGTCAAGGCTGTATATTGTCACCCTGCTTATTTAACTTATATGCAGAGTGCATCATGAGAAACGCTGGGCTGGAAGAAACACAAGTTGGAGTCAAGATTTCCAGGAGAAATATCAATCACCTCAGATATGCAGATGACACCACCCTTATGACAGAAAGTGAAGAGGAACTAAAAAGCCTCTTGATGAAAGTGAAAGAGGAGAGTTAAAAAGTTGGCTTAAAGCTCAACTTTCAGAAAACGAAGATCATGGCATCCGGTCCCATCACTTCATGGGAAATAGATGGGGAACAGTGGAAACAGAGTCAGACTTTATTTTTTTGGGCTCCAAAATCACTGCAGATGGTGACTGCAGCCATGAAATTAAAAGATGCTTACTCCTTGGAAGGAAAGTTATGACCAACCTAGATAGCATATTCAAAAGCAGAGACATTACTTTGCCAACAAAGATCCGTCTAGTCAAGGCTATGGTTTTTCCAGTGGTCATGTATGGATATGAGAGTTGGACTGTGAAGAAAGCTGAGCAGAGGAGAATTGATGCTTTTGAACTGTGGTGTTGGAGAAGACTCTTGAGAGTCCCTTGGACTGCAAGGAGATCCAACCAGTCCATTCTGAAGGAGATCAGCTCTGGGATTTCTTTGGAAGGAATGATGCTAAAGCTGAAACTCCAGTACTTTGGCCACCTCATGCGAAGAGTTGACTCACTGGAAAAGACTCTGATGCTGGGAGGGATCGGGGGCAGGAGGAGAAGGGGACGCCAGAGGATGAGATGGCTGGATAGCATCACTGACTCCATGGACGTGAGTCTGAGTGAACTCCAGGAGTTGGTGATGGACAGGGAGGCCTGACGTGCTGCGATTCATGGGATCGCAAAGAGTTGGACACGACTGAGCGACTGAACTGAACTGAACTGAGGGACCGAGCCCGCATCTCCTACATTAGCAGGCATATTTTTTTTTTTTACCACTGAGCCTAGAGCCTAAGCCTCCTTTTAGGCAAGTGATACAGTTGGAAAGCCTGGTTGAAAAAGAAGATGGCAAATGTTTTAGGACCTGCAGTAAACCTGTTTCCTTAACAACAGATCCAAGTGAGAGGAAATGCTTTGAGTATACTCTAGACCTGAGTCCTAACCAGCTGAACAAGATAAATAACAAGTACAAGAGAGGTGGAATTCTGAGGGGAAAAACACCAAACAGATCTTACATTCTGTAATATGAGAGTTGGAGCACGACATGGAACAACTGAACAAGGCATATTTTATGTCAAGATATGAAAGCCATTCAAAAGGTATGTGGAAGAAATGAACTCAGAAACCCTGCAGCATAAATGGATTTTACTTTATTATATAATGCATCTTACAAATTAATAACAAAGTGCAATCCCAGTTTTTAAAAACAGAGAAAATTACTAACCCTAATAGATATTACAAACATATCCCAACAACCAGTTGCCAATTAAAATGTGCTATCAAATACTCTATTTTGTCAAAACATGGAGGTCTTTATTTCTATGATGTACCATTATGTTATGTTATGTAAACACTAAAGAAAATAAATTACCAGTCCTACTCTATTATGGCAAAACACACTGAAGCCATCAACTGTAAATTGCATCTCAAATTCATAGATTGTAACACATGAAAAAAAAAAGGGACTAGATGAATATGACATTGTGACTAAAGTGCTTTTATGTTTCTTAGATTGGCTTCAATGGATTATTAGGAAAAAATGTTATTTTAAAAATAAACATGTATACCTGTGATGGATTCATTTTGATATTTGGAAAAACTAATACAATTATGTAAAGTTTAAAAATAAAATAAAATTAAAAAAAAATGAAAAGAACATGGTTAAAAAATGCAGTGACAGGAAACAGAATTGCAGAATGCACTATTATTACAACTGATAAATATATATGTTCACTAATTCCTTAGAAATATTAGTTCATATGAGTAATGTATTATTTTTAATTTATTATACAGTATTCTGCTAAAGTTAAATAAAACCTATTACAAAAAAGTTCACATTTAATTATAATGAGTTAATTCATCTTATGGCATTCTGTGTGTGTGAGTGTGTGTGTGTGTGTGTGAGTGTGAGTGTGTGTGTGTGCATAGGAAGCATAAAAGCAAATACAAAGGAAATGCTTTTTGTAAAATATTGAATAAGTTATAGAAAAATGAGTTACTATTTAAAATTACTATTATGCTAATTTTAGTACTAATAGAGGTTTCTTTTTCCCTTTTCTTCTCTCCTTTTCTCCCTCATTTCCCTCTCTTTGTTTATATTTTTCTCTTCTTTTCCTTTCATGGTTGAATGATAACTTTACTCCTCCTTTTTATGTGGTAAAGAGAAAATATGATGAAAAAATGTATCACTGTATATTTTAGAAGATTAGTTGACAAATGGAAAATTAGTAGTTTATGTGAAATCATATAAATTTCAGTGTAAGCTGTTTATTCTACACTGACAGAAATAGCTCATGTTTGTGAAGGTATGAAAAATTTCCCAAAAGCACATTAAAAAAAAAGATGAGAAAAGTGGAATATTTCAGACTAATGTATATTTCAAAGATGTAGTAAAAGACTTCTTTTTAATATTTTTATATTAAGACTTATGCATAGACCTTCCATCAGACTATTTTTATTTGAAGAAAAGTGATTCTGTGATAATATAAATATTATTTATGTTCAATTTCAGGAACTCAAACGATATAGAATATAGTAATGGTAACTATTACTTGAAATTCCTCCATTGAGAAATAACCATCATTAGCTCAGGTGAATATGCTTTCAAATACTTCTTTGCATCTACATAGATGAAACACAGTGAGAAAACTAGACAGATAGGCAGATATCCTATGAATTGAATTTTCATCCAAATGAAAATTTTATGCTGTAAAGACCATGTTTATGCAAACCATCAAATTCAGTTTTGCTTAAATTTATAAGAAGAAAGCAATACAAATGAAACCAAATTTAATGCTGTTTCAATTATTTATTAATCTTAATAGATGGCATTTATTTGAATGTTCCTCTAAGGCAAATTGAAAAGATTATAGAACACATATGTATTTTATTCATTTTTAAGCATTATGTTTCAAATTTAGAATGTATTGTGCTATTTTATCCCCTTTGGTGAAATTTAAACAATTACTCCTCATACACAGATACACACCTACCCTCTCATGTTTGAATGATAACTTTTTACTTTCATGATAAAAATGGTTAACACTTTTCCTCTGAGTCATTGGTATTCATTCTAGACGTGAACTTGTCATATCACTTAGTCATAGATTCTCACTTCTTTACACAGATTTGTGTGTTGTAATTGAATATTGGATTGTCTAAGTTTTGATATAAAGGTCTTTTTGCTTTTTTGTTTGTTTGTTTGTTTTTTACTCTCCCTATTGTTGTTTTTGAAGAAAGACTCAGGGATGTTATTTCCTATTTAGGAATGTCTGTCTGAAGCTCTTTTAAAGTTTAACCAGTCCTTAATTGAATATTTTCCTTTTGAGTCATGTTTACTTTCCTTTGAATTTTATAGACTGTATCATTTTAATATATATTAAATGTGGAAAAATCAAGGGAAGCATATTCAGAAAGTCAAGAAACAAGTGCACAGTTGATTTCATGATTTAAGAATTTGTTATTTATTTCAGTGCTTTAAGAAAAAAAATGAGTCCAAAAGACTGTTCTATACATCTGTGTCTCTTTTGCTGTGTTGTATACAGGGTTATTGTTACCATCTTTCTAAATTCCATATATATGCGTTAGTATACTGTATTGGTGTTTTTGGACTCTGTGGGAGAGGGAGAGGGTGGGGTCATTTGGGAGAATGGCATTGAAACATGTATAATATCATATATAAAATGAGTCGCCAGTCCAGGTTCGATGCACGATACTGGATGCTTGGGGCTGGTGCACTGGGACAACCCAGAGGGATGGTACGGGGAGGGAGGAGGGAGGAGGGTTCAGGATGGGGAACACGTGTATACCTGTGGTGGATTCATGTTGATATATGGCAAAACCAATACAATATTGTAAAGTTAAAAAAATAAAATATAAAAAAAAAGAAAAAAACATGAGAGGAATGATCCTTTAATCAGTGAGTCGTGACCTCACCTCATTCTCATTTGGGAGTCTGTGATTGGTTACTGCCTTTTTTACAGAATGTATGTAAAGATCCTTCGGTTTTAAATGAATCAGCCTGGCTTCCTTACTTATATCGGTGGGAGAAATGATTGAAACACCTTGAAGTTGATCAGTTACTATTCCACTGTTAAAAAAATGTGTCCTGCCTTAGAAACTTAACTTTGAGGTCTTAAATTTTTAGTTTTTCAAATACTTCTAGAGGATGTTTTGTTATACTTAATCTCTCCTGATTGCCTTTCTTAGATTGCCTAGCACTCTTTGAACACTGGGCTTCTGGGTGGCTCAGTGATAAAGGATCCACCTGTCAATGCAGGAGATACTGGTTGGATTCCTAGGTCAGGAAGATCCCCTGGAGAAGAAAATGGCAACTCACTCCAGTATTCTTGCCTTGGAAATCCCATGGACAGAGGAAGCAAGCTACAGTTCATAGGATCACAAAAGAGTCGAAAAAGACTTAGCAACTAAGCAACAACAGCTAACTTTGAACACTGTACCCCCTTCTGTTTAATCAATAGCCTGTTAAAACTGGGTAGATTTATAAGGCAAATTTTATACTTATGAAAAGCAAAAAGAATTCTTAAACTTTCGTACAACATGACTTAGAACATATGCTACTAAAACATTAGAAGCAAGAATACATCAAAGAAAAAGGAGATTGGTTGTTGGCAATCTTTAACACACAAGTACTTTGTAAGTAGTTTCTCAAGTAATGCATGCATGCTAAGTCGCTTTAGTCATGTCAGACTCTTTGCAACCCTATGCTCTGTAGCCTGCCAGGCTTCTCTGTCCATGGGTTTCTTCAGGCAAAAATACTGGAGTTACTGGGTAACCATACTGGGTTACCATCCCCCCTCCAGATGATCTTCCCAACCTTCCCATCGGTACTTCCCAAAGTACGGGTCAAACTCACATCTCTTACACCTCCTGCATTGGCAGGCAGGTTCTTTACTGATGGTGCTACCTGGGAAGCCTCTCAGGTAATAAATACATTCTGTATAGACTAGCCACAAAACAGCAATTGCCTGCTTCCCTTCACAATGACAAGGCCCTAGGGTATGGCAGACTGTTATATAAGCAGCAAAATCATATTCCCAGGTCCCTAGTTTGACTAAAGGAAAATGATGGAATACAGAAAAACTAATAAACTTTCATTAATTGGAATATGGGCAAACTGATGTTTACTTAGATTTAGTTCTGGATATTAATAATACAAGCATTACTATAAGGAGAGTATTTAAAACTTTTTCGGAGGATAAACTTTTCAAACAACCAAATAAAATGACTTTATTTGTAAATAACTGATATGCTAAATTGAAAATTTTCTCATCTAGCTATTGTAGTATTACCTCATAAACTGCTGCCAACCACAAGTTTATTTATATGGTGTTTGAGAAACAATAAGTAAAACCAAAGAAAACCCTGAATTTGTAAAAAGTTCATTTTTTTCTATATCTTTGTTAGTTTAGGCTGTCTTTTTACCCAACTAATTAGAAATATATCTCATTTAATGAATATATCTTTAACCTCTACTATGCATTAAGCCACTGTAACAGAGATATAATTTTTATTAGCATGGTTTTATTGTATGTACAAATTTTGTTTGTAAAAATAATCAGGGAACTTAAATATTGTGTATGAATTTATAGGGATATATATATATATATATATATATAGGGATAAAGAATGGAATTCTGGCTATACAGAATAAAGTTTAGCAGACTTCCCACACTTTGGTGTACACTTCATATTCCTACTTTGGTTCTTAGTTTTGTTAGACTGTAGACATGAATTATTATTTTCACCAAAGTGAATTTGTTCTTGGAAATCAGTCATAACAAACAAATCCTGGAAGCTGGATGTAGAAAAATTATAATTTTAATTGAATCATAAGGAAGTTATATTTAATACTAGACTATGACTACCTGTGGTTAAATTTCTCTAGAAATTTTATTTTGTTTTTCTTGGTTGGTCAAAGACTTATTTAGACAGCTGTTAATAATCAAATATTTAATTATATACTTTGATTTTTTTCCCCCTAAAAGTGATGCTATTTCAAAAAGTATAATGCATAACCCTTTTTTATATAAAATGATAAATATCAGATTCTAATTTTAGTCTTTTTTAAGGAAACTAGCCAAAAAGTTTCTATTCTTCAAAACATAGTTAACATTCACGGAAAATATAATTTACCTATTACCTGAGATTGAGGAAATACATTTTTTTGTTTGGGTACTTCTTATTGATTGGAAAGATGCAGAAACCAATCATAGAAGCTGACATATAAATTCAGGTTTCCCTTCATTTTGTTTTTGTTTACTGTTATTTTTTATGTGCCCCAAAGGGAATTTATTATTCCCCAATCATTTATACAAATTGAGTCACATGAACCAAAAAGGGAATTGAAGAAATAAAATTAATCACATACCCTGATGAAACGTAGCTGTCAAGTGGAGATTTGACAGTAAGTGAAATTGAAGAGCTGAAATGAGGAAAAAACTATGTATTGAATATCTTTATTTTACAGAGGAGAATACCAAGGCTTCAGTTCAGTTCAGTCGCTCAGTCATGTCCAACTCTTTGCAACCCATGAATTGCAGCACACCAGGCCTCCTTGTCCATCACCAACTCCCGGAGTTCACTCAGACTCACGTCCATCAAGTCAGTGATGCCATCCAGCCATCTCCTCCTCTGGTGTCCCCTTTTCCTCCTGCCCCTAATCCTTCCCGGCATCAGAGTCTTTTCCAATGAGTCAACTCTTCGCATGAGGTGGCCAAAGTATTGGAGTTTCAGCTTTAGCATCATTCCTTCCAAAGAACACCCAGGACTGATCTCCTTTAGAATGGACTGGTTGGATCTCCTTGCAGTCCAAGGGACTCTCAAGAGTCTTCTCCAACACCACAGTTCAAAAGCATCAATTCTTCTGCTCTCAGCTTTCTTCACAGTCCAGCTCTCACATCCATACATGACTACTGGAAAAACCATAGCCTGATGGTTAAATACTCTGCACATGTTAGTATGGTAGCTACTTATTGATAGCAGTCAAGTTTTGGCCCTTGATAATAGAGCTGTGAGGTCCAATGTCACTTCTGATTTATGTGCTTAGTCAGGCTTCCCTGGTCACTCAGATAATAAAGAATCTGCCTGCAATGTGGGAGACCTGGGTTCAATCCCTGGATTGAGAAGATTCCCTGGAAAATGGAAGGGCTACTGCACTGGTCATAACAAACGTCCTCTTCCAACAACACAAGAGAAGACTTCACACATGGACATCACCAGATTGTTGACACTGAAATCAGACTGATTATATTCTTTGCAGCCAAAGATGGAGAAGCTCTATACAGTCAGCAAAAAGAAGACTAGGAGCTGACTGTGGCTCGGATCCTGAACTCGTTATTGCCAAATTCAGACTGAAATTGAAGATAGTGGAGAAAACCACTAGACCATTCAGGTATGACATAAATCAAATCCCTTATGACTATACAGTGGAAGTGAGAAATAGATTTAAGGGACTAGATCTGATAGATAGAGTGCCTGATGAACTATGGAATGAGGTTTGTGACATTGTATAGGAGACAGGGATCAAGACCATCCCCGTGAAAAAGAAATGCAAAAAGCAAAATGGCTGTCTGGGGAGGCCCTACAAATAGCTTTGAAAAGAAGAGAAGTGAAAAGCAAAGGAGAAAAGGAAAGGTATAGGCATCTGAGTGCAGAGTTCCAAAGAAGCAAGAAGAGATAAGAAAGACTTCCTCAGCGATCAATGCAAAGAAATAGAGGAAAACAACAGAATGGGAAAGACTAGAGATCTCTTCAAGAAAATTAGAGATACCAAGGGAACATTTCATGCAAAGATGGGCTCGATAAAGCACAGAAATGGTAGGGACCTAACAGAAGCAAAAGATATTAAGAATAGGTGGCAAGAATACACAGAAGAACTGTACAGAAAAGATCTTCATGACCCAGATAATCACGATGGTGTGATCACTGACCTGGAGCCAGACATCCTGGAATGTGAAGTCAAGTGGGCCTTAGAAAGCGTCACTACAAACAAAGCTAATGGAGGTGATGGAATTCCAGTTGAGCTATTCCAAATCCAGAAAGATGATGCTGTGAAAGTGCTGCACTCAATATGCCAGCAAATTTGGAAAACTCAGCAGTGGCCACAGGACTGGAAAAGGTCAGTTTTCATTCCAATCCCAAAGAAAAGCAATGCCAAAGAATGCTCAAACTATCACACAATTGCACTCATTTCACATGCTAGTAAGGAGAAGGAAATGGTAACCCACTCCAGTACCTTTGCCAGGAAAATCCCATGGATGGAGGAGCCAGGTAGGCTACAGTCCATGGGGTCGCAAACAGTCAGACACGACTGTGCGACTTCACTTTCACATACTAGTAAAATAATGCTCAAAATTCTCCAAGCCAGGCTTCAGTAATATGTGAACTGTGAACATCTAGATATTCAAACTGGTTTTAGAAAAGGCAGAGGAACCAGAGATCAAATTGCCAATATCTACTGGATCATGGAAAAAGCAAGAGAATTCCAGAAAAACATATATTACTGCTTTATTAACTAGGCCAAAGCCTTTGACTGTGTGGATCACAATAAACTGTGGACAGTTCTGAAAGAGATGGGCATACCAGATCACCTCACCTGCCTCTTGAGAAACCTGTATACAGGTCAGGAAGTAACAGTTAGAACTGGACATGGAACAACAGACTGGCTCCAAATAGGAAAAGGAGTATGTCAAGGCTATATATTGTCACCCTGCTTATTTAACTTATATGCAGAGTACATCATGAGAAACGCTGGGCTGGAAGAAGCACAAGCTGGAATCAAGATTGCCGGGAGAAATATCGCTAACCTCAGATATGCAGATGACACCACCCTTATGGCAGAAAGTGAAGAAGAACTAAAGAGCCTCTTGATAAAAGTGAAAGAGGGGAGTGAAAAAGTTGGCTTAAAGCTCAACATTCAGAAAACTAAGATCATGGCATTGGGTCCCATCACTTCATGGCGCATAGATAGGGAAACAGCGACAGACTTAATTTTTTTGGCTCCAGAATCACGGCAGATGATGACTGCAGCCATGAAATTAAAAGATGCTTGCTTCTTGGAAGAAAAGCTATGAACAACCTAGACTGCATATTCAAGAGCAGAGACATTACTTTGCCAACAAATGTATGTTTGTCAAAGCTATGGTGTTTCCAGTAGTCATGTATGGATGTGTGTTTTGGACTATAAAGAAAGTTAAGTGCCAAAGAATTGATGCTTTTGAATTGTGTTGGAGAAGACTCTTGAGAATCCCTT
Organism: Bos indicus; assembly: GCF_029378745.1. Taxonomy (NCBI): domain Eukaryota; kingdom Metazoa; phylum Chordata; class Mammalia; order Artiodactyla; family Bovidae; genus Bos; species Bos indicus. The sequence continues at coordinate 12,505,796 of NC_091767.1, forward strand.
GGAATGCAAGGAGATCCAACCAGTCCACCCTAAAGGAAATCAGTCCCGAATATTCATTGGAAGCACTGATGCTGAAGATAAACTCCAATACTTTGGCCATCTGATGTGAAGAACTGACTCATTAGAAAATACGCTGATGCTGGGAAAGATTGAAGGCGGGAGGAGAAGGGGGCAACAGAGGATGAGATGTTTGGATGGTATCACTGACTCTATGGACATGAATTTGCGTAAACTCTGGGAGTGGTGATGGGCAGGGAAGCGTGGCCTGCTACAGTTCATAGGGTCGCAAATAGTCGGGCGGACTTAGTGACTGAACTGAAATGAAAACAGAAACTTAAATATAAAAGTTTATACAACCTTAAAAAATATTGTATATGTACATGTGTTATGACTGCATTTGCCAATATTAATGGGGACACACAATGAAAGTGACTTAAACAAGGTAGAGATTTGTTTTCCTTTCATAAAATATGAAGTCTTCAGGTTGCCAATTTAAGGCAGGTTGGCATGGGCTCATGCAAACACATTGTTCCTGATTCCTTCTTTCATTCAGTTCTGCCATCCTAAAAATAAGGACTCCGTTCACAAGACGGTGTAGCTACCATATTCTCTATTTTCCAATGAAGGAAAGCATGTATTTCCAAAAGGCCCTAGTGTAGAGACTTACCACTCCATAAACATGCGTGATAAAGCTTTCCTAGAAGACCCAACAAACAATGGGGTTTTTTCTTGGAGGCCTTTTTTTTTTTTTAAATTAGAAAAATATACTTTTAGCTGGTCACTACAGAGTTGGAATATTAGACTAACATCAGCCTGTGTTTGATCTGTTTACCAAGATCAAACAACAGTAAGAAAAGACAATGCCATAAGGCGGGATGCTGCCATTTAGATAACAATCTTATGATTTATTTTTAGGAGACACAGTTGAAAACATTTAAAATAGTTAAATTCCACCAGGAAAGTTCTTTTTCTCCCTCTTCTAATTCTTTGGGATTTAAAAAAAAGTTATTGTTTTCTTCCTGTATGGCATTGACAGATATTCAGTGTATTTAACCTTTTTTTAATGACTTCTTTTAATATTTTAACAAGCTTCAAAACTGCTAAATTGTTTATTCAAAATGTATTAGAACTTAGGATATTTAAAATTTTTCTTAGTATTTCATTCTGTATTTTTACTTACCACCTAAATTACCCATTATCATTGAGGCTTTAGACTAAAGTAAGTATTAGTTTAGCTTTTAGCCACTAGTTTCTCACTTTCTTCTTTAATAGATTTCTGTTTGTTTTGTTTGTATTTTCTTTATGGCAACATATAACACTTGCTTTTTTTTTTTTTCTGATTCTGTTTTCATATATTTCTTTTGACATTGCTTTCTTCCCAAGATATTTTATTTGGTCACTCTTTCTTCTGAATTGGAGATTTCATGTTTTCATTCAATTCCACAATATGCTCAGGCATTTTTAATATTTTCTCTCCCAATTCTGTGTTTTCAACATGAAAAGCTAAACACAGCAATACTATAACTTCACAATTTATTCTTCTTGCTTCTTATGCTCTCAATTATTTATATATATTTTTTCTCTTTGTATTTCAATAGCCAGGCCCTGTATTGAGTAGTATAGCATGGTGAATGGATGGCTTTTAGGGCAGAGATGTATTTCTTTTGCAAGTTGTATTCTGAGTGCCATATTATATGATATTGGCCCTCCAGATTGGTGCTGACATGCTGATTTTAAGCTGCTGTTGTTCCATTGCTCTGTCGTGTCTGACTCTCTGCGACCCTGTGAACTGTAGCATTCCAGGCTTCCCTGTCCTTCACCATCTCCTGGAGCTTGCTCAAACTCATGTCCATTGAGCTGGTGATGCCATCCAACCATCTCAGGCTCTGTTGTCCCCTTCTCCTCCTGCCTTTGATCTTTCCTAGCTTCAAGATCTTTTCCAGTGAGTCAGTTCTTAGCTAGAGGTGGCCAGAGTATTGGAGCTTAATCTTCAGCATCAGTCCTTCCAATGCATATTCAGGACTGATTTCCTTTAGAATTGACTCTTGGATCTCCTTGCAGTCCAGGGGACTCTCAAGAGTCTTCTCCAACAACACAGTTCAAAAGCATCAGTTTTTCAGCGCTCAGCTTTCTTTATAGTCCAAATCTCACATACATACATGACTACTGGAAACACCATAGCTTTGACTAGATGGACCTTTGCTGGCAAAGTAATGTCTCTGCTTTCTAATATGCTGTCTAGGTTGGTCATAGCTTTTCTTCCAAGGAGCAAGTGTCTTTTAATTTCATGGCGGCAGGCACCATCTGCAGTGATTTTGGAACCCAATAAAGTAAAGTTTCCCACTGTTTCCGTTGTTTACCCATCTATTTGCCATGAAGTGATGGGACTGGATGTCATGATCTTAGTTTTCTGAATTTTGAATTTTAAGCCAACTTTTTCACTCTCCTCCTTCACTTTGCTAATGACGCTGTTTAGTTCTTCTTCACTTTCTCCTCCTTCACTTTCCTAATGAGGCTGTTTAGTTCTTCTTCACTTTCTGCCATAAGGGTGGTATCATCTGCATATCTGAGGTTATTGACATTTTTCCTAACAATCTTGATTCCAGCTTGTCCTTTATCCATCCTGGCATTTTGCATGATGTATACTGTATATAAGTTAAATAAGTAGGGTGACAATTTACATCCTTGACATACTCCTTCCTTTACCAATTTGGAACCAGTCTTTTGTTCCATGTCCAGTTCTAACTGTTGCTTCTTAACTTGCATATAAATTTCTCAGGAGGCAGGTCAAGTAGTGTAGTATTCCCATCTCTTGAAGAATTTTCCACAGTTTTTTGTGATCCACACAGTCAAAGGTTTTGGCATAGTCAATAAAGCAGAACTAGATATTTTTCTGGATATCTTGCTTTTTTGATGATCCAGTGGGTATACGCATGTTGATCTCTGGTTCCTCTGCCTTTTCTAAATCAAGCTTGAACATCTGGAAGTTCATGGTTCATGTACTGTCGAAGCCTGGATTGGAGAATTTTGAGCATTACTTTGTTAGTGTGTGAGATGAATGCAGTTTTGTGGTAGTTTGAACATTCTTTGGCATTGCCTTTTTTGGGATTGGAATGAAAACTGACCTTTTGCTGTCCTGTGGGCACTGCTGAATTTTCCAAATTTGCTGGTATTTTGAGGGCAGCACTTTCACAGCATCATCTTTTAGGATTTGGAATAGCTCAGCTGGAATTCTATCACCTCCACTCTGTTCATAGTGATGGTACCTAAGGCCCACTGGAACACATGCCAGGATGCCTGGGTCTAGGTAAGTGATCACACCATTGTGGTTATCTGCATCATGAAGATCTTTTTTGTATAGTTCTTTGTGTATTCTTGCTACCTCTTCTTAATATCTTCTGCTTCTGTTAGGTCCCTACCATTGTCTGGTTGGGTGAATTTCACTCAGATGACTGTTATATCTACTACTGTGGGAAGGAATCCCTTAGACGTAATGGAGTAGCCCTCATATTCAAGAAAAGAGTCTGAAATGCATTACTTGGATGCCATCTCAAAAACGACAGAATGATCTCTGTTCATTTCCAAGGCAAACTATGTAATATCACAGTAATCCAAGGTTATGCCCCAAGCAGTAATGGTGAAGAAGCTGAATTGAACAGTTCTGTGAGGACCTCAAAGACCTTCCAGAACTGACACCGAATAAAATGTCCTTTTCATTATAGGGAACTGGAATGCAAAAATAGGAAATCAAGAGATATCTGGAGTAACAGGCAAATTGACCTTGGAGTTAAAAATGGAGCAGGGCAAAGGCTAACAGAATATTGCCAAGAGTACGCACTGATTGTAGAAAACACCCTCTTTCAAGAACAACAAAAGAAGACTCTACACCTGGACATCATCAGATGGTCAATACTGAAATCAGATTGATTATATTCTTTGCAGTTGAAGATGGAGAAGCTCTATACAGTCAGCAAAAACAAGACTGGGAGCTGACTGTTGCTCAGATCATGAACTCCTTTTTGCCAAATTCAGAGTTAAATTGAAGGAAAAGCACTAGACCATTCAGGTATGACCTAAATCAAATCCCTTATGATTATTCAGTGGAAGTGAGAAATAGATTTAAGGGACTAGATCTGATAGAGTGCCTGAAGAACTATGGACGGAGGTTCGTGACATTGTACAGGAAGCAGTGATCAAGACCATCCCCAAGGAAAAGAAATGCAAAAAGGCAAAATGGCTGTCTGAGGAGGCCTTACAAATAGCTGATAAAAGAAGAAAAGCAAAAGGCGGAGGAGGAAAGGAAATATATTCCTATCTGAATGTAGATTTCCAAAGAATAGCAAGGAGAGATAAGAAAGCCTTCCTCAGTGATCAATGCAAAGAAATAGAGGAAAACAATAGAATGGGAAAGACTAGAGATCTCTTCAAGAAAATTAGAGATAGCAAGGGAATATTTTATGCAAAGATGGATCCAATGAAGGACAGAAAGCAGAAGTATATATGTATATATACACATACACACACACCTATATATATGATAGATATACATCATATGTATATATGATATTCATGCTAAGTTGTGTCTGTCATGTCTGACTCTTTGCAAGCCCATGGACTCTAGCCCACCAGGCTCCTCTATCCATAGAATTCTCCAGGCGAGAATATTGGAGTGAGTTGCCGTACCCTATTCCAGGGGATTTCCTAACCCAGAGATTGAAACTGTGTCTCCTGTATTGCAGACAGTTTCTTTATCCATGAAGCCATTGTGGAAGCCCATATGTATTCACATGTGTATATATAACTCATGTATATGTACACACACATATAGAATTTGCTTTGTCAGTACTTTAAAGATCTTTTCTCATTTGTAGTGTTTTATTCTATTACATACCTGACCAATCATTTCACTGCAGTCAATATACACATTTTCTTTTGTTTTATCTTATGTTTGCTATTGTAAGCACAGCTTAATTCATCATTCTTAAACTTGTACCATTACATATTGCAATAGAATTTGAGTGGACATATATTAAAGACCAAAAGTTACAGACAATTCTTAAGTTTCTCAGTTGATTAGTTTTAGAAAAAGTATTTTTTTATTGTCCAAGCAACAATGTAAGAAATTTGTTTTTGCCCGCTCTACCTGAATTCCATTTCTGTAACTCCTTGCTTTGTGACCTTAGGCAAATATCTTAACCTTCCTGTGTGTCAGTGCATTCGTTTCTATAGTTAGAACAGTAGTTTGAGTTACCACATAAGAGTCCTGTAATGCTTAAATGAGATGATACAGGAAAAGTATTTTGAAACTCCTTGGTGCATTAATAAATATTAGGTATTTTTCTGGACACCTAATGGAGATAACTTAAATTTCTAGCTGTTTTTTGTTTATATACTTATTTTTATAATATTTTTAAGCACTTGAGGATTCACATGTATTAGTAACTACAATTACTATCTTATATCTACATTTATATTTCATCTTTTGTATACAATTCAGAATAAAAACTTGAAACTTAATTGTCTTAAATATTATGTTTTCATAGTTAAAATGTGATTCTTCTGATTAGTTTGGATTTTTTTTTTTTAATCTAGCAATGGGTGAGTAATATTTTTTCTGAAGTTTCTTCTTTGGCAGTTATAAAATACATGTTTGATTTATGGCAAATGTTAATTTTACTCATGTTTCTTCCAAATTGTCTGACTATATATTCTGGGACAAAAAATGTCATGCTTGCTCAAGCACTGTTTTTTTCTGAATAGCATCTTTTAAACTATTGTGGAGTAAATGAAGCAGCTGAGGTATGATGAAATGTTTACGCACATGTTTGGCTCATAATAAAAATGTGCTGTGTTGCCTCTCTGGCATCTTTCCTACAGGGTGCTCAATTCTCTGGAAACTGGTTTTTTTATTTTAATGTTTCATGGCTATATTAGACCCATGCCCCTCTTCTCCATATCTGAAATGAATATGATTGTGTTAGAATAAAATTGATACCCTCAGGTGATAATCAGAAAGGCAAATCCTATAGAGGCAGAGAACAAAAGAATCTTACTGTAAAAATTTACCTTAGAGAGTACTCTGCCAGTAAAATCACTTTTAAATATGAGAAAAGAGATATCTTAAGGATAGTTAAGATATTGGCATAAACAGACACATTTAAGAGACACTGATGTATAGAACAGTCTTTTGGACTCTGTGGGAGAGGGAGACGGTGGGATGATTTGGGAGAATGGCATTGAAATATGTATAATATCATATATGAAACGAGTCACCAGTCCAGGTTCGATGCATGATACTGGATGCTTGGGGCTGGTGCACTGGGACGACCCAGAGGGATGGTATCGGGAGGGAGGAGGGAGAAGGGTTCAGGATGGGGAACACATGTATACCTGTGGCGGATTCAGTTCAATATATGGCAAAACCAATACAATATTGTAAAGTTAAAAAATTAAAATAAAGACAGATTTGAAGTCTTTTGAAGACAGATTTGAAGATTTGAGAATCCAGATTTCTCTAATTCAGTGCCCAGTCCATAGAACTGAGATTTTTTTTTTTTTTTACTTAAAACATGAATTTCAAATATCACATAAAATATATGTGTGAAGACCACCTGAAGACTTTGAACATTCCCTTTGAGTAAGTAAAATAATACCAACTCACTTGAAAAACAACATGACCTGAAGAATATACGGCTCCTTGATAAGACATTACACCTTTGGCTGTGTGATAAATGCTTTGCACACTAATGTGCTCTCATATAATCATTTTATTTTCCTCCAGAAAAATCATTCCAAGTAAATAGTTATTTGAAAGTTAAAATGTTATAATAGGTTATCTGATTCCTTTTCTCATTTTAATGTTAGGTGTAGATTTATTTAGTGCTTAAGGTGATAACTTAAACTTCCCTGGTGGCTCAGATGCTAAAGTGTCTGCCTAGAATGCAGGAGACCTAGGTTCAATCTGTGAGTTGGGAAGATCCCCTGGAGAAGGCAATGGCACCCCACTCCAGTATACTGGCCTGGAAAATCCCATGGACGGAGGAGCCTGGTAGGCTACAGTACATGGGGTCACAAAGAGTCGGACACGACTGAATACTTTCACTTTCACTCTCTAAGGTGATAATTAAGGGCTTCCCGGGTGATTCAGTAGTAAAGAATCCGCCTGCCAATGCAGGAGCCACAACTTCAATCCCTGGGTCCAGAAGATCCCTTGGAGAAAGAAATGGCAATCCACTCCAATATTCTTGCCTGGGAAATCCCACTGACAGAGGAGACTAGTGGGCTACAGTCCATGGGATCTCAAAAGAGTCAGATAGGACTTATGGACTGAATGACAACAAAGAAAATAATAATTCTTTTTAAAAGCTATAGGTGGTCTTTTACAGTACTTAGAAATATTTTATTCAGAATTATGCATTTGCCTGCAGAAAAATTTCCATCAGAAAATGAAATGATTCATTTAAGGTGTATCATTGATTTTTGCCATTCTTTTCTGTTATCTTTTGCTTAACAAAACCAAGGTACTAATTTGTATACAGATTGAAGCATTTATTCTTACACTCATTGATCTTTAAGTTAGCTGAGAGGGCTTTATTTAATATTGTGTGTCTGTGGGTCAGCTAAAACATCTCTACCTCAGGCTCCAGAGTAAACTCTGAGACCTGCGCTGATGGAACAGCTTTTTTACACAGCATATTTTTATGCCAGTAGCAGAGCCAAAAGCTGGGAAGCCCAAGTGCACATGTATATTTCAGGTCTCTTGTTTGCCTCACATCTTGTAGTATTCCACCAACCAAAGCAAGACACATGGGAGAGACTAAAGTCAGGTGGTGGGGTTATATAAGTCTATAGAATGGAAGCCTGTGGCACAGTTGTAGATATATTAGCCAACTAAAGGGAAGCAAATACTGATAAAAGTAATTCCATTTACCACACCTATTTACCCTCCTTCATCTTTAGATTCTTACTGTATATATTACGTAAGTATTGCATTTCTTATTCAGATATGCCTACATTTTATTCTTCCAAAATTCTTAGTTAACAAATCATTCTTGATAGTATTTCCCAATCATGAAGTATATGGTATCTTTAAGTAAAAACCTACTGGGTTTTGACTATGCCAGATGGCAGTTCTTTGATAATACATTGTATGTTTCTTGGCATTTTTCAACCTAGCATATTAAATGTAACTTGACCCTTTAAATAAGATTAGGTCATTTATTATAAATATCAATTCCTATTATGTGCCATAGTACCTTTTTCATAACTAAGTCTGTGCACTTGAGGCAGTTGCTTATTTTTACAGCTGTTTAGCCATTTGAAGTCATTTTGAATGTAGCTTATAATATTGGAATAAATTATGACAATTTGTTCAATAGTCATAATACCCTAATCAAATGTAATCTTTTTATGATAAGAGGAAGCAGCCTCTGAATGAAAGCCAATTAATGTTCATATAATGAAATTATATACATTTTACTGTATAGACTTAGTCATTTATAGTTTCACTGTTAAAAATAAATTTTAATTGCTTTCAGAATGTATTCCAAATAAGAAGGATATTGCTCTATTCTTTTTTGCTTTGCCTAATATGCAATACTGCCCCTTACTATTAAATTACATACTTGTATGATTGTCTCATTGATATGAATGCATGAAAAATAGCTTAAAAGTTATGAGTTATAATGATATTCAGAGTTCTAAGCATTTCTATTCTGATAACTTCTTTGATGTGAGCTAGGGTACTTGATAATCCAGGTTATATTTTTTTGTTTGTAACATAAAAGGTATTTATGGTTATTAAAAAAAAGCTATTTCTTTAGGCTATAAAATGTGTTTAATTTTTTAAAATTCACAACATACATCTCATAGAACATTAACATCCAGGGAAAAATAAGCACCTTCATTTTAGTGCATCATTTGTCTAATGAGTAAGATATTTTTAATATAATAATTTGTAGCTATTTTCAGTATAAATTAATCTTCTCATGCATATGGCACAATGATGAGACTAGCAGAGCATTTAATTTGCATCAGGTTATATTTTTCACAGTACTTTGAAAGAAAAGCCTAAGTACTGTCAAGATATGAAAATTATAATGGTAATTATTATGTAATACTGATCATAAAAGTAGCAACAATTATTATTTACTTTATTACAGGCAGTTTTCAAAGTCTTTTACATGCAATATGGCATTTATATCCTCATTTATTAGATAAGAAACCAAAGATCAAAATATTTTGTTAATTTTCCCTAAGTCATACAACAAATGATGAATCTGTGTTTTAAAGCAGGGTATGGCTAATTTTATAGATAGTGTTCTTAATGGAGCATAGGAAGCTGCTTTTTTTTCCCCTGTAACACAACAAAAGTAACTATGACTAAATTCCTTGTGATGATTACATCATTATTATGGATATTTTATGAATCATTTTTATGAGCATTAAAAGTAAGATTCTAATAGTATTCATAGTCATACAGTATTGCATTTACAGTGTATTTGAGTTGCTTTTTTGTCTAGTTTTCATTTCAAAGAATAAAATATGACCTATAAAAAAAGTATATGCTATGTAAACAAACAAAAGGCATATGCATATTTAGATAGTATTTATATGGGTGTATCAGTTGTCATACCTACATGAGAAGAGCTTAAATCAATCTGGACCCCTTTAATGGATCACATATCTTTATGACCATTGTAGTATAGTAAATGAACTAAATGAAATAGACATTTGGTTTCATATAATTCTCTATGTTCTGGGGTTCTGCACTTTCCATTAGATTTTAGTACACTGTTTTTGATTTTCTTTATACTGATTTTAAAGATTTTTGTTACAAAACTTTTGGATTATCTCTAACTTCATGAGTTCAACCTATTTCGTTGTATTTTTTCTATGTGGGGGGAAACAGAATGAATAGTGCTACCACAAAAGCTTAAGGTCAGCTGTAGAGAATTCCTTCTTTTCTTCAGTATGATGGCTGAAAATTTTAAGCCAATTATAACAGGTTTTCTGTGAAAAGGTAACAGCATTTTAACATAAATGGACTCTACCTCCTTATTAAGGTTAATCTCTTAAGACACTATTTATACTTTGAAAACACATTCACAAAAAGGAGAAAATAGCCATACTTTTTGTAGTTTTCTGAGCATCTCTGTAGTCATTTTGTAGAAGCTTGTTTACTTAGAGTCTAATCAGTAGTTGTTTAATAGTTGATGAACACTAGGGTTGTTGGATACATTGATGCTCTGATAGGTGTAGTTTATGACCCAGCTGTACACACTTTTTAAAAATTCTAAGCAATATCAGATCAGATCAGATCAGTGCTCAGTCGTGTCCGACTCTTTGGAACCCATGAACCGCAGCATGCCAGGCTTCCCTGTCCGTCACCAACTCCCGGAGTTCACTCAGACTCACGTCCATCGAGTCAGTGATGCCATCCAGCCATCTCATCCTCTGTCGTCCCCTTCTCCTCCTGCCCCCAATCCCTCCCAGCATCAGAGTCTTTTCCAATGAGTCAACTCTTGGCATGAGGTGGCCAAAGTACTGGAGTTTCAGTGTTAGCATCATTCCTTCCTAAGAACATCTAGGGCTGATCTCTTTTACATTCCTCTAATAAATTCAGTGTTTGTTTAGATTTTTACTCAACCCCAAAAATTCAGTATTATGAGAAAACTCAGTCCTTCTCAGTAAAACACTTTAAACAGAAATTTAAATTTATGTTGTCAAGATACAGAATTAATTTATAAATCTTGGCTAACATTTTTTTCATTGCCTAACAGAATATAAATTGTAGCTCAAAGCCCATCTTTGTAAAGAACCTGGGTCATCTGCTTTCCATACTTGTTAAATATTATCACTGACAACTGCTAAAAGCAGATTATACCTCCATTTTAATTCTAGATTTTCATAAATGCTCAAGTAATATAGGATTTATAATTTTCTGATTCCACATATTTTAAGACTCTTTTTGAAAAACATCCAGCTTGAGGCAAGGGAAGGAACTATATGAATTATTTTATTCTGGGTTTGTCACATTTAACTAAGAAACTAACTTTATGACATTATCCTGATTATTCTGAAAAATATGAGATTTTTCAAATGCCATCTATTTTGTGCTTAATGTTTATCAATTGATTTGATATAGTCTTTACAGTTTTCTGACTATGTTATAATTTAATTTTCAAATTGGCAAGTGTTTAAGGGGGTGTTTTCCTCAGAGTATTTTTCCCTCTGTCTGATTAAATAAACACTTGGTTGCAGTTCTGTTGCTGTTCAGTCACTCAGTCATATCCAACTATGGCCCCATGAACTGCAGCACTCCAGGCTTCTCTGTCCTTCCCTATCTCTTGGTGCTTGCTCAAACTCATGTCCATTGAGTCAGTGATGCCATCCAATCATCTCATCCTCTATTGTCCCCTTCTCCTCCAGGGTTTTTTCCAGTGAGTCGGTTCTTTGCATCAGGTGGCCAAAGTATTGGAGCTTCAGCTTCATCATCAGTCCTTCCAATGAATATTCAGGATTGATTTCCTTTAGGAATGACTGATTTGATCTCCTTGTAGTCCAAGGGGCTCTCAGGAGTCTTCTCCAGCACCACAGTTAAAAGTATCAATTCTTTGGTGTTCAGCTTTTGTTATGGTCCAACTCTCATATCCATACATGACTATGGGAAAAAACATAGCTTTGACTAGATGGACCTTTGTTGGCAAAGTAATGTCTCTGCTTTTTAATATGCTGTCTAGATTTGTCATTACTTCCAAGGAGAAAGCATTTCTGGCCTTAATAACAAGAAAATGCATACTAATTGCAATAATTTGCACTTGAAATCACCCTGATAATGGTAATTATAATATGTGAACTATATCTGCAGTAACATTTCTTTAAAGTACAACAGAGAATTGGCTATCAGCAATTTTCCTCTATGGTTTTTCCAGTAGTCATGTATGGATGTGAGAGTTGGAGTATAAAGAAAGCAGAGCACTGAAGAATTGATGCTTTTGAACTGTGGTGTTGGAGAAGACACTTGAGAGTCCCTTGGACAGAAAGGCAATCCCAAACAGTCCATCCTAAAGGAAAGCAGTCCTGAATATTCACGAGAAGGACTGAGGCTGAAGCTGAAACTCCATTATTATGGCCACCTGATGTGAAGAACTGACTCGTTTGAAAAGACCCTGATGCTGGGAAAGATTGAAGGCAGGACGAGAAGGGGATATTATAACATATTACAGGGCTTCCCTGGTGGCTCAGATGGTAAAGAATCTGCCCACAATGTGGGAGTTCTGAATTTGATCCCTATGTTGGGAAGATCCCCTGGAGAAGGGAATGGCAACACACTCCAGTATTCTTTTCTGGAGAATCCCATGGATAGAGGAGCCTACAGTCCATAGAGTCACAAAGAGTTGGACCTGACTGAGCAACTAACATACACCTAATTTGTTGCTCATAAATTAATATGGTAGTTTTTCAGTTTACACACTGACTTCATACATTTTTATGTCATTTAACCTGGACATCAACTATGTGGTTATTGAACAGGCAAGGGTTACTCCTATTCCACAGTTTAGAAACTGAGTCTCTAAGAGGTTGAGCAGCTTGGAGCTAAGGATATTAAAATGAAGTTGAACCAGAAAGACAGCATTGACCAATCTAATGATAGTTGCTACTGTTAAACATTTTATATATGCTGTCTAGACAAGCATATCCACTAAGGAAATTGATTTGTTCAAGGCACATAATTAACATGAGGCAGTTCCTTGGTATAAATTTAGGGCTGTGCATTGTGCAGATTTCTTTCCCATTAAGTCACACAGACTATATAACTTCTGGGAAAATATATTCCCAAGTAAATATAATGTGCACTTTTCTTACAAAGCATGATGCTCTGGGATAATTGCAGTTACAGTGATAGAATCCCTACAAATTAGCACATATGGTTTTAAACAAAATTCTCTGCAAGTTAGAGAAAGTAAATAGTAAAAAACAGGGAAGAATAGCTGTAGGCAATGAAATGGAATTAGAATTCTTGGCCAAAAAAGAAATGTGTGTGATATTATACTGTCCTCACAGGGAATTTAGACTTGCTCACTATTGGAATTTCACTGGAATAGATGGTTCTGGAGAAATGATATGCAAAAGACAATGGTTTTTGAAAAAAACCAAAGACTTTTACTGACTTAAAATTTTATTTCATGAGGAGAGTAGGATTTCCATGGAGCTAAAGAAAAATGATCACTGTGGTAAATTTATCATAGGAATCCAAGAAAATTGATAAACAAAGAATCATCATAATCTATGGCTTTCAGTTCAGTTCAGTTGCTCAGTCGTGTCTTACTCTTTGCAACCTCATGGACTGCAGCTCGCCGGGCTTCCCTGTCCTTCACCATCTCCTGGCATTGGCTCAAACTCATGTCCACTGAGTCAGTGATGCCATCTGACCATCTCATCCTCTGTCGCCCTTTTCTCCTCTGGCCCTCAATCTTTCCCAGCAGCAGGGTCTTTCCCAGTGAGTTGACTCTTTGCATCAGGTGGCCAAAGTATTGGAGTTTCAGCTTCAGCATCAGTCCTTCCAATGAATATTCAGGGTTGATTTCCTTTAGGATTGACTGGTTTTATCTCCTTGCCGTCCAAGGGATTCCCCAGAGTCTTCTCCAGTACCACAATTCAAAAGCATCAATTCTTTGGTGCTCAGCATTCTTTATGGTCCAGCTTTCACATCCATACGTGACTAGTGAAAAAAAAAAAAACAAAAACAAAAAAACATAGCTTTGACTATAAGGACATTTTTTGGCAAAGTGATGTCTCTGCTTTTTAATACACTGTCTAGTTTTTTCATAGCTTCCCTTCCAAGGAACAAACCTTTTTTAATTTCATTGCTGCAGTCAGTATCCACAGTGATTTTTGAGCCTAATAAAATAAAATCTGTCCCTGTTTCCACTTTTTCCCCTTCTATTTGCCATGAAGTGATGGGACAGCATGCCATGATCTTTGTTTTTTAAATGTTGAGTTTTAAGCCAGCTTTTTCACTTTCCCTTTTCACCCTCATCAAGAAGCTGTGGAGTTTGACTACTCTTTCTGCCATTATATTGATAACACGTGCATATCTGAGGTTGTTATATTTTTCCTGGCACTATGGCTTCCAGCTTGTGATTCATACAGCCCAACATTTCACTTTATGTACTCTGCATATAAGTTAAATTAGCAGGGTGACAATCAAGCAGGTAATATATACTTTGGGTATATATTAAAAATAATTGAAAATAGGACCTCAAAGAGATATTTGCAAATTCATGATTGTTGCATTATCATTCACAGTAGCCAAGAGTTGGAAGCAACCTAAATTATTCATCAACAGATGAATGGATAAAGAAAATGTGGTATATACATAGAGAGATTCTTTAAAAAAGAATTAAATTTTTCTATATGCTACAACATGGATTACCTTCGAGGACACTATGTTAAGTGTAATAGTGAAAGTCACTCAGTTGTGTCCAACACTTTGTGAACCCATTGAATTCTCCAGGCCAGAATACTAAAGCGGGTAGCCTTTCCATTCTCCGGGGAATCCTCACAACCCAGGTATCGAACCTAGGTCTCCCACATTGCAGGCAGGTTCTTTACCAGCTAGGCCACCAGGAGAGCCCCAGAATATTAGAGTGGGTAGCCTATCCCTTCTCGAGCAGATCTTCCCAACCCAGGAACCGAACTGGGGTTTCTCTGTATTACAGGTGAATTCTTTACAAGTTGAGCTACCAGTTCAATTCAGGTCAATCTCTCAGTAGGGTCTGACCATTTGTGATCCCATGGACTGCTGCACACCAGGCTTCTCTGTCTATCACCAACTCCTGGAGTTTGCTGAAGCTCCATTGAGTCAGTGGTGCCAACCGACCATCTCATCCTCTGTCATCCCCTTATCCCCCTGCCTTCAGTCTTTCCGAGCATCAGGGTCTTTTCCAATGAGTCAGTTCTTTACATCAGGTGATCAGCATATTGGAGTTTCAGCTTCAGCATCAGTACTTCCAATGAATATTCAGGACTAATTTCCTTTAGGATGGACTGGTTGGATCTCCTTGCTGTCCAAGGGACTCTCAAGAGTCTTCTCCAGCAGCACAGTTCAGAAGCATCAATTCTTCTGTGCTTAGCTTTCTTTATAGTCCAACTCTCCCATCTATACTTGACTATGGGAAAAACCATAGCTTTGAGTAGATGGACCTTTGTTGGCAAAATAAAATCTCTGCTTTTTAATATGCTGTCTAGTTTGGTCATAGCTTTCCTCCCAAGGAACAAGCCTCTTTTAATTTCATGGCTACAGTCATCATCTACAGTGATTTTGGAACCAATAAATAAAGTCTGTCACTGTTTCCATTGTTTGCCCATCTGTTTGCTATGAAGTGATGAGACTGGATGCCATGATCTTCGTTTTTTGAGTGCTGAGTTTTAATCCTGCTTTTTCACACTCCTCTTTCACTTTCATCAAGAGGCTCTTTAGTTCTTCTTCACTTTCTGCCATTAGAGTGGTGTCATCTGCATATCTGAGGTTATTGATATTTCTCCTGGCAATCTTGATTCCAGTTTGTGCTTCATCCATCCTGGTATTTCACATGATGTACTCCACTTCTAAATGATATAAGTAGGGTGACAATATAGAGCCTTGGCGTATTCCCTTCCCAATTTGGAACCAGTCTGTTGTTCCATGTCTAGTTCTTACTGTTGCTTCTTGACCTGCATACAGATGTCTCAGGTGGCAGGTCAGGTGGTCTGGTATTCCCATCTCTTTCAGAATTTTCCATAGTTTGTTGTGATCTACACAGTCAAAGGCTTTGGCGTACTGAATAAAGCAGAAGTAGATGTTTTTCTGGTATTCTTTTGCTTTTTGATGGTCCAATGGATGTTGGCAATTTGATTTCTGGTTCCTCTGCCTTTTCTACCAGGGAAGCCCACAAAAGCCATGCAAAAAAAGACGTATATTGTATGATTACACTTACATGATGTATCTAAAGTAGTCAAACTCTTGTAGACTGAAAGTAGAAAGTTAGGGTAAGAGGGAAGAGAAAAAGGAGAGTTGCTATTCAATGGGTACAGAGTTTCCATTTAGCATGATTAAAATTCTTTAGACATCTGTTATATAACTTTGTACATATGGGTAATAGAATTACATTTTATATTTAAAATTGTTGGGATGATGTCATTTATGTATTTTTGAGTACACACAAAAATGAATGCATACATACTAAGAAAGAGGAGTGAAAAGTGCCTTGTGAGAAACCTAAACTCCAAATAGGCCAGTAAGGAAATTCAGACAAAAATTCAGATGCAATAAATATTGTTAATAAGTATAGCAACATTTACTAACTATTGGAAACTATTGTTTCTACTTGAAATAACTTCAAGATGCCAACCTATAATTCTCTATCCAGCAGTGATACCCTTCAAAAATAACGATGCAGGCAGAAAGCAAACAGAGAAGCAAGAAAAAATGTTGTGAGGTTGTCAAAAACAATCCAGAACCAAAGGAAATACTTTAAGCTGTGCTTAAGGATGAAAAAATAGTATGTCAAATGTTATCCAGTTTTAAGAAATGTAAGACACAGAAGGCAAAAATGTGGTAAATCTAAATTTATATTATTTCATAATATAACTATTGCTATTATTGACTGTAAAAGAATACTGACTATAAGACTGATGTGGTTATGACTATATAAAACCACATATTATTTAATATTTACTGTAATTATTATATGACTATTAATTGTATAGAAAAATAACAATACTATGTTTTTTAAATGCTGAATAGGTCAGGAAGTGAGTAATTGGATTTAAGAGTCTTAGGCCCATGAATTTTATTGGGAATGCTAAGGGTTTTTAATTTTGGCTAAGTTTTATAGACCTGTAGATTAATGTTTTCCCTTGCTTTTGAAAAGTTATTGACCATTATGTCTTCTACAGTTTATTTTGTTCCACAGGGAAGCCTGGCATGCTCAGTCCATGGGATCACAAAGAGTCTGACATGACTGAGAGTCTGAACTGAACTCCTTGTAGACTCCAATTACACATATGTTGAAATATCTGATAATATTTCACAAATTTTGTATGGTCTTTTCCCTCTTTCTGTCCTTTTTCTAATTTGTATTTTAATTTGCAAGTTTTCTCTTGACTTGTCTTTAGCACACTAATTCTTTTCTCTTGTGAGTATAGTCTACTGAAAAACCAATTAAAATATTTCTTTTGTCATCTCATTTTTCATTTCTTTTATTCTGATTTTTTTTTAAATAATTTCTTTCAGCTGAACTTTTCCATCTGTTAAACATATTTTCCACCTTTCTTACAAGATTGTTTATCCAATTTATTAGACCTACTTTAATTCTCATAATTAATCTTTCAAGCATTTGAACCATTTTTAGGTTTTGTTTTGTTTTTTGATTCTTGTCAGTGGGTAATATATTCTCACTTGACACATATATTTTGATTGAATGGTTGCCATTATGTGTGAAATCAAACAAACAAAACCCAAAACCAAACACATACACACACACACACACACACTCAAGACTGAAGGAAATGTGTTTTATTCCCCACAAAGGACTTTGAATCTGTGTTTTCTTCCAGGTTATTAGTAGACTGGGGTGGTGATTTGACGCTATCAAATCTCTTTCACTGGCCAAGACTTTCGTTTTGCTTTATTTTTATCAGTTTACTATGGTCTTAAAATTGTCTAAGGACAAAAATCACAGACTTTTCTTTAGCAGGTTTGCGGTTTAAGAACATGCCACTGTAGTTTCTGGTTTCTCCCCCTGCTTTTGAACCTTCTCCAGGACCAATGGACCTTGGACACAATGAGCCTTGTTCATTTGGACACGGTACATCTAAGCTCTGGTGTATCTCTTGTCTCTCCCCAGCACAGGGGAACTGCTACCTAGTGATAAATTCAGTACCTTGACTTCTGCTAAGGCTTCCTGACCCGTCTCTTGAGAAACCTGTATGCAGGTCAGGAAGCAAGAGTTAGAACTGGACATGGAACAACAGACTGGTTCCAAATAGGAAAAGGAGTACATCAAGGCTGTATGTTGTCACTCTGCTTATTTAACTTATATGAAGAGTACATCATGAGAAACGCTGGGCTGGAAGAAGCACAAGCTGGAATCAAGATTGCTGGGAGAAATATCAATAACCTCAGATATGCAGATGACACCACCCTTATGGCAGAAAGTGAAGAGGAACTAAAAAGCCTCTTGATGAAAGTGAAAGAGGAGAGTGAAAAAGTTGGCTTAAAGCTCAACTTTCAGAAAATGAAGATCATGGCACTGGTCCCATCACTTCGTGTGAAATAGATGGGGAACCAGTGGAAACGGTGTCAGACTTTACTTTTTTGGGCTCCAAAATCACTGCAGATGGTGACTGCCATGAAATTAAAAGACGCTTACTCCTGGGAAGGATAAGCGTCCAACCTAGATAGCTTATTAAAAAGCAGAGACATTACTTTGCCAACAAAGGTTTGTCTAGTCAAGGCTATGGTTTTTCCTGTGGTCATGTATGGATGTGAGAGTTGGACTGTGAAGAAGGCTGAGTGCTGAAGAATTAATGCCTTTGAACTGTGGTGTTGGAGAAGACTCTTGAGAGTCCCTTGGACTGCAAGGAGATCCAACCAGTCCATTCTGAAGGAGATCAGCCCTAGGTGTTCATTGGAAGGACTGATGCTGAAGCTGAAACTCCAATACTTTGGCCACCTCATGGGAAGAGTTGACTCATTGGAAAAGACTGTGATGCTGGGAGGGATTGGGGGCGGGAGGAGAAGGGGATGACAGAGGATGAGATGGCTGGATGTCATCACTGACTCAATGGACATGTGTTTGAGTGAACTCCAGGAGTTGGTGATGGACAGGGAGGCCTGGCATGCTGCGATTCATGGGATCGCAAAGAGTTGGACATGACTGGGCTACTGAACTGAACTGAATACTGTTCTAGTGAATTTTCTATCAATTTTGTCATTGATGGTTTAATTCTTAGTATTGAATATTAATTAGTACTTTCATCACTTCCTGTACAACTTATGGTTCTTAGAACACTTAAATCCACTTTCCCAATTGCAACTTTTATAGTATTTTACGAACATAATTATTAGTATTTAGTCAATATTCATAGTTTTTTAAAAAGTCATAGCAATTTTAAGTTATGTATTCATAGCATTATTGTTTTATTTGGTCAATTTTTATCACATAATTATTATTGTTTTTATAGTTACGTAGATTTAGATTTAACCACATTTTGTCATCTTTTGTTTTTTATTTCTTTCTGAAGCTCAAGGTACTCTTTTCCTTAATCCTGAAACAGATTTTGATATTTCTTTTAGTGTTGATGTCACAAATTTTTCTTTTGTTTCTTTGATAATATCTTTGCTGTACTTTTTATTTTGAGGGAGATGTTTGCTGGGTATAGAATTCTAGTTTTCAACTTTGAAGATACAATTCATTCCTGAGAGGTTTACATTGCTTTTGCTATTTGACAAGATTTAATTTTGATTGTTTTTAAAAATGCATTTCTTGGCAAATTTTCTACAAATTTGGTGTTTAATTGCTTGGCAATTGTGTGTCTTTGTGTAAGTGTTATTCTTTATGGATGTCTCATCATCATTTTAGATGTTATTTCTAACAATTTTGTTTTTCAGACTTAGTTATGCACATGGTATGCCTTTATAGGAGCTCCTATATTTTCTTAGACATTTTAAGTCTTGTATGCTTTTGTTTTCTCCTCTTTCTGTGTGTTTTTTTGTAGTCTATAATCCAGTTCTTACTTCAGATGTATAAAATCTTCTGTTGAACCCATCCATAAAATTCTTAATTTCACTTATTATATTTTTTTATACAATTTCCAAGCTGCTTATTAAAAATTCCAATTTGCTGAATTCTTTTATCTTTAAAGAATTTTTTCGTTGTCTTTTAGTATTTGAAAAGTACTAAACAGAAGAGGATTTTCTTTGGTCTGTGTGTTATATAACCCCATTACCTGGATCTCTTCCGTGTCTGTTTTTAGTATCTTTACTTTCTGTTCAATTTTGTTCACAGGTGTCTTTTTCACCTTTATGACTAGTTGTTTTTGTATGAGTGGCAGACATTGCACATAAAACAATTTAGAAAAAGTGTAAAAATCTGAATAATTTGCTCTCTGTTCAGGATTTTTTCTCCCTCTAGTGAGTAGAAACTATGCTCGGAACAATGATATTATCTTGTCACAGTAATATTATTAGGGAGTTTCTTTGGGCCATTTGAGGGCCTGAAGTTTTTCAATTTATTCTTGTTCCTATGATATCTGCATCCAGTCTCCACATGGAAGCTGAGAGTTTTACCTAGACTACTACTTATTGGTGGGTTTTGAAATCTAATTTTATCCGTGTGGGCACATGAATCTTCCAGAAGCTTTCATTTGTTTTAGAGTATGTTATGTCATTTTTGGATTACACATGTTACTTCATAGAGTTTAAATGTTAATATCATTCCTTTGAATTCCTTTTTTCTCTCAGATCTTGTTCTAGAATGCTTAATATCCTTAATATATTCTGATTGTTTCAAAGAACATTTTAGTAAAACCGTTTGGCTTTATTTTTAACTCTCAGAAAGTCAAGTAGTTAAGATTACCAAGACTAACATGACTGTAATAGTATGTTCATTAGAGTATTTTGAGCAATAGCATTCATTGACTAGCTTTTTGTTTTTAAAGGATAAATATGGTTTCAGAATGGAATTTATTGAGAGAAAGAGCAGAAATGAGAAGTATAAGCAGGAAGCTTTGCAATAATTCAAGCAAGAAATGATGGTGATGTGGAAGAGAATGGTTATAGTGAGATTTTGAAAAGTAGCCACAATTTGTGTGTCAAAGCTTAATTAGAGTTTAACCTACGTTTACACTGAGCATCCCCCCACACAGAGATTTTGTCTTGCTGTTTTAGTCTACTAAAATTAGGAAAGGATACATTCTCTGAAGTCATTATCTACATATTGGGAAAATAATAATATTAGATTAGTATTTTCAGTGTCATATTTCTTTATATATATATATGTATTTATTTATTTATCCGAGGAATAACATTTTAAAATGTAAAATTAATCATCCTTATCTTAAAACCATTCAAATCAGGGACAAAGTAATATTTTATAACATTGTAAGTTAAACTTTTAATAATATAATATCTCTAATTTTATTACTTTTTCAAGTGAAAAAACTGATTACTATTATTCAGCTCTAAGAATTCGTGGTGCTTCTTATACTTAATCAACTACTCAATGTGATAGAAGTTATAAATATATGATTTTGTATTTTCACGTATTAAAAATTGTGTTTCTCTCAGTTACTTTTGTGTCCATTAAAATAAAATCTTTCTTGTTAATGGAACCAATGGAATATTTAGTTTTATCATAATGTATAATGCTAGCTTTGGGAGTAGAATAAGTGAATGATTCAGGAGAGAGAGCCATTAGGACTTTTGGAGAAAGTAGTGATTCAGAAATTTATTTTGAGATGAAATGAATTGTAAATTAGAGAGGAAGTAAAGATATATATATATATATATATATATGTATGATTTTATATATATATATATAATTATATGTGTGTGTGTGTATATATATATATATATATATATATATAATTTCCATCATTAACTTGGGGCACACTATACTCTAGACTGATGATAAGTTGCATAGTTACTGTTAGAAGGTTGTGACAAATTGTGCAATCAGTCTGATTGATCCACAAGAATGGATCACAAGAATATGTGAATATCATATCATAAGAATATATTATGAGAATAATATAAGAATATCATAGCAATCAAATATATATTAAAGGGTTTGCCATATGTTTAAAATATCATTAGAATTTTACCCAAACTTGAGGTGTTATATGGTATGCAGAATATAAATTGTAAATACACAGATAATTATATAGATGCTAAATTTGACACAAAGGAATTATGAATTTTATTACTATTTAACATAGCCTCTATTTATATACATATCTAACAAATGTTAAAATAATTTTTTAGTTATTTGGAAATAATCATAAAATGTAATGTATGTAAGTATAGTTTGACCAGGTGATTTCTATAGCTGGTAAATATTTGTGACATACATAATGATGGAAATGATAAACTATAAAGTATTGCTACTAACTTTATTTTTTATCTTTTTAAATTTTTTAAAATTTATTTTAATTGGAGGTGAATTACTTTATAATGTTGTGGTGGTTTTTGGCATACTTTCATATGAATCAGCCATGGGTGTACTCATTATATTTTGCAATGGAATTTAAAGTCCTTTCTATAATTTTCCATATATACCAGACTATATTTTAGTACTCCTGGGAATTTCAGCTGCGTTAACTGGCAGGTAACATGTGCAGCCAGAGAGAGAATCAGCAGTTTTAATTTGGTTATCGTGTTGTATCTTGTACAATATTGAAATATATTCTAAGCCACGTAGTTTAGGAATGGTCAAGAAAATTCAGACATTAAATCATGTGTAATTATGTAGAAGACAAAGAAACAGGATTCCCTTGGTTGGATAAATATATATCAGCACATCAGTACTTCCGTATTTGTCATTCATATACAGTACACAAACATCCATGGAGCTACTCAACAACTTGAGCTATAGTACTCTTACTATCTCTCCTGCACCTCCCTCTCTCTGTCTGTCTCTGTCTCTCGCTATGCCACTTCTCTCATTTTCACCTATTAAGTCATTTGCATGACTCATCTTTTCTGTAGAAATAGTTTACTTAGAAAGGAGACTCAGCTAACACAGAGTATTTGCTGAATCTAGCCAATATCGTACTTACAGTTATCCTTATAGTATAAAAATTAATTTTAATTCTTTATGGATTTTAACTCCCAAAAGGGACCTGTGGTAGTCTGCTCAGTCTGTCATAACTAAATATCATAGACATTATGCTTTAAACCACAGAAATGTACTTCCTCACTGTTCTAGAAGCTAGAAGTCCAAGATCAAGCTGCTGTTCAGTTAAGGCTCCTTTCCTAGCCTAGTTCAGCTTTATTTTAGGTGTAGAAGTCCAAAGTGGGATATTTAGTTTCCTCACCTGTCTCTTTTCTCCATCTAGACTGTTGCTTTCTTACACAGCTCCAGGTAACAGATATTTTCAGTAAGATTTGTTGAAACCTTTCCTAGTTGACTTAAAGTAAAGAAGACCCCCCCACATAGTGCCCACCACTCTTCATGGTCAACTTTGTCCAGGATATATAAAAATATATTCAGATGTATACATAAAGATATGTCCTGTTCAGTTTCATTCTTATTGGATATTCCAATTAATAACTTGGCCCAAAGATGGTGATCACTAATGCTGGAGAAATTCTTTATCGTATCCCAAATGGCCTTGAAACTTACTTCAAGATGTGGAAGGGATCTGATGCCAATATAATATTGCTAGCCCTTATGAATCACTTTGTCTTAGTGTTACATGCACATTTGTGATAAATTTATGCATGGAATGATAAAAAATAACTATATTCTATGAACTGTGTATATTAGAAATGACATGTTACAGTATAAAAGTCATTTGAGGCTTTTTTTCATGTGCTGTTCTGATGCTTACTAATTTAGAGATTGTCAAAGTGCTCATATACCTCCTAGAAAATGTCAAATGTTTACTGTAACACTTTCCAAATACACATAAACACAGCTATATTGTGGCATATTGATTTTCAGAGTTGCATTGTTTTGTTTTTTTTTTAAATCCAACTCTGTATCCATTTATTGTACTGCATTTTCTCCCATTAAGAGGTAGGCTCTATTTTTCCAGGCTCCCCTGGTGGCTCAGATGGTAAAGATATCTTTCCGCAATGCAGGAGACCACAGTTCAATCCCTGTATCGGGAAGATCCCCTGGGGAAGGAAATGGCTACACTCTCCAGTATTCTTACCTGGGGAATTCCATGGACAGAGGTGCCTGGTGGGCTATACTCCATGTGGTTGCAAAGAGTCAGACATGAATGAGACACTCTACTCTGCAACTATTTTTTTCAGCTCTTAAATATGAGCCGGCTTTATTACCCACTTGTATGGTGTTCCAGTTCTAAACTTACTCTTCAGAAATGCTTGCTTTAACACAACCTCTGGAGTCTTGTTGTTCAGCCACCCAGTCGTGTCTGACTCAGCAACCCCATGGACCGCAGCACACCAGGCCTACCTGTCCCTCACCATCTCCCTAAGTTTGCCCAAGTTCATGTTCATTGCATTGGTGATGCTACCCAATCATCTCATCCTCTGACACCCTCTTCTCCTTCTGCCCTCAATCTTCCCCAGCATCAGAGACTTTTCAAATGAGTTGTCTGTTTGCATCAGATGACCAAAATACTGGAGTTTCAGCTTCAGCTTCAGCATCAATACTTCCAGTGAGTATTGAGAGTTGATCTCCCTTCAGATTGACTGGCTTGATCTCTTTGCTGTCCAAGGGACTTTCAGGAGTCTTCTTCAGTACTACAATTGAAGTTTGAAGGCATCAATTCTTTGGCATTCTGCTTTTTTTACAGTCCAGCTCTCACAACTGTACATGACCACTGGGAAGACCAGAGCCTTGACTAAAGACCTTTGTCGGCAGAGTAATGTCTCTGCTTTTCAACACACTGTCTCGGTTTGTCGTTGCTTTCCTGCCAAGAAGCAATTGTCTTCTGAATTCATGGCTGCAGTCACCATCCACAGTGATTTTTAAGCCTGAGAAGAGGAAATCTATTACTGTTTCCACCTTTTCTCCTTCTATTTGCCATGCAGTAATGGGGCTGGTTGCCATGATCTTAGTTTCTTTCTTTCTTTTGAGATTTAATTCAGTCTTTTTAAAAATTTTATTTATTTTAATTGGAGGCTAATTACAGTATTGTAGTGGTTTTTGCCATACACTGACATGAATCAGCCATGGGTGTACATGTGTTCACCATCCCGAACCCTGCTTCAACCTCCCTTCCCATCCCATCTCTCAGGCTCATCCCAGTGCAACAGCCCTGAGCACCCTGTCTCATACATCGAACCTGGACTGGCAATCTGTTTCACATATGATAATATACATGTTTCAATGCTATTCTCTCAAATCATCCCACCCTCGCCTTCTCCCACAGAGTCCAAAAGTGTGTTCTATACATCTGTGTATCTTTTGCTGTCTCACATACAAGGTCATTGTTACCATCTTTCTAAATTCTATATATATGCGTTAGTATGCTTTTGAACTGTGGTGTTGGAGAAGACTCTTGAGAGTCCCTTGGACTGCAAGGAAATCCAACCAGTCCATTCTAAAGGAGATCAGTCCTGGGTGTTCTTTGGAAGGACTGATGCTAAAGCTGAAACTCCAATACTTTGGCCACCTCATGCGAAGAGTTGACTCATTGGAAAAGACCGTGATGCTGGGAGGGATTGGGGACAGGAGGAGAAGGGGATGACAGAGGATGGGATGGCTGGATGGCATCACCGACTCGATGGACATGAATTTGGGTGAACTCCAGGAGTTGGTGACAGACAGGGAGGCCTGGAGTGCTACAATTCATGGGTCGCAAAGAGTCGGACACGACTGAGTGACTGAACTGAACTGAACTGATACTGTATTGGTGTTTTTCTTTCTGACTTACTTCACTCTTTATAATAGTTTCATCCACCTCATTAGAACTGATTCAAATGTATTCTTTTTAAAGGTTGAGTAATATTCCATTGTGTATATGTACCACAGCTTTCTTATTCATTCGTTTGTCGATAGACATGTAGGTTGCTTCCATGTTCTGGCTATTATAAACAGTGTTGCAATGATATTAGTTTTTTTTTTTTTTTTTTTTAGTCTGGAGTCTAGCTATCCTATGAAATAGCCTATGCTAGTCTAATAAACATTGCAAGAAACTTGGCCCAGTCATTACAATTGCCCAAATGAACAGCCACCCAGCCACCAATTGCTCAAATGAACAGCCAGCCAACTGTAGTCAGACAATCCTACATCAGCTACAGCTGACCAGACAGCTGAGTGCAGAGTCCTGATTAAGACTGATTGAGATCAAACAGACCCCAGACAAGAACCACCCAGCTGACCACTGAGATTAAGATAATGTGTTATGAAACAATATCTAACTGATACAAATATATTACTATTAGTTCAAATGCTTTTGTGGCTCAAATGGTAAAGAATCCACCTGCAGTACTGGAGACCTGGGTTCAATCCATGGGTTGGGAAGATCCCCTGGATAAGGAAACAGCTGCCCACTCCAGTATTCTGGGCTGGAGAATTTCATGGACAGAGGAGCCTGACAGGCTATAATCTATGGGGTTTACAAAACTCAGACTTAACTGAAGGACTTTCACTTTCAAAATATTATTTGGCACACACATATATATAGTACCTAAGCAATTGTTAGTATTTATATGGGCATCAATTTCCTTTTATAAATTTCTAAACGGAGCTCAATACAGTTAACAAACACCAGGATTTTCGGCCATCGAGTCACCAACAACAAAGAATTTGTCCACTTTTCAAACAGACAGAATTAATAGGGACAGTTTTATGTTGCATGTAGTATGATGATATATTCTAAATATTTGTTGACTCCTTAAAAATAGTGAGTATATGTGCAACAGGAATTTTGCAGTTCAGGTGTCTAGCATCTGGTAAATTCTTACAATCTATGTCTTTTAAGATATATTTAACAATTGATGCTCAACTGTAAAGATTTAATGCCATGGTAGATATGCATAGAGTAGATAAATAAATTGTAAAGAAGAAATGTGGAGAGAGGGATGGGGCACAGAGAGAGAGAGAGGGAGACAGAGGAAAAACAAGGAGGAGGAGAAAGAGGAAGGAAGGGGAGAGAAGGAGGGAGAAGAAAGAATATGGTAAACATTAAATATTTAATGTTAACCCATCAGTAGTTTTCATGTGAGAGCAAAACTGAAAATGTATTGGGGACATCTGGGTTCTCTCAGTGAATGGGCAGATTTGGGGAGTAATATGAGGTGGCTGTTAACTATTGACATTGAATAGGCAGGGTCCTGACATGCAAGCTTCCTGTATATCAATACCTAGAATTACTCTACACAGTAAAGAAATAGGACATCCAAAATTTCAGTAATACCTACAATGAAAACTGCTGAGTGGTAATGGGCTAAAAAGAAGGCATGTCTGCTGAAATGTACTGGAAGGACTTAATTGGACTTTTTGCTATTCATACAACACAGAGCCAAGGATATTCATCTACTGACTCAGTTTGGTATCTTTCAATAACTGGCTTAATAAAAGAACTTTGATTTGAAGAGACCCTCCAAAGTATATCAGGCCATCATATATTCTACAAGACTGATTTGTAATTAATATTACCATTTTGCACAAACACTGACTGTCTTGAAAGGTTGAGAATGGTTAAAATAATAGACATCCATTTTTACGTTACATCATTGGGGAAAAAATGGGATTATATGACTATATGCCAACATAACTGAAATTATTGACTTTCACAATGTGACAATATAAGGGGAAAAGGAAAGGATTGCAGAATGAGAGGCCTCTTCCTGATTTGAGTGGTGATCAGTGATCTAGAAATTCCATGAAGATCACACATTCAGTAGTTACTTTCTTTCATAAGAGCCTCACCAAGTCCCCACAATAATCTTTGCGACAAGTTGGTGATATAATACCTGATATTCACCATCACCACTTGAAACTATACCAGGATGGATGATCTTTTGTACGTGCAAAAGTGAAAGCTGGTTTTGCTCTGTTAGCTAATTAATGATGGATTCTAAATTGTTCTGAAGTGTCAATCCTGGAAATTCTAAGAATGATATTTTAAAATTCTGAATATATGAGTTTGTATTTGCCTTTAATTATTTTCCAGCTCATATCTGGTTTAACATCAACTTGTGAATTGTGAATTGGAATCTTGTCTCTGTATTTTTTAGTCTTTTTTTTTTTTTACTTGTTAATTTAGCTACCATCTTCTCATAAAAAAAAAAAAAAAAAAAACAAAGCAAAAAAGACAAAGCAAATAGTAGCTCTATCATTGAATACTTCTTAATACTCACACAATTTGGCTACATGAATACATATCCTTAGAAAACAGAAAAATATGGCCCACCAAAGGAAAAATTAAATGACTGAAAACATCATCGAGGAAGCCCAGTATTTGGATTTATTGACAAAACTTTTAAATAAATGATCTAGTATTCTTGAAAAGGAAACTAAGAAAGCAATATATGAACTAAATATAAATGTTTGTGAGGAGAAATATAAATATAAATATACACACATATAAAGTACCCAAATAGGAATTCTAGAGCTGAAAAGTGAAATAACTAAAATTAGAATTTTAGAAATATTTTTTTTTCTAATTTTATTTTATTTTTAAACTTTACATAATTGTATTAGTTTTGCCAAATATCAAAATGAATCCGCCACAGGTATACATGGGTTCCCCATCCTGAACCCTCCTCCCTCCTCCCTCCCGATACCATCCCTCTGGGTCGTCCCAGTGCACTAGCCCCAAGCATCCAGTATCGTGCATCGAACCTGGACTGGCAACTCGTTTCTTACATGATATTTTACATGTTTCAATGCCATTCTCCCACATCTTCCCACCCTCTCCCTCTCCCACAGAGTCCATAAGACTGTTCTATACATCAGTGTCTCTTTTGCTGTCTCGTACACCGGGTTATTGTTACCGTCTTTCTAAATTCCATATATATGCATTAGTATACTGTATTTATGTTTTTCCTTCTGGCTTACTTCACTCTGTATAATAGGCTCCAGTTTCATCCACCTCATTAGAACTGATTCAAATGTATATTTTGATTCCATTGAGAAATAAGCACAATCCAGTATTAAAACTTAAAGGCATGTAACTAAATAGGTTTTTCTCTTCATTGGCTTCTGGAAAACTCAGAAATATATAGCCTTTTAGGGTAGAAAATTTAGTCTTTAATACTCAATATGAATATTTAATTTTTATCCTCTTGGTCTTTACAAGGATTGTAAAGAAGAAACAAATGAAACAAACTGAAACACAGGATAAAGAATAAAAAAGAATGACGGTAATTTTCTACCCCTACAATACAAAATATGATGCCTTGCAAATATTAGACCTTTAAAAATATACATTGCCTACTTCCTTAGAATATGTTATCTTGTCTCCTTAATTATTTTAACTGAGTTTTTCCATGGCATATTTTCAAGTTTTCTTTAAAATCCACCCTTACATTAGTCAATGTACATGCATTGTAGAATATAGTCATAATTTTATGACCAAATAATGTTCATATTCAATATATTTTTTCTATTTGAAGGTTTCCTCTCTTTAATATTTTTACTGGAATGTGTGTGTGTGTGTGTGTATATACTCACACACACACACACACACACACACACACATATATATATATTCTAACCTATCAATTTAATTAACTTTGCCTTAATAAACATTGGTCAAAGTAGTAATCTTAACTTCATGGTGAATTATTGACTCCAGTTCCCACAAAGAAAAATTTAACTTGGAAACTTTTAATTTAGTTAGTTGTATACAAAAATCTATTATTTCAAAAATCATAGTCCTATTTATTATTTCCAAGGTGTTTGAGGCATCATTAAATACTAAAATATGTGGACCTTCAGCTTGGTATAAGTTCAACTTGAAAGCTGCTATTTGAAACCTCACCTGATTGGTGTCTAATAGAAATAACTTTCAAGTTTTTTTATGACAGCAGGAAGCAAAAACCCACTTCAAGGAGTGCTATTTTAAACTGAAAGCAGCAGTTATCAGTAATGATATTGTGAGTTGTTATACTAAGCAAACACTTTTCCTAAGCAAAGATTTTGATTATCTGTGGTCGTTTCCTTTCAAGTCTGTCTCCAAACAGATAATGTTACTGCTCTGAAGAAAATAACTGCAACAACAAAGCGGTGTGTGTGTGACAGAGAGAGAGCTGACTGTGAAGGAGGCATGGCAATGGTAGCATATAGAGAAGTGGGGGAAAGTGTGAAATAAAGCAAAAGAATTGGAGAATTTTGTTTATATATTCACTTTGTAAAAGTAATCTTTGTAATCAGTTGTATCCTGTTAAAACCTTTATGTGTATATATTCAGTTGCCCAGTAGAAAAAATAATATGTACAAATTGAATTTTTCCATGATGTTTAATATCTTTTATGGCTTAGATGGTATAGAATCTGCCTGCAATGCGGGAGACTTGGGTTCAGTCTCTGGGTCAGAAAGATCCCTGGAGAAGGAATGGCAACCCACTCCAGAATACTTGCCTGGAAAATCCCATGGACAGAGGAGCCAGGGAGGCTACAGTCCATGGGATTGCAAAGAGTTGGACATGACTGAGCAACTAACACTTACTTCTATAGAGCTTCCCTAGTGGCTCAGTTGATAAAGGGTCTGTGTGCAATGCAGGAGACCTGGGTTCAATCACCC
This sequence comes from Bos indicus, assembly GCF_029378745.1. Classification (NCBI taxonomy): domain Eukaryota; kingdom Metazoa; phylum Chordata; class Mammalia; order Artiodactyla; family Bovidae; genus Bos; species Bos indicus. Next base: position 12,536,230 of record NC_091767.1, read on the forward strand.
AGCCAGGAAGATCCCCTGGAGAAGGAAATGGCAACCCATTCCACTACTCTTGACTGGAGTATTCCATGGACAGAGGAGCCAGATAGGCTACAGTCTATGGGATCTCACGACTAAGCAGCTTTCACTTTCATGATGTATGGATTGCCTCAGGAGAGAAGTGATATATGGATACCCGAAAGAAAGATACCATGAAGATGAAAACCATAATGGGTATCAAACAGAAAAACCTGTGAAAGAAATTATTCTTATCTGCATTATTTAGTGTAATTTTTATTTCTATCACATATACACACTTTCTGTTTGTGGTGTTCAATGGTGTGAAATGGGAAGGCAGCAGTTTATTCGCATAACTCTTTCTTTTAAGAATCAAGTTCTCTGTCTTGACCCCAAAGGAGACTCTGACCTAATTGTTATTGTTTAGTCACTGAATCGTATTCAACTCTTTTGTCATCCATGAACTGTAGTCCACCAGGCTCCTTTGTCCATGGGATTCCCAGTGATCTTCCAAACCCAGGGATCAATTATTTGTCTCCTGTATTGGCAGGTGGATTCTTTACCACTGAGCCACCAGGCAAGCCCTCTTATCTAATTACCTGATTATATTATGTAATATGGCAAAAACATGTCTCAAAATTGAGTCTACTGATAAAGCCAGTTAGACATATGTTCTTTGCTTTCTGTTCCAGTGTTTTTCACCATAATACTTATTGAAGAGAATGATCTTCACAAATGTTGGTGATCCTCTATTAGTCAAAGTAAAAATAAATTAGTTTCTTACTAGAACCCATAGCCTCAATGGGAAAATATAACCTAAGTGATAAGTCACATGATTCAAAGCTTAAATAGTCAGTAAATGAGTATGGGTTAAGTTACAGAAGAAAAAGATTATTAATGTAGATTGTACTGAAACAAATTTTCACTTAAATATTTCAAGTTCCTTATGTGTCAACTACACATTCCAAAATGTGACTCAACAGATTTTATGGATAGTAGGCTTTTTAAACAGGGAAATGTCACAGGGAAAATGAGTGTCATTCAATGACCCAAGAGTGATTGCCTGTGTCTTTATTGCTAAGGCAGTGACAAAAACGTACAAGCCTTACTAAGCATTATGAATGCAACTGATAATGTGTCAATAAAAGATATGTCTTATGACAGAGATATTAAGAAGTTCTGAAGTTTTCTGATTTATGTGTCTCGAGAAATGTGAGACCACAAATACAGTTGAGCACATGGAACACTCAGGTTACATTTGTAAATTCAAGATCTCTGTTATCTAGAAAGGAAGAAAGAAGGGGGATGAGAGAGGGAAGGGGAGGCAAAGGGGGGAAGGAGAAGGAAGGGAGAATTCAGTGTTTTTCTGTTGCTTTTCACTGCAAACATTCACAGATTCTGAGTCATCCCGTCAACACCTGTGCCTTCCAACTCCTTTCTCCTCAAGGAAGCATATCCCTGAAAAATGTCTTTCTTGAATGTGATGCTCTAGGGACTTCCGGGAGAAGGCAATGGCAACCCACTCCAGTACTTTTGCCTGGGAATCCCATGGACGGAGGAATCTGGTAGGCTCCTCCATGGGGTCCATGGGATCGCTAGGGGTCGGACACAACTGAGCAACTTTACTTTCACTTTTCACTTTTATGCACTGGAGAAGGAAATGGCAACCCACTCCAGTGTTCTAGCCTGGAGAAACCCAGGGACGGGGGAGCCTGGTGGGCAGCCGTCTATGGGGTCACACAGAATCAGACACGACTGAAGCGACTTAGCAGCAGCAGCAGGGACTTCCCAGGTAGTCCAGTGGTTAAGACTTTGCCTTCCAGTCCAGAGGATGTGGGTTCCATTTCTGGTTGGGAGCCAAGATCCCACATGCCTCCCAGCCAAAAAGCAAATCATAAAAAAGAATCAACGCTATAACAAATCTAGTAAAGACTTTAAAAATAGTTTACACTTTAAAAAAATTCTTAAAAAGCTAACAAACAAACAAACATGATGCTCTGTGATCCTGTACTTCATCTAAGAGGAGGAAAGACTATGATTCTACTTCCTTTTTTAAGTTAAATACTTTACAGTCTTTTATGATTTGTGCCTCATAGCAAACAAATCTTCGGCTGTTTTTAGATTAGTAGTTTCTCAGCTCTTGTTCATACATTTCACAAGATTTTAGAATCTCAGGAAGAGTGTTAGAACCAACAGAAGGAGCAACTCTCTGATCCCCTTCAGTTCAGTTCGGTTCAGTTCCATAACTCAGTTGTGTCCGACTCTTTGCAACCCCATGAATCACAGCACGCCAGGCCTCCCTGTCCATCACCAACTCTCAGAGTTCACTCAGACTCACGTCCATCAAGTCAGTGATGCCATCCAGCCATCTCCTCCTCTGTCGTCCCCTTCTCCTCCTGCCCCCAATCACTCCCAGCATCAGAGTCTTTTCCAATGAGTCAACTCTTTGCGTGAGGTGGCCAAAGTACTGGAGTTTCAGCTTTAGCATCATTCCTTCCAAAGAAATCCCAGGGCTGATCTCCTTCAGAATGGACTGGTTGGATCTCCTTGCAGTCCAAGGGACTCTCAAGAGTCTTCTCGAACAGCACACTTCAAAAGCATCAATTCTTCGGTGCTCAGCCTTCTTCACAGTCCAACTCTCACATCCATACATGACCACAGGAAAAACCATAGCCTTGACTAGACGGACCTTTGTTGGCAAAGTAATGTCTCTGCTTTTGAATATGCTATCTAGGTTGGTCATAACTTTCCTTCCAAGGAGTAAGCGTCTTCTAATTTCATGGCTGCAGTCACCATCTGTAGTGATTTTGGAGCCCAAAAAAATAAAGTCAGCCACTGTTTGCACTGTTCCCCATCTATTTCCCATGAAGTGATGGGACCAGATGCCATGATCTTCATTTTCTGAATGTTGAGCTTTAAGCCAACTTTTTCACTCTCCAATTTCACTTTCACTTTCATCAAGAAGCTTTTGAGTTCCTCTTCACTTTCTGCCATAAGGGTGGTGTCATCTGCATATCTGAGGTTGTTGATATTTCTCCTGGCAAACTTGATTCCAGCTTGTGTTTTTTCCAGCCCAGAGTTTCTCATGATGTACTCTGCATACAAGTTAAATAAGCAGGGTGAGAATATACAGCCTTGATGTACTACTCCTTTTCCTGTTTGGAACCAGTCTGATCCCCATAATATTGATCAATTTGCTTTGGATGAAGCATTTCCAGACTCATTATTTAAAAGATTATTATTTCTGTTTCACTCGTTGGATATTTGTTTGTAATTCCATCCACACTTTCAGGATTTATCCTGTGAAATAATATAGAAAGTAACCTGTCCCTCTTCTGCATATAGTTACTGTTCAGTCATGTCCATTTCTTTGTGACCCCATTGACTACAGCATACCAGGCTTCCCTGTCCTTCACCATCTCCTGGAGTTTGCACAAATTCATGTCTGTTTTTGTTTGTTTGTTTGTTTGTTTTTTCCTCCTTGAAGACACTTCAAACTTGGAACATGATTGTGTCTCTGCTTCCAGTCTTCTTTTAGCTGAACAGTTTGCTTCATGGTAGTTCTTATCATATTGGCTTGAATTCTCCAGTGTTGTTAGAAATGCTTATTTATTACTGCAAACCATTACTTATAATAGGTTTTCCTTACTTTATTATGTTGGCCTCCTGTTATTGTTTATTTTCACTTTTCGTGGTTGTAAATGGTGAAACAACTGATAAGTATGCATTTTTTTTTCTGATATCTTGAAATACATTCTTAGGATTGATAAAAATGCTCTAACAGCTTGTTTGTCTGATAGGCAATTTTATTTACTTTTAAAAATTGTCTGTTGCATTGATCATTAGAGTGTTACCTGATTTTACAGATCACCCCAATGTATAAAGGCTTTAACAAAACAGAAGTTAATTCCTTAGTCCCCTAAATGTTCTGTGTGACATCTGGCAGGCAGTAAGTTTAGTGTATGTGGGGAAGTCTGTGTGCCTCTTCCAGAAGCTATGCTTTGAGAGAGAGGGATATACATCTCTTCCTAACTTGTTCACTCTTCCTACCTTCTATGATTAAACTAGAGATGAGATCATATAGTGGGTGCTCGATGAATGTACCAAATGGATGAATAAATTGATGGGAGAATAACTGGAAGAAAAAGTATATGCTAAGTTGAAAGACACAGAGGTTCTAGGACAGATACTAAAAGCCCTCTAGCTCGAATGAGATCATTACCCCTCCACCCACTGCTCCCACCGCCCCGACGATTTTCTGTTCTTTGGACTTATGCTCTTCAGTTTCCAAGGTCATAACACTTCTCTGGTTTTCCTCTTTACTACGTCGGAGACCACTCTGTGTGTTTTTACATAGAAACTGATCTTTCTCTATTTTCTCTTTAAAAAATGAATCAATTGTTCTTTATTGCATGCTGCAAGGTGCTTAAGATAGAGTAGTATTTTATTTGTTTTTTAAGACAGCCTTGAGAGAAAGGTATTATCTACATTTTATTTAAATATAGTTTCAGATGGTGATCGCACATACAGACAGTTGCATTGGAAGAAAGTAGTAGAACGAGAATTTGATGTTGAGTCTGCAACTTCCGTGCATTTCCTTTTCACTGGGTTGGCGTCTTATTATTGCTTTGTTTCTCTCTTTTCTTCTCTCCTCTCTCTGTTTTAGGTAAGTCTCCTTCATGACATCATCTGCAGTTTAGCTACTTGTTCCTAGATGTGGGTTCTAAGGCCATATGGGGGAAACTGATCAGGGAATTTTATTTTTCTGCAGCGTGGCCAAATAACCTAGCAGATCTCTATCTTCTCAAATAAAGGGCTGTGCATTTACTTATGAGTCCCACTGCACCGTATCTTTTCTCTATAGTTAGATTATAGCATGAAGAGTTTTTGTTTACTGTATTTATCCACTATAATGTAATTTTTAAACTTATGTTTTTCTCTCTAGTAGATTGCCAAAGATCAGTTTATAGATCATATCTACCTTCTTACTGCTGTTGTCTGGAATACAATAAAAAATCTGTGTTAAACTTTCTTACAAGTTATAGCCATTCATTAGTTTTTAATGTAAAAACTTATTAAAAATAATTAAAGAATAAAGGAAGAAAAAATGAGAGAAGGAAGAATGGAAAGAAAGAATGAAGAAAGAAATAGTGATTAACTTTCTATCCTCTCCTCACAAGTGTTCCTACTTGGTCATCTTATTAACTTGTAGACCATTTTCTTTTCCATGGTAAGTGACCAAAGAAAGAAGCAGCTTAATATTTTATTTCAGCAATAATGATAATTTTTACCTGTATTATCATTGGCATGGTGTTTTTTCATTTCAGTGGAGAAAAACACATTCTCACTGCTTTCTGTTAGTGCCTGGGTATAATTTTTCTGATGCCCAACTTATGTGCGCCTTAGAAAGAAAGAAAGTGAAGTTGCTCAGTTGTGTCCGACTCTTTGCGACCCCGTGGACGTAGCCCACCAGGCTCCTCCGTCCATGGGATTCTCCAGGCAAGAATACTGGAGTGACTTAGGTACAGTCAATTATATTTAGTTAGGTTAATGCAGAGAAGGCAATGGCACCCTACTCCAGTACTCCTGCCTGGAAAACCCCATGGACGGAGGAGCCTGGAAAGCTGCAGTCCATGGGGTCGCTGGGAGTCGGACATGACTGAGCGACTTCACTTTCACTTTTCACTTTCATGCATTGAAGAAGGAAATGCAGCCCACTCCGTGTTCTTGCCTGGAGAATCCCAGGGACAGGGGAGCCTGGTGGGCTGCCGTCTATGGGGTCACACAGAGTCAGACACGACTGAAGTGACGTAGCATCAGCAGAGGGGTTAATGAATGGGAAAGCCATGCATGTTATAAGATTTTGATGAGTTTGTTGTTATTTTTTTGGTGGGAAATTTGTGGAGAAAAAGCTGCAAATGAAGCATAACAATAACACATTAAAGAACTGAGCCCTGGGTCTATAATTTTGAAGTGTGTGTCTCTGTTGATCTAAAACTTCCAGAATTACAAGGCAGTAAGAGTTTTGAAGTGTTGAAGTGAGAACATCATAAACCAACTCCTTAGGGAAGAGGTGGGGCAGGTTAGTAACTATGCACCAAATTATCTTGATGTCTTCTCAGTCCCATAATAGAATGCATGTTAAAGATATATCATTGATGGGTGCACATATTAGTAAGAAATGTGAGTACAAATGACTAGGGTGATTCCTAGAGATGGGCCATAAAAATCATTCCAAGGTTCTTAATTTTTTAGCACTATTGCAAAGTGAGCTGCTAGGTTTTATTTCCTACAACTAAAGACGCATGCAAATGCTAAATGTGATGTAGTATCTTAAGAACTGCCTTATGATGTTAACTGAGATTCATATTCTATTCTTCAATGATATCTTTACTACTAAAAAGTCGCTGTCCTGTTATACCCCAGTGAAAGATGAGTATTTGACCTAATAACAATTAGTCCCCTTTACCTCCTAATATATATGCTCTGTATGTATGTGCTCAGTCATGTCCTACTCTTTTCAACCCCATGGACTGTAGCCCACCAGGCTCCTCTGTCCAGCGGATTTTCCTGGACAAGAATACTTGCCTGGGATTTTCCAGGCAAGAATACTAGAGTGGGTTGCCATTTCCTCCTCCAGGGGATGTTCCTGACCCAGAGTTTGAACCAGCATCTCCTGTGTCTCCTACATTTCAGGCAGATACTTTACCTCTGAGCCACTGGGGAAGCCCATTATATTCTAGTTGAGTTATATGCTAGTTGAAGTTATATAAATTATATGTTCATTGAATATATATGCTAGTTGAAGTTATAATAGTTATATGTTCGTTGAATATATATGCTAATTGAAGTTTTTGGTGAACAGCCTTGGAAAGCCTATCATTGAAGCAGTAATTAATCCATAAAGTTATATTGGGAACAATTGTCATAAACTATTCACTGTCACAGTGTATTCTTATGGTGACCTATTCAACCAACTCCAGAATACTTGTTTTCAGATGTACCCAGAATACCTAGAAAATTGATATCTTACATTTTAAATAAAACCTTAATTGTATCTAAAAGGTACAATTGTATGCATTCTCTGAACATAATACAATTAAACTTTAATTTAACAAGACATAGATTTTTTGATGATGGCCATTCTGACTGGTGTGAGGTGATACCTCATTGTAGTTTTTATTTGCATTTCTCTAATAATGAGTAATACTGAGTGTCTTTTCATGTGTTTATTGACCATCTGTATGTCTTCTTTGGAGAAATGTCTGCTCACTTTTTGACTGGGCTGTTTGTTTTTCTGATTACTAAGCTGTATGAGCTGCTTTTATATTTTGGAGATTAACCTAACACTTTGTCAGTTGCTTCATTTGTAATTATTTTCTCCATTCTGAGCATTGTTTTTTCATCTTGTTCACACAGTTTCCTTTGCTATACAAAAGCTTTTTAGTTTAATTAAGTCCCATTTGTTTATTTTCCTATTTATTTCCATCAATCTAGGAAGTGGGTCAGAATCTTGCTGTGATTTATGTCAAAGAGTGTATTGCCTATGTTTTCTGGCCTTACATTTTTTAATCCATTTGCAATGAATTTTTGTGAATGGTATTAGGAAGTGTTCTAATTTCATTCCTTTATGTGTAGCTGTCCAGTTTCCCAGTACTACTGTCTTTTCACTATTGTATATTCTTGTCTTCTTTGTCAAGGATAAAGTGCCCATCAGTCAGTTCAGTTGCCCAGTCATGTCCGACTCTTTGCAACCCCATGGACTGCAGCATGCCAGTCTTCCCTGTCCATCACCAACTCCTGGAGTTTGCTCAGAATCATGTCCATCGAGTCAGTGATGCCATCCAGCCATTTCATCCTCTGTCATCCCCTTTTCCTCCTTCCTTCAATATTTCCCAGCATTAGGGTCTTTTCTAATGAGTCAGTTCTTTGCATCAGGTGGCCAAAGTATTGGAGTTTCAGATTCAGCATCAGTCCTTCCAATGAATATTCAGGCCTGATCTCCTTTAGGATTTAATGGTTGGATCTCCTTGCAGTCCAAGAGATTCTGAAGAGTCTTCTCCAATACCACAGTTCAAAAGTGTCAATTCTTTGTACTCAGCTTTCTTTATGGTCCAACTCTCACATCCATACATGACTACTGGAAAAGGTGCCCATAGCTGTGTGTATTTGTCTCTGGGCTTTCTGTCTTGTTCCATTGGTCTGTATTCCTGTTTTTGTGCCAGTACCATACTGTCTTGATGACTGTAGTTTTGTAGTATAATTTGAAATCAGGGAGATTGATTCCCACAGCTCCATTTTTCTTAAGATGGCTTTGGCTCTTCAGGGTCTTTTGTGTTTGCATACAAACTGTGAGCAGGATAGGTGTAAGCTTTTCTTTGAACAGAAAGAGAAAAACAAGTATCATATATCAGTGCATATATGTGGACTCTAAAATAATGGTCCTGATGAACCTAGTAGAAAATGGACTTGGGGACCCAGGGGTGAATGGTGAGGGTTGGACAAATTGAGGAAGTAGCATTGACATGTATACACAATTGTGTGTAAACTAGATAGTGGGGAGTTGCTAAATAACCCAAGGAGCCCAACCTGGTGCTCTGTGATGACCGAAAGGGGTAGGGTCGGGGGAGGCTCAGGAGGCAAAGGATATATACGTATAATTGTGACTGATTTGTGTTGTCGTATGGCAGAAACCAACATAACATTGTAAAGCAATTTTCCACCAATTAAAAATGAAAAAAATAAGACATTGAGAAGCTAAGAAAAATAATAACCCAAACACTTTAAACTTTACTTTAAATGTTTCTTCCTCAATAATTATGTGGTCATAAATGGAATAAAAAGTACCACTAGAAGAAATTTAGGAAAAATAAAAAAAAATATATGAAATGTGAGTAAATCTTTATTTGGGTAAATCTTCAAAGCTGTAAATGTTTTCTTTTTTGTTATAGAGAACAATTGATAATAAATTAAAAATAATTGAATCAAGCATCTAAAATCAGCAAAGACATAACCTAAAGGTGGTATTAATACAATACATAAAAGTGGGAATTAATGGATTAAAATGAAGAAAATAATTGCAGTTGTAAAATAAAATTTAGATCTATGTTACAAAGGTGAATAAAATCACTGGAAGTGTGAGGTGGTAGAGTTTTTTCCTAATCAAGGTAGACACATTAGGTGATCTCCTAGTTCAAGGGATAGGTTCCATTTAATTTCCAGTTAATATTCTTTAACATTTACGAGGTTTCTAGCCATAGTCTTAATTGGTAATCTTAAGTCTAAACTGTCACTGACTGCTACTGCTGCTGCTGCTAAGTCGCTTCAGTCGTGTCCGACTCTGTGCGACCCCATGGACTGCAGCCTACCAGGCTCCCCCGTCCCTGGGATTCTCCAGGCAAGAACACTGGAGTGGGTTAATGCAGGCTAATACCGGCTAATCTTAACATAGCTCTTACCAAGGGTTTCGAAGCTCTGCAAGCATACTATCTATTATATCTACAGTCCTTTTGACCTATTATTTTTAGAACAATGTATTTATCTCTGGCTACTTCTTCTGAAGTTGAGTGATAATCATGATAATTCTATACTAATTAAGTTAATAACATAATTATACAATATGGTTAACATAGCTAATAAGTATTACATAACTAAATAAAATCATTAACTTGATAAAATTATGCTTAATTAAATCAATAAATTAAACTTTGCAATAATTATCTTCATTATTATCATGTCTCTTAATTTAAAAACTGCTTCTCTAAAAGCTAAATAATTTTTGTGCCACACTCAGAAAACTCTATTATGCTCAGACGATTATAATTTAAAACAATCTTATTTTTCCACACCCTAGAAACTTAAGAATTTTTATTATTCAAATAAGAAATAACCAGCTTTTATTGTCGTTTAGTAAAAAAGGTTTAAGATGTAACCGTCAATAATAGTAGTAAGGCTAAAAGGGAGCGATGGTTAATTTATAAATATTTTAAGGTATCTTGAAGTTATCAATTGACATTCAAATGTCTGACAGACAAGGAGATAATCTTTTTTTTTTTTTAAGTATTATTTATTTATTTTCTTAATGGTAAGCATGTAACAGTGTTTTTTCAGCTTTACGAGGCCTAATTAACAAAATTTGTCAATTTTATTGACAAATAAAAGGAGATAATCTTTTATTCAATAAAATATAACCTTTGTAGTATCTGAAGTTATAAATGTAGTGTTATTATTATTGAGTTACTAGGCATACCTTCGCATATAGAAATTTGCTTATATTATTAATTATTAGGTTCTGATCATATAAAATGGCTTTCTCTCAGTTGATAGTTATTAAAACTATGATATTTAGCACAGTAGGTAATATTAAATTCTAGTGGGATGGAAAAGAAAATTTATAAATGATGTATGATTTTTCATGTCAGGAGAATGGATTATGACGTAGACTGTTTTCTTTTTTATACACACTTTAGACAAGTTTTAAGATTACAGCAAAATTGAGCAGAAGTTACGGTTTCCCATATACTCTCGGCCTTTACATGCAGAGCATCCCTCATCATCAACACCTACACTGAATTTACTCTGACACATTATTATCATACGAAGTCAGTGGTTCCCATTAGGGTTCACTCTTGGTGTTGTGCATTCTATGGATTTGAACCCATTTATTATGGCATGTCTTCATTATATAGAACAATTTCACTGCTCTAAAAATCCTGTGTGTTCTGCCTATTTATCACTACCCCTTCCGTTCCACCAACCCCTGGCAGATACCGACATTTTCCCTGTCTCCATAGTTTTGCCTTTTCTAGAATGCCATATAGTTGGAATCATATTGCATATAGTGTATTCAGATGGGCTTCTTTCACTTAGTGATATGCATTTAAGGTTCTTCCGTGTCTGTTCATGGTTTGATAGTTCAGTTCTTTTTATCGTTGAATAATAATATCCAGATTTATCAGGGTTTATTTATCCATTCACCCAGTGAAGAACATCTGGGTTGCTTCCAAGTTTGGTCAGTTAAGAATAAAGCTGCTATACTGAGCGACTTCACTTTGACTTTTCACTTTCATCCATTGGAGAAGGAAATGGCAACCCACTCCAGTGTTCTTGCCTGGAGAATCCCATGGACAGAGGAGCCTGGTGGGCTGCTGTCCATGGGGTCGCACAGAGTCGGACATGACTGAAGCGACTTAGCAGCAGCAGTAGCAGCAGCATAAACATCTGTATATAGGTATTTTTGCTGATATATTTTCAGCTCCTTTGGGTAAATATCAAAGAGTGTGAGCTTTAGATTGTATAAATAGAGTGTGCTTAGTAAGAATTCATTTTTATTGATACAAATGATTTTGTTAACATTATTTATATGAAGTGTTTCCAGGATGTTATTTACTTATCTAGGCTGAGATATTTATTATGTGAAGACACCATTATATAATGCCTACTTTGAAGCCAGGACTAACATTAGACACTTTTTATTAGGGAAGAGAGGGCAAATTTCAAAGTCTCGAAGAGCTGACCCAGAATATAGCAAGGGTTTTGGAGAGATCTGTCAGTAAAGGCTTCTGTTCCCCAGGAGGGCTCCTTGCAGATCAGATTGTCAAGAGGAAGACCAAGTCTTAGATACAGGCTGATTGAGGGCCATCAAAGTAGCTAGAATACTGACTTTAGCACTAGGACCAATACTGATTCAACCAGATAAAGGGATCTAATAGAAACTATATTTTAAGAATTAAGAAGAATATTCTTTCTGCAGAGTGTTCTGAGTATGGAAAGGAAATGTTGCAGAATGATAGGTCACAAGCTTTTTCATCTTTTCTGTCTCAGTTGAGGATTAACCTAGAAATTTAGAGACATTGAATCTACAGTTTAGATGAAGTGGGTTCAGCCATGTGGAGGAGAGTGCTGCTGAGACTTGAGGGTCAGACGAAGCCCTCTCAGTACATCCTAGTTTAGCTATGACTGGATATTTAAGCATTTGTCTTATATTTTATGTGGAAAAATGATAAAAATCTCTATATTCAACATGCTGGATAGATTTGTCACTGCTAATATCGTTGTTAATAGTTTATTGGACCATGTATTATACAGGTATGCCTTGATGGTAACAAAAATTGTCCATGTTTCCTATTAATAGAGTGGATTTCTATTACTGTTTCAATGTCATTCTTTTAAGTAAGATGAAACTTTGAGTTTACTAGCAAGCTTATCACACTTTTTGCTGATACTTTCTTAATAAGTCGAAAAGTACATAAAGATAGAAGTTGAGGAGAACCTGCTCTGTATGACCTAGATTTTCCTCTGAGATGACTGTGGCTCTGAGATACACACATCTGAAAGAGCTAGTGTCTCAGGGTCATGAAGTATTGCAAATAAAATGTTAGCTGATTGTACTTTCTGCAGTTTCCTACGAGTGTTTCAGCAATCATAAGAACAAGCAGACTCTAGCATTGAAAACTGGGTTGATATTCTTATTCAATGTAGGAATTATTAGATCAGTTTCTCAAAATATGCTTCTAAAATCAGAAAGGAGCCTGATGCCAAGTGGATTTGTTCTTTGCTGTTTCAGCCTCTGATAATGAGGCTCTCTTACCATATTTCTTGTTGCTGAAAATAAACATAAGTGTTTTCCTTAGTGAGTAATTGATGGGCCAGACTAATGGTTTCAAAATGATAGTTGAATCCCACCTGCTTCGAGTCCCTGACATCTATTGACATAAAATGTATGTGTAGCCAAGGGGAATAAAAACCCACTAAATTATTACCAGCAAATGGGAGAGTATTATCTATTGGCTAGAAATATTAATGGATATCTGAAAGTATGTTGCATATTGAATTATATTATGAGACAAAATTGATTGAAATAAAATATAGATAGGGAGAGGAAACAGCTGAGACATGCGAATGGAGCACAGTACCGCAATAGTACCGCAGATTCAACGCAGGAGAGGCCTAAAGCGATCTTAGACTTATGGAGTAGTGTGTGGAGCCCAAACCCAAAGAAGGCTGCAATTGCAGAATTGAGCACTTCTGACAGACCATGTGGCCCACAAAGGATTTAAAATATTTACTACCTTGTCCTTAAAAGAAAGTATGTCAACTACACAGAGGATTAAGTTCATTTTTAGATATTTACCTTGTATCTGAGAACTTTGCTAGATTCATTAAACAATATTCATGTTTTTTTTTTTCTAGAGCATTTTAGATTTTCATGTATGCTATTGTATCATCTTGTAATAATGACAGCTTTATTCTTTGTGTTCCAGCCTTTGTACTTTTAATTCTCTTTCTCATTGTACTGTGTAGTTCCTCCCTCTGATTAGAAGTAGTAGACTGAATGTGATTATTCAGGGGTGGATAATTTAGGATTTGGACTGTAAGTAAAGTTATTAATATATTTAGTTTTATTTTAAAGATACTATTTCTCAGATTAAGAATTTTCTTTTGTTTGTACTTAACTACACACACACACACACACAGACACGTGTATGTGGGTATATATGTATGAACACACATACATGTGGTGTATGTATATATATATTTGTGTGTGTGTGCTCAGTTGTGTTCATGTGCTCAGTTGTGTTCATGTTTCTGTGATTCTGTGGACTGTAGACTACTAGATCCTCTGTGCATGGGATTTTCTAGGCAAGAATACTGAAGTGGGTTGCCATTTCCTTCTCCAGAGGATGTTCCTAACTCAGGGATCAAGCTTGAGTTTCTTGCATCTCCTGCTCTGGCAGCTGGATTCTTTACCAATAGCACCACCTGGGAAGGTCATCTATATATGTATATAAAACCTGGAAAGTTTTCTAAAACATTGGTTTTTAAAAATAAATGATTATAATATACATGATTTTTTAATTAAAATTACTCTTTAAATATGATATACACATTCATGTACAAACATGTATACAAAACATATGAATATGAATGTAGGGTGTATAAGGAAAAAATGTGGAAAGATACAGAAGAAAATAGATGTTTATGTCTCTTGCTGCTGCTGCGGCTAAGTCGTTTCAGTCGTGTCCGACTCTGTGTGACCCCATAGACGGCAGCCCACCAGGCTCCCCTGTCCCTGGGATTCTCCAGGCAAGAACACTGGAGTAGGTTGCCATTTCCTTCTCCAATGCATGAAAGTAAAAAGTGAAAGTGAAGTCACTCAGTCGTGTCCGACTCTTCACAGCCCCATGGACTGCAGCTCACCAGGCTCCTCTGTCCGTGGGATTTCCCAGGCAAGAGTACTGGAGTAGTGGGATTAAAAAAATCTTAGAGTAATACTGACTTTTTTATTCTCAACCTTTTTGTATGTGTTCATGTTATACATAGTCCTTTGTTTTTTCTTAAAAATGATTATAACAAGATAAGATTTTAATAAAGTGCATACCACAACATTCCATGTACCTGATGATTTTAACTATAAATAAATTTCATTTTTACTAAACATTCTTTGTTAAATTCTTACAAAGCCCTTAGGATATACCAGGAACTCTAACGGGTGCTTTATACTTTGTATTTTAACTCATATTAATATAAAAATATTGAATAGAAACAAGCCTGAAATACTCAGAATGTCGATCTTATATGCATATATGGAATTGTGGACGAATTATTTTTGTTTTCTATACTTTCAAATTACATTTATTATTAAAATTCAAATTACTTAACATTTTAAGAAGAGTTAATTTACTCTTACACTTAATGTGAAGTGACTTCCCTCATGGCTCAGATGGTAAAGCGTCTGTCTACAATGTGGGAGACCTGAGTTCGATCCCTGGGTTGGGAAGTTCCCTGGAGAAGGAAATGGCAACCCACTCCAGTACTCTTGCCTAGAAAATCCCATGGACAGAGGAGCCTGGTGTCCATGGGGTCACAAAGAGTCGGACACGACTGAGAGACTTCACTTTAACTTGTTCAGACATTTTATGATTTCTGTTTTCCAGAAAAGAGGAATAGTGTGGTGATGACTTTGCATTGGGGATTTATTTTTAAATGTTAGAGTTTGAAGTCATCAAGTTTTTGGTTCTGCTTAGACTTGATTATGCTGTTATTTTTTCATGGTCTTTATCTGTGTGCACAGACATCTTTTATTTTTTAGGCCCAATTAGCAGAGTTGTTTAGAATCTGTAAAAACGATTGGGTTTTGAGATTGATGTCTTTCTGTGGCATTTTGCTATGTCTCACAGCTGCAAGATACTGCCATCCATGTTTCTCTAGCCCCAAGACGAACAAGATTTAAGGAGAGGACATGGGTCAATCATTTTAAATACCCTTTCACTCAGCAGGAAAGGTGGAATGGAGTCATTCACCATCCACTCCAGTCACTGCGTCAGCTTTCTAAACTTATGTGGAAATAATGCAGCTTAATTATTACCCTTTTTACAAGAAACTGTCTCATCCATAATGTGCCAAGTCTTTGTAGATATTTTACAAATGTGTATATATATCATGTTTGAAAAGTTATTAGCCCATTAAAACTAGCTAACCTGTCTGATGTTGATAGGTACAACTTCACAAACGTTCTTCTTCTAAAGCTTAGGAAGTGCCATAGAAACTGAGAAGACGTAATGGCCACAGGAAATATCCCAAACGATTTCTTAGATCTGCATCCCTTCATTTTACCTGAATGTTTAAAATTATTTATTCTGTGGAAATGCAAATATTGTTCTACCACCTGCTGATGCCTGTTTTTCTTTAATCTGATTTGCTGCTGGGTTATTACCACTGTGCTTCACTTGATAATAACCTGGCCTCTATTTTTTTTTTTTTTTTTGAGAAAGTGGCTTCTAATGCCATGGCTGAAAAAGCTTTTTTCTCTAGTACTTGTCATGTCTTACTGTTGCAAAACATGTTTTGTTTGATCTTAATTATTGCTTTGGGCAGAACAGGTGGGCTCCCTTCTATGTTTTGAGCTACAGCAGATCAAGGTTCTGGGATGGATGATGGGTAAACTTGAAACCTTCATAAAGCTGAGGGTTTTGTGTGCAAACTTTTCTCATTTTGCACCTGTCATTTTTTTATCATGGTTCATGATCGTTACCTCACGCTGTGTAGCCACATGGCCGCCAGAATGACACTTAGCATTACAAATAAGAACCCAGCTAGAGCTCTCACCTACATTCGAGGAGGAAGATTTTGGGGGCAAAGCAGAGAGAAAGACAATTTATTTTATCAAGCATTTTCAGGTGTTCCATATACCTTCATTCTTATATCATTAGTTAAGGTCTGATTATGCACATACTGATTTTTAAATGTATTTCAGAAGGGAACTTTGATGAGTGATAATGAGAGGGATATGTCAGAATTGTTAGGTGACAAGTAGTGATGGCTGATACCTAACTTATTAATCTTTGCCATTAAAAAATAATAAAAGGAAAGCAAATAGAAATAAAAAAATGACTTAGGTGAATCAATATGATATTTTATATATCTTATTGTATATATACATATGTGTATATATATAACATGTATGTTATACATATATTCATATGGTATAGTATTATACATGTTGTTATATTTATATAGTATTATGCATACATATATATGTTTTGTATCCATATTTCTTAGGAATCAAAATATTTATTACACTCTTTGATGCAACTCTATGTAGAAAGATTGTGTATTTTCTCTGGTTAGGAGGTTACTAGTAATTTTACACATTTCTGTCTTTTACTCATTTTTTACAAAGACTGTATCTTAACTACTATAACCAATTTTATGTTTAAATAAAGATTATTATCTTGGGTATTATGTAGAACTCATTTTAAACACAACAAAGTAGAAAATTAAATGCATGCATCCACATATGGAAAAACTGGCACCATATGTATAGAACTGTATGCACAGGGATGGTTTCACACGGCTGGGCAGTGCAATGGGATTCTCAGTATTTTTTATTATAGTTATGTATTACATAAAATGAGGAAAATAAGGTTATTTGACAAAAGATAAACTCACAAATCATTCTGATAAAAGGATTAATACAAGGTTAATTCAAACTCCACTAAAGCAAGGAAAATAAATAGAAGGTGTAATTATTTTTATAGGGAAGTAACTGACCTGGAAAGTTAGTGCTCTGAAGTAACTACACAAGTGAAAGGTGATTATTATCCAAAATACAGTTAAAAATTATCGGAGACAGTTTTGAAATAATTTAGAGGAAAGATATAAAAGAGCCAGGTCACAAGATATAGTAAAGTGATTTAATTTTTCTCTTAAGTTTTCTGACATGAATTTTACTTTAATATTTTAGATGACATCAAAGAAAAACATGGAAGTTATAAATATGTAGTTCTGATATAGGTCTGTGTAATTGTTAATGATAAAACAAAATAATAGGAAAAGACATGCAAATAAAGATGTATGTTCGGAGAAGGAAATGGCAACCCACTCCAGTGTTCTTGCCTGGAGAATCCCAGGGATGGGGGAGCCTGGTGGGCTGCCATCTATGGGGTCGCACAGAGTCAGACACGACTGAAGTGATGCAGCAGCAGCAGCAAGATAATTTATACCTCCATAATTTTTTTATTGAAAGATAGTTGGATAATTGCTTTACAGAACGATAATTGCTTTATAAATTTTCTGTCAAATCTCAACATGAATCAGCCATAGGTATATATATATATCCTCTCTCTTTTGAACCTTCCTCCCATCTCCCTCCCCATCCCACCCTCTAGGTTGATAGAGTGCCCCTGTTTGAGTTTCCTGAGCCATACATCAAATTCCTGTTGGCTATCTATTTTACATATGGTAGTGTAAGTTTCCATGTTACTCTTTCCATACATCTCCTCCTCTCCTCCCCTCTCCCCATGTCCATAAGTCTATTCTCTACGTCTCTTTCTCCATTGTTGCCCTGTAAGCAAATTCTTCAGTACCATTTTTCTAGATTCCATATATGTGCAGTAGAATATGATATTTATCTTTCTCTTTCTGACTCACTTCACTCTGTATAATAGGTTCTAGGTTAATCCACCTCATCAGAACTGACTCAAATGCATTCCTTTTTATGGGTAAGTCTGGATGGCATCACTGACTCGATGGACGTGAGTCTGAGTGAACTCCGGGAGTTGGTGATGGACAGGGAGGCCTGGCGTGCTGCGATTCATGGGGTCACAAAGAGTTAGACACGACTGAGCGACTGAACTGAACTGAACTGAATATTCCATTGTATATATGTTCCACAAATTCTTTATCCAC
Organism: Bos indicus; assembly: GCF_029378745.1. Taxonomy (NCBI): domain Eukaryota; kingdom Metazoa; phylum Chordata; class Mammalia; order Artiodactyla; family Bovidae; genus Bos; species Bos indicus. Next base: position 12,554,413 of record NC_091767.1, read on the forward strand.
TCATCTGTAGATGGATGTCTAGGTTGCTTCTGTGTTCTAGCTATTGTAAGTAGTGCTGCAATGAACAATGGAATACATGTGTCTTTTTCAGTTTTGGTTTTCTCAGGTTATATGCCTAGGAGTGGGATTTCTGGCTCATATGGTGGTTTTTTCCCCCTAGTTTTTAGGAATCTCCATTACCATCTTCCATAGTGGCTGTATCAATTTACATGCCCACCAACAGTGCAAAAGCATTTTTTCTTCACACTGTCTCAACCTTTTATTGTTTGTAGACTTTTGGAGGACGGCCATTCTGACTGGTGTGAGGCGATATCTCATTGTGGTTTTGATTTGCATTTCTGTAATAATGAATGATGCTGAGCATCTTTTCATGTGTTTATTAGCCATCTGTATGTCTTCTTTGGAGAAGTGTCTGTTTAGGTCTTTTTCCCACTTTTTGACTAGAATGTTTCTTTTTCTAGCATTGGGTTGTATGAGCTGCTTGTATATTTTTGAAATTAATCCTTTGTCAATTGTTTCATTTGGTGTTATTTTCTCCCATTTTGAGGGTTGTCTTTTCACCATGCTTATAGTTTCCTTTGCTGTGCAAAAGCTTTTAAGTTTAATTAGGTTCCACTTGTTTACTTTTGTTTTTCCATTACTCTAGGAGGTAGGTCATAGAGAATCTTGCTTTGATTTGTGTCATCGAGTGTTCTGCCTATGTTTTCCTCAAAGAGTTTTATGGTTTCTGGTCTTACATTTAGGTCTTTAATCCATTTTGAGTTTATCTTTGTGTATTGTGTTAGGAAGTGTTTTTATTATTTTACATGTAGCTGTCCAGTTTTCCCAGCATCATTTATTGAAGAGACTCTTTTCCCCATTGCATATTCTTGCCTCCTTTGTCAAAAATAAGGTACCCATAGGTGCATGGATTTATTTCTGGGCTTTCTGTCTTGTTCCATTGGTCTATATTTCTATTTTTGTGCCAGTACCATACTGTCTTGATGACTGTAGGTTTGTAGTATAGTCTGAAGTCAGGAAGGTTAATTCCTCCAGCTCCATACTTCTTTCTCAAGATCTCTCTGGCTATTCAGGGTCTTTTATGTTTCCATAAAAATTGTGAAATTTTTTGTTTTAGTTCTGTGAAAAATACCTTTGGTAATTTGATAGGGATCACACTGAACCTGTAGATTTCATTTGGTAGTATAGTCATTTTCACAATTTTGATTCTTCCTACCCAAGAACATGAAATATCTCTCCATCTGTTTATGTCATTTTTTATTTTTTTCATCAGTGTCTTATAATTTTCTAGGTACAGTTCTTTTGTCTCCTTAGGTAAGTTTATTCTTAAATATTTAATTTTTTTTGTTGCAATGGTGAATGGGATTGATTCCTTAATTTCTCTTTCTGATTTTTCATTGTTAGTATATAGAAATGCAAGTGATTTCTATGTATTGATTTTGTAACCTGCAACTTTGCTAAAAGTCACTGCTTAGCTCTAGTAATTTTCTGATACTATCTTTAGGGTTTTCTATGTACAGTATCATGTCATCTGCAAACAGTGAGAGCTTTACTTCTTTTCCAATCTGGATTCTTTTTATTTCTTTTTCTTTTCTGATTGCTGTAGCTAGGACTTCCAGAATTATGTTGAATAGTAGTGGTGAAAGTGGACACCCTTGTCTTGTTCCTGATCATAGGGGGAATGCTTTCAGTTGTTCACCATTGACAATAATGTTTGCTGTAGACTTATCATATATGGCCTTTACTCTGTTGAGGTAGGTTCCTTCTATGCCCATTTTTTTTGAAGAGTTTTAAACACAAATGGATGCTGAATTTCGTCAATGGCTTTTTCTGCATCTATTGAGATTGTCATATGGTTTTTAACTTTTCAACTTGTGAATATGGTGTATCACATTGATTGATTTTCATATATTGAATAATCTTTGCATTTCTGGAATAAACCCAACTTGATCATGGTGTATGAGCTTTTTGATATGTTGCTGAATTCTGTTTGCTAAAATTTTGTAGATGATTTTTACATCTATGTTCATCAGTGATATTGGCCTATAGTTTTCTTTTTTGTGTGTTGTCTTTGTTTGGTTTTGGTATCAGGATGATGGTGGCCTAGTAAAAGGAATTTGGAAGTATTCCTTCCTCTGTAATTATTTGAAAGAGTTTTAGAATAGGCATTAGCTCTTCTCTAACTGTTTGATAGAATTCGCCTGTGAAGCCATCTGGTCCTGGGCTTGTGTTTTTTGGGAGATTTTTGATAACAATTTCAGTTTCAGTTCTTGTAATTGGAATATTCATAATTTCTGTTTCTTCCTGGTTCAGTATTGGAAGATTCTTTTCTAAGAATCTGTCCATTTCTTCCAGGTTATCCATTTTATTGCCACATAGTTTGTTCATGATAATCTCATAATCCTTTGTATTTCTGCATTTTCTGTTGTAACCTCTCCTTTTTTCATTTCTAATTTTGTTGATTTGATTCTTCTATTTTTTTCTTGAAAAGTCTGGCTAAATGTTTGTCAATTTTGTTTATCTTCTCAAAGAATCAGCTTTTAGTTTTATTAATCTTTACTGTTGTTTCTTTCATTTCTTTTTCATTTATTTCTGCTCAGATCTTTGTGATTTCTTTCCTTCTATTTTTGGGGCTTTTTGTTGTTGTTGTTGTTGTTGTTGTTCTTTCTCAGTTGTTTTAGGTGTAAAGTTAGCTTGTCTATTCAATGTTTTTCTTGTTTCTTGAGGTAGGATTGTATTGCTATAAATTTCCCTCTTAGGACTGCTTTTGTTGCCCGCCATAGATTTTGAGTTGTCAGATTTTATTGTCATTTGTTTCTAGGAATTTTTTGATTTCCCTTTTGATATCTTCAGTAACCCGTTGGTTATTTAGAAATGTATTGTTTAATCTCCATGTGTTTGTGTTTCTTATACTTTTTTCTTGTAATTGATATCTTATAGCATTGTGGTCAGAGAAGATGCTTGATACAATTTCAGTTTTCTTAAATTTACTGATGTTTGATTAGTGACCCAAGATGTGGTCTATCCTGGAGAATGTTCCATGTGCACTTGAGAAGAAGGTGTATTCTTCTGCATTTGGATGGAATGTCCTGAAGATATCAATGAGATCCATCTCATCTAATGTATCATTTAAGACTTGTATTTCCTTATGAATTTTCTGTTTTGATGATCTGTCGATTGGTGTGAGTGGGGTCTTTAAGTCTCCTGCTATTATTGTGTTACTGTCAATTTCTCATCTGTTAGTGTTTGTCTTATGTATTGAGGTGCTCCTATGTTGGGTGCATAGATATTTACAATTGTTATGTCTTCCTCTTGGATTGATGCCTTGATCATTATATAGTATCCTTCCTTAGCTCTTGTAATCTTCTTTACTTAAAGTCTATTTTGTCTGATATGAGGGTTGCTACTCCAACTTTATTTTGCTTCCCATTTGCATGGAATATATTTTTCCATCCTCTCACTGTCAGTCTATATGTTTCTTTAGGTCTGAAGTAGTGAGTTTCTGGTAGACAGCATATATATGGGTCTTGTTTTTGTATCCATTCAGCCAGTCTGTGTCTTTTGGTTGGAGTACTTAATCCATTTCCATTTAAAGTAATTATTGATATATATGTTCCTATTGCCATATTCTTAATTGTTTGGGTTGATTTTGTAGATATGTTTTCTTATTTTGTATTTCTTGACTATATAAGTCCATTTAACGTTGAGTATAAAGCTGGTTTGGTGGTATTGAACTCTCTTAACTTTTGCTTGTCTGAAAAGCTTTTTATTTCTACATCAGTTTTGAATGAGATCCTTGCCGGGTACTGTAATCTTGGTTGTAGATATTTCCCTTTCAGTACTTTACATATATCCTGCCATTCTCTTCTGGCCTGCAGAGTTTATGCTGAAAGATTAGCTGTTAAGTGTATGGGGTTTCCCTGTATGTTACTTGTTCTCCCTTGCAGTTTTTAATATTCTTTCTGTGTTTTGATGTGTTTCTCCTTGGGTTTGTCCTGTATGGTACTCTTTGCAACTCTTGGACTCTACTGACTATTTCTTTTTCCATGTTGGGAAAATTTTCAAGTATAATCTCTTCGAAAATCTTCTCATACCCTTTCTTTTTCTCTTCTTCTTCTGGGATTTCTATAATTCGAATGTTGGTGCATTTGATATTGTCCCAGAGGTCTCTGAGACTATCCTCAGTTCTTTTCACTCTTCACTTCATTCTCCTCTTCAGAAGTTGTTTCCACCATTTTACTTTCCAGCTCACTGATTTATCTGCTTCAGATATTCTGTTATTGATTCCTTCTAGAGTATTTTTAATTTCAGTAATTGTGTTATTCTTTAATTCTTTTAGTTGTTTGGTAATTTATTCTTACATTTTCTCCATTTTGTTTTCAAGGTTTTTGATCATCTTTACTATCATTATTCTGAATTATTTTTCAGCAGCCCTTGGCTGGAGATTGCTCCACAATACCTAAACTCCACCCTAGCCACTGCACTTGTGGGGGTATGTATGGCTGCAGCAAGGACTTTCTGATTCTCATTCCATTTAGAGACTCAGACAATTGCCCCGATGTGGGGATTGGACCTCTGCTTCAGTCCCTCCACCTGTTGAAGGCAGGTCCAGTCCTACTAACACTCCTGTTTTTCTCTCTAGTTCCTTCATCCTCCAGAATTTTGTGTGGGTCTATATATTCTTTTCCACTGGTGAAGTATCCTTGTCCACTCTAAGCTGGTGTTCTGCATGCACTTCTGTGTCTGAAGGTGTATTCTTGATGTATCCGTGGAGAGGGTTATACTCCATGTCCACCTATTCCTCTGCCATCTTGTTCTCTCATACCTCCATAATGTTTATTACATAATCTCTAGGACTTGTGCTGTTTCTATCATATAAATTTATCAAAAGTGGTTTCAGAGGCAAAATAATGAATTATAGTTCATAAATTGTTTCTATCTTGAGGCTGCTGAATAATTATCAACCTCAATAAAGTTTTGAATTTCTCAACAATGAGATATAAACTTGTAGTAATAGTAAAATGTAGTTCCAACTCAGAGATTTCCTTAATCTATCACTTTCAATATTTATATCAAAAGAAATCCATAAAATCATTTTATTATAATTTAAGTGCACTTTTAGTGAATATTATAGTCATTATAATTTTATTTACTATGTAAGTAATATAAATAATGTAATATTTACAATGTAATTAATATTTGATTAATAATTTATGCATGAATCCAGAAATGATATGAATGGATAAAGAAGATAGTTTCTTGTGGTTATTTTCATTATTTATCTTTTGATAATTATTAATGTGAGTATATATATATCTACTATTTTTATTGGGCAATGAATTTAGAAACTTTGCTGTGATAATCATTATATTCAATTTTCCTTTGATTATCTCAGTTCTCTTTGTACCAGCTGTGCTCAGTGGATGTTTGCTAAATTGAAAAAATAAGAAAATCATTTATTCAGAATGCAAATTTACAAACATCTGCATTCACCTTAACAAAGCAGTAATTCTGTGTAAGACCCAGTGGCTGCAAAAAAGCAGTTAACAGTTTTAAATATTCACATTACATAGTTTCAGCATGGAATGGCTCACATAGCACATTCTGGGTTACTGAGAGCATTTAGAACACCAAATGTAATAAAAAATAAACCACCTGATGTTGCAGCAAATTGCCACCAGACATAGCTCTTGAGCAATTCTAGCAATGCAGGTGTGCATGTATAGTAATGCCCCCTTAGAATTCTTTTTAGATACTATCCAGTGTGAATATAAAGCAGCAGAATTCCATACATAGCAGACTTTTTCTTCTTTCAATTTCAATTTTATTTTCAAATTGCCTTTAACCTTTTTTTTTTTTTTGGTGGCATTGTACAAAAGAGTATTGACAATTTCTGCAGCTATCTATAGCTTAACTTGGGGCTTCCCAGGTGGCTCAGTGGTAAAGAATCCACTTGTCAATGCAGGAAACACAGAAGATGCAGGTTTAATCCTGGGTTGGGAAGATCCCCTGAAAGATGAAACTGCAACACACTCTAGTTTTTTGCCAGGATAATCTCATGACAGAGGAGCCTGGTGGGCTACAGTCCATGGGATTGCAAAGAGTTGGACATGACTGAGCATGCACACACACACACACACACACACACACACAGAGTTTAAGTTATGCTGTATTTTTTGGTTTTTATAAAATTCCTGCTTTCTTTTTGTATTTTCTTTTCCAAATAGGTTTGGAGTGGGCTTTAAATAGGGAAGTTATACTCTAAGGATACAATTGAAATAAATTGCATCTGAGACCTGAGCAGTTTTGTTTTTTTTTAAGCTGACACATCATCATATATGTTTATTCCCATGAGGTAATTCACCTAATACACTTTATTTCTTCATCATTACTACTTCTGTTTTCATCTTTTGAACATGTGGATCTTCATGTTTTGTGTCTTTTCTGTGCCTTCTGAGATGATCCCAGGGCTGATTAGCCATGTGAATTCTGCTCTTTTTCCTGGTTTTGAATTTTTTTCATAAATATTTATCTGCAAAAAAAAAAAAACAAACAGTAAAGATCCTGAAATGAAAACTCTCAATCTCATTACTAAAAGTTCATGTACTTCCTTTTTCTTCCCATGGATGCTTGGGGCTAGTGCACTGGGACGACCCAGAGGGATGGTATGGGGACGGAGGAGGGAGGGGGGTTCAGGATGGGGAACACATGTATACCTGTGGCGGATTCATTTTGATATTTGGCAAAACTAATACAATTTCTAAAGTTTAAAATAAAATTAAAAAAAAAAAAGAAGTAACACGAACAAAGCTAGTGGAGGTGATGGAATTCCAGTTGAGCTATTTCAAATCCTGAAAGATGATGCTGTGAAAGTGCTGCACTCAATATGCCAGCAAATTTGGAAAACTTAGCAGTGGCCACAGGACTGGAAAAGGTCAGTTTTCATTCCAATCCCAAAGAAAGGCAATGCCAAAGAATGCTTAAACTACCGCACAATTGCACTCATCTCACACGCTAGAAAAGTAATGCTCAAAATTCTCCAAGCCAGGCTTCAGCAATACGTGAACCGTGAACTTCCTGATGTTCAAGCTGGTTTTAGAAAAGGCAGAGGAACCAGAGATCAAATGACCAACGTCTGCTGGACCATGGAAAAAACAGGAGAGTTCCAGAAAAAACATCTATTTCTGCTTTATTGACTATGCCAAAGCCTTTGACTGTGTGGATCACAATAAACTGGGGGAAATTCTTCAAGAGATGGGAATAGCAGGCCACCGGACCTGCCTCTTGAGAAATCTGTATGCAGGTCAGGAAGCAATAGTTAGAACTGGACATGGAACAAGAGACTGGTTCCAAATAGGAAAAGGAGTATGTCAAGGCTGTATATTGTCACCCTGCTTATTTAACTTATATGCAGAGTACATCATGAGAAACACTGGACTGGAAGAAGCACAAGCTGGAATCAAGATTGCCAGGAGAAATATCAATAACCTCAGATATGCAGATGACACCACCCTTATGGCAGAAAGTGAAGAGGAACTAAAAAGCCTCTTGATGAAAGTGAAAGAGGAGAGTGAAAAAGTTGGCTTAAAGCTCAACATTCAGAAAATGAAGACCATGGCATCCGGTCCCATCACTTCATGGGAAATAGATGGGAACCAGTGGAAACAGTGTCAGACTTTATTTTTCTGGGCTCCAAAATCACTGCAGATGGTGACTGCAGCCATGAAATTAAAAGATGCTTCCTCCTTGGAAGGAAAGTTATGACCAACGTAGATAGCATATCCAAAAGCAGAGACATTGCTTTGCCAACAAAGGTTCGTCTAGTCAAAGCTATGGTTTTTCCAGTAATCATGTATGGATGTGAGAGTTGGACTGTGAAGAAGGCTGAGCACCGAAGAATTGATGCTTTTGAACTGTGGTGTTGGAGAAGACTCTTGAGAGTCCCTTGGACTGCAAGGAGATCCAACCAGTCCTTTCTTAATGAGATCAGCCCTGGGATTTCTTTGGAAGGAATGATGCTAAAGCTGAAACTCCAGTACTTTGACCACCTCATGCGAAGAGTTGACTCATTGGAAAAGACTCTGATGCTGGGAGGGATTGGGGGCAGGAGGAGAAGGGGATGACAGAGGATGAGATGGCTGGATGGCATCACTGACTCGATGGAAATGAGTCTGAGTGAAGTCCAGGAGTTGGTGATGGACAGGGAGGCCTGGCGTGCTGCGATTCATGGGGTCGCAAAGAGTCAGACACGACTGAGTGACTGAACTGCACTGTACACATTAAAGAATTATAAAGTTCCTTTTCCATCTTTCTCACTTTCTGCTCAAAGGCAAAGCTATTCTGATAAATTTGATTGACATTCTTCCACTTAGTCGTTTTATATTTTACTCATTTTGTTTCATAGCTAATTTTATATTGAATATTAATTTATAATATGTACATCTATATATGTATATTTTCTTCAGCAAATGACAATTTTATTTAGAAATACCTTTTTAAGTCCTGTCCATGTTTATCAACAGTTATATATATATATATATATATATATATATATATATATATATATATATAAAACATTTTATATTTTACATAATTTATATCTTTTATTTCCAAAATGTATATTTATTATATTTTATATTAAGATATTTATTTTATGAATGTGATATCAATTTGAGGATGTTTCATATGCTTACGTGCATAGCAATATGCTATTAGTAAAATAAACCATCCCCAAGATTAGTGTTCTAAAACCACAGTAATTTTGTCCTCCTCAGTTTTCTGTTTGAAAGAGCTTAGTTGGAATACCTTGTCATTGCTTTAATCAGCATTTCCTGGTTTCCCCAAGGTCTTAAATTTAAATTACCTCCAAGTTTGTTTGCTGATTTGTCTAGAAATTGATGCTGTCTACCATCCCTTAGTGGGAATCCTTGGCATGACTTCTCCATGTGGCCTAGGCTCCCTCACCCATGTCATCTGGCTTCCAAAAGGCAAGTGTCCCAAAAGAGAGAAAGCCAAATGGAAGCTGGGTTGGCTTTCTAACTTGTCCTAAAACATCACTCAGATCATCAGGCTCAGGCTGAGGTCCATCATCTTATTGTCTACATCAGGACTAGATGTACATGAGCTTTACTGGTAGTGGTACATCAGTTGCAGATCCACCAATTTTTTTTTTTCTTTAGTCTGAAAATCTGTGAACTAACAAGGGAAATCATTTGTTCCTTGTATTCAGCATGTAGTAGAGAGCCAGGCGTGAGATAATCACAGTAGACGTAACACGGAGGGAAAGGGAGACCTGCAGCTGTCACTGGTCCTGGACATTCTGAAACCCAGCTGAGTGCTGCTTGTGAGCTGCTTGATTCCCTAAACACAATTTAGTCCTAATTCTGGGAAGTGACTCTTCATGGCTTTTTATATTTTTTATTTTCTCCATGACTTTTTACTCTATTCCGCTCAGATTTTGTTTTCACCTATGACTTTGAGTCATTCTCCCTTACCTATACAAAAGTATTTGTGTTTGCAAATAGGTAGTGTTCAGCCTATTTCCTCCCTATGGTAGTTCATGGGTTCAACTGCTTCTTTTTGTTTTTGCAGCTTCTTTTTGCCTTGTCTCTTTTAGTACAAGCTGATATAACTTGATTAAAAAATTTGTGGACTTTTACTCTTCAGTTATAAAACAACCCTTTAGACAGAAGCCATACCCAGCAGCCTCTCTAGAAGAAAATCTTTATTCAGCACTTTTAAGTGTTGTCATTGTCATCTGGCCTTTATCTTTTCTTATAAGAATCCATGAAATATTTCCATCGTTGTCTTTGCATGTATATTTGTCCTTTTTCTCTGGATTCTTCCTTTCTTCCCTTTCCTTCCTTCTTTTCTTCCTCCCTCCTTCCTTTTTTTTTTTTTCCTTCTTCTTTCCTCTCTCATTACTATTATTTTTTGGCTGTGCAAGGTCTTCGTTGCTGTGTGGGCTGTTGCTTGAGTAGCAGTATCTTAACTCCACTCTCCACCTCAACTCAGTGCATTCACTGTGTTCTGCTTGTGCTTTGTGGCCCTCACCTGTGATCCGAAAAGTAGCTTCATGCAGAAAGCCAGGATGAACGGGAGACTCACCTGGTGTGTTACCCTTCTGCCGTAAATCATAATCATGGGGAGCAGCCTTCTGGCTAATGACTGAAAACAAAACAATTGCCTTATTTACTTTGTTAAGGTTATAGTTATTGTAGTTGGAGGGTTAGTTTGGAACCAATTATGTTAGAATTAACACTCTATCTCATATGAAAATTTTAGAAGTGAAGCTTTCACATAGTTTGTAATTAATGATATCTCTGTGCCTGTTAGTCACTCAGTCATGCCTGACTCTTTGCAACCTCATAGATTGTAGCCAGCCAGGTTCCTCTGTCTGTGAGATTCTCCAGGCAAGAAGGCTGTAATAGGTTGCCATTTCCTTCTCCAAATTAATGTTATCTGAATAATAAAAAAAGGATGTGAAATGAATATGTCCTACTTACTTTTTAAGACTACTGTATTTTGGGCTGTAGTTATGACATTCATATTCATTTGGTATTCTTACTCAAAAAAAAAGGGTTATAGCTTTTATCTAGTATATTTATAATAGACTGTATATTTTCATATCTCTGCTATTTTTGAATAGGAGCATAAAGTTGTGAGAGTACATGGGCTTTCAGATTCAAATATATCATGATTATTGTTCCACTTGTGTTAATTAAAATGTGTATATTCCTCAAATTGCTAAAACTTCCTAACCTTTCATCTTGTTTTACATAGAAGCAATAGTTGATAGTTCAAATATTTCTTGTTAAGATTAAATGAGTTAATGGAAGTGCAAGTACTTAGTTGATTTGCGGACAAAGATGGCACTGATCAATTTTAGTTTTTATCTTTGTATTGTGACAAATCAAGTTATTTTGTGAATCAGATGATAGTGTTGCATAGTTAGATCACACTTGCAGGAATGACTTATTTACGTTTTTGATTAGTCTTCATTTGCAACGGTGAAAACTTTTTATTTTTAAATATAACATCATTTCCTTGTAATATTCATTCACATTATCGGTCAACTTGTTAAATATTTTTTAAAATTCATTAAGAAGAGTCAGTGGAGCTCCAGAGTTGTAACACTAAGCAGTGATTCATTTTGTTTATTGTACACTGGAAATCAGTGGGAAGGTGAATTGTTGACAGTGTAATTGTTATCATGTCCATATACTTTATGCGCATATGTACTTTCCTGATGCTATCTGATATTATTCAGCAAAAACCATTTGCACATACCTGAGAAATCTAAGGCTCAAAGTTCAAGTAGGCTAGATTACATAATGTCAGAGCCAGAATTGGAGACAGATCAGCGAAATAGAGTTTTGCCATTTCTACACATGTGAGGATCCATGCTAAGGACATTTAAAGCTCTGTGTTGCATGGCGAAGCACTAAGGTCAAAGCAGTCTGGATAAATTGATGGATGACCAATATTTTAGATACCTAACACATGTGTGTTAAAAATGAATTTAGAGATCAGAAGATGTGACTGCTACTGCTTGAAAAATAAGCTCTCTCTTTTTCTGATATTCAAATCTATAGGACCAGTCTCTTCTTAATGCCACTAGCTAAACAAGTAACTCTGCCTCATGCTATGTCCATTTCTTGCTTCCTCAGAAGTATTTCTCATGGGCAGTAATTAAATATTTAGGACAGGAAAGATTTTTTTTTCTAGTTTGTTTTGGAGTTAGGTTACTCCAAGGTTTCTTGAGTTACCCCAAGGTTTATTTCCTTCCAATTCATTTCCTATGAAAATAATAGCACATATTATACCATGACTAAAAATTTGTATAGACAAGTTATAGAAAAGGACCAACTTTACATTTTTATTTACTGGTATTTTTTTGTTTTTGTTTTTGTGTTTTTTTTGAGCTTTTGAAGAGAGGAGTTGAATAATAAACAGATGCACTGAACTTGAAGGAAAAATGCTTTTCTGTGTTAAAGATTGAAATGTAAGTTGCCAGCATAATTTTGTTTTACTGCACACATAGAGCGAATTTTTAAGGAACAAGAAGTTTATTGCATCAAGGACAGCATGAGTCAATGGTTTTAGGGGATTTAATAATAACCATGAAAAATCTTCAGTATGATATATTGGCTGTGACATATCTTATAAAGTGTCATGTAGAACTTGCTGAATTGTATCATTGAAGGCTGCAATCCTTAGAACAGAGAAAGTTCTTTAAATGTAGGTCATTGTGCTCTTTTGTATAATCAGATACAAGTAGCAGAAGAACTTTTCTGATGCTTAAACAAGGAAAATGAAAACCATATTATTAATTCATTTTAAGATATAGCTCATAATGGTTACAGCATAAGCGACACTCTTATCTAAATGTCAATTAATAGAGTGAACCTTCAGAAGACTGAGAATACAGTTTTAATAATGATATATTTGATATGAAAAAGTAAACTATTCAGAATGTTGTTTGACGTTCTGTTTTATCTATTTTGAAAAGTAGTGTGAATTGAACAAATGGGATAATATCCAATCAATGATCTGGTTGCAAAAAATGTTATTTCGTATTACTCCACCTCTACTGATAATCAGGTATACCTCAAAAGAATCTACTCTAAGAAGTTTCAGTTACAATAAAAGGAAATCTTAGTTGAAATAACCATTTGAAAGTAACCAAGCAATAATACTGTGGTAAATATGCAGATCTCTGAATCAATGCCTCCATCTAGTAGTAAATAGAACCTAGCCATTATAGAACCTACAAAAACATCAGTTCAGTTCAGTCACTCAGTCATGTCTGACTCTTTGTGACCCCATGGACTGTAGCATGCCAGGCCTCCCTGTCAATCACCACCTCCCAGAGATTACCCAAACTCATGTCCATCGAGTCAGTGATGCCATTCAACCATCTTATCCTCTGGTGTCCCCTTCTCCTCCTGCCTTCAGTCTTTCCCAGCATCAGGGTCTTTTCAGATGAGTCAGTTCTTCACATCAGGTGGTCAAAGTATTGGAGTTTCAGCTTCAACATCAGTCCTTCCAATGAATACCCAGGACTGATCTCCTTTAGGATGGACTGGTTGGATCTGCTTACAGTCCAAGGGACTCTCAAGAATCTCCTCCAACACTACAGTTCAAAAGCATCAATCTTTGGCATTCGGCTTTCTTTATGGTCCAACACTCACATGCATACATGACAGCTGGAAAAACCATAGCTTTGACTAGACAGAACTTGGCAAAGTAATGTCTCTGCTTTTTAATATGCTGTCTGGTTTGGTCATAGCTTTTCTTCCAAAAAGCAAACATTTTAAATTTCATGGCTGCAGTCACCATCTGCAGTGATTTTGGAGTCTAAGAAAATAATGTCCCTCATTGTTTCCTTTGTTTCCCCATCTATTTGCCATGAAGTGATGTGACCGGATGTCATGGTATTAGTTTTTTGAATGCTGAGTTTGAAGCCAACGTTTTCACTCTCGTCTTTCACTTTCATCAAGAAGCTCTTGAGTTCTTCTTCACTTTCTGCCATAAGGGTGGTGTCATCTGCATATCTGAGGTTATTGATATTTCTCCCTGCAATCTTGATTCCAGCTTGTGCTTCATTCAGCCAGGCATTTCTTATGATGTACTCTGCATAGAAGTTAAATAAGCAGGATGACAATATACAGTCTTGACATACTCCTTTCCCCATTTGGAACCAGTCTGTTGTTCCATGTCCAGTTCTAACTGTTGCTTCTTAACCTGCATACAGATTTCTCAGGAGGCATGTCAGGTGGTCACGCATTCCCATCTCTTGAAGAATTTTCCACAGTTTCCTCTGATCCACACAGTCAGAGGCTTTGGCATAGTCAATAAAGGAGAAGTAGATATTTTTCTGGAATTATCTTGCTTGTTCTGTGATCCAATGGATGTTGGCAATTTGATCTCTTGTTTCTCTGCCTTTTCTAAATCCATCTTGAATATCTGGAATTTCTTGGTTCATGTAGTATTGTAGCCTGGCTTGGAGAAGTTTGAGCATCACTTTACTAGTGTGTGAGATGAGTGCAATTGTGTGATAGTTTGACCATTCTTTCATATTACCTTTCTTTGAGACTGGAATGAAAACTGACTTTTTCCAGTCCTGTGGCCACTGCTGTCTTTTCCAAAGTTGCTTGCATATTGAGTGCAGCAGTTTCACAGCATCATCTTTTAGAACTTGAAATAGCTCAGCTGGAATTCCATCACCTCCATTAGCTTTGTTCGTTGTGATGCTTCCTAAGGCACACCTCAGACTCCTGGATGTCTGGCTCTAGGTGAGTGGTTATCTGGGTCATGAAGATCTTTTATGTATAGTTCTTCTGTATGTTCTTGCCATCTTTTCTTAGTATCATCTACTTCTGTTAGGTCCATCCCTTTTCTGTTTTTTATTGTGCCCATCTTTGCATGAAATATTCCCTTGGTATCTCTATTTTTCTTGAAGAGATCTCTAGTTCTTCCCATTTGATTGTTTTCCTCTTTTTATTTGCATTGACCACTGAGGAAGGCTTTCTTATCTCTCCTTGCTATTCTTTGGAACTCTACATTCAGATGGGCATATCTTTCCCTTTCTCCTTTGACTTTGGCCTATCTTCTTTTCTCAGGTATTTATAAAGCCTCCTCAGACAGTCATTTTGCCTTTTTTGCATTTCTTTTTCTTGGGGATGGTCTTGATCACTGCCTCTTTTACAATATCATGAACCTCCATCTATATTTCTTCAGGCACTCTGTCAGATCTAATCATTTGAATCTGTTTGTCACTTCTACCCTATAATCATAATGGATTTGATTTAGGTCATACCTGGATGGTTGAGTGGTTTTCCCTACTTTCTTCAATTTAAGTCTGGATTTTGCAATAAGAAGTTCTTGATCTGAACCACAGTCAGCACCCAGTCTTTTTTTTTTTTTTTTTTGCTGACTGTATAGAATTTATCCATATTTGGCTACAAAGAATATAATCAAACTGAGTTTGGAATTGACTGTCTGCTAATGTCCCTGTGTTGCATCATTTCTTTTGCTGTTGGAAGAGGGTGTTTGCTATGACCAGTGAGTTCTCTTGGCAAAACTCTTCTGACAAAATGTGGTCCAGTGAAAAAGGGAATGGCAAACCATTCAGGATTCTTGCCTTGGGAACCCCATGAACAGTATGAAAAGGCAAAAAATCTGACACTTAAGGATGAATTCCCCAGGTCAGTAGGTGCCAAATACACTACTGGAGGAGAGTGGAGAAGGAACTCCAGAATGAAGAGACAGAGAGCCAAAGCGAAAACAATGCCCAGTTGTGGATGTGACTGGTGATGGAAGTAAAGTCCAGTTCTGTAAAGAACAGTATTGCATAGGAACCTGAAACGTTACGTCCATGAATCAAGGTAAATTGGAAGTGGTCAAACAGGAGATGGCAAATGGCAAGAGTTCCATCAGTGAACTAAAATTGACTGGAGTGGGCAAATTTAATTTGGATGACTATTATATCTACTACTCTGGGCAACAGTCCCTTAGAAGAATTGGAGTAGCCCTCATAGTCAACAAAAGAGTCCAAAATGCAGTACTTCATGCAGTCTCAAAATGACAGAATGATCTCTGTTTCCAAGGCAAACCATTCAGTGTCACAGTAATCCAAGTCTATGCCCCCATCTCTAATGCCGAAGAAGCTGAAGTTGAGCAGTTCTAAGATGACCTACAAGACCTTCTACAAAACCATGAAAAAGTGCTTATATGCACATCTTTTTTCCATAATAACAAAAATTAATTCATTGAGTATGCTGTTGTAAACCATTAGAAAGTAGAGATATATTAAGTAGTTTAGCATTTTTTAATATAAGGTTGTATATCTGAAAATGTCTGTTACTAGGTGTTGTGAGTACTTGGGCTTATTCTATTTCCCCATTGCCTCAAAACTTTTTTCTAAAGCTGGCTTTCCATGTCTCAAAGACTTTTCTTTCCTATTGTATGCTTAATCTGCAGCATAGTCTTTCTAAAAATTCAATCTGATAGAGAAAATCCCCCATTAAAAATCCAGGTAGTTCACTATTGCTTTCAGATCAAGTCTCAGCTGTTCGCCATGGTTTCAGTTCACTTCAGTTCAGTCGCTCAGTCATGTCCGACTCTTTGCGACCCTATGAGCTGCAGCACACCAGGCCTCCCTGTCCATCACCAAACTCCCAGAACCTTCCCAAACTCATGTGCATTGAGTCAGTGATGCCATCCAACCATCTCATCATCTGTCGTCCCCTTCTCCTCCTGCCCTCAATCTTTCCCAGCATCAGGGTTTTTTCCAATGAGTCAGCTCTTCGCATCAGGTGGCCAAAGTATTGGAGTTTCAGCTTCAACATCAGTCCTTCCAATGAACACCCAGGACCGATCTCCTTTAGGATGGACTGGTTGGATCTCCTTGCAGTCCTCACCATGCTTTACTTGCTTTCATATGGTTATTCAAGATATTGCCCATTTGCATCTGTCCAGGCCCATCTCTTACCTTATATTCTAGCTCAAGGCATTTAGAACTGTTCTTCTATTTTACCTTAGTTAGGAAACTAAAACCCTTTACACATCAACTCATGCAAAAGCACACTGTGCTAGGGGTGAAGAAAGAATAGTTCTCTGTTCAACCAAAGTTTGATTGCAGTTTCAGCTTAAAACATCCACTACAAACATAAAACAATTAAATGTACTAATACTTACATATGCATACACAGACAAGCATATATATTGTTAAGGAAAGAAAATTAGGCTAATGTTTTATATTTGCATAGGCTGGACACTCTGTGAATAGGGACCTGTCTCTGCTCACTGTAGTAAAATGCCTGATCATTGGAGATCATCCATAAAACATATATTGAATGAGTGAATATATAAAATTAATGCCAAAAATTCTAGGTCAGTATATAATTCAGACCCTAATTTATGTTAAAAGAATTCTCACTGTGTTATGTAAAGACTACCTTATTGTTAATTTTCCTCTTCTCAGGTTAATTTTATGCACATTTCTAAGGGCCAAAATGTAAACATTAAATATACAGAAAAATGCCAACTAAAAGTCAGTATGCTTTTTTAATGCCAGTTTCAAAGTACTTATTCTATCTTGTCAAACATATGATTAAAAATAAATTAATGAAGAGATTGCATTTGCTATTCTGAATATAAAAATATTATATTGCATGTGCCTTATAATGATGGATGAAAAACATGATACATTTTTTATATAAAATCATATTCTCCAGATATATATCATCCCAAAGTCATAAAGTATTCTAATAATTCTCTTTGCCTTTTATTATACCCAATTATAGGAAATTTACTCCCTGCAAATTCCTTTGTTCCTTCTGGAAAAAGACAATATTTTGTAATTAGATTCTAACACTGACTGTTCATTTTACTCTCCTTTAAAGAAGAGGTCCAGCAAACTCCAATAATAAAATGCTCTTTTTGACTGTGAATTTTGTTTTACAATAGGTTCAGTTCCAATATAAAGATCCCCTGGTATAGGAAGTGGCAACCCACTCCAGTGTTCTTGCCTGGAAAATTCCATGAACAGAGGAGCCAGACGGGTTACCATCCATGGGGTTGCAAAGAGTAGGACATGAAAGAGTGACTGAACATGTATGCAAATGGAAATATTCCACATATATTTAAATATGGATGTCTCTTAATGTAATTCAGTAATTTCACTGAGTGGTTACTGGCTCTTTTGGGGGCATTCCTCTCATGTCTAATACCTGTTTGTCTCTTCTAATTCTATCAGGGTAACTAAAATGTTTGACTCAACCCATATCTAGAAGCTACTGAGGCCCTTGCAACAGATGTTTCATTCCCTCATTAGCAGAGCAGATGCTTAACAAGTATGTGTTTAGTAAATTTTATGAATGAGGGCAAATGATGTTAAAGTGCTGCACTCAATATGTCAGCAAATTTGGAAAACTCAGCCATGGCCACAAGACTGGAAAAGGAAAAGATCCATTTTCATTCCACTCCTAAAGAAAGACAATGCCAAAGAATGTTCAAATTATCGGACAATTATTTTCATTTCACATGCTAGTAAGGTTATACTCAAAATACTTCAAGCTAGGCTTCAACAGTATGTGAACTGAGAACTTTTACATGTACAAGGTTTGAAAAGGCAGAGAAACCAGAAGTCAAATTGCCGACAACATGATGGCAACATTGGATCATAGTGAAAGCAAGCAGATTCCAGAAAAAGTGTCTACTTCAAAGCCTTTTTGTGGAACACAACAAACTATGTAAAATTCTTAGAGAGATAGGAATACTAGGCAACCTTACTTATCTCATGAGACACCTGTGTGCAGGTCAAAAGCAACAGTTAGAACCTTACATGGAATAACTGACTGGCTCAAAATTGAGAAAGAATTTTATCAAGGCTGTATATTGTCACCCTGCTTATTTAACTTCTATGCAGGGTACATCATGCAAAATGCTGGGCTGGTTGACTCACAAGCTGGAATAAAGATTGCTGGGAGAAATATCAGCAACCTCAGATATGTAGATTATAACACTCTAATGACAGAAACCAAGAAGGAACTAAAGAGCCTCTTGATGAGGATGAAAAAGGAGAGTAAAAAGTTGGCTTAAAGCTCAACATTCAAAAAACTAAGATCATGGCATCTGGTCTCATCAATTTATGGAAAATTGAAGGAGAAAAAGAGGAAACTGGCAGATTTTATCTTCTTGGTCTCCAAAATCAATGTGGATGCTGACTGCTGCCATAAAATTAAAAGACGCTTGCTCACTGGAAGGAAAGCAATAACAAACCTATACCACATATTAAATTAAAAAACAGAGACATTATTTTGCCAACAAAGATTGGTATAGTTGAAGCTATGGTTTTTTTCTAATAATTATGTATGGGTGTGAGAGTTGGACCATAAGGAAGGCTGAGCACTGAAGAATTGGTGCTTTTGAACTGTGGTGCTGGAGAAAACTCTTGAGAGTCCCTTGGACTACAGGGAGAACCTGTCAACCCTAAAGGAAATCAACCATGAATATTCATTGGAAGGACTGATGCTGAAGCTGAAGCTCCAGTATCTTGACCACCTGATGCAAAGATCCAACTCTTTGAAAAAGACCTGGATGCTGAGAAAGATGGAGAGCAAAAGGAGAAGGTGATAAGAGGGTGTGATTTTTAGATAGTATCACCAACTCAATGCGCATGAATTTGAGCACACTCCAGGAGATACTGAAGGACAGGGAAGCCTGATGTCCTGCAGTTTACGGGGTCACAAAGAATTGAACACAACTTAGCTACCAAAAGACAACCACCACGAATAATGATGGTAAAGAGGCTGGGGTCAGAGAGACTAATGTTTGGAAATCAACTTGTTACATACTAGCTGTGTGCCCTTAAAATTTGACTCCTCTCCTGTTATAGTGGGCATAATTCTTGGATTGTTTGGAGTATTAAAAAAGATAATAGGCAAAATTCATAGATATCTTAATTATTGAAGTAGCTAATACATGAAACATGAACTTGGGCAAACTCCAGGGGATAATGAGGGACAGGGAAGCCCTGCATGCTGTGTGCAGAGGGTCGCAAAGAGTCAGACATGACTTCGTGACTGAATAACAGCAATATATGAGCATTTGGAACAGTGACACAGAGCTGGTTTCATAAATATTCATTATTATTAACAATGGTATTGTCCACCAATATTCACCACATATTTTCACCGTGAATCTTAGACACCATCTTAGTTTCATTTTCTAAACCATTTATAATAGAAATGATTTGGAAGAGATGTAGAAATGCTGAGACAGACAAGACCTTGAGGAACTTGTCAGATTACAGCCCCTGACCAGGCACAGAACTAGCACAGAATAAAATTACTTTGGCTTCAGAGCATGGCTACGATTTCTGCTTTGTCTCAATTCTGTGATTACTTCCAGGGTTGAGAACCATAGGTTCTAGGTAGTCTGGAGAGTTCCATCTCTACCCGTCATGGATCCAAAGAAATTTCTGAAACTTTATGTCTCTGGTCTGAGAGATGTTAAGACTAAGCTTCTCTGTTCGTGGTAGGCCTGAAAACCAGATGCTCATGGGGACCTTTATGCAGACCAGAATATACTTTGCAACTTGAATTGAGGATCCAAGCTGACTAGTTAATCTGGCAAAACTAGGAACCACAGCAGTGGCCTCGGAAGGTTCTTACCTCAGTGACCTAGAAAGAAGTATAGTAGCTGATATTTGTACTCCTGAGTCATACACATCATTCCTAACTTTCCTTAGCCTCATTTTTTAAATCTGAAAATAAATATGTTTCCTTAAATCTATAAAATATTTCTCTTGACTGTAACATTCTATGAGATCAAACCCCAGATCCAGCATAGGTGATATAAATCACGTGGGAGAAACATAAAGCTCCTATATGTGAACAATAACAGTATGTTATTGTTCAGTCACTAAGTCGTGTCCAACTCTTTGCAGCTCCTATGAACTGTAGCCCACCAGGCTGCTCAGTCCATGGGGTTTTCCAGGTAAGAGTACTGGAGTGGATTGCCAGTTTTCCTACCCAGGGATTGAGCCTGTGTCTCCTGCATTGGTGGGCAGATTCATTACCACTGAGCTACCAGGGAAGCCCATCGTACAGTGTACTCCTACAATAGTGTTCACACTGAATAGGTAACAGTGTACGCTGAAGTGAGAGAAGATTCTGGAAAGAGAAAGCTATGGAGAAAAATCTTCTGACTGATGAAACAGAAAGAACTGATATGAAAGTGTCAAAATGCTTTTTACTATTTTCCTTTAAACAGCACCTCTGGCCTGATGTCTTTGAACTCACCAGAAAGAGTCTCTCAAGTTGACCCTAACGCCTAAGGGAAAGTTGAAGGATCTAAAATCTTGACCATGAGCCCCAGGGAATATGCATTTTTAATCAAGAGTGAGGTGTTGGGAACATTATTGCTACTTGAATGCCAAGGTATTTAAGTTTTAAAGCAAAAACAAAAAACCCTGGAGACCTGCTGACACCCTCTTGCCCTGCTTCTGATCACTTGCATGGATTTAGACTAAGGTTTTTTATACGTAAACAGAGCCTCAATGACATCCAGTGGGGAAACTCTGGCAAGTAGTCACCTGTGATTAATGAGCTACAAAATGTCACCCTCACACTATTTAAATATAAGGGAAAAACATTCTCAGAGAGGGAACGATCTCCTGAAAGGAAGCAATTCACAGAAGGAGGTTTGCTTTTTTAATAGCCACATCCTTCACCACCTGGTTTCCCCGATTTAGCTGGAAAACTAAAAGGAGTCACAGGTCTGTTTGTTAAAACATTTATATGCAGTATTGCCTGAAGATAATTAATATGGAAAATGATGATTTCCTGACAGTGTCTATAATTTTGTTTCAGTTGAGAAAGGAAGAAATACTAGAGACCAAAACCGTATTTTTAGCATAGGTTTATGCTGTATGCTATGTATTTGGGGCCATTTGAAGATACCCATATAACTTTAATGATGTCTGATATTCAATGCATTTAATAGGTATGTTTTTAGATACCATATTCCCAGAAGTATACATTGTTTTTTTTTTTTTTTTTAATTATATTGGAGTATTTTGAAAGTGAAGTCACTCAGTCGTGTCCCACTCTTTGTGACCCCATGGACTATAGCCTACCAGGCTCCTCCCTCCATGGGATTCTCCAGGAAACAGTACTGGAGTGGGTTGCCATTTCCTTCTCCAGGGCATCTTCCTGACCCAGGGATCGAACCCAGGTCTCCCACATTCCAGGCAGATGCTTTAAACTCTGAGCCACAGGGGAAGCCCATATTGGAGTATATAGTTGGTTGATTAACAGTGTTATCTTAGTTTCAGTTGTACAGCAAAGTGATTCATTTATACTTTTACATGTATCTATCCTTTTTAATGGAGAAGGCAAGGGCACCCCACTCCAGTACTCTTGCCTGGAAAGTCCATGGACGGAGCAGCCTGGTAGTCTGCAGTCCAGGGGGTTGTGAAGAGTCGGACACGACTGAGCGACTTCACTTTCACTTTTCACTTTCATGCATTGGAGAAGGAAATGGCAACCCACTCCAGTGTTCTTGCCTGGAGAATCCCAGGGATGGGGGAGCCTGGTGGGCTGCCGTCTATGGGGTGATCATTTTTTCATCTAGGTTATTACAAAATATTAATTAGAGTTCCCTTTGCTATTCAGTAGGTCCTTGTGCATATCTGTTTTAAATCTAGCAGTGTATATATGTCAAATCCAAGCTCCCAATGTATCCCTCATCTGTACTTTCCCCTTTGGTAACCAAAAGTTTGTTTTCTATATCTGTGAGTCTGTTCTTTTCTAAATAAGTTCATTTGTTTCATTTTTTTAGATTCCAAATATAAGCGATATTATATTTGCCTTTCTCTGTGATTTACTTCATTTAGATAATATCCGAGTCTATCCATGTTGCTGCAAATGAAATTATTTCATTCTTTTTAATGGTTAATATTTCATTTTATATGTGTACCATCTTCTTCCATTCTTCTGTCAGTGGAAATCTGGGCTGCTTTATGCCTTGACTATTGTAAATAGTGCTGCAGTGAACACTGGGGTGCATGTATCTTTTCAAATGATGGCTTTCTCTATATAAATGCCCGGGAATGGAATTGCTGGGTCATATGGTAGCTCTATTTTTAGTTTTTAAAATAATGTCCATACTGTTTTCTGCAGTGGCTGCATGAATTTTATATTTCCATCAAAAGTGTAGCAGGAAAAAAAAAAAAGTGTAGTAGGGCTCCCTCTTCTCCACATCCTCTGTACCGTATTTTTTGTTGACTTTTTGATGATGGCCATTCTTACTGGTGTGAGATAGTATCTCATTGTAGTTTTGATTTGCATTTCACTAATAATTTGCAATGTTGAGCATCTTTTCATGTGCCCAAGAGGTATACATTTTGAACCTTCTTTTTTCAAATAAAGAGTAAGGAAATCAACCCAAGGTGACATAATAATTGCCATATTAATCATCAATAAAAGGATTCTACTTTATTCATATTCTTTAGGAAAGTTTTCTATTTCCTTTTAGTTTGATGTACTCATGAAAACATTTTAGAGCAGGTAGACATACCAGTTCTTTATTAGTATCACATCTTTAATGTAAGTAGCAGATTTCCTAAAAGGCATCATCCCTGTTTTAATGCTGTTGATATGACAGAAGGGGTTCTATCTGTCAAGATTATCTTGCTGAAAGTACAAGGTTTTTAATTTTTGCTGACTTTTTTTTGTGCATGTGTTTTTATACTTACTAATTTTAGAATCTAAATTCCCTTTAACACCCACCCCAAATAATCAGACCATCTACCGTAAGGGGGGATTGTAAATAGTATAAGCATCAAAATACTTATAAAATATCATGAAAACAGATGAATCTCTCTTTTAACTCAGAGAAATACTTCAAACCCTCTAATCCTTATCTTTCTCTTTATAAAATGGGAAGAGCAACACCTGTATTACACGGGTGTCATTAGGACTGAGTGAAATTCTGTGCTGCACTTGAGGTAATACACAGAATCCCATTCTCACATAATCCTCATCACTCATCAACTTTCACATACAAACAGGAGGTTACTCTTATTCTTAATCATTAGAATTGTCTTTCCTCCTCCTCTCTTCTATTTATTCTCTTTGGCTCTCTCCTTTGACCTTTCTTTTTACTTCTCAAATTGTTCTTTATTAAGAATGTTCAAGGATACAGGGGGGAAAAGAAGTAGTGAAGTCTACTTCCAGAGAAGACTTCACTCCCCACCAAGATGAGGCATCTCAGTGATTAAAAAATGTTGAAAACCATATGTTAGAACATTTGATGTTACAGTAAGTAAAATTTACATTTGCAAATTGAAAACTATGAAATAAGGAAATTATGTAGACAAAATAGAGAATTGCAAATAAGTACTTTATCCTATAAAATGTATGATATTGCATGAAGTTAGATTTTCTTTATGTAAAAATAGAGGTTATGTATCATTATACCATAAACAAATTTTAAGACATTAAAAGTATAACCATATTTTATATTAATAATAATAAAGGGATTGATGTTTTAGAGACTGCAATAAAAATAATTTCTTTAAACCTTGCACTAAACTCAGTAGTTTAATTGCCTTACTAATGTTTATAAGGTGATGTTTCTGTATTTTCAAACTAATTGTTTCTTGATAAAGTATGTCTTAATAAAAGTGTGTAATTCCCCACTGTTGCATGGTTGAAAAGTTACACTTAATATGTGATTTTTATGCTTGAATATAATTGAATAATTAACTATAAACAGGTTATACCATATACTAGAAATTAACCAACTAGATAATAGATAGCATCATCTACTCAATGGACATGAAGTTAAGCAAACTCTGAGAGACAGCGGAGAACAGAGGAGCCTGGTGTGCTGCGTTCCATGGGATCACAAAAAGTTGGACACAACTTAGCGACTGAACAACAAAAAGAAATTAACCAGACTTAAATTCAGTTTTTTTTTTTTTTTTTTTTTTTAGGATCTAAGAAAACACTTGCATATGAATAAATTCAACTGATCTTTAAGAAGAGTCTTCAGTAAATAAACTGCATGCTTGATCAGTTTCTGCATGTTTGGTTTTTCTGCATAAAATACAATCATATATACATTAGCAAGTTACATTTTTGCCATAATGTTGCTAAATACATAGTGTTTTCTTCCTTAGGATTATCCTGTTTAAAGTTTACATTATCTCTAAATTGCAGACAAATTCATTTTAGAGAAAATTAAAAATAACCAAAATAAAATTCCTTGGCATTTCTTTCAGAAGAAATATCATCTCTTACGAAATACCTCTGAAGATCTACTCACTTTAAGAATGTTTTTTTGCAAACTATGATTCATTGCTTTTATACATGAAAGAGTAACAAATTCAAGCTCATGAGTGAATAATTGTGAATTGATCATTTAGAGATCAAATCTCTTTATCAAAAGTAAGATAGAACAAAAACATTTTATTATGTTCTTTTAGTGGTAAATCAAGGAAGCCAATGATTGGCTACTGAGCTTGAGTGTATTTTTGTTATCATTTCTGGGAAATAGCACCATCTAAGCAATGGCATTTCAAGTGTAAACAGTCTTTAAAAAGTAGGAACACAAGGAAGCCCTCTACATCTCTTGCATGTAACACAATTGCTTTACTGATAAGCATGATAAGCAGGAAACTGCAGTTATAGATGCATTTACTACTATTATTATTATTTGTCTCTTGTGTAGAGGAATATCAGTACATATGTGGATAATCACCATTGTCGGATAGCAGTGGATGATGTACTGGTCACCCAGATAATCTGATCAGAGTGAAGTTTGAGATCAACTGAAAATAGTTTAACAATGGAAACTTGGAATTTTTCTAGTTGGTGAATTCCGTGTGTTAGTTGCTCAGTCATGTCCAGTGCTTGGCGACCCCATGTACTGTAGCCTGCCAGGCTCCTCTGTCCATGGAATTCTCCAGGCAGGAATACTGGAGTGAGTTGCCATTTCCATCTCCAAGGGATCTTCTCAGCCTGGGGATTCGAATCCAGGTCTCCTACATTGCAGGCATATACTTTACCACTGAGCCACTAGGGAATAGAGGCAGACTTTTAGTTTAATAAAATATACCATAAGTACATTAGTACCTCCACTCAGAGATTTCATTTAACCTCAATAATCTTATTATCTATGTTTTCTTTTAACTCCAAAAATTTCAGTTTTCAATGAACTCAGTGTAATTAAATGTTTATTTCAGAATATAATAGAGCAGTGTCAGTGTAAAAATACCATCATTACCACCAACAAAAGAATTACCATAAAGACTTGAAGATTTTTCTTGTAATTAGTTTTAATCCTTAAAACATATCCTGCTGCTGCTGCTGCTAAGTCGCTTCACTCATGTCCGACTCTGTGCGACCCCATAGACTGCAGCCCACCGGGCTCCACCATCCCTGGGATTCTCCAAGCAAGAACACTGGAGTGGGTTGCCATTTCCTTCTCCAATGCATGAAAGTGAAAAGTGAAAGTGAAGTCGCTCAGTCGTGTCCGACTCCCAGCGACCCCATGGACTGCAACCTACCAGGCTCCTCTGTCCATGGGATTTTCCAGGCAAGAGTACTGGAGTGGGGTGCTGTTGCCTTCTCCAAAACATATCCTAGGGAGGTATAATGAAATTGTGCATGTGTGTTAAGTCATTTCAGTCGTGTCCGACTCTTTGTCACCCTATGGACTGGAGCCCACCAGGCTCCTCTGTCCATGGGATTCTCCAGGCATGAATGCCAGAGTGGATTGCCATACCCTCCTCCAGAGGATCTTCCAAACCCAGTGATCAAATCCGGTCCCCTCGGCCTCCTGCATTGGCAGGCAGGTGCTTTACCATTGACACCACCTGGGAGCTACATCTTAACTCTTAGGCTGACATGACTGAGTAACTCTATCTGGTTATGCCACCAATTTAATACACAGGTTCATTTATTTATATTTAGGCACTGCTGTTTTTAACTCAGTTTTGTTGGATAACTATGTAAGACATTGACAAGATTCTGAAGTCAAATCTACAAAACAAATTTACATTTAGAAAGTGTCAGTTTCTTTCTCTGTCCTCCCAAGACTGGTTCTTTTCTCTGCTCTAGGTAACCATTATTTTTAAATTAAAACTTTGGTTTATTCCTGTGTTAAAAAATAGTATGTATATGGAATCATATCATTTTTTTCTCCTTTAGATTGACAGTTGCTTATTATATACACTTTACTCAAAGTTTTTTTTTTTTTTTAATCTAGTGTACTCATTTAATGGCAGTATATAGACTGATTTCTGGCTGTTTTCTTTAAATTAGTTTATTTTTAATTGAAGGTTAATGGCTTTACAGTATTGTTTGTTTCTACCAAACTTCAACATGAAATAGCTATAGGTTTACTCATGTACCCTCCCACTTGAACATCCCTCCCACCTCCCTCCACATCCCACCCCTCTAGGTTGTTACCAGGCCCTGGTTTGAATTCCCTGAGTCATACAGCAAATTGCCATCAGCTATATTTTTTACATATGGTAATGTATGTTTCCATGCTACTCTCTCCATACATCCCTCCCTCTCCCTCCTTCCTCCTGTATTGCAGCTCTATTTTATAATAGCTAGGATGTGGAAGCAACCTAGATGTCCAACAAAAGATGAATGGAAAAAGAAGTGATTTTATATAAACACACACAATGGAATATTACTCAGCCATCAAAAGGAACACATTTTAGTCAGTCCTGATGAAGTGGATGAACCTAGAGTCCATTACACAGAGGGAAATAAGTCAGAAAAAAAACAAGTATTGTATACTGACACACATATATGGAATCTAGAATGATGGTACTGATAAACCTTTTTTTTTTGGTGGTGTTGTTCCTTAATAACAGCTTTACATGCATCCTTGCTATTGCTTCAGTTGTGTCCAACTCTCTGCAACCCCATGGCCTGTAGCCTGACAGGATCCTCTGTCCGTGGGACTCTTCAGGCAAGAATAGTGGGATGGGTTGCCATGCCCTCCTCCAGGGGATCTTTCAGACCCAGGGATCAAATCTGTGTCTCTTTTGTCTCCTGGATTGGCAGGCAGGTTCTTTGCACCAGCACCCCCTGGGAAGCTCAATAGCAGTTTTTCTGAAGATATAATTCATATTTTATAAAACTCTTCTGTAATGTACACTTCAGTGGCTTTCAGTTTATTAACAGAGTTGTGCAGCACACCTCTGTCTAGGAATATTTTTATCACCCCCCAAAAGCAACACCTTTGTGTTGCTTATCGTTAGCAGTCACTTCCCCTTCTCTCATTGCCCCAGGGCCACAAAACCACTAATTCACTTTCAGTCTCTATGAATTTGTTGTTTTGAGCGTTTAACATGTATTGAATGATTTGTTATGTTGTCACTCACTTCTTTAATTTAACATAATCTTTTTGAGGTTCATCTATGTTGTATCAGAACCTTAATCTTTTTAACTTCCAAATTATATCCCATTTTGTGACTATACCATATTTTGTTTATCATTCATCCCTCGATGCCCATTTATGGTGTTTTCAGTTTTTGGTTATTCTGATTAATGTTGCTATGACATTCATGTACAAATACATGTGTAGACCTGTATTTTCAATTTTCTAAGTATACTCCTTGATTGTACTGTATCCCTATGTTTAACATTTTGATCAACTGCTAAACTTTTCTAACTTAGCTGTACCATTTTACAATAACACATTGTTTTATCTTTTTAATTATAGCCATGTTAAAAAGCAAAGACATTACTTTGCCAATAAAGGTCCATCTAGTCAAAGCTATGGTTTTTCCAGTAGTCACGTAAGGATGTGAGAGTTGGACCATAAGAAAGCTGAGTGCCAAAGAATTAATGCTTTTTAACCGTCTTGTTGGAGAAGACTCTTGAGAGTCTCTTGAATTACAAGGAGATCAAACCAGCCCATCCTAAAGGAAATCCTTCCTGGATATTCATCGGAAGGACTGATGCTGAGGCTGAAGCTCCAATTATTTGGCTACCTGATGCTAAGAACTGACTCATTGGAAAAGACCCTAATGCTGGGAAAGATTAAAGGTAGGAGGAGAAGGGGATGGCAAAGGATGAGAAGGTTGGATGGCATCACTGACTCAAAGGACATGAGTTTGAGCAGGCTCCGGGAATTTGTGATGGACAGGGAAGCCTGGCGTGCTGCAGTTCATGGAGTTGTGAAGAGTTGGACCCAAATGAGCAATGAACTGAGTGAGTGTGAAGTGGTTCCTCAATTGCTTTTTTAAAATTAATTTATGGTTTTAATTTGATGATAATTTTTTCCAATATTGGGTTATTTCTCTCTCTCTAAACACACACATATCTATCTCTCTATCTATCTATCTATACACACACACACACATATATATATGTATGTATGTAAACCACATATATATAAATATATATATATATATAATGAAGACATATGTATTAACCACATATATATTTACCATATATACAACACATATATTAACCATATATATACATATATATGTACACACATGTATGTGGGATATATATGCATATATCCCTTCCCTCTTGTGGTTAATTCAGCTAATATTTAATGATGGTAAACATAGTTTCATATGCCTGTTGGCCATTTGTATATATTCTTTAAAAAAATGTTTATTCAGATCTTTTGATCATTTTAAAGGGAGTTATTTATCTTTTATCATTGAGTTATGAGATTTCTTTGTGTATTCTGAATAAATTCCCGTGTTAGATAGTTTATTGAAAATATTTTCTTTCATTCTATGAGTTTTCTTTTCAGTTTCTTTAGAGAGTTTTATAGCTTTAGCTCCTATGTTTGCATCTGTTATCCATTTGGAGTTAAAATGTATTGTATTGTGTCAAGTAGGGGGTCCAGCTTCATTCTTCTGCATGTGAATATTCCATTATCCCAGCAACATTTGTTGAGACTACTCTTAAA
Organism: Bos indicus; assembly: GCF_029378745.1. Lineage (NCBI taxonomy): Eukaryota > Metazoa > Chordata > Mammalia > Artiodactyla > Bovidae > Bos > Bos indicus. Next base: position 12,583,882 of record NC_091767.1, read on the forward strand.
CAACTTTTGAAAAATCACTTAGCCTAGAAGACACTGAGTCTCCAACCTGCAGGATCTAATGTCTGATGATCTGAGTTGGAGCTGATGTATTAATAAATACATCAAAATAAATCACTTTAATCAAAATAAAGTGCATAATAAATGTAAGGTGCTTGAATCATCCCAAAACCATCCCCTCACCTCTGGTTCATGGAAAACTTGCCTTCTGTGAAACCAATTTCTGGTGTCAAAAATATCGGAGACCACGAGCCTAAGAGACATAATGACATGTCTCTGGTGGAACCAGAACTGAGTCCTTTGCTGAGCACAGAGTGACCTTACAAGTATATTTATTCCTGATCCTTACTATGGAAAACAATAGTACCCATAATTGGAGACTAAATGAGCCAGTAGGTACATATGAAAGAAAGCTTTGCTAAAATATCTGTTGGATATATTATTACCAAATAAGGCAGCTTATATATATTGGCTTAAATATATTTGATACATTCTAGAGATAAGGCTACATTCTTTTTCAGAAATTGCAGAGGTACCTTTAAAAACAAGTGTGCTGTGATTTTTTTTCTAAAACCACCTTGATGAGTGGAATGCGAATTACACAGAAGATTTTAGCTTGAAAATGTAAAATAAACATGATATCCATTTGCCATCTGGTGTTTTGTAAATATATTTTGTTTACCCTTTTCAGAAGCCCTAAATGAATTTCATAATTGCCTCATTATCTGCAATATGTGAAACCTCCATAGCCATTCTGGTGATTATGACACATGGCTTCCTTAACAAAACAAAAAGCAAAATGAAGAGATAGGTGAAGGAAATTGACAAACCTTTGTGCATTTGTATATAAAAAAAGATGGCTCTTGAAATAACACTGTTCTGAGGTTGCATTGCAGTTTTAAGTAGTGTAACTAATGTCACTTGCTTCAAAAATCTAAGTGCATCATTGAGACTACAAAACATTCTTTGCTAAAAATCAAATCAGAAACAGAGCAGAGTTTAGCAATAAAAGATGATTAGGATGTGTCTTCTATGCTATCTTCCTCTGTCTGTTAGCCTTAATTCTACTCTCCTGTCTTATAGCATGGATATGTAAGTGCATGATAAAATGCAGATCATTGTTGAGAGAGCCACTTTAGCGGTACATTCTCCTTGCTTTATGATAGCCAATATCTAAATATATAATCCTTGAGAGTCCCTTGGACTGCAAGGAGATCCAACCAGTCAATCCTAAAGGAAGTCAGTCCTGAATATTCATTGGAAGCACTGAGGCTGAAGCTGAAGCTCCAATACTTTGGCTGCTGCTGCTGCTAAGTTGCTTCAGTTGTATTCGACTCTGTGCGACCCCATAGATGGCAGCCCACCAGGCTCCCCCGTCCCCGGGATTCTCCAGGCAAGAACACTGGAGTGGGTTGCCATTTCCTTCTCTAATGCATGCAAGTGAAAAGTGAAAGTGAAGCCGCTCAGGCTACCTGATGTGAATAACTGACTCATTGGAAAAGACCCTAATGCTGGGAAAGATTGAAGGCAGGAGAAGGGGATGACAGAGGATGAGATGGTTTGATGGCATCACCAACTCAATGGATATGAGTTTGAGCAAGCTCCAGGAGTTGGTGATGGACAAGGAAGCCTGGCATGCTGCAGGCCATAGGATCACGAAGAGTTGGACATGACTGAGTGACTGAACTGAACTGAAATACATAATCTCTGTAACCACAGATGGTTAGGAAGAACTTCACATATAACACAGTAACACTTTAACACAGATACCATTTTGATGCTTGGAGTCACATATATTCTCAAAAAAAACTTTTTGATGGAACCTTGATGTGTTTGATCCTGACTCCATTAGGATTCTTTTCAGTTAGTAAACATTTAACAGTAAGTGCATTTTATGAAACATGCACAAGAATCTTGAATGAACTTGATGAAGTTTCTTCCACATCAAGCATCTACACAGAGCTTCTGAATATTCTGGGAATTTATAGGCATTCAACCCATGCCTGAATTTATTGTGTGTTCAATGTGATTTGTGTGAATTCATTAGGGGTTTTGTAATGGAGATACTTTGTTTTGATGTAGCTTCTTCCTTTATACTTTACTGATTTCATTATATTTTAGTGTAATTTTCTTCTCTTTCATGATTGTTTTCCTTTAAAAATCCCCTGCTACCACCCTTGGTCTTGAATCATGTCTGGTTATGTCTTTTATACCAAAATAACTCCCTAGTAGTCATTTGCGGCTCTGGTTTCAATATTGAAGCACAGAAGGGGAAGGATCATGACTTTAGAACACTTATATCTTAAAATAGGATAGAAAGGATGCATTTGAAAAAAAATTATTAAAAAGTAAGAGAGGGGCAAGTATTTTGAAAAGTAAAATATATGCATATATGCATGCACATATGCATATATACTTACATAAAGTGCACAAATCATAAAAATCCAGCTCAGTGGAGTTTTAGAGAGTAAACACAGCCATATCACCAATGCCTTGCAAGATAATTACTAGTATAACTTTTGAAACTATGTCAAACTATAGTATATGATATGAAGAATGTATTGTTTTGTTTCTGGCTCTTTTTGATGAAACTTTGTGAGATTTGTTAATATTCCTGTGCAAAGCTGAAATTCATTTATTTTAATTTCTGAGTTGTATTTCATTGGACAAATATACCACATTTAATTTACTCTACTGTTGATGGACATTCTTGGATTATTTACAGTCTTGGATATTTCTAATAATCCTACCGTGAAAACTTAAATTTTCTAAGGAAAAATTTATCCCTATTTCTATTGGGCTATATTTACTTGAGTGGAATGCTTAGATCATGAGGCATGTTCAACTTTGGAAATATTGCAAACAGTTTTCTAAAATGGTTGTACTAGCAGCACAAAATTCAAGTTTCATCTTCAAAAATACTAGGTAAAACAGGGAATTATATTCAATATCTAGTAGTAATCTATAATGGAAAAGAATCTGAAAAAAACATACACATATTCAGTTATAGTTTTGTATATATATATATAAAGCAAATTAGTTTGCTGTGCACATGAAACATTGTAAATCAACTATATTTCAACAGAAAATTTAAAAAACTTTAGGTATTTTCTACCTTTTTGTTAGCCATTCTCGTGGATGTGTATTAGTACCTCACTGTGTATTAGTGTCTCACTGTGACTTTAATTTTTATTTTCCTTGAGTAATATATTTGATTATTTTTTCTTAATTTATTAACCATTAGAATTTTCACATTTATTAAGTATCTGTTGTAGTAGTTAGCATTTTTTTCTCTATTTAGCTATCAGCTAAATAGCTTGAGTTAGCCATTTTTCTCTATTGAAGCACTTGATTTATGTAGGTTGGTAAGAATTTGTTATACACTATGAAAATGAGTCTTTTACAGTATGTACAGTTGCCTCTTGAACAATGAAACCCATGCATGACATCATATACAGTTCTCTGAACCTTCATTTCTGCATCCACAGATTCAACCAACAGTTGATCATGTGATACTTTAGTAGTATTTACTGAAAAAATTTTGTGTATAAGTGGACCCATGCAGTTCAAATCCATGCTGTTAAGGGTCAGCCATACAGTGTATCTCCACCGTGTAGCATCTTCTATCTAAAATGACAAATAAGACATCAAAGAATAGGCAAACTATATGAATAGTTATTTCTCTAAAGAAGGTGCACAATGGCCCTTAGGTACATGAAAGATTATTCAACATCAGTAATCATTATGGAAGTGAAAATTAAAAAAAAAATAGGACACCACTTTATCCCCTCTTGGAAGGCTAAATAAAATTGAGAGTTAATAACAAATGTTGATGAGGATGCTGAGGAAACAGAATAGCCATCCATATATTGCTGGTGATGTTAAGTGAAATGCTTTGGAAAATGATTTTTCTGTTCCTCATGATAATAAGCATAGAGTTACCAAATGACTAAGCATTCCCACTGCTAGGTGCAACCAAAGGGCATTGAAAGCACATGTCCCAGAAAAAATTTTGTCTATGAATGGTTATTGCAGCATTATTCGAAATAGTCAAAAAGGTGGGAAGAAACCATATGTCCATAAACTAAATGTGGCATAGCTGCACAATGGGATATTAATTGGCAGTCAAAAAGAATAAAATAAAGTATTGGTACATGCTGAAACATGGATGAACCTTGAAAACATTATACTAAATGAAAGAAATTAGTCATTAAAGACTTCGTTTGTATGATTTCATTTATATGAAACATACAGAATAGACAAGTTCACAGAAACATAGTTTAGTAGTTCCTAGGTACTTAGGAGAAGGAAGGTACTTGGAGAAGGAAATGGCAACCCACTCCAGTGTTCTTGCCTGGAGAATCCCAGGGACAGGGAAGCCTGGTGGGCTGCCGTCTATGGGGTCACACAGAGTCGGACACGACTGAAGCGACTTAGGTACTTAAGAATGAAAGCACTTGATGTGTCTTCTACTAAATATGGTTTGGGTGATGAAAATGCCCTTAAATTATATAGTGATGATGGTTTTATAGCTCTATGAATAAAATAAATAAAAACTGTACATGTTTAAAAGGTAAATTATATGTGTATTTTACTTTATTAAGCCTGTTTAAAAAAAAATACAGCTGGAAACAACCTAAATATTTTCAGTGGGCGAATGAGTAATGATCATGATGTAAGTACATGATGCAGTTTTTAAACACTGAATATGCTGGAAATGTGAATATTAACATTAACAGCATTGGATTCAAAAATAATGTTACATGGATAGGGAAAATTAAAAAAATGGAAAAAAAAAACACTGAATACAGGCTAATGATTTTAATTTTAGTATTGTATGAAAGAGATTGAGACATGTTACAAAGGAATCTTCACTTGTGTTAGTAATGTTCTTAATTCTTAAAAATGATTGTGGCTATAGAGGGTTTCATTGTATTTCTTTTATGACTCTTATACTTAAATGTTTTATAACTGAAAAAAAGAACAGTGTTAGTAGAGGACGAGAGACTTAATAGTAAGATTAAAATTAATTACATTCAGGGTTATCTGTAAAATTACGTTCTTTTTGATTCATTAAGTAGAGCAATTTTCTACACATAAATAATAGAGGTCGATTAACTTTGAAAGCAAAAAATCTGTACGTTCATTAACATGAGTATTAAAATCAAAGACTGCACCTTGCCAAATACTTTGAAAGGTGTCCAATGATCTCAGATTTTTACTGCTAGCACATCAACTAAGAAGTCATCAGGCATATGATAGTACTGGCTTTTCCAGATAACTGCCCATGAAAATTCTGTACTTGCTCTTGCTCGGTGATTTGTCACCCTATCTGCACATTAGGATCACCTAGGGAGATTTTTCAAATGTGCCCCCTAAGCCCTCCCCAGCAGATACTCAGATTTAAGTATTTCTGGATGGGGCCTAAGCATTAGCTGCTTTTGAAAACATTCCAGGTTATTCTAATGTGAGACCAGGTTTGAGAGATATTGCTCAAGGCTTTGTGCTTCCTACGTATTTTCTGTGTTCTCTGATCTCTTTTTCCAAATCCAGTTCTTTCTCTCTGGGAGTCTTTGGTATTGATGATCTTTTAAGATCTCTTCTGGCATGCACCTAGTTTTCATTTGGTCTTGCCTATCTGGTTACTTTGATTTCAGCTTTCCCTGCAGCCCTGTGAGATGCTTTCTTATATCTTCTCTTCCCAAGCTAACCTCATAGCTCATTTCTCTGGAAGAGTAGCCTTACACATTTGCTAATTAAGTGCCTTGTTGATAAATAAAGAAATAAATAGCACATAACCCTTTAAAATCAGTTTTGATATAAAATCACCTTGAAAGCATATGCAAAGATTGAGGAAGATAGCATTCTTTAGCTACTAACTTAAGGGCATTGCTGATGACTCACAGAAATTCTGAGACATGCTCTCCTAACTCAGTACTTACTGCACACGCGTGGGTGCTTAGTTGCCTCAGTCATGTCTGACTCTTTAACCCATCAGGCTTCTCAGTCCATGGCATTCTCCAGGCAAGAATACTGGAGTGTGTTGCCATTTCCTCTTCCAGGAGATCTTCCTGACCCAGGGATCAAGCACTTGTCTTCTGCATTGCTAAACTACCAAGGAAGCTCCCCTAACCATACTTAACCATTAATAAAGCAATTAAAAATAATCATCATACAAAGGCCAAATTTCTCTTGGATAACTGAGATAATATCTGACTTTAGGGGAAGAAAACCCACATTTTTACCTCTAGTCTTTCTACAGTTTTTTATGAAATCCCAGGCCCTAGATCAAAGAAAATTCTTCTTTGTTTACCTCTCTGATTGTCTGTATGGTTTCAGCACTTGATTGAAAATGTACGTAGAAACATGGAATTTATGCAGGCCACATAAATTTTGGTTCTGCCATTTAGCCTGTGGCTTTTGATATATTTCTTCGCCCCTTAGCTCTATGTGCTATAAATGGGAGTAATAATGTGTAATTCAAAGAATTTTTTGATAATTAAATTACATATTCCTAAAACTAGCAGATGCTTAGAGTGCTCAAACAAACCTTGTGCACATCAGGACCCAGAGACCCCACAGAGACTGAGACAGAACTGTGTTGGAGTGTCTCCTGTGGAGGTACAGGTCAGCAGTGGTCTGCTGCATGGGCAGGGGGGCTGGGTGCAGCAGACCTGGGTATGGTGTATGCCCTCTTGGAGGAGGTCGCCATTAACCCCACCATAGAGCTGCCAGAACTTACAGAGTACTGGGGAAACAGACTCTTGGAGGGCACAAACAGAACATTGTACACACCAGGACCCAGGAGAAAGGAGCAGGCCACAAGAGACTGACTCAGACTTGCCTGTGAGGGTCCAGGAGTCTCTGGCAGAAGCATGGGTCATAGGTGGCCTGCTGCAGGGTGGAGGCACTGAGTGTAGCATTGCATGCATGGGACCATTTGAAGGACATCACCATTATCTTCATTACATCCACCACAGTTTGGCCTCAGGTCAAATAACAGGGGGAGAACACAATTCAGTTCAGTTCATCCACTCAGTTGTGTCTGACTCTTTGTGACCCCATGAATTGCAGCACACCAGGCCTCCCTGTCCATTACCAACTCCCAGAGTTCACTCAAACTCATGTCCATTGAGTCAGTGATGCCATCCAGCTATCTCATCCTCTGTCGTCCCCTTCTCCTCTGGCCCCCAACCCTCCCAGCTTCAGAGTCTCTTCCAATGAGTCAACTCTTCACATGAGGTGGCCAAAGTATTGGAGTTTCAGCTTTAGCATCATTCCTTCCAAAGAACACCTAGGACTGATCTCCTTTAGAATGGACTGGTTGGATCTTCTTGCAGTCCAAGGGACTCTCAAGAGTCTTCTCCAATACCACAGTTTAAAAGCATCAATTCTTTGGCACTCAGTTTTCTTCACAGTCCAACTCTCACATCCATACATGATTACTGGAAAAACCATAGCCTTGACTAGATGGACCTTTGTTGGCAAAGTAATGTCTCTGCTTTTGAATATGCTATCTGGGTTGGTCATAACTTCCTTCCAAGGAGTAAGCATCTTTTAATTTCATGGCTGCAATCACCATCTGCAGTGATTTTGGAGAGAACATAGCCCTGCCCTTTAATAGAAAATTGGATTAAAGATTTACTGAGCATGGCCCCGCCCATCAGAACAAGACCCAGTTTCCCCCTCAGTCAGTCTCTCCCATCAGGAAGCTTCCATAAGCCTCTTATCCTTCTCCATCAGAGGGCAGACAGACTGAAAACCACAATTGCAGAAAACTAACCGATTTGATTACATGGAACACAACCTTGTCTAACTCACTGAAACTATGAGCCATGCTTGCAGGGCCACCCAAGACAGACAGGTCATGGTGGAAAGTTCTGACAAACCGTGGTCCACAGGAGAAGGTAATAGGAAACCACTTCAGTATTCTTGCCTGGAGAACCCCATGAACAGTATGAAAAGGCAAAAAGATAGGATACTGAAAGATGAATTTCCTAGGTTGGTAGGTGCCCAGTATGCTACTGGAGATCAATGGAGAAATAACTCTAGAAAGAATGAAGAGATGGAGCCAAAGCAAAATCAGTTTTTGGATGTGACTGTTGATGGAAGTAAAGTTGTGGTTGGGACTGGTGATAGAAGTAAAGTCCAATGCTGTAAAGAGCAATATTGCCTAGGAATCTGGAATGTTAGGTCCATGAATCAAGGCAAGTTGGAAGTAGTCAAACAGTAGATGGCAAGAGTGAACATCGACATTTTAGGAATCAGTGAAATAAAATGGACTGGAATGTGTGAATTTAACTCAAATGACCATTATATCTACTACTGTGGGCAAGAATCCTTAGAAGAAATGGGGTAATCATCATAGTCAACAAAATAGTCTGAAATGCAGTACTTGGATGGAATCTCAAAAATGACAGAATGGTATCCATTCATTTCCAGGGCAAACCATTCAATGTCACAGTGATGCTGAAGAAGCTGAAGTTGAACGGTTCTATGAAGACCTACAAGACCTTCTAAAACTAACACCCAAAAAAGATGTCCTTTTCATTAAAGAGGACTGGAATGCAAAAGTAGGAAGTTAAGAAATATGTGGAGTGACAGGCAAATTTGGCAAGAATGAAGCAGGGCAAAGGCTAATAGAGTTTTGCCAAGAGAATGCACTGGTCATAGCAAACACCCTCTTCCAACAACACAAGAGAGGACTCTACACATGGAAATCACCAGATGGTCAACACCGAAATCAGATTGATTATATTCTTTGCAGCCAAAGATGGAGAAGCTCTATACAGTCAGACAAAACAAGACCCGGAGCTGACTGTGGCTCAGATCATGAACTCCTTATTGCCAAATTCAGACTTATATTGAAGAAAGTGGGGAAAACCACTAGACCATTCAGGTATGACCTAAATCAAATCCCTTACGATTATACAGTTGAAGTGACAAATAGATTCAAGGGATTAAATCTGATAGACAGAGTGCCTGAAGAACTATGGATGGAGGTTCATGACATTGTACAGGAGGCAGTGATCAAGATCATCCCCAAGAAAAAGAAATTAAAAAAAGGAAAAATGCTTGTCTGAGGAGGTCTTACAAATAGCTGAGAAAAGAAGAGAAGGAAAAGGAGAAAAGGAAAGGAGAAAAAAAAAAGAAAAAACTCTGCATTTTAATGCAGAGTTCCAAAGAACAGCAAGCAGAGAAAAGAAAGCCTTCCTCAATGATCAATGCAAAGAAACAGGGAAAAACAATAGAATGAGAAAGAGTAGAGATCTCTTCAAGAAAATTCGAGATACCACAGGAACATTTCGTGCAAAGATGGGCACAATAAAGGACAGAAATGTTATGGACCTAAAAGAAGAATAAGATATTAAGAAGAGGTGGCAAGAATACAGAGAAGAGCTGTACAAAAAAGATCTTTATGACCAAGATAATCACAATGGTGTGATCACTCACCTAGAGCCAGACATCCTGAAATGTGAAGTCAAGTGGGCCTTAGGAAGCATCACTATGAACAAAGCTAGTGGAGGTGATGGAATTCCAGCTGAGCTATTTCAAATCCTGAAAGATGATACTGTGAAAGTGCTGCACTCAATATGCCAGCAAATTTGGAAAACTCAGCAGTGGGCACAGGACTGGAAAAAGGTCAGTTTTCATTCCAATCCCAAAGAAAGGCAATGCCAAAGAATGCTCAAACTACTGCACAATTGCAGTCATCTCACACACTAGCAAAGTCATGCTCAAAATTCTCCAAGCAAGACTTCAACAGTACGTGAACCATGAAATTCCAGATACTCAATCTAGATTTAGAAAAGGCAGAGGAACCAGAGAAAAAAAATTGCCAACATCTGCTGGATCATCAAAAAAGTGAGAGAGTTCCAGAAAACATGTAGTTCTGCTTTCTTGACTATGCCAAAGCCGTTGACTGTGTGGATCACAGTGGAAAATTCTTAAACAGGTGGGAATGCCCGAGCACCTAACCTGCCTCCTGAGAAATGTGTATACAGGTCAGGAAGCAACAGTCAGAACTGGCTGTGGCAAAACAGACTGGTTTTCTAAATGGGGAAAGGAGTACATCAAGGCTGTATATTGTCACCCTGCTTATTTAACTTATATGCAGAGTGCATCATGAGAAACGCTGGGCTGGATGAAGCACAAGCTGGAATCAGGATTGCTGGAAGAAATATAAATAACATCAGATATGCAGATGACACCACCCTTAGACAGAAAACAAAGAAGAACTAAGGAGCCTCTTGATGAAAGTGAAAGAGGAGAGTGAAAAAGTTGGCTTAAAACTCAACGTTCCAAAAATTAAGATCACGACATCCTGTCCCATCACTTCATCACAAATAGATGAGGAAACAATGGAAACAGTGACAGACTTTATTTTGGGGGCTTCAAAATCACTGCCGATGGTGACTGGAGGCACAAAATTAAAAGACGCTTGTTCCTTGGAACAGAGGAGGCAATGGCACCCCACTCCAGTACTCTTGCTTGGAAAATCCCATGGATGGAGAAGCTGGTCGCTAAGAGTCAGACACAACGGAGCGACTTCACTTTCACTTTTCACTTTCATGCATTGGAGAAGGAGATGGCAACCCATTCCAGTGTTCTTGCCTGGAGAATCCCAGGGATGGGGGAGCCTGCCATCTATGGGGTCGCACAGAGTCGGACATGACTGAAGTGACTTAGCAGCAGTTTCTTGGAAGAAAAGTTATGATCAACCTAGACAGCATATTAAAAAGCAGAGACATTACTTTGCCAACTAAGGTCCATCTAGTCAAAGCTATGGTTTTTCCTGTGGTCATGTATGGATGTGAGAGTTGGACTATAAAGAAAGCTGAGCACTGAAGATTTGATGCTTTTGAACTGTGGTGTTTGAGAGACTCTTGAGAGTCCCTTGGACAACAAGGAGATCCCACCAGTCCATCCTAAAGGAAATCAGTCCTGAATATTCATTGGAAGGACTGATGCTGAAGCTGAAACTCCAGTACTTGGGCCTCCTGATGTGAAGAAGTGACTCTTTTGAAAAGACCCTGATGCTGGAAAAGATTGAAGGCAGGAGAAGAAGGGGACATAAGAGAATGAGATGGTTGGATGGCATCCCAGACTCAATGGACATGAGTTTTAGTAAACTCCAGGAGTTGGTGATGGACAGGGAAGCCTGGCATGCTGCAGTCCATGGTGTCACAAAGAGTCAGACTAGACTGAGCGACTGAACCGAACACTAGCAGAGTGCTTAGCACAGGGTAGGCCTTTGATAAATGTGACCCTTCTATGATATATCTGGCTTTATTTCCTTTTACATCCAGTCTACACTGTAATCTCTATTGATGATCCATGTGGACCCTTGAACTTACTGTTCAAGGGTAATCATTATTTTCATAAATCTTAACATTCATAGTGCCAGGATTCCATCCTTAGATTTTTTTTTTTTTTTTCAGTTAAAATCACAGAATTCAACAGTCCATCTTTCAGTTCTAGAAGCAGGAGAATGTTTAACTAGGACTCCTAATTAGTAAGTTCTCACAATAGTTATCATGACCATACTCAACATCTTGACTTCTCTATAGAAAATGCAAGACTTCGATGATATCTACCACAAACCCACACCAGATTTTCTGCTGAACTTATCTTACTGATGCGCTCTCCTGTGTCATTCCCTCTGTTAATGTTTTCCATGTTTGCTAAAACAATCCTGTCTCTGAATCTGCCATTTGTAATTTTTCCATTTCAGAGATAAAGGTGGAACCTTTTTTTGAATCTATAATTGTGTCTTCCTAGTGACAAACCTACATTTGATGAAAATGTATTGAACACTTTCATAATTATCACCTTTAAATACCTTAACAGCCCTGCAAGACAGGTATCATTATTTCTGTGTTAAATGTGATAAATGTGAGATTCAGAGAAGTTACCACCGATTATACAACAAACAACTAAAAGAGTTGTGTGCCTGCATGTACGTCGCTTCAGTTGTGTCCGACTTTGTGTCATCCCATGGACTGTACCCCACCAGGCTCCTCTGTCCATGGGATTCTTCAGGCAAGATTCCTGGAGTAGGTAGCCATTTCCTTCTTCCCTACTCAGGGATCCAACCTGGGTCTGTTACATCTCCTGTATTGGCAGGCAGGTTCTTAACCACTAGCACCACTTGGGAAGCCTGTCACCCACTATAGTTCAAGATCATGTTCGAATATGCATTCTCCACTTTATAACTTGTTGTTTGTCAGTCTCACTCCCATCCTTAAAACTGTTTTTTGAAATAGCACTTTTAAGGCACTCATCTCACACGCTAGTAAAGTAATGCTCAAAATTCTCCAAGCCAGGCTTCAGCAATATATGAACCGTGAACTTCCAGATGTTCAAGCTGGTTTTAGAAAAGGCAGAGGAACCAGAGATCAAGTTGCCAACATCCGCTGGATCATCAAAAAAGCAAGAGAGTTCCAGAAAAACATCTATTTCTGATTTATTGCCTATGCCAAAGCCTTTGACTGTGTGGATCACAATAAACTGTGGAAAATTCTGAAAGAGTTGAGAATACCAGACCACCTGACCTGCCTCTTGAGAAATTTGTATGCAGGTCAGGAAGCAACAGTTAGAACTGCACATGGAACAACAGACTGGTTCCAAATAGGAAAAGGAGTACGTCAAGGCTATATATTGTCACCCTGTTTATTTAACTTATATGCAGAGTACATCATGAGAAATCCTGGGCTGAAAGAAGCACATGCTGGAATCAAGATTGCCAGAAGAAATATTAATAACCTCAGATATGCAGATGACAACACCCTTATGGCAGAAATTGAAGAGGAACTAAAAAGCCTCTTGATGAAGGTGAAAGAGGAGAGTGAAAAAGTTGGTTTAAAGCTCAACATTCAGAAAACTAAGGTCATGGCATCTGGTCTCATCACTTAGTGGGAAATGGATGGGAAACAGTGTCAGACTTTATTTTTTTGGGCTCCAAAATCACTGCAGATGGTGATTGCAGCCATGAAATTAAAAGATGCTTACTCCTTGGAAGGAAAGTTATGACCAGCCTAAATACCACATTGAAAAGCAGAAACATTACTTTGCCAACAAAGGTCCGTCTAGTCAAGGCTATGGTTTTTCAGTAGTCATGTAAGGATGTGAAAGTTGGACTGTGAAGAAAGCTGAGCACTGAAAAATTGATGCTTTTGAACTATGGTGTTGGAGAAGTCTTTTGAGAATCCCTTGCAAGGAGATCCAACCAGTCCGTCCTAAAGGAGATCAATCCTGGGGGTTCACTGGAAGGACTGATGCTGAGGCTGAAACTCTAATACTTTGGCCACGTCATGCAAAGATTTGACTCATTGGAAAAGACCCTGATGCTGGGAGGGATTGGGGGCAGGAGAAGGGGATGGCAGAGGATGAGATGGCTGGATGGCATCAACGACTCGATGCACATGAGTTTGGGTGAAGTCCAGGAGTTGGTGATGGACAGGGAGGCTTGGCGTGCTGTGATTCATGGTGTCGCAAAGAGTTGGACAAGACTGAGCGACTGAACTGAGGGTAAATTCAGTAAGATTTAATCAGCTTTCTCTTAAGGTCTCACTGTCTGGCAAAGTTGGTCAATTAATTTCACAAAATTCACTTGAATAACTTTAGGCTTCAGGCTCCACTTTGATGTTTCCATTACTCTAACTCCTCATCTTCTTCCTACTAATTGTAGTCTTTCCAATGCCCTCTTCCTCCTCCTGTTTTCTTTAAAATTCTAGTCTGTATATTTTATTTGCGTGTAGAATATAAACTCTCAGACCAAGTTAATAACTCTCAAATATTTATCTTAAACCCTACCTCTCCCCCAGACACAACATCTCATAGCTGGTATAGGGTAAATAATGGCTCCATGTCCTAATTCTAAGAACCTATGATTATGTTCAGAGGAGGCAATGGCACCCCACTCCAGTACACTTGCCTGGAAAATCCCGTGGGTGGAGGAGCCTGATGGGCTGCAGTCCATGAGGTTGCTAGGAGTCGAACACGACTGAGCGACTTCACTTTCACTTTTCACTTTCATGCATTGGAGAAGGAAATGGCAACCCACTCCAGTGTTCTTGCCTGGAGAATCCCAGGGACGGGGGAGCCTGGTGGGCTTCGGTCTATGGGGTCGCACAGAGTCGGACACGACTGAAGCGACTTAGCAGCAGCAGCAGCATGATTATGTTACTTGTTAGGGCAAAAAGGAATTTGCAGATGTGATTAGGTTCAGAGTCTTGAAATGGGAAGAGTATCCTGGATTATTTGGTTTGGTAACAATCTGAGGGCAGTCATTCCGTTGTGTCCTACTCTTTTTGACCCCATGGATTGTAGCCTGCCAGGTCCCTCTGTCCATAGAATTTTCCAGGCAAGAATACTGGAGTGAGTTGCCCTTTCCTACTCCAAGGAATCTTCCCAACCCAGGGATCAAACTTGGTGTCACCTGCATTGGCAGGCAGATTCTCTAGCACTGTGCCACCTCGGAAGCCCGTGCTGGGTTATTTAGGTCGGCCCATTGTTAACACAGTGTTCTTAGGGAGGCAGAAGAATCAGAGTGAGTAGTAGTTAGAAATGTGACAAAAAAAGCAAAAGGCAGGGAGCATGAGCCAAGGAATGTTCAAGGTGACTTCTAGAAGTTGGAGAAGTTAAAGAAACAGCCTCTTCTCAGTCTCTGAAGGAACCAGTTCTTGCCAAGGCCTTGACTTTAGCTCAGTGAGGCTGATTCTGGATTTTGACTTCCAAAACTATAAGTAACGTGGTGTTTTACAATGGTAATGAGATTGTGGCAATTTATTTAGTAGCAATAGGAAACTGATATATTTCCTAATTCTGAAGAGAATTTACTTGTGGCTGAAAATTAATCAGTATAAAATAAAATTTGTCTCTAAGTCACTCAGTCATGTCCGACCCTTTGCGGGTATAGTCCATGGAATTCTCCAGGCCAGAATACTGGAGTGGGTACCCTTTCCCTTCTCCAGGGGATCTTCCCAACCCGGGGATTAAACCCAGGTCTCCCATATTGCAGGCAGATCCTTTACCAGATGAGCCACAAGGGAAGCCCAAGAATACTGGAGTGGGTAGCCTATCCCCTCTCCAGGGGATCTTCCTGACCCAGGAATTGAAGCAGGGTCTCCGGCATTACAGGCGGATTCTTTACCAACTGAGTTATAAGGGAAGCCCCTTGTCTCTAAAACCTGCTGCTATATTCAGTTCTTACAAAAGGAATCAAATCACTCCCAAAGTCTTACTCACTTTTTCTTCATCATGTCACTTTCTTTCACTCTTGTACCTCATGAACCTAATTCAGACACAATCAACTTATTCCTGACTACTGCTGCAGAGAGTTCTCACCGGATTTCTTTTTACCAAGCTTTCTTCACTTCAGTTTATCCAGTAAATTTACGTCGACCTTCTTTAGGTGCCACTTTTCTCTAAAATTTTCAAAGTCTGTTCATCACTTATCTAGTAAATTATAGGGTCTTTAAGTGACTATTCAAGGATCTCTTCATTTTCTAGTACACATTTCCATAGTGTCCATTCTGAGGAAGAAAGCTTACTCATCTTAAAGAAAAATTACTCCTTTAAAGGCATATAACACATTTTTATATCATACGTGTGTTAAGTAATGCCATGAAGTACTATGTTAAAGAATTCCATAAATTACTGTTTTAAGTATAAAATCGTTAACATACATATTAAATTTAGGATTCTGATAAAGGGAAAGAAGGATCCAATCTTAATCTTCTATTTCCTGTGCTTCATTTTACAGCATGTTAAATGGAATAGTATTGAATAATATTAACTAAGAAAAAGAACAATTCGGGAAAAATAATGCTATTTAATATGTATTGGCACAATTAATTAATTCTTTATTTTTTTTTTTTCCTGAGAGAAAATAAAATAGTGGAGCTATCTAAAAAGAGGGGAAAGGTTTTTAAGTATTTTTCAGCATAAGAAATTATGCATAGCTAAATGCAAAATAACATAGAATTTAAGTAGGAAAACAGTTCAATATGTTTAATGTTGTGTTTCTTTTATTTATAAATACATATATATATATACACACACACATATATATTTTGTATATGTGTGTATATTATCATACTAGGCATGGTCCTAAGTTCTGTGGAATAAAAAAGAGGATCATCAATATCAAAGGGTCTTACAGTGTATTTGTGCTCAGTTGCTCAGTTGTGTCTGACTCCTTGTGACTCCAGGGACTGTAACCTAACAGGCTCCTCTGTCCATGAGATTTCCCAGGCAAGAGTACTGAAGTGCTGCTGCTGCTGCTAAGTCGCTTCGGTCGTGTCTGACTCTGTGTGACCCTATGGATAGCAGCCTACCAGGCTCCTCTGTTCCTGGGATTCTCCAGGCAAGAATATTACAGTGGGTTGCCATTTCCTTCTCTATATTGGAGTGGGTTGCCATTTTCTACTCCAAGTATCTTCCTGCTCCAGGGATCAAACCCACATCTTCTGCGTCTCCTGCATTGACAGGCAGATAGATTCTTTACCAAAGAGCCACCAGGGAAGCCCATATAGTTTATTAGTGTTAATTAAGTGCTTGGTAGAATTATTCAGTGAGAATGTTGATATTGGGAATATATTGAGAGTGAGTTTGTTTTGATGATTGCAGATTAAATGTCTTTGTTAGTTACAGAGCTATTCAAACTATCTGTTTTATATTAGGTGAGTTGTAAAAGCCTTTTTGAGGAAGTGGCTCATTTCATCAAGTTTATAATATGTGTGTAGAGGTATTGGCAGCATTTCTTTGTCATCCTTTTGGTATCTTTGGGGTCCCTTATAGTGATAATCCTCTACTTAATTGTTGATATTGGTAATTTTAGTAATTTGAATCTTCTCTTTTTTTCTGTCATTCTTGCTAGAGATTTGTCTATTTTATTGATCTCTTCAAAGTACCAGCTGTTTGTTCTGATGATCTTTCTTTATTGCTGTTATTTTAAATATTATTGGTTTATATTCTTATGTTTAGTACTTTTTTTTTTCCTTTTTGCTTTGGGTTTATTTTACTCTTCTTGGTTTATTATCGCCATGGGAGCTCAAGATTAGAAGTGTGTTATTTCCTCCTACATAATGTGTGTGAAAGTGAAAGTGAAGTTGCTCAGTCGTGTCCTACTCTTTGCTACCACATGGACTGTAGCCTACCAGGCTCCTCAGTCCATGGAATTTTCCAGGCAAGAGTACTGGAGTGGGTTGCCATTTCCTTCTCCAGGGCATAGTGTGTGTAAATCCATAAAAATATCACTCTTGTTTCTAAAATAACTATCTCACAAATGTTGATATGTTTTATATTCATTTTAATATAGTTCAATGAAATTTTTGTTTTCCTGATACTTCCTCTTTGATATCTGGATTATTTAGAAGTGTGTTTTTTAATTTCCACATATTTTTGAGATTATCTTTTTTATTTTTCAGTGATTTTTAGGGTATTGTTTGACATGTGCACACTTAGGATTATGTGTATCATTGGTGGAATGGCTCTTTTCAATCATTGTATAATGTCCTTCTCCCTCTCTGGTGATATTCTTTGGTTTTAAAATCACATTTATTTTATACTCATAGAGACACTTTTGCTTTTTTTGATTGATATTTGCATTGTATATATTTTCTACATTTTTCTTTCAGCCTGCTTATATTGTTATATTTGAAGTGAGTTTATTATAGACAGAATATAATTGGGTCATGTTTTTTAATTCCACTTTGCTAATCTCTCTTTTTTTGGTGAATCTAGAAATTTTATAATAGATATAGTTATTGATATTTTAGGGCTTAAGCGTGCCACTTTCTTTTTTTATGTTATTTCTCAGTTATTTCTTTGCTCTTGCTTGTATATTTCTTGATCAAATTTAGAACTCTTACCTGATTTATCTATAGTGTTTTTGAGCATATATCTATGTATAGCATTTTTATTGTTTTCTCTAGGTATTATATTACAGATATGTAGCTTATAACAGTCTACAAGGGTTGTCACTTAACCAGTTTAAGTGACAAGTAGAAATCTTACTTCCCTTTGTGTTCCTTTGTTCTCCCTATTTATAATCTAATTGTCTTAAATGTTCTCTCTCTGTATATAAAAATCACATCAGAAAGCATTATATCTTTTGTTTCAACCATCAAACACAGTTTTAAAAACTCAAGAGTAAGAGGCATGCCTATTCCATTTTTCATTATGTTTGCCAAGTTATATTTTTCCTGATATCCTAAGATTATTTTTTGTTGTTATTCCCCTCTCTTTCAACTTTGTTAGGCTGTCTTTTAAGGTAGGCATAATGGTGCTAAGATGTCCATTTTTTTACCTTGTGCTGTGCTGTGCTTAGTTGCTCAGTTGTGTCAACTCTTTGCAACTCCATGGACTGTAGCCTGCCAGTCTCCACTATCCATGGGGATTCTCCAGGCAAGCCTACTGGAGTGGGTTGCCATATCCTCCTCAGGGGATCTTCCCAACCCAGGGATTGAAGTCTGAGGTTATCTTGGGCTTCCTAGGTGACTCTCAGTGGGTGAAGAATCCACCTACGATGCAGTAGATACATTTTTCTTGGTCTCCAAAATCACTGAAGATGGTGACTGCATGAAATTAAGACCCTTGCTCCTTGGAAGAAAAGCTATGACCAACCTAGACAGCATATTAAAAAGAAGAGACATTACTTTGCCAACAAAGGTCTGTCTAGTCAAAGCTGTGGTTTTTCAGTAGTCATGTATGGATGTGAGAGTTGGACCATAAAGAAAGCTGAGTGCCAAAGAATTGATGCTTTTGAACTGTGGTGTTAGAGAAGACTCTTGAGAGTCCCTTGGACTGCAAGGAGATCAAACCAGTCAGTCCTAAAGGAAATCAGTCCTGAATGTTCATTGTAAGGACTGATGATGAAGCTGAAACTCCAGAACTTTGGCCACCTGATTTGAAGAACTGACTCACTGGAAAAGACCCTGATGCTGGGAAAGACTGAGGGCAGGAGGCAAAGGGGACAACAGAGGGTGAGATGGTTGGATGGCATCACTGACTCGATGGACATGAGTTTGAGCAGGGTCTGGGAGTTGGTGATGGACAGGGAAGCCTGGCATGCTGCAGTTTAGGAGGTCACAAAGAGTCAGACACGACTGAGTGACTGAACTGAACTGAACACTGGTTCAATCCCTGGGTTGGAGATATCCCTTCGAGGAAGACATGGCAATCTACTCCAGTAGTTTTGACTGGAGAATCTCATGGACAGAGGAGCCTGGCGGGCTATAGTCCATAGGGTAGCAAAGAGGCAGACACAACTGAAGCAACTGAGCGTGCACACATGAGGTTATCTTAAGCTCTCCATCATCATGAATGATGCTTTTGCTGGGCATAGATCTCAAAATGTGTGTGTATGTGTGTATTGTGCATTCAAGCCTGAAAACTGGGACAGCTAATGGTGTAGTTAGTTCAGAGGCCAGTAGGTTTGAGATCCAGGAAGAGCCAGTGTCCCAGTTCAAAAGCATTCAGGCTGGAAATTCTTTTACTGTGGAGAAGGTCAGCCTTTTTCTTCTATTCAGGTTTCAGCTGATTGAATGAGGACTACCAGCATTAGGCAGGGTGATCTCCTTTACTGAGTCTACCAATTTAAACATTAGTCTCATCTGGAAAAAAACCCTCATAGAAACATCCATGATAATATTTTACTAAGTATCTGGGTACCTCATGATTCATTGAAACTGACACAGAAACTTAACCATCACACTCAACAAAGATTAGTTAATAACAATTCATTCAAAGAAGTATTCAACATCCATTAACACGGATGATTATGAATACAAACCAGACACAAGCACAGGTGCTAACTAAAGAGTAATATATATACTGAAAGGTAAAACGGCATGATCTATGCCTAATACTTGACAATAGTGAAGTGAAGTTGCTCAGTTGTGTCCGACTCTTAGCGACCCCATGGACTGTAGCCTACCAGGCTCCTCAGTCCATGGGATTTTCCAGGCAAGAATACTGGAGGGGGTTGCCATTTCCTTCCCCAGGAGATCTTCCCAACCCAGGGATTGAACCTGGGTCTCCCGCACTGTAGGCAGATGCTTTACCATCTGAGCAACAGGGAAATCCAATACTTGACAATGTATGCCCACAAATCTGATTTAAAAGCAATACCTTAAGTGATAAGAATAACTGAAATTATATGGTAATTTTTTAAAATTATTTTATTCTTAAAAGAAAATATGCTTGTATTGACTTTATAATGAAATCAGTATTTTTAAAAGTGATTTTATTTTCACAAGTCAAATTTAAAAGTTCTTGACATGCTATTAGGGAGAAAGGAAACGTCCATAATCTCATCACATATTTATAATTATAGTTAATATTTTGGTCTGTTTCTCTATGTGAAAGGAATATAATACATTTTTCTAATTAATTAAACAAACATTTGTTGAATGCCAGCTTTGCTGCCAGCCTCTATTTTATGTGGTAGGGATATACCAGTAATCTACAGTGACAGTATGAATAACAAAACCCTTCATCCCTTGTGGAGCTTACAGTCTAGTGATTATCTTTAATGTTCAGATGTTTGCTTTGCTTTAAAATATGTCTGATTAAGAATTTTCAGGTATTTTCCTGATTTTTAAAGGTACTGTATTTTAATGCAGGCATTATGTATCATACAATGGATACATAATATATTTTTTAAAAAAAGCTCTTTGACTATTATCAAAGACTGGATGTTCTATAATTATTTAATAACAAAATATTATTATAAATGACTTGAATATTAGTCCATAAAGTTATTTTATTCTAGATTTATGTCTTATTTAACCATAAGATATAGCAGAAATTCAGTTACTAAGATAATGAGCGTATATTTTGAGACTCTTTTGTGGTTTGATAAATGACTCATCCAAGTATCCCTATTCATGCTTTTTTTTGTTTGTTTTATTTTCAGTGAAAGCAGGAATCTTTCAAAATTGAAATATTAATGATGTAGAGTATTATATTTTATAGATGTACACTGCTATGATTCACTTTTTAAAGGTGACGTTAGATGTGTAGTTATTGTAAGATACTTGCCATATTCCCTGTGTTGTACAGGATATCCTTGCAGTTATTTTACAGTATAATAGTCTATAACTCTTAATCGCCTACTCCTGTATTGCCCCTCCTCCTCCCCTCTCCACTGGTAACCACTGGTTTGTTCTCTGGATCTGTGAATCTGCTGTCTTTGTGTTATATTCACTAATTTATTGCATTTTTTCCATTCCACATATAAATATTGCTCTGACTTATTTCACTTAGCATAATCCTTCCAAGTCCATCTATGTTGGCAAAATCATTCCTTTTGGCTAAGTAGTATTTCATTTATATATGCTTACCTCATGTTCTTTATCCATTCATCTGTCGATGGACACTTAGGTTGCATCCATATCTTGGCAATCATAAACAGTGCTGCTATAAATATGTAGATGCATGTATAATTTTTAAATTTTTTAAAATATGTATTTATTGAAGTATAGTTGATTTACAGTGTTCCATTAGTTTCTGCTGATCCAATTACACATATATGTACTTTTTCATTTTTTTCTTTATGATTTATCACAGGACACTGAATATAGTTCCCTATACTATACCTTTTTGTGTATCCATACTATATATAGTAGTTTGCATCTGCTAATCCCAAACTCCCATTCCATTCCCTTTCCCAACCCACCTCCCCTTTGGCAACCATAAGGCTGTTTTCTCTGTCTATGAGTCTTTCTCTGTTTCATGGGTAAGTTTGTTTGTATCATATTTTAGATTCCACATAAAGTAATATCATATGGTATTTACCTTTATCTTTTTAAATTATTCCACTTAGTAGTATAATGTCTGGGTCTGTGCAAGTGGCATTATTTGATTCTCTTTTTATGGCTGAGTAATATTCCACTGTGTGTGTATTTATGTGTGTAAACACACACACACATATATACACACATCACATCTCCATTATCTGTTTATCACTGACATTTATCTGTCAGTGGACCTTTAGGTCATTTCCATATCCTGGATTTTGTGAGCAGTGCTGCTATGAACATAGGGATACATGCATATTTTCAAATTATAGTTTTGTTTTGATATGTGCCCAGGAGTGGAAGTGCTGGATCATATAATAACTCTGCTTTTAGTGTGTTAAGCAACCTCTATACTGTTTTCTGTAATGGCTGTGCTAATTTGTGTTTCCACCAGCAGTGTAAGAGGGTTCCATTCTCCACACCCTATCTACCACTTACTATTTATAGATTTTTCAGTGATGGCCATTCTGACTGGTATGAGGTGCTACCTCATAACAGTTTGGATTTACATTCCTCTATTAATTAGTGATGATGACCATCTTCTCATGTGCTTATTGTCTATCTGTATGTCTTCTTTGGTTAAGTGACTATTTCGCCCATTTAAATTTTTTTATTATTATTGTTGAGTTGTATGGGCTATTTATTATATATTTTGTGGGTTTCCCTGGTGGCTCAGACAGTGGAGAATCCACCTGCAATGAAGGAGACCCAGGTTCAGTCCCTGGGTTGGGAAAAATCCCCTGGAGAAGGGAATGGCTACCCACTCTAGTATTCTTGCCTGCAGGATTCCATGGACAGAAGAGCCTGGCATGCTACAGTCCATGGGGTTACAAGAGAGTCAGACGTGAGGCACTAATTAAATCCTGGTTGGTTGTATCATTTGCAAATATTTTCTCCCAGTCCATAGGGTATCTTTTCATATTGTTCATGGTTTCCTTTGCCATACAAAACCTTGTACATTTGATTAGGTTCATTTGCTTATTTTTATTTTATTTCTATTGTCTTGGGACCTAACCTGAGAAAACATTGGTATGATTTATGTCAGAAATCATTAGTATGATTTATGTTATCTTCTAGAGGTTTTATGGTGTGTCTTATATTTAAATCTTTAAACAATTTTGAGTTAATTTTTGTGCGTGGTAATAGGGTGTCTTTAAATTGAATTGATTTTCATGTGGTTTTCCAATTTTTTCTTCAGAATTGCTTTGGCAATACTCTCTTTTGTGATTCAATATAAACTTTAGTTCTATGGCAAAAGACCTGGGTAATTTAATATTGTTTGTGGATTTTTGATGATAGCCATTCTGGCTGATGTGAAGTGACATCTCATTGTAGTTTTGATTTGCATTTCTGTAATAATTATTCATGCTGGACATCTTTCTGTGTGCCTATTGGCCATCTGTATGTCTTCTTTGGAGAAATGTCTGTTTAGGTCTTCTGCCTCTAATTTTCTTTTTTTAGTAGCGTCTTTGGTTTTGGAACCAGAGTGATAGTAGCTTCATAGAATGTCTTTGGGGATGTTCCTTCCTCCTCAGTTTTTTGGATGAGTTTTTTTAGAAGGGTTGGTTTATGTTCTTCTCTCTGTGTTCAGTAGAATTTACCTGTGGAGCCATCTGGCCCTGGACTCCTGTTTGTAGGAAGTTTATTACAGATTCTATTTCACTTCTAGTAATTGATCTGTTCAAATTACCTATTTCTCCATGATTCAATATTGGTGGGCTATAGGTTTCTAGAAACTTGTCCATTAATTCTAGGTTGCCAGATTTTTTGACAGCTAATTGTTCATAGTATTCTCCAAAGGCTTTTTGCCTATTTCTGTAGTATCAGTTATTATTTCTCATCTTTCATTTCTTATTTTATTTGAATCCTCTCTCTTTTCTTCTTGGTGAGCCTGGCCAGAGGTTTTTCAGTTTTATTTATCCTTTCAAAGAACCAGATACTGGTTTTGTTGATTTTGTCTATTGTTGTTTAACCTCTATCTTATTTATTTCCTCTGATCTTTATTATTTCTTTCCTTTTTCTGACTGTAGGTTTTGTTTTTCTTTTTGTAATTCTTTTAGTTGGTAGCTTAGGTTGTTTATTTGAGATTTTTCTTTCTTTTCTTTTTTTTTTTTTAAGGAGGCCTGTATTACCATGAACTTCACTCTAAGAACTAACTGCTTTTGCTGCATCCCAAAGATTCTGTATGCTTGTGTCTTCATTGCAATGAAAGCAGACAGGCCCCACCCAGCCTCCATGTACACACATCCACAAAATCCACAGCTGCTAAGGCTGGACATGTCCCAACCACAGGACACCTGTAGTTCACTTGGGTGTCCTCAGGCACTGAGTTTGCAAAGCTGGCAGTGGTGGCATAAGTCCACAGATCGTACAGCCATGTGGAGAGGGCTCAGATTTCAGCCCTGCTTCCTAAATGACAAGCCTCTGGGAATCATCTGACTTCAGCCCTGCCACGGCATGTGGGCACCACGCCCCCCACCACCGCAGCATTCATGCACTCCCTAGGCTTTTAGAGACAGTGCTGCACCGGCTGGAAGTGCTCAGAGAGGCTGTTCGGTGGGCCCCACCCCTTCCTTCCTATACTCTTTAATAATGACACTTCCCGTTTATGGATGAACTGAACTACTCTGTACTCCTGGTTGCCGCCATTCCAGACTCCAGCCACTTCAGGCTGTCTTCATGCAGCCAACCACAGTCCTCTGCCTGAGTCTGTCCTCTGAAACCTGATTTTCAGCACTCTGGCCCTGTGTGCACCAGCTGACGGTGTCTCAGGCTGGGGAGTGCAGGACGGTGGCACGGGCCATCTGCGCTGGTCTCTCTATGTTCTGCCTGCTGCAAACTGGCTTCTCCACTCTCCTCTTGCACCTCTGAAGCTCACTTTCAGTCCCAGCTGTTCTCCCAGCTCTCTCTCCCAGCTGTGAAAGAGGAAATGAGGGAACATTTCCTCTTTCACAGCTCTGTCTAGGAGACATATATGCAGTTCTGATATCCTGCCTCTTTTGCCTTTCATCCTACCCAGTTGCATGGAGTTCAGTTTAGTTCAGTTATTGAGTCCTGTGACCTTTGTGACCCTTTGTGCCATGGACTGCAGCATGCCAGGCTTCCTGTCCTTCAGCATCTCCTGGAGTTACTCAAACTCATGTCCATTGAGTTGGTGATGCCCTCCAACCATCTCATCCTCTGTTGCCCTCTTCTCCTCCAGTCTTCAATCTTTCCCAGCATCAGGGTCTTTTCCAGTGAGTCTGTTCTTTGCATCAGGTGTCCAACATATTGGAGTTTCAGTGTCAGCATCAGTCCATCCAATGAACATTTAGGGCTGATTTCCTTTAGGGTAGACTGGTTGGTTATCCTTGCAGTCTAAGGGACTCTCAAGAGTCTTCTCCAACACCACACTTCAAAAGCATCAATTCTTCAGCACTCAATTTTCTTTATAGTCCAGTTTTCACATCCATACATAACTACTGGAAAAACCATAGCTTTGACTAGATGGACATTTGTTGGCAAAGTAATATCTCTGCTTTTTAATATGCTGTTAAGTTGGTCATAGCTTTTCTTCCAAGGAGCAAGTGTCTTTTAATTTCATGGCTACAGTCACCATCTGCAGTGATTTTGGAGACCAAAAAAATAAAGTCTGTCATGGTTTCCATTGTTTCCCCATCTATTTGCCATGAAATGATTGGACTGAATGCCATGATCTTAGTTTTTGAACGTTGAGTTTCAAGCCAACATTTTTACTCTCCTCTTTCACTTTCATCAAGAAGCTCTTTAGTTCCTCTTTGCTTTCTGCCTAAGGGTGGTATCATCTGCATAACTGATTTTATTGGTATTTCTCCCAGCAATCTTGATTGCAGCTGGTGCTTCATCCAACCCAACATTTCGCATGATGTACTTTGCATATAAGTTTAAAAAGCAATGTGACAATATACAGCTTTGATGTACTCCTTTCACAATTACAAACCAGTCCATTGTTCCATGTATGGTTCTAACTGTTGCCTCTTGACTGGCATACACATTTCTCAGGAGGCAGGAAAGGTGGTCTTGTATTCCCATTTCTTTAAGAATTTTCCATAGGTACATAGAGATCCTTCTGCATTTTTAGATATCTAATATCTTCTGCCAGCATTCAGTAGCTTCTTTTTTTTTTAATTTTTACCACATATAGATGTATTTCTGATGTTTGTGGGAGGAGGTAAGCTCTGCATCCTTTTAGCTTGACATCTTGATTGGAGCCCTTGTGCTTCCAATAGTAACACTTCTAGTGTCCATCTTGCTTTATACAGATTGGATAATGTATTATATAATCATTCTCTAATTTTAGTTTAAAACTGCTATCCCAGAGTTCTTTGCCTTTCTTTGGCTCTCTTTTCATGTCTATTTTCTGTGTTAGGATCACATCTTCTGTTTTTGTTTTCTTCATTTGAAATTATCTCTTTATAGTATTTCTTTGTCTAATTAGCTATTGAAGGCTTCTTCTTATAATATTTAAGCTCTATACATAAAATGATAGTTGTACATATTTTTCCAATGTATTCTTTTCTTTTAATTATGATTGACTTGGAGGCATTACTACTCTTAATACTGTTATTACCAGTGCTTCCAGCATCACAATAACTGTTTTTATGTTGTCGAGTCTGTCAGTCTTCCAGTATGCTGATTTCTAACATAGAACGTCATGTATCCTGTGATGTTAGCTGAATGTTCTCAGTTTAGGAGCTTTAAAAACTTACTGTATTCACATTAAATCTGAAATCACTGTTTGTGTTTTTATGGGATAAGAATCCCAAGTTTTTCCTTCTTTCAATTCTGATTCTCCCAGCACTTTTTAAAATAAATCTTTTAAAGTTTACTTTTATTTATTTTTATTTTGTGGCTGTGCTGAGCTGCATGAAAGTGAAAGTGAAGCCGCTCAGTCTTGTCCAATTCTTTGTGACCCCATGGACTGTAGCCTATCAGGCTCCTCTGTCCATGGGGTTTTCCAGGCAAGAGTACAGGAGTGGGTTTCCATTTCCGACCCAGGGATAGAACCCCAGTCTCCCACATTGCAGGCAGACGGTTTACCCTCTGAGCCACCAGGGAAGCCCCATATGGGGGTGCTGAGCTGCATATGGGATCTTAATTCCCCAACCAGAGGTCAAACCCAGGCCTCCTGCGTCAGTGGTGTTGTGTCTTAGTCACTGCACTGCAAGGAAATTTCCCCACCACTGTTAATTTACTAATTCTTGTTAAGTCATTGATTCATATAACCTCTGATTTTACAGAATTATTATTTAGAATAAGGGGAGCCCTTTTTAAGCAGAAATAATTTATATTTTACTATTGTACATATATTTCAGCTAAGTTTTTCCTCTGCATATTTTATTTTCATTGATCACAGAGTGATACGTGAGTAAAAAGATAACTGTCTAATAACTGGATGAGTTAATGAGCCCTGATGGTTAATATGGTAGAGATGCCAGAGCAGTTTAACCATCTTAACATCCATATCTTAACTATGGAAAAAAGGAAATTATGAAACATTTAAGAGCAAGATATAATCAAATGCGTGTATTGAGCCCAAAGCTAATTTGCTTTATTTGTTCATAAGTTTCTATAGTGTGTGTTTTTTTTTTTTAATCCCATTCCAGAAGTCACCTGAGGATTTTTTTTTTTTTTTATCACTTGCGATAAAGATTCTGATTCCTTTTTTGACATTTAACTGCTAACAACTTTCAAGCTCCATCCCTCTTTTTATTCTTTATCTGGACAATCTGATAAAAAAAAAAAAAAAAAAAAAAACAAAACTAAGTGTTCCCTCCCATGACTGCAGTGTAAAGTTCAGAATGCTCAACCTCACCCCAGAAGCTTCAGCCTTTTTACCCGCAATCACCATAACACTCTAAGTCAGTCAGCCTGTCCTTCCCTCTCAAACCATATTTGGAAATACTTAGAAGGAAATATTTTATTAGCTTCTTGATACATGTGTGGCATCACCAATCTCAGTATCTAAACCAATTTGAGGATCCATCCTGCCCATGTGGAGATAACTAGAATACACTCAGTTTGATCTCTCTAGTAGTGACCAGGTACAATTCTGACCAATCAGTTGTTACTGATTATTAAGTCTGAATTACCATTTACCCAAGTGGTTTGTTTACTTTCTATCTCTTTTATTTATTTATTTATTTATTTTAATTTAAAAAGTAAGTTTTAACTGAAGAGAAAAATTATAATCATTACCTTGCCCAATAAGTTGGTAAGTCCTTCTTTATTGAAAGATAAAAAAAAAAAAAAAGTTCTAAAAGTAATTTATTTATTTTGTGCAAGGAAGAGAATGGTAATAAGAAAATAATAGAAAATAGATATGAGTGATGTGAGAAACTGATGAATTATACAGAGCCTGTAAATACTTTTGGGGATATCCAGAGAAATCACACATAAGATGAACCTGCTGCTGCTGCTGCTAAGTCGATTCAGTCGCGTCCGACTCTGTGCAACCCCATAGACGGCAGCCCACCAGGCTTCCCCATCCCTGGGATTCTCCAGGCAAGAACACTGGAGTGGGTTGCCATTTCCTTCTCCAATACATGAAAGTGAAAAGTGAAAGCAAAGTCGCTCAGTCGTGTCCGACTCTTGCGACCCCATGGATTGCAGCCCACCAGGCTCCTCCGTCCATGGGATTTTCCAGGCAAGAGTACTGGAGTGGGGTGCCATTGCCTTCTCTGGAGATGAACCTAGGCAACTTCAAAGACTTTTTAGTGTTTTGAAAAAAGGAAGAAGATACTGACATTAATGTGGGTTTTATAAAGCCTTTATGCAAAGAAGTGGGTGTTAAGAAGCAGGAAGATACTTGTTTTATAATTCTATGAAATTAAAAATCCTGGGCATATTACCTTATTCTATGATGAAAATAAAGAAAAAAATCCTCAATTTTCTTTTTTCTCCTTTCTTCTTTCATTTGTTTTTTCCTTCTCTGTTTATGTTTACATATATGGCCCTTATTCCATGAGTGACTTGAATTCACTTAATAGAAAATTCAATAACATAAAATTTGCTCTCTCTGACTTATTGCAGTTTCCCCCCCAAATGGTGTCCTTGCTAAATTATAATAAATTTCAAAATTTCGAAATAAAGTTTAAAAGGGAAGTTTGTTCTTATTTACCATATTACCCATAAATAGGAGTGAAGCAAGTTCAAATGACAAGATCAATATTCAGAAGCAGAGATTTGAATATAACCAATTAGGTTTCAATCCTTCTCTCATCTTTGAAATTCAGTTTGTAAAAGTTAGTTTAAGGGTTTTACTTCCATATTTCTAGTCCTCATTCCATTCATTCATCAGTGGCACTGATGTGTCTGTCTAGCCTTTTATCTCTAGTATTTCATACTGTTTTATCTGAACAAACAGTTTCACTTGGAGGAATTTTAGATACATGTGTTTTTACGTATATCTATGTATGTGTATAAATATCTATTTGTGTGAATATATATGCATGTGTGTGTGTATGTACATATACACTAATTATGTAAGGAAAAAACACCATAACTTAGTCCATTACTTTTCCTGGTGCGTTACTTTACATCACTCCATTTTTAATTGTGAAATGATAAAGTCTATTTTCTCCTTCTCTATTTTTCTTCCTATTTCTCCTAAATCTTGTATGTCTCTTCATTGCGAAGGAAGGAAAGCAGTGTTGCCTTTGCACATATGACTTTTTTAATATAAATTTATTTTAAATTTATTTATTTTAATTGGAGATTAATTACTTTACAATATTGTATTGGTTTTGCCATACATCAACATGAATCCGCCACGGGTATACACATGTTCCCCATCCTGAACCCGCCTCTCTCCTCCCTCCCTGTACCATCCAACTGACTTTAAAGTTTAATTGGAACATCACTTTTGAAAGCTTCACTATGTTTTTCTTAGGACTGCAGTTTCTAAAATGCAAACATGGCTGTCTGATAGATTCAGAAGGCTAAGAAGTTGATAAATGTATTAAAATTAATTTAATCTTGCGATATAGACAAGCTTTGCTGTTGAGCCAAACTTAATCTGTTCAATCTCCTCTAGAGGCCAGAAAATGCTTCACTGAAGGACGTCAAGAAGGTTGGCTTTCTGCAACATTATCTCAGACACTGTCTACATATGTTTGAATCTTCACATACTGTAAACACGGGATACACACACACACACATACATACACATACTGAAAAATAATACATATTTGCTTTTAGAAATTTGATTGTTTTCAAATGTGTTATGACATATAGTTGTAAAATTGCCCAGTGGTTTCTAAAAGAGAAAATAATTTTACTGTTAAAAAAGTGTTTTTCAAGTTTTTGTTTCTTCTTTACATCAAAGGTAGGATATGAGGGGAAAAAAAGAGGATTGTATTTTCAAACTGTCATTTAGATATGAGTCTGAAAATTGTTGCTATTGTAAAATAAAGGAACAGGAGAAATTGGCATATATACAGTTCAAGGAAGAATTTGGTTAAATGGTCACCTGTCACGCTTTAGAGAATTTTTGAAACTTAGACTGGGAATTTTAGATCTGATTTTTCTCAATCGTACCTCGGGATCCTTATTAAGGTTTTTCCTGACTGTACTGCACAAAGGTCATAATCATACCTCTATACTTTTGGTTGTAGGGGAAACAATTAATACATTTTTGGAAGGGTAGTGGGTAAATGTATTTCAAGGGCTACTAAAATGTTCAAAGTCTCATTGCATGATCTAACTTGTAAGAATGGAGCAAAATATTACAGTGAGAAGGAAAAGAACATGTAACATAAATGTTATGTTTTTCATATTAAAATATTTTCATTCAAATTAATTGAAATTGAGAATATCATGGCATATGAAAACATGACATATTAAGCCACTAAAGTTTTTCACATGCTACTTAAAACTATATACACATCTCTTTTTTAAGATGAAAGCAAGACAAAATATATAAATATATAAGGAAGCCATCTCAGTGGCTAAAAAGTTGTTTCCTGAAGGTGATGTGCAGGAGGATATAGTGATTTAGGGTATTTTTGACTAGGAGGATAACTTTTTCCCAAACCAAATATTCATGCATGTCCAAATAGAGATGTAGTTAAAAGGGTGTGATATAATGTGGGTATGTGAGAGCATTTCCTTTGTGAAAAATAAACTACTGCTGAGAGACAGTTGGTTTAGGTAAACTTAATCTGGGACTGCAGAATTCTGGGGAGTAACTGACGAGGTAAAGAAAGCTCCAGACCTGGGCAACATTCCGACCCCAACAGTCAAACCTAGAGTAAAGGAATATTGGAAGTTGTACCCATGATGTCTTAGAGGTTTACAAGTGGATTGTACTCAGTCACATCTGAGCACCATGGACAGACCACCCACCTGCAGGATCAGTCCACCCTGCCTTAAAAAACCAACTGCAATGAAATACTTTTGAATGGAGAAGCATCTGGAAATTGAGGATATCAGAGAAACTGCTTGCTGATGCAGAGGTGAGTTTTGGGGTATCCCTACTTGGACAGAGATTGGGCTGATTGAGATAAGCTTTCTATGAGGAGGAATGGGGTATAGAACTCTCAAGTTACTCAGTGGAGAAAGGCTGAAGTTACCATTTTCCTTCTAGAGGAGACCAATTATGCCTGAGGAAACAGAGCCTGCAAATAACCAAATGACTGCTCTGTGGGAGCCCCAGGCTAACCACAATTTTCATGAGGTAATTATGCCATAAATTTTTCTGTCTACCTGAGCAATGGCTTCTGCCTTTTATGTTGGTTTATTTCTTACCTGGAATGATTCAGGAAGTGGAGGGTAGAATGAGAAATCATCTAACCCTGAAGAAGAAGGGAATGCAGCCCAGAAAGTTATTGCCTAACAGGAAGCTAGGATTTCCTTCAACTTTTAAAAGACTGGACTAAAGAAGACATGGATATCAGTAGAAATTCTCTTTAGTGGTAACCATTACGATGAAACCTGAAATTATGCATTGGGAAAAATAAATTATAAATAGGTGGATAGATTTCTTCCGGTTTTATGCTAAGATCATGAGGCTATTTTCTCAAAGGGGACAAAAATGTTTTAAGACACTCTACTGGGTGAGGGGTGTGAAGAAGAGGATAAGCCACACTGACTTGGGCAGTGTATGAAGCTGTGGGAGCCAGAGATTTAGCTGAAAACAGAAAAGACTTTAGAGGTTAACTGTCAGAGGCAAAAATAACTGTCAGATGGTACTTGAGAGTATTGGGAGGGGCACAGAATAGAGCCCGCGTAAGAGTTCCACAGGCACTGGCTGCTCTCAGGGAGAAACCCATTTCCAACCTAGTCTGAAGCATGTCTGGCTCTATGCGCTGGTGAGTCTCCTAGCAATAGTGTCTGGGAATAAAGAAGATTAGAAGAAAAGAAGGAAACATTTCTCTTCCTCACCAGGCTTTCACAAGAAATTAAGTCTGCATGTGGAAGTCTCCATCATGGTGCCTAAAAAAGAAAAGAAAATGAAGTCACTCGGTTTTGTCTAAAAATTTTTATAAATATTCAGTATCTGTGTTGTGGGGCGGGGGGTGAGGTGTACAAACATAAAGATTCATTTGCTTTCCACTTTTTTCTTCTTAGCTATCCTGACCACAAGATGATGCCCATGCTATCGTCTGGAGATAGCTTGATCAAAAACACTACTGCTGTGGAGATGATGATTCTTATCTCCTATAATACCTGTACCTTTCCTCTGTCCAACCATTAAAGGGAGCAGTTGCTTAAAGATGTATTATGTGCAGGTCCAGATGTTACAGAATACACAGATGAGTTAGAGGCAGGATTCAATACTCAGGAACTCTTGGTGTTCTGGGGGACACTTCCCTGCCCTCTGCTTACTTGTGTGCACTGTGCATTTTCGGCCCCCAACATGATACCCATGTGGAAAAGGATGACATCGAGCAAAGAGCATAGGTGGAAACTTGTTCTCCCCACAACACACCCTCAGCTGCTTTTGACTCCAAAGTTTAAAGAGAGAAGACTTGCTTCCAATGGCTGGCGCCACTCAGCATCCACATCCTGGGTTCATAGAGAGGTGCACAGGAAGGAGGAAAGCAGGTGGCTTTCTAGGGGAATAAGGTAAGGGCTTGAGGACAAAGAGGCTCATTTTGAACTGGGCTCAGCAAACTCTGTCAATCCAACAGCGATACTCGCATATCTGAGAGGCCAAGTAAAAGTCTCAGCTTGGGTTTCTCTGGCTTCCTCAGATATTGGAGTTTTCATGTGAATTACTAAGGATTGTCCAGTTTTACCTAAGGGGAAAAAATGTTTCCAAAACGCATCAAGGTTATCTTGAAGCCGAATCTTATTATTTCCTAATTTTCATTAGTACCATGAGTGCAAAAGTGCTAATAAGCAGGACATATTTTTAAAATGAGCTATGGAGAGAAGGATACTGCAACTTTTGAAAAAGGGAATAGAGAGACCTGTGGATTATATGGGAGCCAGGGAGTATGGCTGTGATTTACAAATGGAACTCTGGATAGATAGACTCTACAGCTTGATCTGAGTCTATAGACTCTACAGATTGATATGTTTATCTACTGTGATAAACACAGGGTAACTCCACGAGTGGAGTGTGTAGCCCCCTTGCTCTCAGAACAGTATTTCAGCAGGGCCATGGTTTATCCACGGAATGGCTAGAGGGTTTGGGACCAATTTCTGGTTAGGTTAAGTACTAAATAATTTTCTACCCAAAAAGGTAGAAGATGCAATAAAACAGGAAAACTTGCTGCTTTGGCTATATGATACATAGTATATAACATGTATCACTCATGTTGCAGTCACAGTACTGGAAGCTAAGGATTACCTATTTGAAATTTAACCTAAGAATGTCTTTTAGGTGTGTGTTAATTGAGACTTTTTCCCATTTGTTTCTACTCTCATTAGCCCAGGGCTGCTAGGTTCTTGGAGAAGGAAATAGCAACCCACTCCATTGTTCTTGCCTGGGGAATCCCAGGGATGGAGGAGCCTGGTGGGCTGCCTTCTATGGGATCGCACAGAGTCAGACATGACTGAAGTGACTTAGCAGCAGCAGCAGCAGCAGCTAGGTTCTTAAAGAGATAATAAAGAAAGAGGTATCAAATTAGCAAGGAATTAAAATAGTAACATTTGTGTACAGATACCCAGGAATCAGTGACTTTTAAAGGAACAATAACAGAAATAACTAAGATGACTAACGGTCAGAGGAGAAAAAGAGGACAAAACAGAGAGAAGGGAAAAGGTGGGAAGAAGCGATTTTAGAAGAGAGAAGAAGCAGAAACCCCTAGAGGAGAAGTAGGCTCCTGGGTCAGGGCAGAGCTGGGCTGTAACACACACTGAAATGGAGGGTGATGGTCTAGTCACACAACCTCCTGTGAGTCTAGTGTGCAGAGTGGACCAGGATTGGCCTTTCATTGTGTCTTGGTAGCAGGAAGGAAAGAGCACTTCTGTTCAATGGCATTTCTGGGAAAGAAAAAATGAAAGTAAAAAATGTGTTCTCTCTCTCCTCAGATGACACAGGCATAGGAAATTAAATGGTAGTGAATGAGTAATGCTAAAGCCTAGAAGCAGCAGTGGTAGAGAAGCAGAGAGACGCCCAAGTGCTAAACCAGCAGCCCAGGAGATGCACACCTTGCTGGACAATTAGTAAGTCCTTCCTAGGAGGGAAATCTAAGTCCATCTAGAAATCTGATTTCGGCCCAGACTGTGACTTCTGCCACTGATGCTAATGGTCCCTGTTGAGACATTTCTGGTAAAGGAGAGACACTGGCTTCCTTATGGACATTCACATATGCAGGATAAATGTGGAATTCATGACCAGTAGAGATTTATAGCTGCTCAAGGTAATTATTTCTGAGAATGTTTGGTCTGAGTGTTCCCTGTGAAGTGAAAGTGTTAGTTGCTCAGACATGTCTGACTCTTTATGGCCCATGGACT
The DNA here is from genome assembly GCF_029378745.1 of Bos indicus. Taxonomy (NCBI): domain Eukaryota; kingdom Metazoa; phylum Chordata; class Mammalia; order Artiodactyla; family Bovidae; genus Bos; species Bos indicus. The sequence goes on from NC_091767.1 coordinate 12,618,609, forward strand.
GTAGCCTGCCAGGCTCCTCTGTCCATGGAGTTCTTCAGGCAAGAACACTGGAGTGGGTTGCCATGCTGTCCTCGAGGGGATCTTCCCAACCCAGGGGTCAGACCCAGGTTTTCTGCACTGCAGGATTTTTTGCTGTTTGAGGCACCAGGGAAGCCCAAGTATTTCTTAGACACTCAAAGGAGGTTCCCTGGGAATTTCAGCTGTATCACTGAGTGGAGAGTTCTCTTCATTGAGTAACTGATTACCATGTGGAACTCTTATTCCATATGAAAATACATGAGCTTTTGTCCCAGCTCTCACAGTCCAAGGGTTGTGAGCAACAGTTACCAAGAACAGAAGTTAGCAGCCTTGACAGTCTTGTCTTTCTGTGAGTACTTTCCTCTGAAGCAATCTTGAACACCCTGTGAGAGGGAAAAAAATCTTTTTCCTCTTTCAAGGAGTCTTTGATAACTTCTTCGAGATTTCTCACTTGGAGGTATGACTACTCTATGCACACTGTTCAAGTTTATATCCTCAAAGTAATGGAGGCCAGAGACCAGAATATAGCCAGAACCCAAGAGTGTGGGAAAGGCAGCCACGAGTTACAGACCCCTGAGCCCTCAGGCTTGCAAAGGCTGAAGGATCCTGACTTGTGGTGTCCCACTGCAGTAGCCCTCAGATAGCAAAGAGCCCTTGGTGTAACAAGAAACAGAAGGGCTTGGATTTAATATTTCCCAATTGCCTGGGTCCAGGAAGAAAGACATATTGCCTTCCTTGACAAGGGAGCAATAATATCCCCAAGAATCTAAAAAGAAATGATACAACACAGAAACAGACTTAGGAGAACAAACTTATGGCTGTCATGGGGGTAAGGATGGAGGGAAGGGATAGGGAATTTGGGATGGACATGTACACACTGCTATATTTAAAATGGATAACCAACAAGGACTTACTGTATAGCACAGGGAACTCTGCTCAATGTCATGTGGCAGCCTGAATGGGAGGGGGGTTTGCAGGGGGCCATGGCTACGTGGATATGTATGGCTGTGTCCCTTTGCTGTCCACCTGAACCCGTTACAGTGTTGTTAATTGGCCATGCTCCAATTCCAAATACAAAGCTTAAACAAATAATATCCCCAAATGAGAACAGCCAAGCCCTCTCAGGGTGAGAAATCCACAGGGTATCCCTGATCTTTTCAGGACCAAGAATTTGGAATTGTGGCGGAGACATTTTTTAGATAAGCAAATATGCAGTTAGAATAAGTGACATCTCTCAACAAGAAGATTCTCTGTTATTAGCCTCTGCAGGAATCAGTTCTTTTAAATGTTAGAGATGCCAAAGTAATCAGATTGAGAAAGGACCAAATTTGTTAAGAGTTCTTCTATTAACTCACTTGGCTCTAAAATATATTTCCTTAGTAACGTGTTTTATTTTTGCATATTTTGGATACAGGGTCAAGAATGGGAATCTGACCACCCAACCTAAGATTCTCATCTATAAAGAGGCCACCCTGCCTCACCAGCTGAGGTCACCATCTTGAACTCATAAAGGTTCAGAAGAGAACACAAGCCCTGTGTTCAGGTCAAGAGCTTGGAATCAGTCACACTTGAATAAAAATTCAAATGCTTTTACTAGTTATTAGACCTCGTGTGATTGTCTTACTTCCCTAGATACAAGCAATTGTTGTAAAACATACCCCACATGTACCCCAAACATGTACTGTATATAGTATATTTCCAAAATGGTAGTTTTGTTATTTGTCATAATAATGCTTTTTGGGATGACTCATGTATGACTCTATTAACATGAACCATCCAGAAAAAAACAAGTTTATAGAGATGGTTGGTTTCCTGGGGCTGGGGATATGAGCTGGGATTGGTTGCAAATGGGCTTAGTGGAATTTTATGGGATTAACATTTTAAAACTGTTTTGTGGTAATGCTTGTCCAATTCTGCAAATTTACTTAAAAAATATTGAATTGCACTCTTAGAATAATTTTCTGGTACATCCCTAGAAAGCTGTTAAAACTGATTTAAAGAAGAAAATCACTCAGGTACATTCAGTGAAGGAAATACATTGGCTGTTGTGATCAAGAACAAGGGTAAGGGGACAGTTAGATACAGTTTGCAGAAAGACTGCCTTGCTAATAAGCCTTAGCTGAGGCTGAGCTCCAGTTCAGAAGGTAAGAGGTAGCTTTGTGTGAACTGGGCTAACAGCTCACTGGCTAAACACATAGGTATCTGGACCACAATCCTGCCATGTATCTCTCAGCTGTGTGATCTTGAAAAAGGTACCTACCATGTTACATGCCTCTGAAGAGAGAATAATGCACACTGTTATAGAGACAAAAATAATGTTCATTTTCTGGCAAATGAACAAATAAGTTAGCTGTTATTAACCAATTGTAGATGGCTGGTCAGTTGGGAGGTTTATGATGATTCAATGAGTATGTTTGTGGTTAAACCTATGCACATACATCTGATTCTTTCCTCAGGATAAATTCATAAAGATAACACTAGAGTTCATTAAAAATACATACTTTTAGGTATTTGATACCTCTTGACAAATCAGGAAATGCTCAGTCACATAGCTAAGTATATGGAGACTGGAAAGAATAATGTACTATCTAACAAAAATTCTATTTTGCTGTATAAGGGAAGGGGCTAAGCTCTTTCATCTTTTTAGTCCCCAAATTATTGACAATAATGTTTTATACACATTAAAAAAAATCTGTTTGATTGCACTGGGTCTTAATGGTGACGTGGGATCTTTGGTTGTGCCATGAGAACTCCTAGCTGTCGCATGTGGGATCTCGTTTTCTGACCAGGGATCAAACCTGGGCCCCCTGCACTGGGAGTGAGGAATCTCAGCCACTGGACTACCAGGGAAGTCGCTTGTTTTGCACTTCTAATTAGATGTTCATTGAATGAATGACTGACTAAATCTTCCAGAGACAAGGATGACTTAGTAATTGGATAATTTCTTTAGTGACCAGAGGTACATAGGCAGTTCAGTGAAGCCTGTGTGTAGTTTCCTCCTTGAAGGTTTCACTCCTGAAGTGGAAAGGTCTGACTCTCCAGAGAAAATATTGGAAAAGAAACTGCAGATGAGTGATTATGTTGCAAGGGCAATATCTCCTCCAACTCTTGGGTTCTCTGTGATTCTCTTTTCTGTTAGTCACCAAGAGGGAGCCATTTTATGCTTTTTGAGACAATTTAGCAACAGGAAAGGGACACAAATGATGAGTCAGTGATAATTAGAATATAAAATCACCAGTTGATAATGCATTAGACCTTCAATTGGTTAGACATAACTTTGAAGATGAGTGCAGTTTGATGTAGTTAACAAGTCTCCATGGTGCTTTCATAAATATGTATCCTGAAGTAGAATTATGAACACAGGAAACACGTATTATGTGTTCCAGGGTGTATTTTCAATTCTATCCTCCGTCGTTGGTGGCCTCTTTCCTACTCAGATGTATGCTGCCCTCTCACCCTTGTTCTTTTCTCTCCTTTCCCTCATAACACACTCTCAGACAAGCAATTGATATGTTACTCTTTTTTCTTAATTCTGTCCTTAGTATGCTTCTAAATGTTTTGAACAGAAAGTTGATTGTGTATCTATGTATATACACATATACATATATATGGACATAAAATATGTATATACATAGACATATTTTAGATTACTAAGGAGTATGCATAGTTGTACATTATATATAATTATACTTTTTATTCAGTTCAGTTCAGTCACTCAGTCGTGTCTGACTCTTTGCAACCCCATGAACTGCAGCACACCAGGCCTCCCTGTCCATCACCAGCTCCCAGAGTTCACCCAAACTCATGTCCATCGAGTCGGTGATACCATCCATCCGTCTTGTCCTCTGTCATTCCCTTCTCCTCCTGCCCACAATCACTCCCAGAATCAGAGACTTTACCAATGAATCAACTCTTCACATGAGGTGGCCAAAGTATTGGAGTTTCAGTTTTAGCATCAGTCCTTCCAAAGAACACCCAGGACTGATCTCCTTTAGAATGGATTGGTTGGATCTTCTTGCAGTCCAAGGGACTCTCAAGAGTCTTCTCCAACACCACACTTCAAAAGCATCAATTCTTCGGCGCTCAGCTTTCTTCACAGTCCAACTCTCACACCCATACATGACCACAGGAAAAACCATAGCCTTGACCAGACGGACCTTTGTTGGCAAAGTAATGTCTCTGCTTTTGAATATGCTATCTACGTTGGTCATAACTTTCCTTCCAAGGAGTAAACGTTTTTTAATTTCATGGCTGCAATCACCATCTGCAGTGATCTGGAGTGATTTGGCCATAAAGAGTTCATGATCTGATACTTCTTATTATATAGACATTAATATGAAATCCATATGTATACAACTCATGAGAATGTGTATGTGTGTGTAGTTGAAGACATAAATGAAAAAAGACTTTTCTTCAATTTCACTTGATTTCAATTGATTTCTGTTTTATTTTCAGAAATATTTTTCAGTGTTAATAAGTGTCATGATTCATTATAAATGGTCAGATAGAAGATAATATTTTAACTTGAAAACATGTAAGTTTACCTATATTCACAGTCTTTAAAGTAGTTCATAAAACTGAAAAATTGATTAAGAAAATATATTTTTATAGAAAGCAAGAGAGCCAACATTGGTATTTTATGTGAACCCACTAGTGAGGAGAATGCTGTGCCCCTGCTCACAAGGACTTCTTAAGTATGTTGCCTGCCTGGAAGGTCAAACAAAACCAGTTTTTTTTTAAAAAAAAACTTGATTTGATATATGCTTATAAAGAAGAAGAGATGACAGTCCTCAGCAGTCATGGCAATAACTTAATTTACTTAGGAGAGAGAGATAAGTGACAGGTAGAGAAAATTTCTCTCAAGACTTGGAGACCTTGAGATGAAAGGGAAACTCTTTTTTATATAACCAAAGGTCAGATCCTTAGTACTTTTTACAAGCCCTCCTTGATGATCTCTTTTTATTCATTGGTGTCAAAATGAAATTGAATAAGTCTTACTTTTTCTCTCAGTTTTAATGAAATCAGAAACTCCAGCACATGAGGCAAAAGACCAGAAGTACAAAACTGTGAAAAATGAGGCTCAGCTTATGATTTATTTACAATGATAAGTTAAGGATATGTGTCTTTATTGTACCTCTTTATAATTTAGGAAAATTTCTGTAGTTTTTGATGGTATCATGGATTTGGCCAGTTATTAATATTATAAAACTATAACATGTTCTTTCATCCTAAACTATGTTATTGACTATTAAGTGTCACTGTTTAGCATTATGGATCTTTTGTTTTATTAGAATGCTGTAGTCATTCGAGGAATCTCAAAAACAGTTACAGACTGTGATACATATTTTGACAGCTAAACATAGGATACTGGAACAACAGAGGGGAAAAAGTTGTATTGTTGGTTTTAGGGAAATCGTTTTTATGGAAATAGAATAGACCTCAATAATAAGAGGGCGATGTAGCTGCAGTGCAGGCATGAGGAGGAGAGGAAAGGAAAATGTGCTAGGCGCTGGCTTGGCCATGGGGAGTGTCTCCTTTTTATCTAATAGGAGATCATGAGAGTTTTAAGCAGTGTATTTACTTTTCATCATGTTTTAAGAGCATCTATATGGATTTAAAAAATGGAGACCAATAGGATAACGTTCTCCCTTGAAGTTCAGGAGCTTCACTGGTGATGTTTGAAACAAATGAATGTTAATCACCTCTAATTTTAAAAAAATAGTTTTGATATCTGAATATGTCCAACTCTGCCTATTAGATTCAAATCAATATTGAATAGTACAGAAGGGTAAAACTAAAGGTGGAAAAATCATCCCAGGAAAAAACATTAAAGCAAATGGGAGAGTATAGCAGGAGATCTGCAGGTCTGTTACTTTTATGCCTTTCCTCCAACTGAGGGATAGAATCCACATCTCTGTGTATCTCCCACATCAGCAGATGGTTTCTTTACCATTAGCACCACCTGGGAAGTCTTTTTCTCATGCTAGATTAGTCCCAATAAACAGTATATGAAGTTACCATAGATACTGTATCAGTTCAGTTCAGTGGCTCAGTCACGCCCGACTCTTTATGACCCCATGGACTGCAGCACGCCAGGCTTCCCTGTCCATCACCAAATCCCAGAGTTTACTCAAACTCATGTCCATCGGGTCGGTGATGCTATCCAACCATCTCATCCTCTGTCATCCCCTTCTCCTCCCACTTTCAATCTTTCCCAGCATCAAGGACTTTTCAAATGAGTCAGCTCTATGCATGAGGTGGCCAAAGTATTGGAGTTTCAGCTTCAACATCAGTCCTTCCAATGAACACCCAGGACTAATTTCCTTTAGGATAGACAGGTTGGATCTTCTTGCAGTCCAAGGGACTCTTCGAGAGTCTTCTCCAACACCACAGTTCAAAAGCATCAGTTCTTCGGTGCTCAGCTTTATTTATAGTCCAACTCTCACATCCATACATGACTACTGGAAAAGCCATAGCCTTGACTAGATGGACGTTTATTGGCAAAGTAATGTCTCTGCTTTTTAATATGCTGTCTAGGTTGGTCATAACGTTTCTTCCAAGGAGTAAGTGTCTTTTAATTTCATAGCTGCAATCACCATCTGCAGTGATTTTGTATAGTAAATAATATTTTACCCATCTTCACTAGAAATATTTGACCATACAAAAGTACTATTGTTCAGTTTTGGAGGAAAAAAAATGTTTCATAGACTTCTGTTTCTGCTCTCCTTACTGGCAATCCCTTGAAGTATGCTCAGGGTTAACCAGGATAACATTGCTGCATGGGTTAGAGGATTTTAGAATTACTTATTTAAAAAAATATATGCATATGTCTGTTTTTATGATTATACTTAATTACATGCATTACTTTGACTAATAAAGTTACTATGTAACATTAAGCCATTAAACATTTAACATTCCTTAAATTATTATGTACTTATTAATGCATCCTGTGCATCCAACTAATGTTAATATATTAGATGCTGCATATGATCTACAAGTCACTTTCCCCTTTATCTTCTGTGCCAAAAGTGAAAGATGTCATGATATTTATATAACTTTTAGTAAGATATTATCCTAAATACATGGGTTTTATGTATTTAGGATAGAAAAAGGGTAGAAAATTTAGTGTCATTTTGAAATATGTATGGTACACTTAGGTTCCTCCATACGAAAAACTATAAAAGAAGGAAAGGCAGTTACATCTCTCAAACATGTTTGACTTTTGTAAATCATTGACACAAGAGTATGTCTGTCCAAGGAGCATTATCAGAATAATTATTACCTTTATATACTTTTCTTTTGGCTCAAAATCAATGAACAACCAGATTACCCATCCAGATGCTGATTGAGCGAGAAACTATTTACCTCTTTGGGTAATTCTATGACCCAACATTTATTGCCAAAATTTATGCAACTGTAATCCAGAATCCCATAGAGAGATTTATTGATTTCCATGAAAAAATGTATTTAGCAGTGCATGACAGCCTAGATGTATTTCTTCTGGGCATTTGTTAGGATATGATCATTATGGGGGACTATACCTATACAAAACATTTATGTAAATGTTATTTAATTTGTGACCATTCACCAATAAAATACAAGTATATGTATCTGCATATGAGGTGACTTGATCATACTATCAAACATAACTAAAGCAAACTTCAACTACAGTAGAGCCTAATTTACAAAAAGATGAATGAAATACACAGGATGTCTTTCTCACTGTGTTTGGGAGAGAAATACAAATAATTGATTTTAGGAAGAGAATTAAATTTACCTAGACTACAGAAAGGTTCAAGATGATATTGCTTAGACAGTAATGTTGTTTAAGTCAGCCAGCTTTGGAAATAATGGTTCAAGAGAAATGTGCTGATTCTAAGGAAAAGCAGAAAGTGAAGTTGTCCTATAATTTCTCTCAGCCAAAATATTTAACCCAGTGGAAATACCAACAAGGGTCTGGAGTAGAGACACATTGAAGGTAGAAAGTATCCTATCCAAAAGACTGTTATGGACCAAACCATCTTAGCATTTTTATAATAAAAAAATCTGTACACTGTTTTCTTAATTTGTTCTGAATGTTCTGGTGTTAATCATATACCATCCATAGATAAGATCAATGCAGTCAGTAATTGATTTGAACTGGGTGAGTCTAATTTCTGGCTCATCTCCACATGCTTTGATTCAATATGTCTTCATAATTTACATATACTCATAATCATACTCACACTCACACTCATATATATATGTATATAATGTCCTTGTATGAAATTGATAGTCTGATGTGGTACATACTGGGTGATTACTTCAAATAACAGAAAACTTGTCTTGTATAAATGTATGTTTTTAAGTCTGTACTACTTGATCACTTTTTATAACAAGCCTAAAACTGATCTTACATTATCTTTTAAACTTGTCTAAAATTTAGTACCCTGTCTAAATTTGTCACTACATAAATAGTAGTTCTGTTCATTGATTACCCATACCATCAACCACACAGTACTTTTTACCTGTTTTTTCAAAATAGTCATGAAATAAAAGAAAATTACATGCACAAAAATTGCTGTATGGTATTGTGCATTTACCTTAATCAACTTTCTGCCTAACAGGAGACATGAAAATATTCATAAATATTTATTTTATAGTAAGATAAATGGCATGAAAAAAATTTGTACATAGTGCTATGGGAGCAAATAGATGGATATCCCCAAAAGCGTAGGTAAACTTTTCTAGATAAAAAACAGTAAGTGGTATCATTTTTTCTTTTTGTATTACAGGCTCATTATTTATTTTATAGACAGAAATTTATATATCTTGACTTTCTTCACCCATTTCACCTACTCCCCTCTGGCAACCACCAGGCAATCTGTTCTCTGTATATATATCCTTTGTTTTGTTTGTCCATTTGTTTTGCTTTTTAAGACTCTACATATATGTGAGATCATATGACATTTGTCTTTCTTTGTCTGACTGATTTCACTTATAATACCTTCAGAACCTATCCATAGTCTTGCAAATAGAAAGATTTCATTCTTTTGTATGTCTGAATATTATTCTTTTGTGTGTTTCACATCTTCTTTATCCATTCATCTCTCAGCGGGCACTTAGGTTGCTTCCATATCTTGCCTATTGTAAAAAAATGCTATAATAAATGTCAGGGTACATGTATCTTTATGAGTTGGTATTTTAGTACTTTTTGTATAATATCCAGAAACAGGAATGTATAGTCATTCCATTTTATTTTTTAGGATCCTCCATACTGGTGTCCATAGTGGTTGCAACAATTCACATTACCGCCACAAATATACAAGAGTTCTTTTCTCTGCATCTTTGTCAACACTTGCTGTTCATTGTCTTTTTGACAATAGCATTTCTAAGGGACATGAGATGATGTCTCATTGAGGTTTTTTTTTTTTTTAACTTTTAATTGGTGGAAAATTACTATACAGTTTTGTGTTGGTTTCTGCCGTGCAAAAATGAAAATCAGTCATAATTATATACGTATCCCTTCCCTCCTGAGTCTCCCTCCCCTCCAGTCATCCCACTCCTATAGGCCACCATAGAGCACCACGCTGGGCTTCCTGTGTTATCTAATGACTTCCTACTAACTATTTTACAGATGATAGGGTATATATGTCAATGCTACTTTTCTCAATTCATCCCACCCTCAGCTTCCCCAGCTGTATCCACAAGTCTGTTCCCTACTAGGTTCATCAATAGCATTTCTCTAGATTATATATATATATATATATATATATATATATATATATATATATGCTAACGCGCAATACTTGATTTTCTCTTTCTGACTTACTTCACTCTGTATAAGAGGCTCTAGGTTCATCCACCTCTCTACAACTGACTGAAATTTGTTCATTTTAATGGCTGAGTCAACCCCATGAACTCTATCCTGCCAGGCTCCTCTGTCCATGGAATTTTTCAGGCAAGAATACTGGGGTGGATTGCCATTTCCTTCTCCACGGGGTCTTCCCAACCCAGGGATCAAACCTGTGTCTCCTGCATCACAGGCAGATTCTTTACTCGCTGAACCATTGAGGAAGCCCCAGTGTTCCATTTCCATTCATTTGTCCATGGGCATCTAGGTTGCTTCCAGGTTCTGGCTATTGTAAAGTTTACTGCGATGGACATTGAGGTACATGTGTCTTTTAGAACTGTGGTTTTCTCAGGGTATGTGCCAAGTAGTGGGATTGCGAGATCATATGACATATTTATTCCTATGTTTTAAAGAACTCATACTGTTTTTCATAATGACTGTAACAGTTTACACTCCCACCAACAGTGCAGGAGGATTCCCTTTTCTCCACATCTTCTAGAGCATATATTGTTTGCACACTTTTTTAATGATGGCCCTTCTGACTAGTTTGAGGTGATACCTCAAACATTTCTCTAATAATGAATGATGTTGAAAATCTTTTTAATGTGTTTACTGGCCATTTGTATGTTTTCTTTGGAGAAACATCTGTTTAAGTCTTCTTTTATTATTGACTTCTTTGATATTGAGCTTATGAGCTGCTTATATATTTCGAAGATTAACCCTTTGTCAGTCGCTCCATTTGCAGTTATTTTCTCCCATTCTGAGCGTTGTCTTTTCATCTTGTTTATACTTTGTTATACAAAAATCTTTAAGTTTTACTAGATCTCATTTGCTTATTTTGTTTTTATTTGCATTAATCTAGGAGGTGGATCAGGGAGAATCTGGCTTCAGTTTGTGTCATAGAGTATACTGCCTATGTTTTCCTTTTTTAGTTTCTGGTCTTACAGTTAAGACTTTAATCCATTTTGAGATTATTTTTGTGTATGGTTTTAGAAAGTGTTCTAATTTCATTATTTTACATGTGGTGGTGGTGGTTTAGTCACTAAGTCATGTCCGATTCTTGTAACCCCATGGTCTGTAGCCCGCCAGGCTCCTCTGTCCATGAAATTCTCCAGGCAAGAATACTCAAGTGGGTTGCCATTTCCTTCTCCAGGGGATCTTCCTGACCCAGGAATCAAACCCGGGTCTCCTGCATTGCAGGCAGATTCTTTCCCAACTGAGCTATAAGGGAAGCCCATTAGTTGTCCAGTTTTCCCAGCACCACTTATTGAAGAGTGGTGTTTATTGTAAATGCTTTCCTCCTTTGTCAAAATAAGGTGCCTGTAGGAGCCTGGGTTTATCCTTGGGCTTTCTATCTTGTTCCATTGATCTATACTTCTGTTTTTATGCCAGTACCATACTGTCTTAATGACTGTAGCTTAGTAGAATAATTTGATATCAGCAAGGTTAATTCCTTCAGCTCTGTTTTTCTTTCTCAAGATTGATTTGGTTATTTGAGATCTTTTGTGTTTCCATACAAATTGTGAAATTGTTTGTTCCAGTTCTGTGAAAAATACCATTGGTAATTTGATAGAGATTGCTTTCAATTCATAGATTGCTTTGGGTAATATAGTCATTTTGACAATATTGCTTCTTCCAGTCCAAGAACATGGTATATTCTCCATCTGTTTGTGTTACCTTTGATTTCTTTCATCAGTATATTATAGTTTTCTGCATATGTGTCTTTTGTCTCTTTACGTAGGTTTATTCCTGGGTTTGGGGGCTTCTGTGGTGGCTCAGCAGTAAAGAATCCACCTGCCAGTGCAGGAGACTTGGGTTCTTTCCCTGGATTGTGAAGATGGAGAAGGAATTGGCAACCCACTCTAGTATTCTTACCTAGGAAATCCCATGGACAGAGGAGCCTGGCAGCCTAAAGTCCAGGGGGTCTCAAGGGTTGGACATGACTTACTGACTAAACAACAACAACATTCCTAGGTATTTTATTCTTTTTTTGTTGCAATGGTGAATGGGATCGTTTCCTTAAAATTTATCTTTCTAATTTTTCCGTGTTAGTGTATGAGAATGAAAGGGATTTCTGTGTATTAATTTTTATAACCCTATGACTTTACTAATTTTTTTTACTAGCTCTAAAAGTTTTTTGGTGGCATTTTTAGGGTTTTCTATTAATATGTATAATATTAATATGTATAGTATCACATATTCTAGAAACAGTGTTTTACTACTTTCTTTTCCAGTCTGAATTCCTTTTATTTCTTTGTCTTCCCTGATTGTTGTGGCTAGGACTTCTGAAACTATGTTGAATAACAGTGCTTTGAGTTGGCACCCTTGTCTTGTTACTGACTTTAGAGGAAATGCTTTCAGTTTTCCACCATTGAGAATAATTCTTGCTGTGGGTTTGTTATATATGGCCTTTGTTATGTTGAGGTAGGTTCCTCTTATGCCAGTTTTCTGGGGAGTTTTTATCATAAATAGGTATTTAATTTTATCAAAAGCTTTCTGTGCATCTTTTGAGATGATCATATGGTTTTTAATCTTTCAGTTTGTTAATATGGTGTATCAATTGATTTGCATATATAATTTATACCATATTTGTGTGGGTTTATTTGGGAGTTCTCTATTCTGTTTCATGTTTTTATGTATCTGTTTTTGTAGCAGTGCCATGCTGTTTTGATTACTATTGCTTTATAATACAGTTTTAAATTAGCATGATGCCTGCAGCTTTATTATTCTTTCTCAAGATTACTTTGGCTATTTGGGGTCTTTTATGATTCCATACAAAATTTGCTTTTTTTTTTCCTTCTGAAAAATGCCATTGGGTTTTTGATAGAGATTGAATTGAATCTGTAGATTGCTTTGGATATACTGAACATTTTAACAATACAAGTTCTTTTAATCCATGAGCATGGACTATCTCTACATTTATTTGTGTCTTCTTCAATTTCTGTCATCAGTATCTTATAGTTTTCAGTGTAACAGGTTGTCACTTTCTTAGTTAAACTTATTCATAGGAATTTTATTATTTTTGATGCATTTGTGAATGGAATTTTTTCTTAAATTCTCTTTTTGATCATTTGTTAGTATCTAAAAACAATATGTTTTTGCATATTGATTTTGTACCCTGCAACTTCACTGAATTTGTTTATTAGTTTTAACATTGTAAGGGCTTCCCTAGTGACTTAGTGATAAAGAATTGCCTGCAATGCAAGAGACTACCTGCAGTGCAGAATGGGCAGGTTTGAACCCTGGATTGGTAAGTCCCTTGGAGAAGGAAATGGCAACCCACTTTAGTATTCTTACCTGGGAAATCCCATGGACAGAGGAGGCTGGTGGGCTATCGTCCATGGGGTCAAAAGAGTTGAACACCACTTAGTGACTAAACCACCACCACCACCATTAACATTGTTGGTGTAGTCTTTAGAATTTTCTCTATATAAAGTCATGTCATCCACACATAGTTTTATTTCTTTCCAATTTGGATGCCTTTTATTTCTTTTTCTTGACTAATTACTCTGGTTATTAATACCCTTTGTTGAATAAAATTAGCTTGACTTATATCTTGAAGGTGGTAGTAAATCTTGAAGGATAAATGCTAACTTTATGGGGAAGTCAAACTAGTGAAATAATTACAGGCACAATATAGCTTATGCAAGAAAAAATATCTCAAACAAAATGACATGTTTGAGAACTGAAGTACAGTACTCTGGAGTGTGGTATGGACAATAAGGAGAAAAATGTTGCCTGGACCTGGTAGCACTTTGAAAGTTGTAGGTTGAAATTGTTGAGGTAAAAATACTTTACCACATTTGTTTAGCATCATTTCAGTCAAACGCTTTTCGAACTTTCCATGTTAACTGGAATTGTTCGCCCCACCTAATACACAGGATTATTCTGCAAGCCTTAATCAAGAAAGGCTTTCTTGGTTAACCAAGCCGTAACCAAGGAAACTATGATGTTCCCTCTATAGCACCTTCTACCTACACCTACATTTTTATTAATATGGTCAAATCCATGTAGGACAGAGTTGTAAAACATAGGATACTATTGGCTCATTTCACTCTGTAGTGCTTCTTGGTGTTTTTTTTTTTTTTTTTGTAACAAACATAGGGCTGAAAATCAAGATATCATATATCTCATTCCAGCCGTTCAATCACCTGCCTGGGAGATCTTAGGAAAAGTCTTCCTTTTGACATTATAAATATGAAGTGGTTATTAAAGTTGTTTTGTTTGCATTTCAGTCCTATATTAAGATAGCACATTGAAATCTTATATGTTGAAAATAAAAAGCAACATCTCTGTTCAAAGCAGCATTGCAGAGAGATGAGCTTTGGATATCATGTGCTGTCTCTACAAAAGACCTTAGATATCACTGTTTCACCTGTTTTGTGATAAGGGGAATTCATATAACCAAGGTTATAAAATTAATTGTAATGTATATCCTCCACTTAAGATACTCCACAAAGTAGGAGTCAACACTCAAAAGATACCTGGTGCAGGAGTATTCATTTCTACAATATTTTGATAGTTTTCTAAAAATCTCCTTGTGAAGCTCTCTCTTGTCATTCTGCTGACTCTTCAAAATCTGACATCCAGGCCTAACACAAATGACATTTGCTATGGATAAGTCGCTATGGTTTCTTTTTTGAAACAGATCATTTCCAACTTTGTTGATTATCAAAATCATTATTCAAATGAGTACAAATTTCTTATTATTCATATCTTAATCTGCATTGTATATTCTAAGAGTATCATTAGCTGATCTTATGTGTGAAATATTATTTCCCTGTATTTTTACTTTCACATATGACTATAGAAAATGAAAAAAAAATCATATGTGTTGACTACCTAGGCTTTCTCTTTGTAATTACTATTCATGTCCTTGGGCTGATTCCTTAATATTTTAAAGGGATTTTGTCTTTTAAATATATATTTTGGATGCTCAGCATTTCTTACATATTTGCATTATGGCATTATTTTCTGTTTATACTTGTGTCTATATTATCTAAGAAAACAAGTTAGCAATTTTAGTATCATTAGATTATTTTCTTGTAATGTCTCTTAAATGTCATATTTGCCCTTTCCATTTTGAGTGGTCTATCATTTACCATCTATTTATAGGTATAAACTTTATCATATATCAAATTATTACATAATGTTTATGTAAATTTGTTATATTCATTTGTATCTGAGGCTACCTATGTGCAATATTGCCCTGTTAATTACTAAAATTTTATTACAAGTCTTAGTATCTGATGAAGAGTTCTCCTCATCTGTTTTGGGTTTCATGAAAATCCCTGACTAGATTTTCATTGAAATTGCTTTCAATACTTGGATTAATTTTTGAATCAATTATTATCTTCTAGATATTGTATTTGCCATGCATGAATATGTGACATCTACTTATTCATTAGCCTCCTTTATGTTTTTGTTTTGTCTTTTAATAATGTTCTGTATTTTTTTCCAGAAAACCTAGAGGACTTCTTTTTTAAAAAAGTATGTCTAGATACCTCAGAGCAAGGGCTCCCCCTCCCCTGACCATTGTAGACCTTAGTGGTCTGTTAGGAACTGGGCCACACAGCAGGTGGTGTGTGGCAGGCAAAAGCAAAACCATCATCCCCTCCCCTGCCCTGGTCCATGGAAAAATTGTCTTCTGTGAAACCGGTCCCTGGTGTCAAAAAGGTTGGAGACAGCTGCCTTAGAGTCATGGTGGACAAGGCCCTTTATTTTTTTCTAGCATAAGAAATTGTTTTGATGACATTATAAAATTGTGTATTTGTTCTGCTTTTAGATTTTAATGTTAACAGACTTTCTAATATTGATCTATAGATAAGTCATATATTTTATTTTGCCTTATTGTTTGTTTTGGATTAAAATATGAAAGATAATATTTTCTCTATCCCAGAAGATTCATTTATATTATCAGTAAACTGCAGAAGTAATTACTATAATTACCATCCTGGCTTTTATTGTTATTTATTGGTTTGGCTATAGTTGAAATTCAAGTAAAAGTATGAATACCCTATGTATTATTTTCTGTTTTCCTCTTACTCAACATGATACTTCTGGGATTCACCAATATTAAAACATATTTTGAAAGACTGGTCTTTCATTTAATTGCTGTGTAGGTCATTATAAATATTGTTGTCTATCCCTTAATGGTACTTTGGGTTCTTTCCGTTATTTTTTAATGTGAATTAATTTACTATAAGTATCTGTGAAACTATCTTTTGTTGTAGTTTTGCACTAATTTTTCATGAGAGTGGTATGGGTTTAGGGAATATATATGTTTAGTTTCAGTAAGTACTGCTAAGAATATTTTTTCAGTCAGTAATCCCTTCAACAATGTGTGAAATTTCTTTCTCTGTCTGACTTACTTCACTTGGTATGATAATCTGTTGTGTCATCCATGTTTCTGCAGATGGTTTAATTTTGTTCTTTTACAGCTGGGTAATAGTCTATTGCATGACGGTGCAACATCTTTATCCGTTCCTCTGTTGATGGACATTTAGGCATCTTCCATGTCTTGGCTTCTGTGAACAGTGCTGCAGTGAACATTAGGGAACATGTATCTTTTCTAATTATAGTTTTCTCCAGATATAATCAGACGTATGCTCAGGAATGATCACTCATATGTGGAATCTAATTTCAAAGATGATATGAATGAACTTACTTACAAAACAGAAATGGACTTAAAGATATCAAAAATAAAATTATGGTTATCAAAAGGTAAACGTAGGCAGGGAGAGATCAAACAGGAGTTTGGGATTAAATACACACGCTACTATATATAAGATATATAACCAATGAGGACCTATTGTATTCTGTATTGTATAAAGTTTTAAAAAATATATGAAAATTCTAGTGGCACTGCTTTTTTGTAAATACATTATATTATCAGTCTTAATTTTAATCATTCTAATGGGTGTGTTCTATAATCTCATTGTGGTTTACTCTTTCCTTCCCTGATGATTAATTGTGTTGAATTTCTTCTCACATGCTTATTGATTAATTACATACATTCATGAGTAAAGTGCTTTTATAAAATCTTGCTCCATTTAAAATATTGTTCTTTGGCCTTTTTATTGATGTCTAGCTTAATTCACATACTATGGATAGAAATCATTTTCAGGTATATGTACCCAGAATAGCATCTCTCTTTCTGTGAATCACCTGTCCACCTTAAGGATAATTTCTTTTTATAAGCAGACATTCTATCTTTGAAGGTACTATATTAATTCCATTATGATTGTGTGTGATAGTCACTCAGTCGTGTCTGACTCTTTGTGACCTCATTGGGTGTTGCCCACCAGGCTCCTCTGTCCATGTGATTTTCCAGGCAAGAATACTAGAGTGAGTTGCCATTTCCTTCTCCAGAGGATTTTCCTGACTCAGGGATCAAACCCAGGTCTTCTGCATTTCAGACAGACTTTACTGAGATACCCTTATGATTAGTATTTATGTTTATTAATATTAAAATATTTTGTTACTCCAAAGTCATGAAGATGTTTCCCTCAACTTTTTTTCCTAGAATGTTGATTGTTTTTGTTTTAATAATAATCTGATGAACTTGAAAAAAATTTATACTTAACCTTGAGTTAATATCTCTGTATGGTATAAGGTAAGATTAAGGATTCATTTATTTTTTCCCAAGTGTGTATCCGATTGCTCCAGCATGATTCATAGGAAAAACAGGCTCTTCCAGACTCCAGATTATGTTCCATTGATCTGTACTTTGGATGAACAGTATTATTGCTATGGTGTTATCATTACTGTGCCATTGTAGGTCATATGCAATTTTTCCCCCACTTTGTCCACAAATCCGTTCTCTATATCTGTGTCTCTATTCCTGCCCTGAAAATAGGTTCACCGGTAACATTTTTCTAGGTTCCATACATATGTGATAATATATCATATTTATTTTTCTATTTCTGACTTTCTTCAGTCTGTATAATGGACTCTAGGTTCATCCACCTCAGTTCAACTGATTCAAATCCATCTTCATGGCTGAGTAGTATCCCATTCCATATGTACCATACTTCTTTACCCATTCATCAGTCAGTGGACATCTAGGTTGCTTCTATGGCCTGGCTATTGTAAATAGTGCTTCAGTGAACATTGGGATACATGTATCTTTGAATGATAGATAAGAATATGTTTTACAGTTATGTGTATGACATTCTCTACATATGAAATCAATTTGCTTAACAATGTAGTTAAAATATTTTAAATTCTTATTTTCCCTACCAAACAAGAAGCATATTAAAATCTCTAAATGTGATTTTTATTTTATGCTTGTCTGCCTTTATCTCTGTTAATTTTACTTTATATAATTTAAAGCTTCATTATATGCTTACAAATTTAAGTCATATTAGCCTGTTGACTATTTTATTATTGTAAAATATTCTGCCTTATCATTCATAATACTTGTTACCTTAAATATCCCTATGTGACGTCAATAGAGACACTCCTGTTTCTTTTTTTTTAAAACCTTTTTATTTTGTATTGGGGTACACTGGACATGGAACAACAGACTGGTTCCAAATAGGAAAAGGAGTATGTAAAGGCTGTATATTATCACCTTTTTTATTTAACTTCTATGCAGAGTACATCATGAGAAACGCTGGGCTGGGGACGACCGAGGATGAGATGGCTGGATGGCATCACCAACTCGATGGATATGATTTTGAGTACATTTGGGAGTTGGTGAAGGACAGGGAGGCCTGGAGTGCTGTGGTTCATGGAGTTGCAAAGAGTCGGACACGACTGAGTGACTGAACTGAACTGAACAGCTGATTAATAACGTTGTGATAGTTTCAGGTGAACAGTGAAAGGACTCAGCTGTACATATGCATATATCCATGCTCCCCCAAACTCTCTTCCCAACCCGGCTGCCACAACCTTAAGCAGGGTCTCATGTACTCTACAATAGATCATTGTTGGATATCCATTTTTAAATATAGCATGTGTACATGTCAATCCCAAACTCCCTAACTATCCCTTGCCCTGATTCTTTCCCCTCATCAATCATAAGTTCGTTTTCTACGTCTGTGACTTTCTTTGTGTTTTTCCATTTAAAAAAACAAAAACAAAAACAAAAAACAAATGAAATAACGCCATTTGTAGCAATACGGATGGGCCTAGAGATTGTCATACTGAGTGGAGTAAGTTAGACAAGAAGTATCATATGACATTCCTTATCAGTTCCGTTCAGTTCAGTTGCTCAGTTGTGTCTGACTCTTTGCGACCCAACGAATCACAACATACCAGGCCTCCCTGTCCATCACCAATTCCTGGAGTTCACTCAAACTCATGTCCATCGAGTCGGTGATGCCATCCAGCCACCTCTGTTGTCTTCTTGTCCTCCTGTACCCAATCCCTCCAAGCATAAGGGTCTTTTCCAGTGAGTCAACTCTTCACATGAGGTGGCCAGGTATTGGAGTTTCAGCCTCAGCATCAGTCCTTCCAATGAACACCCAGGACTGATCTCTATAGGATGGACTGGTTGGACCTCCTTGCAGTCCAAGAGACTCTCAAGAGTCTTCTCCAACACCACAGTTCAAAAGCATCAATTCTTCGGGCTCAGCTTTTTTCATAGTACAACTCTCACATCCATACATGACCACAGGAAAAACCATAGCCTTGACTAGATGGACCTTTGTTGGCAAAGTAGTATCTCTGCTTTTGAATATGCTATCTAGGTTGGTCAGAACTTTCCTTCCGAGGAGTAAGCGTCTTTTAATTTCATGGCTGCAGTTACCATCTGCAGTGATTTTGGAGCCCAAAGAAATAAAGTCTGACACTGTTTCCACTGTTTCCCCATGTATCTGCTATGAAGTGATGGGACCAGATGCCATGATATTAGTTTGCTGAATGTTGAGCTTTAAGTGAACTTTTCATGCTCCTCTTTCACTTTTGTCAGGAGGCTTTTTAGTTCCTCTTCACTTTCTGCCATAAGGGTGGTGTCATCTGCATATCTGAGGTTATTGATATTTCTCCTGGCAATCTTGATTCCAGCTTGTGCTTCTTCCAGCCCAGCATTTCTCATGATGTACTCTGCAATGAAGTTAAGTAAGCAGAGTACATTATACAGCCTTGACATACTCCTTTTCCTATTTGGAACCAGTCTGTTGTTCCATTTCCAGTTCTAACTGTTGCTTCCTGACCTGCATACAGATTTCTCAAGAGGCAGGTCAGGTGGTCTGGTATTCCCATCTCTTTCAGAATTTTCCATGGTTTATTGTGATCCACACAGTCAAAGGCTTTGGCATAGTCAATAAAGCAGCAATAGATGTTTTTTCTGGAACTCTCTTGCTTTTTCATTGATCCAGCAGATGTTGGCAATTTGATCTCTGGTTCCTCTGCCTTTTTCTAAAACCAGTTTGAACATCTGGAAGTTTACGGTTCACATATTGCTGATGCCTGGCTTGGAAAATTTTGAGCATTATTTTACTAGTGTGTGAGATGAGTGCAATTCTGCAGTAGTTTGAGCATTCTTTGGCATTGCCTTTCCTTGGGATTCAAATGAAAACTGACCTTTTCCAGTCCTGTGGCCACTGCTGAGTGTCATGAACCTCCCTCCATAGTTCATCATGCACTCTGTCTATCAGATCTACTGTCTTAAATCTATTTCTCACTTCCACTGTATAATTATAAGGGATTTGATTTAGGTCATACCTGAATGGTCTAGTGGTTTTCCCCACTTTCTTCAATTTAAATCTGAATTTGGCAATAAGGTGTTCATGATCTGAGCCAGAGTCAGCTCCTGGTCTTGTTTTTGCTGACTGTATAGAGCTTCTCCATCTTTGGCTGCAAAGAATATAATCAATCTGATTTCGGTGTTGACCATCTGGTGATGTCGATGTGTAGAGTCTTTTCTTGTGTTGTTGGAAGAGGGTGTTTGCTATGACCAGTGCGTTCTCTTGGCAAAACTCTATTAGCCTTTGCCTTACTTCATTCCATACTCTAAGGCCGAATTTGCCTGTTACTCCAGGTGTTTCTTGACTTCCTACTTTTGCATTCCAGTCCCCTATAATGAAAAGGACATCTTTTTTGGGTGTTAGTTCTAAAAGGTCTTGTAGGTCTTCATAGAACCGTTCAACTTCAGGTTCTTCGGCATTACTGGTTGGGGGATAGGCTTGGATTACTGTGATATTGAATGGTTTGCCCTGGAAATGGACAGAGATCATTCGGTCGTTTTGGGATTACATCCAAGTACTGCATTTCAGACTCTTTTGTTGACCATGATGAGGACTCCATTTCTTCTAAGGATTCCTGCCCACAGTCCTAGATATAATGGTTATCTGGGTTAAATTCACCCATCCAGTCCATTTTAGTTCGCCGATTCCTACAATGTCAACGTTCACTCTTTCCATCTCCTGTTAGACCACTTCCAATTTGCCTTGATTCATGGGCCTGACATTCCAAGTTCCTATGCAGTATTGCTGTTTACAGCATCGGACCTTGCTTCTATCACCAGTCACATCCACAACTGGGTATTGTTTTTGCTTTGGCTCCAACCCATTCTATCTGGAGTTATTTCTCCACTGAGCTCCAGTAACATATTCCTTATATATAGAATATAAAAAGAAGTGATACAAATAAGCTTGCAATCCTGTTTCTTATATATATGTGAAAGTGAAGTCGCTCAGTCATGTCCAACTCTTTGTGACCCCATGGAGTGCAGCCCACCAGGCTTCTCTATCCATGGGATTCTCCAGGCAAGAATATTGGAATGGGTTGCCATTTCCTTCTCCAGGGGATCTTCCCAACCCAGGGATCGAATCCAGGTCTCCCGCATTGTAGGCAGACACTTTAACCTCTTAGCCACCAGGGAAGCCCATACATATACATACATACACACACACATACACACACACACACACACACACACACACATATATACACTTTTTCACCATTTTACTTACTTTTTCATTTTTTAATTTGTATTTAATAGTATAAACAACTGAGGCCTGATCAAATTTTGGCCGTGCTTTTAAATTTGTTTAGTATTAGTTTCACTGCCTTCCCTTGGGTTAGTTTTTTGCATTTTTTTCACTTTCAACTTATTGTTTTAAACTTATTTCTCATAAAAAGCATAGTAATAGGTTTCCTTCCTTCTCCCTTTCTCTCTTTTCCTAACTTTGTTTTTTTTAATTAGAACATTCAGTCCATTCATATTTAATGTTTATTTTTGATATAGTTTGTTTGAAGTCTACCATCTCACCATTTGTTTTCTATTTGTCACATCTGATCTTCATTCCCTGATTTCTTTTTTGCTCTATTCTTTTGGATTAGACAAGTATTGTATTATTTCTCTACCACTTTTTAATAATTTTTCTTATTTCAAAATTTAATTCTTTTTAACTTAAATTACTATTTTATCTCATACTAAATAACTCAAGAAACGTGCAACAGTTTAAATTGTTTTACCTCTTTAGTGTTTTTTTCCTGTTGTCATATATTTTACTTCTGAACGTGCTAGAAACCTCTCAGATATTGTTATTATTAATACGATTGCTTAATACTTTCTATTGTCTTTTTTTTCCCCCTCTGATCATGCTTATAGCCACCATTATATTTTTTATATAAATTTATTCATTTTAATTGGAAGCTAATTACTTCACAATATTGTAGTGGTTTTGCCATAGATTGATATGAATCAGCCATGGGTGTGCATGTGTCCCCCATCCTGAACCCCCCCCACCTCCCTCCCCACCCCATCCCTCTGGGTCATCCTAGTTCTGTTGTTTTTATTTGTATTCACTTGTCCATTCTTGAGGTGTTCCTTTCTTCTTGCAGTCTGAACTCCAACCCAGAATTAGTTTTTCTCAATCTAATGAACTGCTTTCGGTATTTCTTGTAGTTCAATTCGCTCACAACAAGTTTTCTCAACTTTGTTTCTTCAGATTATCTTTATTTACCTTCATGTTTGAAGGAAATATTTTCACTGAATGGGAGGTTATTTCCCTGAATTTTAGTGTTTTACATGTGTTTTATCAGCATATGTGTAGTACTTAAGCAATTATTTGTAATTTGAAGATATTATTCCTGCTTTTTTCTTAAAAAAAAAAACTTTTAAAAAACATTATTTAACATGCTTTTAAGTATGTATTTTAACTTCTAAATTCAATTAAATTGTATTGGCAGTGATCTGAAGGAAGAGAGAATTTAACAAACAAATAAAAAGCTTGCTTAATATAAAATATGTTAAAAGTGTGAAACATTTCTTAAGATAAATTTATAAAAATATCAGCAAACTTTGAAAAGAATTTCCTTTGGGACAATTAGCATTATATCATAAAAAAAACTACAGAATAAGCAGAGAACTGAAAATATTTTAGAAATATAATTTTACACTTATCCTAAAGACACTTTATCTACCCCCTATTCATTTCATCTCTAAATATATAATTTAATAATTTTGTAAATTATAGCATGTCACCATCAAAAAACTGAAACACATTTTCTGAATATTATGAGTGAACACAATTTGAAGTAGGATAGCAATTAAGAAGCAGACATAAATTCTCTTTAAGACACATTCAGATGTTATAATGATTTATTTTCATCTTTATTGACTATACTCCAGTTAAATGTTCCTCTTTAAACTATAGAAATGATGTCAGATATTGCTACATAAATTTATGGTAAAGAAAAGACAATTTAAATGCCATTTTAGTCAAATGAGCAATTGTTGTTTAATGGAATTGAACCATTATACTTAGTTATACAGAAATAGTTTGTTAAGGGGGGAAGATAATGTGAGTGGATTTCTAAACCAGGGATTTCTAAAATAATTTTAATAGACTCTCAGTAGTACCATTTGAATAAATTTATTGTGAATTATTTATTTGAATTATTTGTTCTCCATTTGCATCTGGAGTTGGGAAAACAGGGACAGAAATCAATAAATCAACATTAAGAAAAGTCAACACTAACTACAAGTCATTGGAAGAAGGTATAAATATAAAGGCAGGATTTCTAAGCAGTCGTTTTTTTCTCTATCCCTAATGGTAATTCCTATAGTTTTGTTTTTGCTTTATTGCTTTTGTTTTTAGTGGTTATCATACTTAAAGTATAAAGTTTTTTTAATAAACAACTCTGGGTTATCCCATTCCATCTAAATACTTAATTAAATTTTCTCTCATTTCTCAGGATAGAATTCTTACTTTCTTGATAATTTTCTCTACCTCTTTGCCAAATTATTCATTTCTCATCTCCTATGCTCCATTTCTTCATTTAACTAGCAACAAGTCATTCTTTAATACCCAGTTTATGGGGGCTGGATGAATTGGGAGATTGGGATTGACATATATACACTGTTGATACTAAGTATAAGGTAGGTAACTAATGGAATATACTCAGGAGACTCTACCAAGTGCTCTGTGGTGACCTAAATGGGAAAGAAATCCTCCAAAAAGAGAAGATGTATGATTCATTTTGCTGTACAGTTGAAACTAACACAGCATTGTAATACTCCAATAAAAATTAACTTAAAAAAAAAAGTCTAAAAACCATCTCTTCAGTCTTTCTGCCAGTCCCACTGGTACCCTATTTACAGCTCCATAACAGAACTATGTGACTGTATGAATAAGTATAAAAACTGTCTTTAAATTAGACAATTAAACAATTTTAGTATAGAAACTGAGATGTGTGTATGTATCTACATAGATACACAAATAGCTTTTAGGGCATTACATGTTGGGGTCCATAATTTTTTCCTTGAAATAGCAACTTATTAAGATATAACTCAGATACCATAAAATTCAAACATTTAACAAGTAAATCTTAGTGTTTTTTAAGTATATTTACAAATTTGTGAAATAACCACTGTTATCTAAGTACATCACTCCAAACAGGAACCTCATATCCATGTGCATTTACCCTGTATTTTGCCTTTCCTCCAGCCCCAGATAACTAACAGCTTTATTATTATTTTTTTTTCTATATATTTGCCTAGTCTGGATATTTAATGTAAATTGAGTCATACAATATATAGCTTTTGTGACTGACATCTTTCACACTGCATGAAGTTTTCAACGTTTAGCTATGCTGTAACATGTATCAGTGTGTCTTCCTTTTTTGTTGCTAATTAATATTTTTTATAAGAACAAATGCATTTTGTTTATCCGTTAATCAATTGAGGGTCATTTATTTTCTCCCCATTCACTATCTATTATGAATAGTCATTCTGTGGACATTTGCATGAAGCTTTTTGTGTCACTATTTTTCTTTCATTTCTCTTGGGTAGATACCTACAAGTGTTATTGCTGAGTCATATGGAAATTCTGCACTTAATATTTTGAGGAACTGCCAAATTATTTCCCAGAGTCGTTGTACCACTTTATCGACTGATCAGCTATTTCTGAGAATTTTCATTCCTCCTAATACTCACCAAAGGGCTTTCCTGGTAGCTCAGATGGTAAAGAATCTGCTTGCAATGCAGGAGACCCAGATTTGATCCCTGGGTTGGAAAGATCTCCTGGAGAAGGAAATGACAATCCACTCCAGTATTCTCAGCTGGAGAATCCCATAGATGGAGAACCCTGGCAGGCTACAGTCCATGGGGTCACAAAGAGGTGGACATGACTGAGCGACTAGCACTTTCACTCACCAAAACATTTTATTTTATTTAAAAAATAGCCATCTTACTGCATCCAATCATTCCATTCTAAAAGAGATCAGTCCTGGGTGTTCTTTGGAAGGACTGATGCTGAAGCTGAAACTCCAATACTTTGGCCACCTCATGTGAAGAGCTGACTCATTGGAAAAGACTGATGCTGGGAGGGATTGGGGGCAGGAGGAGAAGGGGACGACAGAGGATGAGATGGCTGGATGGCATCACCGACTCGATTGATGTGAGTTTGAGCGAACTCCAGGAGTTGGTGATGGACAGGGAGGCCTGGTGTGCTGCAATTCATGGGGTTGCAAAGAGACAGACATGACTGAGTGACTAAACTGAACTGAACTGAGCTGAACTGTATAAAAAGTGATATCCCATCATGGTTTTGATTTGCATTTCCCTAATGAATTATGATGTTGAGCACCTTTTAATGTACCTATTTTCATTTTATATATTTTGTCTGAAGAAGTATATACCCATACTTTGTTCACTTTAAAAATTATATGCTGTATTTACATTCAAAAATTCTCTGTACTTTTGAGTTCTAGGTGTTGTTTAAATATTCTCGATATGTGTTTTTCTAAACATAATATTTGCAAATATTTTATCTTATTCCTGTGTTAACTTTGCACTTTCTTAATAATATCTTTACAAGTGAAGATATTTTTATTTTTCATAAAGTACAATTTTTTTTCTTTTATCATTTGTGTTTTGGTGTCATAGCTAAGACATTTTCTGATGAAATATCAGAAATATTAACTCAAGTTTTGTTCTAAGAGTGTTCTAGTTTTATCACCTACATTTAGGCTTTTGATTCATTTGTCTATGGTATGAGGTTAGGGTCCAGATTCATTCTTTATCATGTAGGTATCTAGTAAGGAAACACCATTTTTTTCTCCCAGTTTTCTAGGATATAGTTTACATAAGCACTGTATAAGTTTAAAGCATGCAGCATAATGATTTAACTTATGTACATCATACAATGATTACCACAGTAAGTTTAGTGAATAGTCAGCATCTCATATAGATACAAAATTAAAAAAAGATAAAGAATTCCCTTGTGATAAGAACTCTTCAGATTGACTTTCTCAACAATTTTCATATATAATATAAACAGTGTTAATTATATAAGTATGTTGTATATTTCATCCCATATACTTATTTATGTTATGACTGGAAGTTTGTACCTTTTGATCATTTTTATCCAATTTCCTCAAACACCATTTTTAAAATCTATTTTTTTTGTTTTTTAATCTTTTCAGTGATATATTGTTTTATGCCAACATAACAACACAAATCAGCCATAATTCTACATATCTGTAGATAATTCTACATACATAATACATACATAATTCTACATACATATTTATACAGCCATACTTACATACATATATCTCCTCCCTTATGAGGCTCCTTCCCTCCCTCGTCTTTGTCTAGTTTTGGAATCAGGGTGATGTGGCCTCCTAGAATCCTTTCTCTGTAGTTTTTTGAAAGAGTTTTAGAATGATAGGCATTAGCTCTTTTCTAAATATTTGATAAAATTCAGCTGTGAAGCATTTTTTTAATGGAGATTTTTTTATCACAGTTTTGATTTCACTGTAATTTGATTGTTCATAATTTCCATTTCTTCCTGATTCAGTCTTGCAAGATTGAACTTTTCTAAGAATGTGTCCATTTTTTCTAGGTTGTCCATTTTATTGGAGTATAGCTGCTCATGATAGTCTCTTATGATCCTTTGTATTTCTGCATTGTCTGTTGTAACCTCTCCTTTTTCATTTTTCATTTTGTTAATTTGATTCTTCT
This sequence comes from Bos indicus, assembly GCF_029378745.1. Classification (NCBI taxonomy): domain Eukaryota; kingdom Metazoa; phylum Chordata; class Mammalia; order Artiodactyla; family Bovidae; genus Bos; species Bos indicus. Next base: position 12,645,881 of record NC_091767.1, read on the forward strand.
TTTTTTCTTGATGAGTTTGGCTGAAGGTTTGCCAATTTTGTTTGTCTTTTCAAAGAACCAGCTTTTAGTGTTGTTAATGTTTACTATTGTCTTTTTCATTTCTTTTTCAGTTATTTCTGCTCTGATTTTTATGATTTCTTTCCTTCTGCTAACTTTGTTTTTGTTGTTGTTCTTCTTTTTTCCAGTTGTATTAGGTGTAAAGTTAGGTAATGTATTAAATCATTTTCTTGTTTCTTGAGGTAGGATTGTATTGCTGAAATGACTGTTCTATCATGACATTCTCTTGTCCTCCTTATGGCATAATGTCACTTGATAATACTGTTAGTGATTCAGCTAGGATTCTGAATTCTACATGTCTTTTCCTATGTTGCTGCTGCTAAGATGCTTCAGTCGTGTCTGACTCTGTGCGACCCCATAGACGGCAGCCCACCAGGCTCCGCCATCCCTGGGATTCTCCAGGCAAGAACACTGGATTGGGTTGCCATTTCCTCCTCCAAAGCATGAAAGTGAAAAGTGAAAGTGAAGTGGCTAAGTCATGTCCAACTCTTAGCGACCCCTTGGACTGCAGCCTACTAGGGTCCTCAGTCCATGGATTTTCCAGGCAAGAGTACTGGAGTGGGGTGCCATTGCCTTGTCCGCTTTCCCTATGTTAGGATCATGTAATCTTGATTACAGTAAACTGCAACTAAGTTTTATATCTAAATAATTTTGATATAGTAAAGTGTGAGTCATCCAAATGTGTTCTTATTTAAGTTCTTTTTTGGCTACTCTGGTGCACCTACATTTCTAGATGAATTTCATGATCAGCTTGTCAATTGCTCCAAAATAAAACCAAGGATTTTAATAGGGATCACATGAATTCTGTAGATAAATTTTGAAAGGGTGCAGTCTTAACAGTATTAAATTATCTGATCCATAAACACAGAAAGTTTAATCATTTGTTTAGATTTCCATTAACATATTGCTACAGTGTCTTGTGGTTTGCATAGTAAGAACCATGCAATTTTTTTCAAGTTATTTCATAATTGTTCTGTTTTACTTTAGGTGCTATTTTAAGTGGAATCACTTTACCTTCATTTTCATGTTATTATATTGAGTGTGTGTAAATATCATTGATTTTTATGTATTGATCTTATATATTGCAGTGTTGTAGAATTTGTTTATTAGAATTAGTAGGGGTTTTTTTTGTGTGTGTATCCTTTGCATTTTTCTCTATGCAATAATATTCTCAATGAAATAATAATAATATTATTATTATATTCTCAATGAAATTATACTATAATATTAGTATAATATCCTTAATAATAATATCCTCAATGAAAAGAGATATTTTCAAATTTTCCTTTTATCTTGATGCTTTTTATTTCTTGTTTTTGCCTGATTCCTTCCCTACAACCTTCAGTACAATGTTGAACTGAAATGGCAAGAAAGTCTTCATGTTTATCTCCTAAATCTTGTTATACATTAAGTAGCATATTAGTTGTGGTTTCTTTTTTAATTTGTTTTTGTAGATGCTTGTTATCATTTGAGGAAGTTCCTTTCCATTCCTAATTTTTTATCATGACTATCTTCAAAGGATATTATTTTTCTCTAGTGTTATTTCTTTATCTCTTGAGATGATCATGTGTTTTTTATGTGCTTTATTTTATCATAATCTAATGTTTTGTTATTCTTTTATTACATATATGATTTGGAAATCTTAACCTTTTTTCCTGAGATAATCCTCACGTGGTAAGGTTATATAATCATTTTTATACTTCTTTAGGTTTAGCTTTCTCATTTTTTGTTTTGTTTAGTTTTTATTATTATTATTATTATTTTTTTGAGAACTTCTGGTCTTTTTTCATAAGGAGTGTTGGTCTGTAGTTTTGTTTAGTTTTACCCTTGTGAAACCTTGTTTTTGGTATCAGAATAATAATGGTCTCACACAAAGAGTTTTTTGAATAGTTTGTGATGAATTGATGTTAATTCTTATTCAGAGTTTGGTAGAATTCACTGATTAAGCCATCTGGGTTTCCTTTGTACATGTAAGTATGAACCAGTTGCTAAGCAATAGTTCTCTGGGCCTAAATGAGAAATGTTAGCAGGGAGATAATACCAGTAGTAGCTAAGGGATTGTATTAATTATCTATTGCTACATAACCAGTTGACTCCAAAACTTGGTTGCTTCAAAAAGTAAACTTTCATTGTCTCACATTTTCCATCAACCAAGAATTTAAAAACAGCTTGGCTGGGTGCGTGCATAGCTCCCTCCAATCAGAATATTGACCACATGCCTCAGTTCCTTATTGGGTACCTACATGAAGCTTAAGATCCTGACCATTTGACTCCCGCTGTACGGTTGCCTTATTGTCCTCTTAAAACAGCAGCTGACTTCCCCTCATAGCAAGTGATCCAAAAAGATAGAGATGAAAACAACAATGCCTCATGACCTAACCTAAGAAACCAGAATTTGTTATTTCTACAAAATCACTCACTGGAAGCAAGTCACCGACTCTGGCTACACTCAAGTTTTAGGGAATTGGGTTCTAACTCAAGTGTCAAAAGATTATCAAATAATTAGGGTACATATTTTTAAACCACAACACCTACATTAAGCACCTGCTATGAGTCAGGCACAATTGTCAGCATCTTACCCTATAGTTACTTATTTAATTTTCACAAAAATCTATAATTATATGTTAAAACTACTCTTATTTTTCCCATGTGGGGAGTCCTATGAGGATAGAATATATATAATTTTCAAAGTCACAGAGTAATGTCAGATTGTTACCCCAGGCAATCTAGCACCTTACCCTACGCATTCACATGAGACTATTGAATCTCTCAAAAGTAACATCGCCAAGTTTGCCTTCTAAGGCAATAATACTGCTAAGAATGTCTCTGTACATGATTATCTACACACAGCTGGACATGTGATATCAGAGGAACGAAGGCTACAGCTTCACCTGCATGCAGTCACAGAGGATTACTCTATACACTGGTTGTAAAGTTTAGAAAGTTCAAGATTATTAATAATTTAATTAAGGAGAATGGCTTTTCTAATATTCATACAAACTTGTTTTTCATTGGTCAACAAAGAGACAGATCTGATCCTGACTTTGGCATCAAGCCTTTCAGACCTATAGTGGAGTAAAACTAGGATTTGCATGGATTATCAGTCTTTCTCATTTATCTTACATTTGAGGATGCAGTCCCAGGTGTTTAAGAGGAAATGGGAGATAATTTTGTCTCATTTGTTAATGAAAAACTGTATAAGCCAAAGTCTTTAGGACATGAAGAAATCTGAAAACAGTATTTTTACATAATAGATAATTGAATTTCAAAGCTGTGGTCAGAATATGAGCCTCTTCCAAAATTCCTTTGTTTGTGGTTTGACTGTCAGATTTGTAAAGCATTCTTCTTTGATGACATGATTTTTACTGAGAATTTTTCTATTCATTCAAACTCTTCTGGTTGTAGAGTTGAAATGAGTCTCTATTATGAAAATGGTGTCATAATTTTTAATCAGTAGAGATCACCTCTGGTGCTGGTCTAATGAAAGGCTATGAAGAAGACAGGAAAGATAACAAAAGGACAATCATAAAAATCCAGATAATATTTAAGGGCTGCAGTTTAAGCTTTGAATAGTGATGATAATCTTTCAATACTTGTCATTCCATATTCAAAAAGCATTTACCCTTGCAAAAGAAGTTAAATTTGCAGCCTTAGCAGTTGGGATAATGGCACATGAGTAACAAATGAGTTCTATTTATTAATATTCATTAGTCTCTCTGTAACATATCAAATATAATATGATAATAATAAACATTATTAGCAAAATTTTCACATGATTAATGGGGAGATAAGCAAAGCAATATATTATTATTACTATGGACTATATTTCATTTTTAATAAATAGAAAAAATAAGTTTTTATAAGGGAAAAAGAATAGTGAGATCTGTGGTATAAAGCATAGACCTTCGAGTCCTAATTGTCAATCATGTAACTATGGACTGCCATACCTAAATTTGGCTAGAAAGATTCAGTATAAAGTATTTCACTACTCTAAGAAATAGATTTAAACTTAATATGATTCCATTGGTGGATAACCTAATTATAAAGTTCAGAAAGGTTCTGAAAAAGAAGACTATTTAGAAAAAAAATAGTCATAGTCGACAGGGGAGAGCAACCTAGTATAGTCAACTATAATATATAAAAACAACAAATATATATTTCTATACATATATATTTATAAAATATGTAATATATATGTATATATATATGTAAATATATAAATCTCCTGCTACACACACACACATATTGAGGTGGATGCCTAATGAAATAGGACAGCTGATGAAAGAGAATAGGAATCCTGGTTGGACAAACATATTGAATGTTAATTTGTAGTTGATCTAGCATTCTAATTGAAAGAAGGAAATATCGATTATATAATAAAGTATATTGAAGGAAATCTATAAGAAAGCCAACTAGATTGGATCAATATTCATATAAAAATATTTTCCAAAGAAATCAAAGATTTTCACCAAAATACTGAAGTGCAAAAATTAAATTCGACAAAATATTTATTGTCAGTATTGGGATGATGAAGCACTTTCTAAGGACACCAGAAGCACTAAACAGACAAATTGGCATATTGTCCCACAAAAAATTAAAACAGTCTCCTGCTTCTGCCCATCCTTTTCCAGCTTGGCTTTGCTCAGTCCCTCCAACCAGTGCACAGGTGCAGCTGCTCTGTTCCCCCAGATCTAGAGCCTGAGTCCACAGGAAGATTACGTCCTGCAAGGAAATTATATAAATAAATAAAGCAGCATTAAAAAAAAATCTGAGAAGCCTAATCCTAGGAAGTAGACCTATTATTCCCTATTTCTCCTACTAAGATAAAAACAGAAAACACATAAATGCATAAACAGAGATCTACTCCCAGCAAACAGGCATGATATATATTCTATCTGAATTTCTAACAATAAACATAAAAGTATGCATATATAAAAATTGTATAAAATATATGATTTCATATATTAGTATGTTTATGTATGGTAGTATATTTATACATATAGTATATTCATTATTTATAATAGTAATGCTGCTGCTGCTGCTGAGTCACTTCAGTCGTGTCCGACTCTGTGCGACCCCATAGACGGCAGCCCACCAGGCTCCCCCGTCCCTGGGATTCCCCAGGCAAGAACACTGGAGTGGGTTGCCATTTCCTTCTCCAATGCATGAAAGTGAAAAGGGAAATTGAAGTAGCTCAGTCGTGTCCGACTCTTAGCGACTCCATGGACTGCAGCCCACCAGGCTCCTCCATCCATGGGATTTTCTAGGCAAGAGTACTGGAGTGGGCTGCCATTGCCTTCTCCGTATAATAGTAATACATATACATAAAAATATATAATATATATATGGGGTTTTCCTGGGGACTCAGTATAGAATCTGTGTATAGTACAGGAGAAGGGAATGGCTATGCATTCCAGTATTCTTAGCTGGAGAATTCCATAGACAGAGGAACCTGGAGGGCTACAGTCCATATACATATGTAAGTGTTATAACATCAGATCAGATCAGTTGCTCAGTCGTGTCTGACTCTTTTTGCGACCCCATGAATCACAGCACGCCAGGCCTCCCTGTCCATCACCAACTCCCGGAGTTCACTCAGACTTAGGTCCATTGAGTCAGTGATGCCATCCAGCCATCTCATCCTCTGTTGTCCCCTTCTCCTCCTGTCCCCAATCCCTCCCAGCATCAGAGTCTTTTCCAATGAGTCAACTCTTCGCACGAGGTGGCCAAAGTACTGGAGTTTCAGCTTTAGCATTATTCCTTCCAAAGAAATCCCAGGGCTGATCTCCTTCAGAATGGACTAGTTGGATCTCCTTGTAGTCCAAGGGACTCTCAAGAGTCTTCTCCAACACCACAGTTCAAAAGCATCGATTCTTCGGCGCTCAGCCTTCTTCACAGTCCAACTCTCACATCCATACATGACTAGTGAAAAACTATAGGGTTTTTTTACCAGAAGGAAATTTCTGTTTCAGAATTCACCACACTGTCCCCAGCTACCTGCTGCCTCTTCTCTGTTCTGAGTAAAGCTGAGAGGCAGATTCTACCTTCTATTTAGGATCCATTTGTGTAACAGAGATTCTGTCTTTGACGTGAAATCCCTGAGACTGCACTCTTGTTTTGAGTTGTAAACTAGAGTTCCCATACTAGGTGAAGCAGTCCAACAAGAATTATGTCTCCTGCCTCTGTTTACCAAGAGTTCAGTTACTAGATCAAAAGTGTCATTCCAAGGGAAGGATGCCATTGTGCCCACTCCCAGAGTTATGCCACAGATGTACATGGAAAGAGAAGCAAGCAATAAAATAAATAGATCCTAATCTCTTCTCACCTTCATTAAGAAGGTTTTTAGTTCCTCTTCACTTTCTGCCATAAGGGTGGTATCAAATGCATATCTGAGGTTATTGAGATTTCTCCTGGGAAACTTGATTCCAGCTTGTGCTTCTTCCAGCCCAGCGTTTCTCATGATATACTCTGCATATAAGTTAAATAGCAGGGTGACAATACAGCCTCAATGTACTCCTTTTCCTATTTGGGGGAAAAAAAAAAAAACCAAAAAGCCTCTTGATGAAAGTGAAAGAGGAGAGTGAAAAAGTTGGCTTAAAGCTCAACATTCAGAAAACGAAGATCATGGCATCTGGTCCCATCACTTCATGGCAAATAGATGGGGAAACAGTGGCAGACTTTATTTTTCTGGGCTCCAAAGTCACTGCAGATGGTGACTGCAGCCATGAAATTAAAAGATGCATACTCCTTGGAAGGAAAGTTATGACCAACCTAGACAGCATATTCAAAAGCAGAGACATTACTTTGCCAACAAAGGTCCATCTATTCAAGGCTATGGTTTTTCCAGTGGTCATGTATGGATGTGAGAGTTGGACTGTGAAGAAGGCTGAGCGCCAAATAATTGATACTTTTGAACTGTGGTGTTGGAGAAGACTCTTGAGAGTCCCTTGGACTGCAAGGAGATCCAACCAGCCCATTCTAAAGGAGATCAGTCCTGGGTGTTCTTTGGAAGGAATGATGCTAAAGTTGAAACTCCAGTACTTTGGCCACCTCATGCAAAGAGTTGACTCATTGGAAAAGACTCTGATGCTGGGAGGGATTGGGGGCAGGAGGAGAAGGGGACAACAGAGGATGAGATGGCGGGATGTCATCACCGATTTGATGGACATGAGGTTGGGTGAACTCCGGGAGTTGGTCATGGACAGGGAGGCCTGGTGTGCTGCAATTCATGGGGTCGCAAAGAGTTGGACATGACTCAGTGACTGAACTGAACTGAATCTCTTTTCAAAGGAACTGATATCATTAACAAACATGCACAAGAAGCTAAAGTCTAAGAGCGCTCTCAAAAACAGTGCAGGCTGTGGTTATAGGCAGTAATTGGGACATTTATGGATTCAGTTATCTGCTAAATTATACACTTTTAATACATGTTTCACTATAGGTTAACTAATTTGCTAAAGATAACTAGAGAGGGGAAATGAAAAAAATAGGTACATAGAAAACAAAATTTTAAATGACAGATAAAAATCCAGTTATATTAATATTACCATTATATGTGAAAGTATTAAGCAATCCAGTGAAACACAGAAATGGTTATAATGGAAAAAAAAAACAATAAAATCCAAGTATATGCTATCTACACTAAGTGTGCTTATATTCTAAGACACAAGTAGTTTAAAATTAAAAGGCTGAAAAATATATATTATGCAAACAGTTATCAAAAAATGCTGCAGTGACATCAGACAATAGAAACTTTAATTTAAAAAAAAGATTAAAAGTTAAAGACTTACTTTATAAGGTTCAGTTAGTTCAGTTCAGTTGCTCAGTCATGTCTGACTATTTGAGACCCCATGGACTGCAGCATGCCAGGCTTCCCTGTCCATCACCAACTCCTGGAGCTTGCTCAAACCCATATCCATTGAGTTTGTGATACCATTAAACCATCTCATTCTCTGACGTCCCTGTCTCCTCCTGCCTTCAGTCTTTCCCAACATCAAGGTCTTTTCCAGTGAGTCAGGTCTCCACATCCAGTGCTAGTGGTCAAAGTATTAGAGCTTCAGCTTTAGCATCACTCCTTTCAATAAATATTCAGAACTGATTTCCTTTAGGATGGACTGGTTTGATCTCATTTCTGTCCAGGAGACTCTCAAACACTTTTCCAGCACCAGTTTGAGAAAGCATCAGTCCTTTGGCATTCATCTTTCTTTATGGTCCCACTCACATCCAAACATGACCACTGGGAAAATGATAGCTTTGACTAAACGGCCTTTGTTGGCAAAATAATGTCTCTACTTTTTAATATGCTGTCTAGTTTGGTTGTTGCTTCTCTTCTAAGCAGCAAGCGTCTTTTAATGTCATGGCTGCAGTCACCATCTTCAGTGATTTTAGAGCCCAATAAAATAGCCTGTCACTGTTTCCATTGTTTCCCCATCTATTTGCCATGAAGTGATGGAACCGGGTACCATGATGTTCATTTTTTGAATGGTCAATTTTATGCCAGCTCTTTCACTCTCTACTTTCGCTTTCATCAAGAAGCTCTCTAGTTCCTCATCACTTTCTGCCATCAGGGTGGTGACATCTGCATATCTGAGGTTATTGATATTTCTCCCAGCGATCTTGATTCCAACTGGTGCTTCATCCAGTCCAGCAGTTCCCATGATGTACTCTGCATGTAAGTTAAATAAGCAGAGTGACAATATACAGCCTTGACGTACTTCTTCCCCAATTTGGAACCAGTCTGTTGTTCCATGTCTGGTTGTAACTGTTACTTTTTTACCTGCATACAGATTTCTCAGGATGCAGGTAGGGTGGTCTGGTATTCCCATTTCTTGAAGAATTTTCCACAATTTGTTGTGATCCCCACAATCAAAGGCTTTAACATAGTCAATGAAGTAGAAGTTGTGTTCTTCTGGAATTCTCTTGCTTTTTCTATGATCCAATGGATGTTGGAAATTTCATCTCTGGTTCCTCTCCCTTTTCAAAATCCAGCTTGAACATCTGGAAGTTCTCAGTTTATGTAGTGTGAAAGTCTAGCCTGGAAAATTTTGAGCATTATTTTGCTAGAGTGTGAGATCAGTGCAACTGTGCGATAGTTTGAACATTCTTTGGCATTGCTTTTCTTTAAGATTAGAATGAAAATTGAAATTTTCTAGTCCTATGGCCACTGCTGAGTTTTCCAAATTTTCTGGTATATTGAGTGCAACACTTTCACAGCATCACCTTTTAGGATTTGAAATAGCTCAACTGGAATTCCATCACCTCCACTAGCTTTGTTCGTAGTGATGCTTCCTAAGGCACACTTGACTTCACATTCCAGGATGTCTGGCTCTAGGTGGGTGATCACACTATTGTGATTCTCTGGGTCATGAAGATCTTTTTGTATAGTTTTTCTCGGTATTCTTGCCACCTCTTCTTAATATCTTCTGCTTCTGTTAGGTCCATACCATTTCTGTCCTTTATTGTGCCCATCTTTGCATGAAATGTTTTCTTGGTATCTCTAATTTTCTTGAAGAGATCTCTAGTCTTTCCCATTCTATTGTTTTCCACTATTTCTTTGCATTGATTGCTGAGAAAGGCTTTCTTATCTCTCCTTGCTATTCTTTGGAACTCTGCATTCAGATGGATATGTCTTTCCTTTTCTCCTTTGCCTTTCACTTCTCTTCTTTTCTCAATTATTTGTAAGGCCTCCTTGGACAACCATTTTGCCTTTTTCCTTTTATCTTGGGGATGGTTTTGATCACTGCCTTCTGTATGATGTCATGAACCTCCATCCATAATTCTTCAGGCTCTCTATCAGGCCTAACCCATGAATCTATTGGTCACTTCCACTATATAATCTTAAGGGATTTGATTTAAGTCATACCTGATGGTCTAGTAGTTTCCCTGCTTTCTTCAGTATAAGTCTGAATTTGGCAATAAGGATTTCATAGTCTGAGCCACAGTTATCTCCCAATCTTGTTTGTGCTGACTGCATAAAGCTTCTTTGCAGCCAAAGATGGAGAAGCTCTATACAGTCAGTGAAAACAAGATTGGGAGATGGACATTGTCAATCTGATTTCAGTATTGATTATCTCATGATGTCCATGTGTAGAGTCGTCTCTCTTAGCCCTTTACTGGATCCCCAGGTTGGGAAATCTGTTTTGGGCCCTAGAACTTTTGCAACAGTGTGAGAACTTCTTTGGTTTAATTGTTCTCAAGTTTATGGGTTGTCTGCTTGGTGGCTCTGTGGTGGGGCTCACATGCCAAGCCTCCCAGGTCTGCTGCAGCCAGAGCCACTGTCCCCACAGCAGGCCACTGCTGACTCTTGCATCTGCAGGAGATGCTCAAACACTCAAAGGCTTGTCTGGCTCAGTTTCCTGTGGGTCCTGGTGTGTACAAGCTTTTGTTTGAGCCCTCTGAGCATCTCTGGCTTGTGTGGGGTTTGATTCTAAATGCGGTTCTCCCCCTCCTCCTGTCTTGTTAGGGCTTCTCCTTTGCCTTTGGATGTGGGGTATCTTTTTTTGGTGGGATTCAACATTCTCCTGTCAATGGTTGTTCAGCGGTTAGTTGCAATTTTGGAGTTCTTACAGGAGGAAATGAGCGCACATCCTTCTACTCCACCAATTTGTGTCAAGTCATTTTATAAAGATAAAATAGTGAATGCATATAACAATTATATACATATATGCAGTTAACAAAAAGCAACAACATTAATGAAATAAAAACTGAAAGGAATGAATGGAAAAATGTAAAAATCTAACAATAGTAATAGAGATGTTAATATTACACTTTCAGTAATGTATAAATACTAAGCAAAGAAGTAGGAGATGTAAACAATATTAACAATATTAGAAAAGAACTATAACTACCATACATCTATACAAGATACCTCTCATTCATGATATGAGATATTATTTGTATATATATGCACACATACACACACACACACACACACACACACATATATATATATGTATTCTAATAAGTGAGCCTAGAATATTCCTAGAATATTCTCCAGAATAGATAACACACTAAGCCAGAAAACAGATTTTAATGAATTTTTCATGATGGAGATTATGTGCAGTATATTTTCTGAACACAGTGGTATGAAATTAGAAAACAATAAAGAAAAAATTTAGAAACTCACAAATCTGTGGATATTGAAAACACTCCTATTTCTTTTTTATTTTATTTTATTTTTTAACTTTACAATATTGTATTGGTTTTGCCATATATCAAAATGAATCCGCCACAGGTATACATGTGTTCCCCATCCTGATCCCTCCTCCATCCTCCCTCCCCATACTATCCCTCTGGGTCATCCCAGTGCTCCAGGCCCAAGCATCCAGTATCGTGCATCAAACCTGGACTGGCAACTCATTTCATACATGATATTATACATGTTTCAATGCCATTCTCCCAAATCATCCCACCCTCTCTCTCAGAGTCCAAAAGACTGTTCTATACATCAGTGTCTCTTTTGCTGTCTCGTATACAAGGTTATTGTTACCATCTTTCTAAATTCCATATATATGCGTTAGTATACTGTATTGGTGTTTTTCTTTCTGGCTTACACTCCTATTTTAACAAATGATCAGAGGGTATAAAGAGGGAAATCAGAAATAATTCAAAATAAATCTAAAAAATCACCATAACATACAAAACATATGAGATAGAGTGTATGTAGTATATAAAGTGAAATTTTTAGCTGTGAGTTCATATACTAAAACAGAAAAAAATTTCTAATAAATAATTAACCTTTCACCTTAAGAGACTTGAGATAAAAAGAAAAGCAAACCAAACTTAAAGCAAGAAGGTAAAAGGAAATAGTAGCTATCAGAGTGGTAAATAATAAAAGAAAAATTGAAAAACCATAGAAATTAGTGAAACCAAAAATAGTTTCTTTGAAAAAAATCAATAAGCTTGATAAAATTTTATGTACATTTCCAAAGAATGAAGAGAACCCTCAAAGAGCTAAATCATCTGTAAAAGAGCAAGCATTGCTATGGGCCTTATGATACTAACAGAGATTATATAAGGAATACTATGAAAAATTCTATGGCAATTAATTACTTAGGTGAAAATAACATATTCCTTGAAAGGTGCAAGGTACCAAAAGTATATCAATTAGAAGAAATAAAAACAAGACAATAGCAATAGAAAATATGAATGAACCTATAAAAATGAAGAGATTAAAATAGTAATAAAATATTTTAAATTTATTTAAATATTTATTATAATAAAATAGTAATTTAAAAACTATTCACAAGTCAAAATCTGGGCCAAGAATGCTAAATTCTATCAAATTTTTCGAAAATTGTAAATACCATTTTCACAAACGTTTTCAAAACATAAGGGAGGGAATAATTTCCAAATTATTGTATAAAGTGAGTTTTACTCTAGTACTTAAACTATCAAAGACATTACAAGAAAAAAGAAAGACTACAGGAAAATATATCTTATGAATATGGTTGAAAATATCCTTAACAGAATATTAGAAAACTTAATCCAGCAACATGTTAAATTATCATATACAATCACTAATTAAGATTTCAAAGATATGAGATTAGGTTAACATCCAGAAATCAATTAATGGAATATGTTGTATCAGTCGAATAAAAAGCAAAAATATATAACACTAGACACAGAAAAAGATGAGCACTGAAGAATTGATACTTTTGAACTGTGGTGTTGGAGAAGACTCTTGAGAGTCCCTTGGACTGCAAGGAGATCCAACCAGTCCATTCTGAAGGAGATCAGCTCTGGGTGTTCTTTGGAAGGAATGATGCTGAAGCTGAAACTCCAGTACTTTGGCCACCTCATGCAAAGAGTTGACTCATTGGAAAAGACTCTGATGCTGGGAGGGATTGTGGGCAGGAGGAGAAGGGGACGACAGAGGATGTGATGGATGGATGGCATCACTGACTTGATGGACGTGAGTTTGAGTGAATTCTGGGAGTTGGTGATGGACAGGGAGGCCTGGCGTGCTGTGATTCATGGGGTCGCAAAGAGTCCGACACAACTGAGCGACTGAACTGAACTGAACTGAACTAAGGATGATTATTCTTCCATTCAACAAAGTATTGGAAGGTCTAGACAGTGCAAAAAGTCAAGAAAGGAAATAAAAGACATACAAATGATAAAATTGTCACTATTCACAGATGATATAATTATGTATATAAAATATCCCCCCAAATCTACAAAATTAACCTTGAAAATAATAAATGAGTTCACAAAGTTTTCAGCATAGAACATAAATATAGAAAATTGATTTTATTTTTATATACCAGTGATGGGCACATAGACACTGAATTTAAAAGTACACCATTTACAATCACTCAAAAGTGAAATTATTTGGGTCTACTTCTAGGAAATATGTACAGGACTTGAGTACTGAAAACTACAAAACAGATGAAAGAAATCGAGGAAGAACACATAGCCCAAAGTCAAGGTATTACTGCTATAACCTCTGGTGTGTATGGGCTTCCCTTATGGCTCAGCTGGTAAAGACTCTGCCTGCAAAGCGGGAAACAAGGCTTCGTATCCCTGGGTTGGGAAGATTCCCACTCCAGTATTCTGGCCTGGAAAATTCTACAGACTGTTGTTACGGGGTCGCCAAGAGTCATTGACGATTGAAGGACTTTCACTTTCAGTCACTGGTATGTACATGAAGGGATGAAGTCCACTTGCTGACTTGTTTGCTGATTTTTTTTTTTTTTTACTGAATATTTTAGATAAAATCATAATGTGAAGACATGCACATGTAAACTAGTTCAGATTTTCTTGGAGATGAAATTCTTGACTATGTTGGTTTCATCCTCAGCAACCTCAGAGGCTAGCAGTGGGATGCTATGTATCAGTATACTCCATGCCGCAAGCCAAGTGTGGGCAGACAGGCCCCAAGATGCCACCGCATCGGTCTGCTTTGTTGGTCACATTGGCAAGTCAGTAGGTGAAAAATACATTGGGAGATAGAATGCTGGGGTTCCAGAATTTTTCTTAGTCAATCTGGAAAACTGCTAGATGAATTTGCCATCTCTGAGTCCTTTTGTATGTTACTAAGACTGAGATAATATTTTTATTGTCTTTTGAAACCTATTCTATTATGCTACATGAACATTTTAAACGTCACAGAACCCTGAAAAGAAAATCTGTTTGACACTGACTCTTATTTGCCTAGTAGTGGTGGTGGTAAATACTGTTACCTCAAACACTGTATGTTATCACATCTAATGGTTAAAAAAAAGTAAATCAAGGAAGATTGAAATAAATGGAGAAATTTAACTTGCTTAAGATGTCAATTTACCTGAAAGTAACAAACAGCTTTGACAAAATCGCTGTTATGAACCCAGCGATATTTTTCTAATTATTAAATATTCTAAAGTTTATAATAATGGTAACATTAATCTTAATATGTGTATTTGAATTTATTATAATTAATGATCATGGAAAATTCAACATCAGTCAGGTTTGCCTTTTACACTTAGAAAATACCATCTACTTTAGCTTCAAAAATGTTAATTTCTAAGGCATATCCATGTGGTAGAGTTTGAAATAGACCCCCAGCCTGGAGAACTTAGAAGTAACAACTGATTTAGAAGAATAGGACCACAGTAAATGATGTTCTGAGTCATTTGAATGACTTTTATTTATTGCAATGTAAAATAGCTGATTAGAAGGCTTTAGAGCTTTATTGTAAATCAGAATTTATGACACAGGGTAAATGCAACCTCATGAAAGCTGTAATATAAGCCACTTTAGGGAAAAGAAAAAAGTCCTTTAACCAATAATAAGACCTTTGACACAATTATTTACAAGTAGAAGTGAAAGATCTAGTGGTGCCTTTTATACTGCCACAGTGCATTTACCTCCTAGGCTTAACTTCAACGTGGATAAACTATTTTACATACAGACTAGCTTACATCTGTATTGTTGTTATAGAAATGAAAATCAATAAATCTTCTCTAATGATGTCAAATAAGTAATGACTCCAAAAGTATTCCCTAATGAGGGCACTATTTTAAAGTAGCATGCAATAAGCAAAACTGAAATAACACTAGAAGATGCACCATTATTCACCCATTGTCACTAAGCTCCTTAAAAAAGTTACACACTAACAGCAAAATTATTCCAGTGTCCCATTCACTCAGATCACTTTTCCAGCCTATGAGATCTCAAAGCAGGAAGCATTTAAAAAACTGAACTATGTTAGCATTCATATGGGGCTACTCCAAAATTCATCATAGAAGAGGAATTTCCCACTCTTACCTTCCACTCTTTACATATTTTTCTTTCTGTGATGGGACTAAGTTATGTATGCTATTCAGTGTATTGGGGTTCATCTGATATGGAATTATCAAACATGTTAATTAGAAATTATTGATGTAGCTAAGAAATTAAAATAATATGACAACATTAGGAACAGGTTTTAGCCAAAATTATGGAGCAGACATTGCCAGAATTATATATGTAATTTTAAGCTGTTCGGTTCAGTTCAGTTCAGTCGCTCAGTCGTGTCCGACTCTTTGCGACCCCATGAATCGCAGCACGCCAGGCCTCCCTGTCCATCACCAACTCCCGGAGTTCACCCAAATCCACGTTCATCGAGTCAGTGATGCCATCCAGCCATCTCATCCTCTGTCGTCCCCTTCTCCTCCTGTCCCCAGTCCCTCCCAGCATCAGAGTCTTTTCCAATGAGTCAGCTCTTCGCATGAGGTGGCCAAAGTACTGGAGTTTCAGCTTTAGCATCATTCCTTCCAAAGAAATCCCAGGGCTGATCTCCTTCAAAATGGACTGGTTGGATCTCCGTGCAGTCCAAGGGACTCTCAAGAGTCTTCTCCAACACCACACTTCAAAAGCATCAATTCTTCGGCTCTCAGCCTTCTTCACAGTCCAACTCTCACATCCATACATGACCACTGGAAAAACCATAGCCTTGACTAGATGAACCTTTGTTGGTAAAGTAATGTCTCTGCTTTTGAATATGCTATATAGGTTGGTCATAACTTTCCTTCCAAGGAGTAAGTGTCTTTTAATTTCATGGCTGCAGTCACCATCTGCAGTGATTTTGGAGCCCCCAAAAATAAAGTCTGACACTGTTTCCACTGTTTCCCCATGTATTTCCCATGAAGTGATGGGACCGGATGCCATGATTTTAAGCTGTAATACAACTCTAATATATATGTATTCAATATATATTATTGATTCAATCCCTGGTATTTATATGGTTTAATTCCTGATCTGGAATACACCCCAGAGTAGGAAATGGCAATCAACTCCATCAGTCTTGCCTGGGAAATCCCATAGACAGAGTTAGGTAGCTGGCTACAATTCATGGGTTCACAAAGACACAATTTAGCTACTGAACAATAACAACATATATTCATATATATACTTCAGCATATAGTATGAAGCTGGATGCTATTTTATTTTTTAAAAAATTATTTACTTTAATTGAAGGCTAATTACTTCACAATATTGTAGTGTTTTTTGCCATATATTGACATGAATCAGCCATGGGTGTACATGCGTTCCGCATCCTGAACCCCTCTCCCACCTCCCGCCGCATCCCATCCCTTAGGCTCATCCCAGTGCACCAGCCCTGAGCACCCTGTCTCATGCATCGGACCTGGACTGGCGATCTGTTTCACATATGATAATATACATGTTTCAATGCTATTCTCTCAAATCATCCCACCTTTGCCTTCTCCCACCAAGTCCAAAAGACTGTTCTATACATCTGTGTCTCTTTTGCAGTCTTGCATATAGAGTCATCATTACCATCTTTCTAAATTCCATATATATGCATTGATATACTGTATTGGTATTTTTCTTTCTGACCTACTTCACTCTGTATAATAGGCTCCAGTTTCATCCACCTCATTAGAACTGACTCAAATGTATTCTTTTAATGGCTGAGTAATAACTCCAGGAGTTGGTGATGGACAGGGAGGCCTGGCGTTCTGTGATTCATGGGGTCACGAGGAGTCGGACAAGACTGAGCAACTGAACTGAACTGAACTAAATATTCCATTGTGTATATGTACCACAGCTTTCCTTGTTATTATATAAAAAAAGAAATTGACTTTTGTGCATTAATCTCATATTCCACAACCTTCCTATCAGTTCAGTCACTCAGTCATGTCTGACTCTGCGACCTCATGGACTTCAGCACACCAGGCTTCCCTGTCCAGCACCATATCCCAGATCTTGCTCAAACTCATTCCATTGAGTTGGTGATGCAATCCAATCATCTCATCCTCTGTCGTCCTCTTCTCCTCCTGCCTCCAATCTTTTCTAGCAGCAGTGTATTTTTCAGTGAGTCAGTTCTTCTCATGAGGTAGCCGAAGTATTGGAGCTTTAGCTTCAGCATCAGCCCTTCCAATGAAAATTCAGGACTGATTTTCTTTAGGATGAACTGGTTTGATCTCCTTGCAATTCAAGGGACTCTCAAGAGTCTTCTCTAATATCACAGTACAAAAGCAGCACTTCTTCGGCACTCAGCTTTCTTTATGGTCCAACTCTCACATCCATACATGACTACTGAAAAAATGATAGCTTTGAGGAGACGGACCTTTGTCAGCAAAGTAATGCTCTGCTTTGTAATATACTGTCAAGGTTTGACATAGTTTTCCCTCCAAGAAGCAAGCGTCTTTTAATTTCATAGCTGTAGTCACCATCTGCAGTGATTTTAGAGCCCAAGAAAATGGTCTGTCACTATTTCTATTGTTTTCCCATCTATTTGCCATGAAGTGATGGGACCAGATGCCATGATCTTCATTTTCTGAATGTTGAATTTTAAGCCAACTTTTTTACTCCCCTCTTTCACTGTCATCAAGAGGCTCTTTAGTTCCTCTTCACTTTCTGCTATAAGGGTAGTGGCATCTGCATATCTGAGGTTGTTGATATTTCTCCTGGCAATCTTGATTCCAGCTTGTCCTTCATCCAGCCCAGAAGTTCCCATGATGTACTCTGCATATAAGTTAAGTGAGCAACCTTGGTGTAATTGCTTATTGACTTCAGGATTTTTTTTTCTTTTCTGTTGTTGATCCCTTAGTATTTTCTATAGATAGTAGTGTCATCTGGGAACAAAGACCATTTTATTTCTTCCTTCCCAGTCTGTATATATCTTATGCATTATCTAAGACTTGTAGTACAATGTTGAGCATCATGTTTGAAAGTACACATCATTACCTTTCTCCTGATTTTGTTGGGAAACCATCTAGTTCCTCATGTTAAATGTGATGCTAGCTGTTATGTTTTTATGGATGTCCTTTGTAAAGTTGAGAAATTTCTCTTCTGTTCCCTATTAGCTGAGAGTTTTTATTATTAACAGGTGTGTGCTCTTCTCAAATGCTTTTTTTTTCATTTACAGATATGATCATGTAATTTTTCTTCCTTATACTGTTGATGATGGATAAGATAAATTAATTTTTGAATGTTGAATCAATCTTATATACCTAGAATACATCCCAGGTGGCTATGGCTTGTAAGTTTTCATATATTACTGGGGTTTGTTTGCTATTATTTTATTAAGGATATTTACATCTGTATTCACGAAAGATATGTCTGTAGTTTTTCCCTCTTATGATGTCTCTGTTTAGTTTGGGTATTAAGGTAATGCTTCCTCATACAGTGAGTTAGGAAGTATTCTCTCTGCCTATATTTTCTGGAAAAGATTGTAGAATATTAGAGTAATTTCTTCCTTAAATATTTGTTAGAATTTTCCAGTGAACACTGATACTTTCTGTTTTAAAAGCTTATTAATTCAATTTATTTAATCATATATATATAGTTTATTCTACCTGTATAAGCTTTGGTAGGTATGTCTTTAAAGAAACTGGTCCATGTTGTCTATTATTAAATTTTTGGAGATAGAATTGTTCATAATATTCATTTGTTATCCTTTTAATGTGTGCAGAATGAATAGTGATAGATCCTCTGTCATTTCTGATACTAGTAATTTATATATTCTCTCTTTTTTCTCTTTTGTTTCATTTTCAGTAGATTTGTATTTTCTCATTATTTTTGTTTTTCTGTGCTTTTTTAAAAAATTGCTGTTTATGTCATATTTTATTTATTTAAACAACTAGTCATTGGGAAGTTTCTCTTCTTGAATGCCGGCGTGTCCGAGTTACTATTAATATCCTTGAGATTTATTCTGTTTGAGGCTATGTTACTTGAAAACAATCTTATCTTTTAGGATGCTGATTTTTAAACCATACAAGTGGGGTTACCATAGTCTTTAGACTGGATGTTAATTTTCTCCACTATGGACTACTCTTCCAGATGAAGTTTTCCTCCCGGGCTTGTGGGATAAAGCATTGCTATCTTTTCCTGTGTGCGCTCTGATGATCCTTCATTCTGATCCCCTTCAGGTGCTACTTCCTAGGCCTCTTATAGTTTCCTTATACTATTTGTGTATTGATCAGTACTCATCTGAATAAACGAAGGAGAAACTTCCACATGATTTCAGAGTTTCCTCTGGTATTCTAGAGTGCCTATAAACTCTGAACATCTGCGGTTCTCAGCCTCCGATCTGTCTCTTCAATTCACAGGGTCTGCCTGTTTGCCTTGGTTCTCCTCCTGTGCCTTGGCCTGGAATCTCTCTCTAGACAATTTTCTGGAGACAATCAGAGTTACCACATCATCACCCCCCCCAATGCCCCCATATTTTAGTGATTAGCCTGATATCCAGTGTTTTGAGCATTTTTGTTTTAATTTTTTTTCCTTTTATGTTTTGGCTATTCCATATGAGAAGATGAATCTCGGGTTCTCCTTCTTGACAGAGAACACATTATCAGTAATAGGATCAATATTACCCTGAACATGAGAGACAGGAATTACACTCAAAACACATTTAGCTTATGAGGAAAGCAAATTAATTCATAAAATTCCCAAAGCTATTGAACCCAGCTTCAGGTAAGGATGCAAGTGCTCCTGGACACCAAGAACACTCGAAATTTGAATAGTCTCTCTCTACTTTTTACAATTTCTGCTTCTCATTACTCACGGTGAGCCGCATCTTCTCCTCATCATAGGCAACTTGGCTGCAAGGAACCCTGTGGTTTACATATGTCTCTATTACAATTAAAGAGGAAGTGTTTTGATGCTTTCTGTGGAGATACACGTTGTCCCTGCCTCATTCACTTTTCCACACTATCTTCTTTCATGGCAGTAGGAAGACTGAGCATCACTATGTGTGTTTGGGGTGGTGAGGGTGGGTGAGTAGAGGCTACAATCAGGAAAAAAGATTGCTGTTCAGACTGCCCTACAACTGTGCTTTAAAAGTTAATAATGTCATACCAGTAGTCATATAACAAAAATACTGCAATATTCCTCTAGCTGATATAGGGAAAAATTTTTATTTGTTTTCAAGAAAATAAGAGTCCCAATGGATTATGTGTTGATTATTTAAGTTTTGTATCCATTGTCAAAATTAAATACTGCTTTTACAGAGCAGACATCTTCTCTTTGAAGTACAATTGCATCTCAAGAGATTCCAGTTTTAAGTTTCTTGGACACAGATCATTTTGACACTCAGAGAAGTTTTCATTGGTGTTATAATCTTTCTGATTTCTTTTCCTTCGACTTCTCATTTCTTCATCAGTTTTAATTTACATCATCTGTATCTGTACACTTTATTTTGCTTGTGTTATTTTATGAGACACAGAAGGGCAAATAACACCTACATGGATTATGGCAAAATAGCAATTATCTAGCAGCACTCTGGAAATACTCTAACATTATTCAGATTAATGTAGACATAGATTCTGGGCTTCCCAGGTGGTGGTAAAGCTGCTGCCTTCCAGTGTTGGAGACATGAGATGTGGGTTCTTATGGCAGATCCCCTGGAGGAGGGCATGGCAACCCACTCCACTATTCTTGCCTGGAGAATCCCATGGACAGAGGAGCCTGGCAGGCTATGTTCCATCAGGTTGCAAAGAATTGAACATAACTGAAATGACTAAGCAGGCAGACAGACAGAGAGACTAAAGTTTTATTAAAAAAAAATAGCTTGGAAATCACTGTTAGTTTCAGAGACATTGCAATAATTTTTATCACTGTCATCTTTGGAAGTCAGTGATATGTTTCTCTTTCTTCATCTGATAGGGATGTAGAACTGACTATCAAATGAGTCAATTACTAAGTCAGGCAAATTTTTGATGGAGGAGAAGCAATGATTATTTTTCAAAGTGAGTGATTTACTGTATTGTTGGCTACATTTCATTGAAATATATGTAAGAAATTCAGCCCCGACAGCCTTCTAAAAAACTCTCTCTGGCTAAACCAGGTTTTAGTTTTACATTTAAACAAAAATTTTGAAAAGTAAGATAATTGTGAACTTTCATTATTTTTTTCAGAGATTATTTTTCTATGTGATCAGATAATAGGTATCTCAGATATGGTAATATTAAAAAAACAGCTTAGGCATTATGAATAATAGGATGAAGAAGTGGAAAAGACTGTTATTCTTATACAGTTAAAACTAATTTAATGCATGCAAAATTTACCACCCATTGGAGGACCTGTTGGTTGATGAGTTTACATAGTTAGGCTGGGACCAAGCTGAAAAAAGGTTACTACATGATAATTATTTGGATAGAAGCTTTGAATTCACTGAGAACAATAGCAAGATTTCCAAAGAGAAGTACCATAATTTGTAGTATATTATTATATAGTATATTATTTTCTGTTAATTAAGGATAAAATATTAATTAATGAAACAACTTTGATTTTCCAGAATAAAAATATTTACACATTGAACCCCCTCATGTTAAATATTACTATCATTAATTTACTCCATTTTTCTTTATATTTTTTATTCAAATAGAAAATAAATTAGAAATGAAAATGGAGTTAAAAGAAACTATGGCCACCATAACTTTTTCCCTAACTTTTTATCATTAAATATGAATATTTTTTACTATTGTGTGTTGTCAATTACTCCAGTGCCATTTTGTCTTTGCTTATTTTGTCCTTGGATATGTACAAAGGAACTCAAAATTTTGTTGGTATTTATGCAATCATTTGTTTATTGCCTTTTTAATGGTCCCAGCTCTGTTGATTAAACTTTTATCCAACTTCAGTTTTACAACCTATAGAGTTTAATTATCAAAAGGCAAGTTTTAGCATTTTCATTGTCTTACTTCGAAAAGTTGGAAAATAATGTACAAGGTCTTCTGAATTTACAGTCATTGGCTAGCTTTACAAATTCAATTTTGATTATTAAATTATATTGTGGTTCTTACTGTTTGAAAACCTTCGAATAGCAGTGGGCCAGATGTTGTTGCCTGAGTAGATACCAAGATATTTTAATCAGCAGCTGTAGCATTATAAACCTCCTCTTTTAATACTTCACTTTAAATTTTCCATCTGCTTTTAGCATCTGGTCAGTTCTGCTTAGGTTACCATTCTATTTCATTTCTTCTTTTTTGCCCCCAAAATAACATGGTTTACATGAAACTTGTCTATTAGCCATTCAGACCAAATCAGATATGCCACTTTTTAAAATTTTAAAACACAGTATTTAAGTAATGATTGTAGTAATACTCATGTTTATATAGAGTTTTCATTTTTCAGTGCATCTATGGTACATAATGTAGGCTAATGACATGTTACACTTACTATGATAATATTCACTAAAGAAAACTTAATTATCAGACTGATCAAGTTGCAGATCCATCACCCTTTTCAGAAGGCTGTGTTGATAAAATAACCATGCTGAAGTATTCTTTCACATTTGTCTTATTACTGAGGAATGGCTTTAAACAGTATTTCATAACATAGGTATAAAATCTGTAAAAATAATAGCAACATACAGTTGCCAGTATTTGAGACCAGAATTCTAGAGACTGAGTCAAAGATGACATTATTGGAACCTTGTACACAGCAACTGTTCTGTACTGCTCAGGAACTGCTCTTTTCCATCATCTTCTCCAAATATAAGCTTCCCTGAAGCCTGGGGTACTCTGTGAAAATGAATGCATCTATACCAACCCACACATCTCTTACTTTACTAAAATGCTATGGTACCTAATTTACTAAAATACTGATTTTCATGCTTTAATGTGTAATTTTATTTAACCAATTAGGTTAGAAGTCAATTTAGAGGTGGAGAATCCCAGAGACAGAGAAGCCTGGTGGGCTGCTATCTGTGGGGTCGCACAGAGTTGGACACGACTAAAGCGATTTAGCAGCAGCAGCAGCAGCAGCAGCAGCAGCAGCAGCAGCTTTATTTATCTATATACTTTGAAAGTGAAAGTCGCTCAGTTGTGTCCGATTCTTTGCAACCCCATGCACTATACAGTCCATGGAATTCTCCAGACCAGAATACTGGAGTGGGTAGCCTTTCCCTTCTCCAGGGGATCTTCCCAACATAGGGATCGATCCAGGTCTCCCACATTGCAGGCAGATTCTTCACCAGCTGAGTCACAAGGGAAGTCCAAGAATACTGGGGTGGGTAGCCTAGCCCTTCTCCAGGGGATCTTCGTGACCCCGGAATCAAACCAGGGTCTCCTGCATTGCAGGCGGATTCTTTACCAACTGAGCTATCAGGGAAGTCCATCTATATTCTTTATAAAACTGAATATACTTTGATGATTTAGAGAACATACAGTAACGTTGAGGAGTAAGAGATCATTCACATTATAGAGTGAGCAACCCAGATAGTATGAAGTTAATAGACTTTAACAATCAAACAGCATTGAGTAAATAAGCCGGGGAACATTTATTTAGGCAGTGGAGCAGAGGGCATATTTACAGCTAAATTCAGTTTACAAACAGAACAAATTCTAAATTCCTTCATTGAAAAATATATTTTGTGCCCAATATATACATGCCCATCACACTTTGATGTCCTCATATACCCCAGAAATAAAAGAACAAACAAAAAAAACCCAAGCATATATAGCTTCTTATATGTAGTTTATAATCCAATGGAGACTAGAAAATAATTTTTCCAAAAATCATATCACCTAAAGATCATGTTATAAGACCTAGGAACTTTATAAGACAGTTTCCTAGAAAAGTATTAAACATACTTTATAGTACTTTAAAAGACCATATATTTCCTAAGTGTGTTTGGAAAACTCTGGTGTTTGAGGCTACAGTACTTGCATGGATTTTGATAGGAGCAAAAAGAACTGTAACAATGATAAAAGTTAGATTTGATAACAAAAAAAAAATACAAGAAATTTGGGTTTTGACCAGTTTTAGTTGTTACAACTAGTACATCAATAAAGTGATCATGTCTGGACATAGCAATAAATGCTTCAGAATCATGTCGTAAGGTAATGGTAAATGAGGTGAAAAAAAGAATTTCATCAGAACAGAAATATTTCCCTTGGTCATTAATTTTGAAATCTTAATTGTAAGAACAGTTTTCAGATGAATGGCAGAACAACTCTTTATTTAAATAGTATATTATCAGTTTCTGATGGATGCATATCCTTAATTTCAACAAATCCTACATAGTTCACCCTAGTATGCATTATTAGTATTTACTCTCTAGTGCTTTTGATGCATTTATAATAACCCCAGATAAGAAAGAACTATTTGTACTTAATATAAAAGAAAGATGTTTGATGTAACTGAACCCAAGTTATATTTTCAGTGAATTATTTTTAAATAGATTGCATAGATCACATCTGACTGTGATATTCTTTGGTGACAAAACCCATTGCCAGTCTCAAGTACTTAAAAGATTGTAAATCAAGCAAAACAATTTGTATTTGTTAACCTTGATTTTTAAAAACCAAATCAAAATAAATTACTTAATTCTAAAATGGCATAAATAAAAACAACAAACAAAATTAAATTTTGCTTGTCGTTTATCAAACCACAATAATATATTTGAGCATACTCTTACTAGTAGTGATGGCTTTTACTTATCCTCAAAGTATTTAATTTTTTATCAACTAGAACTATATCCATTTATCCATCTAATTTAGTGATTTTAGTTATGGTAAAGACGGAAACACAAAAGCCAAATAAAAATGGACTTTAATTGTGAAATGATGGATTTAAGATTATGATTTGTGAATTAGGAAAGTTTATAGATTGAGATATTAATTTTACAAATTTACCTATTTAATGTTATATAATATATACAACAAAAATAACTATCATAATGTTCAATATGAGATAAAAATGCAAAAACCAGTAAACAACAGAACAGTCAAATAATTATAACTGAATTTTGGTGTTATATATCAGGAACTCTTACCAGGTTTTATTTTGCTTTTAGGAAATAATAGTGTCCTAATCATTCTTCCTAATAGGCCCTTTGACATCAATCATTGCTTAGAAAGCCCTTTCTGCTTTCTTCAAGAATGGGGCATTTTTTATTTTGTTAAAATCCAGAATAATAAAAGCCTAAAACAAAGTTATATTCCAACATTCAACTTCTAAAATAACAAATTATATATGGAATATTTTTTCAAGCATTTTGGAAAAATGTGCTCATAAATCAATCTCTTAAATGAAAATGAATAAATCTTCAAATACTTAAATTGTCTATTAGCAGCCATTGCATTTTGTCAAGATGTTGTGAAATCAGTTCTGTGGATTATTTAATAGGATGAATAAAAAAAAAATAAGGAACAGTGCAATTTCTTATAATGAGTTCTTTAAACTGAAATACTTATTATTATTCCTCAGTCTAAAATTACTGTGTATTTTTATTACATTTGCAGAAACTAAAGGTGATTTGCAAACACAATTTCCAAAATAGGTAATTTCAACTTCAGAAGTTTGCAAAGAAAACAGAGAAGGAGACATTTGACAGCACGTAGATCTTCTAAGAAAAGACACCACCTGTTTGCAGGTCCATGCATATCTAGGAAATCATGTTGGTGGTAATGTTTTAAACTCACAGTGAACGTTATTTCCAGTGTAATATTTTTGATTATTTTTGCGTTCAGTTATTGAACTTCATATAGTTAAATCAAAACCTACGTTGGTGGTTATTTCCTAAGTTTTTATATATGTGAAGAAATTACTCTTTACTATCACTCCATACCCTGCATGTTCTTTGCCAACACTGAGGAAGGCAGAGAGCTATTTCGGTAGAGAGTTCATTCACCCACAGCACTGCTGGGGATTCAAAATAGATTTCTTGTAGTTTTCCAATTAATCTGCAGGGGATCTAGTCCAAGCTGGAAAGAAGTGGGACCTGCTGAGACTGGCTGAAGATCTGTTTGCATGAGAGAGAGCTCATGTGATAACCAGCATCACAGTTCATTTAGCTCCATTAGTAAAAATGCTAATGTTTGATTATATGGGACAGACACCAAGAGACTGATGCTTTTGATTTAGCCATTCAGTAAAACAAACCAAGAAATTAAAAAAAAAAACAAAAACTTGAAGTTATGTAATCTAGATTATGCTAAATCACTTCAATCGTGTCCGACTCTGTGCGACCCCATAGACAGCAGCCCACCAGGCTCCCCCGTCCCTGGGATTCTCCAGGCAAGAACACTGGAGTGGGTTGCCATTTCCTTCTCCAATGCATGAAAGTGAAAAGTGAAAGTGAAGTCACTCAGTTGGGTCCGACTCTTAGCAACCCCATGGACTGCAGCCTACCAGGCTCCTCCGTCCATGGGATTTTCCAAGCAAGGGTACTGGAGTGGGGTGCCATTGCCTTCTCCAAATCTAGATTAAGCCTTTAAAAAAAATAAGACGTCCTGTTCTGAGCAATGTTTCCTTGACTTGCAAAATGCTTTTTATAAGAAGGTGAGAGTTAAAATATGTTTTTAAAATCTAGTTGGATAGATATAAATGTTAAAAAAAATTAAAAATATCTTGCTTGACTTCTCATGAATCCCCATATCAAAAACACAGAGAGGGCTTTTCTTATAGTAATGAAATCATTTACCTCTACCATAATTTCCTTTATATATGTACTTCTTGAATAGTTATTGTCAGGGAAGAGTTTCCCTTAGCAGTTATGAGTCATATCCTTGAGAAATGCTCCCAGGAAGATATAATTCATAGTTTACTAGGAGAAATATCGAATTTTGCGTGTGTGCACATAGATGTTTGTTTTCCTGTTTCATTCTCCCTTGCTCATTCCCTTGAGAGACAACAGTAGAATCATTTTGCTGAAAGCTACTTGGCAACAGTATTAGGGCCATATCCAAATTGCTTTCATCCTCTATAAGCCTGTGGGGAACTTTAATGGTTTTTGATTGTAGACCTCAACTTCCATCTTAGAGAAGTGTTTTTCTCTAAATCTCATTGTAAGTTTGTAAGTTGCCCACATAGAAAGGACTGGGGTTATGTAGACTTAGTTTTTCAGAAAACAACAATAACAAAAAATAGAGTGGCTTTGTAACAGACAGGATAAGTTTCAGTAAAATAGCAAGTAGACTGGGTTGACTACAGTTGTCATTTGATCGCTCATGGTGTTGCATGAGAAATTACCATATATCTTTGGAGTTGCAACTTGATGAGGATGAGTACTCCCCAAAAAACTGCTTATGTAAGCAACTTTATTTTTGCCACAAATTCATTTTAAAAATTTGAAGGGTGAAACAAAATGTTGGTGTTCATGATTCCATATTCTTTCATGAGAGTAGCAAAGGGAAGAATAAGAGAATAATAATCGTAATAATTAAAATAATTGTAATATAACAATAATAATAATGATTGTACACATCTAAAACAGTAGACAGTCCTCTAAAAGGGACAGTTCAAATATATGGGCTTCTATATTTCTATTGAAATTTAGCAGCATGTTTCACATTTCAAAAAGGGGTAAAGATTTATGAAACTTTTAGCACTGACATGTGAATATCAAATTTGCATTATATCATGTATCCCAAGCTACCTTCCTAAATCTGTCTGCATTTGATTTTGAATATCTTTCTCTGAATGACTTGAAGGTATAACTCAGATTTATTCTTATAACAGCTGCATACTATCACATTGAATATTGTACTATAACTTATGTATCCAGTTTATGACCTGTCCAATTTTATATGATTACGTAGTAACTGTATTGAAAACCTGGAGAACATTGTATTTGTAGAAATAAATCTCTTAACATTTAAATTGGCCCATGCTTTTACTAACATTGGAAAGAAATATTAATGTACTTCTTGGAGTCACATCATCAAATGGAAGTCATTGCTGTTGTTTGGTATTTTTAGAAAAAACTATTTGATGTTGTTGCTATTTACTCATTATTCTATTGTCCTTGAAATCAATGGTGTATAAACATCAAAGATGTGGGTATAAATATCAAGAAGCAAATATATTGATTCTTTCATTCTACTCTTGTATACTATATAATTATGTAACATGCATATCATAAATACATGCATCAACATATTTTTAAATCAAGCACTTTTCTGTCAAGTATAAATACTTATGAAAACAAAAGATACCTTCAGTTTTCTTCTCCTGTTAAACACAAATTCATGTTTAATCATGTGTCATGATCAGTATGGAGAAGGCAATGGCACCCGACTCTAGTACTCTTGCCTGGAAAATCCTGTGGACCGAGGAGCCTGGTAGGCTGCAGTCCATGAGGTCACTAAGAGTCAGACACGACTGAGCGACTTCACTTTCACTTTTCACTTTCATGCATTGGAGAAGGAAATGGCAACCCACTCCAGTGTTCTTGCCTGGAGAATCCCAGGGACGGGGGAGCCTGGTGGGCTGCCGTCTATGGGGTCGCACAGAGTCGGACACGACTAAAGCGACTTAGCAGCAGCAGCAGCAGCAACATGATCAGTATCACACCAGTTACATAATGTGGATACTCTCCATTAGTTTTGAATGTTCAATGGAAGGACTTTCCTTTCTCTGAGAATAAGAGGTAACACATGATATAAATATGAATCTATGAGAAAACTTGCCTATCTTGTGAATTGTTGTATTCCCATTTTGAATATATTTATTAGCACTTATATCAGAATAATCTGAAAGATTCCTTGTGCATTATAATTATTTTCCTTTACAAAACATCCAGATGACACAATGCAAATGGCAGAAAGTGAAGAGACACTAAAGATCCTCTTGATGAAAGTGAAAGAGGAGAGTGAAAAAGCTGCATTAAAACTCAACATTCAAAAAATGAAGATCATGGCATTTGGTCCCATCACTTCATGGCAAATAGATGGGGAAACAATGGAAACAGTTACAGACTTTATTTTCTTGGGCTTCACAATCACTGTGGATGATGACTGCAGTCATGAAATTAAAAGATGCTTGCTCTTTGGAGGAAAAGCTATGACTAACCTAGACAGCATATTAAAAAGCAGAGATATCACTTTGCTGACAATGGTCCATCTAGCCAAAGCTATGGTTTTTCAAGTTGTCAGGTACAGATGTGAGTTGGACCATAAAGAAAGCTGAAGAAATGAAGAATTGATGCTTTTGAACTGTGATGTTGGAGAAGAATCTTGAGAGTCCTTTGGACTGCAAGGAGATCAAACCGGTCAATCCTAAAGGAAATCAGTCCTGAATATACATTGGAAGGACTGATGCTGAAGCTGAAGCGCCAATATTTTGGCCACCTGATGTGAAGAACTGACTCATTGGAAAAGACCCTGATGCTGGGAAATATTGAAGGCAGGTGGAGAAGGGGACAACACAGGATGAGATGGTTGGATGGCATCACCATCTCGATGGACATGAGTTTGAGCAAGCTCTGGGAGTTGGTAATGGACACCAACTGTAATGGTAATGGACACAAGACTGGCATGCTGCAGTCCATGGGGTTGCAAAGAGTTGGGCACCACTTAGCAACTGAACAACAACAATGAACAATGGGAATCAGTGTATTATGCCCAGAGACCAGAAGGGTGAACTACCCCACAGTGAATGACAGGACCCAGCAGCACTTAGAGGTCAGGATTAAGAAGGCTTATCTCAGAGGAGACCAGTGATATCACAGTATAGTTAGGCCAATAAATCTTGTCATATCATAGACCACTTTTATATGTTTCATACTATATTTTTTATTATTTTTTGCTCATTCTTGACTGGGTGTTATTTCTAAATCATGTTTTCCCCTCCAGTAGGGTCAGCAAAAATGTCTAGCTGCACCAATGAACCTTGTAGAGTTAACCGCCAGGTTAATACCTTGAACTGCTCATTAACCAGCTAGTATATCCATTTCACATTGTTAAGCTAGACAACAAGTTGATGCCCATGTCTTGTAGTCAAATTTTCTGTCTAGTAAATATATTTCACAGGAAATCTTAAGTCAATAAGGACACAAAGATGCTTGCTTTCTGGCAAATACGGTTTTCTTCAAGCAAGATGCTTACTTTATGAAGCGATGTGTCCGTGTACTTGATTTTATTTTTTTCTTTTTTATTCAGAACAGATGGAGTGCTGTCTCTGCACAGATATCTTTATAACCATTTGTGGTTTTATTTTGGTTCTTTTGTAAAAATGTTATACAAGGAGCAAGACAAAGTATTATCAAGGATATATTAATTAAACGGTGAGGAATCCAAAGACTCAGTAACTTACCCAATACCCTGCCTCCACAGACTGTTTCTGCATGTATCCGAGCTTCTACCATGCCTCATGATGTGTTTTCTTTAAGCAGTGACCTTAAAAATTTAACTAAAAGTAACTAACTTGAAATGTTCTGAACAATTTTAGCTTACATGTATACAATGTTTATATAAAATCTTCACAATTTCTGCTTGTCATGGAAAGTTTTAGGATGTTCTGAATGTGGAGAACAGTAGGGACGTTCTCTAAAAAACTAAAAACTACTGTACGATCCAGCAATCCCACTCCTGGACATATATCTAGAGAAAACCATAATCTGAAAAGGTACGTGTGCCCCAATGTTCATTCCAGCAATATTTTTACAATAGCCAAGACATGGAAGCCTAAATGTGCATTGACGGAGGAACTGATAGAGAAGATGTGTTATATATACACAATGGAATATTCCTCAGCCTTAAAAAATGAAAGTCATTCTCAGCAACACAGGTGGATCTAGAGATGACCATACTAAGTGGAGGAAGTTAGAGAAAGGCAGACGTCCTAAGATATCACTTATATGTGGAGTCTAATTTTAAAAAATGACACAAATGAATTTTTATTTAAAAAACAGAAACAGACTTACAAATGAACACACACTGCTATATTTAAAATAACCAACAAGGACCTACTGTAAAGTACAGGGAATTCTACTCAATGTTCTGTGATAACCCATATGAGAAAAAAAAAATTCTGAAAAAGAACGAATACATGTATATGTATACCTGAATCACTTGGCTGTACATCTGAAATTAACACAACATTATAAATCAACTCATAAAATTAAAATTAAAAAAGCCAAAAAAAATAAAAGTTACTAACTTGGAGTTACTAATAGCCAGAGGCAATTTTGTTACATTGCTGGGAGTGTCCTGCAGTATTTTTGAAACAGGTAGATGCTCAGAGGAAAAGAAATCCTGTCCAGGTAACATTTTATAAGTGGAACTGTTCACTTAATTGCCTCATCCTGTCCCCCAGGATACTAACTGTCTTAGCTTCTCTTTAGAAAGCAGAATATGAGACAAGCTTAGATACAAGTACACTTATTTTTGAAGGTAATCTCAAATAAAAGAGAAGGGCTGGGAATGATTAAACAAGGAAAGAGGAAAAGACACTTTAAGGATACATTTTCAAAGGTTGTGATTGTGGACAGCTGTGCCATTCTCGTGAGGATTGACCCATAAAGAAGATCATTCAAGTGATGTGTGTGAGGAACCGAAAGGTGGATCTCCTGTTATTCATGTGAGGAAGAATCCTCTTGTTTCCTTTCTACCCCTCCTCTGTGCCTGTTTGAGTTTAGGGTGCATTCCCGTGGCATTCCGTTCTGCTGAATTGGAAAAGCACAGCAGCAGAAAGCAGAGTTATGTGAAGCAGCTGCCATAGATGAAGGCCTATTCCAGTTGTATGAAGGTGGTTGAACAGCAATGACCAAGGGAAAAAGTGGGTTTTGAGAAACAAGAGGCAGGGGACAAGAGGTGTCCAGGATATTAACAAAAAGTGTGTGTGAGATGGAGTCACTTCCTCTTCTCAATAAAATTATTTTATCCCAAAGATATATAAAGATTGAAAGTGACTGATACAGAATCCAAAGCACACTGTTTACAATAACAAGAAACACTGCATGTGGTAACAGGTGTTTGTATATTGATGGCTCAGGACTTGAATGAGTGGCTAATGTTCACACTTGCACTGATACGTTGCTCAGTTTGGTATTTTAACAAGAGGAAGGTTAATATGAGAAATACTCTGGGCAACTAATGCAAAGGCATATTAACTGGAGTGAAGAAGTCAGAAGAGATATCATAAAGACTTTACCAATTAACTTTCTATTTTCCCCAGTCCTACTGAGAGAGTCATGACCCTTCTAATTGCCAGGGACTAATAGGCTTGTGGTGCATTTGATCCAGGAAACAGCCAATGGAAATAAAATAAGCATCTATCTCGAATATCAGTTTTTAAAAAGAAATTAGTTCTGAGACAATATGATTTTACATAGGGAAGGAATGAAAGTCTAGAGGCAGATCTGAATCTGATTTATTTGGAATATTTCCTGGGTGGTGCTAGTGGTAAAGAACCCACTTGCCAATGCAAGAGGTATAAGGAACGCAAGTTCGATTCCTGCGTTGGGAAGATCCCTTGGAGAAAGGAATGGCAATCCATTCCAGTATTCTTGCATGGGGAAGCTCATGGACAGAGGGGCCTGATGAACTTACACAGTTCATAGGGTCGCAAAGAGTTGGACATGACTAAATTGACTTAGCATGCGCACCATGCATGAAGAAATCAGTTCAGTTCAGCCCCTCAGTCATGTCTGACTCTTTGTGACCCCATGAATCACAGTATACCAGGCTTCCCTGTCCATCACCAACTCCCAGAGTTCACCCAAACCAATGTCCATAGAACTGGTGATGTAATCCAACGATCTCATCCTGTGTCGTCCCCTTCTCCTCCTGCTCTCAGTCTTTCCCAGCATCAGGGACTTTTCAAATGAGTCAGCACTTCGATCAGGTGGCCAAAGTATTGGAGTTTCAGCTTCAACATCAGTCCTACCAATGAACACCCAGGACTGATCTCCTTTAGGATAGACTGGTTGGATCTCCTTGCAGTCCAAGGGACTCTCAAGAGTCTTATCCAACACCACAGTTCAAAAGCATCAACTCTTCAGGGCTCAGCTTTCTTTATAGTCCAACTCTCACGTCCATACATGACCACTGGAAAAACCATAGCCTTGAGTAGATGGACATTTGTTGGCAAAGTAATGTCTCTGCTTTTGAATATGCTGTGTAGGTTGGTCATAACTTTCCTTCCAAGGAGTAAGCATCTTTTAATTTCATGGCTGCAGTCACCATCTGCAGTGATTTTGTGATGGGACCAGATGCCATGATCTTAGTTTTCTGAATGTTGAGCTTTAAGCCAACTTTTTCACTCTCCTCTTTCATTTTCATCAAGAGGCTCTTATTTCCTCTTCACTTTCTGCCATAAGGGTGGTGTCACCTGCAAATCTGAGATTATCGATATTGCTCCTGGCAGTCTTGATTCCAGCTTGTGCTTCCTCAAGCCCAGCATTTCTCCTGATGTACTCTGCATAGAAGTTAAATCAGCAGGGTGACAATATACAGCCTTGACGTACTCCTTTTCCTATTTGGAACCAGTCTGTTATTCCATGTCCAGTTCTAACTGTTGCTTCCTGACTTACATATAGGTTTCTTAAGAGGCAGGTCAGGTGGTCTGGTATTCCCATCTCTTTCAGGATTTTCCACAGTTTATTGTGATCCACAGTCAAAGGCTTTGGCATAGACAATAAAGCAGAAATAGATGTTTTTCTGGACCTCTCTTGCTTTTTCAATGGTCCATAAGATGTTGGCAAGTTGATCATTGGTTCTTCTGCCTTTTCTAAAACCAGCTTGAACATCTGGAAGTTCATGGCTCACATACTGCTGAAGCCTGGCTTAGAGAATTTTGAGCATTACTTTACTAGCTTGTGAGATGAGTGCAATTGTGCAGTAGTTTGAGCATTCTTTGGCATTGCCTTTGTTTGAGATTGGAATGAAAACGGAACTTTTCCAGTCCTATGGCCACTGCTGAGTTTTCCAAATTCGCTAGGATATTGAATGCAGCACTTTCACAGCATCAGCTTTCAGGATTTGAAATAACTCATCTGGTATTCCTCACCTCCACTAGCTTTGTTCATAGTGATGCTTTCTAAGGTCCACTTGACTTCACATTTCAGGATGTCTGGCTCTAGGTGAGAGAGCACACTATCGTGATTATCTGGGTCATGAAGATCTTTTTTGTACAGTTCTTCTGTGTATTCTTGCCACCTCTTCTTAATATCTTCTGCTTCTGTTAGGTCCCTACCATTTCTGTCCTTTATCGAGCCCATCTTTGCATGAAATGTTCCCTTGGTATCTCTGATTTTCTTGAAGAGATCGCTAGTCTTTCTCATTCTATTGTTTTCCTCTATTTCTTTGCATTGATCGCTGAGGAAGGCTTTCTTATCTCTCCTTGCTGTTCTTTGGAACTCTGCATTCAAATGGCTATATCTTTCCTTTTCTCCTTTGCTTTCACTTCCCTTCTTTTCACGGCTATTTGTAAGGCCTCCTCAGCCAGCCATTTTGCCTTTTTGCATTTCTTTTTCTTGGGGGTGGTCTTGGTTCCTGTTTCCTGTACAATGTCAAGAACCTCCATCCATAGTTCATCAGGCACTCTGTCTATTGGAGTCAACAATTTTTGTCTCAGCAAACTGGCTTTGTATTAGAGTGTTACGCCTGCTGTACTTTTTTGAAATCGAAATTTCATCAGCTCTTCACCATGTGCAAAGTTGGTGCTACTTCACACACTAGTCAATTAATTAATAGTATTCTACTATTTATCTGAAATTCTCTTGCTTGACATTTTTTATTCTCTCCATCCATGTTTATCCAACAAGTGTCTTATTCTCTACATTTGATCTTTGACCTCATAATAGCCATTAGTTCTCGTAGTACACCAAATATCTCATTTCTTCAATATAGAATATTCATTTCTATTTATTTATTTTTTTGCTTTCTATGTACTCATTTAGTGCTGGGAATTCTGTTATATGATTTTTTGAATGCTTTCCAGTACATGCTGACATTTTATAATAAATTATCTTAATACTATTTAATTTCAGTCACAAGTACTCAATATAAATAGAAAAACAATGAGAGGTGTTCAGATGATCACCAGAGAAGATAAGATCTTAGCAAAGTCTGGCATAAAAATTCCTTTGCATTGGTTTATCATTGGGTCCTAATTTAGGTTTGTATTATGAATGATTATCTACCATGGCCACTGTGGTTCTATATTAATCATGGATCAGCTTATACATGTATTTACATGTATAAGAATATGTATGTATTTAAGAAGATCACTTTCAGATCTTGAAGCCAAGATTTTTCATAGTTAGACATTTATAGTGATAACCATTGGTGTCTCTATGGTTAAGTATCTTTATATTGCTACTTATGATTCCTAAATGCATGAAATTGGGGATTACAAAAGGTAAGACTTTCCCAAAGTAAATATCTTCTACAAAATTCCTACTTTAAAATGTCTTCCTTCATGCTGCAATAGCTTACATAGGAAAGTAATAATCTTATTGTGAAGCATTGGCTGGGAGCCTTTCCCCATGATCCTAGTTGATATATAAGGTTTCGTAGTTTACTACAAAATATTAAAAAGTAAGGAGTGTTTCCGTATTTACATTTGGAGATAAATGTAGTCTTTTTACTCTAAGTTCATTGAGTTTTTATGTACGACGGCTTTAGTCGTGCTTAGTTGTCTTTAGCTTCATGCAGGAGAGGGTGGGACGAATTGAGGGAGTATTGTTGAAGCACGCACAGCACCATAGTAAGAGAGATAGTCCGTGGGATCTGCTGTGTGACACAGGGAGCTCGAACCCAGTACTCCTTGACAGCCTAGAGGGCTGGGGTGGGGTGGAGGCGGGAGGGAGGTTCACATACATACACCTATGCCCGATTCGTCTTGATGTATGGCAGAAACCAACACTATGTTATCAAGCAATTATCCTCCAATGAAAAATACATAAATTAAAAGCAAACAGTTTTGATAGATTGTATTGTGACAGCTGTCATATTAGCATGCATTTTAAAAATCTTATAAATTGATGAATTTGGGGGCAGCCATTTTAATATGAAGGATGGAGGGGAGAAAAAAAACAACATTTAAGTATTTTATTCTTTATTATTTCAAGAAAGGTAAAAGCACAACTAAAATGCAAAAAAAAAAAAAAAAAAAAAAAAACCCAAATAACAAAACAAGATTTGTGTAGTGTTTGGAGAAGGTGCTATGACTGACCCAATGTGTCAGAAGTGGTTTGTTAAATTTTATGCTGGAGATTTCTCACTGGAAGATGCTCCACAGTCAGGTAGGCCATTGAAGTTGCTAATGATCAAATGGAGACATCCACTGAAAACTATCAACATTATACAGCATGGGAATAGCCAGCATACTCAAAATATCCAAATCGAGCATGAAGATCATTTGTACCAGTTTGGTTATGTTAACTGCTTTGATGTTTGGGTTCCACATAAGTTAAGTGGAAAACAAAGCTTGGCTGTATTTCCACCTGCAACTCTCTACTTGAACATGATGAAAATGTTCTCTTTTACAAACATATAATTATGGGCGATGAAGATTGGATACTGTACAATAATGCAGAAGGGAGGAGACCATGGGGCCAGCAAAAATGAATCATCACTGGCCACAGCAAAGACAGGTCTTCATCCAAAGAAGGTGAGGCTGTGTGGCGGTGGTGGTTTAGTCGATAAGTCGTGTCCGACTCTTTCGACCCCATGGGCTGTAGCCCTCTAGACTCCTCTGCCCACGTGATTCTCCAGGCAAGAATAGTGAAGTGGGTTACCATTTCCTTCTCCAGGGGATCTTCCTGACCCAGGAATCAAATCCAGGTCTCCTGCATTGCACACAGATTATTTGCCAACTGAGTTATAAGGGATGCTGTATGTATGGTGAGATTGGGAGTCCTATATTACAAGCCACTTCTGGAAAACCAAACAGTTAATTCTAACAAGTACTGCTCCCAGGTAGACCAACTAAAAGCAGCACTTTGATGAAAAGTGTCTAGAATTAATTAAGAGTAAACACATAATCTTCTATCAAGATAATGCAAGACCACATGTTTCTTTGATGACCAGGCAAAAACTGTTACAGCTTGTCTTGGAAGTTCTGATTCATGCACTGTATTCATCGGGTATTGCACCTTCAGATTTTCATTTATTTTGGTGTTTACAAAATTCTCTTAATGGAAGAAAAAAAAATCAGTTCCCTGGAAAACTGTAAGATACACCGGGAACTATTCTTTCCTCAAGAAGATAAAACATTTTGGAAAGATGGAATTACAAAATTGCCTGAAAAATAGCAGAAGGTAGTGGAACAAAATGGTGAATATGTTATTCAATGTCAGAAACAAAATGAATATGTTGTTTCATTTTCTTGGTGAAAATGAAAAATGTATCTTTTATTTTTACTTATTTTAACTCAAAGGAATTTTTTGGTCAATGCAATGTATAAATGATTCAGAAGTCTAAATGAAACAGACATTAGTAATTAGTTGTAATTTATAAATTTATATTAGATTACATCATTCATATATTTGCATTTTTACAATTTTATTTTGTGAAGCATTTTAATTTTTAACTGTTTTATCATCACCTTATATTTTGAATTAGATACTGTTTGTTATATTTATCTTCTTACAATAAATTTGTATTTTTAAGAATGGGAATTTTTGTGAGCATGTGGGATTAGACATCCTTTTTCATTTCCCATCTATATCTACACCTCTGAATCTATAGTCTATAATCTGGAAATTAAAAAAATGTTTTCAGGTAATGCAAAGGTCAAAAAATTAATGAAAATTTAAAGCATTTATGGCTTATTAAAATTTGACATTTTAAAAAAAATATTATATCTCATAATATTTAATAGGTATGGTCATACGCCACAAAAAATGAAGTATATGCAAAGTTACTCAAATTTCTTTGATAAATGAACTCCCATCTTTAAAGAATGGATCATATATTTAATGGTCCTTGGAATATATATTGGGTACTAATTCCCTGGAAAAATGAATGCCAAATAAAGTATAGATTTTCACCTTTTTATATTTTATAAAGCACAGATTATAAAAGTAAATCTTGTATATTACTTTGATAATGGCTTTAACACAGAGAAACAAAACCACAATTTAAGAACCTGAAAATTATTTTATATTATATAGTCTTTGGAATTCTATAGTTAGTCAAGATGGGCTACCCAGGTGGCGCTGGAAGTAAAGAAACCTCATGCCAATGCAGGAGACTTAAGAGACATGGGTTTGATCCCTGGGTCAGGAAAATCCCCTGGATGAGGGCACGGCCACTCACTCTAGTATTCTTGCCTGGAGGATCCCATGGACAGAGGAGCCTGGCGGGCTGCAGTCCATGGGGTTGCAAAGAGTCAGACATGACTGAGGTGACTTAGCAAACATGCAGCATAGAAGAGTTGGACACATTTAGTAGTCACTGACAGAAGAAAAATAACTGCAGTTATCAAAAGATAACTCCATTTGAAATGGGAGGATAGAAATACTCAAATTTCTCATCTATGGACCTCCTAATGTCATGTTTATTAGAAATAGACTTTCTCTTACCTGCTGTGGAGACACTTTCCTAGCTGCAGAGATTTGGTTTTTCCCCTCCATATATATCATCCTTCATGACTGTATCTGGGAGGTGCATTGAAGGGAGACTGCACCTATTAGTCTACCCTAACCACCCTTTTCCTTTTGGTGCAAATTCTGGTGTGTGAGCATCTTTTAGGGAGGTGAATAGTCACAGGTATTTATTTGCCAGAATTGGAATCTCCTTTTGAAAATCAGGGCTTCTTTGATGACTCATAACAGTAAAGAATCTTCCTGCAATGCCAGAGACCCGGGTTCAAACCTTGGGTTGGGAGGATCCCCTGGAGAAGAGAATGGCTACCCACTGCAGTATTCTTCCTGGATAATTCCATGGACAGAGGAGCTTGGCAGGCTACCGTCCATGGGGTTGCAAACAGTAGGACATGACTGAGTGACTAAGGCTTTCAAAATCACACCCTTAAAACTTGAATAAGCTTCACAGCTGTTCGGTTTAAGACACTTATATGTGCTAGAAACCAAAGCTAGAAAGAAGTCACTCAGTTATAAAACATGAACCTGGATTCAGGCCTGTGAACTTTGTAAGCAAATAAGCAACCTCAATCTCAAAACCACCCCCAGGCCTGCACTGTAATCTCCCATCTCTCTTAATTCAATTATTTTAATTCTTCATTCCTTGCTGGGTGAGGAGACACCACTAAAATTATCCCTGCCTTCAGTACATACATTCCCCCAAATAATTTTCTTTCTGTTCTTATTCCTTCCTCTTTTCTGCCCTCCTTGTTTCTTTTTCCTTTCTTTCTCTCTCTCTCTCTCTCTTTTTTTTTTTTTTTTGTTTATAATCAGGTCAAAGCTTCTAAATAAGGCTGTGGGTTTGTAGATATGAGGTAGTGTCAGGCTTCCCTGAGGCTCTTATCTTATTATCTGCCAAGTCTTCTACCTACCAGAAACTATGTAACACAGCTTTGCTCTAATTTTTATTAGATGTGTAGAATTTGCCTTTTCCAAACCAATGAAGCTCCAGATATTCAAAATTTTGGTCATTCTTTATTTCAACTCCCAGGCCAAATGAGTTACTTTTATCAAAGTTTTATGTATTTATTATTATTATTATTTTTTTTTTTTTGCTTTGAGATGAGCTGATTTCAGAAAAGGCTTGCATCTTTCAAGACCTTACATAAAGCTGTGGAATTAGCCAACACATTCAGATATTGCAACATTTTTCCTGCTTCACTTTTAATTCTGCAAGTTCAGTAGACACAAAGTCTGAGTCCAGTGGCCAGTGATAACAGATTCACAGCTGTTTTACTAATGCCTAAAGATAGTCAGCTTCCATTGTTGAGAAAAGGAGGGAAGAGTCCTTAAAATTTTTTGTTCTATCTCCTTGTTCAGTTAATTCAAATTTGCAGGATCTGTTACTCTCAATCCTTCTTCCCTGTACCAATTTGTAAATCACTTTAGATGCTTTTGCTTGCAAGTAATGGACAGCTCACATAAATAAGACATGCCTTGTAGATTTAGAATTCCTACAAAAAGCCCAGATATTGACTCCTATTGTACTTATGTGCATGTATGCTAAGTCACTTTGATCATGTCTGATTCTTTGCAACCTTATGGACCATAGTTCACTAGACCCCTCTGTCCTTGGGATTTTCCAGGCAAGAATATTAGAGTGGATTGCCATTTCCTCCTCTAGGGCATCTTCCCAACCCAGGGATCAAACCTGTGTCTCTTATGTCTCCTGAACAGGAGGGTTCTTTACCACTAGTGCCATCTGGGAAACCCCTGTTGCACTTGGGGAAGTCACATTTCCAGCGCTAACTAAATCACCAGTCAGGAATTTTCTAGCAAACTTAATTCATGTGGGCTAGAATTTGGAGATGGAGTATAGTCAAGCTTTAAGTAAAGTCCCAATTTTCAATTAGCAACAGTTTGAGAAGGAAAACGAGTTGGAAGCTCAGAATTCAAGATAGATACACCATCTCTGTAAATCATTCTGAATCTTATAGGTGTTTTTATATAGTATTTAACTCTCCCTTAGAAGCGGACCAGATGGTATTTCGTATCAGTTATATTAAAAATTAACTCCCTATGGAAACTAAAGTAATGGTAAGTAACTCTGGAAAGAACAATTTGTAAATATTATGTAGCTGCTATAATACAAAGTTTAAAAAAGACAGATTACCTACAGGCCATGCAAATTAAATTGGCAATTAGTTTTCTTTGTCTTTTGTATATGATCTTTGAACTGTTAAATTATATATATTTGCAACATAAACAAGGCAAAATACAAAATCTTTGACTAAACGAGCTTTGACAGTGCCTAAAGACCCATTTACAGAGCTATTTGTAAAAAGTTGGTTATCCTTAAAGAGGGCACTGAATTGTCAAAGCTCTAACTATAAATTTTAACAACACAGGGGAGAAAGCACTGACTCTGAAATAAGAAATCTGGGTTCAAAACCCTCAACCATTATTTTGTAATGCAGAAGCATGTTTAGGTTGAAACATAACTGCATTATGCTATTGTAGGTATCAATACTTGACTAGCAGAGTTGTGAAGGTGAACTGATAAAATGTAAGTGTTAACTTAGCAAACAACATAATATATATTGACTTAGTATGTGTGCTAAGTCACTTCAGTCATGCCCAATTCCTTGCCACCCTGTGGCCCTTAGCCTGCCAGGCTTGGGATTTTCCAGGCAAGAATACTGGAGTAGGTCACCATGCCCTCCTCCAGGGGATCTTCCCAACCCAAGGATCGAACCCACGTCTCTTACACCTGCTGCATTGGCAAGCAGGTTCTTTACCACTAGTGCCCTCTGGGAAGCTGTTGGTAGGTCCTCAGAAACTAGAAGTAATTCAGTTACTTAGTTTTGGTAAATACTATTTTGTTAGAATTAGATATAAATAGTTCTGCTGCTGCTGCTACTGCTAAGTCACATCAGTCGTGTCCGACTCTCTGCGACCCCGTAGACGGAAGCCCACCAGGCTCCTCTGTCCCTGGGATTCTCCAGGCAAGAATACTGGAGTGGGTTGCTATTTCCTTAATAGTTCTAGTGGGATTTAATTAATTCACTGTCTTTTTATATTGCTCTTTTGTTTTTTATTATGATTCTTACAAAAATGCTTCTTTTGTCTCTGAGTCTTCATCCTCATCTACTATGCGGTTGAGAGAGAGCAAGTAACATTCCCAGTTGAGTCAGGCTTAGTAATCTCCCTTTGTAGAGAATTTCAGGCTATTATGCATAATACTGCTTTTATAATATCACGACATACCCTTGATCATTACAGCAGCACTAAATTTATTAATAGCTCATTTATGCCTCAACTATCACATTGTGTGTGTGTGTGTGAGTGTTAAGTTGCTAGAGTTGCGTCCAACTCTTTGCAACACTATTATGTTCATACATTTTATTTTGTACTTCAGAACTCCAGACCTCAGTATTACATCCCTAGTTCATACCCTAGGGGGAGCCAAAAGATAGTTGCTGAGTTCCCAGACCAGAATGTTCTCTGTTAACTACTGTGAGCCTCAGAAAAGTGCAAAAAAAAAAAAAAAAACGTACATTTGCTTTGTCAAGTAAGTCATATTTGCTTCTGCTTTAAGGCTCAGGAAACTTCCTTCACAAGCTTGGCATAGGAACTTCAATTATAAATAAAGCTTCA
The DNA here is from genome assembly GCF_029378745.1 of Bos indicus. NCBI lineage: Eukaryota > Metazoa > Chordata > Mammalia > Artiodactyla > Bovidae > Bos > Bos indicus. The sequence goes on from NC_091767.1 coordinate 12,688,278, forward strand.
GTTATAATGAGTGGATTCTTCAATGTCACCCTCTCCCTCATTACTTTTAACTGTCTTATTTCTTGTATTTGCTTATCTGTACATTTTATTGAATATCTACCATTTCCCAGAGTATACAGTAAGTACTGGGGATGTAGTGGTGAGCCATAACAGACCTAATAACTAGTCTTACTGAATTTACATAGATTGATAGCATCAGTCACTTCTGAGAGGCTTTTGACTTGTATACCTTATTTAATAGTCTTGAACTTTGTAGGGATTTGACGTTCTATTAATTCTTCATGGATTCCTAATGGAAGTGCTAAAGTACTTGTTTTTATTTATGTAAACATGATTAATGGAGAATAAATGGATTTGATCTTAACAAACACCAACCTATCCAATTAGATTACCTTCTGATTCTTCATTGGTCAGTGCTTTAAAAGTATCTTCTGACCCTCCTGACATGTGTTGAACTCTTCCACCTACATGTTGTTTATATGATCCAGTTATATACTGAATGATATGTTTGCAAACCTGGAAAACAATTACCTTCCTATTTTAAAGATACATACATATGTGAAGGAGTTTTGTGAAGGAAAGGACGGTTCTGTGTCTTCCATGAAGAAGATATTCAGAGCAGTGGTTAACAGCCACCAGATGGGACTCTGTAAATGTACAAAGGATTTGTATAGGGAGAAATCTTTGCTATGGTTCCTATTCTAGTCTATTTGAATGATGATCTCAGTAAATAGGAACTCAACATGAAATCTAGAAAGTCTACCATGTTTTGTTTAAAAGATAACATTGACCTTTGTGCCGAGTCACTAATTTAAGACCTAAAAAGATGCCAGTGACCTTTTAATATCTTCCGAGACACTCTGCCTGAGTAAAAGGAGGCTTCTGAAGAAGAAACTTATATTCCATAAGTAGGATCAAACACAATGCACAGATTCAGTCATACTTTATTTTTTTTTAATCTTTTAAAATACACAAGATAGGTTTTGGGTCGGGGGTCATTGGTAGCCTGGCAGATAGCAGTAGAAGTGACAAGGTTGTCATGGCTATAAGAGGTTCATAATAACGAAAAGGGATATGTCTATTGTTTTGTCTTTCATGAATCATTAACTGTTCTGACTCCTGTTTTTGTTTTTTTTTCTTCTTCTTTTATTTCAAATTCATTCACATATGGATTGGTGGAGAGGGCATGTCTCAGACTCAGATTTAACCAATTGTTTTTTCTCTTTCTGTTTTTGTAACTGGCATAATTTAAAGCTATCAGTGACTATTTCTTTGACCATGTTTTCTGGAAAAGTAAATCAGGTGATGAAGGAAAAAGGACTGAAGTAGAAATGTACTTAGGGAAGGAGTCAGGTGATAGAAAGCAAGCTTTCATTAGATTTGGAGTCATTTCTCAGGCCCAGCTGTCTGAATCCTGGACTTTGATTTCGATAAGCCATTTTAACATCCTTATACAAGTTTCACATCTTTCACATTCCATTTCAAGAGTGTCTTTCCTAAGTTTTTAAATGTTATATTCATATTATTTCCCAAGATTTAAAATTTTCTATTTCTTTCCTAATATGTTGTGTTTTTTTTTACAGCCCTTCATATCTGTCCTATGTGTATATGTGTGTGTATATATATATATGTGTGTGTGTGTGTGTTCAGATCATAAGCTGATCTTGTGATAACACTTCTAGGCCATAATTTATTCTAAGTTTAGGGTGGGTATTTTGGTCCATGTGGTGATAGTTTTTCTTTTGGTGGTAGTTTAGTCACTAAGTCATGTCCAACTCTTGCAACTCCATGGACTGTAGCCTGCCAGGCTCCTCTGTCCATGGGATTTTCCAGGCAAGAATACTGGAGTGGATTGTCATTTCCTTCTCCAGGGGATCTTCCTGACCCAGAACTTGAACACAGGTCTCCTTCTTTGCAGACAGATTTTTTACCGACTGAGCTATGAGGAAGCTTTTGGACTTTGATGATAGGCTATTAGTAATATATCTGTGTACAATATTTTAAAGTATAAAACTTCTGAAATCCCAAAATGAATATCAGATTTAATGGGGACATATTATTGACAAGTCGTTAGCAAAGGAAAAGAAAAAGAATAGGTTTGCTTTAGCTGTGTATATAAGTTCTTTGTTCAACTATTCAGTTACCCGACTGATTGATTCAAGCCTCAAGTGAGTTCAAAATAATAAGCAAGTGGTACCCAGGTGTAAGCACTGTGGCAAAAATCAATTTTCACAGAGCTCCCGGTTCTGTCACATAGGGTTCAGAAACTTTTAGAGTAGAGGTAATGGATGTTTCGTTTCAGATGGGTCGGGTTTGGAGGTCAGCACTCTGAAAAGCTCTAGGAGGCACATTTAGCAATGTTTTCTTCCTTTCCTCTCTCAGTGTTCAAAAGAATGTGTAAGAGTCACCTACCCAACAGATTTTGTCCATCCTTATTTGATTTGGATTCTTGCTGTGAAGCAACACATGGCCTAACTCTGTACTGGGATGGAAAAACTGAGCCTGAGGCTGTTGAGCTATGGTCAGGCCTGATCACAGAAAACCTCCAGGTGAATATAAAGAAGAAACTTTTTGTCACTGTGCTATGAATGCAGTTAGGGAGAGAGGAAATCTGAGCAGGCAAAACAAGACATTCAAGGCGTATAACCTGAACATTAAAATTAGTGTACGTGGCCTGGCAGAAGGTTTGTTTCCAGTTATTGTGTAAGTAAATTGTATGTGGTGCAAGTCCACAGAGTTTCTGACTTAATGGAGCTGAGCTGTGGACAGCGCTGCATTTGCCATGTCTTCATGAGAGACACAGAGAAGGCAATGGCACCCCACTCCAGTACTCTTGCCTAGAAAATCCCATGGACAGAGGAGTCTGGTGGGCTGCAGTCCATGGGGTCACTAAGAGTCAGACACAACTGAGTGACTTCACTTTCACTTTTCACTTTCATGCATTGGAGCAGGAAATGGCAACCCACTCCAGTGTTCTTGCCTGGAGAATCCCAGGGACGGGGGAGCCTGGTGGGCTGCCGTCTTTGGGGTCGCACAGAGTCGGACACAACTGAAGTGACTTAGCAGCAGCAGCAGCATGAGAGACAAGGGAGGAAATGGCGACCAGGCACAACAGGCTGCCTGCTGTTTGTAACTGTGCACTTCTTATTGCCTGCTTTCTGAGTAAGCCAATATGAAAACAAATTTGAAACCAACTCACATTATCATTCTTTTCTAATCTTTTGTAACATACCAATTCTGTAAATCTGGCCAAATGTAGGGGGTCAGTCAATATGCTTTTTGTTCCCTGGTTACACACGCACAAATATATACACAATTCTCTTTAAATGATTTTGGAAAGAGGTACAGGAAAGTACTATATATCTCTATCTATCTATATTTATATTTAATACCATGCTCATTTTCATCCCTCTATAGAAGAAAGAAAATGCAATAAGTGAATTTCACTTGAAGTCCTAAGGTTCATAATAAGAGGAGCTAGGCTGTTGGATTTTCTAACATGGGATCAGACAACCTATAGGTCACAGATGTACTTTTCTTCCAGGTATTAGGAGCAGGAAGTGTTTTCCTATGGACTCACAGGTAAATATCACAACAGGGCAAAACCTTTGTTAACTTGTTGATTTTTTGTCTAAGAAAAACAAACATAAATGTCAAGAGAGTGTCAAGTCAGAATAGTTATTTACTGAGTACTTAGCATTTATGCCCTAAGCTAAGTACTTTTTAGTTATTTGCACATTTATAAGTGAGGACATTAAGTTACTAGAAAATAAACTCTTTACCTTGATCACAGAGTTAAAAGTTGTTACAGACAAGATTTTGACCTAGTGACTTATACAAGCTCAGAGTAATGGGAGCTAGAACCAGAAGTTGACCTAAGATGTCTATCTTCAAATATCAGTTCTTTATCTGTATTTGACACTGTCTTCATACATATACCATGCTTTTTGGGCAACATATTTTATCTCCCTTTTATAGGTAAGAAAACTTGAATCCTAAGAAATAATATAATTTCCCCTTTGATGCTGAGTTATTAAATGATCCAGCTAGAATGTAAAGTCAGGTTTGTCTGCTTTAAACTGGAGAGCAGTGCTCTAACTGCTGGTTTGATAGCTGATCTGAGATATTTATGTTTGTTCAGTTATAAAGTTATTGTTAGATTTTTCCCGACTTCTTTTTACTGTTCCTGAGACATGCAGGTAGTAATGTACTAATACAGGCAACTCAATAAAGTATAGAGGAAAATCTCTGCTTATACAACATACCAAATAACTTGTTTAAATAATAAGTTTAATCACAACGTTAATGATTTCCTGAAGCGCTTCCATGCAATGACAACAAAGATGAAAAATGAAAGGAAATTTGCCCCACTAGACAATATACCCTGGAAAATCCCATGGATGGAGGAGCCTGGTGGGCTGCAGTCCATGGGGTCACTGAGAGTCGGACTCGACTGAGAGACTTCACTTTCACTTTTCACTTTCATGCATTGGAGAAGGAAATGGAAACCCACTCCAGTGTTCTTGCCTGGAGAATCCCAGGGACGGGGGAGCCTGGTGGGCTGTCATCTATGGGGTCGCACAGAGTCGGACACGACTGAAGCGACTTAACAGCAGCAGCAACAGCAGCAGACAATATAGCATAAAAAAGCATAGATTAAAGCTGGGTGAAAGTGGAACAAAAATAGGCATCAAGATCAATATGAACAGAAATGAATGGTACGAAACTACAAGGAAAAAACAAACATTATACAAGCTACTTTGTTATACAGTGAGACTGGCATTGAAATTAATGGAACTCATACAACCTAATAAATGATGTAAATCAATTTTCATAGGAATAAGAATAGCTCTTCAATATATTAAATGGATCTCAGCTTCACTCATCATTAAGTAAATATAAAATAAATTAGATGCTATTTTCACCTCTCAGATGGGCATATATTTACATGTTTTGTAGTAACAGCAAGAATATATGGAAAGAGGCAATCAACTTGCCTAATTTGCCTATGTTGATTGGAAATGGATTGTTACAATTATTTATAAAAGTCATTTAAAATCTAATTTAAAAATTCATGTCCTTGACTAATAATTATACTCTTAGAAATTTTAATATTTGAGCATAATTGTGAGGCATACCTACAGAGATGAATAAAGTTGTTAACTGAAGCACTCTAAAAAGATTTTATAAGGGAAAAATGCCATCTTTAGGTGAAGTAATATACAATGAATTAAGATGTATTTACAATTAAATGTCTAGTTACTCTTGATAAAGAAAAGGAATGACTGTTTATATGCATTGCTGTATATACTGGTCAGTTATATGAACACAAACACTTAGCAAAACTTACAACCATGTATAGTATTGTTTTTACTTACACAGACACACGCACACACTCATTGTCCAAAATCAAGAAAGCAGGAGTGAAAGCCTAAGACTAATCTAGTTTGAAATCTAGATAAAAGTAAAAATGATGATTGGTCTAGTTTTAGAAATCTAGATAAAAGTAAAAATGATGATTGGAATGGAGAAGTTATGAGTATCAAGTTTCAACAAGAGAGGTATGCCACTATCTATTCTGAATGAGAGATTCCTTACCTGGCTATCTGAGAAGTATTTTTAATTATTATTTTAATTTGCACATATATACTTAAAATTTTATATGGTACTACTGCTAGGAGGCTAACCAAAATTGAGCAAGCTTCTAACAGTGTCCCTTCTACCCTGCTTCCCAGAGGCAATCTTTATAATAATAGCTATTATTTTTTACAGTTTTCTCTACATTTTAAGTACATATACTGAAAATTTTGTTGCCAGTTTTAGACATTGTATTTTTCATTTATCTTACAGTAGTTAAGAATTTTAACTCCCTTAAACTTATTTTTTTTTTTACATTTCTTTGCCCTTCTCTTTTCCCACTTTTATCTTCCCAATATGATATCACAACTCTTATAAGTAAATATAATAATTTGTTAAATTAAAAAAAAAGAAAAAAACTTTTTTTATTCGGATATAGCAAACAATGTTGGTTAACAAACAATGTTGTGATAGTTTCAGGAGAACAATGAAGGGATTCAGCCATACGTATACATTCTCCCCTGAATCTCTCTCTCATTCTCCCCCAAACTCCCCTCCCATCCAGGCTGCCACATAAGATTGAGCAGAGTTCCCTGTGCTATACAGTAGGTCCTTACTGGTCATCCATTTTAAATATAGCAGTCTGTATGTGTCCATCCCACATTTTGATCACTTCTAAAAGAAAAAATATTTCTAATGATTAACTTGCTTTTGATTCTAGATTTTAGTTTTTATGTATTCCATTAGTGCCCATTTTTCGTTTTTTGTCACTAGTTTCCTTCTTCTTTGTCTAACAGCTTCATTAAATGTTTCTCAACGTAATTTTCCACATGGAGAAATGTGTTAAATAATCGACTGATTCCTTGTTTTCCTGTTTGCTTCTTCCATATTTTGCTTTGATGATTCCATAGTTCCAATATGGATGTCTAACCAGGCTGCATTACATGTTGCATTATTATTTCTGGAAAATTTCTCTTCTTTCCTGATTTACTTTGTCATTTTGGTGCAGCATATTCACTAAATAGCATCCTCAAATAAGTTACAGGTTAAGAATATTCTTTGAAAATATAATAGAAAATATCTTCATTCTATATACATTGTTACTTGACTGAAAGTTAAGCAATGTATATTTTTCCTCAAATATTTAGAGAGAGATAAAGATAATTGTGTGTGTGTGTGTGTGTCTGTGTGTCTGTGAGAGAGAGAGAGAGAGAGAATGTGTTTAAAACACAAAACGATGCAAGAGGCAAATGTTAATACACAAACGGGCAGAATTAAAACATCTCAGAAGAAACTCAACAAAATAGATGACAATGGGTAAATGGGGCACCATCTTGAAAATTTTTAGTAAACTATTTAAAACTCAAAGTCGTGTAAAGGGATTTCCAGTTTCTGGTCTGGCATGAAAGAACCTTAGAAACTCCACTCTGTCCTAATAAGAAGTAGGAAGCTGAACAAACTGAATAATGAACATCTTTGGATTCAGAAGAGAAGTGAAGTCATGGAGCAAATGGCAACTTGAAAAGAATCACAGGCGAATACTGAGAATCACAGCTTCTAGAAGTAATGATCCATGAACTCCACAGAAATCAGTGCTGTGAAAAGGAACCCTGAGCTGCCTTGAGGAATTGCTAGAATCTCACTGTGAACGTGTCTGTGAGTTTAAACCCCAGGAAACCCAGTCCACACTTCAGTGGGTTTTACTTCCAAGAGCTAGACCTGGTTATCACATTGAATATTAGAGAAAAGCCTCTTTGTGTTTCCAGCAGGCCAAAGAGCAAAGGATAATGAATTAGATGAACTTGCTTTCCAAATGTCCATTCAAATTGTTGCTTTCTTTGATGAAGTGATATTTTTCTGGATTTATACAATATATCACTCTGAGACAAAAATATGGATTAATAAATGACATATTATGAATAACCAGGATTTTAGGAATATGAAACAGATACATTTCTATTTCTCACTTAAATCCTATTTCTTTCAACCTTTCACATTAAAAAATATACCATAGGTCTTATTAAAATGGGAAATAGTAGTAGTTTTTGAATAGAACAACTTTGCTGTAGGTCTGTTTTGAATCTCAGGTATTTCAGGACTATTTTTATCTGACATTATGGCCTAGGACATTACTATAGTCCATAACGAAAAGAGAGTTTTGAAGCAGATGCTTTGTATGAGAAATACAGATTTTCTAATTCATGTATGAAATAGTTCTTATTTAAAGTGTTAGGAATTTGACTCAGTATTCAAATTCATGAGAATGGAAAAATCAAAGAACTTGGTGAGATGAAAAGAAAAGCCACAAATCATGTAAAATAATGTTTCCACATGTGTGTGTAAATGTATTGCTTAAGTAATTGTGGCATTACAATTTTAGCTCTTAATGCATTATGCAACATTAAGCCAAAAGATGAAAATGTTGAAGTTTTCAGAAAAAATTATTGATTTCATCCCATGAATAATATTCTATAAATAATTTGCTTCAAATATTGAACTTGATGGAAATGCTTATTAAGTTAAAAGGGATGTTGCTTTTTTACATATCAGAAAACATTTAAAATCATGATTTCCCAAAAACTGAGATAAAATGGATGCTCAATAAAGTAAATTGTACTGGAGCCATGAAATTAAAACACGTTTGTTCCTTGGAAGAAAAGCTATGACAAACCTAGACAGCTGTCATGCTGTAGTCCACGGTGTCGCAGAGTCGGACACAATTTAGTGACTGAACAGCAACAAAGGGCGCTTAAAGCAGCAGAAGGTGGGAGGGCCAGTCTGTTCAACGTCCACCGTGAGAAGATAAAGGCCATGCAAGTCCAGAATAGAATGGTGTGTACATAATAGAAATTAGTTTAAATCCATTATTAGTGTAGTAGAAAGTACAAGGAACAGGGCAACAATTAGCTAGAGAGCAAGTAGAAACTGGTTTGTCAAGAGTCTTATTTGACCTGATCCAGAATCTTTATTTCTATCTATAAAAAGGACTATCCTCTGTGTAAAAAGTGATATCTATCTATCTATCTATATATCTTTCATATATATAGCATGAATATATATATATATATATGTATATTTCAAAATGTGAAACATATATATATGTATGTTTTATATTTTGAAATAGGAAATGTCAACCCATTCTAGTATTCTTGTTTGGGAAATCCCATGGACATAAAGCCTGGTAGGTTACAGTCCTCGGGGTTGCAAAGAGTGACACAACTGAGTGACTGAACACACACACACACACACACACACACACTCATCTTATGCATACATATATATCTTGCACATATATCTATCCTGAATATTTTTATTTTATTTATCTTTATATATTTTGCATCACAAAGCCAACATCCAAAAGCCTAAATTTTTCCAGTCAATCCTACTGATGACTATGGGAATTAAACAGAACATTAAAAGTTTTTTCCTGATGTTAGTTTATATAACATGGTTTTGTATAGATGTGAGAGTTGGACTGTGAAGAAAGCTGAGTGCTGAAGAATTGATGCTTTTGAACTGTGGTGTTGGAGAAGACTCTTCAGAGTCCCTTGGCTTGCGAGGAGATCCAACCAGTCCATCCTAAAAGAGATCGGTCTTGGGTGTTTATTGGAAGGACTGATGCTAAAGCTGAAACTCCAGTACTTTGGCCACCTGCTGTGAAGAGTTGACTCATTGGAAAAGACTCTGATGCTGGGAGGGATTGGGGACAGGAGGAGAAGGGGACGACAGAGGATGAGATGGCTGGATGGCATCACTGACTCGATGGACATGAGTTTGAGTGAACTCCGGGAGTTGGTGATGGACAGGGAGGCCTGGCGTGCTGCGATTCACATGGTCACAAAGAGTCGGATACTACTGAGCGACTGAACTGAACTGAACTGAACTGAAGCATCCTGCTTCATTCTCCCTGTCATCCACTCACCTCAAAGATACTCAAAACACACTAAATTTAGTCTTTTCTAAGAAACTTTGCATTCAGTTTTCTTCTATTTGAAAGTCTTGTCCTTCTTTTAAGTTGTTATTTAGTTGCTAAGTTTTGTCCAACCCTTTGAGACTGTAGCCTGCCAGAATCCTCTGTCCATGGGATTTCCCATGCAGGAATACTGGAGTGGGTAGCCATTCCCTTCTCCAGAGAATCTTCCCAACCCAGGGATCAAACTAACATTTCCTACTTTAGCAAGGGGATTCACTACTGCTGAACCCAGGGAAGCTTATCCCCTCTTTTAAGGCTGTCCCTCAATTTTTTAAAATTAATTTTTATTGGAATATAGTTGATTTACAGTATTGTGTTAGTTTCAGGTGTAGAGCGATCAGTTTTGCATATACATATATCCACTGTTTTTTAGATTCTTTTCTCATTTCTTTCATTAGAGAGTACTGAGTAGAGTTCCCTGTGCTGTATAACAATTCTTATTAGTTTCCTATTTTACACATAGTACTGTGTATATGTTAATTCCGATGTCTCAGTTTATCACCCAGTCCACTTTACCCTGTGGTAACCATAAGTCTGTTTTCTACAACTTTAACTCTATTCCTGTCTGTAGATAAGTTTATTTGTACCATTTCTTTTTATTCCACATATAGGCGATGCCATATGTTATTTGCCTTTCTATGTCTGACTTGCTTAATACAGTATGACAATCTCTAGGTACATCTATGTTGCTACAGATAACATTATTTCATTAATTTTTGGATGAGTAATATTCCATTGTAACTATATTACCACATCTTTGTCCATTCATCATCAATTCTAGTATTTCCTTTCACTGAGGTCTTTCGTGCCCACCTGTTAAAAATCAACCCATCTAGTGTTTTCCATAATATCATTGTTTTTATTTTCACAACATTAATTAAGACCTGAAATAATCTTTTTATTCATCATTATCTCTATTGACAATGAATGAAACATGGATGTTTCCATTTTAGAGAATGGCCTTTGTATAGTTTGCTCTTAGGTATTTAGAGTAAGGTCTCATGTATAATGAGATTTGATAAATGTAGCTGACTAACTTCATGTTTTTTAGAAGAGAAATGGAAAGGAGGGTTGGGTAAAGAGAAGCAAAGTTTGAAAGTTTGCAGCCCCCTTGGAGTTCTAAGGTGACTCTATTTTGTTGTTATCTCTGCACATGATTTATATCTCAGCCGTCATATATGCTTTGTGGACTTTACGTGCATTAAGGGTACTTACTATTAGTTTATCTAATGTTTTAAGTATTTTTCATGGATGCTATTTTTTTTTTTAATCCACACTCATCTTACTTTTTGTTTTATAGGTTTTTAAATTTGTTTGTACTTGGAACTTTGATATTTAGCAACTTTTTGAGATATAATTTATTAGCCATTAAATTTATCTATTGGAAATGTGTGACAGGTATTTTTAGTAAGTGTATTAGTTGTGCAACTATCACCATAGAAAATTTTAGAACTTTCTGTCACCATAGAAAGCTTCATAACATTTCCTTTACCCTCAGAAGTTCACTTGTACCCTTTACAGATAGTTTTCTTTCCCATTCCCAGGCATAAACAACTGAAGATCTGATGCCTGTCTTATAGATTTGCAGTTACTGGATATTCCATGTATTGAGGTGGGCCAAAAGTTTCATTTGGGTTTTTCTCTAAGGTTTTATAGAAAATCTTGAGTGAACCATTTAGCCAACCCAATATATTGAGTGTAGATTCTTTCACGTAACACCCATGTAGGAGCATGCATCAATATTTCATTCATTTATAGTGCTGAGTAGCATTCCATTGTATATATATAAAACATGTTCTCAACTCTATTAGTAACTGGATTGTTTTCATCTTGTAGTTATAATGAAGACATTCTGCTATGAAAATTCAAATGCATCTTTGTGTGGACATAGATTGCCACTTTTCTTAGGTAGATAGTTAAAAGTGGAATTGCTATTTCCTAGGGTGTTTAGCTTTTAAAGAAGCTGCCACAGTTATTTCCAAAATGAAAGTACTGTTTACATTTCCAAAGCAATCTGTGAGGTTTTCTGTTTTCACCACATTTTTGCTGACACTTGGTTTTATCTGTCATTTCATTATAGCCTTTCTAGTGTGTTCAGCATGTTATCTCATTGTGGCTCGATTATCATTTTTCTAATGATTAGGAATGTTAGGAATATTTTTATTTTTTAATTGACAAGTAATATATCAGTGAAATATCTATTCAATTACTTTGCCTGTTTTAGATTGAATTGTCTATTTATTATTGAGTTGTAACTGCTCTTTATATAATATATATATTGCTCTGTATCTAATATATTATCAGAGAATATTTATACTAATATCTGATTTGTCTTTTTTATGAGTGATTCTTTTGAAGAGCATTTAATATTTTTTAAAATGGTGTCCAACTTTTTTATAGATTGGACTTTTTTTCTTTTTAGTTTATGTTTTTGAATCATGTCAAAAATGCTGCCTTATCCAGGGTCAAAAGATTTTTTTTTATGTGTTCTGCTAAAAATTTCATAGTTTTCACTCTTATAATTAGGTCGTGTGATCCATTTTGAGTTAATGTTTAGGTATGCTGTGATTTCATTTATAGTGTATGGATATTTAATTATCTCAGTTCCATTTATTGTAAAGACATCCTTTCCCATTGATTTACATTGCTGCCTTTGTTAAATGCAACTGAACTGAAATATACTAAATTTGTTTTATTGATATATGTAATTATTTTTATGCTATTCAGTTCAGTTTTGTTGCTCAGTCATGTCCGACTCTTTGTGACCCCATGAACCACAGCACACCAGGCCTCCCTGTCCATCATCTACTCCCAGAGTCTACCCAAACCCATGTCCACTGAGTTGGTGATGCCATCCAACCATCTCATCCTCTGTCATTCCCTTCTCCTCCTGCCCTCAATCTTTCCCAGCAACAATGTCTTTTCAAATGAGTCAGCTCTTCGCATGAGGTGGCCAATGTATTGAAGCTTCAGCTTCAACATCAGTCCTTCCAATGAACACCCAGGACTGATCTCCTTTAGGATGGACTGGCTGGATCTCCTTGCAGTCCAAGGGACTCTCAAGAGTCTTCTCCAACACCACAGTTCAAAAGCATCAATTCTTTGGTGCTCAGCTTTCTTCACAGTCCAACTCTCATTTCCATACATGACCACTGGAAAAACCATAGCCTTGACTAGATGGACCTTTGTTGGCAAAGTAATGTCTATCCTTTTTAATATGCTATCCAGGTTGGTCATAACTTTTCTTCCAAGGTGTAAGCATCTTTTAATTTCATGGCTGCAATCACCATATGCAGTGATTTTAGAGCCCAGAAAAATAAAGTCTGACACTGTTTCCACTGTTTCCCCATCTATTTCCCATGAAGTGATGGGACTGGATGCCATGATCTTAGTTTTCGGAATGTTGAGCTTTAAGCCAACTTTTCACTCTCCTATTTCACTTTCATCAAGAGGCTGTTTAGTTCCTCTTCACTTTCTGCCATAAAGGTGTTGTCATCTGCATATCTGAGGTTATTGGTATTTCTCCAGGCAGTCTTGATTCCAGCCTGTGCTTCACCAGCCCAGCATTTCTCATGATGTACTCTACATATAAGTTAAATAAGCAGGGTGATAATATTCAGCCCTGACGTTCTCCTTTTCCTGTTTGGAACAAGTTTGGAAATAACATGGTATTTGTTTGTTTGTTTGTCCCAAAATTATTTTGTCTGTTACAGACCCTTTGACTTTCTAATAATTTTTATTAGATTTTATTTTTAGAGCAGTTTTAGGTTACAGTAAATCTGAGCAGAAAGTACAGAGTTTTCTGATGTAACTCCAGCCCCCATACATTTATAGACCTCCCCCTTATCAAAATCCCCCACCAAAGTGGAACATGTGTTGTAATTGACAACCTATATTGACACATAAATAGCACCTGGAGTTCAGAGTCCAAAGTGGGATTCACTCGTGGTATTGTATAGTCTGTTGGTTTAGCCAAATGTATCTGCCATTTTTGTTTCATACAGAGTAGTCTGAGTGCCATCAAAATCCTTTGTGTTCTGCCTGTTCATTTCTTCCTCCCCACCAACCCCTGGAAACCTCTGGCCTTTAGATTGTCTCTATAGTTTTACTTCTTCCAGAATGCCATGGATTTGGAATCATACACTATGTAGTCTCAGACACTCTCCTTTCAGTTAGTAATACTTGTTTAAAGGTTCCTCCATGTCATTTAATGGCCTGATAGCGCATTTCTTTTTATTTTTATTTTTTCTGAATCTTTTTTGAGGGGGGTATAATTCCTTTACAATTTTGTTGTTAGTTTTTGTTGTACAACAAAATGAATCAGCTATATGTATAAATATATACCCTCCATCCCCGTCACCCCATTCCTCTGAATCATCACCAGAGCCCCAAACTGAGCTCCTTTTGTTACACAGCAGGTTCCCACTAGCTAGCTAGCTTACACATGGTAGTGCCGTGATATATAGTAATCCATTGTCTGGTTGTATTCACAGTTTATCCATTCATCAAGTAAAGGACATCTTGGTCACTTCCAAGTTTTTTCAATAATGAAAAAAGCTACTAGAGACATCTGTGTACAGAGTTTGTATGGACATACATTTTCAGTTCCTTTGAGTAAATACCAAGTACTTTTGCTACATCATATGGTAAGGATATGTTTAGTTTTGCAAGAAACCACCAAAATCTCTACCAAAGTAGCTTTATCATCTTGCATTTCTACCAGCAATGAATGAGAGTGCTCCGCATCCTTACCAGCACTTGATATTGTCAATGTTCTTGATATTGGCCATTGTGAATACATGAGTAGTGGTATCACACTGATGTTTCAAACCATGTACATTTTTGATTCGGCTTGTCAATTTCAGTAACAGCAATAACAACAATAAAAAGGCCTGCTGTGGTGTTTAGAAAACTTGAATGTAGTGATCAGTTGGCAAGAATTGTTAGCATAATAAATCCTAATCTTCCACCTTCTCCTCTGGCTGATCATTTTAACAATAATCTGAAGTTGTGTGCAGGGATATTCAGGCAGAAAGCTCCCTGAAAAGAAATCAAAGACATGCTTTCATCTTGGTGAGAGTGCGTCTCCAAGCAAAGGCTGCTTTGTTAGGGTCATCCTGAACCAAGTGGTTGACTATTTCACAGGTTTTCTCCTTTGCCCAGACTCTACCTAATAAAGTTTTGAGAGCATGAAAAAATAAGTCTCTCCATTAATTTAAATCATCTTCAATTTCTCTCAGCAATATTTTGCAGTTTTTAATATATGTCTTTTATGCCTCTTGTTAAATTTATTCTTAAGTAATTTTTATTGTAATGTGATTTTGAATTTTCATCAAAATCATTTTTTATTTCTTTTTTGTATGTTAATTTGTTCCTGCAACCTTGATCCTCTCACTTATTTGGTCTAGAAATTCTGTATGTACATGTGCATATATTTGCATAAATGTAAATTTCTTAGGATTTGCTAAATACTGAATCATATCTTTGTGCATAAAAGTAGTATAGTTTCCTTTTCAAATGGTATGCCTTTCTTTTTATTTATTTTGTTTCACTTTACTCTTACCTCATTGAAATCTTAGTATAGTGTTGAATAGGTGGACATTACAAAACATATGTTCTTTTTAGAAATGTGGATGCAAATTTTAAATGAATAGCAATAAGGAAATGCAGGGTAATTATATATTTAATTATGTATTATCTGGGATTTTTTTTTTTTTTTTTAAATGTGTGAAAAGTACCATATACGCTTACAAAAGGGTTGACTGTTTGAATCAATTCCTGGCAAAAGATGTTCAGATGACTTAGAGCACTTTCTTTGGAATTGAATTAGTATATCACAAGGGCTTGTTTAAAAGGACGGTGGCAAAATAGAATGGCAGTAAGTGATATTATCAGTTTGTCACTTTAATCCTAATGGATTTAAACAAAAATTTTTTTTCAATGAGTTCTCTAATTAATAGATGTTGATAAATAATTTCTAAGTGAATATATACTCAAACATTTCTCATGTGTTTTTACATTTCAAATTTCATTCTTAATTACATACAAGAATTGAAAAATAAACAAATAGGAGGGGGGATGAGGGCATTTGTGCTCAAGTAAGGTATCCCATCCTGTTCAGATCTCCCTGGTTCTTGAGGATGAGGGTGGCTGTTCTCAGCTTCACTGCTCACGTAGCTTGCCGCTGCCATAGACAGTGGGAAAGAGACACGATGCCGGCACCTGGAGAGCCTGGTAATGATGCTTATACACCACCATTCAGAGCCACAGCCAGGATAGAGGATGGAAAGTGTTAGTCACATTCACTTGGGACCTGTATGCGCATAAACTCTGAGGTGAATACATTAGACTTCTCAGAAAATTAAACATGAAGAAAAGCTGTATTTAGATATTTTTCAGCAACAAAGAACTGATCAAAAGGTCTACTTGCCTATGATCAATTCGCATCACAAAGTATACAATATTCTTTGTATCTCTATGGCAATTTCCCTTTTATATGCACAGATAGTATATGTAGCTGTAGTGAGAATAACAGGTGCCATGTAAGTGGAATTTTGTGATAATTTAGAGAATGATACCAAGCAACTGTCTATATCATGCATGTCAGTGACTAATGGGAAACAGATGTCTAGCTGGGCAAATAGTATAAATTCTCAGTCCAGATTTTATCTTGGCCTCCTATTTTTCAAAGGTAGGTGTTTTGCAATTGACTTGAAAAGGACTAAATAGGCTATTAGGGCTTGATCAATGAGCACCCAGTGACCCATGGCCAAGGTGGCTTAGCGGACTGTAATCACTTTCAGAGCACCCAACTCTGCCAGCTCTGACACTTGTTGCTGTCACATCAGCCAATTCACAGCAAGGCAGGAAGCAAATTTCTACTTAGCTATTTCAGTATTCATAGCATTTCAGTAAGGTAGATGGTAGTATTTTGATTTTAACAAATCAAGAAGATTATTTTAAGAAGAGTTAAAGAGTGTAACATTACATATTACAGAGAAAAACAGTGGAAGGAAGTAAGGTGGAAGGGCAACAAGAAAAAGGGAAGGAAGCTTTGCATGAATCAGTAATGAAAGTATTTAGAAAAAATATATATTTTAATTAAATTCTACAATTCCAGTGTACCAATAAAAGAAAGAGAGGTGGATTGAGGAAGAAAGGAAGGAAGAAAAATAGCCAGAATAAATAATATGAAATTGGTTGTCCAACTTTAAACATGAGTTTCACTTAAAACAACCTAACTGCAAAATATATATTCAATCCAAAGCATCAAGGTCTTGGCTTGATGAAGTCCTTCCAGAACTGCAATTCTTTAAAAATAGTTCAATTTTCACCAAAGTTTCAGAATCTACTTGGTTTTCCAAACAACTTCTATGACTGCTTTTATTTTCCCTTCCATATTAATATTTAATGCCAGCAAGTGTTATATCCATATATATATATATATATGGATATATATATATCCAATAATAAAATTATTTTATTTCTGTGTCAGGAACTGGACAATGCAGGAAATAAATCAACTTCTGAATTGGTTAGATTGAAATTCCTGATAGTCTTATCCTGAAGCTCAGTTCCTGAAAAGGGAGAAACCTAGGCCAGTATAACCTGCCACTCTTACAAATGGCATCATTAGGCTAGGAAGAGCCTCTTGCAAACCTAAGATAGAATTTCTAGATGGGTAATGTCTGGATGCATATACATATGCATTTTTCTGAAAGTGAAAGTTGCTCAGTCGTGTCTGACTCTTTGTGACCCCATGGACTGTAGTCCATGGATTTCTCCAGGACAGAATACTGGAGTGGGTGCCCTCCCTTCTTCAGGGGATCTTGCCAACCCAGGAATCGAATGCAGGTCTCCTGAATTACAGGCGGATTCTTTACCAGCTGAGCCACAGGGAAACCCAAGAATACTGGAGTGGGCAGCCCATCCCTTCTCCAGCGGATCTTCCTGAGCCAGGAATGGAACCAGGGTTTCTTGTATTGCAGGGAGATTATTTACCAACTGAGCTATTTTTAGTTAAGCTTTAATTTAAAAACTTTACAATAATGTGGTCTACTCTTGCTTCATATCTGAGATTTTCTAAAAAAAATAAATGACCCAGGCAAACTCTCACAGAATGTCTAGCGCATTATTCACATGAGAACTAAGACACAAAATGACAGTTTTCCTTTTTTATGAAAAGACAAAGACAGGACATTTTCTTTCTTTCTTTCTACAACTGCTATAATTTTAAATAAATATGCTCCCTGCCATTCCCCAGGATTCAGGCATTTTCTTTCTCAATAGCTTGGCTTACACAAGAAATCCAGACATTACCCATCTAGAAATTCTATCTTAGGTTTGCAAGAGGCTCTTCCTAGCCTAATGATGCCATTTGTAAGAGTGGCAGGTTATACTGGTCTAGGTTTCTCCCTTTTCAGGAACTGAGCTTCAGGATGAGACTATCAGGAATTTCAGACTAACCAGTTCAGAAGTTGACTTATTTCCTGCATTGTCCAGTTCCTGACACAGAAATAAAATAAATTAAATTTGCTTAGTTGAATTCAGAATAGTAATTTTGTTATGTTATGGATAAATAACTTGCAAGAAAGCATGAGTTACACCTGAATTAGCAGACCCCTTCTAAAAGAGAATATTCAGAAAAAAAAACAACAACAACAACAACAACAGTGTATTGGGCCAAAATAGAAGAGATTTACTTATGGATAACTATGTAGTCCTAGACTGCTTAAATCTCTAGCTATTTATTTCTTAAAGAATTGGGCGTACTCTTGTATACTGACTTCATTTCCTCACACAGATGACACTGAAGAGAATTTATCGATTCTAGCTCTTCTTTATCACTTGTTTGCCAATGGAATTTTCCATGATTATGTAACTAGCCTAATTTTTCATGTTGCTCTTTATTAAACTATAATGTATACTCTAGAATAATCCATTGTAATTTGGGCAAAGAGCTCAGTTAGAATTAAGATTTCTAGGTTCGACTGTCACCTGATACCAGTCAGTTTTGAGAACTGAGAAACTCTTGTCTCTGTCGTATCCATTGCAAGAAATAAATATTACCTATTAGATGCACTTATCCATTTGGGATGCAGTTTAGATTGTTTATGGACAAGAATAGCATTTTGTTCTCAGAATACTTTTACAATTTAAAAAATTATCTAGAAAACCAAGAGTTGTTGTTTGTATGTCTATCTACAGCCATCAAAATTAAAACTGGCAACACTAGAAAACATAGATATCTGTAATACTTTGTTTTAAATGGCATGATAACTTTATTATATTTTGTCAGAAAAAGGCATTTTTACAACATATATTTTCCAAATCAGAAAATTAGTAAACAGAATGTTTGGCACCATTTGATATGTCTTCAGCTTTCTTTCATTATGATTTCTGCTTGTGCATTGTCTGTTGTGATATGATAAGTCATCTAGCCTTGAAAAATTTGTTGAAACAGTTGGAAAAGAATGAGAGTAAAAATAAAGACTATTGAGAGTGATCCAAGCTATGGTTTGAGGACCACTAGAGTATCATTGACTAGGACTTGAGAACTATTAAACATAGAATATACTGCATGTTTGTTTATAATGCAGGAAAAGAAGTTTTAAAACGAAGAAAAGAATGATAGCCAAATGAAACACATTATTATTACTAAGTTTAGTTTACTGAATGCAAAACTCTCTGGATTACAGTCCCACCTCCCATCTTGGACAGGGACCTAAGGATCTCTTTGTGAGCAAAGATTCAAGAAGATCATAACTTCATGACATTGGCTAAAAAATTTTAAATTAAGTAAATTGTTTTTTTGACCAAAAATAGATACTGTCCAGTAAAAAGTCTGAGATTCCAACTGGAAGCCAGTGATAATTTCAACCAGAGAGGCTAAGTGAAGGTGGGAATCAAGGCAGCTACGACGTGAGCTATAAGTAGCTCCCATAAGGATGTCTGTGTTGAGCAAGTGTGCATAAAAGCATTGGTAGGAGGCAATGATCCTGGAAAATTTTCCAAAAGTGCTAGAATAGTGAGGAAAGCTCTTACATGTTAGCACTTAAATAGCTCTATTGGTGAATATAGCAAAAGGGATTATTTAACAAAATAGTTTAGAAATTTCTTTTTATATTTTTAAAGCAGGTGTGCTGATAATTACATTTGCCAACAACACCACTCCTTTAAAAATAAAACTGGATTGTCATGACAATTGGCATGATAGTCTCTGTAAGGATAGAATTCAGGGAAATGAAGAAAAGTTTACCTTTTTGCATGTAATTATTAGCCAGAGAAATCTGTTTGTTCTGCTTTTTACCCATCTGTTGCAACTTGCTATAAAATTATTCATTAAACTCCAGAAGAGGATTAGTGTGTTTTGATACCAGGGAGATTAGGCTTTTGCTAACTATCAATGGCATTTAGAAGAAGATTTTGGTTAAGTCTGTTTGACCACAAAACATCACAAAAACAAATAACGGGGTTCCTTCAGATAACAAAACAAGACTAAGAGTATTTCAGAAAGGCTGCTAAGTCACTTCAGTCGTGTCCGACTCTGTGAGACCCCATAGACAGCAGCCTACCAGGCTCCTCCATCCCTGGGATTCTCAAGGCAAGAACACTGGAGTGGGTTGCCATTTCCTTCTCCAATGCATGAAGGTGAAGTCACTCAGTCGTGTCCGACTCTTAGCAACCCCAGGGACTGCAGCCTACCAGGCTCCTCCATCTATGGGATTTTTCCAGGCAAAGTACTGGAGTGGGGTGCCATTGCCTTCTCTGAAAGGCTAGAGCCCCCCAAAACATTAAAATGTTTCCATACAACTACATGTATCTGCATAAAAGTGGTCAGATATGCAGTGAATTTATTTGCTTATTCTACAATGGAAAATCTCACTGGCACTTATATATAGCTGAGAACACATACTAATTTGTGGTGCTTATTTAAGACTCTCCATGAGTTATAATGAATTTGGAAACAGGACTATATCCTAGGAAAATTAATTATCAAAATAAAGAATAGGCATTTATGGTGAATCTACTGTGTACTGTTTTATTGGTTTAAGATCTAATTATAACAAAAATAAACCTACTCAGATACCACATGGCACCCCACTCCAGTACTCTTGCCTGGAAAATCCCATGGATGGAGGAGCCTGGTGGGCTGCAGTCCATGGGGTCGCTAAGAGTCAGACACGACTGAGCAACTTCACTTTTGCTTTTCACTTTCATGCATTGCAGAAGGATATGGCAACCCACTCCAGTGTTCTTGCCTGGAGAATCCCAGGGACAGGGGAGCCTGGTGGGCTGCAGTCTATGGGGTCGCACAGAGTCGGACACGACTGAGACAACTTAGCAGCAGCAGTAGCAGCAGACACCACAACTCTCTGATGCTTATAAGTTAAATTGTGTGTGTGTGTGTGTGTGTGTGTGTGTGTTGTATAGTGCTAGGGGAGTGTTTGCCTCTGGTGAATTTATTTGTGTAATAAAAGAATCAAGAACTTATTCTGTGATGGATATATCCCTAAGGTAACCTCATGTTAAAAGTGTGGTTGAATTGTGTCATCATACTTGAGAAAACCTTCAGTGAGCATCTGCTTCTGAAACTAGGCTTTGAGCATAGGTCAAATTGGATCAGATCCATGGGTCAACATGGATCAAATCTGAGCATGACCCAGGGATGGGGTAGTGCTGGTGTGAGTACTGTTATACAGGCAAGAGAAATGGTACAGGTGAAAGCAGTGTGGGGATAATGCATACACCTCATCCGAAAGAAAATAGTAAAAAGAGGTGTTATTTGGATAACATAGGGAAATTAATATTTATTTATTTCTGAGGAGTATGGAGCAAGAAATAAGCTTGGATTAGCAAAGAAGGACCTATAGATATGTTGAAATGGCCACACAGAGGAATCTAAGCTTAAACATTATACATTTTTATTCATGACATTAACATCAGAAAGTAGTATATTAAGATATTTAGTGCCAGATGTGTAGGAGACCAGTAGAAATTAAAAACAAGAAGTTAACCCTTTAAATCAGTTGTCTTTTAAAATAAGATTCATTCCTAAAAGATATGTATTTCAATTCATTAGCATACAGAAAGAAATTTAATTTTTAAACATTCTATTACTGTTACTAATTACCTTTATTTGGGATGTTATTATACTTAACTACCACCTGTTTATA
This sequence comes from Bos indicus, assembly GCF_029378745.1. Taxonomy (NCBI): domain Eukaryota; kingdom Metazoa; phylum Chordata; class Mammalia; order Artiodactyla; family Bovidae; genus Bos; species Bos indicus. Next base: position 12,710,004 of record NC_091767.1, read on the forward strand.
GTTTATAAATAAATATGCAAAGAATGCTCAAACTACCACACAATTGCACTCATCTCACACGCTAGTAACGTAATGCTCAAAATTCTCCAAGCCAGGCTTTATCAATATGTGAACTGTGAACTTGATGTTCAAGCTGATTTTAGAAAAGGCAGAGGAACCAGAGATCAAATTGCCAACGTCCACTGGATCATGGAAAAAGCAAGAGAGATCCAGAAAAACATCTTTTTCTGCTTTATTGACTATGCCAAAGCCTTTGACTGTGTGGATCACAATAAACTGTGGAAAATTCTGAAAGAGATGGGCATACCAGAGCACCTGACCTGCCTCTTGAGAAATCTATATGCAGGTCAGGAAGCAACAGCTAGAACTGGACATAAACAACAGACTGGTTCCAAATCAGGAAAGGAGTACGTCAAGGTGGTATATAAGCAATATAGAAGCTTATTTAACTTCTATACAGAGTACATCATGAGAAACGCTGGGCTGGTGAAACACAAGCTGGAATCAAGATTGCTGAGAGAAATATCAATAACCTCAGATATGCAGATGACACCACCCTCATGGCAGAAAGAAGAACTAAAGAGCCTCTCGATGAAAGTGAAAGAGGAGAATGAAAAAGTTGGCTTAAACCTCAACATTCAGAAAACTAAGATCATGGCATCCGGTCCCATCACTTCATGGCAAATAGATGGGGAAACAGTGGAAACAGTGACAGATTTTATATTTTTGGGCTCCAAAATCACTGCAGATGGTGACTGCAGCCATGAAACTTAAGGAGGCTTACTCCTTGGAAGGAAAGTTATGACCAACCTACACAGCATATTGAAAAGCAGAGACATTACTTTGCCAACAAAGGTCCGTCTCGTCAAGGCTACGGCTTATCCAGTAGTCATCTATGGATGTGACAGTTGGACCATAAGGAAAGCTGAACACCAAAGGATTGATCCTTTTGCACTGTGGTGTTGAAGATACCTTTGAGAGTCCCTTGGACTGCACGGAGGTCAAACCAGTCAATCCTAAAGAAAATAAGTCCTAAATATTCATTGGAAGGACTGATGCTAAAAATGAAGTTCCAATACTTTGGCCAACTGATGTGAAGAACTGACTCATTGGAAAAGTCTCTGATGCTGGGAAAGATTGAAGGTGGGAGGAGAAAGGGACAAAGTATGAGATGGCTGGATGGCATGACTGACTCGATGGACGTGAGTTTGAGTGAACTACGGGAGTTGGTGATGGACAGGGAGGCCTGGCGTGCTGCGATTCATGGGCTCTCAAAGAGTTGGACACGACTGAGCGACTGAACTGAACTGAACTGAACAAAATTCAATTTAAAGGTATATGGAAATGAACTATCTGTAACCTTCAAAGACAAGTCATAATATTTTATTAGAGATTTTCAATATATTTATAGCTTGACTAGTATCATTATGATCCTAAATATTCCCATGAAATGATTCTTAAAACCTTTACAACAGAATTACCATCTTCATATGTCACTTATAGACTTAAATAGGAAATTTAGCTCCAAAGTTTTTCTCTTGCATGCTGTGTATATATACAATGCATATATGCTGCTGCTGCTAAGTCGCTTCAGTCGTGTCCGACTCTGTGCAACCCCAAAGACGGCAGCCTACAAGGCTCCTCTGTCCCTGGGATACTCTAGGCAAGAATACTGGAGTGGGTTGCCATTTATATGTATATATGAAATTAAAAGACGCTTACTCCTTGGAAGAAAATTTATGATCAACCTAGATAGCATATTGAAAAGCAGAGACATTACTTTGCCAACAAAGGTCCGTCTAGTCAAGGCTATGGTTTTTCCAGTGATCATGTATGGATGTGAGAGTTGGACTGTAATGAAGGCTGAGTGCTAAAGAATTGATGCTTTTGAACTGTGGTGTTGGAGAAGACTCTTGAGAGTCCCTTGGACTTCAAGGAGATCCAACCAGTCCATTCTGAAGGAGATCAGCCCTGGGATTTCTTTGGAAGGACTGATGCTAAAGCTGAAACTCCAGTACTTTGGCCACCTCATGCGAAGAGTTGACTCATTGGAAAAGACTCCGATGCTGGGAGGGATTGGGGGCCGGAGGAGAAGGGGACGACGGAGGATGAGATGGCTGGATGGCATCACTGACTCGATGGATGTGAGTCTGAGTGAACTCCGGGAGTTGGTGATGGACAGGGAGGCCTGGCATGCTGAGATTCATGGGATCCAAAGAATCGGACATGACTGAGCGACTGAACTGAACTGAAATGAATACACACACATATATTTACACATACAGAGTATATATAAATCCATACACAGAGAACCCAAGACAGAAACTTAAGAACTGGGTAACCTCTTATATCTATATTTCTGTATTAAAAATATGAAACTTGAAAGGGAATCATTTAATGAATTATTCTATTATTCATATCAGAATTTTTTGATTTGTATTTTATTTAGAATGTACTCTAATAAAGCAGTTTGTATAAATTTACAACAATTAGGATGTTTTACTTGTTATATCTTCAGGTGTTGAAGTTGGAATAAAGTGTAAACATTTTAATTCACAAATACTTTCTTTTAAATCAGTGAATTATGTTTTTTGAGTCTATTATTTTTTCTTTTTTGTAAAGTTCTTTTTTTTGAACTTTTTTTTCCATTTCAAGTAATTTTGATTATTTTCCCCATTTTATTCCCATGTTGTACAGTACATCCTTGAACCTATTTTATACACAATAATTTGTACCTCCTACTCTCTCAACCTTGTATTTCTCTTCTCAATTTCCCACTGGTAACCGCTAGTATTTTCTCTATATCCATGAGATTGCTTCTTTTTTGTCATATCACTAATAGTGGATGTCATTTTACATGTTAAAAATCAGGGAGTTAAATTATATGGATGTACATGATAATGCAAGTATTTATGCAGTTTTAAGAATTCTGCAAGAATTCAATTATTATCCAGAAATCATTTTTCTATCACATGAGATCAATTTTTCTTCTGTTATATGCTCAGCAAAATACACATCAACACCTTGTGGGTTTTTTTGTTGTTACTTAGTCACATATCATTGGAGATCATAACTGTTTCCAGTTTTTGTTTGCATCTTACTGATATTTAGCTCTTTAACATTTGAATGTTTCTAATGTTTAACAGAAAAATTCAAACCTGAATTGGAGATGTGAAGGCAGGTGTAATAGGCAATCAGATCAGATCAGTGGCTCAGTCGTGTCTGACTCTTTGCGACCCCATGAATCGCAGCAGGCCAGGCCTCCCTGTCCATCACCAACTCCCGGAGTTTACTCAGACTCATGTCCATCAAGTCGGTGATGCCATCCAGCCATCTCATCCTCTGTCGTCCCCTTTTCCTCCTGCCCCCAATCCCTCCCAGCATCAGGGTCTTTTCCAATGAGTCAACTCTTCGCATGAGGTGGCCAAAGTACTGAATAGGCAATAGATTGAACTATTTGATATGCCTCTAGAAATAGAGAAAGTGAAAGTGAAGTCATTCAGTCATGTCAGACTCTTTGCGACCCCATGGACTGTAGCCTACCATGTTCCTCTGTCTGTAGGATTTTCCAGGCTTACTGTAGTGGTTACTGTAGTGGGTTGCTATTTCCTTCTCCAGGGGATCTTCCTGACCCAGGGATAGAACCCAGGTCTCCCACATTGCAGGCAGATGGTTTACCCTTGAGCCACCAGGGAAACCCTTCAGAAATAGAGACATGAAGGTAATTATCATGAGAGGTGGAAAAGTCAAATATATAAGTAGACTCAAGAACTACTGAGATACATTTGCAAATGAATGATTAATAATGTTATCAACACATATTAAAGGTTTTATCCACAGTCATCAAGGATATTATCTCATGCAACATAACAAAATGCATAGTGTAAATTTGCTCTGATGAACTGCTGGGAGTAAGTTGAAGGGAATTTGAGACAGATTGAGAGTTCGATAGGAATGGGTCCAAGATTAATAAAAATGTCTGCCATGTATGGATGGATGTTGGCCAGTAGTACTATGAATGCCAATTTTTGCTCCTGCAGATATACTATTAGTTTGTCTGTTTCGCTCTCAGCCACTCTTTCCCTGGTAAGCAGTATGCAAATTCTTTTGTGTCTCCCAGCTCATCCTTCCATTTTAATTCATGAGTTTGAAATAAGATTGACTCCACTTCCAAATTCCAGGAATAGACAGACCATGGACTTGATGTGACAAATAATTATTTTCTGTCTCTAGAAATTGGATTCAGGAATGAACATTTGACTTGATGACAGTAAGATCTACTTAGAATCTGGCTAGGTCTTTTAAAAGAGAGGCTTTTTATCTTTTGGCTAAAGTGAATTTGTTAGAATGTGAGCCTACCATTATATATATATTAAAAAAATGATCCATAGAATTCTAGAATAAAGCCAAGTGGTAAGAGGAATGAAAAATGGAACAAAGCTAATTCCTAATTACATTCATCAGAATATGCTAAGCATTAAGGTGGAACACCCATATAAATCTCAGTTATTTGAATTAATAAATTTTATTTGACATGGGTCAGTTTGGGTTGAATCTTCCATCATTTGCAAGTCACAGTCTTAATATAACTGACATATCTTTAACTGTTTGATCAAAACCACGACCCTGTACTGGTGTGTGTGTTCATTACATACCTGACAGATGTTGCTTTAATGGTAGCCTGTGTATGCACCAGACCATGACAAAGTTTCATCGGTGTATATGTTCATAATCTCACAAACATTCTTTTTGCATTTAGGATGTGAAGTTAGGGGACAGATACACAGACAGCACATTCATGCATAGAGGGAAATACTGTCAAAAACAAATATCGTATATCAATGCAGATATGTGGAATCTAGAAAAAAACAGTACAGGTAAACCCATTTGCAAAGCAGAAATAGGTACACAGACATAGAGAACGAATGAACAGACACCAGTGGGGGCAGGCACAGAATAAATCATGAGACTGAGATTAACATATGCATGCTACTATGAATGAAATAGATAAGTCATGCAAACCTACTGTATAGCACAGCGGTGGTGGGTGGGCGGGTGGGGAAGGTACAGTCAGTTTGTGGGACATATATTAAGGTAACCTAAAAAGGCATTCCAATGCATAGTAGTTGCAGAAAAATACTGTTTGATTTCACTTATACGAGGTACCTCGGGAACCTAGTTTAGTCAAATTCATAGGGTCAGAAAGTACATTGGTAAATGCCAGGGGCCAGGAGTAGAGGGGTGGGGGATGGGAGGGAGGGAAGCTGGAGACTTAGAATTTAATGTGGACAGGGTTTCAGTTTAGGAAAGTGAAAAATTTAGAAGATGGATGATGGTAAGAGTTGCATGACAATGTGAATGTACTTAGTGCCACTGAAGTGTATAGTTAAATATCATTAAAATATTATGTTTTATATTATGTGATGTTTACTATGGTAAAAAATTAAAGTGGCTGAGCTGAGTGCATTGCCTGAGAAGTTGTCTGGTTTTACTTCCTTCTAATACCACCATATTCCAAAGTGTTGTCATTCAAAATGTATATATTCTAGAAGGTTAACAGTAATGTCTCTCCTCCTAGAAGGAAGTAAGTTAATAGCCAACAGAGAGGCAGCTGAAATGGGTACTGATACAGAGGGGTGAAGGCATGCAAATATATGACTAGTCTTGAGGCAGCAGGAGGACAGAAGATGGTGCTGACAGAATGTGGAATGATGTCCATAATCAACTGCCTACTTCATAGCTTGCTAGGCTCTGTCTGCCGTGTTATAGTTTTACTTATGGGTTGTGGATTATGATCATCATATCTTAGATTTACAGTTTTTGATTTGTACCATGATTGCAGTTGGCATATAGAAGTGTAACAGAGTGCAGGAGTAACTATCATTATTGAGGAGTAACTATTACGAGAAACTATCTATGCATACATGCATGGGTACTTGTGGACTCTGCTGTTGATTTATAAGGGGAAATGAATACACATCTTTCCCCCTAATAATTTTTATTTTCATCCCCACAGGATATAGTAAGTCTCTGTATCTGAGTGTGGGAATGTGTGGGCTTCATAAAGGTTGAGGAGAATTTGCCCAGTTGGGGATGGGAAAGGTTAACAGAGGGAGAATATCCACCTGGAGAAGATATTTGGAGATTTGAATTTTGAGGTTATCATAGGGAGTAGATCAGACTGCCTGAAATCTAGGACAGCATAGGTCTGTGTGTTTGAGGATTGCAGAGGTGTGTATGAGTGTATCTTTGACAGGATGTGGATTTGTGTGTTGGATAGATTTTTTGGAGACTGAAGGTTGAAGTTTCTATTAATGGTAGTATCTGAAACCCTACTCACACAATGTGTCTGGAAGAGATAGGTTTTTGAATGGAAATGTCTGTATGCATGTCTACAAATCTTATTCATGTGTACTTAAGACTTTGAAGTGGAGGTGAAACTAAGTCAAAGATACAACTAAATACCTAGGTGACTTAAGGGAAATATAACCAAAGTCACTATTTAGCAAATTCTGATCTATACACACTGTTGTTTGAATGTTTATGAGTACTCACACTCAGAAGCACCCAGAGCTCTCACCATATGTCTACAGGCTATTTTTGTCTATGATCTGTTTTTTTTGTTTTTTTCCTAAACGAAATTTTTGAAGAAAAGAATAAAAGAAATGTGTTCTCAGGAAAAGGAAAAACACGGTTACCACACACTTATTATTTCCACTTAAAGGGGTATAAAAAAGAGTTTCTGTGGAGACTGGGGAGTTGAGCCCAGTGATATGCATCCCCCCTTCCATTTCTTCTTTCCATAAGCAGAGTAGCAGGAAACAGAAATGTCTTCTATTGAAAATGTAGCCTTTGATCTGTAATGTTACTGTTGCTATTAGCCTGGGAGGTATATATTTTAAAATTCAGATTCCCAGATTCCATTTCTGTGATTTCAACTTAGAAAATACAGTTGGGTGTTGGGGACATTGGAGGACAGACAGACTTAGAAACTGGATCTAGAAGAATGGTATTAGTGAACCTATTTGCAGGGAAGGAATGAGACACAGTAGATAATGGACTTGTGAACAGTGAGGGAGGGAGAGAGTGGAACACATGAAGAAAGCAGCATCAGCATATATCCACAAGCCAGTGGAAGGTGGATGGCCCCTGGGAAGTTGCTGTGTGGCACTGGGAGCCTGGCGTGCTGCTCTGTGGTGACCTGGGGGGATTGGGTGGGCGGAGGGGAGGAAGGCTGGGGAGGGAGGGAATATATGGATATTATGGTTGATTTGCTTTGTTATGTGGCAGAGACCAACACAATACTGTAGAAATTTAAAAAAAAAATTCTGTTACCTTTATTATACATGAATGCATATGATATATATATATATAATAGTAATGCTATATATATAACATATACATATTTATGTATATATATTTTAAATATAATATTTTCAGTTCAGTTCAGTTGTGCAGTTGTGTCCAACTCTTTGTGACCCCATGGACTGCAGCACGTCAGGCTTCCCTGTCCATCACCAACTCCTAGAGCTTGCTCAAACTCATGTCCATTGAGTTGGTAAAGCCATCCAGCCATGTCATCCTCTGTCGTCCCCCAGAGGGGATTTGTGTAAAATATAGTATTTTAAAACATAAATATTATATTTTAAATATAAGGATGAGTTGTATGCAGTTATTAAAATTTATTCAAATTTTAAAATTTACAATAGTATATTGAATTCTGGGGGAATAAAAAAAAACATAGAAGTGTAGACTGTTCTAACTAATAGGCCAGTTGGAGAGAACAAGGACATACTATTTAAAGGAATCAAAAAAGATAAAGGGAAACTGATTTTTAAAATGGTACAGTGGTGCACAGGTTGTAAAATTCTGTTGCTTTTTAAAAAAATATGGTTCTTTAATTTAGATGATATTTCAGTCTACCAATGATGTTTTGAAATTCAGCACTCTAATTTCATTTTTCCAAGTTTGATAAATTCCAGTTAAAAAATTGCAATAGGCAAAGGGATGATCAGATTAATTTTTGATGTGTCTACAGGGACTCTCCGTTAGAATTTTGAATCCATTCATTTCTGATACTTTACATCACAGTTAAAAAGGATCATAATTTTAAGTGTGTGTGTTTCTGAGAGTATGAGGGGCCCTGTTTTTGTTTGTTCGGTTTTTGTTTATTCAGTTTAGGATCTATAGTCTATAGGTTGTGCTTTGAATAATCCTGAAACTCCTGCTCACAAGACTATCTGATTTCACTCAGTTGTTTCTTTACTTCATAGTCAGCTCACAAGGTTAGTTCAAATGAATTGGGAGAATAGTAATCACCCTCCTATTGATTCATCATTCTGGTAAACATATCACAAGAGACAAAGATTAAAAGCCCCTGTACTGTGAGGCAGATGAAAGATAGCCTTCTCTACTCCTTTGCAATGGTTACTTCCTTCTGGCTTCTATAAAATAATGAATGTATTTTCTTTCCATGAACATCTCTGTGTTTATTAAAAGAAAAAAAAAATAGTCCATCATGTATTGATAAAATCACAGATGCAAGTTCTTTATCTGTGAATGAAGCCATAGGTATAGTAAAAATGCTAACATTTTTTGAAACTAAATTTTGTGTCATGTATATTTCTTTCTTGTTCTACATTGAGGTGTTTTATCAGTTAATTAAAGGGTGAAAATGCAATTAAAACCATGTGTTAATGTCCACTTAGCATTTTACAGTTGAGAGACACTTTCATAAAAATAGATGTTTAAGACTAAGTAACTCTCGGTAACCTGCCCCCAGCTACAAAATCAGGTTGGATTAATTTAGCCTGTTGCTGAAAGTGAAAGTATTACATCTTCAGTTGTGTCCGACTCTTTGGGACCCCATGGACTATAACCTACCAGGCTCCTCTGACCATGGAATTCTCTAGGGAAGAATACTGGAATGGGTTGCCATTTCCTTCTCCAGAGGATTTTCCCAACCTAGGGATATTCTGTATTTGCAGGAAGATTCTTTACCATCTGAATCACCAGGAAAGCCCTAAATAGTTAAAGTTACTAGACAACAAAGTGTGGGTCTCTAGAGCCTGGCAATCAAGGTGTGACTCCTGGATAGCAGCCTCAAATATTGGGGCATCAGACATAAAAAATATGGGATACCAAGGGCATGTAAAAGCTCCCATCTAGGAGATACTAATGGTCTCTAGTGAGGTAGCACAAAGGCACAAAGATGGCCCTCACCAGGAAAAAGAGAAAAAACTAAAACCCAAACACCTGGAGTTAAAATAAAATAAAAAATGGTACTGGCAGGCTGGAGCAAGGCAGAGGGAAAGCATGAAGAGTGACCCCAGAGACCAGGCTTCTAAATGTGTGCCAAGCCTGATGCCTGCCCCTTGGACTGAAGCTTTAGCAAATAAGCCTCCTTCACATAAATTCTATAGAGTACTTCTATTATTTGCTGCCTGTTTGCTGAGCCCTGGGATGGGTGAGTCCATGCTTGAGCCCTTTAAGATCCATTTCTCAGGTTCCATAAAACCTTACAAGGGTCTGATGACTGCCAGCCCCATTTGTTTTCAAATCTAGCTATTTCAGGGTTCATCTCTCAGGCACAGGTCTTAAAGGTTGGAGTGCCTGATGTGAAGCTCAATCCCTTGGCTCCTCAGAGACAGGCACTGGATTTTGAGTTCCCTCCCAATTGTGGGTCACTATGTGAGGGGTGGGGTTTATGATGAGGTTGAGTCTCAGCTTCACCTGCCTGCTTTGTTGTGGGCTTCTCTTTTCACCTGATGCATTAGAGTCAGCCAGTTTTTCAGAGGAAGTAAGTCTGGTCCATATATAGCTACAGATTCAGTATGTGAGTGGGAAGAGGTGAATTCAGGCTCTTCCTAATATGCTATTGGGAACTGGACCACCTCTTCTAAATTCTTCAGTTCAGTCGCTCAGTCGTGTCTGACTCTTTGTGACCCCATGAATCTCAGCACGCCAGGCCTCCCTGTCCATCAACAGCTCCTGGAGTTCACTCAGACTCACGTCCATCGAGTCAGTGATGCCATCCAGCCATCTCATCCTCTGCCATCCCCTTCTCCTCATGCCCCCAATCCCTCCCAGCATCAGAGTCTTTTCCAATGAGTCAACTCTTCGCATGAGGTGGCCAAAGTACTGGAGTTTCAGCTTCAGTATCATTCCTTCCAAAGAAATCCCAGGGCTGATCTCCTTCAGAATGGACTGGTTGGATCTCCTTGCAGTCCAAGGGACTCTCAAGAGTCTTCTCCAACACCACAGTTCAAAAGCATCAATTCTTTGGAGCTCAGCCTTCTGCACAGTCCAACTCTCACATCCATACATGACCACAGGAAAAACCATAGCCTTGACTAGATGGACCTTTGTTGGCAAAGTAATGTCTCTGCTTTTGAATATGCTATCTAGGTTGGTCATAACTTTCCTTCCAAGGAGTAAGCGTCTTTTAATTTCATGGCTGCAGTCACCATCTGCAGTGATTTTGGAGCCCAGAAAAATAAAGTCTGACACTGTTTCCAGTGTTTCCCCATCTATTTCCCATGAAGTGATGGAACCAGATGCCATGATCTTCATTTACTAAATTCTTAAACCCTGTCAATCACTAATTTATTCTTCAGTCTTTAATTTTGTCATCTCAGAAATGCTGTATAAATTGAATCCTATAGTATGTAATCTTTGGAGATTGGCTTTTGTTCTAAACATAGTTCTCTAGAGTGTCGGTCAAGTTGTAGTGTGAATCATGAGTTTGTTAATCTTATTATTGAGTAATATTCTGTGTTATGACTATATTATACTTTTTTTTAAGCATTTACTCATCTCTGTAGACAAGAGGGTTTCCAGTTTGGGGTTACTGCAAATAAAGGTACCACAAACATTCATGTACAAGATTCTGTGAGAACAAGTTTTTATTTAAAATAAATGCCTAAGAGTACAATTACTGAGTTACTTGATAAGCACTCATTCCATTTTTTAAGACTCTGCTCTTATCCAGAGTGTCTGCACCATTTAACATTTCCACTAGGAAAGCATGAGTGATCACTTTCTCTGTATCACTGCCAGAATTTTGTTTTGTCCCTGTTTTAAATTTTTAATCATTCTGATAGATGTATACTGATATTTTATTTTCATTTTAATTCACATTTCCCTAGCAGCAAATACTTTTGAACATCTTTTGATTATTTGACATCTGGATGTCTTCTTGAAATATCTTATGGCAATTTTCTAATTGGATTGTTTGGTTTTTATTTTTTATTTAGATTTTTGCTGTTGAGTTTGAATAATTATATATGTATTCTAGAGAGAAATTCTTTTTCAGACATGCAGTTTAAAACTATTGTCTCCTAGTATTTAGCTTCTCTTTTGTCTTTGATAGAGTGTATCTCAGAGCTAAAGTTTTTAATTTTGATAAAGCATAATTTATATTTTTTCATTTAATAGATTGTGCTTTTGTTGTCAAGTCTAGGAAAGATTTGCGTAGTCTGAGATCCTAAAGAATCTCTCCTATGGTTCTTTTTCTAAAGTTTTTGTTGTTTTATGTTTTATATTAATATGCATCATCTATTGCCCCATTCCTGCCAGTTGGGGCTTGACATTGAGACTCCCCATGCTGTCTCCATGGACACCACAAATGGGACAGGACTTATTAGCAACTGACCAACTCTATGTTCTGACTCTCTCCTTAGCCTTCTCTGACCACCTTAATAGGGAAGGTTGAGATCGTGATACCCAGAGAAAACCTGGCATTTGTGGAAGTCTTACAAAGCCTTTGCTGACATGGATGGGTTGAAACCACAGATTTTCTTTAGTGTTTGGTTAAAATCCAGCAGTAACTCTCTAAAACTTTTCTGCCTAAAACTGCACAGCCTTTTACCTGACCCTTTTGCTAGAAAGAGGAATATTTGTTACGGTTTTTTAGACTGTGCCATTTGTTGGTTCCAGGTTACTATCTTTTTCAGCCATATGTCTGAGATACATGAAAGCAAAAAGAAGGCCTGGAGAATTCACCACTTTGTTGTTCCTTGGGTTCCAAGGTCTTTAGCCAGTCTGCCTTCTTCTCTTCATGTTTTAGAATCCACTTAGGGATAGCCTATATATTAGGCACAGGTTTTTGGTTGTATTTAGTGGAAGAATAGGAAAAAGTGTATGTCCTTGGAAGGAGAAGCCTATTTTATATTTTAATTGTACTTAGTAATATCATACAATTAAAAGTGTTTTTCAATATCTAATATAACAAAATGCATTCAGTAATTTTATGTTTCTCCAAAATAATAGTGCTTTATATATTAACATATTTTAAAACAGTTAAATCAGTACTCAGTCTCATCAATTTTTAACATTGAGTAAATCTGATTCAATGAAATGTTTTCATAAATCATGTGTACTTATTCTCTAGTTTGTCATTGTAAGAATAATAAGCTATTTACAACTAAATACTGAATTAAATAAACTGTTTCATGTAGTGATTTTTGAAATTTATTTTTCAAAATCATTTGATTTATCCATAAGTCTCAAAAATCTTAAATTATAATGTTCTAATTCAGTAGTGTACATATACTCGTTTAATATTATGGTTGTTCTTACTTTGGTGGTGATTTAGTCACTCAGTCATGTCCGACTCTTTGTGACCCCATAAACTGTAGCCTGCCAGGCTCCTCTGTTCATGGGATTTCCCAGAGAAGAATTCTAGAATGGATTACCATTTCTTGCTACAGGGGATCTTTCTGACCCAGGAATTGAACCCAGGTCTCTTGCATTGCAAGCGGTCTCCTACATTATAGGGGGATTCTTTACCTACTGAGCCATAACTTAATGATAAATTGAAACATTTCTGGACTATATCCATTACCTCTGGATAAGCTAATATTCTATCACTTTTTCTGTATGAAAGTCTTAAAATTATTAAACAAAACTTTGCATAATTAACAGGTAGAATTTATTTTAATTTTGGCTCAATTCCAAGTACACATTTTCAATCATTTTTAAATCCATCAAAAGGTCTTTGACAGTTCAAAATATTTTGTAAAAATAACTACTAGTCTTGAAATCCAATTGTATAAGAAATTCAGTTTCTTTTATACATCTCCTAAAATAATAATTAGGCTCATTAGAAATATTTCAAAATTTTCAGTGTCTTGCTAGCTTGACCTCTATTCCAAGCTGTAGTAGACGTTTATTGGTAATTCTGACTAGAATGCCTAATCATAAAATCAAACCAAGGAAGCCTCTGGGGATCTATGGTAATCAGAACATTTCTTTAGAATTTAAGTCTCTGCCATGCCTACTGATATTATGAGGAAATATACTAGCATAATGAAACAGAGAGTGGGAAACCAGGCATAAGACACCTCAGAAAGAATAAGGAAGACTTGTTAAAATATTACAATTGCAGTTATATATTTTATTAATTATGTGAAAAGAGAATGGGGCTTAGGGAGAAATACATGGAGAAAAAGGAGGAAGAGGTGATGCTGTGAACTGAAATAGTTAATGCCATTTATGTCACTTACATTTCCACACAACGGGTGGGAACTGTTTAGGTCATTAAATTAAGGTGCTCCTTTGCTTTGCCAGACGCAGGAGCCTGGTAGGCTGCAGTCCATGGGGTTGCTAAGAGTCGGACACGACTGAGCGACTTCACTTTCACTTTTCCCTTTCATGCATTGGAGAAGAAATGGCAACCCACTCCAGTGTTCTTGCCTGGAGAATCCCAGGGACGGGGGAGCCTGGTGGGCTGCCCTCTATGGGGTTGCACAGAGTCGGACACAACTGAAGCGACTTAGCAGCAGCAGCAGCAGCAGCATAGTGCAGATAGCATGATTGTAAGTTAAAATAATTCTGTTTTTAGGAGTTTATTCATTTTTCTTCTTGTGACCTCTCTAGTAAGAGAAAATGCTAAATGTAGATTTTTAGCTTAATGAAATTCTCAGCAACTTAGTTTCCCTGGAAATTAAAATTTGTCATAGCATGCTTTCCACAGAATTCAAAGTTAACTCTGTATAGAAGTGTAGAAAAATATAAAACTTTCAAAGAAATCTTAAAAAAATAAGCATTAAGAAAAGAAGCCACCCGATTTAAGAAAAAAGAAAAAGCAAAAAGATCTGACAGGCATCTCACCAAAGAAGATATATAGATGACAGATAAATATATGCAAATATATTAAGCATTTTTGTTCATTAGCAAATATAAAATTAAAGTGAGTAACCAATACACATGTTAGATGGACTAAATTTAAAAACATATGTACGACAATGTCAGTTTTTGGTGAGGATCATAGAGCACTAGGAATGCTCCTGCAGTGCTGGTGTGAATACAAATTGCTATAGCTTCTTTGGAAGACGATGTGGCAGTTACTTATAAAGCTAAATGTACACTTAAAATACAATCAAGCAATCGTGTTCCTAATTAGTAATATATGCCCAACTGATTTAAAGTTATGTCCACACAAAAATATATACATGAATGTTTATAACAGCTTTATTCAAAATCACTCAAATAAGAAAGCAACAAAATATCTTTCAATAAGTGAATTAATAAACATACTGTGCTTAATAATATATTAGAATTTTAAAAAATGGTGAATGATGAAACTAAATAAATGAATTGTAATTGCATAATGCTAAGTGTAATAAATCAGTCTGAATAGGCTTGGTAATGAATGATTCCAGTGTATGACGTCCTGGAAAGATACAACTATAGAGACAGTAAATATCAGTGGTTGACAAAGGCAAAGTCAAAGGTTGAATAGGTGAAGCAGGTGGCCGTTTTTGGGGTGATGAAAACTATGATATAATTTCAGATACAGGACTGTATTAGTTTGTCTAAACCTATTGAACTTTGAACACAAAAAGTAAACCTTATTGCATGAAACTGTTATAAAAAAATTTAGAAGCTTACAGGAATCACAGAATGTAGTACATAAGGCAGAACAATATAACTGTATTACAAATATGTGAAATTGTACCTATTTGATATACAGTTAAAAATATGGTAAAGGTCTTAAAATCTAGAAATGAATTGAGTCTGAAGAACAAGAAAGTGAACATAAACTATAGTGAAAAAAATTTAATGTAACAAATAGCAACTCTGACCGTGCTATACACGCATACTAGCATTGAGCTATTACATAAATACTGTGCCGAAGATGGGCATAATAAAGGACATAAATAGCAGAGACCTAGCAGATGCTGAAGAGATGAAAAAGAGTTGGAAAGAATATATGGAAAAACTGTATAAAAAAGATCCAAATGAACTGGATGACTACGATGCTATGGTCAGCCACCCAGAGCCAGACATTCTGGACAACGAAGTCAAGTGGGACGCAGGTAGCACTGCAGTTAATAAAATTAGTGGATGCGAAGGAATTCCAGTAGTACTATTCACAGCCCTAAAGCATGATGCCATCAAGGTGTTGTATTCAACATGTCAGCAAATCTGGAAGACCCAGCAGTGGCCACAGGACTAGCAAAGGTCAATCCTCATCCCAATTCCCAAGAAGGGTAGTACTAAAGAATGTGCTTATCATTGGAAAATGACACTCATTTCCCATGCTAGTAAGGTCATGCTTAAAGTCTTGCATACTAGGCTTCAGCAGTATGCAAGAACTTCCAAATGCCCAAGCTGGATTTAGAGAAGGAAGAGGAACCAGAGATCAAATTGCCAACATTCACAGGATCAGAGAAACCTAGGGAATTCCAGAAAAAAATGTACTACCTCTGTTTCATCAACTATGCCAAAGCCTTTGACTGTGTGGATCATGTAAACTTTGGAAAGCTCTTAAAGAGATGGAGATATCAGATCATCTTACCTGTCTCCTGAGAAACTTATATGGGGGTCAAGAAGCAACAATTAGAACCCTGTGTGGAACAGCTAATTGGCTCAAGATTGAGAGAGGAATATGAAAGCATTGTCTGCTGTCATTCTGTTTGTTTAATCTATATGCTGAGCACATAATGAGAAATGCCAGCTGGATGAGTTACATGCTAGAATCAAGATAGGTGGGAGAAACATCAACAACCTCATATATGTGGATGATACTACTCTAATGGCAGAAAATGAAGAGGAACTAAAGAGGCTCTTAATGTGGGTGAAGGAGGAAAGTGAAAAGAGCCAGCTTAAACTAAATATTTAAAAAACAAAACAAAACTAAGATCATGGCATATGGTCCCATTCAGTTCAGTTCAGTCACTCAGGCATGTCTGACTCTTTGGGACCCCATGAACTGCAGCATGCCAGGCTTCCCTTTCCATCACCAACTCCCAGCACTTAATCAAACTCATGTATATCGAACTGGTGATGCCATCCAACCATCTCATCCTTTGTCGTCCCCTTCTCCTCCTGTGTTCAATCTTTCCCAGCATCAGGGTCTTTTCTAATGAGTCAGTTCTTTGCATCAGGTATCCAAAGTGTTGGAACTACAGCTTCAGCATCAGTCCTTCAATGGCTATTCAGGAGTTACTTCCTTTAGGATCCACTGGTTTGCTATCCTTGCCATCCAAGGGACTGTCTCAAGAGTCTTCTCCAACACCACAGTTCAAAGCATCAATTCTTCAGTGCTCAGCTTTTTTTATAGTCTAACTCTCACACCCATACATGACTACTACCTCTGTTGGCAAAGTAATGTCTCTGCTTTTTAATATGCTGTCTAGTTTGGTCATAGCTTTTCTTCCAAGGAGCAAGTGTCTTTTAGTTTCATGACTGTAGTCACCATCTGCAGTGATTTTGGAGCCCCAGAACTAAGGTCTGTCAATGTTTCCAGTGTTTCCCCATCTATTTGCCATGAAGTGATGGGACCAGATACCATGATCTTCATTTTCTGAATGTTGAGTTTTAAGCCAGCTTTTTCAGTCTCCTCTTTCACTTTCATCAAGAGGCTCTTTCATTCTTTTTTGCTTTCTGCCATAAGGATGATCTCATCCTGGCAATCTTGATCCATTTGTGCTTCATCCAGCCTGGCATTTCACATGATGTACTCTGCATGTAAGTTAAATAAGCATGGTGACAATATAGAGCCTTGACGTACTTACCCTGTGTGGAACCAGTCTGTTGTTCTATGTCCAGTTCTAATTGCTGCTTCTTGACTTGCATACAGCTTGCTCAGGATGCAGGTAAGGTATTCTGGTATTCCCAAGTTTTAAGAATTTTCCACAGTTTGTTGTTATACACACAGTCAAAGGCTTTGGCGTAGTCAATAAAGCAGAAATAGATGTTTTCCTGGAACTCTTGCTTTTTCTATGATCCAACGGATGTTGGAAATTAGATTTCTGGTGCTTCCGCCTTATCTAAATCCAGCTTGAACATCTGGAAGTTCATGGTTCATATACGGTTGAAACCTGGCTTGGAGGATTCTGAGCATTACTTTGCTAGTGTGTAAGATGAGTGCAATTGTGTGGTAGTTTGAACATTCTGATTCAGCATTGCCTTTCTTTGGAATTGGAATGAAAACTAACCTTTTCCAGTCCTGTGGTCACTGATGAGTTTTCCAAATTTGCTGGCATGTTGAGTGTAGCACTTTCACAGCATAATCTTTTAGGATTTGAAATAGCTCAACTGGAATTGCATCACCCCACTAGCTTGTTCTGATGCTTCCTAAGGCCCACTTGACTTCACATTGCAGGATGTCTGACTCTAGGTGGGTGATCACACCACAGTTGTTATCTGGGTCATGAAGATTTTTTTTTTGTATATTTCTTCTGTGTATTGTTGCCACCTCTTCTTAATATCTTCTGCTTCTGTTAGGTCCATACCATTTCTGTCCTTTATAGAGCCCATCTTTGCATGAAATGTTCCCTTGGTATCTCTAATTTTCTTAAAGAGGTCTCTAGTCTTTCCCATTCTATTGTTTTCCTCTATTTCTTTGCATTGATCACTGAGGAAGGCTTTCTTATCTCTCTTTGCTATTTTTTGGAACCTCACATTCAGATGGGTATATCTTTCCTTTTCTCCTTTACCTTTAGCTTTCCTTCTTATCTCAGCTATTTGTAGGCCTGCTCAGACAACCATTTTGCCTTTTTGCATTTCTTTTTCTTGGCAATGGTCTTGATCACTGCCTCCTGTACAGTGTTACGAACCTTGGTCCATAGTTCTTCAGACACTCTATCAGATCTAATCCCTTGAATCTATTTGTCTCTTCCACTGTCTAAATCACTGCAGGTGGTGATTGCAGCCATGAAATTAAAAGATGCTTACTCCTTGGAAAGAAAGTTATGACCAACCTGCTGCTGCTGCTGCTGCTGCTAAGTCATTTCAGTCGTGTCCAACTCTGTGCGACCCCATAGATGGCAGCCCACCCGGCTCTCCCGTCCCTGGGATTCTCTAGGCAAGAACACTGGAGTGGGTTGCCATTTCCTTCTCCAATGCATGAAAGTGAAAAGTGAAAGTGAAGTTGCTCAGTCCTGTCAGACTCTTCGAGACCCCATGGACTGCCCCCTACCAGACTCCTCCGTCCATGGGATTTTCCAGGCAAGAGTACTGGAGTGGGTTGCCATTGCCTTCTCCATGACCAACCTAGACAGCATATAAAAAAGCTGAGACATTACTTTGCCAACAAAGGTCCATCTAGTCAAGGCTATGGTTTTTCCCATGGTTATGTATGGATGTGAGAGTTGGACTATAAAGAAAGCTGAGTGCCGAAGAATTGATGCTTTTGAACTGTGGTGTTGGAGAAGACTCTTGAGAGTCCTTTGGACTGCAAGGAGGTCCAACCAGTCCATCCTAAAAGAGATCAGTCCTGGGTGTTCATTGGAATGACTGATGTTGAAGCTGAAACTGTAGTACTTTAGCCACCTGATGTGAAGAGCTGACTCATATGAAAAGACCCTGATGTTTGGAAAGATTGAAGGCAGGAGGAAGGGGACAACAGAGGATGAGATGTTTAGAGGGCATCACCGACTCAATAGACATGGGTTTGGATAAACTCTGGGAGTTGGTGATGGACAGGGAGGCCTGGCGTGCTGCAGTTCATGGGAATGCAAAGAGTCGGACATGACTGAGCAACTGAACTGAACTGAACTGTATAATCATAAGGGATTTGATTTAGGTCATATCTTAAAGGTCTAGTGGTTTTCCCTACTTGCTTCAATTTAAATCTGAATTCGGCCTCATGAATTCATTGCAAATAGAGGGGAAAGGTGGAAATAGTGACAGATTTTGGCTTTTCTTGGACTCTAAAATCACTTCATATGGTGATTGCAGCCATGAAATCAGAAGACATTTGCTTCTTGGACAGAAAGTCATGACAAAACTAGACAGAGTGTTGAAAATCAGAGACATTACTCTGCCAACAAAGGTCTGTATAGTCAAGGCTATGGTCTTCCCAGTGTCATGTTCCATTATGAGAGCTGGGCAGTAAAGAAGGCGGAACACTCAAGAATTGATGCCTTTGAAATATGGAGCTGGATGACTCCTGAGAGTCCCTCGGATAGCAAGGAGATCAAACCAGTCAATCCTAAGGGAAGTCAACCCTGAATACTTGCTGGAAGTACTGATGCTGAAGCTGAAGTTCCAGTATTCTGGTCATCTGATCTGAAGAGCTTACTCATTGGGAAAGTCCCTGATGCTGGGAAAGACTGAGAGCAGAAGAGAAGAGGACATCAGAGGATGAGGTGGCTGGATGGCATCAATAATGCAATGGACATGAATCTTGGCAAACTCCATAGATGGTAAGGGAAACAGACGCCTGGCGTGCAAAAATCCATGGGGTTGCAAATAGTCAGGCATGACTAGATTACTCAATGACAATGAAGTATCAGTTTTCTAATGTTCGAAGTGAGATTTTTGGAGATAAACAAAGGAAGCTAAAATGATCCATGTGGCAATGGATTAGAATCAGAGATCTCATAGAACTGTTTAGATTAAGATACAATACTGATGGTTATATTTATATATGTACCCAATTTAGTATACATACATATATTTCTTTGTTCTGTCAGCTGAAATGACCTAACAAATGACAGCTCAGTTGCTATGAACATGCCTAGCATCTAGATTTTGGTTTCTGATACCATTTTCCAGTCAAATGCTTTGGAATTCCTAGGATACATGGCTGATTCTAGGACTGAGGCAATAAATATATGAGATTAACCAGCAGAATCATCTAGTCCAGAAAGTAAGGATGTGCTGAAGACGAAGCAAAAACACA
This sequence comes from Bos indicus, assembly GCF_029378745.1. NCBI lineage: Eukaryota > Metazoa > Chordata > Mammalia > Artiodactyla > Bovidae > Bos > Bos indicus. The sequence goes on from NC_091767.1 coordinate 12,730,138, forward strand.
GAAAGGGGCATATGCCAATGGAACAGGAATGGACAGGAAGCGCTCTCAATGGCCAAAGCAGTAATAATTTGAGCAACAAAAAGAATAAAGAAGTACTAAGTTGCAACCAAAAGTATAAAATATTTACCTGTAAGTCCATGCTGCTACAAATAAATAAGTAAATGAATGAATATATGAATAAATGTAGAAAAGAGATAATATTGCCATGCAGAAGAATTAAAGATAATTTACATAGACACTCTGCCGATGAAGAGGTTGAGTATTGCTGCCCATGCTGTAAGTGTGGGCCATGCACAGTGACTTCCAAAGAACACGGTATAGAAGAAGGGATGGGTGAAGGGTTGATTTATCACATAGAAATTTGAAAAACACTACCTCAGATCGATGATCAAGGCTAATATCAGCAGTAATAAGTCATGTTATTATTTATTCTTGATATGATGTGATGAGAATTGTATTTTTCCTCTGGGGTCTTTCTCACCAAATCCCAGAACCCCATTCTAATAATGAGAAAAACAACAGAAAAACATCAGTAGAGAGACATTCTTCAAAATACCTGTGCTCCTCAAAACTGTCAAGGTTGTCAAAAACAAGGAAAGCATGAGAAACTGAGATAGCGGAGAGGAGCCTAAGGGACAACTCAGTGGAAAGTGGTACTTTACTTGGGGATCTGGGAAGAGAAAGAACACATTAGGCCAATCTAAGACAATCTGAATAATAATAGAATATAATGTATATAAGTAGATAATAATATGTCAGTATTGATTGATTAGTTGTAACAAAGCTACCTGAGTAATGTAAGATGATGATAATAGGGGAAAATAGATGTGGGGTATAGAGGAATTCTCTTCATTATTTTCACCATCTTCCTATGAATCTAAAATTATTATAGAAAATAAAGTTTAATTTTTAAAAAAGTTATAACAAGAAATTCAGAACAAATGTCCATTTGAACTCTCTCTGATACTTTTCTCATCCAGTATCATACTGGCCTTGTAGGTATGAAGTTGATGACCTGACACTAACCCCTGAACTTCATGAGCATGTCCAAACCTAACCCCTCCCCTTTTATCATTAGTGCATTCTCTGTCACCTTTGCCTGCCAAAATTCACATTCAAAATTGCTCCTCCCCTTCGGGTGTGTCTCTTCCCCTCCTTGGACCCTCCATGAAGCTGCCCTCAGCTACTCACTGCCCTCATCCCTCCCACTTGCCCTGGGGTAGAGGAATAGGAGGGAATAAAGTAGAAAGAGTCCACTTGAATATTTGTAAAGGTGATGTAATTTAATTCTTAGTTAGCTGTGCCCTCAAATTTTATAATGCCCAAAGCATGAGCATCTACTCTCTAACCAGGATCTTAATAACCACTTTGTTTTTATTTGTTTTCATTTATTTTTCACATGTATGCTAGTTCACCTTCTTACTAGCTGAACAACTTGCTACATTTCTTTATTATTTTGTATTTTTTTCTTCCAGTTTTGTTGAAATATAATGGACATACAGCAATGTACAACTTTAAAGAACTTGTTAATTTTCTTGAGTAAATAGTTTCATTCTTCTAACCATAGAGAAATAAAGGGACCCTTAGATCTGACTTTGTCAACCATCAAATAACTGAACAAGTAAACCTGTGATCACTGATAACTTTCCTTAGATTCAGTTTAATCTAATCATTTTCATATGCATTGCACCTCATCAGAACTGAAGGGATTATTCCACTGGTGGTTGGAATTCTGCAGAGTGAATTCTTAGTCTTTTAGGGCTGCTATTAATATAACAAAATTAGTACAAGGCTAGTGGCTTCTGAAAACAGATCTTTACTTCTTACATTTCTTGAGGCTGGGGCATTCGAAGTTGTGGCACCAGAACATTCAGTGTGGTGGCTAGTGAGAGCTCACTTCTGGTTCATAGATGATACTGTGTCCTGACAGGGTGGAAGGGATAAGCTCGCTCTCTGGGATCTCTTTTTTAAGGGCACTGATCCCAATCATGAGGACCTCACACTTAGAACCTAAGCACTTCCCAAAAGCCCTACCTCCTAATAATACCAATTTTAGGGGTTAGGATTTCAACCAAATGAAATTTAAGGAGGCACAGGCATTGAGATCACAATGCAGCCCCATCTACCAGTTCTCTGCGAACTGTCTTCAGTGTAAGTGAGCCACCTTTCTTGGGTCATGCCCGCTTCCCAGAGGTAGCCTGAAATCTGTGACTGGTTATTGTGAGAGTATACTAACTGACCCCATGACTAGTGTGGGACATCTCTATGGGTCATTCTGGCTTCATAGCTTCTTGTGGGAATGCAAGAAGCCTTGTATGACATCACTGCAGTCTATTTTCTCTCCTCCATCATATTTTTCCCATTTCTCCTTGAGAGCCCACTCCAGCAAACTCACTGTACCCAAATCTCTAGCTTGGAGTCTGCATAGTGGGAAACTCCACTTGTTTCCACTTGTTCACAACTTGTGAATATGATCCCACAGGAAAATGGGACAGGAAGGTGGAATTTTATAAGCTGTCAGAAGCTGTACCACCAGCTTCTGACAAAGAGGATCCAATAACGGATGGTTGTTGGTTTGAACATGAATAGACACTGCCCCAGGGTAGCAATGTGAGAGCTCATGCTTTTTATTCATGGTAAAATGAACACTGTACTAGGAAACAAATCTAGTAGTTTCCTCCATGTGTTGGTGTTTGAAACTGAAAGGAACTCTTTAAGGAGGCAAGGTTATCTGGGTTTATGCACCTGAACGTATTCAATCTCTAGAACTTGTGATATCTCTAAGAATGCAAAAGTGGTCCTTCTTCCTTGGTAAAGCTAGTGCTCTCCTTAGCTGGAAGACAATGCTAGAGTTTATTGCAAACAAGGCAACGTGAGTCTTTCAAGATCTTTTTCCTTCTGTTCTCCTGGCAAGTGGGTCAAAAATTTCATGACTTCTCCTTGCAGTTATCTCTCACAGATTATGAGAATACATGGATTTCAAGAAAAATGAGAAACTGACTAAGGACCGGATAGCGAATTAGGCAGACTTGCCTTATTGTAGATATTATTTGTCAAGTATTGAGTAAGCAGGGTGGTTGTGATAGAGCTGCAGCAGAGAATGGAAGCTGGTGATGTCTTTCTGAGGAACTCCTGAGCTTATGGCTCTTCTGAGCTGAGGTGATCCTTTCTCATTCAGTCTCATGTCCCATGACCGTTGTTATACTGAGTACAGAGGGGCTGGGATGCCAGGAGTCATGAAATCATTGCTAAACAGGGATTATCCATGCTATGTTGAGTAACCTGATGCTTCTTGAAATTTTTTATGTCCTGAGTTTTATGTTTCAATACCTCAGCTGATGTTTGATCAAAGTGAGTATTGTAGTGCCTCAGTCTTGAAATGATTGAGGAAATTATTCTTAAGCGTTTTGTATTACTTGACTGCTTTGATAATTTGATAAAAGTTAAGAACTCTATCAAAAATTTCAAATGGATACATGCACATGAAATATAGGCCATCTCAAAGTTACACACGAACATCAAGTAAAAATTCTTAATTTGATTTAAAGTAACAGCTTTTAATGTGCTTAATATCTCAAATTCAAGGTTTTTGTAGAGTATTAGAGAGGAACTGGGATAGACATATTGGAGCTTAGGATAATATTGCTTGGTTTAGAGGAAGTTTTCAGTTGTGGACTTTGTTTCTGGGGCCTTAAAGAGGTGATAATGTCATTATACTATCAGAAAATATGATTTACTTAATTGAACAATAAGAGAATACGATTAGTGTAATTCTTCAGAAAGATTAAGGTGTTCCAATTAAGGTCTATTTCTCATACCATACTTTAACATTTGAATAAAGGTTAATAAAAAGAGAGTGAAATGAAATATGAGAATTTTTAGCAGTCTTTTAAAAAGTATTTGTCATATGAAGCTGCCTTGATATGAATCAAGCTACCTTCTTGATTCTTATTATTTTTAAGATTGCAAAGCATTGTAATTCATTAATGTGTACCTCTCGAATAGCCGAAGCAATCTTGAGAGAGAAGAATGGAACTGGAGGAATCAACCTGCCTGACTTCAGGCTCTACTACAAAGCCACAGTCATCAAGACAGTATGGAAAAAAAAAAAAAAAAACCAGTATGGTACTTGCACAAAGACAGAAATATAGACCAATGGAACAAAATAGAAAGCCCAGAGATAAATTCACACACCTATGGAAACCTTATCTTTGACAAAGGAGGCAAGAATATACAATGGAGAAAAGACAATCTCTTTAACAAGTGGTGCTGGGAAAACTGGTCAACCACTTGTAGAAGAATGAAACTAGAACACTTTCTAACACCATACACAAAAATAAACTCAAAATGGATTAAAGATCTAAACGTAAGACCAGAAACTATAAAACTCCTAGAGGAGAACATAGGCAAAACACTCTCCAACATAAATCACAGCAGGATCCTCTATGACCCACCTCCCAGAATATTGGAAATAAAAGCATTGGAAATTTATTTCCAAAATATTGGAAATAAACAAATGGGACCTAATTAAAATTAGAAGCTTCTGCACAACAAAGGAAACTATAAGCAAGGTGAAAAGACAGCCTTCAGAATGGGAGAAAATAATAGCAAATGAAGCAACTGACAAAGGGCTAATCTCAAAAATATGCAAGCGACTCCTGCAGCTCAATTCCAGAAAAATAAACGACCCAATCAAAAAATGGGCCAAAGAACTAAACAGACATTTCTCCAAAGAAGACATACAGATGGCTAACAAACACATGAAAAGATGCTCAACATCACTCATTATCAGAGAAATGCAAATCAAAACCACAATGAGGTACCATTTCATGCCAGTCAGAATGGCTGCGATCCAAAGTCTACAAGCAATAAATGCTGGAGAGGATGTGGAGAAAAAGGAACCCTCTTACACTGTTGGTGGGAAGGCAAACTAATACAGCCACTATGGAGAACAGTGTGGAGATTCCTTAAAAAATTGGAAATAGAACTGCCTTATGACCCAGCAATCCCACTGCTGGACATACACACCGAGGAAACCAGAAGGGAAAGAGACACGTGTACCCCAATGTTCATTGCAGCACTGTTTCTAATAGCCAGGACATGGAAACAACCTAGATGTCCATCAGCAGATGAATGGATAAGAAAGCTGTGGTACATATACACAATGGAGTATTACTCAGCCATTGAAAAGAATACATTTGAATCAGTTCTAATGAGGTGGATGAAACTGGAGCCTATTATACAGAGTGAAGTAAGCCAGAAAGAAAAATACCAATACAGTATACTAATGCATATATATAGAATTTAGAAAGATGCTAATGATAACCCTGTATGCAAGATAGCAAAAGAGACACTGATGTATAGAACAGTGTTTTGGACTCTGTGGGAGAGGGAGAGGGTGGGATGATTTGGGAGAATGGCATTGAAACATGTATAATATCATATATGAAACTAATCGCCAGTCCAGGTTTGATGCATGATACAGGACGCTTGGGGCTGGTGCATTGGGATGACCCAGAGGGATGGTATGGGGAGGGAGGTGGGAGGGGGGTTCAGGATGGGGAACACATGTACACCCATGTTGATGTATGGCAAAACCAATACAATACTGCAAAGTAATTAACCTCCAATTAAAATAAATAAATTTATATTAAAAAAGTGTACACATTGCAGTGAACTTTGCATTGTAAAGACATGTTATACAGAAACTTGGCCTGTATCATTATATGTTATCTTCTCTTAATAATTCAACAAATTCTGACTTCCTGATGTGAAATGAGCCAATTAAGCATTTTTTAAAAAATGTATGTTTCTTCAGGTTGTATAGGTTTCTCTAGATTGCTAAAAACAGTATATGATATTCTGCAGCTTAGTTTTTCTATTGGAATATATAGTTAATCTCACCCCAATTATAGTTCTCTGTTATATATCTCAATTGAATGGACATTTCAGGCCTTCTATGATCTTTCTAGGAGCTTCCCAGGTGGTTCAGATGGTAAAGAATCTGCCTGCAATGCAGGAGACCCGGGGTTTGGTCCCTGTTTTGGGAGGATCCCCTGGAGAAGGGAATGGCTACCCACGCTAGTACTCTTGCTTGGAGAATTACATGAACAGAGGAGCCTGGTGGGGTAACAGTCCATGGGGTCACAAAGAGCTGGACACAACTGAGTGGCTAACAGTCCATTATCTTTCCAAATTGGCTTGCTAAAGAGATAAGACACTCTGAAGAATTCTATCTTCTAATTTAGTTTGAAAGTTCTGAATTGAATTTTTCTCAGGCTTTTTTTTTTTTCTATTATATAAATAGAGGCACATAAACAGCACTAAAACAGTTATCTTTAGTTTAGTGGGCATCAGTTCGATTCAGCTCAGTCGCTCAGTCATGTCCAATTCTTTGCAACCCCACGGACTACAGCACACCAGGCCTCCCTGTCCATCACCAGTTCCTGAAGCTTGTTCAAACTCACGTTCATTGAACTGGTGATGCCACCAGGCCTCCCTGTCCATCACCAGTTCCTGAAGCTTGTTCAAACTCACGTTCATTGAACTGGTGATGCCTTCCTACCATCTTATCCTCTGCCATCCCCTTTTCCTCCTGCCTTTAAACTTTCCCAGCATTGTGGTCTTTTCTAATGAGTCAGTTCTTCTCATCAGGTGGCCCAAGTATTGGAACTTCAGCTTCAGTATCAGTCCTTCCAATGATTGTTCAGGACTGATTTCCTTAGTAATGTCAAAAAATATTCCAACTTAAGTAGATCTTAGAAATTGACATTGAACTTGGAAAAAAAAAAATGCCCTTAAAAAACTGAAGAAAATGCTTCCTAAAGGAAGAGGCTGGCTATAACCCTGACCCAGTGATTAAGTTCTGCTTCTAAAGGAGACATAAAGGATTCATGTCAATATATGCCAAAACCAATACAATATTATAAAGTAATTAGCCTTCAATTAAATAAATTTATATTAAAAAATAAAAAAAAGAATGTTTGCTAATACTAGGACAATTGAATATATGAAAGACCAACTACCATGAGATCCTGCCTAAATCCTGGTAGCCCTCAAACTGGTGTGTAAAATCTCCAAAGCCTAGTTGTCTGTTTGATTCATCCCACTGACAATATGTATTAGCACAGAAATAGAAGATAGATATCAAAATAACTAAAGCTAGATAGGATTTTTCTAGTTCTGTTTCTTTCCCGGGACCAGTAAGAAAACAAGACTCTGTCACCTGATGGAAGCCAGAAGGCAAGTTTAACATAGTTTATGGATTTTAATATTGAAAATTTCAGAATCAAGGTAATATCCTGTTTTCTTTCTTTGTACCAGCTTCTGCAATGTTTTTCAAAAAAAAGTATGATATTTTACTAAAACTATAAGACTCACGTGATTAATTTCTGAAGACACAGGAAAGAAAAATTCTGTAGGAAGGTCCTGCCCTTATGGGAGGGCAACAGAAGTACGCTTTGCCTTTGCAAATGTTATATTACTATGTAACTTACATCACCTCTTAACATCTAACAGTGATTTGCCTCTTGTTTAACTACCAGTGAACCCTTGTCTGTGTTGTGAGAAGCAGCTAGGATTGGAAAGACTTATTTGAAAATAGAGGAAATGTAGTTTCACTAATTTTGAATACCAGAGAGTTCTATTATAGTATTCCCTGCTGCTGCTGCTGCTAAGTCGCTTCAGTAGTGTCTAACTCTGTGCGACCCCATAGGCGGCAGCCCACCAGGCTCCCCCGTCCCTGGGATTCTCCAGGCAAGAACACTGGAGTGGGTTGCCATTTCCTTCTCCAATGCATGAAAGTGAAAAGTGAAAGTGAAGTCTCTCAGTCATGTCCGACTCTTCGCGACCACATGGACTGTAGCCCACCAGGCTCCTCCATCCATGGGATTTTCCAGGCAAGAGTACTGGAGTAGGGTGCCATTGCCTTCTCCATTGTTACTCCCTAGTGGGAAGTAAAACAAAATTAAAACAGTGGTTGGTTGAGACAAACCTACTTCACTACAGTACACAGCAGAGCCCCAGGACTGCAAAATTTACAAGGAGTCATTGGTGGAAGCTTAAGGACAAGCAGGTGTATATCAGGAAAGTACTTGGCAGAGGGAACTGTGGAAGATGATGTTGCTTAAGGAAGAAACATTACCAAGAATAAACAAGAAGAAAAGTGAATGAGCTGAATTGAGGGAGAGACAGTAATGGTACTTGGCAAAAATATTTGTGTCTTTCAAGAGCTATAGGATCTAGTGAAAAGTAACAAAGTTTTCCAGCAGTGGTGATGGTACCTAGGGAGTTGGTGGTATGTGCAGCCTGAAAAGTGGCAGTCAACTGAGGTATAAAATTATGGTGGGAAGAACATACAACAGCAACACTAGATCAGGAGACTCTGAAAATGTTCATGGGACAGAGGTGCCACAACATTTTGATTCTGATTGCTGCCTTAAAGTCAATCGCTTTCTCAGTTGAATCCTTCTGAAGTAAAATGGAAAAATCCTTCAAGCTAGGCTTCATCAGTACATGAACTGAGAATTTTAAAAAGGACAAGCTGGATTTAGAAAAGACAAGGAACCAGAGATCAAATTGGCAACATCCATAGGATCCTAGGAAAAGCAAAAGAATTTCAGTAAAATATCTACTTGTGCCTTATGGACTATACTAAAGCCTTGGACTATATGGATCACAACAAACCATGGAAAATTCTTAAAGAGATGGGAATACCAGACCACCCTACCTGCCTCCTGAGAAATCTGTATACAGGTCAAGAAGCAACAGTTAGAACCAGACATGGAACAATGGGCTGGTTCAAAATTGGGAAAGCAGTATGTCAGAGCTGTGCATTGTCACCCAGTTTAATTAAATTCTATGCAGAATACATCATGGGAAATGCCCGGCTGGATGAATCACAAGCTGGAATCACGATTGCCAGGAGAAATATCAATAACCTCATATGGAGAAGACACCACCCTAATGGCAGAAAGTGAAGAGAAGCTAAAGAACCTCTTAATGAAGGTGAAAGAAGAGAGTGAAAAAGCTGGCTTAAAACTCAACATTCAAAAAAACGAAGATCATGGCATGCGGTCCCATCACTTCATGGCAAATAGATGGGGAAACAATGGAAACAGTGACAGACTTTATTTTCTTGGGCTCTAAAATCACTATGGATTGTGACTGCAGCCATGAAATTAAAAAATGCTTGCTCTTTGGAGAAAAACCTATGGCCAACCTAGACAGCATTTTAAAAAACAGAGCCATCACTTTGCTGACAAAGGTCCATCTAGTCAAAGCTATGGTTTTTCCAGTAGTCATGTATAGGTGTGAGAGTTGGACCATAAAGATGGCTTAGTGCTGAAGAATTGATGCTTTTGAACTGTGGTGCTGGAAAAGACTCTTGAGAGTCCCTTGGACTGCAAAGAGATCAAACCAGTCAATCCTAAAAGAAGTCAGTCCTAAATATTCATTGGAATATTGGAGCTGAAACTCCAATACTTTGGCCACCTGATGCGAACAGCCAACCTATTGGAAAAGATGCTGATGCCGAGAAAGATTGAGGGCAGGAGAAGAAGGGGGCCTCAGAGAATGAGATGGTTGAATGGCATCACTGACTCAATGGACATGAATTTTAGCAAACTCCAGGAGATAGTGGACAGGGAAGCCTGGCATGCTGCAGTCCATGGGGTTGCAAAGAGTCGGATATGACTGAGCCACTGAACAAGAAACATGGAGGCAATGATCTTTATTGTCATTATTTTATTAGAAAGTTTCTACTTAGATTATATACATATGTTATGGTGTGGATGCTTTTGTTCCCCACCTCTCAAATAGTGTGTTGAAATCCTATTCTTATGGGTGATAGTATTAGGAGGTGGAACTTTTGGGAGTCATGAGGGTAGAGTCATTAATGGGATTGTTGTTGCTTAGTCACTAAGTCACTAAGTCATCTGAAATTAATCTATATCCCATGGACTGTAGCCTGCCAGAATCCTCTGTCCATAGGATTTCACAGGCAAGAAACCTGGAGTGGGCTGCCATTTTCTTTTCCAGGGGATCATTCTGAACAGGGATAGAACCCATGTCACCTGCATTGAGAGGAGTATTCTTTGCCTTGGAGACACCCAGGAAGCCCATTAGTGGGATTAGTGCCCTTCAGAACAGAACTGTGAGAGATCTCTAGCCCTCTTCCCTTGTGTAAGGCCACAGCAAGATGGCACTATCTATGAAGCAGAGAGTGGGCCCTCATTAGATACTGAATCTGTGATGCCTTGATCTTAGACTTCTAGAATTCAGAACTTTGAGAAATAACTGTCTGCTGTTTGTTAACCAGCTGATCTGTGGTATTTTGTAATAGCATGCCAAATGGAATAAGACAGCATAAGAGTCTTGAGACATTCAGACATGTGAGAAAAAAAGTAAAGTGAACTGGATGGATTAGTTCTGCTGAAGGATGTGACAACAAACTTCCATGCATCTCACTAAAAACTATTCACTTTCATCCACTTCCTTACTTATATTTTTCTCCTGATTGATGAGGGGACATTGTTTATAATTCATGAAAGCATAATGGTTAAATACAATAAGCTAACAAATCAGCCTTTCATTTTAAGCATGTGAGAATATTCCACTAGGTGGTGTAACTAAGTTTTAACTTTTATTGGATATCTACATAATGAGGAACACTAAGTTTTTGCACATTTTTGAAGAAAAATACCAACAGTGGTGAGATAAAGTTATATCCATTCCATATTTCATGCTTGAGGAAACAAATATGTAAAGACCTTAAGTAACCTGAATGCTGAAATATGCATATATATATATATATATGATAATTTGCTAATAAATAAGTAGTAGGTATGATATGTATATCAGATCAGTTGCTCAGTCGTGTCCGACTCTTTGTGACCCCATGGACTGCAGCACACCAGGCTTCCCTGTCCATCACCAACTCCTGGAGCTTACTCAAATTCATATCCATCGAGTTGGTGATGCCATCCAACCATCTCATCCTCTGTCGTCCCCTTCTTCTCCCGCCTTAAATCTTTTCCAGCATCAGGGTCTTTCCCAATGAGTCAGACTTCACATCAGGTGGCCGAAGTATTGGAACTTCAGCTTCAGTATCAGTCCTTCCAATGAATATTCAGGACTGATTTCCTTTAGGATGGACTAGTTTGATCTCTTTGCAGTCCAAGGGACTCTCAAGAGTTTTCTCCAACACCATAGTTCAAAAGCATCACTTCTTCAGTGCTCAGCTTTCCTTATAGTCCAACTACATGACTATTGGAAAAACCAGAGGTTTGACTAGATGAACCTTTGTTGGCAAAGTAATGTCTCTGCTTTTTAATATGCTGTCTAGGTTGGTCATAACTTGTCTTTCAAGGAGCAAGCATCTTTTAATTTCATGCCTGCAGTTACCATCTGCAGTGATTTTGGAGCCCAGAAAACTAAAGTCTGTCACTGTTTCCACTGTTTCCTCATCTATTTTCCATGAAGTGATGGGACTGGATGACATGATCTTAGTTTTCTGAATGTTGAGATTTAAGCTTTTTCACTCTCTTCTTTCACTTTCATCCAGAGGCTCTTTAGTTTTTCAATTTCTGCCATAAGGATGGTGTCATCTGAATATCTGTGATTATTGATATTTCTCCTGCCAATCTTGATTCCAGCTTGTGCTTCATCCAGCCCGGCATTTCACTTGATGTACTCTGCATGTAAGTTAAATAAGCAGGGTGACAATATACAGCTTTGACATACTCCTTTCCCAATTTGGAACCAGTCTGTTGTTCTATATCCAGTTCTAACTGTTGCTTCTTGACCTGCATATAGATTTTTCAGAAGGCAGGTAATGTGATCTGGTATTCCCATATCTTTAAGAATTTTCCACAGTTTGTTGTTATCCACACAGTCAAAGGCTTTGGCTTAGTCAATAAAGCAGAAGCAGATATTTTTCTGGAACTCTCTTGCTTTTTCAATGATCTAACAGATGTTAGCAATTTAATCTCTGGTTCCTCTGCCTTTTCTAAATCCAGCTTGAAAATCTGAAAGTTCATGGTTTTATATATGTGTGTGTGTGTGTGTGTGTGTTTATTTCTCCTGATTTCTTCAAATTTCAGCTTAGCTTTGATAGTTAAATTCTTGTTTAGCTCAGTTATTACATAGCTCTACCCTTTCATTAAGTCTCCATTTCATTCAGACCTAGCTAAACCATGTTAACTGTCAAGAATTAGAGAAGAGCTTTATGTGAATTATTCATTAGGATGAGTGGGGATAGCATTCCACTCCTGAATCAGTGCTTCTGGTACCTAATACAGGATTTGATGTCAGCTGTCCACCTACACAGGCACTGGTTCCATTTGGTGATAGCCATTTTTATTAGAGTTTTCTAAAAACTAAGATTAGCCCACCTCTGTACATTTTAAAATTTCTTTTATAATTGGGAGAAGTGTCACATAGTTGTATTACTTTGGAGGACTTTCTCTGAGATGATGTAGTGGCAACACTTTGACTTAATCTTCGAGTCTAAGGCTGGAAAAGACATGGTTCACGGGAGTGCATCTTGTGAGGATAGTAATGTGCAATATGTAATATGACCACATTTACTCACTTGCCTTGTCAACTATTATAATTTAATAATTTTATCTGATCTCTTTCCTTTCTTTTTTTCTTTGAAATACATGCATACACGTTAACTTTTACATTTAATTTTAAAATTAGCTGTCAGGAGACCTTTTCCAAAATCCATAAGCAATGTCCTTAATCAAGGTACACGTTCTTTATTCCAACCACTTTGAAAAAGGGTCATCATCTTTGTTTCTAAAAATATCTCATTCTAAAGTCTGCCACTTTGAAACATACTCTGGACATTTTAAATGTGTATCTGGTCTTTCTTAAAATGCTGTCTTCTTTACAATTGTGCAGTTACTCAGTTTAATACTATTGGTATTTCGGGCCAGGTAAGGAGCTGTCCTACACATTATAGACTGTTCCTTAAGCAGTATCCCTGGCCTCTCCCTCTAAATGCCAATAGCATCTGCTTCCCCTAAAGTTATGAGAATCAAAAATAGCTCCAGACATTGTAAAGTGTCCCCTGGCTGAGCAGCCTCCACCACCCCCAGCAGAGAACCATGGTCACTGTAGTCATCTAGATTAGAAAGGACTTGTCTACTTATCTAACTCAACTGATATGTGTTCTTTGTACCTATGATTTTTCAATTTGCATTTTATTTTCAGTTTAAAAACTAGCATTGCTATTTTATAATGAATAGCATTTATTACATATTGTGAATGTTATTTTTGTATCATTTCCTGCTAAGAAATTATATCATTAACTGATGTTCATATCAAAACATTCAAAATGTTATTGGATTCTAATTCAGAAAGACATTTGAAATGAAAATGTACAAGGAATAAAATAATGTATTGTCTTAGGGAGTCACTGACATATGTATCCAGTGTCATCTTCATAGCAGGTACCACGCTAGGCCTTTATATACAAAACAAAGAAAATGTGGTTTATTATCTAATTAAGATTAATGAGAAAATGTAAATATTGATATAAGGAAACTATAATGTAAAAAATGCGACCACATACTACGTATAACTAACCTAAGTGTGCCAAGAAAGTGTTCCCAGAGAAGTGCCATATAACCTGAGTTGAGATTAAGCAGATCATGACAATCTAGCAATCAAAAGGTGGGAGCCTTTCTGAGTTGGGGATGTCAGTGCTGGGAGATGATGATGAATTCAACATACTTCTATTATTGAATTTATGCTGGGCAGTTTGCTGAGAACTGAACTGGCCTTAGATCTAATCTTTGCACTTAAAAAAATTTTTTTTTTTACATAGACCATTTTTAAGCCTTTATTCAGTTTGTTACAATATTGCTTCTGTTTTATATTTTGGTTTTTTAACTGCGAGGCATTTAGTTCGAGTCATCTATGCATCTCAAACCCATACTCCCTGCATTGGAAAGTAAAGTCTTAACCACTTGACCTCCAGGGAAGTCACTGTACTTTCTAACTAGGTCTAACTATTGATGACTCTTTGAAGTAGCTTTTACTATTGACATTTTGGAAACATAGCCTGGTATAGAGGTAAATAAGATGTGCATTCAATTGTTCAGTTAGATGTGAATCCCATATCTGACAGCCTCATGAGTCAAAGTCCTTATAAGTTATCCTATATTATTTATGCTTCTATATCACTTTATAAAAGAGCTAAATAAATGTATAATATCTATAACATGGCAGTGAATTGAAAGGAGGGGATGAGGGTCTGTGGTGTAAGGAGAAGATTCAGAATAGCCTTAAATTTTAATCGAGGACTAGATTTTGAAAAGCCGCAGGGGAGAATGGATAGTGTCTTACATGCAGGGGGAAGCTGTAAATGAGATTTAAGGGAGCTAACGTCATTAGATTACCATTTTTGAAGGTCGTTTTTAAACAAGTTTATAGACGTATAGCTGATTTATAATGTTGCATTATTTTCAGGTGTACACGAGGTCCTTTTTGTCTGATGAAAGGAGCATTGATTGCAGAGGGGTGGGGAAGCAAGGCAAGGTAGAGATCCAGGTGAGAGAAGAAAGGTAATGAGACTGAATTTGGAGTTAAAATTGTCTACACCTGAATTGTAGTTGGGTTGTAGACTGGCTTTCTCAGGAAGCTGGCTCTGCGATAGCAAGGAATATTCAGGAACATAATTAGGGAATGCTCTGGAGATTAAACAACACCTGTGGGGTAAGAGAAAGAAGGCAATGGAGCACAGCACAAAATTAGGCTGCGGTGCAACATCAAGAAATGAGTTAGAATAACAGAGTTGGGCATTTAGAGTTGTCCTGGGCTGGAGTGAGAGAGTCTGGCCTTTGTATGTCTGCAGGCTGAGTCCAGGAAGGGGGTGAACTTGGAAGATCTCTTCGGCTAGGAGCAGTCCCTGAACAGCGTGGCTAGCAGATGACCCTGGTTAATGGAGTCAGCAGTATCCTGACTGGCCTTTCCAAATGCTAGGTTCATCATTAGAAATAATCAGGTATGTGGAGAAAACTGACTAGTTTAATTTTGGACAGATTTGAAATCAAGATGCCTGTTAAATGTCCTTGTGAAAAATTATAATAGGTATTCTGATACAGGGGTCTGAGAGGTATGATAAGAGAGAAGTAAAAAAAAAGATTTGAGTTTCATCAATATGCAGATATAATTGCCCATGTAGAATGAATAAAATTACCCTGGGAGAATGTTTAGAGGGAGAAAAGAGTGCCCAAAAATGACAACCTAGCACAACTTCATTTGGTGTTACTTACCTTTAAATTGCAGAGATATGTAAATTATTTTTTATTTTACTCACGTGTTTTCTTCATAGTCAATTATGGGACAGAAGGGAATACCATTTCCTAAAGATATCATTTAATTCTCTACAAAAGAATAGATAATTGATAAATGAAAATACAAAACAGAACCATGAAACAGCTGAAGTAGTCTGGAAGAGAGAGCATTGTGAGACTGATCTTGTAAGGTAGATTTTTTCTTTTTTACTGGAGGAACATTATAGTATATGATTTCCCTTCATGCTGTACTCCTATATCCTGGGTCTTGATTTCTGTTGATTACCTGAAAATTCTCAGAATCATGGGTAACTTTTCTGTTTTAATTTTTTCTAAATACTTGGTCCATTTCATTTCCTATTTTTTTTTTGTTTATCTCTTTAATTTGAAATAGCACTGTGTCAGAACAAAATACAACAAATCTCTAAAGTCTAAAGTTTGGGGAAAGGTAAAACTGCAAAAATATTACTTTTTTGCCATTTCCTCTTCAATTTCTTTGCTTTTATATTATTCTGTGCTTGTTTTTCTCTTTATATGTCTCCACAGACCTTTTGAAATGGAAGATTCTGAATTGGGTGTTATAATTACTTCTGATTAATACAGCATCCCATTAAGCTTATTAAGGCTGTTCATTTTCTTCTCACTAAAATGATTCGATTGTCAAACAAATAATGATAAGGTTAAGAGGTCTTTTTAATATGAAAGTTGGAAAATCATGATTTTAGTAGACATAAATCAGCTGTTATGGGCCAGAAGGATAATTTAAATAAAGGCCACTATTTTGATTTTTTCTAATTTACTCTTATCCTCTGGCAATGTATGTTTCATATTTGAAAGATGTAATTTTTGTGGAAACCTCTTAATATATTGAAAAAGTAATATGTACACTCATGGTCAGTTTTATTGATCCAGTACAGTAATTTCATTTAAGTCTTAGTAACTTTAAAAATAAGATCAGTAATATTCTTCATTTAGGGAGATGTTCACATTGAAACGAAAATGATTTTTGTCTGAATTAAACAGAGTGTCATTACATGCTGATAACATGCATCAATTTTAATTGTTTTTTAATAACCTGAAGTCACATCATAAGGGGTCATGTGTTATCAGAGAGAGAATACTTAAGTAGAAGATACCCATCAGGACAGAAGTTTATAATTTAGAATGAAAGCAAAATAAATTATACTGTGAACTCAGGAGCCTTGTTTTTTTAAGGATCAAATGTCACCAAAAAGCGGGATATGCTCGCCACTCAAAAGCCAGTAAAGAGACCAGGTTGGTGGAAAGGAGAGTTTGCTTTATTTGGGATGCTGGCATCCAGGGAGGTTGGGTGGGTACTCCTGTCCAAAGACTGACTCCCTCCACTGACAGTCAGTGAGCTAGGACTTTTATAGGTTGAGGCAGGGGGCTACAGGCAGACACAGTATAGTCTGCTCTGACAGTCCTTTTAACATTGGTCATCACTGGTCTGACCAGCATCCTTTTGATTGTTTCAAGTACAGTTAATCTTCAGTTCTGTGTCTGGTTCGTTTCCATTTCTTTGCAGTCAGTTCTTGGAATTATGGCAGCTTATGTCATCTGTCTGCCAATGCAGGGGACATGGGTTTGATCCCTGGGTCAGGAAGATTCCTTGGAGAAGGAAATGGCAACCCACTCCACTATTCTTGCCTGAGAAGTCCTATGGACGAAGAGAAGCCTGGAGGGCTACAGTCCATGGGGTCACAAAAGAGTTGGACGTGCCTTAGTGACTAAACAAAGGTCATGTAGTTAACATCTTTCATCTGGTAGGGATCTCAGTATCTGCAAGACAGCTCACAAAATGTGGCTCAGGATATTATCTATAGCCTTTGAGAAGGAACTAAACGTCCTTGATTCTGCCAATGACTACACTATAATTATTTGGTCTCCTTTGGCTGTTTTTCTTTGTTTCTGCATGTTCTCACTTCTTCAATTAAACTTTGGCTAAACTTTTCGCACAGGCCAAAGGCAGGCAGAGGACATAGGGAGAGGGGCAAGGGCCATAGTGTCTTTCTCCATTTAAAAAATACCCATGCTGAAACACAGGGACCCTTGGCAATATAGGAAAAAAATAAAATAAAATATCTAAAGGTAAATGTTGTGAGCCAGGAGATAAAACAGTTTCCATAAGAGTAAAATAATTCACAGGCCTGAGGGTTAGAATATCTGGCAAATTATCTTAGTCACATTCCTTATGTGCAAGGACACAATTCCTCAATCAAATAGGTCAAGGAGACTAGGCAGGCTGAAGCAAATTTAAGAGCAGCTGGCCAAATGATGTGGCACTTTTGCAAGTGAAGCTGCCTACAGGGAAAATTCAGAGAGACCTCTGCAAGTAGAAACACCAAGATCAGGAAAAAGCATTACTGAATTAATGTCAGTGGCTTTAAATTTTGAAGAGGAAAGAATTAGTTACAGAATGGCTTCTCACTACTGCTATTACTTAGAATATTGCCCAAGGAGAAGTCTAGCTCCAAATTAGTATTTTAATTTATTTATTTTTATTGAAGGGGAATTGCTTTACAGAATTTTGTTGTTTTCTGTCAAACCTCAACATGAATCAGCCATAGGTATACATATGTCCCCCTCTCATTTGAAACTGCCCCCCATCTCCCGCCCCAGCCCTCCCCTAGAGGTTGATACAGAGCCCCTGTTTGAGTTTCCTGAGCCATTCAGCAAATTCCCATTGGCTATCTATTTTACATATGTTTGTGTAAGTTTTCATGTTACTCTTTCTATACATCTCACCCTCTCCTCCCCCCTCCCCATGTCCATTACAAGGATCAGTGTGTACCTCCTTACTATAAGTTGTGTTAATAATTCCCTTCCTTCTTTTCTGTAGATGTACTTTTATCACAAACAAGAGTCATTAAAAATAGCATATGCTTATTTTGCTATTTGGAGTTTATAAAAATGTAAACATATGCTCTGCTGTTGTCTGAAATTTTATCTATAGTTACCATGCATATAAGGCCTTAAAAATACTGTGTTGTTAATTTTTCTGTTTTGAGCTTTATACATATACCTAGTTTTCCGATCGTGTTTTTTCTTCACTCATATCTATCCATATTGTAGCTATCGTTCATTCATTTTCACTACAGTATTATCCTGTGGAATGGAAAGACTGAAATTTAAAAAAAAAGTTTCTATCCCAGTGGACTTTTGAGATTTTATTTTTTCATTTTAAAATTTTTATCAGGAACATTGCTAGTCAGCTTTACAAGGTAATTTTTAATGTGATGTGATTGACCAATTTATGTTCACACTAGCAATGTGAGTTTTTCTTTTAATTTATATAAATTTAAAAATCTGATTAGGTCATACTTCATTAATTCCTTGAGTCAAGTGCTAGGCAATTTGAAACTTGTTTTATGGTCTTAATTTATTAATATATTTCCTTACTTGCTAATGAAGTCAAGTCTCTCTTCATATTATTTTCATCATTACAGTTTTTTTTTTTTTTTTTTTCACTTGGTAAGTGTAGGTTCTTTCTTAATATTTACATTAGGTTGTTTCCCATTTTCTTGCGGTGTTGTAGCATTTAAAAAATATGTGGACTATTCTAATGCTAATATTTTTAATTATATGGATTTCAGATATGTTCTGATACCTTGTGACTTTTTACATGTCAAAACCCACCAGCCAGAGACCACCAGGAACTCAATAGTAGTTAAATATGTTTCTATTTGTTGCTTACTTCTGTGAAGGAGAATCCACAGTATGGGATCCATGGATATACCAGAAAGAGAGTGATATAAAAGTCTAATTACAGGATTTCGGCTTTTGTTTGTTAATTTTGGAGAGAGTTTAAAGAAGTGAATGTTGTGCTGGAATGAATTCTATTGGAAAGTTTCATTTATTTTATGCTTAGGTAACTTGATAAATCTTATCTAGAAGGAGGGAAGATAAATGTGATGGTGAAGCTCTAACGGGTAAGAGGCAGCAGTCATTTGTATTATCCAATGTAGGGGGCTGTTTGGGCATGTCTGTGCAACATTTGCATTTTGACATGATTATAGAGTAAGCTAAGTAAGGTTCCCAAATCATTGCATGTTCTAATGCCCAAACCCTGTACATATAACTTGATGTGACAATAGAAACTTTTCAAATGTAATTAATTTAAAGATTTTGAAATGAGAGATTATACTGACTATCTGAATGGGTCCTAAATGTAGTCACAAGTTTTTATAAGAGGGAGGTGGTGGAAGATTTGACTATAGAAGAGAAGGAAATATGAACCATATATTGTAGTGATGTGGGTATAAGCCAAAGAAAGTTGGCAGCTGCTAGAGTCTGGAAGAAGAAAGCGTTTTTCCCTGGAGCCTGGAGAATGCAGCAATTCTTGCCACATTTTGATTTAGCTCTATGATTCACTTTGGACCATTAAACATCACAAATCATTAACTTCTGTTTAGTCGTAGAACAGATGTCTTAACACACATAGTCAGTAGGGGCTAAGTTCAGTCTCAAGATTTCAAATGCTGTTGAATGTATGAAAAATCACATGACTGTTTTTGTTCTTCTTGTCTTTATCAATTGTTCCTTGCAATGTCTCTGTAAACACTATAGAAGCATTTTAATTATTTTTATACATGACAAAATCTGTGAAATGTGTTAGCTATTCACTTTTATATCTAAAAACTTGGACTAATTTTAATAGATAATGATATTTTGACCTATATACTATTACGGTTTGAATCTTAATGTTCATTGAGATCTTCAAACGGGTGATGTAGTGAATAACTATGGAAACTTACTTGGTATAAAATATTTGAGCATAGCTCCAGCCTTCACTACAATTACAGATAACAGAATTTTGCTCAAATCAGGCAAACGTTAAATTGTATTTTATATGAAAGATAGTATTTATACAATGAATTGACACTGACTAATAACTAGTAATGAAATTAGTTTCACATATGGAAAGAAACACTCAGAAGGATAGCTAAGTAGTTTTTACTTCTTCTGTATTCTTTGTTGTTATAATATGAACTGTGAAGAACAGTAGACTAGAATGTTGCTTTAATGGTCTCAAATGAATCATAGCTTCCAATAGCCAAGCTCTTTGGAGGTTTCTTTTACATGATTCTAGTCTTTGTTATGCATCTTGGTTCTGGCCAATGGACCATCAGAGAAGATGACACAAGCAGAAGTTTAATAGCACCTGAGCACTGGGGATTTTTCATTTGAAACATTCCTGTAATCATGTACAGTCCTTCTGTGTATTCTTGCCACCTCCTCTTAATATCTTCTGCTTCTCTTAGGTCCCTACCATTTCTGTCCTTTATCGAGCCCATCTTTGCATGAAATGTTCCCTTGGTATCTCTAATTTTCTTGAAGAGATCTCTAGTCTTTCCCATTCTGTTGTTTTCCTCTATTTCTTTGTACTGATCACCGAGGAAGGCTTTCTTATCTCTCTTTGCTCTTCTTTGGAACTTTGCATTTAAATGGGAATATCTTTCCTTTTCTCCTTTGCTTTTCACTTCTCTTTTTTCACAGCTATTTGTAAGGCCTCCTCAGACAGCCATTTTGCTTTTTTGCATTTCTTTTCCATGGGGATGGTCTTGATCCCTGTCTCCTGTACAATGTCACGAACCTCCATCCATAGTTCATCAGGTAGTCTGTCTATCAGATCTAGTCCCTTAAAACTACTTCTCACTTCCAGTGTATAATTATAAGGGATTTGATTTAGGACATACCTGAATGATCTAGTGGTTTTCCCTAGTTTCTTCAATTTAAGTCTGAATTTGGCAATAAGGAGTTCATGATCTGAGCCACAGTTAGCTCCTGGTCTTGTTTTTGCTGACTGTATAGAGCTTCTCCATCTTTGGCTGCAAAGAATATAATCAATCTGAACTGTAGAAGAACTGTATAAAAAAGATGTTCATGACCCAGATAATTACGATGGTGTGATCACTCACCTAGAGCCAGATATCCTGGAATGTGAAGTCAAGTGGGCCTTAGCAAGCATCACTATGAACAAAGCTAGTGGAGGTGATGGAATTCCAGTGGAGCTATTTCAAATCCTGAAAGACGATGCTGTGAAAGTGCTGCACTCAATATGCCAGCAAATTTGGAAAACTCAGCAGTGGCCACCGGACTGGAAAAGGTCAGTTTTCATTCCAATCCCAAAGAAAGGCAATGCCAAAGAACGCTCAAACTACCGCACAATTGCACTCATCTCAAAGCTAGTAAAGTAATGCTCAAAATTCTCCAAGCCAGGCTTCAATAATATGTGAACCGTCAACTTCCAGATGTTCAAGCTGGTTTTAGAAAAGGCAGAAGAACCAGAGATCAAATTGCCAACATCCACTGGATCATCGAAAAAGCAAGAGAGTTCGAAAAAAACATCTATTTCTGCTTTATTGACTATGCCAAAGCCTTTGACTGTGTGGATCACAAAAAACTGTGGAAAATTCTGAAAGAGATGGGAATACCAGACCACTTGACCTGCCTTTTCAGAAACCTATATTTAGGTCAGGAAGCAACAGTTAGAACTGGACATGGAACAACAGACTGGTTCCAAATAAGAAAAGGAGTACGTCAAGGCTGTATATTGTCACCCTGCTTATTTAACTTATATGCAGAGTACATCTTGAGAAACGCTGGGCTGGAAGAAGCACAAGCTGGAATCAAGATTGCCAGGAGAAATATCAATAACCTCAGATATGCAGATGACACCACCCTTATGGCAGAAAGTGAAGAGGAACTAAAAAGCCTCTTGATGAAAGTGAAAGAGGAGAGTGAAAGGTTGGCTTAAAGCTCAACATTCAGAAAACGAAGATCATGGCATCTGGTCCCATCACTTCATGAGAAATAGATGTGGAAACAGTGAAAACAGTGTCAGACTTTTTTTTCTGGGGCTCCAAAATCACTGCAGATGGTGATTGCAGCCATGATATTAAAAGACGCTTACTCCTTGAAGGAAAGTTAGGACCAACCTAGACAGCATATTCAAAAGCGGAGACATTACTTTGCCAACAAAGGTCCGTCTAGTCAAGGCTATGGTTTTTTCAGTGGTCATGTATGGATATGAGAGTTGGACTGTGAAGAAAGCTGAGCACCAAAGAATGGATGCTTTTGAAGTGTGGTGTTGGAGAAGACTCTTGAGAGTCCCTTGGACTGCAAGGAGATCCAACCAGTCCATCCTAAAGGAGACCAGTCCTGGGTGTTAATTGGAAGGATTGATGCTAAAGCTGAAACTCCAATACTTTGGCTGCCTCATGCAAAGAGTTGACTCATTGGAAAAGACCCTGATGCTGGTAGGTATTGGGGACAGGAGGAGAAGGGGACGACCAAGGATGAGATGGCTGGATGGCATCACCGACTTGATGCACGTGAATGTGGGTGAACTCCAGGTGTTGGTGATGGACAGGGAGGCCAGGCCTGCTGCGATTCATGGGGTCGCAAGGAGTTGGACACAACTGAGCAACTGAACTGAACTGAATCATGTAAGAAACCCATGGTTTGACTCCAACTGTGGGTCGAAGACCCTACATGGAGACAGAGACTATCTTTCTTATCAGAAGGTAGTATCTGGTCACAGCCTAGATATAGAAAATAAGAAAAAATACAAAAACGATCACGTAAGTAAAATTATATCCATTTTCATAGTACAAACATATCAATGTCAATACATTAGATTAGTAAATATTAAATTATATAGCAGAGAATGATTGTGGAATCTAATAGATGGGTTTCACACCTGGCATGAAACCAAGAAGCCTTAAAGGTGAATGTTGACAGATTGTATCTTATTACCAAATAATTCTTCACACGTTAATTTAAAAGATAGAGCATTTATATGACACATATTTCATGTGAAAATAAAGCAGTTCCTAAGAAACAAATTAAAGGGTATCATCTGATATTTCAGAAGTAGAAACATAAATGACTAATAAATATTCAAATTCTATGGATTCGTAAAGTACCAGTAAACTTTTTGAGACAGTTTGTCTGTAGTGTTTACTGAAAAAAGTGCACAATTTAAAAGTTGAGAATTATGTTTTTTTGGGTGGATGTTCTTAGGAGTTAGTTCAAAAAGTAAGCGAGGAGCAAGGACATATAGGAATTTTTGTCAAAAACAGCAACAACAACAAGCAAAATAAAACCCCAAAGAAACAAGCTAACAAAAAACAGGTAGTTAAATATCTCATATTAATGAATTTAGCTCTTTGTTGTTGTTATGGGAAGATGCAAGAGTCTGGGCTCATTGAAATCCTTCTTTCAATATGCACTTTAGCTATCTAGAACCAGTATCTGTTTTTTTAGCATCCTGAATCCTCTCAAGGTGTACGGTGGGCAGCTGCAGTGGCTCATGGCTTGATGGCTGAAACATATGGCCATGATATGGCAGGTGATATTCTTTGTCTACAATATCTATCGGAATTTGAAATGATCAAATATATGAATATTCTGACAACAGTGTCATTACCCCAACCTAAAGAGTAAGGCTAAGGCCATTATACCAGCTCACGAAAGTCAGTCTTACATTTTCAGGAATTTTGTGAGGTAGTTCATAAACCAAGTCATTTTTACTTTTAGTTTCCTCCTCCTCCCTGGCCAGTTCATTTTTAATAATTAAATTACGTGAACTTAGATTTAAATCATGTTTTAAGCAAAAGTAATTATTCAATTCATGAATACCTAATTATTACTCTACCATTTCCTGTAATCTATGCTTTTAAAGTTATTTATGTTTTTTTCCCTAGTTTTTTATAATGAAAATATTCTATAGTATGGTGCATGGTGTACAACTGCTTAACTCATCTTAATTCCATTTACGATGTTATGCTGGTAGCTTCTTCTGAGCTGTGATGTTGGTGGAAGTGTTCATATCATAGCAATTAGGTTTGTTTTTATATATAAATTATAAATATACTATATATGTTTGCATATGTAAATTGTGAAATATTTAAAAATTAATGAAATAGTTGCCAATGGACAGGGGATAGGAATAGGTGGGAATGAATGATTTCACTCTACAGCATGGCCTGTGCTTTTTTTTTTTTTCCTTTAAAATTTTGTTAATCAAGTAAATAAAATTTTAAAAATTAAAATTTAAAACTAAAATTAAAAAAGAAAGTAAATACACCATCTATAACATTGAAAACTGCTAGAAACCAAGACTTTCGAAGCAAACAGATAAAAATTCCCATGAGAAGCATGAATATGTTGATTAGATAAGACCTGCAAAATTCTAAGTAGTTTGTCTAAGCAGAATAAAAGCATTTCATAAGTTCTTCTAATATCAGGTGTGAAAATTATGGTAATCAAGGGTAAGGTAATCATGTTGTTGCAAGTGTTGCCTGCTGTAGTGGTTTCTTTGATATATTTTACACTGATAAAGTACTGAACTTTTCTGTGACGAGTCATGCCAAATCTGAATTCCAGTAGTGGGCCGATGTAGCATACCTCTCATGTTTTGAATCACATGTTCTTTGACTTCAATTCATATTACTTCAGGTTTTTTTTTTTTTTAAGTAAGTTTGTAAATTTCCAAAGATTCTAGTTGTACTTTGAAATGCATGGCAGAAACCTACTTCCAGTGTATTACTTTGAGTAAAATCAAATATTTACTAGGAAACCCACTTGCAAAATCATGTACATCCTCAAATGAAATTAAACACCATAGGGATCAGATTGACACCTTGTACTTGTATCTCTCCTTTCCCCTTGCTTTATTTGCAATCTAATTGAAAAATTTTAATGTAAGAAAAATAAAGTCATCATGAAACCATTCAATAGTTCTTTCTATCAATACTTTGTATAGAAAATGGAAAATGAAATAGTTATTTAAGCAAAATTCACTCAGTGAAGCCTATTTTTATTTATCTGTATATTATTTTCCTTACTCAGCAGAGAGAATTTTGAGTAAAATAAGTGTCCTATTGCCATTTTTTATTTTCTCTTAATTCTAGGAACTAGAACATTTCAGTACTTTGGGGATGTTGTTCAGAAGTCAGAATTCAACAGCCTGCAGGGGCCTAATTAGAACTGATATTGAATTCTTTTAAGTTCCTTAGCTGTACAAGCTTATTTTTGAGCCCCAGGGTGTAACTTACACTTTTTCTTGAGCTACACATCTAATGCTTTAGAAGATCAAACTTATTCCTGGTCTAAGAAAGGCAATCAGGATGCTTGACCAAAATCAAAAGATTATAGAGGAGACTAGAAGATGTGTGTGTGTGTGTGTGTATGTGTGTGTGTTTGATATTTCACTGTTCTCTATATCTTGTTTTTGATATATGGTTATATCAGGACCTTTGGGGACTTCATTTATAGTTATCTCAAAGCCCACAGAGTTTGGATTGTTTTTTAAATTATATGGATTTTCTTTTTCTGATCAGCTTTTGCCTTTTCAGAGAGCAAATCATCTTTTTGACATCCATATTAATTGTATTTAAACATTCATGTCAGCTTAGAAATTTAGAATGCATTTTCATTCTTTCAACAAGTCAATGTAATATTAATAGCATAACTGATAGGTCTCCTCACATATACCTCAGATTAGGAGTTAACAGAAAATCTTATGACTCTTAGAAAATCTTATGAAATTGAGAAATAAAGCTTGCAGCATCCTGTGAATAGGTGTCACCCATTCATCTTTCAAGGATGCTCAGAAAAAGCAGATCAGCAGTTGTTACATGGCTGAGGGTCAGGAAATTGACTCCCAACAAAGGTTTTTACATGCATAGCAGTAATACAACTTCGAAATGTAAGAGTTCAAGAGGAAGTCATTCTGATTTGTAATTTATTTAACTTTTTCTGGATTAAAGATCTAAACATAAGACCAGAAACTATAAAACTCCTAGAGGAGAACATAGGCAAAACACTCTCTGACATACATCACAGCAGGATCCTCTATGACCCACCTCCCAGAATATTGGAAATAAAAGCAAAAATAAACAAATGGGACCTAATTAACCTTAAAAGCTTCTGCACATCAAAGGAAACTATTATCAAGGTGAAAAGACAGCCTTTAGAATGGGAGAAAATAATAGCAAATGAAGCAACTGACAAACAACTAATCTCAAAAATATACAAGCAACTCCTACAGCTCAACTCCAGAAAAATAAATGACCCAATCAAAAAATGGGCCAAAAAACTAAATAGACATTTCTCCAAACAAGACATACAGATGGCTAAAAAACACATGAAAAGATGCTCAACATCACTCATTATCAGAGAAATGCAAATCAAAACCACTATGAGGTACCATTTCACACCAGTCAGAATGGCTGTGATCCAAAAGTCTACAAATAATAAATGCTGGAGAGGGTGTGGAGAAAAGGGAACCCTCTTACACTGTTGGTGGGAATGCAAACTAGTACAGCCACTATGGAGAACAGTGTGGAGATTCCTTAAAAACCTGGAAATAGAACTGCCTTATGATCCAGCAATCCCACTGCTGGGCATACACACTGAGGAAACCAGAAGGGAAAGAGACACGTGTACCCCAATATTCATCACAGCACTGTTTATAATAGCCAGGACATGGAAGCAACCTAGATGTCCATCAGCAGATGAATGGATAAGAAAGCAGTGGTACATATACACAATGGAGTATTACTCAGCCATTAAAAAGAATATATTTGAATCAGTTCTAATGAGGTGGATGAAACTGGAGCCTATTATACAGAGTGAAGTAAGCCAGAAGGAAAAACATAAATACAGTATACTAACGCATATATATGGAATTTAGAAAGATGGTAACAATAACCCAGTGTACGAGACAGCAAAAGAGACACTGATGTATTAAAAATAAATAAATAAAATAAAAATAAAAAATAAAAAAGGGTTATACATGTGTTTTCCTTATGGGATTTGACTTCTTGCAGTCTTCTCAAAGTGTGTGAGTTTTTGCCCCCGCGGCTTTCATTCAGTGTTCAGAGTCTTCTGCTTTGCTCCTCACGGTGGTTTCTAAGCCATACATCATAGTTTCTCTCTCAAATACCCTATCTGAAATGTATGCATTATGTTTCTAAATTCACTGCCCGTCTTTGTTGCAGTATTTACTGACCTCACAGTTACATGGCTACTTTTTTGAACATTTTAACCCTTAATACATTGTCTTCGTCTTCCTGGTATTGTGGTAGCTCTGATAACAACAAAGATTTTCCATATCTTTGTCCATTGACCTTCACCACTTCCTATTCAAAAACTCTCCCTTCCATTTAATTGCTTGCTTTTATGGCTTTAATTCACTTCTCACAAATAATGGCGTCAGAAACCTTGATTTTGAAACATCTCACTTCCTTACCATTATCTCGTCCTTTGGGGTTTTGTAAATGAATTTTGAAAATCTTTCTACAGTGAAGTATCAATTCCTATTCCTGTTGCAGCCTGACCTCCTTATCTGTGCACTAGATTCCAGGCTCTCTTCTTTATCTTGGGACTTTGCCTTTGTAGTTCTCTTCTTTTTGGTGTATATAGCAAGTATTTTCTCTCTTTTGGTTAATTACCATCATGATAAAAATGTATGACATCTCCCACAATAAAGCTAAAAATTATTTTGCCATCAAATTCTCCTCTCACTACTATTCAATTCTCTGATAAATTTTTAAAAGATAGTTTGGACTTAGAGTCTATCATACAGAGTAAAGTAAGTCAGAAAGAGAAAAACAAATATCATATATTAACACATATACATGGAATCTAGAAAAATGGCACTGCTGCTAAGTCACTTCAGTCGTGTCCGACTCTGTGTGACCCCATAGACGGCAGCCCACCAGGCTTCCCCGTCCCATGGGATTTTCCAGGCAAGAGTACTGGAGTGGGGTGCCATTGCCTTCTCTGGAAAAATGGCACAGATGAACCTATTTGAAGGGCAAGATTAGAGACACACATGTAGAGAACAAACTTGGGGAAGGAGAGGGTACCATGAATTGGGAGAATTAACATTGACATATATACACTGCTACTGCTGCTACTGCTAAGTCACTTCAGTCGTGTCCGACTCTGTGTGACCCCATAGACAGCAGCCCACCAGGCTCCCCCATCCCTGGGACTCTCCAGGCAAGAACACTGGAGTGGGTTGACATTTCCTTCTCCAATGCATGAAAATGAAAAGTGAAAGGGAAGTCGCTCAGTCGTTTCCAACTCTTCGCAACCCCAAAAAGATAACTAGTGGCAACATGCTGTAATAGCACAGGGAGCTCAGCTGGTGCTCTGTGAGGACCTAAAGGAGTGGGATGGAGGGGGGCTCCAACAGGGAGGGTGTGTGTGTGTGTGTATATATATATTATGTATATATATATATATTATATATATATATATATATATATATAATCAGTTCAGTTCAGTCGCTCAGTCGTGTCCGACTCTTTGCAACCGCCAGCACTGAAACTCACCAGGCTCCTCCATCCATGGAATTTTCCAGGCAAGAATACTGGAGTGGGTTGCCATTTCCTCCTCCTGGTATCTTCCTGCCAGCGACTGAACCTGTGTCTTTTGCATCCCTTGAATTGGCAGGCGGATTTTTTTTACCACTGTGCCACCTGGGAAGCCCCAAAGCAATTATATTCCAATGAAAAAAACAGTAATGTCTATGCTAAATGTATCTACTTCCATGATTTCACAGTTTTTCTCTAACTTAACCTAATAGGCTATAATTTTCACCACTGAAACTATTTTGACCAATCTCATGAAAAACCTCCCTCTTGACACCTACAAAAGTCAATCTCTCTCTTTTTTTCTTTTTTTTTTCCCTTTTTAGCACTATGTGCCTCTTAACTCTTCTCTTTTGGTTTTGGATTCCCATAGAGCTTCATAGTTTCATCTTATTTCATGGCTACTCTTTCTTAATCTCTTTTTCTGGACTTTCTTTTTCAAAACCTTTGGGATATTCTTAGGAACATCCCTCTGCCCTCTTTCTCTCTATCTATATCATTCACTAGATGATTTCATCAAGGCATGGGATTTTAAAAATCACATGATTTCAGTTCAGTTCAGTCGCTCAGTCGTGTCCAACTCTTTGCGACCCCATGAATCGCAGCACGCCGGCCCTCCTGTCCATCACCAACTCCTGGAATTCACTCAAACTCACATCCATCGAGTCGGTGATACCATCCAGCCGTATCATCCTCTGTCGTCCCCTTTTCCTCCTGCCCCCAATCCCTCCCAGCATCAGAGTCTTTTCCAATGAGTCAACTCTTCGCATGAGGTGCCCAAAGTACTGGAGTTTCAGCTTTAGCATCATTCCTTCCTAAGAACACCCAGGGCTGATCTCGTTTAGAATGGACTGGTTGGATCTCCTTGCAGTCCAAGGAACTCTCAGGAGTCTTCTCCAACACCACAGTCCAAAAGCATCAATTCTTTGGTGCTCAGCTTTCTTCACAGTCCAACTCCACATCCATACATGACCACTGGAAAAACCATAGCCTTGACTAGATGGACCTTTGTTGGCAAAGTAATGTCTCTGCTTTTGAATATGCTATCTAGGTTGCTCATAACTTTTCTTCCAAGGGATAAGCGTCTTTTAATTTCATGGCTGCAGTCACCATCTGCAGTGATTTTGGAGCCCAGAAAAATAAAGTCTGACACTGTTTCTACTGTTTCCCCATCTATTTCCCATGAAGTGATGGGACCATATGCCATGATCTTTGTTTTCTGAATGTTGAGCTTTAAGCCAACTTTTCACTCTCCTCTTTCACTTTCATCAAGAGGCTTTTTAATTCCTCTTCACTTTCAGCTATGGAGAAGGCAATGGCACCCCACTCCGGTACTCTTGCCTGGAAAATCCCATGGACGGAGGAGCCTGGTAGGCTGCAGTCCATGGGGTCGCTAAGAGTCGGACAGGACTGAGCGACTTGACTTTCACTTTTCACTTTCAGGCATTGGAGAAGGAAATGGCAACCCACTCCAGTGTTCTTTTTTTGTTTGTTTTTTGTTTTTTTTTAATTTTTTTTAAAATTTTATTTTTAAACTTTACATAATTGTATTAGTTTTGCCAAATATCAAAATGAATCCGCCACAGGTATACATGTGTTCCCCATCCTGAACCCTCCTCCCTCCCCATACCATCCCTCTGGGTCATCCCAGTGCACTAGCCCCAAGCATCCAGTATCGTGCATCGAACCTGGACTGGCAACTCGTTTCATACATGATATTTTACATGTTTCAATGCCATTCTCCCAAATCTTCCCACCCTCTCCCTCTCCCACAGAGTCCATAAGACTGTTCTATACACTCCAGTGTTCTTGCCTGGAGAATCCCAGGGACGGGGGAGCCTGGTGGGCTGCCGTCTATGGGGTCACACAGAGTTGGACATGACTTAAGTGACTCAGCAGCAGCACTTTCTGCCATAAGGGTGGTGTCATCTGCATATCTGAGGTTATTGATATTTCTCCTGGCAATCTTGATTCCAGCTTGTGCTTCTTCCAGCCCAGCATTTCTCATGATGTACTCTGCATATAAGTTAAATAAGCAGGGTGACAATACACAGCCTTGATGTATTCCTTTTCCTATTTGGAACCAGTCTGTTGTTCCATGTCCAGTTCTAACTGTTGCTTCCTGACCTGCATATAGACAGCAAAATTTTAGGTTTGGGGTCTTTAAGCTTCTTAACTGAGTTTCAAACCCCTATTAGCTGCTTTTTAAGCATCTATACTTATGTATAGTATCTATATATAAGTATACTTATATATAGATATATACTTATATATAAGTATACTTATATACATCTATACTTATGTATACATCTATAAGTATACATCTATACTTACGTATGTAAGATGTCTCATAGCATCAGCCTCCATTTTCTTTCTTTCTTCCCCAATTCACATCCAATTCATCAGTAAGTAATACTTCTCTACCTACCAAATATTTCTCAAATATGACTGCTCTAAGCCTACTTCAAATCATCAATTTCCTATAAAACTATAACATCCTCCTGATTAATTTCCCAGCCACCACTCCGACACCTATTCTGTACTTGAACCACATTCCATCTAGACAAAGAGATCATCATAGGAAATCTGATCACCCTATTTCCCTGTTTGAACTATAAGACCTTTACCAGAACCTGGGGGAATTTTCATGATCCAAAACCTGACTATCTTGACAATCTCAGGGCCTAATTATCTCCCCTCTGCTCACTCTGCTCCAGCCACTTGACTTTCTTGCTAGTCTTAAGTCTGCCAGCCAGTTCTTGTCACTACATCTCTGCTATTGCAGTTTTTATTGTCACAATTTTGCTTATAGATCTCTAGCCACTTGGAGTTTCATAAGCTTCTGGTCCCTTCAGATGTTACCGCCTTACATAGGCTTTGCCTAATCATCTGGTGTAAAACTTGTTATTCTTCCCTATCTCACTGACCTTTTTTCCATAGAATTTATCATCAGTAGAAATTACACTCATGAATCATTGATCTAATTTCTAAATTATCTCTCACCCTGACTGCAATTTAGACTCCATAATGGTTAGGTCAGTCCTATGCTTGTTAATGTTTTTATTCCAAGATTCTAGGATGGAGATTCATAAATAGAAAAGTATTTGATAAATATTTGGTGACTAAATGAACCTTTACTATAAATTTGCCCAGTTATCTGATCCAAGGTGAATTAAGTGTTTAGAAAGAAGCCTTTGAAAACACAGAGTAAAAACTTCCAATTTTCTTGGTTTGCTATATTTCTCTATGCAAAGCCAATTCTATTAACTATTCTCATTTATGAAATAATACTGGAAATCAAGTACACATTTAAAACAATTCACAGGAAGTAGCCAAATGCAAAGAAGCCTTATTGAGAAACAACTCTCTATTATTTGTTCAAAAATAGGATAAGAGAATTTGAATATATAATTGACCTTTCTTAGAATTCTTGCCTTCTCCATCAAAATGGACATTCTGCTCCTACAGTATTGTATATACTGTGCATGTATTAAGTCACTTCAGCCATGTCCGACTCCTTGCCACCCTATAGGCTGTAGCCCACCAGGCTCCTCTGTCCATGGGATTCTACAGGCAAGAATACTGCAGTGGGTTGCCATTTCCTTCTCCAGGGTATCTTCCCAACCCAGGAATTGAACCTGTGTCTCTTATGTCTCCTGCATAGAAAACTCCCAAATATGATATGTGACACTATTTAAATCATTCACCATTTTTAATATTTATCTAGAATTTAGACTGGTTGTGGATGCTTGTATCTGGTAGATCATTTATTGACTTATTAAATCTTAACTACTTGACCGATCGCAAGTTATTTATTGTAAAACACTAACACATTCTGTCTAACAAGGCATCATGTCTATACAATAATTCCCCTTCTAGAAGAAAATATTTCTAATATCTGAAAGCGTACATAGAGGCCTTCTATTCAGAGACTCTCTTTATATCTCTGTATCTATCCCAGAAAAAATGTTTTAGTGATTATAAGTAAGCTTCTCAAATAAGACCCTGATATTTTCCATGTATGCTTAAATGTAAAGTTGATACATTGTAAAATTATTACCACCTTCTGGATTTCCCATGGTTCTGATGATAAGTGGAATAGTTCCCCTTGGCAAGAAAGAAATTGAGTTCTATTTGGGGAAAGTCAAAGGATTGACCTCCATTAGGTGGTGTGTGTCAGGGTCAGTCCTCTATGTATCCAATTATTCCTCATCTGTGAATCAGCCTCCTGAGGGAATACTAAAGCGTCAAAGTAGTTTAAAATAAAATTGGTTCATTATTTCTACGACAAAGTTTTTTTCTCACTAAAGAGTTTTGTGTAGTTTAGGTCAATAAGCTCTTATTTGAATAAGTTGTGTGTAACAAGAACTGGGTTAAGTGCTATGAAATAAATCAAATAAGAAATACCCCCTGCTTTTAAGGAACTTAAAATCTAGAAAGTAGTGTGAGACATGCAAACATGTATATTTAGTTCAATATCATAATTTATAAGATTCTTAAGATATAATAGATTACCATGCAATATATTTTTTTTAGTCAGATCTCTGTAGAGCCTTGGAATAACATAATGAAGACCAGTAGGGATGTAACTAACAGTGACTTGAGAGATTTACTATCTTTGTGAAGCCATCCAGTAGCAGAGAAAAGGGCAATATCAAACTTTCCTAGAGAGGAAGTCATTTATAAAAATTTTGTAGATGGGCCCCTGACTATATATTTCTATCATTTCCTCACAAATTATTTTGAAATGATTATTTTTAACAAATACTATTTATTAAGATGGGCATAATAGGTTTTTGTTGTGGTTATTGCAAAGATTGCTTGTCAAAATGGGCATAGAAACAAGTGGAAACATTGATAATAATTGCTTTTTCAGAGCATGGGAATTGGCATAATTGAAGTTTTTGTCCTCCTCTTGCTAACTCTTGACATGGAATGTCTATAGCATCATCAGGTTTCACAGCTCCCAAATCCTCCTGGCCTTGAGGGTGTTATGGAGATTGATTAGGCACAGACTGGTGACAGAAAGAGAACTTGTGATCCTTTACAATACATGTGTGTGTGTGTGTGTGTGTGTGTGTAATGGATCACTTAATAAAGATGTGGTGTATACCAGTAGATGTATAACTTCTCTATCAGTTGTAAAACTTTTTAGTTAAATACAATTTAAAAGATTAGTGACATGGGGTTCAAATGAAGATAATCAGTTTCAAATGTAGAACCTGACTCATTTATTGTGGATGTTACTAGCCTGTCCTTTTCCCCTGGGTTGTATCATATACTTTGGGTACAAGTACACTCAAACTATTTGGGAATAAATAATGTCTTGTAAAATATGTTGGCATAGTTGTAAAGCAAAATCTGCATTATCAAGTAGATGATGATATAATCACAGTGAAAAGAACTGTCGAGGTTTCCATTTGAAAATAGGATTTAATCTATTTTAAAATTACAGGACATAATCTTGTGACACTTTTGTTTTTGGTTAATGTTTTTTATATTTAGGAGTAACATCAAGTTCACTTTAAGTTGTCATTAATACATTATAAAATTCATGTTACTTAACACTTGGAGCAGGTTCAGTATTTACATTAAAAGACAGACTGTGACTTGAAAGTGTTTTGAGTTTAAATGTCATCTTTGCCTCTCAGTTTATATTCCCTGGGCTTGAGCTTTCTCAGTAATGAGTTTGGATATCTATAGATTTTAATCTAAATAATGAAATGAGTATGTAAAATAATCATAGAATCCTCAGAATAAATACTATTTATTAATTTTTCACACTCAAGTGGTTTGCTTTACTTGTTACCCAAGAGATTTAATCTTACTAAATGTGTTTGTATTGTTATTTCAAGTGTTTTTCTAATTTTATTTACTCTATAAATCTTGAATGTGAATAAAACTGGCATGAAAATATAATATAATAAAAAAGTATTTGCTTCAAACTTCAAGGAATGCCAATTAATACCAATACAGTATCTTTTGTTCATAAGTTTCTTAGTTCTTATTTTCTGCATGGAGATACTGTATAAACCATCCTGACTTA
This sequence comes from Bos indicus, assembly GCF_029378745.1. NCBI lineage: Eukaryota > Metazoa > Chordata > Mammalia > Artiodactyla > Bovidae > Bos > Bos indicus. The sequence continues at coordinate 12,764,898 of NC_091767.1, forward strand.
AAAAAAAATACAGATCTGGTTTTAAATTTCTGATAGAGCTACTTTTCAGTTGGTATAAAGCTACTTCCTTTGTGTGCGGACTTGGTTGTTTGCTTTTTTTCTTTGTTTTTCCTTGTCTTTCTGAACTTCAGTTTCTCATCTGTGATGTATGTCCAATACATACAGTATAGATCATTATGAAGATTTAATAAAATCATATTTATAATCACTACCCATATCTTGGTAATGATAGGTATTCAATTGCATGTTTTCATTACTTAAACTATTACTTAGAAAACCAGCAGTATAAAATCACAACTTAAATGATTTATGTATTAATATATAAATATTATATGTGTGTATAAATATATATATATATGTATATACCACCATACAGATTGACTATTCTAAAAGCAATAGAAGAGGGTCTTATTGTTCTATTATAGAGATATGCATTGAAAACAGAAATATGGACAAAAGATAAATAAGTTTATACTATATAAGTTTTAGTTAAATGTAGACCATTTCTGTTGCCTCCATGTACTCAGCCATCCTTGCATGGATCCAAACATCAATCATTCAGACAAGAATTTATTGGGAGACTATCCCACTTGAAATTACAACTAAGTAGAATACACTAGTCTCCACATTCTGATCACAGAATATATTCAATAAGGCCACTTTTTGGAGTCAATTGTATCCCTTTTCTGAATTTACTTCAGATTTCTCGTTACGTCCTGTCTTGTGCTCATCTTTAATGTTGTTACTTGTTTGCTGGGACCAGTTCTTGTACCTTCAGTGCTTTTGGCAAATGACATCTGGAAAGCCACATCAGCTCTGAGAACACTGTCAGGTGGGATAGACAGAGGCCAGCCCTTGCATCTGTCCCCTAGGTGGCCACTAGGCTGTTCATTTTGATTCCATTTCCTTGGAAGTAGAGTCTGGGTTGCTAGCTCAGTACTAGCAGGGGTCGTATGGGCTGCATGCTGTTGGCTGCTGACAAAATGGGGATGAAGAATGGCAGAACCACAAGCAGCAGCTTCTTTTGTCATGCTTTCCCTGATTGGCTTCAGGATTTGGTCATACCAGAATTGACTCTCTTGGTCTTCACCAGCCCATTAGTTCCTTTCATAGAGGGACAGAGCCTTGGAGTCCCCTTCCCTGATATTTTTGATGATGTCACATTCCTGAGTTTTCTTTTAAGCAGCATGTATGAAATACCAAAGGAAGTGAAGATCAATCTTTTCTATCATTGTTTTAGAAGAAATCAAGTACACAAACCATTCTCTTGTCATCTGTGAATGTACACTTCTGACCTATGCAGTCACACCTTCCTCTGACGTACACATTCACACATTTCCTCTTTTATTTTTTCCCAAAGAAAAGGCTTTATCCATGGTAGTGATATGAAAGCTCATGTCTGCCTGTCCTAAGCTCATTTTCTATCAGTCAAGGCTGAACACAAGATGGAGGAAATTGCCCTCCCTTCCCTGAGTCCATGGGATAAACTCATCTAGTTGGGATTGAGGTCTGTCTGTCTGTGTTATTGATTACTGAAACATGGTGGGAGTAAGCCACAAGCTCTTTAGATTATGCTCTCATCACTTTAGATGGAGGGATAATTATCTCTTTCAGGTAATGTGATGAAACCCTTCCATGAAGAATAGATTGACAATATTAAGAAAACCAATTGCAATCATATATTTAATTTTTGTTCAATTCAAATTTATTCATACTAAAACAATACGTTTATCTTTTATGATGCTTTGTATATGTATGTGTGTGCATTTCCTTCATTAGTATAAGCAGCATCAATTGCTGAAAGGGTATGATCAATTATTCACCACAAATGGTGTTCTGACTGGAAAACAATAAGAAATAGAGAATTACATTTAGTAACCAGAGCAAATAAGAGTTGTGTATATAGATCAAAGTGAAGCCATTAGTGAAGGAAACATTAGTAAGCTCAAACTTTTACTTAACATGATAAACCCACTTTGTCTATGGCTATTCTCCATTATCACGTGATTCCTTTTTAACCGGTATGATGTTTCGGGCCCTTGGTACCTAACTATACTGTTTGAACCTTGAGTGTTGGCATTGGACTGCCTAGCAGTAGCACTGAATTAGTCTACAAGGAGTTGTTTTTTTAACCCCTAATTATTATCCATGTTGAACTATGGTTTTCCACTTGGGTTGCAATCCAGCAATTTGTACATGAGATATAGATTAAGAGTGTATAATAGATTTAGCTATAATTTTCTAGCAGTAGGCATTTGTGGATTTTCTCCGTCTTTATATTATTTCAAACTCTATGTGAGACCTAGAGAGTATGGGATATCTTATTTTATGGGAAGTATATAGAAGCCATTTGTCTTAAAGTCAATGATCACCCACTCATCCGGCTAGCACGTGATGGGTTTGTAATACATAGTTTCTGATCATGGTTTCAAATTTAAAGGATTCACGAAACTCAGAAAGGGAAAATAGAATTGCAGATCTCTTTTTAAATGTTGAGTGTGTGTGTGTGTGTGTGTGTGTGTGTGTGTGTTTTGCTACTATGCACATTTGGGAAATTCATCCTTGAAAATTTTGAAAGCTATGCATTTTAGACAGAATCCAGCTGCAATGCAGGAGATGAAGGAGAAGTGACTGAGCACACACGCACACATGGGAGCGTTATTAACTGGGTTTCAAGATAAACGGTTATTGCAGGAGTTGATGATGGTACAAAGAGACCAGGATGAGAAACCAAATGGTATTAGAATGGTTGAGGGGAAGCTCGGGCCTAGTGAGTCACTCTACAGAGGCTCCAGAGATAATACTGACACGTTAAATCCAGGTCTGTGTGTGATCCTGGATCTGTTGTTTCCTTGATGGGATAGAGGAGTTTAATGCATCGGAAAAAATGGCTAATTTTGGTAAACTCTATTCTCTCTGACTTTTAGAGAAGTATACTAGGGAAAAATCTAGATTATGAATAAAAGGAAAAGTAGAAACAAGTATTCAGACCCAATAAGTGCAGTACAAGCCCTTCACTTAGTAGAAAACAAGAGTGAATTAAGAAGTTTATATAATTAACAAACTCAACTGAGTTTCCTAGAAAGGGATATGGATAGAAGAGTTAAAAAAATATACGGGACACTGGAGAACTATACATTTTGGACAGAAAAATGTTTCTTCTGCCATTGAAGTTAGCAGCTGTTACTGATTTCTGGGGAAAACTGAAAATCTTAGGGAAACTTGAAGCACACAGTTGGGGTGTTCATCCTCACTAGAAACCTAAGGAAACCATCTTCAAAGTTTGTAATAGAAGCTTTTATTACATTATATTTATTACATTTATTTAATTACCACATTACAATAGTTCAGGATTCTATAATGGGTAATTATCCACAAGAAGGAAATTTGAGCACAATGAGAAAGTTACACCAAAGATGCTTTGAGTTTTAAAATATTTAAAGGCAAGAGGCAGATGGTAGCTGTGTTGTGTTAAGTCAGTTCAGTTAGGTCCAACTCTTTGCAACGCTATGGACCATAGCCTGCCAGACTCCTTTGTGTGTGAGATTCTCCAGGCAAGAATACTGGAGTGGGTGGCCATGTCCTTCTCCAGGGGATCTTCCCTATTCAGAGATCAAACCTGCATTTCTCGAGTCTTCTGCATTGGCATGTGGGTTCTTTACCACTAGCACTACCTGGCAAGCCCTAAGCTAACATTAAAAACACACACTCAGACACACAAAGTTTCTTATTAGATAGAGAAAATGGCCTCAGAGAAAGCCTACATTTCTTGCAGAATTGGAATGTCCAGAAAATGGTTCAAAGAAAGAAGATGAGTAAAGAGATTTTAAGTATGTCGCATGGGGAAAATTTGACCCTAAGCGGTTGACAAGAGTCATCATTGCAATTTTCTAAACTTTTGTGAGAAGGCAGAAGTGAGTCAGATATTAGGCTCTATGAAAGAAAACAGGAAGCAAAGGCAGAATTTCATTTGGATATGGTAATCAGGGCACCATAATCGAATTTCTCAAAATGGTGTTTAGGTTCATTGAATTTTATTTATGACGGTACTAGACTAAAATCTTCATGCAATAATTTTTTTTTTCTCTAAAGTTTTCACTACTCCCTTTCCTCCCCTAGAAACTTCTGATTCCCATGCTTTTATTTTTAATTTTTGACAAGAATAAGCAATGCAAGTCTAGATTATACTAGGTATTAAAAATGAAAGCATTACTTTTTCTTAGGTTAAATGTTGTCCGACATGGGAATTTTCTTGTATATGGATATCGTGTGAACTCTAATAATCCTAAATGCATTATCAATTTTTTGACCTATTTAAATTGAGAATATATTAAGGATTCTGAATTAATTTTAAAAATCTTAAGACAACAAAAAACCAGCCAAATTGCTGATTAAGCTTTATTCCACCCAAGTATCTAACTGAGATCCAATGGCCAAGATTGATTAGAATTAAGAAAGTTGGTTGGAAAAGAATACCATTTATTTATATTGGTTTTATCTTACAAGGAAAAGGCTAATTATGGTTGGACTTCAGTGTCTCCCTTGATATTTGATAATAGAAAGGGGGTTTCTATTGAATAGACTCTATCCTGTTTATATTGCTGAATTTTTTCATTACATAGTGTCTGGAGAGCTGTATGGGATGATTTGGCTGGGCGTAATCTGAAGTGAGTAATAGAAGAGGAAATGAAGCTCCAGCCCACAGGGAAGCTTGGCCTTAAAGTGAATTGAATTGATATAATAGATCAGAGCCTTCTAGAGCAAAAGTTGTACTGCCCAACAATGATTTCTGGAAGATGTGTGAAGAAATTGTGGTTGATTTTTGGGGGTAGTCTCATGAAAATGATAGGAAGCTTACATTAAATATCTTTGCTTTCTTCTTCCAAGGGGATAACTTCAAGGCTAAAAATACCTTGAACTGCTAAGCCTGATGGGTTTAGAGAACTAAATCTGGTCAGTATTAAGAATGTTATCCTCTACTCCTCCTAATTCTGGGAGGGGTTATCTGCTTTCAGAGAAAAATATTAGAGTTAGGTTTATGGTCCTTTTCTTCATCTCACCTTATTAGAAGCAGTTATACTGATCTTATCAATGATATTTGAAACAAGGTCTGTAAACATGAAATTATTTACATTTCTTTTTAGGATAGACTGCCTATAAGATAAAAGTACTCTCCTCCCTCTTTCTCTGGTTTCCATGCAATTCACACATTTGGTGTAGGATGGGTTTCCATACATAACTCAGGAGATTAACTATAGCTGATTGACTACTTGGGAAAGTATAGGGCCTAGTAACATTTCTGGCAACTGTTTGGATGAGGGTCAGCTGGAAGACTGTCCCCAGTTGGTATTTGGGATAAGAGGTGTTAGGATGTAATAAATTAAAATCTAAATATAGTCAGATGTCCAAGAACCCTTTTAGGAGTAAAGCTGGTAACCAGCCCACACCTTTTGACACCTTTGTGTGTTTCCAAAATCTTCTGAAACCGGTAACATGCATAAACACTATTTGTGATTATATACATTGTTGTCGCTATTATTTAGTTGCTGAATTGTGTCCAACTCTTGTGAATCCCTGGACTGTAGCCCACCAAGCTTCTCTGTCCATGGGACTTTCCACCCAAGAATACTGGAGTTGGTTGCCATTTCCCTCTCCAGGGAATCTTCCTGACCCAGGTTTTGAAGCCACGCCTCCCACATTGACAGGTGGATTCTTTACCACTGAGCCAGCCACCTGGGAAGCCCTATCCATTATGCATACTCCCTTCCTATTTTGAGGGAATTCTTCTGAGTGAGTCTTGGTAGACAGAAGTTACCTCGTGCCATAGAAACTGGAAGTGCTTTCTCAGCCCTCAAGCTTCTTGCTGATTGGATTTCTAATCTGGAGCTAATTCTCTATAGGAGAACTTAGTTTATTTGAGTCAGTGACATCAGTCACAGCCAGTTTCTTGGGTCATCAGTAGCAGAGCTGTTCTCAATAGGAGTTGAAATGGAATTGGGGGGAGGGGTGTACACTGTAGTAAGTGGTTTAGCAGCTGCAGAAACTAAATCCTACTAATACATTCTTCATTTTCTGGGATGTCTTTGTTGGTAATTTTGGCTGACTAGTGTACATGGTGACTAAACAACAAACAAAAAACCTACCTGTACCCCCGTAATTTTTTTTTTCCTGAGATGATTTCCTCAGTTCAGTTCAGTCACTCAGTCATGTCTGACTCTGCGACCCCATGAACCGCAGCACACCAGGACTCCCTGTCCATCACCAACTCCCGGAGTTCACACAAACCCATGTCCATGGAGTCGGTGATGCCATCCAGCCATCTCATACTCTGTCGTCCCCTTCTCCTGCCCTCAATCTTTCCCAGCATCAGGGTCTTTTCAAATGAGTCAACTCTTCGCATGAGGTGGCCAAAGTACTGGAGTTTCAGCTTCAATATCAGTCCTTCCAAAGAACACCCAGGACTGATTTCCTTTAGGATGGACTGGTTGGATCTCCTTGCAGTCCAAGGGACTCTCAAGAGTCTTCTCCAACACCACAGTCAAAATACTAATAATTCAATGACTTTCCCAGTGATTTTTGGTAAAATCTTTTCTTACATGAATCAATTCTAATACATTTTTGTTGCACAGAGCTGAGTCTTGAATGATATATGAACAATACAAAATAGCAAAGAAAGATACTGTAACAGCAATCAGTATACATTCACTTGAATTATATATGCTACCTGAGTGCATTTGGCAATACTCTGGTGGTACACATTTCACTCTTTGGAAAAACTCATTTCTGATATTTCAGAAAGGAATTTGGACATTAAAACTACTTTTATTAGAAATAGGTTTGACATGGGAAAAAGATAATCTATTAAGCTAAAAGCATAAATCTGAGAACAGTTAAGATTTAAGGAGAAGTTAATCCAAAGATCAGAATTATTTTGGATAAGGTAAAATAGACTTTACATGTTTTGAGATCTAAAAATATATACATTCAAAATTATTGGGTAGTCAAATGTATCTTGGGAATAATAGTTCTGCATATCTGGCTGGATGGGTAAGGATATGAGAAAAGGGGATAGGAATAAAGTTGAGACATGGATATGGATGAGAAATGGGCTCCATGAGACCAAAGACAATAGCAGACCTGTTTCCTCACACATCTTGAGCCCTTAATTTACTGCCTTTCTGATATTCCTTCTTTTATTTTTAAAAATTGTGTTGGAGTATAATGGACTTCCAATGTTGTGTTAGTTTCAAGTGTACAGCAAGTGAATCAGTTATACATAAATGTATATCCACTCTTTTTTATATTCTTTTCCCATACATGCCATTAGAAAGTATTGAGTAGAGTCCCCTGTGCTATACAGGAGGTCCTTATTAGCTATCTGTTTTATATATTATAGTGTGTATATGTCAATCCCAGTTTCTCAATTTATCTCCCTGCCGCTTACCCTGTGGTAACCATGAATGTGTTTTCTACATCTGTCACTCTGTTTCTATCTTGTAGATAAGTTAGTTCCTTTGCTAATGTCTTCACTTTCTTTTCTGAATTTACAAAGGATTGACACAGTACTCATGTATGTATTTTATGTGTGTGTGTGTTTGGTTATAATAGATATAAAGAGTATTTTTCTTAAAACGAGGGAAAAAAAGTAAGCAAAGGATTTCATATAAAGAACAAAAGAGATGGTATGGTAGCCCCACATGGTTTAACCACACATGATTCAATGCACAGAGAATTTACCTGAAAAGAAAGAAAGTGAAATTCGAAGTCTCTCAGTCATGTCGAGAGACCCCATGGGTTATAGAGTCCATGGAATTCTCTAGGCCAGAATATTGGAGTGGGAAGCCTTTCCCTTCTCCAGTGGATCTTCCCAATCCGGGAATCAAATTGGGGTCTTCTACATTGCAGGCGGATTCTTTCCCAAGTCTACTATTAGGGAAACCTACTAGATTTTACCTACTACATCAATATCATTTTTTCTCTTTGTTTTTATTTGGCCATTTTATTTCTCTTAAATATTAGTTTGAATCATATACAATTTTTTCTATGATAAGGGGCAACATTGTTTTAAGTTGGATATTGATACTTAAACTGACAGTTATTCAAGTTATTCAAGCCATACACCAGGAAGCAATCTAGTAATTGTGACAGTTGGAAGATCCAGTAGACAGAAATTCCAATATCAATTGTAGGAATACATTTTGAACCAATGGTTTTGGAGAATAGTATATCTCCAAATATCCATGAGGGATATATATTCATATAAAAATTTTCTTAGTGTCCTGGAATTGTGACTGAGTCGCAATCCTCAGATTGTAGGGGGAAACATCCTCAGATTTTAAAGAAAACACCAAATTAACTTCCAGGATTTTTCAGGTGTCTACTTCAACTTGACTACCCTACACACCTCCTTTCTGTATTCATTGAAGGGGGAGATGGATTGCGAGATAATTTAATGTTCGTCTTATGAATGGTTTTCCAGGGAAACAAAGGATGAGATCTCATCCTAAAAGCCAAGTGAGAGCAAGTACTCACAAAAACTGAATGGAGACTCTGGAAGAGGAATGAGTTGGCATTTCTTTCCTGGATTGAGCATCTAATCAGACATTATATATGCTCATAATTTTTGTGTGTAACCTGAACAAATATAAGATAATTGGAGAGAGGTAGGTTGAGAAAAGGTTTGGATTAGGCAGTGTAATAGCCTGAAGTTGCCTTATAAAGAATTTGTAAAATTCTTGCAGAAGGACTGTTCATCATGGAAGGTAACATGCATACACTACCATATGTAAAGTAGATAGCCAGCTGGAACTCACTAAATAGCACAAGGAGCTCAGCTCCATGCTCTTTGATGGCCTAAAGGGGTGGGATGGTGGGGAGGGAGGTCCATGAGGGATAGAATATATGCATGCATATGGCTGATTCACTTCACTGTAGAGGAGAAACTAACACAACATTGTAAAGCACAATATTCCAATTAAAAAAAAAGTAGTCATTTTATAGAGGAGTTCAACAGTAAATGTTGCACGATGAACTATCAATCATAATGTATGGGATAGGATTTAAGAAACTGATTTTAAGACAAACGTCTCATATCAGAGAATTGTGCAGCGAGGATGTCTTTCAAGGCACTGTGAAAAAATTATACACACACACACACACACACATAAACAAAGGACAGCCGGTACTTGAACACCTACAATATATCTTTTGGCTTCCATGGCTAGAAACAGTGTGTTAGAGAAGTACAAGCCAAAACACAGTAAGACAAACCGAGGACAAATGTACTTCACCCAGTCGACTAAAAGACCATTGCTGTTTTCTTCCTCTCCCTAGAGCCTAGAAGACCCAGGAGAGGTAATATATAATGTATAAAGAGAAGAACATGCCCTAGCACCTGATACCAAGCCCTCACCCCACATGTTAAGCCCATACTGAGGGAAAAGACAACTTCGAATTTCCCTTGAAAATGATGGTTAAAGTTTGCTAGTTTTAATAGTTAGAACTGACCCACAAATTGTGATACCTACTCGAGCTGTTCTTAAGAGATAGGAAGACATTTGACAGAAAATAGTTATTAAATATAATGGTGGAAGGACTGATCCTGAAGTTCCAATAATTTGGCCATCTGATGCAAAGAGCTGAATCACTGGAAAAGACCCTGATGCTGGGAAAGACTGAGGGCAAGAGAAGGGGGCAACAAAGGATGAAATGGTTGGATGGCATCATTGACATAATGGACATGAGTTTGAGCAAACTCCGGGAGACAGTGAAGGACAGGGAAGCCTGATGTGCTGCAGTCCACGGGGTCACAGTCAGACCCCAGTTAGTGGGGGTCCCAACATCAACAAGGGGAGAAAATTATTACATATTTTATATTCCAGGATCCTAAGACTCATCAAACTTCTTATATAAAAGACAATAACAAATAAGAGATGATTGAGGAATGATTAGGTATAATAGAATTTATGGTTTTATCAGGGAACCAACCAAAAGATTGAATGAATGAAAGGTTTTTGGAGGATTTCTGAAGCTTACACTTTAATTGCTTGACTAGAAGGAAGTCCTCTCTGAAGAATATTAAACCACATAAGTGCACTCCCCTCAGATCAAACAGACCTTCATGACAAAAGACATCTTTGGCTTATCTCTCCAAAACCAAAATGGCAAAGATGACAAGATGAAAAAAAATAAATATTTGTCTCAAGATATATAAATTCTGACCCTGCAGACCATAGATTGAAAAAAAAAAGGCAAAAGTTCAGTCAGTTGCTTTGACTATATCCAAAAGATCACTGGAAATGATGTGTTTTCTACTTCATCTTGTTTTTGCTTCACTTTAACTACAATTCAGTCATTCATGGATTATGGAAACCATGAACACTTAGTCATGCAAGGGATGTGTGTGTGTGTGTGTATTCTTGGAGTGAAATATTTGATATGGTATTTTTTGTAAACTTTTCATCTTATCAATATTGTTTACCACTTTATTTTACTATATTAACTTAAACAGAAATTGTAATATGATTCCTTATGTTTATTTCCAAAGTAACCAACTCTCCATTATACTAAAAAAGTGAAAACATTTTTTTGATATTTTGGACTTAAGAAATTTTATAGATAATAAGGCATTCCTGATAACAGCCAATAGCAATAATTTATAAAATTATCCAGTATAGTTTTATGTATCCTGAACATGATATGAAAGTATTTCCTGTGGGAGAGATTGAAAACAACTTTCCATTATAATGAGTTCAGAGGTTCAGGATTATCACCTCAGTAACCTAATGTCCTATTTTAAAAATAAACTACCTTCTCCAGTGTGTTTTATAATTTTCTATTATGTAATATTTCCCCCCTTTTACTCAATGAGCTGCATGTTTATGAAAAGTATGAAGTTTGTATTTAACTAACTCCTGTATCCAGTAAAAAGATAGCTGTTAACATTATTAATCATAATTCTATTTTTACATTTCAACAATATGTGTTGGTTTATTTACTCATCTCCAAGTAAACATGACAAGTCAGTGTGAGCTTGGGAAGCAGATTGATTGAAGATCTGGCCTTCAGTGTGAGGCTGACTTTCATTCGTACTTTCTGTTGAAGTATTGGTTGGCTTAGATGGTAAAGAATCCTCCTGCAATGCAGGGAACCTGGGTTTGATCCCTGGGTTGGAAAGATCCTCTGGAGGAGGGCATGGCTACCCACTCCAGTATTCTTGCCTGGAGAACCTCCCTGGACAGAGAAGCCTGGCGGGCTACAGTACATGGGGTTGCAAAGATTTGGACACAACTGAGCAACTAAGCACAGCCTATTGAAGTACTGTTGTTTAGTTGCTCAGTCGTGTCTGACTCTTTTGTGACCCTATTATAGCCCGCCAGTCTCCTCTGTCCATGGGATTTCCCAGGCAGGAATACTGGAGTAGGCTGCCATTTCCTTCTCCAATCTATCAAAGTATAGTGTTCAGTAATATACACTTTCCTTCTGCTTTAGTAACATTTACTGTTCCTATGTAACTGGTAACAAGTACTTTAATTTTAAGCAGAATCTCAAATAACTCCACTGACATTTAAAAACTGTAGACACATCTAAAACATGGAAATTTAGGTTGAGTTTTAGTCTTGGAAATTGAAGACATACAGCAGTAATTAAGTAATTAAGCAGTAAGTAAGTAATAAATCTTATTTAGTTCTGATCTGGCTGTTTGGTTGGTCATAATTGATGTTTAGTTCTGGTGGAGGTCATTGAAAATATTCCAGAGATTTAAAGAATTCAGTGGATTTTTCTGAAAGGATCCATATTTAAACTTTAAAATATAAAGTAGTATACATTTTCAAACAGTACTTAGGAATAGCTGATAATTGATTCTTTTGATTCTTTAGTCAAATAATTGCAAAAAATGATTACATATACTGAAATCAATTTGGATTGTATATGTGTATATGTACATGTATTGAATACAAGTGAATATACATGGATATGTAATATATACAAATATATTTTAAATAAAATGTGAACATTCTTAAAATAGATCTTTTTAATCTTGTAATATTTGGGATAACTGTCTCTAGTCATTTTTGAGCTTAATATACTACTTTACTCAAGGGTCTAGATTATTTTTAATGAAACAATCACTCTTCAGCAGAAAATTACATTAAGTTTAACTAATAGAATATTTCATGTAAAAGACTTAAAATTGAAAATTCCCTTCCCTCATAAAATCCAATTCAGTGTTTAAGATGATACTCGTATTATGAGAAGTTAGAAAGGAAGTTACCTTCCAATCTCTAGGTTCACAATGTCAACAGATTTGTTGGTCGTGGTGAACCCATACTTTAATCTGCAATGGGTTATTAAAAACATATTTGAAAATAAAGTAATAAAAGTTATATATTATAATTTGGAATTCTATTCATAGAAATATAAAAGGTATTGTAAAATCTCTTGTTCTTGCTCCAAAAGGTACTGAGTTTCTTTGACCCTGTCACCCCAACTGATGGATAAAGATTTGCAAAGCCATGATGGTGTACCAATAATTTCTTGCAACTGATATAGGAGCTTTGAGCTAGGAATTCCCTTTCTGTATTACTGTATTCATGTTCCCCCACCCAATGTCTGTTCCTTACCTGGTGACCACCCCCCTACACACACCTTATAGGTTGCTGCTGCTGCTAAGTCACTTCAGTCATGTCCGACTCTGTGTGACCCCATAGAGGGCAGCCCACCAGGCTCCCCCGTCCCTGGGATTCTCCAGGCAAGAACACTGGAGTGGTTTGCCATTTCCTTCTCCAATGCGTGAAAGTCAAAAGTGAAAGTGAAGTCGCTCAGTCCTGTCCGACTCTTAGCGACTCCGCGGACTGCAGACCACCAGGCTCCTCCGTCCATGGGATTTTCCAGGCAAGAGTACTGGAGTGGGGTGCCATTGCCTTCTCCACCTTATAGATTACAGACACATATTCAATTCCAATCATTAAGGGGTTGGTGTGCTAAAGTAGACTGAGTTTGGATATGTCTTAATAAGAGTCCAGAGTAATCAAGAAGTTCCAAGTTGTCAGGAAGATTCAAGGAGTTCCTTCACCAAATTGACAAGTAAAGAGGAAAGGGGAGAGTGCTATGACCACATTTTTCTCCAGGGCAAGTTGGAGGCTCTTGTTTTCTCATTTTAATAACAGCATTATCTGTCAAACACTATATCTTTCAGGATGCATAACACTTCCTTCATCTGGGATCAAAAATGTCTTTATCATTTTTCTTAGTTACTTGATTCATGAACCATATGTGTTTTATAATAGGCGAACAGACTGTATATTATGATTAAATATGGCATTTGAATGCTATATCTATATCTTAGTAGCACATTGCTTCTATTACATTTCATGTTTGTGGGACCTAAAGATGTTACAATCTTTGAGAATGTTTTTCTATAATTCCCTTTTCACAACTGCTCTGACATCTACTGGACACATGAAGTTTCAGCTGGTAGGAAAGTCAAAGTATATATTTTGTTAGTGCTATTTTTTTCTTCTAAGTATCTTGACCTTCACTTTTTTTTTTCCTTGGCAGAAATAACATTACCTTTAAGACCTTAGTATTTCCATTATGTAGAATTCTTCTCTATAGCATTTATCTATAGTACTTCATCAATCTTTTTAAAAATTTATTTTTAACTGAAGGATAATTGCTTTACAGTATTGTGTTGGTTTCTACCACATGAATCAGCTAGTCACAACATGAATCAGCCATACGTTTACCCATGCCCCCTCCCATTTGAACACCCCTCCCACCTCTCTCCCCATCCCACCCCTCCAGGTTGTTACAGAGCCCTGATTTGAGTTCCCTGAGTCATACGGCAAATTTCCATTGGCTATTTTACATATGGTATTGTATGTTTCCATGTTACTCTCTCCATACCTCCCACCCTCTATTATATTATAATATATATATATATATATATATATATATATAAAATCTAGAAAGAGGGTACGGATGAACCTATTTGCAGAGCAGCAATAGAGACAAGATGTTGTATCAGCCTTATCTAACCTGAGAGAGAGAAGCTATGGCAGAAACTCTCAGGTAATTTTGTCTATACCTGAGAATTTACCTGAAAATCTAACTCCTGAATTATTTACCTTAAAAAGGCAGACCCACATCAAATGATCGTCTATTTTTGTGAACACAAATAAATTAAACTTAGTACTGTTGATGTGCATTATCTGATGGCGAGAAAAAAAAAATCTTCAAAACAGCTTCTTTCTGAGTGAAAGGGTCAAAGACAGGAAGATAAAAATCTGTTTCAGACATTATATTTAAAGCAGTTCTTCACAGAGAATTGTGCCTTAACTCCCACAAGGAAAATAAAGAAGATTAGTAAAGCACTGCTTTAACACTGAATTAAGAACTCCTGGAAAGAGAAAACCAGAAGAACTAAGGAGTTTTTTTAACTGTCCAGGAATGAATCTGAATATTAAATACTTAAATTCAAAGAAGAAATTTGAAATAGCAAGAAGTAGAAAACAAGTTGAAGAGGTGACTGTAATGAGTATGATTAAGAACAAAAACAATGAGCTTCAAATATACAGAATTCAAAGAATAAGCAAAACTGTAAAAAATAGGTATTAAAAAACTGTGCTGATAGAAAGTATCATTTTACAGTACAAGCAGGCATGCAATTAACAAGGCTATATTCTACTGACTTATTTGTTTAAGCTTTTTAAAGGTATTATCTGAAGAAATTTTATTTCTTAAATTGATCAACATTTTGCTACTTGGAAGTTTGAGAGGCTCCAATAAGTATATTACATGTATTTTCATACTCTAACCATAACAGAGGAATCAAAACAGATTTTTTTATCTTCACTTTTGGATCATGTACTTGTGAAGTCTGTTTATTTGCCTTTGATTTCTTTATTTTGCCTTTAGGATAATTGAAAAGAATACTAAAATCAGAAAAAGCTGCATTTTAACTCTGTTAAAATATGTTTCTAGTCATATGCTGTAACTGGAATTTGAGCTACTGTAGGATGAGCTAGAGAAAAAAAGTGATCATCTGGATATTACTGGTCAGGCTACAGATAGGATCAAAGCAAAACCCTGAGTTACATGCAGGCATAGGAGATAAAATACACACCAGAGGATCTGCATACTTGCAAATATGTTTCCATTCTATAGAGTCCTCTAGATTTTCTTCAAAGCACGGGAATTTTACATGATATTAAACAACAGTTAATATCATGCAAAGGGCTTGAACCAGGTTTGCCCAGCTAATGTATCTTTCTCTCCCTGGGGTTTACTGAAACATGTTTCACAAGTGTCCTCTCTTGCTCCTACTAACTCAGGTAATTCTCCAACATTCTACCTCCCAAATCCATCTCTTTTTTCACATACACCCTCATCTACTGACTATGTGCACAAGCTTTTTCTTCCTGAGCCCATCTTCCCATGGGAAGTGGCCTCTATTTCCCCTTTGCACTGAGCCCCACAGCTCAGGACAGCCTGCACATTTCCATTCTTATACTCTGTTAGAATTTTAGATCAGAAATCAACATCACCCATTGGAGGATGATAACCCAGTCTTGTAAAGGCAGTCAATAATACTCCAAGTAGCTGGCAAACTTTAGGGTTTCAAGGAAATTGGAGCAAAGGATGAGAAATTTGAAAGAATCCCAGAGATACCTGATCTCAGGAACACTCTAGTCCAATGATAAAACATTTGGTTACCAAAAAGATCAATAGAAAGGCAGATAGATATACTGCTGCTGCTGCTGCTAAGTCACTTCAGTCGTGTCCGACTCTGTGCGACCCCATAGATGGCAGCCCACCAGGCTCCCCCGTCCCTGGGATAGATATACTGGCACTAAACAATGAGACTGAGATCTAGCCAGGAGGAGTATTCCAGGGTCATTGATACAAGACTAGGGTAGTAACTCTCACAAGGAAACATTGATACCTTGTTTACTTGGGACTTGCAGATCCAAAACAGCAGCAACAATGGAATCTTGGTTTTGTCCTGTAGGCTATGATATCTGGTTAAACAGCCCCCCCAAAAAAAATTTTTAGAAATTATTAAGTCACAGACAGATGGAAAAGGAGTGTTGTTTTATTTTTCTAATGTATCATTATCTTTGAAATTTGTGGAGAATGTTTTCAATTTCTTTGTGTTTTGAACATTTGTAATTCAGGATCTGATCTTGAGCCAAGCCTCAGTTCAGTTCAGTCGTTCAATCGTTATGTGACTCTTTGCGACCCCATGAATCACAGCACGCCAGGCCTTCCTGTCCATCACCAACTCCCGGAGCCAAGCCTAGTGAAAGGTAAATGTTCTTTTTCCTTTGTCATGGCAGATCTGAGAGTTGGAAGCTGAGATCTGTTTAAACAGTTGCTCTATGTTCTAAGTGGACGTGGGGAACCTTACCAGCTGGAGAAGCAATAATCTCTACTCTTCCTTTGTATTAATGATCAGAGTGCGGGATACCCTATTGGTATGGAGCATCCCTCCCACCTACATATGTGTATGCTCTTCCTGTGGCCACAGGACTGGAAGGGTTGACATTGTACTTCTCTGATCCACTGCGATCAGGTTCAGGTTAGGTTTCTCCCTCTCAAGCATTTCTGGCAAAAGGAAAAGGGAAGTTGTGAGTTAAAGGGAGGCTCACAGCTCTGGTGAGCACCTGGAAACCAGTCTCGCTGTTCCAGTGCTCCAGTCAGCTGGGGACAGGGTGAGGCTGCCTGAGATTTCTAGCAACTTCTGCCCCTCGACTTTTCATCAGGTTTTTAAGTAAATGATTGTAGCCATTAATACCTTTTCTTCCTTTTCCTTCCCTTCCCAACTAGAAGCAGGAGGAGTTCTCATAGAAAGGCAGGTCCGATAAATAAGTCCCACCTTGAACCCTATTTCTACATTGTATTCTTAATTTTTTAATTAAAATTTCCAAACATTAGAACCATCAATAGTAATATAGATACTTCTCTCATTTATCCATCTATCTGTATCTATCCCTGTCTTTGATGTTGGTGGTTCTAATAAATGGGACATACTCTCATTTGTACTTTAATATATGCATGAATACTTATTTTTATCTTTAAAAATAACTTAGGGATTTCAGATTACCTCCAAATGTATAATACTAGTAACATTTTAGCTGTTAGTGTCAAAAGGGAGGACATACATACTTGGCTTCATCTATGTGAAAATCATAATTTTGAAATAGGCTATTCTCAATCTCTCTTCAGTCTTTACATGTTCCATATAAATTTTCTAATCAATATTTCTCCCTTCTGTTTTTTTTTTTTTCCTGTTAATAACATTGAACAATTAGGACTTTGACATTATTGCAAATTAGCAGTGTTTTTTGAATAATAATAAATGTATTACAGTTCTTGGTATGTTAGTTGCTCAGGTGTGGCTGACTCTTTGCAATCCTATGGACTATAACCCCCCAGGCTCCTTTGTCCATGGAATTCTCCAGGCAAGAACACTGGAGTGGTAGCCATTCCTAACTCCACAGGATCTTCCTGACCCAGGGATTGAGCATGGGTCTCCTTCATTGCAGGCAGATTCTTTACCATCTGAGCCACACAGTTCTCTAGACCTTAATAATTTCAAACAGTTTCAAATTTGTATTCAATGTTGAGTTGATTAATTTAGGATTCAATTACTAAGAACTCTTTGAATTTTATTATTTATCCTATGTCTAGATACAATTGATTCCTCTAATAAAAAATAATATGAAGGGGAAATGGGGTGCGAGTGCTGAAGTGAAAAGAGAATATATAGAGGACATAAGCAGAGACATTAATTCATTTAAAGTGGTCATTGAGACTCTATATGTGATACTATAAGTTTTTCTGAATTTGGCAATAAGGAATTCATGATCTGAGCCACAGTCAGCTCCTGGCCGTGTTTTTGTTGACTGAATAGAGCTTCTCCATCTTTGGCTGCAAAGAATATAATCAATCTGATTTCGGTGTTGACCATCTGGTGATGTCCATGTGTAGAGTCTTCTTTTGTGTTATTGGAAGAGGGTGTTTGCTATGACCAGTGCATTTTTTTTGGCAAAACTCTATTAGTCTTTGCCCTGCTTCATTCCATACTCCATGGA
Source organism: Bos indicus (assembly GCF_029378745.1). Classification (NCBI taxonomy): domain Eukaryota; kingdom Metazoa; phylum Chordata; class Mammalia; order Artiodactyla; family Bovidae; genus Bos; species Bos indicus. The sequence continues at coordinate 12,782,996 of NC_091767.1, forward strand.
CAATATTGCCTGTTACTCCAGGTGTTTCTTGACTTCCTACTTTTGCATTCTAGTCCCCTAGAATGAAAAGGACATCTTTTTTGGGGTGTTAGTTCTAAAAGGTCCTGTAGGTCTTCATAGAACCATTCAACTTCAGCTTCTTCAGAGTTACTGGTTGGGGCATAGACTTGGATTACTGTGATATTGAATGGTTTGCCTTGGAAACGAACAGAGATCATTCTGTTGTTTTTGAGATTGCATCCAAGTACTGCATTTCGGACTCTTCTGTTGACCATGATGGCTACTCCATTTCTTCTAAAGGATTCCAGCCTGCAGTAACAGATGTAATGCTCAAAATTCTCCAAGCCAGGCTTCAGCTGAACCGTGAACTTCCAGATGTTCAAGCTGGTTTTAGAAAAGGCAGAGGAACCAGAGATCAAATTGCCAACATCCGCTGGATCATCAAAAAAGCAAGAGTTCCAGAAAAAACATCTATTTCTGGTTTATTGACTATGCCAAAGCCTTTGGCTGTGTGGATAACAATAAACTGTGGAAAATTCTGAAAGAGATGGGAATACCAGACCACCTGACCTGCCTCTTGAGAAACCTATATGCAGGTCAGGAAGCAACAGTTAAAACTGGACATGGAACAATAGACTGGTTCCAAATAGGAAAAGGAGTATGTCAAGGCTGTATATTGTCACCCTGCTTATTTAATTTATATGCAGAGCACATCATGAGAAATGCTGGGCTGGAAGAAGCACAAGCTGGAATCAAGACTGCCAGGAGAAATATCAATAACCTCAGATATGCAGATGACACTACCCTTATGAAAGAAAGTGAAGAGGAACTAAAAAGCCTCTTGATGAAGGTGAAAGTGGAGAGTGGAAAAGTTGGCTTAAAGCTCAACATTCAGAAAACGAAGATCATGGCATCTGGTCCTATAACTTCATGGGAAATAGATGGGGAAACAGCGGAAACAGTGTCAGGCTTTATTTTGGGGGGCTCCAAAATCACTGCAGATGGTGACTGCAGCCGTGAAATTAAAAGACGCTTACTCCTTGGAAGAAACCAATCTAGGTGGCATATCCAAAACCAGGGACATTACTTTGCCAACAAAGGTCCATCTAGTCAAGGCTATGGTTTTTCCAGTGGTCATGTATGGATGTGAGAGTTGGACTGTGAAGAAAGCTGAGCGCTGAAGAATTGATGCTTTTGAACTGTGGTGTTGGAGAAGACTCTTGAGAGTCCCTTGGACTGCAAGGAGATCCAACCAGTCCATTCTGAAGGAGATCAGCCCTGGGATTTCTTTGGAAGGAATGATGCTAAAGCTGAAACGCCAGTACTTTGGCCACCTCATGCAAAGAGTTGACTCATTGGAAAAGACTCTGATGCTGGGAGGGATTGGGGGCAGGAGGAGAAGGGGACGACAGAGGATGAGATGGCTGGATGGCATCACTGACTCGATGGACGTGAGTCTGAGTGAACTCCGGGAGTTGGTGATGGATAGGGAGGCCTGGCGTGCTGCACTTCATGGGGTTGCAAAGAGTCGGACACGACTGAGCGACTGAACTGAACTGATAAGCTTTTCTTAGTTTTGTCAAGTTAAAATTAAAGGGGAAAGAACTCTCAAATAAAATGAAATAAATTGCTTAAGGAAGACAAAAATATTTCTGTTCAGTAACTGTGAGAATTTATCACGTGCGTCCTGTGATAGGCATACTGTGCTCTACTGAACAATTTCTTCAGTGGTAGCTTAGCACAATTTTCATTTTACTATTTTTCCTGCATGACCCTCATTAACATTTAACATTAAATAATGTTTTGGGGACCCAGTCGCTTGCATGTTCTCATTTAAAGTTTATTTTATTAGCCATTGACTAATTCTTAGAGCTCTTACCTGACCAGAGTTTTACTTTGCTTTTAAAAATTTGTCTGGTAATGTTTTTGCCACACCACATATCATGTGGGATCTGTAGTTCCCCAGCTAGTGGCATAATAGAGTCTTAACCACTGGACTGCCAGGGAAGTCCCCAGAGATTTTAAACCTCAGCACAGTTGTCCCTTTGGTCTGGATAAACCTTTATTGAGGGGGTGTTCTTGTGCACTGTAGAATATTTAGCAGCACCCCTGTCCTCTTCTCACATGATCTAGATGCCCCTTGCATGCCCTACTCACTGTCTTGACATTGGGTTGACTCTTTTTGTCCAGACATTGTCAAATATCCCTATGTGTAAGATTTACTCAAGGCTAAGAACCACTGCTTTTTTACTGTTGTCTCACATCACAGGGGTTTATCTGGTGGTTCAGTGATAAAAAATCTGCCTGCCAATGCAGGAGATGCAGGAGCCACAGGTTCGATCCCTGGGTTGGGAAGATCCCCTGGAGGAGGAAATGGCAATCCACTCCAGTATTCTTGCATGGAATAATCCCATGAACAGAGTCTGGTGGGCTACAGTCCATGGGGTTGCAAAGAATAGGACACAACTGAGCATTCATATCACAGACTCAACCCCTCTAGTTTTATGGATGGATTTACCACAGAACTGAATATTCTTTGAATATTTGTACCTACCATAGACTGATACTTCAGTCATGCACAAGTCATAGGCTAGCACTGAAGTTTCTCTTTAGATTTTTTTCTAAATATATGCATTCTATCAGGATCAGAAGGGTGATTCATTTGATAAAGGAAGAATAACAATAGATTATAAAATACTGGGCTTTTTTTTTTTCAGACTACCTTGTTTTTTCTAGATTTGTTGTTCAGTCTCTAAGTCATGTCCGACTCTTTGTTACCCCATAAACTGCATCACATCTGGCTTCCCTGTCCTGTACTATATCCCCAAGTTTGCTCAACCAACCATCTCGTCCTTTGTCACCATCCACGGAGTCAGTGATGCCGTCCAATCAGCTTATCCTCTGCCCTTCTCCTCTTGCCCTCAATCTTTCCCAGCATCAGAGTCCTTTCCAATAAGTCAGCTCTTCCCATCAGGTGACCAAAGTATTGGAGAATAAGCACTAGTTCTTCCATTGCATATTCAGAGTTGATTTCCTCTAGGATTGACTGTTTTTCTCTCCTTGCTATCCAAGGGACTCTCAAGAGTTTTCTCCAGCACCACAGCTCAAAAACATCAATTTTTCAGCACTCAGCCTTCTTTATGGTCCAACTCTCACATGCATACATGACTACTGGAAAAACCATAGCTTTGACTATAAGGACTTTTGTTGGCAAAGTGATGTCTCTGCTTTTTAGTACACTGTCTAGGTTTGTCATAGTTTTTCTTCCAAGGAGCAAGCATCTTTTCATTTTGTGACTGCAGTCACCATCTATATTGATTTTGGAGCCCAAGAAAATGAAATATGACAGTTTCCACATTTTCCCCATCTATTTGCCAGAAAGTGATAGGACTGTATGCTATGATCTTCATTTTTTTGAAACTTGAGTTTTAAGCCAGCTTTTCACTCTACTCTTTCACCCTCATCAAAGTCTCTTTAGTTCCTCTTGACTTTCTGCCACTAAAGTGGTATCGTCTCTGCAAAAGAGGTTGTTGATATTTCTCCCAGCAATCTTGATTCCAGCTTGTGATTCATCTGGCCTGGCATTTCACATGATATACTCTGTATATAAGTTACATAAACAGGATGACAATATACAGCCTTGACATACTCCTTTCTCAATTTTTGGACTAGTCTGTTTTTCCCACATCCAGTTCTAACTGTTGCTTCTTGTCCTGCATAAAGCTTCTCAGGAGGGAGCTAATGTGGTATGTTATTCACATCTCGTTAAGAATATTCCACAATTTGTTATGATCCACACAGTAAAAGGCTTTAGCATAGTCAATGAAGCTGAAGTAGATTTTTTTTTTAATGGAATTCCCTTGCTTTTCTATGATCCAGTGTATTTGGCAATTTGATCTCTGGTTCCTCTGCCTTTTCTAAATCCAGTTTGTACATGGGGAAGTTATTGTTTCACATACTTTTCTAGATTACTTTAATAATTTAAAGGTAAATATTCACTTATATAGATGGAGTGAATAAACATCCAAATGTACTGCATTCATCAACGTAATCTTAATTACAGTATTTATATGAGCTTTACTTACATTTGAATCATTTGTCAGGGTCTATCATTGAATGTGTCTCCAAAAGTACATAGTCTTTTACCTACAGAAAATACCCCAGACCACAGAAGTCAAAACATCACCACACTCTCCAGTTGCTTCTTAACTTTAAACAAATACTTAACTTAGCAACTTTATTCTTCAGTCTCCATAGAAGAAATAAGATTTCAGTATTTGTTTCTCACCTGGAGAAGTATTCTGAGAAATTTGAAAGTGACTCAGAAGTGCCTTGCAGTGCTTTTAGTCTACAAGATCAGATGGTAAGAGTGAGTGATACCTTAGCAGACATCAAATATTTAATTCTGAAAAAAACTTTGGCCAAGCAGCTGCTGGTAGCCTGTGATTACTTTAGAGAAATGTTGAGTCCCTAGTCTTTGGCGAAACATTCAGTGCATTGAATTTGCTCTCAAAGATTTTTTTTTCTCAATATATACATGATACCTTTTAACTGTACATATAATTAATACCCAGTTCATTTGGATATGTATATTTCATTAAATTTATTTTTATTGTATTATATCACAGTGGTAATGATTTATGTAAGAAAATCATTGTACCGTCTTAGTTTGTAACACTGCCGTTCTACACATTCTTGTGTTACTAAAATTAGTGTTTTGGTTTAATCATCCTGCAACTTTTATTGAGCCAATACTCTGGAGTAATATTTTTGCAGTGAAAAAAATATATTGACATAGTCTCTAACCTAAAATTAATAAACCCTTCAGAAAATCCTATATGTTTCAATCATAGTGGAAATTGTTTTAAAGAATAATTGTGAAAGAACTTGACAAATAATAAAATTTATGTTGAAAGGCCCTTGAAAACTCAGCTCTGGAACTTTCTTTCACTGTTAATATGCTTAGCATTCCATGAGAGATGATCAAGGGACATTCACATTTCTATTTTTAAGAAACTGATTTCATTATAAAGCAATACATTTTTGCATATATTCAAACCCTAATTGGGCTTCACTTGTGGCTCAGCTGGTAAAGAATCCACCTGCAATGTGGGATACCTGGGTTCGATCCCTGGGTTGGAAAGATCCCCTGAAGAAGGGAAAGGCCCACTCCAGTATTCTGGCCTGGAGAATTCCATGGACTAAGTCCATGGGGTCGCAAAGAGTTGGGCACAACTGAGCGACTTTCACTTTCAACCCCTAATTATACATAAATCTTTAAGTTTTAAATTGCCCATTAATTTAGTTTCACAAATAAAATCTATCCTCTCTCAAAGTGAATTGGGGGTAACTATATATTATTAAATATTCATCCAGTGTTAATTTGACAAAAAATGATTTTTTGTGTTGCTGTCTTTTATGGTGCTCCCTTCTGGAGGTTGATTACTCAGTAGATTTTCTTCTTTTCTAAGATGAAGAAGGTGTCTATGCATAAAAGCAAGTGACATAATATGCCTTCCCTCTTTTACAAAGCTACCTGAGCCCTCCCCTGCATGCACACTACTTCTGCTGATGTAAAGTGAGTCACATGGTATTGCTAATTTTGACATAGTATATAAAGCAGAGACAAGAGAGAGTCAGGACATAAATATTAGGAGCTGATAAGATACAGGACAAGTCAGAGAAGTCTAAAATTGGGGTGAACATGTGATTTAGTATCCAAATCAGTCACTTGAGAAACTGTGAAAGTATACTTTTGATAATTACACCAGTACAATAGACATAAAACGCACCATCACCCACTCTCCCTTGCTAGTGACCATAAGAATTTAATGCAAGATACATTTAAAAGGCTTGGGAGTTGGTAGGGGTTTCAGTTTTCACAGTATTCTACAGATTTAAAGCTTGTTTTATCATGTTTTATGTTAATTATCTCTTTAGCCTAATGTTGAATGTTTGCTACTGGTGTAAAAATAGCTTCCCAGTATTTTTCCACATTTGCTGAAATTTGATTCAGTTTTCATGTTAACAAAAATGTAGTACCTGAAACTGCACCCACGCAAGCAAAGACACACATAACTTTTATACATACACATATAATTCTAGGATTGTATGTCAAATGAGAATGATAATAGTATTTATCTCAACTTTAATCTGTTTCTTTTTTTTTTTTTTTTTTACTAGCATAGTAGGTATCCCATGATGGAAATAATTTGCTTAATGACAGATGAGATTTAAAGCACACATTTGTTCACTAACCCAGATAATGCTGCATCTCACAGTACTGCCAAGAAACAGATAATCAGGTTTGAAAGAGACTGACTTCCCACTTAAAATATACAAACCTGGAGACCCGTGATTTGATCAAAAATATATCTCACTTGATAATATATTTTTAAAAGTACATCCTAATGATATTTAAGGTTTCTTTATACAGTCTCAAGTATATATTTTCTCCATCTCCAGCCTTCTCATTCCCAATATACTTTATCCCCTAAATATATCATTTTGGATTATTTTGATAGTCCTTAATCTCCTAATTGGTCTCCTTTCCTGGAATCTCACACTTTTCAAATTCACCCTAAATCTTTCTCCATATTCATTTGTATAAAATACAAAGGTAGTCATGTACCTCATTCCCCATGTTGATAATTCAGAAGCTCTGGATTGTCTGTGGGACCATGAAGTATCTAAATTGCCTAAGGTAACATGCCAAAGGTCCTGCGTGTCTTTTCCCCTCTCTGACCCCTCTCACTCTCACGCCTCTTCCTCATGACATTCACTCTTAATTGAATTCCCTTTACTTTATTCTCAACTGGTCATATCTGCTAATTTATAAAATTCAGTCAAGCTGACCTCTCCGTAAGTTTTGACTCCTTTCATCCCATTAAATTTAATCACCAGCTCCATTGTGATTCTACTGAACTGTGTATCCATTCCTATGATACTTTACTTAGAATATTTTATTTCATACAGATATCTGAGGATCAATAGGTATATTCTAATTTTCAATTTCCAAATCCTAAAAAAGATAATGAAAAAGTAAGCATTAAATAAACTGCTTGACAAGTGAATGAGTGAGTTACCATGGATGAGTACCAAGTCTTTCCTACTTCTGAAAGTTTGTGAATTTAGGTATTTGGAGTCTAAGACCATCCTTGATACAGCAGGATACTATGTTAACTACCTTGTTTGCTTCTTCAGATCTTATTCTCTCTCTTACTCCAATTCACCATGTCCCAGACTGTTTAGGCCAGTTAAAAAAGTGGAATCCTAAATTGATCTTTTCAAGGTCTTTTGTACCTAGCCAGTATGAGTAGTAACTAGAAGACATATATCTTTTATTCTAAATGTGGAATTCACATTTCTTCATGTACCAAATGACTGATGAAGCTAAAAAAAGGGGGACGTTAGAGTAAATCCATCAAGAATAGAGAGATGCATTGCTCTTTCTTAGCAGATAATTTGAACTGTCTCTCAAAATGTCAGGCCATGCTACAGAGTTTTATTCTAATACCTTGAATGCTACAGAATGTTATGCACCATATTAAAAAAAGAAAAGACTTCTCTGGAATGGAGGGATATCTATTTCATCTCTCTAGAAGACTCGCTTCTATTACCTCTAAATGCAAGTCAAATGAAAACTTTAAAATCGATACTACCAGATATTTGCAAAGAATATCTATAAATATTATAGGAAGATTGGCTTATTTTATTTCTTTTTCTAGTCCGATATGAAATGAAGTATACCACATATGGCTCAGATCTTAGTTTTATATGTAGTCTCCTCTTTTCCCATCCACATTGCATAGTTTATTATCTTCTCCCATTTTCCTACCTCTCACTGTCCCTCATTTTCACCTCTTGTGATTTTTTCTTTTTTGCATAGTAATACCCCTTTTCATTCTCTTCATTATAGTTTTCACTGAGTTTTAATTCCCCTTTTTCTTTATATTTTTAAGAGTAGATTGCAAGGAATCTAATTAAGTTATTTTGTTTAATTTTAAGCAACATTTTGTTTTTAAGCCATTTACACTTAATTACTAAAAAAATTAAGTTTAAATTTGCCACTGTGCTCTAAAGTTTGTACTGTTTCTACTATATTATTTTCACTTCCTTAAGTTATGTTGATTATTTTTTCTCTATTAACTTTCTCATTATCCATTCCTTTAGAAATTTAGTTAGTATTATAGAAATTACAACATGCATCAACAACTAAAGTCTATCAAATTTAATACATTTATGAATTTATGAACATTTCACATTTATTTAGTATGTCTTGTCATTTAAGTTAATACTGCTATGTATCAATATTTTCAGCAATGCATGCTATTAGTGTGTGAATTCAGTATTCATTTAGATTTCTTCAAATATTTACTCTTTCCTTTGTCATTCCTCATATAACAAAGACCATGTTTCCATCTTGGATTGTTTTCCTTCTGCCTAAAAATGCTCGTTAGATTTGTTTTTGTTGTTCAGTCACCCAGTCATGTCCAACTCTTTGCAACCCCATGGACTTTAGCATGCCAGGCCTCCCTGTCCCTCATCATGTCCCAAATTTTGCCCAAGTTCATGTCCATTGTATTGATGATAACATCAGCAATCTTATCCTTTGATGCCCTCTTCTCCTTCTGCCCTCAATCTTTCCTAGCATCAGGGACTTTTCCAATGAGTCAGCTGTTGGCATCAGATGACCAAAATACTGGAGCTTCAGCTTCAGCATCAGTCCTTCCAATGAGTATTCAGGGTTGATTTCCTTTAGGATTGACTGGTTTGATCTCCTTGCAGTCCAAGGGACTCTCAGGAGTGTTTTCCAGCACCACAGTTCAAAGGCATCAATTCTTTGGTGCTTTGCCTTCTTTATGGTCCAGTTCTCATAACCGTACCTGACCACTGGGAAGACCGTAGATTGACTATATGGACCTTTGTTGGCAGAGTGACCTTTGCTTGTCAACACAGTGCCTAGGTCTGTCACTGCTTTCCTCCCAAGAAGCAATCATCTTCTGTTTTCATGGCTGCAGTCACCATCTGCAGTGATTTTAGAGCCTGAGAAGAGGACATCTGCCACTGCTTCCACCTTTATTCCTTCTATTTGCCATGAAGTGATGAGGCCACATTCCATGATATTAGTTATATATATATATAACTAATATATATATATACACACACACATATATACACATATATATATAGATGTATATATATATGTACACACACACATTTAGTTTTAAGACAGCTTTTTCATTCTATTCCTTCACCCTCATCAAGAGGTTCTTTAGTTCTTCACATTCTGCCATTAGAGTGGCTTATGGATAAGGAATTCTCTCAATTTTGTTCATCTAAATATATTTTTGTTTGGTGCCCATCTTTAAGGACTATTTTCAATTGTAGGTTTGGAAGCTGACAGTGATTTTCCTACCATTGTTTGGGGGGTTGGTCTGTGTTAAGTTTCCTTTAATACCTGGGTTTTTAGCACCCTTAAGTTTCAGCTGACAACCTTGGATCTTTACCAGCAGTTCTCTTCCTCAGTGGACCCTGAAATCAGAATACTTTCCTGAATCTACAAGGTCATCTAAAGCTCTGCTTATAGTCTTAATTTTTAAACATCCACTTTCTTTGCAACCTCACAGTTTGTTAGTTTCTCAAGAGTAAAAGCTACACCAAGTCTTAGATTCTCTCCTTTGGGCTTCTCTGATTCCTGAGATCTTAGTCCTCCAACTCCTTGACTGCCTTGGAGTCTTCCAGTATCTTCAAACAGTTGTTGTTGTTGTTGTTTCTCATATTTTAATTTTTCAAACTTTTTCTGGTTGAGTCTTAGAGAAGAGTTGTTCTGAAACAAGCTGTCCCACTGTTGTCAGTGACACCAGATGATGGCACAGATATTCTTGAACATCTTATAGTGTTTATATTTTAATTGGTCATACTCCAAGATTTTTCCCCTTTTTTCTTCAACAGATGGCAATAACTCAGTTAATCTCTTGGCATATTAGATATAATACTTCCAAGAACTTTACTGAGTCTTTCACCCAACCTTCATGGAAAATTGTTATTAAAAATTGCTCACTTTTAAATAATAATATTCATCTTTTACTTGTTTAATTTTCAAAAGCATTAAAAATGGAGTTTTGCTCACTCAGGCAATTAATTACTTTGTTCATGCCATTGAAAGACATATCTTTCTTTGTACTTAAACACATATTACAGATACAACTTTTTAAAATGAAACAATTACTGTAATATTAATATTATTAATATTCTTTAATTTGTCATAAACTCTTTTACTTGTGTTCCTCTGGGCCATTGATTCAGACCTAGGCACAGATCGTGCCCCCAAACTTAGAAAACATGATAAAGTTATGATATAGTAAGATGTCTCATTGCTAATTAAGCCTAATATTATTTTTCTGAATCTTAAAAGAGGAAACCATAAAGTCATACATAGTTTTCAGGCCAACTATTCTCTACTAGTTAGATATGTGCAAAGCATAGGAATTAAAAAATGTACAGTGAATGCTCATTTTTATAAAACCTGTTATTTTTCTATTTCTTACATTAAGACCTCTTTGAAACGATAATGTACTGTTTTTAACTTAGGAAAGAAATACTGAACCTACCACTCACAGTGTTACATGAAATAATGAGACAATTATCACTATACTTGCCCTCTTGGAAATCATAATCAAGGATGTATGGGGGATACCATTTGCTTCATGTTTTGATTTCTTAAGAGATGAAATCAAAATTAAATGCAATTTAGTAGGATCATATTCTTACTTAACATCGAGTTAAACATTCTTTAATCAAAGGACTTTCCAAAATCAAATAAAACTTAGAGATCAAATAGCTGATCTTTTCATTATAATAGCTACCTAGGAGGTAAGACTATATATTGCCATAGAAGATATAAAGATGTTAGCACACTTCTATTAACTGTCTACTTCAGCAATGAGAACCTCATCTTGAATATTGCAGGTCTCTTTCATTTTTCACTACAACATGCTATATAAAACAAAATGAAAACTGTAAATTATCACATCAGCTCAACAAATGATTCCCATACACTAGCATATAATGGCAAAAATATATGCACAAGATATTATTTCAGCCTTGCAATAGAAGTCTTCCTTAAAACAACCTGAATGCCTGTCAGCATTGCTCATGAAAATAAAAGTACGTATATTATTACAGCAACTATAAAATGGAATAGCCTTCGACTATCGAAAACAATGAAGCAGAACTGAGAGTACCATTTGAAGGGGAAGTGCAAGTTAAACTTGAGTGAACACAAAGCCAATTAAATAATAGTGTTTGAGAGATATTTGCATTTGTGGAAAAAAGATATATATGAAGAAACACACTGCATACACATAGATATATACTACACATGCATATTCTTGAACAGTGTATGGAACTTCTTATGATATTTTGGTGATACTGGTACTATCTGTCCTGAGTAGGTGGGAGAATTATTTTTCTTTTTATGTACTTTTTACTGTTTATATAATTCCTGTTCATTTTATAATAACAAGATTTGGGGAATGGGTGTAGGCAAAGATGACATATCCTGTTTAAAATAACACAAAATTTTTTGCTAAAATATATATGGAAATTCTTAATTACATAGAGAAATACCAGGAAAAAGAGGTAAACGTTGCTTTGGTTATTGTAGACTGTTTCACTGCATGGTTTACTTTGTGTGTTCAACACTAGAAAAGATGCAAAGAAGTACCCTATTTTAAGTTTGCTAAGCCATTGAGTTTACTGCTATACTTTTATTGGTATTTAAATCAAAATTTAATAGTCATGCCCATGGAGAGGTGTTTTGAAATGGTAGTTTAGTTTTATGACTTTTTTATTTATGTTAGTAACAGTGACCATTCTCTCTACCCTTTCTGGTAGAAAGACATATAAAAGGTCAGAAATAAGCTTGTGATCTAAATTGAGCTAGTTTGTCTTTCATTTAAGTTGAAGTAAAACTACAACTTCTTCCTACTATCCTTATGATTGACAAAATTTCTATGCTTGTTAAGAGACAGGCAACATTCTCACATATTTATGCTTGTTAAGAGACTGATTATAGATGGGAACATCGGAGACATATGAGCTAAAGTGACTATAAAAACTCAGTTTTATGACTTTGGGGTTTCTGTGGTGGCTCTGTGTAGATAAAGAATCTGCCTGTCAATGCAGGAAACATTGGTTCAATCCCTGAGTCAGGAAGATCCCCTGGAGAAGGAACTGACAACCCACTCCAGTATTCTTGCCTGGAGAATCTGATTGTCAGAGGAGCCTGGCAGGCTACAGTTCAAGGGGTCACAAAGAGTCAGACATGACTGAGGAACTGAGCACACACATCTATATATACATACACATTTGTTTGGGGCTTCCCAGATGGCTTAGTGGTAAAGAATCCACCTGTTGATGCAGGAGATGCAGATTGGATCCCTGGGTAAGGAAGATCCCCTGGAGGAGGAAATGGCTACACACTCCAGTACTCTTGCCTGGGAAATCCCATGGACAGAGGAGCCTGGTGGGCTACAGTGTACGGGGTCGCAAAGAGCCCGACGGGACTGAGACAGCACAGCACACACATTTGATTATAATTTTTAATTTCTCATTGGCAACATGTTTCAACATTCCTATATTAATTTCATTTTTCCCCCCTTTTCTCTTTCCTGTCTTGTTTTTTTATACAGGTAGCATGTTTGAATAAATCTATTGATTTTTCCATTATGTAGTATTCTTCATCTTGAGAAGTAGTGGGATTTTTCCCAACCAGCTGTTGGAGGAAGGTTCTCTAGTAGCAGAATTTCACCTAATGATCTATTTATTGTTTATGTTTTTTTTTTTTTTTTCCTGTCTTCCAGTAAACTGAAAAGGTCACACATAGTTTGCTTTCTGCAAAAATGATTTGTCTGTATTCTTTCTAGTTCATTTCAGCTCCATCTTAACTGCTTCCCCAAACACGCTGGATGGGGTCTCTTGGAGTTTTTGCTACAGCCCTGGCCTTGGGTCCCGTAGTCAAAAACAACGCATTGTTGGTTTGTCCCATGGTACCGACTATTCCTTTGGGAATCCTGACTTTCCAAAATAATCATTCAGCTTCTTTTTGTCTTCATTAAATTTGTCAGTCCTTCATTGTTTATTAGATTGAGTCTTCTGGAAATACCAGTTTTGTTGAGGGTGCTGATTTTCGGTCACTAATTCTCTTTATTGATTTTGTGTAAAATCCAGGAGGAAATCAGGTAAATCATGTTGTTTCTTCTACCATGCTATTTAAAAATTGGAACAACGAGACTAAGTTTGAACTCAAACATGGCTAAATGCCTTACATTAAACCCTTGTTTTTCCTTTTGAAAATGGATGTGCAGGTGATATAAACAAGTATTATCCATTTTCAGTAATCACTCTTATAATTTTGCTGATCATTTGAATTCTATAAATTTTGAGTTCCTGTCATATTATGATTAATGAATATATGGTCAGTAAAGACGCAAAGATTAAAAATGCTCAGTGATTAAAAATGCTCAGAAAGCTCTGTCTTATCTAAGGAAACATTTTTGTCTAATCTTCCTAGATCACAGTAATTGATTAATGACAGACTCTTTACATATAGGGCATGATTTCTGCAGATTTTCAAGTTCAATGTTACTATGCGAGTGTCAGAATCATCTTATTAATGACAATTTATGTACCCACTCCTTTAGGGAACTCCCCTTCACTGAAATTCTGCCGTTTGATCTTTTTAGGACTTAATAGTCTTCTTCCAGGAATAACATTTTTCTTTCAATTTGCTTAATTATTGCAATATTTTTAAAAAATTATCTCTTGTATGCCTTAATTTAATCTGCCTTTTCTGTGTAAAAACATCCATATCATTCAATTACCCTTATCCTCTTCAAAACAAGCTGATCTAACCGTAGCCCACTATTCACGGGAGAGGTTGTGAGAGGTCATGTGGTGCATGAGGCATATATGGATCTTTCCATAGTAAATGGAATACTACTCCACCCAAGGTCATGGCTCTGTTTTGGCATAATCATCATAGTAAAAATATAAGAGAAGAAATTTGAAAGTGAGCATGGCTTCTAAAAGGGCAAGGCCAACACAGCTATGATGCTGCTGACTAGCAGCAGAAGTATTATGAAAATAATAACTCACACAAAAGATCAGAGGCTTGGGTAAATGCATAGGCAGTTTGAAACCCTGTCACTCTTCCTGTCTGAAGAGGTGATTGAGGGATATAGGACAAAATCTCTTTGTTTGGTGCCTGTAAGTTTAATGATTGGTTAGCCCTTTCATGACATGACATAAAACCAATAATTATGTATTTCCTGTCTACATCTGCCCTTCTGTATCTCCCTGTCCACTTGCTTGTCATTTAATTAATTAGGTAGTTTGTTATTCATTTAATATTCACTGTGCACCCATTTTGTACTAGGCATAATATCAGAGTGAAAAAAATACAAGTTCCTCCTTAGTTCATGGCTTGTTGGTTCAATTTTAAATAAATAAATAATTGTAGGTTCAATTTATAAATGTTTTAAAAGGTGCATATATGTTTGTCTCGTTATAAAATAACTGCTGCTGCTGCTGCTAAGTCGCTTCAGTCGTGTCCGACTCTGTGCAACCACATAGACGGAAGCACACCAGGCTCCCCTGTCCCTGGGATTCACCAGGCAAGAACACTGGAGTGGGTTGCCATTTCCTTCTCCAGTGCATGAAAGTGAAAAGGGAAAGGGAAGTCGCTCAGTCATGTCCGACTCTTAGCGACATCATGGACTGCAGCCTACCAGGCTCCTCCGTCCATGGGATTTTCCAGGCAAGAGTACTGGAGTGGGGTGCCATTGCCTTCTCGGATAAAATAACTAGAACATTCTAATTGCCATGAAAGCTGGCATTTAGTTAGAAATTTGAAGGCTAATGGCAAGTGGATGGGGAAACAGTGGAAACAGTGTCAGACTTTATTTTTTGGGGCTCCAAAATCACTGCAGATGGTGACTGCAGCCATGAAATTAAAAGACACTTACTCCTTAGAAGGAAAGTTATGTCCAACCTAGATAGCATATTCAAAAGCAGAGACATTACTTTGCCAACAAAGGTCCGTCTAGTCAAGGCTATGGTTTTTCCTGTGGTCATGTATGGATGTGAGAGTTGGACTGTGAAAAAGGCTGAGCGCTGAAGAATTGATGCTTTTGAACTGTGGTGTTGGAGAAGACTCTTGAGAATCCCTTGTATTGCAAGGAGATCCAACCAGTCCATTCTGAAGGAGATCAGCCCTGGGATTTCTTTGGAAGGAATGATGCTAAAGCTGAAACTCCAGTACTTTGGCCACCTCATGCGAAGAGTTGACTCATTGGAAAAGACTTTGATGCTGGGAGGGATTGGGGGCAAGAGGAGAAGGGGACAACAGAGGATGAGATGGCTGGATGGCATCACTGACTTGATGGACGTGAGTCTGAGTGAACTCCGGGAGTTGGTGATGGACAGGGAGGCCTGGCGTGCTGCGATTAATGGGGTCGCAAAGAGTCAGACACAACTGAACAACTGAACTGAACTGAACTGGAAGTAGATGATAGAAAGTGGTCCTCAGAGATGTGATGCCTTTCCTTCTACAAGATCTGACTCACAGCCTACCTATTACTAAAATGGCCATAGGCATCTTTCTATCAACATGGAATTCACCTTATTAGCTTATGGATAAGAATATGTAAAGAGTTATTAACATATCATTGTTTTATGAGCCTGAGAATAAAAATATTTTTCTGTTTTTATCGCGTTTTTTCTGATATGAGAAGATTCATAGTAGTAAAGGGGTAACTGGAAATATTGTTGAATAAAAGGAAAACCCAAAATGGACGCTGAGGGTATATTTACATAAAGATTGATAGCTTTATCCAACGAGAGATTATCATACTAGGTGAAGTAAGTCAGAAAGAGAAAAACAAATACCATAGAATATGACTTATATGTGGAATGTAAAATATGTCACAAATGAACCTATCTATGAAACACAGTCTCTGACAAAGAGGACAGGCTGGTGGTTGCCAAGGGGGTGGACGTTGGGGAAGGAGGGAGTGGGAGGTCGGGGTTAGTAGATATAAGCTTTTATATATAAAATGGATAAGAAACAAGGTCCTACTGTATAGTATGGGGAACTATATTCACTATCCTATGATAAGTCGAATGGAAAACAATACTAAAAATAATGAATATATGTATAATTGTATCACTTTGTTGTATGACAGAAGTTAACTTTGTAAATCAGCTATACTTTAGTAAAAAAGATTGATAGCTTTGAAACAGAGCACTTTTTAAAGCAAAATAGTTGGTACCTTAATTCTAATTAAGTGGAAAAAATAAAAATAATGAATAAAAGTGGAATATAAATGATGAATAACCTTGAGGTGTGCTACTTAGTTTAATTAGAAATAAAGTTTGTAAAAATGATATAAAATTTCACATATGTAATTATAAATATTTTTTTTTAAACTTGGACATGCCTGACATGGTGAGAGAAACTTGTATCTTCTGTATGTGAAAGTTAATACTGTCACAATACAAAAATGTTTGACAGAAAACAACAAAATTCTATAAAGCAATTACCTTTCAATTAAAAATAAATAAATTTAAAAAATCATTCGATGTTACTTACAAAAGAGAAAAACTGACATAGTCAATGGTTTTAAAGTTGGCGCCTCAGGTAGTATGATATTTTTAGTATGATAATAGACCTCTTCTAAAGTCATACAATATTACTATTATTATCACATAGAAACCATTAGACACAAGACTGAGATGACTATGGCAAATATAGGAAAACTTAAGTGAGAGAAGACTAGAAAAGTATATGTCAGTAACTATGTAAACATTAAAATACAATTGTTTTTCCTAAAGAAATGTGATAAAATATTCAGAGTGGATTTTGATTGATATTGGCTCTTTCGATGATGCCTTTAAATACTTAATATTTTAGAAAAATATTTTTCTTTTGTATTAGAGTACAGACAGCGATATTGTGATGATTTCAGTGGACAGCAAAGGGACTCAGCCATATATATCTATGTATCCATTCTCCCCCAATAAAATCAAGAGATCGATATACATATAGCTTATGTAGTGGGTTTGGCACTAAACCGTTTATGGAAATGAGGATTTCAATGAAGTAGCATTGGAGACTTGGGTTAGACTGGAGGGGAATTCTCTGTGCAGTGAAAATGACAAGAGCTTACAGGAAGAAAGACATGGAATGCAGCTGGCAGAGACAATAAGGGGATTTGAGGTTGAATTTTGCCTGGTAGCCTCAGGCTTTCTACTCTCCTAAGGAAACAAGTCATTCCTTTGCCTGAAGGTAAAAAGGTCAATTTTGAAATTAAATTAGTCAAGTGCTTGATTTCAATATATGATGCTGTTTCTGTGACTTTGCCAAGCCAATTATTTTGTCAAGTTCTCGCTGAAGCCCTTGGGAATGTGAAGCCCATCCCTGATTTGAACTTTTTCCCGTAAAGGGTTCTTTTCCTTTCTGATTTACACTAATGTATTTTCCTCACTGCTGGCATCAACTTGTTTGCAGTGTCACCTTTTTCTTCTTTCTTTTTTAAGAGTAAGTCGTTTTAAAGGTCATTATATCTTTGAAAGGTAAACTAAAAATTAGCTAGAGACTTAACCTGTGATGTGATATCTAGACAATAAAGATCTGCTTCTAGGATATTGATGATGATGTTCACACCTCTTAATTTTCATCCTAACATGAAAAGTAAATAATTTACATTCATAGAAACTTAACTGAAAAGACAGCCATGTCTATTAAATTCCTAAAGCCTACCAACAATGCCCATACTTTGCAATTTTTATGAAGTTTATCAAACAGAGTTAATCATCCTTTCATCATTAAAACACATCTGGCCCATAGGTATCAATTATAGCTATATTAAAACTTTATTAAAACTACGGCTTTTTCATTTTTAGTTGTGATCTTCCTTATTTTTTCAGATGAAATCAATGTTTTTTGAGAGACATACATCCTTGAAAAAAATACTGTGTTTTTGCCACACGGTGAAAATTCATCCTTTGGATGAAATCACTTGTTCCTATATCATAAAAATAGACAAAGAAAGCCAGCCTCTAACTAACTTTGTTTGCTCTCAAAAAGCAAGTGAAATTCTTGTGCTGCCAAAGCTACAAAATACCCTTGCTTTGGAGCATGCCCTGAGTTCATTACTCTTCTATACTGACGGCCAGTTCCTTGCCTGGGTGTAATGAATACTTTCCCATTTACATTTTCTTCAACAGCTTGAGGGAAAAGGCTGCTAACATCACAACAATCACAGTGAGAAAGATGATTTTAATATCTTTGCAACTTCTCCCTGAATCATTCTAGAAATGCCTCTTACCACATTTGTTTCCATAACATTTCCTGGGTTGGGTCATGTGCACATTGTCTTAGGGGAATGGGAGTCTGGAAAAGAAAACCAAAATAGCTCCTACCAGGGGAGCTCTAAACTTGTGCTTGAGAAGCAGAAAGAATGATAGATTTAGGCTTTGTTTCTGACCTCAGTTTCACAGCGTCTCTGTATTTACATAGCTAGGATAAGCAGGGAGAGAGGCTGGCTGTCAAAGAGCTTTTCCTTTACCCAGTATATCAACCACGCAAAGAAAGAAAATCCAACTTTCATCTAATGGCTAGAGTCAGGACCCAGAGGCAAAGGTGTGTCCTCCGTTTACCTCCTTTTATGCTTCCTGTGACTTGTGAGCCGCTGGATGAATCAGCAGTAGTTTTAACTTTCATCAGAAAGATTCTATAAATGGCCATTATTAATTCATTATGGTGTGACTTAAGGCATTACAAAAAATGCTGCTGGACAAAAAGCATAGGGTCTCATCACATCATTGCCAAAACAGGTATTTAATTAATAAATTGGAAGATAGTTCAGTAGCAAAACTTTCTTACTTTCTTTCCTTTTTATTAGAGTGCTGAGTCTCTCTAGGCAGAAACATGCTAGTATTGGAATTGTATCCAGGTTTGGCCGATTGTCACTCATAAGCCAGTAATTCAAGAGGCAAGTGTCAGTAGGAAAAAAGGTGCTTTAATCAGAAAAGTTGGCAATCTTCAGAGAAGGTGAACTTGTGTCCAGAGTCCAACTCAAAAGCTTCTCAGCCATGACAGTCTTTTCATTTTGTATTTTTAATGGGAGGATCATTGCTTTACAGTGTCGTGTTGGTTTCTGGTGTACAACGGTGTGAATCAAGCAGATTGTGGTTTAGTTGCTAAGTTGTTTCCAACTCTTTGCCTCCCCGTGGACTGCAGCCCACCAGGCAAGAATCCTGGAGTGAATTGCCGTTTCCGTCTCCAGTAGATGTTCCCCACTCAGGGACTGAACTTGCGTTTCCTGCATTGCAGGCGGTCTACTGCCTTTCAGGCAGATTCTTCACCACTGAGCCACCAGGAAAGCCCCAAATCAGCTATGAGTATACATATGTCCTTTCCCTCTTAAAACTCCTTTTCACCACTACCACTACCTCTTCCCCTGTCTTACCCTCTAGGTTGTCACAGAGCACCAGGCTGAGCTCCTTGTTTTATACAGCAGCTTCCCACTAGTTACCAGTTTTACACATGGCGGTGTATGTATTCCAGTGCTACTCTCAGTTTTCCCCACTCTCTCCTTCCCCTGCTGTGTGCACAGGTCCATCCGCTTTGTCTGTGTCTCTGCTCCTGCACTGCAAGTAGGTTCACTAAGAACATCTTTTTTCTAGATTACATATACATGGGTTAATATACAATATTTGGTTTTCTCTTCCTGACTTACTTCACTCTGTAAAACAGGCTCTAGGTTCATCTTCCTCGGTTCTGCTGACTCAGATCTGTTCCTTTTTATGGGCCGAGTAATGTTCCATTATAGATATAGATATAGATATAGATATAGATATATACATACACCACTACTTCTTTATCATTCACCTGTCAATGGGCATCTAGGTTGCTTCCATATCCTGGCTATTGCAAATAGTGCTGCAGTGAACACTGGGGTACGTGTGCCTTTTGAATTATGGTTTTCTCAGGGTGTATGCCCAGTAGTGGGATTGCTGGGTTTCATTGGTAGTTTTATTCCCAGTTTTTTAAGGGACAGATTTTTAAAGAAAAAGAAACGAGGGAGTAATTGTCTCAGTGGGTCATCGAGGCAGAAGGTTAGGTTCGTATCATTCTCCACTGAATACAGAATGACTGTCTCTTCAGTGTTAGCTTGCCTGTGTAATTGGTCTGCAGGATTGCTAAGGGGATTTTTCAGGTAGAGAGCTAGTCTTTTATTTTAAGTAATGAATTTATTTTAATTGGAGGTTAATTACTTTACAGTATTGTGATGGTTTTTGCCATACATTGACATGAATCAGCCATGGTTCTCCCGTCCTCCCCATCCCATCCCTTCCGGGGTGTCCCAGTGCACTGGCTTTGAGTGCCCTGTTTCATGCATCAAACTTGGACTGGTGATCTATTTCACATATGGTAATATACATGTTTCAATGCTCTTCTCTCAAAACATCCCACCTTTGCCTTTCCCACAGTCATTTTTAACTGCTTAATTCTTCATTCTTATCTAGAAAAAGGAGCAACAGGTTTGGCATGATGTGCATTCAGGAGAGCATGTTGGGAATTAGTTTCAATTGCTTAGTCATCTCATTCCTATAATCAGGTTCTTTTCAGGTTAGAGAGGAACAGAAATAAAAATACAGAAAAGGGCAAATAGGAAACGGTTAAAAGAGCTGCTTTCAGTATGGAGTTTATTTTCTTCTGTGATGATGAACCATCTCTTTCTCTAACATATATGGCAACACATTGTTTAAGAAGAAAATGTTCTGCTATGTCATAAATGCAAAAAGAGAAGGGAGAGTGAAAATAGTTGTTTGTATTGTGATAAAAGTCCAGCATAGAATGTTAGATCTGGAAGGGCACTAAAAGGCCAACTCATCCAACTCTTAATTATGAAAATGAATAAACAAAGGCACAGAGTGTTTAAGTGTTTTGCTCAAGGGCATTGAGACAGTTGGGTTGAGCTGACATTCCGTAATTCACAAAACCATGAATCTTACTTTCATAGAATTCTAGGCTTCTGGTCTCATCCTTTGTATTACCCAATATAACCTTCATTTTCATTAAATCTCTTCTGGAAAAGGGCTTCCTAGGTAGTATAAATAGCCTGCTTGCCAATTCAGGGAGATATAAGAAATGTGGGTTCATTCCCTGGTTTGGGAAGACCCCCTGGAGGAGGGCCTGGCAACCCACTGCAGTATTCTTGTTTGGAGAGTCCAATGGACAGAGGAACCTGGTGGGCTACTGTCCATAGGGTTGCAAAGAGTTGGACAAGACTGAAGTGACTTAGCACACATACTGGAAAACTCGTAAATAATATATACTACACTTTACTCTCTCTAAGAAAAGTCCGTTTTCATCCTTGATCCAATGTTCAGTTTCTACTTTAGAAGAATGTTAGAAGAATCCATTACAGAGTAAGACCATTCCACTGGAACTTATGTTGTAGTTACATTAGCAAAAGGAGGCTGTGGGGCTGAGATAGAAGTTTTCTTTCTTTCTTTCTTTTTTATTGTGAGCATAAACCCCTTTATCACATGCAATGTATTCTATTTATTTATAACAGACTGAATAAAAGTAAGTAGTAACACATCTAACTTGTGTTTCTTGATTCCTAAATCCCACATTTACACCAATGTGCTACAATTAGATATTAAAATCGGGTTGAGGTATAATGCTGTAATTTATACTCATAATTTTTTTTTTTATGAAAAGCCGTTCACTTTTATTGATTAACATATAGTAAGTTCACACATAATCTAAATAAAACTTTCCAAAGTTTACTCTATAATCTTTGATCAAAATACAGATTATAAGCATTTGGAAACATTCTTGTTCTTGTGATACAGTGGTCAGAGAAATGTGATATTTATGGTTTACAAAACAGAGAGAGCAGTTATTTAGTAAACAAGGATGTACATTAATTACATGACCTTTCAGGAAAAGGTTACATATATTTTTCTTGGGTATCTGTGAAGATTTCCTGATTGTTATCATGTCAACTAAAATTCATGACTTCTAGTTATTGCTGTTATAAAAATACATCAGGATTTCAGTGAGCTGCCATCTTTATATCCATAAAAAACCATTGGCGCAACTATTTAAAATTTTGACTCTCTGTCTTACTTTAATACAAAGAATTATTCTCTGAACACTTACCTAGCGGTGACATAGAGGGATGTTTTAAACAATGACAATCATCACCTCCATTTAGACTTCCACTGTACATTTCACATTAGAGGATCCTTAATAGTACATAAAAAAGTAGATAAAAATTATTTCCACCTATATAGAAGGGTTTTGTTTAACTTTGAGGCAGCAAAGATCAAGAATATTAGTTTTAAAAAAGCATATTCACATACACACTAAAGGTATAGCACGTAGTAATTTGAAAGTTGAGTTATATTAAAGTTCACTTTCACATACTGTCAATATGAATAAGGATACAATGATAATAATTATGTTGTCCAACAACTCTCGCCTTGATCCTATGGTTCAAGTAACAAATAATTTTTCTAAGTGTTTTAACTTTGGATTATTTTCTATAATATCCTGATTTAAAGTAATACCAGAAAAGGGTTTTTGACTGAATGCTATCTTTGATGAATTCTCTGATATTTATTTAGACCTGAGTTTTTAAATTCATTTTGTACATTTTTTACAGCATTAAGCATTCTTCCTAGTATGAACTCTCTGGCATTTTCTGATGTGTGTGCTTAGGACAAACCTCTTTCATCACTTACTACGTTTGTAGGGTCTCTCTCCAGCACACGCTCTCTGATGCTGAGTGAGGTGACGGCTCACTTCAAGGCTTTGTCCTATTATTTATATTTGTAAGACTACTTGGCAGTATGAATTATTTTATGGCAAGTAAGATTTGAGTGGCAATTAAAAGCTTTGCCTCATTCTTTACATTTGTATGGTTTCTCCCCAGTATGAATTCGCCTATGTCAACTAAGCTTTGAACTCTGATTAAAGGCTTTGCCACATTCTGTACATTTATAAGGCTTCTCTCCAGTATGAATTCGCTGATGTTGAATAAGTGTTGAGTTTTGATTAAAAGCTTTGCCACATTCTGTACATTTATAAGGCTTCTCTCCAGTATGAATTTGCTGATGTTTAGTAAGTGTTGAGTTTTGATTAAAAGCTTTGCCACATTCTGTGGCTTGTGAATGAGCCTTAAAAAGTAAGATAGCATTCTTGTTTCAAAATAGGAATTTTAATGTAAAAATTTGGTGGATATAGATTGTCATTTCATAGTTAACTGAATGCTTGCTTTGTTGTTTTTTATTGTTCAGTCACTAAGTCATGTCTGACTCTTTGCTACCCCGTGGACTGCAGCACGCCAGGCTTCCTTCTCCCAGAGTTTGCTCAACCTCATGTCCATTGAATTGGTGAGGTTTTCCAACCCTCTCAATCCTTTGTTGACCCTTTCTCTCCCTGCTCTCTCCAACTTTCTCAGCATCAGCATCATTTCCAATGCATTGGCTCTCCACATCAAGTGCCCAAAGTATTGTAGCATCAGTCCTTCCAATGAATTTTCAAAGTTGATTTCCTTTAAGATTGACTGGTTTGATCTCCTTGCTGTTCAAGTGACTCTCAAGAGTCTTCTCCAGCACCATAATTCAAAGGCCTCAGTTCTTTGGTGCTCAGTCTTCTTTATGGTCTAACTCTCACATCTGTACATGACTGCTGGAAAAGCTATATCTTTGACTATACAGACCTTTGTAGGCCAAGTGATGTCTCTACTTTTTAATACATTATCTAGGTTTGTCATAGCTTTTCTCTGAAGGAGCAAGTGCCTTTTTTTATTAAATGGCTGCAGTCACCGTCTGTAGTGATTTTGAAGGTGAAGAAAATAAAATATGTCACTGTTTCCACTTTTTCCCCACTTAATTGCCATGAAATGATGTGACTGGATGTCATAGTCTTAGTTTTTTAAATATTGAGTTTTAAGCCAGCTTTTTCACTCTTATCTTTCACCTTCATCAAGAGGCTTTTTAGTTCCTCTTCACTTTCTGCCATTAGAATGGTATCATTTGCATAACTGAGGTTGTTGGTATTTCTCCCTGGAAATATAACCAGAAATGCCTGGTTATGATTTCTTAAAGATTGCATCACAGTCTGAATACTATCTAGTGTTACATTAGAGTCTACATTACAGTGGTTTCTACACAGGCACCATAACCTTGTTTTTCACCCAAATAAATGGTCATTTCCTTACTTTCAGTAGGTGAGTGAAATGAAGGATTTATGAAGAACTCCATGTTTGATGTAGTTGAAAAAAAATATGTTGCATTAATTTCTAAAATTTAACCAAATTCAGAAGATGTCATCTTTTTTCCCAGTTTTATTGAGATGTAATTGACACACAGCACTGTGTAAGTTTAAGGCGTGTAGCAGCATTATTTGACTTGTGGATCAGATGGTAAAGAATCTGCCTGCAATGCAGGAGACCCAGGTTTGATCCCTGGATCAGGAAGATCCCCTGGAGAAGGAAATGGCTACCCTCTCCAGTATTCTTGCCTGGAGAATTCCATGGACAGGGGGTCCTGGTGGGCTATAATCCATGGGTTGCAAGAAAGTCAGACAGAACTAAATGACTACACACATATACATCATGAAATGATTATCACAGTAATTTAGTGAACATCCATCTCATAGATACACAATAAAATAAATTTAAAAGTTACTCATGATGGGAACTCTTACAATTTACTTTCTTAACAACTTTCATCTATAACCTATAACTATGTTAATTAATCATTTTGTACATTACATAAAATATCATCTTTTGAAGATATGTTATACATGTATTCCATTTTTTCACAATCCTATGCCTTAGAATTTAGAAGTGCCAGTGTTACAATATCCCTTTTACAGACTATCTCTGGATTCTTTTTCATAAATATGTCCTTGTTCTGTCTATAAATCTGTGAGCCAGTGCTTCCCAATGTGAGTTCATGCATTCTTAGGCTACTCGGAGGCTACTAATGGAGTAGGGAGGGGAGCTGGTACACAAGCAGTATCTGTTCTCACAAGGAGCCTGCAAGACAGAGTATATATACATTGAGTACACTTAGCAATAGAAAACCTGCTATGACTGACTCGAGGGCTGAAATACGTGAGCAGAAATTACTTCACTGGCTGTGATGGCAAAGATTACATGGAGCTAATGGCACATGGGACTTCCAGGTGAACGCATGTGTTTTACACATGAATACATGGAGAAATAAATTATTTATTATTAGATCAGTGCTAGAGAGTGCCATAATCCTTCATGATATGGAACCTAATGAAGAGAAATATGAAAAGAGAAGTGCTGGTGAATCAGTTATACATTTTTGCTATAAATCTTTCTCTTTTCTAACATTTGATCCCAGGGAACTTACCTTTGTGTCACAACATTATTAAATGAAAAAAATGGGTCAATGCATGAATCAGGATCTATTCTGTACTTGATCTGAAGGTTGATTCTTAATATGGTAGAACATGCCTCAGTTTCAACTATCGTGTGTGTGTGTGTGTGTGTGTGTGTGTGTGTGTGTGTGTGTATAAGGCTTCTCTGGTGGCTCAGATGGTAAAAAATATGCCCACAATGCAGGATATCCAGGTTCAATGCCTGGGTCAAGAAGATACACTGGAATGGCAACCCTCTCCAGTATTCTTGCCTGGAGAATTCCATGGACAGAGGAGTCTGGCAGGCTATAGTCCATGGGGTCACAAAGAGTGAGAAATGACTGAATGACTAACACTATGTGTATATGTGTGTGTGAAACCTCAAGGCAAAATCTAGTATCTAATTCAGGATTTCACTAATTAATTAATATGCATTCTTTTGCTACCAGAGCACTACATTTTTAGTTTCAGTTTCTCTCTCTTCCTTGTTTATCAAACACATGTGCCTACTCTCCACATGTGTTCATAATTTACTGACATGCTTAGACATGAATTTCTTAATCCTCAGGATTCATATAATAGTCACTTCCTGTACATTGGTTGGTTCACTTACTAAACACAGAGGGTGAACTCAGTGCTGTATAAGGCAGTGTGTGTTTCCTTTTATTAAATTTTTTTTAAATTTATTTGACTGTTTCAGTTGTGGAATGTGGGATCCAGTTCCTTGACCCGGGATCAAACCCAGGCCCCCTGCATTTGGAGAATAGAGTCTTAGCCACTGGACCACCAAGGAAGTCCCCAGAGAGAGTTTCTTAAGGAACTTACAGTCTAATGAATTAAGAGACTAAGAATTTTTATTGAACTAATTGTGTGATAAATAACAACACAATATCTAATAAATAATAAATTAATAACTAAAAATTAAAGGTTTAGTTATGTATAATACTGAGCCTAACATCACACCTGGACAAGACATTGAGTCTTGAAGACACAAAGCTTATTTTGAAGTTTACGCAATACCTTTCAGCACCTTTTTGATTGTAATATTCAGGCATTGCTCGTTATGTAATAACCCTTCATCTTTTACCCCAGTTAATTTGATACTTTTGCAAAAAAGTTAATCCTAAATTATGAAGTGTTGTTACCATAAACAATAAATGACTTTAATTAAGTATTCTAAGTCATCATCTAATAGCTTTTTAAGAATATTTTTCTGTGTCCTATGTAGAGCATGACAAAATTTGCTTTTCCTAAAAACAATATTGAATAGTGCCAGAGACAGAAGTTAACAAAGATCTCGTGTATTTTCTATATTGTTTACTATCTCCCTCCCAGAAACCTCCTACACTAAGGGCAGAGTTCAGGAAAGTAATGTTTAGAAATGTTGCCAAATATTAAAAGAACAAAAATTTCAGATTATTAAAGCCTGCTGTAGATATTTTTCTTTTCTTTTCTGCTTGAATAAGGAAAAACAGTTTTCTCTGGTGAGGGCTACTAAATTCTTGAAGAATAATGCCAGTCTAATGAATGTTAATATTCATTGGACATCAGATTAAATGTTCACATTGGTTGAATTTTGGGCCAGGTAGGTTCTTTTCTCTTTTTTTCAAGGCAGTATTGCTTGGGAAATCCCATGGACAGAGGAGCCTGTTGGGCCATAGTCCATGGAGTCACAAGAGTTGGACACAACTTAAAGACTAAACCACCACCAACACATTGTTAACTATAGTTATAGCACTGTATTTTAGTTACAAATACAACTGTACAATGTCTTGTTCAGATTAAGAGTTAGTACAGAACCACTCAATAAATAATAGATCTTAGACTTGAAGACATCCCTGACTATCCATTTCTTTCTAATATACAATGCTTATATCCTTAAAAACCTTCTTAGTAAAATGACTCCCATTCCCTGTGATTCATAAATGATTCTATAATTGGGGAACTTGATAATTGGAAATAGATAATTGGTTGTTCCCAGAATTTATTCATTTCATAACTGAAAGTTTGTACCTTTTAGCCAGTATCACCCCATTTCCCACTCCTAGTTCCCCACCAAGCCTAATTCTACTTTCTTTTACTATGAGTTTGACAGTTTTGGATTCCACAGATGAAATAATAAAACATTTGTCTTCTTTGAGATATTTCACTTCACATAATGCCTTCAAGATTCACCAGTGTTGTTGCAAATGGCAGAATATCCTTTTTCATGGTTGAATAATATTCTATTGTATATCAGGAAAATGCATTCAAAATTAGTTTCTTGAAAGATGACCTGGTTGGTGTATTTGGTGTTGAGCTGACTTTTCAATTCTCCTTCTGTTTATTAACCTGTATTTTTAAATAGTGTGTGTGTGTGTGTGAGAGAGAGAAAGAGAGAGGATATATAATATTGTATGCCATCCAGTGTTTACCCTACTTCCTGTAGTTTATCTTCTTTATGGTACTAATAGAAACAGTCTATAGTGTAACATTTTCTACTGTAGCTTTTTAAGGGAGAGAAAGGGGATGAAATTAAAAGATATAATGTTGTTTTAATATATATGGCTATTCAATCCTTTAGCTCATTTTTCTCATATCTCTTTCAAGAAAGTATCATTAATATGACCGTTTTATGAAGTTCAAAAATTTTAAATATTTTATGCTTGCTTGCTTCTTCAGTCATGTCCAAATTTTTGCAACCCTGTGAGCTATAGCCCACCAGCTTCCTTTGTCCGTGGGATTTTCAAGGTAAAAATACTGGAGTATATTGCCATTTCCTACTCCAGGGAATCTTCCCAACCGAGAGATCAAACCTATGTCTCTTGAGTCTCCTACATCGGCAGACAGATTCTTTACCTCTGTGCCACTTGGGAAGTCACACAAATAAACGAATGATCTCAGATTTGAAGACATTTTTGGAATGTCTACGTCTAGTTTCTCTCTAATACACAGTGTTTCTATCCTTGAAAAACTTCCTTTGAAATGAGTCCCATGATCTACGATTCATATGTGATTCAGTTACAATTGAGGAACTTGATAACTGGAAATAAATGAAAGAAATGTATTTTCTAAACTATCGCCTTTATCTTCTTCAAACACTGCATTACTGTTTCGTTGCTTCCCTTCTTATTCAATGGTTGCTAAGTAATAATATCTAGTGACTAATGGCTACCCTGTAATGATCCAGACTGCTATTATTATTATTATTACCTTCATGATGTAGCTGATAACACACAGACTTGGAGATGTTAAATAAAATATGCAATGTCATACACTTTTTTTTCAGTTAAACTGAAGGAAACATGTATGTGTGTGTGCACATGTATATGGTTTATCTTTTTTTTTTTCTAATTTTATTTTATTTTTAAACTTTACATAATTGTATTAGTTTTGCCAAATATCAAAATGAATCCGCCACAGGTATACATGTGTTCCCCATCCCGAACCCTCCTCCCTCCTCCCTCCCCATACCATCCCTCTGGGCCGTCCCAGTGCACCAGCCCCAAGCATCCAGCATCTTATTTTGTTTTACTTCACAAGGTTCTAAGATCTTGAGGCCTGGGGATAATTTCTACTTCATCTTTTCTTTTACCAGCCTCCTCTGGGGCTCGTCCCCTTGTTCAGCTATGATGCAGGGCGATCAGATGCTCTTATACAGATCTCATATATATTGCTTTATGCATGTTGCTTGTCACGATCACTACCTATGCCCTCATCCCCATTGTTACCCAACTTTCCACTTCCTCTCCCTTCTTGGCTGCACTCCCCCAGGAAGCTGACCTTGACTGACCTCCCTGAATCTCCGCATCATCTTCTTTTATGTTCCTATGTGTTTTCCACCCATATGAGTTTGTACTTGGTGATGTTTTACTTTGTTGATGTTGTACCCATTCACTGAGCCTACTTTATTTGAATATCTCTGTGAAGAAAATGTTAAATTACTCGATTCAAACTTGAATCCATGTTCAGAACTCAGGCAAACAGTGAAATTCTGAAAATATGGTACCTGGGGATTCCTTAATGTGGTACAAATAAGAAAGAAGCTTACCAGTAATAAGTATCAATTGAGCTATTTGGCAAAGTATACCAGAAAGATAAACATTATTGTTTATACCTATGCAGAACTATGAAAATTCCCTAAGCAATAAATTGTGTGTTCAGACACTTTTTCTTTTTGTAATACTATTGTATTTTTAGGGTGTCAGATCCATAGTTAAGTTGGAATTTAGTGAATGATTATGTCTATTAAGGATTGGTCATATTCTATTTGGTAAAATAATGGCTTTTCTCTATCTATTGATTTATCATGTGCAATACAATTTCACTAACTTGGTCACATTTGATTCTCATGGCATCCCTGGGAGGAAAGCAAGGAAGAAAATTCCATCAGATGTTCTTAAAAAGTCTTCTTAACCTGTCTTTATCAGCATAATCATCTTTCTTTCTTACACCTGTCTGTTTTTTTTTTTACTTTCTTTGTTTTTGGCTGTGCGGTGTCACTGCTGCGTGTGGTCTTTCTCTAGTTGCCCTGAGCTGGGGCTACTCTCTATTTCTGGTGTGCAGGTTTCTCACTATGACAGCTCCTCTTGTTGGGGAGCACAGGGTCTGGGCGTGCAGGCTTCAGCAGTTGTGGCACATGGGCTCAGTATTTGAGGCGTGCACCCTGTGGCATGTGGAATTATCCTGGGAAAGGGATTGAACCTGTGTTCCTCACATTAACAGGTGAATTCTTAACCCCTGGACCACCAGGAGAGTCCTCTACACCTGTCTTATACTCTCTGTTTATTTATTTCATATTTTGATAAGTTATAATCACAAACTTTGGATACATAGACACAACTGTCTGTTTCAATGGGCTTCCCTGGTGGCTCAGCTGGTAAAGAATCCGCTGGCAATGTGGGAGACCTGGGTTTCATCACTGGGTTGGGAAGATCCCCTGGAGAAGGGAACGGCTACCCACTCCAGTGGCCTGGAGAATTCCATGGACTGTGTAGTCCATGAAGTTGCAAAGAGTCAGACTTGGCTGAGTGACTCAGTTTCACTTTCATCTGCTTCAATAGTGATATTACTTTTACTTTGGTTCACAAATACAAATGAAATAAACAGAATTTCAACATTTCACCTTGTTAAAGAGAATCCATATTATACCCGATTCAGTCTCCATCATGCTACTTCAGTTCAGTCGCTCAGTCGTGTCTGACTCATTGTGACCCCGTGAACCACAGCACTCCAGGCCTCCCTGTCCATCAAGCTACTTAATACAATACAAACAAATCCTAAAGGTTTTTCATGCATCTCAAACCGAAACTTTGTATTACATTTAATAGCTACCCTATTTGAAACTTAGCTTAGAAATCAAAATAAAAGAACATTGTAATTCTGGCAGATGATCTAAGTTTTCTGTTTCATTAATGGAGAAATTTGGGGCCAGATGAGGGATAGAGAAACATTGGGCAGGAATTGCTGAGGGAACAAGTAGTAAGCTGTGTATTGCTTTTCTGCAGATCATATTTGAGTGGTTGAGATTTCACTGCTTGAAGCAGGTTATATTACAGTCCATTTATTTGTCGGAGTAGGATTTTATTAGCAACCAGTCCCTGGCCTTGCATGAGAATGAATCTTCTCACAGCCTGGCCATAAAAGACTAATGGAGTTCAAAATCAACACTGTATGTGAAAGCTTTAGCCCAGGATCAGTGAGGTGAGGAGGTTGGAGTTAATGTTCCATTCTGTTCTGCTCAGATGAAGCTGAGACCAAATACTACACATGTGGATGCGTTTTCATCTCCATCTGTTAGTGTTGAGGGTTAGCTCTCTATCTGCCCTAGCTTACCACATGTTTCTTCTGACAGTAAATCAAAGTTGTAGCACAGACATGAAAGGAAAAGTGTGATTTTAGCCACTTTGGAAAAGGAAAAAAAATGTTGGGGTTAGGCATTTCTTATAAAATAAATAAAGTGCAGAAAACCTTGTGAAGGCATTTTAATTTACAGTTAACCTCTTAGGACCAGCTTGCCAAAAAAAAAAAAAAAAGAAAATTAAGTTAAATTTGATCAAATTAATCAGGGCATTCCATGTCCATTTACTAATGTTTTAATGCTATGTTGCTTAATAAGAGAAGTAAAAAAATGCTAAAATTGTTTAAAAAATTATTCTGGGTTAGAAGCAACAGCCTACTTTTTTATAAGACAATCTAAGGCTATCTGATGCAGGGGGAAAAAAAGTTCTCTTAACTCTCACAGAATGTTTAAGAATGTTTTAACAATTGCCTGCACAAATTACTCAGTTTATGTAGGATCCTGGAATCCAGTGGTAAAGAACTTGAATCCCATGCAGGTATAACCCACACACCTGATATGCGGAGGTGAGCGTTTTCCTCAGGAGTAGAGTGCTGGGCTGGACGGTTGTATCTGGAGAGGGACAAAGAAGAAGGTAAGCACTGCAGTGGGCAGTGGTGTTGGCAGGGCTCGTAGACTTAGCAGCAGCTCTGGGAGTTGTGAGTAAGCCCTGGTCACTGGGACAGTGTAACACTGTATTTGAATACATCCTACCACAGCTTCGGGCTCCCTGGTGGCTCAGCTGGTAAAGAATCCACCTGCAATGTGGAAGATCCGGGTGTGATCCCTAGGTTGGGAAGATCCCTTGGAGAAGAGAACTGTACCCACTCCAGTATTATGGCCTGGAGAATTCCATGGATTGTATTCCACGGGGTTGCAAAGCGTTGGACACAACTGAGTTTCACTTACTCACTCCCTACCACGGCTTCACACAAACTCTCACCTCTTTTTAAATACCTGTTTATTGTGAGAAGATAGTATGAGCTTTTTTTTTTTTTTTTTTTTTAAGGCTATTAATACGAACCTGAGTCCCTGGGCTGTAGCACTCCACTCAACATTTTAAAAAGTTAGTGTCTAGAAAGAAGAGGTGTAGGCCTGCAAACAAAGCATCAGGTGATTCAGGAAGAATAGGCAGCAACATCAGGAGAACTGGCAGAGGTCACCTCATTGGTGGTTGTGTTGAGGGTTGATGATAGTTTCAAAGCTCTAGAGATATGGTGGCAATTATTGAGGAGCATTGCTCACCAAACACAACTAACTGCAGGACAGAAGTGGCCCTTATGAGTTACTAGCAAGACAAACCACCCTACCTTGAAGATGCCTAGAACGTTACCAAAGAAGATAAGAAGTAAGATCTACCTCTTGGCATTTTGGCAATCTTAATGCAAAATGATGGAAGTCCAGCTTATTTAAGTGATCTTTTTTAGGTCTTCATAGGACTGGGTTCTTGAAACTTACAGATATTACTTCAACTTTTGCAATCAGCTAATTTCTTGAAAGTTCATTGCAAATCAGAACCTCCTACCTGTCTGCCCTCTTCTTGAAAGAACATTTACCTGGCAGGTTAATAAGCCTACCTACAGGGATCTTTCCACACACAGTAATTTATGTTTATTGTACTACTTGGAGAATCTTTTTTTTTTTTTTTTAATAGCAGAATCTTTTTTTTTTTTTTTTAATAGCAGCTACCCAGTTTCTTGATTACATGTCTGTAACTGTAATTCATATCTTTCATTCATCTGTAAAAGAATCTTTGTCAGCTATTACATCTTGCTACTATAATCTTTTGGTTTTCTAGTTTGCAATTTGAAAAGTTTTGAGTTTTTCAAAAGGTTTTCCAGTTTGAAAAGACTTCAGTCTTTTTCAGCATTATTGAGACTCTGAGTCTAACATTTCCCTACCTGCCCCAAGTGCATCATCCAGGTGTTTTTATTCCATTCTACCCGTGTTATGGTTTTTCCAGTGGTCATGTATGGATGTGAGAGTTGGACTGTGAAGAAAGCTGAGTGCCGAAGAATTGATGCTTTGATGCTTTTGAACTGTGGTGTTGCAGAAGACTCTTGAGAGTCCCTTGGACTGCAAGGAGATCCAACCAGTCCATTCTAAAGGAGATCAGTCCTGGGTGTTCTTTGGAAGGAATGATGCTAAAGCTGAAACTCCAGTACTTGGGCCACCTCATGCGAAGAGTTGACTCATTGGAAAAGACTCTGATGCTGGGAGGGATTGAGGGCAGGAGGAGAAGGGGACGACAGAGGATGAGATGGCTGGATGGCATCACCGACTCAATGGACATGAGTTTGGGTGAATCCCGGGAGTTGGTGATGGACAGGGAGGCCTGGCATGCTGAGATTCATGTGGTCACAAAGAGTCAGACATGACTGAGTGACTGAACTGGACTGAACTTAACTGAACTGAACTTAACTGAACTGAACCCATGTTATACAAAATCTTATTATGTTGTTTTCCCTTTGTTAAGGATGGGCTCAGTAGCCAAAAAAATCTGTGTTTACATCTGGTCCCTGAAGCTTCTTAGATCGTTAACTTTGATTTCCTTTGATTTCTGTTCCTTAGTATTCACACTTAGTCCAGTTCAGTCACTCAGTCATGTCCAACTCTTTGAGACACCATGGACTTCAGCAAGCCAGGCTTCCCTGACCATCACCAATTTCCGGAGTTTGCTCAAACTCATGTCCATCGAGTCGGTGATGCCATCCAACCATCTCGTCCTCTGTCATCCCCTTCTCCTCTTGCCTTCCATCTTTCCCAGCATCAGAGTCTTTTCAAATGAGTCAGTTCTTTGCATTAGGTGGCCAAAGTATGGGAGTTTCAGCTTCAGCATCAGTCCTTCCAATGAATATTCAGGACTGACTTCCTTTAGGATTGACTAGGTTGATCTCCTTGCAGTCCAAGGGACTCTCAAGAGTCTTCTCCAACACCACAGTTCAAAAGCATCAATTTTTCAGTGTTCAGCCTTCCTTATGGTCCAGCTCTCACATCCATACATGAGTACTGGAAAAACCATAGCTTAGACTATCTGGACCTTTGTGGGCAAAGTGATGTCTCTGCTTTTTAATACAGTGTCTAGGTTGGTCATAGCTTTTCTTCCAAGGAGGAAATGTCTTTTAGTTTAATGACTGAAGTCATCATCCGCAGGACTTTGAAGCCCAAGAAAATAAAGTCTGTCACTGTTTCCATTTTTTCCATTATTCCTACCACATTAGAAAAGTACACTTTTTCTCTGTACTTACTAACTACGGCCTCTAAAATTGATTCTTGGGCATTGCTCATGAGTGTTTTCACATCCCTTTCTGCATCTGGAGACAAACAAGCACCAGTACGAAAGTGTCAGATGCTAATTCCTATCTTTCTTATTCTCTCTGAAGAAAATTTTGGGTAAGAATTGATTCAGTTTTAGTTCATTCCTCATTCATTGCTCAACTCACTTAGGTTTGGATGACAACTATGTTCTCAATTTGATTATCAATGCAAATAAAAAATATTTTTTTTCTTATTTC
The DNA here is from genome assembly GCF_029378745.1 of Bos indicus. Lineage (NCBI taxonomy): Eukaryota > Metazoa > Chordata > Mammalia > Artiodactyla > Bovidae > Bos > Bos indicus. The sequence continues at coordinate 12,817,812 of NC_091767.1, forward strand.
TTTCTTCTGAATCCTGAGCAGCATCCATTGATTTTCCTCCTCCTTCTCAGAATAATATATTGACTAAAATTCAGTAACACCACACCCTCTTGGCATCCTCACAGTGTTCTCTCTTACAGACTCATTGTCATCTATTCATTTCTTACAAGTTCGAGGTCTTTAAGATTTGATCCTGGGTTCTTTCCTCTTTATATAAGCTTTCTCTCCAAAATTATATCCCTTTCACTCTTTAATCCTAAAAATTCAGTGACTCACTGCATTATATCTTTTAGCCTGTGTCAACTCTGAGGTCCTAACCCTTTTGTTGTTGTTTAGTCCCTAAGTCAAGTCTGACTCTTTTGAGACCCCATGGGCTGTAGACCACCAGGCTCCTCTGTCCATGGCATTTCACAGGCAAGAATATTGGAGTGGGCTGCCATTTCATTCTCCAGTGGATCTTCCAGATCCAAGAATCGAACTTGTGTCTCTTACATTGGCAGGCAGCTTTTTTTTTTTTTTTTTTTTTAACCACTGAACCACCAGAGAAGTCCTTCTTAACCCTTACATCCACTTAAAAATCTCTTATTGGAAGCTTTAGATTCAATATATGCAAAAAGAAGCATGATCATTCACTCTACACCTGTATTTCCTGCTGTAACTTTTTTCTAAGTAAATGGCAGCAACATTCAACCAGTCATGCAAATCACAGTCTAAGTATCTGTTTGACTGTCTCCTTTCTCCTCGTTTCCCACATCTAATTTATCTCTAAGTTCTCTTAGTCATCCTACCAATATATCTTGATTCAATTTCCTTCTACACTTATTATTCCCCTTTCCAGGCCAGGTCATCCCATACATATTGCTTGTATAACCTCTACTAGTTTCCCGACATCAATTTTTGCCTGTGTTCAGTTTTCCTTTTAATGCAATCATAGTGATCATTTATTTGTCTCTTCACAAAGCAAATTTTATGTCATTTAATTTCTTTTCCCTCTCAGTGCTCTCCAGTTCCTTCCAAATGCTCTTCAAAATAGTCAAAATCCTTAATATCACCTAAAGAGTAATGCTTAGTCTTACCCCACTGTAAAGCCTATATCATTATTTCAGATGTGTCTCAAGTTATTCTCTGTACTCTTATTTTTAATGGAAATGAGGATTTTTCTTATGTATTTATTTGTTGATGATGTATTTAAAACAGCTTTATTGAGATTTTATGCACAAATAATGCACATTTTAATGAGTGCAACTCGATGAGTTTGGACATGTGCAAACACCTGTGGTACCATCACCACAATCAAGATAATAGGCACATCAAAGACATTCCAGAGTTTGTTTTCTTCCTTGTGTGTGTGTGTGTGTGTGTGTGTGTTAAGAACACTTAACCTGAGCTCTTTCTCAGTGCACAATACCATCTTGTTATTATAGGCACTATATCATATAACAGATCTCTAGAACTTACTCAGTTTTTGTAACTAAACTACCCATTGAACAACAACTCCCCATGTACCTCTCTATTCTACTTTCTCCTTCTACCAGCTTGACTAATTGATATACCTTGTATATGTGGAATTGTGTATGTGGAATCCTACAGTATTTGTCTACTTGTGAGTGATTTATTTCACCTACTATATTCTCCTTGAGTTTCATCATGTTGTCTATATTGCAGAATTTACTTCTCCATTTTCTTCATTCATTCACTGGTCAGTTGACATTAGATTGTTTCCTCATCTTGGCTCTTGTACTTCAGCGAACATGGAGGGGTTTGTTGTGTTCTCTTTGAGTTCTTAAACATCTCTGCATGTTTTTAATCTCTTCATATTCTTACTTTTCAATTTCTTTGGACAAATAGCCAGAATCAGGATTTCTGGACCATATGGTAATTCTATTTATAAGCTTTTTAGGAACCTCCATACTGTTTTCCATAGCACCCCTACCATTTTAATTTCCTCCAACAATATATGAAGGTTCTGGTTTCGCCATGTATTTGCCAACTCTTGTTGTCTTTGTGTGACTTTTTTTTTTTTTTTTTTAAGATAATAGCTATCTGTGCAAGTGTGAGGTAGTATCTCATTTTGATTTTGATTTCCATTTCCCTGATGGTTAGTGGTTTTAGCATCTTTTCATATATCAAATAATTTTGTTTTAACAAGAAAACTAATGAATTTGAAAAAATCAATTTTATTTTAATATGGCAACTCTGTTATCAGCTTCAGTTTTGTAATGCCAGTATGTAACTCTAATTATGTATAAGTCTATGGAAATATTTAGATTTTTCATTAGCTGAAATTAATAACTAATTAAGAGAAATGACATTATATTGATTTCAACTTGATGAAATTCTAATTAGATTTTTAAATGTAATCTATATTTTAGAATGCATATGACTTTTATTTTTCTCTATTTCTGGTATAAATATTTTATCACCTTTTAGAAACATCACAGAAAAAAGTAGAGTAGTGTAAAGGAATATGGGCAACTAGTATTAGTGAAAATCTTTTTTGCTTATGTAAAAGTCATTTTATTCAAGCAATTTAGTTTTTCTAAAATTTATTAGAAAACAATGAATATAGCAAGTTGGAGAATTCAAAGAGTTTAAAGATTTTTTTAGAAATGTCCTTAAAAACCAGTAGTTGTTTGTGAGTGTGGTCTGGCTCCATGAATGCTTTCGTGTGTAGAGTAACTGAGAATTAGACACCACATACCTTTCAAATAGCAGTTTTGCTGTGTTCTCTGTGTGCTTAGCTCAGCTGTGTCTGATTCTGTGACTCCATAGACTGTAGCCTGCCATGCTCCTCTGTTCATGGGATTCTCCAGGAAAGGATACTGGAGTGAACTGCCATTCCCTTCTCCAGGGGATCTTCCTGACTCAGGAATTAAAACTTGTTCTTCTGCATTGCACGCAGATTCTTTACTGTCTGAGCCACTGTTCTGCTACTGATCGATAAAATGTATCAAACAACATACATAAAACTCTGTATGCTAGTGTCTTTATCTGTCTCATATGTCTTTATCTGTCATTCCTGCTTCAATGATGTGTTATAAAGTTTATACTTAATATACCTCATACTGACTTTAAGTATTAAGCACAACCCTGATGGCTCAGCTGGTGAAGAATCGGCCTGCAGTGTGGAGACCTGGGTTCAATCCCTGGGTTGGGAAGATCCCCTGGAGAAGGGAAAGGCTACCCACTCCAGTATTCTGGTCTGGAGAATTCCATGGACTGTATAGTCCTTGGGGTTGCAAAGAGTTGGACATGACTAAGCGACTTTCACTCACTCACTCATTCACTGAGCCTGACCCACTATGTCATAGATTGGGAAATTATTATTCTACCCTGCATAATTTGAATAGGACAGTGAACACAATAATCACTTAAAAAACACTATATCATAATGTGGCTGCTCAATAAATATTGCTACAAATTATAGCTGCTCAATAAAGAGAATATGCCTGTTAAGGCTTTTCTTTAGTTTTTTAAAAGAGGTTTTATTTAGTTTTATCAAAAAGCAGAAAAGTACCTATCTGACCAGAACTTAATCAACTTCCTAATGAATAGTAGATTGTCATTTACCACTGGAAGCTTTTAGATGCCTCATTTTATTTTCAGATTTTTTGGAGGAGAAATGGTACACTCAGATTATGTTAAACCAAGTTATATAAAACTGTGACTTTTCCAGCTTCTGTAATGCTTAACTAATTCATTGTCTGGCCAGATTGGATTTGTCTATGTGGCCTAAAGATTGGCAGCACATAAGCTTGTTCAAGTCCATGCCCATGAACCTGGGCATAGCAGAGCTAGTCTGACTGATGACCTTGATTGCAAAATTGTGGTCAAAATTGCTTAGTAATAATCTTTTACCCTCGTGTATATATGCAGTTTTGTTTTTTCACCCATATTTTGTTTTGCTTTGACTGCACCCTAACTCATTTATTCTCTGTTATTTGTGGTAATGCCTGCTCAGGATGTTATATCTGTATTAATATTTTGATTTTTATCCTGCAAATTTATATACATGATTTAATTTGAAGTACAGAATAGGTTCATGATAACAAAAACTTTAAAATAGGAGCAACTAAGATTTAACATCAGATCAGATCAGTTGCTCAGTCGTGTGTGACTCTTTGAGACCCCATGAATCGCAGCACGCCAGGCTTCCCTGTCCATCACCAACTCCCGGAGTTCACTCAGACTCATGTCCATTGAGTCAGTGATGCCATCCAGCCATCTCATCCGCTGTCGTCCCCTTCTCCTCTTGTCCCCAATCCCTCCCAGCATCAGAGTATTTTCCAATGAGTCAACGCTTTGCATGAGGTGGCCAAAGTACTGGAGTTTCAGCTTTAGCCTCATTCCTTCCAAAGAACACCCAGGGATGATTTCCTTTAGAATGGACTGTTTGGATCTCCTTGCAGTCCAAGGGACTCTCAAGAGTCTTCTCCAACACCACAGTTCAGAAGCATAAACTCTTCGGTGCTCAGAGTTCTTCACAGTCCAACTCTCACATCCATACACAACTACAGGAAAAACCATAGCCTTGACTAGACGAACCTTTGTTGGCAAAGTAATGTCTCTGCTTTTGAATATGCTATCTAGGTTGGTCATAACTTTCCTTCCAAGGAGTAAGCGTCTTTTAATTTCATGGCTGCAGTCACCATCTGCAGTGATTTTGGAGCCCAGAAAAATAAAGTCTGACACTGTTTCCACTGTTTCCCCATCTATTTCCCATGAAGTGATGGGACCGGATGCCATGATCTTCGTTTTCTGAATGTTGAGCTTTAAGCCAACTTTTTCACTCTCCACTTTCACCTTCATCAAGAGGCTTTTTAGTTCCTCTTCACTTTCTGCCATAAGAGTGGTGTCATCTGCATATCTGAGGTTATTGATATTTCTCCCGGCAACCTTGATTCCAGCTTGTGTTTCTTCCAGTCCAGCGTTTCTCATGATGTACTCTGCATATTTTTGATAAATAGATAAATTTAGATCTTGCTTGGAAGTTCAATCCAGTTCCTTTCCTTAACCAGCTTTTGGCTAAAGAACCAACTTTTGGTTAAAGAACCAATGAATAGTAAATACCAACATAATTTAAAATAAAAATTTTAACAATAAAGGACTACATCATGTAGAAATAGCAGGTTCAAACATACTCGTTAGAATGACATTCATTATTTACAGAGATTTCAACAGTTCTTCAGTTCAGTTCATTTCATTTCAAAAATGGGCATAGCACAAAAGTAGATTTTGGCATACTGAGTCACTTCAGTCATTTCCAACTCTTTGTGATCCCATGGACTGTAGCCCCCCAGTCTCCTCTGCCATGGGATTATCCAGGCAATAATAACACATATTAATCATTGAGTGATGAACAGAGAAAGCACATAGACATTCCTGTGAAAGATGGCAAAACATTTTCAGCCTCACAGCCAATCATAAATTTTGGAGATTTTTCTGAATGTAATACAACTCACATGCTGAAAATCAGCTTAATGATTAAACTAGATTGTCCCTTGGCTTGGCCTAAAATAATACCCATGGCATAGAATCTGAGAAGTGCTAAATTATATTATACATGTAGCAAGCTTTATTGGCTGCCTCTTGCATGGTAGAGAATCTATAAATACAATTTCCCTTAATGTTGAGGCAACTCTAAGTGAGAAGTTCTGTTTGCTTTAATAGTGAGCCCCCAGAAATTCATAACTGTGTCACAAACTGAAAAAATACTGGGCATTACGGCCCTAAGGTAAAGGGAAGAAGCCGAGGCATTATGCTGTGGCATGTCACACAGCAGGCAATTTAAGATTGTAGGTTCTGAAATCCATCTCTTGAAATAGCTCCTAGAATATATATAGGATGTTTATTTCAAGAAATTCAAAACCAATCTTTTACCCTATCTCATTTATTCACACTTCCCACCCATAAGGAATGAGAAGGTCAAAGAAGATCAACCCCAGATTTTTGATACATAGGTCTGATAAGTGATTTATTTAGAAACATAGTGTTTAATAGATCTCAAAGTTCTAGTTCCTAAGGCTTTGCAGTGTTTCCTGACTTAATGAATTAACTAACCTCTTTGTGAAGAGGCCAATGATTAGTTCCTGTTTTTCTGCCCCTTATGGATGAAGCAGTTTGAAAATGTGGTCGTTTATCTTGAATGTGTTCACAGGCACGGTCACCTAGGGCCTTTTCGGGATTGCAGTTCAAATAAACAACTCAGAGTCCTGAACTGAGCTTTGGCATTGCTGGATTTAAATCACTTTGTCTATTCAAGTTAGTTTCCTAGCACATGTGAACTGAAAAATCCCAACTTTATCCAGTTAGTGGAGAATATTGGTAAGGATCCTTTATTATAGGGTCTATAAGAGTTACAGTATAACTGCTGTTGCTCAGAAAATTCATTCAAATGAATCATAAATATAAACTTAATTAAAAATAAAAATTTTAACAATAAAGGACTATATTCCCTAGAAAGAACAGGTTCAAACATACTCAGTAGAATGTCATTCATTATCTACAGGCATTTAAACAGTTCTTACTGACCTTTATTAAACTATCACTAAAAAACTCCTTCAGGTGCTTGGTAAAACAGGTTGAAATGAAATGAGAAAGTTAATATCCGTATGTAGGTAGACTTTTTTGTTTTTACGGAGTTAGACTCCCAGTCAAATTCTAAAGTGGAAATATACCATGCAAAAATGGGCACAGCACAAAACTTAAAAGTGTATATTAGATTTTGAAAATGAATCTAAATAGTCAAAGTTGGGGGGGGGCGGAATTCCTTCTTAGGGAGAGAGGTGTCATGTTTAGGAAAAAGTGCTGTTTGACATCATAAATTAGGACACTAATCATGGTTTAGTGGGAAATGCAAAGGGATAGCTAATGTAATTTCCATTACAAATAAGTAGGAGTTTAAGAGGAGCTGAAAACTGTTGGAAAGATGGAATTAGAAATTTCTAGAACAAGTGATGTAACTGAAGGAATTGTAAGAAAAATGCTTAATATAGAGTTCCTTAAATTACTGATGTAAAATCTCTTGGGTTCAAGCGTATGCATTTGTGCATCAGTCCATTTCAGTCACTCAGTTGTGTCCAACTTTTTGCGACCCCATGGACTGCAGCATGCCAGGCCTTGCTGTCCATCACCAACTCCCAGAGTTTACTCAAACTCATGCTGATTGAGTTGGTGATGCCATCCAACCATCTCATCCTCTGTGATCCCCTTCTCCACCATGCTTCAATCATTCCCAGCATCAGGGTCTTTACAAATGAGTCATCTCTTCAGATCAGGTGGCCAAAGTATTGGAGTTTAAGCTTCAACATCAGTCCTTCCAATGGATATTCATGACTGATTTCCTTTAGTATGGACTGCCAGTGTTGACCATCTGGTGATGTCCATGTGTAGAGTCTTCTTTTGTGTTGTTGGAAGAGGGTGTTTGCTATGACCAGTGCATTCTCTTGGCAAAACTCTATTAGCCTTTGCCCTGCTTCATTCTATACTCCAAGGTCAAATTTGCCTGTTACTCCATGTGTTTCTTGACTTCCTACTTTTGCATTCCAGTCCCCTATAATGAAAGGACATCTATTTTGGGTGTGAGTTCTAGAAGGTCTTGTTCTTCATAGAACCATTCAAGCTCAGCTTCTTCAGCATGTTCGTCAGGGCATAGACTTGGATTATCCTGATGTTGAATGGTTTGCCTTGGAAACAAACAGAGATTCTTTTGTTTTTGAGATTGCATCCAAGTACTGCATTTCAGACTCTTCTGTTGACTGTGATGGCTACTCCATTTCTCTAAGGGATTTTTGCCCACAGTAGTAGATATGATGATCGTCTGAGTTAAATTCACCCATTCCAGTCCATTTTAGTTCGCTAATTCCTAAAATGTCGACGTTCACTCTTGCCATCTCCTGTTTGACCACTTCCAATTTGCCTTGATTCATGGACCTAACATTCCAAGTTCCTATGCAATATTGCTCTTTACAGGATCAGACCTTGCTTACATCACCAGTCATGTCCACAAATGGAAACACTCCCAAGACATCTGAAAGCAATTTGCATTTTTCTCACATTGGAAGAAACATTTACCTCAATCATCATGCATATTATTGGCTCCTGTCTTTAAAATAAACAATGACCCGAACTACTCATTATAAAAATATGAGTTCTGTGGTGTTTTTATCCTCAACCATTAGACATCATGTGCACGTGCACGCACATAAACTTACAATGGTGAAATTATGAAGAGTAAATTTTGAAGCTGAGCAAAAGCTAAGTGTTGCATAAAATAAAAAGCATATTGAGTAGGACAATAAAATATTAAATGGAAATGGCTTAATGTGGTTAATAATAAAATGAAAGTAGTTTAATCCTTACAAAAACATTTTACTAGAGATTGGACAGTACTGATATACTTTTAAGCATTGGGCATGCTCTTTAAATATATACTATTAAAATACTGTCAGTGTCAAAATAGTATGTCTAAGGTATCTAGCCTTTTTCCTCATAGTTTAAAGAATTGCTTAAAATAGAGAATTCAAATATTTTTCCCAGCACTCCTCAGTCAGCCTCTCTAGCAACATTTCTCAATTCCTCCCCAATTCCTTACTATAATCCTTAGAACCCACACTGCTATAATCATAGTTAGGGTCTTATTTGTATTTTCGCAGTCTCACACATTAGAGTTCCTGAGACATCTCCTCTGAACCTCTTCATCATCCCTCATTTTTCTGACAAGGAAATACGTATTTACTCCTGAAGCTTTGATCCACCTCTGTGACCTTAGTCAGATTTGATTACTTCCCCCTTATGAGCATAGTACTGACATCATTGGACAGATGTCTATTTCTCAACATACTCTGTCCATCATTCGTCATGAAGGCCAAGATTTAAGAACCAGTTTTGTACACTTGTACATTCCTTTAGATATTTTGCAAAATTTTGTTCCTGTCCTCAAAATTTTGCTAAATAATTAAAAACCCATTTAGTAAAAGGCATGAAATGCTTCATAATGAATTACCAGGTACCCTTTGGAGATTTTTGTAATTAAGCTCTTTTTGCCCTAGAATTATTTTTTGTTTTGTTTTTCTCATTTTAAAAACAATTAAGGTCATACCAACCTTAAGGAATTTATATGTGTGTGTGTATATACACACAAACACACACATACATGAATGTGTATATGCAGAGGACTTAGAATTGTGATTGGAATAAAGTAATATTATTAAATTCAGATATCTAAATTAATTTCATGTCTCAAATATTTACATCAGTCCTAATTGGAAGTAGAAATATGCAAAAGTTCTTGAACTCTCTACCACCTCTGGGATTTCCCATGGCTAGAGTGTAAAATACAGATACCAAAGTTGTTCTACTTTTGTTTATACATTCTGATACAATGTGTAATGTGATTGAGATTTAAGGTTCATGTAAGCTGCAGTGGCGGAGAAGGCAATGGCACCCGACTCCAGTACTCTTGCCTGGAAAATCACATGGATGGAGGAGCCGGTGGGCTGCAGTCCATGGGGTCGCTAAGAGTTGGACACGACTGAGCAACTTCACTTTCACTTTTCACTTGCATGCATTGGAGAAGGAAATGGCAACCCACTCCAGTGTTTTTGCCTGGAGAATCCCAGGGACGGGGGAGCCTGGTGAGCTGCCGTCTATGGGGTCGCACAGAGTCAGACACGACTGAAGCGACTTAGCAGCAGCAGCAGCAGCAAGCTGCAGTGGTAACTTCTATGCAATGGACTGCACTAAAATTTATAGAATTCAATTGAAACGGACTATGGCAATGTTGGCTGTTTTCAGTGTACTAGTTTGAAAGTTAGTTATTGTTTTAATAGTTTTACCAAGAAAATAACTCTTCAGGAAGCTTAAAAAGCATGATTCCTCTGACCGCTTTTCATCAAAATCCTTTTACTCCCCATCACGATGACCTATTAAAATGACTATTGAATCACATGTTGAATACAGAACTTTGAATAATTCTTTGCTAACAAGTAAATAAAACATTTCAGGGATAATCACAAGGTTTGATTTCTATCATGTAGGGGGTCTTGCATTTAACAGTTTATGTCTTAATGTCAAACTGGAAGAAGACATATAATTATTCAGCGTAAGAAGAGAGGAGGTCTTTCCCTTCTAGATTCTTGTGTGTGTGCACGCGTGCTTGGTTGCTCATTCATGTCTTACTCTTTGTGGCCCCATGAACTGTAGCCCACCAGACTCTGCTGTCCATGGAATTTTTAGTCCAAAATACTGAAGTTGGGTGCCATTCCCTCTTCCAGGAGATATTCTAGATTCTTACCATTTAAAACTCGAAGGACGGTCTCAACTTTTGGCTAGGAAAGCCACCATCACTAGTCTTGTGGTTGCTTCTCCACACTTTGTAGTATTAATACTTGTTCTGTGGAAAGAAAGGAGGAATATGCTTCTGTGAGAGAAGGAGACTTAGCCTTGTGATCACTTTTTAGGAAAGAGAAAAAAGGTGTTTGGGCTCTCTCAGTTTTTTTTTTAATAGTATGACCTAGAACGATAGTAATTCAGAAAACACGTTATTTAGGCAGTGCTAGGACATTCATTTCTGGTGAGGAGGGTAACACAGGCATCTGGCTTTAAGAACAGACAATAGTGGTAGATGTTATGATATAACCAGAAATAGGCATTATTTCCAAATAATAACCCTCACTTAAAAAAGTGTATGAAATAACTTATAAACATGTGTTGGCACAAGTTGTTTTGTGAAGAGATTTATTTGATAATTTACTCATTCAGCAATCTTTTGTCAGTGGCAGCAGCATAAGTAAATCTTAGACAAGAAATGTAACTGGCCTAACACAGAGGGCAAGACTAAGGCCACACATTGTCCTGGAGTAGAATAACAACCAGATTTTAAGTTTTATAAATGCTCTGTAAGTTGATCATGGGTCTTGGCCTCTGGATATTTTTCAAACCTTTCCAAGACGTGGAGAATTTTGCCCATTGAATCCTGTCTCTCCAGGCAGAGGTGTAACTTGCTTCTTATTCTCCTGTGAGGTGAGATAGCAGCAATATGTCTTGTCTACTAGTCAACTAGATCCATATACGACACCAGCTCAGAAGAGAACAATATGCAGGCAGCATCAGAAAATCCACAGAGGAGTCTGGCTTTTGGGGCCATTGGTAGCATTGGAGACTGTGAACTGCAGAGAGCAGTGTCCAACATAAGGGCCAGGAGTTCATTGTTGGAGCAGCCTCAGACCTAACTGTGATCCTACTGATCACAGTCTGAGAGCATTTAAGTATCTTCTGATAAATCTGTTGTCTTGTTAAACTAGTTCCTGGTGGTAATCCTGCAACTAGAAGCCATGGTACACTGAGGCATCAATAGAACTGCACGTGTCTCCCAATTTCAAGAATGTGTAAGTGACAGTGACCCCCAGCTTGAATGATATTAACTATGTATATATACTTGAATATATAGCTATGCAATACTTCACTATGGAATTCAGAATTTTGTTATTTCAAGGTCCTGGTAAATAAGTAGTTCTTTAGACAAGCCATTTAATCTTTTTGCAGTATGGCTTTTTGCAGCTCAGAATCTTGATTTTAAAGTATCAATGTTAATGATTCCCTAAGCCAGGAGTTGTGAGAGTTAAACAAAATGATTTTTAAAATAATTACTGAAAAATACTGGGATATATCTAGTTCTTAGCAAAGTTTGGTTGTCATTGATGTTGTATAAGTAGTAGTATAATAGTAGTATGGCCTCATGATTTTTTTAAATTATATTATTTGACTTACCAGAGAAGGCAATGGTACCCCACTCCAGTACTCTTGCCTGGAGAATCCCATGGACAGAGGAGCCTGGTAGGCTGCTGTCCATGGAGTCCTGGAGAGCCAGATATGACTGAGCAACTTCACTTTCACCTTTCACTTTCATGCATTGGAGAAGGAAATGGCAACCCACTCCAGTGTTCTTGCCTGGAGAATCCCAGGAACTGGGGAGCATGGTGGGCTGCCCTCTATGGGGTCTCACAGAGTTGGACATGACTGAAGCAACTTAGCAGCAGCAGCAGCTCACTTACTCTCATAGAAGCTCCAGTAAGTATTAAAATTTCCAGTTTTACCAATGAAAACTATGATGTGGCAAATTTAAGTATCTCATTCCAAGTCACACAGATTTGAAGTAACAGTCAACATTTTTCCAAAATCTGTGCTCCCCCAGCCACCCATATGCGTGCATGCTGCATGCTAAGTCACTTCAGTTCTGTCTGACTCTTTGCCACCCTATGGACTGAACACTGCCAGGCTCCTCTCTCCATGGGGTTCTCTGGGCAAGAATCCTGGAGTGGTTTGGCATTTCCTCCTCCAGGGCATCTTCTTGACCCAGAGTTCAAACCTGTGTCTGTTGAGTCTTCTGCAATGGCAGATGGATTCTTTACCTCTGGCGCCACCTGGGAAGCTCAGATTGCTCACCCAAAGGCTGACAGACACAAATGTAGGAGTTAGGATGCATCAGTGGTCAAAGGCTGTGTGAGCAAAGGTGATGATCTCCCTCAGAACAGGAGACCAATCTTCTAGAGGACTGCCTATGCTCCATGTAGAGCTGTAAAGCTCTTCGCAGGTGTCCCCTTTCACTTAGTGATCACAGGAAACCAACAGGAGCAGTTTTCTCTGTAATTATCAGCCTATAAAGGGCAGCTGAGACATGGCAACTTTTGCAGGGTCACAAAGGATGCACACGGTGGAGCTGGGACCTGAAGCTCACCAGTCTGGTTTCATATGTGCAGATGAAGCCAATGTTTTATCATCTCCAAGTGGCTCTGGTTAGAATCGCTATCTCTGGTATTAAACTAACTTGGATTGCTGTATGTGATAATTAGGAAGTGACAATCTGTGAACACTTGCATTGTTTAGAGGTTTTTGTTGTTTTGCCCACTTTTATTTGTTTTGCTTTTTGGGGGGTTCTTTTTTGGTTTGATTTCAAAATGGATATGGAAGCTCTCTTTGTCTCTTGAGTTGGTTACTGATCTTTTGACTGCTCCTAAGTTATGAGACGAAGAAGGCGATGGCACCCCACTCCAGTGTTCTTGCCTGGAACCTACTATGAAGACACCAACAGATTAAATGTTGATGGAGTAACATTGTAGAGAAAAGCTGTAGGGAAGAGAGAAATGGGGGTCCTCCCCAGCAGAAACGGAGGGAGTAGTCTTTGATGGGGGGAGGGTGATGGAGTAGTGGAGACTGTTCCCTGATCCATAATAATGCCCGAGGCAGACAACAAAACCTAAGTCCTAACGGCTGTGTAGGGAAGCAAGGAGGTGAAACCCTGAGGGTCACAAATCATTCCCAAAGCTCAAAGTTCAGGTCTGGCAAAGAAGTAGTGAGGAGTCACTTAAGTCTATGAATTAAGGTTTATGAAGTCTGCATGTTTGTGTGCTCCATCGTGTCTGACTCTTGGTAACCCTGTGGACTGTAGCCCCCACGACTCCTCTGTCCATGGGATTTCTCAGGCAAGAATAGGGGAACAGGTAGCTATTTCTTCCTCCAGGGCACCTTCCCACATCTCCAGCAGCTCCTGCTTGGCAGGCGGATTCTTTACCACTAAGCCACCCGGGAAGCCAAAAAGTCAAATACATAGGAAACACAATAATTCTATTTTGTGTGTGTGTTTGTGTGTGTGTGTAAAGTAACATAAAGTCTAGGGAATGGAGAACCAGTACTTGACAATTTCAAACACTCAATACATTTTAATGATTATCATTGACATTTTCATCGTGAAGATATCTTACCTTTATTCATTTATCACAAAATCTGTCCCCCCATTTTCTTTCCTGACTCCTTGCCTTCTCCCTGTGTCTCCCTAGACTATATTTATTAGTTTAACTGGTACCTAAGTTTTGCAAACAAAATAGCATCTAGGTTAATATGTATAAAATCTTTTTGAGAGTAAGAAATGACTGAATCCATACTTGAGGCTTTGTGCTAAGTTGTTTGTATATATGGTGGCAGTAAACTGACATTTTATAGTCATACAGTTTCTGTCCAATTAAAATAGGCTTATTAGTATATGTTTGCATTATGTGTGAATAAATGCATACAAATCTTCCATTTGTTGTACTCAGAGCAGATGAAATTAAAGGAGTACCTACAGTAGATGAGAAATAGTCTGGCCACAGTTCAACTACACAGGGCACATAATTCTTGTCTTACTGCTAAAGCCTTCATGTCATTAAACTGTTATTTATTGATCCTCCTGTCAAGGGCAGGAAAGCAGAGTAATTTTCCCCCTCGGAATGAAAGAGATAAATTTAATAAAATCCCTTTTCTGATAGATTGTGCATATCCAGTGCATTCCACTTTCATATGTTACCAGTTCTTGTTTTCCTTATATATCCAGAAGTCATATAACCAAAAATGAGATAAATATATGGAAGCATTTTCTCTGCTTTTTAAAATTGGCAGTATCTTCCTCCACTAACTATATGCTATTTATTTGTTTTTAAAACTTTTGGACAAGTTAAGTTTTTATTCATTTTAGATACTCTATTTTATGATGGGTATATATCCACGTGGCTCTTTAAAAATTATTTACAAGTAAACTAACATCTTGAAGAGAAAGCAAATAGAAAGCACCATGTTATTTAATATCACCATAAAATTAATTTTTATGGGAAAATAACACATCTTGTTACTTTTTCTCTATAACTAATTCTTTTGCATATCCTTAGTTGCTTTTAAAATACTTCTGCTGTGAATTGCTGAGCCAAATTCTCCTAATTTTATAGGACACAGTTTAAGCTTTAGTTTTTCATCAGTACATATTTTTCTTCTATACACTCATAAATCACTGTAGCACTTTTAGCTGGCAATTGGTATTTGACATTTTATTACAAACTGATTTAGTTAATGATAAATTGGTTATATTCATATTATCTTCCTAAAAAATCAATATCCCTGATGTCAGAATTCAAACCTTAATCTTAAACATTCAAATTATTTCACGTAATACTGGACAGAAAAGAAATAGTCAATAAATGTAAGCCTTAAAACTGAAGTCTGCAGGCTTCCCAGGTGGCTGAGTGATAAAGAATCCGTGTGCCAGTGTGTGCTTAGCTGCTCACTTGTGTCGACTCTCGGCGACCCCATGGACTGCAGTCAGCCAGCCTCCTCTGTCCATGGGATTCTCCAAGCAAGAAACATATGTGAAATAGATCGCCAGTCCAGGCTTGATGCATGAGACAAGGCGCTCAGGCCTGGTGCACTGGGATGACCCTGAGGGATGGGATGGGGAGGGAGATGGGAGGGGGGTTCAGGATGGGGAGCACATGTACACCCATGGCTGATTCATGTGAATGTATGGCAAAAACCACTACAATACTGTAAAGTAATTAGCCTCCAATTAAAATAAACAAATTAATTAAAAAAAAGAATACTTCAGTGGATTGCCATGCCTTCTTTCAGGGGATCTTCCCAAATCAGGGATTGAACTGCATTGCAGGAGGATTCTTTACCATCTGAACCATGAGCGAAGCCTAATAATACTGGAGTGGGTAGCTTATCCCTTCTCCAGTGGAGTTTCCTAACCAGGAATCACAGCAGGGTCACCTTCATTGCAGGCAGACTCTTTGCCAGCTGAGAGGAGACACACAAGACCTGGATTTGGTCTCTGGAGGAGGAAATGGCAACCCACTCCAGTATTCTTGTCTGGAAAATCCCATGGACAGAGGAGCCTGGCGGGCTACAGTCCATAGGGTCACAAAGAGCTGGACATGACTGAGTGACTGGGCATGTGCACACATACATTCTTCATAGTATCAAGCTCATCAGAAAGAAAACAGTTGGCAAACTATATGTTCCCTCTGAATTCTAACTCATTCTTCATTTTTCAAAATATTAAATAAAAAAATTGTGATAAATACAGAGAAAATAGTTTTATGACTGGTTGAGAAATGGTAATAGTCATTAATTGGATTTGACCAAAAAGGATTTCTGCCAATTTAGCTTTATTATTTTTATTTTATGTAACCAAAATTTATCAAAGGAGGCACAGTGCCAAAAATTGTCATGTATCACATACATAAATCTTTATCATTTTATCTAAGATGACATAATATTATAAAAGGGAAAAGCAATATGAGAACATTTGCTATCCTAAAAGTAAAGTTAACTTACAATCAAATATATGCTAGAAGAAAGAAAATTTAATATTAGCACAAGGAAAAGACAATGGATAACAATTTTAGGGGTAATATCTTAATATGTCACCTTTCTTTATTACCATCCTAGAAACTCAGTCTTATTAAAAACAAGTTAAAAATTGAAAAAGTAACTTAAAAATATTGTTTACCAAGCCTTGCACAATGTCACTGAATCTTACTTCCATAGACATTTTTAGATGCATCTCTTTGAACATAACATGCAAATGTCACAATATTGACTTGGAGAAAAAATATTTGAGTAGTTATTTGGGACATTAATTTCTTTTCATTTGAATTGAAAGTCAAAATATTTGTGTTTAGGAAAATAAAGGAACCAGAGCTTTTGTTCCAATTTAGTTCATTTAAATAGAAGCCTCCTACTTGTGAGTGGGTTGTAGTCTAGTGATGTTTAAATCAGTTATTTGAAAATTGACATGTATTTTCCAATGCTGTAATATACTAAATAGTGGTTTTGCTGCCTAGATAAACAGCTTCACAAACTCAGTGTGAAAATATGTCTAGATTTACTTTTAGTTTCTTTTTTTTTCCTTGTAATTTAATTACCTAAAACCCTTCTCTATTAAAGGGGTACCACTGTGAAATACCTATAGAGAAGATGAGAAAATAAGACTACAAACTGGGATGAAACATTTGCAAATTCCATATCTGACAAAGCTCTTTTATCTAGAATATGTAGAGAACTCTCAAAACCTAAGCTTAAAAAAAAATCGAATTAGAAATTCAGAAAAAGATCATTTTACCAAAAATGAAATATGGATGGCAAATAAACACAAGAAAATATTGTCGCTTACTACTAGTGATATGCAAATTAAAATCAGTGTGAAA
The DNA here is from genome assembly GCF_029378745.1 of Bos indicus. Classification (NCBI taxonomy): domain Eukaryota; kingdom Metazoa; phylum Chordata; class Mammalia; order Artiodactyla; family Bovidae; genus Bos; species Bos indicus. The sequence continues at coordinate 12,834,806 of NC_091767.1, forward strand.
TATCATTGAACACTTTTCAAATATTTATTTTTTTTTAAATGTGACAAAACCAAATGCCGATGAGAAAATGGAAAACCTGTATCATTCGTGCATTTCCAATAAGAATACAAAATGGTACAGGCGACCCTAAAAAACAATTCAGCAATTTCTTATACAATACATGTACCAACTAGACAATTCAACAGTAATATTCTTGGGCACTTATACCTGAGAAATGAAAACATATATTCACATTAAAAGTTTGAAAAGGGAGAGGATATATGCCAAAGAATGCTCAAACTACTGCACAATTGTACTCATCTCCTTCTCATGTCATTTTTATGGATAATTAAATGAATGCTCAAACTACCACACAATTGCACTCATCTCACACGCTAGTAAAGTAATGCTCAAAATTCTCTAAGCCAGGTTTCAGCAATATGTGAACCGTGAACTTCCTGATGTTCAAGCTGGTTTTAGAAAAGCCAGAGGAACCAGAGATCAAATTGCCAGCATCCACTGGATCATGGAAAAATCAAGAGAGTTCCAGAAAAACATCTATTTCTGCTTTATTGACTATGCCAAAGCCTTTGACTGTGTGGATCACAATAAACTGGAAAATTCTGAAAGAGATGGGAATACCCGACCACTGATCTGCCTCTTGAGAAATTTGTATGCAGGTCAGGAAGCAACAGTTAGAACTGGACATGGAATAACAGACTGGTTCCAAATAGGAAAAAGAGTACGTCAAGGCTGTATATTGTCACCCTGGTTATTTAACTTATATGTAGAGTAAGTACATCTTGAGAAACGCTGGACTGGAAGAAACACAAGCTGGAATCAAGGCTGTTGGGAGAAATATCAATAACCTCAGATATGCAGATGACACCACCCTTATGGTAGAAAGTGAAGAGGAACTAAAAAGCCTCTTGATGAAGGTGAAAGTGGAGAGCGAAAAAGTTGGCTTAAAGCTCAACATTCAGAAAACGAAGATCATGGCATCTGGTCCCATCACTTCATGGGAAATAGACGGGTAAACAGTGGAAACAGTGTCAGACTTTATTTTTGGGAGCTCCAAAATCACTGCAGATGGTGAGTGCAGCCATGAAATTAAAAGACGCTTACTCCTTGGAAGGAAAGTTATGACCAACCTAGATAGCATATTCAAAAGCAGAGACATTACTTTGCCAACAAAGGTTCGTCTAGTCAAGGCTTTGGTTTTTCCTGTGGTCATGTATGTATGTGAGAGTTGGACTTTGAAAAAGGCTGAGCGCTGAAGAATTGATGCTTTTGAACTGTGGTGTTGGAGAAGACTCTTGAGAGTCCCTTGGACTGCAAGGAGATCCAACCAGTCCATTCTGAAGGAGATCAGCCCTGGGATTTCTTTGGAAGGAATGATACTAAAGCAGAAACTCCAGTACTTTGGCCACCTCATGCGAAGAGTTGACTCATTGGAAAAGACTCTGATGCTGGGAGGGATTGGGGGCAAGAGGAGAAGGGGACAACAGAGGATGAGATGGCTGGATGGCATCACTGACTCAATGGACGTGAGTCTGAGTGAACTCCGGGAGTTGGTGATGGACAGAGAGGCCTGGCGTGCTGCGATTCATGCGGTCGCAAAGAGTCGGACACGACTGAGCAACTGATCTGATCTGATGGCTGATTCATGTTTAGATTTGACAGAAAACAGCAAAATACTGTAAAGCAATTGTCCTTCAATAAAAAGTAAATTAATTTAAAAAAAAACCTGCACATGAGTCTTCATGCCACACCTTTTTAGCAATTCCAAACTGGAAACATTTGAATGTCCTTCATTGGGTAAATGTTTAAATGACTGTGCCATATTCATATCATGAAATTCTACTCAACACCCAAAATAAACACATAATGCAAATAATAATTTAGATGGATTTCTAGAACATTAATATTGATGTATGTCTCAGTTTCTGATGTTTAAATACCACGTTTTCATGTATATAGTATTCTGTAACATTCTGGAAGCTATAGTGGAGAACACATTAGCTGTTGTCAGAAGACAGGGACTAGACTTAGACTTGGGCATATAAAGGGCTGGTGTGAGGGATGTCCCCTGTGGTGTTGGCAGAGTTCATATGTATAATGAAGTTGTTCGAGACTCTGTACACATTTGTGCACACACAGAGAAGAATATGTTTAAAAGAATTCTAAAACCTGAATAAGGAGCCTAGTCTACTTCACAGCATTGTGCTGAGGACACTTTCGTGCTGTTGGCATTGGTACTGCACTATAGCTATATAAGATATCGCCACATGAAATGTGGGTGAGAGGCTCAGTGGGCGCTGGTACAATCCTGCCTACTTCTTGTGCATCGGTAATTGTTGTTTGGTCACTAAGTTGTGTCTGACTCTCTCTGACCCCACGGACTGTAGACTTGCCAAGCTCCTCTGTCCTTGGGATTTCCCAGGCAAGAATACTGGAGTAAGTTGCCATTTCCTTCTCCAGGGTCTACAATTACGTCAAAATAAAATGTTTAAAAAAAGAAGAGGACATTCTTGGGTCTAGTTAGTAGATTGCTGCCATTGGTTCTTACCAGTATAGGATGCCGTTTTTAAAGATTTATCTTATATAGACTCAAGAGGCACTTTCTCCCTCAATTCTGTGATGGTAGATTGCAAGTTCTTAAGGTTTTTTTTTTTTTTTTTAATTAAGATTCTAATGTGCTATGCTTAGTTTCTCAGTCTTTTCTGACTTTTTGCAACCCCATGGATTGCAGCCCACCAGGCTCCTTTTTCCATGGGGATTCTTCTGGCAAGAATACTAGAGTGGCTTGCCATGCCATCCTCCAGGGGATTTTAACAATCTAGGGATCAAACCCAAGTCTCCTACATTGCAGGCAGATTCTTTATTGTCTGAGCCACCATGGAAGCCCAAGAATACTAGAGTGGGTAGGAAGAACATTGGAATGGGTAGCCTATGCCTTCTCCAGTGCATCTTCCTGACCTAGGAATCAGACTGGGGTCTCCTGCATTGCAGGTAGATTCTTTAACAGCTGAGATACCAGGAAAGCCCAAGATTCTAATAGGCTCAGATAAAAGTACCCCTCTCAAACCATGCTGAGTTGCTTCATTTCTTATACACTGGCAATTCTCAAGGTGTATAGCACTGGTGATGAAATCATGAAAGTGTTAGCAGTCCATCTTTCAGACAACTACTATTTCATTAACCAAACTAGGGATCTCTGATTTTAATATTCTTTAAATAAATCTACACCTTATCCACTCTTTCTCCACCAGTGAGGTTGTCTACACATTCATTCATCTAAGGAGATTCCCAGTGACTTCATGCCATCTATAGTCAGCCTTATGAGCAGGCTACTTTTTTCTAAGCCTTCCCAATTGATATTCTTTGCTTCTTTACACTTCTAGAATGATTATACTCATTTAATTATATTGTGAATTTATAAAATATGTCTGGGAGGAGAATAAAGACACAAATATTTAAAAATTTCTTCACTGGCATGGTATACTGCTATAGTCAGGATCCAAAGTGAAATAACAAAAACCTATTAAACCTAGGTCTTTTGAGACTATCAAACAGCCACCAAATGGGAAAAAAAAAAATATATATATATATATACACACACACACACATATACATATATGAATTGATTTTCCTCAAAGCAGAGTTTAGTTGCTCAGTTGTGTCCGTCTCTTTGCCACCCCATGGAATGCAGCATACCAGGCTTCCCTGTCCATCAACAACTCCCAGAGCTTGCTCAAACTCATGTCCATCAAGTCAGTGATACCATCCAGCCATCTCATCCTCTGTCACCCCCTTCCCCTTTTGTTTTCAATCTTTTCCAGAATCAAGGTCTTTTCCAATGAGTCAGTTCTTCACATCAGTTGGCCAAAGTTTTGAGCTTCAATATCAGTCCTTCCAATGAATATTCAGGCCAGATTTCCTTTAGGATTGACTGGTTTGTTCCCCTTGAAGTCCAAAGGACTCTCAATAGTTTTCTCCAACACCACAGTTCAAAAGCATCAGTTCTTTGGTGCTCAGCTTTTTTTATGATCCATACATAACTCTCACATCCATACAGGACTACTGGAAAAACCATAACTTTGACTATACGTACCTTCATCAGTAAAGTAACGTCTCTGCTTTTTAGTATACTGTCTAGGTTGGTCATAATTTTTCTTCCAAGGAGCAAGAGCCTTTTAATTTCATGGCTGCAGTCACCATCTGCAGTGATTTTGGAGCTCAAGAAAATAAAGTCTGTCACTGTTCTCATTGTTTCCTCAACTACTGTTTCCCTATCAAAGCAGAGTGCTGAGACAAAAAGGACAAAAGTTTCAGGAAACATGCTGCTGCTGCTGCTGCTGCTGCAGTCGCTTCAGTTGTGTCCGACTCTGTGCGACCCCATAGACAGCAGCCCACCAGGCTCCCCCATCCCTGGGATTCTCCAGGCAAGAAAACTGGAGTGGGTTGCCATTTCCTCCTCCAATGCATGAAAGTGAAAAGTGAAAGGGAAGTCACTCAGTCGTGTCTGACTCTTCGCGACCCCACGAACTGCAGCCTACCAGGCTCCTCTGTCCATGGGATTTCCCAGGCAAGAGTACTGGAGTGGGGTGCCATTGCCTTCTCCATCAGGAAACATACTTGAGTTTAAAAGAGTAAAACATATAGGTTTGATGTATTTATATAGTAAACGGCTTTGTGGAAGAGTGAGTTCTCAGCAAATTTTTCAAGAAATGGTTACATATGTTTCAAGAATTTCAAAGAGGGTATTACAGTTTCAGTTTTCTCTTTATGTATCCACTTGTGTTTGCTAGGGCTATTGGTTTAAAGCAACAGATGTACTTTAGCTACTTCAAAGTAGGATGGTGCATATTACATTACCAAGAAATACTCATAAAGATGAAATACAAGGATTCATTCAGACATCAAGAGTAGCTAGAACCAGGTTCTCTGGTGCCATTAGAACTTTCTTTTGTTCAGTTCCTCAATAATTATTTTATTTTCTTTCTTTTGGTAACCATCTACTTCTGCTTATTTAGTCCATGGGTGGGGAAAATATAACTTTTTACTTGATGTTGCTGCTGCTGCTGCTGCTAAGTCGCTTCAGTTGTGTCCGACTCTGTGTGACCCCACAGATGGTAGCCCACCAGGCTCCTTGTCCCTGAGATTCTCCCAAATCACTCACATGGTGACTCCAGCCATGAAATTAAAAGACTGTTGCTCCTTGGAAGAAAAGCTATGACAAAACTAGACAGCATATTAAAAATGAGAGACTTTTCCAATAAAGGTCCATATAGTCAAAGCTTGGAGAAGGCAATGGCACCCCACTCCAGTACTCTTGCCTGGAAAATCCCATGGACAGAGGAGCCTGGTAGGCTGCAGTCCATGGGGTCACTAGGAGTCAGACACGACAGAGCGATTTCACTTTGACTTTTCACTTTCATGCATTGGAGGAGGAAATGGCAACCCACTCCAGTGTTCTTGCCTGGAGAATCCCAGGGACAGGGGAGCCTGGTGGGCTACCGTCTATGGGGTCGCACAGAGTCAGACACGACTGAAACGACTTAGCAGAAGCATAGTCAAAGCTATGGTTCTTCCAGTAGTCAGATATGGATGTGAGAGTTGGACCATAAAGAAAGCTGAGCACCAAAGAATTGATGCTTTCGAACTATGGTGATGGAGAAAACTTGAGAGTCCCTTGGACTGCAAGGAAAGCAACCAGTCAATTCTAAAGAAAATCAGTCCTGACTATTCCTTGGAAGGACTGATGCTGAAGCTGAAACTCCCAGTACTTTGGCCACCTGATGTGAAGAGCCTGCTGCTGCTGCTGCTGCTAAGTTGCTTCAGTCGTGTCCGACTCTGTGCGACCCCATAGACAGCAGCCCACCAGGGTCCCCCATCCCTGGGATTCTCCAGGCAAGAACACTGAAGTAGATTGCCGTTTCCTTCTCCAATGCATGAAAGTGAAAAGTGAAAGTGAAGTCGCTCTGTCGTGTCCGACTCTTAGCGACCCCATGGACTGCAGCCTAACAGGCTCCTCCATCCATGTGATTTTCCAGGCAAGAGTACTGGAGTGGGGTGCCATACTCATTGTTAAAGACCCTGATGCTAGGAAAGATTGAAGGCAGAAGGAGAAGGGAAAGACAGAGGATGAGATGGTTGGATCACATCACCAACTCAATGCATGTGAGTTTGAGTAAACTCCCAGACATGGTGAGGGACAGGGAAGACTGGTGTGTTGCAGTCCATGGGGTTGCAAAGAGTTGGGCGCAACTGAGTGACTGAACAATAACAAAAAGTTCCATAGTTTGTAATTTTGTGTAGCCACTTGAGACTTGTTTAGTCACTCAGTGGAATTTATTTTCTCATGAAATCCGGTATCCCAACTATGGTTCTATCACGTGGACAGCATCAGATTCTAGATAAGGGTAGGTAAGAAGCCCAGTATCCTAGTCAGTTATTGCATAGCCTGGACTGGGGTCTATGTGTGATCTCTCAGACCTGATTTTAGGCAATGACAGAGGCTTTACCTGGCAGAGCCTTGTGGGAAAAAGCTGTCCCACAATACACATGATATCTACCAGTTACTGCAATATCTGTAGGGACTCAGGCCCCCTTGTCCATTTACACTCTTAAGTACATCTACATACACTCCTAGCCTCGGTGCCTCCGTTAGGAGATCTCCTTATGTGGAGGAGCTTGAAGACACTTGGCTCTACTTAGACTCAGTACCATGTAGTTTTTCATTCCTAGCCACCTTTCCCCTCTACCCCCTCCCTGGTTCCTGGCCCATAAAGTGTCAGAAACCTTTTATTTGAGAGGACTTTCATGTGAGAGGCTCTTCATGTCTGTTCTGATCCACCATACTCGCTGATGCCGCTCAGTTGGTGCAGTTTTTTGGGAAAACATGAAACAGTGGAGGAGTCGTTCCTTTCTCTAGTTTTAATCTCTTACTTATCTTATAGCAGGGAGTGATAAAAGTCTTCACTCTTGTTTTCATTTTTATTTATTGTTTTAACTGACTAGTACTTCAATATCTGGTGGCTTAGCTCTGCTTTTGGCAGTATCTATTGATACACCTATCAAAGAAACATACAGAGGAGACAAGTTGGTTGTCTAAATATGACTGTTCATAGTACAAGCATATAACTGAACTGAAGAAATATTAACTCCTAAAAAAAACTATACATGATATCATCCAGTTCTAGTATTATAAAAGTTATGTTGCCTCTGGTGGGCGTGAGGGTATCTTCCAAATTGTCTAAATGCCATTATTACTGAGAAGATGTGAAATACCTTTCCAGAAGGAGGAAACCAATGAGCAGCAATGAAAAATTCTCTGAGCATACTCAGAAGAACATGCATGATATTTACTACAATTATATTTTCTATCTTGGAGATGGAAATGGCAACCTACTCCAGGATTCTTGCCTGGAAATTTCCAGGGACAGAGGAACCTGGTGGCCTCTGGAAAGATTGATAATAAATATTGTCAATAATACATTCTATGCTGTGTAGATAGATAATATTGTGTGTGAGTTCAGTCGTGCCCAACACTTTGTGACCCCATGGACTATAGCCCACCAGACTCCTCTGTCAATGGGGAATCTCCAGGCAAGAATACTGGAGTGGGTTGCCATGCCCTCCTCCAGGAGGTCTTCCCAACCCGGGGAATCAAACTCAGGTCTCTTGCATTGCAGGCAGATTCTTTACCATCTGAGCAATGGGAGAAGCCCCAATAACACATGTGATTAAATTTAAAATGTGCTTCTGAAGAGTATAATATCCTATAATTAATATACAGTTAAGAAGATATATGAGTTGATGTTGCCTGGATGTTGAATAATTCTATTTAAATAAAATTCATTTGAATTTCATCTATGTCCTGTGATAACTCTGACACCATATAAGATGGATTTTTGTTGTCTGTATATTTAATTATTCAATTTAATAAAATTGACTTGAACTCAATCTGTGTCCTGTAAAAACTCTGATACCTATATCAGATATCTTGCCATTATTTATTCATGTCTGACTCTTTTGTGACCCCATGGACTCTAGCCCACAAGGCTCCTCTGTCCATGGGATTTCCCAAGCAAAAATCCTGGAGTGGGTTGTCATTTCTTTCCCCAGCTGATCTTCCCAGCCCCAGGATGGAATCCGAATCTCCCATATCTCCTGCACTGGCAGGCAAATTCTTTACCTCTGAACCACCAGGGAAGCCCATTAAAGATTTCTGTGCATGCTTAGTCGCTAAGCTGTGTCCAACTCTTTGCGACCCCATCTACTGTAGCCTGCCAGCTTACTTTGTCCATGAAGTTTTCCAGTCAAGAATACTGGAGTGGATTGCATTTCTTCCTCCAGGGGATCTTCCCGACCTAGGGATTGAACTTGTGTTTCCTGCATCTCCTGCAGTGCAGGCGGATTCTTTACCACGGAGGCTCCTGGGCAACCCCTACTAGTGGCTGAAATTCTCATTTCCAAGATCCACTACTCTTACTGCTTTTTCTTGTTCCTGTCTTAGTTATACTTCCAATAATGCCTAGAGCCTTCTCTATGCCTCATGTTTAGCCACATGTGAAACACATCTCCATTTCCAAGCTATATTAAAAATACTAGGCACAGTTTTTTTTTTTTCTAGTATAATTTTAGTTTTGAGAGAAAATATAAACCAAAGCAATAAAAATGCCATGTAAAATTATCCCCATTCTTAAATATCCCTTGGCTATGTATTTCCACAGAGAATTCCAGTGCACTCTGTTTACTCTCTTGCTAATCAGCCTTCCCTTCAGATTTATTTTTCTTTTCAGCCCACTCAAGTCAGGCCTAGGAGATGTTATTTCTATATGCATCCATATGCGTTGAACATTTTTCTGAAGAAAGGTATTTCCTCTCATGAAAAGAAATTGGCAATGGTCTCTTGTTTCTTTCTTCTTTTTCCTTTTCTTTCTTCCTTCCTTCTTCCACCCCATCCCCACCTTTCCTGTTCTATCCTACTATTAGGACATTCTGAAAAATAGCTACAGTTCAGTGATGTCATTTAATAAAGATCACACCTGAGGTATAGTAGCTTCAGAATTAATAAATACTCCAGTAGGTCAATAGTGAGAAAGTATATAGAAGATGGGTTATCTATACAATGGGAAGTGCATTATAGACTATGGCAAGCATCATTAGCTCAGTTCCACTGATAAATGGAAAAAAACAAATTATCCATCACTTTCTATGTGCCAGGAAGCAGAAGAACATCACCCACTATTTTTTTTTAAATCTACAGCCACACTCTTCATTAATATCATTGTCTGTATTAACAGATTTCTGAAAACTGACACATGATCCTACACCTAATAAAATACAGAGCAAAGAGTCTAAAAATTTTACTCTGTTTGCAGAGCCCACATTTATATCCATAAATCAGGATTTGGGGCTCTTTGTGAGAGTGCTTCATAGTTACAGTGGACTTATTTTTAATGTTTTATTTCACCAGAATCCAAAATAATTGCCAAATAATTAGCAAGAAAATTACATTATTTTAAAATAATATCAATTATTTATATAAGATCTGTACTATACTGTGGAGAAGGCAATGGCACCCCACTCCAGTACTCTTGGCTGGAAAATTCCATGGACGGAGGAGCCTGGTAGGCTGCAGTCCATGGGGTCGCCAAGAATCAGACACGACTGAGCGACTTCACTTTCACTTTCAGGCATTGGAGAAGGAAATGGCAACCCACTCCAGTGTTCTTGCCTGGAGAATCCCAGGGATGGCGGAGCCTGGTGGGCTGCTGTCTATGGGATCACAGAGTCAGACATGACTGAAGTGACTTAGCAGTACTATACTGTAGTCAGTATATAATCTTCCATGTCTTTGATTTAAGGAAAAGTTATTAACATGTATTACCTCATAGTAAAATATGCAAAGTCTTCAGGATGACTTTAAAAACTGCATTGAGAAATGCATGCATGGTAACAAGAAGCATATTGAAAATACACAGAATGTCTTTATTTTATACATATTTTACTCCCTGCCTTTGCTCTCACACATTTTATTATTACTCCTCTAGCTTCTAAATAAGATTGATTGGTGAGTCGATTACAGGGGTGCCTGAGCACAGATTGTGGGAAGTCTTGGTGTGACTCAGTATGCCATAAATCAAACAGCAGGTGAGTGTTGGGGAACAATAGTTTCCTGGCTAACAAAATTTAATAATAAAAATACAAGTAAATAAAATAGCCTCCTTTAGAAAAAAATAACCAATATCAGTAGTAACTTTGGTAATATGTAGGATACAGTTACATATTTTCCTTTTATTTACAAATTATAAAATATAATATTAAAGCAATTACACTAGGCAGCTTGGGAGATTTACGTGTGGGGAAAACAAAAAACAAACAAGGTACTTGTCAATGACATCACTCTAAAGTAGAGGAAGTAAAATTGAGCCCTATAGCACAGAATAGAAATTAACAGCAAATGTTTAAGATCATTTAGAATAGAAAAAAAATTGTGTTCCCTGAGGGAATGATTTGAAAAATAGAGAGTCTTAAAGTTGCTTCCATGCATATAATGATGTAAAACAATGACATTCAAAGTGGAAATGGCAATGTGAGTATTGATCCTCCCATTTTCACAACCCAAAAGACAAAAACAGACTTCTTCATTTTCTTACTCTCACTCAGTATAAACACAATTTGGACATCCATTGCTCAATAAATACTCTTTTCATTCATTTTATCCCACTTTTCTTTGTTCATTTTTTAATTCCTTAGTATGTTCCAGTTACTACAGTGAAGTGAAGTGAAGTCGCTCAGTCGTGTCCAACTCTTTGCGACCCCATGGACTGTAGCCTACCACGCTCCTCCGTCCACAGGATTTTCCAGGCAAGAGTACTGGAGTGGGTTGCCATTTCCTTCTCCAATGCATGAAAGTGAAAAATGAAAGTGAAGTCGCTCAGTTGTGTCCTACTCTTAGCGACCTCATGGACTGCAGCCTACCAGGCTCCTCCGTCCATGGGATTTTCCAGGCAAGAGTACTTTATCATAATTGTATATTAAATACGTTCATGGCCTAAAATGCTCAGCAAATTATAGACATTATGATTCAGTCAGAAGTCCACTAGACACAAAAAAGTGAAAAAAAATTTTTTTATACAGACGGATGCTAATTGTGAAGATCTTTTTATTCTTCTAAGGTCCTTATAAATATTTAAAGATAGAAAATCTCCCTAACTGTAACAGCTGATTTAGGTATAATATTTGGAAAAAAACATTTAAATGATACATTTTTCTGTGAGTAATTGATAATATCAGGTTTCACATAACCAGGGGGAATCATTAGTGTCAGTCAGAAATTTAGATAATAATCTGGGATCACAATATGAATATTCCTGGGGATAATTTTTTCTCAAATTATGTTATATTTTATCTGGATTATTTTATCCCAGAGCTCAAAAATCTAATTTGCAAAGAAATCTTCATGAGGTTTTGAGAAAGAAAAAGAATCAAACTCTTAAGTATACAAAGAACCAAACAAGGTCTATGTGAACTTCTATCTATCCTCTAATCCGTTTCATAGTTTACATTCTTGGGTGTTTTGTTATATTCCCATCATTCCATTCAATGTAACTCTGAGTTATACTTGTGACTGTAATCTGGTTAAGATGTCATTCAGCAAACATCACATTTTCTTCCACATATTCCCTCCTTCTTAGTTACACCTCATCAGTTTCCAAGTTCAGCCTTGCCTTCCACCTGGCTTCCTAGTTTTGTTCATAACTTTGGTGTTGTCACAACTCAAGTCTCTCTTTTCCTCCCTTTAAGAACCTCAGTTACCTATATGTTGAGTTCAGTAGCTCAGTTGTGTTCCACATTTTGTGACCCCATGTACTGCCATATGTCAGGCTTCCCTGTCCTACACCTTCTCATGGAGCTTGCTCAAACTCATGTCCATTGAGATGGTGATGCCATCCAACCTTCTCATCATCTGTCATCCCCTTTTCCTCCTGCCTTCAATCTTTCCCAGAATCTTTTCCCAGCAATCTTTTCCAAGGAGTCAGTACTTCACGTCAGGTGGCCAGAGTATTGGAGTCTCAGCTTCAGCATCAGTCCTTCCAATGAATATTCAGGACTGATTTCCTTTAGGAAGGACTGGTTGGATCTCCTTGCAGTCCAAGAGACTTTCTAGTGTCTTCTCCAACACCGCAGTTCAAAAGCATTGATTATTTGGCACTCAGCCTTCTTTATGGTCCAACTCACATCCATACATGACTACTGGAAGAACCATAGCTTTAACTAGACAGACCTTTGTCAGTTAAGTAATGTCTCTGATTTTTAATATGCTGTCTAGGTTTGCCATAGATTTTCTTCCAAGGAGTAAGCATCTCTGTATTTCATGGCTGCAGTCACCATCTGCAGTGATTTTGGAGCCCAAGAAAATAAAGTCTGTCACTGTTTCCATTGTTTCCCCATCTATTTGCCATGAAGTGATGGGACCAGATGCCAAGATCTTAGTTTTTTGAATAATGAGTTTTAAGCCAACTTTTTCACTCTCTTCTTTCACTTTCATCACGAAGCTCTTTAGTTCCTTTTGTTTTCTGCCATAAGCATGATGTCTTCTGCCTATCTGAGGCTATTAATATTTCTCCCTGCAATCTTGATTCCAGCTTGTGCTTCATCCATCCCGGCATTTCACATGATGTACTCTGCATATAAGTTAAATAAGCAGGGTGACAATATACAGCCTTGCCTTACTCCTTTCCCAATTTGGAAGCTAACTCATGTGTTAGATCACTTCATGTTGTTCTACAGTTCACTGCATATTTTCTTTTCTACCTGATTGTCATTTTAGATCTTTTGTATTGTCATATTTTCCACATGAGTTATCATTTTCCTACAGTGTTTAATCTGCCATTAATGCATTAATGCTACCCGTTCTTTATACCAGCATATTAGACATTGTACTTTCTGTCATATTAAATTTGATTTGGGTGCTTTTTTTTTTCCTTCAGTAGCTCTAATTAAGTTTTATATACATATGTAATACATTTACAATAATTGTTGTAGAGTTCCTGTCTACTAATCAAACATCTGCTTCAGTTCTCAGTTGGTTTCAGTTGATTGCTGTTCTCTATTAAGAGAATCATTGATCAGTTAAATAAAGACTATATCTTCCCAGATGAAGTTGAGCCACAGAGAAGTGTTGTGCTGTGTTGGATTTATAGAGTATTCAAAATAATATCATGAAATATGTGTGAGAAGTTCTACATGGTCTTAGAGTGGTTTTGGAAGACTTTTTGGTTCAGGGAAGACTAGTTGGTTCCTCTCTGAACAATCAAAGTGCTATTTTCCCTAATGGCAGGACACACATCTTTTGCAACAGAATGAAAAGCAAAAGAATGTATGTTTCTCACTTTACTGTTACATATTTAGAACAAGAACCACTTGAGGAAAAGGAAAGAAGTAGAACAATGTTCATTTCCAACAGTAAAACATTTTGAAAAGTTAATTTCTGACTAAAATAAAGCTCAATTTTGTGCAAGAAAATGGTTGGAATTTAATGATTCCTTGGCAAATGAGAAGAGAGGAGGACTTAATGTTTTCTGAGAAGCATTTATCATTCTTCTTTTGTTTGCACATTCATTTCCTCCCTGTATAATTCTGATAGAATGTGTCAAGAATGTAATTCTCTTTCTGGTGTTTGCTTTGTTCGCTAACCCAGAAAGGTTAGTATATGTTTCTGCATAAAGCAGCTCAAAGATGGCCTAGAAATAAGTGTATGTTATGTTCTCATATCACATTGAAAGATTCTCACAACAATTCTGGTGTCAACATTAATGGAGACTCACTATGTCCATTTTATAATTGGTGGATGTAGAATTTAGAAAGGTTAAAGGCTTGCAATTGTAAGATAAATCTATGAAGGTTTTATATATAAGCCCAGAATTTCTAGTTTCAAATCCAGTATTCTGCCCTTTGCCTCATACATTTTTAAGTTTACAAGTTAGAAGCAGTAGAACTTCTACTGTTTTAGATAAATCCAGTGAAATATGGAAATTGTACTTTTCATTACATTTAAGATACAAAGAAACTTTAGTCTACATTCATTTTTAATTAAAAGCTTCAGTTTGAATATTAATTTTATTTAAATAATGTTCCTAGAAGTTTTAGAGAGAAAATAAAAAGTCTGTATGTGTGGAATGAAATCTGCGTTTGCTTTAACTCATTAGTTTACACATGCAAAATAAGTCTACCATTTTGTATATATAATTAAGATGCAATGCCAGAATATCTTTTACTGCTTAATTAAAGCAATTAGGATATTAGTAGATCATGGTACACCTTTCCTTAAGAGAAGTGAGCAGAATACATCACAGGCTATGATTCAGTAAATTGTCTTTGAGTTCAAAATACTCTCCACTTAATAAAACATACAGCAAATTTGAGTGCAAATTAAAAGTTTCATCCATTCTTTTTTTTTTATTTTATTTTTAAAATTTTCTGGCCACATCACGTGGCATGTGTGAGTCTAGTTCCAGGGACTGAACCTGTACCTACTGCAGTGGAAGAGTCCTAACTACCATATTGCCAGGAAAGTCCCTCATTCATTCTTAACATTGTAGAGGCATTTAGGGGGGGAAAAAAAAAAACTTTAAAGTTTTTTTTTTTTTTTAAGTTTTACCTGCTTTTCAAGATTTGACTTGGTGCACATCATCTAGAAGGGCTTCCACATGCTGTGACTTATTCAAAACAATGAAATCCCCATAGAAAGCATTTCTTTGCCTGGAGTGTCCTTTAAGGTACCTTCCTCAGGAAACTTTGGTGGTGGTAGGAGCTGGTTGCGGGTTTCGGGAGACAGACCTTACCTGTGTCACTTTCTTTCCGTTAGAGAACTCTTGCCTCTCTCACCTTATCTGAGGATGGTTTTGAAGACTGGTCACTTTGCATTAGCATGGACTTAGAAATGATAATCTTGGAATCAAATTCCAGGCTAAACATTCATTTCCAGGTCAGTTAGGGCAGGGGCTTTATTTTTCTGAGTTTCAGTCTCAGTAATGATGCAATTGTATCTGCCTCATAGACAGGAGTAGATCTAGATTTTATGGGATGTCGGAATACTTTGGGGAGTCCTCTTTAAGGCAAAGGATACAAAATAAGGATGACTGTCAATATATTTATTTAAAATTAACAAATAAATCACAATATAATATAAATTTGAGAAGCTGACAATTTGTTATACTTAAAAAATTTTAAACTCTTTTTATAATTAACTTCCAGAGACATCATTTGTTACTACTTTGGCTTTGGCTATATATTCTCTAATTATTTCTTTATAACACTTTTGAATTATTATTTTCTTTAGAGAAAATGGTATTCAATATTTCCACTGTCCTGGTTGATTAGTGTTAAATTAATAACAATGTTTAGAAAAGGCACTTTCAGTTTCACAAATAAGTATTGATTATGTCATGTGGATTTTAAAGATTATTTTGAAACTTGGGAAACCTCCATTGAGTTTCTTTTGTATATGACATATTTCAAACATACTTTCTATACTGTTGCTGTAGGTTTATGTTCTATAAACAGGAATTTTATTAAATTGTATTTAGCATAATTATGTTTTTTTTTAACGCATGATGGTCTTGTGATCATGTACATCATTGAGTACATGCCTGAGATGCTCTGCTCTGATACAGGTGCTGATCAAAATCGAATATTCTTGTTACAATCTTATACTTCTTTGGATTGAGAGAATATCCAAATACCAACAAAATCTTTTGAGCCTTGTGCTTTTTCATACTTCTCTTATTTATGTATTTCTTTTGTTGAGTATCTTGGATCACATTTATATACCATCATGATCTCTAAACCTTTGTGACATGATGAGGGGTGACTAGGCACAGAGCCCTTAGGAATACCCACCTATACAGTAGATTCAAGATGCATTAACCATACGTGATAGGGGTTCCATCTACTAAATGCAAAGTTTATGTATCCCCACCTCAACTTCTGCTACCAGCTAGCAAAAGTTCCCATGGCTATTTAAATGTTCTCTGACCTAAGGAGAGACATGACAGAGGTGAAAGTGTTGCTTGAAGAGATACCAGTCTTAACTGTTAGAATATTTTAATTGTATAAATTGGTCATAATTATAGGACTGTGTGAACCAGTGCTAGAGTCTTACCTTTGAAAGAGTCCACGTGAGCAACTGGCTCTGAAGTTTAGGTTCATTAGGTACGTGGTAAATCTACTTCCAGTTTAATGTTTCAGTTCAGTTCAGTCGCTCAGTCATGTCTTACTCTTTGCAACCCCATGAAGTGCAGCACACCAGGCCTCCCTGTCCATCACCAACTCACGGAGTTCACCGAAACTCATGTCCATCGAGTCGGTGATGCCATCCAGCCATCTCATCCTCTGTCATCCCCTTCTCCTCCTGCCCCCAATCCCTCCCACCGTAAGAGTTTTTCCAATGAATCAAATCTTTGCATGAGGTGGCCAAAGTATTGGAGTTTCAGCTTTAGCATCAGTCCTTCCAGAGAACACCCAGGACTGATCTCCTTTAGAATGGACTGGTTGGATCTCCTTGCAGTCCAAGGGACTCTCAAGAGTCTTCTCCAACACCACAATTTAAAAGCATCAATTCTTCAGTGCTCAGCTTTCTTCACAGTCCAACTCTCACATCCATGCATGACCTTGACTAGATGGTCCTTTCTTGCCAAAGTAATGTCTCTGCTTTTTAATATGCTATCTATGTTGGTCATAACTTTCCTTCCAAGGAGTAAGCGTCTTTTAATTTCATGGCTGCAATCACCATCTGCAGTGATTTTGGATACCCCCCAAAATAAAGTCTGACATTGTTTAATGTTTACTTAATGTGTAAACTGATTTCCCTGGTGGCTCAGATGGTAAAGCGTCTGCCTACAATGCAGGAGACCCAGGTTTGATGGAAGATGGAAGATGGAAGAGAAGGAAAAGGTAACCCATTCCAGTACTCTTGCCTGGAAAATCCCATGGACGGAGGAGCATGGTAGGCTTACAGTCCTTGGGGTCACAATGAGTTGGACATGACTGAGCGACTTCACTTTCACTTTCAATGCAAAATTAAAGGGTGTGTGAGCTGTGTATATTTTGATATTACCCCCACAAAATCTATTGAAATATAATGCAAAAAGAAAGAATACCATGAATTATTTTTATTTTTCAAATTCAGAAAACCTTATTATCTTTAGAAGCAAGGTTCTAAAAAAATATTAGTAAGATTCTTTTTTTATCTCATCAACAAAGAATTGATCAAATATTTCTAGCTTATTTTTTTTAAGTCAGAGGATAGCATCTTATTAAAATATTACAAGATATATTTTAACTATAAACCTCAGATTAATAGTTGATGAAAATAGACAAATCTTTTGGTAAAATTAAGTACTTTCCTATTTTTCTTGAAATTTCTTGTCACGATTTTATCATGAGAAAAAAAGGAAACCTGTGATCATTTTACATGATCTAAATTAACTGAATAAAACTATTTGGAGAGTGTTAATTTTTTATTATCTTTTAGTGATTCCTTAATGATGAAAATATTCTCTTGAGACAATGTCTATTATATCATTTTTTAGAGGTCCAGGTCTTGTTGACTGAAAAAGGTACACAAATGAAAAGTTGCAAATTGTTTTCTTTGGCAGACAAAAATGAGAACTTAAGCCAAGAAGCCAGATCCTGGGATAGCACAGGGGGCTGTTCTGAAGATGTAGGGGAGGAGACAGGATATATAGGAGTGTTTGCAACAAAACTAGGTAGTCTGAAAGCCAAAAGACTACTGTTAACTAAAGAAAAAGCACATACCCAAAGTTAATGAATTTAATGCGTGTATGTGAACGGGCAGGAGACTGGGCTTATTGAAATCATTCCTTTGATACACACCTTAGGTATCTAGGGCCAGTATCTTGTTTCTTCCCAATCTAAATCCCCTTAGCTTACAAAGTCTCAGGTAACTACAGTAGCCAAAGGCTTGATGGTTGCCACATCCTTTGTTTACTGATGTGGCAGGCAACTTTCTTTGTAGACACTTTGCTGGGTCATTCTTTTAAATGTAATTCCAGAAATTTGCTGTTTTTTTTTTTTTTTTTTTTTAATCAGCTTCCTGAAATTTTGTATGTTAGAATTTGCCATTTCATTTGATAATTTGAATTCCTTTTCCATTCTATTTTGTGATATCTAATATATAGAAAAATTAGGCTGGTCAAGTAGACAGGGATAGAGATTATTGCAAAATAGGCCTGCCTGATTTGGGAAAGAATGTATTAGTGTGCTTGGATCGCCATGACAAAATATCAGACTGGGGAGCTTATGCAACCAGAAAATATTTTGTCATAGTTTTGAAAGACAGTAGTCTAAGTTCAGGGTGCCAGGAGGGTTGGTTTCTGGTAACACCTCTCTTCCTGATTTGTAGATGAACGCCTTCTTATTGTGTCCTTACATGGCCTTTTCTCTGTGAATGCACACAGAGAAGGAGAGACCTTTATTTTACAAGAGGACTGATCCTGAGGTATTAGGTTCCCACCTTTATGACATCCTTTAACCTTAATTATTTCTTTAAAGATTTATCACCAAATACAGTCTCCTCAGGGCTTTAGGGCTTGAGCATATGAGTGTTGAGGGAGCACAATTCAATCCATGTGTTGTTCAGTTGCTGTCCTGTCTGAATCTTTGCAACTCCAATATGCCAGATGCCCCTGTCCTTCACTATGTAACGGAGTTTGCTCAAATTCATAAGCATTGAGTTAGTGATGCCATCCGACTCTCATTTTCTGTCGCCTCCTTCTCCTATCCTCAGTCTTGCCCAGCATCAGAGTCTTTTCCAGTGAGTCGACTTTTTGCATCAGGTGGCCAAAGTATTGGAATTTCAGGTTCAGTGTCAGTCCTTCCAATGAACACCCAGGACCTTTAGGATGGCTGGTTGGATCTCCTTGTAGTCCAAGGGACTCTCAAGAGTGTTTTCCAACACCACAGTTCAAAAGCATCAATTATTCAGTGTTTAGCTTTCTTTCTGGTCCAACTCTCACATCCATACATGATCACAGGAAAAAACCATAGCTTTGACTATACAAACCTTGGTGGGCAAAGTAATGTCTTTGCTTTTTTATACACTGTCTAAGTTTGTCACAGCTTTTCTTTCAAGGAGTAAGCATCTTTTAATTTCACAGCTGCAGTCACTGTCCAAAATGATTTTGGAACCCAACAAGATAAAAATCTGTCACTGTTTCAACTTTTTCCCCCTCTATTTGTCATGATATGATGGGACCTGATGCCATGATCTTTGTTTTTTAAATGTTGAGTTTTAAGCCAGCTTTTATCACCCTCATCGAGGCTCTTCAGTTCCTCTTCACTTTCTTCCATTAGAGTGGTATCATCTGCATACCTAAGGTTATTGTTATTTCTCCCAGCCATCTTGATTCCAGCTTGTGATTCATCCAGTCCAGAATTTTGCATGATGTACTCCGCATATAAGTTCAATAAGCAGGGTGGCAACATACAGACTTGACATACTCCTTTCCCAATTTTGAACTAGTCCATTGTTCCATGTCTAGTTCTATGTCCTGTTGCCTCTTGATCTGCACATAGGTTTCTGAGGAGGCAGGTAAAATGGACTTGTATTCCCATCTCTTTCAGAATTTTCTACAGTTTGTTGTGATCCACACAGTGAAAGGCTTTAAAATAGTCAATGAAGCATAAGTAGTTGTTTTTCTGGGATTCCCTTGCTTTTTCTGTGATCCAAAAGATCCTGGCAATTTGACCTCTGGTTCCTCTGCCTTTTCTAAATCCAGCCTGTACATCTGGAAGTTCTCAGTTCATGTACTATTGAAGCCTAGCTTGAGTGATTTTGAGCATTACCTTGCTAGCATATCAAATCAGCACAACTATATGGTAGTTTGAACATTCTTTGGCAATGCCTTGCTTTGCAATTGGAATGGAAAATTACCTTTTCCAGTCCCATGGCCACTGCTGAATTTTCCAAATTTGCTGGCATATTGAGTGCAGCACTTTAACAACATCATCTTTTAGAATTTTAACTAGCTCAGCTGGAGTTCCATTACCTTCACTAGCTTTGTTTGCAGTAATGCTTCCTAAGGTCCACTTGACTTCACACTCCAGGATGCCTGGCTCTAGGTGAGTGACCACACCATTGTGGTTATCCAAGTCATTAAGACCTTTTTGTGTATAGTTGCTCTGCATATTCTTGCCGTCTCTTCTTAATCTCTTCTGCTTTGGTTAGTTCCTTGCCATTTCTGCCCTTTATTGTGCCCATCTTTGGATGAAATATTCCTTTGTTATCTGCAGTTTTCTTGAAGTCATTCCCATTCTGTTGTTTTACTGTTTCTTTGCATTGCTCACTTAAGAAGGCTTTCTTGGGTCTGCTTGTTATTCTTTCAAAATCTGCATTCAGTTGGGTATATCTTTCCCTATCTCCTTTGCCTTTTGCTTCTCTCTATAACTGGGACTAATATAATGAGTGCTCAGATTATTAAAATATGTTCATGTTAAGATTAATTTGCTCAAAAACTCTACATAATGAATATTTAGATAATGAATATCCACTGTACTGTAAATTTTCTTTCTTTCAACACTTTATGTATGTACTCTGGTCTCTTCTTGCCTGCATGTTTCTAAAGAGAAAGTTAAAAGTGAAAGTTGCTCAGTTGTGTCTGACTCTTTGAACCCCATGGGCTATACAGTCCATGGAATTCTCTAGGCCAGAATACCAGAGCCTTTCCCTTCTCCAAGGGAACTTCCCAACCCAGGGATCAAATCCAGGTCTCCCCCACTGCAGGCAGATTCTTTACACCTGAGCCTCAAGGGAAGTTCAAGAATACTGGAGTGGGTAGCCTTTCCCTTCTCCAGGGTATCTTCCTGACCCCGGAATCAAATGGGGGTCTCCTGCATTGCAGGCAGATTCTTTACCAACTGAGCGATCAGGGAAGCCCTTTCTAAAGAGAAGTCTAGTATAATTCTCACCTGCGTTTCTTTAAAACCATAATTCCTTTTCTCTGCATTCTTTCAAGATTTTTCTCTTTTAGTTGTTTGCAATTTGGTTATGATATGCATAGGTGTGTGTGTGTGTGTGTATATATATATATATATATATATATATATATGTATGTATGTATTTTAATATATTTATCTTGCTTGATGTTCTCTGAAGTATCTTGACCTGTAGTTTGGTGTCTGATATTAATTTAAAATTTTTATGTCATTATTTGAAATAGTTTATCTGAACCTTCCCTCTTTCTTGTAGTATTTCTATAATATGTATGTTTTACTTTTGAAATTGTCCTACAGTTCTTGCATATTCAATTCTTTATCATTTTATTTCTTTTCCTCTTTGCATTTTAGAATGCAGTTTCATTGGCATATTTCAAGCTCAGTAATTGATTTAAAGCTGTTTTAAATCTACTATGGAACCCATCACAGGCACTTTTCATTTCTGTTGCATTTTTTTTTTTTTTTTTGGTAGCACTTGTTTTTATTCTTTCCATGTTTCTGCTTATAATACCCATCTGCTCTTGCATAGTGTTTACTTTTTCCATTAGAATTCTTCACATATTAATTGTACTTATGTTAAATTCTTCATCTGACAATTCAAAAGCTGTGCCTTATTTGAATCTGATTCTGATTCTTGCTTTGTCATTTTAAACTATGTTTTTCTTGCCTTTGACATGCCTTGTAATTTATTATTGGAAGCTGGGTAATAACAACTGAGGAAAATAGGCTTTTAGTGTGAGGTTTTATATTAATCTGGCTGGGCATTGGACTATCTTAATGATTACTACAGCTGTAAGTATCAGAGGCTTCAAATTTAGATAGTCTTGTTTTTGTCTCCCTTGTAGTCTTTGGACTTCCCCATCAGTTGCTTCTCTGATAGAGTCTATGCCTTGCAGTTATTTTATTTTTGTATTTATTTATTTATTTTTTTTTTTGGAGGGGGCAGCGAAAGCAACTGCTATTATGGTGGAGCCCTGTTGGTGTGCTGGTGAGGTTTGAAAGATGAAAGGAGATTATAGAATTTTCAAATTCTATAATCCTGATTTGCATCTCAGTGTTTTAGGGGCAGGCCTATGCACCTAGGCTGTGGCCTTCATAAGGATTTCATAGTTCCCTTTTCTTTAGGTGAAATGGGAAAGCTAGAGGGGCATAGATTTTGAGAAATGCCTTTCCAATAGGTAAGAAAAGGCTCTTTTATCCCTGTAGAGTAAGTATTGTAATGGAGCGCACTCTGGGCATATTTTGATGGTTACTTTTGCCCTGTCCTGCCAGTGTCTTTAGGGAATGTTTCTTGGCCGTTCATGTTGAAAATCTGGTGAAGTCTCTGGATTAAAAAGCCTGGAAAATGTGGGAGTCTCTCACAAGCCCCAGGAGGTTCTCACTCTCAAGTCAATGAACATGTTGTTGTTGTTGAGTTCTTAAGTCATGTCTGACTCTTTGTGACCCCATGAACTGCAGTGACCCAAGTTTCCTTGTCCTTCACTCTCTCCCAGAATTTGCTTGAACTCATGTTCATTGGGTCTGTGACGCCATTCAACAATCTCGTGAACACTAGCCTCCAGTAATTCATTAAGAGAATTTCTACTTAAATATCCCTACCAATTTATGACTCCAGGGACTTCTCCAATCAGCAAATCTCAGCAGTTACTCTATATTTGCTTGTTTCTCCAGATTTCAGGGCAGTGGTTTGCCCTGTGACCACGATCATCTGATTTATGCAGGAAAAGTCATGCTTTTCAAAGACTTTTTTCTCCTCCTTTGCTTTGAAGTAATGAATAGTAATGACTTCTATACTTTTTACATAAACATTAGAGCTGAAGCTAGAAGTTATACTGAAATTTTACTTCTCAAAACATTATGTCAACCTATAAATTATAGTGTCTTAATTTGTAATAATCATAATGGCTATCACTTGAGAACTTACTTTGCATGAGGCATTTGTGTTAAGAACTTACACATCCTTCTTGATACAAGAACATGCATAGAAGCTGAAGATACATAGTTTGGAGCTAGACTACCTGGGTTCCCAAATTCAGGTTTTATCACCACCATGGGGCCTTGAGGAAGTTACTTTTCTTTGCTTCAATTTTATAATCTGCTCATGAGGATATTAGTAGAAACCCATCTCACAGAGTTTCTGAGGATTTAATGAGGTAAGACATGAGCAGTACCTGGTACATTATGAGTGCTATGTGCTTGCTATTATTATTTCATTTTATCCCATGGTAATTCCCTGAAATAAATATTCTCTCGACAGAGAGAAACAAAGCCACAGGTGTTTTAAATTACTCAGTTTCTCACCTAAGTACTCTTCAGTAGCCAGTTCAGATTCCTAAACTACACATGTGACTTGGCATTAACACAGAAGAAAATTTCCACATCTTAATTTTCATAATTGACCACATAATTTTTATAACTTAACGTAATGCCTAGCTTACAGAAAGGAGTTAAATCTATTTAGAAGTTAATGTTTATCTTGATACTGTAGATGAATTATATGAGTTCCATAGCCCAGCTTAATATGCACAGTTTTGATTGGTAAAAATAGTCTTTCATGTAAGAAAATATATATATATATCTATATATATATATATATCTATATCTATCTATCTATCTATATATATATATCTGACTGTGTTCCAGTTGGGACTCTTGCAGCATCCCAATTCTTTACTGTTTTTTTTACTGTTTTTGTTTAAGTAGTGTGTTTTCACAAGTCCACTCATCCAGTGTTGAAGTGATGGATAGCAATATCATGCAGGGCTTATAGAGAGCCAAGAAATCTCAGGTTCCTCCATGTGTTCCCATTCAGTTCCCCAGGGAACTAAAATACCTATTGTTTTCATCTGATTTATCTTTTTCACTTTTTCTTCCTATTGTTTTGTTCTTCTCTGTGGGTGAGACCAGTACCCGTGCTTCAAATCAGCCAAGTCTCTTTTTAAAGCACCTCAGCTTGGACTTGCACTGGGAGTACCGATCATCAACATGATAAACAGGTTGTATGAATAATCAATATTTACAGCATACAGAACTTCCAGCTTTCGTATACCTTTGTCATTATTGGCATGCGATGCCTCTCCATCAAGCTTTGTTCTTGCTGGTAGATTTTACAAATTGTTCTGCTTTCCCTAATATAACAGAAAGTGAAAAGTATGGTTTTCATTCTCAGGCAAACCATAAAACCCACAGTAGGAAAGAATGAAACTGCCAAACTCTTCTGAGAGGGGCTCCCACTTGGCGAATCTTTAAAAGCCCATAAATCTGGAATTATTTTACCTTTGAGTTGTCTTCTGGGGGGCTCCCCGCCTTCTGTTAACTGTTTATTAACCTTCTTAGATATACCACACCCAGTAGGATTTCCCTCAACACTGATTATATCTTGACATACTAATAGTTCTTTCTTTCCAATGAATATTCAGATCTCCTTCCTAAGCATTCAGTTCCTTAGAATTTGGCCCTCAATCCATTATCATTTCAATATATTTCATAATAACTTGAAGGAGGTACAGTATGTAAACAATTTTGATTCACTGCTTTCTTTTTTTTTTTTTTTTCTTTTTTTTATTTTTTTTTATTATTTTTTTTTTTTATTTTTTTTTTCTCTAATTTTATTTTATTTTTTAAACTTTACATAATTGTATTAGTTTTGCCAAATATCAAAATGAATCCGCCACAGGTATACATGTGCTCCCCATCCCGAACCCTCCTCCCTCCTCCCTCCCCATACCATCCCTCTGGGCCGTCCCAGTGCACCAGCCCCCAGCATCCAGCATCATGCATCGAACCTGGACTGGCAACTCGTTTCCTACATGATATTTTACATGTTTCATTGCCATTCTCCCAAATCTTCCCACCCTCTCCCTCTCCCACAGAGTCCATAAGACTGTTCTATACATCAGTGTCTCTTTTGCTGTCTCGTACACCGGGTTATTGTTACCATCTTTCTAAATTCCATATATATGCGTTAGTATACTGTATTTATGTTTTTCCTTCTGGCTTACTTCACTCTGTATAATAGGCTCCAGTTTCATCCACCTCATTAGAACTGATTCAAATGTATTCTTTTTAATGGCTGAGTAATACTCCATTGTGATTCACTGCTTTCATTTCTTCCAGAAAACATTACTCTCATTCAAAAGGAAAAAAAAAAAAGTCAAAAATGATATACGGTAGTGTGTATGTGTGGTGGGGAGGAATGCGCATGCTTTCAAGTGTAGATGTACTAGATGGGATATTTTGACTGAGAAGAGAGATGAGGCTTTTATTTTCTTAGCATGTTAAGTTAGGTGCCACCCTTCTTTCAGTAAATGAATTTAAACCAGGCATTTTGTTAAAGCCAATGTGTCCCACCAGGCAGCAGGTTATCCCTACATGTACATTTAAATTCAGTTAATTTGTATAGTGAAGCCTGGGCCTCTCCCAATGAATAAAGTATCCTAAGTACTTATCCTGTTAAGGTCAAAACATTTAAAATAAACATTTTTGCTATGGACAAAGGCAAGTGGGCATTGCGGTGGGAAGTGATTGATGTCTCATTGAAAATAAGAGTGAACCCAGAATGTTGTAAAGGAAACAGATGTCCTGCGAGTTATGTATATTCAGAATTAGATTTTTTTTTTAATTGAAGTGTTAGTCACTCAATTGTGTCTGACTCTTTGCGACCCCATGGACTATAGCCCACTAGGCTCCTGTTTATAGAATTCTCCAGGCAAAGATACTGGAGTCGGTGACCATTAAACAGGGGATCGTGTTGATAAAGATACACCCAATACAAAGATAAACCCAGGTCTCCTGCATTGCAGGCAGATTCTTTATAGTCTGAGCCACCAGAGAAACCAATAGTTAACTTACAATATTCTATTACTTTTATCTGTACAATTGACTCAATATTTTAATGTACTACAGATTGATCACAATAAGTCATTATCGTCTATCCCTATACAAAGTAATTACTGACTCTATTTTCCCTGCTCTATGTTATTAATATATCCCCTTATTTATTTTATAGCTATGTTTATATACTTTATCCTCTTTACTTACTTTTCCCATTTCCTCACCCCCTTCCTTCTGATAACCACTAGTTCTCTGTATCAATGGGTCTATTTCTGTTTTCTATATTTGCTCATTTGTTTTGTTTTTTATATTTGCATTTAAGTGAAATAATATGGTATCTGTCTTTGCCTTATCTCACACAGAAAATACCTTCTAGGTACATCTATATTGTCATAAATCCAAGCTTTTATTTATCTTTATGGCTAAGTAATATTCTATTGTAAACACACACACACACAACTTTTTCTATATACATTTATCTATTGATTGACACTTAGATTGCTCCCATATCTTGGCTATTGTAAATAACGTTGTACTGAAATACTGATATACATATAGCAGAGATAAACAAATGAATCTATGTCAAAATAGAAGCTTTTGCACAGGGAATTCCCTGGCAGTCCAAAGGTTAGGATTCCTCATTCTCACTGCTGATTGCCCAGGTTTGAACTCAGGTCAGGGGACTAAGATCCCATAAGCTGAACAAATCAAAACCACAATGAGGTACCACCTAAAACCAGTCAGAAAAACTGTTATCAAGGAGACAAGGAACAATGATTCTCTATTGGTGAGAATATGGAGAAAAGGGAAACCTTATGTAGTATTGATATGAATGTCAGCAGGTATAACCAGTATGGAAAACAGTATGGAAATGCCTCAAAAAATTAAAACTAGATCTATCATACAGTCTAACAATTCCTCTTCTAGATGTTTATCTTAAGGAAACAAAAACTCTTAATTCCAAAAGATATATGCACCCCAATATTTATTGTAGCATTGTAGCTTAGGTACCAATGTTTTCTATTGTTACCAAAAAAAGACTACCACTGTTTCTAAAACCCATCCTGAACTGGTTACTATGAGTGAGTGTGTGTGTGAGTGAGAGAGAGAGAGAGAGAGAGAGAGAGAGAGAGAGAGATAATTAAAAGAAAAGTTACACAGTGGGCATTTTTAGTATCTCAGCTGATGGTGATAATGGCTACAGTTAGAACTGGACATGGAACAACAGACTGGTTCCAAATATGAAAAGGATATGTCAAGGCTGTATATTGTCACCCTGCTTATTTCACTTATATGCAGAGTACATCATGAGAAATGCTGGGATGGAAGAAGCACAAGCTGGAATCAAGATTGCTGGGAGAAATATCAATAACCTCAGATATGCAGATGACACCACCCTTATGGCAGAAGGTGAAGAGGAACTAAAAAGCCTCTTGATGAAAGTGAAAGAGGAGAGTGAAAAGGTTGACTTAAAGCTCAACATTCAGAAAACGAAGATCATGGCATCTGGTCCCATCACTTCATGGGAAATAGATGGGAAAACAGTGGAAACAGTGTTAGACTTTATTTTGGGGGGCTCCAAAATCACTGCAGATGGTGAGTGCAGCCATGAAATTAAAAGACGCTTACTCCTTGGAAGAAAAGTTATGACCAACCTAGATAGCATATTAAAAAGCAGAGACATTACTTTGCCAACAAATGTCCATCTAGTCAAGGCTATGGTTTTTCCTGTGGTCATGTATGGATGTGAGAGTTGGACTGTGAAGAAAGCTGAGCGCCGAAGAATTGATGCTTTTGAACTGTGGTGTTGGAGAAGACTCTTGAAGAGTCCCTTGGACTGCAAGGAGATCCAACCAATCCATTCTAAAGGAGATCAGCCCTGAGATTTCTTTGGAAGGACTGATGCTAAAGCTGAAACTCCAGTACATTGGCCACCTCATGCGAAGAGTTGACTCATTGGAAAAGACTCTGATGCTGGGAGGGATTGGGGGCAGGAGGAGAATGGGACAACAGAGGAAGAGATGGCTGGATGGCATCACTGACTTGATGGACGTGAGTCTGAGTGAACTCCAGGAGTTAGTGATGGACAGGGAGGCCTGGCGTGCTGCGATTCATGGGGTCACAAAAAGTCGGACACGACTGAGTGGCTGAACTGAACTGAACTGATGTTGCATTATTATTGAATTATTTCCAATTTATCATTATTAGATTTGTTGAGCACTTGAAAGCTCCATTATGATTTTTTTTTTCTAAATATGTGAAAATGAGTATTTTAGAAACAAAATATATTGTGGTGTAACCAACCAAGTATTATTACTCCAGAAAGCCTAGAGTATTAATGAAAGCTGCAGTATTAATGAAGAGATAATCTCAATTTTATTTTTGAGGTTATGAAGTTAATTCAAACCAGTGTTCCACTGGCAATGTTTCAAACTGTAATAAAAAATGCCATGACAAGAAAAAAATGAGTTGAGTACTATAGATGTCACATTTATCTTTGCTCTTGCTTCTAATAACTTAGAAAATCCACTGGGTGTGTTTTCATATATACATTCACTGACACCACTGTCATACAAGCAGTGACAACTGGACAGTTCATTCTTTCCTCATTGGTGGCTGAAAGTAATTCTTTTTTCTAGATGGGATTTTAATTCACAGAAAGACATATCAATCATCTACTGTCTTGGACTATATTGTCAAGGTATCCGTTTTCATATCAATCAGTCTTGAATTTAAATCTATGTACCAGTTCATGGACAATGTTGGATGCGTTTATAAACTTTTCTGACATGCTTGTTTTTTAAATCTATATGAAAAGAATATAGTGGGATAAAAATTTTTAGAGTTGCAGGGGTGTCACGAAGATTGAAGAATGAGCAAATTGTGGTGTGATGAGTGGTGTTTGCTGCTATTTAACCTACTTGCCTCTCTCTTCTTGTCAATATCATTCCCAAGGGTATTGTCTTGGCTACATATTAGTTCCTATTACAAGTTGTTGGAATTTTACACACTGAAATAGGGCATCAGGAAGATTAGTTTGTTTATTAACAGAGGTAAATCTTTTCATTCCGGTTTTTCTGGTATTCTATAATAGTTCTATTAGCATTAACGCCACACAACTATTATAAATTATACATCATTCAAGGACTACTTAATTTTCTGCTGTATTATTTAGAAAATGTTGACTTTGGCTTTATTCAGTGTTAGATAAGTTGGTCAGAACTGCCTAGTTATGCAATGTTAGGGGGCATGTAATGCAAATTTAACAAAAAGCCATACAATTTGTACAGTTAACTAGGGTTAAAAAAAGAGAATGAGTTGTGATGCTTCATATCATAATCAGCCTATGAAGCAGTGAATTAGCTGATGAATTACTTTGAGCTATTATAGTTAATGAGAGTAGTTTTTCATAAAGATTGTAACTGTGAAGAAAATTACTTTAATAGGGTTTTAAATAAAGAACTTCTTGGATGTTTAGTAGTAGTATTTTACTAATTGAGCTTTCTTTTTTTTTTTTGCTCACTGAGATTGATTTCTTAGGTGTAATAACTTATTGATACATACATTTTTGCTTATGATATTTATCTTTATTCCACTACTACTTATTAAGTATTATTATTGTTGTTCAGTTGCTCAGTCATATACAACCCTCTGCAACCCCATGGACTGTAGCACGCCAGGCTTCCCTGTCCTTTACTATCTTCTAGAGTTTGCTCAAACTCATATTCATTGAGTTGGTGATAGTATCCAACAATCTCATCCTCTGTCAACCACCTCTCCTACTGTCTGTAATCTTTCTCTGTGTCAGAGTATTTTCCAATGAGTTGGCTCTTTGCATCAGGTGGCCAAAATATTGGAGCTTCAGCTTCAGCATCAGTCCTTCCAATGAATATTTGGATTGATTTCCTTCAGGATTGATTGGTTTGCTTGTGCAGTCTCTGGGACTCTCAAGAGTTTTGTCCATCACCAGTTCAAAAGCATTAGTTCTTCTGTGCTCAGCCTTCATTATGGTCCAGTTCTCACATCTGTATGTGACTACTGGGAAAAACATAGCTTTGACTTTAAACCTTTGACAGCAAAGTGATGTCTGTGCTTTTTAATACACTGTCTAGGTTTGAATAGCATTCCTTCCAAGGAGAAAGCATTTTTTAAGTTTATAGCTGAATCAGTGTCCACAGTGATTTTGCTGCTAAGTCGCTTCAGTCATGTCTGACTCTGTGCAACCCCATAGACAGCAGCCCATCAGGCTCCCTCGTCCCTGGGATTCTCTAGGAAAGAACACTGGAGTGGGTTGCCATTTCCTTCTCCAATGCATGAAAGTGAGAAATGAAAGTGAAGTCGCTCAGCAGTATCCGACTCTTTGCGACCCCATGAACTGCAGCCTACCAGGCTCCTCCGTCCATGGGATTTTCCAGGCAAGGGTACTGGAGTGGGGTGCCATTGCTTTCTACACAGTGATTTTGGAGCTCCCCCAAAATAAAATCTGTCACTGTTTCCAGTTTTTCCCCTTCTATTTGCCATGAAGTGATGGGACCGGATGAGTTTAATACAAAGCAAACCTGGGTTTTATCAAGTGACTCAGCAGTAAATAATCTACCTGACAATGCAGGAGAAACAAGAGAAGCAGGTTTGATGCCTGGGTTGGGAAGATCCCCAGGAGTAGGAAATGGCAACCTATTCCAGTATCCTTTTTTTTTTTTTTCAATTGCAGGAGAAATTTATTTTTTATTTTTATTGTTTAAATTTATTTTAATTGGAGGCTAATTACTTTACAATATTGTATTGGTTTTGCCATACATTGACATGAATCCAATATGGGTGTACACATGTTCCCCATTCTGAACCCCCCTCCCACCTCGCTCCCCATCTTATCCCTCTGGGTCATCCCAGTGCACCAACCCTGAGCACCCTGTATCATGCATCGAACCTGGACTGGTGATTTGTTTCACATATGATAATATACATGTTTCAATGCCATTCTCCCAAATCATCCCACCCTTGCCCTCTCCCACAGAGTCCAAAGACTGTTCTATACATCTGTGTCTCTTTTGCTGTCTCACATACAGGATTATTATTACCATCTTTATAAATTCCATATATATGCATTAGTATACTGTATTGGTGTTTTTCTTTCTGGCTTACTTCACTCTGTATAATAGGCTCCAGTTTCATTCACCTCATTAGAACTGATTCAAATGTATTCCTTTTAATGGCTGAGTAATATTCCATTGTGTATATGTACCACAGCTTTCTTATGTGTTTGTCTACTGATGGACATCTAGGTTGTTTCCATGTCCTGGCTATTATAAACAGTGCTGTGATGAAACTTGGGTTACACATGTCTCTTTCATTTCTGGTTTCCTTGGTGTTTATGCCCAGCAGTGGGATTGCGAGGTCATATGACAGTTCTATTTTCAGTTTTTCAAGGAATCTCCACACTATTCTCCATAGTGGCTGTACTAGTTTGCATTCCCACCAACAGTGTAAGAGGGTTCCCTTTTCTCCACACCCTCTCCAGCATTTATTGCTTGTAGACTTTTGGATCGCAGCCATTCTGACTGGTGTGAAATGGTACCTCATTGTGGTTTTGAATTGCATTTCTCTGATAATGAGTGATGTTGAGCATCTTTTCATGTGTTTGTTAGCCATCTGTATGTCTTCTTTGGATAAATGTCTGTTTAGTTCTTTGGCCCACTTTTTGATTGGGTCATTTATTTTTCTGGAATTGAGCTGCAGGAGTTGCTTGTATATTTTTGAGATTAATTCTTTGTCAGTTGCTTTGTTTGCTATTATTTTCTCCCATTCTAAAGGCTGTCTTTTCACCTTGCTTATAGTTTCCTTTGTTTTGCTGAAGCTTTTAATTTTAATTAGGTCCCATTTGTTTATTTTTGCTTTTATTTCCAATATTTTGGGAGGTGGGTCATAGAGGATCCTGCCGTGATTTATGGAGAAATATACCGTGTTCATGGATCGGAAGAATCAATATAGTGAAAATGAGTATAATACCCAAAGCAATCTATAGATTCAATGCAATCCCTATCAAGCTACCAATGGTATTTTTCAGAGAACTAGAACAAATAATTTCACAATTTGTATAGAAATACAAAAAAACCTTGAATAGCCAACGCATTCTTGAGAAAAAAGAATGGAACTGGAGGAATAAACCTGCCTGACTTCAGTCTCTACTACAAAGCCACAGTCATCAAGACAGTATGGTACTGGCACAAAGACAGAAATATAGATCAATGGAACAAAATAGAAAGCCCAGAGATAAATCCACACACCTATGGACACCTGATCTTCAACAAAGGAGGCAAGAATATACAATGGAGTAAAGACAATCTCTTTAACAAGTGGTGCTGGGAAAACAAAAAGCTAATTTAACAGAAGGTGAACAAACTTGTATGTAGCTATAGAGGATCATGTGACCTCCAGATGGATGTAAAAATTTTGATATTTGCTGGTGGTGGTAATTCAACTATGGTGAGGTTCCTTTTAAATAAAGTAGGCTTAGGAATAATCTAGGGTAAGAGAGGCAATGGCAACCCACTCCAGTATTCTTGCCTGGAGAATCCCTTGGATGGAGGAGCCTGGTAGGCTGCAGTCCATGAGGTTGCTGAGTCAGGCATGACTAAGCGACTTCACTTTAACTTTTCACTTTTATGCATTGGAGAAGGCAATGACAACCCACTCCAGTATTCTTGCCTGGAGAATCCCAGGGACAGAGGAGCCTAGTGGGCTGCTGTCTATGGGGTTGCACAGAGTTGGACACAACTGAAGCGACTTAACAGCAGTAGCAGCAGCAGCTGGGAAAACTGGTCAACCACTTGTAAAAGAATGAAACTAGAACACTTTCTAACACCATACACAAAAATAAACTCAAAATGGATTAAAGATCTAAATGTAAGACCAGAAACTATAAAACTGCTAGAAGAGAATATAGGCAAAATACTCTCTGACATAAATCACAGCAGGATCCTCTATGCCCCACCTCCAGTATTCTTGCCTAGAAAATCTCATAGGCAGAGGAACCTGGTGGACTACAGTCCCTGGGGTCTCAAAGAATTGGACATGACTGAGTGACTAAACAATAAAGCAAACCTACTAGATATTGATTATTGATATAAAAAGATAATAAGACAAGGTAGATATTAATTTAGCTATATGAAAATGACAATGAGAATATATGGCCAATTATGGAATGAGAATGGACTGAATATTTATACATTTTAAACTTGTAAAATCATACAATGGTATCTTGGCATGTGGATGAAATTAGATTTAACTACAAATATTAGAAATACTGAGGAGTAAAAAGATACAGTTTATCTTTGTTGTACATAAATATCATTGGTCATGGGCTGCTATAGGAGCCCCAATGCCATCAGGGAACAAGGGTTTTTTTCCTTTTCGCTCCTGGATCATAAATTATTCATAGTTTCAATTCTCAAAATTATTGCATAAAAAGGGCACCAAATCAAAGCCCACAGGCCAAATCCACCCTGCCAAATTCTGTATATAAAGTTGTTCAGGAACACAGCCACCTCCATTTATTATTTGTTGTCTAAGCCTGCTTTCATGATACAAATGGCAGGATTGCATAGTTGTGACAAAGACTATAGTCCTACAAAGCCAAATGTTGATATCTAACCCTTTATAACAAATAGTTCGCTGATTCATAATCTAAGATAGCACTATCTATTAGAGTATAGTGTGAGTCTTTAAGTGGGTTTATGAATCCATAAGGGTGAGGCTTTAAGCCAATAGGATTGTGACCTTATAGAAAGGTTACAGAAATTATTGTTTCCCCTTTCTCTCTTTCTTTCCAATATATGAAGGTATTGTGAGAAGGTGACCACTGACAAGCCAGGAAAAAAGCTGTCACCAGAATCCAGCCACATTGACACCCTGATCTCTGACTTAACAGCCTCCAAAATTGTGAGAAAACTATATTCCTGTTGTTTAAGCCACTGTATAGTTTTGTTATGAGGATCGAAACTCATTAAATAGACAAATATAAATATATAGACCATCATCTCTACAGGTCTCAAATTAAGTTTTATAATATTGTCAAATTTGAGATAGTATCTACAACAGAAAAGAATACTTAAGTTTTAGTTAATTTTAACACAATTTCATATTAAAAGAGTAGAGTTCAATCACCAATTGGCTTTTATTAATTTAGCATTGGTAAGTATGTATTGTCTAAATTTTATTAATCATTAAATATTTGTGTAATTTTCTAAAATATGATTTGAGCATCTAGTGAGACACCCATGGTTGAGTCACTTAGTAATTAAGGATTTCAGAAACTCTTTTTTTCCCACTTTCATGCAGAAGACAGAAAATCTATATACTTGCTTTCCTAGCCTTTCTTGAATGTATGAGTTTCTTGGAAGCAATTCTATCCAATTGAACATGACAGTTTAGGGGAGCTTCTGAAAAGTGCTTGACTTTTATTATAAGAAGAAAATATAATGTTTGTCTCTAGGTCTCCTAGTTCATTTGACTGTTAATGCAGGTACAGTGTTTACTACCAGGGAGGCTGTTTGTCAATAATGAAGGAAAGGAAATATCATCACAGATATACCAGTTCTAGTATTTTGGGTGACTGGATGAACTTCATTGCACATTTGCCTCTTTGCAACTTGGTATGAAAAAAAAAAGTCAAATATTAAGTCATTGAATTTTAAATATTCTGTTTCATGCAGCCAGATATTCTTAATCAATAAACCCAGTGCATAGTTTAAAATATTGCTTTACATTCAGTTCAGTTCAGTCGCTCAGTTGTGTCTGACTCTTTGCAACCCTGTAGACTGCAGCATGCCAGGCTTCCCTGTCCATTACCAACCCCCAGAGCTTACTCAAACTCATGTCCATCAAGTCAGTGATGCCATCTAACCATTTCATCCTCTGTTGTCTCCTTCTCCTCCTGCCTTCAATATTTCCCAGCATCAGGGTCTTTTCTAGTGAGTCAATTCTTCATATCATGTGGCCAAAGTGTTATTTCAGCTTCAGCCTCAGTCCTTCCAATGAATATTCAGGACTGATTTGCTTTAGGATTGACTCGTTCGACCTCTTTGCAGTCCAAGGGACGCTTAAGAGTCTTCTCCAACACCACAGTTCAAAAGCATCAATTGTTTGGCACTCAGCCACGCCGCTGCTACTGGACACTGACAGCAAACACTGAGGTAGAACTTATGGCGAGATGAGAGCAGTAGGCAGAATGAATGCTTATTTCCAGAAGGGTTTATATGGAGTTGGCAGAGTAGAAGGACACACTTTACATTAGAATTACAGACATGGTTATTGCTGATTATGATTCTGAATACTTCAGTGTCTCCTGAGGATGCATGTGGCAAGAATACTGGAGTAGGTTATCATTTCCTTCTTCAGGAATCTTCCCAATCCAGGGATTGAACCCACATTGCTTACATTGGCAGGTGAATTCTTTACCACCTGTACCACCCGGGAAGCCTCCTGAGGCTGATAAGAAAGTAACGAAATGCTTGGAGAGAATTGCTCCTGTAAGATAAAGGCATACTCAGTAAAAAAAAAAAAAAGGGTTCAGAAAGCTTCAAAATGGAAGCTATCAAGGAAGAGTAACAAACAATAGAACTAAAAAGACTAAAGATCTCTTCAAGAAAATTGGAAATACTAAGGGCATATTTCATGCAAAAATGGGCACAATAAAGGGCAGAAATGGCAAGGACCTAGAAGAAGCAAAATAGGTTAAGAAGAGGTGCCCAGAATACATGGAAAAACTATCCAAAAAAGTCTTAATGACCCAGCTAACCACAATGCTGTGGTCACTCACCTAAAGCCAGACATCCTGGAGTATGAAGTCAAATCAATGCAAACCTTAGGAAGCATTACTACAAACAAAGCCAGTGGAAGGGATTGAATTCCAGCTAATCCATTTCAAACCCTAGAAGATAAGCTGTTAAAGTGCTGCACTTAATATGCCAGCAAATTTGGAAAACTCTGTAGTGGCCACAGGACTAGAAAAGGTCAGTTTTAATTCCAATCCCAAAGCAAAACAATGCCAGAGAATGTTCAGACTATTGTACACTTGCAATCATTTCACATGGTACAAAGGTAATGCTCAAAATCCTTCAAGCTAGGCTTCAATAATACAGGAACCCAGAACTTCAAGATGTAGGGGCTGGACTTAGAAAAGACAGAGGAACCAGAAATCAAAATGCCAACATCTGTTGCTGCTGCTGCCAGGTCGCTTCAGTCCTGTCCGACTCTGTGCGACCCCATAGATGGCAGCCCACCAGGCTTCCCTGTCCCTGGGATTCTCCAGGCAAGAACACTGGAGTGGGTTGCCATTTCCTTCTCCAATTTATGAAAGTGAAAAGTGAAAGTGAAGTCACTCAGTCCTGTCCGACTCTAGCGACCCCATGGACTGCAGCCTACCAGGCTCCTCCGTCCATGGGATTTTTTAGGCAAAAGTACTGGAGTGGGGTGCCACATCTGTTAGACCATAGAAAAAGCAAGGGAATTCTTAAAAAAAAAAAAAAAATCCACTTCTGCTTCATGGACCATGCTAAGACCTTTGACTGTGTGAATCAGAGCAAACTGTGGAAAATTCTTGAGGAGATGAGACTAGAAGACCACCTTATTTGTCTCTTGAGAAACCTGTATGCAGAGATCAAGAAGCAACAGAACTGGTACATGGAACACAGGACTGGTTGAAAATTGGGAAAGGGATGCATCAATTCTGTATATTATCACCCAGCTTATTTAACTTCTAGGCAGGATGCATCATACAAAATTCCAGGCTGGATAAATCACAAGCTGGAATCAAGATTACCAGGATAAATATCAGCAGCTTCAGATATGCAGATGATACCACTCTAATGGAAGAAAGTGAAGAGAAACTAAAGAGCCTCTTGATGAGGGTGGAAGAAGAGAGTGAAAAAGTTGGATTAAAACTCAACATTCAGAAAACTAAGATCATGGCATCTGATCCCAACACTTTATGGCAAATAGGGAAAAAATGGAAATAGTGGCAGATTTTATATTCTTGGGCTCCAAAATCACTATGGACACTAACTGCAGCTCCAAAATTAAAAGATACTTGTTCCTTGAAAGAAAAGGTATGATAAACCTAGATAGTGTATTCCAAAGCAGAGACATCACTTTGCTGACAAAGGTCCATAGAGTCAAAGCTATGGTTTTTCCAGTAGTATGTATGGATGTGAGAGTAGGACCATAAAGAAGGCTGAGTGGGGAAGGATTGATGCTTTTGAACTATGATGGAGAAGATTCTTGAGAGTACCTTGGACTTGATTGGGGATCAAACCAATCAATTCTAAAGGAAATCAACCCTGAATATTGTTTGGAAGGACTTATGCTAAAGCTCCAGTGCTTTGGCCACCTGATGTGAAGAGGTGCCTCATTGGAAAAGAAATTGATGCTGGGAAAGATTGAGGGCAGGGGGAGAAAGGAACGACAGAGGATGAGATGTTTGGATGCCATCACAAACTCAATGGACCTGAGTGTGAGCAAACTCCAGGAGATAGTGAAGGACATGGAAGCCTAGTGTGCCGCATTTCATGGGGTCACAAAGAGGTGGACTTGACTTGATGACTGAATAACAAATTAAGGTTTTTTTGTTTGTTTGTTTTTTATCCAGATAAAAATTCAAAGGGTATTTTAGCCTCAAAAAATAGCTGTCCAACTATGTTGTTTGATTGTTCTTTCAAAATGGATCTTTCAAACCATCTTCTCTCCATGTCTGCCTTATCAATGCTAATTCAGATCACCACCTGACCTACTTAAGAATCCTCTGATTTTTCATTCTTCTGCACTCACTCCCCACTCAAATCCTTTTCTTACTAGCTGCTATAGAATTGTCTTTAGGAGAATGGAGATCATGATCACTCTACTCCTTTAATCTTGTAGTAGACACTATTTCACTTAAAGTAAAATGTTTGTAAGTCATTCTGCATAACAAATATCTAGAAAGTATAAAGACAAGCTAGAAAAATAAAGCAAAGTGGGCAACAAAATAATATCAAACCCTTAGAATTAAATCTGGATTATCTGAAGTGACAAATAAACCAACTAAAATGCATAAACAAAACACAACTTTTAATGCTTTTTGGACAGCTAATATCTTTATGATAAGACCTATTCATTTTTCTGGGAAATGTTTCCAAGAAAAAAGACAGAGTAAAAACAAAAGACATTGCCTAACCAGTTATCCTGAATGGCATTAAACTCTCAGTGTGTGAAAATGAGTATGACATAGTTTATTACAAAATGGGTGAAATAGCTTCATGCAGATTAGCAGAAAATCTTGGCTTGTACGTCGACATTGCTGAAAGCATTTATACAAAGGAAAAGCCAAGTACTCCCTGGTGTAATACACACCATGACCTATTGTTGGAACAAGAGTCTGAGCTGTAAACCATTGGGAACACAGGGAACAAAATTGTTTACCCATGACTTTATGCAGATGCTTTACTTTTACAAAACGTTTTTCATTGTTTCCTGTAGAAACTACTGAGATTTTTTTTTCACACAGTGAAAACGGAGTAAAACAATACTTCACAGGGGAATGTGTGCAGTTTTAGATGGGGAAAAGATTGGTTCAGCACACGGATAACTCTCAAAATTTTGTATTTGCTTAACTTGCATTCAGGGGTCTGAGATCAAGAATCAAGTTATAGAGTTGTGCTCTTTGTTTTTTTGGTTGATGGAACTGTGACAAATGGGACTGCAATATGGAAAAAGGGACCAAACAATTATGAGAAAATTATGAGACCATGAAGTTATTAGCTGGAGACCTTAGTATGGCGGGTCATATATTACCAGAGAAAATTCCCAGACTCCTTTAATTTTACGTTGCCAAGAATGTGCTGTAGTTATAATATGTATTAATGTATCTTTCTTCATCTCAGTTTAAGAGCAACTTTGCACTGGGCACAATGCTACATCCTAGGGTTTTGTTGATGCATAAGACTCAGTCCTTTCTTAGAAAGTTCTTGGTCCAGTTTGAGAAATAAGAAATTCAAACAAAGAATAACAGGGGCTCATCACGTAATGACTCAAGTTGTGCTGCATTTGGTCAAAGAAAGAATTACTGACTGTTTTCCTGTGATAATTAAAGAAGGGTCCATGGAGGTTGGTACATGTAAGACAAATATTGTGAAACCAGTTTGAAATAATTTTATCTTCATGTGTAGCAAATATAAGGAGTTAATAATAATAATAAGAAAAATAACATTGCTATGTATAGGCTTTTGGTGTTCTATTTTTCTTTCACAATGAATAACATCTCATATATAATGAGTTTTATTTGCTGAATTATCTAATCTTCCGAAGCTTACATGCCACACGTTCAGTCCAGATACCATCTTATTTTATATTCACTTTTAATTTGCAATTGATGTGTAATTTAAACATCCTGCATACATTATCTTTCATTAGTCTGATGGAAAAAAGCAACTTTAACAATTAATATGTCTCATTTGTATTTAGCTTAAATATCGACTCAATGGACATGAGTTTGAGCAAATTCCTAGAGATAGTGTAGGATAGGGAAGCCTGGTATGCTGCTGTCCATGAAAATCACAAAGTATTGGACATGACTGAGCAACTGAACAAAAACAATTTATCTGTTTAGCATAAATATTTATATGTTTCACTATATATATATATATATATATATATACATTTCACAATATATATGAATATATTTCACAGTATAGCAGTCTCTGAATTCATATCTACTGTTCCTGCTCTCACATGGCTTAGTAGGTGGCTTGCATTTTGTTATTGATCTATTTTTTCTTCCCTCTGCTTAAAAGACTTGAGTAAATTAGTTATTTGCATGTAGTCCTTTTGTATGACTAAATCAAGGAAGAAAAATGAAACCTACACTTTATAGAAATGAAATCATTACAGTGGACCCTGTATTACTTATGAGTCAAGTTAGATGTATTCAGTCACAGCACTGCCTGACACCTCTTTCTGCTGCTACAGAGTAAGGTCTGTGACTGATGATGTATAACTCATGAGGATAGGAGGCAGAATTGATGGGAATGGAAATTCAGAATGGCCAATTTTTGATTCAGGCTCCTAAAATTAGGCAGCCATGCTGATCAGCTCCCAGTATTACTAGCGAGGTTACAGACACAACCAAATGCTGTTAAATTCATAAGACATAAATTTAATGAAACTGCAGTCCTTCAGTCACCAGTGAGCATTTGTTTCCCATAGGACACAGAAAATAAGCAATCTTTCAGACCCATTCTTTCAATTAAGGAGATGGGAGGAAATCTGTTGTGCAGAGCAATTCAAAATGTTTTAAAGTGAAATAAAGTGGCTGAAAGGAACGGTCACTTGTGTCAAATTCAATCTTTTAACTGCAAATTTGACTGGTACGATGTTTCAGGATAGAATTAGAGATGAGGTGACAAGGTCTTCAGAGTCATTATAGAACTGAGAGAATTGAAACACGCTTCTTCAGGTAAGACATGGAAATCACAAACCTTATTTTTAGGTTAGTGAGGTTAAAATGAGAAAAAAATATGAAAGATCTGAAACATAATAGAGTAATAAATAAAAGGCAATGTCCTCTCCTCTTTTTTGCTAAACATTCCTTAGTAGTAATAGGGAAAGAGTTATTCTTAAAAATTCTGGAGCCATTCGTTAACTTTTGCCTGTTTAAATAATTATGTAATTAGAGAAACTACATCCTGTGTAAGTAATTGTGGAGAAAATCATATGGTTGAATTTATATCATTCAAAGTAATTTTGCATGGTGATAACCAGAGTGGAGTCTATGGTTTATACAATGAAAGGCAAACTGTAGTCTCTTTAAGTTTCAAAATAGGTTAAAAACATGAGAGTGAAAATTATGGTCCAGATAGTGATTACTGTTGATGTAAAAATGTGCATTTCCTAAGTGCATAAATGGAGATATTCTTTAGGCAGAAAGAAAGTTTCTAATAGGGATAGATAAAATTACAGAAGTTGTTAAGAGCTGAAGGAACTTTCATAAAGGAATTGCATCAAAAATGATAATTAACAGTGAAACATCTTCTACAAATCATCTAAACACTCAAGAAGATTAACAGAATTAAAAAAATAAATCTCAGATTTTCAGTGGCAGAGAAGCAGACGATTTAGTTCAATATAATTCAAATCACATGTATTAAATATTTATCAAATGGTAAATATGTACTGGGCATGAAATAGTCATAAGACATTTTCATTCACTGCCCTATAGAAGCTAATATTTCACTGAGGAGGAAGGCAAGTTGGCAGATATTTCTTTTTTTTTTTTCTTTTCTGTTTTTTTTTTAATTTTATTTTATTTTTTAACTTTACAATATTGTATTGGTTTTGCCATATATCAAAATGAATCCACCACAGGTATACATGTGTTCCCCATCCCGAACCCTCCTCCCTCCTCCCTCCCCATACCATCCCTCTGGGTCGTCCCAGTGCACCAGCCCCAAGCATCCAGTATCATGCATCGAACCTGGACTGGCGACTCATTTCATATATGATATTATACATATTTCAATGCCATTCTCCGAAATCATCCCACCCTCTCCCTCTTCCATAGGCAGATATCTCTAATGCCATCTTATTTTAAGTTTACCAGATGTTAAGCTCCATGGAGCTAGAGATCGTTTTATATTTTAATTTTGTGTGCATTGTTTCATCTTACGTGATAAACTTCAGTCCAGTTTAGTCTCTCAGTTGTGTCTGACTCTTTGCGACCCCATGAACTGCAGCATACCAGGTTTCCTTGTCCATCACCAACTCCACGAGCTTGGTCAAACTCATGTCCGTTGAGTCGGTGATGCCATCCAACCGTTCTCCTCCTGCCTTCAATCCTTCCCAGCATCAGAGTCTTTTCCAGTGAGTCAGTTCTTCGCATCAGGTGGCCAAAGTATTGGAGCTTCAGCTTCAGCATCAGTCCTTCCAATGAATAGTAAGCCCTGATTTCCTTTAGAATGGGCTGAGTTGATCTCCTTGCAGTCCAAGGGATTCTCAAGAGTCTTCTCCAACACCACAGTTCAAAAGCATCACTGCAGTTCAAAAGCAACACCGCAGTACACTACATCAATTTATACCTCACCTTATATAACTGATATTGTACATATTGGATATTAAATAAAGCTTTATTGAATGACTAATCAAATGAAAAGGGAAGCATTCTGTTCAAGTGCAAAGAATTTTTATTTTGTATGGAAAACATCTTCAATTTCATGCCATCAACTCTGTTAATCAAGATATGCACATGAACATCCCTATCATAGCTATATGAATCTTTGTACATAGGTACTGCTATGCAGGGAGAAGGCAATGGCACCCCACTCCAGTACTTTTGCCTAGAAAATCCCATGGACGAAGGAGCCTGGTGGGCTGCAGCCCATGGGGTCGCTAGAGTCGGACACAACTAAGCAACTTCACTTTCACTTTTCACTTTCATGCATTGGAAAAGGAAATGGCAACCCACTCCAGTGTTCTTGCCTGGAGAATCCCAGGGACGGGGAAGCCTGGTGGGCTGCCATGTATAGGGTCGCACAGAGTTGGACAGGACTGAAGTGACTTAGCACTGCTATGCAGATCTGTTCAGGATAATAGAAAATTAAAAAAAAAATAGAAATGAAAATAAGATAAAATAAATAGGAATAGAAGTTCTAATATTTTTCTTCTCATTCACTTATAAAATTTTTGTGTATGTACCTGAGGTGTATGAAATCAGTTTTATTTTGCATTAGTTTTTTGAAGGACTAAGTATGGGAGTAAAATGTTAAGTGACATTTATATGAACCAGTGCAAATTTAGGGTGATCCATACTTTTTTATGTCTATAATCCTATAAGTTAGGACTAGTGGCAGACATACCATATAATTGGTAAAACTGAGTAAATAATCTAGTTTATTCACTTGAGAAAAATCAGTCATGAAAACAATATACAAAATAACAGTTATAGTGGTATTGATTGAATCCTTGAATAAGTTAGTTCTCAATATGTATGTAAAGAGAAACCCTTTCTGAAGATAATAGAAAAAATTTCCTGGAAAAATATATTCAATTTTTTAGCCTCTAAATATACTTAGACAGTGTTTGATTTTAGTAATTTCTCAGAGCCTAATTAAGTAGCTACTACTGGAGACAACATGGGGAATAAAAAGAAATGCATTTTAAAAA
This sequence comes from Bos indicus, assembly GCF_029378745.1. Lineage (NCBI taxonomy): Eukaryota > Metazoa > Chordata > Mammalia > Artiodactyla > Bovidae > Bos > Bos indicus. The sequence continues at coordinate 12,877,835 of NC_091767.1, forward strand.
TCAGTGGAATTTTGTTAGCAAATATAAAATGATTATTTGATTTTAACATTTATTAAAGTTTTATGTAAGAAAACACCTGATCATCTTGTTTCACAGTTCTTTAAAAGGTGATGTGATTGATAGAATGTGACCAACGTAACCCAGTCAAATTGAAATGAGATAAAAGTTGTAGTAAAGTATAGAGTAATTGCACACCAAAGATCATCTCTGTTATAAAAGCCAGGAAACTTTATCCTTTAGCCCCCTAAAATAAACCTACTGCTTATAATACCACTTGATACCATGCTTTTCTTTGGTATGGAAAACCTCTCCAATTTCATACCATCAACCTTGAAGATCCCATATAAAAAATTCACCTGTTTTATTGGCATTTTGTGATCTTCCTTGTCTCTGTCATCTATTCTAGAGATCCTGTTTATCTTTATTTTTGAGTATTGCTTATCATAATACATTTAGAAATGGTTTTCATCCCGATCTGAACTTTGGCTGGCTAGACTGATGATACAATTTGGAAGTTGATGTTCTTCAAAAAGGAGTACTCAGAACAGGGACAAGTAACTGGAAGCAAGCCCAGTACACCTCGAGTATTCCCTGCATGAGTCTGATACCAGTTTCCTGGGCCTAGCATCACTCCAGCCAACCTACTCTCAGGCCCGACTAAGATTTGTCCCCAGGCATTATGATACTGTTGCACATTAGAAAATTTGGTCTTGGGCGTCTATGACGATAAAAAAAGTGGAATTTCCCAGATGGATGAAAAGACATGCATAAAATGGTTATCCATCAGTTCTTTTTTTTTTTTTTTTTCTGGCAATGGTTTTCTCTTTATTAGTCTTGTCTCTAGCCACACATGGTAGATCCAGCACCATCAGGATTCCACTAACTTTATCATGAATAAAGACCTTAGGGGAATAGTATTGTTAAAATAGTCTCATAAAACTACCATTATTGAGATATATAAGTTTAAATTCAGTTATATGTGTATCTTTGAGTAACTACTGTGGCCAAGTAGATGCAGTTCTCTGATTAACAAGATCAGTTCAGTTCAGTTGCTCAGTTGTGTCCAACTCTTTGAGACCCCATGAACCGCAGTACCCCAGGCTTCCCTGTACATCACCAACTCCCGGAGTTTACCCAAACTCATGTCTATTGAGTCGGTACTCTTTCTAAAACTAGCATGTAGAAATTAAATATACCCAAACCAGATTTACTATTTGATTTATTAATGTATGGACTATTGCTGGTTGCAATATCTGTTATCTCAGGTCAAAATAGATGCTGGGACAAAGGGAACTGTCATTTCAATGGCACCCACTTTCGTTACAATAACACGCTTCCTGGAGAAGATATCTTGAGACAGGCTGTTCTGTGAACATTTTCCTATGGAAGAGTTTGTTTTTCCAAACGTTCTCTTACAAAATTTGTTGTGTATCTAGCAACAATCTTAAAACACACCTGTTTTTCAAATGCAGTGACTGTTTCATTTATAGAGTTGATATTTTCATCATTTTACAAAGTCTAATACTTGATACACTTAAGAAATTGAGACTACTCTTAAGCATAAAATTTATGAACACCTAATAGAGATTTTTCCTACCCAAGTCATTTTTCCTAAGAGGCCATCCTTTTGAGCTGGGAATTAGCAAATCATTCATGCTTTATGGCAGTTTATGCTTCTGAGATTCAGAAATCACAGCCATTAAAGATGAAAAGACCTTTAAAATGACCAGTACCTCAAGCTTCTGATATCCTCCAAAAGCAGAAGACAGAAAGAGAAAATTACAGTTATTGATCTTTATTCTAAAAAAAAAAAAATCTGTAATATTAAAGTTCTAATGAAGTGCTGAAATCGAAAAGTATTTAAATTGCTGATAAAGACAGATCTTTCAGACACTTTAAGTTGAAAAATATCTGCATTCTTACCATGGTATTTTTATGTTATTTTATTTAGATATTTTTTGAAGTTGAAGTAATGTTGATTTGCACATTGTGTTAGTTCGAAGAGTACTGCAAAGTGATTCAATTCAATACACACACATGCACACACACAAACACACACATATATACACATATATGTATTATTTTCACAAAATACTGATTATTATACCCTGTGCTATATGGTGGGTTCTTGTTGTTTATCTATTTTATGCATAGTAGTGTATCTTTTCGTCCAAAACTTGTAATTTATTCTTCCGCTATTCACTTTGGTAACGATAAAGTTTGTTTTTAATGTTTATAAGCCTATTTCTGTTTTGTAAATAGGTTCATTTGTAACATTTTTTAGATTCCACATATAAGTGATATGACGTTTATCTTTCTCTCTTGCTTCACTAAGTATGATAATCTCTAGGTCCAAACACATTGCTGCAAATGGCATTATTCCATTTTTTATGACTGAATAATATTCCATTTATATCCATTCATATGTATCTTCTTTCAACTTAATTTATTTTAAAGGTGCAATTTGAATTACTCAGGAGCCTTTACTTAATAAGTTAAATAAGCAGGGTGACAATATACAGTCTTTTCCTATTTGGAACCAGTCTGTTGTTTCAGTCCAGTTCTAACTGTTGCTTCCTGATCTGCATATAGGTTTCTCAAGAGGCACGTTGGGTGGTCTGGGATTCCCATTTCTTTCAGAATTTTCCACAGTTTATTGTGATCCACACAGTCAAAGGCTTTGGCATAGTCAATAAACCAGAAATAGATGTTTTTCTGGAACTTTCCTGCTTTTTTGCATGATCCAGTGGATGTTGGCAATTTGATCTCTGGTTCCTCTGCCTTTTCTAAAACCAGCTTGAAAATCTGGAAGTTCATAGTTCACCTATTGCTGAAACCTGGCTTGGATAATTTTGAGCATTACTTTACTAGTGCGTGAGATGACTGCAATTGTGCATTCTTTGGCATTGCCTTTGTTTGAGATTGGAATGAAAACTGACCTTTTCCAGTCCTGTGGCCACTGCTGAGTTTTCCAAATTTGCTGGCATATTGAGTGCAGCACTTTCACAACATTATCTTTCAGGATTTGAAATAGCTCAAGTGGAATTCCATCACCTCCACTAGCTTTGTTCGTAGTGAGGCTTTCTAAGGCATGTTTAACTTATATGCAGAGTACATCATTAGAAACACTGGGCTGGAAGAAACACAAGCTGCAATCAAGATTGCTGGGAGAAATATCAATAACCCCAGATATGCAGATGACTCCACGCTTATGGCAGAAAGTGAAGAGGAACTAAAAAGCCTCTTGATGAAAGTGAAAGAGGAGAGTGAAAAGGTTGGCTTAAAGCTCAACATTCAGAAAACGAAGATCATGGCATCTGGTCCCATCACTTCATGGGAAATAGATGGAGAAACAGTGTCAGACTTTATTTTTGAGGGTGCTCCAGAATCATTGCAGATGGTGATTGCAGCCATGAAATTAAAAGACACTTACTTCTTGGAAGGAAAGTGATGACCAACCTAGATAGCATATTCAAAAGCAGAGACATTACTTTGCCAACAAAGGTCCGTCTAGTCAAGACTATGGTTTTTCCAGTGGTCATGTATGGATGTGAGACTTGGACTGTGAAGAAAGCTGAGCGCTGAAGACTTGATGCTTTTGAACTATTGTGTTGGAGAAGACTCTTGAGAGTCCCTTGGAGTGCAAGGAGATCCAACCAGTCCATTCTGAAGGAGATCAGCCCTGGGTGTTCATTGGAAGGACTGATGCTGAAGCTGAAACTCCAATACTTTGGCCACTTCACGCAAAGAGTTGACTCATTGGAATAGACCCTGATGCTGGGAGGGATTGGTGGCAGGAGGAGAAGGGGATGACAGAGGATGAAATGGCTGGATGGCATCACTGACTCGATGGACATGAGTTTGAGTGAACTCCAGGAGTTGGTGATGGACAGGGAGGCCTGGCATGCTGCGATTCATGGGGTCGCAAAGAATCGAACATGACTGAGTGACTGAACTGAACTGAACTGAACTTTACTTAATAGCAGAAATAGAAAATTCTTAAATGGGATTTTGCAATTCCCAGATAGCTCAGTGGTATAGGAGCTGCCTGCCTATGTAGGAGACATTGGTTCAGTCCCTGAGTCTGGAAAATTCCTTTGAGGAGGAAATGGTAGCCAACCCCAATATTGTTGCCTGGGAAATCACATGGACAGAAGAGCTTGGTGAGCTATAGTCCATGGGGTTGCAAAGAGTTGCACATGACTAGGGAACTGAGCACGCACAGCACAACGGAATTTCAAGAAGTTTATTTAGAGAGGCAGTAAATCTTATGACACATATTTAGGCAAAAAAAGTACTTTTCTATGTATAGAGCACCTTGGTTGCTTTTAAGCTATTGATAAAGTAGCTTAGTAAAAAATCATATTATTTCCCACTAGCACAAAATACATTTAATAAAACATTATTCCATTTTATTTTTAACCTTTGTTTTCTCAACACAATCTGAAATTTCCTTATCTAACTTGAAATCTGAACAAAGCAAAATTTAGCACACAAGGATAGAAATAATGTGAAAATACAGATATACACGAAGGAGATAATTATGACATATCCAAATCATTTGAAAATTTTCTCAAAGTAAGGTAAATGGAAACCCTGAACAAAATATCAATACTGTGTTCCCTTGTGTCTTAAAATATGCAGTCTTATGAAAATGGAAATACTTTTTATAAAACAACTAATTTTTAGAACTGATCACCAACTGTCACTAAAACAGGTCTTTTCATCTGCCAGACATTCAGCAAGTCAAACACAAATGCTGGGATTTGCAGCAAAGAAAGGATTTATTCATGAGGCAGCTAAACAAGATGGGAGAACAAATCTCAGATTTTCCTCCTTGAAGGGCATGGACTTGGGATATTTATGAAATAAACAGGGTTCTTAGGTGTGGGGAAAGGTGTTCGGAGGTAGGGAAAAGGTGAGGTCATTGGAGTTCTATACAGGCATATATGAGTTACATGCTTTTTCATGGGATGAATGTTTTCATATTTGGCCCTGTACTGTCAAAGGGTCATCCATCAGACATCAGCACAGGCCCAGTTTTAGGGTCAGTGGTCCCAACCTGTCTTAGCCAGTTAAGCATGAACTGGACACAATTGACTTCAAGTTCCCGGAAAATACCTCCAGCAAACATCTGTTTAGGCTAGGTGAAGCTTGGAACATAGGCAGTTTGCAACAAAATAATTAAGATGGGCTTGCTCAGTGAAGGTAGGCAGCGAGCGTACAGGATTTCAGCAAACTGTAAGACTCGCTCAGCAATTTCTGTTACTCAGCAGTTTCTGTTAACCCTAAGGGGCATGGTTTCATAACAAACAAGAAGGGGTTAAAACAGTGCTTTAATGATTAACTTTAGAAGCATTTTTGCCATCCTCAGTGTAATCAGAAATGCCTTTTCCACTTACTCCAGAGTATGTTAGCACAGTGGAGATTTTTCTTGGTTAACTGAATAAAGAGATAAAGCATTTCAATATTTTTCCAAATACCATAATTTCCTACCCTTGTTCAAAACTTTTTGATTATCCAAATGTGCTTTTCAAAGTCATTATTTTCCTCAATTTCCCCCCTTCTTCCTCCAACCTAGTGTTGCAGTCAACTGTCTAGCATAGGGAGCTACTGAGGGTCTCAGGAATTATCCTACAATGTTTGATTTGACATTTTTGCAAAACTGTTCTATTTGATTTAAACAGCTTTTTCAATTTAGCTCCTAATATTCAAAGACATAATTCCTGTTCATTTTTCATATTTCTTCTTAAATAAACATCACCTTGTCTGGGGGCCTTAGAAGATGAGTCAATATTGTATTTCTTACTGCTTATATACCTTTCCAGAGTGCCCTGTATCATAGTACTGACCATATGCTATTAACCTGCCCATAATCTGTATTGCTTGACACATAGTTTGGGCTTATTATATAAATTCTTCCATATCATGTGTTGTATTTCTAACACATTTGTGGAATAGGAATGAATTATTTGAAGACAATGGGAGGCCTTCCAAAGGATCTAAAATAAATTTGTTTCAGCTATAATAATGTACTAAATTTGTTTTTAATATCCAAATGCAAGTTATTTGAATCTTTTAGATTCATTATTAGCTATATAAATTATTTTCCTAACAACTAGAGAAATGTATATATATAAAGTTCAATAAAATTTTGAACTTCTCACTGGCTTTTAGAATTCTTTCACTCTGCAATCTAAAGGACTTATTCAAAAATAATTATTTTCATCATTGTGTTTATTTGTAATGGATTGCATTGTATACCTCAGCAGAAGTGTGTAACTAAGCATCATGCAACTTTAGCCTTCTCTGAGTGAACTACTTCTTAGATTTAAGGCATTATGCTTAAGGAAAAGTTTAAAAATACACAGAACTTTGTAAAACCTATTATAGTTCTCCTAAATTTCAAATTTTGGAATGTGACTCACACACAAAAAAATGACATAATAGATTATAAACTAATAGTGTCTGCTTCTGTAGTGTGACTAGCTCCATATATCACTTGCACAATATTTCATGTTATCCTGATGATGCCATGTGGATTTTGTATACATTGACAATTATATTTGTGATGGTTGTGCTTAACAGCTTAGCTAATCTGGTTGTGATGTAGCAGTATTTTCAACCAAATAGTCATCTTCCTATCTGTTGTGTCATTTTTAGTAAGAGGATTCTATTATCCTCTTCTCTTTGACACTCTTGCCTACATGACTTATTTTGGCCAGGAAAATTACAAGCCCAAGAAATGGGCATGGTGTCCTTTCTGAGCAGAAGCTGAGTTACCTCATGGCTTGTCGGGTTTATTTTTCTTTTATAACAAGACTAATGATGCCCTGGATAAGGGCTTCTACACAACTGTGAATTCTGAGAAGATGGCATGAAGCAGAGATGTAGTTGAACACTTGAGATTTCTCCTTCCTACTAGCTGTGTGAACTTTAACTCATTAGTTAACTTCTAGATGTGACCGATGATACCTTCTCATGTCATTTTTATGGATAATTAAATGAATATGAAAAAATGGCCTTAACATCTAGAAATATGTGTATAAGCCATAAATGCTGGAAATCTCCTTAATTTTGAATTTCAGTTGGATGAAAATCACTCTAGGTTTTCTTTTAGTATTAATATATAAGTTTCTAGCGTTCATAAATCTATAGAAAATAATACAAATAAATGTCATATAAACTTTTAACAAATATCAATATTTATTGGGCTTCTCTGGTAGCTCAGACAGTAAAGAACCTGCCTGCAATGCAGGAAATCCAGGTTCAACCCCTGGGTCAGGAAGATCCCCTGGAAAAGGAAATGGCAATATTTATTACTAATAAAATAATTAGGATTACTGTAATCTTATTATAATAATAGGGCTTCCCTTGTGGCTCATCTAGTAAAAAATCTGCCTGCAATGTGGGAGACCTGGGTTCAAACCCTGGGTTGGGGATCTTCCCTGGTTGGGAAGACCTGGGTTCAAACCCTGGTTGGAAGATCCCCAACCCAGGGTTCCCAAAGAAGGGAACAGCTACCCACTCCAGTATTCTGGCCTGGAGAATTCCACGGACTGCATAGTGCATGGAGTTGCAAAGAGTCAGACACGACGGATGACTGTCATACATATATATATATAGTAATAATAAGTAGTTATTATTACTATGTTGTATTTCTCTGCTCTATTTGAATCTAAAACATACCATAATTTCACATCATTTCATCCCCAAATGCTTGTCTAAAATGTATTGCATCCCCAGTACAATGCAGTTATCATTGGTAACAAATTAACAATTACTTAAACTCAGTTAATCTTTCATTTCAGTTAATATTTCACTCCTAAAATTCAGTTAAATTTCACTAATTGTTTAAAAAAATAGCTGTGCATTTGGTTTTTTGTGACCAGGATAAAAATAAGACCTCCATGTTACATCTTTTCATGTTTCTCAAGTTTATTTTTTGTGGAATTTTAGAGCAAAATTTTACATTAAAAAATGTAGAAACAATTGAGCATCTATTTGCCTGGAATCTAGGTTCAACTGCTAGTGTTTTGCTACATTTAATAAATTTATCTATTAAATTATCTGGTTATGTTGCTCAACTATTTTAAAGTAAATCACAAAGGTCTTAGCAATCTTTAATAATTTGTAATACATTATAACACTATATTCTCTATGTTTTATGCCACAGACACCTAAAGTTAACATCCTAATATCTAACACCTCATTCGTTTTAATATTTCTGAGATGCTGTTACTTAGCTGGGATGAAAATGCAGAGACAGTGATGGATTAAAAGAAAAAAAGTCTGTGTGTCTGCCTTCAACCTTGCCTTCTATGGCACCCATGTGCTTAGTCGCTTAGTCATGTCTGACTCTTTGCGACCCCATGGAGTGTAGCCCACCAGGCACCTCTGTCCATGGGGATTCTCATGGCATAATACTTGGCATAGTACATTGTGGCAATAATACATAATAATAATGTATAATTATATATAATGTATACATTATATACAGTAATATATAATATGATTGTATACAATATTGTATACAATACATAATAAATATGTATTGTTGTATACAATAATTAATAGATAATAATTATAATATTATAATATGTATTATAATTTTGCACAATTATATATAATTATAATATAAAACCATTATAGATATAATAATAATTATAATAATTATAACAATTATAAATACTTATGTAAATGTATACATTATAATAATAATGCATAATACATAATACATGGCATAATACATTATGGCAATAATACTGAAGTGGGTTGCCATGCCCTCCTCCAGGCATGGCACCCATGTACACATATTAATACAACCAAATGTGAGATAAAACCCTTAAAAACATCTTGGAAAGGAAATGTGTAACAAGTGCATGTTGTTCAATGTAATAGACTATAATGAGAATAGAAAAGGTGCTCATCATTGTCAGGAAACCCCCAAGGATATTGAAAATAGACATTGAACCCTTTAGAGCGGAATGACTAGACACAGTGAAAGAGACAGTGATTCTTCAAAGAGGGGAATAGTGTGATAGGAGAAAGTTTGGTGACATGTATGGAAGGGGAACCATTTATATAAAACATGTGGCCATGGCCTTATGAGGTTTCTGGTTTTATTTTCTGAGCCTGTAATATAAAACACCAGAAGCGGTGGTAAAATAGCCTGGCAAGAATTAGAATATAATCCAGTAACACAAAGCTATGTTAGAGAAAAGTCAAACTGGAGCCCATCAATTGTCCCTCATGGATGTACTTGTTGCAGAGTAGATGGGTACCCACTGTCTGAAAGCTTAGAAAATAAAGATAAGATACTAAGGCAATTCCTTACATGCTGTATCTCAAGGATGAATTTGTGAATAAGATATAAAAAGCAATCAAGCTGGAAGAAAAGTTAATGAAATCTAGAAGATAGAAATATGGAAAAAGAGGGCTTCTAAAGACAGTGATTTTTGTTCCAAATGTTTTTTGGGTTCCAAAATCACTGCAGATGGTGACTGCAGTCGTGAAATTAAAAGACACTTGATCCTTGGAAGAAAAGTTATGACCAACCTAGACAGCACATTAAAAAACAGGGACATTACTTTGCCACCAAAGGTCCACCTAGTCAAAGCTTTCGTTTTTCCACTAGTCATGTATGGATGTGAGAGTTGGACTATAAAGAAATTGAGCACCGAAGAATTAATGCTTTTGAACTGTGGTGTTGAGAAGACTCTTGAGAGTCCCTTGGACTGCAAGGAGATCCAACCAGTCCATCCTAAAGGAAATTAGTCCTGAGTATTTATTGGAAGGACTGATGTTGAAACTGAAACTCCAATACTTTGGCCACCTAATGTGAAGAACTGACTCATTTGAAAAGACCCTGATGCTGGGAAAGATTGAAGGCAGGAGGAGAAGGGGACGACAGAGAATGGGATGGTTGGATGGTATCACCGGCTCAATGGACATGAATTTGAGTAAACTCTGGGAGTTTGTGATGGATAGGGAAGCCTGGCGTGCTGCAGTCCATGGGGTCACAAAGAGTCAGACACGACTGAGCAACTAAACTGAACTGAAAGACAATGTTAAAATAAAATAAATTCATTATGCTTATGTTTAGGAAGGGTGTTCTTTCTTTCCTTTCTGTTCTTTCCTTTCCTTCCTGATGGTAGCTCAGTAGAATTCCTTAAATATTGTTGGAAGTGGCAGTGTGTGGTGATGGGTGCTGATGTATTACATTAATACTTTTTAGAGTGACAGCACTCCTGATGATGAATTATACTAATATAGCAGTTTATCACATGAGCAGAAGTCTGATGATGCATTACCACAATATATCATCAAAGCAGTTGTATTTATTTTCTTTCTCACCACTCTAAGTCAAGTCAAAAAATTCTTTAAGAAGGCAAATCTTTAGGTCCAGAATGGCTTTCAATCTGTTTGTTTGGGAAGAAAAAAAATTCTTTGGGAAAGGGCATGACACTTGTAGTTACTATAAAAATGAAATTGGCATATAAATTTTATATCCATGTACAACCCATATACATATATATTGGCATAACAAATGATATATCCACTGGATCTGTAATACCTTTCATATTTTGATAGAAAAATCTGAATGAGGCTAAGGATAGAGATAATTCTTTATTACATAATTCAGGGATAGTGATGAATAAAATGAAGCCAAAGTGTTTGTATTGACTGCCTTAATTTAAGAAAACTTAAAAAAATACTACTATACAATGAGGAATTAGCTTCTGAAATTACCTCATTTTCTCCAGTAACCAAGAAAACTTTGATATAGATTATTATGTGATTAAGGGAACTATAAACAATGATTTGATACTGGATATTGGAGAGAAATTGAGATTTACTGTCAGGGTGGGCATTTTAGGGAGGGCAGCAGGAAAAATAAAGGAGAATTAGGGAGATTGGGAAATCTGTACTAGCAGGACATTTAAACCCATCAACTATGGCTCCTAAGATCAATTTGCACTGAATTTAAGATTGATTCCTGGAGAAGGGAATGGCAACCCACTCCAATATTCTTGCCTGGAGAAGTCCATGGGCAGAGGAGCCTGGCGGGCTACAGTCCATGGCATCACAAAGAGTCAGGCACAATTGAGAGACTCACACTTTCACTTTGAGGGGCTTCCCTTATAGTTCAGTTGGTAAAAAATCCACCTGCAATGCAGAAGACTCCAGTTCGATTCCTGGGTTGGGAAAATCCTCTGGGGAAGGGATAGGCTACCGACTCCAGTGTTCTTGGGCTTCCCTTGTGGCCAAGCTGGTAAAGAATCCACCTGCAATGTGGGAGACCTGGGTTAATCCCTGGGTTGGGAAGATCCCCTGGAGTGGGGAAAGGCTACCCATTCCAGTAGTCTGGCCTAGAGATTTCCAGGGACTGTATAGTCCTTGGGGTCACAAAGAGTCAGATACGACTGAGAGACTTTCACTTCACTTTCACTAAGATTAATTATCAAGGGCAATTCCAATTGTAAAACATATATTTATAAATTAAAGTTATCAATTAGAATTTGGGCTGAGAACTAGTCACTGCACAGAGGGAGGTTCAGTTATATTTGTAGCCTTCATTTGACTTAGCAAATATCAAATATAAATATTAATCTAAATTTAGTATGGCAGATGAAGGTTTTATTATTTCATATTTGTGCCTCCTTTTAGATGTAAATTCCATGCAGCACAATATTTGATCATATAATGATGTCAGTTAATAGGTATGAACTTATTAGTGTATATCTATTAAGCTGTGCTTCCCTCAGTGGTCAAGGATCCACCTGCCAGTGCAAGATATACAAGTTCGATCCCTGGGTCAGGAATTTCTCCTGGAGAAGGAAATGGCAGTCCACTCCAGTATTCTTGGCTGAGAATTCCCAAGGTCAGAGGAGCCTGGTGGGATACAGTCCATGGAGTTGCAAAAGAGTGAGACATGACTTAGAGACTAAACAACAACAACAGCATCAATAGTCTGTTAAGTTATGAAAACTGACAAAGGAGAACTAACAAAAGTAAAAGCCATAAGTCTTGCAAATGATACAGTATCTTGGGGAGCTAAATAATAGTATCGATAATATAATAACAGTAAAAAGCTTTGCTATGTAACGTGCTGTGAAGTCCAGAGTGCCATAGTGTTTTAGATTTCATTTTGCCTTTCTATTGACTCTGGAAGATGAGAGGCACTCAGGTTAAAATCTTGGACTTTGAATTTCAACAAACCAGAGTTTTGAATCTTAGCTCTTTCATTTATCGTATACATGGTTTTGTGTTAGTTAAGTGTGTAAATCTTTTAATATCTCCAAAATTCAATTGCTTTATCTAAAAAACAGACAATAGAAAGAATGTAAACCTAATAGAGATTGTGTGGACTTAAGGGGATAATATGATTTTTAAAGGTTTCAGATCAGATCAGATCAGATCAGTCGCTCAGTCATGTCCGACTCTTTGAGACCCCATGAATCTCAGCACTCCAGGCCTCCCTGTCCATCACCAACTCACAGAGTTCACTCAGACTCATGTCCATCGAGTCAGTGATGCCATCCAGCCATCTCATCCTCTGTCATCCACTTCTCCTCCTGCCCCCAATCCCTCCCAGCATCAGAGTCTTTTCCAATGAGTCAACTCTTCGCATGAGGTGGCCAAAGTACTGGCGTTTCAGCTTTAGCATCATTCCTTCCAAAGAAATCCCAGGGCTGATCTCCTTTAGAATGGACTGGTTGCATCTCCTTGCAGTCCAAGGGACTCTCAAGAGTCTTCTGCAACACCACAGTTCAAAAGCATCAATTCTTCGGCACTCAGCCTTCTTCACAGTCCAACTCTCACATCCATACATGACCACTGGAAAAACCATAGCCTTGACTAGACGAACCTTTGTTGGCAAAGTAATGTCTCTGCTTCTGAATATGCTATCTAGGTTGGTCATAACTTTCCTTCCAAGGAGTAAGCGTCTTTTAATTTCATGGCTGCAGTCACCATCTGCAGTGATTTTGGAGCCCCCAAAAATAAAGTCTGACACTATTTCCACTGTTTCCCCATCTATTTCCCATGAAGTGATGGGACCAGATGCCATGATCTTCGTTTTCTGAATGTTGAGCTTTAAGCCAACTTTTTCACTCTCCTCTTTCACCTTCATCAAGAGGCTTTTTAGTTCCTCTTCACTTTCTGCCATAAGGGTGGTGTCATCTGCATATCTGAGGTTATTGATATTTCACCTGGCAATCTTGATTCCAGCCTGTGTTTCTTCCGGTCCAGCGTTTCTCATGATGTACTCTGCATATAAGTTAAATAAGCAGGGTGACAATATACAGCCTTGATGTACTCCTTTTCCTATTTGAAACCAGTCTGTTGTTCCATGGATTACTGCCATATTTTTGGCATTGGAAGTGCTCAATACATACCATTACTGTCTGTTTCGTCTACATTTTCAAATCAGAAAACTAAGGACCAATTTTTGGCAATGGCACCTGGAAAGGAAAAGTGAACTGCAAACTATTTTAATGATTCTTACTGATATACAATTATGTCTCTCATGCAAACTAAATCAATGTTGCTGTGGTAGCAATGGTTTAGTTTGTTCATTTGTTTGCTTTTCTGAAATAAAGACCTCTATGAAGTTGTTGAGCCACTCCAGTACTCTTGCCTAGAAAATCCCATGGATGGAGGAGCCTGGTAGGCTGCAGTCCATGGGGTCGCTAAGAGTTGGACACAACTGAGCGACTTCACTTTCACTTTTCACTTTCACGCATTGGAGAAGGAAATGGCAACCCACTCCAGTGTTCTTGCCTGGAGAATCCCAGGTATGGGGGAGCCTGGTGGGCTGCCGTCTATGGGGTCGCACAGAGTCGAACACGACTGAAGCGACTTAGCTGCAGCAGCAGCATGAAGTTGTTGGCTATGTTCATTCAGGGAACGCTTCTAAAATGAGAGAGGTTTTCTATCTTTTCTAAGAATTTTGGTAGGATGACTTATTGAATTAGAAATTAAAATTTGCTTTTTCTTTTTGAATATAAAACCTGACTTCATCAGTGGATATAGACCTATAATAATGTATTTTCCCAGTTGGAATAGAGCTTGGAGTTTAAGATGAAGAGGTAACAGGATTGGGGTGAGGGGAAGTGAAGTGTTCATATAAAAAAGAAAGATGTATTCATTTCTGAAGGGATTCACATATGGCCCACTAGAAATGTTCCCCCGCCCCAGAATATCCTGAAGATGGGAGGGAGAGGTGGGAATTAACGTATCGGTCTTGGGTGCCTTTCTAAAAGCAAATAAGCACAAGAACAAATAAGCCAAGGCTCTGAAGTGTCTACCATCCCATGCTTTGACATGAGCATGTGCAATGACCTGCGGGAGCCCGCAGAACAGAGGGTGCAGTCTCATTTCCTGAGAACTGATTAAGTATATTCATGTAATTCATATATATATTTTCACATACAACTGCACAGAAGGAGGAGTGGAAAGAGCCCCCAAAAGCACAGAATTTAAATCAATTTACATTTGAATGATTAAAAAAATCTGTTTTCTTATAAACTAGAAAGGCTGAGTACCTTGATAGTTAGCAGCACAGAATGAATCACCAGTTGGGCCAATGTCAAATTCCTGTAAATTGTGGCATGACTTGAACAAGTTATTTAATCTTCCCACCTTTCAATATCTTCACACATGAGATAATACTAACAATATTTATAATATAGAACTGTTAGAATAAGTTAATTAATATAAACACATAGTATAATACAAGTTAAAATATTTATAGGGTAATGTGGATGAAATATTAATAAAAATAATTATTGTTGCTTATAAGAGTAGGATTGCTATGGAATATCAAATGTTGCTGCCATGGTCAGTCACTTGGTCATGTCCATCTCTTTGTGACTCCTTGAACTGTGGCCCTCCAGGCCCTCTGTCCATGGGATTTTCCAGGCAAGAATACTGGAGTGGGTTGCCATTTCTTCCTCTAAGAGATCTTTCCAAGTCTGGGATTGAATTTGCAGCTCTTGCACCTACTGTAATTTAACTGGATTCTTTACCACTGCTCCTGGGAAGCCCTATAATACCAAATAATGATAAATTATTACAAGTAATAGCTGCGAGTGTGAATCAGGAGTCAAGGACAGAAGGAATGTTTCTCATAATTATTTTATAATAATTTGGAATAATTTATTTTCTGGTCATTGTCTACTCTATACTTGTAAAACTTTATATATACTGCTTCTATAAGTTAATAAAAAAATAAGCTACAAACCAGAATGGAATATTTGCATGATTTTATTAGTAAAGTAAGCAATTATCTATTTTCTTTAGGATATAATTTTGTGAAAACAAAAGATAATAAATCAGTTCAGAAAAATGCAGCTCTGTTTATAGTCTGGGAAGTTTTATTTACTATGTAGAGATTTAGAATCACTATTCATAGTTATTATAATGACAGTAGCTTGTCTAAATATTTTGATAATACATTTGATCTCAGACTATGAAAAATTTGAACAATTGTTACATTATAGTTGATTTCAAAATAAAACTTCTTTCTAAAAATGATCTTACATATATGTAGGCAATTTCTTAATCTCAAAATTAACTTACTTTAAGCGACTGCCAAAATGATAATTCTCAGATAATTACAAATAAAATGTTAATAGTAAAAGGAAAAATATGCTGACAACAATTTTTGATTACGTAAATTAAACTGCTTGCTATATGTGCTTTTAAAATGCTGGCTTTTCAGTACTATGAAAAGTCTCCTAAGAAAATTCTGATGTCTATACTTTTAATTACTCAGATTTAAAAATATATTTTAGGAGTGAATATTTATTACAAAATATAATCTTTAAATTTAAATACTTTATGCAAATTAAATTACACATAAAATTATGAGGTCATTTTTCCTCTTTCCTAATATTGAAATACAGTGCTATTAATTTTCTCCTTTCCTCTCTAGAGAATAAATCGTGTTTTAATTGCATTAGTAAGCACATAAGCTAGATGTTAGGAAACATGTTTTATTGTTTTAGATTACAAAAGGTTATAGAATGTTTGGTTTTGAAAGGACCTTTGCAATTATTTAATCCACTCTCTCCACTTTACCGAGGAGGGAGCCAAGTCTTCCACAGTGACTTGTAGGAAGTCAGCTTAGCCATTTGCAAAGCTAGAAATGGAAATCAGTCTTTTATTTTTTTCCTTTCCAAGTTGTGGAAGAAAATTGCATCCATTTTGTAGTGTGCACAATTTCTGACATTATTTACACAGTTGTATTCAAATATCTTTGAGATGAGGGTGTTTGTGGTCAAAGAGTGTTAGATTGAATGGTAGGGCATTTTTCTTTAACCCCATTTTCTTTAATGAGATTAAATTTGCCTCCATGAGCAACTGTATTTTTCCCTGCCAGCCTGCCATTTCAGCCACAGGCTAGAGATGATGGAATGTGATAGTTAACAGCATTTTGAAACCCACCAGTTTCTCATGAAATGCATGCTCAAATAGGACTTGGAGAAAGTTACTCACAGAAATAAATGAATAAATAGCTCTGTGTTATGATAATTAAGATGTATCTTGGGTAGAAGGGTGTGAGCATCATAAAATGCTGACTAGTGAAATAGGTCTCTGTGGCAGCGAGCATGCTTCTGTCTTACATTGTTAGCATTAAACAGTATATTTAAACGAAAGGAAGAAACACAGCTGTTAGTGTTCCATGTAACCATAATACAGCAGTTGTGCAGCTATTTGAGGAACCAGAGTGTGACCTAAATTGTGAGAGTTGGTCTGCTCCCATGCAAGTCTCAGACTTTGAGTCAAACGCTAATGAGATTAGAAAGAAGAGGAAAAGCCTCATCAGTTATGCCCTTGGGGCCTCATTTTGGTTTTATGTTTTCTTAGCTTCTTAATCATTTGTCTCCTGTGTCTGATCCCCCAAATTGTGTAACCTTCCAGATTCTAGGGTAGTTGTATTTAGTTCAGATATTTCTAAATTTTTAGTCTGAAGAGATCCTAATTCTACTTAATAGTCAAATAACCTAAGCGAAGTTTCCTTCTTAGGTGCCTTAGGCAAGTATACTGATCTATCAAGTTATTTTTCCCCAAGGATGTCTATAAATCTTTGGAGAGTACTTGCATATTCCCCACGGACCTCTTGTTTGCTTAAGATCAAGGTGCTCCCTTCTAAAAGTGTGCTGGTTAGTAATATGTACTCCAGGTGAACTCACCAGTTAGGGACACAGAAAAACTTTATCAGGTGCTAAAGTCTGAACTGAGCTGGAGGGTCCCTTTGGCTCAGGTCAAAGATTTGGCAACTGAGATTTGACCATAGCTCCTTTTTCACAGGCAGAAACAAGAAAACACTACAGAATTTGCCTGAAATTCTTCTCTTGACTTCTATCCTATCCTGACCCGCAGACTCTGAATTTCTCATTATAGAATGTCTCATACTTTGATTTAATGTATGTAGTGCCAATGACATGACTCCATCTTTGTAGGCAGCAGAGCTCAGTTCAAATTGTACTTTACTGCCATGCATAATGGCAACCCACTCCAGTACTCTTGCCTGGAAAATCCCATGGACGGAGGAGCCTGGTGGGCTGCAGTCCATGGAGTCGCGAAGAGTCATACACTACTGAGCAACTTCACTTTCACTTTTCACTTTCATGCATTGGAGAAGGAAATGGCAACCCATTCCAGTGTTCTTGCCTGGAGAATCCCAGGGACGGGGGAGCCTGGTGGGCTGCCATCTATGGGGTCGCACAGAGTCGGACACGACTGAAGTGACTTAGCAGCAGCCACGCATATAACCATAGCATGAAAGGAGACCGATGACAGCTTATTGGATTCTTAAATGATACAGAAAATGAAGTAATCAAAACATTGTCTGGGGTTGTTGTTAAGCCTGCTGAGTAGAAAGGCTGCTGCATATTATTGAACTTCCACATAAGAAACTATTGCTGTATTCACAGAAAGACCAAATGATAGCAGGGAATTAGGGTGCAGACAATTAAACACATTTGGTGGTAATAAATTTGCTCTCAAGTAGCTCTAAGTAGCTTCTCTTCCTGTCGTCCCATTAATAGTTGATTTTCTGGTCAGGTGCACTATTGATCGATTTGCACTGAAGCCATTTCTTCCTCATTAGCTTCCCAAACTTTTCTTTGCCTCAATTTTCCTCAAATACAAAAGCCTTTTACAAGATTATAGAAAAAGAGTTGCTTGGCAACGATTTCATTCCCGTAACTGTCATGGTTGAGCACACAATGTCACCTTTTTGGCAGGGAGAAGTCAGATGTTTTACTATTTCCAAAGTTTACTCCATTTAATTACAATGTAAGATATTTAGTTATTTTTAATTATATATTTCCTACATGAATGTTTTCAATTTTGTTAATCGTATATAGCTCTGTTGAGACAGAACAATGATTTTTATCCTTTACGAATGTATCCAGAAACTTTTCCTGGTTAAAAAAATGCTAGCAAGAAGTATGTCTGCTTGTTTATTATTCTCAAAAAGTCTTTTCATACCCTAAATGAGAAATCTGGGCCCTTACAGTAGTAATAGCCATCTACTATTCTGTTCTCAATGATTATAAAATATAGAAGCTTATAGGCAAGCATGTAGACTGCAGTAAATTCCTGTAACAATAGAAAATTAGTTTTCATAATTTTTCTGTTGTCTTCCCACACCTATGTACCAATTATATGGTTTGTATCTGTTTGATATAAGATATTCTATGTGTTTTGTATATAGTAGTTATATAATTCACAGTTACTCACGGACGTAGCTGTTAAAATGTTTTGTGATGACAATATAGTTTTGTGCAATATTGAACACACCAGGTGTGAGATGTAGAAATAAGACAAAAAAAAAGTTGGAAATAGTAGACATAGTTGACTTTTGAAAATGTAAGGATTAGAGGCACAGACCCCTGCATAGCTGAAAATTCGAGTGAACTTTATGAGTTCCTATCTGTGGTTCTACAGCCACAGCTTCAACCATAGGCAGATCAGATAGCATGGTGGTACATAGCTATTGGAAATAATCTGTATATAAGTGGACCCACAGAGTTCAAACCCATGTTGCAACAGGTCAGGAGTCAACTCTACAACTGTTTTAAGGCAATAAATTACATCCTTTTTTTTTTTTTAACAGACCATAACTTTCCTGGCTTGGCTACACTTGGCTACACTTATTACAAAGAAAACAACTAAAGGTAAATAGAAACTTTTGTATCTAACCCTGGGGATGGGCTGACGTATCTAGTGCATTATTATGTCACAGAATTTAAGAATGCAGAATTTGGGTTAAAAGTTCTACACCAATAGCCTAATATCTTGGGCCTTCATGCAATCTCCTTAAATGTATAACGATTTATAAAATGTCATAGTTGTGTATCTATTTATTTATAATTATTTTTCAGAAATTAGAAGACAAATCAATCACAAAAACTTAGTAAATATCCTTGATGGTATTTGGTGGGAAAATCTATATGCAAAATTGTGATTCTTCTAACAAAATATGTTCTCAAGAAATTTCTTCTTTTATCAAATTCATTTACAATTACTTATTTGATAATTTTGCCTGCAATAGTTACTAGGTGACAGAGGGTATACACAATTGTTCACTGAGATTGCTCTTGTCATATGACTTCCTTGTATGTTGTGGGAGGAAATTCATGTGAATCAGTCCTTGCTGCTGCTGCTGCTAAGTCACTTCAGTCATGTCTGACTCTGTGTGACCCCATAGACGGCAGCCCACCAGGCACCCCTGTCCTGGGGAGGCATAATTTTTCTCGTCATATTATCTGTTCAATTTAGTGGCATTTTGGAAGACAAAGGGAATAAAATATGTATTCCATGGAAATATTCAACTGGGATTCCATATTTGTTTTTTAGATAAGTGTACTAGATCAATTTTCTTACCAATATTAAAAGAAGCATTTAAATAGAGGTCTGAAGTTAAATTACAGTTACAATGTTTAATGTTCCTGTTACTAGGTGACTAAGGAAGTATACTGTTGAACATGGAAAGGAAGTTGGTCTTGTCATTTGCCTTCTTTGTGTGTCCTTTCAAGAAATTAATTTAAATTATACCACATAAATGCATGACAGCAGACCAGGTATGACTGACAGCTGCAGCCTCTATATTCTCACTGATAGCCAGTTGTGAAGATTTTTGATATTCAGTATAAAAAGTGTGTTTCTTAGATGACATAGTTTCCGATGACATTCAGTGTAAAACATGTAGTTCTTAGATGATTAGTTTCCTAAGGATGCTGTAACAAGGTGCCACCAACTGGGTGACTTAAGACAACAGAAAATTTTCTTTAGCGGTTCGGGAAGCTAGAAATCCAATATCAAGGTGTCTGCTGGGTGGCCCTCTCTCTCTCTCTCAAGTCTTTAGAGGAGAGGCCTTTCTTGACTCTTCCCATTTCTGGTACTCCAAAGTGTTCCTTGGTTGATAGCAACATAACTCCAACCTATGCCTTTGTCTCTATGTGATGTTCTCCTTGTGTTTCTCTATCTTCTAAGACCCTTATGAATTCTTTTGAATTTTGGGTACAGTCTTAGAACATAGCATGTCCCAGATCATCAAATTAGTCTAATGTGTTGACTGGATATTCAACTCAAATAATAGAAACTCTAGACCTAGTTTTGGAGAAGGCAATGGCACCCCACTCCAGTACTCTTGCCTGGAAAATCCCATGGACGGAGGAGCCTGGTGGGCTGCAGTCCATGGAGTTGCAAAGAGTCGGACACAACTGAGCGACTTCACTTTCACTTTTCACTTTCATGCATTGGAAAAGGAAATGGCAACCCACTCCAGTGTTCTTGCCTGGAGGATCCCAGGGACTGGGGAGCCTTGTGGGCTGCCGTCTATAGGGTCGCACAGAGTTGGACATGATTGAAGTGACTTAGCAGCAGACCTAGTTTTCCTGACTTTCTCACCCTATTTCCTGAAAAAGATATTTGGCTTACTAATATTATTATAATTTTACCAGAGTAGAATGTTTATTATACCTATGCCCATCATTTTCTCAACGTACTTTTCATTGGATGCTGACTATTCATGGGGATAGTCCTCTTATTCTTGTTCTTTTTTATACTTTTACTAAATTAAATTATTCATGCATGGGGTACAAATGCACATAAGTAATACCAAAAAACATTAATGTGATAAGAATTTAATGTTTATTTTTTATTTATTCAAGAGGATATGTACAAATTATTGCCTTAACCATATATCTAATTAGTACCCTAAGACATTGAGGCTGACTAACTTACACACTCATACTCACAGGAATAAATGAATGGATAAATTGATTGATTGATGGGCAGGTGAGTGAATTGTTGGATGAATCACAAACTTATAGTTTTAATAAGTCTTTGCCAATCAAATAGGTATCGGTATTCTAAATAGCACATTATAGGCTCACACTTTAATAGATGGCCGCAGTCGGCATAGACTGTTCTAGTACAGGGTTTCCCTGGTGGCTCAGATGAGAATCTGCCTTCAATGCAGGAGACCAGCATTCAATCCCTGGGTTGGGAAGATCCCCTGGAGAAGGGAATGGCAACCCACTCCAGTATTCTTGCCTGGAAAATTCCATGGACAGAAGAGCCTAGTGGACTATAGGCAATGGGGTCACAAAGAGTTGGACATGACTGAGCGACTTTCACTTTTCACTTTAGTACAAGGATTTTGCAAGAATATGAATTGACTTTCTATTATTTGCTATATCCTGATAAAGTTTACATATGTAATCATATTTCATCTAGAAAACACTTGTTTTGAGGCCCATAGGGCCATAATTTTCATTTACTTTCTCCTATGACCTGTGTACTTCCTGAGGGTATAAAAGGGATATGGAAACATTCATAAAAAGTTATACATTCTGAGAATTTATTAATAATGAATTAATATGTCTCAGCACTGGTTATACTACCAGTGTGCTTTGGAGGATTTAGAATTCCTCTGGGTAATTTGTTTGCTAAAAATACGTAGCTTAAAAATTCAGACCACTAATGTATTGAACTTTTCATCATCACATTTTAAAAATGTTTTCTCTACAGACATTTAAATTGTGAAAAATCACAAAGTAGAGCCATTAAAATACTTTCAGAAGTCATTAGGGTACTCCCTCATTGCACATTCTTTATAATTATTTTGAGTTGTGGATCAGAATAGCAGTCATTGAATAAGTATTGAATTTCCATTTTGTACACAGGACAATTTCATTCAGGTTGAATATTTTCATATTTGCACCCCAGTAACTTATTCTCTAATGAAATGTGCAGAGCTCCCCTACAAAAATCTAGTATAGGATAATGTAATTATGTGATAAGAAGTATATATGTATTTTTAAACTAACAAAAATGGAATCTAAGGGGTTTCAAAGAGGTGATGGGACTTTTACTGACTCTTGAAAGTGAGATAGGATTAGGTAAGTTATAAAAAATAATACAGTCTCAGAATAATGAGATATCCTCATCTGTGTAGTCTTAGGGTAATATGGAAATCTATTTTATCAAAGGGAACGATGTGTTTTGAGAGTTAATGAAAATCAGTTGGAGTGGCTTTATGGAGCGTTATGAAAATGAGATAAGTTTTTGTACTATTAAGATTTGTTGGCCTATTGACTAATCTGACTTTAGAATATGATATATTCTAAATATAAATAATATATGAAAATTATATATAAGTATATCAATAGTAATTTATTAAAATTAAATATTACTATTGCTATATTATAGCAATGCTAATTAACATGCTAATATTAATATATTTTAATAGTATAGTAAAATAATAAACATAATTTTTTAAGAACACAAATTCATAGGTACAGAGAAGAGATTGATGGTTGCCAGAGGTGAAGTGTGAAGGTATGGGAGAAATGGGTGAACTTTGCTTTTTAAAAATTTAAATAAATTATTTGCATAAATGTATGTAATATAACTTTATACATACATATATTTAAAATAGAACTTTATATAATATAGCGCTTTACATATATACTAGAACACTATTTCTATGTTACTGCACATTCATACTTTACCAACATTTAATTTCTTACCTAAGGGTGAAAGATTTATAGATACTTTACATTTTCAATTTGGTTTCTATGTTATTAATAGTCTTATTTTTACCTGTATTATAATGACATCACAGTTGGGAATGTGTTTTGGTGCTTTGTGAAGGCATGTGATTGTGTGTTTTTGCATGTTTTGAGTGCTAATTGCTGTTTGGAAATTTCCTTAGCACACACGAAGGATCCATCAATGGAAACCATAAATTCCACCTGTATGAAGCCTTCTGAAGTTAGATAATGGCTCTTAGCTGGTTGATTCTTTGACTGGTAAAGATGCCTGATCTCTCTCTAACTTGCTACCACAGATCAGTCTAGCCATAACCTGTAACACTTAGGTTTTTTATTCCTAGTACCATTCTCTATATCTTGCAGATTCCAAAAGTATGTCAAACTCTTCTATTGGTTCTCCTAGGATGTTACGTAATTTGCCTGGGAGTGGTTGGACAAGGTAGTGTGCTCTTATCAATAGAAACTTGTAGCTTAAAAAAACAAACAAAAAAAAAACCACTGTGTATATTTAAAATCTTCAAGTTACTTCGTCAGTCAGTCAGTCAGTTCAGTTCATGTCCAACTCTCTGCGACCACATGGACTGTAGTCCGCTAGGCTTCCCTGTCCAGCACCAACTCCTGGAGTTTACCAAGCTCATGTCCATTGAGTTGGTGATGCCATCCAACCATCTCATCCTCTGTTGTCCCCTTCTCCTCCTGCCTACAATCTTTCCCAGCATCAGGGTCTTTTCAAATGAGTCAGCTCTTCGCATCAGGTGGCCAAAGTATTGGAGTTTCAGCTTCAACATCAGTCCTTCCAATGAATATTCAGGACTGATTTCCTTTGGAATGGACTGGTTGGATCTCCTTGCAGTCCAAGGAACTCTCAAGAGTCTTCTCCAGCACCCCAGTTCAAAAGCATCAATTCTTCAGTGCTCAGCTTTTTTTATAGTTCAACTCTCACATCCATACATGACTACTGGAAAAACCATAACCTCGACTGGATGGACCTTTGTTGGCAAATTAATGTCTCTACTTTTTAATATGCTGTCTAGGTCAGTCATAACTTTCCTTCCAAGGAGTAAGCGTCTTTTAATTTCATGGCTGCAGTCACCATCTGCAGTGATTTTGGAGCCCCCAAAACATAAAGTCTGTCACTGTCTCCACTGTTTCCCCATCTATTTCCCATAAAGTAATGGGACCAGATGCCATGATCTTTTTTCTGAATGTTGAGCTTTAAGCCACCTTTTTCACTCTCTTCTTTCACTTTCATCAAGAGGCTCTTTAGTTCTTCTTCGCTTTCTGCCATAATGGTGGTGTCATCTGCATATTTGAGGTTATTGATATTTCTCCCGGCAATCTTGATTCCGGCTTGTGCTTCACCCAGCCCAGCGTTTCTCATGATGTACTCTGCATATAAGTTAAATAAGCAGGGTGACAGTATACAGCCTTGCTGTACTCCTTTCTCTATTTGGAACCAGTCTGTTGTTCCATGTTCAGTTCGAGCTGTTGCTTCCTAACCAGCATACAGATTTCTCAAGTTACTCCTTATATACTCACAAAATGGAGGTAAGACAATCCTACCATGATTGCCTTTTGTATCATCTGTGGAAACAGTTTGATTGTAACTTTTGGATGTATGCTACTTTTTTTTTTTTTCAAATGAAGACCCAGACAAAATTCTAGTATTGTACATATTCTATTTTCACTAATATTTACACCGACAGGGAAGAATCACAAAATTTGGAGCAGATTAAAGTAGAAAAATTTGATTTGCAGTGTTACTTATTATGAATTGAAAGACAAAATTAATATCTCTTTATCTGGAATAGCTCCTTAGTATTTCTTTGTATTTCATAATCTTTACACTTTTGGCAGCTAAAGAGTATGCTTGTAGAATGAGCCTAACTTTACGGTTGTCTTATATTTATTTCTTCATGATTAAATTTGGCTTATACATTCTTGACAGAGTGTCATTGAAATGATTTTTCTACTCAGTTTATCATATTACAATGTACATGATTTTTTTTTTGTTTTATTTTTGATGGTAACTTTGTCACCTGGTTGAGGATTTGTCTGTTGGGGGGTCTTCATAAAAAAGTTTCTATTTTTACTTTAGAATTTAGTAAGTACGGTGTGTGGATACACTTTGAATACAAATAAGTGTCCTTTTCATTCAGCTTATACTCACTCATTTTACATTCATTTATTTTATTGTATGTTATTATGATTATTGCCAAATAGTGATTCTCTAACTTCATCATTTCTTCTACATTTATCTGTTGACAGTATTCTGTGAGTAAGAACTTTCCATTTTTTCCATGTATTTTGTTCATTTACATAAAATTTAACTCACAAATTCTAAATTGATTTGATGGGAGGTTCAAATTGTCATAGGTTTTTCTATTGGGAGTAACTCCAAGCTTGTTCCTATAATATTTTGACATATCTCTATCATTGAGCACATTTTACATTTCTGGCATACTATGTTGCACATATATTTTATACTTCTAATTTCCCAGTCCCAGAAACATTCATTTGTCCATGGAGTTTTGTTACTTCTTGTTGCAACTGGGCACTAGGTGTGCCGAATGCCACTGGGTGCCATTGTTTCTAGAAAATGTGTGTATAAATGAATGCCTCGGCTTCTATTTGTGGGTGTGTGTACGTATTTCTCAGTCACTCTATCCATCTATTCATCTACCTATACAATCTCTCTATCTCTTCAGAATAAATTCAGCCTGTTATTAGAGAAAACTCTTCTTAAAGCTCACAATAATGCATATTAAAGATGTAAAATAGTGCATTTAAATAAAAGAGACATTAATACAATTGTACAAGAAAATCCTGGGGCTTCCCTAGTGGCTCAGTGGTAATGAATCCACCTGCCAAGGCAGGAGATGCAGGTTTGACCCCTGGGTTGGGATATCTCCTTGAGAAGGAAAGGATGACCAACTCCAGTTCTTGCTTAGGAAATACCATGAACAGTGGAGCCTTGTGGGCTACATCCATGGGGTCACATAAGAGTCAGACATTACTTAGCGACTAAGACAACAACAACAAAGGAAATCCTACTGTCTGTTCTCACTAGTCATTGTAGTAATGTTGCATAAAGTCACGGGAACACTGAATTAAGGAAGCATTGTTTCTGGGTCCAAAACAAGCTTTAGTCCCTAAAAGACTCTGGTCACAACATTTTTATCAGGTGATCAATGCATATGTTTTATGAATGTTTTTATTTTTAAATATTTTTAATGTTTTGTTGATTCATTGACATTGAACTCACAGCTAATAATTCTAACACATAATATTTTCTGCATAAACCTTACATAAGTCTTCTTGCACTTGAGGATATTAGCCAACACCTTAGTAGAACAATTTGGGGTCACTTTACATGGAAAAGTCACAAATGAAGGCACATTTGTTTTAGATGGCACTAAATAGGCCATAAGAAGAACTCTTGTAGGATAAAATTTGAAACAGGAAGCCAGAGCATCACCCTATTAGATCTTACCTGGGAACATGTGCAACAGAGCCACCTAAAAGTTTTTCCACTGTATGTGTGTCTGAGCATGACTAAGAAAATACTCTGAGTATTGATTTACAATGGGCTTTCCTGGTGGCTCAGATGAAAAAAAATCTGCCTGCAATGATTTACAAATAAGTTTTAGCAATTAGAGGGATTTAAAAATATTGATCAGTTGTACATATATGATCTAGGTGTTGCTGGAAATGCATTTTTTTAGATGTGATTACTATTTAAATCAGTAACTTTGACTAAAACGGATTACCTTCCAAAATATGTATGGACCTCACCCAAATAATTGTGGACTAAACAGAGTGATGTCCCTCTTGGCCAAAAAAATAGTCTTCCTCCAGAATGCCTTTGATTTGAACTACAACTCAGGTTAACTTTTTTTAACATCTCTTAGTCTATAGGCCTGCTCTGCAAATTTCAATCTTGCCAGCCCCATCATCATGTGAGCCAATTGCTTAAAATAACTCTCTCTCTGTGTATATATACGTATACATCCTTTTGGTTCAGTTTCTTTGGAGAACCCTAAGTAGTACAGTAGCCAGTGTCAATTATCATGTTATAACAACTCATTTTATATGTAGTAATAGCAAGTGCTAACAAAAAGTAGATGATTTTCATATAAGCACACATATAGAATAGACAAAATAAATCAGATAATTCACAGGTTGAAAAAAGAAAATCTTAAGGATTTTATATTTAATATCAGATATGCTGACATATTACCCATTAGTGTGAAGACTTCAGTTCAGGTCAGTCACTCACTCATGTCTGACTCTTTGTGACCCCATGGACTGCAGCAAGCCTGGCTTTCCTCTCCATCACCAACTCCTGGAGCCTATACAAACTCGTATCCATTGTGTCGGTGATGCCATCCAACCATCTTATCCTCTGTTGTCCCCTTCTCTTCCCACCTTCAATCTTTCCCAGCATCAGGGTCTTTTCCAATGAGTCAGTTCTTCACATCAGATGGCAAAAGTATTGGAGTTTCAGCCTCAGCATCAGTCCTTCCAATGAATATTCAGGACTGATTTCCTTTAGGGTGCACTAGTTGCATCTCCTTGCTGTCCAAGGGACTCACAAGAGTATTCTCCAACACCACAGTTCAAAAGCATCAAATCTTCTGCACTCAGCTTTCTTTATAGTCCAACTCTCATATCCATGCATGACTCCTGGAAAAACCATAGCATTGAGTAGATGGACCTTTTTTGGTAAGGTAATATCTCTGCTTTTTAATATGCTGTCAAGGTTGGTCATAACTTTTCTTCCAAGATCAGGCATCTTTTAATTTCATGGCTGCAGTCACCATCTTCAGTGATTTTGGAGCCCAAGTGAATAAAGTCTGTCACTATTTCCATTGTTTCCCCATCTATTTGCCATGAAGAGGTGGGACTGGATGCCATGATCTTAATTTTCTGAATGTTGAGATTTAAGCCAACTTTTTCACTCTCCTCTTTCACTTTCATCAAGAGGCTTTTAAGTTCTTCTTCACTTTCTGCCATAAGGGTGGTGTCATCTGCATATCTGGGGTTATTGATATTCCTCCCGGCAATCTTGATTCCAGCTTATGCTTCATTCAGCCCGGCATTTCACATTATGCACTCTGCATATAAGTTAAATAAGTAAGGTGACAATATACAGCCTTGATGTACTCCTTTCCTGATCTGGATCCAGTCTGTTGTTTCATATCCACTTCTAACTGTTGCTTCCTGACCTGCATACAGATTTCTCAGAAGGCAAGTCAGGTGGTCTGGTAGTGTGCTGACTACTTGGCCAGAATTAACCTTTTTTTTTATTACTGTCTCCATAATTTAGCTCTGAGATGGCTTCACATTAAGTAATCAAAAACTCTATTACACCAAGAATTCATACTCTTTTTTTCCCACTTGCAGCATTTAATACAGTCCTCTAAAAGTATGTTTGCATCAGATACATTCACAGTCATTGTATGTAACTGGCAACTGCATTACAACTTATTTTTTTTTAATTTTATTTTTTACCTTTACAATATTGTATTGGTTTTGCCATATATCAACATGAATCCGCCACAGGTATACACATGTTCCTCATCCTGAGCCCTCCTCCCTCCTCCCTCCCTGTACCATCCCTCTAGGTCATCCCAGTGCACCAGCCCCAAGCATCCAGTATCGTGCATTGAACCTGGACTGGCGACTCGTTTCATATATGATATTATACATGTTTCCATGCTATTCTCCCAAGTCATCCCACCCTCTCCCTCTCCCACAGAGTTCAAAAGACAGTTCTATACATCAGTGTCTCTTTTGCTGTCTTGTATTCAGGGTCATTGTTACCATCTTTCTAAATTCCATATATATGCGTTAGTATACTGTATTGGTGTTTTTCTTTCTGGCTTACTTCACTCTGTATAATAGGCTCCAGTTTCATCCACCTCATTAGAACTGATTCAAATGTATTCTTTTTAATGGCTGAGTAATACTCCATTGTGTATATGTACCACAGCTTGCTTATCCATTCATCTGCTGATGGACATCTAGGTTGCTTCCATGTCTTGGCTATTATAAACAGTGCTGCGATGAACATTGGGGTACACGTGTCTCTTTCAATTCTGGTTTCCTCAGTGTGTATGCCCAGCAGTGGGATTGCTGGATCATAAGGCAGTTCTATTTCCAGTTTTTAAGGAATCTCCACACTGTTCTCCATAGTGGCTATACTAGTTTGCATTCCCACCAACAGTGCAAGAGGGTTCCCTTTTCTCCACACCCTCTCCATCATTTATTGCTTGTAGACTTTCAGATCGCAGCCATTCTGACTGGTGTGAAATGGTACCTCATTGTGGTTTTGATTTGCATTTCTCTGATAATGAGTGATGTTGAGCATCTTTTCATGTGTTTGTTAGCCATCTGTATGTCTTCTTTGGAGAAATGTCTATTTAGTTCTTTGGCCCATTTTTTGATTGGGTCATTTATTTTTCTGGAGTTGAGCTGTAGGAGTTGCTTGTATATTTTTGAGATTAACATACTCTTTAAACTTGCATAATATTAATTACCTTCAGGTGAACAGTTTCTTAGTTTACGGTTCCTAGAAATTTATTTTCATTAAGATCTATAGTAAGAATAATTTTGCAAGAGATGGTAGAATAGGATGTTTTATTCAGAAAATTCCAAAAAAGCATGAAGTGATTAAATGCACCCAGCTCTGTGCCATGATTTGCTCAACTGTGATGTGACTGTGAAGCATTTCCTCTGAGCTAATAGGGGACCTGTGTCCATGTTATCAGTGTGTGCTGATGCTGCTTGGTTGAGGAGGGTGATCTGTTCAATAATTTATGGTCCTTGTATTGATATCTTCATGTCTAAAATTGCCACCATTTGTAAGTGAGCTCTTAAAATCCACTGGTACACTTTAATGCAGAATATGCCTTTCTGTTCTGATTTATAGTAAAGCAATGGATTATAAGAGTTCACAGGTAAGTGAAAGTCATCACCTACATACAAGCAGTCTGTACTCTAACTGTTAATTATGAGCAGAATCAATTCATGACCAAATGGTAAACTGTTATATAAAACTTTGGTTCTGAAAAAATATACAATAAAATTTAAGGGACTTCGACAAACAGTTGCAAAATTTAGCGTCCAAAAAATTAATGGCTTACAGAGTATAGACTTAAAGTTCTAGAAAAGAGTAATTAAGGTTGTCTATGTATATATAAAAATAGTATAAGATATTTAGCCCATCAAAGTGGATAGAGAACTACAATAGACCTTACATTTGGGGTTCTCAACTGAACTTAATTAGGCAAGGTAACTGATTCAGAAAACCAAATATGAAGTAAGTTTGCACAGATTTACACAGTAAGAAGAATTATAGAGTACCAAAAAGAAAAAAAAAACTGAATCATTACAAGAAATTTTTTTTAAATGTATTTAAAGGAAAATATATAGCATCCATAAAAAAAGACTAGAGAAAAATTTAATAAAAACTGTCTTTGAAGACTTTCTCTCTTTTCTCAAATTGAACTTAGGAAATAATGAAAGGGAAAATGTGAATCTAATTAAGCAATGTGCACACGCATCTATACACACAGACAAACCCATGTAGAGTTTAGCCTGTGACTTTGTTTATTATGAACACTTGATATTCACTTTAATTCAGTCTGGTTTAGGAAACTCCAGTGCCCCATGAGAATATTTCTTTGAAATCTGTATTTCTTAATAAGTGAGATTGTGGTGTCTCACCGCTTATAATAATCTCAGTACTATCCTAATTCTTAAGTGTGCGTGTATGTGTACTGAGAGTCATAGGGAAAGAGTTTTTAATCTATTTCAATATTTTCCTTTACAGTTTTTATCAAAATTTTGGCTCCCCTAAATTATCTGGTAGTAAGAGATGACCAAAGTCCAACATGAATGGAAGTAGTGCAATTATGCCCCCGTCCCCACCAACCCCACAAAAGATGTTGAAGTCCTGCCCTAACCTTTGTTCCTTTGAATGTGACTCAGTTGGAAACATGGTCAAGTTCATATAATGTCATGAGGGAACCTCATTAAAATACATGTAAGGGGAAATTAGGGCCCCGAGACAGACACTCATAGAGGGAACATGGAGACATAGAGTGGTACCCACAAGTCAGGGACTGACAGAGCAATCAGAAGCTGGGAGAGACTCATGGAGAAGATCCTCAGATGGACTCTACCCTGATTTTGGATTTTGAGCTTCCAGAACTATGAGATGATGTGTTTCTGATGCTTAAATCATCTAGTTGGTGGTACTCTGTTATGCCAGCTCCAGGAAATTAGTGCAAGGAATACTTCAAACATGTTAAGCATTTGTACAAATTCTGTGAAATAAAGGATTTTGATATAAAATATAAAATCTTATAAATTATAGTTGTGGGACTAACCTCAGCTTCTGTCAACCTCCCCTACATATATCAGCAAATGCTGTTAATGTGACTTATCAAAGGGATGTCAAGAATTAGAAAATATTTTCCTATTTAGGGGAATAAAAACTGGAAATTCAGTCCAATGTTATATGAAAGTTTGAAATCTAGTTAAGTTTATGTAATCTGCTTATAACATTCTATTTCTGAGCAAGTCTCCACATAAAGACTTTTTAAAAAATAAGCATTGTGCTAACATATCTCCATGTGTTGTTTTTACCGAGTTCCTTTCTCAGCTCATACATAATAAAGCTCTGCATATAAACCTCTGATTTTCTCAGTAATTATTTCTGGAACCATGGTCAATTTGGCTTTGTGTATAGTGAGTCAAAATTTGTTCATTATCTACTTATATGAGTCACATACTTTCCCTCCTGGCATGGAAATATCTTTTTTTTATTTTTGTTTCTTCTTTCAAGATATTATTTAATGTTTTACTTTTTGGTAATTGAAATGATTTTATTTCATTTTTGATATTGTTTCCCTTTATCAAAAAATGACAAACATCATCAGCAAAGTTTTTTTATTTTATTTTATTTTTAAACTTTACATAATTGTATTAGTTTTGCCAAATATCAAAATGAATCCACCACAGGTATACATGTGTTCCCCATCCTGAACCCTCCTCCCTCCTCCCTCCCCATACCATCCCTCTGGGTCGTCCCAGTGCACTAGCCCCAAGCATCCAGTATCGTGTATCGAACCTGGACTGGCAACTCGTTTCTTACATGATATTTTACATGTTTCAATGTCATTCTCCCAAATCTTCCCACCCTCTCCCTCTCCCACAGAGTCCATAAGACTGTTCTATACATCAGTGTCTCTTTTGCTGTCTCGTGCACTGGGTTATTGTTACCATCTTTCTAAATTCCATATATATGCGTTAGTATACTGTATTTATGTTTTTCCTTCTGGCTTACTTCATTCTGTATAATAGGCTCCAGTTTCATCCACCTCATTAGAACTGATTCAAATGTATTCTTTTTAATGGCTGAGTAATACTCCATTGTGTATATGTACCACAGCTTGCTTATCCATTCATCTGCTGATGGACATCTAGGTTGCTTCCATGTCCTGGCTATTATAAACAGTGCTGTGATGAACATTGGGGTACACGTGTCTCTTTCCCTTCTGGTTTCCTCAGTGTGTATGCCCAGCAGTGGGATTGCTGGATCATAAGGCAGTTCTATTTCCAGTTTTTTAAGGAATCTCCACACTGTTCTCCATAGTGGCTGTACTAGTTTGCATTCCAACCAACAGTGTAAGAGGGTTCGCTTTTCTCCACACCCTCTCCAGCATTTATTATTTGTAGACTTTTGGATCGCAGCCATTCTGACTGGTGTGAAATGGTACCTCATTGTGGTTTTGATTTGCATTTCTCTGATAATGAGTGATGTTGAGCATCTTTTCATGTGTTTGTTAGCCATCTGTATGTCTTCTTTGGAAAAATGTGTATTTAGTTCTTTGGCCCATTTTTTGATTGGGTCGTTTATTTTTTCTGGAGTTGAGCTGTAGGAGTTGCTTGTATATTTTTGAGATTAGTTGTCAGTTGCTTCATTTGCTATTATTTTCTCCCATTCTGAAGGCTGTCTTTTCACCTTGCTAATAGTTTCCTTTGATGTGCAGAAGCTTTTAAGGTTAATTAGGTCCCATTTGTTTATTTTTGATTTTATTTCCAATATTCTGGGAGGTGGGTCATAGAGGATCCTGCTGTGATGTATGTCAGAGAGTGTTTTGCCTATGTTCTCCTCTAGGAGTTTTATAGTTTCTGGTCTTACATTTAGATCTTTAATCCATTTTGAGTTTATTTTTGTGTATGCTGTTAGAAAGTGGTCTACTTTCATTCTTTTACAAGTGGTTGACCAGATCTCCCAGCACCACTTGTTAAAGAGATTGTCTTTAATCCATTGTATATTCTTGCCTCCTTTGTCAAAGATAAGGTGTCCATATGTGCGTGGATTTATCTCTGGGCTTTCTATTTTATTCCATTGACCTATATTTCTGTCTTTGTGCCAGTACCATACTGTCTTGATAACTGTGGCTTTGTAGTAGAGCCTGAAGTCAGATAGGTTGATTCCTCCAGTTCTATTCTTCTTTCTCAAGATCGCTTTGGCTATTCGAGGTTTTTTGTATTTCCATACAAATTGTGAAATTATTTGTTCTAGCTCTGTGAAGAATACTGTTGGTAGCTTGATAGGGATTGCGTTGAATCTATAAATTGCTTTGGGTAGTATACTCATTTTCACTACATTGATTCTTTCAATCCATGAACATGGTATATTTTTCCATCTATTAGTGTCCTCTTTGATTTCTTTCACCAGTGTTTTATAGTTTTCTATATATAGGTCTTTAGTTTCTTTAGGTAGATATATTCCTAAGTATTTTATTCTTTCCGTTGCAATGGTGAATGGAATTGTTTCCTTAATTTCTCTGTCTGTTTTCTCATTATTAGTGTATAGGAATGCAAGGGATTTCTGTGTGTTGATTTTATATCCTGCAACTTTACTATAGTCATTGATTAGTTCTAGTAATTTTCTAGTGGAATCTTTAGGGTTTTCTATGTAGAGGATCATGTCATCTGCAAATAGTGAGAGTTTTACTTCTTCTTTTCCAATTTGGATTCCTTTTATTTCTTTTTCTGCTCTGATTGCTGTGGCCAAAACTTCCAAAACTATGTTGAAGAGTAATGGTGAAAGTGGGCACCCTTGTCTTGTTCCTGACTTTAGAGGAAGTGCTTTCAATTTTTCACCATTGAGGATAATGTTTGCTGTGGGTTTGTCATATATAGCTTTTATTATGTTGAGGTATGTTCCTTCTATTCCTGCTTTCTGGAGAGTTTTTATCATAAATGGGTGTTGAATTTTGTCAAAGGCTTTCTCTGCATCTATTGAGATAATCATATGGTTTTTATTTTTCAATTTGTTAATGTGGTGTATTACATTGATTGATTTGCGGATATTGAAGAATCCTTGTATCCCTGGGATAAAGCCCACTTGATCATGATGTATGATCTTTTTAATGTGTTGTTGGATTCTGATTGCTAGAATTTTGTTAAGGATTTTTGCATCTATGTTCATCAGTGATATTGGCCTGTAGTTTTCTTTTTTTTGTGGGATCTTTGTCAGGTTTTGGTATTAGGGTGATGGTGGCCTCATAGAATGAGTTTGGAAGTTTACCTTCCTCTGCAATTTTTTGGAAGAGTTTGAGCAGGATAGGTGTTAGCTCTTCTCTAAATTTTTGGTAGAATTCAGCTGTGAAGCCGTCTGGACCGGGGCTTTTGTTTGCTGGAAGATTTTTGATTACAGTTTAAATTTCTGTGTTTGTGATGGGTCTGTTAAGATTTTCTATTTCTTCCTGGTCGAGTTTTGGAAAGTTGTACTTTTCTAAGAATTTGTCCATTTATTCCACGTTGTCTGTTTTATTGGCATATAATTGTTGATAGTAGTCTCTTATGATCCTTTGTATTTCTGTGTTGTCTGTTGTGATCTCTCCATTTTCGTTTCTAATTTTGTAGATTTGATTTTTCTCCCTTTGTTTCTTGATGAGTCTGGCTAATGGTTTGTCAATTTTATTTATCCTTTCAAAGAACCAGCTTTTGGTTTTGTTGATTTTTGCCAAGGTCTCTTTTGTTTCTTTCGCATTTATTTCTGCTCTAATTTTTAAGATTTCTTTCCTTCTACTAACCCTGGGGTTCTTCATTTCTTCCTTTTCTAGTTGCTTTAGGTGTAGAGTTAGGTTATTTATTTTACTTTTTTCTTGTTTCTTGAGGTGTGCCTGTTTTGCTATGAACTTTCCCCTTAGGACTGCTTTTACTGTGTCCCACAGGTTTTGGGTTGTTGTGTTTTCATTTTCATTCGTTTCTATGCAAATTTTGATTTCTTTTTTGATTTCTGCTCTGATTTGTTGGTTATTCAGCAGCGTGTTGTTCAGCCTCCATATGTTAGAATTTTTAATAGTTTTTCTCCTGTAATTGAGATCTAATCTTACTGCATTGTGGTCAGAAAAAATACTTGGAATGATTTCTATTTTTTTGAATTTACCAAGGCTAGCTTTATGGCCCAGGATGTGATCTATCCTGGAGAAGGTTCCATGTGCACTAGAGAAAAAGGTGAAATTCATTATTTTGGGATGAAATGTCCTATAGATATCAGTTAGGTCTAACTGGTCTATTGTATCGTTTAAAGTTTGTGTTTCCTTGTTTTCTGTTTAGTTGATCTATCCATAGATGTAAGTGGGGTATTAAAGTCTCCCACTATTATTGTGTTATTTTTAATTTCTCCTTTCATACTTGTTAGCATTTGTCTTACGTACTGTGGTGCTCCCGTGTTGGGTGCATATATATTTATAATTGTTATATCTTCTTCTTGGATTGATCCTTTGATCATTATGTAGTGACCTTTTTTGTCTCTTTTCACAGCCTTTGTTTTAAAGTCTATTTTATCTGATATGAGTATTGCTACTCCTGCTTTATTTTGGTCCCTATTTGCATGGAAAATCTTTTTCCAGCCCTTCACTTTCAGTCTGTATGTGTCCCCTGTTTTGAGGTGGGTCTCTTGTAGACAACATATGTAGGGGTCTTGTTTTTGTATCCATTCAGCCAGTCTTTGTCTTTTGGTTGGGGCATTCAACCCATTTACGTTTAAGGTAATTACTGATAAGTATGATCCCGTTGCCATTTATTTTATTGTTTTGGGTTCGAGTTTATACACTGTTTTTGTGTTTCCTGTCTAGAGAATATCCTTTAGTATTTGTTGGAGAGCTGGTTTGGTGGTGCAGAATTCTCTCAGCTTTTGCTTGTCTGAAAAGCTTTTGATTTTTCCTTAATACTTGAATGAGATCCTTGCTGGGTACAATAATCTGGGCTGTAGGTTATTTTCTTTCATCATTTTAAGTATGTGTTGCCATTCCCTCCTGGCTTGAAGAGTTTCTATTGAAAGATCAGCTGTTATCTTTATGGGAATTCCCTTGTGTGTTATTTGTTGTTTTTCCCTTGCTGCTTTTAATATTTGTTCTTTGTGTTTGATCTTTGTTAATTTGATTAATATGTGTCTTGGGGTGTTTCTCCTTGGGTTTATCCTGTTTGGGACTCTCTGGGTTTCTTGGACTTGGGTGATTATTTCCTTCCCCATTTTAGGGAAGTTTTCCACTATTATCTCCTCAAGTATTTTCTCATGGTCTTTCTTTTTGTCTTCTTCTTCTGGAACCCCTATGATTCGATTGTTGTAGCGTTTAATATTGTCCTGGAGGTCTCTGAGATTGTCCTCATTTCTTTTAATTCGTTTTTCTTTTATCCTCTCTGATTCATTTATTTCTACCATTCTATCTTCTAATTCACTAATCCTATCTTCTGCCTCTGTTATTCTACTATTTGTTGCCTCCAGAGTGTTTTTAATTTCATTTATTGCATTATTCATTATATATTGACTCTTTTTTATTTCTTCTAGGTCCTTGTTAAACCTTTCTTGCATCTTCTCTATCCTTGTCTCCAGGCTATTTATCTGTGATTCCATTTTAGTTTCAAGATTTTGGATCAATTTCACTATCATTATTCAGAATTCTTTATCAGGTAGATTCCCTATCTCTTCCTCTTTTGTTTGGTTTGGTGGGCATTTATCCTGTTCCTTTATCTGCTGAGTATTCCTCTGTCTCTTCATCCTGTTTAAATTGCTGAGTTTGGGGTGTCCTTTCTGTATTCTGGCAGTTTGTGGAGTTCTCTTTATTGTGGCGTTTCCTCACTGTGTGTGGGTTTGTACAGGTGGCTTGTCAAGTTTTCCTGGTTAGGGAAGCTTGTGTCGGTGTTCTGGTGGGTGGAGCTGTATTTCTTCTCTCTGGAGTGCAATGAAATGTCCAGTAATGAGTTATGAGATGTCTATAGTTTTGGGGTGACTTTGGGCAGCCTGTATCTTGAAGCTCAGGGCTGTGTTCCTTTGTTGCTGGAGAATTTGCTTGGTATGTCTTGCCCTGGAACTTATTGGCCCTTGTGTGGTGCTTGGTTTCAGTGTCGGTATGGAGGCATTTGATGAGCTCCTGTCAATTAATGTGCCTTGGAGTCAGGAGTTCCCTGGAGTCAGGGTTTGGACTTAAGTCTCCTGCTTCCGGTTATCGGTCTTATTTTTACAGTAGTTTCAAAACTTCTCCTTCTATACAGCACCATTGATAAAACATCTACATTAAAGATAAAAAATTTCTCTACGGTGAGGGTCACTCAGAGAGGTTCACAGGGTTACATGGAGAAGAGAAGAGGGAGGAGGGAGTTAGAGGTGACCCAAATGAGATGAGGTGAATCAATAGTGGAGAGAGTGGGCTAGCCAGTAGTCGCTTCCTTATGTGCACTCCGCAACTGGACCACTCAGAGATGTTCACGGAGTTATACAGAGAAGAGAAGAAGGAGGAAGTTGACAGAGGTGGCCAGAAGGATAAAAGGGGGGAATGAAAAGGAGGGAGACAGATCCAGCCAGTAATCAGTTCCCTAAGTGTTCTCCACTATCTGGAACACACATAAACTCACAGAGTTGGGTAGAGTAGAGAGGGGTTAGGGAGGAGACACAGGCGACCTGGTGGAGAAAAAGGAGAGTCCAAAGGGAGAGAGAGCAGTCAAGCCAGTAATCTCACTCCCTAGTGAAAAATGGGTCCTGAAGATTGGGTTCTTAAAGGTACAAAATTGGTAGCAAATACATAAAAGCAAAAATTAAAAATCTAGAATAGAGTTTGGAATTTCAAAAATACGATGTAAAAGAAAAGAAGAAGGAAAAGAAAGAGAGAAAAAAAGAACAAACAAAAACAAACAAGGTCGCGAAAATTATAAAGAAAGTACAGGTACAAAATTGATAACTAATACCAAAAAGCA
Organism: Bos indicus; assembly: GCF_029378745.1. Taxonomy (NCBI): domain Eukaryota; kingdom Metazoa; phylum Chordata; class Mammalia; order Artiodactyla; family Bovidae; genus Bos; species Bos indicus. Next base: position 12,916,195 of record NC_091767.1, read on the forward strand.
AAAATTAAAAATCTAGAGTAGAGTTTGGAATTTCAGATATACAATGTTATATAAAAGAAGAAGAGAAAGAAACAGAGAAGAAGAAAGAAAAAAAAGTCACAGAAATTATATAAAAAAAAACTATAGGTACAAAATTGATAACATATACCAAAAAGCGAAAATTAAAAATCTAGAGTAGAGTTTGGAATTTCAAAAATACAATGTTAAAGAAAAGAAGAAAAAAAAAAAGAAAAAAAAAAAGGTCAAAAAATTATAAAATACATATATATGAAGTTTGCTGAAGAAGAAAAAAATAGGGTCTTTTTTTTTTTTTTTTTGCAAAGTAATAAGTTATAAAAGTGAAAATTAAAGGAACAATAGAGGACTTAAAAATTTTTTTTTAATTAAAAAAAAAAGAAAGAATGATCGTAAGAATAATACAAATATATCTAGGACTTTCTTGGTTTTGTTGTGGGTGTTTTGGGTTCAGTTCATTTTTGGCTAGTTCCTTGGTCAGACTTATATTTCTCAAGATCTATAGGCCCCTTCCTATGTAGTCCGTAGTAACCACAGGGTTTTGATCTATTGCCTGTAGCTTCCAAGGCGTTTCCCTCTGTTATATCTTCTTCTGTTTGCTAGTCTCTTCAGTATCTGGTTTCCGCCCTGACACAAAGGGGACGGTGGAGGACACTTTTTTTTTTTTTTTTAGGTTTACTTGTTCAGTCACGCTGTGGGGAGGGAGGGAGGGATGCTGCAAACAAATAACACTGGCGTGTGCTCGCAGTGCCTCAGCCACCCTGGGTCTGCCCCCGCTCTCGGTGCGTGTAGCCACCCTGCCCACACTGCTCGGGCTCTAGGTTGTTCCGCCGGGAACAATCCGCGGCCAGCCCTGGGTTGCATGCACCTCCCAGGTCCAAGCCGCTCAGGTTCAGGCACTCGGGTAGTCCTCAGAGGCGCAGACTCAGTTGGGCCTGCGTTTTGTGCTCTTCCCAGTTCCGAGCAGCTCAGGTGATGAGGTGTTTGGCGAGCGCCAATGCTGTGACTTATCGCCTCCCTGCCACTTGGTTATCTGGGTGTAAAACCGGCACACCTTCTCAGGCAGATGTTGACCGTCCAGACCCCCAAGAAGTTTTAGTTAGCAAAGAAGCCTGCTTACAGTTTTATAGATAATGTCTCTCTGGGGCTGCGATTGCCCCCTTCCGGCTCTGGCTGCCTGTCACCGGAGGGAGAAGGTCTGCAGCCGGCTATCTCTGTTCAGTCCTTTGTTCCGTGCGCGGGCTTGGCAGTCTTAGGTTAGGGCTGGCTTTTCGCGTGGTAGATATCCCACAGTCTGGTTTGCTAGCCCAAATTATTTTGCTCAGATAGCGCTCAGGGTATTCAGGCCAGATTCTTACTCTCAGCGATGCAGCCCACGCCGCGCCTCCCTGCCCAGCCCTGGTTTGCTAATGGCGGATGCAGGCGTCTGCGCTGCTTCTCCGCTGGGGGAGTTACCCTAGGGCTTGCAATCTGCGAGTTTTAATTGTTTATTTATTTTTTCTCCCTGTTATGTTGCCCTCTGTGCTTCCAAAGCTCGGCACAGATTCGGCAGTGAGAAGGTTTCCTGGTGTTTGGAAACTTCTCTCTTTTTAAGATTCCCTTCCCGGGATGGAACTCCATCCCTCCCTCTTTTGTCTCTTTTTTTTGTCTTTAATATTTTTTCCTACCTCCTTTCGAAGAGTTGGGTTGCTTTTCTGGGTGCCTGATGTCCTCTGCCGGCATTCAGAAGTTGTTTTGTGGAATTTACTTGACGTTTAAATGCTCTTTTGATGAATTTGTGGGGGAGAAAGTGTTCTCCCCGTCCTACTCCTCCGCCATCTTGGCTCCTTCTCCCAGCAAAGTTTTAATTAGTGTATTTCTGAAAGTATGTAGCACTTCCATGTTATTAGTTTTGCCTTTGTATTTTTACTTTCTTGAGTGTACATTTTACTCCCTCTGAATGTTTTCCATGAAGGCACTGGCAGGTGTTGGTAATATGTTATTCAATGCTTTGGCAGCAAATGAAACAGTAAAATAGATAAGCAGGTGTGGTGGACTGAATAGTGTTCATCAAAGTGATCTACATATTAATACCTGCAACTTGTGAATGTTAGTTTATAAGACAAAAGTGAGTTTTGTGGATACCATTAACTTAAGACTTCAAGGTAAGGAGATTATCATAGATTTTCTAGGCAGGCCCTAATGCACAAATGGGGCTTCCTTGGTGGCTGAGTGGTAAAGAATCCACCTGCCAATGCAGGAGAGGCAGGTTTGATCACTGGGTTGGGAAGGTGCCTTGGAGAAGGAAATGGCAACCAACTCCAGTATTCTTGCCTGGAAAATCCCACAGACAGAGGAGTCTAGCAGGCTACGATTCATGGGGTCAAAAAGAGTTGGATGCATCTTAGCAACTAAACAGCAACAATATATGCACTCACAGTTTCCTTATGAATGGGAGATAAAGGCAGACTGACTACAGAGGAGAGGAGAGGATGATGTTGTTACCGACCAGGGTGCTTGGCCTTCTTAATCAACAGAATTTGTTCAGAGGCCAGGAAATTCAGGCGAGGCTTTTTTGGGGCCCCTGTTGTAGCAGCAGGGAGTGAGAACAGACAACGGGTTCCCTGGCTGGTTCCTTAGATGGGGAGATGTTAGGGGTGTGTCCAAGGGTAGCCTGGAGGCATGGCTCAGATGCTCTGCCCACACTGCAGATGGTGATGTGTGCAGGGAACATGCACAGGACACTGCTTTTGCTCCTGACACCCTGATTTTCTTCAGGCTCCTCAAAAGTGGCAGTTGGATTTTTGGTCTCCTTGTATATGTGGGGTCCATATTTTCCCCAACTGTGCATGCATGCAGTGATTTTTAGTCCCTTTTTGTTTCTAGAGAAGATGTATGTCCAGCTGCAAGCATTGCAGTACTTAAACAAAGTGCTCTGGGTCCCAAGCCATTCTCAATGTGATAATACTTCTTTTGGCTGGGAACCTGGAGAGAGGAAACCATAGGCCAAGGAATGTAACAAGGAATGAAGCTCTAGAAACTGGGAAAGCTGCTTCCTCTTCTGAAGGGAGCCTGGTTGTGCGGACACTTTGATTTCGGCCCATTGTAAAACATTTTTCTCCTCTAGCTTCCAGAACTGTAAGACAATAGATGTGTGTTTATTTGATCCACCAAACTGTGCGTTTTTTTTAAAACCACAAGCAAGTGGTAATTTGTTATACACTGTAGACAACTGATAGAGCAAGGCTCCTCTGAGGAGGTGACCAGATCTACTTATGAAGAGGAAGGCTCTACCTTCTTGAACAGCAGGTCATTCATACTGTGTGGGTTGATTAGAACTAGGAAAAGGAATGTGGAAAGAGATGAGATGGTGAATTGAAGGGTCGGAGTAAGGAAGGCAGAGCTGGGAGAACAAGAAGGGAATGGTGGGCATATGATGGCTTAGACCTTGTAATGACAGTCCTTCTTTAACCTTCCCTGCCATGAATCCCCTGTGAAAAGTGGGAGTGCTTTGAATCCCCTAACTCCTGTGGGAGTGCTTTGTAAATCGCAGATTTAAGGAAGTGCCGCTTAATACTCAAGTGACAAAATGCAAAATACAGAAGAGAAGAGAAACATATTATATCCCTTTGATCAGGGAAACAAGTACAGTTTAAGTCCAATAAAATCACAGTGAAAAAGACTACCTCAGTCATCATAAGAAATATGTAATTTGGGTACTTCAGCAAGACTGAACATTGCTGCTAAATCACTATTAAGATGGTGAGTTCCACCCATGGTAATGATGAAGCCCTTTCTGTAAGTGGATTTTCAGGTAGTAAGTATCACTGATGGAGCCTGGAGCCAAAGAATCAGGAAAGTCTGTACATGATCTCAAATTTGTAATAAATGGATGAGATTTTTAAGTGACCATAGAAGTCTTGTGTCCTCAATGCAGAGTTGGGCTCCCCTAAAGGCTCAGCTGGTAAAGAATTAGCCAGCACTGTGGGAGACCTGGGTTTGATCCCTAGGTTGGGAAGATCTCCTGAGAAGGGAATGGCTACCCACTCCACTATTCTGGCCTGGAGAATTCCATGGACTGTATAGTCCATGGGGTTGCAAAGAGTCGGACACAACTGAGAGACTATCACTTTCACTTTCACTAGGACTCAATATGAAATAATTAACCCTCTTTCCAAACTTATCAGTAAGTCTTAAGATTCTATGGACTTTTATTTGTTGTCTAGAGTCACAATGGAAACAGTGAGAGACTTTATTTTCTTGGGCTCCAAAATCACTGCAGATGGTGACTGCAGCCATGAAATTAAAAGATGTTTGCTCCTTGGAAGAAAAGCTATGACAAACATAGACAGCATATTAAAACACAGAGACTTTACTTTGCCCACAAAGGTCCATCTAGTCAGAAGCTGTGTTTTTTCCAGTAGTCATGTATGGATGTGAGAGTTAGACTATAAAGAAAACTGAGCACCAAAGAATTGATACTTTTGAACTGTGGTGTTGAAGAAGACTCTTTTTTTTGTTTGTTTGTTTGCTTTTTTTAAATTTTATTTTATTTTTAAACTTTACATAATTGTATTAGTTTTGCCAAATATCAAAATGAATCCGCCACAGGTATACATGTGGACTGCAAGGAGGTCCAACCAGTCCATCCTAAAGGAAATCAATCCTGAATATTCATTGGAAGAACTGATGCTGAAACTGAAGCTCCAATACTGTGGCCACCTGATGGGAAGACCTGACTCATTTGAAAAGACCCTGATCCTGGGAAAGATTGAAGGCAGGAGGAGAAGGGGATGACAGAGGATGAGATGGTTGGATGGCATCACTGACTCGATGGACATGAGTTTGAGAAAGCTCTGAGAGTTGGTGATGGACAGGGAAGCCTGGCTTGCTGCTAAATCGCTATTAGGATAGTGGGTTCCACCCATGGTAATGATGAAGCCCTGCCTGTAAGTGGATTTTCAGGCAGCAAATATCACTGACGGGGTTGCAAAGAGTCAGACACGACTAAGCGACTGATCTGAACTGAGAATCACATGTTCCTTTCTTAAAAGTTGCTTTGAGGGGAGGAGCACACTATTTTTCCATCATCTCCATTCCCTTGTCAGGTAATTGTAAATGTGAGAAGTACATCTGTGAACTTAGATAAAAAAAAGTACTTGACCTTCAGAAATTGTTATGAAATAGGACCAGGCTGAGTTTAAGGAGCAAATTGCTAATTAGAAATTATTCACTCACACAGAAGGAGATTTCAGCAAATTGTGTTTGCCAGTCATCAGACTAAGGTTTTTTTTTTTTCCCTGTCTTATCAAACCCTTCCCAACTGAATCTCTCGGTCTTGTAGGCAGCACCCCTAACACAAACAAAGCCCACAGTAGCAAGTAACTCTGGTTTGAAAAGGAAGAGTACACAAAATCTGTAGTTAGTTCATTGATATTTGTATGTTAGCTCTTAGATGGTAATTTTTAACAGGAAAAATTAGGACTTTTTAAAATAATCACAAAAGTTTTATTTAACATACTAATTATTGAAGGAACCAATATGATAATATCTTACAATAAGCTCAAAGGAATGTCTGAATAGCAAACAAATAGCCAATCAGGAATGATAAATGAATTTGCCAAGAAATAAAATATTTAAAATCTATAGGAGGATATAATATAATATTTATATTTGTTTGTAATTTTAAATTAAAATATAGATGATTTACAGTATATTAGTTTCAGGTATATATCAAAGTGCATCAGTTTATATATTTATTTATTGTGCTTCCCTTGTGGCTCAGCTGGTAAAGGATCTGCCTGCAATATGGGAGACCTGGGCTCGATCCCTGGGTTGGGAAGATCCCCTGGAGAAGGGAAAGGCTACCTACCCTCTCCAGTATTCTGGTCTGGAGAATTCCATGGAATCTATAGTCCATGGGGATGCAAAGAGTTGCACATGACTGAGTACCTTTCACTTCTTCACTTTACTTATATATATATATATATGCAAGTGTGTACACACAGATGCATTTGTGTGTGTGTGTACATACACTAACTTCACTCTCTATGATACTTTCTAGGTCTATCAGTGTTGACGCAAATAACATTATTTCATTGTTGCTGTCTGAACGATATTCCACGTGTATGTATATCACATTGTTTTTATCCATTCATCTATTGATACTTAGGTTGCTTTCATGCCTCAGCTATTGTAAACAGAGTTTTATGACTATTAGGATGCAAGTATCTTTTCTAATTACAGTTTTCTCTGGATATATGCCCAGGAGTGAGATCACAGATCATATGGTAACTTTGTTTGTAGTTTTTTAAAGAACTTCCAAACTCTTCTCCATAGTGGCTGCATTGATTTACATGTCCACTGACAACATAGGAGTGTTCCTTTTTCTCCATACCCTTTGCAGCATTTATTATATGTAGTCTTTTTGATGACGGCCATTCTCACTAGTGTGAGGTGATACCTAATTTTAGTTTTGATTTGCATTTTTCTAATAATTAGCAATGTTGAACATTTTTCCACATACCCTTTGGCCATTTCTATGTCTTCTTTGAAGAGATATCTGTTTAGATCATCTGCCCATTTTTTGATTTTTATGTTAAACTATATGAGCTGTTTTTATATGTTTGAAAGTTAAGTCCTTGTTAGTTGCATCATTTTCTCCCATTCTTTAGGTTTTCTTTTTGTTTATGGTTTATATTGCTGTGCAGAAGCTTTTAAGTGTGATTAAGTCTCATTTAATTTTTTTATTTCCATTACTGTAGGAGACAGATCAAAAAAACATTGCTTTGATTTATATCACAGATGGTTATGCATATGTTCTTCTCTAAGAGTTTTAAAGTATTTGCTCTTACTTTATGTTGTTGATCCATTTTGAGTTTATTTTTGTGTATGGTGCTAGAGGGGCTTCCCAGGTGGCTTAGTGGTAAAGAATCTGTCTGCTAATGCAGGAGATGCAGGTTTGACCCCTGGGTTGGGAAGATTCCCTGGAAAAAGACATGACAACCCAATCCAGTATTCTTGTCTGGGAAATCCCATAGACAGAGGAGCCTGGTAGGGCTACTATCGATGGGGTCACAAAAGAGCCAGACACAACTTAGCAACTAAACAACAATGATGGTGTTAGAGAAAGTTCCAATTTCTTTTTTTTTCACATAAAGCTGTACAGTTTTGCCACCACCACTTACTGAAGAGATTGTCTTTTATCCATCATATAATCTGAATGCTTCCTATGTTGTAGATCAACTGGACAAAAGTGTGTGGGGGTTTTCTATTCTGTTCCATTGATATGTACATTTGGTTTTGTGCTGATACCACACTGTTTGATAACTGTAACTTTGTAGTTAGTTTTATGTCAGTGAGCCTGATTCCTCTAGCTCTGTTTTTCTTTCCCACGTAAAACATTTTCCACATCTAAAAAGCAATGTAAGTCACCTTTCTATGTTGAGAGTAAATCCTAAGATTTCTCAACACAAGGAAAACATTTTTCTTTTTCTTTATTATTTTGTATCTAAACGAAATCATGGATCTTCACTAAACTTATTGTGGTATCATTTCATGATACATGTAAATCAAATAATTAGTCTGTACACCTTAAACTTACACAGTACAATCTACCTTTCTGTACTTCAAGTCCAGTTTCCAAAAATTCCATTTTAAAACTAAAGAGCCTGTTAGTTTAATTTCTGAAAATTATCATATTTCCCTAATATAAAATTTATAAGTAACTTAAAAATAGAAAATTTTTATTCTAACAAATATATGTTATAACTTATACTTAAGTAGATATATATTATGCATATTTAACAAATATATATTATAATTTAAATTCAGATTAATTTATCTTACATTCTAATTATCATAGATTATTATTGAAATATTCTCTAAAGATTTTAGTGTCTGGAAATGTCAATCTGTGTTTTACTCTTTACTGAACAAGTACATTTAAGATTAATCATATACCAGATACTGTTCTAAATAGTAAATATAAATATGCTTGACCTCATAAAGGAGACAGTTTAGAAAAGGGAACCATACAAGACAAAGTAATCACTTAAGTGCAGATAAAGTGCAGATAAAGGTATAGTATTTTAAGAAGTGCAGATAAAGGCATAGTATTTTAAGAAGGAGTTTATGTAGGAAATTATTTCATATGGTCGGAGAAGGCAATGGCACCCCACTCCAGTACTTTTGCCTAGAAAATCCCATGGATGGAGGAGCCTGGTAGGCTGCAGTCCATGGGGTCGCTAGAGTCGGACACGACTGAGCGACTTCACTTTCACTTTTCACTTTCATGCATTGGAGAAGGAAATGGCAACCCACTCCAGTGTTCTTGCCTGGAGAATCCCAGGGGCAGGGAAGCCTGGTGGGCTGCCATCTGTGGGGTCACACAGAGTCGGACACGACTGAAGCAACTTAGCAGCAGCAGCAGCATTTCATACGGTAGTCAAAAAAAAATCTCTGAATATTCAACATTTAAAATTAAAAGGTTAATAAAAATAAAACAATTTAAAAAGTAGGTTGAAACATTTTTCTTGAAGTGGAAATACAAAATTCAAAGGAGTTTGAAATTGGAATGAACTTGATATATTTGAGGATATGAAAAAAAAATAATCAAGTGACCAAAATTTGGTTGTTAAGAGAGATGAGTGAAAGCAGATTGAGTCATAGGAGTAAATATGGATGAAAACATGTAAAATCTAAAAGATCTTAATAAGGAATTTGTATCTTATCCTATATTCAATTGAAAACCATTGAAGAGTTTTTTTCTTCCAGTTATATTGAGATATAGTTACCATGTGGCAATGTATAAGTTTAAACTGTGCAGTCTAATTATTTGATTTATATACATCATGAAATGACTACCACAATAAGTTTAGTGAACATCTATCATCTCATATTAAAAAAAAAAAGGAAAAGAAAAAAAATATTTCCTTGTGATTATAAATCTTAGAATTTATTCAAATAACAACATTCTTATAATATATAACAGGTTTATTATATTTATAATGTTGTATATTATATCCCTCCTATTTATTTACCTTAAAACCAGAAGTTTGTACCTCTTGACTCCCTTCATCCAATTCCCCTTTGCCCCACACCTGCCTTTAACCACAAATCTGGTCTCTTTTGCTATGAATTTGCTTATTTGTTTTTGAAATGTAATTGACATACAGCACTATTTTAGTTCCTGTTGCACATGCACTGTTTTGATATTTCCATACATTTCAAGGTGATAACCATGGTAAGTCTAGTTATCCATCTGTCAACATAAAGATACAGTGCATGATTATTGACTATATTCTCTTCACTGTAGTGTTCGTATATATGACTTTACTTTGTAACTTGAAATTTGTACCTCTTAATCTCCTTAACATATTTTTCTTCTATGCTTGCTGCCTCTACCACTGGCAGCCACCTGTTTGTTTTCTGGTATCTATGACTTTATTTTGGTTCAGTTATATTTGTTTACTTATTTAACTTTTTAGATTCCACATATAAGTGAAATTGTATGCATCTTTCTCTGACTTATTTCACTTAGCATAATACCCTAATAATAATAGGTCCAACCATGTCACAAACAGCAAGATTCCTTGTTTATGACTGAGTAATATTCCTCTGTGTGTGTGTGTGTGTGTATGTGTTTATACCACATTCTCTTTACATATTCCTGTATTGAGAAGCAGTTAAGTTGCGTTCATATCTTGGCTAACATAAACAATAATGCAATAACATAAAAGTACTTGCATATTTTCCAATTAGCGTGTGTGTGTATGTGTGTGTGTGTGTGTGTGTGTGTTTCTTCAGGTAAATACCCAGGAGAGAAATCGCTGGATCACGTGGTAGTTCTATTTTTAAGTTTTTGAGGAATCATCATACTATTTTCCAAAGTGGCTGTACCTACTTGTATTCCCACCAACGGTGCATCAGAGTTCCCTTTTCTTCACATCCTCAGCAACACTTGCATGTTGTGTTATTATCTTTGTTTTGAAAGCCATCTTGACATTTGTGACCTGGTATCTTGTTGTGGTTTGGACTTGCATTTACCTGATATGTTGAGCATCTTTTCATGTGCCTGTTGATCTTCTTTATGGTCTTCTTTGGAAAATGTCTATACAGATTCTTCTGTGTGTTTTTAATGGTGTTATTTGTTTTTTTGATATTGAGTTGCATAAGTTCTTTGTATATTTTGGATATTTACTCCTTATTGGATATATTGTTTGCAAATATCCACTCTCAGTAGATAGTATTTTGTTTTGTTGATAGTTTCCTTTGTTGTGAAAAAGCTTTTTGTTTATAGTCCCATTTGCTTTTTTTTTATTTTGTTTCTCTTGCTGAGGAGATATATCTGAAAAAATATCACTAAGACTGATGCTAAAACATATTGTCTATGTTTTCTGTTAACACTAAAAGGTTGATGGTTTGGGGATTTTAAATGTTTAATCTATTTTGAATTTAGTTTTCCATATGGGGGGATAAAGCATTCCAGTTGGATTCTTTTGCTTGCACTGTCCAGTTTTCCCAATACCATTAATTGAAGAGACTATCTTTTCCTCATTGGGTGTTTTTGCCTACTTTGCTGTAGATCAGTTGCCCATATACCTGTTGTTTATTTATGGGCTCTCAGTTATATGCCATTGAGCTGTGTGTCTCTGTTTTTGGAATAACTCTAACCAAGGTGGTAAAAGATCTGTACTCAGAAAACCAAGAGATACTGATGAAAGAAACTGAAAATGGCTCAAACAAATGGAATGATATATAATGATCATGAGTTGGAGGAACTCATATTGTTAAATGACCATATGACCCAATATAATATACATCTTCAATGCCATTCCTACCAAAACACCAATGTATTCTCCACAGAACTAGAACAAATAATTCTAAACTTTGCATGGAAGCACAAAAGACCTTAAATAGACAAAACAGTCTTAAGAAAAAAGAACAAAGCTGGAGGCATCACGCTCCCTGATTTCAAACTATACTACAGAGCTATAGTAATCAACACTCTATGGCACTGACACACAAAACATTGAAGAATTTTAAGCAGTGGTATGACCTAACTTTTAAAAATTTTGCACTTAAATAAGCAAGCAAACAAAAGTTAATGTGATACTCTTAGGAAGGCAGATTGGCAGCGTGAATATGATTTAAGATTAGATCATAGATCAATTCAGGAGTTTTTGTAGGAATAATCTAGTTTTTGGTAATAATGTCTGAGACCAGAATGCTATCCATTGAGGTAGAAATAAGTACTCAAAGTTGAAATTACAGTATAAGTGAAGAAGGAACACAGAAGGGTGATTTTTTTTTTTTTTTGCTTTCTTGACTAACATGGAAGAAATAATATTGTACCATTTACTAACAGGGATAAATGAAGGTGATATCAGAGAATCTGTGTGCCTATTTGTATTCATGTGTGAAATAAGAGGTTAACTTTGGAATTTTAATATTCAGAATGTGGAAGATATTTAAATGAGGTAAACATAAATCATCTGAACTATACATTTGAGAGGCATTGACTTGAGATCAGCTCACCAGTGTAGACAGACAGGAGCAGAGCATCTGGGACAACTATTGGGTGCTCAGTTTTTTAGAGACTGCTAGTATTGGCATATATTTGAATGCTAAGGGAACTATCTAAAACAAGAAGACTGAGATATAGGAGGGAGTGGGGATTACCAAAAAAAATGTACTTGAAAAATTTTAGATGCAAACAAAAGTACAAAGATTGGTACAACAAATGCCCATGTCCCTTTAAGCTGGTTTCAGGTTTTCAAAATGTAGTTCATCTTGTTTCTCCCATACTTCCTATGCTTTCTCCCCTCTCCTACTACCAGGTTTTGTTTTTAAGTAAATATCAAAGGTCTTACAATTTCTTTCATAAATACTCAAAGGAATGAACTCTGGAGAAAGAAAGCAAAAATGAGATACAGAACACAGTAAGCCCTATCTGAGTACTGGTCAGCTTTTCAGAAATAGAGTTCATGGTGGAGCTTAAAGATTATAGAACAGTTCTGAAGCAGGTACTCTAGAAAATAAAGTTATCATAAACAAAAAAAAAAACTAGTCAACACTATTTAAAAGAAACAATTCTATTATTTATTAAAAAAATAAAACTTTATCATTATTAAAAATAAAACAACAGCCATACATTCAAAATGAGCAGGGTTGGGTGTATGTATGTGTGAATAGACCACTGTCTACAGTGTAAATATAAGAAGGGAGTTGTTTGTGTTTTCTAAGATTTTCCATGACGTCTCTGAGAGTTTAATTATGTCAATGCATTTCCATAAATTTCAATTAACCCCTGTCATAATTACTTTCTTACATATCTTACAAATTACATTGACATTTACCTGTCTTTGGTAAAGATAATCAACCTTTTAAAAATAATAATTAGGAAATTTCTAGTCACTGGGACGACCCAGAGGGATGGTATGGGAAGGGAGGAGGGAAGAGGGTTCAGGATGGGGAACACATGTATACCTGTGACAGATTCATTTTGATATTTGGCAAAACTAATACAATTATGTAAAGTTTAAAAATAAAATAAAAATTAAAAAAATAATAATAATAATAATTAGGAAATTTCTTAAAAATTTTTTTTAAAACAGGATGAATGACTTCTCTCTGAAGTCATGAGATAGAGCTAAAACTATAGAATTCACTGGAAAAAAATTCAAATCAAATGTGATTTGTGAAGAAGATACATACATAGACATTTATGTTTTCTGACAAGCAGAAATGCAGATTCCTAAATATAATGTTATCCTAGTTTTAGTTTTTCAGTGCCTGTGTTAGATATGCAAAGGAATTAAAACTTAATGACTCTCCTCATTGCATCACATTCATTGAATATTCTGAAGTCCCTAATGTTTTATCAAATTGTTAAATTTTATATAATATATATAATATATGTATAAATATATATATAGAAATTATACAATCTTGCTAAATTATACATTTTATAGTTGCTACTAAATTATGTCATGTATCTATCTATAATCAGTGATTATGGCAGTACTAGTAATAGATGAATTTAGCTAAAAATTAATTAGACATATGAATCATGAAGAGTTTTAGAATGAGCCACATAGTAATAATTTCATCAAATGTGATCTGAAATAGGATAGAAGGAAAAGACACACACTGATATTTTGATTATATCACAGGTGTAATTTAGATGGATATCTATTTTGAGTAAAAGTGAGTGAGTGAAAGTTGCTCATTCATGTCCGACTCTTTGTGACCCCATGGACTAAACACCCTATGGAATTCTCCAGGCCATAACACTGGAGTGGGCAGCCTTTCCCTTTGCCAGGGGATCTTCCCAACCCAGGGATTGAACCCAGGTCTCCTGCATTATAGGCAAATTCTTCAGCTGAGCCACAAGGGAAGCCCAAGAATACTGGAGTGGGTAGCCTATCCCTTCTCCAATGGATCTTCCTGACCCAGGAATCCAACTGAGCTCTCCTGCATTGCAGGTGGATTCTTTACCAACTGAGCTATCAGTGAAGCCCATACTACAATAAGGAAAAGGTGAGCTGCTCTAAATTGGGGTGAGGACTTGGTGTGCCTTGATCTTATATCATTTTGAATATTACCTCAAATGATTTATGTGTGTTTGTAAATTTTTAAGATAAACAGAAATAAAATCACAGTTATATTTTTAAATTCCTACATGAGTTTATAAACTGTATAATAAAGTCATCCCAAGGTGGTTTCTAGACTGAATGTTCTGGAAGTCTTTGTAATAGTAGCTAATTTCATTCTTCTAATATGTGTATAAGGGCTTCCCCTGTGCACTAATGGTAAAGAACCTATCTGCCAACACAGGGACTATAAGAGAGGAGGGTTTGATTCCTTGGTTGGGAATATCCTGTAGAGGAGAAAATGGCAACCTACTCCAGTATTCTTGTTGGACAAGTCTATAGAAGAGGAGCCTGGCAGACTATTGTCCATAGGCTTGTTAAAGAGTTGGACATGACTGAGGTGACTTAGCATGCACACATGCCATATATGTAGTGTATAGAATGAAAATTTAAAACATTTCAAATATATGTAGTAATAATATTTAAATAGTCCTGATAGACAATAAATTTGAAGGAGACATATAATTAGCTCAGCTACTCTTTAATAACATAAGCTACATAGTCTTTAAAGACCCAAGTTTGTGTCCAATTTTCCAAATTTTCCTTACCCTTCCCAGTACATGCAGACATACATATTTTCCTTTTTTGTCTCAAGTATATTAAGAATCACAATAACTATTAAATATAGGTGTATAAACAAGTGGCAAGAAGAAAGTATATTCCAGTAAGCAATAATAATCAAACTTTAATATCCTAAGAATCAACTGGTGATCTGATTAAAATGCAGATTTTATTCCACTCAGCCCAGAATGGAGTCTGAAAATCTCCCTTTGTAGCAATCTTCCAGGGGCTGCTGATGTTAGTGTTGAATAGACAATAATTTGAATATAAAGAATTTAAATCAAATTAAATGAGTTTGGGCATGTTTGTCTTCCAGTAATAGAGAGATCATGCCTATCAGATGAGACCTACTGCTAACGATTATAAACTTTGTACAAAACATTAAAACAAAACAAAAAAAAAGTGCTATAAGCAAGTGAAGGTATCAAAGAGTAATTAAAATTGTGTAGAAACTTGAGCAGAGTGTATATGTGAAAGAAAGAAATAGCAGTTGGTGACTTTCCCATCTTTTGTGGATTTTTCTCATGAGAATAGGTCCCAGATAATGTTCTTGATATTTTGTGTAGAAAAGCAACAGAGATTGATATAAATATGTTCCACATAATGTTAGGGTGAATGATTAACTCCCAAACTATATATTAACATCCTAATCCTTCAAACCTGTGAGTATCATCCTATATGAAAAAAAAAATGAAGATATAATTAATCTAAGGATTTTGAAAATTGATCATTCTGTAAACCAACAGAAATGTCCTTCTGAGCAACATATAGACCAGAGACACACAAACACACAGAGAAGAAGCAATATGAAGAAGAAGACAGAAACTGGAGTGATGTTATCATTAGCCACAAAACTTTAAGACCTATGTACGGTCACCAAAAACTAGAAGAGTCAGGACGTGAATTATCCCTCAGAGCTCCTACAAGGAACACCCCCTGAATGATATATCACCCTTTTTTCTCCTTCTTACTCTGCTGTGGGTGTCTATCTAGAGTTGTCTTTCATGTTCTCTCTGCCGATATCTCGATGGGCTACACTCGTAATAATAGTTCCAGTCTAGTCTAGGCTGATGGTTCAAAATCCTTAGGAAGGAATTTTCTGTCTAAGTTTTCCTGCAAAGTCACTATTGTGATATCTTTTCTGTGTTTATATAATAGATTGTCCATTTGGTGGTGGCATGAGGCAAGTGGAGTTGGGTTGGAATTTTTGTCCAGAGAAGGTAGTGAAATTCACTGATCCAGATGTATTTTTATTACCCAAGGACCTTTATACCCATAAAATTGCTGTGCCCTTAATGAGTTGAGTGTGTTTTTTATTTCCTCATGATCTAATGTATTTTCTGGTCTAAAAATGCAATGTCAAGGTTTGCAATTAGACTACGTAATTTTGAGTTTGTGCTTCACCAGTCACTGCCTATATACAATTGGTAAGTGTTTTAATATCTTTGAAATTCAATGCTTTTATGTGTAAAAGAGGTAGAGAGTATTTATTACATCACATTTTTGAGGATTTTTATGAGAAACAGTGGAAGTTTTAGTATAGTGCATGCCAATCTGCTAAATTGAATTACAGCATAGTATATCCAATTACTCTAAAGTAGACCAAAAATGATAAGTAGTTCCTTGCTTATAGTTCTTGTAAGATATTTCTAAATTGTCTGTACTCTTTATTGAAAATGCATATATTATCTGCAAGTTACCATGCAAGGCAGCCTACTGTTTGTCCGTGCTCAGTCAAACCTATGGCCCACTTTATCTGTCTCTGGAATCTCTGTTGGAGGCATGAAGTGGTGTATCACATAGGGTCATGATCTTCTTCTCTGCTGGTGACTTCAGGAACATGCTACACACTACAAAATATTGTGTTTTATATTAGTAAGGCATCCTGGTCTCAAATCAAGGATTTTTTTTCCATAATCTTATGAATCATTTCTTAGGTTTATCCTGTATTAGGTTTGCAGTATATTCATTGTAGTAAACTTTTGTTTTGGCACTCAGACACTCAGTCGTGTTCAACTCTTTGTGAGCCCGTGGAATGTAGTCCACCAGGTTCCTCTGTGCTTGGAATTTTCCAGGCAAGAGTACTTGAGTGGGTTGCCATTTCCTACTGCAGGGGATCTTCTCGACCCAGGGATTGAACCAGTGTCTGTTATATCTCTTGCACTGACAGGTGGATTCTTTACCCCTAGCACCTTCTAGGAAGCTCTAATCAAATTGTTATTTATGCAGGTTGTGCATTTGAATGTCAACTCTGCCACTTACTAGCTGGCAGAAATTGGGAGATTTAATCTCCTTATCTGTAAAATAAAGACAGTAATTTCTACATCTTGGTGTTAATGTGAATTTTAGATTAAATGTTAGTTGGATATAAAATCTGACATACGTTTGTTGCCCCTCAAAATCATAGTTGTTTTTAATCTATGATTATTTTTTCAAGTAACATTTTTTTTATCCCTACCTTCTGTTGTTTCAGGATTTCACATAAACAAATGCCTATAATTTAATGGATTTTAATCACATCTTCTTTTAGTCTTCGTTTTTAAGCTAAAGAAATGACTGAAAAAAAAAAAAAAAATGACTGGAGAAAGTAATGGCTACCCACTCCGGTATTCTGGCCTGGAGAATTCCATGGACTGTATAGTCCATGGGGTCGCAAAGAGTCAGACATGACTGAGCAGCTTTCACTTTCATGCTGTTCAAACTCATGATGTTCAAGGGTCAACTGTATTAGTATATAGTGCTATAAAATGTTAAGCATAGAGAATTAGCAGAAATGAAATGCTCCATAGAGTAGAAATAAGATATGAGGTGATTTGCTGTTAAGGCATGAAAGGTGAGATTTGGGCTGTGCAAGTAACTGTAAATCCCAAAGATAAAGATAGAGACCAAGGTGATATCAGAAATGCAGATGAGATGACTACCAAGGACACGACTTGACTTATAAGTCATTATGCCTTTAAGGCCGTGTCTACCTTGGTCATTTCACCTCAGTACAAGCCAAAATATCAGCTGAGTTAATTATGAAAAATAATCAAGGGGTAAGAGATTACTTAATTATATAACATAAACAGTTGTCTGAAATTGACTGTTAAACAGAAGCATAAATATGCATACACAACTTGAGAGAAATATACCATCTAAACAGTTCCCTTGCTTACATTAAGAACATATGTACTTTTAAAATTTAATTGTATTTTGTTTTCTTTTAATAGCATTCAGTTCAGTTCAGTCGCTCAGTCGTGTCCGACTCCTTGTGACCCCATGAATTGCAGCACACCAGGCCTCCCTGTCCATCACCAACTCCCAGAGTTCATTCAAACTCATGTCCATCGAGTCGATGAGGCCATCCAGCCATCTCATTCTCTGTCATCCCCTTCTCCTCCTGCCCCCAATCCCTCCCAGCATCAGAGTCTTTTCCAATGAGTCAGCTCTTTGCACAAGGTGGCCAAGTACTGGAGTTTCAGCTTTAGCATCATTCCTTCTGAAGAACACCCAGGGATGATCTCCTTTAAAATGGACTGGTTGGATCTCCTTGCAGTCCAAGGGACACTCAAGAGTCTTCTCCAACACCATAGTTCAAAAGCATCAATTCTTCTGCGCTCAGCTTTCTTCACAGTCCAACTCTCAAATCCATACATGACCACTGGAAAAACCATAGCCTTGACTAGACAGATCTTTGTTGGGAAAGTAATGTCTCTGCTTTTCAATATGCTATCTAGGTTGGTCATAACTTTCCTTCCAAGGAGTAAGCGTCTTTTAATTTCATGGCTGCGGTCACCATCTGCAGTGATTTTGAAGCCTCAGAAAATAAAGTCAGCCACTATTTCTGCGGTATCTTCATGTATTTGTCATGAAGTGATGGGACTGGATGCCATGATCTTCGTTTTCTGAATGTTGAGCTTTAAGCCAACTTTTTCATTCTCCTCTTCCATTTTCATCAAGAGGCTTTTTAGTTCCTCCTCACATTCTGCCTTAAGGGTGGTGTCATCTGCGTATCTGAGGTTACTGATATTTCTTCTAGCAATCTTGATTCTAGCTTGTGCTTCTTCCAGCCCAGTGTTTCTCATGATGTACTCTGCATATATGTTAAAATGGACTGGAATGGGTGAATTTAACGTAGATGACCATAATATCTACTTTGGCAGGAATCCCTTAGAAGAAATAGAATACCAATCATGGTCAACGAAAGAGTCTGAAATGCAGTACTTGGATGCAATCTCAAAAACAAAAGAATGATCTCTGTTCGTTTACAAGGCAAACCATTCAATATCATAGTAATCCAAGTCTATGCCCCAACCAGTAATGCTGAAGAAGCTGAAGTTAAATGGTTCTATGAAGACCTACAAGACCTTTTAGAATTAACACCCAAAAAAGATGTCCTTTTCATTATAGGGGACTGGAATGCAAAAGTAGGAAGTCAAGAAACACCTGAAATAACAGGCAAATTTGGCCTCGGAGTATGGAATGAAGCAGGGCAAAGGTTAATAGAGTGTTGCCAAGAGAACGCACTGGTCATAGCAAACACCCTCTTCCAACAACACAAGAGAGGACTCTACACATGGAGATCACCAGATGGTCAACACCAAAATCAGATTGATTATATTCTTTGCAGCCAAAGATGGAGAAGCTCTATACAGTCAACAAAAACAAGACTGGGAGCTAACTGTGGCTCAAATCATGAGCTCCTTATTGCAAAATTCAAACTTAAATTGAAGAAAGTAGGGAAAACCACTAGGCCATTCAGGTATGACCTAAATCAAATTCCTTATGATTATACAGTGGAAGTGAGAAATAGATTTAAGGGCCTCGATCTGATAGGTAGAGTGCCTGATGAACTATGGAATGAGGTTCATGACATTGTACAGGAGACAGGGATCAAGACCATCCCTATGGAAAAGAAATGCAAAAAACAAAATGGCTGTCTGAGTAGGCCTTACAAATAGCTGTGAAAAGAAGAGAAGCAAAAAGCAAAGGAGAAAAGGAAAGATATAAGCATCTGAATGCAGAGTTCCAAAGAACAGCAAGAAGAGATAAGAAAGCCTTCCTCAGTGGTCAATGCAAAGAAATGTGAAGAAATAGAGGGAAACAACAGAATGGGAAAGACTAGAGATCTCTTCAAGAAAATTAGAGATACCAAGGGAACATTTCATGCAAAGATGGGCTCGATAAAGGACAGACATGGTATAGGCCTAACAGAAGCAGAAGATATTACAAAGAGGTGGCAAGAATACACAGAAGAACTGTACAAAAAAGATCTTCACGACCCAGATAATCATGATGGTATAATCACTCACCTAGAGACACACATTCTGGAATGTGAAGTCAAGTGGGCCTTAGCAAGCATCACTACGAACAAAGCTGGTGGAGGTGATGGAATTCCAGTGGAGCTATTTCAAATCCTGAAAGCTGATGCTGTGAAAGTGCTGCACTTGATATGCCAGCAAATTTGAAAAACTCAGCAGTGGCCGCAGGACTGGAAAAGATCAGTTTTCATTCCAATCCCAAAGAAAGGCAATGCCAAAGAATGATCAAACTACCACACAATTGCACTCATCTCACATATTAGTAAAGTAATGCTCAAAATTCTCCAAGCCAGGATTCAGCAATATGTGAACTGTGAACTTCCAGATGTTCAGGCTGGTTTTAGAAAAGGCAGAGGAACCAGAGACCAAATTACCAACATCTGCTGGATCATGGAAAAAGCAAGAAAGTTCCAGAAAAATGTCTATTTCTGCTTTATTGACTATGCCAAAGCCTTTGACTGTGTGGATCACAATAAACTGTGGAAAATTCTGAACAAGATGGGAATCCCAGACCACCTGACCTGCCTCTTGAGAAACCTATATGCAGGTCAGAAAGCAACAGTTAGAACTGGACATGGAACAACGGACTGTTTACAAATAGGAAAAAGAGTACGTTAAGACTGTATATTGTCACACTGCTTATTTAATAGCATTATTGAAGTATAATTAATATGTAAAGAACTGCATATATTCAATATATACAATTAGATGAGCTTGGCCTAAGGACATTATAGAGATAAAAACACTACAGTCGAGTCCTGTCCAACAGATTCCAGAGTTTCTATTTATTTTTTTGTGAGAAGAATACTTTATATGACACCAGTTGTCTTAAATTTTGAAGTGAAGAATATACTATTATTAACTATATGCACCAGTTTGTATAGCACATCTCTAGAACTTATTCATCTTACATAAATGAAATTTATGCTCATTGTCTAACTCCCCACTTCCATCAACCCTGCAACCTTTGACAGCTAGTGTTGTATTCTCTTTGTCTATGAGTTTGAGTTTCTAAATGTTTCATATGAGTGAAATTCCACTTATTATCTTTCTGCAACTATCTTATTTCACTTAGGATATTGTCCTCCAAGTTCATCCATGTTGTTAAAAACAGCAGAATTTCCTTCTTATTTAAGATTTAATAACAGTCAGCATGTATTTACTTCATAATATCCATTGGGTAATTAAACTTGTATCTTTGAGACAGAATGGTTTTGTATTATTTTCATTAATGATTGCATTAGATTAAAAATGTGGACACTTAAATCAGAATTCTTTAGTTTTCTTGGAATTAGATCTGAGGCTACTGAGAAAGATGCCTTTCCCATTATAAATTTAGTGGCATTTCCTATTTTAAATACATGAGGCTTGTATAATTAAGTGATCATTAAATTCTAAGTTTAAGAAACAGAAATACCCTTATTAAGTTACTATTAATGGTCTGATCTTTTTTTTTTTTTTTATGATGGAGTTTTATTTGGAAACCATTACAGACATTTTTACTACCATCAGAGGACACTCACAAACAAGTGTCTAACTAAGGATGAGTGTGACACTGATGTTAAAATATTGACATGTCTCTCTTTTTGGTGAGAATATAAAATAATGACTTCAAAGAGAGAACTATAACTATTGATTTCTCCCCAAGGAGAATATTTAAGTTTATGTTCCTTGTTTCATCTACGAATACCTGAAAGTCTGAATTCTTCAATTTACAGCTTGAGAAGAAAATAGAAAAGTCAACACACAATAACAAGTGCTACTTTTTATTATTATCATTAAGTTGCCTCTTTCTTCAGGCTGGCAAGGTCTTCAGTGTCATTAGTCTGACTGAGCTGCTAATCCCGCTACTTTTGCTGATCATTATTTTATTCAGTAAATCTCTATGACAGTTTTATTGCAGGCTGAAAGCAGAATTGATCTGAGCCTTAGTTTACATAGACTATCTTTTCAAAGGATATAAATATTCTCCATTAATGGGAACTTTGAAGAAGAATAGAATTAAGTATTGATACAATCTTAGCCTAACCCAAAGCTCTATCTTATAAGAATTTCTACTTTCATTATGTAATAGTAACTCTTTTTAAAAATTTAATATAATTTTACTCTTAAATAATATTAAATATCTATTTGTTTACTTATACAACCTCAAAATGATTTTAAATGTTTTCATTTTATTTTGAATTTCATATTTATAGAACAGTCCATATGATAAGGCATATTGCATTCTGCTGTATTATAGTACCTACAGGGCAATCTTCAATGATAACTTCAATGAGACTAGCAAATCTTATATAGCTGAATATTTCTATATATTTATTAAAATGAATTATATGGGAGCAAAGGTTCACATTGCTTTTAAGGATTTTTTTCATATAATATTTATTATAATGCATGTTTACAGTGTTGCATGTAATATATTATTAATTAAAGATACATATTCAGTATCATTGATTTCAAAGAATAATGAACAGGTATTTATCTACCACTGCGATAGATGTTTTAGTAGACATATGAATAGAGTGCTATAGAATCATGTTTTGGCAAGTAACCTTGAATGAGAAAGCAAGGAGCAGCTTTTTAAAGAGGATAGTAGTTTGAACTTAAACACATAATTTGGAGTCTCCATTGGTCATATAAAGACTGATGTTTAGAGATAAGGGCTCAGGTGAAAGGCCTGAGTGAAAGTCTGAAGTATGGGACACCATGATAGGTTTTTATGAAAAAAGCACTGGGGAAATTCAGTTTAAGAGTTATTTGTGCTTGAACTAAGTTAGTAATAATGACAGTACAATGCAGAAATAATATTGAAGAAACATGAAGAGATAGAATTGATAAAATCTTGTGACTGGAAAGAGAGAATTAGACAAAAGTGGCCAATGATAACTCAGTTTCTAATCTTGAGCAACTTGATATATGGAATGCCATTCAATAAACATGGAAGTGAATGTGGAGGTGGAAGATGGTGCAATCAGTTTGGAAACACATAGGAGGAGTCATTTAATACAGCAGTCCCCAACCTTACTGGCACCAGGAACTGGTTTCATGGAAGACAGTTTTTTCACAGACAGGCAGGTGAGGGAGATGGTTTCGGGATGACCCAACTCATTATATTTATTGGGTACTTTATTTCAATTATTATTACCTTGTGATCTATAATGAAAGAATTATGTAGGTCACCATAGTGTAGAATTAGTGGGAACTCTGAACTTGTTTTCCTGCAGCTTGATGGGTCTATCTGGGGTTGATGGGAGACAGTGATACCTGAAGTGTGCTGCTTATGTCCAGTCTACTCTGTAATTTCATTTTTCTTACTGCTACTGCAGGGGAAAAAAAAAAATAAAAGCAACAAAAACCTGCTTCACAAAGATAGGATGTTGGAAATGGAAGCGAACATTTCAGTGGTTTTTGTGCCAATCACGATATTCCACCTTGACTTTAATCCAGAATATATAGAGATTTGAAGTTGCCACAAGCATTGCACAATAAATTGATAAATTGCTCCATTGCCTGATGCTCACCTCCTGCTGTGCAGCCTAGTTCCTAACATATGATACCTGTCCATGGCCCAGGGATTGGGAACCATTGATTTAATACATCTCTTAGGTCAGAAGTTCAAGTGTGACACCCATGCTACCAGAGAAGCCTATGCTAAAGATAGGTATGAGTAATTTATTTGATTATAGATGATAAACTAAGCAATGAGATAGTGAATGAATAGAGAGTTATAGGAATAAGTATAAAGAGGGGCATCTAGAAAACACTAAAATGTAAGGGCCAGGTTATGCAAAAGATTGATTTCATGAAGGATTCTAGAAAGGAAAATAGAAGTGAGTCCACTAGGCATGTGAGAGGAAATGTAATTTCAAGAAGAAATAGTCAGGATCCTAGAGAAAACCAATAATAAACACAAACTTGATAATTTGAAGATACTTTAATAAAGCCGTGATTTCAAAAGATATGGGCAATGTTCAGGAAAACAGAAGAGGCAATGTCATATCCCAGGTTTATAACCAGGGTGGATGTGGCTATTATTAACATCCAGGTCCTGTTGCTTACAGGAAAAAGTGGAGGGAGTGATCAGCTTCACTGGAGAAAGGGCACCTGGAAATGTATGACTTAGGGTCATACTCTCTGTTTCAAATCTTCATTGCTGACTTAAAGAAAATACTTTAGGGAGACACCCAATTACAATCAGTTGAAAAGTTAGTAAGATAATTTTCAGTCTTAATTAACCATTTCTAGAAAAAGTGCATTCAATGAATAAAAGAAGCAATGGTTATAAAAATACCAAAGGAAAGTAGCAGTAGCATCAAAAGGCAGACTAAATACACTTTTCTTATCCATTATTAAAAGAAAGATATAAGCAAGTAAGAATACTTTAAATGTAGAATGGATAAAAGTACTAAGGATTTCATTATGTTTCACTGAGGTCAAAGTATGGTAACAAGAGGGAGTTGAGAGATAAAAACAAAAGGAGCTGGACAAAAAGTATTGAGATTAATATCCAGATTCTGAATTTTATAGACTAAGTAAATGGTTTGTAGCATTCAATCCCCCTTGACCCTCTGTCATTGTCATCTATTCATATTGGGCATGCATTACGGGCAACAGGGGTAAAATTACTGACAGTATTTATGTACAAATAAATGTTATACCCACAGAGGGGTTCCCTGGTAGCTCAGTTGGTAAAGAATCCACCTGCAATGCAGGAGACCAGGGTTCAGTCCCTGGGTCAGGAAGATCTCCTAGAGAAGGAAGGGCAACCCACTCCAGAATTCTTGCCTGGGAAAACCCATGGAGAGAGGAGCCTGGCAGGCTACAGTCCATGGCATCAAAGAGTCTGACATGACTTAGCGACTAAATCACCACATACACACATAGAGATATTGGCATTGCTACCTTTATGACAGAAGTTATCATAGCTTTGTCAACATATAGCAGCCTTTCAACAATTTGGGTAAAAATGGCTTACCAATTCAGTCAAATAATCAGTTAATTTAATCAAAATGCTTTAAATACTGTCATTTACAAATGAAAATAATCACTACAACGGGAGATATTCATATTTAGAAATTTTAATATAATGTCTTGCTTTTTCACACCTAGAAATCTAAGTCAAATATTGTCTTCCAGTTTTAAACATTGTTTATGATGACCTGCTTATTTTATTATGACAGTTAACGGAGAAACAAAATTATAATTTTCATTAGTATCCAAATCAGAATTATTTTTCAGTTTTCTCAAGAGAAATCATTGCAGAATGGAGACCCGTGTATTTTAAAACTAGATAAAAGCAGTAAGGTGATGACTAGAAAAGTAGTCAAGTCTCTCTCTTGTTCTCTTGAAACTCACTCTTGTTCTTCCTTTTCACCACCATCTGTTCACATACAGGCACACACAAAGTTCCTCAGCAACTGTTACGGCTAATGCAAAGCATACCAAAAGAATCTCATTGACTGATGACATGTTGCTGTGTGTCTGAAGCTGTATGCTGCTCTACGTGAAAATATGCTTCTCTGTATTTATCTCACTTTGTATGTGCTAATACATTTCTTTCTAATACTTACTAGTCTTAGATCATAATCTCTTTAGAAATTTCACAGAAATATTGATTCCCCCTCTCTTGAGATGCATTTTAAAGTGATAGGTGGTTCAGAGGGTAAAGAATCCGCTTGCAATAGGGGAGACCTAGGTTTGATCCCGGGGTCAGGAAATCCCCTGAAGTATTCTTGCCTAGAGAATCCCATGGACGGAGAAGCCCGGCAGGCTACAGTTCATCGGGCTGCCGAGAGTTGGGCACAGCTGAGTGACTACCAGTTTCACTTTCACATCCTTTCATAGACATGCTTTTTTCTGAAATGTAAAAGAAAAACTTTGGACTAAGTCTTATAAACTTACTGTGTTTTAGAGATCTTAAGACAAAAACAGATCTTGTAAGAAATGTTGAAAAAAACCCGGAAGTGTCTTAAACTTGAATTTCAACTCTTACACTTACAGTTTTAAGCATGTGCATGTAGAATCCTTGAAATTATATATAAATAATTGTACAATTGGACATATATATATATATACACACACACACATTTATATCTATATCTATATCTATATCTATATATATATATATATATATATAAGGGAGTATGTGTGTGTGTGTGTATGTATATACTGTTGTTTAGTCAATAAGTGGTATTGGACTCTTGCAACACCATGGACTGTAGCACTCCAGGCTCCTCTGTCCATGGGATTTCCAAGGCAGGAATATATATGTATGTGTATATCTATCTGAAGATAATGTTCACTTTTTTCTTTTATACTTTTTTATAGATAAATTGAAATATGCCCTCTAAAGAATGAACAACCATGAATCATTAGATCTCCAATAAGAATAAATATCTCTCAAAGATAAGTTAGTAATATTTAAAATGTATGTAAAACATTTCATAGTTTATTTCACACTGTAAAGAGATAACTCAATATTGTGATTTCATTGTCATGTATAAATTGAGATCATTTATTTATCAACAGAAATAAGCTGCCAAAAGCTTGGTATATAGTAGTTTTCACATATTTTGTTTTCTGAAAGGTATATGACCTTTTGGTCTCTATTACATAGGGGTAAATTTCATTAAGAGTATCTAGAACTTTTTTACTCACATTCATTTTATGGAAGATGTAAGCGTATCCAGAGTGTCCCTTTCCTAAGTATGTTTACTGACAATAGGAACAGAGGGTGGAAACTTATGTATCAGAAAGAGATAGTGGTCACACATATGAGAAATTTTACAGAGAATCTGTTCCTTTTGAAGATAATGACTCCTTGGAAGGGAAAAGGACATAGAGAAGGTATTATTATTTAGCTGCTCAGTCATATCTGACTCTTTTGTGACCCCATGGAATATTTTTGTTTGTTATTCAGTTACTAAGTTGTGTCCAACTCTTTGTAACCCCATGGACTGCAGTGTACCAGGCTTCCCTGTCCTTCACCATCTTCTTGAGTTTGCTCAAGCTCATGTCCATCTAGTCGGTGATGCCATCCAACCATCTTATCCTCTGTCGTCCCCTTCTCCTCCTGCCTTCAATCTTTCCCAGCATCATGGTCTTTTCCAAAGAGCTGGCTCTTCACTTCAGGTGGCCAAAGTATTGGAGCTTCAACTGAAGCATCAGTCCTTTCAATGAATATTCAGGGTTAATTTCGTTTAAGATTGACCTGTTTGATCTTGCTGTCCAAGGGACTCTCAAGAGTCTTTCCAGAACCAAAGTTTGAAAGCATGAATTCTTTGGTGCTCAGCCTTTTTGGTCCAACTGTCACATCTGTATATGACTACTTTAAAAGCCATAGCTTTGCCTGTAAGGATTTTTGTCAGCAAAGTGATGTCTTTTTTTTTTTTTTTTTTTTTTAATCCTCTGTCTAGATTTGTCAAAGTTTTTTGTTTTATTTATTTTTCCCAAGGAACAGAATCTTCTAATTTCATGGATGCAGTCACCATCTGCAGTGATTTTGAAGCCCGCTAGAATCCTGTCCATGTGATTCTCCAGGTAAGAATACTGGAGTGGGTTGTCATTTCCTCCTCCAGAGGATCTTCCTGATCCAGGGATCAAACCTGAGTCTCCTGCATTAGTAGGCGGATTCTTTACCACTGACACACCAGGGAAGCCCCACTCTCCAGTTCATATTTCTATGTAAGTGTTCATCTATCCAACCATTCTTTATCCAATTTCTGAAGCATAGACTGGTATATATAATAAGAAAAAATTATGCAAGTGTCTGATCTCTCTCTCATGCAGTCTGTGTAGAGAGTAGTCATTCAGCCAAAAATAAGTAAATGTTATATCCAATAATCTCATATGATAGTGTGAAATTCAAGAACATGGAATGAACAACTAAATATTGTAAGTAAGGCTAGGCTTTTCAGAGGAAAGGACGCCTAAGCTGAGAATCAAAGAATTACCAGAAGCAAAGTTAATGGTCCTGTGTAAGGAGAATGTTCCAGGCAAAATCAACAGTGTGTACCAGAGTCACAGGAAAAAAAAAAAAAAAAAAAGAGCCTGCTACCTTAGGACGCCATCATTTCCTTTTATTTTCCTTTGTTTTTAACCATTGTTTTTGTTTTTCTCTTTTTTTTTTCCAAAGGAAATTTCAAACATTGTTAATGCATGTGCAGCTCTTTCTTTCTCTATATTCTGTGTCAATTTTACTGTTGAAAATGAATTAGTATATGTAATAAGGTTTGGGCTTTAATGTGTTTTGGACCCAGAAAATCAATTGGTGCATGTTGTAAAGCCTGATATCATATGTTGCATCTCTGTTTGCAAGGTGGACTGACGGAAGCAGAAATAATTATCCATTAAAAATTATGAGCATACAGGGATTCATGGATTAGACATGTTAATAGGCACACAATAATTGAAACATGTAAAATATGTGCTTTTTAAATTTATGACAGCTGTATTGTACACCTAAAACTAAAACAGTATTATAAATCAATTATAGTTCAATAAAAAATAACAAAATTTCAAAATTATGACAGCACTATCACAAATACCAGTTAGTTATACTGTGATTTAAAAGCGACTATGTAATATGTCAAATTAGAATATATATATAAACTTGGATGAATTGATGCAGGCAATTTTTAAATGACAATAAATCTGAATTTGGAAGTGGAGTCTATAAAAATGAATCATTGTTTCTGTCCTTATTACAAAATTTTGCATTTCCTGAGAAAACAACTCATAAAAAGTCAAAGCAGATCATATTTAGCTTTGATATGCTAGCTGATTTATAATAGGGTTGAAAAAAAGAAACGTGTTTATTGGTAGAAATTTCTCTTCCTTGTTACAGTTATATTCTTAAAACGTGAATGAGCAAGATAAAACAGAACCATTAAGTTATGAACTTCTTCAGTTCACTTCACTTCAGTCGCTCAGTTGTGTTTGACTATTTGAGACCCCATGAGCTGCAGCACGCCAGGCCCCCCTGTCCATCACCAACTTCCAAAGTTCACCCAAAGTCATGTCCATTGAATTGGTGATGCCATCCGACCATCTCATCCTCTGTCATCCCCTTCTCCTCCTGCCCTCAATCTTTCCCAGCATCAGGGTCTTTTCAAATGAGCCAGCTCTTCGCATCAGGTGGCCAGAGTATTGGAGTTTCAGCTTCAACATCAGTCCTTCCAATGAATACCTAGGACTGATCTTCTTTAGGATGGACTGGTTGGATCTCCTTGCAGTCCAAGGGATTCTCAAGAGTCTTCTCCAACACCATAGTTCAAAAGCATCAATTCTTCGGTGCTCAGCTTTCTTTATAGTCCAACTCTCACATCTGTACATGACTACTAGAAAAACCATAGCCTTGACTAGACGGAACTTTGTTGACAAAGTTATGTCTCTGCTTTTCAATATGCTGTCTAGGTTGGTCATAACTTTTCTTCCAAGGAGTAAACATCTTTTAATTTCCTGGCTGCAGTCACCATCTGAAATGACCTTGGACCCCCCAAAAAATAAAGTCAGCCACTGTTTCCACTGTTTCACCATCTATTCCCCATGAAGTGATGGGGCCAGATGCCATGATCTTAGTTTTCTGAATGTTAATCTTTAAGCCAACTTTTTCACTCTTCTCTTTCACTTTATCAAGAGGCTTTTTAGTTCTTCTTCACTTTCTGCCATAAGGGTGGTGTCATCTGCATATCTGAGGTTATTGATATTTCTCCTGGCAATCTTGATTCTAGCTTATGTTTCTTCCAGCCCAACGTTTCTCATGATGTACTGTGCATATAAGTTAAATAAGCAGGGTGAACTTCTTGGTTTAATTAAAAATATTCAAAAATTTGAAAAATGTAACTAAACTATGTTGAAATCTATTAAGACCAATCTCTTTGGAAGATGAGGATAAAGCAGCAAATGTGGGCTATTCTCTTGATCCCGTGTGTAGTTGTATCTTACTCTTAACCTTTGGAAAGATACAATAATGCATATATCATAACAGCATTTTAAAGGTTGCAGTAAAAATCTTCAAATCTTAAAGGGGTTGGATGTATCAAACTACTTTCTAGTGTTGGAAGCTTTAAATTTAACAGTAATTAAGCTTAAAAAACTTAAATCATGTAAACTAAATATAACTGAGACTATAAACATAGGTGATATTGAAAATTATTTGTATTTTAAACAGTGTTCTGCCTTCTCATTTTACCATATCATGAAGGTGTGAGTAAAGATTGTCTATTTAGGGTCTTATGAGGTTCAAAGAGACAGTATTGAGCATTTGGAAGAAGAATCAGCTCACTATAGATATATGTATTTTTTAATTCATGATCCAAATTGAAAAGTAAAGAAAGGAATCATAAGACAGTAAAGGACTTCCCTGGTAGTTCAGTGGTTAAGATTCTGAACTTCTGCTGCAAGAGGCACAGGTTTGATCCCTGGAGAGTGGGCTAACTTCTCATATGCCATGGATATGGCAAAAAAAATAAAGAAAAGAAAAAAAAAAATAAGCAAATATCCATATCATTGATTTTTCTGAAAAACTACATATGTAATATGAGAACATTAAAGAAATGGGAATTTAAGTGAATGTCATAAATTATTTACATTCATGAAAATGCTTTTTCTGTTTATTTTTACTTTGCAAAGAGAAGTAATACGTATCTGTAAGGAGGAGAAGGGGACGACAGAGGATGAGATGGCTGGATGGCATCACTGACTTGATGGGCATAAGTCTCAGTGAACTCCGGGAGTTGGTGATGGACAGGGAGGCCTGGCGTGCTGCGATTCATGGGGTCGCAAAGAGTCAGACATGACTGAGCGACTGATCTGATCTGATCTGATGCAGACTTCTACTGTCATCTCTTTAGTACATTTACTTGTTATTTGGATTTGCAAGAGTAGTCAGAGGTACTTTGTTAACTTTTTAATGTTTCTTCCAGTTTTATTGAGATATAATTGACTACACCACTGCATAACTTTGAGGTGTATTGCATAATTATTTGAATGACTTGCATCATGAAATGATTACCACAGTAAGTTTAGTTAAACATCCAACAGTTCAGTTGTTCAGTCGTGTTTGACTCTTTGAGACCCCATGAATTGCAGCACGCCAGGCCTCCCTGTCTATCACCAATTCCGGGAGTTCACTCAAACTCATGTCCATTGAGTTGGTGATGCCATCCAGCCATCTCATCCTCTGTCATCCCCTTCTCCTCCTGCCCCCAATCCCTCCCAGCATCAGAGTCTTTTCCAGTGAGTCAGTTCTTCGCATGAGGTGGCCAAAGTACTGGAGTTTCAACTTCAGCATCATTCCTTCCAAAGAACACCCAGGACTGATCTCCTTTAGAATGGACATAAACTTCCATAATCCTATATAAATTCAAAATAAAAGGAAAATAATCTCCTTGTGATGAGAACTCAAAATTTACTCCCTTAACCACTTACATATAAACCGCACTACATTGCTAACCACAATCACCATGCTGCACACTACATCCACATACTTATTTATCTTATCACTGGAACACCCCCTTCATCTATTTCTCCCTCCCTACCCCTCTCCCCTCTGGTAACCTCAAATGTGATCTCTTTCTTCCTGTAAGTTTGTTTGCTCATTTGATTTAAAGTATAATTAACCTGTAACACTGTGTTAGTTCCCGGTTCACAACATAGTCCTTTGACTTTTCTATACATGCTGGGAGGGATTGGGGGCAGGAGGAGAAGGGGACGACAGAGGATGAGATGGCTGGATGGCATCACTGACTCAATGGACGTGAGTTTGGGTGAACTCTAGGAGTTGGTGATGGACAGGGAGGCCTGGCATGCTGCGATTCATGGGGTCGTAAAGAGTCAGACATGACTGAGCGACTGAACTGAACTGAATACATTGCAAAATGATCACTATGATAAGTTTAGTTACCATAGAAATATATTATTTCATCATTATTGATTATATTCCTGTTAACTTTTTGTCTTAAACTTTACTTGCAAACTCTTATCTGCTATTCAACATTATCTCCTCTTCACCAACGGAAAAGACAAAAACAAATATATTCATAATATTTACCAGCTAAATAACACCCAAGTATATGTAATACTATGTAAATTATATAAATATATATATTGTACATATATACACAATAGTAACAGTGTTAAGACATGGACATTGGAGTCAGACTGCTAATACTAGATTTTTGACTTCCTTACTTACTATATTCTTGAGGAGTAGGGCAAATTAGATAACCTTCTTACTTTAATTTCCTCACATATTAAATGATAAAATTGTTAGCACCAACTTCTCAATATTGTCATCAGACTTTAGTGTTAATACATATGAAGTAATAGAGAGCTCAGTAAATGATAGCTATTATAATTAATAAATAGGTAACTAGAAGTAGACATTTCACTCCTGAATTTCAATTCAATCAATCCCCAAAATGGCTATGTAGAAATTCTTGTTTCTTATCCTAAAGTATTTTAATACTGTGGGGAGAAAGCAAGGAGATGTTTCAAATATGATATCATGTTGTCACTGTATATTCTTAAATATTAATCCATACAGTGAATTCATAGTAGTGATTATATGAAAATAGGTAATCATAATTTTTCAGATCTTATTTGAAGCGTAACATTGTCTCTGAAAACTAACCTCCTGTTTCATATTGTCACTAAATGTTTACATTGAAAGTATTTGTTCCAGTTGTGAGCTCCACATCTCTGAACTTCATCAGTGTTGAATGCAGGAAACGGACAACAGTAAGATCCTTGAGGCCAAGTATAGTGTCTGCATAGTGACCTTTGTACTGATTCCCTGACCTACAAAAGTTGGTTAGTTAAGGTTTGCTAAGTAAATTAATGAACAGATAATATTGGGGGCAGGAGGAGAAGGGAACGACAGAGGATGAGATGGCTGGATGGCATCACTGACTCGATGGACGTGAGTCTGGGTGAACTCCGGGAGTTGGTGTTGGACAGGGAGGCCTGGCGTGCTGCAATTCATGGGGTCGCAAAGAGTCGGACATGACTGAGCGACTGAACTGAACTGAACTAATTAATTAAGCCACTGAATGCATGTAGAATTGCCTGGATTTTTATATACGTTAGAAATGAAAGCGTGCTGGACAAACTTACAACAATTAGTTGGAAATCCGTTAAAAACTTCATTCGAAGACAAGTGAATTCTGTTTAACTATCTAAATCCAGATTTTTTTTTAATATTTCTTCTCAAGAATCAGATGGTATAATTAGAACACAGATTTTAACCCATTTGGCATTGATTCTTATAGTAACTGTTTCCAGAATCCTATCACGTTCAGTAAGGGCAGTGCCACACAGGAAATTTTCTGATTAACACTAGTTCTTGGATATTATTATTCTAGTATTCAGTTCAGTTCAGTTCAGTTGCTCAGTCATGTCCAACTCTTTCATACCCCATGGACTGCAGCATGCCAGGCTTCCCTGTCCATCTCCAACTCCCAGAGTTCACTCAAACTCATGTCCATAGAGTCAGTGATGCCATCCGACCAGTCTCATACTCTGTCATCCCCTTCTACTCCCACCTTCAATCTTTCCCAGCATCAGGGTATTTTCCAATGAGTCAGCTTTTCACATCAGTTTGCCAAACTATTGGAGTTTCAGCTTCAGCATCTTTCCTTCCAGTGGATATTCAGGACTGATTTTCTTTAGGATAGACTTGTTGCATCTCCTTGCAGTCCAAGGGACTCTCAAGAGTCTTCAACACCAGAGTTCAAAAGCATCAGTTCTTTGGTGCTCAGCTTTCTTTATAGTCCAGCTCTCACATTCATACATGACTACTGGAAAAACCATAGCCTTGACTAGACAGACCTTTGTTGGTAAAGTAATATATATGCTTTTTAGTGTGCTGTCTAGGTTGGTCATTACTTTTCTTCCAAGGAGTAAACATCTTTTAATTTCATGGCTGCAGTCACCATCTGCAGTGATTTTGGAGCCCCCCAAAATAAAGTCTGTCACCGTTTCCATTGTTTCCCCATCTATTTGCCATGAAGTGATGGGACCAGATGCCATGACCTTAGTTCTGAATGTTAAGTTTTAAGTCAACTTTTTCACTCTCCTCTTTCACTTTCATATATTACAGTTACTAGTCTGCAGAGTGCTATATATGTCTATGTGTGTGTGATAAGTATGGTGAGGTACAAAGAAATCAGACCTGTGATTATACCAATTTTTAAGCTAATAGATTAAAAAACATTATGTTGCTGCCTTAAAGGGGGTTTCTTTCTTAAGAATAATGATTTTGAATATTCAGTGTTAATTTCAAAGCTTGTTTGGAGTATGGCATTTTACTGAATTTACTATTACCTGAGAGTGCATTTATTGAATCTGTTTACTTTCCAAGCACATCAAGATCTTTCTGTTGTTGACATATGTTGGTTTCCTAGGAATCAATGAATATACTAAGTGTTTGAAACCCAAGGGAGGCAAATTAAACTAGAAGTTCCTTATGAAAATTAATTTGGGAACATATTTATTTGATATTTGTATTAATATAAATTAATATACTTAATTGCATATAAGGAATATTTATTTGGTCATATTGAAGTTCAGATAAAGGTGTTTTGTTTCTAAAACTAGCTAACATTGTGAATAGATATTTATTTAAAAGAGTCCTCCTGTTTTGTCTTAACCACCTGTTTTGTATTGTCACTAATTGTTTTGATATAATATATAATTGTTGTGATATAATCCACCTGCAATGCAGGAGACCCCAGTTTGATTCCTGGGTTGAGAAGATCCCCTGGAGAAGGGATAAGCTACCCACTCCAGTATTCTTGGGCTTCCCTGGTGACTCAGCTAGTAAAAAATATGCCTGCAATGTGGGAGACTTGGGTTTAATCCCCTGGAGAAAGGAACTATTACCCACTCCAGATTTGATATAAGTCCCTAGTATTTCTATATATGTTTCTGTATAAATATAGCCACAACTTTCTAATCCCTATTCTTAAGGTATCCAAAGGAGTTTTAAAGGAGAAGGGAATATATATAAAACTGAAATCAATAACCATGGCCACTCTTTGGGATCACATTCTTACAGAGTACAGTTTCTTCTTGTTCATCAATCAAAGTTACTCTCCTCTTCTTCCCAATTTTACAAGGGCACCATCAATCAAAAAAGAATACTTTGTTGAGCGGGCAGCTATCACAAATGACTACTCACTTGAAAAAACCATTTACGCCATTAGAGACACAGAAGTTCCCATTGAATTTTTCTCTAACACCAGGGTTGTAAAACCAAAACTGATATACCTACATGGAGTTAAAATGGTTTATGCCATGAGATTTTGAGCCTTATTGACTGTTATTATCATGGCTTTAGGGTCATACTTTGAGGCCCACTGAGGTCAACGCCAAAGATGATAAGCAAAACCAGTTTTTGGATAATTTGGATTAATTTCTCTATTTTTCTGGCATTCCTACTTCCTGATAAATTATGCAATTTCTATTACATTTTAGCTAAGGCATATCTGGTACTCTCTTACTTTGAAAACTAACATTATTTCTAAATAAAAATATACCCTTTGGCGTTGCCCAATGAACAGTGAAGGAACAGCCAGGGACTTCCACGATGCTGGCTGCTTTTCTGTACAAATGTTAAGGTTTTGACTTCACGGTGACTTACTACATCCATGGATTTCACTTCCTTCGATTCCACTGGGTCTTTGATAGTTTAGATATTTTCCTGAGGAAAATGTCTATATCAAGCTTTGTCAAAGCTAATTTTGCCCTGTATTCCTGTGTTGCTAAACATTCAGGTCATGATTTTTCATCCGGTGAAGCTTCACAGTAATAGATGATGCTTTGTTTTATTTCTTTGGGGATGGAGATCTCTTTGAATTTTGCGATATTGTTTCTGTAGGATTTTTAACATCTACCACTTACTTTCTTCTTTCATTGTATCACTGGTCCTCCAAGAGATGTATCCTTTACCAAAAAATTTTCCTGTCTTCATGAAACAGCATCTTCCCAGATTACCTCATCTGGTCCCACTCATTTTTAGGTCCTTTGGTTTGTTTTGTAGACATTGCTCTGATCTGTCATATCTCAGGGTAGCTCTTGGTAGTTAACTCTCAGCGTAAGACTCTTTCTGAGAGTGGGTATATGTGTGTTTTGCTACTTCTCGGATTGCACTGCCCATCCTCATCTCTGTAGAGTCTCTCAGACTGCTTATTTGTTAAGAGCTGTAACCTAGTTTTGCTGATTTTGGGTGTTCCCTTGGCTTATGTGTACATAGCTATTCTCAACTTACATGTTTAAGTTGAAGTTTAGTGTTTTCTCTCCCCTAATTATGTCATATACATGATTGTTTCCATTCCATGTTATATGGTTTTTGGAATGAAGTCAGGATTTGACAGGGCTTCCCAGGTGGCTCAGTGAACTTTCAGCTTCAGCATCAGTCCTTCCAGTGAATATTCAGGACTGATCTCCTTTGGGATGGACTGGTTGCCTCTCCTTGCAGTCCAAGGGACTCTCAAGAGTCTTCTCCAACACCACAGTTCAAAAGCATCAGTTCTTCAGTGCTCAGCTTTCTTTATGGTCCAACTCTCACATCCATATGTCACTACTGGAAAAACCCATAGCTTTGACTAGCTGGACCTTTGTTGGTAAAGTAATGTCTCTGCTTTTTAATATACTTCTAGGTTGGTCATAGCTTTTCTTCCAAGGAGCAAGTAAGTGCCTTTTAATTTCATGGCTGCCGTCACCATCTGCAGTGATTTTGGAGCCCCCCCAAATAAAATTTGTCACTGTTTTCATTGTTTCCCCATCTATTTGCCATGAAGTGATGGGACTAGATGCCGCGATCTTAGTTTTCTGAATGTTGAGTTTTAAGCCAACTTTTTCACTCTCCTCTTTCACTTTCATCTGGAGGCTCATACAATTCAATATAAAAGTAAATAACCCAATCAAAAAATGGGCCAAAGAACTAAATAGACATTTCTCCAAAGAAGACATACAGATGGCTAACAAACACATGAAAAGATGCTCAACATCACTCATTATCAAAGAAATGCCAATCAAAACCACTATGAGGTACAAAATTAAATGACCCAATCAAAAAATGGGCCAAAGAACTAAATAGACATTTCTCCAAAGAAGGCATACAGATGGCTAACAAACACATGAAAAGATGCTCAACATCACTCATTATCAAAGAAATGCAAATCAAAACCACTATGAGGTACCATTTCACGCCAGTCAAAATGGCTGTGACCCAAAAGTCTACAAGCAATAAATGCTGAAGAGGGTGTGCAGAAAAGGGAACCCTCTTATACTGTTGGTGGGAATGCGAACTAGTACAGCCACTATGGAGAACAGTGTGGAGATTCCTTAAAAAACTGGAAATAGAACTGCCTTATGACCCAGCAATCCCACTGCTGGGCATAAACATGGAGGAAACCAGAATTGAAAGAGACATGTGTACCCCAATGTTCATTGCAGCACTGTTTATAATAGCCAGGACATGGAAGCAACCTAGATGTCCATCAGCAGATGAATGGATAAGAAAGCTGTGGTACATATACACAATGAAGTATTACTCAGCCATTAAAAAGAATACATTTGAATCAGTTCTAATGAGGTGGATGAAACTGGAGCCTATTATACAGAGTGAAGTAAGCCAGAAAGAAAAACACCAATACAGTATACTAATGCATATATATGGAATTTAGAAAGATGGTAACAATAACCCTGTGTACGAGACAGCAAAAGAGACACTGATGTATAGAACAGTGTTTTGGACTCTGTGGGAGAGGGAGAGGGTGGGATGATTTTGGAGAATGGCGTTGAAATATGTATAATATCATATATGAAATGAGTCACCAGTCCAGGTTTGATGTACGATACTGGATGCTTGGGGCTGGTGCACTGGGATGACCCAGAGGGATGATATGGGGAGGAAGGAGGGAGGAGGGCTCAGGATGGGGAACACATGTATACCTGTGGCAGATTCATTGTGATATATAGCAAAACCAATGCAATATTATAAAGTTAAAAAATAAAATAAAATTTAAAAAATAAATAAAAGTAAACACAAGCAACCTAATCAAAAGTGAGCATGAGACCTAAATAGACATACCAGATGTCCAACTGGCACATCAAAAAGAAAAAAAAAAGTTCAATATCACTAATTATCTTAAAGGTATGTATTAAATCATTTTCTTTAGGCCCAAGAACTGTAGTTCAGTTAATCAAGTTCATAAATTATTTACCTTTTCTTCTATAATCCTCATCTTCTTTTCTGCCAAAATGCTCAAAAAGAATGGATACATGGATGAATTTATAACCATTTGAAGCTTGTCGTCTATGTGAAATAAGCTTATTTGTTGAATGTGTTGCATTAACTCTGGTTCCAACTGTCAATGGTACTCAAATTTGGTGACGTATCAAAATCAAGAGGATTTGCTATATCAAAATCTAGAGAATATTTTAAGCTGTTTCTAGGATCACAGTCCTAGAGACCTAATTCCATCGGTCTTGAGGGGAGAACATAGTTTAATTATTCAGTAAGTACTATGAGCTCTTTTTGATGTATATATTTCATAGGCTGTACATTGAACACTGGAAAAAGGATCATTTTTGATATGTTTATCAGAAATAGTGTGAATCATATGGGTTGCTGGGGGGAGGTAATATTCTAGGAATTGGGAAGGGGTCTTGAAGTTAGAGTGTCCTGGTACCTTTGGGGCTTAGTGATAAATCCAGTGGAGATGGACTTGAGCGTGTGAGGGAGAGGATACCAAGAGATGAGATTAGAAAGGCGGCTTGGCAGGTATGTTACATAGGACCCTGGAGGCTATGTAATTACCTCTGAGTTTTTGTAAATGATGTGGAAAACCTCTGGAAATGTGGAATATAAGATTGACATGGTATGATTTTTGGAATATCGGTTTGACTATTGTATGGAAAGAAGACTCTAAGGGTATCAGGGTAGAAAATGGGTAAATATTAGAATGGTATTGCATTAAACACAATGAAACATTATAGTAGTTTTGATTAGCATGTGTGGTGTTGAGAAGTGGTTGGATTCTGGATATGTTTTGAAAATATCCAGAAAATGATTTGTTGGTAGATTAGATATGGGTTGTGATGGTAAAAAGAGTTTAGAAATAGATCTAGGAATTTTGATAGAATAATTAGAAATATGATGTCATTTATTGAAATATGGAAAATCTGAGATGCATCGGAGTTGGGCATGGATGGTTAAGAGTTTGAAGATGTTTTCAAGGCATTCAAGTGGAGATAGTGAATATAGAAATATGGAGTTGTGGAAATGGATCAGGATTAATGACGAACTTCAGAGTAATCAGCTATCATTTTAGTTTAGATAAGCCTGCCTAGAGAATGGAGAAGGCAGTGGCAACCCACTCCAGTACTCTTGCCTGGAGAATTCCAGGGACATGGGAGCCTGGTGCGCTGCCATCTATCGGGTCGCACAGAGTTGGACACGACTGAAGTGACTCAGCAGCAGCAGCAGCAGCCTAGAGAATATATTTAGACACCAGAAGACCAACTGCACTGGCATTTACAGATCACCATATGAAATAAGTGGGCCAAAGAGATGAGATTGCCTGAATAAAACCAAGAGGGTATCACATACAGCTAAAGACAGTATGTCATATGTATCAACTATCACATTCTGCTTAATCAACTAAAATGGGAACTGAGACTTAATCAATTGATTTTGCATATGGAGATTATCAGTAACATTCACAAAAGCAGTAGTAGAGACGGAGCCCTTAAATGCAGCTGTGTCAAGAGTGGATGTAAAGAAGAAAAAAATGTAGAGAATAAATGATAAATTTATTTCTTTTAGTTAACAAAATTTTAAGTCCTATAGAAGCACATCAATTAAGATATAAAGCTAAAAAGACTACCCTGAAAAGGGACATGACTTTTTTTTCAAGATTGTTTTAAAGAAAAAAAGTTGTTTTTATCAAGGAGAAAATAGGTGAAAATATGAATAGGAATGAGATATAATAATGAGATGGCTGGATGGCATCACCGACTCGATGGACGTGAGTTTGAGTGAACTCCGGGAGTTGGTGATGGACAGGGAGGCCTGGAGTGCTGCAATTCATGGGGTCGCAAAGAGTTGGACATGACTGAGCGACTGGACTGAACTGAGCTGAACATGATCCCCTAACTTTGCGTGCTTTTGCTTCCTTATTAGTGAGTCAAATGTGAAGGAAGCAATTTGTTTTAAATAGTTATAGAGAATACCTCTTGCAAGAGATGTTTTTGATAGACAGCTGAGAAATATTCTGTGAACCATAGATTTTTACTGATACATACACCCTCTCTTTTTATATATTCTAATATTTAAAGACAGACAAGATAAATCATTTTATCACAGCAGCATTGCCAGAGTAACAGTGATAAAATTCTTCTAATATGTGACCCTTCTCAGAAAGCAGTTTGTATTTTTCACACCCTGCCAATCTATTTTTTGAAGATTTTTAATTACTGTCTTTAAGCACACACTTTTTTTAGGGTAAAAATAGGAGGCTTTACTACTATAATTAATCTAATGTGAATTGTTCAGCATTTCAAGAGAAAGTGATCCTTCTTACCAGGTTAAACTGACTTCAAAGGTTCCAGGATACCGACTTGTTTTAGTAGTAGCAGGCATGGTCAATCTCTTGGAACATAATTCTCTTCCTGCTACTCCTACCCTATCTCTGGCCAGGTGTAATGGGAAGACTGATGAAGTATGTTTCCTGAGGCACTGGCAATAAATTCTGCTGTATAGATGTGGTTTACTTTGATTAAGTAGTGGGAACTGCTCCTTAATAAGACCTTGAATATATTTGAAAAGACTATTTTTTCCTTCTTTAAATTGTCCTGGGACACTTGTGGCACATCAATTTATCGTAAGTATAAGGGTTTATCTCTCGGTCTCAGTTCCAGTCCATTGTATCTATCCTTATGCCAATAAAAACCTATCTTCATTACTGTAGGTCTGTAGTCAGTTTTTGAGGTTAGAAAGCAGGAGCCCTGCAACTTTGTTCTTTTTCAAGATTGTCGCAGCTATTTTGGGTTCCTTACATTTCATGTGAAGTTTAGAAATAGCTTGCCAAATTCTGAAATAAACAAACAAATAGAAAATACTACTATTTGGATTGGATTGTGTTTGATTTGAAGATAAGTTGACAGTTATTGCCATTTAAAAATTCTGTTTTCAAATCCATGAACACAAGATGTCTCTTCATTCATGTAGATCTTAGTTCATTTCTACATTTGTCGTTTTCAATGTGAAAGTTTCACGCTTTTCGTTAAATTTATTCCTGGGTATTTTATTGCTTTTGCTGTTGTACAAATTGGAGAAGGCAATGGCACCCCACTCCAGTACTCTTGCCTGGAAAATCCTATGGACGGAGGAGCCTGGTAGGCTGCAGTCCATGGGGTCGCTAAGAGTCGGACACGACTGAGCGCCTTCACTTTCATCTTTCACTTTCATGCATTGGAGAAGGAAATGGCAACCCACTCCAGTGTTCTTGCCTGGAGAATCCCAGGGATGGTGGAGCCTGGTGGGCTGCCATCTATGGGGTTGCACAGAGTCAGACACGACTGAAGTGACTTAGCAGCAGCAGCAGTTGTACAAATGGGATTATTTTAATTCATTTTTGATTTTTTAATTAATAGTGCATAGAGCTATGAATATTTTGTATGTTTATCTTGTATCCTATGATGTTGTTACACTCAAATTTTTTAGTACAATTCTCATAATTTTGTACATACATAGTCATTTCATCTTCAGATAGAGATTGTTATAATTCTTTCTTTTCTATAAATGACTCATTTATATTGTCTAACTGTCTTGACTAGAAACTCCAATGGAATATTGAATAGTAAGGACAAAAATGGGTATTATTGTTTTGTTCCTGACTGTAGGGGACACCTATTCAGTCTTTTTCCATTAAGTGTAATGTTAAGTTATAAAAAGTTTAAAAGTTGTTTGTTTGTTTAAACAGATGCTCATTATCCAGTTGAGAAAATTCCCTTATAGTATTAGTCTGGTAAATATTTTTATCATGAAAGATACTGAATTTTGTCAAATTATTTTCATTTGTGTGAATTCAAGTTACTGTCAATGGCCTGCCATTTCTTTAGTATTTCTTTTTCAGGGCAGTTCTACTAGTAACAAATTCTCTCAGTTTTTATCTATGAGTATCTTAACTTATCCATTTCTGGAGGAGAGTTTAGCTGCATATAGAATTCTTGGTTTGTGGTCTTTTCCTTTCAATGCTATAAAGATGATTCTCACTGTCTTCTCACCTCCAATTTTCATGATATTTCTATTGAGGATGAGTTGTACATGGTATATTTTATTCTCTTCTTTCACATCTTTCTCTTTCACATTTGACTATGATGTGTCTAGATGTGTATAAGTAAATTTACCCCTTTTGATGTGTTGAGCTTCTTTAATGTGTAGACTGATATTTTCCATCAGATTGGGGAGTTTTGACTATTATGTCTTCCAGTATTTTTTCTGCTTTTTTTTTACTTTTCTATAGGACTCTGATCATGCATACATTGCTTTGCTATGTTGTGTACCACAGGCCTATGATCCTCTGTTCATTTTTCTTTGTTAATTTTCTTTTGCTTCTGATTTTATAATTTTGAGACATCTGCATATTGCTAAAGCACTCTAGTGAATATATTACTTGGTTATTGCATTGTCCAGTATACAGTATGGTTAGTTTTTATAACTTCTTTCTCTTTAATGGCATTGCCTGTCTTGTGAGACAATGTTAGCATACATTTGGTAGACACGATTTTCTTTAGTTCTTTGGAAATGTTTATAAACTTAATTGAAGTTTTATCTACTAAATTAAACATACGAGCCTCCTCAAGGAAAATTTTATATTTTCCACCCTAGGTATAAATGGCATACTTTCCAATTTCTTTTAATATTTCATGATCTTTTTTGTTGAACACTTGACATTTTAACTAGCATAATACCTTTGGTACCAGATTCCTCAAGTCTCAACCCAACCTCTTGGTTACTTGTCACTGTTTTTTTAACCTTTTTTCTCTTCATTGTTTCTGCTTATTTGTTTATTGGCTCTCCTGAACTGATTATATAGGTACTATTATATGCATTTCCTGCAGTGTGTGGACATTGAGTTTGGTTTGTTTGCTGTATTTAATTAGCTAGTCATTGTTTTTGCTGTTGTTGTTGTTGCTGTTAAGTTCTTATCTTTTTAACCCTGGCTTCCTGTGACACACCACTCAGTCAGTATAATTGTGTTCAGCTAATGACTAGTCAGAAGATTTCTTTAATTACCTTGCCTATTTTTTTTTTTAATTCCCTTGCAAAGGGAGTTATATGAGAATACTTTCAGTTTACAGAACAACCTTAACCTTCACTGCCTGCTGGTGTACTGTCTCAAGATCAGCCGTCTTCTTTTTCGTTTTTTTTTCTTGGGCATATACACAATTTTGCAGGTATACAAAACTTTTAGATACTCATTAAATATTGGACCTTTCCAAGTCCCCCCCCTAATTCGCTGGTATTCTTTTTAAATTTCTGACCAAACTATCACAACTGTAGGCAACTGAGAAGTTTCTGGCAATTTTATTTTGCTTAAGTAATGGCCTGGAAGTTGACTCACCCTGCCTTACGGATCTGAGGTCTGTGTGAAATGAAACGGATGTCACACTCAGAAAATATAGATTTTCTAAGAATCTGAAAATTTGGACAAAATATTGACTGTGCTCTGGGAATGGACTTTTTATGGAAATTCAGAAGAAGATGGTCATCTTATCTTAAGGCTAAAAGACTATGGTTTTTCTCTGCTACCAAACTACTGAGTGAGAGAGGGGGTAGGTGGGAATAGCCCAAAGTTATAATGTCACAGACACCACTGACTCACCAAGATTAAGCATTTTCTCTTGGATAGATGACTTTTAGTTAGTTCTGTGGTATTGATTAGTTTTCAGAGTTCTGAAATGGTTAATTTTAGAGATTTTGTTTATATTTGTTATATTTGAGAATATATCTATAAATATAGTTCCTTGGTAATTTATAAGTCAGTTGCAGCCCTGTTTTTTTAATGCCACAGATCACATCAACCAATTTCTAGCTTCTTATTGAGTATCTCTGTATGCTAAGAGAATCTTGGTGACACAGGCCAGGTCTTCCTTTTGGTAGTCTTGAAGCCCTTCTTCGTCCAATGAAACAAGGTGATTATTATGCAGTCTCTTGATGGGTAGCTCAACATAGTTCATTAAAGGGATTTATTTTCTCAGCCATTTCAATCTCATCATTTATGTCAGAATTGATCAGGATGAACATGTTTATGCTGTAGGAACATCTTGAAATTTAGTGCAATAGTGATTTCTTTTTTACGTACACTGTTAGTTCGTTTTAGGTTGACATGGAAGTGGTCTGTTCTATAGAGATACTCAGGAACCTGTGTAACAGAGACTCCTCCATGGTTAGGCAGGCCATCTGGCACTTGCAGCAAACTCATGTGCTGGGAAAAGTACATGGAGGTCTCATCATGCTTCCCCATGCTTCAGCCCGAAAGTGCTTCCTGCCAATTTATCCCACAGTAAATTAGGTAGAATTAATCACATGGCCTTACTTAACTCCAAGGCAATTGAGGTTTTTCTTGTCTTCCTTATGACTAGGAAAAATAAAGAAGAAACTACAATCTACTACACTACTCTTAAGCTGGATGCTAATTAAGTGTTGCAACATCAGGTTCAAGTCATTTCCTCTTAGAGTCCTCTGTGGGTCGTCTAGCACTTTATTTTATTTTGGGGCATCCTTGGTATCTATTATTTTACTGTTAGTCTTACTGGTGGCTCAGCTGGAAGTAAAGAAAGAAAATCTCATTTTGCTTTCTTGGATACAAAGTAGAGTTTTTTATAGTTATGGTATATTCTTAGATGTCTTTTCACAAATTGTCTCCACAGCTTCCAGCAAGAACTGGCACTTTACCTACCCCTGGTTCAGGAATCAGAGCAGCACTGTTTCTTTTTCACTTTTTCTTCCAACTGGGTCAGAGAACTAGAAGTTGTACCGATTCATTCTGACAGTCTGTCTGGCAGTATCCACC
This sequence comes from Bos indicus, assembly GCF_029378745.1. Taxonomy (NCBI): domain Eukaryota; kingdom Metazoa; phylum Chordata; class Mammalia; order Artiodactyla; family Bovidae; genus Bos; species Bos indicus. Next base: position 12,960,796 of record NC_091767.1, read on the forward strand.
TAAACAAGAAATGGTTTTCAGACATTATTAACAGTAACTTTTTGCATTGCTTTTCAAAAATTAATGCCTAACTTTAGATCAGCCATTCTGTTGAACATACAAAATTTAATTCAAAAGACTGTCCTGGTTTGGAGGCTTGCTAAGTCACACTACACACTGGGCCTCCATCATTCATCACTCAAAAAAGGAACAGAGAGGTCATGTGTTTCTACTGCAATCAGTCCTCCATATCTACAGCTTCTATATTGCTTATTTAACCAACCATAATCCAAAGTTGGTTGAAATAATGAATGGGACTCATTAATGGATGATTGTACTACACCATTGACTGCAAAGGACTTGAGTATCCATGGATTGTGATGTTCTCATAGATCCTGGAACCAATCCCACTGGGGTAATGAAGGATGACTATATATGCTACGAACTGAGTTATGACCTTAGACTCTAACAAGTGTGTGAAACATACATATTTATTATTCTCATGAAATTTTAGTCTATTGAAATAAACATTGGAAAATTATTATACAGTCACCACATTCATACAGTAATGTAACATATGTGTTTAAAATGTCAAACATTTATTAAATACTAGTTACTAAAATTCAAAAACAAATTGGGCATTATTTCTGTCCTTTAGGTTTAAATGTTATGAAAACTCAATTGATTTACTCATTTCCCTTCATAATAACAAACAAAATTATATCAGGGTTTAAATATACTACCTAAAATTCCTGATGCAAGTCAAATATTGCCTCTGCTAAGGTCTAGTAATTGTGCTTCAGTGTTAATTTCCCTTATATAGTCAAGAGGGGACAGGACTTCTGAAATGGAAGAATAAACAACTTGATAGGCCTTCTTCAAAACCATACAACCATTTAACTAGAGGAAATTATGAAAATATCATTTATCTTTTAAAAGAATTTTCCTTAATGCATACAGAAAATGGAGGAGCATTGGTTCAATAAAATTAACTAAATCTTATTAAGAACAGAGAGAGTCTGATATTTGAGCTCTCCCCCACCCCTGCTTCCTCACTTCCAAGTTTGGCCTTATAGATACTCTAGTTTGAATGAATTATGGCCTAATCCAAGGATCAAGTTGGAATTAACGAATTGGATAAACACGGAATTTATCTCTGTGTTCCACTGTGAGTTCTAATCCTAGATACATCATAGCCAAAATATTGAAAGCAACCATGAAGTGAAAATTTTGAAAGCAGCTAAAGAAAAACATCTCTTCACTTACAAGGAGTTCTAAAAGATCAGCAGCTGAAGTATCATCAGAAAAATAAAAGTAGACATACAGCAATGGAATGATATGTTCAAAGTACTGAGATTTTTTTTGAAAGCCTGTAAGTAAAAACTTTTACCCTGAATAACCTAACAAGATAGATACTTTCCATATTATTTTAATAGATACAGTAATAAAATCACATATTCAAATATGCTGTCTTAATGTCAAATAAAATCTGTATTTCTCAACTAAATGCTCTCTACACTCTACAGAGGAAAGAAGACAATATGGTAAAATGAGAAGAATATAGTGTTTGCACATAAAAAAAGAAAAAACTACATTTAAATCTAAGTTCTGCATTTGATAGCTATCTTGAAATGCATAAGAATTATAGTCTCCATATGTCTGAAATGAGGCTTCCCTGGTAGCTCAGAAGTAAAGGAATCTGCCTGAAATGCATGAGACATGGATTCAATCCCTGGGTTGGGAAGATCCCCTGGAGAAGAAATTGGCAACCCACACCAGTTTTATTACTTTGGGAAATCCCATGAACAGAGGAGCCTGGTGGGCTACAGCCCATGGGGTTATAAGAGCTTGGATGTGACTTTAGTGACTAAACCATTTTTAAAATAGGAATGAAGATACCATTATAAAAGGGTTATGATGAGAAGTAATTATTGTGACAGATATGTGTTGCTTAGCACAGGGTATGTGCTCAATAAATGTTTCTCTAGTAAAGACAATTACTATTCTTCATATATGTTGGACATTTCATTAACAGTGTTGCACTAGTTCACTTTATCTATTTTGCCTAAAAGCACTAGGATGGATCTGGAGAAGGAAATGGCAACCCACTCCAGTATTCTTGCCTGAGGAATCCCACAAACAGAGGAGCCTGGCAGGCTACAGTCCATGGGGTCACAGACATGACTTAGCAACTAAACCACCACCACCACCACTAGGATGGTTAGTGGTACCCCTCATTTTTAAAGTGGATAAATTTGGTAGCACAATTATATAATAGAACTTATCCAGTGTCATATTTATAACGCCTTTTATTATAAGATTCATATTTTTAATTCTGAGTGCTATAACTTTGGTTGTTGGAAAACTCCTGTTTTCCTAATGCCTAAAACCATGACTGGCAGGTATCTGATAGCAAGTAAGTATTTCTTGGGTGAATGAAAGCCTATCTTAATCTCATTTAAAACATAAAATTGAATTATACTGAAATAGAGGAAATTGCTAAAAAATCTTAATATTCAATAAAACATGATTTGTATTATTTAGGTTAGCAGAAAATCTTATGAAGTTTCAAGTATTCTTTCAAATTTTTGGAATAATATTTCAAAGTCAATATTCCAAAAAGTTAGTCTTCATGTGGTTGAGGTGGAAATAAGACCCAGATATTCTGGCTTTCTACCTGGTTTTACACAGTAATTTACTGGATTTCTGACCATAACAAATGTGGCTGTATAAACCCCCAAAATAGTATCATTAGACTCAACATGGATATAACACTTGATGCCCACCATATGAACATTTGAGATGTAGAATGTATTATGGTATGTAAACAATTATTATTTAATTAAAAGTGGACATTTCCAAACAAGTCACATTAATGTCATTCATTAGTCCCTGTGCCTGCTTCCACTCTTCTCACATGCTAGTAAAGTCATGCTCAAAATTATCCAAGCCAGGCTTCAACAGTACATGAACCATGAACTTCCAGATGTTCAAGCTGGATTTAGAAAAGGCAGAGGAACAAGATCAAATTGCCAGCATCCATTGGATCATCGAAAAAGCAAGAGAGTTCCAGAAAAATATCTACTTCTGCTTAATTGACTATGACAAAGCCTTTGACTGTGTGGACCACAATAAACTGTGGAAAATTCTAAAAGAAATGGGAATACCAGACCACCTGACCTTCCTCTTGAGAAATCTGTATGCAGGTCAGGAAGCAACAGTTAGAACTGGACATGGAACAATAGACTGGTTCCAAATCGGGAAAGGAGTATGTCAAGGTGGTATACTGTCACCCTGCTTATTTAACTTCTATGCAGAGTACATCATGAGAAACGCTGGGCTGGGTGAAGCACAAGCTGGAATCAAGATTGCTGGGAGAAATATCAATCACCTCAGATATGCAGATGACACCACCATCATGGCAGAAAGCGAAGAAGAACAAAAGAGCCTCTTGATGAAAGTAAAAGAGGAGAGTGAAAAAGTTGGCTTAAAGCTCAACATCCAGAAAACTAAGATCATGGCATCTGGTCCCATCACTTCATGGCCCATAGATGGGGAAACAGTGGAAACAGTGACAGACTTTATTTTTTGGGACTTCAAAATCACTGCAGATGGTGACTGCAGCCATGAAATTAAAAGATGCTTACTCCTTGGAAAGAAAGTTATGACCAACCTAGACAGCACATTAAAAAGCAGAGACATTACTTTGCCAACAAAGGTCCGTCTAGTCAAGGCTATGGTTTTTCCAGTGGTCATGTATGGATGTGACAGTTGGACTATAAAGAAAGCTGAGCACTGAAGAACAGATGCTTTTGAACTGTGGTGTTGGAGAAGACTCTAGAGTCCCTTGTATTGCAAGGATATCCAACCAGTCCATCCTAAAGGAAATCAGTCCTGAATATTCACTGGAAGGACTGATGTTGAAGCTGAAATTCCAATACTTTGGCCATCTGATGTGAAGAATTGACTCACTGCAAAAGACCACAATGCTGGGGAAGATTGAAGGCAGGAAGAGAAGGGGACAACAGAGGATGAGATGGTTGAATGGCATCACCGGTGCAATGGATAAGAGTTTGAGTAGGCTCCAGGAGTTGGTGATTGACAGGGAGGCCTGGCGTACTGCAATCCCTGGGGTTACAGAGTCGGACATGACTCAGCGACTGAACTGAACTGTTTCCACAGATGGTCAAGAAGTTCAATAGACCACATCTTAGTCAATAAAATTATTCATATAGTAGTGTCTGATACACACAGTTTCCACACAGGGGATTTTGAGAAGCTCTTAATTGCTAGTGCTTGACTACAATAAAAGGGGGTGATGTACTTCTTATATCAATTATATTAAATAGGTCTTATTCTGCTGTCGTGCTGTTGCTTCAGTAGTGTCTGACTCTTTGCAACCCCTTGGACTGTAGGCCACTGACTCCTCTGTCCATGGGATTCACCAGGCAAGAATACTGGAGTGGGTTGCCATGCCTTTCTCCAGGAAATCCCTCTGACCTAAGGAATGAATCCATGTCTCTTATATCTCCTGCATTGGCAAGTAGGTTTTCTACAACCAGCACCACCTGGGAAACACAAAGAAATGGAAAACAGTTGCCTAAACCCTCTTTAATGCTCTCCCAACTGAGTTATTTTGGTTAAAGTCTGGAGATAAAAGCAGATTTGTTTTAAAACTGATACTTATAAAAATAAAATCACTGGAATCCTTCTATATCATGACTCGCAATAGAGTATGAACCAGTGTAAGTTGATGATGAATTAGACATAAGTTTTGCAGTGACTCCAAGCCAATCATAAAATATTTACTTCTTCTTATTACTGGGCACCCAGATATATACTTCTCTGATTGTAGAGTAGGATATGACCATGTGATTGTGTTCTTGATAATAAAGTAGTGTTACATATGGCATTTCCAGTCCAGGATGTTATGAAGCAGATGGCCACACTCCATTTTCCTCTTCCGTTGATGACATGCAGGAAACACAAGGGTCATGGGGACCCCAGAGTCATGAATGTCCTTTAGCATCTTGTAGTAGCAAGCCAAGCCTCTATCAGCTATGTTCATATTCTTATGTAAATGGTCAAGCATAAAAATTCTAGTATGCTTGAGCTATTATGTATCTGGTGATGTATTAATGGCGGATATCCTCTAAACACAGACCAAGTATATATTAGTAAGTATGGCATTAATTGGGCTTCCCAGGTGGCTCAGTGGCTAAAGAATTTGCCTGCAATGAAGGAGATACAGGAGACTCAGTTTCTATCCCTGGATCAGGAAGAACTCCTGGAGGAGGGCATGGCAACCCACTCCAGTATTCTTGCCTGGAGGATCCCAAGGACAGAGGATCCTGGCTGTCTATAATCCATATAGAAGCAAAGAGTTAGACATGACTGGAGTGACTGGAAAATGTATCCATGACATTAATTAATGTAATCCACTTTAATAATTGAAGTTAAAGGAATTTTATTTATCCATGTATTCCTAGTTATTCGTTACATACTAGTTTAGGGCTGACTTTTAAGCTTTGCATCAACACCAGAGATAAAAAATAAATAATGTTTAATACCACCTGGTAGAAAATTATGTGATTTCACTCCCTGAATACACAGCTTTCTTCCATTGACAGCTTTTTACAATGAGACAGTGAGCATGGGTTTTAGTAGAATGTTTATTCTCTCTGCTACAGATATTATTACAGACTATATAGGATTTTTTTTTTTTTGAGTTTTTTGGAAAGGTACATACTGATATTTTCAAAGTGTGGATATCTTCAGTGTTTGATAAAATAGCCACCCTTTCAGAAGGCTTTGGTTGATCTAGTTCTTGTCTTAAAAGTTTGTATCCAATGTTTGTATTGTGAGGTTGGTGAATTAAACTAATTCCAGTCAAGTTTGACAACTATATTATAAAGCTTCTATATTATGTGTGTTTAAAAGTGATATGACAAAAGAGTAACATCTGTGTTTAGATTTAGAATGCATAACACAGGATAAGCTTTTTATATTTTCAATCAACAGTAGAATATTTCTTGTACTATTTATATTGACAAAACTAAGTATTGCAAATTGTTTTTATTTCTGACCCTTAACTCACCAGTCTGGGAAATAAGTCTGGGTTGAAATATACAGAACTGGAGGAATGTCAGGACGAAGGAAATACAGAGTTCAGCTTTGTGCTATAGGAACAAGTAGCATTCTATAAAAGTATTTTTACTTGAAAATAAAACATACTGAAAATTCCAACTACTGAATGAAATATTTAGCAACAATATTTTTTAAAAATTTCTGGTTAGAGTACAAATGATGAAACCACTTGGAAAAACTGCTTCTCAAGTTCTCATTTGTTTTTACATATATTTATTCTAACTCTATATTTATACTCTTAAAATATATCTAAAAAGCGTGCTTAAGTGCATAAAACATTTTGTGCAAAAATGTTTATAGCAGTTTTATTTTTCATATCCAAGTCAAAAAAAAAAAACAATTCCATGTACTTTTCAGTGGGGAAATAAATACAATGTGATGTGTGAGTATAATGCAGTACTACATAGCAATCAGGCAAGCAAAGTTCTGGTGCAATGCCAGTGCAGATAGGTCACAAAAGCATGTTGAGTGGAACAGATAGAAATAGGAATGCAAACACTGTGGATTCACTAACATGTAACCTGAGACCCGAACACATTCATTCATATTAAAACAAGTATGGACAAGATTACCTCTGTGAGGAGGGCACTGACTCAGAAAAGACACCAGAAAACTATCAAGAGGGTACGAAAATGCTCATTATTGATTTGATTAGAACTGTGGTGTTGGAGAAGACTCTTAAGAGTCCCTTGGACGGCAAGGAGATCCAACCAGTCCATTCTAAAGGAGATCAGCCCTGGGATTTCTTTGGAAGGAATGATGCTAAAGCTGAAACTCCAGTTCTTTGGCCACGTCATGTGAAGAGTTCACTCATTGGAAAAGACTCTGATGCTGGGAGGGATTGGGGGCAGGAGGAGAAGGGGACGACAGAGGATGAGATGTCTGGATGGCATCACCGACTCGATGGACGTGAGTCTGAGTGAACTCCGTGAGTTGGTGATGGACAGGGTGGCCTGGCGTGCTGTAATTCATGGGGTCACAAAGAGTCAGACATGACTGAGCGATTGAATTGAACTGAACTGAAGCATATTGATATGAAAAATATGAAAAAAAAACTGATTAAAATCATAATTAAAATATTTTCAAATACATGGTAGCACATATTCCATTGAAATACCTAAGTCTCCATTTGTTTTCTCACTGATTTATTCTCTCAACAGACATTAAATATTTGTGAAGGATCTAGTAGGTACCAACTAAACTCAATGATAGGAATTTGAAATGAGTAAAATATTAAATCTGCTTTCAAGAACCTCCCAGTCTAGTAAATATAATGAGCACAAGAATCCATAATATATGAATAAATTCTTCCTTCATCAAGTTATTTAATTGCATGTTGTATATGAGATATATGATTATTGTGAGGAGGCAGCTGAAAAAGCTAGGAAGCATACTTAAAATATTCCATAATTAGTTGTACGTTAATGTAATTACCAGTACCAAAAATGCTCCCCCACCCCACACGCAAAGCACAAATAAGAACAAGCAATTTGGCTCATCAGTCATGTGCTTAGCAATTGGATTCCTTTTGTCTTAACCAGTAGACTCAAAATTAATCGCAGTTCATTTTAGGTGTACGGGGCTTCCATGGTGGCTCAGATGGTGGAGATTGTGCCTGCAATGCAGGAGGCTAGCATTCAATCCCTGGGTTGGGAAGATCCCCTGGAGAAGGGACTGGATACCTCAGGCTGAAGGGCTACCCACTCCAGTATTCTTGCCTGGAGAATTCTATGGACAGAGGAACCTGGCGGGCTACTTTCCATGGGGTCACAAAGAGTCAGACACAACTGAGCAACTAATACACACTCATTCTAACTCCAGCCACCAGGAAAGATGAGTTGCTATAGAATGGAAATTAGTGAAATTTTGTTTTTAGATCCATAATCCCACATTCTTCATTGGAAATATTAAAAGGACATATAATGAAAAACATCCCCAATTGAGTTATAACTTGAAAATTTAAGAGAAACTTGCATAAAAGGTATCTAAAATTTTGATGTAACTTTTGTATCTTGAGAAGCTGTCCCTTCCTGGCCTCTGAAGAAAGGTTTCTTTCTTGCCCTTGTATTTCTTCTTTCCAATCTAGAGTATAAAGCCCACCTTAAAATTGTCTTCTGTCCTACCCTCTACTAAAAACACCCACTTAGTCTATTCTTCTCTTCTTAATGTAGACTTCTTCCATGTATATTGCTCTTATTTAATTATTTTCAATCCCAATAGTGGTTCCGTCATACTGAGTTATCGGAGAAGGCAATGGCACCCCACTCCAGTACTCTTGCCTGGAGAATCCCATGGAAGGAGGAGCCTGGTAGGCTGCAGTCCATGGGGTCGCTAGGAGTCAGACACGACTGAGCGACTTCACTTTCACTTTTCATTTTCAAGCATTGGAGAAGGAAATGGCAACCCACTCCAGTGTTCTTGCCTGGAGAATCCCAGGGATGGGGAGCCTGGTGGGCTGCCATTTCTGGGGTCGCACAGAGTCGGACACGACTGAAGCGACTTAGCGGCAGCAGCAGCAGCATACTGAGTTATAGTGAAAGCTGGCTGGGTGCAAACTGGAATATTTCATGGGTCCTTTCCAACCTACCTATGAAATATGTGCAATATTTTCAATTTATTTTCCAAAAAGTAGTTTTAATGCTGTATTGTTTTGAAATAAAATGAGAATAAGTTGTTTATGCAAACTATAAGCTCCTTCTGTTTAATTGCAGCATCAATAGCTTCCATGAAAAATCATTGAGCTTAGAATTCTAGCAGAGTAAGGGTTAGACATTATTTTGAAATTTCTTTCTTAAAAGTCCAAAGCATTAAATTGCATGGTTATAAACTCACAGCTCAAATAAAAAATATCAAGTCATGCAAAGCAAATATTATTCCTGTAAAAAAAAAAAGTCACATAAATAGAGAAAAGCTGAATCAAGTGGAAAGCTTGGCAAATACGTAAATATGATAACAAAAGCTATTTCCTTAGCAAAGCCAGATTGATGCTTCCTGTTCTTATAAAACAAATCATATTACCTCCTAGAAATCTCAAGCTTTATAAAAATGTATGGTTTAAGAAAGAATGATCTAGGTAAATGCACATGATGTAACATATGCTGAACTTTACCTAGTGATAAAAATTGAAAACTGTAAAATCAACAATGGTGGATTTGATAGAGTCTTTAGAAACAGTGCTGAGTAGGTTCTGTTTATATTGCTGTCATCACATGTACCAAGAAAAACAGATTCTGCAGAAACTACCACTCCTTCTCCCACCAGAATCTTTCATAGGCATACACACCTATAACTTGTCAGGAAGAAATTCCTATAAAGGTGTGCATGAGTGATGGAACTTAAACACAACTCAAGAAGGGGCTCATCTCTCAAACTGTTCTTTTGGAAGAGGATGTAAATTAGCACGTTACATGTGGGCAGGGATGGAAAGTTGATCATAACTGTAGACCGCTACATTCTATCTTTGGGACATTATTGTGGGAATAAAGCCCTCAGCCTGAAGTGTTTGTTTTACCTTGGTCTTCTATTTTAAATTGAAGTATAGTTAATTTAAAGAGTATAGTTAATTTATGCTAGTTTCTGGTGTACAGCAGTGATTCAGTCATGTTTTTGTTCTGTCGCTAAGTCATGTCTGAGTCTTTGTAACTCCATGGACTGCAGCATGCCAGGCTTCCTGAACTTCGCTATGTCCCAAAGTTTGCTTAAATTCATTTCCATTGAGTCAGTGATGCTGCTTAACCATTTCAAACTCTTCCGCCCTCTTCTCCTTTTGCCTTTAATCTTTCCCAGCATTTATACACATACAGACACACACACACATATATATACCCACACATACACACACACACACATATATATTATTTTTCAGATTCTTTTCCATTATAGGTTATTTTGAGATATCAAATATATTTCCCATCTTATACAACAGGACCTTGTTGTTTATTTATTTCATATATGTGTATCTGTTAATCCCAAACTCCTAATGTATTCTTCCTCTACTTTTTCCCTTTGGTAACCATAAGTTTGTTTTCTATGTCTGTGCGTCTGTTTCTGATTATAAATAAGTTCATTTGTATCATTTTTCTTAGATTCCGTGTATAAATAATATATGGTGTCTGTCTTTGCTGACTTCATTTATATGCTAACCTCTAAGTCCATTCATGTTGCTACAGATGACATTATTTCATTCTTTTCTATGGTTAAGTAACACTCGTGTGTGTGTGTGTGTGTGTGTGTGTGTGTGTGTATCGTCACAGAGTAGACACCAGACACTTAGATTGCTTCCATGTCTTAGGTTTTCTCTTGTGTTCATCATTCAGTCACTAAGTCACGTATGACACTTTGCAACCCCATGGACTGAAGCATGCCCAGGCTTCCCCATTCTTCACTCTCTTCCAGAATTTCCTCAGAAACGTGTCCATTGAGTCAGTGATGCTATGTAATGTTTTCATCTGCTGCTGCTCCATTCTCCTCTTGCCCTCAATCTATCCCAGGATCAGGTACTTTTCCAATGAGTCAGCTCTTCCCATCAGATAGCCAAAGTATATTGGAGCTTCAGTGTCAACATCAGTCCTTCCAATGAACATTCAGGGTCAATTTCCTTTAGGATTGACTGGTTTGATCTCCTTGTTGTCCAAGGGACTCTGAAGAGTCTTCTCCAGCACTGCAATTCAAAAGTAACACTTCTTCAGTGCTCAGCCTCTTTTATAGTCCAATTCTCACATGCATGACTATTGGAAAGAAACATAGCTTTGCTTATAGGGACCTTTGTCAGCAAAGTGACGCCTCTGCTTTTTAACACACTGTCTAGATTATTCATTTCTTTCATTTTTCATTCTTCTTTCTTTCTTTTCTTTCAAGGAGCAAATGTCTTTTAATTTCATGGCTACAGTCACCATCCAAAGAGATTTGGGAGCCCCAGAAAATAAAATCTATCACTTTTTCTACTTTTTCCTCATCTATTTGCCATGAAGTGATGGGACTAGATGCTATGATTTTAGTTTTATGAATGTTGAGTTTTAAGCCAGCTTTTACACTCTTGTCTTTCACCCTCATCAAGAGGCTCTTTAATTCTTCTTCACTTTCTGCCATTAGAGTAGTATCATCTGTGTATCTGAGGTTGTTGATATTTCTCCCAACAATCTTGATTCCAACATGTGGTTCATCCAGCCTGGCATTTTGCATGATGTGCTCCGCATAGAACACATGCAAGGTGACAATATATGGCCTTGATGTACTTCTTTCCCAATTTCCAACCAGTCCATTGTTCCATTTTCTGTTCTAACTATTGCTTCTTCTCCTGCATACAGGTTTCTCAGGAGACATCTAAGGTGCTCTGGTATTCCCATCTCTTTAGGAATTTTCCACATTTTGCCATGATACACACAGTCAAAGGCTTTTTTTATAGTCAATGAAGTAGCAGTAGATAATTTTTGGAATTACCTTGCTTTATCTATGATCCAACAAATATTCACAATTTGATATCTGCTTCCTCTGCCTTTTCTAAATCCAGCTTGTACAACTGGAGGTTCCTGGTTCACATACAGTTGAAGCCTAGCTTGAAGGATTTTGAGCATTACCTTGCTAGCATGTGAAATGTGTGGAATTGTGTGGTAGTTTGAGAATTCTTTGGCATTGGAATGGCAGCTGACCTTTTCCAGTCCTATACCCACTACTGAGTTTTCCAAATTTGCTAGCATATTGAGTGCATCACTTTAACTGCATTAACTTTTAGTATTAGAAATAGCTCAGCTGGAATTCTGTCACCTCCACTAGCTTTGTTCATAGTAAAGCTTCCTAAGGCCCACTTGACTTCATGCTCTAGAGTATCTGACTCTAGGTGAGGAGTTACACCATTATGCTTACCTGGGTCATTATGTTCTTTTCGTGTAATTCTGTGTATTCTTGACACCTCTTTTTAATCTTTTCTGCTTCTGTTAAATCTTTGCGTTTTCTGTCCTTTATTGTGCCCATCTTTGCATGAAATATTCCCTTGGTATCTCCAATTTTATTAAAGGAATCCTCAGTCTTTCCCATTGTATTGTTTTCCTCTGTTTCTTTGTATTGTTCACTTAAGAAGACGTTCTATGTCTCCTTGCTATTCTTGGGAACTCTGCATTCAGATGGGTATATCTTTCCCTTTATCCTTTGCCTTTCATTTCTCTTCTTTTCTCAGCTATTTGTAAGGCCTGCTCAGACAACCACTTTTCCTTCTTGCTTTTCTTTTTCTTGGGGATGGTTTTGGTCACCACCTCCTGTACAATGTTATGAACCTCTGTCCATAGTTCTTCAGGCACTCTATCAAATCTAATCCCTTGAATGCATTTGTCACCTCTACTGTGTAACCATAAGGGATTTGATTTAGGTCATACCCAAATGGCCTAGTGGTTTTCCCTACTTTCTTCAATTTAATTCTGAATTTTTCAGTAATGAGCTCATGATCTGAGCCACAGTCAGCTCCAGGTCTTATTTTTGCTAACTGTATAGAGCTTCTCCATCTTCAGTTGCAAAACATATAATCAATCTGATTTCAGTATTGACCATCTGGTGATTTCCATGTGTAGAGTCATCTCTAGTGTTGTTGGAAGAGGATGTTTGCTATGACCAGTGCATTCTCTTGGCTTAGGTTTTAACTCTTTCTTAAAGAGAAAACATTCAGTTTGACTGGGATGGTGATATCTTTGTAATCAATGTGGGTGAATTTACGGGAGGATTAGCATGAGCACATGGTGGTTTTTGTTTTTCCATTTGTTGCCTGCTTCTCTAGAAGTGAAGAAAGCTGTTCCAATGATTTCTTAACACAAAAAAGCAACAGGTAATATCTCACTGATACTGAATTAATTCTTAACATTTAAGAAATTTTCTAAACATTGAAAGAAAGGGCCTTTCTTTCAAATTAATTACCTTTTTACCCTGGGGAAAGCTTTTTTCATTTGACAGTATGGAATAAAAGGATAGGCCCTGGAATGAAAGTGAGGTCCAGGAATTTTCTCATCTTCTTCCATCTTATCTAGTCAAAATACTTCCTTTTACCTTAGCAGTCTCAGAGAAGGAATGGATGGAAGTGCCTATTTGGCCTTTTTCAAATAAACACACAACATGGTATAACTCTTAAATATAAAAAGCAAAGTTTGTGTCCTTGCCAATATCCTTATCATTGTAGCACAGATTAACATTAAAGCAAAAGCTTTCACTAAGGTTTCAAATCTACTCCATTTATTTTCTTATCTCAGGAGACTTTCTTTTTTCTCTTTCTTCAACTCTCTGCTGAAAAATTTCACTTCCGAAGAAAACAAATTTATACTGCAGCAGTGAAATACTGCTGTAATTCAGGCTGTCCTTTTGCCATGACAGGCCAAGGTTATTTTTAAAATGTGTTATTAAAACTGACCATCAAGTAATTACTTTTCCTATGTTCAGTTTAGTAGAAATTATAAACTCTTTCACTTACTTTCAGTATAAGTACTATCTGTATTTCTTCAGTATCGCTTACATAAATATTTATTCTTTCTTTATTTTAATATTTTCTCTTCCTGTTTTAGATGTTTTTTTGCCTTGAAAGCAGAAGTTTCCTGATAAGCTACAGATTCATCCTTCTTTATCATCTCTTGTACTTAATAAAAAGATAATATTTAAAATTGCTTCAAGCATGAGTAGTAATTACTCTGACTTTTAAGGATATGTGTTGATATTCTAAATCTATTAAATATCCTTTTTTAAATCATATAACTATTTCAATAGATTATTTTCATGAGAGTAGCTAGGTGTTTCATTGGCTTCCATCTACTGAATTTTGATATAATTGGACAATAAAATTGGTGATATTTCCAAATCCATGTGCCTAACTATCATACATTATTATGTAGGGACAGTACTAAAATAAGAGACTTGGTTAGAATTTTTTTTTAATAAAAATGGCTGGGGGAATCATTATATGACTGCTAAGTTTGAATGAAATACCAATAAACACTAAAATCTATAACTTAAATCATTGATCTCCTCAGCACATTACCTTCCCTCTTTTAACTGTTGACTTTTAGCATGAATTGATGTGTATATTATTTCTTTTTTTTCCTAGATGAGTAGAAAATCCATTACTTCTAAATTTATAAATTCCAGCATTATTTACTACATTTCACCCTTCGAATCACTTATTTGTCATTGACCCTGCAGATCCATAAGTAAATTTCTATCCATAAGTGAATTTCCCATTTCAATCTTTTTCCTGTTTTTCTAGTATATAGTCAGTACTTCATCATTATAAGTGCTCTTTTCCAAAATCCCCCATCTCTCTTCTCTGTTTATCCTGACATATTTTCCTAATTTAGCAGCACATTTGTTTTCTCTATATGTTCAGTCATGCAGTTGAGCATTGATGTGTAAAATTCCAGCACTGCAAAAATTGACAATTAGGGTAAGAGTCATAAATAAAATGAAATGGGCAAACAAATGTCTGCCCATCTTACTAACATTAATATGACTCTCCAGATCACAAAGATTACTTGGCATTTTTTATATCTAAATCTCATAGTTACCTTTTTTTAGCCAGTTCTAGCCTTACAATTTTATATACAGCATAGAAGTTATCAGGTTTAGTCTCCCCATTCTTTCCATCAGTGATCCCAAACTTTCCAGGAACAATGTTATGCTAATTAAAACATAACCCTTTCATTTCTTGAGAACTCCATAACTTTCTACCCTGTGCATTTGGAGGCCAGAAGTTTGCTAGACACCTTGAATTCGAAAACAAAACACAATAATGCAGGGTCTGCTAGTGTTAAAATCAAACTAGTGTCAGAATCAAACTATGAGGTCTACAGTGGAAGAGACAATAGACTGGTTGTTGCATGAATAAATGAATGAATGACTCCCATGATTAATGAAGGTTCAAGTCATAGTGAGAATTTCAAAACTGTTGAAGAAATATGATCATGCTACAGTAACATGAGTTAGTAATTTATGTCTTTTTACCCTTACGGATTACTCATTGATCTTTATTCATTTTTAATAAAAACAAGGTACTTTAATCAATTATACAGTTAAATTAAAATTTTGACATATTTTTCACTTAATGAGGAGCTACATAAAGAATTAAGCCATCAATAAAACCATGAGCTATATTTCTATTATTTACTATATTTTATTATTATTATGTTTTACTTAAGTGTTTACTTGATGTCTAGAACTATGCTAAGTGTTTTAGAAGTATTATTAAATCTTTACTCCACTTTAAGTTGGTAACTCTCATTAAAATTAAACATTACACCACCATTTTAGAATTGAAATAGCTGATGCTTACAGGCAGTATGCAATGTCAGATTTATATTTCCTGAATTCAGGGCCTTAGAATCCAGAGTCCAAATTATTGACAATCAGAGTCTTCCTTACCTAGTAATAAAATCTGAAAAAATATCACTTCAATCACATGGAGAAAGAAGTCTGAACTTTTATGTCATATGGAAAAGAGTTACACTCAGGTTAGATAGCAATGACCACTATCTAACAGTTGATTTTTTTTTAATGCCATCAATTGATATATCCTTAATATATCCAATGAAAGTTACTGCTTAAATACTACTTTACTCTAAATAATCTGTTGTCCTAAGACAAAAAAAAAAAGTCTAAACACAAATATCCACGTTCAGTGTTATCACATTGGATAGATTTCATTTTAATCTGCTTCATTTATCTATTAAATACCTAGGGATCCATGTCTCAGTCAATAATCTGCTCTGCTTTGTTCAAATTAAATTAACCTCCTTTAGGGAGATTGTATGATAAAAATAATTTAAATAGCTTAGACAGTTTGGGTTCATTTCCCTTCCTAGTTAGAATCCTTTAAAATAAGTGCCTTTTTAAATTTTGCAATTGAATTACTGATAACTGTTGACATTGCAGTAAATGACTAAGTACTAAAATTAGAAAAACTATTTATATAGTTACCTTTCTTTTTTAAATTAATATTTGTTCCTTAAAGATTCCTAGTGATTTTTTTATCCTGTCTTTACTTACCATTTTACTACATTTACTTCAAAATTTGTAAAGTCATGTTCTAAATAAAATATTGCAAATTAAATCCTATTTATAGTTTACCACATTTTGATTGATATTTGAAATTCTCTTGAACTCTTTCCAGAAGTGGAAAATACCTTATTATAAAAATAATTATCACCTGTAGGTGGTAAACTCAGATATCCTGGTTTAGTTAGTTGAGACTATGTCAGATTCTATTTCCTGGATTCACTTAAATAAAGACAATTTAATTTATTTAATGTCATATGACAGAATAGTAATGGATGCAGTTTTCTTTCTCTTTCACCAAAAATTTTTACAATTAGCTTTTAATTGTAAAAATGTTAGATGAGTAATATTGAAAGGAAGCTCATCATGAGAACAGATATAATTAGAGGGAAATAATTCCTGTCTAGATATGACTCACTAATAGCTTTGCTCCAAAGTATTACTTCTGCTGTTTAACACTGGCCATCAAGGAAAGAATTGCTGATTTGAAACAAAAGCACAAAAACATGTGGAAATTATATATGTGCACAAATTAAATTTGGGAATGAATTGTATATTAAAGACTTAGATTGTGTTAAAGATTAAATTGGCTTTGTGCAGTTACTCATGTATCCCTTTAATGGATATATAAATAAATAATTTGTTTCAATTAAAACTTGCAGTTCAGTTCATTTACTAATCTATTTCCCAAGAAAGGAATTCTCCAATGAACAATTGAACTCTTAACATATTGACTCATATGTCACAAATCCTTTCTTATTACAAAAAATAACTCTAAATGAATATCAGTATAAACTATAATATTATTTCCTACTTAAATCTTGAAGGTTATACTTTAGAACAAATGCAAGTCTTTATAATTACACTAGGATAAATTGAATTAATAAAACTATCACCATTTATCTTAAAATTTAGCAGTGCTTTTGAATCTTTAAACTATGGATATGGATTATTATGAACATACATTTCTTATAAATACATTATAATTGGATACTTTCTACTGAATTAACTGTGATCTCCCACATGAATTTTGCAGTTGATTAAAAAATTTTGAAATAGACTATCTCTGAAGGAAGAAACTTCAATTTCAAGATGATTATATTTACCTTATTTTATGGGTTTTATTATGTCTCTCTGAGCAAGGTGTGTGTGTGTGTGTGTGTGTGTTTTAAGCCAAAACTTTGGATTATCAAATTGATATATACTTGTTTTTTTTCCTGTATAATCCAGTAAATGGGCAACACAGACAGTAGTAAATTTGTGCCCAACCTAAAGGAGTTGTTGATTTTCCATCCATTTAGTAGGTAATTGAAAGAAAGTGAAAGTCATTCAGTCCGGTCAGACCCTTTGCGACCCAGGGCAGAATACTGGAGTGGGTAGCCTTTCCCTTCTCGGGATCTTCCCAAACAAGAGATCAAACCCAGGTCTCCAGCATTGCAGGCATATTCTTTACGAGCTGAGCCACAAGGGAACCCCAGAATACTGGAGTGGGTAGCCTATCCCTTCTCCAGTGGATCTTCCCTACCCAGGAATGGAACTGGGGTCTCCTGCACTGCAGGCAGATTCTTAACCAACTGAGCTATTTAAATCCTCAGGAATTTTTTTAATGAGTTTGTAAACAGGACTTTTTGTAAGAAATAAGAAAACAAACCCATTATAATCTAGAAATGTGTCATCATGTTTACTAAATAATTATTTTTACGAAACAATAAATCACATGTATTCCCTCATACTTGTATGGCTTAGTCCTACTGATATACTTTCTAATGTCTGTTGAATCTCTCCCTTCCTTTTATTCCCACTGTTATTGCCTTAGTTTATGATCCCATCACAAATGTCGCTGTCCATTGTATTTTGTACTGACTTCTTTCTCTAAATTAGAATTCTCTGTCCTTTATTTCTCTTTTGTTTCATTCTCCTATTCATCTTTGTAACAGTCTTTTTAAAACACTATTCTTTGTTCTTCTTGTGAGGAAAATATAAGAACAAAAACCTGCCCTGGCTTAAATTCTTATACAGTTGACTTCTTTTTAGTTCCTTTAGTTCCTCAATTCCCATAACTCAAAAAGATCATGGGAGAACAAGATGGTGAAGGAGTAGGTGGATGTGGAGTACATCTCTCTCCATGGATACATCAGGAATATACCTTCAGACACAGAAGTGCATGCAGAACACCAGCTAACAGTGGAGAGGAGGGCCTGACCAGTGGAAAAGAATGTATACAACCACACGAAAGTCAGTAGGATGAAGGAACTAGGGGGAAAAACAGGAGTGTTAGTAGGACTGGGCCTGCCCTCGGCGGGTGGGGGAACTGAAGCAGGGGTCCAATCCCCACAGCGGGGTAATTGTCTGAGTCAGAGGAGAAACATTTAAGGCTGAGAGTGAAACAGCTGACCTGTGGCAGCCTAAATGGAATGACAATCAGACAGTCCTTGCCTCAGCCATACACATGCCAGAAAGGAACGTGGGTCTCCCAGAAGGGGCAGCGGCTGGGATCTGGAGTTTAGGGATTGTGGAGCAATCCCAATGTGAGGGCTGCTGTTGACTGCAGAGAAATGAATCAAGGGGATATGAGGGAGATCGTGGTGGGAAATGCCTGTAGAGGAAAGTCAGGCAGCTATGGAAGCAAGGCAATACTGCTGAGTAACACATAGAGGTGGAGCCATTACCATTGCCTCTCTCCACATGCCAGCATCCGCAACTGAACAATAGAGATGCTGGCCCATCAAAGGACCTGAGGCACTGAACTACAGAGTAGGACCCCACCCAGGGTGCCCCTCTAAATGCCTGAATCACTGATCTACAGAGTAGGACCCCAGTCAGGGGTGTCTTCTATGTGCCTGACGCGCTGAACAACAGAGAAGGACCCCAGGCAAGGGATCCCTCTAAGTGTCTGAATGGGCAGAGCTATGGAGAAAGACTGGCCAAAGAGGACATCTGATCGCCAGCTACAAGATGTTCGAAAAAGGTTATGATAGGGCCAAAACTCTTGATGGGAAAGAAGTTTTTCTCCCTGAACACTTGGCGCTGCCAGGGTCCCCGCAAGCCAAGCAGCTTCACCACCTTCATGCTCAGCTGTCACTGCAGCAGAGCTACCACAGGCAAAAAAAAAAAACACAAGTCCTCTGTTTCTGTGCTCAGGGTCACATTTGTCCTGGCCTCTTCATGACCCTGTAGACTGTGGCCTGTCAGGCTTATCTGTCTGAGAGGGGATTTTCCAGGCAAGAATACTGGAGTGTATTGACCAATACTGGTTGCCATATTCTTCTAGAGCACTATATTTCCTACTACCCTAGCTGCCACCCCCTTGAGTAACTGGTGCTGCCAGAATCCTTGTGACCCAAGAAGCTGCAGCACTTCCACACCTGGCCCTCACATGGGCAAATCCAAGCCCTCCACAGCAGCCTCAGGAGCTAAACCCCAGTGAACAACCCACATGTACAGGTAGAAATGAAACCACAGTTGAAACCCAGGGGCAGTGTGGCTAAGAAAGAAGACCCAAAACCTTTCCACCAGCTGTACAAGCTGCAGATTAAATCTACACAGTCGACTAAGCAGACTCTGTGTCTATGGAATATATAAAAGGCCATTGAGAGCATGCACAAAGAAAACACACTAGCTCTGATAGCTGTGGACAGTGGAGGCAAGAAAACACAGGAATAGGACCAGATTAGAGTCTGAGCTGCCCCCACAGCAGGTCCAGAGAGTAGTACAGTGTTGGAGGACATCCTAGGGAGCTAAGGTGGACTGTGATTCCCAGCGTGGGAAAGGACTCTGACAGCAGTGACTCAAGAAAAACATTTATTATTCTTATATCTTGACTTGTTCCAAAGCCTTTGACTGTGGATCACAATAAGCTGTGGAAAATTCTTCAAGAGATGGGAATACCAGACCACCTGACCTGCCTCTTGAGAAACCTATATGCAGGTCAGGAAGCAACAGTTAGAACTGGACATGGAACAACAGACTGGTTCCAAATAGGAAAAGGAGTACGTCAAGGCTGTATATTATCACCCTGCTTATTTAACTTATATGCAGAGTATATCATGAGAAACACTGGGCTGGAAGAAGCACAAGCTGGAATCAAGATTGCCGGGAGAAATATCAATAACCTCAGATATGCAGATGCCATCACCCTTATGGAAGAAAGTGAAGAGGAACTAAAAAGCCTCTTGATGTAAGTGGAAATGGAGAGTGAAAAAGTTGGCCTAAAGCTCAACATTCAGAAAACAAAGATCATGGCATCTGGTCCCATCACTTCATGGGAAATAGATGGGGAAACAGTGGAAACAGTGTCAGACTTTATTTGTTTGGGCTCCAAAATCACTGCAGATGGTGACTGCAGCCATGAAATTAAAAGACACTTACTCCTTGGCAGAAAAGTTATGACCAACTTAGATAGCATATTGAAAAGCAGAGACATTACTTTGCCAACAAAGGTCCATCTAGTCAAGGCTATGTTTTTTCCAGTGGTCATGTATGGATGTGAGAGTTGGTCTGTGAAGAAAGCTGAGCACTGAAGAATTGATGCTTTTGAACTGTGGTGTTGGAGAAAACTCTTGAGAGTCCCTTGGACTGCAATGAGATCCAACCAGTCCATTCTGAAGGAGATCAGCCCTGGGATTTCTTTGGAAGAAATGATTTTAAAGCTGAAACTCCAGTACTTTGGCCACCTCATGCGAAAAGTTGACTCATTGGAAAAGAATCTGATGCTGGGAGGGATTGGGGGCAGGAGGAGAAGGGGACGACAGAGGATGAGATGGCTGGATGGCATCACTGACTCGATGGACATGAGTCTGAGTGAACTCCGGGAGTTGGTGATGGACAGGGAGGCCTGGCATGCTGCGATTCATGGTGTCGCAAAGAGTTGGACACGACTGAGCGACTGAACTGAACTGAACTTGACTTGTTCTGTAGATTCTTTGTGATTTTTTTCTTTTTTCCTTTTTTCTCCTCTGTTGTAGTTGTCGATTTTATTGGCACTATGAAATCCAGTTTCGCTATTGAGTTTTTTTTTTTTTTCCTCAGTCACATTTTTTATTGTTGATGTAAACCTCTGTCTCTACATTGGGCTTTTGCGTTCTATGGAGTTTTCCTCTTTTTCTCTTTTTAATTTTAATTTTTTAAACCTCTTATTATTTTTATACATTTATTCCTTTTATTTTTATACATTTATTCCTTTGTTTTTCATACTGTTCTTTTCCTCTTGCAGTTAATCTTTAACATATATTAATCTTCTTTATCTACCTCTTTTTAACTTTGCATAGCTATTCTTTCTTTTTTTTCTCTCTCCTTTCCTCTCAACAAATAAGTTGAGAGGACTACTGTACCCAGCAAGGATCTCATTCAAAATTGATGGATAAGTAAAAAGCTTTTCAGACAAGCAAAAGTTAAGAGAATTCAATACTACCAAACCAGCTTGACAACAAGTGTTAAGATGGTAACAATAACGCTGTGTACGAGACAGCAAAAGAGACACTGATGTATACATCAGTCTTATGGACACTGTGGGAGAGGGAGAGGGAGAGTGTGGGGAGATTTGGGAGAATGACATTGAAATATGTGTAATATCATGTATGAAATGAGTCGCCAGTCCAGGTTCGATGCACGATACTGGATGCTTGGGGCTGGTACACTGGGACGACCCAGAGGGAGGGTATGGGGAGGGAGGAGGGAGGAGGGTTCAGGATGAGGAATACAGGTATATCTGTGGCAGATTCATTTCTATATTTGGCAAAACTAATACAATATTGTAAAGTTTAAAAATAAAATAAAATTTAAATAAATAAATTTCAGATCAATAACAATAAATAAATAAATAAATAAATGCATTCATCTCTTAAAAAAAAAAAAAGAAATTAAACAGAAGAAAAAATATCTACAAAATCAACCCCAAACAATTATAAAATGGCAATAGGAACATATATATCAATAATTACTTTAAATGTAAATGGATTAAATGCTCCAACCAAAAGACAAAGACTGGCTGAATGGATACAAAAACAAGACCCATACATATGCTGTCTACAAGAAACCCTCTTCTGACCTCAAGACACATATAGACTGAAAGTGAGAGGATGGAAAAATACATTTCATGCAAATGGGAAGCAAAAGAAAGCTGGAGTAGCAATCCTCATATCAGACAAAATAGACCTTAAATTAAAGAAGATTACAAGAGATAAGGAAGGACACTACATAATGATCAAGGGATAAGTCTAAGAGGAAGGCATAATGATTGTAAATATCTATGCACCCAACATAGAAGCAACTCAATACATAAGACAAACACTGACACACATGAAAGGAGAAACTGACAGTAACACAATCATGGTAGGAGACGTTAACACCCCACTCACACCAATGGACAGATCATCCAAACAGAAAATTAATAAGGAAACACAAGTCTTAAATGATACATTAGATGACATGGAGCTTATTGCTATCATCAGGACACTCCATCCAAATGCAGAAGAATACACTTTCTTTTCAAGTGCACATGGAATATCCTCCAGGATAGACCACATCTTGGGTCACAAGTCAAACCTCAGTAAATATAAGAAAATTGAAATTGTATCAAGCATCTTCTCTGACCACAATGCTATGAGACTAGATATCAATTATAAGGAAAAAGTATAAGAAACAAAAACACGTGGAGATTAAACAACACATTTCTAAATAACCAACAGGATACTGAAGAACTCAAAGGGGAAGTCAGAAAATTTCTAGAAACAAATCACAATGAAAACACGACAACTGAAAACCTACTACTGCAGCAAAAGCAGTTCTAAGAGGGAAGTTTATAGCAATACAATCCTACCTCAAGGAACAAGAAAAACATCGAATAGACAACCTAACTTTACACCTAAAGCAACTGGAAATAGAAGAAGAAGAAAAAAACAAAATTAATTGAAAGAAAGAGATCATAAAGTTCCAAGCAGAAATAAATGAAAAAGAAATGAAAGAAACAATAGTAAAGATAAACAAAACTAAAAGCTGGCTCTTTGAGAAGATAAATACAATTGACAAAACCTTAGTCAGATTCATCAAGAAAGAAAGAGAGAAGAATCAAATCAACAAAATTAGAAATGAAAAAGGAGAGGTTACAACAGACAATGCAGAAATACAAAAGATTTTATGAGACTATTATGAACAACTATATGACGTAAAAATAGATAACCTGGAAGAAATGGAAAAATCTTAGAAAATTTCAATCTTCCCAGACTGAACCAAGAAAAAATGGAAATTATGAATAACCCAAATACAAGCACTGAGATTAAAGCTATGATCAAAAATTTCCCGAAAAACAAAAGTCGAGGACCTGATGGTTTCACAGGAGTATTCTATCAAACATTTCAGTTCAGTTTAGTTCAGTCGCTCAGTCGTGTCTGACTCTGCCACCGCATGAATTGCAGCACGCCAGGCCTCCCTGTCCATCACCAGCTCCTGGAGTTTACCCAAACTCATGTCCATTGAGTCGGTGATGCCATCCAGCCATCTCAACTTCTGTCGTCCCCTTTTCATCCTGCCCCCAATTCCTCCCAGCATCAGCGTCTTTTCCAATGAGTCAACTCTTCGCATGAGGTGGCCAAAGTATTGGAGTTTCAGCCTTAGCATCAGTCCTTCCGAAGAACACCCAGGGCTGATCTCCTTTAGAATGGACTGGTTGGATCTCCTTGCAGTCCAAGGGACTCTCCAGAGTCTTCTCCAACACCACAGTTCAAAAGCATCAATTCTTCGGTGCTCAGCTTTCCTCACAGTCCAACTCTCATAGACGGACCTTTGTTGGCAAAGTAATGTCTCTGCTTTTGAATACGCTATCTAGGTTTAGAGAAGAGCTAATGACTATCCTTCTAAAACTCTTTCAAAAAATTGCAGAGGAAGGAACACTTCCAAACTAATTCTATGAGGCCATAGACCAAAGACAACACACAAAAATAAAACTACAGGCCAATATCACTGATGAACATAGATGCAAAAATCAACAAAATTTTAGCAAACAGAATTCAGCAACACATCAAAAAGTTCATACACCATGATCAAATTTGGTTTATTCCAGGAGTGCAAGTATTCTTCAATATACAGAAATCAATCAATGTGATTCACCATATTCACAAATTGAAAGATAAAAAAACATATGATCATCTCAATAAATGCAGGAAAAGCCTTTGACAAATTCAGCACCTATTTATGATTAAAACTCTTCAAAAATTGGGCATACAAGGAATCTACCTCAACATAGTAAAGGCCATATATTAAAAGCCTACAGCAAACATTTTCCTCAATGGTAAAAAACTGAAAGGATTCTATCTAAGATCAGGAACAAGACAAGGGTGTTCACTCTTGCTGATATTATTCAACATAGTTCTGGAAGTCTTAGCTACAACAATCAGAGAAGAAAAAGGAATAAAAGGAATCTAGATTGGAAAAGAAGAAGTAAAGTTCTCACTGTTTGCAGAAAATATGATACTGTACATAGAAAACCCTAAAGATAGTATCAGAAAATTACTAGAGCTAATCAGTGAATTTAGCAAAGCTGCAGGATACAAAGTCAATACACAGAAATCACTTGCATTCCTATATACTAAAAATGAAAATTCATAAAGAGAAATTAAGGAATCAATCCCATTCACCACTGCCACAAAAGGAATTAAATATCTAGGAATAAACTTACCTAAAGAGACAAAAAACTGTACACAGACGATTATAAAATACTAATGAAAGAAAGATGACATAAACAGATGGAGAGATATTCCATGTTCCTTGGTGGAAGAATCAATATTGAGAAAATGATTATACTACCAAATGCAATCTATGGATTTAATGCAATCCCTATCAAATTACCAATGGCATTTTTCACAGAACTAGAACAAAAAATTTCACAATTCATATGGGAACACAAAAGAACCCAAATAGCCAAAGTATTGTTGAGGAAGAAGAATGGAGCTGGAGGAATCAAGCTTCCTGACTTTAGGTTATACTACAAAGCTACAGTCATTAAGACAGTATGTGTTTGTTAGCCATCTGTATGTCTTCTTTGGAGAAATGTCTATTTAGTTCTTTGGCCCATTTTTTGATTGGGTCGTTTATTTTTCTGGAGTTGAGCTGTAGGAGTTGCTTGTATATTTTTGAGATTAGTTGTTTGTCGGTTGCTTCATTTGCTATTATTTTCTCCCATTCTGAAGGCTGTCTTTTCACCTTGCTAATAGTTTCCTTTGATGTGCAGAAGCTTTTAAGGTTAATTAGGTCCCATTTGTTTCCAAAGAAGACATACAGATGGCTAACAAACACATGAAAAGATGCTCAACATCACTCATTATCAGAGAAATGCAAATCAAAACCACTATGAGGTACCATTTCACACCAGTCAGAATGGCTGCGATCCAAAAGTCTACAAATAATAAATGCTGGAGAGGGTGTGGAGAAAAGGGAACCCTCTTACACTGTTGGTGGGAATGCAAACTAGTACAGCCGCTATGGAGAACAGTGTGGGGATTCCTTAAAAAACTGGAAATAGAACTGCCTTATGATCCAGCAATCCCACTGCTGGGCATATACACTGAGGAAACCAGAAGGGAAAGAGACACGTGTACCCCAATGTTCATCACAGCACTGTTTATAATAGCCAGGACATGGAAGCAACCTAGTTGTCCATCAGCAGATGAATGGATAAGAAAGCTGTGGTACATATACACAATGGAGTATTACTCAGCCATTAAAAAGAATACATTTCAATCAGTCCTAATGAGGTGGATGAAACTGGAGCCTATTATACAGAGTGAAGTAAGCCAGAAGGAAAAACATAAATACAGTATACTAACGCGCATATATGGAATTTAGAAAGATGGTAACAATAACCCGGTGTACGAGACAGCAAAAGAGACACTGATGTATACATCAGTCTTATGGACTCTGTGGGAGAGGGAGAGGGTGGGAAGATTTGGGAGAATGACATTGAAACATGTAAAATATCATGTAAGAAACGAGTTGCCAGTCCAGGTTTGATGCACGATACTGGATGCTTGGGGCTAGTACACTGGGACGACCCAGAGGGATGGTATGGGGAGGGAGGAGGGAGGAGGGTTCAGGATGGGGAACACATGTATACCTGTGGCGGATTCATTTTGATATTTGGCAAAAATAATACAATTATGTAAAGTTTAAAAATAAAATAAAATTAAAAAAAATAAATAAAGCTGTTTTCAAAAAAAAAAAAAAAGACAGTATGGTACTGGCACAAACAGAAATATGGACCAGTGGAACAAGGTGGAAAACCCAGAAATAAACCCGTGCACCTATGGGTACCTTATAATTGACAAAGGAGGCAAGAATATACAATGGGGCAAAGGCAGCCTCTTCAATAAATGGTGCTGGGAAAACTGGACAGCTACATGTAAAAGAATGAAATTAGAATACTTCCTAACCCTGTACACAAAGATAAACTCAAAATGAATTAAAGACCTAAATGTAAGATCAGAAACTATAAAACTCTTGGAGGAAAACATAGGCAGAACATTCAACGACATAAATCAAAGCAAGATCCTCTATGACCCACCTCGTAGAGTAATGGAAATAAAAACAAAAGTAAACAAGTGGGACCTGATTAAACTTAAAAGCTTTTACACAGCAAAGGAAACTATAAGCAGGATAAAATGACAACTCTCAGAATGGGAGAAAATAATAGCAAAGGAAACAACTGATAAAGGATTAATTTCCAAAATATACAAGCAACTCAGGCAATTCAATACCAGAAAAACAAGCAACCCAATCAAACAGTGGGGGAAAAAAAAGATCTAAACAGACATTTCACCAAAGAAGACATACAGATGGCTAACAAACACATCAAAAGATGCTCAACATCACCCATTATTGGGGAAATGCAAATCAAAACTTCAGTGAGATATCACCTCACACCGGTCAGAATGGCCCTCATGAAAACGTCTACAAACAGTAAATTCTGGAAAGGGTATGGACAAAAGGAACACACTTTCACTATTGGTGGGGGTGTAAATTGATACAGCCACTATGGAAGATGGTATGGAGAAAAACTAGAAATAAAACCACCATATCACCCAGCAATCCCACTCCTAGACACAAACCCTGAGGAAATCAAAATTGAAAGAGACACATGTATCCAATTGTTCATTGCAGCACTATTTACAATAGCTAGAATATGGAAGCCACCTAGATGTCCTTTGACAGATGAATGGATAAAAAAGTTGTGGAATATATACACAATGGTATATTACTCAGCCATAAAAATGAACACATTTGAGTCAGTTTTAATGAGGTGGATGAACCTAGAACCTATTATAGAGAGTGAAGTGAGTCAGAAAGAGAAAGTTAAATACGTATTCTAATACATCTATATGAAATCTAGAAAAATGGTACTGTAGAATGTATTTACAGGGTAAATATGGAGAAACAGACATAAAGAATAGGCTTATGGACATGGGGAGAGGAGAGGAGAGAATGAGATGTATGGGAAGAGTAACATGGAAATGTACAGTACCGTATGTAAAATAGATAGGCAATGGGAATTTGCTCTATGGCTCAGGAAACTTAAACAGGGGCTCTGTGTCAATCTGGAGGGGTGGTATGGGGAGGAAGATGGAAGAGAGTTTTAAAAGGAAGGGGATATATGTATACCTATGGCTGATTCATGTTGAGGTTTGATAGAAAACAGCAAAATTCTGTAAAGCAATTATCCTTCAATAAAAAAATAAATTAATAAAAAAAAAGAATGGAGCACCCCCCAAAAACTATTTGATATTCCCCAAATATACCTCCATATGTTTTAATGTCTTGCCCCTTTTTCAGAAGTCTTTCCCCTTTATGTAGATAACAAACACTCTTTTAGATACTTCTTACCTTACATTTTTCTGGAAACATTTTCTAGTGACTGCTACTGCTAAGTCACTTCAGTCGTGTCCAACTCTGTGCGACCCCATAGACGGCAGCCCACCAGGCTCCCTCGTCCCTGGGATTCTCCAGGCAAGAACACTGGAGTGGGTTGCCATTTCCTTCTCCAATGCATGCAAGTGAAAAGTGAAAGTGAAGTCGCTCAGTCGTGTCTGACCCTCAGCGACCCCATGGATTGCAGCCTTCCAGGCTCCTCCATCTATGGGATTTTCCAGGCAAGAGTACTGGAGTGGGGTGCCATTGCCTTCTCCGTTCTAGTGACTGTTCCCCTAGTAAGAACATTCTCTGAGCTTCAGCAACCTTTGCACCTTACTCTGTTGTGTTGACTATGATATGAAAGATTATTTTGTCTGGTATCTTCATCACTATATCTGCAACAAAGCACATGGAACCCATGGTCTTAAGTATTGAAAAATACTTTCAGAATGAAAGATTTTAATAAAACTATGTTGACATATCTGTCTACTTTATTAGTGTGAGTTCTTTGAGGATTAGTGCCAAATCTTATTCACCATTACCAGTGATAAATCTTAAAATAAAAGGTGCTCATTTTCTCTAATTGAAGTAATATATAATTATTTAGATTAGCAGTAAAAATATTCCATTTTCCCAATTTAGTTTTGTTCAACTTCTCTATCACTTACTCAATCATCATCAGAAATAATTTCTATTAACAGTTGGCATATCATTCTGAAGTCTTCTCTCCTTTTTCAAATCAATATTTAAATTCATATGTAAATAAGGCATTTGACTTATTTAAAATATTATATATATGTGTATATGTGTATATATATACAGATTCAAATATATATGCATGTGTATAATTTTGTAGCACACACCTTAAACTTACATTTTTATTATTGTTATTTAATGATGCTGGATATATTTTTGCCATTCTATGCAAATCTACCTCATATTTTCAGTGGCTTTCTTGCATTGTATTTGGATATGCCACATTGCACTTGACCTGAGTGGTGATGGGGATCAAACAGCTTTTCAATCATTTCTTTAAGATTGTTGGAGTCAAGTTTATTTGGAAGTTATTTTTTTAAATGTGTTTTAAAGTTTTAAAGATCATATCACATGGCTACCAAAATGAAAGATCAAATCATTATTCTTTGATATTTTTCTCTACCTTCTGTTTATCATAATGTATAGTATTTAATTTCATTTGTAGCCATAATCTCTGACAGTTTTGTTATTTTTTTTTTATTTACCCAATGCTCCTTTCATTCCCTTCTGCTAAGAAATTACTTATAGGTTTAATTTTACCACTATGTACATTACACAAGAACATTCCATGCGTATATTTAGGTTTGGAAGCATCTCCTCATTTTAACAACCTTCTTCAGGCTTGTTGCAATATATATAGGTCATATTTTCATCCTCCAGAACTTACCAAAATGATTTAATTGTGTTCAACCTTTGAATAATGCTTATATCAGAGGCCAACCCCATAAGTTGTTTGACAAGCTGGATGAATAAAAAATCTTTTCCTTATTCAAATGTGACTTCATCCAAAGCACATACAACATGAAACTAATGGAAAATAAGTTTCAGTTTAACTGATTAATGATGTATCACCTAGATCTAAAAATATAAAAATATGACATTTTATCTTCAGTGAGTTAAGACCTGTGTCTTATTCCACTGACTTTAACTGTGACATATAAAGAGAGATTGGTGTGGCTTTAGGTGTTAGAGGAATTGGACTAAGTAAAAATTTAGATTGTTTTAGTTTTAGTGATTTGTGTGTGTGTGTGTGATTTACAGTCATTGTTATATGTAGCTAAATTATTTTCATCTATCCTGGTGTCAAAATCACTTTCAAGAATAACCCTACTTCTTCTTGTACTACTCATTAGCCATCAATCATTAAAATATAGATGCAATGAGCATGGTACATTTGAGTATGTTCCATGGCATCCAGCAACCAAATTACAGAGTGAGAAAAAAGCAGCTTGAAAAGTGTGGAGCTAGAAGCTACACCATGGAAGACTCAAATGCTGAGGGCAGGAGCTACAAACTTGAATAGAAGCTTTCCTGAAATTACCAACAAATTCTAAAAATATACAGAATATTATTAATAGCATGTGAAAAGGTGAAATAAATTATCTAAAGTATAAATATTAAATAGTAACCTATACTAAAGGAAATAATTACCATTATGTCTCTTTGAGAAAACTAAGCAAAAAACAAAGAAAACAAAGCAAAAACTCTTTGATACAGTTCCTTATCAAAGGCAAAGAAAATACTATCAGTAAGTGTAAAACAGTTTCTAATGATAAAGTTAATTAATGGAAATATACTTTGTGTTACTAGTCAATAAAATTGAATTTGTAATTTGTTGTGTTTTTTTTCTTACACTTTCTTATACTCTCATACTTAATTTTGTATTTAAAATCTTGTATTATTTTTCTTGGAAGGAGACACCAAATTGAACAAGATTTAAGTCAGCCCCCATCTATGTCTTTATATCTTTCATGCTGTTTTCCATTTTAAGGTTTGACTCTACAATAAAGATTCCTTAAAAAACTGGAAATAGAACTGCCTTATGATCCAGCAATCCCACTGCTGGGCATACATACTGAGGAAACCAGAAAGGAAAGAGACACATGTACCCCAGTGTTCATCGCAGCACTGTTTATAGTAGCCAGGACATGGAAGCAACCTAGATGTCCTTCAGCAGATGAATGGATAAGAAAGCTGTGGTACATATACACAATGGAGTATTACTCAGCCATTAAAAGGAATACATTTGAATCAGTTCTAATGAGGTGGATGAAACTGGAGCCTATTATACAGAGTGAAGTAAGCCAGAAAGAAAAACACCAATACAGTATACTAACGCATATATATGAAATTTAGAAAGATGGTAACAATAACCCTGTATACGAGACAGCAAAAGAGACACTGATGTATAGAACAGTGTTTTGGACTCTGTGGGAGAGGGAGAGGGTGGGATGATTTGGGAGAATGGCATTGAAACATGTATAAATCATATATGAAACGAGTCGCCAGTCCAGGTTCGATTCAGGATACTGGATGCTTGTGGCTGGTGCACTGGGACGACCCAAAGGGATAGTATGGGGAGGGAGGAGGGAGGAGGGTTCAGGATGGGGAACACATGTATACCTGTGGTGGATTCATGTTGATATATGGCAAAACCAATACAATATTGTAAATTAAAAAATAAAATAAAATAATAAAATAAAGTGAATATATGAAAAACAAGACACACTTTTTCTTTCACTTCAATGAAATTTTAAATCTTTCTAACACTCTGATTTTCGTTTAATGTAGTGGGTCTTCTGCTTTGGGAATTACTTTTATGGTCTTTGCCCTTCACATATTTTTATTTTTTCTCTTAAGTGCATTTGATATATGTTTGTTATATGAGTTTATTGTGTTATATCTATTTTTTCCTGTGTCAGATACTGAATTTTTCACCATTTCTAATATAATCCCAGGCAGTATTGCCAAATCAACTACTCCAGGAAGCACAAAAAAATTGGTAAACTTTACCAGCTTTAGCTCAAGCTTTGTTGTTTTTCTACCCAAGACTGTAAGCAACCTTACTTCTAATTAAAATATGTCAGTGGGAATCTCAGAATTTTATTGTATTACTTTCTTTTTTAAGAACACCTTTGTGGTATCCAGGAAGATGTTAGAAACTTATTATGCCAGAATTTGTTTCTCATATGGCCACCCATATTCCAGTTTTAAAAAGTACATTTTTAGGGTTTTTGCGTATGTGTGTTTTAGGTTATTAAGAAATAGAAAGTTATTGATGACATTAGACTTCATTGGTAGCGTTAATATTTTGATGATGTTGTTCAGTTGCCCAGTCATGTCCAACTCTTTGCGACCCCATGCCAGGCCTCTCTGTCCCTCACCATCTCACAAAGTTTGCCCATTCCTGTCCATTATCTTGATAAAAAGCAATTATTTTCACTGTTAGTGGGACAATATAACCTCCTTGTCAAATGGTTAGTTATATTTTAACAGTTAATAACTTTAATCCCCAAAGACATTGATGTTAACTGTTTGATTAATATCTAGTTTCACAGTAAAGTAAATGTATGAATTTACTGATCATAAGCATTTGCTATGGTACATGGAGGATGCATAAATAAATGTTGTGATTTCACAGTAGACCAAAAAGCAAACAGAAAATATTTGGTAAAATATATTCCATGAAAAAAATTTTAGTTATTTTTTGTTTGTTACCTTTTTCATGTGTTTATGTTATCATATAACTATATAGAATATATTTCATGTATATGGATTAGTGTAAAGGAAAATCCAGAAAATAAAATTTTTAAGTTTACTTAATTAGCCAATTTGTGAGTTTTCTGTGTTGTTGTTCATTAGCTAAGTTGTATCTGACTCTTCGCAATCTCATGGACTGCAGTGCACCAGGGTTTCCTGTCCTTCATTATTTCCCAGAGTTTGCTCAAACTCACGCATATTGTGTCCATGATGCTATCCAATCATCTCATCATCTATTACCCGCTTCTTCTCCTGCCCACAATCTTTCCCAGCATCAGTGTCTTTTCCAACAAGTTGGCTCTTTGCATCAGGTGGCCAAAGGATTGGAGCTCTAGCATCAGTCCTTCCAATGAATATTCAGAGTTGTTTTCCTTTAGGATTGACTGGTTTGATCTTCTTTCTGTCCAAGGGACACTCAAGAGTCCTCTCTAGCACCACAATTCAAAAGCGTCAATTCTTCAGTGCTCAGCCTTCTTTATGGTCCAACTCTCACATCCATACATGACTACTGGGGAAACCATAGCTCTGATTATATGAACTGTTGTCAGCAAAGTGATGTCTCTGCATTTTAATATGCTGTCTAGGTTGTCATAGCTTTTTATTCCAAAGAGCAAGTATATTTAATTTTATGTCCAGAGTGATTTTGGAACCCCAAAATAAAATCTTTCACTGTTTCCACTTTTCCATCTATTTTCTGTGGAGTGATCAGACCAGATGCCATGATCTTAGTTTTGTGAATGTTGAGTTTCAAGCCAGCTTTTTCCTCTCTCCTCTTTCACCGTCATCAAGAGGCTCTTTCGTCCCTCTTCTCTTTCTGTCATTAAGAGTGGTATGATCTATGCAGATGGTTTTTGACAATTCTGAGGTTGTTATTTCACCCAGTTCTTGATTCCACCTGGGGATTCATCCAGCCTGGGATTTCTCACGATGTACTCTGCATAGAAGTTAAATAAGCAATGTGACATACTGCTTTCCCGATTTTGAGCCAGTCTGTTGTTGTTTCATGTCTGGGTATAACTCTTGCTTCATGACCTTTGTGTAAGTTTCTCAGAAGACAGGAAAGGTGGTCTGGTTTTCCCATATTTAAGCATTTTCCAGTTTCTTGTGATCCATACAGTCAAAGGCTCTAGTGTATTCCATGAAACAGTAGTAATTTTTTTTTTAATCCCTTGCTTTTTCTATGATCCAATGGATGTTGGCAAGTTGATCTCTGGTCCTATTCCTTTTCTAAATCCAGCTTGTACATCTGGAAGTTCCTGGTTGATGCACTGCTGAAGCCTAACTTGAAGGGTTTTGAGCGTTTACAATGTTTTTAATATTTTTTATCTTTCAAATATAAAAGCACATTAAATACATATGGAAGATTCTGCCCCTATTTTTCCAATAGTTATATATGTTCTTTTTTCTTCTTATCTTAGTACATAGGTAAAAAGAGTGATATTTCAAGTATTTTCTAGTAAGCCCATGGGTTAGAAGGTGATGGAGCTTTAGATTCATGTGCTTATTAAATCCAAAGCAGTCTTATGTCTGTGTGATTCACCTGTTACTTTTATGCAAACAGTTTAATGTGACACAAGTATTAAGCTATTGAATTGTGTATTTATCATAAAGTAAATTAAAAAATGATCTAAACAGTAGGTTCACAGCAAGTATTCTCCTTTCCATCTATGTAATTAGCATACATGTCAGATATCTCTGTATTTTTTTAAAATCTTATTCTTGATTTGTTTTCTTTACAATAATTTTCATATACAATTATTTTTACTCTGGTCCATAAACTCTTTTAAATGACCTGAATTCATTTTAACGACAAGGAGGGCACTAAATGCTTATATTACATGTTTATTGGCATGAAATTTTAATCAAACACATATAAAATAAACAACTATGAGTAAGCAACTGTCTTCCATTATGAGCACATATCCTTCATGTTTCCCAAATTAAAATCCCTCCTGCTATTTAGTTAGAATATATTTCTAATATTCTCTGCCTGAAAAATTATAATTTTCTGTACTTATTATTGACAGGAAGCATTTTACTTATAGTTTAGCTCTTTGTCTGTTATTAAGTAAGAGCAGTCCACTCTCAGTTAGTAGCAACTTCCATATTTTCGAAGATGCCCTTTAAAATATGTGGAAACTGAGTACCTAGTGTTATACAGAGGTTGAGTTGGTCAAACAACCATTATGTGATGTGTTTAGTGAATTAATTTTATTATTTCAACTCTGTAATGTGGTAGCTTTCACTGGCAGATACAGTTCACTATTGATACCTTTTTGATCTAGGGTTTTTGTACGCTCATTTTGAAGGAAAGTTTTCAACATTCTGATTTTCTTCACTTATCTTCTGTAATTTTAGAGAAATAAATTGCCTCAGTAGGTTTTATGAGATCATTTCAGTATCTGCATTATTTGAAAGACTTAATGGTTCACCGAAAATCAGAGATACATTTTGTGTTTCTGAATTTAAAATATTCACTCCATTGGAAATGAGGCCAGAGTGAAACTGAGATCTTATTATATTAGTGACAACAGTAACTATGATAGTATAATTTAGATTCATTAATGTATTCAGTTATATAAGACATTTACTGAGAGCATACCATTTTGTCAGGCATTTGAAGTAAAGTAGTGAACAAGTAGATGAAAACACATATCCTGCTATAATGCTATAATGGAGACTGTATTTTATAAAATGAATACAAACTCTGTGTTTGTGTGTGTGTGTGTGTGTGTGAACACACTGTGTACATGCATTGGGTGAGGGAACAATAAGTGCTGTAGGAATAAAAATGAAGTAGGGAAATGGAGTCTTTATTTGTAGAAGGAAGTTCCTGTTTAAATAGGTTATTTAGGGAGATCTCACTGAAAAAGCTATAGTGGAATACAAACGAATAACATGAATGAGGTAGCAGTGAAGGTACAGGGTAGAAATTCTAGCCAAAGTGAAGTTCAAAAACAATGGCATTGCAATACATTGGGGAAATGCCTTTCAAATTATTACAAATGCAATGGAGAAAGTTAGGAAAAAATAGTAGGTTAATTCAATGAAGTAATGGGGGATCTGATTGTGTGTGTCTTGAAAAAAATAAACGCAGTGCCATAATATGAATCATGGTTTGCTGATGTGGTAAAAAATTGACTGATACAGATAAGAACCAAAGTAAGGAGATGAGTTAGGAGATTATCTTAATAATCCAGGTAAGAAACATGATGCTTAGATCATCAGCTTTGTTTTAATAATGTTATTAAGAAGTCCTTTGATTCTATATATTTTAAAGTTAGTCAAAATAATTTCTGGGAGATTCAATATGAGATTTCTCAGAGAGGGATCAGAGATGACTCCAAGAATATTTTCATAAGAGTAACTAAGAACTGTAAGAACTTTAACAGAAAAAGGCTTTTAGGTTCCATTTGTCTAATTTTGCTTTTATTTATTTAACCTTAAATTTAAAAACTTTTGCATAGCAAAAGAAGTCATTGATGAAACAAAAAGACAATTAATTTAATGGTAGAAAATATTTGCAAATAATATAACTGATAAAAGATTAATATCCAAAATAGCAACATTATCTACAATAGTCAAGATATAGAAGCAACTAAGTATACATCAACAGATGAATGAATAGAGAAGATGTGATATATATCTAATCTCACAGTGGAATATTACTCAGCCATAAAAAAGGAAATTTCCCTATTTGCAACAACATGGATAGATCCAGTGGGTATTATGCTTAGTAATATAAGCCTGACAAAGAAAGACACATACTGTATGTAATGATGTTAAAAAAACTTATCGATACATGCATCATCATGGAAGTATCAAAAGTATTTTGAAAGTGAAAGAAGGCAAACAAAAGATCACATGTTACACTTGGCGTTTGAATAACACAGGGGGTTAGGAATGTTGACCCTCCATGTAATTGAATATCCAGGTAAAGCTTTATATTTGCTCTCTGTCTCCATAGTTCTCCATGCACAGATTCAACCAATCACAAATTGTGTAGTACCTTAGTACACATTTGTTGGAATAAAATCTGCATATAATGCTGCTGCTGCTAAGTCGCTTCAGTCGTGTCCGACTCTATGCGACCCCATAGACAGCAGCCCACCAGGCTCCCCCGTCCCTGGGATTCTCGAGGCAAGAACACTGGAGTAGGTTGCCATTTCCTTCTCCAATGCATGAAAGTGAAAAGTGAAAGTGAAATCGCTCAGTCG
This sequence comes from Bos indicus, assembly GCF_029378745.1. Lineage (NCBI taxonomy): Eukaryota > Metazoa > Chordata > Mammalia > Artiodactyla > Bovidae > Bos > Bos indicus. Next base: position 12,997,347 of record NC_091767.1, read on the forward strand.
TGTCCGACTCTTAGCAACTCCATGGACTGCAGCTTACCAGGCTCCTCCATCCATGGGACTTTCCAGGCAAGAGTACTGGAGTGGGGTGCCATTGCCTTCTCCACTGCATATAATGGATCCATGCAATTCCATCCCATGTTTTTCAAGGCCAACCATTTCTTTTAAATTCTAGAAAGGGCACAGTTATCATAAAAGAAAGCAGATTAAGCATTTCATGAAGCAAAGAGATAGACCATGGGCTTCCCTGGTACTTCAGCTGGTAAAGACTCCACCTGCAATGTAGGAGACCCTAGTTTGATTCCTAGCTTGGAAAGATCTGGTAGAGAAGGGATAGGCTACCCACTCCAGTATTTTTGGGCTACCCACTCCAGTATTCTTGGGCTTCCCTGGTGGCTCAGCTGATAAAGAATCCACCTGCAATGTGGGAGACTCGATTCGATCCCTGGCTTGGAAAGATCCCCTGGAGAAGTGAATGACTACTCACTCCAGTATTCTGGCCTGGAGAATTCCTTGGACTACCAACTGAATATGGTACAATTTCTTTTAAATTCTAGAAAGGGCAATATTATAATAAAAGAAAGCAGATTAAGAGTTCCATGGAGCAAAGAGATAGATCAAGGTAGTTGCCTGCAAAAAGTCATGAGAACAATATTTAGGGCAGTGGAAACATTCTGTATTTTGATTGTGGTTGTGCCTATATGACTGTATATATTTTAAAATACCCATTGGTGGATTTTTAATGTTTATAAACTATTTCTCATTTTTGCCCTTGGTCAAAAATGTAGTACACTGTATATTTAAAATGGATGAAATGCATTATGTGAAATTAATCATCACTATTACTGTTTAAAATAAAGACAGTAAAATACATAATGAACAAGCTTATGTCATAATTGGCAGTTTGCATAAAATGGATAAAATCCATAGAAAACACGATTAACCAAAAATAACTCATGAGGAAGTAGAGAAATCTAAATAATCTGATACTTCCTGAGAAAGCTGAATTCTAAACAAAGCTTTCCAACAAAAAAACTACAATCTTAAATACTTCATAGATGAGTTTGCACAAATTATTAAGGTAGAAATATTGGTAACCTCACACAAATTCAGATATAACAAAAAGGAATACTTGCCAACTCATTTTATGAGAACAACATAGTCTTGATACCAAGACTTGACAAAATCTGCAGAAAAATTACAGGATAATTACCAGACAATCCTATAAATTGAATCAAATAATTGGTCATTCAGATTCTGTCTCATTCAACAAACCATTAAATATCCTCCATTATAAAGTGAGTCAGATACTCTGAATATTGATGATCAGGAGAGGAAAAGAGTTGAAGGTCAGCAGGTGGTGCCAGTGGTGAAGAGTTCGCTTGCCAATGCAGGAGGCACAAGAGACATGGCTTCCATCCCTGAGTCAGGAAGATACCATGGAGGAGGAAATGGCAACTAACTCCAGTATTCTTGCCAGGAGAATTCCGTGGAGCCTAGAGGCTACAGTCCATGGGGTTGCAAAGAGTTGGACAGACCAAATGTCTGAGCACACACAGCACAAAGGAAATTAAGCCTCAGGATTCCAGGTTTGTGTAATTGAACAAATATTCAGTGAGTTCTTAAGGATGTGTGCTAGGATATATGGGATTCCCTGGTGGCTCAGACAGTAAAGAATCTGCCTGTAATGTGGGAGACCTGAGTTTGATCCCTGGTTTGGGAAGATTCCTTGGAGGAGGGAATGGCAAACCATGCCAGTGTTTGTGCCTGGAGAATCCCCACGGACAGATGAACCTGGCTGGCTACAGTCCATGGGGTCACAAAGAGTCAGACATGATATATAAAGGAGAAATAAGATTTATTGTTTTCAAGGCGTTTACACTCTAGCGTGGAGAATATTCACAAGTATAATTACAGTAAATTGTGATTTTTGTAGTTACCATAGTTGAAGCATAATCGTGGTTCCAGAGGATTGCTGAGAAGGGAGGAGGAAATTACCTCCAGATTTTCTCTCAAGGGGAAATCTCATGAAGTAAAGAGGGTTTATGAAAACTGAGAGAGGAAGGGAAGGAGTGTGGAAAGTGCTGCTCTTTCCTTGATAACAGTGCTGACTTCACTGTTTCTATTTCACTGTAAGCATCCCTTCCCTGATGCATTTTGCTTCAATAAGTAAATGTGATTAGTAAGAAAGAAAGTCTGAAATCAGGTGGAAAAAATTACTAATGGTAGACTTGGGGTATAACCCAAATCTTCACTGCCATTGGAAAATTGTACTATCCATGAATGCCATATTAATCCTAATCATGCAAAATAAACTCTGGACTATTCATTTTACCTGGGAACTTTTTTTTTTTTTCAAATTCAATGACTGAAAAAACAGCCAGATAAAGGCTGAAAGCCAATTCATAGAAAAAGTCTTTTCTTAAGTTACAAAACCTTGTTGACCTAAAATTTCCCAGTTTTTTTTTTTTTACAGAATTAGTGTAACATAGGAATATTTGCATATTTGCATAATTTATTAATATAATACTGAACATATTCAGAACTGACAAAACTGTGTCCAAAGCAAACAATGCTAAAATGCGTCACTTCTCAGCATCTCAGCTGAATGTGTCAGTATTTTAAATCACCACATTTAGAGCATGATTGCTTGGTTGGATTAAACAATCCCAAGATATAAAATTATGTTTAGTGTAGTAACATCATCTGCATTATTCTGATATGTCAGGGACTTGACAAGCTAATTTACAGATTGGAAGATTAAAGAGGTTACTGCAGGCAATCTTTTACAACCATATCTCATTAGAGATTAGGGAATTGAGTAGCAGGGAAATTAAATTACTTTCTCAGAGATGTAGAGATAGTCGTGTAGCCAGCCTTATATCTTCTGATATCAGTGTCTTTTCACCATACCTCAGGTTTAGATGTATTATGTTTTATCATAAACCTAACTAGTTACAGGGCATCTCTGGGAGGTGAACTCTGACTCAAACGGCTTGGAGAAGTTCTGTATTTTGTAGTTCTCCCAAGATCTTCCCTGATGGCTCAGATGGTAAAGCGTCTGCCTACAATACAGGAGACCCGGGTTCGATCCCTGGGTTGGGAAGATCCCCTGGAGAAAGAAATGGCAACCCATTCCAGTACTCTTGCCTGGAAAATCCCATAGATGGAGGAGCCTGGTGGTCTACAGTCCATGGGGTCACAAAGAGTTGGACACGACTGAGTAATTTCACTTTCACTTTCAGGATCTTCAGGCCCATGTCTGTCCTCTAGATTGGAAGAAAATTATTCCAGAATATTTCTATCCCTCATAAAAAGATAAAGTAATCTCAGCGTTCACCAAACCAATTTGGATTGAAATATTTTATGCCTATGTATTTAAAAGATGGATGATAAGAGTTTGTACTTTCTCAAGCATATGTGCATAATTTTATGCATGACTCTTTGGTGTAGAAAATGCTAACATGTAATGGCCTTGCTTTTGTGAGGCAAAATGACATTTTGGACTTTCAAAGAGCAACCAAGTCTTGGCCTACCAAGGCATGGCAATATGACTATGCTATGCCATCTTAGCTCTGGCTTTTATTTTGAACACTGTGGAAACAGATGAAATTATATATGTTAGTTGAGCTCTTAGTGTTTTAGAAAACAGAAACTTCTTTCCTTCAAGGATAAGGGCTAATTGCAAGTATATGAAAACACTATGGCCTGACCAAGAAGTGAAATATAACTTATTTATATTAGGAATTAAATAATAGATCTGATGGGCTAACATTATCTTTAGTTACTCTCATCTCTTATCATCTCCTCTGAAATAGGTATTAATTCTTTTATACTCTCTTGACTTCTCTGATGTATGTTTCAGCTCCTCATTCTGCTTTTCTTCCTGTTTCGGTAAGTCTAACTTGGCTGCAATCTCTATGTGAATGTTACACTTCAAACCCTTGGGACACTGAGGCTGGCTAGAGTGTCACCATGTTTTGGGGAAGATTCATTTTCCTAGACACCTTAGTAAAAACAGAGATTATTTCCCTAGTCTGTTTTGGTTGTCTTTAGATTGATGATGGTTTCTGGTTTCCAATCCCATATGGCAGAGATAACATGACTAAATTATAGCCAAATAAAATAACTATGGTGATAGTAATGATGATAGCTAAATGTTATTAAATGCTTACTATATGACAGCCACTTTTCCATTTCTATATATCTGTGCATATCATCTTAATGACATATTTGTGAATTTGGAACTATTATATTACCAGTTTTTGAATTAAGCTGTATGAGTTTAAACAATTTATATAAGATGACATAAATAGTAAGGAATTAGTTTTGATTTATTCTTTTACTTTTATTTTATTTTATTTTTAAACTTTACAATATTGTATTAGTTTTGCCAAATATCAAAATGGATCCGCCACAGGTATACATGTGTTCCCCATCCTGAACCCTCCTCCCTCCTCACTCCCCATACCATCCCTCTGGGTCGTCCCAGTGCACCAGCCCCAAGCATCCAGTATCGTGCATCGAACCTGGACTGGCGACTCATTTCATACATGATATTATACATGTTTCAATGCCATTCTCCCAAATCTTCCCACCCTCTCCCTCTCCCACAGAGTCCATAAGACTGTTCTATACATCAGTGTCTCTTTTGCTGTCTCGTACACAGGGTTATTGTTACCATCTTTCTAAAATCCATATATATGTGTTAGTATACTGTATTGGTGTTTTTCTTTCTGGCTTACTTCACTCTGTATAATAGGCTCCAGTTTCATCCACCTCATTAGAACTGATTCAAATGTATTCTTTTTAATGGCTGAGTAATACTCCAATGTGTATATGTACCACAGCTTTCTTATCCATTCATCTGCTGATGGACATCTAGGTTAAACAGGAAGCTGGAACACACTGTGTATTTAGTGTTCTCCTAAATTCTCAAGTACATAAGGCCAATTAAATCACTGAAAATTAAGTGATATTTTAATGTAGTTTATTAGTAGTAGTACAGTGCTGCTGTGCTGTGCTTAGTCAATCAGTAGTGCCCAACTCTTTGCAACACTGTGGAATGTAGCCCATGAGGCTTCTCTGTCCATGGGGATTCTCCAGGCAAGATTACTGGAGCGGGTAACCTATCCCTTTTCCAGGAGAACTTCCTGACCCAGGAATAGAAGGTGGTCTCCTGCATTGCAGGTGGATTCTTTACCAGCTGTCAGTTCAGTCATCAGTTCAGTCACTCAGTCATGTCCGACTCTTTGCAACCCCATGAGTCGCAGCACACCAGGCCACCCTGTCCATTACCAACTCCCGGAGTTCACTCAGACTCACGTCCATCGAGTCAGTGATGCCATCCAGCCATCTCATCCTCTGTTGTCCCCTTCTCCTCCTACCCCCAATCCCTCCCAGCATCAGAGTCTTTTCCAATGAGTCAACTCTTCACATGAGGTGGCCAAAGTACTGGAGTTTCAGCTTTAACATCATTCCTTCCAAAGAAATTCCAGGGCTGATCTCCTTCAGAATGGACTGGTTGGATCTCGTTGCAGTCCAGGGGACTCTCAAGAGTCTTCTCCAACACCACAGTTCAAAAGCATCAATTCTGTGACGCTCAGCCTTCTTCACAGTCCAACTCTCACATCCATACATGACCACTGGAAAAACCATAGCCTTGACTAGATGGACCTTTGTTGGCAAAGTAATGTCTCTGGTCTTCAATATGCTATCTAGGTTGGTCATAACTTTTCTTCCAAGGAGTAAGTGTCTTTTAATTTCATGGCTACAGTCACCATCTGCAGTGATTTTGGAGCCCAAACAAATAAAGTCTGACACTGTTTCCACTGTTTCCCCATGTATTTCTAATGAAGTGATGGGACCAGATGCCATGATCTTTGTCTTCTGAATGTTGAGCTTTAAGCCAACTTTTTCACTCTCCACTTTCACTTTCATCAAGAGGCTTTTTAGTTCCTCTTCACTTTCTGCCATAAGGGTGATATCATCTGCATACCTGAGCTACCAGGTAAGCCCAGCATCATGTTACTCTACTGCTAATATTTGCTTTCCTAAATTTTTATTATCTGTGATCACACAGCTGCTGAGAACTTCTAATAGAGAAAAATAGTAAGAATATTTGGAGATATAATGGCTATCCATTGCTTTATTTCCTTGTATCTCTTCTCTTTTCTATATTCCACAGTACTACTTGTAAAGAATAATCTATGTACTGTCAGTGTGGCCTTGTTACATTGAAAGCTACATAGCCACAGTAATCACCTTGTAACCCATCCTTGACAATGGCCTTGTTTAATTGTTTTCAGTACCATAATATAAAATGCAAAGTTACAGAGTAGAGAATCATTTGTTCAGTCATTCTTTCACTTAGATGGTGTCTCATGCAGTTGTGAAGAACAATGAACATTTAAACAGATGTGCTATAAAAGAAACTATTACTAAAAAACACAACTCATACATACCAGTCAGCTAACTAATAATGGGATTTCAAGAAAATGCATATGCACCTAGGATTTGTGAAGTAGGACTACAAAATAATGCAAAGTATCTTTCTGATTCTCAATGAATCATTTCAAGTAGTTTTTTCCTCTCCAATGTTTTATCATAAAAAACAATCTTATCTAATTAGTGTTCATTTGCTGTGTAAAAGCCAATAACCATCTATGGAACTGGGATTAAAGGAATCCCTAGGTTCATTTCCAGAGTACATGATCAAAGAATACGAAGATGGGAATTTGAGAATTCCTATTCTTGGAAAATGAAACTTTATCATATGTAACTCATCCACCAGAAGCTCATACCCCTAAGCCCTTGACGGATTAAATGTTTATTGTCTAAAATTGATTGGGCCTGCTTTGAAAATTTAATCTAAATCATCTTCTAATTTGATTTTAGAAATACTGGGTTTTGTTATATTTTTCTTAATTTCAGGATATGACATATTTAGTTCCCAATAGTAGTTTTTCAGAGATATCAATAAGTACCACATGATGGAATGAATATATTAAGCCTGGTCCTTTAAGTTAGAATAAATGGAGTCTTTCCCATTTTTATTATGTTAACCCTTTTATAGTAATAAAGAAATAGATATTATTGAAAAATAATCCTCATAAGTTTGTCAGATCAGGAATCAGTTAACTCCAGTTGATAACCTTGATCCCAAACTTGCCGTAGCATATGGAATATTTTTTACAAGTATTTTTCCCTCCTGTGAAAATCTACACATAAACCAATGATTACTAAAGTCAATGACCTTAGTTTTCAAATGAAATGATAAAAAAACATGTAGCTGTTGTTTACACGGAGCTTTGCATCAATCAAATATTCACTGATGTGTTTGCTTTGAAATGAGTTTCACATTTACTCCTATGCCCAAGGGTTTGTCATAAATCCATTTTTATTCATGTAAATGTAGGTTACCTCTCTGCTTTCTTGGCAACAACACCAATCAATACTGCCAACTCTTGATTGTTTGTGCTAATGAAGTGTAATATTAATGCAGATAATCCAAAACAGTGTCAAAATATCATGCAGAATGCTTTGGAAGCCTATTCCCACAGTATTTCTCTCATGGATCCTTCTTCACACAGATGATTATATAAATTAAGCTACATTCCCTTGACATAGAGCAATGGCATGTAATACTAGGAATGCTCTGTATAATTAAGACATTCAGTATTAAATTGCAGTGTTTGCATACATATTTGTTAAAAAAGTAAAACATTAAGATGTCCCATTTCTGTATGATAAACGGCGTAAAATGTAAACTTTTTGTAATATGTGCCACAAAAGAAAGAGGAAGCCATGTAGAGTGCTGAACTGCTTGACCTTTTCAGTATATCTCTGTTATCCCTGTGATGCTCTAGGGCTCCAGAACACCTGTATCTAAGCATTTACTCACTGTGAACTGTCTTGCCCTAGAAACCCAGATTGCATTAAATACCAGCATAATACACATAATTCTCTGCTACAAGAGTACTATTTTTGTTTTATTAAAACTGACACTCTCAACAGGCCTACAGTTGGGGATGAATACAGAAGTGCTACTCCACATGAGTGTCCCTGATTGTATTTCTGCCATGTTTAGGAGACTGTTCTCTTCCCCAATTGGCCACCTACCGAAAAATAATTGGAATTTATTGCTCAGATATGGATTGCCTCCTTGTGTCCTGTAACAGGCGAATGTTTGAGATTAATGTGCCTGAGTCTGTGGCAAAATTATCAACTGAATTCAACACTGAGGGTAGCTGGTGAGCTGGTTATCCTTCCTCAGTTAGCACCTGTCTCTAAATGTATGATATACCTGTTGAACTGCAGAGTTTGAAGTACTATATAAATTAATCATGCTGTTATGCATTTTATTTTGTACTGAGAAGGGACATAAAATATTAAAGCATTTAAAACTAATTTCCCTTAAAATTATACTATATAACATGGAATTAGTCTTTCTTTGCATATAATTGACCTTCTACAAGTAATTCAGAGTCATGGGCATTTGAGAATTTAGATAATTCAAAGTTATACACAAGCTATTTATCACAGTGTAAATCAGGGTCTTCATAATGAACAGTTTAAGAATACCTATGCTGTTTGGCCATTTAATCTTTAGATAGTAATTTTTAGGGGAAAAAATATACAGAGTGATTTATCTATAAGAATGTTGATGCTTGGGGCTGGTGCACTGGGACAACTCAGAGGGATGGTACAGGGAGGAGGGAGAAGGGCTCAGGATGGGGATCACATGTATACCTGTGGCGGATTCATGTTGATATATGGCAAAACCAATACAATATTGTAAAGTGAAAAAATAAAATTAAAAAAAAACAATTCTAAAAAAAAAAAAGAATGTTCAACATAGTAAAGTTTAAAATAACAAAATTTTAGGAAAAAAATACTGTTCATCAAAAAAATCTGGGTTGAATAAATTGTGGTTCAAGAAAATATTTTTAACAATGTTTTTGCTCAGTCACTACATGTATGACCTGATTAACTGCAGCATGCCAGGCTTCTCTGTCCTCCACTATCTCCCTGAGTTTGCTCATATTGAGTCAGTAATGCCATCTAACCATGTCATCCTCTGTCGTCCCCTTCTCCTCTTTCCCTCAATCTTTCTCAGCATCAGGATCTTTTCCAATAAGCCAGCTCTTTGCATCAGGTAGCCAAAGTATTGGGCTTCAGCTTCAGCATCAGTTCTTCCAATGAATCTTCAGGGTTGATTTCCTTTAGTATTGACAGGTTTGATTTCCTTGCTGTCCAAGGGACTCTCAAAAGTCTTCTTCAGCACCACAGTTCAATGGCGTCAATTCTTTGGCCATCAACCTTCTTTATGTCCAGATCTCACGTCCATACATGACTACTGGAAAAGCCATAGCTTTTACTGTACAGACCTTTGTCAGAAAAGTGATGTCTGCTTTTTAATACATTGCCTAGGTTTGTCAAAACTATTCTTCCAAGGAGCAAGAATCTTTTAATTTTGTGGCTGCGGTCACTGTCTGCATTGTTTTGGAGCCCAAGGAAATGAAATCTGACACTGTTTCCACATTTTCCCCATCTGTTTGCCATTAAGTGATAGCACCAGATGCCATGATCTTCATTTTTTGAATGCTGAGTTTTAAGTTAGCTTTTTCACTCTCCTCTTTCAACTTCATCAAGAGGCTCTTTAGTTCCTCTTTACTTCCTGACATTAGAGTGGTATCAACTGCATATCTGAAGTTGTTGATATTTTTGGCAGCAATCTTGATTCCAGCTTGTGATTCATCCAGCCCAGCATTTCGCATGATGTACTCTGCACATAAATAAAGCAGGTAACAATATACAACGCTGATGTACTCCTCTCCCAATTTTGAGCCAGTCCATTCTTCTATGTCCAGTTCTTTCTTGACCTGTTGCTTCTTGACCTGCATAAAATTTTCTCAGAAGGCATATAATATGGTCTGGTATTATCATCTCATTAAGAATATTCCACAGTTTGTTGTGATCTACACAATTTTTAATAATAAAATAATGAAATTAAATTGTTATACATTTTTGTATATGAAATATAATTTGATATTTAATAATGAGTTTCCAAAAGTAATTTTGGAAACAGTGTATATGTTGTGGACTGGTTTTATATAAGGTATGAATATGTACATAAAAAGTTCAGGAATGAAAAATAATGTAATGAATGATCATTTCTAGATGCTATCTTTCATTTTAGTTATTTAATGTTTGTATAATGTGTGTTTTTGATTTTTTCAAAATGGAACCACACTGCATCTGCATTTAACTAAAATACATTTGTTATACTTATCCCTCCATGATGGTCTAATTTCCACTTTTGAACTGAGCCTGTCACAGTATAGATCTTAACCAAAGTTGACTTGCTAAATCTACCACCCTTGACATCCATTTACCATTGCAGTACTAGTTATATGAAGTAACATGTATTCTGAGACCTGGGGAGTGAGATATAGCTGTTCAAGTAAAGGACAATATGGGTACTGTGAACTAGGGGATGTTATGTGCAAGACCAGTCAGGTGATAACGGGCTTGGCCCTTTCAGTAGCTGGAAGAAAATTTCAGAACAGCAGCATATGAAATAAGTCAAGTTGGAGTCCTTACAAAGTGGCAGATTCTACAGGACTACAGCGTGCACGTTAAGCACTTCAGTCATGTTCAAGTGTTTGAACCCTATGGACTGTAGCCCACCAGGCTCCTCTGTCAGTGGGATTCTCCAGGCAAGAATACTGGAGTGGGTCACCATGCCCTCCTAAATGGGATCTTCCTGACCTAGGAACCAAACCTGCATCTCTTATGTCTCCTTCCTTGGCAGGTGGGTTCTTTACCAGAGACAAAGTGGGCTACAGAGACAAAGTTAATGAATTGGGCTTTTACTCCAAAGAGAATCTAAAACTTCAAAATGGTTTTTAAAAATGGAGACCAAAAGCAAGATAGATTAATTGAATATGTTTTTGCTCCCTTCTATGTAGAAAATGAATTGGAAAACAAGACATTATATGCAGCAGGAGACATTTTCTGTAGTATAAACAGGAGACAATGCTGAAGAAAGAAAAAGAAAATTGGTAGTATGAGTGATTTGGATACATGGCTAGATTTGAGATATATGTAGAAAGAAGAATGTAATTAGAGATATTTTATTATAGTATTTTAATATATAAAGTTTCAACTTATCAAAATCATATTCTCAATCAAAAGGTTATTTCAAATAAGTGCCAAAAATCTGTGGTAGCCAGTATACTTGAGTTTACAATTTTGAGTTCGGATTCAAAACAGAGTTTGTTTTATCATTCATTTATTAAAATTTACTAAGTAGGCTTTGGGATATAGATCCAGTAATCTAGTAAATTCAAAGCTTTATAATATTTTAAATCTATGATAAGTTGCATGTTTTAATTCTTTATTTCTATCCATTGTTATGTGAGATTGCTAATCTAATCTAGATGATTTCTGCTATGTAATAGAGGCATTGGTATTCATTTAAGTTTTCTTCTTTGAAAGTTAGATTGATAAATGTTTTCAATGTGATTGTCACTTAAGAATTGTCTTCCACCTCTGTGTGAGTAAATTTAACTGAAGTTCAGTATATAGAATGTGGGGTAGCAGTATTTTCTGAGTTTTTCTTTGATTATAACAGAATAAATATAACATGGACATATTATGTTAGGCTTCAGTTAGTTATATTGCATGGCATAGCCAGATGCATTTTTCCTAGACTGTGAATATGATTAGAAGGTTGCCAGGTGACATGACTGGCTGACTCTGTGATGGTTGCCATTGTCCTGACTCTTGATGTCCTTACTCTTATATCAATTCCTTCCTTTAAGGATGTGGGAGTCCTGTGGTTTACCTCTAACCAGTAGATGACAGTATATATGTGAATACATCTACATGATTATGGGAGTAAATTACATGAGATTGTAGCACTCATTTTTCTGGAGTCTCCTACTCTCCTTTGGTTAATTAGAAAGGAAGTGATCCTGTTGGGAACTCCATTGTGGAAAGCAGCTGTGTGGGTTGTCTATAGTATCTGAATGAATTCTAGGCCAAAAACCAGTCAAAAAGTGGGGTAGAGGGGAGCTGGTGGTTCAGACGATAAAGAATCTGCTGCAATGCAGGAGACCTGAGTTCAATCCCTGGGTCAGGAAGATCCCCTGGACCCTGGAGAAGGGAATGACAACCCACTTCATCCTTGTCATGGACAGAGGAGCCTCTTGGGCTAAAGTCCATGGGGTCACAAAGAGTTGGATATGACTGAGTGACTAATATTTTCACTTCACTTTCCTTAAGTACCCATAAGGAAATGGGGAAATGTATTTTGCCAACATCCTGTGTGAACTTGGAAGCAGATCTTCTCTCAGTTGAGTTTCAGATGAAACTACATCCTTACCAACACCTTGAGTACAGATTTTCACTAACTTATGACTCAGCTAGGCTGGGCTCAGACTCTTGACCCACAGAAACTATGAGGAATAAAGATGAGTTGCCTTAAGCAGTTAAACTGGGGACAATGTTTTCCACTGTAATGGAAACCAATAGAGATGGCTTGTGAATTTCCTTAAGAACAGTGAATATGATGGTAATCTGTCCTCCAGCCCAGTGAATCTACCTGACAACAAGATAACATTAGGCTGCCAGGTTGGAGAACACGTCAAACTTGCCAACTTAGCATCACCAAAGAAAATGTTGTTGCCAGTTATTTTTTATTATAATTACTTACAGGGAAAGAAGAAAAATATTTAAGTGTAGGCAGATGAGAATACTCTTTTTTTTTTTGTAACATTTCAGCTTGCACTGAGAAGAAAAGTAAATCTAGCATATGAAATCAATAGGAAACCCAGTGCCATGTGTTAATTGTAGCTTGTTCGTATGTCTGTGTGTTCAGAAATATCTTCTCTCTTTCCTTTATTTGTATGTTTTCTCATTTGACTCGGATAATCAGAATGCAACCCATGCTTCTTGGGTTTGGCATCTAGTCCCTCTTGTAATCACACTGAAACAGAGCCCTTTAACTGATTACTGACACCTAAAATGGATAATAAGCGTTAGATTGATGTCATTACATAGTCAAGGCAGGGAGCAAGTCTGTGCTAATCCCTACAGTACAGAAGGCAGCATAAGATTTTAGGACACATAGGGCAGGCACATTTATCAAATACTGGAGAACAGGTGGGCTGTGTGAAGAGCTTAAGGAAGTATGATTTTTGGTACTTTGCTTGCACATGCCTTTGTTCTCTTAAACATGCTCTTTTCTGCTTCCGGGAATCCTTTCTGCTCAGTAATTCATCTGATAAACAGATAAAAAAATTAAAGAAGTTTTTTGGGAAGATCACCTGGAGGAGGGAATGACAGCCTACTCCAGTATTCTTGCCTGGAGAATCCCACGGACAAGGCAGCCTGGTGGGCTATAGTCCATGGGGTCGAAAACAGTTGGATATGACTGAATGACTAAGGCTTTCACTTTCCTGTTTTAATCAGGTAGAGTTCATATGTGATATCTTGGGTATCCACAGAACTTTAAACCTAAACTCATTCCAGTATTTGTAAGAAAATTGCTGCTTTGTCTCCCTTTAGTGTAGGGAATAGGAAGCTTCATGATTTTTTAATTCTCTGCTTTTAACATGGTACCTGACACTCAGTAGACAGGCAATAGATACTTCTTTAAAAGTTATTATTATTGCTGATTGGAAATCTGCAGTGCAGGAAGCTTGAGTTCCTAGTAACTCAGACATGGCCATATCATATTAGGTATTCTTGAAAGAAATAAATATTTAATACTTATGTATACACACGCACATAAACACACACACACACATTATTGCACCCTTCATTATATATTCAAATTGGTACTTTAAAAAATCATTTTTCAAAGCCACATGGTTACATGCAATTTTTTTAAACTGAATTTCTTTGAAAATTAAAAGGAACATTGAATTTTTAAAAAATGCTGGGAGGGTCATTAAGAAGTAAATAAAGTCTCTATCACTAATTCTTGGTAACAGAAAAAGATTTCCTCAGGGAAATCAACATAGTAAACCAATCTTTTTAAAAAAGTTGCTAACAAAAGGAAAAATATTAAACTATAGCTTACTTATGCTTCTGAAAAATAAGCAAAATTAGATTTCTTCAGCCCTATCCCTGGTGTAGAAGTGCATACCCATTTACTAATTGTATACTAAGATTATTTTATTTGATTTTAAGATAAAATAATGTTTGCATTTTCTCATTATCAGTAAAATCTATATTTAGTTCAAATTTTTGAAAATATATAGAATAATTTTAAAAAGCAAAAGAAAAATTCAGTAACCCATGGATACACCATATGGATATAAGTGTTGTTACATTCTCTTGTATTATTTTCATATATCATCTGATCACCTGCCTTTAAGTAGTACAGATAATATTAACAAACATTGCTTCTGTATGTTACAATATACCATGAATATTTCCCTATCATTTAATTAAAATATTATATTTACTTACAATATAATTTAGATATTACCTGTGTAGTAATAGATTTAAATTATATTGTTTTCTAGGGGCTTGCCTTTTTTTAATCTCAAAATGTTACAACAATTTAAAAAAACACCATACATGCATAAAGATAAAGAAATGATATAAATGACAAATGTGTGGGAAAATATGCTCATACATTTTATTAATTATGACTATTTATATAGCTAAAAATGATAATCAATGTATACAGAATCTTAAAGTATATTGTTACATTTTCATAGATCTCAATTTTTTTTTCATTTTTTCTTATCATATGAATTCCTAGTTAGTATACCATTTATATCACAATAATATATATATGTATGTATGTATATATATGGGATTTCCCTGGTAGCTCAGACGGTAAAGCGTCTGCCTGCAATGCAGGAGATCTGGGTTCAATCCCTGGGTCAGGAAGATCCCCTTGAGAAGGAAATGGCAACCCACTCCAGTATTCTTGCCTGGAGAATTCCATGGACAGGGGAGCCTGGTAGGCTACAGTCCATGGGATCGCAAAGAGTCGGACACAACTGAGCGACTTCACTTCACTTCACTTCACATGTGTATGTATATATATATACACACACACACACACATATATATATTTATAAAGGATTACTTATCATCAGTAATCAAATTTTGGATTACTTGCCTATGACAAGATTGATTTAAATTAAAACATTACTCTAAGTCAGTTTTTTTCTTAATATTTTAAAATATGTTCATTTACGTATTCAGTGAAAAATTGTCCTGGTATGCCTGAGACTGAGGACATGAGAATTTCAGTGTTAAGATCAAGACAGTCTCAGGAAAAATGGATCTGTGGATCAACTTATTCTTATATGAATGCTTTATTCTTCTCAATGTTTTGTGGCAAAGACTGTTTCCTATTCTGTCACTTCCTGTTTCCTCTCCTGTCACTTCCTGTTTCGTCCCCCTGCTGGTCACAGTACTAGAAAATTTTTCCTGGTTCCAGTGTAGTTAAATGCAACCATGTGTGCAATGTAAGTGGAAGTACCTGTATTCAGGCCTGGCCCATCGAAACCTCTCACACACGCTCTGTAAGTCATGTTTTCCTCTTGGCTGACAGGGGTGAGCGAGGCCATGACAACCTTGAAGTCACATGCTGAGTAGTACCCAGGTCACCCTGGTTCCTTAATGACCACGTGGAACAGAGCCTTCCTTGACAGGAACACCTACTCTGGAGTGTGAAATATGAGGAATAAACTTTAAGGTTTATACCAGTATCAATTCTGAGTCAAAATATTATGGTCTGAAAGTGTTAGTCGCTCAGTTGTGTCCAGCTTTGTGACCCCACAGACTGGGGCCTGCCAGGCTCCTCTGTCCATGGGATTTTTCAAGCAAGAATACTGGAATGGGTAGCCATTCCCTTTTCCAGAGGATCTTCCTGTCCCAGGGATTGAACCAGCTTCTCTGGCATTGCTGCTAGATTCTTTAACATCTGAGTCATCTGGATTTAAAATGTTTCTCAATCTGGAGTTTCACTGTTTCGCTATTTACTCAGTTACAAAGAATATCACTGAGCTCTTTGTGAGGTTTATGTCTGGGGAAAGATGATCTGAGATTGTCATAGCAATTTTTGGACTTTCATCTTTTTAAAGAAATCACAGTATATTGAAAAAGTAGTAAATATAATGGAAAAGAATCTAGTTAAATAATTGGAATTAGACCAGAATCCCAAGGTTAAGAGCTCAGCTCAACTATGGAAGAGAGAGGGAAAAAAATAACAAGTGAGTTTTTGATTAGTAGTTCTAAGAATACGAGCAGTTTAATAGCCGGAAATCATCAGGGTCTCAGATTTATATATTTAGTTTAAGATCACCCTTCACAATTCCATCTGTACATTTTACAACTTAGCTATAAAATTAGATTTAAATTCAGTCATTCAAAAGAGAAATTCACTTTTTTAGTCCGTTGCTAAAAGTAAAAGCTTGTTCTCCAAGGCCATTGCTGAATACCACAGCCATACTATAGCCATGGAAATAGGAAGTTCAGAGAAAAAACTACTTTCAGAAAGGCATATCCAAGATGGATGAATCAGAAAGTTTATTTTCATATTACTGGCGGAAAATATTGTCTTAAATCAATAGGATATTTATCAATTAAGATGAACAATCCAGATATAATTAATTTATTCCACATGAAATTAAAGGAATGGAGGAAGTGGCTATTTTGTATTAACCTTCCATCTTTACTCTTCATTAAATACAAGATACAAAATTAACATTTAAGGATATAACTCTTCAAAATTAAGTAAAATTTACTGTATTTAAGAATAATAATTTCAAAAGCAGCTCAATAAATTAAACTGATATTTTATACTATGTTTTCAGTAGTGTCAATTTTCCTATAAATCTTTAATTTAATGATGATTAGAAGTATACATTTATGATTAAAAGTATAAATTCAACTTTTACTTTAATATCCTTTGAAAGTACAATATTTGCTATTATGTACTTCTGTGTGTTAGCAATCCAGTGGGATTAGTTTCTGAAAGATTCTTCTATTTTATTTTTATTTCGCTCACTCCAAGGGTGTAACTCTTTTCCTACATGGTTCATCACCAAATCTTAATTCCAAAAACTTGTGAAAAATAAAAAAGGAGGAAAGGATCATTCAAAGGTAAACAAAAATCACAATTTGATATTTGCAAAATAAGTATTTGGATATTTGTTTCTTCATTTAAAATGAATGAGCAGCAAAAAGAATAATAAAGCAAATGAAAATTATACTGTAGCAGAGTTCATGGTGCACTAGGGAAAAACCACTAGATCTAGGAAAAATTTAAGAAACTAATACCTCTGGATGAGAACTGAGACGGAAAATAAAAAGTTTTAGAGAAGGTCTGCTTTAAATTCCCAAAGTATCCAAGGTGATATTGCTTCTATAAAAATAAAACTATGTAACATAGGAAGAAAACAAGCAGAAATGCAAAGATATAAATCTAAGAAGCAGGTTACAAAAAGCAAAGGAACTCAATTAAGAACACAGTGCAGAGAAGTGAAAATGCAATAAAGATTATAATTCTCATTTGAGGCCATAAAATCTTAAATGAAGATTGAAGAAAGGAGAATAGAAATTTTAGAAGGTAAAGTTTATTAATTCCCTTAGAATTCATTACAGTAAGAAAAGAGACAAAAAGGGGAAACTAAACAAAACAAAGGATTAGTAAGAAAAGATCCTAAGGACACAAAATAACCTAATAAATTCATAAAACATAAAATAAACGAAAGCTAAAAGTAAAATTAAAGTATCTATATCCTAATTTAAATCTGAAGGTATAGGTTTAAATTGCTCATCTTATTCTTGGTAAAATTCATACATATTAACGGACTTTAGAAAGATGCTTACGTTTTAACAAATAGTTGAACAAATAGTTTAAATTTGGTTTAACAAATAGTTTCAAATAATCACTCAAGCAGAAAGAGATTTACCAAACAAAATAACTGAAATAGAATAAAATTAATTGCTCTTTTTCTATAAAATACCAAATGCCAGTCATTAATATCCATGAAAGCTGCTTTTAATGTTTGTTTACAAGATATGGACACTCAAATATAGATATCTAGCTGTGACTTCTACCTTCCTTCTGTTGTCCAAGTGCTCCCTAAGTTTAGCAATACTGAATTCCATGTAGTTGAACATGTCAGGCATCTTCTTCTTGCATTATCTTTGAGCCTTTTTTTTTTTTCTTTTAAGCTGAGTTATTCTTCCTACAAATAGGTATATGGTTCATTTGGGCCAATCATTCAAATCTCAGCATAAATGTCATGTTTTGGAGAAGTTTTCCAAGAATATCAGTCTAAAGAATATTTAGATTCACTCAACATCCATTAACTCTGGTTACTTTTTCTTCTTAGTACTTCTTAACTACTATTTAATATAGTATTTATTTCTGTCTTTCGCAGACACAGACTTTGAATGTTCACCATTATATCACCAACACATAAAACATACATTGGGAAATACTAGGCTTCAAAAAATCTTGGCTGAATAAATACCTGAACAAGAAATATAAGTCGCTCAGTTGTGTCCGACTCTTTGCGACCCCATGGACTGTAGCCCACAAGGCTCCTCCATCCATGGGATTCTCCAGGCAAGAATACTGGAGTGGGTTTCCATTTTCTTCTCCAGGGGATCTTCCTGACCCAGGGATCAAATGCAGGTCTCCCACAATGCAGGCAGACACTTTAACCTCTGAGCCACCAGGGAAGCCCCCCTATATTGGGGGGGCTCCCATCTATATTGATGGGAGAATAAAGCAAATGGTTTTAAACACACTTTGACTCATAAGATTTCTGTTTTACATAAAGAGCAAACAGATGACTTTAAATTATGCCAGCATGCAGAATAAAAACTAGTAAAGAATTAGTAGAATTGTGAATAAAAGTGCAAATCTGGAATAAACCATTGTGCTAGCACTGTAATGAGAAATGTGAAGAAGATTGAAATGAAGTGAAAGTAGGAAAACTAGGGGTTAAATGGTCTTCAAAGCAAGATCAAACTCTGAGACCTTGAGGTTCTAATGAAATATATTCAGTTCAGTTCAGTTCAGTCACTCAGTCGTGTCTAACTCATTGCAACCCCATGGACTGCAGCACACCAGGCTTCCCGTTCCATCACCAACTCCTGGAGCTTGCTCAAACTCATGTCCATCCAGTCGGTGATGCCATCCAACCATCTCATCCTCTGTCGTCCCCTTCTCTCCTGCCTTCAATCTTTCCCACCATCAGGGCCTTTTCCAGTGAGTCAATTCTTCACATCAGGTGGCCAAAGTATTGGAGTTTCAACTTCAGCATCAGTCCTTCCAGTGAACATTCAGGACTGATTTCCTTTAGGATGGACTGGTTGGATCTCCTTGCAGTCCAAGGAACTCTCAAGAGTCTTCTCCAACACCACAGTTCAAAAGCATCAATTCTTTGACACTCAGATTTCTTTATAGTCTAACTCTCACATCCATACATGACCACTGGAAAAACCATAGCTTTTATTTCTCTTCTAATAACAATGCTGCATAGAAATGACAGATCCTGGAATTCTTTGAAATAGTATTGACTATAGTGAAAGGGAAAAGCTTAATTATTTCAACATTATGTGTGACGTATGTGTAGATTTATTTTAAATGCTATGTTTTTTAAGTTGGAAACAATATCCATTATGTTTATGTGAGGTTAGAATTTCATTTTTAAATTTCTATTATAATTAAGATTGAAACGAAGTGAAAGTAGGAAAACTAGGGTTAAATGACCTTTAAAGCAAGGTCAAACTCTGAAACCTTGAGGTTCTACTGAAATATGTTCAGATCAAATCAGCTCACTCACTCAGTCATGCCTGACTCTTTGTGATACTTAAACATTTTTGTACAGACAACATTTTCTGAATGAAGGCAAATAGATTCATTTTAAAAACAAGTGAAAAATATATTTCTGAAACTTAAAAATGAAATTCTAACCTCAAATGAAAAACCATATTGGAAATTAAGTATTTAAGATGAATAATAATTAAAGCATTATATAAATGTCTAAGAGGTAAAGTTGTATTTAGAAATATATAGCTTTCCTTTGAGACATAATAAACTATAAAATATTCAGCTGAGTCTAGAATGGTATTAATTAAAGGAAAATAGAATAAAATCAAGACTGTCAAAAGAAGGAAATGTCAAAGATGGGATCTATAATTAATGAAATTGTAAGGAAAAGAAATCAACAAAGTCAAAACAGTTTCTCTGAAATGCATAATATTATGAATCTGTATTTCTTCAGGCTCACTGAAATCAAAAGAGAAAGCAAAGATAAATAATAATATAGATGGAAAAAGTAGACAGAGCCACACAGCTAATAAAAAATATAATTTTATGAAGACATTTAGGCCAATAAGTTTGAACTTTTCAAAAATAAGTGCTTTGAAAAATAATACCTCCTGAAAATGGAGATAGTAACAAAATGAGATGCTATATAGCCATTAAATAAAAAAGTATGAATTTAAAGTCTTCCTATAACAAAATGCTAGTTTCAGCATTTTCACAGGAAAATTTTATATTTTTTATCAAATAATGTTTTCTGTCTCTCTTTTTTTAGTACAGTAGTTTTGTTAGTTTTTAATGAGCGGATTTTTAATTTCATCAAATTTTTTCTGCATCTATTTATATGCTTACCTGACTTTTATCTTTATACTGTTAACATTGTTCATTATTTGTCTTTGTTTTCTATTTTAAAACTATTTCATTACATAGTAAAGGTGAACATTTGATTCAGTAATAGCACTTTGAAATATATCTTGGAAAATGATTGTATATTTGTCCCTGAAGATGTGAACAGAAATGTTCACTGCAGTATTGGTCATAATTACTCCCCCCACCAAACTGGAGAACAATTCATCATCTGTCAAAATCACAATAGGAAACCATAATGTTGCTGTACAATGAAACACTAAAAATGTATGAACTTCTGCTCTATATGTAGAAATGGAGAAACTGCAAAAACATTAAGCTTAGGAAATCACTGAAGAATATATATATATATATATATATATATATATATATATATATATATATATACTGTAATTCCCAGCATAATTTTTAACAGTATTTAGGTTAACTGGGTAGTAAAATTATGAAGAGATTCAATAGAATTGGCAAACTGTTTGTGACAGCTATTAGCATTGGGGAGGTAGGGTAGGGAGGCTTTGGGGGCAGCACACAGAGGAGTCAACACCTGTATTCATGATATGCTACTTCTTAAGCTGGATGTACCAGTGTTAATTTTATCATAAATCTTTTAAGTTTTCTTATAATTATATACTTTTGTGTATTAATAATAATATCAAAAATACTTTAAAATAATAAATATATTAATATATAGCTGACTAAACCATGGTGAATTTGTACTTCTATTAGAAACTGTGGAAACAGACACTGTAGAAAGCATTTTTAAATATATACATCCTCTCTGAAATAATTCACTCTTTTTCTCTGACATTACAGATTTTCATTATGTCTTATATATCTTTAACTTGCTTTTGCTGGTCTTGTCCCCTGATTTCGGACTCTTTGATGGCAAAGAACCCAACTGTTATTCAATCAAATATACACTGCCTATTTTATTTTGCCTGGCAAACATTCTTTGCTGACTATATATTTGTGACTGCAGCCATGAAATTAAAATATGCTTGCTCCTTTGATGGAAAACTATGCCAAAAAAAAGTTCTGCTTTTTATGCACATTAAAAAGCAGAGACATCACTTTCTGATAAAGATCCATACAGTCAAAGCTATGGTTTTTCCATTAGTTATGTATGGATGTCAGAGTTGGACCATAAAGAAGGCTGAGCACCAAAGAATTGATGCTTTTGAACTGTAGTGCTGGATAAGACTCTTGAGAGTCCCTTGGACAGCAAGAAGATCAAACCAGTCAAACCTCAAGGAAATCAACCCTGAATATTCACTGGAAGAACTAATGCTGAAGCTGAAGCTCCAATACTGTGGCCGCTGATGTGAAGAGCCAATTCACTGAAAAAGACCCTGATTGAAGACAAAATAAGAAGGGGACAGCAGAGGATGAGCTAGTTAGGTAGTATCACTGACTCAATGGATATGAATTTGAGCAAACTCTGGGAGACAGTGATGGACAGGGAAACCTGGTGTACTGCAGTCAGTGGGGTTGCAAAGAGTCAGACATGACTTAGTGACTGAACAATATATTTGTACATCAGTGAATGAGCTAATGCCTAAAAAATAGTGAAAAGCAAGTAGAAAAGTTACCAAATATCAACTTGCTCTCTTTATATTGAGCCTTACACCTCATTTTTTAGGGATGCTTAATTTTTCTCTAAGGACTCTAATGATATAAACAAATTCTAAGATTTGTGACTACAGCATCCTATAGCCACAAAATGAGCAACAAAAACAAAAATCAAAAATACTATACCGATAAACTAGAAAGTATAGACTTAGTTATTTGGCTGACTTTTTGCAGCTGCATTTCATAGTTCTATTTGAATTATAGCCTAATTTAAAGGAGACATTAGCTTTCTGCAATGTCTGCAAAAATGTCTTTCTGCCATAAAGCATTAAAGCATCCCACATTTTCCTGGGGGAAATATTATTTCTCAATTTGTTATTGCAATAACGGAGACCATAGCAGTGAGTGATAATCTCAGAATGGGGAATAAAATTACTGATACTTTTTTCTTGCAGTGATGAATGCCTCACCACTAGAGTGGTTTTATCCCCTTTCAACAGAAGCATCAACTCGACTCATAGCTTATCTTTGTCAGAGATATTCATATGCCCTCTGAACATGTACTATCATTTCTGTTTAGATCCTCAGTAAAAAATTTGAAACTTTGTTTAGTTCTTCCAGTGCTTAAACAGCAATAATACAATTTCAGATTGTTATCTCACAATGTGTTCTTTAGTTTTGCATTGGGGTTCTTCATTCCTGCTCATTAATTCTGTTAAGTAGAAACCACTGCCTCATATACTTTCAACCTTCCTCTGCACCTTATATCATATACTGAATTTAGGTGTAGGGTGCTGGGTTGCCAAAAGTTGTAGTGTTTGCAACTGCTACATTAATATCAATGTTGTTAAAAATAAAGATGGAACCACACTATGCTAATTATGTATATCCTGAATATACTAAAAAGTTGGAGTTACGTTTGTACCTTTATATTTCAAGGGAATGCCTACAAGTTGAAACCCACCTTTAGAAAATGCAGATAAAGTTAAGGCCACAGTTGATAATACTAGGAATTGAGTGGTGACCAAGGAAGTGGATAATGAACATCTAATCACTACGAACAAAGCTAGTGGAGGTGATGGATTCCAGTTGAGCTCTTTCAAATCCTGAAAGATGATGCTGTGAAAGTGCTGCACTCAATATGCCATCAAATTTGGAAAACTCAGCAGTGGCCACAGGACTGGAAAAGGTCAGTTTTCATTCCAATCCCAAAGAAAGGCAATACCAAAGAATGCTCAAACTACCGGACAATTGCACACATCTCACACGCTAGTAAAGTAATGCTCAAAATTCTTCAAGCCAGGCTTCAGCAATATGTGAACCGTGAACTTCCTGATGTTCAAGCTGGTTTTAGAAAAGGCAGAGGAACCAGAGATCAAATTGCCAACATCCGCTGGATCATCGAAAAAGCAAGAGTTCCAGAAAAACATCTACTTCTACTTTATTGACTATGCCAAAGCCTTTGACTGTGTGGATCGCAATAAACTGTGGATAATTCTGAAAGAGATGGGAATACCAGACCACCTGATCTGCCTCTTGAGAAATCTATATGCAGGTCAGGAAGCAACAGTTAGAACTGGACATGGAACAACAGACTGGTTCCAAATAGGAAAAGGAGTTCATCAAGGCTGTATATTGTCACCCTGCTTATTTAACTTATATGAAGAGTACATCATGAGAAATGCTGGACTGGAAGAAACACAAGCTGGAATCAAGATTGCCGGGAGAAATATCAATAACCTCAGATACGCAGATGACACCACCCTTATGGCAGAAAGTGAAGAGGAACTCAAAAGCCTCTTGATGAAGGTGAAAGAGGAGAGTGAAAAAGTTGGCTTAAAGCTCAACATTCAGAAAACAAAGATCATGGCATCCGGTCCCACCACTTCATGGGAAATAGATGGGGAAACAGTGGAAACAGTGTCAGACTTAATTTTTTGGGGCTCCAAAGTCACTGCAGATGGTGACTGCAGCCATAAAATTAAAAGACACTTACTCCTTGGAAGGAAAGTTATGACCAACCTAGATAGCATATTCAAAAGCAGAGACATTACTTTGCCAAAAAAGGTCCATCTAGTCAAGGCTATGGTTTTTCCTGTGGTCATGTATGGATGTGAGAGTTGGACTGTGAAGAAGGCTGAGCACTGAAAAATTGATGCTTTTGAACTGTGGTGTTGGAGAAGACTCTTGAGAGTCCCTTGTACTGCAAGGAGATCCAACCAGTCCATTCGGAAGGAGATCAACCCTGGGATTTCTTTGGAAGGAATGATGCTAAGCTGAAACTCCAGTACTTTGGCCACCTCATGCGAAGAGTTGACTCACTGGAAAAGACTCTGATGCTAGAAGGGATTGGGGGCAAGAGGAGAAGGGGACGACAGAGGATGAGATGGCTGGATGGCATCACTTACTTGATGGACGTGAGTCTGAGTGAACTCCAGGAGTTGGTGATGGACAGGGAGGCCTGGCGTGCTGTGATTCATGCGGTCACAAAGAGTCAGACACAACTGAGCGACTGAACTGAACTGAACTGAATGAACTGGTAATGCACAGTCCCTCCTCCCCTAGTCATCTCTTGCTTCTGTTGACACAATGTATAAATTTGCAAGTATGTTTTGAGACAAGAAAGGGGAGCATGGTGGAAGCATGTTTCTAAGTAACTGCTTCTTCTGTTTCTAAGCAACTCCTCAAAATATGTCTTGACTGTGTAAATAAAGGCTGAGAGAGCTTTTAGTAAAAGAAGAGAATTGGAGAGTCCAGTGGGTTGGATGAAGAGAACTCAGTAACAGCTCAGCATTCTGAAGATTTTCTATTTTTGTCTCACTGGGACTGGGGGCAAGAGGAGAAGGGGACGACAGAGGATGAGATGGCTGGATGGCATCACTAACTTGATGGACGTGAGTCTCAGTGAACTCCGGGAGTTGGTGATGGACAGGGAGGCCTGGCGTGCTGTGATTCCTGGGGTCGCAAAGAGTCGGACACGACTGAGCGACTGATCTGATCTGATCTGAAGTAAATACTGACATTTCCCCTCAATTGCTTCAAAGGTGTCTGACAACAATAACAAAATGGTCAGAGACAGAAAGAACACAAGAGCAAACTTTGCCTGGGAACTTCTATGATGTCAACATGGAGCCTCCCGGAAGAAATAGCTACTGTGGTAGGCATCATACATACCTGGTTAGAACCACAGATCTTGGATAAGATCAAATAGGAGTTAGTAACTTTAAGCCTTGGCAATAATATGAGCTCTTTGTACCCACAACTTGCAGTGGTTTAAGGAAGTTTGTGTTGTACTTTATTGTTTTTTTACCATATTCATATTTAAATATTGTAAATTCAGGCTATTGTCATTTAAATTGTAGAATAATGGGTCACAGTTAAACTTTAAATATATTGTTTCTCTATAAATTATGCAGATTGATAATACAATTCAAATTTTGTTGGTTGTTAGAATTTAAGCAAATTTCCCTCATCACACTCAACATTTCACTTTATTTTATACATTTTGAAAATTCTAGCATATTTCAAACATAAAAAAGAACAGAAAATATTTTTAAAGAAACTTATGCTCTCAAATATACAATTTTGAAAATATTATGTTTATGTGTATGTATATATATATGTGTATATATATCTCTCACCTCTATTTTTAAAACAAAAAAATAGGAATTCATTTAGAGCAAATTCAATCCTCCCCTCCATCATTTCTCCCCATAATACCTACTATGTTAGAGTTAGTAAGTTTCTTTGTGATCTGTGTTTTTATGCTATCCATATTCCAAGGGATGATATACAGAGATACACAGTACTGCCAGATACATTTACATTTTTTACCTAGATGATATATACGTTGATCTTCCTGCTTTTTAATCTGAAGACATTTTTTGTCTATGAGAAAGCACTCTCTTGATCCATTGAGAGAGTATCACTCAGTCATGTCTGACTCTTTGCGACCCCAGGCTTCTCTGTCCATGGAATACTCCAGGCAACAATACTAGAGTGGGTAGCCTTTCCCTTCTCCAGGGGATCTTTCCAACGCAGAGATCAAACCTGGGTCTCCTGCACTGCAGACAGATTCTTTATTATCTGAGCCACCTGGAGAGCCCCAGTTCATCCATAATAGGCCAGAAATACTGAGTAATTAATATCCATGGACAACCTTAAACAAGTGATAGATTGCTAGAAAATAGATTAATGCTTCCAACAGGGATATCATGGTCATTATGGCTCAACAGTAGAGTAATTAGTGAATCGATTTAAAGAAAAAAATTAAGTGAATAATGTCCTGGAAGATCACACTTCTGGGAAAGCTCACAAAGGTGGCCAATGTGCAAAATCCAGGAGTCCAAGAAGGAGTGTGAGATTTGAAGGGGAAACCTGGCTGTCACCCACATACCTATTTCTTTGCTGATGTTAATACCTCTTGCCTGAAATTCCATTTATCACTGTACTTGAAGGCCTACTGCTCCTTCAAGATTCTCCTCAAAACTTTAGCTTTTCCTAAAACTTACCTTTGACACCTCAAGTTGAATTATTAGCTCTTCAAAAATATTTATAACATTTTGCCAATTTTAGGACTCTCCACAGTGTTCTACTCAATATACTGTCGTTCTTATTGACATATCTGTGCTTCCCAGTCAGTTTGTGAATTCCCTGGTAGCATGAGCTTTGCCTTGGTGCTACCACATTGTAAGGTTTGTTTGTTTGTTTTCATATGTTAATATCAGAATCTGTTGAGTAAACCAGTGAGATTAAATGAGTTTTAAATATTTTAAAAATAATTTTATAAGCTGTATTTCTTACTAAATGGACCTAATATATTGTAATTAAAGTTTCTAACTTTGTCACTTTTCTTAATTCTGGATAAGTGCTAAAATGTAAATCATATTGTCTACATAGCAGCTAAGTATGGTATTGGTTTGGCCAAAAAGTGCATTGGGATTTTTGCATAAAGCTTACAGAAAACGCAAATGAACTTTTTGGCCAACTTGATAGATTGAAAATTTGTTTGCAATTATTCAACTTTTGTTAAACTTTTTATTTTCTGTTGGGTATAGCCTATTAACATTGTTGAGATAGTTTCAGGTGAACAGCGAAGGGACTCAGCTCTACATATACATGTACTATTCTCCCCCAAACTCCCTTCCCATCAATGCTGTCATATATTCCTGCTCACAGTCCAATGTGCTATACAGTAGGACCTTATTGATTATCCATTTTAAATATAGCAGTGTGTACATGTCCATCCTAAACTCCCTATCATATCTCCCCTTCCTTACCCCTGGCAACCATCAGTTTGTTCTCAAAGTCTGTGAATCTCTTCATCTTTACCAATATTTACACTGTGTTTGCTTTATGATGAAGAGAACATTCTCTCCCATCCCTAGACTGTGAGTTTAGCTGTGTTATGTGCTTTGGCCAAAGAAGTGCTTAGTCGCTTACTTGGCTCCAATTCATATGGCCCCATGTACTACAGCCTGCCAGGCACCTCTGTCCATGGAGATTCTCCAGACAGGAATACTGGAATAGGTTTCCATGCCCTCCTCCAGGGCATCTTCCCAACCCAGGGATCAAACCAGTTTTCCTGCATTGCAAGTGGATTCTTTACCGTTTGAGCCACCAGAGAAGTTTGGACAAAGATATGTCTATGAAAATGATAGTAACGTAGTTACAGGTTGAGGCCATTAGGAGGCTCACATGATTTTGTTTTGTTCCTGTGTAGACCTAGATAGCATATTGAAAAACAGAGACATTACTTTGCCAACAAAGGTCTGTCTAGTCAAGGCTATGGTTTTTCCAGTGGTCATGTATGAATGTGAGAGTTGGACTGTGAAGAAAGCTGAGCGCCAAAGAATTGATGCTTTTGAACCATGGTGTTGAAGAAGACTCTTGAGAGTCCCTTGGACTGCAAGGAGATCCAACCAGTCCATTCTGAAGGAGATCAGCCCTGGGATTTCTTTAGAAGGAATGATGCTAAAGCTGAAACTCCAGTACTTTGGCCACCTTATGTGAAGAGTTGACTCATTGGAAAAGACTCTGAGGCTGGGAGGGATCGAGGGCAGGAGAAGAAGGGGACAACAGAGGATGAGATGGCTGGATGGCATCATCGACTCGATGAACGTGGGTTTGAGTAAACTCTGGGAGTTGGTGATGGACAGGGAGGCCTGGCGTGCTGCGATTCATGGGGTCGCAAAGAGTTGGACATGACTGAGCGACTGAACTGAACTGAACTGATGCCTCTAACACTGCCATGCAACACAGTCCCTTGGGGAATGACTATCCCCTCAACCTCATCCCTAGGATGACACAGATGGAGACCAAAGCCGTCTAGAAGGGAAATCTCTATTGAGAACGGGATGTGACACTTTTCCTCCAATAGAAATTCTAAGAGAATGTTCTGTCGTGTAAAACAAGGCATGATACACTAAGTTCATTATTAATGCCACTTTTCATAATTTTTTTTTACCAATTTTGCTTGTTTAATTAAATTATATAGGTTCAAGTAAGTGCCAGCCATGTCATGTTTTTACATAGAAATTCCAAAAAAAAAAAAAAATGAATGGTTAGTTTTAATAGCCTCACCTTATAATTAAAATCAACAACAATATTAAAAAATCTTAAGATATTAGAAGAGAGAATATCAATTATTTTCCATCAACTCATGGTTATAGGTTTATCAAGTAACTGGCTATATCACACTCAAATAATTCGGACATGCCTCTGGCACTAGAAAACTAATTACACTCTTTTTTTACACTTAATAAGTCCCATAAATCATAATGTTTAATTTTGCAGCACAATAATTCATCTCAAAAATGTAGCTTTTCTTGGCAGGAAAATAACAGAACCTTTATTCATATATGAAAAGTTACTGGTCTATAAATTTATAGTATTAGGTTATTTTATTGTTTTCGTCACTTGAGATTCATGTTTATACATTGTTCATCTTTCTTCACAGGTACACTTCTTTATTAAAACTAAATGTAAACAAAATTCAAAAGTGGCTCCATGGCAATGCCACTCATTTCAGTTCCATGGCAGTGCCGCTCCATGACAGTTCCACAAATTTCAAACCAAACAGTTCTGCTAAGTTGATCTCTGTAGGTTCATTCCTGCATTTCACATTAAGACAACTGAAGACCTTTGAAATGTAGTTATGAGAGAAAGACAGCAAAGCTTCTGAAATCCTCTATTTAGGCAGCTTAGAATATATTTTATTGCTGTTTGGACTTCATTTGGTTTGAGGGATATACATTCATATCTTTATGATTATTGAGGAGTTTCAAAATATTTCCAGTAGAAATTTAGGAGTATTTTAATTTTTGTGCCTTCTGTTAGTATCCATATACACTACTTCAGAAAATATTTATGTGTCCCACAATTTTTTAAAAAAATTGCTGAAATATGTATAATTTAGAATCATTGTGTCTCAGGATTCAAGAACACACAATGAGTTGTATTATAAGCCTTTCCTTTATTCCTCTGTTCCAGTGCTTGGAAAACTACACATCCTGATGACCAAATCAGGGCTACCATCTGGTCAGCCTGTTGATTTGTGAAATGTCTCTGGCTGCTCTCATGCCACAGTGGCAGAGGTGAGTCCTTGCGAAAGAGACTGGGTGTCTTGAAAAGTCTAAAAGATTACCTAAGTGGCTCTTTAGAGAACATGTTTACTGACTCTTGCTCTATTAAATGCCATTTAATATACATGGTTACTGGAGTGGAATTGTACACAGTTTAACGTATAAAATGAGAGAATTGGATTCTAGAAAACAAGTGGTTGCTTAACATCGTATAGTAAACTGAAGTTAATTCTGGTACTCAGCTGATGTTATGTTATTTGGAATTCAGTGTGTTTCCTCTACTGCAAGAATGTGAGAACTGCTTGTTAAGCTGTGCAAGCTAGACATCATTTAAAATTAGGACACTTAGGGAGTGGGAGGTGATTTGGGAGAATGGCATTGAAACATGTATAATATCATATAAGAAACGAATCGCCAGTCCAGGTTTGATACAGGATACAGGATGCTTGGGGCTGGTGCACTGGGATGACCCAGAGGGATGGTATAGGGAGGGTGGTGGGAAGGGGGTTCAGGATTGGGAACACGTGTACACCCATGGCAGATTCATGTTGATGTATGGCAAAACCAATACAATATTGTACAGTAATTAGCCTCTAATTAAAATAAATTTACAAAAAAGAAAATATATTTAAAAAAACAAAGATTAAAAAAAAAAACATTAACCTTTATTTGTTATGGGAATAAAAAGAACTTTCTCTGGTTAAAAAAAAAAAAAAAAACTGAAAAGTATTAATCAGCCACTTCATCAAACTGAGAGTTTCATTTGTATCGAAGCATTTATATGATGTTTTCCTTATACTTGTCTATGTAAATTTATTTTGTAATAGGGGAAAAGTCTGACAGTTACCTAAATGCCAATAGAAAAATTACATAAATCTTAGTATCTCCAGCTACTAAAATAATTAATTAACCTTCTATAAAATTGTATCTATAATATGTATTATGAAATGAAAAGTGCAAGATTCGCAAATGTGAGTAGATTCTCCCCACTCAGTGTGCTTGTCTTCCTCTGGTTAGCTTCATTTCACTGCTATGGGCCAGGTGCCCATGACAGAAGCCAAGTCTCCCTGGCACTGGCGTATCCCTTGTTTATTACTGGTTAGGAAGTTTGACATATATTATCTCCAAAATAACTCTCCAGCTCATTCCTTTCTGCCTCATTCCAACTGTCACAGCTCTAGGCCAAGTTCTTATTTCTCTATGCTGAACTTCTAAACTTCTGAAATAAAATCCTAACCCTATCCTGGAAAGCCATACTTTAAGTCTTGCAATGAGTTTTCCCCACTGCCTTCCAGCCTTATTTTTTAAAGAGACACTTGATTACATCAATCTTCTTTTTCAAAACTTTGAATGACCCTATTGCTCTTGCTGCTGCTGCTAAGTCCCTTCAATCGCAGTGAAGCCTAAACTCCTGTCATAGAATTTTTTTTTTTTTTTTCTTTCATGACCTCGCAATAGCTGCCATTTTTAGTAGGGGTCGGAAATCTCTTTCCAAGAGAGAGATTGCAATTAATTTCACATCCCCCTTTGCTAATGACTCAAGCTGGCTGTGTGATGCCTGCTTTTATAATTAATGGGAAATGGCCTTGTTCGGTGTCCCTTTGCCAGCGTCACTGTGTCTTCTCTTTCCCTTCATTCATCTCTGCTGCAAATGGACATCTGAACCTAGTGGAGTTGTGTGTCCAGTTTCATCTTTGAGCAGGCACTGGCACCTGAGATTATGTCCAGTCTCTGCCTTTATCACCACAGTAACTCCCATTACTAAATAGGCAAGGCCAGCTCTAATATCACTTTCTTTTCAGAGCTATTTCTGACCAACTCTTCCTCCATCTCCCACAAAATTTCAGATTAAATATTGTCTTATCTGTTCCCAGGACACTCCATCTATATTCTCATAATGTTCTTTATCACCTTGTATTTTAATTGTCATCTGACATGTCTCCCTTTCTTCCCAAAATGTGATATCCATATAGGTAGGGAGTATACCATTTATCTTGTATAATTCTCAAGGCTGAGGTGTTGCATCTATGAGAAATGAATTGCATCAAAGAGTAAGACTGCAAATAAGATGTTTCATGGGCTGAAAAGCAAAGTATGGTTCAGACAGTCTTAACACTGAGGAGGGTAATAAATGATTCACTAAAGGAATTATATTTCAAATGAATGTTGAAGAGCAAATAGGAATTTCCAGATAGAAGATGAAGGTGTGACAAATGAGGAGAAGAGTGAGAGAGAGGATTCTGTGTGCTCAAAACAAATGTTTGCACACTCATAGAGTGTGGCTGGGCTAAGAACAGAAGGCTGTTAACAACTAAGAGTGACTCACATGGAATAAGGACAGGTGGGGACTAGCCAAGTTCTAGGACTGCAGATTGAGTTCAGAGTGATACGTCTTCTGCCCATTTTTTTCCAATTGGGTTGTTTTTCCTTTTTTGATGTGGAGTCCATCATACAGAGTGGTATCAAGCAGAAATAAAAATAAATATTGTATATTAATGCATATATGTAGAATCTAAAACACAAAAGTTACGGTTGCACCTATTTGCAGAGTAGGAATAGAGATGCAGACAGAGAATGGACGTGTGGACATGGGGGGAGGGTGAGATGAATTGGGAGATTGAGATTGATGTGTGCACTGCCCTGTGTAAAACAGATAGCTAGGGGGAAGCTGTTATATAGTGCAGGGAGCTCAGCCCGGTGCCCTGTGGTGACCTAGAGGAGTGAGATCTGAGAAGGCAATGGCACCCCACTCCAGTACTCTTGCCTGGAAAATCCGTGGACGGAGGAGCCTGGTGGGCTGCAATCCATGGGATAGCGAAGAGTCGGACACGACTGAGCGACTTCACTTTCACTTTTCACTTTCATGCATTGGAGAAGGAAATGGCAACCCACTCCAGTGTTCTTGCCTGGAGAATCCCAGGGGCAGGGGAGCCTGGTGGGCTGCTGTCTATGGGGTTGCACAGAGTCGGACACAACTGAAGCGACTTAGCAGCAGCAGAAGAGTGGGATAGAGCAGGGAGGGAGCTCCAACAGGGAGGGGGTATATGTATACATATAGCCATTTCATTTCATTGTACACTGTAGAGCAACTATACCCCATTTTTTTTAAGGCATACACATATCCAGATGTTATAAGGTTTAGGAATTTTTATCTTATAGATTCTAGGAAGTCAGGGACACTTTTTAAGTGGATTATTTCCATGATTTATATCTGTTACTTGAAAATATATATATATATATAGTTCTTTCAGCTTCACAGAAAACAGTTTGGAAAACAGAAAGACCGGCTGGAGAAAGTACTTGAGAATGTTGCTGAAAATATACACGGTAGAAGGGATGAAGCACTGAGGTTGAGGAGTGAAAGAGAGAAGAGCCACCGATGGTGAGCATGCAGAACTTGGAGTTTATGAATTCTACTTTATTTCCAGAGCAGGACCCTTTAACTGGAAGACTCATTGTTTACCCAACATACTCTCTTCTGACATATTCTTCAACACACATCAGGGAGGAAGACCTCTTTGTTAAAACTCATGCTTCTCACCCTCAGCTGGAGTTCTCAGGTTCTCTTAGCCCTTGTCCCATGCTCTAGAAGCACATGCATTTACAGGCTGTCTCTTTGTTAATCTTTTGTTTTATACTAACTCAGAGGTGAGCATCTTGAGGAAAGTGCCTGTAAGTTGCCTTGTAGCCATCTCTTTTGAACCAAGCATGGTAGACTGACGTAGAAGACAGTCAAATTCATAAATAAAAGAAAGACTGATAAAGTAATTTTGGAAAATACAAAATGCCAGATAGTTAATCTTAACTGGGCTTGTTACCTTCTTTTAAGTCTTTCTAGCTTTGACCAACATTCTACTCTTGCCTCAATAATTTGAGATAATGCTTTCCTTAATGACTAAGTATACAAAATGGATTGTTAGTTTTTGTTTAATAAAATGCATATTGTGCTTTAAGTGCTATATCATCAAAAGCCTGATATAGATTCAGCTATGAAAATTTAATTAAATTTTATCTCATAAAAGCTGTCTAAAAATTAATCTATACAATTTAGCTGTGCTATAAGAGAGCTTCTATTGAAATGGCTAAAGATTTCAGTCAATTCAAGTTTAATGGAGAACAAATGAAAATTTAAGAAAACAATTCATTCCTTTGTTAGTGAATTAAAATTAGGGAAAATTTGCATTTTGCAAACAAGTAGTACATTATATTCCACATAGCTCAGCTTATATTATTTAAAGCTTTAAAATATAAAACTCTGAAATAATATTTCACTCACTGTATGCCCTTATCTAAAATTGCTTAACTTTGTGAATTTTTGTCTATTTAAGGTGAACTAGTTGTGTCAATTTCAAAAATTTCTTGGCTTGCATCAGCATCTATTCTCTGTGGTTCTTTTACAGTAATGGGAGTGGAATGAACATCGTGTCTAATATATCTGTTTCATACATCTCTCAGTATTTCACACCTGAAGACCATTAAGGTCAATTTAATAATATCAAGATCTAATAATTACAAATTAACTACTAGAGGATATTATAACTAATGTTCAGGCTGCTGCTGCTGCTAAGTCACTTCAGTCATGTCTGACTCTGTGTGACCCCATAGATGGCAGCCCACCAGGCTCCCCCATCCCTGGGATTCTCCAGGCAAGAACACTGGAGTGGGTTGCCATTTCCTTCTCCAATGCATGAAAAGTGAAAAGTGAAAGTGAAGTCGCTCAGTCGTGTCTGACTCTTAGCGATCCCCTGGACTGCAGCCTACCAGACTCCTCCATCCATGGGATTCTCCAGGCAAGAGTACTGGAGTGGGGTGCCATTGCCAATGCAATACAAAGTCAGCCTCTCTTTTGGAGAGTGGATAAATTGTTAGTATTTTAGAAAATGTGGCAGTATGTAACAAAAGACTTAAGAATTCTCCCTGTTGGTGGTGGGGGTTAAAATGAATAAGCAATAACACAAAGTAATGTTAGGGCAGTGAAAATACTTTATATGATACTGTAATGGAGGATACATGTCATTAGGAAAGGAAAAGTGTTAGTCGCTCAGTCATGTCCAACTCTTTGAACCCCATCGACTGTAGGCCATCAAGATCTTCTGTCCATGGAATTCTCCAGACAAGATTACTGAAGTGGGTAGCCATTCCCTTCTCCAGGGGATCTTCCTGACCCAGGGACTGAACCCAGGTCTCCAGCATTGTAGGCAGACTCTATGGCCTGAGCCACAAGGGAAGCCCACATGCATTTGTCCAAATCCATAGAATTCATAATAACCAAGAGTGAAGTCTATTTTGTTCCATTGATCTATATTTCTGTCTTTGTGCCAGTACCATACTGTCTTGATAACTGTGGCTTTGTAGTAGAGCCTGAAGTCAGGCAGGTTGATTCCTCCAGTTCCATTCTTATTTCTCAAGATCGCTTTGGCTATTTGAGGTTTTTTGTATTTCCATACAAATTGTGAAATTATTTGTTCTAGCTCTGTGAAGAATACTGTTGGTAGCCTGATAGGGATTGCATTGAATCTATAAATTGCTTTGGGTAGTATACTCATTTTCACTATATTGATTCTTCCAATCCATGAACATGGTATATTTCTCCATCTATTAGTGTCCTCTTTGATTTCTTTCACCAGTGTTTTATAGTTTTCTATATATAGGTCTTTAGTTTCTTTAGGTAGATATATTCCTAAGTATTTTATTCTTTCCGTTGCAATGGTGAATGGAATTGTTTCCTTAATTTCTCTTTCTGTTTTCTCATTGTTAGTGTATAGGAATGCAAGGGATTTCTGTGTGTTGATTTTATATCCTGCAACTTTACTATAGTCATTGATTATTTCTAGTATTTTCTGGTGGAGTCTTTAGGGTTTTCTATGTAGAGGATCATGTCATCTGCAAATAGTGAGAGTTTTACTTCTTCTTTTCCAATTTGGATTCCTTTTATTTCTTTTTCTGCTCTGATTCCAGAAATATAGATCAATGGAACAAAATAGAAAGCCCAGAGATAAATCCACGCACATATGGACACCTTATCTTTGACAAAGGAGGCAAGAATATATAATGGATTAAAGACAATCTCTTTAACAAATGGTGCTGGGAAATCTGGTCAACCACTTGTAAAAGAATGAAACTAGAACACTTTCTAACACCATACACAAAAATAAACTCAAAATGGATTAAAGATCTAAACATAAGACCAGAAACTATAAAACTCCTAGAGGAGAACATAGGCAGAACACTCTCTGACATACATCACAGCAGGATCCTCTATGACCCACCTCCCAGAATATTGGAAATAAAAGCAAAAATAAACAAATGGGACCTAATTAACCTTAAAAGCTTCTGCACATCAAAGGAAACTATTAGCAAGGTGAAAAGACAGCCTTCAGAATGGGAGAAAATAATAGCAAATGAAGCAACTGACAAACAACTAATCTCAAAAATATACAAGCAACTCCTACAGCTCAACTCCAGAAAAATAAATGACCCAGTCAAAAAATGGAGCAAAGAACTAAACAGACATTTCTCCAAAGAAGACATACAGATGGCTAACAAACACATGAAAAGATGCTCAACATCACTCATTATCAGAGAAATGCAAATCAAAACCACTATGAGGTACCATTTCACATCAGTCAGAATGGCTGTGATCCAAAAGTCTACAAATAATAAATGCTGGAGAGGGTGTGGAGAAAAGGGAACCCTCGTACACTGTTGGTGGGAATGCAAACTAGTACAGCCACTATGGAGAACAGTGTGGAGATTCTTTAAAAAACTGGAAATAGAACTGCCTTATGATCCAGCAATCCCACTGCTGGACATACACACTGAGGAAACCAGAAGGGAAAGAGACACGTGTACCCCAATGTTCATCACAGCACTGTTTATAATAGCCAGGACATGGAAGCAACCTAGATGTCCATCAGCAGGTGAATGGATAAGAAAGCT
Organism: Bos indicus; assembly: GCF_029378745.1. NCBI lineage: Eukaryota > Metazoa > Chordata > Mammalia > Artiodactyla > Bovidae > Bos > Bos indicus. The sequence goes on from NC_091767.1 coordinate 13,034,121, forward strand.
GTGGTACATATACACAATGGAGTATTACTCAGCCATTAAAAGGAATACATTTGAATCAGTCCTAATGAGGTGGATGAAACTGGAGCCTATTATACAGAGTGAAGTAAGCCAGAAGAAAAAACACCAATACAGTATACTAACGCATATATATGGAATTTAGAAAGATGGTAACAATAACCCGGTGTATGAGACAGCAAAAGAGACACTGATGTATAGAACAGTCTTATGGACTCTGTTGGAAAGGGAGAGGGTGGGAAGATTTGGGAGAATGACATTGAAACATGTAAAATATCATGTAAGAAACGAGTTGCCAGTCCATGTTTGATGCACGATACTGGATGCTTGGGGCTAGTGCACTGGGATGACCCAGAGGGATGGTATGGGGAGGGAGGAGGGAGGAGGGTTCAGGATGGGGAACACATGTATACCTGTGGCGGATCCATTTTGATATTTGGCAAAACTAATACAATTATGTAAAGTTTAAAAATAAAATAAAATTTAAAAAAAAAAAGAGTGAAATCTAGGTTAACTGTCAACTTAACGGTGACTACAAAATGTCAATGTAAATTTATTTTTGGTAAGAAATGTACCATTCTAGTGAGCAATGTTGATAATGGGGGAGGCCTTACATATGTGAGGGTAAGAGTACATGGGAAAACTCTATACCACCTTCTCAATTTTGTTATAAATCTAAAACGACTCTACAAATACTGTCTTACAAATATTGATGGGATTATCTTTTATCATGCCAGAGCTTAGAACATGTGTTTGTTTTCCCATCTACCCATAATAGCTTTAAAGTAACTGTAACTTAGAGCTGTGTAATGATACTTAAAAAATAAAAACCCAAAACAAGAGCAATCTTGCCCTATGGAGGAGGGCTTAACAGTCTTTGAAAGACAGGAGGGAGCATATGATGTCATTTTAATATTTAAACCAAATCCCCAAGTCAAAGATTACACAGAAGACCATTTCCAAGAAGATGAGGACTGTTTCACTCAGTTTCTTGATTCCATTAGGAAATCTTGTTGACTTCAGAACAAGATAAAGATGTGCAGGATCCAGTTACTTCCCACTCCTCCAATGCAGCCTCCCTGATATAAATCACCACTCTCCTCATCTGGGTGAATGCAATAAGTAGGTCTCTCCAGTTTCCCGTTGAACTCAAGAGTCAACTCATCACAGTTTCACTGCGATGTTTTTAAATCCAGATTATGGGACTTTCCGGGCAGCACAGTGGCTAAAACTTTTCCTTCCAATTTAGGGGGCACAGGTTTGATCCCTGGCCATGGCAAAAAAAAAAAAAAAAAAACATAAAATAGAAACGGTGTTCTATGTAACAAATTTGACTCGTTGTGACGCCATGGACTGTAGCCTGCCAGCCTCCTCTCTCCAAGGGGATTCTCCAGGCAAGAATACTGGCGTGGGTTGCCAAGCCCTCCTGGAGGGGATCTTTTCAACGCAGGGATTGAACCCAGGTAAACCACATTCCAGGCAGATTCTTTACCAACTGGGCTACCAGGGAGGTCCAACAAACTTGATAAAGACTTTAAAAGTGATCCACATCAAAAGAAATCTTTTTAAAAATATATCAAAAACAGATTGTGATGCTTCTGTGTTCATAACCCATGAATCCCTGTTTCTTTCACACTTGAAGCTATGTTCTTTGAGTGACCTCTGAGGTCCTAACTGACCAACAAAGCCCCATCTTTCTGACTTCCTTTTCTATTACTCTCCTCCTTGCTTCAGCCTGCTGGCCACCAGCCTTTGTTCATACCTCAGACATGCTGGGGATGTTCCGACTGCTGCTGTTTCTACGGGAACTTCCTTTGGAACATAATGCTTTTTCTAGAGACATAGGATTGTCTAACTGCCTCACTGCCTTCAAGTCTGTACAAACATCAACCTGCTGGACTTAACAGAAACCTTTATCTTTCTTTAAGCTCCTCAGGTACCATTGATCTAATTAACCTCCCTCATTCCCTTACTATTTCCTTATCTTAAATATCAATGTACTTAGTAATGTATTTTTTATTTTTCATTTTTTTGCCTGCCTCTCCTCAATGTAATGTAACCTCCATAGTGGTAATAATATTGATCATCCTTAATCAAGAGTGAATGCCCCAGAGTCTAGAACATTCTTTAGAACATCAACCAGTCAGTTCAGTCCTTCAGTCATGTCTGACTCTGTGCAACCCCATGGACTGCAGCATGCCAGTCTTCCCTAACCTTCAGTGACTCCTGCAACTTGGTCAAACTTATGTCGATCAAGTTGGCGATGCCACCCGACCATCTCATCCTCTGTCGTCCCCTTCTCCTCCTGTGTTTAATCTTTCCCAGCATCAGGGTCTTTTCTAATGAGTCAGTTCTTTGCAGTAGGTGGCCAGAGTATGGAATTTCAGCTTCAACATCAGTCCTTACAATGAATATTCAGGATTGATTTCCTTTAGGATTGACTGGTTTGGTCTTCATGCTGTGCAAGGGACTCTCAAGAGTCTTCTTCAACAGCACAGTTCAAAAGCATCAAGTCTTCAGTGCTCAGGTTTCTTTTCTTTCAAGACCTGATAGAACAGTCTTATGGACTCTGTTGCAGAGGGAGAGGGTGGGAAGATTTGGGAGAATGGCATTGAAATATGTATAATATCATGTATGAAACGAGTTGCCAGTCCAGGTTCGATGCACGATACTGGATGCTTGGGGCTAGTGCACTGGGACGACCCAGAGGGATGGTATGGGGAGGGAGGAGGGAGGAGGGTTCAGGATGGGGAACAAATGTATACCTGTGGCAGATTCATTTTGATATTTGGCAAAACTAGTACAATTTGTAAAGTTTAAAAATAAAATTTTTAAAAAAAAGAGGAACAAAAGAGCCTCTTGATGAAAGTGAAAGAGGAGAGTGAAAAAGCTGGCTTAAAACTCAACATTCAAAAAACTAAGATCATGGCATCTGGTCCCATGACTTCATGGCAAATAAATGGGGAAACAATGGAAACAGTGAGAGACTTTATTTTCTTGGGCTCCAAAATCACTGCATATGGTGAGTGCAGTCATGAAATTAAAAGATGCTTCTACTTGGAAGAAAAGCTATGACCAACCTAAACAGCATATTAAAAAGCAGAGATATTACTTTGCCGACAAACGTCCATGTAGTCAAAACTATGGTTTTTCCAGTAGTCATATGTGGATGTGAGAGGTGGACCATGAAGAAAGCTGAGCACCAAAGAATTGATACTTTTGAACTGCAGTGTTGGAGAAGACTCTTGAGAGTCCCTTGGACTGCAAGGAGATTCAACCAGTCAGACCTAAAGGAAATCAGTCCTGAATATTCATTGGAAGGACTGATGTTGAAGCTGAAACTCCAATACTTTGGCCACATGATGCGAAGGACTGACTGATTGGAAAAGCTCCTGATGCTGGGAAAGATTGAAGGCAGGAGGAGAAGGGGAGGAAGGAGGATGAGGTGGCTGGATGACATCACCAAGTCGATGGACATGAGTTTGAGTAAGCTGCAGGAGTTGGTGATGGAGAGGGAAGCCTGGCATGCTGCAGTCCATGGGAAAGAATAGGACATTACTAAGTGACTGAACTAAACAGACTTCTTTATAGTCCAACTCTCACATCCATACATGACTACTGGAAAAACCATAGCTTTGACTAGACGGACCTTTGTCGGCAAAGTAACACCTCTCCTCTTATTATGATGTCTAGATTGGTCACAGCTTTACTTCCAAGGGGCAAGCATCTTTTAATTTCATGCCTGCAGTCACCATCTGCAATGATTTTGGAGCCCAGGAAAATAAAGCCTGTCACTGTTTATACTGTTCCCCTATCGGCTTGCCATGAAGTGATGGGATCGGATGCCATGACCTTCGTTTTTGAATGTTGAGTTTTAAGCCAACTTTTTCACTCTCTTTCACTTTCATCAAGAGGCTCTTTACTTCCTCTTCACATTCTGTCATAAAGGTGGTGTCTTCTGCATGTCTAAGGTTATTGATATTTTTCCTGGCAATCTTGTCATCAGCTTGTGCTTCATGCAGCTTGGCATTTTGCATGATGTACTCTCCATCTAAGCTAAATAAGCAGGGTGACAACGTACAGCCTTGACATACTTATTTCCTAATTTGGAACCAGCCTGTTGTCTCATGTCTGGTTCTAACTGTTGCTCCTTGAGCTGCATATAGATCTCTCAGGAGGCAGGTGAGGTGGTCTGCTATTCCCATCCCTTTAAGATTTTTCCACAGTCTGTTGCGATCCACACAGTCAAAGGCTTTAGCCTAGTCAATTAAGCAGAAGTAGATGTTTTTTCTGGAATTCTCTTGCTTTTTCTATGATCCAATGGATGTTGATAATTTAGAACTTCAAACGTTCTATTTAGAATATAGATTTAAAAAAAAAGAACATAGATTTTATTTATTCTATTTAGAACACAAAATTTAGAATATATTGGCAGTTTAAAACATTCTTCAGAATCTAGGTATGGTATGAAAAACTTGTCAAATCAATTAGTAGATAAAGAATAGGGTTTTAAAAGTTTAACAGAATAAATGAAAGAAAAAGGAAACAAGTAATCTATGGATCCTAGTAAAATTAAATCTAAGGATAAATAGAAAGGTTTAAAATATTTTTAAGTGAAAAGTTTTACAAAATAACATTAACTTTTTGCCCAGATATCTTTTCAACAGGATGAGTTTTTATGAAACAATTTATGTATGCTCTCAAAGTTGAGTCAAAGTGCTTTTAAATCTATATTTCTATACTTAGCAAGTTAGCAGTCATATCTATGTGCAGGATAAAGGTATTTTTAAGTTTCTTAGGCTTCCCTGATAGCTCAGTTGGTTAAGGATCTGCCTGCAATAAAGGAGACCCCAGTTCCATTCCTAGGTTGGGAAGATCCACTGGAGAAGGGATAGACTGAGCACTCCAGTATTCTTGGTCTTACCTTGTGGCTCAGCTGGTAAAGAATCTGCCTGCAATGTGAGAGACCTGGGTTCAGTCCCTGGGTTGGGAACATCCCCTGAGGAAGGAAAAGGCTATTCGCTCCAGTATTTTGACCTAGAGAATTCTATAGATGATATAGTGCATGAAGTTGCAAAGAGTCAGACACAACTAAGCAACTTTCACTTCAGGTATAGGTAAGTTTTTCTGTCTCAAAAACTTTTTGAAATATTATACAAAATGTACAGTATCAAAATGAAACTGGAATAAAAGAATGACTAATAATTGTGATTCAGATAAAAGCAAGTCACAACTTGCTTTATATTATAGAATAAAATGCAAAGGAAACCAATGGTGAGAGAGTGCAGTGGACCCACAAAAGGACTGGTTCAAATTAGCATGAAAAAGAGGATAACCCCAACAGATTTCATGACAAAGACATTCCTTAACATTATATGTAAATTTTGTCACTGAAAAATGCAACCCTTAAAAACTCCAAGGAAGACAACCACACCATACAGAGAAAACTGAAAATGAAGCAAAATCATGACACATTTTTGAGCTATTTCATGTGTTTGAGAAAAGTATTTCCATGTTCCCTCATCATTTCTGCATAGGCCCTTTAATGGGTCACAGATATAGTTACATAAAATTCTCCACCTTCCCCTGTTCACATTAAGCTGTTCAGTGGAAAGATGTATTTAAATTGCCATATTATTGGGGAATCTATTTATACCATTTTTGTTTAATCAGCATTTATACAAGCACACTAAACATACAGGTGAGTTAGGGCATTTTCTCAAATAAAATACTGCAAAACTGGTATATCAGTTTTTAACCTGAGTGATAGATAGGAAGATACAGTCTTACATAGAGATGATCATTTCTTTCTCCTTTATAGTACTATGGAGTTAGCATATTTGTTTAAAGATAATGATTCTAGGTGGAAATGTTTAACTGTATATTTAAAGGGAACTATTAGATCTAAAAAAAACAAAATAACATAAAATGGGAAATAGAGGAGAACCTTGATCAGGTGATTAAATTCACTGGTAGTTCTCTTATAATCTAGGGTTAACTGAATTCGTCTAACTTTTATGAATTGAGAACATGAGTCACAGCTATAAAATGTAAAGCTATAATTGCTAATTAGCAATATAACTAAAAAATAGTAACACTTGATGTGAAATATATGTGTAGCATATGAAAAATACATTAATATCAAATGCTTTATTTCTGGTTTGTAGAATATCAGGTTATTTTATTGAAATTTAAAAGTTCATATATGTGTATATATATTATAATTTAGTGTCTCAAGTATAAAAACAATGGTGTGTGTGTGTGTATATATATATATACACACATATATATATATTTAGATACCAAAAAAATGAAAAAAAGCTAATGCTGAACAGCAATTATAGCAACCAGATGTAATCGGGAGAGGCATCACAAAGAATATGAGCATTTGCTTATGTTTTAAAGATAGAAAGGAATTTCATTATTCAAAGAGCATCACACACTAATAGATGTTTAAAAGCATAATTTACAACATGAAAGGAAGGGTATCAGTTAATTAACTATAGGTTACTAAGGTATTTTCCCCTTATATTGAAAGTAAATTCACTTAAAGTGAAATTGCTCAGTAGTGTCCGACTCTTTGTGACACCATGGACTGTAGCCCACCAGGCTCCTCCATCCATGGGATTCTCCAGGCAAGTGTACTGGAGTGAGTTGCCATTTCCTTCTCCAGGAGATCTTCCTGACCCAGGGAACAAATCTGGGTCTCCTGCATGCATTGTAGGCAGACACTTTAATGTCTGAGCCACAAGGGAAATCTAAATTTAGGTTTAATAACCTACTGGGAAAGGAATCTAGTTGATATGCCTTAATAAAACACGCACACACACACACACACACAATACCCGAGGACTGCAGAGACCCACCACTCCCCACCTAAATGAATAGACTACTGGATAAAATAGTATATATATTAACCAAATTATTAAAAAAAAAATCTGTCTTTACCAACTGTCGATGTAGAGGACCTGGACTTTCACATATGGCTTGTGAGAGTATAAAACAATACAGCCACTTTAGAAAACACCCTTTTGAAATAAAATTAGACCATGCTGTTGAACATTTTTTCATGAAAATTCATGCAATTCACTCTTCCCTAATAATCAGGAATAGGAAATTTTTGCATATTCCATTCTTTATACTGTTCTTATATTTCAATAATATACAAATTGTTTATCTTTTACATGTTAAATTTTATACATAAATGGTAAGACGTTCCACAGCATATTTTGTCTGAAGACCTCCTATGTATGGCAACGTTAATTTAAAAACCCTCAATAATGTGATAATATTATTTGAATAACTCACTTCATCAAGGCTCAAAGCAGTTAAAATATTTCACCATCTGGCTAAATGTGAATAGTGAGTAACTTCAGATTTGAAAAATAGCAATTACTGTGTGATCTTAACATCACTTACTTAACCTTAGTGCTAGTGAGTGAAGGATTATACAGTAGAGTGACTTCATAAGTCTCCAAAGAATGGAAAGGACTCTGCCCTCAATGTATCAGAAAACCCATCCGAGAGAGAGACAAATATCAGCATCCAACCCAGCTGCGCCAACATCTGTTTGCCTATCCACTGGGGAAGAATAAATGTCCAAGAAAAGATGATAGTTAATAGAAATGCTGATAAGAGAATTGTGAAGTATAAATAGAAAGCAGCATTATTAGAAATCCTCTTTTGCTGAGGGTTGCAATACTTTTATAGATGAATATTATTTACTGATTTAAACTGATCTCAAATGTTTAAAAATATTGTATAAATTTGCCACATTTTATGATACATACCAACCTGTAAAATGTTTGCTTAACCCAAACTTTGTGTTAATGACAAGTTATATACCATTTTATACAATTAGATATTTTTAAAGTAGCATGAATATTATACACAAGTCAGATAAGTTGTGTATGATAGTGTATTTCTTATTAATAAATAAGCAAACTTTCTTTTTAAAAATGTGTTTCTTATGAAAAAATAATATTTAAACAAGTAAAAATAATAAAGGCTTCCTTTGTGGCTCAGTAGTAAAGAATCTGCCTGCCAGTGCAGAAGATGCACGTTCAGTCCCTGGGTTGGGATCCACAAGATCTCCTGGAGAAGGAAATGGCAGCCCACTCCAGTATTCTTGTCTAGGAAACCCCATGGACAGAGGAGCCTGGGGGCTAGAATCCATGGGGTCACAAAAGAGTTGGACATGACTTAGTGACTAAACAAAACAACAAAAATAATATATCACAAATTACAATCATTCCAAAAAATGTTGAATCTGAGTTAGTGTTAATAGTTTCAAATAATCTGAATTTTTAAATACATGTAGTCATGTATGAATACAACACATGATTAACTGTGTAAGAGGAAGTAGAAAGAAGAAAAAAAAATGTTGCTTCCATGATGAGTAATTGTGGATTTTATTCTTAAATTTATCATTAACTCAGAGTAATTTTCATCTTCCTTCACATTTGTAGGTTTCTGGTAATCTTAACATTCCTTTAAGGTCAGCTGTAATGATTTAGTCTTTAAATATATACTGAAATTCAATATAATATTTAATACATACTTAGATCATTTAAAAAAATAAATCAGTTATTAAACCACATAATCAATCTAAAACTTGTCTTAATGCTAAGGACCAATGAAGCTTGCTGGCTTAAACTCTCTCTTACAATGTGAAATGCAGACAAGGTCGGAACAATTCTTATCTGTTATAAAAGCCTCATTGTGTCCTTATATCCAGGTTGACCATTTATAGTTTTCAATATATAAGAAAATGCACTATCCATGGACACTCTGTCCACCTAATTCAAGGGCCTGAATTCTTACTGTTGGCCATACCTCTAGTTTACTGTTTTTCAGAAGGAGGTTTAAAATTAATATAAAGGAAGCTCTGCAGATTTTTATTTTTCTGTGATTTCCTGGGTCATTACCATGGTCTGTGTATTGATAGATTAATGGACCAATTCTAATCAATGGCAAGGACCACAGTGTGTCACATCATAAAATGCAATTCGGAGGTTTCTTGCCACATATTTATTTTAAATTAATATTTATTAGCTTCTGAATCCTTGGCACCCATAAAATGTGAATGCAAAAGTCAGCTGCAAATAAATGCTGTTATGTCCTTATTAGCATACTCATATTCACTAATGCAAAAAAAGGTGATGAGAAATATCCCAGGTTCTAGCCAGTCTCAGCTGGATATTATTCTTAGAAATAAGTTAGTTTATGCAAATAAGGTATAGCTTCTAATCATAAACAGGGGATAAAATGCCCAAAGAAAGAAAATATGAATGCATAATCATTCTTGTTTAGTCTAGCAAAAGCTTACTAGCTCACACCTCTTGAAGGGACTCCTAATCAATAATGGTGAAAAATATATATATAATTAGTGTGATTCTGATACTCATCTTTTATTGAAGGTATATAAATAAAATAAATTGAATTAACATTATATGCTATATATAAGCATAAATGTGTTTGTGTGTGTGTGTATATATATATATATTTTTTTATGTATAGCACATAAACATATTTTTCAGTAAATTTTCCCACATGCACACTGAAAACTCCTACATAAACACAGTTGTAAATTATGAGAAATTTTTAATGGATAAAGTAAGAACTTATGATTCTTCCCCTCTACAAAAATGCCAAACTAGAGAGATATTAAGGCTTAGAATATAGTGTTCTAAAGTCTCTATGTATCTCAATTGAGGAAGAGGGGGGTTTTACAAAGTAAACTATATGATAGTAATTATTTAATCTTAAGACTCAGGCTTCCCTTGTGGTTCAGCTAGTAAAGAATCTGCCTGTGATGTGGGAGACCTGAGTTCGATCCCTGGGTTGGGAAGATCCCCTGGAGAAGGGATCCACTCCAGTATCCTGGCCTGGAGAACCCCATGGACTACAGTCCATGAGGTGACAAAGAGTTGGACAATACTGAGCAACTTTTACTTTCACTCTTGAGTTCTTAAGTAAAAAATTTTTTCCACAAGCAATCATTCTTCTCTTCATCTCCCTCACATATGGGAATGATGATATAAGTTTTTGTTAAGATTGTGAATTTCAAGGATAATTATTCAATATCATTTAATAATAAAATAGCCTCTAAGTATATAGCATATGTCTTGCAAATAGAATACACTAAACATTGTGTAATAAATATTGCTTTTGCTAACATAATAATACTCAATACTATAAAAGTGGCAATAATTGTGTGCTTATAGTTCCATTTTCTTTGACTTGGAAGATTATAATAGTCTGACTCCCTTTTTGATGTTTGACTACTGACTCTTAAGTCTCTCTTTTCCTTTCCCTTTGGCACCACATGTAGAGAGACAGATTAAAAAAAAAAGTCCTTGCATGTGTGCATCCCCTCCTTTAGTACTGACAGGACATTTCTCTCGCCCATGCGTGTATTCCCAGTCCAACCTCCTTGACACTGTGAAGGCCCAACTCATTCCCCCTAGTTTGTTCTAATGGGTCCAAACCAGCTTGCACCTGACTAGCTCTCCCCAACCATCCTTTGTTTGAGTCATAAACTGTCAAGATTCTCTTGGTAATGGAGTGTCACCAACCTTGACAACTGAGCCATTTCACATGTTGCTTCATTCAACTTTGATAAAGTGACCAAAAATGATGATGAGCATACTCTGAGCTGTGATCACCACATCTTTGAGATCTTTCTCCTTTGGCTCTTGGCTTCCTCTGCACAGAGAGTCTGGGACAGCCTCACTGCTGGCAAGCTTGCATTTTGAATTGTGCTCCTTTTGTGGAGTCCTCTTGAGCTTCTATTAAAACTGTGCTGACTTAAATCAGTTTTGATATCTGCATATAAGGACATGAGCACATGACTGGGGCTGTCCCTCAAGTTAGCTGTGAATCATGCCTCTAAGCCCAGACCTACATGGAGCACTGAATGGATTGTGTGTCTGAGACTGATGCTAAGCCAAGGGAAAATACTCTTACTCTATAACCATTTGCCTGTGTGTCTCAGCCAGGTAATGGTCTCCATTCTACAGAGTGCTCAGGGAAAAAACTGTTATGCCTTTTCTGATATATGAGCACATAAAATTCAACATGAAAAAAGAAAGAGAGAGCCAGGCATAAAACTGAGAGAGAGAAAAAAAAACAAACAAAACAAGAAACTCTTTCTAGGCACCCAAGTATAAAACTACATTAATGACATGTTCCTGCTAGAATGTTCACTCACAGGAAGAAACACATGCTCATCACTGTACTTACTCAGTAGAGGTGGGCTGTTGTCCGATTGATCATTCAGGAATCTGACATCTCTGTAAAGTTCTTAGGCATCATGTGATCCACTGATATCTGCTTCCTTCCTAAGCAGTTAAAAGTCGCCTCCTACATTGTCAGCACCAACTGCTATCAATTAGGCCCCACACCTCTGAGGTCATTTTGGCTTTTGGATGTAGTTCAGTTCAGTTCAGTCGCTCAGTCATGTCCGACTCTTTGTGACCCCATGAACCACAGCACGCCAAGCCTCCCTGTCTATCACCAACTCCTGGAGTCCTCCCAAACCCATGTCCATTGAGGCAGCGATGCCATCCAACCATCTCATCCTCTGTCATCCCCTTCTCTTCCTGCCCTCAATCTTTCCCAGAATCAGGGCCTTTTCAAATTAGTCAGCTCTTCACATCAGGTGGCGAAAGTTTTGGAGTTTCAGCTTCAGCATAAGTCCTTCCAATGAACACCCAGGACTGATCTCCTTTAGGATGGACTGGTTGGATCTCCTTTCAGTCCAAGGGACTCTCAAGAGTCTTCTCCAATACCACAGTTCAAAAGCACCGATTCTTCGGTGCTCAACTTTCTTTATAGTCCAACTCTCACATCCATACATGACCACTGGAAAAACTATAGCCTTGACTAGACGGACCTTTGTTGACAAAATAATGTCTCTGCTTTTTAATATGCTGTCTATGTTGGTCATAACTTTCCAAGTAGTAAGCATCTTTTAATTTCATTGCTGCAATCACCATCTGCAGTGATTTTGGAGCCCAGAAAAATAAAGTCTCTCACTGTTTCCATTGTTTCCCCATCTATTTGCCATGAGGTGATGGGACCAGAGGCCATGATCTTCGTTTTCTGAATGTTGAGGTTTAAACCAACTTTTTCACTCTCCTCTTTCACTTTTATCAAGAGGCTCCTTAGTTCTTCTTCACTTTCTGCCATAAGGGTGGTGTCATCTGCACATCTGAGGTTATTGACATCTTTCACAGCAATCTTGATTCTTCCAGCCCAGCGTTTCTCATGATGTACTCTGCAAATAAGTTAAATAAGCAGGGTGACAATATACAGCCTTGACATACTCCTTTTCCTGTTTGGAACCAGTCTGTTGTTCCATGTCCAGTTCTAACTGTCGCTTCCTGACCTGTATACAGGTTTCTCAATAAGCAGATCAGGTGGTCTGGTGTTCCCATCTCTTTCAGAATTTTCCACAGTTTATTGTGATCCACACAGTCAAAGGCTTTGGCATAGTCAATAATGCAGAAATAGATGTTTTTCTGGAACTCTCTTGCTTTTTCCATGATCCAGCAGATGTTGGCAATTTGATCTCTGGTTCCTCTGCCTTTTCTAAAACCAGATTAAACATCTGGAAGTTCATGGTTCACGTATTGCTGAAGCCTGGCTTGGAGAATTTTAAGCATTACTTTACTAGCATGTGAGATGAGTGCAATTGTGCGGTAGTTTGACCATTCTTTGGCATTGCCTTTCTTTAGGACTGAAATGAAAACTGACCTTTTCTAGTCCTGTGGCCACTGCTGAGTTTTCCAAATTTGCTGGCATATTGAGTGCAGCACTTTCACAGCATCGTCTTTCACATGCTTACATTTACATATACTGGAATACATACGTATTCACTCACAAATCATCCCAGTTCAAACAGAGCCCTTTATAACAGAAAGCCCAAGAGTCAATATAGATATTCATACTGCAGGCTTATCTTTTAGTACCTGCTGGGGTTTCTTCAGTGGAGGGAGTTCTTGCAACTAACTACCTCCTATGATTTGTAGGGGCTTCCCTAGTGGCTCAGATGATAAACAATCTGCCTGCAATGCAGGAGATGCAGGTTTGGTCTCTGGATGTGGAAGAAATCCTGGAGAAGGGAATGGCAACCCCTGCCAGTATTCTTGCCTGGAGATACTGCTAAGAGTCTCTGAATAACTCCTGATGGCTGAAAATTGCTTCTCATGCAAAAGGCTGCACTCCATGATATGAGAGTAGCAATTCATAGTTATATATCAAAGCTGCTTAGAAACTGAGGTTCTCACAGGACTTCAGTCCACTGTTCTCTGGTAATGGGTTACAGTAACAACACCCCACATGCTCAGCACAGTCACTGAAGCCTCCTTGCTTAAATGATGATTGGGTTCACAGGATAGAGTCAAACCTGGGCTTTCGGACATAGTATACTTAGAGGAGGAGATGCTGTCCCTTGTCCTCCTTTCCTTGCCAGGTACCACAGTGCTAGAAGAGGTCAGCTCTCTCCTAAACTCCTTGGCTCCCTGGTAAGCCTGCTAGGTTTAACTGAGTGAGCAGTTTGTAGGTTCATGCACTGCCAGGACAGAAGTTCCACCATCACACATGACAGAGCTCATTAGAGAACTTCTGCTTTTGATCCCTAAACTAGAACATCCTCGGTAAAGGATGGAACCCAAGATTAAGCACATTAGAACAAACTCTATACAGTCATGTTGGAATTAGATGATCTACCAGGCAACAACGAACCCAAACTACCCATCTTTCGGGCTTCCCTGGTGGCTCATATGGTAAAGAATCCACCTGCAGTGAGGGAGACCTGGGCTTGACCCCTGGGTTGGGAAGATCCCCTGGAAGAGGGAACAGCTACCCACACCAGTATTTTGGCCTGGAGAATTCCATGGACTATACAATCCATAGGATCACAAAAAGTCAGACACAACTGAATGACTTTCATACACACACACACACACACACACACACACACACATATGAATTCTCTTGGGCTCTTGCCCCTAAACAAACTACACCACTCTTGTTCCTATATGTACCACATTGTTGCCAGTTGCCCTGTCTAATAAAGACATTGTGGGACACTGAAACTGTGCTTGGAATCCACAATGTTAAGCAATTAATTTTTTTATTAAGATGGCCCACTCAAGAACTGTCCAAAAAAATCCAAATATACGATTTAAATCACTACCACTCTCAAAGCCCTTAATAAGGGGCAGTACTCTCAGGCAGCAATGGATGCTGACAATACTTTTCATGCGTGCTACGCTGCTTCAGTCATGTCTGACTCTCATGACACTGTGGACCAAGTGTGGCCTGACACACTTCTCTGTTCATGGGGATTCTCCAGGCAAGGATACTAGAGTGGGTTTATTAGCCCTCCTCCAGGGGATCTTCCTGAGACAGAGATCAAACCAACATCTCTTATGTCCCCTACACTGGCAGGCGGGTTCTTTAACACTAAGACTACTTGGGAAACCTGATCATAGCTGAGCATGCGTCTACTAGCCAACAAAACCTGGAAATAAACATACTAAAATTAAATTTTCTATTGATCGAGTACATGGAATTTTGATTCACTAACCTTTTTGATGCTTGTGAATAATCAATACTCACATATCCCAACAAATGCGACAACAAGTAAAAGTCAATGATGCCGCTTGGATATTTGAACAAATGCCCTGGGCACTTGTGGACACCCTTTCCTGGGGGCCTTGAAGTATCTTGGATGAGTGAATGCACGTGCTCTTCCAGAGCTTTTCATTTTCTTTACAGATGGTTGCATACGTTGCCACAATTTAGACTTAAATTCAGCTTCAAATAAGAGATCTCTCCTTTCTTAAAAGATAATTTGTTTTACCTTTAATTGGAGGCTAGTTACTTTACAATATTGTAGTGGGTTTTTCCATACACCAATATGAATCAGCCTTGGGTGCACACGTGTCGCCATCCTGAAACCCCCTCACATCTCCCTGCACACCCAATCCGGGTGCACTCTGAGCACCAGCTTTGAGTGCCATGCTTCATGGATCAAACTTGCACTGGTCATCTATTTTACATATGGTAATATACATGTTTCAGTGCTATTCTCTCAAATCATCCCACCCTCGCTTTCTCCCATGTAGTCTAAATGTGTCTGTATCTCTTTTATATCTGTGTCTCTTTTGCCATCTTGCATACAGGGTCATTGTTACCATCTTTCTAAATTCCATATATATATGCATTAATATACTATATTGGTGTTTCTCTTTCTGAACTTATTTCACTCTGTATAATAGGCTTCAGTTTCATCCACCCTATTAGAATGGACTCAAATGTGGTTTTTTTAGAGCTGAGTAATATTCCATTATATATATGTACTGCAACTTCCTTATCCATTCAGCTGCAGATGGACATCTAGGTTGCTTCCATGTCCTAGATGGCACATTTCAGTTACCAATCAGACTTCAGGGGTGAAATGTAATAAAGCCTATGACTTCATTACTGAAACTTGACTGCTGACTTCTTTTCATGCTTCACTCTCTTTCTCCTCTGGCCCCATATCTGGACAGACTAATAATTAAGTCCAAGCACAAGAACCTCCTCTTTTGGTTCACAGAGGAAATATAAACCCCCCACACTTGGGAACTTTCCCACAATCTCACCTTCTCACCCGTATTAAGACCCATACCCACTGTTTGGCCCAAGCCATCCCAGATCTGCTAGCCTCTCTCCTTAGGTTTGTCCACAAATCCCTCATGTGAGAAATATGCTTCATCTCACATTATCTTGATGTGAGGAGTGTCATCAATCTTTATATCTGAGCCAAATTTCAAAAATGCCCATGCTGATTCTGCTGAGTAACTACAAAGTATAGGTCCAGTGAGGGTGAGAACAGTACCATCTGTTGGAAATACCATTAAAAATCAGTAGTTTCCAAAGAGAATGTCATAAAGCATAGAGTTTTAAAATGTTTCTCAGGATAGGTGAGTTGAATATTTTTCATAAATACAAAGGTAAATGGAATTACACATATTTCATAAATTCGGGTCTTCTAGAATCATATTGACTCTAATGTCACTTATCTATTGGGAAGACAATTATATATAACACAAGATTCCACAGATGCATTTGTTAATTAAATTGGGATCAATGCTCAACTGAACCTTCCACTATCACCATAAGGTTTTCATGATATCTCTTTTGATTGCTAGTGGCTATGCTATAACAAAAGTGTTTTATGTGTGTATTTAAATATGGATACATGTGCTATATGTATTCACATTATATATAATATAGTCATACATATATAATAAGATACAATAAGATAATATGCATGTATATATGTATAATACATTTAATATACATGCAATACTTGTATATGTAACATATTTAATGTATGACTATATATATATACTATTACATGCATCTGTATTCAATGGAACATGGGTTAAATTCAATTTTCACCAAACACATTTCAAGAAACACTGTTTTGATGATTATGCATCCTATATATTAGTGTTTTCCCTCAAATATTAAGACTCTAGTTTTTAGAAAATATTTACTTTGATGTGAAATTATCTATTTGACAACTTATAGCCACTTTCACTTTTTATTTAATGTTGCATAGTAAATGTCTTTCTGTAATAGCCTGATTAATGTCTATAGCTAGGACTTTATACCAGCCTAAGGGACACATAATCCTAGATAATTACAATGTCCCGAATGATAGTCAACACTCTCTTTTTAATGAATTAAAACACTGCTACATTAAATATCTTGAGAGATTTCAAAACATACATCTTTCCACAGAAACTCATATCCTATTAACTTCTTTCCCCCTCTCTATAATCCCACAGCACATTATCCAAATACACATTAAAACTAAAAATATCACTTCAGATTTCTAAATAATGTTTGCTACACATCCTTCCTACATCATGACTACCTTTTTTAACATCTTAACTTTCCTCCTAGTGTGTAATAGGGCACAAAGATAGGTGTCTTGCTCTAAAATTACAAGTTACTTTGTAATTTGACAGCCTGAAAGTTCAGTGCACCTTGCATACATGCAATCAATATAACACTTCGTTTTAGTATTTTTATTTCCATGGCTCAATATTATAGTATTCTTTATTTTTAGAGTATATACCCTAAAAATACACACACACACACACATGCACACATTACATATATATATATATATATATATATATATATATATATATATATATATATATGAATTGGGTTGGCCAAAGAGTTTGCTCAGGTTTTTCCATAAAATCTTATGGAAAAAATCTGAATGAACTTTTTGGTCAATCCAATAATATATCTATGTGTGTGAGTGTGTATATGTACTTCATGTTGCCTGGTACTTAAAAGACATTAGAAAGTTTGTAAAAGTTAGTGCCTTTTTTTTTTTAACAATTTATATTTACATTATTTAACATTTCTGGGGGTCCCTAGTGGCTCAGTGGGCAAAGAATCTGCCTGCAATGCAGGAGACTTCAATGCCTGGCTAGGGAAAAAGGAGATGGCAACACACTCCAGTATTCTTGCCTAGAAAATCCTCACGAACAGAGGAGCCTGACAGGTTATAGTCCATGGGGTCTCAAGAGTGGGACATGATTTAACGACTAAACCACCAAACCATTTAACATTTAGAGATTCAAAAGATATTGGGGAAAACTATCACCCAATATATGATTCTAATTAGCACTATCAAGAGATTATCTCAAATAACTCATTTTCTATTAGTTTTACAGGAAAAACCTGGGCTCTCTGTTAGAACTTATCAGCCAAAATTCCCATTCCTATTTGTGCTTTTCATGTCTTTTCCCTTTCCCTTTTCCATCAAGCATTAATCTATTAATTTTCTTCATTATATTTTGCCCTTTTAATTTTCCTCATCACGTAGATTTAAAAATGCTGTGAATAAGTTTCTCCCTGTTAAAATCAATGAGAAGCTGCAAAAAAGATTTTCCCTTTCCTCCTCAGTTTGTTTGCTTGTCTGATTCCCTAAAGAGTCAACATCTATTATTGCAAACATTCCCTTGTTTTACATTGATTTATTTGTTCCCTGCAATCTGGCTTCTAATTTCAACATTTTCTCAGAATCATTGTCCTGAATAGAGTCTGTAAACTCAGTACCACGGCCCACTTCAGCATCCTCCTTTGCATCAGGGAGAGACCTGAAACTACGCTTCCCAGAAACTTGGCCCTTAGATTCAGCCAGTAAGAGGCATTTGATCAAATGCTGAAAATTGGAAGAGAAATAAATAGAAATTCTGTGATGGCAAATTCATATAGATAGTTTAGAACATCAGAAGTAAATGTTCCATTACTATTGAATCGCTTAGCATGTAATGCTAACATATATTTTTAATAACATATATTTCTTCTTACTTATATTTAACCTTCTTGCTAGCTTTCAAATAGCATTAAAATAACCTTCTTGCTAGTTTCCATATTTATGTTTGAACGAAGAAAGAACAAAATAAATTTCTGACAATCCCCTTTATAAATATCTTTCTTTTTTCATAGTTAAATTTTTAAGTCTTTCCACACCTATTGATTTGCCATCTGAAGAAGGATGTGACACACATATGGAGTGTTAGTTCTGTTGCTCTACCCTTGTAGTTAAGGTTGAAAAGGCATTTGCAATATACTTTAATTAGCTACTCTTGGTTTGTTGTGAAATTTCCCAAATTATAATATCAAAGATTCTAATGTCATATTTTTCACTGTAACAATGTATAAATTTAGCAAAACTCATCAAAAACAATTGCTGCTCTTTTTCTATGAATCTCAAATCTTAATTAAATTAGATTACAGTCAGATGGTTTACAAATTGAACTTGGAACTTATTAATTAGTAATACATTTTTAAAATCCATATTATGGATATAAAGCATAATTTTGACTGACATGATTATATTTATTCTTCATAAAGTTTCAAGTCTCAAAAATGATGACAACAAGAGTACCCACCAATCCAATTTAGATTAAACCTATATCCCAGATACTTCTAGTCATCTCTCATAGGCATAACACAGGAAAGTTATTTTTGAACTTTATAAGTAATTTTATGATTTTATTGACATGTACTCTATTTATTTCAAGTTTATTTCAAAAGATAAAAGCATCCAATTAATATTAGGGTGAACAATGTTACAACAGTAAGCCTCTATAATTAGTAGCTTTGTTAGTTATGCATAACCATTGTTCTGCAATGGTCTATTAAATTTAAAAGCTAATGTTATAATGAGCTGAGATAATGACACAGCAGATGCATAAATGAAACCTGAGATGAATAACTGATGAAATTATGGTAAATTGCTAGTGAGTCAACATTTGTTGGATAATTTGTCTAGTGAACACCTGTGCTAACAGGATTTCAAAATGAAGATTAATTAAGTCTGCTTGAAAGTTTTAAGCCTGTTTATTAATCAGATAGTGTCAATAAAATGACTTTTATAGGAAATGGAGATCCATGAGTCTCATCTCATCTGTAGTATAATATGGCGATACTTAGGTCTCAACAGACATTCCATCTTCTCCCCTCCATGTCCCAGCTTCCTTTTCATTTGAAGTGAGACCATGTGACTAGTTTTGTTCATGGACGGAGAACAAAAATCATATGCATCTCTTTGGTTTGAGGCACTTAAAAATAAGTAAGCATCCTCCTCCATTCTGTTCTCTTGCTGCAATAAAATAGGAATCCTCAAGCTTAGGTGACAACATAAAAGGTTGAAATGAGCCTGGATCCTGAGTGACTAGATAGACAGGGCATTCCTGTGGACTCACATTGGAATCTGAGGATACATGGCATTAATTTTTATTGTTTTAGTTCACTGATGTAGAGATTTGCATTTTGTGGCAATTTTTGTTCTTATTTTTGTGAGTACAGATGATTACAATCAAGAAAGAATATATGACTAAAATCTAAGCTATACCCAGGAAAATTAAGGAAATTTTGTTACTGAGTCTATACTTTAAAAGAGTTGAAACCAGTTAGAACCAAAAATAATCATAACATGAACATTTGGTAGCATTCATTAAATACCGAGTGTGCTGCTTGCTTTACAGCTAATCCTAATTTGTTTGCTAGTTAAGAGATAAAAAATGGAAAATTTTCTCAACTCAAAAGTCCTCACAGAAACATGGAAATATAGATTCTCAGGAATCTGTTGTACTTTAAATTTTATTTTCAATATTCCTGAAATACAAAAGAGCAGGACAGTGTATATGAGGTGACATCTCACATGATCATAGAGGAGACTTCAGCTTTGTTTGAACTGTAGGATTTTAATGACAAAAATTATGTATGACTAATTCCCATTGCTATCCACATAAACCTATCCCAGGTGGCTATACTCCAAAATAGAATAGATTTTTAAAAAATGCACAATGTGATTTATTCTAGGCTAGTACATATGGACTGCAGCCCTGCCAGGCTTCTCTGCCTATGGTGTCCTCCAGGCAATAATACTGGAGTGGGTTTCCATTTCCTCTTCTTGGGGATCTTGCCAACCCAGAGATCAAGCCCACGACTTTTATGTGTCCTGTTGACAAATGGGTTCTTTAAACTAATGCCACCTGGGAAGCACATTTAATATGTTGCTGCTGCTGCCACTAAGTCGTGTCAGTCGTATCCAACTCTATGCGACCCCAGGGATGGCAGCCCACCAGGCTCCGCCATCCCTGGGATTCTCCAGGCAAGAACACTGGAGTGGGTTCCTTCTCCAATGCATAAAAGTGAAAAGTGAAAGTGAAGTCGCCCAGTCGTGTCCGACTCTTCACAACCCCATGGACTGCAGTCCACCAGGCTCCTCCACCCATGGGATTTTTCAGGCAAGAGTACTGGAGTGGGGTGCCATTGCCTTCTCCGATTTAATATGTCAGTAGTACTCAAATGAAAAAACAAAAACATGAATACAGTGAGTCATATGGTAGTTCTATTCCTAGCAGTCTAGATGTCCATTGACAGATGAATAGATATGGAAATTGTGGCATATGTAAACAATGGAATGTTACTCAGCTTAAAAAAAAAAAAAAGCAATATGCATTTGAGTCAGTCTTAACAAGGTGGATGAACCTGGAGCCTATTGTACAGAGTACAAAAATTCTGTATATTAATGTATATGTATGGAATCTTAAAAGATGTACTGATGAACTTATAGCAGTGGAGATGCAGACAGAGAACAGATCTGTGGACACAGCGTGGGAGGGAGAGAGAGAGTAGCATGGAAAATTATACATTACCATATGCAGAATAGGTAGCCAGTGGGAATTTGCTGTATGATGCAGGGGACTCAACCCATTTCTCTGTGACAACCTAGAAGGGTGGGATTGGGCGGATGGGAGGGAGGTTAAAGAGGGAGGGGACCTGTGTACACCTTTGGCTAATTTGTGTTGATGTATGGCAGAACCCAGCACAACATTGTAAAGCAATTATTTTCCAGTTAAAAAATAATAGAGGACAGTGTGAACAGTTTCCCCTGAAGTCGTACAGTATGATGGTGCTCACTACGGAGCCTCTGTTTTTAACAAGTTCCTGTATAGTAGTTCTATTGAAGTGTCATCTAATAAGTGAATGACTAATGATTTAATTAGTTTAATTCTATCATTAAAACAGTATTAGTGACCTCTTAGCTTATTAACTTCTGTCTACATTTTATTTTCTGTATAAATACATCCTCAGTGATAACATCAACTTCTATGCCAAAGACTTTGTAACCTGCATTTCAAACAGTGGAAACAGTGTCAGACTTTATTTTTGGGGGCTCCAAAATCACTGCAGATGGTGACTGCAGCCATGAAATTAAAAGACACTTACTCCTTGGAAGGAAAGTTATGACCAACCTAGATAGCATATTCAAAAGCAGAGACATTACTTTGCCAACAAAGGTTCGTCTAGTCAAGGCTATGGTTTTTCCAGTGGTCATGTATGGATGTGAGAGTTGGACTGTGAAGAAGTCTGAGCACCGAAGAATTGATGCTTTTGAACTGTGGTGTTGGAGAAGACTCTTGAGAGTCCCTTGGACTGCAAGGAGATCCAACCAGTCCATTCTGAAGGAGATCAGCCCTGGGATTTCTTTGGAAGGAATGATGCTAAAGCTGAAACTCCAGTACTTTGGCCACCTCATGCGAAGAGTTGACTCATTGGAAAAGACTGTGATGCTAGGAGGGATTGGGAACAAGAGGAGAAGGGGACGACAGAGGATGAGATGGCTGGATGGCATCACTGACTCGATGGACGTGAGTCTGAGTGAACTCCAGGAATTGGTGATGGACAGGTAGGCCTGGCATGCTGCAATTCATGGGGTCGCGAAGTTTCGGACATGACTGAGCGACTGATCTGATCTGAATTATTCTATGAATAAATTGATGTACAATAAGGCCAGTCGTTTTCGTAAAATAGAACTACAGAAAGAAAAACAAAATATACTTTCTATCTCAAAAGTATTTTAAAGTAGTTCATTTACAAAATATGTTTAATCCTGCACCCAACAACCCTAATTTCCATTGCTAAGTTTATTATGGGAAATTTATATTATCAAATGCTATTGGGCCTCTTTTGCTAAAGGATCTTCCAAATTGCCTATAAAATTCTTATATCTATAGATCTTTTTGAAGTTTATAACATTAATAGATTTGTCTTACATTTTCTTATAATTTTTACAGTATATATAATTATAGTGCATATAGAAACTTTGTGTATTATAATATTCTTGTCTTCAAATTACAATGCTTGTTTATATTCCAGTTATGTATATTGTAGAAAGCTTCATAATAAGTATTCATGCAAACGAAGGCAATGGCACCCCACTCCAGTACTTTTGCCTGGAAAATCCTATGGACGGAGAAGCCTGATAGGCTGCAGTCCATGGGGTCGCTAAGAGTCGGATACGACTGAGCGACTTGACTTTCATTTTTCACTTTCAGGCATTGGAGAAGGAAATGGCAACCCACTCCTGTGTTCTTGCCTGGAGAATCCCAGGGATGGGGGACCCTTGTGGGCTGCCGTCTATGGGGTCACACAGAGTTGGACACGACTGAAGTGACTTAGCAGTAGCAGTAACCCTCTTTAAGAAAGAAATATGTTTAAGTATTATTTCACTGTTAGAGTACCAGCACCTAGAAAAGTTTCTGTCATTTAAATGTTTAATACATAATTTGTAAATATATGAATGAAAAATAAATAACTTATCACTGTAGTAAGTTTAGCCCTTGTTTTAAATGAAAATTGTTTTACTTCAAAAATAAAAATTATATATACACCTCTATACACCTATAATAGTAAGGGCTGAATACGCATACATTTCTGAAATTAAAATAGACATTTCTTGCTTTCTGTAAACAAAATGAAAACAAAACCGACACTGTTACTTGTTTCATTCACCAAGTTAGAAAAACCTGCTATTAAAACAAAAGGAGATCATTTTGGACTGCCATTCAGTCAGAGGAAAAGGTTCATCTTCAGCATGCTCATTTATTTTTGGCTTACTCAGTTTGCTCTTTGCTGACAGATATTTGTAGGTAGACGCAAATAACACTCACTATGATACCTTCAACAGTAACTTCCTTCAACAAACGCTAGAGAAGAGAGAACAGAATACTCCAGTCTCTCTGCATCTGTGTTGGCCATACTACATCAGTGGGGTTAAATGAATGAAGATATATGTTCCTTTTCTTGTTCCTTGAAACATGAATAATATATATAATGAATATGTATGTGTATGACACAAATCCCACATGCTGAGAGGGATAGAGTAGAAAGGTAGAAGTAGTCTTATTTTTATGAGTCTAACAACTACATCACCCTTAGGAATCCTGCCTTCATAACTTTATTATATGACAAAAATAAAATCTATATATTTTTGTAATCACTTTTTGTCAGATTTTAAAAGTAATTTGCAGCTTAATGCAAGTCTAAATTATTCATTTTAATACATGAAATATATGAATACTTATTTTTAATAATTACCTATAACAGATATACTTATACCCATATAACAAAATATGTACTGCACTGAACAAAATATCTTTATGTCAATGTGTTTTGAAATATCTATATACTCTCTAATCTGATGGTAGAGAGCTAATGTTATAAAATATTTGAACAAAGATGGCATTCTAAACCCACACAAGTGTCTTTCTCTCTCTTTTCTTTTCAGTCTTATTGAGGTATAATTGACAAATAAAATTATACTACATTTAAACTTTGTAAGAATTATGATTTGATACACACTGTAACAATATTTCCAATCAAGTAATACATTCATCACCTCTCTTAATTACCACTTTACTATTTTTGGTGAGTACACTTAAGTTATATTCTCTTAGTACATTTTACTGGAGAAGGAAACGACAACCCACACCAGTATTCTTGCCTAGAGAACTCCATGAACAGAGAGCCTGCTGGGCTGCTGTCCATGGGGTCCCAAAGAGTTGGACAAGACTGAAGCAATTTAGTATGCATGCATGCATTGGAGAAGGAAATGGCAACCCACTCCAGGGTTCTTGCCTGGAGAATCCCAGGGACGGGGGAGCCTGGTGGGCTGCCGTCTATGGGGCCACACAGAGTTGGACACGACTGAAGTGACTTAGCAGCAGCAGCAGCAGCAGTACATTTTAGTTATACAATATATTAATATGTAGTCACCATGATGATCTTTGATGATCAATGACGTTGAACATCTTTACAATACCTGTTAGTCATTTGTGTGTCTTCCTTGAAAAAAATGTCTGGATACTTTACATATTATTTGAATTGGGTTATTTTGTTTTGTTTGCTATTGAGTCATATGAATCCCTTGTATATTTTATATATCAACTCTTTGTCAGATATATGATTTGGAAATATTTTCTCCCATTGCATTGGTCACCTTCCCATTTTGTTTATGGTTTGTGATTTCCTTTGCAACATAGAGACTATGTAGCTTTGTATAGTCTCATTTGTTTATTTTCTTTTGTTGCCTTTGTTTATAAGTCAAATCCAAAAAAAAAAAATCATTGTCTAGACCAATATCAAGGAATTTACCTCCTTGTATTTTCTTATAGGGTTTTATTGTTTCAGGTCTTACATATTCGATTCTTTAATCCATTTTGGAGTTGATTTTTATGTGATGTAAGATAGGAATACAGTTTCAGTTTTCTGTATGTAGATATCCAGTTTTCCCAGCAACACTTGTTGATGAAACTATGCTTTTCCCATCACATATTTTTGAATACTTCACTGTAAATTATTTGACCACATGATTCATTTTTCAGCTCCTTATTCTGTCCCATTGGAATATAGGTCTGTTTTTATGCCACTACCATACTGGTTTGATTGCTGTTACTTTAAAATATAGTTTGAAACAATTAAGCTTCTTCTTGTACTTTAGTTTAGAACATATTTCCCTGTTTCTTAATTTTCCTTGCTTCTCTGTGTTGGTTTCTTCTCATTAGATAAATCACCCCCTGTCTCCCAGTCTTGACAAACTGGTCTCCTGTAGTAGATGAATCTTTTCAATCAGCCTGGCCTGATGTCCTGGTTGCTTCTCCATATCTTTATGATTTTCCAAGGCTCTGTGTTTGTTGTTAGTGATTCCCAATAGTTGAGTATGTGCCAAGACTCAACAGTGTCCCAACCAGAAGCATAAACTCAGCCCATAGATATAGGCTGATTAGAAACAAGACCTCAAGCAACTGATAGAACAGTACACACTCAATCTCCTTTCAAGGAGAATCTGAGAGATGGGATCTTTGCTCTCTGCATTGTACCCAGATGTCTGGCCATAGGGAGTGCACTTATTCCCAGTAAAAAACTGCTTCTTTATTTTTTATACACTTTGGTACTTGTGAATGCAAGATCCAATGACTTTCAGAGCTAAGCTATGTAGACTCCATCCCTCATGCAGTAGCCATAAAATCAGAGCATTCAGTGTGTAGCCCACTTTGCTCCTCAGGGAGAAGCTGGAAATTGTTTGTTCTCTCCCAATTGGATGCTGTTGGGAGACAGTGGGAGCTTATCACCAAAGTATGACTCAGCCTTTGTTGTCTGGTTCAAAGTTACCCAATGTGTAGGAGTTACTTAACTAGTTTCTAGTTTCTTTCAGATAATATTGTCCCATGTGTAACAATATATTCACAGTTTCCATGTGTGAAAAATACAGAGATGAGTAGATCTCCCTAATCTCTGCCTCCTGAAGTGTGTAGCCTTGGGGAAATGGAACTTATCCTACTATCGTTGTGACATTGCCTTCCAGCAACTGCCTTTTCACACTTTCCTTTCTGCATGATATCCTCTTCATAGGTTTAGAGAGTAGACAGCCCAACTCTTAATGCTCTGAAGCTGTTACCATGATGGTCAGCTAGAATTCCCTTACTGCAAAGGCTGTTGGAGAGTTCTGTTTGGAACTCATACACCATTTCTTTGCATTGCCCTTACCTTAGTCATTGTCCTAAACTCTGCTTTTGGGGTTATCAATGCCATTACTCCTGCCCTCTAAGGCAAAATGGCTAACGTAAATACAGTTTAAGGAATTGCCTCTCTGTTTTGAGCTCTACCTACCCAATGCTTAGCTTTCTTGGGCTGATAATAGTCATGAAACAGGGAACAACTATCTCAATGGTTTAGAGCAACCACACCTAAAGCCCACCGTTTTCTTTACCCCTAGAGAACCAACTAGTAATGTGAGCTCTGAACTCACACAAAAGTATGGGACAGATAAGAAGGCCAGTGGACAGTGGGCCAGTAGAACCCCATAGTTTTCCTAGTATTCTCTCCTTGACATGATTTGATGGACTAAAATTTATACACTCAGCAATATAAAAGCAGTCAGATCCCCAAAGGTTCTCTTGCACAGTATCCTTCCCCATAAGAATTTTTTTTTCCCCCTTCCTGGTACCCTCTGCCTTGGATGTCTGGAGTCTTGTGGGGTTAACCACCGGAAGATGAATATATCAGGCTGATATATTTCACTGGTCTAACAATTGTATTGTTGTTCAGTTGCTCAGTTGTATCTGACTCTTTGAAACCCCATGGACTGGTCTAACAATTGATTACTCAAAAATCGTCAGAATTTGCAAAGATGGTAGAAAACATGTGGGCAATATCACTCTAAAGGACAGGTGATATAGCTCCACCCTAATCAGGTGGTTGTGAATAATAATAATAAGATGATGATGATGGTGGTGGTGGTGAAGGTGGTGCTGTGGATGATAGTGATGTCAGGTGTTTAACAGACTTTTCATTTATAGGATTTAATTCTGTTTCATCCTAACTTCAAGGCTTCTGTGCCAGACCACCACAACGTTATGGCCCTTGTCTCTTGACCTATAGGAATCAGTTTATAATTCCTTTACATTGGAAACTATAATAATAGCCAGTTTACCAGCAAAAGTGAATTTATTTGGTAACAGCAGCAAGACTGAAATTTGGGACATGCATGCTATTGAGAACCAGAGGCAAATCCAGACAAAAAAGAAGGGAAACTAGTTTTTATAGGAAAAAGGAAGGGGTTGGGAGGGGCTTTGATAATCAAAGAATCCATTGGAAGAAACTGGAAGAATTCAAAATAAGGAGGCTTCTCATTGGTTGGCCTGCTGCAGCCTCTGATTGGCTGTGATCTCTGATTGGTTGGTCTAGCATAGGGCAGAAAGAGGTTTTCTTTTTGGTGCTAAATAGTAAAGCAAAGGCACGTTTCTGTCAGAGTTGTAGGCCTATGTCTCTTCATATTTGGGATAATTGCAGATCCATGACAGAGCATGGGGGCTCCTCCTATATGCCTGTCCAAATCCAATTTTCGCTGAGGTTCCTTTAATTCTACAATGTAATATCGACATAGTTATAGATTCAGCTTCTCTACCACTATTCCTAAATGAGAAATATGGATTTCTTAACAGAAACAGAAAAGAATGAAAACATGTGTGATGATCAAAGATATACTTCTCTATTTTTGTTTGTTTTTAATGAAAGAATATTTGATTTACAATGTTGTATTAGTTTTGGGTGTACAGAAAAGTGATTCAGTTATACATATATAGATTTTTTTTTCCATATTCTTTTCCCTTATAGGTTATTACAAAATATTGAGTAGTGTTTCCTGTGTTATACAGTAGGTTCTTGTTGGTAATCTATTTTATATATAGTAGCATGTATATCGGAGGAGATGATGGCACCCCACTCCAGTACTCTTGCCTGGAAAATCCCATGGACAGAGGAGCCTGGTAGGCTGCAGTCTATGGGGTTGCGCAGAGTCGGACAAGACGAGCGACTTCACGTTCACTTTTCACTTTCATGCATTGGAAAAGGAAATGGCAACCCACTCCGGTGTTCTTGCCTGAAGAATCCCAGGGACAGGGGAGCCTGGTGGGCTGCCATCTATGGGGTCGCACAGAGTCGGGCACGACTGAAGCGACTTAGCAGCAGCAGCAGCATGTATATGTTAATCCCAAATTTCTAATTTATCCCTCCTCTCCTTTTTTCCTTTGGTAAACATAAGTTTGTTTTCTTTGTTTATAATTTCATTTGTGTAATTTTGTTGTTGTGTAATTTTGTTCCACATAAAAATTATGTCATATGATATTTGTCTTTGGCTTTTTTTACTTAGTAAGATAATATTTAGGTCCATCCATATTGCTGCAAATGGCATAATTACATTGTTTTTTATAGGTTACTACAAAATAATATTCAGTTAATATTACAAATTATTATTATTACACATTATTAATATTACAAAATATTCAGTTATTATTTTGACTAATATTCCATTGCATAAATATATGCACTTCTCTATGTTTAAGCAAAGTAAGTAGAAGTTGACTCTTAAAGGCCACAGCAATCAGTTATCAAGTAGGGAATCTACTAACCTACATAAAGTTCAAACAAGACTCAAGGAGTAAGACAGAAGTATTCTCTTCTCTCTCCAAACTACCCTACAGAGAGGTGGGGAAACTTCCTGGGAAATCAATCTGGATTTCTGGCTGCTGCATGTAACCTAACAGAGTATGCTTGGAACCAAGGTCCTCTACAATCTACAGAGAGTCCAAAGGAGCCTGTTTCTTCCAAGCTGTAAAATTCCCTGAGTAACTTTAAGCCTATATTCCAGCTACCTTTGGCCTCTTGTTTCCACTAGCTCCAAGTGTCCATTGGTAAGACATTGGTTGTAAAAATGAAATTTCTTCAAGAATAACAGGTACCATGCCTATGATATGGTACTCATAAGCTTATTTTTCTGGTCCAATAAGGCCTATTTTTCTGGTTGAAATTGCAGTCTTGAATGGTTAAACTAAGTAATAAAATAAGACTCATGACTTCTAAGCTTTTGCTTTGGAAGCCATTGTCTCATCAAATAATGGGAGCCTCCTATTTTACCTGTGTTTCTCTTCCCCCATTACATTAATTTCTTGAACATTCTGGATATAAACAATCCCTGGAGAACTTATTAATAATATATATTCAGAGGAAAAACAAATTAGACGCTTGATAGGACTTTGAGGAATCTGTATTCCTATGAAGCTACAAATTATTTTGATGATCAATAAATATTGAAAATCATGCCTTGTAGATTTTACATTCTGGTGCTCTCTGCCCCAGCTGGATCCTGACTTCCTCTTACCCAAGGGTAGAATTCTTCTTTAATTCTGAATAAAGTTACAAATAACAGAGACAACAGCCATTCTATTGCCTCATCTTAGAATATTTTGTAGACTGAATTTTCCTGAAAACATTATCATGGAAGGGAAATAAGAGACAGAAATCATAACTTGTTACAATGCACAGGTTTTGATTCACAGAGCACCTCTACCTCTGTCTCAGCCCCTTTATAATTCCCCATTCTGTTTGAACTTTCATGTTCTATTTACAAGAAGGCAACCTCAAATCGCTGCTCAGATATTCTCTTACTGACCAGAGGATCTGGTTCTCTGGACTCCTGACTCTGTATTTAGTGCCTAAAGGGAGTCAGGGCTTTATTGAGACCTTCCATTTTAGTTTTACTTTTTTGTTAAAGGGACAGTTTTTTTGGTGTGTATTTTACTTTGTTTTTGAGAAATGTGCAAAAGAACATATTAAAATGATCTCAAACATGAGGAGAGAAGCCTTTTCTCTTGAAATAGTCTGTCCTTTAGAAAGAGAAACATTTAAATAAAGTATCCAAAATTATGCATCATATCTGATCTCTGGTTTATCTGTTAATGCTACTTACAAAGACTTACCTAATAAAATAAATTTTAAAAATATAAAAATAATTAAAAATATAAATTAGTTTATCATACTTACATACTTAAAGAATATGTATTAGAAAAACTTGGAAATGACATAATAAAGTGAGGATTTTTAGGTAGCTACTGAAGATCTGTATAATTTGTAAGCATTTATAGAAATATTATGACACAATTTTATTCAATATAAGGATACAGAATTAAAATACAAACTATGTAGTATATTGAAGACACATGATTATATAAAAGTTTAAATATAAAGTCAAAAGAAGTTCCCACTAAATGGAAATACCCTGTGTTCTTACATGGGAAAATTACTAAATGTAAATTTAACTCATTTATGTACAAAATTGCAAAAATCCAAACCTCATTCTGAAGTTTATAAATGTTTAAAAATATCTGGAAAAAAATTTTAGAAAATGAAATAGCTGGAAACAAGTTTTTTAAGTAGTAAGGAAAAAATTGTCTCATGAAAATATAAAATATAATATTATTTTAACTTAATAATGCTTCTGATTCAGGAATAGTTCAAGTCATCAATCAGTTATATATAAGCATTTTTCATCTGATAAATATTGCATCTAGAACCAAAGGAAATATGCTAACTTTGATATCATGCAAAGTAAAGTCATGTTTTCAGTCCCCTGAATATACAAAGCATGACAACAGTGGCAGCTACTACAACAAAATTCGAAGCAAAAGAAGAAATTTAGACTACAAATATGAAATAAATTAATTTATAACATTTTTATAGATAAAAATTAATATATAAAATCATTAAAAATATCAGTTAGGACAACCATACCAATACATAGGCAAAGGATATAAGCAAATAATTTATGAAAGTTTAAATGAGAAATTAAAAATAGGAATGAAATTTTTAATTAAAATAAAAAATGATAAAAAATATAATGTGTGGCTTTATGGTGATATGAAGGAAAAACTCTCATAAGCATATTGTATAGCTCGTTACATTAACCAAGCAGGAAAATAAAAATAAGATAGAACCAAACAAAAATATAATTGGAAACATATCAAATATTAAACATTTTCTATCTCTTAGTTACTATTATGTACTCTAGGACTCTGTTAGCAACTTAAATATGGTATCTTTTTCAAGGAACTCACCATCTCTCTTGGGAGACTGGTAGATAAAATTAAATATACTTAATGAATAAATCGGCATGTGGGACAAAAATGACAACTGATGACATGAAACACATTATTGATGTAATTTCTCTTCTCCATCTCATGCTACAAAGAGTATTTGATGACTCTGAACTTAATAATTATTTTAATGAACTTATAGTAGGTGACGTGTATTGTTAAACAAATTCATTTGTATAGAGAGTAATTATTTCTTATCTCACAGGACACTCATTCCTATTAAATGGCATAAGGTATATATAATAGCCAATAGACTACCTTACAATACAACTATGACAATTAGAGCATTGTACTTCTGTACTGAAGTTTGGCAAATAAGATAATATATTTGGCATTTATGTTGTTCCTGCTGTTATTCTTTGTTCACAGGAGAGGAAAATGAATCTTTCTGAGTTTTAGTATTCCCCAAGTTTACATATCTAATAATGTACAAAGCCAGAATTGGAGCGGATTAACTTCCCCGGTGGCTCAGATGGTTACGTGTCTGTCTACAATGTGGGAGACCTGGGTTCGATCCCTGGGTCAGGAAGATCCCCTGGAGAAGGAAATGGCAATCCACTCCAGTACTATTACCTGGAAAATCCTGTGGACACAGAAGCCTGGTAGGCTACAGTACATAGGGTCGCAAAGAGTCGGACAACTTTACTTCACATTCTTTTTTTATTATTATTATAGCTGGTTATTTTAAATGCCAGTGCAGTCTGGTAGTCTAGTACCCTTTTCATTCCAGTTATCTAATTAATCAAATAAATATTTCTATAGATTTTAACTTTACCCTGGTAATATGATATTGTTTAAACATACCTCAAGCTTTAAGGTAAAGGAGAACACAGTTTCTCAGTTACTGTATTCTAACTCTTAAAATATAAAACCTAAGGATTTTTATAGTTTCATTCTGTCTTTTATTTTCTTTTTTTAATCTTTTGGTCACATTGCATAGCTTGGGGGATATTAGATCCCCAGTCAGGGATCACATGCATGCCCCTTGCATTGGCAGTGTGGAGTGTTAACCGCTTAATTGCTGGGAGAGTTCCTGCTTCATTCTGCTTTTGTTAGCATGCAGTGTTTGTCCAGTTGCAATTCTCATCTATCTTTTTCAATGTAGTTACATAGTTTTCATCATTGTTATGATTTTAGAGATCCTCCCCCATAGATATCTGTACTTTCATATAAATGGAAAGCAGCCTTTAATAAAATAATATAAATACCACCACACACACACACAGAAATATTGTTCTGTTAATCATTCACTGAAAGCTAACTTGTCTGACCAATGGCATTTTTGTTATAAGGTCCCTAATAATGTCTAACAAATATGTAGAAATAATGTATGATAAAAAAAGCATGAAAGTATATTATTTAGTAGATATTCACTCATTCAATATATGTATTGAACACTCACATTTGTCAGGCACTCTGCTTGAGAATGAGAAGAAACAAAGAAATAACCATTGATTTCATACAAATCATAAAAAAAATTCAGTTCAGTTCAGTCACTCAGTCGTGTCCGACTCTTTGTGACCCCATGAATCGCAGCATGCCAGGCCTCCCTGTCCATCACCAACTCCCAGAGTTCACTCAGACTCATGTCCATCGAGTCAGTGATGCCATCCAGCCATCTCATTCTCTGTCGTCCCCTTAGGAACAGCTAAAAGCCCTAGTTTATTTTAAGCAAATATAAAACTATTCATTGGAAAAATTTAAGTTTGGTATAAGCATGAATCCAGCCTCAATTACAAAATGTTAATCAGATTATAAGAGATAAATAGGCTTACATTTTCCAAAAGAAAAGTGTATTTATTTTTATATACTTTTCTTTTGGAAAATGTAAGGCATGAAACTGGAGCCTATTATACAGAGTGAAGTAAGCCAGAAAGAAAAACACCAATACAGTACACTAACGCATATATATGGAATTTAGAAAGATGGTAACAATAACTCTGTATACGAGACAGCAAAAGAGACACTGATGTATAGAACAGTCTTTTGGACTCTGTGGGAGAGGGAGAGGGTGGGATGATTTAGGAGAATGCCATTGAAATATGTATAATATCATATATGAAATGAGTCGCCAGTCCAGGTTCGATGCACGATACTGGATGCTTGTGGCTGGTGCACTGGGACGACCCAGAGGGATGGTATGGGGAGGGAGGAGGGAGGAGGGTTCAGAATGGGGAACACATGTATACCTGTGGCAGATTCATTTTGATATATGGCAAAACCAATACAATATTGTAACGTTAAAAAATAAAATAAAATTTAAAAAAGAAAAAATAAAAGAAAAAAAAAAAAACAGACATTACTTTGTCAACAAACATCAAAAAAAAAAAGAAAAGTATATTTATTTTTAGAAGATAACTATAATTAGAAACTGAAAAACATTTAAATATTATATTTGGTTTATTCTATGATCTTGCAAATTAATAGGAACCAAGTACATATAGTACCTGATTCAAAGCTTCAACCACAACTACTTTGATTTTCTAATTTGCAATTTGATTGGATTCTAAGTATATTTTCCAAATACAATAACACTAAACTAAAACGTGTTGGTACAAATTTTAAGAGTTAGAGTTTATGAAGTCAGTACTTGTTAAAGTTACCATAGCATTAAACTACATTTTTCCTTACTTAAAATGGTTAGTATTAGCAGAAGAGAGTCAGGTGACCCCTCTTCCTTGGGCCTCAGTTCTTGATAAGGATGCAAAGAAGAATATGAAGAACCTGCTTACAAGTTACAAGCAAGTTTACTGACGATAAAGAGAGAGAACAGAGAGAGCACCTCAAGAGAGAGATGGGCCAGGCCAGGGAAGGCTATGACACTGGAGGGCTGGGGTATAGAGTTCATGGGGCGAGGTTGTTTGCATAATCCAGTAGGGTGTTGACTGACAGTCTTAATGGACAGCTGCAGGTTATATAACAAGAGGATTTGCTATGCATGTCCTTCCCATAATTCAGTCTGATATAATTAGATCTATGTATTCATAGAATATTTATGAACATTTAATGAGTCCAATGGCTACCCAAGGTTACCTAAGTACATGATACCCTAAGGTTATGTGCATGTGCCTGAGTGGGGAAAACCCCTCCAGTCGGCCAATGGGGGATTTTTCTGATCTCCTAATCACTTCAGAGTACTGAGGGGGACATGGTTGGACTGAGGTTGGCAAATAGTTTGGCGGAATTAGGCAGCCATTGGACATTCACCAATGGGGCCACCTCTTGTTGCTCATAGATGGCTTCCTGCCTAACAGATAGTCTTAGAACCTACTTTGCACTTTTAATTTTGTATCTACAAGTTTATAAATGAAGCAAAACAAATATATGTGGGTAGATCCTCCCATTTAGGTGTCTGATTTGAATTTTCAAAACACTAGATAATATGGTTATGTCAGAAAGAAAATCAGATGTCCCTGTTACTAGAACCTAAGATAATGGTTATAAACTTTGATTCCTGATAGATGTGTCAGGAGAGTGTGTAATTTCCTCCATTCTGTCTTGCCACAGCAAAAATTTGAAGCGATGGACTGACCAGTGTTATAGCTCAGTTTTATTAGCAAGCAAAGGAAAATACATCCTCCAGGCATGAAGGCAGGCCGACCCGAAGGACACGAAGAGAAGAGAAGTGCCCCCCCACCCCCCATTCAATTTTGGTTCTTCTTTTTGTATGTTTTTTATCCTCCCCCTGAGCCTGCCCTGTGTAAATTGGACTAGCCAGGAGGGCTCCTTGTTTTACCTGAGGTTCTCACTCTCATCCTCGGACCATCCTTTATTCTGTTTTCACAGGCTTTTCCCTTCTTTGTCTTTTAGCCACTGCCATTCTAGACTCCTTTTTTTCTATTCTAACTACCAAACAGATGCAAATATAAAAATTACATATTTAGAATTTTTTCAGAGAGAAAATTGTTGACCAAATAATTTTCCCTTAAATCAATGACTGATATTATGTTTTGTTTTAATGATTTTGTGATTGTTGTACACTGTAGAAATATCTTCTATTAAGTATCAGCTTTTTATTCCCTGATGTTTTCTAAATATTTTAAAAGACAATTCATTTCCTAGGAAATTAATACAGTTAATAGTATTGTAATGGAGTCTTACTTAGCATTATTTCATCATTATAATGAAATATATTAATAATTTTGTTTCATTAATTATTATTTCATCATCTCATTATTCATGGTTCCTTGCTTCCTTGTGATGGAAAAAATCAATTCAAATTGGTTTAAGTAATAATGGGTATGATAGCCTTTGAAAATTTAAAATTTCATTTGCTGATTGGCATTTTCATTTGGATTAAAGCTAAAGCTCAACACTGTCAACTGAATCTCTCTACATTTCCTGTTTCTGATTCCTCTGAGTAGATTCATTGTCATGTAAGCCTTCCTACTCAATAGCCCTCAGCAACTCAAAATGCATATTACTTTTATAGTTAACTGTTTCAAAGGAAATAAAGATTTTCTGTCTCAGTGATTCTAACCAAATTCTTTTATTATGTATCTTTCAATCTGACTTGGGCAAGGCAATTATTCTTCAACCAATAAAAGAGAGCAGAAGCTTGTAAAATCTCTGAATATCCATGATTGGCCAGGAAAGGTTTACTTACCCACTTTGGTAGCTATGGGTAGACTCAACCACAGTCAAAATTCTTGAATCACAAGTGACATTAGAGAATAAAAACTAAGAATAAAAAAAAAAAATTCTGTCAACATTTTATGAGATTATCTTGTGGGGGAGGTATAATAGTCTGTTAAAATTCATTTTGAGATAGCACTTAAGACTTTCTGAATATATACATTGTTCATTGTCATGTATTTAGTTATCAAAGGCTTTCAGAATTAAAGGAAAAATGAATCATTCCAGGATTCTACACATATTTATGTATATATGACTATGAATTAAGTGTCTCTGTAAATCTCATTTCCAACATCTTTCTTTTAAAAACAGTATGCAGATAACTAATCCCTTCTGTTTATTATAACAATGATGAAAGTAGGGATGGACCTGATCATCACTAAGAATTAGACAAAATATATTTGACCCCCTTGTTTGATGGTAAGTTCCACCTTGGAGTCAAGTCATGTTTATTATGTCTTCCAAACAGGTAGTCCAGTGAACAACACAGTCTTTCCTCCAAAAAATAAATGGTAACTTATGTTTACTTTTCAAGTTACTTAATTTTCTCATATCATAGTATAGCAAGAAAAGAAAAACTACTCTTTTCAAAGGGATATCCAAGTCTAAATACTCTACTAGTTCTTCCTATACTTTTAATCATTTAATTGTCATCAGATAATTGTCAGATAATGTTCCTTATCTCCCTCATTAGGGAAGAAGATAAAGGAATATTTTAATATCTGGTTTTTCTTTTTCTTTCAGCTTAGTACTTTTTCACTTTAATATTTAAACAAAAAGGTCTGTTTGACATAAGTCAAGATGGGGTGACTAGAAGACCCTCGAGAAGTAAGATCTGAGAGGAAAGACAATGCTTTAGAAAGGTATGTTTACTCAAACATAAACATGGAGGAACATACCGGCACATATTAGATGGCATGTTTCCAAGAAGTTGTAAACATACAATATGCCATAGATATTGCTAGTTAACCAATCATGTTGCTTTCTACATCTAAAAACAAATAAATTGGTAATAGTAAAATTATACTCTACGGCAAGATGTATGAATATTATTATACTAGTCGTAAAGTTGTACTGCAAAGTCTAATAACTGAAGAGTATTACTTATAAAACTTAATTCTGATTTCAGAGGCTCAAATATTTCTTAGCTAACTATAGAAAAGTGTATCTTGTTCCTTTTCTTTTGTTAGAAAGCTGTTTTGGGCATACGGGAAAAAATATTGATCCAGAGAGTTTGATAGACTTCTAAGATCATGTAGGATTTTAAGTTAAGCTATAACTTATAGAAATTTTGTCTAAAACGTATTCTCTAAAATTATATTCTATTTACTTATAATCTCCTTTCAATTTTTCAATAAAAAAGAAGTTAACCAGTCTTACATTCAAGCTTATCCAGATTTCCCTATATATTTCCACACTTAATTCTGATTTTCTCCATATGAAAAGTATACATTTTACTAAAGGCAGAATCATATTATCTCAATATGTGATTTTAAGAGTGAAAATTATTTTAAATATATTTAGAATTACATCCAATATTTATTTTGTCTGTTCTAACGTAACACAGACATATCAATAAGATATGATTTATACTCATATAAAACTACCTTGACAGTTACCAATATGTTCATTTTTCCTAGTCAGATATTATTTCACTTTACTATTCATTTGATGGTTAGTGATAGGAAATACCATTCCCATGTAACAGTCAGGTCACAGGCTGTCTCATGAAAAAATCCAAATGGCTAACCCAGTGCTGTGATTCTTTCAGGACTGAGTCTGGAAATCTGTTTCTATGTGTTTCAGCAGCCCAGTCACGGATACTTTGTTATTTTGAGGATTTCTCAATCTGGGTTATTCTCTGCATTCAGATTCATGAGCTTTATATCTTCCCCAATGTTTCAGAATCGTTTATCAGTCAGTGACATCATTGTTAGTCAAGGATCTCCAGATAAAACATAAGGAATAGATCCAATAGCCTACTTGGAGTTTTATACATCCTATTTCTGCACCATCATCCCTTTATGTCTGTAGGTCCGTGTGGAGAGAGATGCTTTTAGTTGAAGACAAAATAAGAGAGGGTCACTTTGGGTTCCTCATGCCAATAGATTAAAAACACGGAAAGTGGTGATCATACCTTCAGGGTTATTTGGGAGGTGATGTTTCTTCTCCATAATGAGGACAGGAAAGAGGATGTGCAACTCACAGTTGATCAAATGAAGCATCTTTCTATTCTCCCATTCCCAGTAATTTAACTGTTAATTGGCTAGTAGAGCAACTGTAGCCTGATAAATTCATGGTAATGGGCTGGTGGGCTACAGTCCACAGGGTCACAAAGAGTCAGACAGTAGAGAACCATGCACACAAAAGGTTCCCTGGTGGCTCCCTGAGCATTTATAATGTTCAGATATAATGAATTTTCCACTGCATTTAAAAATAAGTACAGATTTTAGAAAAATTGGGTTTGTCAATGAAATAGTTGTAGTACAACAAAAATCAGAAAAAATTAACTGTATTTACAAATACTAAATCATGTTTCATAAAGTGTTTATTTTTATATCACTGATACACAAAAAACTTTAATAAAAAGGATGACAGTAATATTTCATTAGAAATTATTTTCAGGATAATCCTGATTAATTTTAAAGAAAAGTACAAAGAACAATACAACTGGCAGGAAAAATTTAAAAATGCATTTAAGGTCATAAATGATGTGTATGAAATACAAACCTGGTTCTTTAAATAGAAAATCCAAGTCCCTATTTATCTAAATTGTTAAGAACACATAACACATGAGAAAATAGAAGAGATGTTAAAAGTATTCCTCTTAGTCTAGTGGTAAATATACACCCACCCTGCTGGAAATAGAATGGGCTATGATAAACCTATATTCTTTGAAAGTTTTCAAGAGCTGTCAGTCAGACTAAAGAAAACAGTCATTGAGAAGTGATAGTCATAGCTTACATGTATTTCTCACATTTTATCAATAACATAATGTGATTTGAGGCTCTCTGAAGGGCAGAGTTCGACAGCATAGTGTGAGAGAGATTCAACCTTAATACTGTAAATTTAGCATTTCCAAAATTTCCCATATTTTGCTTTCGATGATCTGGATTTCATTGTTCAAAAGTTTTCTTGTTTGTTTGATTTCTGTTTTTGTATGTCTGTGAATATAACTTCAAGTAAGTAACTATAAGTAAGAAGTATAGCTATAGAAGATAAATGGTTTTATTCTTCTTGGCCCAGAAATGGGACCCAAACAGGAAAATTCATGAGACTGCTGCTCATATATGACTGTGATTTTCCTAATATCCCTGCTTGTGGCTCAAATGGAACTTTTTATTGATGTTATCAATAATAATTTCATTGGGAAGAACATGTCTCCTAGGGCTGCATATAATGAAACAGTGGATAAAGCACAGTTTCTGTACTTCATCTTCTTTTCTGCAAGAGACTTAAGTTGTTGACACAGGAAGATAGAAAGTCTAGGAACACTATGATATAGAATACTATAATGAATGATTGATTGCCTTAATTAGGTGGCTAGTTGAGTGCTTAAGTATTTGTTTAAGTAAATAATTTAGTAAGTTGTCATTCTAACAATGAGGCTAAAATAGATATTCATTTTTCAAATCCTATTTGTCCCTCCAGAAGAAACTGAAGTGTTAAAAAATCTCTGCAGTTGCATTAGTTTCTTGAGACAGGTGTTTAAGAATAGTTTCTTAGAGTGAGGCTCATCATTACATAGAATTTCACTGAGAATGTTAGAAATAAAAACCTTTTATTAGAGTCAGTCAAAGTTCTTTATGAAAATGACTTATTATTTCTATTGAATCAAGTAAAGAAATTCAAACTTTATTTTTTTGCAAGTAGCAGAAGATGCCCATATGCCCCTTTACTGTGAAGAAAGCTTTGACTGATTCCAATTTTTAGAAATCTCCTTTTTAAGAAAATGCCAAGGAGCTCTCTCTGTTGAGATGAAAAAAAATTTCCTCTACAAATATTAGTAATTTCTTGATAAAAGCATCTACAATAGTGGAAACTTTTAAAAAATTTCTCATGAGTTATTAATAGAATGTACAAAATTTTAAATTCATTAACTATAATAGCAATAATATGTCAAGTTTCTCTCATAGTTGAGATTTGGAAAGTCACAGTAGATGCTCTTATTTATACCTCTTACAGTGAGAGCCCATGCTTCCCCATGGTGTGCAGTCTTCTTTGTCTCAGTAGACACTGATTTTAGTGTGTTCTTGAAAATGTCTGAGTTATGATTATCAACATTTTCAAAATTCTGAAAAGAAAAAAAAAAGAGAATCCTGGTGTTCTACATCCAAGTAATATGCCATTTAGATATGAAAACAAAGAGCATATACACTCAAAAATAATTTTATCTCCAGTAAATTGTAGGAAGTGCAAAAATAATTTTATGTGAAGATGTAAAGGACTGAATAGGAAAAGTATTCTCTAAGGAAAAAAAATCAAGATACTTATACTATATGAATTTAAAATGTAGTAAAAACTACAATAATTAACAGAATGTGATACATTTTTAAGTATAGGAAATAGAACAATGGACTAGAATAGGTTGTGCAGAAATAGACTCAAGTATATGTTATTTGTTGATATTTGACTAAAGAACAAATGAATTTAGTAGAGAAGAAAAGAGGAAGGACTGGAATGAGATTTAAAAAGACGGATTAAAGATGGAAAAGTGAATTGAAATGTTGATAAAATTTATCATCACTAATGGAATGAAGTTGAAATCAACAGAAGATATCTTTAGTCATATAAACTAGAAAGGCTAACATAGAAAAATAAAGAGAATGTCAAATGTTTTGAATATGGAAAATGCAGAAAACTTTTACTCACTGATAGTGGGTAGAAAAGTGGTATAACCAGCTAGGGAACTAACTGGCAATTTCTTAGAAAGTTAAATATGTACCTGTTTTCAGTTCAGTTCAGTAAAGTTGCTCAGTTGTGTCTGACTCTCTGCGACCCCATGGACTGAAGCACGCCAGGCTTTCTTGTCCATCACCAACTCCCGAATCTTGCTCAAACTCATGTCCGTTGAGTCGGTGATGCCTTCCAACCATCTCATCCTCTGCCGTCCTCTTTTCCTGCTGCTGTCAATCTTTCCCAGCATCAGGGTCTTTTCCAAGGAGTCTGTTCTTCACATCAGGTGGCCAAAGTATTGCAGTTTCAGCTTTAGCAACAGTCCTTCCAATGAATATTCAAGACTGATTTCCTTTAGGATGGACTAGTTGGATCTCCTTGTAGTCCAAGGGACTCTCAAGAGTCTTCTCCCACACCACAGTTCAAAAGCATCAATTCTTTGGTTGCTCAGCTTTCTTTATAGTCCAACTCTCACATCCAAACATGACTACTGGAAAAACCATAACTTTGACTAGTCAAATATAAGTTGGCAAAGTAATGTCTCTGCTTTTTAATAAGCTATCTAGGTCGGTCATAACTTTTCTGCCAAGGAACAAGCATCTTTTAATTTCCTGGCTGCAGTCACCATCTGCAATGATTTTGGAACCCAAGAAAATAAAGTCTGCCACTGTTTTCCACCTTTTGCCATGAAGTGATGGGATCATATGCCATGATCTTAGTTTCCTGAATGTTGAGTTTTAGGCCAACTTTTTCACTCTCCTTTTCACTTTCAAGAGGTTCTTTACTTCTTCACTTTCTGTCATAAGGGTGGTGTCATCTGCATATCTGAGGTTATTCATATTTCTCCCAGCAATCTTGATTCCAGCTTGTGCTTCATCCAGTCCGGCATTCCAGCAATTAACTAATCTGCTCATTTATTCGAGATAAATTAAAATACACAAATACAAACATATTCAAGAATGTATTCAAATTCAGATAAAGAAATATAGATAAACTTCTGTGTTTGAATGTTGTTGTTTAGTCACTAAGTCCTCTCTGACTCTTTGGGACCCCATGGACTGTAGACCACCAACCTTCTCTTTCCATGGTATTTCCCAGCAAAAATACTGGAGTGAG
The DNA here is from genome assembly GCF_029378745.1 of Bos indicus. Taxonomy (NCBI): domain Eukaryota; kingdom Metazoa; phylum Chordata; class Mammalia; order Artiodactyla; family Bovidae; genus Bos; species Bos indicus. The sequence goes on from NC_091767.1 coordinate 13,076,153, forward strand.
TTGCCATTTCCTTCCCCAGGAAATCTTCCTGATCCAGGGATCAAACCTGCATTTCCTGCATTGGCAGGTGAATTCTTGACCACTGAGCCTCCAGGAAGCCCATGTTCGAATACCTTGTATCAGCTGAAAGAACACTGGATCAAATGCAACTTCAATTAATTTAAAAATCTATATGTGGGTGAAAGGTAAACAGAAGACTAGATACTGTATGATTTCATTTGTTGTTTATAACATCAGCCTATATTGAGGTGACAGATCAGAAAGATGGTGGAGTTTGGTTGACTGGGTAGACTTGACTGGACATTGTCAGAAAGGGACTCTATGTAGTGATAACCTTGCTTTGTAGCCTGTTTTAGGGTGGATGAAACAGTATAAAGTTTTCAAATCATATTGAACTAAACATTTAAGATATTTACATTTCATTATATTTATGCTGACTTCCCTGGTGGCTCAGCCAGTAAAGCATCTGCCTACAATGCAGAAGACCCGGGTTCAATCCCTGGGTCAGGAAGATCTCCTGGAGAAGGGAATGGCAACCTACTCCAGTATTCTTGCCTTGAAAATCCCATGGGCTGAGGAGCCTGGTTAGGCTACAGACCATGGGGTCACAAAGAGTCAGATATGACTGAGTGACTTCATGTTCACGTTCATACTATTAACAAATAATAAAATGTTTAAAAATACAAGAGAAAATTGTAAATCTTGTTTGAGTGAGTTTAACATACATTTAAAAAATACCAGCTCATATGATAAAAAAGATTATTATCAGTCTTTAAAATATGTCTTTCCAAATCTGATAGTAGTCTTATATAATTCACCTTAGGTGTTCCAGGAAAAGTCTCTCAGTTATTACAGTATTATATTGTATGATATTGTATATCATCATGTGAAACCAAACCCAAGTGGTTTCCCATTACATCTTATTTATATCTAATGTATTTATTTTTAAATTTTTTACAAAAATGATTTAGTGAGAAAAATGTAAACAAATTAAAAAAATCAATAGGAAATCCCATGCTCTGACAGAGACTCGCCTATGAATAATCATCAAATTTTTTCTACAGGCGTCTAGCAACTGTTTTATTAGTTACTATTATTACTACAGGTCTTTTCTTTTTAGGAGTCACTGGGATAATTAAACAGCCGAGTCATGTCTTACAGCCTAACCCTTTAATTACACAGAGGATCCTTATAATTTCACTCTTCACCCTTCACTGCATTTTACAGAATATTTTCCTCAACTCTTCTCTGGAGATAGAAACCAGTGCTTACCTGCTAGCTCAAAGACTGCAGGTGCTACAAGTGAGTAATTGAAAGTGATTTGTGAGCACTTTCTGACACATAATCTATGTTGTCTCTTCGGTCTGCCGTCTCAGTGTCTCACTCTTTCCTATCCTTAGTCTTGTCTCACTCCTCCCTATTGTAGTCTTAGTCAATAATGAAATTTGATCATGTAGTTCTGCTTTGTAACCTTTTTATTTATATATATATATTCCTACATTTTGACCAGTGTTGTAACTACCTTCAGCAACCAATTAGATTCTTTTAATTCCTACTCATTTATGGGGGTTTATAAAAATACCTGTTCAGATTAGATGATCTGATAGTTGTATTTGCAAGAAAGATATATGTTTTTTTTTTTAACTGCACATAGAAAATAATGTTTAAAAATAAAAGAGAAGATACTGTTTTATCTGTTTCACAATCAAATTCTGAATTGGAAAATTTTATTCAGTTTTATGAAAAACCAGTCCCATTAGTTGCCCTATTTTAGAGGTAATATTGAGATCAATATTACTTGTTCTATATGATTTAATATTTTCAGTAAAATTTATGCATATTTTGTGTCAGGTCACCAAGTATCAGAATATTTTTATTTGGAATATAGCTAGTTATATATGTTCAATTATAAAAGAAATAGAATAAACCCATTTTAAAATGATGTAGGTCATAACTTGCTACAGGAGAATCAGAAGGAATTTTGGTGGGTCTTCAACCAACTACCCAGGATTAGAGTAAACAATGATTTAAGTGTAACATCTCCCTTTCAGTTACATCTACTCATCTGCCTGAATAAGAGAAAATACTCTGCTACAGTAACGAAAGAATTCATAGTCTCCAATGCAGTCACACAATTGACACTATTAGACTTGGGTCAGTGGAAATGTTCATGTTGGGGAAAATAAAACACAGAAGAAGATCCTGTTTTTGACTGAAAGTGAAGATACTACATATATTAGTTTTTGTTTTTGTTTCTTTTTTGCTGCAAAACAAATGAAACCAATCTAGTGACCTGTATCAACATACATGTATCAATAATTTCATACAATTTTTGTTGCCTGGGAATCTGGCTGTGACTTAGCTGGATCCTCTGTGAAGGATCTCACCCAGCTGTGAGCAGTGTGTTACCAAGGCTGGGTTTGCATCAGAGGCTTGCCTGGAGAAGGATGTTTCTAAATTCTCTTAGTGTGTTGGAGAATTAATATCTTTGGGTTTGTATTACTTGTGACAGCTTATTTCTTCTGATAGCTTATTTCTTCAAAACTAACAATGGTGGAAAAGATTTTAGAAAGGTGAGTGTAATCACATACACATAATTAATGCCTTTGCTGTATTCTACAGGTTGGAAACAAATCATAGACTCCATTTACACTCAAAATAACTGAATTACACAATGTGTGAACACCAGGAGATGGAAAACACCTGCCATGAGATCCACCTGCCATGCAATAATTACTGTATTTGTGTTTAAATGATTGTGAAAGAACACTCTAATTTCATCAGTAAGGTATCTTAACAATCAGAGAATTTTGTTAGACTCCTGGTCATCATTCTAAAGTTAATGGTTTTGAGCCATGAAGGAGCCTGGCTCAGTGTTAGTGATTTTTTTCCATTAATTTGATCAATATAGCTGAGAAACTTTGGATAAGTGCTTTCTGAGTGAGAGAACAAACCTGTAACATGGGCCAAAGAGCCAATCTTAAATAGCCCTTTTAGGAATTCAGTTCAGTTCAGTCAGTCATGTCTGACTCCTTGTGACCCCATGAATCGCAGCCCGGCAGGCCTCCCTGTCCATCACCAACTCTCGGAGTCCACCCAAACCCATGTCCATCGAGTCTGTGATACCATCCAACCATCTCATCCTCTGTCATCCCCTTCTCCTCCTGCCCTCAATATTTCCCAGCATCAGGATCTTTTCAAATGAGTCAGTTCTTCGCATCAGGTGGCCAGAGTATTGGAGTTTCAGCTTTAGTATCAGTCCTTCCAATGAACACCCAGGACTGATCTCCTTTAGAATGGACTGGTTGGGTCTCCCTGCAGTCCAAGGGACTCTCAAGAGTCTTCTCCAACACCACAGTTCAAAAGCACCAATTCTTTGGCACTCAGCTTTCTCCACAGTCCAACTGTCACATTCGTGCATGACCACTGGAGAAACCACAGCCTTGACTAGATGGACCTTTGTTGACAAAGTAATGTCTCTGCTTTTTAATATGCTGTCTATGTTGGTCATGGAGAAGGCAATGGCACTCCACTCCAGTACTCTTGCCTGGAAAATCCCATGGGCGGAGGAGCCTGGTAGGCTGCAGTCCATGGGGTTGCTAAGAGTCAGACATGACTAAGCGACTTCACTTTTACTTTTCACTTTCCTGCATTGGAGAAGGAAATGGTAACCCATCCAGTGTTCTTGCCTGGAGAATCCAGGGAAGGTGGAGCCTGGTGGGCTGCCGTCTGTGGGGTCACACAGAGTCGGACACGACTGAAGCGACTTAGCAGCAGCAGCAGCAGCAGGTTGGTCATAACTTTCCTTCCAAGGAGTGTCTTTTAATTTCATGGCTGCAATCACCATCTGCAGTGATTTTGGAGCCCAGAAAAATAAAGTCAGCCACTGTTTCCACTGTTTCATCATCTATTTGCCATGAAGTGATGAGACTGGATGCCATGATCTTAGTTTTCTGAATGTTGAGCTTTAGGCCAACTTTTTCACTCTCCTCTTTCACTTTCATCAAGAGGCTCTTTAGTTCTTCTTCACTTTCTGCCATAAGGGTGGTGCCATCTGCATATCTGAGGTTATTGATTTTTCTTCCAGCAATCTGGATTCTAGCTTGTGCTCAATCCAGCCCAGCATTTCTCATGATGTACTTTGCATATAAGTTAAATAAGCAGGGTGACAATATTCAGCCTTGATGTACTCCTTTTCCTATTTGGAACCAGTCTGTTGTTCCATGTCCAGTTCTAACTGTTGCTTCCTGACCTGCATACCTGTTTCTCAAGAGGCAAGTCAGGTGGTCTGGTATTACCATCTCTTTCAGAATTTTCCACAGTTTATCGTGATTTAGGAATTACCAGGGTTAATAAGTTGATTAAAAAAAAAAAAAACTATCTGGAACAAGAGTAAGAGTAGAAATATTCTGTCCAGATGAAAGACAGTCATGGTAAGCATCAGTAAGGTAGTAAATCAAGCAGTTTTGTTTCAGCTTTCCTTAGGAAGAAGATAGGTACTGGAAGGATGTCATAGTTATATTCAGTCTTGAAATCCACAAATACTGGAGTGGCACCATGCTAATGACTTCTCATCTATTTCCCTCTGATAATATCTATTCTAAAGGGCCAGGTCCCTGTGACAAGAATAATATGTAGCTAGAATGTAAAACACTTACTATAGGAAGAGAGCCACAGTTTTATTAAAGAGATTTTTCTCTTCCCCATTTTTTTTTTAAATTTTAAGTTAACCTCACTGTCCTTGGGAACAAAGTAGATAAAATATCAAAGAAAATATCTTCTATTTTTGACTTGTTTATTTTACAGAGGCTCTGGCATCTAGAAGGTGAAATTCCATGTAAGGAACTGTAAAGGAAAATTTTTCAAAACAATCTTTCCATGGGCTAGAAGGCAAGCTTGTCTAAGGCAAATCAGTCTGTGGCTCATGGCCAGCCAAACTTTAATGTTGAAGGGACTGGAATTAGCAATGTCTAGCAGCCCTACAGCTGTATTCTTAGAAATATGATGTGAGAAGGAGGGAGACTTTGAATACACACCATAAAGGGATGTAATCAGTTTGGGAGGCAAATTGAGGTCATGGGTCTTCTCAAGAACAAGCTTTCCTATTAAAAACTCAGATTAATTTACTGATATTTGAAAGATAACACTTATATGCACAAAATATCTTAGGCTTTTTAATAATGTCTATGATTGTAAAAGTGTTCTGAGAACAAAAATATTGAGAAATAATACTTTAAAGAAAAAATATAGATGACATAAATTTAAAATTCATAATTGATAGAATTTATAGCATACATTTAGATGATAGAAAGTACTTTATAATATATATATAAATTTATACAATTTAGAAATTCATTATTGATCAGTTCTAAGTAGGAGAAAGGGACGACAGAGGATGAGATGGCTGGATGGCATCACTGACTCAATGGACATGAGTTTGGGTGAACTTAGGGAGCTGGTGATGGACAGGGAGGCCTAACGTGCTGTGATTCATGGGGTCACAAAGAGTCGGACATGACTGAGCGACTGAACTGAACTGAACTGAACTGAAGTACATTATAATCCTATGTATGATGTTTTTTGATTCATGGGTTATTTAGGTGTTATTCCAAAGGTACTTTAATTAATTTAATATTTATATCTATGGTTGTCATGAAATTTATTATCTAAAGTCACTTTTAATGTATCCTATTGTATGTCTCTTCATGGATATAAAAGGAGATTATCCCAGTTCACATAAGTATCTAAGTTCACTCTGTGCTTAATAAAGATGTGTTGTTTTTAGAGAACTCTTTAAGTACAATTATATCACATTTTTGAGAACTTCTTTACATATTCAGTTAAAAAACTGATTCACATGTGCTTGAAAAGAGTATATCTATATTACAGTCACTGTTCTATATATACCAGTTAGGCCAGATGTGTTGCGCTTTGCAAATGTTGTCACACCCAAACTATTGTTCGTTTGGCTTTTTGTCTGCTTCAATTTTGTTTTTTGAGCATGGTTTATAAGCATATGTTTATCCTACCTCTAAAATTTTTCTTAACAAAGAGGTATAATTATATAATATTACTATGGAAACACCACTTTGTGGGTAATATTTGCTATATATTCTATCCTTTTTGATTTTTTTTCTTTTACCTTTGCTGTATGCTTTTTTTTAAATTTAAATTTATTTATTTTAATTAGAGGCTAATTACTTTACAATATTGTATTGGTTTTGCCATACATCAACATGAATCCGCCACGGGTGTACACATGTTCCCAATCCTGAACCCCACTCCCACCTCCCTCCCCATACCATCCCTCTGGGTCATCCCAGTGCACCAGCCCCAAGCTTCCTGTATCCTGCATTGAATGCTTTTAAAAAAAATTTATTTATTTTAACTGGAGGCTAATTACTTTACAATATTGTAGTGGTTTTTTCCCAGGTTTCTCTTCTGAGTTGTGGATGGGTATTTGAAATTTCCTACTTGATCTACACTTGACTGTCTGAAAGCACATATCATAAACCAGGTACATGATGTTACCTCCATAATATTGCTGCTACTTATTTTTAATGATAAATTTAACTTCCTAGTTTCTCAGATGGTGTGGATAACTTATTTCTCTCATAGTACACACTGTATTATCAGAATATAGTATTGCCTCTACCTTCAAAACAGATCCAACTACTTCTCACTGTATTTCTCCTCCAAATTACCATTTTTCTGCCTCCAATTTTTTTTTACTTATTTATTAAGCATATCTGTCACTGAAATATGATAATATATCTACTAAAGCGCTAAACAGATCTTGAATCCATATATTTTTCACCTGAAAAAGCTAACCAAATCACAAATATTTTCACTACATGCATCCTGAGTTCCCTACCCTTGCCCTCTCCCAATCACTAATCACTCAAAAGTAACAGTTACACAAAATCTATCAGACTTCCCTGGTGGCTTAGATGGTAAAGCGTAAAATCTATCACAATCAATTAATGTCACCTACTTATAGAATCTATAACATTGAAATATACGTCATTTTCTCATTTAGATCTCACTGTTGTTGTTTAGCATAAAGTCTGTGATATTTATATGTTGTTGTATGGATCATAGTTGATTTTCATCATTCCATAAAATTCAAATATATAGATATACCACAATTTACTGATTTTTTTTTTTTTTTTTTTTTTTTTTGGCTTTCCCGGTGGCTCATTGGTAAGGAGTGTCCCTGCAATGCAGGAAACTTGGGTTTGATCCCTGGGTAGGGAAGATCCCCTGGAGGAGGGCTATGGCAACTCACTCCAGTATTCTATCCTGAAGAATTCCATGAAACAGGAGCCTGGCAGGCCAAAGTCCATAGGGTCACAAAGAGTCTGCAGTTACTGAGCAGGCATGCATTGATTTGTTTTATATTCATGGACACTGGATTATTTCTAACTTGCATCAAATTAAACTGCTATAAGCATTATTAACCATGAATTTGGGGACACATAGGCATGCATTTTGTTGGGTTTATTTCTATAAGCAGTATTGTTCAAAGATAAAGTTAATTTGTTGTATCAGGACCCACAAAATGAAGAGCGCCCCAGTGGCCCAGGCCACATCACACATTTAAACCTAGGTCAGCCTGCATTTATTAGAAACACCTTCCAAGGAAACCTAAAATACACCAATGACACAACCCCAACTCAGCTTAGGCTTGCTGCTACGTCACTTCAGTCGTGCCCGACTCTGTGTGACCCCATACACGGCGCCCACCAGGCTCCCCAGTCCCTGGGATTCTACAGGCAAGAACACTGGAGTGGGTGCCATTTCTTTCTCCAATGCATGAAAGTGAAAAGTGAAAGTGAAGTCGCTCAGTCGTGTCTGACTCTTCGAGACCCCATGGACTACAGCCTACCAGGCTCCTCCGTCCATGGGATTTTCCAGGCAAGAGTACTAGAGTGGGTTGCCATTGCCTTCGCTGCAGCTTTAGCTTATCTTACTGTAAAAATAGGCCCACTCCAGTGTTCTTTCCTGGAGAATCCCAGGGACGGGGGAGCCTGGTGGGCTGCTGTCTTTGGGGTCGCACAGAGTCGGACAAGACTGCAGCGACTTAGCAGCAGCAGCAGCAGCATTAAAAGAAAATGCTGACCTCCTTGCCAAAGTGCTCTGCTTCTGCATTGTCTCTTCTAATGCTCTGTAGACTCGCTGTTGCCCCAGATCCTTCAGAAAGAGGGCTGTGCTGCTTGTTATCCCAATCTATGGATTGTTTTTTCTTGAATGAAAGATGTAAAAGTAACAACTATATTTTGGGCAACAAAGTGGAACCCACAGAAAGCTGTTGAATAGTCTGGAGATGGCTCCTAGATAAAGAGTAGGTCCTGTGGATTCTCTCAGATTCATTGCCTCTCTCTGGGTAGTGGGTAAGCTCTTCTCAGATTACACTGCATTTATTTTGTGATCCGAACTTTTCAAACTTATCTTTCGTAATACTTTCAGGTCGAAAATTGGGTTTTGAAAGACTCCAGAGTTTTTAGACTGAAACCTAGTGAGCCACCACAGTTGGGTTTGTGGCTGACCTTTTCTGCAAAGTAAGCCCCTTTGGGAGATTTTGACAGGTCTCAGGAACTTTGCACAGGCAACCAGAAAGGGTTGTTGTTTAGTCATTAAGTCATGCCTGACTTTTTTGTGACTCCATGGACTGTAGCCCACCAGGCTCCTTTGTCCATGGAATTTCCCAGGCAAGAATACTGGAATGGTTTGCCATTTCCTTCTCCAGGGGTATTCCTGACCCAGGGATTGAACACGTGTCTCCTGCATTGGCAAGCAGATTCTTTACCACTGATCTACCAGAAAAGCCTAGCCAGATAGTGTATGTGTGGGTAAACTAGGGAAGATCTCAAAGGTAAAATAATGGGTATCCCTTGATGTAAGAAAGTAAAATAACAGCAATTGGGGGGCTTACAAAGACTGGGGTAAATCCACAGCATAAAGTACCTGGGAGACTGGGGGAAATAAAGACAAGAAATCCAGACTTTTTTGAATAACGACATATCAAAATCTAAGTACGCATAAGATGAACTTTTAAATGCCATTCAGTCTGTCACTATATATATAAAAAATAAAATCTTGTGAAAGGAGTAATAGATATGTTGCTAATGGGAATCTTTGAAACCAAAGCCACAAAATTGGTAGGCATGCCTTGAGCATTTTAAAGCTGGTAAAGCAGTTTTCATTCCAATCCCAAAGAAAGGCAATGCCAAAGAATGCTCAAACTACCGCCCAATTGCACTCATCTCACACGCTAGTAAAGTAATGCTCAAAATTCTCCAAGCCAGCCTTCAGCAATATGTGAACTGTGAACTTCCAGAGGTTTAAGTTAGTTTTAGAAAAAGCAGAGGAATCAGAGATCAAATTGCCAACATCTGCAGGATCATCAAAAAGGCAAGAGAGTTCCAGAAAAACATCTATTTCTGCTTTATTGACTATGCCAAAGCCTTTGACTGTGTGGATCACAATAAACTGTGGGAAATTCTGAAAGAGATGGGCATACCAGACCACCTGACTTGCCTCTTGAGAAATCTGTATGCGGGTCAGGAAGCAACAGTTAGAACTGGACATGGAACAACAGACTGGTTCCAAATAGGAAAAGGAGTATGTCAAGGCTGCATATTGTCACCCTGCTTATTTAACTTCTATGCACAGTACATCATGAGAAACGCTGAGCTGGAAGAAGCACAGGCTGGAATCAAGATTGCCGGGAGAAATATCAATAACCTCAGATATGCAGATGACACCACCCTTATGGCAGAAAGTGAAGACGAACTCAAAAGCCTCTTGATGAAAGTGAAAGAGGAGAGTGAAAAAGTTGGCCTAAAGCTCAACATTCAGAAAACGAAGATCATGGCATTCAGTCTCATCACTTCATGGGAAATAGATGGGGAAACAGTGGAAACAGTGTCAGAATTTATTTTGGGGGGCTCCAAAATCAGTGCAGATGGTGATTGCAGCCATGAAATTAAAAGACGCTTACTCCTTGGAAGGAAAGTTATGACCAACCTAGATAGCATATTCAAAAGCAGAGACATCACTTTGCCAGCAAAGGTCCGTCTAGTCAAGGCTATGGTTTTTTCCACTGGTCATGTATGGATGTGAAAGTTGGACTGTGAAGAAGGCTGAGTGCCAAAAAATTGATGCTTTTGAACTGTGGTGTTGGAGAAGACTCTTGAGAGTCCCTTGGACTGCAAAGAGATCTAACCAGTCCATTCTAAAGGATATCAGTCCTAGGTGTTCATTAGAAGGAATGATACTAAAGCTGAAACTCCAATACTTGGGCCACCTCATGCGAAGAGTTGACTCATTGGAAAAGACCCTGATGCTGGGAGGGATTGGGGGCAGGAGGAGAAGGGGGCAACAGAGGATGAGATGGCTGGATGGCATCACTGACTCGATGGATGTGAGTCTGAGTGAACTCTGGGACTTGCTGATGGACAGGGAGGCCTGCTGGGCTGTGATTCATGGGGTCGCAAAGAGTCAGACACGACTGAGGGACTGAACTGAACTGAAAGCAGTTAACACCTGACAAATTGCTGAGCTGTGGTGAGTTGGTTAGATTGACACTAGATCACCAAACAACCTCAAGAAAATTTCTTTGCAGTGAAATACACTGTAAAACACCACAACATCCCCAAACCCAGTGACACATCCCTCTTAGGTGTTTTTCTGGCTTCATGATATCCAAGGCGTAGAGAAAGGTGATCCTCAAGTTTAAAAACATTTAGTGTATTATGCCTGTTGAGTTTGTATCTAAGAACTGTGATCCTAGCTAGCGTAGTTTACTTGGTGGGGCAGGTAAACTGCCCCCTAGATTAGGCTGCTAATGTCGGGGAAGATTTGTGGATGGGGGCTGGTAGGATATCATCCTGCTTATCTATAATGCTAAGTTTTTTTGTCACTTCTTCCTTGGTTACATGGTTAGGAAGTTCTTTCCCACATGAATATCATTACAATTTTTGTCATTTTCTTGTAATTGCTCTATAGTTCATGCATTCCATTTATTTTCTGAAGTATATTTTAATATAAGGAAGGTATTTTTCTCTAATAATTTCAGCACTATTTATGTAGTTCTTTTTTTAACAGTTGCCAGACAATAAACAGTAAAGTGTAAGTATTTATATTGTAAAAAAAAAAAAAAAAAAAAGGACTGTGGTCCTAGAAGAAATAGGTATGTATAAAATGGCAAACACTTACTAAGATAGTCTATAATTACAATGGATATTATGAAGAACATTTCAGTTATACAAGATTGTTTATTTAAGAAATACATTTGAACCTAAAAAATGGTACAAACAAACTTATTTACAAAACAGAAATAGAGTCAAAGATGTAGAAAACAAATTTATGATTATCAAGGCAGAAAGTGGAGGATAAATTGGGAGATTGGGATTGACTTGTACATATGACTATATATGAAATAGATAACTGAGAACCTACTGTAAAGCACAGGGAACTCTACTCAATACTCTGTAATGACCTATATGGGAAAAGAATCTAAAATATCCATCTATGTATATGTATGTATGTGTCTCTGTGTAACAGTTGATGGGATCACTAAGAATCAGACATCCAGTTCAGTTCAGTCGCTCAGTCATGTCTGCCTCTTTGCGACCCCATGGACCACAGCACGCCAGGCCTTTCTGTCCATCACCAACTCCCAGAGTTTACTCAAACTCATGTCCATTGAGTAGGTATTGCCATCGAATCATCTCATCCTCTGTCGTCCCCTTCTCCTCCTGCCTTCAATCTTTCCCAGCATCAGGGTCTTTTTATATGAGTCAGCTCTTCACATCAGGTGGCCAAAGTATTGGAGTTTTAGCTTCAACATCAGTCCTTCCAATGAATATTAGGACTGATTTCCTTTAGGATGGACTGGTTGGATCTCCTTGCAGTCCAAGGGACTCTCAAGAGTCTTCTCCAACACCACAGTTCAAAAGCATGAATTCTTCGGTGCTCACCTTTCTTCATAGTCCAACTCTCACATCCATACATGACTACTGGAAAAACCACAGCCTTGACTAGTCGGACCTTTGTTCACAAAGTAATGTCTCTGCTTTTTAATATGCTATCTGGGTTGGTCATAACTTTCCTTCCAAGGAGTGTGTTTTAATTTACTGGCTGTAGTCACCATCTGCAGTGATTTTGAAGCCCAAATAAATAAAGTCTGCCACTGTTTCCATTATCTCCCCATCCATTTGACATTAAGTGATGGGACCAGATGTGATGATCTTAGTTTTCTGAATGTTGACCTTTAAGCCAATTTTTTCACTCTCATCTTTCACTTTCATCAGGAGGCTTTTTAGTTCCTCTTCACTTTCTGCCATAAGGGTGGTGTCATCTGCATATCTGAGGTTATTGATATTTCTCCCACCAAACTTGATTCCAGCTTGTGCTTCTTCCAGCCCAGCGTTTCTCATGATGTACTCTGCCTATAAGTTAAATAAGCAGGGTGTCAATATACAGCCTTGACATACTCCCTTTCCTAATCTAACCAGTCTGTTGTTCCATGTCCAGTCCTAACTGTTGCTTCCTGACCTAGATACAGATTTCTCAGGAGGCAGGTCAGACTGCCTGACTGACCAGACTTGCCTGTGAGTTTCTGGGAGTCTCTAGCAGAGGCGTGGGTCGGTGGTGGCCTGCTGCTGGGTTAGGGGCACTTATTGCAGCAGTACAATGCATGGGCTCTTTTGAAGGAGGTCACCATTATCTTCATTACCTCCACCATAGTTTGTCCCCAGGTAAATAGCAGGGAGGGAACACAGTTCTACCTATCAATAAAAATTGCATTAAAGATTTACTGAGCATGGCCCTGCCCATCAGAACAAGACCCAGTTTCCCCCTCAGTGAATCTCTCCCATCGGGAAGCTTCCATAAGCCTCCTATCCTTCTCCATTAGAGGGCAGATAGACTGAAAACCACAATCACAGAAAACTAACCAATCTATTCCTATGGACCACAGCCTTGTCTAACTCAATGAAACTATGAGCCATGCAGTGTAGGGCCACCCAAGACGCACAGATCATGGTGGAGAGTTCTGACAAAATGTGGTCCACTGGAGAAGGCGATGGCAAACCGCTTCAGTATTCTTGCCTTGAGAACCCTATGAACAGTGTGAGTCAGATATTACTTCACAAATGAACAACAATGACTGATTCACTTCATTGTATACCTGAAACTATGACATCATGAATCAACTATACGCCAAGAAAAATTAATCAAAAATAAGTAAAATTTGCTTAAAAGAAGTGCACTTGAAAGCAAGGTTTCCCAAATCAAGCAAATGGGATATCTATTTTAATTGTCATGAAGAAGGCTCCAAAAGACTTCAAGATTCCAAAATAGCTTCCTTGAAAGATTCATTACAAAAAGCTAGTGAAAAATTAGACACGTGAAGTGAAGTGAAATGAAAGTCACTCAGGTGTCTGACTCTTTGCTACCCCATGGACTATAATAGTCCATATTCTCCAGGCCAGAATACTGGAGTGGGTAGCCGTTCCCTTCTCTAGGGGATCTTCCAACTCCAGGGATCGAACCTAGGTCTCCCGCATTGCAGGTGTATTCTTTACTGGCTGAGCCACTGGGGAAGCCCAAAAACACATGAGGTACCTAAAACAAAAGACCATAAGACTGACATGACTCCTACTGCTCCACTCTATCCTTCTTTAGCTGAGTACTCCATCTATAAATCCTCTGTCTGAATTACTTTTACACTCTGAAAAGACTACAAGATGGTAAATAGAAGTCAGATCCTTCCACACTAACTTGGATATTCCTATATCTAATCTCAAAGGAGGGCCTTTTTGGGCCCCTCCTAGTGTTGCTGGTTCACCAAGGGATTCTCCAGTAAATTGTTACCAGATATTCCCTTAACTAGCCAAGGAAAAGTAATATTAAAGGTAATGGAAAGCCTGTTTAAGTTTTGGTAGATAACCAAGCTACACTCCCCAAACCTTACCCGCTTCTGAGCCTGCATATAGGATCCTGCAAAAACTGAAAGAAAGCTACAAAGAGTGAGAATTCTTACCAATGAACAGTAATGCCTGGTGGAGAGAGAAAAATAAGACTTAACATTGTTCTGTCCTTTCTGAATTTGTTGTTGTTGTTAAGTCACTCAATTGTGTCCAACTCCTTGAGATCCCATGGACTGCAGCATGCCAGGCTTCCTTGTCTTTCATTGTCTCCCAGAGTTTGCTCAAACTCATTCCATTGAGTCGGTGGTGCCATCAACCATCTCAAGAGTCTTTTCCAACACTATAATTTGAAAGCATCAATTCTTTCCAAATTTAGGCTTCTGTAAATTTGGTTTTGCAGAACTCATTTTCTGGCCAAGCCTTTCTCTCCCAGGAATAGCTGTTACCTTCTGTTTCTGTTGCTTTGTGTCCTGAAAATCAGGCTTGACTTTCTCCTTGCCTGGAGTAGGTCGGTTCCTTTGTATGCAGGCAGCTGAACCAATAGGTTGAGGGCTCCAGAATATGGCCAGAAAGAAACATGGGTTGTACTCCATTCGCAGCTGAAGTTCTACCCACTGTTGACTCAGAGAAATTGTTTAAGTCCTTCATTTTGGCTATCTTTGGAAGCAGCTCTGAATCTTGGGTGCACAGTATGCTTGGGAGTTGTTCAGTATTGACAAGGATGTTTGCTGTTTGTTCCTCTCAGAAATACAGAAACTAAGCCAACTGTTTCTCAAGTTCATGTGATTTGGATAATTGTCAAGAAAAAAAACTATATTTATTAAAATAGCCATGTCTTTAGAGTTATCAATATTACATATAATATAGGCAGGCAATTTTATTCTACCCAGGCTAACTAAAAGTTAAATAAACTCATGTTATCTCTATTACAGAATTTGTCAACAAGAGATAACTTAAAATGATGACTGTTTAATGTCTCATGAAATTCTCGTGAGTAAACATAATTGTTAAGAAAAAGTAAATTAATTTGGCAAAACTAATACAATTTTGTAAAGTTTAAAAATAAAAAATTAAATTAAATGTAAGATAAAATTTTATAAATAAACTTTCCAACAATTATGCTTTAAGTAAACATAGTTTACCAAATCTTTTTGGTAACTTTGAACTTTGAATTTACACTGAGATAAGTTAAATAAGGGATATTCATGGACCATCTAGATCATTTCCAAATAAGGTAAAATACTGAAATGTTAACTACTAAACATATAGAGTTATCTTCCTTTGGCCTCTTTTTATAAATGAACTAAAGACACAGGTTTATTAAATATGTTTTGAGCCATATTAAATAGTTTACTACAAGAAAGAAAATGCATCTACAAATTATAACATACATTTAAAAATTTGACAATTCTTAGCATAATTGTCCATAATTGCTTGATTTCTAGTTTTTTTTAGGAATTAAGAATTCTCTGTGTTAAAAATTCTAATCAAAATATGTAATTAAAACTACTTAGAAATAATAAGAGCTTCCCTATTAACTCAGCTGGTAAAGAATCCACCTGCAATGCAGGAGACCCTGGTTTGATTCCTGGGGTGGGAAGATCCACTGCAGAAGAGATAGGCTACCTCTCTAATATTTGTTGGCTTCCCTGGTGGCTCAGCTGGTAAAGAATCTGCCTGCAATGTCGGAAACAAGGATTCAATACCTGGGTTGGGAAGACCCCTGGAGAAGGGAACAGCTACCCACTCCAGTGTTCTGGCCTGGAGAATTCCATGGACTGTATAGTCCATGGGGGTTGCAGAGTCAGACTGACCGAGCAACTTGCGCTTTCAAAAATAATAAGACTTAAAGGAAACAACTATACATGAAAAAATAGAATGACCACTTGTTTCAGAAAGAAAAGAAGACATTGGACAAAATGTGAATGGATATAAAAAAAAAAAAAGGTTGTAGAAGATTTGTGGAAAAGGAATCTTGAGAAAGGGATTTTATGTGTGGTCAAGTTGGCTATGATTAGAATGGATTTATTTCCATTTTTTAAAATGAGTTGTCAATATTAAAGGTACAATGCTGTAAGATTAGAATTTGGTTTTCCTTCTTTTAAAAGAACAAAGTCAAAGTGATTCGGAATGTAAAATGATAAGAGAATGTAATATCTGATTTGACTGATGTCAAATGATCTGAAAGCAGGATTACCGTCAAGATACATGGACTGTTCTTTTAGGACCCCAATTTAAAAAACTATAATGTCTGTAAGAGGCAAAAACCTCAATTTCCTGATGAGACATGTATATATCAGATCAGATCAGATCATATCAGTCGCTCAGTCATGTCCAACTCTTTGCGACCCCATGAATCACAGCACGCCTGTGCTGTCCAGGACAGGCCTCCCTGTCCATCACCAACTCCCGGAGTTCACTGAGACTCACGTCCACAAGCCAGTGATGCCATCCAGCCATCTCATCCTCTGTCATCCCCTTCTCCTCTTGCCCCCAATCCCTCCCAGCATCACAGTCTTTTCCAATGAGTCAACTCTTCGCATGAGGTGGCCAAAGTACTGGAGTTTCAGCTTTAGCATCATTCCTTCCAAAGAAATCCCAGGGCTGATCTCCTTCAGAATGGACTGGATGGATCTCCTTGCAGTCCAAGGGACTCTCAAGAGTCTTCTCCAACACCACAGTTCAAAAGCATCAATTCTTCGGCCCTCAGCCTTCTTCACAATCCAACTCTCACATCCATACATGACCACAGGAAAAACCATAACCTTGACTAGACAGACCTTTGTTGGTAAAGTAATGTCTCTGCTTTTCAATATGCTATCTAGGTTGGTCATAACTTTCCTTCCAAGGAGTAAGCGTCTTTTAATTTCATGGCTGCAGTCACCATCTGTAGTGATTTTGGAGCCCAGAAAAATAAAGTCTGACACTGTTTCCACTGTTTCCCCATCTATTTTCCATGAAGTGATGGGACCGGATGCCATGATCTTCGTTTTCTGAATGTTGAGCTTTAAGCCAACTTTTCCACTCTCCACTTTCACTGTCATCAAGAGGCTTTTGAGTTCCTCTTCACTTTCTGCCATAAGGGTGGTATCATCTGCATATCTGAGGTTATTGATATTTCTCCCGGCAATCTTGATTCCAACTTGTGTTTCTTCCAGTCCAGCGTTTCTCAGGATGTACTCTGCATAGAAGTTAAATAAGCAGGGTGACAATATACAGCCTTGACGAACTCCTTTTCCTATTTGGAACCAGTCTGTTGTTCCATGTCCACTTCTAACTGTTGCTTCCTGACCTGCATACAGATTTCTCAAGAGGCAAGTCGGGTGGTCTGGTATTCCCATCTCTTCCAGAATTTCCCACAGTTTATTGTGATCCACACAGTCAAAGGCTTTGGCATAGTCAATAAACATGCATACATATGTACATGGATTCACATATATACATTATAAAATATTAGATACCTGAGAAAATAGATGAGAGAAAAGTAAATATGCAATGTAACACACACAGAAACACACACAAACTTAGATTCTAAAAGTATAATATTAGAAGTAATGAAATTAGGCAATGAAATTACACTTTCTGCACTGTATTAACACTGACTTGGCAACTAACTTGATGCACAAGCACTGATTCTTGAAATTATTTACTTTCCTTTTCATGAAAAATGATTTTGTCAAAAATCAAGTGTGTATAAATTCTGGAATCCATAAGGTACTATTGGTAGATTTATTTACCCTAACATGAATACCACACTCTTTTTCCTCTGCAACACTTTTGTAGCCTTAAAATCAGGTTGTATACATCTCTAATCATATTGTTTTATTTTAAGTAATGCATTTCCTACCTGTTTTCTTTTTTATTTCTTCTTTGTTTCTGGGGATTACTTTTCTTAACATTTAAAAGATTAACTTGGAATTTGTTAAGTTTGATATCATTTTCCATTTCTCTCATTCAATATGTCCTTTCTCCTGATTATTTTGGATTTAATTTGTTTCATTTTCTGGCATCTTAAGACAAAAACTTAGATTAAAGCTTGGATCTAACTTAGGTTGAAATTATATTACATTAGGATTGGAACAGTTTTATGCTTATTTCCAGTAGTACCTGGATATCTGTCTTTGGCTTGGTCAAGAAAAATTCTGTGGACTAACTAACCACTGTGCTGAGTAAAATCAGAACTTTTCAGCTGACATCCTGGGTCATTTTGTTTGATGAGGACTCTCACTATGTGTAGCTGATTTGTCCGCCTGGCTGGACTACATGACCAGAAAGGCATAAAAAGACATATTGATATTTTTCTCATTTTCCCTCTGGGAAAGTTCCACATTGAGCTTTTCCAAAATCAATATTTATCAGAACACATTTTGGCAGTTTAATCTTGAGAAAAATTGCCCTTTATGAATGATAATGAATAATAAATTTTTAAGGACACAGCATAGTGCTGTATCTCAAATGGTCAACAGAGATATAGACCATCCATCTTCTTGTAAATTTTATTTTGTACATTCTGGTTTTCTTCATTTTTATTGAGAAGAAATTTTTAATAATGTCTTACATACATTCCATGCTTGGACAAAAATTAACATTTGACCATTTTAGCAGTATTTTTGAAATCGGTATTTTCTAATAGATTTCTTATCTTAAAATAACTTGCAGGATTTAAATGTGCTAAGATTTAATCTGAAACATTTTTTAAGAATAAGAATTCCTGTGAATAAATTTAATTATTATTTCTTAAATTTAATATAAAATAACCTCTTGTCTTGTAAAATATGTCAGTTTCAAAGCTGGTCTGGAATACTTTTATACCAGAAAGCTATTATATACATATTAAAATGTATATGAATTAATTAGGTTGCAAAAATTGTACAAATCAAAAATATTTTAAATATTCTTATGACAATAGTGAAGATACTCTAAGATTTCAACAAAGTATAGTTTTATTCTCTATTTTTTTGTAGATCTGTGGGCTAAAATAAGTTAATGAAGACAGACTTTCACTGCATTTCAGCTTTAAACCTTTCAGATTTGCTCCTCCCTCTGAGTCTCAAGGGGCTTCCCTGGTGGCTCAGATGGTAAAGCATCTGTCTGCAATACAGGAGACCCGGGTTTGATCCCTGGGTTGGGAAGATCCCCTGGAGAAGGAAATAGCAATCCACTCCAGTACTATTGCTTGAAAAATCCCATGGACAGAGGAGCCTGGTAGGCTACAGTCCATGGGGTTGCAAAGAGTCAGACACGACTGAGGTAAGACAGTGAACAGCCCTTCATTCTAATCTCAAAGGAGAAATGTTAATAGGTGCTGTTTCCAGTGTCAACTTCACATACAATCCTTTGAAGTCTTTACAGGTACCGTTCAGGGACCTTGGATCAAAAGATTAAAGGAAAAAAAAAATATAAAAGCAAAGAAGCTCCCTTTTACCCTAGATTTTGTGAAAATGATATTTCCTGTTTGAGGTCAAAATGTGTCTTCTTTTTTTAAATCTTCGTTGTTGTTATGTTTGTACAGATTGAATAGTTCTTAAAAGAACTATTTCTAGATGGCTTTCTTTTTTGCCAGAGACAAACTTTGCACTAGAGATATAATAGTTTATAAGCACGATTGTTAATTTTACTCTTCAAGGGTATGGGGGTTACAGTTTGATAAATTGCAGGTAGTCAGTCATGTTTAGACACATATCCTTGTGATAAAATAGAGACAGATTTGAATCTAAAGTTAATCTGGGGTTCATTAACTTATTGCCAATGCTTTAAGTATAGGAGAAGGCTCTTGAGAGTCCTTTGCACTGCAAGGAGATCCAACCAGTCCATCCTAAAGAAAATCAGTCCTAATATTCATTGGAATGACTGATGTTGAAGCTGAAACTCCAATATTTTGGCCACCTGATGCGAAGAGCTGACTCATTTGAAAAGACCCTGATGCTGGGAAAGATTGAAGGCTAGAGGAACAGGGGATGACAGAGGATGAGATGGTTGGATGGCATCACCGAGTCATTGGACGTGAGTTTGAGTAAACTCTGAGAGTTAGTGATGGACAAAGGAGGCCTGGTGTGCTGCAGTACATGGGATCTCAAAGAGTCAGACACGACTAAGAAACTGAACTGAACTGAACTTATATTTTGGGGCATCAATTTTCTCCACTTTAAAGGTAGATAATAATATTTCCGTTAAAATGTTACATTGGCAGTTTGATTATATAATGTAGAAAACGTAGAGTAAATGTGGAATGCTTGCCACATAGTAAGTTATCAGTAAGAAGATTAACTTTAAATACATCATTCTTCTTTATCACTGTCATCACCATTAGTTGTCTCAGTTTTGTAGTATACAGTAGTTTATCTGTAATAGTTTAGAATTGGGACTTAGTACTAGATGTGAGAGATATGTTACTATTACTGCAATAATCTGATTACCTTAGCATAAAATAATACATACAAATTTTGATTATTCACATTTCAATTTTATAGGAAGTTTTATATATATCTCTCTCTATATATATATCTCTCAAATTAGATCAATTTAATATTTTCTACATAAACATATAAAGATGTTAGTCAAATAATACAAAGGTACTTATCATTACTTTTGTATTTTATCTTTCTTCTTGCATTTGATCTATGGTAACTTTTAAGACTTTCATTTTTTTTGTTTCTCACGTTAAGATATTATTTCACTTTTTAATAGGTTAAAGCTGAGGGACACTGAGAGAGTAAACTAAATGAATATCAAGATCTCTGATCTGAAAAGTCTTAAGTCAGAAAGTCACATATACTCTAATAAGACATACTTTTGTCTTTAGCACTTACATAGCATTGTCCTCTGGTAAATTACAATCTGTTTATGGGATATACAGCAGAAGGAATGGTACAAACCATTAGCTGTAGAAGGAAGACATTTGTCTTTCTTTTTCACTATTGTATATTTAAAGTTGACATTCTTTTTCTTATATTTTTATAAAGTTCTTACATATATTTTTAATTTAAATTTATTCATTTTAATTGGAGGCTAATTACTTTACAATATTATATTGGTTTTGCCATACATCAACATGAATCCACCATGTGTGTACACGTGTTCCCAATCCTGAACCCCCCTCCCACCTCCTTCCCCATACCATCCCTCTGGGTCATCCCAGTGAACCAGCCCCAAGCATCCTGTATCCTGCATCGAACCTGGACTGGCAATTCATTTCCTATATGATATTATACATGTTTCAATGCCATTCTCCCAAATCATGCCCCCCTCCTCCCTCTCCCACAGAGTCCAAAAGACTGTTCTATACATCTGTGTCTCTTTTGCTGTCTTGCATACAGGCTTATCCTTACCATCTTTCTAAATTCCATATATATGTGTTAGTATACTGTATTGGTGTTTTTCTTTCTGTCTTACTTCACTCTGTATAATAGGCTCCAGTTTCAACCACCTCATTAGAACTGATTCAAATGTATTCTTTTTAATGGCTGAGTAATACTCCCTTGTGTATATGTACCACTGCTTTCTTATCCATTCATCTGCTGATGGACATCTAGGTTGCTTCCTAACAACTAATCTCAAAAATATACAAGCAACTCCTCCAGCTCAATTCCAGAAAAATAAAAGACTCAATCAAAAAATGGGCCAAAGAAATAAATAGACATTTCTCCAAAGAAGACATACAGATGGCTAACAAACACATGAAAAGATGCTCAACATCACTCATTATCAGAGAAATGCAAATCAAAACCACAATGAGGTACCATTTCACGCCAGTCAGAATGGCTACAATCCAAAAGTCTATAAGCAATAAATGCTGGAGAGGGTGTGGAGAAAAGGGAACCCTCTTACACTGTTGGTGGGAATGCAAACTAGTTCAGCCACTATGGAGAACAGTGTGGAGATTCCTTAAAAAACTGGAAATAGAACTGCCTTATGATCCAGCAATCCCACTGCTGGCCATACACACTGAGGAAACCAGAATTGAAAGAGACACATGTACCCCAATGTTCATCGCAGCACTGTTTATAATAGCCAGGACATGGAAGCAACCTAGATGTCCATCAGCAGATGAATGGATAAAGTTCACATTCTTGATCACTTTCTTGTTAGCACTATTTGGAGCTCATATGTAAAGTCAAGCTTCCATTTCTTCCACCTTTCCTGAAATCATTTTAATGAGTATTTTTTAAAATAATACATTGCACATATATTTCAGAACTACTACATTTTTTTATTGTGGCATACTTTATATAATATGAAATGTTCAAATATTAAGGGCATCACTTTATTAAATTTGAAGACTAAATAGCAAAGCACAGAATATTTTTACAACCCTACAGAGTTCCCAGGTGCCCCTATGCAGTCAAGCAAAGAGCCCTACCAAGAAGAAATTATTGAACTAATCCCTATCACTATAGTTTAGTTTTGTCTTTTGCATAATTTTATTTAAATGGAATCATACAGTGTGTACTGTCTTTTACTCCCAGCCTCATTTGCTCTCAATAATATTTTTGAGATTATTTTGATATTTTTATAATATCAGTAGCTCAATGTTTTTCATTCTGAGTAGCATTCCCCTGTGTTAATATACCATAAGTCATTTGTCCAATCTAGATTGTTTCCAGTCTTTGGATCTGATAAATAATTTAAACCTATAATAAGCATTCTTTAAAAGGCTTTTAGTAGACCTGCATTTTCGTTCTGTCGAATAAATATCTAAGAGTAGAATCATTTAGCTGTTTAAAAAACTAGAGAATAGTTCCAGTATATATATGTTCCCACATATATTTTGTGTTTCCACCAGCCTTGAGTTCTGGTTCCTCCATTTTCCTTTTATATGGCATTGTGAATTGTTCTATTTTAGATGTTTTGGAAGGTATCTAGCCTATCTCGTCCTGGATTAATTTGCCTTTTTACAATGACAGTGAGGTTGAGTTTGGACTACTGAGGTTGAGTTTAAATTTTCCACGTCCTCATGGATTTCTTCTACTGTTTTATTTATTATTGAAAAGTGTCTGCTAATGTCTTCAAGTATAATCGGGGGATTCGTCTCTGTTCCATTTAGTTTTGTCAGGTTTTCTCCTGTATTTGAAAACTTGGTTACATGTACATAAATATTTTGAGTTATATTTTCTTGATTAACTTACCATTCATTTGTTGAGAAATGACACTTTTCATCTCTGGTAGCACTCTTTACCTTGTATAACATGAGTGAGTCACACTAGCTTTATGCTGTTTAATGTCTGCAAGGCATTTGTTCCCATCCCTTACTTTCAGCTTATTTATATATTTTTGTTTAAGTTTCCATAGGGAAACATATAATTCACCTTGATTTTTATGTATTATGACACTCTTTACCTTTTAATTGGAGTCTTTTATCAATTTCATTTAATTATTAATATGTTCGGATTTTAAGTCTTGGTTTTTGATTTTTATATTTTCCATATTCTCATTTCCTCTAGGTCTAATTTTCTGTCTTATTTTTTGTTTAATCATCTATGTTATAACATGCATTGTCATCTTCTCTACTAAATTGTTAACAATTTTCCTCTTTAAGAATATCTTTAATATTATTTTAAAGAAGATCCTGATAAAGTGTTTGTTCATTTACTATCATTTAGAATATCTAAATTCTATTTTCATGAACATCGTGTATTTTTAACGTTCAAATTAATGTAATTTCTTCAAGAATATGGGAATGGTATTTGGTTAGCAAACAATTTGTTGTATCCATCGTGGTGCTGCTGCTGCTGATGTTGCTAAGTCGCTTCAGTCGTGTCCGACTCTGTGCGACCCCAAAGGCAGCAGCCCACCAGACTCCCTCCTCCCTGGGATTCTCCAGGCAAGAACACTGGAGTAGGGTGCCATTTCCTTCTCTGATGCATGAAAGTGAAAGGTAAAAGTGAAGTTGCTCAGTCGTGTCCAACTGTTCATGACCCCATGGACCGCAGCCTACCAGGCTCCTCTGCCCATGGGATTTTCCAGGCAAGAGTACTGGACTGGGTTGCCATCGCCTTCTCCCCATCATGGTGCAGGCCTGTTCAAAAACTACTGAGACATATGCAATGGTACTTTTTCCCCTACAGTAAGGAGGATTACAAACTCTACACATTTGAGAGAGGTTTTAGGAAAGATTCCTGGGAGTACATGACATCTGAGTCTACAGATATTTTAAATTAAATAAATAGCTATGTTTTGCCTTCAAATTGTCTCATCTGAAGCTTCCAAAATATTCTGTGTGTCTGAAATGCCAATGAGATTTAGAGCCAACATTTAACACATAAAGGGAACTTTAAAACATAATTCACCTGTCAAGGCAAGATACCTGAATATTAAAATCAAGATCATCTTTCTGTCTTCTCCTAACATAGAAGAGAATTCTGCTTGAGTTCTACCCCCTCATCTCTAACCATGTGCTGATACAAGAAACAGCTCTCTGAGGAGCATGTCTCTAAGTGTTGTACAAGAGTTTTTTAGGACAGCTTTCATTATTTTGCTCAGCAATTTTTAGAGAGAGTAGAGAGACTGGAAATAAATTTTCCTGCAAGATAAGTGTCAGGGAAAAAAAAGTTAATATCTTCTGGTGAGCAGCGATTATTTTTTCTTTCCACTGAAAATTGAAAGTTATATAATTCATTACATTTCTCTCTCAGTGTATGTTACTCAAACATTTCAGCTTGTGCCCAAAGAATAAAGTTTTCTTTTTTTTTCTCCTCCTTTACTTTGTTACTTTTGCCCTTATTTTGTTCTCAGTAAATTATTTCTTGATCTTTTCTCATCATAGTTTTATTAGAATCTTCAAGAAACTCATATTTTAGTGAGAATCATAGAAATACATGTATATAACAACATGCATTTATATTGTAACTATACTTCTGTATGTGATTTTTATAGTTAAAAATATATGATCCATTTCCTATTGTTACAAAGCAGTTTATGTGCTTTCTCCTTACTTTATAGATTTTTAAATAAACTTACATCTTTGATTCAAAGGCTTAACACTTAGTAATGAAAATTCAGATGGAGAAGAGTGAAACTAAAATTTGAGCACAGAAAAACAAATAAACAAAAAAATGAATGGAAGACAACATTTAATGATTTGATTAATCTCTATCCCCACTTAATGCCTAGAAAAAAGGAAACACATCATAGCAGTGTTTGAGAACAGTTCTGCTCTCCTGCAGTTCTAGACTTCGCTGGTGGCTCAGCAGTAAAGAATCCAACTGCAAATGCAGAAGGTATGGGATTGATCCCAGGGTCTGGAAGACCCCCTGGAACAGGAAATGGCAGCCCAATCTAGTATTCTTGCCTGGGAAATCCCACATTCAGAGGAGCGTGGTAGGCTACAATCCATGGAGTTGCAAAAGGCTGCAAAGAGTCTGACATGACTTAGCGACCGAGCGCACATGCATGTTCTCAATTCTGTGACATTAGAAACTTTGGGGCCACACGTGAGAAGATGCAAACTGCTCAGATTTTTACCATCTTCCTTAAAAGGTTAACTCTATCATTTTGAGAAATGTTAACAAAATAACATCCATATTGCTTATTTTCTGCTTTTGGGAAAAGGTCAGCTTTCCTACAAGTACTATTTCTTATGCAACACCCAATTTATTTCTTTTTAATGATCCTATTAAAAACATTTCAATTTAATTAGACAAAAGGATGATTAGAAATATAATAGAAGCCTAAAATGAGGCATACAAATACCATCCTTCCCTCCTTCCCTCCCTCCCTCCCTCCCTCTCTCTCTCTCTGCTTCCTTCTCTCTCTCACATGCACACACTATTTTGGACACAATACTTGAATCTTCAAATGTGAGGACATTACAAAACTTACACTGATGTGGGAGTTGAGTAATGAAGCATGTCACAGTGTCAATTCATAGTTAATATGAGGTAGTGAGAACTTGTATATCCCTGTTACAAAGAAATGATCTACAAAGGCAAATTTTAGAATGTTCAGACTAGAATAGGTGATTCAAATTCTGGCTCTGTTTCCATACTTTACCACATTATAGCTAAGTGTATGTAAGAAACATTTCCAGAAGTCAGAAGATGATGAGCAAAATAATGTTAACTATTATTATTTATTTAACATTATCTATTCTTATTGAACATTATCCTTATGACACATAGTTATATGTGCTTGCAAGATTATTTGTTTCTATTGGTTTTTGGATCCTGGAATTTTCTGTCATGTGCTTCTAAGGTCTTAGAAATAAATTTTATCCACATTAGAGGCTAATTTTGTGTGTCAGTATTTTTGTTGCAAATTATTGACAAGGGGACTTCTATTGATATTTACAGTATAGCTAATGATTTTGAAATTAATATTTGTTTTATTTTCTTATATTCTGAAACATTTGCTGCAGTTAGGAGAGAGCTTTATGTGTTTTGCTTCATTTTCTGCATGTGAATCAGACAGGGCTGAACCCCTTAGAGATTTATGAGTATGCCAAAATAGCTCCCTTGGAGTGAAGTTCTACTGTTTTTACATCTTACAAAGTATGTGTATCCTCTAAACGTACATTTAACTTTGAGGTCCTTGACTGATGTGGAGAGGGACAGAGGAAAGAAATGCCAGAATCAGTTTTGTACCTATTCTGTGGAATCTATTACCAGGGGCCCAGACATACTATTTCTGAATTTCCAGGTATATGGATCTATAGAGAGGGTGAATTAAGATATGAGAGTCTCTCATCATGGTCTATATAAAGACTGGCAAATTTCCTGTCAAGGGTCACATGGGACATACAGGCTCTGTTGCAAATCCTCAACTCTGGTAATATAGTACTAACATATTAATAAAATAAATAGTACATAAATGACTGGGTAGTGCCTCCATGGTTGCTGAAATCATCTTATTTATCCTTCCTATCTCAAGCTGATAGTATCTGATAACTGGTATGGAAAAGACTCTGATGCTGGGAGGGATTAGGGGCAGGAGGAGAAGGGGACGACAGAGGATGAGATGGCTGAATGGCATCACTGACTTGATGGACGTGAGTCTGAGTGAACTCCGGGAGTTGGTGATGGACAGGGAGGCCTGGTGTGCTGCGATTCATGGGGTCGCAAAGAGTCAGACATGACTGAGCGACTGAACTGAACTGAATCAAAATAGTATCACTTAATAAAACCACAAAGAGATATCAATTCATACCTGTCAGAATGACTATTATCAAATAGTCTACATCAGTTCAGTTCAGTTCAGTCGCTCAGTCGTGTCCTACTCTTTGCGACCCCATGAATCGCAGCACGCCAGGCCTCCCTGTCCATCACCAACTCCCGGAGTTTACTGAGACTCACGTCCATCGAGTCAGTGATGCCATCCAGCCATCTCATCCTCTGTCGTCCCCTTCTCCTCCTGCCCCCAATCCCTCCCAGCATCAGAGTCTTTTCCAATGAGTCAACTCTTCACATGAGGTGGCCAAAGTACTGGAGTTTCAGCTTTAGCATCATTCCTTCCAAAGAAATCCCAGGGCTGATCTCCTTCAGAATGGACTGGTTGGATCTCCTTGCAGTCCAAGGGATTCTCAAGAGTCTTCTCCAACACCACAGTTCAAAAGCATCAATTCTTCGGTGCTCAGCCTTCTTCACAGTCCAATTCTCACATCCATACATGACCACAGGAAAAACCATAGCCTTGACTAGACAGACCTTTGTTGGCAAAGTAATGTCTCTGCTTTTCAATATGCTATCTAGGTTGGTCATAACTTTCCTTCCAAGGAGTAAACGTCTTTTAATTTTAAGGCTGCAATCACCATCTGCAGGGATTTTGGAGCCCCCAGAAATAATGTCTGACATTGTTTCCCCATCTATTTGCCATGAAGTGATGAGACCAGATGCCATGATCTTAGTTTTCTGAATGTTGAGCCTTAAGCCAACTTTTTCATTCTCCTCTTTCACTTTCATCAAGAGGCTCTTTACTTCTTCTTCACTTTCTGCCAGATGGGTGGTTTCATCTGCATATCTGAGGTCATTGATATTTCTCCCAGAGATCTTGATTCCAGCTTGTGGGAGGGATGTAGATTTGAAATTAAACATAGAGAACTATTCCAGGTTGAAATGAAATATTAAAGGAAATGCTAAAGTTTCCTGTTTCACCATACCCTTTAATAATTACACTAGAATAAGCAAATCTTGAAAAAAACCATTGAGAATGTGTATATTTACATATTTAATTAAATAATCTATTTTGGATGCTCATTTAACACATATACATTGCATTTATCATGTTTTAAGTCTTATGACAATTATCTGGTTTATGATAGGAAGTGAAACAGACACAGGCCTTTGCTCTCATAGAGGTAATAGTCTACAGGTAGGAAAAAATAGAACAAAATGACATTTTCTTTAATGCTTATCATGTGCATGTCAGTACGTTTTATCCACATTATGCAGTTTTATTTGATATTGATAATAGTATAGGTTTAAATTTATAATAATATTGAATACCTACTCATTTAAAGCACTGAATGAAAAGTACATGTACATGCACACATATGGATATGGGACTTATAAATATTTAATATAAGGCTATAATATATAGGGCTTATACT
Source organism: Bos indicus (assembly GCF_029378745.1). Taxonomy (NCBI): domain Eukaryota; kingdom Metazoa; phylum Chordata; class Mammalia; order Artiodactyla; family Bovidae; genus Bos; species Bos indicus. Next base: position 13,104,629 of record NC_091767.1, read on the forward strand.
TAGTTTTTGAGATTAAGCAATATGCTTATGTGTACTATTTTATATTCTCTTTAATTTATAAAATAAAGCATTTGAATTATGACAAGTAAAATGCATAGAAATGGTTTATATCTATTTATGTGCCTATTGGATCATATTTCTTTCTATTTGGCAGGAGAGAGCAATATGATTTATATTTTTACCTCAAGATGAACATTTACCAGTTTCCTTTCTAATACTTTACTCTGATGAATAGTGAATGTCTTATCCTCTACTAAGAATTTGATCCATAATCTCATATCACTTGGAAAACACAGGTTTTGAACTTTGGGTTTTTTCACTTAGTGAGTAAAGGATATCCATTGACAAAATTTGTATCATAATTAATGCATATCTTTAAATTACTGGACATGGCTATTGATACAGATTTTAAGCATGACCTTACTAGCATGGGAGATGAGTACAGTTGTCCAATAGTTAGGACATTCTTTAGCACTACCCTTCTTGGAAACTGGGATGAGGATTGACCTTTTCCAGTCTTGCGGCCACTGCTGGGTCTTCCAGATTTGCTGACATATTGAATGAAACACCTTGATGACCTCGTCCTTTAGGGTTTTAAATAGCTCTACTGGAATCCCATCATGTCCACTAGCTTTATTAATAGCAGTGCTTCCTAAGGCCCACTTGACTTCGCTTTCCACAAAGTCTGGCTCTGGTTGGCTAACCACACCATCATCGTAGTCTGGTTCATTTGTATCTTTTTTATACAGTTACTCTGTGTATTATTTCCATCTCTTCTTGATCTCTTCAGCATCTCCTAGGTCTCTACTGTTTATGTCTTTTATTGTGCCCATCTTTGGGTAAAATGTCCTCTTGATGTCTCCAATTTTCCTGAAGAGATCTTTAGTCTTTCCCCTTCTGCTGCTTTGTTCTAGTTGTATACACTGTTTATAGAAGAAGACCTTTTTGGCTCTCCTTGCTGTTCTTTGGAAATCTGCTTTTAGTTGGATATACCTTTCCCTTTCTCCCTTGTGTTTCACTTCTCTTCTTTCTTTAGCTGTTTGTAAAGCCTTCTGAGATAACCACTTTGCCTTCTTGCTTTTCTTTTCCTTTGGGATGGTTTTGTTCGCTGCCTCCTATACAATATTATGGAACTCTGCCCATAGTTTTCCAGGTACTCTGTCTATGAGATCTAATCCATTGAATCTATTTGTTACCTCTACTGCATATTCATAGGGGATTTGATTTAAGTTGTATCTGGCTGGCTTTGTGGTTTAGTTTAAGCCTGAATTTTCCTATGAGAAGCTGATGATCTGAGCCACATTCAGCTCCAGGTCTTGTGACTGTATACAGCTTCTCCATCTTCAGCTGACTGTATACAGATTCTCCACCTTCAGCTACAAAGAATGTAATCAGTTTGATTTCAGTATTGGCCATTTGGTGATGTCCATATGTAAAGTTGTCTCATGTTGTTAAAAAAGAGTATTTGCTATGACCAATGCATTCTCTTGGCAGAATTCAGTTAGCCTTTGCCCTGTTGCGTTTTGTTCTCTAAGGCCAAACTTGCTGGTAATTTCAGGTATCTCTTGACTTCCTACTTTGCATTCCAATCCCCAGTGATAAGTAGAACATCTGTTTTTGATGTTAGTTCTAGGAGGTCTTCTATGTCTTCAAAGAACTGATCAACCTCAGCTTCTTCAGCATCGGTGGTAGGGTCATAAACTTGGATTACTGTGATGTTGAATAGCTTGCCTAGGAAACCAAAATAATTCTTTCATTTTTGAGGTTGCACCCAAGTACTGGATTTTGGGCTCTTTTGTTGATTATGAGGAGTACTCCATTTCTTCTAAGGGATTCTTGCCCACAGTAGTAGATATAATGGTCATCTGAATTAAATTTGCCCATTCCTGTCCATTTTAGTTCATGGATTCCTAAGATGTTGATATTTATTTTTACCATCTCCTGATTGACCACATCCATTTTACCTTGCTTTATGAATCTGACATTCCATGTTCCCAATTCTTTGCAGTATCAGATTTTACTTTCATCACCACACACATCCACAGCTGAGCATTGTTTCTGCTTTGGCCTAGCTGCTTTATTCTTTCTGGTGCTATTTGTAGTTCTCTTCTGCTCTTCTCCAGTAGCATTTTGGACACGTTGAGACCTGGCGGACTCATCTTTTGTTGTCATATTTTCTTTTGTCCTTTTATAGAGTTTATGAGACTCTCATGGCAATGGCACCCCACTCCAGTACTCTTGCCTGGAAAATCCCAAGGACAGAGGAGCTTGGTAGGCTGCAGTCCATGGGGTCACGAAGAATCGGACATGACTGAGCGACTTTACTTTCACTTTTCACTTCATGCATTGGAGAAGGAACTGGCAACCACTCCAGTGTTCTTGCCTGAAGAATCCCAGGGACGGCGGAGCCTGGTGGGCTGCCGTCTATGGGGCCGCACAGAGTTGGACATGACTTAGCGACTTAGCAGCAGCAGCAGCATGGCAAGTATACTGGAGTGGTTTGCCATTACCTCCCCCAGTGGGAGGAGACTAGTATAGAAAGTTAAAGGTCTGTGGTGCAAGTATTGAGCATTCTGCACTTTGTCCTGTGAAGTATATACCTGGTCACTATCATTGATGACCTGGAAATGGAGGGATATAGAGTGTCTTGATGATGCGTTGTATTATTATTGATTTAGAATCTGCAGAAATGTATTTGACCTTGATATGGGGGAGACAGTTAAGACAAGAAATTGACAAAATTATTTACCCCAAAGAAGCAACTTAAAGAAGTGTTTATTGATGCACCAGATTGTACACCATTGGCAATGGTCCATGAGTCTTCAAAAATGTGCACATGGGTCTGTTGTTGGCTACTGAATCCTCAAGTGCCAAGGTAACTGCCTAAAATCCAGCCAATTTTGCTGGATCCAATCTTGAGTCATTGGATTAAAGCTGAAAAGGAAGGTTGGTAGTTGGTTCAATTCAGTTCAGTTCAGTCACTCAGTCGTGTCCAACTCTTTGTGACCCCATGAACGGCAGTACATCATGACCCCTGTCCATCACCAACTCCCGGATTTTACCCAAACTCATGTCCATTGATTCAGTGATGCCATCCAACCATCTCATCCTCTGTCCTCCCCTTCTCCTCCTGCCCTCAATCTTTCCCAGCATCATGGTCTTTTCAGATGAGTCAGTTCTTTGCATCAGGTGGCCAAAGTATTGGAGTTTCAGCTTCAACAGCAATCCTTCCAATGAACACCTAGGACTGATCTCCTTTAGGATGGACTGGTTCGATCTCCTTGCCGTCCAAGGGACTCTCAAGAGTAATTTCCAACACCACAGTTCAAAACCATCAATTCTTTGATGCTCAGCTTTTTTTATGGTCCAATTCTCACATCCCTACATGAGCACTGGAAAAACCATAGCCTTGACTAGACGGACCTTTGTTGACAAAGTAATGTCTCTGCTTTTTAATATGCTGTTTATGTTGGTCAAAATGAAAGAGAAAGTGGACTTCCCTGGTGGCTCAGACACTAAAATGTCTGTCTACAATGTGGGAGACCTGGGTTCGATCCCTGGGTTGGGAAGATCCCCTGGAGAAGGAAATGGCAATCAACTCCAGTACCATTGCCTGGAAAATCCCAATGTCTGAGGAGCGTGGTAGGCTACAGTCCATGGGATTGCAAAGAGTCAGACACGACTGAGCAACTTCACTTCACTATGTTGGTCATAACTTTCCTTCCAAGAGATAAACATCTTTTCATTTCATGGCTGCAGTCACCATCCGCAGCGATTTTGGAGCCCCCCAAAATTAAAGTCTGCCACTGTTTCCCTATCTATTTCCCATGAAGTGATGGGACCAGATGCCATGATCTTAGTTTTCTGAATGTTGAGCTTTAAGTCAACTTTTTCACTCTCTTCTTTCACTTTCATCAAGAGGCTCTTTAATTCTTCTTCACTTTCTGCCATAAGGATGGTGTCATATGTATATCTGAGTTGACTGGTATTTCTCCCAGCAGTCTTGATTCCAGCTTGTGCTTCCTCCAGCCCAGCGTTTTTCATGATGTCCTCTGCATATAAGTTAAACAAGCAGGGTGACAATATATAGTCTTGACGTACTCCTTTCTCAATTTGGAACCAGTCTGTTGTTCCGTGTCCAGTTCTAACTGTTGCCTCCTGACCTGCATACAGATTTCTCAAGAGGTAAGGTGAGCAAATAGGGCACAGCACCAACAGTGCTAAAAGCACAGGATAGTCAAAGGAAGCAACTCAAAATAGACACATGCAAGGAGACAGGTGAGCCATGTAGACAGCCAGAGCAAGAGAAGTAAGACCCCTGGTGGTGGCCCTTGCTTAGAACCCTACTTGCTGTGCCAACAGCCTTGAGCTTGCCTATTGAGTGATGGCTCAGATGGTCAAGAATCTGTCCTCGATATGGGAGACCTGGTTTCAGTCCCTGGGTTGGGAAGATCCCCTGGAGGAGGGCATGGCAACCCACTCCAGCATTTTTGCCTGGAGAAGTGGAGCCTGGAAGGCCATGGTCCCTGGGGTTGCAAAGAGTCACACAGACTGAACAACTAAGCATAGCACAATTGAGTGTGGGCCGTTTTCCACCCAAAATCAGTTCAGATGTTGAGACGGATAGTACAGCACAAGCGTCAAGAGAGTAGGAAGATATCCATTACTCATATATTGAAATTTTCTGAGTAGAAGGCAGAAAAACAACCAGTGTGAAAAAGTTTCTTAGAAGGGAAGTGGCTTTGTTTATGTGTTGATTTTGGAGGCTGCAGTTAGCATAGGGTCACTGTTGCAGACTGGCTCTTGTAAGCTTTGAACTTCCAAACTAATACTACAGTAGGTTATAATCCAGGTTTTCTATCAGTTTACACAGATATTCATAAAAGAAAAAAGGGACATGGTGGGGCTTGAGAGATGTCTCAGTCAAACATCCAAAAGGAATCAGATTCCATTTAATTACCTACTCTTTAAAAATGGTTCACACAGCTACATACTAGAAACAGTTCAATATCATTCTAATATGTGCATGGGAATAACAACCTTACCAATGACTAGTCGTAGTCATTCTCAGATACCCCAGAAAGTAAAGTAACATGGCCAAGACCTCGGTTTCAGCTTTGTGAAACATCAGGAGAACCAGACATTGGTTACTCATACTTCCATTCTATAGAATTGTGAGATAATAATTGGAAGATATTTAAAACTACTCAGGTTTTGGTAATTTGTTACACAGTGATAGAAAATTAACACAAGCTGCATGTACATTTTTGGGCATGACTTTTTGTAAACATGTGTTTTCTTTTCTCTGGGTCAAGTGCCTGGTAGTGGAATTGCTAGGTTATTGGGTAGAAGTGTGTCTAACTTCATCAGACAGTGCCTGAAAAATGTTTCCCAAAGTTATTATTTACGTTTATACAGCCACCATTAATGTGAAACTAAGAGTTGAATTTTTTCATCTCTTTGAATTTTTTCAAAGTTCTTTTTTAGCTTAAGTCATTTTAGATATTAAAGTAAAATTATTTTATTCTGACTTTAATTTGAATGTTCCCAATGACTAAGGAGACTAAACATCTTTACATGTGTTTATTGGTTTTTCATTCTTTTGTAATTGTATGTTCAACATAGCTTGCCCATTTTCAGTTGCGTTGTGTGTGTTTCTTATACTGATTTGAGTTATTTATATCTTTAAATAGTTTAGGAAAATGTTCACAGATATATGACCAACATGCAACTTACATTTTCATTTGTTTAATGATGGCTTTGAATAACAAAACTTTACATTTTATTTTTCACTTGTTGTGGGTTTTGTGTTCTGTGTAAAGAATCATGCCTCTTCTATTTCTTGAAGTTAGTACTTGAGAAAACTTTATAATAACGACTTTGTAGGTATATAATCATAGCCCTTTTACTTCAAGTGGCTTCAAATATGCAAGGTCATAGTTTTAAGCAAAATCATGCTTCATGTATATGTGTGTGTATGCTAAGTCACTTTAGTCTTGTCCAATTCTTTGCAACCCTGTGGACCTTAGCCTGCCAAGATCCTCTGTCCATGGGATTCTCCAGGCAAGAATACTGCAGTGGGTTGCCATGCCTTTCTCCAGGGGATCTTCCCAACCAAGGAATCAAACCCACATCTCTTCAATCTCCTGCGTTGGCAAGCAATTTCTTTACCATTAGCGCCAGCTAGGAAGCCTGCTTGGTACATACGATATTATTTAACATCTTTAAGCGATCAGTATAATTTCAATTAGTTATTTTCATGTTTCTAATTAAATGTAACCTTTTCAAAATAGAAAAGTATTACCAAGATGATATTCTCTGAATCTCATTAAACTCAAATCAGCTTGCAAAAAAATCATAGTCTTTATATCAGATTAATATACCAATAAAGCAATACAATATAATTTCAGTTTTCCTTGTTTTCGGATTCCCTAGTTTCATACGAAGTGTTAAATAAGGACTAAGACATTTTCAGCTTAATTCACACCCTTCTGACTATAATTCATCTCAGACCATATTAGTTATCTGTTTTACTCTCTCCATCCCCTAAAAATGTTCTAACTACCGATAAGAAAGGGACTAAGGGTGCTTCCCTGCTGGTTCAGTTGTAAAGAATACACTTGCCGATACAGGAGACATGGGTTCAATTCCTGATCCCAAATGATCCCACATGATGTGGAGCAATTGAGCCTGTGTGCTGCACCTACCAAGTACCACAACTCCAAAGCCTTGGAGCCACAAGTACTGAGCCTACGTGATGCAACTACCTAATCCCACAGGGCTTAGAGCCTGTGCTCTGTGACAAGAATAGTCCACTCATTGCAACCCCTGTTTGCTACAACTAGAGAAAAGCCCGCACAGCAACAAAGATTCAGCACAGCCAAAGATAAATAAATGAACAAGTAAAATTTTAAAAAGAGCAACTAAGCATAATCGTTTAAGAGACACAATGATATCAACATCCTACATGTCACGGTCATGGGCACGTATTCAGAACTGCTGCATTCTAGATTTAAACTCTGATCGTCTCTACTAAAAATATTCCAATCTGTACTGAACAGTCTGCATCATCTTGTCTTGGCCATTTTGGATGGAAGCAGCCAGAGAACTAAGCTTCAGGCTAATATACCCTTGCCTAAGATATCCTAAGTACCCTACGCTGTGTGCAGTGGCTTTCGTTGCAGTTGATTCATAGGATTGATGTATCGCTCTTGTTCCTTGTTTCTTTTTGTCTTTCTCTTTTTTATGACTTCTCTTGTTTTAATTGAGCATTTTATATATGATTCTTTTTTTCCACCCTAAATTAGCATGTCAATTATACCTTTAAATTGGTGCACTTTGGCTCATCTAAATCTGTGTTCTAGTGGAGCAGCCAAATCTGTGTGTGTCTGCGATCAGTCCATCTGCTCTTTGCTATTTGTTTCAAGCATCCTGTACAGCGTGTCCCATATTGACCAGCTTGCCTGTCCCCTTTCATTCTCTCAGTCCTTCACTTTTTGACCATGGAATAGGAGTTTGTGTGGTTTTTATTTGTTTGTTTGTTTCTCCTTTCAGGGTGTGAAATCTACTCTCCTTTTCTCTGTTTACCAGGACCTGTTGAGCTGGAAATGTGCAGTAAATTCACCTCTCTTGCAATTACCTGCTTGTTTTAGATCTTTGGTGGTGGATACAAACCTGTGCTGACAGTATTTTAGAATCTAAAGCAGACATCTATGAGGCACCCCCAGGTTCCTGGCACAGTGGAGCATGTGGCCACCTCATCCGCTTATTAATAAGCACATACAGTGACCATTTTATGAAGTTCTACATAATAGTCTTGGTGGAACTAATTCTAAAGAAAGACAAATTTAAGGAAAGGTATATTTAGAGTTTCTTCTAGCACGGGAGCAGTGTCCTGATAGTCAGATCAGATCATATCAGATCAGTCGCTCAGTCGTTCCGACTCTTTGCGATCCCATGAGTCACAGCACACCAGGCCTCACAAACATAAACATCTGAGAAAATATCCAAAAGAGTACCATGAAGAAAATTAGGATATATTTTGAAAAATTTAAAAGATACATATATACATATATGTTCATGAGATGTCACAGTGCTGTATTTATCCAAGAGAAATGTACGGGAAATACCAGTTACAAAAATTCAAGAAATCAATGCAATTGCATTGATTTTATCAGCATAGACATGCCTTCTTCCATGTTGGCTGAGATCCTAGACATGAGTATTAGGAGGAATGTGAAAGAAATTTGAAGAACATTACATGTTTATTTTTTCCCCCAAGGGGAAGAAGAAACTCCTCTTTATAAAATCTCTGTTGTTAGATGGGTAGTTCATTTTTTGCCTACTTTGACTTCAGTAGATTTTTGAATAATTTATGTAACCTCAGTGAATGGATTGACAGCTTATGTTACTTAGATCAAAGATAGTAACCACGAAATTGGACATTAACTTCGCCTTGAGTAGTTACTTGGCCATGATTCTCAGCCCTTGTTATTGTTGTTCAGTCACCAAGTGGTGTCGGATTCTTCGTAACCCCATGGACTTCAGCATGCCAGGCTTCCCTGTCCCTAACCATCTCCGGAAGTTTGCCCAAGTTTATATCTATTGAATCAATGAGGCCATCTGATTATCTCATCCTCTGCTGCCCTTTTCTCCCTCTGCCTTCAATCTTTCCCAGCATCAGGGTCTTTTCCAGTGAGTCAGCTCTTCGCATCAGCTGGCCAAAATATTGAAGCTTCAGCTTCAGCATCAGTCTTTCCAATGAGTATTGAGTTTTGATTTCCTTTAAGATTGACTGGTTTTGTCTCTGCCCATAGAGGTTGTTTATGATGACAAAATGGAGATCCTAGTAACCCTGTAGAACTGATTGTTCTTGTAAAACAAATACTACTATAATTCATCCTAACTCAAGTTGTAAAGTCGAAAACTTTTGTTGCACATTAACATATACATGTAGCCTCAGAAGACTTGTGTATGGCCAAAGGGTTTGAATAACTTTTTATTGTTCTATCACAAATATTGACAAAAGCTCGTAAAACATGTTGACAAGTGTCTTGGCATGGTGTTAAAATTTTTACATTTCATACCAACCAGCAAAGTGGGATCCTGTGCATGTTTCATTCCCAGACATCACTGGAAAAGTCAATGACTTATCACTAAGCAGAGCCAGTAGAGACATTTAAGTGCTCCTGGACCAAAAGTAGACTGAGGAGATACAAATGTATAGGGCTGGAGGTGCATTTATTATATGCACTCTTTTAGTAACTTGGCAGATCTGACTCATCAAATCTGAGTTAACTCATGAGAAGTAAAACTGAACTATCTCTGGGTTCTGAAGTCTGGTTCCTTTTAACTAGACCAGTTTCCAGATTAAGAAGCTTCTATTGCGGTATAGATATTCTGTAGTAGATTGATATTAATGACCCCAGTTTTTCACTCCTCTCTCTGTAGATACTCTGTGCCAGATAATTTGACAGAGTCCTGGTTCTCTAATATAGTATGGAACCCTGTGCCTGTTTTTGCTCAAATTGTAAGAAGCTTAGAAGCTTTGTCTCATGGCTGTTTCCTATGTTTTTTATCTTTTCCAACTAGAATAGAAGATGATGTTATGTATAAACTAGGCTGCTAGAAGAAGAGAGACACATGGCCCGATTACCTCTTTTATCCCAGATGATAGCCAACCAAGTGCGAGTACCAGATGTGAGTGATACTAAAACAGCCAAAAAAGCTATCCCACCAAACCAAGAGTAATCGTCTACTTGCAGATTTATGGTGCAAAATCATATCATTTTAAGCTGATCTCATTGGCAACATTATGTGCAGAGTATAATCTGTGTGGGTTACCTCTTAGTCACAGTATTGGCTACTGTGTGTGCAGGCTGTCTGAACCTAGCTTAACTTGTGATACATTGAGGAGTATGGGTATTGTCATGCTCTGTAGAACTCCTCTGCTTTTAAGGTTTGCCTTAGAAAGCTTCATTTGCATCTAACTTCTACAGCAGCTCAGCTGGTAAAGAATCCACTTGCACCTGGGTTCTATTCCTGGGTTGGGAAGATACCCTGCAGAAGAGATAGGCTACTCACTCCAGTATTCTTGGGCTTCCCTGGTGTCTCAGATGGTAGAGAATCTCCCGGCAGTGCAGGAGACCTGGGTTCAGTCCCTGGGTTGGAAAGATCCCCTGGAGAAATGAACAGCTACCAATTCCAGTATTCTGGCCTGGAAAATTTCATGGACTGTATTGTCCATGAGATCACAAAGAGTTGGACGTGACAGAGTGATTTTCACTTTCCATGGCATACCCCTCTATTCATAGTCCTCAGGTGACAGCATTTGATTATGTGTGTGTGTGTGAAGATAGAAAAAGTAAATATAATTAATGAAAATTATTAATGTAATTATAGAAAATTAGGACAACATAAAAACTCTAGGGACAATAAACCGTAGATTCACCTAGAGTCTAACCACTCAGAGAAGACTTATTGTTATTCTGTTGTTTTGCTTTTCCTTATTTAATGAACAGATGAAACTAGATAAATAAATGGAAGGTTTTCTTTTACCAATCTTTGATTAAAATATTTATTGATTCAAGTAATTTGTATTGAGTAGCTACCATGAATTATACATTTTAGTAGATGCTCAGTTCAAATGAAGCTGTATATATGTGCAGTTTTATAACATTTTCTGTTTACCATGATTTCAGAAACAGTTTTCAATTTAAAAAATGTATGCACATATTGTTTTCAAGTTTGCATCATTTATGTATGAATATATCATACTTTGAGCAAATATTACTTTTGTATCATTTATTTTTAATGTAATTTTTATATATAATATGTATATATATATACACATTCATATATATGTTATATATATATACCCATTTATTTATATATACACATATACCCATTCATATATATATCTATATATACATGCATTCATATCATCCCTGGTTTGGGACGATCCCTTGGAGGAGGGCATGGCAATGGCAACCCACTTCAGTATTCCTGCCTGGAGAATCCCCATGGTTGGAGGAGCCTGGCGAGTTGCATTCCATAAAGTCACAGAGTTGGACATGACTTAGCACACATATTAACTTATAATAAAACAATGAACAAAATATGCATATATAATAGGCTATTATTTATCGTGGTTTTGTTGGTCAGAAGTACCTCCCTGCTCCTGGTGGATCTGACCAGGTTGGTTTTTCAATAGAGAACATCAGGAGCTTGAGTTCTCTCAGTGGGTTTACTCAAAGCATCCAGGATTGATTTAAAACCAAAATAATTGGGAACCATTCAGACTCAATGTAATGGCGTTAAGAATGGTCTTCAGATCCAAAGGCTTTCAAAGACTCAAGTCTGAACATTAGAACATGAAGAGAATAAGGTTGGGGTTAAAATGAAGAGGATCTTACTGAAGATTCCATTCACACATATAGTGCCCGTTCCTGTCTCTGCACTGATCAGAATATTGGATCAAACATGTATATATTCATCAAGGAAAAAGCCACCCATATGCCAGAGTTCTCCTTTCTCCCTATGAAAGCTGAACAAAATCCAACTGGGCTGTTTTTCATTTCTATCTTGGTGAATGTCCAGCTGATTAGAGTTAATCTAAGGTTGTGGTGATTAATTATAGCATTAACAATTCAACAGGGGCTCCTGGATATATGACTTAAACTAAAAGAGTTAATTTTTTAGTGGAGTTCCATGGCTGAGGACAGTAAATACAAGACAAATCAGCCCTCAAATGCCTACTGGCACTTACTACTAATTTTCCTACTTGGATGCAGAATCTTTTGATTGACATTACAGGGAATTCAATCACAAAATAGCTGTCAGCTGTTTTATGTTCTTGTTCATTCGTGTAACCACTTCCCTTTGGCATTTATAGCAAATAGATTTCCTGAGCATTCAGATCCTTATGATCACTGAGAAGATAGCAATTGGATTTTAGTAATCAGTGGTTAACAAAACTATTACAAACCATTTAAGATATACTTTGCTTATTTTCGTGTGCTACAATTTTCTCTTTCCTTCTGTACTTTCATTTAAAAGAGGTTGAAGGGAAAGCTAATGGCAGATTTCTGATAGTTTACCTCTATTGACATTACAAATCCTGCCGTCTGACAGTAATCCTCCTTAGCATGAATGATTCAGGGAATTGCTTGGGACTATAATAAATTGCAGAAAGCATTTAAACTATAACACTAGCATAAAACCTTTGTTTTTTCTCCATGAGTAAGGACATTTTAAAAGATGAAAATTAATGTGCTGAAGTCTGAGGCAAAGCATAAGGGGTAAAGATAGCCCATAACATTTTGAGAAAGGACAAGGTCAGCCATATGAATTAACAAGGTAGAGATTTATGATGAAGCATTAAACTGGGCAGGCAAATAGACTACCTGGAATCTATGACGGTCAAAGGCAGCACTACCGGGGCTGATTCAAGACTGAAGGTCTTAGTAACTGAATTATTGAATCTAAATCAAATTCTGAAAATTCCAGCACGTTACTGTGAAATTACTTTTCTAAAGTTATTGGAGGCAAGTTTCTCTCTACTCTGTTAAAATTAAACCTCACTTTCAGAAAAAAGAAAATGAAAACTATATCCTAAGTTTAATCCCTTACGTAAGAAACATCCAGAAATCATAATTCTAGGTGGCTAAGGGCCATGGAAAAACAAGTAATTTATATTATAATATTACAAAATATTGCAGAGTAGAAAAACACTAATAAACTGTACTCAATTTTATTCAGCTTAAAATATTTGTGTGAACAATAAAATTATTTAAATGGAATGAATAGTGGAATATTCAGTATTCAAGTAAAAAGCTAGTAGGAAAATAAAATGATTCAAAAATGTGTTTCAAGTATGAAGATGCAGAAAGTGAGCATCACATTCAACAGTACCAGCACCCAACATATGTAATGGAACACAGGGCAAGTGAGTCATATCAAGTTCCTTGGAGCAGCAAAATGCCCCTGCAACTAAGTTTTACTTAAATTTGAGTGTGTGTGTGTGTGTGCTCAGTCACTCAGTCATGTCTGACTCTTTGGAACTCCAGGGACTGGCCTGCTTGGCTCCTCTGTCCATGGGATTCTCCAGGCAAAAAAAAAAAAAAAACTGGAATGGGTTGCCATGTCCTCCTCCAGGGGATCTTCCCAACCCAGGATTGAACCCAGGTTTCTGGCATCTCCTGCATTCGCAGACAGATTCTTTACAACTGTGCCACCTGAGAAGCTCTAAATTTGAGACCCTGCGACTAATTTCCAAACTAGGCTTTTTCAATAATCTCACATATTTATTCATGATAGGTAATTTTCAGTGTCAACTTGGTTGGGCTAAGGGATACCTCAATCGCTGGTAAAACATTATTACTGGGTAGGTCTGTGAGGGATGAGGACCCAGAAGAGATGAGGATCTGAATCTGTAGACTTAGTGAAGGAGATCACCCTCCCCTGTGTGGGGGATTATCATCCAGTGCATTGAGAGCCTGAGTACAGTAGGTAGAGGAAGAGTGGATCCACTCCCTTTTTGAGCAGGGAGATCTGTCTTCTTCTGCCCTTAGACACCCAGCTCTTCTGGTTCTCAGGCCTTTGGATTGATTAGGATTTGGACTATTGACTCCACTATTCTCTCTGGTTCTGGCCAGAATTAGAGATTTCTTATTAGCCAATCAGGGATTTATCCTGAGATTAGCTCACATAGTTATGGAGGATAAATTCATGATCTACTGTCTGTAAAGTGAAAAAACAAATGAAGCCCAGGAAGCTGTTGGTGTAGTTCTAAAGCTTCCCTAGTGGTTCAGACAGTGAAGGGTCTGCCTGCAATGCAGACCTGAGTTCAGTCCCTGGGTAGGGAAGATCCCCTGGAGAAGGGAATGGCTACCCACTCCAGTATTCTTGCCTGGAGAATTCCATGGACAGAGGAGCCTGGCAGGCTTCAGTCCATGGGGTCACAAAGAGTTGGACATGACTGAGCGACTAACACTTTCACTTTCCATATACATATCCTATTGGTTCTCTTCTCTGGAGAACCCTGACTCTCATAAGTATTTATAATTTGTGCATGTAAGATGCACATTCATCACTCTAAGTGACAATTTCTTCAGCCCCTGTCTTCTTTTAACCATAGTCTCATAAATGCAAACAACTCTGTCAATAGCTCTCACCAAAATCTAAACCCAGTTAGTTAGGTGAGCCTGGAATTTGCTGTCATTGGGCAAACATACTGAAATCTTTTACTGGTTTGTAATTACATTTTACTGACCACAGAGCACTCATGTCTTCAATATTTTTGGCCTCACAGTTGCTTTACTAAAATTTAAAGCTATGTTTCCAGACAATACTACCTCTCTCAGCTCCTGGAAACTGAAGAACAACATTTATCACTTGTCTATCTTATGAATCCTAGAGAAACCACCATGAACCCTGGGATTCTAACTCATCTCCCTCAATAAACCTTCACAGTATTTCTACTGGGAAATTTTTATAGTCATTTTACTGAATTTTGTGAATTATATATTAAAGATATGACACATTTTCATCCTTGTAAAAATTTTCAAATTCTGTTGAATTTTTCTGTGTATGGTAATTTTGCTTGTTTTAAAACTACCAGCAGATTGTTTTAAATGTTCTGGTCATAACATCTATTTATATATATATATATATATTTTTTTTCATGAATCTTAAGGCTTAAAAGCTTTCCCAAAGATCAAATTTTTTCTACTTTTATACTACATGTATACAATGACACTTATCACTATGACTTGTATGCCTCCTTTTACACTATTTAAAGATTTTCCTATACTAAACAAAGTACTTTAAACACCCTATGCTTAGTAAATTTATTTGATATTGAATTAAACTGGCTTGCTATATTAAAATGACATGTGATTGTTCTTTCACAAATTGCTTATATATTAAATTTGGTTTATGCTGGTACTCTTTCATATATAGGTTAAATATACCACTAAAATGAAATATAATAGGATATTAAAGATACCTTCCAATTTTTTAAAGCATTGGTAGTAATTATACTTGTGTACAGAATCTAGTAATTTCTTACATTTTTTTAATAAAAGTTATGAAACTCCCTCCAATAACAAAAAAATGGAATAACTTAAGTTAGAAAATTATATAATTCATAGCAAATTAACAAATTATTAAGGACATTACTTTTAATTAAAAGTTTTTACTTATGGATGAATAAATAGTTATGAAATATTACCTAAAGCATATATAGTAATGCAGCAGAAAAATTCTTCTCTTAGTTAAAAATTATTGCTGTATATTATGAATATAGAACCAAGAAATGGAAAACATCTCCAAAATTCTAATTACCAGTTTAAGAGTGGGCTATATGCTTATATTGGCAAATTTGTCTCATTTTTGTATATTTCTCTTTGTAGCACATCCTTGATTTCCTATACATTCTATTTTCTTTAAATAATATATTTGTGAGCCTTTGTGAAAGTGACAGCTCTTATGGGATGAAATAATAACATTTGTAAACTCACGTTATCTAGTTTTATCTGCACTGAAGAGATGTTATCTGACACCCATATGCAATATTTTTACATGAGCAAAAAAGAAAGAATAGCATTTTCAATGTGCATACTAAAAAAACTATTTCTAAACTGTTTTTTCATAGGTTATAGACATGTCAATAAATTGCAGTATGGCAATCCATATACAAATGAAGCCCTTAACTAGCTCAGCAAATGAAAAAAATGAAATTTAACATTCGTTATTTTACTGAATATTTTCAGGAAATCATTCTCTGTGAATTTAGGGATCATCTTGTAAATGATCTTCAGAGACAATGATTTTAATAATCTAGAACTCCACACCCCTGAGGTTATTTTTTCCTAGCATTCATCATCTTATTTTACCAATATGTTTTAGGCTTACCCATTAAAACAATGGAAACTTTCTATATTAAATATCCAACACTGAGTTTTCTAAATACCACCCCATACATTTCCAATCACTTTCTCTAATGTCCCGATTCTATCGGTACCTCAAATTTTCCAGAATATTGAACTGTGGATCCAACCACTTTTCGCTGTCTTTCAATCACGTCTTCACTTCTGTCCTCCTTCAGTTGAAATTTCATGATCAATCATGATCAAAACTGGCATTCATTCACCAAACTCTTGCCCCTCAATCATATAGTTTTAGGGTCCTAAAAAATATAGCCTCCAGTCACTGCAGCTCTCCATTTATGTCTTCACTGCATGAATGCCACTGAAAGTGTGTGGATGTAACCCTTGTACTATATACTCACAGCACTGCTAACTGGTTTCACTTTAAACTCACAATTTTCAAACTACGAGTGGATCTGTTGTATATTTCTCTTGTCTATGTACTCTCCCCCTCTCCTGCTAGAATATTATATTCTTTCTCCTATCTCTTTAAACCCCCAACATTCACTGCATTCTCCTCCTTCTCAGACGATGACCTTATTTTCTATTTTACCAGTAAAGAAAATATAATCAGAAGGGAACTTAGGTTTCCACTACTACATCTTCTTCTATGCCTTCCTGCTATCTTCTCTTTCACTACTATGAAATAAATATTCAGTGCCTTTGTCTAGAGACAACCCCTAATCTTATTCAGTAGAGTCTATGTGTCTGAACCACTCAAGAATATCACTATAGCAATTCTCCTCTGTCTCTTGCATGTGTCACTGATTTTTCCTTCTCCAATAAAATATTCCACAAAATATATAATTCTATCCCATTATAAAAGAAAATCTAACTCCAAAAACTCCTTAAAAAGTTATATGTGTTACCAGTGCAAAATCTCTCCTCTTACTCTCTTTTACACTCATTTTAAAATTAATTTTTATTGGACTATCTCTGCCCTAAATATGGTGTTAGTTTCTACTGTACAGTAAAGTGAGTCAGCTATATATATACACACACATCCCTTCTTTTGGGGATTTCCTTTCTATGAAAGTCACCATAGAACACTAGCTTCTCACTAGTTGTCTATCTTATACATTGTAGCAATAGTGTATATGCATAGGCTTTTGCATTTACTGTTCTACTTAAAGTACTCATGTCAATTTACTGATGACTTCAAATTGCAAAATCCTATGACTTTGTCTTAACTCTCATATGATTTGACCTATAAGTAGAATTTGTTGCTGCTGCTGCTGCTAAGTCACTTCAGTCGTGTCCGGCTCTGTGTGACCCCATAGACAGCAGCCCACCAGGTTCCCCTGTCCCCGGGATTCTCCAGGCAAGAACACTGGCGTGGGTTGCCATTTCCTTCTCCAGTGCATGAAAGTGAAAAGTGAAAGTGAAGTTGCTCAGTCATGTCCGACTCTTAGCGACCCCATGGACTGCAGGCTACCAGGCTCCTCTGTCCATGGGATTCTCCAGGCAAGAGTACTGAAGTGGGCTATCCATTCTTTTCTCCCTTGACCTTAATGCTAGATCTGTGTTCTATGTCAAAATTTTGTTCAATTTTCAGCTCTCTGGTTTCTTATATCTCTCTTAATTTGGAATGATGGGAATATCCCAAACTCAATCCTTTGAACTATTCCATGGGATTCTCCAGGCAAGAATACTGGAGTGGGTAGCCATTCCCTTCTCCAGGGGATCTTCCCTACCCAGGGATCAACCCTGGGTCTCCTGCATCGCAGGCAGCTGTTTTTAACATCTAAGCACAAGGGAAACCCACATAATTAACATAAACATAAACTTAACTAGTTAAAAAATAAACACCAGATATTTTCCTCCAAACCTGCTTATTTCACGTGCTACATCATTATGATATAAAGTAACATAATTTTTTCAGTTGTTAGTGCTTAAGCTCTAGAGTTAACCTTGAAATCTCCTTTCTAACATGTTCCATTTGATCTCTCAGCAAATCTTATTTTTCCTACCTACAAATTGTATCTAGAATGTGGCACACTACTACTAAGTTGAACCAAGTCATCACCAATGGTTGATGGTTTGATTGCCATAGATTATTTTCTGGATCTACCTGGTAGGAAATGACAAGCCACTCTAATATTCTTGCCTGGGAAATCCCATGGACAGAGGAGCCTAGTGGGCTATAGTCCATGGGGTCACAAAAGAGTTGGACCTCACTTAGCAACTAAACAAAAACACCTGCTTCTATTTTTACTTCTCTATTAATTTAGACTTTAAAATGCTACCAGAGAGATATGATACCTTTTAATCACTTAAATGTATTGATTAAAGAAAATATCAATTATATAATTCACAGTCAAATTAGGAGACAGAAACCACACAGTAATTTAAAGAGAACAATTTAATACAAAGAATATTTATGTCTGAAAGAGTAATGAAGATATAAAAAGCAGCCACTATTCCTAGGTCTGAGATAAATCACCAAATGGAGATTGACACCACTGATTTCCATCCAGACATTGTTGGACAGGACATGGCTATGGCTCACTGGATAGTAGAGAGTTGCTGCAATTGAAATGTAGATGAAGGAAGGATGAAATGCCAGTGTAAACTGAAATAGCTCAAAATTTCCCTCGAAGATAGGGGATAAATGTACAGATCTCTGTTACAATATTTCCTCTGTCATAATGACCAGCTAGTGTTGAAGCAACTGTTTAGCACTCTTTGATAATGTCTATTTGAAGTTCTTTGTTTAACTCTGTTAATTTAATTGACCATTAATTTTAGTAAATTATTTTATAATTAACTCATTTGATTAAATATATAATTATCAGTGTATTGTTTTGAGGACTTTGTCTAACCCCGGCCCGAGTTTGTGATGATTTGTGTATTCCTGGGGGGAAAAAAATCAGCAAGTAAATTATGTAACTGGTAAAAGTCTAAGCAGAAGAATCAAGTAGTAAATTGATACAAGTAAATATATATGTATGATTACATGGAATATATATGTATGCATTGCATATACATTGTAAATATGTGTGTATAGAAATATGTTTATATAGAAGTCTTTTATAATTATACTTTAAAAATGGAATTAAAAATAGTAATATATAATCAAAATAACAATTTAGCAAATATTTGCATGTTAACTTTTACACTCAGTTCTTACTAAAAAAAATACTATGTAAAATGCATAATATAAGGAAAAAGTACACAGAAAAAAGAATCTGTGTAGTAATAGATTCAGAGTAGTATGACTATGTGATTCATTTTATTTATATGGTTAGAAAATGAAAGTGTTTCTTGTAAAGCTATTTACAAAATAACCATTTATAATAAAGTACCCAATTTTAAGTGCCAAATACATTTTGTTAACTATGAATCTATGCATTTATGGATACAGATATTACTGAATTTATTAATCATGAAAGCAAACCCTCCCAAGATAAATTTATATATTTTCATGGTGATTGTCAGCATGATGCTAATCCTTGAAACAAAAGGAAATCAGAAAAATATACACATATATCTAATATACCTTTATTTATATTGTGTATGAAAGTGAAAGTGAAGTCGCTCAGTCATGTCCTACTCTTTGCGACCCCATGGACTATAGCCTACCAGTTTCCTCCACCCATAGAATTTTCCAGGCAAGAGTACTGGAGTGGGTTGCCATTTCCTTCTCCAGACGATCTTCCCAACCCAGGGATTGAACCCAGGTATCCTGCTTTGTAGGCAGATGCTTTACCGTCTGAGGGATTTATAATTTAGATAAAAGCTTTGTCAATTAATATGTCAAGGCATATTTATATAATGTAGATTTTACAGATAATACAATCTTAGACTAAGATATATAAAATTTTTAGTGTTGTTATTAGTCTATTTAAGCAAAAGTCTAAAATCTAGTTCACAGTCATATTTATATAATATTATTAAATTTGAGGAATATATATATCAAAAATAATTACTACTACAAAATATGAGCTAAAATACATTTTAAAATGGAATTCTAAAAATATAGAGACAAAAGATATATTCTAAAGGCTAACATATTATGCATTTTATCAACCTCCTCCAAAATTCATGCTAAACAATTTCATTTTCCTCCAGCTTTGCTTGTAATTTTTTTGCAGTTGCTCCAAATCCTCACTCATTTTTATCCCGATAGACAAAGACTAGTCAATGTTACCTGTCAAAGAAGCAATGAAAGTGTCAGCAAGTCCCAAATCCTCAGTTTTCTGGCTCTTTTTTAGGGAAATCCCTTCATATTTCTTAGAATCATTTTTTTCATCTCATGAATAGAGTACAGATAATGATATAGCATTTGTAGAACTTTACATCAGTAATGTATATGCAAGATACGTTGCATGGCAAGCGCTCAGTTGTGCCTATTGTTAATTTTAATGTTACTTTTTGTATGTTACACTTAAACACACACATACATATAATTTTACTTCATAGATCAAATGTAACAGTTTGCAATTATTCTTTTGTTTTTACACTTTTTTAGTATAGTTGATTTACAATGTGTTAGTTTCAAGTTTATAAAAAGTGAATCAATTATACATACGCATATACATATATGCAGTTGGAATTCTTGTTCAGAATTTTGAACTAGTGAAAGGTACTCTTGTTAGAGGCTATCTTATGAAACAAAATGAAAAAGAATTGAATCATGACACTAAATTTTCCAGTGGTTCATCAATCAAGGTGCTTTTTAAAAACAAGCACTAAACTATATCTTGGCTAGTGGCTGTGTGGAGATGGAATACTGTGAGTTCTACTTTGGGGATTAATCACTACCCTAGAAAATGTAAGTGTACATTTGAGATTTGGGGCAATGCTTGTGTTAAATAAAATTTGTTTATATCAATATGATGATAGCATTAACAGATAAAATAATAAAGCTTAGACATTTCATACTTTTATCTCCTCATAACACACAAAGCAAAATATACATACAATAAATTTCTGATAGTTACAGAATGGCTATGTACCAGTTCAGTGCAGTTCGGTCACTCAGTCATGTCCAACTCTTTGTGACCCCATGGACTGCAGCACGCCAGGCCTCCCTGTCCATCACAAACTCCCAGAGTTTACTCAAACTCATGTCCATTGAATCAGTGATGCCATCTAACCATCTCATCCTCTGTTATCCCCTTCTCCTCTGGCGTTCACTCTTTCCCAGCATCAGGGTCTTTTCAATTGAGTCAGTTCTTCACATCAAGTGGCCCAAGTATTAGCGTTTCAGCTTCAGCATCAGTCCTTCCAATGAATATTCATGACTGATTTCCTTTAAGATGGACTGGTTGGATCTCCTTGCAGTCCAAGGGACTCTCAAGAGTCTTCTCCAACACCACAGTTCAAAAGCATCAATTCTTTGGCACTCAGCTTTCTTTATAGTCCAACTCTCACATCCATACATGAGTACTGGAAAAACCATAGTTTTGACTGGATGGACCTTTGTTGGCAAAGTAATGTCTCTGCTTTTTCTATTCTAAATTTTTCAGTTAGAATGTACTTTTCATGCAACTCAGTGTACAATGAAAATTAACATGCATATTTTACAGATTAAGGTATTAAGTCAAAGATAGTTAAAGAGAAAGCCAAAGTTCACACAGATAGGACATGATCAAACGAGAGGCTACTCAACCATTCACATCTTTGCCTCTCAAGAAAAATGCTAGCTCTTCTAAGGGTCATATAGTAGTTCTCTTTCTCTCCCTTCTTTCGCTTTTTTTAAATTTTTATATGAATCCCTCAGGCTTTCAATTAAACTAATTCCTACTTGGTTGGCATTCAAATATTCTTATTCATTTCAGTTTTAACTGGGAAAAGGCAGATAGGACTATCAAATTAAGTATTATCATTAATGAATCTATTTGAAAAGCAATTCAATGACCCTGTTCTTTATGTAGTAACTATTCATGGCAATGTCCTTCATTCTCTAAATGTTGTAATAGGGACAAAACCCAATAAACAGGAAAACAGAATGAGGCTCTTACAGCAAACACTCCAGGACAACTTTATAATGAAGTTTGAGCTGATCATTTAGACTTACTTTGTTTATGTTTCCCCAACTACTACACCCAGAAGCCCTTTTTAATTCATATATGTTCCACGTAAATATTAGGTATAATTTGGATTACGTATTATGTGTCTATCATATTTAAATTGGAGGTAACTTACTGTTAAGTATAGAGTGTGGTTTTAGTGTTGTAAGCTTTGTATATAAAACATCTTGCCATAATATCATGTTTGCTACAAGTATGCTCATTGAAAGTCAGACATCTGCTTAAATATAAATTATCTATTCATTTGCTTCAGAAAACTTCACATAGACTACAGTTTTGCTATTCAGTATTTCTTTTTTGATGGTAATAAGCGATAATAATAAGCTTAAGTAGGAAAACAAGTATTAGGCAGGAATCACAGCCCTAGAGAAAATGATGGAGCATTTCTGTGCACCAGTGATAAAAATCTGTTCTGTAGGGATGCTCATTTGACAAGTTGCAGAAGAAATTATTGCTTCAATATTTATATCTCTATTTCTCTGTGTCTAATTTAATGACTCATTTAACATGCTTGTAATTCCTGAGATAATATTAGAAATCTGTTGCATAATTATGCCTCAGTTCTTACATGGTATTTAAATTCCAGGCCATTATATATTATTGATCTACTAAGATTATAATTTGAAACTTAACTCCTTACTGTCTGAAATTAACTAATGCTGAAAGTATGTTTGTCCTCATGATAAATGATCTTTTCATTTGATCAAAGTATAAAATTGTCAGTAAAGAAGGTCTGTGTTATAGAAGCAAGATGGTGATAAAATGCCAATAAATTTTAGAAACACAATTATCTCTGAAAGCAAGTTCTTGTCTGGTGTTAAGTCGCTTCAGTCATGTCTGCTCTTTGTGACTCCATGGCCTGTAGCCCGCCAGGCTCCCATTTCCTTGGGATTTTACAGGCACGAATACTGGAGTGGGTTGTCATTTCCTCCTCCAGGAGACCTTCCAGACCCAAGATTCAGACAAGCTTCTTCTAGGTCTCTTACATTGGCAAGCTGGTTCTTTAACACTAGCGCCATCTGGGAAGCCTCTAAGTTCTTGTCTAGGGCACATCTTATTAGATTGCTACATTTCGGAAGCTTCTGCAGCTGCATGCGTCTTTGTTGATATAAGGTACCTAAAATAGCATTATCTCCATGACCCAGAAAGTCAGTTAAAAGGCAGCCTTGGTTGTAATGATATCATCCACATTTAATGTCTGCACCTTGGAAGTAAAGAGGCAATAAAAGCTTCCCCAGTAACCCTAAATACTAGGTTTAACAGCAGTGTTATACATCAGAGAAAAAATACAACAATACAGTTTTGCCTTATCTCCTGTCCTTCAATATTTCTACAGATTACTTTTTAAAATTCTAAATATGTTACTTACAAAATACTTTTAAAATGTGTTGTTTTGCCCAAAATTTATGTTCAGAGCCTTTTTCAGAGGATCAGCTTCACAGATTCCTCCAAGTGCTCCCACAGAGGTTTAAAAATGCCTGCTTCAGAAGAACTGCTTAACATGGTCCTCCAGTAGTATTTAATATAAATGAGCTTACCTAAATCTACTTTGAACTTTTGAGGTAAGCTTACTTGCATATAGGTGAATATATTTCTGTTTCATCAGAAAATTTTTTAAAAGTCTGAATTAATTAAGCTATTGTGTGATGAATGGCAAGGTATTATACTACAGAAAGTCACAAAGCAGGCCCTAATTCCTTCAGAAGACAAAAGGGAAGAGATTTTCTTTAACTGGCCAAGGTATATATTAATAGTTTCATAAAACCAAGTCTGAAATGTTTTGTTTTTCTCTGGGTTAGGTTTTATGCTTTACTGGAGCTCAAATTTCCTTGTGTATCATTTAGATTTTAAATTAGGTTATTTAATTTAGAAAAATATATTCTGGGTTTGGAGATGTGACACACAGTACCATCAGATCTTTTCCTTCTCAAATTACTGTATTTGATCTTCTCCCCTTCGTTCTTTGCCTGCCTGCCTTCCTCTCTTCCGTCCTTTCTCTCTCTCTCTCCTTTTTTGATGTGCTGTTTTTTCCCTGTGAAATATAGATATTTATTTTCTTCATTCCCACTGACATAGATTTAATGGTCATTTATAAAGAGAAATTTCCTGCAACTTTTTTAATGAGGTTAGTGCAGATCTTAATAGCTGTTTAAAATTCAGTGTTCTGTTGCAGGAAGGGGGACCCCTTCCAGGGCCTGAAACTTGGCTCTTGTTTAAGACTCAGAAATGAATTGTCCAAGGACACACATATGCTGACAAAGCAAGAGATTTTATGAGGAAAGGGCACCCAGGTGGAGAGGCGTAGGGTAAGGGAACCCAGGAGAACAGCTCTGCCACATGGCTTGCAGTCTCGGGCTTTATGGTGATGGGATTAGTTTCCAGGTTGTCTTTCACCAATCAGTCTAACTCAGAGTCCTTCCTAGTGGTGCACGCCTTGTTCAGCCAAGATGGATGCCAGAGAGAAGGATTCTGGGAGGTGGCCAGACACGTGGTGTCTCCTTTTGACCTTTCCCGCTCTTCCCATTGGTGGAGGCTTATTAGTTCCATGTTTCTTTCCAGGAACCTCTGTTGTAAAACAACTGGTGCAAATGGTTACTATGGTGCCTGGCCAGGGTGGGCAGTTTCAGTCAGTATGCTTTCCCTAACAACTCCATCCTATTTTTTTTTTTTTTTTTTTGTAACTGAGTATGGGCAACGAGATACTTTATCTAATTATAAATTAATGGTAGATTTTCCATGACTGAGTCACATTTTGGAGGACTCAGTTGTAGTAAGCCTATTATTATTTTATAGTTACTAAGTGGTGTGTGTTGCTTTTGTTATTTGGCTGTCTTTTACTGTATTTAATAAGATGATTATACTACCACTTAAAACATGTTTTAATGGCTACATAGAAATACTACGTAGAAATTTCAGAAACTAAAGCAATGATATCCATTATTCTACCAAAAGATAGAATTATTTATGACTTAACCAAGCTTATTTCTCTATTCCATGCTTTTAATGAGCTCAAAGGATGGAAACAATGTAGATATGTGCTGTAAGATATCAAAGATATCTTGACAATAAATTTGATCATCAAGAATTTTCAAATTAAAAATAAAAGATGCAAGAAGGAGACACTTATACTTTATCAGCTTAAGTTTGGGTAGAGCAATGAGTTTCTTTTTTTAAATTCTCACTTCTTAGTTCTTTTCAACTATTTAAATAAGGATGTTATTTTTGTAATTCAAAAAAAGATTAAACACTATGTGTTGGTCAAAATTAAAATATATATGGTGTTAAAACTAGTTTAAATATATTTATTTTCCACATGCATCTATTACACACAGTATTCTGTGTAGAGTCAACAGGTCTAGTTGCAGTTCCTTACTTAATCTACTTAATATAACTAGTATTCTAAATGTAGTGGAGGTACAGAATAAAACATTTAATGTACTCTTTTATTTATTTGTTTAATTTTCCTGGTTGCCTAGAATTGTTAAAAATGAAAGTTCTGGGGTTTTCATGGCCCATATAATGTAGAATTGGCACTTAATATTTTCTGATTTCTTCTTGATTGAACATAAAACTTAACTATGATTACACTTTGTATGTTAACAGTGAAAGATCAATAATTCAGTTTCTGCCTTTTTTAATAGTAGATGACACACATTTAAGCTTTTGACTTCCCAAACTGAAGCTGCAGAAAGGACATCTATAACTCACAGCATCCAAAGATACAATTGAGGAGTTGTTCTAAGTTTTTATAAAAAAGAAAAGTTGCAAGTTGTATTATAGGTTAAAATTAAAACAATATCAAATTACAGTTTTTCGCATCTTATTTTGTACACCTTATTTTGTTTAAAAAAGAAGGCTAAAGAAAGAAAAAAGTGTATAGAGAATAGGCTGCAGGAGATGAAATATTTGTGTAGACCTGGATCATCAGTTTTGCTACCTGGTTGGTCACAGGAAGCGCCATGTTTAGGAAAGCCCTGCTGTTGGTTTAATGCTTTGTTATTGCCATTTTGGAATCCTTAATATTTGTACAAAATATTTGCATTTTGTACTTTGGCTCACAAATTATGGAGCCAGCCCTGCATTTAGGTTCAAAGTTTCATTTTCTATCAATGGGAGGTCCTTGGAAATAGGGGTGGGGCCCCTTATAAATGGCCTGTGATACCTCCCAGTCTAATACATACACATTTTTCTTGGATTAATGGGCTGTAAGTGGGCTGAACATATTAAAGTGTTCTCTCATGATATTAAGAAAGATAACTTTTTGAGATAACATGGGCTGTATGCAGAGAGGAATAGAGAATTACATTGTTTCAAAATTTATTTTTAATAATTGATTCACCTGAAGATCCCTCATCTAAATTCTCTCTTAGGAATCAGGGCTGCCTGAAAGTTAAAAAAAAAGAAAGTTTGCATTACAAATTCATTAAGGAGCGATTTGGATATCAAACAATGACTAGTAGAAATTATGTGTCTATAATTCATACACCTGGAGAATGCATTATTTTGCTGCTTAGTCATCTAAGTGTGATTAAATCAAGGACAGCTATCTGTAGTAACCAAATGTATTCATCATTTGAATACATCTATAGTTTTAAGAAGGGTGCAAGGTAATTTCCCTTGATTGCAAATTGATTTGTTTAGTGAAAAAAATTATTTGAAGTGTCTTGAGAATCATTTATACTATATCATGGGACCAAAGTTGCTAATTTCACAATTTACATTTATTGTCAATATACTTTTGGAGTACAACATGTGTATAAAAATGTACAGATCATAAGTAAAATCCTAATGCATTTTCAACATACAGAGAAAAAAGAATATTACAACTAACCCAGAAGTCCCCTTTTCCTCCTTCTAATCATTAACCACCAATAGGGGTAACCTCTATCCTGACTTCTAATAGTATAGATCTATTTGGTAGAGGTGAAACTTATAATTGAAAGCATATATATACTCTTGTGACTGAATTCCTTTGTTCAGTGTTATGCTCATTCATGTTGTCTTAAGTAGCAATAGTTCATCCCACTTTTATTGTTCAATAATAATCTACTGTGTGAATATACGGGTTCCCTGGTAGCTCAGCTGGTAAAGAATCTGCCTCCAACACAGGAGACTCTGGTTTGATTCCTGGGTTGGAAAGATCTGCTGGAGAAGGGATAGGATACCCACTCCAGGATTCTTGGGCTTTCCTGAATCTGTTTATCCATAATAGTTTAGATAGATAATTTAGTTCTCTCACCTGGGATTAATGTTAATACATTGGTGTATATACATTATGTTCCCATATTAATGAACAAGTAAAAGATTACTTGAACGGTACTTTAAATAGAGAAAATTGTCTTCTGGAGAAACATAAAAAGCTTATTTTTCATGTACAGTGGGTTATTTTCTTGATATTTTCAGGACCAGAATAGCCATAGTAACACACAATTTTACCAATTAAAAGAATGTTACTCATATTTCTTCTTAGCACAACATCTAAAATACTTATATTTATAGAGGATTTTAGAACTTTCCACAGTCTGATGTGTTTATTAGTATAAGGCTGGACAATATTTATTATTGTTATATAACGCTCTCTCTCCATGTCTTTAAATACATTGTAAAAGAAAGTTGAAAACAAACATTATTCTGATCTGAAACTTTGTTCCAAGTATTCTAAACATGAAGCATTTAAGCATAACCTCTTTCATGTATAGATAAAATAACATCCTTAGGGTTTTGACACAGCTCTCTGGGCTTTTACAGTAATTAGTGTTGTATTGACAGTTATTCAGAAAAATCAATACTTCTTTGAGAGCACCCAATTGTGTCCATTATTTAATGCATTTAATAACGCATGAAATGATCTGATATTTAGCCTCAAGTACTTTCTTTTACTAATTCTTTCATAAATAAATAAATGAGCAAACTAGATTAATAGTATAGTGAATAATAATTTCATTCCTCAGATAATCATCATTTTTCAAGCCAATATTTCATATTCTTTTTTTCTTATATCCACCAAAATCTCTTTAGAGATTTAGGAAGAAATAAATGATGACAGTCTTCCCCCAGGGTACTCTGAGTCCTACTTTAATGCATTTTCTGTTGGGGTTCTCATTGATGGATTAAGTCAATCATTTGTTATTTTAAATTTATTTGAAAAAATAATATCTGAGATCATGTTTTGTGGAAGTTCTCCTAGAGATACAAAGATTCTCTAAAGGATTTATTCATCAATGTAATCATATTTTTGGAAGTTTAAAATTGTATCAGGCTACATTAGTGATGGTTCAACCATAACACTAAAGATCTATAAATAATCAGAGTTGTATTACCGAGATTTAACTATACTTAGTAGTGGAATCTGGTTTAAAGTTTATACTAGGCTGTTTTTCTAGGTCTGGTACTGAGCAGGCTATCAGGAATAGGAACTGTATGTAAAGCACAAGGTGGGAACTTTCAGTTAAGTCGCTCAGTCATGTCCGACTCTTTGCGACCTCGTGAACCGCAGCATGCCAGGCTCCTGTCCTTCATTATCTCCCAGAGTTTGCTCAAACTCATGTCCATCGAGTTGGTGATGCCATCCAACTATCTCATCTTCTGTCGTCCCCTTCTCCTCCCGCCTTCAATCTTTCCAAGCATCATGGTCTTTTCCAATGAGTCAGCTCTTCGCATCAGGTGGCCAAAGTATTGGTGTTTCAGCTTCAACATCAGTCCTTCCAATGAACACCCAGGACTGATCTCCTTTAGGATGGACTGGTTGGATCTTCTTGCAGTCCAAGGGACTCTCAAGAGTCTTCAACAACACACTTCAAAAGCATCAATTCTTTGGTGCTCAGCTTTCTTCACAGTCCAACTCTCACATCCATACACGACCACAGGAAAAACCATAATCCTGACTAGAGGGACCTTTGTTGGCAAAGTAATGTCTCTGCTTTTTAATATGCTATCTAGATTGGTCATAACTTTCCTTCCAAGACTATTCTGAAAAGTATAAGGACAAATTGGAAACTTTGAAGTCATGTCCCTTCATTCAAGCTTCCCATATTGGTAACCAGAGTGCCCTAGAGGATAGGTTGATTACTATTAATAATACATGGCCCAGAAGTCAAAGAAAAGCTCAAGATATGGAACGAGTTGCAGGAACTGTGGATCCAACTGCTTCTCTTTGCCAACAAACAGAGGTGCAGATACATGACAATGACCTGTAGTAGTGCCTTTGGGTCTGCATTTACCTTCTGTGTAAATCTTTATCTGTAACTAATACCTTTATGACAGACTGGCCATAGCTTACCCTATCCAAGTCTTAGCGTTTGAATCTTCTGGATGAATTCGAAAGGAAGGTATTTGGTAGATACTATTTTTCAATCTCTAAAGATTATAGTTTCTATATTCTGTTCATGTTAATCTTGGAAAATCTTTGCACTTGAATTTGTTGTTTTTAAGTTGCTCAGTAGTATCCACCTCCTTGTGACCTCATGGACTGCAGCACACCAAACTTTCTTGTCCTTCACTATCTCCTGGAGTTTGCTCAAACTCATGTCCATTGAGTCGGTGATGCCATCCAACCATCTCATTCTCTGTTGCCCCCTTCTCCTCCCACCTTCAATCTATCCTAACATCAGGATCTTTTCCAATGAGTCAATTCTTCACATCGGTGACCAAAGTTTTGGAGCTTCAGCTTCAGCATCAGTCCTTCAGTGAATATTCAGGGTTGATTTCCTTTAGGATTGACTGGTTTGATCTTGCTATCAAGGCACTCTCAAGAGTCTTTTCCAACACCACCTTTTGAAACCATCAATTTTTTGGCACTCAGCTTTGTTTATGTTCCAAATATCACATGCATGACTACTGGAAAAAACATGGCTTTGACTATACGGATCTTTGTCAGCAAAGTAATGTTTCTGCTTTTTAATATGCTCTAGGTTTGTCGTACCTTTTCAACCACAGAGAAAGAGTCAATTTCACAGCTGCAGTCACCGTCCTCAGTGATTTTGGAGCCCAAGAAAATAAAGTCTGCCACTGTTTCCATTGTTTCCCCATCTATTTTGCCATGAAGTGATGGGACCAGATGCCATGATCTTAGTTTTTTGAATGTTGAGTATTAAGACAGCTTTTTCACTCTCCTCTTTCATTTTCATCAAGAGACCATTTAGTTCCTCTTTGCTTTCTCCCATAAGGGTGGTTTCATCTGCATATCTGAGGTTATTGATATTTCTTCTGGCAATCTTGATT
Source organism: Bos indicus (assembly GCF_029378745.1). Taxonomy (NCBI): domain Eukaryota; kingdom Metazoa; phylum Chordata; class Mammalia; order Artiodactyla; family Bovidae; genus Bos; species Bos indicus. Next base: position 13,134,813 of record NC_091767.1, read on the forward strand.
TCAGCTTGTGCTTCATACAGCCTGGCATTTCACATGATGTACTCTGTATATAAGTTAAATAAGCAGGGTAACAATATACAGCCTTGACTTAACTCCTTTTCCAGTTTGGAACCAATCCATTCCATATCTGGTTTTAACTGTTGTTTCTTTTCTGCACAGAGGTTTCTCAGGAGGCAAGTAAGGCAGTTGGTATTCCCATCTCTTTAAGAATTTTCCAGATTTTTGTGATCCACACATTCAAAGGCTTTAGCCAAATTAAATACTAGTTTCCTATCATGATTAAAGAAGTATTTGGTATGATTTTTGGCTAAGCATATCCCCTGTCCAAAATATGTTCAGTGTGTGCTTGAAAATAGTGTGTATTATGCTGTTGTTGAATGAAGTATCACTTCACACTGATCAGGATGGTCATCATTAAAAAGGCTCCAAATAAAAAGTACTCAAGAGGGTGTGAAGAAAAGGGAATTCATCTACACTGTTGGTGGGAATGCAAATTGGTGCAGCCACTATGGACAACTGTTTGAAGGTTCCTAAAAAAAAGAATTAAAAATAGAGCTATAATAAAACTTTTTTGAATTAAATATGTAAATCACCTAATTGATCTCTGAAGAAGTAGAGAAGGTTGTAGAATCACTCTACCCTTAAAATCATTAACTCAGCATTTTCTTTAACAAAAAAAAAAAAAAAGTTAAGTATTAAAGTACATTACAAACTGCTCCTTCCCTATATTTTTGTAATAAATCCTTTAGCTTTACTAATTTCCTGTGATTTAAAAACAAGAAAAATACACTATTTAAAGGATTACTTATTGAATCTTCAGTTTAACTTAAAGGTTAACCATTGCAGTTTTACTTAAAAATTAAAAATGGGTCTAAATTTATTTAAAAATAGAATATGATGGAGATAGTCTTCTTGTAATGTACCAAACTTCTTTAAAGAAAAATGCGTGACCTCTCTTAAGGCACAAATTATAAAAAGTTAGTCACAATATACTAATGTTATTGACAGAAAAGTTTGCTATTACCCTTTTTCATTATTCTGCATAAAAGGGCACATATGATCTTTGACTTCAGAATATGCTTCTTAGCTCATTTCTGAATCAGGGATTAATATATTGTTAATTTTTCTTTTTATCAGTGCTTCTTGAAGAAAAAACAAAGGTACAGGAGAAATGAAGGAAGACTATTCCACTAATTTAAAAAAAAATTCAAAACTGTAGACATTTGACTGCTATTATTTTTCAAATATTTTTGAGGACAGGTTATAGATTCAACAGTATATGAAATGCTGTTGAAATTCATGGTATAACAGTCAGTGCATGCATTTATATATTGATTGAATCTCTGATGGAAGCAAAGGATTAGTATATTCACCTAAATATTTACCTAGACAGAACTACAGTTCTGTGAAAATTAGATAGTTATTGATTTATAAAACCCATTATTTGCATGTATGTTAAATTTTTCTATGCTTACTGCCCCCAAATTTACAGTGTTTCAGAGTCTTTTTTCCTTCTCATCTAAAAATACATCATGGATTAGCTTCAAAATGAAATTAAAATGCATTCTAATTGTCATGATTACCCATTGTGTTGATAACAGTTAAATTGACTTATTTCTTTCAAGCTCATGTAATAGAGTTAATATATTTCTTTCTGAAATGGCATATGTTTTTTTCCAAGTATAATTTGGAGAAGAGAACTCTTAGAATCCAGGGAGGAAATTGTTAATATTATGTATATATACAGAGCAGATGAGAATTAATTATGTCAAAGAAGAGCTTTTCCCTATGGACCTGACACAATTATGGAACATATGATTTCTTTCCATAAGTATCCAGCCCTAGAGATTTAGTAGAATCTGTTTTTGTTAAAAGATTTGAAGAAGCGACAGTGTTTTAGACAGAGAGGACAAAAAACTTGGGGCTAAATTTTGTGTATTTCAAAGTCCACTGTGCCTGATAAGGTAGCAGAAGTTTGATACAAGGTAAAAATTTTGCTATATAGGAATCAAAACACAGAAGAAATTGTAATAGGACATCAAACCAAGTACATAATTGAAAGTGAACAAAAAATAAAAACAATACTTTAAAGTAAAAGGCTATTTAGCTAGTAACATGTATGCTAAATCAAGAGAATTTGGATTCCTTCACTAAATAGCCCACTAATCTCAATATTAGATCAGATCAGTCGCTCAGTCATGTCCGACTCTGCAACACCACGAATCGCAGCACACCAGGCCTCCCTGTCCATCACCAACTCCCAGAGTTCACTGAGACTCACGTCCATCGAGTCAGTGATGCCATCCAGCCATCTCATCCTCTGTTGTCCCCTTCTCCTCCTGCCCCTAATCCCTCCCAGCATCAGAGTCTTTTCCAATGAGTCAACTCTTTGCATCAGGTGGCCAAAGTACTGGAGTTTCAGCTTTAGTATCATTCCTTCCAAAGAAATCCCAGGGCTGATCTCCTTCAGAATGGACTGGTTGGATCTCCTTGAAGTCCAAGGGACTCTCAAGAGTCTTCTCCAACACCACAGTTCAAAAGCTTCAGTTCTTTGGCGCTCAGCCTTCTTCACAGTCCAACTCTCACATTCATACATGACCACAGGAAAAACCATAGCCTTGACTAGATGAACATTTGTTGGCAAAGTAATGTCTCTGCTTTTGAATATGCTATCTAGGTTGGTCCTAACTTTCCTTCCAAGGAGTAAGCGTCTTTTAATTTCATGGCTGCAGTCACCATCTGTAGTGATTTTGGAGCCCAAACAAATAAAGTCTGACACTGTTTCCACTGTTTCCCCATCTATTTTCCATGAAGTGATGGGACCGGATGCCATGATCTTCGTTTTCTGAATGTTGAGCTTTAAGCCAACTTTTTCACTCTCCACTTTCACTTTCATCAAGAGGCTTTTGAGTTCCTTTTCACTTTCTGCCATAAGGGTGGTGTCATCTGCATATCTGAGGTGATTGATATTTCTCCCCGTAATCTTGATTCCTGCTTGTGTTTCTTCCAGTCCAGCGTTTCTCATGATGTACTCTGCATATAAGTTAAATAAACAGGTTGACAATATACAGCCTTGACGTACTCCTTTTCCTATTTGGAACCAGTCTTGTTCCATGTCCAGTTCTAACTGTTGCTTCCTGACCTGCATACAAATTTCTCAAGAGGCAGATCAGGTGGTCTGGTATTCCCATCTCTTTCAAATTTTCCACAGTTTATTGTTATCCACACAGTCAAAGGCTTTGGCATAGTCAATAAAGCAGAAATAGATGCTTTTCTGGAACTCTCTTGCTTTTTCCATGATCCAGCGGATGTTGGCAATTTGATCTCTGGTTCCTCTGCCTTTTCTAAAACCAGCTTGAGAAACTAAGGGATAAAAAATAGTTCATATATTTTAATTTTGGATGTTTGGGCTAGATTCTAGTTTTTCTACCAAAATGCATATTTGAAAATAAGAAGCTAATTTTGCAATCTCAATATATCCATTACAAAATTAGCTTCTTATTTTGAAATATGCATTTTGGTAGAAAAACTAGAATCTAGCCCAAACATCCAAAATTAAAATATATGAACTATTTTTTATTGCTTCGTTTCTCATCTACAAAGTGAGGATGAGAATGTTATCTATTTATATTGTTGTTTGAGAATGAAATCAAATATTGACTGCAATGTATTATAATGTTATATAATTTCTTGCATATAAGTTGAATGAATGCTATTATTATATATGAATATAATTATAGTATTCATACTCAGTCATTCAGTAGTGTTCTACTTTCTTGCAATCCCATAGACTATAGCCCTACAGACTCCTCTGCCCATGGGATTTCCCAGACAAGGGTACTGGAGTGAGTTGCCATTTCCTTCTCCAGGGGATCCTCCCAATCCAGGGATGGAGCCCTATTCTTTTTCATGTTCTGCATTGGCAGACAGATTCTTTGCTATTAGTACCAACTGAGAAGCCAAATGTAATTTTTACCTTTGTGTGATTAAGCTCTGATGTATTTCTATAAATGCTACTTAAAAATACTTTTTAAATGAATGTAAATAGATATCCACATTGGTACTACTCTCTTTTACATCCTTTCCATTAAAATATACACATTAGAAATACTAATTTTTATAAAGCTGTATAGACAAGGAAATAATAGATTTATGATGTGTGTATTAATGAGTGTAATACTTTTGTGCTCCTAAACCTATGATCTGAAGTTTTCATTATTTAGATTTACCAGATGGTTAATTTAATTTGTTGATTTATTTTAAGATTTTCTTTCTCCTATAACAGTATATATGCCTATGTATCTTGATGACTCCATGTCACTAAAAGATGATAAACAGCTGAACGTCTCCACGAGGTATGTCAGGCAAAAAAACTAAGGTTAGACACTAAAGATTAATTTCAAATTATATCAACAATAGCTTCTCAAAGTCTATGTATATCTATGAGCTCCGAGCTACAGAAGAAAATATGAAACCACATAAGAAAGTCACTAGTGGAAAGAAAGGAAGCAAGGTATTGTCAATACTTCTTTTTACCTGCATCTCTGTTACCACACATACTGCCAATGCAAATACAATCCATAGTTTTTAAATATGATGTTTATAATAATAAGCAGATTCAAATATATTTTCAAGTAGGCAGAATTTCAATAAATAACTAAATGTAATATACTACGCTGACAGCAGAGGCTTCTCCACTCCTTGAAATGATAAGACAAAAAAGGAAGAACACCACTTGGCATTTTCTGTTGCCTAAGGCAAAAGAGAGCTGTGTAGTCTATTTCAAGATATATAACCATTTCTGACAATCCCACATTTTAATTTTCTGTGTAGAAAAATGCATATTTTTTGCAATATATCTTCAATACTGTATACTTTGTATGGCATCTAAATCAAAGATGCATAACCCCAAAGTTCTAACTTAAACAGAAGTTACATTTACAACAAAAATATGAAACTTAATAATTGCACTTCTAGAACTATGACTCAAGTCCAATTTAATAAGCATGTACTAAGAAATACTGCATGTAGTATTGTATTTTAGAAGCTAGAAATAAAAGTATGAATAAAATATATCCTCAGTTCTCAAGAAGCTAGTGGAAGAGACTGGCATTTAATAGATAAATAAAATGCATGGTACACATTCTGGACAGAAAAACACTGAGAAGGAGCTGGTCCATACTAATCAAAGATATCATCAAAGAAAAAGAGAAAATTATGTGGGGTTTGAGTGTATGAAAAAGGTTGGAGTGGCCATATGATGTACTGTTTAAAGCAAGGCTTTTGCTTTTAGATGTTAGAAACGTTAAAATAATTAATTTTTTTCTAATTTTCAAACTCATATTTACATACCAATGAATTAATTCTATTAGGATAAATAATCCTTTTCAAATACTATTGCTTATATAAAATTGGTCTTGAGATAAAACAAATGTAAGTAACAGGACAACTAAAGCAATTTAATATTACTTTTCTGAATATTAAAAATCACACAAACAGAATGTCTATTCTTCATATGTTTTCATGCATTTTTTTCAGTTTCTAACTCATTTCTTTCTCTAAAATCATCTCAGAATTCTGTATTGGAATCATAAAAAAATGTCCTTTTGTTTCCATATGATCTTCTAATTTTAGTGTTTCTGTGCCCTTATCCAGGGCTTCACAAGTGGCACACTGGTAAACAATCCGCTGTGATATTTTAAATGGATAATCAACGAAGTCTTTCTGTATGTCACGTGGAACTCTGCTCAATGTCATGTGGAAACCTGGTTGCGAGGGGAGTTTAGGGGAGAATGAATACATGCATATGTATGGCTGAGTCCATTTGCTGTTCACCAAAACCTAAAACATTGTGTATCAGCTATACCCCAATACAAAATAAAGGTTAAATATATATATTATATTATAATTAAATATTATGTATGTATTTATATATTATATATGTATATATTTTTATTGAAATACGGTTGATTCACAGTGTTGTTTTAGGTTTAGGTGGACAGCAAAGAAATTTGTGTGTATATATATATATATATATGTATTATATTTCAGAAACTGTCCTATTATATATTATTATAAGGTATAATGTTCCTTGTCATGTATATCAAGTGCTTGTTGGTAATCTATTTTATATACAATAGTGTGTAAATGTTAATCCCATACTCCTAATTTTTCCCTCACCTTACCCCTTTTATAACCATAAATTTGTATCATATGTCTGTGAGCATTTCTCCCTGTGATATGTATTTACAAGTTCAAACTCATCATGTAAAATGTATGTTTGTAATCATTTAAATTGTATACTAAAATTAAATGCTACAAAATCATAGGTTTTCTCAGTTTCATTCCATTCTAATACAGAATACAAATTTTCAGTTAAAAATAGAAGCTTCATTAAAAGACACTTCCCAAGCTCAATTTTATGTGTTAAAATTAAATGTTTTCTATATCTGAACCCTCATATTTTAATTGTATATAGTTTCTGATTTCTACCTACTCCAGTATTCTGGCCTGGAGAATTCCATGAACTGTATAGTCCATGGGGTTGCAAAGAGTCAGACATGACTGAATGACTCTCACTTTCACTTTCACTCCGATTTGCTATTATAGGAATACATTTTAATTCTGTCCTATTTCACAGCTTTATTTACAATGATAATTTACTTAAAGCTTCTAAGTTTGAAAATGTTTGTCATCTATCCATTTAATACTTTGAGAAATTTGCAATTTATTTTGAACAAGAGTCTATATTCAAAAATATGGACAACATAATGACTCAAATACTGAATACTCTTATTATATATGATTGCTGGATTTAGAAGGCGGAAAGACACTCAGTTAATTTCAAATTTTAATTATGTTTTAGATTAACTATGCCATATTTGATTCATTTGTAATAAACTAAAATTTATTTGATTTTTTTCCTGAAATTGAAATTTAACTGTGCATCCTGTACATTTTTTTCACCCTAATTGCAGGACACTTATTTGATTTATACGTTAATCCTTTAGAGGTTCAGACGTTTTTCAAATCCCTTTAAAGATGAATAGAAAAGAGAGATAGTGCATATTGGCTATGCTGATTTGTTTCTTGAAATACTTTTCATATCAGCTTCACCATAGAAATTTACTACAGAGATCCCTCATTTTATTTTTCATAATCTCACTGTTTTACATTTTTCATAAGTTGAAGGTTTGTGGCAACACTACCTCAAGCACGTCTTATCAGTACTAGTTCTGTTCAATAGCATTCATTTACTTCCTGCCTCCCTGTCATGTTTTGGTAATTCTTGTAATATTTCAATTATTATATTCACTGTGGTGATCTCTGAACAGGGACATTTGACGTTACTTTTGTGATTAGTTTGAGGGGCCATGAACCACACTCTTGTGAGATGGTGAAGTTAATAAATGTGTGTTCACCAAGTTCAGCCGATCAGCTGTCCCCTATCTCTCTCCCTCTCCTGGCGCACTTTCTATTTCCTAAGACATAATAATATTAAAATGAGGCCGCATGTGGCCTGTGATAATGTTAGGCATTATCCTTGACTGAAAAGAAACAAACAAAATTAAAACAAGGAAGCATAAAAACCCTCTAAATTTTCCACCTAAATCCGTATTTTTTAATTTTCTTAAAAATAAAATTAACTGGCATTCTTTGTGAGTTTCTAATTACAATTATATACAAGTAGAGACATTACATTTTTTGTGAACTGGAACACTGGAACACTAAAGATGGGCAGAAAGTTTTAGTATGTTTATAAAAAACCATGAGATAAAAAGTGGGTATAATCAGTTTAAAACTGATGTTTGGAAAGTCCTAAGAGAATGATATACCCCGGAGGTATTTATGTTTGTCATCTGTACAGCTACTTTGTCAAATAAAAACAAATCCAGATAAGCTGAGCCTTTATACAGGAAGACTAGTGAATAGGATGAATGCTCCCATTTCAGGAACTGCAAGTGTCTCAAAATCAAACTGAAAAATGCCTTTTTTTTTTTTTTTTCCTTCATAGATAAGAAATAAGGAAAGGGAAATTGAACAAAGGAGAGAGCATAAGCCAAATGCATAATCAGCATGGTTTGACAGGAAATGTGTCTCACTGTAGTCAGTCTATTCTGGGGATAAGTTCATGCGAAGGCACAGTCCTTACTTTAGTGCTTGCTCAGGTTGGGGGTGACCTAAAGTTTAGGGACCTGTGGTGGGCAGGAGAGAAAATTGACTTAATTTTGGTCAATTGTGGACATATGGTCATTATTAAGACTAATCACTTTTTAAATACATGCTAATTCATGAGCAGATTTATGATTTATACTTTTCATCATGGCAAGTTACCCTGTACCATTTTTATTTAGAACTTTATTGAACAATGTATTCATCATTTGATTCTACTAACTTCTGCAATTTTTCAAGCAATTTCATAATTCCATCTTCCCAAAGCTTTTTATTTCTTATAAATATTTTGGTGGTTTCCAGTTTAAGGCTTTGGGTAATAGTATTATTGTGGGTTCATGTATGCATATTATTTTCACATATGTATACATTTCTATTGATTCTATACATACTCATAGAATTATTGGTTCATAGGTGTGCTTGTATTCAACATTCATAGATGCTGTGAAATCACGGTACCAAGCAGATGTACTAATTTACTTTCCCACTAGCAGTGGATTAGTGATTCAGTTCAACATCTTGGCAGTAAATGGTAATTTCATTTTATTTATTTTCACTTCATTTTTTAGTCAGGTTTATGGAAGTGTAATCACCAACAGTAACAGTCTCTGAGTTTTGACAAACATATATAGTCATGCAGTTGCTACCACCATCAAGATAAAAATTATATCCATCACACCAAAAGGTTCCTTCAGGTCCCTAGAAGTTAATCCCATCTCTCTCTCCCATCAATTTATACTAATCTACTTTCTATCCCTATTGTTTACTGTTTTCAGAAAGTCAGATATATTAAATTCTACATTGTATAGTCTTTTGAGCAGAGTTATATCAGCATAGCAATGGCACCCCACTCCAGCACTCTTGCCTGGAAAATCCCATGGATGGAGGAGCCTGGTGGGCTGCAGTCCATGGGGTCGCTAAGAGTCGGACATGACTGAGCAACTTCACTTTCACTTTTCACTTTCCTGCATTGGAGAAGGAAATGGCAACCCACTCCAGTGTTCTTGCCTGAAGAATCCCAGGGACGGGGGAGCCTGGTGGGCTGCTGTCTATGGGGTCGCACAGAGTTGGACACGACTGAAGCAACTTAGCAGCAGCATATCTGCATAGCATAGTGTTTCTGGGATTCATCCTGAATGTGTCAGTAGTACATTTCTGTATGTAGTAATATGTGATATTCTACTTTATGGACATACCATAGCATGGTTATCCATTCTCCATTTAATGCAAAGTTTGGACTGTTTAATTTGAACAACCATAAATTAAACTCTACAAATATTATTATACAGATTAGTGTGGATATATATTTATATATTTTTTGTTCTCTTGAGTAAATATCTGGGCACTGCCTTCTGATTCTTAAAGCAAGGGTATGTTTAACTTGATTAGAAACTGCCATTTTTTTTTTTAAATTTATACCATGTTACTCATGACAGTGATAATTGATAGTTCAACCACTCTGCATTCTCACTAAAACACGGCATTGGTAGTTAAATCAATATTACATATTCTCTTCTATGTTTAGTAGTGTCACACTGTTGTTTTATTTGGTTTTCTCCAAAGGCAAAAGTTGTTGACCAACTACAGCTTTTAAAGTATTTATTTGCATCTTCATGCACTCTTTGGTGGCTGTCTCTTCTTATCTTTTGTCCAACTTTTATTAGTTTATATTTGTGTCATTTTAGAGTTATTTAAATATTATAGGTACAAGTTCATTATCAGATATGTGATTCATGAATATTTTTACTGGTTTTTGCTTTTATTCTACTCACAGGCAATTTCGCCAAACACAATTTTAAAATTTTAGTAATGTTCAATTTATTGTTACATTAAACCCTAAGACCACATATATTTTCTTTCATGTGTTCTTCAAGATGTTTTTATAATTTTGCATTTTATGTTTAAGGCTGATTCATTTTTGTTCATTTTTGTTTAAAGTGTGAAGTATGGATCATGGGTCAATATTTTGGCATGTGGAAATCCAGTTGTTCCAGTACTGACTGTTGAAAAAACAGTTATTTATTCAGTTGCATTGTCTTTTCCTCTATACAAAAAATCTGTTGACATTTGGGCTGTGTGTATTTCTCATCTCTGTTTTACGTTCCATTGCTCTGTGTGTCTCTTATGTGAATACTGTACTTCTCCAATTACTGAGCTTTAGACTAAGTCCTGAAAGTGGATAGCATAAACCCTTAGACAGTACCTTTACTTTCTCAGAGTAATCTTGACTATTCTAGTTACTTTTTCCAAGTAACCTTTAAAATCAAATAATTGAGATCACACAAAAAACTTGCTGTTGTATTGATTAAAATTGTATTGAATCTATAAATCAAAGAGCAGTTTTAATAGTTAATCCACAAACACTGTTTATTTATACCTTCTTTGACCTCTTTTATTAATGTTAGTAGTTTTCACATACAGATACTGCATATTTTTATTTATACAAAATAAAATATGTTATACAAGTAAATTATATTCACTTCAGAATGCTATTATAAATTATATTTTTATTTAATTTTGAAAGTCCATATTTAATAGAATTTTGTTAAAATGTATAGTGTTTTTCATTTCTGATCAACAAGTTTGCTCCAGTATCTCCTTCATATTTTTCTGGGTCAAAGTTTATATTTTTAATAAATTGAATATATAATATCCTTTCTTATAAGACTAGTTTCACACATCATTTAAAATATGACTTTTCTGTGGTTTTTACTGAATTCCCACATATTCTCTGGAGAAGGCAGAATGGCACCCCACTCCAGTACTCTTGCCTAGAAAATCCCATGGACAGAAGAGCCTGGTGGGCTGCAGTCCATGGGATCGCTAGAGTCAGATGAGCAACTTCACTTTCACTTTTCACTTTCATGCACTGGAGAAGGAAATGGCAACCCACTCCAGTGTTCTCGCCTGGAGAATCCCAGGGACAGGGAAGCCTGGTGGGCTGCTGTCTATGGGGTCGCACAGAGTCGGACAGACTGAAGCAACTTAGCAGCAGCAGCAGTAGCAGCAGCAACACATATTCTCAAGTTTTCTCCACTCTGGATGGCCAGAACTTGGTCTGTTCCGAGGTCTAGGTAAACTGTTATGTAGTAAATATTTCAGTAATATTTTATTAACCCTTACACCTTCTTTGCCCACTTTTCTGATACACACATAATTCAAATATCAATATATTCTCCTTGCCAAACTCTGATTTCTGTCACTTTAGAATGGGAATCTTCTGCTCTATGCAGATGCAGGACTCAGCTTGCACTTTGGTCCAGAATGTACCTCCAAGAGCCCACCTTATTTGTTTCACATCTTTCCTGCACTGCCTGCTGTCCAATATCTAAAAATGGTTCGATTTTATTCTTTCAATGAATTTGCCCAGTTTTCTAATTGTATATGGTAAGTCTGCTACCAGTTCTCTAATAGTTCCTGGGATAAAAATGCCCTCTCTCTCTATTTAGAACCTGTTTTTACAGTATCTCTAAATACACATACTGAAAGTGATACTGTATGTAGTTAAGGATAGTTTTCTTCCTTTGCAATAATTTTATTTCCTTATAGAGTCACCTACTTATTATTTTCTCATGTTTTCCCTTCTAAGTAAACCAACATAGGATATTAATAACCCACCATAACTTCTATTGTTTTTTCACATACTTAGTTGTTATTACTTTCTCTGATTATCTTAGCTCGGTATTTACTTTCTCTAGCCTAAGAACAGTTTCCATTTTTTTGAGTCAGAGACCTGCGATTTCAGGCAGTTTCTCAGTTGTTTCTAAGAATCAATACCACTACCTGACCTCTACTGTGATACACATTTCATTTTAGAAAGCATTGTAATATTGTAGAAATGGAAAGTTTGTTTTAGGTAGTGTGCCAGTACCAACTAGCAAGAGGGAGGGGGACATATTTATATCTACAGCTGATTAATATTGAGGTTTGAAAGTAAACAACAAAATTCTGTAAAGCAATTATCTTTCAGTTAAAAAATAAAAAAAAAAAAAAAAAAAGGAAAGAAAGACTTCTGAGGCAGTAGAAGCTAAGGGATAGAGTGCCATAATTCTTTGGCAATATCTGTCATAACTGCCTGTAACAGAGGTTTTATATTTACTGCTGCTAAGTCGCTTCAGTCGTGTCCAACTCTGTGCGACCCCATAGACAGCAGCCCACCAGGCTCCCCCGTCCCTGGGATTCTCCAGGCAAGAACACTGGAGTGGGTTGCCATTTCCTTCTCCAATGCAGGAAAGTGAAAAGTGAAAGTGAAGTCATTCAGTCGTGTCCGACTCTTAGCGACCCCATGGACTGCAGCCTACCAGGCTCCTCCGTCCATGGGATTTTCCAGGCAAGAGTACTGGAGTGGGGTACCATTGTTACTAGTTGTATATTAAGTGGAATATTGTCATTGTTTAGTTGCTAAGTTGTGTACAACTCTTTTGTGACCCCGTGGGCTATAGCCCACCAAGTTCTCTGTCTATGTTATTTCCTAGGTGAATTCTGGAGTGGGTTGCCATTTCTTTCTCCAGGGAATCCTCCACTCAGGGATCAAAGCCGCTTCTCCTACATTGGCGGGTGGATTCTTTACTCCTGAGCTGGCTGGTGCTTCCCAGGTGGCGCTAGTGGTAAAGAACCTGCTTGCCAATGCAGGAGACATAAGAGACACAAGTTTAATCCCTGGGTTGAGAAGATCCCCTGAAGAAGGAAATAGCAACCCACTCCAGTATTTTTTCCTGGAGAATCCCAAGGACAGAGGAGCCTGGAGTACTACAGTCCATGCATGGGGTCACAAAGAGTCAGAAACAACTGAAGTAACTGAGCGCAAACGCATACCTGGCGATACGCTTTGGATAACTCACATGTCTCCTGATACCATGCTGTTTCTTAGAACTAGCCTCTTCAATACTGTAGCCACTAGCCCCAATGGCTACTTAGATTTATATTTAGACGATTTAATATTAAATAAAATAAACATTTAGTTGCTGAGTTTCACCAGCCACATTTCAACTCTCCAATTGTTGTTGTACAGTCACTAAGTCCTACCTGACTCTTTGCGACCCCATAGACTTAAGCATGCCGGGCTTCCCTATCCTTCAACTCCTCAATAGCCACATGTAACTGGTGGCTACTGTATTGGTCAACACAGATATATAGGCTATTTCTATGACAAAAATTTTAGAATCTGGGAAAGCCCTAAAGAATCAATTTACACCTGAGTTTTATTGATCTGTAATTGGCTCCTTAGTTTAAAATAGTGTTGAACCATAAACTTGAGGGTGTATGTATGTATGTATATATATATATATACACACACATATATTTGCAAATATAGATATATATATTTGCCCATTTGTAACTATTTTTATTTCATTCTCCCCTATCGACAAAGTTTTTTATAAGACCCCACTACCTTCACAGATATTGACTGAATCTGTGAAAATTCATCAGCTGTTTCTGAAAAAGGAAATTGCTAGCAGTATTTCATGTTAAAATAATGATAATCCTCATTAGCTTAAATACTATGCCCTGTGCTATCATCTACAGAAGAAACTGCCTTTTTGTGTGGGTTTAGTTATTCAAACGATATGATTGGTAAGTTCTCCCATTATGTATGCGTATCATTCTGGAAAATGAACTTCATTAAAGAGCTTCAGGATATAATAAAAACCAATCTGATAAAGAAAGTTTTAAAAGTGCTTTATGAATTGATAATATGGTCATTGAAATAATATGCTAAATTACAAAAATGCAATTAAGTTGATATACATATTTTGTTTATAAAAATAGTGTTACATATATAAATTTAATATATTCCTCTTTTATTTGATAAATGTGGCACAACCATTCCTTATTTTAGCTTCTGGAGAATCTTTTGTGCTGAGCTGGAAAACAGTATTGCATTTAAGTTCTAATATTTCTCTCCCTATGTTGCTTCATCCTGATAGTATATGAAAAAATCATTTTTAGCTTACCAAGATTCAATTTAAATAAATTACCTTGAGGATTTTCAATATCACCTTTTTATACCTAAGAAGTGAAAAGGAGAGCAAGAGAAAGGAGGAAAAAAAAAAGTTCTATACCAGTAACACCTGCTCTCCAAGTTAAGGATTCTTGTTCTCTTTAGTTGGATTTAATCATTCTAGAGCTTGAAATTTATCAACTCATTTACACTTAACTATTAATTATTTGTCCTACAGATTTTCTGCTTACATTTATTGTGTTGTCATAGATTGATTTATTTTCTAAAATTTATCAATATATATTGATGAAGTAGATGTTGTCTTACCTTTTCAACCTACCTTTTTACTGCAACAGAATAATGTGCCTATTACGTTGTAAAAGAAATGTACAGGGGACATTTTTTTACTCTTCTTAAAAAAAAAAAAAAAGAAAGAAAAATTATTGTTTTAACTGGAAGGAATCTGATCATAAATGAATTCTGTCTTCAAAATAGGACTATTTTGATAACCCAGCATCCAATCACGATTTGTGATACAGTTTGGTGCTCTTCCAACACCCAGAGAAGGCTGCCTCTTAACACAGTCGGCTGTGTAGTAAATTACTACGGAAAGGAGTATGGATTTTCTGGGCCTTAAAATACGTCAGAGTGGAATTTAGTCATGGTTTTGGCCAATTCCTGGGCTTTTCTTGATATCTGGAAATGGCTCGTCATTCTTAATTTTTTCCCCTAAAATATACATTAGGCTTCTTTGCTATACCCCTAACCTTCTCAGAGAAGGCAATGGCACCCCACTCCAGTACTCTTGCCTGGAAAATCTCGTGGGCAGAGGAGCCTAGTAGGCTGCAGTCCATGGGGTCACTAAGAGTCGGACCTGACTGACTGAGCGACTTCACTTTCTCTTTTCACTTTCATGCATTGGGGAAGGAAATGGCAACCCACTCCAGTGTTCTTGCCTGGAGAATCCCAGGGACAGGGGAGCCTAGTGGGCTGCCGTCTATGGGGTCGCACAGAGTCGGACACGATTGAAGCGACTTAGCAGCAGCAGCAACCTTCTGCTCTGCTATCTCTCACGCATAGCATCCCCTCCCAGACTCTGGTGCATCCTGCTTGCAAAATAAGCCAATGGAAGGCATTTTTGAATATAAGAGGGCAAGAGGAGAGAAAAGAATCAAAGTCGTCTCTTATCTGTCTCCACTCACTGAGGCAAATCAGACTGTGGTCACAGCCCTCATGCCATGTCCTCAGCCCTCAGCCTGCAGCCTTGCTTCTGTGTTCCAGCAACTTCTGTTTCCCCAGGTCTAATGATCGCCATTTATCTCTGTTGTATACTTCTGGGTTCTCTTTTAATTCCTTCAATCACATACAACTTCTCATTTATATTCAATTTCCTTATAATGAAATGCTAAGAATAATTTCTACCTTCTTTCCTAAACCCATTTATCAATTTTCCATATATATATATATATAGAGAGAGAATATTTACAATATAGTATTAATGTGAATATAGAAACTAAGATTTTCGTTTTTTTTCAGCAATTACATAGCACTTATATAACCATGTTACCCAGATAAAGTCTCGGTTTAATTTTCATATCTTTTAGGTCATATATAAATATATTTTGATACATTTATTTCTGTGTAACTAGACATAATATTAATAAACATCCTGAATATTCATGTTTCATTTATATAATATACATGAGTATAGATAATATATAGATCAAAATATCATTCTTTTTAGCTTGAATCTTTTTTTTTTTTTTTTGCAAATACTACTTCACAATATTGACTTGTTTGTGTTTTATGTTTACTAGCTTAGGGTTTACACTCTAGATTAACTACATGGCTCACAAGAAAGAGAGGTTTTGCAATTATAATATTGCCAGATTTACTTGATTTTCAATTCTTACACTAACACTCTGAGGAAAAGAAGAGAAAAAAAAAATAAGCACATCCATTAATCATATCTTTAGTCAACTCATGGCTTGCCCCAGTGATAGTGCTGGAATTAGCATGTTTTCCTGTAGACATATGGGATTTGTTTTCAGAGAGCACAATTTAAAATGGTTAATATAGAAAGTTTAGATATTGGTTGAATAAAAGTGTTAAATGCCCTTGAGACAGTTTCATGAAAAGGTTACTAAGAGATCTCATCTAATTAGGTTTTTTTTTTTATTTCAGTTAAGAAACTGGACTTAAAAGAAGGAAGAACAGTAATAAGTCCAGGTTTACAGGTTGAAAAGTAACAATAAATGTGTTTGATGTCTAATTATAAATGTGTAAAGCATTATGTGTTATATCATGGTCTAAAGTTTCAGAGCAAAATAGATGTGTCATCTTTCATAAGAAATACATGCTTAATAGGTATGAATTAAGGAACATACTTTTGGCCATTAGATTTTATTGTGGGGTGATACCTTTCTGCTGATCTTATTAAAAAAAAAAAAAAAAAGTGTTAGTTGCTCAGTCGTGTCTGACTCTTTGTGACACCAAGGACTGTAACCCACCAGTCTCCTCTGTCCCAACTCAGAGACCAAACACAGGTCTCCTGCATTGCAGGGTGATTCTACTGCTGCTGCTAAGTTGCTTCAGTTGTGTCCAATTTTGTATGACCCCATAGACCCCACGAGGCTCCCCCGCCACCCCTGCCTCCTGTCCCTGGGATTCTTCAGGCAAGAACACTGGAGTGGGTTGCCATTTCCTTCTCCAATGCATGAAAGTGAAAAGTGAAAGTGAAGTCGCTCAGTCCTGTCTGACTCTTAGCAACCCCATGGACAGCTACCAGCAAATGGGAGTGATTTTATTATGGCTGACTAAATATTTTGCCTGTTTCTATTTGGGAAAATGACTTACAGATTATACTTTTTTTTTTCCCTCTAAAATTGAGACGTATGAATGTCTTTTATTACAGAGGTCTAGTTTAAATAGTCCAGTCAATTATATCAACACCCTGAAATAGATAAAAAATGAGTATTTTCAGAGTACTATGCATAAATTCGTTCATAAAGAATATATTACATAAAGAAATATCTAAGATATTTGGAGCAACTTTTAAGATACAGCCAAAAAGTATGTACTTTTAAAATGCACAAACCTTCCTATTTGATTTAGTACTATGGTTTCACTGTTAAGAATTTTTCAGGGAAAGGCACACTGTCATGCAATGATGCCATGATGCCATATATGTGTAAGTGGTCTTAGTGACTGTCCAGTAAAATTGGGGATGGTTGCATTGATATACCCTACTCTAAGCATTGATGGCAAGTTAATAAAAAAGTAGTATTTTTTACTATGAACTGTATGTTAGTAAAACATATATGTGGTTTTACTAGACTTCCTTAAGGGCAAGCCTAAGACAGATTGCTTTTTCTGTGTAAGCAATCCATTAACTGAAGTAAAGAGAGCAGAGATGCCTGCATTTAACCAAAAACTTTCCTTTCTCTTTTGTAGAAGATATCCCTAGATAATGCCTGTCCTGTATGCTCAATTTCCTATAGGTCATTAGCATCTGATACCTATTTAGAAAACCATCCAAAGTCCCCTTCTCAGAAAATCCTTTTCTGTCACATTTTACTGCAGTTTGTAAAATTAGAGCACTTGAATCAAACCTAAGTAATCTGGTTTCTACGGGTCATGGTGACTTCTTCATAATTGGACAACCAAGAAGAAATGGAGGGGCACACAAGCTGTTGATATTTCACCACCAAAAAACTGAACCTAAGAGAACAGAAATAGAAATAAACAAACATCAACAACAAAACACAGGGTTTTTTTTTTTTAATCATTTGGAACATGAGTCATGACAAATCTGATATCAGCACACAGATATTCTTTCATTTAAGGTCATATATTATAGATCAGGTTGTTTTTACTTACTTAAAGCAATGAAATCTTTTAACTGGTAAAGATTTCTTAAACTTTTGCATTCTGTTTTCCTCCTAATGCATGGATATTTAATATAACTAGATGCAGTATAAGTTCCTCTTTTTTTTTAGTTCAAGTCTGAATTTTATAGAGGATCTTCATAAAAATAAGTACTTTTCCAACTATGTGTCCATTAATTTTCAAAGTTAAGTTAAGGTAATGACTTTTTTATTTTTATACATTGATGGTATATACTATAATTTATCTTCTGAATTATAGAGATAAATAAAATTGAAATATTTACTTTGTATTTTAAAGTAAATATTTACTTTGTATTTTAAAGTAAATATTTACTTTAAATTAAAAAGTAAAGTAAATATTTACTTTAAATTAAAAAGTAAAGTAAATATTTACTTTGTATTTAGTTTTCTACAGAAATGATCACTTAAAATGATTGTGATTAGATTGAAGGCCCGATATAATGATCATTATGAAGTGATTCTTTGCCTCGATAATTAAGCTCTGGCATGTTAAAATACAATGTGTTGACAAAACCTTCACATATATAGGATGTAATTAAAATCTATGAAAAATAAAGAATTTTTATATCAAAAGAGATTTGGGCCTGGGAATGTGATCAGATTTTCAATATGTATAAGTTTTAAAAACTGTACTTAGAATGTAAATTGAAGCACAGAATCAAGGAAAATACATGTCCACTCTAAAAGTCTTTCATTAGAAAAATTAAAGTTCTAACAATGAAACATAATGATCCTTAGGAAAAAAACTCAGACATTTTCTTCTGATCTAAAAAATGTGTCTATCACTGATCTGTATACAAAGATATAAATGCCTGAATATAACCTCAAAACAAAAAGTGAAAAGGGGAGTTGTGTGTAAAATATAGCACATAGATATTATTCTAATTGTGAGAAGCACAAAGTAGAATGGTTCATCTTAGAAATATGGGATTCTAATGTTCTAATTTAGTGAAAAATCTCCTGTTTGCAACTTAAATACATCTCAAATCTGTTGAAGTAGTAAAAATCAATTTTTGTATACCAAACTGATTTTGATGATTAATGACTCAGTCATAAGGAACTCAAATGATTTTACTGAAGGCTCTTTCTCTCTTATTTGATGTTTTTATTTTATTCTATTTTATTCTCACTTGTTCCTACTTGAGCAAATTTTTTTTCCCCTCAAAATTCAGGGGACAATGTAACCAAATGTTCTGACCCTATACAATTCCATCTGGTATTGGCAGTTGCGGGGAGTGGAAAGAAAAGAGTTTTTCTTTCAAGAAACGAATATAAATCCTAGTGAAAAATCAGAAGTTTGTGTTTGCTTCTCCCTGGGTCATGTACCTTCCCCAGGACTAGTCATTATACCAGATGTATGAGGTGTTACAAAGAGCAAGGGTAGAGTCAAGACTCTGGTGGAGTCAGTCAGAGGAAAGGGGACGGATGCTTCATACAAAAGGCAGAATCAACTGGAAAAGGGAAAGACATATTCCTCAAGAAAAAGCAAAGGGTAAGAAATAGTATGGGGGGGAGGGTTGGGGAATGTAGAGCAGACAGTGGGGGGAAAAAAAAAGTTCGCTACAGGTCTTTCATTGGCCAAGACACTCTTACAGTATGGATTGTCTTAGAACAAAGAAATGACAAATTGTGACACTGAATCTTGAAATAATTCAACAAGATGAAATTGTGAAGCCTAACTGTACTATGCTGTGAAGTCTATGAATAGTGCAAGTGTTAATCACCCAGTCATGTCCAACTCCTTGCAACCCCATGGACCATAATCCACCAGGCTCCTCTGTCCATGAAAATCTCCAGGCAAGAATACTGGAGTGGAGAGCCATTGCATTCTCCAGGGACTCTTCCTGACCCAATGATAAAACCCAGATGTCCTGTTTTACTGGTGGATTCCTTACCATTGAGCCACCAGGGTAGCCCTGAAGACTGCAAACACCCAAAGAAATGTCTTCCTCAACATCTGTTCTCAAACTCTTTAGGGAGAAAAGAAAAAGTGTTTCAGGTTCATAGAGTCCTAATGTGTCCAAAACAAAAACCTAGAAATATTATACAGAAAACAGGACTACTTTATAAAATGTGTTACCATCTATTCTTAACTGATTAATTGCCATTTTAGAGGTGATGTTGCTTAAAGAGAGGTGAAATGAGTTAAAATTAAATATATATAAGAAAATTCACACTAAAGAAGCTGTATTTTTTAATTCCATAGATAAAATTTCCTAAATATGGGCATCTAATACATCTAGCAGATTTTGAAGAATAGAAATGGAGGAAGGATACTCAGAAATGAAATGTGATTTGTTTCTCAATCAATTGTAAAACTAAGAAAATAGAAATTAAGATTAGAGAAGATATTGATTTTATTTCACATTATATTTTTCCCTATGGTAAATGTCATCAAATGCCAGAATTCATTTCTATTTTAATCTCCCTCCCAAATTTTAAGAACTTCAAGACATCTTCATAGGCAATTCAAGATACTTATGACCAAAGGACATAAAGCTTAGAAGATGAAACATAATTGTTAAAACTCTCTTTAATATCACTCCCACATACTAATCAAAGTGTAATGTGCCATCCAGACTTGGAAACTTTTTTAAGAAATGAGAGTTTTAATTTTAAAAGTCAGAAATATTTTTCTTCATTAATGATATTAATTTACTACCTTCATCACCTCTAGCCAAAGATTACTTCTAAGACTCACAAAATAATCAATCCCATATCAGATCCCATGTTTGTCGTTTTCTTAACTAAACTGGAAGGAAATCTGGAACACAATTTTATAAATACAGTACCCTCATGCTTTTTTCAAATGGTGGGAAGAACAGAGATCATAGAGAGCATTGGTAAATTAATTCATGATCTGATGGTCAGAGTTCAAAATTTGAAAATCAAGATTATACACGAAATCATTCATGAGGTATTTTTAAATATAATAGAGTTAATATGAATTTATATATTTCTTCTTTTTCTACTCAGTAAACCACGTATTCAGTTCTCTGTTTTGTACTCATGAATCAACTGTAGTCTTACAAAATCATCATTGATTTACATGTCAATAATTGTAACACTTTGATATGTATGTCAATAGTTGCAACACAATCAATCCTAGGCTTGGAAGATCTCCTGGAAGAGGACATAGCAGCCCACTCCAGTATTCTTTCCTAGAGAATCCTGTGGACAGAGGAGCGTGGTGGTCTATGGTCCACAGGGTCACAAAGAGTTGGACACAAAGAGTGACTGAACACACACACACACACACACACACACACACACACATACATACACACACATATATGTGTTACTTATTGTAATCAAATTCTCAGGATTTGTGTACAAAACAGCATACCCTGTCCTTGAAACTCTCTCCCTCTTGACTTCTGTCTTCATTCTCTCCTAGCTTCCCTCCTGTGTTTGTTCCACTTCTGTCTCTTTTAACAGTTTATCCTCATGTGCCCACTCCTCCAGTGTTCCTATTCCTGAGGGCTTTGTCCTTACCCTCTTAGCTTTATATAGCATTACTCTGTATTTTCCACTGAACAGCTTCATCCATTCTCAGCTCTACGGTTTGCTCTCCTGAACTTAAAATTTTCTATTAATTTGTGACTAGATAATTTTACTTACATAAGTCAATGCTACCTCAGATGCTAAATTTCTGAAACAGGAAGCTGCATCTTCTACCCAAAGCTAACACTTTTTAACAAGTGTTTTTCCTCAATAAATACAATTATTATTCAACATATTTTTAATCTGAATAAAACAATGAACAAGCAAACTATTATTCATGCATGATTTTTTTATCCCACTTATCCACAGCTAGGTGATTTAAAGATCTTGATCCCATGAAACTATAAAAAAATAAATAAATAAATAACAAGAAACCTGAGTATTCAGGGGAAAATGCCTTATCTTCTGTTTCTAAGGCTCCAGGTATATTAAAATATAAACAAACATGCACAAGTTTTCAAAATATTTTGGCTTATTATAAATGCCTATATGTAACACAGTAACACCATATAGTTCTCCTCTGTGTTACCAATTGCACTTGTTATTTTATCTGAATGTTTAGTTCATAATATTATCTCTTTTCTACAGTGCAACCATGGAGCCTGGGAATCCAGAGTCTCAAGTCAGACCACCTGAGCTCAAAACCTTGTTTCTCTGTCTGCTTGGTAGCCTGGGATAATTATATACTTCATCTCTCTGAGAATGTTTTCTCATCTGTAAAATGGATATAATCATTATCATTGTCTTATGGTTTGTTCTGAAAGCATCTAAATGAATACTTTAGAAGTTGGCACGTTCTGTAAATATTATATAATTTAATGTGTTGTTATCACTATACATTGGTAATAGATTTCTCATGTCATAAATTCAATTATATAGAAATAGAGCTTTTATATTTTTAATAGTTTTAAACATTTTACCATGCTATATAATGATAAATCAATAACACCAAGATTTTCTTTGTCAATTTAAAATTTTCTTAGTCAATAAACTCAATCTGTTTAGAATTCCTATTACATTTTTTGACTTAAGGAGATCTCTAAATTCCAAGTTGGTTTTTGAGTGACAGTGTGGCACTGTGGGCACATGTTGGACCAGATCGTAGTTAAGTATGGTTGCCCCTATACACTGGTATTTGCATTCCTAATTGGTTCTTTAATTTGTAGGCTATGTTACCCCATGGTATCTGTTTTCACTAGGGTGAAATTTTTCTGTTTATTGAAATATAGTTGATGTATAAGTTAAAGGCATACAGTGTAATGATTCACAATTCTAAATGTTATATTACATCTATAGTTATTAGAAAATATTTTCTATATTCCCAAGTTGTACAGTATATCCTTGTAGCTTACTTTATACAAAGAGTTTGTGTTTCGTACTACCCTTCCCCTGCATTGGATCTTCCTTCTCCCTATTTTGCTCAGTTGCTTCAATCATTTCTGGTTCTTTGTGACCCTAGGATTGTAGCCTGCTAGGCTCCTCTGCCCATGGGATTCTCCAGGCAAGAATACTGGCACTAGTTTCCAGGCCCTCCTCTAAGGGATCTTCCCAACCCAAAGGTCAAACTCTCATCTCTTACATCTCCTGCATTAACAGGTAGCTTCTTTACAACTAGCACCACCTGGGAAGCCCACATACAAGTTAGATTCTTTGCTGCTATATTCACTTGTTGTATGTTTAAGATTCTGAATATAAGAGATATCATATTGTAGTTGTCTTACTCTGGCATATTTCATTTAACATAATGCTCTCCAAGTTCCTCCATGGTGCTGAAGCAGATGCCATAATTTTCTTCTTTTGCATGGCTAAATAGTATTCCACTTGTGAGTGTATTTGTGTGTATGTATCATCTTTGTTGATTCATTTTTTTTCCTTCTTTGTTTAATTGGAGGCTAATTACTTTACAATATTGTGGTGGTTTTGGCATATATTGACATGAATCTACCATGGATGTACATATGTTCCCCATCCTGGACACCCATCCCACCTCCCTCCCCATCCCATCCCTCAGGGTCATCCCAGTGCACTGGCCCTGAGCACCCTGTCTCTGCATCAAACCTAGACTGGTAGTCTATTTGACATATGGTAATATACATGTTTCAATGCTATTCTCTCAAATCATCCCACCTCACCTTCTCCCACAGAGTCCAACAGTTTGTTCTTTAAATCTGTATCTCTTTGACTGTCTTGCATATAGGGTCATGATTACCATCTTTCTAAATTCCATATATATATGTGTCTTTCTGATTTACTTCACTCTGTATAATAGGCTCCAGTTTCATCCACTGCATTAGAACTGATTCAAATGAATTATTTTTAATAGCTTAGTAATATTCCATTTTAAAAAAATTGAGGGGGGCTTTATTTTTTGGGGTTCCAAAATCACTGCAGATGGTGATTGCAGCCATGAAATTAAAAGATGCTTACTCCTTGGAAGGAAAGTTATGACCAACCTAGATAGCATATTGAAAAGTGGAGACATTACTTTGCCAACAAAGGTCCATCTAGTCAAGGCTATAGTTTTTCCAGTAGTCATGTATGGATGTGAGAGTTGGACTGTGAAGAAAGCTGAGCACTGAAGAATTGATGCTTTTGAACTGTGGTATTGGAGAAGACTCTTGAGAGTCCCTTGGACTGCAAGGAGATCCAACCAGTCCATTCTAAAGGAGATCAGTCCTGAATGTTCATTGGAAGGACTGATGCTAAAGCTGAAACTCCAATACTTTGGCCACCTCATGCGAAGAGTTGACTCATTGGAAAAGACTCTGATGCTGGGAGGAATTGGGAGCAGGAGGAGAAGGGAACGACAGAGGATTAGATGGCTGGATGGCATCACCGACTCAATGGACATGAGTTTGGGTGAACTCCGGGAGTTGGTGATAGACAGGGAGGCCTGGTGTGCTGCAGTTCATGGGGTCGCAAAGAGTCAGACACGACTAAGTGACTGAACTGAACTGAATATTCCATTGTTTATACGTGCCACTGCTTTCTTATGCATTCATCTGCCAGCGGATATCTAGCATGTTTCCATGTCCTAGCTGTTGTAAATAGTGCTGCAATGAACATTGGGGTACACGTGTCTCTTTCAATTCTGGTTTCCTCGGTGTGTATGCCCAGCAGTGGGATTGCTGGGTCATATGGCAGTTCTATTTCCAGTTTTTTTTTTTTTTTTTATGAAATCTCCACACTGTTCACCATTGTGGCTGTACTAGTTTGCATTCCCACCAACAGTGTAAGAGGGTTCCCTTTTCTCCATACCCTCTCCAGCATTTATTTTTTGTAGACTTTTTGATAGCAACCATTTTGACTAGGGTGAAAGGGTACCTCATTGTGGTTTTGATTTGCATTTCTCTGATAATGAGTGACATTGAGCATCTTTTCATGTTTGTTAGCCATCTGTATGTCTTCTTTGGTGAAATGTCTGTTTAGTTCTTTGGCCCATTTTTTGATTGGTTGTTTATTTTTCTGGAATTGAGCTACATGAACTACTTGTGTATTTTTGAGATTCATTCTATGTCAGTTGCTTCACTTGCAATTATTTTCTCCCATCCTGATTGCTGTCTTTTCACTGTACTTATAGTTTCCTTCATTGTGCAAAAGTTTTTAAGTTTAATTAGGTCCCATTTGTTTATTTTTGCTTTTATTTCCAATATTCTGGGAGGTAGGTCATAGAGGATCGTGCTGTGTGCTATGTCAGAGAGTGTTTTGCCTATGTTTTCCTCTAGAAGTTTTA
The DNA here is from genome assembly GCF_029378745.1 of Bos indicus. NCBI lineage: Eukaryota > Metazoa > Chordata > Mammalia > Artiodactyla > Bovidae > Bos > Bos indicus. Next base: position 13,160,071 of record NC_091767.1, read on the forward strand.
TAGTTTCTGGTCTTACATTTAGATCTTTAATCCATTTTGAGTTTATTTTTGTGTATGGTGTTAGAAAATGTTCTAGTTTCATTCTTTTACAAGTGGTTGACCAGTTTTCCCAGCACCACTTGTTAAAGAGATTGTCTTTAATCCATTGTATATTCTTGCCTCCTTTGTCAGAGATAAGGTGTCCATAGGTGCGTGGATTTATTTATGGGATTTCTATTTTGTTCCATTGATCTATATTTCTGTTTTTGTGCCAGTACTATGCTGTTTTGATGACTATAGGTTTGTAGTATAGTCTGAAGTCAGGCAGGTTGGTTCCTCCAGTTCCATTCTTCTTTCTCAAGATTGCTTTAGCTACTCGAGGTTTTTTGTATTTCCATACAAATTGTGAAATTATTTGTTCTAGTTCTCTGAAAAATACCTTTGGTAGCTTGATAGGGATTGCATTGAATCTATAGATTGCTTTGGGTAGTATACTCATTTTTATTATATTGATTCTTCTGATCCAAGAACATGGTATATTTTTCAATCTATTTGTGTCATCTTTGGTTTCTTTCATCAGTGTTTTATAGTTTTCTATATATAGGTCTTTTTTTTTTTTTTTTAGGTAGATTTAGTCCTAAGTATTTTATCATTGCAATGGGGAATGGAATTGTTTCCTTAATTTCTCTTTCTGTTTTCTCATTGTTAGTGCATAGGAATGCAAGGGATTTCTGTGTGTTCATTTTATATCCTGCAACTTTACAGTATTCATTGATTAGCTCTAGTAATTTTCTGGTAGTGTCTTTAGGGTTTTCTATGTAGAGGATCATGTCATCTGCAAACAGAGTTTTACTTCATTCCAATCTGGATTCCTTTTATTTCTTTTTCTTCTCTGATTGCTGTGGCTAAAACTTCCAAAACTATGTTGAATAATAGTGGTGAGAGTGGGCACCCTTGTCTTGTTCCTGACTTACAGTTTTTCATTATTGAGGATAATGTTTGCTGTGGGTTTATAATATATGGCTTTTATTATGTTGAGGTATGTTCCTTCTATGCCTGTTTTCTGCAGGGTTTTTTTTTTTTTTATCATAAATGGATGTTGAATTTTGTCAAAGACTTTTTCTCCATCTATTGAGATAATCATATGGTTTTTATCTTTCAATGTGTTAATGCGGTATATCACATTGATTGATTTGAGAATATTGAAGAATCCTTGCATCCCCAGGATAAAGCCCACCTGGTCATGATGTCTGATCTTTTTAATATGTTGTTGGACTATGTTTCCTAGAATTTTGTTAAGTATTTTTGTATCTATGTTCATCAGTGATATTGGCTTGTAGTTTTCTTTTTTGGTGGCATCTTTGTTTGGTTTTTGTATTAGGCTGATGGCGGCCTCATAGAATGAGTTTGGCAGTTTACCTTCCTCTGCAATTTTCTGGAAGAGTTTGAGTAGGATAGGTGTTAGCTCTTCTGTAGATTTTTGGTAGAATTCTGTGAAGCCATCTGGTCCTGGGCTTTTGTTTGTTGGAAGACGTTTGATTACAGTTATTATTTGCATGCTTATGATGGGTCTGTTAAGGTTTTCTATTTCTTCTTGGCTCAGTTTTGGCAGGTTATACTTTTCTAAGAATTTGTCCACTTCTTCCAAGTTGTCCATTTTATTGTCATATAGTTGCTGAGTAGTCTTTTAAGATCCTTTGTATTTCTGTGTTGTCTGTTGTGATCTCTCCATTTTCATTTTTAATTTTGTTGATTTGATTCTTCTCCTTTTTTTTTCTTGATGAGTCTGGCTAATGATTTGTCTGTTTTATTTATCTTCTCAAAGAACCAGCTTTTACCTTTTTTGATTTTGGGTATTAGTCTCATTTGTTTCTTTTTCATTTATTTCTGCCCTACTTTTTATGATTTATTTCCTTCTACTAATGCTGGGGTTCTTCATTTCTTCTTTTTCTAGTTGATTTAGGTGTAAAGTTAGGTTTTTTTATTTTATTTTTCTCTTGTTTCTTGAGATAAGCTTGTATTGCTATGAACCTTCCCCTTAGCACTGCTTTTACTGAATCCCATAGGTTTGGGGTTGTTGTGTTTTCAATTTGTTTCTATGCATATTTTGATTTCTTTTTTTTATTTATTCTGTGATTTGTTGGTTATTCAGAAGCGTGTTGTTTAGCCTCCATGTTTGCTTTTTAATAGATTTTTTCCTCCTGTTGACATCTAATCTTACCGCATTATAATCAGAAAAGATGCTTGAAATGATTTTAATTTTTTTAAATTTACTAAGGCTAGATTTATGGCCCAGGATGTGATCTATCCTGGAGAATGTTCCATGTGTACTTGAGAAAAGGTGAAATTCAATGTCTTGGGGTGCAAGGTCCCATAGATATCAATTAGGTCTAACTGGTCCATTGTATCATTTAAAGTTTGTGTTTCCTTGCTAATTTTCTGTTTAGTTGATCTGTCCACAGGTGTGAGTGGGGTATTAAAGTCTCCCATTATTTTTGTGTTACTGTTAATTTCCCCTTTCATACTTGTTAGCATTTGCCTTACATATGTAGTGCTCTTATGTTGGGTGCATATATATTTATAATTGTTACATCTTCTTGGATTGATCCTTTGATCATTATGTAGTGTCTTTCTTTGTCTCTTTTCATGGCCTTTATTTCGAAGTCTATTTTATCTGATATGAGTTTTGCTACTCCTGCTTTCTTCTGGTCTCCATTTGTGTGAAATATTGTCTTCCAGCCCTTCAATTTCAGTCTTTATGTGTTGTTTGTTTTGAGGTGGGTCTCTTGTAGACAGCAAATATAGGGGTCTTGTTTTTGTATCCATTCAGCCAGTCTTTGTCTATAGGTTGGGACATTCAATCCATTTATATTTAAGGTAATTATTGATAAGTATGATCCCATTGCCACTTACTTTGTTATTTTGGGTTCAAGTTTGTAAACCTTTTCTATGTTTCCTGTCTAGAGAATATCCTTTAACATTTGTTGAAAAGCTAGTTTGGTGGTGCTGATTTCTCTCAGCTTTTGCTTATCTGTAAAGCTTTTAATTTCTCCTTAATATCTGAATGAGATCTTTGCTGAATATAGTAATCTGGATTTTAGGTTTTTCTCTCTCATCACTTTAAGTATGTCTTGCCATTCCCTTTTGGCTTGAAGAGTTTCTACTGAATGATCAGCAGTTATCTTTAGGGGAATCCCCTTGTGTGTTATTTGTGCTTTTCCCTTGATGCTTTTAATATTTGCTCCTTGTGTTTGATCTTCATTAATTTGATTAATATGTGTCTTGGGGTGTTTCACCTTGGGTTTATCCTGTTTCAGACACTCTGGGTTTTTTGCACTTGGGTGGCTATTTCTGTCCCCATTTTAGGGAAGTTTTCAACTATTATCTCCTCAAGTGTTTTTCCATGGCCTTTATTTTTATCTTCTTCTGGGACTCCTATGATTCAAATGCTAGGGAGTTTAACAGTGTCCCTATTTCTGCTTTATTGACTATGCCAAAGTCTTTGACTGTGTGGATCACAATAAACTGTGGAAAATTCTGAAACAGATGGGAATATCAGACCACCTAACCTGCCTCTTAAGAAATCTGTATGTAGGTCAGGAAGCAACAGTTAGAACTGGACATGGAACAACAGACTGGTTCCAAATAGGAAAAGGAGTACGTCAAGATGGTATATTGTCACCCTGCTTATTTAACTTATATGCAGAGTACATCATGAGAAACGCTGGGCTGGAAGAAGCACAAGCTGGAATCAAGATTGCCGGAGAAATATCAATAACCTCAGATATGCAGATGACACCACCCTTATGGCAGAAAGTGAAGAGGAACTGAAAAGCCTCTTGATGAAAGTGAAAGAGGAAAGTGAAAAAGTTGGTTTAAAGCTCAACATTCAGAAAACTAAGATCATGGCATCTGGTCCCATCACTTCATGGGAAATAGATGGGGAAACAGTGGAAACAGTGTCAGACTTAATTTTTTTGGGCTCCAAAGTCACTGCAGATGGTGACTGCAGCCATAAAATTAAAAGCCACTTACTCCTTGGAAGGAAAGTTATGACCAACCTAGATAGCATATTGAAAAGCAGAGACATAACTTTGCCAACAAAGGTCCATCTAGTCAAGGCTATAGTTTTTCCAGTGGTCATGTATGGATGTGAGAGTTGGACTATGAAGAAAGCTGAGTGCCAAAGAATTGATGCTTTTGAACTGTGGTATTGGAGAAGACTCTTGAGAGTCCCTTGGACTGTAAGGAGGTCCAACCAGTCCATTCTAAAGGAGACCCGTGCTGGGTGTTCTTTGGAACGAATGATGCTAAAGCTGAAACTCCAATACTTTGGGCACTTCATAAGAAGAATTAACTCATTGGAAAAGACTCTGATGCTGGGAGGGATTGGGGGCAGGAGGAGAAGGGGATGACAGAGGATGAGATGGCTGGATGGCATCACTGACTCGATAGATGTGAGTCTGAGTGAACTCCGGGAGTTGGTGATGGACAGGGAGGCCTGGCGTACTGCGATTCATGGGGTTGCAAAGAGTCGGACACAACTGAGCGACTGATCTGATCTGATCTGATCTGATTGCATTATTCATTAATGATTGATTCTTTGTTATTTCTCTTTGATCCTTGTTAAACATTTCTTGCATCTTCTCAATCCTTGTTTCCAACCTATATATCTGTAAGTCCATTTTGTTATCAAGACTTTGTATCATCTTTACTATTATTATTCTGAATTATTTTTCAGGTAGACTCTCTATCTCCTCCTCTTTTGTTTGGTTTGGTGGGAATTTATCACGTTCTTTACCTGCTGAATATTTCTCTGTCTTTTCATTTTGTTTAGATTGCTGTGTTTGGGGTGGCCTTTCTGTAGGCTGGAACTTTGTGGTTCCTCTTTATTGTGGAGGTTGCTCCCTGTGGGTGGGGTTGGACTAGTGGCTTATCAAGGTTTCCTGGTTAGAGAAGCTTGTGTCTGTGTTTTGGCGGGTGGAGCTGGATCTCTTCTCTCTGGAGTGCAATGAAGTGTCCAGTACTGAGTTTTGAGGTGTCTGTGGCTTTGGTGTGACTTTGGGCCTTTATTTTAATGCTCAGGGCTGTGTTCCTGCATTACTGGTGAATTAGTATGGTATGTCTTACTCTGGAACTTGTTGGCTCTTGAATGGAGCTTGGTTTCAGTGTAGGTATGGAGGCTTTTGGGTGAGCTCTTGTCAATTAATATCCCCTGGAGTCAGGCATTTTCTGGTGTTCTCAAGTTTTGGATTTAAGTCTCCTGCCTCTGGCCCTCAGTCTTATTCTTACAGTAGCCTCAAGACTTCTCTATCTATAAAGAACAGATGATAAAACATCTTGGTTAACAGTGAAAAGATTCTCCACAGTGAGGGACACCCAGAGAGGTTCTGACAGTTACATGGAGAAGAGAAGAGGGAGGAGGGAGATAGAGGTGGCCAGGAGGAGAAAGGGAATCAAAAGGGGAGAGCAATCTAGCCAATAATCAATTCCCTATGTGCTCTCCATAGTCTGGAACACCCAGAAAAGCTCACAGAGTTACATAGAGAAGAGGGTGGAGGAAGATAGAGGTGACCAGGAGGAGAAGAGGGGGAGTCAAAAGGGGAGAGACCAATCTAGCCAGTAATCAGTTCCCTAAGTGTTCTCCACAGCCTGGAACACCCAGAGAGATTCACAGAGTTAAGTAGAGAAGAGAAGGAGGAGGGAGGAGATAGAGGTGACCTGGGGGAGAAAAGGGAGAGTCAAAAGGGGAGAGAGCAATCAAGCCAGTAATCATACCCATAAGTAAAAATGGATACTGAAGATTAGATTCTTAGAGGTACAAAATTGATAACAAATACCAAAATGCAGATTAAAAATCTAAAGTAGAGATTAGACTATGAAAAATACAATATTAAAAATACAAAATAAAGTCAACCACAAAAATTGTAATATATATATATATGAAATCTGCTTTAAAAATAGGGCCTTTTTTTGCAAGGTAATAGTAGGTTACGAAGAAGGCAATGGCAACCCACTCCAGTACTCTTGCCTGGAAAATCCCATGGATCGAGGGGCCTGGTGGGTTGCAGTCCATGGGGTTGCTAGGAGTCGGACAAGACTGAGCAACTTCACTTTCACTTTTCACTTTCATGCATTGGAGAAGGAAATGGCAACCCACTCCAGTGTTCTTGCCTGGAGAATCCTAGGGACAGGGGAGCCTGGTGGGCTGCCGTCTATGGGGTCGCACAGAGTCAGACACGACTGAAGTGACTTAGCAGCAGTAGCAGCAGCAGCAGGTTATAAAAATGAAAAGTAATGGAGTAATAAAGAACTTAAAAATAAAGAAAATTAAAATGTTAATAGTAAAAATATATCTAGGAATTTCTCTGGAGCTGTTGAGGGCAGCGTGGGGTCAGTTCAGTTTCATATATTTCCTTGTTCCAGCTTATACTTCTTCTCAAAGTCTATAGGCCCATTCCAATGCTTATTCAATGCTAACGACAAGGTTTTAATACATTGCACCTGTCATTTCCAGAGCGGGTCCCTCTTTGTTTATTTTGGCTTCCTCTGTTTCCAAGTCTTTTCAGTATCTAATTTCTGCCCTGACAAAAGCGGATGAAGGTGGTCATGTATTTAGGCTCACTTGTTCAGTTCTGCTGTAGGGAGGGAGGAACACTGCAAACAAATACCACTGGTGTGTGTGGGTAGTGTTCACAGTGTATGGACCACACTGAATCTGCCCCGGCTCCCGGTGCTGTGTGCTTTCCCAGCACTCAGGCTCCAGGTTGCTTCGCAAGGGACCTGTCCAAATCAGGCCCTGGGTTTTACACACTTCCCAGGTCTAAGCTGCTCAGGTTCAGGTTTTGGGTACTCCACAAAGGAAGAGACTCAGTTGGGCATGCCTTTTGTGCCCTCCCAGGTCCAAGCAACTCAGGCAACCAGGTGCTTGGCGAGTGCACTGTCCCATCTTAATCACCTCCCCAGTCCCAGCTGCTTGGTTTCCTGGATGTGCTGCAAGAGCACAATCTCAGGTGTGCCCTGTGTCTCCTCTGGGGAGCTTTTCTCTGGCTATGACCCTCCTGGGAGATGTCATCCGTCCATGGTCCCAGGAAGACTTGGTTAGCAGCTGCGAGCCTGCTCACAGTTTGGTGGAGGATGATGTCTCTGGGGCCGAGATTGCCCCTCCCCCCTCCCCTTCCAGCTCTGGCTGCACCCACCTGCCTCTCTGCCTCTGGCAGGGGGAGGGTCCTGTCTGCAGGCGGCTAGCTCTCCATTGGTATTCTCTCAATCCTTTGTTCTGTGAGCAGGAGAGACTGTGCCTTAGGTTAGAGTTTTTTTGTGGGAAAGTTCTCTCTGTTTCATTTTGTACCCTCTCTCTCTCTGGCTATCCCACAGTTGGGGTTGCTATCTCATGTTAGCTCCTTCAGATTGTCCTCAGGGCATTCAGATCCAGTCCTTATCTCCCTGTCCAGGCCCTGCTCGCTGGTGGTGGACACCAGCGTCTGGGCTACTTCTCTGCTGGGAGTTGTGGTTAAACGCATATTCTGTGTGTGTGTGTGTGTGTGTGTGTGTGTGTGTGTGTTTCCTCCCAATTACATTGTGCTCTGAGATTCCAAAACTCCCCATAGACCCGTGGGTGAGAGGGTTTCCTGCTGTTTGGATACTTCTCCTCCTTCATGACTCTCTCCCCTCGATGGGTCTCCATCCCTAACTCATTTGTCTCTCTTTTTGTCTTTTATATTTTGTCCTACCTGCTTTTGAAGACAATGGGCTGCCTTTCTGGGTCCCGGGTGTCCTCTGCCAGCGTTCAGAAGTTGTTTTATGGAAGTTGCTCAGCATTCAAATGATCTTTTGATGAATTTGTGGGGGAGAAAGTGGTCTCCCCATCCTACTCCTCCACTGTCTTCTATTGATTCATTTTTCTAATTCTCTGTTGCTTTATGCATTTACATCCTTGGAGTATGTTATGTTAGTTCTAATCCCTTTGCCAATCTGATTGTTGTTCAATTGGTCAGTCATGTCTGACTATTTGCGACCCCCATGAAATATAGCACATCAGATTTCCCTGTCTTTTACCATCTCCCAGAGTTTGCTCAACTCATATTCATTGAGTTGGTGATGCCTTCCAACCGTCTCATCCTCTGTTGTCCCCTTCTCCTCCTGCCTTCAATCTTTCCTCACATCAGAGTCTTTTCCAATGAGTTGGCTCTTCACATCAGGTGGCCTAAGTATTAGAGTTTCAGCTTCAGCATCAGTCCTTTCAATGAATATTCAGAGTTGATTTCCTTTAGAACTGACAGGTTTGGTCTCCTCAGAGTGTAAGGGACTCTCAAGAGTCTTTCCAGCATCACAGTTTGAAAGCATAAATTGTTTGGTGCTCAGCTTTCAGTATAGTTAATTCTTACATCCATACATGACTACTGGAAAAAACATAGATTTGACAATAGGAATCTGTGTTGACAAAGTGATGTCTCTGCTTTTTTAAAACATTGTCTAGCTTTGTCATGGTTTTTCTTAAAGGAGAAAAGCATTTTTTAACTTCACGACTGCAGTCACCATCCTCAGTGATTTTGGAGCCCAAGAAAATAAAATCTGTGACTGTTTCCATTGTTTCCCCATCTATTTGCCAAGAAGTGATGCCATGATCTTCTCTTATTGAGCATTGACTTTTAAACCAGCTCTTTTACAGTCCTTTTTCACCTTCACAAGAAGCTCTTTAGTTCCTCTTTGCTTTCTGCCACTAGGGTGGTGTCATCTGCATATCTGAAGTTATTGATATTTCTCCCTGCAATCTTGATTCCAGCTTGTGCTTCATTCAGCATGGAATTTCACATGGTGTACTCTCCATATAAGTTAAATAAGCAGGGTAACAATATACAGCTTTGACATACTTCTTTCCCAATTTTGAATCAGTCCTTTGTTCCATGTCCGGTTCTAATTGTTGTTTCTTGACCTGCTACAGGTTTCACAGGGGGCAGGTAAGGTGGCCTGGTATTCCCATCTGTTTAAGAATTTTCCACAGTTTGTTGTGATCCACACAATCAAAGTCTTTAGCATAGTCATTGAAGCAAAAGTAGATGTTTTTCTGGAATTCTCTTGCTTTTTCTATGATCCAGCAGATGTTGGCAATTTGATCTGGTTCTTCTGCCTTTTCTAAATCCAGCTTGTAGTTCTCAGTTCACATACTGTTGAACCCTAACTTGAAGGATTTTGAGCATAATCTTGCTATCATATGAAAGGAGTGCAATTGTGCAGTAGTTTGAACATTTTTAGTATTGCCCTTCTTAGGGACTGGAATTAAAAACTGACATTTTACATTCCTGTGACTCCTGCTGAGTTTTCCAAATGTGCTGCCATATTGAGTGAAGCACTTTAATAGCATCATCTTTTAGGCTTTGAAACATCTCAGCCTGAATTCCATCACCACTTTCATAATGGTGTTTCCTAAGGCCCACTTGACGTCACACTCCAAGATGTCTGGCTCTAAGTGATCACAGCATTGTGATTATCCAAGTCATTAGGATCTTTTTTGTATAGTTCTGTGTATTCTTGCCACCTCTTATTAATATCTTCTGCTTCTGTTAAGTTCATATAGTTTCTGTCCTTTATTGTGCCCATCTTTGCATGAAATTTTCCCTTGGTATCTCTGATTTTCTTGAAGTGATCTCAGTCTTTCTCATTCTATTGTTTCCTCTATGTTTGAATTGTTCAATTAAAAAGGCTTTCTTATCTCCTTTCTATTCTTTGCATTCAGATGAGTATATTTTTCCTCTTTTCCTTTGCCTTTTCCTTCTCTTCTTTTCTCAGCCCTTTTTAATGCCTGCTCAGACAATCATTTTGCCATTTTGCATTTCTTTTTCTTGGGGATGGTTTTGATCACCGCCTTCTGTACAGTGTTACCAAGCTCCATCCATAGTTCTTCAGACACTCTTTCTATCAGAACTAATCTCTTGTATCTATTTTTAACTTCCACTGTATAATCATATGGAGAGGGCAATGGCACCCCACTCCAGTACTCTTGCCTGGAAAATCCCACGGACAGAGGAGCCTGGTAGGCTGCAGTCCATGGGGTCGCTGGGAATTGGACATGACTGAGGGACTTCACTTTCACTTTTCACTTTCATGAATTGGAGAAGGAAATGGCAACCCACTCCAGTGTTCTTGCCTGGAGAATCCCAGGGATGGGGGAGCCTGGTGGGCTGCAGTCTATGGGGTTGCACAGAGTCGGACACGACTGAAGTGACTTAGCAGCAGCAGCAGCAGTATAATCATAAGAGATTTAATGTAGGTCATACCTGGATTGTCTAGTCATTTTCTCTACTCTTTTCAATTTAAATCTGAATTTTGCAATAAGGATTTCATGATCTGAGACATAGTAGGCTCCTAGTCTTGTTTTTGCTGACTGTAGAGTTTCTCTAACTTTGGCTTCAAAGAATATAATTGATCTGATTTTGGTATTGAGCATCTGGTGATGTCCGTGTGTAAAGTCATCTCTTGTGTTGTTGGTAGAGGGCATTTGCTATGACCAGTGCATTCTCTTGGCAAAACTCCGTTAGCCTTTGTCCTGCTTCATTTTGTACTCCAAGGCCAAACTTGCCTGTTACTCCAGGTATCTCTTGACTTCCTACTTTTGTATTCCAGTCCCCTATGATGATTAGGGCTTCCCTGGTAACCCAGCTGGTAAAGAACCTACCTGCAATGCAGGAGACCCAGACTCTGGTTCAGTTCCTGGGTTACAGTGATCCCCTGGAGAAGGGATAGGCTACTCACTCTAGTATTTTGGGGTTTCCCTGCTGGCTTAGATAGTAAAGAGTCTGCCTGCAATGTGGGACACCTGGTATTTATCCCTATGTTGGGAAGATCCCCTAGAGGAGGGCATGGCAACCCACTGGAGAATCCCATGGATAGAGGAGCCCAGCAGGCTACAGTCCATAGGGTCCAAAGAGTAGGACATGACTCAGTGACTAAGCACACATAATGAATAGAACATCTTTTTGTTGTTGTTGTTAGTTCTTGAAGGTTTTGTAGGTATTCGTAGAACCATTCAACTTAAGCTTCTTTGGCATTAGTGGTTGGGGCATTGACTTGGATTGCAGTAATATTGAATGGTTTGCCTTGGAAATGAACCAAGATCATTCTGTGATTTTTGAGACTGTACCCAAGTACTGTATTTCAGACTCTTTTGTTGACTGTGAGGGCTGCTCCATTTCTTGCCCACAGTAGTAGACATAATGGTCATCTGAATTAAATTCTCCCATTCCCATCCATTTTACTTCATTGATTTCTAAAATGTTGATGTTCACTCTTGCCATCTCCTGTTTGACCACTTCCAGTTTACCTTGATTCATGAACATCAAAATGTCAATGTTCACTCTTGCCATTTCCTGTTTGATCACTTCAAATTTACCATGCTTCATGAACAGTCCAGATTCCTATGCAATATTATTCTTTACAGCATTGGACTTACTTTCACCACCGGACACATCCACAACTGGGTGTTTTTTTTTTTTTTTTTTTTTTCCATTTTGGGTCAGCATCTTCATTCCTTCAAACTGTTTGTGGGGTTCTCAAGACAAGAATGCTAAAGTGGCTTGCCATTCCCATCTCCAGTGGTCCACGTTTTGTCAGAACTTTCCACCATGACCCATCTGTCTTAGGTGGCCCTATGGAGCATGGCTCATAGTTTTATTGAGTTAGACAAGGCTGTGATCCATGTGATCAGTTGGCTAGTTGTAGTGGTTTCACACTGAATAATTCTCACAAACACACAGGATTATGAGAGACACAGTACAGGGAGAGCTTGCAGAAGAGCAACTCCCCAAGAAAACATTGAACAGATATTTATTGGTAACTTATCTTGTAATCTTTAACTAAGAGCAGTAAAGCAAAACAAAGGCCAGAACTCTTGGGATTAAGGGAGCTTCCTCCTGGAGGTCTGGAGGTAATCGCATGAGAGTTGTAAAGAAAGGTCTTTGTAGATAAGGGGGTTGTTCTGCATGCAGAACAGCATCTGGCTAATGCTGACTTGTCAGCCAGAATGTTTAACTTAAGGGTGAGGAAAGAGCAAGCAAGGGAGAGAGAATGAGTAAGATTAAATTCCAGGAGACATTTCTGAGAAAGCAGTATAACATGGTTCCGACAGTTTTCTGTGACTGTGGTTTTCATTCTGCCTGCCCTTTGATGGATGAGGAAAAGAGGCATGTGAAAGCTTTCTGATGGGAGGGACTGGCTGTGGGGAAAACTGGGTCTTCCTCTGGTGGGCAAGGCCATGCTCAGTAAATTTTTAATCCAATTTTCTGCAGATGAGTGGAGCTGTGTTCCTTCCCTATAGTTTGGTCTGAGGCCAAACCATTCAAGGAGATCAAACTAGTCAATTCTAAAGGAAATCAATCCTGAATATTCATTGTAAGGACGGATGCTGAAGCTGAAGCTCCAATACTTGGCCACCTGATATGAATAGCCGACTCATTAGAAAAGACCCTGATACTAGGAAAAATTGAAGGCAGGAGGAGAAGGGAACAACAGAGGATGAGATGATTGGATGGCATCACTGACTCAAAGGACATGAGTTTGAGCAAGCTCCAGGAGATGGTGAAGAACAGAGAAGCCTGGTGTGCTACAGTCCATGGAGTTGCAAAGTGTTGGATACAACTGAGCAACTAAAGACCAACAACTTCATTCCTTTTGGAGCTATTTTTCCAGTCTTCAGTAGCATATTGGGCACCTACAGACCTGGGGAGTTCACTTTTCAGTGTCATATCTTTTTGCCTCTTCATACCATTAATGAGATTCTCAGGGCAAGAGTGCTGAAATGGTTTGCCATTCTTTTCTCCAATGGACCACTTTTTGTCAATCTGGGGCTGCAGGAAAAATAATAATAATAATAATGGTGTTGAGTTTTCCATCTTTGTCTCTGATGCCATCACTGTATCATTCTTTGTTCTGCTGAATGGAATTGGGGTGCCTGAAATGATTCTAGTAAAAGGCTCCATCTTCCATGTATCCACATGGGATTGAGGTGTAGGTGTACTGTGGTTGCCATTTCTGTCACTAGTCCCAGGGAAGCTAATTCACTGGGGAAGAGAAACTTCATGCCCGTCTTCTAAAATTCTGATGTTGTGAAGTCTGTCATTTCTCTACTTTTGATTTTTCTTTCCCCAGTAACCCAGAGAAATATGTTCTTCCTTAGTTGAAAGGAAGGAAATCAAGGCAAATTGCTTCACAGTTCTTTTAGTTAATATATTTACTATATAGTTGGGAAATTATTTCTTAAACTATAACCTAATATTTGATACTTTTTTTTTATTCTTTTCTGATTCTTGACTTCTGGATGAGCCTTCATGCCAAGTGACCCAGAAAGGAGAAATATTCACCAGATTAAAGAAACGTAGTTAGAGAAACTGTGTATATTGTTTATTACTTCATATTATTATCACATCACACCCTGTGTGCACATAAAATAACATTCTGTGTTAATTGTTTCTAAAACAAATTTAGAATTGTTTTTGTCTTATTATATTTTCATATTTTTAATTGGAAGATAATTGCTTCATAGAGTTGGTTTCTCACATATAATAATTTTATTCAGCCCTAAGAATATATATATATATATATATATCCTCTCTAACTAGAACCTCTATATCCTCTCCTTCTAGAACCTCCCTCTCCTCCCATCTCACCCCTATTATTCATCACAGAGTGCCAAAGTGGGCTCCCTGTGTCCTATAGCAACTTCCCACTAGCTATCTATTAATACTTTACACGTTCATTATAGGGGACTGGAATACAAAATAGGAAGTCAAGAAACACCTGGAGTAACAGGCAAATTTGGCCTTGGAATATGGAATGAAGCAGGGCCAAAACTCAAAAGAGTTTTGCCAAGAAAATGCACTGGTCATAGCAAACACCTCTTTCAACAACACAAGAGAAGACTCTACACATGGACATCACCAGATGGTCAACACCGAAATCAGATTGATTATATTCTTGCAGCCAAAGATGGAGAAGCTCTATACAGTCAACAAAAACAAGACCAGAAGCTGACTGTGGCTCAGATCATGAACTCCTTATTGCCAAATTCAGACTTAAATTGAAGAAAGTAGGGAAAACCACTAGACCATTCAGATATGACCTAAATCAAATCCCTTATGATTATACAGTGGAAGTGAGAAATAGATTTAAGGGCCTAGATCTGATAGAGTGCCTGATGAACTATGGAATGTGGTTTGTGACATTGTACAGGAGACAGGGATCAAGACCATCCCCATGGAAAAGAAATGCAAGAAAGCAAAATGGCTGTCTGGGGAGGACTTACAAATAGCTGTGAAAAGAAGAGAAGTGAAAAGCAAAGGAGGAAAGGAAAGATATAAGCATCTGAATGCAGAGTTCCAAAGAATAGCAAGAAGAGATAAGAAAGCCTTCCTCTATGATCAATGCAAAGAAATAGAGATCAATGCAAACAACAGAATGGGAAAGACTAGAGATCTCTTCAAGAAAATTAGAGATACCAAAGGAATATTTCATGCAAAGATGGGCTCGATAAAGGACAGAAATGGTATGGACTTAACAGAAGCAGAAGATATTAAGAAGAGGTGGCAAGAATACACAGAAGAACTGTACAGAAAAGATGTTCATGACCCAGATAATCACGATGGTGTGAACACTGACCTAGAGCCAGACATCCTGGAATGTGAAGTCAAGTGGGCCTTAGAAAGCATCACTCCGAACAAAGCAAGTGGAGGTGATGGAATTCCAGTTGAGCTATTCCAAATCCAGAAAGATGATGCTGTGAAAGTGCTGCATTCAATATGCCAGCAAATTTGGAAAACTCACCAGTGGCCATAGAACTAAAAAAAGTCAGTTTTCATTCCAATCCCAAAGAAAGGCAATGCCAAAGAGTGTTCAAACTACCACACATTTGCACTCATCTCCCATGCTAGTAAAGTAATGGCTTCTCCAAGCCAGGCTTCAGCAATATGTGAACCGTGAACTTCCTGATGTTCAAGTTGGTTTTAGAAAAGGCAGAGGAACCAAAGATCAAATTGCCAACATCCGCTGGATCATCAAAAAAGCAAGAGAGTTCCAAAAAAACATCTATTTCTGCTTTATTGACTATGCCAAAGCCTTTGACTGTGTGGATCACAATGAACTGTGGAAAATTCTGAAAGAGATGGGAATACCAGACTACCTGACCTGCCTCTTGAGAAATTTGTATGCAGGTCAGAAAGCAACCCTTAGAAATGGAAATGGAACAGACTGGTTCCAAATAGGAAAAGGAGTACGTCAAGGCTGTATATTGTCACCCTGCTTGTTTAACTTATATGCAGAGTACATCACAAGAAACTCTGGACTGGAAGAACACAAGCTGGAATCAAGATTGCCGAGAGAAATATCAATAACCTCAGATATGCAGATGACACCACCTTTATGGCAGAAAGTGAAGAGGAACTAAAAAGTCTCTTGATGAAAGTGAAAGAGGAGAGTGAAAAAGTTGGCTTAAAGCTCAACATTCAGAAAATGAAGATCATGGCATCAGGTCTCATCACTTCATGGGAAATAGATGAGGAAACAGTGTAAACAGTGTCAGACTTTATTTTTGGGGGCTCCAAAACCACTGCAGATGATGACTACAGCCATAAAATTAAAAGACGCTTACTCCTTGGAAGGAAAGTTATGACCAACCTAGATAGCATATTCAAAAGCAGAGACATTACTTTGTCAACAAAGGTCCATCTAGTCAAGGCTATGGTTTTTCTAGTCATCGTGTATGGATGTGAGAGTTGGACTGTGAAGAAGGCTGAGCGCTGATGAATTGATGCTTTTGAACTGTGGTGTTGGAGAAGACTCTTGAGAGTCCCTTGGACTGCAAGGAGATCCAACCAGTCCATTCTGAAGGAGATCAGCCCTGGGATTTCTTTGGAAGGAATGATGCTCAAGCTGAAACTCCAGTACTTTGGCCACCTCATGCGAAGAGTTGACTCGTTGGAAAAGACCCTGATGCTGGGATGGATTGTGGGCAGGAAGAGAAGGGGGCAACAGAGGATGAGATGGCTGGATGGCATCACTGACTCGATGGACATGAGTCTGAGTGAACTCCGGGAGTTGGTGATGGACAGGGAGGCCTGGTGTGCTGTGATTCATGGCGTCACAAAGAGTCAGACACAACTGAGCGACTGAACTGAACTGAACTGAACTGAGTGCATATATATTGATGCATTTTAAAGGTTATCATCCTATTACTAACTTTCTCTAAATAAAATCCTAGTAAGCACTTTAGACAGCCAGTATTTTAGGTATTCATTCAATTCTTTTTAGACTGAAGTATCATTGACATATTATATTTTAACAATTTTAGGTGTACAGTACAGTGATTCTATATTTCTATAGATGGCTATATCAGAGTAAATATCTCATACTGAACCTGAAATGCAACTGTTGTTCAGTTCTGTCTGACTCTTTGTGACCCCATGGACTGTAGCCTACCAGGCTTCTCTGTCGAAGGAATTCTCTAGGCAAGAATACTGAATTGGGTTGCCATTTACTTCAGCTAAAATCCATTTCCTTAAAAGATGGGAGTAAATATGGATATAGTTGGTTAAATTTTAAATTTCATCTTCTTCAAATTTTCTTTTTTAATGTATTCTTTTCACTAGTATTGCTTATTTATTAAATGGGTCTTTGAAATTGTATTAACAGGAGTATAGAAATTAGAGGGAATTTTATTAGAATATTTGGAAACATTAAATTTGCACAGCCCTACCTCAGTAAAAAGTATACATTTCTTTCTTTTTAGCTAGGGCTTGAGTCTTTCTTTTTTCAATTGTTTTCATGCAACAGTGATATATTTCCTTCCTTTTATTTTGTGCTACTAAATACATATAAAGTTAAGGGATCTATGCTGAGAATTGCATTTTCATTTTGCATTTGGGAAACCATGGAAGAAAAAAGTATTCTTAACTTTGTTACTCTCCAAAGCATTCAGATTTGAGTCATATTTGCTCTAAATCATAGTGTTTAGGGAATTCTCTACAAACTGCTTGTCTTTCCTAAATGCCTCAGTGAAAATTTACTTCAGACTTAATATATGAATTTCATGTACATATATAAGCTCATGCCTTCTATATGATTAGTGAAATGCTACTGTGGAGAAACTCCTGGGATTTTTAAGGGGAAAAAAAGCCTTTGTATAATGTGAAAATATTAACAAGGGTCTTTGTAAGTTTGAGAAAGACTTTCATGGTCCATTACATTTTCCAGAATGGTCAAAGCCTTGGGGCTCCTCCCATTTTTCTGTCCTCAGAGACCATCTCGCAAGGTGAGAGTAGCCTACTTTCTTATTTTCAATTGAATTTTCTCTTAAATAAGTTGTGAGTATTAAGTACAGAGGTCAGTAGGTTCTTGAAGAAATGTAATTGCCATACATGCATTTTAAGAGTCAGCAAAACCTAATATTAGAAGAGCTGCCAACAATAGTACTTGTTCAGAGTTTTACAAGAGCTCTCTCAGGGACACTAGACTGATGATGTAGTGATAAGTCTCACCAATATTGGAGCAGCTAGGGCTTCTCTCTGAAGGGCAACTAAGCTTTTACTTGAACAGTTCCACTTTGCCTCTTGTGCTCTCCCTAGTCCCAAGACTCTTGCTGAACTACTTTTAAAGTCAAAAGGTTTTATTTCTGAATTGCTAACCCCCAGAGAGCAGTGTCACATCAAGAAAAAAACATTTACATTCATTAAAGAGAAAGGAGCCTGTCAGCTCAAACAATATGGCTTAGGACAGAGAAACCTTAGCTTCCTATAAGGAATATGTGCATACTCCTAGTTGGTTCTTTGGAATATGTGCATACTCCTAGTTGGTTCTTTGGGACTGAACCCATAAAAGGCCAACTGTTCAGAGATTAAAAGATGTCATGTTGTCAAATAGGTCCTCCCAAGCCTGGTGTTAATAATGAATCCCAGCTCTTAGTTGGCAAATCCATTGTATGCGCATTCAAGTTACATTTCAGTTTCATCCAAACATAATTAAACGTTTTCCCTCTCTCATGTACACGAGGTTCAGAAAGAGACTAGTGTAGGGGAGGAAAACGTGTAACTCCAAAATGTCTTTTTGGCATGTGGATTGTTTTGAGCTGAAAGCAGTAAAGGTCCTAAAGATTCAGGAAAAAAATGTTCACCTTCTCCTTAACTGCCTAAGAAAAGTTCAAATAGAGGGCCTTTTCCTGGAAAAGAGCCATTGCCACGGATATTTGCAAAGAATATGAGCTGTCTGTGGTGAGGGAAGTGCCCTAGAGATCATAGTCCAGTCTGTGTCTCATTGTCTCTCAGGGCCCAGCAAACATTTATTCAACAAAGGTTTGCTTTTCCATCTCTATGTAAATTGTCTTCCTTCCCTTTGAAGTCCCCAAGCACCACCCGCAACCTCTTCTTTTGCAGTTAGCTGACAATGGTATTGAAGCTGAGAGCTTCAGCCATTTTGGTGAGTGACTCAGTTTTCTTGGGTCTCTCCCATGTATACATGCTATTTGGTTTGAATTTCTCCTCTTACTCTGTCTCAGGTCAACTTAATTATTTGACCAGCCAGAATTATTTAAAAGGGTAGAAAAAAAGTTTATTATTCTTTTCTGATACTAACTTCACTCATTTCCCCTAAACTACAGTATTAAACGTGAAATGAAAGTGCTTTTTCCAAAGTAGCTATTCTATTTATAGAATCTCTTCTATTTATAGTATCTGTATTTATACATAAATATGAACATAAAATTCAAGCTTAATATGCATAATTGCAATTTATTTGCAAACTTTATATTAAATATTACTTTTATGGAGACAGAACTGTGTATATATGTATATACACTCTGTTTTCTGATTAGCTGATAACATTTTTAATTTTTGTCCATATTTAACACCATTTCCTCCCCTAATCTCTTAATTTATTGAAAGCTTGTTTAGTCCCAGGAAGAAGGAGGTCATGCCATATTTTTTCAGAATTTTATCAGAATATAGAAAGCTATGCTCCGTGGTAACTGCTTTTGACCACAGCCATAGGTCAGTCAGAGCAGACTTTCCCTGGCTTCCCTCCCTCTATCAATTGTGTTTTCATATTTTAAATGTAATGGAAGTTCCTAAGCAATTGGCTCAGTGCAGATATTGACAAGGATGGAGAGGAACATGAAAGAGATGACCCCAGAAGAAAATATGAGATATATTCCAAACATCTTAAAACTATGTAGATGTTTAGAAAACTGAAATTAGGTTCAAAGCATAATGATATAATTTTAGCAACTCCCACTGACGCAGGGGACTTCCCTGGTGGCTCAGTGGTAAAGAATCTGCATGCCAATGCAGGGGCAGCAGATTGGATCCCTGGTCCAGGAAATCCTCTGGAGAAGGAAATGGCAATCCACTCCAGTATTCTTGCCTCAGAAATCCGACGGACAGAGGAGCCTGGCAAGTTTCAGTTCATGGAATTGCAAAGAGTCGGACACTATTGACTGAACAGTAGCAAAAGCAACTGACACAGAAGTTGGGCAATCTGAGTAAACTAAGGTTCATTGAGGAAATGTTATTGTCAGCTGCTGTAAAATAGGCTTGCTGACAACTTGCGTGTGTGTGTTCAGTTGCTTTGGTCATGTCCAACTCTATGCGCCCCCATGGACTCTAGCCCGCCAGGCTCCTCTGTCCATAAGATT
The DNA here is from genome assembly GCF_029378745.1 of Bos indicus. Classification (NCBI taxonomy): domain Eukaryota; kingdom Metazoa; phylum Chordata; class Mammalia; order Artiodactyla; family Bovidae; genus Bos; species Bos indicus. The sequence continues at coordinate 13,179,719 of NC_091767.1, forward strand.
CTCTAGGCAATAATACTGGAGTGAGTTGCCTGTTCCCCTTTCCAGGGGGTTCTTTCCAACCTGCGTCTCCTTTCTCTCTTGCATTGCGAGCAGATTCTTTAGCTCTGAGCCACTGGGGAAGCCCTTGGTGACAACATGGAGTATCAATTATCTGTGGTTTAAACCCAGTGATACAAATTGAACTGCAATGTGTATGGTTGTAAAGTCTTCTTTGAAAAGTTGATAATGTTTTTTAGCAGTTAACTGTACTGACTACAACTTGATAGTATTAATTGCTTTCTGAAGAGTAAATTAGGAAATATATGATTAATTAAATAGCTTCTTTTAATGAACAAAAAGTTTATTTCTTTTTGGCAGTTAGACTTTAAAATAGGTTGGCAATATTTTAAAGGCTGCTTTTATAGAAGTAATATATTTTGTTTAAAAAATGGAATTGAAAACAATTTAATTCTCTATCACAGCTAATTTTAAAGGTATAGAAACACTATCTCAATAGTTAGAGGAAATAGCAAAAATACTCATTATTTCTTTAGCAAAATAGTTTCTATTAGTGCACTTACATGGTTTTAAATAGCATTTTAAACATTTAATTTCCAAACAGAGCTTAAAAAAAAAAAAAGAAAGGATATTTCACAATAGTTAAAGGCAATAAAAAAAAAAAGTGCTATTGTTTCTTTTACCAAAAGGCTTCTACATTATTTATTAATCAGTCTTCTAATTTCACAATGCCTCCCTCATTCACAAAGTCATAATTGACTTAAGATGGCCAGTTAGTGCAGGATCAGGATTAGGTATAGCTACATGCAAATATGACAATTATTCTATATAATTACTATTACTGCTGCTGCTGCTAAGTCGCTTCAGTCGTGTCGGACTCTGCGACCCCATTGACTGCAGCCCACCAGGCTCCCCCGTCCCTGGGATTCGCCAGGCAAGAACACTGGAGTGGGTTGCCATTTCCTTCTCCAATGCATGAAAGGGAAAAGTAAAAGTGAAAGTGAAAGTGAAGTCGTGTCCGACTCTTTTCGACCCCATGGACTGCAGCCTACCAGGCTCTTCCATCAATGGGATTCTCCAGGCAAGAGCACTGGAGTGGGGTGCCATTGCCTTCTCTGAATTACTATTACTACAATTTATTATTACTTGGTTCAGAAAGCAGATATTAAAAGTTCCTGTTTTTGACATACCCTTTTCTTATTCCCTTTCTGTTCTCTTCCTCCTGCTCAATCCCACCCCATCCTCTGGCAACTACTGATCCATCTTTAGTCACTATATATGAGCTTACATTTTCATATAAATGGAATCATACAGTATGTATGCTTTTTTTTTTTTACTTTGTTGATCAATCAGCATAATTGTTTTGAGATTCAGCTATGTTGCTGCATGTATCAATACTTCTAGTCTTAATGACAGTTACTCTTCTATTACATGGATTTTCTGGATGGTTCAGTAGGTAGAGAATGTGCCTCCAATGCAGAAGACACAGGAAATATGGATTTGATCCCTATGTTGGAAAGATCCCTTGGAGGAGGACATGGCAACCTGGTCCAATATTCTTGCCTGGAGAATCCCATGGTCCCAGGAGCCTGAAGGGCTACCATTCATAAGGTTGTGGAGTCAGACGCAACTGAAGCAACTGAACACATTCCATTATATACATATACCACACTGTGTTTATCAATAGCATATTCATCTGTCAATGGACTTACGGTTCTTGGTTGTTAACAAATAAAACTTCCCTGCACATTTATGTATAATCTCTGAATGGCCATATGCTTACATGCTTTAATTTCCACTAAAAGTGGAATCAGTAATATGTAGCAAGCATGTAGTTAATCAAAAAGTACATAAACTAACAAAGTGTTTTCCAAAGCATTTGCACAGTTTTACACTCACACTATTACTGTGTAAGAGTCCCTCTCCTTCATCCTTACTGATCTGTTCAGTTATTTATTTGTTTAATTTGGGCTTTTGAAATAGGTATACTGATATTTCATTGTGGTTTTAATTTTAATTTCTCTAAATAACAAATGATATTAAGCATCTTGTCATGTACTTACTTGCCATCCATGTATTTTACAAGTTTTATTAAATTGTTTATTTTCTTATTATATTTTGAGAGTTCTTTATATATCCTTGATATGCAAGTGCTTTATCATATACATGATTTGTAAATGTTTACCCAGTCTGTGGCTTCAGTTTTTATTCCCTTAAATTTTCATTCAAAGAGCAGAAGCTACTAACTTTGATGAACTTCAAATTAGCAATTGTGTTTTATGGATTGTGCTTTTGATATCAAATCTAAGAATTCTTTGTCTAACTGCAAGATCACCAAATTTTATCCTATGTTTTCATAACAGACATTTTAAACTTTTAAATTTTATGTCTAGGTGTATTATCACCCTTTAAACTTTTAAATTTTATGTCTAGATGTATTATTACCCTTGAGTGCATCACCCTTGAGTGATGTCTGGATTTAAGTTTATTTTCTTGCAGTATTTTTCTTGCTGTTATTTTCTTCTATTGTTCCAGAAGTATTTGTTGAAAAGTCTATCCATTTTCCTACATACATTTTGAAGTCTTATTATTGAATACATGAATGCTTAGGGTCATTTTGTCTGTTTGTTGAACTGACTCCTTAAATGTTATGAAATGATTTTTATTCCTGGTAATATTCTTTGATCTGAAATTTACTTTGATATTAATAGAGCTACTCAGTTATCATGTGAATACAGTTAACATGACATATTTTCTGTATTTTTACATGTGATCTAATTGTTTCTTGACTTGAAGTGACTTCTTATAGGCAGTGTATAGTCATTTCTTACTTTTTTATCCAATCTGACAATCTCTGCCTTTTAGTTGTAACACTTAGGTCATTTACCTTTAATGATATAATTAATTAGATATTGATATTATTGGGTTTAATTCCACTAGCTTTCAATCTATCCTGTAAGTTCTCTGTTCCCTTATTCCTTTCTTTCTGATTAATTTTTCATTGAATATTTTTAGGATTCGATTTTGCCACCTTTGTTGGCTTATTAGCTAGTACCTTTGTAAAAGTTTAGTGGTTGTTTTAGGGTGTAGAGTTGTTGTTGTTCAATTACTCAGATTGTATTGGACTCTTTGTGACCCCATGGACTCTTTGTAACCCCATGGACTGAGCATACCAGGCTTCCCTGTCCTTCACTATCTCCCAAAGTATGCTCAAACCCATGCCCGTTTAGTAGATGGCCATCCAGCCATCTCATCCTCTGTAGCCCCGTTCTGCCCTCAGTCTCTCCCAGCATCAGGATCTTTTTCAATGAGTTGGCTTTTCATATCAGGTGGCCAAAGTATTGGATCTTCAGCTTCAGCATCATTCCTTCCAATGTTTATTCAGGACTGATTTCTTTAGAACTGACTGATTTGATCTCCTTGCTGACCAAGGGACTCCCAAGTGTCTTCTCCAGCACCAAAATTTGAAAGCATCAATTCTTTGTTGCTCAGTCTTCTTTATGGTCCAATTCTCACATCTGTAGATAACTACAGGAAAAACCATAGTTTGACTAGATGGACTTTTGTCAGAAAAGTAATATCTTTGTTTTTTAATATGTTGTCTAGGTTTGTCATAGCTTTTCTTCCAAGGAGCAAGTGTCTTTTAATTTCATGGCTGCAGTCTCCATCTGCAGTGATTTTGGAGCCCAAGAAAATAAAGTCTCTCACTGTTTCCATTTTTTCCCCATCTATTTGCCTTGAAGTGATGGGCCCAGATGCCATGATCTACTCAGCATATAAGTTGAATAAGCAGGATGACAATATCCAGCCTTGACATACTCCTTGCCCAGTTTGGAACCAGTCCATTGTTCCATGTCTGATTCTGCTACTTCTTGACCTGAATACAGGTTTCTCAGGAGGCAGGTAACGTGGTCTGATATTATCTCTTTAAGAATTTTCCACAGTATGTTGTGATCCACAGAGTCAAAGGTTTAGTACAGTCAATGAAGCAGAAGTAGATACTATTACTTAAGGTTAAACTGAGATAAGTTAAAGTTGTATACTTTTGTATACATTTTGTATACTATTACAACTTTAACTTAACTCAGTTTAACCTTGCATGTGTTCTATGTCTTCAGTCATGTCCAACTATTTGGGACCTATGGAGCTTACCAGGCTTCTCTGTCCATGGGATTCTCCAGGCAGTAATACTGGAGTGGGTTGCCATGCCCTTCTCTAGGCAAAACATTCTACATATAAAAATATTTGTGTCTGACTCTTTGCAACCCCAAGGACTTCAGCACACCAGGCTTCCCTGTCCATCGCCAACTCCCGGAACTTGCTCAGACTCATATCCATGGTCTTTTCTAATGAGTCAGCTCTTTGCCTCAGGTGGCCAAAATATTTATGACAGTGTATTTCCTTTTCTCTCCTCATAACCTTTGTGTTGTGGTAACCACACACCTTGCTTCTACATATGTAGTCTTTATTTTTCTTGAAAGAATTATATTTTAAAGACATTTAAATTTTAAGAAAAACAACACACACACACACACATGCATGCATACACACACACATATAGAGTCTTGTGCTATTTATTTTCATGTTCATGTCCATACATACATCTGGTGTCATTTTTCAGCCACATAAGGACTTTTTCAATATTTCATGCAATGGTAATAATGATTTTCTTTTCCAGTTTTTGTATACCTGAAATAGTCTTCACTTTGCCTTCTTTAAAAAAGTAAATTTTTATTGTGTATAGAATACTAAATCAGCATGTATTGTTCCTTTAACTATTTTAAAGATGTTCCATTTTCATAATATTTCTGCTGTTTCTAACCAGAAACTTACTCTCATCTTTATATCTGATCTTCTGTATATAATGTGCCATTTTCCTCTGGCTACCTTTATGATCATCTATCACTATTTTTGAGAAATTTGATTTTGATGTCTCTTGATATAGTACCATTCCTATGTCTTATGATTAAAGGTTTTCCCCCTCATCTCTATATTTTCTCAAAGGATAGAGTTACTTGTATATTTTTCAACTTAAAGATTTGCTACAGTTAGCTGAAACTGTCTTCTTTTTACTTTCCTGATGAGAAGATCTTGTTTCTGTCTTTGTTTCATTTTTGGTCATTTTTCTTACTAGGTATTCAAGATCCCTAATATTTTCTTCTGCAATGTCTAATCTGCTATTTCCCATCATTTTATTTCCCATCCCAGACATTGTAGTTTTCATCTGTAAATCCTTATGTCTTTTTAAACACATGATTCCTTTATCTACTTAATATATTTGATAATTCTACATTCTAGCATTTTGAACAATTGGAATACAGTTTTAATACCTGTTCTAATGACATCACACACCTAGTCTAATGTTTAAGAAAAGCCTGAGCTTCTACTGAGTTGGCTTTGATGGATTAATTTTTCTCCTCATTATGAGCCATCCTCGTCTTGCTCATTGCAAATCTAGTAATGCTTTACTGGATTTCAAATACCCTGAAATTCACCTTCACCTTGTTGAGTGTTATATATTTTTATACCTATAAATATTCTTAAACTCTTTTCTATGAGACAGTTAACTTACTTTGAAAAGGTTTGATACTTACAAGTTTGTTTGTTTGTTTAAGTTGTTACTTGTGAACAAAGTAGTACTTTTGAGGAGTGGTAACAATTTGCCACGTTTAACACAAGTCCATTGTCAATCTTGTAAATTATGAACCCTGTGGAATATGAACCTCTAACCATTTGTAGATATTTCCTTTCCCAGCTACTACTAGTTAATATACATGGATGTGTCAATCACTGATTTTTCAAGTTTTTACCCTGTGTACCTCTCTAATCCCCATTTTTCTGCTCTCTGATCTCTATCCACATATCTCACCAGATTATCCTTTTTGCCTCCTTAACTCAGGGAGAATACTAGGCTCCAACAACCCCTGCACTCCCAAAATGATTCACCACAGCCTGGAAACTCTCCAGGCAGTAATCCAGGGTAATTGCAGAGCTCACCTTGTGTATTGTTCATATCTCTGGAATTACTGTGCTTTTTTGCCTGATGTTCATTGATTTATAAATCATTGTGTCATATATTCTGCCTGTTGTTTCATGTGTAATGATAAATCTGACCTCTTTCATTCCATCCTAATTTGAATCAAGTCTAACATCAGTTCTTTCCAATAATCTTTAAATGTGACACCTATAATAAAAAAAAAATAATTCATAGAGTGAACTAATACTCTAGCCAGACTTTTTATATTCATGTAAGCATCTTTGATGATCAATTTTATATATCACCTTGACAGGGCTAAGAAATGCTCAAGTAATTGGTAAACATCATTTCTTGGTATGTCTGTATGAGTTTTTCTAGAAGAGTTGAGTCTATTTGTACCAGTAGACTGAGTAAAGATTACCCATATTAATGAGGGTGGACATTATCAAGTCCCTTGAGAGTCTGAATAGAACAAAAAGGTAGAAGAAATGAGAAGCTGTTTTCTCCTTGAGTTTTTCTCCTGCCTCAGATGTCTGCACTCTGGGTTCTTAGAGGTTTTGGACTTGGACTGGGACTTTGACAGTCAACTCCCCTGATTCTTATACCTTCAGCTCAGAGGGAGTTATGCCACCAACTGTCCTTGGTCCTCTAACTTACAAATAGCAGATCATGGGGCTTCCTAGCCTCCATAATTATGTGAGCCAATTTCTATAATAAATCTCCTCAGATATATATGTGTATGTGTATAATTATATATATGTAATTTTATTTATGTATGTATATCCTATTGATTCTGTTCCTCTGGATAACATAGACTAATACAACATCTAGATCATGTCATGCTTTTTGAAAGATTGAGAATTCTGGAAGGATGCTTATGGGATGTAAGAACTGTTCATGCTGAGAGATTCAGTATGATAAAAAATTTGGGGGAAATTATTGACCAGGAAGCTAAAAAGTAAAGGAATTGGGCTTGATATGAACTAAAGATAAAATATACTAGCAAAAAGAAAAATATATCAGGACAACACAGAAACTCAGAAAAATATTTTAGATTTTGACTCTACTAAATCATCTGCCTGTGTTTCAGATATTCATGAAAGCTGTGAAGGAAAAAGAGATCAAAATATAAGGTCTTTTCCAAATCCTACAGAATTCATCTGTAGGGGAAAAAAATGATTTGTTACTTTTTGAAAATTGTAGCAAGACTTAACTAAAGAGATATATTCTCAGGCTAAGAGAGAAGAAATAGAAATTATATTTGAAAGGCTTTTACACTATGTCTGAGTTGCATATAAATATAAATGTATTTATAGATGTAAATATATATATAGTTATATAAATTATAAACAATATAATATATAACATATATATTTTGTTATATAATTTATATTTTATATGATTATATATAATATAAATATATATTTATATTTATGTTATATGATTTATAACATATTTAAATCTGTGTTTACTATTTTAATTTGTCATAATAATTATAAGAAATAGTAAATATAATTATAAATATATAATTATATATTTATATAAAATATATAAATATGTGTATAAATGCAGTCATAAATATAAATATATTTATATAAAATATATTTAGAAATACTTATTTATTTGTTTGTTTATGTGTTTGGCTGCACTGAGCCTTAGTTGCTGTGCCAGGGGTCTTCACTGTTACCCTCAGGTGTCTCTAGCTGTGGCCTGCGGGCTTCTCTCTAGTTGTGGTGCACAGGCTTTTGAGTGCATGGGCCCTGTAGCTGCAGTACACAGGCTTAGCTGCCCAATGTCATGTGGGATCTTAGTTCTCCTACCAGCGATTGAATCTATGTCCCCTGCATTGGAAGGCAGATTCTTAAACATTAGACCACCAGGGAAGTCCCTCAGGAACTCTTTAGTTTGAGAACTTTTTCGAGCATGCCCATATTGGCCATTCCTTTATGTGACTTTTATGTGACCCCCAGATCTACATTGTGGGCAAGAATGAAGTTAACTGAAATGACCTGAAGAAATAACAGAAAACTTTAACACAATCCATATTAATTTTAAATGATTACTTTTAACTTGCTGTTGTTAGAATGGGATTTTCAAATAATTGTTTTAATAATTATTACTACATTAGATTGAAATACATCAATTTATAATTGTCATGAATTCTCATTTTATTGATTTTAAGAAATCATCTTACTACATATATAGAACAAACAATTCTCCAGGTGGTGCTAGTGGTAAAGAACCTGCCTGCCAATGCAAGATACTTAAGAGAAATGGATTTGATTCCTGGGACAGGAAGATCTCTAGGAGGAAGGCAAGACAACTCATCCCAGTTTCTTGCCTGGAGAATCTCCATGGACACAGGAGCCTGGTGGGCTATAGTCAATAAGGTCACAAAGAGTCTGACAACACAAGATATTTGGCATGCATGTACTTTAAGAAAGAAAAACTAGAAATTCTATAAAAATAATATTATATGTACTAGTTTTTAAATTTTTTGTGGTTTCTCTAGGGATTTCAATATATATTTTAACTTATTGCAGTGACCTAAAATCCATATTATTCCAACTCCTATATAGTGTAAAAACCTTTCAAATATAATTTCTATTTCTTCTCTCTCAGTCTCTACTATTCTTATCATGCATGATACTCTCAAATATTATAAACTCCATAGTATAGTGTTACTGTTCTCACTTAGGTAATAAATTTTTGTTATAATAATGGAAATAACTGGGATTTTTATTCATATTTGTATCCTTTTTTTTGTGCTTTTTATTTCTTTATTTAATTTCAATTTCCATTTGTTTCTATACTCCTTTAGCATTTATCTTATTGCAAACCTGTTGTCAATGAACTCTTACAGCATTTATTTTTCTCAAATATTAGCATTTCATTATTATTTTTAAGCTATATGTATAATGGGTATAAAATCTTGGGTTGACCTTTGTTCTGTCAATTTTTTCAAAATGTTATATCATTGATTCTGACTTATATATGTTCTGATATACAAGCTGTTGCGATATTTGATTTTTTTTTTACCTCTAGATAATGTTCCCTTTTTGCTGTGGCTGAGTTTAAGATTTTGTGTGTGTGTGTTTGGTTTTCAGTACTTTAGCTATCATTATTCATTATGTGTTTAATTTTTATCTTAATTCTTCTCTGGGGCTCTCTGAATTTACTAGATCTATAATTCGTTTTCTTCCAGTTATATTCAAAATTCCCAGTCATCTCCTCAAATTTTTTTCTGCTTCATTTGGTATTTATTCCTTCTGGATTTCAACAAAATGTACTTTAGTCTCTCTTGTATTATCACTGAATTCTTAGAATCTCTAAGATTCTTCTTTGCTTGCTTTGTTTCATTTTGCTTTTTTCCTTTGAGTCTTTATAAGCTTGTTTAACCTATTATAAAATTTACTAATTTTTCTTCTGCTCTGACTAGTTTGCTGATGAATTTGCAGATGTGCTCCATCTGTGCTATCATATCTTTCCCTTCATGTTTCTAGCATATGCTTTGGACCTCTTTATTTGTTCTGTTCCTGTGGGAAGTCCCTGTTTTTTACATGCATTATGTCTATTTTTTTTATTAAGTCCTTTAACATTTTAACAATTATTATTTTAAAGTATTGGCATGTGTGTTCCTGTATATTGGTTATCTGAGACTAATTCTGTTCATTTCTATATCTGTTGATGATATATTTTTATTATTTTTTTGTTATTGACTGTCATTAATCAATTCATTTATTCCTTTTTATCACTTTTTGCCACTTTATGTTTTTTAATTAAAAGATAATTGCTTTACAGAATTTTGTGGCTTTCTGTCATACAACAAGAATCAGCCATTGGTACACTCATGTCCCTTCCCTACTGAACCTCCCTCCCATCTCCTGCCCCATCCCACCCTTCTAGATTTTCACAGAGCCCGTGTTTTAGTTCCCTGAGTCATAGAGCAAATTCTTATTGGCTGTTTATTTTACATATAGTAATGTAAATTTCCATTTTGCTCTCTCCATACGTCTCATCGTCACCCATCTCCCCATCTCCCTGTGTCCCTAAGTCTATTCTCTATGTCTGTTTCTCCACTGCTGCCCTGGAAATAAATTCATCAGTACCATCTTTCTAGATTCCATACATATGTGTCAGTATATGATATTTATATTTCTCTCTCTGACTTACCTCACTCTGTATTATAGGCTGTAGTTTCATCCACCTCATTAGGACTGTCTCAAATGCATCCCTTTTTATGGCTGAGTAGTGGAAAGATATAAGCATCTGAATGCACAGTTCCAAAGTATAGCAAGGAGAGATAAGAAAGCCTTCCTCAGCGATCAATACAAAGAAATAGAAGAAAACAACAAAATGGGAAAGACTAGAGATCTCTTCAAGAAAATTAGAGATACCAAGGGAACACTTCATGCAAAGATGGACTTGAGAAAGGACAGAAATGGTATGGACCTAACAGAAGCAGAAGATATTAAGAAGAGGTGGCAAGAATACACAGAAGAACTGTACAAAAAAGATCTTCATGACCCAGATAATCACGATGGTGTGATCACTCACCTAGAGCCAGACATCCTGGAATATGAAGTTAAGGGGGCCTTAGAAACCATCACTATGAACAAAGCTAGTGGAGGTGATGGAATTCCAGTTGAGCTATTTCAAATCCTGAAAAATGATGCTGTGAAAGTGCTGCATTCAATATGCCAGCAAATTTGGAAAACTCAGCAGTGGCCACAGGACTGGAAAAGGTCAGTTTTCATTCCAATCCCAAAGAAAGGCAATGCGAAAGAATGCTCACACTACCACACATTTGCACTCATCTCACACGCTAGTAAAGTAATGCTCAAAATTCTCCAAGCCAGGCTTCAACAATACGTGAACTATAACTTCCAGTTGTTCCAGCTGGTTTTAGAAAAGGCAGAGGAACGAGAGATCAAATTTCCAACATTCACTGGATCATGGAAAAAGCAAGAGAGTTCCAGAAAAACATCTATTTCTGGTTTATTGACTATGCCAAATTCTTTGACTGTGTGGATCACAATAAACTGTGGAAAATTCTGAAAGAGATGGGAATACCAGACCACCTGACCTGACTCTTGAGAAATTTGTATGCAGTTCAGGAAGCAACAGTTAGTACTGGACATGGAACAACAGACTGGTTCCAAATAGGAAAAGGATTACACCAAGGCTGTATAGTCACTCTGTTTATCTAGCTTATATGCAGACTACTTCATGAGAAACATTGGGCTGGAAGAAGCACAAGCGGGAATCAAGATTGCCAGAGGAAATATCAATCACCTCAGATATGCAGATGACACCACCCTTATGGCAGAAAGTAAAGAGGAACTAAAAAGCCTCTTGATGAAGGTGAAAGAGGAGAGTGAAAAAGTTGGCTTAAAGCTCAACATTCAGAAAACTAAGATCATGGCATCCGGTCCCATCACTTCACGGGAAATAGATGGGGAAACAGTGGAAACACTGTCAGACTTTATTTGTTTGGGCTCCAATCACTGCAGATGGTGATTGCAGCCATGAAATTAAAAGATGCTTATTCCTTGTAAGGAAAGTTAAAGAGGAACTAAAAAGCCTCTTGATGAAGGTGAAAGAGGAGAGTGAAAAAGTTGGCTTAAAGCTCAACATTCAGAAAACTAAGATCATGGCATCCGGTCCCATCACTTCACGGGAAATAGATGGGGAAACAGTGGAAACACTGTCAGACTTTATTTGTTTGGGCTCCAATCACTGCAGATGGTGATTGCAGCCATGAAATTAAAAGATGCTTATTCTTTGTAAGGAAAGTTATGACCAACCTAGATAGCATATTCAAAAGTAAAGACATTACTTTGCCAACAAAGGCCCGTCTAGTCAAGGCTATGGTTTTTCCAGTGGTCATGTATGGATGTGAGAGTTGAACTGTGAAGAAAGCTGAGCACCGAAGAATTGATGCTTTTGAACTGTGGTGTTGGAGAAGACTCTTGAGAGTCCCTTGGACTGCAAGGAGATCCAACCAGTCCATTCTAAAGGAAACCAGTCCTGGGTGTTAATTGGAAGGACTGATGCTGAGGCTGAAACTCCAGTACTTTGGCCACCTCATGCAAAGAGTTGACTCATTGGAAAAGACTGATGCTGTGAGGGATTGGGGGCAGGAGGAGAAGGGGCGATAGAGGATGAGATGGCTGGATGGCATCACTAACTCAATATATGTGAGTTTGACTGAACTCCGGGAGTTGGTGATAGACAGGGAGGCCTGGCATGATGTGTTCAAGGGGTCGCCAAGAGTCAGACATGACTGAGCGACTTCCCTTTCACTTTTCACTTTCATGCATTGGAGAAGAAAATGGCAACCCACTCCAGTGTTCTTTCCTGGAGAATCCCATGGATGGGGGAGCCTGGTTGGCTGCCGTCCATGGGGTCGCACAGAGTCAAACACGGCTGAAGCGACTTAGCAGCAGCAGCAGGTTGCTTTCATATTCTAGCTATAGTAAACAGTGCTGCAATCAGCACTGGGGATACATATGTTTTTTAAAGTTTGGTTTCCTCAGGGTATATGCTTAGTAGTTGGATTGCTGGGTCATATGGTGGCTTCATTCCTAGTTTTTTAAGGAATCTCCATACCGTCACCCACAGTGGATATATCAATTTACATTCCTACCAGCAACACGAGAGGGTTCCCTTTGCTCTACACCCTCTCCAGCATTTATTTTTTGTAGACTTTTTGATGATGGCCTTTCTGACTGGTGTGAGGTGCTATCTCATTTTAGTTTTGATTTGCATTTATCTAATAATGAGTGATGTTGAGCATTTTTTCATGTGTTTGTTACCCATCTGGATGTCTTCTTTGGAGAAATGTCTATTTAGGTCTTTTTCCCACATTTTGATTGGGTTTTTGTTTCTAGTTTATTTGCGTGAGTTGCTTGTATATTTTGAAATTAATTATTTGTTGATGATACTTGTTTTTGACTTGCTTTTATGAGTCTTTTAATTCTAAAGTAATGTAAATCATGAGATATACAAAATTGTATGAGCCACAAGATTATCATTTATGCCCAGAGTTTTCATTTTCATTATTATTGTTGTTGTTTCATTGTTGTTTGTTGTCTTGCTGTCAGTGTGGTCAAGGGCAAGGGTTGAGTGACTATATTTAATCATTGAACTGGGTTTGGTGTTGCTTTGGTTGCTATAATATTTGGTGAGCCGTTATTAAAATTCCTCCAGCAGTAGGTTGCTGTTATCTTGCGCACATGATAGGGCCTGAAGCTCTGAAAGGTATATGTCATTATGCTTGTTGCACCATTCACATTTAGCAATCTCAGTACACCTGTGTCAAAGACAAGCTGTCTTTACATTCTTGCTACTCTTCCAGCCATAGAACACCACGGCTTATAAGTAGCACAAAATTCATGTGGGAGGCAGGAAGATAACTCACGACACCCATTAGCCAGTCTCTGAGTCAAACTCAGAGGTAGGGAGTCCTCAGCACTCCCTTTCACTCACTTGGAAGCCAGACTATGCCTTTTATCTATATTAGGTTTTCCCAAGAAAAGATTTATTGCCTCTCCTCAGTGCTAGCAAGTCTCTGCTTTGTAGCATTGAAAGTACCTTACCCTACACGGGGGGCTTCCCTGGTAACTCAAACAGTAAAGAATTTACCTGCAATGTGAGAGACTCAGTTCAGTCCCTGATCAAGAAGATCCTCTGGAGAACAGAAGCCTACCAATTCCAGTATTCTTGCCTGGGAAATCCCATGGACAACAGAACCTGGCAGGTTACAGTCCATGGGGTCACAAAGAGTCAGACATGACTGAGTGACTAACACTTTTTACCCTCCACATGTGTGAACAATTTTGCTTTTCTTTATTTAGGAGCCCTGTATCTTTCCCTGAGACAACTGAGTGGAGGTTTTCTCACTCTCCACAGCAGTAGTCATCTCTGCATCCATTACTCTAGGACCCTTGACCCCCAAGTATTTCCATTCCTCTGATGAGATGGAAGTATTTTACTTCTCCACTTCCTCCCATAATCAGCATTCCTTTTGCTGGACAAGGTCAAGATCAAGGGAGGGTACCATGGAATTTCTTGAGTTTCTCTAAAGGCTGATGTGTTTTATTCTACCTGTCCCTCTGAAACAGTGGACTTTTGCCTGCTTTTATGGTACCAGACACTTGCCTAGCCCTCCCTCAGCCACTTATGATTTTCCGTTCCTTGTAGAGAAGTAAATGTTCATGTAATTATATATTGTTCATATTGATTTTCTTTATTTCAATAATGAGTTGAATTGTATTATTATTTTCTTTTTTTTTTCACTTTAATTATTTATTTTTATTGTTTCCTGTGATTTGCCCAAATATTTTGTTTCATTTCTTTATGCATACACGCAGGCTACTCCTTCTTCTGTAGTATAAAACAAAGTAGAAAAAAATTTTATTTGATAACACCAGGCAATTCTCTCCTTTGTCTCTGATTTCCTTCCTCTCCTCTCATATTTCTTTTTTTAAATTTTATATATTTTTAAACTTTACAATATTGTATTGGTTTTGCCAAATATTGAAATGAATCCACCACAGGTATACATGTGTTCCCCATCCTGAACCCTCCTCCCCCCTCCCTCCCCATACCATCCCTCTGGGTCGTCCCAGTGCACCAGCCCCAAGCATCCAGTATCGTGCATCGAACCTGGACTGGCGACTCATTTCATACATGATATTATACATGTTTCGATATTCTCCCAAATCTTCCCACCCTCTCCCTCTCCCACAGAGTCCATAAGACTGTACTATATATCAGTGTCTCTTTTGCTGTCTCATATACAGGGTTATTGTTACTATCTTTCTAAATTCCATATATATGCGTTAGTATACTGTCTTGGTGTTTTTCTTTCTGGCTTACTTCACTCTGTATAATAGGCTCCAGTTTCATCCACCTCAGTAGAACTGATTCAAATGTATTCTTTTTAATGGCTGAGTAATACTCCATTGTGTATATGTACCACTGCTTTCTTATCCATTCATCTGCTGATGGACATCTAGGTTGCTTCCATGCCCTGGCTATTATAAACAGTGCTACGATGAACATTGGGGTACACGTGTCTCTTTCCCTTCTGGTTTCCTCAGTGTGTATGCCCAGCAGTGGGATTGCTGGATCATAAGGCAGTTCAATTTAAGTGTCTTGCAATTCTGATGTTTTTATATTTCTTAAGTCCCAGTTTGGCATTTCAGCACTAAATTGAGTGCAGATAGTCATCAGTTATGTGAATAAAGTATTTTGATTGAGAATAAAGTTGCTGGTGTATTTGGGATATTGGTGTATTTTGGAGCAGGAAATGGCAACCCATTCCAGTATTCTTGCCTAGAGAATCTCAGGGATGGGGGAGCCTGGTGGGCTGCCGTCTGTGGGGTCACAGAGTCGGACACAACTGAAGCGACTTAGCAATAGTAGTAGCAGCAGTACCATAATGTAAAACCCCGTCTACACTTAACAAGAAATGGCTCCTCAAGTATTCCCATTCAACAAAATACCATTCTTATGCTTATTATCACATTCCTTTGTTACTGTAATAATTACCTCCCTCATCTTCCTCATTTCACGTTCTCTGCCTTCTTTAAAACATACTTTGACTGATTAGTCTATTTTGAACACTGGTGGACCATATTTTCCTCACAGACTCATCAGAGTCAATCCTGCCTAAATTCTAAGTAATTTCTTAGAATTTCCTTTCAAATCCAAGTAAAGGTTAAATATTTCCAATAAATCTCTCTTATGCAGCAGTAAGAACTTACATCATTTTCTGTCCTTTTTGCTCAAGCTCAATGATGTAGTCGGATTTGAAAACACTCAAGTACATTTGTTTTTTCAATCTGAGTATAAAATATTTTAATCTGAAAATAGTACCCTAAATTAGAAACACCTTCTTCTCGAGACACTTAAATATTTTACATAACTCTTGTGTTTATTCACAATCTAGCATGAGAAGAACACCATCATTATCATCATAACCTGATACTTCTGCTTGTGTTAAAAACAATGGTAAATAGTCATTGAGAAACTACTATATACCAGACACCATGATTCATTTGATATGCATCACATTGTAAGAACTGAATAACTAGGTACTATTATTATCCCTATTTTATAGCTAAGCATATTACGTCTTAGAGATATAAAGTAATTGGCCCATATAGCACAGGGAACATTGGAATTCTGAAATTTTCACCATGCTGGGCATATGATAGGAAAATCAATTCGTGTGAAATGGCTTAACAAGTCATCTTAGGTGTCAGACAGACTTTCAGGTACTGGGCTGAACTTCAATATAACTCTGAGATTGTGCTCAATGTGGGATACAGTTTTCTGTATCATTTGCTTCACCTTATAATGCTTTGTTGAAAATGATATATTGAAATTTCAAGTCAGACACTTCAGCGAATTAAATTTCTTTTTCATGATTAAAAATTTGTGTTGAATATAAAAATGTTAAATAATATATATAGATTAACAAAAAATAATTCTGATCTTTAGTTATAATAACTAAAGAGGCCATGCATTTTCCTTTCTTTTTCTCTTTTACTCTCTTGTCCTCTCTTTTTTTTATATTTCTAGGTTCTTTTAAAAGACTTCTATGTGAAAGTGAAAGAGTTAGTTGTTCAGTTGGTTCTGAGGTTTGGGGATCAATGGACTGTACCCCACGAGGATTCTATGTCCATGGGATTCTCCGTCCATGGGATTCTCCAGGCAAGAGTACTGGAGTGGGTTGCCACTCCCTTCTCCAGGGGAACTTCCAAACCCAGGGATCAAACACAGGTCACCTGAATTGCAGGCAGATTCTTTACCATATGAGCCACTAGGGAAACCCTTTTTAGAATTCTTAGAATTCTGTTAAGTATGGACTATTTTTAGAATTTTTAGAATTCTATAAGTATGGAAAATTTTTGGATCTCAGTAAATACATGAATCTGAGAATTAACCAAATATCCAAAGAAAGTGCTTCACTTAGGATGACATTTTTTTTTTTTTTATTACAATTAGGGATGAAGATAGCAAACTGCAGCTTGTACTTGTGTAAGGCTCCAGAAACAGGAAGGGTTCCACCTAGAATTTCTGCTCTGCAGTCAGGAATCTCAACCACCTGTATCCATGAGAATCCTTTGGAGCCTGACCAAACACAGATCCATCTGAAGAGAAGCTGTGAAGGTTATAGCTTTGTTAAAGATGCTTAAAGCCCTTCAGTGTTTCTCCATTTTCCCCAGATGTTTTCTTTCAAATAGAATTATTTTTTAGAATGTATTGCTTGAGGAAAACAAATACCAAGATCTTCTGGTAAATATTTTTTAAAAGAGAAGCTTTATTTCATATTTAATTTATTTAGCTAATACTGTAGCTAACACTTCATGTCCAACACATGCTTTTTAATCTTCTAAAAGTAGGAGAACCAGTTGTCTCTTGGGTAGCTTAGCTTAGAAAAAAAATAAAAAGAAATAATCTCCAGAAGTTTCCTGATCTTGGCATTAATGTCATTCTGTCATTAAATCAGGTTTCTATAGCACCTCATGAGATGCAAATGTAAACTGAGCTTAGATGCTTTATATGAAGTACTTAATTACTATTAGAAAAAAACAATAATGGCTATCAGATAAGGAAGTCTAGTCAGCATTATTTAAATTATATTCTTTCTGTCTCATTTCCTTCACTATTTTACATATATGAGCTATAAAGCAATGTGATGGTGGTTTGCTAAATGGTGCTTTTGCACACTTTGTTAGTAAAATAAGATATAATAATAATGATAAACAAAATTGGCTAGTTTTGTAATTTTTTTCCAGACAAATCTCATTGAAAATGAGAATTGTTTGTAGCTTTTTTTAACTTTACATTGGGAAATCTTGAATGACCTTATCTGAAAGTAGGGCTCTTTTAAGTATATGCAAGCATGTGAAATAACATCAACACTCTATAAAATATATTCTATTTTTTGTTATCTGTGCACTTTTAATCTGGTAAAATAAACCTAAAATAAAATGTATTTATTTAAACATTTTTAAAATACATAGTTCTGTGGCATTCTTAATATTCTTAATATTCACATTGTTCTGCAACTATCAGCACCATCCAACTCCAAAACCTTTTTAATTTTTCAGCTAGAACTCTGTCCATTAAGCACTGACTCCTCATTCACTCCTTCCCCCAGCTCTTGGTTACCACCACTCTGCTTTCTGTCTGTATACATTTGATTACATTAAGTGACTCATGTGACATGATACAATACTTTATGACTGGCTTATTTCACTTAGCATGCTGCTGCTAGCTGCTAAATTGCTTCAGTCGTGTCTGACTCTGTGCGATCCCAGAGATGGCAGCCCACCTGGCTCTGCCGTCCCTGGGATTCTCCAGGCAAGAACACTGGAGTGGGTTGCCATTTCCTTCTCCAATGCATGAAAGTGAAAAGTGAAAGGGAAGTCGCTGAGTCGTGTTCGACTCCCAGCAACCCCATGGACTGCAGCCCACCAGACTTCTCCACCCATGGGATTTTCCAGGCAAGAGTATTGGAGTGGGGTGCCATTTCACTTAGCATACTACCTTCAAATTCCATTATTGTAGCATGTGTCACTTCTTTTAAGGTGGCATAATATTCCATTGCATATATATACCACATTTTATATATTATTTATCTGTTCATAAACACTTGAGTTGCTTCAGATCTTTGACAGTGAACATGAATGCACAAACATATGTGCATTTCCCCATTTTTAATACAAAGTGAATTTTACATTTTAAAACTGTATCAAAATAAAAAAGCACAACATTAGTAAAATATTAGAAAGTAGTTTATAGGGAAAAAGAAGAGTAATTGAAAAAAGTCAATAATCAGTGTAAGAGAATTTCAAGAGGTGGAAGGAAAGAATATCAACATACAATTTAAAAGTGGTTAAAGCAGTAGGTAGATAATTTTCAGATGTAGTAATATACCTGCCTATGAGCTGGTATTTCTGTTCCTTTATTATTCTAGTTTTCTAAAGGTATATGCAATTTGACAGTTTTGCAATGTTGCTTATAAGCTGAAATGTGACTTTTGTTTGAATATATTATCCTTGAAAGCCAGAAGAGTGTTACTGAGGGCAATTATAACAATATATGATAGAGTCTCCTAAACTTAGAAGAAAAAAAAATAGTTATTTTTGAGGCTCAATTATATCATCCAATTAAATTGTCATTTAAAAATACTTGTAATCAACAATAAGATAGCTAATTTAAAAAATAACATTTGCAATTGTGTGAAAATATGCAGTATAAAGGATAAATCTGAAAAATATGGGAAACATCTGTACACTAAAGTCTACAAAATATTGCTGAAAGAAACTAAAATCATTTAAGCATATGGAGTCATAGGTATGAGACCCAATATTAAGATGTCTAATATTCTAAAATCAATCTCTAATGATAGCCATCAAAATTCTAGATAAATTTAAAAAGAAATAAACATCATGATTCTAAAATTCACATAGAAATGCAAAGGACCTAGCGTCTAGAAAGCCAAATCACTTTCAAAGAGATCAAATCATCACTAATACCACCTGATTTTAAGACATAATGTTATAGCAATGTTAGTGTAGTACCAGAGTAAAGATAGAAAGCAGATTAAAGGAGCAGCATAAATAATTCAGAAATATACATACAGGCACTGATTTTCAACAAAGGTTCAAAGGCAGTCCATGGCATAAGAATCATATTTTGAACCAATGATGCTGAAACATCTAGATACCCATATACAAGTGAATAAGAGAGTATTTTAAACGGGAACTGGGAAGCTTTTGTTTATATTTTGTATTTCTTCTTGATTCTGTCTTGGGAGGTTGTACTAGGTAATTCTTTCTAGATGTTTATGGAACTGGGAAGCTTTTGAAGTGATGGACATATTCATTACCTTATTCTTAGAATGATTATTTAATGAGTTTATACATACTGCAATTTTCATCTTGTACACTTCACATATGGGCAATGTGTTAGTGTGATATGTCAATTACACATAAAAAAGCTATAAAATGTCCTCGTGAGATGCGTTTAGTATACATCTTACTATATTTAAATAAAAACACATAAAATACAACAAAAGGTTTAATTTATAAAGTAAAAAAACAAGTAAAAATATATAGGCCAGAGATATAAGTAGTATTTTTTTTCAGTACATTCTAGGCTTGTTTTACTATTGAGGGGCATTTGTATGTGTAGCAGTTAAACAATGAGAATTTTTGGCTGGTATAGAAGAAAATGATTTCTAGTCAATGGGACTTATAACCTCCAAGGATTATGGCTTCTGGTCTTATTGGTCACAGATCGTACTAAGTTAACCTGAAAATCTTATTTTAGAACTGACTGTAAACAACTAATTCTTAAGTGTTCCTTGGAATGATTTTAACATGTTCCTGGAACCCTCATCACTTAGTACATTTAATATTATTTTTAATATAGTCTTACTTTATATTTTGACCAGAGTCATAATTTTACCTCTTTGTAAATGATACTTTAGCAAATAAAATAATTAAATAATGTAAGAAATTCGATAATAAAATAAATATTTTATTTTGTAATGTTTCAAGTGCAGAGTGATTCCTGGGTTCTCCAGGTGGTGCTAGTGGTAAAGAACCTGCCTGCCAATGCAGGAAACATAAGAGACTTGGGTTCCATCCCTGGGTCAAGAAGATCCCCTGAAGGAGGACATGGCAACCCATTTCAGTATTCTTGCCTTGAGCATCCCATGGAGAGAGGGGCCTGGCAGGCTACAGTCCATAGGGTTACACTGAGTTGAACATGACTGAAGCAGCTTATCGTGCACACACGTGACCTCTAGTATACAGTTAAATTCAAATTTCATTCAAGATAGTAAGTGCATAATGAATTACATTAATAACAAAAAAATGACTCTTAAAAAGTGTTAAAAACTGTTGTAGAGCTAGGGTCCCATGCAGTGCTCTTTTTGCATAAAATATCCAAGGAAGTTTTCTTTGCTCATTATTTTTATCTATGGTAGATAGTACCCAATACTTTAGAAATAAATACATTATTACACAGCAGTACAATAAAAAAGGCTAGATGCATGGATCTATTATTTTGTCTGAATTTTAATCAGTATGAGGAATAGTACTACTTTTATATTCTATTATACTGCCAAATTGTAATGCAATTACTGTCCACTTTAAACTTTGGAATGCTAATTTCAAATTTCCAGCTTCCACCAAATTTTCAGGTATGAATTCAACTATAGTATCTTACCATCAGCCACATTCCTATCAACTTAGAAACCATTTTTTTTCTTTAAACACATTGTTTTCAGTAAAAGAAAACATCACTTTCTCATGTTTTAACAAGAATCTTTAGCTTCACGCATTTGCTACTAGAAGGGAGATGTTAACTTGAATTAAATTACTCTCACATAACTTATGATGGAAAAAAAAGTTTTCTTTTATCTTAATATTTATAATTTTTATTGAAGGAGTTTATTTATTCAAGCCAGTGTAGTATGGTATAAGCTCTGAAATAAGACGTGTCAAATCTATTACAATTCCAAAAAAATCTAAAATTTATTCTATTATGTATTTAAATTTGTGTAGTTTACAATAATGGTAGCTACCAGGTAGCTACCAAGCTCATCTGTCCATGAATTTCCCAGACAAGAATACTGGAGTGGGTTGCCTTTTCCTCCTCCAGGGGATCTTCCCAGTCCATGGATCAAACCCTCATCTCCTACATGGGCAGGCATATTCTTAACCACTGAGCCAGTAAGGAAGCCCACGTTATAATTTTATGCTAGATTACAATTTGTGTACGTTTATCAATAAGCACAAACCATTGGTTCACCTAATAAACACACCCAAATCAAGATGGTGCTTTTCAACCTATCAATATAAAGGGACCCATGGAAAGCCCATTCAGAAAGGAAAAAAAAAAATTACACAGCTGTATATGATGATGATTGGCTAAAACTTTTGCATTTTTCCACATATTTTATAGAAATAAACATGATTTTCTTCTCAACTTGCCTGTATAAATGTTCATTCCATTACTGAGTAACAAAAACTTGCTTATGTTTTACATGGTAGGCATGTTTGCTTTTTTACTTAACAAGTAAGTTACTGTTGATACTGTTTCCTCAGTTAAGATATCAGCCAATTTTTTTTCCATTTGTTATTCATTAGGAAAGCACATACGATAAAGTTAATTTCAAAAATTATAAAATAATGTGTAGATTTTTTTCAACAAATAATTACAAATGCTATAGTCTGGTCTATATTGATAAGTGAAATTTTCATTTTTTTTACAGCTAAATTAATTCAAATATAAAAAAAAATCTTAACATTTATAAGTAGGAAAAAAGTCAAATTAAAATTTGATTGCTGGATTGTGCTATGCTTAGTTGCTCAGTCCTGTCCAACTCTGCGACCCCATGGACTGTAGCCCTCCAGTCTGTGTCCATGGGGATTCTCTATGCAAGAACACTGGAGTGAGTTGTGATAACTTCTCCAGGGGATCTTCCCAACCCAGGGACTGAACCCAGATTTCCCACATTGCAGGCAAATTCTTTACAGTCTGAGCCACCAACAAAGCTCTAAAATTTGATTAGCTGCATTTAAACGAATTATATAATCAAATTTGAGAACTTCCATACATATTGCTGCTAAAGTGACTTTAAGGAACATGTGCAAACCAGTAAGCTAGGTAAAAGCATTGAAGACAGTTGACATAACATATCTCTGACACGTGTGGGTGGCTCTGTGTCATTTAGGCACACATATTCCCTTTCCCTGATGACACTTTCTCCAGTTTAATGCTCAAATATCTCTCAAGATTTTCTTTTCTCTTCACTTTTTATTTTTCCTTTTTAAAAGTTATTGTTTAAGATTGCTATATTGTTCACCTGGCTTTTTGCAATAAGCACCAACATCATTGTTTTTACCTTTGATATATGAGTTAATAGTTTAATATCTGTACAACTACCATTGTTGACTTTTTAAAATGTATTATGTTGCAACTGTACACATCTTTCAAAAGTCTTCTATTTCTAAAGAAAGGAAATCCAGACTTCTGAGTCATGCAAAGCAGGTACATCAGATGTTATTTCTGCCTACTGTCCTATTCTTCATTTATTATACCTACTCTACCCTTTCTGTACAGTTTTTCTAGATTTCTTAGGATAGATTATTTTATCTCTCAAAGCATGATTTCTGGGCTAAGCATAAACACTAGTGACCTGAGGTGCTTGTTTGTATTTCTCTTTTCTCCAGTACACTGAGAATCATTGAAGATTAACAAGATATGTTGTTTATTTATGCCTCAAAATGCATTTAATGAACAGACTTATAGTAAATACTCCATGAAAGTCTTTTTGATTAATTAATGTAGGAACATATGTGTAAAAAAGTTTGAGCATATGTGCATGGCATACAAGATCTAAACTCATTTTCACATAATTTTAAAAATAAAAGTGTAAAAAGCAAGCATTAAGCTAAATATAATCACCCAAGTAAATCCATTTGTTTCATCAGTGTTTTTGTGGCATTTTTTTATAAGACATTAAACTGAAACAATAGTAAATTTTCAAATCATCTCACCAATTTATAAGATCATTAAGTATAGAAAAGCCATGTAAATAATATTCTTAGATGATATTGAGTTTTCAAAGTTTTCATCAAATAGTATTAAGTATTCTTGAATTCTTCACTCTACCAGCATTCTCAACATAGGACATTCTCCTTAGAGCATCATATCTTTAGAAATTGCAAACAGGCCACCAATTATGCACATAATATGTACTGAACAAAGCTCATTTTCTTGTATCTTAACAAGTGATTCAGCAAAAGACTGATTATTCTGAGCAATTTCAAGGCTATAACCAGCCCTAATGTCCTTAAAATGAAGTGATTGGAAATTCAGCAACATTTAATTTTGTGATAAGACAATTTAATTTAGAACTTCCTGACTTCTGTGTCTTTACAATTTCAATAGTTTCAGTAGTGAACTAACCAACATGGTTTTCTAATAGAGGATAATATTAAAAAAAAGAAAATAAATATCAAGTTCAAGTTAACAGAAGGGAATTCTGTGCATGTGTTTCTCATTTTGCACAAGTTCTCCAAGCTGGAAATTCCCTATCTTCCTATTTACAAAAGGCATATAAATAATTAAGATAAAATAACCCAAATACATAGTTGCCCTTTAAAAAGGTTTCTTCTCATGTAAAATATTTTCAGAGATTATATAAATATATACATTTTAGATATAAATATGTATGTGAATCTGATCTATAACAGTCTTATAGATTTTTAATATTTAATAAGCCTCTTATTTTAGAAAAGTTTTTTATTTGCAGAAAATTTTCAAGGATGGTTCAGACAGTTCCCATAACCTGATCCAGTCTGAGAATACACTGAGGGATGCCTGCTTCACTGAATCTGGTGTTAGTTCTTTTTAAAGTAGGACTGCCAGAGGTAGTCACAAAACTTGGCTTGTTAATAGCGATGGGGATGATAAGTCCGCAGAGGAATAGAGGTCAAATGGAAGCCCTTAACTGCCTGAAGCCACAGTGCCACATTTATCATAGTAATGACAAGCTTACAGGTACTGCCATGAGGCTACACCTGCAGAGTTCTAGAAACGGTTAATATGAACACAATGATGTTACTAGGGTAAAATACATGTAGCGAGTGAAGATGCTGCTTAACATTTGCAACTAGAAGAAACCATGAATTTAAGAGCAAAATGTTTACGGCAATTTCTGTATTAATAAGTCACAGTACTTCCTTAGTCTGAGCCAGTATTCAGATACAAAAATTATTGATTGAAAAGGTAGTCAGCTCCCAAGAGAAATGACCCCACAACACTTCAGCAAGTATATATTATGATAATTATTCCAGCCTTGCACTCAAATAAATCTATAGCCATTTATTTCATCAAATTTATTATTTGGACAGGGAAACACTAGGACATTTCAAGAATGTTGCATGATGCATCTGAGTTGATACTGACAACCAGAAATCTGAAGCATCAGTCCCACATCCTCTTAGAGTAAGATCATACAGAGGCCTAATTAATAAATGGAGTCCCAGATAAAGTTCACTGGTTCAGTGATTCACCCACTTGTAGTTTTCCTAGCCCCTGAATGTGTAGTCAAGGTCCTTGACGAGTTGTGTAAGAGCTGTCAGAGAGAGAAGGCCAAGTTGAAGCCTCTGGATCTATTCTTCTCACCAGCCAAGAGAGTAAATGTCATATCGCATCTCAAAGTGGAAGAAAATGAAGATGGTGGTCATAAGTTCCACCTTTAAAGATCTGAATGATGTAAGAATGGCTGTCCTTATGTTTACATTTAATGGACATGTCTGATTTCTGTAGACATAAGAGGGATCCAGGAGGATGATTATGCAACCAGTGGCAATCCACATCAGAGCAGTCCTACAGAACACAGTGTGTTGTTGCTCAAACAGATTAATAAGACCTCAGGTATATGATATGTGGCCATTGATACGACAAATGTATTGCTTTCTATTTAGAAGAGAGAATCAGAAACAGTATCATTTGTGTTGAATGGACATCAGTATTTACTCACAGTTTTGAACTAGATTTATGCTAAATCTCTTACCCTCTGTCATAATATAGCCACAAAAGATCTAGCCCACTTAAATATCCTGAGGAATACCGTAATACCACATGAATGCAATATGCCAAGAAAATCATGTTTATTGACTGGGATTAAGAGATGCTACACTGACAGACATTGCTCTTCAGTTGCCAAGTCGTGTCTGACTCTTTATAACCCCATGGACTGCATCATGCCAGGCTTCCCTTGCCCTCACCATCTCCTGGAGTTTGCCTAAGTTTATGTCCATTGAATCAGCGATGGCATCCAACCATCTGATCCTGTGTCATCCCCTTCTCCTCCTGCCACCAGTGTTTCCCAGCATCAGGATTTGTCCAGTGATTTGGCTGTTTGCATCAAGTGGCCAAATTATTAGAGCTTCAGCTTCAGGATCAGTCCTATCAATGAGTATTCAGAGTTCATTTCCTTTAAAACTGACTGGTTTGTTCTTGCAGTGCAAGGGACTCTCAAGAGTCTTCTCCAGCACCACAGTTCAAAAGCATCACTTCTTCAGTGCTTAACTTTCTTTATGGTCCAGTTCTCACATATGTACATCACTACTGGAAAGACCATAGCCTTGACTATACAGACCTTTGTCAGCCATAAATTGGATAATAAACCCTTCAGTTTCAAGCACTTGCCACATTAACCAAAATTTTAGGGATTCAGTGGTTTGGAGTGTAATAGAACAACTCCTCCAAAGTTTAAAAAAAAAAAAAAAAGACTGCATCCCTAAGTTTCTACATGTTGGATTGCACATGGCATAGTTTTTCAGTAAAGACTTAGAGTAAAAATTTCCATGTCCTTACACTTACAACAAAGACAGAGTGAATCTTAATATTACCTAACAAATAATATATTTGTCATTCAGCTTTCCAACTTTAAATATCCATATAAATAGATACAACACTAAAAGCATATCAAATGTCCTTGATTTGATTACAGATGTTATTTTTCTGATTTTAGGTTGTTTTATTCAAAAAGTAAAATTTGTTTACTCTGATATTTGTTGGCCTGATTGTCATAGAAAGTTTTGCAATTTGTTAGTATCTCATTGTGTTTGGATTAACAAGCACATCAATTCAGTTCAGTTCAGTCACTCAGTCGTGTCCGACTCTTTGCGACCCCATGAATCACAGCACGCCAGGCCTCCCTGTCCAACTCTCACATCCATACATGACCACTGGAGAAACCATAGCCTTAACTAGACGGACCTTTGTTGGCAAAGCAACGTCTCTGCTTTTCAATATGCTATCCAGGTTGGTCATAACTTTTCTGCCAAGGAGTAAGTGTCTTTTAATTTCATGGCTAAAGTCACCATCTGCAGTGATTTTGGAGCCCAAACAAAGTCTGACACTGTTTCCACTGTTTCCCCATCTATTTCCCATGAAGTGATGGGACCAGATACCACGATCTTAGTTTTATGGATGTTGAGCTTTAAGCCAACGTTTTCACTCTACTCTTTCACTTTCATTTTTTAGTTCCTCTTCACTTTCTGCCATAAGGGTGGTGTTATCTGCATATCTGAGGTTATGGATATTTCTCTCGGCAATCTTGATTCCAGCTTGTGCTTCCTCTAGCCCAGCATTTCTCATGATGTATTCTGCATATAAGTTAAGTAAGCAGGGTGACAATATACAGCCTTGACGTATTCCTTTCCCTATTTGGAACCAGTCTGTTGTTCCATGTCCAGGTCTAACTGTTGCTTCCTGATCTGCATATAGGTTTCTCAAGAGGCAGGTCAGGTGGTCTGGTATTCCCATCTCTTTCAGAATTTTCTACAGTTTATTGTGATCCACATAGTCAAAGGCTTTGGCATAGTCAATAGATATCATCATTTACTGCTTTTCCAATTAATTTAACCAATGGAACTGTTATTTCGAAGGGAAATATTTTCCAGTCATTACAGTCATTTCCAGTCATACAAAGGAGATTTGCTCTTAGTAAAGAAAGGGTAATAATTAGTTTTCTCTGGGGACTTGGATATCTCTGGGCCATCTGAGAGCTCCTCAGACCTTGATGAAGTACAGTGATGCCCCCCCCTTTTTTTTAATGAAGAAACCTTCTTCATAGGAACAACATAATAGATACCAGCAGAGCTAGATATGGAGGCTGCCTTCTTGCTTCTTTTTTTTTTTTTTTTATCATTATTTTGGGAGGGAGGAGGGTTCAGGACTTCTTGCTTCTTAATTCTAGTGTTTACATTATATCAGACTTGACAGGCATTCATGATTTCACAATGATAAAAGTTTGAGGGAAAAGTATTTCCAATATGTATTTCAAAATAATTAATTTTACAATGATTCATGGCTATAAATGGACTTACCAGGTGGCACTAGTGGTAAAGATCCTGTCTGCCAATGCAGGAAACTTAAGAGATGCAGCTTTAATCTCTGGGTCGGGAAGATCACCTGGAGGAGGGCACGGAAGTACATTCCAGTATTCTTGCCTGGGGAATACCATGGACAGATACGCCTGGCGGGCTACAGTCCATAGGGTCACAAAGAGTCAGACACGACTGCAGCTACCGAAACATATACAGACATAGACACCACATAGCTATAAATATCCTTTCACACTTGTGGCTCTCATTCCTGTAAACGTTTCCTCATACAGCAATCAGCTCCATAAAAATCACTTCCACTGGTATTTATCCTACTGAAATATAATTATCTTTTACCTTCCTGTCATTATCTACAGTATAACATTAAAAACATGACAATTACTGCTTTGTGTTTTACCTAACATAGAAATTGGAACTGAATTAGAGCACAAATATTTGTTTAGTCAATTAATTAATATTGTCATTTCTGCCATTTCTTTTTGCCTGATATAAATAAAGGATATACTGACAAGGAAAGCAATAACTATTTCTTAGTTTTTTTGTTTAACTCAATATTTGAACATTTTAAAAGATATAATAATTTTATAGACACTCAATTTTCTATGGCAGTTAATCTGTCCTTCTACCCCATTCATCCCATGACCCAAAGTCCATTTTCAGACATAGTTTTCAAAGGGTACAATGACTTGTGTGTCCATTTTCAGAACAAATTCTGAGCAATGATGAGGCAAAGCTATTTTGCATTCATTATGGCAGTTGGAAGCACAACACAAAAGCTGTATATAAAAATTAGTTAATAAGCAGCTTTAACTTAAATTTGATAACCAACAAAGAGAAGATGAAATATTGTTACTGCTTGCATATTAAGATTTAGGCATGTATATTTAGGCTTATATATTAAGATTTAGGCATGTGTTTTGTATTTGTGTATGTATAAATAATAGCTTATAATGTACATGTATAAGTAGATTAAAATAATGTGTTGTAGAATATTCAAACATAATTAAGAGGTATAAAGATGTGAATTATCACTGGTCTAAAATTTGATTTCATTAAATCATGAATAATTTCAGATATGGCCATCACAGAAAGGCATGGCTGGTATTGTCCTAATCATACCAGGAATCAGAGTATCATCCCTATAAGATAGTTACTTTTCTTGTTCTCTCACGGATTTCTTTGTTCATGATCAGAGAATGTATGAATTACTTTGTGGTTATATAAAATACATTTAAAATTAACAGTCCTTTACTTGGTACTTCTTGCCAATATATCAGTTCTATTTTTTTCTCATAGCTATATGTTTGGGGTTGTTTGGAAATAAATACTTTTGCTGAAAATTCAAATGCATGTAAATTATAGCATGTATAGAGAATAGTTTTGTATAGAATTATGACCTAATCTGTTTCTTGCCCTTGGAACAATGGAGTCCCATGGTCCTTAAAAAGAATATTATTTTGAGCTAAGCAAAACTTTTTTTGAAATAACTACCATTCTAGCACTAAATTTCAATATGGATAGGAGAACTATCCTTTTCATACCTTACCCCTAACATCAGTAGCAAAGATTAGCTATGAAAACTTAAACATGCTTTTAGTTATTAGTATTTAAAGCTTGAACAACCATTGCTGGGATACATATGACCATAACCATCTTACCCTGTTGCCTTCTGTCTTGCCCTTTCAACTCTAAATTAGCTATCAGGAAGTGGTCCTTTGGCATCACTTTGGAAAACCCAAGTATGCCATGACCGACACCATTCGATTCCATAACCTGTATATGTGTGACGCTCTCTTTGCATTTTGGGGATTTCTGGTGTTTCTGTGAGGATGGTGTCTGAATCCTTATGTCCTGAGGTTGTCTTTATTTTCAGAATTCAACACAGTGTGCACTCACTTTAGAGATATTTCTGTAAAAGCCACTGTATGAGCTTTAGTCTGATTTATTGATCACTTGGTGGATTAAGTAGAGGCACTGCTAACTGTTCTGCTTTCTTTGAATTTCACTTTGCTCCTTATGCCTCTTTTTCATTTATCTCCTTTCACTTTTCAGGTACTTTTATTTTTTTCCCCATTTTATGGAAGAAGATTTCCATTTTCTTAAAGCTTTGATATCAAGGGATACCAAGTTTGTCATTAGGAAATTTACCACTTTCAAATTTGTCTATATAAACCCAGAGAAGTGCTCAGCCAAACAGAGTCCCTCAGGGTATTGATGTCTTCCCTCCTATGAACTGAAAGGGAGATGGAAAAGCAAACCAAGAAAACAATGACAAAACATTTCCTACCACAGGGTACAGATCATTATCTTGAGGTCCTTGTCTAATACTTAACACAGTGCTCTGAGAGCTACAGTTCTACTTCAGCAGCTTAGAAATTCTTGAGGATTTGCTTCTGTGTTTAGAATCTAATTCTGTATCTTCTTATACCTTGTTGCATTTCATTAAGCTTTTTCCTTTGTGTGACTACTGCAGTGTCCTCATGTCACCCAATTCTATTTGTAAACCATAAGGATTTGGTTTTTTAAACACCCTTCCTCTGACAACCTGATTTTCTTAGAACTTTAACAAACCCCTTTCTATAAATGTGGGCTTCCCTGGTGGCTCAGATGGTAAAGAATCTGCCTGCAGTGCGGGAGACCTAGGTTTGATCCCTGGGTCAGAAAAATCTCCTGGAGAAGAGAATGGCTACCCACTCCAGTAGTTTTGCTTGGAGAATCCTGTGGACAGAGGATCCCAGTGAGGTCCATGGGGTCCATGGGGTCCCACAGAGTTGGACATAACTGAACAACTAACACTTTCACTTTTCTGTAAATATTAGGTTTCCAACTTTTATAAGTTGCTCACACCTCTTTATAGAATTCTGGGCAACTACATTGGATAGCTTAAAAATATTTATTTAGTTATTTACATATCATATTTGAACTACGTAGACATCACTGAAAAATTCTCTTACAATCCTGACTTTCTTTTATAGTTCTAAATATTCTTACCCTTGAAACTTCAGAATACCCATCAACACCCATTTTTCTCTCTGGATATGATACTCTAAATTTCCTTCTTCTCCTTTGGGGTCTAAATCACCGTATCAGATAGATACAATATCTTTATTCATTTCCACACATGCAAGTTATGTTTCCCTTGACTGTATTGTCAGCAAGACACATGGTACTCATCTTCAGGATTTTCTCCTTGAGCGTAGAATGCTGTTTAAATTCTTAGAGAAGGATTCTGAGATTTCAATGAGCATTCCCATTTCTATTAGAGATATTATAGATGCTTGAACTGTATTGCATTATTTAAATTTCCAAGAAATTTTAAAAATGATATATAGTATTATTTCTTTATCTACAGTGCCAGAATTTAGGTATAAGGAAGGTGTATTCATTTACTGTGAGGTGAAGTGAAGTGTTAGTCACTCAATCATTTCTGACTCTCTGTGACCCCATGGACTGTAGCCTACCAGGCTCCTCTGTCCATAGAATTCTCCAGACAAAAATTCTGGAATGGGTTGCCATTCTCTTCTCCAGGGGATCTTCCTGACCCAGGGATTGAACCCACGTCTCCTGTTTTGCAAGCAGATTCTTTACCATCTGAGCCACCAAGGAAAGGCATTCGTTTACTAGGTGTGCCGTAGCAAAAATAAATAAATAAAATAAATAAATATATAAATAAAAAATAAAATAAATAAAAATAAATAAATAAATATATAAAAATAAATAAATAAAATAGCAAAAAGCACACACACACACACAAAATGGGGGGCTTAAAGAAGAGGATGTATTTTGCTTAAAGTTGAAGAGGCTAGAAGTCTGAGATCAAAGTGTAGGCAGGGTTACTTCCTTGCGTACTCCAACTTTCGTTTATGAGTGGCCGGCCATCTTTTCCTTTGTGCCTTCACATGGTCTTTCCCCTTGTATCCATGCCCTAATCTCTTCTTATAAGGACTCCACTCACACTGGATGACAGTCCACCCTAAGGACTTTATTTTACTTTTTTAAAGGCTTTATTTCTACTAAAAACAGTCATATTCCAAAGTTGGGGAGGTTAGGACTTCAGTATATGAATTGCCCTGGGAGGGGAGAGGCAATTCAGTCTGCAACAGGAGATTAAATTTCTTCAGCAAACTGTCAGAGATGGGCAATGGTAGAGCCATGCTGAGTATCAATTCCTTGCAATAGTGTCTCTTTGCTGATCATGAACATACAGGTTAAGGGGTTTTCACTTCATTAAAAGAAAAGAAAACCATCAATTATTTCCTAGCACATATGCCAAGTAATCAGTAATAGTTTCTTCCTTAGCATATGCAGTTTATACTTTTCCCCACACACACAAAAAATGGCTAAAACAAAATCACTATCTCTTTGTTTGCTTGTTTTGAATATGCCTTCCAAAATAGGACAATTCTTGAGATGGTTTGCTTTGTTGAATTCTGACTCTGAAGTAGAATTTATGTAATTGTGCATATCTCAATCAGTTTAAAATTCAGCTAAAACAATTTTTATTTTCACTATGACATGACCATTTGCTTATTTGTTGTTTAGTTGCTAAGTTGTGTCCAAGTCTTTGCCACCCTATGGACTATAGCCCTCCAGGCTCCTTCTATCAGTGGAATTTCCCAGGCGAGAACACTGAAGTGGATTACCATTTCCTTCTCCAGGGAATCTTCCAGACCCATGGATCAAACCTGCAACTCCTGCATTGGCAAGCAGATTGTTTGCCACTGTGCTGTCAGGGAAGACCCTCATTTGTTTATTGTGTGTGCTTGTGCTTGTGTGCTCAGCCTCTCAGTCATGTCCAACTCTCTCTACCTCATGGACTACAGCCCACCACTTCCTGCTGGATTGCCATTTCCTTCCCCAGGGGAATCTTCCTGACCCAGCGTTTGAACCTACATGTCCTGCATGGACAAGCAAATTCTTTACCACTGAGCCACCAAGGAAGCCAATCAAAAGTTCATGTTTAGATTGTAAACTGTAGCAGGCCTTGGGCACAATATAACTGCTTATTTGCATTAAAAAAAATAAATTTGTTGTCACATTGGGTAGATTTGGGCCCATGGTGGTTTAGTCACTAAATCATGTTTAACTCTTATGACTCCATGGACTGTAGTCTGCCAGGCTCCTCTGTTCATGGGATTCTACAGGCAAGAATACTGAGCAGGTTGCCATTTCCTTCTCCAGGGGATCTTTCCCACCCAGGAATTGAACCTGGGTCTCCTGCATTGCACGCAGAGTCTTTACTAACTGGGGAATCCCTAGGATTTGGGCCCAATTGTCTAAGTTACCATCATCTGCTTTCAAGAACTGTAGAGGGCCTAAGATTTTACTTTACCTACAAGAAAATATATTAACTTGACAGTTTCATAATATACTGACAAGATACATGAGATTCCCAGGTCTAAGACAAAGATTTTTATTACTCACTGCAGAGCAAAAAGCATAAGCCTTGTGCTCATGGTGGCTTGCCACGTCTCCTTAGTGCTATAGCAGAGACTTGAATGAAAATATGTGGATACCCCATACACAGTGCTTTTGTGTGAGAGCTAAAGAGTCTAAGGCAGCCTATGGACATTTGATACTATGCTTTAATAAACCTGCTTGATCTTTACCCTGGAGGGAGCCCTTTGCTCTGGAAAGTGTTAATAACACTATTTCTGCCATCCAGGATTTCACTATTCAATTGGTCTTGAAGAGACAATGTGAAAGGGAAGTTTTTAGTGCCTCTGCTTGATAAGATGTGAAGATATGTATGAAAAGCATAGAGAATAGTGTCCCGAAATAGAAAAGCTTAAATTAATAAAAGATATCATGTAACTATCATAACATATAACTTGTCATAGCAAACACCCTCTTCCAACAACACAAGAGAAGACTCTACACATGGACATCAACTGACGGTCAACACCAAAATCAGATTGATTATGTTCTTTTCAGCCAAAGATGGATAAGCTCTATACAGTCAGCAAAAACAAGACCGAGAGCAGACTGTGGCTCAGATCATGAACTTCTTATTGCCAAATTCAGACTTAAATTGAAGAAAGTAGGGAAAACCACTACACCATTCAGGTATGACTTAAATCAAATCCCTTATGATTATACAGTGGAAGTGAGGAATAGATTTAAGGGACTAGATTTGATAGAAAGAGTGCCTGATGAACTATGAACAGAGGTTCGTGACATTGTACAGGAGACAGGGATCAAGACAATCCCCATGGAAAAGAAATGCAAAAGAGCAAAATGGCTGTCTGAGGAGACCTTACAATAGCTGTGAAAAGAAGAGAAGTGAAAAGCAAAGGAGAAAAAGAAAGATATAAGCATCTGCATGCAGAGTGCCAAAGAATAGCAAGAAGAGATAAGAAAGCCTTCCTCAGTGATCAATGCAAAGAAATAGAGGGAAATAACAGATGGGAAAGATTAGATATCTCTTCAAGAAAATTAGAGATACCAAGGGAACATTTCATGCAAAGATGGGCTCGATAAAGGACAGAAATGGTATGGACCTAACAGAAGCAGAACATATTAAGAAGAGGTGGCAAGAATACACAGAACAACTGTATAAAAAAGAGCTTCAGGACTCAGATAATCATGATGGTGTGATTACTCACCTGGAGCCAGACATCCTGGAATGTGAAGTCAAGGGGGGCCTTAGGAAGCATCAATATGAACAAAGCTAGTGGAGGTGATGGAATTCCAGTTGAGCTATTTCAAATCCTGAAAGATCATGCTGTGAAAGTGCTGCACTCAGTATGCCAGAAAATTTGGAAAACTCAGCAGTGGCCTCAGGGCTGGAAAAGGTCAGTTTTCATTACAGTCCCAAAGAAAGGCAAAGCCAAAGAATGCTCAAACTATCACACAATTGCACTCATCTCACACGCTAGTAGAATAATGCTCAAAATTCTCCAAGCCAGGCTTCAGTAATACGTGAACCGTGAACTTCCAGATGTTGAAGCTGGTTTTAGGAAAGGCAGATGAACCAGAGATCAAATTGCCAACATCTGCTGGATCATGGAAAAAGCAAGAGAGTTCCAGGAAAACATCTATTTCTGCTTTATTGACTATGCCAAAGCCTTTGACTGTGTGGATCACAAGAAACTGTGGAAAATTCTGAAAGAGATGGGAATACCAGGCCATCTGACATGCCTCTTGAGAAACATATATGCAGGTCAGGAAACAACAGTTAGAAATGGAAAAGGAACAACAGACTAGTTCCAAATAGGAAAAGGAGTACATCAAGGCTGTATATTGTCACCCTGCTTATTTAAGGTATATGCAGAGTACATCATGAGAAATGCTGGGCTGGAAGAAGCAGAAGCTGGAATCAAGATTGCCAGGAGAAATATCAATAACCTCAGATATGCAGATGACACCACCCTTATGGCAGAAAGTGAAGAGGACCTAAAAAGACTCTTGATGAAAGTGAAAGAGGAGAGTGAAAAAGTTGGCTTAAAGCTCAACATTCAGAAAACGAAGATCATGGCATCTGGTCCCATCACTTCATGGGAAATAGATGGGGAAACAGTGGAAGCAGTGTCAGACTTTGTTTGGGCTCCAAAATCAGTGCAGATGGTGATTGCAGCCATGAAATTAAAAGACGCTTACTCCTTGGAAGGAAAGTTATGACCAACCTAGATAGCATATTCAAAAGCAGAGACATTACTTTGCCAACAAAGGTCCATCTAGTCAAGGCTATGTTTTTTCCAGTGGTCATGTATGGATGTGAGAGTTGGACTGTGAACAAAGCTGAGCACTGAAGAATTGATGCTTTTGAACTGTGGTGTTGGAGAAGACTATTGAGAGTGCCTTGGACTGCAAAGTGATCCAACCAGTCCATCCTAAAAGAGATCACTAATGGGTATTCATTGGAAGGACTGATGCTGAAGCTCAAATCCAGTACTTTGGCCACCTCATGTGAAGAGTTGACTCATTGGTAAAGACCCTGATGCTGGGAGGGATTAGGGGCAGGGGGAGAAGGGGACAACAGAGGATAAGATGGCTGGATGGTATCACCGACTTGATGGACATGAGTTTGAGTGAACTCTGGGAGTTGGTGATGGACAGGGAGGCCTGGCGAGCTTCGACTCATGGGGTCGCAAAAAGTTGGACACAACTGAGCAACTGAACTGAACAGAACTGATCTTGTAACTGCTTATCAATAGTCTTGCATCATCTAGTATTTATTCACTCTGAGAAAATTTGGTCCAAAAAAGTAAATAGCTTATCCTTCCTTTAGTGCTGCTTTTCAACCAGGTTTTTATGATTTGAAAACTAAGCTATTTCTGAAGTATTCAACCAAAAATGTAGTATGTTACAGCATTAGTAATTGCTGTAAAAGTATATTTGATTCATGCACATCCCTGTGTAAAAAGCAAATAGAAATTTCTCCATTTTCAAAATTGATGTGTGTAGTAGAATGCATCATTTAGTTCAGCTGTTCTTATGTAAAGTAAAATTTGGATAAGGTCATCTGTGAATCATTTTTGTTCTAATATTGTTCTTAAGTTTTAGTTAGAGCATGGTATCTGTTTAGGAAGTACATTCCTTATTGTGTCTATTTAACAATAAGCTATAATTTGTAACTAATTAGATATTTGGGCAAGAAAGCTATTATTTTCCCTATTTCTGTGTGCACATACCTAATTTCATGTTGATTTCATAATGGGGTGTTTGTATGCCACACAATTAGATGCTTTCAACACAACTCTCTTTTACTTAAAGCTTCTGAGGTCAGCAGTGTTATCGATGTAATTTTGTTGACCAAAAGCGCCAACTAATGGGACAGAGATGAAGGATGCAATATCTCACTATTGGATGAAATTACTTGAAGCTGGAAAAGTTATAGCTTTTTGTTTTTGTTTTTCATTTGTTTGTTTTGGGAGGATTTTAATATTCATGGGAGAAATTTGTTAGTTTTCACTGCTGGTCTGTAATAACATTTGTGATTTTTTTCAAGTTGTAATTAATAGGTCTCACTTAGTTATCTGCTTTCAATTCAACTATACATTAACTTGTGTTGACTGAGCCATATGTCAACATATTGTGTCAACAACTACATGTTTGTTTTTATTTATTTATTGTGAAAGTGGTTTATTCTGGATACCACATTTTTCTGAAGGTAACTCAGCAATGCTCCAAACATTTCCTCTGTTCCTTGTTATTTTATATAGCAAATTAAAGATTGTAAAAAAAATTATCATAAACATGTCCTCGTAAATGTATTACACATTAATATAGGTTACTTGGTTTCATAACATGCACAGGAAAATAAATATTTTAAAATTCCCCAATTTGGTTGAGGGTTCGTTATTTTATTTTTTATTTTTAATTATTGAGAGTCAATCTGACACTATAGTTTTGATCTAAAATCTGCTGGGTTACCAAGAATCAAAAGTGTTACAGTCTTTATGTGTTTTATCACATAGATTTTTATCACTTTAATATGATAATGGGTCATTTTCCACTCAAACAGTGCCAAAGCATGACATTTTTACAATCCCCATCACCTCTGCAGTACACTTAAATTTGATTTATACTTACTGTTTTATGGCATGTTTGTCCTTATGAGGCACTGAACAATGAGATAAAGAATATTAATGTAATTGGCTTTCAGAATAAGTAAATATCTTGGTTGTCATAGTCTAGATACACAATGCTGACAGCAGCAGCAAAAATACCAGGTTGCACAGGAAGAGAAAAGCATCATTTGCTTCTTCAAAATGTAAAATATGGAGCCTAACATACAGAAACAACTGGGAAAAGATGAGGGCAAACAGTACTTCTACAAGAAAAAGGAGAATATAAAATGGAATTATATAAATTATAGGATCATGTGTATATAATATATATATATGATATATATGCATATGAGAGAAATCAAGAAATTACAACCATAAATTATTTGAAAATATTTTGTTTACAGTTGGTAAGTCATGTCTGACTCTGTGACCCCATGAACTGCAGCACGACAGGCTTCCCAGTCCTTTATCATGTCCTCAGAGTTTGCTCAAACTCATGTCCATTGAGTCAGTGATACCATCCACCATCTCATCCTCTGTCATCCCCTTCTCCTCTTTCCCTCAATCTTTCCCAGCATCAGGTTCTTTTCCAATGAGTCAGCTCTTTGCATCAGGTGGACAAAGAATTGGAGCTTCCACCTTCAGCATCAGTCCTTCCAGTGAATATTTAGCGTCAATTTCCTTTGGGATTTACTGGTTTGATCTCCTTGCTGTCCAAGGGACTCTCAAGAGTCTTCAATACCACAGTTTGAAAGCATCAGCACTAAGTCTTCTTTAGGGTCCATCTCTCACGTCTGTACATGACTACTGGAAAAATCATACCTTTGACTATACAGATCTTGGTCAACGAAGTGATGTCTCTGCTTTTTAATATGCTGGCTATGTTTGTCATAGCTTTATTTCCAAGGAACAAGTGTCTTTTAAAATATGTAGGAATCAGAATAATTTTATTTTAAAATATGTAGGAATTAGAATAATCCAAATGGCAGTTGCCAGTGAAATGGAAGATGAGGATAGTTTTATCCAGAAGAAAAAAAAAAAATAAGCCAAGTCTTTATATAATTTTTTGAACTATAGCACCCTTCTTTCATTGTTTCCATGCTTGGTATGAATTTCCCTCTATCCTAGATTTTTTATCCTTACATTGCAAATTGGCAAACTTCAAAGTGATCTATGTATTATTGTCTTATACTTGACTGAAATATTCATAGTTGGAACTTCTGTTTTTCCAAGTGGATTGCATGTAAGCTTCATGATTCTTGTAATTAATTGTTAACGTTTATTTTTCATTCATTCAGCTTAACTAATAATCACTGAATTAAATGTAATCGATTCATATGCTTAGGTATCTAATAGTTATTTGTGAACAATATTTAGAACTATTAAGAGAACAGAATCTTTGCATTTGGAGTGTGCATTATGTTACAAGGCATAACTCATCTGGTCAAGAACGGATGACAGAAAAAAGTGAAAACATAAAATGAGTTACAGTAAACTAAGGAAAAATTCATCATTGGTTTCCATTTTAACATTGATTTCAACATAACAGTTGAAATATTTTTTATTTTTATATCATAATTTATGATAAAAAGACATACCACATATGTGAATATCTTTTTGTTAATTTAAAGTATAATGTATTGTGAAGAGTCCCATTTCCTTGAAGAATATAACATGGATTTAATAATATCATAGATATAGTTGTAGATATGCATAAATATATATCTGTATGTCTATATATAAACACACTACCCCAAGTCTGTGTCAACACAGACCTAGTATTTAGATAGATAGGTAAATGGATAAATTTAAATCTATAACTTTATCTATAACTATCAGTATATGTCTATAAATATACAGAAAGAAAGAGCCAGATGGATAGAAAAAGAGAGATGGAGAGACAGACCTACATATATAGAGTTGTGTAGATATAGATCTGTGTGGATATAAATGTATGCTTTATTTTAGGTATATGATTATATAATTAGTTTTCCAAGTAAGACCAACCCCATACATATAAAAACATATATAATTTGCTCATTACTGCATGTAGGTAATTAGCATGTTACCTCTGATATGTTAATAGCCAATGGACACCTGATAGCTGAGTGAATGAATGAATGATTGAATTTTCACATGTATGATCGACAGTATATGAAACAGCATTAGGAAAAAAAACAAAAATAGAAATCACTATTTGTTACACCTTTCAGATCCTCTAAATGGAAATTCTCATTTAAACAACTTATTTTAGGAATTAGAACTCAATCACATGTGCATGTGTGTAAATATGTGTATGCTAGTGTATGTGTATGTATGTATGTCTGTGTTTGTGTGGGTGTACCCGTTGTGTAGCTGTGCGAAAAATATACCTATGCTCACCATATATACATACATGCATGTGTATATATACATATAAACATTTTTCTTCAGTGAGACAATTTTTTTTGTTGTTTTTGTTCAAGCTGTTTTTTTTTTTTTAGTATCAATTGTTTTATTATTATTAAAATAAAAAATGAGAGAATGCATACAATGTCTAATGATATTATTATATAAAAGGTTTTAACATTTAGTAACAAAATACATGAACACACTAATGAAAACAGCCAAAATATATTGCTATGGGCTGAATATTTGTATCTTCACCAAATTCATATTTTCTTTTTTTTTTTTTTTCTTTTTTTAAAAATTTTTTTTTATTTTATTTTTAAACTTTATATAATTGTATTAGTTTTGCCAAATATCAAAATGAATCCGCCACAGGTATACATGTGTTCCCCATGCTGAACCCTCCTCCCTCCTCCCTCCCCATACCATCCCTCTGGGTCGTCCCAGTGCACTAGCCCCAAGCATCCAGTATCGTGCATCGAACCTGGACTGGCAACTCGTTTCTTACATGATATTTTACATGTTTCAATGTCATTCTCCCAAATCTTCCCACCCTCTCCCTCTCCCACAGAGTCCATAAGACTGTTCTATACATCAGTGTCTCTTTTGCTGTCTCGTACACAGGGTTAATGTTACCATCTTTCTAAATTCCATATATATGCGTTAGTATACTGTATTGATGTTTTTCCTTCTGGCTTACTTCACTCTGTATAATAGGCTCCAGTTTCATCCACCTCATTAGAACTGATTCAAATGTATTCTTTTTAATGGCTGAGTAATACTCCATTGTGTATATGTACCACTGCTTTCTTATCCATTCATCTGCTGATGGACATCTAGGTTGCTTCCATGTCCTGGCTATTATAAACAGTGCTGCGATGAACATTGGGGTACACGTGTCTCTTTCCCTTCTGGTTTCCTCAGTGTGTATGCCCAGCAGTGGGATTGCTGGATCATAAGGCAGTTCTATTTCCAGTTTTTTAAGGAATCTCCACACTGTTCTCCATAGTGGCTGTACTCGTTTGCATTCCCACCAACAGTGTAAGAGGGTTCCCTTTTCTCCACACCCTCTCCAGCATTTATTATTTGTAGACTTTTGGATTGCAGCCATTCTGACTGGTGTGAAATGGTACCTCATAGTGGTTTTGATTTTATTTGTTTTTTTTTTTTTTAAACTTTACAATATTGTATTAGTTTTGCCAAATATCAAAATGAATCCGCCACAGGTATACATGTGTTCCCCATCCTGAATCCTGCTCCCTCCTCCCTCCCCATACCCTCCCTCTGGGTCGTCCCAGTGCACGAGCCCCAAGCATCCAGTATCGTGCATCGAACCTGGACTGGCGACTCATTTCATACATGATATTATACATGTTTCAATGCCATTCTCCCGAATCTCCCCACCCTCTCCCTCTCCCACAGAGTCAATAAGACTGATATATACATCAGTGTCTCTTTTGCTGTCTGGTACACAGGGTTATTGTTACCATCTTTCTAAATTCCATATATATGCATTAGTATACTGTATTGGTGTTTTTCTTTCTGGCTTACTTCAGTGAGACAATTTTAAATTTGAGATTCAAATATAAAAATACCACTCACCCTTATATTCTAAATCTGTATGACCACCCATCCTCCTGCTTCAATTCTGGCATCTATTCTAGCTTTACATTTCCTAGATATTTAAATTTATATTTTTCTATTTGTATATATATATACACACACATACAAACACACACACACAATAACCTTATACATATAAGGTTATTTTAAGTGGCTTCAAATATTTTTTGAGATTGAGTCTACAGATAGTGAAGGACAGAAGTCTTCCTGTCTTCTGAGAAGAGAGGCAGCCTGGCATACTGCAGTCCATGGGGTCCTATGGAGTTATACAAGACTCAGTGACTGAACAACAACAACTGGCATATATAAAAGGATTAAATAATCAAACACTCAAATAAATTCTGTCTTATTCCAGTTACATTTTGCCTACTGTATAATTAGAAATTACCAAGTTAAACATTATGGAATATAGGTTATTTAATTGTTAGATTATCCCTTCTACTGTGAATCTATTTAACTCCTATGGCCAGTGATGCCTAAAATAAAATAACTGGAAGAACTTCCACAACAGCAATCTGTATTAATTCCCCAGTGGCTCAGTGATAAAGAACCCACCTGCAATGCAAGAGACTTGGGTTCAGTCCCTGGGTGGGGAAGATCACCTGGAGGAGGAAATGCCAATTCAGGATTCTTGCCTGGAAAATCCCATGGGCAGAGGAGCCTGGCTAACCACAGTCTATGGAGTTGTGAAGAGTCAGTCATGATGTATCAGTTAAACAACAAAAGCTGTTAAAATTTCCTGGAGTTCCTCTCTTTGACCAAAATATAACTTCCCATCTCCTCTTTTAAGTTTATTGAAGTGGCAGTATCTAGAATATTTGAGAAGTTAGAAAACCCTTTATACTTGAGGTTTGCAGAGACTCTTGGTTTATCCTGTTTTCTTCTTCTCTTGTTTGTAAGTACTTTCTTTTATTATCACAAAGAGTTGGACATGACTGAGCGAATGAACGGAACTGAACTTCTTTTATTGTCAAATGTAGTTGACATTGTGTGATGAATTATATGCTCACATTATTGATACTGAGCACTAATTATTTTCAGTCCCAATCTATACCTCTTCCATTTTTCTTGCTGTTCCACTGAGCGTTTGTTTAATTCTCTATTTTGAGGGGAAAGGCATTTACAGCACTGATAAACTGATACACTTTTAATATTCAAGATGTACTACCTTAGAAGTACATCCTCCTAAAATAAAAATTCCTACCTCGTTCAAATTCCCAGCATAGTGACACCTATGCTCAATACTAATTAGCGAAACAAGGGGGAAATATGTCAAAGTTTTTTTTTTTTTTTTTCCCCTTAAGCACAAAGTAAAAACATCCTTCAAGGAATGTAGGTCTATGTCTACACTTCAGAGAGTCTAAGGTTAGAATGTAGCCATTGAGCGCTCTGACTTTTGCCAGGACCAGGAAAATGTCTTCTTATTGGTATCCGAAAATAGTGTTATACTTTGAATTAAAGTTATTTAAATCAAATTTTCATAGGGTTCAACTTTAGACCTAACCATATGACTCTTTCATCATATGTAAACTTAATAACATTATTTGGTCAAAAAAAAAGTACCACAGTCTTAAGACCATTAAAATTTTTAAATTTATAAAAATATAGATAATACTTTAATGAATTACAGAATATTGAT
The DNA here is from genome assembly GCF_029378745.1 of Bos indicus. NCBI lineage: Eukaryota > Metazoa > Chordata > Mammalia > Artiodactyla > Bovidae > Bos > Bos indicus. Next base: position 13,222,814 of record NC_091767.1, read on the forward strand.
TGTCACAAATTAATGAGCATTGATATTTATTTTTTAAAGTGTTATTTAAATAAATATTTTAAATATTACATGTGTGCTTGTGTGCTCAGTCATGTCTAACTCTTTGCAACCCCATGGACAGTAACCCTCCAGGCTCCTCTGTCCATGTGATTTCCCAGGCAAGAATACTGGAGTGAGTTCTCATTTCCTTCTCCAGGGCATCTTCTTGACTCAAGGATTGAACCCATTTCTCTTGAGTCTCCTACATTTGCCGGTGGATTCTTTACCACTGAGCCACCTGAGAAGCCCATAGAGTCTAAATAACTGTTTCACTCTCCAAGCTTACTCCACTTCTATCAACCCTAACAACAACTCTCAAACATTGTAAGAGTCTTGCAAGCCCAACTTCACATATTTAATACGTGAAAATAATTCACATAAATAATAACAGTCACCATCTACTTTTCTTGCTCTATTTATTTTAACATTTGGTATTAAATAAATATCTGTGCTATGCTTAGTTGCTGAGTTGTGTCTGACTCTTTGTGACCCCACGGGCTGTAGCCCACCCGGCTCCTCTGTCCATGGGGATTCTCCAGGCAAGAATACTGGGTTGGGTTGCTGTGAGCTCCTCCAAGGGATCTTCCCAATCTGGGGATGAAAGCCAGGTCTCCCGCATTGTGGATGGATCCTTTACCACCTGAGCTATGAGGGAAGCCCAAATAAACATTTAATATTTGTCTATTTTAATGTTTCCAGCGTTCTGACAATGTTCCCTTTTCCTCTTTCATTTCTTTTGCTCATTTGGAAGCCATTTGACTTATTTCTCATCTATAACATCTATAGTTATGTTTATACTTTTTATCCTGGATATTTTAATCAAATTGCTTTCATGTTACTCAGTTTATACAAGGACCTTAGAATACTTTAAATCTGATCATTTTCCTACATGTCATTTTATTAGCAGCATATCCCAGACACTAGTCAAACATTGTTACAGACAATATTAATTTAGACTCCCCAATCTTTGCCAGTTTTATCATCCACCATTGATTCTTGTAATTATTTCTTCTTCCTCTCTTGTTTCTCCTTCTCTATGAATGTTTGTTATTAGTTCCTTTAGCAAGGATCTGAGTGGAAGACTGTTTTTGTTAGTCTAAAAATGTTTTTTTTTTTTTCTTCAATATTGAATGACAATTGGTACAGAACTCTAGGTCTATAATCATTTATCCCTTTAATCTTTGTAAGGTATTCCAGTTTCTAGGTACATGAAGTTCCTGTGCAGAGAACTGCTGTATTTGAAATGAAAGAAATTGTTTTTGTCAGTTTATTCTGGCATATGAGTGAAATTGCTTATCAGTTCTTCAGTTTTCTAGGTACCTGATATAGTTAGTACCTTTTTTTTTTTTAACCAAATGATTGGCTCAGTCACTTGAGCAAGTTGGGTGATTAGATTGAACATTGGTAGATGACAGTCATGGGACAGACACATCTAATGTGAGAAGTGAAAAAAATAATAATAATGAATACATACAAACTAGTCAACCTGAAAGTTGAATGCCTAAATAGTGTGGCATCTAATAGAATAGCATCTTATTTACCATTTAAATAGCAATAGTATAATAATGCATGAAATAAAAACTAGAACATGATAACTTTTATCCCTCAAATTCACCTGCATAGACTTGTAAGAGGCAAGAAGGCAGTAGTTATACGAGCTAGCCTTTAAAGAATCAAGCTCTTTGATGCCCCCCAAATAATGAAAGCTACCCAATTATAACACCCACAGTTACTGAAAGAAGATAAAATTACAGTTCCAATAAACTTTGGGTATAGGGAACTCCCAAGATACTAAAAGATGTTTTATCTATAAAGTCACATATACTTAGTATGTCAACCAAATATCCTAGGTCCTGTGGTCAACTTAATTCAATGAACCATGATGTTAATTGGTGGAAGATATCCAAATATTATCTAAGGCAACATCATTGGAACATAATAAAATTAGTAGTAGTTGTAATCTGAAGTAATGTTTTCTATTCAATTCCCTAACTTATTTATCATTACACTGTAAAATCTTGTGTCAATATATAAGCTCTCTGAGAGGGAAATGCTATATCCAGTAGTCTTAGTATATTCAGTGGCTAGTACAAAGCACACATTGATCTCTGTATAGATTAATTGAATCCAGATTTCTTATCTTCCATCTCTAGAGCTTCAATTCTCCTGCAAGGAGGGAAAACTGAACACCCCAGCAGTATTAAGAATTTCGAGGAGAAGTAGGATAATGTATTAATAATTGTTAAGAACAACTGGAAGCTGTACATTGTAAGTGCTGTATTATTTTAGCACATAAAATAAACATGAGATTTAGAGTCTGAAGACATGGCAATAACTCTAGGCAAATTATTTTAAATTTATCTGTTTTCTCATTTTAAATATAGAGATAGCAATAGTGTTACCCCTGTGTAAATCTTAAAGTTATTATGAGAACTTACTTTATAAATGATAATATTCTTGTTAAGTTGAATTTATCTTACAATTTATCTGGCAATGTTATTTGCTTCAAGACCATTTGCATTTTAAATAATAGGATATTTGTACCAGGTGCTACTTAACTCAAAGCCACAAATCACGAGACACTTAGTAAAAGACATAAATCTTTGTACATATTTCTATATGGCCAATATTTCAGCCATAATATGACATAATTTATCTTGCCACAATTTTTGTTTAAAATCTGCTTAAAAATGATTCTACTTTCTTGTAGGTGTAAGTCCTCTTGGAACTTTAAGGTACTCTAAGGCAGTGAGTGTCAAGCACTTGGTTTCATGAATCACCAAGAGCGCACATAAAACTTCAGATTGCTATCCTGTCCATCCTGCAGTTTTTGATTCCATAACTGTGAATAGGATCCAAATATTTCCAACAGTTCCCAGGAGGTGTTGATGCTCCATCTCTGGGAATTGTTGTTGTTCAGTCACTAAGTTGTGTCCAACTCTTTGCAATACCATGAACTGCAGCATACAAGACTTCCCTGTCCTTCACTCTCTCCTGAGGTTTGCCCAAACTCAGGTCCATTGAGTTGATGATGGCATCCAACCATCTCATCTTCTGTCGCCCTCTTCTCCTCCTGTCCTCAATATTTCCCAGCATTAGGGTCTTTTACCAATGAGTCAGCTCTTCGCAACATGTGGCCAAAGTATTGGAGGTTCAGCACAGTCCTTCCAATAAATATTCAGGGTTACTTTCCCTTAGGATTGACTGGTTTGATCTTTTTGCAGTCCAAGGCACTCTTAAGAGCCTTTCCCCAGTACCACAATTCAAAAGCATCAATTCCTCGGTTCTCAGTCTTCTTTATAGTCCAACTGTCACATCCATACATGACTACTGGAAAAAAACATAGCTTTAACTATAGGGACTTTCTTGGCAAAGCAATGTCTCTGCTTTTTAATATACTATCTAGGTTTGTCATAGCTTTTCTTCCAAGGAGCAGGTGTCTTTTAATTTCCTGACTGCACTCACCATCTGCAGTGATTTTGAAGCCCAAGAAAATAAAATCTGTCACTGTTTCCACTTTTTCCCCATCTATTTGCCATGAAGTGATGGGACTAGATGCCATGATCTTACTTATCTGAATGTTGAGTTTTAAGCAACTTTTTCACTCTCCTCTTTCACCCTCATCAAGAGGCTCTTTAGTTCCTCTTTGCTTTCTGCCATAAGGGTGGTATAATCTGCGTATTTTAGGTTGTTGATATTTCTCCCAGCAGTCTTGATTCCAGCTTGTGACCCATTCAGCCTAGCATTTTGCATGATGTATGCTGCACAGAAGTTAAATAAGCAGGGTGACAATATAAAACCTTGATGTACTCCTTTCCAATTTTGAACCAGTCCATTGTTTCATGTCTGTTCCTAACTCTTGCTTATTGTCCTAATCTGGAGATTACACTTTGGGAATTACTGCTCTCAGGTCAATATGATCTTTTTTTTTTTTTTTTCAAATTTTATATCTACGGTAACTCTACTTGATTTCAATTAATTTGCATTCCTAGATCCCCACCTTTTTTATTATTGGAGTATAATGCTTTACAGTCTTGTGTTAGTTTTTGCTGTACAATAATTTGAATCAGCTGTATGTATACATATATTGGCCTTCTCTGGTGGCTCAGCTGGTAAAGAATCCATCTGCAATGTGGGAGACCTGGGCTTAATCCCTGGGTTGGGAAGATCCCTTGGCTACCCACTCCAGTATTCTGGCCTGGAGAATTCCATGGACTGTATAGTCCATGGGGTCGCAAAGAGTCGGACACAACTGAGCAACTTTCACTTCACTTATACATATATCACCTTCCTCTTGAGCCCCCTTTCCACCTCTAATGTGATCCCTTTGATAAACTAATAAGAGACAGTATAAATTGCCTGACAGTATTTTAAGAATTTAAGTATAATATATTAGATTATATGAACCTTCATAACAACTTTATAAAATAGGTTTGTGATTTTCCAGGATTTTAATAATTTACCTACTTTTAGCCTTCTAGTAAATGCCAATGCTATGATTCGAAACCATCCAATCTGTCTCCAGAATCCATTCAGAGCACAAGACTCCACGTGCTTTATCATGACTTTGAGCTGCTTTTCATGCATCAAAATAATTTATCTGAGTAAACCTCTCCTCACTTAAAGATTTCTCCCACGTGCTATTTCTCTTCCCTCTGATATCTAGTTCAACTTTGTTCCTGTTTTCAAATTACCCCTGGAATGAATCTCTTCAAAGTTTTTATTGACCCTTCCTGCCTGCCTGAGTCAATGGATTTTAAGTCACATACTAAATCTGACTGTGATTAGAAAATTATTAATTCCCAACATGCCTCTAGTCTTCGTTTCTGACACATTCTATTTCAGTGGTTCCAAATGATATTTCTGACCTCATTTTCTGTCATTCAACTTGATGTCCTTATGCTTATAATTCCAGACTTCTACAAGAAACCATGCTGACTGAGGTTCCTCTGCTTCCACTTCATCTAAGTGATGAACTGCTGCTTATCTCTTTAAAGCTTTAAATTCTGTCATCTCCTTTTTAAAGCCTGAACCTTCTCTCTCAGGCAGCTATTTTTGCTGCCTTTTCAATTCACACTGCATATTCTAGAAGCCAAGGGTTAATGTTAGAGCAGTGTGGAAGAGAAGCATCAGAGAAAAGATATTTGATGTCAAACTGCAAGAGTATAAAACAGATGTGATAGAGAGTCTCCAGGTCCCTTTGTCTTCAATCCTTGCTACATTTTCCTTTTTCAAAAAATGTCTCCTCCCCCTACCCCTTGAGGAGGCAGAGGAGATAGTTACCATTTGTTGAAACTCTCCCTTTGTTGATTCTGAACTTTGAAAACCATCAGGCTTGTCAAAAATAGATAGGGACTTCCATGGTGGTCCAGTGGCTAAGATTCCAAGCTCCCAGTCCGGGGGACCCTGGTTTGATTCCTGGTCAGGGGACTAGATCCCACATGCAGCACCTAAAACCTGGTGCAGCCAAGTATATATATTTGTAAATATGTATTTAAAAAGGTAGAATAGATAAGCATTTTCTAAAAACTCTTGAAAGGACTATTTTTGTCAGTTATGAGGATGGGATTGTGTGTCAGAGATACCAAGCAAGAGGCAGGAAAACTGGAAAAATACTCATATCTGCAAACATTTCAACTACAAGTTTCCAAGGAAAGATGAAAACTGCTACCTGCACTATGTCACCAGAAATAGTATCCCTCATTTCTCCTCATTCTGTAAAACCCCAAGCCTGCTTCTACTTAGTGAACATTATTTTCTAAATACATGCATGATTTATGGATTGTTCGTCTCTGCCGCTGACATAAATACTCACAGCAGATACACATGTACTCATTTAACAGGAGAGAATGTTGAAGCTACTAATTAGAAGTATGTTCCTGAAATAAACTTATGTAACTTTTTTCTTGGTAAGAATTGAAGATGTCGTATTTAGCTTTCATCTTTTCCTTTCTATCTCTTTTAATAGCAAAGGAAGTTTTAAAATAAGCAGTACCAGTCTTTTCTGTCTTGCCCAAACATGCACAGAGTCTTCCCCATTGTCATAAATTAGAAATAAATCAAATGATGGTTCCTAAACCCAAAACTGCACAGGAATATGAAGGGGAGATGAGGATTGTCCAAACACAACTGATAAGGAGGTTTTGCAAAGCAGGAGGAGGGATCAAACTTGAGGCCACAGCACTCATCCGTACTTCCTACTTCCCCACTCAACAATCGCATCTCTCCCTGTGCCTTCAGTGACTGTATATGTACCATTTGGATGACTTCAGAACTCACTTGTCTTACAATCACAACCCTCCTGAATTACAGATTCCAACTTCTGATTTGAACATCTTTTTTTTTTTTTTCCCCTGAAAACTAATGCTATTTTACTTATTTTCTTTTTTAAAATTTATTTAGTAATATTTGGCCACACTGGGTCTTAGTTGCAGCATGCAGGCTCTCAGTTGCAGTGCGCAAGATCAGGTTCCCTGATGAGGGGTGGAACCCAGGACCTCTGCATCAGGAGTGAGGAGTCTTAACCATTAGACAACAGGGAAACCCCCCTTTTAATATCCTTTTATTAGTGTGATTTTCAGATGCACAGCATAATGATTCGGCATTGTGAAATAATGACAATAAATCTAGTTACCACTGAACACATCCTTAATTGACAGTGCAACAGAAGGCATTGAACTGGCAAATGCCAAACTTAGCATGTCCAAAAGAGAATTTATTTTTCTCTTTCAAACTTGTTCTTTCTTAGAATTTATTCTTTGTTAAGGGAGTTTGTCTACAGATCCAGCTAAACCTTGGGAGTCATCCTAATTCCCTTTTCATTGTCCCTAAGCTATCAATCAGTCATAGCATCTACATGTGCCAACTGCTAAGTGGCTTCAGTTGTGTCCAATTCTGTGAGACCCCATGGACTGTAGCCCACTAGGCTCCTCTGTCCATGGGGATTCTCCAGGCACGAATACTGGAATGGGTTGCCATGCCTCTTCCAGGGGATCTTCCTGACACAGGGAACGAATCTGCATCTTTTCTCTCTCCTACATTGGCAAATGGATATCATTGGTGCCATCTGGGAAGCCCCATAATCTATTCGCACAGAGTCTACCTGATCTATATATCTAAGTTCTGTGTCCTTCACAGATCTCCACTATCTTATTTCAGCTCTTCATCATCTCTGTATTTTACAGTAACCCTTCAATCAGTTCCTCTGTTTACATTTAAATACAATTTAAATCTACCCTCCTCTTCACTTACAATAGCGTCGTATCTACTCCCCTTCCCTCGGTCCCTTTTGGATATAGCCTGTCTTCTGGTCTTATTTATCTATTTAGAATTCCCTGAATGTTGTGTGCCCTTTGACAAATTGTGCCTGTTATGCAATGTTCCCACTGCTTGGCCTACTTTACATTCACAATCTGCTGGCAGGATTTCTAATTACCCTTCAGGACTCAGCATTAATGTCACCTTTCTCTGAAATCTTTCCTTGTACCCTTGGCAAAAATACTGTTTCCTTCCTCTGTATTCTTACGGTAATCTGTACATATATCTACTATGGAACCTATCAAAACACACCATAGTGGCTTGCTTATGCACCCTTTCCCACTTTGACAGCCCTGCTGTTCTCTGAGATTCTGCCACGCATGGACTATATATTGTTCAACTTTTTATCCCTAGGGATAAGCAGAGAGCTTCAGATAGAGTCAGTTCTAAATTAATGCTTGAAATATTTTTTGAATGCATGAGCACATGCCTGATTTCCTGTCCCAAATATATTCCAGTGTAACCAAACAATAGAGCTCTTGAAAATCTTCACAAATTTTAAAATAAGAAAGCTTTCATATGTGACATTATGGTCAAATATTCCTTCTCTGAAGCAATAGCCTTCTTTATATGCATAATAAATAATCAGACAGAATTCTGCCAATATCAACTTTATCTAGCTTAATTTTTTTTTAGTTTTTCCAAGCTTCTTTATTAATCTATTTTCTAGAATAATATCCCAGATATAGTTTACAACCCTTTTGTTATACTATTTCCATATCAAGTCATGGTATTATAATTACATTGTAAGAAATATGATTTCACTGGATAAAACAAAATTCATTTGAGTTTGATGGATAAAACTACAGAGCTACTTGCAGAATCGATTCCATCCCACTGGTATCCAAAAGTAGTTCAGAGGGCACACCAGAGGCAACTGATACCTTATCACAAATGAAACCCTGTTTCTCTTAATGCTTATGACAAAACTCACTCTCCTGGGCACTCATGCCTGACTGTGCTTGAAATTTCTGCTGTGGGAATTCTCTGGTGGTCCAGTGGTTGAAACTGAGTGCTTTCACTGCCATGGCCCATGTTCAATCTCTGGTTAGGTAACTAAGATCCCACAAATCACACAGCTTTGTCCAAGAGAGAAAAAAGGAGGGAGTGAGAGAAAGAAACATCTGTGAAGTGTTGCTGCTGCTCCCGAATGGGCTTTTTTTGACAGGAAGCACCTGTTTTTGACAGTCTGCCTGAAATGTGGGAGACATGGGTTCGATCCCTGGGTTGGGAAGATCCCCTGGAGAAGAAATTGGCAACCCACTCCAGTATTCTTGCCTGGAAAATGCCATGGACAGAGAAGCCTGGCAGGTTACAGTTCATGGGCTCGCAAAGCATCAATCATGACTGAGCAACTAACACACCACCTCCTATAGTCACTGTCCATGCAGCTAGATTGTATGACATCCCCAGGTATCACTAACCTCAGCCAGGAAGGTTCATGATTTCAGGGGTTAAAGAGATGACTTCTAACTGCTTGTCAGAGTACTGATCCTTCATAACAGGCACCATGTCTTCCTAGGCACCATCACCATGACTAGCTACCATTGTTTTTTTCTTTCTTTAATGCACCAAGTCTCCTACTGAAGACCAAGATGTCCATCAAGAATCACTGCACCTGGTTCCAGCTATATGGTCCTGAGAATCGGAGTTCTTGGTGAGAAGAGACATCACCAGCTTCCACTAGGCATCCTACTGTGATGCGTGAGCTTCCTAGGTGCTAAGGAGATAATGTTTTCTGGAGTCTTCTTTGTCCTGAAGTGGACCTGTGTTCCATAGGCAAGCACTAAAAACCTAGAGACATAGGTCCAAGCACTTTTAGAGTATCTCTTAATGTGGTCTATGAACAATTCAGGATCTTCTCCCGCTTTTCCTTCATTACTTCTTCCTCTGGTAACCAGTCCTCAGACAGTAGTTTTTACATGCCTGAGTCAAGAGACATGTTTAATTCTTAAACTTCCTGCCATAAATCACACTTCATTCTCTGAAGTGACAGAGATCAGGATGGCATTTCCTTAATGTTGCCCCATGACATTCTAGCCATCAGATAAATGGTATACTATATCCTCATCATGGACATTCTTTATATAAACACACATCCTTGTAAAAACCTTTGTGAAATGCTGTAGGAAGAAATCGGAATGACCTTTTTTTTTTTTTAAATCCACTGCATTGCATGGTTATTTTATTGCAGGATGCTCTATTGCAGGATGTGTGTGTGTACCTAAGCATATTGATAGAGTCAGTGTCTGTGGAAATACTGTAATAGTTTTTTCTATGGGACCTCATTGTTTTCTGGACAATATTCTCTACTAAGACTAATCTTTCATAAGAATATAATCAATAATCAATCTCTCCTGGAGAAAGACTTCTGAGAATTCCATTGAACAAAGCCATTTACCTGTTATTGCCCAGACATGGTTAAAACTTAAAAACTTAAAACAATTGAGATTTTCAGTGTGAAATTTTACAACTATCTACTCTCTTAATGAACACACATATACATATGCATGTATAAGTATATATGTAGTTGTGTACATGTGCATACGTATATATATTCATATTTGCATAACCCTATGCATATTAAAAAGTAGAGACATTACTTTGCCAACAAAGGTCCATCTAGTCAAGGCTATGGTTTTTCCAGTGGTCATGTATGGATGTGAAAGTTGGACTGGGAAGAAAGCTGAGTGCTGAAGAATTGATGCCTTTGAACTGTGGTGTTGGAGAAGACTCTTGAGAGTCCCTTGGACTGCAAGGAGATCCAACCACTCCATTCTGAAGGAGATCAGCCCTGGGATTTCTTTGGAAGGAATGATGCTAAAGCTGAAACTCCAGTACTTTGGCCACCTCATGTGAAGAGTTGACTCACTGGAAAAGACCTTGATGCTGGGAGGGATCGGGGGCAGGAGGAAGAGGGGACGACAGAGGATGAGATGGCTGGATGGCATCACTGACTCGATGGACGTGAGTCTGAGTGAACTCTGGGAGATGGTGATGGACAGGGAGGCCCGGCGTGCTGCGATTCATGGGGTCGCAAAGAGTCGGACATGACTGAGTGACTGAACTGGAGTGAACTGAATGCATATATTTATTTATATTCACATATACATATATATACATATAAACAATATATATAAAAACACACACATAGTATTTATTCTTTGGTGGACTACACAAAAAAACAAAATTGATTTTTGTCCACAGTTCACTATTGCTTTGGTCCTAGAAGGAAAGAAAAAAAAAACATGAATCTAATGGGATTTTTCCAGTTAAACTCATGGGGTTGAGAGATTGCAGCTTCAGGCCTTTTAATATCTCAGCTTTGGGTGTGTTCTTTCTTTCCTCTGCCAAGTGGGCATCACATCTTTAGTTAGGTGGTGCCTCCTATCATTGAGGAAGAATGGGCCCTTTAATTCCACGCCAGCCTGGAAGGCCTGGAGTGCAGCCTTGCCACAGATGTCCATTTATAAGATGCAGCTGTCCCCATGTCTCACTCGGCCAGCTGGCATTGAGTAAGCTGGCTGGCAGTGTACAGCATCTCAGGCTGCTGGCCAGCAGACTTCAGCCTTAGTGCACTGGTTTTTAAGCCTTACGGCTCATCTCCCTGAAGGGACTAGAGGAGCTTTGAAATATTGGCTCCAGGGAAGTCACTTCACATTTCAGAAATATCAGGAAATATTGCTAGTTTGACATGAATGTTGGCATAAGCATGGGGGACTATTTTTAAAGAGTAACCCACACCAATTGTTCTAAGGTAGCTGTGCATGTATCCCAGCTTAGCACAAACAGCATCCTGCCATGACTTTGAGGAAAACGTCAAATGCATATGGTAAACAAGGGAGGCAGAGACATAAGAAGCTTCCAGGGGCTGTCTGACATGAACAGGTGGTGTCTCTCCAGAGAAATTTCAGGATAAGCATCACAGAATGGTTGGCTCAGCATTCGTAAGTGTGAGCCCTGCCACGTCTTCTATTTTGCTGAAATGCCAGAAAGTACTGAACTGGAATAAAGTCCAAGGTTACCTTGACCATCCCATGGGCAGAGGTATTCTGTGCACTATCTAAGGCAGATGGATATTTATATTCAATACCTAGGTTTCCAAATGAAATATTATCCTCTTCCTTTACCCTGTTATTTGCCAAGTTTACCAAAAAGATGGTGTTCAAGAGCCCTCACTTATCCCTGTATTTCATTGTCATCTGCATGTGATGATTCAATGAAGTTTAGTTGAAATTGCTTCTCTCACTTGGTTGGGATATATAAAGGACTACCTATTCCATGCCAGCTGGTGGCAGGAGAAACTGAATGCAGATGTTGAATATCAAATTTCACTTTCTAAGCCCTGTTCACACTAAATTTCCTGCCCATTAACAAACATCACTGTAGTGTAATCTTAGTTTAGGATTAGCAATTGTGCTTTTTTTATTTGAAGCACCAATAAGCATGATATGCAAATAACAAACATTTTAGGCCAAGCCATAGCTTTTAGGCATAGTGATATCTCTTTTTGACCCAGACACAGATGTCCTCTAATCCTTCTTTTTTTACTTGGCACACGGACTTCCCTTGGGCCACAAGAGGGTTTTCTGTTTTGTTTTTTTTTTCCTTTTCCCTGCCAGTTAGCAGGAATGCTTAATTTATATTGCTGTTTCAGTTTAGCTTTCCCTTGTCACTGAGATGAGGAAAGACAGAGAGATGGACTTACTATTATGAGAAATCAGTTCAGTGCAGTTCAGTTGCTCAGTCATGTCCGACTCTTTGTGACCCCATGGACTGCAGCACACCAGGCTTCCCTGTCCATCCTTGTCCATCACCAACTCCCAGAGGTTACTCATGTCCATAGAGTTTGTGATGCCATCCAACCATCTCATCCTCTATCATCCCCTTCCCTTCCTGCCTTCAATCTTTCCCAGCCAGGGTCTTTTCAAATGAGTCAGTTCTTTGCATCAGGTGGCCAAAGTATTGGAGTTTCAGCTTCAGCATCAGTACTTCCAATGAATATTCAGGACTGATTTCTTTTAGAATGGACTGGCTGGATCTCCTTGCAGGCCAAGGGACTCTCAAGAGTCTTCTCTAACACCACAATTCAAAAACATCAATTCTTTGATGCTCAGCTTTATAGTCCAACTCTCACACCCATACATTAATGGAAAAACCATAACTTTGACTAGATGGGCCTTGTTGACAAAGTAATGCCTCTGCTTTTTAATATGCTGTCTAGGTTGGTCATAACTTTTCTTCCAAGAAGCAAGCATCTTTTAATTTCATGGCTTCAGTCACCATCTGCAGTGATTTTGGAGCCCTCCCCTAAATAAAGTCTGTCACTATTTTCCATTGTTTCCCCATCTATTTTCCATGAAGTGATGGGACAAGATGCCACGATCTTAGTTTTCTGAATGTTAAGTTTTAAGCCAGATTTTTCACTCCTCTTTCACCTTCATCAAGAGGCTCTTTAGTTCTTCTTTGCTTTCTGCCATAAGGGTGGTGTTATCTGCATATCTGAGGTTATTGATATTTCTTCCAGTAATCTTGATTCCAGCTTGGGATTCATCCAGTCCAGCATTTCTCCTGATGTACTCTGGATATAAGTTAAATAAGCAGAGTGACAGTGTACAGCCTTGATGTATTCTTTTCCAGATTTGGAACCAATCTATTATTCCGTGTCCAGTTCTAACTGTTGCTTCTTGACCTGCATACATAATTCTCATGAGGCAAGTCAGGTGGTCTGGTATTCCCATCTCTTTAAGAATTTTCTACAGTTAGTTGTGATCCACACAGTCAAAGGCTTTGGCATAGTCAATAAGGCATAAGTAGATGTTTTTCTGGAACTCATTTGTTTTTTCGATGATCCAACGAATGTTGGCAATTTGATCTCTGGTTACTCTGCCTTTTCTAAATCCAGCTTGAACATCTGGAAATTCACGGTTCATGTACTGTTGAAGCTTGCCTTGGAGAATTTTGAGCATTACCTTGCTAGGGTGTGAGATAAGTGCAACTGTGCAGTAGTTTGAGCATTCTTTGAGCATTATTAGGCATTGACAATAACTCATTACACCTTTGGATAAGCTCCAGAGATAGACCTGGGAATGTCAGAAGGCTTAAACATTGCATCTGAAAGCATTTTACATAGTGCTTTAAACTTTGAAGCAAAAGTTTTCTGCATTTTAGTGGCAGGCACCTGGACTATTCTTCCACCTTTCTGAGCTTCTTTGAGGTTGACATGTGGAAATTCTTTATGGAGAAATTTTGTACAGTAAAATCTACCACGTAAAACTGAGAGATATATTTTATTTTACATAAGAGGCCCCCATGAGGAAACTGCCTTACGTGTTTAGGGTTTCCAACATAATGGAAAAGACTATTTTCTAGTTAAGCAAACCTTTCTTTGTTCTTATATGTATTTATATTCTTTTTCATTGAACTTTACTGGAGACTGAAATGCCAGAAAGTACTGAACTGGAATAAAGTCCAAGGTTAACTCAACCATCCCACTGGCAGAGGCATTCTATGCACTATCTCAGGCAGATGGATATTTATATTACTACCTAGGTTTCCAAATGGAATATTATCTCAGTTGATACAAGATTATGTAGAGCTGCTTCTCCCTGTTCCTCCCCACTCCTAATTGATAAGCACAGTTATAAATCCTGGAAATAACACAAGAGTGAACCAAAGAAGAAAGGTGCTCCTGCTGCTGCTGCTGCTAAGTCACTTCAGGCATGTCTGACTCTGTGTGACCCCATAGACGGCAGCCCACCAGGCTCCCCCGTCCCTGGGATTCTCCAGGCAAGAACACTGGAGTGGGTTGCCATTTCCTTCTCCAATGCATGAAAGTGAAAAGTGAAAGTGAAGTTGCTCAGTCGTGTCTGACTCTTCACAACCCCATGGACTACAGCCTACCATGATTCTCCATCCATGGGATTTTCCAAGCAAAAGTACTGCAGTGAGTTGCCGTTGCCTTCTCCAAAGAAAGGTGGTAAAAATAGGGAAAACTTACTTTGCATCCAGGACTGGAGGATTAATAGAGCAGCAGGTTGTATCATATATTCCTGTCCAACAGGATGGTTACCTGCTTCTTGATCTCCAATATAAGAACAAACACCAACTCAGATAGTCCTACTCCCTCCCTGTATATATTAAGAGTCTTCCAGAAGTGCTTTTTCCAGCTGAGTCACCTGAAAGAAAATCAGTAGGGAGACCTGACACAAAGAAATGACCAAGGAAGCCCTCCTTTTCTCACCAGGCCCAGGAACTCCTTTCTTTGATGGGAGACAAGGAGATAGGAAGATAAAACGGACAAGGGGTACTTAGCTACAGCAACTGACTTGGACCAGAAAAACTCTTTATCCCCACAGGCCTGAAACTACCCTGTCACATGTGGAGACCTTAGGATAGGGAAGAAGGATCAGTAAGATGGACTCACCAAGACAAGCATCCCACCTGGGAAGTCTCTGAGGCCCTGTTGTTGTTGTTGCTGCTGTTGTTTAGTTGCTAACTCATGTCCAATCCTTTTTGACCCCATGGACTCTAGTCCGCCAGGCTCCTCGGTCCATGGGATTTCCTTGGCAAGAATACTGGAGTTGCCATTTCCTTCTCCAGGGGATTTTCCTGACCCAGGGATCGAACCCATGACTCCTGAATTACAGATTCTTTGCCACTGAACCATCAGGAAAGCCCCTCTTAGGTCATGAGAATTTACTAATTTCACCACCAAGAGATGCTTCCCGGGTGGTGCTAGTGGTAAAAACTTGCCTGCCAATGAAGGAGACGTAAGATATGTGAGTTTGATCCCTGGGTTAGGAAAATCCTCTGAAGAAGGAAATGACAACCCACTCCAATATTCTTGCCTGGAGAATCCCGTGGACTGAGGATCCTGATGGGCTACAGTCCATGGAGTCACAAAGAGTTGGACATGACTAAAGCAACTTAGCACACACACACCAAGAGACGTCTGGTGACCCAGTCTGTGGAAACCCCTTCTAGCCCTGTAGGCAGCATCAGCAGCGATCAGTGGGAGCCCCAGCAGCATCAGATACCAAAAAGACCAGAAGAACATTACATTAATTAATCCAGAAAATTAAATGGGTCATTGGGACCTCAACACACAGAAGACCTGTCTGTTAAACATAAGCAATGTGACCTCCTCTTAAAATATTTAAACAGGAACCAGAGTCTCCTCTAATATAACATGAAAAAAAAAAAAAGTTCAGTATGTGTAGAAAATAATCCATTATGCCAAAAATGACAAGAAAATAACAACTTGCATATAAGATAATCATGCAAACACTGAGATGAATCATATAATGGAATTATCTGACAAGAGATTTAAAGAAGACCTTATGGAAATTTGTCTAGCAATTGATTACAAATTGCTTTGGAAATAGAACACCTGAACAAAGAAATACGTTACATAAAACAGCAGATGGCAGGTAAGTTAGGAGCATGTGATTAACACATATACAGTACTATATGTAAAATAATAAACTACAAAGGCCTGTTATATGGCAAAGGGGGCTATACTCAATATCTTATAATACCCTATAAAAATAATCTGAAAAAGAATACATATATATATATATAGAATTGAATCAATGTATTGTATACCCGAAACTCACATAAAATTGTTATTAAGTATACTCAAATTTTAAAATGTTTTTGAAAGAAATATAAAATAAAAATCTCAAAATAATAAAATACACGTCCTCAACTTTTGATTAAAAAAGAAGCAAATGGAAATTATGGAACTGAAAAATACACTAACAGAAAAATATATATAAAATAACAGCAGAGCTTCATGGATCTGTGGAGAAACAAAGGTCAAACATTTATATCATCAGAGTCTCAGAGGAGAGGAGAAAAAGAGCAAGGGTAAAAGAATATTGAAAAAAATAATGGCTGAAAACTTTGCAAATTTGTCAAAAGACAAAAATATACAGATTTAAGAGGCTGAATGAACCCTAAATAGGATGAACCCAAAGAAATCCATGACAAGACACATCATAATCACAATTCTGTAAACTAAAGACCAGGAAAATGTCTTGAATGCAGTTTTGGAGAAACATGTATTGCTTATAGGGTTCACATAACTATGGATTTCTCATCTGAAACCATGGAGGCCAGAAGGAAGCTCTACAGGAAAAGAATTGTCAGTTGTGAATTCTATATCTACTAAAGTCATCTTTGAAAAACAAAGACGAGATAGAGACATTCTTAGGCAAAAAAAAAAAAAAAAAATTTACCGCTAGCAGAACTGTTCCTAAAAAATGGCTGAAGAGAGTTCTAATAAATAGGAAATGATGAGAGAAAGAATCTTATAATATCAGGAAAGAAGGATAAACACTGGAAATAACAAGGGATATTTTCACAATAGACTGTTCTTTTCCCTTATATATTTTATGATTAAAAAAAAAAAAAGGAAACATGTTTGATACTCAAAACAGTGGTATTTAAAACTGAGGAAGGAGTTCCCTGGTGGTATGGTGGATAGGAAACCGCCCGCCAGTGCAGGGACAAGAGTTCAAACCCTGGTCTGGGAAGATTCCACATGCCACAGAGCCCCTGTACACCAAAAATATTGAGCTTGTGCTCTAGAGCCCACAAGGCACAACTCCTGAACCCCTCAAGCCACAAGTACTGAAGCCTATATATCTGGATCCTGTGATCAATAACAAGAGAACTTCCTGCAATGAGAATCTTGTTCACCGCAGCAAAGAGTAGCCCTTGCTTGCTGCAACTAGAGAAAGCCAGTGCACAGCAACAAAGACTCAACACAACCAAAATTAATTAATTTATCAACCAGTTTTTAAAAAGGTGAGGGGGATAAAGGAATGTAAATGAAAGTGCCATTTCCACACTTCACTTAAAGCAGTACACTGTTGACACTGGAAGATTGTGTATCATGTATATATTTATGGATATATATACAATATATGATGTGTGAGAAGGTATACAAAACCATACACAGAGATATGGTTTTGATATTGATTTAATTACATACTATAAATAAACAAATATCAAATACATGGCAAAGGGAAGAGTTAAAGTAACAAGAACTTAAAAAAAAGAGAAAAAGGGAAAAAATAACTAAAGGAAACAAATGGAAAATAACAAAAGGATAGATTTAAGCAGTAGCATATCCAAAGTTATCTTAAATGTAAATGGTACAAATGCATCAATAAGAAAACAGATCAATACAGTGATGCTAGTTAACATTTTTCAGGGAGAAAGCTTCTAGCATTTTGCTCTTAAATATATATCGTGTGTGTGTGTTTATACATACTTTTGATTAGCTATGAATGTCCCTTCTTTCCTAGTTTTTTATTAGAAACAGATGCTGAATTTAACCAAATGCATTTTCTGTATCTGCTGAAATAATCATATAATCTATTGAGATTATGCTTTTATTCCATTCACATAGCAAACTACAGTGACTTTAAAATATTAAACCAAGTTTCCTTTTTACACATATGTTGATTTTATTTGCTAGAATTTTGGAATTAGACTTTTATACTTGTTTTTTAGCGATTTGTCTGTAAATTACCTTTCCTGTAATGCTTTGTCAGATTTTGCTATAAAGGTCATGCTGCCTTAATAAAATGAATCAGAAAGTATTCTCTCTGTTTGCATAAAAAAAAAAAAAAAAGAAAACAGATTGACAGAGTGAATGAATTCACATGAATTCTAACTTAATAGTAGTAGGCGTAGCATGATTTGGGAATGAATACTTTATTCACACCCTTTATTCCAATCTTGAGCTTTTCCTGTCCTTCATCTGAATAGAAATTTTTCTCTTTGTATCTTGCCAAAGAAGTCTACTGAAAATATTTCAAAGACTAATTCCACTTTCCTAGACCCTCTAGTTATTGTGAATAAAATAAACGATGGAGTATCATGTCATCTGTAAGCAGTGACAGTTTTACCTCTTCCTTTTCAATTTGGATATTTTTTCTTTTTCTTTTTTTTATTTTATTAATTTTTGATAGTGATTGATATTTTTATTTATTTATTTTAATTAGAGGCTAATTACTTTACAATATTGTGTTGGTTTTGCCATTATCTGATTGCTGTGGTGAAGATGTCTGTGCTTAGTCACTCAGTTGTGTCCAACTCTTTGTGACCACATGGGCTGTAATCTACCAGACTCCTCTGTCCACGGGATTCTCCAGGAAAAACACTTGAGTGAGTTTCATTTCTTTCTCCAGGTGATCTTCCTAATCCAGGGATTGAACCTGGGTCTCCTACATTGCATGTAGATTCTTCACCGTCATGTCATCTGCAAAGAGTGACAGTTTTACCTTTTCCCTTTCAATTTGGATACTTTTTATTTATTTTTTTCTTATCTTATTGCTATGGCTAGGGCATTCAGTACTATACTGAATAAAAGTGGTGAGACTGGAATTCTTATTTCCTGAATTTAGCAGGAAGACTGTCAACTTTTCACCATTGTGTATTTTGTTGGCTGTGGGTTTGCCATGAACGGCTTTTTATATGTTGAGATATGTCTCTATACCACTTTGATAAGAATGTTTGTCATGAGAGGACATTGCTGCTGCTACTGCTAAGTCACTTCAGTCGTGTCCGACTCTGTGTGACCCCACAGAGGGCAGCCCACCAGGCTCCCCCGTCCCTGGAATTCTCCAGGCAAGGACACTGGAGTGGGTTGCCATTTCCTTCTCCAGTGCATGAAAGTGAAAAGTGAAAGTGAAGTTGCTCAGTCGTGTCCAACTCTTAGTGACCCCATGGACTGCAGCCTACCAGGCTCCTCCGTCCATGGGATTTTCCAGGCAGGAGTACTGGAGTGGGGTGCCATTGTTTTATCAAATGCTTTTTCTGTGTCTGTTATGATTATGTGCTTTTTGTATTTTCTTTTTTCAATGTGGTATATCACATTGATTTGTCTATGTTGAACCAGCCTTGTGACCCTTGAATGAATCTTACTTGATCATGACGTATGATCCTAATACTTTGTAGAGAATTTTTTCATCTACATTCATAAGAGATACTGTCTTATAATTTTCTTTTTCTGTGATATCTACATCTGGTTTTGAAGTCTGGGTGATAGTGGCCTCATAGAATGAATTTGCAAGGGTTCTCTCCTACATCTTTTAGAATAGTTTGAGAAGAATAGATATAAGCACAAGAAACTATATTCAATATTTTGTATCAACCTGTATTGAAAAAATAATCTAAAAATGTGTGATTTTTTTTTATAGAGAGGGAATAGGAAGCCTAGAAACAGCAACAACAAAGGGTTCTAGTATGTAATCTACTAAATAAATGTCTTTTTAACAGCTTTGGTATCTAGATATAGTCATTTTGCATAGCTAGGTTGTTTGCTCCTGAAAAATAAGTTTCCCTGATGTCTGTAAGGGATGGATATCAAGTGTCATTTCCATTTTAGAGTGTGGCACAGAAATGATATAAACAAACCTCTGGAGAACATTTCTTATTTTTACAAACCTAAAATAGAATCCAGGCTTATCATATATTGAAAGGAAGCATAGCTTTCTGGCTGGTCCCTAGAGAAATATACAGAGTGGCAGAAATGAAAATGTGTATATCCTGCTGTTTTACAGACTGCATCAGTGGCAAAGGTTTGCATAAGTGATACATTAGTCCTCACTTTTCTCGTGCAGATTTAGTAAACAGTAGTGTCCGTTGCATTTAAAATACAAAGAGATATGGTCTGGAAGGCAAAGATAAGGTGAGAAGAGAGACTAAAGAAGGCTAATGAGGAGGCACTTTTTAGACAGGATTTATTTCAGCAAATTTATCCAGAAAGGAAATAATTTAGAGGAGAGCTCCAGAAAGCACAATTCACATAAGCACCTAGAGTGTCAGACTTTGCTCCCTGGAGGTACAAAGATGAAGTCACAGTGGAGAAGGGGTGAGATGTCCCAGTCTCCTCCTGGGTTCTGACAAGGCGAATTCTCCATCAGAGAAAAATCCTGGACTGTGATGTAGCTGGAAACTATAACTAGTACAATGAGACACAGTCACATTCCTTTTGAGGTCTCCCTGGGATTTAGAGCTATGATGGTACAGGAATATGTGCTAGGATTTCAAAAGCAATGAAAAACAGAAAAAGCTGCACTAGACCTGACACAATAAAATATTACTTAAAGCCAAAAAAAAAAAAAAAAACAGAAAATGAAAAAGAAACAATGGATTATATAATGTTAATTTTTATGTTTATTTTTTTAATTTTAGAAGATAGCTATTTAGTTATAACCAGCTACAATGCAATAAAAATGCATAACTATATAAGTAAGATAATCTTAATTGTTTCTCTTGGCCTTCTCACACCACAGAAAGTCAAGGGCTTCCACACTTTTTCAGATTGTGGATTGAAACAGATGGAGATCAAAAAATTTATCACTAAATAGTAGGTGATATGGAAAGTTCTCTTAATTGGTCACCATAAGTATGGCTATTTTTTACAGCTCTTATTTTATCATTTGTACTCAAAAGAGACTACTATGCAGAAGTTCTGCTAGATACTTTGAGAAAAGGCTGGAAAAATGTTGCTAAAAATGTTGTAAAAATATTTTACAAATATTAAGAGATAATTATGATTGTTTTATGGAAGTTTATAAACTTCCTAGACCTCTTTTACTACTTCTCGTGTGTGCTCAGTTACTCGGTTGTGTCTGACTCTTTTGCAACTCCATGAACTGTAGCCCACAAGGCCCCTCTGCCCATGGAATTTTTCAGTCAAGAATACTGGAGTGGTTTGCCATGCGCTTCTCCAGGGGATCTTCCTGACCCAGGGATAGAACACACATCTCCTGCATTGAAGGCAAGATTCTTTACCAACTGAGCCACCACGGAAGCCCATAGTGGGTAACATACATTGCTAGAATTTTACTTTCAAGTCCTGAGATGCTTAGCTGTTAGAAATGTTGCTTCTAACAGTTATAACCAAATTATTTTGAAACTGTCCATTTGAAAGACCTTCAGTTTAGTTCAGTTCAGTCGCTCAGTCATGTCCGACTCTGTGACTGCATGGACTGCAGCATGCCAGCCCTCCCTGTCCATCACCAACTCCTGGAGTTTACTCCAACTCATGTCGATTGAGTTGGTGATGCCATCCAACCATCTCATCCTCTGTCGTCCCCTTCTCCTCCCACCTTCAATCTTTCCCAGCATCAGGGTCTTTTCAAATGAGTCAGTTCTTCGCATCAGGTGGCCGATGTATTGGGGTTTCAGCTTCAGCATCAGTTCTTCCAATGAATATTCAGGACCGATCTCCTTTAGGATGGACTGGTTGGATCTCCTTGCAGTCCCAGGGACTCTCAAGAGTCTTCCCCACCACCACAGTTCAAAAGCATCAATTCTTCGGTGCTCAGCTTTTTTATAGTCCAACTCTCACATCCATACATGACTACTGGAAAAACCTTAGCTTTGACTAGACAGACTTTTGTTGGCAAAGTAATGTCTCTGCTTTTTAATATGCTGTCTATGTTGGTCATAGCTTTCCTTCCTAGGAGCAAGTGTCTTTTAATTTCATGGCTGCAATCACCATCTGCAGTGATTTTGGAGCCCCCCAATGTCTGTCACTGTTTCCACTGTTCCCCATCTATTTCCCATGGAGTGATGGGACCAGATGCCATGATCTTAGTTTTCTGAATGCTAAGTTAAGCAAGCTTTTTCACTCACCTCTTTCACTTTCATCGAGGCTTCCCAGTATATATATGTGTGGGTGTGTGTGTATATATATATATATAAAGAAACCCTAGAGAAAACAAACAAAAAAAGCAAACAAAAAACCCTAGAGACCAGCCCATATCAACCAAGTGGCCACAGTGTGGAGTAAATTAGCTAAGCCCCTTGCCCAGAAGAGGGACAGTCATGAACAGGATCAGGTGAAGTCTTTGTTAATCTGCATCATATTTCAGTACCTACTTTTGCCCTAGATCCCTTCCTCACAGATCTGGAGCCTGAGAAACTCCTCAGTATATCCCTTGCCTGTGAATCTGCAACTCTTCCCTTGGAACTGAGATCTACAACAAAAAGTGAAGTGGTGTCAGGCAAAGCCTGATTAAGCAAACTCTAAAATGAACTTTTGTTGATTTGTGTTGTATCGCATTCTAAATGGCAGCTTCCCAGGTGACTTAGTGGTAAAGAATCCACCTGCAGTGCAGACATGGGTTCTATCCCTGGGTGGGGAGGATCCCCTAGAGGAAGAAATGACAGCCCACTCCAGTATTGCTGCCTGGAGAATCCCAGGGACAGAGAAGCCTGGTGAGCTTCAGTCCATGGGTCACAAAGTGTTGGACATGTCTAGTGAGTAAACACACACATAATAAATGAATATGCAGAAGGCAATGGCACCCCACTCCAGTACTCTTGCCTGGAAAATCCCATGGCTGGAGGAGCCTGGTGGGCTGCAGTCCATGGGGTCATTAAGAGTCAGACACGACTGAGCGACTTCACTTTCAATTTTCACTTTCATGCATTGGAGGAGGAAATGGCAACCCACTCCAGTGTTCTTGCCTGGAGAATCCCAAGGACGGGGGAGCCTGGTGGGCTGTCTATGGGGTCGCACAGAGTCGGACATGACTGAAGTGACTTAGCCAATAAATGAATAATAATGGGGACCATATTATAAGGTGAAATGTGCAGTCCTGAAAGCCTCTGGTGTCCTGAAACAATGCATTTAAAATAAATAAATAAATCAGGTTTTAGACTATGAAAGGATTCCAGTTTTTCTACTGACAAACTTTTTTGTTTTATTATTGTGCAGTTTATTCCTATTATGATATCAGCTTTTTTATTTTTATTTATTTTAATTGGAGGTTAATTACTTTACAATATTGATGAATGGATAAGAAAGCTGTGGTACATACACACAATGGAGTATTACTCAGCCATTAAAAAGAATACATTTGAATCAGTTCTAATGAGGTGGATGAAACTGGAGCCTATTATACAGAGTGAAGTAATCCAGAAGGAAAAACGCCAATACAGTATACTAATGCATATATATGGAATTTAGAAAGATGGTAACGATAACCCTGTAAGCGAGACAGCAAAAAAGACACAGATGTATAGAACGGTCTTTTGGACTCTGTGGGAGAGGTAGAGGGTGGGATGATTTGGGAGAATGGCATTGAAACATGTATAATATCATATATGAAAGGAATCACCAGTCCAGGTTCGATGCACGACACTGGTTTTTTGGGGCTGGTGCACTGGGACGACCCAGAGGGATGGTACAGGGAGGGAGGAGGGAGGGGGATTCAGGATGGGGAACACATGTATAGCTGTGTTGATGTATGGCAAAAACCAATACTGACAAACTTTTAACTAAAGTAGTAATTCTAAATATAGTGAAATTCATTGTCACTTACTGGGTAGAATTAATACATCAAAGATAGGTAACAAAAACTGAATGTGATGGATTACCAAACAAAAATGAAGTGTTTTACCCAGGGTCACTAGAAATACCACAAGACAGCATGAAAAAGAAACTTTCAGCATATTCCATCTTAGATCCTGAAATTTGGTATTAAATTTGTTATTTATTTCTTTTCTAATTAGACCTATTCTGAAGATTTCACCAGGTTCACAATTTTAAACGTCCCATTCAAAATGTGTTTTAAAATAGCATAAACCTATTTGGAATTCCATATCCAAAAGTAAAATGGATATTTAACACTGTGTTATTCATACAATTCAATTTAATTGACATCCAAAATAGCACATCTTTACTGTTACGTGTTTATTAAATTCCTTATTTATTCCTGCTAATCATTAAGTTAAAAGAACACTTTTGGAAATAGAAAATATTCTATTGCTTAGACAAGTTGCTCATAGTTTTTTTTTTCATTAAGTTTCATTGTTTTATTACCCTCCTATCACTTTTACCACTGGATGAAATAATACATTGGCTCTTTTTGGGAAAAGGAAGCGAAACTACTCAGCTGGATTTTAAAATGAGATAGTTTCAATTTCCTCCAGATTTCTATTGAAAAGTGGATTGTGTTTTGTAAATGTGAACCTTTTAATAAATGTTTCAATGTGGACAATTATTGCTTTTTCTGCCAGAGGCAATACAAATTAACAAATTGTGGCCTTGTTTAGTACCGCATTCAGCCAGGGACTCCTTGGCATCTTAAAGGATGCCCCTAACAAATCCTCATATAGATTCTATGGAAAAGATACGGTTGTAATTCTAATTCTTAAGTTTGAACATGAGGCCTGTTCTTCTTTTCACAGCATGTGAGGAGGTTGCTCATAGTTGAATAAAATAAAAATGAAATAAAATTATGTGTCATCTTAGTTTGCAACGCCAGGTTCATCTCATGGGCTTTCAACCTAGGTTTATATGTAGGTTACTTAAGCCTAAGAAAAACAACCATTTTCTTGAAAGAGGCTGAACCCTTTTTTGTTGTTTGGTTTAGAAAAATAATTTAAAAGAGAAACAAATAATGAAGAGTAAAATATTATTAGTAACCTTGGGCAGTAGGATCTTTATTACTATTTTCACAAGGAAAGCCCAAGGATACTAGATAATACCAGTTTGTTCTCCAATAGATGTTGCAAGGAAAAAACAAGTTAGGCTCCATGCTGGAGCTGTTTCTTTGACTTCCTTCTCATTGCTTTTGTTATTATAATCATACATAATTACCTGCCTCAGAGAATCCTGCCCCTCTGCCTGACTGTTAAACCAAAGAACCTTTGTTCAGGACCCTGTCCACCTGTGCATGGCAAGAAGGAAGAACTTAGCACATCCCTGGCCTGAGACTTGATATTCTAGGAGACATTTGCAAGATTGTGTGTGTATTGTCTGACACTTTGCAGCCCAATAGCCTATAGCTCCCCAGGTTCCTCTTCCTGTGGATTTTTCCAGTGTGAATACTGGAGTGGGTTACCACCTCTTACTCCAGGGGGTCTTCCTGACACAGAGACTAAACCTGCGTCCCTTATGTCTCCGGCATTGGCAAGTAGTTTATTTACTTTTTACCACTAATGCCACCTGGGAAGCAAAATGAATGGCTTTTTTTCCTGTTTCCTCACTGTCCCCCATCTCTGTTCTATAAAAGGACCTGACATTCAGACCCCGGTAAGATGGTTATTTTGAGACATTAATCTGCTGTCTTCTTGGCCAGCTGGCTTTCTGAATAAAATTGTATTTCTTGCCTTAACACCTCATCTCTCAGATTTATTGGCCTGCAGTGCTGCGAGAAAGGCAAGCTTGGACTAGGTAACACAGGGACATGTCACACTATTGCATTTCCTTAAATGTGTAAAGAATATAATAGATGTCCAGTTTAGATTGGTTCAGTACTGCATGGACTTTTGCTTCTTTACTGCAAAATTTCTAAAGAAAACTTTACTATTTACTCTGGAGACCAGAAATAAACATGTTTGGCTACCTAATTTAGTCTTTCCCCTGTTAGTACTCTGCACAGTGACTGAGGAGTGCTGTTGATATATTTAAATATACAACCAATTTAAGAGTTATTGAGAAACAGCTATTATTTGACAGGGAAATGAATATTTCATCTTCTTTTAAGAAATCAACAGCAGATTCCCCTCTAAATAGTGTATTTTGAACCCCAGCACGCTTTCTGAAGTAACGGGTAAAAGGAAAAGAATGTCATGTTTCTGTTATTAAAAGAAAAAGCTCAAAGGCTTAGTAACATTCAAGAATGAATGGACGTGTTGGAATCCTTAATACTTTCATGGTAGGATGAAGATCAGTTCAGTTCAGTTCAGTCACTCAGTCGTGTCTGACTCCTTGCGACCCCATGAATTGCAGCACACCAGGCCTCCCTGTCCATCACCAACTCCAGGAGTTCACTCAGACTCACGTCCATCGAGTCAGTGATGCCATCCATCCATCATATCCTCTGTCGTCCCCTTCTCCTCCTGCCCCCAATCCCTCCCAGCATCAGAGTCTTTTCCAATGAGTCAACTCTTTGCATGAGGTGGCCAAAGTACTGGAGTTTCAGCTTTAGCATCATTCCTTCTAAAGAACACCCAGGACTGATCTCCTTTAGAATGGACTGGTTGGATCTCCTTGGAGTCCAAGAGACTCTCAAGAGTCTTCTCCAACACCACAGTTCAAAAGCATCAATTCTTCGGCGCTCAACTTTCTTCACAATCCAACTCTCACATCCATACATGACCACTGGAAAAACCATAGCCTTGACTAGATGGACGTTTTTTGGCAAAGTAATGTCTCTGCTTTTCAATATGCTATCTATGTTGGTCATAACTTTCCTTCCAAGGAGTAAGCGTCTTTTAATTTCATGGCTGCAGTCACCATCTGCAGTGATTTTGGAGCCCCCCAAAATAAAGTCTGACACTGTTTCCACTGTTTCTCCATCTATTTCCCATGAAGTGATGGGACCAGATGCTATGATCTTAGTTTTCTGAATGTTGAGCTTTAAGCCAAATTTTTCCTCTCCTCTTTCACTCTCATCAAGAGGCTTTTTAGTTCCTCTTCACTTTCTGCCATAAGGGTGGTGTCATCTGCATATCTGAGGTTAGTGATATTTCTCCCGGCAATCTTGATTCCAGCTTGTGCTTCTTCCAGCCCAGCGTTTCTCATGATGTACTCTGCATATAGGATGAAGATACTTGTGCACAATGAAGGGCTTAATCTTTGGAATAAGTTGCTTACTTGTGTGCACGTGCGCATGCACGCTAAGTCGCTTCTGCTGCTGCTGCTGCTACTGCTAAGTCGCTCTGTCGTGTCCAACTCTTTGTGACTTTATGAACTATAGCCCGCCAGGCTTCTCTGTCCCTGGGATTCTCCAGGCAAGAATACTGGAATGGATTGCCATGCCCTACTCCAGGGAATCTTCCTGACCCAAGGATCAAACACTCATTTCTTATCGTCTCTTGCATTGGCGGGTAGGTTCTTTACCCCTTAGCGCCACCTAGGAGGTTCAAATTGCTTTCAAGTACTTATTAATGAATCACCATTCATAATATGAATTTTGTAACTAGTTTTTAAGTAGCATAAATCAGAGCTAGAGCTCAGATAAGACAAAGATAGAACATGTTTATTCTATGCATTACTGGATTTAAATAGACATGAAAATTGCTTACATTAACAGACCTGTTGATTTGACTTCTATAGGAGAAATCTTGTGCTTTTATTTATTAAGTTTTATATATTGATCTGGATGTTGGGTAATAGTGTTCTTGTTCATTAAAGAATGCTTCATTTAATTACTCCAGGAAAGCCTAAATTCTGTTCTGCAAGTTTATTACCATTTTCAATTATACACTCCGCACAGCTGCCAGAGCAAACTTTATACAACACAGAACTAATCATGTCACTCGCTAGCTAAAAATTCTTCACGAGCTCCCCACAGCCTTCCAAATAAAGTGCAAATCTCATTGCTTGGCCACAGATAATTCATGATCTGACTCTGAGGCTTGCTCTTTACGAGCGTCACAACCACTAGGCCCATATTATAAACTCTACCACCCTGGTTCTATCATTTGCATTCCCCAGGCTCGCCTGGACTATTCTCATTCCTACACCATCTTTGTTTGTACTCTGATGTCTTACTTTGACACCCAGTCTCATTCTCATTCTGCCTTTGACTGTTTGGAATTTTCAATGTCCTCTCCTGCATTTTTGCCCTGTTGTCTACTTGCTCTTATTTTGTTTTATATTTCCCTCTTGACTTTTTTCTTTGCTGACTACACCAGTATAATTCTTCATCCTGATTCTTAGCTTAGACCCGACCCCTGACATTCACGTGAAAGGAAGATATCAATTCCTTCTCTTTAACTTCATCTTTTTGACTCCAATCCAGGTTTCAATCCACAGCCAAACTTGGTACTCCTTGAATTTAAAAAACATGTTTTCATTTTTATTTTTTGACATGTGTTAATTCCAATGTTTTGAAGACTTTTTCTCCCTTCTTTATACTAGGAAGCCTTTTTAATATCTACAATAATAGCTTCCTTAGGAGATACTCATTTTTGTTTTTGTTTCAATATTTATTAAGCATTCTTATGCCATATATTCTTTGTTGGGGATTCTCCAGAGTACAAATTAATCAAATTCCAACACAATGGAGCTTATAGTATAACAGTGTGTCAGACTCGTCATACCTCTAAATTGAATGTCTGTATTCTTAGATGGTTTTAGGAAGGCACACTCAGAAAGCAGAATGCAAGTTTGATTATCATTCTCTTATCCTATATTAATCTTTCTATAAGTGAAAATAAATCTCTAATGTAGCCATCCAACCATCTCATCCTCTGTCGTTGCCTTCTCCTCCTGCTCTCAATCTTTCCCAGCATCAGGATCTTTTCAAATGAGTCAGCTTTTCGCATGAGGTGGCCAAAGTATTGGAGTTTCAGCTTCAATGTCAGTCCTACCAGTGAACACCCAGGACTCATCTCCTTTAGGATGGACTGGTTGGATCTCTTTGCAGTCCAAGGGACTCTCAAGAGTCTTCTCCAACACCACAGTTCATTATCTTTAAATATCTGAGCATTTTGGTTAATTAATTTGGTTAATTAATTCACTGCTCAGATTTCATTATAGTCCAACTCTCACACACATACATGACTACTGGAAAAACCATAGCTTTGACTAGATGGACCTTTGTTGGCAAAGTAATATCTCTATTTTTCAATATGCTGTCTAGGTTTATTATAGCTTTTCTTCCAAGGAGCAAGCATCTTTTAATTTCTTGGCTGTAGTCATCATCTGCAGTGATTTTGGAGCCCAAGAAAATAAAGTCTGCCACTGTTTCCATTGTTTCCCCATCTATTTGCTATGAAGTGATGGGATCAGATGCCGTGATCTTAGTTTTTTGAATGTTGAGTTTTAAGCCAGCTGTTTCACTCTCCTCTTTCACTTTTATCAAGAGGCTCTTTAGTTCCTCTTTGCTTTCTGCTCTAAAGGTGGTATTATCTGCATATCTGAGGTTATTGATATTTCTCCCAGCAATCTTGATTCTGCTTGTGCTCCATCCTGCCTGGCATTTTGCATGATGTTCTCTGCATATAAGTTAAATAAGCAGGGTGACAATATACAGTCTTGACATGCTCCTTTCCCAATTTGGAACCAGTCTGTTGTTCCATGTCTGGTTCTAACTGTTGCTTCTTGACCTACTAAGTGCTATTTATTTATTCATGTAGAACTTGTGAATTTTTATTATAAAAAGCAGGCTTAACAACAGGTTTAAAATCAGAGGTTTTAAACAAAAAGTGACATCCTAAAATCTGTCCTTTAAGTTGTAGTCTTCCCTCATGTTAAGCATGATAATGGAAGGGATACTACATGAACAAGACAGAAAAAAAGCAAAATATATACTTTTCCTTTTAGTATCTTTCAGCAAAATTTAGAAACTATTTTCATAAGCCAAGTATTTCATGTACATCTGAAATTTTCCTTCAAAATCAGTATGTTTAGGTTGAGGAGAACGACAGTGTTATTGACAATAATTATTTTGGCTTAATTTGGCTTGCTAAGTCACTTCAGTCATGTCCGATTCTGTGTGACCCCACCAGGCTCCCCCGTCACTGGGACTCTCCAGGCAAGAACACTGGAGTGGGTTGCCATTTCCTTCTCCAATGCATGAAAGTGAAAAGTGAAAGGGAAGTCTCTCAGTCGTGTCCAACTCTTAGCGACCCCATGGACTGCAGCCTATCAGGCTCCTCCATCCATGGGATTTTCCAGGCAAGAGTACTGGAGTGGGATGCCATTGCCTTCTCCGTTGGCTTAATTTACTGACACATTAATGGGAGTATATTTTTAAAATGTTTTTCAACATTAAAACCATAAGAGAACAAGTCCATTTAAAATAATGAGTGTGTGACAAGATCATTAGAGAAATAACTGCTCTGAATCATTCAGTAGGTGCAGACTTCAGATTTCAGCTTCAATGGACATTATACAGCAAAAGCATCAAAGCAGTTATAACATGTCATTATATAATCCTCAATAAAAGCTGGCATTATACAAAGAGGATTGATTCAGACAGACCCAGGTTCAAACCTATTGTATCCTACTTTAAATTAGTCACTTCAGTCACTCAGTTGTGTCCGACTCTTTGCTGCATGAACCGCAGCACACCAGGCCTTCCTGTCCATCACCAACTCCCAGAGTCTACCCAAATCCTTGTCCATTGAGTTGGTGATGCCATCCAACCATCTCATCCTCTGTCGTTGCCTTCTCCTCCTGCTCTCAATCTTTCCCAGCATCAGGATCTTTTCAAATGAGTCAGCTTTTCGCATGAGGTGGCCAAAGTATTGGAGTTTCAGCTTCAATGTCAGTCCTACCAGTGAACACCCAGGACTCATCTCCTTTAGGATGGACTGGTTGGATCTCTTTGCAGTCCAAGGGACTCTCAAGAGTCTTCTCCAACACCACAGTTCATTATCTTTAAATATCTGAGCATTTTGGTTAATTAATTTGGTTAATTAATTCACTGCTCAGATTTCATTATAGTCCAACTCTCACACACATACATGACTACTGGAAAAACCATAGCTTTGACTAGATGGACCTTTGTTGGCAAAGTAATATCTCTATTTTTCAATATGCTGTCTAGGTTTATTATAGCTTTTCTTCCAAGGAGCAAGCATCTTTTAATTTCTTGGCTGTAGTCATCATCTGCAGTGATTTTGGAGCCCAAGAAAATAAAGTCTGCCACTGTTTCCATTGTTTCCCCATCTATTTGCTATGAAGTGATGGGATCAGATGCCGTGATCTTAGTTTTTTGAATGTTGAGTTTTAAGCCAGCTGTTTCACTCTCCTCTTTCACTTTTATCAAGAGGCTCTTTAGTTCCTCTTTGCTTTCTGCTCTAAAGGTGGTATTATCTGCATATCTGAGGTTATTGATATTTCTCCCAGCAATCTTGATTCTGCTTGTGCTCCATCCTGCCTGGCATTTTGCATGATGTTCTCTGCATATAAGTTAAATAAGCAGGGTGACAATATACAGTCTTGACATGCTCCTTTCCCAATTTGGAACCAGTCTGTTGTTCCATGTCTGGTTCTAACTGTTGCTTCTTGACCTACTAAGTGCTATTTATTTATTCATGTAGAACTTGTGAATTTTTATTATAAAAAGCAGGCTTAACAACAGGTTTAAAATCAGAGGTTTTAAACAAAAAGTGACATCCTAAAATCTGTCCTTTAAGTTGTAGTCTTCCCTCATGTTAAGCATGATAATGGAAGGGATACTACATGAACAAGACAGAAAAAAAGCAAAATATATACTTTTCCTTTTAGTATCTTTCAGCAAAATTTAGAAACTATTTTCATAAGCCAAGTATTTCATGTACATCTGAAATTTTCCTTCAAAATCAGTATGTTTAGGTTGAGGAGAACGACAGTGTTATTGACAATAATTATTTTGGCTTAATTTGGCTTGCTAAGTCACTTCAGTCATGTCCGATTCTGTGTGACCCCACCAGGCTCCCCCGTCACTGGGACTCTCCAGGCAAGAACACTGGAGTGGGTTGCCATTTCCTTCTCCAATGCATGAAAGTGAAAAGTGAAAGGGAAGTCTCTCAGTCGTGTCCAACTCTTAGCGACCCCATGGACTGCAGCCTATCAGGCTCCTCCATCCATGGGATTTTCCAGGCAAGAGTACTGGAGTGGGATGCCATTGCCTTCTCCGTTGGCTTAATTTACTGACACATTAATGGGAGTATATTTTTAAAATGTTTTTCAACATTAAAACCATAAGAGAACAAGTCCATTTAAAATAATGAGTGTGTGACAAGATCATTAGAGAAATAACTGCTCTGAATCATTCAGTAGGTGCAGACTTCAGATTTCAGCTTCAATGGACATTATACAGCAAAAGCATCAAAGCAGTTATAACATGTCATTATATAATCCTCAATAAAAGCTGGCATTATACAAAGAGGATTGATTCAGACAGACCCAGGTTCAAACCTATTGTATCCTACTTTAAATTAGTCACTTCAGTCACTCAGTTGTGTCCGACTCTTTGCTGCATGAACCGCAGCACACCAGGCCTTCCTGTCCATCACCAACTCCCAGAGTCTACCCAAATCCTTGTCCATTGAGTTGGTGATGCCATCCAACCATCTCATCCTCTGTCGTTGCCTTCTCCTCCTGCTCTCAATCTTTCCCAGCATCAGGATCTTTTCAAATGAGTCAGCTTTTCGCATGAGGTGGCCAAAGTATTGGAGTTTCAGCTTCAATGTCAGTCCTACCAGTGAACACCCAGGACTCATCTCCTTTAGGATGGACTGGTTGGATCTCTTTGCAGTCCAAGGGACTCTCAAGAGTCTTCTCCAACACCACAGTTCATTATCTTTAAATATCTGAGCATTTTGGTTAATTAATTGCATCCCCAATCCATTGATTCATGCTGCAAATAATAACAGCACTTAGCATTGTCAGGATCCAATTACAGCTCATAGTCTGGCAGGAAAAAACCCATAAGATTTAAATGACTTAGTGTAGTTGTGATGGGTATGTAAAGAAGAATGTAAAACAATCTGATTGAGGCCAAGGGAGACACTAGCAGAGTCATGCCTTGACTGTAAAATGTGTTTAATAAAAGCATTCATCTACTTCATAGGGTTGTGTGAAGATTAAATGAAGTGATATATGTAATAGACAGTATTTTAGTATCACTTAACACGTTTCCACAGAGAAGGCAATGGAAACCCACTCCAGTACTCTAGCCTGGAGAATCCCAGGGTTGGGGGAGCCTGGTGGGCTGCAGTCTATGGGGTCGCACAGAGTCCGACACGACTGAAGTGACTTAGCAGCAGCAACAACACGTTTCCAAGTATAGAACAGATATATTATCAAGAATGTGAGAATCAGAATATAAAATTTTCAGTTAATGACTAATATGATATCAGGATAGGAAATTATTTGTGGAGTTCTATTGTTCAGTAGAGACTTGTTGTACTTCCACAGTTAGCAGAGTTCCATCAACCTTAACAAAGTAAACTGCTTTTATGCCCTTTATCCAAGTTAGTATTCATGGATAAATCACTTGGGAATATGAAAATTGTGGACCCAAGAGTGAAAAGTTGAGTGGTAGACTATATAAACATGACTATAATTTATAGTAGTTTAGGTTTTCATGCAGATGGTGACTGCAGCCATGAAATTAAAAGACACTTACTCCTTGGAAGGAAAGTTATGACCAACCTAGATAGCATATTCAAAAGCAGAGACATTACTTTGCCAACAAAGGTCCATCTAGTCAAGGCTATGGTTTTTCCTGTGGTCATGTATGGATGTGAGAGTTGAACTATGAAGAAGGCTGAGCACTGAAGAATTGATGCTTTTGAACTGTGGTGTTGGAGAAGACTCTTGAGAGTCCCTTGGACTGCAGGGAGATCCAACCAGTCCATTCTGAAGGAGATCATCCCTGGGATTTCTTTGGAAGGAATGATGCTAAAGCTGAAACTCCAGTACTTTGGCCAACTCATGCGAAGAGTTGACTCATTGGAAAAGACTCTGATGCTGGGAGGGATTGGGGGCAGGAGGAGAAGGGGACGACAGACAATGAGATGGCTGGATGGCATCAGTGACTCGATGGACATGAGTCTCGGTGAACTCCGGGAGTTGGTCATGGACAGGGAGGCCTGGCGTGCTGTGATTCATGGGGTCGCAAAGAGTCAGACATGACTGAGGGACTGAACTGAACTGAACTGAGGTTTTCATGTAACAAACAAGCCTCAATGATTTAAAATAATAAAGATTTCATCAAGCTACATATCTATTAAGATTTGGCCATGGCTCTGTTTCACATCTTCAATCTGGAAGCTGAACTGAAGGGAGAAAATATCAGCTTTGACTTGTACCTGGGAGTGAGACATGTCATTTCTCTTCTTATTCCACATCTAAGATATTTAAAAAGGTCAAATCTTTTGTCCTTTTAGATAAAATCTAAAATTCTCTCCAAGGGAAGGAAGTGGATAATTATAAAGGATAATAGTATCTAACATGAAATTAAAAAATAGAATTTTCAGGAAATAATCTAGCCACATATAATTATTTTTATGAAGTTCTGAATGTGGTTTAATATCATTTCTTCAGAATTTTGTTGATTAAATATTTCTTTATGATTTTAAAGGAGTTCAGGGAAAAAATATAAAGCAAATCTCCTCATGCTCTTCTGGACCCACAGAGTGCAAACATTCCGTATGGCACCAAGACTGTTGCTTAATATTTGCTGTGTTTGGGAATAATTGGTGCTAGGTGTAATGTATGCACATGACCTTGGGAAAGTGCTGTGAGTTTATTTGCATAAAGTGTAAGAAAAATATTTCCCATTGGTTTCTTCTTATTATTTATCCAAATCAATATGGGTGAATTTTAATCTTATTTTATAAATAAACTAAGATTTAAGTACTGGTTATATAATACTTTCATAATGAATTAATTTGAAGCTATCTACTATGGAAATATGAGATTAATGTATTTTCAGTTCAGTTCAGTCGCTCAGTTGTGTTCAACTGTTTGCAACCCCATGAATTGCAGCACACCAGGCCTTCCCGTCCATCACCAACTCCCTTGAGTAGACTCCCTGAGTCTACTCAAACTCATGTCCATCGAGTCGGTGATGCCATCCAGCCATCTCATCCTCTGTCATCCCCTTCTCATCCTGCCCCCAATCCCTCCCAGCATTAGGGTCTTTTCCAATGAGTCAACACTTCGCATGAGGTGACCAAAGTATTGGGGTTCCAGCTTTAGCATCAGTCCTTCCAATGAACACCCAGGGCTGATCTCCTTTAGAATGCACTGGTTGGACCTCCTTGCAGTCCAAGGGACTCTCAAGAGTCTTCTCCAACACCACAGTTCAAAAGCATCAATTCTTTGGCGCTCAGCTTTCTTCACAGTCCAACTCTCACATCCATACATGACCACAGGAAAAACCATAGCCTTGACTAGACGGACCTTTGTTGGCAAAGTAATGTCTCTGCTTTTGAATATGCTATCTAGGTTGGTCATAACTTTCCTTCCAAGGAGTAAGCGTCTTTTAATTTCATGGCTGCAGTCACCATCTGCAGTGATTTTGGAGCCCCCCAAAATAAAGTCTGACACTGTTTCCACTGTTTCCCCATCTATTTGCCATGAAGTGATGGGACTGGATGCCATGATCTCTGTTTTCTGAATGTTGAGCTTTAAGCCAACTTTTTCACTCCCCTCTTTCACTTTCATCAAAAGGCTTTTTAGTTCTTTTTCACTTTCTGCCATAAGGGTGGTGTCATCTGCATATCTGACGTTATTGATATTTTTCCCGGCAATCTTGTTTCCAGCTTGTGCTTCTTCCAGCCCAGCGTTTCTCATGATATACTCTGCATAGAAGTTAAATAAGTAGGGTGACAATATACAGCCTTGACGTACTCCTTTTCCTATTTGGAACCAGTCTGTTGTTTCATGTCCAGTTCTAACTGTTGCTTCCTGACCTGCATACAGGTTTCTCAAGAGGCAGGTCAGGTGGTCTGGTATTCCCATCTTTCAGAATTGTCCACAGTTTATGGTGATCCACACAGTCAATGACTTTGGCATAGTAAATAAAGCAGAAATAGATGTATTTTGGAATTCTCTTGCTTTTCGATGATCCAGCGAATGTTGGCATTTTGATCTCTGGTTCCTCTGCCTTTTCTAAAACCAGCTTGAACATCTTGAAGTTCACAGTTCACATATTGCTGAAGCCTGGCTTGGAGAAAATGTATTTTACTGAAATTTAAAATTACCACAGAAAAATAATAAATAAAAATAATAAAGATAAAATAAAACTATTAACTAGAAAAGATGTAATTAAAAAGAGTTCAAAAATATCATTCAATGTTAAAATAAAATATATTTTTCAATACATTTAGTAATATCTTTTTCATGTTTCAGGGAGCCAAAGCTAATTAGTGAAATCTATATACAATTTCCAATTCTGTTGTTCAGTCACTAGGTCATGTCTGACTCTTTGCAATCCATGGACTGCAGCATGTCAAGTTCCCCTCTCCTCCACCATTGCTTGGAGTTTGCTGAGATTCATGTTCATTTAGTTGGTGATGCTATCTAATCATCTCATCCTCTACACCCCACCCCTTCTCCTCTTGCCCTCAGTCTTTCCCAGCATTAGGATCTTTTCCAGTGAGTTGACTCTCCACATCAGGTAGCCAAAGCATTGGAGTTTCAGTTTTAGCATCAGTCCATTCAATGAATATTCAGGGTAGATTTCCTTAAGATTACTGGCTTGATCTCCTTGCAATCCAAGGGACTCTCAAGAATCTTCTCCAGGGCTATAATTTGAAAGTATCATTTCTTAGGCACTCAGCCTTCTTCATGGTCAAATTCTCATATTCATGCATGGCTACTGGAAAATCCATGGCTTTGATTAGACAGACCTCGTTGGCAAAGTGATGTCTTTTCTTTTTGATACATTATCTAGGTTTGTCATATCTTTCCTTCCAAGGAGTGTCTTTTAATTTAATGGCTGCAATTGCCATCTTCAGTGATTTTGGAGCCCAAGAATATAAAATCTGTCACTGCTTCCACTTTTCCCCCTTCTATTTCTCATGAAGTGATGGGACTGGATACCATGATCTTAGACTTTGAATGTGAAGTTTCAAGCCAGCTTTTTTACTCTCCTCAAGAAGTTCTTTAGTTCCTCCTCACTTTCTGCCTTTAGAATGGCATCATATGCATTTCTGAGGTTGTTGATATTTCTAACAGAAATCTTGATTTCAGCTTGTGATTCACATGATGCACTCCAAATATAAGTTAAATAAACAGGGTGACAGTACCCAGCCTTGAGGTAATCATTCTCCAATTTGGAACCAGTCTGTTGTTCCATGTCTCATTCTGACTGTTGCTTCTTGACCCACAAACAGGTTTCTCAGGTCAGGAGACAGGTAAGGTGTTCTGGCACTCTTATCCCTTTAAGAATTTTCCAGTTTGTTGTGATCCACACAGTCAAGTCTTTAGTGTAGTCAAAGAAGCAGAATAGATGTTTCCTGGAACTGCTTTGCTTTCTCCATGATCCAACAAATGTTAGCAATTTGATCTCTGGCTCCTTTGCCTTTTCTCAACTCAGTTTATACATCATAAAGGTTTTGATTCATGTCCTGCTGAAGCCTACCTTGAAGAATTTTGAGCATAACCTTGGTGTCATGTAATGTTAGTGCAGTCATATGGTAGTTTGAACTTTCTTTGCCATTGCCCTTCTTTGAGATGGGAATGAAAACTGACCTTTTCCAGTCCTGTGACCAATGCCAAGTTTTCCAAATTTGCTGGCATATTGAGTATAGCACTTTAACAGCATCGTATTTTAGTATTTGAAATAGCTCAGCTAGAATTTCATCATCTCCAACTAGCCTTTGTTAGTACTGATGCTTCTTAAGACCCACTTAACTTCATACTCAAGAATGTCCATCTCTCGGTAAGTGAAAAGACCATCTTGGTTACATAGGTCATTAAGGCTTGTTTGTATATTTTTTCTGTATATTCTTGACATCTCTTCTTGATCTCTTCTGCTTCTGTTAGGTTCTTATCATTCCTTTCCTTATGGTGCCCATCCCTACATGAAATGTTCCCTTATCTCTCCAATTTTCCTCAAGAGTTCTCTAGTTTTTACTATTCTATTGTTTTCCTCTCTTTCTTTGCATTGTTCATGTAAGAAGGCCTTCTCTCTCCTTGCTATTCTCTGGAACTCTGCATTCAGTTGTGTATATCTTTCCCTTTCTACCTTGTCTTTCACTTCTTTCCTCAACTATTTGTAAAGCCTCCTCAGACAACCACTTTGCCTTCTTGTATTTATTTTTCTTTGGGACGGTTTTGGTCACTGCCTCCTGTACAATCTGTCCATAGTTCTTCAAACACTCTGTCTACCAAATTTAATCCCTTGAATCTATTTGTCACCACCAATGTATAATCACAAGCGATTTAAGTCATACATGAATGGCCTAATGATTTTCCCTACTCCCTTCAATTTAAGCTTGAATTCTTCAAAAAGGAGCTCATGATCCAAGCCACAGTCAGCTCCCAGTCTTGTTTTTGCTGACTGTTTGCAGCTTTTCCATCTTCAGCTTTAAAGAACATAATCAATCTGATTTCAGTATTGACCATGTGGTGATGCCCACGTGTAGAGTCATCTCTTGTGCTGTGTAGAAAAAGCTGCTTCTCTGTCTAGAATGTTCTCAACAAAACTGTTAGTTTTTGCTTCATTTTGTACTCCAAGATCAAACTTGCCTGTTTTTCTGGATATCTCTTGGTTTCCTACTTTTGCATTCCAATCCTCTATGATGAAAATGACATCTTTTTTTTTGCTGCTAGTTCTAGACAGTGTAGTAGGTCTTTGTAGAACTGGTCAATTTCAGCTTCTCTGGCATCAGTGGTTGGGACATAGGCTTAGATTACTATGGTGTTGAATGTTTGCTTTGGAAATGAAGTGAGATCATTCTGTTGTTCTTTAGGTTGCACCCAACTATTGCATTTTGGACTCTTTTGTTGACAGTGAGGGCTACTCCATTTCTTCTAAGGGATCTTTGTCCTTGTAGTAGATATTATAGTCATCTGAATTAAATTTGCTCATTCCCATCCATTTTAGTTCATTGGTTCATGTGATGTTGATGTTCATTCTTGTCATCTCCTGCTTGACCACGTGCAACTTCCCACCATTCATGGACCCTACATTCCAGGTCCCTATGCAATATTGTTCTAATTCTATAGTGTATGTGATTACTAAATTGTTAAAATAGGAATTTCTGCACATTTCTTGGTTTCTCCATTTTCCTCATTTCCCATGTCTATTTTTTTTCCTCTTCTTGTTGGACCCACCTAGAGAAGATATGTCAGATGTTCAGAAAGCCAACACCTAAACATTATTCTGTCTTCTAGAATACATATTTTTCCTGAGCTTAATTTTGTCTAAGATGTTTTTAAATGTTTAAAAATTTTGAAAAATCATGTGTATCTGAGTTTGGTATCTCAATCCCGATTCTGTCCTGGAATGAATCTCTAAATATCCCTGAGCCTCAGTTTGCTAATTTAAAAAAAGTAATTAAGATAATTAAAGCAATGACAGATTTTATCAGGATATTTTGAGAATTAATTTAGAAATATAGAAAACCTCAGATATGCAGATGACACCACCTTTATGGCAGAAAGTGAAGAGGAACTAAAAAGCCTCTTGATGAAAGTGAAAGTGGAGAGTGAAAAAGTTGCCTTAAAGCTCAACATTCAGAAAACAAAGATCATGGCATGGTCCCATCACTTCATGGGAAATAGATGGGGAAACAGTGGAAACAGTGTCAGACTTTATTTTTCTGGGCTCCAAAATCACTGCAGATGGTGACTGCAGCCATGAAATTAAAAGATGCTTACTCCTTGGAAGGAAAGTTATGACCAACATAGATAGCATATTGAAAAGCAGAGCCATTACTTTGCCAACAAAGGTCCGTCTAGTCAAGGCTATGGTTTTTCCAGTGGTCATGTATGGATGTGAGAGTTGGACTGTGAAGAAGGCTGAGCACTGAAGAATTGATGCTTTTGAACTGTGGTGTGGGAGAACAGAGTCCCTTGGACTGCAAGGAGGTCCAACCAGTCCATCCTAAAGGAGATCAGCCCTGGGATTTCTTTGGGAGGAATGATGCTAAAGCTGAAACTCCAGTACTTTGGCCACCTAATGCAAAGAGTTGACTCATTGGAAAAGACTCTGATGCTAGGAGGGATTGGGGGCAGGAGGAGAAGGGGACGACAGAGGATGAGATGGCTGGATGGCATCACTGACTCGATGGATGTGAGTCTGAGTGAACTCCGGGAGTTGGTGATGGACAGGGAGGCCTGGGGTGCTGCGATTCATGGGGTCACAGAGTCGGACACAACTAAGCGACTGAACTGAACTGAACTGAAGTGCTGGACAAGTTAATAAGTCTTTGTAAAGGAAAAGGTTAGCAGAAAACCCTTCCTCTTTGCTCTTCTTTGGGAGAAACTTTCTAGGAAATAAAGGAAAAAAGATACTGTTAAATGGCCTATAGATATGCTAATGACAGATCCCTAGCAAACTCTCCTTTATGGAATGCCACTGCAGTATGTACCTAGTTTGTCTGGATTGTTTAGTAGGATTTGTAGATGTGAATCTATAGTTTTGTGGCTTATGTTCTGCTGCAAAATGTCAAGTAAGTTCTATAGCTTCATATGAAAATGGAGAATTCCATTATTAAAATAATATTCCTCATAAGCAATAACAGCTTATGTCTGAGTGACATATCTCATATTTTAATCTGAGCCAGAGCTCATCTTAAGATGCAAAGGAAGCTACAGGGAGATGTATTGGTGGGCCGAAACTACTTTCTGTTTTGTATGTGATTGTAAAATACTTGTTTTTAGCTGTATTTGTAGAACATGATCCTAATTTTCTATCTAATTATTATGAGTCTTATTGCACAACTTAATTCTCTGTGTTTATCAATATTTATCAAATGCTAATTATTTTACTCCAAACTGCAATTACTGTAGATATTAAGTGAAAAAAAAAAGGTTGATTTTTGTGCTCTGAAATATAGAAATTATGTGATCATCCTAAATTCATTTTCAATTCAATTTTATACATGATTTTAAAACCAAAAGGATAAATGTTGGAAAACTCATTCAGGGGATAGTGAGTCAACTAAATATAGCAGGACATTATAACATATTTTATCATTTCATGTGTTTCTATAAACATGTGTTACATGTTTATAAAGTGAAAAAAAGAAAAAAATGTTCTAATTTAGAAGGAATTACTTTATAAATGCTGGATTTTTTCAATATACATATATAATATTAATCATATTTACTGACAGAAATTTTATGAAATGATTGTAGAGCATATGTTGTTGATGTAGAAAAAGTGATCTGAAAGGAAAAATATTTAAATTTCTATTTTGCCAATAGAATAAATTACTAACAATTCACAGTGTTAATTTCAGTGGACTTGCTGCTGTTATTAAAAAGTATATTCCTCTTGATGTTAATTTTTTCAGTTTATCCAAAACATACCTGGATGAACTATGAATGAAAGGAAATTAAGCAATTGCACACTCAATAAAGGAAGTAGTACAATTAGCTCTTCTTTTTTTTTTTTTTATTTTTTTTATTTTTAAACTTTACAATATTGTATTGGTTTTGCCAAATATTGAAATGAATCCGCCACAGGTATTCATGTGTTCCCCATCCTGAACCCTCCTCCCTCCTCCCTCCCCATACCATCCCTCTGGGTTGTCCCAGTGCACCAGCCCCAAGCATCCAGTATTGTGCATCGAACCTGGACTGGCGATTCATTTCATACATGATATTATACATGTTTCAATGCCATTCTCCCAAATCTTCCCACCCTCTCCCTCTCCCACAGAGTCCATAAGACTGTTCTATATAGCTGTCTCTTTTGCTGTCTTGTATACAGGGTTATTGTTACCATCTTTCTAAATTCCATATATATGCG
Organism: Bos indicus; assembly: GCF_029378745.1. NCBI lineage: Eukaryota > Metazoa > Chordata > Mammalia > Artiodactyla > Bovidae > Bos > Bos indicus. The sequence continues at coordinate 13,264,585 of NC_091767.1, forward strand.
TTAGTATACTGTATTGGTGTTTTTCATTCTGGCTTACTTCACTCTGTATAATAGGCTCCAGTTTCATCCACCTCATTAGAACTGATTCAAATGTATTCTTTTTAATGGCTGAGTAATACTCCATTGTGTATATGTACCACAGCTTGCTTATCCATTCATCTGCTGATGGACATCTAGGTTGCTTCCATGTCCTGGCTATTATAAACAGTGCTGTGATGAACATTGGGGTACAAGTGTCTCCTTCCCTCCTGGTTTCCTCAGTGTGTATGCCCAGCATTGGGACTGCTGGATCATAAGGCAGCACTTCTGACACCTAGATGGAGAAATATACCATGTTCATGGATTGGAAGAATCAATATAGTGAAAATGAGTATACTACCCAAAGCAATTTATAGATTCAATGCAATCCCTATCAAGCTACCAATGGTATTCTTCACAGAGCTAGAACAAATAATTTTACAATTTGTATGGAAATACAAAAAACCTCGAATAGCCAAAGCTATCTTGAGAAAGAAGAATGGAACTGGAGCAATCAACCTACCTGACTTCAGGCTCTACTACAAAGCCACAGTCATCAAGACAGTATGGTACTGGCACAAAGACAGAAATATAGATCAATGGAACAAAATAGAAAGCCCAGAGATAAATCCATGCACTTATGGACACCTTATCTTTGACAAAGGAGGCAAGAATATACAATGGATTAAAGACAATTAGCTCTTCTTATATCAAGCTAAGATATAATAAACCAGAGAAACAGCTTAGGCTGGCATTAGACTATGGAACAACAATACACAATATGTCTTATTATACTGATTGTTTTATAATTACTTGAGAACTTGCATGTGTAACATCTTAAGGGTAAAAACATGCAGTTAGACCTGTTACAAACTAGATATGTAGAGAAGAATTCTGAAAGTTAATACAATAAACTGTATAAAATATTATTTTGGTTATTAATTATTTTGTTTAATAAAGAAATGGCTTAAAAATTAAAACCATCTACTTTGAACACATGGTAGCACATACACAGAGTTAAGTGAACCTCTGAACATATACGTATGTATACATTACACAAGCCAGAATTACACAAGAACAAGCTGGAATCAAGATTACTGGGAGAAATATCAGGAAACTCAGATATGCAGATGACACCACACTTATGCCAGAAAGCAAAGAAGAACTAAAGGGCCTCTTGATGAAAGTGAAAGAGGAGAAGGAAAACACAGGCTTAAAACTCAACATTCAGAAAACTAAGATCATGGCATCTGCTCCCATCACTTCACAGCAAATAGATGGGGAAACAGTGGAAACAGTGTCAGACTTTATTTTGGGGGCTCCAAAATCATTGCAGATGGTGACTGCAGCCATGAAATTAAAAGATGCTTGCTCCTTGGAAGAAAAGTTATGACCAACCTAGACAACATATTAAAAAGCAGAGACTTTACTTTGCCAGGAAAGGTCCATCTAGTCAAACCTATGGTTTTTCCAGTAGTCATTTAAGGATGTGAGAGTTGGACTATAAAGAAAGCTGAGTGCCAAAGTATTGATACTTTTGAACTGTTGTGTTGGAGAAGACTCTTGAGAGTCCCTGGACAGCAAGGATATCCAACCAGTCCATCCTAAAGGAAAACAGTGCGTAATGTTCATTGGAAGGACTGATGTTGAAGCTGAAACTCCAATACTTTGGCCACCTGATGCAAAGAACTGACTCATTTGAAAAGACCCTGATGCTGGGAAAAATTGAAGGAGGGATGAGAAGGGGACAAGAGAGGATGAGATGGTTGGATGGCATCACCGACTCAATGGACATGAGTTTGAGTAAACTCCAGGAGTTCTTGATGGACAGGGAGGCCTGGAGTGCTGCAGCCCATGGGGGTCACAAAAAGTTGGACACGACTGAGTGACTGAACTGAACTGAATACATTACAGGTGTGAAATATACAAGGTCTCTGGCATTTCCAGAGTTTATCATCTGACATATCATTTGCTGGCCTCTGACATCTTCTTCCAGAGAAGGCAATGGCACCCCACTCCAGTACTTTTGCCTAGAAAATCCCATGGACGGAGGAGCCTGGTGGGCTGCAGTCCATGGGTTCGCTAAGAGTCGGACACGACTGAGCGACTTCACTTTCACTTTTCACTTTCATGCATTGGAGAAGGAAATGGCAACCCACTCCAGTGTTCTTGCCTGGAGAATCCCAGGGATGGGGAAGCCTGGTGGGCTGCTGTCTCTGGGGTAGCACGGAGTTGGACACGACTGAAGTGATTTAGCAGTAGCAGCAGCAGACACCTTCTTCTGCCCATTCATTACCCATTTTCTTAAAATTTCCCAAGGGGATTATATTTAAATAGAGAAACATGGATTTTTCCCTTCAATGTAGGATCAAGGAGTAAGTGGGGGAAAAAAAAAAAACTGGACAGGCTAACATAACGTTTTAGGTTATTACCAGTTTTCATTTAACCCAAGTATTCTCTACCTGTAAATTCAGATTTTTGTTTAAGGCAAATTGATATAGCCAATCACTTGTTAAAGAACTGAGCCATCTTAATTTTAAAACTTTGAGGAAAAAATCTATTGGAAGAGGCTAATACCAAACCAGATGTAGTTAGGAGGGTTCCATGTATACGAATTTTAGAAGACACTTCTACAGAGAAATACTGAAGCAAAGGAAATTATTGATTCACTATAGCTTAAAACCTACTCTCTGTCTGCTATTTCTTGACCTTAGGTTTTGATCCCTTAAGACATTTACATGCTTAGATTTTTATTTTTTAATTTTTATTAAGTTTTTTTTTTATTGAAGGATAATTGCTTTACAGAAGATTTTTATCTTCTTATATAGGCTGCCATGGTGTTAGAGTCATCTCCATCTAATGTTCTCCTAGGTTAATAAATTCAACACCCTTCACCCCAAAGTACAGCTCCAAAAGCCCAAAGGCTAGCTCAGGAAGCTAGTTTTGTTCCAAAAGTGGCAAATGCATTGCAAAGTACAGAGGAAAAAATCTTAAACGTATCTTTCTCATTGTTCTGTAATTTTCTCATTATAACTGTAGTTGTTCTCCTTATACATCTCTTGCCTCAAACTCCTCTCAGGTGCTGTTAGTAGCATTCCTTTCCCTACTTTTGCAGTCTGTCAAACTTCCATGTGCAGAGCTGTGTCTTCTGTTTGTTTTGCTCTTCTTAACCTGAATCCTTTCTTACAATGTAAATTGAAATGGAGCAAGTTACATAGAACAAGGAAAAGCTGGAGATGAGAATCCTTGTAATTTAACTATTTTATGCTCAGGGGAAAAAAATCATAGAAAATAATTCCCTAAACTAAGTTAGTATTATTTTATCTTGACTTCTGTAATTCATCATACTTTTTTACTTTAGCTTAGTAGGAACTTGAGAGCTGAACTTAAAGCCATTTTAATAATGTAATAAGGCATTTGTTATTTCTCTTCTTTAAACCCTAAAAATTTGTCATTGCTGGGGAGTTCATCATATTCAGTTTTGTCTTTTAAAAACTGCTTCAAAATAAGCTTACATAAAATTAGGATAAAGATTAAATCAAATTAATAAAAGCACAAAAGTAAAAAGGAAATATTTTTCAAATATAATAAAATTATATATGACATTTAAGTATGTATAATGCATTCCAATTAATTCAAGATGTAATGTCCGTTATAAAATATTTAGAAACATGGTCCTTTATGTTAGAGTCACAAACTTCCAAAGAATCTCATGGAGCTCTAATATTCTTCTTCAAAAACATATAATTAAAATCCACACATAATTTGGAAAAAAAAACAAAAACAAATATGCAATATTCTTGCCTGGGAAATCCCATCGACAGAGGACCCTGGTGGGCTACAGTCCACAGAGTCACAGAGTCGGACAGGACTAAGTTGGACATGCTAAATTGGACACAACTGAGGAGTGAGCAAGCACATACCACCACATATACACAATGAGGTAAAAAGTGACAAAAATCAGTCTACAGAAATGAATAAATAAATAAATCATGGGCAATTTGTCCCACTCCAATATAAATATTTTTAATTTCCCAGTTTAGGTCTTTTTCTTTTTTCTTTTGCTCTTTCAGAAATTTCAGCTATTTCACTACTTGTATTAAAGAGCCTCTAAGGGACACTTAAAAAGAAGAGACATTACTTTGCCAACAAAGGTCTGTCTAGTCAAGGCTATGGTTTTTTTCAGTGGTCATGTATGGATGTGAGAGTTGGACTATAAAGAAAGCTGACCACAGAATAATTGATGCTTTTGAACTGTGGTGTTGGGGAAGACTCTTGAGAGTCCCTTGGACTGCAAGGATATCCAACCAGTCCATCCTAAGGGAAATCAGTCCTGAATACTCATTGGAAGGACTGATACTGAAGCTGAAACCCCAATACATTGGCCACCTGATGCGAAGAACTGACTTATTTGAAAAGACCCTGATGCTGGGAAAGATTGAAGGCAGGAGAAGGGGCTGACAGAGGATTAGATGGTTGGATGGCATAACCAACTCCATGGATGTGAGTTTGAGTAAACTCTGCGAGTTGGTGATGGACAGTGCTGCAGTCCATGGGGTCACAAAGAGTCAGACACAACTGAGCGACTGAACTGAAAGGAGCATTTGTCATTAAATAATATCTAATATTAAGAAAAGCGAAGATATTTGATCTTTAGTACATTATATAGACTAATATAGTCTGTATAATATGTTATTTGAAATGTATGCTCTGTTTTCCAAGAAATAAATCATTGATACAAAATGTATTCTCTGTGTGACAAAATAATTATGGACTGTTTAATTTCCCATTTATCAAATAAGGAGAATGAAGACTGTCACTAAGTTGACTCTTAGTTCTTTTCCCCATTTGTTGTTGTTGTTTAGTTGCTAGTTTATGTCCAGCTCTTTTGCAACCCCATGAACTGTAACCCGCCAGGCTCCTCTGTTCATGGGATTCCCAAGCAAAATCTTTCTCCAGGGGATCTTCCAGACCCAGGGGTCAAACCCTCATCTTCTTCTTTGGCAGGTGGATTCTTTACCACTGAACCACCAGGGAAGCCCTTCTCTTTTTATATTAGACAGGAGAGCCTATTTTTCTACCCTCATATAAAATTAATACATTGAAAATAAAGTGTGACTTTTTATCCAGGGCTATCACTTTATAATCCACTTATTTAATAGATTCTAATGTATCTACAAAAGAGAACAATATATAAACTTAAACAAACTAGAAGAACACCTTTTTTTTTTTTCTTTTCTATTTACTTTACTGCTTGAATTCAATGACATAATATGGCTTCATGTACCTTTGAGAATACAGTTACCAAGTACAGAGGCGATTTAGCATTTTCCCAATTCACATCTAGTGCAATATTTAAGAAGATTTCATTTAATTGAACACATTAGAACAAATTTAATAAAAAGTGTTCTTGTAAATGCTTCAACGGCCTGATGGGAGACAAGCTAGGCAAGAAAGTAAAGTGAGCAACATTCCGGTTGGCCTCTTCAGGCTAAGAAGTCATTTGCAAGATGTTTTGACTGCTGAGATGTCAGCCATAATCAATCTTAGAGATAGAATGGAGCTGCAAGTGGGTGAGATAATGTTCAGATGCATTGAAAAATGACTAGTCATAATAAAAAGTAATGGATCTCAGAGCATTGCCTTGAAAGGATTTAGAGAACATTTGGGTTCACAAATGATACATTTCTACCCAATTTGAGAAATATAGTCAATGTAGTTATGAAATACAGTCATCACCCTCCAGAACTGAGTGCTTCTACCCTAGATACCTTAGTTTCAGGAAAGAACACGCATTGTATTGAAGTCCACTAAAGATGAAATGTCTTGATTCTTAACAAAAATACAAAAATGATATAAGTATGTATGCAGGTTTCCCTATATCTCTTTGAACAATAATGTTGTGTTACTCCTTTAATGCTTACTTAAACTTGCTTGATTAAGCAGATTATACCCTGGAAGTAATAAAGGCAACATTTTCCCTATTGTAGATATATCAGGGCAATGACAATACAACTTGCCTGCTTTTCTGATATGGAAAGGACAGAGGCCATTCAAAATATAAGTAAGTATATGAAACTTTATGACATTCAAGTGTTTAAACCCCTATATCTAGATTTGAATAAAGATGTTTCACAGCACAGACAATAGTTCTTTTATAACAAGTTTTATGTGTTTTTTCTTTTTTTGATTAAAGAAGTGCTAGTTTTATATTTAAAAATGCATTTAATCAACCACTTTAAAGATTTATCTGCAGAAATATTAACCTAATTTACAGAGAAAGACAGCATTCAACATTAATTCAATAAATGTACATTTTTAATGACTTGGTATAAGATAGTGTACTGAGAATTGAGGATACTCAATGACTTCTAATCCTGGTTGATACGTAGATGAAAGCATCAATTCAGTTCAGTTCAGTTGCTCAGTTGTGTCCCACTCTTTGCTACCCCATGAACTGCAGCATGCCAGGCTGCCTTGTCCATCACCAACTCCCAGAGCTTGTGTCCATGGAGTCAGTGATGCCATCCAACCATCTCATCCTCTGTTGTCCCATTCTCCTCCTGCCTTCAATCTCCCCAGCATCAGAGTCTTTTCTAATGAGTCAAGTCTCATTAGCTGGCAAAAGTATTGGAGCTTCAGCTTCAGTATCAGTCCTTCCAATAAATATTCAGGACTGATTTCCTTTAGGATTGACTGGTTTGATCTCCCTGCAGTCCAAGGGACTCTCAAGAGTCTTCTCCACCACCACAGTTCCAAAGAATCAAATCTTAAGCACTTAGCCTTCTTTATGGCCCAATTCTCACACCCATACATGACGACTGGAAAAAGCACAGCTTTGACTAGACAGACCTTTGCCAGCAAAGTAATGCCTCTGCTTTTTAATACACTATCTATATTTGTCATTGCTTTTGTCCAAGGAGCAAGCATCTTTTAATTTCATGGCTGCAGTCACCATCTGTAGTGATTTTGGAGCCCAAGAAAATAGTCTGTCACTGTTTCCATTGTTTCCCCATCTATTTGCCATGAAGTGATGGGACCAGATAGATGCCATGATTTAGTTTTTAGAATGTTGGATTTTAAGTTAGCTTTTTCACTCTCCACTTTCACTTTCATAGTTGAGGAGGCTTAATTACATATTGAAGATGGTCTACTATAGAATAGTGATCATGGTTAGTCACTGGAACTTTCCAGGTAGATTCCATTCAGTTATGCACTAAGGACAAATACTTGAGGCTAGACAGGTTGGGATACGGTCGGGGTAGGGACAGAGGAGAAAGAAGGTAAGTAGTTCATTATCTTTCCTTTCCTTCCATTTCCTCTGAAATGTCTCAACTGTCATAGACTCAAGTCACTCTGTTTACCCTATCCCTGTTTATAAAAGGACGGAGGGATATATTGTAAGTGAAAGATAACACTAAAGCACACATTAATAAAAGTTTTTCTGAGAATTAATGGAGGTCTTCATTATTGAATCTTGTCCTAGAGTAGCATATGTTAAATAAAATCCCTAGTAAACATTTAAGGTTGAAAATATAAATGTTAATGCTCCCATTTGTAGTGGCAAAGCTAATTCAATGATAGTCTTTATATGTCTTACAAATGAAACTTACCTATGGTCCTACTGCCTACAAATTAGAAGGTAATTAGTGCATTTTCTTTGCTGCTGAACCCCTCATGGCAAGTCACTAGACTACTTTCTGAGAAACAAATATATAAGAATTGTCTTACATTAGTATCCTTTCTTTTCATCCCATTAAATGTAGATGTTCCTAAAATTTATTACACTCTTAGTTTCTTAGATAAATGCAGTGTTTTTTTATTTGTTTGTTTTTGTTTTTTTACCTTTAGTTAATTTCTATATACATTTATATTCCTTTGGTCATTTCAGAATTTTTGGGGGGAGAGGGTTTCAGAGATAGAGTTAAGGAAAGAGGCTTTCCTTTTTTTCTTGTCTTGTTATACTTATTTTTTTTGGTGGGGGGGGAGGGGGCGGGCAGGGAGACACTGTGTCTCCAAGTCTACATTACATAGAAATTAAGAGATAAGAAACTTGAAGTAATTAATTTGAAATCTCAATCCAAGCAATTTCATTTGTAAAATGGGCTAGAAACCAAAACTTGCAGAGTTAATGGATAACGATGATTGTGAAAGAACTTTGCAAACTAGACGTTACTCAAATTGAGACTTATCTTCCTTGCCTACTGATTTCATTGATAAAACATTAGTTAAGAACTGTGAGCTTACTGTTTTATCAAGAACACACCTTTGTACAACAAATACGAAAGTTAATCGTGGTTCAGCAAGATACACTGAAATGAAATGAATTCTGAGGTCAAGACCTGATTTCAGATTGTGTTTTGACTACTTAATTAGATGCCTATTTGACAATCTCATACACTCTAACACTCAGTTTATTCATTTATAGAACTATGATAGCAATAAACTCCATGTCTTGAGATTAAGTTGGATAATGTACAGAATACCCCATCCATGGAATTCTGCAGGCAAGAATACTGTAGTGGGTAACCATTCCCTTCTCCAGGGGATCTTCCCAACCAAGGGATCAAACCTGAGTCCCCTGCATTGCAGGCAGTTTTTTTTTTTTTTTTTTTTCACCATCTGAGCCACCAGGGAAGCCCTTTATAGATTAGAATAACAATAAACTCCATGAAGTCTTGAGATTAATTTAGAGAATGTGCAGAGTACCCCTGTCATATATTACTGTTTCGTGAGCATAACATACTCAGATGCTTAGATTAGCAGTGTGAGCATAATATATTTTTAACAATAAGTACAAAGGCATTAGTGTGGTCATGTGGAAAATTTAGCAACACTAATTAGCAAGCAAATCACTGGAAACTTTCAATAATGGAATTTCAGATTCTTAGAAAAAGAGATTAATGTGTGTCTTTATAAGAAATTATACTCCTTTAAGTTTATACTGTAATTTTTTTTCCCTTTTAAGGTTTAGCAATATATTGATTCAAGTTGAATATGAATATTGTGGACAATTGTGGTTTTACAAATAGAATATTTATACCCAAGGAGAAAATAGAGAAAAAATTAGTTTTAGAATTTCATTATTGCTGTGTGACATAGAAATACATTTCTCTGTTATGGGATTCCATGATGAATCATTGCAAGAGTTGATTGAAAATAATATGTGACTATAATAAGCGGGATGAGTGGTTTTAGGAAAGAAAGTATTGAAGTATGACCTAAATATTTCACTTCAGGGTTACTTTTTCATCCATTCTAAGAGGCTAGAATACAAAAAGTAATGACATACATTATTAAAGGTCAAGGCAAATAATTATTTTTAACCTTTATGTAGTGTTCATTATAAAAAATGAACATTAATGTACAAATTAGTACTTAAGATCAATTATTTTGGACTGAGCTTTCTGTTATTCCAATAAAAAACAAAATATATATTTCTCCCCTCTTTTTTCAGACAATAAAATAAATACACATTTGAGGTAATATTGATATTGCTTATGGAAAACTATACATGAATAGCTAGTAGAATGGATTTTTAGGAGCACCATGTGGAAAATCAAATAATTCACATTTTCCCTAAGAAATGCTTATTAATTTTTAACTTAAAAACATTCTTGAAACTGTATCTTCATTCTTTCTTGCTCATGCTACACTCTTTGCCCATGTTGAAAATTCAGTGCTTGAAATTTTGGTCAGCTTTTCTTTTGTAATGCTGTACTTTTCTTATTCTTCCTCTAATTCTGTGATTATGAATCAAAATCTCTTTCATTAGTAGATTGTCACATACTGTGTTTCCAAAGTACAAATGTACCCAATCACTTATCATCATTCTCTTCTCATCAATCTCTTGTAATTCTTTACCTACATATAGTTAAGTGTAGAAATGTATTTCTCGATTATATAATTATTTTAATTATATACTTCTAGATTCAGCTCAGAAAATATTCAAGAGTTTTACAAGAATATATCCATTAATTTGCTTTATATTTAGTAAACCCCTTTTCCTATAAAATCAATGCTTTGGTAATCTTGGTAATTTGGTAAGTGATTTTCCAGAAAAAGAACATTTAAAAAAAAAATCTTAATTCTGCTGCTCCTTGGGCATCCAGTTAATTATCTTGTTCTCTTATCGTAATTTCCTTCTTACTATTCTCTTTTGAACTGTCATGTTGGAGAAGACTCTTGAGAGTCCCTTGGACTTCAAGGAGATCCAACCAGTCCATTCCAAAGGAGATCAGCCCTGGGTGTTCTTTGGAAGGAATGATGCTAAAGCTGAAACTCCAGTACTTTGGCCACCTGATGCGAAGAGTTGACTCATTGGAAAAGACTCTGATGCTGGGAGGGATTGGGGGCAGAAGGAGAAGGGGATGACAGAGGATGAGATGGCTGGATGGCATCACTGACTGGATGAACATGAGTCTCAGTGAACTCCGGGAGTTGGTGATGGACAGGGAGGCCTGGCGTGCTGCGATTCATGGGGTCGCAAAGAGTCAGACACGACTGAGTGACTGAACTGAACTGAACTGATTCTCTTCTACTTTCTCTGTTTCCTAATATTGTAAATTGCACATTTAGATGATTAATTTTCAGGCTTTTTTTTTTTTTTCATTTAAATATAATTCTATAGGTATTCTAAACACTACGTCTCTCAAGCTGTGTTCAGTTCAGTTCAGTCGCTCAGTCGTGTCCGACTCTGTGTGACCCCATAGACGGCAGCCCACCAGGCTCCCCTGTCCCTGGGATTCTCCAGGCAAAAACACTGGAGTGGGTTGCCATTTCCTTCTCCAATGCATGAAAGTGAAAAGTGAAAGTGAAGTCGCTCAGTCGTGTCTGACTCTTCGCGACCCCATGGACTGCAGCCTACCAGGCTCCTCCATCCATGGAATTTTCCAGGCAAGAGTACTGGAGTCGGGTGCCATCACCTTCTCCGTTTCCTGTGTTATGAAGTATCAAATACCTTGATATTCCAATTTGATCTGATTGCTTTGCAGGCAGTTCTATAGGGTAGACATGGAGATTCCCTGTGCTTAAACACTCAGTAAGCTATTATGGGACTTCTCAGGTGACCCTAGTAAAGAACCCTGCTGCTAATGCAGGGGACTCATGAGACCCAGGTTCTATCCATTAGTCAAGAAGATCCCCAGGAGGAGGAAATGGCAACCCACTCTGGTATTCTTGCCTGGAGAATCCCATGGACAGAGGAGCTGAGTGAAGGGTTGCAAAATGCACAGGGTCACAAAGAGTTGGACACAACTGAAGCAATTTAGCATGTACACACAGCCTATTATAACATATAATTAAACTTAAAAAAAACAACTAAAAATATAAAAAATAGATAAAATTTTGAAATTCATTAATAATTAACAGTCAGACATGACTGAGCAACTGAACTGCACTGAATAGTTAAGATCATGACATTCCTTAAGTTATCTAACATTGCTCAGTTCAGTCACTCAGTTGTGTCTGACTCCTTGCGTTGCCATGGACTGCAGCACGTCAGGCTTCCCTGTTCATCACCAGCTCCCAGTGTTTACTCAAACTCATGTCCATTGAGTTGGTGATGCCATCCAGACATCTTATCCTCCATCATCCCCTTCTTCTCCTGCCTTCAATCTTTCCCAGCATCAGAGTCTTTTCCAGTGAGTCAGTTCTTCGCATCAGGTGGCCAAAGTATTGGAGTTTCAGCTTCAGCATCCGGCCTTCCAATGAATATTCAGGACTGATTTCCTTTAGGATAGACTGGTTGGATCTCCTTGCAGTCCAAGGGACTCTCAAGAGTCTTCTCCAGCACCACAGTTCAAAAGCATCAATTCTTTGTTGCTCATTTTTCTTTATAGTCCAACTCTCACATCCATACATAACTATTGGAAAAACCATAGCTTTGACTAGATGAAGCTTTGTTGATGAAGTAATATCTCTGTTCTTTAATATGCTGTCTAGGTTAGTCATAGTTTTCTTCCAAGGAGCAAGCATCTTTTAATTTCATGGCTGCAGTCACCATCTTCAGTGATTTTGGAGCCCCCCAAAATAAAAGTCTCTCACTGTTTCCATTGTTCCACTGTTTCCAACATTGCTGATATTTAGTAATTTACCTGGAAAATAAGGTCTTTGGTGAGTAGTCTCAGTGTAACAGGTCTATAATGTAAGCTACTATCCCAATAGAAAACATTTAGAAAACTCATTACAGGATAACTCAAGGAGGTGTTTTTTTTTAAGCTATTTATTAAGGTGTAAGTGTATGAGAATGACAAGTTGTAGCGGTTAATCTGTGTGTGATACTTCACAGATCACAGCATGTGACACTTCATCTGGGCTTCAAAGGGGTCAAATGATTAGCCACCCTGAACTGAGAAATGGTCATTGGTCACTTTCAGGTTATTTTGCTGCCAAAAGGATAAAATAATAAAGAAGCCAGAGGTCATCTCCTTCGATATAATGCAAATAAAAAAATTTCTGGGGCAAAAAGAAGCTGAAGAATGGAGACTGCATCTGAAGAATGCATTGTGGTTCTGTCTGTGGGTAGTAATACGATGATGTAGTAATACTCTATTTGCATGGTTTTGATTAATTCTATCTTTAACTTGGTATTAACTTCACAATAGGACTTCCCAGGTGGTGCTAGTGGTGAAGAACCTGCCTGCCAGTGCAGGAGACTTGAGACGTGGGCTTGATCCCTGGGTTGAGATGGAGGAGGGCATGGCAATGCACTCCAGTATTCTGCCTAGAGAATCCTATGGACAAAAGACCCTGGTGGGCTACAGTCCATGAGGTTGCAAAGATTTAGACAGGACTGAAGTGACTTATCACTCAGGCAAACAGCTTCACAATATCTTACATAGATATCTGAAGGTTTCTGTCATATGGATGGTAAATTTTCAAAAGTGACATTGATTTTGTGTCCATTGTAGTTGTTCTATATAATTGCTCTCCCTTTCTGAAACATTTTCTTTGTGAAAAGAGTAAATTAATCAATAAAATTATTGCTATTAATAAACAGAAAGGGTTACATTCAGGTTAAAAATAAGTCAGAAATGTGAACCTACTTTTCCAATAGAAACAATTCTGTATTCTAGAGAAAAAGTTAAAATTATTTTAGGTAAAGGTTAGTCATTACATTCACTGCTATTTTTAAACCACTGGAGGTTCCAGGAGCTTAAACATGCATTATGCTTTGTAGTTTGCTCCATTTAGTGCTGCCAAGGTACTAAAAAGAAAACTTTTATTAATAGTTAAAATTCTCTAAAGTTACATTTTTTGTTTCTGAGAATTAGGAAATGGGAATCCAGAAAGAAAACTAATTGAGTTGAGAGAGTATAGTCAGGGTAACAATCTATAGGAGAAAATTCTCAAGAATTACCTAGCCAGTTCTTGGCCTGAAAAGATGACTCCTAATAAAAATAGGTTCTATTTTCTGAAAACACACCTGGAGTACTCTTTCTGTAATAGAGAAAGCTTAGGGAGCTGAAGGCAGGGATGGAGTGGACTTTGTACAGACAGTTCTAAGTTATCAAAAGCCTGGGTCCTTTTCATGGAAAAAAAAAATAGAGAAAATATAGGGTCTTTTTTGGTTGGTAAAGTATCTCTTTTTATAAAATGTATTAAATGTGGATCTTTTCTTCAGAAATATTTTCTCCTTTAAAACACATTTAAGTCATGTACCATTTTTTGCATTTTAGTCCTTACACCATATATGAGAGTGGTAGTATAACTGAACATACGTTTACTTTTCTGTAAATGAGAAAATCTTATTCTGTATTCAAATAGATAACTTTTGTGTTCAGCTGGTTTGGGAAAAGGCAGAGGAACCAGAGATCAAATTGCCAACATCTGCTGGATCATCGAAAAAGCAAGTAAGCCAGTCAGTTCGGTCACTCGGTCATGTCTGACTCTTTGCGACCCCATGAACCGTAGCACACCAGGCACATTGTCCATAACCAACTCCCAGAGTTTACCCAGACTCATGTCCATTGAGTCGGTGATGCCATCCATCCATTTCATCCTCTGTCATCCCCTTTTCCTGCTGCCCTCAATCTTTCCCAACATCAGGATCTTTTCAAATGAGTAAGCTCTTCGCATCAGGTGACCATAGTATTGGAGTTTCAGCTTCAACATCAGTCCCTCCAATGAACACCCAGGACTGATCTCCTTTAGGATGGACTGGCTGGACCTCCTTGCAATCCAAGGGACTCTCAAGAGTCTTCTCCAGCACCACAGTTCAAAAGCATTGATTCTTCAGTGCTCAGCTTTCTTCACAGTCCAACTCTCACATCCATACATGACCACTGGAAATACCATAGCCTTGACTAGACAGACCTTTGTTGACAAAGTAATGTCTCTGCTTTTCAATATGCTGTCTAGGTTGGTCATAACTTTCCTTCCAAGGAGAAAGCGTCTTTAAATTTCATGGCTGCAATCACCATCTGCAGTGATTCTGGAGCCCAGAAGTATTCCAGAAAAAACATCTATTTCTGCTTTATTGACTATGCCAATGCCTTTGACTGTATGGATCACAATAAACTGGGAAATTCTGAAAGAGATGGGAATACCAGACCACCTGATCTGCCTTTTGAGAAAGCTGTATGCTGGTCAGGAAGCAACAGTTAGAACTGGACATGAAACAGTGAACTGGTTCCAAATAGGAAAAGGACTACGTCAAGGCGGTATATCGTCACCCTGCTTGTTTAAATTCTATGCAGAGTACACCATGACAAATGCTGGGCTGGAGGAAGCACAGGCTGGAATCAAGATTGCTGGGAGAGATATCAATCACCTCAGATATGCAGATGACACCACCCTTATGGCAGAATGTGAAGAACTAAAGAGCCTGCTAATGAAAGTGAAATAGGAGAGTGAAAAAGTTGGCTTAAAGCTAAACATTCAGAAAACTAAGATCATGGCATCCATTCCCATCACTTCATGGCAAATAGATGGGAAAACAGTGGAAACAGTGTCTGATTTATTTTTGTGGGCTCCAAAATCACTGCAGATGGTGATTGCAGCCATGAAATTAAAAGACACTTACTCCTTGGAAAGAAAGTTATGACCAACCTAGATAGCATATTCAAAAGCAGAGACATTACTTTGTCAACAAAGGTCTGTCTAGTTAAGGCTATGGTTTTTCCAGTGGTCATGTATGGATGTGAGAGTTGGTCTATAAAAGAGCTGAGCGCTGAAGAATTGATGCTTTTGAACTGTGGTGTTGGAGAAGACCTTTGAGAGTCCCTTGGATTGCAAGGAGATCCAACCAGTCCACCCTAAAGGAGATCAGTCCTGGGTGTTTATTGGAAGGACTCATGAAGCTGAAACTCCAATACTTTGGCCATCTAATGCAAAGAACTGACTCATTTGAAAAGTCCCTGATGCTGGGAAAGATTGAGGGCAGGAGGAGAAGGAGATGACAGAGGATGAGATGGTTGAATAGCATCACCGACTCAATGGACATGGGTTTGGGTGAACTCCGGGAGTTGGTGATGGACAGGGATGCCTGGCTTACTGCGATTCATGGGATTGCAAAGAGTTAGACATGACTAAGTGATTGAACTGAACTGAACTGTGTACATATATTTTACTTATACTATCTGATAATGTTACTATAATTTAAAAATCACATGTAATCTTGTGATCCTGTAACCAATCTTAATTTGGTGAAATATTATATATGTATATGCATTGCAGGCAGATTTTTACCATCTGAGCCACCAAGGAAGCCCCATACACACACACACGCATGCACACACACATATATGTAGTGATAAATGTGTATTTGGGGAAGGAAAACACTGTGGCAAATAATTTTATGATATTATTTGATATATGATATAATTTTATGATATATTATATAAAGTATATATATTATATCATTTTATATTTTATATCTATATGTATCTATCTATTTATATCTATCTATGTAGAGAGAGGTAGTCATAGTTAAAAGATCATGCAAAGACCGATATCTTGACCACACTTACAATTTAAGGAAAGAACTCAAGAAACAAGTGCAGTGTTCCTCCTTCATACATATCATTTACTGATAGTTTTAAAATAGTCCTTTCTATATTATATTGAGGATAATTAGTTAACATTTCTTCTCTTGTAACTTGTACATAACATTATTGCATACTCAAGAGTTTAAAATTTTATTTTTGGATTTGTGTTAAAATGTTTATTAATTAAATATTAGTACATGATACATGCATAACTTTGGAAAGCTCACTTTTACATTTCTTCATTTTTTAAGTGTCCAAACCTCATTTAATTTAACTGTTTACTCATTTAAATATTTAACATTTTTTAGTATTTTGGCAAGATTTTCAACTATGCAGTCTCAATTCTTCAAATTTCTGTATGCAAAACAAACAACTGGAGTCAAATATTGGAGCTATTCTCTAATATTTCTTATTAAGGGATTAATTGGTGATTAATTCATTAGCTAAACTGAATTAGTTTAAAATATTCATATATGTCATTTATTAGCATGTAAAGTTTAATTATTATTAAACTCTTTTCCCTATTACTCTATTTCATACATACTCAACAGTTATGTTTTGATTACACAATACTGACAGGCAATTCTTGATGGACTGCTACGGTCCCTGTACGCACTTTAGTTCAGGACGATTATTTCAAAGATGTGTGTTTTTCTGTCTGTGTGTATCTGTGTGTGTGTCTGTGTTATGCACACCTGCAGTAGTTATCTCCTGCTATTACATTGTTTTAAAAGATAAAGGGGATTTCTATTAGAGATAAACATGTAACTATTAATCTTGTAATTATCTTATCTCTGCACATAATTTTTATTGAATAATGAACCCTTAAGAAGAAAAAGCTGACAAAAGACTAAGCCCTTATTCAAAGTGAGATGGTTAGGTCTATCTTCTACCTGACCTGACTAAATAGATGTCATCTGCCTATCTCCTTTATACCTGGCTGTTTAATATCTCCCCTAGTAGGAATGAATAGAGAGATAGGTTATATTTCTAATAACTAGAATATAAACAAAGAAGAACATCTTCCATTGCATCCTCTGTCTGCTAGATCAAAAGGACAAAGATTCTTTGGAACCTAGAATGTGAGAAATGTGTTCCCTTGGAATCAATGAGTAAGGAATGAAATGGCAGATGTAATTAATATTCCTAATCAGGTTTTATCATCATAACTCCAAACACACAAGAGTGGACAGAGGGGAGCAGTGATTTAGGGTCTCAAGAGGCACTTATATTTGCATATCAGTCCATGTCAGAATTAAAACAGAAAAAAGGAAAAATTTTAACTCTGCGTAAATTTTTTGTCTGCAATTTTCTTCTGGTGTCCCTATGATCTCCTACTGCTATTCTGCTTGATGTCACAAGAGGAAGGAGACTATGTCACTCTTAGCCTATTATTTGACCAAAAGTCTTTTATTAAAAGAGCATGCCAATCAAGTTAAAACTCTTATTTTTAGAAAAAAAAATTATATATTTTAAAATTATGATTTTTGTGTTAGTTTCTTCCCCCATCATAGCACAACAATATAGAAATGTTAATGGATATGTTTTAAAACTTGCAACTGATACATAGGTCAGCTTGCTGTATCTCACACTTGCCAGGCATACCTCCTGTCCTCAGCTTGTGCACTTGCTCTTTCACAAGATACCTGCTTTGTTCCTTCCCTCATATAAAATTATTCGGATATTTTACTCAAAATTCTCTTCAGTGAAGTCTGTCTAACCACCCCATTTAAGATTACTAACCTTTGCTGATACTCTTTATATTCATCACTGCATTTTTTTCTCCAATCAGTTCAGTTCAGTTCAGTCGCTCAGTTGTGTCCAACTCTTTGCATCCCCATGAATCGCAGCATGCCAGGCCTTGCTGTCCATCACCAGCTCCCAGAGTTCACTCAAACTCATGTCCATCGAGTCGGTGATGCCATCCAGCCATCTCATCCTCTGTCGTCCCCTTCTCCTCCTGCCCCCAATCCCTCCCAGCATCAGAGTCTTTTCCAATGAGTCAACTCTTCGCATGAGGTGGCCAAAGTACTGGAGTTTCAGCTTTACCATCATTCCTTCCAAAGAAATCCCAGGACTGATCTTTAGAATGGACTGGCTGGATCTCCTTGCAATCCAAGGGACTCTCAAGAGTCTGCTCCAACACAACAGTTCAAACGCATCAATTCTTCGGCGCTCAGCTTTCTTCACAGTCCAACTCTCACATCCATACGTGACCACTGGAAAAACCATAGCCTTGGCTAGACAGACCTTTGTTGGCAAAGTAATGTCTCTGCTTTTCAATATGCTGTCTAGGTTGGTCATAACTTTCCTTCCAACGACTGTCTTTTAATTTCATGGCTGCAATCACCATCTGCAGTGATTTTGGAGCCCCAAAAAATAAATTCTGACACTGTTTCCACTGTTTCCCCATCTATTTGCCATGAAGTGATGGGACCAGGTACCATGATCTTAGTTTTCTGAATGTTGAGCTTTAAGCCAACTTTTTCACTCTCCTCTTTCACTTTCATCAAGAGGCTTTTTAGTTCCTCTTCACTTTTCTGCCATAAGGGTGGTATCATCTGCATATCTGAGGTTATTGATATTTCTCCCGGCAATTTTGATTCCAGCTTGTGCTTCACTCAGCCCAGCGTTTCTCATGATGTACTCTGCATATAAGTTAAATCAGCAGGGTGACAATATACAGCCTTGATATACTCTTTTTCCTATTTGGAACCAGTCTGTTGTTTCATGTCCAGTTCTAACTGTTGTTTCCTGACCTGCATATAGGTTTCTCAAGAGGCAGGTAAGGTGGTCTGGTATTTCCATCTCTTTCAGAATTTTCCACAGTTTATTGTGATCCACACAGTGAAAGGCTTGGCATGGTCAATAAAGCAGAAGTAGATGTTTTTCTGGAACTCTCTTCCTTTTTCCATGATCCAGTGGATGTTAGCAATTTGATCTCTGGTTTCTCTGCCTTTTCTAAAACCAGCTTGAACATCTGGAAGTTCATGGTTCATGTATTGCTTAAGCCTGGCTTAGAGAATTTTGAGCATTACTTTACTAGCGTGTGTATTATTTTTTCCAATAATATATTCTAAATATATTATTTTATTTCTGTTTCACTCTAATAGATTTTAAACTTCAGAAATTAAATATGTTTGTTCTATGTTTAATACTTTGTACAGAACAAGTCTTAACACTTATTAGTATATAACAGTTCAATAATAGTTGATGAATAAATAAAGAATATTTTATATTAAAACTCAATATCCCAATCTTTGATTATAGCAATCTTGTCACCCCTTACCTCTTTCCAATCACATTGCTCTCTTATTTCTTAGAATCTTCACACCCCTAAAGGCTTCAGCTTTTCAACAGGGCTCTATTATGCCTTGCTTTCCTTAAAATTATCTATTCGATCATGTAGACAATTTTCTCATCAATATCCTCAATGCCTTCCCATCAGTGCCTATTTGCTATTTCAGGCCTGCAAATTCCAAGCCTATAAATGAGTTTAGAATTAGACTGCTAAGTGCTAATGAATCAAAAAATGAAATGTACATGTAGGCAAATCTTGACCCAGGAAGAGCTATAAACAAAGGGGAAATTTATCTAAAAGATAAGAACCCAATCCCCCACCCTCCACATATCCTTATGGAGTTCAGCTATAGAAAAGTGAGAGTGAGGTCTGGAAATGGTGTCTGTTAAGAATGTGACAGAATGTCTAAGGTGCATAAAAGGAGCCTTATCCTCTACCCGTACATTATAATGTTCTTTTGGTGATAGATAGAGCATGATGCATTTAATCCTCACCTGTCACTGTCCAGGGCTCCATTGCTGGTCTTCTGTTGAATAACTAATTAAAGACACATTAGGATTTGAACAGTCAGAGAATGGTAGTGGTTGAATTTTCCTCATGCAGAAGAGATTTCAGAACACTATCTAAGGAAAGGTCAACAGAAAAATGAGGCATTTTCTCTGCTGTGACCAGCTTACACCTTTCTAGTTAAAATAAATTGTGGGAAACAAGTGACCGTTTTATAGACCACTCCCTTAGAAACAATTCTAAATTGTATGTTTCTACCTGAAAGTACATAGAATGTATGAATGTAAAAAACCTTTCCTGCTATTTTCCCTCACCACATTCCTTCTCATCCTGTGGAACTCAGTCACAAATAATTGAATTAATTATAATTCTTGGTAAGTAACATTTTCATTGCATTTATCTTATTTTATTTAAATAATGATGTGTTTTATTTAATGAGTAGTCCTACAGTGTTTGAAATGTATGAGGCACAATTCCAAGTATTTCACAAATACTAATTTATTAAATCCTTGAAATATTGCAGAAGGAAGATATTACTATATTTAGATTTTTTAAAGCAGTCCAATTTAGAAATATTACTAAACTTTCTCAGAATGTATAACTACAACACATAAATACTAGAATTTAAAAGCAGGGATTGACGATCCTGAGTATAATTTTAAAAATACTATTCTGCATCAGAAGGATGATATTTGGATTGGCTGTATTACCTAATAACCAAGCTATTACTAGAAATTTGTTATATTATACATGCCTTTATTTTTAATTTCATCTCATCTCTTCCCAGAAGTATCTGTCATGAAGAAATTTGTTTTTATTAAACTTTTTCAAACATAAGCACATTAACACTTTGATCTCAGACGTCCAGCTTCTGAAAATTATATTAGATATACTCTTTCTATTATTTAAGCCACTTAGTCTGCAGTTCTTTGCTAAGGAAGCCTAATGAACAAATACTGAGATATAGTAATAATAAATATCTGCTGCTTTTGTTGATACGTCTTTATCTTTATTGAAACATTTATCTATCTATATGTGTATTCACCCATCCATCAATCTATCCTATTTATCTATCAAATTATACTGTCTTGATTACTCTATTATTAATTGTATACTGCTAAGTGAATCTAATGAACCATTATATTCTACTGTCAACTTCACAGATTTTAAAATTATAGCTTATTTTTCTCTTAAATACATAATTTATTGTATAAATTAAACTGAACATAAGCTTTTGGAATTTATTCTGTTATTTTTAATATTCATTCTCTATTTTTAGAAAATCTCAGGGTTTTTTTTTTTTTTTTTTTCCTATTCTCACAAATCAAAACTCCTAATGTTTGGACATATTTTCTATTAAACAGCTATTTAAAAAATCAACTTCTATAATTTGAGCTCGTGGTTATGTAGTAAACTGTGATTTGATGATTGTAGCATTTCCAAATTAAGCAGAAGATTTTGTCTTTTGGGAAAGCTGAAGATCATTATGTAATTGGCTTGATTACATTTAACTATTAGAAATACTTCAGAGAGGGAAAGGCAGATATAAAAAAGGTCCATCTGAGACAATTGATGGTAAATCTTTTTATTTTTGGAACACTTTCATTGCTGAATTTTTTTAAATTAATTTTTATTGGAATATAGTTGCTTTGCAATGTTGTATTCGTTTCTACTGTCCAGCAAAGTGAATCAGTTATACGTGTGTGTGTGTATATATATATATATATATATATATATATATGTGTGTGTGTGTGTGTGTGTGTGTGTTTATATATATATATATATATATATATATATATATATATATATATATATATATATATATAAAGTTGCTTCAGTTTTATCAGACTCTTTGTGACCCTATATACTATAGAACACCAGGCTCCTCTCTCCATGGAATTTTCTAGGCAAGAATACTGGAGTGGGTTGCCATTTCCTACTCCAAGGGATCTTCCTGACCCCAGAATTAAACCCACGTCTCTTGCGTATCCTGCATTGTCAATCAGATTCTTTACCACTGTGCCACATGGGAAGCCCAATATACACCCTCGCATTTTTGGAAATACTTTGTTTGATGTTAACTTCTAAAGTAAGCCATAGTTCTTCTTTTCTAAACCCCATTAACCATGTTCTCATTCCTTTCATCGACTAGTAAGTATTGTTTGTTATTAAAAAGGGGCTGTGAAAATATGGGTGAAAGTGAAAGTGATAGCTGCTCAGTCATGTCTGACCAACTCTTTGTGACCCCCATGGACTGTAGCCTGGGAGGCTCTTCTGTCTATGGGATTTACCAGGCAAGAATACTGGAGTGAGTAGCCATTTCATTCTCCAGGGGATCTTCCTGACCCATGGACTGAACCTGGGTTTTCTTCAATGTAGGCATATCCTTTACCATCTGAACAACCAGGGACTTCAAAAATATGGATAGGGTCCTAATTTCTGGATCAAATAGGGTAGGACCAAGTCACGGTTTAGTGTTCATTTCTTTTGAGGTCTAGTGCAAGTAATTAACATTTCTACACCTCAGTTTCTTCAAATATAAGATGTGGGATAATGGTAAAACTACCATTTGCTTCATTATAGTAATATTCACAAGTGTACATCTTAAAGTTTAGTATGTAGAAGAATGCCTGAAGGCAAGTGACTACTATACTATATACACACCATCTAGTATCAGAATGACATTCTGAAATTTGTAGCATAGAATTGGTTCTTGGTTCTTTATGATTCTATTGTCTTTACTCCCAAATCATCTCCAGGACATGACAAGTTTATAGGAATCCCAGCTTCATTGCTGAGGTCTTCAGAGAAGTCTTCATTTCTGGAACTACAGAGCAGAGCTAAATCTCAGTCAATTTACTGATGCTTAGAATTATCTATACTTCAGTTCAGTCACTCAGTTGTGGCCGACTCATTGCGACCTCAAGGACTGCAGCACACCAGGCTTCCCTGTCCATCACCAACTGCCAGAGCTTAATCAAACTCATGTCCATCGAGTTGGTAATGCCATCCAACTATCTTGTCTTCTGTTGTCCCCTTGTCCTCCAGCATCAGGCTCTTTCCTAATGAGTCAGTTCTTCAAATAAGGTGGCCAAAGCATTGGAGTTTCAGATTCAACCTCAGTCCTTCCAAAAAATATTCAGGACTGATTTCCTTTAGGATTAACTGGTTTGATTTCCTTGCAGTCCAAGCTACTCTCAAGAGACTTCTCCAACACCACAGTTAAAAGCATCAATTCTTCAGTGCTCAGCTTTCTTAATAGTCTAACTCTCACATCCATACATGGCTACTAAAAAAAATAACTTTGACTAGACAGAACTTTGTTGGCAAAGTAATGTCTCTGCTTCTTAATACACTGTATAGGTTCAGTTCAGTTCAGTCGGATCAGTACTCAGTTGTGTCCAACTCTTTGAAAACCCAATGGACCACAGGACACCAGGCCTCCCTGTGCATCACTAACTTCCGGAGTTTACACAAACTCATGTCCATTGAGTTGGTGATGCCATTGAACCATTTCATCCTCTGTCACCCCCTTCTCCTCCTGCCTTCAATCTTCCCCAGCATCTGAATCTTTTCAAATGAGTCAGTTCTGCACATCAGGTGGCCAAAGTATTGGAGTTTCAGCTTCAATATCAGTCCTTCCAATGCACACCCAGGACTGATCTCCTTTAGGATGGACTGGTTGGATCTCCTTGCAGTCCAAGGGACTCTCAAGAGTCTTCCCCAACACCACAGTTCAAAAGCATCAATTCTTCGGAACTCAGCTTTCTTTATAGTCCAACTCTTACATCCATACATGACTACTGGAAAAACCATAGCCTTGACAAGATGGATCTTTGTTGGCAAAGTAATGTCTCTGCTTTTTAATATGCTATCTAGGTTGGTCATAACTTTTCTTCCAAGGAGTAAGCATCTTTTAATTTCATGGCTCTGGTAACCATCTGCAGCGATTTTGGAGCCCAAGAAAATAAAGCCTCTCACTGTTTCCATTTTCTCCCCATCTGTTTGCCATGAAGTGATGGGACTGGATGCCATGTTCTTAGTTTTCTGAATATTGAGTTTTAAGCCAACTTTTTCACTCTCCTCTTTCACTTTCATCAAGAGGCTCTTTAGTTCTTCTTCACTTTCTGCCACAATGGAGGTGTCATCTGCATTTCTGAGGTTATTGATATTTCTCCCAACAATGTTGATTCCAGTTTGTACTTCATCCAGTTAAATAAGCAGGGTGACAATATACAGTCTTGATATACTCCTTTCCTCATTTGGAACCAGTCTGTTGTTTCATGTCCAGTTCTAACTGTTGCTTCTTGATCTGCATACAGATTTCTCAGGAGGCAGGTCAGGTGGTCTGGCATTCCCATCTCTTAAAGAATTTTCCACAGTTTGTTGTGATCTACACTGTCAAAGGCTTTGGCATGGTCAATAAAGCAGTAGATGTTTTTCTGGAACTCTCTTGCTTTTTTGATGATCCAGCAGATGTTGGCAAATCGATCTCTGGTTCCTCTACCTTTTCTAAATCCAGCTTGAACATCTGGAAGTTCACATTTCACGTACTGTTGAAGCTTGGCTTGGAGAATTTTGAGAATTTTGCTAGCATGTGAGATGAGTGCAATTGTGAGGTAGTTTGAGCATTCTTTGGCATTGTCTTTCTTTGGGATTGGAATGAAAACGGATCTTTTCCAGTCCTGTGGCCACTGCTGAGTTTTCCAAATTTGCTGGTGTATTGAGTGCAGCACTTTCACAGCTTCATCTTTTAGGATTTGAAATAGCTGAGCTGGAATTCCAACACCTCCGATAGCTTTGTTCATGGTGATGCTTCCTAAGGCCCACTTGGCTTCACATTCCAGGATGTCTGGCTCTAGGTGAGTGATCACACCATCATGATTATCTGGGTCATCAAGACATTTTTAATATAGTTCTTCTGTGTATTCTTGCCACCTCTTCTCAGTATCTTCTGGTTCCATGCCATTTCTGTCCTTTTTGTGCCCATTTTTACATGAAATTTTCCCTTGGTATCTCTAATTTTCTTGAGGAGATCTCTAGTCTTTCCCATTCTATTATTTTCTTTCTTTTTTTTTTTGCATTGATCACTGAGGAAGTTATCTCTCCTTGCTATTCTTTGGAACTCTGCATTCAAATGGGTTTATCGTTCCTTTTCTCCTTTGCCTTTCACTTCTCTTCTTTTCTCGGCTATTTGTAAGGCCTCCTCAAACAACTGTTTTGCCTTTTTGTGTTTCTTTTTCTTAGGGCTTGTCTTTTTTTTTTTTTTTAATTAATTTTATTTTATTTTTAAACTTTACATAATTGTGTTAGTTTTGCCAAATATCAAAATGAATCCACCACAGGTATACATGTGTTCCCCATCCTGAACCCTCCTCCCTCCTCCCTCCCCATACCATCCCTCTGGGTCGTCCCAGTGCACTAGCCCCAAGCATCCAGTATCGTGCATTGAACCTGGACTGGCATCTCGTTTCATACATGATATTTTACATGTTTCAATGCCATTCTCCCAAATCTTCCCACCCTCTCCCTCTCCCACAAAGTCCATAAGACTGTTCTATACGTCAGTGTCTCTTTTGCTGTCTCATATACAGGATTATCGTTACCATCTTTCTAAATTCCATATATATGCGTTATTATACTGTATTGGTGTTTTTCCTTCTGGCTTACTTCACTCTGTATAATAGGCTCCAGTTTCATCCACCTCATTAGAACTGATTCAAATGTATTCTTTTTAATGGCTGAGTAATACTCCATTGTGTATATGTACCACTGCTTTCTTATCCATTCATCTGCTGATGGACATCTAGGTTGCTTCCATGTCCTGGCTATTATAAACAGTGCTGCGATGAACATTGGGGTACACGTGTCTCTTTCCCTTCTGGTTTCCTCAGTGTGTATGCCCAGCAGTGGGATTGCTGGATCATAAGGCAGTTCTATTTCCAGTTTTTTAAGGAATCTCCACACTGTTCTCCATAGTGGCTGTACTAGTTTGCATTCCCACCAACAGTGTAAGAGGGTTCCCTTTTTTCCACACCCTCTCCAGCATTTATTATTTGTAGACTTTTGGATTGCAGCCATTCTGACTGGTGTGAAATGGTACCTCATAGTGGTTTTGATTTGTATTTCTCTGATAATGAGTGATGTTGAGCATCTTTTCATGTGTTTGTTAGCCATCTGTATGTCTTCTTTGGAGAAATGTCTATTTAGTTCTTTGACCCACCTCCCAGAATATTGGAAATAAAAGCAAAAATAAACAAATGGGACCTAATTAAACTTAAAAGCTTCTGCACATCAAAGGAAACTATTAGCAAGGTGAAAAGACAGCCTTCAGAATGGGAGAAAATAATAGCAAATGAAGCAACCGACAAACAACTAATCTCAAAAATATACAAGCAACTCCTACAGCTCAACTCCAGAAAAATAAATGACCCAATCAAAAAAAAAAAAAGGGCTTGTCTTAATCACTGCCTCCTGTACAATGTCACAGACCTCCATCCATAGTTTTTCAGGCACTCCATCTATCAGTTCTAATCCCTTGAATCTATTTGTCACTTTGTTGTATAATTTGTCAACCTGGATAAAATCTAATTTTCCATCCCTATTATTCTTCTATATTAGTGTCACCAAGGCTATCAACATTTTCTCTTAAGTGCTTGATATTTTTGGTTATTCTCCCTCAAAACACATTCTTTCACTGGCTTTTAAAATGTTTTTTATATTGAGTTGTGTTTTACTTATCTGGATGCTAATGTGTGCATGTTCATGTGTGTGTGTGTGTGTTTAGCTCAGCTGGTAAAGAATCTGCCTGTAATGTGGGAGACCCCTGTTGATTCCTGTGTCAGGAAGATGCCCTGGAGAAGAGATAGGCTACCCTTCGAGTATTCTTGGGCTCCCCTGGTGGCTCAGAGGGTAAAGAATCTGCCTGAAATGCGGGAGACCTGGGTTCTGTCCTTGGATTGGGAAGCTTCCCTGGATGAGGGCATGGCAACCCACTCCAGTGTTCTTGCCTGGAGAATCCCAATGGACAGAGGAACCTGGCGGGCTGCAGTCCATGGGGTCCCAAAGAGTCTTACACAACTGAGTGGCAGAGCACAGCTTAAACATCAATATGTCTTGGGATTCTATCTTAGTCCAGACCAGGATTAATCTATATACTCCCTTGGATTATTTAATGGACTTATCTTTATGACTTATCTACTTCCTAATTCATATCTCTCTCATGAGCACCAACCTAGAATCCAGTTGCATAATGGATATATTTACAATCCACAGTCTCCAATTGAGCTGTTTAAAGCTGAACTCACAGACTTAATTTTTTGTCATGCAATCATATTTCAGAAAATGTAAAACAATATCCTTCTAGCTGAAAATGGCCAATTTCAAGCAATAAAACTAGATTCTTCACATAATATTCATTTCTATTACATACCTAGTTTTTTATATTGGGAAAAAAAAAACAATTTGGAGTTCTATTTATTAAAAAAAAAAAAAAAAAGCTCTATAAGCATCCTTTATTTTTCCATGCACTAATGACAATGAAGCAGTTAGGATCCTGTGTATTTCCCCAACTGC
Organism: Bos indicus; assembly: GCF_029378745.1. Lineage (NCBI taxonomy): Eukaryota > Metazoa > Chordata > Mammalia > Artiodactyla > Bovidae > Bos > Bos indicus. The sequence goes on from NC_091767.1 coordinate 13,291,975, forward strand.
TTAGATTTATAGCTAAATTTAAAACAATACATATGTTATCCACAAAATAACAAAACAGGGGGGGAAAAAGCTAGTTGGATCTAACTTTTGTAATAAGTCATTTTAACGGAATTGATCAGCTTTACTTCTGGATACAAGCCTGGCATGCTGCAGCAATGGGGCTGCAAAGAGTCAGACACAATTGAGAACCTTAGCAAATATAATAATCAGATTTTTTTCCCATCATGTCTGAAATAAATTATTCAGTTAACCTATATTTGAGGACTGAAAGATAGAAAGTATGTACTTCAAAGAAATAATTTATTGCTAAAATATTTAATATATAATTTCTTGTTAATTTAAATAGAGCATTTAAAAAACTATTAATACGTATTTAAGATCTACATATGATAACCCACTATTTTACACATTGTGGTTGCCAGTGTTTAAAACACAGTGTCTTCATGGTATTATTGATTATCCTGAATTTCCTTTAATATTTTATTATATTATTATGCATTAAGGAATTTTCAGTGACCAAGCGTCACTAGTTTATGCTTGAAATATTCCAACAAAATGCACTTCTAGGTATATTTTTATTATTCATGAAAATATTAGATGAATCCCACATATCTCAATAAAGATGTAAAAGGGTTTTTAGTCTGTTAGAAATAAAAATCCCATTGTTACTATTCTCTGGACATTGCAACTATAGTGTTTATACTATTATTGACATAATTTTTAAGGAGAAACACATAAAATTTACATATAGAAAAACAGTGATTTGGTTTAAATTCTAATGATTATTTTTTTTTAATTTTTTTCCAGACTTATCCACATTTATTGCTGGTCATAGGGAAAAAAATGTCTAGAATAATAAATAACAGAATAATATGAAGAACACTGAAGTTAATTCTTTAGTTCCAACAAGTCAGAAGTGTGTATAATGACAGCATACATGTATGTTTGTTTGTTTCCCAGCTTTTGCATTTCGACCTGCTTCAAATTGGCATTCTTAATCTGTAGATCTGACTAACAAGATATGCATTTACCATTATCTTGAGGATATTATTTTACTTCTTTCCTGTGCTGAACCTGGGTTTCTATATCCCATATTTATCAATTTCATTTTGTTATTTTGATAGATGCTAATTTCCATACACTTCTATATGTGGCAGTCAGAGGCTATATGTGGGCAGTCAGTCTTTCAGAACTTGAATATTTGATGTCTGTCATTAAACTTGAGACTTCCCTGGTGGCTCAGATGGTAAAGCATCTGTCTACAACGCGGGAGACCTGGGTTTGATCCCTGGGTGGGGAAGATCTCCTGGAGAAGGAAATGGCAACCCACTCCAGTATTCTTGCCTGGAAAATCCCATGGATGGAAAAGCCTAATAGGCCACAGTCCACGGGGTCACAAAGAGTCAGACATGACTGAGCGACTTCACTTACTTATTTTACTTAATTTCCATCCACTTCTTAAGAGAGGCTATATGTGGGCAGTCAGTCTTTCCGAACTTAAATATTTGATGTCTGTCATTAAACCTGAGACTTGATTGGATAGATGTTTGAGTGTAGAACTCTAGATTCTGGTTAGAAAACATGCTTCTGTAGAACTTGAAGGCATTGTTGCAATGACTCCTAACTTCCAATGTTATCAATGAGAATTCCAAAGTTCAAATCATTCAATACTCCTTATGTGTATATACATATGTATATACATATACATGTACACTCTTTACCTCTATTTTCCCTGAGAAAGTCCTGCATACTTCTCTCTGAGTTTCTATTTAATCAATGTTTCGGACACATGTAAGTCCTTTATCTCTAGTAAGTTTTTGCTTTTAATGTTGCAAAGTTGTCTCCACTTATTTCATTGCTTTTTTTTTTTTTTTTAATTTTTCCCTCTGCCTTTATTTCTGGAACTACTGAGATTTGGAGGAAGTAATTTATATAAATAGGATTTACTCTCTATTCTTTCTGTCCTGCTTAGTTTTTGTTTTATTTTTTTGCTTAACTGCGTGTTTTAAATCAGTTATAGATCAATTCCGTCTTGCAGTTTCCAAAAGAATACTTTTGTATCATCCTTTTCTTCAGTTGCTTCCAGTTCAGAAAGGTTTATGCCTTTTTCATTTGTAGACATATCATCGTTCTACTTTGAGTCAATTTTATATGTATATGTTCACCTCGAAACTATCAGGAATGAGAATTATATTTTAAAACTCAAAAAAATTGAGTATTATTCTTAGTGTAAATCAAGTACCCATTTTTCTAGTATTTTATTACTTCATTTTTGGCAAATAATTAAAATGATAAAGTAATACAAGTTATTTTTCTTTTAATACTTCTTAATAATATATTTCCATTTAAATTTTCTTCTCTAAAACTTGTCAGAAGTGTAGCAATATATGATAGTTATTTTTGGAAACAAAATCTTTTATCTGGATGTGTGTCGCATGCCCAGTCACTTCGGTTGTGTCCAACTCTTTGCGACCCCATGAACTGTAACCCGGCAGGCTCCTTTGTCCATGGGATTCTCCAGAACAGAATACTGGAGTGGGTTGCCATTTCCTTCTCCATTTATCTGGATAGAAAAGCTATAAAAAAATATAATAAGGTGAACAAAAATATCTTCAGAGAAAAAGTTTCTTTCAAGACAGATTTGATTACATGGGACAAAAAAAATCCAGAGAAATAATGTGACTTGTCAAAGCTCACTTAACTAGGTGGTTGCAAATTTCCTATAATAGAAATCTAGTGCAATATCATCATAGTTACTTTTTTTATTATCAGAACTTTACACCCCTTATATTCAGAAAGAAATAGATGGGTGGTACATTGTATGGTCTTATTATGAACACATTCCTTTTGGCTTGGTAATTCTTAGCCCATTGAAACTACTAATCAAAAATGGGGGGAAAAGGTAATATAGGATTAAAGGCAGTGTTATTGACCTTTAGAGATTCTGAATCATGGCTTAATATAAATGCAGCTAACATAACTTCAGGGAGGGACAAAGCAAATGTTTTCATGAAAGTAAAATATCATAATAGGTATTTTTAAAATTGAAATCAAGGGTTAAGTGATAGATATAAGTAAACATATTCAAATGCTTAAAATTTTGTTTTCGATGAAGAGATCCAATATTCCTCAGGAATTACATTAATTGTGGATCAAAGGAACCACATTAAGGCTTTTCATATTAAAAATGGAAAATATGTCGTATTTTCACATTGTAAATCATTTTGAAAACATTTACAATTTTTTATCATATAGACAAAATACATCTGTATGTAAAGTATTTTACTATAATTAGCCACCTCAGGGGCTGGAGGAAGAGGAGGGATATAAGTTTAGGAAGGCTAAGTAATTTAACCACTAACATAAGTCCAATCATCAGGGCCTAAACTAAATAATAAATGATATGATTTATGTTTCTTACTGTTTATAATAGTCAATTTTGGAGTAATATTTTAGGAATTATATAAAAATAAAAATGGGATGGTACGGGGAGGGAGGTGGGAGGGGGGTTCAGGATGGGAAGCACGTGTACACTCTTGGTGGATTCATGTTGATGTATGGCAAAACAATACAATATTGTAAACTAATTAGCCTCAAATTAAAATAAATAAATTTAAATTTAAAAAATGGCATATTCATATGAGAGACAAAAAATGTTATTTTCAACTATAAGTAAGTACAGATACCCCTCCCCCTTTATCCTAATTTTATATAGGATTAACATGACTAGACATTGTTCTCACTTTAAAAAGTAATACTTTGTTAAAGAGGTTGCAGTTTGTATGTTTCAGTAGGCCTTACCCACACATGAACACTGAATTAATCCCCCCTAATGATTCTCCTGTCTTTTTTTTCATGCATATTGGTAAAAATATTCTCTAAACCTTGATTGCTGAACCTAAATGTGAACCTCAGATTTCGGTTTGTCTCTATGGGTCTCAAATGAAAATTCTCAAGGCTTGCACTACATTGTTTCTAAAAATTAGACTATACAATTTTTAATTAAACACAATATGCAAGTATGTTAAAAATACATGCTGAAACATTTGCTTCATTGAGTCTTAACAGGCAAGACTTTCATATTTCCAAAGCCTGTTTGAAGAAGGCAACCTTTAATGGTGACTTGTGTGTGTGTGTGTGTGTGTGTGTGTGTACCTATGTGTGCATGCACACACTTTGTCATGTCCAACCCTTTGAGACCCCATGGGCTGTAGCCCACCAGGCTCCTCTGTCCATGGAATTTTCCAGGCAAGGATACTGGAGTCTGTTGCTGTTTCTGAGAGTTATAATTATAGAATAAAACTATATCTTCCTGTGGATCTGAATGATTATTAACTGGTAAGAGTCCAAACTTGCCATGTGCATTGACTTCCCATTTTATCTCTGAGGAAGAGGTGAATAAGAGACTACCTATGTTTCAAAGTTGTTCATAGATGGCCTGGATGGTAACTAGTAGTGATTTTTCCTCACAGAGAACTGCTCCTCTTTCCAGCATTCTTTCATTTTTTGTGTATCTATGAAAACTTAAAAAATGAAAAACTTTCAAAACATGAAAACTTAAAAATTCAAAACCTGGCTTTTCTCCTAACCTATCTGAAACATTAGCTATTTTGTCTCTAAATGAAGTAATTTTCTTATACACTTTGAAATCATTGTGAGGTCCAAATATTTATGACAATTATGTTTTATAAGACTTATATTACTCTAAAATACACAAAAATAATAGCAATAACAATGTAGTTTGTAAAATGTGCTGATGATTTTCTTTAGGACATGGAAACATCCTCTACACACTTAAGAAAACCAGATTTTAAAATAAGTATAATAGTATTCTTTCATATGTGACAGAGACAGAAGCCCCAGAGTTTGGCCCAAAGTGAATGACTGCTAATTAAAGAGTACAGGAAATGCACCCTCACAAATGAAGTCCCAGCCAGTTTGTAAATTTTCGCTAAATCTAGTGATCTAAGTTGCCTTGGTGAGTATTTCATAAATGTGCTCTCCAAAGATGATGTTGTTTGAAGTTTGGAGATCTGATAACATTATACCTTGAATTCTAAAGAAAATATTATGAAAAACAATAGTAGAAAAGTCACAAAAATATATCAAATATGCTGCTTGACAGAGGTTATACACTATAGCATCTCACTGTCTCTTCAGTAGTCACCAACTTTTTGTCTATTATATCTATTGCCACCATCCTGGTTTCAGAACTTTTTCTTCAAGACTCTATAGTTAGTGTTTTTCCCTTTTTCTATGGAACAGTGAGTAATAGTGCCATGGGATTAAAATGTCAGCTTTCATTTTATTCCTTTAAGAACAGTCTTTATGAATATTTCAATAAATTTCTATTATAGTTAAAGATTTAAATATGTGATATTTTAATGAAGAAGAGAAAAAAAATTCTGTACAATATATAATGTCAGCATCAGTTAGAGCATCTTCCATATATACAGAAGACATTATACCATCTTAGATGTACATTGATGCTTAAATGGCTGCATATTATTTTGGAAATATTTTTGTATTGCAAATATTGGCCTAGGTCTACTTAGCATCCCAAGTAATTTATGAATTTAATACTTAAACATTTCCTTGGCTATGCTGCCTCTCCTATCATTACTTTCAAGATAGTTAGTCAAGAAGTGATCCTAGGAAGCAGAAGGGAGTCACCATCTCTTGGCTAAACTAAAGAGTATACCTGAGGCAGATTCATGTTGATGTATGGCAAAACCAATACAATATTATAAAGTAATTAGCCTCCAATTAAAATAAATAAATTTATATTTTTTAAAAAATTAAAAAAAATAGTACATGACCAGTATAGTAATTGATTATTAGGGAATGTTAGGGATACTGATATACAGTGTAAAGAAGGAATAACATTTCTGGAACCAAAATGATCCATGAGGGTGGGTTTTATTATTTAACTATCCAATTGGACATTAGATGGACAAGTATAGGAGTTATAAACATAGAAGGGCAAGGTGACAGTTCTGAGGATCTATATCTGCATCTGAGTCACATCAAAAGTAAATTCACTCAGTCTTATGTAGTCTAGCCTAGGTACTGGCAAAGGGTGGAGGGAATTTACAATGAAGACGATCTAAAATAATGGAGGGAGCCAAGTGGTATCAATTGAGATGTCGAGACCAGATACAGGGATAGGAACCTAACTTATCCTCATGGTCTTCCTTTTTTAAATTTACCCAGAAAAAGAGAGCCATATGGATCCTGGAAAAGTTGTTCCCAGATGGATGACTGTATTGTATGTAGCCAGTGGATCCTACGTGGGCAATGGGTAAAGTCTTGCAGACGCTGTAGTTTCTCGTACAAATCCCACCTAAGGACAGAGGCACTTCTTCCAGCTAAAAAGGTATGTGTATATGCTTCACAACTGACTCCTTATCCTAGAGCTGACCTTCACAGCCTCACCCAAAGTAAATCCCCTCCCTAAGAACAGCCGCGCTCAACAACTGATCACCTCTCTCACTCTCTCATAAGTCTTATGGCCAGAGCATTCTAAGTAAACTTCCTTCAGGCACACTACTGTCTCAGAGTGTTTCCTAGGAATACAAACTATGGCAATCTGCTTTCTAAAAAAAGAAAAATGCTTGCAGTACATATTCATATTTAGTATATATTCACTTTGAAGTTCAAAATAATTCTCTCTGCACATGTAACTAAAAATGAAGTATACTATCTTCATCATTAGACTCTAATAATATCAAAAAAAACTCTCTTTAAATAGTTATAACCTCATTCTATAACTAAAGATGTGAATATGCCATATATTCAGTTGTGTTCAACTCTTTTATGACCCCATGGACTGTAGCCAGCCAGGCTCCTCTGTCCATTGGATTTCCTGGCTAGAATCCTGGAGTGGGTTGTAATTTTCTCCTTAAGGGGACCTTCCTGACCCAGACATAAAACTTGTATCTCCTTTGTCTCCTGCTTTGGCAGGTGGATTCTTTACCATTGAGCCATCTTGGAATCCCTGAATATGCCAGACTGTTTCCTATGCCTGCACCCTTATATGTAGTTTTATCTGTCTTCTTCTACCTACCCTTTACTTGTTTAGCTAATTTACACTTGTCTATTAAATATCAGTTTCAGTGTCTCCTCTTTAAAGTCTTTCCCTAACTTTTATTCTGACTTATATATGTTGTATGAATTGGAAATTACTGTAAATGCTTTTGTAACAGTATTTTAAACATTACAGTAAAACAGATACAGTGGTTGTCCTAGTGTGTTGTACATTTCTTGAGGCAAAGACCAAATTAGAGAGGGCAAAAAAGTAATTATATGCTTGTGGGCTCTGGAATTGAAATGTCTTTAATCCTATTTGAGGAATAAGAGATTTAACAGTGTAACTCTGTAGTCACATGAAATAAATCTGTACTTCTAGGACCTAGCGCAGTGCCTCCCAAACAAATGATTATCATTTAATAAATAAATAGATGAATAACTAAATGAATGATTGGCTGATTAAAGAAAGGAAAGACTAAAAACAAAAGGGTGAATAAATTATATTTCCAATTATGGGCATATTCCATAAGACTAATATGTTTATAAAATCATTTTACTTTAAGCTTTATATTAGATGTTTTGGTTAGCTATTATTATTGTCATTTACTAGTTGAGAAAAATGAATGTCATGGATTAACTAGTTTTCCAAAAGTTACAGCTATTAAATGATAACTAAGTTGGACACGACTGAGTGACTGAACTGAACTGAAGTCCTAAATAATATTTCAAATCTAGTTATTTTGTAGATAGATAAATGTGTGTGTATGTGTTTTAAAACGGCATTGAATGTATTGTGATATGAATGATAAGAGATGCATGTGACATGGATCTTGGTGTGGCAAAGGAAACAGAAAGAATGAGATGACTCTAGATTTTGAAGGAAGACTCAGTCAGCAAGATCTCTTGGCTAGTTAGCTAAGCAGAGAGAAAGTTATGGGACTAATCAATGACTTTTTAGCCTGGGTGAATTGGAGAATGGTGGTTCAATTTTCAGAACTATAAGAACCAAGGTTTGGAGTTAGAGGGGAAATAAAAAATTACTTGTAGAGTCCTGATGTGAGGCCTTTTCAGGACTTCTCAATAAAGGTCACTGCAGAAGTTCTGGGGAGATGACAAGAAAAATAACATTGATATTATTAATTTTTTAATGTTAGAAGTTTAGAAATGTATATTTGGAGAGTTTTATTGACCATTTTAATTTATAAGGCTTCAAATTTATAAGGAAGCTTTGTGTTGGTTTCAAATCAAATACAGTCAATGCAATGAAAAAAAAAGCAGGTCGGAGCCATAATTATGACTGTGGGTTCTTTAATAATAGGAAATACACATGCTGTGCATCTATACTTCAAAAACCCATAATGTATGAGTGAATTTTAGTGTAAATATTTTTGTAATCTAACAAAAGAATAAGTTGTTTTTATCATCTATTACATTTTGGTATTCTCCGGAATCATGCTTCATTTGACCTGGATCAAAACCATTATTATGTTGGAATTGCAACATATAAAGCATAAACAACTTTTCAAAGAAGAAAAACATACTATTCACAAAACAAATAATAATTTGCATTTTTCTTTTCCCTCTTGGCTTCCTCGTAAATCTATATTCTAATACTTAAAAGGACTACGTCAAGGCTGTATATTGTCACCCTGCTTATTTAACTTATATGCAGAGTACATCATGAGAAAGGCTAGACTGGAAGAAACACAAGCTGGAATCAATATTGCCAGGAGAAATATCAATAACGTCAGATATGCAGATGACACCACCCTTATGGCAGAAAGTGAAGAGGAACTCAAAAGCCTCTTGATGAAAGTGAAAGTGGAGAGTGAAAAAGTTGGCTTAAAGCTCAACATTCAGATGTATAGAACAGTCTTTTGGACTCTGTGGGAGAAGGAGAGGGTGGGATAATTTGGATAATGGCATTGAAACATGTATAATATCATATATGAAACAAGTCGCCAGTCCAGGTTCAATACACAATACTGGATGCTTGGAGCTGGTGCGCTGGGACAACCCAGAGGGATAGTACGGGGAGGGAGGAGAGAGGAGGGTTCAGGATGGGGAACACGTGTATACCTGTGGCAGATTCATTTTGATATACAGCAAAACCAATACAATATTGTAAAGTTAAAAAATAAAATAAAATAAATTAAAAAAAGAAAACTAAGATCATGGCATCTGGTCCCATCACTTCATGGGAAATAGATGGGGAAAGAGTGGAAACAGTGTCAGACTTTATTTTCTGGGGCTCCAAAATCACTGCAGATGGTGACTGCAGCCATGAAATTAAAAGACGCTTACTCCTTGGAAGGAAAGTTATGAGCAACCTAGACAGCATATTGAAAAGCAGAGACATTACTTTGCCAACAAAGGTCCGTCTAGTCGAGGCTATGGTTTTTCCTGTGGTCATGCATGGATGTGAGAGTTGGACTGAGAAGAAGGCTGAGCACTGAGGAATTGATGCTTTTGAACTGTGGTGTTGGAGAAGACTCTTGAGAGTCCCTTGGACTGCAAGGATGTCCAACCAGTCCATTCTAAAGGAGATCAGCCCTGGGTGTTCTTTGGAAGGAATGATGCTAAAGCTGAAACTCCAGTACTTTGGCCACCTCATGCGAAGAGTTGACTCATTGGAAAAGACTCTGATGCTGGGAGGGATTGGGGGCAGGAGGAGAAGGGGACGACAGAGGATGAGATGGCTGGATGGCATCACTGACTCGATGGACGTGAGTCTGGGTGAACTCTGGGAGTTGGTGATAGACAGGGAGGCCTGGCGTGTTGCGATGGTTCATGGGGTCGCAAAGAATCGTACACGGCTGAGCGACTGAAATGAACTGAACTGAACTGAATAAAGCATAGAATCAGGATATTCTGCTTTCCTTTTTGAAAAGATTACCTTGCTAAAGTTCACTTCAGCCTTGGGGTTCACTGTTAAAGTAAATGTAACAATGCTATACTCACAGTACATGTAACTAACAATGTATAGTTCATTTCATTAACATGCATTCTTTATACACAAACTATACACATAGGAATAGAATTTGTCAGCTCTTCAATGTGTTTGGCTCTGGAAGGAAAAAATTAATAAAACTTCTTTCCACAAAAATAACATAACTGTTCAAATGTAAACATTTTGGAATAAAAGCTGCAGTTGTTTTTCAGCAAGTAACAGCAGTTCATTTCTGCCACATAACGACCTGAAATTATATTTACTAATAAAGTTGATTACTGATGGCTTCAAGAATTCCAAGAATGATCAACAGCAAAATCCAGTGAGGACAATGAACTGATGGTAGTCATACCCATGACCTTCATATGCAACCCTTCCACTCCTACTGAGCTTTGCCAGTGGGGCCAGGGTGCTTTATAGGAATCATACCTGACTCTTTTGATTATATTTTAGTTGGTTATATTTTTCTCTACATTCTTACACATAAGCAGATTTATATTTTGAGATAGTATTGCTTATAGATGAAGAAAACATGTTGGTTTCCAACAGACCTGGGTTTTCCATTCATCAGCTTCAGAACTTTGGACTCCTATTACCTTTATCAGCGCAAAATTTCCTAATAATAAAATAGTAGATGTAAATTATCTGCCTTACAGGTTGTGATGATTACATGTAATTTCCCCTAGAAAGCATTTAACTCATGTCTTGGCTCATAGCAGGGGACAAACAGATGTTAATTATTTTTTATTAATGCAGTTACAATTACTATTAGAAAGTGTGTTTTATTCAAGTAAAAATTATACTTTTTAAAACTCAAATGAAAATTTATGAAAAAATACAAATGAAAATCCCAAAGTTTTTTTTAAAAAAAAATAAGCTTTCTTGATGTTTGAAAAATTAAAACATCTAATGATCCAAAAATTACTGCATTATATTGCCAGTTTGAAATAAGTTCTGTGGCTAACAGAGTATATTAAAATAGTTAAAACATAATTCCATGAAATATAAATCATATTTAAACACTCAAAAATAATTTATTTCTTTAAGCTTTTAAGAAATCTACCTTCATTTACAATGCTTCATTGCTTTGCATTGTTCATTATAATACTTTTACTGCACAAATGAATATTAATTGAGGAGGCCTATTAAAAATATTCAACATTTCTCTAAAGTAATGACTTACTAGGGTAAATGTTACATCTATTGTTTTGTTATTTTTATATTTACTTCATTGACAAAAAATATAATTATCTTGCTTTGATAGCACTGCAGATACAAGGACTTTTTTATTTTTATCCAAACATTAGGCTGTCTTTGAAAAAATATCTCTACTAAATAAAATAAATTTTGCTTCTAAAACTTGTGTATTTGTGACATAGGATTCTAAAAGGCAAAAATAACTTTGAGGGTTATTCATGCCTGGAGAATCCCAGGGATGGGGGGGCCTGGTGGGCTGCCGTCTATGGGGTCGCATATAGTCGGACATGGCTGAAGCGACTTAGCAGCAGCAGCATAGCGTATCAGCATACAAATATCTTTTCATTTTTACTTCTTAACCATCTTAGAAAAAACATAGAGTAATTATAAAAATAGTAAAGGCATTGACCATAACAGAAATAGTAGATTGTACATTTAAGGAAGAACAAAACATATTAAGTTTTTGGCTAAGAGGTATTCTAGGGCTTACCTGGTGGCTCAGCTGTAAAGATTCTGCCTGCCAAAGAAGGAGACCAGGGTTCATCCCTAGGTCAGGAAGATCTTCTGGAGAAGTAAATGGCAACACAGTCCAGTATTCTTGCCTGGAGAATCCCATGGACAGAGGAGCCTCCTGGGCTACAATCCATGGGCCACAGAGTCAGATACAACCTAGCAACTAAACATGAACATCAAAGGGGAATTCCAGCACATTTGCCCATTTATTAGCTGCAAACACTTGGTCCTGAGCTTTGTGGGGCAGAGAATAGTTAAGAAAGCAGAGAGTAAGTTTAAAAAAAGAGACTGAATTTAAGATCAGCTAGCAATCTAAGGGCCATAACAGAGTGATTGAGTAAGCATTAGCTGTTGGTACAGTACGAGCTATTAAAATTAATGTTTCAGCATACGTGCCTACTGCTACTCTTAAAACAAAGTGAACTTTTTATTGATCATCTTTGGTTACCTGACAGATACAAGTTTGGGATTATTTTTAGAGTAGTCACATATTGCTGGGATAATCCTATTTCTTTTCTCCTTAGATATTTTTAATTTTATTATTCAGAAAGTTCTGAGTTAACTGATTTTGGATATCTTTGAGATAATTTTAAGATATTGTGCTGCTGAAGTTATCAGATTTCCATGATGGTCCTTTATAGGCATTACCTTTCCTGCTTCACCATGTCCTTTTGGAATCACTACCATGGTAGTGATTTGGTTTACCTTATGGTATCATCATGTCCCTCTGAAGGTATACTTGCATTAATTTAGCAAGCCAAGTGAGTGCTGTTAGACAAAATAGTAAACTTGATTTTACTAAATAGACACATATTATATCACTCCTAGGATTTGTCAGCATCCATCTTGGGTGACTCCATATTTGATTACATGCAAAATATACCCATGGGTTCACAAAGAGTACGACAGCACTGAGCGACTGAACAAAAACAACAAAAACATTCCCAATTTTAAGGTCCTTATTGTTGTCTTTGGCCTTCTTGCTTTTGTTGCCCTTATTATACTCTCATTCACTCTCACATTATGAACCAGTTGTCTTCTGGAACTTGGTCATCTCATTGACCCAAACAGTCTTGACTCAGATTTTTTTGTTTTGCTTTTTCTGGTGTTTTGTCCAGTCTTTCTATTTAATCTTCAAAAACTTCATGACGATCTTTGCAGATACCACACTTCCATAGTTGTGTGTTTTTGTTTTTTTTTTCATTTTATAGGAGCTTATCTTTTTTTTTTCTTTCCATCTTATAAGGAATAAAGAGGAGGATTTATTTGCACTGTGGTGGTTTTCATTTTTTGTTTCCACAGAGGTCTGATAACTTTGTCAGACATAAGAAATTATCCACTGATTTCTGGTGATGATATTTCTCCCTGATCCTTCTCCCTTGACCAAAAGTTTCAAATTTCCTCTAGCTAGTTCTAGAGATTACCAGTGTGGGTTTTTAGGCATCAGTTGTTTCAGACAGACATAGATTCTTCCCTTCTGTCGCCTTGATAACAGCAAAGTGAGTTTTTCAATCTATTTCCCTTGCTATAACATCTAATTGCGTAACACTTGCACACTTTTTATTGTACCTCAGAAGCTCCCCCTGCTAGGCCAATAGTCAAATTGCAGTAACTGGTCCTGATTAATTGTGTATATCTGCAAGGAAAATATTATTAAACTCTGTAGCAAACCGGAGGTCTTGCTGGAGTCCTAGAGGTCATACAACAGGTTTGTCCTTCATTTCAAACAACTCCACCGAGTTCTCTGCTATCTCTTAGTAGGTTTGTCCTGGTACTACTATCTCTGCAGCTACCTCCAATAAGCTCGCCTTTTTTGATGAGCTACACCTGAGCAAGACTTGGTGCTGCAGAATTGCCAGGTGAATTTCCCAGCTTGCCCTGCGGCTCCCCAAGGCTGTTAGTTCCGCCCAGCCCGCGCCTCACAGAACTGAAAGGCCGAGCGTGCAGGTCTGGCTGGTTTGTGGTTCAAAAAGACCACTCTGAGAAACCAATGAAAACAAGCAGTTTGTTTGATTTTGTTTTGTTTTTCTTGCTATGTTTTGGGAAGACACATCAAGCTAAATTGCAACAGTGGAAAGGGGAAGTGAACTGAGAGTCCTGAGATTGGAGTCCTGCTCTCTAATTTAGGTAAGGTCGCATGTAATAAAACAGAAGTTTCACATGTTATGACAGTGAGGATCGCTAACCTTTTAATTGGGGGGGGGGGGCAGGTATTGATTTATATGACTGGATGTTTTTCAGTATCAAATGTTTAACTATATATATATACACACACACACATAAATATATATATATATGTGTGTGTGTTAGAAATTCCTTGTATACCTTGTGCAAAATCTTAGGTTTCTGAAAACATTGATATTTTGTCAAGTATAACAGTGCAGTTCTTGTGTTAAATTAAAATTGGTCATTTTTCATGGTTTGTGATAGTGACCTGCTTTCCAGTGTTAAAACAGACTCTGAAGACATTGCCTATCCAAAACTAAAGTAATTCTGAGTGACAGTTTGATTAGTCTTACTTATGTTGGAAAAGAAGAAAGGAATATTATTTGGGTCAGGAGTAATTAAGCTTCACTTAGTGTTCCTGTTCAATGTCTGTGAACAAGTTTTAGTGTTATTAGAACAAAAGAAGGGTACTAGGTAGAGAGTAATGCCACGTCTCATTTTGTGACTGTTGTAGATGGAAAAACATAGCTTGAGCCTCAAATTCTGGAGACTGTTCCTATATGTGTTTAGCTTTCTATTGGAATGAAACACATCTCAGTGACCCAAATCTGGGAAGAATTTCATAACCTACACTTTGATGCTGGGGTAGGTTTAAGTCTGGTCCACAGTCAAACAGTAATGTTCTTATTCTGTGCCTTTTCCAAATCAGCTCACTTTCTTTACTTATATTTTCCTGACTTTATCCATTTTGCTTTTTTAATATATGTCTGTTTTTCATGATAAATGACAGATGTTGTCAGATGATAAATTTTTTGAAAGATCTATATAATGTATCCTTTCTCCAGTCAGTACATAGAGTGAAAGTTTATTAAGATCCTTCATGTTTTTCAAAAGAAATAAACAATCTTAAGCATTAAATAACATAAATATTATTGCTATCCGAGTGGCAATTTAATACATATATTTTATTCATTAACACAAAAGCTAACAGTTGTCACTTCTGTACCTCCTAAATGATTAGGTAGCTTGCCTTTTTTTTTTGCAAAGGGTTAGTTTCCCATTACATATAAATAGAATAACATTTTATTGTTGAACATTTTATTGTTCAACCTGGAATCAAATTTTTAGACTAAAAAAGGGTGAGGAATTCCTACTGTTTCATATATCTGGAAAACTAGCATAACCCTACATATTAAAAAGGTCTATATAGATATTTGTGATCAAGTACAGTATATCTTCATTGTACTAAGGATTTTCCATGACTGTCTTATATAAAATAACCTTTCCCAAAGCTTCACACTATTCTCCCTTATGCTTTTTATTCCATTTCTTTGTCACTTTAGATAACACATATTGCAGTTCAGCTGACCCACAAAGCTCCATTCTAAGTGTTTTACATGTATCAATTTATTTAATATGCTCTACAACATTGGGCTATTATTATCTGTGATTTGTATCTATGTTATTTCCACACATTGTATCTTGATAATACCATGTTCTTGACTTCAGCGTCTGGAGCCTTCTCTAGTGAGTCCCTGTGGAGCAAAATATGAATCTAAATAGTCCCATAAATAGCATAAAATTAAAGGTAAAATCACATGGACAATCCAGAGTGACTCTAAAGAGAATCCATTCATGATAAAGCAAAAGGAAATAAGTGCAAGAAAGCTTAAAAATGTGTTTATAAGCTTAAAAATGTGTTCTGTCTTGATAGTTTTCTATGTGTATTGTATGCATTTTTTAGCATAGACAAAGGGATGAGTAGGGGTTCTGGAATAAATCATAATTTTTATTTTATCTGTCATAAGTTCTGCTTTTCTAAGATTTTAATGTATATAATAGAATCCTGCTGTGCAATTCATAAATTAATATGGCCTATCAAGGCAGGGTGTGTTTAAAATCTAGCCATTAGGTGACAAGACAAAGTAGTTTTGAGGCCTTCAGCAAGGAAGTCATTGTAAAACATGGCCATATCTGGGTATTCTCTCATAATTCAGTCAGAGACCTTTCTCTCTATGGCTTTCACAGATCTGCTCCAGTGAGGCCATAGCTTTGTGCAACAATATTTTCTATCCTGGATCTTAGAAGGCTTGAAGCAGCTGAAATTCTGGGGCCTATGTCCACGAACCCTTACAGCACCACAGCTTAAACATCATCTGTGGTATCTGGGCATTTGAGGTTAGAGGAGGGAGAGAGGTGTCTATAGAGCAAGAGGAAGAGGTCATGGGCAGCGATACTATCAACATGGCCATCAGGTGCAGCTTTCCAAATAGACTAGCTCTCAGATCCTCTTTCCTAATAACTTGCCCATATATTGTTGGTGGTCAGAAATGACTTTAAAAACAGGCCACTCTCAGAATCATAGAAAAAAGGCTAAAACTCCATCTTCTCTGAGAAATACACTGCCAAGAGTGAATTTTAATAGAAGAATGTCTCTCAAATCCCTTTCTGTTTTAATGTACATGGTTGGCTTGTGGTTATTCATGGATCCTGACATAGTATTTGATGGTTCCTAGTAAGGGAGCAAGAAGGAAAGGAAGCATCCGAGAAGAAAAGTTTCCTTATTTTGCAATTCTGTACTTGGTCTTAGCAGATCTTTGTGATAATGGATAGAAGGAACAAGTGAAGACTTCTGTAGCTGGTCGTGAATCTTAGGTGAATTAATCTTAAACTCTCTGAGCCTTAGTTACCCCATTTGTAAACTAGGACTAATAATAATGACACCTACTGTCTAAGGTTGCTTGAAGATTAAAAAGTAAAGAATATTTAAAGTGCCTATAATATTACCCTTTGTTTACCAATGTTTATTATTCAATTAAACATTGAAACAATATTATTATTAATAGTAGCATATTATCTCAAAAGTAGAGTCAGTTTTGATACTATATTGTTATACTAGTATTCTACACATAAATTAACACTTGATACCATGATGAATTAGAAAATTCTCAAAATGAGTTTTTATATAATGAATCTTACTTTTTCATCAATGACAGATGCTACCTCATTAAAAGCCTAAAGTTACTTTATTTCTGATAATTTGAAACAGAACACTGTTATGAGCAGCTGTCCTTTTAAGTTTTTCTTATGACATTTCTAAAAAAGTGTTATTTTATATAAAGAATTTCAAACTATGAATCAGTTATAAGATTTTAGCTATTCTTTTTGTGTTCTTTGTGGCCCAGTTTCTAGATATTTAGTATGAAGTTCATGCACATTTACAATTTATTGGACATATTTGTTGTTAAAAATTTGAAAATACATATTTCCTTTTAAAAAATATATGCTGGGTATGTTTTAACTGTGTATGTGGTTATGTAAGTTTGTAACCCTTTTTAATATCAGCTTTAAGTTTTAGCCTTGTGACATAAACTAACAATTCTCTTATTCGCAATCTGCAAATTTAATCCACAAAGCTGGAATAGAGTATTGGGTATTTGTTGCCTTAACAAAATAACATGACTTAGACATTGAACAACAACAACTACTCTATCCTTAAATTTCTTGGAGCAAACACAGAAGATGGTGATGAAGCATTCACATGATCAGTTTACTCTTTCTTTGGATGCAACTGAGAAGAGTCGTTGTTGTTGTTATAATTTGAGTGTATTGTGCTTCCTCTGAGATACTCTACTAGTGTGAAGCACTTGGCTATGTCCCAGTATCTGACTGGCTACTGCCCTAAATATCTTCAGTATCTCCTGCAAAGGACCATGGGAAAACAGGACTGTATCTTAGTCCAACAGGTTACAGAGTATCTGTAAAAACAGCTTTTGATTCAAAGTATGACCCAGCATGGTAGATTATTACACATATTGTTTTCTAAAATCATAATTCAAAAAAAAATCTCTTTGGATTCCTCTGGATAAGATTAAATAGACGGACTTCCATAAATCATCACAGGAATGATATAACCAACTACTGTACAACTGCTAAAAATAAATATCTGCTTATTAGCAGGTCAAAACTAAATCTCCAAAATTTGGCTGTAATATCTCACAAATATTACTGTACTGAATGTCAGAACCAGTGTTATACTAAGTCCTCACATCTTAGGATAAACATATCCTTTCTACCAAGTTCTGTCCCTATTGTCCAATCTACCAGAAATGGTTCTAGTAATGAAAATGAAGTAGAAATCATGTCTGCTAATATTTACTTTAGTTGAAAATTGTTGGTCAATCAACAGAACACTTTTCTTCTCCTTTGTAGGTAGAATTCATTACAGGAAAATCTCCATATCCAAATAAGTGTAATACCAATGCTATATAGGTATTACCATATTTTCTCATATGTGTACATGGGAAATGTTTTGATCATGAAATAACACCATTATCTAGGCATCTCCTGGAAGAGTTTATTTTAAATGTTATAATTCAATTTTTGAGATTTTGAATGTAATATTTTATTTAAATGAGTATCACCCATTATAATAACTGTAGTACATTTAAATATTTTTTTATAGTTACCATCAAATAAAATATAGAAGAAAAAATTGCATGGAATATATTAAAAACTTAAGGAAGTTTTTTATTTTTGTTGTCTTATTTATTTACTCTTTTCTTTATAACTACTGTAAGATACATATAAAATTTACCACTGTAACCATTTAAACAATTCTGTGGCATTAAGTAAATTCACACTGCTGTATAAGCATCGCCAACATCCATCTCCACGAGCTTCCCTCAGCAGCAGCTCTGTAACCTGATGAATAATAATGTCCCAGCCCTTGACAACCACCATTCTATATTGTCTATAAGTCTGATTGCTCCCAGAATCTCATATTAAAGGAATCACACATTATTTGTACTTTAGTGATTGTCTTATTTCACTTAGAATAATGTCTTCACAGGTCATCAGTGTTGTAGCATGTGTCAAAATCCTCTTCCTTTTTAAGACTAAATAATTATATGTGCATCAGATCAGATCCGTCGCTCAGTTGTGTCTGACTCTCTGCGACCCCATGAATTGCAGCACACCAGGCCTCCCTGTCCATCACCAACTCCAGGAGTTCACTGAGACTCACGTCCATTGAGTCAGTGATGCCATCCCGCCATCTCATCCTCTGTCGTCCCCTTCTCCTCTTGCCCCCAATCCCTCCTAGCATCAGAGTCTTTTCCAATGAGTCAACTCTTTGCATGAGGTGGCCAAAGTACTGGAGTTTCAGCTTTAGCATCATTCCTTCCAAAGAAATCCCAGGGCTGATCTCCTTCAGAATGGACTGGTTGGATCTCCTTGCAGTCCAAAGGACTCTCAAGAGTCTTCTCCAACACCACAGTTCAAAAGCATCAATTCTTCGGCGCTCAGCCTTCTTCACAGTCCATACATGACCACAGGAAAAACCATAGCCTTGACTAGACGGACCTTTGTTGGCAAAGTAATGTCTCTGCTTTTGAATATGCTATCTAGGTTGGTCATAACTTTCCTTCCAAGGAATAAGCGCCTTTAATTTCATGGCTGCACTGACCATCTGTAGTGATTTTGGAGCCCAGAAAAATAAAGTCTGACACTGTTTCCACTGTTTTCCCATCTATTTCCCATGAAGTGATGGGACCGGATGCCATGATCTTCTTTTTCTGAATGTTGAGCTTTAAGCCAACTTTTTCACTCTCCTCTTTCACTTTCATTAAGAGGCTTTTCAGTTCCTCTTCACTTTCTGCCATAAGGGTGGTGTCATCTGCATATCTGAGGTTATTGATATTTCTCCCAGCAATCTTGATTCCAGCTTGTGTTTCTTCCAGTCCAGCATTCTCATGATGTACTCTGCATATAAGTTAAATAAACAGGGTGACAATATACAGCCTTGACGAACTCCTTTTCCTATTTGGAACCAGTCTTTTGTTCCATGTCCAGTTCTAACTGTTGCTTCCTGACCTGCATACAAATTTCTCAAGAGGCAGATCAGGTGGTCTGGTATTCCCATCTCTTTCAGAATTTTCCACAGTTTATTGTGATCCACACAGTCAAAGGCTTTGGCATAGTCAATAAAGCAGAAATAGATGCTTTTCTGGAACTCTCTTGCTCTTTCCATGATCCAGTGGATGTTGGCAATTTGATCTCTGGTTCCTCTGCCTTTTCTAAAACCAGCTTGAACATTTGTCTATCTAGTCCATTAGATGTTAGAGTCATTGTGTGTTTCTGGTAGGAATGTAAAATGGAAGCTTTTCTATTTAAAAAAAGCAAAATAGCAACCTTAAGTTGTGATCTAGAGTGGGACTTAAGTTCACATTGTGCATTTCAATACGTATTGATTTTCTATTGCTGAGTGACAAATTTTTATAAGTTTAGTAGCTTATTGCAATATAAGTTTATTATTTCATGTTTCTCTGTCTCAGGAGTCTAAGCATAACTTAGCTTAGTGTCTTAAAAAGGCTGAAATCAACATCTGAGTGAAGGTCCTCTTCCAAGTTCACTGGTTTCATTTAAAATAAAACCATATAAAAGACTTATATAAAGAAACTGTACTCACAGAAGATATTGCTCATCTCAGGATGTACAAGATGTACAAGTGTCTCAAAAATCAAACAGGAAAAGGCTTTTATTTTTTACAGAAGGAAAAAAATAGGACTAGCCAGAACTTTTTGGGAGAGGGAGACAAAGTTATGGCAAAAACAGGATGATTTAACAGAAAATGCTTCTCCCAGAAGTTGGTTCAATTAAGGACAGAAGAATGTAGAAAAAGGTTAAGGTGATTTGTAATTAAAGTGGTATGTGGAAGCGAGTAATACTCTTGTGAAGTTTGTAATGTTTCCTGCAGAATAGTGTTTGTGAACTAAGAAAAATATTTAAGAATCTGGGACCAAACCTTAACATATGAGTATGAAATGTTTAAGTATAATAATAAAATGCTATAACTAGTGTAATTTCACTACAGGATGGAAACTATAAGCATAAAGAAAATACATGAAATCTTTTAGGTACTCGACAGTAACTAACTTTGAATATAGACTGGCATTTGGGCTTTACAACACACCAATCATTATAATGATTTGGACTCTAATCTTCTGTAAGAACACAAGGGTCTATTTTAGATCATTCTCTTTAAAAATTGTAGAGGGATAAATGAGTCACTTTTGTGGTACTCAGATGTCATTTGTATTTTTCCAGTAGTCATGTATGGATATGACTTTTCCAGTAGTCATGTATGGATGTGAGAGTTGGACCATAAAGAAAGCTGAGCGCCAAAGCATTGATGCTTTTGAACTGTGGTGTTGGAGAAGACCCTTGAGAGTCCCTTGGACTCAAGGAGATCAAACCAGTCAATCCTAAAGGAGATCAGTCCTGAATATTCATTGAAAGGACTGATGCTGAAGTTGAAGCTCCAATACTTTGGCCATGTGATATGAAGAGATGACTCACTGGAAAAAAGACCCTGATGCTCAGAAAGATTGAAGGCAGGAGGAGAAGGGGAGGAAAGAAGATGAGGTGGCTGGATGACATCACCAAGTCGATGGATATGAGTTTGAGTAAGCTCCAGGAGTTGGTGATGGGCAAGGAGGCCTGGTGTGCTGCAGTCCACGTGGTAGCAAAGAGTAGGACATGACTGAGCGACTGAACTGGACTGAAATGAGTCAGTGACTTTGCAAGTTTCCCATGATATAATCTAAGTTTCTTCATCTCTTCCCCACACATAATTAGATATGGGTTAATTTTAGAAATAACTATGAAGTGGTAAATACTTTCATTGGAACACTATCTGATTAACTTGCTTTTTCAGCAACACTTAATAATAAAGTACATTAATTAAGGTTATGTTATCTGTATTCTCAATATACATGTAAATGGTAACATTTTGTTATATTATTTTTACAACATGGCATTTATCAAACATGTACACTCTAATTTCTTCACAAATTAAAATTGACACATCCTGCATGTGTTTATTAGATAATTTTAGTACACTGTTTTTTCATGATAGTGAAACAAAAATAATTCTTATTTTGATGTTTGAAGCCAAAATGGGAAATTATTGTTTCTAGAATTTAAGAGGCTTCTCTTAGTGCTAAAACAATGAGGAGTTCTTTAATGTCATCAATGAAAATGTTTCAGATAACAGAAGTCATGAAATGATAGGCAACCATCTGAATCATGTATTTTCACATGCTCTTGAATGTTAAAGTTTTAATGCACCTCTGGAAAGCAGAGGTATTGTCTTCATAAGGGCTATGATATGGTAGGATTTACTTCTGAACCAAATTGTGGCAGTTTGGAAAGGCGATAATCCTATTCTAATTTGCTTCATATAGTTATTTTCCTTAGGCTAGCATGTTGAATTCTGAAAAGATAAACATCTCTCAGCAGATGTAAATGGGAAAGATATTGTACAGGTTCGCTTGGAATATGATTTCAAATTGTAAACTTTTAGAATGAAGAAAATGGATATAACTTTGTGTTGGGAAACCAAGAGGCATGATCTTTAGAGTTCATCACAAACAAAAGGAAAACACTTCCTTGATGCCCAAACCTTTTGAATTCCGATTTTGTTCAATACCAATGTAGCCTTCAGGGAAGATAGTTTGTTACCTGATATTTTATTCTTAGGGATAGGGTCATTATTCGACCTACTTAAGGCAGAAAGCAGAGAGGAACTAAAGAGCCTTTTGATGAATGTAAATGAGGAGAGTGAAAAAGCTGGCTTAAAACTCAACATTCAAAAAACTAAGATCATGGCATCCAGTCCCATCATTTTCTGGCAAATTGCTAGGGACCCAGTGGAAACAGTGACAGACTTTATTTTCTTGGGCTCCAAAATCACTGCAGATGGTGACTGCAGCCGTGAAATTAAAAGATGTGTGGTCCTTGGAAGAAAAGCTATGACAAACCTAGACAGCATATTAAAAAGCAAATATATTACTTTACCAACAAAGGTCTGTCTAGTCAAAGCTATGGTTTTTCCAGTAGTCATGTATAGATGTGAGATTTGGACCATAAAGAAAAAGTGATGCTTTGAAAAACTGATGCTTTTGAACTGTGGAGATGAAGACTCTTGAGAGTCCCTTGGACTGCAAGGAGATCAAACCAGTCAATGCTGAAGGAATCAGTCTTGAATATTCATTGGAAGGACTGATGCTGAAGCTGAAGTTCCAATACTTTGGTCTCTTGATGAGAAGAGCCACCTCATTAGAAAAGACCCTGATGCTGGAAAAGATTGAAGGCAGGAGGAGAAGGACAAAGGATGAGATGGTTGGATGGCATCACCGACTCAATGGACATGAGTTTGAGCATGCTCCAGGAGTTAGTGAAAGACAGGCAAGCCTGGTGTGCTGCAGTCCATAGAGTCACAAAGAGTCAGACATGATTGAGCAACTGAACAACAACTCATGGCCAATGAAACACAAAGGGAAATCTAATAGGACACTTTGAGGATATCCTTTGCCAAACTCTGACACAGACAGATGTTGGATAATTCTTCACTGACACCATTCCTTTTCCTTTGTTCCTGCCTTGTAGCTGACAAGTTGTCTGGAATCAAAACAAATATCTTGTGATCATGAGTGGAAAATCTTAATGATGAAATTAAGCTATTATGGTTGAGTTGGAATCTGAAGAGAGCCTAGTTTCCTCACAGGCCTATTGTGATTAAGTCGGAGACAATCAACCTTTAGACCTCTTCCTAAATAATATTTATGTTGGTTATGCTTCTATTGACTAGGCTTCTATTGCTTGCAGTTGAAAGTGTCTTACTGGTACAAAAGTTCAAGGAAAACTAGGAAGAAATCATAACAACAGGTTGACAAATAGATACCAGGGCTTTTACCAATGGACATGTCAATATTGAAGAGTACTTAGATTTTGGGAAAGAAGGTGGAAGGCTGGGTCACAGAAGAGATGAGTTAAAATGAGAAGTGTGTTTGGGAGATTGAGTGTATCAGATACAGGAGATCCGGCCCTGAGTCAGACTTAAATTTTTATAAAATCTATCCAATCATTGCTGTCTTTTTAGTAGCTGAGAAATTATAAAAAATATACATTTCACCTGTGAACATTTTCAGTCCTGATTTCCTATGACTGAAATTAACTTGGCTCATGGAATAATTTTGCTAGTTCATGGTAAACTCAGGCATGTCCAGTTTATACTCACTCTATCTTTTGTCCCTATTAAATGATTCAGCATTCACATGTTTCTACAATTCATTTTCCTTCTATAAGGTGATATATGGATTGCCAGAAGACTGACAATGTGCCATGGTGTGAGGAGTGATCTAAATGCCATTCCATGGTTCTGTTCTTCCCTTGCTCTTCCCCGCTCAGATCTAAGTCATCTTGAAATGCATGGGTGGGTCTTTCTCTGTCCTTGTGGCATTAGCTACCTGTAGTATCTATTCCTAGATAACATCTAATGGTTCAGAAAACTCTATCCTCTTATGATTTTTAAAAGCCCTTTCTTTTTCCACTTCTCTCAGCTATTCACACACTCCCTTTTGAAGCCTGAGATTTTCAGTTTTCCTTACACTTTGTATGCAAATGGTTCTAACAATTGAAATATTTTGTAATTTTTAAGATTTCATTCTAACAGTTTTCAGAATGTTAATTGTGGGATCTGAAAGTAAATGCATTTAAATTTTAAAATCCTTTTATGGAGAAGGCAATGGCACCCCACTGCAGTACTCTTGCCTGGAAAATCCCATGGACAGAGGAGCCTGGTGGGCTGCAGTCCATGGGGTCGCTAAGAGTCGAACACAACTGAGTGACTTCACTTTCACTTTTCACTTTCATGCATTGGAGAAGGAAATGGCAACCCACTCCAGTGTTCTTGCCTGGAGAATCCCAGGGACGGGGGAGCCTGGTGGGCTGCCGTCTATGGGGTCGCACAGAGTCGGACACAACTGAAGCGACTTAGCAGCAGCAGCAGCAGCAGCATTAAAGCTAATGGTTATGTATTTGCTACTGGTTTAATTCTGTTGACAAGGGAGGGATAACATAAACTGCAAAAACAAATGAGTTAAAATCAACTAGCTTGGCCCATGTACCATGTACCAGGTACTTTGTTACAGGGAGATAAGATGCAGTATCTGACACTAAGTTCCTTACAATCTATTGAGACACTCAAAATACTATAAATAATATAAAGTGAAGAGTGGTTAGAAACAGATTTTATTTGTGATGTTCTTAGCATCGAATATTCTTAAAATGTACTAAAGTGTTGTAGTAAAGTATGTTTATTGTTAATTTAAGGAACTTTTGTCTTGGCACGTAGTATCCAAACTGATGATTATCAGCAGTTAGAGATCATCATAGGAATTGGAGAAAACCCAGTCCATTGCCTCGCTTCCTTTTTTTCATATTTATTTTGTTCTCTATTTAAAATTGTTGACGATTGACACTTATTGCCACATATTAATGAAAGTTAATGGAGATCTTTGAAAGGAAAACTGACTCTATGGAAAAGCTCACAGGTAAGGGAAACAGAATGTGAATCAAAGGAGATGTAGACGTTAGGAAAAGTAGAATCACATTAAAATTAAACTTAAATAGAAAGTAAAGTAAAATTGAGAGAAAAAATACAACTGTAGAAATAAGAATGACTGAAAAAGAAACTTTGAACACCTGGCTATTCAGGTATTTAAAAACAATATTCTTGAAGAGAAGGTAAATTATGGCTGGAAGACTAATTGCCACTGAGACTGGAATATGGATCCTGAGCAGTTATGGCTTTTCAGAAAGAGGTGTATTCCCCACAGTTTATTCATCTGTGAAAACCAAGCCCATGTCCCTGCTTCTCTGCAGTGTTTGTCCACCCCTTTTCTATCTGGTTAAGAATATCTTCTGAAAGTACCAGTGTAATGTAGTCTGAAAGTGTAGTCTGAAAGTATCAGCACTGACCCTAGACAAATGGGAAGGGAAGCTCCATGTATTGAGCAGGTCCCTCTCTGGTTTTCCTTTGAGGCAAGGGAGTCCGGAGTTAAAGAGACTTGCCCTGACTTTTAGACCAGTCTCTGAGCAAGCCATTAGAAAGTGAAAGTATCTCAGTCATATCCAACTCTTTGTGACCCCATGGACTGTATCCTGCTGGGCTCCTCTGTCCATGGAATTCTCCAAGCCAGAATACTGGACTGGGTAGCCATTCCCAGATGCCCTAACCTAACAGCCCCCAGCCTATTTTTAAGAGTTGTGGAGCCCACTTTCCACTGTGCCATTTTTATCAGAGAGTAGATCATTTCAGAGCTAAATGAGCACAACATCTCTACCTGAGGCATAAAGAATAGTTACTTGCACAGGTATGAAGAGAGGCATTGAATTTTGTGTAATGGGTCTGACATGGGAAAAGAGGAGAACCTGGAAAGTGCTCTTTAGATATTACCATATTCCTCTGCAGAATTGCAGAGGAGTTCAGTAATTCTGATTTTTAAAAATAATTTTATGTATTTGTTTTTGGCTCCTGGGTCTTCATTGTTTGCATGGGCTTTTCTCTAGTTGCTGAGAGCAAGGGCTACTGTCCAGTTACTGTACTTGGGCTTCTTGTTGCAGTGGCTCCTCTTGTTGCAGAGCTTCTTTAGAGCATGTGGGCTTTGGTAGTTGTTGCTCCCAGGCTCTAGAGTGCTGGCTTAATGGTTGTGGCACGCGGACTTAATTATTTTGTGGCATCTGGGATCTTCCCAGATTGAACTCATGTCTTTGATTTGCGGGATCAAACTAATGTTTCCTGCATTGGCAGGCAGATTCTTTACCACTGAACCAGTAGCAAAGCCCAGTAATTCTCAATTTGAATTTGATCTTGAAGTTCAGATTCTTTGCATCAGTTCCCAACCTTTCTGGCTCCAGGGGCAGGTTTAGTGGAAGACAGTTTTTCCATGGCTGAGTGGGAGGGAATGGTTTGGGGATAACTCAGTTGCATTACATTTGTTGTGCACTTTATTTCTAATCTGATGTTGCCAATTATCTGACATGAGGCACCAGTCCATGGCCTGGAGGTTGGGGAGCCCTGCTTAAAGAATGATGCTAGTAAGGATCAGAGATTGTGACATCATTCAGGCAGAAATTGTCCAGCCTGGATTGGGTGGGGCAATTTAGAAAATACATATGAGTCTCTCCAGAGATTGGAGGAGGAGCTGGAAGCAAGGACAGACCAGTCAGCAAGCAGAGAACTACTTTCCCCTCTTCTCTTACAACTTCAGCCAACAACTGCAGCTTCTCTGAGGAATGGGTCATAGTTTTTGGAAAAGAGGAAAAAAATTGATTAATTTTGAAATTGTGCTGGACTATATCCCATTATTTTGGTATGAACTGCTGCTTTTTAACATAACTTTTAAATGAATCGCTGTCCTTGTACATTTTTTCCCATTTCTTCTTCCATTTGACTGAACATTGCAATAAAAGGAACAGTGTTTTGGACTCGGATAGAAGCACATGTTGAGGATGACATGACAAAATTACGCCATGAGCCTTGGAATCCCCTCCTACTTTTGGATTACTGTTTATGGAAAAAATAAGTATTTCCTTAATTTTGGGCCAGTGTTCTCTATGATTTCTTTGTTGTAGCATCTTATTCTGTTCCCAGTTACCTTCTGACAACATGGCTATATCAAGGACATGACCAAACATATTGATGTCTGAGGAAATTCCAGGCTGCATACTATATTATGCAAAGTAGAGTTTTGTGATATGGAATGATGTTTGCACAAGTTTGAAAACTAAATAACCCTTAATTGGCCCACTAAAATTACATATCCCTTTGTAGTTCAGTAAACTTTGCATTATTACCTAGCAAACCCATGGAAAAAATAATTATTCTCATCTATTAAACATAGGTATAATAGTTTGCTACTGCTAAGTCACTTCAGTAGTGTCCGACTCTGTGCGACCCCATGGACTCCAGCCTACCAGGCTTCTCCGTCCATGGGATTCTCAAGGCAAGAACACTGGAGTGGGTTGCCATTTCCTTCTCCAATAATAGTTTAGACATGCAAAAAAGGAAACCTCTTCTGAGATTTTATTGTAAGAAAATAAGCTGCAGAGCACATTCTGCATTGTTGTTGGGTGGTTTGGCTCTTTTTTGATCATTGGTGTGTTCAGTGGGGAGCAATGATTGATTCAATAAAAGAAAAAAAAAACAGTATTTTTGTGTTACTTCTCAGAAATTCTTATAATATTTTTATATTTTTTCATCTAGTGAAAAACTTTTAACAATTTCCTGCAGTAAAAGTTTACAAACTACTGTAAATTTTAGAATGAAGAGAGTTTCTTGGAAAAATCAAACTATCATAGTACTAATGTATTCTCTGATTCACCTAAAAACAATGTATGGGGCGTTCAGCTGATCTGTTTTAGATGTATGTTGTTTGGGGGAGGAAATCATTGTGATCAATTCCTTTGAGGTGAGAGTGATGCTGTTATTATTGTTGTTGTACACAAATATTACACCATATGGGAACAAGAATTAGGGAGTTCCTTTTTAACAACAATCTTTATGTTTTTTCTTCCAGTCCTTCAAATGTCAATACACAAAAAGAAATAACACTTTATGCAGTAGGTATTTCATTCAAAGTTAAGCAATGTATCATTAACAGATTTATAATAACCCAAATTTCACTGTAATTCAAATTGATTACATTTATTTGTCATATGCCTAAACAGATTAAAGAAAACTCTATTCCATAATTTAGACTGCTTTAATTAATTCCTATAAAACAGTTGCTTTCCTTGCAAAAGATTATTTTGTCATACTAACATGTTCATATTTATGTCGGATTAAAGTTTTCATTTGTCACATAAAAATTTTAAGGTAAGTACCTTATCTTAATCTAAAAACCATACTTTTTGTGGCTTTTGTGTTCATATTTATCAAACACTCAGAGAAGGAACATAAAGATCTATTAATAATAAAACAGAAGAGAAACAAAGTTCCTCAAAGCTCCCAGATATTTCTTTTGGGTCTTTAAGATCATATCAGATTTAATGAACTGTAAGTACTGTGTCTTCTCAGTTAAGGTTGGTTTAGCAGTTCTTAGTCAATTTTTATTAGAATCTCATTTTCTCATTCACATATTTTTCATACAAAAATGGAACTCAAATTGAGGCTTGCCTCATTTATTTAGGATTCATATCTGTGATGAAAGGAGATATAAACAGTCAAACAGTTTAAGAGATCAGAAATAGTTAAAATTAGATTGTCACTTGTAACTGACTTATCTAATTCTTCATATTCAGTAACATCTGACATGTGATATATTTTCCTATTTGTGGGCTTCTTATTTCACTTTTTACAATGCTGTTTTTTTTTTTTTTTTCCCTCCATTGATAGCAACACAATAACAGCAACCGAGATAACAAAAGTGGTTCTTAGAGAGCAAACATACCACAGCTGGCTATGAAATCTCCTGATTATCTGCTATGTGGCTGCTCCTTGATTGCCCACTGCTGATTATTAGCTGTAGGCAGTTGATTATGAAATTAAACCACTTGTACTAGTAGCTTATTCTCAATATTCACCTTTCTTCAGTCTATTATAAAATTACTGCCATATAGGTTCTTCTCCCATCATTCTACTTAATGCTCCATACTAAGTCAGGCAGTAGACTTTTTTAATATCATTGGAAAGAATTTCATTTGTTCTTTACCATCATGTTAAATTATTTTACTGTTCCCACCTTCTTAAAATGCTAAATCTGTTTCCCCTTACATGTATGTCATCATTTCTTCTTCTTATGTTTTTCCTTCTTCTTCCTCAGCTTCTTCCCTTCGCTCTACCCTCCTTCCTTCTACTCCTCCTCCTTTTGCCTTGGCCCCTTTTTTCCACTTTTGTTTATATCATTACTCTAATATTTTATATTCCAGTCTGGGCTTTTCACACCTGATTTCATCTCTGCATGTTAGTTACCATGTTTTGCTGTTTACCTGTTTAGAATATTATTTCCAACATCGTTCTTCATAGATTTATGAATGTGGTTACCAGTAGTAAAGGAGGGGGTGATGGAAGGGACAAATTAAGAGGCTGAGATTAGCATGCTGCCAATGGCACCCCACTCCAGTACTTTTGCCTGGAAAATCCCATGGATGGAGGAGCCTGGTAGGCTACGGTCCATGGGGTCGCAAAGAGTCTGACACGGCTGAGCGACTTCACTTTCACTTTTCACTTTCATGCATTGGAGAAGGAAATGGCAACCCACTCCAGTGTTCTTGCCTGGAGAATCCCAGGGACGGGGGAGCCTGGGGTCACACAGACTCGGACACGACTGAAGTGACTTAGCATAGCATAACATAGCTGCTGAGACACTTCCGTCATGTCCGACTCTGTGCGACCCCATAGATGGCAGCCAACCAGGCGCCCCCTTCCCTGGGATTCTCCAGGCAACAACACTGGAGTGGGTTGCCATCTCCTTCTCCCAATGCATGAAAGTGAAAAGTGAAAGTGAAGATGCTCAGTCTTGTCCGACTCTTCGCGACCCCATGGACTGCAGCCTACCAGACTCCTCCATCCATGGGATTTTCCAGGCAAGAGTACTGGAGTGGGTTGCCATTTCCTTCACCGATGTAAATGCTACTATGTATAAAGTAGATAACCTACAAGGACCTACTGTATAACACAGGGAACTATACTCAATATTATGTAAAACCTATAAGGGAAAAGAATGTAAAAAAAGAATTATATATATCTATGTGCATCACTTCATGGGAAATAGATGGGGAAACAGTGTAAACAGTGTCAGACTTTATATTTCTGGGCTCCAAAATCACTGCAGATGGTGATTGCAGCCATGAAATTAAAAGACGCTTACTCCTTGGAAGGAAAGTTA
Organism: Bos indicus; assembly: GCF_029378745.1. Taxonomy (NCBI): domain Eukaryota; kingdom Metazoa; phylum Chordata; class Mammalia; order Artiodactyla; family Bovidae; genus Bos; species Bos indicus. The sequence goes on from NC_091767.1 coordinate 13,322,563, forward strand.
TGACCAACATAGATAGCATATTCAAAAGCAGAGACATTACTTTGCAAACAAAGGTCCATCTAGTCAAGGCTATGGTTTTTCCAGTGGTCATGTATGGATGTGAGACTTGGAATGTGAAGAAAGTTGAGTGCCAAAGAATTGATGCTTTTGAACTGTGGTGTTGGAGAAGACTCTCTGAGAGTCCCTTGGACTTCAAGGAGGTCAAACCAGTCCATACTAAAGGAGATCAGTCCTGGGTGTTCATTGGAGGAACTGATGCTGAAGCTGAAACTCCAGTACTTTAGCCACCTCATGCGAAGAGTTGACTCATTGGAAAAGACTCTGATGCTGGGAGGGATTGGGGGCAGGAGGAGAAGGGGACGACAGAGGATGAGATGGCTGGATGGCATCACAGTCTTGATGGACATGAGTTTGAGTGAACTCCAGGAGTTGGTGATGGACAGGGAGGCCTGGGGTGCTGGGATTCATGGGGTTGCAAAGAGTTGGACACCACTGAGCAACTGAACTGAACTGATGTGCTGTATACCAGAAACTTCCATTATATTGTAAATCGAGTATACTTGATTAATGCATTTTTTTAAATTTTATTTTATTTTTAAACTTTACATAATTGTATTAGTTTTGCCAAATATCAAAATGAATCCGCCACAGGTATACATGTGTTCCCCATCTCTCTGTTATACATTTTACTTTGATGGACATTTAAAAAAATGTATTTATTTATTTGGCTGTGGGTCTTAGTTGTGGCATGGGGGCAGGACCTTCAATCTTCATTTTGACATACATGATATGTTTAGTTCTGGGCATGTAGGATCTACTTCCCTGACCAGGGATTGAACCAGGGCCCTTGCATCAGGAGCATGGAGTCTTGGCCACTGGGTGACCAAAGAAATCCAAACAAGCATTTTAAACTCAACATATCTGAAATGTAATGTATCATCTTGCTCTATCCTTTTCTAAACCAGTGTGTTTTCCTTGTCCCCCAAGCTTGAAACATCAGATACTCTTTTTTTTTTTTTTTTTTTAATTTTCTCATCCATTCATACTGATTAATCATAAAGCTCAAATGTCTTTATACTCTCCATGTAAGAAGAAATATCTCTTCCTCTCCATGTTTTTTATATACTTGGGTCATGATTCAAGTCCCCACCATTACTTATGTGGAGTTCTGTGTCACTCACCCAAATCATCTTTCTGATTTCGGTTATGTCACTCTCAAATCTATCCTCCGAAATCTTACTGAATGTTTTTCTAATGCAAATGACACCAAATGCATGTGATTTCCATCAGCTGAAGTTTAGATGTAAAAATCTGTTATGTTTTTGCTTCTAATTTGATTTTTTAGAAACTATTCTTACCTTACACTGTTTACTTTGAAGAGCTTGAGGTTTCTCATATATACCATGTTCTCAGTTTCCTCTTTTTTGGATGATTTTTTTTCTAAAGCCTCTTGACATAGATAATTACTCACAGTTTAATATAAAGCTCAGGAATTATTTCCTCTAGAAAAATGTTTCTGATTAGAAGCCTCTACCTCATCAATTTAGAACAGATTAATTAACTCTCCTTCATACTCTTCAATAAAATAATGTGATCTGGGAATAAAGGCAGTCTTTATTCTCTTCCATGTTCCATTTTATTAATATTTATTTTCCTTAACTTACTGCACTTCCTAGGTCCTCCAGTACAATATTAAAAAAAAAAAAAATGGTGAAAATGAACACTTACCTTTTTTCCTGATCTTAAGGATAAGGTATTTAGTGTCTTATCATTAAGTATGATATGAGCTTTAGTTTTTCTGTATACCTTGTGTTTTCATATTTCTATTCCTGGGTTATTGAGGATTTTATCATAAATCAGTGTTAGATTTTGTCAAATGTTGTATTTTCTGATGAGATCTTTATTATTATTCTTTCCATGGCATTCTTTGGCATTGATTTTCCATGATCATCTCCACATAATGTCAGCTCCTTAGGCAGGACCATGGAGCTGGGGTAAGGTAAATTGAGATGGGAGTTGAATTTGAGTGAAAATGGCTTTTCACTAGGATTGAGTAGATTTAGTTGAATAAATTCTTCTAAATGTGTTCCTTGTCTTTAGCAAAGGTGATTTAAAAGGCTCTTCAAGACAGTTTTGTCAACACTCTTGTTTTGGGGAAACGAGAACTTGTCAAGTTCTTCATACAGCCATTCTGAGAGTCTTTCAGATAGCTAGTTCTTGTGAAATAAAAGGATAGTGTCACCATGTATATCTTTTGATGAAAATTTTATTTTGAATTTTTAAATATTCATAAGAAATTTCCCAAATCATATATAATAGTTCCAGTTACTATAGTTATATTGTAGACAATAAAGTATGTAACATGAAATTGCACCCCCTACATACTTGCATTATAATTAAATGGTCTTATGTTGTATACTGCCTTGATAGTTAGTAGCTGTGTAGTATAGTCCATATCTTTTAAACTTCTTCAACTAAAGTATCATCTATAAATACGAAATAATAGTATCCAATTTATAGAAAATTTTGAGGCTTCAATGAGATGATATGTATATAATGTCTGGTTTAATGGTTTATATTAAACACTCAGTTACTGCTGCTGCTAAGTCACTTCAGTCATGTCCGACTCTGTGCGACCCCACCAGGCTCCCCCCGTCCCTGGGACTTTCCAGGCAAGAACACTGGAGTGGGTTGCCATTTCCTTCTCCAATGCATGAAAATGAAAAGTGAAAGGGAAGTTGCTCAGTCATGTCCAACTCTTAGCGACCCCATGGACTGCAGCCTACCAGGCTCCTCCATCCATGAGATTTTCCAGGCAAGAGTACTGGAGTGGGATGCCATTGCCTTCTCCAAACACTCAGTTAATGTTCACTAACTTATTTTTGTTTATATTTATTCTGGTTTATTTTGGGGATATCATTGTCAGATAACATTGTGAAAATTTACAGTGTACAACCTGATTTTACACATTCATATATTGCAATATGATGGTCACCAGAGCATTGGTTAACATCTCCATCATGTCACATACTTATTATATGTTTTCTTGTGGTGAGAAAATTTAAGATGTAGTCTCTTACCAACTTTAAATGATATAATGCTGTAATGTTAAGTATAACCACAATGCTGATCATTAGACCTCTAGGATTTATTCATCATATAATTGCAAGTGTGTACCCTTTGACTAACATTTTCCCAATTCTCCCGTTCCTCAACCACCGGTAACTACCATTCCACTTTCCATTTGCAAATTCAGCTTTTATAGATTCCACAAATAAGTGATGCCATGCAATATTTATCTTTTTCTGTGTAACATTTCACTTAGCATAATACTCTCAGGATCCATCAATATCCTTGCCACTGGCAGGATTTCCTTCTTTCTCATGATGGCCTAATCAATTGTGTTGAATATACCACATCATTTTTATTCATTCATCCTTTGATGGACACTTAGGTTGTTTCCATATCTTGGCTATTTTGAATAATGCTCCAGTAAACATAAAGTGCAGATACATATTTTTTTAATATTCCGTTTTCATTTCCATCAGATATATATTCAAAATAGGATTTCTGGGTAATATGATAGTTCCATTTTTAATTTTTTAAGGCGTCTTCATTCCATCCTCTATAATGGCTGAACCACCATACATTCCCTCCAGCAATACAGAAGGATTCTCTTTTCTCCACATCTTTGCCACAGATTATCCCTAGTGTTCTGATGATAACCATTCTAACAGATGGAGGTGACATCCCATTGTGGTTTTGATTAGTGTTTTCCTGATAATTAGTGGTGAGAAACTTTTCTTGTATATGATGGCAATGTTCGTATCTTCTTTGGAAAAATGTCTCTTCAGTTCCTCTGCCCATTTTTAAAATTGATTAGCTTGTTTGATCTTTTATTATTATTGAGTTTTTAAAAATTCTTTACGTATCTTGGATATTAACCTTTTATCTCTTATGTGGTTTGCAAATTTTTTTTCCCATTCTGTATTTTGCCACTTAATTTTGTTGATTGTTTCTTTGATTATGCAGAACTTTTGAGTTTGATACAGTTCCATTTATTTATTTTTTTTTTATGTGTTGGTTTTGGTGTCATAACCAGAAAATCTTTGCCAGAGCAATATTAAGAAGATTTCTCCCAATGTTTTATATAGGAGTTTCACATTTTCATGTCTTATGTTTAAGTCTTCAATCTATTTCAATTTGAAATTTGTCAGTACTGTGAGATAGGAGTTTAATTTCATTTTCCTGTTGTGGTTGTCAGTTTTTTCTTAGCCCATTTTTTGAAGAGATTCTCCATTCATCATGGAATATTTTGGCTCTCTTATCAATACTGATTGACGGCATATACAGGGGTTTAATCCTGGAATTTCTGTTTTGTTCCACTGGTCTAGGTATGCATTTTTATGCCAATACCATAGTTGTTTTTTTTTTTTATTACTATAGATTTATAGCATGTTTACAAATCAGAAAGTATGATGCCCCCAGCTTTGTTCTTCTTTGTAAGGATTGCTTTGGCTGTGTAGGATCTGTTGTGGTTCTATACAAATTTAGGATTCTTTTTTTTTTCGTTTATCTGAAAATACCATTAGAATTTTGATAGAGATTACATTGAATCTGTAGATGACTTTGTGTGGTATGGGCTTTTCACCATATTGATTCCTTTGATCCATGAACACAGGATGTCTTTCCATTGTTTATGTCTTCTTCAGTTTGTTTCATCAAAGTCTTCTCACTCTACAGATTATTCATTTCCTTGGTTCAATTATTCCTTCATTGTTTCTAATGCTATTTTGTTGCTATTTTAATACTTGTCTTTTATAATGCTATTGTGAATGGAATCATTTTATTTATTTTTAAAATATTTCATCGATAGGATATACAAGTAGCAACTGATTTATCTATGTTTATTTTACATCCTGCAACTTTACTGGATTTACTGATTAATTCTAAAAGTTTTTTGGTAAAATTTTCAGGATTTTTCTATATATAAGATCATATCATCTTCAAATAAAGACAGTTTTACTTCTTCCTTTAGCATGCCTTTTATCTTTTAATCATGCCTGATAACTCTTAACTAGAATTTCCAGTACTATGTTGAATATGCGCACTCTGATTTAGTTCCATTTAGAGTAAGAGATTTTAAACTTTCATCACTGAGAATAATGTTCACTGCAGGTTTGTTGTAAATGACCTTCACTGTGTTGAAGTTTGTTACTTTGTTTCCCAATTTGTTGACGATTCTTGTCATGAAAAGATATTGTATTTTTCAAATACTTTTTTTTTTCTCTACTGAGATGACTGAATGATTTTTATCTTCTGTTCTATTCAGGTAGTATAACATTTAAATTAATATGGTTGTGTTGAAGTTTGTTACTACTTTTCCCAGTTTGTTGAAGTTTCTTGCCATGAAAAGATGCTGTATTTTTCAAAATACCTTTTTTTCCCTCTACTGAGATGACAGAATGATTTTTATCTTTTATTTTATTCATGTATTAAGAGTACAACACTTACTAGCATTATTATATTGAGTTATCCTTGTATCCATGAAATAAACCACATTTGATCGTGGTGTATGATCCTTCCAACATTCTGTTGAATTTGGTATACTGATATTTTGTTGAATATTTTTGCATCTGTTATTAATCAAGGATATCAGTCTATAGTTTTCTTGTCATGTCCTCATCTGTCTTTAGATATTAGAGTAATGCTGGCCTGGTAAATTGTGTTTAGAAGTGTTTCCTCTGCTTCCTTTTTTGGAAGAATTTGAAAAGAATTGATGTTGATCTTCTTTAAATATTTGGTAGAATTCACCAATGGAATCATCTAGTCCTGGAATTTTCTATGTTGAAAATTTTTCATTACTGATTCATTCACCTTATTCTTTGTTATTTCTTCATGATTCAGTCTTAATAAATTGTATGTTTCCAGAAATGTATCCATTTTTTCTGGGTTATCCAAATCTTGGCATATTATTGTTTATAGTATACACTTATGATTCTGTTTTTCTGTGCTATCAGTTGTAATATCTCTAATTTCTTTTCTGATTTTTTGCTTTCATTTTTCTTAGTCTAGATAAAGATTTGTCATTTTGTTAATTTTTTCCAAAAAAAGCAGTTCTTACTTTTGCTATATTTTTTCTGTTGTTTGGTGTCTATTTCATGGTTTCCTTTATGACTTTTATTATTTTCTTCTTTCCTTCCTAACCTTGGGCATAGTTTGCTCCTCTTTGTAGTACTTTAAGATGGAAAATTCACTTATTTATTTGATATTTTCTTTTTTCTTAATACATGCATTTATCAGTATAAACTTCCCTTCTAAGAACTGCTTTTGAAACAGCTCATAGGTTTTATTCTGTTGAGCTTCCATTTTTATTTGTTTGGAGATTGTGAATATTGCTGCAGTGAACATGGAAGTGCAGATATCATTTTGAGGTGCTGATTTCATTTCCTTTGGTTTGAAATTTCTGTATCATTATTAGTTTTGTTTTTAACTTTTTGAGGACTCACTATATTCTTTCCCACAATGACTGTACCAGTTAGTATTCCAGTGAAATTGTTTCATTTGGGTTCTTTTAATTAGTTGGAATCTTGTTAATGATTATAAGTCATATACTCATATAGGACAACAAATAATCATTCCTTCAGAATTTTCAAAATTCTGGAACATAAAAAACTACTATTCTGACTCTTTATAGTGGTATTATTTTATATAATGTTTTTCTTGTGTTCTTTTTTGAATCCTCTAAACATCTTAATTTATCAGCATGTGATTCATTTTTTTCCCTCTGCTCTCTATCACTTATTATTTCAACCATAGATTTAAAAATACATAGAAGATCAAATACTTATTAGATAATATTTAATATACCTTAGCATTTTTCTGTGGCTTTTTTCATATTTGAAAAATCTTTTAAAATAAAGTTCAGTGCATATGACTGAGGGCCATCCTTTGTCCTCTCTGACTACTTCCCTCCACTCTTTTTGTAACACTGTCCTAAAGTTTATATATTCCATACATTTGTATAATATGTATGTGTTTATATGGGCTTTCCTGGTGGCTCAGCTGGTAAAGAATCTGCATGCAGTGCAGGAGACCTAGGTTCGATCCCTGGGTTGGGAAGATCCCCTGGAGAAGGGAAAGGCTACCCACTCCAGTATTCTGGCCTGGAGAATCCCATGGACTGTGAGTTCATGGGATCACAATAAGTTGGACACAACTGAGCAACTTCACTATATTTTTATATATATATATATATATATATATATAAATATGACTGTTCTCACTCATATATGTTATCATACAAGTTTGTTTTAAGGAGTTTTAAATGCTGTATATTTTAGGGTGTCTCATGCTATAAGGGTCTTGCCCCATAAGTAAACCTGTTAAGTGAAGTCTCTCAGTCGTGTCCGACTCTTTGTGACCCCATGGACACCAGGATCCTCTGTCCATGGGATTTTCTAGGTAAAAGTACTGGAGTGGGCTGCCATTTCCTTCTCCAGGGAATCTTCCCGACCCAGGATGGAACCCAGGGCTCCCGCATTGTAGACAGACAAACCTATTAAAGCATTGCTCAAATCAGTCTCATTGTGTGCAACTGGCCCTTCAAGGTCATATCTTTTTAAAAATTTAGATTAGTCTCAAATCCTCTTATATCACCATAGCAAATAATTTAATTGTGACCAATAAGGCAGGAGAATTTTGGGGTGCTCTCCTAGAAAATATTTTTATCTACTAAGAAAAACATGAAAACAGTCTCTTCTAGATTTTGCCAAATCTGGCATCTTTCATGGAATTTACATAATCAAACTGCTTAACTTCCTTTAAATTTAAATAAAGGATTTTTAAATTATTGTTATGATTTGGGGAATCTTTATCTATGGACAGAATAACTACTAAGAGATTATACAATTTTATTCATTCAATATCTCTGTAGTATTTATATGATAAATGTTCTCATACCCATCTATCTGTTTATCTATCCATCCATCCATGGCATTGATTTAAGTGATTGTAAAGAAGGCAGGTTCAAAATTGGTGGAGTGATCATGCAGGCTAAAAACTCAGGATTTGAAATAAAGACAGACTGTAGACCTGAGGCTGAATCTTTTCTTTGGGAAGCCTCAGTTTTTGTTCTAAAGGCCTTTCAAGTGATTATATGAAGCCCACCTGCTTTATCAAGGAGACCCTACTTAAATTCAACTGACTGTGGATATTAACCACAGCTACAAAACTTATTCACAGAAGCACTGAGATTACTGTTCACATGTAAAACTAACAATCACATTTTGCATAAAAACTATGGCATGGGAACACTTTAGGATTTAAAGAGTGTTGTATTAACAATTTCAGAATGTACTCACTCACCTTTGAAATCAGTGTACTGTAATTACTGTGAAATACAGTCTTAAAAACACAGTGAAGGATATAGGGCCCCACATTACCTTAGAAATACCTAAATTATCTACCTTCCTGAGCCCAATCTAGCGAATGAAAAAACATAAAAAGGTTATATATGTATAACCTTAATTCTCTTTAAGAAATAATAAAATTTTAAAACAGAGAGTATCAAGGGTCACATAAAAATATTGTTTGCATAGTAAATGCAAGATATCTTCTGGAGTTAAAAATTACAGTACTAGTTTCTCACAGCTGACTATCAGGTTATTATAGTAAGATATGAGTAAATAATTACACAATTATGAGGATAGTAATAAAACAAAAAGAAAAAATAGTGTATAACAGCCTTGTGCATCAGTTGAAACTGCCAAGATAAGGCAAATCTGGAAAAATGCTTTCCTTGGTAAGCAATGTTGATGCAAAAAATAAACAGTCAATAATGGGATTAGAAAAGAGCTTTGTTTGAGCTACACTGAGGCCTATAGCCTGGGGGAGACAGATTGAAGAAGCACTTGAATTGTATCCCACTGGGCTACAGAATGGGAGAGACTTATATAGGCAGAAACCACCTAGTTACATAAATTATTTGTCAAGAATTAGGATTGGAGCTGGTAAGAAGTAGGGATGGTCATTAAGAAAGGTTTGGTTGATGATCGAAATGGTTGTAGAGTTACAGTGGGACACCTTGAGACCATAAAGTTGCAGTTGGCAGCTGTTAGCAGATCTTGTTTTGAAAATGGCTGGTGTCGTCCTTAAGTTTGTTACAGTTCAGAAAAGTCAGGTTCTTACTGATGAAGGAACCTGTCTGAAACTACATATGCAGTGGCCACTGAACTCTATTTTGGGTCCTTGAAACAGTTACTCCATTTTAATTTTTTAAGTGCATTATTTTCTTTAATAGTCAAAGCAGTTGTACAATGCATGTTTGGCAGGCCATGAGAAAGGCTGCTCTAGTTAGCATAAATTCAAGTCAAACTAATCCAGGACGACTTGCTCATATCTCAGTATGTGAAAATTTTTTCGATCAGCAGCATGTGTAAGGGTGGTAGCATTGTAATTACAGAGAAATACTTATGGATTATTTGGATGTATTGAGAAAACATAGGAAACATAATACTTTGATGGAAGGCAATCATGTTAATAATATTTGCTAGAATTGGTGATGCTCTCAGAAATTAATGAGAGGTGAGTCCCCTGAGGTCAATAGAGTCTGAAAATCACTAACTCCAAGATTCTGCTATAAGTCATGTATACAACTGGTATAAATCTCCACTTGTGTAACAGAACATTTGTAAGAAATTGTATTTTTGTACTCTGCTGCTCCTGTCTTGTTCTTATAGGTACAGTGGATTCTTTCTTCACTAGGACAGACGTGCTGTTAAAGATTTTATTTGCATTTAACGCTTGGCCAGAAATAGTCTAAGCTCTGCATTTCGTGTAGGAGGCAGGATTATCAAGTTTTGGTCAGTGTTGTGCTGGTATGAAAAAGAGAAATAAAGAAGAAAAAAGCAACAAAGGAGAAAAAAAGAGATGGTAAAAAATGGGTTTAGAGTAAGGAGGGAATGAGAGAAACAGAGCTGAGGTGGGGGAGGGATACACATTAATATAAAGAAGTAATAATTTATGAAAGAGCTTTTCATCTTTAATTCTGATCATTTGTCTCTATTTTATCAATAGAAATTCAGTCTTAAATATTTAGCAGTTAAATGCATTGGCTGATAATAATGTAGCAAATAAATCTAAGAGCTGGATAAATTTCAAAAGCTATATTATCACCATTTATAGACTCAACTCTGCAAAAAGTTTAAAAACACTTCCAACTCTTTACTGATGTTATGTTTGGTGGTGTCATTGTAGGTTTATCTTATTATTGTTACATTGAGTTAAGGTTATACTTTCCAGGATTTTATAAAGTTCCTAATTTGAGCATCAGTTTTTAGTTCAGTTCTGTTGCTCAGTCGTTATTTTAAAATTAGGGCATGTTGAAGTAGCAAAAGGATTTCTATCAGAATTAACTTTAATGCTGTTTAAATATCAATTCCTAAACAAATTATGATTTAACTTAAATATACTTGTATTTTATTTCTTTTTGATTTATAAGAATCTAACAGATAATCATTTCTCTTTAGATCCATGTTTCATTCCTTCTATAATATATACAAAGAAATTACCGTACTGACCGTATTGGAGTCAGAATGTCTTTGCTTTCTTTCCTTATTCCAGCATTGTCACAATGGAAACATAGGAACAAAGTGGAGACAGGAATTAACAGATGTATGTAAACTAACTTACTGATATTTTGCATTTGAATAATATAAATATGTATTTTTTACAACTGGCTGGACAAAAAGAATTTGCTAGGTAACCAGAAAGAGTCAAGCATTCAATAACTTGTTAGGGTGATATAATATGAGAGGGTGGGAAGCTTTGGGAGAATGGCATTGAAACATGTAAAATATCATGTATGAAACGAGTTGCCAGTCCAGGTTCGATGCACGATACTGGATGCTTGGGGCTGGTGCACTGGGACGACCCAGAGGGATGGTACGGGGAGGGAGGAGGGAGGAGGGTTCAGGATGGGGAACACATGTATACCTGTGACGGATTCATTTTGATATTTGGCAAAACTAATACAATTATGTAAAGTTTAAAAATAAAATAAAATTTAAAAAAAAAGGAATGCATCATAGATCAGTTACAATTCATTTTATTTCCCTTTTTAAAGGAAGTAATTTAAGATTTTTCTAAGACTCTCTGCTGACATTTTAGGTAAAGAATGGAATATTTTTTCATTGTACTAAAAACCATTAGCCATTTATAAATCTTCTTTTTAAATGTGATTATCAGAAGTGATGTCCTAATATTTTTAAATAAATATTAAATTTTTAAAAATTAAAAAAAAAAAAAAATAAGACCTGATTTGTTAGATAGAGTAGAGCAATGTAAATCTGCTGTACCCTAACTCGCTTGTATATCTTTAGGTGGTCAATTCACTGTAATATATGATCCACCCAGACCACCCTACTGTCATTCTATAGAGAACAATGAGTTGAACATGGAATTCAAGTGAAACATAGTCTCTCCTATCCCTGCAGTTCAATTTGATGAAGACATACATTTTCCTAATGGTTCACCAAATAAAACTCTACAATGTTAAAATGGCATATTATAGAAAATTTTGTGAAATATTAATATGGGAAAGAGTGAAATTCATTCTGACCGCTAGCCCTAGAAAGATGCAACAGAGAAGTTAGCATTTGAGTAATTCTTAAAAACAACTAAAATTTGCATGTTTATCTTACTCTTTAAGATCAGAATAGTAATACAATCTTTCACCAAATGATGTGTTGTTTATGTTTCAGATAAAACAAACACAATAGCACAAAATGTTTCTATTAGACCATATACAGAAGAATGAAGGGGAGGTAGAGGTGGGTAATGGAAGTACAACCCACAGCAAATTCACATCAACCACCACACATGACATTAGAATCAGAGAAATCTTCAGACTTTGACAAGGCTTCAGTGGTCCACTCATAATTTAAAAATTATTTTGATGGCTTTTGGAAAACTATTAAATATATAAATTTGAATTTCACCGGTAAACTAACAAAAGAAATTGTGCAGATTTACTAACCCTGGGCGTATTAAGTCCAACCCAGTTGAGTTGTATCTGTACAGTTCCAAGATATTTACATGTACATCTCACAAGCTGCTGTACAAGCAACAACTGAATACTTCATTACACCTCCCTAATGAGTTGTTCCCTTTACTGCTTCATTAATATAATTGGAACCAGGACTTGTTTAGCCCTAGCCGTGAGATTTCAAAGGGACTGATTATCCTGTGACCCCCTTGAAACAGCACTTAAAAGCAGAAAAGGGATGTGCTTGAAGAACACAACTACTGACGCAGTTGAAATTCCTCACAAATGAGAAAATTAAAATTTGACACTAATAAGGTGATTGCTGAAGCCCTACTTTTTTAAATTAGTATCCCATTCTTTTCCTGCTTTGTTTCTTTTAATTCAATCTAAAAAGTTATGGGAAGTAGACCTAATGGATAAAGCATGGCATAATATGTAAAGTGGGAGAAGGACATTTTATTAAAAGTTTGTACTTCAAATCAAATTTCTATACATAAATATATAGACTATAAATATATCAACCTTGATTTGGAGTCTGACTTGTTTTAAATAAGTGTATAATAGATAATGCTTAACAGTCAGTAGGTGATTCTGGAAAGTGATACAAAATAGTATGTTAATTCAAATCCTTTACTGTTAGTCATCATTATTTTAAATTTTTAAAAATATTTGTTGATGGCATTGGGCAAGGAGCCATAGCAGCAGCTTCAATCTCTGTTTCTTTCTTTCATATTTCTCTATTTTGTGTTCCTCTAAAATATCTTTAAAGATATGTGTACATATTATGTATATATATATATATGTATATAAAAGAATATAAATTGCAAATTTCACAAAGTTATGAGTACTATAGTAAGCAAGTAAACTCAATGGGTATGATCTCTATTAATGGCTTTTTCCCCCTATTATTTTAGCAGTTTGGCAGTATTCTATGCCAACAATAGTATCATTATTTTTAATATATATATAAAGTTCTCTGAACTTTGAGTTTTTCAATGTGTTAATATTGGAAATTACAGATATAAGAGTCTCATTGTGTCTTACTTTCTTTATAGTATTCCTTTACACACACACACACACACGTGCTCTTGTTTATTTCATCAGTTTTCCATCAATGGACATTTCAGATGTTTCCAATCTTTGGCTCTTAGTATTAGAATCAGTATTACTTAAATGTGTCATATCAAGCTAGTGTATAAGGAAGATAATTTCACATTTTTCACTTTGTTAAACGTCCAACATGCTGTCCTGGGTCTTTACTCTCCACGGATTATCTCATTGCAGGGAATAAGTAAAGAAGTTCTTCAGACTGGGCAAAGGAAAGGAAATAAAAATGGATTTAAAGTACAACAAAATAAAAATATGTAATTATATTCATATGAGAAAAAATAATTACTAAATTTGTCAATTTAAGGGTGTATGTCCCCAAATATTCTGCCTTTGCTTCTGTCAATCTTGCTGTGGGGCTGAATTCTGCCCCGGCCCCAAGTTCATATGTGGAAATCCTAACCCCCAGTATTACAGTATTTAGAGATGGAACTTTTGGGAGGCAATTGGGTTTTGATGAAATTATGAGGGTGGAGTCCTCATGATGGGATTGGTGCTTTTATAAGGAGAGATACAAGTGACCACCCACCCTTTCTCTTTCCCTCCCTTTCTCTCTCCATCTGTCCTCTCTGTTCCTTCTTCCTCCTCTAAACCTCTCTTTTTCTTGGCCTCTCTCTATCATGTAAAGCACAGTGAGGAGGTAGCTATCTGCTAGCTAGGAAGAGAATTCTCACCAGAAACTAACCATGCATGTGGCATCCTGATCTCAGGCTTCCAGCCACCAGAACTGTTAGAATATGAGCTTCTGCTCGCAGCCAAAGCTGACTAGGACAGAAGACTGCCTCCCCTACTTTCCCTGTAAATCCCATCTTCTTTTCTCAGTCAGGCACTCAGTTATGGTCATAGACCTGGCTCTTTTTGTAACATTAATTTTCCTTCTCTGCTGGATCATTCTAATCAGAACACAAATTTAGAAAAGCACTCATTGACATCAAATCACTTTTGGCCTCTGCCCCATTCTCTGCTATTATATCCATGTATTGAAAGCAAAACTCACTGAAAGACTAATCTGTATTTGCCAGTTCCACCTCCACTTTCAGCTCAGCCCACTCTAATCAGGAATTTATCTCTGTCTCTAGATGGAAATAGATCATGACAAGTCAGCAGTAACCCCCACAATTGAAATGGACTGATCTTTTTCAACTCCTCCTATAATGTTGAGAGACAGTTGATCACTCCCTGTGTTAAAACAAAGAGACAAAAATCTTTTCTTACCTCAGCTATTAGGATATCATATCCTCATGTTTGTTCCTCAACTTTTGGCACTCCTCAATCTCTTTTTCTGGATTCTATTATTTCCTTTCCTTCAAAATGTTGGAGAGTTCCAAACATCTTCCCATGAGATTTTTATCGTCTTAGGTATGTGTCTTCACTGGATGTTCCCATCTAGCTCTACTACTTTAAATATTTCTCCCTTAAATGAATGAAATATTCATATATCAAGCCATTTGTTATACATCATCATGTGGATCTATAATAAGCATTTAAAGTTACCGTGCATAAAATTGAACTCTTGTTTCTCCCTATGAAGCCCATTCAGTAAGTGGAGCCACAAATTTTTCTAGAAAGATTATTGGTACTATTTTAATTCCTCTCCTGCTCTCATAAACTGTATCAGCTATTATCATATTAGTTCTGCAGAGCATTAATAATATATTCCAAAACCTACCACACCTCACCTCTTACTACTATCCCATCCTAAAGCAAAATGTCTGTTATTCTAGAATAAATCAAAAACCTTCTAATCCATCCTCTTGCCTCTCCTCGCGGCTTCCTTTGATCTGTTCTGTACAGGTTGGAGAGGATCCACTTAAAATCACTATCAAAGTCATCCAAAATGTTTTTGTTGTGTTAAAAATGCAATACTTACCATGGCCTCTTACATTACTAGTCCCAATATGGCCTAATCCATGGGTAATATGTCTAATTTCATCTCCTATTATTGAATGCCTTTCTTTATGATGTCCAGCACACTGAACCACTTGTCATTCTTGAAGTCTAGTTTATTCCATCCCCATGACATTCTGTTCCCGTCAAACTAGAAATTAACTCCTTCCTGAATTCAGTATTCTGGCCTGGAGAATTCCATGGACCGTATATAGTCCATGGGATCACAAACAGTCTGACAAGACTGAGTGACTTTTACTTTCACCTTCAACTTTTGACTTCATTTGTATAACTGCTTGAAAATCTTCTCAAAAAGTATTTTTTTCTCTCATCATTTTATCTCAAGCAGTACTTTCAGGCTTTTTAATTATCTTATCTTGCTTTTCAATTCTTCATATAACTATACATATTATAGTTTTGTATATATAAAATACTTCCTTCCACCTCTTTCTCATGCATCTCCAACATTTAACTAAGATTCATAAGACCATGCCTTTTATCAGTTATTTTACTCATAAACGAAGGTTTACATATTGTATTCTTTGATAAATATTGCAGAATTTCTTTATTTACAGGTTGAAGCCATTTTATTTCCTATGTATGTAAGACTAAGCCTCATGTTATGGATTATTTGTTCTTTGTAGATTTATGTGTCTCAATCTACCTGGTCTCTGTCTCCTGCTGTGTGTGGCCACTGATGTCACTGTTCAGTTTGTTGTTGCTTTTGGTATTCAACTTGTTTTTTTAAATTTGGAATCCTAGGAGTGGCCTCTTGGCCTAAATTGCTTAGTGGTCCGTCAGCAAGTGATCAGAGTTTATGGCCCAGCAGTTTGAGCAAATTAGTGTTTATGCTTTTCTGTGGCATCTATGTATGAATGGGGAGATCACTGATTTAGGGCAGTTTTCAGGTCCTTAGTTAGCTAGGGTTGTACAGACATTTTGAA
Source organism: Bos indicus (assembly GCF_029378745.1). Lineage (NCBI taxonomy): Eukaryota > Metazoa > Chordata > Mammalia > Artiodactyla > Bovidae > Bos > Bos indicus. The sequence goes on from NC_091767.1 coordinate 13,338,547, forward strand.
CTGTCTCTGAGTATATGTAGACAGTACCATAGACATACAGAGGGCTTATCAGCCTGGGACAGGACGTTTTATTAATAAGTGTGTCTCTATTTTCTCATTCTTTGCTGAAGACTTGACTAGATATAGATGGGCAAGGGGCATGTGGTCTTCAACATAAAGAAGCACAATTCCATGAATCACCACGTGGAGAAGAGTCAGTCAGTAACAGGAATTGGTATATGACTGAGAGAAAGCTCTATATTTGTTCACTCTCTTGTGTTTTTGCTTCCCTTGTACCATGCCCTAGCCTTTTCTAATACATTTGCAGCATGATTTTGGCAAGTTTTTAATATTTCCAACCTGAAAGGAAAACAAAGACAATATTTTCCACTGTATTAAAATTAATATATCATGCTTTCTATTATGTATTTATGTTGTATGTGGAGATATTTTTACATATATATATATTAATTTTGGGAAACAGTGTAGCTAGAAAAGTTAAACTAGCGATGTTCTCATGTAAGATTGTTGCAATTGTAATTAAATATAATCCCCGTGTTCTGTATAAGGATGTTAAACTTGGCTACAGAACTATGTCTTACTTTATTTGGAAATATCTGGGACTGATTGATTAATTTTTTAAAATTTTTGTAGAAGTATAGTTGACTTGGGGCTTCCCAGGTGGCACTAGTGGTAAAGAACCTACCTGCCAATGCAGGATACATAGGAGACAAAGAGACTTGGGTTTGATACCTGGGTCAGGAAGATCCTCTGGAGGAGGGCATGACAACCCAATCCAGTATGCTTGCCTGGAGAGAATCTCATGGACAGAGGAGCCTATTGGGCTACAGTCCATGGGGTCACAAAGAATCAGATGCGACGGAACCAACTTAGCGTGCACACACATAGTTGACTTAGGATATTTTGTGTTTCATTTGTACCACATAGTGAATCAGTACTTTTATAGATTATATTCCATTTCAGTTTATTACAAGGTAATGACTCTACTTCCTTGTGTTCTAAAAACATACTGTGACTTAGCGATTTTATACATAGTAATGTGTATTACTTAATCCTATACCCCTGTCTTGCCCTGTCTCCTTCCTTGACCCACTGGTGACTACTAGTTTGTTACCAATATCTGAGTCTGTTTCCGTTTTGGTGTATGTATGTAATATATGTATATATGTATGTATGTATGTATATATAATCAGTTCAGTTCAGTTGCTCAGTCGTGTTCTACTCATTGCGACCCCATAAATTGCAGAACGCCAGTCCTCCCTGTCCATCACCAACTCCCGGAGTTCACTCAGACTCATGTCCATCGAGTCAGTGATGCCATCCAGCCATCTCATCCTCTGTCGCCCCCTTCTCTTCCTGCCCACAATCCATCCCAGCATCAGGGTCTTTTCCAACGAGTCAACTCTTCACATGAGGTGGCCAAAGGTTCGGAGTTTCAGCCTTAGCATCATTCCTTCCAAAGAAATCCCAGGGCTGATCTCCTTCAGAATGGACTGGTTGGATCTCCTTGCAGTCCAAGGGACTCTCAAGAGTCTTTTCCAACATCACAGTTCAAAAGCATCAATTCTTCGGTACTCAGCTTTATTCACAGTTCAACTCTCACATCCATACATGACCACTGGAAAAACCATAGCCTTGACTAGATGGACCTTTGTTGGCAAAGTAATATCTCTGCTATTCAATATGCTATCTAGGTTGGTCATAACTTTCCTTCCAAGGAGTAAGCGTCTTTTAATTTCATGGCTGCAGTCACCATCTGCAGTGGTTTTGGAGCCCCACAAAATAAAGTCTGACACTGTTTCCACTGTTTCCCCATCTATTTCCCATAAAGTGATGGGACCAGATGCTATGATCTTTGTTTTCTGAATCTGCTGGATCATCAAAAAAGCAAGAGAGTTCCAGAAAAACATCTATTTCTGTTTTATTGACTATGCTAAAGCCTTTCACTGTGTGGATCACAATAAACTGTGGAAAATTCTGAAAGAAATGGGAATACCAGACCACCTGACCTGCCTCTTGAGAAACCTATATGCAGGTCAGGAAGCAACAGTTAGAACTGGACATGGAACAACAGACTGCTTCCAAATAGGAAAAGGAGTACATCAAGGCTGTATATTGTCACTCTGCTTATTTAACTTCTATGCAGAGTACATCATGAGAAACGCTGGGCTGGAAGAAGTACAAGCTGGAATCAAGATTGCCAGGAGAAATATCAATCACCTCAGATACACACACACACACACATATATGTATACACATATATATACATACACAGATACACATACACATATATACATATATATGTATACACACACATATATATATACACATATATACACTGATACATACATACATACATACACACACACATATATATATGTGGAGAGTTCTGACTAAATGTGGTCCACTGAAAAAGGAAATGGCAAACCACTTCAGTATTCGTGTCTTGAGAACCCCATGAACAGTATGGAAAGGCAAAAAGTAGGACACTGAAAGATAAACTTCTCAGGTTGGTAGGTGCCCAATATGTTACTGGAGATCAGAGAAGAAATAACTCCAGAAAGAATGAAGAGATGGAGCCAAAGCAACAGCAACACCCAGTTGTGGATATGACTGGTGATAGAAGCAAAGTCTGATGAGGTAAAGAGCAATATTGCATAGGAATCTGAAACGTTAGGTCCATGAATCAAGGCAAATTGGAAGTGGTCAAACAAGAGATGGCAAGAGTGAACATTGACATTTTAGGGATCAGCAAATAAAATGGACTGGAATGGGTGAATTTAACTCAGATGATCATTATATCTACTACTGTGGGCAGGAATCACTTAGAAGAAATGGAGTAGCCCTCATAGTCAACAAGAGTCTGAAATGCAGTACTTGGATGCAATCTCAAAAATGACAAAATGATCTCTGTTTGTTTCCAAGGCAAACCATTCAACATCACAGTAATCCAAGTCTATGCCCTGGCCACTAATGCTGAAGAAGCTGAAGTTGAACGGTTCTATGAAGACCTACAAGATCTTCTAGAACTAACACCCATAAAAGATGTCCTTTTCATTATAGGGGACTGGAATGCAAAAGTAGGAAGTCAAGAAACACCTAGAGTAACAGGCAAATTTGGCCTTGAAGTACAGAATGAAGCAGGGCAAAGGCTAATAGAGTTTCACCAAGAGCAAACATCCTCTTCCAACAACACAAGAGAAGACTACACATGGACATCACCAGATGGTCAATACCAAAATCAGATTGATTATATTCTTTGCAGCCACAGATGGAGAAGCTTTATACAATCAGCAAAAACAAGACCAGGAGCTGACGATGGCTTAGATCATGAACTCCTTATTGCCAAATTCAGACTTAAATTGAAGAAAAGAGAAAACCACTACCATTCAGATATGACCTAAATCAAACCTGTTATGATTATACAGTGGAAGTGACAAATAGATTCAAGGGATTAGATCTGATAGAGTGTCTGATGAACTATGGATGGAGGTTTGTGACATTGTACAGGAGACAGGGATCAAGACCATCCCCATGGAAAAGAAATGCAAAAAAGCAAAATGGCTATATGCGGAGGCCTTACAAATAGTTGTGAAAAGAAGAAACATGAAATACAGAGGAGAAAAGCAAAGATATACTCATTTGAATGCAGAGTTCCAAAGAATAGCAAGGAGAGATAAGAAAGCGTTCCTCAGTGATCAGTGCAAAGAAATTGCACAATTGCACTCATCTCACATGCTAGTAAGGTAATGTTCAAATTTCTCCAAGCCAGGCTTCAACAGTATATGAACCATGAACTTCCAGATGTTCAAACTTGTTTTAGAAAAGGCAGAGTAACCATATATCGAATCACCAACATGTGTTGCTGTTGCTGCTGCTGCTGCTAAGTCGCTTCAGTCGTGTCCGACTCTGTGCAACCCCATAGACAGCAGCCCGCCAGGCTCCTTGCCATTTCCTTATCCAATTCATGAAAGTGAAAAGTGAAAGTGAAGTTGCTCAGTTGTGTCCGACTCTTTGCAACCCCATGGACTGCAGCCTACCAGGCTCCTCCATCTGTGGGATTTTCCAGGCAAGAGTACTGGAGTAGGGTGCAATCACCTTCTCCAGCCAACATCTGTTGGATTATTGAAAATGCAACAGAGACAGAAAAACATCTACTTCTGCTTTATTGACTATATGCCAAAGCCTTTGACTGTGTGGATCACCACAAACTGTGGAAAATTTCTTAAAGAGATGGTAATACCAGACCACCTGACCTGCCTCTTGAGAAATCTCTATGCAGGTCAAGAGACAAAGTTAGAACTGGACATGAAACAACAGACTGGTTCCAAATTGGGAAAGGAGTATGTCAAGGCTGTATATTGTCACCCTGCTTATTTAACTTATATGCAGAGTATATCATGAGAAACACTGGGCTGGATGAAGCATAAGCTAGAATCAAGATTGCCGGGAGAAATATCAATAACCTCAGATAGGCAGATGACACCACCCTTATGGGAGAAAGTGAAGAGGAACTAAAAAGCCTCTTGATGAAAGTGAGAGGAGAGTGGAAAAGTTGGCTTAAAGCTCAACATTGAGAAAACTAAGATCATGGCACCTGATCCTATCACTTCATGGCAAATAGATGGGGAAACAGTAGAAGCAGTGAAAGACTTTATCTTTTGGGGGCTCCAAAATCACTGCAGATATGTGAATGCAGCCATGAAATTAAAAAATGCTTACTCCTTGGAAGAAAAGTTATGACCACCCTAAACAGCATATTATGAAGCAGAGACATTACTTTGCCAACAAAGGTCTGTCTAGTCAAGGCTATGGTTTTTCCAGTGGTCATACATGGATGTGAGAGTTGAACTATAAAGAAAGCTGAGTGCTGAAGAATTGATGTTTTTGACCTGTGGTGTTGGAGAAGACTCTTGAGAGTCCCTTGGACTGCACGGAGATCCAACTGGTCCATCCTAAAAGAAATCAGTCTTGAATATTCATTGGAAGGACTGATGCTAAAGCTGAAACTCTAATACTTTGGCCAACTGATGTGAAGAACTGACTCATTTGAAAAGACCCTGATTCTGGGAAAGATTGTAGGTGGGAGGAGAAGGGGACGACAGAGGATGAGATGGTTGAATGGCATCACTGACTCAATGGACATGAGTCTGAGTAAAGTCTGGGAGTTGGTGATGGACAGGGAGGCCTGGCGTGCTGCAACTGGGGTCTGAGCCCATGTTTTTGGACCAGAAACACAGGGTCAGCTCTGACCTGCCTCAGTTTTCTTTAAGTGTGAACTTTCTCCTTCTCTCAGCACCAGGACCTTTGCCCCAGAGGGGAGAAGTGCTGCCGCTAGAAGGTCCTGTTAAGGCTATTGGATCATGGTGGGACATGACCTACACTGGATTGGCTGCAGATAGAAATCTGAGCTCCTTCTGATGCACCACCTTTATAGGTGTCAGCAGTTGCTGTTCTCATCTTGCTCAGAATTAACCTTGGGTTCAAATCCCCTCACAACTGATTACTGCCATCAGCCTCTGTTGCCCCAGCCCTGTTGTAGAGCCACACTGCAAGGCAGGCAAGGCCCGTATTGACTCTTTACATGTATCTGAGTATGCACTGTGGTGGTTAGACACCATCATTATCCTGGGCTCCTTCTGTTGTGCTGCCTCAGTATGTACTAGCAGTGGCCAACGATGACCCACCCAGGCCGGCCTCTCTGGCCCAGAATCCTACTCTCTCAGTAGTTGTGGCAGCCCTAGATCCAGTGTGACATGGAGTAAATACGGTTGGAGTGTTTGCTTGTCTAGGCTGGGTCATGGGATTGATGGTCATGGAAAACCAGACAGCCCCTGGAGCAGTCCTCAGTCTGCCACCTCCACACTGCCTTGGGCGCAAGTCAGCATGTATGTGCTCCTCAGGAGCAGAGTCTAGGATTTCCATAGCCCTCCTGTCACTCCTACCAGCCCCCCAACCACTCAAGCAGGTTCATCTTCCCTTTGTAAGCCCTAGAACAGGGGCATTCAGTGTGTCAATTGAGCCACTGTCTCCACAGTGTGAATTACTGTTCTGTAATCTCTCTTCCCTTCTGAGTCCCCTCCCTGGGGACACAGATCTCAACCTGATGGCTTATTTTCTCTTTCTACCCAATTCTGTGTCTGTCTTTGCTTAAAGCCTTGGGTGAACAAGTCTTTCTGCAACTTTCCAGGGAGTTTTCAGTGAGGATTTTTCCACACATGGATGTATTTTTGACGTGTTCATGAAGTGAGGTGAGTTTCATGTTCTTTTTCTCTGCCATCTTGATTGATCTCTCCAGTTTATAACTATTTGCAAGCAATTTGTATTATAAATAGACATCCTACAATGTTAGTGCTTCCATTTGATAAAATAGAGTAACAAAAGTATAGGAAATATAACACAACTGTAAATTAGCATTTTTATATCCCTGTTAAAATATAAAATAAATATAGGCTCAATGAATTATACATTTACAATATTGAATTTTTACTGTGAAATCTTTTAAATGTGCTTCAAACTATGTCTTGTGCCTACGTACATGCTCAGTTGTGACTGACTGTGACCCGGAAGACTGTAGCCCGCCTCTCTCTGTTGTGCTGAAACCAAATATAAACACATAAAATGTGCTAAGTCCGTTGCTAATAACACTGCACTATTATAATGAATATTGCAATAGTCGTCCTTTTACAAAAAGTTTTCCGACCTAAGTTTTGTTAAAAATAATATAATCACACATTTTATACTTGTAAATAACCAAATATATCCTGAAATACGATTGCTATTTGGTATTTTAATGTGTCCACTTGCTCTCATAAATAACATTCATGTTATCAATTCTAATAAAAAGTCACTAGAGACACTTCAGCTTTTTATTTACTGTATTCAGTTTCAGCATAATAAAAACTGCCCAAGATGTCTTTGAATAGAAAATAAATCACCTTATGCATAACAGATCAATAAAATATCAGACTTTTCCCCTTGGATTTTGTCGCCAATAGCATGTGGCTCTATTTCTGGGCTTAGTTTTCTAAATAAAAATAGATATGGAGGATTACATTTTCATTTTATTTTATACTTCCTCTGTAACTGGCAGTTGACTGATGGTGAGTTTATAATTGCCTTGAGATCATAGATAATATTGTCAGTGTTATATAGCCTACATCCAATAAAATTAAGTAAATAGGTAGCTTTTATTTTTACTTTACTTTTAAAATTAATAGCTCATATTTAATTATTCATTTTTTCTCTCCTTATACTCAAAGATTAATTGAGGATGCAGACTATTTAAGCTTATGGTGCAAGTCTTACCTGACAAGTTATATGCGCCTTTGCTTCCAAGGTTCTGTAGGTGCTTCACAATGTTGCCACTAACTCTGTAGTAAGGCATGCTGTTATTTTCCCTTTACCTTTAAATAACAACTACCCTAAAAGAAAAAGATAGGGAATACTGAAGTTTTACCATTTCTAGGGGTCTTCTATACATACTTTCCAAATTTTAGTCAGTAACCAAGACCATATTTCAATGAATAATTTTGTTTTAAGGACTAATTTTAATAGCAAAAAAATTGATGGTATTAATCCACTAGAGACACATGTTTAATTTGTAAGATAAATCTCATAGTTGATTGGGGACACTGCTCTACAGGACATGTTCATTAATTGTCTTTACATCTATGCACATAGGAACATCTCACTATCTCTTTTGAGAACATGGTTTCACACTAAAGAATATCCAGCTATTTAGGTAATAGCTGTCTCCTAGATAACTGTATCCTAAAAAATGAGCCACTCTTAGACATAAATCTTGACAGCAATTATTCTTTGACTTTATAAAATTTGCTTGATCAAAATCTCTACCAGTTTTACATCTTTTGGTGCATTTGGTGGGAAAACCGCTAGTTATCTATTTAAAACAAAAGCAAAATAACTTTTCCTAAATATATATTTTATACAATTTTATTGACCCTATATAGCTATAATTTTGGAATAAATGTAAACTATTAGATTACAAGCATTTTCAAGGATTAAAGTTCAATCTTGGATTATCTCAGTAATCAAGATTGTGGTGAAAGAAAATGTAAGAAAAAATATATGTTGATAGCAGAAAGATACATCAAAATGTGTGAAATACAAAACAAAATAAAAACAAAACAAACAAAAAAAAGAAACCCAAAACATGGATAGCCACATGCAAACAAACAAAAAAAATGTGACAGAGACCTTACCCCCTTAAAAAAAAAAAAAAAAAAATTAAAAATTTTATTACACACCTAAGTGTAAAGCACAAAACTAAAAGACAACATAGGAGTTAACCTAGATGACCTTAGATATAGTGATGGCTTTATATATTTAACAGCAAAAGTATGATCATGAAAGAAATAGCAGATATGCTAGTTCAGTTCAGTCGTTCAGTCGTGTCTGAATCTTTGCAACCCCATGAATCACAGCACGCCAGGCCTCCCTGGCCATCACCAACTCCCGGAGTTCACTCAAACTCATGTCCATTGAGTCGGTGACACCATGCAGGCATCTCATCCTCTGTCATCTCCTTCTCATCCTGCCTCCAATCCCTCCCAGTGTCAGGGTCTTTTCCAATGAGTCAACCCTTAGCATGAGGTGGCCAAAGTATTGGAGTTTCAGCTTTAGCATCAGTCCTCCCAAAGAACACCCAGGACTAATCTCCTTTAGAATGGACTGGTTGGATCTCCTTGCAGTCCAAGGGACTCTCAAGAGTCTTCTCCAACACCACAGTTCAAAAGCATCAATTCTTTGGTGCTCAGCTTTCTTCACAGTCCAACTCTCACATCCATACATGACCACTGGAAAAACCATAGCCTTGACTAGATGGACCTTTGTTGGCAAAGTAATGTCTCTGCTTTTGAATATGCTATCTAGGTTGGTCATAACTTTCCTTCCAAGGAGTAAGTGTCTTAATTTCATGGCTGCAATCACCATCTGCAGTGATTTTTGAGCCCCCCAAAAATGAAGTCTGACACTGTTTCTACTGTTTCCCTATCTATTTCCCATGAAGTGATGGGACCAGATGCCATGATCTTCATTTTCTGAATGTTGAGCTTTAAGCCAACTTTTTCACTCTCCTCTTTCACTTTCATCAAGAGGCTTTTGAGTTCCTCTTCACTTTCTGCCATAAGGGTGGTGTCATCTGCATATCTAGACGTCATTAAAATTAAAAAAAGAAAAAAGCCGCCAAGTAAAAGACAATGTGATGAGAATTAGAAGCCATGCCATATACTGGGAGCAAATATTTCTGAAAGACATATACATCTAAAAGACGCATTCAGCTGAGTAGATGATCCCACAGCATTCTCCAGGTCAGCTGCCCTCTGCCATCAGCTCTCCAGGCGATTTTCTCTGTGCCTGCACTCTCCCCTCCTGCCTTCATCTCCTTAAGAAAGTGTCCAGAAAATTAAACCCATACACAGGAAAACATACACAATCCATCAAAAAAAAAAAAAAAAAAAATCAGGGAGCTGGAGCAGGCAGAAGAGTAAGAGAGCACAGGCACAGGAGAGAGGACTCAGCCATTCTTGGAGGAAGAATGGTACAGGCAGAGGGAGGCTGGGGTTGGCGGGAACCCGGACTCAGGTCTCATAGCCCCCAGGAGCCTCCTTCATAGACCCAGGGATCCTGAAAGGGGCTACCTCAGCTTAGGATGGGCAACTGTGCCAAGTCTCCACTGGTCTGTCTCTCAAGGAAGATGTGCCAAGAGGAGACCAGCTACACAGTGATGCAGATGAGTGAGGAGGGGCTGGCAGCCAGTGTGAGCTTCGCAGGCCCCTCTTGATGCTGGCTCAGAACTGCTCAGTCATGCACAACCTGCTGGGCCCAGCCTTCATCTTCCTGCATAAGGGCTTTGCAGAGAACAGGCAGCCTGACAGATCTCTGTGGCCAGAGGAGATTGAAGAGCTCAGGGAGACCATCAGAAAATTTGACAAGGACGAAGATGGCTACGTCAACTGCCGGGACCCGGGTAACTGCATGCGCACCATGGGTTACATGCCCACCTAGATGGAGCTCATCGAGCTGTCTCAGCAGATCAATATGAACCGGGGTGACCACTTGGATTTTGATGACTTTGTGGAACTAATGGGACCTAAACTCCTGGCGGAGACAGTAGATATAATTGGAGTAAAGGAACTGTGAGATGCCTTCGGAGAGTTTGACACCAATGGTGACAGGGAGATAAGCACCAGTGAGTTACCAGAGGCCATGAGGAAACTCCTGGGCCATCAGGTGGGACACCGAGACATAGAGCAAATTATCCAAGTTGTGGACCTCAGTGAGGATGTGGAGCAACTGGAGTTCTCATTGATTCCTAGAGGGGATGCAAAAAGGTACCTTTGGAAGACAGTTTGCAGTTTCTAATAAGACTAAACGAGCTATTTTCATATAATCCAGCAATTGTTTGATATTTACCCAAAGGGCTTGAAAATGTTATATCCATGCAAAAGTTTGCACGTGGGTGTTTTATCACTATTTTCAAGCCCTCCCCACAATAAAAAAGATAATAAAGAAATTTATGTCAAAATGTGTGAAAATCCAGAAAAAAATAGATTTATTTCTTTGAGTAATAAAACTTTGGTAAGTTTTAGCTTACCAAAACTGAGAAGAAGAAATAAAAAGTATGGGTAATTTCTTACCTGTTGAATTTTTAGTTTAAAAGTCTCCCATTCATAAAAACTACAAACATTAAATGAAGATATAATACAAATATTAGTTAAGATTTAAAAACAGTATAACTCTGATACTAACCTGAGGATATTATACTTATAGGAACATTAAAGGAAAATAAACCCCATGAACTTAGATACAAAGTCTCATGAACAAAACTTTAGCAAATTGAATTGTTATAATAAATATATCTGATTTATTCCAAGAATACAAGCTTTGTTATTCAAAACAATGTGATTACCTATTACAAAGAGAAAACGGAATAGAAAATGTATGGTTATCTCAAAAAAGAATAAAATTCATTTGATTAAATTATCATTTTTTTAAAAGACACTCAGCACACTAGTCTGGCAAATTTGGCCTTGGAATACGGAATGAAGCAGGGCAAAGACTAATAGAGTTTTGCCAAGAAAATGCACTGGTCATAGCAAACACCCTCTTTCAACAACACAAGAGAAGACTCTACACATGGACATCACCAGATGGTCAACACCGGAATCAGATTATGTTCTTTGCAGCCAAAGATGGAGAAGCTCTATACAGTCAACAAAAACAAGACCAGGAGCTGACTGGGGCTCAGATCATGAACTCCTTATTACCAAATTCAGACTTAAATTGAAGAAAGTAGGGAAAATCACTAGACCATTCAAGTATGAACTAAATCAAATCCCTTATGATTATACAGTGGAAGTGAGAAATAGATTTAAGGGCCTAGATCTGATAGATAGAGTGCCTGATGAACTATGGAATGAGGTTCATGACATTGTACAGGAGACAGGGATCAAGAACATCCCCATGGAAAAGAAATGCAGAAAAGCAAAATGGCTATCTGGGGAGGCCTTACAAATAGCTGTGAAAAGAAGAGAAGTGAAAAGCAAAGGAGAAAAGGAAAAATATAAGCATCTGAATGCAGAGTTCCAAAGAATAGCAAGAAGAGATAAGAAAGCCTTCCTCAGCAATCCATGCAAAGAAATAGAGGAAAACAACAGAATGGGAAAGACTAGAGATCTCTTCAAGAAAATTAGAGATACCAAGGGAACATTTCATGCAAAGATGGGCTCGATAAAGGACAGAAATGGTATGGACCTAACAGAAGCAGAAGATATTAAGAAGAGGTGGCAAGAATACACAGAAGAACTGTACAAAAAAGATCTTCCCGACCCAGATAATCATGATGGTGTGATCACTGACCTAGAACCAGATATCCTGGAATGTGAAGTCAAGTGGGCCTTAGAAAGCATCACTATGAACAAAGGTAGTGGAGGTGATGGAATTCCAGTTGAGCTATTTCAAATCCTGAAAGATGATGCTGTGAAAGTGCTGCACTCAATATACCAGCAATTTTGGAAAACTCAGCAGTGGCCACAGGACTGGAAAAGGTCAGTTTTCATTCCAATCCCAAAGAAAGGCAATGCCAAAGAATGCTCAAACTGCCGCACAATTCCACTCATCTCACATGCTGGTAAAGTAATGCTCAAAATTCTCCAAGCCAGGCTTCAGCAATACATGAACTGTGAACTTCCTGATGTTCAAGCTGGTTAGAAAAGGCAGAGAAACCAGAGATCAAATTGCCAACATCTGCTGGATCATGGAAAAAGCAAGAGAGTTCCAGAAAAACATCTATTTCTGCTTTATTGACTATGCCAAGGCCTTTGACTGTGTGGATCACAATAAACTGTGGAAAATTCTGAAAGAGATGGAAATACCAGACCACCTGATCTGCCTCTTGAGAAATCTGTATGCAGGTCAGGAAGCAACAGTTAGAACTGGACATGAAACAACAGACTGGTTCCAAACAGGAAAAGGAGTATGTCAAGGCTGTATATTGTCACCCCACTGATTTAACTTATATGCAGAGTACATCATGAGAAACGCTGGACTAGAAGAAGGACAAGCTGGAATCAAGATTGCCGGGAGAAATATCAGTAACCTCAGATATGCAGATAACACCACCCTTATGGCAGAAAGTGAAGAGGAACTCAAAAGCCTCTTGATGAAAGTGAAAGTGGAGAGTGAAAATGTTGGCTTAAAATTCAACATTCAGAAAACAAAGATCATGGCATCTGGTCCCATCACTTCATGGGAAATAGATGGGGAAACTGTGGAAACAGTGTCAGACTTTATTTTTTTGGGCTCCAAAATCACTGCAGATGGTGACTGCAGCCATGAAATTAAAAGACACTTACTCCTTGGAAGGAAAGTTATGACCAACCTAGATAGCATATTCAAAAGCAGAGACATTACTTTGCCAACAAAGGTCCGTCTAGTCAAGGCTATGGTTTTTCCTGTGGTCATGCATGGATGTGAGAGTTGGACTGTGAAGAAGGCTGAATGCCGAAGAATTGATGCTTTTGAACTGTGGTGTTGGAGAAGACTCTTGAGAGTCCCTTGGACTGCAAGGAGATCCAACCAGTCCATTGTGAAGGAGATCAGCCCAGGGATTTCTTTGGAAGGAATGAGGCTAAAGCTGAAACTCCAGTACTTTGGCCACCTCATGCGAAGAGTGGACTCATTGGAAAAGACTCTGATGCTGGGAAGGATTGGGGGCAAGAGGAGAAGGGGACGACAGAGGATGAGATGGCTGGATGGCATCACTGACTCGATGGACGTGAGTCTGGGTGGACTCCGGGAGTTGGTGATGGACAGGGAAGCCTGGTGTGCTACGATTCATGGTGTCACAAAGAGTCGCACGCGACTGAGCCACTGAACTGAACTGAACAGCACACTAGATATGGAAGCATTCTTAGTCTTTTAAGTTATATCTACAAAACACCTACATCACACTCAATGTTGAAATAGTATTTACTTGCCTTGTGAGGTATACCTAGTATATAAATATTTTATCATGGTAGCAAACTCTATTGTGACTTATGAAATAAATTATTTATTATGGGAATTAGAGCTTCAAAGCTGTAGGAAGATCTGTACATGTAGAATTTGAAGTTGAAATGTGTCAACAACCTATGATTCTGAGAGAATCAGCAAATGCAATCACAGAAGTAGAGCCACACGGGGAACTGAAAGAATTGCATGGAGGAAGCTGTTGTCTCTGAGATCCACAGCTAAATGATTTGTGATAAACAAGAGAACACTCTTCATCAGTGGGCTTAGTCATCAAGAAGATCTATACACTTGGTGGGGATCAAAGATAAGCTTTAATCTGTTAGTCATTTCTGCATCTCTTCTTCAATGAATATAAGAATGTCAGCCATCAGTACCCTATTCATGCCCTTGAGCTTTCTGTTTATCTTTCTCTGTCTTTTTGACTGTGCCCTCTTTTTATCAGGAGGATTCACTTAAATCAAAATACCTTCCTTCACATACTCAATTACCCAACTTTACTATCTTACCTATGACTTCCTTGTTGCCACTTACATAGAAATATTTTAATATTTTATCTATCTTTAATATTTTAAGCTCTGGATCACTTATTTCCTCAAATGATTATTTTGGTTTTCAAAACAGCAACAACAACAGAAGTCCTGATTTTTCTGGATTTCCGATGATCAGGTAAACTGTATAGTATTTGAGAGAGGAGGCCCTGGGGCCAGATGAACAAAGTTGGATCCTATCTCCATCATTTACAAGCTGGGGTTGTATGATTTTAGGAAATTTACTCTGTTGTTGTTCTTCAGTTGCCTCAGCTACATAATAGAGATAATATTTGTTTCAACCTGATAGATTAAAGTTCAATTAGTTAATAGATGCAAAGCGATTTGATCATTTACACTATAAATGTTCAGGCTTTATTGCTCTATATTTGTGGCTTCTAGAATATGTGGGCAGTGCGGGGTAACAGAGATACTATTTAGCTTGCTGAATGTGTGTAGGAAAGACAGGATAAGATATTTTACAGGTATCAAATTTGGGGTTCTTTCTTTGTCCTTTATATTCCAAATAGGCCAAAATATGACTGCAGTTCACCATATTCCAAACATTAAATGTCCTTAATTTTATATAAGTAGGTAGGTATGTAAGTACATAGATAGAGATAGGTTAAATTATTTTTCCTTGCTTGTAATGCTAAGCACTTCTTTGGAGTAAGGCTGTAAATACCTACACATTTATGATCATATTTGCTTAATAACTAAAAATGTTTTCTGAGACAGAAGGGATCAAAGCAGTCATCATCCAGTCAGGTGATTGAAATTTATCTATCTTTAATTTCAGAATTTCTGAATTATTATGTCTAATTCTATTTTAACATTAGAATTTTGATTGATTATTGGTGTTCAAACTCAATAGTCTAATTAGTCTGACTGTAGCTTCCTGATAATGTCTCTGAGCTTTTCTTTCTTTCAAATCTGCTTATATCTTTAGTATCAGTTTTACTTTTCTCTGTGTTATGTTTTCTCTTGACAGTTTATTCACTCTTTGTAAGTTGTTATGTTCTTACTAAAGGAACACCAGTTATTATCTAGGGCCTAGGGTGTTGATAGCCTCCCAAATTTGCTGCCCAATAAAAGACTCAATTCTTCAGACTCATTACAGTATTTCAGGTCCTGCAATTAGCTTGGTAAAATAGATAGGCAGAAGGTTAGCATACAGATTTCAGGATATATCCTTAAAAAATGTCCATAGTTCTACCTCCTCCTCTTGAAGCCCTGACGTGCTGCAGTCCATGGGGTCATAAAGAATCAGACAGAACTTGGTGGCTGAACAACAACAACCTGTTTCATTCAAGTTATTTAATTTTTTGGCATATGATTACTCAAAATAGTTTCATATAATCATTTTTATTTCTGAAAGGTCAATAATAATTTCTATTGTTTCAGTCACTTGAGTATTTTTTTCCTCTCTCTTTTCCATGATCAGTCTAGCTAAAATTATGTCACTCTTGTTGATATTACAAATGATCAATTTTTATTTCCTTGATTTTCCCTAGTGTTTTTCTATCCTCAGTTTGCTTCATTTTCACTTTAGTATTTATAATTACTTCCCTTTTATTGCTTTAAATTTAGTTTAGTTTAGTTTTTTTTTTTCTATTTTTTTAACTTACAAAGGTTATTGACTTGGTTTGTTTTTCTTTTTGTTTGCTTGTTTTTTTTTTTTTAATATAAGCAATCAGGGCCACAAAGCACTGTCTTAGGTGAATCTGATAAATTTGTGCATATTATATATAAAGTTTTTCATCTGAATGTATTTTTAATTTGTTATGAATTAATCTTTAACCTATTCATTATTTAGAATAAGTTTTTTTAAAAAAATTTCCACATATTTGAAAATTCCAATTTTTCTACTGTTACTTATTTCTAATTTCACTTAATAATGTTCAGAAAACAAACTTGCATCATTTCAATTGAAATTTAATTGAAATAATATATCACTTGTTATATACAATATTCTCTGTAATCTTAAGAAGAATGTGTAGTCTGCTGTTGTCACGTATAATATTCTGTGGTTATTTGTTTGATCTAGTTGTTTTTATGATGTTCTTAAAGTCTTCTGTTTTCTATTTTAATGTCTAATTGTTTTTATATCCATTATTTAAAGAGAAGTATTGGAGTCTCTGATATTATGACTGAGTTGAATTATTTCTCCCTCAGTGATACAAGTTTTTGTTTTTTACATTCTGAGTTGTTGTTAGGAAAATGTATATTTATAATCTTTTAGATATATTATCATATCATTTAGAAATGAATCCCTAATCTCTAATAGCATTTTTGGTTTTAAAGTCTGTTTTGTCATATATTAGCATAACGACTTTAGTGTCCATATGTTTGCTGTTTGCATGTTATCTCTTTTCCCATTCTTTTAATTTCAGCCAATTTGTAGTGTTGCATTTGAAGTCTGTCTCCAATAGACAACATAGAGATATGTCTTGTTTTTAATCCTCTCTGACAAATTCTACAGTTTGCCTGCACTCTTTAAACCATTCACATTCAATAATCTTATTGATGTTAGAGTTATGTCTGCCATTTTACAAATGCCTAATGTTTATCCCTTTCTGTTCTTCCTTAAATGTTAGTTGCTTAGTCATGTCCAACTCTTTGTGAGCTCAGGGACTGTAGATTGCCAGACTCCTCTGTCCATGAAGCCCTCCATGAATATGGGAGTGAGTAGCTATTCCCTTCTTCAAGGAATCGTCCCGACCCAGGGATGATAAATAGTTTATTTACTGTCTGAGTCACCAGAGAAGGCCCAGTTCTTCCTTAACTCCTTCCCTTTCCACTCAGTGAAGATTTTCTAGTATAGTATTTAACTTTGTCAAGGTTTTTTCCACCATATTTTTATTGGTAATTTCATTATCTTTGGCTTATTTTTTAATTGAAGGAAAATTGCTTCACAGTGTTGTGATAGTTTCTGCCATAAAACAACACAAATCAGTCATAATTGTACACATATGTACATATATGTGCAAGAGGGAGGCTCCCCTCCCTCTTGAGCCTCTCTCCTGAGCTTCCCCCATCCAACCTCACTAGATAATCTCAGAGTGCCTGGCTGGGCTCCCTGGGTACTATAGCAACTTCTCACTAGCTATTTATTTTACACATGGTAGTTTATAACATGCATGTCTATGCTACTCTATCCATTCATTCCATCTCTCCTTCCCCCACTGTGTCCACAAGTCAGTTCTCTATGTCTGGGTCTCTATACCTTCCCTGCAAATATGTTCATCAATACCATTTTTTCTAGATTCCATATATATGCATTGATATACAATATTTGTTTTTCTCTTTCTGATCTACTTCACCCAGTATAACTCACTCTAGGTTCATCCACCACACTAGAACAGACTCATATTCATTATTTTTTATGGCTGAATAGTGTTCCATTAGTGAAGAGGAACTAAAGAGCTTCTTAATGAGGGTGAAGGAGAAGAGTGAAAGAGCCCAGCTAAGACTAACTCTTAAAAAAAAAAAACAACTAAGATCATGGCATCCGGCCCCATTATTCCATGGCAAATAGAAGGGGAAAAGGGGAAAGTAGTGACAGATTTCCTCTTCTTGGGCTCTGACATCACTACAGTTGGTGACTGCAGCCATGAAATCAGATGATCGCTTCTTGGTAGGAAAGCTATGACAAACCTAGACGGTGTGTTGAAAAGCAGAGGCATTATTCTGCCAACAAAGGTCTGTATAGTCAAGGGTATTGTCTTCCCAGTGGTCACATGGGGTTGTGAGAGCTGGACTTTAAAGAAGGCAGAGTGCCAAAGAATTGATGCCTTCCAACTGTGGTGCTAGAGAAGACTCCTGAATGTCCCTTGGACATCAAGGAAATGAAACCAGTCCATCTTAAGGGAAATCACCTCTGAATATTGACTGGAAGGACTGATGCTGAAGCTGAAGCTCCAGTATTTTAGTCATCTGATGCAAAATAGACAACTCATTGGAAAAGTCCCTGATGCTGGGGAAAATCTTTGTAATGAGTTTTTTATATTTACAACCCATTTACTTTGAATACTAGACATTCAGTTGGGCTTCTCAGGTGGCACTAATGGTAAAGAATCCACCTGCAATGCAGGAGACAAAGAGATGCATGTTCTGTCCCTGGGTTGGGAAGATCCTCTGGAAAAGGAAATGGCAACCTGCTCCAGTATTCTTGCCTGGAAAATTCCATGGACAGAGGAGCCTGATAGGCCACAGTCAATGGGACTGCAAAGAGTCAGACATGCCTGAGCACAACATAGACATTCAATAGAAATATTGGTTCTGTATTTATATGTCATAATATTTACATTTGAAAAAATTGATTCACATACTCAAGTTGTTTCAGACATGAATTTTTCAGTGACTGAATTAAGTATGCAGCATCATTCTTCTATGAAATTTTTGTTCACTTTCATAAAAAGTAGATTTTCATTTTTTGAACAGTAGATTAAACTTTGAAGCAAAATCAGACCTATTTCAAAATTATATCTAAGTTAATTCCCCAACTCTTGTTTCAACTCAATATTAACAACATTAAAAATAATAATATATGAATTAAAAACAAATCTAAATGTATGAATATCAACAAAGCATTCTCCATTTTTTTTGTTGTTAGACATATAGCCAATTTTCATTATTTTCTTTATTACAATGAATATTTCTGCAGTTTAATAATGTATAAGGGCTTTATTCTTGATTTTTATTATAAAAAGTTTTACTGTTATACTTTTCTAGCTTGTTCACAAATTAGATTTTCTTTTCCTTGTAGATTCAAATTTAACTTCTCATAAACAGTGTGATAGTAGTCAGAAATATGAACTTAATTACCATCAACTTATTTTCTTTGATTATTAAATATTTCCAAACATTCTTTTGATTTCAATAAAATCTTAAGTTGCAGTTAACAGTTCAATAAAACTTATAAAACTCTTCCACAGCTCATTTTAAAATTAAATATTTTAAATTGTTTCAAAATTAATTATTTAAAAGTATTTTAAATTTTTATTGATTTCTTTCTACAGTTTGATTTACTGGGGATTATTTCTTGTAATTATTCCAATAATTATATTCTTATAATTATTTCTTGTATTATTCCCATACACGTATCCAACAATTAAAACAACAAGGACTTTCCTGGTAGCTCAGGGATGCAGAATCTGCCTGCCAATGCAGGAGCCACAGGTTGCGTCCCTGGGTCAGTAAGGAAATGGTAACCCAGCTCAGCATTCTTCCCTGGGTAATCCCGGGGATGTAAGAATCTGGCAGGCTATAGTCCATGGGTTCACAGAGAGTCAGACATGACTTAGCCACTAAACAACAACATCCATGCCTATGCTACTGCTGCTAAGTTGCTTCAGTCATGTCCAACTCTGTGTGACCCCATAGACAGCAGCCCACCAGGCTCCCCCACTCCTGGGATTCTCCAGGCAAGAACACTGGAGTGGGTTGCCAATGCATGAAAGTGAAAAGTGAAAGTGAAGTAGTTCAGTTGTGTCCGACCCTCAGCGACCCCATGGACTGCAGCCCACTAGGCTCCTCTGTCCATGGGATAGAATGATTCAAAAAAGAAAAAGTGAATACAAACATATTTTAGTTTTTAGTATCTAGTAGATAGCTCAGTTGGTAAAGAATCTGTCTGCGATGCAGGAAACCCCAGTTTGATTCCTGTGTTGGGAAGATCCCCTGGCAAAGGGAATGGCAAGCCACTCCAGTATACTTGGGCTTCCCTTATGGCTCAGCTGCTAAAGAATTTGCCTGCAATGGAGACCTGGGTTTGATTCCTGAAAAGGGAAGATACCCTGGAGAAGGGAAAGGCTACCCACTCCAGTGTTCTGGCCTGGAGAATTCCATGGATGATATAGTCCATGAGGTCACAAAGAGTCGGATATGACTGAGCAAGTTTCACTTTCACTTTTTCACGCAATAGAACATCAGTTCAGTTCAGTTCAGTCAGTCAGTTGTGTCCGACTCTTTGCAACCCCATGAATTACAGCACGCCAGGCCTCCCTGTCCATCACCAATTCCTGGAGTTCACTCAAACTCAAGTCCATCGAGTTGGTGATGCCATCCGGCCATCTCATCCTCTGTCGTCCCTTTCTCCTCCTGCCCCCAATCCCTCCCAGCATCAGAGTCTTTTCCAATGAGTCAACTCTTCGCATGAGAACATAGCAGTATAGAAAACAAAATTTTCTATCTAATATAGCTGAAACACTGTCTATTGTAATAGATTTTTTTCACATGAGTTTAAAATTATTTATAACAGATTAAAGAAAAAAACCTCTGAGACCATTTCAATTTCAAAAGTAATGACATATCAAACTAAATTTGAAATTTCTTTAAGACAAAATATATCCAAAAGATTGAGAAGGCAATGAAGGAGGCATATCACAAAACTTATTTAAATATAAAGCAAAACCTGGGTTTTTCATAGTATAAATTTGTTAGATTTTGAAGCTATTAGAAAACTCTTCTATGATAAATAGTTTAGTGGCTTATTGAAAACATTTACTTTTACTTTTTAAAAAGATTCTCATAGTTTTTCTAACAGAATTTTTCATAACTGAAATTATATATATATATATATATATATATATATATATATATAATTTTTTATCACCTCTGTGATGATGTTTCTTATGCCAGGTTGGCTAGGCTGTTTCTAATTATTCAATCAAACATTAATATACTTGTTGTCGTGAAGGTATTTTGCAGGTATAATTGACGTCAGTTTAACTAAGGGAGATTATTCTGGTTAATCTTGCTGGACCTTAATAAGTCAAAAGGCCTTACAATATCGCTGAGATTTCCCCATGAGAGATAGGAAGAGGAAAAGAAACAGAATTTTTACCTATGGACAGCAGCTTTCACTTGTGCTTATAATTGTCTGTAAATTCCATGCTGCTTATGATTACCCTCCTTTTTTGATTGCCCTTGACCTTTGAATTGGACTTGTTTAGCCAACTTGCTTTATAACATAATGAAATGCCTCCTCTCCCCACTCTTTCTCTGCTTCTCTTTCTCTCTCTCTATCCATCTATATAGATCTGCACACACACACACACACACACACACATGCTTGCAAACACACACTATATATCTATATATAGTTTATGTTTACAAAATACCTATCCTATTGCTTTTCTTTCTAGTTGATCAGTGATTGATATACCGTCTAGGAATACTTTATGCAAGAATTCATATAATTTTTTCTGTCTCTACCTCTGGTTTTTTCCATTGTATTTTTGTTTCTACAGTCTCATGCTGCTGCTGCTGCTAAGTCGCTTCAGTCATGTCCGACTCTGTGCAACCTCAGAGACGGCAGCCCACCAGGCTCCCCAGTCCCTGGGACTCTCCAGGCAAGAACACTGGAGTGGGTTGCCATTTCCTTCTCCAATGCATGAAAGTGAAAAGTGAAAGTGAAGTCACTCAGTCGTGTCCAACTCCTAGCGAGCCCATGGGCTGCAGCCTACCAGGCTCCTCCGTCCATGTGATTTTCCAGGCAAGAGTACTGTAGTGGGGTGCCATTGCCTTCTCCGTTACAGTTTCATAGCTTTGGCTAAAAGTTTCATTCAGGTTTCTCGAACTTTCTGGCCAACTCTATGGCTTAAACACCCTGCCATTGGCCTAAGTTGTTAAACTAGAAAATAGCAAACACAGTTTAGCTAAATTAATTATTTCAATTTAATTACCAACTGTAATTTGCATAGGTAATACTGTACTGAGGTACCTGTAGAGAAGTAAGTATTCAGGGTATTAGAGATAGAGAACTCAGAAGAAGTTTGAAATGGGGATATATATTATGACTTGTGTCATTCTATAAAAGGCTTGTTTACAAAAAATAGATGTGGTTTCAATTGGCTAAGGAAAGTATTATACTTAGAATAAGAGAAAAAGAAGAACTAGACATGAATCATTAAAATAACCAAAAGTAAACGAAACATGATAAGATTAAAATAAATAAAGAAATAACTGAAAAGAAGACATATTGAAATAGAATCTTTTAATCTCTTGAAGTCAAATAAAGAGAACATTTCAAGGGAAAGACAAAACAAGCTTTGTTAGCATCAGGTGAAATAATGAATATATATGCTATAATTATATAGAAAGCAATCAGATTTAGGCACATGTATTTCAGTGTGATGGTGTTGAGTTTGATGTGTGTTAAGAAGTGAGAGTATGGGAAATAATGAAACTAGCAGTAAAGTCTCAATAGTTAGATTTTAACTCTTGAGAGAGACTTCTTAAAAGATAAGTTCTTAAAAGAGAGACTTTTTAAAAAGATAAGTTCATGTTAGTATAATTTCTCTGAGCCTCATCTTTAAAGTTTTTTTTTTTTTTTTAATAGCAGAGGAGGAATTAAGGAGGGGGGAATAATGGGAGGGATGAAGAAAGGAAAGGAATAATTTTAATATTTTAACAGAAAAGTAGCTGTCATCCAAAATCAGTGTTATTCATCTGTGCCATATACTGGAGTAGAAAGAGCAAAATAAAACAGAAACTGAGATAGGACAAATACTGCTTCAGATCTTAAACAGTAAAGCCAATTATTATACAATTAAATGTTAACCATCAAAATATAATATTTCAAAATCAAAGGAGATTTTTAGCCAACCAAATATATATCTGAAGATCAGCGATTAAAATAGATCAAAGAGCTTGGACAAGACTCAATGCAGGGAGTTCTACATGAATACATTACTGGGAAGCTAGGTAGTACCATGTTTCATAGTCTCTTCCTCAGGTTTTCAGGCTTTCTCAAAATGAATAAAGGAGAGAGAAGGCAGCAATGGCCATATGATGATATCAAGTTGACATGTATCATTCTATGCACATTAAATAACTGAATAGTAAAAATGGAGTGAAGATGTGCTCCTAAGGCAAAGGAAATAAGATTTGGCAAGAAGCTGTTGGATATAACAATGTGAATTGAAGTTGTGATTTATCCTCCCACACTTCATCATGATAGTTTTGAGGAAAATTGCCCTCATTCAAAAAATGAGTAGTATTGACAAAAGAACTTTCAAGACTTATGTAATGATATCAAAGAAAAAAAGGCAGGATAAACACTTGCAAATGGAAGATGAAAAGATATTTTTCTCATTATGATTTTCAGTGAAATAGGAGCAGAGTTCAGGGAAAACATCTCTAGAATTTGAGAGAAATGCTAGGCTTAATTTTTCTTTTCAAATAAGAGTTACATGGCCTCAGAAATGAGATTCTTAGGAAAATAGAGATTCAAAGAAGTAAAGGTGAAAATAGAAATATTTATATAAAAATTAAAATGTTAAGTAGGGCTGAATGATAACCTGGGAACAGTAAAACACATATGATGTTAAATACAGTCAAGAATATTGTGGAAAGGACAGAGGAAATTACAAGACTTTAAATGGTAGAGGAGCAACCTATACAATAATCAAGCGTAGATAATGAGTGTAGAAAAATACAAATGTAAAAAAAGTGTGAAACTGATGTTCCAAAGAAAATGAAACTAAAAATACAGATATTCAAAGATGTAAAAGAGAGATGGATGGGAATGTTACACTGGGAATGGTGGAAGGACTTCCAGAAAACTTATCCTTTTTTTTACAAAAAAAAAAAAAAAACAGTGAAAGTATTGGCAAAAATTGTCATCATCAACTTTTTCAGTACTTGGGAAATTAACCACAATGTGTAACAATCTTGGGAGCATTTCTTCAAAAAATGGTTAAGTCTAGGTAAGAATAGTGAGCTTTGTAATTTTGTAATAGTGTTATTGCAAATATTTTTGTTCCAATTTTTGTCCCCTCAGCTCTGGGATAGCCTTGAACACCCACAGCCTGAAATGGCTATGAAAACCCAGAGCTTAGAAGCCAGTGGATGGAACACAACAGAATTGGAGCTCCCCCAAAATCCTATATCCACAAAGAGGTCATTACTGGACCTGTGTAATGATTTTCTGTAAAACACCACTCACCAGACTCTTTTTTATTTGACCTTACTGGGAGACGTTGCAAAGATAACAATAGCCTTCCTCCATTTTTTTTTGTTTGTTTGTTTTGTTTTGTTTTAAAAAAACAATTTGTAGCAACTGGTTACCAGTGCAGCTGGCTGAGATGGTGCTGACTTTTGAGGATGATGTAAAGCTGATGATTATTTAAAATGAAAATAAATAAATAAATAAATAAAACCTATGGAAGGAGATACCCAAAGGGGATTTGGAAAAGTTTCAACATATTCCTAGGAATTAAGAAGGTCACATGCATGTGTAAGACTGTGTATCTCCAGAGGTATGTGTTTGCTGAGGAAAAAGCTAAGGGCATCCTTAGCTCTCCTTTCTGGCTGATCTTAAGTATCTATGTAGACAAAAAGTTAAATCTAGCCAGAGCCATAAACTTCCTGTCTGAGCATTGAGGATATGCCCTAAACTGCACACAGAGTCCCTCAGCAAATGCTAGAATTATTTGTTTGAGGCATTTAAGATAATCTTGCTCCAGTTATTATCTGATCATTAAACTAAGCTGAGACTTCAGTTGCTATGGCTGGCAAATATAGACTTTAAGCTATTAATTCAGGAAAGCACCTAAATAAGTAAACAGCCGTAACAACAAATCCCAGGAGGGGGGGGATGGAGAATCTTTGTTCCAGAGTTGTTATATGTTATTTAAAATTTCACTTTATTTCAATAAATGAAAATTATATTAAATAAAAGAAACAAGGGATCATGACCCATACATAGGTAATAAAAAATCATTAGAAACTGTCCTGGAGGAAGCACAAATATTAGATTTTACTAAACAAAAAAACAGAAATTGGCTGTTTTAAATATGTTAAGAGAATTAAAGTAAAAAAGTCTGAAGAATTGACAAGTATAAGGTTATCTCATTAATTAGAGAATATTGGTAAAGATATAGAAATCATAAAGTAGAGCCAACTGGAAATTATCATGTTGGAAAGTACAAAAACTAATATTAAAAATGTACTAGGGTGTCAATAGCAGATTTATGATCACAACGAGTGACCTTGAAGATAGGTCAATTTCTAATATCCAGTCTTAGAAACTGAGAGAGCACTAATGTAGAAGAACAGAGCTTCAGAGACCCATGGGCAACAGTGAGCATGTAAACTTAGGCACAGTGAAGTCTCAGAGGAAGACAAAGGGAAAAACAGCAGAAAGAAAGAAAGTGAAAATTGCTACATTTATTTGAAAGTAAAGGAGTGGAAGATCCTATAGGATGCATTGTTGTTGTTCAGTCACCAAATCATGTCTGTCTCTTTATGACCCTATGGACTGTAGTACTCTATAGGCTTTGCTGTCCTTCACTATCTCCCGGAGTTTGCTCAGACTCATGTCCATTGAGTTAGTGATGGACCATCTAACCATCTCATCCTTTGTCATTGCCTACTCTTCCTCCCCTCAATCTTTCCCAGCAGTAGGATCTTTGCCAATGAGTCAACTCTTCATATCAGGTGGCCAAAGTATTGGAGCTTCAGCTTCATTATCAGTCCTTCCAGTGAATATTCTGGTTTGATTTCCTTTAGGATGCAAACAGTAATTGGAAAAAAAACAAAAACAAAAAACCTGTAGTGACAATAGTTAAATAGAAGCAATTTTAAGACAAAGTTGTTACTGCATACTTAGAAGACATTTTGAAATGATGAAAGTGTCATTCAAGAAAAAATAACATTAATAAACTTTGTAAATGCATACAATAACAAAGTACCAAAACATATAAATCAAAATTTGAGAATTGAGACAAATATAAAATTGAGGAGAATGATAAACCACCTTTGATAGCAAATAGCATAAAAAGCAGATCAACAGCAAACTAGAAGAACTGAGCACACAACACTATAACACAGTTAGACCTAATAGACACATATAGAATGTTCCACACGAGGTACAGGGTATGCATTTTTTTCAAATATATATGGAACTTTCTTCAAGAAAGACTGTATGTTAGGTCATAAAACATTTTATAAATATAAGATCAAAATCATACAATAGATATTCTCAGACCATAGTGTAAGTTCAGTTCAGTTCAGTTGCTCAGTCATATCCAACTCTTTGTAACCCCATGAATCGCAGAACGCCAGGCCTCCCTGTCCATCAACAACTCCCAGAGTTCACTCAAACTCACGTCCATCGAGTTGGTGATCCCATCCAGCCATCTCATCCTCTTTCATCCCCTTTCTTCCTGCCCCCAATCCCTCCCAGCATCAGAGTCTTTTCCAATGAGTCAACCCTTCGCATGAGGTGGCCAAAGTACTTGAGTTTCAGCTTCAGCATCATTCCTTCCAAAAAACACCCAGGACTGATCTCCTTTAGAATGGACTGGTTGGACATCCTTGCAGTCCAAGGGACTCTCAAGAGTCTTCTCCAACACCACAGCTCAAAAGCATCAATTCTTCAGCTCTCAGCTTTCTTCACAGTCCAACTGTCACATCCATACATGACTACTGGAAAAACCATAGCCTTGACTAGATGGACCTTTGTTGACAAAGTCATGTCTCTGCTTTTGAATATGCTATCTAGGTTGGTCATAACTTTCCTTCCAAAGAGTAAGCATCTTTTAATTTCATGGCTGCAGTCACCATCTGCAGTGATTTTGAAGCCCTAAAGAATAAAGTCTAACACTGTTTCCACTGTTTCCCCATCTATTTCCCATGAAGTGATGGGACCAGATGCCATGATCTTAGTTTTCTGAATGTTGAGCTTTAAGCCAACTTTTTCACTCTCCTCTTTCACTTTCATCAAAAGGCTCTTTAGTTCTTCTTCACTTTCTGCCATAAGGGTGGTGTCATCTGCATATCTGAGGTTATTGATATTTCTCCCAGCAATCTTGATTCCAGTTTGTGCTTCATCCAGCCCAGCGTTTCTCATGATGTACTCTGCATAGAAGTTAAATAAGCAGAGTGACAATATACAGCCTTGACGTACTCCTTTTCCTATTTGGAACCAGTCTGTTGTTCCGTGTCCAGTTCTAACTGTTGCTTCCTGACCTGCATATCTAGTGTAAGGAAATTAGAAAATAGCAGATGGAAATTAGGGAAATTTATAGCCATGTGGACATTACATATAACAGGACATTAAATATGTTATATAAAAAACAGTGAATCAAAGAGGAAGTCACAACAGAAATGAGAAAATACCTTATGATTGGAAACACATACACACACAACATACCAAAATGTTATTGAATGCACGTTAAATTAGTACTAATAAGGACATTTTTCTATAACTGACTGTGTTAAAGAAAATATATAAATCACTGATCAATAAGGCCATGTTAAATAAATGGATTAGAAAAATAAAACTACACGCAAAATAAGTAGAAGAAGGGAAATACTAAATATCAAAACAAAAAAATAAATAAATCAGGAATAGAAACACAATAAAGAGAGGAAGAAAGAAAAAGTTACATAGAAAAGTTAATGAAGGTTACAAACCTTTAGTTAATAACACTTCTGTGTTTAAATAAGTGGGATATTTTGCAAAGTAGGCCCACCTGCATGTTTGGGGATTGAGGGGTTTCTGTCTCACAACTCCAGGAATCTATGAAACACAATGTTAAGTAATGCAGTGCCAGTAAGCGAGACATACGATGTGGGGATCAGGATGATACAAGGAAATTTGAAGAGAGTGGCTAATTGTAGTGGCCACTGCGTTTTATAATTCCGGGACCACAAAGGTGCAATAGAATTTATAGGCAGGTAGGTTGATGATCATGACTATGTAGCTTCTACTCATCTATTGTGTTGTGGGGTTTTACCAATCAGTAAATAAAACACCCTAGTTTTAGCACAGAAAAATAAGGTATTTGGTGTTTGTTGTTTTTTTTTTTTTAATCGAAATTTCTCTCTCATTAAAAATGTACTTAATTATTTTTGGTCAGACATGATGATCTGAAGGGAGTGGTAGAGTACTGCTATTGAGAAACTGAGACTCAAGGGTATTAATTTGTAGAAGAATATAGCTAATAAGTGATAGAGCTGAAATGTGAATATGGAAAAAAAGAAAGCATAGGGACATCTTTCCACTCTTCCTCCCATAGGAAACCTGACATGGATTAACGTGGCAGCTGCTGCTCAGATTCCATCATCATGTTCCTTTCTCTGTTTAAGAACACAGTGCGATGATTGTTTTGCTAGGATCTCTCACCCTGAATATAGAAGACACTTATCTTTATGATGATGCCAATACAGCGATTCACCCATGCTTATCCAAGGCCACTTGTGATGTGTCATGATGCAGAACCATAATGCATAAAAGTAATTTTTTGAGCAGCAAAGCAGAAACATATGAATAAATATACAGTATAAGATGCCAGAAGATCAGGGACTGCACATATGCTCAATAGACTGTTGAAACTACCTTTGGAGTCCTATAGTGGAATGTAGCAGATGCAGTGTGTGTGTGTGTGTGTGTGTGTTTTAATTGAATAACGTGAAGAAAATAAACCCTACCCCAGTCTTCCAATAGAGCAGTTATAAATACATTTGTATCTCCCATTATTTTATGCAGTAGTATCACAACATAAAAATCATAAGCAATGTCATAGGCTTTAGTTCTTGAATAGTCATTTTAAAATGCCTAAATTAAATCCTTAGTTTATTCAGTTTTGTCTTAACAATAATCAGTTAATAATAGGCCCAGTAAGCTGTTTTGACATAGTATTAATAGTAGGTACAATGTAAGGATAAATCAATTCTGCAAATTTTACTAAAATAAGACTGAGGGGTAAAGGTTTACACCTTGCCAGTGTAGTTATTGATGGGTGGTTTGTTTATGTCCTAGAAGAAAAGAAAAATCTCTTAGCGGACATCTGGACCAATTACTATTTTTATCTTCCTGTTTGAAACATGGCCTTGGGCATCTTTTGGTCCTGGTATTTTTATTAAAAAAATACTGACATGAATATTCTCTTAAAGAGACAAAAGTGAAAGTGAAGTCGCTCAGTCGTGTCCGACTCTGCGACCCCATGGACTTAGCCCACCAGGCTCCTCCCTCCATGGGATTCTCCAGGCAAGAGCACTGGAGTGGGTTGCCATTTCCCTTCTCCAGGGGATCTTCCCCACCCAGGGATCGAACCTGGGTCTCCCGAATTCCAGGAGGATGCTTTAACCTCTAAAGCCACCAGGGAAGCCCAAAGAGATAATTAGATGTACAAATAGTCAATTTGGTACAAAATTCCCCATGCTTTTATATATATGCCCACTTTATGTGGTATATTTCATTATTCTTAGGATGCACAGTCATTATAGGATACAGAACTGTGGTCTATTGGAGTGAGTTAATAGGATATCAACAACAAAAAAAGTGAAGGCAGTAAAGCAATGGGTACTGGGTGTGTACTCCAAATATTCTGATCCCATCAGTAAGGTAATGTGCGAATTGTATTACAAATATCAAATCTCAATATATCATATTTGAGGGAGATTGCTATGGTGTAATTGTTGTTTCTACTGTTTTTATATTATTAGCATAGCAAAGTAACACTCATATTTGTCCAAGTTTATTGAGATAAAATTCACATGTTTTATTAAAGTTTTATGATGTACAGCATACTGGTCTGATATTGTGAAATGATTACCAGAGTACCATTAGCGAATATTGCCATCATATTTTACTGTTGTGCGTGTGTGTGGTAATAACATTTAAAATCTCCTCTTAGAAACTTCCAAGTATGTAGGGTAGTATTATAATCTCCATGATGTATATTAGATCGCCAAAACTTGCGTGTTTTATAACTTGAAAATTATACCCTTTGACAAAGATCTCATTTCCCTTGCCTTTAAACTCATGGGAACAACCCTCCATACTACTTTCTGATTCTATTGTTTGTCCCTTTTTTTTTTCCCCAAATATACATACTTACAGTATGTGTCCTCTGTCTGGCTTATTTCACTTAGCATCGTGTCCCCTAGGTCTATCCGAGTTGTCCCAACTGGCAAGATTTTCCCCTTGTCATAGTGAATAATGTTCCTTTGTGTATATATTTTGTATATTCTTTTTTATTCATCTGTAGATGGACACTTAGGTGGTTTCCATATCTTGTCTATTGTAAATTGTTGCATTGAACATGGGAGTGCATTATTTCTGATATAATGATTTTATTTCCTTTAAATAAATACACAGAAGTAGGACTACTGTATTATATGGTAGGATTTTTGTGTTTATTTTTAGTAACTGCTATACTATTTTTCTATAGTGTTTGAACCAATTTCACATTCCCACCACCAGTGCACAAGGGTTTCCTTTTCACCACATCCTTGCTAACACTTGTCCCTTGGCTTTTTTTAATGGTAGTCATTCTAACTGATGTAAAGTGGTTTCTCATTGTGTTTTTTTTTTTTTTAATGTCATCTCCCCATTGATTAGTGATCTTGAATATCTGTTCATGTAATTATCAGCCATTTATATGCCATCTTTGGAAAAATATGTTTGATTTCCCTGTCCATTAAAAAAAAATATTTGCTTCTTCTCTATTGAATTGTATGAGTTCCTTTAATATCTTGGATAGTAACACATTTTTATATATGTGATTTGGAAATGTCATCTTCCATTCTGTAGGTCACCTTTACATTTTGTTAATAGCTTTCAATGCTTGCACTTTTGGTATTACATCCAAATAATTTCTTGCTAAAACCAGTGTCAAGGAGCTTTTGCCTTGGTTTCCAATAGGAGTTTTACAGTTTCAGTTCTTATGTTTAAGTCTTTAATTTATTTCAAGTTAATTTGTTTTGTGAGAGGTGTGAGATAGGGTTCTAACCTAATTTCACTGCTATTATTATCTAGTTTTTTCTAGCACAATTTACTGCTGCTGCTAAGTTGCTTCAGTCGTGTCCAACTCTGTGCAACCCCATAGATGGCAGCCCGCTAGGCTCCCCTGTCCCTGAGATTCTCCAGGCAAGAACACTAGAGTGGGTTGCTTTACTGAAGAGACTGTAATTTCTGCATTGAGTATTATTGGCTTTGGTCAAATTTTTATTGACTGTATAAGTGCAAGTTTAGTTTTGAAATATTTTTTCATCTATTGATCTGTGTGTCTATTTTTTTGCCAATTCCATACAGTTTTAATTTATGTAGATTTGTGATACAGTTTTAAATCAGGGAGTGTGATGCCTCCAGCTTTATTTCCTTTCTCAGAATTTCTTTGGTTGTCCAGGGTCTTTTGTCGTCCCATATAAATTTTGTATTTTGTTTTCAATTCCTGTGGAAAATACCATAGCATAGGAGTTTTAATAGGAATTGTATTGAATCTATAGATGACTTTGGGTAGTTTGAATATTTTAATTATGTTAATTCTTCTAATCCGTGTTCATAAAGTGTATTTTTATTTGTCTTATTTTCTTTTTTAAATTTATTTATTTTTTATTGAAGGATAATTGCTTTACAGACTTTTTGTTGTTTTCTGTCAAACCTCAATATGAGTCAGCCATAGGTAAAAGTGTTCAGTGTACATAACTTTACCTTCTTGGTTAAATATATCCCTAAGTATTTTGCTTGTTTATGCTACTGTGAATGAGTTGTTTTCTGTATTTCTTTTTCACAAATGTCCTTTTTCTATATTGAAACTCAACTGATTTCTGTATGTTGATTTTATATCCTGTATCTATTACTGAGTTTAGAGGTTAATTTCAACAGCTTTTTGATGTGTCTTTAGGGTTTTATCGGAGAAGGCAATGGCACCCCACTCCAGTATTCTTGCCTGGAAAGTCCCATGGATGGAGGAGCCTGGTAGGTTACAGTCCATGGGGTCGCTAAGAGTTGGACAGGACTGAGTGACTTCACTTTCACTTTTCACTTTCACGCATTGGGAAGGAAATGGCAACCTACTCCAGTGTTCTTGCCTGGAGAATCCCAGGGACAGGGGAGCCTGGTGGGCTTCTGTCTATGGGGTCGCACAGAGTCGGACACGACTGAGGTGACTTGACAGCAGCAGCAGTAGCAGTAGCGTTTTATATATGTAAGATGATATTTGCAAACAGAATTTAGCTTATATTCTTCTGATTTGGATGCCTTTTATTTATTTATTTTTCTGGTCTCAATTGCTCTAGCTGGAACTTCCAGTACTGTATTGAATACTAGTGGTAGGAGTGGAAACCCTTATCTAGTTCCTGATCTTGGAGGAAAACCTTTCAGCTTTCCATTATTGAATATGGTGTTCAGTTCAGTTCATTTGCTCAGTCGTGTCCGACTCTTTGTGACCCCATGAATCACAGCACACCAGGCCTCCCTGTCTATCACCAACTCCCAGAGTTCACTCAAACTCATGTCCATCGAGTCGGTGATGCCATCCAGCCATCTCATCCTCTGTCGTCCCCTTCTCTTCCTGCCCTCAATCCCTCCCAGCATCACGGTCTTTTCCACTCAGTCAACTCTTCTCATGAGGTGGCCAAAGTATTGGAGTTTCAGCTTCAGCATCAGTCCTTCCAATGAACACCCAAGACTGATCTCCTTTAGGATGGACTGGTTGGATCTCTTTGCAGTCCAAGGCACTCTCAATAGTCTTCTCCAACACCACAGTTCAAAAGCATCAATTCTTTGGTGCTCAGCTTTCTTCACGTCCAACTCTCACATCCATACATGACCACTGGAAAAACCATAGCCTTGACTAGATAGACCTTTGTTGGCAAAGTAATATCTCTGCTTTTCAATATACTATCTAGATTGGTCATAACTTTCCTTCCAAGAAGTAAGCGTCTTTTAATTTCATGGCTGCAGTCACCATCTGCAGTGATTTTGGAGCCCCCAAAAGTAAAGTCTGACACTGTTTCCACTGTTTCCCCACTATTTCCCACAAAGTGATGGGACAAGATGCCATGATCTTTGTTTTCTGAATGTTGAGCTTTAAGCCAACTTTTTCACTCTCCTCTTTCACTTTCATCAAGAGGCTTTTTAGTTCCTCTCCACTTTCTGCCATAAGGATGGTGTCATCTGCATATCTGAGGTGATTGATATTTCTCCCGGCAATCTTGATTCCAGCTTGTGCTTCATCCAGCCCAGCGTTTCTCATGATGTACTCTGCATATAAGTTAAGTAAGCAGGGTGACAATATATAGCCTTGACGTACTCCTTTCCTATTTGGAATATGATGTTAGCTATGGGCTTATCACTTATAGCCTTTTTTATCTTGGGGTGCATTTCTTCTATACTCAATTTGTTGACAGTTTTCATCATGAAAAGATATTGGATTTTCTCAAATACATTTTCTACATTAATTGAAAAGTGCTTATAAATTTTATTTTTCATTTTCTTATTGTGGTATATCACATATATCAATTTGCTTGTGTTGAACCATTGTTGCCTCCCAGGGAAAAATCCCACTATTATGGCATATGCTCTTGTTAATGTCCTGTTATTTTTGGTTTGCTAATATTTTTGAAGAATTTTGCATAGACATTCATCAGTAATATTGACTTACAGTTCATTTTCCCATAGAGTTCTTACCTGTTTTTAGTATCAGGACAATACTGGTCTTGTAAAGTTGGATTAGTGATTTCCAAAGAAAGAGTTCAAGAAATCTTGATGTTAATCCTTAAAATGTTTGAGTGAATTCACCAGGGAATTGTCTGATCCTTGGGTTTTCTTTGATGAGAGAGTTTGGATCACTGATTCAGTTGCCTTACTCATTATTCGTCCGTTTAGATTTTTCATTTCTTCATCATTCAGTTTTTGTAGATAATATATTTCCAGCAATGTAACCATTTATTCTAGGTTATCTAATTTGTTGGAGTATAATTTTTCATAATATTTTTCATTGTATTTTTGTGGTATCAGTTATAATGCTTCCTCTTTCATTTCTAATTTTGTTTGATTTTTTTTTTAGTGCAGCTAAAGGTTTCTCGGTTTTGTTTATATTCTCAAAAAAGCAACTTTTAGTTTTGTTGATCTTTTATATTGTTTTTGATCTCTACTACCTTTATTTCTGCTCTTATCTTTTTTTTTTTTGCTAAATTTGGAATTGCCTTATTCTTTGCCTAGTTTATTGAGGTATAATGTTAAGTTTTTGTAATCATTCTTTTTCCTTAATTAAGACACTTGTTGCTGTAAATTTCCTACTTAGAACTGCTTTTTCTACATCTCATAGGATTTTTTGTTTCCATTTTCATTTGTCCCGATATGTTTTTGATATATCTTTTAATATCTTCTTTGACATATCCATTGTCATGAGTGCTTTGTTTAATTGTCACATATTTAAGATGTTTTAGCTTTCCCCCTGTAATTAATACAAAAAGGTATTTGGTATGATTTCAGTATTGTTGAATATACTGATTTTTTTTTTTTTTAAATCCACCATATGATGTGTCCATGTGTTCCTGAGTACAGTGTGTTCTGCTGCTGTTGGATGAAATGATCTATAGATCTGTATGGTCTAAAATGCAGTTCAAGTCCAGCATTTCCTTATTGACTTTCTGTCTAGATGATATGTCATTTTTGAAAGTACACTATTTGAAGTCCCCTACTATTATTGTATCATGGTCTATTTATCTATTTAGATCTGTTAGTATTTTCCTCATACTGCTTGTGAGTGTAACACTGAGTTTATCAGTTACATTGGTATATATTCCTGATTGTCATATCTTCTTAATGAATTGAATACTTTGTGTAATAAACTTCTTAATCTCCTGCTAAAATTTTTGGCTTAAAGACTCTTGTCTGATATGAGTTTAACTACTATTGCTTTCTTTTGGTTCCTACTTGCATAGAGTATCTGTTTCCATGTCTTAACTTTGAAACTATGTGTTCTTAAAGCTGATATGAGTTTCTTTAGGCAGCATGTAGTTGGATCTTGTTTGTTCGTTTCTTTGTTTGCTTGTTTTAATCCATCTAGCCGCTCTTTGCCATTTGATTGGAGAACCCAATTCACTAACATTAAATAAATAGTATAGATATGAACTTACTGCTGCTGCTGCTGCTAAGTTGCTTCAGTCGTGTCCGACTCTATGCGACCGCAGAGACGGCAGCCCACCAGGCTCCCCCGTCCCTGGGATTCTCCAAGCAAGAACATTGGAGTGGGTTGCCATTTCCTTCTCCAATGCATGAGAGTGAAAAGTGAAAGTGAAGTCGCTCATTGGTGTCTGACTCTTAGCGACCCCGTGGACTGCAACCCACCAGGCTCCTCTGTCCGTGGGATTTTCCAGGCAAGAGTACTGGAGTGGGGTGCCATTAACTTACTAATGCTTATATTATGTCCATTGTTTTTTGGTTGTTTTTAATTTCCCTTATTTTGTTTATTCCACTTTTCTGCTTTCTTTGTGAATTAGTGATTTTCCATCAAGTATACACTGCCAGCATTTAATAGCTCCTTTGGAGTACAGTCCCTTTCCTCTCTTAGCAGATCTAGCATATCCACAGCTAGGTTTATGCTACAGCTTGACCAAGTTATAGTTAAGGTGATAGTAATAGCCTAGAGAATACCATGGGAAGTGGGAACAAATCCTTTCTAGAAAAAGTACTGTTCACATCACGTCTGTGATATTGTGTTTGATTTTAGGAAAGATCCTTTAAGAACTCTACTTCTAAGCTTTCAAGAGCAGTAGCAACTAGCCACATGCAGATATTTAAATATAGCTGTTAAATTAAACAAGTTTTTTTTTTTTTTAATTAAGTATTTCAATCATAGTTGTCATATCTGAAACTGACACAATGGAAAGAGCATATGTAGAACATGTCCATAACCACAGACGTGGAATGTACTTGACTGGACAGTCCTGGTATATTTGTTATAAAACTCTGACCCAGACTTTGATAGGTCTCAACTCATATTAGACGGCTAAGAGAACAGACTGTATTTGACCAGAAGAAGAAAGGCTTTGGGAGAGATGGTAGTAAGACATTGTAGGAGGTGAGATTTCAAAGCCTTAATTACTGTCATAGATTTTCTTAATGATTTCCTGTGTCCATTATATGTTCATTATACAAATGATGAATATTTTCATTCTTTTGAATGTATGTACAAGCTAAAGGAACCATGACTCCTATGAATTGTAACTTATAATAGTTGGATGGGCTCCCCTGGTGGCTTAGTCAGCAAAAAATCTGCCTGCAATGCAGGAGACTATCTGCAGTGCACAAGACCCAAGTTTGATCCCTGGTTTGGGAAGATCTTCTGAGAAGGAAATGGCAACCAACTCCAGTATTCCTGTCTTGGAAATCCTATGGACAGAGGTGCCTGATGGGGTAGAATATATGGGGTCTCAAGAGTAGAACATAACTTATAGACTAAACCACAACTGTAGCTTTGGATATCTCTAGCATGAAACTATTCTATATAGTTAATAATTTGGATAAGTCCATACTGTACCCAAATAAATAGCACCTTTAATTATCTTCTTTGTTGAATTAATAAATCTGATATTTGAGGAATTTAATGGACTACTAATTTACCTATGATAATCATCAGATCAGATCAGTCACTCAGTCGTGTCCGACTCTTTGCGACCCCATGAATTGTAGCACACCAGGCCTCCCTGTCCATCATCATCTCCCGGAGTTCACTCAGACTCACGTCCATCGAGTCAGTGATGCCATCCAGCCATCTCATCCTCTGTCGTCCCCTTTTCCTCCTGCCCCAATCCCTCCCAGCATCAGAGTCTTTTCCAATGAGTCAACTCTTCGCATGAGGTGGCCAAAGTACTGGAGTTTCAGCTTTAGCATCATTCCTTCCAAAGAAATCCCAGGGCTGATCTCCTTCAGAATGGACTGGTTGGATCTCCTTGCAGTCCAAGGGACTCTCAAGAGTATTCTCCAACACCACAGTTCAAAAGCATCAATTCTTCGGTGCTCAGCCTTCTTCACCGTCCAACTCTCACATCCATACATGACCACAGGAAAAACCATAGTCTTGACTAGACGATGTCTCTGCTTTTGAATATGCTATCTAGGTTGGTCATAACTTTCCTTCCAAGATGTAAGCGTCTTTTAATTTCATGGCTGCAGTCACCATCTGCAGTGATTTTGGAGCCCATAAAAATAAAGTCTGACACTGTTTCCACTGTTTCTCCATCTATTTCCCATGAAGTGGTGGGACCGGGTGCCATGATCTTTGTTTTCTGAATGTTGAGCTTTAAGCCAACTTTTTCACTCTCCTCTTTCACTTTCATCAAGAGGCTTTTTAGTTCCTCTTCACTTTCTGCCATAAGGGTGGTGTCATCTGCATATCTGAGGTTATTGATATTTCTCCTGGCAATCTTGATTCCAGTTTGTGTTTCTTCCAGTCCAGCATTTCTCATGATGTACTCACTGTATATAAGTTAAATAAACAGGTTGACAATATACAGCCTTGATGTACTCCTTTTCCTATTTGGAACCAGTCTGTTGTTCCATGTCCAGTTCTAACTGTTGCTTCCTGACCTGCATACAGATTTCCAAGAGGCAGATCAGGTGGTCTGGTATTCCCATCTCTTTCAGAATTTTCCACAGTTTATTGTGATCCACACAGTCAAAGGCTTTGGCATAGTCAATAAAGCAGAAATAGATGATAATCATGCAGGCAAAAAATACAGAAGAGAAAACCAAGGAATTATGTGAAAAGTTAATTATATAGTTGTAGTTTTTATAAAATGTGAATCCTTATAATTTACTGAGGTACATATCAAAATTAATTTCCATTTAATGTACCTAACTGCAAAATTAGATCAAATTGCCAACATCCGCTGGATCATGGAAAAAGCAAGAGAGTTCCAGAAAAACATCTATTTCTGCTTTATTGACTATGCCAAAGCCTTTGACTGTGGATCACAATGAACTGTGTAAAATTCTGAAAGAGATGGGAATACCAAACCACCTGACCTGCCTCTTGAGAAATTTGTATTCTGGTCAGGAAGCAACAGTAAGAACTGGACATGGAACAACAGACTGGTTCCAAATAGGAAAAGGAGTACGTCAAGGCTGTATATTGTCACCATGCTGATTTAACTTATATGCAGAGTACATCATGAGAAATGCTGGGCTGGAAGAAGCACAAGCTGGAATCAAGACTGCCAGGAGAAATATCAATAACCTCAGAAATGCAGATGACACCACCCTTATGGCAGAAAGTGGAGAGGAACTAAAAAGCCTCTCGATGAAGGTGAAAGAGGAGAGTGAAAATGTTGGTTTAAAATTCAACATTCAGAAAATGAAGATCATGGCATCTGGTCCCATCACTTCATGGGAAATAGATGGGGAAACTGTGGAAACAGTGGCAGACTTCATTTTTTGGGGCTCCAAAATCACTGCAGATGGTGACTGCAGCCATGAAATTAAAAGACGCTTACTCCTTGGAAGAAAAGTTATGACCAACCTAGACAGCATATTCAAAAGCAGAGACATTACTTTACCAACAAAGGTCTGTCTAGTCAAGGCTATGGTTTTTCCAGTGGTCATGTATGGATGTGAGAGTTGGACTGTGAAGAAAGCTGAGCACCGAAGAATTGATGCTTTTGAACTGTGGTGTTGGAGAATACTCTTGAGAGTCCCTTGGACTGCAAGGAGATCCAACCAGTCCATTCTGAAGGAGATCAGCCCTGGGATTTCTTTGGAAGGAATGATGCTAAAGCTGAAACTCCAGTACTTTGGCCACCTCATGCGAAGAGTTGACTCATTGGAAAAGACTCTGATGCTGGGAGGGATTGGGGGCAGGAGGAGAAGGGGACGACAGAGGATGAGATGGCTGGATGACATCACTGACTCGATGGACGTGAGTCTGAGCTAACTCCTGGAGTTGGTGATGGACAGGGAGGCCTGGCGTGCTGCGATTCATGGGGTCGCAAATAGTCGGACACGACTGAGCAACTGAACTGACCTGAACTGAACTGAACCGTAAATAGGCTATAAATACGGTAAGAAGTAACTTTGAAGTTTTATTGTAGAAGAGTCTCTTTTCTGATTCTTTATAAGGAAGAGTTTACCTTTCATAGATGTGGAAATTAAATGGGGAAAACTTGATGAGACATACATAAATAGGCATATTATATATCTATTTTTTCTAAGAATTATTAATGCAAGGGATATTGGGTTTTTGAGTACCACATTTCTCACCTACAAAAGGTAAAATTTACTTGAAAAAAAGGAATCAATGAAAAATGTAATTTATAGACATGGCATTGTTCAATATTGTTTTGTGGTTTCAAAATGTATTGAAATTTATTGATTATATATCAGAGTATTTACAGCAGAATACATTTATTAAAGCTTTCAGTAATAGTACATAAAAACAGGCTGTATACCAATATCAGTGTTTATAAACTCTTTATCTTCCATTGAATAATTAGGGCTTCAAACTGTCTTAATAAATAATCCAGGTATTTCAAGATAGCAATAATATCCATAAATACTGTGAGAATCTCTAAGTATATTTTTGTCTCCTATTGAAGCCTGATAAATAATGACATACAATTAACATCATGAAGCTTCTGGAAGCAATTATACTTTATAGACAGCAAAATGATAGGATTTGATGTTTAAAGATGACTGTAACAGGTGCTTTGCAAATTAGTTTATTCTTTGCTATTTGACATAATTATGGGTCAGAAAGAAACAAAAAAGCATGGTCTGTATAAACTGATTGGAGATGAGTAACAGTGCTCATGAAATTTGCAAGCTACTTTTGAGTTCTACATGAAAATGTAAATAAATAGTAAAGATTTAATTCCTTTAGCTATGCCAGAATTTAAATTCATGTCAACTTAAATTATAGAACTTGATACAGTGATAGATAATCTGCATTTAGTCTTTTGGGGAATAAAATGATTAAAAAGAGGCCCATCAGAAATTATAATCTAATGGAAAAAAGATACTGGGAAAGATTGAGGGAAAGAGGAAAAAGGGGTGACAGAGGATGAGATGGGTGGATGTTATCACTGACTCAATGGATATGAATTTGAGCAAACTCAGGGAGATAGTGAAGGACAGGGAAACCAGGCATGTGCTGCAGTTCGTGGGGTTGCAAAGTGTCAGACACAACTTAGCAATTTCACAACAACATATTAATGTTAAAACTCTGTTCAACAGTGATTGCTCTTCTATCTGAGAAGTCAAATCAATGCATTTCTCTCTATACGCTTTGTCATAAGTTATGGAGACATATATAAGGACCAAAATCCTTTTGACTGTGCACAGTGACATTTGGGAGAATCTTTGAAAAATAATTTAAATAAACATAAATATAACTTACACATAAATATGTATGATCTTTTGGGGGAGGAACAACAAAAATATATGAAAGATAAGTTTGAGAGAGGGTTATAAGATTATAAAAGTATGTATATATAATTTAATAAGAAATCACTATATGTCTGACTTAAGGAAATGCCTTATTTACTTGAAACAGTGCTGTACTGATGGTATGTTATTTGCATTTTTAAAGATGATAACCTGTTGACCAACATGTGTTAGAGCTAAAACTAAACTCTTAACTCCATTGCTTATCCCATTGCATCATTTGTAATTTAGATTAAGGGACATGGCTTTATGTTAGATTGCTGCTGCTGCTAAGTCACTTCAGTCGTGTCTGACTCTGTGTGACCCCATAGACGGCGGCCCACCAGGCTTCCCCGTCCCTGGGATTCTCCAGGCAAGAACACTGGAGTGGGTTGCCATTTCCTTCTCCAATGCATGAAAGGGAAAAGTGAAGGTGAAGTCGCTCAGTCGTTTCCAACTCTTCGCGACCCCATGGTCTGCAGCCTACCAGGCTCCTCCGTCCATGGGATTTTCCAGGCAAGAATACTGGAATGGGGTGCCATTGCCTTTACACATTAGTTTAATCTGCTTAGTAGATTATGGGGTTTAGCTCCTTGAAAAATAACTTAGTAGAGTAATGATGGTAATTACACTGGAAAGTTAGTAAAAAAAACTACATTTGTCATGATGATGGACAGTTAAGATACAGACCTAATCTCTGTGAGGAATCCACTCTTTCCTCTAAGGTAGAAATACATTTTTGCAATAGTGCATGTTAAAAGATTAAGTATGGGAATGCCAAAAGTATTTAAAAATGACTTGCATTGATTTGGCTTCTCAGATAGAAGAGTAATCCTCTTTTAACAGAGTTTTAACATTAATATACACTAACTCCTACCAAGAATTATAGTGCCTAAAAGCATTAAATCTACTTTAAATACCAGAGATTGGATTTCATTCTGGCAGTGAATAGCTCAGTGGTTACAAGGGATTCAAGGTTTGCTCTTCCCTTATCATGAGCAGAGGTAGTAGAGAGATTACCTGTGAATGAAATAGAAAGGAAAGGGGGGGAAAGGCAATTGCTGTTCTCCAGTATTTGAACAGACAGTTGCAATTACCTTTCTAATGAATTTGGACAGAGTCTGAGAGGAGATAGGAGCTGTGAACTATATATGTGGGGACAAGATTCTCATAGACAGCCATGCTCAGCTCAGGTTCATTGCTTCTTTCATTATTGCAAGAAGTCTTTCTCTTTCCATTTGCATCAAAATGCTCTCTCCACTCCAGTCACCTGTCCTGTTCAGCTTGAGTTTAATTTTAATGCTTATTTTCCATGACGTCGAAGAGCTGTACAAATGCACCAATATTATTTGCCTTGCTTCCCAGTAATTTAACATCAGAGGTAATTTTACAGCTAGAAGAAAAATACATTTTTAATATGATTGTATTTTCATATGATGTGATTAGTTACTCAGGACTCTATTATTCACATTTTCTGAATGTTTAAAGGAATAGATGGACTCAACCCACAGTAGAGAAAGACAAGCCTCTGAGATAAATTGTGTTACATAATGTCTTCTGAAAAATATTTGCTGGAGAACAGTAGTAGGTAATCTGTATTATAAATTGTATTGCAGTTAGCGCAGACACAGTTGAATTGTGTCACCATCACTCTATTATTCAAGCAGTGAAGGTTACAGTAGTCACTCAAAAATTTTTGCTCACTAGTTTTATCATCTGCCAGGTTTGG
This sequence comes from Bos indicus, assembly GCF_029378745.1. Taxonomy (NCBI): domain Eukaryota; kingdom Metazoa; phylum Chordata; class Mammalia; order Artiodactyla; family Bovidae; genus Bos; species Bos indicus. The sequence goes on from NC_091767.1 coordinate 13,380,503, forward strand.
ACTTTAAATCTTGAACGCACTTAATTTCTCTAACAAGAAATTATAAAATTAGGGTACTTTCATGTCATTTTATCCTGGGGAGATCTCATCTAAAGATTCTGTTATTACAATTTCCTGCCATTGGAAATAACTTCTAAAATCTAATAAAAGTCAATAAAACAAATAAATAATAAAAAATTAACATTATATGTATCACATAGCACTATAATGTGACCTATTTTCATATATTTAATGTTGATTTTGTTACTTACTTTTTGTCTTATACTGTTAGAGTAACTCATAATATTTACATAAAGCTTTAACGAAATAAAAATGAATACATTTTCTTCTAATGAACTGTATCTTATTTGAAGTGGTAAAGAAATCTAATATTGATTCTCATATCTAGTTTTGGTAATGAATATCAAAGTGTAACTCTGCAAAGCATTCTGTATACTACATTTGCTATGCTAAGTCACTTCAGTCATGTCCAACTCTGTGCGACCCCATAGACAGCAGCCCACCAGGCTCCCCCATCCCTGGGATTCTCCAGGCAAGAACACTGGAGTGGGGTGCCATTGCCTTCTCCTATGCTACATTTAGTCTCTAACAAACAATATATGAAACATCAATAAAATATGTTCTTAAATATTTAGACTCGGATTTCATTATAGAAGTTCTGACATATCATAAAAACATGCTCAGTCAAGTAGTTGATTTGATCTATAGAATGAAAACATTGAAGTTGATCATCACAAAAGTAGATATTGGCCTTAAATCTGAGGCACATGAAAGATTATCTCAGAAATATCAGCATAGATTGATGCAAAGATCATTGGTAGAATAATTTATAGACACAAATATTTTTAAATTGTATATCTGATTAAAGAAGACAGGTAATTAAACTGTGACACCTACTCAATAGATTGTAATGCAAGTATTAAAATATATTGATGACAGAATTTTTATATATTTTAATTTAATATTTAATAGTATTTTTCTTTTTTCTAATTGTAGGATAATTGCTTTACAATATTGTGTTTGTTTCTGCCATACATCAACATGAATCAGCTATAGAAATATATATGTCCCCTCCCCCTTGAACCTTCTTGCCACCCCCCTTCCTATCCCACACCTCTAGGTTGTCACAGAGTACTTTGTTTAGCTCCCTGCATCATACAGCAAATTCCCACTACCTGTTTTACATATGGTAATGTATATGGTGCCATGCTACTCTCTCATTTCGTCTTGATAGTGATAAATAATGTTGAGCAGACTACAAAAACCTTAGATTCCACATCTGTCACATCATATCAACACTTTTTTGTGAATAAACAGAAATATGCAAGGACACACACATATGCAAGGAAATATACACACATACATGTCTATGCACAGATACTATTTAATATGAAATGTGCCATTTTTATATTAGAATGGGTGTCTTTATGTTATAGGGGTACAGTTTATTGTTTAAATTGATTCTTTACTCTTTTCTATGTCATTTTTTAACCAATGAACATATATTATTTTCATTTTAAAAAAGAATAGAAAAATATGATTTAGTGAATCTGTGAGTTACTTATTTATATTTAAAGACAAGGACAACCTTCTTCTTCCATAATAAGCACTTAGACTCTTACTTGGCAAATTAATTTTAGATGGGTAAGTTCTTCTTTTGTATTATTTTAACTATTCCCAGTGTTGATATGATAATTGAAAATAGAGCAGTGGCCCCCATTTCCATATTTGATTAAACCATATGCCACATTTAGGCATGTAATATATACACTTATATTCTTGGGATATTTCTGATTGCCTAAAGTTTCTACTAATTTAATGCCTATGTATTTATGTTGTTGTTTAGACACTAAGCTGTGTCTGACTCCTTCTGACCCCGTGGGCTGTAGCCCACCAGGCTCCTTCTGTCCCTGGGATTTCCCAGCAAGGGTACTGGAGTCAGTTGCCATTTCCTTCTTCAGGAGATCTTCCTGATCCAGGGATCGAACCCAGGTCTCCGGCATTGCAGACGGATTCCTTACCATCTGAGTCACCAGGGACACCCATATGTAATTATATGGGTCATAATGTTGGGCTGCAGTCCATGGGGTCACTAAGAGTCGGACACGACTGAGTGACTTCACTTTCACTTTTCACTTTCATGAATTGGAGAAGGAAATGGCAACCCACTCGAGTGTTCTTGCCTGGAGAATCCCAGGGACAGGGGAGCCTGGTGGGCTGCCGTCTATGGGGTCGCACAGAGACGGACACAACTGAAGTGACTTAGCAGCAGCAGCAGCAATGTTGAAAAATAATAATTGAAGAGGTACAGTATAACTTTTAATAGAATCAGCTTGGGAAAGTTACTATTTTATAAACATTACACCCTATATTTTTTAGAGTGAACCTGTATCAAGTAAATAAATATTTGTTGAACAACAATTGTATGCCAAGTTTTGTCCCTAGAACTAGGTATTTAAATATGAGTAAGGCTTATAATCTCTTAGCAGAGTTAGTTGTGTCAAGAAGAATCTGTTACATAAGCCCAACAATTCTATTTGATATGACATTACTGCATTTGTGCACAATTGTAGAGGTTGAATGAAAGGCAGTAGCAAAACAGAAAAGCAGATGATTTATTCTGAAGAAGGGGATGGTAGGAACTGAATCTGTAAAGAAAATTCATAGTCATCAAAGTTGATTTGGATAGCTAGGGTAAACTAATATATAATACAATAAATCATTTAAAAATATGTAAATAAATGACTATTAAAAGTATTCTTTGTCAGTTTATGCTTATCTGTGCATGTATATGTGTTCATAAACGTGTGCACATATGTGTTTGAAGTTATGTTTGTGGACAATCCCTGCACCCAGAACTGTCAAAAGAAGCATTTTATTCACATATAACAAAACTTTTCATGCATAAATTCATCCATATAATTTGGACTAAATTGTTATAAATGATTATAACTTCCAAAGTGAACTCATTTCTGCATTTTTACAATTTCCTTTCATTGGAGAGAAATGATGTAATTATCCTGTAAATGTGTAAAACTATGACAAGTTGTAGAAAGCAATTTTCATAGGTAAAATTATACTCTCAATTATGTGTTAGTGGTTATGCAAAGAATCCTTTGTTAATAACATTCATTTCACAAGAGATAGTCTCTAGGTCTGTATTATCCTTGTTTGGTGCCAAAATGAGCATGTTAAAATTAGTAAAGTTGATGCATTTATTATTGAAATAACAGAAGCATAGGACAAGAACTAGAATTTTTTTTTTTTTTTTTTTGCATTTACAGATATGATGATGAAAACACCATGAAAACTGAAATTAGATTGTTTCTTAAAAGAAAGCAACTGGGAGCACATTGACTCATTCTAGTACTAATTTTAAAAAGATTAAAAAATAAAATATACAATATTAAAAAATGCTATGATTTTTTTAGGAGCTCCAATTTCCTGTTTCTCCCAGGCTCTGGCAAACACCATTCTACTCCGATTCTATGATTTTGACTATTTTAGGTAAAATTTGAATTATACAAAACTCATCTTTCTATGACTGGCATATTTCACTTAGAATAATGTTCTCAAATTTCATTTTTGTTGGTCATAGTGTAGAATTTCCTTCTTTTGTAAGGCTGAGAAGTATCGCATTGTATACGTATAGCACATTTTCTGTATCCATTTCAGCAAGTGGACATTTAGATTGCTTTTCCGTCTTAGCTATTGTGAATAGTGATGGGGTGAACTTGGCAGTACTTATGTCTTTTGAAACTGCTATTTCAGCTCCTTTGGATGAACAACTGTAAGTGGAATTGCTAGATCATATGATAGTCCTATTTTTGATTTTTTGAGGAACTTTAACACTGCGTTCCATAGCAGCTACAAAAATTTGCTTAAAATGAGTAAACTCTAGAGATCTGATCTACATTATAACCGTAGCCAACAATAATGCATTATACCCTTGAAGATTTGTTAAGAGGGTGGGTCTTTAGGAAAATTGTAAGTGTTCTTATAAAAAATAAAATGTAAAAACAAAAAATGGATTTGGTGAACTAAAATTACTTGACAATATTGACTGTGGATTGAAAAGCAGAAAGTATAAATGAAGAATTTGAGAAAAGAAAGGCCATTAGCCATAATCTTAGTAGCGCTCAGTTTTGAAGAAGTGAATTACTATGGTAGAAATTGGAGTCGTTATTGCTCTTAATCAGTTGATTTACTATACTCATTCCCCACGTAAGAAAATTTGTTCTAATAACATTGTCAGTTCAGTTCAGTCGCTCAGTCGTGTCCGACTCTTTGAGACCCCATGAATTGCAGCGTGCCAGGCCTCCCTGGCCATTACCATCTCCCGGAGTTCACTCAAACTCACGTCCATCGAGTCAGTGATGCCATCCAGCCATCTCATTCCCTGTCGTCCCCTTCTCCTCCTGCCCCCAATCCCTCCCAGCATCAGAGTCTTTTCCAATGTGTCAACTCTTCGCATGAGGTGGCCAAAGTATTGAAGTTTCAGCTTTAACATCATTCCTTCCAAAGAAATCCCAGGGCTGGTCTTCTTTAGAATGGACTGGTTGGATCTCCTTGCAGTCCAAGGGACTCTCAAGAGTCTTCTCCAACACCACAGTTCAAAAGCATCAATTCTTTGGTGCTCAGCCTTCTTCACAGTCCAACTCTCACATCCATACATGACCACAGGAAAAACCATAGTCTTGACTAGATGGACCTTTGTTGGCAAAGTAATGTCTCTGCTTTTGAATATGCTGTCTAGGTTGGTCATAACTTTCCTTCCAAGAAGTAAGCGTCTTTTAATTTCATGGCTGCAATCACCATCTGCAGTGATTTTGGAGCCCAAGAAAATAAAGTCTGACACTGTTTCCACTGTTTCCCCGTCTATTTCCCATGAAGTGATGGGACCAGATGCCATGATCTTCATTTTCTGAATGTTGAATTTTAAGCCAACTTTTTCACTCTCCTCTTTCACTTTCATCAAGAGGCTTTTTAGTTCCTCTTCACTTTCTGCCATAAGGGTGGTGTCATCTGTATATCTGAGGTGATTGATATTTCTCCCAGCAATCTTGATTCCAGATTGTGTTTCTTCTAGCCTAGCATTTCTCATGATGTACTCTGCATAGAAGTTTAAGCAGGATGACAACATACATCCTTGACGTACTCCTTTTCCTATTTGGAACCAGTCTGTTGTTCCATGTCCAGTTCTAACTGTTGCTTCCTGACCTGCATATAGGTTTCTCAAGAGGCCAGTCAGGTGGTCTGGTATTCCCATCTCTTTCAGAATTTTCTACAGTTTATTGTGATCCACACAGTCAAAGGCTTTGGCATAGTCAATAAAGCAAAAATAGATGTTTTTCTGGAACTCTCTCTTTTTCCATGATCCAGCATATGTTGGCAATTTGATCTCTGGTTCCTCTGCCTTTTCTAAAACCAGCTTGAACATCTGGAAGTTACAGTTCACATATTGTTGAAGCCTGGCTTGGAGAATTTTGAACATTACTAGCGTGTGAGATGAGTGCAATTGTGAGGTAGTTTGAGCATTCTTTGGCATTGCCTTTCTTTGGGATTGGAATGAAAACTGACCTTTTCCAGTCCTGTGGCCACTGCTGAGTTTTCCAATTTTGCTGGCATATTGAGTGCAGCACTTTTGCAGTACCATCTTTCAGGATTTGAAATAGATCAACTGGAATTCCATCACCTCTACTAGCTTTGTTCGTAGTGATGCTTTCAAAGGCCTACTTGACTTCACGTTCCAGGATATCTGGCTCTAGGTGAGTGATCACACCTTCATGATTATTTTGGTGGTAAAGATCTTTTTTGTACAGTTCTTCTGTGTATTCTTGCTACCTCTTCTTAATATCTTCTGTTTCTGTTAGGTCCATACCATTTCTGTCCTTTTTCGAGCCCATCTTTGCATGAAATGTTCCCTCGGTATCTCTAATTTTCTTGAAGAGATCTCTAGTCTTTCCTATTCTGTTGTTTTCCTCTATATCTTTGCATTGATAGCTGAAGAGGACTTTCTTATCTCTTCTTGATATTCTTTGGAACTCTGCGTTCAGATGCTTATATCTTTCCTTTTCTATTTTGCTTTAACATTTCTCCTTTGCTTATAGCAGTATAAGAAGAGTTAAAAAATTAATAATAATTTTGTATTTTTAAATGGAATAAATAAATATTTTTAATAATTTTAATTAAAATATATCTATCAGAAAATCTCCAAGAAAGAATATACAAGACAATGATTGTTTTTACAAAGTAAATATATATATGCATATAACTTGCACCGAGAATGTTAGTAGCATCCGAGAACATGCCTTTTATATGCCAACCCATCACTGCTACTTTCCCCCACCATCCTGCATAACCATGTCTTAAGTGCTAACAGCCTGACTTAGTTATGTCTGTTTGAAAAAAAAATACAATTTTAAATAGAAAAGTTGAGTAAGAATACACTTGGTAGAATTAAGGGGCATGTAATCAATTTAGTATTCATGGAGGGTCCTAATATTTTGTAAATGTTAAATATCTAGTACACTTTTGTGTAGGCTCTACTCCAAAAAGATAATTCCTTAATTCCCCTATAACAATTCTAGTTCAATTTAAAATACATAAAAAATGTAATGCAGACCCCTGGGCAGATGTCAGAAATTGGTTCCCATTCATGTATTCATTCATTCATTAATCAAAATTTAGCAGGAGACTTATTATATGCAAGCCTGTGTGAATTATAAAAACACAACTAACATTCCTTTCTTACCCTCAAGAGACTCAGAGAAGAGAGGTGTAGAATCACAGGTAAATAAATGTTTGTAATTTAAGGAATGGAATGCCAAAACAATCTAGAAATATGTGACAGAAGAAGCATATCCCTAGACTGTTTGGCCAGAGCGAAAGAGAAGAGATAGATTAGCAGCAAAATGAAACAATGAAAACTTTCATTATTTTTAAGATGCAATCACTAAACTAACTTTTAAGATGAAATTATGTTATAGATAATATTAAATATTAAAGTATATTGTAGATTAACTTAAATGACTTTTGAGTCTTAATTTTAAATACATGTCATATATATATATATGTGTTAAGATAAAAATGTCATAATATTTGCAAGGATTTTTGTATTTATGAAGTAAGAGGATGTTAAAGCTCCTTATTTTTCTCAGCTATTACAAAACAGAACTATAAAATTTAGTCAGGAGAATGAGAATCCACAGAGGGAATAGAATAAAAGGAATGTTTATTCACAGAGGGAAGGAAATAAAAGGAATATTTTCCCCTAAACATTATTTTAATACTGTTAAGGAAGAATTAAAGCATTTTATAGTGGGTGGTTTTTCCACTTGAGTAACCATGGTAGATTTTTAAATGAGGCATAACATGTAAGATGCTTCTTATGAACTAGAAAAATATTATATGTTTTTAATCATTTAAAATATTTAATATTAATATTATGTAAATATAATATTATCTAAAAAGCAAAAGAAATAGGATGGTAGGTCTAAGCTAAGGACAAACCTAGAAATGTGTCCTATAAGTAAAAGATAGCTACAGCCTCATGGTCACTAAGGCATTATTTCCAATAGCCAACACACAGAAGCAACCTGAGTATTCATCCATGAAGATATGGATGTAGACAATGTTATGTATCTGTATCTACTTCTATTCCATCATGTATCTATACATGCATATGTGCTCAGTTGCTAAATAGTGTCCAACTGCAGCCTGCTGGGCACCTCTGTCTGTGGGATTTCTCAGGCAAGAATACTGGTGTGGGTTTGCCATTTCCTCCTCCAGGAGATCATCCTGACCCAGAGATCAAACCCATGTCTCTTGCATCTCCTGCCTTGGCAGGCAGATGCTTTACCACTGAGCCACCATGGAAGCCTACACACGCTGTGTAGTCTACACACACACACACACACACACACACAAACACCGACACACACATGCTGTGTGGGGATGTGTGTAGATACACAATGAAATAGATGTAGATGTATTATTCAGCCATAAAAAAAGGAAATCTTGCCATTTGTGACAACATGAATGGACAAGGGCAGTATGCTTACTGAAACAAATCAGAGAAAGACAACCATATAAGTTCCCTTACATGTAGAATAAAAAAACACACACAGAAATTCATAGATATACTGAAGATATCGGTGGTCCCCAGAAGCAGTCATTGGGGTAGGCAAAATGGGTGAAAACAGTTAAAACCTACAAACTTCCAGCTGTACAGTGACTGTCAGGGACGCAATTTACAGTTGTCAATTATAGCTCATAATACTATATTGTGTATTTGAAAGTTGCCGAGAGAATAGATCTTAAAAGTTGTTATCACATGAAAAAATATTTGAAATTAAATGATAACTGGTTATTGTGATAATTTTAAAATATTACAAGTAACTGAATATTACATTTTACACCTAAAACTTATATAAGTGACATATGTCAGTCGTGTCCAAATTGAGAATAAATCAAATCCTGAAGACCTGTTGAAAAGTATGTGAAAGGGAAATTTGAAGAAAAGGATAATGAATTTTGCTGAGTCTAAAATCACATTTCTAGCTGAAAGAAGACAAAAAAGTCACCATGGAGTTATATTTGAAAAGATTATTCTTCACTAAAATAAAAGTGAAACATAAATATGATATTCAAAATGGATGAAATCAATGAAATCAGCCGAAAAGCTCAACATGAAATAGAATGTACCACAATTGATGAACAGTACTTTGTATAACTTGTGAACTAGTTTAGTTAAGTTTCAGTTTAAAGTTTAGCGATCCAAAAGTCTACAAGCAATAAATGCTGGAGAGGGTGTGGAGAAAAGGGAACTCTCTTACACTGTTGGTGGGAATGCAAACTAGTACAGCCACTAGGGAGAACAGTGTGGAGATTCCTTAAAAAACTGGAAATAGAACTGCCTTATGATCCAGCAATCCCACTGCTGGGCATACACACTGAGGAAACCAGAAGGGAAAGAGACACATGTACCCCAATGTTCATCGCAGCACTGTTTATAATAGCCAGGACATGGAAGCAACCTAGATGTCCATCAGCAGATGAATGGATAAGAAAGCAGTGGTACATATACACAATGGAGTATTACTCAGCCATTAAAAAGAATACATTTGAATCAGTTCTAATGAGATGGATAAAACTGGAACCTATTCTAGAGAGTGAAGTAAGCCAGAAAGAAAAACACCAATACAGTATACTAACGCATATATATGGAATTTAGAAAGATGGTAACAATAACCCTGTGTACGAGACAGCAAAAGAGACACCGATGTATAGATCAGTCTTACGGACTCTGTGGGAGAGGGAGACGGTGGGGAGATTTGGGAGAATGGCATTGAAACATGTATAATATCATGTATGAAACGAGTTGCCAGTCCAGGTTCGATGCACGATACTGGATGCTTGGGGCTGGTGCACTGGGACGACCCAGAGGGAGGGTAGGGAAGGGAGGAGGGAGGAGGGTTCAGGATGGGGAACGCAGGTATACCTGTGGTGGATTCATTTCGATATTTGGCAAAACTAACACAATATTGTAAAATTTAAAAATAAAATAAAAATTTAAAAAAAAGTTTAGTTTCAGTTAAGTGTACATTACAATAGCACCTAGTGCAAGGCTTTTCACACAATCATTTCTAAATAAAATGGTTGTTTGGACCTTGGGATAAGATGAAAATAATCTTAAGAGCATAAACACAAAAGTGTAATAAGGTTTTCAGTTGGCAGTTGTGTGGGCTGGCATCTGCTAAGTACCAATAGAGTGAGAAAGAAAGAATCAAATCATCAGGTACTAAAATCCTAAAGAAGCAGAGAGCAAAAGATAGTAGAAAATGGAGAGTACCAGGAAATGTACACAGGTATTGATTTGCTTGTGGTATTTAATCCCTTTTGTCCACTATATGCATTTTCTCATTAAATCTTATGTTTTAATAAACGTGGAGATGGCTGGGAAGAATATTTCAAAACAGTTCACATATTGACGATTTTTAAAATTTAGGTTAAGAAAAACGTCATGCATGTGTATTTATTAATAAATATTCAATATTTTCTAATCAGAAATCAAGTATGACAATGTGATAGCACAAGACAAGTGAGGGTAGGAAATCAGATAATAGTACTACTTGTGTGACTAACATGATGCAAACTTTTGATTCTTAGAAGATGCACTTCAGTGCACTTGAGTAAGAATAAGTAATAGCCTTAAAGCTACTAGTGATTTTGTTGTTGTTGTTCAGTCGCTCAGTTGTGTCCAACTCTTTGTGACCCATGAACTGCAGCACACCAGGCTTCCCTGTCCTTCACTATCTCCTCGAGTTTGCTCAAACTCATGTCCGTTAAGTCAGTGATGCCATCCAACCATCTTGTCCTCTGTCTCTCTCTTTGCCTTTTGCCTTGATCTTTTCCAATGTATGGGCTCTTCATATCAGGTAGCCAAAGTTTTGGAGCTTCAGCTTCAGTACCAGTCCTTCCAATGAGTATTTAGGGTTAATTCCTTTTAGGATTGACTAGTTTGATGTCCTTGCTGTCCAAGGGACTCTCAAGAGTCTTCTCCAGCACCACAGTTTGAAATGATTTTATTTACTAATAATTATCTTTATTAATGGTTGGAAAATAAAAAGAGAAAGTGAAGTTGCTCAGTTGTGTCCGACTCTATGACCCCATAAACTGTAGCCTAACAGGCTCCTCCATCCATGGAAAATTCCAGGCAATAGTACTGGAGTGGGTTGCCATTTCCTTCTCCAGGGGATCTTCCCAATCCAGGGATTGAACCCAGGTCTCCTGTGTTGCAGGCAGACGCTTTACCATATGAGACACCATGGAATGGTTAATTATTGATAAAATACTTATTTGTCTACTTTTCCTGTATTCATCTAGCTACTGGTGTCTTCTACTATGTGAATATCTACTCTGTTCTTCTACTCTGTTCTTCTTAATAGGCAGACTCAACCCTACCTCCTTTACTAGTTAGGGCAGGTAATTGGGAGGTAGATTGAGGTAATCATCATCATGAATTAAATAGAAATTATGTCATATTCTTTCATCACTTAGAGTTGTTTATATTTTAGGATAGGTCTTCTGTTGGATATTCTATTGAAAATATATTGATCATATTGAGGCTTATTTTCACTCTCTTCATTGTATCTTTTGATGAAAAATTCTGAATTTTAATAGGGCCCTGTTTTTCCCCTGTGGTGCTAAAACAATAATCAATAACAAGCCTGCAGAGAACAAAGAGCTTATTTGGGGTCTTAAGAATTACACTGTTGAGACACAGTTTCTGGTAAAACTGAAAGAGTGTTTCAGAGAAGGGAAGAATTCAGGAGCTTATAAAGGCAAAAGTCACAATGTCATACTCTGACACAAAATAAATATATATCCTTACAGAATAGGCTGTCACAAGTTGTTTTACGGTGCTAAATCACCTCAGACGTGTCTGACTCTTTGTGACCCCATGGACTGTAGCCCACCTGGCTCCTCTGTCCACGGGATTTCCAAAGGTTCCAATAAGCACATAGGCTGTCAGGAGTTATTTTAGGGTAAGGGTCTGATAAATATCCTGAGTTTCTTGAGTTTCTGAGTTTCTTGATTCTGAGAAATATCTTGAATATCATTTGTAGAACCCCAAGCAGTCAAAAGTTGAATTTCCATCCAGGCTGAGCAGTACATTTGTTGCACTACCTCACTGTCCTCTCAGGTCCATTTAGAGAGCTCTCCTAGCAATATCAGCTCCATTTTAATTTTCTGTTCACAGTAGTTATTTATTGCCTCATTTCACTTGTATAAGAAAATTAAGAGCCTGATGGTAGTCTTCTAATTTTTTTTTTTAAGAAACTTTATTGATTATTTTTTAAATTTGAAACTGTGGTGCCTGGAATGTAACAGAAGCACCAACTAAAACTTGTCAGTGACCATTGGTTTCTACAAGAGTGAAACCGCTAGCCATTGTAGTCGTTGACCTTCAACACAGCCTGAAAGGAGTTCAGGGTGGAGATCAGAAATGAAGCACTCTGAACCCTGGGAAAAACTAAGAGAACAGGTTTCAGATGGTTAGACATTTTCAGGAGAAGATTTTATGAGCCCAGTTTATTGCATCTTGTCATATCAGAAAAACACCAAAATTGTTGACAAAGGCATCTGCTCCTTGTGGCTAGCAGCAGTCTTCTTCCAAAATGTGTGCTTGACTGTTTATATCCCCCTTCACCAAAATCACATATGTGCTGACCTCCTCCCTTTCCTCTTCGGAGCAGTTCCTCAGAGCTGTTAGACAGGCTGTCCTCTGCTATAATATTCATTTTTCCCCAAATGAAACTTAACTCATAAATCACATGTTGTATTATATTCATTTTGGCCCAAGTGAAACTTAACTGACAACGCACTTTTTAAAAAATTATTGACAAATTATTTATAAAATACATTTTCTATTTTCTTCATTGTGGCTGTTTAGTTAAAAATAATCACACCGCCTTAATCATGGTGACTTTTCAAAAAATCTTGATATTTGATAATCTAAATTTTCTGAATTTATTCACCATGGTGATTATTGCTTTAACTGTTTGGACCACTTTCTTTGCATATGAATGCTATTTAATTTTTTAAAGTATTTATTAATTGATCTGGCTGTGCTGGGTCTTAGTTGTGGCATGCGGGATGTGGGATCTTTACTCTAGGTTGGGGCATGAACATCTTTAAATTGTGGCCTGTGGGATCTAGTTCTCTGTTTGGGAGTGTGGTGTCTTAGCCACGTGACCACTAGGGAAGTTCTGATATGAATTTAAGAATCAGGTTGACAGTGTCCACAAAATAGCCACTGATAATTTGACCAAGATTCCATTAAATATATAGATTAATTTAGGGGTGATTATTTAATTAAAACTTTTAATATTTCATTACTTGTGGCAATATGCACAAGACTCTTTACATGAAGTAAATAGAGAGACAAATACTGGTAATGACAATGATTCTGGAAGAGTAAAATAAACATTCAAACCTGAATGCTTGAAAAGAAATAAGGAAAATTACAGATAACAAAAAGAAAGTAGAAATCTAGATTGTTTTCTGATGTGCCATATTCATGAGATCTAACACTTTCTGTTTACAAACATGCCATAAGTCAAATATACTGCCTGCCCCCCTGAGCCAGATCCTTTTGTTTTTCTTGTCCAATTCTTTTTAATCTAACATACCTATTCTAATTTTTTGCTTAATGAAGATTATTATAGTAGAAGAAGAAATACTTTATATAATTAAGAATAATTTGGTACTACCAAGCATCAATTCAAATATGCATATTTTGATTTGGGATATGATATAAATTATAAATATGCATATTTATAACAAGCTATACTTTTTGAAGAGTTATAAATCTGAATGACCCAAGAGGCTCATTTTCTTTTAATAGTATAGAAAAAACTAGTTTAGATTGGTTAAACCAATCTGCTGAGAGACAGCAAAGCTTTAGAGTGATGTCAGCATTCTTGAGTTGCAAAGTAGATTCCTGTATCCTCCGTATGTAAATCTTCACTCTTAGAATGCAAGTTCCTAGTTATTTCTTGGTACTGAAAACTCTTGATGAATTTAATACCTATGGAAATGTGGTGTTGCTCAACTCCCTCTTCAGCTGACATCTACATAATATAATACAGTATTTGAGTGAAGCTTCTTCTCTTCTTGGTTGCTTTTCAGTCTCATGTTGACATGCCTCCCAGGTAGGACCCTACCTCCTAGAACTGAGGACATACATATGGAACAGCTATATTATAATATATATATTACAATATACAAAATACTTTATGTTATAATAAAATTTATATATTATAATAGCATGTTATTACATTATTATTATTATACATTTTATGTCATAATAGCAATGCATTATTATTATATGCATACGGAAAAGGCAGATCAAATTGCCAACATCTGGTAGATCATCAAAAAAGCAAGAGAGTTCCAGAAAAACATCTATTTCTGCTTTATTGACTATGCCAAAGCCTTTGACTGTGTGGATCACAAGAAACTGTGGAAAATTCTTCAAGAGATGGGAATACCAGACCACGTGACCTGCCTCTTGAGAAATCTGTATGCAGGTCAGGAAACAACAGTTAGAACTGGACATGGAACAACAGACTGCTTCCAAATAGGAAAAAGAGTACGTCAAGGATGTATATCGTCACCCCACTTATTTAACTTATATGCAGAGTACATCATGAGAAATGCTGGGCTGTAGGAAGCACAAGCTGGAATCAAGATTGCCGGGAGAAATATCAATAACCTCAGATATGCAGATGACACCACCCTTATGGCAGAAAGTGAAGAACTAAAGAGCCTCTTAATGAAAGTGAAAGAGGAGAGTGAAAAAGTTGGCTTAAAGCTTAACATTCAGAAAACTAAGATCATGGCATCCAGTCCCATCTCTTCATGGCAAATAGATGGGGAAACAATGGAAATAGTGGCTGACTTTATTTTTCTGGGCTCCAAAATCACTGCAGATGGTGACTGAAGACATGAAATTAAAAGACACTTACTCCTTGGAAGGAAAGTTATGTCCAACCTAGACAGCATATTAAAAAGCAGAGACATTACTTTGCCAACAAAGGTCCATCATGAAGTAGAATGAGCACAAACTTTGTAATCAGGAATGGAGTCTTAATCTGATTGAATTTGTTTAGAATCTAAATGTCCTAGATCAAGTCATTAGCCATAGTGTTTCAGTTTCTTCATCGTAAATAGAGAAAATGATGCACATCACATGTTATATAAAAACATGAAAAATATCTACATCAGGTATATTTCTGTGGCATACATAAAGCAGTACTCAGTAAATTATGTTCCTTACTTTTTCTGATTAAGTATGTGTCCAACCTGCTGTTGCTGCTGCCAAGTCGCTTCAGTCGTGTCCAACTCTGTGCGACCCCATAGATGGCAGCCCACCAGGCTCCCCTGTCCCTGAAATTCTCCAGGCAAGAACACTGGAATGGGTTGCCATTTCCTTCTCCAATGCGTGAAAGTGAAAAGTGAAAGTGAAGTCCTTCAGTCGTATCCGACTCTTAGCGACTCCATGGACTGCAGCCTACCAGGCTCCTCCATCCATGGGATTTTCCAGGCAAGAGTACTGGAGTGGGGTGCCATTGCTTTCTCCGTGTGTCCAACCAGTGGGATGTGAATGTAAAAATTGTCTACCTAGAGTATCTTTAATATTGTGTGCATTAATTCTAACCATTTTCAGCTTAATTTACTTAGGTAATATCATTCAATACTCACATTCTAAGAAAGTAACAAGACTATGCAAAGTCATATACAGGTCCTTTGTTGTTTAATCCTCTTAGAAATCCATCTTTTTATTGCTTTTTGATTGTTGTTGTTCAGTCACTAAGTCATATCCAACTCTTTGTGACTCCATGGACTGCAGCATGCCAGGCTTCCCTATCCTTCACTATCTCTCAGAGTTTGCTCAGACTCAAGTCCATTGAGTCAATGATGTCATCCAACCATCTCATCCTCTGCTGCCTCCTTCTCCTCCTGCCATGAGTCTTTCCCAGCATCAGGGTCTTTTCCTTGAGTCTAGTCTTTGTATCACAGGTGGCCAAAGTATCAGAGCTTCAGCTTCAGCATCAGTCCTTCCAGTGAATATTCAGAGTCAATTTCCTTTAGGATTGACTGGTCAGATCTTCTTGCTTGTCCAATTGACTCTCAGGAGTCTTCTCCAGCATCATGATTCAAAAGCATCAATTCTTCAGCACTCAGCCTTCCTTGTGGTCCAACTCTCCCATCCGTTCATGACTACTGGAAAAACCATAGCTTTGACTAGACAGACCTTTGTTGGCAAAGTGATGTCTCTGCTTTTTAATACACTATCTAGGTCTCATAGCTGTTCTTCAAAGGAACGAATGTCTTTTAATTTCCTGGTGACAGTCATCATCAATAGTGATTTTGGAGTATTGATACACCATAATAAAGCATATAATTTTGAATGAAATCCTAACATAAGCAGAAAAGAGAGCACCTGGTGTAAATGGAAACATGATTCTTTTCACTTATGTATTTATTTGGAAGCTAGGTTCATTCTGTTCTTACTCACACAGGAGGCACCATATTAGACACAGAATAGGTTGGGCTCTTGAGTCAAATATGTACCCTCTGATCAGTTTACTAATGGAGTGGTTAACTGCTTCTTTAGAACACAGAGATCATCTCTTACAGTCTTTCCTCCAGAATCTTAAATTATCAAGTCTTAACTATACCTGTGATAGCTATTTTGGTAAGGAGGTTAGTGCCCCTCACCAAAGATGTGCATTCCCTATTCTGTGGAAATTAGTACAAATTACATTTAAAAAGTGAATTAAAGTGGCAAATGAAATTCAAATTGGTAATGAACCTAACATGGAAATGGAAAGATTATCCTGGATTATCCTGATTAGCCCAATCTAATTATGAGTCTTTTAAGTGGAAGAAAATGTGGAAGAGAAAAATGACAGAGAAAATTTAGTCTAACTACAAGGGAAATAAGTAAAATGCTTCAATTTTAAAGGGACAGACTCATTTTTTCACCTATTTCCTATACTCAGCACAAATGAAATTTTCATGTAAGTATAAAAAGTAGACAAATGTGATGTTTCAAAATTCAGCATAAGTTCATGAATCTTAAATTAGTGCACAACTTTCAAAAAGTTTTCTTAGTAAAATAGGCACTTACATTTTAAAGTACTGTTACAATCAAGAAATTGATTCTAAAAACTTGCTCACAGAATCTTCACTGCTAGAGTTGTTCAGAAAGCAAGAAAGGATAAAATTTTTAACTATTTACTCATATCCTACTAAAATGAATTATTTTAAATATCCAGATGACATATTCAGATTCAACATTTGTTTTTGCTTCTGGAAAACTGAAATCATTTGGAAATTCAAACTAATATGAAGCAGGAATATATAATTAATATTGTATTTAAATGTTGTCTCTAGTAAGTAGTCTAAACTGGAAGAAAAACCACCAGTAGGAAGTAAATCAGCCTTTGGGAATGCAGAAGATTCATGTCAGAAATACGACAGGAGGCAAACTCAGCCCTAACTCTGAAGGTTGCTTTTGTTGAAGATGCAATAAAGCAACCCGCCTCAAGAAACATGAACGGGTCTAGAAACTGGCAATGACCCTCATGCTATACAGCCAACAAGAAAAAGGTCACTTTAGTCCTAAAATTTCAAGAAACTGAATTCTGTTAACAACTCTAATATGTAAGGAAACGAATGATGTTATGTAAGGAAACGAATGATGTGACAGGAAACGTGTGGAAGAAAACAGTCCTCCAAACTCTCACCCATATTAATTGCAACAAGTTAGCAATCTTAACCGCAGAAGGCAATGGCACCCCACTCCAGTACTCTTGCCTGGAAAATCCCATGGACAGAGGAGCCTGGTGGGCTGCAGTCCATGGGGTCGCTACGAGTCAGACACAACTGAGCGACTTTCTTTCACTTTTCACTTTCATGCATTGGAAAAGGAAATGGCAACCCACCCCAGTGTTTTTGCCTGGAGAATCCCAGGAACAGGGGAGCCTGGTGGGCTTCCATCTATGGGGTCGCACAGAGTCAGACACGACTGAAGTGACTTAGCAGCAGCAGCAGCAGCAGCAGCAATCTTAACATCCAGAAGAGTCTGCTCACAGAAGTTTGGACCTACTTGGAGATTGGGCATCAACAAACTAATATATTTCATATAGAAAACTCTCAAATAAGGAATATGACACTTGGATGTTTGATTCAGAGAATGTTAGCTGGGATTAATCAGTCTGTACTGACATTTCTCTGTAAAGTTTCCCAACTCTTTGTATAGTATCTTGGTTCTTTGATTACCTAGCAGTTGCCCTAGCTACTTTACTTTTTCTTTATATATATATGTGTGTGTATATATATATATATATATATATATATATATATACACATGTACATACATATATATGTAATTGAAGTATAGTTGATTTACAGTGTTGTGGTGCACAGCAGTGCAATTCAGTTGTATATATACAATTTATTTTTTATTTATTTATTTTTTTTAGCAGCCAAATAGCAACCTTTTATTAATCTTATTTGCAACATTCTAAAATGTAGCCTAACTCAGTATAACTTACTGAACTTAAAGGAAATATGGACTTTAGTGTAATTTCTCTTTATTTGACTCACTATTCTTTCTTTTTTCTTTTTTTAAAATTTATTTATTATTATTATTATTATTTTTACTTTACAATATTGTATTGGTTTTGCCATGCATCAACATGCATCTGCCATGGATGTACACGTGTTCCCCATCCTGCACCCCCCTCCCACCTCCCTCCATGTACCATCCCTCTGGGTCATCCCAGTGCACTATCCCCAAGCTTCCTATATCCTGCATCGAACCTGGACTGGTGATCATGAGAAACAATGGACTGGAAGAAACACAAGCTGGAATCAAGATTGCCGGGAGAAATATCAATAACCTAAGATATGCAGATGACACCACCCTCATGGCAGAAAGTGAAGAGGAACTAAAACGCCTCTTGATGAAAGTGAAAGTGGAGAGTGAAAAAGTTGGCTTAAAGCTCAACATTCAGAAAACGAAGATCATGGCATCTGGTCCCATCACTTCATGGGAAATAGATGGGGAAACAGTGGAAACAGTGTCAGACTTTATTTTTTGGGCTCCAAAATCACTGCAGATGGTGACTGCAGCCATGAAATTAAAAGGCGTTTACTCCTTGGAAAGAAAGTTATGACCAACCTAGAGAGCATTTTCAAAAGCAGAGACATTACTTTGCCAACAAAGGTTCGTCTAGTCAAGGCTATGGTTTTTCCAGTGGTTATGTATGGATGTGAGAGTGGACTGTGAAGAAAGCTGAGCGCCGAAGAATTGATGCTTTTGAACTGTGGTGTTGCAGAAGACTCTTGAGAGTCCCTTGGACTGCAAGGAGATCCAATCAGTCCACTCTGAAGGAGATCAGCCCTGAGATTTCTTTGGAAGGAATGATGCTAAAGCTGAAACTCCTGTACTTTGGCCACCTCATGCGAAGAGCTGACTCGTTGGAAAAGACTCTGATGCTGGGAGGGATTGGGGGCAAGAGGAGAAGGGGACGACAGAGGATGAGATGGCTGGATGGCATCACTGACTCGATGGACGTGAGTCTGAGTGAACTCTGGGAGTTAGTGATGGACAGGGAGGCCTGGCGTGCTGCGATTCATGGGGTCTCGGAGAGTCGGACACAACTGAGTGACTGATCTGATCTGATCTCATACATGTTTTAATGCCATTCTCCCAAATCATCCCCCTCTCCCTCTCCCACAGAGTCCAAAAGACTGTTCTATACATCAGTGTCTCTCTTGCTGTCTCACATACAGGGTTTTCGTTACCATCTTTCTAAATTCCATATATATGCGTTAGTATACTGTATTGGTGTTTTTCTTTCTGGCTTACTTCACTCTCTAGAATAGGCTCCAGTTTCATCCACCTCATTAGAACTGATTCAAATGTATTTTTTTAATGGCTGAGTAATATTCCATAGTGTATATGTACCACAGCTTTCTTATCCATTTGTCTGCTGATGGACATCTAGGTTGCTTCTATGTCCTGGCTATTATAAACAATGCTGTGATGAACATTGGGGTACACGTGTCTCTTTCAATTCTGGTTTCCTCGGTGTGTATGCCCAGCAGTGGGATTGCTGGGTAATAAGGCAGTTCTATTTCCAGTTTTTAAAGGAATCTCCACACTGTTCTCCCTAGTGGCTGTACTAGTTTGCATTCCCACCAACAGTGTAGAGGGTTCCCTTTTCTCCACATCCTCTCCAGCATTTATTGCTTGTAGACTTTTGGATCGCAGCCATTCTAACTGGTGTGAAATGGTACCTCATAGTGGTTTTGATTTGCATTTCTCTGATAATAAGTGATGTTGAGCATCTTTTCATGTGTTTGTTAGCCATCTGTATATCTTCTTTGGAGAAATGTCTATTTAGTTCTTTGGCCAATTTTTTGATTGGGTCGTTTATCCTTCTGGAATTGAGCTGCAGGAGTTGCTTGTATATTTTTGAGATTACTTGTTTGTCAGTTGCTTCATTTGCTATTATTTTCTCCCATTCGGAAGGCTGTCTTTTCACCTTGCTTATAGTTTCTTTTTTTGTGCAGAAGCTTTTAATTTTAATTAGATCACATTTGTTTATTTTTGCTTTTATTTCCGATATTCTGGGAGGTGGGTCATAGAGGATCCTGCTGTGATGTATGTCGGAGAGTGTTTTGCCTATGTTCTCCTCTAGGAGTTTTATAGTTTCTGGTCTTACGTTTAGTTCTTTAATCCATTTTGAGTTTATTTTTGTGTATGGTGTTAGAAAGTGTTCTAGTTTCATTCTTTTACAAGTGGTTGACCAGTTTTCCCAGCACCACTTGTTAAAGAGATTGTCTTTTCTGCATTGTATATTCTTGCTTCCTTTGTCAAAGATAAGGTGTCCCTAGGTGCGTGGGTTTATCTCTGGGCTTTCTATTTTGTTCCATTGATCTATATTTCTGTCTTTGTGCAAGTACCATACTGTCTTGATGACTGTGGCTTTGTAGTAGAGCCTGAAGTTAGGCAGGTTGATTCCTCCAGTTCTGTTCTTCTTTCTCAAGATTGCTTTGGCTATTCGAGGTTTTTTGTATTTCCATACAAATTGTGAAATTATTTGTTCTAGCTCTGTGAAAAATACTGTTGGTAGCTTGATAGGGATTGCAATTTATTATTTTTAAATAATTTTCTATTATACATTATTATAAGATATTAACTATAGTTACCTGTGCTATAGAGTAAACCTTTGTTGCTTATTGCATATCTATTTTTAATGAGAAACCTAGCATTCTATTCATATTAAATCAAACAAGTGAAATCAAAATGTCATAATTTTTTTGGTTAGGCAAAAATGCATAAATGTTATAAAATAAATATATTATACATATTATATATATATACACACACACACACACAAAAGGTTTTCTATGCTTGATAGAGGCTTGAGAAAGCATCAAAAAAATGTTGGAGCAATTGGGAATCATACACTAAATGAAATGGGAACACTGAATATAAAATAGAAAAGGTGAAACAAACTAGATAAAAGTAAAAGATCATCATATAGTCCAGATATTTTTAAACATGGCTGCACATGTTTAAAAATGTGCATCTGGAGCTCTAAATAAAAAACAGCTGTACCTGGGCATTTTTATTTTTCAAAAAAAATCCCAAGATAATTCTGATATGCATCTGAATTTTAGAAAGTGATCACAGGTTTTTCTATTAAGAGGTAATTTTGGTGATATAGAATTCCATTATTTTTCTGTTGACCAATGATGATACAGTGGCATTAAGTGAGTAATAGTTACATAATCACAATAGTAAAGATGCTTATCAGTTTTCACAGTCAACTGACATAGCAACTTTAATAGTCATAAATAGACTGCAGAAATCATGGTCATAACAGGATTGCTTAGCTCATAAATATAGTCTTCTAAGTGAACAAGGGAACACATTAAGTGTTTATAGTAATCAGAAAAAGACAGTTTCTTTTTCAAAATCTTTCAAAGTCTACATTTTCTCCTTTAGATGATGTTAATAGAGCTGCTAATAATGACCAAGAAATGGTATGTGTGCTGACTTTCTGTTTGCTTTGTAATTTCTGTCTTTCCATTTAGTTAGTTCTCTAAGGACTACACTGGTTTCCTCAAATCACATGGGAAAAATATCGTGATAACAGCTTATCCTCTTTATCTTCATCCTCCCTGTGCTTGCTGAAGAATGCATTATATGTTAGACTCACAGGCCTTAAAGAAAATAAGCCAGTGTTTACATCAAAGTGTTGGATTGTCGACATAGCATCGCAGCTTCTTATACCCAGCCCCCAAACACACTTTACTAATAATTCAAAGGATACAAACAAGAAACAGACAGACACGAAGCATTCCTTTCCAGAGGTGCCAAATCTGAAGATGCAGTTTCCTAACTGTCCCTTTATCCCCCTCTCGGACACTTTTGGTTTAGGTGTAACCGAGGAAAGACCATTTTACTGTGCTTGTTGAACAGTTTTCTTAAAGTGAGTTTTGTATTATAAGTTTTCAAAGCTTCTCAGCGATGTATTCTAGTTGTCATATGGATAGTAAAGATCTTCATGAATAATTTTCATTCTCCATGCAGTCATGCCCCATCAATCCATAAATTCCAAGCTTATTGTCAAAAGATACTCAAGATAGACCAATTATAGTCTATTATAATTTTTTTCCCAAAGACTTGTTGTATCTTCCCAATAGTAAATATCATTGGCTTGTTTGAAGAGAAATAGGTTTCCAAGACAATTCAATGGAGCTCAAATATTCCCTCCTACAGCTCCACAAGGATAGAGGGAATCATAGGTTGGCCATCAGCATGTCTCTTCCTACTGTAGATCAGAGGTTAAGTGATTTAATCAGTGTCCTACAAGTAGTGAATGCACGATGACCTGGGTAATCATAATTTAGTCCCTATTCTCTTCACTATTCTATGTAGCCTCTGCTCATATCATTTAACCAGTTTCATAAAGGAAAATCAAGAATGTCAGAATATTAAGGGCAGAGGGTAGGGGATGGGGGAAAGGCAAATCAAAAAGGACACATAAGAAACTATGGCTAATCCAACTTGTTATTGCTGGAACTCAGGGGATTTGAGGAAAGAGGCAAACTCTAATACGAGCTTGAACATAGAAGGAAGGCCAGGCTAATGAGAAACCTTGTATGGTGTGCAGACTTCATTCTGCAGGCAACATAGAGCCACTGGAGCTAAGGAGTTAATTCTTTGAATTTGCATTTTAAAACAGTAACACTGATGGCATTATGGAATATTAAAAGACAGAAAGAAAAATAACCAGGGAATCCAGTAGGAGGGGTATTAAAAGAAATGTAAGAAAAAGTATCCAATAAAAGTATCCAATATCCAATAACAGAGACAGGGCTTCCCAGCTGGCATTAGTGGTAAAGAACCCTCCAGCCAAAGCAGGAGACATATGAGACACAGGTCTGATCCCTCAGTTGGGAAGATCCTCTGCGGGAGGGCATGACAGCCCACTCTAGTAGTCTTGCCTAGAGAATTTCATAGACAGTGGAGCCTGGTGGGCTACAGTCCAAAGGGTCGCAAAGAGTCGAACATGACTAAAATGATTTAGCATGCACACAACTTTCTTTATGGTCCAACTCTCACAACAGTACATGACAACTGGAAAAAACATAGCTTTGACTGTACAGCCCTTTGTCAGCAAAGTGATGTCTCTGCTTTTTAATACACTGTCTAGGTTTGTCATAGCTTCCCTTCTAAGGATCAGGCAAATTTTAAATTCATGGATCTAGTCACCATCCACAGTGATTTTGGAGCCCAAGAAAATAAAATCTCTCAATGCTTCCACTTTTTCCCCTTCTATTTGTCATGAAGTGATGGGACCAGATGCCATGATCTTAGTTTTTTAAATGTTGAGTTTTAAAGCAGCTTTTTTACTCTCCTCTTTCGATCTTCATCAAGAGGCCCTTTGGGGCCTCTTCATTTTCTGCCATTGGAGTGGTATCATCTGCATCTCTGAGGTGGTTGATATTTCTCCTGACAATCTTATTTCCAGCTTGTGATTCATCCAGCCCAACATTTTGTTTGATGTTCTCTGCATAGAAGTTAAATAAATAGGGTGATGATATGCCATAGCAATTTAAAATGGTAATATAAAAGCATTTCACTTATTACGGGTAATAACCAAATTACAAAATTTGTATTCCGTCACTCATACATGCACATGTATTGTTTTCTTCTCAGAACCTTAAAAATGCTCCACACATTAACTCACCTGTTTATATTTCTTGATTCATGTGCATAATGCCAATGCATCCAACCTTCAGTATATTGATGAGTAAGAAAGAATAGAGAAGGCAATGGCACCCCACTCCAGTACTCTTGCCTGGAAAATCCCATGGACAGAGGAGCCTGGTAGGCTGTAGTTCATGGGGTCGCTAAGAGTCGGACAGGACTGAGCGGCTTCACTTTCACTTTTCACTTTCATGCATTGGAGAGGGAAATGGCAACCCACTCCAGTGTTCTTGCCTGGAGAATCCCAGGGACGGGGGAGCCTGGTGGGCTGCCGTCTATGGGATTGCACAGAGTCAGACACGACTGAAGTGACTTAGCAGTAGCAGTAAGAAAGAATGGAGAGGAAAAGGAACTACAGTTACCATTCTGTAGCTGACACACGTATTATACATACAGTGCTCTGCATATGCTCTTGCTTCACTGTCTGAACAGACTTCATTTACAAAACACAATTCAAAGGCTAGATGGTTAAGAGTTTAATTTATTGAGGAAAGCAGAGTATTAAACCAAGTGCAGGACCTTTGAAAGCAGGGCTTGGGCCACAGCGTAAGTCACATATCCATGAAGCTGACCCTGATAAGTTTAAGGAGCCATGTAAAGCTGTGTGATAGGAGTTTCTGAAATTTATCTGGGTGGGTTACTTTTCTCTTTTTTTTTTTTTTCTTCTTTAAAAAAAAAATTACTTATTCATTTGTCCCGAGTCTTAATTGTGGCATGCAGGATCTTAAATGCAGCACATGAACTCTTAATTACAGCTTGTGTATCTAGTTTCCTGAGCAGTAATTGAACCAATGGGAGTGGAGTCATAGCCCCTGGACCACCAGGGAAGTTCCAGGTTACTTTTCATTTGCTAAGTGATTGCTTACATATGGTCTCAGTAGATTCTTCAGCTTCTGTATATTTCTTCAGTTATTTTAAGTCTTTTTTTTTTTTTTTGCTTTGCTTTTGGATTCCTAAAGGGCAGGTTCATTCCCATTTGTGAATTTTTTTTCTCCCAGTTTGAGCAACTGATTAGAGACAATATTTAAATATAGTATGAATAGTATAGTTGTACTTCATATTATTTCGAATTTCCAACTTCAGTTAGACAGAGGTAAAAAGAACAAATGTTGATACAGAGTATACAAGCTGGATATTTAAATAATTCATTTTACTAGTACATGAGTAAATAGTTATATAATTATGATTCTCTTATGCTTCTGAATAACTCTAGCAATGAAGGTTCTATGGAGTAAGTTGTTATACTCAGTTTCTTGAGTGTAACAGCACTTTCAAACTTAGGTGCCTGTTTTATGAAATGGAGAAAACTTTTTGAAAGCTGTATGTGAATTTAAGATTCATGAGCTTATGGTGAATTTTGCAACATGATATCTGTATTGTTTATATTTACAGGAAAACTTTATTTGTGCTGAGTATAGAAAATAAGTAAAAAATGAGACTGTCCATTTAAAATTGATGCATTTTACTTATTTCCCTTGTAGTTAGACTAAATTATGATCTAGCAACATATGTTAAACTAACTCTTATGTTAATATTTACAACAAAAAGTAACTTTAGCAGAAATTCTTTGTGGTGATATACAATGCAAAAGACGTTTTTCTTTATTTTTCCTTTTATTGGATAATAAATAAATATAATTTATTTATATTTCCTTTTATATATATATATATTATATATAAATAATAAATATATTATTTATTATGTTTATTCCTAAACACGTTATTGCATTAACGTGTTTAGAAACTGAGATGTGTATGTTAGAGTGAGAATGATTTTGTCCTGTAATTTTCTCCTAAAATGTTTTGGTATTCAAAATAGAACATCTCTAAGAACTGGGCCTTTTTGAGAACACAAACTATAACCATGGGAAAGGAGATCCTAGGTTTTTCCATGTTATGTTTGGTCTTAATCCTATG
Organism: Bos indicus; assembly: GCF_029378745.1. Lineage (NCBI taxonomy): Eukaryota > Metazoa > Chordata > Mammalia > Artiodactyla > Bovidae > Bos > Bos indicus. The sequence continues at coordinate 13,406,288 of NC_091767.1, forward strand.
TCAGTGAAGAAAGAGATCCTTTTATGACAGAAAACACTACCATAGATCTGCCCTTACCATACTTCACCAAAACATCTGTCCTTACCATAACATACTGTTACGTTCAAGTTTAATTAACAGTGCTTAGTAATGCTATTCTCCTTTAAACTGCATACTTTCTAAAATTACAAATGGTAGATTGTGAATTAGTATTGTCAAGAAAGTATATCTCAGTTTGAGTTTTTAATTTACATTTTCATTTTTTATTTTTCTCCTCATTTCCATTTTTATTCAGTGTTAGTACACACCAACTTTAGAATTTATACACATGTTTAATAAAGGAAAAAAAAGTGCCATGATGAATGAACAAAGGAATTTCAGCTGGTAAATGTAAATCATAAACAGTCAAAAAAGTTCTAAAAGTGAAATTATTAATATATAAATTAGAAGAATATTGATGGAACTAACAGGAAATTGTAGATGAAGGAGAAAGGGTCAGCAAACTTGATGATAGATAAATAAAAAATACTTATTCTGAGGAACAGAGACTAAAAACTAACAAAAATCAATATATAGTCAATGATCATGCTTTATAACACAGGAGTTCTAGAGTGAAGACAGAAATAATGTAGCAAGTGTTTTTTTAAGTAGTGTGCAATTATTTCCCACATCTGATAAAAAACACAAAAATCTCCACACTAACCAAAAATCACCAAATTCCGTAGAAGTTAAATGGAAAGAATTAAAAATCTAGGCATGTGCTAATCAATAGGCTGACAAATAAAGAAAATCTTGAAGAATTCAGAGTTAAAAAGGCAAATTAGAATAGTGATTGCCTTAAGCGGAGGTTTGATTGCTGGGATAGAAGCAAAAGGAATTTCCAGAAATGATAGAAAATTTGATGTCCAAGTTCGGCTGGTGATTCCATGGCTATACACTATTTTCAAAAGTCATCACGTTGAATACAAGACCTATATATTTTATTGTATGTAGATTTTACCTTGCTAACAAAAATATTCAGTTACCCTATAATGATGCAATCAGAGGAACAATTGTTTATTGAATGTTTTGCTGACTAGTCATTATGATAAGCACTTTCCATATATTACCCTGAAAAATAACCTTCATAATCACAAAATAAGGAGTAATCTATTCCAAGTTATGCAATTGATTTAAATTATATATGCCGATTTGTTTTTCCCTGTAAATTAGTGAGGCAATCATGAAATCATAGAATCCCAAATAACTTTAAAATGAACTTGTTGCTTTTTGTTGCTAAGTCGCTTTAGTTGTGTCCAAGTCTTTGAGATCCCAGGACTGTAGCCCACCAGGTTCCTCTGCCCATCGGATTCTTAAGGCAAGAATTCTTGAGTGGGTTGCCATACCATTCTCCAGGAGATCTTCCTGACCTGGGGGTGGAACCCACGTCTCTTAACATCTCCTGATTTGTTAGGCAGGTTCTTTACCACTAACGCCACCTGGGAATTCCAGAATAAGCTTAGGCATCTAGTTTTACAGGAAACCAAGGTAATGGAATCTTTTTTTTTTAAGTAAAATTTATGTGTGTGTGTATATATGTGTGTGTGTGTGTACACTAAGCAAGTATATTTCTAAAGCTGAATTTGTAAACTTATTTTTAGCCACAATGAATATTTGAAATTTCAGAAAAATAGAATTATTGTTTTCAGCAACATAAGAAGAAATAGTACTGACACACTATTCTGTACAATTTTCTGTAAATTTATAACATGACATAATCATGTATGTATGTAGATGAAGACAGTATTGATACATAAAATTATCCAGTATAATTTAGAAGAGTCACTGTGTACAGACACGAAAATCCATATCATCTTAAAAACCTAGCATTTCAGTTTAATGCAGAATAACAAAGTTTCATAAAAGTCATCTCTGTACAGATCTTACTATACAGTCCACAGTGAGATTTTTTAGTTGGCAATATATAGTGTTTTATTTTATTTCTAATTTTGATCAGACCGTAGAATTGCCAGATTCTAATCAAATGGTAACCTCTGTAACTATGAAATGCTCATTAATTTTGCATGGACATAAAAATGGTTCAGAGTTTTAATGTTGTCTTTGATTTAAGCAGTTTTTTAATGTTGTAATAAAAACATAAAAAAGAGTGAGCTTGGAAATGGTGTGATAAATGGAATATACATCATTTATATTATTGCATTTATAACATATCAAGCTATATGAAAGTTATGTGTGTGTTCATTTTGTATAACATAAGGCAAAATAAACAAAAATTGTCTAACTTTTAAAAATATTTTAGACAGAGAATATATCAGTACTCTAGATTACAAAATAGCATTTACATAAAGGAAAGATAAACTATATTAGAAAATTAGTTTAACTAAAATCAATACAATGTATGTTGGTTCAGTTCAGTTCAATTGCTCAGTCATGTGAGACTTTGCGACCCCATGGACTGCAGCACGCCAGACTTCCCTGTCCATCACTAACTCCCGGAGCTTACTCAAACTCATGTCCATAGCGTTGGTGATGCCATCTAACCATCTCATCCTCTGTCATCCTCTCCTCCTGCCTTCAGTCTTTCCCAGCATCAGGGTCTTTTCCAGTGAGTGTGTTGTTCGCATCAGGTGACAAATGCATTGGAGTTTCAGATTCAGCATCAGTCCTTCCAATGAATATTCAGGACTGATTTCTTTTAAGATTGACTAGTTTGATCTCCTTGCAGTTCAAGGGACTATCAAGAGTTCTCCAACACCACAGTTCAAAAGCATCAATTCTTCAGCGCTCAGCTTTCTTTATAGTCCAGCTCAAACATCCATACATGACTACTGGAAAAACCATAGCTTTAATTAGATGGACTTTTATTGGCAAAGTAATGTCACTGTTTTTTAAATATGCTCTCTGGGTTGGTCAAAGCTTTTCTTCCAAGGAGCAAGCATCTTTTAATTTCATGGCTGCAACCATCATCTGTAGTGATTTTGGAGCCCCCAAAAATAAAGTTACTGTTTCCATTGTTTCCCCATCTATTTTCCATGAAGTGATAGTATCAGATGCCATGATCTTAGTTTTTTGAATGTTGAGTTTTAAGCCAACTTTTTCACTCTCTTCTTTCACTTTCATCAAGTGGCTTTTTAGTTCTTCCCTTTCTGCTATAAGGGTGGTGTCATCTGGATATCTGAGGTTAATGATATTTCTCCTGGCAATCTTGATTCCAGCTTGTGCTTCATCCAGCCTGGCATTTTGCATGATGTACTCTGCATATAAGTTAAATAAGAAGGGTGACAATATACAGCCTTGACGAACTCCTTTCCCAATTTATAGATATACAAATATATTATGAATCTGGTGCTAAAAATTATTAAATGAACAATGATTAAATTATCTCTTCACTAACTTTGGAAAAATTACTATTACTGATTTTAAAAGCCACTTCTAAATAAGCTACGGTAAATATAAATTAAATAAATGACTGCTTAAAGATAAGCTGAGATTCTATAAAGTGTTTTACAGTTAAAATGATTGGCTAAGAATTTTGTATTTTATGTACTAATAAATCATTGAATTAGAAGTGAAGTAAAATAGTTCTATCACTAGCAAGTTCATATTTCATATATATATGTATAAATTTAATGTGAATTGGCTTTGCAATTTAAAAATATTAAGTATAGATGTCTAATGCATTTAGTGTGCGTTAAAAGATATAATTGAGGGTAGGAGAGTTTGAATTTCTATCAAATGTATTCTTTTTTTGGGGGGGCATCAATATATGCTTCTTTATTAAAATACACTTCAATCTTTAAACAAAACTAGGCAGTTCAGTCACGAATTGGCCTATTTGTCTGTGGTGAATGCCTGAATCCATCATCTTTCCCCCAAGATCCGTTTCTAGATTTGTCATCAGCATTGTCTTGGATCCCCATGGTCCAGTGAGGAGATACCAGCACTTCTCTGCTCCGAAGGTGAGATAATTGGATTTCATCCATTTCCTCGGCAGGGAGTTTATACATACCTCCAGGGAAGCCCACATACGTACAGAATGAGAGATTTTAATAGCAACATCAAGCTTTCAAAATTAGATGGATTTTTAAAAATTTTATTATTGCATAATTGATGTATAATTAATGAATAATATATATTTCAGGTGTGCAGCAGGGTGGTTCACAATTTTTAAAGGTTATATTCTGATAACAGATTTTAAATTGGAACAGTGACATAAACAAAAGGGTATGAAATACAGTAACATATATGTTTAAGAGAATGGATTTATTGTCTTTATTACTATGTCTCATTAGCCTGGAAAATAGAATGCGTAGCATTATATCTGAAGCAGAATGACCCTAACTGAAAACTGCATGCCAGGCACTCTCATGTGAGGTCTAACCTTGTAGAATGAAGAGATGATAGAAAACAGGAATGACAGTGTTGGTTTTCATGGTGTAGTAGACGAGGAATAATACATAAGGCATAACTGAGTGGAAGAGCGAGAGAAAGGAGTAGAAAAAGTGCATTTTGTGTGAAAATAATGCTGCACAACTGAATGGAACGGGAGGGATGTGTTTGGATGCAATACTGTTGTCAAGGGGAGAAGGGCACATTGTACACACAGTTCAGGGAATGACAGGACAATAGGAGGCTTTTAAGATTAGTTTATTGGTTGTATGAATATTTTAGGCATAGGACAAGATAGAAATTGGAGAAAATCATTGCTGTTCAGTTGCATAGTCATGTCCAACTCAGTGTGACCCCATGGACTACAGCACAGCAGGCTTCCCTGTCCTTCACCATCTCCCAGAGTTTGCTCAAACTCATGTCCATTCAGTCATTGATACCATCCAACCACCTCATTCTCTGTCACCTCTTGTCCTCAATCTTTCCTACCTTCAGAATCTTTTTTTTCCAGTGAGTGAGCCCTTCACGTCACTTGGCCAAAGTATTGGAGCTTCAACTTTGGCTTCAGTCCTTCCAGTAAATATTCAAGGTTGATTTCCTTTAGGGCTGACTGGTTTGATTTCCATGCTATCCAAGAGACTCTCAAGAGTCTTCTCCAGCAGCACAGTCCAAAAGCATCAATTCTTTGGTGCTCAGTCTTCTTTATGGTCCAATTCTCACATCCATACATGACTACTGAAAAAAACATAGCTTTGACTATATGGACCTTTGTTGGCAAAGTGATATATCTGCTTTTTAATATTCTGTCTATGTTTGTCATAGGTATTCTTCTAAGGAGCAAGCATCTTTTAATTTTGTGGCAGTAGTCACCATCTGCATTGATTTTAGAGCCCAAGAAAATGAAATCTGATGTTGTTTCCACTTTTTCCTCATCTATTTGCCTTGAAGTGATAGGACTAGATGCCATGGTCTTTGTTTTTTGAATGTTGAGTTTTAAGCCAGCTTTTTCACTCTCCTCTTTTACCTTCATCTTGAAGCTCTTTAGTTCTTCTTCATTTTCTGCCATTAAAGTTGTATCATCTTCATATTTGAGGTTTTTGATATTTCTCCTGGCAGTCTTGATTCCAGCTTGTGAATCATCCAGCCTGGCATTTTGTGTGATGTACCCTGCATATAAGTTAAATAAACAGAATGACAATGCACAGCTTTGACGTACTCTTGCCCCAGTTTTTAACCAGTCTGTTGTTCCATGTCTAGTTCTACCTGTTGCTTCTTTTCCTGCATACAGGTTTCTCATGAGGCAGGTAAGGTGGTTTGGTATTCCCGTCTCTTTAGAAATATTCCATAGTTCATTGTGCTCCATATAGTCAAAGGCTTTAGCATAATCAATGAAGATGCTATAGTAGATTGTGTCCTTTTTTTTTTTAATTTATTTTTTTTCTATGATCCAGAGTATGGTGACAATTCGGTCTCTGTTTCCTCTGCCTTTTCTGAATTCAGCTTGTATATCTGAAAGGTCTCAGTTTATGTACTGCTGAAGCCTAGCTTGAAGGATTTTGAGCATAATCTTGCTAGCATGTGAAATGAGTTCAATTGTATGGTCATTTGAACATTCTTTGGCATTGCCTTTCTTTGAGATTGGAATGAAAACTGACCTTTTCCAGTCCTGTGGCCACAGCTGAGTTTTCCATATTTGTTGGCATACTGAGTGCAACACTTTAACTGCATCATCTTTAAGGATTTGAATTAGCTCAGCTGGAATTCCATCACCTCCACTAGCTTTGTTCCTGGTGATCTTTCCTGAGGCCCACTTGACTTCACACTCCACATTATCTGGCTCTAGGTGAGTGATCACACTATTGTGGTTATCTGGGTCATTAAAATCTTTTTTGGTATTCTTCTGTATATTCTTGCTACCTCTTCTTTATATCTTCTGGTTCTGTTAGGTCCATACCATTTTTGTCCTTTATTGTGCCCATCTTTGCATGAAATATTCCCTTGGTATCTTTAGTTTTCTTGAAGGGATCTCTAGTCTTTCCCACAAGATAATAACAGCCTGCTGCTGGAGGAATTTTAATATTGGCTCACCAAATATTATGCTACCACAACAAAACCCACCCAGTTCAATGATTAAAAATAGTCACTCAACCTTTGCCCTTGCCCACATTGGCAGCATGACCACTGTAACAACATCAAAACAACAATAATAATAATTAAAAATGAAGACTCTGGGCATAAACAATAATCTTATGACTTACTATTGTGTATACCTGATGTTTCGCATTTCTTTAGAAATTAGAAGACTCATAAAAGCAAGTCAAAAATCCAATATTGTCAACAGATAAAGAACTAAACGTAAAGTGGTTTCCCCTACTTTCTTCAATTTGAGCCTGAATTTTGCAGTAGGGAGCTGATGATCTGAGCCACAGATCATAAAGAAATAAAGCTTTCTGAAGACTCATCTTGATGAAGGGATGGCCTAGGGGAAGGGGGAGCTTTCATGAATAAACCTAGTTGAGAAAACTTTCAAGGGAAGAAATAAATAACGTAGTAACAAATTAGGTGAAGAAAAGGGAAATTTAAATCATCTTATATCCCTAGTTCAGGAGATGGGGCATCTGACTAAAATGGCACAAACCAATTTTCTGTTCAAAGCTCACTTTTATTATCTTTCCAGCTGATCTTTCCAGCTGTAGCTGCAGTATATACATAGAAACATTTTCCTAAACTATGTAATGAAGCATTTTCAGAAAGACTTATTTTTCCTTTCAAATTATTTAGTAAGGAGAATTGTAAAGGCATTATTCTCAAGGAGTTACATCTATTCTACCGTTTCAAAACATAATTTCAGTTATACAGAGTGAAGTAAGACAGAAAGAAAAACACCAATACAGTATACTAACGCATGTATATGGAATTTAGAAAGATGGTAACGATGACCCTATATGCGAGACACCAAAAGACACTGATGTATAGAACAGTCTTTTGGACTCTGAGGGAAAAGGTGAGGGTGGGATGATTTGAAACAATAGCATTGAAACATGTATATTACCATATGTGAAACAGATCGCCAGTCCAGGTTCGATGCATGAAGCAGGGTGGCTTAGGGCTGGTACACTGGGATGACCCTGAGGGATGGAATGGGAGTTCAGAATGGGAGCATATATACACGCATGGCTGATTCATGTCAATGTATGGCAAAATCACTACAATATTGTAAAGTTATTAGCCTCCAATTAAAATAAATAAAAAAATAAAGTCAATCCATAGCAATCCTTTTAAAACATGTGAAAGAGCACATCATAATAGAATCAAGTAAAATAAATAAACTGTGTAGCAAACCACTCTAAGCCACACATTTGGTTATCTCTCTGGGAATCCCAGTTGAGCTATTTCAAATCCTGAAAGATGATGCTGTGTAAGTGCTGCACTCAATATGCCAGCAAATTTAGAAAACTCAGCAGTGGCCACAGGACTGGAAAAGGTCAGTTTTCATTCCAATCCCAAAGAAAGGCAATGCCAAAGAATGCTCAAACTACCACACAATTGCACTCATCTCACACTCTAGTAAAGTAATGCTCAAAATTCTCCAAGCCAGGCTTCAGTAATACATGAACCGTGAACTTCCAGATGTTCAAGCTGGTTTTAGAAAAGGCAGAGAAACCAGAGATCAAATTGCCAACATCCGCTGGATCATGGAAAAAGCAAGAGAGTTCCAGAAAAACATTTATTTCTGTCTTACTGACTATGCCAAAGCCTTTGACTGTGTGGATCACAATAAACTGTGGAAAATTCTGAAAGAGATGGGAATACCAGACCACCTGACCTGCCTCTTGAGAAACCTATATGCAGGTCAGGAAGCAACAGTTAGAACTGCACATGGAACAACAGACTGGTTCCAAATAGGAAAAGGAGTATGTCAAGGCTGTATATTGTCACCCTGGTTATTTAACTTCTATGCAGAGTACATCATGAGAAATGCTGGGCTGGAAGAAGCACAAGCTGGAATCAAGATTGCCAGGAGATTGACATCACCCTTATGGCAGAAAATGAAGAGGAACTAAAAAGCCTCTTGATGAAAGTGAAAGAAGAAAGTGGAAAGTTGGCTTAAAGCTCAACATTCAGAAAACGAAGATCATGGCATCTGGTCCCATCACTTCATGGGAAATAGATGGGGAAACAGTGGGAACAGTGTCAGACTTTATATTTTGGGCTCCAAAATCACTGTAGATGGTGATTGCAGCCATGAAATTAAAAGACGTTTACTCCTTGGAAAGAAAGTTATGACCTACCCAGATAGCATATTCAAAAGCAGAGACATTACTTTGCCAACAAAAGTCCGTCTAGTCAAGGCTATGGTTTTTCCAGTGGTCATGTATGGATGTGAGAGTTGGACTGTGAAGAAAGCTGAGCACTGAAGAATTGATGCTTTTAAACTGTGGTGTTGGAGAAGACTCTTGAGAGTCCCTTGGACTGCAAGGATGTCCAACCAGTCCATTCTAAAGGAGATCAGTCCTGGGTGTTCATTGGAAGGACTGATGCTAAAGCCGAAACTCCAATACTTTGGCCACCTCATGCGAGGAGTTGACTCATTGGAAAAAACCTGATGCTGGGAGGGATTGGGGGCAAGATGAGAAGGGGATGACAGAGGATGAGATGGCTGGATGGCATCACTGACTCGATGGACATGAGTCTGAGTGAACTCCAGGAGTTGGTGATGGACAGGGAGGCTTGGCGTGCTGTGATTCATGGAATCGCAGAGTCAGACACAACTGAGTGACTGAACTGAACTGAACTGGGAAAATATAAAAACATTTTGGTATTTTTATGATTTTTAGCACTGCATAAACATGTTGATATATGAAATATTGAATATCATGGAGAAAAATTATATGTATTATCACTTTTATATTTTCTTCTTTCTGATTCCTTTGATTTTATTCTGTTTTTTCTAAAGGTTGAAATGTACGTTACTGATTTGAAATATTTCCTCTTTTACTATCTAAGCATTTTGTGTTATAAATTTTTGTTTTAACTACTTAAGCTGCATGACACAAATGTAATATGTTGTGTTTTTGTTTACATTCAGTTCTGTGGATTTTTAAAATTACATTTGGAAAAAAAAAAATTTGACCCATCGGTTGTTTAGAGGTGCATGTTTAATGTCTGCCTTTTTGAAAAATTTTCTGTTGTTTCTCTACTTGATTTCACTTTGGATGAAAACATGACTTACATGATTTCTAAAAATTTTTCAAGATTAATATATGAACCAAAATATGGTCTTTTTAATGAATTTCCATGGATGATTGAAATATATATATGTTATATATATATCTGTTTACTGGAATATTCCATAAATGTCATTTAGATTTCATTGGTTGATGGTGTGGTTCAGTTTTTCTATATAATTACTAATTTTGTTATGTGCCTAGTAGTTGTGTTGGTTATTATGAATGGAAGATTAAATATACTCTTCCAGTCTCTGGCTCATATTTGGTGTATTTAGAATATTTATATTAAAAGTAATTGTTGATAGGTTTGTCATATTTTATTAACTATTTTGCTTGTTTCTTTATTTCTTGTTGTTTTTTTATCATTTTCTTTCTTCTACAGTGGTGGCTCTAGGCATACAAAACATATCAGTTCAGTTCAGTTGCTCAGTCTGTCCAACTCTTTGCAACCCCATGAATCACAGCACGCCAGGCCTCCCTGTCCATCACCAACTCCCGGAGTTCACTCAAACTCACGTCCATTGAGTCAGTGATGATATCCAGCCATCTCATCCTCTGTCATCCCCTTCTCCCTCTGCCCCCAATCCCTCCCAGCATCAGGGTCTTTTCCAATGAGTCAACTCTTCCCATGAGGTGGCCAAAGTATTGGAGTTTCAGCTTTAGCATCATTCCTTCCAAAGAAATCCCAGGGCTGATCTCCTTTAGAATGGACTGGTTGGACATCCTTGCAGTCCAAGGGACTCTCAAGAATCTTCTCCAACACCACAGTTCAAAAGCATCAATTCTTGGACACTCAGCTTTCTTCACAGTCCAACTCTCACATCCATACGTGACCACTGGAAAAACCATAGCCTTGAGTAGACGGACCTTTGTTGGCAAAGTAATGGCTCTGTTTTTCAATATGCTATCTAGGTTGGTCATAACTTTCCTTCCAAGGAGTAAATGTCTTTTAATTTCATGGCTGCAATCACCATCTGCACTGATTTTGGAGCCCCAAAAAATAAAGTCTGACACTGTTCCCACCGTTTCCCCATCTATTCCCCATGAAGTGATGGGACCAGATGCCATGATCTTTGTTTTCTGAATGTTGAGCTTTAATCCAACTTTTTCACTCTCCTCTTTCCCTTTCATCGAGAGGCTTTTGAGTTCCTCTCCACTTTCTGCCATAAGGGTGATGTCATCTGCATATCTGAGGTTATTGATATTTCTTCTGGCAATCTTGATTCCAGTTTGTGCTTCTTCCAGCCCAGCGTTTCTCATGATGTACTCTTCAGAGAAGTTAAATGAGCAGGGTGGCAATATACAGCTTTGACATACTCCTTTTCCTATTTGGAACCAGTCTGTTGTTCCATGTCCACTTTTAACTGTTGCTTCCTGACCTGCATATAGGTTTCTCAAGAGGCAGGTCAGGTGGTCTGGTATTCCCATCTCTTTCAGAATTTTCCACAGTTTCTTGTAATCCACACAGTCAAAGGCTTTGGCATTGTCAATAAATCAGAAATAGATACCAAATATTATAGCCTGCTTTTCTTTATATTTTTCAACTTTTAGTAAATGTTGAAATTGTACTTCTACTTAGTTTATTTATCCTTTCATTTCTTAATTACATTTCTCTCAATATTCCTCTAAATACACTATCATATGTGTATATATATATGTACATATTTAATGATATATACATACCTATATCTTCATTTGCTTCAATCATTGAGTATAATTTAAAAAACACATGAAAAGAATCATCTATTACATTCATGGTTACAGTCACCTATTCTTTTGCCTTCCCTTCCTTTCTGTCATTCCCAAACCTTATCCTCTTATTGTTTTTCTGATAGACAGTTTGCGTTAGCCACTCTTTAAAGATAAGTTGACTGGTGTCAAATTATCTTAGCTTTTGTACTTCTGAAACTGTATTTACTTTTCTTTTATTCCTGATGGATATCTGTGCTAAACACATAATTTTGTGCTGAATGTTCTTTTTGTTCAACTATTGAAAATGTTATTCTCTCTCATACTGGGCTTCATGATTTCAGATGAGATGTCTTTGTTATACAAATTGGTGTGTGTTCATATAGGTAATGTGTTATTTCTTTCTGTTGACTTTAGCAGGTTTTTTTTTTTTTTGTCTTTAGCCAAAAGTTTAATTACTATGAGGATTAGCATGAATTTCTTTGGATTTATCAGCTTGTGAACCTGTGTCTTTATGTCTTCATCAAATTTAGAAAGTTTTCAGATGTTATTTCTTAATATAGTTTTTTCAATTTCACATTCTCTATCCTCTCCTTCTGGGACCCCAAGTATAAATGTCAGTTCTTATGTTTTGCAGGACCCTTGAGGCTCTTCATTTTCCATTCATGCTATTTACTTTTCTTTTGTTCAAATTAAGTAACTACTGTTGATCTGTCATGAAGTTCACTGATTTTTATGGCCTGCTTATTTTACAACTGAACCCATTTAACAATATTTTTATTTTGGTGATTGTATTATTCAGTTTTCTTTGATTCTACGATATGCATTTGATTCCACCTTTATTTTTTTTATTTTATATTTTTTAAAATTTTATTTTATTTTTAAACTTTACAATATTATATTAGTTTTGCCAAATATCAAAATGAATCTGCCACAGGTATACCTGTGTTCCCCATCCTGAACCCTCCTCCCTCGTTCCTCCCCATACCCTCCCTCTGGGTCGTCCCATTGCACCAGCCCCAAGCATCCAGTATCATGCATCGAACCTGGACTGGCGACTCATTTCATACATGATATTATACATGTTTCAATCCACCTTTATTTTTTTTTTCTTTTTAATTAATTTTATTTTATTTTTAAACTTTACATAATTGTATTAGTTTTGCCAAATATCAAAATGAATCTGCCACAGGTATACATGTGTTCCCCATCCTGAACCCTCCTCCCTCCTCCCTCCCCATACCATCCCTCTGGGTCGTCCCAGTGCACCAGCTCCAAGCATCCAGTATCGTGCATCGAACCTGGACTGGCATCTCGTTTCATACATGATATTTTACATGTTTCATTCCACCTTTAAAAAAGACATTTTCTTTGTTAAGAGTTTCTACTTTTTTTCTTTCAGAAATATGCATACTTGATTACTGAAGCTTTTTTGTGGTATATTCACTGTAAATTCCTAATCAAATATTTCCAATTTCAAGTTCATCTTAATGCTTTCATTGATTGAATTTTTTATTCATGTTGTGATTCTCCAGGTTCTTGGTGTGTTTTATGCCTTTTGTCTATCATGTTAAGAGATTCTTGGTTCCATTTAAATATTGTATTTCATTAAACAATTGCCATGGTTAAGTTTAACAAGTCAGATTTGACCTGATGTGTAGTTTCAATGACAATATAGTTTACTGAGCTCTTATGGTGCCTTTATCACCTGGATTTACTTGAGCTCAGATTATATTAATATTTCTACTGCTACAATCCGTGAAAAAGAAGGCACTTTTCTGATCCACACTGTCCTTGGATGGGGTGGGGGATGGGGACAGTGCTAGATCCCAGAACTTCATGACAGGGTGACCTTGACCTTTTCCCTGACTACCCAATAACAAAGGTCTTCCTATTCTATCTTTACTGATAGCAATGGTGGAAGGAGCACTTAGCTGGATGACCTTCTGTCACTGGGTAGAGGGCCAGAAGACGGTGGGCCAGCTGTCATCTTTAGTTATATAAGAGCTCGTCTTTTGCCTTTGGGTGTGAGGCATGGGTTAGTTAGCTTGCCACTGCTACATTTGCTGCTGGCGCAAGCTCATCCTGGGGCAAAGGCCACACCTTGATATTTAAGCAAATTCAAGCCTTTGACTGTGTGGATCACAATAAACTGTGGAAAATTCTGAAAGAGATGGGAGTACCAGACCACCTGACCTGCCTCTTGAGAAACCTATATGCAGGTCAGGAAGCAACAGTTAAAACTGGACATGGAACAACAGACTGGTTCCAAATACGAAAAGGAGTACATCAAGGCTGTATCATGTCACCCTGCTTATTTAACTAATATGCAGAGTACATCATGAGAAATGCTGGGCTGGAAGAAGCACAAGCTGGAAATGCCGGGAGAAATATCAATAATCTCAGATATGCAGATGACATCATCCTTATGGCAGAAAGTGAAGAGGAACTAAAAAGCCTCTTGATGAAAGTGAAAGTGGAGAGTGAAAAAGTTGGCTTAAAGCTCAACATTCAGAAAATGAAGATCATGGCATCTGGTCCCATCACTTCATAGGAAATAGATGGGGAAACAGTGAGAACAGTGTCAGACTTTATTTTTTGGGGCTCCAAAATCACTGCAGATGGTGATTGCAGCCATGAAATCAAAAGACGCTTACTCCTTGGAAGGAAAGTTATGACCAACCTAGATAGAATATTCAAAAGCAGAGACATTACTTTGCCAACAAAGGTCCATCTAGTCAAAGCTATGGTTTTTCCTGTGGTCATGTATGAATGTGAGAGTTAGACTGTGAAGAAAGCTGAGTGTTCAAGAATTGATGCTTTTGAATTGTGGTTTTGGAGAAGACTCTTGAGAGTCCCTTGGACTGCAAGGAGATCCAACCAGTCCATTCTAAAGGAGATCAGTCCTGGGTGTTCTTTGGAAGGACTGATGCTAAAGCTGAAACTCCAGTACTTTGGCTACCTCATGTGACATGTTGACTCATTGGAAAAGACCCTGATGCTGGTAGGGATTGGGGGCAGAAGGAGAAGGGGACGACAGAGGATGAAATGGCTGGATGGCATCACCAACTCGATGCGCGTGAGTTTGAGTGAACTCCAGGTGTTGGTGATGGACAGGGAGGCCTGGCGTACTGTGATTTATTGGGTCGCAAAGAGTCGGACATGACTGAGCGACAAACTGAACTGAAGACGCTGCTGACACTAGGTGTAGATAGTCCTCTGTTCCTCTTTCCTATTCTTTTGGACAGAAAAAAAGTCTTTTTTCTATTGTTTTTCCCTTTCCTTCCTTTGTGTCTGTCTTCCCGTTTTTTCTCTCTTCCTTTCTTCCTTCATTCATCTCATCCTTTGTTTCTCCCTTCTTCCTTCTGTTTCTTCCTTCCTTCCCTTCTTTATGATTCCTTTCTTTTCTCTCTTTTCCTCCCCTTTTTCTCCTTGTTTTTTTCTTGCCTGTATTCTATTGTACCTTTATAGTTTTGGGGTTCTTCTCCAGTGGCTCAGAGGCAAGATATGCAGATCTGTTTCCTGTGTCAGGAAGATTCCTTGGAGGAAGAAATGCCATCCCACTCCGGTACTCTTGCCAGGACAATCCCAAGGAGAGGGGAGCCTGTTAGATGGGCTACAGTCCATGGGGTTGCAAAGGGTTAGACACAACTGAGCTCATCAGTACTTGCAGGTCTCTCTGGCACTCAGTTTGAGTTATGTAGGAGATTAAAAAAAAAAAAGCGAAGTGGCAAACAGAAAACCACAGAACTTGTCACAGTTTTGTTCTTTAAGTCCTTTCCAGTCAAACGTCTTCTTTCCACCTTCTAGATCCTTTCTATTTTTCTACTTTCTACAAGTCCTGAATACTCCCAGAGTGCTTACTCATATTTAGAGTAAGTAGAAGGACAGGGAAAAGTGAGTGTATGGCATCTTGTCCCCTAACTGACAGTGCGCCTTATCTTTTTATTTGAAGAAATCACTATGAATCATGAGTATAGTTGCAAACACTCATTCTGAATCCACCCAGAATAAATGTTATTACTGTATTAACAGTTGATTCACTTATTAATTATTAAGAAGTAAAATGTTGAGAATAAATGTTAAGTCCTTTATGTTACCCTTATCTTCACAGTCCTCTTTTTCTCCCTGGAGGCAACCACTGTGATGAATTACACACAAAGCTAGTTATTTCATACTTCTATTGTAAACATCTGCATTCACATGCATTGCTATTTTTTGAAGATTTAAGAATCAATGGTATTCTACTATGTGATATGTAATATCAGTCTTCCATCTGCTCTCTCACTCTTCTAAGATACTACACATGGAAGTACAAAAACTACTGAGGCAATCTGTATCTTCTCAAATAATATTAGAGCCTAACCACTCACACTATTCCTTCTTACTCTGATCTTTTCCTTGAGTACAGAATGTTAGGCTTGGAGATTAGACCAAGAAAATGCGTTCAACATTCATCTCCCTACCTTGGTGCTCTTTGACTCTTCCACCTTTGCAGTTTTCTGTTATAATCTGTAATGGAATGAGTTGTTAATGAACTCAGATGGTCAGTCACGTCCAGCTCTTTGCAACCCTGAACTTTATAGACCTCCAGCCTCCTCTGTCCATGGAATTTCCAAGGCAAGAGTATTGGAGTGGGTTGCCAGTTCTTTCTCCAGGGGATCTCCCCAACACATGGGTCAGAACTGCATCTCTTCTGTCTCCTGCATCAGCAGGTGGATTCTTTACCACTAATGCTGCCTGGGAAGCCCCATAGATGGTGATATTAGTACTAAGGATTCTCTCAGTCGTGTCCAACTCTTTGCGACCCCATGGACTGTAGCCCACTGGACTCCTCCGTCCATGGGATTCTCCAGGCAAGAGTACTGGAGTGGGTTGCCATTTCCTTCTCCAGGGGATCTTCCCAACCCAGGGATCGAACCCATGTCTCCCACATTGCAGGCAGATGCTTTAACCTCTAAGCCATCAGGGAAGCCCAGATGGTGGTATTAGATTGGTGCAAAAGTAATTACAGTTTTTGCATAGTTGAAACATGACATTTGATATGAGAATGCATTCTTAAATAAATGTGGCTATGTTATACTTCATTTTAATGCACATATCTTGCTTTAAATTTTTTATTTTGCTAATGATATTACTTGTTTATTTTATAATTTAATTTAGACTAAGGAAATAATGTTAGACAATAAAGCAAATTTGAGCAATTTCTTGTTTGAGTTCAAAATGGGTCAGAAAGCAGCAGAGACAACCTAATGATAAATTCGTTCCATTGTAGTGAAACAAAAGAGAGGGAGAAAAATCCTGCCGTTAATATTTGGAGTCTATCTGTATAGTGTAAATAGCTCATATTTAAGGGAGTGATAACTTTTGGAGTTCCAGTTTATAGCTTTAAAGATTTAATTAATAAAAAAAATCTGTCTTCAGGTACTTATCTGATGAATGTGGTGGTAAGAAGTGCAAAGTTCAGTTTTGAAACTCCAGGGTTCTAATGAAGACTTTAAAATGACTTGCATTAAAATTAGAACCATCACATCTTTGAATTCCACTGAGAGATCCTGTCTCGTTTTAAATGTCTTGACGACAAAAATTCCTCACCCCTGCATCACCATCCCCATCCTCCACAAAGACTTTGTAAAGAAATTTCCTGTGAATTCTTCAGCTATTCTGACTTGTAGCAGGGGAGATATATTTAGTCATTATCTAAGCATTCGAGTTAAATAGCAAACTCATTGCAGCTGAAGAATACATCTTTTGTTCTTTCAGCAAAATGTCCCTTGGCAGCTGTCTATTGGCACTAAAAAGGGCAGCAGGCGTAGAGCCATGACTGCCAAGAAAAGGAGTTTTCTAACAAGACATCGTCTCTGTCTCTACACAGAAATCAGTGCCTTTTTCCTAGGGTTAGTCTTTTTATTAAATTCTATGTATGTAGAAAGAAACTGTTTTCTTAGGCAGAGTACTCTTATTATCTGAGGTTATTTCTGGTGTAAACTCTGAAGTTCATTTGGGAGGGGAGATCTTTTAAAATGTGTTGTTCTGCTTTCCTTTCAGTGGGCTTTGTCTTAAACCTTTGTGTTAATGCTTTTATTAGTTAACTTTAAAATGTGTCAAAAAACCGTCCCTGCTCAGCCCCTGGAAAGGGGTGTGTATGAAGCGCATTTGTGCAGTTTACAGCACTGAGCACGTCTAAGTCTGGCAAGCACATCACAGGAAATACCAGTGTTAATGTGACATTTTGACTTTGTGAGCTCGAAGGTCACTTGAGTAATTAGTGCTAGATAAACCCAGAGGACACGCTGAGCTAGTGTGATCTTTTCAGTAATACCCACTGTGACTAACAAGCACCAAAGTTGAAGGCACTTATTTATGAATTATGAAAATCTCCTTGTACCTCCATATTATTTACATTTCAGCAGTCTTTGGGAGAAGGGGCTTTGCCTAATGTGATAAATAATACTAAAATTTTACAAAAAGAATTATGTGTGTTGGGATATCATTTAAAGGTAGCTACAAATATTATTAATGGTGTGGTTAGCACCTGTGCCCTCCAAAATTAACTTTGATAATGATTTTTAGTTTAAATTATTTTTATCAGAAATTCTGTTTTTGATTTTTAATTCTTTTGACTTAATGAAGAGTCTGAATAGAATTGGGGTACTACATTATTCCAGGTCATCAGCAAACATTTACCCTTCCCTTAAACTAATTGAGCTTAATTACACACCTTACTCTTCTTTTGTATCAATTTATGCTTTAGATATGTTTATAAGAATTTCTAGATTACTTTAGGTACATGAACAATGAGAAAACATAAAATGATTAGACTAGAAAAACAGTAATATTGAAAAGAGCCATACAGAATATTTACTTTGAAGAGACTGTCAACTCTTGAAATGAAAGGAATACATATATGTTCACCACTTTTGGATCATAGTAATAGCCAGTGTATAAAAATAGGAAATTAAGATAACTCTTACAACATTATAAAAGGTATTTATGAGAAACTCATAGATAATATAGTATGTAATGGTAAAAGACTGAAAGCTTTTTCCCAAAGATCAGGACCAAGATGATGCCTGCTTTTTACCAATTCTGTTCAACACTGTATTAGAAGTTCTAACAGAACAATGAGATATGAAAAATAATTAAAAGACCTTCATACTGGAAAGAGGTGAAATTTTTCGCAGAACACGCACACACAGAAACACTTACACACAGAAGCACATATGCACTATAGGACCATGACATGAATGCTGCAGAGTTCAGGTTACAAGATCAGCATTGGTGAAGGAAATGGCTACCCACTCCAGTATTCTTGCCTGGAGAATTCCATGGACAAAGGAGCCTGATGGGCTACAGTGCACAGGGTTGCCAAGTCAGACACGGCTGAGCAACTGAACACATACACACAAGATCAGTATACAGAAAGAAGCTGCATTCTATACACTAGCAATGAACAAACTGAAAAAGAAATTAAAAAAAAATTTGCTTACCATAACATCATTAATATTTTAAATAGTGCCTTTAGTCATAAATGAACTTCATTACTGTAATGAAATAACACTTCATACACACTAGAATGGCTATAATGCAAGGGAAAATAACAGATGTGGATGACTATATGAAAAAGTTAGACCTCTTATATATAGTCAGGGGTGGATGTAAAATGATAGAGCCACTGTATAAAACTGGCAACACTTCAAAAGCTAAACACAGAATTATCATATGATCGAATTATCTAATGTATCTACATAATATTATCTAATGTTGATTATCATCAACATTTTAAATAATAAAATAAAAATTCAAATAAATAGATTTAGAAATTGTACATTGCAAACTACAAAACATTTTAGAAAGAAATTTTGAAAGATATAAATAAAATATATTCTATGTTTGTGGTTTGGAAATAATACTGTTAAGGTGGCATTACTCCCCAAGGTGTTCATAGATTTGTTGCAATCCTGATCTAAATCCTAATTATGTGTTTTACAGAAATGGCCAAATTGATACTAAAATTCATATGAAAATTCAAGGGATCCCAAATAGCTAAAACAATCTTGAATAACAAGTGAAATTGGAGGCCTCATAATTCCTGGTTTCAAAAATTACTGCAAACATACAGGTATCAGAATAGAACGTAAATAGTATTCTTGCCTGGAGAATCCCAGGGATGGGGGAGCCTGGTAGACTCTGTCTATGGGGTCGCACAGAGTTGGACATGACTGAAGCAACTTAGCAGCAGCAGCAGTAGCAGTATAAGAATAAACATACATATAAAAGGAATGTAATTGACAATCCTGAAATAAACCTATACATCTATGGCCAACAGATTTTTGACAAAATGCTCAAACCATTCAACTGGGAAAAAAATATTCTTTTCAACAAATGGTGCTGGGGCAACTGGTTATCCACATGTAAAAGGATGAAGCTGACAGTCTATCTCAGATCAAATATAAAAATTAATTAAAATTGATTAAGACACAAGCTTAAATCCTAAAATTCTCAAATAGGGAAAAAACCAGTAAATCATGATCTTGAATTTGGATATGGCTTATTTGATTTGACACCAAAAATGAAGGCCACAAAAGAAATTTTTACCTTCATCAAATTTAAAAAGTTTTATATATCAAAGGGCATTATCAAAAATCCAAAAAATGCAACCTACAAAATGAGAGAAAATATTTATAAAATATATATGAGTCTGAAATATGTAAAGAATGATTACAACTCAAAAACAAGAAGAAAACTAAGCAATTTTTAAAAATAGGTCAAGGGGATTAAATAGATGTTTTTCCAAACAATATACATACACACACACACACACAAATGACCAACAAACCCATTAAAACATGATCAGTGCAATTAGTCGTAAATGAACTTCTACAGTCATAAGGAAATAACACTTCATACGCAATAGAATGGCTGTAATGCAAAATAGGGAAAACAACAGGTGTGGATGAGTATATGAAAAAGTTAGACCTCTTATATGTAGTTAGGGGTGGATGTAAAATGGTACAGCCACTGTATAAAACTGGCAACACTTCAAAAAGTTAAACACAGAATTATCATATTATCCTGCTAACTGCACTGCTAGGTATATACCCCAAAGAATTTAAAAGATGACAAACACAAGTATGTATAGAAGCACTATTCACAGTAACCAAAATAACACCAGGCTTACTATTCATCAGCTGATGAAAAGGTGAACAAATGTAGTATATCCATTTGATAGAATATTATTCAGCAGTAAAAAGGAATGGAATATTAGTACATATTAGACCTGAGTACCTTGAAAACATGATGCTAAATGAAAGAAGCCAGACCCCCAAATCCATTTATATGATTCAAATTCATTGTGTAAATTCAAAATAGGCAAATATTTAGAGGCAGAAATCAGATTTCTATTTGTCAAGGGATACAGGGGAGAGGAGACCATGGAGTGAGTTCTTAATGGATATGGAATTTCTTTTAGGGTGATGAAATACTCTAGAACTAGGTAGTGATTATAGCTGCATAACATTGTGATGTTCTAAAAACTACTGAATCATACACCTTTCAAATGGTCAAAATGCTGAATTTTGTGTTATTTCTTCCCTGGTGGCTCAGATGCTTAAGTGTCTCCCTACAATGTGGGAGACCCAGGTTCGATCCCTGGGTGGGGAAGATCCTCTGGAGAAGGAAATGGCAAGCCACTCCAGTACTCTTGCCTGGAAAATCCCATGGGAGGAGCCTGGTAGGCTACAGTCCATGGAGTCACAAAGAGTTGGACACGACTGAGCGACTTTACTTACTTTATCTCAAAAGGGTGTGTATGAGAATAATGATTTTTGCTAAATGTCTTGTGATATTTATATCTTCCACTATATTTACTTTTGATGACTTAGGGAAACCTATGCACAAGCTGTGTTAATCCAGTATTCCACCATAATGGAGCTGGTGAAGAAATAGAAATAGCTCTGTTCCATCAGAGTTGCTGCTGCTGCTGCTGCTGCTAAGTCACCTCAGTCGTGTCCGACTCTGTGCGACCCCATAGACGGCAGCCCACCAGGCTGCCCCCGTCCCTGGGATTCTCCAGGCAAGAACACTGGAGTGGGTTGCCATTTCCTTCTCCAATGCATGAAAGGAAAAGTCAGCATAGCAATTCACAGCATGGAATTTGAGTCCACATCTCTTCAACCTTCAGCACACTGTGTTGGAGTGCTGCACCTGCCGTGTTGAAGCTGTTCAACTTCAGGCTAGATAGGAATCTCTTACTGCCTAGACACTCAAACTATTCAGTGAGTCTGTGTTTTATAAAATTGTGGTAAAGTATTCATCAATATAAATAAAATCTTAGAATCGTTTTTGGCCTATGGTAAGTCTATAGAATTAAGTCTCGGTTTTAATGTCCTGAGACAGCTCATCATGATTCATTCTAAACTCCACCTGGTTTGCATACTGAACTTTCTGCAGTTCTGCTTTTATTAATGTTCCTTTACTTCTGTTAGTAACTACTTCACTTTTTATTTTTTGCTTTCACACTGAAATTATCAAGCGATACAAATATATCTATGTTTAAACTATCATGGCCCAAGATTCTAAAATATACTTGTCTCTCCTTATCCTTTTTCCTCTTAAATCACCCTGTGAACACGTCTTCCCTATATATGTATGCAAAATTTCAGGAACAAACTCAAACAATCAGAGCCTTTCCTCCTTGAGTGTACTTTCTGGAGCAGGGCATTGAAGCATTTTTTGTACTTCTTCTCAGCCCAGACCATGAGATTCTCTGTTTGGTTATCTTAACTTACTCTATAAAGCTATCTGTAAAATTTGGGAGGTGTACAATTTTCTCTATATTCATAGCTTTAAAATAAAAGTAAAAAACACATGATGCTGAAAAAGGAAACCATTGGAAAGGCAGATTCACTGGCAGTCATGAGTCCAGGTGTCATGTTCTCTGCTGAATGTGATAGGACAAAATATTAGTAGCCACTCATCAGTTAGTATCCCTGATACTAGAATTAGTATTTTGCTTTAGTTTGGATTCTCTGTTTTATCCATTTTGCTGGACTTTCTAAAAGCCAAACTGTTACTGTTATTCATTGGTTCTCCCAGTTATCTAATCCTATTGCCCTCTCTGAGAATTTTATCTTTATAAAAAAACTTAGAGTATACAGGCTTAAAGAATTTTAGACTTTCTAAGATTACACATGTATATTTACCAACGTTATACTTTTATCTATATTCTCTTATCTACTGAAATGAAATCCATACTGCCATTATTATTTCCAAGTTTGTCAGTAAATCAAGAAATGAACTTTGAGGACAACGAATAATGGCTTTATTCTCAGCAGACAGAGAAGATGCTGGACTAGTGTCTCAAACAAAACCATCTTCTATAAGTTAGAATTCAGGCTGCTTTTATACTAAAAGAGGAGAGGGTAAAGTCCTGTTCCAGCCAATTTCTGTTGGAGATGTCTTAATTTCTTCCTGCCTACAGCAATTCAACAGGTGGGGCTGGTTAGGATGTTTCCTGTGAGCCAAATAAAAGTATCTTCATATAATGCTGATTATCTGAGAGACAGGGTTCCCAGAGATGGGTCATTATGTATAATTTACTTGTATAAGCAACATCGTTAGTGATTAACTTGTAATAGATTTTGTGAAGTTTCCTCTATATTACAGTTCTAGCTTTAACTACCAATAATTTACCTGAATTAAGAACACATCAGAAATGATATTAATTTTCCTAGAAATTATTTCCAGAATCATCCCTATAATATCTGTAACTTTTGTATTATGAAAATGTATGAGCTTGTGGAAGACTTCACCAGCTACCTTCTATCATAGGTATTTGTATCTCATTATGCTTATGGTAGTTTGGTAATATTTTCCAGGTAGTCTGTCTAGAAATATGAACATTTCTGATGGTTATTTAAGTATGTTAATGACCCAAGTGAACTGATGTGTATTTAAATTCCAGACAATAAGGAAAATAATTTTAATAGTACAGAATAAAAAGTCACATATATGTAGGATTATTCCTGGTATTTTTTACTTTAGTAGAGAATGAGTGATTTATTTACTAGATAGTATAAATATTTAGTAGTGAAATAAGAAAAATAAGTACACTGAATGGGTCAACAACATTTTCTTTTATAAACAAAGCAACTAAAGATTGACCATGTGCTTTTGTGCTTCATGTACTATTTCAGTTCAGTTCAATTCCGTTCAGTTCAGTCGCTCAGTCGTGTCTGACTCTTTTCGACCCCATGAATCACAGCACGCCAGGCCTCCCTGTCCTTGGACTCTAATTATTCTCTTAGGCAGCTCTCTTGCCAATTCACAGTGACTCTGAGCCAGTTCTGAAAATTAGAAGATCTTATTCTTCATACTGAGAAACAGAAAAAAATGTTGAGCTCTTACTTTTGTGGTTACATTTCTTTATTCCTCTATTTTTATTTTCCTGTTTCTAAATTTTATGAAATCTCATTTAATTAGATAAGTAATATTTGAATGTGGGAGAAGGCAATGGCACCCCACTCCAGTACTCTTGCCCGGAAAATCCCATGGATGGAGGAGCCTGGTAGGCTGCAGTCCATAGGGTCACTAAGAGTCAGACACAACTGAGCAACTTCACTTTCACTTTCCACTTTCATGCATTGGAGAAGGAAATGGCAACCCGCTCCAGTGTTCTTGCCTGGAGAATCCCATGGACGGAGAAGCCTCACAGGCTGCAGTCCATGGGGTTGCACAGAGTCGGACACGACTGAAGCGACTTAGCAGCAGCAGCAGCAGCAATATTTGAATATACTTTTATATAAAATATATAGTATAGGTATATCTGTGTTTTTGCATTGTATGCATAAATAAATATATATATATGGATGGACGTAATGTGTGTATTATATGCCATGGATAAAATACATCAACAAGAACGTTTAGTTAGAGCTAAACCAAAAGTTCTTGTCACTGTATTTTATCCATGGCATAGAATGTAGACAGATGATTTTCAATAAAGAAACTACCACAGAAATGATCATAGTACTAATGAATATGAAAACATTTAGGACAAAGAGTGTATTCTCAAATTAGCATGTATATGTTGCACTCTACAATTTGTGTTCTCTATATCAATTGCACATTCCTTTTTGAGAAACTGTGTTTAGAGATGATGAAATTGATTTCCAGGTGCTATCAACATGAGTTTGTATCTGTTGACAGTAAATCAATAACTCCTTCTAACATAACTCTTACAGTAGTAAGAATCCTCACATTTAATCCACTTTCTCAGTGACAGATAGCACTGTCCTGAATTCTTTGAAAGTGGTACTCAGACTAAATATTATTCTGGTGAGCAATATTTCCTTGGCTCAAAGGTGAATGACCACTTATGTGAAGAAGAAAGCAGTTCCCATTTTGGAAGAAACACAAGGGCACCAGACACACACACCAAAGTAGAGGAGGAAAGGGAACTGATGTGTTCGTGTATTTGATTGTAATCCAGGGAGAAAATTCAGATGATAGCTCAGAATATGAATAATTTTATTAGCAGATGAGAATCGATGACTAAGAGCCAGCACGTGCATACTCTCTCAAGGTCTCTTAAACCTTTTGAGTTGGTTTATATTTTGAAAACCTGGCTCTCAAGGTAGAGATTATTACCTCAAACTATAGATGAAAAATTGAGATGTTCATTAAGATCTCACACCCTAAAAAATAACAGAATGATAAATTTGAGGTCTGTCTAACAATAAAACCTTTGACTTTCTAATATACTGTCAACTTCCATAGTCGAGATAAATTAATATAGTATAACAAACTAATTATTTGTTGTTCACAATTAATTATGTACAATTCATATGAAAATGGAGAAGGCAATGGCACACCACTCCAGTACTCTTGCCTGGAAAATCCCATGGTTGGAGGAGCCTGAAAGGCTGAAGTCCATGGGGTCGAGAAGAGTCGGACACAACTGAGCGACTTCACTTTCACTTTTCACTTTCATGCATTGAAGAAGGAAATGGCAACCCACTCCAGTGTTCTTGCCTGGAGAATCCCAGGGACGGGGGAGCCTGGTGGGCTGCCGTCTATGGGGTCGCATAGAGTCGGACACGACTGAAGTGACTTAGCAGCAGCAGTAGCATATGAAAACATTCTGTAAGGTATACCACTTATTTTTATGTATGTTGTTATTACCGTTTTAGCAGAAATAATTTGATATATATACTTGTAGGGGGATAAGGGTTTATTTAATTGTTTTTGACTCTCAAATTTCACAGAATAAAAGATTCTTATTAACTCCACTATGTGTCAGAGTCTACTCTTCGCAACGTGAATATTCTCTAACAAATTCTTTCTTGACTGTTTCATTCTTTTTTTCGCTTAGCTTCTGACACTTCAACTCTAATATCTCTACAGTGTATTACTGGAAATTTTGTATAGTTAATAGAGTTTCTTATGAAAATACATGAGACGTCAGGGAAGTTTATCTTGGGACTAGGAGTCTGAGAATCGATTTTAGCATATTTTTATCTTTAGAGCTTAGTTTTCCAGTAATATATCCTTAATATCTTGTTCTTTTTGCCTTTCAAGTTTTGTTATAATTTAAACGTAGTAGAAGAATTCATTGTGGCAAGGCCATGCTGATTTGGAAATTCTGTTTTATTGACACTGACCACACAGATAGTATGGCAGTTTCTAAGAAGTCAACCCAAGGACGGCTCATAGTATTAGTAATAAACTTTTGTAGAAATCTGGGGATTTTAAGCACTGCCCACATTAAAATACCCTCTACCTTAGCATCTTTTATCAAACAGCAACCTATGTTCTACAATGATGAGATCTAGTCTTTAAAATGGCCGTTGTATGATGTCACACACTTTCAATCGTTCCACAATGTTTTGTAGTAAGGATGATGGAGTCTAAGGTGATGGAGTCTGTATATTAATTCTGTATCTCTCATCACTTCGCTAGCTAATCATTGTGTATAATTTTCTGAACCCTGTTATTAATAATGTTCTTCTACTGAATTTCTGAACAACCCAAATGCCTTCTCATTTACAAATGAGGATCTCTCCCATACAGTCTCTTTTTTTTTTATCATCTTGCTAAGTCATGTCAGTTGTGTCCGACTCTGTGCGACCCCACAGACAGCAGCCCACCAGGCTCCCCCGTCCCTGGGATTCTCCAGGCAAGAACACTGGAGTGGGTTGCCATTTCCTTCTCCAATGCATGACAGTGAAAAGTGAAAGTGAAGTCGCTCAGTCATGTCTGACTCAGCGACCCCATGGACTGCAGCCTACCAGGCTCCTTCATCCATGGGATTTTCCAGGCAAGAGTACTGGAGTGGGGTGCCATTGCTTTCTCCATTTTTATCATCTTGTATAATAGTAAATTCTGAACTCAATGCCAAATGTAAAAAGACCAAATGCTTGTCAGAAATCATTCTTGTACTACATTCTACAGTTAAGCAATATCAACTAGTCCAAGTTTGAGTGGGACTAATTGTGGGCCCCCAAAGACATAGTAGTGACAGGAATGAATCCTAGAGGGAGCTTTAACAAGCTACATATTCACTGGATGAAGCATAAGCTGGAATCAAGATTTTTGGGGAGAAGTATCAAAAACCTCAGATATGCAGATAATACTACCTAATGGCAGAAAGCAAGGAGGAACTAAAAAACCTCTTGATGAAGGTGAAAGAGGAGAGCAAAAATGCTAGCTTAAAACTCAACTTTCAAAAAACTAAGATCATGGCATCCAGTCCCATCATTTCACAGCAAATACATGGGAAAGGATGGAAACAGTGGCAGATTTTGTTTTCTTGGGCTCCAAAACCATTGTGGACGGTGATTCCAGCCATCAAATTAAAATATGGGTGCTCCCTGGAAGTAAAGCTATGACAAAACTGGACAGCATATTAAAAAGCAGAGACATCATTTTGTCGACAAAGGTCTACATAGTCGATGCTATACGTTTTCTAGTAGTCGTGTACAGATATCAGAGTTGGACCTTAAAGAAGGCTAAGCACTTAGAGTTAATGGTTTCAAACTGTGATGCTGGAGAAGACGCTTGAGAGTTCCGTGGACAGCAAGAAGATCAAACCAGTCAAACCTAAAGGAAATCAACCCTGAATATTCATTGGAAGGACTGATGCTGAAGCTCCAATTTTTGGACACCTGATGGGAAGAGCCAACTCATTGGAAAAGACCCTGATGCTGGGAAAGATTGAGGGCAGGAGGGAAAGGGGATGACAGAGGATGAGATGATTGAATGGAATCACTGACTCAGTGAACATGAGTTGGAGCAAACTCAGTGGAGATAGTGAAGGACAGGGAATCCTGACATTCTGCAGTCCATGGGGTCACAAAAAGTTGGACATGACTTTGTGACTGAACATCAAATGTGCACAAGGAGTCTATGGAAACATAAACATTCAAGGTATATGTCTTGATAATACTGCTTCTCTAACTTCAATATACATAAATTAAATAAATCACTTATTAAAGAAATTTAATAAATTACTTATTTTATAAATAAAATAAATAAATTACCCTGGGCTCATGGTAAAATACAGGCTCTCATTTGGTAGATCTGAGATGAGGCTCAAAATTGTACATTCTGAACAACAATGACAAATTTCTATTTGTATTTAATAATACAAATTATGATTTAATAACTGTACTTAAAATTAGTACTTTTTTTTCATTTCCTTTGTGAAGAATAGTGTAAGGAAGTGGGTACTTTCATTATAGAACAAGAGGACAGTATCATGTAACAGGAAGGAAGTGTAGCAGTTAATTGAGAACACAGATTCTGGAGTCTGATTATCTTGGTTTCAATCCTGGGTCCTTAATTACTGGCAATGCAACCTTTTAGAAGTAATACAGTCTGTTAAAATCCCAAATTCTTCATGTATAATGTGAAGATTTTAAAAAATCCTCTAGTAGGTTAGATTTAAATTAAATGAAAAAAGTAAAAGTGTTAGTCGCTCAGTTGTGTCCAATTCTTTGCAGTTCTGTGGAGTGTAGCTCGCCAGGCTCCTCTGTCCATGGGATTCTCCAGATAAGAATACTGGGGTGGGTGGCCACATCGTTCTTCAGGGGATATTCCCAACCCAGGGATTGGACCCAGGTCTTTTGCATTATAGGCAGATTCTTTACCAACTGAGCCACCAGCACTACATGTAAAATATTTGAGAGTGCCTGGCCAATAGCACATAATACATAACAGCTATCTTTTCTGTACAACTGGAATGTTAGTGCTTTTCTCTTTTCAAAAGTTTTAATTATATTCAAAGACAACAAAGTTCAGGTTATTAAGTAAATTAAATACTAATAATTCTTCACCAATCCTATAGAATCACTATTTCTGTTTATTAAACTAAGGATTGTTTCTAGCATCTTTTCCAAAGGCAAAACTATGCTAGCACCTCATTTAAAACACTGCAATATAAGGCTCAGTCCTCAAAAATAGGTGTCAAGATTTAGTAGAAGTTAAAGACAGGTACTTTTTAAAAGTGTTGCAAGTTGGAGTTTTATGTCTTATACTTTTACATATGCCTGCACATTTAATTTATTCAATTAAGACACCTAGGTACATTTGAATTTACATTGGGGTATGGTTATACTCTTCCCTTTAAAAACTAATTGGATAGGATCACTATGATATAATTTTAAGACAGTCACCTGATACTGTAGTATAAAATTAATGTTTCTAGCTGAGCTATCATTACCGTTCTACATTTAAAATTTTAACTGGCTGAGCCTTTGTCTTATTTTCAGTTCAATTTTAGCAAATATGTTCATGTGTGAGTTTTGAAATAATTACATGACAGTTGGCAAACTTTTAAAGAAATTAAAGTCTGGCTTGCATCCCTTTTTAAAAAGTTGGGAAAGGAGATGCCACATATAGATAAATTTGAAGTAGAAATATATTATTTTTGCATAAATAAAAACATTCAGAAAACAAAGAGTGAACAAAACTGTTATGATGACTAAAAGGCCTGTTATGAGAGTCATCTAATTCCAGGCCTTGATCATGCTAGCTTTGTATCATTAGGCAATTTTTGTACTCGTTCTGGGCTGTTTGATTAATGTGGGAATGGATTAATTAATCTATGAGTCACCTAGGTCATTTTCCTATAATAATGTTCACAATTTGGCTTCAGCTTGTTCCTATGCTTCCCAACAAATTATGTCAGAAAGTCATCTGCTTCTATCTCTTAAAAAATTCCCAATTTAGCTACTTCTTTTCCTTTTCAATCCTACAACTCTAGTTCAACTCTCTTCTTAATGAAGCTATTCCAGTAGACTCCCAAAGGGTCTTCTTTCACCAGCTCTTACCCCAGAACAATTGTTACTCCTACAAAATAGAGCCTTTTTTTTTTTTTTTTTTGTAAAGTGAATTGGACTATGTCATCCTTCTGCATAAAACTTCCAGTAACTTTTCAATATATTTAGAAGACTATCGTATTTGTTATCATGACCCAGAGTAAAATCTCTTCTTGCCTGCTTCTGCATTTCTACTTACTTCTCTAGCATACTTTCACTGATTTTTCATGTTCCAGCCACACTAGACTTGAATCTACTAGGCCATTCTATCTCAGAGGCCTTGAATATGATGTTTGCTTTGCATAAAATACTTCCCCCTTTATTATCACAAGGTTAGAACTGCTTTGTCATAAAGATCTCAAATAAAATAGCATCTGCTTAATGAGGCTTTTCTTCATTATAATAAGTAAATTAGTGAAACTTTAGGCTTCCCAGTGTAGAGTTTGAAAGTTGTCCTTCCCATCCTTAAAAAAAGAAAAAAGGGGAAGAAACCAAAAGTCAGGGAATTTTTTTTTTTTTTGATCTATCAAAGAACTGAGTTTGCACAGCAAAGTATTTTCTGAGACAGATAAATACAGAGAGTGAGAGCTAAGATCTGTTTACCTAGAGCAGAAACTGCTGGAGAAATAAAATGTTTGGACAACTTAAATAGTAATTTTGTCAAAATCGGGAAGCAGAGTGTGGAACTTTGAGTGAGAGAAGATATTCCTGGGGTTTCTGGTCATGTGTGAGAGAACTCACACTTTATCCCCAGGAAACCTACTGTATTCTCATAGTAAAATTTTAAGAAAGAGTCCTCGTGGCTTTGACAGTGAGAGGGGAAAGGTAGTCCTCATGGAGATCATTCTACCTGAGAAAGGCCTACTGTTCTAAAGAAAAGATTGACCAGAGTCTTACCTTTACTTGTAAGGGAAGAGCATTCCCTTCTCTTCAACTCCCTCTAGTCTTCCTGTGTCAACTAAATGAGGAAGAAAGAAACACTTATAAAATTCACAGACCAGAGACAGAGGCCCTTTACCCTCACCATACCACCACATCAAGGTTCCAGTACAATAACAGTGATTTGCATCTGGAGGAGCTACAAGATACAGACCCTCTGGAGAAAAAAAAAAAAGAGCATTAGGGTAGCTGACTTATGAAAAAGGAGGCCAAAATAAAGAACAGAACAGGACACTAAGGAGATTTTTAGCCCCTGATATAGAGAACTATAGCAGTATCAAACACAGCCACACTTCTAGTGAAATCAACATAAGGCCACAAGATTGAGACTTTCCAAATTAATGATAAACATCAAAAGATGTTCCAGGAAGTTCAGAGAATGCAAGATAAGCACTAAAATAACAAGACAAAAACTAAAACACTAATCATGTTATAGTCAGACTGCAGGACGTCAAAAAGAAAAAGAAAATCTTGAAGAAAGCTAGGAGTTGTTGGGAGGTGGGCGAATTTATCCATAGAGGAACAATGATAGTAACTATATCGGGCTTTTCATCAAAATTACATTTAAAATCTTGCAAAGAAGAAGAGAGTGATATGGTATATTTAAAGTGAGGGAAGAAAAATAAATACTAGTTTAATATTGTGCATACATTGAAATTATCTTTCAAAATTTAAGGACAAATAAAAACATTATCAGACAATAACTAAAGCATTTCATTTGTAGGATACCTGCCCTTCATGGAATGTTATGAGGTTTTTCCAATAGAAACAATGGTATAGTTCAGAAATAAGGATCTGCATAAAGAGCATTGCCAAAGGGATAAATGAAAGTGAAATAAAATAGTTGAGCTTTCTTATTTGTAGCTGATTTTATACAAAATTGATTTAATGAAAGTGACAATTAGTTGGATGGTTATGTGTGTGTGTGTAAGTGAAATGAATGTGTACTAATAGCACAAAAGAAAGGGGAGAGGAATTGGGAATATTTTATTACATAGCACCTGCACTATATATGAAGCAGAAAGTATTACTTGAAGGTGGACTTAGATTAGTTAAAAGTGTATACAGTAAACTCTATGCTGACCACTAATTTTTAAAAATGAAATATAATTGAACCACTTAGAGAAGAGATCAAATGGAATCAAAATGCTTAGTTAAAACTGAAAACCTCCAGAAATAAGTAGATCATAGTTATTAAGATGGAAGTTGTTAATCAAAGTGCATTATTGCTCTAAATATGATTGTCTAAAAACACCAACTGAAAAACAGAGATTATTAGAATGGGTTATTTTTTTTTAAAACAACAAAATCCATTTATATGTTGTCCAGCATAGGATACCCTAAATATAAAGATTCTGAGAATATAAATTCAAATTGGTGAAGAAAGTTACACCATGCTAAAACTTTCTAAATAAATCTAAATAGTTATAATAATTTCAGAAAAGTCAATTTTCATAACAGGGAAAATTATCAGAGATAAAGAAGAGGGCTATGTAATGACAAAGGTATCAATCCTTCAGAAATATATTACAATCTTAAATGAATATTAACATAACATTATATCTAAATAGTTGAGGCAAAAAATTAATAAAGAGTGATTGGTAAACTCAGAATAGTTGAAGACTACAAATCCACCCACCGTCAGTAATTGATAGATCAAGCATGTAGAAAAAATGATTTGAAAAGCAATATCAATCAATGCAATCTAATTGACATTTGTGAAATGCTTCAGTAAACACCATAAGAGTACACATTCTTTTCATGCTCTTAGGGAGCATTTATTTATAACAACAGATCATCTATTGTGCAGTAAAACACACCTTGATAAAATTAGAAGAATGGAAATCACGTAGCATATGTTCTGAGACAACAATGAGACTGAACTAAGAATCAATAACTGAAATATAGCTGGAAAATGCTAAACTATTTGGAAATTATGCAGTAGACTTAAAATTGACACAGGGTCAATGGAGTCTTACATGGAGTTTAAAGACAGACTAAATGAAAATAGATTAAATGAAAATAGACTAAATGAAAATAGAACTTAAAACTTTTGAGATGCAGTGGAAACAGTTCTTAGGTAAATATGTATAATGTGAAACACATAAATCGGAAAATTAGGAAAATTTGAAATCACTAAACTAAGCTAATTGTCTACTTCTGCCTATATTCCTAGAGCCTAGAAGACAGTCTATCATACAAATGACTAAAGTAATCACAGTGGCAGTGAGATACTGTTTTTTTGTTTTTAAATTTTTTTTTTAATTTGTGTAAGAAAATTTTATGTATGTTATTGAAGTGTAGTTGATTTACAGTGTTGTTTTAATTTCTACATGGAAAAATGATTCAGTTATAATATGTATGTATTCTTTTTCTTATTCCTTTCCATTATTATTTATCACAGGGTATTGTATTTATGATTTCATTTACATTTGGAATCTAAAATATGACACAATTTAACTTGAAACAGAACCGCAGACGTGGAGAACAGACTTGTGGTTTCCAAAGGTAGAGGGGAAGGATGGACTGGGAGCTCAAGGCTAGCAAATGCCAACTATTATACGTAGAATAGATAAACAATAAAGTCCAATTGTATAGGACAAGATACTATTTTAATCACCTGTAATAACCTTATGGCAGATAACATTGAGTCTTAAAGGAAATATACTTACTTGGAAGTGCTTTGGTTTGCCTCAAAGTTTAAATGAAGTGCATGACACTTACATAATCTACGAGTGAACCTCTCTATTGAAGGATATAATTTTATTCAACCCTTTTCAGTATTCACTGTTTTAATAATACTGAGTTAATATTGTAAATGACACAATTTGGTCTATTTAGCATTATTTTATTTTATATTTTATTTATAGATAAATTTCTTCCTTACTTTCATAAGAGCTTTGTTACTGTTTTACTTTTTCCCTTTCCCAGCTTCAATTTGCATTTAGAATGCTTGTTGCAAAAATACACAGGTTGAAATTTTGCAAGATACATCAAGTGCTTCAATAGATTGAAAATATGAGGCCTATAGGGAAGCAGCAGAAGCTCCTCCTAATATAAAGCTCTAGTTATGATCCTGTTGTGAAATCCAATCTATTATATATGAGGGGTGCAAAAAGATATTAACTGATCAACAAAGTCCTGTTGAATATTGTCCTTGATTTTTAACTTTGGTGCATGATCTAGTGATCTATAAGATTGGTGCAGTTCAAGATCCTAGGTCCCCACCCTTGGCCGACCAGGCTTTAATTATAAAGAGATAAAATAATGATGTATACTGCTGCTGCTGCTAAGTCGCTTCAGTCGTGTCCGACTCTGTGCGACCCCATAGATGGCAGCCCACCAGGCTCCCCCGTCCCTGGAATTCTCCAGGCAAGAACACTGGAGTGGGTTGCCATTTCCTTCTCCAATGCACAAAAGTGAAAAGTGAAAGTGAAGTCGCTCAGTTGTGTCCGACTCTTTGCGACCCCATGGACTGCAGCCTACCAGGCTCCTCCGCCCATGGGATTTTCTAGGCAAGAGTACTGGAGTAGGGTGCCATTGCCTTCTCCGAATGATGTATACTACCCTAGGCTTTATTTTTCTATCTTCCATAACCTTCCTCAAATAAGTTCCATAGATCAAAGAAGTATATCTAATTCTATTTGTTGTCATAAAAATACTATCCTAAGTGGTTAATCCGTCATGGCTTCTTATCCACAGTATTAGTTTGGAAGAATCCAAACTAAAAAGGAAAAACTCAGATAGCTGCACTAGAAGAGTTATAATATCTGTCTCCTTTCAGAATTTTTGTTTTTAAAATCAAGGATGATACATTCTTGTTTAAAAGATTTAAGCTATGTCAATTAAAAAAGTTAAATTTCTCCTCTCTCAGCCTATGCAATTTTACCCTTCATTCAGAGACAATGTAACACTTACCAGTCTGGTTTGTATAATTGATGATTTTTTGCTGTGCATTCTTCTTTATATTTATGCATGCTTGTTAGAAAGAAAGTAAAGTCGCTCAGCTGTGTCCAACTCTGTAGCCTGGCTGGCTCCTCTGTCCATGGGATCTTCCAGGCAAGAATACTGGAGAGCATTACCATTTCCTTCTCCAGGCAATCTTCCTGACCCAGGGATCGAACCTGGGTCTCTCACACTGCAGGCAGGCTCTTTACTGTCTGAGCCACAAGGAAGCCCAGATATTGTATCTATTTCATGTCTATTCAGTTATTTAAATAGATATAAGTTATTCAATGCAAAGGAAGTGATAGAATATGTTTCACCATTTCTATAACCCACTTAATAGATGTGTAAGCTTCTATCATAGCTTACACAGACACACACATACACATATGCAAATGCTTCCAAATTTTGTGTAAGGTTTCCATTTGCTGGAATTGCTAAACCATATTGTGATTTATATTAATGATTACAAGTGTAATCTTAGTTGCTCAGTTGTGTCCAACTCTTTGCGACCCTGTGGACTGTAGCCAGCCAGGCTCCTCTGTCCATAGAATTCTCCAGGCAAGAAAACTGGAGTGGGTGACCATTTCCTTCTCCAAATAATGACAAAGATTGCATTAAATTTATGCTTTAATTTAGATAAAATCTGTCTTTAGAATTATATTATCTCATCCAGACAAAGTTTTGTTTCTTCATGAATTCTCTTTCATGTCTTACAGAACATTTTTATTAATTTTCTTATAAATATCTTACACATTTATTTGTAGCTTAATACAAAATATTTTAAAAATATGTTGGCAAGAGAGGTTTCTCATGTGCTGATTTTATGGATGTTTTAGTATTATCATAAGTGAAGTTGATAATTGATATACTTTAAAAATTATTGCCAATATTATTTTAGCCAGAAAAATATTTTTCTTTCTGTTTTTTTTTATCTTTTGATAATATAAAATTGGTGAATATACATAGTTTAGGAATTTTCAGGAGAGGAAGAAAGGGAATATAGTTACTTGAAATCTCCATTTCTTTTAAAAAAGGATTTTGAGGAAGACACCTCAAGTGTTATTTATTTAAATAGTAAACTCTCTGAGGTGCCTGAAGCACAGTGGGTGGAAGATAATGTTTCATAATAAATTAAAAGAATGATTAAATAAATGATGATTAAATTAATTACTAATAACTGGATATTTCTACCAAACTATATTAATTGGTTTCTGTAGCTAAGATTATCTGTTTTCCCACAAACAATCTGCTCTGTCTTACTTCTAGGTACCATGGTTAAACTTTATTTCTGAGTTTTTCTGCTCGTTATATAGAGCTATGTAACTAATTTAGCCTAAGATGAAGTAGAGCATAGGCCCCTAGCCTATTGGTCTGACATCTTCATTCCTTCTCCCATTTTCGTTTCCTAAACAAAGTAGAAATCCCGCCTGAAACATGCAGTACCTTTAGGTGCTGACATGGCTACAAGATGTTAGTTTATCCAAGACTACCATTATCTTCCCACTGGATTACTGCCTCCATAGCAACCTTTTGTGACTATGTATACTTCATACAGTCTACCATTCATACAATAATGGCTAGCACCATCTATTTATAGTTTTGTATTTGATTTGGTTTTAGTCAGGTTTATTGAGGTTTAATTTCCATATGATAGAATTCACTATTTTGGATGTAAATTTATATAGATTGTGATATATTATATAATCATATAACTACCATTACAGTCAAGATAGAAGGTATTTCTGTCATTCCCCAAATTCTCCCTTTTGCCCCCTTATTATCAATTTCCACATTCACAATTTCCCTCCGTGCTGGGCAAATATTGATCTATATTTTATCCCCATAGTTTTATCCTTTTCCAAACTATTACCTAAAAGGAATTATATACTATACATTCTTTTTGAGTTTGGCATTTTCACTTACCACAGTGTTTTTCAGATTCATTTATAATAGCTCCTTTCTTAATCACTGAATGAAATTCAAGCTTTTTGATACATCACAGCTTGATATTTTATGTATATATATTTACAGTTAGTATATAGGCATACCTTAGAGATATTGTGGATTCAGTTTCATACTACCGCAGATTCAGACTCACCACAATAAGGTGAGTATTGCAGTAAAGCAGGTCACTTGAGTTGTTTATTTCCCAGTGCATATAAAATTTATGCTTACAGTATACTGTAGTCTCTTAAATGTGCAATAGCGTATGTCTAAGAAATAATGTAAATGCCTTAAAGTACTTTATTGCTAAAAAAATGCTAACAAAACTTTAAAAAAGAAATATACAATACTTGCCAAGCACAATTAACTGAAGTGCAATCAAATGACTTATGCCTATGTAATTTTGGTGGCTTGATCATTGACATGAAATGTGTGTGTATACACACACACACATATATATACACATACATACATAGGGAGATATATATATATATATATATATAGGGATATATATGTACATATATATGTGTGTGTTTGTGAATATATATGTAGGGCTTCCCATGGCTCAGATGGTAAAGAATTTGCCTGCAATGCAGGAGACCGGGGTTCAATCCCTAGGTCAGCAAGATCCCCTGGAAAAGGGAATCGCTGCCCATTCCAGGATTCTTACCTGGAGAGTCCCATGGACAGAGGAACCTGGTGGGCTACAGTCTGTGTGATCTCATAAGAGTCCCTTATGACTGTGCAACTAACACTTTCACTTTACCTTCATATACATGTACACACATATACAATTTATTTATATTTTAGGAGCTTTAAAAATAGCAAAAATACAATTTTTATAGTTTGTTTTAATCAGAGACTCAAAAGTAGCTTAATTGAATGACTTTGCATCAGAATATATCCTGAGATTGCAGGCAAGGTGTCATCTGAAGACTCAGCTTGAGGGGGAATCTGCTTACAAACAAATTCATGTGCTGTTTGGCAATGTTCAGTTCCTTGCAGGTTGATAGACTCAATATTCAGTTTTTCACTGACTCTTGGCCAGAATCCTCCTTCAGTTCCTTGCCAAGGACAACTCTTTAGAGGGCAGATCAGAACACGGCAGCTGACTTCCTGAAGATGTGCAAGAGAGCAAAATAGAGAAAACATGCAAGATTGAAGCCACATTCCTCTTATAACTTTATTTCAGTGTGACATCCAATTACTCCTGCTAGCTACTATACATTAGAAATGAATCAATGAGTTCATCCCAAATTCAAGAGGAAGAGATTATACAAGAGCATGAATACAAATTGGGAAACATCAGGGAGCATTTTAAAGGCTGCCTATGTATTTTAATTATACCTTGGTATTTTAATTATTGTTTACATAGTATATCATTTTCTATCCTTCTACCATTAACTATACAGATCTTCATAATAAAAGTTAGCATCTTGAAGAACAGCATAGAGTTGGGTCTTACTTTTGCCCAGTTTGAGTAATGGAAATACAAATCTTTTTGAGTTATTTAAATTCATCCATTAAAAGGGTTCAGAAAAGTATACCTAATAAGATAGCTTAATAATAACACATACACAATTAATATGAATATGCAAACTCTGGCACTGCCTGAGATTGATCCCTCTCTCCAAAATAATATGGAATGATTGAGCACATGTGAAATCATACAGTGAAATACTTTGTTAGAGCTGATCATGATGGAATGCAGGTTGTTATGTGATGAGCAGTATTGAGATGGATGGAATTTTAATACTGGCAGTGCATGGAATACACGTATTTTTCCATGAGCATGGGCCCGTTGTCACCCTTTGTTTGCTGTGAAGTGAGTTTGTTGATCAGAAGCAGTGCTGTGTGGAATAATGTAATGGTGGTTAAGTCGTTGTGTAATTCCATGGATGGTATAGCTTTGGCAGAGGCAGTCTATGCAGGGAAGCCAAATCTTTGTCCAGAGTAAGTGTCTATTTCAGTAAGAACAAAACAGAACATTGCTTTCCAGGATAGAAATGATTCAGTGTTATCAACCTGCCACCACCCTGGAAAATGGTACCGTATTGGGGACTCAGTATAGGACACGCCTGTTGGCAGATTGGGCAAAAGCAGTGATTATAGCCAGGTAGACCTTGGTATGTGGAATTCCTTGTTGCTGAGCCCATACATAGCCTCCACACCCGCAGTGATTATAGCCAGGTAGACCTTGGTATGTGGAATTCCTTGTTGCTGAGCCCATACATAGCCTCCACACCTGCCATCGTGGTCTCTTTATTCATGAACCCATTAGGCACGGACAGAGGTGACTGGGAAAAGAGGCTGACTCATATCCACAAAATGGGGTATCTTGCCTGTTGATAATTAAAATCCACCACTGCTGAGGTCACCCTTTGATGAACATTCACATGGAATACTGCTATGACTTTGTTAAATTAGCATTGTTAAGTGGAGCACAGGCTGCCTAATGGTGAGCCATGGTTCAACAACAGAATACAAGAGAAACTGAAATAGAGAAGCTTATTACTTTCAGGTCCTGGAAGAAGTACACAGCACA
Organism: Bos indicus; assembly: GCF_029378745.1. Taxonomy (NCBI): domain Eukaryota; kingdom Metazoa; phylum Chordata; class Mammalia; order Artiodactyla; family Bovidae; genus Bos; species Bos indicus. Next base: position 13,445,269 of record NC_091767.1, read on the forward strand.
CCTCAGGGAGCCACAAGGGGAGGTCAAGGCAGTTTGCAGAGGCAGGATCTGGGGCACATGCGTTTATCAAGGCCCATGGGTGAAGTGCTTTGCGATTCCCAGGCTAGGGACAGATTTAAAACCAAAGAGTGGGTTTTATTTATTAATAAAATAATAAATAAAGTGGGATTATGTGTTAATACCCATAATAGCCTTATCTAATGGTTATATAAGGCATACAGATGCTGGGAAGCAGAGAAAACTGTTGGTCACAAGGCTATTAGGGAGGTCATATCAGAAACTTATATAATTCTGTAGACCAGTATCTAGGGTGTGCACTTGCATAAGGGAGCTAGTGTCAGGTTAAAGTCCCTGTAAGTCATTTGGCCAAACAAAATGTTTGTTGAGGCAGCAGTACAGTGGAGTAACATAGCTAAACTCTCGAAAGACACAGTACCTTCACAAGAAACTCTCTTCACAGTACCTACGGGTACTTCACAGTACCTTCACATATTAGCCTATTCAGAAAAGTCTCTCCACATACTTCTTCCCTCATTCCGTCTTCTTCCCTTCTTCATACCTCTTCCGTCATTTCATCAGTGTTCCAACTTTGTTCCTTCCAAGTCTCTAACCCTCCAGCCAAATCATTGGCCATGGCCCATTCATTGTTTTTTTTTTTTTTTTTTTTAAATTTTATTTTATTTTTAAACTTTACATAATTGTATTAGTTTTGCCAAATATCAAAATGAATCTGGGGAGGAGCCAAGATGGCGGAGGAGTAGGACGGGGAGAACACTTTCTCCCCAACAAATTCATCAAAAGAGCATTTAAACGTCGAGTAAATTCCACAAAACAACTACTGAATGCCGGCAGAGGACATCAGGCACCCAGAAAAGCAACCCAAGTCTTCGAAAGGAGGTAGGAAAAAATATAAAAGACAAAAAAAGAGACAAAAGAGGGAAGGACGGAGCTCTGTCCCGGGAAGGGAGTCTTAAAAAGAGAGAAGTTTCCAAACACCAGGAAACCTACTCACTGCCGAATCTGTGCCGAGCTTTGGAAGCTCGGAGGAGGGTTCAGGATGGGGAACACATGTATACATGTGGTGGATTCATTTTGATATTTGGCAAAACTAATACAATTATGTAAAGTTTAAAAGTTAAATAAAATTAAAAAAACAAAAAACAAAATGAATCCGCCACAGGTATACATGTGTTCCCCATCCTGAACCCTCCTCCCTCCTCCCTCCCCATACCATCCCTCTGGGTCGTCCCAGTGCACCAGCCCCAAGCGTCCAGTATCGTGCATCGAACCTGGACTGGCATCTCGTTTCATACATGATATTTTACAGGTTTCAATGCCATTCTCCCAAATCTTCCCACCCTCTCCCTCTCCCACAGAGTCCATAAGACTGTTCTATACATCACTGTCTCTTTTGCTGTCTCGTACACAGGGTTATTGTTACCATCTTTCTAAATTCCATATATATGCGTTAGTATACTGTATTGGTGTTTTTCCTTCTGGCTTACTTCACTCTGTATAATAGGCTCCAGTTTCATCCACCTCTTTAGAACTGATTCAAATGTATTCTTTTTAATGGCTGAGTAATACTCCATTGTGTATACGTACCACTGCTTTCTTATCCATTCATCTGCTGATGGACATCTAGGTTGCTTCCATGTCCTGGCTATTATAAACAGTGCTGCGGTGAACATTGGGGTACACATGTCTCTTTCCCTTCTGGTTTCCTCAGTGTGTATGCCCAGCAGTGGGATTGCTGGATCATAAGGCAGTTCTATTTCCAGTTTTTTAAGGAATCTCCACACTGTTCTCCATAGTGGCTGTACTAGTTTGCATTCCCACCAACAGTGTAAGAGAGTTCCCTTTTCTCCACACCCTCTCCAGCATTTATTATTTGTAGACTTTTGGATTGCAGCCATTCTGACTGGTGTGAAATGGTACCTCATAGTGGTTTTGATTTGCATTTCTCTGATAATGAGTGATGTTGAGCATCTTTTCATGTGTTTGTTAGCCATCTGTATGTCTTCTTTGGAGAAATGTCTGTTTAGTTCTTTGGCCCATTTTTTGATTGGGTCATTTATTTTTCTGGAGTTGAGCTGTAGGAGTTGCTTGTATATTTTTGAGATTAGTTGTTTGTCAGTTGCTTCATTTGCTATTATTTTCTCCCATTCTGAAGGCTGTCTTTTCACCTTGCTAATAGTTTCCTTTGATGTGCAGAAGCTTTTAAGGTTAATTAGGTCCCATTTGTTTATTTTTGCTTTTATTTCCAATATTCTGGGAGGTGGGTCATAGAGGATCTTGCTGTGATGTATGTCAGAGAGTGTTTTGCCTATGTTCTCCTCTAGGAGTTTTATAGTTTCTGGTCTTACGTTTAGATCTTTAATCCATTTTGAGTTTATTTTTGTGTATGGTGTTAGAAAGTGTTCTAGTTTCATTCTTTTACAAGTGGTTGACCAGATTTCCCAGCACTACTTGTTAAAGAGATTGTCTTTAATCCATTGTATATTCTTGCCTCCTTTGTCAAAGATAAGGTGTCCATATGTGTGTGGATTTATCTCTGGGCTTTCTATTTTGTTCCATTGATCTATATTTCTGTCTTTGTGCCAGTACCATACTGTCTTGATAACTGTGGCTTTGTAGTAGAGCCTGAAGTCAGGTAGGTTGATTCCTCCAGTTCCATTCTTCTTTCTCAGGATCGCTTTGGCTATTCGAGGTTTTTTGTATTTCCATACAAATTGTGAAATTATTTGTTCTAGCTCTGTGAAGAATACTGTTGGTAGCTTGATAGGGATTGCATTGAATCTATAAATTGCTTTGGGTAGTATACTCATTTTCACTATATTGATTCTTCCAATCCATGAACATGGTATATTTCTCCATCTATTAGTGTCCTCTTTGATTTCTTTCACCAGTGTTTTATAGTTTTCTATATATAGGTCTTTAGTTTCTTTAGGTAGATATATTCCTAAGTATTTTATTCTTTCCGTTGCAATGGTGAATGGAATTGTTTCCTTAATTTCTCTTTCTGTTTTCTCATTATTACTGTATAGGAATGCAAGGGATTTCTGTGTGTTGATTTTATATCCTGCAACTTTACTATAGTCATTGATTAGCTCTAGTAATTTTCCACCATTCATTGTTATCTACTTGCACATCTGACCATTTTTTCTTCCAAGCAAAATCAACAACCAAGTGCACTGCTGGAAGTTCTCACTGGAAGAATTTCCTCTACCAGTGTCCCTCAGGGATGCCCTGGAAAGGAACTGGAGTGATGCAGTTATTCTCTTTCAAGAGTTGCCTGAATATCATGCAGAACCATCTTTAAACCAGACCGCAGTCTTTTATTCTCTGTTAACTGATAGTGAGTGAATTCACATGAGACAGTAGGTACAGGATGGGAGGGAAGTTGCAGTTTAGCAAGATTGGAGACCCACAGACATTCAATATACTTTTCATGTAACTGACTTATGCCTTCAGGGCTGGCTTGGGCTCGATTATTTGAGGATAATAAAATGTTGTACACACCCAGCTTTAAGGTTTGCTGGGTCAAGTGACACCCAGTGTATGATGGGATTCTCAGGTTGCATGGTACCTAGGTGGCACATGGTGAAGTGTTAGTTTCCACTGAGGCCCAGGAGTAAGCCAAGAATTGTTTCTCAAAATGAAAATAGTTATCTGCAGAGGGCAACAGGGCCTTGCTCCAAAATTCTAAGGGCCTTAGCTGTGATTCACCAATAGGGTTTTTCAGAAGACTCCAGATAGCATCTCTCTGCCCCTGACACTTGAGCATTGTTTAATCTGCTGGATCATGTAGCCTAAGCATCAGAGTAGCTTGCACAGCTACCAAGACCTGTTGCAGAGGCCTCTTGTCTTGGGCCTCATTTAAAACTAACAACTTTTCAGTTCACTCAAAATATATTACCTCCAATCCAGAGTCACTAGGCCTCTGTTTCGGTGGTGGAAGTGGCCGGATGCAAAAATTGACCCTTTTCCTTAGAAAGCATGTCTCAACATGCCTCAAACTCTTGAAGTAAAAACTTCCAACCCCCAGCTTTTTGTGAAATCTATTTCCCACCAACTGACATGAAAATGTCTTGCCAATGAGTCTAGAATATTGCTGCTGCTTGCTCACTAGGTCCAGTCTGCATAATGCCATCAACGTAATAGACTAGTGTGATTTCTTGTGAAAGGAAAAGATGATGATCATGATTCCTGCAAACGAAATGATGACTAGAGAGTTGATATAACTCTGAGGTAGGACAAAGAAGGTATATACCTGCTCTTGCCAGCTGAAAGCAAACTGTTTCCGGTGGTCTTTATTGACAGATATAGAGTGAACTGCACATGTAATCAGTATTTGCATCAGCTGGTGGTGGTGTTCAGATGCTAAGTGATGTCTGACTCTTTGTGACCACATGGACTGCAGCATCCTAGGGTCCCTTGTCCTTCACTGTCTCCTAGAGTTTCCTCAAATTCATGTCCATTGAGTCAGTGATGCTGTCTAACCATCTCTTCCTGTGCTGCCTCCTCCTTTGTTTGCCTTTGGTCTTTCCCAGCATAAAGGTCTTTTTCTTTTCACATCAGGTGGCCAAAGTATCAGAGTTTCAGCTTTAGCATAAGTCCTTACAATGAATATTCAGGGTTGATTTCCTTTAGGATTGACTGGTTTGATTTCCTTGAAGTCCAGGGAACTCTCAAGAGTCTTCTCCAGCCATGCAATTTGAAAGCATCAATTCTTCAGTCCTCAGCTTTCTTTATGATCCAACTCTCATTGGTACATGACTACTAGAAAAGCTGTAGCTTTGACTATATGGGCCTTTGTTGGTAAAGTGATGTCTCTGCTTTTTAAAGTACTGTCTAGTTTTGCCATAGCTTTCCTTCCAAGGAGCAGGCATCTTTTAATTTCATTGTTCCACCTCTCAGCTTGGTTGTAGCAGGTACCAGGTGTTAATCTGCTTGAAAGGGAAACATCTGATGATGCAGCTGCAGTTGTAGTTACCACCTGCCTAAGCTTCTGATAATCCACTATCATTCTTCAAGAGCCATCTATCTTCTGCAGAGGCCACATAAGTAGGTGGGATGGAGATGTGATGGGAATCACAACCCCTGTATCTTTCACATCACTGATTGTGGCATTAATCTCTGTAATCTCTCCAGGGGGGAAAAATTATCCCTTTTGGTTTTCTATACTCCTAGATAGATGCAGTTTTTGTGGCTTCCACTTGGCCTTTCTTACAGTGGTAGTTCTCACTCCACAGATCAGGGAACCTATATGGGAATTTTGCCAACCATAATGTATGTATATTCCAATTATGCATTCACAACTGGGTAAATAATGAAAGGGTCAGTTTGATGATCTACTGGCTCCACTATGAGATAGACCTAAGCTAAAATTCCATTGATCACTGACCTCCATGAGCACCCACTCTGACTGGTGAACCAGAGTAATATGTTGGATCTCCTGGAATCAGTGTCAGGTCAGAGTCAGTGTCTGGTAGTCCCTGAAGGTTTGATTATTTCCTTTCTCCAGTGCATGGTGAAAGGCTATAGGTATCTTTGGGAAAAGCTGAAATATTAACAGTGTGCATTTCTGTCAGTATACTGGGATTCTTTCTCAAAGGGATTCAGCCTCCCTTTCATTCAGGGTGTTCTGGGTCTGCACACTGGTTCAATACTGGGAATTCGATTAAGGTATTCTGCCTCTCTTTTTTTTTTTATAATTCAAGTTAGCCTTAATATAGGACTTTTATGCTTATACATATCAAGTGAGAATGGAATAGGCTTCCTCTCTGTTTCAGTTCTAGGAACACCTTGATCTACTAACCAACACCATGGTTCTGTATAAATCAGACAATTCGAATTGCTCCTTTGGCTCTGCTGTCCATTATGGTAGACATACCCACCTTTCCTTTGGTGACTGAATCCTGAGACTTGACCCCTGCCACCCCAGAACACATTACTCCCACTGCCTTTCAGTTTCTCAGTTGAGTGGCTGCAAATACTGCTGTAAGGTCTGGCCTACAGAGAAGAGAAATCATAGAACTCCTGCAGGATGATGTAGCTTCCCTCACAAATATGTTTTTCATGGTGTTGATGAAATATATCTTCTGACCCTTTCAGTCTAGGTGAGCAAGTCTTTTCTTTTTTTTTCTGTCAATTATATCTCAGTTTTTTTTAAATTTTATTTTATTTTTAAACTTTACATAATTGTATTAGTTTTGCCAAATATCAAAATGAATCCGCCACAGGTATACATGTGTTCCCCATCCTGAACCCTCCTCCCTCCTCCCTCCCCATACCATTGCTCTGGGTCGTCCCAGTGCACTAGCCCCAAACATCCAGTATCGTGCATCGAACCTGGACTGGCAACTCATTTCTTACATGATATTTTACATGTTTCAATGTCATTCTCCCAAATCTTCCCACCCTCTCCCTCTCCCACAGAGTCCATAAGACTGTTCTATACATCAGTGTCTCTTTTGCTGTCTCGTACACTGGGTTATTGTTACCATCTTTCTAAATTCCATATATATGCATTAGTATACTGTATTGATGTTTTTCCTTCTGGCTTACTTCACTCTGTATAATAGGCTCCAGTTTCATCCACCTCATTAGAACTGATTCAAATGTATTCTTTTTAATGGCTGAGTAATACTCCATTGTGTATATGTACCAGAGCTTTCTTATCCATTCATCTGCTGATGGACATCTAGGTTGCTTCCATGTCCTGGCTATTATAAACAGTGCTGCGATGAACATTGGGGTACACGTGTCTCTTTCCCTTCTGGTTTCCTCAGTGTGTATGCCCAACAGTGGGATTGCTGGATCATAAGGCAAGTCTTAAATGACAAGTGCACTCTAAAACATTCCATCTTCCTAAGTCTTGAATCCTCTCATATACAATAAAACAAGGTAGCTCCAGTATTTACAACTCACTCACTGTGAACCAGCTTTTAGTCCATGTTTCAATCAAATAAACATACTGTCAGAGCCCCTTTTAACCCCCAAAGCTACAATTTTAAATACAGAACCTATGGTTCAGTGATTCCCTATCTGTCTGATTATGTACCTAACTGTCCATTTACTGCAGATGGTGACTGCAGCCATGAAAGAAGCTTGCTCCTTGGAAGAAAAGTTATGACCACCCTAGATATCATTTTAAAAAGCAGAGACATTGCTTTGCCAACAAAGGTCCATCTAGTCAAGGCTATGGTTTTTCCAGTGGTCATGTATGGATGTGAGAGTTGGACTGTGAAGAAAGCTGAGCACCAAAGAATTGATGCTTTTGAACTGTGGTGTTGGAGAAGACTCTTGAGAGTCCTTTGGACTGCAAGGAGATCCAACCAGCCCATCCTAAAGGAGATCAGTCCTGAATATTCATTGGAAGGACTGATGTTGAAGCTGAAACTCCAATACTTTTGCCACCTGATACGAAGAACTGACTCATTTGCCAAGACTGTGATGCTGGGCAAGATTGACGGCGGGAAGAGAAGGGGACAAAAGAGGATGAGATGGTTGGAAGGCATCATGGACTCAATGGACATGAGTTTGAGTAAACTCCAGGAGTTGGTGATGGACAGGGAAGGCTGGCGTACTGCAGTCCATGGGGTTGCAAAACATTAGACACGATTAAGCAACTGAAATGAACTGAGCCATTTACCCATCCCTCTGTCTATATTATATAAGCAATTTATGTATATGCAATATATATAAAATGAATATTTAAATGTGTGTGGGGGTGTATGTGTGTATAAAATCAGATAATGGATTATAGGGTCTGAGAAGTCCCATGATCTGACATCTGAAAGTTGGAGGCCCAAGGAAGTTACTGTACTTCCAGCTCAAGACCGAAGTCCAAAGAGCTAAGGAAACTGCCGTAATTAATATAAATCTCAGTCCAAATGCAGGAGAAGGCCAGTGTCCTAGCTCATCCAATCAGATACAGTGTGGATTATTCTTTCCTCTGCTTTTTTATTCTGTTTAGTCCTTGGCAGATTGTGTGGTGCCCACCCACATCCAGGAAAGTAATCTGCTTTATTCAGTCTACAGACTCAAATGTTAATCTCAATCAGAAACAAGCACACCCGAAGAACTGGTTAGCCAGATATCTGGGTACTCAGTGACCTGATCAAGTGGACAAATACTGCTAACTCTTATATTCTTCTAAGAATTCAAACTAATTTAGTAATCTGGTATAGTCAGCTCTCTGATGGTCTCAAGAAAACTATAATTGTGTGTTCACACTTTTTTATTGTTATTTCAGGGCCATTGAACTTTCTAGCAGTCTACATAATAGATGGAAGAGGAAATACTAAATTTGTCTTTTAAAAGTTTATATGATATTATGGTATCCTCTTGTTTAAAATTATCTAGTAAACTGTAATTGGATTTAGTTTCAATACAAAATTCAAACTTGTTACCATGACCCTGAATTATTTTTATCCTGCCTTCTTCTCCTAGCTCTTTTTTTTTTTTTTAACCATTCTTTTTTCCCCTTACTCATCTCTGCTGCTGCTAAGTTGCTTCAGTCGTGTCCAACTCTGTGTGACCCCATATACAGCATCCCACCAGGCTCCCCTGTCCCTGGGATTCTCAAGGCAGGAACACAGGAGTGGGTTGCCATTTCCTTCTCCAATGCATGAAAGTGAAAAGTGAAAGTGAAGTCGCTCAGTCATGTCTGACTCTTAGCAACCTCATGGACTGTAGCCCACCAGGCTCCTCCATCCATGGGATTTTCCAGGCTAGAGTACTGGAGTGGGGTGCCATTGCCTTCTCTGAGTATAGTGTAATCACTACAACCCACTATCAGTTCTTCAAATACTCTGATATGTTTATCACCTGATGGCCTTGGTATATAATGTTCTCTCTCAAATTCTTCCTCTGAATTTTAAACTGAATCAACTGGATAAAATCAATCAACTTGATTCTGAATACTTACAATTAGTTCCTGGTTGAAATAGCATCCTAAAAGATGTAAGAGACTTTATGCCCATGACATTCTATTTCCTTTAGAGGATAATTTTTTTTTTAATAATTGCATTTCTATGTGAGCACTTAATTCCTTTATTTTCCCAAAGTAAGCATCTTGGGCATGGATACAGTTTTCATTTTGTATGATGTTAAGACTTCAAGCACTTAAAGAGTTTTCCAAGTGTAATAGGACACCTACAAATATTTATTGTTTTCTTTGGTAAGCATGAACTCATCATTTTCATTCTAATTGTATACTCACTGGTTTCATGGGAGTCAAGGCTGATGTTGAAGGAAATCTTTCCTAGAGGATAATTCAGCATAAAGATTAATTTAAAAGGCCAAACAACATGTGGTATACCTTTTGGTTTCTTTTGCCCTTGACATATTTTTTTGTAATCCCATATGCTCAGTTCAGTTCAGTCACTCAGTCATGTCTGAGTCTTTGCAACCCCATGGACTGCAGCAAGCCAGCCTTCCCTGTCCATCACCAACTCCTGGAACTTACTCAAACTCATGTCCATACAGTCAGTGATGCCATCCAGCCATCTCATCCTCTGTTGTCCCTTTCTCCTCCTGTCTTCAATCTTTCCCAGCATCAGAATCTTTTCAGATGAGTCAGTTCTTCATATCAGGTGCCCAGAGTATTGGAGTTTCAGCTTCAGCATCAGTTCTTCCAATGAGTATTCAGGACTGATTCCTTTAGGATGGACTAGTTGGATCTCCTTGCAGTTCAAGAGACTTACAAGAGTCTTCACCTCCACAGTTCAAAAGTGTCGATTCTTAAGTGCTCAGCTTTCTTTATAGTTCAACTCTCACATCACATCCTACATGCTGCTGCTGCTGCTAAGTTGCTTCAGTGGTGTCCGACTCTGTGCGACCACATAGACAGCAGCTCACCAGGCTCCCCTGTCCCTGGGATTCTCCAGGCAAGAACATTGGAGTGGGTTGCCATTTCCTTCTCCAATGCAGGAAAGTGAAAGTGAAGTCACTCAGTCATGTCTGACATTTCTCGACCCCATGGACTACAGCCTACCAGGCTCCTCTGTCCATGGGATTTTCCAGGCAAGAGTACTGGAGTAGGGTGCTATTGCCTTCTCCAGTGCATGAAGGTGAAAATTGAAAGTGAGGTCGCTCAGTCGTGTCTGAAAGAGTTGTTAATTCTTCCTTGTATTATTTTACTGTGTCTGTTGTGTCTCATTATATCATATGGATTCCCAGAGGAAAGCACAAAAAGGCCAGGCTGACAAAATCAACGCCATATGAAAGTGTGTTAGGTATGGTACAGATTACATTGAATTTTATCCCAATGATAATATCATATACTCATCAAACTCATCTTTGAAAACAAGACCACTAAATTACTTTTACATTTACTTAAGCCATATTTCCCATTTGCATGTTGATTTTTAGTAACATTTAAGTGAGGTACAATTTCTGTAACTGTTATCTGTTGTATAATTTGATTTTGCTAACTTTATACTAATAGATTCCTAATGATTTCGAAGCAATTGTTCATATAGGCAGTGTTTCTGAAACGCTTTGCTTTAACTTAAATTTCTTTATCATAGATTAGAACTTGTCCAATTAGTGGTTAAAGGAGTGTATATCTTTTGTTCAGGCAACATTCAAAATTATGTTTAAATTCCTGAGATTTATCATTAAGTTCCAGGTTCTGCAACTTGACCCAAAGTTGAATATTGGAAGACATGAAGACCTAGACTAAAATTTTATTTTCCTTCCATCGTTCTTGTAATTCATTTCCTATAAGACTACTTTATTATCCCATACTTTTCCACCCTCCACAACACAAGAATTTTGGGATATATTCAGAATTCACTCACCCTTGTGAGTTAACCTTCATTTAGTCACTCAATCCCATCCAAATCTTTGTGACTCCATGGACTTGTAGCCTGCCAGGCTTCTCTGTTCATGGGATTGTTCAGGCAAGAATATTGAAGTGGGCAGCCATTCCCTTCTCCAGGGAGTCTTCCCCACCCAGGGATTGAACCTGAGGCTTGGGCACTGCAGGCAGACTCTTTACTGACTCAGCCACCAGGGAAGTCTCCATCCTCATGATGAGAATGTTGTGAATAAATCATATGGCAGGAAGGTGTTGGTTTCTTTTTCTCTTAATTATCGTGCCTGACATTTAGATTATAAACCTTGATTTTTCCTGAATTTCAAAATTTTACTGTCATAATTCACTTGAGATCTTTTCATGTTCACAGTGATATTTATATTTCATTAAGACAGTGAAAATTCCACAACAGAAAAATATTTTAAAAACACTCAAGGAGAAGCCTTATCTATTGGGTTTGGGGGAGAATGGTACTTTATATTCAGGTTCTTACATCAAATCTCATAAAATAAATAAAGTGGATTTCTCAGCTCACATATGTATGTATGTGTTTACTCAAGTTTTTGGTTCTCAATCTGGCATCCTTTTGGCACAATATAGAGGGTTGTAAGATGAGTAAGATAGTTTAGAGAGGAGTTAAAACTAAAGCGTGTAGAAAAATGGAGTTTAAATGGTTAATTTTTGGAAACATAGCCTACATTTTTTAAAATATATGAGACAGGTATAATTGCAGAAAACAAGAAGATAGAATTAGGTAAAATAGGAGACTAAAGAGGAAAAGAGGAATTAATAAATGATAGGAAAAAATTATATAAATTGTCTTATTGGAGAGCAATGATGTGACATTATGAAATGGATTGAGACAAATCTGCAAGAGGTTCATAAAAGTAGGATCACATTTTTGATCCTCGTACATAGGATCACATTTATGAGAAATATAAAACTTTCTCATACATGGCATTTTAAAAGGACATGTATATTTAGCTCTTTTGGTGTGAAAACTCTGCTAATGAAATTAAGATCTTGATGTACAGACTTTACATATAGCACCATCCATTCAGGTGTGTGGCAGTGGTCACAAATACTTTTAAATGAGAGTATGGGTTGAGTAAACCAAAGATGCCATCACTCCTCAAAAAATAATGGGAGCTACATGAATTACCATTTCAAAAATACCTACTTCATTTTACAAATGACTATTTTGATAGTTTAATTTTTATTTCATTTCATATTGCTTATTTTAATAATCCATATGAAACATATGAAACAATGCAATATCATTTGTAATCAAGAAAAAGTTGATTATTATAAAAATATATGAGCTAATACTGGTACAGTTAGGACAAAATTAGCATATTCCTTTATGCATAGCTTGTCTATCAAGAATCATTAAGCTTATTCTTTTACATTCCCTACATTTGTGAATTTATCTTAGTAAAAGAATTCAAAGGAAAGAAATTGTACAAGCATGAATAATCATACTATAATTTCTAACTGGAAATCTGTGGGTCATTAGATGGAATAGTATTTTAAGCTGGACCAGGACAAACTAAATGTCATGTTTCAATTTTTGGCCGGGACAGGGTAACTATGATTTATAATGATTTTTAATCACTATTTACAATCTTGCATGCTTCTGGTGGGTGGTACCCAAGGACAATTTATTAATTACTTTCCCTTGGCATAACCAATTTGCCAGTTTGGCTTTGCTAGCTGACCAGAGAATTGTAAAGGACCTCATAATTATAAACTATAAACTCTCTGAAATCAATATTGGGGAGATGAAGTTGGTTCTTGTGTGAGTAAGAATGAACTTCAGGAGCTAGTACCTGTATATCTCTTAGATTTCCAGTGGTGTACTGTATCCTTTCAAAGGCCAGATATGAGTATACACCAGGAAATTCTGCAATTCCATTCAGTTATACAAACCTGTGAATTCTTAGCAATATATATGGAATACAGAGAAAGTAAGTTAAAAACTGGTTATAAGTGCCCCAGTAAAAAACTGATAAATCCTTTATAAACAATTATGTAAAGTTTTTAATTATAAATTTCATTTTAAAACCTAGGAAAAGTTTTTAATATACTGCTAAAAAAAACTGTGAAACTATCACTAAATTATGATCTTAAATACATTTAAACTACATGTAGCCACGATGTAACACATACAGGTTCTCTAATAAATATTGCTCATAAATGTCCTAAAATATATTTAATTTCTATTTCTGGTCCTGATCGTTACACTGCATGAAAAAATTTAAATTTTGATGTACCATGAAGATTCGTTAATATATTTTGAAAGTGAAAGTTGTTCAGTTGTGTCTAACTCTTTGCAACCCTATAGACTACACAGCCCATGGAATTGTCCAGGCCAGAATACTGGGGTGGATAGCTGTTCCCTTCTCCAGGGGATCTTCCCAACCCAGGGATCGAACCCAGGCCTCCCTCACTGCAGGCGGATTCTTTACTACCTGAGCCACAAGGGAAGCCCAAGAATACTGGAGTGGGTAGTCTATCCCTTCTCCAGCAGATCTTCCCAACACAGGAATTGAACCGGGATCTCCTGCATTGCAGGTGGATTCTTTACCAGCTGAGCTATGAGGAAAATATACTTGAAAGGGAACATATTTAACTTGTTAATAGCTAATATAGTGCTAACAAGGAAATGCATTTGATACCTAAAAATTTTGTAGAACGAAGTAATGAAAGGTGTTTTGAGAAAACTAATTCTGCTCAGGTTTTTAAAATGATGAATTATTCTCAACTTTTTAAGTGATCAGTTTCTAAGTTATCCCACTAAAGAAATCCATGTCACACTAGCAGAATAAAATAGCATTCCTTCTAATTTTTCTTATTCATTAACTACAGAATACTCTCAACTCTCTTGTCCAAAAGGAAAGCCTTCCTTAACTGCATGTATGTACTATGAGCTCTGAGACATGCCATCCATATAGGGCCACCCAAGATGGACGGGTCATGGTGGAGAATTCTGACAAAATGTGGTCCACTGGAGAATGGAATGACAAACCACTTCAGTATTCCTGCCTTGAAAACCCTATGAACAGTATGAAAGGCAAAAGATAGGACACTGAAAGATGAACTCCCCAGGTCAGTAGGTGCCCAATATGCTACTGGAGATCAGTGGAGAAACAAATCCAGAAAGAATGAAGAGATGGAGCCAAAGCAAAAACAACACCCAGTTGTGGATGTGACTGGTGATAGAGGCAAAGTCTGATTCTGTAAAGAGCAATATTGCATAGGGCCTGGAATAGTAGGTCCATGAATCAAGGCAAATTGGAAGTGGTCCTACAGGAAATGGCAAGAGTGAAAGTCGACATTTTAGGAATCAGCCAACTAAAATGGAATGGAATGGGTGAATTTAACTCAGACCATTATATCTACTACTGTGGGCAAGAATTCCATAGAAGAAATGGAGTAGCCATCATAGGCAACAAAAAAGTCCAAAATGCAGTACTTGGATGCAATCTCAAATGACAGGAATGATCTCTGTTCGGATTCAAGGCAAACCATTTAATATCATGGTAATCCAAGTCTATGCCCCAACCAGTAATGATGAAGAAGCTGAAGTTGAATGGTTCTATGAAGACCTACAAGACCTTCTAGAATTAACACCCCCCCCCCCAAAAAAAATGCCCTTTTCATTTTAGGGAACTGGAATGCAAAAGTAGGAAGTTAAGAAAAACCTGGAGTAACAGGTAAATTAGGCCTTGGAGTACAGAATGAAGCAGGAAAAGGCTAATAGAGTTCTGCCAAGAGAATGCACTGGTCATAGCAAATAACTTCTTCCAACAAACAAGAGAAGACTCTACACAGGACATCACCAGATGGTCAAAACCAAAATCAGATTGATTACGTTATTTGCAGCCAAAGGTGGAAAAGCTCTATACAGCCAGCAAAAACAAGACGGGGAGCTGACTGTGGCTCATATCATGAACTCCTTATTGCCAAATTCAGACTTAAATTGAAGAAAGTAGGGAAAACCACTGGAGAAGGCAATGGCATCCCACTCCAGTACTCTTGCCTGGAAAATCCCAGGGACGGGGGAGCCTGGTGGGCTGCCATCTATGGGGTCGCACAGAGTCGAACACGACTGAAGTGACTTAACAGCAGCAGCAGCAGGGAAAACCACTAGACAATTCAGGTATGACCTAAATCAAATCCCTAACGATTATATAGTGGAAGTGAGAAATAGATTTAAGGCACTAGATCTGATAGACAGAGTGCCTGATGAACTATGGACAGAGGTTCATGACATTGTACAGGAGACAGGGAGCAAGATCATCCCCAAGAAAACGAAATGCAAAAAAGCAAATGGCTGTCTGAGGAGGCCTTACAAATAGCTGTGAAAAGAAGAGAAGCAAAAAACAAAGGAGAAAATGAAAGGTATATTCATTTGAATGCAGAGTTCCCAAGAATAGCAAGAAGAGGTTAGAAAGCCTTCCTCAGTGATCAGTGCAAAGAAATAAAGGAAAACAATAGAATGGGAAAGACTAGAGATCTCTTCAAGAAAATTAGAGATGCCAAGGGAACATTTCATGCAAAGATGGGCTCGATAAAGGACAGAAATGGTATGGACCTAACAGAAGCAGAAGATATTAAGAAGAGGTGGTGAGAATACACAGAAGACTGTACAAAAAAGATCTTCACAACAAAGATAATCACCATGGTGTGATCACTCACCTACAGCCAGACATCCTGAAATGTGAAGTCAAGTGGGCCTTAGAAAGCATCACTACAAACAAAGCTAGTGGAGGTGATGGAATTCCAGTTGAGCTATTTCAAATCCTGAAAGATGATGCTGTGAAAGTGCTGCACTCAATATGCCAGCAAATTTGAAAAACTCAGCAGTGGCTACAGGACTGGAAAAGGTCAGTTTTCATTCCAATTCCAAAGAAAGGCAATGCCAAAAAATGCTCAAACTACGGCACAATTGCACTCATCTCATTTGCTAGCAAAGTAATGCTCAAAATTCCCCAAGCTAGGCTTCAAAAATATGTGAACCACGAACTTCTAGATGTTCAAACTGAATTTAGAAAAGGCAGAGGAACCAGAGATCTAATTGCCAACATCAGTTGGATCATCGAAAAAGCAAGAGAGTTCCAAAAAAACATCTATTTGTGCTTCATTGACTATGCCAAAGCCTTTGACTGTGTGGATCACAATAAACTGTGGAAAATTCTGAAAGAGATTGGAATACCAGACCACCTGAACTGCCTCTTGAGAAACCTATATACAGGTCAGGAACCAACAGTTAGAACTGGACGTGGAGCAACAGGCTGGTTCCGAATAGGGAAAGGAGTACGTCAAGGCTGTATATTGTCACCTGCTTATTTAACTTCTATGCAGAGTACATCATGAGAAACGCTGGGCTGGAAGAAGCACAAGCTGGAATCAAGATTGCCAGAAGAAATATCAATAACCTCAGATATGCAGATGACACCACCCTTATGGCCGAAAGTGAGGAAGAACTAAAAAGCCTCTTGATGAAAGTGAAAGAAGAGAGTGAAAAGTTGTCTTAAAACTCAACTTTCAGAAAATGAAGATCATGGCATCTGGTCCCATCACTTCATGGCAAATAGATGGGGAAACAGTGGAAACAGTTGCTGACTTTATTTTTTTTGGCTCCAACATCACTGCAGATGGTGACGGCAGCCATGAAATTAAAAGACACTTACTCCATGGAAGAAAAGTTATGACCAGCCTAGACAGCATATTAAAAAGCAGAGACATTACTTTGCCAACAAAAGTCTGTCTAGTCAAGGCTATGGTTTTTCCAGTAGTCATGTATGGATGTGAAAGTTTTACTATAAAGAAAGCTAAGCACCAAAGAATTGATGCTTTTGAACTGTGGTTTTGGAGAAGACTCTTGAGAGTCCTTTTGATTGCAAGGAGATCCAACCAGTCCATCCGAAAGGAAGTCAGTCCTTGATGTTCATTGGAAGAACTGATGTTGAAGCTGAAACTTCAGTACTTTGGCCACCTGATGCGAAGAGCTGACTCTTTTGAAAAGACCCTGATGCTGGGAAAGATTGAATGGGGGAGAAAAAGGGGACGACAGAGGATTAAATGGTTGGATGGTATCAACAACTCAATGGACATGAGTTTGGGTAAACTCTGGGAGTTGATCATGGACAGGGAGGCCTGGTGTGCTGCAGTCCATGGGGTCACAAAGGGTCAGACACGACTGAGCAACTGAATTAAACAGATGTACCCCTAATTCTTCTTATCTGTGTTACAGATGGCTTCAGAATATCCCGCACTATTGCATGATTGTTTGAACATTATTGTAAAAAAAAAAAGTGTTATAAAATAATCTGTAAATAACATTGATTACTTTTTTTAAGAGTTTTATAAACTACTTTAATTAGGGATTCAGTAATAACTATTGTATAATGTTAGCATGCATGTATATTTCTGATCAATTTAAACTCATTTATTATTGTTAAATTTTAATATGGAATCTGTCTCCCTAGCTCTTCTATAATCCCCCTCAAAAACTGAGTAAATGAGCATACATTTAGGAAAGTCATAGCAAGTGGTAATAAAAGCTTCAATTTGCTACCTGGTTTGAAGTTTAATCTTTTCATAACAATTTTTATGAACATTACATATGTAAATAGATAAGAATTAGAAAGGAACATAGAAAAATAGTCTCAGTTGCTATTTTACCACAGTAGAATTGTGAAAAAATGTTTTTGTTAAAATAATGTATGATAATACTGTTAATTATAATAACCAGTATTTTGAGTGCTTACTTTGTCCCAGTCACCATTTTAAGTACTTTCCATGAGCTGAATCCATGTGTATTCTCAAGTAACAAATGAGGAAGCTGAGACATAGAAGACAAACACATATGCGAAAGGGCAAAGGCAATATGGAGGAATGGAGAAGGAAATGGCAACCCACTCCAGTGTTCTCGCCTAGAGAATCCTGTGGGCAGAGGAGCCTGGTGGGCTGCTGTCCATAGGGTCGCACAGATTCGGACCTGACTGAAGCAGCTTTGCATGCATGCACGCAATATGGAGGAAAGACAGAAAAGAAAGAAAAATATACATGTGAATGCAAAGAGGTTCTTGGTAATTTTAAAATGTTTCAGCTTTATCAAAGGTACAATTGACAAATAATATTGGAAGACATTTACAATGTGCATCATGATGAATTAATATATGTACACATTGTGAATAGCTTTCCCTTAAATAGTTAATTAACACATTCATCACCTCACATATTTAGCTTCTTGTGTGTTTGAAAACACTGAAGTACTATTCTCTTCGCAATTTTAGTTACACAATGCAATGTGTCAACTGTCATAGAGATATTACACAGTAGATCCTCAGAAGTTAGCATTCTTATTACTGAAAGTTTATACTTTGTTACCATCCTCTCCCTAACCACACTACAGCCCCTAGCATTATTCTACTCTGTTTATATGACTTGGCTTTTTTCCCCCAAAGATTCCACATATACGTGTTACCATGCCATATTTCTCATTCTCTGTCTGACTTGCTTCATTTAGCATAGTGACTTCAAATTCCATCCATGTTCGTGTTACTGTAAATGTCAAGATATCCTTTTTTTTCAAGGCTGAATAACATCTATCTATCTACCTATCTATATATGTATGTGTGTGTGTGTGTGTGTTTATAGAGAGAGAGAAGAGGGAGAAATACTTTTTCCACTGTAACAAATTTAAAAATAGCTTGCATATATCATATAAAATTATTTGCTTTTAATTTTTATGGAGATACAGTTGATTTACAGCGTTGTGTAAATTTCAAGTGTCCAGTTCAGTTTTACATTTACATATATCCACCCTTTTTAGATTTTTTCCCACATAGGTCATTATGGAGTATTGAGTTCCCTTATTAGTAGGCCTTACTAGTTATTTGTTTTATATATAGTAGTGTATATATTCAATCCCAGTCTCCCAGTTTATCTCTTCTTCCTTTATCCTTGGTAACCATAAGTTTGTTTTCTACATCTGTGACTATTTCTATTAAATAACCACTGTTTTAAGATTTCACATATAAGCAGTATCGTTTGATATTTGTCTTTTGTCTGTGATTTACCACACTCAGTATGACAATCTCTAGCTCCATCATGTGGCTTCAAAAAGCATCATTTTGTTCTTTTTTATGGTTGAGTAATAGTCCATTGTTTATATATACTAGTTCTTCTTTATCCACTAATCTGTTAGTGGACATTTAGGTTATTTCCATATCCTGGCTACTGTAAATAATGCTGCAATAAACATTGGGGTGCTAGTTTTACACTGTAAAAGACAAATTATCTTTCATCTGTAAGATAGAAGAAAGTTTAGATGCAGAAAAATCCACATGAACATCTACTGTCAATGAAACTAACTCCACATTTTTATTACTTTATTTTAGACAATTATCTTTTAATGGTATATAGAGTAAGAACCTACATGCAGGTCAGGAAGCAACAGTTAGAACTGGACATGGAACAACAGACTGGTTCCAAATAGGAAAAGGAGTACATCAAGGCTCTATATTGTCACCCTGCTTATTTAACTTCTATGCAGAGTACGTCATGAGAAATGCTGGGCTGGAAGAAGCACAAGCTGGAATCAAGATTGCCGGGAGAAACATCAATCATGTCAGATACGCAGATGAAACCACCCTTATGGAAGAAAGTGAAGAGGAACTAAAAAGACTCTTGATGAAAGTGAAAGTGGAGAGTGAAAAAGCTGGCTTAAAGCTTAACATTCAGAAAACTAAGATCATGGCATCTGGTCCCATTACTTCTTGGGAAATAGATGGGGAAACAGTGGAAACAGTGTCAGACTTTATTTTTTGGGGCTCCAAAATCACTGCAGATGGTGACTGCAGCCATGAAATCAAAAGACCCTTACTCCTTGGAAGGAAAGTTATGTCCAGCCTAGATAGCATATTGAAAAGCAGAGACATTACTTTGCCAACAAAGGTCCATCTAGTCAAGGCTATGGTTTTTCCAGTGGTCATGTATGGATGTGAGAGTTGGACTGTGAAGAAAGCTGAGCACCAAAGAATTGATGCTTTTGAACTGTGGTGTTGGAGAAGACTCCTGAGAGTCCCTTGGACTGCAAGGAGATCCAACCAGTCCATTTTGAAGGAGATCAGCCCTGGGTGTTCATTGGAAGGACTGATGCTAAAGCTGAAACTCCAGTACTTTGGGCACCTCATGTGAAGAGTTGCCTCATTGGAAAAGACTCTGATGCTGGGAGGGATTGGGGGAAGGAGAAGAAGGGGACGACAGAGGATGAGATGGCTGGATGGCATCACTGACTCGATGGACGTGAGTCTGGGTGCACTCCGGGAGTTGGTGATGGACAGGGAGGCCTGGCATGCTGTGATTCATGGGGTCGCAAAGAGTCGGACACGACTGACTGAACTGAACTGAACTGAACTGATAGAGTAAAAAAAAATCCTTTACATTCACTCTCATATTTACAGTTTATTTTGCTTTCCAGGTTTCTTTGCATAGATATATTTTTCCCCACTGACATAATTTTCCTTTTGCCTAAAGGACTGACTTTAACATTTCTTATAGTAATAATTCATCAACTTTCATATGTCAGAGGAAGTCTTTATTTCTCCTATTTCTGAAATAGCTATTGACTGGGTTTAGAATTGTAAGTCACAGTATTTTCTTTATATTTATTGTTTAGGTTGGTTGACATTGCTTTTCCTGTGGTTTATACTTTTCATGAAGTTTGAAAAGTTTTCAGTGATTATTTTTCCAAAGACCTCTTTTCCCCATGCTTCCAGCCCTACTCCTTTAGTGTCTCCTTCAGTGTCTTCAGGCCTGTGGGTGCACTAGGCCAACTGTAGTAATTTACTTCTTTTTTCTCCATTTCATTTTTTAAAATTTTATTTTGAAATAATTGTAGGGTGATAGGAAATGACAAACATTCAGGGAAATTTAATGATCCCTCCATTCTGCTTCCTCAAGTGCTGCTATCTTTCATAACTCTGTATTGATAATCCAGTATCATAACCAAGACACTGACGTAGTATAACTAAGAGAGCTTACTCAGATTGTAAATTATGTATTTATTCTTTTGTGTATTGTGTGTGTCTGTATGTATTTATACTGAATATTAGTGCATAGCTTCATGTAAC
The DNA here is from genome assembly GCF_029378745.1 of Bos indicus. Classification (NCBI taxonomy): domain Eukaryota; kingdom Metazoa; phylum Chordata; class Mammalia; order Artiodactyla; family Bovidae; genus Bos; species Bos indicus. The sequence continues at coordinate 13,466,242 of NC_091767.1, forward strand.
TACCAGTACAGTGAAGATACAGAACTGACCACTCCTTTACAACCTCATTCCTCACTCTGGTCTAAATCTCTAACCCCTGACAACCACTACTCTGTTATTCTCTATCTTTGTAATTACTTTTCATTTCATAAATATTCTATAAATGATAGCATACAGAATGTATTTTTTGAGATTTCTCATTTTCACTGAGAATAATTCCATTAATGTCCATCTAAGTTGTTACATGCTGGAGAAGGAAATGGCAACCCACTCCAGTGTTCTTGCCTTGAGAATCCCAGGGATGGGGGAGCCTGGTGGGCTGCCATCTATGGGGTCGCACAGAGTCAGACACGACTGAAGTGACTTAGCAGCAGCAAGTTGTTACATGCAGCAGTAGATTCTTTATTTTTAGTGCTGAGTGTAGTCCATGGTGAAGGAAATCACAACCCACTCCAGTACTCTTGCCTGGCAAATTCCATGGATGAAAGAGCCTGGTAGGCTACAGTCTATGGGGTCGCAAAGGGTCAGACATGACTGAGCAACTTCACTTTCTTTCTCTCTATAGTTCCTTTTGGAGAAGGAACTGGCAATCCACTCCAGTGTTCTTGCCTGAGGAATCCCATGGACAGAGGGGTCTGGTGGGCTACAGTCTATGGGGTTGCAAAGAGTCGGACATGACTAAGCAACTAACACACACACACACACAGAGTAGTCCATGGTATGGATATAACAGTTTGCAAACCATTCAGCCATTGAAAGTATTTGGACTATTTCCAGTTTGGGGCAATTACAAATGAAGTTCTATCAACATTTGTGTACAGCCTTTCTCTTTCACACACATTTTCATTTCTGTATCATAAACCTTTGAGTCAGTGTTTCATTGCATATAGTTTCTACTGATTTATTTCAAGCTCACTAATCTTTTCTCCTGCAGTATGCAATCTTCTATTAGTCCCATCCAGTGTATTTCTCATTTTAGACATATTTTCCACCCCCAGAAGGTTGATTAGGTCTTTTAAAATATCTTTCTTATTCCTGCTTAATATTCCCGATATCTTTCCTATCTTCTTGTCTATATGGTATTTAGTAATAGTAACTATTTCAATGTCTTTAACAATTAATTCTGTCATCTGTTATTCTTGCTCTGTTCCTATTGATTGTTTTTTCCTTCATCTTGTGTCTGGTAGTTTTTTTATTGAATGACAAAAATTATGCAATTGATCTTTTTGGGTGATAGATACTTCCGTATTCCTGTAAATACACTTGAGGCTTGTTCTCTGGTGCAGTCAAATTTCTTGGTAACAGCTTGTTTGTTTGTTTGTTTTTCATTTTTAAATTTATTTATTTATTTAAATTGAGTGATAATTGCTTTCCAGTATTGTATGGCTTCCTGCCAAACATCAACATTAATCAGCCATAGATATACATATATCCCCTTCCTCTTAAACCTTCCTTCCATCTCCCTCTTCATCCCACCCCTCTAAGTTGTTGCAGAGTGCTGGTTTGAGTTCCCTGGGTCATATAGCAAAATCCCATTGGCTGTCTATTTTACATATGGTAATGTAAGTTTCCATGTTACTCTCTCCATACATTCCACCCTCTCCTTCCTGCCTCCCACCCTGTTTCCACAAGTCTGTTCAGGTATGTGTCATTTAGGGTCCAGCCAGATAAATAGCAAAACCATTAGAATGAAGGATGAATACATAAGTAGGAAATGAATGAATTGGCTTACTCATTTACAGGGGTTGGGTAAGTAGTTTCTACAAGGCTATTTCTGTATCTAATGCTGGAGCTCATATGTCTACAAGGTAGACAGTCTGACAGAAGCTTGGGAGCAGCCTGCAACCCCATGAACTGGAAACTCAATGATTAGCTAAAACTCATGTCCTTTTCCTTTTCTCTGACCTAATTTAGAAAGGTATCCTGCTAAGTCAGTGCCCTTCATGTAACTAAGGCCTGGGAGTCAGAGAAACTGAATGAAGATCCAGAAAGAAGAGTTAGCAACCACAGGCCTACTTGCTACCCTGGGTCAAGGAAGTGAGTCAGCAGATTAACAACAGTGCATGTGTCTGCATCAGAATGGCTACTCCCTTGCCTGAGTCCTCCAACTCCCACAAGAGAATTATTCTTAGAACCTCCCCAAACAAGAAATGTGTTGTTCTCGTTTAGTTGCTCAGTAATGTCCAACTCTAGCAAGGCAATTCTGGGAAATGTTAGAATTTTCAGAACAACCTCGAGTCAAGTATTTTACTATTGAAGTAGTTTCTTTCTGAGTATTCTTCCCAGTGTGCCGTAAATTCTAAGTTTTTCTGCTCTGCTGATATGAATTCACATTATTCTTAAACCTGTAGAGCCTCAGGGATAGGTCCCTCTCTTCCTTTGTTTAAGACCATGTTGGGTAGTTTCCTCACACACATGTATGCTTACTACTCAGCATCTTCTGCTGATATCCGGAACTCCATTCCCCACCCTCTGTTTTTCTCTGCAGTTCTGTCTTCTCCAGTAGTCTACTCTGAGAATTTTAGCTCCTTGGACTCCCTGAAATCCTCACTCAGTCTTTGCTGCTGCACTAGATTCTCCCTGGCTTTCCCCTTCCTGTTCTCTGTCCTGGTATCACTCTCTTCAGTAAGTGGTGTTGATTGTAGGACTTAACCTCATCTGCTACATCTCTGCTAGGACCATTGACTTGGTTGGCTGATGTCCAATGTCTGAGAATGTTTGTTTCCTCTACTTTGTCACTTTTTTAAAGTTGTTTTTGAGGAGAAAAGGAAATCCAGTCCTTATTTATTTCCAGCTTGGCTGAAAGTATTCCCTATTAGATTTTAACATTATTCTGAGTCACCCTTCCTGGAAGGCGTGATCTTCCAGAGCTTTTTTTTAGTCAAGAGATTATTTTATTTCATTCTGTCCCTTCCTATTGATGGATCCCAAGCTCTAAACCTTTTTTCCACAGCCCAGTAAAGCATGAGAAAACACCACTCTGCTTTTCAGGGTTTTGTATTTTTGCTTCTATCCTGCAGTGCTGTAGAATTTATGTTTCTTGAGGGAAATTTTGGTGAAATTTGATGTTGTAGAAATCTCCAATGTATGTCTTCTCCATGAAATTATCATTCACAACTGGTTTCCTATGCAATGATAGTCATCCTCTTTCTTTGTAGAGCATGTCAGTATCTTGTATTTTCCCTTAATCTACAGATTGCCCTGGTGAAAAAATACCTGATAATCATAAATCACATCATGAAAACTTTGTCCTCTAAATAATTACAGCTTCTTTTCTCTTCGTCGCCCCATCAGCTTTCAAAAACGTTGATATTTGTAATATTTTAGAATACAAACTTGTTTTCTGCCACAACTGCTGCATCTATCCCAAAGTAAAAGGGCGATTGTTACTTTTTAAATTGTTTTTCTGATACTCAAATATATACACACATGTTTATATATAAATATACATATGTATATAAATATATGTACATATATTCAAATATATACATTCATACATATACATATGCATAAACATGTGCATATACAGATATATACTCAAATATATATATATATATATATATATCCATAGTGCCATTTTCATTATATTTATATTTTTATACTGTATAAAATATACAGTTATTTCCCCCACACTGACTGTTTTACATATGGTAACGCATATGTTTCAATGTTACTTTTTCAGTCCATCTCTCCCTTTCCTTCCCTCATTGTGTCCACAAGTCTGTTCTTTGTGTCTCCATATAGTGTTTTATAACTGTAGTTTAAGCAACATCCAAAAGTGCATATCTTGTGATGCCTTTATATTGAAATTCTTATATAAACTTTTAAACTTTATATTTATTCAGTTCAGAGCATATTTAAAAAATATTGAGGTTCTCCTTTCTTAGTATATGGAAAATAAGACAAGGATTTATTAAGTACTAAGTTCTAAAAGCTAAGTAAAGTGTATACATTTATACACTTATACATTTATATATCTCTGAGGTTTCAAAATAGTTGTTTATGCCCACTGGGTACAGCATAAATAGATTAAGTTTTTAATATATAAAGCCTAATTTGTGCCCATATCATAGAACAGATCAGCCAATTACACCTCTCACTCTGATAGTTAATGCACATTCTTTTTCAAGTTTGAAAGGAGCTAAAAAATATTGCTTTGACTCTTAACTATGCAAGAAATTATGAGATGGCTAGACTTAAGACATACATTTTGATATCCCAAAGTAATAAGTGTTGCATATTCATTATACAAGGAACTTGTTCTTTAGGCTGGTATTGGAAAATAGATGAATAAATGCATTGAAGTAATGAAGAGGTGAGAAAATTGGAGTCTGGATCCTAGTATTTGTTTTCATGCATGGTAGGGAGGTCCCTTCACTCCTCTGAGCATTCGTAATTGCTGTAAAATGATTTTGACTTATGCCTTGTCTGGCTGACAAGCTGTTGTGAAAAGTAAATAAGGTAAAAGATATGAAATCAATTTATAAACATGAAACTATGAAAATGCATATAATTGTATTTCTTTAGGAAGCTAAGTTTCCCAGATTTACATTTCATTTATGTGTAGTGCTTTTTAAGTTCTCATTAAGGAAAAAAAGCATTGGGAACAGCATGTTGTTGTGTAATATTTTACACAACATTTGGGCATAAGGCTGATTTCCTGGTGGCTCAGGTGGTAAAGAATCTGCCTGTAATGCAGGAGACCTGGGTTAGATCCCTGGGTTGGGAGGACCCCCTGCAGGAGGGCATGGCTTCCAGTATGCTTGCCTGGAGAATTTGCATGGACAGACGAGTCTGGTGAGTTACAGTCCATAGGGTCACAAAGACTCAGACATGACTGAGCAACTAAGAACAGCAACAGAACAAGGATGATAGAAATCCATTTTTTCCTGAATGAACAATTGAGAAAAATTAGACATTCATATTTATACATAAAAATTAGCAATGCTCTTTGCTTATTGTAAACCTCCAATAATAATACCACAGTTCTTGAAGTGTGCTGTGTTGTCAAATTTTCCTTCAAACCATTTAGAGCCAGAGGTTGACTATGAGAAAAACCTAGGCATACACCTATAACCTTGAGTGATAATCAGTAGGGAAAACTGTATTTTGATGCTTTTCTTCAAAGACAGAGTTTTCTGTCTGTTAATGATGCATAGGAAAAAAAAAAGAAAACAAACTCAAAACTCTACCTTCTTATTTGTTTTGGATTTGTGTGGCATATAGCCCCAAAGATGTTGATATAGAATGAATATACTTTTATCATGCTGGATACTACGAGTTGAATCTCATAAGGCAAGTCATAAAAACACGACATGTTTCTCAATAACTTTTGATCCCATTTGATAAAGAACAAATCTTCAATTTCCCGTATTTCTAATAAAAATACAGCTGACTCTTCACCAGAGATTCAGAAATCCCAAAGATCAAGGAACCAGGGAAAAGTTCTCCGGCAGACTCAACTGGTATATGAGTCCTCTAAGAAAAAGTATGTATGAAAATAGCAGAGATTACCATGGTTACTTCTGTTGAATAATTTAGATAAATATCATAATATGAAATAAATAAAACTGTAGCTGAGACTGCAGTTTTAAAAGACATTATTTTTCTTATTTGACATCCTGTTTTATCGTCTAGACCTACATTCCCAACTAGCTGTATTTATAAACAGTATCTAGAACTGGTTAAGGGTTGCAGTGCCAGTGTCAACAATTATGGCTCACAGCTAGGCTCTGCCAAGTATTAGATTATATATCCTAACCTAAGGCTAAGTTTCTTTATGTGCCAAAGGGTAGAAAACTGTGATAACTACCTTACAGAGTTAATAAAATTGAGATTGTGTGTATAAATTGCTTAATACAGTTTAACGTGTGGCATGGCCTGAAGTACATTATTGGTAACTGTTATTAATGGTAACTATATACATTATTGGAGAAGGCAATGGTACCCCACTCCAGTACTCTTGCCTGGAAAATCCCATGGACGGAGGAGCCTGGTAGGCTGCAGTCCATGGGGTCTTGAAGAGTCAGACACGACTGAGCGACTTCACTTTCACTTTGCACTTTCATGCATTGGAGAAGGAAATGGCAACCCACTCCAGTGTTCTTGCCTGGAGAATCCCAGGGACAGTGGAGCCTGGTGGGCTGCCGTCTATGGGGTCGCACAGAGTCGGACACGATTGAAGTCACTTAGCAGCATATATACTATACATGTGATGGTGGTAATTATGAGAAAGACACAAAGTCTATTATGGTCTCACTGTTGGATGAAACTAATAAATTCACTCTACTCATTTTCAGATTTATGATGGATTATAATGAATCGTTTGGGAGAAGGCAATGGCACCCCACTCCAGTACTCTTGCCTGGAGAATCCCATGGATGGAGGAGCCTGGTAGGCTGCAGTCCATGGGGTCGCTAGAGTCGGACACGACTGAGCGACTTCACTTTCACTTTTCACTTTCCTGCGTTGGAGAAGGAAATGGCACCCCACTCCAGTGTTCTTGCCTGGAGAATCCCAGGGACGGGGGAGCCTGGTGGGCTGCCGTCTATGGGGTCGCACAAAGTCAGACACGACTGAAGTGACGCAGCAGCAGCATAATGAATCGTTTAGACAGTACTGATTGTCTAGGCTGTGCCAGTCGGTAGTGCTGAGGACTTTTAACATTTTGAGGCTCATTCAGAGAGACTGCAAATGGTGCATTATTGAAAAGAAGGCCCCATTGGACAGGAATTTCCCTGGCTGACCTACACATTCTCTAAAATATGTGGAAAATTAACTGATAATCTCAGCATTTAAAAGTCTTAAGTACTAGCTTCAAATACAAGCTTTTGAGTTAAAATGCTGTAAGTGGACAATACTCATTGTTTAAGTCAATCTTGCCTTTTACCTCCCTGTTAAATTTCTTCAAATAACACCTACTGTTTTCAGAGCAAACTAAATGAACCTCTGTATGATTGAACCGTATAGTCGGGTTAAAGTCTAAGGGGAAAAAATAAAGCAGCCACACTCTTAATATTCATATTTTCATTCTTTGCCTCTTGGTTGAAAAATGAAATGACAGACCAAGAAATTTTAAGTTCACTTTGTATGAGCATAATATGGTCCTTATCCAACCACACTCTTACTTTTTAATAATGCAGTGAGAGAAAAATCATTTGTCAAGTTTATTTACTGGAAAAATACAGATCCTAGAATGAAGATGATGAGTTTAAATTCTAGATTTATTACATACTACTTCAATGACCATAAAGTTAAATAATTTTATATAATTATACATATGCCCATTCTCCTTATCTCAAAAGATAGAAATGCCTTCCTACCTTATAGGAATATTGAATGGAATAACTAAACTAGCACTGATGATAGTTAAAATTTAAGTTTTGTAAACAGACCTTCTTGGATTATTTATGGACTATGTTTATTAATTTAATGTGTTATTTATCTAAAAATGACTTAGTGCCTGGAAATAAGGACTCTAATAATTGTTTGTTACTCCCTGTATAGAGTGATTAATTACCTCATATATGCATTGCTCTGTGACAAGGAAGTATAATGCAGTGTGATTATCTGTTTTTTCTTATCTCTACTCTTAGACTGTGAGCTCTCAGAAAGTAGGAAAGAGATTGTTTTATCTTTAAATTTTCAAGAGACATTTTGGAAAAGTTATATTACATTCCTGATGATGTTTGTTTTAATAAATGAATACAAATAAGTAAACTCTGGATTGATAAACTCCTAGAAGTAGATTTATTTAAAGATAAGTGCTTTAAAATGCAAGAAACGCTATAAAGAAATAGTCACATAGATAGAGCAAGCAAAGCCTATTTAAAGGCCAACTACTTGGCATAGAAAAATGTACTATAAATTCAGAGAAAGAAGACATGAGTCAGAGTTATGAGTCAGAGTTAGATTTGAATAAAGCTGTGCATGGAGGATATGGATATGTGAAGTAGGAGACTACTGCAAGGCAGGAGAAGGCAAATATTAAGACCTAAAAAACTGAATAGCTATGATGTCTTCAGAGCATAATGAACGACCTGCCATCTATTCATAGGTTTCTGTGTAGGCATGAATGGGGAGACGAGCTTGAATGGAAACTTTGGTCTGTTTTGACTTTGTTGAGAGTTATCTATTGAGGTTTGAGCACTGTTTTCTATAAAAATTGCATTTACACACTGTTCAGTCATGTGTTATGTAAATGGAGAGGGAAACAATTTGGGAAACTAGGATCCTTTAGGCTCATGTTAAAATTCTACACTTATGATAAAAGAAATCTGGGCTTATATGAAAATGTTGAGAACACATAGCAAAGCAGAGATGCAGGAGGTAATAAGGTGAAGACATAGGAAAAGTTAATGAAATAAGTCAAGAAGATTACAAATAAACTTCTAATTGGAATCCACTAATAGATTTTCTAACAATTTTGATGGTTTTTTTAAAAATTTGATTGCTTAACTTTTGTCAAATATTTCTGTCAAATGCAATTATAGAGAGGTAAGAAGAGTCAGACACGACTGAGCGACTTCACTTTCCCTTTTCACTTTCATGCACTGGAGAAGGAAATGGCAACCCACTCCAGTGTTCTTGCCTGGAGAACCGCAGGGATGGCGGGGCCTGGTGGGCTGCCGTCTATGGGGTTGCACAGAGTCGGACACGACTGAGGCGACTTAGCAGCAGCAGCAATAGGAGTTGTTACATCAACAAAAGACAGATATATGGTCAACAAGTTTTAAAACTTGGCTTAAAAAATAAAACAAATTTATCAATTCAATGATTACTGTAATGTCTAAGATATTAATATAGTAATTAGCATTATTTTAAGTATAGTTGTTGTATAATGTTAGTTTCAGTTTTAGAACATAGTAATTCAATATTTTATAGATTATACTCCATTTATAACTATTACAAAATAAAGGCTATATTTCCCAGTGCTGTATGATGTGTATATGTTCCTTAGTGCCTCATCTATCTTATACATAGTATTTACACCTCTTAATCCCTTACCCTTGTTTTGCCCCTTCCCTCTACTGTCTCCCTGCTGGCAACCACTAGTTTTTATCTGTGAGTCTGTTTCTGTTTTGTTATATACATTCTTTGTTTTATTTTTTATTTGCTTCAGAGTTCATCTCTAGGTGAGGTTTTACTTCATCTCACCAAAGTCTGAGCCCTGACTCCTAGGGAGCACTTTACAAACACTAACTAATGGAAACTTTTGTCAGTCCTTGGAAGTGTTCAGCTACTCTCAAGACATAGAAACAATTATTCACAAGTTGGGCTACTTACATATCAGTTTTAGTCATTGTGATTAGCTAAATATTAATTAGTTACTGCCAATAACCACTCTGGTAATTCAGCCCAGTCTCCAGATAATAGAAATTTCTACTTTTATTTCAAATTTTTTAAAATTTATTTTTGGTGGATAATTGCTTTACAATGTTGTATTGGTTTGATAATAATTGATTTGAAATGAAAATAGTCTTATCATTCTTATTAAGAGAATTGTTCTAATTTTTGTTTTAGACTTGAATATAGAGACTTCAAAGTCATCTTTATAACACGATTCCTTAGGATCATACTTTTCTTTTCTTTTACTATTTCTTACTTTTGGCTAAATTCCTCCATAAGCTGTAAGCATTACATTTTAACACAGAGAAATAGAAGAATATATTTCCTCTCAAATGGTCTTTATTTTGAATACTTGTTTAAGCCTTTAAGAGCTAGAGCTTCCTGTACATTTTATTGTGTCAGTACTTGTTAACATCACTTTTAAATTGATTCTTTGCCTAAAAAAGATCAAACAGCATTTTTTCCATAACTGTATATTCCCTGTCATCCTCATCCCTAATTGCCCAGTAACAGCATAAAATTTATTTGTAGTATTTCACAACTTGTGATGAAAGGTGTGAGGAAGTGAGAAAGTGGCAGAGACTGTGTGCTGTCATTTTCAAAAGACCAAATAAGTAGTTCATACTTTGTTATAAATGAGCAGTAAGAATTTTGTATCATATATATTAAACTGGAAATATATTATTTGACTCACACTTTGTAAGAATTATCTAGTTGTGTGGAAAAGGACTGAATGGGTTTTTGGAGAACATATAGGGAGATGGTTAATAAGTATGTGATATAAATAAGTTAACATGATTCTGTAAAAGTTGTATAATCATTTGCTAAATCAACTCAGCAAATATTTAGATAGAATTTACTGTATAATATGAGATGAAAAGGAATCCTGCTCTCAGGATTACTAGAGACTGCAATAGAGATCTGCATAGATCTCAGTATGAATGAGACAGGCAATAAAAAAAACACTCTTTTGAGAAGGTGTTTAAATTCAATTGTGAATGTTTGGTGTAAGTAGAACTACAGTAATGTCTTATCAGGAGGAACACATGAACAATCATATGATTGTTAAAAAAAAAGATATTCAAAGAACCACAAATCAGTGTACATACAGTGGTGTACAACTAAGAACTCTAAATTACCTACATTCAATTCTGAGTTCTCCAATTGCTTGCTGTGTAGTCCCTCACTAAATTGATGCACTTCGGTTTCAGCTATGAAATTAGGGTAACTCTATGCACTAGATTATAAACTCCTTTTGAGTAGGAAATGTTGGTAAAATACTTATTAGAGTGCCTGACAGAAGGCAATCAATAAATAGTAGGTATTTCAGATTATTATTATTGCTGTTGCATTAGGGAGTGTTTGTAGCAGAAGATGATTTAAAGAAGTGGAGGGGGCCAAAGTGACCCAAAGAAATTTTGGAAGGCCATGGATATTTGTCTATAGTGATGGTATTACAAGCATATGTCCAAATTAATCAAATTATATATAATGATTAGGTGCAGTTTTGTGTATATTAATTATACCTAGATAAAGCTACAAAAAGCTTAATATATAATAAGTAAGATTGCTCATAAACCACAGTAACAAAAACTGAATCTTTAAGAGAAGCAACAAAAACAGCTAGGAAGAATCAAAATAGAATCTTTATTTTGCTAAGTTAATAAGTGTTGACTACATCATGAAAACAACTGGCAGTTAGTCAGTTTCTGGGCAAAAATTATAGAATCAGACAGAAATCATGTGAATCACATGTTGGGGAATGAGCTATGTGGCAGGACAACTTTTATCGAACTGCCCAGTTGGAAATTTGTGCTCACTTAAGTGTGAAATGCTGAAAGTCTGCACCAAGCCACAAGGGATGGAGCAAAAAGAGGGTATGCAGACAAATATTTAGAACATACTTAGTAGTGCATGGAGTTTTATTAAATTTCTAGAATATGTGAATGGAACCAGTAAATGGAGATACATTTCATCAGGTTTGGGTTACATCAAGAGGTACATACTTTCACAGAAAATGTAATAGGTTTTAGAAATATTCATTTTGAACAAATTTTGGACACATGCATTTGAGTTGCTTCTAGGACATAAAAATGAAGAAGGGGGGTATTTGTTAGAAGTATAAGATGACTGAGATGTCATGTAGGTCAAAAGTCACTGGTAAAAATAGAAGAGTAAGGGTTTTATTTTTGGAGCAAATTTAAGCCTCCTTGTTTTAACCAATTTTGAAATAAAACATTCCAGAAGTGCAGGAAAAGCAAGAGCAGAAGATTTTAAAAGTTAGTTTATAACCAGGATATCTCAAGGAGCATTTAGAAGTGTTTTACTAGTATAGAGTATCTAAAAATGGTCACTTTTCCCCTGTCTTCCAGAAGCATTTACTGCAGTGCTTTTCCAGTTTTCCTCAAGTCTGCCTGCCCACTGCCTTCTAGCCTCTGCTTGTTGCCAAAGTGCAAAGGTCAAGTCAGTGTTCCAGAATGCAAGGGCTTTATTTGGATCTGGGTTCCGTTCCATATTCATTGTCTTCTTCTTTTCCCCCAACTATCACCTTGGTGTTTATTCTCCCCAGGAGGAGTGCTCGCCTTCACCCCTTGATCTAGTCAGATAGGTATGTTTTCATTTATCTCAGTAATTTACACATGCTACATTTAAAGCTAAATATTTGTGTCTAGAATTTGTGGGGAAATAATATCTTAATATATACATGGCAGCCTCCTAGTATCTGTTTATAGAATGAATTGATTGATGAAAGAGTTAAAAATATAGTGGTCAGAAACCAGGAAAGTGGGCTATATTATAGAATCCTTTAAAAAATTGTACCATTATGTCTTCCTGTTCAAAGGACAGGTTGAGCTGTCTGAATTCACAGTTCTGCCCACATTATGTTTGCCCTGTAGAAAGAAAATAGGCCTTTAGAAGGCTGTGTTGAAGTTCAGCCTATGCCATTCCACATCACAGCAGGAATATCACAGCCCATCACTTCTAAAAGTTAATGTACCATCCTTCACAAGATCCTCTCTAGACTAATATTGCCAGAGGTTAAATGACATTAATACAGAAGTTCATGACTGCATAATGTAGTTTATAATCCTGAGGACACACTTTAACAGCAACAGCCATTCTTCTCATATTTCCATTGTCTTTTTGACATAAAAATTGCTCTTGTGGAAAATTGTCATTTCCCAGAGGTCCAACTCTTTATGCTGGGGCTACATGGGATACAGAACAGCTGAAATCTGAGTATAGAACAAAACAGTAGATAAAGAAAGCAACTGCAATCTAAGGAGAGTTCAACTCTAACAGTTGGCTTTCTCATGTCCTGTTTTCTCTACAAAACAAATATGAAGCTCTGTGTTTTATTTTCTCTGTGTTCCCATAAGTGCATCCTGTGTGTGAGCATACTTATGTTTCTGTATCTTATCTCTTGCTGTTTTTCTGGTTATTATCTTGCAATTTACTGATGATGGCAGATATTAAGTATATCTTAAAAGATCCTGGACCTCAAGTAACTCTGACTTTGTTGATATTTAAACCTTAGAGAGACATATATGAGGTACTCAAGCTGCCTGAAGCCCATTATTCATGACTAGGGCATTTGTTTAAGTTCCTATGTACTTGCCTACTCAAAGGAACTAGGCTGGATATGTTAAATCTTTGAGAGACCTTTATAGCTTTGCTTATAAATCCTTTATTACAGTCAGGGTTGAGGAACTCTTTGGGGTTCCATTCCTCTGAGTGTGATTCAGGCTTTTAGTAAGGAGTGTATTTATTAAAAAATATCCCATTTTGCCAATATAATAGCTAATGAGGAAACAGACAAATTTTACTTAAAAACAAATTACTTCACTCCTCCTTAGAACAGTACCACATTCCAGAATAAAGGTCTTAACCATTTAAAACCTAAAAAAAATTAACAGTATATGCCAATTTGCATTTAGAAAATGTCTCCAAAATCTATAGTTATGTCCATTTGTATCATTCAAAAATCTTGGTTGCCAATTCAGATCACAATCAGTGGTTAGAAATTATTAGAAGCAAGTGAATACTACAAATATCATTCAAGAAAGTCTTTAAAAACAAGCTGTCAAGCTGGTTAAATATTTAAGAAATACTAAAACTCTTTACTTTTGCATGACAAAATTTTCACATTTATTTATTCAAATTAAGCCACATAGAATTCTATTGTGTCAAGAGTACTCACAGAGAATTCTTATAACCATTCTTACTTTAGAATTCTAAGTCAAGTGACTTGTAGAAAATCTAGATTAAATAAAGCCATACAGATCCTTTAGTGGTTTAACAGTATGTTTGTGATCTTTTCCTATTTTTCCTTTTGAGAGATAGGACTTAGATACCCCTTATCCGAGGTTTAAGGTGGACTAGGGGGATGAGAATCCCAGGGACGGGGGAGCCTGGTGGGCTGCCGTCTATGGGGTCGCACGGAGTTGGATATGACTGAAGCAACTTAGCAGCAGCAGCAGGGGGATGGCTTGTAGTGAATAGCCTAAGACAGAAATGTGTAAATTCCTCGATTAGGTTGTAAAAGGCACTGCATCTTCATGCTTGCTTCACTCTTTTAGATTTCTTGCCTTATTGTTGTTGTTCAATCGCTAAGTTTTGTCTGACTCTTTGTGACCCCACGGACTGCAGCACAACAGTCTTCCCTATCCTTCACCATCTCCCAGAGTTTGCTCAAACTCATGTCTGTTGAGTTGATGATGCCATCTAACCATCTCATCCTCTGCCTTCTCCTTCTGCCTTCATCTTTCTCGGCATCAGGGTCTTTTCCAATGAGTCTGCTCTTCACATGAGATGGGCAAAAGTATTAGAGCTTCAGCTTTGGCATCAGTCTTTCCAATGAATATTCAGGGTTTCTTCAGTGCTCAGCGATCGGGTTTCCTTTAGAATTGACCTCCTTGCAGTCCAAGGGACTCTCTAGAGTCTTCTCAAATACCACAGTTCAAAGGCATCAATTCTTCAATGCTCAGCCTTCTTTATGGTCCAACTCCTGCTTTGGGGGAATCCAAGTACTATGTCATGAGAACATGTAAGCATCTCTGTAGAGAGGTCCAGTGACTAGTCTCTGTGCCCCTCATGACCCTGATCTGCACTGATTGCCAGTGAGTGAGCCTCCTTGAATCAGATCCTCCAGGTTTAGTCAAGTCTCCAGATGACTGCAAGCCCTAGTCCACACACACCCCATCTACAGTATGAGTAGCTGAGCCAGACCATGAGCCAGAACCAGCCAGTTAACCTGCTCCCAGATTCCTGGTCCAGAGAACCTGGGGAGGATATTACTTGTTTACTGTTTTCTGATGCTGCATATTCTCTGATTGTACTATATGAACTAAAAATCAGAAAAAAAAAAAAAAAACTATTTTCAGTAACCATTTCATTTCAATAGACTTAAATGTTAAATTTGTAAGTTTGTAAATATTTCAGATTTTGCAATGGCAAGAAGCCAGTAATTTGAATCACAGGTCATGGTTTTAAATTACTTTATTAACATTTACCAGCTAGATTACATATTTCCTTTGGCAAGTAAAAGGAATCCAGGTAATGTTAAGGATGTTTATTATCTCAAATAACCGCAAGTCCAGAGGTAAGCTGTTATAAAACAAGTTAATACAGTGACTCAATAATGCAAAAGTCTGATAAACTTCTGTGTGTCTTGAAATGTATCTTATTTGCTACTTGAGTACAGTAACTCCCAGCATCGTGTCCTACAAAAATGTATGGAAAGCCTACAAGATGATATTTATTGTGTGTCATTTGTTAAAAGCAGGAAAAACAGTCATAAGAGTCTTCATTCTGTCTTATTAATTTAGATTATGTCACTAGAATTGTCAAGATTGATTTATAGTATTAGCATTTAAATCTTTAGTCTTGGGATAAACCCATGAAATATATATCTTCCAATAATGGGACAAACTTAAAATTGTATTTTTTAGGCAATAAATTTGGTAACAAGGATAGGCAACCAATATATACCAAAATATTGATGTGATGTTGAACATTGCAAAATTTAAATATTATTTTCCCTTCAGTTCTTTTCATGTTAAATTAGAATAATGCCTTCATTAAAGGGCTATTATTATTATTACAAAGCTCCTTGGGAGAACAGCCATGATGAACCTAGATAGAGTATTAAAAAGCAGAGACATACTTTGTGAACAAAGGTCCATATAGTCAAAGCTATAGTTTTTCCAGGAGTCATATATGGATGTGAGAGTTGAACCATAAAGAAGGTTGAGAGTGGAAAAGTTTATGCTTTTGAACTGTGATACTGGAGAAGACTCTTGAGAGTCCCTTGGACAGCAAGGAAATCAAACCAACCATTCCTAAAGGACAACAACACTGAATATTCATTGGAAGGACTGATGCTGAAGCTGAAGCTCCAATACTTTGGCCAACTGATCTGAAGAGCCAACTCCTTGGAAAAGACTCTGTTACTGGGAAAGACTGAGGGCAGGAGGAGAAAGGGGTGACAGAGGATGAGATGGTTGGATGGCATCATCGACTCAATGGATGTCAGTTTGAGCAAACTCCAGGAGATAGTGAAGGACAGGGAAGCCTGGCATGCTGCAGTCCATGGGGTCGCAAAGATTAAGACAGGACTGAGCGACTGAACAACAACAACAAATTATTATATGGTGTAATATGTATTCCATATGCTTCAGAAGGATCTATATTCATAGAATAAACTCACATATTTGTATACATGAATAAATGGATTGTACTTTTTCCTAACGAATAACAGCTTTCCCTTCAATTTCCTAAACAGGTAAAAATTGACTCTATTGGAGATATTAGGGCATTACAAACTATATGCTGTTAGAAACACAATTATGCACTCCTGCCTTGAATAACAGAACTGCAATTTTAAAACTAGTACATCTCATGAGAAGTCATACGTTGTGCTAAGTCGTTTTAGTCACGTCTGATTCTTTGCAACCCCATGGACTGTAGCCCACTAGGCTCCTCTGTCCATGGAATTCTTCAGGCAAGAATACTGGAGTAGGTTGCCATTTCCTTTTCCAAAGTCATACATTGTATGTATTTAATTTAGGGAAGAAGGAAAATTCATGACCTTTATAGTAGTAAATCTTAAGGGATTCAGTGAAGGATTGCTGCAGTTACAGTGTGAAATTATTAAATGTCATTTCATCAGACATTTTATTAGCTGTCTTCCTAGTTGAGGAACTAAGAGACTACTTTCAATCTGGTTGTTTCTGTTTTGCTTAGATACCACTATTTAGGAAGACCTAAAAGTATTATTTAAATTCAGGAATTTAGTGGCATAAATATAATTGATTTAGAGTAATTAAATAAGGACATTAGACATGAGTCATTAGACATAAGTCATTAGATATGACTTGGCATGCCAATTTAAGAACATCTAAGTAAATAGCCTCTAAGTCATGTTCAGCTATTTGGACTGTAGCCGACTAGGCTCCTCTCTCCATGGGGTTTCCCAACAAGAATGCTGGATTGGGTTGCCGTTTCCTTCTCCAGGGAATCTTCCCAACCCAGGGATCAAACCCATATCTCTAGCATTGGCAGGTGGATTCTTTACCACTGAGCCACTTTGGAAGTCCATAAGTACAAAGTCAGTTAAGCAAAATTATAAAACCCTGAGTACTTAAATTACTTTTACACTATCAATCCTTTTAGTGTAATTTTCTTAAAATCCAGAGGCATGAGTAACTATAATATTATAGTTTCAAAATATATAGGACACTAAGTCTACAAATATTTTATAAAATAAAAGGCTTCTATCATTGTTTGGCCAGAACTGCTTACTCTAAGCCCTTGAGAAATCCATAACATTTGTATATTAGAATGTCAGTTTCAGTTCAGTTCAGTCGCTCAGTCATGTCCAACTCTTTAGACCTTGTGAATTGCAGCATGCCAGGCCTCCCTGTCCATCACCTACTCCCGGAGTTCACTCAGACTCACATCCATCGAGTCAGTGATGCCATCCAGCCATCTCATCCTCTGTTGTCCCCTTCTCCTCCTGCCCCCAATCCCTCTCAGCATCAGTCTTTTCCAGTGAGTCAACTCTTCGCATGAGGTGGCCAAAGTACTGGAGTTTCAGCTTTAGCATCATTCCTTCCAAAGAAATCCCAGGGCTGATCTCCTTCAAAATGGACTGGTTGGATCTCCTTGCAGTCCAAGGGACTCTCAAGAGTCTTCTCCAACACCACAGTTCAAAAGCATCAATTCTTTGGCACTCAGCTTTCTTCACAGTCCAACTGTCACATCCATACATGACCACTGGAAAAACCATAGCCTTGACTAGACGGACCTTTGTTGGCAAAGTAATGGCTCTGCTTTTTAATATGCTATCTAGGTTGGTCATAACTTTTCTTCCAAAGAGTAAGCATCTTTTAATTTCATGGCTGCAATCACCATCTGCAGTGATTTTGGAGCCCCTCCCCCCCAAAAAAAAAGTCTGACACTGTTTTCACTGTTCCCCATCTATTTCCCATGAAGTGATGGGACCAGATGCCATGATCTTCGTTTTCTGAATGTTGAGCTTTAAGCCAAATTTTTCACTCTCCTCTTTCACTTTCATCAAGAGGCTTTTGAGTTCCTCTTCACTTTCTGCCATAAGGGTGGTGTCATCTGCATATCTGAGGTTATTGATATTTCTCCAGGCAATCTTGATTCCAGCTTGTGCTTCTTCCAGCCCAGCATTTCTCATGATGTACTCTGCATATAAGTTAAATAAGCAGGGTGACAATATACAGCCTTGCCGTACTCCTTTTCCTATTTGGAACCAGTCTGTTGTTCCATGTCCAGTTCTAACTGTTGCTTCCTGACCTGCATATAGGTTTCTCAAGAGGCAGGTCAGGTGGTCTGGTATTCCCATCTTTTTCAGAATTTTCCACAGTTTATTGTGATCCCCACAGTCAAAGGCTTTGGCATAGTCAATAAAGCAGAAATAGATGTTTTTCTGGAACTCTCTTGCTTTTTCCATGATCCAGCAGATGTTGGCAATTTGGTCCTTGGTTCCTCTGCCTTTTCTAAAAGCAGCTTGAACATCTGGAAGTTCAGGGTTCACCTATAGCTACCCCACACCTGAGGCCAGGGGCAGCGGCCGGGAGGACCTACCCCACCTCCAAGAATGTCAGTTTAGGTTTATTCAAAAAAGACATGTTCAATATTAAGATGGCATTGATCAAATTCACTTGAGAAATGTATACTTTTCACTGATATCGCTTTTAACTCCCCGAAAGAGCCTTTAATACTCCTGCTCATACTCTGAGACCATCAGATCTGTTTTTATCAAAATTTTCAATGACCTTCAAGTTATTAGATTTAATGGATATTTCAGGAGTACCATCTTCTGTGATATCTAAGCCATATCTGGTACACTCCCTCTCTTCTTCATACATGGGTGGGAAAGTCCTTCTCTTGGCTTCTGGGACCCACTCTCCTGGTTTTCTTCTTGCCAGATCAGTAGCTTCTTCTCAGTCTCTTTAGAAGGCTCCAGATTTTAGGAATCTCTTGAAGTTGGAGTGCCTCAGATCTCAGTAGTTGGTCTTTATCTCTTTTTTATGATCACTAAAAGTTCCATTTATATATTGATTCTTTATAGATTTTCTATTTTCTCCAGACTAAAATCAAGACATGTTTGTTGAGCCATAATCTACTCTTGTTTAACTAATTATGTTAACTCAGCATGTCTAGTTGAGCTCCACATCTTATCCCCATAAACTTGCTCCACCTGTGAATTCTTTCATCTCAGTTGTTAGTAAATCCATCAAGGTTATCTTTGTTTTCTCTGTCTCTCTCTCTCTCTTCAGAATCTGACATTAACAGTAAAGAGTATTTAGTTACATTTTCATTGAAGAATAAAGAAGTAGAGAGACCTTCATTCACTGCCTGAAAGAAAGATTGCATTCTTTTGTTTTAGCAATCAGTCTTTTCCTAGAAAGAGAGAAAGAATAGTGATCTGATCTTGTAAAGAGTTAAAGAAAGTAGAATTCTCACGGATTGGAGGACTTTGAAAAGTGGTCCTGTTTAGGGATTGGCTGAACTACTTCTGTGAGAGCATGTTATTAAATGTAGCTCTTTCTGATCGGTTGATGCTTAGAAGTCTGGGCAGCAGAATAAGGTTGTTGCTGCTTGACTAATTCAAAGAAGTATGCTGTTGGAGGAACAAACATGGGTCAAATCTGATGCCTTAAACCTGACTCAGATTGTTTCTGGCCATAGCAATAAGTAACTATCAATATTTTCCTAGGAAGACAGGAACTTATTATTCTCAAGAGAGATAGAAAATATATTTCCTTCCACTCAACTATGTGTTCAAGTCATGTTTCCTTGCACTTTCTCTTTTTATTAAAACCCTGAACTAAAAAACTTGTAGAATTATGGCCAAAAGTAAGAGTACATTTAATGTATGAATTGGGAAGAGGAGTTAGTATGCTAACGGGCAGCAGATTATTTTTTTCTTCAAATATGGAGATATAAATGTAGTAAGTATTTAAGTGAAAGTTACTCAGTTGTGTCTGACTCATTGCGACCCCATGAACTGTACAGTCCATGGAATTCTCCAGGCCACAACACTGCAGTGGGTATCCTTTCCCTTCTCCAGGGGATCTTCCCAACCCAGGGATTGAACCCACGTCTCCTGCATTGCAGGTGGATTCTTTACCAGCTGAGCCACCAGGGAAGCCCATAAATGTAGTAGTCCAAAGAGAAAACTGTGTCATACCAATAGCAATGATCATATTTTCAAAAAATTACCAATCTGCAAACATAATATACCTTTGGTGCTTATCATAGTATAAAGCTTTGGGTGTGAATGTCAGAAATGTTCAAAGAAAGGAAAATGATGTGAAAAGGATAACAAAATTGAGATATTATTCTGGATATTACTCTCAGAATTTTAACAATGGACAAACATTATAAGAATTATATTGCATCAGGATAACCCCAAGATGATTTTAGGACACAGATAAAAAATGTAAACACATATAGCATCCATTAGCAATTCATTAAGGAGTGGAAATACCTTTGGAGAACATATTCATATTTTATTCCATCATGTAGGGCCAGTTAGTCAAATGTGACTAGTATCACTTTTGATTCCAATGTAGAGGATTACATAGTCTTGATTTAGAGACCAACAAATTCCTGTTACAGGTGGTTTCTGTAGCAAAGTAGATAATTTGTTTAAGACCAGCCCATAAGAAATATTTTCAGGCTGTGTCTTTTGTTTGGCTTGTTTCACTTTAGTGTTTTTAAAAACATTCTTCACTATTTGTGTTATTATATAACTTTTTAAAAATTATTTTTAATTAATAAAAAATTAATATGCTTCAGCACTTCCACTTAATATTGATATAAAATATTTTTATTTGTTCATTTGACTTAAAATTGTCATATTTTTCCAATAAGAAAACAAAAAGGTGAATCTTATTTTATAATCATAATGAAGACAATAAAAATGAATTATTACTATAGAACCTATATAACTATAGAACTTATATAGAGTTATAGAATTTATATAACTATAAATGTTACTGTTGGTAAGTGTTAAATGAGAAAAAAAGTGAAAGTGAAGTCGCTCAGTCATGTCTGACTCTTTGCGACCCCATGGAGTGTAGCCTACCAGGCTCCTCTGTCCATGGGATTCTCCAGACAGGAATACTGGAGTGGGTTGCCATTCCCTTCTCCAGAGGGTCATCCCAACCCAGGGATCGAATCTGGGTCTCCCGCATTGTAGGCAGAAGCTTTACCATCTGAGCCACCAGGGAAGTCCAAGCATTAAATTGAAAGATTAATATAAAAGACTTCACAAACTAGTGGCACATATCAAGCAATCGATACATTATGGCTGTTTTTTAAAAATACAAAATTATGATTGTTTACTCATATTTTAATTAAATAAAATGTAAAAGAATAATGAAATATACTTTTCACTTATTCAGTGGACAGCAACCTGAAAGTATGATGAGTGCTGGGATACACTTGTAAACATCATTGGTGACAGTATAAATTGGTTGAATGCAATATAATTCATTCTGCACAAACAGCAGACAATAATTTGAGACTTTACTAGATATCTCACTAAATTGCTGAAAATATTGAGAAGTTTAAAGGCTACTCATCATCAGGACCATGCGAAAAACATTTCATAGGATCAGCCTTGCAAAAACAGAACTGCTCAGGTCTCTGAGCACTTGATTCAGCTGCCTCAGTACTAGGGACGCTAGACACATCATCTGTGTGGGAATCACAGCAGTGCTGCCAAAGATGATGGACATAATGGGACCCTGTAGCCTGGCTGTTGCTGTGACTTCCACTCCTTCTGTATCCTCTACCTTTTTGCATTGCTTATTTCTGCTTCAAAGCCCAGGATAGCTCACAAACCCTTTTACTAGTCTCATGGAAAATTCAAATTTATTTATTGATTGATTTTCTTCAATGGGAGATTTAATAAGTTGCAACAAGCCTTGACTGTCACCCTCCCCCTTTGTTTATCTGTAGGCAACAGAGAGCAGTCCAAGAAGAGAGTAGCAGCCCAGTGCTTTTACTGGTGTCCTAGGGTTAGAACGCAAGAATCTCTGAAGTTCAGAGATTCAAAGGTAGAGCAAAAGCTGAGGGATGCCTGTTCTGAAGAAGAAAAAACAAACAAACAAAAAGAGCAAAGAGATTAGCTTAATAGTCTATGCCATGTATCCTCTGAAAGCATTTTCATATTTATTGCATGGATTAAAAGGCCAGGAAGGCAAACAGAAACCTGAAGCCAAGAGTCCTGAAAGCTAATCAGAATTTGTGATTGTCTTGTAGTATTTGGGTTTTAGAATGTGGAGTGTAGGCCATACCCAATATGAGTAGCTCTAGTGAATATTTTGGAGAAGGCAATTGCACCCCACTCCAGTGCTCTTGCCTGGAGGGTCCCATGGACAGAGAAGCCTGGTTGGCTGCAGTCCATGCGGTCGCTGAGAGTCAGACACAACTGAGCGACTTCACTTTCACTTTTCACTTTTCTGTGTTGGAGAAGGAAATGGCAACCCACTCCAGCATTCTTGCCTGGAGAATCCCAGGGACTGGGGAGCCTGGTGGGCTGCCGTCTATGGGATCGCACAGAGTAGGACACGACTGAAGCGACTTAGCAGCAGCAGCAGCAGCAGTGAATATATTAGATTTGTAGCTGAGTCCCCTAAAAAACTGCTACTGCTGCTGCTAAGTCCCTTCAGTCGTGTCCAACTCTCAGCGACCCCATGGACTGCAGCAGGCTCCTCTGTCCATGGGATTTTCCAGGCAAGAGTACTGGAGTGGGGTGCCATTGCCTTCTCCTAAAAATCTATGTTCTACTAATAAAAGTAAACCATAAATAGGCCAGTCCCTATGAAGTCTGAATCCTAGTACACATAATTATCAGCAGAACATTAAATCCTTTTGGGGGAAGATAAAAGCTACACTTCTAAAACTTTTTTTTTTAACACACAGTGACTATTATTACATCTAAAATTACGAGACACATCTAAATACAGTACTAAATTATTTAAAACCAACACAAAAAAGTCAACAAAAATAGACGCACATACAATCAAGATATGTTATTAAAAACATTAAAACAACCATAACTAACTGTACCTAACAAGATGAAATTTTCATAGGAGAGTTCATACATAGGAGATAACAGTTGGATTAGACAAAAGAAAATACAATATAGTGATTGCTATCTACATAAATGGTTTTAACAGCAGATTGGATGAACAAAAAGAGAATCAGTAAAGTATAATATAGGTCAGTACAATCTGAAGAGAAAAATGGATGAAAAAGGGAGAAAAGAGCGTAAGAAACATTTGAGACAAAAATGAAAGTCAATTATCCTAATTAAAGTACTGAGAGATTGGCCTGAGTGGAGTGAGGCAGGGCAAAGGGAAGAAAAACACCAAGGATTTAAGAATAGTTCCACGCCCCCAAATATAATGAACACAGAGAAAACCAAGTCTAGAAAAGTCATTGAAAATTGCTAAAAAAACAAAAGTCTGAAAAGCAGCCAAGGGGGGGTGGGGGAAATAGGACCTCATATGCACAATAATAAGATTGACAGATGCATTTTCAAAATAAAAATTGTATGTGAAGTTATTGTGTTCTTATGCTTTATTTCATTCTGCTTATAATTAGTTTATTAAGTATTAATTTAGATACCATACTATTTAAGATAATATTTTTTTTCATAGGGTGATGGTCTTGAGATATGATCCATTTATCCCAGCTGATGTGACTGGTGCTGGCATCCAGCACTCAGCTGTCAGCTCTTATAAGAGATTACTACCATCATGCTTCATGATTGCCTCAACTAAACATGATTATCACAAAGGTCATGACCCCACCTCTGATTGGTCCATATTCAGTGATTGCTTACAGGAGTAAAACTGCCCTGCTTTCTCATCCATAGTCTGGGAACCACTTGGATAGGTCATCCCATTCTCAGTACTCGGTGCAGAGATGACTGGAACCTTCCATTGAAACTGCCTTGCAGCTTGATGTCTTCCTCTTGTTCAACTTCCTTTGTTCTCATCCACGGCTGATGACCCCAAAAGAACACAGCCTCCCGCTTTCTGCTTCAGAGGCTGCTTCTGAAAGAAGTCAACCTGTGACAAGTAAGTTCCGTATTTTCTCCCTCTTCTTGGGGCAGACCTTTATTCTAGGTTCTATTGAAATAACCTTTTATTGTGCTTACTCTCTCAAGATATTTATGATGTTTCATTATATTATATACACATACACACTAGAATAAAGTGATGTATTAGCTTAAATAGGAATAAAAGAAAGAGTATTAGAGGCACAAAGATAAAACAGCTACAAATTGGAATGTCTCTCTTCACCTAAGTATATTAGCTTGGTATAAGTGTGTATCATTTAGTAAAAGAGGAACGGAAATTGATTTCCAAGCAAGCACCTACATGAGAGCTTTAAGGAGCTTTTGACTATCAGTAAGGGACACTATAGTTGTGCTGTCAAAAGTTCAGAAATAACAGGGGTAAAACCAATGAATCACCAAAGCAGTTCTTAGTAAAGTTTATTGCGCACACAGCAAAAAGATTGTTTGTGAACCAGAAGCACTCAATCCAAATATGAATGAGGCTCAGGGGTGTATCGTTATTAAGCTTTTCTTTTTTTTTTTTTATAGTGAGGAGACAGTGAGTGTCCTTCTCAGAGATTGGTTGTAATACTAGAATTTTATTAAATGATACGAAATGGTGGTTGTCTCTTATAGATTTTGAGAAACAGTTTTGTTTATGATTTCAAGATGTGTAAATAAAAAGTGACCCAGGTCATGTTAATCTAGCAAAATGAGCTAAATTAAGCTTTGCTTATAGCACTAAACTGGTTTCATCTGCTCAGGGAATTTTCCAAACTGCTCTCCATTTTTGTCTGTTTGAAGATACTGGTGATGTCACAGGCACTGAGCAAATTAAGCAACACTTAAGTGCTTTAGAAAAATATATTTACCTTAAATAGTGGGATTGTCATGTATTTTTCTCCTTTATTCTTTAGAATTTGAGAGAAAAAATGTTAAAGACCTTTTTACATTTATTATACAATGAAATTTGTATTAGTTGACTATTTTTCAACAATTTTATTGAGATGTGACTCACATGCCATGCAATTCACCAATTCAAAGCTTGCAATTCATTTTGTGTGTGTGTGTTTTAGTATATTCACAGATACGTGCAGTAATCTGCAGTCAATTATAAAACATTTTATTACCTCAAAAGGAAACCCCATATCTTGTGACTATCATCTTTTTAATTCTATGTCTCTATACCTATCCCTAAGCAATTGTTTTTCAGTCTCTATATTTTTATTTTCTAATCATTTTATGTGAGTGCAGTCATAAAAGTTGTGATATTTTTGACTACTTTATTTACCATATAGTCTCAAGATTCATTTGTCTTGTATGTATCAGTACTTCATTGCTTTTATAGTTGGATATTCTCCTGTATGGGCATACCATATGTTGTTTATTCATCCTGCAGTTGATGGATGTTGTTTCCACCTTTTGTTTATATATGAATAATGCTGTTTAAATATTCATATACAGTTTTTGGTGTGGACATAGATATTTATTCCTCTTGGGTGTATACTTAGGAGTAGAATTGCTGGGCCATAGGAAAAGTCTACCTTTAATCATGAGAGGACTATCAGTCTGTTTTCCAAAGTGGCTTTAATATTTTATATTCCCACCAGCAGTGTATCAGTGTTCCAATTTCTCTATTTTCTCACCATCATACATTGTTATTTTCCTGTAATACTTTATCCTAGCAGATATGAAGTAATATCACACTGTGTTCTGGATTTGCATTTTTATGATGACTAATGATGTCAAGCATCTTTTCATGTGCTTAGTGGCCAAATATTTGTATATCTGCCTGGAAGAAATATTAATAATATTCAAAACATTTATTCATCTTTTAATTTTTTGTGTTTTTATTATAGTTGTAAAAATTTTTTAATATATTTTTGATATAAGTCCTTTATCAGACACATGACTTGCAAATATTTCCCCTATTCTGTATGTTTTCACTTCCTTGATGGTGCCTTTGAAGCAATAAGTTGTTAACATTGATTAATCCAGTTTTTCTGTTTTGTTTATTGCCCATGTTTTTGTGTCATTTATAAGAATCCTTTGCCAAATCTGAGGTAAAAGAGATTTACTCTTGTGTTTTCTTCAAAGAGTTTTGTAGCTTTAGCTCATATATTTAGGACCTGGATCAATTTTTATTTAATTTTTAAATAAGCTATAGGGCAAGGGCACATCTTGATGTTTTGCATGTGGCTATTTAGTATCAGTCGTTGTAAAGACTCTTCTTTTCTCTTTGGATGGTCATGGCACCTTTGTAGAAAATCATTTGGCTATATGTGTGTGGATTTTTTGTTTTCGTCCATTTAACTGGCATCCCAGATGGCATTAGTGGTAAAGAATCTGCCAGCCAATGCAGGAGGCCCAGGAGATGAAAGTTCTATCCTAGGTCAGGTAGATCCCCTAGAGTAGAAAATGGCCATCCACTACAGTGTTCTTGCTTGGGAAATTTCATGGAAAGAGGAGCCTGGCAGGGTCAGGGGACTGCAAAGAGTTGGACATGACTGAGTACACACTCTCACACTCTCTTTCTCTCTCTCTCTGATGGCCTGTGGGAGATCTCGTTCTCTCCATTGAACTTTATCTCTGTTCCAGTTTGAGTTTCATACTGTCTTGATTACCATCTTTGAAGTAGGAAAATGTGAGGTCATATATTGTGTTTATTTTTCAGTTGTTTTGGCTCTTCTGGTTACTTATAATTTTATGTGAATTTTACAATCAGCTTGTCCATTTCAGTAATGAAGTCATCTGGCATTGTTATGGGGAATGTGTTGAATTTATAGATAAAATTGGGGAGTGTTGCTATTTTAACAGGATAAATCTTTCAGTCATGAGCATGGATTGTACTTCCAGTATTTAGATATCATTTAATTTCTCGAGATATTTTGTGGTTTTCATATTATGCAAGATTTTTACTTCGTTTGTTAAGTGTATGCCTAGTTTTTATTCCTTTCCTTTTTCATCTTACTATGAAACATGTCTTATTTTCAAGGTTGTTCATTGCAAGTATACAGAAAGACTGTATGAGTGTATGAAAGATTGTATAGGAAGATTGTTTTTCCTAATTAAGTATTTGTTTTTTAATGAAGCAGATGTACAAAATCATCAGTGTTTTGGGTAATGCATACCTTTTCTAGAGAAAGAGAATGAAAACAGTGTAGACAAGACTTGAAGCCTGGATGAGATTTTGTTTAAAAAAAATCTTTACAAATACACATAAAATTAATGATCAGAATATGTTTTGTGAGGCATATTAAATATATTTAAGTAGAAAATATATTTTCTACTTACTTATTCACTCATTCACTCAAAATATTTAAATATCTAGGATACTTAAACATACCTGTTGGAATAAATTTTGATGGTCCCTGGGAATACAGTAGTGACCCAAATTCCTGACATTGTATGCATACTTATTTAATCTTCCTTATAATTCAGTAGATTATAAATTACATAGGGTCAGTGATTGTCTTGTTTACTTTTGCCTGGTGAAAACACTAAGAAGTTATGCTAACATATAGGAATGGCATGTAACTCTAACATGGAGCTTTGGGGGAGAATTTACCTTTAATCTGGAAACTCAAGAATCAATACTGAAGGCAAAATAATGACCCCTAAGGATGTTCCATCCTAATCTTGTGAATCTATGAACATGTTACCTTACTTGGAAAGAAGGGAATTTGCAAATATGATTAAGCAGTTTGAGATTGGAAGATTACCCTGGATTATCTGGGTGGACCTATGTAATTACAAAAGCTCTAGTAAGTAAAAGATGGAGGCAGGATCCTCAGTGTCAGAAGGAAATGATGTGAACAGCACTGTACCAGCCATATTGGCTTGGGGATAGAAAGAGTAACAAGCTAAGGACCTGCAGGCAGGCCCTGGAAGTTTCAAGGAGGCAAGGACATTCTGTACTATAACTTTCTAAAGCAGTGCAGCCCTGCCAACAGCATGACTATAGCCCATTCGGACCCATTTCAGAGTTCTGTCATGCAGTGTCACCAAAAAAAAAGTGTAAACCATCAATTAAAAAAAAAACAAAAATAAAAATTTGGTAGTAGCTGTGAGAAAGCAGCACAATAAATAAGAGGCAAGAAGGTCTCACACGGGTAGAAAAACTGTCATATGTCAAAGAATGCAGGGAAGAGAGAACATGGGATTTCCAATTTTAAAAGTAGTAAAATATAGTTTGTGGAGAAGGGCATTCTTGCCTGGAAAATCCCCATGGAGAGAGAAGTCTGACGGGCTACAGTCCATGGGGTCACAAAGAGTCGGACACGACTGAGCGACTATCACAAAATACAGTTTCAGCATGTAATTTAGGTCAGAATAAAAAGTAAGTTGAAAGTTGGAAAAAAAAGAAAGTTGAGCCAGATGATGAATCTTGCAAATCTTGTAAGGAACAGAGCTTTTATTAAGGTAATGGAGAGATTCTGAAAACATTTAAAGCTGGAGGTAACTTGATCTAATTTTTGTTGTAGAAAGGTCATTCTGAGTTCATTGTGGATTCCCAGTAAGCAGAATTACATTCAACTGTTTTAATTCAGACTTTAGGTATTAATGACCTACAGGGTAGTGCTATAGTCATAAAAAGGATGAAAAGGATTAATAAGATACATAGGACTTAGAAGTAACAGTGAAAACAGTGGACAATTAAGACAATGTTGATATCATGGCTTCCTCTGGATAATGTATGAGGTGTAGAATTACTGAATGATATATCAATACCAAAGGAGCAAGTTTGGGGAAATAGAAGTTCAAAGGTTCAGTGATAGATATATCAAGTAATAGATTTCTCCAAGTTGAGATCAGTTTGCTTTATGGATTTGAATTAAAAAAAAAATTCAGAGTTGAATGTATAAAATTAATTGAAGCCATGAGGAAATTGTTTGTATACTTTGCCAAAAAGACAGCAAAGAAGAAATGGCTCTAGAACATAATCTGGTAACATTTAAGATTTTTTATTTTTTAAACATTAAACTTTAATCTGAACACATTACTTTAGCTCTGCTGTATGACAGGCTTTGGAGTCCAACAAAACAGTATAAATCATGCTTTCATATTAATAGGTCAAGTTTTTAAAATACTTGAAACTGTTTCCCAATTTTTCCTTTGTATATAATAATTTCAAATTTGATACTTGTATGAGGAAAAATAGGATATAGTATGTGTGATGCCTAGAAAAATAGCTGGTTTATAAAACTGATTTATAAAAGTGATTTAGTGATCATTTTGTAATGGTCACTAAACAATGTCTATTATTTGATCACTTATTAACTATAATTTCTAATGTGATTTAATATATTTCATTTGATACATTAAATATTATTTTCTTACTCTTAGATAATGAAATGGCAAAATACTACATATAAAATTGGACTTAACAATTCTATAAAAACTAATCTATGGAATTATGGAAAAACCCAGGGATCAAACCCAGGTCTCCTGCCTTGCAGGTGGATTCTTTACCAGCTGAACCACAAGGGAAGCCCTTAAAAAATAGAACTATGAGGCATAACTCAAAATATTTCCATTAGAATAAATTAATACTGTATATTGGTTTTAGCTAAAGATATGCATATTCAAATTAATGCAATGCTTGAGATTTACCAAAGTATTGCTAAGTTTGTTATTACAAATTCTGTTAATTGATGCAGGAACTAAAGAAACAGAGCCTATCACAGCAAGATTCCTCCTCTGCTCTTTGTTTGTGTATGATTGTTAAATATCTAATTATCGCATTTTGCCTGAAGATTATCGGGGCTTCCTAGGTGGTGCTAGTGGTAAAGAACTCGACAGCCCTTGCAGGAGACAAAAGGGACACAGGTTAGACCCCTGGGTTGGGAAGATCCC
The DNA here is from genome assembly GCF_029378745.1 of Bos indicus. Taxonomy (NCBI): domain Eukaryota; kingdom Metazoa; phylum Chordata; class Mammalia; order Artiodactyla; family Bovidae; genus Bos; species Bos indicus. Next base: position 13,496,039 of record NC_091767.1, read on the forward strand.
CTGGAGAAGGTAGTAGCAACCCACTCCAATATTCTTGCCTGGAGAATCCCACGGACAGAGGAGCCTGGCGGGCTGCAGTCTGAGGGGTCGCAAGGAGTAAGACAGGACTGAAGAGAGGTAGCACTGAAGATTACCAAAGGTTACAAAACATAAACATTGGCATTTCTTCCCTCTAAATAACAAAATTTCAAACCTTTCAAATAACTATTTACCAATGATTTTAATCCAGAAATGTAATAACTCTCCATTCCCTGTGTTGCTATTATACTTTGTCATAGTTTAGAATTATTATATATAGAGTTCAGAGCTTAGAATTGAATTATTATGTATCCTTGTTTTTTGAGTTAAATTGTAAGACCTTTCATGGTAGCAGTTATGCTTTAAAATTGTGTAATAGCTTTTAGAGTAGTGAGTATAATGGTTGTTACATAATAGATACATTTTGATTTATTAAGGAGTAAGTGTAATCCTCATTATTTAATTTCATCCATTATATAGAAATTTTAACCTACTTTTTTCTCATTTGATTTATTTTTGTAATAGTTGTATAAATCAGAGATCATAACAGCAGTTAAAACAATCAGGAACCCTTGAAAAGAAAAGTAGCACTCCTAAAAAATAACTTAAAAATAGCTGTGGAATAATTGCATCAGTGACCCAAACAAATTAGTCGGTAACAACTGAAGAGTTGTGTGGAACTAAAATTATAGTGAGTATATTCCTGCATACCCCACACATATAAACATATGCATTTACACACTCAAAACATTTTTACACACACAATCACAAAACATGATTTTTTTTAATCCTACTGAGCATACAAACGTAGATAAAGAATTGAAACTGATCAACATTTATATATATATAAATTTTAACACATGTAGTCCATCAGCATGTGTTGATGTCTACACATGGACATCACCAGATGGTCAACCCTGAAAACAGGTTGATTATATTATTTACAGCCAAAGGTGGAGAGGCTCTATAAAGTCAGCAAAAACAAGACCAGGAGCTGACTGCGGGTCAGATCACGAACTCCTTATTGCCAAATTCAAACTTAAATTGAAGAAACTGGGGGAAACCACTAGACCGTTCAGATATGACCTAAATCAAATCCCTTATGATTATACAGTGGAAGTGATAAATAGATTTAAGGGACTAAATCTGATAGACAGAGTGCCTGGTGAACTATGGATGGAGATTCATGACATTGTAGACGAGATGGGGGTCAAGACCATGCCCAAGAAAAAGAAATGCAAAAAAGCAAATTGGCTGTCTGAAGAGGTCTTACAAATAGCTGTGAAAAGAGAGGAGCGAAAAGCAAAGGAGAAAGGGAAAGATGTCCCTATTTTAATGCAGAGTTCTAAAGAATAGCAAGGAGAGATAAGAAAGCCTTCCTCAGAGATCAATGCAAAGAAACAGAGGAAAACAATAGAATGGGAAAGACTAGAGATCTCTTCAAGAAAATGAGAGATACCAAGGGAACATTTCATGCAAAGATGGGCTCGATAAAGGACAGAAATGGTATGGACCTAACAGAAGCAGAAGATATTAAGACGAGGAGGCAAGAATACACAGAAGAACTATATAAAAAAGAACTTCACGACCCAGATAATCACAATGGTGTGATCACTCACCTAGAGCTAGACATCCTGGAATGTGAAGTCAAGTGGGCCTTAGGAAGCATCACGGTGAACGAAGCTAGTGGAGGTGATGGAATTCCAGTTGAGCTATTCCAAATCCTAAAAGATGATGCTGTGAAAGTGCTGCACTCAAAATGCCAGCAAATTTGGAAAACTCAGCAGTGGCCACAGGACTGGAAAAGATCAGTTTTCATTCCAATCCCAAAGAAAGGCAATGCCAAAGAATGCTCAAACTACCGCACAACTGCACTCATCTCACACACTCGTAAAGTAATGCTCAAGATTCTCTAAGCCAGGCTTCAGCAATACATGAACTGTGAACTTCCAGATGTTCAAGCTGGTTTTAGAAAAGGCAGAGGAACCAGAGATCAAATTGCCCACATCTGCTGGATCATGGGAAAAGCAAGAGAGTTCCAGAAAAACATGTATTTCTGCTTCATTGACTATGCCAAAGCCTTTGTCTGTGTGGATCACAATAAACTGTGGAAAATTCTGAAAGAGATGGGAATACCAGACCGCCTGACTTGCTGCTTGAGAAATGTGTATGCAGGTCAGTAAGCAACAGTTAGAACTGGACATGAAACAACAGACTGGTTCCAAATTTGGAAAGGAGTACATCAAGGCTGTATATTGTCACCCTGCTTATTTAACTTATATGCAGAGTACATCAGGAGAAAAACTGGGCTGGATGAAGCACAAGCTGGAATCAAAATTGCCGGGGAAAGTATCAATAACCTCAGATATGGCAGATGACACCACTCTTATGGCAGAAAGTGAAGGAAAACCAAACAGCTTCTTGATGAAAGTCAGAAAGGAGAGTGAAAAAGTTGGCTTAAAGCTGAACATTCAGAAAATTAAGATCATGGCATCTGGTCCCATCACTTCATGGTAAATAGATGGGGAAACTGTTGGGAAACTGTGGAAACAGTGGCAGACTTCATTTTGGGGGTTCCAAAATCACTGCAGATGATGACTGCAGCCATGAAATTAAAAGACGCTTACTCCTTGGAAGAAAAGTTATGACCAACCTAGATAGCATATTCAAAAGCAGAGACATTACTTTGCCAACAAAGGTCCATCTAGTCAAGGGTATGGTTTTTCCAGTGGTCATGTATGGATGTGAGAGTTGGCAATATAGAAAGCTGAGTGCCGAAGAATTGATGCTTTTGAACTGTGGTGTTGGAGAATATTCTTGAGAGTCCCTTGGACTGCAATGAGGTCCAACCAGTCTGTCCTAAAATCCAACCAGTCCTTCCGAAAGGAGATCTGTCCTGAATGTTCTTTGGAAAGACTGATGCTCAAGCTGAAGCTCCAATCCGATGAGCTGACTCATTTGAAAAGACCCTGATGTTGGGAAAGTTTGAAGGCAGGAGGAGAAGGAGATGCCAGAGGATGAGATTATTGGATGGCATCACCAACTCAATGGATATTAATTTGAGTGGACTCTGGGAGCTGGTGATGGACAGGGATGCCTGGCGTGCTTCAGTCCTTTGTATCACAAAGAGTCAGACATAATGAGCACCTGAACTGAATTGAAACTGTGGTGGAGTTAATGAAGATAATGGTGACCTCCTTCAAAAGGTCCCATGCGTGTACTGTTATACTCAGTGTCCCCAACCCTGCAGCAGGCCACCCCCAACCCACACCTCTGCTGGAGACTCCTGGATACTCACTGGCAAGTCTGGTCCAGTCTCTTGTGGGTTCACTGCTCCTTTCTCCTGGGTCCTGGTGCACTCAAGGTTCTGTTTGTGCCCTCCAAGAGTCTATTTTCTGGTCCTGTGTAAGTTCTGGTAGCTCTGTGGTGGGGTTACTGGTGACCTTCTCGAAGAGGTCTAATGCCATACCCAAGTCTGCTGTGCCCAGAGCCCCTGTCCCTGTGGCAGTCCACTGCTGACCCCTACCTCCCCAGGAGATGCTCAAGCACAGTTCTGTCTCAGTCTCTGTGGGGTCTCTGGGTCCTGGTGCGCACAAGGTTTGTTTGAGCCCTCTGAGAATCTGGCGGGAATGGGGTTTGATTCTGAATGCAAATTGCCCCTCCTACCATCTTGCTAGGGCTTCTCCTTTGCCCCTGGATGTGGGGTGTCTCCTCATAGCTGCTCCAGCACCTACCATCTTACCGGGGTTTCTCTGAACTTGGACTTGGGGTATCTCCTCAGTGCCGCTTGCTCCAGTGCTGAGCACTGCTGCTCCTTACCTTGGACACTGGGTATCTTACCGCTGCTGCTCCAGTGCCACGCAATTCAATCCATAGCACATATGTGTTTCAAAAGCTGTTTAACACCTTCAGATCTTGAGTGTTTTCCAAGTTAGAATAATAAACTGGTGGTTAAGTGAGTTTCCTGATCACAAAATCTACATTGTGATAATTTTGAGATGTTGATTAGGGAAGTGGCAGTTTATTATCACCAGAATCAATTTCACAAAATATTAGGCAGTTTCCATGCCTCTTTCTGTTTCTGTTTATTCAGTGGTCTAGCCAAAACTCTGACCCAATTTAGTTATTTGCCAAAATGATTATTTTTTAGTGCAAAAATTTTCTATATACTTGTCTAGATTTGATGATTATGCATACATTTTTAGATACAAATTTCATATAAAATTAAATTCATAAGACAGAACATTGAACAAGTCTTGACTAATTCAAGTTGGAATGTATATTTTTTAAGATTTCTTTTAATTTTATTTATTTATTCTCGGCTGTGCTGGGTCTTCATTGGTGTGCAGACTTTTCTCTGGTTGTGGAGAGTGGGAGGCTACTCTCTGGTTGCAGTGCTGACTTCTCCTTGTGGTGGGGCGGCTTCTCTTGTTGCAGAGCCCCTGCCCTAGGGTGTATGTGCTTCAGTAGTTACAGGACAAGAGCTCAGTAGTAGTGGTGTGCAGACTTAGGTACTCTACAGCATGTGGGATTTTCCTGGATCAGGGTTCACACCCTTGTCTCCTGCATTGGCAAGCAGATACTTTACCACTGAGCCACCAGGGAAGCCCCATTAGAATGTATTTTATATATCCTAAAAAAAATAGTGACAAATAAGGGCTTTTCAGTGGAGAAGGCAATGGCACCCCACTCCAGTACTCTTGCCTGGAAAATCCCATGGATGGAGGAGCCTGGAAGGCTGCAGTCCACGGGGTCACTAAGAGTCGGACACGACTGAGTGACTTCACTTTCACTTTTCACTTTCATGAATTGGAGAAGGAAATGGCAACCCACTCCAGTGTTCTTGCCTGCAGAATCCCAGGGACAGGGAGCCTAGTGGGCTGCTGTCTATGAGGTCGCACAGAGTTGGACACGACTGAAGCGACTTAACAGCAGCAGCAGCAGCAAGGGGTTTTCAGAGATATTAGATTTTCCTCCACAACAGTTGTAAAATGTGTACAGAACTAAAGTAAATTGTAGACATTAGATGTAAAAATAGTCTACAAATACACAAAGTAAATGAACAATACATAAAATAACAGATAAAATACTATGTTGGATAATAAAATACCAATACTTGTTTGGAAATATTTGTCAGAAAATTAAAAAAAAAATAAATCCTTGATGTTTTCCTCTGAAGTGTAGAAACTAACGGTTTAGCATACTTTTATCCCAGCATGACTCTATTAGTAGTAATTTTTCCCCCTGAACATTAAAGAAAAAGAACCAAAAAACAAGAATTTACTACAGCTATCTTGAGTTCCATTTAGTGATTAAATGTGCTCTTTTCTGTAAGGCTGGGTCTTATTTTTAACTTTGTCATTTCATTTTAAAAGAAAGACGTTTTAATATTTGTTTCCATGTTTGCAATTTGATGTCTCATGTATTAGAACGTACTTTTAAATTGCAGTTTTCCCATCCACATCATTCTTGTTTCTTCTCTTTACTGCCATTTATTAATTTCTACTGCTTTTTTAACATGCTAATTTTGGTTTATATGTATTCCTTCTTCCTCTAGATGGAAAAAAAGTTGTCATTAGCAAGTACTAAGTGTTATTTTTGTCATTTTTGTTGTGTCACCATGTACTATGGAAATCACTCATTCAGTGAGGGCTAGCTAGGACATACAGAGAGTGCATTCTACGAAATTCATAAAGGATTACTTCTATTTATTTCCTGATTGTAAAACAATATAATTATACATCATATTTTGTTACATTGTAGTCACTAAATTCTTCCGCGCTCAGCTTTCTTCACAGTCCAACTCTCACATCCATACATGACCACTGCAAAAACCATAGCCTTGAATAAACAGACCTTTGTTGGCAAAGTAATGTCTCTGCTTTTGAATATGCTGTCTAGGTCATAACTTTGATTCCAAGGAGTAAGCGTCTTTTAATTTCACAGCTGCAGTCACCATCTGCAGTGATTTTGGAGCCCAGAAAAATAAAGTCTGATACTGTTTCCACTGTTTCCCCATCTATTTCCCATGAAGTGATGGGACCAGATGCCATGATCTTCGTTTTCTGAATGTTGAGCTTTAAGCCAACTTTTTCACTCTCCACTTTCACTTTCATCAAGAAGCTTTTTAGTTCCTCTTCACTTTTTCTCATAAGGGTGGTGTCATCTGCATATCTGAGGTTATTGATATTTCTCCTGGCAATCTTGATTCCAGCTTGTGCTTCATCCAGCCCAGCGTTTCTCATGATGTACTCTGCATATAAGTTAAATAAGCAGGGTGACAATATACAGCCTTGACGTACTACTTTTGCTCTTTGGAACCAGTCTGTTGTTCCATGTCCTGTTCTAACTGTTGCTTCCTGACCTGCATACAGATTTCTCAAGAGGCAGGTCAGGTGGTCTTGTATTCCCATCTTTTTCAGAATTTTCCAGTTTATTGGGATCCACACAGTCAAAGGCTCTGGCATAGTCAATGAAGCAGAAATAGATGTTTTACAGAACTCTCTTGCTTTTTCGATGATCCAGTGGATGTTGGCAATTTGATCTCTGGTTCCTCTGCCTTTTCTAAAACCATCTTGTGCCTTTGAACTGTGGTGTTGGAGAAGACTCTTGAGAGTCCCTTGGACTGCAAGGAGATCCAACCAGTCCATTCTGAAGGAGGTCAGCCCTGGGATTTCTTTGGAAGGAATGATGCTAAAGCTGAAACTCCAGTACTTTGGCCACCTCATGCGAAGAGTTGACTCATTGGAAAAGACTCTGATGCTGGGAGGGTTTGGGGGCAGGAGGAGAAGGGGACGACAGTGGATGAGATGGGTGGATGGCATCACTGACTCAAATGACGTGAGTCTGAGTGAACTCTGGGAGTTGGTGATGGACACAGAGGCCTGGCGTGCTGTGATTCATAGGGTCACAAAGAGTTGGACATGACTGAGCGACTGAACTGAACTGAGTCACTAAATTGTGTCCAACTCTTTTGTGGCCCCTTGGACTATAGCCCATCAGGCTCCTCTGTCCATGGGATTTCCAGGCAAGTATACTGAAATTGGTTGCCATTTCCTCCTCTAGGGGATCTTGGTGACCCAGGGATCAAACCATATCTCCTGCCTTGGCAGGGGAATTCTTTACCACTGAGCCACCAGTGAAGCCCATACATCATGTTAGAATTATAGTAATACTTCAAACAGCTCAATACAAGTTTGAAGCATTTTCATTACTCCTTAGTCTTATGTTAAAAAGTAATTGCCCACCACTATGAAGATAGTCGGAAAAGGCAATGGCACCCCGCTCCAGTACTTTTGCCTGGAAAATCCCATGGGTGGAGGAGCCTGGTGGGCTACAGTGCATGGTGTCGCTAAGAGTCGGACACGACTGAACGACTTCACTTTCATTTTTCACTCTCACGCATTGGAGAAGGAAATGGCAACCTACTCCAGTGTTCTTGCCTTGAGAATCCCAGGGACGGGGAGCCTGGTGGGCTTCCGTCTCTGGGGTCGCACAGAGTTGGACACGACTGAAGTGACTTAGCAGCAGCAGCAGCAGCATGAAAATAGTGTCCGGGGTTCAAGCTTAAGATGTAAATTAGTATATTAGCACGTGTGTGATCTTTCTTATGCCAGAAGTATCTGGAAGTGTATATGTCTCCAAAACCATCATCTTTTAAAATCCCATACTTACATAAATTTGAATTAATTGCCTTCTTGAATTAGGAGTTTGGGTGGAGGATAAAGAAAGTGTGTCTCTGAATGAAAATAATTATATTTAAAGCTAATTTTAATCTGACCTAATGATAGGCTATCGTTGGACTGCCTTCTCTCAGACTTGAGAGAAATACAAGGATAATCAAATGCCATGGTGATAAACCTTTCTCAAATTAATTTTTACATTTTGTGAGGCATAGTTGTCTATACACCTATTATCCTTCAGTCTGTTTACCCTAATAGCATTTTAAAATTACATACAATATCGTTTTAAAGATCCATCACATTCATGGTTTTTAAAGTCCATGCTATTTGCAAGAAAGTGTCAGATGAAATAGTGATGTTTTGTTGAAAAAGCTTGCAAAAGTATTGTTGTCATCATCATCAAACAATTTGAATCAAACTATCATGACCAAAATCTAAATATTATACCAATAGATGGAGTTTGGGGTTTTATGTTGGAAAGAAAGAGAAGTCACTCAGTCATGCCCAATTTTTTGCAACCTCAGGGACTGTAGCCTACCAAGCTCCTCCATCCATGGGATTTTCCAGGCAAAAGTACTGGAGTGGATTGCCATTTCCTTTGATATATTCTATAGAATTCCAGAGAAAAGTATTTTATATACAAATGGGCTCCCCTGGTGGATCAGATGATAAAGAATCTGCCCGCAGTGCAGGAGACTTGGGTTTGATCCCCAGGTCGGGAAGATCCCCTGGAAAATGAAATGGCAACCCACTCCAGTATTATTTCCTGGAAAATCACATGGATCAAGGAGCCTGGTGTGCTTACAGTCCATGGAGTCGCAGAGTCAGACACAACTGAGTGACTGAGCAGCAGCATACTTACTGTAAATATCAGGAAGCATTCACCAACATACTTAAGTAGATTTCTTGAAATATTATTTGGATATGTAATAAAACTTCACTTCAAGTTGTACTTCTAATGAGTGTCATATACTAGTGATAAGTATGTGAAGTCACTCAGTCGTGTCTGACTCTTTGAGACCCCATGGACTAGCCTACCAGGCTCCTCTGTCCATGGGATTTTCCAGGCAATAGTACTGGAGTGGATTGCCATTTCCTTCTCCAGGGGATCTTCCCGACCCAGGGATCGAACCTGGGTCTCCCGCATTGTAGACAGACACTTTACCGTCTGAGCCACCATAGCACTCATAAAATAGAGCATAGCATTAGTCTCAGAAAAATGACGTTAGATAAAATGTACAACAGTGTGGAAACCTGGTGAAGTTACAGGAAAGCTAAAGCTAACACTCTGGGATAACAGTTGCCTTTACTTTACAGTTTTAGTGACTGCCACACTCAAGATTTAAAAAAAAGAGTTTCATGTGATTAGTCACTATTTTATCAGCAGCCAACGCACGAGCCCCGTGTGTGCTGGTGACAAGTGCCAATAACTCATACTATTTCCCTTTTAACTAGAAATTGATTTAACCACACTCTAATATCATAAAACTTCAGGAAAGTAGTAGTCAGTCATACTCTGTATATGTCAAGGATTCTTACTGGATGAACATACATATATATATATATATATATATATATATATATATGCCATTATAAACAAAAAGTCAATACTGGCTAAAGTAACAGGCAAGAAAACCTCTATCAGGAGCACAGCATTAACAAGAAAATGTGGCTAAGACTTGAGTTTTAAAAAACTGTACCTGTAATTCAACCTCATCTTGAGAAAATTAAAGACTCATAAACTTCTAAAATTATTCTTGTTGGTTTTGTTCATTCGCTGAGTTGTGTCCAATTCTTTGTGACCCATGGACTGAAACATATCAGGCTTCCCTGTCCTTCATCATCTCTCAGAGCTTGCTCAAATTCATGTCCATTAAGTCAGTGATGACATCCAGTCATCTCATCCTCTGTAGACCCCTTACCCTCCTGCCTTCAATCTTTCCCAGCAACAGAGTTGAGCTGGGCTGTTTGCATCAGGTGGCCAAAGTATTGGAATTTCAGCTTGAGCATCAGACCTTCCAGTTAATATTCAGGGTTGATTTCCTTTAGGATTAATTGGTTTGATCTTCTTGCAGTCCAAGGGACTCTCAAGAGTCTTTTCCAACACCACTATTCAAAAATATCAAGTCTTCAGTGTTCAGCCTTCTTTATAGTCCAACTCTCACATCCATACATGACTACTGGAAAAACAAAAAACATAGCTTTGACTATACAGAAATTTGTTGGTGAAATAATACCTCTGCTTTTTAACATGCCGTCTAGGTTGGTCATAGCTTTTCTTCCAAGGAGCAAGCATCTTTTTAATTTCATGGCTGCATTCACCGTCCACAGTGATTTTGGAGCCCAAGGAAATAAAGTCTGTCGCCGTTTCCATTGTTTCCCCATCTATTTGCCATGAAATGATGGGACTGGATGCCATGATCTTCATTTTTTGAATGTTGAGTTTTAAGCCAGCTTTTTCACTCTTCTCCTTCACCTTCAAGAGGCTAATTCCTCTTTGCTTTCTGCCATGATGGTGGTGTCATTTGGATACCTGAGGTTATTGATATTTCTCCCAGAAGTCTTGCTTCTGGCTTGTGTTTCATCCAGCCTGGCACTTTGCATGATGTACTCTGCATATAAGTTGAAGAAACAGGATGACAATATGTAGCCTTGATGTACTCTCTTCTCAATTTTGAACCAGTCTGTTGTTCCAGGTCCATTTCTAACTGTTGCTTTTTGACCTGCATATAGATTTTTCAGGAGGCAGGTTAGGCAGTCTGATATTCCTATCTCTTTAAGAATTTTCCACAGTTTGTTGTGATTCATGCAGTCAAAGGCTTTAGCGTAGTCAATGAATAAGAGGTAGATTTTTTTTTTTCTGAAATTCTCTTCCTTTTTCTATGATCCAGTGGATGTTGGCAATTTAATCTTTGGTTCCTCTGCCTTTTCTAAATCCACCTTGAACATCTGAAAGTTTTTGGTTCATGTACGGTTGAAGCCTGGATTTTGAGCATTACCTTGGTAGCATGTGAAATGATTGCAATTGTGTGGTAGTTTAAATAATCTTTGAAATTGCCCTTCTTTGGGATTGGAATGAAAACTGACCTTTTCCAGTCCTGTAGTTGAACATAATGACTAATTTTAAGAAGGCTTCTTGAATAATTCCCTAAGTTAGCAGAACCAGCCTACTTGTCAGAGGGTAGCTCAGTGAGGCACCTGGAGTCTATAGACATGAATATTTACTTGTAAGTCAACATCTTAGTGAAATAAGAAACATAAATCCATACATGTTAGCCATATTAATAAATCTTTAATTTTACACTTACACAGTAAATGCTTATATAGGCTTTCTAGGATTGTTGTAGGGCAATTTAGGGACTGAATATTTAAATCTTTACAATTAGAATACAGATTCTGAGAAGAAAATGTTAAAAGCTAGCTAATCTGTTTCCTGTCAGGACAGGGCAGAGCAGATTATAACCACCTGTGGTAAATGCCTTGGAGTTCAGCTACACTTGAAATGAACTACCTTACAAGAGTGTTGCTTTCCTCTCACAGAGAAAGTTAATGACAGCCTGAAGTCTGAGATTCTGCCATACAGAGAGTATCATCCTAGACTCGACAAAACAACCTATCACTTTGTATGTTAAAGCTGAAACTCCAGTACTTTGGCCACCTCATGCGAAGAGTTGACTCATTGGAAAAGACTCTGATGCTGGGAGGGATTTGGGGCAGGAGGAGAAGGGGACGACAGAGGATGAGATGGCTGGATGGCATCACTGACTCCATGGACGTGAGTCTGAGTGAACTCCAGGAGTTGGTGATGGACAGGGAGGTCTGGTGTGCTGCGATTCATGGGGTCGCAGAGTCGGACACGACTGAGTGACTGAACTGAACTGAATACAAATGAAAGGCACATCAATTCTGGGCTTCCATTTATCTGTGCATTCCTCTTTGTTAATTCTTACTTGTCCTACATATCTCATGAGTCAAGCTATGGACTCAATTCAATCTACTACATTTAACCAATAATTTAAAAAAAAAGTCAAAATATCACATTAAATATCACTCAATTTCTAAAGGAATAAAATAAAAAGATGTAAATATAAAGTTTAAAATAATGGAAACCTTCCTAAATATTTATTATAGTGCCACTATTTTTACATTTTGCTTTGGCATAGAGATTCTAAATGAAGCAGCAAAATAGAAAAGAAATATATATATATATATATATATATATATTGATTTGTCTATGCAGAATATACCGGATCATGTAACTCTGTACTATTATATTCAAACCATGAATTTCTGGGCATTTCTCATATATAGTTTCAAGAAAAGTATCAGTCCCTGAAATTTATTTCCTTCATACAATTTGACTTCTTAAGATACAAGGAAATGAATAATGCCACTTTCGTTTGAAGAGAATGACTTTAAAATGCTCTAGGTAGAATGCAAATAAGGATTTGCTTAGAAAAAATATGAAGAGAATATGCGTATTAAAAGTCCATAAAGTTCTGTCACTTTGATTTCAAAATCAACATGAAATAGGTATCAGAGTTAATACTGAGACTTTAGATGGAAATAATTATTATGGAAGCATCTCAACTTAATGTACATAGAAACAGCATACTTTCATGTTAACTAGATGGATACTTAGATACATAACTTTCCAAAACTAAAAATATAACAAAAGCAACGAAGCCAATCATATAAATCAATAATATTTTTAAAAGCATTAATAAATCTCCATTACAAACTTTGTTTCAAAATGCACTGGTAACAGCTCAACATTCACCAGATACATGTATTTTCAAGCAGGAAAATTTCTCCTCTTTTTGTAGGATTCTCCAGGCAAGAATACTGGAGTGGTTGCCATTTCCCTCTCCAGGGCATCTTCCCAACCCAGGGATAGAACCTAAGTCTTTTGTATTGCAGGCAGATTCTTTACCACCTGAGCTACCAGGGAAATTATCTATACTATCTTTTGAAATCAGAAAGCATTAATAATACATTTATAAGCTTCTTGCAATGAGAAGATATCAAAACCAGACGTACTATTAATATTGGTATAAAATTATTGCTAAAAATTCAGCATACAAATTTAATTCAAGAATGTAACATGATTCACTATTATGAAATATATTAATACAGTTCATCATATTAATAGGCCAGCATAAAATTTATAGAATAATTTCCTTGAAAACTTATGAAGTTCAAAACATTATTTAAAAACTGCTTCAGGTGGTACAGTTGTAAAGAATCTGCAGGAGACGCAAGAGATGCAGATTCAATCTTTGAGTCTGGAAGATAAAGTGGAATAGGACATGGCAACTCACTCCAGTACTGTTACCTGGAAAATTCCATGAATAGAGGAACCTGGCAGGCTGCAGTGTGGAGTCACAGAGAGTCAGACACAATTGAGCACACATACACACAAATAAAAATGATGAATATGTAAACATAAAATTAATTCATAAACGAAAATCATGTTTAGCACTGTAATAGGCATTACTGCTAAACTCAGGAAGATTATGTAGAGTGAGTATTATTAACAGTCTTTGAGTTTTCTACTTGAAAGTATAGTAAATGAAATTAAAATAAGCAATATAAGGATTTTAAATTTATGTACAAAAGACTTTCAAATGTACAAAATGGTTTAAAAAGAAAGAAATGACAGATCCTGTTTATAACATTATATAAATGAAAGCACTTCTTGAAATGTTTACAGTGGGCACATATAACCCATTTAAAAATTAAACACTTTTTTCAAGTCAGTAGGTGACAGGGATTTAGCGGCACAAACTTCTAGTGATAAAGAAAATAAGTCATGGAAACATGATACACAGAATAGGGAATATAGTCAATCAGACTGCAATAACTTTAAATAGTGACAGATGATAATTAAACTTATTGTGATGAGGTCAACATACATAGAAGTCTAATCACTGTGTTGTAGACTGAAAACTAATAAAATGTATGTCAATTATTGCATCAATAGTAAAAAAAAAAAGACAAGAGCTTTGGAGGCTAATAAAAAGACATGACTGATGGCAATAGAATATAAATACTCACTGAATTTTTTAACAAAAAAAACTGAAGGATCGCTGTAATTAAAAATCTGTAAACCTATAAAAACTTTCAAAACATATGTAAGTCTAGACATGCCTCAGTAAATGGAATGGCATGTCAGGCGTCTGGAAAAGAATACTCATCTTGGTAAAGATAGTCAAAGTGTCTTAATCAATCTGTAAATAATAATCAGAACTCTAAGAACTTAAAAAAAGTGAAACCTAGAAGCTTGATTCTAAAATTTATTATGCCCTTTCAAATACATACATGTATTAGAAAACAATGCACAATCATGCACAAGAAGACGATTGCTTCTTGGAAGGAAAGCTATAAAAAAAAAAAAAAAAACATAGACAGCATATTAAAGACATCGCTTTGCCGACAAGGGCCCATACAGTCAAGGCTATGGTATTTTCATTAATCATATATGGATATGAGAGTTGGACCACAAAGAAGGCATAGGACCAGAGAATTGATGTTTTTGAAATGTGGGGCTGGAGAAGACTCCTGAGACTCACTTGGACAGCAAGGAGATCACACTAGTCAGTCCTAAAGGAAATCAGTCCTGAATATTCATTGGAAGAACTGATGCTGAACCTGAAACTCCAATACTTTGGCCACCTGATGAGAAAAGCCAACTCATGGAAAGGACCCTGATGCTGGGAAAGATTGAATGCAGAAGGAGAAGAGGGCAACAGAGGATAAAATGGTTGGATGACATCACCAATTCAATGGACATGAACTTGGGCAAACTCCAAGAAATGGTGAGGGACAGGGAGGCCTGGTGCACTGCAGTCTGTGGGGTCGCAAAAAGTCAAACAGGACTTAATGACTGAACAACAACAATAGGAAAGAAAGTCACTAAATAAAAAATTACTCATCTCGTACTTGACAAAAAAAGAATGGCGGTGGTCGGGGGGAGCTTCCTGTAAACAGGAATGGTGAAGAGGGTTTCTCAGTTAATTTTATTTCCAAACCAGTAAAAACAAATTTGGAGTACATGTTCAAGGATAAGTGTACATGTAAGAAGATGGGTCACATTTCTCGTCTTTTATTTCACATTGGGATGCCTCTGAATACAGCTTAGATATGGCCAGGATCTTCTAGTTTCTCATATCACCCATCCAAGGTTGTGAAGGGAAATAAAATTCAGAGCTGAGAAGCATGTGGCAGGAGAATGGGTGGATAAGTAGACAGTCCTTCCCTGACTGTAGAATCTCTGGGTCTTTTCCCAGTAATAGTAAAGCCCTAGCCTCATAAGCCTGGAGTCAGGTAAGTGCTGCCAGAGCACCCTAAACTCTTATTGGGGAAGGCAGTTTTGCTCCTTTCAGAGCCAGTTTGCAAACCTGGAAATGTGGACAGATCTCTCTTAGTTATGGATGTTCTTGGAGAATCATTTAGATCCAACAGATATTAAGAGCTGTCCCCACAGAAGGTTGTCAAATTCTATCCACCTGTTCACCTAACAGGAGGCTTCCATTCTTGCCTGCATGCAGGTTCCTGAAGACCCTGGATATCAGGCTTAGACACCCTGGGCAGGTCTGGCTTAGAAACACCAGTGTGGGAATTCCCCTGAATCCAGATGACCTGGTAGGTGAACCCAATGGAGCCTGAGAACATACAAATTTCAGTCCCACCAATCGCACCTCCAGCTGATTGACTGCCACCTCTGTAGTTCTTTGCTTGTGTTCCTTCTGGGGTGTCAGGCTTGTTCTAGTTTGAAATGGGTTACTCCTGGATAAATTCCTAGACCCAAGAGGCACTGAAGAAGACGCCACAGACCCTATGTACAGATTAGTACTCCAAATTCCAAGACCCTCACAGGCACTCTGTTTATTTCTAAGGCCTGGATGTAGTCGATCTTTGAAAATGACACTGGTGGTGTTCTTAGTCTCTGGCTTGGGGACCTTCTCTTTGCTGATACTGACCAAAATCAATAGCGGGCAACTCCTGTTGGAGATGAAGCAGGTGGTTAGGCAGTGGAAGTAGCATTGGTGTTAGAGATACAGTCTGCATCTGGGAATCTATTCTCAATATAATTAATAAAATACATATTTTAAAGCTATTATTGGTGAATGACAATGATCTATCAAAGTTTAAAATATCCTAAGTTGTAGCATTTAGATAGTGGAGAGAGAATCATCATAGCACATTATTGAACCTAACTCATTTAAGACATCTATCCAGATAAATAATATAAAATAAAATTTGCTATTAAGATGAAACTTTTTTTTTGATGTAAAGGTGATGTATTCTTACTATGGAGAAGTTATCAGACAAGAAAACAGTAGTGAAAGCAATTACCACTCCTAGTTCTTCTAGAGAATTTCATTTTACATGAAATGGTTTCATATTTTAGGTGAGATAGTTTCTTATCTTAGTATCCTTTTTTATTTTAGAGTATTTGGTATATATAAAATTGTTTTCTCTAACCTGTGGCTTAAAAAAAAATCTGCCTGCCAATGCAGGAGATGCAAGAGATGTGGGTTTAATCCCTGGATTGGGAAATTCTCCCAAAAAAGGGGATAGCAACCCATTCCAGTATCCTTGCCTGGAAGAATCTCATGGACAGAAGTACCTGGTGGGCCAAAGTACATGGAGTTGCAAAAAGTCGATATAACTGAGCACAGTGGAGAACAGACTTTTTAAAAATCTAATATTTATTTTTTAAAAAAATATAGGACAGTATTAATAAAAATAAAAATCATGCACAATACCAATGACTTAAGGATTTTTTCCCTCCACATACATTTTTAGATATGATGATCCTATATGTTGTGACTTTCAATCACATAAAACATGAATATATTTACAGGAACAAGTAAGAAGAAAATGTGGAGATGTTTTTAATGATGATAAATATGTGTCTGGTGATTTACTAGTCTGTTAATTCAATAAAAAAGCCAAAACATACAAAATTTAAAGTCAGGTCATCAAAAATCCATAACAATGAGAAACACTGTATTGAAATTTTATGTGTTCTTACAGCAATGATTTTTTGTAAAGGGGTGCAAGTAACAATGAGTTAGCCATTTCATAGAGGGTTTTAGAAGGAAAGACACCAGTTTCATGTTAAGCAGGATGTACTTACTAAGTCACACTTCTTGGGAACAGCAAAGAAACTGAAGCAGGTGAAGAATTGCAGACAGGGTCAAGCTTTCTTCTTGAAAATCCTCTTAGGTTACAAAAAAACATCATAGCACATGCTAGACCTAGCATATTTAGTCACAGGAATTTGACAGTTTTTCCTGCCTTCAGTAACATTTCTTGTGTGATCAGCATCCCTTCATGTGTATTTTAATAATTAAACAGAACACATTTGAATCTAGAAATTTTATGTCTTCCTTTCTGGTGTCATAAGACACCTGATTCCTGTTTTGCAGGAAATATGAAATTGGAGCTGTTTTTCCAACATTAAATGTTTATTTGACCAATAAATAATAGCTGACTGTTCTGTTCCCAGATGTTACATATAATGCTGTGCTGTGCTTAATCGCTCAGTCGTTTTTGACTCTCTGTCACCCCATGGACTATAGTCCACCAGGCTCATCTGTCCATGTAGATTCTCCAGGCAAGAATACTGGAGTGGATTACCACGCCCTGCTCCAGGGGATCTTTCCAAACTAGGGACTGAACCCAGGTCTCCTGCAGTGCAGGCAGATTCTTTACCAACTGATCCACCAGGGAAGCTATATACATGCAAACTATATTTTATATATATATATATATATATAATCTCCAAACTGTATGTGTAAACACTGCTTGATTAAACAACTGGGGAAAGGCATGTGTACACACACACAGTATATACACATATCCCCTGACCCACTTTCACATCATTTCTCTCTTACTTCTTAATATTTATAATTATCTAACACATTTCATTTTCTCATTCATTGTCTCACTAGAATTTAAGGCCCATGTGGGTAGAAATTTGGTTTGTTGTCTAATCTTTCATCCTTTGCTGGTTATGACTAGCTCATTATGTATATACAGTAAATATGTATTGCTTGAATTAATAAATGAGGGTAATATAATTCCCTCTCAGTTTATGAATGAGGAAATTGAAGATTATTTAGTAACTTTCCCAGTGTCACATAAATAATAAAGAGTAACAGCTAGAAATTGAATCCAAGTCAATTTAATCTAAAGTTTATATTTTGTCTCTAAACCAAATTAGTGCCAGCACACCTCAAATTTCCCTGTACTTCAATTCCATAAGAATATATATTGAATCTACAAATCGAAGTGCACATATGTGTAAGTTACCTACTAGTTCTACAATATCAATTGGTAACTCAGTTGACTATTGAGTATATCAGAGGACCACTGCTCCTGAATTCCACCAGAATCTTATTTATATTTATCCATGAGAGAACATTAACCAGACCTATTTCTTATATCTACATCCATTAACAGGAAATGAAATATGTAATGACATTAATTATGCCACCCAGTCAAAAACCCTCTTCCATTGCTATACTTTTTATTTTATGCTTACAGTGTACTTAAGATGGTGAAAGAACACAGAGGCAGAAATTTAATATGACTGAAGGCTCCCACCACAGACTCTTAAATTGTGTGCTGACTTTTCTTTGGAAAAGTGGATACAAGATTGCAGCCATTAAGAGGCCATGAAAAGGAGGACAGGAACTTAACAAACATTAAGATTCCTCCACAAAGCATTTCATCTTTGTTGGAATTTAATTTAAAACATTTCTGACATTCAATTATTCACTGTAGATGGACTCTGAATCAGATCATCTGCAGCCAAAGCTAAATTATCAAATTGAGAGACATAAACCTGAGTGTTTTCTGCATAATCATAGCCGGTAATGATAAAAAAAATTCTTCCTAAAGACATTATGTATTGTAGATATGAAGGTAGACTCTAAGGAGGAAATGGAGAGCTAAACAAATGGGCTTGCATCCTCCTGAACACAGAAATGCCTTGAGAAATAACATAGAAAATCTTAGAAAGATTTTAATTGGATCTAAGCTTGTTTAATAAATTTTATGTTGTTATTTTATCAGTGTCACACATTTATCAACACCCTTGCAAATTGTCTTCTTATTTATTTGCATTTTATCTTGCTGACATGTTTAATGAATATTCAAATTGATGGACTGAAATAGATTAACAACTAAATATAGCAGTACTGCCACTTTCTCAGGGCAATGTTATCAGGCACCAGAATGGTTCTCCGTTAACCACATGTGGCTAATTCATATCAGAGTGGACTCTAATATCACACAGGACATTGTGTTTCCCAAATCACAGTCAGATATTTTACTAATCCAGGGTAAAAAGAAGTAAACTTCCCTTTATTCATGTTTAATTTCCACGGTCTAGCTGCCTTTAATATTGAGGTTTATCGCTTCGCAGACAAAGGGATATATAGTCAAAGCTATGACTTTTCCAGTAGTCATGTACAGATGTGAGAGTTGATCCATAAAGAAGGCTGAGTGCTAAAGAACTGATGCTTTTGAATTGTGTTGAAGAAGACTATTGAGAGTCTCTTGGACTGCATGGAGATCAAATGGAAATCAACCCTGAATATTCATTAGAAGTACTGGTGCTAAAGCTCAAGCTCCAACACTTTGGCCACCTGATGTGAAGAGCTGACTCACTGGGAAGAAACCCTGATGCTGGGGAAGATTGAAGGCAAAAGAAGGGGAGGCAGCAGAGGATGCGATGGTTAGATAGCATCTCTGATGCAATGGACATGAATTTGAGCAAACTTTAGGAGATAGTGAAGGACAGAGGAGCCTTGAATACTGCAGTCCATGGGGTCACAAAGAGTTGGACACAGCTTAGTGACTGAACAATAACATAGAATGGTACAGTCCCAATCTTTGAACACTTGAATTATCTTAGACACTTGACTTCATTTTAAATATCTTGGTTAGAGTTATATGTTTGTTGATCAAATAATTGGGGTCTGTTATGCAACTTGTTATACGTGAGGGGAACCCTTATGGAACTATCAGAAAAAAATTTGGTGGAAACTTAGTGGCCAAATTTGGTGGAAACTTACTGGCCAAATTACCACATATTTGCGTCTTAAACCATACCAATATCTTATCTTATGCCTCCATTTTTCAGTGGTCCTCACTGTCTAAAATCACCATGTTAGCAGGCTGTGTTTCCTTATGACTGCTCTAAGACAGTTTCCATGTCTTTGATCATTCAGGGTGTTGGCTGAATTGTGTTCCTTTTGGTCCTAGAACTGAAAACATATGAGAAACCATTGAGTCTTATACTTTAAAAAGTTAGTAGCATTGCATGTGATTTACCCTTCAATAGATATGTTAAAAGAAAGTTGCTGAGCTACTTATTTATGTATATATAGTAATTGATATTGGCAAATACTTACAGTGCTTCAAGGAATCTTTGATAACTGAGTTATTACTCGTGGTCTTTGCCCTCTACATTAGTATCATCACTTCATCATTCATGTAATCACGTAAAGAGCAATGTCATAACTTTAGCCACAACTAAAACATTGCCCGTTATATGGCAAAGTTCACATGAGAATGACTAACCATAGGAGCTCAAAGATAGTATTTTTTCCTGATCAGATGTTCAGTGAAGGCCCTCTTAATGGATGTGATGGCTTCCAGCCAGAAGGAAAAATAAAATCAGAGGAAAACAGAGGCAGAATGCTCCCTGACATAAATTATAGGAATATTTTTTTTACATCTATCTCCTAAAGCAAATAGAATCCAAAATAAATAAATAGTACCTAATATAGTAAAACTTAAAAGCTTTTGCACAGCAAAGGAAACTATTGACAAAATGAAAATAAAACCTACTGAATGGGAGAAAATACTTGGAAATGATATGACCGAGAAGGGGTTACTATCTGAAATATGCAAATAGCTCATGTAACTCAACATCAGAAAAATGAACAACCCAACTTAAAAATGAGCTAAAGAATAGATTTGAATAGATGCAGATGACACCACCCTTATGGCAGAAAGTGAAGAGGAGCTAAAAAGCCTCTTGATGAAGGTAAAAGAGGAGAGTGAAAAAGTTGGCTTAAAACTCAACATTCAGAAAACAAAGATCATGGCATCTGGCCCCATCACTTCATGGGAAATAGATGGGGAAACAGTGGAAACAGTGTCAGACTTTATTTTTCTGGACTCCAAAATCACTGCAGATGGTGACTGCAGCCATGAAATTAAAAGTTGCTTACTCCTTGGAATCAAAGTTATGACCAACCTGGATAGCATACTGAAAAGCAGAGACATTACTTTGCCAATAAAGGTCCATCTAGTCAAGGCTATGGTTTTTCCAGTGGTCATGTATGGATGTGAGAGTTGGACTGTGAAGAAAGCTGAGCACCGAAGAATTGATGCTTTTGAACTGTGGTGTTGGAGAAGACCCTTGAGAGTTCCTTGGACTGCAAGGAGATCCAACCACTCCATTCTGAAGGAGATCAGCCCTGGGATTTCTTTGGAAGGAATGATGCTAAAGCTGAAACTCCAGTACTTTGGCCACCTCATGCAAAGAGTTGACTCATTGGAAAAGACTCTGATGCTGGGAGGGATTGGGGACAGGAGGAGAAGGGGACAACAGAGGATGAGATGTCTGGATGGCATCACTGACTCGATGGACGTGAGTCTGAGTGAACTCCGGGAGTTGGTGATGGACAAGGAGGCCTGGCGTGCTGTGATTCATGGGGTTGCAAAGGGTCGAACATCACTGAGCAACTGAACTAAACTGAACTGAAGGAAGACATGCAGGTGGCCAACAGACATATGAAAAGATGCTCAACCTTATTAATCATGAGAGAAATGCAAGTTAAAACCACAGTGAGCTATGGCCTCACACCTGTCAGAAGGGCTAGCTTTTAAAATGTTAGTAAAGACATGGAGGAAAAGAGTACTCTCTTACCCTGTTGGTAGAATGCAGATGGATGCAGCCATTATGGAAAACAGTATGAGGATTTCTCTAAAAACAGAGCTACCATTGACCCAGCAATTCCACTCCTGGGTATATATCAAAAGAAGCAAAAACATGAATTTGAAAAGATACATGCATCCCAGGGTTCATTGAAGCATTATTTCAATTGTTAAGATATGGAAGCAGCTTAAGTGTCCATCAACACAAGAATGGATGACAAAGATGGGGTATATATTTATAGTGAAATAGTACTCAGCCATAAAAATAAAATTTTGCTATTTGCAGTAACATGGATTTGGAGGATGTTATGCTATGTGGAATGTATCAGAGAACAACAATTATTATATAATGTCACTTGTATGGAGAATATAAAAAATAAACTAGTGAATATAACAAAAAGGAAACAGACTCAGAACAAGCTAGTGGTTACCAGTAGGAAGGGGGAAGGAGTAGGGGCAAGATACAGTTAGATTAAGAGGTACAAATTTTTATTTATAAAATAAGCTATAAGGGTATGTCAGACTTTATTTTTCTGGGCTCCAAAATCACTGCATATGGTGACTGCAGCCATGAAATTAAAAGACGCTTATTCCTTGGAAGGAAAGTTATGACCAACTTAGATAGCATATTCAAAAGCAGAGACATTACTTTGCCAACAAAGGTTTGTCTAGTCAAGGCTATGGTTTTTCCTGTGGTCATGTATGGATGTGAGAGTTGGACTGTGAAGAAGGCTGAGTGCCGAAGAATTGATGCTTTTGAACTGTGGTGTTGGAGAAGACTCTTGAGAGTCCCTTGGACTGCAAGGAGATCCAACCACTCCATTCTGAAGGAGATCGGCCCTGGGATTTCTTTGGAAGGAATGATGCTAAAGCTCAAACTCCAGTACTTTGGCCACCTCATGAGAAGAGTTGACTCATTGGAAAAGCCTCTGATGCTGGGAGGGATTGGGGGCAGGAGGAGAAGGGGACGACAGAGGATGAGATGGCTGGATGGCATCACTGACTTGATGGACGTGAGTCTGGGTGAACTCCGGGAGTTGGTGATGGACAGGGAGGCCTGGCGTGCACGGTTCATGGGGTCGCAAAGAGTTGGACACGACTGAGCGACTGATCTGATCTGATCTGATAAGGGTATATTGTACAATGCAGGAATATTGCCAGTATGTTGTAGTAATTATATGGAACATGGACTTCCCTGGTAGCTCTGCTGGTAGAGAATCCACCTGCAATGCAGGAGACCCAAGTTCAATTCCTGGGTCAGGAAGATCCCCTCGAGGAGGGCATGGCAACCTTCTCCAGTATTCTTGCCTGGAGAATCCCCATGGACAGAGAAGCCTGGCGGGCTGCCATCCATGGGGTCACAAAGAGTTGGACACAACTGAGTGACTAAGCATAGCACAGCATGTCTATGAAATATAACCTTTAAAAATTGATTCACTATGTTGTATGCCTACATCTTATACAATATTGCACACCAGCTGGGCCTCATAAAAAAATGTAGAGAGAAACTGACATGATATTTTTCAACCTGTGAAGCACTATAATTTATATAGGTATTATGCTAGTGAGAATGACAACAGTGGTAATAATGAAAATAGTATATTGAGAGCAGAATAAACTGCAAAAGTTACCCTTGGGTTTCTATGCTAATCTCTACATGGGGATAAAAAAATGTAGTTAGGTTGGCAGCTTAAAAATGGAAATGAGTGATGGATGCCTTATAGAGATGTCATGAAGAAATTATTGGCAACTTGTTCTAATCTCAACAATCAATTTCTCTTCTTCCATTAAAGATTTAAGGAATAAATTGTACAACTGGCATAAAATCTTGCATCATACCTGATAAATTACACATTATGAAAGCATGCACTATTATAAATCATACAGAAAAAAAAATCAAACCTTGAACATTTGAATGTTATGGCCTAGTTATGTGACTTAAATTTTTCCCTCAAGCAAAATAAGAATTTTGAAATATGACATAATGACTTTCAGAAGGTTAAAAGGAAAAAGGCCAAGGTTTGAGAAAAAACAGTTATACCTGTTTTTCTTTAATTGTGCATAAATGGCCCTTCCTGAACCCCTCATATAATAATATACATCATTCTACCCTATAACTCATAAATCATTTGCAAAATTTAACATGCATTTCTAACCTTACAGTTTAGACACAAAGCTTTGAAATGTCATCTGTATAGGTGATTGTAACAAGTACTAGATTTAAAAGGAATGGAATAAAGAGTATAAAGAAATCTGAGCATGTATTAAAATTATGTAGTGAAATTGCATGTGGTTATGTTATAGGGAAATCACTATTGACTTGAAGATGAGGGGCAGGAATATATATATTTTTAAGACAAATGTGTCTTTTAGGTTAAAACTCATATTTGAAATGGTATTTAAAATGGAGGAGAAGTTTCATACTTTTGACTAGCCAGTTCCCACTGGCCATGAACAGTCACAACAGGTCAGTTTGACAGCTCGACTTTCCAGGGATCAGTGAAAGAAATAGATGGAAATGTAACTGGTGATAATTGACCCAGAGTAGCAATTGACTATAACCATGAGTTTTGAAATGTATAAAAGGAATGCCTGTGGAATGCTGTAAAAATGTCAGAATTGATAAAAAAATAATTCTATCCTTGAGAACCTCTCCAGTTCCCTACTATGTTCTTGCTTTTCCTAAATCTTCACTCTCCCACCAAAAGCATCACAATTACCTTTCTTTAATCTTCCTTTTAAAGCAATATTTTGAGTAAAGTGACGTGCTTAGCATGTTAGCTTATAACCTCTGACAAATTAGTGGTTCTGTATTTTTAATTTATAATTTGTTTTTTAAACTAATTGACGATATGTGGTGCTAGTGGTAAAGAATTCACCTGCCAACGAATAGACTAGGGACAGAATGTGTCAAAATTAAAGAAGAATGTAAGCAACCTGACTGTATAACAAGATCAAAGTAACCTCTGTAATGTGTGAGACTTTCAAATGAATAAATTGTTTATCCTATTAAATAATGAGATCAGAACATGATTTAATGAAGTACATGCTGGAACTATGTGAGAGGTATCTAAGACCAAGAAAATTAGTGTGTCAAAGGATGAAAGTGAGAATAAAGTAGGCCTGAATTTCACTTCAAATGCCGATTTGACTGACTGGTATTGTTTACCTGGGGAAATACTCTACTGAAGCACATCAGTGATATACTCCTATTATTGATTATTTCACTAAGATCAAGGAATGAGTTATGGCAATTTTCTTCCTATACCATTAACAGAGAATATATAGAATCCAGCAGGTGTCCCATTTAACTAGTTTAGAACAAAAGAGGTAAGACTAGTGGTAGTGAAGCTGGAAAAGTTGGGTATTGTTTAAAAGAAAACAGAATTACTAATGATTCCAAAGGTAGTTAGCTCTTCCAACTCTGCAGCTCTGCTCCCAAAGACATGTCCCATGTTTTATCAGTTCTGTTCAGTTGCTCAGTCATGTCTGACTCTTTGTGACCCCATAGACTGCAGCATGCCAGGCTTCCCTGTCCATCACCAACTCCTGGGGAGCTTGCTTAAACTCATGTCCATCAAGTCAGTGATGCCATCCAACCATCTCATTCTCTGTTGTCCCCTTCTCCTCCTCCCACTTTCAACCTTTCTCAGCATCAGGGTCTTTTCCAATGAGTCAGTTTTTCGCATCAGGTAGCCAAAGTATTGGAGCTTCAGCTTTATCATAAGTCCTTCCAATGAATATTTGGGACTGATTTGCTTTAGGATTGACTGGTTTGATCTCCTCATAGTCCAAGGGACTCTCAAGAGTCTTTTCCAACACCACAGTTCAAAAGCATCAATTCTTTGTTCAGCCTTGTTTACGGTCCAACTCTCACATCCATACTGGAAAAACCATAGCTTTGACTAGATGGACCTTTGTCAGCAAAGTAATGTCTCTGCTTTTTAACATGCTGTCTAGTTTGTTATAGCTTTCTTCCAAGCAGCAAGTGTCTTTTAATTTCATGACTGCAGTCACCATCTACAGTGATTTTGGAGCACAAGAAAATAAAGTCTGTCACTGTTTCCATTGTTTACCCATCTATTTACCATGAAGTGATGGGACCGTATGCCATGATCTTAGTTTTTTTGTTTTTTGTTTTTTTAACTTTACAGTATTGTATTGGTTTTGCCATAAATCAACATGAATCTGCCACAGGTATACACATGTTCCCCATCCTGAATCCTCCTCCCTCCTCCCTCCCCGTACCATCACTCTGAGTCGTCCCAGTGCACCAGCCCCAAGCATCCAGTATCGTTCATCGAACATGGACTGGCGACTCGTTTCATATATGATATTACATGTTTCAGTGCCATTCTCCCAAATCATCCCACCCTCTCCCTCTCCCACAGAGCCCACAAGACTGTTCTATACATCAGTGTCTCTTTTGCTGTCTCGTGTACAGGGTTATTGTTACCATCTTTCTAAATTCCATATATATGCATTAGTATACTATATTGGTGTTTTTCTTTCTGGCTTACTTCACTCTGTATAATAGGCTCCAGTTTCATCCACCTCATTTGAATGTTGAGTTTTAGGCCAACTTTTTGACTCTCCTCTTTCACTTTCCTCAAGAGGATCTTTAGTTTTTCTTCACTCTCTTCATAAGGATGGTGTCATCTGCATATCTGAGGTTATTGATATTTCTCCCAGCAATCTTGAGCTTGTGCTTGTGCTTCATCCAGCCTGGAATTTTGCATGATATACAAGTTAAATAAGTTAAATAAGCATACAAGTTAAATAAGCAGGGTGACAACATACAGCCTTGACATACTCCTTTCCAAATTTTCAAACAGTCTCTTGTTCCCTGTCAGGTTCTAACTGTTGCTTCTTGACCTGCATACAGATTTCTCTGGAGGCAGGTAAGGTGATCTGTTATTTCTGTCTCTAAGAATTTTCCAGTTTGATGTGATCCACACAAAGGGTTTAACATAGTCAATGAACCAGAAATAGATGTCTGGAATTTTTCTGGACTTGCCTTTTTTATGATTCAGTGGATGTTGGCAATTTGCTCTCTGGTTCCTCTGCCTTTTCTGAAACCAGCTTGAACATCTGAAAGTTCCTGGTTCACATACTGTTGAAGCCTGGCTTGTAGAATTTTGAGCATTACTTTACTAGCATGTGAGATGAATGCAATTGTGCAGTAGTTTGAACATTCTTTGGCATTGCCTTTCTTTGGGATTGGAATCAAAACTGACCTTTTCCCACCCTGTGGCCACCACTGAATTTTCCAAACTTGCTGGCATATTGAGTATAGCACTTTCAGAGCATCATCTTTTAGGATGTTGTAACCTCTGAATTCACAGTAACTAATGAGGTCTAGTTTGCTGAACTGCTTCTGTCTGGAATGCACCCCCTCTTTCCGAGTCTTCCCTATGGCCTTATGCTAAGTATATATCCCTTGAAATTTCATATGAGGAAACAATTGAAAAATGATAAAATATTGTGAAGGGGCTGTTTTGATTCAGAATTACCTCACTAGTTAGCAGTTTACTTTATGACTATTCTGAGACTATTAATGTCCCGAGAATAGCAGTCATTGTTTTGTGGACCCATTGGCTCTACAGAATGACTCATATTTAGTCCTAGTCACACTACAGATTTCCATAAACACTGCAAGAACCTAAAACGTATTATGAGTATTCAGTGGGAATACAATATCTCTGCTAAAACTGAGTTAAAGTCTCTAACAATGAGGTCACTATCGGAGCTATTGCACAAAAGTATCTCTTTGGGAAACCAGCCTCTTTGCCTCCACTTCCTTCATGCTTAGGTGTCTCTTCAAAGTAAAAACTCAGAGCACTGTATTGAGAAGTGAAGAACTGAGGCCTATTAGAAACAATAGCAAAATAACATGATACTTTCTTTTTTTTAACTAATTTATTTTAATTGGAGGATAACTACTTCACAATATTGTTAACGGTTTTTGCCATACACTGACATGAATCAGCCATGGGTGTACATGTGTCCCTGATCCTGAACCCACCTCCCACCTCCCTCCCCATCGCATCCCTCAGGGTTGTCCCAGTGCACTGGCTTTGAGTGCCCTGTTTCATGCATCAAACTTGGACTGGTGATCTGTTTCACATATGGTAATATACATGTTTCAATGGTTTTCTCTCAAATCATCCCACCCTCACCTTCTCCCACAGAGCCCAAAAGTCTGTTCTTTATATCTGTGGCTCTTTTGCTGTCTCTCATATAGGGTCATTGTTACCATCTTTCTAAATTCTCTATATATATATGTTTTAATATAATATTCCATTGTGTATATGTAACACAGCTTTCTTATCCATTCATCTGCCGATGGACATCTAGGTTGCTTCCATGTCCTGGCTATTGTAAACAGTGCTGCAATGAACATTGGGGTGCACATGTCTCTTTCACTTCTGGTTCCTCAGTGTGTATGCCCAGCAGTGGGATTGCTGGCTCGTATGACAGTTCTATTTCCAGTTTTTTAAGGAATCTCCACACTGTTCTCCATAGTGGCTGTACTAGTTTGCATTCCCACCAACAGTGTAAGAGGGTTCCCTTTTCTCCACACCCTCTCCAGCATTTATTATTTGTAGACTTTTGGATTGCAGCCATTCTGATTGGTGTGAGATGGTACCTCATTGTGGTTTTGATTTGCATTTCTCTGATAATGAGTGATGTTGAGCATCTTTTCATGTGTTTATTACCCATCTGTATGTCATCTTTGGAAAAATGTCTGTTTAGTTCTTTCCCATTTTTTGATTCGGCCATTTATTTTTTGGAATTGAGCTCCAGGAGCTACTTATATATTTTTGAGATTCTTTATCAGTTGCTTCGTTTGCTATTCTTTTCTCCCATTCGGAAGGCTGTCTTTTCACCTTGCTTATAGTTTCCTTCGTTGTGCAAAAGCTTTTAAGATTAATTAGGTCCCTTTCTTTTAAATGAGATATCTCCAACATTTACTTCACTTAAAGTGCATACGATACATTTTGGTCTAATTACAGGTTTTTGTAAGTAAGCACGTTATTATGCCAAAAGAGGTGAAGAAAATTAAAGGTAAATATATTTTACAAACAATAAGAAACTTTTAAGGAATGTTATAGATATCTAAGCTAAAGATTCACAATTAAGAAAAATGCAAGTCCCTCTGTAGACCATCTGCTATATATGGATATCTGCAATACAATCAGTCTCTGATGGAGATGCTCCTGATAATACAGTGGGGTAGATTATGTGGAGGTGCCATATGAATTGAGAAGCATTGATTCTTCACATTGTGACAAAATAACCTCAGAGACCCTGTGCCTGCTTTCTTGCCTTTCACTTTACAAAGGGATTTTTAAAGTCCATCATATTTATAAAAGAAATACAAGTGCTAGCTGAACAGTTCTTGTTCAGAACAAATTTATTTTAAAATAGCCGGGATAGAATATTCCTTTTTTGTTTTGTTTTTTAAATATCAGCTCAGTATTCTTAAGAAAGCTTAAATTATTTGAATTTTATAAAACTTTTTAAGATACCTGAGTGTCAGTAAGCTGGTTTGGCTTTAATTAAAGCACTTATTAACTCCATTGTAATTACCATCTCTCTATCATTACATATTAATTATTGCTGTGGCCAAATAGCCAGTTATGTAAGGGAGAGACGGATGTCAAGCTAGAATCTATAAAATTCCCATTGAACGCTATTGTTCCTTTAATATTTCATAGGTCTATATGTAGCTGTTAAATTATTCAAGCCACCTCCTCTACTTGAGCATCATATCTTTTTTTTATATGGCTTTTGTCAAAGGGCCTGAAATGTGGTCGTCTACAAGAAACCTGATGCTGCATTAAGATGCAGGAGCTGAGCTCAGGAGGAACTGACAGCCTTTTCCAGAGCACTAAACTGCCATTCTCTTTGTGTCCCTTGGCTAAGCAAGAGGAAATCTGCACAGGGAAAAAGATCATGTCCAATAAAGTGCAGCCGTTTCCAGAGCAAATTAGTGATGCCTTCTCCAACAAAAACCATACAGATATTTGTGTCTTAAATAATTCCTCTAAAATCTTTTCATTTATTTTAGTCTGAATTTTAAATAAAAAAGAGATGTCTCCTGTGGCTTTCTCTGTGTGTCTCCTGCAGTTGGCTTAAGGCTCATAAACAAGAAACATAGAACTATGTTGCCCTTTGTAAGAATACATTTTTTAAACTAAAGCTAAACTAAAATCAATTGGAAATTTGAATCCTGAGGGTGATCAATGTGAAGGTAGAATCAGAACCCAAATTGAATGAGTGCCTAGTAAGAGACCCAAGGGTATGCTTCTCATGCCGTTGAATTTTATGGCAATTTATTTCTCAAAAAAGTCTTTAAAAAGAGGATTGTCCAAAATAATAATCTTTCTAGATGAAGAAACTGAGGCTCAAAGTGACAAATTTCTATTTTTATATTTTGTTAGTTTCAGGTATATGGCAAAGTGCTTCAGTTACATGTATTTTTTATTTCAGATTCTTTACTATTTTCAGTTATTAAAATATATTGAATATAGTTCCCTGTGTTATACAGTAAATCCTTGTGTTTTATCTATTTTATATGTAGTAGTTTGTATCTGGATTTGAAAAATTAATATTTTTAAAATGTCTCTCACCCCAGCTTTCCCCTTTCATAACCAAAGTTTGTTTTCCATGTCTGTTAGCCTGTTTATATTTTGTAAATAAGTTCATTTGCATTATTTTTTAGATTCCACATATAAATGATATCTTGCTCTGAATTTCTTCAGATAGTATGATATTCTCTAGATCCATCCATGTTGCTGCAAATGGCAGTATCTCATTATCTTTAATGGTAAAGTAATATTTGATTGTATACATAAACCATATCTTATTTCTCCATTATCTGTTGGTGGACACTTAGGTTGCTTTTATGTGTTGGCTATTATAAAGAGTGCTGCTGTGAACATTGGGGTGCATGAAGTGAAGTGAAAGTCACTTAGTTTGTCCAACTCTTTGCCATCCCAGGGACTGTAGAGTCCATGGAATTTTCCAGGCCAGAATACTGGAGTGGGTTGCTGTGCCCTCCTCCAGGGGATCTTCCCAACCCAGGGGTCGAACCCAGGTTTCCCTCATGGCAGGCGGATTCTTTACCAGCTGAGCCACAAGGGAAGCCCATTGGGTTGCATGTATCCTTTCAAATTAGAGCTTTCATCTTTTCAGAATATATTCCCAAGGGTGAATTGCTGGCTCATATGGTAAATCTATTTTTAGATTTTTAAGGAACTTCCATAATGTTTTCTACAGTGTCTGTATCAATTTACATTCCCACCAACAGTGTAGGAGGGTTCCCTTTTCTCTACACCCTCGCTAGCATTTATAATTTATAGCCTTCTTGATGATGGCCACTCTGACCAGTGTGAAGTGGTGTATCTCTTTGTAGTTCAGACTTGCCTTTCTCTAATAATTAGGGATGTTGAGCATCTTTTCATGTGCCTCTTGGCCACTTGCATGTCATCTTGGGAGAAATACCTTTTTAGGTCTCCTGCCTAATTTTTTATTGGACTGTTTATTTTTTATTCATTTTTTGGTACTGAGTTCTATGAACTATTTGTGTGTTTTAGAAATTAAGCCCTTGTTGGTCATATTATTTACTAATATCTTCTCCCAGTCCATCATGTATTTTTTAAAGTCTTTATTTATTGAATTTGTTCCAAAGTTGTTTCTGTTTTATTATTATTATTTTTTTTTTTTTTTTTTCTGGCCATGAGGCATGTGGGTTCTTAGCTGCTTAACCAGCTATCAAGCCCACCCTCCCTGCATGAGAAGGAAAAGTCTTAACCACTAGACTGTCAGGGAAGTCCATTAGATTTGTTTGTTTGTTTAGTTTGTGGTTTTGTTTGCTATGCAAAAGCTTTTAAGTTTGATTAGGCCCCACTTGTTTATTTGTACTTTTATTTCTTGTGCCTTATCTAAGAAAGCATTGCTACAATTTATGTCAGAGAATGTTTTGCCTGTGCTCTAGGAATTTTATAATTTCATTTCTTGTATTTCCAGGTGATTCCAGTGGTAAAGAAGCTGCCTGCCAATGCAGGAGACATAAAGAGTTGTCGGTTTGATCCCTGGGTCAGGAAGATCCCCTTGGAGGAGGGCGCGGTAACCCATTCCAGTATTCTTCCCTGGGGAATCTCCTGGACAGAGGAGCCTAGCGAGCTACAGTCCATAGGGTTCAAAGAGTCAGACATGATGGAAGCGACTTAGCATGCATGCCTGAAGTTAAGTTTTTAAATCATTTTGAGTTTATTTTTGTATACAGTATGAGGGATTTATGTGAGGCTGACCAGCTTTCCCAACACTGCTTGCCGAAGAGACTGTCTTTTCTCCATGGTTATTCCTGTCTGCTTTGTTGATGACTCATGACAGTAGGCGTGTGGGTATATTTCTGGGCTCTGTGTTCTGTTCACTGACCTCTATTTTTGTGCCAGTACCACGTTGTTTCATTATTGTAGCTTTGTGTTGTTGTCTGAAATCTGGGCTGGAGATGCCTCCAGCTTTGCTCTTTTTCCTCAGCATTGCTTGGGAAATTCTGGGTCTTTTGGAGTTTCATACACACTTTAAGGATTGTTGTTTGAGTTCTGTGAAAATGTCATGGTTAATTTGATTGGGATCACATTAAATCATTAGATAGCTTTTGGTAGTATGGGCATTTTAACAATATTACTTTTTCAAGTCTAAGAGCATTCAGATATTTTTTCCATTTCTTTGCATCATCTTCAGTTTCCTTTTTCAGTGTGTTATAGTTCTCAGTGTTTAGGTCCTTCACCTCCTTGTTTAGCTTTATTCCTATATATTATATTTTTTGATGTGATATGATTTTATTTTTTTATAAAAAAAGTTGTACTAAGTTTAATTTCACATGTAGAAGAATATCCAGTATTACACTGTGATTGGCTATTTGGAATATACAATTTCCTGTTAAAATACACAAGTTATATAAACATTAGGAATTCAGTCCCCAAAATATTCAAAAATGATGTTTGGGTAACATTTATAGAACTGACCTAGAAATTTTTTTTATTCTCTTTGGCAGAGAATTTGGAATCATCGTAAGTACTTTTTAAGGTAAATTTAATAGGTTGTCCTTGGTTATCTTCCTTGTATGATCAGAATAATCTGTCCCAGTGATTGCTATAAGATGGAAGCAGAGCATGGTGGGATGTATAGGCAGAACAGATGATTTTTAGGGCAGTGAAAATGCTGTGTGTGTGCTCAGTTGTCAAGTTGTGTCTGACTCTTATGACCCCATGGACTGTAGCCTGCTAGGTATCTCTGTCCCTGGAATTCTCCAGGCAAGAATATTAAAGTGGGTTGCCATTTCCTTCTCCAGGGATTCTTCCCAACCCAGGGATCACACCCACATTTTCTGCATGGCAGGCAGATTCTTTACCACTGAGCCACCAGGCAAGCCCCACATGTCATTATAAATTTGTCCAAAGCCAAAAAAATGCACATTACCATGAGTGAATAGTAATGTGAACTATGGACTGTGGTGCTTGTGATGTGTAGCTGCAGATTTGTCAATTGTAACGCTATATTGTTCTAGTGGGGAACTTTCATAAATAGAGGGGTATGCACGCCCGGGGTCAAGAGGTTTATGGAAAATCTGTGCCTTTGCTGCGGTTTTGCAGTGAATCTAAACCTGCTTTAAAAACAATGGAGTATTACTCAGCCATTAAAAAGAATACATTTGAATCAGCTCTAATGAGGTGGATGAAACTGGAGCCTATTATACAGAGTGAAGTAAGCCAGAAAGAAAAACACCAATACAGTATACTAACACATATATATGGAATTTAGAAAGATGGTAATAATAACCCTGTATACGAGACAGCAAAAGAGACACTGATGTACAGAACAGTCTTTTGGACTCTGTGGGAGAGGGAGAGGGTGGGATGATTTGGGAGAATGGCATTAAAATATGTATAATATCATATATGAAACGAGCTGCCAGTCCAGGTTTGATGCACGATACTGGATGCTTGGGGCTGGTGCACTGGGACGACCCAAAGGGATGGTATGGGGAGGGAGGAGGGTTCAGGATGGGGAACACAAGTATACCTGTGGCAGATTCATTTTGATATATGGCAAAACCAATACAATATTGTAAAGTTAAATAAAATTTTAAAAAAATAAATAAAAATTGTCTTTATATTTTTTTCAATTAAAAAAGAAAAAACAGGTTGTTTCCTATATATCTTTGAATAAAGAGTCCTTCATTTGTTTTCCAACATTGTAACTTTAAAAAGTTACTTTCTTAGAAATTCTAATACAAGTATCCTGAAAATTTGTTCATTAATTAATTCATTTATTCATTCAATCATTTATTCATAGTAACTCTCACTTATTGTCTAACAGTTATGATGTTATTATCTGGGAAGATGAAAGTCAATTAGACATCTTGTCCCCAGGGAAAACAGATTCATTTGTCAAAAGGTGTTTGATATTATCACCTATAAGTTTGGGACACTAAACCCCATTGTAGGGGTCAATTATAAAATGATAAATTTATGCAATTTCAGTTCTGTGACCTCAGTATTATAAAAAATGTAAATAAAAATATAAAGTTCCTAGTACAAGGAAACTATGTTTAAGGTATTTAATCAATGAGAGTTTGTTGAAAGAATTAATGAACATATAATAACATGCTGCTAAGTCACTTCAGTCGTGTCCGACTCTGTGCGACCCGGTAGACGGCAGCTCACCAGGCTCCCCCGTCCCTGGGATTCTCCAGGCAAGAACACTGGAGTGGGTTGCCATTTCTTTCTCTAATGCATGAAAGTAAAAAGTGAAAGTGAAGTTGCTCAGTCGTGTCTGACCCTCAGCTACCCCATGGACTGCAGCCCACCAGGCTCCTCCATCCATGGGATTTTCCAGGCAAGAGTGCTGGAGTGGGATGCCATTGCCTTCTCCGTATAATAACATACTATACTCTAAATTATTACATAATTTTACCAATTAGTGAAAAATTTAAATGTTTTCTCGATTAAAAAAGCATGTATTGAAAGTGTTAGCAATGCTTTTACACATAAAAACACATAGAAATGTATTTTTTACATAAAAGTTTGGTATACATATAACCTAAATTTGTTTATGAGCAAAACAACTCTTCAATGTGATGTTTATAATAGCTAGTCTATTTATGTAATACTTATGTCTAGTAATGTGGATATAAAGTCATAATAAAGGAATATCTAAAGAAAACATATAGATGATATTGTGAAATAAAAAACAAATTATATGTGTTATTAAAGTACCAATTTTTAGTAATATACATACTTCTGAACTATTTTTATAAACGTAATTTGTATTTTTAAAATACTACTCACAGTTTTATTCTCATTATTGTTATTCATTCAACATATATCTTGAGTGTCACTTATGTGACTCATTTTTTATACCTCAGAGATAGAAATTTAAGAAAAATTGCTAGTAAGTCTGTTGTCATGGAGATTGCATTGTTTTAGTGATAGTTCAGTTCAGTCGCTCAGTCATATCTGACTCTTTGCGACCCCATGGACTGCAACATGCCAGCCTTCCCTGTCCATCACGAATTCACGGAGCTTGCTCTAATTCATGTCCATTGAGTCAGTGATGCCATCCAACCATCTCATCCTCTGTCATCCCCTTCTCCTTCTGCCTTCAATCTTTCCCAGCATCAGAGTCTTTTCCAATGAGTCAGTTCTTCTCATAGGTGGTCAAAGTATTGGAGTTTCAGCTTCAACATTAGTCCTTCCAGTGAATATTCAGGACTGATTTCCTTTAGGATTGACTGGTTTGATCTTGCAGTCCAAGGGAGTCCCAAGAGTCTTCTCCAACACCACAGTTCAAAAGCATCAATTCTTCTGCACTCAGCTTTCTTTATAGTCCAACTCTCACATCCATACATGACTACTGGAAAAACCATAGCTTTGACTAGATGGACCTTTGTTGGCAAAGTAATCTCTCTGCTTTTTAATATGCTGTCTAGGTTGATGATAAATAAGTAGTAATGAATGGCAAGTCAATAAGGAGTACATCATATTGTGTTACCTGCTGTTGATTAAAATAAAGCTTATATTGTTTGGAGAGGGGATTACTGAAGGCTTGTACACCGGAAAATTATTTCACATAGGGTACAGGAGAAGCTTCACTGATGCCTTTTTAGCAGAACTGAAGGTAGTAAGGAACACATTAACAGTTATCTGGACAAATTCTATTCCATGCAGAGGAAACAGCAAGTGTAGAAGTCTTGCTTTTGGAGCCTACTTTCCTAAGAAATGGCTTCCCTTGTGGCTCAGCTGGTAAAGAATTGGCCTGCAATGCAGGAGACCTGGGTTTGATCCCTGGGTCGGGAAGATCCCCTGGAAATGGGAAAGGCTACCCATTCCAGTATTCTGGCATGGAGAATTCCAGGGACTGTATAGTCCATCGGGTCACAAAGAGTTGGACATGACTGAGCAACTTTCACTTCCTAATAAAAGCAGCAAAAACTGTAATTGAAGCTGAAATGAAGAGGCGACCTCTATATTTCCATTTAAAGTTTATGAATATGGAATGTTCCATATTCCTACAAGATTTTAGAACAATAAGGTGCTAGTAATTATATAGCAAAGGGCTCCCTTGGTTTCCCTGGTCGTTCAGATAATAAATAGTCTGCTGTAATTCAGGAGATCCATGTTCAATTCCTGGGTCACGAAAATCCCCTGGAGAAGGAAATGACCTCCCACAAGTTTTCTTGCCTGGAGAATTCCATGGATGGAGGAGCCTGGTGGTCTATAGTCTATGGGGTTACAAACAGTCCAACATAACTGAGCAACCAACACTTTAACTTTCACTTTCCCTGGGCAGGGGGTTCAGGGGTAGGGGCTGGTCGATACCATTTACTGCCTCCTACATTGTCAATATGCTCACCGTGGTGATTTTAGCTGTCAGTATGAGATATCTGCTATGGTTGGGAAGAGTTATACCCAGTCAGGTCTTGACAGCCACTATAAGCCAGCTCCAACACACCCTTAAATTCACTTGCCTGTATCTGTAATAAGCATCTATAAATGCAGTGGTAAGTATTACACAATTTTGTGTACAAAACTGAGTAGCTATTGACAGTTTGAAGAAATGAAACTGTTGGACAAGCCCTGTAATTGTTAGTTACAAACAACTGACATTGTAAATATTTATTAAGTGTAGAGCAGTGTATCAGGAAGAAAAATGCAGTATTCAAGATGCATATTTAGTCATGTCACTTTGGTCATAACTGACAAGAAAAGCTATTAGGACTCTAAAGTCATTATCTTCACTGAATGATATCAAGTATACTTAACTTTAATGGTCACAATATGACATGAATCAACCTTAATGAGTAAATTTTATAGCAAAAAGTGGTTGGAGACATAAATAGTAATTCAGTTGATAAATAGATGAAAATTGTGACAGAAGTGGTGGTTTTTCTAGCCTCAATCACTCATTTTACTTGAACTCATCAAATATGTTCTGTTGTAAAGAAAAATAACAAAAATCTGAGAAACTACAGGAAATGCTTCATCACAGAACAGACTAAAAGAGGCAAAATATTTTGAAGGAAAGAAAAGGTGGGTTTATGTTTCACTTTTGCTTAAGAATCTGCATAGAAAGGGAAAAAGAATTTGGAGAATATTTTAAAATAATATGAGTTGAGTAGGATATTGAAAAGCTTTTCATTTAAAATATTTTCAAGCTTGGAAAAATTAAAAAATATAATTTTCAGACACTCTTTATCCATTCTTTATTCATATATCCATTTATTGTTGTTTAGTCACCAAGTTGTGTTTGACTCTCTTTTTGTGATCCCATGGACTTCAGCCCAACAGGCTTCTCTGTCCAGGCAAGAATACTAGAGTGAGTTGCTATTTCCTTCTACAGGGCACCTTCTCATCCCAGGGAGCAAACCTGCATCTTGTGCATTGGCAGGTAGATTCTATACTACTGAGCCCCCAGGGACAAGGGATATCCATGTATAGTCATAATCAAATGTGTGTGTGTGTGTGTGTATACACACACACACACATGTGTACATTTAATACATTGAAACATATAAATAGGTATATGTGATTTATGCATATAAACAGTTCTATATAGATTTGTCTACATACATTTATATTAAACTAATAAATTCATAATTATATTTCCTCTGTAGTCCCCTTCTCTTCCTGCCCTCAATCTTTCCCAGCTTCAGGATCTTTTCGAATGAGTTGGCTCTTCATGTCAGGTGGCCAAATTATAGGAGCTTCAGCTTCAGCATCAGTCCTTCTGATAGCTTATGGTGAATGGTGTCCAATTCATGATCTCTGAAGAAGATTTAGCTTCAGGACCAGGGACCAGCCTTGATCACTCAAGAGCTTTTGTGTAGCAGAATTTTATTAAAGTATAAAAGGGACAAAGAAAGCTTCTGACATAGACATCAGAAGGGGGATGGAGAGTGCTAGTCTTATGAAGGCCTTCTATACTTTTACCAGGCCCACTCCCACAACATACATTGTAAATTAACAAGATTAGAATTAACAATAGAAAGGTCTTACCAGACCCACTCCCACAACATATGTCTTAATATAACAAGATGAGTCAGAAGGTTCTTGTTAAGAAGGAGAAACATCCTTGAGCAAGATAGATTATTGTTGTATAATCATTAGTACAGAGCTTAAGGAAAAATATACCCTTGAGCAAGATGAGTTTTGTTGTGTAATCATTAGCTCTGGGCTTAAAGAAAATATGTGACTAAATCTTATGTGACAAACTCTAAGGAATGTAGGAAAAAAAAAAGTTCGTCCCTTTCTCCTTTTGAGGGTCCCAGACCCCTTTCACCTCCTTGAGAACCCTGGACTCCTTATCAACCTACCTAACAATTAGCTCTCTAATTTCCAATGAATATTCAGGGTTGATTTCCTTTAGGACTGACTGGTTTAATCTCCTTGCAGTCCAAAGAACTCTGAACAGCCTTCTCCAGCACCACAATTTGAAACATCAATTCTTCAACCCTCAGCCTTCTTTATGGTCCAATTCTCACATCTGTACATGACTACTGGAAAAACCATAGCTTTGACTATATGAACCTTTGTCAGAAAAGTAATGTCTCATGTCTCTTGGTTTTTAGTATGCTGTCTAGGTTTGTCATAGTTTTCATTCCGAGGAGCAAGCAGCTTTTAATTTTGTAGCTACAGTTACTGTTTGCAGTGATTTTGGAGCCCAAGTTAAAAACTGTCCCTGTTTCCACTTTTTCCCTTTCTATTTGCCATAAAGTAATGGGACCAGATGCTGTGCTCTTAGTTTACACACGCATGCACACACACACAAACACACACACACACAAAATATATATAATATACACTTATATATTCCCTCCCAGTTGAGCCTTTCCCCACTCCCATGCCACCCCTCTAGGTCATCACAGAGCACCAGTCTGAGCTCCCTGTGTTATATAGTTTATATATATATATATATATATATATATATATATATA
This sequence comes from Bos indicus, assembly GCF_029378745.1. NCBI lineage: Eukaryota > Metazoa > Chordata > Mammalia > Artiodactyla > Bovidae > Bos > Bos indicus. The sequence goes on from NC_091767.1 coordinate 13,535,213, forward strand.
TATATATATATTCTCTCTAGTTATCTATTTTACATGTGATAGTGTATATATGACATTGTTACATTCTCAATTCCTCCTAGACTCTCCTTCGCCCATTGTGTTCACAAGTCTATTCTTTATCTCTATATCTCCATTTCTTCTCTCTAAATAGGTTCATCAATACCATTTTTCTAGATCCCATATGTATGCATTAATTTACAACATTACTTTTCTCTTTTTTGCTTCACAATGTATAACAGGCTGTAGATTCCTCCACCTCAATGCAACTGATTCAAATTCATTCATTTTTAAGGCTGAGTAAAAATCCATTATTAAAGTGCTGCACTCAATATGCCAACAAATTTGGAAAACTCAGCAGTGGTCACAGGACTGGAAAAGGTCAGTTTGCATTCCAATCCCAAAGAAAGGCAATGCCAAAGAATGCTCAAAAGTACCGCACAATTGCATTTATCTCACACACTAGCAAAGTAATGCTCAAAATCCTCCAAGCCAGGCTTCAACACTGCATTAACCAGGAACTTCCAGAAGTTCAACCTGGTTTTAGAAAAAGCAGAAGAACCAGAGATCAAATTGCCAACATCCACTGGATCATAGGAAAAAAACAAGAGAATTCCAGAAAAACATCTATTTCTGTTTTATTGATTACACCAAAGCCTTTGACTGTATAGATCACAACAAACTGTGGAAAATTCTTCAAGAGATGGGAATGCCAGGCCAGCGTACCTGCCTCATGAGGAAGCTGTATGCAGGTCAAGAAGCAAAAGTTAGAACCAGACATGGAACAGACTAGTTCCAAATTGGGAAAGGAGTATGTCAAGGCAGTATATTATCACCCTGCTTATTTAACTTTTATGAAGAGTATATTATGCAAAATTCAGGGCTGGATGAAGCACAAGCTGAAATCAAGATTGCTGGGAGAAATGTCAATAACCTTAGATACACAGATGATACTACCCTTATGGCAGAAAGTGAAGAGGAACTAAAAAGCCTCGATGAAAGTGAAAGAAGAGAGTGAAAAAGTTGGCTTAAATCTCAACACTCAGAAAATTAAGATCATGGCATCCAGTCCTATCACTTCATAGGAAATAGATGGGGAAACAGTGGAAACAGTGACAGACTTTATTTTCTTGAGCTCCAAAACCACTGCAGATGGTGACTGCAGGCATGAAATTAAAAGACACTTGCTCCTTGGAAGAAAAGCCATGACCAACCTAGACAGCATATTCAAAAGCAGAAACATTACTTTGCTGACAAAAGCCCATTTGGTCAAAGCTATGGTTTTTCCAGTAGTCATGTATGGATGTGAGAGTTGGACCATAAAAAAGGCTGAGCACCAAAGAATTGATGCTTTTGAACTGTGGTTTTGGAAAGACTCTTGAGAGTCCCTTGGACTGCAAGGAGATCCAACCAGTCCATCCTAAAGGAAATCAGTCCTGAATATTCATTGGAAGGACTGATGCTGAAGCTGAAACTCCAGTGCTTTGACAACCTGTATGAAGAACCAATTCATTGAAAAATACTCTGATCCTGGAAAGACTGAAGGCAGAAGGAGAAGGGAACAACAGAGGATGAAATGGTTGGATGGCATCACTGACTCAACAGACATAAGTTTGAGCAAGCATTGGGAGTTGGTGATGGACAAGGAAGCCTGGCGTGCTGAAGTCCATGGGGTTGCAAAGAGTCGGATGCGACTGAGCGACTGAACTGAACTGAATATTCCATTGTATATATGCACGACAATTTGTTTTTTCATTCATCCATCAATGGACATCAAAGTTGCTTTCATTTCCTGGCTATTGTAAATAGTGCTGCAGTAAACACTGGAATACTTGAGTCTTTTGAATTGTGGTTTTCTCAGGGTGTATGCCCAGTCGCGGGATTGCTGGGTAACATGGTAGAATTATTGGTAGTTCATTAAGGAATCTTCATACTGTTCTCCATAGTGGCTGTACCAATTTACATTTCCATCAAGAGTGAAGTAGGGTTTGCTTTTCTCCACATCCTCTCCATATTGTCCTCTCCATGTTGTCCATATTGATTTTCATTCTATGTTCATTATATGGAAGATTATCATGATTCTAAAAGTCAGAACTAGAGAAAGCTATATTCCAAATATTATTCTTGCATTTTTTTTCCTGATATACTTTTAATGCTGCATCTTTTCACTTCTTTCTTGTAGCCTACTTCATTATGTTTTTATTGTCTTCCTGATTTGCACAAATGAGCAAATACTGTTTATTTTTCTTTTGTTTTTATACTTAGAAGAAAAAAACACCAAACTATAAATATACTTTGACTTTTATTTACCAAGGCCATTACAGTGACAGTTATTAATATCTAAATATAAATCATATGTCAGAGAAGGCAAAGGCACCCCACTCCAGTACTCTTGTCTGGAAAATCCCACGGGTGGAGGAGCCTGGTAGGCTGCAGTCCATGGGGTCAGTAGGAGTCCAACACGACTGAGCAACTTCACTTTCACTTTTCATTTTCATGCGTTGGAGAAGGAAATGGCAGCCCACTCCAATGTTCTTCCCTGGAGAATCCCAGGGACGGGGGAGCCTGGTTGGCTGCCATCTATGGGGTTGCACAGAGTCGGACACGACTGAAGCGACTTAGCAGCAGCAGCAGCATAAATCATATGTTAGTAACAGTATTTTTTCAATGTTAGTTTTTTCAATTGTGGAGCTTTAACTAACATAAAAAAGAAAATACTAATTTTTAACTGGAAATATATACTAGATGATCAGTGGTAAATGAACTTATATCTGTAATTTAATTCAGAAAAATTATACTTACTTATAAGTTGTATATTTGAATGAATACATATACATACACAAAGTACAAAACTAAAATATATCTTGCATGAAAAAATATATGCCAAAAGAAAGGAAAATAAAGTATGTTGAGAAAGACTATATATAGTAAAAATAAAATATAAAAGTGTAGAATTGTGATCAAACAAGTCAGCATGTGTCCTTAACCAAGAAACAAATGAGTTCTAAGTAGCTAAATATTATAATTCATATTTTGAGTATGGCTGTTGTTGTTCAGTTACTCAGTTGTATCCAACTTTTTCAACCCCATGCACTGCAGCACACCAGGCTTCCATGTCCTTCACCATCTCCTGGAGTTTGCTCAGACTCATGTCCATTGAGTCGGTGATGCCATCCAACCATCTCATCCTCTGTCGTTCCTTTCTCCTCCTCTCCTCTATCTTTCCCAAATTCAGGGTCTTTCCAATCATCTTATCCTCTATAATTCCCTTCTCCTCCAACCTTCTACTTTTTCTGGTGTCGGAGTCTTTTCTAATGAACCTGCTTTTCCCATCAGGTGGCCAAAGTATGTGAACTTCAGCTTCAGCATCAGTCCTTCCAGTGAATATTCAGAGTTGATTTCATTTAGGATTGACTGGTTTAATCTCCCTGCAGTCGAATGGACTCTCAAGAGTCTTCTCGAACACCACAGTTCAAAAGCATCAATTCTTTGGAACCCAGCCTTCTTTATGGTCCAGCTCTCACATCCATACAGGAGTACTGGCTAAATCATAGCTTTGACTATATAGACCTTTGTTGGCAAAGTAATGTCTATGCTTTTTAATACACTGTTTAGGTTTATCATAGCTTTTCCTCCAAGGAGCAAGAGTCTTTTAATTTCATGGTTGTAGTCACTGCCTGCAGTGATTTTGGAGCCCAAGAAAATAAAGCCTGTCACTGCTTCCATTGTTGCCCCATCTATATGCCATGAAATGATGGGACCAGATGCCATGACCTCAGTTTTTTGAATGTTGAGTTTTGAGCCAACTTTTTCACTCTCTTTCACCTTTATCAAGAGACTCTTTAGTTCCTCTTCACTTTCTGCCATAGGGTGGTATCATCTGCATATCTGAAGTGATAAGTGAAAGTCCCTCAGTCATGTCTGATTCTTTGCGACCCCATGAAATATAGAATCTATGGAATTCTCCAGGCCAGAATACTGGAGTAGGTAGCCTTTCCCTTCTCCAGGGGATCTTCCCAACCCAAGGATCAAACCCAGATGTCCTGCATTGCAGGCAGATTCTTCACCAGCTGAGCCACAAGGGAAGACCTGTATATCTGAGGTTATTGATATTTCTCCTGGCAATCTTGATTCCAGGTTGTAATTCATCCAGCCCAGCATTTCTCATGATGTGCTTTGCATGTAAGTTAAATAAGCAGGGTGACAATATACTGCCTTGATGTGGTCCTTTCCCAATTTTGAACCAGTCTGTTGATCTGTTTGGTTCTAACTGTTGTTTATTTTGAGTATGCTGCTTCTTCTGCTAACTCACGTCAGTCGTGTCCAACTCTATGTGACCCCATAGACAGCAGCCCACCAGGCTCCTCTGTCCCTGGGTTTCTCCAGGCAAGAATAGTGGTGTTGTTGCCATTTCCTTCTCCCATATTTTGAGTATAGGAAGGTATATATCATAATTAATATATTTATTGAAAGATTTTTAGTATAGTATTTAAAATAATTACATTTAAAACAGAGTTTTACCCTCAAAAAAAGTAAGTTGAGTAAAGATGGCAGATGAAAAAGTGTGCATATTACATAATATAATTTTTAGAAATTTCTAGAGAGGACATAACTATAATTTATCATGGTATAAAGCAGATCATTGATAGACTAGAGTTGATTGATTACGAAGGGAATAAGGGGATAGTCAACAGAGAAGTTGGAGCAGTAGTAAACAGCTAGTAAACAGTAGTAAACAGCTGTGTATTTAAAATGGGCATACTATAATAAGTTATGCTTAAAGAAATTTTATTTAAAAATATATCCAAGCAATTTACCTTGAAGATGAGTGGCTATAAAAAAATAAATATTTAGTAATTAATAGTTACCTTTGAAGCAGATCTTTTAAGAGGAAGATATCCAATTATCTCACCTCAAATTACATGAAATATGTATAAAACTTACAGTTTATGTCTTAAGGCAGAAAAAGTTTAGGTTGATATCTGAGATATCTAAATTTATTAAAGATGAAAAATGTTTTTAAATGGTATAAAATATTGCAAAAATAACTTTCTTTTAAAGAAAGTTATAAAATTAACATTGTTGAGTCACTCTTAAACATTTAATTTATATAATACTATATCTTTTGTGGGATGATTTTAATAGTTTTAGAATATCATACTGACATACATGTTACTTTGTTGAAAGGCAGTAGAAGCTAGTTGTCCTTAGAACAGTAGTTATCAATTCTAATTTTGTTATGTTCATGTTCTTCAGATTATTAAAGAATTGGATCGATTTTTTTTGATAATAAAACCCAGTAGGTATAAAGTTTCAGGTGATTGCATCATGCACTGCCTGGAATCTTAAAGTGGAATAATTTTTCCTCTCAGGAAACAAAACTGCTGCTGCTGCTAAGTCGCTTCAGTCGTGTCCAACTCTGTGTGACCCCATAGAAGGCAGCCCACCAGGCTCCCCCGTCCCTGGGATTCTCCAGGCAAGAACACTGGAGTGGGTTGCCATTTCTTCTCCAATGCATGAAAGGGAAAAGTGAAAGTGAAGTGGCTCAATCGTGTCCGACTCTTCGCGACCCCATGGACTGGAGCCCACCAGGCTCCTCCACTCATGGGATTTTCCAGGCAAGAGTACTGGAGTGGGTTGCCATTGCCTCCTAGGAAGTGTAATTTAAGGGCTACTGTTTTGTTTCCTCGGAGAAGGCAATGGGTTGCCATTGCCTCCTAGGAAGTGCAATTTAAGGGCTACTGTTTTGTTTCCTCAGAGAAGGCAATGGCAACCCACTCCAGTACTCTTGCCTGGAGAATCCCAGGGACGGGGGAGCCTGGTGGGCTGCAGTCTATGGGGTCGTACAGAGTCGGACACGACTGAAGCGACTTAGCAGCAGCAGCAGCAGCAGGGGTGGATTAGGCTATTATTAATGGAATATTTCATATAAGAAAAACAATTTGCAAGTGAGTCAAATGTGGTAGATATCATTGTAGGCTGTTAATAGCAAATGCTGAAGCCATCTAAAAATTTTATAATTTGATAAATAACATGTGATTCTATGACTGCAAATCAGGAAGTGAAAAGTGATGAGTAAAATGAAAATAAATCCTTTTTATTACCAAGAAAAATCTAGCTAAATTGGAACAGATCCAATTTTAGCATTAGCTTAAGAGGATCAAGGGAACAAAGACCAATACACAAAAGCAACAAAAATATAGTTTTTATCAATATACTAATAGTATTGAGAGTTTATCATACAGGATTATTTATTAAGATGTGAAGGAAAAACTACCAGTCTCTAAATATCTTCAATAAAAGCAAGGGCATATATAAATATATTACATGTTCATGGGATTCTCAAGGCAAGAATACCTTAAGCAGATATTTCTGCACTCTTATACAGATAGGGCTTCCCTGGTGGCTCAGCGGTTAAAGTGTCTGCCTGGATTGCGGGAGACCCAGGTTCAATCCCTGGGTTGGGAAGATCCCCTGGAGAAGGAAATGGCAACCCACTCCAGTACTCTTGCCTGGAGAATTCCATGGATGGAGGAGCCTGGTAGGCTACAGTCCATGGGGTCGCAAAGAGTCAGACAGGACTGAGCGACTTCACTTTCACTTTCATACAGATAGGAAACAAATAAAGAAGTGCAGGACCTGTGAAGAAGCTAGCAAATCATGTTATATTTTCTAGCAAGGATCTAGAAGAGGAATGTTCTACTTGTATCTGTAAAATAGACCATTTCTCACAAGAATTGAAATCAAGCTCACCATCATTTCAGTGTTTGATTGGCTTAATATGCTTGTCACCTAGTCATTCGTAACAAAATATGAAAGTATATTCTTCTCTGAACTAAAATGATGTATGAAAGTATTGATCCAAACCCATGAAACATGCAAGAGAACTTTAACAATTCAAGAAGACCACAGTAATTTGACACACAAACGGAATAAAACTAATGAGAATTTGGGATACAGATTTTGAAATAGTGTAATCAAGGAAATAAAACATAGGTGGAGAACTTCAGGAGTAAAATAAGGACTACAAAGATAAATCAAATGGAAATTTAAGAACTAGAAAACAACTTTATGTAAGATGTGTTTGAGTGACTGAACTGAAGATGTGTTTAGTAGTTTTTCGGTACAGCTAAAGAGAAAATTAGTTTTTTGAACAATATTTTGTAGTTAAATACTCATGTTCAAGTAAATAGAGACAAAAATGTGGGAAGCACAGAAAAGAGTATGAGAAAAAAGTTAACACATGGCATTCTCTTCCTTCACAGCTTCTGGAGAAGTTAACAAAAGCCAGCCAGCCCGTTTACTCTCTGCCTTAAATCTGTTATTGCCAGAACTTTTGCATAACAAATACTCACTTGTCCACTTACTATTCATCCCTGTCCACCAAAACTGAAGGTCTTAATGACAGTATTGTGACAGAATGCCAGATATTGCTGTCAACCTAACTTCTACCAGCAGTGTGTTTTTTGCTCCCACTTGATCATTAACATTCCAGAATCAAATATTAATGTCCTTTTTCTAAGGAAAGTTCCATAACTAGCTGCTCTAGTCTTAGATTCCCCCCACCCCTAGCCCTACCCCCTCCAGCACCAAACCAGACACACTGTGAAGCACATGGATGAGGCAGATTACTTATGGAACACAAACAAGAATGTGCTTGGTGAAAGTGAGCGAAGGAAGAAAGGGAAGCTAATAGAATTTAGAATAGTAAACAATAGAGACCAGCCGTCCGGGGACCCTCTGTGACATGTGGGTGATAGCTCAGAATTATTCCTCAGAAAGATAAGAAAACTGGAGCATTTTCTACTAGTTTCCACTGCCCATGGTTTAAGAGTTGCTCCAGTGGCATATATTTCTACTAGTTTCCACTCCCCATGGTTTGAGAGTTGCTCCAGTGGCGTATATTTCCCTCCATTCCTAGATGGGGCCTGCGCATAGCTGTGCAAGTTCCCTCAGTGTCACAGAGGCCCTCCAGTAGAGAAGAAATACAAATTTGAGGAGCTCAAGCTGAGAAATCTTTAGCAAGCCAGAGAGAGTTTACAGGCACAGGAAAACTTAGATGATCTGAGGGGAAATAGAGTAGGTATATGCTGTTCAATAACTTAAATATCCACCAGTGGTACAATGAAAAACAAATTGCAAGGCATTCATAGAGTGGAAAACTATACAGGTATGAAAAATAAACAGTCTTCCCCACCCAGGGATCAAACCTGGGTCTCCAGCATTGCAAGCAGATTCTTTATCATCTCAGCTACTAGGAATGCCCCAAACAATCTATGTTACCTGCAAAAATACTGATGAATCTCATAATACTGGGCAACAGAAGCCAAACATCAAATAATATACGTAGTGCTTTTCATTTTATATGAAATTCCAAAATGGACAAAACAAATCCTAGTATTAAAAGTCAAAGTAGTAAGAAGTTAAATTTTGATTAAAAAGAATGGTAATGATTTGAAGAGGATACAAGGGGAGTTTTCTGATTGTATACTTATAATTTCTGCAGTTTTCTGCATGTAAGTTATGCTTCTGTAAAAAAGTTTTCATATATATGTATAAACTTATATATGTCTAACTTTTAAATTTGCTTTTAATCTCTTTAGGTCTAGTATCTAGCTTGCCAGAAAAGAGATATTACCCCTTACCTTAATGAACAGCCTAAAAATTGCTGAATTCAGTACAATTTTCTCAATCTATGTCTTGTCCACTTGTCTCTTCCACTGCATTGTCAAATGCACTTTACTGCTTTTAATTTTCTCCTCTCTCGGCTTCTATCATATTATGTTTTACTGATTTATTTCTTATCACATCTTTATTTCTGATAATATATCTATTTTAAAGCCTTTAACAAAGACAAACATACAGTTTCTACAAAAGCCTTCCTTAAGCCTTCCTTGATTTATTTTTCCTTAATTCTTTAAATTTTATTCATTTATTAACCTCTTATTTTATACTGGAGTAGAGTTGATTAACAATGTTGTGATAGTTTTAGGTGTCCTGCAGTGACTCAGCCATACATATACATAAGTTGGGAAGGGTACTTATGTACCCTTCATATAGTGGAAGGGTACTTAGTGTGGGAAGGGTACCCCCTCATGTACTATTAATAGGAATGTAAATGGTTTAAGCCATTTTGTGGAATTTTTTCCAATCTATCTGAATTTAAGTACATTTACTTTTCTTACTAAACTTCATATCTTCTAGGTGTCTATTACTAATTTCTATGAGCCCATTCTTTCCAAATGTCACACATGTGGAAAAGAGGAAAAAGACCTTAATCCTCTTCTGGCTTACCAAATAAACATGCAATTAATGATACTTTTCAGTAAACATAGATGCTGTTTTAAATATTATTACTATGGTAACAAATGAGTGGTAATTATAGACTTAGGGTGCTTAAAGGTTATTTTTACCAATGGTGATAATTTCTCCAAGCTGATGTATTATACTAATCAGTTTTTTTCCTAAAATCAATTCTATCCTGAAAAATCTGTTTCACAGCAGTGTCAGGAAATAGTGGAAAAGTGAAATGGGAGCAAGTGGAACATAGATCATGGATACTGTCCTATTGTATGTAAGTACAGACATGGATCATTGTAAATATAGCCTTAGTCGTAGACATTGACATATGTACATATGTCGGTGTCATATATGTACAGTAGTTATTGTAACATGAATTTAGATGAACCCCATCTAGATGTCCAGCAATAGAGGATCGCTTATATAAATTATAGGTTTCCAGTACTCAGTCAAAGCAACAAAAAGGTTTTTTATATGTGCACGATAAATTTTTGAAAAAAGTAAAGTACATTGCAGAGCACTATGAGAATTTTTTATTCAACCCATTATGCCTCTAACTGCCATCCTATTTCTCTATTGTAATCCCCAAATTTGGTTCTATCACAATATACTTCTTATTTCCTGCGTAAGAATTCTCACATCTGCTAGAATACTGGCTTAAAGCTATGCTTCAACAATCCTTAACTGATTGATCTTCTTGCTTTCAAATTTCCCAGTTGACATCTCTATCATGATTTACTATATATGATTTAAGACATGGTAAGAGAAAGATTATAAAACTATACACATTTATCTCATAATCTTGCTTTGAACAGGGAATAAGATCTTATGACATATAAACCATATCTATCTATTGAAAAAGAAACCTGAAAGGAAATTTTAAAAATTGAGAAACTAGTGTCCCTAAAATAAGGAGCACAGTTCCAGATGAACTGACAACATCTTTGTGGGACAGACCAAACTGATATGTTAGTTACAGGTCATTAATGGAAAAGGCTTGAAAATGTAAGTACATAGAGTTATAATAGATATATCTCTGTGCAGATATTCTTTTCAAACTATTCATGATCCATCTATGTATCCATCCATTTATATATACACACACACACACACACACGCACACACACACACACATACATATGTGTGTATGTGCCAGCTTATATGTAATGTATACCAGCTTATATGTAATAGTTTTGTGTCTCAACTATCACATATATATTTTATAAATGTGTTCTATAAGAAGAATATTTAATATTAACTTTAAAAGAAATCAAAAAGTATTTGAACTCTACTTAATGGATTAAAGATTCTAACACTTTCTAGTTTTAATTTTTTATGAGGCAAATAGTTTTAAATTATGCATTATTTTAGATAAATGATAATAACATTATTCAGTTTTCTACTTAGGCATTTTAATTACAGAAATTGCAAACACTCCTGCCTGGCTCATTAAGGATCCTGACTCTTCCACTTCAGCTCTTTACTAACCAGCACAAATTGATTCCCTTGAAATTTGGTTGGACTGCCCTTGGGAAATATGCCCATTCCTAGATGACTTAGCTGTCATGGAAGATTCATATCAAACAAAAAATGGCTATTAGCTATAAAATACTGAAGGCTGGGTGATTCACTTTGAGATGAACTTAGGACAAATCATTTACATATCCCTTCTGCTTTTGATTTATCTATATTCTTAGCAGTTATATTGTCAATTGGAATAAGATTTTAAATCAAGAAGAATGAATGAAATATTCTTGAGACTATCTTTTTCATTGTTTTTCATGAAAGAGAAGAAACAGTGAAAGTTGAAGAAAAATGGTTTGTACTTCAAGTGTTAAATCATAATGTAATTTATAAAACAATGTAGTGTATGTATTTGAAGTTTCATATTTTTATCTGTAAGGATATAATTTTGCATTTTCCAAAGAGGTGTTACAGAACTTAAGGAAATAAAGCAAGACAATGCAGTCCTTTTAGAAATGAAGAACATATACAAACAGATTAGCATTAAGTAATATTAACTTCAGAATGGACCAGAATAGGTATTCAGTTAATGTCCATGATTAAAAGATTATGTTGTACTGCTATAATTATCAACTGGTATAATAGAAAATATGTTACCAAGAAAATTGATCAAATAGAAAATGGGCTGGAAAGCTTTTTAAATAGCTAAGAGCTTTAGCTATCTTGAAAGCTGATGGTTTAAAAAGTGTGCTTAGTTACTTTATTTTTTTTTTAAAGCATTGTTGATGTTAGTGAGATGGAGTTTGTATTTCTAATAAAATGTGAAAATTATAAACCAAATTCTGTGAAATGTTAGTGTATTGATTTTAATAGGAATGCCTTGAGTCCAGTATGCACACATTATAAGAAAAGTAAGAGGTTATAAGAGAATTATTTTCTAAAACCAGAAGGTCAAAAACGTGACTGCCTATGGGGTGGGTTGGGGGAAGTGGGGATGAATATAAGAAGAAACAGTATTTGAAAATATTGAAAATAAAGGTTTTAGGTGAGAAAAAATCCTGAAAGATGGCATAGCATTTATTCTGTTTCACTGGGTATTATTTTTACCCCACTTCTGAGCATTAAGAATCACTTCAAAGTCTTGTAAATATTTTCACACATGACTGGGTCCTGTCCTCTCCCACTTAGTTCTTGCAGGGAGAAGAGAATGGTATATGGCAGAAGTTGGGGAGGAAAACATTCTAAAATATCCATTCTCTCTTGATCCAACATTGAATTGCATGAGAGTGTAAGAGTGTAAAATTTTGGTATTGGTGAGGTGTGCACTGGATTGAAAAACTAGTCACCAGAAACATGTGTCATATATTCAGTCATGTCCAAATCTTTGCCACCCTGTGAACTATAGCCTACCAGGCTCCTCTGTCCATGGAGTTCTCAGGCAAGAATAGCGGAGTAGGTTACCATTTTGTCCTCTAGGGAATCTTCCCAACACAAGGATCAAACCCGCGTCTCCTTTGCCTCCTGCATTACAGGTGGATTCCTTATCCACTGAGCCATCTGCAAAGCCCATTGAGAACCACAGCCATATTGAAAAAGATTAAAAATAAGAAAACTAACAAATATTTGAGGAGTAAAGAAATTTTCATTTTTTTCTGATTTCAGTCTATGCCAACAAGGCTAAATAAAACATGAACCTTACACTTTAAGAATGAAATGACCCTCGCTGAACTTGAGAATAAAATGGCTTTCTGAAGTTAACAGTGGCCACAGACTGGAAAAGGTCAGTTTACCATCCAATCCCAAACCAAGGCAACACTAAAGAATGCTCAAACTACCGCACAATTGCACTCCTCTCAAACGCGAGTTAAGTAATGCTCAAAACTCTCCAACCCAGGCTTCAACAATACATGAGCCATGAATTTCCAGACATTCAAGCTGGATTTAGAAAAGGCAGAGGAACCAGAGATCAAATTGACAACATCTGCTCAGTTCACTTCATTTCAGTCGCTCAGTCATGTCTGACTCTTTGTGACCCCATGAATTGCAGCACGCAGGCCTCCCTATCTATCACCAACTCCTGGAATTCACCCAGACTCATGTCCATTGAGTCAGTGATGTCATCCAGCCATCTCATTCTCTATCATCCCCTTCTCCTCCTGCCCCCAATCCCTCCCAGCATCAGGGTCTTTTCCAATGAGTGGGCTCTTTGCATCAGATGACCAAAGTATTGGTGCTTAAACTTAGACATCAGTCCTTTAATGAATATTCAGGAATGATTTCCTTTAGGATTGACTTGTTTGATCTCCATGCAGTCCAAGGCACTCTCAAGAGTCTTCTCCATCACCACAGTTTAAAACCATCAATTCTTCGGCACCCAGCTTTCTTCACAGTCCAACTCTCACTTCCATACATGATGACTGGAAAAACCATAGTCTTGACTAGAAGGACCTTTGTTGGCAAAGTAATGTCTCTGCTTTTGAATATGCTATCTAGGTTGATCATAACTTTTCTTCCAAGGAGTAAGTGTCTTTTAATTTCATGACTGCAATCACCATCTGCAGTTATTTTGGAGCCCAAAAAAATAGTCTGTCACGGTTTCCCTTGTTTCCCCATCTATTTCCCATGAAGTGATGGGCCCAGAAGCCATGATCTTAGTTTTCTGAATGTTGAGCTTTAAGCCAGTGTTTTCACTCTCCTCTTTCACTTTCATCAGGAGACTTTTGAGTGCCTCTTCACTTTCTGCCATAAGGGTGTTGTCATCTGCATATCTGACGTTATTGATATTTCTCCCGGAAATCTTGATTCCAGCTTGTGCTTCTTCCAGCCCAGCGTTTCTCATGATGTACTCTGCAAAGAAGTTAAATAAGCAGGGTGACAATATACAGCCTTGATGTACTCCTTTTCCTATTTGGAACCAGTCTGTTGTTCCATGTCCAGTTCTAACTGTTGCTTCCTGACCTGCATACAGATTTTTCAAGAGGCAGGTCAGGTGGTCTGGTTTTCTCATCTCTTTCAGAATATTCCAGAGTTTGTTGTGGTCCACACAGTCAAAGGCTTTGGCATAGTCAATAAAGGAGAAGTAGATATTTTTCTGGAACTCTCTTGCTTTTTCCATGATCCAGCACATGTTGGCAATTTGATCTCTGGTTTCTCTGCTTTTTCTAAAACTAGCTTGAACATCTGTATTACTGAAGCCTGGCTTAGAGAATGTTGAGGATTACTTTACTAGCGTGTGAGATGAGTGCAATTGTGCAGTAGTTTGAGCATTCTTTGGCATTGCCTTTCTTTGGGATTGGAATGAAAATTGACCTTTTCCAGTCCTGTGGCCACTGCTGAGTTTTCCAAATTTGCTGGCATTTTGAGTGCAGCACTTTCACAGCATCATCTTTCAGGATTTGAAATAGCTCAACTGGAATCTACAGATGCTTTCTAAGGCCCACTTGACTTCACATTCCAGGATGTCTGGCTCTAGGTGAGTGATCACACCATTGTGATTATCTGGGTGGTGAGGATCTTTTTTGTACAGTTCTTCTGTGTATTCTTGCCACTTCTTCTTAATATCTTCTGCTTCTGATAGGTCCATACCATTTCTGTCCTTTATCAAGCCCATCTTTGCATGAAATGTTCCCTTGGTATCTCTAATTTTCTTGAAGAGATCTCTAGTCTTTCCCATGGTGTTGTTTTCCTCTATTTCTTTGCATTGGTTGCTGAGGAAGGCTTTCTTATCTCTTCTTGCTATTCTTTGGAACTCTGCATTCAGATGCTTATATCTTTTATTTTTTCCTTTGCTTTTTACTTCTTTTCTTTTCACAGATATTTGTAAGGCCTCCCCAGACAGCCATTTTGCTTTTTTGCATTTCTTTTCCATGGGGATGGTCTTGATCCCTGTCTCCTGTACAATGTCACGAAGCTCTGTCCATAGTTCATCAGGCAGTCTATCAGATCCCATCGAAAAAGCAAAAGAGTTCCAGAAAAACATCTACTTCTCCTTTATTGACTATACCAAAGCCTTTGACTGTGTGGACCACAACAAACTCTGGAAAATTCTGAAAGAGATGGGAATATCAGACCATCTGACTTGCCTCTTGAGAAATCTGTATGCAGGTTAGAAAGCAGCAGTTAGAACTGGGCATGGAACAACAGACTGGTTCCAAATAGGGAAAGGAGTACATCAAGGCTGTATATTGTCACCCTGCTTATTTAACTTCTATGCAGAGTACATCATGAGAAACGCTGGGCTGGAAGAAGCACAAGCTGTAATCAAGATTGCCTGGAGAAATATCAATCACCTCAGATATACAGATAACACCACCCTTACAGCCGAAAGTGAAGAAGAACTAAAGAGCCTCTTGATTGAAAGTTGACTTAAAGCTCAACATTCAGAAAACTAAGATCTTGGCATCTGGGCCCATCACTTCATGGGTAATAGATGGGGAAACAGTGGAAACAGTGAGGGACTTTATTTTGGGGGGCTCCAAAATCACTGCAGATTTTGACTGCAGCCATGAAATTAAAAAACACTTTCTCCTTGGAAGAAAACATGACCAAACTAGACAGCATATTAAAAAGAAAAGACATTACTTTGCCAACAAAGGTCCATCTAGTCAAAGTACTGATTTTCCCAGTACTATGTATGGATGTGAGAGTTGGACTATAAAAAAGCTAAGCACCATAGAATTGATGCTTTTGAACTGTGGTGTTGGAGAAGACTCTTAAGTATCCCTTGGATTGCAAGGAGATCCTATCAGTCCAATCTAAAGGAAATCAGTCCTTAATATTCATTGGAAGGACTGATGCTGAAGCTCCAATACTTTGACCATCTGATGTGAAGAACTGACTCATTGGAAAAGACCCTGATGCCAAGAAAGACTGAAGGCAGGAGTAGAAGGGAATGACAGAGGATGAGATGGTTGGATGACATCACTGACTCGATGGACAAATTTTAAGTAAATCTGGGATTCGTGATGGACAGGGAGGCCTGGTGTGCTGCAGTCCATGGGGTTGCAAAGAGTCAGACATGACTGAGTGACTGAACTAAAGTCTAAAAAGTGTGACATATTAAAGTGTAGATTTCATAGTTTGTGAATTAAATCACATACCAATGAGGGCTTGAGGCAAGCCTATCATATTCCTTGGAATACTCTGTTTTTCCCTAATTCCTTTGCCAATAGGTAGAAATGAATTTCATACCAACCAGTAATCTATTACTAAATTTAGTATCTAGAACTAATTTAGAATCTAGTGCTGAAAAACAAAATCTGGTTGATCTTGAAACAGATTCTTCTCAGTGATACTGTACAGATTTTGTTTTTTAATCTTATAGCTTTGATTTCTTTTGTCCGTACTTGGTTAAAGTCAGTTCTACTAACAGAGTTCCTAATTAGTCAAATTAATAATGAACAAATTTCTAGTTTCAAAAATGTAATAATCATAATCATCATTGTCTTCTCCCTCTCTTCTTACTTTTCAACCAGTTATCTGATATCTCAAAGATAAGTTCTGTTTGCATGTTGGCATGTATCATCCTTTACCCCATTTTGTTTATAATCTAAAATATCATAATAAGTGAAGTAAGTCAGAGAAAGACAAATATCATATGATATCACTTCTATGTGGAATCTAAAAAGAAATGATACAAATGAACTTATTTTACAAAATAGACTCACAGACTTAAAGAAGGTTGTGGGGGAGGGCTATTTTGGAAGTTTGGGACTGACATGTGCAAACTACTATATTTAAAATAAAATACCTTTCCATGAAAAATAGATAAAATATATATCTGATATAATCATGAAATATATTGTATGAAGCAAGCATCAACTTTTTACCCAAATACCCAGTACCCCCTTTCCCATACTAAATCTATTCTGTACGTAAATAAGCTCCTGCGCTCTGAACATGAATCTGTAGGCTTATCATGTGCTGAAAACAGGACTTTTCCTGGTAAGAAAGTGAAGTCACTCAGTCGTCTCCGAGTCTGTGACCCCATGGACTATAGCTCACCAGACTTCTCCATCCATGGAATTTTCTAGGCAAGAGTACTGGAGTGGGTTGCCATTCCCTTCTCCAGGGGATCTTCCTGACATAGGGATCAAACCCAGGTCTCCTGCATTGTGGGCAGATGCTTTACCATCTGGTAAAGTATATTCATTTGATGTAAAATATGTTTTCAAAAATGTATGACCTTTCATATGGTATGTACTTGTTGAACATATGCTTTCTCTTTATTAGTTTACTTTTTGCTTTGTTTTAACAAGTTCTCACAGTTTAGCAGCTTAAAACAACACAGATGTATTATCTCACATTTTCCATGTGTCAGGAGCTTAGGTGCAGGTTAACAGGGTGTTCTGCACATTATCCAGCCAGGCTGAAATCAAGGTGTGTGTTGAGGCTCGTATCTCAGAAAGTCTCAGGATTTTCTCACTATATTCTTTGTTGGAAGAATTCAGTTTCTTGCAGTTAAAACACTAAGGTCTTGAGTGCTCAAGTCTGCTCACCATTCACTGTCATTTGACCCTCTCCCACAACATGGCAATTTGCTTTTCCAAGGTAAACTAAAGTATTCTTTAAAGAGCATCTCTGCCTCTGATCTTTAGATGCTCTTTTAAAATACTAAGCTAATTAGGTCAGACTCTCATGGAATTATTTCTGTTTTGATTAAGATAAATTCAGTCAACTAGAAACCTCAAGGAGATCTGAAAAGTTCCTTTTTTTTTTTTTTTTTTTGCCATATAGTATTACCTAACAAAGGGAGTGGCTATCCCATGCTACTCATGTTACAGTCAGAGCATGGGTTAGTGCAGAACACATGTACTGGGGACTGGGATCTTGTATGTTATCAGTTGAATTGTGTCATATCAAAATTCCTATGTTTTGAACTCTTTACTCCAGTACTTCAGGATGTGACCTTATTTGGAGATATTAATAGAATCTTTGTAATGAAGATAAAATGAGTTCATTAGGGTGGGTTCTAATCCAATATGTTAGGTGTCCTTACAAGTAGGGGATATTTGGACACAGACCCAAGGAGAATGCTTTATTTATATGAAGACAGTCATCTGTACGCTGACAAGAAAGGCTTGGAACAGATTTTTCTTTTGCAGTCTTCAGCTGGAACCTACCCTACCAACACCTTGATTTTAGACTAATAGCCTCCAGAACTGAGAAAATAAATGTCTCTTAAGCCGTCCCGTTTGTGGTAGCTTCTTAGAGTAGCCCTAGAAAGTAATACAGGGACAATCTTAGAAATCTGCCTATCGTACTCCTTTATCCTCACTTTTCCCCCATTATTACCAATATTTACTTCCTCATAAAATTCTGCACTCTGGATGAGATGCTATCAATTCTGCTTATTATGGGAACTATATTTAAATGCTTGGACTTTTTATTTAAAATACTTATTTTTTTAACTGAAGTATGCATGTAGTTTGCAGTGTTGTGTTAGTTTCAAGTGTATAGCAAAGTAATTCAGTAAAAATATTTAAATCCTTTAAAATAATTACATTTCAGTAAAAATATTTTAATTCTTTAGAATACCTTACCTCAGGGTAGAATATTTGAAGAGCCACATTTTTCTTCACTTCTTGGAATCAATATAATTTAGAATTGTGTGAACTGTGGTGGAACATCAGTTGCTTGCTCAGAATGGTCAAGAATTCACTTGAGTCAGCATCATTTGGCTTTTCTCCCAAGTCTTAAAATAGCAACATCTAACATGTATCAATGGAGAAGGAAATGGCAACTCACTCCAGTATTCTTGCCTAGAAAATCCTGTGGATGGAGGAGCCTGGTGGGCTGTGTCCATAGGGTGCACAGAGTCAGACATGACTGAAGCGACTTAGCATGCATGCATGCATTGGAGAAGGAAGTGGCAACCCACTCCAGTGTTCTTGCCTGGAGAATCCCAGGGACAGAGGAGCCTGGTGGGCTGCCGTCTGTGGGGTTGCACAGAGTCGGACACAACTGAAGTGACTTAGTGGCAGCAGCAATATATATCAAAGGATTTCTGTTTGTACACAGGAGTTGCTTGCATGCATTGTTGGCGATACAATGAGGAAACAAATCCCAATGAAGTTCAGTATCCTCCCAAGGTCACACAGCTGAAATATGGAGATTAGTTTCGGAGCATGGATACTAATAGAGTTCCGTGGTTGGACAGATTCACATAATCAAATGTACAGGACACTCATGAATAAATAGTAATAGAAGTATATATAGAACATTTTAATCCTATTTTTTAAAATAACCACAAATAATAATCAATTTTTGTTGTTGTTCAGTGTAAGCTATGAACAGTTTTGACTTTCCATACATAAACTCAAAAATAAAAAGTAGAAATTTATTTCCCTCTCGTGTGAAAAATCATCAGCATCTAATCAGTTATGAATATATGGTGACAACACAACTGCTTTGTCCTTTCCCATATGTCTTCATAAAGTAAAACACGTGTCCTCAAGGCTGTAGCTTTATATCTACATATCAGAAAAAGCAGAAGGGAGAAAGGATAAGAATTCCTTTCTTTAAAATGTTCTTACCTTCTGCTCCAATAATGTATTTCTGCTGGTATCACATTGGCCAGGACCTAGATATATGTCCATGCTTAACTGCAAGATAGAGAAGAAAATGCAACTTTAGTCAACATTTTGATACAGGAAAGAGGAAGGAGACAATTGTATACTGTTGTGGACAGTCAAAATTTCTGCCCAAGTGAATGTACTCATTGAGAAGTAATTACCTCACTCTCAGCTTTAGTTCATACTGGATTACATAAATGGGGAATTTGATAGCTCTTTGTATTTGGAGTTCAAAGGAAAAATGGTTAGAATAATAGGAGAGTCTGAGAGTTATATATGCCAATGAGAATGCATATTCTCTCAGATTTTCAGTCTCTTGTTTTCAATCATTTCTTCATCCCTAGGAAGTATCCCTTTATGTACATGGAAGTTGCCATTGGATTTGCATATATCCTCTTCATATTCAACAGCAAAAGAAAGGATCTCCCCCTGAAAAGTGGAACCATGATAATTCCAATAGGATTATTAAGCACTTTTAGTTTAATACAAAGTTCAAAAAATTATTTGAATTTTATAAACTGATTAGCTTAAATTAAAAACATAAGTGAGTATTAGGCAAAGTTGTCAGTAAGCAAGACATCAAAACAATCAGAGAACCAAATCATCTTGACTAACGTTTCATTCAAGTGACAACAAGGCATGCTGAACTTTTTCTGACTTAGGGAAAACTGCAATACTTACACATATTAGTGTCTCATTTAAAATTATGACTGAAAATAAAATCATACAGCACCCCGCCTTATCTAAGCCTTTTGCTTAAAAGTATTATCATGTTGGAATTCTTTCTAAAATCTGCTGATGCAATTTATTAGGTAGATGTTTCTTTTACCTAAATCCCTTTTCAAGTATGAGTTGATTACTGTCTCAAATAATGTTTAATATTCTTTTTCTAATTTGTGAAATATCACCTTTCATTTCTATGAATTTTAACTAAAATAACTTTCTTAGATTTTCACACACTGATTTGATTAATCTGGCTCACAAAATTATTTTATCTTCAAATTAGAAAATTCCTTTTTGTGCCACTTCTTAATTATTCATCATATGTGGTTGTATTTTTTTCTTTTGTGTGAGTTGTATTATTTAGAAATACACTTTAAAAAAGCACTTTAGAGTTTAGGGAAAAGACTGACATCCTCAGGGTTGAGATTTAGGGATAAGAATACAGGAAATGCAGATCTCATTTTGGATTCTGTTCTAATACTGATGCCTTTGAAACATTTTAATTGCAAAATACAACCTCACAAAGTAGAAAAAAGTAGATAGTCATCAGTTTAAAACCATTATTTTTGTTATCACAGTCTTACGTGGTTTCCCTGGTGGCTCAGTGATAAAGAATACACCTGCCAGTGCAGGAGACACAGGAAACATGGGTTTGATTTTTGGGTCAGGAAAACCCCTGAAGTAGGAAATGGCAACCTGTTCCCATGTTCTTGCCAAATTCTGGAAAATCCCGTGGGCAGAGGAGGCTGGCAGGCTACAGTCCTTGGAGTCCCAAAGAGTTGGGCACAACTGAGCACACGCACAAGCACACAATCTTATCAATAAAGTGCAAAAATAGTAAGTTATTAGATAAGTAAACAAGTAAATAGGAGAGATAACACAAAACTTTCCAAACTTCTTTGACAATATAGGCTGGTTACCGCTTCTTCATAGCTGAGGTAGTGTCACAAATAATGCTAGCCATATTTTTATAAATACAGAGCTGTATTTCTTGCTTATCTTCTGAGACATTTTCTTTTGTATTTATCTGGAAGTTGCATATCAGTTATCTATTTACACTTTTACCTTAAAGTAGTTTATTTGTATATTTTAAAATGCAAGTGGCCAATAGGTAGAGTTCTGCAATGACAGGAATATTAGAAAGCACTTTATAGTTAAGCCATCAAAGAGTGAATTCTCATTTTCTTATTGCCTGGTTGGTACAAAAATAAGACTGGAAAAAAAAGAAGAAATAATTTATCCCACGATGTCATTGACAACAAGGACATCTACTACGGTTTACCAGATATAAATCAAAAGTGCTTTTTCTCTACTTATATGCATGCACACACACACACACACACACACACACACACACACACACAAAGACGTTTAGAATAAGCATGTTCTTGTATCGACTTTATTATCCCTATTGCAGTTTTTGTCAGCGTAAGAATTTACTTTTTCAAAAAGTATGTTTAAATTCCAGTGAACATTGTGTCTTGTTTTTTGTTTGCTTTTTAAAAAATAAAACACTGCGCTAAATGATAGAAACCAGACACAGAATGTATGTTTCCATTTATATGGAATTACCAGAATATGCAAATCCTTAGAGATGGGGAGCTGATTAGTGGTTTCTGAGTGCTGAGGGGAGGAGGAAATAGGGGTGTGTGTTTAATAGGTATGGTTTATTAGGGGGATAATGCAGATGTTCTAGAACTAGGTAATGGTGATGGCTGCAAAAAATTGTGAATGTACTAAATGCTGCTCATTATGTACTTTAAAATGATTTAAATGGTAAATCTTACATTTGTGTGTTTTACATAGATATATATAGATTCTGTCAGTTGGTAGAAGTATAACATACTCTTTATAAGTATGCTGAAATGTTCAGGAGAATGAAAAATAACAGCATTTAATAGTGTCTTAATTAACAATAAGGAAGGGGCTTTTAAAATATGAGGTACCATTTCACACCAGTCAGAATGGCTGTGATCCAAAAGTCTACAAATAATAAATGCTGGAGAGGGTGTGGAGAAAACGGAACCCTCTTACACTGTTGGTGGGAATGCAAACTAGTACAGCCACTATGGAGAACAGTGTGGAGATTCCTTAAAAAACTGGAAATAGAACTGCCTTATGATCCAGCAATCCCACTGCTGGGCATACACACTGAGGGAACCAGAAAGGAAAGAGACACGTGTACCCCAATGTTCATCGCAGCACTGTTTATAATAGCCAGGACATGGAAGCAACCTAGATGTCCATCAGCAGATGAATGGATAAGAAAGCAGTGGTACATATACACAATGGAGTATTACTCAGCCATTAAAAAGAATACATTTGAATCAGTTCTAATGAGGTGGATGAAACTGGAGCCTATTATACAGAGTGAAGTAAGCCAGAAGGAAAAACATAAATACAGTATACTAACGCATATATATGGAATTTAGAAAGATGGTAACAATAACCCGGTGTACGAGACAGCAAAAGAGACACTGATGTATAGAACAGTCTTATGGACTCTGTGGGAGAGGGAGAGGGTGGGAAGATTTGAAAGAATGACATTGAAACATGTAAAATATCATGTAAGAAACGAGTTGCCAGTCCAGGTTCGATACACGATACTGGATGCTTGGGGCTGGTGCACTGGGACGACCCAGAGGGATGGTATGGGGAGGGAGGAGGGAGGAGGGTTCAGGATGGGGAACACATGTATACCTGTGGCAGATTCATTTTGATATTTGGCAAAACTAATACAATTGTGTAAAGTTTAAAAATTAAATTAAAAAAAATATAAAAGATTTATGTAATAGCTTCTATTTAAAAGGACTGATAAATATGACTATCCAATAATTAAAATATTTTACATAACAATTTTTAATTGCATTTTAAAAAGAAAAAACATATGCCAAAGTTGAGACAACAAACTCAAATGGCAACAATTTGCAAAATTTGTAAACGAAGAATTAGTAAATATTTTTAAATGAACTTGCAGTCTTGTAATCATTGTAATACAGCAGAATTATATGATTCATAGCTCTAATCACAGTCTATTTCAACAAACTTATCCCTGGCATAAAGTATCAATTTGAATAGTAAACATGTACATATATTATAAATGAGAATAATGCTTTGATCTTTAAAAATCATTCAAATAGGTCATATTTTTATCCCAATCATTTTTTATATACCATGTATTGGAATATAAAATTTATGAAAGGACTTACTAGCATATTAACCAAGTCATTCAGGGAACACAATTATACAACCTATCCAAGTGTTCTACATAATTGTACTAATGCTTTAACATTGAAAAATGCTTGCCATCATACATAGAATTCTTAATGTACAGTACTAGATTAAAATGCTTCATGCAGAGTAGTCCAATGAATGGGTCAGTACTGCATAATATGCTTTTTTCCCTACATACTTAGAAAATTGGAAGAGCTAAGGAAGTTTATCTCTTATATGTGTGCAATCCCTAGACCTAGAGAATTAAGTGAAGTTTTTTTCTGCTCTTCTCCTACCCCTTTTGTCTTGGGATTCTATAATAGCCAGATACCAAAATTTAGGTTTTGTTTTGCTAATTTTGGATTTCCCTCTCTCACCATTGAAGTGGTTTCCAGAATCAGTCGTTTTATTATTTGTTCTGGGAGTAAACACCTGAATCCATGCTGGACCAATAATACTTTTTGGAATGTATAAATTTAGACTAACCCAGACATTTTGAAATATTCAGGAATACCTGCTGCTGAAGTCTCCAACAGTAAACCAGTTCTTCAGTTCAGTTCAGTCGCTCAGTCGTGTCCGACTCTTTGAGACGCCAAGGACTACAGCACACCAGTCGTCCCTGTCATCACCAACTCCCGGAGCTTGCTCAAACTCATATCCATTGAATCAGTGATGCCATCCAACCATCTCATCCTCTGTCATGCCCTTCTTCTCCAGCCCTCAATCTTTCCCAGCATCAATGAGTCAGTTCTTCACATCAAATGGCCAGAGTATTGGAGTTTCAGCTTCAGCATCAGTCCTTCCAGTGAATATTCGGGACTGATTTCCTTTAGGATTGACTGGTTGGATCTCCTTGCAGTCCAAGGGACTCTCAAGAGCCTTCTCCAACACCACAGTTCAAAAGCATCAATTCTTTGGCACTCAGCTTTCTTTATGGTCCAACTCTCACACCCACACTTGACTACTGGTAACACTGTAGCCTTGACTAGACAGACCTTTGCTGGCAAAGTAATGTCTCTGCTTTTTAATATGCTGTCTAGGTTGGTCATAACTTTTCTTCCAAGGAACAAGCATCTTTTAATTTCCTGGCTGCAGTCACCATCTACAATGATTTTGTTCTAATTGTATCTAAAATACAGCTGTTCACTTATTTGTGTTTTATGAAATAATCTAATATTCTTAAAATAGATTTTGGTTTTCATTTATAATTTCTTATTCCCATTTTCCTATACTTTCTTTGTTCTTCCTTTGAGTGGACACTGTATGTAGAGATGGCTTATTTTTATAAATGAGTAATAAGCAAAGTAATTACATTCTAGTGCACTAAAATTGACAATCCTATTTACTTTGAGCTTTGAACAAGGAGATAACTATATAAAATCAAATTATTTAAATAACATTTAGAAAATTTGCATCAATTCTCTAATATTGAATTAATAAAATTCCAAATGTTTTTATGTTTACCACTTTGTATGTATCTGCTGCTGCTGCTGCTAAGTCACTTCAGTCGTGTCCGACTCTGTGCGACCCCATAGACGGCAGCCCACTAGGCTCCTCTGTCCCTGGGATTCTCCAGGCAAGAATACTAAAATGGGTTGCCATTTCCTTCTCCAATGCATGAAAGTGAAAAGTGCAAGTGAAGTTGCTCAGTCATGTCTGACTCCTAGCGACCCCATGGACTGCAGCCCACCAGGCCCCTCCATCCATGGGATTTTCCAGGCAAGAGTACTGGAGTGGGGTGCCATTGCCTTCTCCTTGTACGTATCTAGTAGTCATAAAATTAAATATACTTTGGTGGGTGCACACACACAACTTGAAACTATCCAAAAGTATTCCAAATTACAATTTTTAATATAATAATGTGTTTCCTATTAAAATTATTATAGGGTCAAAGAACAGACTCTTCAATGACACAGACACATTTGAACAAACATGTAAAAAATCTCTCTATTAGCTTGTAACAAGGTAATAATAAAAAATGAAATAGTAAGTTAGAGGTTTGTATGAATTCTGAATGTTTGTTTTATGTAATTATATATTATTATATATTATATTTTGGGTAGTCTCCTGGCAAGAATACTGGAGTGGGTTGCCAATTCCTTTTCCAGGGGATCTTCCCAACCCTGGGATCAAACCCAGGTCTCTTGAATTGCATGTGGATTCTCTACCATCTGAGCCACAAGGGAAACCCATATATTAATTTTGGGAAGTCAGTTTTTTAGAAGATGACCTCCCCAAAATATACCTTCACATTTACTCTCATTGGCTTATCTTGGGTGTGACATTGTTGTTTGAAGTTCATTAGTTACCCATTGATATATTTAAGCAGGATTGGTACATCAGTATCCTTAAAACAGTTCTTCTGTGTATTCCTGCCATCTCTTCTCAATATCTTCTGCTTCTGTTAGGTCCCTACCATTTCTGTCCTTATCAAGCCCATCTTTGCATGAAATGTTCCTTTGGTATCTCTGATTTTCTTGAAGAGATCTCTAGTCTTTCCCATTCTGTTGTTTTCCTCGATTTCTTTGCATTGATCGCTGAAGAAGGCTTTCTTATCTCTTCTTGCTATTCTTTGGAACTCTGCATTCAGATGTTTATATCTTTCCTTTTCTCCTTTGCTTTTTGCTTCTTTTCTTTTCACAGCTATTTGTAAGGCCTCCCCAGACAGCCCTTTTGCTTTTTTGCATTTCTTTTCCATGGGGATGGTCTTGATCACTGTCTCCTGTACAATGTCATGAACCTCATTCCATAGTTCATCAGGCACTCTATCTATCAGATCTAGTCCCTTAAATCTATTTCTCACTTCCACTGTATAATCATAAGTGATTTGATTTAGGTCATACCTGAATGGTCTAGTTGTTTTCCCTACTTTCTTCAATTTAAGTCTGAATTTGGCCATAAGGAATGGTCTGAGCCACAGTCAGCTCCTGGTCTTGTTTTTGCTGACTGTATAGACATTCTCCATCTTTGGCTGCAAAGAATATAATCAATCTGATTTTGGTGTTGACCATCTGGTGATGTCCATGTATAGAGTCTTCTCTTGTGTTGTTGGAAGAGATGGCAAGAATACACAGTAGAACTGTACAAAAAAGATCTTCAGAACCCAGATGATCATGATGGTGTGATCACTGACCTAAAGCCAGACATCCTGGAATGTGAAGTCAAGTGGACCTTAGAAAGCATCACTACAAACAAAGCTAGTGGAGGTGATGGAGTTCCAGTTAAGCTATTCCAAATTCTGAAAGATGATGCTGTGAAAATGCTACACTCAATATGCCAGCAAATTTGGAAAACTCAGCAGTGGCCACAGGACTGGAAAAGGTCAGTTTTTATTCCAATCCCAAAGAAAGGCAATGCCAAAGAATGCTCAAACTACCTCACAATTGCACTCATCTCACACGCTAGTAAAGTAATGCTCAAAATTCTCCAAGCCAGGCTTCAACAATATGTGAACTGTGAACTTCCTGATGTTCAAGCTGGTTTTAGAAAAGGCAGAGGAACCAGAGATCAAATTGCCAACATCTGTGGATCATGGAAAAAGCAAGAGAGTTCCAGAAAAACATCTATTTCTGCTTTATTGACTATGCCAAAGCCTTTGACTGTGTGGATCACAATAAACTGTGGAAAATTCTGAAAGAGATGGGAATACCAGTCCATCTGATCTGCCTCTTGAGAAATTTGTATGCAGGTCAGGAAGCAACAGTTAGAACTGGACATGGAACAACAGACTGGTTCCAAATAGGAAAAGGAGTACGTCAAGGCTATATATTGTCACCATGCTTATTTAACTTACATGCAGAGTACATCATGAGAAACGCTGGACTGGAAGAAACACAAGCTGGAATCAAGATTGCCGGGAGAAATATCAATAACCTCAGATATGCAGATGACACCACCCTTATGGCAGAAAGTGAAGAGGAACTCAAAAGCCTCTTGATGAAAGTGAAAGTGGAGAGTGAAAAAGTTGGCTTAAAGCTCAACATTCAGAAAATGAAGATCATGGCATCCGGTCCCATGACTTCATGGGAAATAGATGGGGAAACAGTGGAAACAGTGTCAGACTTTATTTTTCGGCTCCAAAATCACTGCAGATGGTGACTGCAGCCATGAAATTAAAAGATGCTTACTCTTTGGAAGGAAAGTTATGACCAACATAGATAGCATATTAAAAAGCAGAGACATTACTTTGCCAACAAAGGTTCATCTAGTCAAGGCTATGGTTTTTCCTGTGGTCATGTATGGATGTGAGAGTTGGACTGTGAAGAAGGCTGGGCACTGAAGAATTGATGCTTTTGAACTGTGGTGTTGGAGAAGACTCTTGAGAGTCCCTTGGACTGCAAGGAGATCCAACCAGTCCATTTGGAAGGAGATCAGCCCTGGGATTTCTTTGGAAGGACAGATGCTGAAGCTGAAACTCCAGTACATTGGCCACCTCATGCGAAGAGTTGACTCATTGGAAAAGACTCTGATGCTGGGAGGGATTGGGGGCAGAAAGAGAAGGGGACGACAGAGATGAGATGGCTGGATGACATCACTGACTCGATGGACGTGAGTCTGAGTGAACTCTGGGAGTTAGTGATGGACAGGGAGGCCTGGCGTGCTGCAATTCATGGGGTCGCAAAGATTCGGACACGACTGAGGACTGATCTTATCTGATCCTTAAAACTACCAAAAAAATTTTAGAAAACATTGTTTTCTCTGAATTTTAATTAGTTTCTGTAGATGGAGAATAAGTGGGAAATAAAAATGTTATTTTTTTGTTTATGTGCCTTAATAGTTAATTGTGTCTAATGTCTCAGATTTAAAGAACAAAGCAACTCTGAATATTAATGCTAAAGAGGAGGAACAAGGGTGGAGGATAAGGCTGGTACCATTTTCAGCAGAAGCTGAAAAATAATAACCCAGCTTGTGATCACATTAGGAAAGGGACTGATGTTTCTGATATCACTTATCTTGTTAACCCCACAGACCAGAGTTAAGGGATCATGGCACAGAATCTGACATTTAGTTCTGCTCATTATTAATATCATGCTACTGCCCCATGCAGAGTACAATGGTGATAATTCACCTACTACTGTTTACACCTCTGAAAATTTCTCTCTATAAACAATATTTTCAAGCTTTTATGTCTTCTTTTCAGAGTTTTCTAACCATGACAAATTCAAATTCCTAGACTCTACAAGTGTATTCTTATATTGGCTTAAATTCTAATAATTCTCCTGAGCACCTCTTTTTATTTTACCACCCTGTCAAGTGGTTAAAAATAACCTGTGAACATTAAAACTTTTTAAATGTTAATTAATTTCATTTATTATTTATATCTGTGCTGGGTCTTCATTGCTGTGCATGCTTTTTTCTAGTTGTGGCAAGCCCAGGCTACTCTGTAGTCGTGGTGCACAGAGCTTCTCATTGCAGTGGCTTTTCTTATTGCAGAGCACAGGCAGGTGAGCTCTGGAAGGCAGGCTCAATAGTTGTGGTGCCTAAGCTTAGTTGCTCTGCGACAAGTGGGATCTTCCTGCACCAGTGATCAAACCTTTGTCTCCTGCATTAGCAAGCAAATTCTTTACCACTGAGCCAACAAAGAAGCCTCTAAAACTTCGTTCTAGCTATTTTGCCAGACAATATCAGATTTACCATCTCGAGGCTTGTTTCCTAAGTTCTTCACAGACAACAATTTTTCTAAATATTCTTCTAAACATCTGAAAGACATGTATCATCAACTTTATAATTTCTAATCTATTTCTTGCTGCCCAGTAGTGTAAAGCCAAATATTTAATTTTTGTCAAACCAGAATTCCAATTACTTGCAGTAATTGCTATATTAAGGTCCATAATGTTAGTTGCCAGAACAGATAAACCCTAAAATTTCAGCTGTAAAACCAAAGCACATGCTCAGTCACTGCATCATGTCCAACTCTTTGCAACCCCATGGACTGAGCATGGTAGTTTCCCTGTCCTTCACTGTCTCCCGGAGTTTGCTCCGTTTTCTTTCCATTAAGTCAGTGAGATGCTATCATGATGATATCATGCTATCAGTGATGCTAATCATCTCGTCTTCTATGGCCCTCTTCCTCTTTTGCCTTCAATCTTTCCCAGCATCAGGGTCTTTTCCAATGAGTGGGCTCTTTGCATCAGATGACCAAAGTATTGGTGCTTAAACTTCAACATCAGTCCTTTAATGAATATTCAGGAATGATTTCCTTTTGGATTGACTTGTTTGATCTCCGTGCAGTCCAAGGGACTTTCAAGAGTCTTCTCCAGCACCACAATTTGAAAGCATCAATTCTTCAATGCTCAGCCTCTTTATAGTCCAGCTCTCACATCCATACACGATTACTGGAAAAAACATGGCTTTAACTGTACTGACTTTTGTTGGTAAAGTGATGTCTCTGCTTTTTAATACACTGTCTAGGTTTGTCATAGCTTTCCTTTCAAAGAGTAAGCATCTTTTAATTTCATGGTTGCAGTCACCATCTGCAGTGTACAGCTTTCCTTTCAAAGAGCAAGTGTCTTTTATTTCATTTCTGCAGTCACTGTCTACAGTGATTTTGGAATATAAAAAAAAAGTAAAATAAAATCTCTGTTACTGCTTCTACTTTTTACCTTTTTATTTGCCATGAAGTGATGGGACTGGATGCCATGATCTTAGTTTTTTGAATGTTGAAATTTAAGCCAGCTTTTTTGGTCTCCCCTTTCACCCTCATCAAAAGACTCTTTTGTTCCTCATCACTTTCTGCCATTATTCAGCATAGGACGGTGTATCTGTGTTGTAGGTATGAAGGAAGTCTTCCACAAACATTGATTCAGGGCCCTAAGCTCTCAAACTTCAATGTGCAATTTCAAGATTTACCTAGAATAATACTATCAGGGAATGAGGAATAAGACAATGGAAAAGATATGTTCACTTTTGTTCAATTTATCCTGGAAGTTACAGATCATTTACATTCTTATTCCATGGCAACATTTTGTCATGCAGATGAACATAGAAGCAAAGAAGCTGGAGGAAATGATCCGGCTGTTGACCAAGAAGAAAGGAATCAGCTTTGTCAGTACCTAGCATTGTCTTTCCTTTCCAAGTTTACTAAAGTAGTTGAGTTGCTAGTAATTAGATGCCTTGCAGCACTGATCTGTTAGAGAATAGAAACAATATCAGCTCCAGATTAATTTCTCTGCTTCATGTGATATGTAGATATGATTCTAAGTGACAGGAGCAGGGAGTAATAATGGGAGGTCACACTCTCTGCCTCCAACACAGACACTCCAACACTGTCAAAGTCTTGTAGCCATGCTATTCTTGAAGATACTTCAGTGACCCTGAATCTATAAATTATATCCATCACAAAGGAAAGTGTTCCCCCTAATGAGTTAGTTTCTTATCTTGTGTCTAAGAGAATAAATGAGGAGAAGGTTCAAAATAGTTTGGATTTTGTACACATGCATTTTTCTCAACTGCCAAGTGTGTCTTGGTCATATTAACAATAAAGCTACAAAATATAACAGGCTTTCATCCAGAATTGATGTTACTTACTGTGAGAATGAATACAGAACACAGCAATATGACAAAGTAATAGGAA
This sequence comes from Bos indicus, assembly GCF_029378745.1. Classification (NCBI taxonomy): domain Eukaryota; kingdom Metazoa; phylum Chordata; class Mammalia; order Artiodactyla; family Bovidae; genus Bos; species Bos indicus. The sequence goes on from NC_091767.1 coordinate 13,566,056, forward strand.
AGTTAAAATCTCATAACTTGTAGTCAGTATCCCAATATGCAGCTCCTCCTTACTTGGGACACATATGGTAACGAGAAATGAAACTGGGTGAGCAAAGACTAATCAGTTCGGGGAAGTCATCAACTCCAGAGTATTGTCAGCTCTTATAACTTTTTGTCTACGAAGCCCCCTCCATAGTGCATGGCCAGCTTCTATTCCTGAATAGAATGGAATCTTGTTAATTCAGGATAGTTGTTACTAAACAAATAAATTTGACATTGAAGTATAGATGCTTGTTTCCATATGTAGTTCTCTATACTAAATTCTCATGAATCTTGGATCTGCTCAGTTCAGTTCAGTCACTCAGTCGTGTCCGACTCTTTGCAACCCCATGATTCGCAGCACGCCAGGCCTCCCTGTCCATCACCAGTTCCTGGAGTTCACTCAGACTCACGTCCATCGAGTCAGTGATGAGATGCCATCCAGCCATCTCATCCTCTGTCGTCCCCTTCTCCTCCTGCCCTCAATCCCTCCCAGCATCAGAGTCTTTTCCAATGAGTCAACTCTTCACATGAGTTGGCCAAAGTATTGGAGTTTCTGCTATGGTCCTATAAATAACTTGAGTTAATGTTTCAAGAATTATTTTGTTTTCTTTCTTAAAGTTTTATTGGAGTACAGTTGATTTGCAGTGCTGTGTTAGCTTCAGGTGTACAGCAAAGTGAATCATTGACAAATATGCATATACATCCACTCTTTTTTAGATACTTTTCACATACAAATCATTACAGAGTATTGAGTAAACTTCCCTGTGTTATACAGTAGGTCCTTATTAATTACCTATTTTACATGTAGTGCATTGCTGAGTAGCTTCAGTTATGTCTGACTCTTTTGCAACACCATGGACTGTAGCCCACCAGGCTTCTCTGTCCATGGGATTCTCCAAGCAACAATACTGGAGTGGGTTGCCATGGCCTCCTCCAGGGTACATTCCTGACCCAGGGATGGAACCCGCATCTCTTATGTCTCCTTATTAGCAGGAGGGCTCTTTATCACTAGCACCACCTGGAAGCCCCTTACATATAGTAGTGTATATGTCAATCCCAATCTCCAAATTTACCCCACCTCATTCCCCCACTGGTAACCATGTTTGTTTTCTACATTTGTGACTTTATTCTGTTTTGTAAGTAAGTCCATTTGTATTTTTTCCTTTTTCTTTTTTTATATTCCACATATAAACTTAAGTTAAAAAAAAAAGGAAAAAATAACTCCTCAGGTGTTGCAGAGACGAGAGGAAATGTCAGAAACCATCCATTAAGCTTTTCCTTTCATAGTCATTTCCATCTCTATCATGCAATAGGCAAGTGCCTGAGCGCCCCCACACATTATTATTATTTGGATAAAGAATGCCTTAAGTTCTCATTTTAAATCTAAAGTGGGTATAGTAGTTAATCTTTAAATATGACCTTATGACGTCTCATATCTTCATTAGTCAGGTTCCTGTATTTTCTTTCACATACTGAATCTAGGTTTGTTGCTAAAAACTTGGCCTCTGTGTGCCGGTGCCAAATCAAATCTTAGAGACAGTTTTGTGTCAAGTAGAAAAGAATAGCTTCGTTGCCTTGCCAGAAAAACGGGGACACAGTGAACTTGTGCCCTTCAAAAACTTCATGTTACAGTCCGATATGTTAAGTTTTATTGCAGTGGTTCAAGGACAAGTTTGCTAAAATGGATTAAGGTGTATATAGGGCCTGCACTCCTTTCATCTAGCCTCAGGAAATGTCTTGATAGGGCTTCCCAGGTGACTCAGTGGTAAAGAACCCACTTGCCAATGCAGGAGACTCAGGTTCGATTCCTGAGTAAGTCTCCTGGAAGAAGATATAGCAACCCACTCTCGTATTCTTGTCTGGGAAATCCCATGGACAGAAGAGGCTGGTGGGCTACAGTCCATGGAACCCCAATGAGTTGGACACACAATCTCCTGATGAACTTCTCGGGTTCCTTTAAACTGACCTCAGATGGTTTCTCTGGAGTGAAGAATGCTAACATCTTCCCTTTATTGGGAGTTTTAGTTCTATAAAGAGCTCAAAAATATTATCTGTATCCTTTGAGACAGAACCAGGACCTCGAATTGTTGTTCCTGACTGCTCCTCCCTTGTCTCTGTGTCCCCTCCCATCCCTGATTAGCGACTGTTAGAATCTGCCCTTTGGAACTCAGGGAAGGTCATAGATACCTGGAAGAGACCATAGAGACATGGAAGTATTTCCCCTATAAATAAGGAACAGGGAACACAGAAAAACTTCTGTGCCCAGGAGCCCCCTAGGGTCCTACTGGTTTCAGGCTGACCTTGTTGAAGTGAGAAAAGCTTTATCAAATGTCCAAGCTCTTGTTTGATTCATCCAAAAGAATTTGGATGAGGAACACAAAGCATAAAGGAAAAATAAACACACAGACACACACACACTGAGGCTGAGGAGCAAAGAGAACAAAGAAGCAGTTTATTTTAGAGTAGAGGTGAAATTTACTTAGAGACGAGCACCAGACTCCTCATGAATGAGGGGCTCCATTCAGGATGGTTGATCCCACTTTTCATCTTATTTTTAGCCTTTTGAATGAGTGGTGTCTTTTTTATTAGATGTGGAATATTCATTAACGGGAGGCTTGATGTGGGTCTGGATTGCACCGGGTTGCATCAGCTCCCAGTCCTATGTATCTGTCTCCTGAAGACACTAAACATGCACTCTAAGAGCTGTTTTCTCTTAAAATTCCCCTTACTAATTGAACCCCATACATGGAAGTTCATAAGCAATCTGTGCATATCTATCATGTGCTCCACGGTTTTCATGGTCAGAGTTTCTTGCTCAGATGCTACAGAGTTTCTATTTTAGATACCGTTCTTCCATGCATCATGGTTTCATTAAGTGCAAGACAAGGAGGTGGCTTTGCTTCTACCAAATGCCCAGTCCTTGGGTCTGGCTCTGTCTTTCCTGATTCATTGTGATTGTAGAATGTATCTGAAGGGATGTTGAATCCATTCCAAACTAGCTGTTGTGAAAGTTGTCAGCTTCTGCCCACTGAGATCACACTGGAGGTACCTGTTTGCTAGTATGAGAAATCTCTGTATTACTGAGATGGTGATAGGCAGACACTGCACATAAGGTCCTTCAGAGAGGGAGAGAGGTCTTTTATTTGCATGAAGAGAGAACAAGAGAGATTGAGGCACAAACATTGGACCTTCTGTACTAGCTTCCAGGTGAGTCATGCCCCAGAAGCCATCTGACTGCAACCAATAAAGAGACCCCCAGCAAAATAGCAGGCTTACCCTAGCCCAGTCAGTACGCAGAGCCTTGTAGTTGTTGTTGAGTCACTCAGTCATGTCCGACTCTTTGCAACCCCATGGACTGCAGCACACAAGGCTTCCCTGTCCTTCACTATCTCTTGGAGCATGTTCAAACTCATGTCCATTGAGTCAGTGATGCCATCCAACCATCTCATCCTCTGCCACCCCCTTCTCCTCCTGCCTTCAATCTTTCACAGCATCAGGATCTTTTCTAATGAGTTGGCTTTTTGCATCAGATGGTCAAAGTATTGAAGTTTCAGCTTCAGCATTAGTCCTTCCAGTGAATATTCAGGACTGATTGCTTTTAGGATGGACTGGTTTGGTCTCCTTGCAGTCCAAGGGACTCTCAAGAGCCTTCTCCAACACCACAGTTCAAAAGCATCAATTCTTTGGCACTTAGCTTTCTTTGTAGTCCAACTCTCACATCCATACATGACTACTGGAAAAACCATAGCTTTGACTAGACAGACCTTTGTTGGCAAAGTAATGTCTCTGCTTTTTAATACTCTGTCTAGGTTTGTCATAACTTTTCTTCCAAGGGGCAAGAGTCTTTTAATTTTGTGGCTGCAGTCACCAGTAAGAGATAAAAATATTTGCTGTTGCAATCCACAGCTTTGGTTGTGGTTTGTTATGCACCAGTAGATAACCAAAGCAACAGGATGTAAAAATAAGACATTACTATGTGAATTGAGAAGACATGCTATTTTGAGCTAAAGAAATAGCCAATGTTATTCTAGCTGCAGAGCTAGCTGGCCAGAAATTCAGAGATCTGAATGCCAATCATTAATCATATATATGAATATTAACTGTTATAAAATTTTACTCTTCTTAATATTGAAACAAATTAAAGTACTAGGGAATGTTGAAATAGGAGTTATTCAGTCTCTCAGAGTAGCATAGAAGCTATTTTGCTATAGTTATGCATCTTGAGCCTAGAATAGTAACTTCTAACTCAATATCTTCCAACTCAGGGTCCACCGCTTCTCCATTATGTCTTGCCAATGTTTAAACTCCTAACATCTCATAGCACATTGTTTTATTTAGTTGAAAAGAAGAGTTATACACTTTGACCCTTAATGAGTAATGATTTAATTAAAATCACCCACAATGTTTGAATATTTTCAAGGGAATAAGATTTGGGAATGAGGATTGTATAGGGGGTTAGTTTCATAGTTCATATGAATACAGCAAGAACCCATCATTCTCACACTGTCATCTCTCATCACCATTGTCAGATACATGTTTATTTACATCACTAATGATTGATAGATCTGTGACAAAACCCAACTTGATCCTCATCTTATATCCTTGTTATCATTATATAAGAAACAGCCAGCTTAGGCTTGATCACTGCATCCTCTCATCCTATTCTAGAATTCTTTGATTCTATGATTTATAAAATATTTGCTAGATCTTTGGAGTTCATCCAGCTAAGTATGTGACATTTGTTTTGAACTGAAGAAACCTTGATTCTTCAGATCCTAATCTTTTCTTTGGTAAATATCAGAGCAGAAGCTAGTCTCTAATAATTATTAGGTGCAATTATCACCTTCCCAGCATAACAACTTGCTGTTCTGAGACAAACATCAAAGCATAAGGACAGAGCGTCCATCTCTTCAACTTCATGCTTTATTACTCGATATAATCAGTTTTATATTACTGATCTCTGAAGATCTTCCATTTTGTTTAAAGTTTAGATTAAATTAACCTGCACTTGATTTCTTATTTTCTCTTCTTACAAATTGTGTCAGTAAAGGTTCTCTTGTCATTAAACCTGAGAACTAACACAGAATTGATGCTTCACCTAGACATCAACACTGGCACAGGATTTTATCCATGTATGCCACAGCAACCCCTGTATTGCTGTCGCTTAACCATTCCCATGACGGTTGTATTGATGGGTGGAGATCAGAAAAAGAGACTTTACCTTTTGTGCACATGTCTAACAAATCTTCACAGCAAAGATGTAGATCTGAATTTTGAAACTTTATGGTTTCCATTCTGAAAAGTTGTGATGGAAAATAGAATTGATCAGTTTGAAACATGTCTCTTCTATGTTATGTATACCATCTGTTTGAGAACTATTTAATAGCTGGATTTAAATTAATATTTATCTTTTCTGATCAAATTTTTCAGGGTAAATATGTGAAAATTGTCTGAGACTATAAACCTGTGCAGATTATTTAAATACTAATCTTATATACTAGAAATTTTGTGAAATGACAAAGCAATCTTTAGTGGTTTTAAAATTTTTATTTCATGTTCTTGTATGTTAAAATGGACCTGTCCCCTATTTAAAAACTCTATAGATTATCTATTCAATCACTGGTATTTCTTCATGAAGAGTAGATATATTTCCAAATAATGGCATATAATATTCTTTCATGTGTTGACAGTATTGTATCTACTGGCACACACACAGTTCTCTTTTTAAATTACTATTTTGTGTTTCTTTATGAAGTGTGGTGGAATTAACCAAATAATTTAGGCATTTGCAATGACTTTTCTTTTTAATTTTCCAGTGGTTTTTTTTTTTAAAAAATAATTTCCACTTTTAAAGACATTTATCTTCCATTTTTTATATCTTTTAAATATATATATATATATATATATTTTAGTACAACAGTATTTCTCGTCCTTTCTTTGTGGAAGACCATAAATGTAAGCATATTTTCTTTTCAATAATGCTTTAGTCATTAGGATGTAAGGTTTTGTATTGTATTCCCTACTTACTGATGAGCTAGTGCTTATATACAAGACCATTTTTAAATTTTCTTACTGCACTAACCGTTGTTGCACTGAAATTAGAAATAAAATGTTTTGTCTCTACAGAGTAAGACAGTGACGATGAATATAGCTTGGAGTTGCTTAAACTAGGTGCTCCTCTGTTGCTGCCTCTGGCTAGCTCCAAGGCTTGCTCATATTACTATAAAATACGGAAAATGGTATTCTCTCATTTGCTGTAATGATTAAAAGACATGTATAAAGTATACCTCTGTGCCTGGCAAAGACTCAGTATTAAATAATGGGAGTTATTATTATTTTGAAGTAACTGTAAAGGTTACAAAGATGAAGTACATTGAAAGCAGTGTTTTTAAGAACATTCTTAGTTGTCTTAATTTATCCTACTTCAAAAACTGTTAATATTATCTCATGAATAGCATAATTTAAACATTATATTTTTTCATTGATTGATAGAAATGAGACTTTAATTGTGTTTATATCAAATACTGTATATCTCTTGGGTTTTGTGGTGCTTTTTTTAAACTTTCATTAAAGTATAGTTGATTTACAATGTTGCGTTAGTTCAAGTGTACAGAAAAGTGATTCAGTTATGCATATATATATACATATATTATCTATTCAGATTATTTTTACTTGTAGGTTATTATAAAATATTGAGTATAGTCTCAGTGCTATACAGCAGAGCCTTGTTGTTCACCTATTTTATATATAGTAGTGTGTTTATGCGGGGTTTTTTATTGACTTTTTTGAAGTTTATTATTAATCTTTGTAATTTTATTTATTCATTTTAGCTGTGTTGGTCTTCACTGTGGTGTGCTGGTTTTTCCTTGCAATGCACAGGTCTCTTGTTGCAGAGCACAGTCTCTGGAGCTTGCGGGCTTCAGAAGTTGTGGCCAGTGGGCTCTAGAGCGCGGGCTTTGTAGTTGAGGTGCACAGTTCTGGTTGCCCTGTGGCATGTAGGATGTTAGTTCCCCGACCAGGGATCGAACCTGTGTCCCCTGCGTCAGAACACAGTTCCTTAACCACTGGGAAGTCCTTAACTCACCTGATTTTTTTGAAGCAGTTTTAGCTTTACAGGAAAATAGAGCTGAAGGTACAGAAATTTCCTGTATACCCCTGCATCTACTAGCTTCCCCATTATTAATGTCTTCCACCAGAGTGGTACATTTTTTTTTTTTTAAACCGTTGATGAACTTACACTGTCAGAGCGTAATCACCCACTCTTTGTGTACATTGTATGAATTTGGTAAAATGCATAACAACATATGTCCATCATTATGTTATTATACAGGAGTTCTTTCCATAGGATTATTTTCACTGCCCCCCAAACCCCACCAATCCTGTGCACTCTGCCTGTTCATCCTGCTCTTTTCCCTCTAACCACCGGCAACCACTGATCTTTTTACTGTCTCCATAGTTTTGCAGGATGCCTATCTTTCATGCAGTAGGTGACCTTTTCAGGTTGACTTCTTTCACTTAGTAATATGCATTTACGATCTCCCTAGGGACTTCACTGGTGGTTCAGTGGTAGGGAGTCCACCTTGCCTTGCAGAAGGGCGTGAGTTTGGTCCCTGGTTGGGGAACTACCGTGGGGCAACTCAGCCCACACACCACAAATGCTGAGTCTGTGCACCACAGCTAGAGAGTCCATGCGCTGCATCCAAAGATCCTGTGTGATGCAGTGAGTATCCCACCTGCCACAACTGGGACCCGATGCAGCCAAATGAATGAGTACTTTTTAAAAAGATCTCCCTATATCTTTTCATGAGTTGATAGTTTTACATTTTCATAGATGAATAAATTTATTTTCCTGGAGACATCACAGTTTACATATCCATTAACCTACTGAAGGACATCTTTGTTGCTTCCAAGTTTGGACAGTTACAAGTGAAGCTACTATTAACACCCATGTATAGGTTTTGTGAGGCCCACTCACAGTGTGTAGGGTATATGCTTTACTCAGATTCTACAAATTTACATGTGAATTTTATCTAAAAAATACCTTAACAACACCTAGGCTGGCATTAGACTAAATGATTGAGTACTGTAGCCTAGACAAGTTGACACATTAACCATTACATATTACTCCCTTGTTTACCTGTCTTATGAAACCCCAGGTTTCCTTCCATTCTTTGAGATTTTTAAATTGATGAACATCTTCTTTTTGCAATAGTCAGAATAAAATCATCTCCTTAATTTGCCAGTGAATTTTATCTTTTAAACTTTATTATATGTTTTTTGAATTAGCATTTTTATGAATTGAATTTTCAGAAAAGAAACAAAGGGAAATGGCTTCTTTAACTACCTGAGAAATGTCCTTTTAATTATAATCTCTTTTACCCTTACATTTTTCAAAAAATTGAAAGAAAACACATTCTAGTCTTGTAGCATGATAAATAATGTGTTATTTGTAGCATATTTAAATCTTGAGCATGCTTAGATTTATTATTTTTATATCTGCACTTTATTCTTGTGTAAAAAAGTGAGTTCTCTGTTTATTATCTGTTCTCAATTTCTTGATTCATGTTCTATTCACTAACTTTCTATTATTTATAGTTTTTTTTTTATAAATCATACTATATTATAATTGTTTTCCTTTTCTCTTTCCATTGTTACCTTTGGTAAAACTGTAAGTCTAATATTTATTTCAATGATATTATCAACATTTATGCATTATTAAGTATTTATTACTATTTTTATGGTTAGTTGTATTAATCCTTTTATTCTGATACTGAACTTATATCATTGAATGCATTTTTTGTATAGTTTCATTTAAGATGGATTTCTGATGTTCTATTAATTATGAATAAAACCTCTGTTCTCTCTCTCTGCTCCCCAAAAGATATGTTGTGATGCTTGTTTCTCCATCTGTTGGAGAGGAGCTAGTTGAGAGTAAATATTCTGCAAGTATGTTTTCTGAATTCTTTAAGCACTTTATTTGTATCCCAAGCCTACATATTAGTTCTAATTCCTCTCCTTACAGCATTAATTCATTTTAGAACTTAAGCTTATTATTTTATACTTTTCTGAATATCATATAGGTTTTCAGTGTTTTACATAAGAGGCTTACGTATATTTTCAGAAATCCTTGCACCTGTCTTACTCGTCTCAGTGAAATTGTGAGAGTGTCCACTTAACTTTTAACAAAAGCAATGAAAAAGAGCTGAAAGTCTCTTGACCATTCACCAAACTGATTTATCTAAAAGCCACACAAATGAACACATTTCCTGGAGAAATCAAGTTTCTTATAAGAGATACCTGGCAATGATATATTATTCAATAAAGCTAAACACCTCCCAAGGCAACCTAACAGGAGCAATTCCTCAAAAGGAGTACATTACCAACTGGTGAGAGAGGCTTTCTCAAAGTAAAGAAATTCAACAAATTCAAGAATAGCAGTGGGACCATACCTACTGATACTTTTTTTTAATGTTAGGATTAAATTTTAAACCTTATTTTAAAAAATTACACATATGTAACTATGCATTTACCGCATATTATATTACACATCAGTTCCAGTTCTGGTGACTAATTTAGGAATGTAAAAGTAGTCCTTGTATCTACTTTTTAACATTTGTGCCCACCTGAAATGTATTTGTTTAGATGACCATCCATTTTAGTGTCAAATAATAAAGATATAATTAATGATAGGTAGAGAATATCATGGACAGAGGCGCCTGCTGGGTGACAGTCCATGGGGTTGCAGACAGTGGGACATGGCTGAACTACTAACAAAACACACACACACACAGAGCACCTAATAAATGCTTACAAATATTATCCACTAGAAGAATGAAAATTGGTTTTTATTTTACCTTTTTTAGAAAACATAGTGTGCAGTACTTGAGTCTGGAAGTACTGAAAATGGAACAGTAGTCAAGTTGTATTTGCAGTCAAGAAAATACAGTAAATACAAAACAATGTTCCAAGTTTAATCGAGAACATGAGTGTGCTTATAGGTAATATAAGCAAAAAATGGAGACAGAAAGGAAGAAAAAAATTGCTTGCAGAAATTAACAAAAACCTGGTTGTGTACAGTTCAGTTCAGTTGTTCAATCCTGTCTGACTTTTTGTGACACCATGGACTACAGCACACCAGGCCTCCTTGTCCATCACCAACTCCTGGAGTTTACTCAAACTCATGTCCATTGAGTCGGTCATGCCATCCAACCATCTCATCCTCTGATGTCCCCTTCTTCTCCCATCTTCAATCATTCTGAGCATCATGGTCTTTTCAAATGAGACATTTCTTTGCAGCAGGTGGCAAAGTATTGGAGTTTCAGCTTCAGCATCAGTCCTTCCAATGAATATTCAGGACTGATTTCCTTTAGGATGGACTGGTTGGATCTCCTTACAGTCCAAGGGACTTTCAAGCATCTTTTCTAACACCACAGTTCAAAAGCATCAATTCTTTGGCACTCAGCTTTCTTTATAGTCCAACTCTCACATCCATATGTGACTACTGGAAAAACCATACTTTTGATACCTTTGGGTAGATGGAGCATTGTCAGAAAACTAATGTCTCTGCTTTTTAATAAACTTTCTAAGTCACTTATTTCAATTATATCCAGAGTACATAATGAAAAATTCTGGACTGGATGAAGCACAAACTGGAATCAAGATTGTTGGGAGAAATATCAATAACTTCAGATAAGCAGATGACACCACCTTTATGGGAGAAAACCATTAAGAACTAAAGAAGCTGTTGATGAAAATGAAAGAGGAGAGAGAAGAAGTTGGCTTAAAACTCAACATTCAGAAAGCTAAGATCATGGATCTGGTCCCATCTCTTCATGGCAAATAGATTGAAAAAAGTGGAAACAGTGACAGACTTTATTTTCTTGGGCTCAAAACCCACTGCAGATGGTGACTGCAGCCATGAAATTGAAAGATGTTTGCTCCTTGGAAGAAAAGTTATGACCAACCTAGACAGCTTAATAAAAAGCAAACACATTACTTTGCCAACAAAGGTCCGTCTAGTCAAGGCTATGGTTTTTCCAGTAGTCATGTATGGATGTGAGAGTTGAACTGTAAAGAAAGGTGAGTGCCAAAGACTTTATGCTTTTAAACTGTCGGAGAAGGCACTTGTGAGTCCCTTGGACAGCAAGAAGATCCAACAAGTCCATCCTAAAGAAAATTAGTCCTGAATATTTTTTGGAAGAACGGATGCTGAAGCTGAAATTCTAATACTTTGGCCACCTGATGCAAAGAACTGACTCACTTGAAAAGATCCTGATGTTAGGGAAGTTTGAAGGCAGGAGGAGAAGGGGATGACAAAGGATGAGATGTTTGGATGGCATCACTGACTCAATGGATGTGAGTTTGAGTAAACTCTGGGAGTTGGTGGTAGACAGGGAGGCCTGATGTGCTGCAGTCCATGGGGTCACAAAGAGTTGGACACGACTGAGTAACTGAACAGAACTTAACTAGATTGGTCATAACTTTTCTTCCAAGGAGCAAGCGTCTTTTAATTTCATTGCTGCAGTCACCATCTGCACTGATTTTGGAGCGCCCCCAAAATAAGGTCTGTCACTGTTTCCACAGTTTCCCCATCTATTTGCCATGAAATGATGGGACCAGATGCCATGATCTTAGTTTTCTGAATGTTGGTTTCAAGGGTTTCAAGCCAACCTTTTCACTCTCCTTTTTCACTTTCAGCAAGAGGCTCTTTAGTTCTTTTTTGCTTTCTGCCATAAGGGCAGTGTCATCTGCATATCTGAGGTTATTGATTTTTTCCCCTTGCAGTCTTGATTATAGCTTGTGGTTCATCCAGCCCAGCATTTCACATGATGTACTCTGCATATAAGTTAAATAAGCAAGGTGACAAAATACAGCCTTGACGTACTCCTTTCACGATTTGGAACCAGTCTTATTCCAAGTCCAGTTCTAACTGTTGCTTCTTGATCTGCATACAGATTTCTCAGGAGACAGGTCAGGTGGTCTGGTACTCCCATCTCTTGAAGAATTCTCCACAGAATTCTTTTTTTGATGGTGATCCACACAGTCAAAGGCTTTGGCATAGTCAATAAAGCAAAAAAAAATATCCAAAATATTTTTGGAACTCTCTTGTTTTCTCGATGATCCAGCGGATGTTGGCAAGTTGATCTCTGGTTCCTCTACCTTTTCTAAATCCAGCTTGAACATCTGGAAGTTCACGGTTCATGTACTGTTGAAGCCTGGCTTGGAGAATTTTGGGCATTACTTTGCTAGCATGTGAGATGAATGCAATTGTGTGGTAGTTTGAGCATTCTTTGGCATTGCCTTTCTTTGGGACTGGAATGAAAACTGACCTTTTCCAGTCCTGTGGCCACTGCTGAGTTTTCCAAATTTGCTGGCATATTGAGTGCAGCACTTTCACAGCATCATGTTTCAGAATTTGAAATAGATTAACTGGATTGCTATCACCTCTACTGGCTTTGTTCATAGTGATGCTTCCTAAGGCACACTGGACTTCACATTCCAGGATGTCTGGCTCTAAGTGAGTGATCAAACCATCGTGATTATCTGCGTCATGAAGATCTTTTTTGTATAGTTCTCCTATGTGTTCTTGCCACCTCTTCTTAGTATCTTCTTGCTTCTGTTAGGTCCCTACCATTTCTGTCCTTTATTGTACCCATCTTTGCATGTAAAATTCCCTTGGTATCTCTGATTTTCTGGAAGAGATCTCTATCTTTCCCATTCTATTGTTTTCCTCTGTTTATTTGCATTGATCACTGAGGAAGGCATTCTTATCTCTCCTTGCTCTTCTCTGAAACTCTATATTCAAATGAGTATATCTTTCCTTTTCTTCTTTGCCTTTCCCTTCTCTTCTTTTCATAGCCATTTGTAAGTCCTCCCCAGACAACCATTTTGCCTTTTTGCATTTCTTTTTCTTGGGAATGGTCTTGATCCCTGTCTCTTGTACAGTACCACAAATTTCTGTCCATAGTTAATCTGGCACTCTGTCTATCAGATCTAGTCCCTTAAATCTATTTCTCACTTCCACTGTATAATCAATCGTAAGGGATTTGATTTAGGTCATACCTGAATGGTCGAGTGGTTTTCCCTATTTTCTTCAATTTAAGTCTGAATTTGGCAATAAGGAGTTCTTGATCTGAGCCACAGTCAGGTCCTGGTCTTGTTTTTGCTTACTATATAGAGCTTCTCCATCTTTGGCTGCAAAGAATATAATCAGTCTGGTTTTGGTACTGACCATCTGGTGATGTCCTTGTGTAGAGTCTTGTGTAGATGTTCTAAACTATGAAATGACTTCTAAATACTCTAATTGATGAAATATTTTTAAGTATTTATGAAATACTCTATGTTTTCCCAAGAATCTATAATTTTATATAATAGGAATTTGAATATTTATTTCTAATCTTTAATTTGAAATTAATAGGATTTACTTGTTTTTTCCATGCTTGCTTTTTATATAAAAATGATATAACAAGGACTCTTCTCCAGTTATTTCCTTGTGTATTATAGAACTGAGCAAATGAAGCTGTAAAGAATCAGCTTCTTCAGGGATTGTTGAGGTAGCATGTGCTGTGACTATGCAATCTAAGCTATCATGCCAAGAGTGCCCCCTTTCTACTAGTCAAATACAGACCTTGTCTATAAAAGCAGAGGAGTGAGGTCACAAATAATCAGTATGATGGGGAGAAAAGGGACTGAATTTCCCTAGTCTCTCCATTTTTCATAAGTTAGCTTAGGGGAATGGCTTACATTCTCCCAAACCAACTGAATTGGAGCCATTCCAAGGAAATTTTGTGGAGTAACTGTGGGAGGGGTTGCTTCAGGAGGGACAAGGCTGACCTGCTGAGCCAATGAATTTGCTGCTAACTGCTATGCAGATGTGAGCAGGCAGGACCCAGGATGGGCAAAGTAGGGGTATTGGTGTTTCTTTCTTTTATTTATTTTTAATTTTTATTTTATATTGGACTGTAGTTGATTTATAGTATTGTGCTAATTTCAAGAGTAGAGCAAAGTGATTCAGTTATAGATACATATACATTTTAAAAATCATTTTCCCATTTGTGTTATTATAGAATACTGAGCAGAGTTCCCTGTGCTGTATCTACTTGATATATAGCAGAATGTATTTCAGTCCTAAACTTCCAGTTTATACCTCCCACTCACTTTTACCCTTTGGTAGCCATGAATTTATTTTTTACCTCTGTGAATCTGTTTCTGTTTTGTAAATAAGCTCATTTGCATCATCTTTTTTTTTTTTTTTATTAAGATTCTGTACATAAGTGACATCATATGATGTTTGTCTTTCTCTGTCTCACTTACTTCACTAAGTATGATAATCTCCAGGTACATTCATGTTGCTACAAATGATATTGTTTTGTTCTTTTTATGACTAATATTCCATTGTATATATGGACTTTATGTTCTTTATCCATTCCTCTGATGGACATTTACCTTGCTTCCATGCCCTGGCTATCATAAATTGTGCTACAATGAACATTACAACACATGTACCTTTTTGAATTAAGTTTTTCTCTGGGTATATGCTCAGAAGTGCAATTGCTGAATCATATGGTAGTTCTATTTTTAGTTTTAGAAGAAACCTCCTACTATTCTCCATAGTGATTATACCAATTTATACTCCCACCAGCAGTGTAGGAGGGTTCCCTTTTTTTCCACAGCTTCTCTAGCATTTATTGTTTGTAGAATTTTTGAAGATGGCCATTTTAACTGGTATAAGATGAAATCTCAATATAGTTTTGTTTTGTTCTCTAATAATTAGTGATGTTGAGCATCTTTTCATGTGCCTGTTGGCCATCTATGTGTATTTTTTGGAGAAATGTTTATTTAGGTCTTCAGCCTATTTTTTGATTGGGTTGTTTATATCCCTGTCTTATTTCCAATTAACCTGTTCTTTCTTCCTACATATGTATGACCCTCATTAAAGCCCTGGAGTAAATTCACTTGTTTAGTAATACTGAAGTAGACTGGACCATCTCAAATTATGTAGAACAGATACAAATTAGTAAAGCTACTAGACTTTCTTTTCTCTGCTCATTTACTTGGTTCATACATACATACATACATATATATATTACATAGTCTTCAAAAATGTATTATCTGGAACAAATATACTTAGGTCAATCCTCAGTATTATTTGAATAGCAATATCATGTTAGAATTTCACTATTAAGTGGATTTGTCATCCAATTGTTTTGGAATGCTTACTATTATAGGACTGTAACTGTTTGACAAGGTATGTTATTTCCTAAAGTGCGTATTTTTGAAACAATAGCTTCTTAGCTTTCTGACCCTTTTGACATAAAAGGAACAAAATGGTATCTCCTTACATCCTATTTTTCATTCGTGATTTTTTTTCCTGTATGCAGTCAGCAGTTTTTCTCATCTTTTAAGGCATTAAATGAATGAAAATATTTTTCCTCTAGTGATGAGTTGAAATAAATTAATTTTGCACTGTAATATGTGAGTCTTGATCTTTTCCTTTTGAGAGTTCTTTCCTCTTTCTCTCAGTTGCAAGAACCTGTATTTTGATATCTGCATTCATTATTTAATATCCAACAACAGGATTAGTTTTCTAGGAATTTTGTCTCATATGCTTTGGCTGCAGTGAGTATGCTTAGCTCATGACTATTTGGTCATCTCACAATTAATATAAAAGAGATGACATGATTCTTGCAGTGTGTACTTTTATTTTTGTGGTGTTTTTCAGTGACATCTTGAATCATTCAGTTCAGTTCAATTCAGTTCAGTTGCTCAGTCGTGTCCAACTCTTTGTGACCCCGTGAATCGCAGCAGGCCGGGCCTCCCTGTCCCTCACTAACTCCCGGAGTTCACCCAGACTCACGTCCATCGAGTCAGTGATGCCATCCAGGCATCTTATCCTCTGTCGTCCCCTTCTCCTCCTGCCCACAATCCTTCCCAGCATCAGAGTCTTTTCCAATGAGTCAACTCTTTGCATGAGGTGGCCAATGTACTGGAGTTTCAGCTTCAGCATCATTCTCTTCAAAGAAATCCCAGGGCTGATCTCCTCCAGAATGGACTGGTTGGATCTCCTTGCAGTCCAAGGGACTCTCAAGAGTCTTCTCCAACACCACAGTTCAAAAGCATCAATTCTTCAGCACTCAGCCTTCTTCACAGTCCAGCTCTCACATCCATACATGACCACAGGAAAAACCATAGCCTTGACTAGATGAACCTTTGTTGGCAAAGTAATGTCTCTGCTTTTGAATATGCTATCTAGGTTGGTCATAACTTTTCTTCCAAGGAGTAAGCGTCTTTTAATTAAACCTTTCTAAATTTTTTTTAATACTGAATATTCTTTGAAAACCTAACAGATGATAAGTATTAGCTTCTGTAAGCTGGAATCCCTTACATGGAATAAGTGGGTATCAGGACTGTATGTTGTGTATTACTGCCCAAGTTGGTGAAGTGGTATGTGGTTTAGTTAATAGATATGATCAATCAGACTTCTAAATTTAAAAATTAACTAGAGTTAAAAAATATTGTGCTGTAAAAGATCATATATAGAATATTTCCTCCAGCCACCCATTTTACAAATGAGTAAAAGTAAGCCCAAAACTCTGAAGCTTTTGCTTATAATGTTGCAGTCAGTGTGTTAGAAAGCCTTGGGCTAGACTTCACTCACCTATATGTTGGCCTATTGGATTTTTTAATGTTTTTGTTGTCCCTAGTATATAGTGATATAAGCTAAAAGGAGAAACAAAAATAACTATAACCTAGAGTGTCTGATAAGTTGTGTTTGTATTTCAATAATAACATTCAGGTTATCATCTAAATACAAAGACTTCTTTCCTCTAGTTTTACAGAATAACAAAAACAGTGCATGGAAACTTGCTCAAATTTTTCTTCAATTTGCAAATGTATCTGCACTTCTATTCATTATTTTATGTTTCCTTTTGTTTATGGTAGATGTCCTTGAACCTATTTATTCAAAGCAGCTTCCTTGACTTGTGTTCTGTATCTAAACCACTGGATAAGACCACCCTCTGGACCTCACTCTTCCTCCTGTATAGTATGCCCTCTCTGGGAGATGTCTTCTGTGATCATCTAAACATACTCAACTCTCTCTACAGTGACAGACTTTATTTTTGGGGGCTCCAAAATCACTGAAGATGGTGACTGCAGCCATGAAATTAAAAGACGCTTACTTCTTGGAAGAAAAGTTACGACCAACATAGACAGCATATTAAAAAGTGGAGACATTACTTTGCCAACAAAGGTTCATCTAGTCAAAGCTATGGTTTTTCCAATAGTCATGTATGGATGTGAGAGTTGGACTATAAAGAAAGCTGAGTGCCAAATAATTGATGCTTTTGAACTGTGGTGTTGGAGAAGACTCTTAAGAGCCCTTTGGACTTCAAGATCAAGCCAATCAATCCTCAAGGAAATCAGTCCTGAAAAATCATTGGAAGGACTGATGCTGAAGCTGAAACTCCAGTTCTTTGGCCACGTGATGCGAAGAGCTGACTCATTTGAAAAGACCCTGATGCTGGGAAAGATTGAGGGCAGGAGGAGAAGGGATGACAGAGGATGAGATGGTTGGATGGCACCACCGACTTGATGGATATGAGTTTGAGTAAACTCCGGGAGTTGGTGATGGACAGGGGGGCCTGGCGGATGGTCGCAAAAAGTCTGACACAACTGAGCAACTGAATTGAACTGACCTAACTCTACCTGAAGTGAATTCTTCTTTAAACACCCTGCTGTTCACAATGTCAATTAAAAAAGATGTACAACTTGAGGTTTGTGAGTTAAGTTTTATTTGGGGCAAAATGAGGACTGCAGACCAGGAGGCAGCATCTCAGCTCTGAGAGACTGCTCCAAAGTGGCAGTGGGGGAAGGTGAATATATAAAGTTTTGGTGAAGGGGGAGTTCAATACCATGAAGCACTCAATTTACAAAAGGTTTTTTGTTATGAGGATCTGACCTCACCATGAAGGGATTTAGTGCTTCTCTAGATAGAGGAGACGCAAGGATTGAGATCATAACATCTGTTCCTAGAAACATCCAACTATCTAAAGACCTGTCCCACCAGATTCCCTGGAGCACAGAGTGCCTCACTCCACCCTGAAGTCCCTCAGGGGTTGTTGAAGGTCAACAGCCATGGCAGCATGGGGTTCAGTCTCCATAGAGGCAGATGGCAAATGCCTTTGTTGTTCAGTCATTGGCAATGCTCTTGGTAAGTGTCAATTTGTAGTTGACAACAACTACTGTACTAACTCCTTTTCTTCACAACCATCATTTAAAAAACTGTTTAAATTTGCTGTAAATACTCACTTACCTCCACTGAAACTGATAGAGTCTGATTTATTGTACTTAACTCACATTGCTGTAAGACATCAGTGTCCTGTTGATTGGTACATTGAATTAACTTCTCTCTGTACTACTCCTACCTGATCTGTCTAGCAATTTTAACTCTTTACCACTTCTTCAGAATTAGTTATCTGGCATAACTAATTATGTAATTCTGGCTATCAGTCCATGTTTTTTATTTCTCCTTTCCCAGTTCCCTTTTCTGGGCTTCATTTCCTAAACACCTGTTTTAAATATTGATCTTCACAGTTCTTTTCAAGCTTTATTTCCATCTTACATTTCCTGGATAGAATCACTCAGCAATTATCCATACCCTGATGACCTCTAATCAAGCTGTAAACATCAACTATAATATTTGTACTGATGTTCAAACCCACAAATCTAGCAACTTTTACCAGGTGCAATTGTATGTTTTACAATCTTTATGAATCACAATTACAAAAGTGAGTGGAATTTCCCTTTTCAGAAGTTCTTCTGTGAGTACCATCTTTATGTTACTTTTATTCATATAGGTTTTTCTATCATAAATCATATCAATAAATTACAAAGGCCCACTTATTCATTGCCCACATATATATCTTAAAACAGAAAACCATTTATGTCCCTGGACTAACAACAGCTTTCTAAACAATCCCACTATCTCTAGTTTTACTTCTCTCTAACACACACTTGACACTGAGATCAGAATGATCTTTGTAATTGCAAATATAACCATGTCACTCTCTTCTATATAACCTTTGAAATGATCCCCTAATGTGCTAAGGTAAAAGCCCCAGATTCTAATGATATCCTATAAGATGTTCTCTACTCAATTTATCTTTTCTGTTTACCTCTAAGTACCATCTCATTTACAAAATGGAATCATACTAAATGTTCTTTACATCTCTAACTGCATCACACTTTCTTTAAAGTCTGTCCCATTACGTATAGATTGCTACTGTCTGAAATAGCAGTGTCCTTTACTTTTATAGCCTGTACTTTCTATATGCTACTTTAATACTCTGTGGTCTTTCTACCCTAGCATGTAGTGATTTGTCTGTTAACTCTAAAATATACCATTAGCTTCATGACATTATAACGATAATTTTCTTGTTGTTTATTTCTTACCCAGTAAATATATATATATATATATGAGAGAGGAATATTTAATCTTTGCAGCACAGGTCAGGTAATTTAAATTTATATTGATTTTTCTAATTTAGATTGTCCAGTTGCTATGCAATATTTTTGGGAAATAAATCTGTGTCGTATCGGATACTCTGGGTACCGCCTTGTTCTCTCCTGGGAAGGAAAACAGACTGCCTGATTTTTGCTTTTGTTTTTAGATCATGTGTGCTAAAGTCTCTGAGCTCCAGTAGAATGAAAATTTGCCTCTTTCCTGTGGATAATTTGAATTCTCAATATCTAAATATCTGAAATTAAGATATATAAATATTGACATGTCATATCAAAATTTCCAAATTTCTCATAGAAAACTTTTTCTTTTTTATAGTAGATTAAGGAAAATGCAAATAAGCATCTGGAAAAATGTAAATAAAGATGTGTGTGTGTGTGTGTGTGTGTGTGTGTGTGTGTATTTAGATGTCATCATATGCCTGCAATTTCCAACCTAAATAAACAGTAAAACATTTGAGAAACACTCCTGAGCTAGTCTGCAATCCCTGGCCCCTAAAGTATAATATCAGAGGTCAATTTGTAGCAAATAACAAATCTGAGGTCACTCTGTAGCAAATTGACAAAGACAAGACAAAGACAAAAAGACAAGACATTGTCTGTGTCCTCATCTCTGAGTAAACTGGCCAAACACAAAATTCTGGACTGCTTAGAGATGAAAGATTCCCACCTCAAACAAAAGATTAGAGACCAGATGGAATATGAAAGAGTGAAAACTTGACTAATGTCATTTCCTTGCTATTTGTTTCATTCAGTAAAATATTTTTGAAAATCAAAATTTATTTTGACCCAGAAAGGAAAAAGAGACCCAGTTTCATCATAGACTGAAGTGATAGTATGGATCTTCTCTTTGAACAGAAGGTCTTTGAGATGCATCATTTTTATACTCTGATAATTTTTCACAGTCGTTTTTTCTATTTTTTAAGATTGAAGATGGAGAGCTTTTTTTTCCCTCACACAATAAACATGCTCTCTCTTCCTGACACAGTTGTAACCGAGGAAAGCCCAGAATATGGCAAACGTGATAGTTTAATAATAGGCAAGTTTATTTCTTTGTTAATACAAAATTTCAGGTGCAGTGCTGTGTCACTGTGTTGCCAAAATAAAGAGACGGTTTGTCATGTGGTATTTCTAGTACAGAGGAAGCATTTAGTTGGAGAACAAGTTGCAGAACTGCAACTTAGGGAAAAAAAATGTCAAGAAATACCATAGCAATAATTAAGAGTGGCGTTTGCCTGTCATTTAGTTGGAAAGATATAAAGTTGGAAAGATATAAAGATACCATCAGTTTTCAGTTTCAAATTGTGGCAAGAAGAAGTTGATATTTATAAAAGTACCAAAAAAAAAAAAGGTTCCATAATCACTTTGAATTCACAGCCAGAGAAATATGCTTAAAGAGAGTAAGTAATATATTCATTATCTTACAGCTTGTGAATGGCCAATCAGAATTCTAGTTTGGGAAGACTTTCAGCCTCCATTAATCATCTCCTGCCTAACTACTTAATCATTTTAAACTACTAAAAATGTTATCAGATCTTTTTTTGGTAATTAGTTTTATCTCAAGTTCTGAGCTGGCTTTACTCTTGTCTCATTAAATGTCTTCATTGTTAATAGAGCAGTGGCATTGTTGTATTTGCTAGCAGAGTAGATTCCTATCTAAATTACAGTTATCAGACAAAAGAAGTATATCTCATTTATTTTGACAAAACAGTCTAACATGGTGTCTGGCATAAAAAGAGTTCTCAAAAAATGCCTTGTGGGAAGAGTGGACTTGAAGACTTTTTCTCTCACTCCTTTACTTGGTGACCTGTGATTAAAAAAAGAAAAAGTTTTAGTAGAAATACATACTTTAATTTTGTTACACTCTTTTCCACTAGACTTTTTTTTTTCTTGTATAATGCCAGATGAAGGAAAAAATAAAGACAGTCATTTAAGCATGATAATTTTTGATAGTGTCTAAGGGGGACCTTACTAAAAAGGACAAAGCAGAGAGAAACATTAAGGGGAGCAATGGACCCATGTTGAGATAGAATGATAGAACTTTTTTAAATTGTAGAAATTAGAAATAAACAATTTAGTATTTTGAGTTTTGCAAGGCTTCTTATTGCACAGAAACAAATGGATTGATAACCAGGAACAATATAGGCTAATAAAGTCACTACAGGGTATTTTCAGTAAATGAGTTGCTGAGGAATGATTTCATCACTTCTAAAAACTATATTAACTCTTTCTGTGTGTGAGTGTGTTTAAAGGATTTTTTTTTCCATTTTAATAAATGGTAAAATCTAGAGGGAAAAGAAGGAATGCTATTAGAAAACATGGTGTTACACCTGTATTTTCAGGCTTGTGCATTCCGATGGTTGCTGACCTTTATACACTCCTTTACGAGGAACATGGATGATAGAAACCACCTTTCCCTCCAAAGATAACAGTTACAACCGTGAATGCTGAACTTCCCTTGGACTTCGGTGGTTAAGATGCTGTGCTTTCATTGCAGCAGGTGCAAGTTCTATCACTGGTTGGGGAACCAAGATCCTGCATGTCACAGATCTTGCTTACTGTGAGGTCTGGCCAGAAGAATGAAAAGAAAACAGGTTTTTTAAAAAGTGAATGCTCAGTTCTTTTCTATTTCCACATATCTGTTAAAAACCTTGCCTCCTCCTCATATCTAACAATCGCTCAGTATGCAATCTCTGCTTCTTATTTGACTTTAGACATGTAAGAGTTACGTCCTCTTTGTGAGGATGAGTAGTTTCAAAGGGGAATGGACAAATGAGAGGAAGATCACATCATGAAGCAGTTTCATCGCTTGCTCCCTTTGAGTCCACAATGCGTTTCTAAGACTCATATTCAGTTGACATGTCACATCCTCTTTCTTCTGTTGTCTCTCCTCATAAATAGAGTTTCTGCAAATTAGAATCCTAATATACCAAGGGACCACATTGGTTTTCCAGGTAGACCGTGAAATATTCTTTTTTAGTAGTGTATAAAATTAAGGGTACTATATTTAATGACTTACCTCACAGGATGTCAGTTGACTAAGCAGAAATGTTTTTTTAGTCTCAGCCACAGTAACCAAACTGAAGTATAAGAATGTGCTTTGAAACTGAACAAATAGCTCATCAACTCAATTATATGCAATCTTCTAAAAATAAAATATTATTTTTGCCACACTATTATATTAATC
This sequence comes from Bos indicus, assembly GCF_029378745.1. Lineage (NCBI taxonomy): Eukaryota > Metazoa > Chordata > Mammalia > Artiodactyla > Bovidae > Bos > Bos indicus. The sequence continues at coordinate 13,588,784 of NC_091767.1, forward strand.
TTTGCATTTCTGGAGAAACAACAGTATTAGTGTGGTCTCATTAAATATCTGGAGCTATTTGTCATATTATCTTTTGGGAAATTTGAAGATTTACTCTATCCATAGCATTTTGGTAACATTACAAATATGTTCTCTTTTATACGTCTCCAGTCATATTTCACTTTTATTGATCAACTGGAATATGATTTTAGGTTAATACAAACATAAAAATAAAAATAGTTGAATACAAATTTTAAATATTAAAAATGTATCACACTTCTTATTTTTCCCTTAATAATATAAATTAAATCACTATAATGAGAATATTGAGTGGTCAGTATTAATTCTGTTATATAATTTACCCCCACTTGGAGAAGGAAATGGCAAACCACTCCAGTATCCAGGCTTGGAAAATCCAGTGGACAGAGGAGCCTGGTGGGCTGCTGTCCATGAGGTTGCAAAGAGTGGGGCACAACTGAACACTAACACACAGCCCCACTTAGCATTCTTTTCTCTTTACAGTTATTTAAAGATTTTATTTTCTTGAATGTGTATAGTTTGGCAACAGACTTAACATCTGGTATAAAGTCTACTTGAGTATTTTTGTAGGTAAGAAAAGCCTAAAGTGTTTGTTACTAAATTATGTTTTAGTATGATTGTGATTCCCAGTATAGCATTCATAGTTGTTCATTGTTTGAAAGAGAGCAGTATATGTTGTTAATAAATCAATTAATTTAAGAAGATTATTTAAAAATTCCCTTATGTTCTTGCTGTAGAGAATCAAAAATACATCAGGGACTGGAGATGCCTTTTGTATCTATGCAGAGCTTGCATTTTCCATCTAATGTGCACTTGTGAGAATTTTCAACAGGTACAAATACTGGGGTTTAGCAATTAGTACAGTTGGTTCAATTATTCAATTAACTATGCTTCTGAAGCTTTCTAATGCACTGTTCTGGAGATTTGAGACCTTCGGTCTGAAAAAGTAACCACCTATTTTAACTAGAATTCAGCAGAGGAAACAGAAAAGAATGCATACTAAGACAGATTTTTAAAAAAAGTTATAGAGAGAATGGAATATAGTTTCAGTTGTAAAGGACACAAAACTTAAGAGCTATAGAAAATGAAACACAAATATGTGTAGTCCTAATTTGACCTGCTGCCACAGAAAAGACACTGAGCATGTTAAAAGTATTCCCCATTTATAAAAATGACTTTAGCGAAGCATTCTTACCTTACAAAGATAAAATATCTGTTAACATAGTAAGTAAAAAGAAAGACAAGGCAAAAAATCATTTGGAATGAAAGACTAATGAAAATTGACATATATACTGTGTATCAAATAAGCCAACAGTTGAAAGACTTATATTCCAAACTTAATACTAGAGCCTTAATTGGAAATGTTGGTGAATGAACATATAAATCATTAAATATGATAGAAAGCTTTAATTTCAGTTTTAATTGCAAAAGCAATTGAAAATCCTAAGTAGTATGCAGAAATTCAAGGTGATATAGTGAAGTCCAATAGTAGCATCTTGTTTTACAGTAACTAAACACAAACAAATTAATAAAAGCCAGCAAATCTTAAACAACAGAAAGCAAGAAAAAGGCATAATCTTATACAACAGTTTCCTAAAATTAGCAGAGAAGGAAAGCAGTTCACTATGAAAACAATAAAAATACAAAGAGTAGATTTCTCTAACAATTATCATAGAATTGATTCTTTAAGTTAATGCTATTTAGAACAATAATAAGTACAAGGGAAACTTGCAGACTATCCCCAGCAATAAAGAAACCTAAGCAACATGAACCATTGGAAGAACAAAAAGAACATTGGAGACTGTCTTAAAAGGAAGTAGAAATTTAGGGACATTCAAACTCCCCTTCCCCAGGCTCCTCTCCTCCAAGGTAAACAAAGTCAAAGACCCACTTATTAATTTCATGTTCTTGTTTTGAGTTTGAGTGAAGAATGAATGCTGATGTACAAAAGACATTTAAAATTCAGGGAAAAGTAGCCAAAGATGACTTGTTCTCAAGCTTTAAAGTCTAATGGGCTTCCCTAAAATTGGAATAAAAAATACTTTTATTAGATGGAATACATCCTATATGGCCCATTTAATAATATCAGAGCTTAAAGAATACATAGTAGGTCTACCAACCAAAACTGATCATTGCTTTAGCTGATCTTTCCTTCCCCTCAGACTACATTACAATAAACAAAGTATGCACTCTTTAACATTTAACTATAATTCTATGGAGACGCTAACACAGTTCTCACAATAGTGGGACAGTCAACCAAAATGAGGTAATTTTTGACACAATTACCTTCTTTAGCAAAACGGAGGGAAAAAGGAAAAAGGGAATACAACAACACTGAAAGATAAATTCTTCTTGAAAAGGAAATGAGGCAAGAAAAGAGAGGAAGTCATCAGTACAAATAGTGAGAACCAAATGTTGAATTAAATCATCACAGAAAATAGAAAATTTATATTTGGCTGTCCCTGTGCTATAGTTGAAAATAACAAGAACATGAATTAATTCAGTTTGTATATATGATCAGTGTATCAATCAGTGTTTCCTACCAATCATACACACAGACATAAGCAGCGGCAAAAAATAGTAATCATGTATATATCAGTTTTCTTCAGATCCCTAAGAGTGGTTTTGCTGATATAAATTGGGCATTGGCTAGGTAATTCAGGGTTCAGTACTGGTTGGCTCCCGATGTCTCCTCTACTCTCTCTGGACTAGCAGGCTAGCCAAAGTGTGCTTATTTCATAGCAAAGGCAGAAACGAAAGAGAACAAACACAAATGTGCAAGCAAATCTCCAACCCATTCATGACATCATGCTTACTAATATACTATTTGAAGAATCAAGTCACATGACCAAATATATCACGTGGTTCAGAGTACACTGTATGTCTATGAAACATACTGCAAGTCATAAAAGGCAAAGGGCTTGGAAAGGAGTAAAGAAACAGGGATAATGATTTAATCTATGTATAATATCAAAGATAAAATATTCAGTCTAGATTATGAGAGTTTAAGTACTTGGCATAAGAAAAAGAAGATCATTATACAACTAAGAAGTCCTTCTGGAATAACAAGAAATCAAATGGAGGACTTTAAATTGTACATACAAGAGTAACTTAGTTCAGTTCAGTTGCTCAGTTGTGTCCGACTCTTTGTGACTCCATGAACCTCTGCACGCCAGGCCTCCCTTTCCATCACCAACTCCCGGAGTTCACTCAAACTCATGCCTATCAAGTCGGTGATGCCATCCAGCCATCTCATCCTCTGTCATCCCCTTCTCCTCCTGCCCCCAATCTCTCCCAGCATCAGAGTCTTTTCCAGTGAGTCAACTCTTCACATGAGGTGGCCAAAGTTATTTGAGTTTCAGCTTCAGCATTAGTCCTTCCAATGAACACCCAGGACTGATCTTCTTTAGGATGGACTTGTTGGATCTCCTCGCAGTCCAAGGGACTCTCAAGAGTCTTCTCCAACACCACAGTTTAAAAGCATCAATTCTTCGGCACTCAGCTTTCTTCACAGTCCAACTCTCACATCCATACATGACCACTGGAAAAACCATAGCCTTGAATAGACGGACCTTTGTTGGCAAAGTAATGCCTCTGCTCTTGAATATGCTACATAGGTTGGTCATAACTTTCCTTCCAAGAAGTAAGCGTCTTCTAATTTCATGGCTGCAGTCACCATCTGCAGTGACACTGCTTCCACTGTTTCCCCATCTACTTCCCATGAAGTGATGGGACCAGATGCCATGATCTTCGTTTTCTGAATGTTGAGCTTTAAGCCAACCTTTTCGCTCTCCTCTTTCACTTTCATCAAGAGGCTCTTTAGGTCCTCTTCACTTTCTGCCATAAGGGTGGTGTCATCTGCATATCTGAGGTTATTGATATTTCTCCCGGCAATCTTGATTCTAGCTTGTGCTTCTTCCAGCCCAGAGTTTCTCATGATGTACTCTGCATATAAGTTAAATAAGCAGTGTGACAATATACAGCCTTGATGTACTCCTTTTCCTATTTGGAACAAGTCTGTTGTTCCATGTGCAGTTCTAACTGTTGCTTCCTGACCTGCATATAGGTTTCTCAAGAGGCAGTTCAGTGGTCTGGTATTCCCATCTCTTTCAGAATTTTCCACAGCATCCAAGGTAAGAGAAACCCAAGTAAGATGGTAGGTGTTGCAAGAGGGCATCAGAGGGCAGACACACTGAAATCATAATCACAGAAAAGTAGTCAGTCTGAACACATGGACCACAGCCTTGTCTAACTCAGTGAAACTAAGCCATGCCCTGTGGGGCCACCCAAGACAGACAGGTCATGTTGGAGAGGTTTGACAGAATGTGGTCCACTGGAGAAGGGAATGGCAAATCACTTCAGTATTCTTGCCTTGAGAACCTCTGAACAGTATGAAAAGGCAAAATTATAGGATACTGAAAGAGTAACTTAAGATGCAGTGAAATCTAAGTAAAAGGACAATAAAATCGCTAGACTGTATGGAAGACAAAGGTTATCCATTATAGCAATAAGTGATGTTCATAAAGAAGTAAAGTTACCGTGTGGTATTTAAATGTAAACAAAGTTTATATTAGAAGGAAAAATCCATTTAATAAGTTAACAACAACGTTTGTTTCTGAATAGGATCAAATAGTTGGTATCAGATTAACCCTTGTGATGAAAACAAAAATATAATGTGACTAAGGCTTCCATTTTGGGGTCAGTTGTAGAAAGATATAAGGGACCATCATTCCTCAACTAACAATGCCAACTGGATAATCCACTAAAAAATAATTTTAAAAACTGTGCCCAGCAGAGAACTGAAAACACAAAGAAACCTAAGTCAATAAATTTCTAGAATAGAGAAGCCAACATGACAGGGAAAACTAGTCACAAAGAAATAGTAATAGACCAGGTCATTGGAGCTCTGTGATATATAATATTTTCATCTGTTAACTGAAAGTTTGGACTGTATTAGTTCTCTAAAATCTCTGAATTATATTATCAAGTCATTATATATGTGCACACTCATGTATTTTTTTTATAGCTAAAATACAAAAATACTTATGATAAAAACACACAACCTCAAGTTTTGCCAGATGTTTGTTTTGTTTTGTTGCTGTCATTTTAAAACTATAATTTTTCAGAACAGGAAATGATAGAATGAGGACTTTGCAGAAACAACCAAGCAAGATCAGTACATTAAACAGAAACCTAAGAAAGAAAAGGAAGCTTAATAAAATTTCAATAAAGTCTAATTCTTGTTGAAGCATTGAGACTCTTGTTAAGTGAAATAGTATTAATTCAGTGAATTGTGTCTTTCAGTAACTGATACTAAATTAATATATTAAGGTTGTTTAAGGTAATAATTTGCTGCACGTTTTATCTCAGAGGAGAAAATAATTTATATTATCCTACTATATTCCATAAAATTAGGACAACATTAAGTACTTAATGAAATAGCTACTACCTTTGTCAAGTTTGAAGATCATTAACTTTTGGGTGAAGCAACAATTTTAATGACATAGAATTAGCTCATCTATCATACCCTTCACATTTCGACATGTTCATTACACACAAATATCATTATCTGTAAAATAGCAGTTTTTTTGAAGGCTTATTCACTATGTTCCAGTAAAAATGCTATTTTTAAGTTTTAAAAAGCTTTGATATATATATATAAATTCTTATTTCTAGTTGGCCTTCCCACCCAAGTGTTGTTTTCCAATTATCTTCACAATAAATATATTTTTTCTTTACATTTAGTAATTTAAAGAGATTAATTGATGCATGTTTATCAATTAATTCCTTCATTCATATTGTTGAAAACAAATATAGAATGATCTCAGAAACCTTGTTTATAAAAGAATATGAATTAACAAATGCTAATTTAATTATTCTACCTCATGTTTTAATTACATTATAGAGGCAAGTATGAATAGATTAGTTTTCTGACTGATAAATACATTTTACACTTTAGTTTTTACTGTTTGTGACCTTAAGCTATATGAAATAGCCATCTTTATAATTTAAAAGTGCTGAATATCAACATTTTCTTATGGTTCAGCTTGATGCCTTTTACTATGCCAATTATAATATTGTAAAACATAAACAGTATATACAATGTGAATAAAAATGCATAATAGTAAAGAATATTAGCAATGGTATATCATACTGTGAAATGAAGGAGGATTTTTAAAATTACCTTGTGTAATACCCACGCTTCTAAAATGAATGTCAATACTTTTATAATCAGAATATCATCACTTTTTATTTATAAAACATACTTTTGAATATGAAATAAATAATACAAATGTCATGTATGGATTCTCTTTTCAGCCACTGTGACTCACCTCATAATTATTCTAGAATTTAATATAAGTTTGGATATGTATAGTTTAGAATTTTGTGTGGCTGGGAAGTCCCACATTGTGTTTTCAAGCTTTGCTTAGCAGTCTGTGAGCTGTTCATCTTCACTATTGTGGCAGAGACTACTTTTCATCAAGAAACCGTATCTCTTCTCCTTCCTGAGCCTGGACATAGGCTATAGTTTCCACACTTGGAAAAAACCATAATAGATACTAAAAAATGTAAATTATCAGGCTAAATAGATGTAGCACATACTTTTAAAGTCGAATCATCTACAAGAAGAAAGAATGAGGGAAAAACTATTTAAATGAAATATAAACTTGTAGGATAAAGCTGAATATGAAAGGAATCCTATTAATGTAAATGAAATAAAAATTCAAAGACTCAGATTTTCAGACATCTTTAAAACTTGCCTATAAATTCATTACTAGATGCACATGTTAAATATAAGAACACAAAAAAGCCAAAGGAAATGAGTAGTTGTGTTAAAATCAGACACCTAGACATTTCCTAGTGAAAATTACCTATGCATACTCACTTAGTAAGCTTCCCTAGTGGCTCAGCAGTAAAGAATTTGCCTGCAATGCAAGAGCCACAGGAGACACAGGTTCTATCCCTGGGTCAGGAAGATCCCCTGGAGGAGGGCATGGTAACCCATGCCAGGATTCTTGCCTGGAGAAGAATCTCATGGACAGAGGAGTGTGACAGGCTAAGTCCATGGGGTCCAAAGAGTTGGACACAACTGAAGCAACTTAGCACAGCACATTCACTAATAATGTTCATATAGCACTATTCACTATGGCCAAGAATTGGAAACCCAGAAACAATCGTATGAATAGCGTTGTATTTAAATGATAGAATGTTATAAATTATTAATAACGAACAAACTATTTCCAAATCAGCAATCAAGTTGAATCCCACAAATGTACAGCTGGACCAAGGGAGCTAGACACCATAGGCTACATCCTGTATGATTCCATTTATATGGGATTATATTCATCTTTGAAAACTGGCGGAAGGCAAGAGAGTAATTACCTTCCACAGAGGTGTAATGAAAGAAAAAAGTTATGGGGATTTTACGGTGCTGGTAAAATCTATGTCATTACCTTATTGCTGGTTCCATAAGTATGTTTACTTTGTGAAAATTATTTGAGTTTTATACTTATGAATTGTGCTCTCATCTATGTGTAAAGGATACACAACATTCTTTACTATTATTATTGTTATATTAATAAAGATCCATTTTAGAGAAGTTTATTAATAATTGATAACACATGTTTACACTTATGTTGCATGAATATTATAAAAGCAGTGTTCAAAGTATGCACACACCTTTTCCATGTAGGTTAAATTTATTTTAATTGTTATCAAATTCTTTCCATTTCTTCTCTTCTCACCTTTATAATGAACTAATTGTAAAACATTTATAATAAAGTACTTCTGTTGCTTCAATCTACTCTATTTATCTGGCCTCTAATGGGTTAATGTGGGGAAAGCATGAGTAGGATTTTCTCAAATACTGTGTCCATTCACACAGGTGCACACACACACACACAAGGTTAGTCTGGGCTACTTATATTAGTTACATTTAACAGAACTGCTGTCAGATAATTAAGTCTTCAACAAAGTAAGATTATAAAAATTATTCCCAGATTACAATTAATATACATATATAACTTTCTTCTTAGGCCTTTTTTGAATTCTCATTTTGAGACTTTTCACAGTGTTGCCATGATAATTGGAAAGTTCATGTTGTATATTTTAAATCTATAGGTGAGAATCACTGCCACATCTAATTTATATTTCTTTTTAGAACTTAGAGGCATATTGATTCGTATACAAATACTACAGGATGGCCAAATGAGAATGAGTTACTAAAATAATTAAAGGATCCCATTTTCTTCAATAATGAAAGATAAGAATCAGAGTCCTCAAATGAACCTCAAATTGAGCTGTCACAGGGCATAGAGAATAAGAAAATAATCCTGGAATGATTTTGGCTGTCAATTTTATCCTGGAAATCAATGTGGAAATGTTCCTTGTTGCCATATATCCCTGTGTATTCTAAAAGAGAAGGTAACCTATTAAAATCAAAGCCACTTTAAGAGATAAGAGCTACTTATATGCCATATATTATCTGTTATAAAGAATAATATTTCAAGCTTATAAAGTACAATTTATTGACCTCTCCTTTAAAAAAAAAAAATTGAGGCATCATGTTGTCAAAGGTCAAAAAATGACACAGTGCTCAAGTTGCCATTGATCTCAGATTTACCAAATTTAAGTCGGTCAAACTCCAGGCTCATGTCCTTTCTAAGATGCTAAATATCTAAGAAGATGATGTATTTTCTCCCTCACATCAAAAGACCAGTGAAGTTCTGACCTAATGTGATTCTTTGGTGAAAACACAAAGAAATACAAAGATGTTTGTCACAAGTACGTATTAGTTTCCTCGGATTGCCATAACAAATTCTTACAACTTAGTTTTTAAAAATACAGAAATGTATTCTCCCACAGTTCTGAGGGCCAGAAGTTCAAAACAAAGGTGTCAGCATGGCCATGCTTCTGCTAAATTCTCTTGGAAAGATACCACTTTCCTCCTTCCTGGCTTGTGGTAGTTGGCATTCTTTGCCTTGTAACTGCATCTCTCCAGTTTCTGTCTGCCTTCAAATAGCTATCATCCTTCTGCATGTGTGTCTCTGTATCTCCTATAAGGACACCAGTCCTTGCATTTGGAGCCCACTGTAATCCAGTATGACATCTTAACTTGATTGCATGAGTGAAGAGCCCTTTTCTAAATATGATCTGATCTTTTTCACAGGCCTTAGAAGTTATGACTTCAGCATATCTCTTGGCGAGACACAATTAACCCACTGTAGTAAGTCATCTTTGATCTTTGGTATTTCTAAGCAAAAAAGATACAGCCAATAGACACATTTTGTGGAGGTCCCTTAATATTAGCCTCACATTGAATTGTGGAATCTATGACCCAGAAAAGATGATTTCCAGGACACTCCTAGCTTTGGAATGGATTTCCAAACCTCCTATTAATGTTATTAGTGTCACAGCCTCAGTATTTTTGTAGAGCCAAGCTGATATGTGTATGTGAATAAAATGCTACAATAGATGACTAAATGTTAATACCAAAATATAAATTTATTTACTGGAAGGAAAAAAAAATGGACTGAGTCACTAGCAAGTACTGTATTACCTAGTACGATGGGTCAATTACATTAAAAAATACTTTTTAACTAAAGTTGAACATCAGAGTTTGGCCATCAGAACAATATTTTGGCCACCTGATGTGACGAACTGACTCACTGGAAAAGACCCTGATGCTGGGAAAGATTGAGGGCAGGAGGAGAAGGGAACGACAGAGGATGAGATGGTTGGATGGCATCACCACTCAATGGACATGAGTTTGAGTAAGCTCCGGGAGTTGGTGATGGACAGGGAGGCCTGACATGCTGCAGTCCATGGGGTCACAGAGTCAGACATGACTGAGCGACTGAACTGAACGTCAGAGTTACATGTTCTATAGTTCTAATTGTTTTAAAGGATTGTATTGTGAGCCCTAAGAACCCTGAGAATCCATTTGGTACTTTATCCTTTGATATCTTTAGTTATTTAGACAAGTATCCTTTATTTGAATTATTGTTAGTTAATTATTGTTTTCTTTCCCACCCCATACATTATCACTAAAAAGATCTATAATGGATACAATTGATCTATGTAGTCTGCAAACATTTCTTTAAAACAAAATACTTGTAAACAATAACTTTTTCTTTAGATTTGTGTTTCCTCTATTTTTAGGAATCCTGAATTCTATGTTTCCATATACCTTTTCCTGTTACAACTTCCATTAATCATACTTTTTTTCAAAATTGTGATTAACAATTTGATATATCCAGAAGGACTCATGCTTATACATTTCAAAATTATCCATAATGCATGTAGTTTCCAAGTATTACATTATTCATTCATATTGATGCTTATACATAATTAAAACTGAATTTAAAAATGTTTAGAATCAGTGCTTAATATATTTTTTCTATTATTTTGTTATATATATATATATAAAATTAAACCTTACATGAAACTTTAAACTGTTTAGTATTAGTGCTTAATATTTTTCTCTTTTGGAACTTTCAAAAACAGGTGTGTGTGTGTTTGTGCAAGCGTGTTTACTTCCCACTTTAGCAGTTTAAAATCCTTACCATTAATCTCACTTTGGTGTACTCTTTCCCTGTAGCTGAATGTTACTTGTAATTATGTGTTACATTGACTCTCCTAATCAATTTTATTCCTAGAAGTTGAAAAAGTATTATAAATTAGTGTTTTTCCATTTCATACCCCTTTTCCCATTATGGATGTCAATAAATTATTTTTCTCTAAATGTATAGTTTTCTTAGTAGTCACATGCTCATGTTTATGCACTAAAAAATAGTATTAATAATTTAAATATATAGTATATGTTATTCTATATAACTGCTATGTGACATATTCCAAGAATGAAATTGGCACATATCTATTTTGAGTGCCCTGTCAGTTTATACATGGTAAGAGGCATTGATGGTGAGCAGACAAATATTTAGGAAAGGCCATTTTCCTAGCGTGGCTGTTCCATAGCAATAGGAAAGGTGAAGGCAAGGATTAAATACAAATAAGCAATTAAGCTTGCATTAGGAAATCCAAACTAATTGGATAGAAAGAGACTGCAGTTAGCCTTAGGACATATTAGGTGAAAACACATATAAACAAATTATAGCCACAATGCAAAGAATCAACACAGCAAAGGGGGTTTAGAATAAGACACAAAGAGTGAGAATGATAGAATTAAGTGTGCTGTACAGAGCAGTCCCTACCACTCAAAAAAAAAAAAAAAAAAAAGATTATGATCATAATATTCAAGGGACCTGCTTCTGTATTACTCTTACACTCCTCCTGTTGCTGCTGCTGCTGAGTAGCTTCAGTCGTGTCGGACAATCTTAAACAAATTGTGCTTGGAGGAGAGACTGACCACGCGGTTTAGTAGGTGATGAGAAACACTACTGTGCAGAGCGGTAGAGCTGTTTTAAGGGCTTACGGAAGCCTCACCGTCACTTACGTGGAACCTGAGGACTCTTCCAGGCCTGAGAAATTCTGTTCCACTTGGTTCATATAGTTTAGATTTTGTCATTTAAGCTGTATTAATTATTGTTTTCTGAGATTATTTTAATCTATACCAAGGTACCGTTCTCCTGCAAACCATGTGTCCCTCAAATTTAAAATGAGGTTAGCATTCTTTTGCTACTGAGTCTCTCATGCTTCAAGCTCATGAAGCATGCTTCAATGTAAAAATCCCCATTTTTCAGACTTTCTCTCCATTCTCACATTCATTTTATTTTTCCTATTTATTTCCAAGTAACTGCCCCACTGTGAGAAATTTAGGTCAGCCTTCTGCTCCTCTGATATCCTTACTTGCTAGGACTTTGACCCTCTCATCACTACAGCAATTTACTCTGATGGCTCACCAAGGCTTCCTCCTTAGGAATTAGATCCCATTTGAAGTAATAAGAAAAAATGTAATTCACGAAGGGACGTAGGCTAATCCTTTGACTCTGCAACCAGAGTGCTTCAGTTTAGCTCTTTGTATTCTGTTTATTTTAAAATTTTAATCTGGAAAATGGGAATGTTATTATTATGTACCTTGAAAGATTAAGGAGTGACAATACGTCCAAAGTTCCTGGTATGATGCGTGCTTCATCGTGCGTGTGTACTAAGTTGCTTCAGTTGTATCCGACTCTTTGTGACCCCCCCTGAACTGTAGCCTGCCTGGCTCCTCTGACCATGGGATTCTCTAGGCAAGAATACTGGATAGGGTTGCCATGCCCTCCACCAGCGCTTCATTGTAAATGCCCAATAATTCACTAGTTTTTCTCTCTACTTCATTCTCACATTTTTCCTTCCACAGTCTCAGTCCATCATAACATTTTTCTGTGTGCTTTAGATTTTAATGTTTTTGTGAGTCACAATTGTTGTCCTATTATCTGCAAGCTCTCATTATAAACATTCTACACATTTGCCCTTAATCTGTAACAAATATGCTCATGTTTTCCCAACTTAATCTGTTCTTTGTGGATCTTGAATCCTCTTCCATTGGTCATCATAAGCACCTTTCTTTCTTTCCCAGAGGCTATCTGGGTTCTGCCTCATCCCATTTCTAAAACTGCCAGTGTCTTCTCCTTTCGCTGTATATATTATTTTCTCACCCCGAAGTCTTTTGCTGGGCTTTCACTTCCAATTGAGGGCACCAGCATACCTTTAATAAGGGTTTGTCCTCCTGGGCTACTGGAACTCTCTTTGCCTTCAAGCACAAAAGGCAGGAATTGTTGAAGAATTTGCATATCTGGGTAGCTCTTGACCAAAGGCTGATGGATATAATTACTCCAGCTCCATTACCCCTTGGTTATTATGTAAATGTCAGCCTGGTCCATTTATTTGACTTATGGAAATTTTGTATATTCTTACTAACTTTTTGATTGATCTTTCAATCAATTTTGAGAGTTTTAAAATCTGTAATTGTGGATATGCTTACATATACTTCCTGTTTTGAGTTTTCATTTATTTTTGAAGCTCTCTTATTGAATATATGCATTTTTAGTATTGTTATATCTTGTTGGTGACCTGCAAACTCTTTCATTAAAGAATTTGCCAATTTCTCTTTGATCATTCTGATAGTAATATAGCCATTGCAGCTGTCTTATGTTTAGTTGGCATGGTATATAATTTTCATATTTTGCTTTTTGCCCTTATTTTTATAATTTAATTGCTTATTATTATAAGCAAATTGCTATTAAAGAGTTTACTAGTTTAATGAATAAAATAAAAATAGTTTGCTGTTTTAATGAATATCAAATTTTTAAAATAATTTTTAAGCATATTTTGTAGCAGACATTTGAAATTGAAAATTTCAGACACGGAGAATGAAATCAATATGTTGATGTGTTTCTGGAGTTTTTTCTCTTCCTTTTAGAGTATGTGACTTTATTCTGGAGGACAATTTAGTCATTGCATCATTTACAAGATTTTTTTTTAATAGGTGGATTTATAGTAGTCTTAACTGTAGAGCTAGTTTATCCTTACTACCATGGCGTGACTTTCCTTGGGTCTCTGCTTTATGCCCCAAATATGCAACAAGGTCTCTGTACTGTGGTGTACTCAACATTTGTGGCTTGCATGAGCTTAATAAATTGTTTAGATTTACAGGCATCCAGAAACTTTTTTCTTTTTTGCACGGCTTAGTGGAATTAAATCCTACATGTGTGCTGCCTAAGAGTCCTCCAAAAATTCAAGGGATCCTATGCATATTTCTGAAGTATTATTTATGTAACTTTTTCTTTTAGTACTTTATTCCTAAATTCCACCTACTTTGACCTCAGACTTCAGCATCTGTCTCCTCAATTCAACAAGACTGCAGTGCTTTGGTTTCTCCTGCCTGTGACATATCTGAAAAGGCAGATATTGTCTGTCTAGGCAGAAAGCTAGGGCAATTATATTCTCATTTTTATTATTTCTTCTCTCAAGGATTATAGTACTATGATGTCTGCTGTGAAATATCTGAAAAACAGTTATTTTACATGTTTTGTCAAAATTTTAGTTGTAAAAGGGCAAGTTAAGTATGAGATACTCTGTCCTGTGTGAAGTTTTCTACAATCATTTTTTTTTTTAACTGGAAGTCCATTAGCCTTAGGATGCATTTCTGAATTAGCATGAAATAAAGTATACATAGATCATTGCATTTTTCTGGGGGATAGTCTGCAATTTTCATCATTCTCAGGGGTCCCAGTGTGGAGGAGTATGCCTATATGTTTTGTGATCTCTAATCTATTCTATTATGGTGAATATACAAAATGTGCAAAAGTGAGTTAATTGACTGAGATTGCCAACAAAGGTCCATCTAGTCAAGGCTATGGTTGTTCCAGTAGTCATGTATGGATGTGAGAGTTGGACTGTAAAGAAAGCTGAGCACCGAAGAATTGATGCTTTTGAACTGTGGTGTTGGAGAAGACTCTTGACAGTCCCATGGGCTGCAAGGAGATCCAACCAGTCCATCCTAATGGAAATCAGTCCTGAATATTCACTGGAAGGACTGATGTGGAAGCTGAAACTCCAATAGTTTGACTGCCTGAAGTGAAGAACTGACTCATTTGAAAAGACCCTAATGCTGGGAAAGATTGAAGGCAGAAGGAGAAGGGGATGACAAAGGATGAGATGGTTGGATGGCATCACCGATTGTATGGACATGAGTTTGAGTAAACTCCAGGAGCTGGTGTTGGACAGGAAGGCCTGGAGTGCCACAGTCCATGGCGTCACAAAGAGTCGGACACAACTGAGCAACTGAACTGAACTTAACCATTCAAATGATGGTGAATACATGCTCCAGTGGCACTTAAAAAATTAATTTTAAAACTTTATATCATTAGAATGTAAATTAATAGAGTGTAGTGCTGCATATAAGAAATAATAGATTAACTTTTTCATAGTTCTAGAAAGATAAAAAATGTTCAGTAAATACTTGATAAATGTATATTGAACTTACACTATATGGAAGGTACTGGGAGAGATAGTAGGAAAAAATACAGATGAAGATAATTGGTGCCACATCCTCTCCAATGATCACTATACTTGGTTGACTGATGTTGTTTACTCTGTTTTAATCATATGTGGATATATGCATAAATATCATTTTGACATATTGTTCTACATGTTCTTCTACATGTTCTACTTTAATTTCTATATATTGCCCCTCTATATGTTCTAGAAATATTTATCTTAAATATAATTGTTAGTGTTATAATGAAAATAATATTGGTTGAGTCATAATAGGGACACTTGTCTCATTCAGTTCAGTTCAGTGGCTCAGTCGTGTCCAGCTCTTTGCAACCCCATGAATCGCAGCACGCCAGGCCTCCCTGTCCATCACCAACTCCCGGAGTTCACCAAGACTCACGTCCATCGAGTCAGTGATGCCATCCAGCCATCTCATCCTCTGTCATCCCCTTCTCCTCCTGCCCCCAATCCCTCCCAGCATCAGAGTCTTTTCCAATGAGTCAACTCTTCGCATGAGGTGGCCAAAGTACTGGAGTTTCAGCTTTAGCATCATTCCTTGCAAAGAAATCCCAGGGCTGATCTCCTTCAGAATGGACTGGTTGGATCTCATTAGACAAGGTTAAAATTATGACTTAAAATTTTACTATTTATATATTTACTGATAAATGAATAAAGAATGGAGAATTTTAGTATTAGGAAATTAAAACCAAATTTTATAAGTATTTAGTAATAAAAATGCTTGTTTTTAAGTTCTTAGGTTTATAAAGTAGATATGTGTGTCAACTTTATTACAAATAATAGAAATATTTAGAGACTAAATATAGTTTATGCTTGTGTGATTTAAATATTTATTAGTTTGAGCATTGATAAACCTATGAATATTATCCACTGTGACACTGTTACTTTTCAACATCACAAATCTTTAAGCCATGTTCATTAGGAATGTAATTTAACAATATTTGCAAGCCAGTAGTCAAAGTGAAATCCTACCACTCAAACCTGTCAGTTACTGAGAATTTGATATGTTGTTTGTCCACATTCCTTGTAGGTTACTCAAGAGCAAAATGTAAAGGAGTCTATATATTTTATTTCTTATTTTATACAAATATGAAGATAATTTTTTTTCCTTGGAAATGCAAGGAAACAAACCTACTTACTGCAAAATTTTGCTATGTTCAGAATGAAGAAATTTAAAAGAAAGTTTCAGGCTCCCCAATTTTTAAATGTAAAAGGCTATATTTTCAATTTCCAGGCTTCTTAAATAAAATGTTAGTATACTTCAGCTCCTATCTACCTGGTCCACCCTATTTGCATGCTGTCTGTATGAATACCTACTTTCTCAATATTTTAATTGAGACATTCAATTAAATGCCTCTCTGGCAAGAGGCATTAGCCTTTGTAGGTATGTATGTCACTTCCAGTATCTTACTACTTTTAGGGGCCCAGCACCATAGAAATCCCATTTATTTTAAGATATATAACATTATCGATAAAAGTTGCCCATGAAGGATATTGAAACCACAGATTTCCTAACTGCTTTACAATAAGGGCTGACTTCACTCATTCACATATCTCTGTTAGCTCTGCTGAAACAGCAGGATTTGAAAGTGGCTGTGAAATTAGATTTTTCTAACATGAGCAATGAGAGCTGTCATAATTCTGATCTCTAAAGGGGAAAAAAAAAAACAACAACTCTGTTATCACGCTATATTTCTCTCTCCTATGAATATTTTCTCTGATGATAATATGCTAATGGTGGTGAACATATTGAAGTTGACTTTTGGGTGTTTAGGGATTTTTAGTAAGATTTGAGTTCTAAATGTTTCTCCCCTGACAACATCTTATGATATATATTCCTAATAAAAAATAAGCAGATGATTCTTAGATAAAAATACTGAAAAATAACCTGTGTTATCAAAACAGTTTACATTTTCCCCCAAGAATTTTTCATCTGTTATTGGTAGAATTGACTATTTGGGGACTTTATAGATTATTTGCATTTTCTGATTAGCCAAAGCAGTACACAAGCACTCTCTTTACTGTGTGTCTTTTCTTATGTTAGTGTTCAGTATGGATACAAACTCATCACTTACACATGTAAATTAGAGTCCAGCTCTTGAATTTAGGCAAAAATTGAGGTTTAAATTTGACTCTGTGTCTCCTACTTTCTTACTAGGTAGATTACATAAAGTCCCAAAGCCACAGCTTTCTCATCATTAAACCAGAAATAATTATAATTTTTTACTGTTAGGATTGTTGTGAAGATTAAATCAAATAATTTAGCATGCTCTTTAGATGAGTACCAGGCATTGGCTCTATAATCTTTAATCATTTCTACATTTATTTTTATCCCACTTGACAGACCAAAACAGAGTGCCCTATGATACAGATGTTCTAAAGACGGCAGGGGCAGCATTCTGAAGCACATCTGGCCCTGGTTCACACTAAATAAATAATCTTGGAGGGTCTCAAGAGGGACAACAACCTCAGAGTAGAACTAATATCTTAGAAATAACCCCCCAAACCAAATGGTTTAAGAACTCCTTGCCTGAAAAATCCCACGGACGGAGGAGCCTGGTAGGCTGCAGTCCATGGGGTCGCTAAGAGTTGGACACGACTGAGCGACTTCACTTTCACTTTTCACTTTCATGCATTGGAGAAGGAAATGGCAACCCACTTCAGTGTTCTTGCCTGGAGAATCCCAGGGACGGGGGAGCCTGGTGGGCTGCTGTCTATGGGGTCGCATAGTCGGACACAACTGACGCGACCTAGCAGCAGTAGCAGCAGCAGCAGGATAGATTTATCTTGAAACAATTGCTAGACTTTCTCAGCTTCTCAATAAAATAAAAACATACATAAAAGAGAGTAAAGTCAGAGACAACTATAGGAATACTAATAGAAAGTCCAGAAGCTAGACAAAATGTTCTCTATCTATAAAATGGTAGAATGGCTTCAGAATAGCAAACATTGTACAGATATTTCCAGGACAGAGTGGAACAGTCTACAGAGAAGCACAAGAAAGTCACTTAGTTGCCCACCCCAATATCCTCTCTCTCTCTAGAAAATGTAAGCCCCAAATCAATCCTTCCGGAGTGGGACCTATGGGTGCTCTTACTATGTGGTTTTTTGTCTGGTGGAGGAGCTGACCATCACTTCCTATCCTGTTAGTACCTTCTCTTCTAGCTCCTCTCTGACAGTAAGACTACCAGAATACAATTAAGGGAAACAATTTAGTATGTAGATTTAATATGTACAATATATTCATGAAAAATTATTCAAAAGTAGCCCACACTTCATGAGAATCCAGACTCTAGAGACATATTTTAATTTAAAGTATAAGAAGTTTCCCTGCCTCCAGACTGGGATGGAATGGGGAAGGGAGAGAAAGAAATAATGAGAGGGGCTAACAACTAAAGAGAGCAAAATAAGGTTTATCCTAAACATCCATGCAATACTAAATACTGGAAGAAATAGAGAAAGGTGCATTTAGTTTTGAAGACAATAACTCAGTATTTTGGCAATGAGTCTAATAATTGTTTTTACATGCTTGAAAACAATGGATATATTTTCTACTTTAAATTGGATATAATTAACTTTATTGTAATAAAACTTTCAGGGGGCTACAGTCTCTATATTTTGTGAATTTATACACAATATCAAATCATAGTTTCCATATAAAAGTCTCTTTGTTTTATCATAACTAATATGTTTCTTCTAGATCTTCTTGGGACAAAGTCTATAATATGATTTTGTTGTTCAGTTGTTAAGTTATATCTGACTCTTTACAAGCCCATGGACTGCAGCATGCCTTATTTTGCAGTGATATCTGCCGAATTAATTATAAACTCTCAAGAGAGCAAGAATTCATAAGTCATATAAGCATGAATCCACCTTTAACCACTAGGCCTTTATATTTATTCCTTGTGATATCATTTCTCAACTGTACTAATAGGGCAGAGGTTTTGTTTAGAGTTGTTAGTTCTGAAGTCACATTACCTAGGTTCAGACTCAATATTTATGTGTACAAATTGTAGAACATTAAAAATATAGTATATATATATTTCTTTCTGGGCTTTGTTTTCATTTTCTGTATGAGGGGAAAATAGTACTGACACCATTGAAATAATATTTAAGGTGCTAAGATTAATATCAGCACATAGTGAAGAGTCAATTATATACTGTGTGTGTATAAATGTAGTATGTTTGTATAGAATTAACTATGAACATAATGCTCAGAAGAGAGTAAATGTTCAGTGAATGATAGCGCTTATCTTTACTGTTACCGTTACTGCTTTGTATGTATGCGTGAGCAGTCACTTCAGTTGTGTCCAACTCTTTGCAACCCATGGACTGTAGCTTGCCACTTTATATTCATACAACAAAACTACTTTTACTAGAAAATACCTAAAGATTTCTTTAAAACTTTCAGAAGTATTCAGCAAATATTACTTAAGCCCCTACTATGAGCCAAGGATAGGAGACATACAAGGGTCACTCTTCTCTTTCCCTTCCTGGTGTTGTGGGATTTTGCTTTACTATGTGTAAGAAACAGACAGATTCAGTGTGTAAGAAACAGGGGAATGGCATGATAAAGACTCCTCTGTCCATGGGATTTTCCCAGCAAGAATACTGGAGTGGGTGGCCATGCCCTCCTCCAGGGGATCCTCTTTACCTAGGCATCAAACCTGCATCTCCTGTCTCACATTTATTAAACTCCCATAAATTAATACTGTGTTGAAATCACTAACTCTTATTGTGAGGTTAATAGCATGTTCTTAATCATCTTGGGGCTGCAAACGGAAATGCGTACAGTACCATTTCCCCAGCTACTTTGTGTACAAAGAATCACATAAGATGCTTATTAAAATTTAGAGTCTACCGTTATTCTCAGTATATTGAACCAGAATCTCTAGAGGATGAGCTGGGGATTTGTATTTTTAGTCCAGAGTCTTGATGATTTTCTGATCTGGCAGTTTGGGGAAAACTGTAACCAAGGTGACGTAAGTGGGTGGAGCATGGTGAATAAGGTATGTGAGGAAATGAGGGAATACCTTGGTTGTAGGATCTAGGACCAGCTGCCTTCAAGATTTCCAGATAAACTACAAATATGGATTGTTATATTAAATATTCTGATTTTTACATATTGACAAATTACTTGTTGTCTTTCTGTTATTACCATTCAGGACAAACCAAACTTTTTAACATATTTCTGCTGTAAAAAAAAAAAAAATATATATATATATATATATTTACTATCTCTCAAAATACTGTGAAAGATAGAAATGGGTGAGAGAAGCTCTGGTCCCATCTGCTATCTTTATTAATTTCATGTAATTCCCCTCCACACTGCTGTCTGTCTGTTTCCTATGCACAGTCAAGCAAAATCCCACAACACCAGGAAGGGAAAGAGAAGAGTGACCCTTGTATGTCTCCTATCCTTTGCTCATAGTAGGGGCTTAAGTAATATTTGCTGAATACTTCTGAAAGTTGTGAAAAAATCTTTAGGTATTTTCTAGTAAAAGTAGTTTTGTTGTATGAATATAGAATGATTATATTGTTTGAGTGTAAAAAGTGACTTGGGTGTTGTTTAGTTGCTAAGTCATGTCCTACTTTTTTGTGACCCCATGGTCTGTGCCTGCCAGGTTCCTCTGTCCATGGGATTTCCCAGACAAGAATACTAGAGTGAGTTGCCATTTCCTTCTCCAGAAGGTCTTCCCAACCCAGGGATTAACCTGTGTCTCTTGTTTTGGAACCAGAGAAGCCTTGTAAATTGAATTTTCTGGGTGTAAAAGGGAGGGCTACATGTGTGGGGGCCTGCAGATAAGATAATGACTTCTTGCTAGTAGAAGAAAGTTTAAATATATGTATGTATGTAACTTCTTTGTTTTTTTCCTCACTTTCCTCCCCTAAAATACATTATTATAACCAGATGCAAAAATTACATATACCTGCATAAGCAGAAGGTAGTTTATAAGCTTCAAGAGGCAGAAATCATGTCAATCTTTGTTTTCATCATATCCCTAGTGTCTAACAAAGCAAGATTACCTTCTTGAATATTTAAATAGGATAAGGAATAAATGAATAAATGCGTTAACTGGGTAAAGCACTTCTCATATGTGTTCACATGGTACAATCATGTCAATTTGATTAAACATATATAGAATCCTTTCTCTGACAGTTACCTGTATGTTCTATAGTGATAGTTTGACCATATGCTGGACTTATTACAGACCATATGCAAATTCATATAATAGCTCTTCTTATAAAAACACATTCACAAACATATTTCTATTGAAGTGGAACTCATCCTTTACATCTTGGTTAGCACGGCTTCTATGAGGTTCAAACATTTGGCTCATAAGATGCAACTGCTCTGTTGAGAAAAGAAAAAAATACTGATTCTGTATAATCTAAGGAAAGAGATAGAACAAGTACTGTTCTAGTAAATTCAGAGGAGTTTAAGGAATATATATGAGAATAGAGTAGAGGGGGCCTTGTTTAAATAGGTTCAACGATGCCTTCTGGGTGAAAACACCAGTCCTGCTTCTTGGTAAGACACTGAGAGTGAAAAGTTAAAATGAAAACCTTATATTTTCAGTGCTTTTACTCAGCAACCCGATTTCACTATTAATACTGTGTTTCCACCTTTTTAAATCTAAAATTATATATATATATATATATCTTTGAAACTCAGTCTAGTTCCCCAAATGGTCTTTCATTATTATAATAGACTATTATTTTCAGGTACAGATTTGTTTCCATTTTCCCTTTATAGATATAAATTCACTATTACAGAGTTTTTCATGGTTCTGAAATATTTCTAGAGCCATCATATATGATAAATGACTTGTTTCATCCTACAAGACATGGGACAGAAAATATTAACCTTGCCAAACTGGAGACTGATTTAATATTTTAGGCTATTTCCACATGATCTCCTTTCAGTGCTATTATGTATATAAAATTGCTTTGTAAGTATTCTGATATTTTCATTGGTTCCTACTATGTCACTGTAATAATGATAATACTGTCTAAATCACAGATATTAAATGTTTTGAGAGTTTTTATTCTTAAGGAAGTAACAGAAGGCCATGCATTTGAACTACAAAATTGAGCACAATATAAAGTGAATATATTAGATTTGCTAAGGGAAACATTAAAAGGCAATGGCTATAAAGTGAGAAACATGACCATTTCATTCTACTGAAACCAACGAATAAACAGATGATTTTCAAATAAAACTATATAGTAGTATAATAGAACTTCCCATAGAACCCTCAAACATGTACATATATCAAAATAAGTTTAAGGAGCAGCATTAATGTGGGAAAGAAAGGAAAGCAGAGACAGAGGAAATACAGTTTGTGAAACACAACCAGTTAGGGATTGCAGAAATACATTCAGGCCATCATTTGGGGTTTTATCTGTCTCCTTACTCACTGTTCTCACAGTCTTTTACATCTTGAACCCATATGATTCACAGCAACAACTAAGCACCTTGGAAATTTCCCAGGCTTAGTAGAATACTATCTTCAGTTCAGTTCAGTCGCTCAGTCGTGTCTGACTCTCTGCGACCCCATGAATTGCAGCACACCAGGCCTCCCTGTCCATCACCAACTCCCGGAGTTCACTCAGACTCATGTCCATCGAGTCAGTGATGCCATCCAACCATCTCATCCTCTGTCATCCCCTTCTCCTCCTGCCCCCAATCTCTCCCAGCATCAGGGTTTTTTCCAATGAGTCAACTCTTCCCATGAGGTGGCCAAAGTACTGGAGTTTCACTCCATTTAGCATTTAGCATCACTCCTTGCAAAGAAATCCCAGGGCTGATCTCCTTCAGAATGGACTGGTTGGATCTCCTTGAGTGCCTTTAAAAGTACTCATTAAATATCACATTAGCTTAAACTGAAACTGTAGAATTTTCTATATTTCAACAAATACTTAAAATAGCAAAACAGCTTTTTTTTTTTAATTTTGGAAATATGATTTCACTTTGTTTTTGTAAATGTGTAGAAACTAAAATTAGAAGACGTATTTTGATCAGGTTTTTTTTTTTTTTTTTTTTTTTCATCTTTGTACTTCGTGGTTTGGCTTTTCTACAGCTAAGATGATGGGACTGAATGCTATCTGGACTTCACATCCTGCCACTTACCATTGACTTAGTCACTTAAATTTTCTGAGGCTCCATTTTCTCAGATATAAAAGGAGATTAATAATGTATTTCTGATAAGACTGGTATAAAAATAAAATTATTTTTTCCAGTGGATCAAAGACATACAAGACTTGAAACCATAAAACCCCTAGAAGAAAGCATAGGGAAAAACTTGAAATTAGTTCTTAACACTGATTTTTCTGGGTATGATACCATAAGCACAACAGCAAGAGCAAAAATTAATAAATGAGACTACATGAAATTAAAAATCTGTACAACCACAGAAACAATCAACAAAATGAAAAGGTAACCTAAGGAAGGGATAAGACATTTTCAAATCATATATCTAATGCATTAGTATCCATATATATATATGTGTGTGTGTATATATATATATATATATATATATATAAAATCCAACACAATGGAAGAAAAAAAATCTATTTAAAAAATGGACAGAGGAACTGAATATATTTTTTTTTTTCCAAAAAAGTCAAGCAAATAACCAATAGCACTTGAAAGGCTATCACCTTTATGGAACATAGTATGGAGTTTCCTCAAAAAAAATTAAAAATAGATTTAGCGTGTGATCCAAAAATCCCACTTCAGGCCATATATCTAAAGGAAATTAAATCACTATCTTAGAAAGATATATGCACTCCCATGCTTATTGCATTATTATTCACAACAGTCAAGATATAGAAACAACCTAAGTATTTACCAAGGATAAGTGGATAAACAAGATGTAGAATTGGCGTACAAATGGATTATTCAGGCATGATAAAGAAGGAAATCTTGTCATTTGGACAAGATAGATGGACCTTGAGGGCATTATGACAAGTGAAATAAGTTACAGAAAGATAAATACTATTTGATCTCACTCCTACGTGGAATATAAAAAACCAAAGATTGCTATATGTGGTAATTATGTTTTCACTAAATCAGATATTTCATTATGGTATAATTTTTTTTTCCTTTTGTATTAGCATGATGCCAGATCATAAAGGAAATACATTCACCAGTATTACCTTGTTTTATTTTATAAGAATTTTGTGCCATGCATTTGAATGTATGGCCATCTTATTTAAAAGTAGTTAATAATTATGATAGTTTTAAAAAAATGTTCCCCCTTTTAATACCAAAATATATTGTTAAATATGCAGATCTTCTCTACCTTTTAGTTACTGTAATCTTTTAAGTGAGACAAAACATAATGTTAAAGATATGTTATGTACTAGTGGCTCAGACAGTAAAGCGTCTGCCTGCAATGCGGGAGACCCGGGTTCGATTGCTGGGAAGATCCCCTGGAGGAGGAAATGGCAATCCACTGCAGCACTCTTGCATGGAAAATCCCATGGACAGAGGAGCCTGATAGACTACAGTCCATGGGGTCGCAAAGAGTCGGACATGACTGAGTGACTTCACTTCCATTTTCACTTTCCATCCAGTTAGTTATTTTATCCTGTCAGATATATGAAATCATTGGTTGTGATATTAATGAGTTTCAGAGTGGAAGGAATTCTTTTTTCTTTGTTAATGAAGCATAGAATTTATTAATGTATTTACATAATTTATTATCTGTAAGCTGTGGTCTCATAAATATATGACTACAACTTTACATGTGCTAAGCAACAGATACCTGTCTCCCCCACCAAGGCAGCTCTGTCAAATTAAAAATGGACAGCATTTACCCCACTTTCTAGGCTTCTTCTTTTCTCTTTGGAAAACAGGGCTAGTCAGTTTAAACTGAATCTGCAATTCAACATGTTCCACGCAGCCTCTCTACCACCACCATCTTGATTGTCAGAGCTTACTTAAAAAGGTGCCAGTGACGTGCCTGGGGATACCTGTGCGACAGGGTCCTGGGCTGCTGTGCCCAATGGAGATTGTGTCAGAGACAGCGTGGGTGGGTGCCTCTCCATCAGCCTCAGAAACAACCCACCTCAGCTTCAGACAGTCTTAACTGCCATCCCTCCAGGGTGGTAACTGCACACATTCTAAATGTTATCACTCCCTCTAGCAGTGGCAATGGTCAATGGGAAGACAAGGGAAGGAATGTATCCACAAGGACTTTTTTTCCCCTCAAGAACCATGAAAGTGCTAACTTCTCCTTTACAAATGTGACATAGAATCTTGACTACAAAGCTACTCAATGATCTCATCCTACCATTCACACAACTGTACATTCCTTCTCAGCAACATCAGGAGCCAACGATGCAGTCCCTGGGTACACAGAGATCCTTTACAGGACGGAAGTCCACAGACTGACCTGTTACTGCTGCAGTCTCTGAAGAGGAGACGGAACCAGTTAATTCCTGTGAATCCCAGTTGCCCAAAAACGATCCAAGACTGGCAGGCGACCCCTGGAGGGGGTCCCAGCCCTCCTGAGGCCTGTCAGGACCAGCTACTTCATCTGGGAGCCCCAGGGTCAAGGCCCAGTCAGCTGCAGCTCCGCCTAGGCTCCAAAGGCTCTGTAAAGTTTGAAGCCCTTTCCGCCAGAAGGCGGCTGGCATCAGTGGATGGAATTCTTTGACTAATTTATATAAAGAGTCCGTTTATGTTTATCTTGTTCTTCGCTCTGGTCCATAAAAGGACTGCATGGATGTAGTTGGCGTAGTCTTGGCATCTCTCTCCATGACCTCTCTTACCTCGATAAGATCAACTTATTTCCTGCAATGACAACTACAATGTTGGGTGGGCCATGCTGCTGAAGCTCTTTTACCTACTTCTTTAATGTTGAAAATCTTTCGTTATGTCATAAATAATTATAGCTGCGGCCGAGCCTTGGTAGTACATTGGCGCTAAGGCAGGAAATCGTTCTCATCCAACTGTATCCCAGATGAAGGATTTATGTAGCTCATTTTGGTACTGGACAGTCTTGGTCATAAAAGATGGTCCTATTGTTGGGTTGATGTTTGGATCAAACCTGTCTTCCACGAACCACTACACAATGTTTGATTTACCTACATCTGTATCCTCCAGCAGACACACTTTGAGCTACTTCAGCACCATGGCCTGGGAACCAGGGGTGCACGCCCGCTGCCATTCCTAAATTGAGAGAAAGGCTGGGCCCAGCACGAGCATTCCCTGGCGCCACCACCGCAAAGTGTAACCCCGGCTGCAGGGCACGCAGAGGCCACTGCCTCCCGTTTGCTGGACCTTGGCCCGGCCCTTCTGTTCTCAGCAGCTTGAACAGGTTCCCGGGCGCCACCACTGCCACCATCTTGGGACAGCGGACAGTCAACTGCAGAGTGAAAGGAATTCTTAAGAGACATTTAGTCCATTTTGACACCTATGTAGATAAAAGAACACTTCCTCAAACAAGACACTGATTTCCTCCTAAGAGAAAGAGAAATGGTGGTAAGGCATGTAACCAACTTTGTTCTCATTACTGTTTGGGATTCGTGTATAAAGCTACAAGTTCCTTAGAGTTTCTGAGGAGAAGGCAATGGCGCCCCACTCCAGTACTCTTGCCTGGAAAATCCCATGGACGGAGCAGCCTTGTAGGCTGCAGTCTATGGGGTCACTAGGAGTCAGACACGACTGAACGACTTCACTTTCACTTTCCATTTTTCATGCATTGGAGAAGGAAATGGCAACCCACTCCAGTGTTCTTGCCTGGAGAATCTCATGGACAGAGAAGCCTAGTAGGCTGCAGTCCACAGAGTCGCACAGAGTTGGACATGACTGAAGTGACTTAGTAGTAGTAGTAGTAGTAGTAGTAGTAGTAGTAGAGTTTCTGAGTCAATAGGATTGTGGGTAAGATCCAGGAATCTACAGTTTTAAAAGAAACTCAGGCAAATAAATGAATCAATGCAGCTACTATATCTTAAAAGACAACAAAGCAGACCATAGAGAAGGCAGAAGTCTAAAAATATTTTTGAGTATGGCCATCTTTTATTCTCAGTTCAGGTCAGTTACTCAGTCATGTCCAACTCTGTATGATCCCATGGGCTGTAGCGTGGCAGGCCTCCTTGTCACTCACCAACTCCCAGATTTCACTCAAACTCATGTCCATACAGTCTGTGATGCCAGCCAACCATTTCATCCTCTGCTGTCCCCTTCTCCTCCTGCCTTCCATGTTTTACAGCATCAGGGTCTCTTCAAATGGGTCAGTTCTTCGCATCCAGTGGACAGTGTATTGGAGTTTCAGCTTCAACATCAGTCCTTCCAATGAATATTCAGGACTGATCTCCTTTAGGATGGATTGGTTGGATATCCTTGTAGTCCAAGGGACTCTCAAGAGTCTTTTCCAAAACCACAGTTCAAAAACATTAATTTTTTGGTGCTCAGTTTTCTTAATAGTCCAACTCCCACATCCATACATGACTACTGGAAAAACCATAGCCTTAACTAGATGGACATTTGTTGGCAAAGTAATGTGTCTCTGTTTTTCAATATGCTGTCTAGGTTGGTCGTATTTTTCCTTCCAAGGAGTAAGCGTCTTTTAATTTCATGGCTGCAATCATCATCTGCAGTGATTTTCAAGCCCTCCAAAATAAAGTCTGACACTGTTTCTACTGTTTCCCCATCTATTTGCCATGAAGTAATGAGACCAGATGCCATGATCTTAGTTTTCTAAATGTTGAGCTTTAAGCCAACTTATTTCACTCTCCTGTTTCACTTTTATCAAGAGACTTTTTAGTTCTTCTTCACTTTCTGCCATAAGGGTGGTGTCATCTGCATATCTGAGGTTATTTATTTCTCCCAGCAATCTTGATTCCAGCTTGTGCTTCTTCCAGCTCAGCATTTCTCCTGATGTACTCTGCATATAAATTAAATAAGCAGGATGACAATATACAGCCTTGACATACTCCTTTCCCTAATTGGAAACAGTCTGTTTTCCCATGTCTATTTCTAACTCTTGATTCCTGAACTGCATACAGATTTCTCAGGAGGGAGGTCAGGTGGTCTGGTATTCCCATCTCTTTAAGAATTTTCCATGGTTTGTTGTGGTCCACACAGTCAAAGCCTTTGGGCATAGTCAATATAGCATAAGTAGATATTTTTCTGGAACTCTTTTGCCTTTTAGACAATGCAACAGATGTTGGCAATCTGATTTCTGGTTCCTCTGCCTTTTCTAAAACCAGCTTGAACATCTGGAAGTTTATGGTTCACGTATTGTTGAAGCCTGACTTGGAGAATTTTGAGCATTACTTGACTAGCATGTGGGATGAGTGTAATTGTGCAGCAGTTTAAGCATTGTTTAGCATTGCCTTTCTTTGGGATTGGAATGAAAATGGACCTTTCCTGGTCCTGTGGCCATGATTGAGTTTTCCAAATTTACTGACATATTGAGTGAAGCACTGTCACAGAATCATCTTTTAGGATTTGAAATAGCTCAACTGGAATTCCATTACCTCCACTAGCTTTGTTCTTATTGATGCTTCCTAAGGCCCAGTTGACTTCACATTCCAGGATGTCTGGTTCTAGGTCAGTGATCACACCATTGTGATTATCTGGGTCATGAAGATCGTTTTTGTACAGTTCTTCTGTGTATTCTTGCCATCTCTTCTTAGTATCTTCTGCTTCTGTTAGTTCCATACCATTTCTGTCCTTTATTGACCCCATCATTGCATGAAATGTTCCCTTGGTATCTCTAATTTTCTTGAAGAGATCTCTAGTCTTTCCCATTCTATTGTTTTCATCTATTTCTTTTCATTGATCACTGACGAAGGCTTTCTTATCTCTCCTAACTATTCTTTGGAACTCTACATTCAGATGCTTTTATCTTTCCTTTTCTCCTTTGCTTTTGGCTTTTCTTCTTTTCATAGCTATTTGTAAGGCCTCCTCAGACAGCCATTTTGCTTTTTTGCATTTCTTTTTCTTGGGGATGGTCTTGATCCCTTTCTACTGTACAATGTCACAAACCTCCTTCCATAGTTCATCAGGCACTCTGTCTATCAGATCTAATCTCTTGATTCTATTTGTCACTTCTACTGTGTAATCGTAAGGGATTTGATTTAGGTCATACATGAATGGTCTAGTGGTTTTCCCCACTTTCTTGAATTTAAGTCTGAATTTGGCAGTAAGGATTTCATGATCTGAGCCACATTCATCTCCCGGTCTTGTTTTTGTTGACTGTATAGAGCTTCTCCATCTTTGGCTGCAAAGAATATAATCAATCTGATTTTGATATTGACCATCTGGTGATATCCATGTGTAGTCTTCTCTTGAGTTGTTGGAAGAGGGTGTTTGCTATAATCAGTGTGTTCTCTTGGCAAAACTATTAGCCTTTGCTCTGTTTCATTCCGTACTCCAAGGCCAAATTTGCCTGTACTCCAGGTGTTTCTTGACTTCCTACTTTTGCATTCCAGACCCCTATAATGAAAAGGACATCTTTTTTGGGTGTTAGTTCTAAAAGGTCTTGCATGTCTTCATAGAACCGTTCAACTTCAGCTTCTTCATCATTACTGGTCCGGGCATAGACTTGGATTACCATGATATTGAATGTTTTGCCTTGGAAGTGAACAGAGATTATTCTGTCATTTATGAGATTGCATCCAAGTACTGCATTTCGGACTCTTTCATTGATATGATGGCTACTCCATTTCTTCTAAGGATTCTTGCCCACAGTAGTAGATATAATGATCATCTGAGTTAAATTCACCCATTCCAATCCATTTTAGTTCACTGATTCCCTAAATGTCAATGTTAATTCTTGCCATCTCCTGTTTGACCACTTCCAATTTGCCTTGATTCATGGACCTAACATTCCAGGTTCCTATGCAATATTGTTCTTTACTGTATTGGATTTTGGTTCCATCACCAGTCACATCCACAACTGTGTGTTGTTTTTGCCTTGGTTCTGTCTCTTCATTCTTTCTGGAGTTCTTTCTCCACTGATTTCCAGTAGCATATTGGGCACCTGCCGACCTGGGGAGTTCATCTTTCAGTGTCCTATCTTTTTGCCTTTTCATACTGTTCATGGGGTTCTCAAGGCAAGAATACGGAAGTGATTTGCCATTCCCTTCTCCAGTGGACCACATTTTGTCAGAATTCTCCACCATGACCCGTCCATCTTGGATAGCCCTATGTGGTGGGGGTGGGGGTGGCTATCCCTTGGGCAGAGGAATCTTTTATTCTAGTGAAATATAATCCAGAACGTCAGAACTTAAAACAGGTAAACCAGAACAACTCTAGGAAATTGAGGATACAGGGCAAGGCCATGCTCACAGATGCCTCTTTCTCCCCCTCACTGAGATGTCTTTTGGAAACCTGGTTTGAGAATGGAGAAGACTCTTGAGAGACCCTTGGACTGCAAGGCGATCCAACCAGTCAGTCCTAAAGGAAATCAGTCCTGAATATTCATTGGAAGGACTGTTGCTGAAACAGAAACTGCAATACTTTGGCCACATGATGTGAAGAACTGACTCATTGAAAAAGACTGATGCTAGGAAAGATTGAAGGCAGGAAGAGAAGGGGACAACAGAGGATGAGATGGTTGGATGGCATCACTGACTCAATGGACATGAGTTTGAGTAAGCTCCAGGAGTAGGTGATGGACAGGGAAGCCTGGTGTACTGCATGCAGTCCATGGGACTGCAAAGAGTTGGACACAACTGATCGACTGAACTGAACTGAACCTGTCATTATAAAACAGTTTTTCTGTTGTCCAGTAGTCTATATTCTTTTGTATTATTTTAAAAGCACTGGACAATAACCCAGTGTACGAGACAGCAAAAGAGACACTGATGTATAGAACAGTCTTATGGACTCTGTGGGAGAGGGAGAGGGTGGGAAGATTTGGGAGAATGGTATTGAAACATGTAAAATGTCATGTAAGAAACGAGTTGCCAGTCCAGGTTCGATGCACGATACTGGATGCTTGGGGCTGGTGCACTGGGACAACCCAGAGGGATGGTATGGGGAGGGAGGAGGGAGGAGGGTTCAGGATAGGGAACACATGTATACCTGTGGTGGATTCATTTTGATATTTGGCAAAACTAGTACAATTATGTAAAGTTTAAAAATAAAATCAATCAATGCAAAAAAAAGAAAAAAAGAAAAGCACTGGACATAGATGGGTGAAGAGAGGTAATTGGCTAGTCCATCATAAGTCCAGCTCTCACCATCAAGGATGTTGCTTATTACCTCCTAATTCTGTAACATTGAAAACAACTGCATTTACAGTTAAAATGAATTATGAATATTTTTGCATCTAAGAGAAAAGTATGGCTAATCAGTCCATTGGCTGTAATGTTGTTATGCCAGTAACAGAAGTATCATAAATACTAATTTACTATTTACGAGATATTTACTCATTAATTTTATTTGTTCTAGATGTTTGCTGACTGACTTTCTCCTCTCATAGTCTATTCTTCACATAATGCCCATGTGAACATCTGATATACTCAACCACTATTCTATTCCATTCTATTCTATCTTGTCACATCATATCATATAATATTGTCACTGTATTTAAATTTTCTTTTCTGAAACATTCTTAGGAAATCCTGTAACCATCAGTTCCTATAAAAAGGAAGAAAATTAGAATATACTTAACCACTGTCAGACTGTAATCTACTGTTTTCTTCATCTGCAATAAATTAGATTTTCTTGGGAAGTAAAAGTCTAGTGGCTAGCAGTGACAAAAGTCATGCTCAACATGGGAGCACAGGAGAGGAATTCAGTGGCCACTTTTCTGTATTTCCTATACTAATATCCACTTCCCATGTTCGTATGCAATATGCAAGTTCCCAGACCTGAACACCCCTACTGGTATGTCTTCCTCCTCAGAGCACCTCAGTTGCCCAAGTCCTTATTATTTTTTTTAAACATTCTAGAGATAAAACACAATAGGAAAATATATTTAGAATAATTTAAATTAAATATTTAACATTTATTCATTATATGACTGTAGTTAAAAGAAACCCCCAAAAAGAAAAATCTGTGCTATTATAGGAAATATATATAGGTTTTTTTTTTTTAATTGGAAGCTGAACTAAATCTATTCAAGGCCCATAATATGAAAGAGATTTTTTAAACTGATTTTTCCAGTGGACTCTAAAGGAATTCTATGCCATTTCTTCAGTGGTAGTCTCAATTTGAAATAGCATGGGTATTTAAAACAATTATGTCTCCAAATCTCTAATGGCCACAGAACAAAGCTTAGTGTCAGTCTTTCAAATAATAGTTTACTAGCATTGCAAGTGTTCCTGCCAAAAGAAAGCAAACCAAATTAACAAAACAATTGGCCAAAATTACTATTACCAAATTAACAAGGTCCCAAATGAACAAACACAATCATAGATTTCATTGCATTTCCATAAAATTTGCTAATACTACATTTAATAAAATACTTCAGTTTTCTGGAGAGAAAACTTGAAATCTTTGAGTTCATTAGAGCTATAAGAAATCCAAAAGAATGAACCCATAAACATAAGCAGTCTCCTTATAGCTATTTCTAATATCCTTTCCATCTTAGTTACCTGTTACTTTGGACCCTTTTTGTAGTAAGATAAGAAAAATCCTCAGAGCAGAAAAGGAGCAGACTGTGTTCAGAATGTTTAAGAAATTAGCACTCTTTATCTAACTGAATCATTGCATTGTTTAATATGATTGCACATTCTTTTACTTCAAGTTATGGATTTAGTGGGGTTTAGAAAATCCATACTCTGAGTAAGGTGGCTTCTCCTCTAGAACACTTCCTAATACCATACACAAAAATAAACTCAAAATGGGCTAAAGAATGGCCTAAATGTAAGGCCAGAAACTATCAAGCTCTTTGAGGAAAACATAGGCAGTATATTCTTTACATAAACCACAGCAGGATCCTCTTTGACCCACCTCATAGAGCAATGGAAATAAAACAAAAAATAAACAAATGGAACTTAAACAAATGTTCTTCTGCACATCAAAGGAAACAATAAGCAAAATACAACCAACAGAATGGGAGAAAATAATTGCAAATGAAACAACTGACAGGATTAATCTCCAGAATATAAAAGCAGCTCATGCAGCTCAACATCAAAAAAATAAACAGCCCAATTAAAAAATGGGTAGAAGACCTAAACAGAAATTTTTCCATAAAGAAACCATAGAGATGGCTAATAAACACATGAAAAGATGCTCAGCATTGCTCATTATTCAGTTCAGTTCAATCACTTGGTTGTGTCCAACTCTTTGAGACCCCATGTACTGCAGCACGCCAGGCCTCCCTGTCCATCACCAGCTCCCAGAGTTTACTCAAACTCATACCCATTGAGTCAGTTATGCCATCCAACCATCTCATCCTCTGTTTTCCCCTTCTCTTTCTGCCTTCAATCCTTCCCAGCATCAGGGTCCTTTCCAATAAGTTAGTTCTTTAAATCAGGTGGCCAAAGTATTGGAGCTTCAACATCAGTCCTTCCAGTGAATATTCAGGACTGATTTCCTTTAGGATGGACTGGTTGGATCTCCTTGCAGTCCAAAGGACTCTCAAGAGTCTTCTCCAACACCACAGTTCAAAAGCATCAATTCTTTGGCACTCAGTTTTCTTTGTAGTACAGCTCTCATATTCATACATGACTATTGAAAAAACCATAGCTTTAGACAGACCTTTGTTGGCAAAGTAATGTCTCTGCTTTTTAATATGCTGTCTAGGTTAATTATAGCTTTTCTTCCAAGAAGCAAGAACATTTTGATTTCATGGCTGCAGTCACTATCTGCAGTGATTTTGGAGCCCCCCAGTCTGTCACTGTTTCCACTGTTTCCATCTATTTGCCATGAAGTGATAGGATTGGTTGCCACAATCTTAGTTTTCTGAATGTTGAATTTTAAGCCAACATTTTCAGTCTCCTCTTTTACTTTCATCAAGAGGCCTTTTGGTTGGTTGTTGCTTTCTGCCATAAGGGTGGTGTCAGCTGCATATCTAAGGTTATTGATATTTCTCTCAGAAATTTTGATTCTGGCTTGTGTTTCATCCAGCCTAGTATTTCTCATGATGTACTCTTCATATAAGTTAAATAAACAGGGTGACATTATACAGCCTTGATATACTCCTTTCCCTAATTGGAACCAGTCTGTTGTTCCATGTCTGGTTCTAATTGTTGCCTCTTGACCTGCATACAGATTTCTCAGGAGGCAGGTCAGGTGGTCTGGTATCCCTATCTCTTGAAGAATTTTCCACGGTTTGTGGTAATCCACACAGTCAAAGACTTTGGCATAGTCAGTGAAGCAGAAATAGATGTTTTTCTGGAACTCACTTGCTTTTTTGATAACCCAATGGATGTTGGCAATTTGATCTCTGATTCCTGTGCCTTTTCTAAGTCCAGTTTGAACATCTGGAAGTCCATGGTTCATGTACTATTGAAGCCTGTTTTTGAGAATCTTGAGCCTTACTTTACTAGAGTGTGAGATGAGTGAAATCGTGCAGTGGTTTGAGCATTCTTTGGCATTGCCTTTCTTTGGGATTGAAATGAAAACTGACCTGCTCATTATTAGAGAAATGCAAGTCAAAACTACAATAAGGGCATTACCTCACACAAGTCAGAATGACCATCATTAAAAAACTACAAACAATAAGTACTGGGGGGGGATGTGGAGGAAAGGTAACACCTTTGCACTGCTGGTGAGAATGTAAGTTGATAGAACCCCTGTGGAAGACAGTGTGCAGATTCCTTTACAAATTAGGAATGGTCTTTAAAGCTAGGTGGTTTTAAAACCACTATGTATGTGTCCCACCTTCAGAAAACTGCCCTTCCCACTTTATCTGCCCCATATCTTTATAGCCTTCAGCTTTCCTATCTGCTTAAATCAATAGGGACTGATTCTATCAGGCCCTCAGTGATTCCCATCAAAAACTCCCCTGAGTACATTTGTCTCTGTTTGTAGTGCCCATATTTATAGTACCATCTTATCCCCCTGTTCTTTTATATATTCACACCATTCAAGCTATTATTATTGAGGTCACAATACTAATTACAATGGTTAATTATCAGTATCCATCTTATATGACATGCCAACAGAAGTGACCCTTGCTTCTTGCACACAATATTTAAAGTGACTTGCAGGTCACTGGGTACTTTTCATTACTTGGCATATCTCATGCCCTATCCATCCCCTCCTTTTGCTCACCTCTCACTATTCGTTGGGCTTCCCAGGTGGCACAGTGGTAAAGAATCCACCTGCCAATGCAGGAGACACAAGACCCACAATGCCTGGGTGGGGAAGATCCCCGAGAAAGAAATGGTGACCCACTCCGGTATTCTTGCCTGGAAAATCCCATGGACAGAGGAGCCTGGTGGGCTCAGTCCATGGGGTTGCAAAGAGTCAGACACGACTGAGTGACTAACACTTTCATTTTCACTGTTGGTTATTTGGGGTTTACTCCTTGGTCCTCTTTATCAAAATTTACTCACTTGATCTCCTCCTGTTTTATGGCTGTATCCTAATGATAAATCCTGTCTCCAGCCCAAGCCACCCTCCTCAATTCAGATAGTATGTGCCTTTGGACAGATTTATATCTGGTTGGTGAATAAAAATTTAAAACATGGCAGCATAACAGCGAACTTTAATTCCCTCACTCCACCTGACTGACTCTACCTAAAGCCTCCTGGAAGATGATGATAACTTCTTGGTGCTCAGTCCAAAAATCGTGAAATAATCCTTAATCCCTGCCCTTTCCCAGTATCTAAATTTTACTTCATCACAAAATGCTGTCAGTTTTCTCTTCAAGATTTTTAGAAAATATGACCACTTCTTAACACCTCAATTATTATCATTGTTTGTTTGTTTTTATTTAAAAACTTCCATAATTAAAATTGACAGAATATCTTTAATGACCATCTATGAGCCAAGAAAAATTTAAAAATCAAGCAGTATTATCTGTGGCACTTACAATGTGGTCAGTTTGACAAAGTTATTGGTAATTTGTGGAACATAACTAATATTATTATTTTGAATAATAGTTAAGTTATTCATTATTTTGTATTAACTTTATAATACAAGTGGAAATAGCTATTCATTATTTTTGTAAACCAGTATAATACGTATGTATAAGTTAGTCTAACTTTTTTTTCAAAAAATTTACCAATATAATTATAGTTATTTAGTCACTCAGTCCTGTCTGAGTCTTTGCAACCCCATGGACTGTAGCCCACAAAGCTCCTCTGTCCATGGCATTTTTGAGGCAAGAATGCTGAAGTAGGTTGTCATTTCCTTTTTCCAGGGGATCTTCCTGACCTAGGGATCAAATCCATGTCTATTACTAGTATATTACTTTTTTCCATTTGGTACTGTAAAATGTATTATTTTATTCAAAATATTTAATGGCATCATTATACATAATGTGGGATTCCCAAGAGGCTCAGAGGTAAAAAATTTGCCTGCCAGTGCAGGAGACACGAGTTGAAAAAAGAAACAAGCAGCCCTAGGTTTTATGCTGTGTGATACTATGCAACCTTGTAAACAAGCAGAGACTATCCTTATGAAGTTTAAACACCACAGAAAAAACAGCCATTAAACAGATATTTTAAATAAACATATAAATTGAATGTTTTCAGAAATACTATATTAGAATGATTCATAGTTCTAGGGTTAAATTGAGCTCCTGACCTATCTTTGATGAGAGTAGATGTAGGGATTGGATACCTTCATGTTGAAAATATGATCTAAAAAATATGAATGGATTTATGTGTGGGTGTGAATAGGGGCCAGTGAAGAGAGTATTCCCAACAGAGATAAGAACAAAGTTCATATGGAAGAAAAGATTAATAAGGAGGATTAGCTAAGGCATCAAATAAAGGCTGGAGTGTCTGAGAGGGCAAGTCATATAAAATGAGACTAGAAAGTCTGTAGGTACGCTATGAAGAACTAACTAGGACAGAATAATTACTTTCGTTTGTTTGCTTGCTTTGTTTCTTTTACCTAACAGCAATGGTAGCTTCCCTGGTGGCTCAGAGGTTAAAGCGTCTATCTACAATGCAGAGACCTGGTTCAATCCCTGGGTTGGGAAGATCCCCTGGAGAAGGAAATGATAACCCACTCCAATATTCTTCCCTGGAGAATCCCATGGACGGAGGAGCCTGGTAGGCTACAGCCCACAGGGTCTCAAAGAGTCCGACACGACTAAGCAACTTCACTTTCACTTTCACCTTAATGGTAGCTGTTGAAGAGTTCCTGTACTATAGAAGTTGAGGATAGCAGAAACAATTTGTATCTTGAAAAGAACAATATGTTTTTTTAACTTATATTTTTATTTTATATGTTTACTACAATAATAGCATATTGAAAAGCAGAAACATTACATTGCCTACAAAGGTCCGTCTAGTCAAGGCTATGGTTTTTCCAGTGGTCATGTATGGATATGAGAGTTGGACTGTGAAGAAGGCTGAGCACCGAAGAATTGATGCTTTTGAACTGTGGTGTTGGAGAAGACTCTTGTGAGTCCCTTGGACTGCAAGGAGATCCAACCAGTCCATTCTGAAGGAGATCAGCCCTGGGTGTTCTTTGGAAGGAATGATGCTAAAGCTGAATCTCTAGTACTTTGGCCACCTCATGTGAAGAGTTGACTCATTGGAAAAGACTCTGATGCTGGGAGGGATTGGGGGCAGGAGGAGAAGGGGATGACAGAGGATGAGATGGCTGGATGGCATCACTGACTCGATGGATGTGAGTCTGAGTGAACTCTGGGAGTTAGTGATGGACAGGGAGGCCTGGCATACTGCGATTCATGGGATCGCAAAGAGTTGGACATGACTGAGCAACTGAACTGAACTGAACTGAACTGAATGCCTTCAAAATTAAAATCTGTTGTGAGGACTGGCTCTACAATTTGTGGGGCAAGTACTAAACGGGAAAAGCAGAGCTCCTTGTTGAGATATTGTTAAGAACGTAAGACCGTGACTGCAGAGAGTGGTGGGCGTCCTTTCTCCAATGATCTTCTGTGAAACTATTTAGAATGTTTGTCTGCAAGTACAGCCTTCATTTCTCCCCTAGCCCCAGATAAACTTAAAATAGAGACTATGTAATTGACATGTATAGCTAGATGTTTTCCAGGCATGGGACAATAAATGTATCTATAGATAGACCTTAAATTTCCCCTTTAATATAGAGTTCTGTTGTGTGTTTTGTTGTTGGTTGGTTGATTGGTTGGTTGTTTCTGTGTCTTTTGGTTGACAGTATTATCATTTTCTCCTTTATTGAGCTAAGATCCTGAATAGCATCTCCAATTTTACCCTCATGCCCTTAATCCAAATAATCTAGAAGTCCTGCCAATTAAGATTTGACATAGATCTGCAACCTTCTTAACTTACATACAGATCTTTATCTCATCACAGTTACCTTCCTACTCTTTATTTTCTTACTCTAGTCTCAATTATCCCTTGTCTTCCTTCAAAAGAATATCAATATTTCCCCTCTAAGTCATTTGACATTATTTAGTTCTTGCCCAACTTAAAGATCTTTGATGCATCTCTACTATGTCTATAGAAAGAACAAATTATTTAGCAGAATATTCAGTTATCTTCATGCTGCTGCTGCTGCTAAGTCGCTTCAGTCATGTCCGACTCTGTGCGACCCCATAGACGGCAGCCCACCAGGCTCCCCCGTCCCTGGGATTCTCCAGACAAGAACACTGGAGTGGGTTGCCATTTCCTCCTCCAATGCATGAAAGTGAAAAGTGAAAGTGAAGTCGCTCAGTCGTGTCTGACTCTTGGTGACCCCATAGACTGCAGCTTACTGGCCCTAATTCATATTTTGTTCATATTAATACCCCTTGAATTTCCCTCTGCATCCACTCCTCCCTCCATAATACCATCCTTCACCAAAGATACTGTTGATATTTCCATCACCCTGTTTTTGGCTTTAATCTTTTCACCCATAGTATCCTTATCTCTTATTCTCTAGCTACTTAAATATCAAGAGCCAGCTCAACAGTTAACATATCTATGATACATTAATCCCTTCTGTTGTCTAGTCAGAAAGAGTAATTTCCTTTCCTTTATTCTAATTCTGTCGGAAGACAGTTCTCCATTGATTCCTCACTTTCCTGCATATCTTGTAAGCAGGCACACAGACTGTCTGTTTTGGATGTTTGTATAACACCAGCCCTGATAGACCAAGATAGTATTTTGTCTTTGAAACAAAGGGTAGGTATGCATAGTACACGTTATAAAAGATTCATGTTCCCTAAGCTCACGTTTCCTCTCCTCTAACACAACCTACCATGTGTACCACTGTCAGGTCACTTGACTGGTGTCACTCAGGGACAATGATGGCTAAGGGAATCAGTGCAAGATGGGTATTCTCACTTGTGATATTACTATGAGTGATGAACTGTATATTTGACCCAGAATTTTTGTTTCTTTTTCCAGCACTTAAAAAATTGTAGCAGGCTATATCGTATTATCTCAGAATTGGCTGTACAATATCAAATATTCACTTTTCTAAAGAACTAGCAGTAAGTACATTTATCCATTATCAGCTGTATACGTTATTGCCTTCTCATGTTTTCCTTATAGGGAACCCATCAAATTCAATTTTATTCAGCTTTTTAGTATTTTTTACTATATTTGGGAGACTACAGAGCAGGCCCCAAAACTCAATACATTTGTTGTGTAAATGAGTAAATAGCTTAACGGCAGTGTGATTATAATTCTCAAAGCAAACTCATTCAGTTCTTACATATGTATGGCTTTAAGTGTCTTTAGTGCACTGTTTAGTGGAAAGAAATGTATTAGTAGTAACCTATAGCTATAATGAACTTTCTTAGATTTCTTTAATAAAATATTTCTTGGCTACATAGTCTGTTCATAGTGTTCCTTCTGTTTCATTTGCCTTCCCTACCTTTAAAATTTCCATATATCTTTCATAACCTATCCTTAGTAAATTATTCCCAAATTATTCAATCACATGGAATCTCTGACCTGCCTTTGTTCACCTTACTCTTTGCGGTTCAGTTACATCGTTTTTTAGAGTTGACCTTGTTGTATATACTTTTCTTATCTCTCTCAGTAAATTGAGTTCTGACAACAAAAGTTATATCCAGTTGATCTTTGGATTGTCTATGTTGCCAAGCACAGTAAGTAATAGGAAATCAATAAATAACAATTTAATTAAATGGAGTATAGTATTACATACCGTCTCACTAACTGGCTTTCATTTCTTTTGCCACTTTATTCCTAATCTCTTCCCATTTACTTGTTTTCAATTCATTTGTTCCTGAGGTGAGTTAAAGCCAACTGAATTCTTTTCAGAAAATGATTTCTTACAGGCATATAGACATCTGGTATGCCACATTTATTGTATTTACAAACAACAAAAAAGGAAGTATAACAGTAGCATTTTAATATCTGTGAGAACAATGACATCCAACAGCTTTCAACCAGTTTGTATATAATATGCATATGGTTGAAAGGATGAAATTCAGAACTCAGTTTCCACAGATGGAAACACTGCCCTTGGAAAACAGCTAGAAGTAGACAGTTAAATATCTTTAGGGAAGTGGGAAAAAAATGAAAATAGCAACATTTATCAATTGAAATTCCTTCAGACAATCGTGCAGCATGTGAACACTTATGATAAAATATGATTATTTAAATGACAAGAATAATTGGTAACATTTTTAGTACTACCAAAGGCATGCCAGATAAGTCCTTACTAAAAATGAAATATTTTGATGTGGAAATTCCACTTATGTGTCCTTTTTTGTTCAATAAATATGTTGATGAACCTGAATTTTCCTGTTTTCTTATAACTGAGAGGCTGGTGTTTCAATATTTTGACTGATTAGAATGGCAGCTGTCAAATCAAGTGCAATTTTAGATTACATTTTTAGAAAGCAGTTACTGAAGACTTGTTTAGCATAAAGTACACATGATTTACAAATTAGTTTAGTATTCATCATTTCTTTTTATTTCTATTTATAAAAGCAACCAAACATTCCTAAACAACTCTAGGGAAACTTTTTCCCTACTTGGCATCCAATAGTTAAGGAAGTCTGGCAAACACAAAACAAAGCAAAAACTGGGAATGATTAAAAATATATATATATATCCATACCTAACCATCTGGGTCTGCCATCGAGGAAAGCTCTTAATTTATAGTCTCAGCAAATCTACTGTGTTTTAGCTGAGCATCATTGCAGGTAATTCTGTCATATTATGCACTTTTAGATATGCTGAGTGCCACTGTCTTTTATAAGGAAAGTTAGGAAAGAGCTTTCTCCACATTTGTGAACTCATAAATGAGAAAAAAAAAAACATCAAAAATTGGGGTAATTTTAAATAAACTATAAAGTGTCATAAAATAGCCCATTAAATCGAAAATGAATAACAATAATTAAATGGCTACCCACTCCAGTATTCTTGCCTAGGAAATCCCATGGATAGAGCAGCCTGGAGGGCTAAAGTCTATGGCGTTGCAAACATTCAGACATGACTTAGCAACTAAAGCAACCAGTCAAAATACCATTAGTTGTAAAGTAATTATTAATATTATTAATAGAACTGTCTCATTCCTGAAAATCTTAAATGTGCTAAAAAAAAAAAAAGTGTAGGTCATTTGTACAGGTGATACTTTGCATTATTTTTCATCCTTTAATGAACTCAATATTTACAGAACTGTAAGGTTTATAGACGGAGAAGGCAATGGCAACCCACTCCAGTGTTCTTGCCTGGAGAATCCCAGGGACGGGGGAGCCTGGTGGGCTGCTGTCTGTGGGGTTGCACAGAGTTGGACACGACTGAAGCGACTTAGCAGCAGCAGCAGCAGCAGCAAGGTTTATAGAAAAGTAGGTGGAAATAATGGAGACTTCCTGCATACCTCCCCACCCCTATCTCAGCCAGTTTCCACTGTTATTAGCATCTTGGTTCACTGTTAGTACATTTGTTAAAAGATATGACATGCTTTGATTTTTAAATAGAAGAATTTGGAAAGGTATTAGTATTTTATCCAATAGTGGGAATATACTCAAATAATGTTATTACAAAATACTGTAACCAAATAGGATCATTATTAACATTGTCTGGAAAACAATTCCCATGTTTCTTTTGTTTCTTTAATTTTTTGTTTGGTTTTTAATAATAAAGGAGGACCTATTACTATTTTGAATTCCATTTTAGGTTCTCTTTTAGACTTCAGCTGATATTATGAACCCAGATCTCCATTCTTTCTGTCCTCATACCTTGCTGATATATTGGTAGCAAAATACAGGAAAAAATCAGAAATCAACAATTTCAAAGAAAAACATATAAAGTTGAATACTGACAAGACAAAACTTCTGTGAACAATAATTGGCAGGAATTGTAAAAAAAAAAAAAAAGGTCTAGGAATACCACTGCCATTTTATGTTATGTATAGTTTGAGTAAACACATATTATAAAAAGTGTCTGCAATTAGTTTTATAAAGATTTTCAGAAGAAAGACAACCTGTTGCATCATACAAGTGAGAAATTGCAAGACAATTTCTAACTCACTCCTAGCTGAAGGCTATATACTGTGTCTATATAAAATAGGAAACTGTGGAGGCTTATATACTGTGATAAGCTTATACCCTCCTATGACTAATAGATTTATTTGTAAATTTGTGCATGCCAATTATATAGCAAGCACATATAGCTATTTTTCTATGATGTTTATTCTATGTTTATTCTATCATATATTTCTATGATCATTCTCAATGAATCCTTCAAATCATCTTCATAAATTTCTAAAATAATCATTGTGCTGTGCTTAGTTGCTCGGTTGTGTCTGACTCTTTGTGACTGTAGCCCACCAGGCTCCTGTGTCCATGGGGATTCTCCAGGCAAGAATACTGGAGTGGGTGGCCATTCCCTCCTCCAGGCGATCTTCCCAACCCAGGGATGAAACCCAGGTCTCCTGCATTGCAGGCAGATTCTTTACCATCTGAGCCACTATAGGTAGTTATAGCTGCAAGCATGTATCTAAGTCAGGTAAGAGTCCTATTGAATCTGCGGATCTGTTTCTGTTTCCTTGGGTGGCAGGCTGTGTGAAATTTTGCTTTCAAAATCTTATGCTAATTTGGATATAGTACAAATTACCATGTGTACCATGAGCTCACATTTTGCTTCTTTAAATTTTCTAGTCTGATAATTGAAGAGCACTATAATGGTCTAAACAAATAATTTCTCAACAAACAGTTACTTCCCATGGCTCCAAATATCCTAATATTGCTATAAGCTAAAGTCTTACTTGATTTGTAAATGCTATGGTTAGGAATATTGAATTCAGATTGTCTTAAAGATTGTAATGACTTTCTTCACTGAACTGAATTTATAGCAAATTTACCCTTCTAAAAATACCATTTTCAAAGTTTATACAATATTATCAGGTACAAATAATTAACTAAAGGCATTATTCAGTATGTAAATATGA
Organism: Bos indicus; assembly: GCF_029378745.1. Taxonomy (NCBI): domain Eukaryota; kingdom Metazoa; phylum Chordata; class Mammalia; order Artiodactyla; family Bovidae; genus Bos; species Bos indicus. The sequence continues at coordinate 13,632,210 of NC_091767.1, forward strand.
TTTGTAATTGGATGTTTTTATTGTAATGTGTATTCCAACAATTATAATTACCCTATACTCATATAATTTTCGTCCTTATCTTAACAATATCTATTAGACCTAAAATTGAACTTAAAAGTTCAATTAATTTAGAGACTGTTGTGGCAGGAGATTTTGATGACAGAATTTACTTTTTAAGTATTCACTATTCAATTTACTTTACTTCTTCTTATATTGATGTACCTAAATATGGGCAAATGACTTTCACCTCTGTCATCTCCCTAGCTTGTCTGTGGTAAACTACTAGGGAAACCTTTTTTAATTCTTTGCAAGTTCAGATTCCTGAGATATTTTGCTTAAAGTTATTTTAAAAAACTTTAATGAACATTTTCCAACAGACTGTGAACTATCAGTATCAGTGGGGAGGACTCAAGACTCAGGACCTCCTTCTCTAATCTATTAGCAAGTGACTCATTTCTCATAAGGAAGAAAAGAACATTGTCAAGTCAGATCCCAATCCAATAAATTAATCCGTAAACTTCTGACTCTGGTTACTAGTACATTAGTAATATATATTGCTAATACATTAGAAATACACATCATTAGAAATGAAACAGGTTGAAACTAGATAATACATTGCTGTCTGCATTAGGATTCTTCTACTGCTGCTTGTCATATGTGTGATCATAAACATCTGTCTATGTTTGTATGCCCTCATTTGTTAAAAAAAAAAAAAGAGAGAGAGAGAAAAGAACAAAAATAATACAGATGTGCGCCTCCTTGACCTGGGTTACAGTGAGAAAAATATGATTCACTTGAGAAATCTAAAACACTATGGAGCATAAAATGATCATTAACTTGTCTTTCAATTGATTAAATTGTTTGCAAATTAGTGCAATTGGTAGAAATGACTGATTATGCCAGATATACTGATTATATAGATTATACTGATTAACTGTCAGATAACTATTTGTAAATAGGGAATAATTTATGAGAGCTGGTGTTAATCATTCTCAGCTAAGTTCAGTTCAGTTCATTTCAGTTGCTCAGTCGTGTCCAACTCTTTGCAGCCCCATGAATTGCAGCACGCCAGGCCTCCCTGTCCATCACTAGCTCCCGGAGTTTACCCAAACTCATGTCCACCAAGTCGGTGATGCCATCCAGCCATCTCATCCTCTGTCGTCCCCTTCTCCTCCTGCCCCCAATCCCTCCCAGCAGCAGAGTCTTTTCCAATGAGTCAACGCTTCGCATGTAGTGGCCAAAGTATTAGAGTTTCAGCCTTAGAATCAGTCCTTCAGAAGAACACCCAGGACTGATCTCCTTCAGAATAGACTGGTTGTATCTTCTTGCAGCCCATGGGACTGTCAAGAGTCTTCTCCAACACCACAGTTCAAAGGCATCAATTCTTCAGCACTCAGCTTTCTTCACAGTCCAACTCTCACATCCATATATGACTACTTGGAAAACCATAGCATTGACCAAATGGACCTTTGTTGGAAAAGTGATATCTCTGCTTTTGAATATGCTGTCTAGGTTGGTCATAACTTTCCTTCCAAGGATTAAGTGTCTTTTAATTTCATGGCTGCAATCACCATCTGCAGTGATTTTGGAGCCCCCAAAAATGAAGTCTGATACTATTTCCACTGTTTCCCCATCTATTTCCCATGAAGTGATGGGATCAGATGCCATGATCCTCGTTTTCTGAATGTTGAGCTTTAAGCCAAATTTTTCACTCTCCACTTTCACTTTCATCAAGAGGCTTTTGAGTTCCTCTTCACTTTCTGTCATAAGGGTGGTGTCATCTGCATATCTAAGGTTATTGATATTTCTCCCAGCAATCATGATTCCAGCTTGTGTTTCTTCCAGTCCAGCGTTTCTCATGATGCACTCTGCATAGAAGTTAAATAAGCAGGGTGACAATATACAGCCTTGATGAACTCCTTTTCCTATTTGGAACCAGTCTGTTGTTCCATGTCCAGTTCTAACTGTTGCTTCCTGACCTGCATACAAGTTTCTCAAGAGGCAGATCAGGTGGTCTGGTATTCCTATCTCTTTCAGAATTTTCCACAGTTTTTTGTGATCCACACAATCAAAGGCTTTGGCATAGTCAATAAAGCAGAAATAGATGTTTTTCTGGAACTCTCTTGCTTTTTCCATGGTCCAGCAGATGTTGGCAATTTGATCTCTGGTTCCTCTGTCTTTTCTAAAACCAGCTTGAACATCTGGAAGTTCACAGTTCACATATTGCTGAAACCTGGCTTGGAGAATTTTGAGCATTACTTTACTAGCATGTGAGATGAGTGTAATTGTGTGGTAGTGTGAGCATTCTTTGACATTCCCTTTCTTTGGGATTAGAATGAAAACTGACCTTTTCCAGTCCTGTGGCCACTGTTGAGTTTCCCAAATTTGCTGGCATATTGAGAGCAGCACTTTCACAGCATCATCTTCCAGAATTTGATATAGCTTAGATGGAATTCCTTCACCTCCACTAGCTTTGTTCATAGTGATGCTTTCTAAGGCCCACTTGACTTCACATTCCAGGATGTCTGGCTCTAGGTGAGTGATCACACCGTTGTGATTATCTTGGTCATGAAGATCTATTTTGTACAGTTCTTCTGTATATTCTTGCCATCTCTTCTTAATATCTTCTGCTTCTGTTAGGTCCATACCATTTCTGTCCTTTATTGAGCTCATCTTTGCATGAAATGTTCCCTTGGTATCTCTAATTTTCTTAAAGAGATCTCTAGTCTTTCCCATTCTGTTGTTTTCCTCTATTTCTTTGCATTGATTGCTGAGGAAGGCTTTCCTATCTCTTCTTGCTATTCTTTGGAAATCTGCATCAGATGCTTATATCATTCCTTTTCTCCTTTGGTTTTCGCTTCTCTTCTTTTCACAGCTTTTCGTAAGGCCTTCCCAGACAGCCATTTTGCTTTTTTGCATTTCTTTTCCATGGGGATGGTCTTGATCCCTGTCTCCTGTACAATGTCATGAACCTCAGTCCATAGTTCATCAGGCATTCTGTCTATCAGATCTAGTCCCTTAAATCTATTTCTCACTTCCACTGTATAATCATAAGGGATTTGATTTAAGTAATACCGGAATGGTCTAGTGGTTTTCCCTAGTTTCTTCAATTTAAGTCTGAATTTGGCAATAAGGAATTCATGATCTGAGCCACAGTCAGCTCCTGGTCTTGTTTTTGCTGACTGTATGGAGCTTCTCCATCTTTGGCTGCAAAGAATATAATCAATCTGATTTCGACTTAGCAGCAGCTAAGTCGCTTCAGTCGTGTCCGACTCTGTGCGACCCCATGGACGGCAGCCCTCCAGACTCCCCCGTCCCTGGGATACTCCAGGCAAGAACACTGGAATGGGTTGCCATTTCCTTCTCCAATGCGTGAAAGTGAAGTCGTTCAGTTGTGTCCGACTCTTTGCGATCCCATGGACTGCAGCCCACCAGGCTCCTCCATCCATGGGATTTTCCAGGCAAGAGTACTGGAGTGGGGTGCCATTGCTTTCTCTGACTTTTGCATTCCAGTCCCCTATAATGAAAAGGACATGTTTTTTGGGTGTTAGTTCTAAAAGGTCTTGTAGGTCTTCATTGAACAGTTTAACTTCAGCTTCTTCAGCATTACTGGTTGGGACATAGACTTGGATTACTGTGATATTGAATGGTTTGCCTTGGAAATGAACAGAGATCATTCTGTCATTTTTGAGACTGCATCCAAGTACTGCATTTCGGACTCTCTTGTTGACCATGATGGCTACTCCATTTCTTCTAAGGGATTCCTGCCCACAGTAGTAGATATAATGGTCATCTGAGTTAAATTCTACATGCACCTATTTTTCAAACTTCTCATCATTGAGAGACCATAGTAGAGAACTACTAAATCTAACAACCTAACAATATGGAATCAGAGAAAGCACATTTTTCTTATTGGCTGGTGGTGATTTCGTTCCTGCTCTTCTGTTTGGATGTAGTCTACTCTAGGTACACAAGGTGGACATCTGTGGATCTAGGAAGGAATTCTTTTTACTAATGAACACTGATGTCTTCATGACAAACAGATGATGGTTTTGTCCTCTCCAACCTCCTTGGCTGCCCAGTTCTCACAGATTTCTATACAAAAATACTCCACTTTAACACAAATTTTTCATATTTACAAAAAAAGCTCACTTAAATCTGTTTTTCTCCATTTTTTTCAAAAAGTATTTGGCATTTAAATGCTTAACAGAGTTTGTGTATGTGTGTGTACAATATTCGCTAAATATGCTAACATGGTTAATGCATTTCAACCCTGTTTTCCTTCAAAGGTTACATTATATATTGCTACCCTTTTTGTGTTCTCAGTATAAATATGATCAAAAAATTCATATGACAACATTTTGTATCTTTCACAAAAATCTTTGGGGTACTCAAGAATAGTTCACAAATATGTGCAGAAAAAAAAGTGAATAAGGGCTCTAATAAATTGCTGCAATTAAAAAGGGGGAAAATCCTTTTTTGAATTTCAGTTTTTATTTTCTTGAAACCTGTTGTGTAATGCCTGTCCATTTCATACTAGCAAATATTTATTTCTAATGTTTTAGAAATCACATTCTTTTTGTTTGTTTCTTATATTAAAAATAAATAATAGCCAGTAAACTGATATTTTCAATGTTAACTGAAAAACAAGGCATTCACCTTTTTTTTTTTTTTTTTTTTAACTTTTAAGCTGCTTTAAAGTACAATACAGTGGAAACAGTATCAGACTTTATTTTTGGGGGCTCCAAAATCACTGCAGATGGTAACTGCAGCCATGAAATTAAAAGACGCTTACTCCTTGAAAGAAAAGTTATGACTAACCTAGATAGCATATTGAAAAGCAGAAACATTACTTTGCCAACAAAGGTTCATCTAGCCAAGGCTATGGTCTTTCCAGTGGTCAGGTATGGATGTGAGAGTTGGACTGTGAACAAAGCTGAGCGCCGAAGTATTAATGCTTTTGAACTGTGGTGTTGGAGAAGACTCTTTGAGAGTCCCTTGGACTGCAAGGAGATCCAACCAGTCCATTCTGAAGGAGATCAGCCCTGGGATTTCTTTGGAAGGAATGATGCTAAAGCTGAAACTCCAGTACTTTGGCCACCTCATGTGAAGAGTTGACTCACTGGAAAAGACTCTGATGCTGACAGGGATTGGGGGCAGGAGGAGAAGGGGATGACAGAGGATGAGATGGCTGGATGGCATCACTGACTTGATGGACGTGAGTCTGAGTGAACTCCGGGAGTTGGTGATGGACAAGGAGGCCTGGTATTCTGTGATTCATGGGGTCGCAAAGAGTTGGACACGACTAAGCAACTGAACTGAACTGAACTGAAAGTACAATATCCACTTCCTGTTAAGCTGAGTATGGCTAATACATGTGCTATATCACTGCTATTGAAACATAGTACCTTGGACCTCTCTGAAACAAAAGGTTATGTTGTCAGTTGTTCATTTCTCCAGTCTGACATAAGGCAAAATCAGATTTGCTAATAACAGATGCACAATTCCTTGGATGGCACAAGGGGATCAGTAAAGATGAAAGACAAAAGTAGCTCAGTGAAATAAACTGCAAGTTAAATGAATTGCCCTGGCAGTATCTGGTACCCTGATTACTGACATGAACCACATAATGACTCTTGCCATTAAAAGAGATGTAATGGTTGGCCAACATTCTGCAGTGGTCACCTATGTTGATGAAAAGAATCATTCATTGTTGAAGTTCTATAGACACATTGGAAATTAACCTTAGAATTTTAAGGAAAAAGCAAAGAAAAAACACTATGAATTCTACTTTCTTCTTAGACAATTTTACTTCTCAGTGAAAAAATGCTCACTTTCATCTTAGTTAAGCTTCATTATACTTTCAGCACACAGGCTTGCTTACTGTTGAAGAAAACTAATAGTCTACTGTTTGTCATTGGATATATACACTTTAACTTTTTTTTTTTGTCATATTTCTTTTTGCTTCTTATAGATTAGGATGAATCTAGTCTTTGAAATGTCTAGTTTCTGCAGTGCTCCCAACTGAAGAAGCAGAAGTTTCAATATAAAAAAGATAGCTGGCTAGATAGGTAGATAAGCTAGTGTCATTCCCTCTCTATTTCTATATTTCTCCCTATTTCAGCCTTTTTGCAGAATTGTTCTTCAGTCATGATAATTTATTCAAGAGTTTATTTTCTGTCTCACTCAACTGCAGTAGTCTCATTCTAAAATCTAAATTGAGCTGAAAATTCTGCTGCAGATCTAAGCAAATGATTCTTCTTTACTTTAGAGCATAAGATTTATTGTCAAGCCTAAACAACTAAATTTTTCTTTGTCTTGAACTTCTCCAGCTTATGGTAAACTGTATTCATGAGGCAATAAACAGAAAATCTTGCTTACTATATTCCAACTAAAAATAATTTTGGAAAAAGAAAAGTGAACAAAAACACTGATGGGCTCCAGTGGGTACTCCAACTTAATTTTATTAGAGTACAGTTGGATTCATTTCAATTATGGTAGATCCAGGTATCAGAAAAAATGAGCTGTCTTTTTAACGCTCATGTAAAGTGTGACATGGGTATTTGTGTGTGTGTGTGTGTGTGTGTGTGTGTATTTATGACATTTAGGTTAGAAGATTGAGCTAAAAATATAAATTGAGTAGTTTCCATTTTATATGAGGTAATTTAAAGCCAGGCAATTAGAGGATGTAACCAAAGTTTGAATAAACTCCAGGATTTGGTGATGGACAGGGAGGCCTGGCGTGCTGCAGTCCATGGGGCTGCAAAACATCAGACACGACTGAGCAACTTAACTGAACTGAACCAAAGAGTGAATGTAGACTGAAAGGGTGCCTGAGACACAGTCTTCAGAATTCCTGATGAATCAACGCTTATTATGGCCTTATCAGGAAATGAATAATTGGTCAATGGCCCGATCATTTTGTATCAAGTAGTAAATACTAAAAAATAAGTTTGCTGAGGAAATTAGTCTATAATATAATTTTTAGTGTTTATTATTTGATACAAGGAGAGAATAAAAAGGTGATTGCAGCTGTGAGAATAAAACTCTTGTGGAATAGATAAATGGACTTCATTTATATGACTCCTTTTGTTAGTACCACCAGTCATTTCTAACTTTGCATTTAACACTTCAAATGACTGTTAGTGCCTCTAAGTCAATGCACTTTCTTTATTTGATGTCCAAGATACCAATATCTTATGGTTATACTACTACTAAATTAGCCCTTTTCCTTTCCTTTCTTACTCTTTTCTTCAAACTCTTAACCTTGTGGAATTAAAACAATCCTTTGGATCTCTATGAATACTTATTTTTCTGCAAGAAAATTCCCTGGGTTCTACCCCCTCTGAATAAAGCCTGAATCTGGATACTTCTTATCGCCTTCACTGCGATAAGCTTAGTCCGGTTGCAAATATTTCCAGCATGGTTTTCGAACTCCTTTCCCAACCAGACTCAGATTCCAAACTCTTTCTGTCACCCTACTCCATCCAAGAAAATGTAGTGTATCCTCAACCCATCAGCTAGAGCAGTCCTTTCAAAATGTAACTTACTTCTCTGTATGTTACCACATTGATGAAGTTGTTTATCAAGAAAATTCAAAGAGTGCCTCCTCCAAGACTTTTATTGTTTTTATCCCATCTAGTCTTTCTGTTGCACTTGTGTTCCAATATATGATTGACCTATATATTGTACATACTATTTAATTATATATGTATAATTTACCCCTGAGCTACCTGGGAAGCCCTCAGTATCTCTTAGGAAGTCATTTATCTGCTTACTGCTAGTCTAACATTTTACCAAACTGATCTAGTCTGGCCATCATCATGAAAGCATGCTCTCTATGAATTGGACAGTAAAGTTGGGTGTTAATGTAAAAGTGGTGGTCAAACTATTTCTTAGGAAATTGTAACAGGGGTTCAAGAAGGGCTTACATGGATCATAGCAGGTTGCAGAAGATGATAGGAGAAGTGATTGAAATTAGATCAATATATAAACTTTCAAAGTTATAATGAGGCAGACATTTTTCCAAATGTATGAATGGCTGCCTTGAATGAACTAGGTGTTACAGTAAGTGCACTGCATGCTGTCTAGTAGCAACATAATAGGGCAATCTTAACAAGTCTCAGGTAGGTCTATGCAGTAATATAATCAATCAATAGTAGTTGTTCTTAAATTATTTTTAATGTATCCATAACTTATGTTACTAAAATAATTAGGAAAAATGAACTTGTGTAGTAGTATTAATTCATTCAGTTAAGAAACTTGCAGGACTTTATACATGCAAAATGGTTATTGAGTGCATTTTGCAAAAGTGTTAAATAAAGTTTTATGAAATATCAATTATTTGAAGTTTTATATTATAGCATAAAGCTTTATCATAAAACCCAAATCATGTATGAAATATTTTCATTAATCCTAAGGTATTCATTGGGCTTCCCTAGTAGCTCAGCTAGTAAAGAATCTGCCTGCAATGCTGGAGACCCTGATTTGGTTCCTGGGTCGGGAAGGACCCCTGGAGAAGGGATAGGCTACCCATTCCTGTATTCTTGGGCTTCCCTAGTGACTCAGAAGGTAAAGAATCCTCCTGCAATGTGGGAAACCTGGGTTTGATCCCTGAGTCAGAAAGATCCCCTGGAGGAGGGCATGGCAACCCACTCCAGTATTCTTGCCTGGAGAATCCCCATTAACAGAGGAGCCTGGCAGGCTCAGTCTATGGGATTGCAAAGAGTTGGATATGACTGAGCAACCAAGCACAGCACAAGGTATTCATTATGGAAAGATTCTTAAGAAATGGGCTAATTAATATTACTACTTCATGTTTATACCATCATTTTCTGATAACGGTGAATCAGTATTCCCAAAAAGTTTGAAAAAGTATTCATGGATACATTTTTATTCAACTTTACTTATTATAGGAGAAGGCAATGGCACCCCACTCCAGTACTCTTGCCTGGAAAATCCCATGGACGGGGGAGCCTGGTAGGCTGCAGTCCATGGGGTCGCTAAGAGTCAGACATGACTGAGTGACTTCACTTTCACTTTTCATTTTCATGCATTGGAGAAGGAAATGGCAACCCACTCCAATGTTCTTGCCTGGAGAATCCCAGGGACGGGGGAGCCTGGTGTGCTGCCGTCTATGGGGTCTGACAGAGTTGGACACGACTGAAGTGACTTAGCTTTAGCTTTACTTATTATGGCTATTAAAATGAAATTTTATTTTAATACTTAAAACTCATATATGTCTTCTTTAAGTTTTGTGATTATATTTAGACCCCACCCAGATGATCCAAGATAACATCTGCAAACTCCCTTTTGCCATATAAGGTAACATTAACAAGCTCCAGAATATGGATTTCTTTGAAGGCAATTATTGAGCATATCCCAAAAGGAAAATTCATTAACTTCAAAATAACATATCTGTAATTGTGTTCTTACTGAGTCTTGGATGATGATTATTTCACTTGATATGTTATTTTTATTTGGTGTATATTTTCATTATCTTGTATCGTTTGTGAAATTACCTTGACTAAAATCTATAATTTTATGCTAACTTTGCCTCAAATGGAACATAAAACTCTGTAAGATTTATTTCAAAATATTTTTTCATTTCAAAAAATGTGATTTATTGTGTTGTATGAAATACTAAAAAAAAACAGGCTGAGTGTAAATCAATGCATGGTGGCTCATACTAATGTAATTTACTATGAAACATAGTTTGGTCAAACTTTCCAGAATTTAAATAATAAATATTTCTCTCTCTCTCTCTCTCTTTTTTTTTTTTTTCACTTTCAAGTGCAAAGATTGAATATTTCATGCACACATATTTTTAGCCCATATCATCATCTTTTTGAAAGTCTGGTGTGCTGTGGGAGAAAAAAAAAATTATCCAATTATGAAACCATCTGGTATTTGATTTTTTGTAGTAAATTTAAGATTTTAATTCCTTACCTCTGCATGCAGTTAAACAAATGAAAGAAAGCACAGGTTTTTGATTGAGCTACAGCCTTTTTATTGTTCTTTTCAATTAAAAAAAAAAAAAGAAAGAAGAAAAAGCAACCATCTGTTAGTGCCAGCTGCTAGAATGAAGAGAAGATAATGGAATTCCTGTATATGATAGCATTTTGTTTTTCTAGTAGAAGTTGTGACATTTTCAACAGTTCTCTTCAGAATACATCTGCTTCTCTAAGAGAATTGAAGCCAGTAAACGATAAAAAGGGTTGTCATCCTTGTATTAGCACAGGTCTTTGAAAGCCTCCCATGGAGATATGTAGAGTTTCAATTTAAAGTCTTTACAATGTTTTATAATTTACACTTTAAATACTATAGAAAAATAGAAAATGAAAGACTCATATTTTGATGCTGTTGTTATTATGTCATGCTTGTTTAGCAAGCAGACATTTGTAAATACATTTATAGAACAGTTTCTTCTTTCCATAATTTTAGAGGGATGATCTGAGAACCTTGAGGAATTGTATCCAAAGTGTGTTGAAGTTTTGCAAGTTTTTTAACTTCTCTTTCAATATTTATGGATGGAAATAATCATTCTGAAATTAGTAAAAACCATAAGATGAAGTATCATTTTAATGCATGGCAAACTATGATTAAATACTCTTGAACAGTGACTGGTAAAAGAATGACAGCCATAAATCAAACGTGTGCGCATTTTTTCTTCTCTTAGCACAGAAGTTGCCCATTATTTCACATTGTAGTCATGAAAAGAAAATTACCTTGAGGCAAAACTTCCTTCTTTAAAAATTGCTTTCAAAGAGTTTTCTTCATTGTTTTGTAAATTTTTAACATGTTTAAAGATCTTACTTTTTCTGGGATGGAACTTTTTATTATAAGGAAGAAAGGAAAACAGAAGTTCTTGGTTCTTATGGTTTTGGGTCCTTTTTGAGGTAGTTTATTTTTAGAAGTGTCTCCAAACATGAGAAATGACAACTAGTTCTGGGGAATCAAGAATATTAGGACATAAAACCCTCTGAACTGAACTAGACATGAAGAGAAGGCTTTCACTTAAGTAATGTTGCTAAATGTCTCTTCCTCATTCCATGATTAGAATCTGAATAAAAAAGTCAGTCATCACCATTGAATATCAGAACTTAATTTAAGGAATTATTTACTTTTTGTAAGTGACTTCCCATGTTTCCTTTTATTTCAGAAAATTATAGAACATACAAGAAAAGCACAGCAATGCTTTGCCCCAGAGAGGTAGAATATACAGAAAACCAGCATGAAGGAAATCTCTGTAAAAAAGAAAGAGAAAACATCAGCAAAACTATCAAACATAGGTAAATAGAAAGCAACACACCAAAGAATAAGGGGGAATTATTACCTTTTCTGAAACACATGTTTTGAAGAAAAAGAAAAAAAAAAAGATTCTATTTAAAATTGCAGATTCATATTTCCAACTTAAGAGTACATTAGGTTTATGGGGGACTTGAGACTCAATGGCAAATGTCAAAATAATTAATATGTAAGTACCAACAAGCATCTTTTCTCCCAGCACAGGAGAGAGATTAAAATAAAGCAATTATTAGCAGGAATCTAGTTAAACTGACTCAGATGAACAAATGAAAGTCTGGAGAAATGACTTGTGCTTCTTGCTACTGGAGAAACTGGCTCATGTGCTTAGTCACCCAGACTTTCTTTCCTCCTCTACGAACTGGGGTTGATATTAATATAATACACTTATGGAAGCTGTGAGGGTTACTTTGGTGGCATAATTAAAGTCTCAAGAGCACTGTGTGATACAAGTTAGTGCCCAACAATCTATGTGTATTGTTTTCTCCTCTTCCAGTCTCACAGCTGTCAGTGTGAGACGTTGGATGGGAAGGTACTAGCTTCTCCAGTGATCAAGATACTATATCTTCATGGGGAGATTACAGTCACTGAGTCACAAATGAAAATTTTAAGAAAGGAAATAACAAGAAAGATTATATTTCATTGCCCTTGCCATAGTTTTTTGCAAAAATAATATGGCAGTTATATAACATTTGGTTAATCAAGGCAAAGCCCTTTATCCGAAGCAGGTGTGAAGATGGTTACTTTTGTTCAAAACATGAGAACTCAGTCGTGTCTGGACTAGAGTTCACCCTGTCATGTTTTATCTTAGCAATTGATCCTTACATGTTTTTAGAGTATTTTGAGAAATGCCAGAAGATAATATGAAATGGAATAAAAATTGGAAGATACGCTGTAGTATAAATCAATGTCAGTTCAGTGGATAAAATGGAAAATAGTCTCCCAAACTTGAGAGAAATAATCTAGAATTAGGTGGAATCCTGAGAGGTTTAACTAGATCGTTACGGACTTCAGATACCCCAAGAGCAGAAGACTGCCATTTAATTTTTGAGTTTCATGCTGTCATGACTTTCTTTGCTGACATAAGCTTTTATTGGAACTTATAAGAGGGTGGGCATTAGCTGCTGACTTAACTGGCTGCTTTCTATTGATTGTTTCAATCTGTGATTCTTTCCTGTGTTGAACCAACAAGGAATGTAGCGTTAAGGTCCTATGTTTACCAAAACTGCTTCTCTGCAGTTTAAGACACTAGTTTGAAAAAATCTGATTAGAAAACTGGCCTTCTTCAGTTTAGCACTATCTAAAGACAACTCTTTAACAGGAAGGAAGAATATGACTGATTTTTATGTTAAAGAAAAGAATCTGTGTTTTCTCAAATCCAAAATATTGCGCATTGATGATACAGCAAGTTTCGGTTCTGCTAGTTTTAACTTCATAGAAAGAAATAAAGGTGAATTCCTTCTAAAACAAATTATACTGTGTTCTTTGAACGTATCATGAAAAAGTTTATATTGTTTCAATTTAGTACAGTGGAGCTCCAGATTCAATAGCACTCCCATAGGGGAAAAGTAGGAAAGAACCACTTGTTGAATTAAAACACTTTAGTCCACAGCCTCACAGAACTCAGGAAGTAGCATGGACCTATTTGACATTGTTTGGCATACAGAGGAATAATCGTAATATGAGCATTTGATTTTCATATTTGCAGTACAGACAATATGGGGCTTTTTATTTTTCTCAGGTTTAGTTTCTTCATCTGTAAAACTGAGGTAGCATCATCTACTTCATAGTTTTGGCTTAAGGATAGAATATGACTGAATATTTGAATAAGCATTCAATATGTATTTGTGGAATCTGAATCATAACCCAGTGATGAGCTTTTTGTGGCTATTTGTTAGTATTTGATATTAAGAAGATTCATAAATCTATATGCTATGATCCTTTTATTGTATGTTCCGTAAAACTGTAATAGTTGGACACTGATAATCACGTGTGTTTAAGTGTGGTATGCTGATAACTTGAGCTCCAAGCATATTCTCTCACATTCCATATAGTATTTCTGCACTTAGGAGACTGCTTATTAGATAAAACTTTGTAACTATATAAAATATTAATTAAATGAAAACTCTGAGATTTAGGAGAATGTATATGATTCTAGAATCCAGGCTCTCATATTTATATAATATGTAATACCTTAGATGAATCATAAGTACCTCTGAGGCTCAGTATCCTTTCAATAAATTGGAACTAAAACTTAACATAGTATTTTTACAAGTCTGTTGATAGGATAAAGCATTATGTTGTATGAAAAAATTGTGAATTATAAAGGAATACACAAATATGTGGACTATTATCCTAATGTGGAAGTTAAAAAGTCTGTCTCAACAGTTTTTTTTTTTTAGATTTTGTTAGATAATTTGTGACATTGGTTTGTATTATGCAAAATTCTTAGTGAAGTCTTCCAACAGTTTGTCTTGACAAAATAAAAATTGACATTTAAAATGGTCCAAGGAAAGTGCTAGTCATTAAGTTTGCACCAGAACATGTGAGGGAAATAAAAAATTCAGCTTCTATGAGAATGGTATTAGTAAGACAGAAACAGATCACACTTGCCAACAGGGTCAATGGTTTTGAGGAATTACATGTGTTTCTTTGCAGAAGCATATCACAGATATATACTAACATGAAAAATAATTATGCAGTTCAGGGAAATAAATGATTAAAATTTGCACTGGATTATAAAACAACAAAGGAGTAATCCCCAAATTAGCCTGGGGCCAGAAAATGACAAATAGGGTTACTGATGGGAAAGAGAAAAGAAGATGGTAGTTAAAATGTATTGTCAAATCAAATAATAATCATGAATTGAATTGACCCTTGAAACATGCAAGTTTGAACTGTGTGGGTTCACTCATATATGGATATTTTTCAGTAGTGTACTACAGTCCTACAAGGTCCATGGTCAGTTTGAATCCTTGGTTATTTCCAACCCTATAGCAATGAGTAGAAGGCTTAGACTGAAGAAAGAACTGTGAATTTCATGGGGAAATTTACTTTCCCCAATTAAACTCAAATATATGCATTTACACTGTGGATCCATAGCAAAATCAAGTATTTATTTTTTTTTTATGTTTAGAAAAACATAATTCAATAATAGAGTAATTCTGAACACATACCTCCACTTTTTTTTAAAGGCGCATAATTGCTTTAAAAGGTTGTATTAGTTTCTGCTGTACAACAGTGAATCAGATGTAAGTTTACATATATCCCCTCCCTCCTGAGCCTTCCTTTAGCTCCCCGCCACCCTCCACCACCGCATCTCACCTGTCTAGGACATCAAAGAGCACTGAGCTGAGCTCCATATATTATACAGCAGCTTCCCACTGGCTGTTTAAGGATGGCCCTAGAGTCTGTCATACAGAATAAAGTGAGTCAGAAATAAGAAAGCAAATGTCACATATATAGGATATTCCACATGTCTATTCTCTATCCCTGCCCTGCAAATATTTTTAGAAAACACTTATATCTCTATATATGAAATCTAGAAAAATGGTGAACCTAGTTGCAGGGAAGAAATAGAGAAAGGACATGTGGACATGGGGTAGCGGGGGAAGCGATGTGTAGGACAAATTGGGAGAATAGCATTGATATATCTACACATCTTTTTTTTTTTTTTGGCCTTCTGAAACACCAGTGTAGTAATGGGAAGGAATTTTTAAGGCATTATCAATTATAATTATTATTATTTGCATTGACAATATCTTTATCTAGCTGAAGGGAAAAGAAAACAAAAAAAGGAGCTTAATTTGTAACTCAGAATTCTCATAAATAATAAGGACCTGGCATCCGGAATCAAGGGTAGGCATTAAAGAGCTAAGGGGGAAAAAAAAGTCATTTAATTCTTGTTTACAATAAATTAAACCTATAACAGGTCAGGCTCCCTAGTGAAAGAATCTGAGGGAAAAAATCAGGTGCTTTAAGTCTGTTTGAAGAATTACAGCAGAATACTGAAAGGAAGAGGAACTAAAATTGTATTCTCATGTAAAGTTTAGCATAAACGGCTTCACAGAGTTATCTTCAATTGAGGCAAGGGTGCCCATGTTTTTAGCTCTGTAAACAGTACATTTAGTGGCTCAGACAGTAAAGAATCCACCTGCAATGCAGGAGACCTGGGTTCAATCCCTGGGTAGGGAAGATCCCCCTGGAGAAGGGAATGGCAACCCACTCCTGTATTCTTGCCTGGAGAATTCCATGAACAGAGGAGCCTAGCAGACTGCAGTCCATGGGATTGCAAAGGGTTGGACAAGACTAAGAGACTAACACTTTCACTGTCTCTTAAAGAGTACCTTAGACATATCCACAATTAATCAAAAGGAAACTTCACTCAATAAAATTCAAGTAGTTATCGGGCAGACAAGAGCAGAGAAATGTTCCAGAAAGAAATAAAAATGTGCAAAATAACAAAGGTAAAAATGCCCATAGTGAATTTGAGACTGTAGAAATTACCTCAGAAATGTAATAATGCAATATTTACATATAAATTGTAGTTCTAGTTGGATAATGTTTGCTTTTAATTGCTTTGATAATTGTTGTATACTTAATGTTTAAATGTAAAAATACAGAAACTTATTTAACACTTCTACTTTGCAAATGTTTTTCATTTAAGTCTTATTTTCAAACAGTTATAGAACTCTCATGAATGAAAAAGATACCTTTTGTCTACTGTGCAATATTAAATAGTAATGCTTAACTTGAAAAGAGCAGAAAAATATATTTAAAAGTTAGATATGTAAAGGTTATCTGAAGGCCACTCTGACATATAGAATGTTCATATTCTGCCATTTCTGACTCTGTATGTTGGATTACAATATCCTGGGGAGATATTTTCCTATTTTATTACTGATTTTGGTAGAAATCCTGTGAACCTTAGCAACATCACTATATACCAGTTCCTGTTTTTAACTCACCTGACCACCACATTATTGGTCTTATTTGTCAAATAAAAATTTTTCAGTATAAACACATCTGTATGTCTTTGTGCTGTCTTTGAATAAAATATAAAAGGGATTTCCATGCTTGATGTACTCAAACTTTTATTGTGTGTAATTAAAAAATGAACTGTAGAACAGTAAGATAAAAGCATATTTAAGAAGTTTTTCCCCCTTTTTGTCTTCTGTATTTGTTTCTTTTGTGTGTACATTTGATAATTTATTAGCCTATTCTCTGGAAGTCCAAGTATTTTTAATAATGGAGAACTGGGGTCAGTTTAAAACTAAAATGATTTAAAATATAAACAGTACTTAGCATCTTATGCATAATTATATACACAGTAGGGTCCATATTGAGTTTGCCTGGTGACTCAGCTGTAAAGAATGTGCCTACCAATGCAGGAGACATGGCTTCAATCCCTGGGATGGGAAGATCCCCTGAAGAAGGAAATAGCAATCCATTCCAGTATTCTTGCCTGGGAAAGCTCATGGACAGAGGAGTCTGGCGGGCTACAGTGCATGGAGTCACAAAGAGTAAGACATGACTGAGTAACTAAGCAATGACAAAACAGGGACCATATTGGTATTTATGCAGCATTTGATCTATTGGTAAACTGACTGTAGTTTATCAATAGTTTGTATACCCTGATGTAATAATTCCTATTAAAATGAAAATGGGCTTCCTTTGTGGCTCAGCTGGTAAAGAATCCACCTGCAGTGTGAGAGACCTGGGTTTGATCCCTGAGTTGGGAAGATCCCCTGGAGAATGGAAAGGCTACTCACTCCAGTATTCTGACCTGGAGAATTCCATGACTGTATAGTCCATGGGATTGCAAAGAGCTGGACACAACTGAGTAACTTTCACTTTCACTTTCTTTCTTGATCTATTGATAAATTGACTATAGTTTATCCATAGTTTGTATACCCTGGTATATTAATTCCTATGAAAATGAAAACATGAATTAAAAATTATTGATAATTTATGTAGTGGGTATCAAATTGTGTTCTTTAGAACCCTGGAGTACTTTAGAATTATGGCAAATAAAATTGAAAGCTGAAATGAAAAAGCACTTAAAGTATTTTTCAAAGAAATTGACCCTATGAGGCATAAGGAAAGAGCTGGAAAATTCTATCAAGCCATGTGCCACAAATTCTGTAATAACCATTGCTAGACACATAACTGTGCCACCCCTAAATTCCTATCTTGAAGGCCTTACACTTACTGTGATGGTATTTGGAGGAAGGGATCTTTGAGGGGTAATTAGATTGAGATGAGGTCATAAAGTGGGGTCCTCATGGTGAGATTAGTATTCTTTTAAGTGAAGACATCAAAAGACTTGTCTTTCTCTCTTTCACCATAACATGAAGATGTAGTGAAAAGACAGCCATCTATAACCCACAAAGAAAATTTTCATGAGACACCAACCATGCTGGCACCTTGCTCCTGAACTTCTGGCTTAATGAACTGGGAGAAAATACATTTATGTTATCTAAGCCACAGAGTCAATGTTATTTTGCTATGGCAGCCTGAACAAACTAAGACAACCATATTTAACAAATATCGTGCAAGTACATCCCAGGGTTCAATCCCTGGGTTGGGAAGATCCCCTGAGAAGGAAATGGCAACCCACTTCAGTGTTCTTGCCTGGAAAATCCCATGGATGGAGGAGTCTGGCCCACTGCAGTCCCATTGGGTGGCAAAGAGTCAGATACAGCTGAGTGACTAACACACTGATGGTAGAATGTGAGCTGACAACATAGTTCAGGGAATTATCTAAAAATATTCATCAGTGTTGAATTGGTTCAGCTATAACAGTAACATATAATTTTTTGATATATTGCATATCTCTGTTACACTTAACTGCTTCATAATTCTCCATGATATGACTGTGCATACTCCCAATAATGACTGACTCTATTTGACTCCACTTTTCTGTTGTTGTGGATACTCCTGTACCAATAAGAGCCTTGTGTATTTTCATTTATGGAACTGTGAAAATTTCTATGTGCTGTGTACTTGAATATGGAATTGTTGGTTTGTAGTACATTAATTTCGGGGAAGGCAATGGCACCCCACTCCAGTACTCTTGCTTGGAAAATCCCATGGATGGAGGAGCCTGGTAGGCTGCAGTCCATGGGGTCGCAAAGAGTCAGACATGGCTGAGCGACTTCACTTTCACTTTTCACTTTCATGCATTGGAGAAGGAAATGGCAACCCACTCCAGTGTTCTTGCCTGGAGAATCCCAGGGACGGGGGAGCCTAGTGGGCTGCCATCTATGGGGTCGCACAGAGTCGGACACGACTGACATGACTTAGCAGCAGCAGCAGTACATTAGTTAACTTAAGGGCTTCTCTTGGTTCTCTGGAGAAGTTGCCGTTGGTAGGATTGTGGGCATCTATATTGCACATCATCATCAACATTTAGTAGTATGTATTTTCCAAGTTTTATTAATCCAATGTGTGTAACATGAAAGCAGATTTTTCTTTCAGTTTGAATTTCTCTCATTAAGAATCTGATCACCTCTTGATTAGCTTTTGGGATTCCATTTAGCTTTTGGGATTCCATTTTAATACTACTTATTTATATATTATATCAATTTATCTTTTAAGGTTACTGTCAGATTTTTGTTGATCTGTATAAATTGCTTGCATATTATATATAGTAATGAGTCCCTATTGACTTCATACACTGTAAGTGTGTTCTCCCTTTCTGTAATCTGCTTAGTATTAGCCATGGTGTTCTTAATTATATAAAAAAGGAAAAGAGTTATTTCTCATTCTTGATCATTGATGTAAGTTTCTGTATTGTTTTCTAATAATCTTTTAATTTGACCTTTCATATACAGTGTGTATTATATAGTATACATTACTATAAGTGATCCTGTTTTATATTGTTTTTATGTATGAATCAATATCCCAATACTGTCTACAAAATAACTTATCTCTTTGCAACCCCATGGACTATAGCCCTCCAGGCTCCTCTGTCAATGGAATTTTCCAGGCAAGAATACTGGAATGGGTTGCTATTGCCTTCAGTAGACATGAAAGTTCAATAGAAGATGTGCACTTTGAAGCATTAGTGGAATTTTGGCAAGTGGAGATAGACGGGAGATCATGTAATAGTGGATACTGTTATTGTCTCCCCAATATCCATTCAATAACAGGTGATTCGTCTAAGCCAATCATTATTTTCCATGTCTCAAAGATTAGTCTCAGTCACAGCCAGTTACAAGAGAAGGAAAATCTGGTGGTGGGATGGGATAAAGCTGATTTTGTGTGAGACTATTTCTTCCTGGTAAAAAAAAAAAAAAAATCATAGGTAAAGCTGGTTCATGTCTGAGTGTGAGCTCGGAGCTACTGAAATTATTTCACTACCAGTCTAAAGTCCAGGCCAGTGCCATGGTATTTGAGTGGAGAGGCAGGCATCCATGACTAACCAAATCTTTCTTAGTTTTTATTGGAGTATAGTTGATTTATAATGTTGTGTTAATTTCAGGTATATAGCAAAGTGAATCAGTTATACATATGTAAACTTTTTTTTTATCCTCTTTCCATATATAGTTCATTACAGAGTATTGAGTAGAGTTCCAATTTAAGCTATTCTGGAGGTCAAGGTATCTCTGGAACTATCATGTACTTTATGATTATCATACATGTACTTCATGAATTATCATACATGCACTTCATGAAGAAAATGTGTGAGTCATTAAATTTAGATAATCAATAGAATATCAGTTCTATTATAAGGTAGAGATATCTGTCACTTGAAAATACTGGGACTCAGAACGCAAGTCAGGAATAATACCACAAATTTAATTCTAACAGTTAAATAAAGGGATCAAAATATTTCCAAGTAGTATTTAAGGAGAAAATGCAATACAAAAAAGAGCGAGTAATGCCTGTATTTATTAAATAGGAAACAAACAGAAAAGCATTCCCACAAAAGGAAATTTACAATTGATTAGAGGAGACCTGGAACTTTTCAGTATTGCAGAAACAAGGAAGAAAGTATTAACAGAGCTATAGAACTGCAAAAATTATCCAAAGGAGGAAATGAACAAAATAGCAAAAGATTTTTTCCAGAGGATATTAGGGATTTTTGAATTAACTTAGATTCTGAATCCAATATATCCTTATGGGGCAACACAAGGAGACATATAAAGAACATCTGAATGCTAGACATTTTTTTTTTAGCCTTCTAAGGAAAGCATGGCCATTTGAACTGTACGTAAGTAAAGAAGTTCTTCCAGTTATATTTTGAATAGTGCCATAACATGCTACCTGTTTATTATCAAGCCAGGAGGTTAGAGCAATGGCTGTTGACCTGTTCAGAGGACTTTCCCTGTATCTCACTGAAAATTTCTTTTGGAATTTAGATTCCCCTTCTGTTGTCAGAGGCATTAGGTAAAGACGTGCACTGCTGAGAGCAGCAGTGTGTTTTACCTTAACAGATGGTTGCTGTTGAGGCAGATTGAAATCAGCAATGCACACTTGTTTTAGCAGGTTATTTTCATTTTAATTGTACACCGGAAACCTAATAAACAAAAATTCCCTCAGGCTGAATTGTCTTGTGTATGTGTGTGTGTGTTTAAAATGTTCTGGTGCCAAAAACTCTGGAAACAAATACCAAATACCAAACAATAATAATACACTGATATTAAGGTGGCTCAGGTGGTAAAGAATCTGCCTTCAGTGCAGGAGACCCAGGTTTGATCCTTGAGTCGGAAAGATCCACCAGAGAAGGGAATGATTACCCAGTCCAGTATTCTTGCTTGGATATACTATGGACAGAGGAGCCTGGCAGGCTATAGTCTATGGGGTCCGCAAAAGTCAGACGCGACTGAGATACTGACACTTTCAGTTTCCCTCTTCATGAACTGTATATTAGGCCTCTCTGACACCACAAATAACTTTTGGTTAAGAGAAAGTGAAAAACAGGGAAAAAAACTTTCTTAAGAGTTTTCCAGCTTATTTTATAGGTAGGAGATCAGCCGAACACCTTCATGGGTGAAATATAAAGAAAAAGTAAATGAAGAAATGATGCAGTTATGTCTCTAGCTGTTGAAGACATCATTTGTTGCCTAGCCTTCAAGGCAGTTATATGAATGTTTAGACTGTAGGTAGCATAGGATCCTTCAGTAAAAGGAGATTGTAGAGGCAAACTTGGTTAAAGCTCTATCTACTGCCCCGTTTCTTTGTTCACTATGATGTAAAAATATGTTCAAGAATCTGAAGGGGAATATAAAAGAAAATATGTCCTTTTGTAGTCCAATTAATGATCTACTTGTCTAGATCTGTACTTAAAGATATGAATAAATCAACCTGCTAATAATAGAAAAAATGTAAAAAATCTTACCGATATTCATCTGATATATTATTTTAATAGGAATCAGTGATCCCAACTCCAAAACATCTTGAGTCTTTGGGAAATTTAGCTAAAATTCACATTTTTATATTTTGATCTAAAATTTGAGATAAGAATAACACTCATAAAATCAGCATTGTTTTAATCAGTAAACAAGGCAAAATATATGTAAAGAACTTAGCTCGGCACTCAACATTAAATAGTTACTCTGTAAACACTGACTCTCTTTTTCTTTCCTAAGTATCACCAAATGTTTACTAGTTAACTTGATTCCATAGTTAACTTGCCCAAAAGTTTTCATAATGATTTTAAATGAAATGCTAATATCTTGATGTC
The DNA here is from genome assembly GCF_029378745.1 of Bos indicus. NCBI lineage: Eukaryota > Metazoa > Chordata > Mammalia > Artiodactyla > Bovidae > Bos > Bos indicus. The sequence continues at coordinate 13,654,204 of NC_091767.1, forward strand.
TGAGGCCTTTCTTAAAAACGGAAATAATTATTTTTTTTTTTGGCTGCACTGAGTCTTTTTTGCTGCATGCAGGCTTTCTCTAGTTAAGGCCAGTAGTCTACTCCTCGTTGCTGGGAATGAGCTTCTCAGTGTGGTGGCTTCTCTTGTGGAGCACAGGCTCTGCGGCACTTGATCTTCAGTAGTTGCCCCACATGGGCTCAGCAGTTGTGGTTTCCAGGGTCTAGATTGCATGCTCAATAGTTGTGGTGCTTAGTTTCCCTGAGACATGTGGAATCTTCTGGCCCAAGGATCAAACCAGTGTCCCCTGCATTGGCGGGTGGACTCTAAACCACTGGACCACCAGATGGAGTTACTACAATTGGCTAGAAATTATTTTAAAATTTAAAAACTAAATCAAGGCACTCAGTTCAGATAGGCTGCACTTTTCCCAGTCTCTTACCTCTGCTACAGTGGTGGATGTTAGCAGAACTATACTGTGCCATCTCCCCAAATCTCTGAGCTGGTGTAGAAAAAACTTCTTGATCCATGGAGAATGCAAGACGGAGGCTGCTCACAACTTAACACCAATTTTCCCCTAGCACCTTCTAGTGACTGGGAGAGGGCATGAAAGCATGTCTGAATAACACCACCCCCGACCCCTTGCTTTTTTTTTTTTTTTTCTTTCAATGTATCAGATTATACATGGAAAATCCTTGGATATACACTTTGAATGTATATGGATATATTCAGTGACTTGATAGAGTTTGCCTTAATCAAGTAGTCTCAATATTTCTATTCACCTTCTCTCTCTTGTAACAGAAATTTGATACAATAGGTTGATAGACAGTTACCAAACAACCTAGTTGCCAAACAGAATTTGCTATAGTCTTTTTTGTTGTTGTTTTGTTTTTAGGAGACAGAGATATTTGTGGACTGGTTTAGCCTATCCACTCTATATTAAAGGGAATGATTATAGAATAGCCTTGTCAAGGGACTCTGAGAATCTATGTCTATTTTAGATTGTTTTGTTAATACATAAGATCTCAAAACATACTTCTTTGAGGACCAAGACACATTTATATAGTACTTGGCATTTCCTCTTCCTAATACAGAGACTGACATATAGTTAATATTCAATCAGTAACCACTGAACAGAACTGAAGAACAGAATTGTATACTTGGTTATACCTGGCATATATTAGCATTGTGGGAAGTAATTTTTAAGATATGTTTTTAAAAATAAACTTTACTTTTATTGTAACCCCAAACAAAGCCATGTCTCTGCTAAGGAAATTTGAGAAAATGAAGCATTTTTTCTGAGTAGCTGTAGCAAACCAGCTGTATTTTGTTGTATTGATAGGATTATAGAAACAACTCTTATAGGTTTAATTTTTAAAGAACAATACATTTCAGTTCTCTTCCTGATACATTTATTAAATAATAAAGGCTTCAGGTATCCATGACACCACTTTTTCATTAATTTTGTAGAGTTCTTTAAACAGGAGTCAGACAGGCAAATACTACCAGATTCCAAGCATGTAATAAAAAGGATAGAGTAATTGGATTTAAGACAACTGGGAGAGGGTGGAACTATGAGGAGTCCATGTGCTTATTTTAGAAATGTATACCTCTGTACACATAGAAAGGTCAGTAGAACAAAGTCTTCATGCAATCTGCTTGCCAGTTTTCAACCTTTTTTTTTTAGAACAAATATTTCACATGATAAACATTTACCTCATGTTCAGTAATTCTATCCTTTTTACTTTAGTTTGTGTTTCTTTAGTTACATTAAAATGAACTTAATATTTTATAAAGATACTCTTATAATTTTATTCCATTTTACTAAGTGCTTTCTATATAAATGGATTTTTATCAATGGTTCTTATACATGGATGTCTAAGAATGATGCTTTCTAAAGGTTAATGATGCTTAATTTCCCAGTCAGAAATTTAAGGTAGCTATTTTCTACTTGTTTCTTCATAGTTTTCTATATTGATTAAATTTTATAGCATATACATTTATTTATTTATTTATACAATACATGCTTATTGTTTAAATACTTTTGTTAATGTTGTAGTCACTATTGATATAGCAGTGAGCATAGCATACAAAAATTTCTATGTCCATGAAATTTAGTAGTAGGAGACATTAGAAAAAATATCAAGGAGAAAATACAATTCCTCAACTAGAGATATAAAGAAAAATCTATTAGGGAAGATATAGGGAATATGAGAATTTGTGGAAATAAACTTTTAATTCATGGCATATTAGCCAAGGTTTGGTCAAGAGATATAATCATGTCAGTTATTATACTATAGAGATAAAAGAATTTTTTAGAGTTAACCCTAACCCTAACCCTATTTTTTTTTTTTTTTGGTCAATAAAGAATTATTCATTAGTTGTTGAAGATCTTAAAATATAGAAATTAAACAATAAGATATTGCAGTAATAGCCACTGCAGAAAAGTAGTCATTCTCTTAGGACAATGGGGACAAAGAAAAGAGATGAATTTAGAATTACTAAAACCTATATGTTTTGGGGAGCACATCCTGAAAACTGGAACTTAGTCCCATTTGAAGGAGATGCTGCTCCCTTACTACTGATGTCTCTGTGGTTGGAGAAAGTTCCCTGTGGGGCTGAAAATCAGACCCCTGACAATGAGATATTTCTGACAGTATGTACTGGGTCTGGTTCGGAGTGTTGGAAATACTGCAAACTGAAATTAACCCCTGCCTCCTGCTGGTAGAGGCTAAAAAAGTTAGCTGGCAAAAGGTGTTTTTGCAGAGTTCTGTCCTCTACTCACAGAGCGGAATGTTGACAGTATGGACTTGAAACTGATAAACAATACCTTAATACATGCCTAACTTAAAACTTTAGTTTCTGAATTTTTTATGGATTAGTTCATGTAGGTTCTCTTATAAGCTGTTAAAGAGTTTAAGAGGAGAGCAAAAGCAAAAGGGAATTCAACTGAGTCAGTTTACAGATTCTAATGTGGCTTATTGTCTCAAGAAAATCCTGCTTCTATCATTTCACTCTATACTGGGCAGGTGCAGGAAAGATGATCAAAGTGTATAAAATGATATACTAATACACCTTACTTATTTTTCATTCTAAAAGGAACTTCTCTAAATTCTCTTTCAGTTAGAAAGCCTAATGATAGGCAGCCTATAAAGTTATTCCAAACCGGTGAATCTTTCTCTAAAATGCCATGCCCTCTTTCCAGTTGTCTGACCAGTTATCTAGGCATCACTGCAACAATGAGAGTATCACTGAATTTGCCTTTTGAAATAAATTAGTTGATGTTACTACATTACTTAAAATCTGAAGTGATATACTCCTTTCTATCTAGGCTTTATATTTGTCTCATATCAATAAAAATGGTTTTTATTTTTCCTTCTGATTTGTGTGTAAATCAGAGTAAAGGAGTCGAGTAAAATAATTCTTTCAACCTCATTTTTAAAGGTATATTTGGCTGTGCTAGGTCTTCGTTGCTTTGTGCAGGCTTTCTCTCGTTGCAGTGAGTGGGGGTTACTCTTGGTCGCGGTGCACAGGCTGCTCACTGAAGCGACTTGTTGCAGAGCACAGACTCTAGGTGCATGGGTTCAGCTGTTGCGCTGTGCGGGCTGTAGGGTGTGAGGGCTTCAGTAGTTGCGACACACAGGCTCTGTAGTTGTGGCATATGGGCTTATTTGAGCTGCGGCAATGTGGAATCTTCCCAGACTAGGGTTCGAACCTGTGTCTCCTGCATTGCCAGGCAGATTCCTATGCACTGTGAGAAGTACTGTGCAACCGATTTTTAGTGGGTTATTTACTTTCTAAATTACACAAGGTAAAAAAAAAATAATAATAATAATTCCAGCAGATAAAACATTCAAAATTTAAAAGATGTGATTTTTCCAATGGTAAACCAGTGGTTAGAGAAATAATATCCCTTTGTGCATAACAGTTCAGTCGCTCAGTCGTGTCGGACTCTTTGTGACCCCCATGAATCGCAGCACACCTGCAAAATAAATCTTAACTACCCAAATCTTGTATATTTGGAAAGTGAAGTGGTCATTTGAAGGAAGGAATGATGGAAGCGAAAGAAAGGAGAAAAGGAAAGAGAGAAAGAAGGAAAGAGTAAGAAAAGCATAGAGGAAGGGAAGGAAAAAGGAGAGGAATTCATTATATTCCTCTTAGAATGATGTAGACATACTTTGATTAATCTTGAAATCACTAGAATATACAAATTTTGATGTTTCAGGTATCTCAATTATAAAAATGAGATAATATGCTTTTTCTTTATTTTTTTCTTTCCTGAAATAGCTATAAAATATTTGGTTTTACTTCATCTAGTTATATGGGCTTCCCTGTTGGCTCAGATGGTAAAGAATCCACCTGCAATGTGGGAACCTGGGTTCAGTCCCTGGGTGGGGAAGATCCCTTGGAGGAGGGCATGACAATCCACTCCAGTATTCTTGCCGGAGAATTCCCATGGACAGAGGAGCCTGGCAATCTACAGACCACGGGGTCACAAAGAGTCGGACACGACTGAGCAACTAAGCACATCTAGTTATAGTTATATAAGGGATTTGTATATATATATTTACATATCCCTTTATATATATATATATATATATTTATATATCCCTTTATATATATAAGACATTTATATATATATATATATATATATATATTTATATTTATATATCCCTTTGGTGTTGAAGAAGACTCTTGAGAGTCCCTTGGACTGCAAGGAGATCCAACCAGTCCATTCTGAAGGAGATCAGCCCTGGGATTTCTTTGGAAGGAATGATGCTAAAGCTGAAACTCCAGTACTTTGGCCACCTCATGCGAAGAGTTGACTCATTGGAAAAGACTCTGATGCTGGGAGGGATTGGGGGCAAGAGGAGAAGGGGACGACAGAGGATGAGATGGCTGGATGGCATCACTGACTCGATGGACGTGAGTCTCAGTGAACTCTGGGAGTTGGTGATAGACAGGGAGGCCTGGCGTGCTGTGATTCATGGGGTCGCAAAGAGTCGGACAAGACTGAGCGACTGATCTGATCTTTTATATATATATATATATATATATACATATAAAGGGATTTATATATAGTGTGTGTATATATATATATATAAAGGGATATATATATATATGGGATTTATATATAATGTGTGTATATATATATAGTCTAAACATAGCTGTATTAATAAAACTAAATATATTCAACTTATTTTATCTTTCTTGTTTCATTTCACTCTTAGTTTTGTTCAGAAGTAGGTTGTAATCTTCATCTCATGGCTACCTAAGTATGTTCTTAGTTGTAGAATATTAATGTGAAAGATTTCAGTTGACAGAATTTCACAATTAGAAACCCAAGATTTAAAAAGAAAAAAAAAAAACTGTTGAGCATCCTAATGCTACTTCAACATGAATAAAGTAAATCTATAGCAAATGTAAAACATATGCAATATAAGTTTGGCCCTTTTTTTTAATGTCTAAGGAGAGCATTTTTACACAGTAAGGAATAGTTTCAATTACTTTTAAAATTACTATTTCAATTATTATATTTTAAAATATTTTAATTATTTTTCTTAAGCCTCTAAAATTTTTTAAATTTAGCAATTATATAAAATATAGTCATTTTACTTGATTTCAATTTATGTTCAAGTAACTTAGACATTTGAGCAGATTAAAATCTGCTTAAAATTACCTCTATTTACATACTTAACTAAACAAATTCACTTAGACATTAATCTACAATCAAAATTTAATTTATCTGATTATCTTAATCACTTTGATCAACAAACAAGGTAGTATATAAATTATATGAGCAAAATATTCCTGTATACTTAGGCAGTGCTTGTAAGTGTGATAAACTATAATTGCAAACTGTGTAATAGATTAATTTAACCATTCAAGTCAACTTTAAAGAGGTATATACACACAGGCAATGACCAAAAATCAATTACTGTATTTATATTACTAACATAAAATACATAAAGCTTTCAATTATATACTAATTTCTTCATTACAGGGTTACAAGTACATTCTTTTAGTGAAGTGAAGCATACTAGCATTCTCATACCTGCTTTGGCAACTTTGATTTTACTGCAGTTAATGGCCCATGCTTATCTTTTGAATATAGTATAACTTCCAGGAAGAGTCTACCCAGACTTGATTTTACTATTTTTTATACAGTGCAATTTTTCAAGGAATAAATTTTCTTTCTTTTCTTTCAGCCTGAGTTATTTCACATCCCCTTTTATATCATACAATTTTCCTGTATACTCTTGCTGAATGTGTGTATATATGTTTGTATTTTTGTCACCTTGCTTATTTAACTTCTATGCAGAGTACATCATGAGAAACGCTGAGCTGGAAGAAGCACAAGCTGGAATCAAGATTGCCGGGAGAAATATCAATAACCTCAGATATGCAGATGACACCACCCTTATGGCAGAAAGTGAAGAGGAACTAAAGAGCCCCTTGATGAAAGTGAAAGAGGAGAGTGAAAAAGTTGGCTTAAAGCTCAACATTTAGAAAAGTAACATCATGGCATCTGGTCCCATCACTTCATGGGAAGTAGATGGGAAAACAATGGAAACAGTGTCAGACTTTATTTTTTGGGGCTCCAAAATCACTGCAGATGGTGACTGCAGCCATGAAATTAAAAGATGCTTACTCCTTGGAAGGAAAGTTATGGCCAACCTAGATAGCATATTCAAAAGCAGAGACATTACTTTGCCAACAAAGGTCCGTCTAGTCAAGGCTATGGTTTTCCAGTGGTCATGTATGGATGCGAGAGTTGGACTGTGAAGAAAGCTGAGCACCGAAGAATTGATGCTTTTGAACTGTGGTGTTGGAGAAGACTCTTGAGAGTCCCTTGGACTGCAAGGAGATCCAACCAGTCCATCCTAAAGGAGATTAGTCCTGGGTGTTCATTGAAAGGACTGATGCTGAAGCTGAAACTCCAATACTTGGCCACCTCATGCGAAGAGTTGACTCTTTGGGAAAGACCCTGATGCTGGGAGGGATTGGGGGCAGGAGGAGAAGGGAATGACAGAGGATGAGATGGCTGGATGGCATCACCAACTTGATGCACGTGAGTTTGGGTAAACTCCGGGAGTTGGTGATGGACAGGGAGGCCTGGTGTACTGCAATTCATGGGGTTGCAAAGAGTCAGACACAACTGAGCGACTGAACTGAACTGAACTGGGAGTGGTAGAGGTTGATTGTGTGTGTAAAGAGTAAGTCAGGGGGGGCTGAGTAAAATCCATTTATTCACATCAACATTTATCCAGTATAATTTGAAATTGTTGTTGTTCACTTGCTAAGTCCCATGGACTGCAGCACACCAGGTTTCCCTATCCTTCTCTATCTCCCAGAGTTTGCTCAAACTCATGTCCATTAATTCATTGATGCCATCCAACCAGCTTATCTTCTGTCACCCCTTTCTCCTCCTGCCCTCAATCTTTCCCAGTATTAGGGTCCTTTCTGGTGAGTCAGCTCTTCACATTAGGTGGCCAAATTATCAGGTGGAAAAAAAAAAAAAAAAACTCATCAGGAAAAATTTTAAATTTTAAAGGTGTAATTTTTCTAACGTGAAAGCCAGTAATTGGAGAAACATATTTGCATGGGTATAAAAAATTCAGTATAACTCTTTACACTGTCCTCAACTTTTTTGTTGATTGATTTCACCTACTAAGATTTTTGCTATCCCATTTAGAAGTAGAACTAGTCACTTGCCATCAACTAAGTATAATGAGATTTAAACACTGGCTACAATGAGATAATCCCTTAACTTGAATATACCATATTCAGCAATTTCTAGAAATACCTGAAATATGAGAATATACCTATTATTTAAAATATCTAGAGTATCATCATATATTCATGGTTTTTCAAATAATTATTATTTTCTTACTTAATTTTAAGATGGTCATACCTTGTTTAGGGAGGCTCCTTTCAGCTGACCCCATTGCATCCCTGAAGGTGCATTTTACTGTCTGGCAGCAACTCACTTTTCTTGTCCTATTTCTATTTTCCCTGGCTCAGGACAAACTCAAGTCCTTGGCTGCGCGGGCGCAGGAGGGCCTAGAGGAGCTATTCCACATTCAAGGTCAGAAGGGGCAGTGGTGAGGAGATACCCCTCATCCAAGGTAAGGAGTAGCAGCTGCGCTTTGCTGGAACAGCCGTGAAGAGATACCCCACGTCCAAGGTAAGAGAAATCCAAGTAAGACAGTAGGTGTTGCAAGAGGGCATCAGAGGGCAAACACACTGAAACCATACTCAGAGAAAACTAGTCAATCTGATCACACGGACCACAGCCTTGTCTAACTCAATGAAACTAAGCCATGCCCTGTGGGGCCACCCAAGACGGGCGGGTCATGGTGGAGAGTTCTGACAGAATGTGGTCCACTGGAGAAGGGAATGGCAAACCACTTCAGTATTATTGCCTTGAGAACCCCATGAACAGTATGAAAAGGCAAATTGATAGGATACTGAAAGAGGAACTCCCCAGGTCAGTAGGTGCCCAATATGCTACTGGAGATCAGTGGAGAAATAACTCCAGAAAGAATGAAGGGATGGAGCCAAAGCAAAAACAATACCCAGCTGTGGATGTGACTGGTGATAGAAGCAAGGTCTGATGTTGTAAAGAGCAATATTGCAAAGAACCTGGAATGTCAGGTCCATGAATCAAGGCAAATTGGAAGTGGTCAAACAAGAGATGGCAAGAATGAATGTCAACATTATAGGAATCAGCTAACTGAAATGGACTGGAATGGGTGAATTTAACTCAGATGACCATCATATCTACTACTGCGGTCAGGAATCCCTCAGAAGAAATGGAGTAGCCATCATGGTCAACAAAAGAGTCCGAAATGCAGTACTTGGATGCAATCTCAAAAACGACAGAATGATCTCTGTTCGTTTCCAAGGCAAACCATTCAATATCACAGTAATCCAAGTCTATGCCCCAACCAGTAATGCTGAAGAAGCTGAAGTTGAACGGTTCTATGAAGACCTACAAGACCTTTTAGAACTAACACCCAAAAAAGATGTCCTTTTCATTATAGGGGACTGGAATGCAAAATACCTGGAGTAACAAGCAAATTTGGCCTTGGAATACAGAATGATACAGGGCAAAGACTAATAGAGTTTTGCCAATAAAATGAACTTGTCATAGCAAACACCCTCTTCCAACAACACAAGAGTAGACTCTACACATGGACATCACCAGATGGTCAACACCGAAATCAGATTGATTATATTCTTTGCAGCCAAAGATGGAGAAGCTCTATTCAGTCAACAAAAAGAAGACCAGGAGCTGACTGTGGCTCAGATCACGAACTCCTCCTTGCCAAATTCAGACTTAAATTGAAGAAAGTAGGGAAAACCACTACACCATTCAGGTATGACCTAAATCAAATCCCTCATGATTATACAGTGGAAGTGAGAAATAGATTTAAGGGACTAGATCTGCTAGACAGAGTGCCTGATGAACTATGGACTGAGGTTCATGACATTGTACAGGAGACAGGGATCAAGATCATCCCCATGGAAAAGAAATGCAAAAAAGCAAATGGCTGTCTGGAGAGGCCTTACAAATAGCTGTGAAAAGAAGTGAAGGGAAAAACAAAGGAGAAAAGGAAAGATATAAGCATCTGAATGCAGAGTTCCAAAGAATAGCAAGAAGAGATAAGAAAGCCTTCTTCAGCAATCAATGCAAAGAAATAGAGGAAAACAACAGAATGGGAAAGACTAGAGATCTCTTCAAGAAAATCAGAGATACCAAAGGAACATTTCATGCAAAGATGGGCTCAATAAAGGACAGAAATGGTATGGACCTAACAGAAGCAGAAGATATTAAGAAAAGGTGGCAAGAATACACAGAAGAACTGTACAAAAAAGATCTTCACGACCCAGATAATCATGATGGTGTGATCACTGACCTAGAGCCAGACATCCTGGAATGTGAAGTCAAGTGGACCTTAGGAAGCATCACTACAAACAAAGCTAGTGGGGGTGATGGAATTCCAGTTGAGCTATTTCAAATCCTGAAAGATGATGCTGTGAAAATGCTGCACTCAATATGCCAGCAAATTTGGAAAACTCAGCAGTGGCCACAAGACTGGAAAAGGTCAGTTTTCATTCCAATCCCAGAGAAAGGCAATGCCAAAGAATGCTCAAACTACCACACAATTGCACTCATCTCACATGCTAGCAAAGTAATGCTCAAAATTCTCCAAGCCAGGCTTCAGTAATATGTGAACAGTGAACTTCCTGATGTTCAAGCTGGTTTTAGAAAAGGCAGAGGAACCAGAGACCAAATTGCCAACATGTGCTGGATCATGGAAAAAGCAAGAGAGTTCCAGGAAAACATCTATTTCTGCTTAATTGACTATGCCAAAGCCTTTGACTGTGTGGATCACAAAAAACTGTGGAAAATTCTGAAAGAGATGGGAATACCAGACCATGTGACCTGCCTCTTGAGAAATTTGTATGCAGGTCAGGAAGCAACAGTTAGAACTGGACATGGAAAAACAGACTGGTTCCAAATAGGAAAAGGAATACATCAAGGCTGTATATTGTCACCCTGCTATTTTAACTTATATGCAGAATACATCATGAGAAATGCTGGACTGGAAGAAACACAAGCTGGAATCAAGATTGCCGGGAGAAATGTCAATAACCTCAGATATGCAGATGACACCACCCTTATGGCAGAAAATGAAGAGGAACTAAAAAGCCTCTTGATGAAAGTGAAAGAGGAGAGTGAAAAAGTTGGCTTAAAGCTCAACATTCAGAAAACGAAGATCATGGCATGTGGTCCCATCACTTCATGGGAAATAGATGGGGAAACAGTGGAAACAGTGTCAGACTTTATTTTTCTGGGCTCCAAAATCACTGCAGATGGTAACTGCAGCCATGAAATTAAAAGACGCTTAATCCTTGGAAGGAAAGTTATGACCAACCTAGATAGCATATTCAAAAGCTGAGACATTACTTTGCCAACAAAGGTCCATCTAGTCAAGGCTATGGTTTTTCCAGTGGTCAGGTATGGATGTGAGAGTTGGACTGTGAAGAAGGCTGAGTGCCGAAGAATTGATGCTTTTGAACTGTGGTGTTGGAGAAGACTCTTTCGAGTCCCTTGGACTGCAAGGAGATCCAACCAGTCCATTCTGAAGGAGGTCAGCCCTGGGATTTCTTTGGAAGGAATGATGCTAAAACTGAAACTCCAGTACTTCGGCCACCTCATGCGAAGAGTTGACTCATTGGAAAAGACTCTGATTTTGGGAGGGATTGGGGGCAGGAGGAGAAGGGGACGACAGAGGATGAGATGGCTGGATGGCATCACTGACTCGATGGACGTGAGTCTCAGTGAACTCTGGGAGTTAGTGATGGACAGGGAGGCCTGGCGTGCTGCGATTCATGGGTTCGCAAAGAGGTAGACACGACTGAGCGACTGAACTGATCTGAAGAATTTGTTTTATATTAGGTAAAATAAGGTTATCATTGGGGCATTGTGGATGAATAAAAGATTGTAGTGTTAAGTAACACTACTTAGTGGGATACCTTAGTATGAGAATTGGAAAATATTATTTATAAAGTATTTTTGTATGCTGTTAAATTAATTTCTTACAGATAGTGTTTATCTGAATGTGAAATGTTTTCAACTTCTCCTTTTCTTTTCTGACCTTCCTTACTCTCTATTATAGCACCTTATCAACTTTATTATATGAAATATGTGTGTACATTATAATACTATATACTTACTTCATGTGGGATATATACCTACTTAGGTCATAGAATTGACATCAGAGGTTCAATTGCCGTTTTCCACTTTTTTGTGTTGTGAGCATATTTCATTGTTCACCATTGTACCATCCCTTGTTGACATTTCATTAGCTCTGTAGGAAAGTCATATAGTGTATGTTTCAATTTGCCATATTTTAAATGTCCATTGTAAAATAACACATGCATTCTGATTAACTTCTTAGCATGTGATTATAGTTTTAGAGGTTTGAGGGTATGCAGTGCTCAGTTCTCATTAAGCCTTTTAGCTTGTCATTATTATTCATCTGTAGTGGTGTCGTTTGCCATGAAATATTTTTCTTAAACTGACTTTCCAATATGATATGTTGATTAACTGGAACATGTTATTTTTTGACTGCTGAAAATTAGTTTTCTGAATGAATATTCACTGATACAAAGAAATATATGTAAAGAATTTTCACTAAACTATGCTGAAATCACACAGTTCTCTGGATGTATAGCCCAGTATATTTGTCATAGAGGATATACTGAGGTGAATAAAATAACATGCTTATCCAAGAGTCTCCAATTATTTCAATTGCCTTAGTCCACTCCTCTTTTTTTCTCCTCTAATTAACACATCGAAACATAAAATGCTGATAATGAAGAAACACAATACAATTAAAGCACTGATTAGTCCAATTCCCAGAAAGTTAGAACAGCAAGGTGTGCAAAAATATGATTGCTATAATATTAATATTATTCAAACAGAAAAAAAAATTGAGCATGTCCTTTCATCATTTAAAAATATGAAATATAAGGGAAACATTTTATATTGTAGTCTGAGACCATATACTCAAGGTTATTATAGTCTGTTACCTCTAATTATTTCTGTGTATATTCTGACCATGTTAAACTTTCTTAGCTCTTCATGTTAGCATCCATCGACTGGAAAGCAGCTGCCAAACAAAATTGATCACGGTGGTTATGCATATGAAAATAAAATTTACATATGCATATGTAAATGCATATGTATATGAACATAAAATTTCATATGTGTTTGAAAATGAAATTTAAAAGAAAATAAATTATTTTTATAGAACACAAGCATAGTTTTTGCTGGTTTGCCTAATTTTTATGTTTTCTAACACAGAAATAATATAATTGTATTTTCAACTAATTTTAAATTATATTTTTCAAGGTTTATGAAGATTAGACATCTGAAGGATGGCATTCAGTCATCTTAATTTAAAGATTAATTTTACATACAGCATGGCCAGTTTTTCCATTTTTTGTATTCATTATAAATATAACTGTAATTTTTGTTAGAAAAAGAGCTTAAGAGCAAATATTTATGATAACTCTACAAATGTCAACTTAAAAAATCTGATGTTAATGAAAGATAGGTAGAGGTAATTTTAAAAGATATGAGATATTATATTAAAATAATAGAAACTATTGGAAAAATTAAGGGGAAAATAAACATTTTCTATAAAAATTTCAAAAAGAATATTCTGAGATAAAACTCAGAAAATGCACATTTGGAAGTAAAGAACATATTAAAATACTAATAATCATCATGATATCTATTTAACAGTTACTAAATGTCAGAAGCTGGAATCGAGATTGCCAGGAGAAATATCAATAACTTCAGATATGCAGATGACACCACCCTTATGGCAGAAAGTGAAGAGAAACTAAAAAGCCTCTTGATGAAAGTGAAAGTGGAGAGTGAAAAAGTTGGCTTAAAGCTCAACATTCAGAAAACAAAGATCATGGCATCTGGTCCCATCACTTCATGGGAAGTAGATGGGGAAGCAGTGCAAGCAATGTCACACTTTACTTTTTGAGCTCCAAAATCACTGCAGATGGTGATTGCAGCCGTGAAATTAAAAGACGCTTACTCCTTGGAAGGAAAGTTATGACCAACCTAGATAGCATATTCAAAAGCAGAGACATTAGTTTGCCAACAAATGTCCATCTAGTCAAGCTATGGTTTTTCCAGTGGTCATGTATGGATGTGAGAGTTGGACTGTGAAGAAAGCTGAGTGCCGAAGAATTGATGCTTTTGAACTGTGGTGTTGGAGAAGACTCTTGAGAGTCCCTTGGACTGCAAGGAGATCCAACCAGTCCATCCTAGAGGAGACCAGTCCTGGGTGTTCTTTGGAAGGAATGATGCTGAGGCTGAAACTCCAATACTTTGGCCACCTGATGTAAAGAGTTGACTCATTGGAAAAGACTCTGATGCTGGGAGGGATTGTGGGAGGAGGAGAAGGGGACAACAAAGGATGAGATGGCTGGATGGCATCATTGACTCAATGCACATGAGTTTGGGTAAACTCTGGAAGTTGGTGATGGACAGGGAGGCCTGGCGTGCTGTGATTCATGGGGTTGCAAAGAGTCAGACATGACTGAGCGACTGAACTGAACTTAAATGTCAGAAACTTCTCTCTCCTTTATATTTTCTCTTTTACTCTTCAAATAACCATATGAATTTTTTTTGTTGAGTGTACTCTTTTTCCTATGATGGCAGATGAAATGACTGAGTATTAGAAAGGTTGATCAGTATCCTGGAATCTATATGAGTGTTGCATTCAGTTGCTCAGTCATGTCTGACTCTGTAGCCTGATGGATCGTGTAGCCCACCAGGCTCCTCTGTAAAAGGGATTCTCCAGGCAAGAATACTGGAGTGAGTTGCCACTTCCTAGTCCAGGAAGTCTTCCTTACCCAGGGATCAAACCCACATCTCTTGCCTATCCTGCATCGACAGGCAGATTCTTTACCATTAGCAGCACCTGAGAAGCCTGGGAATCTATGACAAAATCTATAACAGAACTGGAATTTAAAATCATGTTTGTTTAGGTTGAAAAATGAGTAGGGAGACTTCCCTGATGGTTCAGTGGCTACAACTCTATGCTCCCAATGCAGGGGACCCAGATTTGATCCTTGGTCAGGAAACTGGATCTTGTATGCCACAGCCAAGACCTGGCACAGCCGAAGTAAATAAATGAATGAGTGAGTAGGGATGGAAGAGTCAACCAAAATGGCAACATAGAAGGCTCTAAAACTTTAATGAACTCCCAAGAGTGCACATGGAAGATACAGCTGTACTTGGAACAATTTCCTCAGGGAAATCCAGAAACTAGATGACCAACTACTACACATGGGACAAATAAAAACATGCACAATAATGAAATGGTATGAAAGGCTGAGATCACTCTCACCTTAAACCCCACCCTAGAACATTCACCTACAGTAGAAAGGAAATCCCCAGTTTCCATCTTCTCCCTGAAGAACAAAGCATTTGGACCACAATATAAAATCTCCAACTTGTAGACTCCAACCCAAGTGATATGCCCCCCAAATGTATAGCTCTGAAAGCCACCAGCTACATGAAGATGCAATTCCTAACAGCCTAAAAATACTCACCTTGGCTATCTCCCATAAGCTCAGCATAGAGGGAGCAGGCAAAAATGCCCATCTCCCATTCTTTCCTTGAAAGTGGCCAAACTTCATACATGTCAATTTTCATGACTTACTTTTTATGCAGTATCTTATAACTTTTCTGGCATGCTTTCCTCATACAAATTTTAGTAGGACAATCCACTAAGATTACAAGGGAGCAAAGTATACTATTCATGAAATGTGGTCCTTCACCTAACATCTTTGTTTGGCCCAAATATCAGTGTTCTTAGTCAAGCCATATCTTTTTTTTTTTTTTTTTAATTTTATTTATTTATTTAATTGGAGGCTAATTACTTTACAATATTGTGGTGGTTTTTGCCATACATTGACTTGAATCATAATGGGTGCACATGTGTCCCCCCATCCTGAACCCCTCACCCACCTCCCTCCCCACCTTATCCCTCTGGGTTGTCCCAGAGCACCAGATCTGAGTGTCCTGCTTCATGCATTGAACTTGCACTGGTCATCTATTTTACATATGGTAATATACATGTTTCAGTGCTTATTGTATCATGCATACTCTGAATTCTTCCTGAATCCCAACAACTAGGGCTCTTGCATTTTCCTAGATTGCTTTATTGACTGTGCTTCCCTAGTATCTCAGCTGGTAAGAAATCCACCTGCAATGCAGGGTACTCATGTTGGATTCCTGGGTTGGGAAGATTCCTAGAGAAGGAATAGTATACCCACTCCAGTATTCTTTGGCTTCTCTGGTGGCTCAGATGGTGAAGAATGTGCCTGCAATGTGGGAGACCTGGGTTTGATCCCTGGGTTGAAAAGATACCCTTGTGGAGGGCATGGCAACCCACTCTAATATTCTTGCTTGGAGAATCCCCATGGACAGAGGAGCCTGGTGGGCTACATGAGGTTGCAAAGAGCTTGCTTTATTGATTAATAAACATTAACTGTATATATTAATTTATATATTAAGTTAAATATTAGGGACTCCCATGGTGGCTCAGATGGTAAAGCATCTGCCTACAATGCGGAAGACCAGGGTTCAATCCCTGGGCTGGGAAGATCTGTTGTAGAAGGAAATGGCAATCCACTCCAGTATTCTTGCCTGGAAAATCCCATGGACAGAGGAGCCTGGTAGACTAGAGTCCATGGGGTCACAAAGAGTCGGACATGACTGAATGACTTCACTTTCACTTTTCTTTCAAGTTAAATATTGTTTATACATGGGTTTTGAGTGAAGTAGCTCAGTCGTGTCCGACTCTTTGCGACCCCGTGGACTGTAGCCTAGCAGGCTCCTTCCTCCATGGGATTCTCCAGGCAAGAATACTGGAGTGGGTTGCCATTTCCTTCTCCAGGGGATCTTCCCAACCCAGGGATCAAACCGGGGTCTCCCGCATTGCAGGCAGACGCTTTAACCTCTGAGCCACCAGGGAAGCCCAATACATGGGTTTTAATACTAGATAAAATATTAATCTAAAGCTTTGGTAATAATAAAAGAATACAATTTTTCTCCAGCCATTTAGAAATATGATTGAGGAAAAATGCAAAAGATAAAGGAAGAATCATGACTTGTAACTTTTGACAAAAGGACCGACTTGTACATTACTCTTGGATGAGGGGGATGGATATCTAGGATTTCGCCATTCAGACCTGTAGTTTTGAACCAGATTCTATAATTTGGAGGCCACTACTTACTTTCCAGGTGTTTCATTTCCAGCCTTCTCTGCACATGAATTTTGCACTTCATTGTTGATGATATAATTTTGTGTTTGTTTACTTCCTTCTTGGAATGTTTTATATGGTATATTTTCCTGATTATCTTCAACTTTATTCAAGTCAGACATCACCTATGGTCCCAAGATTTAGTAAAATCTCTCTTTGTTTATGCATGTACAGTTTATCAGTACCAATCAGCATCTTATTTTATTGTTAATTTGACTTTAATTTGACTCTCTTGCCAGAACGAAATCCTTGAAAGTATATGGCCTATTAAAATCACATCTGTAATTTTTCTGCCTTGTTCAGAGCCAAATAAACCTCCCATAATGTGAAATTAGTAAATCACAATTTTAGAGATACTTGTCAAGCAAATATATAGTAGTAGTTATATTCAAGCCATCCTTGTAGATGTGATATTCTTAGTTTTAATCTATAAGGAATCTTGAAGGAAGTTACAACACAGTCTCTGTCTTAAAGGACTTTATGACATAGGGAGAAAAGATTAGTTAAATAACTGTAAGAAATGTATAGTAGATATTATGTCCAGGATCTACTGGAATAGTTATGAAAATTCAGAAATTAAAGAAAACAAAGAAGTCATTTTCACCTAAAGTGATAATAGGCTTCATAAAGAAGATGCCAGTTTCTAAATATGAGCCAGCCTATAAAACATGTGAAGAATTTGAAGGTGAAACTTGGGATAATGTGGGTATAAAAGCAAAATAGGGATTGACACAGGCAAATGTATTGAGGTGTAAATGTATAAGGGTAGTGCCACAGTGTGACTGACAGTTTTGCTAAAGATTGGTCTACAAAAAGGGGAGGTAGATCAGTTAATGTCACAACAGAGAATTGAAAGTCTTTATTTTAAAGGCAATAGATTTTGGAAGTGGAAGTGATGAGACTAAAGAGGTGTTATAAAACAAGTAATGCTCAGGAGCTGTTGAAGGAAAAGGAGGCAGGCTGCTAGAATAATTTAGTTGCAAAGTGTGAACAAATAAATTCTTTACAAGACAAGCAGCAGTGGAAATGTAACCATAAGGATAAGCACACAGTTATCAGTTCCTTCTTAGAAGTGGTAATTCACAGTAGACCTGTAGAAATTCTCAGTTTGAACTGGGTTGAACTAAAATAAGAACAGTTTATCACCCTTCTGAAGGAAGCATATTTCCAAATCAGATGTTATATTTATTTTAAAACATTTTATTGACTTTCTTATTTCCAGAACTATTTAAAGTTCACAGGACAATTGAGGGGAAAGCACGGAAATTTACCAAGTAATCCCAGCCCCTACACATTCACAGTTTCCCCAGTTATCAACCTCCCTCACCAGAGCGGAACATTGGTTACCAAGGGTAACCTACATGGACTATCACAATCACCCAAAGTCCATAGTTTACATTATGTTTCGCTCTTATTGTTGTACCTTCTCTGAGTTTTAACAAATGTAATATGACATCAATATAGTATCATACTGAGTATTTTTACTGCTCTAAAAATCCTCTTTGCTCTGTTGATCCCTTACCCCAGGGAACCATAGATCTCTTTCTGGACTATTGTCATAGTTTTGCCTTTCCTAAAATATATAAATAGAGTCAAACAGTATGTAGCCTTTCAGACAGCCTCCTTTCACTTAGTAATATGCGTTTAAAATCCCCCCATGTCTTTTCATGCCTTGATAGCTCATTTTATTTTCAGCACTGAATACTTTTGCAGTATCTGAATAAATAAATAAATACTTTTTGCAGTATTTAGCCATTTATTTACTGGAGGCCATCTTAGTTGCTTCCAAGTTTTTGTGATTATCAATGAATTACTCGAATCACTATAAACATCATTGTACAGGTTTTTATGTAGACAAGTTTTCAACTACTTTGTGTAAATACTGTGTGTGAATACACAAGAGTTTGATTGCTAGATCCTATGTTAAGTGTGTGTAGATTTGCAAGAAATTGCCAAACTGCCTTCCAGAGTGACTGTATTATTTTGAATTTCCACAGCAATGAGTGAGAGATCCTGCTGCTCCACAAGCAGCGCTGGGGTGTTGTCAGTGTTCTGGAGTTTGGCCATCCTAATAGGTACGTAATGGTATTTCACTGATGTTTTATTTTGAAATGCCTTGATGATACACATATCATTTTTTCATATGTTTACCTGCCACCCATAGATCTTCTTTAGTGAGGTGTCTGTTAAGGTCTTTGGCCCCACCTCCTTTTTTTTTTTTTTTTTTTTAATTGGGTTGTTTCCTTGTTGTTTGTTGAGCTTTAAGAGTCTTTTATATGTTTCTGATAACTGCCCTTATCAGATGTGTCTTTGTAATTTTACTTTTTTCCACTCTATAGCTTATTTATTCTCTTTCCTTGGTTTTACATAGGGCAGAGTTTTTAATTTTAATGAAGTACAATTTATCAATTATTTCTATTGTGGACTATACTTTTGATGCTGTATCTAAAAAGTCATTGTCATACCCACGTTTATCTAGGTTTATTATCTCATAGAAGTTATATTTTTTGCGATTTTCATCTATGATCCATTTTAGTTAATTTTTGTGAAAGGTGTAAGATCTGTGTCCAGATTTATTTTTCTTTGCAGGCTGATGTCCAATGAAGTAGCAAGTATGTTCTTATCTAGGCTGAATATATAGCAGTTTTTGCTGTTACATAATCTCAACTAGTTTGCTCAAGGAGAATGTCTATTATAATGTCAAAATTTCAGTCTTCACCAATAAAGATTCATAGAAGATCAAGCATCCCCCCATCTCCCAATATACAGAGGGCTCTATTTATATCAAAGTCCATATACCTGAACTCAAAATGGATGTTGTTTTTGAAGAGTGAGAAGGCTTTAAAATTTCATTTTTACATGTGGATAATCATATCACAATGGCAATCCTGCAGTCTTTTATAGCTTTAGTTTTTACTGATCATTCAGGGGTGTTTATACTAAATATAAAAACTAAAAGCCCTTTGTTAATAAATAGACATAGGACAACTTTATGTTAGAGCTGTGTGCTATAGTTAGCTATAAAATCCTTTTTTAACTGAAGTTTTTATAAGATAATTGCAGTTTTTTTTTAAGGAATTTTAAGAAATAGTGAAGCTATCATGGGTTTCTTAACTTAGTTTCCCCCCATGGTGATATCTTGAAAAACTATAGTACATTATCACAACCTAATTTTTTTTTAATTTTATTTATTTATTATTTTTTGTTTTAATTGGAGGCTAATTACTTTACAATATTGTGGTGGTTTTTGCCATACATTGACATGAATCTGCCATCCTGAACCCCCCTCCCATCTCCCTCCCATCCCATCCCTCAGGGTCATCCCAGTGCATGAGCCCTGAGCACCCTGTCTCATGCATCGAACTTGGACTGACGATCTATTTCACATATGATAATAACATGTTTCAATGGTATTCTCTCGAATCATCCCACCCTCGCCTTCTCCCACAGAATCCAACAGTCTGTTCTTTACATCTGTGTCTCTTTTGATGTCTTGCATATAGGGTCATCGTTACCATCTTTCTAAATTCCATGTATATGCTTTAATATACTGTATTGGTGTTTTTCTTTCTGACTTACTTCACTCTGTATAATAGGCACGAGTTCCATCCACCTCATTAAAACCGATTCAAACGCATCTTTTGAATAGCTGAGTGATATTCCATTGTGTATATGTACCACAGCTTTCCTATCCATTCATCTGCTGATGGACATCTAGGTTGCTTCCATGTCCTGGCTATTGTAAACAGTGCTGCAGTGAACATTGGGGTACACATGTCTCTTTCAATTCTGGTTTCCTCAGTGTGTATGCCCAGCAGTGGGATTGCTAGGTCATATGGCAGTTCTGTTTCCAGTTTTTTAAGGAATCTCCTCACTGTTCTCCATGGTTGCTGTATGAGTTTGCATTCCCACCAACAGTGTAAGATGGTTCCTTTTTCTCCGCACCCTCTCCAGCATTTATTGTTTATAGACTTTTTGATAGCAGCCATTCTGATCCGTGTGAGATGGTACCTCATTGTGGTTTTGATTTGCATTTCTCAGATAATGAGTGATGTCACAACCTAAATATTAACATGAAGCAATTGACCAATATTCAGGTTTCCTGATTTTAATAATACTTACAGTTATGTGTGTTCTATATAATTTTATAAAGTGTATGGGCTTCCCTGGTGGCTCAGACAGTAGAGAATTCACCTGCAATATGCAATTGCAGGTTCAATCCCTGGGTTGGGAAGATCCCCTGGAGAAGGGAATGGCATCCCACTCTAGTATTCTTGCCTGGAGAATCCCATGGACAGAGGAGCCTGGCAGGCTATATATAGGCCATGGGGTTACAAAGAGTTGAACATGACTGAGCTACTAAACACAGCACAGAATAGCACAGCATAGGTTTATTTATCTTCCCCCCTAGTCAATCACTACTAGGATCTTTGATGTTGTCCTTCTATAAAGATCCTTACTGCTCTCCCATCAGGCCCTCCTCCTCCCCCACCTAGAGTTTTACCCTCCACCAACCATTAATCTGTTATCCATTTCTAAAATTTTGTCTTTTCAAAAATGAAATTACTGGAAGCATAGATGAACATTTTGAAGATGGCTGTTTTCATTTAGTTTAATTCCCTTGAGATTCATCCAAATTGTTATTTGAACCAGAAGTTCATTCTTTGTATGGATATGTCATAGTTTGTTTAAATATTATCCCTTGAAAAACCTGGGTTGTTTCCTGTTTTTCCCCTTTTACAAATAAATCTACTGTAAACAGTCATGTCTGCATCTTTGTATGAACATAAGTCTTTGTTTTTCTGAAATAAATGCCTAAGAATGCAATTGCTAGGTCATATTGTACTTATGTGTTGAAATTTTAAGAAACAGCCAAATTATTTTTCAGATTGGCTGTGCTGTTTTACATTCCCAACATCAATGTATAAGTAATCTAGCTGCTTCACATCTTTACTCACATGTATAATTTATATGTATAATATCTTAAATACGTAGAGGTTTATTTCAACTAAATAACCAGAAGATAACCCAATTTATAATTTGCATAAATATTTTTATATATGATTTACGAAAGAAGTTACATGGATGGCAAATAAGCACACAAAATAATCAGCCTTCTTAGCTATTAGGAAAATATACATTTAAACAGCAAAGAGATACTACTACACACCCACTAGGAATAACTTAAAAGAAATTTTCTTGTGTTACTAGGGGTCTGGTTGGAGAAGGCAATGGCACCCCACTCCAGTACTCTTGCCTGGAAAATCCCATGGACAGAGGAGCCTGGTAGGCTGAAGTCCATGGGGTCGCTAAGAGTCGGACACGACTGAACAACTTCACTTTCACTTTCCACTTTCATACATTGGAGAAGGAAATGGCAACCCACTCCAGTGTTCTTGCCTGGAGAATTCGAGGGACAGGGGAGCCTGGTGGGCTGCTGTCCATTGGGTCTCACAGAGTCAGACATGACTGAAGCAACTTAGCAGCAGTAGCAGCAGGGGTTTGGTATAACTGGAACTCTGATACCTGGCTGATGGAACGTAAATTCATACCTATTTTAGAAAATAGGTTGATAGTTTGTTAAAAATACAAATATAAATATACACTACCTAGTTATTCCACTCCTAGACATTAACCCAAGAGAAAAATGATACATCCATACAAAGATATGTATGCAAATCTTCATTGAAGCTTTTGGTAATAGTCACAAAACTTAAAATGATCCAAATATCCAATGATAAGTAAATAGAGAAAGTATGGTGTCTGCATACAAGCTAACTGATACATATCACAACATGGATAGATCTCCATCTTGTGTTGAATGCAAGAAGTTAAAGTATATAATGTATGATTCTATGCATATTAAATTCTATAAAAGTGAGCTTAATCCCTAATTAACAAAAAACAGTTTATGTGTCACATGGGAAACTGGGAGTAGGAAGCGGTGGATGTAAGAAATTAAAAGTGAGTGAAAGTTGCTCAGTCGTGTCAGACTCTTTGCGACCCCATGGACTATACAATCCATGGAATTCTTCAAGCCAGAATACTGGAGTGGGTATCCTTTCCTTTCTCCAGGGGATGTTCCCAACCCAGGGATCAAACCCAGGTCTTCCTCATTGCAGATGGATTCTTTACCAGCTGAGCCACAAGGGAAGGCCAAGAATATTGGAGTGAGTAGCCTATCCCTTTACCAGTGGATCTTCCTGACCCAGGAATCGAACTGGGTCTCCTGCATTGCAGGCAGATTCTTTATCAACTGAGCTATCAGGGAAGCCCAAGAATTGTGATAGAACTTTGCCTGTGATGTGTGTGTTAGTTTTCTTGATTGTGCTGATGACAACATTGATATATACATAGGCCATCAAATTGTGACTTAAATTTATACAGTTTACAGTACTTTAATTAGACCTCTAATGGTGAGACAATAAAAAACCTAAAATGGAAGGTGTAAAATATTTCTCATGGTATTTGGTCTATGGATATGTAACTAAAATCTGTTATTTCTTTTTAATTCTCCTATACCTGTCTCACCAACACTTCTAATATCTACCAGAAATCCTGCTTCTGTCTTGAGGCTCTGAACTCACTGTTGTTTAGAATTTATTTGTTGTTAAAATCGAGTAATATAATTCATGAAAATATTATGTTCAAAGAAGTGAATATTCCTACCCCTAATCAAGGATTTAGCAAGTATTATCTTTGCTCAAGAAAATGTTATTCAAAAAGTTTGAACATTAACTAAATATTTATCCTTTATTTGTATAATGTCATATATCACAGTAATAGATTTGCATATGTTGAACTATCCTTATATCCCAGGGATTAAATCTTACTTGGTAATGGAGTATGAGCATTTAAATATACAGTGTGATTTGGTTTGGTCATTTTGCTGAGAATTTGTATATGTATATTCATCTGAGTTATTGGCCTGTATTTTTTATATATCTTTATATATCTGTATTCTATTATATAACTTTGTCTGACTTTGATACCAGGGTAATATGTTAGTTGCTCAGTTGCATCCAAATCTTTGTGAACCCATGGACTGTAGTCTACCAGGTTCCTCTGTCCATGGAATTTTCCAGACAAGAATACTGGAGTGGGTTGCCTTTCCCTTCTCCAGGGGATCTTCCCAATCCAGGGATCAAACTCATTCTCCTGCATTGCAGGTAGAGTCTTTACCATCTCAGCCAATAAGGAAGCCCCAAATGCTGGCCTATAAAAATGAGTTTGGGGATGTTTTATGTTCTTCAAAAATTTTTGAAAGAGTTGATAAAGATTTATGTTAGTCATTCTTTAAATCCTTGGTGGAATTCACTAAGCTACCTGGTTCTGGATTTTCATTTGTTAGTGGAGGAGTTTTGAGTTCAGTAAATTTGCAAAATACAAATCAATATATAAAAGTCATTGTATACACTAACAACAAATTATCAAAAAGCAATTAATAAACAATTCCATTTATTATAGCATAAAAAGAATAAAATGCTTTGGTATAAACAAAACCAAGAAAGGCAAAGACCTGTACACTGAAAATGTCAAAATACTGCTGAAAGAAATTAAAGAGAACAAAAATAAATGCAAAAAGAAAACCCTATGTTCAGGAATTAAGAATCTATATTGTTAAAAATCTATTCTACAGAAAATGATATTATGATTCAAGAAAAATTCTATCAAAATCCCAATGAAATCTTTTATAAAAATAGTTAAAAAATACTAAGTTTCATATAAAACCACATGAATTTTGAAAGCAATCTTGAGAAAGAAGAACAAAGAAGGAAGCATCACATTTCTGATTTCATATGTATTACAAAATGATAATAATGAAACCAGCATGGAACTGGCATAAAGACATACATCTAGACCAATGAAACAAAATAGAGAGCCCAGAAATAATCCCACACATGTCAGGTCAACTGTTCTTGAATAAGGAATTCAAGAATGCACAAAGGAGAAAGGAGAGTCTCTTAAATAAATGATGTTGAAAAAATTGGAAGTCCATATGCAAAAGAATGAAATCAGACCTCTGTTTTAAACCATGAACAGACAGTAACTTAAAATGGATTAAAGATGTAAACATGAGACCTGAAACTGTAGAGTTCTAGAGGAAGAGTTCCTGAAGAGCTATGGATGGAGGTTCATGACATTATACAGGAGGCAGTGATAAAGACCATTTCCAAGGAAAGAAATGCAAAAAGGTTGTCTGAGGAGGCCTTACAAATAGCTGAAGAAAAAAGAGAAGCAAAAGGCAAAGGAAGAAAGGAAAGATGTAACCATAAAAATGCAGAGTTCCAAAGAATAGCAAGGAGAGATAAGAAAGCCTTCCTCAGTGATCAGTGCAAAGAAACAGAGGCAAACAACAGATGGGAAAGACTAGAGATCTCTTCAATAAAATTAGAGATACCAAGGGAACATTTCATGCAAAGATGGGCTCGATAAAGGACAGAAATGGTATGGTCCTAACAGAAGCAGAAGATATTAAGAAGAGGTGGCAAGAATACACAGAAGAACAGTACAAAAAAAGATCTTCATGACCAAGATAATCATGATGGTGTGATCACTCACCTAGAGCCAGACATCCTGGAATGTGAAGTCAAGTGGGCCTTAGGAAGCATCACTACGAACAAAGCTAGGGGAGGTGATGGAATTCCAGTTGAGCTATTTCAAATCCTGAAAGATGATGCTGTGAAAATGCTGCACTCAATATGCCAGCAAATTTGGAAGATTCAGCAGTGGCCAGAGGACTGGAAAATGTCAACTTTCATTCCATTCCCAAAGAAAGGCAATGCCAAAGAATGTTCAAACTACCACACAATTGCACTCATCTCACACACTAGTAAAGTAATGCTCAAAATTCTCCAAGCCAGGCTTCAACAATACATGAACCACGAAATTCCATATGTTCAAGCTGGATTTAGAAAAGGCAGAGTAACCAGAGATCAAATTGCCAACATCTGTTGGATCATTGAAAAAGCAAGAAAGTTCCAGAAAAATATCTACTTCTGGTTTATTTACTGTGCCAAAGCCTTTGGCTGTGTGGATCACAACAAACTGTGGAAAATTCTGACAGAGATGGGCATACCAGACCACCTTACCTGCCTCCTGAGAAACCTATATGCAGGTCAGGAAGCAACAGTTAGAACTGGACATGGAACAACAGACCTGTTGCAATAAGGGAAAGGAGTATGTCAAGGCTGTCTATTGTTACCCTGCTTATTTGATTTATATGCAGATTACATCATGCAAATTGCTGGGCTGGATGAAGCACAAGCTGGAATCAAGATTGTTGAGAGAAATATCAATAACCTAAGATATGCAGATGACAGCATCCTTATGGCAGAAAGTGAAGAAGTCAAGAGCCTCTTGATGAAAATGAAAAAGGAGAGTGAAAAATTTGGCTTAAAGCTCAACGTTCAGAAAACTAAAATCATGGCACTGGTCCCATCACTTCATGCCAAATAGATGGGGAAACAATGGAAACAGTGAGACTTTATATTTTGGGGCTGCAAAATCACTGCATATGGTGACTGCAGCCATGAAATTAAAAGATACTTGCTCCTTGAAAGAAAAGCTATGACCAACCTAGATAGCTTATTACAAAGCAGAGACATTACTTTGCCAATAAAGGTCCATCTAGTCAAAGCTATGGTATTTCCAGCAGTTATGTATCAATATGAGAATTGGACCATAAAGAAAGCTGAACACTGAACAATCGATGCGTTTGAACTGTGATGTTGGAGAAGACTCTTGAGAGTCCCTTGGACTGCAAGGAGATCCAACTGATCCATCCTCAAGGAAATCAGTCCTGAATATTCACTGATACTGAAGCTGAAACTCCAATACTTTGGCCACCTGATGTGAAGAACTGACTCATTGGAAAAGACCCTGATGTGGTGAAAGATTGAAGGCAGGAGAATGTTATGACAGAGGATGAGATGGTTGGATGGCATCACCTACACTATGACGTAAGTTTGAACAAGCTCTGGGAGTTGATGATGGACAGGGAAGCCTGGCATGCTGCAGTTCATGGGGTCACAAAGAGTCACACAGGGCTGAGCGACTGAACTGAACTGAGAGGAAGACATAGAAGAAGCTTCATTTTATTTGTTTGCAGCGATTTATTTGACATGCTACCAAAACCACAAGCAACAAAAGCAAAATAAATTGGCACGACACCAAACTAGTCTGTGCATAGCAAGGGAAATTATTGACAAAGTTAAAAGACCACCTATAGAATGGGTGAAATATTTCAGACAAGAGGTGTATTTCCCAAATTTGTAAGAGACTGCCACAACTCAATAGCAAAAACTCAAATAACCTGATTTTAAAGTGCTAAAATACTTGAACAAGTGTTTCTACAAAGAAGACATACAAGAGGCCAACAGTATAGGAAAATATTCCCCACATAACCATCAGAGAAATACAGATCAAAACCACAATGAGATACCCCTCATTTCACTTTAGGACAGTTATTAGGAGGAAAAAGATATTAAGAATTGTTGGTGAGTCTGTGAAAAAAATGGAACCTTTTCACACTGTTGGTAAGAAAGTAAAATGATGTAGCTGTTACGGGAATAGTATGATGTTCTCTCAGAAATTAAAAGCAGAACTATCATATGATTCAGCCATCGCACTTTGGGACTTTATATGTCCAAAAGAATTTATGTCAGGATCTGAAAGAGATATCAGCACTCAGAAATTCATTGCATCAATTTTCCACAATAGCTAAGATATGGAAACAACCTGAATGTCCATAAATGGGTGGATGGATAAAGAAAATGCCCATACATAAATTGGAATATTATTCAGCCTTAGCAAAGACAGTACAACATGATGCAATATGGCTTAACCTGGACAACTTTATGCTAAGTAAAATAAGTTTATCACAGAAAGGCATATGTGCATGATCCAATTAAAAAGTATCTAAAACAGTCAAACTTATAGAAACAAGTGAAGTGAAGTGAGGGCAAAGTCGCTCATCGCATCTGACTCTTTGTGACCCCATGGACTGTCCATAGAATTCTCTAGGCCAGAATACTGGAGTGGGTAGCCTTTCCCTTCTCCAGGGGATCTTCCCAACCCAGGGATCAAACCCAGGTATCCCACATTGCAGGCGGATTTTTTTTACCAGCTGAGCCACAAGAGAAGCCAAGAAGAATGGTAATTTATAGGGGCTGTGGGGAAAGAGAAATGGGAGTTACTTTTCAATGAGTATGTAATTTCAGTTATGAGGTTCCCTGGTGTCTCAGTGGTAAAGAATCCTCTTGAGTCAATCCTTGATATGCAGGTTCACTGCCTGTGGGAAATCATAAACCAATGTAGTATTTTTGCCTGGGAAATCCCATGGACTGAGGAGCCTGTTGTACTATAATCCATGAAGTCACAAAAGAATTGGACACAATTTAGGGACTAAACAACACTAACAATTTCAGTTATACAAAATGAAAAAATTCTAGCCATCTGCTACAGTGTGCCTATAGTAAATACTATAAAATGTATATAAATATTTGTTTATAGATTTCATGCTAAGTATTCTTACCATGTTGTCACTTCAGTCGTGTCTGACCATGACATCCTACAGACTGCAGCCTGCCAGGCTCCTCTGTCCATGGGGATTCTCTGGACAAGAGTCCTGGAGTGGGTTTCCATGCCCTCCTTTAGGAGACCTTCCAACCCAGGGATTGAACCTATGTTTCTTATGTCTCCCATATTGGCAGGCAGATTCTTTACGACTAGTGCCACCTGGGAAGCCCAAGAATTCTTACAAAATACACACACACACACACACACACACACACACACACACACACACAAAATAATCTAAAGAACATGTAGTCATGATTCTAAAGTTTTTGTTAGGAGTATGAAAAATTTACATCTTCATTTAAAGAATATTACATTTCTACATTTGATTTTGGAAGAAATATGCAATATAAGTATGTTTTCCTTTAGCAAGTTAGTATGCTCTTTAAGGAATTTAACTAAAAGATGAAGGAACTAAATTTGAAATTATGGTTTTCTCTGAAATAATAATCAAAAATTTGGTGACACATACATCAAGATGGTCATTGAATGCTGCTATTCTTCTTAACAGTAAACTTTTGAGTAACAAAATATTAGTTATGGTAATAATTAACTCATACAAATTTTAGTTTGAGAAGTACAGTAAAAATTGGTGATTACTAGAATTTATGAAGTAAGGAATTAGAATCTGACTAATTATCTGCTACACACTAATTGGCAAGAGAGGAACTAGAGATTATTCAAAGAGATCAGTAGTAATTAATGGACTGAAAAATAGCATATATGGGGGAAGTTGAAGAATGTAAAACTGTTTTAAATAAAAATAGCATACATAGGGGAAAGCTGAAGAATGCAAACTGTTTTAAATGAAGTAGAAACTAGAAAATTACTAAATAGCCATCCATAAGACTAAAACTTCAGTGATGGTTAGAAAATTAAGTCTCCATTAAGAAAGTCTTTTTTTTTTTTTTCCACTTCAGGTTTTTAAGAGAAAAAGTTTTCCTTAAATGAACTTTGCAATATTGAGTAAGCTTATTAAAGTGGGAAGTTATAGCAATGCTTTCTTTTGAGAATTATAATAAAGAACTGAATACATTCTAATTTATTCTGAAAGCTGTTTATAGATACCAAGGGAGGGAATGAGTGACATTATCAGTGATCTTTCCATTCTTAAGGTTCTGTGATGTTCAGTTTATTCAATCATGCTGAAGTTGGAAAGTTCATTTCTGTATTATCAACTGGGGAAATAACTGCATTAACTGATAGATTTTTCTCCCTTCAAATTGTTTTTTTCCCAAGTGATTCTCCAGTTTTATCTGATATTACTGTCTGAGCCATTACAACAATCTTGCAGATATAAGGTCAATTGACTACATTATGTTTTGACTCTAAAGTGTTTGAGAACATTATTTTTAAGAAAAATATCAGAGTGTACATTTTGATCTGCTTCTCTAAATTATCTTATTAATGTACATTTTAGCATAACAATTTGAAAATAATTTTGATGATGAGATTTTATCATCAAATATCATTTGATGCATAACATTTGGCTATTAAATAATATTTATGGATATATCATATTTTAAACCAGTTCTTATATAGGGTATTCAAACTTTTTAACATAAACACTTTTGCAACATATTTTTTTGTACATTAATATTTTTTTCTACCTTGCTCAACTATTTTGAACTATGTTCTTTAGCAGAATTTTTAAGAGACATTGTTCAGTCAGAATCCTTTAACACTTTGCAGATTCTTTGGAAATATTGCAAAATGCTTTCTAGAAATTCGAGTCAATTGCCTAACAATATATTTCTCATTTATATAAGCTCTTTCAAATGTATATCCTCATACAACAATGCACAACTTTGCTAATTTGAAAAGCAAATTATTTTCTTGTTATGTTTTAGAGTGTTAGTGAAAGACAGTCTGTTGGCAATTAACTATTATTTTAATGGGATTACCATTGTGAAACACCACAGTTTCAAAACAAACCAATAAAGTATTTGTACACATATATGTTAGTATAAGATGCCACCTGGAAATCACCAAATGAATTTCTGAGATTTATGAGAAAGACTTCTTCAACACTGTTATCTTAGGTATATATCAAGAGTCATCATATAATGTAATGGCATGAAGAAATGTGACAGCTGTCATAATCATATTAAAAAGATAAGCACTTCAATGTAAAAGGAAAGAAAGACCTAACTAACACAGCAAAGCAAAAATGATCTTTCATTTGGTATGTAAAAGAAAGGAGCATCCATTGAAGACTGCCATCCTTCCACACTCTTTAGACATATGAGAACTTCTCTTGATGTTCACAGGGTTTCTTTTATATTCCATTTAAAACCTTCAATTTGTACTAGAAATCCTTCTTTCTTAGCTTCCTTTACATTTAAAGAAATTTTTGCAAAACAAAACTTTTTCCCCCAATTTCTGATATGAAAATCTAGAAGTGTGTTAGCACTCAATTCAAGGGGCAGAAACACAATTTGAACTAGATCAAGCAAAAATGAGTGATATGTTGAAATAAATTGCCAAACTACAGAAAAGTTAAGGATGAAGATGGGTTTAGTGATAATTAAACCTTTGACAGTTACACAATCAAAATCATCTTCATCATTTTTCTCTGTCCCACCTTGGTAATTTCCTACCAAAAACATAAGGGTGAAAAAGGGGTAGAAACCATTCAGTTGATTCTTGTGTTTACACACTTTTTCAATGAGGTAAGTAAAATTTTTTTGTCCAGTCCCTGCTTGGAAAACATGGTTAATATTATTTAATATTATTTTTTGTAAGGGAAATAATAGTTTCAATCTGATTCTAGAAAATTTGAATAGTAGTTGACTGACAGAGGCATAAAGCAATTGATCATGTCAACAAATATCTTAATTTGAATTGAGAACTCTCTACTATGAATCACATCCAAATAAATTCTGCAATTTCTGTAGTATAGGAAGAAAACACAGTTGATTCTCTAGTGCTGTCACTGGTCTTCTGGTGTTCACCAAAGTGTTGCTTATTACCAAATCTAATGTTCACATGCATTTTTCATTAATACTTTGGTCCAGTATTAAAGTTGTACCCTTCCTTGATTTAATAGGTCATATTATGAATATCTGATGTTATTGATATTTCTCCCGGCAATCTTGATTCCAGCTTGTGCTTCTTCCAGCCCAGCGTTTCTCATGATGTACTCTGCATATAAGTTAAATAAGCAGGGTGACAATATACAGCCTTGACGTACTCCTTTTCTTATTTGGAACCAGTCTGTTGTTCCATGTCCAGTTCTAACTGTTGCTTCCTGACCTGCATATAGGTTTCTCAAGAGGCAGATCAGGTGGTCTGGTATTCCCATCTCTTTCAGAATTTTCCACAGTTTACTGTGATCCACACAGTCAAAGGCTTTGGCATAGTCAATAAAGCAGAAATAGATGTTTTTCTGGAACTCTCTTGCTTTTTCGATGATCCAGTGGATGTTGGCAATTTGATGTCTGGTTTCCCTGCCTTTTCTAAAACCAGCTTGAACATCTGGAAGTTCACGGTTCACGTATTGCTGAAGGCTGGCTTGAAGAATTTTGAGCATTACTTTACTAGCGTATAAGAAGAGTGCAGTTGTGCGGTAGTTTGAGCATTCTTTGGCATTGCCTTTCTTTGGGATGGGAATGAAAACTGACCTTTTCCAGTCCTGTGGCCACTGCTGAGTTTTCCAAATTTGCTGGCATATTGAGTGCAGCATTTTCACAGCATCATCTTTCAGGATTTGAAATAGCTCCACTGGAATTCCATCACCTCCACTAGCTTTGTTCGTAGTGATGCTTTCTAAGGCCCACTTGACTTCACATTCCAGGATGTCTGGCTCTAGGTGTGTGATCACACCATCATGATTATCTTGGTTGTGAAGAACTTTTTTGTATGCCCTTGTATTTTTTGTATGCTCTTATGACAGAAAGTGAAGAGGAACTAAAAAGTCTCCTGATGAAAGTGAAAGAGGAGAGTGAAAAATCTGGCTTAAAGCTCAGCATTCAGAAAACTAAGATCATGGTCCCATCACTTCATGGGAAATAGACAGGCAAACAGTGTCAGACTTTATTTTTTTGGGCTCCAAAATTACTGCAGATGGTGATTGCAGCCATGAAATTAAAGACGATTACTCCTTGGAAGGAAAGTTATGACCAACCTAGATAGCATATTCAAAAGCTGAGACATTACTTTGCCAACAAAGGTCTGTCTAGTCAAGGCTTTGGTTTTTCCGGTGGTTATGTATGGATGTGAGAGTTGGACTGTGCAGAAGGCTGAGTGCCGAAGAATTGATGCTTTTGAACTGTGGTGTTGGAGAAGACTCTTGAGAGTCCCTTGGACTGCAAGGAGATCCAACCAGTCCATTCTAAAGGAGATCGGTCCTGGGTGTTCTTTGGAAGGAATGATGCTAAAGCTGAAACTCCAGTACTTTGGCCACCTCATGCAAAGAGTTGACTCATTGGAAAAGACTCTGATGCTGGGAGGGATTGGAGGCAGGAGGAGAAGGGGACGACAGAGGATAAGATGGCTGGATGGCATTACCGACTCGATGGACATGAGTTTGAGTGAACTTTGGGAGTTGGTGATGGACAGGGAGGCCTGGCGTGCTGCAATTCATCGGGTTGCAAAGAGTCAGACACGACTGAGCGACTGAACTGAACTGAACTGATTATATCTCCTATTTCTCTATTCTTTTTTTTTCTGTGTAATTATTTCCTGACATAGCACTTGGAATTGTAGGGCTCTCTAAGGCTATAACATCGTATAGTCCTCTGTAGTCAGTCCTGTGGTGGTTCTCCTTGTTTCCAGCGTCTTCAGTGCTCAATATATGCAAATGCCACTGAAGCAAAGCCACTACTGTGTCAAACACATTTTTTTTTTCCTCTTAAACTTCATTCCCAGCCTTCTGAAGTAAGCTGAGTCAAATCCACAGGGCTATGTTGGACATAATATTCACCAATTCCTATCTGTCTCCTTAAAACATCCAATATACTTTCCACAGGTTCTTCTCTGGCTGCTAAACTTACGTTGTTTATTAAGTGGATGCTTTCATAGTCCTGGAAGAGGATGAGATAAAAATAGCTTAAGTCCCTGAAGGAGTTCAGAGCAGATTCTACTTAAAACCGACCCACCTCCCATCCTTCCAACATGGTTGTCCGTTGTTGTTTCATTACTAAGTTTGTCTGACTCTTTTGTGACCCCATGGACTGTAGCCCGCCTCTGTCCATGGGATTCTCTACTCAAGAATACTGGAGTGGTTTGCCTTTTCCTTCTCCAGCGGATCTCCCCAAACGAGGGGTCAAACCCGCATCTCCTGCACTGCAGGTGGATTCTTTGCCACTGAGCCTCCTGTGAACCTCTCCAACATTAAAGTCAGCCATGAGAAAGAAACAAATAGTTACCATTTGAAGATGCAACATTTGAGGCTTCTTTGATGTAGCAGTCTCTCTTGTCTTTACAGTATTGCAGACTTTAACTCTGATCTTTTCTCTCCTATCCATATTTCCAGTTTTTTTGTGGATATCTTTAACTCTTATTTTCTTGGTTCTGAATATTAAGTGATATCTTTTTTCTCCTTAATAACTAGCTCTTTTTCTTAACTCCTGTACTTACAGGAGTACAGAAGTACTCCTGTACAGAACATAATAATTTTTATATTTAATACATTATTTCCATAAATGTTCTCCATTTTTCATTTCAGGGCTTTTGCATTTTCATCAGTGAATCTTTAATAACTGGAACAATGGATGATACACAGTATGTGCTTGATAGATATTTTCAAATGACTGAACAAATTTTTAAGAATTACTTCTTCTGGAGGAGGAGCTAAGATGGTGGAGGAATAGGACGGGGAGAACACTTTCTCCTCCACAAAATCATCAAAAGAACATTTAAACACCGAGTAAATTCCACAAAACAACTTCTGAATGCCAGCAGAGGACATCAGGCACCCAGAAAAGCAACCCATTGTCTTCAAAAAGAGGTAGGAAAAAATATAAAAGACAAAAAAAGAGACAAAAGAGGGAGGGACGGAGCTCCGTCCTGTGAAGGCAGTCTTAAAAAGAGAGCAGTTTCCAAACACCAGGAAACATTCTCACTGCCGAGTCTGTGCCAAGCCTTGGAAGCACAGAAGGCAACATAACAGGGAGGAAAAATAAATAAACAATTAAAACCAACAGATTACAAGCCCTATGGTAACTCCCCCAGTGGAGAAGCAGCTCACACGCCTGCACCCGCCACTAGCAAGCGGAGGCTGGGCTGGGCAGGGAGGTGCGGAGTGGGCTGCATCACTTAGAGTAAGGATCTGGCCTGAAAGCCCCAAGCGCTATCTGAGCAAACTAATTTGTGCTAGCAAACCAGACTGTGGGATATCTACCATGCAACCTAAGACATCTCCAAGCCCGCGCACGGAACAAAGGACTGAACAGAGATAGCCGGCTGCAGACCATCCCCCTCCGGTGACAGGCTTCTCCAGAGAGACATTATCTACAAAACTGTAAGCAGGCTTCTTTGCTAACTAAGACTTCTTGGGGTTCTGAACGGTCAACATCCGCCTAAGAAGGTGCACTGGTTGTACACCCAGATAACCAAGCAGCGGGGAGGCGATAAGTCGCAGCAACCGTGCTCGCCAAACACCTCATCACCTGAGCTGCTCGGAACTGGGAAGGGCACAAAACGCAGGCCCAACTGAATTTGCGCCTCTGAGGACTATCCGAGTGCCTGAACCTGAGTGGCTTAGACCTGGGAGGTGCAGACAGCCCAGGGCCAGCCTCGGATGGTTCCCGGCAGAGCAACCTAGAGCCTGAGCAGAGTGGGCAGGGAGGCTACATGCGCTGTGAGCAGGGGCAGGCCCAGTGTGGCTGACGCACTGCGAGCATATGCCAGTGTTATTTGTTTGCAGCATCCCTCCCTCCCCACAGCGCGACTGAACAAGTGAGCCTAAAAAAAAAAAAAAAAAAGTGTCCACCACCCCCCGCTTTGTATCAGGGCGGAAATCAGACACTGAAGAGAACAGCAAACAGAAGAAGCTATAACAGAGGGAACCGCCTTGGAAGCGACAGGCAATAGATTAAAACCCTGTCGTTAGTACCGACTACATAGGAAGGGGCCTATAGATCTTGAGAAATATAAGCCGGACCAAGGAACTAGCCGAAAATGAACTGAGCCCACAATACCCACAACAACACCAGAGAAAGTCCTAGATATATTTTTAATTCCCATTAATGCATATAAATGATGATTTATCTATAATTATGTAAAATGCTTCACATTTCTCCCTGCATACTATCATGTGTCATATGTTATTG
Source organism: Bos indicus (assembly GCF_029378745.1). Lineage (NCBI taxonomy): Eukaryota > Metazoa > Chordata > Mammalia > Artiodactyla > Bovidae > Bos > Bos indicus. Next base: position 13,689,927 of record NC_091767.1, read on the forward strand.
AGAGATCAGACTTTGAAAAGGCAATCTGATCAGATTATTCCCCTTGTTAGGCTTCCCATTGTTTACCAAATTTAAGGTAGATGTCACACCTCTATAAGTTCTTTCATAACTTGTTCTTGATTGACGTTCTTAGGCTAATTTTCCTACAGGGAAACATATTCCAGATGCTCCAATCAAACAAGAATATTTGCTATTTCTCATGGAGAAATCAAGTTTCCCTGCCTCTGTGATTCATATAAGGCTAGTCTCTCAACTTGGAATACTTTTTTCTCTGGATAATATGTCTGAATATAAATGACACTAACTTGAAGTTCTTCTCATAATGCCAATGAAATGTGATTTTTGTCCTTTCCATTATTTTCCTTGAAACTTTCTGTTTCTCCATGAAGGTGCTATTCCTTACTGATTAAAGTAGCTGAATCTGAAACCAGCTGCCTGGGCTTCATTCATATCACCCCTAGTTAGTAGTTATGACATGTTGGGCAAATTATGTAACCAATTTATTTTCAAGTATATTCATTAGTAAATTATGAATATTAATTTACCTCATTAGATTGTTTCAAAAATCAATTGGGCTAATAAAAGTAAAATACTTAGAATGACCCTTTGCATATTAGTAATACATAATATTTTAAATTATTTATATATTAGTTGTATTAAACTCAAATTTTTATTATTTGCATCATCAACCAACAAATTTCTCTGCAATACACATGTACATAGGCCTACAAACACAAAAATGTATTAAAACATGGATATTGCTTTCCTCTTTTTATGCCAATCCATAATAATTAAAATAACTTACTTTTACACATAATTTTTGATCAGTATATATGAAGAATTATCTTGCATACATAATATCTCTTTAGAGTATCTTATAAGCTTAAAAATGTCTTTAAAAATTTGCTCCAATAATTTATTCTTTCATCCAACACACATCTAAGGAGCACCCACTCCTTGCCAGAATTTCTTTCTAGGCCCTAGAATACATTTCATTATAGGTATGATATGTTGAATCATGAAGCCTAAAGATAGCCATTCCTTAATCTCTGGGACTTGTGAGTATGTTACTGTATATGGCAAAAAGACTTTTGCAGATATGATTAAATGAAGGCTCTTAAGGCAAATGTTCTGGATTATCTGGATAGGCTTTGTGTGATCAAAAGGTTACCCATAAAAGAGAGGAAGACTCATAGACTCATAGCATATGATGATAGAAGTAGAACTTACAATGATGTGTTTTGAAGATGGAGGAAGAAGTCTCAGACTAATGAACAGTAACAGCCTCTAGAAGCTGGAAAAGACAGAGACACAGAGTCTTACCTGGAAACACGTTCTTCCTCCTGAAGGAACACAGAACTCTGATACCTCTAAGGCTCCTTGGATCTGTATGCTATAACTTTTGTGTCTCTCTAAGTAACTAAGTTTGTGATAACATTACAGCAGCAATGGGAACCTAATAGTTACAGTAATGCCAACATTAAATTCTACACCCACATTTTCATGCTCTTCTATGACCTTCTTCCACATCATTATCAGGCTCAAACTTGGAATTTACTTTGACCAATGATATTAATACATACCAGAAAATTGTGAATATTAAAATTTGTACCCCCTTGCAGCTGGAAAACGTGTATCCACTACCCTGTGAAGAATGCCAAACTAGCATCTTTGAGGATAAAGGAATATAACTGATAGAGGTCTCAGTTATCCTAGATGCCCCCGTCCTTCCAGCCATAAGAGTGAGGTCCCAAGTTCATGAAAACACACGGAACTGCTAAAAGCCTTGAGATGGGATCTTGCACAGTTTGAACTATCTGAGTGAAACCGAGTAAGGAAAGGACAAGTAGCAGGGGATTAGATCACAAGAATGACAAGGCCAGGGAATCCATGGGGTGTACTTGGATTATACTTTGAAGGATAAGGGAAGCCACTAAGTGGCATCATCTGACATATTTATTTATTTATTTATTTTTATTCTTTTAAAAAATTTTTGTTGTAGTCTAGTTGCTTTACATTGTTGTGTTGGTTTCTACTGTAGCAAAGTGCATCAGCTCTATGTATACCTATATCCCCTGCTTATTGAATTTCCTTCCCATTTGGGTCACCACAGAGCACTGAACAGGGTTCTCTGAGCTATACAGCAGGTTCACATTAGTTAGGTTTTATACATATTAGTTGGAGAAGGCAATGGCACCCCACTCCAATACTCCTGCCTGGAAAATCCCATGGACGGAGGAGGTGGGCTGCATTCCATGGGGTCGTTGAGGGTCGGACACGACTGAGTGACTTCACTTTCACTTTTCACTTGCATGCATTGGAGAAGGAAATGGCAACCCACTCCAGTGTTCTTGCCTGGAGAATCCCAGGGATGGGGGAGCATAGTGGGCTGCCGTCTATGGGGTCGCACAGAGGTGGACATGACTGAAGTGACTTAGCAGCAGCAGCAGCATACATATTAGTGTATGTATGTCAATCCCAGTGTTGCAAACCACCCCTCCCTTCTTTCCCCATGGTATCCATACATTTGTTCTCTATGTCTGTGTCTGTATTTCTGCTTTGTAAATATGATAATCTATAGCAGTTTTTCAGATTTCACATCTGTACATGAATATATGATATTTGTTGAAAGATAAAGCCACTCAGTTGCATCACCTGATTTATATTTTAATTAAGAACTCTTGCTGCTAAACAGAGAATAGACTGCAGCTTGGCATGGGTAAATGTAGGAACTCCTAGGAAGACTACTGTAGCAACCAGGTGAAAGATGATGATTGTTTGGACCATGATTAAAAACAGTGAAGATAATGCAACTTTGTGAGGTTCAGGGATATTTTGAAGGTTGAGCTGACAAGATTTGTTAATGGATTGAACATGAATCGAAAAGAATAGGGTTTGTCTTATTTGCTTATGTAGCATCAGCCAGGGCAACCAGTAGGTTTGAGGACTAGATAGTGGTTTGAGGAACAGGTAAATTAGATCTCAGTTGTAAATATGTGAAGTTGATGATGCTCATCAGATATCTCAGAGGAGTTGGTGAGAAGGCCCTTGCCATTGTTCCATAAGCAGAGCCAGAGTTCAAGGAAGAGAGAAGTTTAGGTCGAAAAGAGTTTTTCTAGGGAGAAGGTGAAGTAAGGGGAAGAGCAAAGCCCTGCAATTGAGTCCTGGAGCTTTCTAAAGCCGAGACCATGGGAAGAAAGAAGGAAATGGTGCTTTTGGAGGACTGTGTAACCAAATTCTGTCTTCCTCTATGTTCTATGTAATTTCCACCAAAAACAATCTCATTCAATTTCCTGTTTTACAGATGGTAACAACCAAGGTTTGGGGAAGTTAAACAACTTGCTTAGTATCATAATCAAAGTAACTAGGATAAATTCCCTATGTTATTAAATTCCCAAGACTCAAGTTTTAAACATATATCCAATTATATTTAAAGAAATGAGCCTCATAACCATCATCTCCTGTTCTTCTTGTGTAGGATTATTCACTGCAATGACTAAAGTTTCTGTTGTCATACACAATGCTATTTGAGATCAGAACTCCCTGGTTGCGCCCTATTTTACCAGTCAAAATACCACTCACAGCTGGGATGTGATTCATTATTACTTATTCACTACTGTATAAGATAGTTTATCCAGAGCATAAAAAGAAGTGAATACTGCTGTTGGAAGAGAAAAGTCACATTACAACAATTCAGCTTGATTATTACTGCATCACTTTTCCCCTGTTGGTTATATCCTTTCAATTGTCGAGCATTATCCTATACTTTAAACATCCTTTATATTTGGAGGGACTGGAGAACATTTCATTAAAATTATCATAAACTAACAGCTAATGTCAGCTCTAAATAAATTCCCTGTGTAAGCCAATAGGGTGTAAATGTTTCCTGCTTTAATATAAAAAGGTGAATAGGATGTGTGGGGGAGTATTATTGAATCTAGAAGCTCAATTTTATTCTGTCTCTTTTCCTATTTCTGCTGTTGAAGCTGGAGGGAACACACAGAGTTGCTTCTAAAGCAGCTTTAAACACCTTTGGCTTACCTTACTTTAATCTCCACAGCAACTGGGATTTAGGGTGTAGAGAATGCTTATATTAACAAAAATTTCTAAAGCATTTAAAAGGAATCAATGTATTAACATTGTTTAAAATCAGAGACAAAGAGTGGCTCACTGTTGGGCTACTCATAAGACATGTCCAGGGCATCTATCAGTTAGAGGCTTGTGATTTAAAATGAACTAATATATACATATGGGTCTTCCCTGGTGGTTAAGTGATAAAGAATCTGCCTGTCAAAGCAGGAGACACAGGTTTGATCCCTGGTTGGGGAAGAACCCCTGGAGGTGGAAATGGCAACCCACTCCAGTATTCTTGCCTGGGAAATCCCATGGACAGAGAAGCCTGGTGGGCTGCAGTCCATGGGGTCACAAATGCATGGGACATGACTTAGTGACTAAACCACAACAAATACACATATGACTGTATTTGCATATATATTAAATAATGGTGCTATATTAAATGTGAGAGGTGTGCTCATTTTTTTTTTTCTCTAGTGAAACCAAAGCATTGAAAAAAGTCAAGATACTATTTTGAAAAACAAACCACAATTTATGGACAAGGCACAGAATGCTCTTTTCCTCTTGGCCCTAAGCTATGTTCAAGAACACTACAGTCTGCCCTCCATATCTGCAGATTCACATTCAAGCCTTCAACCACCCACCATTGATGGGAGGGCCAAGTGTACTATATACAGTTGTATATAAGGGACTTAAACATCTGTGAATTTTGTTACAGGGGTCCTAGAACCACTCCCCCAGTGCTGCTGAGGGATGACTGTATTTCCTTCCCTCCTCCAGCCATACAGCCCTGAAGCCTAGTGTTACACACCAGCTGAGGGCTGTCAAAATTGAGGGGGTGGAGACAGTGGAATTGAGAATTACTTCAGGGAGATTCCTATACCTTTCGTCTCAGAAATTCTAAATCATTGTTTCCGAGTGAGATTCCTATACCTTTAGGCTCAGAAATTCTAAATCATTGTTTCCGATTTGTGTTCTAAGAATCTGCCTTTTTATCAAGTGCATTTTGAAAGGCCACTGGTCTAACCACACTCATTTTTGGTCATCACCCTGCTCTTCTGAATCCTTACTTATTCCATTCCCATTGCTCACAATATTCTTTTTCCTTTTGGGAAGCTAATTCCTAGTGATATTTGAAGCCCAAAATCTATATCCTTCTTTTCTGTAATAATATTTTGCCATTTTGTATCCCATTAGCATTTTGTATGTGTCTTTATTTGATTTTTTTTATCGATTTTCTACTCAAAGCATAGGTCACAAACAAGCATCATCATCAACTGGGAGCTTGTTAGAAATGAAGAATCACAGGCTCCACCCTAAATTTACTGAATCAGAATCAATTTTTAACAAGATCCCAAGTTGATTCTGATGCACATTGAAGTTTGAAAAATACTTTTTGCATTTCACAGTAGCTATTTTTTCCTCTCTTTCAGTAAAACAAGGATTTCTCCTAAACTGAGATTGAGTCTTAGAAGACATTATTTTCTCAGATTTTAGCACAAAAATACACAATAAGTATCACTGTAAATAAATTGGAGATATACTTGTAAAACAATTCTTATTACTCCAACAGAATAGAAGAGAAATGTAAACATATAAAGAAAGAAGATAAAGATGTTTTATCTTTGTTCTTTTTTATATTATATCTTTAATATAAAATAGGAACAAAGATGTGCATTAAAACTATGATATAAATCCATTATGAAACTTCATTTTCAGATGAAGTCACTTTCAAAGGATTTGTTGCCTTTTGTATCATAGGAACCTCATACAAGCAATACTTAATGTTACTTGGCTAACTTAAAATATTGTAGTCTATTTGACTCCAAGTTTCAGTGTCAGAAAGATGTTCTAATAGCACAGACCATCACCATAGAAACATTAGTAATCTGTTTACAATGATGATTTTAAAACAAGTTTGTAATGCTACTTTAAAAAGAAAGTTCAAACCTAGTATAGGTTCAACTGCTTTGAAAATCCTGATTTAGAAGTGGAGTGTGGCTTGGAATATGCATAGTTATCTTGCTCCCCAGAAGATTCTGATTCATGTGGTCATCAGAGACCACTTGGCTCTTATAAATATATAATAATATTTAAAATAATAATAATAAAATAAATAATAATTATTATTATAAGTTGAATTATATTGCCGCCCCAAAATATATTGAATCTTCCAGACCTTAGAATGTGACCTTTAATTGGAAATAGGGTTGTTACAGGTGAAATTAGTTAAAATGAGATAAGATTGGAGTCAGGTGAGCCCTTAAGCCAATATAATCGGTCCTTTTAAGAAGAGGAAAGTGAGAGACACGGGAGAATGCCAGGTGAAGGGGGATACGGTGATTGATTGATGCATCAACAACACAAAAGACACGGAGGACTGCTGACGTCTCAGAAGGTGGGCTGCCATCTCTGAGGTCGCACAGAGTCGGACACGACTGAAGCGACTTAGCAGCAGCAGCAGGTAGGAGAGAGAAGTGGCACAGGTTCTTTCTCAGAGCACGCCAGAGGAACCAACTCTGCCAACCCCTTATTTTTGGATTTCAAGACTCCAGAAAGGGGAGAAAGTAAGTTTTCTGTTATTTTAAGCTACCCACTTTGTAGTACGTTTCACACCAGCCTTAAGAAACATAACATTATTTGTGTTCCTCTTGAATGAGCTTGAGTCCCACTCTTGTTCTTACTGCCACAGAGAACACAAGTTCTCAAATATTAGTATGTACTTTAGACGTTTGTTTGAGATGACTGAAATCTGTATCAACAGAATCTGTAGGGTTTGTTACAGGCCATCTGTTCCCTTCTGTTACAGTTCACCTGTTGATTAATATTTAAAGTTTGAGTTTGCAACACTTAATGTATTTCATCAAAGAGTAGTTGGTGATACAAAAAAAACAAAAACAAAAACAAAAAACAGCATGACATTAAATTGCATCCCGCTTTTCAAATGTCATTGAAGGAAAAGAAGTAAGGCTTTGTATACAGATCTTCCCAATTTCAAAGTCTAGGTACTTTCTTCACTGTGGTAAAATTTTACCTTGAAGGTTATTTGAGAGGGTGGGAGATGGGGAGATAGTTTCCCAGGTTTATACACAAAGAGTCTGAACTACATAGAAACCTTTCCTGTGGAGAGCATTTATTTTGTTGTTGAAGTTTTGGAAGATGTCTGCAGGAGATGATGAGTAGAAGAGAGTAGCTGAAGTAAAGAGCCTCTTTTGTGAAGCCTTGCTGTTTGGGAGCCAACGTGGCAGGGAGCAGGGGAGAAGCTCTTCTTGTCTCCAACACACAGAATCCAGCACCACTGTGGTAACTGTAGGGTGCAGCATCATTTGAAAGTGTCTGGATGTGGCAACCCCAGGATTATTCAAGGGCTCAAAAGTGTTCATGGAATAATTGAATAAATAATCTGGGGAGCTGGATCAAAAGTGGATAAATGTGGCAGTGGTATGAAATAAACCAGTGGATAGGATGGTTTGGGAACTTTTTTGTGTGACACCCATTTTGAAGCTACTGGAAATCATTTGTAATAGTTGGGGTTCAGTTCAGTTTAGTTCAGTCACTCAGTCTTGTCCGACTCTTTGCGACCCCATGAATCGCAGCACACCAGGCCTCCCTGTCCATCACCAACTCCCGGAGTTCACTCAGACTCACGTCCATCGAGTCAGTGATGCCATCCAGCCATCTCATCCTCTGTCATCCCCTTCTCCTCCTGCCCCCAATCCCTCCCAGCATCAGAGTCTTTTCCAGTGAGTCAACTCTTTGCATGAGGTGGCCAAAGTACTGGAGTTCCAGCTTTAGCTGGGGTTCACAGAATATTTGGCTTTAGTTGGGGTTCACAGAATATTTAATGTCTGATAATCAAGCTGAAAGTCCCCAATACAAAATTTGATGAGAATATAGTGACAAAATTATGTACTTATATGTGTAAACCCCTATTATTTGAATCTTATATAAACACATATTTTCAATTACTGAAAGCTAAGAAAAAATAAGGCATGTTAGTTGCCAAAATACTCAGTACCATAAGTGGAAAAGCACTTTTTCATATTTTCAACCTACTAGAATCAGCACAAATTTATTTTAAGAGTATTTAGTGTTCAGCTCATTATGCATTGAGGATCCACTAATATGTGAGATAGTTACAGATTTCATAAGCTCCAGAAAAATTGTGTTTGAATATGGAATAGTCCACTGCTATGGGAAAAGACATAGAAAATGTAGGAAGTACGTAAGTGTGTAACTAAACCTGATATATGGAAATAATGGGTAAATAAAACCTTCTAAGGGATCACGATATATACACACTGTTATATGATGAATTGGAGAAGGAAATGGCTACACACTCCAGTATTCTTTTCTGGAGAATTCCATGGACAGAAGAACCCTGTGGGCTACAGTCCATGGGGTCACAAAGAGTCAAGCACGACTAACATACATATGATGAATAAAAATCATGAGTGGAGAGTCTGTGTGTGTGTGTGTACCTGTGTATATTTGCATGAATGCTTTTTGTGGTTACATTCAGGAGGGGGTGAGGCAAAATTGTAGCTGATAATATGATATGTTCTACTTCATTATTGATAATAAAACTGAAGATTAAGACCAAAATGATATTTTCCATCCCTTTGGTTGGTAAAGATTAAAAAGTTTGACAATATCAAGTCTGGCAGAAAATGCAAATCACTAGACTTGTTTGTATATTGCCAGTAGGGATATGAATTAGAACAGCCATTACAGAAAGCTGGGGTTATTTTAACATACTCTACATATTACTACATATTGCATTACTCTACATATTACTCTAACATATTCATACACTGTATAACCCAGTAATTCTAATTTTAGTTATTTACCATCAACCAACAAATTTTATAGCAGTACTGTTCACATGGAAAAACCATGAGTATGCCTTAAAAAAGAAGATTATTATTCATTGCACTCTGTATAACTGAAGTCCAGTGAAAGGGGAAATATTACACAGGGACTTGTAATCATAAGTACATTGTGTCAATTGTGCTATGATCCTGACTGAAAGGAAACAGTAGAAGTGAAGACAAGAGGACTGGAGGTATTGTTATCAAGTACCATTAACAGTATTTGTTGACTAACTGTGAGGAGAGAGAAGGGAGGAGTCTGGAGAGCTGCCAATGATTAAGATGCTAAATACAGGGGAGGAAGCCAATGCAGGAGATAGGAAGAGGAGAGAGATTGATTGAAATGTAAATGTTAGCTTTTCTTATGCATCTCTCAGTCCTTTGCAGAGAACTGAGTGTTGAGTAGTTTCTTTGGATGTTTAGTAATTACTTTTATTGAAAAAAAAAAACAAAAAACTAGAATATTTGGAGGTTTTGTTTCCACATTCTACTTAAAACTGAGACATAGAGAATTATTATGGTATCCCTTACATCATGACTCAATATTTTTAAACATAAAAATAGATTATCTGTTTATTTCAGAATGAGAGGATGTTTTCTGTTGTTCCGTTGTATTTTCCTAGGTCACTTTCTAAAGTCTTGTAACCATTCCTGACTCTTCAAAGAAGGATATTATCCCAAGTTGGCACTTAATTTAATCTGCAAATGGAGTGGTTTGTTTTTTCCTTGTTGATCCTTGAAGACTTTCATTTGTCTCTCCCATATGGCAAAAATGGGTCCATATTTTGTGAGCATCTGCAAGGCAATATTTAATACTCTCACATTCCTAAGAAATTATGTTCAAGCTGACACATGTTTTCACAACCAGTGTAGTTAAAATGTGTAATGCCACACTGTCTGAACAGAGTAAGAATCTGTTGTCAGTTTGACTAAACATTAGGGATGTTATCTGATGCTCTCTAATTTGCTGTGGGTCAACTTGAATATTTAATTTATTTGACCATTCAAAGAGTTTCTTTTTATTACTATGTGTTTTTTTTTTTTTTTCCTATTTGATCCAAATGTTCATAAGAAAATAAAATAGAATCAAGATGAAGATTGATATACAAAAATGAAAGATATTGCAGTTTGCACAATGAACTTCATATTTATATGCCTTGTTCATACTAGATGTGACTCTAAATCCTTGCGTGTTGCAATTTGGGGATTTTTTAACATTGGAGACAAAAATTTATTCCCTGATGCTTCTTTTGATGTTCTCTTCAGAGTCAGATTATAGGCCACATAATGAAATAACTATCATTGCTTCAAATGTTCAAACCAGAATTTTATTGTCAATTGTCAAACTTATTATTCAGTCACTTTACCTCTGAAAAACTTCAAATGCTTCCACACTTTAAATCCAGCGTTAAAGGGCAAATGTGTTTTCACCACTGAGAGGATATAAATAGACATTCCACAGGAGATAGCACTGTTAGATGCCTAACTTCTTCAGTGCTTTTTATGAAATCGGTTGCATTGCTTTAACTTCATATTTCTATACTAAACTGAGTATGAAACAGATAATATTCCCCCCAGGAAGCTTCCTAAATAGTGTAGAGATCACTAAACAATGTCATTAAAATCTCTATTTTATTCTTTGAAGTTCAAGGTCAGCAAATCTATTCTGTAAAGAGCCAGATAGTAAATATTTTAGGCTTTTTTGGCCATAGCATCTCTAAAGCAACTACTGAACCCTACCATGGTACCCAGAAAGCATGAATGAGTACCTACCACCAGAGCAATACCCAGCTATAAGGATTTGTGGAGAAATTGTGTGACATCTGACATGGCACCTCATACATTTTGCAGGGAAATTTTGACTTCATGGAATTTTCACCTAACTGCAAGCTAATGACTGGAAGAAATAATTCTATTCTGTCCAAAATGCCAGCCTCGCAGGATACTGATTAAAATTCAAAGAAATACACCTTTACTATATTCAGCACAGCACCTAGAATTTAGTGTGTTCCAACTCTCATTTCTATTGCTAAATTAAATGCATATTGTTGTTATCTGTAAGAAAATTAAGTTTAACATTCAACAGTCTGATAGTTCTATTATAGTTATGTAAACTGCCATGTTAAATACTTACCAGTTTCAGCTCTAATCCCATACTTAACATAGCATGGATTATTTTGATCAAATTACATGAAATTTTGTATTTGCATTATCTAGGATAGTGTTATTATTTAGGTGGTTATATTATTAAAATGTTACTTACCTTAAGCAAATGCATTTTCATATCATTTTAGTATAGATTACATGTAACATATATAATTGTGGATTCTTATGTAGGGCTCTGAGGTATACAGATGTTCATGTTTTTAAATTATCTTGGTTTGGAGTCAAGAATAGTATTCTAATAAGCTAATGACAACTAATTATATATGCTATTTTCATCTATTTTAGTATGTAAACTACTCACAGAAAAAGTATTTTTTGAGTCTTCAAACACAAGTCTGAGCCTCATGTTTGCATGAGAATACTATATAACTGAGCTAGTATTTCGTGTTCCTATTCCAAGAGTAATGAATGTTTTCTCACTCCAAAGTATTTTGCAATATATAGCCCAAAGGAAAGGCTTTATCTCCATTGCTTCTATCAGTTGTAACTGAGTGTGTCTATGAATGACAGTGATATATTTTCAAGATCTGAAGTAACCTTTCAAGCACCACTATCGGCTTCTGTGTAAGAGATTTGTTATTCAGCTATTCCAAGTGACTATTTGATTCCTGGGAAATTGACTCAAAAAATGTTTAACCAACTTAATAAGAAAAAAGTTGGTAATAATCTAACCAAAGATTTAATATCCTTGCATGAAGATTTCCACTGTAGAAATTTCTAATATTCTTCTAGACTAGATGTTCTCTATAAGAATGACTGAAGGAAGCAGGTCTGACTTGTCACTTTTTGATGAATGGTAATTGTAGACAATTTAAGTGAGCTCATCCTGTGGTAGTGCATTTGATAACAGATTTTTGCTTTTAAAAAGATGGGAATGATTACCATATCTATCTTTTAGAAAAGTGGATTATAAACCCATTCATTTTATCTCTTGCTCTGTTATTTTTTTATTCCCTACCTTGGGTAGCATAAGAACACCCTCAAACTTTCATTGCAAATGAGATAGGTATAATTTGTTGAGGTAAGTCAGGATCAACCTGCCTTACGTATTTCTGTTTTGTAGCTCACCTTATATACAGTGTAAAAAAAAAAAAAGCCTTTTAAAAATACCACTGTAACTATGTTACTCCCAATAGCTCTTGTTTTCTTCTTACAAGGCTTTAAGACTATTGCTTTGTAATACCACCTTCTTCTCCCCTAACATTCCCAGGTATTTTCTAAGCTGCATGTTTTCCTGAAAAAAGTATAGATTACCACCTAATGCATGCTACTCTGTATATTTTTATATTTGTAGGTAATGTACTCCATCCAAGTATGGCACAAAAGTGTCCATTTGTAATGCACTCCCCTTTTCGATGCAAGTCTGAGGCATTTCCTTATTGTATAAACTAGTTATCTAGAAAATTGCTATTATTTCAGAAAAGTGCATTTTTTTTTTCAAATTATGTAGGGATTATGTGCTCTTAAGGGTACTTTGAAAATGACAGGTTTTCCAAAGAAAGTCTTAAAAGCATTTATGGGAGTACAAAAAAAAAGGCTTTCAGTAAGAGGAAAAAACACTTTGATTCTGTTAAATAGATCACCAAAATTATTCTCTCTATATAATAGCTTCTCTTGGAAAGTCATGTATTTCCGAGTTCTTTTCACTTCCATTCCTATAATTGTCCTTCCTAAAATTATTATATGTAATGCAATTTTGATTACATTAATGAATTAGTTTATGAAAAATATTCAAGAACAGAAAAGTAACATAAGAAGAAGAAGGGAGAAAAACTGGTAAATCAACCTGTTAGCTGGTTTTCAAGTAGGAGTCTAGCTCTGGAATTTGCATTTATGATTAAACTGTCACTGAAGTTTACTCATCATTAGCATCTTGAAGATAAGGCATAGCCTCAAAGTAGACTATTGGTCTTCACATTTTACAAATGTTCTATAATTCATGGAAATACTTATTAGTACATTTTATTGAGCTTTCTGTTATAATCCTGGGGACATAAAAATAGGTCATCAAATCCACAATTTCAGTTTTTTGAAGGTAATGGATTGGATTTAGAAGTCCTTGTAATCAAAGTATAGTTTTGTCTGTGAGAGAACATATATCTATCAGTCTTTTGGTCTACATTTTAAAAAAGAGTTTAAAACACCTTTGACACATTATCTCAATGTAGTGTCATTAATATTAATGTTAATAATAATAATAAATGAATTTCAGAAAGGAGACCTTAAAATTAAAACCCAAGTCAGCTCCATGTAATTTTTTTTTAATGCAATGTATAATTCTAAAACTTGATCAATCACCTCCATACCTCAGTTCATTTCTTTTCCAACCATCCATGACTAGGGGATAAAGGTAAAGTGATGAGTAAATGGTTTCTTAATATGTATATTTCTGAACACAGTTAAATATCAAAATTATCTGCTGCTGAGCATCCTTTCTCTGTGTTGTTTTCACCAATGGAGCATGCTTTAAAATTGGAGAAGACTACAGCTATGATTGCATAAGGAATTTTTTTTTTTTATATTTTAATGTACTTTTTGAGGGTCTGAGAGCTTAATATAATTTTGTACTGTGTCTTAAAATAGGCATCTGCCCTAAAGTGATGTGTACTGGGTACTTTGATATTACTAATAAAATCTTAAAGGTAGAATACAAACAGTTGGTGGCCCCCCCAAAAATGCCATCCTACTACAGTAATTACCACACTTTTAAAATGTAATGGTTATTATCATACATATTTAATCAATTCTCACATATACATCCTTCTGTATCCATGTGGAATTGGTTTCAAGGCCTTCAACAGATATCAGAATTTGCAGGTGCGCGTCTCTTTATATAAAATGCTGTAGTATTTGTGTATAATCTACTCAAATCCCACCCCCAATTTTCCTGCCTTTTGTATCCAAAGGACATAGTCATAGTTCAATTATCATCTTCTCCATAAAACTCTTCCTCACTGGCAACTTTCTTTGGACCCCATTGATAGTCCATGAAGGGACTAAAATATACACTATTTTGATTATTTCCCCTTATTTTAGTATCTACAACCCCTGGAGTATTTTGTGTAATCCTTAGGAGAAGGAACTATGCTTGATTTGTCTTTTCATCTCCAGTAAAGACAATAGATTGTTTTATTTCATTCAGATATAGCTGTTAACTATGTTACAGGTGTATAATATAGTTTTTCACAAGTTTTAAAGGTTTACTTCATTTATAATTATAAAATACTGTCTTTAATCCCTGCATTGTACAATATATCCTTGTAGCTTCTTTTATACATAATGGTTTGTACCTTTTAATCCTCTGCCTCTATCTTGCTCCCCTCTTCCCTCTGATAACCACAAGTGTATTCTCTATTTCTGTGCCTGTTTTTGTTATATTCACAAACATGTTTTACTTTTTAGATTCCACATAAAAGTGATATCATACAATATTTATTTTTCTCCCTGTCTGATTTATTTCACTTAGCATAATGCCCTCCCAGTCCATCCATATTGCAGCAAATGGTAATATTTATTCCTTTTGTATGGCTTAGTGGTATCCCTGTGTGTGTGTACCACTCTTTATTTATCCATTCATCTGTTGATGGACACTCATGTTGCTTCAATATCTTGGCAATTTTAAATAACACTATTTGAACATTGGGATACATGCCTTCTTTAGAATTAGTAGTTTTGTTTCTTTTAGATATATGTCCAGAAGTGTAATTACTGGGTCATATTGTAGTTTTGTTTAGTTTTTTGACAAACATCCTTACTGATTTCCCAATGGCTTCGCTCATTTACATTTTCAATGTATGAGAGTTCCCTCTTCTTTACATAATCGCCCACATTTGTTATTTATGTTCTTTTGGATGATAGGCATTCTGACAGGTGTGAGGTGATATAACAATGTAGTTTGATTTGCATTTCCATGGTGATTAGTGTTGACCAATGTTTCATGTGCCTGTTGGCCATATACTAATCCTCTTTGGAAAATATCTATTCACCTCTTCTGCCATTTTTAAAAAGCCTTGTTGTTTGTTTTTTGAAGTTGAGTTGTATAAGCTGTTCATATATTTTGAATATTAACCCATTTTGGTCCTATCATTTGCAAATACTTTCTGCCATTTGGTAGGTTGTTTTTGCATTTTGTCATGCAACAGATTTTAGGTTTAATTAGGTCTCATTTGTTTATTTTTGCTTTTATCTCCTTTGCTTTAGTAAACAGGTACTGAAAAATATTGCTACAATTTATGTTAAAAACTATGTTTTCCTCTAAGATTTTTATGTTTTCTGGTCTTACATTTAGGTCTTCAATCCACTTTTGAGTTTATTTTTTTGTAGGGTGTTAGAGAATGTTACAGTTTCATTATTTTGCATGTCGCTGTTTTCCCAGCACCACTTATTGAAAAGATCATCTTTTCTACATTGTATATTCTTCCTCCTTTGTTAAGTGTTAATTGACCATAAGTGCACAGGTTTATTTCTTGGTTTTCTGTGTGTCTGTTTTTGTGCCAGTGCCGTTTAGTTTTGATTACTGTAGCTTTGTTTTATAGTCTGAAGTCAGAGGAGGTGATGCCTCCAGCTCTATTCTTCTTTCTCAAGATTGATTTGGCTATCTGGGGACTTTTGTGTTTCCATAAAAATTCTAAAATAATTTGTTCTAATTCTATGAAAAACCCCATTGTTATTTTGATAGAAATTGCATTGTTTCTATAGATTGTCTGGCATAGATGGTCATTTTAACTATTAATTTTTCTAACCTGTAATAATGTCACATCTTTCTATATGTTTATGTTATCTTCATTTTCTTTCATCAATGTATTATAGTTTTCTGAGTACAGATCTTTTACCTCTTTAGTTAGGTGTATGATTTTATTCTTTTTGATGTGATGTTATATTGGGTTGTTTCCTCTTTCTGATGTTTTGTCATTAGTGTATAGAAATGAACATCTTTGTGTATATTAATTTTGCATCCTACAACTTAACTGGATTCATTGAACTTTAGTAGTTTCATGATAGCATCTTTAGAATGTTCCATGTCTAGTATCATGTCATTTGCAGTGACAGTATTATTTCTTTTTTTCCAATTTGGATTTATATTTATTTTTCTACACTAGCTATGATTTTCAATACTGTGTTGAATAAAAGCGGAAAGTCAGTGCATTCTTGTCATGTCCCTCATCTTAGAGGAAATGATTTTTAGCTTTTCACTATTGAATGTGATGTTAGCTGTGGGATTGTCTATATATTCCGTTTATTATGCTGAGGTAGCTTCCCTCTATGCCCACTTTCTGGAGAGTTTTTGATCATAGATGTCAAATTTTGTCAAAACCTTTTTCTAAACCCATTGAAGTGACTTTATGGCCTTTATTTTTCAATTTGTTAATGTAGTATATCACAATGACTCACATATATTGAAAAATCCTTGCCTTTCTGGAATAAATTTCACATGATCATGGTGTATGATTTTTTAATGCATTGTTGAATTTGATTTGCTAATATTTTTTTGAGAATTTTTGCATCTGTATTTATCAATGATAATGGCCTGTATTTTCCATAATATATATGATACTGTTCTGTTTTGGATAACAGGGTGATGCTGACTTCACAGAATGAGGTCAGGAGTGTTCCTTCCTCTGAAACTTTTTGGAATACTTCAAGAAAAATAGGTTTTAAGTCTTTTCGAAGTGTTTCATAGAATTCACCTGTAAAATTATCTGATCTCAGACATTTTTAAATTATAAGGAGTTTTTAAGTTACTGATTCAATTTCAGTACCCATAACTGGTTTGTTCATATTTTCCATTTCTCTCTGGTTCATTCTTGGGAAATGATACACTTCTAAGAATTGTCCATTTCCTCTTGATTCTCTAACTTATTAATGTATAGCTGTTCATAGTCTTTTATGATCCTTTGTATTATCTCTTCGATTTTTCTCATTTTAGTTACAGTGTGTCTTGGTGTGTCTCTCTGAGTTAATCCTATATGGGACTTTCTGTGCTTCCTGGACTTGATGATTTTCTTTCCCAAGTCATGAAAATCTTCAGCTTTATATCTTCAAATATATTTTATGCACCGTTCTGTCTCTTCTTCTGGGAGCCCTATAATGTGAATATTGATGTGCTTGATATTGTCTCAGAGTTCTCTTAAACTGTCCTATTTTTTTTTTTTCTTTTTTCTCTTTGATGGCAGTGATTTCCACTACTCTGTCTTGCAGTTTACTAATCTGTTCCTTTTTCAGTCTGCTATAGATTCATTCTTGTGTCTTCTTTAGTTGTTATACTCTTCATCTCTGTTTGGTTAGTCTTTGTATTTTTTCTCTTTGTTAAAAATTCTAACTTCTTGCTGTGTGCATACATTCTGCTCCTGAGTTCTTTGATCATCTTTATGATCAGTACCTTGAACTCTTTCTCAGGTAGATTGCCTATCTCACTTCACTTAATTCATTGTCTGGAATTTTATCTTGTTCCTTCATCTGGAAATTGTTCTCCTGATCTTATTTTGCCTAAGTTGCTATTTGTAATTTTGTTTATCTAGTAAGTCGATAACATTTCCCAACTTTGAGATGACCTTCTGTAGGAGATACTCTATCCCCTGTTGTCAACTAAGTTACATATTCTAGGGGTTCCCCCTGTGAGCACTGAGTTTTCCTGTTGTGGCAGGCCAACTGTGTAGGTGGTCTGATAGTCTTGGTTGACCCTTAGGCTGATTGGTTGCCATTTCTTATCTTTTGAAGAAGCTGCTGGCTGCTTGTTGGTGGGGCATGGTCAAAAGGTGACTGACTTCAGAGCCCCAGGGAGCTCTGGCGTGAGTGCTTGTTCGCTGGTAGGTGGAGTCATGGTCTGAAAGAGTCTGAGGCTGCTTCCCAGTAACTGGTGAGTGAAGCCAGGTCCTGGGGTTAGTGCCAGACTACTGGCAGGCAGAGTCAGCAGTGGGAGTCTGCTCTAGGGCCAGGGATCCCAGAGCTTGTGTAAGACCGCTTGAATGGGAGTTGCTAGCACAGTTGAGTATGGAGTCCAAGGGTGCCCTGAAGCTTGTGGTGGAGTACTAGTGGGCGGGAACAGGGCAAGTTGCTCCCAGAGCAGGGTCTGGCCTGCTGTGGCCAGACTTTGTTCACAGGCTATGGATTGTGAATTTCTTGTGTCTGGTGTCTGTCCTCTGGTTGGTTAGGCTGGTCCAGAGGTTAGGGTGGGCATCTTGGATGACAGGGCTGCTGTCTGCCCACTGGTTGGTAGGGCTGGGTCCTGGCCCTATAGTGGGAAAGGCAGTGTATATAGGAAAGTCTAGACGTGGCTTGTGTGCTTAGAAATACTTGAGACAACCTGCCTGCTGACTGGTGGGGCTGAGCTCCCATCCAGTTATTTGCTTGGCCTTAAACATCCTAACAATGGAGCCTATAGGTTATTGGTGGGGTTAGGTCTTGGAGCTAATGAGCAAGATGGAGGTTCCAAATGGGGCTTGCCAGCACCTCTGTCCATGCCCAATGTCCCAAGAATAGCTGCTGCCAATGTCTATGTCGCCAGGGTGAGCTTCAGCTGCCCCATACACCTCTCCAGGAGACTCTTCAAGACAGGCAGATAGGTCTACCATGGCTCCTATTGAATTATTACCTTTCCCTTGGATCCAGAGTGTATGAGATCTATGCATGTGCCCTTTAAGTGTGAAGTCTCTGTTGCCCCCAGTTCTGCGAGTCTCTCAAATTAAACCTACTGGCATAAGAAGTCAGATCCTCCAGGGCTTGACAGATTCTCAGAACTTTCGCTCCTGTGGGAGAACCTCTGCAGTATATTATTCTACAGTTTGTGGGTCTCCTAGGCTTCACTTCTGGCTCAGATGGTAAAGGATCTGTCTGCAATGCGGGAGACCTGGGTTCAATCCCTGGGTTGGGAAGATCCCCTCATCCTAAACCTGTGAACTACCTATTTGATAGAACACAGGTGTGAAAGGGAAAGATGGAAGGTACATGTCTGGTCTTCTCTGATGTTTGAATCCCACACAAGGGCCCTTTTTACTTCTAGCCTGGCCTTCAAGACTACTTAATATATTGATACAGCCCAGGTTGAGAGAAACTAGTACCAGGAACTCCATATTTTTTTCTTTTGTTTCTCAGTGATGATAAGCAACTGTCAGAATAAACACTGAGAAGGGCACAGGAATGGAGCCCAGCAAAGGGTTAAGAGAAACATGTATTTCACTTGCATGGCTAGTAAGAAACTTTAAACTGTACAAGTCTTTGTATTCCTTAGATCTGTATCTAACAAATGAATATGATATTTTTCTAGAAATTTCATTTTGAATAAATATGTATAACCATATATTCAGTGACCAATTTTAAAATCAATATAATGCAGTTTGAATGTTTTTTGATAAAATACATACACATTCAAACATAAGTCCATCAGTGAATTTTTATTATGTTGGAATAAAACGTTAGTAGATTAAATATGTCTTTGAAAACAATTTTCATGGTTAAGATTTTATTTGATGATCCTTTAGTTTAATTCAGAGAGACTCTTAAAAAGAGAAAAACCCTCTTAGACTGATTTCCTGATAGTTTAACATTTATATTTGCTTTGTAATGTGTTTAGCTAAAAAAAAGATTTACTTTTCCCCACATTTATACATCGATTAAAGTAAATAACCCAAGGAATATGTCTTCTGTGCCAACTTTAAGTAAAAGTAATTTTATGAGAACAAGATGGCAGAGGAGTAGGTGGATGTGGAGT
Source organism: Bos indicus (assembly GCF_029378745.1). Classification (NCBI taxonomy): domain Eukaryota; kingdom Metazoa; phylum Chordata; class Mammalia; order Artiodactyla; family Bovidae; genus Bos; species Bos indicus. The sequence goes on from NC_091767.1 coordinate 13,709,745, forward strand.
ACATCTCTCTCTATGGGTACATCAGGAATATAACTTCAGACACAGAAGTGCATGCAGAACACCAGCTGAGAGTGGATAGGAGTACCTGACCAGTGGAAAAGAATATATAGAACCACAAAAAAACTCAGTAGGACAAAGGAACTAGGGGGCAAAACAGGAGTCTTAGTATTACTGGACCTGCTCTCAGTGGGTGGGGGAACTGAAGCAGGGGTCCTATCCCCACATCAGGGCAATTGTCTGAGTCAGAGGAGAAACATTTAAGGGTGAGACTGAAACAGCTGATCAGTGGCAGCCTAAAAAGAATGAGAATCAGATAGTCCTTGCCACAGCCATATATAACCTTGGTAGGGATGCAGGTCTCTTAGAAGGTGTTGTGGCTGGGAGCTGGAGTTTAGGGATTGTGGAGCAATCCCAAGGCGAGGGCAGCTGTTGACTGTGGAGAGACGGATAGAAGGGATGTGTGGGAGGAGATTGTGGTGGGAAATGCCGGTGGAGGAATGCCAGGCAGCCATGGAATCAAGGCGATACTGCTGAGTCACACATTTGGGGTGGGGCCATCACCATAGCTTCTCTCTCCCCACGCACCAGCATCTGCCCCTGAACAAGAGAGAGGCTGGCCAATCAAACACCTGACACATTGAACTACAGAGTAGGACCCCAACCAGGGTGCCCCTTTAAGTGCCTGATGCACAATTTACAGAGTAGGACCCCAACCAAGGGGGCCGCTCTATGTGCCTGATGTACTGAACAACAAAGAAGGACCCCAGCAAAGGAGCCCACTAAGTGCCTCAACAGGAGGAGCTATGGAGAAAGACTGGTCAAAGAAGCTTTTTGATCACCAGCTACAAGAGGCTTGGAAAAAGACTCTGATAGGGCCATAACTCCTGCAGTGGAGGCAGTCTGTATCCCTGCACAATTGGCACCACTGAGCCAAGCAGCTGCACCACCTTCATGCTCAACCCTCACTGGGGCAGAGGTGCCACAGGCAAAAAAAAAAAAAAAAAGCCTTGCATCTATGGATACAGGGTTGCTTTGGTTGTCTCCAACTTTGCACCCCTGTGGACTGTGGCCTGCCAGGCTTCTCTGTCAGGAGGATTCTCCAGGTAAGAATAGTGGAGCATACTGGCCAATACTACTTGCCATACCCTTCTAGAGCACTATACTTACTGCTGTCCTAGCTGCCAACTCCTCTGAGTACCTGGTGCTGCCAGAACCCCTGTGACCCAAGCAGCTGCACTACCTCCACACCTAGTACTCACTTAGGGCAGACCCAAGTCTTCCAGGGCAGCCTCAAGAGCAAACCCCAGTGGATGACCCACATGCAGAGGTGGAAATAAAACCACAATTTAAACCCAGGGGCAGTGTGGCTAAGGAAGAAGACCCAAAATCTTCCCACCAGCTGTACAAGCTGCAGATTAAATCCACATGATCAACTAGGCAGACTCTGTGTCTATGGACTATATAAAAGGACAAGAGCTCCCACAAAAGAAAACACACTAGTTCTGATAGCTGTGGACATTTGAGGCTAGAACACTCAGGAGTAAGACCAGATTAGAATCTGAGCTGCCCTCACAGCAGGTCCAGAGACCAGGACAGTGTTGAAGGACATCCTAGGGAGGTGAGGTGAACTGTGACTCCCAGCGAGGGAAAGGACTCTGACAGCAGTGACTCAAGAAAAACATTTATTATTATTCTTATGTTTTGACTTCTTCTATGGACTATTTTTCTTCCTTTTCCTACCCGCCCCCCCCAACATCCCTGTTGTAGTTTTTTATTTTATTGGCACTATGAAATCTAATTAAGCTTTGAGATTTTTTTTTTTTTCCAGTCACACATTTTATTGTTGGTATAAACCTCTGCCTCTGGATTGGACTTTTGCAGTTCTTTGGAATTTTCCTTTTTCTTTCTTCTCCCTGCACCCCCCTCCCTTTTCCTTTCTTCTTCCTTTTTTCTTCTTTTTTTTTTTTTAATTCTAATTTCTATTTTTTAAAGGTATTATTATTTTTCTACATTTATTCCTTTGTTTGCTTTCTCTGCTATTCTTTTCCCCTTGCAGTTAAACTTTAATGTATATAAATCTTCTTTATCTACCTCTATTTAACTTTGCATATCTATTTTCTTTCCTTTCCTGTCAACATATTTGTTAGTTTTCTTTTCATTGCTTTATCCCCTCTTGGCACCTTCCTTTAGATTTGTTTTCTAGTTTTTGCTTTAGTTAGTTTTACCCTTAACTGGTAGATATAATTTTGGGTTTCCTTTGTTTGCCAGGTCAATCAAAATACTTTATTTTTGTCAGACTGTTTTGATTTTGCATATGAGTGTATATATATATGTGTGTGTGTGTGTGTATTCCACTATTTTAATCATTATTTTCCTGATTATATAATTGCCATTTGTATGGGGTTCATCTTTGGTTTTTGGGTATTTGTATTAATTTCACTTAATGCCATAACAAACCACTTGTGGAATCTTCATTCCTGACCAGAGATCAAGCTATAAGCCTTTAGAGTGGGACCACTGACTCCAAGACCCTAGATTACCAGAGAACTAACCTTAGGGAGTATCAAATAGTGAGAACTCACACAAAGGAAACCACCTGAATGCAAGACCTGGCATCTCCCAACCACCAGTAGCACCCTGTGCAGAATGCCTCATCCAAACAACAAACAAAACAAAATTACAAACCCAGTCATCAATAGACAGGATTACCACTTCACTCAGCCTTGCCCATAAGAGGAAAAACCAACAAAGAAAACTCAGCACAAATCTTACCCTGTATGAAGCTTACACAAATTACTGATCAACCTTACGAAGGGAGAAACCAAAAGGAAGAAAGGATTCCACCTTGAAACCTGGGAAAAGGAGACCTGAAATGCAATAAGTTAAAAAAAAAAATAATGAAAAGGAGAGAGATACTACACAAATGAATGAAAAAACTAGAAACACAGAGGTGCAAATAAATGAGGAGGAAATAGGCAAACTACCTGAAAAAATAATTCAGAATAATGATAGTAAATATGATCAAAACAAAATGGAGAAAATGCAAGACTCAATTAACAAAGACTTAGAAGAATTAAAGAATAAACATACAGAGACAAGCAATACAATTATTGAAGTTAAAATTACTCTAGAAGGAATGAATAGCAGAATATCTGAAGGAGAAGAATGAATCAGTGAGGTGGAAGATAAAATAGTGGAAATAACTTCTGAAGAGCAGAATAAAGTAAAAAGAAAAAAAGATAGTCTCAGAGACCTCTGGGACAATATCAAATGCACAACATTTGAATTATAGGGGTTCCAGAAGAAGAGAAAAAGAAAGGGTATGAGAAAAATTTTGAAGAGATTATAGTTGAAAATTTCCCCAATGTGGAAAAGGAAATAGTCAAGTCCAAGAACCGCAGAGAGTCCCATGAAGGATATACCCAAGGAGAAACAGGCCAAGACACATACTAATCAAACTAACAAAGATTAAACACAAAGAAATAATATAAAAAAGCAGCAAAGGGAAAAGCAACAAGTAACATACAAGAAAACCCCATACATTTCACAGCTGATCTATCAGCAGAAACTGTGCAGGCCAAAAGGGAATGGCAGGCTACATTTAAAGTACTAAAAGGGAAAAACCTACAACCAAGATTGCTGTATCCAGCAAGGTTCTCACTCAAAATTGATGGAGAAATCAAAAGCTTTTCAGACAAGCAAAAGTTAAGAGAATTCAGTACCACTAAACCAGCTTTCAGAGAAGGCAATGGCACCCCACTCCAGTACTTTTGCCTAGAAAATCCCATGGATGGAGGAGCCTGGTAGGCTGCAGTTCATGGGGTTGCTAGAGTCAGACACGACTGAGTGACTTCACTTCCACTTTTCACTTTCATGCATTGGAGAAGGAAATGGCAACCCACTCCAGTGTTCTTGCCTGGAGAATCCCAGGGACAGGAAGCCTGGTTGGCTGCCATCTATGGGGTCGCACAGAGTTGGACACGACTGAAGCGACGCAGCAGCAGCAAACGAGTTTTACAAGAAATGTTAAAGGGATTTATATAGTCAAGAAATACAAGAGAAAAGAAAAAAAAAAAAAATCTACAAAATCAACCCCAAACAATTAAGAAAACGGCAATGGAACATATATATCAATAATTACTTTAAATGTAAATGGATTAAATGCTCCAACCAAAAGAAACAGACTGGCTGAATGTATACAAAAACAAGAACCATACATATGCTGTCTACAAGAAACCCACTCCGGACCTCAAGACACATATAGACTGAAAGTGAGAGGATGGAAAAATATATTCTATGAAAATGGGAAGCAAAAGAAAGCTGGAGTAGCAACCCTCATATCACACAAAATAGACCTTAAAATAAAGAAAATTAAAGATTAGCAATGACACTACATAATGATCAAGGGATCAATCCAAGAGGAAGACATAACAATTGTAAATATCTATGGACCCAACATAGGAGCACCTCAACACATAAGAAAAACACTAACAGACATCAAGGGAGAAATTGACAGTACACAATAATAGTAGGAGACTTTAACACCTCACTCATAGCAATGGACATATCATCAAAACAGAAAATTAACAAGGAAACACAAGTCATAAATGACACATTACATGAGATGGATCTCATTGATATCTTCAGGACATTCCATCCAAATGCAGAATACACCTTCTTCTGAAGTACATAGAACTTCTCCAGGATAGACTACATCTTGGGTCACAAATCAAACATCACTAAATTTAAGAAAATTGAAATTGTATCAAGCACCTTCTCCAACTACAGCGCTATGAAACTAGACATCAATTATAAGAAGAAACACAAACACATGGAGATTAAACAGTATGTTTCTAAATAACCAACAGGTTACTGAAGAAATCAAAAAATTTTCTAGCAACAAGTGACAATGAAAACATGACAACTCAAAACCTATGGGATGCAGCAAAAGCAGGTCTAAAAGGAAAGTTTATAGCAATATAATCATACCTCAAGGAAGAAGAAAAACATCGAATAGAAAACCTAACTTTACACCTAAAACAACTGGGAAAAGAAGAATAAAAAAACCCACAATTAGTAGAAGGAAATAAATCATAAAGATCTGAGCAGAAATAAATGAAAAAGAAATGAAAGAAACAGTAGTAAACATTAATAAAACTAAAAGCTGGTTTTTTGAGAAGATAAAGAAAACTGACAAACCTTTAGCCAGACTTGTCAAGAAAAAAAGAGAGAAGAATCAAATCAACAAAATTAGAAATGAAAAAGAGGTTACAACAGACTGTTTACAAATCCAAAGGATTGTGAGAGGCTATTATGAACAACTGTATGGCAATAAAATGGATAATCTGGAAGAAATGGACAGATTCTTTGAAAAATTCAATCTTCCAAGACTGAACCAGGATGAAATAGAAATTGTGAACAACACAATTCAGTTCAGTTCAGTCGCTCAGTCATGTCTGACTCTTTGCGACCCCATGAACCACAGTACGCCAGGCCTCCCTGTGGATCAGCAACTCCCAGAGTCCACCCAAACCCATGTCCATTGTGTCGGTGATGCCATCCAACCATCTCATCCTCTGTCGTCCCCTTCTCCTCCTGCCCTCAATCTTTCCCAGCATCAGGGTCTTTTAAATAAGTTAGCTCTTTGCATCAGGTGGCCAAACAACCCAATTACAAGCACTGAAATTGAAGCTGTAATCAAAAATCTCCCAAAAAGCAAAAGCCCAGGACCAGATAGTTTCACAGGAGAATTCTATCAAACATTAAGAGAAGAGCTAATGCCTATCCTTATAAACCTCTTTCGAAAAATTGCAGAGGAAGGAACACTTCCAAGACTCATTCTACAAGGCCACCATCACCCTGATACCAAAACCAGACAAAGACAACACACACACAAAAGAAAACTACAGGCCAATATCACTGATGAACATAGATGCAAAAATCCTTAACACAATTTTAGCAAACAGAATTCAGCAACACATCGAAAAGCTCATACATGATCAAGTTGGCTTTATTCCAGGAATGCAAGGATTCTTTAGTATAAACCAATCAATGTGCTACACCTTATTAACAAATTGAAAGATAAAAACCATACGATAATCTTAATAGATGCAGAAAAAGCCTTTGACAAAATTCAGCACCCATTTATGATTAAAACTCTCCAAAAAATGCACATAAAATAGATCTACCTCACCATAGTGAAGGCCATGCATGATAAGCCTACAGCAAACATTACTCTCAAAGATGAAAACCTGAAAGAATTCCCCCTAAGATCAGAAACAAGAGAAAAGTATCCACTTTCACCACTATTATCCAACATGGTCCTGGAAGTCCTAGCTACAGCAGTCAGAGAAAAGAAATAAGAGGAATCCAAATCAGAAAAGAGGAAGTAAAGCTGTCACTGTTGCAGATGACATGATGCTGTACTTAGAAAACCCTAAAGATTGTATCAGAAAATTACTAGAGTTAATCAGTGAATTTAGCAAAGTTGCAGGATACAAAATCAATACACAGAAATCACCTGCATTTTTATATACTAACAATGAAAAATCAGAAAGAGAAATTAAGGAATCAATCCCATTCACCATTGCAACAGAAAGAATAAAACATATAGGAATAAACTTACCTAAGGAGACAAAAGAACTGTACACAGAGAATTATAAGATACTGGTGAAAGGAATCAAAGACAACATGAGTAGATGGAGAGCTATTCCATGTTCCTGGGTAGGAAGAATCAATATTGTAAAAATGACTATAATACCAAATGCAATTTGCAGATTCAGTGCAATACCTACAAAATCACCACGGGCATTTTTCACAGAACTAGAACAAAACATTTCACAATTCATATGGAAACCCAAAAAACCCTCAATAGCTAAAGTAGCCTTGAGAAAGAAGAATGGAGCTGGAGGAATCAGCCTCCTGACTTCAGATTATACTACAAAGTTACAGTCATCAAGACAGTATGATACTGGCACAAAAACAGAAATATAGATCAATGGAACAAGATAGAAAGCCCAGAAATAAGCCCATGCACCTATGGGTACCTTAATTTTTACAAAGGAGGCAAGAATATACAATGGGACAAAGAGAGCCTCTTTGATAAATGGTGCTGGGAAAACTGGACAGCTACGTGTAAAAGAATGAAATTCGAATACTTCCTAACACAATACACAATGATAAACACAAAATGGATTAAAGACCTAAATTAAAGTCCAGAAACTATAAAACTCTCAGAGGAAAACATAGGCAGAACACTCAATGACATAAATCAAAGCAAGATCCTCTATGACCCACCTCCTAGAGTAATGGAAATAAAAGCAAAAGTAAGCAAGTGGGACCTGAATAAACTTAAAAGCTTTTTCACAGCATAAGAAACATTAAGCAAGGTGAAAAGACAACCCTCAGAATGGGAGAAAATAATAGCAAACGAAACAACTGACAAAGAATTAATTTCCAAAATATACAAGCAGCTCATACAACTCAGTACCAGAAAAACAAACCCAATCCAAAAGTGGGAAAAAGACCTAAATAGATATTTTTCAAAGAAGACATACAGATGGCTAACAAACACATAAAAAGATACTCAACATCACTCATTATTAAAGAAATGCAAATCAAAACTACAATGAGTCAGAATGAGTCTCAAACGGGTCAGAATGGCCCTCATCAAAAAGTCTATGAACAATAAATGCCAGAGAGGGGGTCCAGAAAAGAGAACTCTCTTGCACTGTTGATGGGAATGTAAATTGATACAGCTGCTATGGAAGATGGTATGGAGATTCCTTAAAACTAAAAATAAAACCACCATATGACCCAGCAATCCCACTCCTAGGCCTGTACCCTGAGGAAACCAAAATTGAAAAAGACGCATGTATCCCATTCTTCATTGCAGCACTATTTACAATAGCTAGAACATGGAAGCAACCTAGGTGTCCATCGACAGATGAATGGAAAAAGAAGTTGTGGTACATATACACAATGGAATGTTGCTGCTACAGCTAAGTTGCTTCAGTCGTGTCCAACTCTGTGCAACCCCATAGACGGCAGCCCACTAGGCTCCCTCATCCTTGGGATTCTTCAGGCAAGAACACAGGAGTGGGTTGCCATTTCCTTCTCCAATGCATGAAAGTGAAAAGTGAAAGTGAAGTCTCTCAGTGGTGTCCGACTCTTAGCGACCCCATGGACTGCAGTGTACCAGGTTCCTCCGTCCATGGGATTCTCCAGGCAAGAGTACTGGAGTGGGTTGCTCAGCCATAAAACTGAATGCATTTGAGTCAGTTCTAATGAGGTGGATGATCCTAGAGCCTATTATATAGAATGAAGTAAGTCAGAAAGAGAAAGATAAATATCATATTCTAATGCATATATACAGAATCTAGAAAAATGGTATTGAAGAATTTATTTACAGGACAGCAGTGGAGAAACAGACATAGAGAATAGACTTTCAGACATGGGGAGAGGACAGGAGAGGCTGAGATGTATGGAGAGAGTAACATAGAAACTCACATTACCATATGTAAAATAGATAGCCAATGGGAATTCGCTGCGTGTTTCAGGAAAATCCAACAGGGTCTTTGTAACAACCTAGAGGGATGGCATGGGGAGGAAGATGGGAGGGAAGTTCAAAAGGGAGCAGATATATGTATACCTGTGGCTGATTCATGTTGAAGTTTGGCAGAAAACAACAAAATTCTGTAAGGCAATTATCCTTCAATTAAAAAATAAATCAATTTTTAAAAATAATTTTATTTTTAAAGAAGAAAGTCTACATATAGGCTTAATTTTAATTAAATTATTGGATTATAGCTGATTTACAATATTGTGGAAGTTTTGGGCATCCAGCAAAGTTAATCAGTTATTCATATATCTACTCTTTTTTTAGATTTTTTTTTTTTCCTGTGTAGATCATTAGAGTGTTGGGTGAAATCCCTGTGTGATTCAGTAGGTCCTTATTAGTTGTCTATTTTATACATAATAGTGTGTATATGTCAATCCCAGTTTCCCAATTTATCCCTCGCCCCTCCTTTTCCCCTGATAACCATAAATTTGTTTTCTATATCTGTGAGTCTGCTTTGTAAATAAGTTGGTCTTCACTGATGGCTCAGATAGTAAAGAATCCACCTGCAATGTGGGAGACCTGGGTTTGATACCTGGGTTGTGAACGTCTCCTGGAAAAGGCAACAGCTACCCACTCCAGTATTCTGGCCTGGAGACTTCTATGGGCACAGGAGCCTGACAGGCTATAGTCCAAGGGGTCGCAAAGAGTCGGACATGACTGAGCAACTTTCACTTTTTCATTTATCTTTTTTTTTTTTTTTAGATTCTGTATAAGCAGTGTCATATATTTGTCTTTGTCTGACTTCACTTAGTATAACAGTCTGTAGGTCCATCCATGTTGCTGCAAATGGCATTATTTCAATATTTTTTATGGCTGAGTAATACTCCATTGTATATATGTACCATATATCCTTTATCCATTCTTCTGTTGATGGACATTTAGGTTGCTTCCATGTCGTGGCTATTGTAAATAGTTCTGCAATGACCATGGGGGTGCATGCATCTGTCTGAATTATGGTCTCCAAATATATACTGAGGAGTGGGATTGCTGGAACATATGGATGTTCCACCTGTCTCTATTTAAGGACCCTCCATATCGTTCTCTGTAATGGTTTTAAAAATTTACATTCCTGCCACAGTGTAGGAAGGTTCTCTTTTCTCCTCATCCTCACCAACATTTACTGGTTTTTGAATTTTTTTTTTTGATGATTGACATTTTTACCAGTGTAAAGTAATCCCTCATAGTAGGTTTGATTTGCATTTCTCTAATAATTTGTTTCTTTTCCATGGGGATGGTCTTGATCGCTGTCTCCTGTACAATGTCACGAACCTCAGTCCATAGTTCATCAGGCACTCTATCTATCAGATCTAGTCCCTTAAATCTATTTCTCACTTCCACTGTATAATCATAAGGGATTTGATTTAGGTCATACCTGAATGGTATAGTGGTTTTCCCTACTTTCTTCAATTTAAGTCTGAATTTGGCAATAAGGAGTTCCTGATCTGAGCCACAGTCAGCTCCTGGTCTTGTTTTTGCTGACTATATAGAGCTTCTCCATCTTTGGCTGCAAAGAATATAATCAATCTGTTTTCAGTGTTGACCATCTGGTGATATCCACATAGAGTCTTCTCTTGTGTTGTTGGAAGAGGGTGTTTGCTATGACCAGTGCATTTTCTCGGCAAAACTCTATTAATCTTTGCCCTGCTTCATTCCGTATTCCAAGGCCAAATTTGCCTGTTACTCCAGGTATTTCTTGACTTCCTACTTTTGCATTCCAGTCCCCTATAATGAAAAGGACATCTTTTTTGGGTGTTAGTTCTAAAAGGTCTTGTAGGTCTTCATAGAACCATTCAACTTCAGCTTCTTTAGCCTAGATAGCATATTGAAAAGCAGAGACATTACTTTGCCAACAAAGGTCTGTCTGGTCAAGGCTATGGTTTTTCCAGTGGTCATGTATGGATGTGAGAGTTGGACTGTGAAGAAAGCTGAGCGCCAAGGAATTGATGCCTTTGAACTGTGGTGTTGGAGAAGACTCTTGAGAGTCCCTTGGACTGCAAGGAGATCCAACCAGTCCATTCTGAAGGAGATCAGCCCTGGGATTTCTTTGGAAGGAATGATGCTAAAGCTGAAACTCCAGTACTTTGGCCACCTCATGCGAAGAGTTGACTCATTGGAAAAGACTCTGATGCTGGGAGGGATTGGGGGCAGGAGGAGAAGGGGATGACAGAGGATGAGATGGCTGGATGGCATCACTGACTCGATGGACGTGAGTCTGAGTGAACTCCAGGAGTTGGCGATGGACAGGGAGGCCTGGTGTGCTGCAATTCACGGGGTTGCAAAGAGTCGGACATGACTGAGCGACTTAACTGAACTGAATAATTTGTTATGCCGAGCATCTTTTCATGTGTTTTCTGGCTCTCTGTATGTCTTCTTTGGAGAAATATCTTTTTAGATTTTATGCTTATTATTTTATTGGATTTTTTTTTTATTGTGTTGCATAAGCTGTTGGTATATTTTTTGAGAAAAGTTCCTTATTGGTCATTTCATTTGCAAGTATTTTCTCCCCTCTTGAGGATTTTTGATTTTTTTTTTTTTAATGGTTTCCTTTGTTGTACAAAAGCTTTAAAATTAATTTGGTCCCATTTGTTTGTTTTTGTTTTTATTTTCATTACTCTGAGTGGTGGATCCAAAAAAAATATATTCCTGTGATTTACATCAGAGTGTGTTCTGTGTATGTTTTGCTTTAAAAGTTTTATAGTATCCAGCCTTACATTTAGATCATTAATACATTTGAGTTTATTTTTGTATATGATGTTAGAGAGTGTTCTAACTTCAGTCTTTTACATGTAGCTCCCCAGTTTCCCCAGTACTGCTCATTTTCTACATTGTATGTTCTTTTTTTTTTTTAATTTTATTTTTAAACTTTACAAAATTGTATTAGTTTTGCCAAATATCAAAATGAATCTGCCACAGGTATACATGTGTTCCCCTTCCTGAACCCCCCTCCCTCCTGCCTCCCCATACCATCCCTCTGGGTCATCCCAGTGCACTAGCCCCAAGCATCCAGTATGGTGCATCGAACCAGGACTTCTTTGTCATAGATTAGTTGACCAAAGCTGTGTGGGTCTATCAGTAGCTTAATATTTAACATCAAGACTATGAAGACTAGCAGGAAGCAAAGACTCATAAAGAACACTGTTTTCCATTTTGCACATCATAATCAAATTCTGATTTTTTTTAGTATATCGGAATATATATTGAATATGTATTCAGTTTCCCTTTTTAACCCTTTATTTTTTTTCCTCCCTTAAACAGATCAATAAATTTCTAGGATAGTGTACTGTATCAATATATAAATAATTTATGTATAGCTGAAGTGAAATTTCTTAAATTTACCAATTCATTTGTACATTTAGTGTACCAATGAATCTCCTTTTAGTAACTGATGAGGTGCCATGGCATCGAATAGCTTTGTAATGGGCAATAACTGCGTTTGTATCCTGGCTTAACCATTCTAAATGAATATTAAATGAGTTAAAGATGGCCCTATAGTCAAAGCTAACGACATATTTATATAACTTCCCTTCCCTTCCAAAGTCCACACCCAAATCCTTATCCTCTGTATGTTCCACCTCAGATCCAAGGGAAGGCAAAAAACAACAGCAACAAAAATATTTGAAAAACAGTATTTCTTATAAATATTTAGAGAATGATACAATTATTTAAATAATCATATTTTCATAGGATGGTAAACCTGACCAAGCAGTGCCACGATTGTTCAAAGTATAATACAGCAACAGTGTCTATTATTATATGCTGATAGCAGTTAATGTTGTTTGAAAACTCTGTAATGCTTAACAATTCTATCGTCCTTTAGATTCTTAAATATAGCTATTAAAATCTGTAAGTAAATGACTGTATATTTGAATTTCCACAAATGGTTGTTGATTACACACTTCTTATATTTACATCAAGGAAATGAATGTATAGTAACAAAGTGTCCTTTATTTAAAATAGCAGTAATATTTCTCATTATATAGAGCCTAATGAAAACCTTTGAAAATTCATTTTTTCTCAAATACCACAACAGGCAGATGCCATCCTTAAAGTAAAAACAGATGAATGTGTTACAGTGGTTAAGTGACATGAAAAATAGTGCATAATTTGAAATGGGAGAAGTTTTGAGTCCAACGTAATAACCTTTCTAGTCCAAAAATTTACAAAATTTAAAATTGTGCTTGCAAGATTTGACTATTATATAAACACACTAAATGAGATTCTCTGAAGTAATTTCAGACTGTGTAAAATTATTCATTTGTATATTTCAGAGATTCTCATTGTCACTGCCTTTCAACTACCTTCTTATTACATGCCGATATGTAACAGAAGTAAATAAAATTTAATTAGATGTGAAACTGATATAATTTATCAGATTGGCTAATATTTTGCTATACCTACTACCTTTCATTAATATTCAAGTTCTGAAGTTATTACTAAATAAGTCACTTTAACTATATTTACATAAGTTAAAACCTGAAAGAGGTTTTTCATCCTACTTTCATGGCTAATAATATTCTAGAAACTTTTAGATAGCAAATTGATTTCTACCATTTATAAATTAATGACATAATGTATGTTTTATTTGTCAAAGTACCAGAAAGTTCTGAGGGAGGTCTACTGGTCAGAAGAAGGGAACATAGGCCTCAGAGTTGGCACAGATACTATTAAATAAAAACGTGGGTTAAAAAAAAAGCCTCAAAACCTCAGTTTCTTCCTGTAAACTGAAAGCTGTAATGCTTCACACACAATGGAAAATGTGAGGATCAAATGAGATTTACATGATAAAAAGCCTGACATTTGTTAGAGCTGTTAGACATGTATCCTTGGACTTTCCTCTTTCACCCACTGAAACAGTGGGATTTTCCAGCATACAGAAATCAAAATGTTTTTATTATTTTGCTCTATTTAAACCATAAAAATTCATCATCTGAAAAGCCTAAGATAAAGTTGCATGAACTTAAAATAACAAAGATTGCACAGGCTAAACACTAACCCTTGATCCCTGTTCTTAAAGGTCAATCTCAATAGAGGTTTCTTTGTCCTTTAATGGTAGTAAAAAACTCAGAGTCATTTTCAAAAACAAAAACAAAAAAAAAGTAGAATAGCTATCTATCTCTATTACCTGTCTACTTCTCTCTTTATATATATCAGATCAGATCAGTTGCTCAGTCGTGTCCGACTCTTTGCGACCCCATGAATCGCAGCACGCCAGGCCTCCCTGTCCATCACCAACTCCCGGAGTTCACTCAGACTCACCTCCATCGAGTCAGTGATGCCATCCAAATCTGCGTGTGTGTGTGTATGTTGCATATATACATGCGCATTTCAAAGGCATAGTCATTTGGCTTCCACACAAATCCTGGAATTTTCAAAAGATATCTTTGAAAATTTTGATAATGGTAATTGAATTCTATTTATAGAATCATCACAATGCTATTTGTATCCCCAGTAGTGTAATCACTTGACTACTCTAGAATTTACAATAGTCATACATATTTGGGCACAGCTGCCAACTTCCTGGAACTTAATGAAAATGTGTTACTTAGTAACATTTTTTTTTAATAAAGGTTAACCGTAGTTGAAATAGGAACTACATATACATTTGTGTTTCTGAGTTGCTGAGGAAAGTGAATTCTCTCTATTAGGGGTAAAAATCAACTGTAATAATAATTTAAAAATTTGAAGGAGTGATGTATAGTCTTCCTTTATGGAACTGTGAATTATAGTGAGTTTTTGGAGAAAGGGCCATCTGATATTGAATGAAGGTTTTTACCATCAAATGCACATAGATGTCACTCATAATAGATAAAGTTAATTTTTGAAGTAAATAGCTATCCTAACTGTGTGAAATTTGCTTGTTCCTACACAGCTTGGTTCAGGTAGGTACAGGACACTGTGCCCTCTTGGAGTTTCTCAGGAAAAAAATGGAACTTAATTAGATGTGAATTTTGAGTTATGTTCAAATGTTTCCTAATATATCAGTTTCATTGCAACAAATTCATGTTTCAAAACAGTATAGCAGAATTGATTGTAGTTGGACTATGCAACAAGATAAGATTTTTGCTTTTTCCTACTTTATCAGTTGCTCTCTAGCTAGCAAAAATTGATGTCAGTACTTAGTTGGAAAGATTTGGTGATGTGACTCAAGATAGAAAAACCAAAAAAAACTTTTTTGGAATATAAATGTAGAGGGAATATGCTAAAAAGTAACCGAGATTTTTCTTCTCTTGCAAGCTCTGTCCCAACTAAGACAGAAAATGCATTTATGGTGAAACTTATTAAAACAATGAAACGATTAATCCAGCTAGAGTCTGTAGAGAAGAAATGCTTGCATCTTGAGGTTGTAAATTTTAAAAAGAGTATCCAGAGGATGCTGAACACTTATATTTTTGGGGAAAAAAAAAAACATGAAACTGGCATTCTTGGTCCATGGGTCACAAAGAGTTGGACACAACTTAGCAACTGAACAACAGCAACAATTTGATTGTGTAATTCTTCTACTAAATCGATGACTATTACATGTTAATGGTTTTCTTGTTCTGATCAAAGAAATTACATATAGGGCATTAATGCTTATGGTCCAACAGATTGTGAGAAATGAAGCAAGGGACCATTATGGCACAGAAAAGATTCATGTTCTAAGATATATACCATGATTACAGGGTCATTCTAAAAGTTTTATATTCTGTAATAGACTGAAAAACTGTTGACTATTAAAAAGGAGTTTGTGTATTTTTCAGTCAAAGCTGAACCTTATGTCTATGTTAATTTGAGTTATGAACAGTCTGTTTTTTTTTTTTTCTGTAATTTAATTTTTATGAACTTTTGACATTTTCCATTATGATTTATTTGTTATTTAAAGGTACCAGGATCCCAAGCCAAAATGTTGGCCCATATCACATCCTACAAAACTATCAGCATTTTAATTTCGTTATAGAAAGAATCTTCAAATTGTCTTGACTGTTTATGTCTATTACACAGGAGTTGTTGAAGTATGTATGCATTTGCTTTCCACCTAAGACTTAAGATGTAGAATTGAGGCTCCATAATCTCTAAGACTGTATTTTTAACAAGATATCTGTCAGTTCAGTTCAGTCAATCTGTCATGTCCGACTCTTTGTGATCCCATGAATCGCAGCACGCCAGGCCTCCCTGTCCATCACCATCTCCCGGAGTTCACTCAGACTCACGTCCATCGAGTCAGTGATGCCATCCAACCATCTCATCCTCTGTCGTCCCCTTCTCCTCCCACCCTCAATCTTTCCTTTTCCAACAAGTCAGTTCTTCGCATCAGGTGGCCAAAGTATTGGAGTTTCAGCTTCAGCATCAATCCTTCCAATGAATATTCAAAACTGATTTCCTTTAGGATTGACCGGTTTGATCTCCTTGCAGTCCAAGGGACTCTCAAGAGTCTTCTCCAACACCACAGTTCAAAAGTATCAATACTTTGGCACTCAGCTTTCTTCACAGTCCAACTCTCACATCCATACATGACCACAGGAAAAACCATACCCTTGACTAGATGGACTTTTATTGGCAAAGTAATGTCTCTGCTTTTGAATATGTTATCTAGGTTGGTCATAACTTTCCTTCCAAGGAGTAAGCGTCTTTTAATTTCATGGCTGCAATCACCATCTGCAGTGATTTTGGAGCCCAGAAAAATAAAGTCTGACACTGTTTCCACTGTTTCCCCATCTATTTGCCATGAAGTGATGGGACCAGATGCCATGTTCTTCATTTTCTGAATGTTGAGCTTTAAGCCAACGTTTTCACTCTTCTCTTTCACTTTCATCAAGAGGCTTTTTAGTTCCTCTTCACTTTCTGCCATAAGGGTGGTGTCATCTGCATATCTGAGGTTATTGATATTTCTCCCGGCAATCTTGATTCCAGCTTGTGTTTCTTCCAGTCCAGCATTTCTCATGATGTACTCTGCGTAGAAGTTAAATAAGCAGGGTGACAATATATAGCCTTGACGTACTCCTTTTCCTATTTGGAACCAGTCTGTTGTTCCATGTCCAGTTCTAACTGTTGCTTCCTGACCTGCATACAGATTTCTCAAGAGGCAGGTCAGGTGGTCTGGTATTCCCATCTCTTTCAGAATTTTCCACAGTTAATTGTGATCCACACAGTCAAAGGCTTTGGCATAGTCAATAAAGCAGAAATAGATGTTTTTCTGGAACTCTCTTGCTTTTTCGATGACCCAGTGGATGTTGGCAATTTGATCTCTGGTTCCTCTGCCTTTTCTAAAACCAGCTCAAACATTTGGAAGTTCACAGTTTACATATTGCTGAAGCCTGGCTTGGAGAATTTTGAGCATTATTTTACTAGCGTGTGGATATAAGCATCTGAATGCAGAGTTCCAAAGAATATCAAGAAGAGAAGAGAAAGCCTTCCTCAGTGATCAATGCAAAGAAATAGAGGAAAACAATAGAATGGAAAAGACTAGAGATCTCTTCAAGAAAATTAGAGATACCAAGGGAACATTTCATGCAAAGATGAGCTTGATAAAGGATAGAAATGGTATGGACCTAACAGAAGCAGAAGATAGTAAGAAGTGGTGGCAAGAATACACAGAAGAACTGTACAAAAAAGATCTTCACGACCAAGATAATCACGATGGTGTGATCACTCACCTAGAGCCAGACATCCTGGAATGTGAAGTACAGTGGGCCTTAGAAAGCATCACTATGAACAAAGCTAGTGGAGGTGATGGAATTCCAGTTGAGCTATTTCAAATCCTGAAAGATGATGCTGTGAAAATGCTGCACTCAATATGCCAGCAAATTTGGAAAACTCAGCAGTGGCCACAGGACTGGAAAAGCTCAGTTTTCTTTCCAATCCCAAAGAAAGGCAATGCCAAAGAATGCTCAAACTACCGCACAATTGCACACATCTCATACACTGGTAAAGATAATCTTTAGCCCTTCCTAAAGCAAAATAAACACCCAGTCATGATTATCTTTTTAAAACATTTTTATTGGAATATGGCTGATTTACAGTGTTGTTTCTGCTATACAGCAAAGTGAATCAGTTATACATATACATATATCCACTGTTTTTTAGATTATTTTCCCATATAGCTCATTTCAGAGTATTGAGTAGAGTTTCCTGTACTAGAAACTAGCAGTGGATCCTTATTAGTTATTTATTATATATATATCATAATGTGTATATGTCAGTCCCAATCTCCCAATTAATTCCTACCCATCCTTCCCTCCCTGGTAACCATAGTTTGTTTCTTTTACATCTGTGACTATATTTCTGTCTTGTAAGTAAGTTCATTTGTACCTTTTTTTAGATTGCACATGTAAGCGATATCATGTGATATTTCTTTTTTTCTGACTTCATTCAGTATGACAATTTCTGAATCCATCCATGTTACTGCAAATGGCATTATTTCATTATTTTTTATGGCTGAATAGTATTCCATTATATCTATTTACCATACTTCTTTATCCACTCTCTGTTGATGGACATTTAGGTCACTTCCAGTGTCCAAAAGAAACCATAAACAATACAAAAAGGTAACCCACAAATGGGAGAAAATATTTGCAAAGAAAGTGACCAAAAAGGGATTTATCTCCAAAATATAAAAAATGTATGCAGCTCAATATCAAACAAACAACACAGTCAAAAAATAGGCAGAAGATCTAAATAGATATTTATTCAACGACATATATAATGCTAAAAAAAACACATGAAATGATGTTCAACATCACTAATATTAGAGAAATATCTTTTTTTTATAATAAACATGGCATATTGAGGACATTCTTGGAGATTGATCTGTGTTTCCTTGTACTCTGGGAATAGCTGAATCACACAGAAATGCTACCATTAAAGAGGGAAAACAGAAGTAGACACTTAAATTGAAATTAGTTTTGCATAATGTAGAGATCAAAAAGTTCTGCTTTCTCAACACTAGCTGCTTCTGTGACATCTGTCGAAATGCACTAGAATGTGTGAAATAATTGGCTGTAAGTGTTAGAAGGGATATGCTTGTCAGTATCTGACTTGTCTAGCATCTCATAATCTCACACTACTCATATCTGAGGTCATGAGTTTTTATCTTTTTCTCTTGTAAGTAGTGATAAAGTTTCGTACACCAGTGAGCCCAGTCAAGATGTGCAGTAAAGCTTTATGTGCCGGTAACAAGGCATTGAAATTTTGAGTTAAGCCTCTACCTCAACTCACCATCTGATCACATAGTCTTTGTTAGAAGTCTCTAGGTCATAGTTTTGCATCTGCACTAAGGTCTCTAATCTCCTCACCAACGAAATGGCTTGCATCATGAAGAGAAAAGCAACCTTAAACTTCTTTTTCTGGAACTTCTGTAAGATTCTTTCATCATGTAGGTGTGAAATATCTTTTAATGAGACATGTTGTCATAAGTATCCCACTTCAATGAATAATTAATAAATCAGATAAAATCTCCTAAGTGTAAGGAAGCTCTCTTTCTGATAGAATAATAAGATAAGTAGACACTTACACTGAGCACTTATTTAAACCTCAGATTAAATCTGAAGTTCTGGAGGATACTAAGAAAAGGAACAGCTTCAAATTGTAGTGCTTACATTTCAAAAACCATGAAGTTAGATAACAGTATTTAGGTGTTAGATGAAAAACAAACTAATGTAAATTACTAGAAATCTAGTAGTCATAAAATTGTCATATAAACTTCTGCAATATTTTAAATGGTTGGCACATCAGTAGACAATTTTTAAAAGTCTATTGTTTATGTAGTAGTCCTAGTGAAAGCAAGTTATTGGACAAATTAATATTGTTTGATAACGTCTTTAAAATTGCTATATATCTTCTCTCTTTCCTTTTCACAGTATATAATAGAAGTATAACACTCAATTTTATATAAGATCATGAGAATGTGAACATATTTTTAACTAAAATGACTTTTTAAAAGATTTACCACTTATAAATCTGGGGTAGTGCTGCATGTAAACTTAGTTATTCCACATAAACTATCTTAAAATATGTATAGCATCTCTTAGACAAGATTTTAGTGTAATTTTGTTTCTTGATAACTATAAGCCCCAAATGATTTTAGAACTTTAGACTAATAACTGACTAAATAAAAACAAAGAAATTATTATTTTGGTTACCTGAGGTCTTGAATTGCCTATACAATTTCTATGAAGATGATGATGAAGAAAAAATTTTAAAGTAATCAAATCTTGTTTTATATGTACATATTTATATAATAAGCACTGTTGTCTCACAGCTTACTGCCCTTTTTAAATTTAGGCTCCAAGAAAAATAGGCTCCAGAAAAATACTATCAACTTGACTTTTATATGAAAACCAGGTTTAATATTTCCCAGATGGCCACTAAGTAGCTCCAAGGATCATTCTCTTCCTTATAAAAGGAGAATTAATGGAAATAAGTATGCATGGGTGTTCTTATTATACTAAGTAACATAATGCTTTTGTAAAAATTATCCTGTTTAGCAAGCTCACAAGAAGGAAAGAGCTGACGGTTAAAAAAAAAAGAAAAAGAAATTAGAAGACAAATCTCTCCAGGCCACATTGTATACAAATTAAACATTATTGACCTGAGTAGGTTTCAGGAGAATGTTTTTACCTGTTTCATTATAGATAGAAGCCTACTAATTTTAATGTATACTGTCCTAATTTTCAATAAATTAATATTTAATAAGGTTTTAGTCCTAGATTAAGCAATCCTCATCATTTTGACAGTTAAGATAGAGTTTGCTGAGTGAATGAAGGACCCTGGAGTATTGTCAGTGTCCTACTTACTGTCTATAATATGTTTTTTGCCTAAGGATAATCTCAACTTAATACTTATGAAATAGTTATCTGTCATATATCAAAAAGAGAATTCCATTTGCCTCCATTCTGACGTTGATTGCTATAATAAATTATTTAGAATCACCCAATCTTATCAAACCGTAGTTTTTCTTTTCTCTCTCACATTAGCCAGAAGCCCTCTTCTAAAAGCTATAGGTAGAAGAGAGAAGGAGGGGAAAAAAAAAAAAAAAGAAATATCATTGAAGTATTTTATTTCCCCTTGACTATCGGTACTGCAAGAAATAGAATTCATGAGTAGATCATTCCTAATGAAAGCTGACCTCAATATCATAAACAGACTCCTTCAGAATATTTCACTGAACCGAGTCAGGATTTTCAGGGATTTCTTTTGTTTTTAATTAATTTTTGTTAGAGTATAGTTGCTTTCCAATATTGTTCGTTTCTACTGTATAGCAAAGTGAATCAGCTTTATGTATACATATATCCCCTCTTTTTTGGTTTTCTTTTCCATGTAGGTCAGCACAAAGCATTGAGTAGAGTTCTCTGCACTATATAGTGGGTTCTCATGTTATCTTCTCTCTTACACACAGCATCAATAGTGTATGTACGTCAGTCCCAGTCTCCTAACTCTTCCCACACCCTCTTCACCCTCTTTGGTGTCCATAGGTTTGTTCTCTATGTCTGTGTCTCTATTTATTTTGTAGATAAAGTCACCTATACCATTTGTCTGTGTTCTACATATATGCAGTAATATACAATATTTGTCTTTCTCTTTCTGATTTACTTTACTCTGTATGACAGTCTCCAGGTCCACTCATGTCTGTAGAAATAATCCAGTTTTATTCCTTTTTTATGGCTGAGCCAGGGCTCTTTTAGTCTACAGATGATGGTAGAGCGAAAAGAACTGCTAGGCAATCAAATATTATTGAGATGAGTATAATTATATAGAACTGAAAGGAATTTACAAAAGAAAATATAGTGGTGGCTGTTTAATTACAATATTTTGGGCATTATTTTTGATATTTTAAGTAGAAAAGTGAGCAAAAATGTTTTTGAAATATGGACCAAATTAATTAGGTTAAAATCTCCATGTTAGAATTTTAAGTTGACCAAAAGGTACTTCTAATAGATTAAAATAGTTCTGATTTTTAACTTAGCCATGTTGCTCAGTCTGACATGTAACAGGTCACATATGACATATCAAGGCCCAATCTCAGTGATAAATCACTAATGCCAGTTACCATATTTTCAAAAGCTAAGTACTGTGATTTCTAGGAGAAGCAAGGAGTCTCCCCAGATATAAATAACATAATGGAAAACAGAAGACTGTACGTGAGCAGTAAAAGTCAAATTGCCATTTAAAGGTTTACAACTATAGCTCTAGGTAGAGAACGTGTAAGAGGAAAGAAGGACTACCTTTACGTAGAAGATACTAGAGGAAGAAAACTGTACTGTGTGAACAGCAGAAGCCCTGGGCGTTGTTCTAGACACAGCAGACCTAGATCTAGATGGTTGGCTAGAAGGGTGCTGAGTTCATTAGTGCATTAGAACTGTGTGTCCTGAGAAGGGTAACTAACAGCAAATTCAACCTTAGGACTAGTGCAGTTGCACAGCAATGATACAGTGTCAAAGCTTACCAGAATTTTCAGGGAAAAATATCTCAGACGTAGTCATACACGCAAGCTTAAATTTAAAGGATCCCTCTTACGGATATATTTTCTAAGTCAAATGTTCTACAGTCTGAATTTCTAAAATCTGCTGTCTGTTTTGAAAATGCACATGATGGATGACCCAGAAGGATGGGATGGAGAGGGAGGTGGGAGGGGGATTCAGGATGAGGAACACAGGTACACCCATGGCGGATTCATGTCAATGTATGGCAAGACCAATACAATATTGTAAGTAAAAAAAAAATTAAATTAAAAAAAATAAATAAAAAAGAAAATGCATATGATGAAGTCATCTTATATAAAATATTGCTCATTGTAATGAATATATGCAATCATTGAGTATATTTCATTAACTGCTTACTATGTACCAGGCACTGTGTTAGTTTAATGGATACAGAGACAAAAACAGATAAAAGAACAACTCAAAGTCTAAAGGTAGTAAATGTTAAAATGGAAACAATTTATACTCAAGGTACTACACATAGAAGCACTTCTCTGTGCTTCAGTCAGGGACATGGGCCACAAAAAAGTTTGAACTTTGAGCTAAAAGAGGAAGGATGAGCTTCCCCCCACCTCCCCGGTAAGACAAGGGGGAATATATCATTTAAAAAAATGGCACAATGCATGCAAATATGGAAAAAATGAAAGGTCATGATATCATGATAAATTTTGGCACATTCATATTACAGAGTGAATGAATTTACTTTCCCTCTCCCAGATCATTTCTTTTGGTGCAGGGTTACAATACTAGTATCTGTAAAATAGAGGAAACATAGAAGGAAGACAAAATATAAAGAGATGTATTTATTCCTCTTCCAGTTGTAATTTGGGCTGCCCTTGCTTACAAAGGAGAAAGATTTAGTTTAGATGTGGCTGGCACATAATGATATCCTAAACACATAACTCAGTTTCAGGAGCACATTTTACTTTTAAATATATTTTCTCATGAACTGAATGGATAAGAAAAAATAAGAGTTTAAACAGCTATAGAACAGTTTAGTAACATATCCACCATCGACTTTTTATTTTTTTTTTCCTGACTCTTAGTAGAGGCAACACTTTCTTCCTATCTTATATAGTTCAAATAGGGCTCCTCTTGACTTCATAAGGGCAATAAAAACGAGAAGATATAGACTGCTCATTAACAGCCTATATGGCTTTTTGATCAGGATGTATCTTGGTAATTCCATTTTCTGCTGAAGGCATTGCATGGCAGACTAATTGCTGGCTATAAAGGTTTTACTCATTATGCTACACTTATCAACCCCTGGGGAAGAATGTTGTTCTCCCAGCCACCATGTTAATACTGATTTTCTTAAAACAGTACCATTGATTTGTACAGATTTTGTAATTTGTGTCTTTCCTTTTCATACTCGCCACCTCACTAGACTCTTAATGTGTGTTTGATGCCTTTCCGTTTAATCAAATCACAGGCTTGTGGACGACCAGAAAAGTTCAGGATGTTTAATTGTGACCTTGCTGAATCCTACTGCATGAAGCCTAGTTGACTTAGAGAAGGAGGTCACAACAGTGGAAAAGAGAGTACAGATTATATCTAACTGTTTTCAATTGCTTCCAGAGGAAAACTCCTAGGACCCATAACATTGATCTAGAACTTCCTCCTACAAAGGCAATGTTGTACCCATAAAACCAGAGAATGAGTTACATAAGCTATCATCTCTTTAGAGGGAGAAAAAGATGAATAAGTTCATTGTTGAATGAAGAGTGTACATCCAATTTTCATGTTATCTGAGGAAAGCTTCTTATAAGTGATTGTGTATCAATTACAGAAAATTATTAATTATAGTGCTGCATAGCAGCATTGATTTTTATTACAAAATTACCATTTATTAAAGAATATCACTTGAGCATAATTTCTGTTATTTAGATAGAAATATTGCATGTTTCATCACTGTACTTTTAAACCTGAGGAGAAAGCTGAGAAATCTGGCTTAATATATGAAGATTTTTGGATGAAATTATGATGTGACCTCCTTTCCTCAGAAAAATCATGTAGCACACACTCTCAGAGAGGAGGGAAAATGGTCATTTTGTCTTTTCCTGCTGCTGTTACTGCTGCTAAGTCGCTTCCGTCGTATCTGACTCTGTGCAACCCCATAGATGGCAGCCCACCAGGCTCCCCCGTCCCTGGGATTCTCCAGGCAAGAACAGTGGAGTGGATTGCCATTTCCTTCTCCAATGCATGAAAGTGAAAAGTGAAAGTGAAGTCACTCAGTCGTGTTCGACTCTTAGCGACCCCATGGACTGCAGCCCACCAGGCTCCTCCATTCAAGGGATTTTCCAGGCAAGAGTACTGGAGTGGGGTGCCATTGCCTTCTCCGTGTCTTTTCCTAGACAATGATAAAAGCCTGGTAAGTGGTGAGGCATTGATTGGGAAGTTGGTGCTCCTCATAGCCTCCAGCTAGACAGCTTCCTGCTTTGCTCTGATATGGAGCCAAAAAAGCCAGACTTCTAGAATACTCCACCAGCATGTGACAGAAATAGCAAGCTGGGAAAACTCAATGCTGTCATTCATTCTTCTGTTCATGTAGCAAGTATATATGGTGCTGGGTTCCAAGAGTGAAGATAGGAAAAGAAATTCTCCTGCATTCAAGACGCAGGGTCTATTCTGGAATAAAGCAAATGGAAAATAAGTACCTTAAATTGACACGTGTCATAATGAAGCGTGAAACAAAGGAAGGAGAGATGGCTTATAGGCAGCTCTACTAAACGGGGTCCAGTCAGGAGACAGTTACAGCTTCAGTTATTTAACAAGGTACTTCAAGAAAAGCAATTGTTAGTATTGTTAGAGAACTGTTGCAATAAACATTGACGTGTTACAGTGCTGCATTCAGTCGTGTCCGACTCTCTGCAACCCTATGGACTGTAGCCTGCCAGGTTCCTCTGCCCATGGGATTCTCCAGGCAAGAATACTGGAGTGGGTTGTTATGTCCTCCTCCAGGGGATCTTCCTGACCCAGGCATCGAACCAGGGATCGAACTAGCATCTCTTACATTGCCTGCTTTGGCAGAATGACATGCTGTAGTTTTAAACTACTAACACCACCTAGGAAACCCTCTTATAGTGGTAGTACCTGCAATTACCTCTTAGACTGAACTAAAAGAGAGGATGTTGAAATGATAAAAGTTTAAAAGCCTGGAGGGAGGGCTTTGTGGAGCTGAAACTAAGACTTTTAAGGAGTAGGCACTACACGCATGAGATAGATGTCCCGGGAGCACAGAGGAAGGAGTAGGGACTCAGACCTTGAAGGAGAACTACTAGAGGATGTTTGGTATCTCCAAGGGGTTACAATGAGACTAGTTATGAAAGTGTTGGGGCTTCCCTGATAGATCAGTTGGTAAACAATCTGCCTGCAATGCAGGAGACCCTGGTTTGATTCCTGGGTCTAGATCCACTGGAGAAGGAATAGGCTACCCACTCCAGTATCTTGGGCTTCTCTTGTGGCTCAGCTGGTAAAGAATTTGCCTGCAGTGTGGGAGACCTGGCTTCAATCCCTGGGTTGGGAAGATCCCCTGGAGAAGGGAAAGCTCCCCACTCTAGTATTCTGGCCTGGAGAATTCCATGGAGTCTATAGTCCCCGGTGTCACAAAGAGTCGGACTCGACTGAGCGACTTCCACTTTAATGAAAGTGTTGAAAACTGGACTTTGAAACCAAATGTGATCAGTAAGTGAATTGTCACCATCAAAATCAAGATTCACTACTGTGGTGATGCTGGCTAGATCAAAGAGCAAGTCAGAAACTGAAGGCAAAACAAAAAGGACTAAAACCTTTCTTCCTCCTCTGACTGTCTAATATCCCTCTAATTCTCCCAGTGGCAGAAGCTAATAGGGATGCAAGCAGCAGAGCTGAAGTACAGTTTACAGAGTCCTTGCTGAGCCCAGGAGAGTGAGTTTTAATCAGAGAAATAGTTCATCAGCTGGCACAGCAGGTAAATGTAAGGAAGTGAAAGATGGGGAGATGAGCAAAAAATTCACAAAAAAGAGAACCCTGAACTGAAGATGAGAGTATGGGCAGGAGTTTCCCAGGATGAGGTAAGAAATATTATGAGCTAGGACAGCAAATCATGAAGAAGGATGGTTCACTAGAAGGAAAATCTAAGATGAGTGATTTACCAGGAATAATGATGGGAATGTATATTTGAAAGATGACGTGGATAAAACTGGTTGGATTGAAAAAGAGTGTCAGATGATGAAAACCTAAGAACATCAGATAGTGATTTGGATAAACAATTACTATGCAGCCATTAATGCTTTAAGACAGACTAGTACTGTGAGTGTACACTCTTGCTTAAGGAAGGCCTAGTGATTACAGGTTTTAGGATAATTGGATAGAAGAGGAGAATGGTTTGGAGTTCAGTGTAGGAATTGTTCTTATATAATTATGGCAATGAACATGGCCATAAGGGAGTCAGTGCTAACAAATCTCAATCTTAAATTATACAAAAAATTAAAAAAAAGCTTGACATTCAAATTTGTTTAATATGAGCAAAGAGAAAGAAGAACTTGAAAATAATGAATCATAATGCCATTAACTCAATATTTTAAATATAAGGGGAATGAACAAAATGCTGTTTGGATGCTGAAAATGTAAATTATAATTGTCACTTGGATAATGATGATTAATAAATCCCACAAGTGTATATATTTAAAACAGAGGACACATACTATTAATCAGACCCTTGAGAGTCATCATCTCAAAGTAAGAAAATAAAAAGGTACAGTAAAATGGTAGAGAGAAGAATAAATCAAAGACAAGAGAGTATTTCAAAGAGTTGCATGATACAGAAGCAGATTGAGGACAGCATTTCAAAAGAGGAAAGGTTGTTCAGTCTCTCCAACTGTGGAGAGTACATCAAAGATCATGGGGCTTAAGAAGAATAATCAATTTTTCCAGAAGAGAATGACACAACCTTTGAGGGATCAATTTCTGTAGAATGGAAGGGCCAGAATCCGAAGTACTAAGATAGTAGAAAGGGTATTGAAAAAAGTAGAAAATTTTAGCAATCAAAGGAATATGTAGCAATGTCCAAGCAAGTTACTTTTGAAATGAGAAGGCATTATAATCAATGCTGAGGTTTAGAGTGGACTATTCTTCGTTATAGTTGGGTATTTTAAAGAAACATTAGTATCAACTCTTCACAGAAACCTTTTTACGTGTCATATAGAACTGTGCTGAACACCTCATATATATTATCACATTTAAGCTTCATATTTTAAGACAGGAAATGTGCATATTTAACATTCCAGGAGACTGGCTTTAAGAGACAAAGTAACTTCATTAAAGTTACAGTGCAATATGTGTTACAATCTCCAGCTGTACTCATGGATTTGCCTATTTCTCTATTTTTCAGTTTTGTATAACTTTGAAGCTCTCTTTTCAGGCACCCACACACATTTAAGGTTTATATATTTCTGATGAATTCACCTTTTCATGAGTCGCCCTGTATCTTCTAAGACTTCCTCTCTAGAGATCTACATTGATGTGAACCTGTACAAAACAACCTTCTTTACTTTCTGAACAGTTTAATTTTTTTCATTTCTTTATCAAACCTAACATCTTTATATTTCAAATTAATCTCTTTCAGACAGTATGTAGTTGGGATTGACTATTTTATCTAGTTTGTTATCTACTTTTAATGGGACTAGTTAGTCAATTTACATTTAGTGGAATTACAGATCTGATTGGGCTTGAAGCTCCCATTGTTTATTATTTTCCTTTGAGCTGCTACCTCTGGATTAATAAAAAATGTTTAGTATTTTAACTACTCTGTTGGTATCATCAGTTATATCTATATATTTTAGGGAATTGTAACACTCTCTCATCAGAATCTACATACCAGTGATATCATGTAAAATATAGGAACCTTGCACATTTCACTTTCCTTTACAGTATCACTTTCTTGGTAACATTATTTTTATATATTTTACAACTCACAATAGGTGGTTTTCTGCATTTAAACTGTAAACTGACTTTTAGATAGATAAAAAGAAAAAATAACGTTCTTTAAAGTTACTCAAGGAGATCTTCCTTCTGGTGGTGGTTTTCTCTTTCCTATAGATTCATGTTCCCTATCACTTAAAGTAAAAGTGAAGTCACTCAGTCGTGTCTGACTCTTTGCAACCCCATGGACTGTAGCCTATCAGGCTCCTCCATCCATGGGATTTTCCAGGAACGAGTGCTGGAGTGGATTGCCATTTCCTTCTCCAGGGAATCTTCCCGACCCAGGAATTGAACCCGAGTCTCCCGCATTGCAGGCAGACGTTTTACCATCTGAGCCACCAGGGAAGCTTCCCTGTCATTTAGGCTGCTATCATTTCCCATCAGCCTGAAGAAGTTCCTCCATATTTCTATTAATTCAGATATGGTGGTTACAAATTCTCTTGGTCTTTGTCCAATCTGGATAAGCATTTTTGCCTTTATATTTGAATAATATTTTCATTGGATATTGAATGAAGGTAATCCTCACTGTATATAATTCTGATATGTATGAGTTTCATTTACAACAGTTAGTTAAATAATACCAATCCCCCACATTTCAGTTACCACTGTGTATTAGGAGTGAGTACAAATTTTGCTGCTCTCTCTTCAATCCACAAATCTTTGTATAAGTAAGAAATGCATATTAGGATTAGCAATCAGTCATGTCTTTTCTTCCAAAGTCATTCAATGACTGATGAATGCACATCTGTTACTCAAGTAGGGGAGCAAAATGTGTCCGTGCGTCACATTCCTGTGCCTTGGTGATAAACTTCTGACATTTTACAAATACAGATACTTAGGAAAGGAAGCTGGTCAACACTGATGAAAGTGCAGTCAAGAAACAAAAAGATACAAAACTTAAAGTGAAATTGAAATTGAACATAAATGGAGTTATAGACGAATAGCTATCAGAATGTTGACACTGCTGTCATTCAAGAGACTCAAGTTATATATCCGTTAAACAAGCACTTTCTCAAATTACAGATACTTTACTATCAAAATTGATCTATCACTCTCTGAAAAGGAAAGATGACTCTAAATTTAAGATTGTTTATATTTGGGGATCAAAAACCTATTTAGTAGCTTCATGGTAGCTTTAGAAACCATTTTCAGAAATATGATGTATACATGATCTCCATACAGTTTGAGATGTACATATAGACACTGATGCCTACTTAAAAAAAAAAAAAAGTGAAAGTCACTCAGTTGTGTCTGACTCTTTGGCAACCCCAAGGACTATATAGTCCATGCGATTCTCCAGGCCAGAATACGGGAGTGGGTAGTAGTAGCCTTTCCCTTCTCCAGGGAATCTTCGCAACCCAGGGATCAAACCCAGGTCTCCTCCATTACAGGCAGATTCTTTACCAGCTGAGTCACAAGGGAAGCCTACCATAAAACAAAAACGCAGCTCAGAACTGAAATCTTTTCATTTCTCACACAAACTGTGTATGCTCTTCTTTAAAAACTGAGTACACTTCAAAGAACTGCACACACACACACACACACACATACACAGAGTAAAAGATAAAAAGGCAATTTTAAAAATTCTGAGGCAATGTGGAAAATTCACACTCAAAAAAATAACTGTGGTTAAATCTGTAATTGGCATGGATGTAGTATTTAAGCTGCTAAACGTAAAGCTTTCAGAAGTTCACATTTTCAGCTGCTTCATGCAGTCCTGGATTTACTTGGGAGGTATTTCTCACTCAGGAATCATGAGTGAATGTTGCTGAAAATGCTGGTCCTCCAAACCTTTTACACAAGAGTATGTCGTGTGTTTTTAAATAGCCAGATTCCTAATTCCATTTTCCACTGAATAACAGCTATCATTTATAAAAAAGGAAAGGAAACACTGACCTGCGGGTATTATGCAGATTCTAAACAACCTGTTCCTACTTTTAACATGAGGCACCATCACAACATCATGTGTTTGACTGTGATTATGAAATGACTCCGTTGTATTCCACCCCTACACTACCACCCACTGGCATTGTGAAGAGTACACGGACAAGGATAATTTATGCTGCTGCTTAAGTCGATAAACTCGGAGAACTCATTCATTTCCAATTAGCCTCTTTTAAGAAATCTGTGCAGTTCTTCCTAAATGACCAGCAAGTAACGGAAATGTTTCCAACAATGAACAGTCTCACAACTGAACTGTTTTGTCAGTTCTTAACCTACCTGATCAAACAAAATATGTTGTCTCTCCAGGACATGCATGTCATTAAGCACTAACGACAACGCCATTGAAAAGGTTCATGAAGCATAGTATCCTACACTAATGTGATTTGAAAGTCTTATTTCATTACATGCCTCTGTCATAGTGAATTAGCATCATATCACAATTATCTGTTGTTTACCCTAATAAGAAAGGATTTCTTGTAATTAGATCTCTGCCTCATATTTACAAAAAGACAGATATAATTTGGAATAGATTAACTACTGTTAAATGATAAAAATGACTAAAGCAGAGGGAGATTCATAGGATAATTTCCCCTAATCACATTTTCCTTTCTGTGTGTGTGTGCACATGTGTGTGTAACATATATACAGACAAATACACACATATATATGTATATACATATGTATATATATATCTCCTTATATTTTTTGATCACATGCCTATTAGATGTAAGATAGACATAGATATAGCATTTCTCTGTGTTGATTGTTGTGCATATACATATACAAATGCATATATAATTCCTATTACATGTGAATAGACATTTGTATATAAACACATGTATACATATATGAAGTGAAGTGAAGTGAAGTCGCTCAGTCGTGTCCGACTCTTTGCGACCCCATGGACTGTAGCCTACCAGGCTTCTCCATCTCTGGGATTCTCCAGGCAGGAATACTGGAGTGGGTTGCCATTTCCTTCTCCAGGAGATCTTCCCAACCCAAGGATTAAACCTGGGTCTCCCATATTGCAGGCAGACGCTTTACTATCTGAGCCACCAGGGAAGTCATATATACACATACATATATATGTATACATATATGCTTATATATTAATTAAACCCTTCATTTATGATTCAAGTAAGTAGGAACCATGCCTTGTGTGTTAATAAAATATACATATAGAAGTTTCAAATTAGATATTTTAGGTTTCCCTTTTTAACTTAGAGAATTTCATATTTTAAAACTAAAGTACCATATACATAAAGTATATTTGGGACATATATTCATCATCTTTAAAACTATTCCAAGTATGACTTTTGCTTATCATTTAGTCTATCACCCAGTATTATTTGAGAAGCACAATTGTTAATATTTTTATGATTTTGTTTTGTTTTAGTTTTTTAAATGTTTTGGACTCATGTATCATTTAATTGTATTTTATTTTGATGATCAGAGAGTTCCTTATTACATAGAGTTATCTGAGAAACCTACATGCTTTATAGGATATCTTATTTTATAAGATATTTAATTCACCTATGTTAAGCTGTACCTTTGTAACATCTCTAACCATAAATTAGTGCCTTTTTATTGTTAAAATCATACCACTGAACTGTGTATGAGACAAGCTAAGCACAGAGAAAAAATTGTATTTGGTAATTGGATAGAGAATGCGGAAGAAGTTGAAGGCGGTAATTTTCAGTCATTGCATTTGTTTCCCTCAGATGAATATGCTTCAGGAAATGTATGGCCTCAATGGATCAAAAAATACATAGATAACAGTTAACAAATATTAATTTGCTACTCACTGACTAGAGACTTGTCCACAGTCTCATGATATTCAAGGAACCATTCTGTGACTCATGAAATATTAATCATTATTTTATTTGTCATCTGTTAATATGAGCAGCACTACTGAATTTCTCTAAGGCTGATTGTTGTTTCTAAACCAGTCCATTCTGAAGGAGATCAGCCCTGGGATTTCTTTGGAAGGAATGACGCTGAAGCTGAAACTCTAATACTTTGGCCACCTCATGGGAAGAGTTGACTCATTGGAAAAGACTCTGATGCTGGAAGGGATTGGGGGCAGGAGGAGAAGGGGACGACAGAGGATGAGATGGCTGGATGGCATCACTGACTCGATGGACATGAATCTCAGTGAATTCCGGGAGTTGGTGATGGACAGGGAGACCTGGCGTGCTGCGATTCATGGGGTCGCAAAGAGTCAGACACGACTGAGCGACTGATCTGATCTGATCTGAAACTGTCTTGAGTTTCATCTTAATTTCTCCTGCCACAGTTGTGCAGCTAGATTAAATCTCCTCTTTTTTCACTAACTTCTGAAATTGGGAGAGGACATATTTCCCCCAGCCCTTTAATTTTCTTTAAAAAAGATGAAGTTTCTCAACATCACCTATACATAGAAGTTCCATCTTACTTTGGATAAATGAAAAGTGACATAGATAATTCATTATATCAAATATATCAATATTCATAGCTAATGATTATACTACAGTGAACAGAATATTAACAGCATGGTACCAAATAGATAAGAAGTTGCAGTATAAAGTGCTGACTGCTAAAAAAGAGAAAAAAAAAGGAAAACATAGATTGGCAAGTCTAAGGAACACTAAGAGAAAATGCTATTATGAATAAAAAGAGAATCATGCTGTACATGCTCTGCTTGCTTATTTATTTTGTTCTATACTGACAACTGGAATATTTGTGGAATATGTTCCACAAAAAAGTAAGGCTTGTAGTATTAAAAAAAAACTTTTCCTCCATTATTCCTTCTAGTGATTAATACTTAATATTCTGAGACTCTTTTATATATAAATTATTACACTAAAGGTTTCTGCCTTCTGTGTCTGTCATATAAATACAATAACCTTAAATATCTGTTATATAATTGATGTTAAATATCTTATGTCTGTATAAAATAGATCACTTATTTGTACAGTAGTGTTAAAGGAGTATTATATATTGTTATATATATATTTTTTAAATTTTATTTTATTTTTAAACTTTACAATATTGTATTAGTTTTGCCAAATATCGAAATGAATCCGCCACAGGTATACCCGCATTCCCCATCCTAAACCCTCCTCCCTCCTCCCTCCCTACCCTCCCTCTGGGTCATCCCAGTGCACCAGCCCCAAGCATCCAGTACCATGCATCGAACCTGGACTGGCGACTCGTTTCATACATGATATTATACATGTTTCAATGCTATTCTCCCAAATCTCCCCACCCTCTCCCTCTCCCACAGAGTCCATAAGACTGATCTATACATCAGTGTCTCTTTTGCTGTCTCGTACACAGGGTTATTGTTACCATCTTTCTAAATTCCATATATATGCGTTAGTATACTGTATTGGTGTTTTTCTTTCTGGCTTACTTCACTCTGTATAATAGGTTCCAGTTTCATCCATCTCATTAGAACAATACTGGAGTGGGTTGCCAGGCTCTTCTCCAAAGTTATTTTTAAGTATAACCATATAAAAAATATATATAACAATATATTGTTATATAACTATATATATTGTTATATATATTTATATATATATTGTTATATATATATTGTTAAATAACAATATATTGTTATATATATATATTTTTATATGGTTATACTTAAAAATAACTTTGGAGAAGAGCCTGGCATCCCACTCCACTATTGTTGCCTGAAGATTCCCATGGAGAGAGGAGCCTGGTTGGCTATAGTTCATAGGGTCACAAAAAGACATGACTGAGGCGAATGAGCATTAATGCACTTAAAAATAAGTATACGTACAAAATAGTAATTCACTAAATCCTTATGGTAAACAATATAGCTTGATCTCATATAAAGATAAGAAAACTGAAGTTCAGAGAAAATGCCTTGCCTAAGATAAGGCAACACCTTACACATGAAGATATGATTTAAACAGATACCTACATGGGCGGATTTTCCATATATTTAACTATTATTCACGCTGGACTCTCTAAAGTGGCCTTCATTGAATAGTTTTTTTTTTTTTTAACTCCAACCTAATTCTGCATGCATGAATAGATGATGATGATGTGATGATGGTTGACACATTACCTTGACTACAGAAAAAGGCAAGGCCAGAAGATACCTTTATCATGATAGCCACTGAAGCTGCTAGATGAACCCCTGCATCAGGTTGGCTGAAATGCCTAGTCCAGGCAAAGAAGGACTAGGGCAGAACCTCCCTTCACAGCACCGGCAAAGCAGAGCTATCCTCTAGAGCAGCAATCACCAGCCTTTTTGGGACCAGGGACTGGTTTTGTGGAATACAGTTTTTCCATGGGCCCAGGTGAGGGGGATGATTTAGATATCATTCAAATGCATTATATTTATTGTGAACTCCATTTATTTTATTATTACATCAGCTTCAACTCAGATCAGCAGGCATTAGATCCTGGAAGTTGGTGACCCCTGCCCTAGCACACACCAGATCGTGCTAAGCTGAAGAGAAGATTTAGCTGAAAATAAGCCCCTCCTCAGGTGCTGAGTATGTTGGAAGAAGCCCGGAGAGTGCATATGAGAAATCTCTGAACTGAAATCAGCAATGAGGAAAAGCAGTCTTAGCTAAGATTCTGCAAAGCAAATCTGACATATAAGAAATCTAGTTCTTCCAAGGAAATATTTCTTTCTAAAAACTGAGAGAGAATATGCTCGATGAAAGGAATATTAACACTTAGGAGTTAAGCCTTTTTAAATGATGGTTCGCCATACACATCATTGAATAAAAAAATATCTTTTTTTCATTCTCTGAAAATATATAAAATAAGAGCAATAAAAAGAAAATGAACCAAATTACTTGGTTAGAGAAGTGTGACAGTTTTATCAGCCATGTATTACATTTTTATATTTGTTTAGATAAAAAGAAATTACTTTCTTTTTAAAAGTCATAAAAACCTGAAATCTAATGAACCTCTACAACTTTTCTCAGAGGAAATATAAATTTCTTATTATAGCCTTAAAAGTTCTATCAACATGAATTTACATAAATATTAAGAAATACAAGTGAATCTATGACTAGGTTTATTGGTTTCAATATTGCTACTAATATTATCTTTCCTTATTTACTCCACTGGCAACAATTTGGCTATTTCCCAATAACCACTTAGCTTTTTGTCATGCATCACATTTTATTGTGAACTTTTTATTAAACTTTCTCTTTGATCAAATTCTCAGCTTTGGTTCTATGTTCTTAGTTTCAACAATAGCAACAAAAATATTGACTATGAAAGCAATAAGGTTATAAAACCAAGCATCAAAATCTGCACCATTACCCCAAATATTGTACTTAGAACTCATCAAAATTATGCTTTGGAGCCATAAATCTTAAATACATTTTTTTTTTTTTTTGGAAAGCCATTTGCATTTTTCCTTTCGTATCTATAAATTTTGAAGAATATAGTTTTTTTAAGGTAACATGTATTATTGAATATATGTCAATAATTTTAATGTATTCGTTTTTGCTAAAAAATTTTCCTTAAATATATACTTCAAATCAATGCAAAATGATAAATCCAATGTTATTTTAAATTTAATAATTGCTTTTAAAAAATAAAAACACTCAAAGTTTATATGTTTCTTCATCTCATTTAGCTTTAATACATTCAGTTCAGTTCAGTTGCTTAGTCGTGTCTGACTCTTTGTGTTCCCATGAACCACAGCATTTCAGGCCTCCCCATCCATCACCAACTCCTGGAGTTTACCCAAACTCATGTCCATTGAGTTGGTGATGCCATCCAACCATCTCATCCTCTGTCGTCCCCTTCTCCTCATGCCCTCAATCTTTCCCAGCATCAGGGTCTTTTCAAATGAGTCAGCTCTTCGCATCAGGTGGCCAAAATATTGGAGTTTCAGCTTCAACATCAATCATTCCAATGAACACCCAGGACTGATTTCCTTTAGGATGGACTAGTTGGATCTCCTTGCAGTCCAAGGGACTCTCAAGAGTCTTCTCCAACACCACAGTTCAAGAGCATCAATTCTTTGGTGCTCAGCTTTCTTTATAGTCCAACTCTCACATCCATACATGACTATTGGAAAAACCATAGCCTTGACTAGATGGACCTTTGTTGGCAAAGTAATATCTCTGCTTTTTCATATGCTGTCTAGGTTGGTCATAACCTTCCTTCCAAGGAGTAAACGTCCTTTAATTTCAAGGCTGCAGTCATCATCTGTAGTAATTTTGGAGCCCCAAAAAATAAAGTCTGACACTGTTTCCACTGTTTTCCCATCTATTTGCCATGAAGTGATGGAACCGGATGCCATGATCTTAGTTTTCTGAATGTTGAGCTTTAAGCCAATTTTTTCACTCTCCTCTTTCACTTTCATCAGGAGGCTCTTTGGTTCTTCTTCACTTTCTGCCATAAGGGTGGCATCATCTGCATATCTGAGGTTATTGATATTTCTCCCAGCAATCTTGATTCCAACTTGTGCTTCAGTGAGCCCAGCATTTCTCATGATGTACTCAGCATAAAAGTTTAATAAACAGGGTGACAATATATGGCCTTGACTTACTCCTTTTCCTATTTGGAACCAGTCTGTTGTTCCATGTCCACTTCTAACTGTTGCTTCCTGACCTGCATATAGGTTTCTCAAGAGGCAGGTCAGGTGGTCTGGTATTCCCATCTCTTTCAGAATTTTCCACAGTTTATTGTGATCCACACAGTCAAAGGCTTTGGCATAGTCAATAAAGCAGAAATAGATGTTTTTCTGTAACTCTCTTGCTTTTTTGATGATTTAGTGGATGTAGGTCATTTGATCTCTGGTTCCTCTGCCTTTTCTAAAACCAGCTTGAACCTCTGGAAGTTCACAGTTCACATATTGCTGAAGCCTGGCTTGGAGAATGTTGAGCATTTAATACATGATATGGTACAACTTATTATTACATCTAATAATGTAAAAATCACTGTACAAAGCAAAAACATTTTTTAAACACTTTTTAAATATCTCAGTAAAAATCTTACCAATATAAAATTATTTATTACTATTGGAATATAGAGACTGTGTTGACTTTTAGCCCTTATATAGTAGCAGGGGCTTCCCGGATGGCTCAGTGGTAAGGAATCTTCCTGCAATGCAGGAGACACAGGAGACATGTATTCGATCCCTGTGTAAGGAAGATCCCCTGGAGAAGGAAATGGCAACCCACTTCAGTATGCTTGCAGGGACAAAGAAGCGTGGTGGGCTACAGTTCATGGGGTCACAAAGCGTCCAACACAACTGAGCAACTGAGCGCACGCGCACACACACACACACACACACACACACACACACACACACACACATATAGTAGTAGTAACTGGATTTACACTCAGATAAAACAGTGAGATAAATGAAAAATGTATGGAATGATCATTCTCACATATTTGACAAGAGGCAGAACTAGACAGCAATCTGTAAGACAAAGACCCAAAGGCACAGATTTGCTGTCTCAAGGAGTATTCCAGCCATAGAACAGGGGCCAGGATTCCAGAGCAGTCTTGTTGAGTTGTGGAAACAAATGCAGAAAAGCTCAGAAAGTCTGAGGGGACTAGGTATTGTGGAGTAAAGTTGCAGGAAGGAAAGAGATCTGAAGAAATAAATGATGCTGGAAATCTGCATTGAGATCCTTTTGTACCTTTGCTGAAAGCGCAGTTCTAAAGGAACATCTAACCATGCAGGCTCTGGTGGAGGCTGATTCAATCTCAACCTTATTTTCTCCTAATCAGCCTTAGTCACAAAAAGTCCATCCCAGGGGTTTTGTTCCTGGGGACTGATGTTCCAAAGGCTGGCCTTTTTGGGTTAAGTACCTAGAAGACAGTTTAACCGTTTAGAGCTACTTTAACCCTAGGGAACTTTGATCTTAGTCATGTGAATAGTTAGAATATACACTACCTTTTTGACTTCTTCTATATACTCAGCCATTACTCTCCTGTGTCCTAATAGCAATGAGCAGTTTCATGAGTCAAAATTCAGTAAATCTGAGAAAAGCGATGGTGGCACTTCCTTTCCTTTTTTTTGGGGGGGGGGGGGGGGGCGGGGCATAAAATGCACAATCTTAATTGAGTGAGACCTAACTTGACAAATATAATGGGAGAAAAAAGAATAGTACTAATTCCTTCTCATATTCTTATTCACTAGATAAAATATCTGTGTGTGTGTGTGACTGTGTGTGTATATTAGCGTTCAGTTGTGTCTAACTCTTTGTGACCCCACTGTAGCCCGCTAGGCTCCTCTGTTCATGAAATTCTCCGGGCAAGAATACTGGAGTAGCCATTCCCTTTTCCAAGGGATCTTCCCAATCCAGAGATTGAACCCAGATCTCCTGCATTGCAGGTGGATTCTTTACCATCTGAGCCACCAGGAAAGTATCAGTAGATTCATCTGGACACAACTGAGTTTCAAGAGAGGTGTAATTGAAGGTCCATTATATAGATCAATGCAATATAAGTTTATGAAAGGGTGGGTGGTCAGGATTGAACCCTCAATTCTTACTACCTAAAAACTGCTTAGCTTCCCCACCATTTAAGAATACCTTAAGAAATGCAAAAGCATCATTACCCCTCCTCTAGCCCCCGCTATTTTCCTACATACTCAGATTTTTATCATGTTAATAGTCATTAGATTGGGCTTCCCTGGTAACTCAGTAATAAAGAATCCACCTGCAATGCAGGAGATGGGTCAGGAAGATCCCCTGGAGAAGGAAATGGCACTAGCATTCTTGCTTGGAAAATTCCATAGACAGAGGAGCCTGGTGGGCTGCAATCTCTGGTGTCACGGAACAGTCAGACTTGACTTAGCAACTAAACAAGTCACTAGATTTGAATTCAAACTTATTTGTATTGCAGATTGATTCAACTCAACCCAAAGTGTCTTTGTATGATTAGCATTGCCCTTCCCATAGAGATAATAAAACACAAAGATGAAGTCAACTGCATCATAAATCCAATTATCGTTCTATTGTGACTAAATCAATGAATATCAATTGACTTTGCTAACCCAGTATGTACATCATACCTTAATAAAAGCAAAATCTCTAATTCACTTATATTTGATAAATACCAGTTTTGACTTTTTTGTAACTACTGTCCTCCATTCCAACAAAGATCCAACAAAATATGGAACAAAATTTGTTCATTGGCTTTGGCAATAGCTCTTGATTTTTGAAAAGCTGATAGTTCTGTGTACAAATAGGAGCTGTGAAATAATTTATTTTTCCCCCTACTGGCAATGCTTCTAGTATATTGGAAGCAAAACAATTATATATTTATCAATTTGAATTGTTTTCCTCATAAATTTCTTCATCAAAATAATGATAGTGGGCTTCCATTTCTAGAACAAAATGGCCAATTGATTTTAATTAAAATGATACAGTATCAAAGCCTGTCAGAAACAGACATGGATTCTTTCTAGATAACTGGAGGAAGAATGATTGCATCAATTATTTTAGAGAAGAATGAAAGTTAATGTTCTCAAAAGTTAATGAATATAAAATACAGCTAAAATTATTAACATGTTTAACTACTTTTTTCACATAAAGTTTCATATCAGCAAATATAAGAATTAGCCTGAATAGATGTCTCAGATTGATATATGATGGAACATTGTGATAATTGTAAATCATAGTATAAACTCTCCTATAAATTTTGGCATCTTTACCTCTTTATTTATGTCACATGTAGAATATTTCAGATGTACATACAAGAATAGATAATATAACATACATATGCTGCTAAGTCACTTCAGTCATGTCTGACTCTGCGACCCCATAGATGGCAGCCCACCAGGCTTCCCCGTCCCTGGGATTCTCCAGGCAAGAACACTGGAGTGGGTTGCCATTTCCTTCTCCAATGCATGAAAGTGAAAAGTAAAAGTGAAGTCTCTTAGTCGTGTCTGACTCTTTACGACCCCATGGACTGAAGCCTACCAGGCTCCTCCGTCCATTGGATTTTCCAGGCAAGAGTACTGGAGTGGGTTCCCATTGCCTATATATATATATAGGAGAATGGGCTGGGCAGCCTAAGCCCCAGTGATCTGAACCAAAGGTTCATCCTCAGTTTTCTCCATGCCCATGGGAAGCTGTTTACCCGGATTGGGATGGAGACGTTCCCTGCAGTGGCTGAGAAGGTCCTCAAGGAGTTCCAGGTGTTGCTGCAGCACAGCCCCTCTCCTATTGGAAGTACCCGCATGCTACAGCTTGCTATGCTATAACATACATATATACACATGTGTATGTAAAACAAATAAGCATGTTTTTATGTATTACTGAATTAAGTTATTTAATATTTTGTGAGATTTTTTCATATGTATATGTGTATCTCAGTGTTATAAGTATCTTAATAGTAAGCCATGACTTTTGACACTTTAAAGCTGAGGGGAAAAGAATGTGTAAACAAAACAAAACAAAAACACATAAGCCTTCCCCAGTCTCATTTTTCTTTTCTCTTAGTAGAATTTGTTTCCATGAATACTTACTATTTGTTTATATTCCTTTAAATATTAAATGAAAATTGTTCTCTGCTATTTAAAATTTTGATACATGTCACAATTGCAATTATGATTGCCATTATATTATGAGATATATCCATGTTGATAGATGGTTGCTATAATTAACTTAAAATTATGTACTTTGTATTATTTTTATTTTTCATTACCATGCATGGAAATTCCTCTCACTATTTATCCTGAAAAGCATTGTTTTAATGCACAGTTTGGAAATTTACAAAGCAACCTTGCATTCCTGATATACTCAACTCATACATGATGTTTTTGTATGTTGCTGCATTAGATTTTCTAATACTTTGTTGTGAATTTTTGCATCTGTGTTATGAGTAATATAGGCCTATACATTCCTTTACTGGTTTTAGTATCAAATTAATATTGACTTCAGAAAACAAGTTGGACATTGTTTCTTTTTTATGTAGTCTCTGGAGGCTTTTGTGGATTATTGATATTAATTCTTCTTAAATGTTACTCGAATACATTCATGAATATATCTAGGTCTATTATTATTTTATCAGAATATTTGTCTATAGATTTACTTTTTAAATAAATATTTAGGATATTTAGAGGTCAGTTTCTTCTTGTGTTTAGATAATGTACATTTTCCCAGTATTTGTTCTTTTTATTTGAGTTTTCTGTGTTATAAGTATAAAGTTGCTCATACTATTCTCATATTCTTTTGAATTACATTGAGGTTTATAATGCTGTATTCACTTTTATATTCCTGAAATGTTTTATTTGCATATTTTTTTTCAATTTTCTACTTTAAGGAGTCTGCACATACTATTGTTATTATGTTAATCTTTTCAAAGACCTAATTTTCATTTGTCTTTTTTCTTTATTGTAGATTTATCTTCTTTTTCATTGAGTTTGATTGCTCCATTTGCTATTTTTCTCTGATTTTTGAGGCGCTAATAGGCATATTGGTTCAAAATTTATTTTAAAAAACCTTACCTTCTGGAGTTTTAGCCTTTCTTATCCCCTAGTATGTGCATTATGCCTAAAAATTTCCCTGTAAACAAACTTTAGCTGCAACACATTTAATATTTTACTCTATTATACTATATATCTGTTTCTAAAGCCCATTACTTTGTATTGGACCTGTGTGTTACTTAAGAGATTAATTTCCAAACTAGAATATTTTCTAATTATCTGACTGTTTCTGCTACCTTATATCTGTGAAGGGCTGTAGTTTTGTGTACATATTTTTGACTTTATCTTATATTTGCTGAGATTTGCTTATTGCCCAGCTTGGCCCATTTTTGTAATCTTTTTTACAAAAAATTACACTAGAAAATAATGTTTGTTCTCCAAATGGGGGATATAGTGGTCTATGCATATCAAGTTGTTGAATTTGTTCTTAATGGTGTTCAAATCTTATCTTTAGTATCTTATTTTTCCACTTACTTATCTGTAAAATATAGAGGTTTATTAAAATCTTCAACTATAATTCAGATTTCCCTACTTCTTCTTTGACCTTTCTGGATATTTTATTTATGGTTTTAGATGATGTATAACTATTCTATCCAGTAGAATAGCTGCTAGTCTCATATTTCTACTTCTATTTAAATTAATTAAATTAATCTAGTGAAGATACAGAACATTTCTATCATCCCAGAATATAGCACTGCTATATAATAACATTTATACAAATTTAGAGTTGTTATACCTCCTGGTAGCTAGAAAGTTTATGACAGTGAAAGATCTTTCCATATCTAGAAATCCTGTGTTGTTTTTTGTTTTTAATTTCTCTTTGCCTTATGTTTGAGTAATTACACAAAATTTCTTTAGGTTAGTTTTGCATGTCTTATTTCCACTTATTGTTTTTCATTATTTTTGTCTACATACACTTTTAGATAAAAACTACTCTAGAGCAATTAATCTTTTTTAAACTTGTTTTAGCACGAATGCATTTGAGTTTAAAGCTAACATCTTATTATATACTTTCTATTTATCCTCTCTGTTCTCTGTTTTTCCTCATTTCTTTTCTTCTTTTAGTTATATATTGTTTTGTTAACCCCTGTTTGCCTTAACCAACTCAGAACATACAGTTTATTATTGTGGTAACTGTGATGGCTTCCCTTCCAAATTAAAACTTGCATCATTAAATTAGATAAAATTAGTAAATATCTGGTCCTCTCAGCAGACAATTGATTTCATTTTCAACTTCTCAATTTGTATATGATATTATTTTTAATATTTTATTTATACACATAAAATTCCTTCATTCCATCTGTAATTTCCCATTAGGGAATTTTTCTTTTTGACTAAAGTGCATTCTTCAGATTTCCTTACTGTGCATCAGTCAGTAGCATCTGACTGATTTTTGTTCACCTGAATTTTGCCTTCATTCTTAAAATATATTTTTGGCTGAATTTAGACTTGTATAAAGCAGTCATTTTCTTTTATCAGAGTTAAGATATACCTCCTGTTGTTTTCTGCCTTGCATCTTGTATGGAGACATCTGTGTGATGTGATTGTCATTTCTATAAAGATAATTTGTCCCTCCTCTCCTGTTTTAACATTTCTTTTTATCCTTGGTTTTCTTTAGTTATCTCTGCAAAGTCTTGGTATGAATATTTTTTCAATCTATTCTTTTAAGAATCTGTGATTTGGGATATTTGTTTTACAAAATTGCAACCATTCTCTCCAATATTTTTTTCTGTGCTTTTTCTATCTCCTCTCCTTCTTTCTTTATCTCTTCTCCCGCTGGCAGTCTTGTGTTAGACTTTTAGTAATTTTCAATTCAAAATCTCCTATTTCATATTTGCTCTTCTTTCATTTTTGTTTGCTTTCCTTTAAAAAGTACTTCTTTTTTCAAACTAGGATTTATCGCTCATTTTGTTGTTATTATATAGTCTCTAAGTTGTGTCCATGAGACTCCATGGACTGTAGCCTGCCAGGCTCTTCTGTCCATGGGATCTCCCTGGCAAGAATATTGGAGTGGGTTGCCATGTCCTACTCTGGGGGATCTTCTCGACCCAGGGATCGAACTGTGCCTCCTACTTTGATGGGAGATTACCGTGGAACCATCAGGGAAGATTATTACTCATATTTCTCTTTAAATATTTCTATATTTAAAAGTTTTTAAAAGAATCAGTTACAAAATTCATTTCAAGTGTAAAGTTTTTACATCCTAATGGAAAGGAATTTTTATTTTTTTGTCTATCAATGCATTCGATTATTTTCAGTATTTTATTATCTTGTGTGGGTAGTTAGAATCCTTGAGAATTTTGACTCTCCCTCCTCACCATTCTTGGATCACTTCCTGCTTTCTAGCACTATTTCAGTTGCCTCCATTCAATCTTACAGGCCCACAATAAAGAACTGAATCTTCCACAAATTTATGATTCTCCATCCTATGGTTCTGTTTAGCAGATACAGACTAAACACAGCTAATGATTTGGCTCAATTCTTGGTTCAGAGATTATGTTTGAAATGTCCCAGGATTTACAGGCCAGGAATGATTGATCTCATTTTACTTTATCTTTTTTAAAATTTTACTTTTTTGTCTCCATTTACAAAGTTTTTGGTAGAAGGACCAGACTTCATTGCCTGGTTTTATATAGTCAATATGGTTTCGACTTACCATTTTACAAGAAGCAATTTACCCTGGAGAAACTTAATTCCTGCCCACATTCCATTCTTTTTGTACCTAGAGCTTCAGCCTGGCTTGTTACTGCATGTTTTTATTCTATTTCTGGACACAGAGATTGCATTTGAGTCCAACAGTGCCTTTTAGGTTTTCTTCTTTAATATTTCATCATTCATTACTGTATGTTTAGAACAGAGAGGGTGATCAAAGCATGAACTCTGTGCTCCAACTTGACCTGAATGCTAGTGGCATTGATTTTTTACAAAACTGTGTAGCTGCTGTATAGAATATTAGACCTTCCAGTCCTTTAAGCAGATCATATTGACCACAAACATAAAGGTGAAATTATAAATTATGCAGCATGCAGAGAAGATAATGGAAGCAATGCCTCTATCATTGAAAATGTTTTATGTAATATTGAGTTTTATTTTTCCAAGATATTCCACTTAATTGCCAGGTACAACTTTGCTGTACTGTTTTATACCTACAGACTTAGAACTGGTTTTATTTTTCATAAGGCATATCTTTGCTAACATTTCAAAGCATAACTCTTTGGTTTCTGGCATTACTGTGAAAGATTTTTTTCCACACTACCATTTTTTTAAAAGTAAAACCATCTCATATTATTTTGTTAATCCTGAACATGATACTTCTGTTTAATAATTGAAAGAAATGGCTCAAGGCACAAAACCTTAGGTCTACCAAAAAAGTTAGCTTTTTTTTTTTTTTTTTTTTTACTTTTTGTTGGACTTTGAAGTTTTTCTTCATGTATTATTTTTTTGCTTTTCAGTATTTGTCAGGTTCATATTGATGAACATTGGTTAAAGCAGAGCCACTTAGATTAAACAGAGCAATATAGTATCAGTA
Organism: Bos indicus; assembly: GCF_029378745.1. NCBI lineage: Eukaryota > Metazoa > Chordata > Mammalia > Artiodactyla > Bovidae > Bos > Bos indicus. Next base: position 13,754,687 of record NC_091767.1, read on the forward strand.
TTAGCTTTTTCCTTTAAGACATTTGGTCATTGACTCTCCCATAAAGTTGGGGGAAAATTAATAGCTTAACTCCATAGAATTTATATTGGGCTGTTATTGAATAAAGTTCCCCATACCACTAGCTGCACTTGACCGTTGATGTATATTTTGTGTATAAATACATTAACAGAGTACTATCATATTGCACTGTCACTGTGAGGCAGAGTGTCCATTTAATGAGGCTTGAGATTGAATGTGCTGTTGAACACTATTGATCACAGGTTTGCAGTGAGCTCCAAAAGAATGATTTAACTGTATATTTGTGCTGCATTTTAAAGCTGTGAATAAAAAGGTAGTATACTAAGACTCAAAGTATGCAACCTTAAGGGAAAGTTAAATTTCAGGAGATATTTTGTCAAGCAGATCAAATCTCCTCCAATGTTTAACTTGTTTTTGTAATAGATCACTGAAATAGGACAATAAATTATGTAAATCTCATGATAAAATATATTTTACCAGACACTGTCAGTGGTAATTTTAAAAATGTTATTCACTTAATGTATATACTTTGATACACAAAGTTAAACCTGGAGTTAGAGGGCAGTTTATTTGAGACAACTTTCCAAAATATGAACAAAAAGTAAAATGCTAAATAAAAAAATCAGCACTTGAAAGGAAATGAAAAGATACACAACAAACTAACCAGAAAAATTCAAAATGATTTTTTTGAACATAAATGCATGCCTTTTTATCCTATCCAAATGATAGAAACTGTTATACAATATCGTAAGTATGATTAAGGCAATAGCCAAGAGAAAAACACTATGTTGTCTGTTACTTTACTTGCAGAGTTCACAATTTAAAAACCAAAAGTATTCAGATTAATACAAATCTCCATGCCACAGATACCTAAGAAAGATTTACTCCTTAAGTGGTCATAAGTTGGACACTTATTGATGAAGTGTGCTTCAATTTAAATAAAATTACTCCTTGTCAGGAAATGTTTTCTGTAAATGGCCAGAATAATTATATTTGCTGCATTCTAATCAACTTGGTTAATGATAAATAGCCTAACACTATCTGGATAAAAGCTTACTTTTTTTTCCCCTCAAATATGCTGAAGAAATGCATTTCCTTTTTTTTTTTCCCCAAAGGATCAGGAATTTTGTATTTTATTTTTTTAATTTTATTTTTTAACTTTACAATATTGTACTGGTTTTGCCATATATCAAAATGAATCTGCCACAGGTATACATGTGTTCCGCATCCTGAACCCTCCTCCCTCCTCCCTCCCCATACCATGCCTCTGGGTCGTCCCAGTGCACCAGCCCCAAGCATCCAGTATCGTGCATCGAACCTGGACTGGTGACTCGTTTCATATATGATATTACATGTTTCAATGCTATTCTCCCAAATCATCCCACCCTCTCCCTCTCTCACAGAGTCCCTAAGACTGTTCTATACATCAGTGTCTCTTTTGCTGTCTATACAGGGTTATTGTTACCATCTTTCTAAATTCCATATATATGCGTTAGTATACTGTATTGGTGTTTTTCTTTCTGGCTTACTTCATTCTGTATAATAGGCTCCAGTTTCATCCACTTCATTAGAATTGATTCAAATGTATTCTTTTTAATGGCTGAGTAATACTCCATTGTGTATATGTACCACTGCTTTCTTATCCATTCATCTGCTGATGGACATCTAGGTTGCTTCCATGTCCTGGCTATTATAAACAGTGCTGCGATAAACATTGGGGTACACGTGTCTCTTTCCCTTCTGGTTTCCTCGGTGTGTATGCCCAGCAGTGGGATTTCTGGATCATAATGCAGTTCTATTTCCAGTTTTTTAAGGAATCTCCACACTGTTCTCCATAGTAGCTGTACTAGTTTGCATTCCCACCAACAGTGTAAGAGGGTTTCCTTTTCTCCACACCCTCTCCAGCATTTATTGCTTGTAGATTTTTGGATCGCAGCCATTCTGACTGGCGTGAAATGGTACCTCATAGTGGTTTTGATTTACATTGAAGAAATGCATTTTCATGAGTAAGATAGCAGAGGAAATAATTGTGGAATATCTGAGATGGTATTGGTTCTAATATTCCTCTTAGTGAGTTATGTTTCCTCAAAGTGAAGAATTGTAGCCATCTTCAGATCCATCTGCTTGGGTTGCTCTGCTTGGAATTAGGCTGAAGAATTACCTGTGAATAAGGCAAAGATTCTCCACCTGGATATGTAACCTGGACATATTGTAATAAATAGAAGTAGTTTTACAAGGATATAAATAAGATAATGCAAATAATTTTAACCTAAATAAATTTCAATTTGGATGATATTAATCAACTAATAGTTACAGTTAGTTTTAATGTTGTAACCTAATGGTAAATTTCCTAAGCCCATTAGGTTACAATGTTAACTAAGAAATAAAAATAGCAAATTAAAAAATCAATTTGTGTCCTCATTAAATTAATCACTCCTTCTTAAAACAAGTACTATTTCATTTGAAAATTCCATTGAATACTGATTTGGAAAAAATCTGAAAAATATTTCAATTTACATATTTAGCTCTTCATCTTAAATTTGTTTATATTTTTTATAGTTATAATTGAATTTGGAAAACAAAAATCTTTTTGAGGAAGCAGATGATTCATGAAAAAAGTTAAGAATAAATATTAAACTGAAAATTAAAGTTTTAAAGTAAATTAGAATATCATTATAAATTAATTTTAAACATAACCATAAAGAGATTCAATAATTTGAAATATTACTTTAAAAGACCAAGTCAATCTTTGTTTCTGACCTCTTATTTTTAGTGTGTAGGATTGCAAGAGCTTTCCGTGTATTGATTTTATATCCTTTGACATTACTGCATTCATTGATTGTAGCAGTTTTCTGCTGGCATCTTTAGGATTCTCTATGTGTATCATGTCATTTGCAAACACTGATAGTTTTACTTCTTCATTTCCAATTTGGATTCCTTTTATTTCTCTTTCTTCTCTGATTGCTGTGGCTAGAACTTCCAAGAGTATCTTGAATAATAGTGATGACAGTGGATACCCTTGTTTTATTTCTGACCTTAGAAGAAATGCTTTTAGCTTTTCAACACTGAGAATAATGTTTGCTTGGGTTTTCATATATGGCCTTTATTGCATTGAGGTAGGTTCCTTCTATGCCCAGTTTCTGGAGAATTTTTATTATTAATATAAAGGGGTGTTGAAATTTGCTGAAAGCTTTTTCTGCATCTATTGAGATGATTATGTGGTTTTTACTCTTCAACTTCTTAATATGGTGTATCATGATTGATTTGCATATAATGAAGAATCTTTGCATCCCTGGGATAAATCTCACTTGATCATGGTGAATGATGCTTTTAATATGTTGTTAGATTCAGTTTGATAGTATTTTGTTGTGTTCATCAAACAATGGAAACGGTGAGAGACTTTATTTTGGGGAGCTCCAAAATAACTGCAGATGGTGACTGCAGCCATGACTGCCATGAAATGAAAAGATGCTTGCTTCTTGGAAGAAAAGCTATGACCAACCTAGATAGCATATTAAAAAGCAGAGACATTACTTTGCCAACAAAGGTCCATCTAGTCAAAACTATGGTTTTTCCAGTATTCATGTATGGATGTGAGCGTTGAACTATAAAGAAAGCTGAGCACCGGAGAACTGATGCTTTTGAACTGTGGTGTTGGAGAAAACTCTTGAGAGTCCCTTGGACTGCAAGGAGATCCAACCAGTCCATCCTAAAGCAAATCAGTTCTGAATATTCACTGGAAGGACTGATGCTGAAGCTGAAACCTCAGTACATTGGCCATCTGATACAAACAACTGACTCATTGGAAAAGACCCTGATGCTGGAAAGATTGAAGGCAGGAGGAGAAGGGGACAGCAGAGGATGAGGTGGTTGGATGGCTTCACCGACTCGATGGACATGAGTTTGATCAAGCTCTGAGAAATGGTGATGGACAGGGAAGGCTGGTGTGCTACTGTCCATGGGGATGCAAAGAGTTGGACATGACTGAGGGACTGAACTGAACTGAACTGTTGTGTTCATCATTGATATCAACCTGTAATTTTCTTTTTTGTGTGTGATATCTTTGGTTTTCCTATCAGGGTGATGGTGGCCTCATAGAATGAGTTTCGTGAAACATAATCTGTTTTTAAGTTATTAATCATTAAGCATCCATTATTAGCAAGACACAGCAGTGGACTCTGTTATACTCTTTGTTCTCTTGACAATTTGTATTTATCCTCTGATATTTTCTATACTCCCTTTTGATTTTATATTTTCATATTGCTATAATAATGTTAAATGATGCTGCTGCTGCTAAGTCGCTTCAGTCGTGTTCAACCCTGTGTAACCCCATAGACAGCAGCCTACCAGGCTCTACACCAGATTCTCCAGGCAAGAACACTGGAGTGGGTTGCCATTTCCTTCTCCAATGCATGCAAGTGAAAAGTGAAAGTGAAGTCGCTCAGTCGTGTCTGACTTTTCGCGACCCCTTGGACTTCAGCCTATCAGGTTCCTCCGTCCATGGGATTTTTCAGGCAAGAGTACTGGAGTGGGATGCCATTGCCTTCTCTGAATGTTAAATATATATGTGTGTGTGTGTATATATATATATATAAAATTTTTAACCTTTCTCAAGAAAAGCTGAGATGGTGTGTATTAAAATAAGAAAACAAATGATTAGAAATACAGAAATATTTTTTCTGAAGACTTCAAAGCAGTGTTTTCCATTGATTATATGCAGTCTAATGCATATCCATTATTTTGCATAATTACTTAATATAGATTATATTAGGATCAATGCCATTAAATTTTTTGAAGCAAAGGGAGTGGTATTCAAAATTAGACAAAATGATAGTGTGAGGGTTAACCAAATTATATTTCAGAAGTAGACTTCAAAATTTCAGTTGTGTCTTGAAGAATCTCTGTAAGTCTTTAATCCTGAACAACAATGTGTCCCTTTTAATTGACCTTTATCTTTGTTAAAATCCCAGGTTTTGTATAATACCTATCTCTTTTCCTATTTATACTCCATGATACCATGAGGTATACGAGGTCAGAACCATGTCCTAATTGCTTTGTTTTTCCAAAATGTATCAGAAGATTTGCACTTAAATTGTTAGATATAAACCTATTATTAGATATAAATCTCTTATAAATAAATCTGAATTGATCATTATAGTAAATAATCAACATTACAATATCTGAAATAAACGAGTGCATTAGTTTCTCTTCCTGCCCAGATACAATCATACTTTTCTAATTATTCTCTTGCTTTTCTTTTCTCTACATGTCTCTCTTGCTGACTTCCAAATTTAATACCCTAAACTTACACCAGTTTTATTAAGATAATCCACTGTCTGTCAATCATGTGTTCAAAAGCTTTTACAGTGAACTGAAATCTTAGAAGAGTGATTTCTACGTTATCTAGAATTTTTTCTTTCTCAACTACTCCAAATCCTCTAGTGCACCAAGCTGCTTGCTGTTTCCAATGACTGTCCATGCTTCTATGCCTTTATTTTCATTCCTTAATGGTGTAATATTGCCATCCTTCTTTCTCCCTAACTTCCTTCAAAGGACCCTGCTTTGAAAGATGATGCCTTATCTGTATGTTTCTGGAAGTTAGCTCTACCTCTTCTTGTTCCATTTACACCTTGTGCAAGCTGCTATTGTTAACACTTACCTCCAATTTTAACCAAAACTACTTTCCAGTAAGGGCTTTGCCTATCTCTCTTGTTAAGCTCAATAATGTAGAACTGCTAGTGACCAAGTATAGAGACAAATGTGCATAGAAGGCAGAATGCCAAGGAGAAAATGGTGAAGCTTAAAGTAAAATAAGAAATGACAGATTTTAAATAAAGGTAAAATAAGAGGAACTACAACTTTATCATAATATGACACACTGAAAACCAGAGGAAAATATTCATGTGGGTTCTCATCTCTGCTGTTTCCACATTGACTTATAGATGCCATTCTGATATTGTCCCTGTAGCTATTCAAAGGCAGGACTGTAACTTTCATAAATAGCCTCAGAAAACCCAATTATTGAAGCAGTCATTTTTTTCAATATTTACATCGCAGTGCCATTTAAAGTCTTGGAAATTAAACATCTCATTTAACTTCCATTTGTGCTTGCTCATATAATTTACTGTTTTATCAACCATTGCCTTGTTTCTGTTTATGGGTGCTTTTGATGAAGATTTGACTAATAAAATTCAAGGAAAGAAGCTATAAAGAAGAGGACTTAAATAACCTATTAGTTTGTGTTAATTTCAAAACAGAGCAATTTTTCTATGGCTTGAATATATTGAAATTTGGATTTTCATGATATGGAATTCAAGAAATTGTCTTTTCAGCAATGATGCTATAGACAGTAAATTTTTGGATTTTAGATTTTTAACTTTTCTGATATGTTATTTTAAAATGTCTTCTAAATGTAGTTATTTTAGACATTTCAGCTTTATAGAGAAAGAGTTTGCCATAATCACTCTGGCCTTGAGTGAGGGGCTTGAGACATATCATCATTTGTGTTACCACCAAGAAAAAATTAAATACTTAGATATAAAGTCAATAAAATATGTATAAAATCTATATGAGGAAAACTATAAAACTCTAATGAAAGAAATCAAAGAAAATATAAATAAGTGGAAAAAGGTTCCATGCTCATGGACATAAAGGGTCAATATTGTTATTAACACAATGTCAGTTCTTTGCAACTTGATCTATATCATACCCAGTCTCAATCAGAACCCTGACAAGGCACTTTGTGGAGATCAACAAACTGATTCTAAACATAAAGCTGTAGAGTCATTCCTAAAATATCAATGATTGCCAATTGTTTGGTGGGAGAAGGGGAGATAAATAGGTGGCACCCAGGGCATTTTTTGGATTGTGAAGCAGGTCTGTACTATAGTATAATGGTGGATATATGACATTAAGCATTTGTTGAAACCCATATACCTGTGCCATATGAAGAGTGATCCCAAATGGAAACTATGAACTTTACTTAGTAATAGTGTATCAGGATAATTTCATCAATTATAATACATGTACCACACTAGTGGAGGATATTAATAATAAGGGACATGTAGATATATGGAAACTTACTATACATTGAGTGATTTTCTGCCCTAAAATGCTGTTGTAAAGTAATTAGCCTCCAATTAAAATAAATAAATTTATATTAAAAAATATACATTGATTAAATTGAAAACACAAGTAAAGAATAGGATAGTATATTCATAAAATATATGGTGAAAAGTTTTATTCCTATTATATAAACAACTCAAAAATTAATATAAAGAGGAAAAATTGCACAGTAAAATGGGCAGAATAAATGAGTATGAATTCCCACAGGAAAATACACATATGCTAATAATTTTATGGTTATCTATTATTACTCTAAGGAAATTAAAACTGAAATCACAATGAGATATTACTACATCTAATAGGTAGGTAAAAGGAAAAAAAACCTGATAATATCAAATATTGACAGACACAGGACAGTCTGCATATGCTGCTGGCTACATAAAGTGATAAAATAACATCAGAGATTTTACAACTTCTAATAAGAGTTAAGAACATACCTATCTTACAAGGCAGTAATTTTGCTTTTTTGTATTGCCCAAGAGGTATGAAAATTAAGTCTATAAAAAGAAGTACTGGAAACAAAATGTCTATCAACAACAACATGGATTAAAACATTGTGATTTATTCATACATTGGAATACTATTCATTAAGGAAAAGAAATACTCCGTAGATACAAACAATAAGGATTAACCTCAAAAACATAGCTTTAAGCAAGAGTAACTAGTTAAAAGATACTACTTACTTTTTAATCTCATTAGAATAAAATTCTAAAACAGAAAACAGTTATCTGTAGAGGAAAATAAAACACTGGTTGACTCATGGACTTGGCAGTGGAGAGTAAGAAGGAATTGTCTGGAGAGTGGGAAGAAAAATATTTCTTGGATTATGGAAATAGTCTATCTTGACAGAAGTGTGGGCACATGTTTTTTGTGTTTTAGATGTACTGGCAATGTCTGTATATTTTACTACATTTAATTTATCCTTTGGTGAATAATAGTTTTTATAAGTGTAAGAGGGATGATATTGATTCCTGTCTCCTGTACAATGTCACAAACCTCCATCCATAGTTCATCAGGCACTCTGTCTATCATATCTAGTCCCTGCATAAGGGATTTGATTTAGGTCATACCTGAATGGTTTAGTGGTTTTCTCCACTTTCTTCAATTTCAGTCTGAATTTGGCAATAAGGAGTTCATGATCTGAGCCACAGTCAGCTCCTGGTCTTGTTTTTGCTGACTGTATAGACCTTCTCCATCTTTGGCTGCAAAGAATATAATCAATCTGATTTTGGTGTCAACCATCTGGTGACATCCATGTGTAGAGTCTTCTCTTGTGTTGTTGGAAGAGGGTGTTTGCTGTGACCAGTGCATTCTCTTGGCAAAACTCTATTAGCCTTTGCCCTGCTTCATTCTGTACTCTAAGGCAGCAGAGACATTACTTTGCCTACAAAGGTCCATCTAGTCAAGGCTATGGTTTTTCCAGTGGTCATGTATGGATGTGAGAGTTGGACTGTGACGAAAGCTGAGTGCCGAAGAATTGATGTTTTTGAACTGTGGTGTTGGAGAAGACTCTTGAGAGTCCCTTGGACTGCAAGGACATCCAACCAATCCATCCTAAAGATCAGTCCTGGGTGTTCATTGGAAGGACTGATGTTGAAGCTGAAACTCCAATACTTTGGCCACCTGATGTGAAGAGCTGACTCATTTGAAAAGACCCTGATGCTGCGAAAGATTGAGGGCAGGAGGAGAAGGGGACGACCGAGGATGAGATGGTTGGATAGCATCACCCACTCAATGGACGTGGGTTTGGGTAAACTCCTGGAGTTTGTGATGGACAGGGAGGCCTGGCGTGCTGCAGTTCATGGGGTCACAAATAGTCAGACATGACTGAGTGACTGAACTGATGCACTAGTTTGCAATTGTAATTGTCATATATAGCATTAATGTAATAAATATTATAAGTTGTTTTATCCTGTAAGCATTACTATTAAATTACAGCACCATTAAAATAGAAAAGAGAGAAAAAAGGTATTTTCCTTTACCACTATTCCAAAAAGAATCTGCTGTCACAACAATGATAAAGTAGAATACATTAAGTACTCCCCATTATTCAAACTAAATGTGAGAAAAGCAAAATAAAGACATTTATTATTTGAGTCATAAAATTTTAAAATGAAAAACATATTTGTAACTTTGACATATGAGGTGTTTACAAGTTTAAGTCATTAGAGATGACAGTTTAATGAATGGATAAATTTGCTGGCAATTACCACCTTAGCCTTTTGACTAAATGGTTATAGGAGATTTCCTGTAAGATAATTTAAGCATAGCCTCACTGACCCTGTGTTTCTGGTGTTTCCTTAGAATTCATCTTTAAAATTGGCTTAAGGGTAGACTTCAGTTCCTCTTAGACCTTACTCAAATTATATTAACTGACAAAAAAATTTCTCATCTGCTCAGTGTCAGGTGTTAAAATGTTCATAATCAGCATAAAAGAAGTTTAACTCCCACACAGTCCCAAATTTTATCCACAGGAGAAAGCAGTACTGCTGTTTACTGTCCTTAGATATTTTTTATGGATCAGTCATGATTTCTATGCAAGGTACAGGCACCTACATATTTACACATACACACACTGGTAGCCATTCTATTTCCCAGATCTAGCAGATACTTGAAATATTTGGAAATCTCCAGGTACACCCACAATAAACACTGTCTTACTGCTGCTGCTGCTAAGTCACTTCAGTTGCGTCCAACTCTGTGCGACCCCATAGACATCACCCTCCAGGCTCTCCTTCCCCTGGGATTCTCCAGGCAAGAACACTGGAGTGGGTTGCCATTGCCTTCTCCAATGCATGAAAGTGAAAAGTGAAAGTGAAGTCGCTCAGTCGTGTCCGACTCTTAGCGGCCCCATGGACTGCAGCCTACCAGGCTCCTCAGTCCATGGGATTTTCCAGGCAGGAGTACTGGTGTGGGGTGCCATTGCTTTCTCCGATATTAAAAGCAAAATACAACATATATTTTACTCACAAAAATCCATTATTTATAAGTTCAAATAATCACAGAAAGAAAAGAAAATTTGAAATGTTAAAAGTTTATTGTTCTTTTATCCTTGACCCAGAGGTCTCAATCCTGTTCTTTAAGTGTAAAAGCATTTTATAAAATTAATTTGCACTAAGAGCTAGAGGTCATTTTCAAGAAACTCTAGAGAATTAGTGCCAAATAAGTTATATATATTTCACTGATAGCCAACAAGAAAAGTCAATTTCCAGTGCTAATATCTAGGAATTTAATTTGATCACTTATTAATATAATTAGAAGCAGTATTGCTTGGAGGCAAGTAGCTTAATCTATGAAGGAAGAAGAGGAATTTAAATTGACATGAATTTACTTACCAATATTCTAGATGAATGTCATACTTTGTATTTTTCCCTGAGGTTACAGATAATCATGAAAATATGAGTCAGATATCTGTGCCTCTAAACTTAAGAAATAGAAGAGAGAAGTAGGTGAGGGGTTGGGACTTGCTGGGTGTTCCAACATTAAAGGAGTGTTTTCATTGGTTCCTATGCTCAGACAAGGCTTCCCAGGTGGCTCAGTGGTTTAAAAAAAAAAAAAAATCTGTCTTCCAATTCAGGACATGCAGGAGATACGGGTTTGATACCTGGATTGGGAAGATCTCTTGGAGTAGGAAATGGCAACCTGCTCCAGGATTCTTGCCTGGAAAATTCCATTAACAGAGGAGCCTATCAGACTACAGTCCATGGGATCACAGAGTCTGACATGACTGAGTGACTGAGCACACATGCATGCTTGGATGATAGCCATATGATGTAAGAGGAAAAAACTCTATCTCCCAACAGGTGCACATAACCAATTGTTTATCCCCTTAAAGCCTTGATTTCCTTTGGGGCATCCAGGCTTTTCTCACAAAATTATTGGGGTAGCAATCATACTATAGATGTGGGACATGTTTTGGCCACTGCTGCTGTTGCTGCTGAGTCGCTTCAGTCGTGTCCGACTCTGTGCGACCCCATAGATGGCAGCCCACCAGGCTTCCCCATCCCTGGGATTCTCCAGGAAGGAAAACTGGAGTGGATTGCCATTTCCTTCTCCAATGCATGAAAGCAAAAGTGAAGTCACTCAGATATGTCTGACCCTTCACTACTCCATGGACTACAGCCTACCAGGCTCCTCTATCCATGGGATTTTACCTACTGCCTTTAAAAACTGAAAATGAGTCAGAGGAATATCTAACTTTTGGTAAATATTTTTTTGGCTAGCTTTATTTAGATACTCAAAGGTCAAAATGGAATACTTAAACCTATATCAGACTTTATTGCTTTTAACTCTCAATTTAAGAAATCAAGTAGTTAGGGCTTGAGCTTGCAAGCTATTTGATCCTTCATACATAATTTGCAGCTCAGTCCATCATGCAGGGAAGAAGACGTTAGGTATCCACATGAAGAGAATAGATTGCCAGAGTTTGGGTCCCCCCCCTTTTTTAACCACTTACTATCTAGCAATCATGAGACCTTTCTTTGTCTCAGTTTTATGATACATAACATCAATGCCTGCTTCACTGGGTTGGTGTGAAGCTTCAAGAGTTGATGCTACATACTTTAAGCCCATAGGGCTTCCCAGATGGCTCAGTGTTAAAGAATCAGCCTGGCAATCCAGAAGTCAAAGGAGGTGTGGTTTCGATCACTGGGTTGGGAAGATCCCCTGGAGGGGGTAGTGGCAACCCACTCCAGTAATTTTGCCTGGGAAATCTCATGGACAGAGAAACCTGGTGGGCTACAGTCTATGAGGTAGCAAAGGGTTGGACATGACTTAACAACCGAGCCCAGACATAAACACTTAAAGCACATAGAGTAGGGCCTGACAAACTGCTGTTTATTTAGTTACAATTTTATGAGTTAACTTGGGAGCCCTTCTGTTCTGCCACCACAGTCAATTCAATTGTCTAGGATGTCCAGGGGTCTAGGATGTCTAGACCAATTCAATTGTCTAGGATGTCCAGGGGTCTAGGATGTCCAGGATATCTAGGGGGTCAATTGTCTAGGATGTCCTAACTTAAATGCTGAGTCTGGTTGGTCTCTGGGGCCACAGGTGGTTAACTTGATTCTGTTCCATATGGTCTCATCCTGCAGTAGGCCAGCTCAGGCCTCTTTATGTGATGGTAGAAAGATTTCCAGCACATTAAGGAATCTTAAAGTGAAACTACTTTTTATAACTTGGCTTGCATCTTGCTTGCTACTACTATCCTTTTGCCCTAAGCAATGGCCCAGATCCAAGTCAGCGGAGAAAGACTTAACTTCTTGGAAAGAAGCAAAATATTGTGCCCGCAATCTAACACATTCTGTATGCATATACATATGTATGAACACACATATATTTCAAATATATGCAAGTCAATTTAATCCACTATATTTAAGTATATGTGTGTGTATGTATATATATACACACACATATGCATGTATTTATTTACAAATATACATGAGTTATGACTGAAATATTAATAAGTGCCCTTTCAGGGCAACAGAAAAGCATCTCTCTATATGTATCAGAAATCAAATAAATATATGTGAAAACAAAGAGAAATAAAGCAAGGCATGGTGTGCTACTGCATAACTTATATTAACAAGTCACATCACTCTTTTCCATTAGTGAGATTTAAGAGCTCCACTATATCGGTAGTGTTTTATGTTTGGTTTCATAATAAATTATCACCAATATAATGTGCTGCCAGCCTACTCTGTGCATACAGAGTCCTCTTCTAGGCACTAAAACCTGAGGGAAAACAAGTTTAAGTAATTTAAAATATAGTTGAGGTAAACCTGCAGATACATATTTGAAATTAGCCTAGCAAATTTAAACAGGTGAGTACACATAGTGACATAGATCTTGACCAGGAATAGAAGAGTAAAATTAGCTATAGGGATTCAGGGGGAAGATATCTGGGGGAATTGTGTGATGAATATCTTAGGTCAAGAAGAATACATGGTTAAGTGGAAGAACTAAGTGTGGAAGTAGTGTGAAGTTAAGTTTGTTGAAGAAAGTAGAAAGAGTATAAAAAGACAGCACCTGTTACACTAAACCAGGGAGTTTAATGTGATAAACAGATTAATGTGATAATGTGACAAATGTAATGTGGTAAACAGGAGGGAATTACTGGATGTTTTTAAAAAGATATAAACCAATGTGATATTTACACTTCAGGTGACTTTTCCAGTTAGTAGTTCTCTTAAAGAGTTGAGGATTATAAATCTGGACTTTACCCATTTTGGTGGCTTTAAATGAACCCATTTTAATAGTTTTAAACTTGTACAAAGCATAAGTATAAATGAGTCTAGTTTCCTTTTCAAATGATGAATAATCTTGGTAACTTAAGAAATAATTTAGACATGATCTTTTTAATTATATTATTTGCAGCCAAATTCTATTCTTTGCAGCCAAAGATGGAAAAGCTCTATACAGTCAGCAAAAACAAGACTGGGAGCTAACTGTGGCTCAGATCATGAACTCCTTATGCCAAATTCAGACGTAAAAGGAAGAAAGCAGGGAAAACTACTAGACCATTCAGGTATGACCTAAATCAAATCCCTAACAATTATACAGTGGAAGTGAGAAATAGATTTAAGGCACTAGATCTGATAGACAGAGTGCCTGATGCACTATGGATGGAGGTTCATGACATTGTACAGGAGACAAGGATCAGGACCATCCCCATGGAAAAGAAATGCAAAGAAGCAAAATTGCTGTCTGAGGAGACCTTATAAATAGCTATGAAAAGAAGAGAGGCAAAACACAAATGAGAAAAGGAAAGTTGAATGCAGAGTTCCAAAGACTAGCAAGGGAAGATAAGAAAGCCTTTCTTACTGATCAGGCAAAGAAATAGAGGAAAACAATAGAATGGGAAAGACTTAGATCTCTTCAAGAAAAGTAGGGATACAAAGGGAACATTACATGCAGACATGAGCTTAATAAAGGACAGAAATGGTATGGACCTAACAGAAGCAGAAGATATTAAGAAGAGGTGGCAAGAATACACAGAACTGTACAAAAATCTTCATGACCCAGATAACCACAATGGTGTGATCAGTCACCTAGAGCCAGATATCTTGGAATGTGAAGTCAAGTGGGCCTTAGGAAGCATCACTATGCACAAAGCTAGTGGAGGTGACGGAATTCCAGTTGAGCTATTTTAAATCCTAAAAGGTGATGCTATGAAAGTTCAGAACCCAATATGCCAGCAAATTTGGAAAACTCAGCAGTGGCCACAAGACTGGAAAAGGCAATGCCAAAGAATGCTCAAACTACCACACATCTGCACTCATCTCATATGCTAGTCAACTAATGCTCAAAATTTTCCAAGCCAGGCTTCAGCAATACGAGAACCATGAACTTCCAGATGTTCAAGCTGGTTTTAGAAAAGGCAGAGGAACCAGAGATCAAATGGCCAACATCCACTGGATCATTGAAAAAGTAAGAGTTCCAGAAAAACATCTATTTCTGCTTTATTAACTATGCCAAAGGCCTTGACTGTCCTGTGGAAACTTCTGAAAGAGATAGGAATCCCAGATCACCTGATCTGCCTCTAGAGAAATCTGTATGCAGGTCAGGAAGCAACAGCTAGAACTGGACATGGAACAACAGACTGGTTCTAAATAGGAAAAGGAGTAAATCAAGGCTGTATATTGTCACACTGTTTATTTAACTTATATGCTGAGTACATCATGAGAAATGCTGGGCTGGATGAAGCACAAGCTGGAATCAAGATAGCCGGGAGAAATATCAATAACCTCAGATACACAGATGACACCACCCTTATGGCAGAAAGTGAAGAGGAACTAAAAAGCCTCTTGATGAAAGTGAAAGAGGAGAGTGAAAAAGTTGGCTTAAAGCTCAACAATCAGAAAACTAAGATCATGGCATCTGGTCCCATCTCTTCATGGCAAATAGATGGGGAAACAGTAGAAACAGTAGCTGACTTTATTTTTGTGGGCTCCAAAATTACTGCAGATGGTGACTGCATCATGAAATTAAAAGATGCTTACTCCTTGGAAGAAAAGTTATGACCAACCTAGACAGCATATTAAAAAGCAGAGACATTACTTTGCCAACAAAGGTCTGTCTAGTCAAGGCTATGGTTTTTCCAGTAGTCGTGTATGGATATGAGAGTTGGATTATAAAGAAAGCTGAGTGGTGAAGAATTGATGCTTTTGAACTGTTGTGTTGGAGAGACTCTGGAGAGTCCCTTGGATTTCAGGGATATCCAACCAGTCCAACCTAAGGGAAATCAGTCCTGAACATTCATTGGAAGGACTGATTTTGAGGCTGAAGCTCCAGTAGTTTGGCCACCTGATGCGAAGAGCTGACTCATTTGAAAAGACCCTGATTCTGGGAAAGATTGAGGACAAGAGGAGAAGGGGACAAAAGAGGATGAAATGTTTGGCTGTCATCACTGCCTCAATGGGCATGAGTTTGAGTAAACTCTGGGAGCTGGTGATGGACAGGGAGGCCTGTCTTGCTACAGTCCATGGGGTCTCAAAGAGTTGGAAA
The DNA here is from genome assembly GCF_029378745.1 of Bos indicus. Lineage (NCBI taxonomy): Eukaryota > Metazoa > Chordata > Mammalia > Artiodactyla > Bovidae > Bos > Bos indicus. Next base: position 13,770,335 of record NC_091767.1, read on the forward strand.
TAGCTGAGCAACTGAACTGAACTGATCTTATTAGTGTATTGTTGTATTTGCATAAAAAATACTTCACCAAATATAAAATGTATAAATATTATCATTGATGTAGTTAAAATTGTATGTCAATCTTAGCTAGGTTTTCTTTAGTTTTTCCATAACCTCTTTGGGGGTATCAAATTACAATTAAAAGTCTTAGTGCCTCTTTAAGAGTTATTTCTATGAAACTTAATGTCAAATGTGACTTTTCCTATGGTCTTGGAGTTTCTATTCCTTGGGAAGTGGCTCCAGTGAGTCAGAAGACTCATTAAGTGCTAAGTAGTAAGCAGAATATGATAAGATACTGTTAAACCAGCCATTTATCAACTCTTCCGTAAATAACAGAGAAGGCAATGGCAACCCACTCCAGTACTCTTGCCTGGAAAATCCCATGGACTGAGGAGCCTGGTAGGCTGCAGTCCATGGGGTCGCTAGGAGTCAGATACGACTGAGCACCTTCACTTTCACTTTTCACTTTCATGCATTGGAGAATGAAATGGCAACTCACTCCAGTGTTCTTACCTGGAGAATCCCAGGGACGGCAGAGCCTGGTGGGCTGCCGTCTCTGGGGTCTCTCAGAGTTGGACACGAATGAAGTGACTTAGCAGTAGCAGCAGCCTAAATAAAGGGAGAAGATAACAATAGTATCAACAACAACAACAAAAAACCCTACAAATTGGGAACTTATTTGGAGAGAAAGCTGCTAATTCCTCTTCCTGCCACCACATCATATGAAGTGAAAGTCAGAAAATCACTTAGATATGTTAGGTGTGTGTTTTTTGGGAGGGAGATTTTTAAGGTTACAATAAATATTGTCTTGACAGAGAAATGAATAAAGATGTGGTACATATATACAATTAATATTAGTCATTGAAAAGAGTGAAATCATGCCGTTTTTAGCAAAGTAGATGAACTTAGAGATTGTCATACTGAGTGAAGTAAGTCAGAGAAGTGAAATGTTGTATGATGTTCTTTATATGTAAAATCTAAAAAGAATTGGACTTATTTACAAAGCAGGCTCACAGACTTGGAGAATGAACTTATGGTTGCCAGGGCAGAACAATGAGTGGAGGAGATAGTTAGGGAGCTTAGGATCAAAATGTACACACTGCTATGTTTAAAATGGGTAACCTACAGTGTCCTACTGTACAGCACAGGGAACTCCGCTCAGTGTTATGCGGCAGCCTGGAGGGGAGGGGAGTTCGGTAGAGAATGAATATACCTATATGTATGGCTGAGTCCTTTTGATGTTTATCTGACACTGTCACAAAAATGTTAATTGGCACTAGAAGTGCAAAATAAAATGTTAGAAGTAACTTTTAATCCAAGCCTGAAAAATCTGTATGTTGGAATGGCCTGTGGCAGTAGAGAGAAGAAAACCTTATGAGAAACGGATAGAACTTAAATTCCACAAAGCAGTTTCCTATGGGCCAGAGTTGGACTTTGTGGAAGGGAGCATGGAAGGGAGCAAGAGTGAGTGTATGCATCAGGTAGACACCCAGAAAGCCAAGTCTTCAAACTCTAATGGGAAGAAGCCCTATCTTCATCAAGGAAGTACAGGAAAAGTGATCTCTAATCATGAGTATTTTAGAAGAAATCTGAGAATATCCTTTGTCATTACTTCAACATTTGACACAAAGGTAGTCCTGATGTTAAATTACAATTATCCCAACCACATAACAATATGCTTGTTTCCTAGAAATCGTTACCCTTTCCCTAAGTCTGAGAATAAATACAAACATCAATTAGAATGTAGAAGAGGAGGTAAAGGAAACAGGAGAAAGAAGCTGAATGTGGAGTATATGAAAGCTTACTTGAGAGTTTCAGATTAAAGCTGCCTGAAAATGGAACAGCTTTAATTCAGTTGAGAGGAAAGTTTTGTTATTAGACCATATGGACTTGCAAATACTAGAATGTGGTAATGAAAGCTTTGGAATTTCCATGTCTTATACAAGAGGGACGAACAGTTCAACATAGCAGTTTGAAGGCAGACAGGTAGGAGTGGGTGAAATTGCTTTATGTGTAAACTCACTACATTTAAGTGTATCTTTAATCTTCTCAAGATTCAGGATACTGAGGTTGGGATGAAATACATTGGTATGATATATACACCTAAACACATTAAAACAACAAAAAAAAAACACTTGACATGCTATAAAATATAATGATTTCAGAACTGAAATAATATGTGAATGAAAAATGTTGCCTGCTATATCAGTAAACAAAGGATGTTGCTGCCAGCAAGCCACTGTAGCCACTCCCAAGGGTGTACTCCAGGAAATTCAGGATAAGGAAGAACAGGTATTGGCCCTTGATATCTAAGGTGCATGTCAAAGTAATACTTCAATGAGCTCAGAATCTCATATCTTCCGATACTAGAAAGTGCTGAGTTAGTCATCTTGAGATACCTGATTTTCTTTGTGTACATGCTAAGTCACTGCAGTTGTGTCTGACTCTTTGTGATGCTGTGGACTGCAGCCCACCAGGCTCCTCTGTCCATGGGATTTTCCAGCCAAGAATACTGGAGTGGGTTGTCATGTCCTTCCCTAGGGGATCTTGCCTACAGAAGATCTAACTTGTGTCTGCTGCTACTGCTGCTGCTGCTAAGTCGCTTCAGTCGTGTCCAACTCTGTGCGACCCCATAGACGGCAGCCCACCAGGCTCCCCTGTCCCTGGGATTCTCCAGGCAAGAACACTGGAGTGGATTGCCATTTCCTTCTCCAATGCATGGAAGTGAAAAGTGAAAGTGAAGTCTCTCAGTCGTGTCCGACTCCTAGCGACCCCATGGACTGCAGCCCACCAGGGGCTCCCCCGTCCATGGGATTTTCCAGGCAAGAGTACTGGAGTGGGGTGCCATTGCCTTCTCCTAACTTGTGTCTAACCCCAGTGATCTAACCTGCATCTCATGATTTTCTTTAAATAGCAGTTATCCTTTGAAGTGCTGACTATTTGGTCTTTGTTACAAAAACTCAGCTCTGTCCTGCGTCCTCCCTTACCTCTTTAGACGTATCTCAGAGCTTTCAGAGAGGTTGTCTTCTGGACATAAGTTTTGGATTTGTCCACCAAATAAAACATAATTCTCAACTTTTAGATTGTGCTTTTTTTTCAGTCGACAGATATTTCAAGAAATAGATTAACAAGATAACTGTTAAATTCATTGTTTTTAATTCAAACTACATTTTTGGGTGAGGAAAATTATAATTAGATATTATCATAACATACATAGAAATGACTCTGTATGTAGATCAGGCAAATCATACTCAAGGGACAACTGTTATTATTAGGAAAACCAATCTTCTGTGCCAAACATAGTTTAAAACTTTGGACAAACAAGTTTTTCTGAAATAAATGACAAATATTCCTATTCTAAACATTTCTATATTAGACATCAACAATTATAAAAATTGCTTTTAAATTTTTAAATTTGTAGAAAGAAAGTTTTTTGCCTAATTTGGTATACAAACTTAGGCAGAACCTGAACTTTACTGTGACAAGTTATGGAACATGTGAAGTTTTAACTAAAAAATGTTGACAATAGATATATGAATATTCACTCATATCCTTCCTTATTTTTTTCTTTTAGTCTTTTGTCTGATTATTTTTTTTATTTTTATTGAAGGATAATTGCTTTACAAAATGTTGTTGCTTTCTCTCAAATCTTCACATGAATCAGCCAGAGGTATACATATATCCACTCTCTTTTGAATTTGACTCTATATACCACCCCATCCCACCCCTCTAGGTTGATACAGAGCCCCTATTTGAGTTTTTTGAGCCCTACAACAAATTCACAGTTTTTGAAAATAGCTATCTATTTTACAGATGGTAATGTAAGCTTCCATGTTACTCTTTCCATACATCTCACCCTCTCATCCCTTGTCCCCATGTCCACGAGACTATTCTATATGTCTGTTTCTCCATTGCTGCCCTGGAAATAAATTCTTCAGTACCATTTTTCTAATTTCTCTATATGTGCAGTAGAATACGATATATATCTTTCTCTTTCTGACTTACTTAACTCTGTATAATAGGCTCTAGGATCATCCACCTCATTAGAACTGACTCAAGTGAGTTCCTTTTTATGGCTGAGTAGTATTCCATTGTGTATATGTACCACAACTTCTTTATCCATTCTTCTGTCAATGGACATCTAGGTTGTTTCCACCTTCTAGCTATTGTAAATACTGCTGCAGTGAACACTGGGATACATGTGGCTTTTTCAATTTTGATTTCCTCAGGGTATATGTCTAGCAGTTGGATTGCTGGGTCATATGATGGTTTTATTCTTAGTGTTACAGGAATCTCCATACCATCTTCCATAGTGGGTGTATCAATTTACATTCCCACCAACAGTGCGAGAGTGTTCCCTTTTCTCCACACTCTTTCTAGCATTTATTGTTTGTAGACTTTTTGATGATGGCCATTCTGACTGGTTTGAAGTGAGACATCATTGGAGTTTTAGATTGAACTTGTCTAATTAGGGATATTGAACATCTTTTCATGTCTTTCTGACCATTTGTATGTCTTCTTTGAATATCTATTTAGGTCTCCAACCTATTTTTCGATTGAGTTATTTTTTTGTTTATATTGAGCTATATGAGCTGTCTGTATCAGTCTGTTCATTTCCTTAGTCATGTCTAACTCTTTGCAACCCATTGACCGCAATACATCTGGCCTCCCTGTCCATCACCAACGCCCAGAGTTTGCTCAAACTCATGCCCATTGAGTTGGTGATGCCATCCAACCATCTCATCCTCTGTTGTCCCCTTCTCCTCCTGTCCTCAATCTTTCCCAGCATCAGGGTCTTTTCAAATGAGTCATCTCTTCACATCAGGTGGCCAAAGGATTGGAGTTTAGCTTCATCATCAATCCTTCCTATGAATATTCAGGAATGATTTCCTTTAGAATGGACTAGTTGGATCTCCTTGCAGTCCAAGGGACTCTCAAGAGTCTTCTCCAACACCACAGTTAAAAAGCTTCAATTCTTTGGCACTCAACTTTCTTTGTAATCCAACTTTCACATCCATACATGACTACTGGAAAACCATAGCCTTGTAAGACAGACCTTTGTTGGCAAAGTAATGTCTCTGCTTTTTAATATGCTGTCTAGATTGGACATAACTTTTCTTCTAAGGAGTAAGCATCTTTTAATTTCATGGCTGCAGTTACCATCTGAAGTGATTTTGGAGCCCCCAGCCCCCCCCAAAAAAAGTCTGCCACTGTTTCCACTCTTTCCCCATCTATTTGCCATGAAGTGATGGGACCAAATGACACGATCTTAGTTTTCTGAATGTTGAGCTTTAAGCTAAGTTTTTCTCTCTCCTCTTTCACTTTCATCAAGAGGCTCTTTAGTTCTTTGCTTTCTGCATAAGGATGGTGTCATCTGCATATCTGAGGTTATTGATATTTCTCCCAGCAATCTTGATTCCAGCTTGTGCTTCTTCCAGCCCAGCATTTCTCATGATGTACTCTGCATATAAGTTAAATAAAAAGGGTGACAATATACAGCCTTGACGTACTTTGGAACCAGTCTGTTGTTCCATGTCCAGTTCTAACTGTTGTTTCCTGACCTGCATATAGGTTTCTCAAGAGGCAGTTCAGGTGGTCTGGTAGTCCCATGTCTCTCAGAATTTTCCACAGTTTATTGTGATACACATAGTCAAAGGCTTTGGCATAGTCAATAAAGCAGAAATAGATGTTTTTCTGGAACTCTCTTGCTTTTTCAATGATCCAGTGGATGTTGACATTTGATCTTGTGTTCCTCTGCCTATTGTAAAACCAACTTGAACATCTGGAAGTTCATGTTTCTCATATTGCTGAAGCCTAGCTTGGAGAATTTTGAGCATTAGTTGACTAACATGTGAGATGAGTGCAGTTGTGCAGTAGTTTGAGCATTCCTTGGCATTGCCTTTGTTTGGGATTGGAATGAAAATGGACCTGTTCCAGTCTTCTGGCCACTGCTGACTTTTTCAAATTTGCTGGCATATTTGGTGCAGTACTTTCACAGCATCATCTTTCAGGATTTGAAATAGCTCAACTGGAATTCCATCACCTCCACTACTTTGTTCATAGTGATGCTTTCTAAGGCCCACTTGACTTCACATTTCAGGATGTCTGGCTCTAGGTGAGTGATCACACCACCATAATTATCTGGGTTTTGAATATCTTTTTTGTACAATTATTCTGTGTATTCTTGCCACCTCTTCTTAATATCTTCTGCTTCTGTTAGGCCCATACCATTTCTGTTCTTTATTGAGCCCATCTTTGCATGAAATGTTCCCTTGGTATCTCTAATTTTCTTCAAGAGATCTCAAGTCTTTCCCATTCTATTGTTTTCCTCTATTTCTTTGCATTGATCACTGAAGAAGGCTTTCTTATCTTCCCTTGCTAGTCTTTGGAACTCTGCTTTTAACTGGGCATATCTTTCCTTTTCTCATTTGTGTTTTGCCTCTCTTCTTTTCACAGCTATTTGTAAGGCCTTACCAGACAGCCATTTTGCTTTTTTGCATTTCTTTTCTTCGGGATGGTCTTGCTCCCTGTCTTCTGTACAATGTCATAAACCTCCATTCATAGTGCCTCAGGCACTCTGTCTATCAGATATAGTCCCTTAAATTTATTTCTCACTTCCACTGTATAATTGTTAGGGATTTGATTTAGGTCATACCTGAATGGTCTAGTGGTTTACCCTGATTTCTTCAATTTTTGTCTGAATTTGGCATTAAGGAGTCCATGATCTGATGCAGTCAGCTCCCAGTCTTGTTTTTGCTGACTGTATGAGCTTCTCCATCTTTGGCAGCAAAGAATATAACCAATCTGATTTTTATGTTGATCATTTGGTGATGTCCATGTGTATTTTTCTCTTGTGTTTTTGGAAGAGGGTGTTTTCTATAACCAGTGTGTTCTCTTGGCAAAACTCTTTTTGATCTGCTTCATTCTGTACTCCAAGGCCAAATTTGCCTGTTACTCCAGGTGTTTCTTGATTTTTTGCTTTTGCATTCCAGCCCCCTATAATGAAAAAGACATCTTTTTTTTTGGGTGTTAGTTCTAGAAGGTCTTGTAGGTCTTCATAGAACCTTTCAACTTCAGCTTCTTCAGCATTATTGGTCAGGGCATAGATTTGGATTACTGTGATATTGTATGGTTTGCCTTGGAAACAAACAGAGATCATTCTGTCATTTTTGAGATTGTATCCAAGTACTGTATTTCAAACTCTCTTGTTGACTATGATGGCTACTCCATTTCTTCTAAGGGATTCCTGCCCACAGTATTAGATATAATGGTCATCTGAATTAAATTCACCCATTCCCGTCCATTTTAGTTCTCTGATTCCTAGAATGTCGATGTTCACTCTTTGCATCTCCTGTTTGACCACTTCCAATTTGCCTAGGTTCCTAGGCAATATTGCTCTTTACAGCATCGACCTGGCTTCCATCCCCAGTCATATCCACAATTGGCTGTTGTTTTTTTCTTTGGCTCTGTTTTTTCACTCTTTCTGGATTTATTTCTCCACTGATCTCTAGTAACATATTGGGCACCTACCAACCTGGGGAGTTCATCTTTCAATGTCCTATCTTTTTGCCTTTTCATACTGTTCATGGGGTTCTCAAGCAAGAATACTGAAGTGGCTTGCCATTCCCTTCTCCAGTGGACCACATTTTGTCAGAACTCTCCACCATGACCCATCTGTCTTGGATGACCCTACATAGCATGGCTCATAGTTTTATTGAGTTAGACAAGGCTGTGGTCCATGTGATTAGATTGCTTAGTTTTCTGTGATCTTGGTTTTCAGTTTGTCTGTCCTCTGATGGAGAAAGATCAGAGGCTTATGGAAGCTTTCTGATAGGATAGACTGACTGAGGGGAAACTGGGTGTTGTTTTGATGGGCGGGGCCATGCTCAGTAAATCTTTAATCCAGTTTTCTGTTGATGGGCTGTATATGTTGGAGATTAATCCCTTCTCAATTTCTTCATTTGCAATATTTTCTCCCATTGTGAGGTTTGTCTTTGTTTATTGTTTATGGCTTCCTTTGCTATGCAAAACTTTTAAATTTAATTAGACTCCTTTGTTAATTTTTATTACTCTCAGAATTGAGTCAGGAAAGATCTTGCTGTGATTTATGTTAAAGAGTGTTCTGCCTGTGTTTTCCTGTAAGATATTAATAGTGTTTGGAATTCTATTTTGGTCTCTAATTTATTTTGAGTTTATTTTTGTATATGATGTTAGGTAGAGTTCTAATTTCATTTTTTTTTTTCCTTTAACAGTTCAGTTTTCCAAGCAGAACTTTTTAAAAAGATTGTCTTTTCTCCACTGTATATTTTTCCCTCCTTTGTCATACATTAGGTGACTTTAGATATATGGATTTATTGTTGGGCTTTTCTATTATGTTTCATTGATCTATATTTCTGTTTTTGTGCCAGTGTCATTCTGTCCTGATTACTGTAGCTTTGTAGTATAGTCTGAAGTCAAGGCGCCTGATTCCTCCAGCTCTATTTTTATTTCTCAAGATTGTTTTGGCTATTCAGGGTCTTTTGTATTTCCATACAAATTGTAAATTCAACATTATTTAACATTGCCATGGAAGCAACCTGTCCATCAACAGAGGAATGGATTAATATATACATTGGAATATTACCCAACTGTGAAAAGGAAAGAAATTGTCATTTGCAGAGATGCAGATGGACCTCATACAGAGTGAAGTAAGTTAGAAAGTGAAGAACAGAATAGTATATTAATGGATACATACAGAATCTAGGAAAAATAGTGGAGATGAGCTTATTTGCAAGGCAAAAATAGAGACACAGATGTGGAGAACAAAAGTATGGTTACCGAGAGGGAAGGGGGTGGGATAAGCTGGGAGATTAGGATTGACATATATGCCAATATACACACTGTGCTGTGCTTAGTCAGTCTGTCGTGTCTGACTCTTTGTGACCCCGTGGACTATAGCCAGCAGGCTCCTCTGTCCATGGGGATGCTCCAGGCAGGAATACTGGAGTGGGTTGCCATGCCCTCCTCCAGGGAATATATACACTACTATATATAAAATAGATAACTAATGAGAACCTACTGTATACCACAGGGAACTCTACTCAGTGCTCTGTGGTGAACTAAGTGGGAAGGAAATCCAAAAAAGAGAAGATACATGTACACATATGGCTGATTCACTTTGCTGCATAGCAGAAACTAACAAAACAATGTAAGATAGCTATATTCCAATATAAGTAAATAAGTGAACATGAAGAAAAGACTGAAAAATTATTTCCTATTGTACCTATAACAAATATTTGTGTTAATTAATCTTGCTTGTTTTAGTTCTTTGTTATAAATTGTATATAGTATTTTATTAAGGAAATGTTTAATAATATTAATAAAGCTGCCTTTGGGAATATTTGTAGAATTTTTGACATGGCATGAAATGTCTCAACCATGAGCATACACAAATGTTGTTTTGAAAAGTAAAAACAATTGTAATAAAAAAAAGCACAGATCTACAGAAAAGATAGAAATCAGCTAAAAAGGTGTTGTTCAGTTTAGGGCAAACTTTAGAAAACAGTATTGAGACAAGGCATGGTGAAGTTTGGGGGAAAAAAAATCCTGTTCATTCACAGCCTCTGCAGAATGCCAAAGATGTAAAAATTATAAAGGACTTCAGGGAAAGTATCAAATCTACAATATTGTCAGGAAAATATGGCATCAGAGTTAAAATAAAGCCAGGATGTGATTGAAAATCTCTTTGTTTAGCGCTCCAAAAAATTTAAAGTGATACTTTGTAGGTTCTTTCAGAAGGCAGAAAGTTTAAGTTTCTTTTATATGTGCCTCTGACACACTCCTTGTTAAAAATAGTTTTCTGTTAATTCTTAAGGGTGTTGTCCCACAATTGTCTCATAAGAAGGCCAAGACTGAGAAAAGTTATTATAATGAGATTTGTGAATCTGGTTTTCTTCTAATGGAGTGGATTAATAAATTGATACATAAGATATCCTAAATTTTTTAAATGAATTTTTATCAGCTTGCACCGAGTGATGAAGGCAGTGGGAATTATGGAGGTCTTTAGAACTGGAAACATATATGTCCAGTTAGACTGCAGAGCTGCTCTGGAGTCACGCTGCTGTGGACCTTTTCTTTCCCCCTTTCTACGGGAGTGTCTATTGTAATATTTCCAACTTGGGTCGCCTCAAAGTCATCTGCACATATTTTGAGGACAGTCAGAAGAAATATTTAAGCTTCTGCCTTGCTTTTTTTTCTTTTCTTTTTTTTTTTGTGTTCTGGGCAGAGGATTTTGGATCTCTTTTTTGTTTTTGTGTGTGTGTTTTAGAGTTTTCATGGATACATTCTTAAGTTCAACAAATGTACACCACATGTACAGTAAAGATAAAAATGACCATATTACATTGGAGACCTACAATCTGCCCAAGGGTAATGAAGATTTCTTCCAAATTGGGGTGGCATGGAGCACCCTTATTTATCCCTCTCCTTTGCTTATAATTCCCTTTTACCCAGTCCTCCAACCTTATGTTTGGGTAGAGCCCTTTGTTTTTTTAATTTTGTTTATTTTGGCTGTGCCAGGTCTTTGTTGCTACAAGAGCTTTTCTCTAGTTTTAGGGAGTGGGGGCTACTCTCTAGTTTCCGCATGCATGTTTCTCAGTGCAGTGGCTTCTCTTGTTCTGGAGCCTGGGTTCTAGGGCTCGTGGGCTCAGTGGTTGTGGTTCCTGGATTCTAAAGTGCAGGCTCAATGGTTGTGGCCCACAGGCTTAGTTGCTGCACGGCATGTTGGATCTTCCTAGACCAGGGTTGGAACCCATGTCTCCTGCACTGGCAGGCAGGTTCTTCACCATCAGGGAAGCCCTGCCTTGTTTTTGTTTTTTTTTTTTTCCCCTGAGTGCTTTTTACAAGTTCCCTTAAGAAATCTACTTCTAGGCTCTAAGGAATTCAAGCCACATGGAGAGACCACATGGGAACTGAAGTCTGAGTTATCCCAGCCTGAGCACAGATACGTATTGGTTAAGAAGCCTTCATATTGTCTCAGGCCCCATTCATTTGTGTCACCCGATTTGTAGTTCTTCCAGCTGAGGCTTTGGCATTATGGAGCAGAGGTAAGCCACTCTTTCGTGCCCTGTCTGAATTTCTTGCAAGAATTCAGAAACTTAATAAAATGAGCTTTGTGTTAAACCACAAAGTTTGGAACTATTTGTAACAGATAGTAAAGCATTAGAAAGTTACAATTGATTAAAAAAAATTTTTTCAACATTTTTACCATCCGTATTTGATATTATGCTCATTCAGTGGAGGATTATTCCAAGAGTGTCTTGAAACTAATAATTGACAAATGAAGCTAAAGTGCAACAGAAAATAACCACATGGGGTGTCAAGAAGGAAAAACTAGAATTGACAAAAACATAGTTGAACCACAGGAATATATAGATTAAGGATTTAGAGGAGTAGTGCACGCTGTCTTCAGATATGTGAAGGGCTGTCATGTGGAAGATGGATTAGACTTGTACTGTAGAACTCTAGAGAGCAGAACTAATACCTCACATTGGTAGGTACAGGGAAACAGATTTTACACTTATTGAGAGGAAGTAATTTTCAGTTATCAGAGCAGGATATTTGTGAACTGGTTCTGGAGGTAGTAAACTTCTGTAATCTTTGAGGCAAGCCTGGACAGATCAGTGATGGTGAATTTCTAGAGAAAATTATTGTTTTGTGGATAACATTAAAGTAGTCATTCTATTTCCAACAATAATGTTGTATAAAAGTCTATGATATAGCCTATATTTTTATAGTAACCAATTTCAAAATTTAGGTTTTTGGGACAGAAGACAAAAGAAGCTTTCATACAGGATTTCTCTGATTTGCACTTTCAAGACCAACAAATACTTAGTAATTATTCAGTACTCAATAACAAATTTAGAAAAAGAAATGTGTTGAATAGATTAGGGAAATATCTATTGTACCTATTCATAAAGGTGTAAGTGACCCTAACACACACAGAAGTCGCTCAGTCGTGTCTGACTCTTTGCGACCCCATGGATTGTAGCCCACCATGCTCCTCGGTCCATGGGATTTTCCAGGCATGCATACTAGAGTGGGTTGCCGTTTCCTTCTCCAAGTGACCCTAAGGTCAGTGTTATTTTACTTTATATATAATTCCATATTATAGTGCAGGAGACCTGGGTTGGGAAGATCCACTGGAGAAGGGAGTGGCTACCCACTCCAGTATTCTGGCTTGGAAAATTCCATGGACTATTCCATGGGGTCACAAAGAGTCACAGGACTGAGCAACTTTCACTTTCACTTTCCATTTTACAAATATAGTCATATAAGCATTCTCTTGTATGTATTGTCTCATTCTTCCAAAGATTTGATGGAGCCTCCATGAATATATACAACACAGTGAAACAAGAAGGTAAAAGTAGAATCTGAGTGATTTAGATGAAAAATGGATAAGAAATACAAGAAAGTTAATAATAACATCTTATTTTTTTTTTTTTTTTACTAATTATAAGTAAATAGAAATGTAGGGTAATAGTGATCAAAAGAAAATTTACATCATAATTATTATCACTTTATTATCTATATTATTATTATCTTTGAAGTGGCTGTCCATTGATCATTTATTCTTATATCATAATTCTAAGCATGTATTATACATTATCTCATTGAATCTTCAATCAATTTTATGAAAAAGGAAACTGAGATCTAGAGAAGAGTATACCATTCTTCAGAGAAGGCAATGGCACCCCACTCCAGTACTCTTGCCTGGAAAATCCCATGGACGGAGGAGCCTGGTAGGCTGAAGTCTATGGGGTCGCTAAGAGTTGGATATGACTGAACGACTTCACTTTCACTTTTCACTTGCATGCATTGGAGAAGGAAATGGCAACCCACTCCAGTGTTCTTGCCTGGAGAATCCCAGGGACGGGGGAGCCTGGTGGGCTGCCGTCTATGGGGTCACACAGAGTCGGACACGACTGAAGCGACTTAGCATACCATTCTTAGGGCTACCCAGTTTCAGTGAATTAATTGGGAATTGAAATCAGATCTTTTATAATAACTGAGGTCAGTTTATAAGGTTATACAGTCTGTTGTTATAGCTGAGATCTGTACTCTTTACGGTTGAGATTTTTGGTATGAAAAGGAAATGGATGCTATATCTATTATAAGGCTTCCAAAGACCTTCCCTACTTTAGTTCACGTTTTCTGAAATTCCAAGGTTAGATACTTTAGTTCTTGATTCAACATAGAACATGAATATTCTTTGTGTGTCTGCAAGTAACATTGAGAGGGATGAGCTAATACATATAGACTTAACAATTTAAAAAACAGCCAAAAGGTGATTACTGAGGAGTTGTCAAAAGAAGCCATGAAATTCGAGAAGAAAGCAAGGCTGCCTAGGACAGATATCACCTATTTAATATTACGTCCTACATAAAAGACACACAGTTCACCTTTCAAGGAGGTGAGGAATACAGGATTGTTCACTTTCATTTGGAAAACATTCATCTTTGGGGCTAACAAATTGGCAAAAATGTTATCTACACAGTAAGTAGGTAAATTTGTGTCTTTATGAAAGGTGGATATTATTGGAAAAAAAGAAGAGACAAACATAGCTGATATTGAGATAAATATTTTTAACTTGTAGAAAAAGTCAAGGTAAATAGAACTTTTCTAAATTTAAGGTGGGAATTGATCAAGTCTTCTTTATAGTATTTCAGGGAAAGCATGTGCAGACATTTAAACAAGAGGTAAGAACGTCAGATGGGGATGCTGGAGCTAGAGAAAGAAATAAATCATTTGTAATATTTTGCTTTTGCTTTAGAGTTTTATAAGCTATTTTATATTGTTCACAGCAAAATTCTTTTACCTGGAAAGAAATGAGAGTAAATCATACGCTTTTGTTAGTTTGGAATGACACTACTGAAACCAGAAATTTTGTATGAGGATTGCTAACAGTTTATATAAGGGTGAGGATTCATGAGGTTCAAGCTATTAGATTGAGTCCGAAATGATACATGGAAGGAAGGTCTTTATGTGATTTGCCTAATACACGGAGTTCAAATTCAACTGCATTTGATGTTCAAATACTGTAACTTAAATGATATTTTGGATATTTTTCATAGTCTAGGTAAATAATCCCCTGCATTACAAATTCATTATGAAATCCATAATAGTTTAAAATTTGAAGAACTAAATGTTCTAAATGTCTCTACCTAATAAAGGAACTAAGATTCAAAAGCATTTATTCAGATATATTTATACTTGTTTCTCTTGTCAGCCCCCTCATTTTTTTTCTTTACTGCAGCTTTTATAGAACTGGTCTATATCTACTTTTATAGGTATAATTTTTAGGAGGTCACAACTTAATATTTACTCTGGTACCTCCACCAGTAAGAATAACTCAGATTTACTTAAATTACTACCAGGCACTGATATCTGCTCTTCATTCCTCATAAACAGTTCTGTAAGTATTTGCTATTGACCTATACCATACTGGAGATGAGAAAATTAAATGAAATTATAAATAATAAAAATGTTAGCAATTAAATTGGCTTTGGAAAGATTGTTTCTGTTAAATGAATTGACAGGCCTAAATTGCCAGATTCAGCTACACTTTTCTCAATATAGAAAAATGCAAAGCTACACATAATGAGACCCTTAATTTTTAAGTATTGAGAGAGTATTTTGAGATTGATCATCTATTTCTTAGATGGAAAATAGTTTGTAATTATGATTTTTAGAGAATTACGTACAGGCCCTGAGGTCTTTTATCAGCAGATGATTATAAATATTATCATTAGTATTTAGAACATATCACATATATTTCACTAAATTATTGTCATCCTTTATTGTTCAGTCGCTAAGTCATATCTGACTCTTTGCAACCCCATAGACTGCAGCACGTCTGGCTTCCCTGTTCTTCACTATCTGCTGGAGTTTATTCAGACTCATGTCCATTAAGTTGGCAATGCCATCCAACCATCTCATGGATTAACTGGTTTGATCTCCTTGAAGTCCAAGGAACTCTTATGAATCTTCTTCAGCACCACAATTTGAAAGCATTAATTTTCGGCACTCAGCCTTCTTTATGGTCCGACTCTAACATCTGTATATGACTACTGGAAAAACAATAGCTTTGACTAGGTGGACCTTTGTCAGCAAAGTGATGTCTCTGCTTTTTAATATGCTGTCTAAGTTTGTCATAGCTCTTTTTCCAAGGAACAAGTGTCTTTTAATTTCATGGCTGCAGTCACCATCTACTGTGATTTTGGAGCCCAAGAAAATAAAATCTGTCACTATTTCTACTTTTTCTTCATCTGTTTATCATGAAGTGATGGAATTGGATGCCATGATCTTAGTTTTTTTAATGCTGATTTTCAAACCAGCATTTTCATTCTCCTCTTTCACCCTCATCATGATGCTGTTTAGTTCCTCTTCACTTTCTGCTATTACAGTGGTATCATATGGTGGTATCATTTCATATCTGAGGTTAATGATACTTCTCCTGGCAATCTTGATTCCAACTTGTATTTCATTCAGCCTAGCATTTCACCTGATGTACTCTGCAAATAAGCAGGGTGACAATATACAGCCTTGACATACTCTTTTCCCAATTTTGAACCAGTCCATTGTTCTACCCTCAGTTATGTTTCTTCTTGACCTGAATGCAGGTTTTTCAGGAGGTAAGTGAGGTGGTCTGGTGTTCCCATCTCTCTAAGAATTTTCCACAAGTGTTTGTGATCCACACAGTCAAATTTCCAAGCTTGTTGTGATCCACATAGCCAATGGCTTTGGTGTAGTCAGTGAAGCAAAAGTAGATTTTTTTTTTTTAACTCTCTTGCTTTTTCTATGATCCAGTGGATGTTGGCAACTTGACCTCTGATTCCTCAGTCTTTCCTAAATCTAGCTTGTACAACTGGTTGAGCATAACCTTGCTAGCATGTAAAATGAGTGCATTGGCAACCTTAAATCTTCACAAAAACTTTTGACTAAAGAACATGTAAGTAAATGAAAAGGAAAAATATACCATTAGTATATCCATCATTCAGTGGATAAGCTAAAAATAATCCTTGGGAATCCTAGGTATAATTTAGTGTAACCATTCATTTACCACAACAGTAACTACTAAGACTTTATCCAAGTTTATCAATGGGTGTTAAGTGTACTCCCTATTAGGTCTTCCCAAATTTCTAGAGATCTCACAGTTGAGTGTAGAATATTTTAAGTACTTGATAGACCATTTTCCCTTCTTGTCCTGGTCTCAGAATCCATTTATCTTCATTGAAGGTTTACTGTAGATGATAGAAACAGTTAATATTTATTGTTAATAATGGATCTGGTAAAATACAAAATATTTTATTTGTAATTACTATTTAATCTTCACAAAAGTCAGAAAATACTACAAAAGCAGCATTATAATGCCATCTTTGCTTTGTAGAAGTTATATAATTTGCCAGTAGCCAGTGAAAGGAGACAGTGCTTTCTTTGATTCTATGGCCCACGCAGCTTCCTGGTCGTGGTGTTATAACAATTGTTTAGCTTTTTGATTTCCATTTAGTCCCCTTGAGAATAAATTTCTCCCATGTTAGTAATGATTCCTGTGGCCTCTCCTTGCCTCAGTTTTGCATAGCACTGTCTAGTGTATCCCTGCCTGTGAAAGTCTTGAAGCATTTCGCTTACTAAGCAAAAAATGAATTAACCACACTCCAAAAATCTTAGAACCAAGGGCAATGGCACCCCACTCCAGTACTCTTGCCTGGAAAATCCCATGGACGGAGGAGCCTGGTAGGCTGCAGTCCATGGGGTCGCTAAGAGTCGGACACGACTGAGTGACTTCACTATCACTTTTCACTTTCATGCATTGGAGAAGGACATGGCAACCCACTCCAGTGTTCTTGCCTGGAGAATCCCAGGGACGGGGGAGCCTGGTGGGCTGCCGTCTATGGGGTCGCACAGAGTCGGACACGACTGAAGTAACTTAGCAGCAGCAGTGGCAGCAGCAGTGGCAGCAGCAGAGTGCTCAGATAATATGCAACATAGCATTAAGCCTGGGACCATGTGTTTTATTTCCATAAATGATGATTCAAAATCTGCAAGCTGTGTATTTAGACAAAAGTAATGTTTTCCAAACTGACAGCAGCTGTAATGTAAATAATAATAAATGCACCATTTCCGAATGTGCTGGCACTGTTCCAGTGGAAGATAGGGTGGAATAAAACTGTTTCTTGTCACATCTTCTATGAATAAAATATCACAACTTCAAAACAGTCTTCTTATTCTGTATTTTGTAAATGTGGCAAAAATGTATCTTTTTTCAGAAGTAGAGAAATGTGAAAGGAAAACCTTTTTGAAAAGGGATTATATTTCTTGTTTAGATTGTGATGGAGAAATAGATACTGGTAAATATACACCTAGTAATTATTTTTCATATGTTAAATGCAGTTTTGAAATAAAAATTGTTTGTAGAGCAAGTAGACCATGGGTGTTTAGGTCCATTGTCTTTGCTAGGACTTTCCTGGGGTTTAGTGGCTTGCCCTTGAATGCAGGGAGTTCAGGTTCGATCTCTGTTTGGGGAGCTAAGATCTCACATGCCTCATGGCCAAAAAAAAAAAACAAAAAAAAACGTGAAACAGAAGCAGAATTGTAACCAATTCAATACAATTTTAATAAATGGTCCACATCAAAAAGTTTAAAAAAACAAACCACAGAAAATCTACATATCTTACCTAGCTTTCAATAGGCTTCAAAAATTAACTATTGCAATTTACCTTCTATATTTTCATTTTTCACTTCCTTCAAGCAAATAAATGTAATATATAAAAACAATTTTATAGAAAGCTACAGTATACAAAACCCTAACATTGCACTAGTGCATGTACAACCTACCTGTAAATGTTTATTCCCTTAAGCTTTTTTGTTTGTTTTTTAAACATATTCTGATTAGTATTGCTTTGGTTTTTACCTGGATATAAGGTAATTACATTTACCTTATATTAATTGTGTATACATATGTTATACAAGGTAATGGTCTATATTACTTGAGAGAGAATGTGTGTGTGTAGAATATTTAAATCTAGGATTACATTTTGGAAGTCATCCTAGTGCTATTCAGTTCAGTTGCTCAGTCATGTCTGACTCTTTGCAACACAATGAATTGCAGCACACCAGGCCTCCCTGTCCATCACCAACTCCCGGAGTTCACTCAAACTCATGTCCATCAAGTCGGTGATGCCATCCAGCCATCTCATCCTCTGTTGTCACCTTCTCCTCCTGCCCCCAATACCTCCCAGCATCAGAGTCTCTTCCAATGTGTCAACTCTTCACATGAGGTGGCCAAAGTACTAGAGTTTCAGCTTCAGCATCAGTCCTTCCAATGAACATCCAGAACTGATCTCCTTTAGGATGGACTGGTTCAATCTGCTTGCAGTCCAAGGGACTCTCAAGAGTCTTCTCCAACACCACCTTTCAAAAGCATCAGTTCTTCAGCGCTCAGCTTTCTTCACAGTCCAACTCTCACATCCATACATGACTACCGGAAAAACCATAGACTTGAATAGATAGAACTTTGTGGGCAAAGTAATGTCTCTGCTTTTGAATATGCTGTCTACATTGGTCATAACTTTCCTTCCAAGGAGTAAGCATCTTTTAATTTCATGGCTGCAATCACCATCTGCAGTGATTTTGGAGCCCAGAAAAATAAAGTCTGATACTGTTTCCACTGTTTCCCCATCTATTTCCCATGAAGTGATGGGACCAGATGCCATGGTCTTAGTTTTCTGAATGTTGAGTTTTAAGCCAACTTTTTCACTCTCCTCTTTCAATTTCATCAAGAGGCTCTTTGGTTTCTCTTCATTTTCTGCCATAAGGGTGGTGTCATCTGCATATCTGAGGTTATTGATATTTCTCCTGGCAATCTTGATTTCAGCTTGTGCTTCTTCCAGTCCAGCATTTCTCATGATGTACTCTGCATATAAGTTAAATAAGCAGGGTGACAATATACAGCCTTGACGTACTCCTTTTCCAATTTGGAACCAGTCTCTTGTTCCATGTCCCGTTCTAACTGTTGTTTCCTGACCTGCATATAGGTTTCTCAAGAGGCCAGTCAGGTGGTCTGGTATTCTCATCTCCTGAAGAATTTTCCAGTTTGTTGTGATCCACACAGTCAAAGGCTTTGGCATAGTCAATAAAGCAGCAATAGATGTTTTTCTGGAACTCTCTTGCTTTTTCGATGATCCAACGAATGTTGGCAATTTGATCTCTGGTTCCTCTGCCTTTTCTAAAACCAGCTTGAACATCAGGAAGTTCACAGTTCACATATTGCTGAAGCCTGGCTTGGAGAATTTTGAGCATTACTTTACTAGCGTGTGAGATGAGTGCAATTGTGCAGTAGTTTGAGCATTCTTTGGCATTGTCTTTCTTTGGGATTGGAATGAAAACTGACCTTTTCCAGTCCTGTGGCCACTGCTGAGTTTTCCAAATTTGCTGGCATATTGAATGCAGCACTTTCACAGCATCATCTTTCAGGATTTGAAATAGCTCAACTGGAATTCCATCACCTCCCCTAGCTTTGTTCTAGTGATGCTTTCTAAGGCCCACTTGACTTCACATTCCAGGATGTCTGGCTCTAGGTCAGTGATCACACCATGGTGATTATCTGGGTCGTGAAGATCATTTTTGTACAGTTCTTCTGTGTATTCTTGCCACCTCTTGTTAATATCTTCTGCTTCTGTTAGGTCCATACCATTTCTGTCCTTTATCGAGCCCATCTTTGCATGAAATATTCCTTTGGTATCTCTAATTTTCTTGAAGAGATCTCGAGTCTTTCCCATTCTGTTGTTTTCCTCTATTTCTTGCATTGATTGCTGAGGAAGGCTTTCTTATCTCTTCTTTGTATTCTTTGGAACTCTGCATTCAGATGCTTATATCTTTCCCTTTCTCCTTTGCTTTTAGCTTCTCTTCTTTTCACAGCTATTTTTAAGGCCTCCCCAGACAGCCATTTTGTTTTTTTGCATTTCTTTTCCATGTGCTATTACATATCTGCATTTCAATAAAGTATTTATAAAGTTGATCAGTTTTCTTGTTACAGCTCTTACTGTAACTTCCTTGTCTTATTGTCACTTGATTTCTTCTTGAACTCTGTTGAAATAATTATTTTTAATTAATTTCTTATTGGTCAGATCTAATTGCCTCTCATTTTTTGTTTTTTATTTTGAGATCATTCTATCAAGTCTCCACTCGAAACTGACCTCCAGTAACCTCCACACCACTGCCAATTTCTATTTTATTTCCCCTGAGTACCTGCTCCATACTTCTTCAATGATGCTATTTCCAATTTTAATTTTAGGCACTTTCTTTTAATTTGCAAATATTTGGGGGAGTTGTCAGGCTCTTTCATGAATTCAAGAAACATTTATGTGCTACTGATTCTTACATAGCCACACCAACCACCCTCCTAAATCCTTACATAATGTCTCTTACCCTCAGTCTACCTGGATATTAGCTGTACCGCAAAACAGTTGTGGCCTTTCCATGCATCCTCCATTATAGAAAGTATAGGAAAATTGAGGCTGCACAAGATAGTGTTCTTAAATGACCCTGACTAAATATTTTAGCATTGTTAATTTTATAGAAGCATATGATCCTCTACAAACATGTACGATGCACCTGGTATAGGAAAAGACCTGTGGAAATAAAAAATCCAGAAACTTAATTTGCTTTATCATATGCCTCTGCCTCTCCTTTTCTTTTTTTAAAGTTTATTTCATTCCAGTATAGTTGATTTACTAAATTGTATTAATTTATGTTGTATAGCAAAGTGATTCAGTTACATATATGTATATATTTTTTAATATGTGTACTTTCTTTATATTCTTTTCCACTTTATACTATAGGATGCTGAATATAGTTCCCTGTGCTATACAATAGGACCTTATTGTTTGTCCATTCTATATATAATATTTTATATCTGCCAACCCCAAATTCCCAATTCATCCCTCCCTCATGCCCTTTCCCCTTAGCAACCACAAGTCCTCTATATCTTTGAGTCTGTTTCTGTTTTGTTAATAAGTTCATTTGTATCATATAATAGATTTCACATATCAGCGACATCATACAATATTTGTTTCTTTATACTTCACATAGCACGATATAATATCTGTATTCACCCAAAACACTGCAAATGGCATTATTTCATTTTTTATGGCTGAGTAATATTCCATTGTGTTATTAGTAATTTTCAATATATTATAAATTCATACTATATCTTCTTTATCCATTCATCTGTCAATGCATATTTAAGTTATTTCCATGTGCTGACTGTTTAAAATAGTGCTGCTATGAATGTTGGAGAGCATATATCTTTTTGAATTATGATTTACTCCAGTTACATGCCCAGGAGCGGATTGAAGGATCATATTGTAGCTCTATTTTTAGATTTTAAAGGAACCTCCATATTGTTTTCCACAGAGGCTGTAACTGATT
The DNA here is from genome assembly GCF_029378745.1 of Bos indicus. Taxonomy (NCBI): domain Eukaryota; kingdom Metazoa; phylum Chordata; class Mammalia; order Artiodactyla; family Bovidae; genus Bos; species Bos indicus. The sequence goes on from NC_091767.1 coordinate 13,791,842, forward strand.
TACATTCCACCAATAGTGTAGGAGAGTTCTTTTTTCTCTATACCCTCTCCAGCATTTACTTGCAGACTTTTTAATGATGGCCATTCTGACTGGTGTAAGGGGGTACCTCACCATAGTTTTGATGTTCATTTCTCAATAATTAGCAATTATGCCCTTTTCATGTGCCTATTGGCCATATGTATGTCTTCTTTACAGAAATATTTATATAGGTCTTGTATTCGTATTTTGATTGGGTAATTTAGGGGTTTTTATTTTGTTTGTTATTAAACTGTATATTTGTATATTTTGGAAATTTACCTCTCCTTTTCTAGTCCATGTTCTACATTTCAGCCATATTATACTGCACATATATTATTAATAATAATTTGGTCTTACTCCCACAATTCAAATAATAACATGCAAACAGTGAAGCACTGGAGGCAAGGCCCTTAAACTTATATTTTAATTACTTTCTCAAATTTTCTCATAATCCAGACAAAAATTCCCTACTCAGTTTTTAAAATTAAGGAGATTGTCCATGACACAGCTACAACTTAGCTTCATTGTTGGACTAAAGTGATTCACAGTGCTTTTTTATTTACAGGTAAATAAAAAAGTGACAGTCTTTCTAATGCCATGTTCAATGATGCTGCACCTTATACTATTTGTATATAGTCAGGAATATAAATCAAAACATTCTTTTGTATATCTGACTATTATATATATATCCGCATACCATACATACTCTCATTTGGGAAAATTCATATTAAATTACTAGTGTGTGAAGAGCAATTCAAGCCACATATTGCTTAAGCAAAATGCAGTTTTCCTGCAGCATGTTAAAATTCATTTTTAGAGCCCATTGTCAGATACAGCTTAATGAAACATTCATTTTATATGACCAGGGTGTTCATTTCCCTTTTTGGTTTTTTAGATATTGCCTCTTTTATCAGTAGACTGTCTCCTTTTCATCTGAAGGTGATTATCAACAGTTTATGTTAATTTATTTCAAGAGGAAAGGGAGAATGTCTATGGGAATTATTTCTTGAGCTTCACTCAAATTTGAATATATTTAATTCAAGTATGTATTATTGAATTAATTGCTCTGGCCAGGAGGTTAAGATTTCACTGATTAGATTATGGCTGAGTCCTCTCACCTACCTCCTGGTATAGTAGAGATGCTGCTGCTGCTAAGTCACTTCAGTTGTGTCCGATTCTGTGAGACCCCATAGATGGCAGCCCACCAGGCTCCCCCATCCCTGGGATGAGCTTCCAACAAAAGGTAGACTTTCTAATAGGAGGAGAGTTTGGGGGAGAGTAGATATATATATATATATATGGCTGAGTTGCTCTATGTACACCTGAAACTATCATGACATTATTAATCATCTATACTACAATATAAAATAGTTTTTTAAAAAAGTCCTTTTAGAAAGAGGTGGTTTTCAAATGAATAAATTTGGCTATATCAAATATAATTACATTCATGTGGTTCCTACTTTATGACACATACATATAAAAATGTAGTGAGAGTTTAGATGTAAGTATGTATTCAATGATTCTATTGTTATCTGTGTTTCAATTCTGAAATATTATTAAGACTTTATTGGGTGTAGCTTAAACATCTTCCTCATATATAGTGTGGAAGAATTTTACTTACCAATATTAGAAGTCATGTAGACACTGTTACTCAAAAGGAAAAATCAATAAAAGAACATAATGTCATTTCCCTTCTCTCAAATAGCATAGTCCTCTACCTGGATTTGGAGAAGGCAAGGGCACCCCACTCCAATACTCTTGCCTGTAGAATCTCATGGACAGGGGAGCCTGGGAGGCTGCAGTCCATGGGGTCGCTAAGAGTCAGACATCACTGAGTGGCTTCACTTTCACTTTTCACTTTCATGCATTGGAGGAGGAAATGGCAACCCATTCCAATGTTCTTGCCTGGAGAATCCCAGGCATGGTGGAGCCTGGTGGGCTGCCGTCTATGGGGTCGCACAGAGTCGGACACGACTGAAGCGACTTAGCAGCAGCAGCTACCTGGATTTGAGGTTAGAGAAATAGCTGAGACACTCAGTTTCATAAATCTGCTTTAGAATGAGGTGAAGAATGGAGGAAAAAGTCAGATTCACACAGTGAGAAATCATTCCAAATTGTAATTTCATCATGAGTTACAGATGTGATAAAATTCATTGTGCAATTTTTAATATGTCAAAGAGAGCTTTAAAGTATTTTGGACTATAGGGTCAGTAAAAATGTCTTCTACAAAGTGGCCTCACACTCCCACATTTGTATTGTATGTTGCATAGTATTTGAAGATGAATCTATTTAAATGCAAATATACAATCACAAAGCAGTGAAACCAAATTATATGCAAACAAAGCTACTTGAAGAAATTGAGTAGTTAAGCATTTTCAATCAAATTTAAAGGCAGATTTGTTTCCTTTCAAAAACACTACTTAGCAACGTTTAAACATGCCTTTTCCAGATTTGTTATTGCCTTACACCATCTAATATGCCTATAACATTATAGCCATATTTTGAAGAAGTCCCCATGCATTTGTCAAGTTTGTATTCCAGACTCCTTCTCTAGCAGTCGAAAGAATTTATTCACATAATTTTCAACGATGCTAAATAGTGAAATGGAAATAATTCTGGGAACTAAAAGATATACCAATTGGCATGTGTAGATATATCAATTTATGTAGAAGGTGCATTGTTTTGCCCAATGGTATAGTATGTTAAATGAGATAAAAATCATGTCAGTGAAAAAATAATAAAAGTAAGATCAGTATTTAGAGTTATGAGGTGATAAAAATATGTAAAAAATGGATTTCTAATATCACCAGTTATTGAAATAAAGAGTATCAAAATTATATTAAATGAATAAGAATACAAAGATTACCCCTGAGCCAACAAATTAGAGAAGATATTTGATCAAGTCATGATGGCCTTAAAAAGATATTGACTAGTTAGCTAGAGTCAAGCTGTCCCTGAATTGAAGTATGCTACGTAAATATTTATAGAATAATTCAGTGGAAAGTTAGTAATAATAGTGATGGTGATGAACATTTATTTTGAAATACATGCAATTGGGAGCTTTGTAGGAAATTTTTAACTGAATTTCTTGGATGTGGGGTTATTCAGGCTAATTATTTCTCCTTGAATGAGTTTTGCAATTGCTGTCTTTCAAAGAAGCTGTCCGTTTCATCTACATTTTAGAACATACAGGCAGAATACATTCTAATAATACCTTAGTATGCTTTTAATATTTATGAAAACTGTTGCAATCTCCCTTCATTTATTCTGGATGCTAGTAATTTGTGTCTTCTCTATCTATATTTTTAAATACTATTTTCTTGATCTTTTTCAAAATACTACTTGTTGATTTCCTTTATTTTCCTTACTGTGATTCTGTTTTCAGTTTATTTCTTATCTTGCCTTTATTTCTTCTCTTTCTACCAGTGGTGAGTTTAATTTAATTTTTGTTTGTTTTTGATCGTTTTAGTTTCCTCAAGCAGAAGCCTATATTATTGATTTGAGACTTACTGCCTAATAGAAGTATTTAACAAGATAAATTTCCTTTGGATCACTGTTAAAGCCCCATTCCATAAATATGGATATGTTGTATTTTCATTCTATTAAGTTAAATATAATTTCTCATATATTTAACTTGGAATTCTTTGAATGATTTTTTCTTTGATCATTATTTAATAAAAATTTTGTTGTTCAATTGCCAAATATTCAGGAATTTACAGATATCTTTGTTATTAATAGTGCCAATTTAATTTCACATAGTCAAATGACATGTATAGTTTCAATCTTTTAAGTGTATTGAAATTGATCTTTCTAGAGTTCCATGAGCATTTGAAAGTAATGTATATTCTGTTTTTTCTTGGTAGAGTGTTTTAAAATATCAGACCAAGATTGTTAATAAGGTAGTTCAAGTCTCCTGTACTATATATTTCTACTTGTTCTCTCTTTTACTGGTAGAGTCTTATTAAAATATAACTCTATAATTACTGATTTCCCATTTCTTCCTTAGATTTTCAGTTTTTGCATCCTTTCTTTTGAAGCTCACTTGTTAGCTTCACACTCACATGGAATTTTTAACAAAAATATTGAGGAAAACTGAAGAAATCATTCAGGTCAATATCCCATATGTACTCAGGCAAAATACCCCTAATAAAATTTTAGCAAATTAAATCTAACAATATATAAAAAGCCAAAAACTTTGTGACCAAGTTGGATTCATCCCAAGGATACAAGGTTAACCTATAAAAATTAATTTTGTTAACTATAGTCTTCATTCTACAAAAATAAAATAGCTATAATATTATCTCAACATACAAAGAAAAAGATTATTGACAAAATTCAGTCTCCTTACATCATTGAGAAGATTCCCATGTGGCTCAGTGCTGAAGAATCCACCTGCCCATACAGAAGATGCCAGAGACACAGATTTGATCCCTGGGTCATGAAGATCCTCTGGAGAAGGAAATGGCAACCCAATCCAGTACTCTTGCCTGGAAAATCCCATGGAGAGCCTGGTGGCTAGTGTCCATAAGGCCACAAAAGAGTCAGACATGACTGGGCATACAGGTGGTTTTGGTTACATCATTGAATGCTTTCAGCACACTGGGAATAAGAAAGATGGTGTAAGCAGATAAGAGATAGTTACAAAGTACCTACCATGAATATTATACTTAATGGTGGGATACTGAAAATTTTAATATAGTCTTATAAAAGTCAGGATTTCCACTTTCACTATTTTGCTCAACATTGTACCAGATGTTCTATGCTTCTGTGAGGCAGGCAAATAATTTGAAAGGCCTAGAGATTGGAAATAAGGAAGTCATTTTTGGTAGATGGTGTTTTTGTCTATAAAGACAACCCTGAGGACTTTGAAAAAGCTACTCAAAGTAATAAGGTTTCAGGACATAGACAAATTGAAAAAAAAAAGTCCTTTTGTTTTAAGTAATGATGAAAAAGTGGGAATTTATAATAGCATCAAATACATGAAATATTTAGGAAAATATTTAACAGCATATGTGCAAGATTTGTACATTGAAATTTGTACATTGAATTTCAGTACATTGTACTGAAAATTATACAATGCTGAGAGACATTTAGAAAGACTTAAATAAGGACATGTTCATGAATCAGAAGATTTAACGTTGTTCAGATGTCAGTTCCATAAGTTAATCTGTTGACTCACTTTCTACCCTCACCAAATCTTAGCTGGCATCTTTGTTAAAATTGACAAGATAATTCTAAAATTTTTATAGAAATGCAAAAGGCCTAGACAGATTAAAAAAAAAAAAAAAGACAAACTGGAAGATATGCTCTTCAACACCAAGATTTACAATAGATCTATGTTCGTAAAGACTGTGCTATGTGTAAAAGGATAGAAAAGGATAGGAAAGAATAGGATCCAGAAATAGCCCCCCACATATATAAACAGTTGATTTTGAGCAAAAATATGAAGAGATTTCAATAGAAAAAAGGATACTATTTTTAATATGTGATGCTGAAAAAATTGGACATGTGTATATGTGCTAACTGGCTTCAGTCGTGTCCAACTCTTAGCAACCCTATGGACTATAGCCCTCCAGGCTCCTCTGTTCGTGGGATTCTCCAGGCAAGGATACTGGAGTGGCTTGCCATTTCCTCCTCCAGGGGATCTTCCCAACCCAGAGATTGAACCCACATCTCTTACATCTCCTGCATTGGCAGGTCGGTTCTTTATCACTAGCACCACCTGGGAAGACCTGAAAAAATTGGACATCCATACCTAAAAATTACATTTTTACTCTTACAACCAGTGTTAATTTGAAATCTATCATAGTCCTAAATATGAGCTGAAACTGTACAACTCCTAGTATATATCATAAGAGAAAATATTTCTTGACAGTTGATAGGTAGTTATTTTTTTTCAGATGGTGAAAACCATGAATCATAAAAGAAAAAAAAAAGACAACTTTTATACTCTGTAGACCATTAATTTACAAAACACAAAGGCACATGCAGTCTATGAGAAAATGTTCAAAATACATTCATCTAATGAAAGACTTGTTTCCTTTAAATTTAAAAAACAGTTACAACTCAATAATGAGAAAACAGCCTTATAAAATAGACAGATGTTTTAATATTGAATCACATAAATATTGTGGAAAATGAAAGAAGTTGGATATAAAAGAGATCTGTGTAATTTTAAAGAAGATATCACTATAACAGCAGAGTTCACCAGTGGTTGTCAAAGATTTGAAGAGGAAGAAGGGACTGAATAAAAGGGAACATGAAGGAACATTTTAGAGAAATGAAAATGTTTCATATCATGATTACATGATAGTGATTGTTTGGTAGTTACTGAATTTATATTTGTTAAAATGTAATATATTTTGCACTTAACAGTTATTCTAAGAATTTATGAGAAAGAGTTCAGATTGGCTTGGTCAACCAGATACTGATAGTAGACTGGGCCTATATAAAATATATGCAAGTCTAACGGCAGCTCTTTGGTTGGTATTGGGGTAGGAAAGAAAGGGACCCTTGTGTCTGCAAAGATGTAGGAATATTTTTACAAGTAATAGATATGAACTTTATACTATTACATAATTATTGGGTCGCTAATGCTCAGGGTGGGAGAAGGCAATGGCACCCCACTCCAGTACTCTCGCCTGGAAAATCCCATGGACGGAGGAGCCTGGTAGGCTGCAGTCCATGGGGTCACGAAGAGTTGGACACGACTGAGTGACCTCACTTTCACTTTTCACTTTCATGCATTGGAGAAGGAAATGGCAACCCACTCCAGTGTTCTTGCCTGGAGAATCCTAGGGACGGGGAAGCCTAGTGGGCTGCCGTCTATGGGGTCACACAGAGTCGGACATGACTGAAGCGACTTTGCAATGCTCAGGGTACTAAAGATAAATTAATGCCTTCCAGTAATAACTACCAAACCCCTGAACATTATTGTTTACCAACAGGCATTATTGATAACCTTTATGAAAATGCCAGAATTTTGTTTAGATAATCCTCTCTCAGAGAAATTTGAGTTTCTCCCAGTTTTGAGAAAATCCTTAGTCTAAGGTCGCATGATGAACCTATTTCTTTCATCAGTTTCTATTTTGGTCTTGCCATGTAAGCCAGGGTATGTCTAGTAACTTGTGCTCTAAGGTAAATAAAAACACAGAGCTTTATACTTTAATAGGGGAAGAGTAATTTTTATCTCTCTGACCATTGTTATGTTTGGATGTCATGCTCGGGAATATTGTAGCCATCTGCAAAGCATAGTTGGGCCCTCCAAAGAATGACAAGGTGATAAAAATGAAAGGATGATGGATTTATGGTGACCTCATTGAGTCACTAATGTCATCATTCTTAGAGTTGAATAGTTGGATTTGATGTTATATGACATGAACATTTATTTACTGTTTAAGCTTCTTTGAAATGGATTACTATAACTGGTTGAATAAACCAATGCTACCTAATATAGAACCAAAAATAAAAATGAGAGGAAAACTACATACTAATTTTTGTATAGCATTTTTCATTTGAAAAAAGTTTCCCATATACTATTTAACCTCAGAATAAGCCTCAAATTTAACCTCAAATATGTATCACTGTTATAAAAATTAAAGATATTAGTTAGAAGTAGTAAAAATGATATCATCTTGCTTAAGGTTCTGAGCAAGAAAAAGAATCAGGGTTTGATTACCTAGTCTAGAGGATTTATTTTCCCTGTTCCTAATTTTGGTTTCTCAATCACGAATTTTTTTTTATAGATAATCCTTCTGATTTGTTGCAGATGATTATGTGGATTTTACTATGTCTAATTTGCATTTGTTATCTTTGCTTTCTGTAGTACATAATATGACTTGTATAAAAGAAACCTTTGAAACATATGAAAATATAAACATACAAAAACTGAAAGAGAAATTCTTTTCTTTGAAAATATCTATTTCAAGAGGATTTTAGACACTGTTCAGTATTCTAACAGTGCTTAAGTTCTTTAGGTCTTATTCCTTTAGAAGTGCCATCAGTGATAGTTTATAAGTCACAGACACACAAATCACTTGTATTATCTTTTAGGCACACTTCAATTTGATCAAAATAGTATTTTCCTCCTGGAATCTTTTTACTTAATTTATCATGCTTGGTGTTAAACTGTGTCTTACTGTTTCCCCAAATGAAACCTATCCTCAAATGAGAAATTTTTTCTCTCAGTTATATTATTTTTAAAGAAATGTTCAATGGACTCTGTAGGAAATTTTCACAAAGGGGTTTAAAAGTTTTGGGTCAAATTCAATATTGTTTTGATATTTACTTAGAAGTGAATGAACTGGACAGAATAAAGTGTCTTAATTTTTCACATGCTTAAGAAAAATTTGCATCATATGTCTTATGTTGTAAACAGCTTTTATTCAGATACTCATATTAGTCATGTGAAAAATTTGTATGTATGCTGTGTAGCTGATTTTAACAGTTTATTTCTGCTATTTCCTAGCAATGGTTTATATACTGTCCAATTTAATAAACAAAGAAATCAAAGACATTTTTCACCAGGAATCAGTAAATCTGAGGCCAAAGTGACAACAAGTCTAGAAATTCTCTAAGAAACTATTTCATATTTCTTTGGTGGCTCCTGTTATGATTTGAGACCCAACTCAGTTTCTGCCAGTATCAGGATACTGTCTTAAATGGAAATTTGACAGTGTAGTCTGTCTTAATGAGACCAAAGAAGAAAAAAGTACATGAAATCTTGAGATTTCTAGCCCAGAGCCTATCAATGGGAAGTAGTAGCAGCATATTCCAACCAGGAATGATTCTGAACTTCATATGGTGAAACTTGTATTCTCACTTATATTTGTCTTCCTTCTTTAGATTATTTATTTAATTTTTTTTTCATTTGCCTAAGTTTTACTAACTAGTTTCTTCTCCTAGCAGTGAATATCTGTCCATTTTCATTCTTGATATATTCCTCACATAAAATCTGTGTGTTTTTTTTTTTCAGTAGTCACTAATCCAAGCTTCTTACTATTTAAATAAGTAATTCTATTTTCTCTTTGCGATCTGTGTAGGACCTACTGTTAAGATGTGCCTTAGAACAATTTCTTCAATCATTCCAATCATGATTCCAATCATTGTCTGCATCATCCACCTAAAACACATTCAGAAACTTATGATAGTTGAGTTAACAGGAATTTGGGAAATGCACCTAGTTCAACTCTCTTAGTTGCATACAAGAAATATATATGAATGGGCTTCCCAGGTGGCTCAGATGGTGTAGTGTCTGCCTGCAATGCGGGAGACCTGAGTTCAATCCCTGGGTCAGGAATATCCCCTGGAGAAGGAAATGGCAACCTGCTCTAGTACTCTTGCCTGGAAAATTCCACGGATGGAGGAGCCTGGCAGGCTGCAGTCCATAGGGTCACAAAGAGTAGGACACGACTGAGAAACTTTACTTTCACTTTAATTAGGCCCACTCCCATATATAATATATCAGAAAGAGCAGAAATGACTGGCTTATAGACTCCTCAAGTGTAACTTGACATAGGTTCCTATGTTAATGTAGTGGCATACACGTGGATTTTGAAGTCAAGTGGAAATTAGATAAACCCTTATTTCTGTAAGACTCTTTCCTCACTAATGAAGTTGAAATAATAATGACAACCCTCACATACTGTCTCAGTATTAAATGAGCTATTACTTTGAAGAATCTTAAAGTTCCTAGAAAACAATGGAGTAATAGGTACTCAATAAATGCCGCATGACTTGTTTTTAAATTGGTGTGTAGGCATGCACACACGTGCACATGAATCTGTGTGCGTGAGAGAAAGAGACACAGACATAGATAGATATACCCATTTACAGAATTGTGTCTTATAGACATTACTAGTCAACCTTTACCATATATAACATTTAGTAAGCATGTTCTTATTTTCATTACATATTTGTTTGATGGACTATCTGAGATTCTGATATAATTGGTTTTTCAGCTCTAGTGATATACCTGTCAAGTAGTTAGGAAATATCAGATACAGATAACTGTAAACTTTTCTGTATTTAAAAAATCTTTTTTAGTACACTTTGAGTCAAATAATTTTGCTGATCCTTTATAAGGTACATTCCATTTGAAAGTTGTTTGTCTCTCTTCCACATCATCTAGAAAAGCAAATAATATTGATTATTGGATCTAGCCAGATTATTACTTCATTGGTCCTAGAAAATTAAGAACTAATTTTAATAGTCTAAGTAATAATTATTGGTTTTGCTGATAGATGTTTGTAATAATTAAAGATTAAAAAAATAATTCTGAGAATGTTGAACAGTGTTAGAGATACACTGTGCCATATAATAGATACATCTCTGTCATTTAAAGGCTTTCCAAGTGACTCAGTGGTAAAAAAAAAAAAATAAAAATCTTCCTGCAATGCAGGAGCCGCCAAGAGACTCAAGTTCAATTCCTGGATAGGGAAGATCCCCTGGAGAACGACATGGCAACCCACTCCAGTACTCTTGCCTGGAGAATCCCATGGACCGAGCAGCCTGGTGGGCTAGAGTCCAGAGGGTCGCAAAGAGTCGAACACGACTGAAGCAACTTAGCACACACGCACTCTCATTTAAGGATTCTGAGTACCAAAGAAACTATCCAAAGGGGCTCTTAAAGAGAAACAAATTTCAAACTCTTTCCATGGTTATATTTTCAGAAACATACTTTTCCCCAGCCATGCTATTATTTGTCGTGTGCTCCAAGATCAGATTTTCAATGCTTATATCACCCGGTCTTCATAATAAAGCCATCAACATGCATTTCAATTAATGCCAACTGGGATGTGAACACCTATTCACTAGGAACTGGCCTGAAACCAACTAATTTCACATAGACTGTTGAATGGTAATGACTTTCCAACAATTACAACCGGAACTAGTTTTAACTAGTGACCCAGAAATGAAAGGCTTTGTATCCCATTATCATTTCTTTGGAAAACAGCGTTCCCTTGAGGTCACTTACTCCTAAACAGTTCTAAAAAGCTTTATTGGCTTTAACAGGTGGATTAGTGAGGAAGAGAGATCAGAATTCCATTTGAAATTGTTTTTAAAACCTTCAAAATGCAATAGCCTAAATTTCTATGGATGATAACAGAAATGACTAAGAAGTAAAATTTCCTTTGTTGTACAAGTGAAGTGAAGTAAAATTCACTCAGTCGTGTCCAGCTCTTTGCGACCCTATGGACTATACAGTCCATGAATTCTCCAGGCCATAATACTGGAGTGGGTAGCCTTTCCCTTTCCCAGGGGATTTTCCCAACCCAGGGATCGAACCCAGGTCTCCAGCATTGCGGGCAGATTCTTTACTAGCTGAGCTACAAGGGAACCTTAAATCTTAAATTCTTCTTTCTAATAAACATCTAACTCTTTGAGTGAAATATCCACTTCAAATAATTAGATAATGTGATATTATTAAATGGGAACAATCATATGGAGACAATTAATAGCCATAATGACTGTGTTTGGGTTTATAGGAATACATATATTCATAAGTGATGGCAGTTTTAAAAATATTTTTTCTTGTGATTAGAACTTTTAGGATCTAAATGTGTGTATTTTATTGTCTCGTACTTCCTTGGCTTCTTAGAAAAAACATGAATTTATAGTGAATTCTAGTCTACTTAGGAACAGAAAAGCAACCTAAGTTGCATTGTGTATTTGAAATTACTATTATACTATTTCTGATTTAATAAGATTTGCTTATCCATTATATGTAGATTTAACCTCTGGATTTATCCCTTATTTGAATAGTGTATTAATTTTAAACCAACATGACAATTATAAGTATCTCTGTGAATATTCAATCTGAGATTTTCTGCTAATTAATTCTATGGCTAAAATTAATTAATTGAATCATACAGTTTTCTCTTTTCCTAATAATAATTTAATATTTGAATCAGTTAAATATCAGAATGAGGAGATATTTACCATTATTTATTGTGAAACTCTTGGGCTTTAAATTCATTGAGACAAGGGTTAGAATTCTGGCTTTATCAGTAACTTTATAAACTGTAAAAATCTTACTTAATTTGACTATATATCAGTTTTCTTATCTGGAAAAAAATGGATAGTATCTAACTCTTCAAATTTTATAAAGATTATAAATAATATATGGAATTCTGACAAAATATAAGTAGTCAATGGCTCAATGGTAAAGAATCTGCCTGAATGCAGGAACTGTGCAGGAGACATGGATTTGATCCCTGGGTCTCGAATATCCCCTGGAGGAGGGCATGGCAACCCATTCCAATATTCTTGCCTGGAGAATTCCATGGACAGAAGAGTCTGGCGGGCTACAGTCCATAGGGTCACAAAGAGTCGGACACGACTGAGGCAACTAAGCACAAGACAAGTAGACAATAACTCATAGCTGGTATTGTAAAGTGGAATGATGCTTTGGGGAAATAAAATCTAACTTTGTGATACCTGTCCTGAAGCACTGAGAATCAAATCTGTCTTGAAGCATTAGTTGGAGTTTTGTTTTGTTTTTACTCTAAATAGAATGTATTTAGCTTTAAATAATGGTTACCCAAATAGTTGTATTAATATTATCAGTTTTATACAAAGGTAAAATAGTGGCTAAGCAGTATTAAGAAATAAAGCCTCTTAGAACTTCCCTGGCAGTCCAGTGGTTAAGACTGTGCTTCTACTGCAGCAGACATGGGTTTGATCCCTGGTTGGGTAACTAAGATATGTCATGCAGTACAGTGAAGCCAAGGGGAAAAAAAAAAAAATTATAGAAATAGAGCCTCTTACTTGCCATCCTCAGTACCTCAGCTTGGTCACCTTGGTAAGGTACATGTTGAAATGCCAAGCTTCACACTCCTTGTCAAGAACATCCCAGCAGGAAGGAAGTGGTCTGTGGCAAAAAAAAAATTTAAGCATGTTGAACGTGTGGTTCTGTTAAACAGGAAGAAGGGATAGTGGCTCTTGGATAGGCAACAATAGTGTTTTCTTTTTTCCTGTTATGCCATATTTCTCTCCTTCCACTAGGTCTCAGAATTTAGAGTTATAAATGCATTTGTGTGACTGTCCAATTAATTTGAGTTTTCTCTGGTAGACATTTAGCTTTTACAGAAGCAGTTGTTTTCTTTTGAATCCCCATTGCCTGAATGACTGCCATAGTTCAACAAATATTGACTGACTGAATGAATGCATGAGTGAAACTTCTGTAAAAATGCTGAAGCTTAAACTTTATTGACTTCTCACAACTTAAGTGATGCCAATTCATATCATTAATACTTTGTGTGTATGTGTGAATATATGATTTATCTTCCTTTTTTTAGTTTACTTCCTTGACTGTGTTTCTTACTCATTTCTAGTCTAATGCCATACTAAGTGTTTTACAATGTCTACTGGGAACAACTGTATCAACCATTTCCATTACATTATGATTCTTTTTTGAATAGTGTAATGACCCTGATCTGGAGTAGGAGAACGAAGAATAGGGAGGTAGGTCAGTATGACTGCAGTTCTAGTCTGATAGCCAGGGTTTGTTAGGTGCTTGTTTTCACACATGCCAGTACATTTAGTACTTACTATTTTTAAATTGTTTGCATGAAGATTTCTAATTCTCTACTAATGCATCCACTGGTCCTTATTTATGACCTGAAAACTTATAAGGCAGAAAGGTGATTGTGTTACAAATGCATAGAATTCTTGGTTTTCATTTTTTTTTTAACTGCATAATCTTGTAGTGTCATCGACCACGTTGTTCTTTTAATATTTTATTTGTGACAATATGGAAAATATTGCATCCTGAAAGAAGCCATAAAAAAATCTCATGCCTATAATTTAGTTTGCTTGATTGAAGTATTAAAATAATATGTGTGTTTATTTCTTGTTATGAAGAAATAGCTTGATCTTACTGAAGATAACTGGAAAACATAGGTGAAATGTGTATATACACAAAAACAAATCTGAATGCGGGTAGCAGGAATCTTCTGAGTCACAATGTCAGAAAAAAGAAGTATTCATTGAAGAATGGTCAACATTCCATCTGTTCCCTTGCCTGTCAGTGAATTTGCTGCTTTCTTAAGTGTTGCAGGATAAGATACATAAAAGCTACAGAGGGTAACTATGAAGAGGTAGAGACACTTATAGTTTAGTTTAGTTTTGTTGTATAATTTCATATGAATTGGAAAGAAAAAAATCGAAATTTTCACCTACTGTGTTCTTAGAGGTTTAAGAAGCCAAGATCCAGACGGAAAGAGAAGCATCAAAAACTGAAAACAGAACCAGTTCATTCTTTATTTTCATTAGTTTGAGTCTTTTCAATTCATAATAGTACACAGGAGTAATTGTTTCATAGTCTAAGAAAAAGTATCTTAGTTTTTCAATAAACTCTTATGGAGGCAATATGGGGAGGGGAAATGGGAGATATGATCTATCGGGTGCAAGATAGGCTCAAGGATGTACAAGACATGGAATATACCCGGCACTTTGTAATAACTGTAAATGGAAAATGACCTTTAAAATTGTGTGAAAAATTCTTCTTAGGAAGAACTCATTATATGTTCATGACCATGGATGACAGGGGCCCAAACACTGAGGAAATGTGATGCGGTCCTTGCCTTTACAGAATCTATAGTTTATAAAACAAGACTGAACCTTATTTATATGTTCAGCAACTATTTATCAAGTATTTATTGTGCTCCAGAAAGTGTTCTAGATAGTGAGTGCTTTCAGTAAACAAAAAAATTCCCTTACCTCGTAAAGTATATGTTGTATTGGTTGGTGGGTAGACAACAACATTAAAAAATCAGTATGTTTCAAATATCAAAAGAGAAGTGCTATGAAGCAAACAGAAGATGGTAAACAAAAAGAATTTGATTGATGCAGTTAGGAATAGATCTATTTTAGGTGAAATCATCATTCAAGGCCTCTCTGATAAGACAATTTAAGGAGATAAAGAAAGAAAGAATAAATCATATATCTGGTGGTTTAGTCTCGTAAGTCATGTCTGACTCTTGTGACCCCATGGACTGTACTCTCCCAGGCTTCTCTGTCCATGGAATTCTCCAGGCAAGAATACTGGAGAGGGCTGCCATTTCCTTCTCCCATCATACAGCTAAAGGTTAAAAAAGTATTTAGATAAAATGGTAAGTAACTGAAAGATCCTGGAGTAGCAGAAAAAGGCCAGTTTGCCTGCAAAAGCCCATATGAGGAAAATGGAAAGAAATTAGATCAGGAGGATAGCATGGAGCCAGGTCATGCAGAACCTTTACATCAATGGTAAGGACTTTGAATTTTATCCAGAGTAAAGCCGTTACAAACGAATAAATGGTGGCACTAGTGGTAGAGAACCTGCCTGCCAATGCAGGAGACATAAGAGGTGCGGGTTCAATCCCTGGGTTGGGAAGATCGCCTGGAGAGGAAATGGCAACACTCCAGTATTCTTGCCTGGAGAATCCCATGGACAGGGCAGCCTGGTGGGATACAGTCCATAGGGTCGCAAAGAGTTGGGCATGACTGAAGTGACTTAACACACAAAGAGATATTAAAAAAAAAATAGCTTCAGTGTGACAATAGAAATATGTTGCTGTTAACCAAAAAAAAAAAAAATAGTGTAAGAACGACATGGAAAATTTTACCGCAACCAACCTGAGGATTATAACCTGGGAGACAGTCTTTCAGAAAGCTTTGAGGGCCATCCCACTCATTGGAGACAAAGCATAGTCATCTAAGTTTTTGAGACCAATTGTTACACATCGGAGTAACATATTGACAGTTTACATAATCCAGCAGATGAGTAGTGGGTCATTGTAACCCTTTACAGGATTGACAAAGGACTGTTACATCCCAAGAAGTTATCTTCCTAAAGCCAGTGGAAATTCTCTGTTTTTGGTGAGTTAAGAATTTCTGTCTAAGGGAAGCTATTTAATGTGTAACTCAGATGCACAGTGCACATTAGAGGGGAGGGGTCAGCCAGTCAAATCACGAATTTTCTCATATTGCCTTAAGAATAATTTTGTTTCATCAGTGCATATAGAATATTATAGAGCAGTTAAGGAAACGGTTACTTCTGATGAGACTCCAATAAGAATTAACAGTGGAAATGATCTCGTATTGATCTTAAAGGATGAGATGGAACTATCCAGAAAATGAAAAATAGGAGAGAAGTGATAGAATGTTTCATATGTGAGGAAAATCTCTTACAATTGTTAGAATTCAGGTTTGTTTTGGCTTCCTATTTTCTCCTTGTCATGCCCTGAGGAGGTTCAACATTTTTGGAAGGTTGTAGAGCAAGGAGTTTAAGGTATGCAGTTGGTAGGTGTAACTAGTCCAGTCTCATCTCAAATGACAAATACATCTTGGGGAATAAACTTCTGCTCAGTATCAGTCCTTGGATTTCCTGAGTTTCCCTCGAGGCAACAGTGCTGATAATTGGAACCGGTGGTTTAACATGAGTTTGCATCTGCACAATATATTCCCTACATGGACTTAACTAAATTCAGCAGGAGAAATATGGGTCTTGGTAGTCTGCAAATATTGTGAGGTGTAAAATTCAAATTAAGCTTTTCATAGAAAATTGAATATTTATTTTTTGCTATCACTTACTTGAGGCATAGTTCTCTTTCAAAATTCTGCACAGACCTTACCCCAAGCAATGCTAAGTGGATCATATTTAGCTTTGATTAGTATTGTGATTTGCCTAATTCCTTTGTGATTTTTCTCCCTCATCCTAAGCACGGGATACTTTAGAGAAGAATTTCTATAGCTAGCACAATTGAAAGAGAAATACATGCATGCAGTCTTTATTGACTCCTTTTACCTTCTTAGTTAAAACTTGTCGTCTTTGGTCCTGACATTTATGGTGGCAAGAGTTTATTTTATAGTCTACCCTTTTATTTTGTTTTCTGGCCTATATCTTTTCCCACAATTTCTTTTCAGTTATAGCTATTTCTCCTCACTTTCTAATTGAAATTGATAAAGTAACTACCAGTTAACTCATCTTCCTATAGAGTTAGAGTCTGAGGAGATGCTGTAGAGACTGAATCACATTGAATCTCCCTTTGACCAATCCTGACTTTCCACTAGTGTTTAATACACTAGGTAAATTATCCTAGTTGAATCTGAATTTATGCACCAGGCAATGAGTCTATATCAAATTTTGAAGTAGGAAAGTGTCAGACATTGTATATATATATTTATATATATATATATATATGTATATGGGTGTATATATGTGGATTGTGTGTTGAAATTAATAGAAGCAAAGAGAAAAATTAGGGTATTGAAATAATCTCGTCATAGAACAATAAGTACAATTGAGGATTAAGGGAGATAACACATGGAATGTGGAAAATTTTAGATTTTGCCATAAAGAGAAAAGAAAAAAAAAAGTGTAACTTCAGAAAAGTATATCAATTTATTAATTAAATAGCTTCTCTTAACCACAAGCATTTGTTCCTTGAGATTTAACTTTAAATGACCAGTAACTTCGTTAAATGTCTGCAGAGGATACACGGGGATCAGAAATTGATTCAAACATTTATACTCATCATCTCCTGACTCAAACATTTATGCTCCATCATCTTCTCCCCCTTACCCCTGGCAGCCACTAATCTTTCTTGTCTGCTACTGCTAAGTCACTTCAGTCATGTCCGACTCTGTGTGACCCCATAGACGGCAGCCCACCAGGCTTCCCCGTCCCTGGGATTCTCCAGGCAAGAACACTGGAGTGGGTTGCCATTTCCTTCTCCAATGCATGAAAGTGAAAAGTGAAAGTGAAGTCACTCAGTCGTGTCCAACTCTAGCGACCCCATGGACTGCAGCCTACCAGGCTCCTCTGTCCATGGGACTTTCTAGGCAAAAGTACTGGAGTGGGGTGCCATTGCCTTCTCCTTTCTTATGTCTAGGTTTTGCCTATTCTGTTTACTTCATATAAATGGAGTCATATAGCACGTGGCCTTTTGTGTCTGTTTTTTTCTCTGCTTCTTGAACAAGAAAGCTCACATTTTATCTTGCAGTAGCCCCCACAAGTTATAAAGCAAGTTTTGCCTTAGAGACATAAGAAAGATCAAAACTGACCAAAAATGTATCTGCTTTTAAAAAGGGTTATCATTATTTACATCAGGGAGAGAATAAATCTCTGGATTGCAGACTTTGAATTAATGAAGGAAGAAGAAAAATAGTCTCTGAAATTACTAAGATTTGAAAGCAGTATGGCACACTAAAGGGAAATTCACAGAAGATGGCCTTTTTAAGCCAGTGCATGCGTACTCGGTCACTTCAGTCCTGTCCAAATCTTTGTGACCCTATGGACTGTAACCCACTACACTCCTCCATCCATGGGATTCTCCAGGCAACAGTACTGGAATGGGTTGCCATGCCCTTCTCCAGGGGATCTTCCTGACCTAAGGATCGAACATGTGTCTTTTATGCCTCCCAGATTGGCAGGCAGATCTTCACCACTAGCACCTGCTGAGATTTTACACCAAAGTAAATCTTAAATTCGTAAATCTTCAGTTGGAGAGAATTAAGCATGCAAATTTATGTGAATAAAGATGGGGAAAGAATGTAAGATAAGATGAGCTGAGCTTGGATGGTTCAGTGTGTTAAACAATAACTGGGCAAGTGCTTGCCAGTATTCCAAAATTTGGAACATGCGTGTTGATTTGAGTAAAGGGCTTCTGAAGACAAGAATGTCTAATATGCAGTTTTTTGTTGATGTAATACATTATTTGGGCTTCCCTGGTGGCTCAGTGGTAAAGAATATGCCTGCCAATGCAGGAGATGCAAGTTTGATCCCTGGGTCAGGAAGGTCCCCTGGAGGAGGAAATGGCTGCCCACTCCAGTATTCTCGCCTGGGATATACTATGGACAGAGGAACCTGGCGAGCTATATCCCAGTTCAGTTCAGTCACTCCATTGTATCTGACTCTTTATGACCACATGGACTGCAGCACGCCAGGCTTCCCTATCCATTACCAACTCCCAGAGCTTGCTCAACCTTCATGTCTATTGAGTCAGTGATGCCATCCAACCATTTCATCCTCTGTCATCACCTTCTCCTCCTGCCTTCAATATTTCCCAGCATCAAGGTCTTTTCCAGTGAACTGGTTCTTCACATTTGGTGGCCAAATTATTGGAGCTTCAGCTTCAGTTCTACCAATGAATATTCAGGACTGATTTCCTTTAGGATTGACTGGTTTGATCTCCTTGCTGTTCAAGGGACTCTCAAGGGTCTTCTTCAATACCACAGTTCAAAAGCATAGATTCTTCAACTCTCAGCTTTCTTTATGGTCCAACTCTCACATCCATACATGACTACTGCAGAAATCAGAGCTTCTCTACGGACTTTGTCGGTAATGTCTCTGCCTTTTAATATGCTGTCTAGGTTTGCCATAGCTTTTCTTCCAAGAACAAATGTCTTTTAATTTCATGGCTGCAGTCACCATCTGCAGTGATATGGGAGCCCAAGAAAATAAAGTCTCTCACTGTTCTCATTTTCCTCATCTATTTGCCATGAAGTGATGGGACTGGATGCCATGATCTTAGTTTTTTGAAAGTTGTGTTTTAAGCCAACTTTTTCACTCTCCTCTTTCACTTTCACGGAGTCCCTTTAGTTCCTCTTCACTTTCTGCCATAAGGGTGGTGTCATTTGCATATCTGAGGCTATTGGTGTTTCTCCCAGCAATCTTGATTTCAGCTTGTGCTTCATCTAGCCCAACATTTCACATGATGTACTCTGCACACAAATTAAATAAGCAAGGTGACCATATACAGCCTTGACTTACTCCTTTCCCAGTTTGGAGACAGTCCATTGTTCCATGTCTAGTTCCAACTTGACCAGTTGCTTCTTGACCTGAATACAGATTTCTCAGGAGGCAGGCAAGGTGTTCTGGTATTTCTATCTCTTTTAATAATTTTCCACATTTTGTTGTGATCCACACAAAGGGTTTGATGTAGTCAATAAAGCAGAAGTAGATGATTTTTCTGGCATTCTTTTGCCTTTTCTATGATCCAACTGATGCTGGAAAGTTAATCTCTGGTTCCTCTGCCTTTTCTAAATCCAGCTTGAACATATGGAAGTTCATGGTTCATGTACTACTGAAGCCTGGCTTGGAGGATTTTGAGCATTACTTTGCTAGCATGGGAAATGAGTGCAATTGTGCAGTAGTTGGAACATTCTTTGGCATTGCTTTTCTTCGGGATTGGAGTGAAAACTTACCTTTTCCAGCAGTGGCCACTGCTGAGTTTTCTAAATTTTCTGGCATATTGAGTATAGCACTTTAACAGTGTCATCTTTTAGGATTTGAAATAGCTCAGCTGGAATTCCTTCACCTCCACTAGCTTTATTCATTGTGATGCTTCCTAAGGCCCACTTGACTTTGCACTCCAGGATGTCTGGCTCTAGATGAGTGACCACACCATCGTGGTTACGTGGATCATTAAGATTTTTTGTATAGTTCTTCTGTATATTCTTGTCACCTCTTGTTAATATCTTCTGCTTCTGTTAGGTCCATACCATTTCTGTCCTTTATTGAGCCCATCTTTGCATGAAATGTTCCCTTGGTATTTCTGATTTTCTTGAATAGTCTTTCCCATTCCATTGTTTTCCTCTATTTCTTTGCATTAATCCTGGTGGCTCAGAGGTTAAAGAGTCTGCCTGGAATGCGGGAGACCCAGGTTCGATCCCTGGGTCAGGAAGATTCCCCTGGAGAAGGAAATGGCAACCCACTCCAGTACTCTTGCCTGGAGAATCACATGGATGGAGGAGCCTGGTAGGCTACAGTCCATGGGGTCGAAAAGAGTCATACACGACTGAGCGACTTCACTTCACTTCAATCACTTAGGAAGGCTTTCTTACCTCTTTTTGCTATTCTTTGGAACTCTGCATTCAGATAGGTATATATTTCCTTTTCTGCTTTGCCTTTAGCTTCTTTTCTTTTCTCACTATTTGTAAGGCCTCCTCAGACAACCATTTTGCCATAGCCCATGAGGTTGCAAAAGAGTTGGAGATGACATATTGACTAAACAACAACAACAATCCATTATTTAAAATCTTTGTTCACCTTGATATATATATATATAATCAATATTTTGAGAAAATCATCTGCTTACCACATAGAAACAGAGAGAAGAAGGAAGTTTTCAGAGAAAGCAGTGAGTCACAAGGAGAAAACAAATAACCTATCAACAATTTAAATCTTGACTAAAGCACTTGCTTTAAATAGAAAGTATTAATATTTTAAATATCTAGGGACAATATAGGTTTATATAGCCTTTTTTATTCAGTGTCTCTTTATGTTTTATTCTACTTAATTTTTATTTTCACATTAATGATTTTTGTGATGCTGATAAATATTTGCTTGTCTGTTCTGCAGAGGGGAAAATTTTTCACTATTTTCCTTCTAGATTTTTTGGCTGACCTAATAATTAAATTAATGGAAAACAAATTAACAAGAAAAGAGCAAAGTTAATTATGTAAAGATGGAATCCCAAAAGACTTGAGAAGCTCAGTGACCAGCAACTAGAGTTTATATGTCATTCTGAGCTAAGGAGACAGGGGTAAACAGCTGGAACTTCAAAGGGTGGACAGACAGTTCACAGAAAGATGGAGCAAAGAGCAAATACTTGGTAGACATATCTTTGTAATACCACATGGATAAGCCTTTCTTATGTTAAAACAAATTATCTTTGAGAATAGCTCTCTCTCTGCTTTTGGCTTCCTATCTAAAGTATTTTAGACAATTAAGGTGGAGGTTAAAAAATTTTCTTGTCTGTTGGGCCTTGCAATACATTATGGGGCAAACTGCACCCCATCAGTTTTTATGCTTAGTTACATATAAACCAGAGTTGTATACAATATACCTTAATTTATGTGCTTTCCCTTTAGGATATTAGTTATCATATTGATGATTTATTATTTGCATACTGTTGCATTTCATTATAATAGTAGGCATAAGCATTACAGGTTGATAATATTAATGAAAGTTAATATTAACTGGAGGTTATTCTTTGGCACTGTAAATTCTTTTCATGATCTTTTTTCATTGAAACTTCATACTTTGTGAAATACTTACAGAGTAATTGTTAAGACATGGGATTTATAGTTAGACTGCCTGAATTTGAACCCTGGCTCTGACATGTCCCAACTATAGGACCTTGACCAAGTTACTTAATGCACCCTTATCTTCGTTCCTTCATTTGTAAACTCAGAATTTTTAGAATTGTTGCCTTAAAGTGAATCGGTCTTTTTTGAGCTGAAGATAATACAAGGCACATACATAGTAAACGTTGTGTAATTAGTTCTTAATATTGGCCTCACTTGGCAATTGAAGCAAGGTAGGCCTAAAGAAGCTAATTATACAAGTAATGCCTTCAGTTACATGCTCTTCTGGCTTTAAATGTATGTTATTTGCTCTATTCAATTAGTGATTCAGTAAAATTTGTTATTCAGATTGCTAGGCAAAAGAAAAAAAATTTCAGATTAGTAAATCATATTTCCTTTCCTTTTTTTTTTTCCTTCACATGACCTGTACTCATTTAGTGAATACTAACTTGAAGCTTGCAAAGTTTTGAATGGAATGAAATACAAAGGAATTATCATTGCAAGCATTCTCAACATTGAACTCTCACTACCATAATGGTACTTTTTTGATGTTAATTCAGGAATCTAGTTGGCTCTGAAAATGATACATTCCTTTTGTTGTAGGAACCTTATGTGTTCAGAAATATGGTATCATGTAATAAAAAAAATTCTGAATTTAAAGCTTTTTGGTTAGAACTCTTCCCAAATAACTAGGAGGTTATTTATCTTAAGCAATTATAGTTTCCCAGATTTGGTTTATTTTTACTAGTAAAATGAATGTTTTAATTTATTTAGTTAAAACTTTCATAAGAGTAAGAAGGAACTGATGATAAAATGGCTTATAAACCACAAAAGATGAAATTAAATTTCCTATAGAATTACTAAACGTTGTGGCTGATGGATTCCAGAATCACTTCAGCAAAATCCTGCAATTTACCTATCAGATAAAGTACATGAGGTTTAGTGTAAATAATTTGCTAAATATTTACAATTAATTGATAGTACATATAAGATTCTGGAGGAAGGCATGGCAACCCACTCCATTATTCTTGCCTGGAGAATCCCATGTGCAGAGGAACCTGGCAGGCTACAGTCCATAGGGTCACACAGAGGTGGACACGAATGAAGCAATTTAGCACACACTCAAATATAAGACTAATTTGTGGTTCTCTTCACGGACATTTTATGTTATTATGTGTGTATATACACACACACATATGAGAAGGGCATGGCAACCCACTCCTGTATTCTTGCCTGGAGAATTCCATGGACAGGGAAGCCTGGCAGGCTACAGTCCATGGAATCACAAAGAGTCAGATACAACTGAGCAACTAACACGCTATGTTAGTGTGCGAACAACTAACACACACACACACACACCGAGGAAGAAAGAATATACTTGCTTTATTTGAGATAAATATGGTGGTTCTGTTGGTCCTCTTTATCCACGGTTCTTAATCTCCAGATCCAACCAACCACTAATTTAAAATATTCCAAGAAAGTTCCAAAAAATACAACTTGAATTTTCCATGTGCTGGTATTTACATTGGAGAAGGAAATGGCAACCCACTCCAGTGTTCTTGCCTGGAGAATCCCATGGACAGAGAAGTCTAGTAGACTGCAGTCCGTGGGGTTGCACAGAGTCGGACATGACTGAAGTGACTTGGAGGCGGCGGCGGGGGTATTTACATTGCATTTATATGGTACACTTCAACTCTTGAACAACAAAGGAATTAGGGGCACCAACCCAAAAATCCGACTAAAACTTTGTAGTCAACCCTCCATGTCTGTATTTCCATGTCCAAGAATTCAGTGAACTGCAGATTGTATAGTACTATGTATGTATGTATTGAAAACAAATGCTCCTGTAAGTGCACCCACACAATTCAAATCTGTTTTGTTCAAGGGTCACTGTAGCTGTTATTAGTAGTGGTACAGAGATGATTTAAAGTATATGTGAGAAGATCTAGGTTGTATGCAGTTACTGCATTATTTTATATAAGGGACTTGAGCATCCTTAGAATTTGGTGTCTACAAGAAGTCCTAGAATCAATCTCCCTCTAGTACCAAAGGATAACTGTATTCCAGGGCACTGGGAACAGAAGTGTTTATTGAAATTTTACTGCTAATGGAATTATTTTTACATGTTTTAAATCATAATATTTGGAGAAATAATATCCTGCCCATTTCATGGCTGCCTCTATACTCAATGATTTTATCTAAAAAGTGAAGGAAAATAGTGCTTTTACTTTGTAATTAACTATAGATTTACTAAATATTTCTCTGTTTAGGACTCCCTAAGTCAAATTAATAAAGTGAATGATACTTGAATTGGGGCTTTCAAATAATTGACTCCCTAAATTGTATAGCAAAATTAGAAAAATTTATCTGCGCAATATGATATCACTTCGTAGAAATCCCCTTATTTATAACAGACAGTTAAAATCTAGGACTTAAAGTATGGCTTTTATATGAAAATACAGAACACACAGTAGAGGAGAGGGATACATCTGTCTCCTCCTTTCCTTTTCTTTTATAAAGGAACTTATGTATCTGAAACAAGGGGATATCCCTGATATCAAAGAATTATCTTCCTGAGCACACAATCTACAGCAGTTACATACACACATATATGCGTAGCTATCTTTGTACACACACACACACACACACACACACACACACACATATATAATGTTGCTGTATCTCTTAATTATTGAAAAACTCTACCATTTCTGTATTTTTCTTTTTAGGTTGGTGTAAAAATAATGGCGGTTTTGCATTGTTGAACTTTGCCATTTGATATTGGAACGCATTCATAAATAAATGTGGTTGTGTTATCCATATTTTTAATGTGCATTTCTCACTTTATTTTTTTTGCTAATGACTTATTACTTGCAATTTATTTCATACGTATTTAGACAATGGTAATGATGTTAGGCAAAAAGCAAATTCGAGCATTTTCTAATTCGAGTTAAAAATGGATCACAAATTGTCAGAAAGAGACAATTTGCAACATCAATAAAGAATTTGACCAGGAACTACTAATAAATGTACAGTGCAGTGGTGGTTCAAGAAGTTTTGCAAAGGAGACGAGAACCTTGAAGATGAGGAACATAAGATGAGGAACATAAGCCATCAGAAGGTGACAGTGACCAATTGAGAGCTGTCATGAGAGCTGATTCTCTTATAACTACATGAGAAGTTGCCAAAGAACTCAGTGTCAATCATTCTATGGTCTTTCGGCACATGAAGCAAATTGGAAAGGTGGAAAAGCTAGATAAGTGGGTGCCTCGTGAACTGAACTGACTGAAAATCATAAAAACATCATTTTGAAGTGTCGTCTTATTCTATACAACAACAATGTACCGTTTTTCAATCAGATTGTTATGTGTGATGAAAAGTAGATTGCGTATGATAACTGGCAATGACCAGCTCAGTGGCTGGACTGAAAAGAAGCTCCAAAGCACTTCCCAAAGCCAAACATGAACCAAAGAAAGGTCATGGGCAGTGTTTGGTGGTCTCCTGCCCATCTGATCCACTACAGCTTTCTACATCCTAGCAAAACCATTATATCTGGGAAGTAAGCTCAGCAAACTGATACACTGAAAACTGCAACACCTACAGCCAGCACTGATCAACATAAAGGGCCCAGTTCTTATCCACAGTAATGCATGCCTGAATGCATGCCGCACAAATGCTTCAAAAGTTGAGTGAATTGGGCTACAAAGTTTTGCCTCATCTGCTATATTCACTTGCTCTTTTGCCAACCAACTACCACTCCTTCAAGTATCTTGACAACTTTTTGCAGGGAAAATGCTTCTGCAGCCGGCAGGAGGCAGAAAACAGAAAATGCATTTCAAGAGTTCCTTGAATACTTAAACATGGATTTTTATGCTACAGGAATAAGCAAATTTACTTCTCATTGGCAAAAATGTGTTGATTGTAATGTTTCCTGTTTTGATTAATAAAGATGTGTTTGAGCATAGTTATAATAATTTAAAATTCATGGTCCGAAACTGCAATTACATTTGCACCAACCTAAGTAACATGGGAGGTTTAAGAGGGAGGGGACATATATATATACTGTATGGCTGATCATACTGGCATTTGGCAGAAACAAACACAATACTGTAAAGCAGTCATTCTTCATTGAAAATAAATAAATAAAAGGAAGAAAGTGAAAATATAGGGAAACCTATAAAGAAGACTATTAGGACAAATGATAAAATCAGAACATGGACTATGGATTATTTGTGTCTAATTTATATGTCCTGGTTTTGATAACAGTGCTATGGTTGTAAAATACAGGTGTTTATTTCCAGGGAGAAAAAGGACAGTATATACTCTGCTTATTTCCAGTTGGTCAAGATAAATATGTAAAAATGGTGTTAGTCACAGGGTAAAGAGAGATTCAGAAAGCAAATTAATTTTATAAATTTCTAGTTTTAGAGGAACATTTTCTTCATTTAACTTGTTCTTTCAAAGTCACTAAGAAAAATTGCCTGACATCTACTGGGAACAGTGTGGTTGCTACGTAGAGTAGTTGTATCTTTCAGTTTCTTAATAGTACTCTGATAGTTCTGCTCTGTGATACTCAGAGATTGGCAACATCACATAAAGAATGTATAAAAGCTTCCATTCTCTCAGCAACAGGGTTTTGTTGTTGTTGTTGTTATTGAACATAACACCATTACTAGCATGTCCAAATATCCTTAGGCTATTTATGATTCTTGAATTCTAAAGAATTTCTTACAGTGATTAAGCATAAGCTGAGTGTATTGGTTAAGGTAACTGTAAGTGCTATAATGCCTAAATCTCTAAATGTCTCTGATTTATTAGAGAAGATGTTTGTTTCCTGTTCATATAAAGTTGAATACTAGCGATCCTTATGTGTAAGTGGCTTTCTACAGGGACATTTCAGGGATCCAGACGTTTACTCTGAGAAAGGAATGTCCATTTCTAGGGTGTCAGATTTCTCCATGTGTATCAGGTACATGGGAAATGGAAAACCGTGATGAGACTATGTATATTTGTTCCTTAGTCACTTTGGAGTGGACACTGATGAACATCTCTCTTCAAAATGCGCTGTGCTGTATGCTTATTTACTCAATCGTGTCTGACTCTTTGCGATCCCATGGACTGTAGCCGGCCAGGCTCTTCTGTCCATGGGGATTCTCCAGGCAAGAACACTGGAGTGGTTGTCATGCTCTCCTCCAGGGGATCTTCTCAACCCAGGGATCGAACCCAGGTCACCCACATTGCAAGTGAATTCTTTACCAGCTGAGCTACTGGGGAAGCCCCAAAATACAGTAGTAAGGATTATTTACATGATATTACTTAGATGCAGGAGAAGGTGGAATTGAGACCAGAATGTTACTACTAAGCATGCCTATACTCTGGTAGGAATTTACAAAATTCTGATAGTCATCTGGTCATCTCTTTCATATAAATAGCTGTATACAAGCAATCAGTCTTTTCAACCAATCAGCACACACTTAAGTAGACTTATCTCTAGTCCTTCACTGGCAGGGTAAGCAAAAACCTGTGTCCAGTTTTTTCATCTTATGAGGAACACACACTCACAGATATAGAATTTGGAACTCTCAAAAATCAAGTAACAAGCACCTTTTTTAAGTATAGTTGACTACAATATTGCATTAGTTTCAGATGTACAGTGAAGTGGTTCAGACTTTTTTCAGATTCCTTTCATTATAGGTTATTACAAGATATTGAATATAGTTTTCTATGTATACAGGAAATCCCTATTGTTTATCTGTTTCACACATAATAGGTATATCTGTTTATCCTATACTTAAAATTTATCCCCCCCCCTTTCCCCTTTGGTAACTATAAATTTGTTTTCAAAGTCTGCGAGTCTGTTTCTCTTGTATAAATAAATTCATCTATATTATTTTTAAGTAGTAACACATAATATTTGTCTTTGACCTATTTCACTTAGTCTTATAATCTCTAGGTCTGTGATTTTTGCTGCAAATGGTAATACTCCATTCTTTTTCATAGTTGAATAATATTCCATTATCTATATATATATATATAGATATATATATGATGTCATATACATACCACATCTTCTTTATCCATTCATCTGTTGATGGATATTCATGTTGGAAAAAGCACCCTTTACCAGCTTGATTACCTTAGATCATAGACCAAGTGATCTGGGAAGAAATGATGCTTAGAATTCAAGTTTTAGAAATAAAGCCCCTCTAATAGTCAGTAGGGCTTCAGCAAAGTCCCTGGGTCACAGATTCTTCATTTGCAAACTTTAAGAAAAAAATACCTATACTCTGAAGAATTTTTTGAGGAATCACCCTTGCCAATAAATTACATGCCTTCATATGCCTTTATTCACGTACTTCTGACTCTAGCATTTGCTCCATTTCCCTGGGTCACACATAACTAAACATTTTTTTTTTAATACCTCTTCCTTCTTATCTGATATACATACCTAATTTATCTACTTTTGGGCTTTTAATCCTACCACTCCACTTTAAAAGCCTTTATAATCTACTTTTGTGGTAAACACATGGTTCCTTCTCCATCTTCATCTTCCATGACTTCTGAGCACCTTTGACACAGCTCCCTGCTTCCTTCTTTGAAACAGAAGGGGTTTTCCACCTTCCTAATGGGAATTCTATTACTTTTCCTTTTCTGGCTTCTGTATTTATATCTTCTCACAGTTCTCACTGATTTGAAAAATGGATACCTGTATCCAGTACCACACACATGTATACCTGTGGTGGATTCATTTTGATATTTGGCAAAACTAATACAATTATGTAAAGTTTAAAAATAAAATTAAAAAAAAAAAACTATTTTAAAATATATAAAAAAAAGAAAAATGGAATCACTTGTTACATTTTGGCCACATGAAATTGAAGCTATCAATTATACATTCCTTCTTGAAATCTGTTAATGTCAAGACCATTTACCTGGGTTTTATTTTTTGTTGCTGTTTACAAATAAAGGAGTTGTAATTTACTTCTGTCTTTTAAAATCTGTATCTAGGATTTTGGTCTTTGGTATTAGCTGCAGACTGTACCCTGCAGCATTTTATCCCCATTTATCTCCATGCTAATATCCTGTTCAAAAAGGATTATAATCCTGTTCTGAAAGCCATAGAACAGACATCTGTGTATTCATTTCTTTAATTTTAAGCAGAGATGTGATATCCTTTATTAAAATCCATCATGTCTTATTATCGAAAATAAAAGTAAAATCTTTGCCATGGCTACCACCTACATTTTCCAACTCATCTATGTCATGTTTCTCCCACTTTCACCGGACTCTAGGTGCAGTGACTTTCAATCAGAGATATTTAAAGGTCACTCCCTCCAAGGTTACTTATTCTTCTTCCTCATTTGGACCATCTCTCAAGTATTTGCATAGCTATTTCTTTCTCATAATTCAGAGCCAAACTCAAATATCATCTCTTCAGAGAGGCATTTTTTGATGACCCTAGGTAAAACCGTTCATAAAAAGTACCTAATACATTTTATTAAAGAGATTTTTTTCAATGCTAAAATGGAAGGATTATTAGTGAGCAGCAGTAGAAATAATGAGAGAGATACAAGGGGAAAATATCCCACACTGAATTGGATGCATAGTGCCCCTTGACTACTAATCAGCTGTGTGACTTTATGTGAAAAATAATATACTTAAAATCTCCAGGAATCAGTTTTATAAAATGATTAGTGAACTCTATAAATCACTAAGGGTTCTTCTAATTCAGATATTCTATCATGTATTCCATTTCACTTTTCTTGGAATTCTGGAATTTATAAATTGTTTAGCACTTGAAATACCATGTTGAAGGTAAGCACATTATTTATCGCAGGGGCAGTTTATCGTGAGGTAGCATGAGTTGGGAGGCACCACACCAAGTATAAGTGCTAGAAGCTACTGTGAATCAAACATTTTTGTTGTGATAATTTTTCCCAGGGGTAGCAACTAGGGATGTTCTCATTATTTTAGAAGACATAAATAACATTTAAGTTACTGAACTGAGATTATAGGGCCATTAATAGGATGGCATCACTGACTCGATGGACATGGGTTTGGGTGGACTCCAGGAGTTGGTGATGGACAGGGAGGCCTGATGTGCTGTAGTTCATGGGGTCACAAAGAGTCAGACACAACTGAGCGACTGAACTGAACTGAATCCTAACAACATAGTTATCCCTCTCTTTATTTCATAAATCATAGGTGTTATTTTATTTACTAAAAAAAATGTTCTTTTTGTACAAATGACTTGGAAAAAATTTTAAATAAGACACCACTAACTTTCTCTTAGGAATGCTATGTGGTTACATTGGAATCATTTTTAAAAATTCTGAGTAGCTATTCAGATTTGTCCTATTCTCCATTAGTTCTCAAAATACATCACCATTTGAGTCTTAGAAATTACCTATTTTACTTTTAGATCAGATCAGATCAGATCAGTCACTCAGTCGTGCCTGACTCTTTGTGACCCCATGAATCACAGCACGCCAGGCCTCCCTGTCCATCACCAGCTCCCGGAGTTCACTGAGATAGAGATCATCTTTTAAGTTAATGGCAGACATTAATTATACTAGGCTTTCTTATATAATTAGTTTTTTAGATAGAAGTGAGAAAATAGGTTATTTTCTTTTTATATTGTTTTAATTGTGTTAAAATATGTGAGATGAAATTTACTATTTGTGTGTCTTAAGTGTACAGTTCAGTAGCATTAAGTACATTCATAAGATTGAGCAACCATCATCACTGCATAGTTCCAGAACTTTTTCTTCCACTCAAAATGTAATCCAGTGCCCAGTAATCAGTTACTCTCCCCCTAATCCCTAGCAAACACAAATCTCTTTTCTGTTTCTCTTAATTTGTCTGTTCTAGATAGTTAATACAAATGAAATTATATATGCCCTTTTGTGCCTGGTCTCTTTAACTTAGCATAATATTTTCAAAGTTCATATATATCATAGTTCTTCATTTCTCTTAATGACTGTGTAATCTTCTATTATACAGCTATAACATTTTATTTATACATTCTTTTCACCTTTTGGTTATTGTAAAGTGTGCTACTGTAAATATTCAGATATAAATATTCGGATGGATGTCTGTTTTGAATCCTTTGGTATTTACATAGAAATGGTACTACTGGGTCAAATGGTAATTCAGTATTTGAACTTACTGACGAACTTCCAAAGAGTTTTTCAAAGTTACTGTTCAGTTGAGTCGCTCAGCCATGTCCGACTCTTTGCAACCCTATGAATCACAGCACACCAGGCCTCCCTGTCCATCACCAACTCCCAGAGTTCACCCAAACTCATGTGCATCGAGTTGGTGATGCCAGCCAGCCATCTCATCCTCTGTCGTTCCCTTCTCCTCCTGCCCCCAATCCCTCCCAGCATCAGAGTCTTTTCCAATGAGTCAGCTCTTTGCATGAGGTGGCCAAATTATTGGCGTTTCAGCCTCAGCATCAGTCCATCCAATGAACACCCAGGACTGATCTCCTTTAGGATGGATTGGTTGGATCTCCTTGCTGTCCAAGGGACTCGCAAGAGTCTTCTCCAGCATTACAGTTCAAAAGCATCAATTCATCGGCACTCAGCTTTCTTCACAGTCCAACTCTCACATCCATACATGACTATTGGAAAAACCATAGCCTTGACTAGATGGACCTTTGTTGGCAAAGTAATGTCTCTGCTTTTTAATATGCTGTCTAGGTTGGTCATAATTTTCCTTCCAAGGAGTAAGCGTCTTTTAATTTCATGGCTGCAATCACCATCTGCAGTGACTTTGGAGCTGAAACAAAGTCAGTCACTGTTTCCATTGTTTGCCCATCTATTTGCCATGAAGTGATGGGACCAGATGACATGATCTTAGTTTTCTGAATGTTGAGCTTTAAGCCAACTTTTTCTCTTTCCACTTTCACTTTCATCAAGAGGCTTTTTAGTTCCTCTTCACTTTCTGCCATAAGGGTGGTGTCATCTGCATATCTGATTGATATTTCTCCAGGCAATCTTGATTCCAGCTTGTCCTTCTTCCAGCCCAGCGTTTCTCATGATGTCCTCTGCATATAAGGTATATAAGAAGGGTGACCATTTTAATATTATGAGGGTTTCTATTTTTCCACATTCTCATAAACACTTGTTTTTGTCTGGTTTTTATTATGCCATCCTACTGATTGTGAAATAGTATCTCATTGTGGTTTTCACTTGCATTTCTCTAATGACTGATCATCTGTTCACATGCCTATCAGACACTAGTATATCTACTCTGAGATATGTTTATTCAGATCTTTTGCCTCAAGTGGATTCAGTTGTTTTTATTTTGTGGGGTTGTTAATACTCTTTATATTGTGTGGATGGATATTAGATAACTTACGATAAATGTGGTTTAAAAAAAAAGTCTTCTTTTCCATGAGTTGTTCTTTCATTCTACTGACAGTGTCCTTTAAGGAACAAAAGTTTTTAAGTTGAATAAAGTCTGTCATTAGTAGTTTTCTTCGGTGCCTCTGGGCATTGTTTCTCATATCATATTTAAGAAACCATTATTGAGTTCAGGATCATTAGCTTTTACCATGTTTTATTTTAATAGTTTATAATTTTTGCTCTTGATTTTATGTATTTGATCTATTTTGGGTTCATTTTTATGTGTTAAGAGTCAAATTGTATGCAAGATGTATGAGTGCACACGTGAATGCAAGTGTTGACAAGTTGACTCAGCAATTTTTGTTGAAAACACTTTTCTTTCCCTTTGAATTTTCTTTCCTCCTTTGTCAAAAATAAATTGTCCTTAAATGTGAGTGTTTCTGGAAAGTCAGTTCTACTCAATTGGTCTGTATGTCTCTCTGATTTTATTTTATTAAAAAATTTTTTTTATTATTATTAATATTTTTTACTTTACAATATTGTATTGGTTTTGCCATACATCAACATGCATCCATCACAGGTGTACATGTGTTCCCCATCCTGAACCCCGCTCCCACCTCCCTCCCCATACCATCCCTCTGGGTCATCTCAGTGCACCAGCCCCAAGCTTCCTATATCCTGCATCAAACCTGGACTGGCAACTCGTTTCATACATGATATTATACATGTTTTAATGCCTTTCTCCCAAATCATCCCCCCCACCCAGAGTCCAAAAGACTGATCTATACATCTGTGTCTCTTTTGCTGTCTTGCATACAGGATCACCGTTACCATCTTTCTAAATTCCATATATATGCGTTAGTATACTGTATTGGTGTTTTTCTTTCTGGCTTACTTCACTCTGTATAATAGACTCCATGTTCATCCACCTCATTAGAACTGATTCAAATGTATTCTTTTTAATGGCTGAGTAGTACTCCAATGTGTATATGTACCACAGCTTTCTTATCCATTCATCTGCTGATGGACATCTAGGTTGCTTCCATGTCCTGGCTATTATAAACAGTGCTGCAATAAACATTGGGGTACATGTGTCTCTTTCAATTCTGGTTTCCTCTGTGTGTATGCCCAGCAGTGGGATTGCTGGGTTGTATGGCAGTTCTATTTCCAGTTTTTTAAGGAATCTCCACACTGTTCTCCATAGTGGCTGTACTAGTTTGCATTCCCACCAACAGTGTAAGAAGGTTCCCTTTTCTTCACATCCTCTCCAGCATTTATTGCTTGTAGACTTTTGGATCGCAGTGACTGGCATGAAATGGTACCTCATTGTGGTTTTGATTTTAATATTGCAGTTTGTATTCCTATAGTAGTATGTTCTGAGATCACATTGGAGAAATGCCCATCCTCCTAATTTGTGCTTCATTTTCAGGACTGTTTGTGTATTTAGAGTCCTTTAAATTCACTATGGATTTCTAAATTGGCTTTTCTATTTCTGGAAGGAAAAGACCACTGGGATTTAATAGGAATTGCTTCAAATTTGTAGATCAATTTCGGTAGTATTGCTGTCTTAACAATATTAATTCTTCCAATTCATAAACACAAAATGTCTTTACATTTATTTTGGTCTTCTTTAATTTCTCTTGGCAATTTTTCATAGTTTTAAGTGTACAAGCCTTGCACTGTTTTGTTTAAAGTTATTACAAGTACTTTCCAGGTCTTTGCACGTTGAGTGTATGTTGGGAAATTCCTTTGCTGCCTAGCCATGCTGGTTTTTTCCCCAAGCTTTACCTTAGCTTTGACTTCCTGATTATGCTAAGCATAAAAATCAGGCAGAGTGAGGATGCATTCTGTCGAGGGCATGTCCATGACATTGTAGATTTCTCTGTATATGCAGGATCTTTTCAAAGCCTTATTCCTCAAACTTGCTCACACTCCAGTTCCTCCCTGGCTTTAGTTGTATCTGCTGTTTGCCCTGTTAACATTTTGCCTCGGGATAGTGGCCTCTATTTTTTTTAATGGTTTCAAGAGACATCATCCATGTTGTGGCTTTTCCTCCCTGAGAGACTTCTGAGTTAGGCAATGCAAAGGCAGGTCCCTTGTGTCAGTTCTTGAGGGAACTTGCACACAGATCAAAACAGACAAACCCAATTCTGTGAAACAAGGTCTGCTGTGGTCTCTAAAGAGCCAGGGACCCACAATGGGAATGCTGTCATCTTTATAGCCATCTCAGGTCTGGAAGAGGGGAGGCAGATGGAGCTAAGTTAAAATGCTACAAATCATTTCTGTTGTGTCATCTTTTATTTTTGTTTTTGTTTTTTTATTCCTGTTTAAGCATTTTCTCACGTGCTATAAACTTTTAACCATTTTCTATAGTTACTATAAGGTTGGGTCTGATCGATGTCAGGCTTTTGATGTTTCCGGGGTGAGATAAGCCATTAAGGCCTCCTCGCTATCATTTTTGCCAATATCACTGCTATCACTGCTTCTTGAGCTGGAATGTAAAGCTAGTTGGAAATTATACATTTTGTATGATATATATATATACTTTCCTAGAATGTTTGTATTTTGTTATCCAGAACAAAAGTGTTGCACATTAAGTTGTACAGCAAATACATGTATTAAAATAATATCTTTACATTTTTTATTTATCAGGTGATTATGTCTGTACTTTGTACCTGGTGCTGTACTCAGCAATGGAGTTGAATATATTAAAGGTAGTTTACCTGTCGTTACTATCCTCAGTGTAGTCAGGAGAGGTAGACCAGTAAACAGATAACTGCTTAGATGATATAAGCTAGGAATTGGTGCTTATATATTCACTCATTTTATTCAGTAAAAACAAATGCCATTTGTTTAATAGTAATTATTAGACAGCACTAATTTTCTCTGAAGAATATTACACAAAGCAAACAACAAATTTGGATTAAAAAGACTAAGATGAACAACCATGCAAGCATTTCATACCTCAAAGGCAGAGATCAATAACTTGGAGCTAAAGATCTAGAAGCCACATTTCACTCTTCTATTTATCAACAAGTCAAAATACAGAACATAATATCTTATCCCTTTTGTTGATCCATCGAAAAGAAAATTCACAAACTCATCTTTATGTTCAGGTGAGCACATGAAAAGAAAATGTGTTTTATTTCTTTATTTATTTCCACATATTATTAGCACAACCTGGGTCAAGTTATTGAGCCAGACACTTAGAATGTAGGGATAAAAGCACAGACGGTTACAGAAGC
The DNA here is from genome assembly GCF_029378745.1 of Bos indicus. NCBI lineage: Eukaryota > Metazoa > Chordata > Mammalia > Artiodactyla > Bovidae > Bos > Bos indicus. Next base: position 13,827,528 of record NC_091767.1, read on the forward strand.
GTGTAGGAAACTTGGAAATATAGCATATTTCAAGGAAATATTACACTATTTCTAGGAGTCCTTGGAGCCATAAGAGTACACCTTTGAAGTCCACTGAATTGGAGAATAAGTAACTATCTTACTGCACATTTTTGGCGAGTATGTCAAGGCTATATATTGCCACCCTGCTTATTTAACTTATATGCAGAGTATATCATGTGAAATGCTGGACTAGATGAAGCACAAGCTGGAATCAAGATTGCCAGGAAAAATATCAATAACCTCAGATATCCAGATGACACCACACTTATGGCAGAAAGCAAAGAGGAACAAAGAGCCTCTTGATGAAAGTGGAAGGGAAGAGTGAAAAAGTTGGCTTATAACTCATCATTCAGAAAACTAAGATCATGGCATCTGGTCGCATCACTTCATGGCAAATAGATGGAGAAACAGTGGAAACAGTGACAGACTTTATCTTTGGGGGCTCCAAAATCACTGTAGACAGTGACTGCAGCCATGAAATTAAAAGACGCTTGCTCCTTGGAAGAAAAGTTATGAACAACCTAGACAGCACATTGAAAAGCAGAGACATCACTTTGCCAACAGAGGTCTGTCTGGTCAAGGCTATGGCTTTTCCAGTATTCATGTATGGATGTGAGAGTTGGACCATAAAGAAAGTTGAGCACTGAAGAATTGATGCTTTTCCACTGTGGTGTTGGAGAAGACTCTTGTGAGTCCCTTGGACAGCAAAGAGATCCAACCAGTCCATCCTAAAGGAAATCAGTCCTGAATATTCATTGGAAGGACTGATGCTGAGGCTGAAACTAATACTCTGGGCACCTGACACAAAGAACCAACTCATAGGGAAAGCCCCTGATGCTGGGAGGGATTGAGGGCAGGAGGAGAAAGGGATGCCGGAGGATGAGATGGCTGGATGGCATCACTGACTCGATGCACATGAGTTTGGGTAAACTCTGGGAGCTGGTGATGGACAGGGAGGCCTGGCATGCTGCAATTCATGGGGTTGCAAAGAGTCGGACGTGACTGAGTGACTCAATTGAACTGACTGAATAAAATATTAAGAGAAATATTATTTCAAAAGAGTTTTGTTGAAGCTCAAGACATCACACTTGTGTTGTTAAAAGAATAGTTTACTTGGCAGTCACCTAGATCCATCACAGATGAAGTTGAATTTTACTATGACTAGAATCATTAAGGATTATTAACTAGAACATGAGGGCAATTAAAACTAAAGTAACTGTGTTAACGTGAGGCAAGTTCTCACTACATCTGCTGCAGTGACATTCGTAATAGCATACTATGATGCACAGAAAGAGTATTGCTATCCTCTAAGATGTACAAGTGTCAAAAAGTATATAAAGCACAAAAAGCATGAAGTGCTATAGTTAAAAATTGATTCCATTTATATTGCACATCCAGAAAAAGTAAGCATGTAAAGACATGAAGTAGATTGATCATTGCCAGGGACTGGTAGAAGAAGTAGATGGAAGGAAACTGTCTGACTGGTACAGGAATTTCTTCAGGGGTGATGAAAATGTTCAGAATTAGATGGGGCAGTTCCAGGATATTATGAATTTACTCCATGCCATTGAATTGTTACAACTTAAACTGCTAAATTTTATATTATGTAAATTTTGCGTTGATGAAATAATTAAAAAGTAAAACAAACAAACAAACAAAAACTTGATTGTAGCAGAGGCTGCTTTTAGTTTATAAAAATACTACTTTTGATGTCCCCTTAAATCACAGACACATATATGTGTGTTTCTAAAACCTTGTAGGCAGCCTATTTATTTTGTGATTGCTATACTTTATCCATATTAATTGTATTCAACCAGTAAATTTCGAGCCTTCTTGAGTCTAATGAAATAGTGATGACAGAATGTTTGTTCTTAAATTTAATATCCACCAGGTCTGAATTCATTTACCCCATTATAGGATAATTTGTTCAGTTAAAGAGTGACCTTTAGAACCATCACGCATGGCTGTACTGTCCTCAAGAATCCATAATCCTTATCTTTGCCTACACGTACTCCACACCTATTTGGAAACCCTATAATGACACTGTGAAGTTGTGTTATCTGATTAAAAAAGGGTTCAAACAAAGAAGATACTATTCTCAAATTATCTTTTTCTCATAATTGAACAATGAAAGAAAGAAAAACTTTATAAAGAAAGACACAGCAATTGAGAGGAAAAGGATAACGCTTAATGTCCTCTAGCACAGTTTTTGACCTCATCTGTATAAAAAGCATATAGTGGCATCTTCAGAATGCACTGAACATTTATTACCTGAAAAAAGCCACAAAACTTTTTTTTTCTCTTAACAATGCACAAATGGAATTGGAGATAAAGATGGTGTGCAGGAATGTAGAGCTCGATTCCTCCAAGGATACATCAAAAATACATGTATGTATGGAAACTAACTGAAAGCTGACAGAAGAACTCCTATATAACCAAGGCTATATGAAATATATACATGTAATCAGGTAGGAAGAGTGAAAAAGCAATCAGGTCAGGACCTGTGGCCTTGGGAAAGAACCCAGGGAAAGGAGAGATAACATGGGCAGAAACTTGCTCTGGGGAGTGAGTCATTTGAGCCATAGACTGGGAATGGCAATCGTGGGATCCTACCTATTGGGTGGCTGATGAACAGTTGGGACAGATAAAAAGGCTGGAGAAACCAGCCATTAGAGTGGTATCACCTGCATATATGAGATTGTTATTTGTCCAGGCAGTCTTGATTTTAGCTTATGATTCATCCAGCCCAGCATTTCACACGAAACTGGAAAATACCTCTAGATAAATGAAATGAAAACACAGCACTGCAATTTATGGAATAAAGGATAAGCAGTTCTAATGGGGAAGTTTTTGTTATATAGGCCTTCCCCAAGAAACAAGAAAAATCTCAAATAACCTAATCTACCAACTGAAAGAATTAGAGAGCAAAGTCCAAAGTCAGTAGAAAGAAAGAAATAATAAAGAGCAGAGAGGAAATAAATGAAATAGAAATTTTAAAAAAGCAATAGAAAAGATCTATGAAACCAAGACCTGCTGTTTCAAAAAAATAAGTGAAATTGATATCCTTTCAGCCATATTCACCAAGAAGAACAAAAACCCAAATAAAGTAAGAAATGAAAGAGAAATAAAAGATATTACGTAGACACAAAAAATTCTAATGATACTAAAAATCCTAATAGTACTACAAACAGTTGCATGCCAACAAATTGAACAACATAGAAGAAATGGACAAATTTATAGAAATATATGATCTGCTGAGATTGAATCAAGAAGAAATAGACAAACTGAACAGACCAATCATTAATAGTGAAGTTAGATTTGTAATCTAAAAAAATCTCCCAACATTCAAAAGTTCTGGGCCAGATGACTTCACAGGGGAATTCTGCCAAACATATAATGAACTAACAGTTATCCTTCTCAAACTATTTCAAAAAACGTAGACAGAATACTCTCAAGTTAATTCTATGAGGCCACCATCACCGTGATATCAAGTCAGACAGTGCCACTACAAAAAAATTTATAGGCCAGTAACTTTGATGATGAAGGCTTCCCTGGTGGCTCAGATGGTAGAGCATCTGTCTGAAATGCAGGAGACCTGAGTTTGATCCCTGGGTAAGGAAGATCCCTTGGAGAAGGAAATGGCAACCCACTCCAGTACTGTAGCCTGGAAAATCCCATGGACATAGAAGCCTGGTAGGCTACAGTCCATGGGGTTGCATGGAGTTGGACATAACTGAGCGACTAGATGCAGATATAACTCATAAATATTAGCAAGCCAAACCCTAACAATATAGAAAAAGGATCATTCACCATGATCAAATTGGATTTATTGCAGAGGCACAAGAAAGGTTCAACATATGCAAATCTATCAATGAGTTATTGCACCTTAACAAAAGGAAAAATAAAAATATGAACATCTCGATAGATGCAGTAAAAGCATTTGACTAATGTCTGTACTACAATAAAAATATACAAATAGATAAAGGTAGAAATTAAATGAGTGAATGAATCAATGCAGTAATGTAATTTTATAGAATGAAAGAACCAATGGGACCTGAGAAACTATTATAACCAAAAAATCTTTTTATTTTTATTATTATTTTTTTAAACTAAAGATATTTTATTCCTTCTGTTGGAAAGATTATTTTGGAATATTTGGAAAAAAAGACACTACCAAAATCAGATGTAGGCTAATCAAGAACATGAGTAAGGATACACAAAGCCAATCAAAGACATTGGAGAGAGTCATTAAGCTTGTTATGAATCTGTCAGATTTGACTATTTCAGTTTTTGCCTGCTATAGAAATGATGCTTTTTTAAAATAAATCATTGAAGGCTTAGAGTTCTCCAGTGGTAAAATAGACAAAATAGAAAAAACAACTTGGTTGAACTGATCACTTAATAATTTTTTACAGCTTTGTAGGACTTTATGAACTAGAAAACACATTAATCCATACACCTTTAAAATATGGAGAAGGAAATGGCAACCCACTCCAGTGTGATAGCCTTGAGAATCCCAGGGATGGGGAGCCTAGTGGGCTGCCATCTATGGGGTCGCACAGAGTCGGACACCACTGAGGCGACTTAGCAGCAGCAAACACATTAACCAATACACCTTTAAAATATACAACTGCTTCTGACTTTGACTTAGTCATTGTTACAGTTTTTGTCCAGTTGCTCATTCATGTCCGACTCTGTGATCCCATGGGCTGTCCCTCACCATCTTCTGGAGTTTGTTTAAGTTCATGTCCATTGCATCGGTGATGCCGTCCAGCCATCTCATCCTCTGACACCCTCTTCTCCTTCTGCCCTCAATCTTTCCCAGCATCAAGGACTTTCCCAAAGAGTTGTCTGTTCACATCAGATCCCTAAAATATTGGAGCTTCAGCTTCAGCATCAGTCTTTCCAGTGAATATTCAGGGTTGATCTCCCTTAAGATTGACTGGTTTGAGCTCCTTGCTGTCCAATGGAGTTTCAGGAGTCTTCTCCAGCACCACAGTTCAAAGGCATCAATTTTTTGGCATTCTGCCTTCTTTACAGTCCAGCTCTCACAACCATATGTGACCACAGGGAAGACCATAGCTTTGACTGTCTCAACCTTTGCCAACAGTGATGTGTCTGCTTTTCAACACACTGTCTTGGTTTGTCATTGCTTTCCTGCCAAGAAGCAATTGTCTTCTTATTTCATGGCTGCAGTCACTGTCCACAGTAATTTTGGAGCCCAAGAAGAAGAAATCTGTCACTGCTTCCACCTTTCCCCCTTCTATTTGTCATCCAGTATCGGGGCTGGATGCCATGATCTTAGTTTTTATAATAGTCTTAAGTCATCTCTTTTACTCTCCTCCTTCACCTTCACCCTTGACGGATCATTGCCTTGTTGTGGCAAAGGGACTTGCATAACTCAGTGAAGCTATGAGCCCTGTTCTGCAGGGCCACCCAAGATGGATGGGTCATAGCAGAGAGTTCTGACAAAACATGATCCACTGGAGGAGGGAGTGGCAACACCCCGCCACAGTATACTTGCCATGAGAACCTCATGAACTGTATAAAAAGACTTAGCCATTACCTATATTGTAAAGATGAAGAAAGTGGAACCAGTTAGCTTGATGCATGATTTTTGAACATTAGCAAATGAATGAATACAGTTCAGAGAAGTTAGGTTGCTTGCCTGACTATATATAACTTGTCCTTGTGCTTAGTTGCTGTCATGTCCAACTCTTTGTGACCCCATGGACTGTAGCCTGCTAGGCTCCTTTGTCCATGGGAATTCTCCAGGCAAGAATACTGGAGTAAGTTGCCATGCCCTCTTCCAGGGGATCTTCCCCACCCAGCGATCGAATCCAGGTCTCCCACACTGCAGGTGGATTCTTTACCATCTGAACCATCAGGGAAGCCTGACAGGATATAACTAGTAAACTTTATAAATCTGAATTCAAGTTTCCTGCCTTCAGCTTGTATTACTTTCACAATGCCACTGACACAGTTGGGTATATTTTTGTCCAGTACTTATGCTGTCAGATTATTTGGTGTGAACATTTTTGACAGTAGTGAGGCTTCTCTTGAATATTTTTGGTATAATCTAGTCACTTTAACATTAGACCTAAGTCTGACTTTACCATCAACAGTACTGAATAACCAATTAAAAGTTAGAATTCAACTACATAATTTTTGCTTAATTGCTTATAATATGTGAATTTATTAGAACATGAATAATGCATCTTTGAACAGAGAAAAATAGGTAGCAGTAATTTCTTACCAATAAGTTATAATATAAATATATTTTAATGATAACAGACATGAGGGATATTTAATCCTAAACTTATAAAGGACGAAGCTAGGATTCACAGGTGTGTTGTGAGATACAACTAAGACACAGGAAAGCACTGATAGACCTCGGCAAATATTGTAAACATATCTTTTAAGTGGATTTTCTCATTATAAAAGCCTTTCTAGAGCAGAATTTGTATTGATTATGTTCAAAATTCTTAGGCTATGTTTCACCAAAGACAAAGGCCAAAATTCTTAATTTTCATGATTGGAAACTTGAAAATGTAGTTGGTTTATAATATTAATATACATTAATAAATGTATACTTAGACAATTAAATTCACTAGTGAATATTGGATTGACCAAAAGTTCATTTAGATATTTGTAAGATGTTATGGAATCTTAACAAATTTTGGCCGAATCATTGGAAAAGACCCTGATGCTGGGAGGGATTGGGGCAGGAGGAGAAGGGGACAACAGAGGATGAGATGGCTGGATGGCATCACCGACTCCATGGACATGAGTTTGACTGACTCTGGGAGTTGATGATGGACAGGGAGGCCTGATGTGCTGCAATTCATGGGGTCGCAAAGAGTTGGACACGACTGAGCAACTGAACTGAACTGAATATATGAAAGAGAAGTAAAGTAGGAAAACATAAAATACAGAAAAACTATATTAACCAATGTATTTTATTTCAGTTTAACAATACTAAAAAAAAAAAGTTACTTTTTGAAAATATTGTTATATAAAATTCTTAGAAAAATAAAAATATTTTTATCAGCAATAAATTTGAAATTTTTACAGTTTGGAAATAGTAGTGTGAAACTCACACACACTACCATTTGGATTATGAAAGAATATAACATAATTAACAATTTAAAAAATGTAGTGCCAAAAAAAACATTCTATAATTTTTCTTAAATTTCTACTTGAAAATTCTTAAATTGATGAGTCTTATAAATAGGATTTTTCATAGCGATATACTATAAGCTATGCAACTTTTTAAAAAATATTTTTAATATGTCAGAAAACTAAAATCTAACTAAGCTCATGGAGCTATTCTATAACACCTTCTAATTTTCCTTTATTAACCTCTATATACGAGTTGTCTCTACTCTAAATTGGAGCTTCTTTACAATCTGTCACTCATGGAGTTAACCTCTACGAGCGGCTGGGGAAGGATAATTGAACACCAAGTATATTATCAGAATGAAAGCCAAATAATTAAGTTAAAAGAGGAAAGACTAAACTGTTCTGTTAGATGACAGGTTAATGTCTGCATAGAACGCTAATGCTACTGTTATATTTTGGGCTTGTGAAGAAACAAATGAGATTGACATTCAAAAATTATACTTTTATAGCGGCATAAAGATCAAGTGCATTGCTATTTGAGGAACTCAGTCTTGATGTTGTTGTTTAGTCTGCTTTTTAATACCCTTTTTAGGTTTATCGTAGCTTTCCTTCTGAGGAGCAAGCCTCTTTTAATTTCCTGGCTGCAGTCACCATCTGCAGTGATTTTAAAGCCCAAGAAAATAAAATCTGTCACTCTTTCCACTTCCCCGCTTCTATTTGCTATGAAGTGATGGGATTGGATTCCATGATATTACTTTTTTGAATGTTGAATTTTAAGCCACATTTTTCATTCTCCTCTTTAACCTCATCAAGAGACTCTTAGTTCTCCTTTGCTTTGTGCCATAATGGTGGTATCATCTGCATATCTGAGGTTATTGATATTTCTCCTGGCAATCTTGATTCTAGCTTGTGCTTCATCCAGCCTGGCATTTTGCATGATGTACTCTGCATATAAGATAATGAACAAGGTGACAATATATAGCCTTGATTTCTTCCTTTCCCAATTTTGAACCAATCCATTGTTCCATGTCCAGTTCTATCTCTTTCTTCTTGACCTGCATATAGGTTTCTCAGGAGATAGATAAGGTGGACTGGTACTCCTATCTCTTTAAGAATGTTCCACAGTTTGTTGTGATCCACACAGTTAAAGGCTTTAGCATAGTCAATGAAGCAGATGTTTTTTTCCTGGAATTCCCTTGCTTTTTCTATGATCCAATGGATGTTGGTGGTTTGATCTCTGGTTCCTCTGTCTTTTGTAAATCCAACTTGTACATCTGGAAGTTCTTGGTTCATGTACCGTTGAAGCCTAGTTTGAAGGGTTTTGAATGTCACCTTGCCAGCATGTGAAATGAACAAAATTGTACGGTAGTTTGAACATTCTTTGGCATTGCATTTCTTTGGAATTGGAATGAAGCCTGATTTTTTCCAGTCCCCTGGCCACTGCCGAGTTTTCCAAATTTGCTTATATATTGAGTGCAGCACATTAGCAGCAGCATCTTTTAGGATTTTAAATAGATCAGCTAGAATTCCATCAAGGCCTATTTGACTTCACACTCCAAGATGTCTGGCTCTAGGTGAGTGACTATCCCATTGTGGTTATCTAGGTGATTAAGACCTTTCTTATATATAGTTCTTTGTGAATTCTTGCCACCTCTTAATCTCATCTGCTTCTGTTAGGTCCTTGCTATTTCTGTCCTTTATCATGCCCATCTTTGCAAGACATATTCTCTTGATATCTCCAATTATCTTCAACAGATTTTTAGTCTTTCCCCATTCTATTGTTTTCCCCTATTTCTTTTAGTAAAGGCAATAAAAAAGGGTCAACTCAATAAACACATTTTCCCTTCAATAAAATTTTCTGATTGGTATTCCAAATTACAAGTGCTAATTAGAAATAGGATTTTTTTTAAACTTATTTGAGGACTATCTTTGATTTCTTTATTTATTAATTTATTTTTATGGACAAAGGAAGACAAACTTAGAGCCATGCTTTTTTTGTCTGTTTGTTACCAACGTGGGTTCTTGAACTCATTAATCAATAGAAATTGATGAGGACAGATGAGAAATTCAGACCAGGCTTCCTTGGGACTCCTGATATAGCATTAGGGGGTGAGAAGCAACAGGTTGTCTTGCTCACTCAATAGGTGGGAGTAGGGTTAGGGTGGTTAATCTGGTCCCTCAAATGGGATGAGGGTGGAGATAGAGCCATGGGTGGACCACCAGAGCGGTGGCTTAGGTGACCGGCCTTCCTCCTTGGTGGTGCTGTGTGCAGGAATCATGTGCAGCACCTGCTCTTGCTCCTAATACCTTAGAAGTGGCATTTGGGGGTTTTTGCCTTTTGTGTCTTGTTGTTCACAATTTGCCCCAACTGGGCATGTACACAGAGCTTCCCTGGTGGCTCAATGGCAAAGAATCTTCCTGCTAAGACAAAAATGGGGGTTCTATCCTTGGGTCAGAAAGATTGCCTAGAGAAGGAAATGGCAACCCACTCCAGTATTCTTGCCTGGCAAATCTCATGGACAGAGTAGCCTGGCAGGCTACAGTCCTTAGGGTAGCAAAGAGGCAGACACTTAGTGACTGAGCATGTGTGCATAGGCACGCACCTAGTTATTCTGAGTCCCTTATCATCTTTTGTATCCTGTTGCTCAAGGAGACATTTGTCTAGATGAACACATTGCAATAAAGGATCCCAGATCCCAGCCTATTTCACTTTGATTATTATGACAGACTCTGATAGTCTGTCATCCCTCTGCTGCTTAGTCTATTCCTTGATCTATATGTCTATTATCTATTTGTTTTAAGTAATTAAATAAGCATCTATAAACCCATTAACCAATACAAAATCTAGGATACTAACAAAGACCTCCATCATCCAGTTGGGTCCTGTCCCATCCAGATACCTGCCACCTACAAACTGAAAAACCAAACCAACCAAACAAAAAGCCACCTATGGTTCTGTTTTTTATTTCCTTGCAGATATTTTTGTATGTGTTAATTTCATAAAAATTCCTGAAAATAATTTTTTTAAATTGTGCTTAATCAAAGGAGACACTGATATATAGAACAGTCTTATGGACTCTGTGGGAGAGGGAGAGGGTGGGAAGATTTGGGAGAATGGCATTGAAACATGTAAAATATCATGTAAGAAACGAGTTGCCAGTCCAGGTTCGATGCACGATACTGGATGCTTGGGGCTACTGTACTGGGATGACCCAGAGGGATGGTATGGGGAGGGAGGAGGGAGGAGGGTTCAGGATGGGGAACACATGTATACCTGTGGCGGATTCATTTTGATATTTGGCAAAACTAATACAATTATGTAAAGTTTAAAAATAAAATAAAAAAAGAAAAAAAATGGTATCATGAAATATAATCTCCTATAACTTGTTAAACTTTCAGTCACATTGTTAATATTCATCCATTTTGTTGTTTATATAGTTTTAGCTTATTTATGTCCTTTTGCGTTAAATACTTCCATTTTTTAAAATTATTTTAAAGTATATGATCTGTTGTGGAACGGCATTCAGTTTTTTTCTGAGTTTTGTTTTTGTATGTGTGCATGCTCAGTTGCTCAGTTGTGTCTTACTCTTTCCTACCCCATGGTCTGTAGCCCACCAGGCCCCCATGTCCATGGAGTTTTCCAGGCAGGAATACTGGAGTGGGTTGCCATTTCCTCCTCCAGGGTATCTTCCTGATTCAGAGTTAATTCATGTCTCCTGTATTGGGAGACAGATTCTTTACTGCTGAGTCACCTGGGAAGCCTTATTTTTGTAGACTGGACTGCTATTATCTTGTTTTCCAATATACATCATAAGAAATTCTTTTGGTATTACAGAGAGGATAGTGTTTCTCCATTTAATACAATTTTAATTTATAAAATAGTACCACTTTTCCAGGGCAATTTCCCACCTTCTAAAATCTGTAAAAATATTAAAATATTTTACTGATCTGAATCATCTCCAACTATTAGTATTTTAATTGATATCAGTCAAATGGACAGAAAAATAGCATGTTATTTATTTTAATGTTGTCATTGTGTTTGTCAACTAAATTGTAAATTTTATAAAGGCAGCAGGATTTTCCTATGCTGCTTCATTTCATGTGGCATCTAATAATCTTGATTATATAATAGGTCTCTAATAGATTGAATGTAGATTAATCTACAAGACATGTTGATAAAAATTATTTTCAGTCATCATAGTAGTTGGTAATAAGTAAATAATACTTTAAAAGAGGAATGGGGAACAGAAAAATAGCTCCAAACTTGTATACAGCATAATGCGCAGAATTAGCATGAGAAATGAGAAAGTGTTGACTGAAGAAAAATGTACAGCCTAAAAGTTGCAAGCTGTTTTATTTGAGGCCTTACTGAGAATTATAATGAAAAGGACATTATAGGGGACTGGAATGCAAAAGTAGGAAGTCAAGAAACACCTGGAGTAACAGGCCTTGGAATATGGAATGAAGCAGGGCAAAGACTAATAGAGTTTTGCCAAGAAAATGCACTGGTCATAGCAAAAACCCACTTCCAACAACACAAGAGAAGACTCTACACATGGACATCACCAGATAGTTAACACCAAAATAAGATTGATTATATTCTTTGCAGCCAAAGATGGAGAAGCTCTATACAGTCAGCAAAAACAAGTCCAGGAGCTGACTGTGGCTCAGATCATGAACTCCTTATTGCAAAATTCATACTGAAATTGAAAAGTAGGGAAAACCAGTAGACCATTCAGGTATGACCTAAATCAAATCCCTTATGATTGTACAGTGGACATGAGAAATAGATTTAAAAGACTATATCTGATAGATAGATTGCCTGATGAACTATGGACTAAGGTTCATGACATTGTACAGACAGGGATCAAGACCATCCCCATGGAAAAGAAATGCAAAAAAGCAAAATGGCTGTCTGGGGAGGTCTTATAAATAGCTGTGAAAAAAAGAGAAGCGAAAAGCAAATGAGAAAAGGAAAGATATAAGCATCTGAATGCAGAGTTCCAAAGAATAGCAAGAAGAGGTAAGAAAGCCTTCCTCAGTGATCAATGCAAAGACATAGAGGAAAACAACAGATTGGGAAAGATTAGAGATCTCTTTAAGAAAATTAGAGATACCAAGGGAACATTTCATGTAAAGATGGGCTCGATAAAGGACAGAAGTGGTATGGACCTAACAGAAGCAGAAGATATTAAGAAGAGGTGGCAAGAATACACAGAAGAACTGTACAAAAAAGATCTTCATGACCAAGATAATCACGATGGTATGATCACTGACCTACAGCCAAACATTCTGGAATGTGAAGTTAAGTGGGCCTTAGAAAGCATCACTACGAACAAAGCTAGTGGAGGTGATGGAATTCCACTTGAGCTATTTCAAATCCCGAAAGATGATGGTATGAAAGTGCTGCATTCAATATGCTAGCAAATTTGGAAAACTCAGCAGTGGCCACAGGACTGGAAAAGGTCAGTTTTTATTCCAATCCCAAAGAAAGATAATGCTAAAGAATGCTCAAACTACTGCCCAATTGCACTCATCTCACATGCTAGTAAAGTAATACTCAAAATTCTCCAAACCAGGCTCCAACAATACGTGAACCATGAACTTCCAGCTGTTCAAGCTGGTTTTAAAAAAGGCAGAGAAACCAGAGACCAAATTGCCAACATCTGCTGGATCATGGAAAAAGCAAGAGACTTCCAGAAAAACATCTATTTCTGCTTTATTGACTATGCCAAAGCCTTTGACTGTGTGGATTACAATAAACTGTGGGAAATTCTGAAAGAGATGGGAATACCAGACCACTTGACCTGCCTCTTGAGAAATTTGTATGCAGGTCAGGAAGCAACAGTTAGAACTGGACATGGAACAATACACTGGTTCCAAATAGGAAAAGGAGTATGTCAAGGCTGTATATTGTCACCCTGCTTATTTAACTTATATGCAGAGTACATCATGAGAAATGCTGGACTGGAAGAAGCACAAGCTGGAATCAAGATTGCCAGGAGAAATATCAATAACCTCAGATATGCAGATGACACCACCCTTATGGCAGAAAGTGACGAGGAACTAAAAAGCCTGCTGATGAAAGTAAAAGTGGAGAGTGAAAAAGTAGGCTTAAAACTCAACATTCAGAAAACGAAGATCATGGCATCCGGTCCCATCACTTCATGGGAAATAGATGCGGAAACAGTGGAAATAGTGTCAGACTTTATTTTTGGGGGCTCCAAAATCACTACAGATGGTGACTGCAGCCATGAAATTAAAAGACGCTTACTCCTTGGAAGAAAAGTTATGACCAACCTAGATAGCATATTGAAAAGCAGAGACATTACTTTGCCAACAAAGGTCCATCTAGTCAAGGCTATGGTTTTTCCAATGGTCTTGTATGGATGTGAGAGTTGGACTGTGAAGAAGGCTGAGCGCCGAAGAATTGATGCTTTTGAACTTGGTGTTGGAGAAGACTCTTGAGAGTCCCTTGGACTGCAAGGATGTCCAACCAGTCCATTCTAAAGGAGATCAGCCCTGGGATTTCTTTGGAAGGAATGATGCTAAAGCTGAAAGTGTAGTACTTTGGCCACCACATGCGAAGAGTTGACTCACTGGAAAAGACCCTGATGCTGGGAGGGATTGGGGGCAGGAGGAGAAGGGGACGACAGAGGATGAGATGGCTGGATGGCATCACCGACTCGATGGACGTGAGTCTGAGTGAACTCCTGGAGTTTGTGATGGACAGGGAGGCCTGACGTGCTGCGATTCACGGGGTCGCAAAGAGTCGGACAGGACTGAGAGACTGAACTGAATTGAACTGAACTGAAAACTATAGCCTGGGATATACCTGAGTTTTTGCTAAAATACCAAAAAAGAAAAAAAATATATATAGTTGAACATCAAAAAATTACTGCTAACCACAGCAAAGGAAGTGAAGTGAAGTTGCTCAGTCGTGTCTGACTCTTTGCGACCTCATGGACTATAGCCCACCAGGCTTCTCCATCCATGGGATTCTCCAGGCAAGAATACTGGAGTGGGTTACCATTTCCTTCTCTAGGGGATCTTCCGAACCCAGAGACCGAGCCCGGGTCTCCCGCATTGGAGGCAGATGCTTTAACCTCTGAGCCACCAGGGAAGGCCAAGCACAGCAAAAGACATCTCAGTTAACTTTTAGTGCTTTTCCACATGTGGGAAGATCTAAGAGTCTGAAATCATTGAAACTATTCCTTAAATATGCATTTTAACTGTCTCTATCCTCATACTTTTTCACTATCCTCGATTCCCATCACAGCACATAGTTGGTGATGGCTGCATTGGTTGATGGCTTGATGGGGGGCAACATTTTCCTTTACTGAAAGGAAAAGCAACATTTTTTTTTTTTTCTGTAGACATAAAGCATATTTTGGATTTGTTTTGTCTTAGTAGCTTGGAAAACATTCTGTTCTTTTGGGTTTTTTTTCCTTCAACAAGATAAATACAGGCTAATTCACATCATCAGATACACATTTCAGTCCACCCATTACCTCTTCTCAGCCTCTTCTGTGGTTATTAGTAAAGTTCAATTTCCAGTTACTTAATCTCCATCATATCATATTTGCTCCAAACAGCAAATATTTTGCTGTTGTGCTTTTCAAATAGCTGCTTGACAAGATACAATTCTAGTGTACTACTAGATTTTTGTTACATGTATAAAGTAGAGGCTGAGCAAAATAAACACAGAAGAAAGTACATTCTCAAAAAGTTGACCTTGTGAACCTTAGATATAATAAAAAAGAGACACACCAAATTTTTTTCTCTCACAAATAGAATGTTTGGAAACATCACTGTGTTTCTATATAATGATTGACCAAACTGTATTTTGAATAAAGGCATGAATTTGACCTTGGACTTCTTACTTCATCTAAAAAATTATATTTAAATGCTACTAAATTGTCTAAAATAAGCTCAAAACTCAGCACAACCTGATAGTTCATCACAGCTTTATTTCTGTTCATGTTCTTTTGAGGATTGTGTATGTAAAAAGGAAAGGAAAGGAAAGTGAAGTCGCTCAGTCATGTCCAACTCTTTGGGACCCCGTCGACTGTAGCCCACCAGGCTCCTCCATCTGTGGGGTTCCCCAGGCAAGAATACTGGAGTGGGTTGCCATTTCCTTCTCCAGAGGATCTTCCCAACACAGGGATTGAACCCAGGTCTCCCGCATTGCAGGCAGACAGTTGAAGACATATGTAGAAATGTAGAAGTTTAACTCAAAATTTTGCTGCCTTAGAATCACAAACACATTACCCTTTCTGAACCAAATTGCTTGAGCTTTCAGAAGTAGGGGACAGTGCATCTCTTTGCCCTGCAGGGAGTAGTTCATCATTCCCACACAAGACATTTCGGAACATGGTTAGTGTGATAGACTCTAAATACTTAGTGCCCATCAGCTGTAGTGCTGTTGGGAGTAAGTTTTATAAATTTTCCTCAAAGACTGAAAGAGTTAACGTGCTCTGCAAAGAAGCTGAATTATTATCAAATAGAAAAATGATAGGACCCACACATTAGAAATTCATTTCACTACTAAACTGGTCCTTTTAGAAGATTACAATATAATTTTTCTCATTAAAGGCTCTTTGATATGGTTCAAAGAGGGTTTGTGTGAAGTTTCTTTTTTGCTAAGGATGGACTTGAATTTGAACAAACTGCAGGAGATAGTGAAGGGCAGGGAAGCCTGGCATGCTGCAGTCCATGGGGTCACAAAGGGTGGGACATGACTTAGGGACCGAACAACAAGGATGGAGAACTCTGCTCTTTGCAGTATAGTCTTTGATGCACGGTTTTGAATTTTAAAAGTAATTGCCTAAGGAATGGGGATGTGTGTTGTTTGCATATGAATTGCTGCCCTTCAACTATTCTAGTTTCATCAGCCAAGTACCAATTAACCAACAGTACTGATGTCCTTTCAGTTAGTAAAGAAAGATTTCAGATGATTACATTTAAAGTAACAAATACAGCCCCAGAGATCAAGTCCAAGTTTAAAGAAAAGAAAAAATAAAAGGATATTCTGAAGCCCTTCTTCTTAAACACTTGACCTGTTATATAGGAATATCAGTGATGAATTATATGAGAAAAGTAAGGTTACATAATCTGTAAGTTTTGTAGTTCTATAGAAATCAATCTTGAAGTAAGAGCGTTGTTAGGAGAATAATATGTTTAATCAAGTTAGAGATGTATATCATTTTATTTAAAATGTTTAGGGATGCATAATGCCTACTGCTAGTTCTTCAGATGTGTATTAAATTGGGAATTTACACCTGCTTTTTTGAACAAAGATTACGGGTTAAAATCTCAGAAGTGATTTCAGCCTGTTGAAGATGATATGCTGACACACCACAATATACTAAATTCTTTACAAAAGACACAAAGATGAATGAGTCCCCAGGAATAAAACTTGTCTAAAGTTCACAAGCTGCTTCAAATTATGAGAACTTCAGTTGTTTACAGGACAAAAATAACACACTAAGAAGTTTATCTTGTTTCTCAGAACTTACCAGTTGGTAGAAATTTTGAACAAATGTTAAAGAGGTAATCTATTATACTAATGGTAAACATGAAAACTCAATTCATAATCCAATTAATAAAACCCTTACAATTTTAAGCTAATAGGTCAGCATTTGGCTAAATCAAAATTCTCAGAACACATTAAAATCCCCTGGAAGATCAAAAATACGAACTTTCCATTTCTAATAATTTATAGTTAGCTCGTTTTGAAATAATCCTCCTAGCAAAAACAATTAGAAAGTCTAAATAGAAAATGATCATTTGGAAATATATTAGTGTGAGTACAATTGTTGCAGGAAAATGGGATGCAAGAGGATGGTCTTGTCCTAGGTCTTCAGAGAGCCCCTGGTACGGGCTATCAAGTGATGTTCCTTGGCTTGATGCAGAAAAGAATTCAAGAGTGAGCCCACATGAAGGGAAAGCTGATTTAATCTGGGACATACACACTCCATAGATAGAGAGTAGGCTGTCTCAAAAGGCAAGGGGCCTGAGTGTGGGGCTGGTCAGTTTTTATGGATTGTGTAATTTCATAAACTGAGTAGGAGGATCACTGTTTGGCAGAGGGGGTGAGGATTTCCAGGAATTGGGTTACTGCCCATTTTGGCCTTTTATCCATTGACTTAGAATTGACATGGTGCATGTAGGTGTGTTGTTTAGCACATGCTAATGTATTGCAATGGGCATATCATGAGGCTCAAGGTCCACCAGAAGTCACATTTTCTGCCATCTCGGGCATAGTTGTCTCTAACCGGTTTGTGTTGTGCCCTCAATGGTTATGTCATTCTGTTAAAAGTGGCACCCTGGCCCCTTCTCTCTTATCTCAGAAGCAAGCCAAAAGTAGAAGGGAGAGATAGGGAAGATTATCATTTAGGTTCATATTTCCCATTCTTTGTGTTTCACTTTGCTCACTACTGCAAAAATCTAGCCATGCAGGGAGATGTTGCTTTCTTAGTCACTGTTGTTACCTGAAGGAACTTGTATCTACTCACTAACTCACAGCAAAGCCAATCTACTGACACCAGGTTGTGGTGAAGGAAAGTACAGCTTTTATTTGCAAGACACCAAGCAAGGAGTATGGGTAGCACATGGTCAAAAGCCCCGACTCTCTGATGGCTTTCAGGGAAGAATTTTTAAAGACAGCACTTGGAGATGGGGCTTCAGAAGGTACGTAACTTTCTTCTGATTGGTTGGTGGTGAGGTAACAGGGTGGTGTTTCACTAATGTCAATACTGGCGTTCGGGTTCCAATCAGGTCCAATGCCGTGGTCAGCATGTAGTAACCATCCTCTTAGAGGGTGGGAGGGTCTTAGATCCTGAAGAACAACTCAATATCTGTCAGATGGTTATGTATATACCAGTGAAGAGGAACTAGGATTCTGTTTTATTAATGAACTATTGTCTTTACTTTACTTGTGTCAGTTACAAATTGGCACTTGCAGTTCACCTCTGTAAGGATTAAATCATGTGCTGCTGAAACTGCTGACCTTCGACATGTCCTAAAGTGAGTTCAAGGTGGAGATCAGATATGAGGCTCTCTGTGCTCTCAAAAAGTGGCAGAATGTGTTTTCAGACAGATATTTTCAGGAACTGATTTTATGAGCCCAGTTCTTTCATCTTCTCATATCTAGAAGAGCACTCAGTTCCTTCATGGTGACATTTGCTTCTAGTGACTAGCAAAAACTGCAAAATGTGTGCTTGATTGCATGAACTCCTTCTTTACTGAAATCACTTATGTACTGACCTTCCTCTGCCTGCCTCTTTGGAGCTGTTTCTCAGAGCTATCTGAGGGCTATCTCCCAGGCTGCAGCCCTCATTTTGCCCCAGATAAAAATGTAGCTTGCAACTCTTACACTGTGCATTTCTTTAAGTCAGCATGTATTTGATTGCTTTTCCTTTGTTTCTATGTTTCCTCACTTCCCTAATTAGTAACTGCATTGATCTGTTATTTGAAACTCAAAGAAGGGCTAAGAGACTAAAGCATTATTTTACATATAGGAAATTGAGGACACTGAGGGACTTGCGTACTTGAAAGGTCCCCATAGGGTCCTGCTCATTTTCATTATGTCTACTATTTGTCTTAATGGATGCCACTGTGGTATGATGGTATGAGGGTGAAGATTGCATTTTATGGCTTTTATACCCTTATCAAATAGGATCTTGCATGGGATAAATTAAATACAAAGTCAATTATCTGTATCTCTTTGTTTATACACATGCATTGTGTGTGTGTGTGTGTGTGTGTGTTTTAAACTAAAGCAGCTAGGAACTCAAAGGATGAGTTAATTTTGTTGTCATTGTTGTTCAGTCACTCAGTCACGTTCAATTCTTTGTGACTCCATGGACTGCAGCACTCCAGGCTTCCCTGTCTTTCACTATCTGCCAGAGTTTGCTCAATTTCATGTCCATTTAGTCAGTGATGTTATCTTACCATGTCATCCTCTGCTGCCTGCTTCTCCTCCTGCCCTCAATTTTTCCCCGCATCAGAGTCTTTTCCAGTGAGTCGGCTCTTCACATCAGGTGGCCAAAATATTGGAGCTTCAGCTTCAGCATCAGTCCTTTCAATGCATATTCAGGACTGATTTCCTTTAGAATGGACTAGTTTTACCTCCTTGCAGTCCAATGGACTCTGAAGAATCTTCTCCAGCACAATTCAAAAGGATCAATTCTTCTGCACTCAACCTTCTTTATGGTCCAACTCTCATAGCTATACATTTTTCAAAAACTCATGGATTTATGTTTTTCTTTCACTCCCATAGAAACAGCTTTCTTTGATAAAAGTTCAGTCTTGAAGCATTGCCTAACATTAATTTGCCATATTTTAAAAGACACTATAGTGCAGAACAAGAAATGGAAGTAAATATCACCAGTTTCGCTTTAGTATTTCCTTGTTAACATTAACTGATATCAATCGGGATGGGGTTGGGGGAGGTCTTCTATATGGGTCATTTAGGTAGGTAAACATATGTTGTCATCTGCCCTGTATTTAAGTAGGAAACAGACATTTAATTTGGCCAGCACACTCGGCTAGAAGCAAAGGCCCTCAAAAGGAGTCTTTAATCCTATATTCAAATACTCCTCCTGATATCAAGAGCCCTATTGTGTCCAGTACCCTGGCAGGTTGCTTTTGTTCAGTATCTCCTTCTTCTAGAAAACAGACCTTTAATTTCATATTTAGAACCTACTAAGGAGAAGCTATTGAAGAGTATTTTAATGGTAGTTAACTCTCAGCATTCCCTCTGGGGGAGAAAAAAAAGGAAAAACAGAAAAATTGTATCCCAGTGACATGCTGCAGTTCTGCCTTATTTTTCCCACTTGGCAGGAGATTGCACAGCTCCTCTGCCTACTACCTTCACTTTCTTCACTCTCAGATCTGTAGAAATTCTCAGCATAATTGTCTTTTTGGTAACCTCTGAAGATTTCTTGGGTGTAATAGTCAAGGATCATAATTCTTCCCCATAAAACATAGACGATACAACTCCCTGGAAACAGAAAGAAATATGGATTGCAAATATACACAGTGCTTTTATTAATGTTTACTTGTTGAAGGAATACAAGTTATCTCTCTTAATTTTTTCCTAGTTTCTATAGCATATTCAAAAGCAGAGACATTACTTAGCCAACAAAAGTTCATCTAGTCAAGGCCATGGTTTTTCCTGTGGTCATGTATGGATGTGAGAGTTGGATTGTGAAGAAGGCTGAGCGCCGAAGAATTGACGCTTTTGAACTGTGATGTTGGAGAAGACTCTTGAGAGTCCCTTAGACTGCAAGGAGATCCAACCAGTCCATTCTGAAGGAGATCAGCCCTGGGATTTCTTTGGAAGGAATGATGCTAAAGCTGAAACTCCAGTACTTTGGCCACCTCATGTGAAGAGTTGACTCATTGGAAAAGACTCTGATGCTGGGAGGGATTGGGGGCAGGAGGAGAAGGGAATAACAGAGGATGAGATGGCTGGATGGCATCACTGACTTGATGAACTTGAGTCTGAGTGAATTCCAGGAGTTGGTGATGGACAGGGAGGCCTGGCGTGCTGCGATTCATGGGGTCGCAAAGAGTCGGACACGACTGAGCAACTGATCTGATCTGATATATTTCTTTAGCTTCCCTGGCAGCTCAGACAGTAAAGAATCTGCCCGTAATGCCAGAGATCCAGATTTGATCCCTGGGTCAGGAAGATGCCCTGGAGAAGGGAATGGCAACCCACTCCAGTATTCTTGCCTGGAGAATTTCATGGACAGAGGAGCCTGGTAGGCTACAGTCCATGGGGTCACAAAGAGTCAGACACAACTGACTAACAGTTTTCACTTTCATATATTCCTTGGTACGTTTAAAAACATAATTTTCTTCCTAGGAGTCTTGTATAATCCTTTAAATTGTGGTCCATCTTAACATGGTATCTTAGTGTAGTGTAATAAAGGTTCATCTATGCATAACAGCTGGCTTTTGCACATATTTTTGTCTTTATGTAGGCATACAGTGATAAATACTAACATTTTTTTGTCTAAATGTAAAATAATTTTAAATTAGTAGAAATATTTTTATATATCAGATAATAAATATTGTGTTATAACTTAATTGCCAGCATTTTTTTGTTTCTTATTAACACTTAAAATGACATCTTCCAACCAACTTAGGCTTCAATTCAGAAAAATGTAGCACCTCTGATCTTGCTGCTCATTGGCAATTAACACACAATTCTCACTGTCCTCCCCACCCCCACGTCTGTGTACCAACACCGTTTGCCCTGCCTGGAAGGCTTCTTTGCCCTCTGCCTTCACGTTGTGTTTGACCAGTACAAGCAATATTCAGAAGGTCTTAGAGTGGGAGGAGAAGAGGAGGGGAGATGGTTATTCCCGTACCTCCTATTTTTTACTTTGCTACAGATCTGGCAAAGGCTTTATCTCTCTATGGCCCTAAGGTTTGTCTCAGTGGACATGAATCTGAGCAAACTCCAGGAAACAGGGCAGCCTGGAGTGCTGCAGTCCACAGGGTCACAAAGCGTCAGAAAGGATGTAGCGTGGAACAGCAACAGAAGGTTTGTGTAGTAGTCCGTGGGTCAAGTTTTCACTGGACTCCGGGAATTCTGTTTACGTCTTTTTTCCCTTCAGGATTAGATGTAATGTATTTCCTTCTGTCTCAGTGATATCACGTATGCCTTTGCCCACCATTTCAGAATTCATGCCTTGCAGTTTCAGAACCCATGTTGATCTCTTAAATCTGCTCAAACCTTTGCAAATAGACCCTTCATTGATCTCTTTTCAATTAACCCATCCTAAGTGTATCATCTCTCTCGTGGTAGAACCCCAACTGACACACAACCCAGTTTTTTCTGTGCATTATTTTTTTTTAATATCAGCTGAAATTAGCCTATTAATGTTAAATTTAGTTTTGGTGTATGCTTTGTGTCAGTAAATACTCAGAAATTAGGTTGACTGGTAGTTTACACTTGGTACTTTGTAATGCTTAGGCATAAGGGTTATGCTGTGGTTACAAAGTTGGATGTGTTTCCTTTTTCTGTGCTATAAAACAATTTAGTTATCATGTGATAACATTTTTACTTTACGTTGTTTAATATACGCTTTGCTGTATTTAGTCGCTCAGCAGTGTCCAATTCTACAATCTCATGGACTGTATAGCCTCCCAGGCTCCTCTGTCCATGGGAATTCTTCAGGCAAGAATACTGGAGTGAGTTGTACGCATTCCTCCAGAGGATCTTCCCAACCCCAGGGGTCAAACCCAGGTCTCCTGCATTGCAGACAGATTCTTTACTGTCTGAGCCACCTAGAATACTGGAGTGGATAACCTATGCCTTCTCCAGGGGTAGTATATGTTATGTTATATTAAAATCTGAATGTAATGACTTGTGGGACCATGTCATCTTGGAGTATCGACCAACAGGGCCTTAATATTCCCTTTAGCTTACCTACCCTTGAGATAGGATTCTGACTCAAGCTATCTGCCTCTCTTTTCTTGGAACATTTATTTTAGAAAATTTATAATTGCAAATTCTGACTCTGCTCTGTGAGCTATAAATCATTTAAAAGTCTCTTGGCAGTTTTACAACCCAGGAATGTCTTTCTCAATGACCTAGAGCTATCCCAGTGAAACATAATCATCAGGCTTAAGAGCACCCTAATCTCCCAGTCCCAATGGAAGAGTAAGAGCCTACCTCCAAGTTGTAAAACTTCCTCCAGCCATGAAGACAGGAGAAAATTTAGTTTTTATAGTAAGACCAGTTAGCAAATAAAGGTGGCATAAAATCTCCCTCACTTCATCTCATAAACCCCTTGTTACAGCAGAATTGAGTTGAGAATCCAGTTCTCTTCCTTGTTTGAACAGGCTCTTGAACTCACCCTAGGCTTTTCATGTATGGCCAGTACAATTGTCACTTTAGACAGTATCTTTTTCATATTTCTCATTTTTATATACCACTATTAGTTTGAGGATGAGATGGATGGCATCACTGACAGTGCACACAAGTTGGAGAAATCTCTAGGAGATAGTGAAGGATAGGGAAGCCTGGCATCCTGCAGCCCCTGGGGTTGCAAAGAGTCAGACATGACCAAGCAACTAAACAATAACAATATTAATTTATATTTTTTCAAGAATCACTTCTTAGTTCTGTTGCACTTCTCTTTCCATTTCAAAATGTCTGCTATCTTTATTTTATCAGAATCACCCGGGGAGTGTTTTTTTATTTAATTTATTCATTTTTTGACTGCAGAGTCTTCATTTATGCACTGGCTTTCTGTAATTGCAGAGAGCAGGGGCTACTCTTTAGTTGCTGTGCTCAGGCTTCTCTTGTTGTGGAGCCCGATCTCTAGGTGCTCCTGCAGCCTTTGTATCACAGAGGCTTAGTTGCCCTCCAGCTTGAGAGTTCTTAGTTCCTGACCAGGAACTAAACCTGTGTCCCCTGTACTGGCAGGCAGTTTCTCAACCACTGAGCACGGAAGTCCCTCTGCTTTCTTTCATGAAGTATAATCCTTATAGTTTTTTAGTATTTTTCTTATGTTATCGAATATGTCCTTTATTGTTTTCATTTTTCCTTTTGTGAGTAATGATGGGTTTTTATGATGGTTAATTCCCCTCAGTAAAATTGTCATCAATTTTATATTTTTAAATATAGTAGTCATTATTTGAAAAGTAAATTTTGATTACGTCTTTTATCCAAGAATTTTTTAGGAAATAATTGAATAATTTCCATTTCTCCAGGTATTTTTTTAATTGTTATATTTGCAATTTCTTTATAGTTGTAAATGCAGCATTAGCAGACAGTAATTAACTACAATGTCTATTTTTTTTGTTTTATCACTTCTAAGAGCTTTTATGCAATAGATAAGACAGCAGTGTTGGCTTTGATTTTCAGAGGACTCAGTAATAATATTTGTTTTTCATAAAAAAAAAAAAAAGGATAAAAGGACAGCCATCATTTAATGAGCTTGCCACTAAGCCAATTCCCATCTGCCTATTAGTATGGATGCCAATAGCACACAAATTTTAATCTTTGAAAGGATTTCATAAAGAAAAATCTAGAATTACAATGGACACTTGGAGAAATTTTTGACAACAAGATGTTTCATTTTAGACAACTTAGCTCAAAAAGGAGAAGACAGATTGTATATTTGTTTGTCTAAAAAGAATTTATATGAGCGTTCACTTACTTAAATGAGCTATAATGACGTGTGTGTGTGTGTGTGTGCATACACGTGTATGTGTACTCAAAAGAGGATTCTTGCATCTAATCTTTCCCTTGAGAATAGTAATTTCATATTTGTCTGAAACTGGCTTCTTCAAAACTTTCTCTTTTTATTCTTTTTATTTTGTTCCTTTTCCTATCCTCTCTCTTGGGGATTTTTGATATCAGTTAATCAAAAACTGTTATGTGTTCACTCTAAAAATATCCAGTCTAGATATATATTGTCTTCAAAAAGAAAAAAAAAAGTAAAGAAAAATTACTAAACTGAAATTATTTTGCTTAAAATATGTGTTTGTTTTTTTTTTTTTTTAAAGCCCTATAACTTGGAAATGTAGAACAGTGGCCTTGCTCAAAATCTTAGGGAAAATATGGTCTCTAGTTCCACAAATGAAGAAGAAAGCTTAAGTATGATTTAAAATTCTTTAAAATTCAGTTTTCTAAACACATAAGCTTGTAAATTGTCTTACAAATAAGTACATGTAATATTACTGTTAAGTCAATAACAGAAGTCAAGTAATGGGCATGTCTTTTTCCATGTTTTAGTACATAAATTAATAGCAACAGAATTTCTGGTTTATACAAGAGTATGTCTAAACTTCTCATATAAATTTTTGGAAAGTTCCAACATTTGTTTTTGAGTTAAAGAAGCTATCATTGTTCTCATAGTAGTTTAAGCTTTCAAATTACTAAATGGTGTAGAAAGAAATTAGTTTGTAATAATTGGATATCTCTTAAAGTGTTAAATCCCATAAATTTTAATAATACTGGGAATAACAAGAGAATAATGTATTGACTTTAATTACAATTTCAAAATTCTTAATTAAATTTAAAACCTTAGACTAACATTAAGGTTTTTTAATAAATAATCTTTGGTTTCTTGGATAATTTGAGGGCAAGGAAAAATAGAAGTTTTGGTCATTAAGCATAATTTACCTTGTTTACTTTTACCATATAGAATGTGAAAATGCCTTTGCAAAATGTTATCACCTTTATTTATCTTTTTTTTGCTACAATGGAATTGTTGAAGGTTATAAGAAATACCTGCTCATAAAGATGAAGAGTTTATGGATTTGTAATTTAGTTGTCACTGTGTTTGTGTCTGTAGGGAACAAAAATTGGTTACTTTGGTTCAGATGATAATTAATATAAATAATTGAGATTATATCAAGTATGAAACAAGAATGATATTAATATGGACTTTCTTGAAATGGCCCAGTTAATAGATTTTTTTTCTGTCTTTTTATAAAGAGATTAAAATGATTAATAAAAGAAAGTAAGCTTTGATATTCTCCAAATTTTAATAAACACAAAGCTATTTTCAGAATTGTTTCCCAAAACATAGTTCCATTATCACAATTTATATGCATAATTAGCCTTCTCATGTGAAAGGAAAAATGTTCATACTGAAATCCAAAGACTAGGTACTATTTACCTATTAATTCCTGTTTTCAGATTTATTATACTTGTTACTCAGGTATAAAAAGTGACATTTGGTGATATATTGGCTTATGATATATGCTATAAGATTTGATTGATTTTAATTTGATTCAAAAGCCTTTTCGGTGTTCTGTATTTAGGTTTTTATTCAAGAATAATTAACGACTATATTCTTAGAAATTAGTTGAATGTCATTCCTAAAATAAGGATTCTACCATCTGTTTTATAAAATGTAAAGACTCTTTTGATGATGAATACCAGATGGGTGAAAGCCTTGAGCAAGTGAAGGCTGTCACCAAGGGCCGCACAGAGGGGTGACCTGGGGATGAGGTCGCAGTGAGCAACTTACCTGTTAGGCATTTTCACTCAGAATTCTTCAGACTTTCTCTCTGGTACATGTCCCATCTGCCAACCTCAGAATTTTGGGAAAGATATATGAAAGTGGGACATAGCTGTTTGAATGCTAGCAAATGGGGATTTTATACAGTTGTTATCATTCACCCGAACATGAATGCATCGTAATTGTTTATTTGGTTTCTGGATGGCTAGAAAGTTTGCTCAGTCAAAAGACAGCTATCTCAGTGTAAGCTGAAAACTTCAAAACATTAAGACTGTTTACACCTTGGCTTATCTAACTTAAATACTCAATACCGAAGACACTCATGTTATATTTTTATATTTAAAAACAGCTTTGCAAGACACCAGGAATGTCATTCTTCCTAAATTTCTCAGGTATCCTTCAGGGTTCTGGCCTGAGCGATGAAAATTAGCAGACTAAATATAGAGACTGTCTCCTTTTGTTCTCTGGAAGCATTTGTTCTTTTACACTCTAAGTGTATTATAAACAGAGGTATGCTTCAGATTTCATAGTGAGATGAATCCCTGAGCCATTTTATTTTTTTTAATGTTCACAATAGAAATGGTTCTAAATGAGGGCCCTTCCTCTTCTTGCCTCTGAGATTTGCTTTCACTAGGGAGGCAAGATTTCTCTCTTTCTCAAGTGGAGAGGAGTGTAAGTGTATACCAGTCCTCATAAAAACTCATAATTTGAGTTTTCTCTCCTGTGTTAAAGAAAAGCACTTTCTGTACATGTGTGGATAACCATTTGCCTCTCATCACATACTTCTGAGAGTCGGATACAGGAAACTGATATGGTTATTTGCTGTCAATAATAGTCTGATTTTACTCTGGAACTTTCATGCTTGCTTTCAGAATAATATAAATAGACTAAGTATTAGCATTTTATCCAATTCTCATCATCTACAAACACCTTTGTTTTTATAATCTATAATCAACAATAAAAATTGGGAGAATAAAAGATACTTAAAAGCTTTCACAATTATCTAATGTATTATTATAAAGTTTTAAAGCTCTGTATGGTAAAAAAATCTGCTTGTGAATGCAGGAAAACACCAGATAAAAGATTCCATCCCTGGGTCAGGAAGATCCCCTGGAGAAGGAAACAGCAACCCACTCCAGTACTTACATGGAAAATCCCATGGATAGAAGAACCTTGCAGGCTACAGTCCATAGTGTCACAAAGGAGTTGGGCACAACTTAACGACTGAGCATCCACACACCCATACAACCAAATTTATTACTAATAAGTTCAAAAGGATAAATGTGGACTCCTTGTGTGACCTTTAGCCAAGAACTGGAAATAACTATTAATTAAGGCTCCTTTTTAATCTTACTAGAAGAATCCTCATAGATTCTGTTAATACAAACATTTGCACTGAAAATCTATGGAATTAACACTTAGATTCATCATTCTAGTTAAAAAAATTGACCCTTGAGTTCATATCTCTTAGTTAAAAAAATTGTGTTTTGCATTTCCTAGAGTTCAGTGCTGACAAGGCATCCCAGTAATAAAGATTCTTAAGAATATTGACTCAAGTAGCATGATCCTCGGAGAAGGCGATGGTACCCCACTCCAGTACTCTTGCCTGGAAAATCCCATGGATGGAGGAGCCTGGTGGGCTGCAGTCCATGGGGTTGCTAAGAGTCGGACATGACTGAGCAACTTCACTTTCACTTTCCACTTTCCACTTTCATGCATTAGAGAAGGAAATGGCAACCCATTCCAGTGTTCTTGCCTGGAGAATCCCAGGGACAGGGGAGCCTGGTGGGCTGCCGTCTATGGGGTTGCACAGAGTTGGACATGACTGAAGCAACTTAGCAGCAGCATGATTCTAAGACCAGCACCTTCCACATGTCAGGAGCCAATGATTGCTACACCTTAAAAAAACCCTCATTTCCCTTTCCCCCTAATTCCTTTCCCCTTTCTACTAATTTGCAATTCCACTTATTGTGAGTTGTTTTCATGTTGCAACATTCAAATAGGTTTGAGTTAATGGCCTTTTATTAGTTTCACTTCTTCATCTTTTGCAAATTCATTTTCAAAGTAGAAAGTCTCTTCCATGCTCTTTTGGAATTAAACAAGTATGTCAGGAAGTAATACTTAATTTTTGAGACTCCATCTATTTCTAATATATTTATTGCATGAGAATGCCACTTTTTATATTAACACTCTAAGAATTATACTAGATATATTACAAGGGAGATCCTCTCCATTTCTTCATACAGATTATATGCATCTTCAACAAGAGCTAAGAAAATAACCAGAAAAGTTATGATTTTAAAGAATTTTAATTATCTCATTAAATGTTAATGTATTAATTTGAAACAAGTTGTACAAATCGTTATTGCAGAGTGATTTAACAGGGGCATTATACCGGTTAATATCTGCACCATTTACAGCAGAGAGAGTTTTTAAAAAGCAATTTTCCCTGAGGCAAAGAATTCTGTGCAAATGCATGAAACTCCAAAGATCCATGTATAAGCTTCCTTGTGACATTTTTTTTTTCACTTTCATTATTTGGAAAAGCAGGAAAAATTAACAGATGATCAATTCTTTATGTGTTTGTTTAGAGTTAGAATATACATGTAATGCTGTTATTTTCAATTAATTTCTTAGAAAAGGATCAGAGTTCATTAATAGCATAACTGAATTAAGACATCTAATTACTTTAATCAGTTGGACCATAGCCTGATTTAGCCTATTAATAACACAATTATATTTCCGTGTTGATTTTGGAGTATTAAAGTCACTATCAAGCTTCTCTTGGTCCAAGCTCTGACAATCTTTGTTGAATCTTGCCCTCATTTTAGATGATAATTCCACATGGATGTGTATTTTGGGCTTGTGAATATATATACCATTTCTTTTACTATCTTCAGAAAATGTTACTTTTTAGTACTGTCAAAAATCTAAAATAGTATGAACATGGTTAATCTGACTTTTTGATTCTTGAGTAGACCTCTACAATGTATCACTTTTATTAAGAATGAATGTAAGTAGAATAAATCAGTAATGTTTTTTTTTATTTTATTTTATTTTTAAACTTGTAATGTTTTTTGTTAATTTATTATTCAAACAGTTTTTATTGGGTGCTTGCTGTATGTTGAGTTTCCCTAATGGCTCAGATGATAAAAAATCTGCCTGCGGTGCAGGAGACCAAAGTTGCAGGCAGATTCTTTACCATTTGAGCCATCCGGGTCAGAAAGATTCCCTGGAGGAGGAAATGGCAACCTACTCCAGTATTCCTGCCTGGAGAATTCTATGAACAGAGAAAGACTGCTGGGCTACAGTCCATGGGATTGCAAAGAGTCAGACATATCCAAGTTAATAACACTTTGTTGTATATTAGACACAAAGAATATTTAAAAATGAACAGCATTTACATCCTGCATGTTATCATGTTCACAGAAATGTCCAATGAAAATATGAAATAGGAAAATGAGTTGAGGATCAAATTTTTAGTTTACAAACTTGTACCTATGGAGAATATTGATATATCTCAACTACTTGTAACAAGCAAGTTATGTTTTGGGTATTTTCCTTGGAATCTCTTGGTAATATCATTAACTTGGTTGAAATCTGACCTGAAAGCTCCTTTGTAGAATTATAAATATTTCATTCTTTTGCAGGATGGACACTCACCCCAACTTAATATGTTGACACTGAAGACACTTCACACACCAAGAGAGTTGACAGAAAATCTTCACACAAAGGACTCTTGAGGAAATCAGTTTGTGGAAACAGGTAGGAAGTGGCTTGGGCAAAGCAAAGGGAGTGGGTTTATAGTTGTTAAGGGGTATAACTAAGGGAAAGTTCTCATACCTTGGCAGGAGACTAGTGAAATTTAAAATTCTCATCTGCTTCAAAGAAGAAAATATGCACAGTCTCTTTTATCAGCCTATCCAGAGTGGGACAAAAGGGGGGAAATTTTGAGAGTTAAAAATAAGTCAACAAACATCAAAAATGTGGTCATCTGTAAAACATGCATTAGCCTATTTTTGAAAAAAAAAATACATTTTTCTTAAAAAAAAATCTATATAATAAGATAGAACTAGGATTTAAACTATTGTCTGCTTTAAGGAATCATGTGATTTTGAATGTCATTTTATATCTGTTAGATTCAGGAGTATTTTTTCTTTATCTTCTATAAAATTGAGCTAATACTTAATCTACATCATGACCTTAATCCTCATAGTAAGGATAAGACAGAGAGATTAGTCAGTCAGTTCAGTTGCTCAGTCTTGTCTGACTCTTTGCGACCCCATGAATCGCAGCACTCCAGGCCTCCCTGTCCATCACCAACTCCCGGAGTTCACTCAGACTCACGTCCATCGAGTCAGTGATGCCATCCAGCCATCTCATCCTCTGTCATCCCCTTCTCCTCCTGCCCCCAATCCCTCCCAGCATCAGAGTCTTTTCCAATGAGTCAATTCTTCCCATGAGGTAGCCAAAGTACTGGAGTTTCAGCTTTAGCATCATTCCTTCCAAAGAAATCCCAGGGCTGATCTCCTTCAGAATGGAGTGGTTGGATCTCCTTGCAGTCTAAGGGACTCTCAAGAGTCTTCTCCAACACCACAGTTCAAAAGCATCAATTCTTTGGCCCTCAGCTTTCTTCACAGTCCAACTCTCACATCCATAGTAAGACAGAGAGATCAAGTGTTTGACAAATGTTTCACTTTGTATTTTATTCTTCTGAAATAATACTGGTAAGTATGACTCGATATTTATTTCCAAAGAAGATCCTTTGTAGGAACTCACTGAAGCTGAGTATCCCATGACTTATACTATGTGGGCTTCCAACTCTATGTCAGTGGAACTTTCTGAATGAAGTAGATCTCAATCTGGGTAGATGGTGCAGAATCTCATCACTGTCTTACTAGATATGGCTAGGTAGGGATACTTTTGAGACACTGGGAAATGCAAAGATTGCAGGAGAAAATGTTGATACTCAGTCCTTAGATGCTAGAACCTCCATGAATAGGTTTTGAGAATAACCAAGAAATACTACATCTTAGATGATGCCAGATCAACTCTTTTTAGTTACTGGTTTAGGAATGTATCTGAAGTAAAGAGTTTAAATATATGATTTCTTAATGAAATTTAAAGATGTATATTACTTTGTCATTATATAGACTTAAAAACTTTATAAATTTTAACTCCTAATTTAGAAAATAGTATATAGCAGACACAAAATGATACTGGAAAAATTATGATTTGTTATTTCAAAGACTTCTTTGTAATATCTGTCACATACTAGGATACAAATAGTATGTAACAAAATAGCCCAAGTAAAAGCACAAATAATATCAGGGAGACTGAAATACAAAATATGTATTTCAGCACCTATTCAGGGCACATCTTGTATACAGACAATCAATTTCACATTTTAAATTATTTATCATGGAAAATTAGTATAGAGTAAACAGCCTTCTTCCTTTCAATTATTTAAAACCAGAATGTTATATAAGCATTTCTTGAAAATGTTAAAAACTTAAAAAAATTTTTAATGTCTTTTTTCCATTTTATTAATATGTTCAAAAATAAACCAGTATATCAATCATGCTAGTCAAATATGCATGTAAATGACATAAATTGGACAGTGTGTTTGAAGAAATTAATCATTGCTAGTGTTTAAACTGTAAAGACTTTTTAAATGATTAGCATAGTTGCAGTCTAATTAACTGTAATTAATAAAATCAGTAATTAGTTTTGAAACAAGAGCAGTATATTTAAAAATATACATGGTATTCAATGTATATACTATTATTATGTTAAAATCAAGACCTTCCTGAAAAGGTCTACATAGGGAAAGAAAATGAAAAATATATATATATGTGACAAATAAAATACCAGTAATAGTCTACATATGAGGACAATTAGATTTTGTTTCAGGATGGGAAACTCTTATTTTTAACTGATAATTGTACATTTACTTTTTAAGAAACTAAAATACCAAAGAGAAATATGAATACTTTTTTTTTTGCATGATTTAGAACATGCCAGTGTCTTATTACCTATATTTATTGAGACTTTGATAATCTAACACTCCTCATATGTGCTCAACATATGCCAGCAAATAAGCCTCTTCCCACCAGTCTTTTGTACCTAAATGTCAGCCAGGTTCAGGATCTGGGAGGTAGTGAGGGCCTAGTAGCCAAAATATAGTTCTTAATGCAGGAAGGAGAAGATAGCTAAACAAATCTCCCAAGAATCCTTCACCCCAACCCTTATAGATGCTCACACACTCTATAAGGCAAATTTCTTTTTAACATTATTTTAGGTGGGGAAAAATGGAGGAATTTTAAACTTAATTTTCTGTAGACGTAGGGAGCTTGAAGGGACCATAGATGACTTTTACTTTCTACTATATATATGCATATATATACAGTATATACCTATATATATGCATATATATGGATATATACAGTATATATATATATGCATATATATGGATATATACAGTATATATATATATATGTTTTATGTTAAAAATGCAATAGATATTATAAACATGGTATGTATCATTTCCATTATTCAAAAACAAAAATGGAAACATATTTTTAAAAGGTAGGAATAATTCCAATGGAATTTTACATGGAATGCCAATAGAGTCTCAAATAGAATTTGTGTACCATGTACATTGAAGTTATGGGTTTATCTGATATGATGACAGGGCTAAGTACAAAGTCGGTGAAAAACCCTGTTCTTAAAAAACAGTATAAATTATAGAATATGCAAGTATAACATATTTTATGCCTCCAAGTAATGAAAGTTTGAATATTCAAATTAGAGCTCAAAGAAATATGAAGTGTAATTAAGATATAAAAGAACAGAGTAAGAATATGATAATTATGTCCTTGTGGATATAGATCACATGAGATGGCAGAATGATTTGAACTCATAGAGTAGTTATTAAGTCAAAATTAACCAGAGGAATAAAAAACACCTTGGAAATAGTAGAATAAGAGAAAGCAATAACAACTCAAGTTTATTGTAAAACAAATAGAATTGAAAGTGTTTGTAAACACTGTTGTCTTCTTTGGTCATATGAAAGAAATTACATCTATGGCTTTGTATGTATATATTTGTACATGCTAAATATATATCTATGTATCTTTCACTGGCTCAGTGGTAAAGAATTTGTCTGCAATGCAGGAGATGCAGATTCAATCCCTGGGTCAGGAAGATTCTCCTGGAGAAGGAAATGGCAACCCACTCCAGTGTTCTTGCCTAGGGAATCCTATGGACAGAGAAGCCTGGGGGGCTACAATCCATTGGGTTGCAAAGGAGTTGGACAAAACTTAGCAACTAAACAACAACTTTCACAGTAAAATGTTTATTTTAATCAAATAGGATAGTAAATGTATAAATATATTAATGTGAAAACATCTACAAATTATTTATGAACACAGCATAAA
Organism: Bos indicus; assembly: GCF_029378745.1. NCBI lineage: Eukaryota > Metazoa > Chordata > Mammalia > Artiodactyla > Bovidae > Bos > Bos indicus. Next base: position 13,861,108 of record NC_091767.1, read on the forward strand.
GATGTCTAATCCTGATTTATAGTGTCTAATACGGTGAAGTTCTGAAGTATAAAAGTATACTACAGTATAAAAACATGAAGGATAAAAAGCCAAGTGTTAAAAGAAGCATGGATAATGAAATTATTCTATCAGGTAATCATTTATAGAAAATAAAAGTAGCATGTGTCTCTATAAGGAACTCACAGTAAAAATTTCTAGTCCAGATATTTTTGAGTTTGAGACATTGTGGAGAAAACTGTGAAGTTTGAGAAAGTTGAAAGAATTTACTCAGTTTGTGGGATAGACAAATGGAATCTGTCACTGGTTAAGCCTCAAGTAAGTATGTATACTAGAAATTATCGAGATGAGAATATTGAAATAATATTGCGTTTGCTGTTAGCTGAAGATATAGTTTACATTCATGTACCCATTGTTAAAAATGTATGGTTTATAGAGGACATAAACCATGCAGATGCTCAGTGAGCAAAAATAAACTACTTGCAAATTAAAATATGCACATTATTTAGCAAACAGATATGTATGTTTAAGTATGAATACTAAGTATGATTTTCGTGCTAAAACTTTAATATGTTTTTTTAATGCATTAACTTTTTAATATCTAAACTCTGATGACAATAGCAGTTAATCGTCCTAGTGCCAGTTCTCTTGCTTTAGTAAAATACATGTTTACTGATTCTTTTAATATTTAATTACTAAAAAATTTATAGCTTAATTGCTAATTAGGTCACTCATTCAACAGCATTATTCAGAACTTACTATATGCAGATATCAACTATAAATATAGCAATAAATGAAGTATAGGTGGTCTCAGTTACTACTGTCTTCCTATTTCAACTAAAACAAAACTCAATAGCCTCCAGTTGCATTAAAGTAACATGCAACTTTATAATGCCAGGTTTATTATTTTTAAGTTATAATTTCACCATTTCACAAATTTTTGACATTGCAGAACATATAAAAATTGGAAGTGATTATAAAATGAACATATTAGTGATAACAGAACTAAAATGCCTTTGAGATATTCTGTGCTAAAAAAGATATTGATATCTGGGATTCATAGATATCATTGCTCCATCATTGAATACAACTTCCAGCAAGCTAAACTTAACTGATAAGATATTCTTTGTGTTTTTCCTAAACAGTAGGCAAAAGAGAGCAAGGGTTTATTAACCTCTTTTTCATGGAGAAATGGTGTAAATCAGTACTAAAATTTTGTTAGAAGAGATAGCTGTGAGAAAGAGGAAATATTAAGTCAGCAGAGTTCAGTGCAAATGATAATTAAAACTCACTAGGCATTACTGAGTGCCAGGAAATATCCTTAAAAACTTTACCTCCCTAGAGTTGAGAATTATTAGCATCTCATTTTACAGATATAAACACTGAAGCACAGAGCGATGAGCTTACCCAAAATGACACAGAAGTCCAGCCAGAGACAGGATTTAAACATCAGCAGTTTGACCATCACATTTTTCTTTTCACACAGTCTTACAGTGACACTCAGATTGGAATCTGCTTCTCAGATCCCAGAAGGAAGGCCAGAGAAAATGTTCCCAATATATCGCCTTGCAGGCAAATAGTCAATAGATGGTGAATTGTGCATCATAAAAAGATTAGATTAGCTGACCTCTAAAGTTCCTTCCCATTTCAGCATTAGATGATTCTCTGAAAGTTAATGAATTTTCATTGACTGCTTGGCCTAGAGCCAAGATACACTGAAAAGTTGCATTGTAGAAAGAGACCAGTAAGTGCCTGCTTTATAGAGAACAGAATATGTTTGAGAGTCCGTTTCCAGCAGAAAACTCCAAGGGCTGAGAACTGCCCTGACAATTCACTTAGCTGTCAGTGGAACCCAGGGAACAAAACAGTGCTCTTCTTCTGCTCCATCTCTGCTCTCTGAATTATTTTTCTGGCCTACTGCCCTAGTGAGTGACCATGGCGACTTTCTCTTCTTTTCAGCTAATTTAATATCTGTTAAGCTAGGAGGCAAAATTACTGACATTTTTAAGCTTTGAATTTATGACAGGAGCTGCTTATGCCACAGAAACTATTTGTGTGATATTGTGACCCATGGCTAAATCTAGGAGACTTAGATTAATTTTATAAATTCATGCCAGAAACCTGTATGTAGATACTGGGATGCCATATATAAATATTACTGTGAGAATAGTTTTTTGTTTGTGTGTGTGTGTATGTATGTTTATATAAGTATCTGAAAAATGAGGATATAGATATTCTGGTCTTTATATTTTGGCTCAAGATAAGCCTTCTCTGATGAAAAATATGTGGGTGCGAATTTTATTTTTTAAAAAAAGGTTATAAGAGTAATATAGATAGTAAATATATACTTGTTAAAATATGAATAAAAGAACGTCCCCTTTGTTATCAAAAATGCTTTCAGCAATAACCTCAGACTTAGATGCTTAGTTTTAAGTTTTATTACTCACCTTCTGAAATTCTCTTTAGTTGATTTTTAATTTAAAATCAACTTAGCTACCCCATTAAAACTCCATACTTTGTTGTTGTGTTTTGATTTCAAAGCTCCAGATTTTGGTATCTCAACTGAATATCTTGAACAACTAGTCGCTACATTTCAGCTAAGTTTTCTCTACTGTTGTACCTAATGTAGAAATAGCTTCCTTATGACTGTGTACTCCAGAATTCAGCATAGGGAAAGTCTTTGCTCTTCTTAGAGCAGGTTGTCATCCTTAATGATGTGAAACTGGTCCATGACTCAGTAAATTCCTTTTTATTTATAAATCAATATCTGACCAATCTTTCGGGAATTTGTTGTTGTTCAGTCACTCAGTTGTGTCCAACAGTTTGTGACCATATGGACTGCAGCGCTCCAGGCGTCCCTGCTCTTCACTGTCTCCTGGAGTTTGCTTAAACATGTGTCCATTGAGTTGATGATGCTATCAAGCCAACTCATCCTCTGTTGCCCCCCTTTCCTCCTGCCCTCAATCTTTCCCAGCATCGGGGTCTTTTCCAATGAGTCAGCTCTTCGCATCACATGGCCAAAGTATTGGAGCTTCAGTTTTAGCATCAGTCCTTCCAATGAATATTCAGGGTTATTTTCCTTTAAGACTGACTAGTCTGATCTTCTTGCAGTCCAAGGGACTCTCAAGAGTCTTCTCCAGCACTATGATTTGAAAGCATCAATTTGTTGGTGCTCAGCCTTCTTTATGGTCCAACTTCACATTTGTACATGACTACTGGAAAACTCATAGCTTTGACTAGATGGACTTTTATCCACAAAGGGATGTCTTTCTTTTTAATATGCTGTCTAGGTTTATCATAGCTTTTCTTCCAAAGAGCAAGCCTCTTTTAATTTCATGGCTGCAGTCACCATCCACAGTGATTTTAGAGCCCAAGAAAATAAAGTATCTCACTGTTTCCATCATTCCCCCATCTATTTGCCATGAAGTGATGGGACCAGATGCCATGATCTTAGTTTTTATAATGTTGAGTTTTAAGCCAAGTTTTTCACTCTCTCCTATCCCCTTCATCAAGATCTTTAGTTCCTCTTTGCTTTCTGCCACAAGGGTGGTGTCATCTGCATATCTGAGGTTATTGATATTTCTCCCAGCAATCTTTATTCCAGCTTGTGCTTCATCCAGCCTGGCATTTCCCATGATGTACTGTGCAGAGAAGTTAAATAAGCAGGGTGACAATATACAGCCTTGATATACTCCTTTTCCAATTTGGAAGCAGTCCTTTGTTCCATGTCCTGTTTCACCTGTTGCTTCTTGACCTGCATTCAGATTTCTCAGTGGGAAGGTAAGGTAGTCTGGTATTCCCATCTCTAGGAATACACTGTTTTGATCCACACAGTCAGAGATTTTAGTTAATGATGCAGAAGTAGATGTTTTTATGGAACTCTCTTGCTTTTTCTATCATTGAGGATGTTCTATGATCATTGAGATGTTGGCAATTTGATGTCTGGTTCCTCTGCCTTTTCTAAACCCAACTTGAACATCTGGAAGTTCTCAATTCACTTATTGTTGAAGCCTAGCTTGTAAGATTTTGAACATTACCTTGCTAGTATGTGAAATGAGTGCAATTGTGTGGTAGTTTGAACATTCTTTGGCATTGCCTTTCTTTGGGATTGGAATGAAAACTGACTTTTTCCAAACTTGTGGCCACTGCTTAGTTTTTCATATTTGCTGACATATTGAGTGTAGCAGTTTCACAGCATCATCTTTTAGGATTTTAAATATCTCAGCTGGAATTCATCACCTCCACTAACTTTGTTTGTAGTGATGCTTCCTAAGGCCCACTTGACTTTACGCTCCAAGATGTCTGGCTCTAGGTGAGTGATCACACCATTGTGATTATCTGGGTCATGAAGATCTTTTTTGTATAGTTCTTCTCTGTATTCTTGTCACCTCTTGTTAATATCTTCTGCTTCTGTTAGGTCCATACCATTTGCATCCTTTATTGTGTCCATCTTTGCATGAAATATTTTCTTGGTATCTCTAACATTATTGAAGAGATCTCTAGTCTTTATCATTCTGTTGTTTTCCTCTATTTATTTTCATTGTTCACTTAAGAAGGCTTTCTTATCTCTCCTTGCTGTTTTTGGAACTCTGCATTCAGATGTGTATATCTTTTCTTTTGTCCCTTGTCTTTCACTTCTCCTCTATTTTCAGCCATTTGTAAGTTCTTCTCAGACAACCATTTTGCATTTCTTTTTCTTGGGGATGGTTTTGATCACAGCCTCCTGTACAATGTTAGGAACCTCCATCCATAGTTCTTCAGGCACTCTATCAGATCTAATCCTTTATATCTATTTGTCACTTTCACTGTATAATCATAAGGGATTTGATGTAGCTTTTACCTGAATGGCCTAGTGGTTTTCCCTACTTCCTTTAATTTAAGTCTGAATTTTCTTTTTTTTTTTTTTAAGTCTGAGTTTTTCAACAAGAAATTCATGATCTGAGCCATAGTCAACTCCTGCTCTTGTTTTTGCTGATTGTATAGAACTTCTCCATCTTGGGCTGCAAAGAATATAATCAATCTTACTTTGATATTGACCGTCTGGTGATGTCTATATTTAGAGTTGTATTGTTGGACTAGGGTGTTTGATATATCCAGTGCTTTCTCTTAGCAAAAATCTGTTAGCCTTTGCCCTGGTTCATTTTGTACTCCAAAGGCAAATCGTTCAAGAATAACAGATATAATATCCAATAATATGATAATATGCCTGGTGACATCATCTTAGTGTCATATTGCTTGGATTAGTTTCAAAAACAACTGCAGATTTTAGAAGCTTCAGTACTTACTTTTTAGCAGGCACTAATTGACATTCAGTTGGGATGATAAAAAATATCAGCTTGTGTATTTTTTCCCCTCAAAACTCACTGTGAAACATACCTCTGTTTTCTATATCACATTTTCTCTGCCCATCTTTTCATTCAGCCTCAGTTGTGGTGGAAAATTTCTTGTAATTCAGATTCACCTTTGGTTGCTGTTGTCCATTTTAAGCAAATTGCCTCTTCCAACAACCTATCCTAGCAAAAACTGGCTTGATTTGGTCATAGGAGCAGCCCAGAAATACAAGGATGATGCCCCTGTGAGGCTATTCTCAAACCATGGGTAACTGAAGCTTTTGGTTAAGAGCTCCAGCTTCTCTTTTGTTGAATGGATCATTCTGAGAGGTGGTGTGACTTTTCACTTGCTCAGAGGAAACTTAGAGTCAAAGCCTACAGCTGTGACCATGTTACTACACCATCCTCAGGGTTGTTTTTTTTTTTTTTTTTTCTTCCTACTTTCACATGTCCTGTTTTCTTACAATTACACCTGAGTCCTTGTTTCAGGGTCCATAAAAGGGAATCCAAACAAAGATAATCACTCTAGTCATGCAATACAATAAAAACCAATCATTTAGGGGGCAATGCTAAGGATTATTCAGAGGCTGCATCTCTTAAAATCTTTGCAAACAAATTGATCTCAGCACTGCCATGTAATTCACAATTTGGTTAACTCAGCATGTGTACATTTTGGAATAGAACTAAAATTGTTCATTTAGAAAAGTCTTGGCACCCCCTGAAAAATTAGGAGCAAAACATTTAAATTCTTCAAACAAAGTATCAGTGATAACCCCTACACCTAAAACATGTGAATCTGTTTTCAATCAATTAATAAGGAATCTCTATTTCAGGCCATTAGCAAATGTGTCAATTTCAAAATATTGTCAGTGAATATAAAGAGTATTTGGTCCTGAAAAAGCATACTAATGTTTTACAGTCCTAAATATCTTAAATTTTATACTGTCCAATTCATTAATTACCATGAATTCATTCTCCATTTACCCTGGAAATGGAGAACCAGAAAGTACATGCCTCAAATACATTTTTGTATGTCTAAGATATAGCTTCCATAAATCATGAATTGACATGACTGGCTTTATCTTTGAGATTCATCAAAAAATTAGAAAATAACACAGTCTTCATCTTCTACAAGATTGCTTTAAAAGATATTATCCTCCATATCATACCTTAATCCTCACATGAATTTCTACAAAATAAATTAGCAAAGAATTTAATGTGAATAAAAATTTGACAAACCATATTTATAAACCAATAAGCAGCTTTGCATAAGATTTAGAAAAGGCAGAGGAACCAGAGATCAAATGGCCAGCATCCATTGGATATTCGAAAAAGCAAGAGAGTTCCAGAAAAACATCTACTTCTGCTTTCTTCACTATGTCAAAGCCTTTGACTGCGTGGACGACCACAAACTCTGGAAAATTCTTAAAGAGATGGGAATATCAGACCACCTGACCTGCCTCTTGAGAAATCTGTATGCAGGTCAGGAAGCAACAGTTAGAACTGGACATGGAACAACAGACTGGTTCCAAATAGCAAAAGGAGTACGTCAAGGCTGCATATTGTCACCCTGCTTATTTAATTTATATGCAGAGTACATCATGAGAAATGCTGGGCTATGAAGCACTAGCTGGAATCAAGATTGCCAGGAGAAATATCAATAACCAGATATGCAGATGACACCACCCTTATGGCAGAAAGCGAAGAAGAACTAAAGAGCCTCTTGATGAAAGTGAAAGTGGAGAGTGAAAAAGTTGGCTTAAAGCTCAATATTCAGAAAACAAAGATCATGGCATCTGGTCCCATCACTTCATGGCAAATAGATGGGGAAACAGTGGCAGACTTTATTTTTGGGAGCTCCAAATCACTGCAGATGGTGACTGCAACCATGAAATTAAAAGACACTTACTCCTTGGAAGAAAAGTTATGACCAATTTAGACAGCATACTAAAAAGCAGAGACATTACTTTGCCAACAAAGGTCCATCTAGTCAAAGCTATGGTTTTTCTAGTGGTCATGTATGGACGTGAGAGTTGGACTATAAAGAAAGCTGAGCACCAAAGAATTGATGCTTTTGAACTGTGTCATTGGAGAAGCCTCTTGAGAGTCCCTTGGGCTGCAAGGATATCCAACCAGTCCATCCTAAAGGAAATCAGTCCTGAATATTCAGAAGGACTGATGCTGAAGCTGAAACTGCAATACTTTGGCCACCTGATGTGAAGAACTGACTCATTTGAAAAGACCCTGATCCTGGGAAAGATTGAAGGTGGAAGGAGAAAGGGATTGCAGAGGATGAGATGGTTGGATGGCATCACCAACCCAATGAATATGAGTTTGAATAAACTCTGGGAGTGGGTGATGGACAGGGAGGCCTGGCGTGCTGCAGTCCACAGGGCTACAAAGAGTCGGGCATGATTGAACGACTGAACTGAACTGAATGATTCATGAATGAATAGTAGATTTTTTCTTTTTCTATTTTCTACCAGATAACCCAGGAGTAAATGTTCTTAGTGGTAAATTTATTTATATTAAATGTTCAATTTAAATGTATTATACTCATAATGCAGAACTGTTTCTTTTAATGATTTTTTAAAATGTAACATTGAACAATTATCAGAAAACAGGATAAGAACAAAAATGTGCTCAAATTTATTCCTCCATTGCATCCAGTTCAGTTCAGTCACTCAGTCATGTCCGACTCGTTGTGACCCCATGAATCACAGCACGCCAGGCCTCCCTGTCCATCACCAACTCCTTGAGTTCACTGAGACTCATGTCCATCGAGTCAGTGATGCCATCCAGCCATCTCATCCTCTGTCGTCCCCTTCTCCTGCCCCCAATCCCTCGCAGCATCAGAGTCTTTTCCATCTCATCCTCTGTTGTCCTCTTCTCCTCCTGCCCCCAGTCCCTCCCAGCATCAGAGTCTTTTCCAATGAGTCAACTCTTCACATGAGGTGGCCAAAGTACTGGAGTTTCAGCTTTAGCATCATTTCTTCCAAAGAAATCCCAGGGCTGATCTCCTTCAGGATGGACTGGTTGGATCTCTTTGCAGTCCAAAGGACACTCAAGAGTCTTCTCCAACACCACAGTTCAAAAGCATCAATTCTTCGGTGCTACCCTTCTTCACAGTCCAACTCTCACATCCATACATGACCACTGGAAAAACCACAGCCTTGACTAGATGGACCTTTGTTGGCAAAGTAATGTCTCTGCTTTTCAATATGCTATCTAGGTTGGTCATAACTTTCCTTCCAAAGAGTAAGCATCTTTTAATTTCATGGCTGCAGTCACCATCTGCAGTGATTTGGAGCCCAGAAAAATAAAGTCTGACACTGTTTCCACTGTTTCCCCATCTATTTCCCATGAAATGATGGGACCGGATGCCATGATCTTCATTTTCTGAATGTTGAGCTTTAAGCCAACTTTTTCACTCTCCACTTTCACTTTCATCAAGAGGCTTTTGAGTTCCTCTTCACTTTCTGCCATAAGGGTGGTGTCATCTGCATATCTGAGGTTATTGATATTTCTCCTGGCAATCTTGATTCCAGCTTGTGCTTCTTCCAGCCCTGCGTTTCTCATGATGTACTCTGCATATAAGTTAAATAAGCAGGGTGACAATATATAGCCTTGACATACTCCTTAAGATTCAGAGGGTGACTGAGTCTTTGTTTCTCTTACATTTATGTTTAGGAAACATGATTTATCTAAGGATATAATAAATTTAGACCTTCTTCATTGAATTTCTATTTTTTTAAAAGTAATCAACAAGCATATTCCTTACTTTCATCCTGAATGTACATTATTGCAATAAAATGGGATACTCGGAATAATTGCAAATCTAGATTTTTAGATCGTCTCTTACAAGTCCTTTACTGAAATCAATGGATAAAATGATGGAGATAAAGTAGTACAATTTTTTTCTGCTAACAATTTAGTAATTTCTCTTATTCATCTTCTGCTTTATTAAATTCTTAGGGAAAATATAAAATCTAAAGCAACATGATCTATCAGACTGTCTTTTATCGACTGATCCTGTGTTTAGGTTGCTCTCATGCTAGAGAATACAAAATGACAGCCCACAGTGATAGAATCCATGATAACCATATTGAATATTGCTTTTGATGTGCATGTGGGAGGAAGCTTTGTAAATTTAAATGAAAACATCAATCCTATGTTAGCAAGATTGAAGAACAAAAAACTCAATAAAGTGCAGTATCTTTGTGAGTCTTCAGATTATGATTTCCAGGCAATCAAATGGCATATTTTTACATTTAATCTGCATTATTCTTTGTTGTTATGACAGGTTTAATATATGGGCCAATGGACTTTCAGTTTCTACACATGAGAAAAATGTTATTGCTGATTTAATCATACAACAAATATTAGCTCAATTTTCTTTTTTTTTTTTTTTTAGTTGTGAGTTTGGTAAATTGAAAGATGACATACTGGAGGAAGATAAAAGGTATTTTAAACAAATGTTTCTTATGCTGCATGAATCAGAAAGTAAAACAAGACTACAGTAATAGTTTAAAAAGAGTGGCTCAGTTGTTTACTCCAGTTTTTTTCTTAGAAATTACATTTCTCCTCTGAATCTTGAAGTCTGTAGACTGCAGATGGCCTGGTGCTTTCTCATCCCCTTCTCTAACCTGCTGGATGTAGATTCCTATCAGCTAGAGGAGTAAAAATGTAGGACTGTGCTAACTATTGCCACAATTTAGACCTGAGTGATGTTGCCGCTGTTACCCATACCACGATGGAATGTACTTAGAGCAATTTCTAAGACTTCTAACACTGCCACCAGGTTGTCCTCAAGTTTTCCAGAGAGAGAGTTAGTATTGTTCTTGCTGACTCTGCTTCCATTCCTCTCGCGGTGTTCCTAAATAAGTCCATAAGGATGACATGAGAGGTCTAAGGGAAATTGATAACCTCATGCTATATTAGAATTACACTTTTCTCCTGGCACATTGTTGCTGAACCAAAATCTGTTCACTGTTACCTCTCCCCACCTAAATCACTTTAGTATGCTTATTTGTTAATTGTGAAAGTAAAATTACTTATTAAATGAAAAATTAAATCCATTGTACTCGATCCTCTAATCATCTAGATAGATCCAAAATTTTGCATTACTCAAGGTGAGAAAACCTTAGTCTCTAAACGAGACCTCTTTTTCTTTAATATCTTGTGTCATGAAAGACTGAAATTTAAGCTCACAGTTCTTAACCTAAGTGATCATAAAATGGAATAGAAGTTCCAGTAAAAAAAAAAAAAAGTCATTTTAGATCTTTACAATCCTTATTCTGCTCTCTCAGCTTCTTAGATTCCCTACAGGTGTTTTTCTGCAAAGTTTTCTTTATGAAATTGTGAATTTCATGATGAAACTAACAATATCTTATTTATCACTGAATTCCCAAAAGCCTTGGACAGTGCTTGATCCATGATATACACAAGAAATACGAGTTGAATACATTTATGAAATATTGGAATGGAGCCTCTGTTTGAATTAAAATTATCTGTAACCAGATTTCTCAACCATGTCACAATTGACATTGGGACTACAGATATTTCGTTGTGAGGGGATGTTCTGTGCATTGCAGGGTATATGGTAGCATTTCTGATTTCTACCTAAATACTAAATTTTGTCTCCTAGGAGACAAAATTATCCTTAATCGAGAAGCACTGATCCATAGATATATTTGCATCAATATATCTATTTATCTACCATGTGTATAGTCCATTTCTACAGCCAAAGTTCACAAGTGTTATGATTTTTGCTATTGCTGGTATTATCTTTCAGTCTTCATAATAAATTTATCATCTTTCAGTAATTTTTGTCCATTCTGTTTGGAGACATCCTTGGAGATTTTGAAGAAAACAAATAGGATAGCAATCCTGTGTGATAATCCACTTCATAAATCACTGTATTTTCAGAAAGAACTCATTAGACTTGGTTTGGAGTTACAAGCTTAGAATCATTCTCTTATTAAAAACAATACTGAAAACCAATATCAGCAATTATAAAAGAGTAATGTGAACAAGACAGAATATTACATAGAGGATTACTGTACTCAGTAATCAAATTATATGCCTGTAAATCTTTAGAATATTTAGTTATATTGGTTATAACTGTTATATCTGTCAATCTCTAAATGAATACTCTTTATTGTAGTTAATAATCGTAAAATCTTCCTTGAAAAGTATAGTTTTTAAATGGAATGATTTTCTGTTTTGTACATTTTCAAGTTTAAAACAGCATATAATGAAGTGAAAACACTAGAGGATTGAAAACTTGGATTAATTTCTTGTTCTTTCACTAGTTTTTAGTTTAGAAAATTATTAATCTTCTTTGGTTATCTATTCTGTTTTAAATGTTACAATGATTAAATAATTTAGAGGAGCAATCCCCAACCTTTTTGACATCAAGGACCAGTTTTGCATGGAAGACAGTTTTTTTTTTGTTGTTGTTTTTTTTTTTCCCACAGCCCAGGGGTGGGTGAAGGTTTCAGGGTGATTCAAGTGCATTCCATTTATTGTGCACTTTATTTCTGTCATTATTACATTGGCTCCACCTCTGATCATCAGGTATTAGATTCTGGAGGTCAGAGACCTTTGCTTTAGAGGATACTTTTTTCTTTTGAGGTCAAATTATATGACCTCTAAAGTTCTACTTCTGAAAATCAGCATGAGGCTCTCTGTAGATCACCCTTAAGCAAAACAAGTATAGCTGGTGAAAGTATTGAAAAAAATATAATTTCTCTGAAAATTTTCTTATGAGTTTATAACAAATAAAGAAGCATTTACTCAAGGAAATCTACTTCTACTTAAAAATTGTAAGAGACAGTACCATTGGAACTGTCTCTCTCTGTCTAAAGTGTGGGTGACATTTAGGGAAATAAACCGCTTTTATTACCTCTAGCTCCAGAGCCATGTCTCAGAGACTTTTTTCCTTCAGAGTAGAATATAAGCCTTAAGCTCTTGGGTTTACTTTAAAGGAACCGGTAGTATTTGAAGCAAAGTCTTAGGGAAGTTCAAACCTATAGCTACTCTCAAAAAACAAAACACAGAGATGGGAAGAGGGCTTATTGGGAAAGAATTAAGGGGAGGTTCATGAGAGTGCAGAAAGTAAACTATCAGCCCGTTAGTTTAAAAGAGAGAACCAGGGATATAAATAGCTAAGAAGAACCATACTGGTTTCAGAGAATCCTACAACATTGTGCTCAAAAACTTCCCACGCAAAGGTGACCAAATTTAAGTGAATCAGACTGTGGAGCAATTTATGTCAGGTAATGTCAAAAACATTGGAGCAGTCAGCTGGTGGGTGGTGGACCCTAACACTGATTGTGATCAGGAAGTGAGATGGTCAACGAGAATTTTGCTAAGACCACTGTCGTCCCAGTCCCAGGCGACAGTGAGCATGGCAAAGGCTGTTGTGCCCAGGATGGTGGTAGATATTTTTAGTAAAGATAGCCCAGTCTGTCATAAAGAAAGAACAAGAGTAAGCTCTATCCAAATGGATTAAAATTATGAAACATGCTATAAGAAAGGGAAGGGTGATACATACCCAGGAAAAGTAGCAGGCAGCAGGAACTGCCAGTAAGAGGATGCTGACATCAGATTTAACAGGCGAAGACTCCAAAGGAGCTACTACAAATACATTTCAAAGTACTAAATGGAACCAAACTCAAGGAAGTAAGGAAGGTGCAATGATAATGTCTCATCTCTAAGACTATCCAGAAAAAGATAGGCATGACAAAACAGAGCCAAATGGAAACTATGGAGTTGAAAAGTACAATAACTGAAATGGAAAACTCATTAGAGGATCTCAGTAATAGTTTTTGACCTGACAGACGAAAGCTGTAACTGTATGAAAACTGATGGATATAAGCTACGCAGCCTGAAGAACAGAGGAAAAAAAAGAATGATGAAAATGATCAGAATCTGAGTACACCAACATAGCTACATAGTTAGTCAATAATGGTGGATGCAGGGAAAATAACAAAGTCTCTATTGGCATACTCTAAACTTTCCATGGGAGGAAACATCACCCTACAGCTAAATGAAAGGAACCTCAATATTCTCTTTTATTTGAGTACATAGGTCTTGTTTTTTACATTATAAAAGTGAGACTGTCCCTCAACAATTAAAAATTATGATAATGCAGCTGAACAGTTACATATTTATTATAAGGTGAAAGTCTATTAAAATATTAGAAAATAGAAGTAAATTTTTTTACTTTATCTGGGAAAGAAACACTTTCAATGTGAAAATTGTGTAGCATCAAAATTTTGCCAAATATTAGGAAAGCAACATTTAGTGCTAAATAGACCTCCAGTATAACCAATATCTAAGGAAGCTATGAGGGACTTCCCTGGTGGCTCAGACGGTAAAGCGTCTGCCTACAATGTGGGAGACCGGGGTTCAATCCCTGTGGTTGGGAAGATCTCCTGGAGAAGGAAATGGCAACCCACTCTGTACTCTTGCCTGGAAAATCCCATGGATGGAAGAGCCTGGTAGACTACAGTCCATGGGGTCACAAAGAGTTGGACAGGACTGAGCGACTTCATTTTCACTTTCAAGGAAGCTATGAGTATATTTCTACAGGCTTTTCTGTGATTAGGGTCAAAAGTTCATTTTTCTCTTACTGTCTTTACCACTAAGCCTTTTGGAGTATTGTTTTTAGTATAACAATATTCTCTATGAGACTGGGCCCATGTAAGGCAAAATTACAGAAATAAATATCCTGAGAAGGAAACTATATGTACTTATTAAAAGAAGACTTAAAGTGAAAAACATTTTCAAAAATACATGTCATGTGTCAACATCCTATTCATTTCCTTTCAGAATGGCTTGCCACCTCTTACTACAAAACAAGACAGAATACAGACAAAATACAAACAGAATTTTGTACAGAGTTTTGCTACCCACAAAATACAGGCAGAATCCCTCTCTATATGCTATTCCCTGGGAAGTTATTTTCTTTTATTTTCATGAATGCCTGGGGACATGAACATTGAATGTTTTTATAAAGTTCCCAAGTTTACTTGTGGTTCTTATTGATAAAGATATTAAAATGTTATTTTGAGAAGATACAATTCAGCAAATGGTACAGAAACATGTAAAATAGATTACAAGAGCCGATTAGCCTTTAATGAAGCCCAGCTAAACTAAATAAGTTGTAATAACATTTCCCTATAGCCATATTTTGAAAGGTTGGGGAAAAGAACTACAGTTATAGCAAAGCAAAACAACAGATTCAGAGTCATAGTAAATGCCTTAGGAATATTGCTCCTAGGTAAAATTATGCTGGCTACTAGGCTAATTTCAACATCTCTTCTAGTGTGATTATGATCATGAACTCTGATTTTAAATACAGCATTGCACTTTCATTTCTAATTTATTATTCTCAGTATTTACTATCACTATTTAATTTGATGTCGTCCAAATAAAAATTCTCCTTATTCAGAAAACCCAAAGCAAACTAATTTTCATTTAGATACAGTTGTATTTAAAGACCATTATTTTTGGTTTTGAATTTTCACATGGGATAAAAATAATAGTAACAGCAACAGTGAAAACAGTGTCGATATAAATGTAGTTCTGTGAATAATGAGAAAAGTATCTGAGTTCATACAGGGTATAACAAGATGCTATCAAGAGTAAGCCACATGGTCAGACTTACCTGAAGTTTAAATCTCTGTTTTACTATTGATCTACAGTGAGAACTGGGACAAGTTGTTTAACATCTCCCATTCATGAGTTTCTTAATTTAAAATATGCTAATGATACCTACATTACTGGCTTGTTGTGAGGATTTATTCATTCTGTAAATATTTACTAAGATTCTATTATATGCCTAGTATAGTTCTGGCTAAGGGGCATATAAAAACAAGTAAATATAGATCTCAAAGAGCTTATAGATTTGAACAGCAAGAAATAAAATGTAAACACATCTATGAAATAGCAACTATGATTGATATACACATAGGCTCAGTAGATCCACCAAGGAGGGTTCTTTCCTTCTAAAATAGCTTTTCAGAATAAATGACATATCCTCCACAAGAAATTAAATGGGCTACAAATAGAAACCTGCTGAATCATAGTTGTGCTTGTAAATGACAGTGTTCTTACCGTACAACTTCAAGGTTTTACAAGGGGATGGAGCTGGGATCATGCTGAGATTGTAACCTTAATTCAGGCCAGAGCATGGGACTAGGTGGAGCATGCAGAAAGAGGACTTGATGCCAAGATTCACATAAGGACTGTCAAGAAGAAAGAGGGATGCAGAAACTTATACCTTATCACAAAGCAAAGGGAGTAAGAAAGAAGGAACATCAAAGGGAAGGTTCAAAAACTAAGGACAGGTAACAAGGTTCAGAGCATGGACATCTCCCCATGTCCCACACACATACCCCTTGAAATATTATTAAAGTAGAAAAGAAGTGCAAATGTGGATGGGCAACAAACATGTAGGTACAGAAAAGTATTGCCACCATAAATCTCCTATGAATAAATGTGTAACAGTCATGCCTCTGAGGAAGAAAAATCCAAGATACTGCCTTTAACTAAATGTTAACTTTTGGCTGCCTTAACAGGGAAATTAATCTTTATGCTGTGCTCCTTTATTTAGGCCAGCTTTTTGCATCATCACAGATATGTTGGGAAGAATACAGAGAGATTGCAAAGACTTCTTTTATTTAGCATTTTCATGTATTAGGCCAACAAATCTGGATCATTTCCCCTCGTAAAGAGAGGTAAATATCTTGTTTTTCAAATAACCTAGCAAAAGGATTTTGATGTAAATGATAATTATCTTTGCAAAGCCTGAGAGCAAAGTAAGAGAGGTCAGTGAGAAAACCTGTGGTAATTTATATCGCCACCTTAGTTTTCAAAAGCCATATGTGTAATTGATGATTTATGTAGGAAAGGACAAAAGATTGAGTCAATAACTCACTGTCCAAAGCCAAGACTTTGTAAATGACTGTCTTTTTTTTTTTTTTTTTTCCTTTGGCATGCTTAAAAATATTCTTGACAGTTTGGATCAACAATCATACATAAATTTGTATTAGAATTGTCTTTTACTCTAATGTTAAACAAGTAGATCCAAGTCTGTATTAAGTAATTTAAAGTCACAGAGCAAGTCTAAACAAGTAGGTTCGAATAAAAGTAAGATTAAATAGCTACAGATTAAATAAAGGATAGATAATGTACGTATGTATGCATGCATCCATACATGTATGTAAATACATGTTTTCAAAACAAGGCTAGGTTCACCCGTGTTACGTGTAGAGACGCAGTCAGCTCAGTTCTCTTAGTAGTGGTTTAATGGTTTGCTCAGGCAAAACTGCAACATTTCAGTGAAAATTTTGAAACCGCTTTCATCATTAAAGCTCCAAATGTTACTCGTTTTTGTTGTTTTGGTGCTGGTGGCACATTTTTTCTTTTCCACAGAGATACAGGTGAGTTATTGTTCAGGCGCTAAGTCACTCTGACTCTTTGTGACCCCATGGTTGGTAGCCTGCCAGGCTCCTCTGTCCATGCGATTCTCCAGGCAAGAATACTGGAGTAGTTTACCATTTCCTTCTCCATATTGGTGAGTTATTTAGTGGCTAATGTCCTTTAGATAATTTGCTTTTTTGAGTTTATTTTTGTTTTCCTTCTTTGGCTTACATATAGCATTTTGCTTCCCCTGGTGGCTCAGACGGTAAAGAATCTGCCCACAGTGCGGGAGACCTGGGTTTGATCCCTGGGTTGGGAAGATCCCCTGGAGAGGGAACAGCAGCTACCCACTCCAGTATTCTGCCCTGGAGAATTCATGGACAGAGGAGTATGGCAGGCTACAGTCCACGGAGTCGCCAAGAGTCAGACAGGACAGAACAACTTTCACTTTCACTTTTCACAGCATTTGGAATGAAGCATTTTAGGATCAATGCACTGTCTATGGTTAGCATGTTTGTTTGTTTTTAAATATTAGGAGATTTTAATTAACCCCTCATGCCTTGACCCTCTTCCAAATTTAGCTATATTTTCCATATTTAGCTATAAATAGTACCATCTTTTGATAGCTCTTTGCAGATCTTAGGAACTTAATTCTTTTGTTATATTGCTTTAGTATAAAACAAAAATAGTTTTGTTATATAAATTTATGCTCTATTTATCATTATTTTTAAGTTCTCAGCTTTACTCTGACTTGCAGTGTTAAATGAGACCTAAAAAGAATCAGTCTTTGACGTCTTCATTGAGTTATAGAACAGATAAGGACTTTAAATGTGGGAAACAGTGGCAAAAGCCACAATTATTCTGATTTTATGAAGAAATTCTTCCTTTAGTCCCTGCTTGTCTAATAGATGGGGTTCCCTTGTGGCTCACTTGGTAAAGAATATACCTGCAATGCAGAAGATATGGGTTCAGTTCCTGGGTCGGGAAGATCTGCTGGAGAAGGGATAGGCTACCTGCTCCAGTATTCCCTGGCTTCCCTTGTGGCTCAGCTGGTAAATAATCCACCTACAATGCAGAAGACCTGAGTTTGATCCCTGGGTTGGGAAGATCCCCTGGAGAAGGGAACAGCTACCCACTCCAGTATTCTGGCATGGAGAATCCCATGGGTTGTCCATGGGCTCACAAAGAGTTAGACACAACTGAGCACCTTTCTGCTCTTAAATTACTTTTAGACCCTCAGATAAAAGATTTCCATCAGAAACGTTGACAAAAATGAAGCATTTTGAAGCTGGATCTTTATCCTCCAAAAAAGCTATAGTATCTTTTTCAGTAATGAAGCTTAGATTTTATTTATGTGAGTGTAGTCTAATCTTTGAATTTTAATTAATATTCTTTATAATAAATGAGCATTTGATATATGATAAATTAGCTGAAAACTTCACACAAGTAAGTAATTTAAACTGCTGCTCTCTTTTCATGTCAACTTTATTCCACATTAATTTGGACATATAGATTTCTTTTCCTTAAGAAATATAGAATGTTAGAATTGATATTTTTGAAAAATACCGTGACCTTGGTCCACCAGCTTTGACTACTCAATGCTCTCTTCTTCATATTTGACCTAAAACATCATCTTTAAGAGTGTTAGCATGTTTCTTTTATTTTTGCCTATAGGAAATAGCATTTGCTTGGTGGCTATTTTAGGTATAACTATAACTATAACTTGGTGTTTTCTACAAATGTAAATTCTAAATAGCTGGGACTTAAAAGTGGATAGCCAAGGAAAAAGATTCAAGCCAGAAGCTGACAATAAGTCTGGTCATACTAACCAAGGTTGGATGAATGAGCAGAAATTACTGCCTCAGAAGGCCATAGGATCTCGTCTATCTTCAGGAATCTCAAGGTCTTAGGCATGGTGTGTTTAGTGGGGCTGTTAGTGCTGGAACCATGAAGAGATATTTTCAAGGTTCCTGGGTTAGAAAAGACTCTTTAGCCCTGAATGAAATTATTTTTGCCTTGACATAGTTGTCCCAAAAGAGCATTGTGAAAGTGAAGAGATTGTTTTGAAATCCCCTTGGTTTCAAGGACGCTACACTTCTAAGCAAATCTTACAAAATACCACAATTATCTGGGAACCCCATTGCTTTGACCCATTTAGACCTTGTGTTCTTTCAGAACCAGTGGTTTTGACTTTTCTTTCTCCTTTAAGAAATGAGATCTAGTTGCATGAGATTCTTGATAGGTATTTCATGTTGAGTTTCAATGCAAAGAGATAGGGCTAGTAAAAAAAAAAATGAAATATTTTTTCAGTGAGAGGTTAGATGTCTTTCTTATTGTGTTATATAAGTAACCGTCTACGGTGCTTCTAATTTATGTCTAGAGAGTAAGTCAAATGCTGTACTTGTACCCAGTAAGAGTCATACACTATGAGAAAATAAATCATTTTATGCCTCTGTTGCTAATTGATTCCTTTTCCACTGTCCTCTTCCATAACAAAACAAAATGCTGCTGCTAACCTACCTTTTAACAGGTAGAGGGCTCCCTCCTGTGGGCAAGTAGCTAAAACGGTATCCATGGCAACAAACAACTCCAAACCCTGACATCAAACATTGGCTTAGTAATCCCAAAGTTATATTAGAAAATGAAAAGAGAAAATGGAAGAGAATCTAGGAGAGAGAAAAATGAGCCTGGAAAAGAATGGTGAGAGTGACTTTAAACAAATCAGTAGAATAATTGCTAGAAGGAAGGATGAAACAGGACCAGAAATATGTATGTCAATTAGATAATAGGAAGGGAATGGAAGGAGAGGAGAAGGCAAGAATGTGGTGACATATTAACATAATCTGTTAAAAAATCTGTAACCATGACACAGTCATCCAAAGACATGATAAGTATTTAGAAATGTGAAAAAATAACCAACATTTGTATAATGCTTTCCAGGGTATGGACCACTGTCTCATGCTACCCCATCATATTTCCTCCCATGAACTCAGAAGGAAATATTCTCATTTTTATCACTGGTGGTATAATCATTGTACTAATTTTACTAATAAGACTGAGGCGCTAAGAATAATAGCAGTTTCTATTTGAAAATGTCATAACAACTGATAATTATTATGATCCTACTATGTATCAGGGACTGGGCTCAAAAGTGGCTTGATATCTATTTAAATCCTTTTGACAAGCTAATAGTATGTAGCAAGTAGAAAGAGTCATAACAATGGAGCATGTTTGGTATGTTTGATACCTAGTAAGAAGATCTGCGATTAGGAGAAAAGAACGGATGTATACCAGGGAAATAAAGTTACAGAAAAACCAAGTATTTAAAACAAGTAGGGTTTATAGACCATTGTAAGGTGTTTACTTCAATCTGAGTAAATGTAAAATCTGTGAAAGGTTGTATGAAGAGTAGGGACATGATATGATATACATTTATAAAAGAATTTATCCTCTAATATGTGAAGAATAGATTGTAGGGGTCAAATGCAGAAACCTGGGTACCACTTGGAAGAATGCTGAAAAAATCTTAAGGAATGTTGATGGTACCTTGGACGTGAATAATTTTGGTTGGTGTAGGTGGAGAGAAAGGATAATTTCTAGATGTATTTTCAAGGTATATACACCAATACATGCTAATGGATTAGATGGGAAGTATGAGAAAAAGAGAAGAAAGGAATTGCTTCAAAATTGTGGGCTGGAGGCCTTTGAAAATGGAGTTTTCATTTACTAAGATGGGGAAAACAATGTGAATAACAGGTGTAAGTAAACAGTTGTTCACTTTTTTGACATATTAGTCTTTCTGTAATCCCCTGTAGTGCTCAGTCGCTCAGTCATGTCTGACTCTTTGTGACCCCGTGAACTGTAGCCTGCCAGGCTCCTCTGTCCATGGGATTTTTCAGGCAAGGATACTGGATTGGGTTGTCATTTCCTCCTCCAGGGCATATTCCCAACCTAGGGATTGAACCCACATTTTCTGCATTGGCAGGTGGATTCTTTACCGCTGTGCCACTTGGGAAGCCCGCTTTTGGCATATTAACTAGTTTACTCTTACACATCTGCCTTAGTATGGGATGTCCACAGATCAGAGCCTGAAGCTGGTATTTGCATGTTAATATGTTGTTAGGGAATACAGTGATTGAGAAGCAAATATGAGGGGGAGAGAGGTAGGAAAGAGCAACATGCATTAGATGCATGACTGAGTTGGCCACCTACTGGATCAAGCATAAGCAATAGCTCAATTGTACAGAATTTCCAACAGGTCAGATATAATAGAACACTAGAGACAGGAAGTCCAGGAGGAGAAGGAAAGGAAAGGAATTTATCCACCAAAAAACTGACTCCCATCACAGATTCACACTGAGGACAGTAACTGTTCTACATGTTCATAGTTCATGTTTACAGGCACTAAAACCACATAGGTTTATACTTCAGTGTCAGTAGGGAACTCAAGAGCAGAAAACAAAGCCTATCACAAAAGGCAAATGCAAAAGTGCTATCTAGTTTTTCCAGGTGCAGTCTGTTGCCTCAGCCAGTGGCTGAATTAAGATTAAATTTATTCCATAACCAAGGCAAGGCAGTTGGCCAAGGCTCTTCAGTATTCTTGCCTGGTAATCCCATAGACAGCGGAGCCTGGCAGGCCATGGTCCATGGGGTTGCAGAGAGTCAGACATGACTGAAGCGACTAAGCACACACTGTATACAGGTAAAAGGATGACATGATATAAAATGAAACACTAGAAGTATTTATATAATATTCAGTTGTGGATATTAGGCAATTAGAAATATAAGCATGGTGAGATACGGCTATGTATATGAGTTAAAGATAGAATTGACCACATAAACACTAGTCATTTCTCTGTGGTTAATGTGAAGTCAGAAAACAAGGAAATGAGAATGAGAAAAATATTTGCAACAGAAAAGGCAAAGTTTTCATATATAAAAAGAGCATATGAATTAATTGAAAATGCCCCCAGTAGAAAAAAAACTGGAGAAAACAAAAAATAAATACAATTTGAAAATAAACACATGAAAAAGATTCATTTCATACCCTCCTGAGAAGGTGTGATGTCACCACTCTCAGTATTTGAACCGGACATCATGAGTTACTTAAATGTTAGATTTTAGATGAAGGGAACTATATGCTTTTGTATTTTAAGTAGTGAATAAAATATTGCATGAAAAAAAGCAATGAATTATGATAAATTACTAGGCATATGGAAAGTTATTTTCTTAAAAAAACAGATTCATAGCTCATGCTGTAATATATTTTAAAGTAATTGAATATGTCTCAGTAGCCTTAAGAGTTGTGTGTATGTATGTGTGTGTGTGTGTTTTATTTTTGATTCCTGTATTCTCAGAAAGGCTTTTAATTTTGATCCTCAGAGATTTGAGCTTGAAAGACAGCTAGATAATAGCATTTTTATTGCCAATTCATTTTTCTCTTTGTTTCAAACTAAAATATATGTAACTTGGTCAAAACCACATTTTAAAATTGCGAACACAGTGAAATTCAGCTCAGTTTAGTTCAATATTTATCAAGCATATGATGTTTTTGGTTTAAAATATGTTAGCATTGCTGCCAAAAATTCTCTTTTAACTTTGGCTTTTGCTATACTAGCCAGAACACTAGCTAATAAATTACCTCACTTTCTATACTTCAGTTTCTTCATCTTTAAACTCAAAATAATAATACTACCTATGCTAATACCTGGCACAAAGTAAATGATATGAAATCTTATATATCTTGAATATTTAATGATAATATGTATACTTTAAGCCTAGCACTAGAAGATGCTCGTAGAATAATAACTTACTATAGTTTTCTGACTTGGGGATGGACCCTATACCACCTGAATTACAGCTATTTTGTTGGAACACAGAATAGGGCTACCTAGAGTTTCTTTCTTTGGAGTAGTTTTAAAAACTCAGATTTATAAAACTGTATCTCCATCCAAATGTTAGATTGGTAAGAGTGATGTCATGCAGTATCTAAGTTAAAGAATACTCTAATACTGAATAGGTGTTTATAGTGAGGTAAACTAGCTCCTTTCCTTCTCCCCTTGAGATGTATTCTTTCTTTATTCAAAAGAATACGAATACCACTTCCGTTTTCTAAAATTTGGCTACTGGCTTTAAGGAAACCAATCCTTATCCACTCATCTTATTTGTATAGTGGGGAAACTGGAAAATAATTGAGACATTGAATCTGTAAGGCTGTGCACTCATTATAGATAGAAACTTAGCCTACATTGTCCTGCCAGGACAAGTTCACTGTATGGGGTGA
The DNA here is from genome assembly GCF_029378745.1 of Bos indicus. Taxonomy (NCBI): domain Eukaryota; kingdom Metazoa; phylum Chordata; class Mammalia; order Artiodactyla; family Bovidae; genus Bos; species Bos indicus. Next base: position 13,884,151 of record NC_091767.1, read on the forward strand.
TTCATATTTGTTCATTTTTATTTGTTTTACTGCTTTGAATGTCTTCAGGAGAAGGAAATCTTCCTTGACTCAGAGACAAAGCGTCAGAAAATATGAAAGGATTATTTTGAGTGCATCATGGTATATAATTCAAATATTTTTACTTTTTTCCTAATTTGTAGAGTCCAATTAAATAGAAATAACAATCATTTAGAGAATGGAAGGAGAGTATTCTTCTTGTATACTGAAATGCCAGTTTGAGAACATGGAAACTGAGTATTAAATGAGGATATAAGAATATGTTTGGTTTATATATGCAGTAAGAAACAAGCGTATTAATAAATGGTCAATATAAGGCACAAAGATTATTTGCGGTCTTGAACAATGCAGCCTACTTTGGATTAATGAGAAATATCAAAGTACCAACATGGAAGTGTCACCCATTGTTGGGAATATAAAAAAATAACCACAGAACAGCATGCTTTGAGGGAATTGTAAAGATTAATATATACAAATCTAGAAGAGGGAGTGAGATGAGAGGACTCCCCACTTCGTAGTACACTAGAGATCTGCATTCCATGACTTTCTGAACCAAGTCAGGAAGGATTTCAGAGAAGATGATGTTCTCATAACTTCATGAGTAGGACCAGTAAAGGAAAAATTTTATTATTACTATGTCTCTCAGATCAGATCAGATCAGTCACTCAGTCGTGTCCGACTCTTTGCGACCCCATGAATCGCAGCATGCCAGGCCTCCCTGTCCATCGCCAACTCCCGGAGTTCACTCAGACTCACTATGTCTCTACTGAAAATTAATTTTGAAGTGTCCTGTTAAGTGTGAATCACTTTTAAAAAATTACAGATTTTCTCATCTTCAGCATTTTACCTTTCTACCTTTATTTTTAAATAGTAAAGTAGTATTCTTTCTGAATTATTAAACTTTAAAATGAAACAATATTTGGGGATGGAAAAATTGAAAAATTTCCCTCTTATGAGTGGATTAAATCAAGAATTACTATTTTGGTCACAAAATTAAGTCACCAAATTTTTAAACTTTGCTAAAAAAGAACTCATCCTTTCCTTAGGCAGATGATGGGAGTAGGGAGAAAATGTTGGATTAAAAATTCAAATAGTTTGGGACATAGAGAATCTCGACTGACTATGGTTATTCTTTCTTCTTCAAAACCTTATCTCATGAGTTAGAACAATTAGCCAAGTGAATGGTTACCCAGGTTTGGATTCCTGACCAACTGTGATGAGTCAAATGATATCATAGAAATATTGACCAGATGCTTAGAGAGCACAATACAGTGTCCAATAGTTTGAGCTCATTCATCTAAGGCATTTATTCAAAGGCTTCAGAGTCACTTTATCTTAAAAAAAAAAAAAAAGCCTCCTTAAAATGTGCTGCTGCTTTCTCTTTCATGGGGTGAGACACATTGTTGCCCAAATCATATGAATTTCTAAACACACCATCCCTCATTTAGTATCAGAATGATATGCTTTTATGAGTGATGATGTTATAAAGTTAATACATAATTATTCAACCCTACTTCTACATTGTTTCCTAAGAAGCATATCATCCTGGGTTTCGGACCTATGCATAAATGGACTTCAGTGGAAGGATGAATAGCATTTCTTTATGAAATACATTGAAAGGAATTTTCATTGCTAAATGAAAATAGGCATGTGTGGCTCTAGTAGTCACTATTCTCTAGAGAAACAGGAGGATGTGAGATAAATCTAAAAATAAATATTAAGGAATTTGCTTATGTGATTTTGAAGGCTGGAAAGTCCAAAATCCACAAAGGCTGGCAGGCTGGAGACTCAGGAAAGAGTTGCTATTGCGGCTGGAATTCAGAGGCCATCTGATGGCTGAAATCCCTCCCTCCAGGAGGTCAGTCCTTGTCTAAAGGCCTTGAAGCTAATGAATATGTGATATAACATACATAACTGGTATTTTACAAATCCCATTCTCAATTTGTTACCGATATATAGAAATGCTCTTGACTTTAAAACTTGCTGCTTAATTTCTTGCTAATTCTACTAGCACTACTACTACTAACTAATACTACTAGAATTAAAACACTTTTTGTTAACTCCCTTGATGCTTTTGAACTGTGGTGTTGGAGAAGACTCTTGAGAGTTCCTTGGACTGCAAGGAGATCCAACCAGTGCATTCTGAAGGAGATCAGCCCTGGGATTTCTTTGGAAGGAATGATGCTAAAGCTGAAACTCCAGTTCTTTGGCCACCTCATGCAAAGAGGTGACTCATTGGAAAAGACTCTGATGCTGGGAGGGATTGGGGGCAAGAGGAGAAGGGGACGACAGAGGATGAGATGGCTGGATGGCATCACTGACTCGATGGATGTGAGTCTGAGTGAACTCCGGGAGTTGGTGATGGACAGGGAGGCCTGGCGTGCTGTGATGGAGTCGCAAAGAGTCGGACATGACTGAGTGACTGATCTGATTTTAGGACTTTGTGGTAGATGATTGGATTCTCTGTGATTAGAATCAATTTTTCTTTCTCATTTTCTACACGTATACACACGCAAACACACATACACACAGGTAGGTAGGTAGGTAAATTGATTCATATAAATTATGTACATGATAGGTTTCTCTCCTGGGCATAGGTGAGCTCTCCCTACTATTTCAGGACTTGGAATGCTCAGATGCGTCTTTGCTGTTCACCTTACTGAACCCCTGTTTTCAGAGTGAGCCCTTGATGAAGGCCTGTGGGAAACTGATGATGGTTCAGTACAAATTCCTCTGAGCTTCAGACTCTTCTAGAATCTAAACACTTAGACCAGTCTACTCTCAACTTTAAACAATTGTAAAACATTCAGCTAGTTTCTCCTAATACCTAATGATGGCAGCTTCCTTTTTCCCCACTGTTTTGCAGAGGACAAAGCAGCAGTGGGTCTCTTTTCTCTTGAAAGATGATCATTTTTGGATTTTTAATTCGTTACAGTTTGCTTAGATTTTTGGAGCTTTTATAGATTTAAAAAAGTCTGTAATTTTAGATGTTATCTGCTTTGTTCTTCCTACGGTATAAGAGAAATTCCATTTCAACTTACTACTTTTGAAAGCAGAAGCAGAAGCATCCTTATATGTCAGTGTCTATTTGGTCTGTCAAAGACCTTTGTAGGCCCTCAGCTGGTAAAGGATCCGCCTGCAATGCAGGAGACCTTGGTTCAATTCCTGGGTCCAGAAGATCCCCTGGAGAAGGGATAGGCTACCCACTCCAGTATTCTTGGGCTTCCCTGGTGGCTCAGCTGGTAAAGAATCTGCCTGCAATGTGGGAGACCTGGGTTCGATCCCAGGGTTGGAAAGATCTCCTGGAGAAGGGAATGGCTATCCATTCCAGCAGTCTGGCCTGGAGAATATATAGTCCATGGGGTTGCAAAGAGTCAGACACAACTGAGTGACATTCATTTTCACTTTGTAGGCCCATTAGCTTTGCACAATAATTCCTTTCATTCTCTTAATTTTTACCAGTGGTTTTCTTTTTTGATGCAATTATATATAATGATAAAAATATACTTGCGTGTGTTTGTGCTAAGTCACTTTAGTTGTGTCTGACTCTTTGTGACCTCTATTACTATAAAACAATAAAATAAACATTTCAATGTTAAATGAGATAAAATGTTTGCTATTAAATGGTATTTATTATCCCTCATTAAACTGTGAGGTGTTTCAAAATGGATCATATTATTATTGACATAAGAATAGCATATATCAGCAAAACATAGTAGAGACTTAGAAATAGTATCACTACATATCAGAAACTAAGATATCACAAACTTGTTTTTGGAATTTTTTTGGAAAATGTAAAGTGTTTAACTTATAGGCTGATTCAAAAAAACCTCCAAAATTGGAACCCTGAATGTGAGAGCCAAGCATAGAAAGAAAAGGAAAAAAAATAAGGGAGAGAAAAGACTGTAAACATTCACTACATGTGGCAAGATCATAATTTTGTATTTGTTTAAAATCTCATGTGTTTGTGCATATACTGAAAGTATGCTAAACACATTGAGAATAAGAGTTCTAGAACTGAAAAGAAAGGTGCCAGTTCAATAGGAAGTGTGTAGCAGATGTTAGGGAAAGCCAGTTTCATGTGAGTAAAAATGGGATTTACATGTATAAGAAGAAAGCTATGAACACAGAACAAATACTTGGCAAACCAGTATTCAAACCAGGATTCTGTGATTTCAAACCTGATTGTTTCCATTGCCCTGTACTATTTGGTACAAATTGTGAAGTGGCCTGTTCTTCGATTGTACCTGCCTAGCACAGTGACCAGATCCACTCAGAAGGTCTGAGAACTGAAACCCACCACTAGAAGATCACTGGTTCTTAACAGCTTCTTGGCAGGTGGTTCTGCCTCTCACAGAATTTCAGATATCTCACTCAGAATCACATCATCCCTGACTGCAGCCCTTAAGTTCCTCAGTTCAGTTCAGTTGCTCAGTCATGTCCGAATCTTTGCAATACCGTGGACTGCAGCACGCCAGGCTCCCCTGTCCATACCAAATCCCAGAGCTGACTCAAACTCATGTCCATCGAGTCAATGATGCCATCCAAACATCTCATCCTCTGTTGCCCCCTTTTCCTCCTGCTTTCAATTTTTCCTATCATCAGGGTCTTTTCTAATGAGTCAGTTCTTCACATCAGGTGGCCAAAGTATTGGAGTTTCAGCTTCAGCATCAGTCCTTCTGAATATTCAAGACTGATTTCCTTTAGGATAGACTGGTTGGATCTCCTTGCAGTCCAAGGGACTCTCAAGAGTCTTCTCTAACACCACAGTTCAAAAACATCATTTCTTTGCTGTTCAGCTTTCTTTATGGTCCAACTCCCACATCCATACGTGACTACGGGAAAAACCATAGCTTTGACTAAGCGGATCTTTGTTGGCAAAGATCTCTGCTTTTTAATATGCTGCCTAGGTTGGTCATAACTTTTCTTCCAAGGAGTAAGCATCTTTTAATTTCATGGCTGCAATCACCAACTGCAATGATTTTGGAGCCCCCCCAAAATAAAGTCTCTCACTGTTTCCATTTTTTCCCCATCTATTTGCCATGAAGTGATGAGACTGGATGCCATGATCTTTGTTTTCTGAATGTTGAGTTTTAAGCCAAAACTCTTTAAGCTCCTACTGCATTGCTAAGTACACTTGGCAGGAGAAAAAGTAGGAAATTTAATCACACTGAAATTACTGCCAGGTGGTAGCTCAAAAAGTTCAAAGAGATTATGTGTGTGTGTGTGATGGAAAGTGATATTCTTTGCACAGTGAGGATTATCAGAAAAGCTGTTTTTGTTTATTCATGGGTAGAGTAAGGAGACACACAGGAATCTCTTTATGAACTCTCAGGAGAAGCAGTCTAGTTTAAAAGAGAATGAGGCAGAAAGAGGGAGTGAAGGTTTGAATGAAATTACAAATCTCCTCTGTTCAGGTAAAGAGTACAATGAACAGACTATTCTCAGATGGGAAGAAGTAGATCTGTAGCATTATTAATTATAAAGTAAGAAACCATTGATCTAGAAACACTTAACACTATTTATTCTATATAAAATTGTTGCCTATTCATACATGTTCTAAAACTTGTCTCCAGTATATCACATTTTATTGCACAAAAAAGTTCTGTACTGCCATAAATTTACTACTGATGAGGGATGTAGGCAATTAGATGCCTTCATTTCTGAAGATAGAAATTCCCCACCTACTGCCCAAATTCTAGGTCTTCAAGTAGAGGAACAGCTAGCAGAGACTTCGTATTTTCATCTGTCATTTTTGTTTTGTTTTGTTTTGTATTTGTCATTTTAAGTCACTTAGAAAAGAAGATGGAAGAGATTGCAGAGGGAGGCAAGAAATCATTCATCCTGACCCTAGCTTCTGTATCTCAGGACAGTAGAGGGCAATGCGGTGTGCCTGACATATGTTTATGCTGAGGTGTCCTGGAGATTTAACCTACTCTTTTGCCTTTGCAGTTTTAATGCAATGCCTTGTCCATTTACTCAGTACTGAAAGACACCAGTAGAAAAAAAATAGTTTTAATTAAAGTAACAAAAGAATTAAGACAGCATTTATGCATTCATTGTGTTGATTCAAAGCATACTATTTTTTAAATTTTAGTGCAAACAAGAGGCATTTTAATGAATAAATTTACATTTAAAATTCATATAAAACATGTAACTGGCAATACCTGCCTAAAGTAACACTGTCTATAGAGGTAAAGCTTCCAGCAAAACAACTATTTTGCAGGAAAAATAAAACAATAGTCAAGGCAGGAAAGCATTCAAACTGTATTGTATAGAAATGTAGTGACTGTTTAAGGCAGCAGCAATTTAAAAGGTCGAAGATTGGGCTTTGTTCTTAAGCGTGTGGCAAAATCAGGCTGAACAGATGGAACCCCATCTGCAGGGTGTCTATATATCTGTGGAGGGATGTTCTGTAATGTGCTGATACATCAAAACTATAAATAGAAAGTTCTGCAAATTAGTTCCCCTTTTACCCATTTTTAGCAAGTTTAAAATCTTAAAAATCTCAGCTAAATGGGAAAAGGAAAAGGGTGTCTATTCAATACCTTAAGTTCTGGGGTCTTCTCTGAGAGTAGTATCAAAATGTTTACCATGATCCCTATCGTAGCTTTGTCTGTGAAATTAAGGTGATAAAAGAAGGAAGGGAAAGGGGAGAGAAAAAGTCAGATACTTCAAAATAGTTAGGGTCAAAAAACTCAAAGTGTCTTCTACCTGGAGAAAAATAGCAATTGCAAACTCTAGTTTATTTTTACGGTAAAATGATACTATTTGTTTTACATTTTTTTCTGCCAATTTATGTTATTTTTATTAAGTGGATTGGAAAACCTATTTTCTGTCGATGCATGAGGAATTTATCTTTGCATGTAAATCTTAAAATTAAGTATATTCAAAGATAATATTTTTTGTAAAAGATAGCTCCAGTTTCATACAGAGATAATCTTTGGCAATTTTATTTTTTTTCTAGGGAATCAAACAAAAAATGACTAAGACATTATAGGAAAACTTACAGTGCAAAAAGATTTCTTTCATATCCTGTAATTGCTAATATTACTTATGTGTATCTGCATGCAGGCTCCATGACCTTGAATAATTTACTTAAGCTCTTTGTCTCAGACTCCTCAAATGCAAAAAGAAATTTAAATAAGTCCACATGTGTAAATTACTTAGAACTGCAACTTCCATAGAATAAGTGTTCAATGAATATTAGGTATTACAATATAAACAGTTCTCATTGTAGACCAGACATTAACCTCCCTGCTCCCGGGATGGCACTAGATAGACATTTGTTACTCCTCCAATCTAAAAACTGTTTACTGTATTTAAATATTTTTGTGTAAATATAAGTTCTTATTATAAGACAGATATACTGTGGGCACCTGAAATTAAGAATTTACAGGGCTGTTTTGACAGTAGTTTTAGCATCTACTAGTTAGATTCCTACTATGTTCTTGGCTTTCCTTATTACTTTGGTTAAGGCAATAAGAACCATTACATGGTTTTTCCTGGGTGTTTGGACTTTTTAAAAAATATTGTCTTTTCAAAAAATCAATCTTTCTTCTCTTCCCTTAATGTCCTCCAGTCTCTCCTAAATTTATTAAGTTAACCTTCTCTTTTTCTTCTGTCTACTCTTTATGCCGTTTCCCTTGCTCTTTTATAATAGATTCTTCCTGTGGTCAATACTTTCCACACAAAAGGAACAATTATTCCTATTTAAGGATGAGAAAAATGAGGCTCAGAGAGTGCAAGCATACTTGTAAATTTGAATGTGGGCCTATTTGACTTGAAATTTGTGCTTTGCCAACTCTGTCAATACATGACTACAAAGGACTCTATTATTCTAACCCTACTGAAAACAGAAAGGTTGAGGAATGGGGCTAACTTTATTGTCAGGCAAACCAATGTACTGGGAAAGGCATGTTATGTCCCAAATATCTCATTTCTTAAAGCCTTGGGCTTCCTTGATGGCTCAGATGGTAAAGAATCCACGTGCAATGTGGGAGACCTGGATTCAGTCCCTGGGTGGGAAAGATCCCCTGGAGGAGGGTATGGCAACCCACTCCAGTATTCTTGCCTGGAGAAGCCCATGGACAGAGGAGCCTGTGGGCTACAGTCCATGGGTTCGCAAAGAGTTGAACACAACTGAGTGACTAAGCACAGCACACAGCACCCTTTCTTAGACAGTGGTATTGAAACTGAGGCTAATGAATGTAAAAATTTATCTTCATTGCTGTGTATAATGTGTGGGGTAACTGATTTAAATTGTTCAGAAGGTTGACTTGAAAATCCACTGGGAATGCTTACATTCAAATGGTAGTTAATGTTTTAATAAAAATGTAGAAATCTCTTAGGAAGCCAAGCCATAACTTTCAATTGGTTCCAAAGAAGTAGTGGAAAAGGAGAGATATAATTTGTGTTAATCATTACCCTTGAATAAAAAAGAAAACTGCATATCCTAATTTCTGTATTCTATAAAAGTTACAATGATCCTAAAAATTAGGAAGCAAGAGGAAATTACATATAATACAAATTGAACCATTTCATCCAGGACATAGTCTCAAACACCTATGGATGGAAGGAACTATGATAATAGGAATTTCTGTAAAGTTTATTTATTCCCAAACTGCACTGAATATGAAATTTTTTCATAGAGCTTTCCAAAAACAGAGGTACTTGGTTCAGTTCACTTCAGTCGCTCAGTCATGTCCAAATCTTTGTCACTCCATGGACTGCACCATGCCAGGCTTACTCCCAGAGCTGACTCAAACTCATGTCCACCAAGTCATCCAACCATCTCATCCTCTGTCATCCCCTTCTCCTCCTGCCTTCAATCTTTCCCAGCATCAGGGTCTTTTCCAAAATGAGTGACTTTGGAATGGGAGTCAGTTCTTTGCATCAGGTGACCAAAGTATTGGAGTTTCAGCTTCAGCATCAGTCCTTCTAGTGAATATTCAGGAATGATTTCCTTGAGGATTAAGTGGTTGGATCTCCTTGCAGTCCAAGGGACTCTCAAGAGTCTTATCCAACACCGTAGTTCGAAAGCATCAATTCTTTGGTGCTCAACTTTCTTTATAGTCCAACTCTCACATTTGTACATGACTACTGGAAAAACCACAGCTTTGACTAGATGGACCCTTGCTGGCAAAGTAATGTCTCTGCTTTTTAATATGCTGTCTAGGTTGGTCATAGCTTTTCTTCCAAGGAGCGAACATCATTTAATTCCATGGCTGCAGTCACCACATGCAGTGATTTTGGAACTCCCCAAAATAAAGTCAGTCACTATTTCCATTGTTTCCCCACCTATGTGCCATGAAGTGATGGGACCAGAAGCCATGATCTTAGTTTTGTGAATGTTGAGTTTTAAGCCAACTTTTTCACTCTGCCCTTTCACTTTCATCAAGAGGCTTTTTAGTTCTTCTTGGACCACTCCACAAATCTACTGAATTAGAAATCTTATTTAGAAATAAAATTTGTGTACAAGCACACTTTAAAAAATATTATTTTTTTTGCTTTACAGAATGTTGTTGTTTTCTGCCAAATATCAACAGAAATAAACCACAGGTATACACATGTCCCCTCCCTCTTGATCCTTCTTCCCATCTCCCTCGCCTTTAGGTTATTACATGACTCAGGGAACTCAAACAGGGGCTCGGTAACAAGCAGACTTTTGAAAAACTGTTCTAGATTATGACTCACTAACATTTTCAAAAACACACAAAAATATTTTGATGCATTTATTTCACAACAATTTGAAGAACAGGATTATAAAATAGATGAAAACAATAAACATTTCTGTCATGATATATTGTCATATTATGAAAAATATAGTGCATTTTTGAAGTAAGTTTTGGAGAGGTTGGGATGAATGAAAACAAGTGAACCTCAAAACTTACTGACTAGAATGTTTCAGAGAGTTCATTCAAACATTTTAACAAGTATTAAAGAATGCTGCTACTGCTAAGTCACTTCAGTCGTGTCCGACTCTGTGCGACCCCATAGATGGCAGCCCACCAGGCTGCCCCATCCCGGGGATTCTCCAGGCAAGAGCACTGGAGTGGGTTGCCATTTTCTTCTCCAATGCATGAAAGTGAAAAGTGAAAGTGAATGAGCACTCATATATTTCTGACTCAAAATAATGCTTAGGTTTTTTCTTTATTATATTATTTGATTGTATTTGGCAAAACATTGATTTGCTCTGATTTCAAATGTCATAGATTTTTATAACACTGTGCATTAACTGGGAAGTTTCAAGTTTGATTTCTATGAAATTAATTAATTTACTGGACCCTGGCTTAAGTGACAAGATCACACAACCTTTTGAAAATAGAAAAAAAAAATCCATTTCTAAAATCTTATTTATTTGGATTCCCTTGATTCTATTGTTTTATTTACATTTTGTCTGGGGCTTGGCCAGAGCTCCATTCAGCTTTGCTAATGAATTACTAATGTCCTTTCAAGTATATCATGAAAATAACATCATGAAACAAAATCTCCCTTAGATAATAACTGGCTTCAGTGGGTTTAGAAGCAAACATTTATGTAATAAACACAATGCATTCATTGTCAATATTGACCAAAGTAAATCAAAGGAAATTGATAAAACTTTGACACAAGTTTTCGTTTCTATGAAATCCTTCTGTTTTTTCTGTTTAGCAAAGTGTAGCCTACATATAGAAATGTTCATAAAACAAACAGCAGAATTGTTTCACAAAACACTCATGTAGGTGATGCTAGTGGTAAAGAACCCACCTGCCAATGCAGGAGACATAAGAGATGTGGGTTCCATCCCTTGGCTGGGAGGGAAGATCCCCTGGAGGGAGAATGACAACACACTCTAGTACTCTTGTCTAGAGAATCCCATGGACAGAGGAGCTAGTGGGCTACAGTCCATGGGGTCAAAAAAAGTTGGACATGATTGAAGTGACTTAGCATGCACACATGCATGCAATCACCACTTCAGACAATAAAAGGAAAATTTGTAGGCAACTTTATTTCTACAATTGCCCCAACCTGGTAACAGCATTTCTCTTTAAAGGTAATCAGTATTCTCAAATCTATGGTAACCACTACCTTTAATATATATTTTAACAATCTACAGATGTTTTATGAAACACTATGGATTACTTTTGACTTGTTTACATAAGAATAAACAGGCTGCTAGATATTTCTCCAGCAAATATGTACTCTCATGGGTAAGAGAAACTCCTCTGGGTAAATTCTTTTACTGTGTCCTGAATCTTTGCACTAAAAGCAGAAACTCAGAGGGTTTTGATTTTGTTTAGGAGGCTTCAGTTGCTGGAGTTGTGTTAGTCTTCCTTTGAGGTCACTCATCTAAACTGTGAGAGAGCTGATTTGCCAGATTAACTAAATCTGGAATGAACATAATGTCCCATTCCACCCTGCTCCTTTTTATTAGAAAGGAAAAGTCCCAGTTCAGCCCATTAATAAACATAGAGGTTAGAGCTACCTTGGTGGAATCAATCTCTGGAGATAAACCAGAATTTTCTTGAAAACTGATCTGAAATCAATTGTAGTAATTATGTATAGGTTCATCAGATTTTTGTGTGCAAACCTTAACCTAAACGTTGTTCCAACCAACAGGCTTTGGAAAAGTTCTGGAAATTACTCAGTGAATTACCTATTGATTGTCCAAGCTTCATCATGTAGTTAAGATATCAGGTTGGTCTCCTGGTGTGATACTAGAGACCTTTTGGGATTTTCCCAATTTGTGATTTTCATCCAATGCTAAGCCTGAACTTCACCAACCAGCATATGAAATAGCTGATATAAGTCAAGAGAAACCAGGTTGATAAGTTTGAATGACTTTATTAAATTCCTCTTCAAGTCTTTGAGGATCTTCAACTACTTTTGGAAAATCTTTGACTGTGGTTCACAGTCCAGACAATATAAGAAATTAAGAGTTTAACCTCTGGATCCTCAGAAGACTTAATTTTAAGAAGACAGGCTCTGTTAAGTTCAAATGAAAAGGTAGTGGGGACAGTTTCAGAGAACAGGGAGAATTTGGCTATAGAATTAGTATGAGGTAATTGAGGGCATAGAGGAGGCATAGGCCGTGTAGAAGGAGAGGAGGAAAATGGTGTTGGAGGAGTCTGGTCATGAGGATCTGAAGAAGAGAGACAGATGGCAACAGAGGCAGAGCCTGAGACAGAACAAATCAAAGGAAGCTGAGGCTTTGGAGACATTTTATCTTTCTTTAATCATTTGTTTGCCTCAGTTAATCTTAAAATATTGTTTTGTGTAGAGGCAATTTTAGACTTCTCATAATATTGGGAAACCTCAAAATACCAATAAAAATAAGCATTCCACTCATTACTGGAAAATTTTGAGCTATTTTAGTCCAATTCAATTTTCAGGAAATTAAGTTTGGGGATTTTAAAAGCCCCCCATAATAGTCATTGATATTCAACATTGCCTTTGGTTAGGTCATTTCATTTAAGTTAGAAATGCATATGAGGAAGAATTATTGTAGACTAAAGTCCCTGAAGGAAGGGTGCCCTAAAAGTATTTAAATAACTGGGATCCCATTTCTTAGAGGTTTATTACTATAGAGTAAAAGAACAGCTTAAACAGCTTACAACTCAAACAGCTCAGTTTAAACTGCTTGCAAGCTAATACCACCCAGTTCTAAGGATGCAGCTTGGTCTCAGAGGAGCCAAGTCAAAGGCTTTTCAGCCACTTTCTGGAGAATAGCCCCTACTCCAAAGGAATGGGCCAGTGACCAAAAACCTGGCATAGGTTCCATGAATCAGCCCCTGTCCCTAAAGGAATCAGCCAGCAACTTCTCAGCCGGTTTCAGTTGAAATAGTATAATCTTGAAATCAGATCTAAGTCCCTAACAAGTACTCACATACGGAAAGAACAAAACCTTAAAATAGTCCCTGAATAAAACCTAGGGAGATTCAAATGCTAAAAGGACACACGCTCAGATCCAAGAAAGAGACATGCCTTCAAACTTCAGAGTTAGCAAGAAAAATCAGTGAGCTCAATAGATATTCTACCTGTTTGTTCACCACACCAGAGTCTTCTCTGGTCCCCATGTGGGCCACCAAAATGTTGTCCTAAAACAGACTGGCAGATATGTTTCCAGCAAAGATGGATTTCTTTGGAATTGGCAGAGAATTGCAATTTGGGTTCTGCAACCATGGTGAGCCATGTTCAAGTCCCACGTGGAAAGGAAGGGAGAACTCTTATATAGAGGGGAAAAGGAATTGGAAGGGCTATGGTGAAGAAAGAGTCCATGGATTTTCAGTGACTGAGTCTTTGCCTGAAAAGAAGAGTCTTACTTCCTGTTATCGTGCTCTGCTTTGGCCATAGAGTGTGAGAACTCCCCTTTCTGGCCTCCCAGCTTTAATTAAGGTTTCTCTTTTCTACAGACTGTGTGTGTATTGCACATAAAACGAATTAAAATATGACATGTATTCTTTTGTGATAAGCTTCTATCACTCAAAAGTTGTGCTTTTAATACTCAACCATGTTTTCGTATGTAGTTGTAGTTCATTAATTTTCATTGCCTGTATTTCTTTATGAATATAAAGCATCTTATAGTTTGTACTGCCAATAGGCAGTTGGGTTTATGGCTTATGCAGATTTTTACTTTATGAATAATGCTGCTAACGATACATGTCTTGTGGTGCATGCATGGATTAATTTCTCTAGGGAATACACTTAGGTGTATAATTGCAAGATCATGGTATATGCCTACTGCATGGGAATGAAGTTTTGATTCTAACAATCTGCAAGTTATTGTATACCCTGTTTGTTAATGGCATGGAGCTCAATAAGGGTGAGTTTCCAAAGCCTCCCATATTTCTGACCAACTGGCTAGAAGTCCAGAAATGTTTGCACAATCTCAATCAAGTTTGAAAATACACTGATACAGCTCAAAGAACTCAGGAAAGTTCTATATTACAGTTGTAGTTTTAAAGTAATGGATACAAATCGAGATCAAATGAAGGGATATGTAGGACAAGGAATAGGAGTTTCCCAAAGGTAGAGCTTCTGTGCCTTCTCACCATAGGATCAGATTGCCTCACCCTCTCAGCACACTGATGTGGTTACCAGGCAGGAAATTCCACTAAACCTCAGTGTTCAGAGTTTGTATTTTGTCAGCTTTATTATATAGAAATCATTGATTAAATCATTGGCCACATGACAGAAACTGAGCCCTCCTCCTCTCCTCCCCTTCCTGAAAGTTGAGCTGGCTCAAAGCCCCAACCCTCTAGCCATATGGTTAGTCTTTCTGGTCACAAGCCCCAACTTAAATTGGCTGATTATCATAAACTCAGATCTGGTTAAAGGGGCTCATGAATAATAAAGACATTCGCATCAACTGGGAAAGGTCCAGGATTTTAGAAGCTACACCAAGAACTCAGAACAAACACCAAAGGTTTTTTTTTTTTTTTTTTTTCCCCATTATTTAACACTTATTTTGTACATAGATTCAAATTATTATTGAAAGTAATTGACCAAGCCACTCTCTCACAAGCTTTTTATGAGTCCTTATCCCTTCATAAACAAAACTTGTTATTGTTTTTTTTTTTTTTATTGCTTCTTATTTTTATTTTCTTAAAATTCCACTGATTTATCATAAACTCAAATATGATCCAAGGGGTTCATGAATAATAAAAACATTCCCATCAAAGGTCCAATGTTATCAGTTGTGGTTTTAATTTATTTATGTATTTATTTTTGTTCTTGTCTTATTGCAAATAGTTTTACTTCTATTCACACAGCTGGAATCTTTTTTTTTTTTTTTAACAATTGCATATACCACACTATGGGTCATATTGATCTTGTAGTGAGCTAAAGGGTTTCTCAGGTGGCTCAGTGGGTAAAGAATCTGCCTCCAATGCAGAAGATGTGGGAGACATGGGTTTGATCCCTGGGTTGGGAAGATTCCCTGGAGGAGGGCATGATAACCCACTCTCCTATTCTTGTCTGGAAAATCCCACTGACAGAGAAGCCTGGACCCTTCTCCAGTTGATCTTCCCAAACCAGGAATCGAACCAGGGTCTCCTTCATTGCAGATGGCTTTTTACCGACTGAGCTATCGGGTGGCTTCCCTTGTGGCTCAGCTGGTAAAGAATCCATCTGCAATGTGGGAGAACTGGGTTCAATTCCTGGGTTGGGAAGATCCGCTGGAGAAGGGAAAGGCTATGAACTCCAGTATTCCGGCCTAGAGAAATCCATGGACTAGTCCATGGCATCGCAAAGAGTCAGACAAGACTGAGTGACTTTCACTTCACTTCACTCCACTTCACTCATCCATAAATGAATATTTGGTCTGCCTCTCAATCAGTTCAGACACTCAGTTGTGTCCAACTGTTTGTGACCCCATGGACTGCAGCACACCAGGCCTCTCTGTCCATCACCAACTCCCAGAGCTTACTCAAACTCATGTCCATTGAGTGCGTGACGCCATCCAACCATCTCATCCTCTGTCGTCCCCTTCTCCTCCTGCCCTCAATCTTTCCCAGCATCAGGGTCTTTTCGATTGAGTCAGCTCGCTGTTTGCATCAGATGGCCAAAGTATTGGAGTTTGAGCTTCAACATCAGTCTTGCCAGTGAACACCCAGGACTGAACTCTTTTACGATGGACTGGTTGGATCTCCATAGGGTTTCAAAAAGTCAAATACGGTTGATGCAACTCAGTACCCATACACACAGTCAGCTAAAACCCCTGTTTCTCATCAGAAAATCCCTTCTCTATATTTGTGCAGGTGACATTTTTACACCTAAATTCAGGACTTTACAATAATCACTCCCATTTTGCGGATGGAGATAGACTCGGGGAAGCGGAGTCTTCCCTGTCTTCTCTGTCTTCTCTGTCTTCATCTCCAGTCTTTTCTCTGCCTCCTTTACGTGCTCCTCAGTTTTCTGTTCACTTGTTCTCCTTACTCAGAGTTTTACATTTCTATGTTGGCTGATTCCATTGTGTTCTTTTTTTCTTTTTTTTTTTTTTATTTGAAGGATAGTTGATTCACAGTGTTGTGTTTACTTTAGGTGTACAGCAGAGTAGATTAGTGTTTTTGCAGATTTTATTCCATTACAGATTAACTCAAGCTAGCGTGTATAGTTTCCTGTGCTATACAGTAAATCCCTGTTGCTTATCTATTTTATATGTAGCAGTTTATATCTGCTAATCCCATATATCTAATTTGCCCCTTCCCCTCCCCTCTTGTCATTGGTAACCACAAGTTTGTTTTCTATGTTTGTGAGTCTGTTTCTGTTTTGATTAAATGTATTTGTATTATTATTGAGATTCTATTAATGATATCATATAGTGTCTTTCTCTAGTTTCTGATTTACTCCAAAAAGCATAATATTCTCTAGGTCCATTTATGTTGCTCCAAACAGCAATATTTCATCCTTTTTTATGCCTGAGTAACATTTCATTGTATGTATGTGTGTGCGTGTGTAAGTACATATATTCTTAAGCTAATTGATGGTCACTTGGGTATTTTCTGTGTCTTAGCTATTGTAAGTACTGCTGCTATCTACATGAGGGTGCATGTTAGGGGTACATGTATCTTTTAAAATTACCGTTTTCATTTTTCCAGATATATATCAAGGAGTGTGATTGCTACATCATATGTTTGTTCTATTTTTAGTTTTTAAGGAACCTCAATAATGTTTTGTATAGTGGTTGAACCAATTTATATTCCACTAACAGTTTACAAATGGTTACCTATTCTCCGCATCTTCTCCAATATTTTTTTATTTGTAGGCTTTTTGATGATAGCGATACAGACAAGTGTGAGGTGACATTTCGCTGTGGTACTGATTTCTTTTTCACTAATAATTAACAACGGTGAACATCCTTTAGTGTGCCTTTTAGCCATCTGTATGTCTTTTTTGGAAAACTGTCTGTTCAAATCTCTTGCCCTATTTTATTGTATTCTAGTTTTTATGGTATTGAGTTGTGTGAGCTGTTTATCTATTTTGAATATTAATCTCTTATCTGTTGCATTATTTGCAAATATTTTCTTCTACCCTGTAGGTAGTCTTTTCATTTTGTAGATGGTTTCCTTTTCTGTGCCAAAGCTTTTAAGTTTAGTTAGATCCACTTGTTTATTTTTACTTTATATTTTTAGCCTTGGGAGACTGATCCAATAAAATATTGCTGTTATTTATGTGAAAAACAGTTTGCCTATATTTGTTTATAGCTGAGGAAATATTCTAAAATTATTGTTAACTAAATGTATTTATTTGAAATTTTGTACATGTCTTACTAAAGCATTCTAATATTTCGTTAGAGTGTGATAGGTGGTATGGCAGGCACCTCTATGGAAAAGAAAACAACATCTCTTCTAAATATACTGTTTCACTGTGCTTTCCTCTGAAAGAGCAGACTCTATACTTCCCAGTGTGGTGGAATTTTTTTTCTTTAATCCAGTGGGTATTATTTCCTCTAGAATATGTTCTTTTATTTTATCTGATAGTTGACAAAGTAGATCTTTGGAGGGGGTTCCTTTACAAACAAGACCTTTCACAGTGCATCATTTTAAAAAAATTTACATTAATAAACTTGTGTTTATAATATACAGAAGGTTGGAACAGAAATTTAATGGAGCAAAATGTGAATGATAACAACAATCATAAGTTGTATTATGAACCTGTGATCAATTTAGAGCTCTAACAACTTCACACTGTGATATTAATTGTATCACTCTCTAAAAGCGTATTGATATGTGTCTAATCGATGATATGTTAACAAATACAAAATCTTCTTCTATTAACACATTTATCATCATTATAATGCTCATCCCTATCTTTTGTTATTGACTTGTTTAACAATCTATTTGATATGAGTATTCACTTCAGATCAGTTAAGTCGCTCAGTCGTGTCCAACTTCACAACCCCATGAACCACAGCGTGCCAAGCCTCCCTGTCCAGCGCCAACGCCCAGAGTCCACCCAAACCCATGTCCATTGAGTCAGTGATGCCATCCAACCATCTCATCCTCTGTCTTCCCCTTTTCCTCCTGCCCTCAAACTTTCTCAGGGTTGGGGTCTTTTCAAATGAGTCAGCTCTTCACATCAGGTGGCCAAAGTACTGGAGTTTCAACTTCAACATCAGTCCTTCCCTGAACACTCAGGACTGATCTCCTTTAGGATGGACTGGTTGGATCTCCTTGCAGTCCAAGGGACTCTCAACAGTCTTCTCCAAAACCACAGTTCAAAAGCATCAATTCTTCGGTACTCAGCTTTCTTCACAGTCCAACTCTCACATCCATACATGACCACTAGAAAAACCATAGCCTTGACTAGATGGACCTTTGTTGGCAAAGTAATGTCTCTGCTTTTGAATATGCTATCTACGTTGGTCATAACTTTCCTTCCAAGGAGTAAGTGTCTTTTAATTTCATGGCTGCAATCAACGTCTGCAGTGATTTTGGAGCCGCCCAAAATAAAGTCAGCCACTATTTCCACTGTTTCCCCATCTATTTGCCATGAAGCGATGGGACCTGATGCCATGATCTTCGTTTTCTGAATGTTGAGCTTTAAGCCAAGTTTTTCACTCTCCTCTTTCACTTTCATCAAGAGGCTTTTTTAGTTCCTCTTCACTTTCTGCCATAAGGGTGGTGTCATCTGCATATCTGAGGTTATTGATATTTCTCCCAGCAATCTTGATCCCAGCTTGTGTGACATACAACCCCGCGTTTCTCATGATGTACTCTGCATAGAAGTTAAATAAGCAGGGTGACAATATACAGCCTTGATGTACTCTTTTTCCTATTTGGAAACAGTCTGTTGTTCCATGTCCAGTTCTAACTGTTATGAGTTTTTTATCCTTTCCTTTTACATGAAGTATTTTTTATTCCTCCAATTTTAGTTTTCTTATGTTTTTTTGCCCTGAAGTCTCTTGTAGGCAGCATATTGAAGGTTCTTGGGTTTTAATCTAATCAGCCCATGTATGTCTTTTGATTAGAGGATGAATTTCACTGATATTTAAAGTTATTATTTATTGGTATGTACTTATTACCTTCTTATTTCTTGTTCTCAGGTTGTTTTGTACAAAGTTTTTCTTTCTAAATTTCATCTTTTTTACCTGTCCCTGTTGTGATTTGGTGATTTTCTTTTGTAGTTCCTTTATTTTTGTATGTATCACAGGCTTTTGATTTGTGCCTCCATTGGAATTAATGTATGACTACCAGAGATCAAATCTCTGTGCCAACATCCACTGGATCATAGAAAAAGCAAGAGAGTTCCAGAAAAACATCTATTTCTGCTTTACTGACTGTGCCAAAGCCTTTGACTGTGTGGATCACAATAAACTGTGGAAAATTTTGAAAGAGATGGGAATGCCAGACCACCTGACCTGCCTCTCGAGAAACCTGTATGCAGGTCAGGAAGCAACAGTTAGAACTGGACATGGAACAACAGACTGGTTCCAAATAGCAAAAGGAGTACGTCAAGGCTGTATATTGTCACCCTGCTTATTTAACTTATATGCAGAGTACATCATGAGAAATGCTGGGCTGGAGGAAGCTCAAGCTGGAATCAAGATTGCCAGGAGGAATATCAATAACCTCAGATATGCAGATGACACCACCCTTATGGCAGAAAGTGAAGAACTAAAGAGCCTCTCAGTGAAAGTGAAAGAGGAGAGTGAAAAAGTTGGCTTAAAGCTCAACATTCAGAAAACGAAGATCATGGCATCTGGTCCCATCACTTCATGGAAAATAGATGACCAACATGGCAAACAGTGACCAGCTTTATTTTTCTGGGCTCCAAAATCACTGCAGATGGTGACCGCAGCCATGAAACTAAAAGACGCTTACTCCTTGGAAGGAAACTTATGACCGACCTAGATAACATATTCAAAAGCAGAGACATTACTTTGCCAACAAAGGTCCGTCTAGCCAAGGTTATGGTTTTTCCAGTGGTCATGTATGGATGTGAGAGTTGG
The DNA here is from genome assembly GCF_029378745.1 of Bos indicus. Classification (NCBI taxonomy): domain Eukaryota; kingdom Metazoa; phylum Chordata; class Mammalia; order Artiodactyla; family Bovidae; genus Bos; species Bos indicus. Next base: position 13,904,102 of record NC_091767.1, read on the forward strand.
ACTGTGAAGAAAGCTGAGCACCGAAGAATTGATGCTTTTGAACTGTGGTGTTGGAGAAAATTCTTGAGAGTCCCTTGGACTGCAAGGAGATTCAGCCAGTCCATCCTAAAGGAAATCAGTTCAGTCCTGAATATTTATTGGAAGGACTGATATTGAAGTTGAAACTCCAATACTTTGGCCACCTGATGTGAAGAGCTGACTCATTCGAAAAAATCCTGATGCTGGGAAAGATTGAAGGCAGGAGGAGAAGGCAACTACAGAGGATGAGATGGTTGGATGGCATCACCGACTCAATGGACATGAGTTTGAATCAGCTCCGGGAGTTGGTGATGGACAGGGAGGCCTGACGTATTGCCATCCATGGGGTTGCAAAGAGTTGGACATGACTGAGTGGCTGAACTGAACTGACCCATAATTATATGTATAATCATAATTGTGTGTATATATATATATATAAATTTAGATAAATATTTCACTTCAAATGTATTCTAAAAATCATTTTTTACTCTTCCCCTCCATATTTTGTGTTTTTGAAGTCATATTTTACACCTTCATGCTTATCTCTTTCTGTTTATTGTAGTTATATTCGCTTTTACAACTTTTTGTTGTTGTCTAATCTATGTACTGGCTTATTTAAGTAATCTTTGATTCTTACTATATATTTGCATTTGCTATTGATATTTTTCCCTTTCCTATAGATTCTTGCTTATTTTCTGTTTAGCAGCAACCCTTCATCATTTATTTAATGATAAGTTTAATATTTATAATTTCTTTTATTTTTTTATTGTTGAAAGAATCTTTCTCCATCTGTTCTAAATGATAGTCTTGCTGTGTAGAGTATTCTGGGTTGCAGCTTTTTCACTTTCAGGACTTTGAATATATTGTAACACTCTTCTGGCCTTCAAAGTTTCTGCAGAGAAATCAGCTGATAGTCTTAATGGGGGTTTCCTTGTATATGACTCTGTTTTTCTCTTGCTGGCTTTATAAATCTCTTTAACTTTTGCCATTTTAATTATGATATGTCTTGGTGTGTGTTATTTTGTGTTCATCTTGTTTGGGACCATCTGTGTTTCCTGTATGTGGATATCTATTTCTTTCTTTCCATTTGGGAAATGTTCGGCCATGATGTCTTCAAATATGTTTTCTATCCTCTTCTCTCTCTTCCCGTTCTGGAACCTCCTATTATGTTTATTGGCATGTTTTATAGCAGCCTATACATATCATTTTTTGCTTTCTTTCCTTTTTTTTTTTTAAGTTTTTCTGTCTATGGTTCTGTTTGAATGATTTTCATTATTCTCTCTTCTAGATCTCTCTTCTAGATCACTTATGCACCCTTCTGTGTCATTTTATCAACTATTCATTGCATTTAGATTGTTGCTTATCTCAGAAATGGAATTATCAATTTTTGATTCAGTCATCTTTATAGTTTCTAGTTCCTTGTTTAATGATCTCTGTTTATATTGCTAATCTTTCTTTTCATTTAGCATTTTTATTACCTACTCTTAAAATTTAGAGTCTGGTAGACTATCTCTGTGTCATTAAATAATTTTTTTCACAGGTTCTATCTTGGTGTTTTGCGAGTATTTTCTCTACCTTTTCATTTTACTTTCCATCTCTATGAATTGAGGTGAAACAGTTATCTCTTCTGATCTTGAAGGGCATTTGTATGTGGGACCATCCCTACGTGGACTGTGTGTGCCCAATGTCTTTGGTGTGGATGCCAGCCACATCTTTTCTCAGGGTGTGTTGGCCACTAACACCTTGATAGGAAGTGTGGTTGGTACTGGAGCTGCTAAAGCCTGAGCAAAGTGTGAGACTCAACTTCCCATCTTTTCCATGACTATTCCTGCCTTTTTGGGGGGCAGGGTCTCTTTACCAGTTATTAGAGAGTAATCCTTGTTTGTTGGGCTTGAGCAGATTCTGTTACCTTTCAGTGTGGAAACTTTTCTTTCCACACTTTGTCCCAAATGAGGGGGGTGCTGAAGTTAGTGAGGATTGTGTGCTCACTGACGTCTGATGTGCTGCCTGTGAACGTGTCTGTGGCTCCGCTCAGACACAGCCCCAAACAGCATGAGTTTTCCTTTTCCATGTTATGATCATCCCAGATCCAGTGCAAGGTTGTGGCACAGAGTGGCAGTCGAAGTGTTTGCTCAAGTGGGAGTGTGGCTGCTGGAGCTGGAGGACTGCTCTGCTGACAGCAGAGGTCTGGGCTGCCTTTGTGGTGCTATTTGTGTTATCACCAGTAGTGGCCACCTCTGCCCCACCAAGACCACACCCCACACACCTTGACCATCTCAGCTTTGCCAGAGTTAGTCTTTTCCAGGATGTGACTGTCCTAGATCCCACACCGTGCTGTGTTGTGAAATGAGTGGGGCTGGGGTGTTTGCCCAGCTTGGGCTGGGGAATGCAGTTGAAGTACAGCATCTAATGCAAAGCTGTCTGTCCTGTCTGGTGGCAAGCCAGCACTTGTGCACTTCCTGAGTAGAGCCTCAGCTTTTCCAGCACCAGCCCTCCTGTTTGTTCCAGCAGTTCTCCCAGTAGCCTGGAAGGCTTGTCTCCTCTGTGCAGGACCCCAGAATAGAGACAACCAAGCTGTGGCTTGATCCGCTTACTCTCTAGGGTAAGTGTCCAACCCGTGCACTCTTCTTTTTGCTTCAGATTCCCTCCCGAAAGCACAAGTCCTAAACTTCTGCTTTTTTTCCCTATCCTACCCAGATACATGGCAGTCTTTCTTGCAACCTTGGTTGTATGGAAATTCTGCCAGTTTCCAGTTAGTTTTCCAGGAGAATCATTCCACATGTAGATGTATCTTTGATATGTTTGTCGAGGGAGGTGAGCTCCATATTCTCTTTTTCTGCCATCTTAATCCCCCTCATATTTTTCTGTTTATTAATGAAATTCTATACCTTTACATAGATTGAATGTCTCTTTCGGTATCTTCTTTCATTTGTGTAAAACACTGGTCAAAATTTTTTTTCTTCTCATGTATTTCTTCTAGGATTTCTATCTTTTAAGAATTGATTTGAAGCCTTTATATATTGATTATTTTTATATGACAAATACTCTGGTTGTAAATTATTTGTAAGTTTTGTGTGCTCCAAACATATTTGTCAATACTGAAGGTTAAATTTAACATGGTCTTTAGTTGAACAGAAGTTCTAATTTCAGTATAGTTAAATTTGTTAATTTTTCCTTTTGTGCATTTTGTGATTTGTCAAGAGATATATGTTCCTAGTCTTCATGCATGAATATAATCCTGTATATTTTTACATAAAAATTGTTTTTTTTTTACTTTTTACGTTAGCATAGTAATGGAAGTAAATATATATGTTAGATACATGGTCATGATATTTTTAATATGCAAAAAAATTACAAGTTCAATCATTCATTGAAAAGACCCTGCACCTCATATCCATGCCGTATCAACTTTCGTGATAGATCAAGTGTCATACATGGATTGCTTTGCTTCTGGTCACTATTTTCTATTCCATTGGTTATTTTTTCAACAGTTTGACCAATGCAATTTTTTTTCTTTTATTTTTTTACAATTTGAAGATTGTCTTGGGCATTTTTGACCTCCTATATTTCAATATAAATTTTAGAATTTGCATATGAATATGTATATGCACAGAGAATTTTGAGATCTTTGGGAGTTTTGCAGAAAAAATGACAGCTTTATATTATTAAGTCTGCTGAATATGAAAATGGAGTATTTCTCTGTTCTTAACTTGAAATAATCTTCACTATCCCATTGAAAATTTGAGGTAATTATGAAATTTTTTTTTTCAGAATTATCCTTGATTATCTAGGCTTCCATTATTTGTAGCAAAAGTTCCAATCTAGTTCTATAAAATGGTTTGGATTTTAAATGTATTTTATACTATTCTTTCTACTCCATTTTTAAGACTTCATGTTGTTGAATAAAAGCAAATCTGGACTTAGAGAAGGGTTGAAAGTAAAAGTGTTAGTCTTTCAGTTGTGTCCAACTCTGTGACCCCATGGACAGTAGCCCACTAGGCTCCTGTTGCTGCTGCTGCTGCTAAGTCGCTTCAGTCGTGTCCGACTCTGTGCCACCCCATCGATGGCAGCCCACCAGGCTCCCCCGTCCCTGGGATTCTCCAGGCAAGAACACTGGAGTGGGTTGCCATTTCCTTCTCCAATGCATGAAAGTGAAAAGTGAAAATGAAGTCACTCAGTTGTGTCCGACTCTTAGTGACCCCATGGACTGCAGCCCACCAGGCTCCTCTGTCCATGGGACTTTCCAGGCAAGAGTACTGGAGTGGGGTGCCATTGCTTTCTCCTATGTCCCTGGAATTCTCCAGGCAGGAAGACAGGAGTGGGTTGTCATTCCCTTCTTCAGGGGATCTTCCCATCCCAGTGATAAAACCCAAGTTTTCTGCATTGCAGGTGGATTCCTTACTGTCTAAGACACCAAGAAGTCCTAGATAAAGAGAGACTTCATTTAAAATGAGACTTTTGCAATCAGAAATTGGCAAGTGTCTCAGAAACAAACAGGAAAGGCTTTGTTTGTTTGTTTGTTTGTTTGTTATATATAGAGAGGGGTAGGCAATGCTTCAGCAGAAACATTTAAAGCGAAGTTGGGTAAGCAAGGGAAAATGACCAATGGGGCCTGAGATAAGAAGTGTCTCACTGTGGTAAATCACTTAGAATAAGCTGATAAGGGTACACATTGTGCTTTTTTAGTGCTTACCCAGACTTTGAGGGAAGCAGGGTCCAGCAAATTGTAGTTGTATGGAAAAGCCTTACTAAGGTTTAAAGTGAAAGTCATTCAGTTTTGTCCGACTCTTTGCAATCCCATGGAGTATACAGGGGAGAAGGCAATGGCACCCTACTCCAGTACTGTTGCCTGGAAAATCCCATGGATGGAGAAGCCTGCTAGGCTGCAGTCCATGGGGTCTCTAAGAGTCAGGCACGACTGAGCGACTTCACTTTCACTTTCCACTTTCATGCATAGGAGAAGGAAATGGCAACCCACTCCAGTGTTCTTGCCTGGAGAATCCCATGGATGGAGAATCCTGGTAGGCTGCAGTCCATGGGGTCGCACAGAGTTGGACACGACTGAAGCGACTTAGCAGTAGCAGCAGCAGGAGTATACAGTCCATGGAATTCTCCAGGCCAGAATACTCAAGTGGGTAGCCTTTCCCTTCTCCAGGAGATCTGGAGATCCTGTCAATGCAGGGATCGAACCCAGGTCTCTTGGATTGCAGGTGGATTCTTTACCAGCTGAGCCACAAGGGAAACCTAAGAATGCTGAAGTGGTTAGCCTATCCCTTCTCCAGGGGATCTTCCCAACCCAGGAATCAAACTGGGGTCTCAAGCATTGCAGGCAGATTCTTCACCAACTGAGCTATCAGAGACTAAGGTTTAGTGAAGACCAAACAGAAGGTTAAAAAAAATAGACGTTTGTGAACACCTGGTTGTGTTTGTCTTTCTAATCCTTCTTAATAATTATTCATAACCATTCTTCTCTTATAGCATACTGACTTACTATTATTCATTCACAAGAGTGTTCTCACCAAGGAAGTTAAGGAAATATCCTGTGTGCTGTGGAACGCAGGGGCAAGCAAAATCTTCTCTATTGCAAAGGGCTTTTGTATTCCATGGAGAAAATCCATCTGACTTTATCCAGAATGGAAAATGGGGCAGGGAGGCAGAACAGGAAGTGTAAAAATGACCCCAGAGATCAGCCTGAGAACAAAAGCACTGAACAAGGTGTATTACTTACCATTTAGATATAATTATATCTAAACTGCTTCACATTTTCAAAATCACCATTCTATCAGTAGACATGTAAGTTAATGTACGTGTAAATGTACATGTACATGTAAATCACAAAGTGAGTAAAAACAATTGGTCCAGTGCTCTTTAGTAATACAGAATTCCCAGTAAGTGGAGTATCAACAATCAATGGGCTTTACATGTGCGATGAAGTAATTTAAAGAAGCTTTTTTCCCTTTGGTAATTCATAAGTGCTCTCTTAAATTTAATTCACTTCATGAGTTATAAATTACTATATATACATATATATGCTGTCTCATCTTCAGTTATATTTCTATGATAAAATAATAGGTTATCTTCAAACAAATATCATTTAAATAGCTACAGCGGCATAGGATTTAGCATTTTTTAATGAATTGGGATTCTAATGATTTATGATGTTAGAAAATAATTCTGTAGCAGTAGTAAATGAATGTTTTTTTCCAACTGATTATCGACCTACTAGGTGTAGAAATTCAGTGAAAGAAAATAACAAGTAGGTACATATTTATGGATTGAGAAACTATATCATTGGTGGTTTTACCAATCAGGAGAGAACACTGGAAAAACATTGTTTTGAAAGACTAATAGATTGTTGCAATAATGGCCTTAGAACTCAAAAGAATATGAAAGTGAAGTCGCTCAGTCGTGTCCGACTCTTTGTGAACCCATGGACTGTAGCCTATCAGGCTCCTCCCTCCATGGGATTCTCCAGGCAAGAGTACTGGAGTGGGTTGCCATTTCTTTCTCCAGGGCATCTTCCCAACGCAGGGATCGAACCTAGGTCTCCTGCATTCCAGGCAGACGCTTTAACCTCTGAGCCACCAGGGGAGCCCCAAAAGAATATAAAGGAAGTTAAATAATGGAAAAGATGAAATTAGCCAAGGAGCATAAGTAGTGAAATGAATAAGAATATAAGAAGAAAAAAAGATTGTAGTTTTAGGAAACACTCAAATGTTAGAAAACTGAGGATCTTGAAAGAAACTGAGCCAAAGTCTAATCAGGAGAAACCCAGGAATGCTCTTTTGATTATAACAGACCCAAAGAAGTTCAGAGTATCACTGATAAAATTTTTAAAAGGATCAAAAGACAAAATAAGGCAATCCTAAAGGAAATCAACCCTAAATAGTCATTGGAAGGACTGATGCTGAAGCCCCAATAGTTTGGCCAGTTGATATATAGAGCCGACTTTTTAGAAAAGAAACCCTGATGCTGGGAAAGATTAAGGACAGAAAGAGAAGGGGGTGACAGAGGATAAAATGGTTGGATGGCATCACCAACCCAATGAACATGAGTTTGAGAAAACTCCAGCAGACAGTAAAGGACAGAAAAGCATGGTTTGCTGCAGTTCATGGGGTTACAAGAGTTGGACACGACTTAGCAACTGAACAACATCATCATAAAGTTTCATAACATCAAGACTCTAAAAATAAGAAGGATTCTGTGACCCAATTTTGGCCAAACTGTTATAAAAGTGTTCTGAAATTTTAAAATATTTTATCCACACTTGTTAGAAACTTGACTGTACATGAAGAGATTAATATAGAAGTGCTTAAAGAAAATAAATCTGAAAACAGACAAGTTAATTTTTATTGAGTGAGTGCATATTGACCTATTTCTGATGTGTTTGAGTATCTGAATCATTTTAAAATATAAAAGTACTTTGATAGTTGAATAGGTTATTTAGTAATGTTTTGTCTCTCTCTCTGAGGTCATATACATTCAAAGATTTCCCTGGATTGCATATATCTGTTTGTGCACCAAATTTTATAAAATGTAGCAATGATAATAATTTTTCCAAGATTTTTCTAAATCGCTTATATTTTCCTTACTGAAATAATAAAAGACCAAAGCTTTCAAATAAAATTGTTTCTCCATTTAAAACAAGATAATAATATTCACACTTGTAATAAGTCATAAGTTGGAGAAAAAATTTTATGCCAGGTCTTCTCTTTTTCAAGCATGGTGGACTGATCTCAATCTGTGTTCTTTTGACTATAATTTATATGTTTCTGATTAGCATTAGGAACGTAGGAAGCAGAGGACTAGACAAAATAATGTGCAGTTTAATAAGGAATTATGCACACTGAGGTTATATATTTTCAGGGCTCTTTTTAAGAGAAACCCATTCTTTTCCTGGAGTTACCTCTAGGTTCACTGCCACAGTGTTGAAAAGGCACCCTACATGTGTAGCACAGTCATTAAATTTTCATCTCTGATTCCCCATGTTTGTAATATAGGTCAAGGAACCATCACGTGTGAGGTCAGAGAATATTGTGATAAAACAGCCCCAAATATATCTTGGTCATAAATCTCATCATCGATTTTGAATGACATTTCTAACCAAACACAGAGCACACATATTGATTCATTTTTGAGATTTCTTTAGATTCATTATCTGGCAGGAAGCTGTGCCATACAGTAGGGGCATGTTTGAAGCCCCTTCATCTCTCTTACAATATATTATTTTAAAATTTCAAACTTGTTTTGCTATTCCTAGAATCTAAATGATTTGGATGATCTGCTTATTTATATACAGAATCGCTCCTTAATAATTTTGTAAAATTATGTGCTGTGCCTCTGCCAATGAGATGAAGGATTGGTTTCCTACAGAATGTTCTTCCTCTCTTGATCATGTTATCATAGTTACATTGCTGCATATTTTCACTTCCATCTTGTGATTTGAAAGAAAATGAAATGACTTAATAAACAGTGAAAATAAGACTAGCTGATTTTTCATCTTTTCAATCAGTACAGCATTTCAAAACCATAATAGATTGTGTGGTTATTATGAGAGAGAGAACCTCTGCCATTGGTACTTTCATTTGACCTCACAGCTCTCCAGTGTTCCTACTTACTTCTTGTAAGACATTAGACCTTCATGATATTAGAAGCAACTCACTTGCCCTAAGAATACACCACAAGTATCCGAAAGCCCCAAATTGTTTATAAAGAACGTATCAATTATACCCATAACTACTCTATCACTGTCTAATTATTATAATTGTTTATAAATACTGAATCTCTCAACTCAGATATTTAACAATATCCCTATAATAAACATCCAAGCCAATCTAGAATATATATAAAAGTACTTTAATATTGAGTAGGATATTTAGAAATATTTCATCTGTCTTGCATGAGATTACATATATTCAGTGATCATCCTGGATTGTATATATCTGTTTATGCACTGAATGGTATAAAATGTAGCCATAACAATACTTTTTCTAAGGTTCTTTTAAATCATCTATATTGCTCACTGTAGATTTATTTATTATATATGCATAGGCCCAGGATCTATCATGATGCACTCACTTTATTCTAGTTTGCTTGTATGATTTATCTCAAGAGTGTGTGAATTCTTAACAGGTATTTTACATTTCTGTAAGCATCATCCATGCTTTCACATAGGAAATTTTTTAAAATATGAATAAAGGTGAATTTATTAAAAATAAGCAAATCACAAAAATTGTAAATAAGTCCAACTTCCAAGTAATGATATAAAGGAATATTAATTTATCTCTTTGGAAATACTTTTATAACCGAGGCTATTGTTTATCCATTTTAAAGATACTATAAGGATATGCAATTAATATTTCAATGAAAACATTAGAAACTCTTGCTTTTCTTCTCATTGTTTAATTTAATTTTGGTAAAGTCAAACTTCTTTGCTTTTTGTTTTTCTTGAAAACACTGAATTGTGTCCTTTCTCTTTCCTTGTTCTTCTTTAGTTCCTGTTACTCTTTGGTACTTGGAAGTGATCATGTTTATTTCCTGCCATTTGTCTCACCTTCTGTCATTGTTAATTTAAAAACAGTTTATTTGATCTGAGAAAATTAAAATTCTCACCAGTAATTTGTTAATGTCACAGATCCTTTGTTTTCCTCTTATAATTCACATATGCCAATGTTCAGTTTTATTTTTCATGGTTAATTGTATCTCAGTAATTCTCAAGATCCAATTGAATCATATACATTATATAATATGAAACTGGAATATTCAATTATTAGAATATTAGTTTGTTATTAATTATTATAGTTAACTGCCTCACATAATCTGTTCTCTAGTCTCAAATGAATCTTCCTGCAAGAGGTCACTATTTAAAAAATGAAGTCAATAGGTAGAGTCACAATAAGATGTGTTATCTTTAGTCTCAGAGAAGGCAATGGCACCCCACTCCAGTACTCTTGCCTGGAAAATCCCATGGATGGAGGAGCCTGGTAGGCTGCAGTCCATGGGGTCGCTAAGAGTCGGACATGACTGAGCAACTTCAGTTTCACTTTTCACTTTCCTGCATTGGAGAAGGAAATGGCAACCCAATTTAGTCTGGAGTTGGCTTGTCTTGTAAAGCAACAAATAGACTGTTTTACTTTGACTCTGTGTCAGGATCAATTTGATAATTTATAAGTGATCTGTTAATGATTCTACATAGAAGTTGATATTCATCTTTATTATCAAATATATGTATATTTAAGAAAATTCTAGGCAGGTAGCAATATTATTATTTATACTTTTTCTCTAATTTATCTTTTTAGGACAGCAAGATAATTTAGGAAATATTTCTTGAACCATTGCTGTTTATTAGATTCATCTAGTTTTTTTCTTTCATCAAAATATACATATCCAGGCCCTTTCTTGACTTAATATAATAACATCAACAATAAAAAACTTTTGTTCTTTTCCTTAGTTTCATATATATATGTATATGTGCACATATACACATGTGTGTGTGTGTGTGTATATATAATATTTTATATATTCATGTGAAGAGCGAACCCACTGGAAAAGACCCTGATACTGGGAAAGATTGAGGTCAGCAGGAGAAGGTGGTGACAGAGGATGAGATGGTTCAATGACATCACCAACTCAATGGACTTGAGTTTGATCAAACTCTGGGAAATAGTGAAGGACAGGGAAGCCTGGCATGCTGCAGTCCATGAGGCAAAGAGTTGGACAGGACTTAGCAACTGAATAACAATATGTATATATGTGTGTGTGTGTGTGTGTGTGTGTATATATATATATATATATATATATATATATATATATATAAAATATTTCAAATATTTCTGCTCTCAATATAGTAAAATGTTAAGATAATAAAAATAAAATAATAGATTGAGTAACACATTTTTTGAAGTATTATTTATCTGTTTTTTATTAAGAAATAATGATGTGATTAAGAAATATGTGATTAAAGCCTAGCTTATAGTCATAGCTTCCATGTTAAATTCTAGTAATTACTTTACTGTTGTTAGCGACCCTTAACAGTTTCTTAATATTCTGGGCTGAGAACACCTAACTATGTTATCATATACCCTTCTCATCTCTTCAGATCCGATCAGTCGCTCAGTCGCGTCCGACTCTTTGTGACCCCATGACTCGTAGCACGCCAGGCCTCCCTGCCCATCACCAACTCCCAGAGTTCACTCAGACTCACGTCCATCGAGTCAGTGATGCCATCCAGCCATCTCATCCTCTGTCATCCCCTTCTCCTCCTGCCCCCAATCCCTCCCAGCATCAGAATCTTTTCCAATGAGTCAACTCTTCGCATGAGGTGGCCAAAGTACTGGAGTTTCAGCTTTAGCATCATTCCTTCCAAAGAAATCCCAGGGCTATCTCCTTCAGAATGTACTGGTTGGACCTCCTTGCAGTCCAAGGGACTCTCAAGAGTCTTCTCCAACACCACAATTCAAAAGCATCAATTCTTCCGCGCTCAGCCTTCTTCACAGTCCAACTCTCACGTCCATACATGACCACAAGAAAAACCATAGCCTTGACTAGATGAACATTTGTTGCCAAGTAATGTCTCTGCTTTTGAATATGCTATCTAGGTTGGTCATAACTTTCCTTCCAAGGAGTAAGCGTCTTTTAATTCATGGCTGCAATCACCATCTGCAGTGATTTTAGAGCCCAGAAAAATAAAGTCTGACACTGTTTCCACTGTTTCCCCATCTATTTCCCATGAAGTGGTGGGACCGGATGCCATGATCTTCGTTTTCTGAATGTTGAGCTTTAAGCCAACGTTTTCACTCTCCACTTTCACTTTCATCAGGAGGCTTTTGAGTTCCTCTTCACTTTCTGCCATAAGAGTGGTGTCATCTGCATATCTGAGGTTATTGATGTTTCTCCTGGCAATCTTGATTCCAGCTTGTGTTTCTTCCAGTCCAGCGTTTCTCATGATGTACTCTGCATATAAGTTAAATAAGCAGGGTGACAATATACAGCCTTGACATACTCCTTTTCCTATTTGGAACCAGTCTGTTGTTCCATGTCTAGTTCTAACTGTTGCTTCCTGACCTGCATACAAATTTCTCAAGAGGCAGATCAGGTGGTCTGGTATTCCCATCTCTTTCAGAATTTTCCACAGTTTCTTGTGATCCACACAGTCAAAGGCTTTGGCATAGTCAATAAAGCAGAAATAGATGTTTTTCTGGAACTCTCTTGCTTTTTCTATGATCCAGCAGATGTTGGCAATTTGATCTCTGGTTCCTCTGCCTTTTCTAAAACCAGCTTGATCATCAGGAAGTTCACTGTTCACATATTACTGAAGCCTGGCTTGGATAATTTTGAGCATTACTTTACTAGAATGTGAGATGAGTGCAATTGTGCAGTAGTTTGAGCATTCTTTGGCATTGCCTTTCTTTGGGATTGGAATGAAAACTGACCTTTTCCAGTCCTGTGGCTGCTGCTGAGTTTTCCAAATTTGCTGGTATATTGAGTGTACCACTTTCACAGCATCATCTTTCAGGATTTGGAATAGCTCAACTGGAATTCCGTCACCTCCACTAGCTTTGTTTGTAGTGATGCTTTCTAAGGCCCACTTGACTTCACATTCCAGGATGTCTGGCTCTAGGTCAGTGATCATACCATCGTGATTACCTGGGTTGTGAAGATCTTTTTTGTACAGTTCTTCTGTGTATTCTTGCCACCTCTTCTTAATATCTTCTGCTTCTGTTAGGTCCATACCATTTCTGTCCTTTATCGAGCTCATTTTTGCATTAAATGTTCCTTTGATATCTCTGATTTTCTTGAAGAGATCCCTAGTCTTTCCCATTCTGTTGTTTTCCTCTATTTCTTTGCATTGATCGCTAAAGAAGGCTTTCTTATCTCTTCTTGCTATTCTTTGGAACTCTGCATTCAGATGTTTATATCTTTCCCTTTCTCCTTGCTTTTCGCTTCTCTTCTTTTCACAGCTATTTGTAAGGCCTCCCCAGACAGCCATTTTGCTTTTTTGCATTTCTTTTCTATGCGAATGGTCTTGATCCCTGTCTCCTGTACAATGTCACGAACCTCATTCCATAGTTCATCAGGCACTCTATCAGATCTAGGCCCTTAAATCTATTTCTCACTTCCACTGTATAATCATAAGGGATTTGATTTAGGTCATACCTGAATGCTCTAGTGGTTTTCCCTACTTTCTTCAATTTAAGTCTAAATTTGGCAATAAGGAGTTCATGGTCTGAGCCCCAGTCAGCTCCTGGTCTTGTTTCTGCTGACTGTATAGAGCTTCTCCATCTTTGGCTGCAAAGAATATAATCAATCTGATTTCGGTGTTGACCATCTGGTGATGTCCATATGTAGAGTCTTCTCTTGTGTTGTTGGAAGAGGGTGTTTGTTATGACCAGTGCATTTTCTTGGCAAAACTCTATCATTCTTTGCCCTGCTTCATTCCGTATTCCAATTCTCATCTCTTAAGTCAATTAATTCACTGATTTCTGTCCATTGTTTTTTCAACATATTTGCTAAATATTATTTCCCAGTTCCATCTTTCATGTATTCATGCTGACTTGGGCTCTGATAATCGCAGATAGAGAGTATCTCTGAACTCCTCATCTCTAATTTCTCCACATGGTAATTTTTACTGTATTCCCACAGTGGCAAATCTTTCTAACATTTTATATTCATGACGTTATTCAATATTTAGATTTAGAGGCTTCAGTGGTCCCAAGCTATCTACTCATGATAGAGCATATTCCTTAATCTTTATAACCTAGGCTTGACTTAATTTTTGAAGTGACTTGCTGCTTTTTTTGCAGTCTTAACCTCCTAGTCCAGCTATTTTAATCTATCTACTTACTACTTCCTAATTTTCTGTGTCAAGTATTTCTTCCACATCTCTGTCCATTTTTCTTTCTTTCATATTCCCAAATTTCCTAAATTTCCTATCCACTGTTTTCACAATTAACAGTTATTGTGTGGGATTCATAATTGCCCAAATTAAAAGCTGTGATATCTGTCTTGAAACGAATCATTTATGAAGAATTTACATTTCTTTACTTTATTGTTCTTAATTAAATAAAGCTCTTAGCTTCCTTCAAAACAAGCTAAACGGAAGTTTAATATCAAGTCTTATAAAGGTGGTTGAGAGGGTGCTCTAAGGTTCATTCTCCATAGTATCTCACAAAATGCTGAGTCTGTCTTGTGTTCAAACAAACAAACCAAAAAAAAAAAAAGAAGGGTGGGAGCCATTCTGTAGTCATTACTGAATGCACACGACTCTTAAAACCTTAATGCTGCTGTTGAGTGTCATTCATAGGGAATGAAAGTTATAGGCAGGCTGGATGCAACTTACTAGGCTAAGGACCCCACACAGTCCAATATTTTACACCCCAAATTCTACCCATCTTCACCTCCACAAATTCTGACTTTTGGTGTTCAACTCTTTGGCTTATTGTTGGGTATCCCCTTCTGCTGTAATCTGAAAGCTGCCTTCAACCAATAAGCTCTTGTAATTATAAGATTCAACTCACCATAAATATATTTTTGTTTCATTGCAGTTATTATTAAAAAGTCTGTGATCACAGTCATATAAAAATGCAGTTCTGGAAAAAAAAAAAAAAAAACTCATTAATCCCAGGGGGATAAAGCTAATTAGAGGGAGTAGAAATGTATAAACCACATACTATATATACTTAACAAATGTACTGCTAAACTGCAAAATGATTTTAATGACCCAGATAACTGATGGGGTGGTCTCATGCCTGGAGTCATACATTCTGCAGTGTGAAGTTAAGTAGGCCTTAGCAAGAATCACAACAGAGTTACTGGAGGTGATGCAATTCCAGCTGAGATCTTTAAAATCCTAAAAGATTATGCTGTTAAAGAGCCACACTCAATATGTCAGCAAATTTGGGAGGGGAAAAAAGCAGTGGCTACAAGACTGGAAAAGGACAGTTCTCTTTCCAATCCCAAAGAAGACAATGCCAAAGAATGTTCCAACTACTGTACAACTGCACTCATTTCACATACTAACAAAGCAATGCTTAAAATCCTTCAAGCTAGACTTCAGCAGTATGTGAACCAAGAACTTCCAGATATACAAGCTGGATTTTAAAAAGGCAGAGGAACTAGTGATGAAATTGCCAACATTCGTTGGATCATGCAGAAAGTAAGGGAATTCCAGAAAATATCTACTTCTGCTTCCTTGACTATGCTAAAGTCTTTGCCTGTGTGGCTCAAAACAAACTGAAAATTCTTAAAAGAGATGGGGATACCAGACCACTTTACTTGTCTCTTGAGGAACCTGTATGCAGGTCAAGAACTAGACATGTAAAAAGGGACTGATTCAGAATTGGGAAAGGAGTATGTCAAGGCTGTATACTGTCACCATGCTTATTTAACTTATATATGAGTACATCATCGGAAGTGCTGGGCTGGATGAAGCACAAGCTGGCATCAAGATTGCCAGGAGAAATTTAAAAGCCCTCACTTATGTAGATGATAGTACTCTAAGGGCAGAAAGTGAACAGGAACTAAAGAGCCCCTTGACGAAGGTGAAAGAGGAGAGTGAAAAAACTGGCTTAAAACTCAACATTCAAATAACTAACATCATAGCATTTGGTCCCACCACTTCATAGCAAATAGAAGGGGAAAAATAGGAAGCAGTGAAAGATTTTATATTATTGGGCTCCAAGATTACTGAAGATGGTGATTCCAGCCCCCAAATTAAAAGATGCTTGCTGCTTGGAAGAAAAGCTATGACAAACCTAGAAAAGCTATGACATACCTAGGCAAAGTATTAAAAAGCAGAGATATCACTTTGCCAACAAAGGTCCATATAGCCAAAGCTATGGTTTTTCCAATAGTCATGTATGCATGTGAGAGTTGGACTATAAAAAAGACTGAGCACTGAAGAATTGAAGCTTTTGAACTGTGGTGTTGGAGAAGACTCTTGAGAGTCCCTTGGACTGCAAGGATCAAACTGCAATCCCAAAGGAGATCAACCCTGAATATTCATTGAAAGGACTGAAGCTGAAGCTCCAATACTTTGGCCACCTGATGCAAACAGCCAACTCATTGGAAAAGACCCTGATGCTGGGAAAGATTGAAGGCAAAAGAAGGGGGTGGCAGAGGATGAGATGGTTAGATAGCATCACCAACTCAGTGAACATGAATTTGAGAAAACTCTGAGAGAGAGTACAGGCAAGAGGAGCCTGACCTGCTGCAGTCTTTGTATCCAAAGAGTTAGATACAATTTTGTGACTTAACAACAACATACCTTACAAAAAATGTAAAAGGAGTTATCTTTGATTTCTGAGCTATTATAGTATATCTAGCTTGTTGATTGGAGAAGGCAATGGCAACCCACTCCAGTACTCTTGCTTGGAAAATCCCATGGACAGAGGAGCCTGGTGGGCTGCAGTCCATGGGGTCGCTAGGAGTCAGACACGACTGAGCAACTTCACTTTCACTCTTCACTTTCATGCATTGGAGAAGGAAATGGCAATCCACTCCAATGTTCTTGCCTGGAGAATCCCAGGGATGGGGGAGCCTGGTGGGCTACCGTCTATGGGGTAGCACAGAGTCAGACACGACTGAAGCGAATTAGCAGCAGTAGCAGCAGCAGCTTGTTGATAACTATTACAAAATTCTCAAGTCCTTATGTAAATTTTTGTATCTTCTATCTAATTATTTTAGATACAGTTCTTCATAAAAGCCTATTATACAGTAAAAAATGATTGGCTAACTATGGGCATCTGGTTTTGAATGTCGATTTGATTTGCTAACACAAAATAAAAATATGTGTTACTGCAGTAACATGTGTCTACATGTGTCACATGTGTCTACAACTGTGTGCCTTAAGGTAACTACAAATTCTTTTAAAAACCTAGTAATAATAATAGGAATAAAATGTGCTTGCTTCAAGCAGAATAACCATGGCTCTCTCCTATTTGACTTCGAACTTAGACATATCAAAAAACATAAACACAAATAAAGTATGTAAAACATATATCTTGTAAATTTAGCATATGATATACATATACTTTAATAAGATTACAGAAATTACAAAATATAAAAAGAATTGTTCGTGACTATTTTTGCATTGGTTTTATATGATGTTCATTTACTCAAGATGATGTTTCATTTCACATCCTAAGAATAGTAAATAAGATAATGATATATGCCACAAAATGATTTTTGCCAATGAAACTTGATTTAAATTGGAGAGTACAAGAAATACAAGATTCAACATGAAAGCAAAAACAGAATTTATGATGAGCTCTTCTATATATAAGAATAAATTGGTCTGTTCCAACTGTACAGAATGTTTTTCATATAAATGATAGCAGTGTGAATAAGTAATGGTTTTCTAGATAACTTATGCTTTGTACTGAAAATAGCTGGTATTTATAGTGATTATGTATCAAGAGAAATGAAACAGTACATTCAGTGTTGGTAAATGTGTACAATTTATTAGTTTGGTCATGAATTCAATTTGTTTGTCATATTGACTCAACAGAGTATGCTTGGTTTATGCAAAGACTATTAGTCTGGAAGAGAAGCAGGGTATACATGTTCTTTTGAATTTAAGTTTAGAGTTAAAACCTTCTATTCTGATCTTTTATTACCAACAATGAAATATAAAACTTCTATTCTTATAGAAAGTTGCCCTCACCATAAAAAATCGGAAAACCTAATGTAAAATAATCAAAATGTATTTTGTGAGCCTATATATATTAGGATTATATATGTAACTATATACTAATTGGTACTAATTAATAAAAATCACTTTTAAAATGCTGTGCTCTTTTTTCCTCTTTACTTTCTTCTAGTATATGTAGCTTTATTCACTAATACTTTTAAGTCATTTGAAAAATGTAATTCCTTGTAAGAATGAGCCGTATCAAGAGGTACCTCAAAAGAATTCAAATCCCGTCCTTACTCAATTAAATGAATACTTTGAAGGGTTTTAAATCTTTTATACTGAGATCACACATGAAGCAGATCATAAGTCATTTAAATTACAACTGCAAATTTTATCTTTTAATTAATATTCTAGAAATTAGTTTATAAAGAATATTTTGTTTAAAAATAATCACCTAAATTCTATCAATAAAGTGTGAGAGGATTGGAATATGAGGAACAATATATTCAATATAATTAAAAATAAGCTTTTAGTTCAATTATGGATATTAATTGTAGATAACAAACCTCCATCTGCATTTCAAATATTACCTGAAAATTTTGCTTCTGGTTTGGCTGAGTAGCTCCTATCAAAACAACCTTTTTGAATATAGCAACCGAAAATCTGGGGCTGGGGGACCTCAATGAAGGCACCAGAGAGTAATAAAATAAACAGAAAGTATAAGAGAGTTAGGTTTCCACCCCTAGGTGGCCCTAGTGGTAAAGAACCAGACTGCCAATGCAGGAGACAAGAGATTCAGGTTCAATCCTTGGGTCAGGGAGATCCCCTGGAAAAGGGCCTGGAAACCCATTCCAGTATTCTTGCCTGGAGACCTTCATCAACAAAGAAGCCCTATAGGTGGGCTAAGGTCCATTAAGTCACAAAGAATTGGACATGAAGTGACCCCAACCCCCCGCCCCCCACACACATACACACACACCAAAGAGAGTTAACTTTTGAATGAAGAAAATAGCGCTGTTTCTCTTTTTTATGGTTGTTATTCTGAGAACAGGCACAAGTCTGCATTATTCAAGGCACTCTAATGGGCAGCCCACAGTCTTGCTGGCTTGAAGAACCAGAGGAGAGAGTTTAGAGAAACTACAACTATAGGGAAAAATAAAACTCGGTGAAATCTCAGCTAGGGGAGTTTCCAGAAAAGTGTAAATGCCAGAGGATGAGAGTAACAAGTCCTGTGCACAGTCACTACTCAAATGTCTAATTTCACCTTGAACCACACGTAAGTGAGACTAATGTTAAACAGCCCAGCAAAAAGAACTCAATTGCAGTTGGAGCTGCCACCTATCAAAAAGGAGATGTGTTTTGTAGTCTGAATTCAGCCTGCTTAAAAAAATATTATTGGGAAGACAATATTAGAATCTAGATTTTCTACAATAATATTCACAGTGCCCAAGGTACCATACAGAGCTCCTCAACATACAGGGGAATAAAAAAAAAAAAAAAAAAGCAAAACATGGCCAATTCTCAAGAGAAAAGAACAATCAGTAAAGACCAACGCTTCGATAACCAAGATGTTAGAATAAGCTGACAAGGATATTCATGCAGCTACTATAACTGTGCTCAACATCAAAATGAAAATATGCTTTTAACAAGTGACAATAGAGGACATCTCAACAGAGCAAGAAGAAACGATGGAAAGCAGAAATTGTAGAACTGAGAAATACCATATCTGAAATATCAGCTAAGTCAGAAAACGTATGAATCCCAGATCTATTACAGCACCCAAAGCGTATTGTTTCTTCTGATAACTGTAAAAGCACTTCATATGGTCCCAACTGAAGTTTATTAACGTGGTAACAGTGACAGTGTTAGTCGCTCAGTCGTGTCTGACTCTTTGTGACCCCACGGATTATAGTCAGGCTTATCTGTCTGTGGAATTCCCCGGGTAAGAGTACTGAGTGGGTTGTCATTCCCTTCTCCAGGGGAGTAATGTGATGAACTTATTCTAAAGTTGCTCTATGGAAAAAATTGCACAAAAAAGGAAAATAAATATGTACTCATGTCTGCTGCACCATTTAGGACAATGAAGAAAGGCAAATTTACCAGTTCTCTGTTTAAGTTAAGTTTATCTGGCAAATAGCTCAGGCAGTCTATTAAGTCATTTTTGCTCCAGTACAAAGAGAAATCTGAGTAGATTTCCTTGCCAAATATTTATCTCTTTTGGCATATGTAGGCAACCAATTAGCTGTGCTTCTGCTCCAGGCCATGGCTCTGCTCCTCGTGTTGTTTCATTTTAGGACTTAGCCTAAATAAATTTTTTTTAGAAAAATTAAAAATTTAAAGTAAAATAAAACATGAGGCTGCATGATCGAGGGAGGATATAGCAAATGGTTTTTGAACTGATAGAGAAAAGCAAGCAAAAACTAGTGACAAGAGCAAAATATATCAGAGAAATCCCAGGATTTGGAGTAAAAACCACGCCACCAAATATATGTATCCAAAGATCATAGTGTCAGTGCCAACATGAATATCCATGCACTCAGGTAAATAGGAAATGTATAGTTTTTGTTTTTTTTTTTCCTTCTAGGTCAGAATGTCCTATGTAATTGATGGTGAATTGAAATAGGTTGCTGATTTTCAAAACAGCTTAGATACAAGCTTCCCGTTTATTATGGTAATGAGATTGAGACGTTGTGAAACTGAAGGGTGTGCTGTATTGTTATTTTTTGTGCTAGACTAAATGATAGCATGTGTCACAAGACAGACATTCTAAAATTCAGCTAGGCAAACTGGCCCTATCTTCCAAATATCTCCAACAACTACCAGACAAAAGCTAGAGCTGTGATGAATAATATGCTACTTGTAAGGGTCACATAAACCTCTCAGATCAGAAGTTCATAAGTCTTGGCTTTGTCATAGAAGCAGGGTCCCTATTTTAAAGCTTACCCTGGATCACAAGCAAATGAAGGGTTTCTCTCCATGAAAGCAGAGAATCAGTCAGTGTAGTTCTAGGAAATTTTTTCTTCACACTTAATGCGTATTACCCTAGGGATTTAAATAAGCCCTTCTCACATATTTGACCAAAAAAGCTTTTCTCTACACTGATCAACTTGAAAAAATATAGCTTACATCACTTGATTTATATATCCTGTATATTTCTTTAATTATTTTTACAATTCTTTCTATAAAACTAGTATAGAAGCTACTCAAGGGAATATATTCCTTCATGATTTCTACATCCCTCTTAGCTCTAAACAATCATATGCTGTTCAAAACAGGATAATAATTTGATGCATTGGGTTGGCCAAAAAGGTCATTTGAATCTTTCTGTAAGATGTTTTTATATCTATCTATCTATCTATCTATCTATCTATATGTATGTATGTATGTAATGTTTATGTATTTATATGTATACGTAAAATTAAATATTGGCCAAAAAAGAATAGCATTTTACCATTTGCAGTAACATGGATGGACCAGAAGGTATTAAGTGAAATAAGTCAGAGAAAAGAAAAAAACTTTTGATTTCACTTCTACATGTATTCTAAAAAACAAACTGAACAAACATAAACACAGAAACAAACTAATATTTACAGAGAACAATCCGGTGGTCACCAGAGGGAAGGGGATTGAACTGATAGATGAAACTGGGAAAGAGAAAAAGTACAAATGAAGGTCATAAACTGGATGAGATATTAGTAAACAATGAAGAGCTCAGAAAAGATATCACTTCTTAGAAAGATGAAAATTGGATGATATACAGTTAAGAGTTTTTATAACAAGTTAAAGTTTGAAAGATGCAGGAAAGGAGATAGGCTGGCTTTATAGAGGATGCTTTAATCTGCTACTTAAATGTCATCAACTTTTGTCCCTGTTTTATCAGTATGTTTTGTTTTATCAAGAATCTTAATTTATAACCCCCAAATTCTTTGATGTTTCTCCCATGAGTTAGCTTTGCTCTATACCCCTCTCCTTGACACTGATTGGGCTTGTGACTGCTTTGAAAAATAGAGCTCTGTTTGGCATATCTCTTTCAGTTCAGTTCAGTTGCTCAGTCATGTCCAACTCATTGTGACCCCATGAATCGCAGCACGCGAGGCCGCCCTGTCCATCACCAACTCCCGGAGTTCACCCAAACTCCTGTCCATCGAGTCAGTGATGCCATCCAGCCATCTCATCCTCTGTCATCCCCTTCTCCTCCTGCCTTTTAATCCCTCCCAGCATCAGGGTCTTTTCCAGTAAGTCAACTCTTCACATGAGGTGGACAAAGTATTGGAGTTTCAGCTTCAGCATCAGTCCTTCCAATGAATATCCAGGACTGATCTCCTTTAGGATGGACTGGTTGGATCTCCTTGCAGTCCAAGGGACTCTCAAGAGTCTTCTCCAGCACCACAGTTCAAAAGCATCAATTTTTCAGTGCTCAGCTTTCTTCACAGTCCAACTCTCATATCTCTTTAGCTTTGTTTTTAATTTCCAAAATTGTTTTGAGTGGAAATATTCCTGGAATATAAAGAACATTAAGGCATTTCTTGCTCATGGCTGATGAACCTTCAGAAAATTATAGGAGCTTTGAGAACCTAGGAAGTGTTGGTCTGCCATCGACAATGGGAAAGAAGTGAAGTGATGCAAAGACAATCCATAAGAAACACTTTAGCTTCGCTGCTTTCCAGTGTTCTGATACTTCTCGGAGCCCTCTGAGTATAAATCAAAGTTGCTCGAGCCTGGGAGACCTTGTCAGTGAATTCTACAGATGAAAGTTTTAATAAAACTGTGACTACACAGGTCACAAACCCATAGTCGGCCTTGCTAGAAGAGAGCACAAGAATATGCCATTTAACCCTCTTACTTGACTGAGGTAGGAAGTGAGATCCAAAGATAACTGGTTTACTACCAGTGACTCCAATAGTAAGGCTCACAGAAAGATCTAGAACCTAGAAATAGAGGGATCTTTATAACTTGAAGTTATATAATTCTGAAGCAATGAATCATAAAGAGCTGGCTTGGGAGAAAGGCCAAGAAAACTAAAATATTCTACCAGACATCCCAAATGAAAATAGAAAATCAGGTGGGAAAAAGGAGTGAGCTTGCTCTACAAACAAATCTTCTTGACAAATGACCTGTTCCATGAATATCCAAATGTGTTTATGCCTCTATGACATGTTTTTATAGAATAGAGGAGTCAGTAATTTTTTCCCCCTTAGGGGCCAGATAGTAAATTTTTTCAGCTTTGTGGGTTATGTGGTCTCTCTTGCAAATACTCAACTCTGCCTGTGTAGCCTGAAAGCTGCAATAACAATTCATAAGTGAATGAGCATGGCCTTGTTCCAATAAAGCTTTATTGACCAAAATAGGCAGCGGGACAGATTTGGCCCACAGGCAACAGTTTGCCAATATAGATAGGTTTTCTAAGAGTTACATATGGTAAATACCTGATATAACTCAATAGCTATTCTCATCTTATTATCATGTTGTAGAAGTACAGGTATAATTCGCATTTTATTGCAGCACTTGGCAGATCTTACTTTTTTTTTTAACAAATTGAAGGCTTGTGGCTATCCTGCATTGAACTGCTCTGTCAGAGCCATTTTTCCCACTGTATGTGCTTACTTTATCACATTTTGGTAATCCTCACAATATTTCAAACCATTTCATTTTATTATAATTTTATAGTGCTCATTGACTTTTGATGTTACTATTGTAGCTTTTTTTTTTTTTGTGGCGGGGGGGCTGGGTGGACAAACTGCACCCATAAAAGATGAGAAAAATCAAAAAATGTCCATGAGGTTTAAGGAAAGAAAATGTCTTCATAACTTAAAGTTGCAAGTTGAAGCAACAAGTGCTGGTATAGGAACTGCAGCATGTTTTCAAGAAGATCTTGCTAAGATCATTAATAAAGATGGCCACACTAAACAACAGATTTTCACTGTAGTGGATCAGCCATATATTGGAAGAAGATGCCATCTAGGACTTTCGTAGCTAGAGAGGAGCAGTCAATACTTAACTTCAAAGAGCAGGCTGACTCTTTTGTTAGAGGCTAATGCAGCCAGTGTCTTTAAGTTGAAGTCAGGGCTCACTTACTATGCCCCAAATTTTATATCCCTCAAGAATTATGCTAAATCTACTCTGTGCTCTATAAATGGAACAACAAAGTCTACATGACAGCACTTCTTTTTTTTTTTTTTTGCACCACAGTTTACTGAATAGTTTTAAGCACATTTTTGAGACCTGATGCTCAGAAAAAAATATTCATTTTACAGTATTAGTGCTCATTGACAATGTACTTGGTCACCCAAGAGTTCTGATGGATACATATAAGAAGATTATTATATTAATGTCTTAACAAAATATCTATTTTGCAGCTCATGGATTAAGGAGTGATTTAGGCTTTCAAGTGTTATTATTTAGGAAACACATTTTATAATGCTGTAGGTGCCATAGATAGTGAGTCCTCTGATGGATCTCAACAGTCAGTTGAAGCACTTCTGAAAAGGATTCACCATTGCAAGATGTCATTAAGAACATTTGTTCAAATTCATGAGAATAGGTCAAAATATCAATATTAACTGTAGTTTAGGAGACATTGGTTCCAACCCCCCCACCCCAGATGTATTTGTAGGGTCAAGACTTCACTGGAGGAAGTAACTGCAGATGCGGTACAAACTGCAAGAGAACTAGAAATAGAAGGGGAGTCTGATAATGTGACTGAATTGCTCCAATCTCATGATAAAACTTTAACAAATTATTAAGGTTGCATCTTTTTCCTTTTACTTCACCTGTATTACAACTTTTAAAGCAGAGTGTGATATGAGATCTATATTTCAATTCACCAAACTTGTTCTGAGTTAGGATGTTCCTTGAGATGAAACTACTACTGGTGAAGATGCTGTGAAAATTAATGAAACTACAAGAAAGAACTTAGAATATTATAAAAATTTGGTTGGTAAAGCAGTAGCAAAGTTTGAAAAGATTGACTCCAATTTTAAATTATATTGTTGTTGTTGTTGCTCAGTCGCTAAGTTGTGTCCAACTCTCTGCAATCCCATCAGGGTTAGCATGACAGGCTCCTCCTTCCTCCGCTATCTCCAGGAGTTTGTTCAATGTTCTACTGTGAGTAAAGGCTATCAGACATCATTGCATGCTAGAGACAAATTATTCATGAAAGGAAGAGTCAAATCATTGCAGAACACTTCATTGTGTCTATTTTAAGATATTATTGCAGCCATCCCAACCTTCAGCAACCACCACCATGGTCAATCAGCAGCCATCAACATTGAGGCAGTTCCCTCTACCAGCAAAAAGATTGACTTGCTTAAGTCTTAGGTGATACTAGGTATTGGTTAGCATCAAAGTATTTTTAAATTTCTAATTGGAGAATAATTGCCTTACAAAGTTGTATTGGTTTCTACTGTATCATGAATCAGCTATAGAAATACAGGTATCCCAACCCTCTTCGGCCTCCCTTCTGGCTCCCCTGTCCCAGCCCTTTAAGTCAAGAAAGCACAAGGTATGTACATTGTTTCTTTAGACAAAATACTATGGTACCCTTAATATACTACAGTATAGTATAAATATACCTTATATATGCACTGGGAAACCAAAATATTTCTGTTACTTTATTGGGATATTCGCTTTCTTATTGTGGTCTAAAACTAGATCCACCATATCTCTGAGGTATGCCTGTTCAGTTCAGTCACTCAGTCATGTCTGACCCTTTGCGACCCCATGGACTACAGCATGCCAGGCTTCTCTGTCCATCACTAACACCCAGAGCTTGCTCAAACATGTGTCCGTCGAGTTGGTGATGCCATCCAACCATCTCATCCTCTGTCGTCCCCTTCTCATCCTGCCCTCAAGCTTTCCTAGCATCAGAGTCATTTCCAGTGAGTCAGTTCTTTGCATCAGGTGGCCAAAGTGGAGTTTCAGCTTCAGCATCAGTCCTTCCAATGAATATTCAGGACTGATTTACTTTTGGATGGACTGGTTGGATATTCTTGCAGTCCAACGGACTGTCAAGAGTCTTCTCCAAAGCCACAGTTCAAAAGCATCAATTTTTCAGTGCTCAGCTTTCTTCACAGTCCAGCACTCACATTCATACCTGACTACTGGAAAAACCATAGCTTTGACTAGATGGACCTTTGTCAGCAAAGTAATATCTCTGCTTTTTAATATTCTCTCTAGGTTGGTCATAGCTTTTCTTCCAAGGAGCAATCATCTTTTAATTTCATGGCTGCAGTCAACCTCTGCAGTGATTTTGGAGCTCCTCAAAATAAAGTCTTTCACTGATTCCATTGTTTATCCATCTGTTTGCCATGGAATGATGGGAGTGGATGCCATGATCTTAGTTTTTTGAATGTTGAGTTTTAAGCCAAGTTTTTAACTGACTTCTTTCCCTGTTATCAAGAGGCTCTTTATTTTCTCTTCACTTTCTGCCATAAGGGTGGTATCATCTGCGTATCTGAGATTATTGATATTTTTCCTGGCAATCTTGATTCCAGCTTGTGCTTCATCCAGCCTGGCATTTCACATGATGTACTCTGCATGTAAGTTAAATAAGCAGGGTGACAATATACAGCCCGGCATAATACATCTTTCCCAATTTGGAGCAAGTCTGTTGTTCCATGTCCAGTTCTAACCATTGCTTCTTGACCTACATGCAGATATTAAGGCAGTTAAGATGGCAGTTAAGATGGTCTGGAAAAACAAAAAGCAAGAGAGTTCTAGAAAAACATCTGCTTTATTGATTATGCCAAAGGCATTGACTGTGTTGATCACAAAAAACTTGGAAAATGCTTCAAGAGATGGGAAGACCAGACCCACCTTATCTGAGATATGCCTGTAATCTTATATAATTGTCATCTACTTTGAATAGTTTAAGGTGCATTCATTTATACACAAACACATCCACACATACAGTTTATTTAACAGGTCTCCTGCATAGAAAATGTAAAGAAAAATTTAAAAATCTATTGTCTCTTTGTATTCAGATAAACAAACAGGAAAAGAATGCAATGCACTGTGTTCTGATGAAAGAGATGCCTACCTGATGTCAAGTGAAAGACTGGATAAGGTTTAATTGAAGAGATGATACTTGAGCTAGAGTTTGATGTTTATGTAGGAACTTCTCTTAATAACTAAGAATAATGGTATTTTTCAGGAATAGATATCACCATTTATAAATGAAAGAACTTTTGTTATTATAAATCCTGTAAATCTCAAGGCTGATTGGTTGAACTGGGTTGCGATATTTTCCTTGGCTCTATTGTTTAAAATTATCTTCCCTGTCAGTTTTTGCCAAAATTTAGTCTCATCTTGGTTCCTCATGAAACTCATTTATTCATCATTTCAAAATTAATTAGATTCTAGTGTGGTAAGAAATTCTTTTTTTTAATAGCAATTTAAGTTTGGAAGCTGGAGAAGGAAATGCAAACCACTCCAGTATCCTTGCCTGGAGAGTCCCACGGACAGAGGAGCCTGGTGGACTGCAGTCCATGGGATCTCAAAGAGTTGGGCACAACTGAGTGACTAACACTTCAGTCTGGAAATACTCTTGACAAAAGCCTTTGAATGAGATAAGAATCATTGATATTGTTATTAGCATCATGAAATACTTTTCTGTGTCTACCTTACTTGCTATTAATGCACATAAACATCAGTATACACTGGGTAGCTGAACCGGCTCTTACCACTTTATTCAAGCAATCTTCATGGTAGTGTACTTATGTGATGTTTTAGCCTCAGTGATTTCTTTTGATAGGGAAGGGAAGATAGGTTTCATAGCAGATGTTATCACTGATTGTTAGCAGCTATGGGGTTTATTGTCTTAAAATTCTTCTAAACTTTCTCAAAGCTCAGTGATGAAGAATGATTTAAGAACAATTTCACAACAAATGCAGGAAGGAGAAGTGGTAGCAAAACTGTCACATACTTGCAAGTTGTGGTTCACATGCATCCTTATTCTGCATGCACGTCCTCTATTTTCTATTTTTACTCTGTCTTTGATCTCACACAAGGAACTGTGGCTTAGAGTTTCTATGTTTCCACGTGGTTGTATACTTTGGGTGCTAATGACAAGAAGATACTTGATAATTGGTAATACTGGGTTTCCCAAGCGGTTCAGTGGTAAAGAATCTGTCTTCCAATGCAGGAGACATAGGTTCAATCCCTGGGTCGGAGAGATCCCCTGGAGAAGGAAATGCAACCCACTGTAGTATTCTTGCCTGGGAAATCCCATGGAGAGAGGAGCCTGGTGGGCTACAGTCTATGGGGTCACAAAGAGTCAGATATGACTCAGCAGCTGAGGACACATGCACGCACTTCGTGATACCACCACGTAGCTTAACAAATTCAAACATCGACTTCTAGCATATTTATGTTTATGTTAGTTATATATTAACTTATATTCTAAGTGAATTTTTAAGTCATACTAAGTAAATACTAAATAATGAATAGTTTTATGTTTGATATTCTTCATAAAACCTCTAGCAGATTTCTTCTTGAATATTGTTTAAAAAGAAAGTTCCAAATCAAGAAGGAAGAAAATAGCCTGATATTTGTAGTCAACATGCCAACACCTGACATAGGAACTCAGGTAGGCAGCCAATCTCTCACAGGTAGTAGATGAAGATAAGCTGTACCATCTAGAGTGTCCCCAAAGGGAGATTGAATGGAAGCATTGGTGGCCCATCTTCTTTAGGTAGGAATTCTGTCTTAGATTACATCTTTACTTTCTGTCTGTTTTATTGGAACTTTGAATGTCCCCAGTAGTTCATTTTGAATTTATCTGATTGCCTCAAAAATTTCAGTACAGAATGAATCAAAATCAGTGAATTCATCTAAGTAAATCATGTTCAATCATATTTCAGCTGATAAAAGAGAAAAAATGAGGATCAATGAGAACTTATCTCATAGTCTTAAACCATTCAGTGAAGAAGATTGTAGCTTTCAATAAAGAGCTCATTTTAAGTATGAGGATTCAAGACAGACTATCTTACAGATGAAAAATGCATAGAGCAAGAAAATATAAGTACCCAATTGGAAAATGTTTCAGGTTTTACTACAGTACTAAAGTGTTTCAAGAAACGTAAGAGTGAGTTGTCATCAGTCTTCATTATACTAACAAATAAATTAAACCCTGTGATGTTTATAAGTTTATCATCTTAACTTCTCAAGGTAGTGCATCACATAGCTCTATCAATTTTAAGCCAGTCTGATTATACCAGATAATGTTTTTCTTTTCAAGGCATTATTATAAAATTTTAGAACCTTAGGGAAAGAATTTTAGATGTTACATAGGCTCACAAAATACGTACACAAGCTTAAATTTGTTTATTCCGTCGCCCAGTCATGTCTGACTCTGCAACACCATGGACTCCAGGACGCCAGGCTTCCCTGTCCTTCACCATCTCCCAGAGCTTGCTCAAACTCATGTCTATTGAGTCCGTGATACCATTCAACTATCTCATCCTCCATCATCCCCTTCTCCCCCTGCTTTCAGTCTTTCCCAGCATCAGGATCTTTTCCAGTGAGTCAGCTCTTTGCCTCAAAATGGCCATATATTTTCATTATCATCATGAATATAATTTGAACCTATTTGGGCAGGTGTAGTTGTATTTCCCTAAAACTGCCATTGGATGACATCATTTTCTGTTATTGGGTAATAATTTTGAGGAACATCTCTAGGAATGAGACATTTTGGTTTTGATATGAACACTGTTGGTATAAAATTTTCTTATTGATCTGTCAAGTAACTTAACCAAAAAACCCATTTAAGGCAGAAACTTATAGGAGAAACTGCAATATCTTTAATTTTTTGTTGTTGTTGTTTTTCCAAGCACATAACACACTATGTGGTTGCCTGGCAGAAAATACATACCAATGAAGATTTTTGAAAAGTCCAGAATAAACACTTATTATAGACATAAAGATTTCAGGCCCAGAAAAAATTAAGAAAGTTACCCTAAGTGACACTACATGAAGATTCTAAGTTGATTGGAGGAAAAATAAAGATTATTTGACCAAAGCTTTCCTCTATGGTATATTTGACTTAGAAAAATAAATTATTTGAATTAAGTATTTCTAACTACTATGTGTGGCTTCCAAGGTGTCACAGTGGTAACAAATCCTCCTGCCAATGCAAGAGACACAAGGGACACAGGTTTGATCCCTGGGTCAGGAATATCCCCTGGAGTAGGAAATAGCAACCCACTCCAGTATTCTTACCTGGAAAATTCCACGAACAGAGGAGCCTGTCAGGCTATAGTCCATGGAGTCGCAGAGAGTCAGACATGACTGAGCACACACACACACACACACACAACTACTATATGATATCTTTAGAGGACATTTTGGCTTTCTTCTTTTTAATAGTCCCAATTGTATAGTGGATTTTATGGCTGCTATCATGAGATAATGTTGTTTTCTAAGTACGGTAATCCATTTTTCAATAATCAAACTGTGACTGGAAAACTGATCAACTTGATATATACATGTGTATATATATGTGTATACATGTGTATACACATGTATATACTAAATATACTATATACATACACTAAAGAAAATGAAAATGCAATTTTCCAAGGAGTTTAATCATATAATGTAGTATATGACAAGTTATACATATCCTTTGGATTTCTATCTCTTATCTTACCATTAATGATACTGCCTGAGATGCCCTTTTGTAAAAACACCTATTTTCCTCTTAAGTGAACTAATCTGGAGCAAATCTATTAGATATGTTCAGTCATTTTTCTTTCTTATTGCTGGTTTTGCTGCTAAATTAACCCACTCAATAGATTGCACATATCCCATTCAGATTATTATTCATAGCTTTTTGAATTTATTCCTTGGCCTCTGCAGCTTTTATTTTCCTTTCCTACACAGTGTAGGTACTGGTCCATAATTGTATTAGAAACCTTGATGCACCAGTGGTCATATTAACTGATAATGGTTTAAGAATTTCTGTGATTTTTAAAACATTGCTTTCTGTATATTGAATAGCACTCATATTTAAAAACATTAAGACTTGCTTCGTTTTGCAAGAGCAAGACTAAAAATAAAACTGTGGCTGGTATGAATATTTGGTTGTACTGACTGAAAATTCACATACCAAAAATTTGTTATATGGCAGTTCATTCATTTTAATGGCATTAAAACATAATATGTTATCAGAGAATAGTCAAAATATTATTATTATAGATTTGATATTGTGACACTACAACACTGAGAGAGTTTGATCCAGTACTTGGGAGGGAATGTGGATATATGACTTTTCTAGGGTATGTTTTCTCAGTCATATTTGACTCTTTGCGATCCCATGGATGCAAGCCCACCAGGCTGCTCTGTCCATGGAATTTTCCAGGCAGAAATATTGGAGTAGGGTGCCATTTACTATTCCAGGGGATCTTCCTGACCCCGGGATCAAACCTGAGTCTCTTGAGTCTTCTGCATTGGCAGGTGGATTTTTTTTTTTTTTTTTTTTTTACCACTGCACCACCTGGGAATCCCTAACTTCTCTAGAGCTAGTGTGAAGAGGAGAGAGTTTAGAGAGAGCACATTATATACCACATGTATTTTCATCATAAATATCTGCTTTGACCAGAGGAATTATCCATAGCTCAGAGAGACAAAGCCTGCCTTTAGAGTAAAGATGACCTGGATTGAAAACCAGGTTCATCAGGTAATTGACTGAATGGCTGTGGACACGTTTAATTCCATGAGACAATTTTGCCTTTTTATTTTTTTGGCTCTGCTGGGTCTTCCTCACTGTGCAAGCTTTTCTCTAGTTGCAGCGAGCAGGGGCTAATCTAGTTGCAGTGCATGGGCTCAATAGTTGTAGTTGCTGAGCTCTAGAGCACATGTTCAATAGCCGTGGTGCACAGGCTTAGTTGCTCTGTGGCATGTGGAATCTTCCTGGACCAGAGACAGAACCTGTGTCTCCTGCATTGGCAGGCACATTCTTTACCACTGAACCATCGGAGAAACCTAAGACCCAGTTTTATTGTATGTTAGATTGGGATAAATTTTCCAGCTTACAGAATTGTTGCCGGTATTGTTATGTCTCACATATAAAGGACTTAATTTTTGATGAGCACCTTTGATTGTTGTTTTTAAGCCAGAGAAGTTTAACATAAAGAGCAATTAAGCTCTGATAAAGAGCAATTAAGCTCTGATAAGGGCATGGCCATAAGATACAAAGAGACTATGTATTGTAACCTAGGACTTGGGGAGGGTACCAAAGGCAGGCAGACTTGAAGGGGTCCCCTCCCAAGGCTGGAGTCCAGACCTCCCTGCAGAGGTGTAGCTCCACTCCCTGCTGGTGTGCCCCAGTTAGAGCTAGCTTGCTGTTGCTGGGCAAGCAGAAAGCAGCTCTTGGAAAGTCCTGTGGGGTGTAGGCAATCAGGAACTGGTAGCTCAGGTGTGCAGAGAGTAAATGCTCAGGAGGAACCATCCACACAGGCCTCCAGAGAAAGAAAAGGTGCCAGAGTAGGCAGGAGGGACTTTACGATGCTGGTGTCCATGTCCAGAAAGTGGTGGAAAGGTGATCATCAGGCCAGGCAGAGTTCTTAGTGAACAAATCAGTATTCCCAAGATTTCTCACACAACAACACGGGCCCACTGCACAAGAGGAATCCTTCCTTCTACCACGTCCTTGTATTTTGCCATCCTAAGAATGCTGAGCATTGTGATCCCTGTGAAAAAGAGGCTTAAAGGGATGCTGTCCATTTGGGAAGGAGAGCCTGCAGCTAAGAGGCTAGGTACTGATAACTGGAACTCTAGGAGGTTAATACTTGCACGGTCCTTTTGTACAAGAGAGTGCCTTTAGAATGGCTCTATTCTACTCTAGAAAGACTGAAATTGTATTTAAAGTTAAATAATAATATGTAACAAATGGTTTAAATTCAAGGAATTTTGAAAGTCCTAATTCTTCCCTTTCCACTAACTTTCCCCACTTAGTTTATCCTCCTTCTTCAGAGCAATCCTATTTTATTATCTTTTGTAGTTGTTCAGTTGTGTCCAATTCTTTGTGATCCCTTGGACTGTAGCACACTAGGCCTCCATATTCCTCACTATCTCCTGGAGTTCACCCAAGTTCATGTCCATTCAATCAGTGATGCTATCCAACCAACTCACCATCTGCCCCTCTCTGCTCCTTTTGCCTTAAGTCTTTCCCAGAATCAGGGTATTTTCCAATGAGTTGGCTGTTTTACCATCTAGTTACAGCAATTTTTAAACTGTTTAAGAAGCCAAAACCATTTACACTCTTATCTGATTTTCTTAAAAATTCTCCCTGAATAATAAAAGATGAACTTTGCCCCTTGGGGTTTCTAACATGCACAGGCTCAGAGATTATTCTAGAACATGACAAAATGTCAGAAGTATCCTATTTGGTGAAAAGTAAAGAAAGAAAGTTAAAATCACTCACTCATGTCCAACTCTTTGTGACGCCATGGATGGTAGCCCACCAGACCCTTCTCATCCATGGAATTCTTTAGGCAAGAATACTGGAGTGGGTTGCCATTCCCTTAAATTAATATGAATAAATGTTGAAAAATAGCTTTTAAAGGAGAAAATAGTATGTTTTTTATCTGGTAAATAAGAATATAATTATTTAGAAATGGGTGTGTGGAGTTAGGGTAGTACTAATACTCTTGCTCTGCACATTGTCTCATTCTAGTTATGCATATGTCATGCTGGGATACAAGGAGAATCAAACATATTCAGAGGATATTGACCAGAATAATGAGTGGGCCATGAAACCGTGTTAATGTAAAAAATTTACACTTTGAAAAAATATGCCAAAACTTTTCAGTTCAGTTCAGTCACTCAATTGTGTCCAACTCTTTGCGACCTCATGAATCGCAGCACGCCAGGCCTCCCTGTCCATCACCAACTCCCGGAGTTCACTCAGACTCACGTCCATCAAGTCAGTGATGCCATCCAGCCATCTCATCCTCTGTCGTACCATTCTCCTCCTGCCCCCAATCCCTCTCAGCATCAGAGTCCTTTCCAATGAGTCAACTCTTCGCATGAGGTGGCCAAAGTATTGGAGTTTCAGCTTTAGCATCATTCCTTCCAAAGAAATCCCAGGACTGATCTCCTTCAGAATGGACTGGTTGGATCTCCTTACAGTCCAAGGGACTCTCAAGAGTCTTCTCCAACACCACAGTTCAAAAGCATCAATTCTTCAGCACTCAGCTTTCTTCACAGTCCAACTCTCACATCCATACATGACCACTGGAAAACCATAGGCTTGACTAGACAGACTTTTGTTGGCAAAGTAATGTCTCTGCTTTTCAATATGCTATCTAGGTTGGTCATAACTTTCCTTCCAAGGAGTAAGCGTCTTTTAATTTCATGGCTGCAGTCACCATCTGCAGTGATTTTGGAGCCCCAAAAAAATAAAGTCTGACACTGTTTCCACTTTTTCCCCATCATTACTGATAAAAATTATATTGTGTCTGGAATTCACTTCATAAAAGTTAAAGTTGTTTGGAAAGGTGATGATATAGATGAAACAACTTGACGCATGCTTTGTTGCTTCTGTTTTTGAAATAATTTTCATTGGAGTATTTTGGAGCTTTACAATGCTGTGTTAGTTTCTGCTGTACAGCAATGTGAATCAGCCATATGTAAACATATATCCCCTCTTTTCTGGATTTCCTTCCCTTTTACATCACCACAGAACATGAGTCGAGTTTCCTGTACTATATAGTAGGTTCTTATTAGTTATCCCTGTTATACATAGTAGTGAATATATGTCAATCCCAATCTCCCAATTCATCCCATTCCCCCTTTCCCCCTTTGGTGTCCAAAAATTTGTTATGTACATCCATGTTCTACTTTGCAAGTAGATTCATCTGTACCATTTTTCTGTATGTGTTAATAAATGGTATTTGTTTCTCTCTTTCTGACTTACTTTACTCTGTATGACAGTCTCTAAGTCCGCCCACATCTCTGCACATGGAACAATTTTATTCCTTTTCATGGCCGAGTAATATTCCATTGTGTATAAGTGTCACGTCTTCTTTATCCATTACTCTTGTGATGGACATTTAGGTTATTTTCATGTTCTGGATGTTCTAAACAGTGCTTCAGTGAACACTGAAGAGTGGCTATCTTTTTGAATTATGGTTTTCTCTGGGTATATACACAGAAAAGAGATTTCTGGGTCACGTGGTACTTCTGTTTTTAGTTTTTTAAGGAACTCCCATAATTCTCCTTAGTGGTTGTATCAATTTACATTCCTACCGACAGTGTAAAAGTGTTCCCTTTTCTCCACACCCTCTCCAGAATTTATTGTCTGTAGATTTTTTGATGATGGCCATTCTGACAGATGTGAGCTGATACTTCATTGTAGTTTCAACGTGCATGTCTCTAATAATTAGTAATGTTGAGCATCTTTTCATATGTCTCTTGGCCATCTGCATGTCTTAAATTGAAGAAATGTCTATTTAGGTTGTATGCCCATTTTTAGATTGGGTTATTTGTTTTCTTTATATTGAACTGCATGAGATGTTTGTATATTTTTGAGATTAATCCCCTGTCAGGTACTTCATTTGCAAATATTTTTTTCCTATTCTAAGAGTTGTATTTTTGTCTTGTTTATGGTTTCCTTTGCTGGGGCTTCCCTTGTGGCTCAGATGGTAAAGAATCTGTCTGCAATGCAGGAGACCCAGGTTCAATCCTTGGTTTAGGAATTTCCCCTGGAGAATAGAATGGCAATCCACTCCAATGTTCTTGCCTAGAGAATACCATGGCCACAGAGTTGCCAGGAGTTGGACACAACTGAGTGACTATGCCTTCACTTTCACTCCGCTGTGCAGAAGTTTTTAAGTTTAATTAGTCACCCTTTGTCTATTTTTGTTTTTATTTTCATTAGCCTAGAAGGTGGGTCAAAAAAGATCTTGCCACGACTTATGTCAAAAAGCGCTCAGCCTATGTTTTCCTCTAAGAGTTTTATAGTCCGGTCTTACATATAGGTCTTTAATCCATTTTGAATTTATTTTTGTGTATGGTGTTAGGGGGTGGTCTAATTTCATTCTTTTACATATAGCTGTCCACTTTTCTCAGAAACACTTATTGAAAAGACTGTCTTTTATCCATTGTATGTTCTTGACTCCTTTGTCATAGATTAGGAGTCCATCAGTGCATGGGTTTATCTCTGGGCTTTCTCTCCTGTTTCATTGATCTATATTCCTGTTTTTGGGCTGGTACAATAGTGTCTTGATTACTGACTTTGTTCATTCTTAAAGCCAGCTCTTTGGGCCTTAATCTGTTTCCTTTTCTTTTGCATGTATTTTAATTTTATTAATTATAGAAGTATTCAAAAAATAAATATTATAATTCAGGAAAAGAATTAAAAGTTAGGAAAATCAGCCTAGCAAAGAGGTGATTCTTAGCTAGTGTTGACAAATTTATGAAGGAGTATTTTAAATTATTAGAAAATTGTCATGGACCAAAAATTAAATAAAGCAAAAGGAATATATTAGTCTAAAATCCAAGGGTAATATCTACGATAAATGAAAATAAGTTGTCAGGAAATAGATTTCAGTACAATATCATCTATATTTTTTCACTGATTTAGTTGTCAGTCATTTATTGAGTTCAGTTCAGTCACTCAGTCATGTCTGACTCTTTGTGACCCCATGAATTGCAGCACACCAGGCCTCCCTGTCCATCACCAACTCCCGGAGTTTACCCAAACTCATGTCCATCGAGTCAGTGATGCCATCCAGCCATCTCATCCTCTGTCGTCCCCTTCTCCTCCTGCCCCCAGTCCCTCCCAGCATCAGGGTCTTTTCCAATGAGTCAACTCTTCACATGGGGTGGCCACAGTATTGGAGTTTCAGCTTCAGCATCAGTCCTTCCAATGAACACCCAGGACTGATCTCCTTTAGAATGGACTGGTTGGATCTCCTTGCAATCCAAGGGACTCTCAAGAGTCTTCTCCAACACCACAGTTCAAAAGCATCAATTCTTCAGTGCTCAACTTTCTTCACAGACCAACTCTCACATCCATACATGACCACTGGAAAAACCATAGCCTTGACTAGGTGGACCTTTGTTGGCAAATTAATGTCTCTACTTTTTAATATGCTATCTAGGTTGGTCATAACTTTCCTTCCAAGGAGGAAGTGTCTTTTAATTTCATGGCTGCAATCACCATCTGCAGTGATTTTGGAGCCCCCAAAAATAAAGTCTGACACTGTTTCCACTGTTTCCCCATCTATTTCCCATTTATTGAGTACCTCTTATTTTCTGGAATAATTTAACTCTCAGAACAGTGTTGTATTTATTTGTGAATCAAACATATAGATATCAATAATATGTTCATAATAAAGATAGAACTTGACAACATTTTTGGAAAATAGGTAAATATTTATGACAGCAGCAAGTTTGATTTTATCTCCTTTGTAATGAGGATAAACTAAGATTTTAACTAGAGAGAGATGGGGTCTTATTCCCATTTTATTTCATTTTCTTTAAACATTGCAGGGAAAGTGCGGGAGAGCTCTGAGGCTGCAGAGCACCAGATTTTTAGGATACTGTGTCACCTGCCCAAGTAAAATGCAGTATGTTCCTAAACTACAGCACTGACAGATAGGGTGGGTGAAGCGTGTGAATATATGAAAACATGAAAAGCAAGAATCAAGGTATTTAGACACTAAATAAACCGAAAAAGTAAAGCAATTCAAACTTTTTTGAATGACTGCATAGATTTATCAAGACAGGAACCAGAGGGTGAGAGACAGTTTTTTAAAAATGGAAAAAGAACACAGGTTACTTGGGGATATATACTCATTTTAAGATAACTTTGTGACTACTGGGACAAAACAAACAAATGAGAACGTAAACCTCTGAGGAAAATTCCCTAGAAGCACGGTATGGAACTTAGGATAGGAAGGGTAAAGCAGCTTTCAGTCTTCATTCTTTCATCTTTCCATTCATGAAGCGTGATTCCATGTTTGAGTACCCACGAGGGACCACGTGTGCAGAGAGATGCATAGATACACAGGCTACATTAGTTAAGCCAAGGAAGCACATTGCTGATCCCTATTAGGAGAGAACTCCACAAAATACAGCCTGGTTTGAGGCTGTGATTTGCCCCATCTAGGATTTGCTTCTAGTGTAGAAGTTTAGCAAGGACAGTCACAAGTGGGATTTCTATGACCTCTTGTATGCCATTCTGTGAGGTTTTAAAAACCCTAGCAAGATTGGAGTCTTTACAGTAAGGCTCTTACATACAAACCTAAACATTTAGGTTGTGAAGTTTCAAATATGTGAACGTACATGCCAACCCCGATATGCCAGTTATTGTACTGTATTACTGTACTTTTCAAGGTACTGTATTGGAAGATTAAAAATGTTTTTTTTCATATTTTTGCTTATTAGGTCCATTTATTTGTGTGAAAATTATTATAAATTTATTTCAGTACAGAACTATGTGTGTGTGTGTGTAAGTCACTCAGTCATGTCCAACTCTGTGACCCCATCAACTGTTGCCCTGGCCAGGCTCCTCTCCCCATGGAATTCTCCAGGCAAGAATACTAGAGTGGGTACCCATTCCCTTCTTCAGGGGAATCTTCCCCACCCAGAGATCAAATCCAGGTTTCCTGCATTAAAGATGAATTCTTTACAGTCTGAGCTACCAGGGAAGCCCATACAGAACTATAGAACAGACAATTGTGTCAGTTGGGTACCTAGGCTAACATTGTTGGACTTTATGAATAAATTGGACTTACAGACTTGCTCATGGTACAGCACTACTTTATATGTAGGGGACTTACTGCAATGTTTTCTTAACTTGAAGAAAATGGTTACATCCCATTGTAATCTGCACCTGAGCTGTCTGGGCTGACCCCTGTCAACGCTGTGTTTGCCCACGGATGAGAGCCATGAAGAAAGGCCCTGAAGCTAGGGGCAGAGTTCAGAGTAAATGAGGCACTCGCCCACTTAGACCACTGCAAATCTTGATGCTGATGGCTTTTTTTTTTTTTGTCACACCCACCTCAGCAGTTACAAACCTAGAGATCTTATGGGAGAAGAAGAGAAAATATTGCATTAGCCCTAGGTGCTAAAAGAAAATATAAAATACTTTATATTTTCCTCAACTATCCCTTTGAAAGAGAATTTAATAATACATTTGGGGGCACTTCAAATGTTTTCCCCTCAGGGGAAGATTTAACAAGATGGAGAGAATCACACACCCAAAATCCAAGAGCAAGTCTGCAAAAGATAGCCTTCAGTGGGCCACCCAGTGGCCTCAATCTTTATTAAAAGAAAGATGGATCAGAAGGCAAGTGCCTACATAAATCAGGAAACCAACCTAAGCAACAAAACTTTTGCTCAAGTATGAAATATTTATTTCCTCTTAAATTCAGCTGTGCAGTTAAATGATATCTGAGATACTCAAAATTCTATTAAGAATTTCATGTATTCTAGTTATAAACTTCAAGTATCTGTCAAGTAGCAACATGTGTAATAGATGATAGATTGAGAAAATAAGCTTTTAATAGTGTAACTGAAAGAATCTCTATATCATATTACTGTGCTTTCTAGTCTTAAAAATACATGTTAAAATTCAAATGGCAGGAATCTAGGCTTTAATTCAAAAAATATACTACAGAGGTTTCTAGTAGAAAAATAAAAGAACATTTCCCTCCATAATGCCATAGCAATCTCTCTTTAAACTTGACCAGTTGTTTGTAACATCTACCTTCTTGATTTATGGGAAAATTAGAAAAGGAAAGGAAGATAAGAGCAGGAAGGTGGGAGGCATATAACAAAGAATCCAGTTCTGGGGTGTTTTTTCAGCTCCAGAGCTTTGAGATCACAGGACAATGGAATAGAGAGCATCTGCACCATGGTTCACTGTATCTGCATTTGTACCAGTTACATGTCTTATGTTACGTGGTAAAGAATTAGAAAAATGAGATGTGGAACTAGAAGGGAAAAAGTGTTTTCTTTTCATCAGACTTTAGTTTTACAATCAGGAACACAAGCAGAATTTGTTTTTTGTTTTGTTTGGTTTTTTTCCACTGCTTTCTCATGAAGAGACTGATGGTTGGAATATTACTATTGGCTGAAATATGCTGAAATGAAACCTTGGGATAACAGAGGAGATGGATGGGCTGTGTAGTCATGTAATGTTGGCCTCGCGGGTGGAGCTAGTGGTACAGAATCTTCCTGCCAGTGCAGGAGACGCAAGAGGGGCAGGCTCAATCTCTGGGTCAGGAAGATCCCCTGGAGAAGGAAATGGCAAACCACTCCAGTAATCTGGCTTGGAGAATCATATGGACAGAGGATTATGTAGTGCTGCAGTCCATGGGGTCACAAAGAGTCAAACATGACTGAAGCGACTTAATACACACAATGTTAGTGAATGAGAGAACATGTGAGCTCCCATTTAAATGATTTTAAATCTCTCTGCTGCCACTGCTAAGTCACTTCAGTCGTGTTCGACTCTGTGCGACCCCATAGATGGCAGCCCACCAGGCTCCCCCATCCCTGGGATTCTCCAGGCAAGAACACTGGAGTGGGTTGCCATTTCCTTCTCCAATGCATGAAAGTGAAAAGTGAAAGTGAAGTCGCTCAGTCGTGTCCGACTTTTCGTGACCCCATGGACTGCAGCCCACCAGGCTCCTCCGTCCATGGGATTTTCCAGGCAAGAGTACTGGAGTGGGGTGCCATCGCCTTCTCTGTTTAAATCTTTCTGGCTGTATCCAAATGCATTTTGAGATTTAAATATACCATAGGTAGACAGGGTCATAATGTGCTGAGAAGCAAACCAGTAAATGATGTGGCAAACTAGAAATAATTTAAGATTCTATTTTTCTTGTCAAGGAAGCATGTGATATGTCAATGTATTTCTTATTCAACTAATTGTTCTTACTCCAGTTATTTTGTGCAATCTAAATGATGCCTCTTAAGACATTCAAAAGGTAAACACTAGCTTTTTCACTCTTTTCTCAACTAAGGGCAGATACATGACCTAGTTATGATCAATGATATTCAAAGAGAAATCACCTAGGGATGGAAGAGAGATCTTCATCTGTTATCCCCAACCTCATCTTCTTCCTACTTTGTCATACTGCCCTGTTGATACAGTACATTTAAAGACATCACTATCAAACTGAATGGGGTTTAGCAAAAGGATCAGAAAATCTTGGGTTGGTTGCTGACCTTCCCAGTCATCAGACAAAACTTTGGACTGCCTGCCTTCTAATGTCCTGAGTCATAAAAGCCCTTATTGTTTGATTCAATTTTAGTTGGGTTTTCTATTACTAACTACTTAAAAGCATCCGGTGTGACACAAGTGGTAAATGAATTACTAAAGGAACCTATCATGCATTATCTGGTTATATCTAATCCTGTATTTGGTAGTTTAGAAACAGGTTGGAATCTAAATTTTATCATTTTAGTCTTCTGAGTGAATCGGACCTCATCTCTTTTCAAATTCTGAGATTTTTATCATTTCATCCTTTTTTCAGAAGGATGGTCTTTTAAAAATTATTTTGCCAGAAAATTCAGGATGGAAGTGGAAACTAATCACCTTGTCACTAGGTACAATGAAAGATAAAGGTAATCTGAATGCCTTGTCTCTATGTGCTCTGTCTCTATTGTGCTGATTTTTAAAGAACAAAGTGTATTTCCTCAACTCCTGTTGGTCCTCTGATTCTTCACCTTGGGAAAAAAAGACGAGAGAACACAGTTAATCTGCATTACAAAAAAAAAAAAAAATGCTGGAGGGTAGACGGTAAATTCTGCTTTTGCTTTAGAGATCAGTCTTGATACCCATGTATGCTTCTGTTCGACAGTTTAATAAGAGAGAAACTACTTAAGAAGAAAGGGAAAAAAATTACTCAAAAATCCCCTACACCACTGAGAATTGCTGAGCTTAATAGCTGCTCCTTTTTACCTCTAGTTACTTGTGAAGTTGTAAGAAAGTTAAAAAGGGATTTTGATTGTTCTCATATTATCCAGTCCTGTCATGCTATTTTATGGATTAAACATATCTAGACTATGGGGTGATATGTGTTAGAACAATGCTATAAAACACATATCATTTTATATATATGTATGTTTTATGCCTACTCATTCATGTCCGACTCTCTGTGACCCCATGAACCATAGCCTGCCAGGCTCCTCTGTCCATGAAATTTTCCAGGCCAGAATACTGGAGTGGGTTGCCATTTCCTATTCTATTTACATATGTGTGTGTGTGTGTGTGTGTGTGTGTGTGTATCTACAAATATAAATCAATGGATAGAAAAATCTTCATACATTTTGAACCTACTTAATTTGGAGTAGCCCCTTTGTGCTAACTGCATTAGTTTATTTGACCCTGGTAACTACCATGTTCAGTATCATAATTGTCATTTTACAGAGGAAGAAACTGAAATTGACAGAAGTCATACAAGACCAGAGGTCTCCCAACATCATAGAGCCAACAAATAGTGGGATCATGTTTTGATCCCATTCAGCCTTTCTTAAAAACCCATCATCTTAACCACTACATTTGTAGAGGTGGAAAACTTTTCCCTTCTTTTCTAGGTTCTTTGAACATTCTAATAATTAAACTGATATAAGACAGATTCAAAGAAGAAAAAAAATTTCCTATATATGAGAGTCCCAAAGTCATGAGACCCAAGGAAAATCAGGTGATTGGGGCTGATATGCCTTCCTGAGCTAAGCAGAAGTGGGTAGGGGTTTGGGGCTTTAAAAGGAAGAGAGACAAATTACAGGAAAACGAGAAGAGAAGATGTGTGGTAAACAAATGTTTGTCATGCCAAACAGATAAGTCTTTCTGGCAAAAAAAAAAAAAATCGTCTTTGATATTAGGTCTCTTCCTTGTACAAGCCCTCTATCTAAATTCTTTTAGACAGGTAAGGGGAATATAAGCAGTCTTCCTGGGTTATGCGACCTTGGTTGTCTTCCGCTTGTAAGAATCCATATGCAAAAGTGGCATGTTTGGAGGTGGCCCTTTCTACTCCCCGGCATTTTAGACACTAGCATGTGTATGTAATTGTTTTCTGACAGGACAGTATCTGATACCACTGTCCAGTCCATGCTCACTAAGTCACTGACATCAACATTTAACCAGTAGGTAGGAGGCTGCTCTTCATTTTCCCATTTTTTGAAAGAGTTTTTAAATTAGGCATAAAAATATATCTTAAAGGTTTATAAAGTCTGTGAAAAGTGAAGCAGCCAGTTACTGATTCCAGCTCTGCAGTTTCTAGATTCTTTCCTCCTTTCCTTATAATTTGCTGCATTTATATTACTTTCTAGAATTTCTATACTTTCTGCATTTATATAACCACCTAGAATTGAGGTTTTGTTCACTTTAAATTAGAGCATGTAAATTACATCACTTATTATGCATATGCTATAATTATATTATGAATACAGTCTTGCAAATGATATAATAGTAAATGTGATACTTATGTGGTAAGATATAATTTAAATAATTAATATGTTTATAGATTATAGGCTAGTTATTGGATGGCCTTCTCAATTAGCTTTTATATGATTGTTATATAT
The DNA here is from genome assembly GCF_029378745.1 of Bos indicus. Classification (NCBI taxonomy): domain Eukaryota; kingdom Metazoa; phylum Chordata; class Mammalia; order Artiodactyla; family Bovidae; genus Bos; species Bos indicus. The sequence goes on from NC_091767.1 coordinate 13,947,291, forward strand.
AAGCTAAAAACCCTGAAAGAAATAATGATTTTCTCATTTATGTATACAAACTGTATATAAAATGAGAGAGACAGATGTATACAAATCTGTTGAATCTGAGAGCTGAGTGCAATAATGTTTCAAAGCTTTATTGGTCATTTGTTGTTTTTGCCTGAGATCACTCCTTTCTCTCTTCGCTTTGTTTATTCCCTTAGCACACTACTTTTTCCGGTCAGTGTGCTCTTGATGGAATTACAAATCCAGATGATGTCCTCCAGCACCAACACTAGCCAAGGTGGAGTGAACTAGCAAACAGTGGCCAAAATTGGGCAAATCATATCTAGATATTTGAATTTTAGGGAGCATTCCCCAAAGGTGGAAAACTACTAGAACTATAACGGACTACTGATTAGTTGCCTCAGTCGTGTCCGACTCTGTGCGACCCCAGAGATGGCAGCCCACCAAGGTTCCCCATCCCTAGGATTCTCCAGGCAAGAACACTGGAGTGGGTTGCCATTTCCTTCTCCAATGCGTGCAAGTGAAGTCACTCAGTCGTGTCCAACTCCTAGGACGCCATGGACTGCAGCCTACCAGGCTCCTCCGTCCGTGGGATTTGCCAGGCAAGAGTACTGGAGTGGGATGCCATTGCCTTCTCTACCCAATCCCAGAAACTCTCCTGGTATTTCTCCTTTCAAATAAACTACACAAAGCTTATTTGTGTAGTTTTATATTCGATTATGAAGTTAGGTTTTACAGGATAAATTTGTCCAGAACACATATACAAGGAAACTGAAATAAAGATTTAGAATGCATTTGACACAATAGACTCTCAGTGAAATATGGGGTATTTATAACGGATTATGACATTGAAATGCAGGAAATGACATTGAGATTCCCATAACATTCCAGAACTGGAAAATAACTGCCTCAGGGTAATCTGTGGTCTAACAGCTAATTAAATATTTCCCTGTGGTCACCTGGAACCATGTGCTCAACAAGAGCAAGGCTTTGGGTGACTAACTTCTGTCACAGAATGGCACAGAAAGGTCAAATAATCCTGAAAGCAAGGGGAACAATAGTTGTTTCTGACAAGATTCAATATTTTTAAAACAAAAAATGACAAGTTCAAATCTTTAAATTCTTACCCTGAGGCTTGGACTGAAACTCAGGGCCTTTCTGTAAAAAAAAAAAAAAATCTCTTCCCTTGTATAGCCATAAAGCTGAAATCATCAGAATAATCTTTATAGATTGCTTCTGTAGATTACTGAATTATAAATTAGTTGTATTTACAACCTCTTCAGTTTTCCTTTGTGAAGATCAAGCACAACTCTAGAACTAACACATCCCCAATAGCTGGGACAAGTAGGGCCCAGATTATGGGGAATAAGACCAGCTGGAGAACCCAGTTCTCTCAAATCCTTGTGAAACATCCTTTTCTGGGAAGAATCTATGTTTCTCATGCAAGAGAAATCTGCATTGTTGAGAGCCTACTGGCCATAATTGTGAATATGTACAGAGATTGAAATGCAGAATTAGAATAGTTAAGCTAAAAGTTAGTCCCAGAGGATTTACAGGAATTTGCTAATTTGTCTAGTCAAAGCCTGGAAATTATTTGTAAGACTGGATTTTGAGAATGCTTAGCCAAGGACAGAGGAGGGGGACATAGTTTTGGATCAGGCTGGACTTATCAAACTTGTTATTTTCAATAAAATTTTTACATTTATTGAGCCAGCTTAGGTAGACAGCTGCTGCCTCTGTTTTAGGAAGAGCAAACCTGAATGCAATTTGCTAACTGACATTGAAAGACCTAAACTCCCTGTCCATATCTTTCTAGAAGTACTGTCACAGACTTTGATTGTTGGGAAGATGGATTGTATCTTTCATGTGCATCTGTTCACTGATCGTGATTATCATATTGAGCATGATGGATTGAAAGGTAACCAGATCATGTGGTGTATGGTCTGCATATATACACCACAAACAGCCAGGAGGCTACTAGAAATGAAATACAATTGCTGTGGTGTCTTAATGATAGAGGAAACTGTATACGCTGTCACAATCATATGTACTGTAAATCCTTCATTGTGTGTTAGTTGCTCACTCATGTTCAACTTTTTGTAACCCCATGAACTGTAGCCCGCCAGTCTCCTCTGTCCATAGAATTCTCCAGGCAAGAGTACTGGAGTGGGTTGCCACGCCCTCCTCCAAGGATCTTCCTGACCCAGGGATTGAACCCAGGTCTCCTACATTGCAGGCAGATTCTTTGCCATCTGACCAACAGGGAAGCCACACAGAGAGACCTGGATTAATATCCAAAACAATACTGTGTAATGAGAACTAGCTGAAAATTTTGGAAAGAATTGGGTACAAAATGTACTACTATGACCTGCTGAAAAGAACATGGTTTGATGAGGGTTCAGGAAATAGAAGAGGCCCAATTCTGACCTCAGACTCAGCCATTTGATTTTTTTTTCTTCACATACACTGAGAATAATAACCTGAATAGATATTCTCATAAAATGGGAAATTATCCACAGACTCTACTGTAAGAATTATTGTTGAAGGAATGATGAAGAAACTATTGGAGACTGTTCTCCCTACAAAAGTAATAACATCCTTGGGAAATTCAAGATATTATTCACCATCAAAGACCTAAAAATAAAAAATAAAAAAAATCAAGGTGGAAACCTCCATACTATCCCTGTTCAAATCTTTAATTTGATCTGTGAAATTTCCTGATGAGACTTAGAAAATAATAGGACTATGGAAGCTTAGTTTTTAGAAAATTGATTCAGTCCCTGTACACTCTCCTTAATGTTGTAGCCTTATTGGATAAAGTAATGCTGCTCCTGGCTGTTGGTATCAACTACAAAGTAGTTTGTTTTTTTCCCAGCAAAATCAATAATATCCTTATACTGTTTGTATTAGTTTTCTACTCCTGCTATGGGAGACTGCTGCAAATTTGGTAGCTAAAAACAAAAGACAGGCTAACATCTAGTGCTTTAGTGGACTAAAACAACAAAAAATATGTAATCAGAAGTCTACAATGTGTAACTTGTACAATTAGACTACAATGTTTAACTCTACAATGAGACTCTGTTTCCATGCCTTTTCTACCTTCCAGAGATGGCCTGAATGCCTTAGTGAGTGGCCACAAATTGCTCCAACCCCTGTATCTCTCATCACAACTCTTTGTCTGATTTTGACCTTCCTGGTATACTTTTTGTAAGAATTCTTATGATTACATTGGACCCACCTGGATAATCTACCATTGAAAATTTCTTAACCACCCCATGCAAAGATTTTTTGCCATGTAAAGAAATATACTGATGGGTTTTAGGGATTAGAATGAGAACATATTTGGGGACCTTTATTCAATCTGCCAGAGAAGGCAATGGCAACCCACTCCAGTACTCTTGACTGGAAAACCCCATGGACGGAGGAGCCTGGTAGGCTGCAGTCCATGGGGTCACAAAGAGTTGGACACAACTGAGCGACTTCAGACTTCACTTTCACTTTTCACTTTCATGCACTAGAGAAGGAAATGGCAACCCACTCCAGTGTTCTTGCCTGGAGAATCCCAGGGATAGTGAAGCCTGGTGGGCTGCGGTCCGTGGGTTCACACAGAGTCAGACATGACTGAGTGACTTAGCAGCAGTAGCAGCAGCAGCATTCAATCTGCCACTCTCTTGTATTCTTGTTTTTGTCTCAATTTAATTCATTCTGTTGGCTCACTTAATGTCACAGTCGTTATTGTGTGACAATGAAAGTATTGTGATGTTAATGTCCAGAAAATAAGAGTTTGTGCTATGTGAAAGTGTTTAAATAAGAGTATCACAAAGTAAGAGAGTACAGCAAAATAGATCTTTTTTTTTTTTTTTTTGCCTTTTCATGCTGTTCAAGAATACTGAAATGGTTTGCCATTCCCTTCTTCAGTGGACCACATTTTGTCATAACTCTCCACCATGACCTGTCCATCTTGGGTGGCCCTACGGGGCATGGCTCATAGTTTCATTGAGCTAGACAAGGCTATGGTCCACGTGATCAGTTTGGTTAGTTTCCTGTGATTGTGGTTTGCATTCTGTCTGCCCTCTGATGGAGAAGGATAAGAGGCTTATGGAAGCTTCCTGATGGGAGAGACTAACTGAGGCAGAAACTGGGTCTTGTTCTTATGGTTGGGGCCATGCTCAGTAAATCTTTAATCCAATTTTCTGTTGATGGGCGGGGCTGTATTCCCTCCCTGTTGCTTGACCTGAGGCCAAACTATGGTGGAGGTAATGAAGATAATGGTGACCTCCTTCAAAAGGTCCCATGCAGGCATGGCTGCACTCAGTGCCTCTGACCCTCAAGCAGGCCACCGCTGACCCACGTCTCCACTGGAGACTCCTGGACACTCATCAGCATGTCTGGGTCAGTTTCTTGTGGGGTCACTACTCCTTTCTTCTGGGTCCTGATGCACACAGGTTTTGTTTGTGCCCTCCAAGAGTCTGTTTCCCCAGTCCTATGTAAGTTCTGGTGGTTCTATGGTGAGGTTAATGGCGACCTCCTCCATGAGGGCTTATGCCATACCCAGGTCTGCTGCACCCAGAGCCTGTGGCAGGCCACTGGTGACCCATACCTCCACAGGAGACACCCAAACACAGTTCTGACTCAATCTCTCTGGATTGGGCATGCGTTTTGCACCCTTGCCAGGTCTGAGCAGCTCAGGTGACCAGGTGCCTGGTGAGTGCACTGTCCCAGGTGGGCCATGTGTCTTAATCACCTCCCCATTCCTGGCTGCTCAGTTTCCCGGGTGTGCTGTGACAGCACCATCTCAGGTGTGGCATGTGTCTCCTTCAGAGAGCCGATCTCAGGCTGCAACCCTCCTGGCGGATGTCAACCATCCAGGATCTCAGGAAGACGTGGTTAGCAGCTGGGAGCCTGCTCACAGTTTGGTAGAAGATGCCCTCTCTGGGGCCGAGATTGTAGCAGCCCCTTGCCTTCCAGCTCTGGCTGTCACAAGCCTGCCTCTCTGCCTTTGGGAGAGAAGGGGATGACAGAGGATGAGATGGTTGTATGGCATCACCAACACCAGTTTGAGTAGGCTCCCAGAGTTTGAGTAGGCTATGGGATTGATGATAGACAGGGAAGCCTGGCGTGCTGCAGTTCATGGGGTCCCAAAGAGTTGGATACGACTGAGTGGCTGAACTGAATGGAATACTCTGGATTGGGCATGCGTTTTGTACCTTTCCCAGGTCTGAGCAGCTCAGGTGACCAGGTGCTTGGTGAGTGCACTGTCCCAGGTGGGCCATATGTCTTAATCACCTCCCCAGTCCTGGCTGCTCAGCTTCGCGGTGTGCTGTGACAGCACCGTCTCAGGTGTGCGATGTATAATGTATGTGTACGTATGCCATGTGTGATGTATGTTTTACTTCAGGAAAGTTTCTGGAGTTTGTATAGTCTGAAGGTATATCAGGATATTACCTCTAAAGTAAATGAAATGCTTCTCATTTTTGTTCTGCTACTACTGAAAAGGACAAACAATATTTGGATGGCTACTTGGGACTTTGAAAACATTTACGTGTCCTTCTGTGACTTGCAGTGGGTGTTAGTCTCTCAGATGTGTCCAACTCTGTGTGATCCCATGATCTATAGCCCACCAGGCTCCACTTTCCATGGAATTTTCCAGGCAAGAATACTGGAGTTGGGTAGCCAATCCCTTCTCCAGGGAATCTTCCAAACCCAGGGATCAAACCCAGATCCCCTGCATTACAGGCAGATTCTTTACCAGCTGAACCACCAGGGAAGCCCCTCTGTGAGCTACTTACCAGGTGAAATAAGAAGTTGTGAAGTTTGTGCTTAGAATTTGAGAGCAAGATATAGAAATACCAGGTTATGTTGCTAATGGTTCTTTGAACTAATTTGAAGATGCAGCCAAGGCAATGATTCCCAAGATGACTGTGACAAAATAGATGGGACCTTTGGCAAGCATTATTCTCATAATTGGAGAGTAGGATCCCAAAGTGGAGGAGAAAAGCCATGACTTTTTGGTAATTAGACTCAAAGAAATACCTCTCAACATGCTACCAGGCTCTGACAAAAATTTAACAAATGACCAGGTGACATAAGATGCTACCAATACCATTTAATTTAGGGTACTAGAGGATGTGTGCTATATTCTCTAAGCCATTTATTGATATGGTGCTGTTTCACTTAGAGCCAGAATACCTAAATCTACGAACCAAAAAGCAGATGTGGGAGTGGTGACTCAGTAAATTCTTGGATCTTTTTAAGATTATTCCCATTTTTTGCCATTCTAGGTTCATCTACCAGGGCATACAAGAATGGTCATATTACACTGGAAGTTGATAATGTCTTATCACTTTAGAAATCTTTAGACAAGGCTTTGTCTTAAAGCCTTGTTGTTCAGTCACTCAGTTGTGTCCAACTCTTTGTGACCCCATGGACTGCATCACACAAAGCTTCTCCATCCTTCACCATCTCCCAGAGTTTGCTCAAACTCATGTCCATTGAGTCAATGATGCCATCAAACCATCTCACCTTCTGTCACCCTCTTTTCCTCCTGTCCTCAATCTATCCCAGCAACAGGGTCATTTCCAGTGAGTTGGCTATTCAGAACAGATGGCCAAAGTATTGGAGCTTCAGCATCAGCATCAGTCCTTGCAATGTGTATTTAGGGTTGATTTCCTTTAGGTTGGCAGGTTTGATCTCCTTGAAGTCCACCAGACTCTCACGAGTCTTCTACAACACCACAGTTCAAAAGCATCAACTCTTTGGCACTCAGCCTTCTTTATGGTCCAAATCTCACATCTGTACATGACTACTGGAAAAACCATAGCTTTGACTATATGGACCTTTATTGAAAAAATAATGTCTCTGCTTTTTAATATGCTGTCTAGGTTTGTTATAGCTTTCCTTCCAGGGAGCAAGCATCTTTTAATTTCATAGCTAGAGTCACAATCCTCAGTGATTTTGGAGCCCAAGAAAAGAAAATTTGTCACTGTTTCCATTGTTTCCCATCTATTTGCCATGAAGTAATCAGACTGGATGCCGTGATCTTAGTTTTTTTGAATGTTGACTTTTAAGCCAGTTTTTTCACTCTCCTCTTTCAACTTCATCAAGAGGCTCTTTAGTTCTTTTTCACTTTCTGCCAAAAGGGTGGTGTCATCTGCATATCTGAGGTTATTGATATTTCTCCTGGCAATCTTGATTCCAGCTTGTCCTTCATCCAGCTTGGCATTTTGCATGATGTACTCTGCATATAATTAAATAAGCAGAGTGACAACATACAGCCTTAACGTACTCCTTTTCCAATATGAAACAGTCTGTTGTTCCATGTCTGGCTCTAACTCGTGCTTCTTGACCTACTTACAGGTTTCTCAGGAAGAAGGTAAGGTGGCCTGGTATTCCCATCTCTGTAAGAATTTTCCACAGTTTGTTGTGATCCACACAAAGGTTTAGTGTAGTCAATGAAGCAGATGTTTTTCTGGAATTGTCTTGCCTTTTCTATGATCCAGCAGATGTTGACAATTTGACCTTTGGCTCCTCTGCCTTTTCCAAATCCAGCTTGAACATCTGGAAGTTCTCAGTTGACTTACTGTTGAAGCCTAGCTTTTAGGATTCTGAACATTACATTGCTAGCATGTGAAATGAGTATAATTGTGGAGTAATTTGAACATTCTTTGGTGTTGCCCTTCTTTGGGATTGGAATGAAACTAACCTTTCTCCAGTCCTGTGCTTCTGCTGAGTTTTCCAAATTTGCTGGCATATTGAGTGCAGCCCTTTACATTAACATCATCTTTTAGGATTTGAAATAGTTCAGCTGGAATTCAATCATGGTTATCCAGGTCATTAAGATCTTTTTTGTATAATTCTTCTATGTATTCTTGCCACCTATTCTTAATATTTTCTGCTTCTGTTAGCTCTGTAGCGACAAGATAACTTAAATCATTGAGAAATAGATTTTTCTCTTAGAAAAAGGTCTATGAGAAGAATGTAAATCTCTGTGTGCTGCTAATGCTGCTAAGTCACTTCAGTTGTGTCTGCGACCCCATAGATGGCAGCACACCAGGCTCACCATCCCTGGGGTTCTCCAGGCAAGAACACTGGAGTGGGTTGCCATTTCCTTCTCCAATACATGAAAGTGAAAAGTGAAAGTGAAGTTGCTCATTCGTGTCCGACTCTTCGCAACCCCATGGACTGCAGCCTACCAAGCTCCTCCGTCCATGGGATTTTCCAGGCAAGAGTACTGGAGTGAGTTCCCATTGCCTTCTTCAAGATCTGTGTGTGTGTGTGGCAGGGGGAGGGGAGCATTATTTAAACAAATGTAATTTTTAAAAGAAGACCACTGAAGTGTAATCTAGGCAGATTGTGTGTGTGTGCGCTCAGTTGCTCAGTTGTTCCTGACTCTTTGTGACCCATGGATTTTATTCTGCCTGGCTCTCTGTTGTGGAATATTCCAGGCATGAATGCTGGAGTGGGTTGCCATTTCCTACTCCAGAGTATCTTATCAGATCTTCTTAAAATAAGATTTTGGCCACATACTCCAATTAGCTGGGTTTTTAAGCAAAGTATAGATGAAATAGAAGAAGGAGCACCATAAATGTAAAATTATAGATATGGACAATTCTAGAAGCAAAATTATGTTTTCTTATTAGGTTACACTAAAAAACAAAAATCATAGTTTTCCTCTTCTTTACTCATACTATTAATAAGAGGCATAGTGATTATGGTCATACATGGCATAGATTAGAAGATATCTAGAAAGAAAATGTCAGGGCAAGAAAAAAAGAATGTGAGTCATTCAGAGATCATGAAATTGCCATGGTTAACTTGCTTAGAGTTGCCCCTCTTTGGGGGAGACAAGGAAGAGATTTTTTCATATGTTATATATTTAGATATATTATAGATTTAATGCATATGCATTTATAATCTATATGTTTGTATGATATGAAAGTGAAAGTGTTAGTTGCTCACTTGTGTTTGACTCTTTGTGACCCCTTGGACTGTAGCCCTCCAGGCTTCTCTGTCCATGGAATTTCCCAGGCTAGAATACTGAAGTTGCCAGAATACTGGGTTGCCATTTCCTTCTCAGGGGATCTTCCCAACCCAGGGATTGAACCCCGGTGTCCTGCATTGCAAACAGATTCTTTACCATCTAAGCCATAGTAAAGGATGTTATGCGTGTGTTGAATTGGCAGTATGAAATAAAATGTGTTTATGCTGAGATACCACACAGTGAAATTGATTAGTGTTATTTTTGCAAAGACGCCTTTTGTTCCATGCTCCTTTGGTCACAATGCCCCTTATTAGAAAACTACCCTGCCCGATTCTAAGTGGGTTGCTCCTTTGTCTCCCAGGTACCAAGACTCAAGTTAATTGAATTAGACTCTTACTCTTGCAAAAGTTAATCTTTATGAGAAAGATGTGATATAAAATATTTGAAACTGAGCTACTCTATGGAAACAGAATAAAGTATGTGTGAGTTATTTTACACAAATAATTAGCCTACTCTGTTTTATTCCTTTTCTTAGATTTTATTATAATTTCTCAGCTACTTAATTTGCTTTCAGATTAAGTTTGAAGGCAAATAGTAATTCCATAGTTAAATGTGCGATGGAATTAGCAAAAAATATTTATTCTTCTGTTTAAAAGAAAAACAGCTCTAACTTGTATATGGATTATACCCCAAGCCAAATTATAAAGATAAACAGCTTACTCATGAAATATTGTTAATAAAGCATCTCAGTTTGGATGAATTTGAGATTTTTACCTTTTGGACAAAACAATTTTAACTAAGCTGAGTGTTGTGTGTAGTCATTCTCTCTTTCTTTCTTACTCATTATACATGACCTGGAGCCAAGGATTTTTTTGTTTGTTTGTTTTTATGCTCCAGGCATTTTTTTTTTTTTTTTTTTTAGCTTTCATGCTCCCTATAAAGTTCCAAACAATCATTCATCATTTAAGACCAAACTCTCTTCTTTTTAAGCAAAATTAATTATTCTTTTGTTTGTAACCACTCCAGTATTATTTCCTGGAAAATCCCATAGATGGAGGAACCTGGTGGGCTACAGTTTATGGGGTCGCAAAGATTCGGACGCAACTGAGTAACTTCACTTACTTGTATACTTACTCGCAGGATATGCATATAAGATTTTATTAGAATTGCATAGTGTGCATGTCTTGTTCACTAGACCCTGAGTCCTTGAAGACTTTATGAGCATATTTTTAATTTCTAGTTCTTAACATATGTGTCACAGAGAGTAGGTGGTCAGTGTTAACTAAATATTGAGAACTGATGCACTTCTCATCAAAATAAGAAAGCCAGGTTTATTTTGGAAATATGTGTAATGGTACTTAGGTTCCAAAAAAATTGCAAAGCAATAAAAGAAAGTAGTAAAGGAGAAAAAGGAGTGATTTTTATCTCTGTTCATTGATATTATTCATCTCCCAGTAAGAAAGAAAACTAGGAAAAAAAGAGAAATTTGCCTATACAATTTAGAGTAGATAAGGAAGAGCTAAAGGTGAATTACTTTTCATCAGCAACTGTAAGAATTCAAAGCAAGTTGGCATATTTTGGTATATGTTCATTTTTTTCCTTGCTTTCTACCTGAGGGGGCGTGTTTTCCTTCAGAGACAAGAAAGCTATATGGAGACAGAATTCTTTGATTTCTCTTTGGTCTGCTCTTTGCAGGAAGCTAGATTTTCTTCCCAGCTGGTAAAGCTTGTGTAGACAGACATCAGCAGAATGAGGAATGGAAGAAAGATGCAAGCAGTGGGGTCATGACCTTGTGACAAAGAGGTCAAGGGGTTTATTTCAGAGCAGTGACCTCAAGAGGAATAGTGCATGCTAGGAACTATGTGAGACGACCCATTAAAAGTAGGAAAGGAAGCACAGTAATAACTTCTATTTATCTATGGAAAATAAAGAAATTAAGTTTCATTTATAATTAATGGAAGACTGGAATCAATTAACTTGTCAAGCGGCCCTTGGTCGAATATATCAACACATGGGAGGCAATCTAAGAAAAGGAAGAGAAATCTACAATTTGGGGCTTCAGAGGCTTTTACTTACTGTGTGGTTCTTTTAGTTTATTAGGACATTGCAATTTATAGTTGCCTAAGTTAAGAGGACTTAAAGTCTATGTTATTTAATTCTAATTACATTTACCATCACAAAAAATGGTTTGAAAATATCCATTTAAAGACATATAGATTAAAAACTAAACTAATATAAATATGCTGCTGCTAAGTCGTGTCCGAATCTGTGTGACCCCATGGACTGCAGCCTACTAGGCTTCTCTGTCCATGGGATTCTCCAGGCAAGAACACTGGAGTGGGTTGCCATTTCCTCCTCCAATGCATGAAAGTGAAAAGTCAAAGTGAAGTCGTTCAGTCGTGTCCGACTCCTAGCAACCCCATGGACTGCAGGCCACCAGGATCCTCCGTCCATGGGATTTTCCAGGCCAGAGTACTGGAGTGGGGTATAAGCAAATAATAATACAAGAGCAGGATTGACAGTTTTCCTCCTCTTCCCAACTATGCTATCAGTAATATTAAGAAGGGGCTTCTCTGGTAGTTCAAATGGTAAAGAATCTGCCTGTACTGCAGGAGACTCAGTTCAACAATGACTTAATCAGTTATTAGAAGTTAAGCTAAAAAATCAATTATTAAAAATTAGTAAAGTATTAAACAGATATATACATGAAAGATTATACCTCCACATACAATTATTTTACTGATAGAGTCTAGGAATTGTCTGGAAATCATAGGCTTCGAGAACTAGGTAGACTGAACCAGTTCTCCAGGAAAAAGTATCCAAAGGTGAAATACATAGTGAAGACAGATGTACAGTTTAGAAAAAAAAAAAAAAAAGACTGAGAAGGGATGCGACATTGTAAGAGAAACATGGAAAATAGAGTTAAGGTAGTCCTGATATCAGAAGAAACAACTGACTCAAGGGCAGCAGCAAAGCAATGCTTTTATATTTAATGTAGCAAAGACCTTGCAATAAGACGTTATAGTGCGGAGTGCATTTGTTATTCCCTGAAAGGTATACAACAGAACCAAAGATAGGTAAAATTTTAAAACGCTGAGGTCCAAGATCGGGCCTGAGATATTTATTTATTTATTCATAGCTAGTGTATTTTTAACAGCAGCCTAAAGAGAAGAGATTAGAGTTAGATAATCAGAATCAAACCAATCCATTACTCTCATTCTTATTTGAAGTACATGCTTCAATTATTTGGTAGATAATGCACGTGTGTGTGCTCGGTTGCTCATTAGTGTCTGACTACGACCCCATGGACTATAGCCCACCAGGATCCTCCATCCTTGGGATTTCCCAGGCAAGAATACTGGAGTGGGTTGCCATTTCCTTCTCCTGGGTGTCTTTCTGACCCAGGGATCGAAGCCATGTCTGCTGCATTGCAGACAGATTCTTTATCACTGTGCCACCTGGGAAGCTCCAGATAAGCATGTACCACCATCCAATAACATGATTTGATCATTTTAAAGTACTGTCTTGGATCTGAATTTCCAATTAAAGGAGCTTTATTTTGATGAAGACTAATCATACCCTTTGCATGTGGGAGAATGACTAGAACTCTGTGAGCTACAGTAAATGGTATCTTATGTTCTATCCCATGATAGAGCCCATCTTTCTTCATTTCATTATTTTGAGCAAGAAAAATGGAATAGCTACAGAAACTCTATTTCTTAGTTGTTTCTAGAAAAAGGATATGTTTTAGAATTGTTTACAAGAATGGAATAACCCTGGTGAAACCTATTATGTTCTTCAACTTTGTGACATTGTTTTTCACATTTTAATATCTGAAATTGAGCTACATCTTATCCTTCAGTGGTGTAATATGGTCTCTGTTGGTCTAGTGACATTGGGATGTAGTTATGCTCTGTTCATGCAGAAACTTGGCTACTATTCCTATTATCTGAGTAGACAAAGACAACAGCACCATGTTCCAGTCCGGATACAAATGTGAAAGATACAGGAGTTTTGGTTGCTATTTGATAACCTGTTGACTGCTTGCCCCTTGCAAGAAAGCTATGACCAATCTAGACAGCATATTAAAAAACAGAGACATTACTTTGCCAACAAAGTTCCATCTAGTCAAAACTATGGTTTTCCAGTGGTCATGTATGGATGTGAGAGTTGAACTATAAAGAAAGTTGAGAGCCAAAGAATTGATGCTTTTGAACTGTGGTGTTGCAGAAAACTCTTGAGAGTCCCTTGGACTGCAAGGAGATCCAACCAGTCCATCCTAAAGGAGATCAGTCCTGGGTGTTCATTGGAAGGACTGATGCTGAAGCTGAAACTCCAATACTTTGGCCACCTGATGCAAAGCACTGACTCCTTGGAAAAGACCCTGATGCTGGGAAAGATTGAGGTCAGGAGGAGAAGGGGATGACAGAGGATTAGATGGTTGATAGCATCACCCACTCAGTGGACATGAGTTTGAGTAAGCTCCAGGAGTTGGTGATGGACAGGGAGGCCTGGTGTGCTGCAGTCCATGGGGTCGCAAAGAGTCGAACATGACTGAGCAACTGAACTAACTGAACCTGTTGATATCTCTTAGTGAAAAGAACAAAGAGTAGTGTCAACAGATAAAGAATCGCCAGAAACTTAGGAGAAAATAACAAAGACAGTGGGACTTCCCAAGTGACACAGTGGTAAATAATGTGCCTGCCAGTGCAGGAGACAAAAGAGATGAGGGTTCCGTTCCTGATCCTCTGGAGTAAAAAAATGGCAATCCAGTCCAGTATTCTTGCCTGGAAAATTCCATCAACAGAGGAGCCTGGTGGGCTACAGTCCATGGGATGACAAATAAATCAGATGTGACTGAGCACATACATTAAAAACCAAGACAATAGTTAGCACTCTTAAAAATGCTGCATTACCAACTGTCTTGGTGTCCCAGAGAACAATACTGTGAAGACCATATAGACACTTTTTACATCAAGTCAAAGAATATTTCAGAAAACTTGAGTTGGATATAAATTTTAAGAATCATTTGATCATTTTTTCTTTTATTCTTATAGATATCTAACCAAAAGGTATGTGATAAATATCTTTATTAGAATATGTGTAGAAAGCTCTTCCAATGATTATAAAATTTCTAAATGATAAGAAAGTGTTGAGTCAGTAAAGTTGGTAGTGGTACTCTTACAACTGACACCATCTTAGATTAGATGATGCACAAAATTCAATTTCTTCTCATCAGATATGATGCACAGACACCTCGTATAAGTACTTCGGCACTGTTTTCTCATAGTAGTATCTCAATGACATCTTGAAAATCATTTTTGAATTCTCACCCACACTGCATTGCTAAACAGTATTTTCAATTTCTGTCTTTTCACGTGCTTGACTTCTGGACCAGTTGCTTCACATTCCTCCTTTCACTGTAGATTTCTTTGTATATTTTGATGGCAGGATCTCTCAGTATAATGTGAGGATAATATACAAACATGATCGAGTAGGTACATTAGAAAGGCTGAAATGCATTAAAAGGAAGAATCACACACATTCAGGTAATAAATTTTAAACATAAGCTCTTAAAAAAATCACATTCCCCAGAAAATATACTTTCTTTGGCCTGCAATGCAGGAGACCCTGTTTCCTGGGTCCCCAATCCCTGGGTCCAGAAGATCCCCCTGGAGAAATGGCTATCCACTCCAGTATTCTTGCCTGGAGAATTCCATGGACAGAGAATCCTGGAGAGCTACAGCCCATGGGGTTGCAAAGAGTTGGACATGACTTTGTGGCTAACTCTTTATAGAGAGAAAGAATAGAGTGACTGAAAAAAATTTTTTAAAACAATCTAGCAACACCAGCAATAACTTCTACATATTATAGTATCTTCTAACATTCCTTTAATTAGGGAGTTTATTTTAAAACTTTTCTAATCTCTCTCTGTTCTACAAGAACCTATACTAACAATGGAATGCCCTAAGCTTTAGTGATTCTTATCAAAATTTCCATGTCAGTATGCCCCATGGTAATATAATATTATTATAAAATTGGGAAGAGTTTTTCCTCAGTGTAGCCAAAGCCATCTCACAACATCGATTGCAGTAGAAATATGAGCAGAATATTTCATGTTTCTGTTCTCTCTTGAGGGTAACACCTTTAGTAATTTCCATATGTCATCTAGTTAATATGGCAAACAAAGAAAGTTGAGGATTTCAAGCACAGTAACAGAAATGAAAGAGTTTGATTGACTGGTACATTATAACTCTTATTGCATGCTGTGGACCCAGGATGTTATAATAATTAGCCTGTCAAGTCAATTG
Organism: Bos indicus; assembly: GCF_029378745.1. Lineage (NCBI taxonomy): Eukaryota > Metazoa > Chordata > Mammalia > Artiodactyla > Bovidae > Bos > Bos indicus. Next base: position 13,962,579 of record NC_091767.1, read on the forward strand.
TTACTCTTCATTAAAAATGACTATATGACAGCAATTAATCTCACAACTTTAGCTTCATTAGGACATTTTATTTTTGCAACTGAGTGCAGTGCAGTGTCTTAATCTGAAGGATGTATTATTTTCTAATAGAAGGTTTCACCTTCATTATTTTGATTATGAACTTGAATAGCATAATGTAAGCTTATGTAATAACTGGGTAAAAATTCTGAGTTATTTATAATTTGCCTTTTGAAGTTCATTATAGATAAAGAGATTTTCATTTATTCCTTTTCTTCACCTTTGTCTTATTGAGGCTGCAGACTCAGAATTTCATACTCCTTGAAAATAATTCTATCCTCTGTGAATCATGTCTCTGAAAATACTGACGCCCACAAAAATAGGAAAATCTCAAGGATGTTTTTACAATCCCAAAACACATCACACACACAAAAAGTGAGATCAGAGATAAGTTTTTCTTATACAGTAAAGGTTAGATGAGTTATAATAAAAAATTGTCTGTTGGTAATCAGTTTTCAACTTAGACTGTGGACTGACTGTGATGACTGAAAACAGGCAGATGAAATTTACATCACAGATTACAGAAAAGATTTTGGTCTTACCCTCTTCATTCTGATGATTTCAAGACAAGAAATAAAACAGTTGAAAATCAGTGCAGCTCTTTTTTCACTGACAAGTAACCGCATCAATTGGAAAATTTAAAGAGGAAGTCTGTATGACTAGCAGATATTAGAGGGGAACATTGAACCATAGACTAGGATTATAGGGATGAACTCTGAATGATGGATCGTTTTGTCAGTCCTTTCATCCTTACTCAACTGCCACATGTGCAACTCTGTATGGGAAATGCCATGATTTCCCTTGAGAATATCTTAAAAGTCTCACTGTTAGCCAAGAGTTACCTTTAATAACCTGACAATAGTATTGCTGTTTATGTGAGCCAATGTGGCACAATGTAAAAAAAAAAGTTTACTTAGATTAAATGATCTATGTTTGAATCATATTTCTACTTCTTTTTGAGTTCATTGAACTTGGGAAAGTACATGTACTCTTTATTTACTATATATAAATTTTATCATATGTATTAGTTTGCTTAGATTTCCAGAAACAGTCTGGCTTAAACAACAGTTTTTTGTTTTTTGTTTTTGTTTTTTTTTATGTTGAGGCTAGTAGTCCAAGATGCAGATGTCAGTAGGTTTGGTTTCTCCTGAGGTTCTTTCCATTGGCTTGTGTATGGCCACCTTCTTGTTATGTCCTCTTGTCTCTGTGTGTGCATCCTGATGTCCAAGTTCCCTCTTTTAGTAAGCACCATAGTCAGATCGGAGAAGGCAATGGCACCCCACTCCAGTACTCTTGCCTGGAAAATCCCGTGGACAGCGGAGCCTGGTAGGCTGCAGTCCATGAGGTAGCTAAGAGTCGGACACGACTGAGCGACTTCCCTTTCACTTTTCACTTTCATGCATTGGAGAAGGAAATGGCAACCCACTCCAGTACTGGGTTGGAGAATCCCAGGGATGGGGGAGCCTGGTGGGCTTCCATCTACGGGGTCGCACAGCATCGGATACGACTGAAGTGACTTAGCAGCAGCATAGTCAGATTGGATTAGGGATTATCCTAATGGCCTTGTTTTAAGTTGATCACTTCTTTTAATGCTCTGACTCCAAATACACTTACATTCAGAAGTATTGTGGGCTAGGGATTCCACATAAGAATTTCAGAGGGATACATTTCAGCCTATAATAACCTATAATTATCTAAGTCTTGGATCTCTCAAGCCTTGTTCTTTAGTAAGAATGTATTCCAATAATCGGTATCCAGCAATTGAAGGTGGTGGTGGAAAATTGCATTTGAACTAGTTCCCTAGGTGAATCCTGTGTACTCAAAACTTTGTGAACCTATGGAGTAGATCCAGCAGAAAAAAAAAAAAAAATGGGGCATTTATGGAGGCAGATGATGAAAGGCATCAGAATTTACTATTAGGTCAAAGGAAGACATACCAGTCCTTCAAAGAAGTTCATCAAGGGGTAAAAAGAATATGCAACAGACATGAGTAAATCTAGTTTATAGGGCAACCCAGGAATACCATAATCAGAGTACTAGACCAATAGGTTGTCAGGAATATTTAATCATAACAGTTAGGAGAAATTGCCAAGATACAACATAAGCATATAGAAACAGTGGTTGTAATGGGTAAATTAGTGAGTTAATAAATAAATAAACTAGCCACCACTATGCTAATATTTTTAGATGCATCTGCTTATTCATTCACAGTAAATTTTAAGTGTGGAGTACAATTTCCACCTTATAGATGAAGAAACATTAGCTTAGAAACCCAGACTTCATGAAGCCAGAGTCTGCAACTACCTTGCTCATTAGTTATATTCCCAGCACCTAGAAAAAGACCTGATACATGGTGAGCAGTAAATAATCATTCATTGATTGAATCAATAGACTGTCAACTAATTTGTACTGAATGATGAAACTAGGAATTAAATCAAAGCTATGATTTAAGTCAACACAGCAGAAACAGGAAGTAAAGTGAAGGAGAATAGCAAAATTAGAAGTATATGTGAAAATAAAAATAAAAACAACAGTAACAGGATTAAACATGCTATCTCCAAATTTTCAACTTTGTTATTGTAAAAACACAGCAACATATGCAGAGAACCAAATAGTTTATCTTATTAATTAATATTATCTTATTAATTGATCTAACTTGATAAGTACTCTCTGGGAATTGGTTGTTCATTTATCTGTCAGTTAACTTATTTTAACATCCAGCACATTGTTTTTTTCTTTTTTTGTTCTTTCAGATGCTTTTATACTTGTCCTACAGCCTGCTGAGGTCAAAGCCTAATAATATTAGGGAGCAAAACACAATGGAAAGATAATGAACACTGGAGCTGCTGTATTCTCTTTTGATGCCCAGCTCTAGTACCTACCAGTTTTGTTACCTTGGGCAAAATGTTTAATGTCTCTGAAGTTCAGTTTGCTTTATCTATACAAAGGAAATAAATATGGTTTGAAGCGGAGATACAATTTTTTTTTTTTTTTTTTTTTGAGATTAGTTGTTTGTCGGTTGCTTCATTTGCTATTATTTTCTCCCATTCTGAAGGCTGTCTTTTCACCTTGCTAAGAGTTTCTTTTGATGTGCAGAAGCTTTTAAGTTTAATTAGGTCCCATTTGTTTATTTTTACTTTTATTTCCAATATTCTGGGAGGTGGGTCATAGAGGATCCTGCTGTGATGTATGTCAGAGAGTGTTTTGCCTATGTTCTCCTCTAGGAGTTTTATAGTTTCTGGTCTAACATTTAGATCTTTAATCCATTTTGAGTTTATTTTTGTATATGGTGTTAGAAAGTGTTCTATTTTCATTCTTTTACAAGTGGTTGATCAGATTTCCCAGCACCACTTGTTAAAGAGATTGTCTTTAATCCATTGTATATTCTTGCCTCCTTTGTCAAAGATAAGGTGTCCATATGTACGTGGATTTATCTCTGGGCTTTCTATTTTGTTCCATTGATCTATATTTCTGTCTTTGTGCCAGTATCATACTGTCTTGATAACTGTGGCTTTGTAGTAGAGCCTGAAGTCAGGTAGGTTGATTCCTCCAGTTCCATTTTTCTTTCTCAAGATCGCTTTGGCTATTCGAGGTTTTTTGTATTTCCATACAAATTGTGAAATTATTTGTTCTAGCTCTGTGAAGAATACTGTTGGTAGCTTGATAGGGATTGCGTTGAATCTATAAATTGCTTTGGGTAGTATACTCATTTTCACTATATTGATTCTTCCAATCCATGAACATGGTATATTTCTCCATCTATTAGTGTCCTCTTTGATTGCTTTCACCAGTGTTTTATAGTTTTCTATATATAGATCTTTAGTTTCTTTAGGTAGATATATTCCTAAGTATTTTATTCTTTCCGTTGCAATGGTGAATGGAATTGTTTCCTTAATTTCTCTTTCTGTTTTCTCATTATTAGTGTATAGGAATGCAAGGGATTTGTGTGTGTTGTTTTATATCCTGCAACTTTACTATAATCATTGATTAGTTCTAGTAATTTTCTGGTGGAGTCTTTAGGGTTTTCTATGTAGAGGATCATGTCATCTGCAAATAGTGAGAGTTTTACTTCTTCTTTTCCAATTTGGATTCCTTTTATTTCTTTTTCTGCTCTGATTGCTGTGGCCAAAACTTCCAAAACTATGTTGAATAGTAATGGTGAAAGTGGGCACCCTTGTCTTGTTCCTGACTTTAGAGGAAATGCTTTCAATTGTTCACCATTGAGGATAATGTTTGCTGTGGGTTTGTCATATATAGCTTTTATTATGTTGAGGTATGTTCCTTATATTCCTGCTTTCTGGAGAGTTTTTATCACAAATGGGTGTTGAATTTTGTCAAAGGCTTTCTCTGCATCTATTGAGATAATCATATGGTTTTTGTTTTTCAATTTCAATTACCAAAAATTTAGAGAAGAGCTAACACCTATCCTGCTCAAACTCTTTTTTTTTTTTATCATAAATGGGTGTTGAATTTTGTCAAAGGCTTTCTCTGCATCTATTGAGATAATCATATGGTTTTTGTTTTTCAATTTCAATTACCAAAAATTTAGAGAAGAGCTAACACCTATCCTGCTCAAACTCTTCCAGAAAATTGCAGAGGAAGGTAAACTTCCAAACTCATTCTATGAGGCCACCATCACCCTAATACCAAAACCTGACAAAGATCCCACAAAAAAAGAAAACTACAGGCCAATATCACTGATGAACATAGATGCAAAAATCCTAAACAAAATTCTAGCAATCAGAATCCAACAACATATTAAAAAGATCATACACCATGACCAAGTGGGCTTTATCTCAGGGATGCAAGGATTCTTCAATATCCGCAAATCAATCAATGACGCGGAGATACAATTAGATAATTTTTTTTTTCGTTTTCTGAATGTTGAGGTTTTTTTTTTAAATTTTATTTTATTTTTAAACTTTATATAATTGTATTAGTTTTGCCAAATATCAGAATGAATCCGCCACAGGTATACATGTGTTCCCCATTCTAGACCCTCCTCCCTCCTCTCTCCCCATACCATCCCTCTGGGTCGTCCCAGTGCACCAGCCCCAAGCATCCAGTATCGTGCATCGAACCTGGACTGGCATCCCGTTTCTTACATGATATTTTACGTGTTTCAATGTCCTTCTCCCAAATCTTCCCACCCTCTCCCTCTCCCACAGAGTCCATAAGACTGTTCTGTACATCAGTGTCCCTTTTGCTGTCTCGTACACAGGGTTATTGTTACCATCTTTCTAAATTCCATATATATGCGTTAGTATACTGTATTGATGTTTTTCCTTCTGGCTTACTTCACTCTGTATAATAGGCTCCAGTTTCATCCACCTCATTAGAACTGATTCAAATGTATTCTTTTTAATGGCTGAGTAATACTCCATTGTGTATATGTACCACAGCTTGCTTATCCATTCATCTGCTGATGGACATCTAGGTTGCTTCCATGTCCTGGCTATTATAAACAGTGCTACAATGAACATTGGGGTACACATGTCTCTTTCCCTTCTGGTTTCCTCAGTGTGTATGCCCAGCAGTGGGATTGCTGGATCATAAGGCAGTTCTATTTCCAGTTTTTTAAGGAATCTCCACACTGTTCTCCATAGTGGCTGTACTAGTTTGCATTCCCACCAACAGTGTAAGAGGGTTCCCTTTTCTCCACACCCTCTCCAGCATTTATTATTTGTAGACTTTTGGATCACAGACATTCTGACTGGTGTGAAATGGTACCTCATAGTGGTTTTGATTTGCATTTCTCTGATAATGAGTGATGTTGAACATCTTTTCATGTGTTTGTTAACCCTCTGTATGTCTTCTTTGGAGAAATGTCTATTTAGTTCTTTGGCCCATTTTTTGATTGGGTCATTTATTTTTCTGGAGTTGAGCTGTAGGAGTTGCTTGTATATTTTTGAGATTAGTTGTTTTTCAGTTGCTTCATTTGCTATTATTTTCTCCCATTCTGAAGGCTGTCTTTTCACCTTGCTAATAGTTTCCTTTGATGTGCAGAAGCTTTTAAGGTTAATTAGGTCCCATTTGTTTATTTTTGCTTTTATTTCCAATATTCTGGGAAGTGGGTCATAGAGGATCCTGCTGTGATGTATGTCAGAGAGTGTTTTGCCTATGTTCTCCTCTAGGAGTTTTATAGTTTCTGGTCTTACGTTGAGATCTTTAATCCATTTTGAGTTTATTTTTGTGTATGGTGTTAGAAAGTGTTCTATTTTCATTCTTTTACAAGTGGTTGACCAGATTTCCCAGCACCACTTGTTAAAGAGATTGTCTTTAATCCATTGTATATTCTTGCCTCCTTTATCAAAGATAAGGTGTCCATATGTGCGTGGATTTATCTCTGGGCTTTCTATTTTGTTCCATTGATCTATAGTTACAATTAGATAATTCATGTAATGTGCCACCACCACAAGGTAGATGGCTTGTTAATCCAGTAACCTGTCAAACAAGTGAAATGAGCTTTTTACCAGAGTTAATTTTCATATAACATTGTCATTTTCTCACACAAAGCTCATGAGTTAACATCAACTGGTTCATCTTTTACAAAATTAAATTTAAAATAGTTGTTTCTTCAATTGTCTCCCTATTACATTGACATAGGTGGTCACCCTTCATTTCTAAAAATCCTTTGTCCCATGACTTTCTTGATTCTGACAATTTTTAGGTAGTTTAGCTGTGTACTCTTCCTTTGCTGAGGATATCCATATTATCATGAACTTCAGTCAAGATTTCTGGCTGTTTTTAAAAATGCATCCCATGTTTTGGTACACTTCATACAGTATGAGTTGTGCATCCTTAAGGTAGATTTTAGGAAAACCCTGTTTTGGTTTTTAAGCTAAGAAGGCATTGTTGTTGTTCATTCACTAAGTCGTGTCTGACTATTTGCGCCCCCATGAGCTGGGGTGGCATGAGTGGCATGCCAGGTCCCTCTATCTTCAACTATCTCCAGGAGCTTGCTCAAATTCATGTCTATTGAGTCAGTGATGCTGTCAAACGATCTCACCTTCTTGCTGCCCCCTCTTTCTTTTGCCTGCAGTCTTTCCCAGCATCAGGCTATTTTCCAATGAGTCAGCTGTTTGCCTCCAGGAGCCAAAGTAGACATGGAAATTAGGCTCTGCCAGGTCAAGTACATCCATAGGGACTTTAATTGGGAAGTGAGGAACAAGGCTGGCTGAGAATGGAGCTGGAAGCATCCACCCTACAAGCACCCACCCTACAAACACAAGACAAAGAGCTCCACCTCCTTGGCTGGTGCCAGTGATGCCAATTGCAGTGACAGAGTTTTTGCTGGTTCATTCCCATGATATAGTCAGGAAATGTTTGCATCATCTCTAAGCCTGAATCTCTAGAAGTCACCTATAATTTTTTGAGTTTAATTTCTTAATATTTTTCTCCTTTAACTAGCTACCGTGCTTTCTATGATATTGTTAGTATCAGAGATTAGTAAGTGACTGACACAGTGTCCCTCAAAGGTCTAGCCACAAACTATGGATAGTGGAGGATAGCAAAGAGCTGGATGTGATTTAGCAACTAAAGATCTCTATTCTGGTCATCAGTAAAATCATTTCACAATTTCAGCAAAAACCTAGAAGTTAATATTTATTTCTGTCTTTGACATCAGACATTTGAGCATTATGCTATTTCTCCACTTATTTGTCATCTCCACATAGGTATTTACCAAAAGTACTCTAAATGCATTCAAAACTGTACTCACTACCTCATAGGCAAAGTCAGATGTATTTTATCAGCTAAGGCAGCAAATTTGTGTTTAGTTGATTCTTCATCCTGCTTCTAGATAGGATGAAGTTCAGTCTGAATCCTAGTTTACATTCTATAACTCCCCTGTCTATTACACATTTTTGCCGTGCTGGAAATCTTCTAAGTCTGTGCTATACAAAGTGGTAACCACTAACGCATGCAGCTATTGAGCTTTTGAAATACAGCTAATAGAAATGAAGGGCTGAATTTTTAATTGTGTTAAATTATGTTAACTTTAAATTGAAGTTTAATTAGCCACAGTGTGGTTCTATATTATATTCCTCATCTTTGGTTTAATTTGCAGATGTAGCAAATTGTATTTTTATCCAGATTCTACTGGTAGAAATGTTTAAAATAAGGCTTGAGGCTTTTCCTTTAGAAATAAATGCGTATTAAATTCTTCTAGCCAGCATCTTACGCTGAAAATACTTTGGGTATTAACCAGTTATGTGGCCACCTAAGTGTGGTGTCTAGATTATCCTGACCTGTTGAAGTATGCCAAGTTAAAACAGAATCAGTAGGCTCTCTGAAGTCAAGATCAATGACATCTGTGTTAGCAGTTGATCACCTGAACCTGCCAAGTATATAAACTTTGTATCAAGTGAAAGAAGAGGTATTTACTTTGCTTCTGAAGGCATTTGTACCCTGCTTATTTAACTTATATGCAGAGTACATCATGAGAAACACTGGGCTGGAAGAAGCACAAGCTGGAATCAAGATTGCTGGGAGAAATATCAGTCACCTCAGATATGCAGATGACACCACCCTTATGGCAGAAAGTGAAGAGGAACTAAAAAGCCTCTTGATGAAAGTGAAAGTGGAGAGTGAAAAGGTTGGCTTAAAGCTCAACATTCAGAAAACGAAGATCATGGCATCTGGTCCCAACACTTCATGGGAAATAGATGGGGAAACAGTGTTTATTTTGGGGGGGCTCCAAAATCACTGCAGATGGTGATTGCAGCCATGAAATTAAAAGATGCTTACTCTTTGGAAGGAAAGTTATGACCAACCTAGATAGCATATTCAAAAGCAGAGAAAATACTTTGCCAACAAAGGTCCGTCTAGTCAAGGCTATGGTTTTTCCTGTGGTCATGTATGGATGTTGAGAGTTGGACTGTGAAGAAAGCTGAGTGCCAAAGAATTGATGCTTTTGAACTGTGGTGTTGGAGAAGACTCTTGAGAGTCCCTTGGACTAAAAGGAGATCCAACCAGTCCATTCTAAAGGAGATCAGCCCTGGGATTTCTTTGCAGGGAATGATGCTGAAGCTGAAACTCCAGTACTTTGGCCACCTCATGCGAAGAGTTGACTCATTGGAAAAGACTCTGATGCTGGGAGGGATTGGGGGCAGGAGGAGAAGGGGACGACAGAGGATGAGATGTCTGGATGGCATCACTGACTTGATGGACTTGAGTTTGAGTGAACTCCGGAAGTTGGTGATGGACAGAGAGTCCTGGCGTGCTGCGATTCATGTGGTCGCAAAGAGTCAGACATGACTGAGAGACTGAACTGAACTGAACTGACTGAAAATAAAATGACTGATACCATCCAGATTTGGAGCTGATCCTTTTTTTTTATTAATTTATGTAACAAAGTGCAGACACTAGGGGGTGAATTACAGGTTCTACTTACTTAGAACTCTTGGATTAGTTGTTTTGTTGGAAATGTTGGAAATTTAACAGGAGATTTGATGACTTCCTCCTCTAAATTGGTCAAAGTTGCATGTCCTTTACTATTTCGTATACCAAGAGTAGGCAAATTTTTTCTCTAAGCATGCCGAGAGGCCAAATCAAGTATATAAGCACCTATATGGTTATTTACAAATATAAAAGCCTGATAATAGCATTAAACAATAAAACAAATTAACGATAAAACAAATAAAACAATTAAACAATGGTCTCTGTCTAAGTGTTGTAAACCCGTGTCTATATAATTCTAATCTATAGATAACTGCTGTTAATATCTTATTTTGTTCCTAGGACTATTATGCTCTCATTTTATAGTTTACAGAGCTAATTGGTTTTAAAGACATTTAGAGATTGTTCTGTGAGTTTATTAAAACACGATTGCTCTATATTGTTGGTGCCTTCTAACCCAGACTCAGGTGTTCTATCAGTGACTAAAATTTGTCTCACAGTAATATTGTTGATATTCCAGCTCTATTTATCCAACCAGAGAGTAACTTGACTCAAGCTCTGCGATGATTTCTCCTACAACCACAAGTACACTGATTGATGTCAGCTCTAGCCATGGGCAGCGTTTTCCACTTATTTTCAGCCTCTGTGGTTCAAGTAGTCAGTCTTGTTTCACACCTCTGCTGCTCATATAAGTTTTTCAGTTTCTGCTACGCAAGTGCCCTGCTACTCCATCTTTAGTTTACTTCTGTGCATTTATAGTCCATGGAAAAGTTAATTTTTTTTTGAGGCTGTGATGTTTTACTTTATAGCATGACAATTTATTTGAAAATTTTAATTTGAATTATCATTATTTAGTCATCTGAAAGGAGAATTTCCTAGTGTTTTCACATCCTAAGTTTGATCACAGCCTTAATGAGTTTTCCAAAACTTATCAGAAATACTCATAGACATAGCAATCCTCATTGAATTGCATTCCTTTTCAAATGAACAGAATTTCTTCTCACTAGCTTTCCAGTAATTTCTCTGTGACAGTTGAAGGCTTCTTCTCTACATGGCTGATGTTGTGGCTTAAACTCTTCTTGTGTAAACATCTATCATAAGCACTCTGAACTTGGCATACACTGTTGGTGAATTCTCCTACTTTCAAGTCCAGCTATGCATTAAAAAGGTAGGTCTACTCTTATTTCCTCTGTTTTAAATTGTTATTTTAAAGTAATGATAGATTTACATGTTTTATAGACATGTGCATAGTTCTCTGCCTTCTTTGTAAATGTTGCATAGTACTGGATTTTCTTAAGTATTTTTTTGTTGTTATTGCTATCTTCCATATTCCTTTCTAAATACTTGACATACATTTGTAAATAAAATTATCTAGGTTATAAAAAAAAAAATCTGGGTTTTCAACGTATTTTTTTTTTAGACCCTATTGGGCACATTCAGGGTGGTATGGCCATAGATAATGTATTTGCTTTAAATTGCAACTTACTCCCTTAAAGTTATCTTTATTTCTTTTTTTTTAGTAATACAAATAAAATTAGCAAAAATTTTGGTACAGTCACTATACATTGATGTTTTTATACTTAGATAAGCAAAATTAAACTCTATGTTCATACACATACATAAGTACATACATATATACACAAACACACACATTTTTCGGGATTTCCACAAACTAATACTTATTATTGCATGTGTGCATGTATGTACTCAGTCGTGTCCAACTCTTTGCAATCTACTGGCTTACAAGACTCCTCTGTCCATTGTATTTTCCAGGCAAGAATATTGGAGTGGGTTGCCATTTCCTTTTCCAGGGGATCTTTCTGACCCAGGGATGGAACCCACATCTCTTGAATCTCCTGCAATGGCAGGCAGATTCTTTACCAACTGTGCCACCTGGGAAGCCCATATTATAGTATAGTGTCTCTCAAAATAAGAGTTACAGTTGACCTTTGAACAATATGAGTCTGAACTATGAAGCACCGCTTACTTTACTTACACACTTTTTTTTTTTTCAGTTAATTCTACGGCATTACAGGATTTGAGGTTTCCTGAATCTATGATTAGTTGACTCTAAGGATATGAAAGCAAATGACAAAGAAAGCAAGGTTAAATGTGTGGTGGATAGGTGCCCCTAACCTCCCTGTTGTTCAGAGGCCAACTGCACTATCTTACAGAAGACTGGGTGATGAGAACACCACCAAATTTCCATAGACTTTTGAACTAAACAGGATCTCTGCCATGTTTACTGACGATGGCACTTCTTTAATATTTTTTGTCCTGTATCTTATCATATTTTTGCTCTTTTTCATCATCACTTCCTCTAACCTCTTTCTCTATCTGTTGTTGAGTTGCTGAACATGTTCAGTCATGTCCAACTCTCTGCGACTCCATGGACTGCAAAACACCAGGTTTCCCTGTCCTTCTACCATCTTCGAGAGTATGCTCAAAACATGCCCATTGAGTCAGGGATGCCATCCAACCATCTCGTCCTCTGTCATCCTCTTCTCCTGCCTTCAGTCTTTCCCAGCATCAGGGTCTTTTCCAATGAGTCAATTCTTGGCATCATGTGGCCAACGTATTGGAGCTTCATCTTCAGTCCTTCCAATCAATGATCAGGACTGATTTCCTTTAGGATTGACTGGTTGGATCTCCTTGTAGTCCAAGGGACTCTCAAGAGTCTTCTCCAACACCACAGTTCAAAAGCATCAATTCTTCGGCGCTCAGCCTTCTTCACAGTCCAACTCTCACATCCATACATGACCACTGGAGAAACCATAGCCTTGACTAGACAGATCTTTGTTGGCAAAGTAATGTCTCTGCTTTTTAATATGCTGTCTAAGTTTGTCATAGCTTTTCTTCCAAGGAGCAAGTGTCTTTTAGTTTCATGGCTGAAGTCACCATCTGCAGTGGTTTTTACTTTTCTTATATTCATTGTTAAGTGAATTACTCTTCTCTCTTTGCAGTGCAATTTGCCTTTTCTTCCATCTCTCTCCAATTTAGCAGACCAGGTATTTAAAATATCATTTATTTATTCATCCACTAGCAGACATAGCTCTGGTTCTGTCAGTTAGTACATACTGTAGTTAAGAAATGAGTCCCACATTAGGCCAGAAACAAATAATTGAGAATGTATTCTGAATATTAGCAGTAGGACTTATGTAGAAACTTCAAAATAGAATGAAAAGAAAAAGTTTCATTATTTCAGAATTTCAAATCCAAAATACTGAATTCATTCTCCTCTCAGAATGTATATGACTTCAAAACTCCATTTGAATTTTTGAGAGTTTTTGCTTAATTATCAACTTTAGCCAGTTATAAAAAGTGCGTATGTTTTATTAATTATTGCTGAATTGTTTCTAAAGGGTCTCAAGAGCTCTTCTCTTTCTTCATGACATTTTCTGCAAATCTTACAGAAGAAGAAAAAAAATGGAAAAGATGCCAAAAGAGAAAAAGGCAAACTAGAAAGAAATGCAGAGTGACATTTGATTATTTTTTTAAATGAAGAAAAGTTAGAATAATACATTTCTTTCACAGTTTTAGTCCTCAATATAAAAATTTAATTAAATTCTTTGTTTCCAAAATATAGCAAATAATCAACACTCTTATACATTGTCTTAAAACTTAGAAATATTTAAAGATACACAATTACTCAAAAGGCATATTTAAAACATGTGTTTCAAAAGTTACTTTACAAAAATTGTCTTAAAGATATATATATATATATAAAGCATCTCCTAAATTTATAATACACATGAAATAGTTCCCTTTTTTTTCATCTTTTTGGTTCCTACAGTCTTTATTTTTTATTGTATTAAAAAGAAATCATTTGCAAAAAGGCATTTGCCCCCTAAAGAAAGAAACTCAAAGTATTTATCACAAACAGCTGATAAACATATAAGCTTTTCTTGTATGAAATGTTTAAATTACCACATGATGTTAATGAATAGAGAAAATTCTATTATGATTGTTTATTTGATTGTTTTACTTCTCTTCTGATCAGCTTCTTCTGAATTCATCTGAAATCTTTTCTCAGAACTGTGCAAGGGAAATATTTCTGCTGTTAATTTATTTATAAGAAGGCTTTTTTTTATTTTTGAAAATAATACTGCCTTGAAAAAATTATAGTTACAGGTTTTTGCAGTGGCCTTGGAGTTTATACAACACATACACACACAAGATTAAAAAGCTCGTAAGGTCAGCCCAGTTCTCTGGGAACATAAAAAATGTGTAAGAAAGTCTAGATGCATTTATGTAGGACAGAGTTGCTACAACAGTGCTCATCTCAGCAGTATCCTCTCTGCTGAGGTATAAAATAACCAGAGGCCAGCATACCTCGTATCAATATCTACTGATAATATTTTGTACTTTAAAGAAACTAGAAAAGAATACAAGTGGGTGGAAAATAGGGCCTCGGGTCAATGCTCTTGTAACTATGCTTTTACTTACACCCTGAACTAACCACACTCTGCAGTACATAGACAGTCTATCCAATTTTATTGCTTGTTTATTTAGACTTATATCCTAAGCCAAAATGGAGAACTGAATAATAAAGATACAGCTTTTCTGTGTGTTTAGGCCATTTGAATCTTTCCTACCATAAACTATAATCCTCTAAGCTACCTTAACTCTTCACTATAACCCTTTGCTACCTTAACTATAACCCTCTAAATTATCAATTAATCACTATGATAAAAAGGATATATAATGGCCACATGTGATTTTTCCAGTAGTCATGTGTGGATATGAGAGTTGGACTATAGAGAAAGCTGAATGCTGAAGAATTGACGCTTTTGAACTGTGGTATTGGAGAAGACTCTTGAGGGTCCCTTGGACTGCAAGGAGATCAAACCAGTTCATCCTAAAGGAGATCAGTCCTGAATATTCTTTGGAAGGACTGATGCTGAAGCTGAAACTCCAATACTTTGGCCACCTGATGTGAAGAACTGACTCATTTGAAAAGACCCTGATGCTGGGAGAGATTGAAGCCAGGAGGAGAAGGGGACAACAGAGGATGAGATGGTTGGAAGGCATCACCAACTCAAGGGACATGAGTTTGAGTAAGCTCCGGGAGTTGGTGATGGACAGGGAGGCCTGGCATGCTGCAGTCTGTGGGGTGGCAAAGAGTTGCACACAACTGAGTGACTGAACAGAACTGAACTGATGGCCACATGTAAGAAATGGGAAAGGGCAAGAAATTCAGTTAAGAAAGCATATATGAAATATCTTCCCTATTCAAGGCCCATATTTCACCCCTGCTATGAGGTAATGACTTGTTTTTCCTCTTTAAGTCTCTTTACCACAGTATTCCTTATACTCTTATTACCCTCTACAACTGTGGTAACTTTTGAACTGTGGTGTTGGAGAAGACTCTTGAGAGTCCCTTGGACTGCAAAGATATCCAACCTGTCCATCCTAGAGGAAATCAGTCCTGAATATTCATTGGAAGTATATATTGGTATACCCTTATACCCTCCACAACTGTGGTAACTCAAAGCTTCAAGGGTTTTTAAATATTCTTTTTCCTTTCCTCTTTTTTAAAAAAATCACGATTCATTGATCTAGGAAGTCATTCTAAGTTCCAAGCCTGATAAAATTTAAGAAACATTTTTAAAAATTACTTTATACAATACCGTGTTACCCATTAAAAAAGAAAAGAAGAAAAGAAGAAGCCTTAGCTATCACTGTTTGAAATTTTATGTTCTCAAGAAATTAGTAAAAATCTTGAGAGTATGCCTCTCACTAAATAGAGCAGAATGACTGATGTGCTCCCAAAAATGTGGTAAAAGGAGAACGAAGACATGTATCTTCGTCTTCATCTACAGAAGAGAGTTCAGTTCGTATAATCATGGGAAGTGTCAGGAAATCCTGCTTTTTTTTTTTTGCTTATGGTAAGTTATGTCCAGAAATAGATAAAGCTTAGAATCTGCTCTTCTGCTATAAATGCCTTTGTGCCTGGCCGACCAGAGATTCATCTGGATAAGGATGACCATCCTCTCCCATCATAATAAGTTAGATGAATGGAGATCTCCAGAGATCCAAAATGCAGCAGCTGAACCTTAAAGTGATTTGTGAATCGCTCTAACCCAGGTGTAACAGAACTTCAGGGGTCATGTTCTGAATCTATAGGAGGTAAAAGGTCAAGTAAGAGGAACGATATTCTGGTGGTAGATGGGCCATCCAAACAATACTTAGAGATCACCAAAGAAGTTTCATCCTGATTATAGATTGGGACACAGTGAGGGACTTGGAGCACAAGAGTTAACAGTATATTAGCACTGATCTTTTCAGAGAAGCTGTGTTATTGTGGACCTGTCAGTATACCTGTGGCGGATTCATTTTGATATTTGGCAAAACTAATACAATTATGTAAAGTTTAAAAATAAAATAAAATTTAAAAAAGAAAAATAAAAAAAAGAAAAGAAAAAAATCAAATTGTCAGCTATAGCTGAAATCCAATGCTTAGTTCTGATGTGGTGCATAGTTGTGGCCAAGGATTTTTGTAGGAAAAATGGGTCACCAGAGGATAGTCATGTATCAAGTCTCAAGTGAGTCCCTAGAATGGACTGCCAACTGAGGGCCCTTGGCTTTGCACAGGAAAGAATTCAAGAATTATTGAGAAACACATTCGATAGACAGAATGGGATCCATCTCAGAAAGTGAGAGGGAGCCTGAGGTGTGGGGGTATTTGTTTTTATGAGTTGAGTAATTTCAAAGGATAACTATTTTGAAGAGAGGGCTGGGATTTCCAGGAATTGAGGCAACACCCACCTTTTGGTCTTTCCTGATGGACCTCTGAACTCTCATGGCACCTATGGGTTATTTAGCACATGCTAATATATTACAATGTACTTATACTAAGGCTCAAGGTCTGCTGCTGCTGCTGCTAAGTCTGGGAGCCAAATATTCTACCATCTTGGGCCTAGTAGCTTCTAAGCAGTTTTGTCTTCTTTTTTTTATTATTTTATTTTTAATTAGAGGGTAATTACTTTACAATATTGTGATTTTTTTTTTTTTTTTTTGCCATACATCAACATGAAATGGCCATATGTATACAAATGTCCCCTCCTCTTGAACCCCCTCCTACCTCCCTCCCATCTTGAATAACCCTCCCACCCCTCTAGGTTATCACAGAGCCTAGCTTTCTGTTCCCTAAGTCATTCTGCAAACTCCCACTGGCTCTCTCTTTTACATACAGTAAACCACTTCTACCCCATTCCAGAATAATTTAAAATTACTGCCAAATTTCAGAGAAGATGAGAGTGCCTTTCTTTCTGGTTTTGTGAGTTCCCTTTGACCTTGGAAACAGTGATACTGAGCCTGTAGGACAGGAGGTCAGCAGGACTGAGTGTGAGGAACTAAGGGGGGCAGAATCAGGAGCTGAGAATCTGGCAAAGTTTTATTCAATCCAAGGATGTCTCCAGGAATCCATGGCCACTCTATTAGTCTTCCTACCCGCATAAATATAGCTTATGTACTTGTTGTGTGTTAAAAATGCAGTTAAATTCTAACTCATTCATATGTAATATTATACAAATATTTTAGTTGTGTATTTTTGAACTTTGCACTTTATTTTCTTTATTTTGTATTTTATGGATGATACTCTTTTTGTTTTCAGTTATTTTATGGACCCTATAAACTACTGACAATATCTAATGACCAGAAGAGCTGAGACTAAATAAGAATCCATAGCATGTTGTCCATGGGAATATTATATTCCCCTTCCTCCTTTTTCTACACCAGTCCTGTGATGTGAAGGTCATGTGTATTCAGCTATTTTCAATGGCCGATAAAATTTCTCAGAGATCACGGCAATAAATGGCCTGTATATATGATCTATTAAAAATGCTGTGTGTTTTCACGCTTTTCTGTGCCTGCACAAATACGTTAAGGGGAAGATGCTGCTGCTAAGGCGCTTCAGTCGTGTCCGACACTGTGTGACCCCATAGATGGCAGCCCAACAGGCTCCGCCTCCCTGGGATTCTCCAGGCAAGAACACTGGAGTGAGTTGCCATTTCCCTCTCCAATGCCTGAAAAAATGAAAAGTGAAAGTGAAGTCGTTCAGTCGTGTCTGACTCTATGCGACCCCATAGACAGCAGCCTACCAGGCTCCTCTGTCCATGGGATTTTCCAGGGAAGAGTACTGGAGTGGGTTGCCATTGCCTTCTCCAAGGGGAAGATGGTAGGGCTTTATTATGAGTTGCTGTCCCAGTGCTTTATTAAAAATAATTCCTTTTTTTTTTTAAGCTCATTCATCATTGGTACAAGGCAGTCCAATAAGCCTAACTAACAGTGCTTGAGTAGATCCCAGCTTGTAAGTTTTTTCATTCCTTCTTGCCTTGACTGCTGAAGCTGTAGTAATGGATATTAGGTAAGGGTTTGAGGGAACGGGAGAGGTGGCAGATGATAGCACTTATACAGACTTGATGTTGGGGGCAAGCTGCCTGGATTTAAATCCCAGGTTGTGTTGTTTTGTTTTGTCTTTTTACTGGATGTGTTGGAGACCTTGAGTCATTCTCTAGGGCTTACTTTCTTCATTAGTATAATGATACCTTGAGAATGTGCAATAAAACGACAAAGAAGCAATTAGGACAGCTCCTGGCAGAGAGTTTAGGGCTATTATTATCTTTGAAACCCAAGGGTATAATATTATACCAATTGCTTTGAAATCTGCAGTCAGCATTTTTATTACGTCTTGATCATACTTGTAGCAACAGGCCAAAGATACATGCCTTCCTTAGTAAGTTTTCAAATGATAGCAATAATTATAGAAATGAATAAATGCTAAAACTCGTGGTTTATTAGCATGGTTTTAAATGTTACTAGTGCTGGGTGATAAAATCATTTTGCTACTGCTGCTAAGTCGCTTCAGTCGTGTCTGACTCTGTGCGACCCCATAGACGGCAGCCCACTAGGCTCCCCCGTCCCTGGGATTCTCCAGGCAAGAACACTGGACTGGGTTGCCATTTCCTTCTCCAATGCATAAAAGCGAAAAGCAAAGTAAAGTTGCTCAGTCATGCCCGACTCTCAGCGACCCCATGGACTGCAGCCTACCAGGCTCCTTTGTCCATGGGATTTTCCAGGCAAGAGTACTGGAGTGGGGTGCCATTTTATCAGTGACTAAATATGGTAGTTTAAATCAAAATCATGTTCACAATCAATTAAGATACGTTGTAACTTATTTTGAAAATATTGAAAGATAGAAGTCACATATATAATTGTCAAGCCTTTGTTGTTTACCAAACTAATGTAAATAAATGTTAACTTATTATCATTATATCAAATTATGCTGACTAGTCTGAAAGCAAAACAA
The DNA here is from genome assembly GCF_029378745.1 of Bos indicus. Lineage (NCBI taxonomy): Eukaryota > Metazoa > Chordata > Mammalia > Artiodactyla > Bovidae > Bos > Bos indicus. The sequence goes on from NC_091767.1 coordinate 13,981,345, forward strand.
GTAGCTTTATTTAATTTTTTCTGTTACATTTATAACTATTTTTTGACACAATTTATCTTTTTTTTTAGTTAACACTCTCCCTTTAGTACCTAAACTTTACGCATCTTGATGGCACTCAGCTTGAAAGATGAAAAATACAGAATGAGAGCTCTAAAACACTGAAACTACAGGCTTGTATAGGGCTTCCCAGGTAGCGCTAATGGCAAATAACCAGCCTGCCAATGCAGGAGATGCGGGTTGGGAAGATCCCCTGGAGGAGGGCATGGCAAGCCTCTCTAGTATTCTTGCCTGGAGGATCCTATGTACAGAGGAGCCTGGCGGGCTACAGTCCATGGGATCGCAATGACTTAGCACACAAGCTTGTATATATTGTTTTTGAGGTCTAGCAAAAAAAAAAAAAAAGAAAACAGAGTCCTTGCCTCCTCAACATTGATAGAAAACTGAAACCAGTGGCATGGAGAACAAAATCCCAAAGTTGACTCGCTGATTTATAACAATACATCTATATTAGGCAGAGCCTGCCCAATTGTTTATGACTTAATTGCTTCTCTCTTTGCATTTATAACACCAATCTACTTTCTGTCTTTCAACACACATTCCCAAAGAAAGGAAATAGAAAATAAAGCACATTATTCAGAAGGATTTCACTGTGCACTGAGAGTAAAAAGCAGGCATGTATAAATGGAAATGCATTTGAAAGCCTTCCCCACTGAAATCTGGTAGGAGGTAAAACACTTCATTAGGATTTGTAACATTGATGGTGAACGACTTCACACCAAGTGCTACATTTGCGAATAAGGCACAAAATTGACTGTCAAAGAGATGTAAGACCATAGCAGATTTCCAATCCATTTTGCACAAAGTACTCTATGGGAATACTGTACCTCTGCAAATCCAGGATTTAGATTTCATAAACCATTGGTAGAGACTCACCATTGAATCTTTATTTGGTTGTGAAATAAGGTCTCTCTGTAATGACACTATGTGAAGGGCATGGCTACATCCCAAAAGTCAGTGGGCATTTTACTGATATGCTCAGAGAATTTTACTCAAAAAGCCATCCATATCCTGTAAATTTTAAATAGAGACAATGACACAGCCTAATGTTATAATGATCATAATTATGTGTCACTTGGCAAAACGTACGGTTAAAGCTAATGTCAGAGTCGCTTTTTAGAATTCAGGGTTAGACACTTACAAAGTAAAGCCTCTGATCTTCTGCTCATATCAACTTCTGTTATTGACAAGCTTATTAGCGTGTAATAAGTATGTTTGCTTGGCTGAATTACAGACACATGACTTGCAAGCACCTTTTAAAACAGATCCTACTCTTCAGTATTTAACTCTCTCTTTACCACTGTTCTTCCTCCTGGCTGACATTTTTTTCCTAGATAAGAGTTGAAACCATCAGGAATAACCCTGTCTTTCATTATAAGTACAACATATGTCATTTAATATTCTTTGTATTTAAAAAAAAAAAGCCAAGAATTTAACTCCTTGCAGTGTCGAGGGTGAGATAAAGATCAGTTCCACAGGACCTTAGTTTCCCCCTCCTTCCATGAAAAGTATATGATTTTATCTATTTATTTTTGCATTAGATTTTAGGAAATCTAGATGTAATTACCATGATTACACATGGTTTGGATCACATACCCTGGCATGAAATTTTTAATACTTCTGATTTTCCTTTATCTGAAGGATTTTATCTCCATTTCCACGTTGATTTCAACTGTCTTGGTTGAGCTCCTCAAGGACAGGGAATATGTCTGACTCTTCTGTATCCCAAAGTGCTATAGTGCCTATAGAATAAATGCATTGAATTTTAGTCTTGTGACTATTAAAATGTAACCTTCTAGGATTTTTTCAATTGTGTAGAGTTAAAAGAGATTCAAAGTTTAAATGGCTTGAAATAGATTATTTGATAAAACTACATAGCACCCTTGTTATTTCTAGATAGTTTCAGCATGGTCTTAGTTTTAAGCTGTCGTCTTGTGATTTTGAAACTTCCCTGCAAGTAAGACTCACCTTGATATTTGTCAAACATACATATCCTACAGAATCAGAATATGTAAGAGAGAAGTCCGATAATAGATTTCAGCTATTGGGACAATTGTTGAATAGTGCTTAAAGAGCAATACTGAAATGTGTGGTGAAAGATGAAACTGATCAGGAATTGAGGAGGAAATGAAACTCATCACAAGAAGCAACAGGGAGCTGCTGCTTTTAGTAGCATCAGTGATTATATTCCTGGGAATTTTCATTAGAAAGAGAAGCTGACAGACCTTAAACTACTTTGCTAAACAGGGTTCCAGTAGAAGCAGATGCAGTGTCAGTCTGAGAAAACCATATCGTTTGAATATCCATTTTCCTTTCTGTATCATTGTGAATCATTCTTAAAATCTAATATGGGAGTGACTAAAAGGACAGGACTGAGAAGAGAATAATTATAACCTTAGCAGGACATCTGGAACATAAGAAACCGGATGCTTAGCAAGTACATAACTCAATCTCAGAATGCTGACAAAAGTGGTGGTCTTAAAAAACATTAGAGAACTACCAGTAGTTGAATTGCACCATCTGATTCAGATTTCTTCACTACGAGATTAAACTCTACACTGCCGTTTTTATCTGATGACATTTCTCTGTCTCTCAAATGGGAAAATATTCTCTTTATTTCTTTATCCTATGAATCTCAAATAGGTAGCAAGATAGTCTTTCTTTCTCTTTTCACATTGTCCAATTTATGAGTCATTCAGTTCAATCCAGTTGCTCAGTCATGTCCAACTCTTTGCGACTCCATGGACTGCAGCACACCAGGCTTCCCTGCCCATCACCAACTCCTGGAGTTTGCTCAAATTCATGTTCATCAAGTCGGTGATGCCATCCAACCTTCTCTTCCTCTGTTGTCCCCTTCTCCTCCTGCCTTCAATCTTTCCCAGCATCAGGGTCTTTTCCAGTGAGTCAGTTCCTCGTATCAGGTATGTGAGAAGAAAGTACTGTTATTATAGCTGATACATATTAGACAACTTCATCTTTTTTGTAATATTTACTGGATTCCTGTTAACTGACTAAGTTATACTTGGTAGAGTTCTGAGGGGATAGTGACAGAATACAAAGCTGATCACAGAAGTAATCAGGGCAGTTCCTATTCTGCTTAATGTCTTATAGGTTAGTTGGAGAAATAAATATCAATTACTATTGTAACTGACACTACTATTGATGGGATAATATATGAAGTTACAGAGCCATGAAAGAGACAAAAAAAATCAGTTAGGTGCAATGTTTTATTGGTTATCTACTGCTGCATAATTAAATACCTCAAACCATAGTAGATTGAAACAACAGAGCTTCTGTTGGTCAGAAGTCTACACACCATGTAGCTGAATCCCTTACTTAGAATTTCTCCCATGGCTGCACATAAGGTATAAGCTAGGGTTATAATCATCTCGTGAACCATGAACTTCCTGATGTTCAAGCTGGTTTTAGAAAAGGCAGAGGAACCAGAGATCAAATTGCCATCATCCACTGGATCATGGAAAAAGCAAGAGAGTTCCAGAAAAACATCTATTTCTGCTTTATTGACTATGCCAAAGCCTTTGACTGTGTGGATCATAATAAACTGTGGGAAATTCTGAAAGAGATGGGAATACCAGACCACCTAACCTGCCTCTTGAGAAATCTGTATGCAGATCAGGAAGCAACAGTTAGAATTGGACATGGAACAATAGACTGGTTCCAAATAGGAAAAGGAGTACGTCAAGGCTGTATATTGTCACCCTGCTTATTTAACTTCTATGCAGAGTACATCATGAGAAATGCTGGACTGGAAGAAACACAAGCTGGAATCAAGATTGCCTGGAGAAATATCAATAACCTCAGATATGCAGATGACACCACCCTTATGGCAGAAAGTGAAGAGGAACTCAAAAGCCTCTTGATGAAAGTGAAAGTGCAGAGTGAAAAAGTTGGCTTAAAGCTCAACATTCAGAAAACGAAGATCATGGCATCTGGTCCCATCGCTTCATGGGAAATAGATGGGGAAACAGCGGAAACGGTGTCAGACTTTATTTTTCTGGGCTCCAAAATCACTGCAGATGGTGACTGCAGACATGAAATTAAAAGACGCTTACTCTTTGGAAGAAAAGTTATGACCAACCTAGATAGCATATTGAAAAGCAGAGACATTACTTTGCCAACAAAGATCTGTCTAGTCAAGGCTATGGTTTTTCCTCTGGTCACGTATGGATATGAGAGTTGGACTGTGAAGAAGGCTAGCACCGAAGAATTTATGCTTTTGAAGTGTGGTGTTGGAGAAGACTCTTGAGAGTCCCTTGGACTGTAAGGAGATCCAGCCAGTCCATTCTGAAGGAGATCAGCCCTGGGATTTCTTTGGAAGGAATGATGCTAAAGCTGAAACTCCAGTACTTTGGCCACCTCATGCGAAGAGTTGACTCATTGGAAAAGACTCTGATGCTGGGAGGGATTGGGGGCAGGAGGAGAAGGAGATGACAGAGGATGAGATAGCTGGATGGCATCATTGACTCAATGGATGTGAGTCTGAGTGAACTCCGGGAGTTGGTGATGGACAGGGAGGCCTGGCTTGCTGCAATTCATGGGGTCGCAAATAGTCAGGCACGACTGAGTGACTGAACTGAACTGATAATCATCTCAGGGTTCAGCTGAGGGAGAATTCACATCCAAACTCAATCACAGAGTTGTTACCAGGAACTGGTTTCTTGTAGGCCATTGATCTGAGAACTTCAGCCTGTGGTTGGTAGCTGGAAGCCAGCCTCAGTCATTTCCATTGGGTCTCTCTGTAGCTCAGCTCACAAAATGTCAGCTGGATTCCATCAAAGTCAGAAGTAAGAGAGCAAGAGAAGGCCAGCAAAACATAAACCAGTCTTTTGTAACCTGACTTTGGATGTGACATTTGTTTTCTATCGCTGTATTCTAGTGTTTAGAAGTGGGCCATACACTCTCTTTTAAATGCACAGGTTTGGATGGGGGGGAGCGTGCAGATTATACAAGGTCATAAGTACCAGGAATCAGGAAACATTAAGAGCCATTTTAGAGGCTGCCTAGTATTGTTGCTAATTACAGATTTCTTAAAACAGTGGAGCAATCAGAGACCTAAGTTTTGATGTGGAATCAGGTGTCATAATGAATGGTAAAGATACGAGCTGTGGTGCTGTGCTGTGCTTATTTGCTCAGTCATGTCTGACTCATTGCAACCCTATGGACTACAGCCCACCAGGCTCCTCTGTCCATGGGATTCTCCAGGAAATAATGCTAGAGTGTGTTGCCATGCCTTATTCCAGAGGATCTTCCCAACCCAGGGACTGAACTCACGTCTCCCACATTGCAAGCAGATTCTTCACCATCTGAGCCACCAAAGAAGCCCTGTGGTAGTAACCATGATAATAGTAGCAGCAGCAACAATGACAATAACAAATCCAACAATAAAAGTAATCTAAAAGAAAGAAAATATTTTTAATATTCTAATAATATATCTACTAATTCTATATTCTAGATACAGCAGCTGGATTCATTTCAGAGGCAGATGACTTGGATATTTTGGGGGAAAAATATTTTTTGTCATGATAGGTGAGGGCTTTGTGGCTTGATCTGGAAACTTTTCTACAGACTGCAAGCCAAACTCATTAGTGCATTGTGAAATCAATTAAGTGGATTGAGATCAGGATGCAGAAGACAGAGAATGAAAACTATAACTATTCAGTATTTTAAAATATCAGGGATATGAAGTCTTACCTAGAAAAGGAAAATAATATGGGAGAAACCTTGCAAGGAAAATTGACCTAAGGCAAGGTTAGGAAGCTTGGAATTTGATTCTAATATTTTTTCACTATTTAAAATTCCTCCTAAGTCCCCATAAATTTAATCAGAATTTTTCGCTTGTGTTAGTGGTACATGGAGACAATGGATGAAAATGTATGTGAGGTGAGTGTTACAGAGAGAAGTCAGCCACATGGAAGCGGAGACCCAGGACTAAGATCTGGGCAACAAAGCAGGTAGCTGCAGAATCAGCTCAGACTCAGACATGAGACCCAGTCAGGCCGTCATCAGTATTCAAGGAGTGAGACTAGAAGCAACTCTTGGTCAGACCAGCACTTCACCACGCTCCTTAGGATAGGAATAGGAGGCAATTAGATCTAAGATGCTGTGACTGAAAATGGGACTTAGAACCCAAGATCAAAGTAAAACCTAGTGTAATTGGACACAAAATCCTAGTACCTCAAGAAAAGGATAAGACAGCTGTCATGGGACTGGCTTAGGGATAGCAAGGCTGCCATTACTGATGGGGTTCACCAGTAGCCTTCCCCTTGACGTGGGAAGAATTATGGGCCTTAATAAATCTTCTTCTGGCTTCACCCTAACAATCTCACACGTGTATATGTCAGAAAATGTTTGGAACTGTGCGTTCTCCTCATGATCCAATCCATGCCACCTTAAGAAACCAAACAGAAAATTCCAGATTTTACTAACAATGATAATTACCATTCCAGACTCTGTACCTTCTTTTACAGAAATATTTTCAATCTTAAAATATGTCATTCATTTTTATAGTAACTATTAATATCCATTATTAATGCTTAAGGAAATTCAAAGTACATATTCTAGTGAAAATCACGTGTAATTCTTTTTAAAAAAATATCCTTCAGATATACTTATTCTATGGATATTTTAAGAATAGCTTTATTTAAAATCTCAGAAAAGATGGTTTATAACTGTAATATAATTTATTCTACTTTGTGAGTTTATTTTTGTGAATCATTTTGTAATAGGCATTCTTTTATATATTTGAATTTTGAAATGTTTTGGTGCTTGAGGATATTAGCTCCTGCTTTTTGGCTGAAGCAATAATTGGTGAAATGAACTCAGGCACAGTTAGTGGTTTCAAGATACTGAAGAAAACTAATAGAGGACAAGTGTATAATGAAATCAGAATTGACTCTCTTTCTGGATCTTTTTCCTGCTAAGGGAATATAGTTAGTTGTTCTATGCAACAGGGACATAAAATAGTCTCATATACAAATGAAAGTTCTAATATGTTTTTTTTTTTTTTTTTTTGGATTAGCAGTTAAACAAACATAAACATTTATCAGATTGTGAAGAAAAAAGACAACAATGAAAAATAATACTAATTTCAGTGCAAAGATAGAAACAATGAATAGACAATGAAGACAGAAAGACCTGAGCTTTCCTATAAAGGAATGAGTGAGAGGAACAATGTATTCAATTTACTAGTGAGGGAATTATGCAAATGTGTACTAAATTTTCTTGGTAAAACTTACAATTAGATATAGATTATAAAATACTGTCAACAAGCACATCAGGCTGGCATCTGGAAACTGAGAATAGTAATTGCAACACAGTTGTATTAGCTTTCTATTGCTATGCAACGAATTATCACAAACCTAAGTGATACCGCAAACAACATCTGTTTATTATCTCAGGCTTTCTAGGTGGCTCAGTGATAAAGAATCTGCCTGCCAGTGCAGGAGAGGCAAGAGATGTGGGTTTGATCCCTGAGTCAGGAAGATCCCCTGGAGAAGGACATGGGAACCAACTCTGGTATTCTTGCCTGGAGAATTCCATGGACAGAAGAGCCTGGCAGGTTCTAGTCTATGGAGTCACAAACAGTCGGTCATGACTGAACACACATGTCATACACTATCTCAGTTTCTGCAGGTCAGAAGTTCAAATACTGCTTACCTGAATCCTCTGCAGAGCTTTCACTAGGCTTAAATCAAAATGGTAGCTGGGGTTCCATTCCTTTTTGGTGTTTAGGGTTCTCTTCTAAGCTCTTGTGGTTATTGGCAAAATTCAATTTCTTGTACCTAGACATCTGATATTTCCTTTTTTTCCTGTCAGCTAGGTACCACTCTAGTACTCTTGCCTGGAGAATCCCATGGACGGAGGAGCCTGGTAGGCTGCAGTCCTTGGGGTCACGAAGAGTCGGACATGACTGAGCGACTTGACTTTCACTTTTCACCTTCATGCATTGGAGAAGGGAATGGCAATCCACTCCAGTGTTCTTGCCTGGAGAATCCCAGGGATGGGGGAGTCTGGTGGGCTGCCATCTGTGGGGTCGTACAGAGTCGGACACAACTTAAGTGACTTAGCAGGTACCACTCTCAGCTCCAGTCGTCCCTCAGAAACTATCCACGTGGCCCCTCCATAGGCAGTTCATGACATGGTTATTTCTTTTCTTTTACATCAGTAAGGATGTTATTCTTTTTAAAAAACTTACCTAATTAGGTCAGCCCCACTATGGATGTGCTGTGCCTAATCACTTTAGTCACGTCCAACTCTTTGCAACCCTATGGATTGTAGGCCACCAAGCTCCTCTGTCCATGGGATTCTCCAGGCAAGAATACTGGAGTGGGTTGCCCTGGCCTCCTCCAGGGAATCTTCCCAACCCAGGGATCAAACCTTCGTCTCTATGTCTCTTGCATTAGCAGGAGGATTCCTTACCACTAGCACCACCTGGGATAATCTCCTTCAAGGTCAAAGTCAACTAATTAAAGACCTAATTGCATGTGAAAATTCCTTTACCTTTTCCATGTCACCTTATCATTAGAGCAATATTTCATCAGATCCACACATTTTGTCTACACTCAAGGGAAGATGATAATACAAAACATACACATCAGGTGGCGGGAATCTTGGGGGCTCTACAGAATCCTGGTTACTACAGTCTCCCTCCATTCCCCCCAAAGATGCACATACTTCACAAATGCAAAATATTTCCACCATCTGTCAAAATTCCTGACTCTCATTCTATCACATTTTTGGCTCAAAATCCCATATCTTGTCATCTAAGTCTAAATCCCATTATTTCCAACTCAAAGTCTAAAATCAAAGCTAAATATCACCAATTCAGTGACCCAAATCTCATAACCATCTACATAGTGATTAATAATTTATTATAATAAATCAGATGCAGTTGTAGCTCCTAGATGTAGTCCTTTAATATACAGCTTCCTGAGACAGTTTCTGTCCGTTGGTTTTGTCTACCTGGTCCCATTCACAGAGCCTATTGAAAATGGAAAATGGCTTCATTTTCCATCCCCGCCCCCACTTTACTAAAGTGATATTGGTAAATAAAATTGTAGATATTTAAAGTGTACACTATGTAGATTTGATATGCATGCATGTTGTGAAATGATTAGTATAATCAAGTTAACACATGTATCACCTCACATAGTTATTTGTGTGTGTGTGTGTGTATGTCTCAAACACTTAAGATCTATTCTCTTAGCAAGTTTCAAGTCTATAATACAGTATTATTGTGACTTCCATACTATACATTAGATCCCCTGAACTTCTTTATTTTGTAATTGATAGGTTGTACCCTTGACCACATCTTCCCATTTCCTCTGCTCACCCCCCAGCATCTGGTAACCACCATTCTACCCTTTATTTCTATTAACTTGGCCTTTTCCCCCATCAGTTTCCACATATACAGTATTTGCCTTTCTGTGCCTGGTTTATTTCATTTAGCATAATGTGCTTCCATTTCATCCATGTTGTCATAAATGACAGGCTTTACCTCTTCTTTATGGCTAAACGATATCCCATTTACTGCGTGTGTGTGTGTGTGTGTGTGTGGTAATGTCAAGATACTGGGGGGAAGAAAACAATAGAGGAGAATTGTATAATAAAATTAGAATTGGCTGTTTCTGGATCATTTTCCTGCCAAAAGAATACAGTTAGTTATTCAGTATACTTGTAATTTATCCATTCATTGTTTCAAGGCCAGCATAAGTGCATTTCTCTGAGATCTCTCTCTTTTAAAGGACACACTCAATTAAGGCAAGCCTGCCCAGGATAATATCACTCTTTTACTAGATCAGAGTCACCTAAATAAGGATCTTAAGTATATCTGCAGAATTTTTTTATTCAGGTAACATATCATAACAATGATAATACAGGATATTCACAGATAGAGCTCACACTTAAATGGATGTATTAGTTTGGCCAAGAAATGGGTTTGGGATTTTCCCTAATATGGTACCAAAAATCCCTAACAAATTTTTTGGCCAACCCAGCAGTAATGCATGTAATGTGTATCGGGGGAGATTGAAATCTTAGAGGCCATTTTAGAATTATGCCTACTTCAATAGGTTATACAAAAATAAGGTCATTAACCCATATTCATTTTAAACTTGAAGCCTATAGGCAGGGAAAAAATGACCTATTTCTTATTATTTAGGTAGTTCAAATATAATTCCAAATATTGTCAATAATTATTTTTGTTATTATGGAACTCAGATTACCAAAGAATTGATGCTTTTGAACTGTGGTGTTGGAGAAGACTCTTGAGAGTCCCTTGGACTGCAAGGAGATCCAACCAGTTCATCCTAAGGGAAATCAGTCCTGAATATTCATTGGAAGGACTGATGCTAAGGCTGAAACTCCAAAACTTTGGCCACCTGATATGAAGGACTGACTCATTGGAAAAGACCCTGATGCTGGGAAAGATTGAAGGTGGGAGGAGAAGGAGATGACAGAGGATGAGATGGTTGGATGGCATCACCAACTCAATGGACATGAGTTTGAGCAAGCCCGGGAGTTGATGATGGACAGGGAAGCCTGGTGTGCTGCAGTCCATGGGGTCACAAAGAGTTGGACACGACTGAGCAACTGAACTGATCTCAACTCAGATTAAGACGGGAGGGTGTTAATGGCACAATGTAGAAGTAAGAGCATCTTGTACTTAATCAAAATGTATATGGGTGGGAAAGACCAAAGGGGAAGCAAATAATAAAAGTTTAAACCAATAGTTATACTTCAATAGGTCAAAGAAATTTGGGCAGGTGTGATAAATCTATAATAAGCGCTAACTGCTTTAAAAGCACAGAGGATGGGAAACAACTGTGTGGGTTAAGGAATTCCAAGCAGGAGTTCTCAGGTGAAAATGAGAAAACGTGTTTTGGATGGATTTTGCTGCAAGATACAAAGCTGTGTACAGTCTGTTTAGAGAACAGTACGGCAGGAATGTGGGGGCTTCACAGATGTCTCATTGTTAAAGAATCTGCCTGCAATGGAGGAGACACAGGTGACATGGATTTGATCCCAGGGTCAGGAAGATGCCCTGGAGAAGGGTTGGCAAGAATAGTTTCCAGTATTCTTGCCTGGAAACTCTCACAGACAGAGGAGCCTGGTGGACTACAATCCATAGGGTTGCAAAAAGTCAGACATGACTGAGCAACTAAGCACAAACAGATACGTGGGCAGATACGTGGAACATATCTTGGGTGATGGAATACTAGTGCGTGTTGATAGAATACTACTGTATGTTGAGGTCAGATTATGAAAGATGGCATCATCAACTTGATGGCCATGAGTTTGAACAAGTTCCAGGAGTTGATGATGGACAGGGAAGCCTGGCGTGCTGCAGTCTATGGGGTCGCAAAGAGTCAGACATGACTGAGTGACTGAACTAAACTGATAAAGTCTCTCTCTGTCATTCTCCACAAGTTCAGTGCTTTCATGTAAGAAGAAGCTTTAAACATCTTTAAGCAGTTGAATTTTTTTTTAACTTTTGAAATTTTTAAATTAAGATCTCATGGAGCTTGGAATATCTCAAAGAAAGGCTGTATTTATGTATTGTTTGGACCTCTTATCATCCCATCTGTGAAACTTCTTTATTACTTCAAAGTAAAGAAAACATAAAGAGCCAAAGTGCAAGTGTGGATGCACTGATTAACCAAGTCCCTACCTACTAAATATATACATTTACTTAGTAGTATGAAGACAAATAGGCTTCCCTGGCAGTTCAGCTGGAAAAGAATCTGCCTGCAATGCAGGAGCTGCTACTGCTGCTGCTAAGTCGCTTCAGTCGTGTCCGACTCTGTGTGACCCCATAGACGGCAGCCCACCAGGCTCCCCCGTCCCTGGGATTCTCCAGGCAAAAACACTGGAGTGGGTTGCCATTTCCTTCTCCAATGCATGAAAGTGAAAAGTGAAAGTGAAGTCGCTCAGTCGTGTCAGACCCTGAGCGACCCCACGGACTGCAGCCAACCAGGCTCCTCCGTCCATGGGATTTTCCAGTCAAGAGTACTGGAGTGGGGTGCCATCGCCTTCTCCGTTCAATTCCTGGGTCTGTAAGATCCCCTGGAGAAGGTATAGGCTACCCACTCCAGTTTTTCTTGGGCTTCCTTGGTGGCTCAGATGTTAAAGAATCTGTCTGCAATGCGAGAGACTTGGATTCAATCCCTGGGTTGGGAAGATCCCCTGGAGGAGGATATGGCAACCCACTCCAGTATCCTTGCCTGGAGAATCCCCATGGACAGAGGAGCCTAGTGGGCTACAATCCAAGACACGACTGGGTGACTAAGCACAGCCCAGCACATGAAGACAAATAAAAAGAAATAGTATTATTGCAGTAGGTTTTTTGTTGAGGGGCTTCTTAGCTACAAATAATCCCTGCCCAATCTTTTAAAAAAACTGTACCTAATACCCCTTGATAGACTTTTAGAGATCATGTCTGCCTTGTGTAGCCCTTCCCATCTGGCAGAGAACATTTGAGCAAGGAGTAGAAACTGACTCAAAAAAAGTTAATAGGATTATCTGTCCCAGAATTTTAAACTTTGAACAGAGAGAGGTTGAAAGTTGTTGAGCATTCATGCAGCCTTCTAGAGAAAAAGTGGACAGAGTAAGATACACAGGCCAGTCCAGCCTGCTGCTTGTTTTTGTCTGATCAGCAGGCAAGGATGGTTTTTGGATTTTTTAATGGAAAAAAAAATTAAAAACAGAATGGTGTTTCATGGTACATGAAAATTCTGTGGCATTTATATTTCAGTGTATATAAATAGTTTTATTGGTGCACAGATACTCATTTATTTGTGCATTGTGATTGGCTGCTTTCACTGCATTGGTAGCAATGATTAATATAACAAAGACTGCATCATCCACAAAGCATAATGTTTTCTATTTGTCTCTTTGTGGAGGAAGAAATAAATTGCTTACTAGAGAGGAGAGAACCATGGGTATTTTTAATTAAGAAAAAAATGTTAAGTAGAAAACACTAAAAAAAAGAGCTGTCCTGGTTCAATCCCTTTTTAAGTCTTATTTGCACAACTGTTCCTTTGATGACATAAACTATTTCAATGTCTTGCCATTGAGGTTCCTCTTTCATCTGAGCTGAGAGTCAGCTTTCATTGTTTACAACCCAAAGAATATTAACTAATATAATTATCTAATGACCTAGTCCAAGAAATCCATTAGCTTTGCATAATTATACAGCTGGATTGACCATTTCAAGTAAATTCATCAGTGAATTAGTGCAAACAAACAAGCAAAGTATTCATTTAAAAAATATCCAACACAGTGGGGAAAAAAACTGCTTCAGTTTGTCTTAAATGGACAGCTAAAATTGTTAATGGGGTTTATATTATATGAATGGGTTACTGTGAAGTTGGAAATTATTATGGCCATTTTCAGAAAATCAGTGACTTCTGGGGATCAGGATTTAAATAGAATTCCTATGGTTCCTATAGAAATTCCATCTGGACCATACAAGAGAATAGGTGGATATCATACACAATGCTACTCTTTAAGCTGTGCTAGAGGAAAAAGCTAGGACTTCCCTGGTGGCTCAGATGGTAAAGCATCTGTCTACAATGCGGGAGACCCGGGTTCAATCCCTGGGTCGGAGAGATCTCCTGGAGAAGGAAATGGCAACTCACTCCAGTACTATTGCCTGGAAAATAGTACTCCATCCTCCTCCCGTGGATGGAGGAGCCTGCTAGGCTACAGTCCATGAAGTCGCAAAGAGTCGGACACGACTGAGTGACTTCACTGAAGTGGAAAAAGCTGGTTTTTCAACTTTGCTTAATGAGCATGAACTTCAGTGACTCTTTAGATCACTCTGCTGAAATTCTTTTTTCTTACATATTTTTTTTTCTCTGACGCAACTTACTGATAGACGGTGGACTATGATTCAGCCTGTACATAACCAACTTGATGGGTATACAACTGCCATATCCCAGCCAGTTTTCTCTTCCTATCTGTTCTAAGTTCTCTAAAGGAGGTCATTATGCTTCTTGCTTAATTTCTTACAAGTTCAAATTAAGGGGCACAAATTACTGCTTAAGCTTTTCACTCATTACTTTGTCTTACTATACCTACTCCAAGAATTTTATCCATTTGATTACTTCATTTTCTCCTACAAATCCAAGCATGTTCCGATTTTACTTTTCAATCCACACAGCCTAAACCATGTAATAAGATGCATCACTGGTACATTCGTTAGTTCGCACGATGGCCTCACTCATTCTAACCACTGCCTTTCCAATCGCCAACCATGTCAAACATCTCTTCTACTCCACTTCTGCTAAAGCAAGCGACACACAAAATTTGCCGTTCCCAAAGGTACCAGTGGGCAAGGCGTGCAAAAGCATCATTTGACCCTTCGTTGAATCTTAAAGTGTTTTTAGATTAAAAAAAAATGGAAGAATCATTGTAAGTCTCAGAGAAAATCATATATATACATATATATATATATTTGGATGGCACTCTCTCATTATCTCATTATTATAGGCCCAAGACCCCATAATATAAACAGAACTCTTTCCATGAGCAGTTGAGTTGCTTAATGTAGGAAGTTACTTTCCAGTTCTCTCCACTGTAAGCAGGCCCAGTCCTCCTGGGCTATGGCAAAAGGGAGAAAGTGATTAAAAACAGCAGGCAGTGGCTGTTGGTATTAAGGTTTGTGTTGGGTAGAGGCATACTTTAACTGGGCCTCCTTGTTGGCTCAGTGGTAAAGAATCCACTGATCCCTGGTTTGGGAAGATACCCTGAAGGAGGAAATAGAACATTCTCCAGTGTTCTTTACTGGAAAATCCCATGGACAGAAAAGCCTGGAGGGCTACAGTCATGTCCATGAGTTGGACATGACTTAGCAAATAAACAGCAAAAAAGAACAAATACTTTAATTAGATTGAATTTATACACAACCATTTGTCTAAAAAGTACCATAACCGATTTTTGTTCTTTTTCAATAATAGCCTTAGGGCTTCTGTTTTATTGACTGGAATATGACAGGTTGCATCAGAGAGAATTATACAGGCCATGAACGGAGAGCCCCTGGAGGCCTCCTTCTCAGCACTTTCCCCAAAAGGACTGTGGCTGTCCTTTAAGTAATGCTGACCAGGGCCTCACAAAACATTGTTTTAAGATTCTTGGTCTAACAGGAGAATCCAATTATGAACCACATTTTCCGAGCTTTATGCCTAGAGCTGCCCTGGTCCTCAGATTATGACCTTGTTTCTCATAAAATAACCGGTAGTTATGATGTATATTTCCTAATTATCCCTGCTTCCCCATTTATCTTCACTTCTCCAACTTCCATTCCATATGGAGAGAAAGTACATCCCTCCTTTTATCCAAAGGCAAATTTTTATTTTGTCCTTGACTATACTAGTATCGCTTTCTAGAAGGTTATGCCATTTGTTAAAATCACACTATTGGCGTCAAGTCTAGCCTTCTACCAACTCCACTGCAACAATCTGTACATTGCAAGATGTAACTAGCCTGATCCTAGAACATCTTAATTTTCCCACTATATATGTTGCTTTTCAAGTTCAAAAACCTTTTAGTTAATACAGAATACCATAAGTTCGATTGAATTAAAAGCATAATTGTTTGTAAGGACACCAATACGTATGCTCCACTAAAAAGTAAAAAAAAAAAAAAATGTGCTTGTACAAAGTGCTTGTTCACCAAATGAAGAAAATGTTGAAAATTGAGAAGTGGTATTTTCTTGTACAAAGGCAGTTAATTTCTGTTTGTTTTTACAATATATTTATTTTATCAAGTAGTTTTTGATCAGTTGCTCTAAAGTATTCATAACAATTTTATCTGTGTTCGTTATTTATGATAATCATTAGCCACATTTGTACAGCAATGTTCTCTTCAGGAGGAGTGATCTGATTTTATATGTAAGCATACTGTGATATTCACTTCACCAAAAATATTCAATAACTAAAAAACTAAGTATGCCTCACAAATTTTTAAATGTATTTCAGTTTCATGCAGAAATATCAGTCAGGACTTTGATTCATTTTTATTTCTCAAGGATAACAGAGGGACAAATATGTGTCGGAGTTGACTGATTATAAGTTTTGTGGCTCTGCAGCTGGCCACTTAGATTTTGGTCTGGAAAAGATGGAATTCATTCCTTGTGCTGGAAGGAATCATCAGCATACATTGTGCCCTATACTGACACTGATTATAGCTTCAGTTGAGGAGACAATGTTGATATAGACACAATAGTTAATCTCACTTCAATTCATGAGTAAAAAAAGAATTAGAAGTTCCTACTCCTACCTTTCTCTCCTCCATCATGAACATATGCACAAAAAATAACTTATGTCTTTATGTTGTTCAATTCAGTTGAAATTGAATTGGTCACAGACTGGTTATGCTTATATTAATCCTTTTTCTGATACTGATAAGTACATGGATCCTTTTTGATTACTGCTATTTGTGACAATCTTAGGCCAAAGTAGAAAATTTACTGAGAAGTGCATAATGGATACCCATGTGTAAAGTCATGAAATCAAAAGAGGAGATTAGCAGTGGTTGACATATTTTATGCTCTTGAGCCCAAAGTGAACGTAAGAAGAGTCTTGAAACTGGTTTACAGCAAGAAATTACTATGCAACAGGAATAACCCAAACACTATGGGGGTTTGTTACATTTGAGCAAATCATAACTAAGAAGAGTATGAATCAATTTAATATTTAAATTTGAATATAGAGTATTTCAAATTAAAGGTAACATTTCTTGTATACCTACTCTTCAAAATATATGTATATTTCTCACTGGTACCTGTGACAGATAAGTATATTCAAAAGGGATATTTTTCTGTATTTATCTATAAGTATATAGTTGAATAAGTTTCAGTTTTAACCCCATTGATAGTAACTCATCAGCTGTTAGCAAAAGTTAATGTCAATCAAAAATTACTGCTATTATTAATTAACTTTAAGGCTGGTTACTAATGAACTTTAAGAACCCTGAAAAACTTACCAAGTTATGACTTGAAGAACTGAAGGTCCTTTTAAAATGTATGTGGACTTTTTTTTTTTTTTTATTCCAGCACAGAATGCTGCATTTACTTTGACTTAGCTTTTAAAATATGGAATGGCTTTATATAATATTATTCTTAAACATCTATTTTAACTTTTTGGCAATAGGCAAAATAATGGATGTTGTTTCTGACCTCTTATGGTAAATTCTGTTTACTGATTTTATTTTTCTTGCTACCAGTAAGTGTAGGTCAGTATCTATGAGTATCTTCCTGAGTCTGCATTAAGTCAGAGAAAATAAACATAATTGGCTATCAGCTAAATTCCTATTCTCAGGGCGAAATTAAATAGCATCAACCACATTTTCCTTAAGGAAATGTGGTTTATGAGCTCTTCTTTCTTTTATCACTCAGCTGAGATTTCTTGTAAGGGGATAACAAGTATATATAACTAACTTAAAGGCTCTTATTTTCACTTAGTGTAAATGTTTTTACTTTTATGTAAAAGTAATCACCTTCAAGCTTCCTAAAAGGAGATGCATAAACAGAAAAATTATTAATATGTTTTGCAAAAAATCTACTCAACTTGCTTCTGGGTGAGGATTTTGAAGAGCATTTCTGCCTACATACTGTATCAGTTCAGTTCAGTTCAGTCGCTCAGTCGTGTCTGACTCTTTGTCGACCCCATGAATCGCAGCAAGCCAGGCCTCCCTGTCCATCACCAACACCTGGAGTTCACTCAGACTCACGTCCATCGACTCGGTGATGCCATCCAGCCATCTCATCCTCTGTCATCCCCTTCTCCTCCTGCCCCCAATCTCTCCCAGCATCAGAGTCTTTTCCAATGAGTCAACTCTTCGCATGAAGTGGCCAAAGTACTGGAGTTTCAGCTTTAGCATCATTCCTTCCAAAGAAATCCCAGGGCTGATCTCCTTCAGAATGGACTCGTTGGATCTCCTTGCAGTCCAAGGGACTCTCAAGAGTCTTCTCCAACACCACAGTTCAAAGGCATCAATTTTTTGGCACTCAGTTTTCTTCACAGTCCAACTCTCATATCCATACATGACCACAGGAAAAATCATAGCCTTGACTAGACGGACCTTTGTTGGCAAAGTAATGTCTCTGCTTTTGAATATGCTATCTAGGTTGGTCATAACTTTCCTTCCAAGAAGTAAGCGTCTTTTAATTTCATGGCTGCAGTCACCATCTGCAGTGATTTTGGAGCCCCAAAATATAAAGTCTGACACTGTTTCCACTGTTTCCCCATCTATTTCCCATGAAGTGATGGGACCAGATGCCATGATCTTCTGTATACATACCCTTAAAGACCCAGACTGTGATATAATCTTAAAAAAAAAAAAAAAAAAAAAATTCTCTGTTTGAGATGATCAGGTCCAAGTCAGAGGGAAAGATATTGTTCTTACCCTGATATTTTTATTGGTTTTAATGAAATCATCTTTTAAAAATTACTAATTCTGTGTTTCATAGTCATACTATACTATACAATATACATATTAAAAACATTTCAATATTTTTAAAATAAAGATCTAATAACAAAATGTAATATAGTCTCTTAACCAAGGACTTTTTAAATGTTGCTTTTAAAGTATCTCTATAAGCAAAGTAAATGCCTTCTCTGACCATTTAAAGGTATAGTCTATGGGACTTACCTGGCGATCCAGTAGTTAAAACTTGCAGTGCAGTGGGTGTGGGTTCAATCCTTGGTCGGCGAGCTAAGATTCCATGTGCTTTGGGGCCAAAATCCCAAATATAAGACAGAAGCAATGTAATGAATTAAATAAAGACTTTAAAAATGGTCCACATCAAAAAAAAATCTTAAAAAAAATGAAAAACAATGGTATAGTCTTAGCTTCTGTTGCAAGAATGCCTTTGAACACTGTATTTTATTTCAGAAAATGAAAATTAATTTTGCATTTATTCCATGCCATAGTATATATTGTCTAGATTAGTATCTCAGTTGTGTTTTTCTTCTCAAGGAGAATAGGATAGTATGCATAGTCATCCTTTGCATCCTAGGATGTCACCAAGAAACCTTGGTAGGATCACAGTCTGAGACCCACTGTCTTAGGCATTCAGTAATATGAACAGAAAGAAAAAAATACCTATTTTGAAAATTGCTAGAGCCAAAATATAATTAATGTCTAATGATTTTGTTAACTATTTGCAAGTGGTACTTTTATAGAAATGAATTGAGTCTTATATAGTGTATTTTTAATAATACTCTAGTGTCAAAAATGGGGGCACATCTGGAGTCACACTGTCTTCTTGCCTCCATGTCATGGATGAAGACAGGAAGGCCATCTGAAACAGTATTTGCAAATTTATAGCAATTTCTTTGGCTTATCACCAAATGTCTTTTGCTTCTTACTGGAAAAAGCAGTTCACATAGATTTCCCCTAACCATGAGTCATAAGTATCATTATTGTACATAAGACATGCACAGTTTGGAACATGACAACTGATGGCCTAATTTTCCACTGGCAAAAAATACTGAAATTAGAATATCCGTCACTTGCTGCCCAAAGAGATTTGGTTCATCAAGCACCCACTTTATCCCATATTGGCATGTTATGAAAATGCACCAATTATTTTTTATCTGTATACCATCTATAATATTCTTAAGGGTAGAAATGGGCAGGTATAAAAATATTGCAACAAACTAACATCAATTCAGAAGTTAAAATATTGAACTTCTACTTGTAACAGTATAGAAGACTAGACATTTTTAGTCTTTCTAGTGCAAAATACCTAGATGTTAGATAAATTAAAATAAACTTTCAAATGCATTGCATATCACTTTTCCCTATTCTCTATCATTTCCACCTTGAAATCAAATTACCCATATATTTGACTTGATATGATACCAGGAGTCACTGAGACTCTTAATATTTTTCAATCTCCTTACACTCTATCCTTCTTAATTGATTTATATCCTCCTTATAGTTGACTATATACTCTTTAGTTGATTTACAATGTCATGTTAGTTTCAGGTTTAGAGCAAAATGAATCAGTTACACACGTATCCACTCTTTTTTAGATTCTTTTCTCATATAGGTTACAGAGTACTGAGTAGAGTTCCCTGTGCTGTATTCCCTTCTCCAGGGGTGTCTTCCTAACCCAGGGATAGAACCTGGGTCTCCTGCACTACAGGCAGATTTTTTTACCATTTGAGCCACCAGGGAAGCCTTCTGTGCTATACAGTAGATCCATATTTGATATCTATTTTATGTATATAGTAGTATGTATATGTCAACCCCAATCTCCCAATTTATACCACACCCTTTACCATCTGGTAACCATAAGTTTGTTTTCTATAGCTGTGAATCTATTTCTGTTTTGTAGATAAGCTCATTGGTACCATTTTTTTTTTTTTTTTTTAGATTCCACATATAAATGATATATATTTGGCTTTCTCTGTATGACTTTATTCACTATGACAGTCTCTAGGTTCTTCCACGCTGCTACAAATGGCATTATGTCTTTTTTATTGCTGAGTTATGTTTCATTGTATATATGGATCACATCTTCTTTATCCTCATGTTGTTGGACATTTAGGTTGTTTCCATGTTCTACCTATTGTAAATAGTGCTTCAATGATCATTGAGGTATAAGTATCTTTAGACTGAAGGCTTTATATTGATATGGCTTCAATTTCATTAAAAATTTATTTTACTCCCTTCATTGCTGTTAAGCCCAGTAAATGACATGTTCAACTCAGGTCTAGATTTTGGTTTTGTTTCGTTTTAATTTATGTTTCTCTTTTTGAATTCCTTATTGTTCACTCTTTATGATCAAGTTTTCTGTAATATCCTTGGGGATATTATAGTACGTGTCTCAGATTCAGTGCCTCCTAATGTGGACATCTGGGGAAACTTTTGGTCCTTTCTATGAACTGCTTTGATCCAGTGATATACCTCCCATAAGGCATCTGGATTAAGTCTTCTTGTTGTGAGGAGTGAGGAGATGTGTTTTCACTGGTCATGAAATTACTAGAAGATATTTTGGCTCCTCTCTGATAGATTTATATTCTTTGTTAGAGAAAATGTACAATAATTTGAGGTTGACTCCTAGGGGATGGCCTTTACTATTGGAGTAGTATATCACACCTTCTAGGGTGTGCTCCATAGTATTAGGCGTGCCTTTATTTGGGGTTTAATCTGAATATATGGCACTGAGCAAAGACTCTACTTGCACTATCTCAGAACTCCAATATCCATTCCTCAGGGATGCATAACTTCTGATATCATCAGTAAGTTCTCTGCCCAGAAATAAAAGGTACCTGGAGTCTGCCAGCACTTGAGAAACAGCCTTCAAGTCCTATGCAGCCTCATGCATGGCTTTATCTTTCCTTGGAATCCTGTCATTTTAGTTGGAACTCTAACATCTCCCTGCTTAGTTCAGTCAAGGTTCTCCTTTACTCATCTCAGAAAAGCATCCCATGCAGGAGGTCAATATGATTTACATGAAGCTTATCTCTTGTGTTTTTCGTTTTGTGAGAATCATAGTCCTGTGTTGCCTGCTGTTCATGACCTGCAAGCAAGTGCCTCAGATATGTTGCCTAGCATTATAGTTGTTTGTTTCCTAAAAAAAACAAATATAATATCAGTGTCTTATCTGAAAGCAGAAGACTTAGGCATATTTTTCTATCTAAAATGTTCAATATATACTGGTTGTATAGAATAACATTTTGCTTCCTGTTCCATAAAACTATCTTGATGTCATCAGAATTCCCCAATAAATAACCTCCATCTATAATAGCTTATTTTTTGGTCTAAAGTGGCTAAACACTATTACTACTGTTTTTCAAATTTTATCTGAAAATTTGAAATTTGTTATTTAACTGCTTATAAAAAATAGAGCTTAAAGGATAGAATCATAGTTTACATGCTTATATTTGGAGTTCTAATGTTCTCTAAATTTGGCTCATTACAAGAAATTAAATTGTTTCTTTAGGAAAAATAAGAAACTTTGCTGCTGCTTTGTCTTAGTCACTGTCCATCAAGAAGCCTATGCTGCCTCAGGCAGTGAAAAATGTTAATAGTTAGAAAAGGTCGTTTAGTTTTCCTCATTAAAATCATGAAATAACATTGGATCGAAATGGTTCTTCACTTGAAAATACTCAATCCAAGATGATCTTTATAGGATCATTTTAAAGGCCTCTAGACCACTTATTTTGAAAAATGGCATTGAGTTTTTGTGACTCATTATACCATTTTGAATAAAATAAGTCTATGTAAGACACAAATATAGACTCTCTGCTAACATTCAAAGACATTTATAGGGGTTTCAATGATTACTTTTCATGATAAGACAGGACCATTCAGAAGCTGGTTATATCACTTTATTAACATTAATTCTGAAGAATAATACTAACTCTGAATTGGCCTTTACATGTAGGTATTTTATGTCTTCAAAACTCAAGTATTCTAAGTCAAATTCAAGTAAGATGCTGATTATTGGAAGCATTTGTCATCTATTCAAACCGATTTTAGTTTAGTTTATGAAAACAAATTTTTGATCTAAATTCAGGTCCATCTGTCAGGGTTCAATCAGAGAAATAGCCAGTAGCGGATATGTATTTTAAAAGTTACTATAAGGAATTGACTTATGAAATTGTAGGTGCTAGCTCCGTAACCCTGAGATCCATATGGGCAGACTGCCAGGAAGGACAGGTTAGATTTTTCAGATGGGAACTACACCTTCATTTCACAGGCAGAATTTTTCTGGAAACTTCTGCTCTGCTTCGTAAGGCCTTTCAGTTGATTGAATGATCCCCAAGATTATCTTGGATAATCTTCCTTATTGAAATCAGCTCATTATGGACTTTAGTTTCATTTATAAAATAACTTGACAGCAATAGCTAGAAAAAATGTTTGAATAACTGTGGGTGTACACTATGCTCTGAATTTATTCCCCTAAAATTCACATGCTCAAGGAATGCTAATACCCCAAGGATGTGGGCACCTTTAGGAGATGATTATGTTATGAAGGCAGGACCCTCACGAATGGGATTAGTGCCCCTATAAAAGAATAGAGGTGCCTTGTACGTTACTAGCCAGGGGCTCATAAAGAGTCAGACATGACTGAACATGCAGTAAAAAAAAAAAAAAGCCTGAGAAAGCGTCCTCACCCACTTTTACCTTGTGAACATAAAAGAAGTTATATCCCAGAAGAGGATCCTTCCTGACCATGCTGATACCTGATCCCAGCCCTCAGACCTGTGAGAAATAAATTTCTGTCATTTATAAACTATCCATCCTGTGGTATTTTGTTATAGCAGCTCAAACAGACTAAGACAGTAGAATAGATTATGCCTGAGAGTTCCATCCTGCCCTTTATGACAGCCTGCTCTGTGAATTTCAGACTTGCCTTGGCAGCCCCACAATTGTGTATGCCAGTTATGTACAATAAATGTTTTACCATATATCACCATTAGTTCTGTTTCTCTAGTTGAAGTCTGATCAGATTTTTAGTACCTGGAAATGAGTGCTGCTACAACAGAAATCTGAATATGTTCAAGTGATTTTGAAATTGATCAGTTGGCAGAGGCAGAAGGATTTTTGAGGGGCATAATAGAAAAAGTCAGATTTCCTTGAACAAACTGCTAAACACGATGATAAAGACACTGCTGGTAAGAGCTCAGAAGGAAATGAGTAACATGCTATTGAAACTGGAGGAAAGGGTATCCTTGTTACATAGTGATAGAAGCCTTGGTTGAATTGCCTTGTGTGCCCTAGTATGCGTGTGTGCTCAGTCGTGGCCAACTCTTTGCAACCCCATGGCCTGTAGCCCACCAGGCTCCTCTGTCTATGAAATTTTCCAGGCAAGAATTCTGCAGTAGGTTGCCATTTCCTACTCTAGGGGATCTTTCCAACCCAGGGATCAAACCCACGTCTGTCTCCTGCCTCTTCTACAGTGGCAGGTAGATTCTTTACCACTGCACCACCTAGTTAAAGTAGAAATAAAGACTTGTAAGCAGTGAACTTATGGCACCTCACTCCAGTACTCTTGCCTGGAAAATCCCATGGACAGAGGAGCCTGGTCGGCTGCAGTCCATGGGGTCGCTAAGAGTCGGACAGATTGAGCGACTTCACTTTCACTTTTCACTTTCATGCATTGGAGAAGGAAATGGCAACCCACTCCAGTGTTCTTGCCTGAAGAATCCCGGGGACGGGGGAGCCTGGTGGGTTGCCATCTCTGGAGTCGCACAGAGTTGGACACGACTGAAGTGACTTAGCAGTGAGCAGTGAGCGTAGTTATTCAGCTAAGGAAATTTCCAAATAAAGTATTGAAACTGTGACCTGTGGTGGTCTTACTGCTTAGAGTAAAATACAACAGGAAAGATTTAAAAAAAAAAAAAAAAGAGAGAGAGAGAAGAAATGTTAAGCAAAAAGAAACTAGAACTTGATAACTAGAGAAATGGGGAAATTTAGACGGTAAAGCGTCTGACTACAATGTGGGAGACCTGGGTTCAATCCCTGGGTCGGGAAGATCTCCTGGAGAAGGAAATGGCAACCCACTCCAGTATTCTTGCCTGGAGAATCTCATGGATGGAGGATCCCAGTAGGCTACAGTACATGGGGTTGCAAACAGTTGGACAGGACTAAGCAACTTCACTTCACTTCAAGCCTATTAAGCTTACAAAAAGTAATATAATGAGGAATGGCATAAAAGTGAGTGTGCTCTTAAGAGAAAGTTGAAGGTGTAGCTGAACAACCTTTTCTTGGTGCTTTGGTAGGATCAAATAGGATATCTACACAGGGAGCTTTTTATAGAGATTATGAGTGTCATTCTTGGCTCCCCTCAGTTACTTAAGCAGAACCCAGGAATAAGGATAGGATTATCCACAAGAGGTCTGTGGAGAAGCCTCTTAGCAAATGAACTGTGTCCTGTGACTTTCACAGACAATATTCTTGAGAATGCAGTACCAGAAGAAACAGTAATGTTGAACTGAGGGAGGTAGAGAGATGGTAGTGTGGTAATAAAAACAGAGAGAAAGAACATGGTGTGATGGTAGAAACAGAGGTCAAAGTTCTGTGGGATTGCAAGACAAAGAATGTGGGCAGTCTCCAGAATCTGAAAAAAGCAAGGAAGACAAGTTATCCTCTACAGCTTCCTGAAGGATCCAATGGACACCTTGATTTTAGACTTTTAGTCATTTGGGGCTCATGTCCTCCAGAACCCTAAGATAATAAATATGTTGTTGTAGTTTATTATAGCAGCAATAGGATAATAACATATCAGGAGTCTTTTCATTAGTCACTTTAGGTTTGTCCCTCTGTATCTATTGAGAGGATCACACAATTTGTTTTATTCTACTGATATGATATATTATTTTAATTTTCAGATGTTAAACCAAACTTGCATTGATAAAATAAATTCTACTTGTAAAATTATTTTTATAGGTTACTGGATTCAGTTTGCTAGTATTTTGTTAAAGATTTTTGCCTTATTCATAAGACATAATGGTTTGTAGTTTTTCTTTCTTGTGATGCCTTTTTCTGGCTTTGGTATCAAGGTAACACCTAGAGATAGAGTTGGAATTGTCTCCTCCTCTGGTTTCTGAAAGAATTTTTCAATAATTGGTATAAATTGTTCCTTAAATGTTTGCTAGATTATAGCAGTGAAGTCTATGCATTTGAATTTTCTTTGTGGGTAGTTTTATTAGTAGTATAATAATAGTAGTAGTAGCAATAGTAATAATTCACTTGTTACAAGTGAATTACAAGTCTTCACTTGTTACAAGTCTATGACTTTTAGAGCAAGTTCTGGTAGTTGTGTCTTTATTAAAAACATCCATTCAATTTAAATTATCTCATTTATTGGTATATGATTGTTTATACTGTTTCTTCTCAATGTTTTCTTTATTGTCAGTAGTCTTGTCTTTTTCATAGTTGATAACAGTCATTTTAGGCTTTCCCTTTTTCCTTGTTAATGTAACTAACATTTTGTTAATTTTGTTCTCTTTAAAAAAAATAAACTTTTGGTCCTGATTTCCCTCTACTTTTGTATTCTCTCTTTAATCATTTTACCCATCTTTATTATTTCCTTGCTTATGTTTGTTTTAGTTTTAGGTTTCTCATTCTCCCAGTGTCTCTGGGTAGAAGGTTAATTATTGATTAAATTTTTTTCAACTCAATGGCAAAAATAGAATGTGATTTTAAAAAATGAGCACAGGATCTGAATCTCTGTTTTACCTAAAGAAGATATAAAAATGGCTAACAGGTATCTGAAATAATGCTCAAACCAGTAAACATCAGAGGAAGGAAAATCAACACTAACTCAAAGATATCTGTATGGACATGTTCACTGCCTGAGACACGGAAACAACTTAAGTGCCTATTGGTGGATAAATGGATGAAGAAAATGTGAGCGAGATATAATGAAATATTATTCTGCAGTAAATAGAAAGGAGAGAAGGAAATCCCACCATTTGCAACAACCTGGATGGACCTTGAGGGAATTACGCTAGATTAAAAATATGTTTGTCTTAATATATCTATTTGTAGTTATGAATTTTTTGGTGAAAACCTCTTGAATTATATTTGACTAAATTTTAGTATGCTTTGCCTTCATTTCCATCCATTTCAAGATATTTTCTGATTTACTTTTTTGATATCATATTTGACTCATTAATAATTTAATAACATTCCTAAGCTTGTTTTAATTTCAGATATCTGTGAGTTTCCAAAATCTTTTTATCTTTCTTGCTGATTTCTCTTTTTTTCTTTGTAATTAAAGTATAGTCAATTTATAATATTATAGCTTCTAGTGTATAATATAATGATTCAATATTTTTATGGATTATACTCCATGATAAAGTAGTGGCTCAATTTCCTTGTGCTTATAATATAATCTTATTACAGCTTATTGATTTTATCCATGATAGTTTGTACCTCTTAAGCCAGTATCCCTATACTGCCCTTCCCTGTGTTCCTCTCCCCACTGGTAAACACTAGGCTGTTTTCTGTATCTGTTATGCTATTTCTGTTGTGTTCTATTCACTCATTTTATTTTTTGTTTTCCATTTGTAAGTGACAATAGACACAATTTGTCTTCTCTGTCTGACTTATTTCACAAAGCATAATATCTTTGAGGTCCGTCCATGTTTGCTAATGTCAGAATTTCATTCCTATGGCTGAGTAGTATTCCACTCTGTGTCTATATGTATACATAGACACACACGCTACATCTTTTGTATTCATCCATCTATTGATGGATAGTGAGGTTGCTATTATAAATAATATTGCTGTGAACATTGTGGTGAATGTAATATTTCAATAGTGTTTTGTTTTCTTCAAATATATATCCAAGAGTGAAACTGCTAGATCATATCGTAGTTTTATTCTTTTTTCTTTTTTGAGAAAACTGTTCTCTTTTTCCATAGTGGCTGTACTAATTGGCATTTCTATCAACCGAGTACGAAGGTTGCCTTTCTCCACATCCTCACCAGTATTTGTTATACGTGGCTCTTTTATGGTAACCATCATGACAAGTGGGACTCCTCTGTAGCTCATATGATAAAGAATCTTCCTGTAATGCAGGAGACCCTGGGTTGGGAAGACCCTCTGGAGAAGGGAGTGGCAACCCACTGCAATATTCTTGTCTGGAGAATCCAACAGACAGAGGAGCCTGGTGGGCTACAGTTTGTGGAGTTGCAAAGAGTCAGACACAGCTGAGTGACTAACACTAATACTACTATTCTGACAAGTGTAGGGTGATACTTCATTGTAGTTTTGATTTGTCCTTCTCTGGTTAGCCATGTTGAGCATCATTTCATGTACCTGATGGTCTTCTTTAGGAAAATGTCTATTTAGGACCTCTGCCCATTTTGTTTGATTTTTTGATGGTGAGTTGTATGAGTCATTTATATAATTTGGATATTGACACCTTATAGGTCATATCATTTGGAAATATCCTCTCCCATTCGTTAGGTTGTTTTTCATTTTGTTGATGATTTTCTTTGCTGTGCAGAAGATTTTAGTTTAATTAGGTCCCATTTGTTTGGTTTTTCTTTTGTTTCTTTTGGCTTAGAAGACAGGTTTCAAAAATTATTGGTACAATTTATTTTAAAGTATGTTCTAAGTTTTCTTCTAGAAGCTTTAAGATTTCCAGTTTTATATTTAGATCTTTTATCCATTTGAGTTTATTTTTAATTATGGTGTGAGAAAATGGTCTAATTATTTTTTATATTTTATTTGGAAATATAAAAATATTTTATATCTGTTCTGTTTTTCCAGGATTTTGTTGGGTTCCTCTATCTCTCCTTTACTACTTTGTTTACATTCTGAGTATTTTCCCAGGAAGCATTTTACCTTAATTATTTTTAGTCATTTTGTAGTGGCTAACATAGAGCTTACCATATGTATCTCATTTCATATCTATATCTTTGGCAACAGCTTTATATTGGCTTAATATCAGTGTGATGAAGAAATGTAACTCCAATATATCACTATTACTTTATCATCCTTCTATGATATTTTGTTATATTTATGTTATATCTGTTAGCGTTGCAAATGCAACAATATATTCTTATAATTATTACCATATCATTTGTAGTCATTTCTTTAGCTTTGCTCCTACCTATGTCTTTCATGTTTTTACTGGCAAATATTTTATACATAAATTACTGTTCTGCATATCATGGATCCAATGACATTATATACATATTATTTTATATAATTGATTTTTACATTAGGTAGAGAGAGTTTGCATTTATGTTGTATTTTATAATATATGATTTATTTCACTGATGCTCTTCATATTTTTGTGTGGATTTTATCTGAGTCAGTTGCTTTTAGCCCACAGAACTTCTTTAAATATTGCTTGTAAGTTAGAGATAAACTAGCAACAAATGCTCCCAGTTTTTGCCTGCAAATGTGTTCATTTTGCTTTCGTTTTTGAAAGATAGCTTTGCTGGCTGTCAGTTTGTTTCTTTAATCTCTTTGAATAGGTTATGATACATCCTCTGATCTACATTGTTTCTAAGAAGAGAGCTGTTATCCTTATTAGCATATTCCCGTGTAAATGATGGGCCCTTCATCTCCAGCTACTTTCCAGAGTTTCTCCTTGTCTTTTACTGTCAGTATATTTATGATGAAGTGTCTGTGGATCTCTGTATTTATCCTTCTTTGAGTTCATTAAGCTTTTCGTATATGCA
Organism: Bos indicus; assembly: GCF_029378745.1. Classification (NCBI taxonomy): domain Eukaryota; kingdom Metazoa; phylum Chordata; class Mammalia; order Artiodactyla; family Bovidae; genus Bos; species Bos indicus. The sequence continues at coordinate 14,010,585 of NC_091767.1, forward strand.
GATTTTTTGCTCAGTATGTTTTGAAAAGTTTTCAGCCTTATTCCTTCAAATATTTCTTTTTCTGCTCCCTTTGTCTCCTGACCTCTTCTACTCTTATTGTGTATATGTGGTGCATTCAGTTGTTGTTGTTCAATCCTTAAGTCATGCACCACTCTTTGCAACCCCATGGACTGCAGAATGCCAGGTCTCCCTCTCCTTCACTACCTCCCAGAGTTTGCAAAAACTCCTGTCCATCAGCAACAGTGTCCCATATTTCTCTGAATCTCCATTTATCTCTCTGTATTCTTGTTTCTCTCTGTTCTTCAGATTGCATAATATCTTATACTATACAATCTTATACTATACAATCTTGTACTTATACAATCTTCAGATTGTATAACATAATATTTAAGTTCATTAAATTATTCTTCCACAAGGTGTTTGATATTTATTCAGACCCCATGAAGGCTCCCCCCAGATGTCTTCAGTGGTCCTCTCTTGCAAATTAGCCAGCCTCCAATTTATCCTGAATCTTTAGTAATCTGGGAATTTTCTCCCAATTGCTTTCCACCTCAACCTTCAGTTATTACAGAGTATCCTTAGTCTTGAAATTCTTTAGGTCCTATTGTAAATTAAATTGGATCATTTGGAAAGAGATTAGGAGCTGATGTTGTTGTTGTTTATTTGTTTGTTTTTAATTTTTTTGTTGTTGTATATTTGCAAAGTCAGACACGACCGAGCAACTGAGCATGCAGCAAAGTTGCTTCACAATGTTGTCTTAGTCTCTGCTGTACAGCAAAGTGAATCAGCTGATTTTTTTGTTTGTATTTTGTCATTGCTTGTTTAGTCGCTAAGTCACGTCTTACCCTTTTGTGACCCCATGGGCTGTAGCCCACCAGGCTCCTCTGTCCATGGGATTTCCCAAGCAAGAATACTGGTGTGGATTGCATTTCCTTCTCCAGGGATTCTGCCTGGCTCAAATTGAACCAGTGTCTCCTGCATTGGCAGGCAGATTCTTTACTGCTCGCTAAGCCACCAGGAAATCAGCTATACCTACACATATACCCGTGGGCTTCCCAGGTGGCTCAGCTGGAAAGAATCTGCCTGCCAGTGCAGGAGACACAAGAGTCTGTGTTTCAACCCCTGGGTGGGGAAGATCCCCTAGAGTAGGAAATGACAACCCACTATAGTGTTTGTGCCTGGAAAATTCCATGTACTGAGGGTCTGGGAGGCTATAATCCATAGGGTCACAAAGAGCTGGACACAACTGTGCACATTCACACACATACATCTACTGGGTTTTAGATTTCTTTCCTGTTTAGGTCCCACAGAACATGGATTGAGTAGAGTTCCCTGTGCCATACAGTAGGCTCTCTTGGTTGTATGTCCTGTTTCTCACCCTAGATGAAATTGCAGAGACAAGTCAAAGACTCTGGAATGGGAACATCATACTTTTCTTAGAGTGACACTCTGTCTTTAATTTTTAATCCTTCAGTGGGGGAAGGGATGTGGACAATAGCCTGAGGTCTTCTTGGCTTGTTTTATTTGCCATGCAACCAGTCTTAGAAGCCAGGGAGTGGCTGTTTAAGGGCCCAGTGTTCTCATGGTGCTAAGTGTAGGTAGACGTTCTCTTCTGTAAATGGAGGCTGGACAGAAGGAGAGAGTGCCATTCTTTCAACTGTACAAACCCTGAACTAGGCCTCACCAGTAGGTAATAGGAGAGGCTGAGACATATTGATGTCTCAGTCTTCCCAGTAATAAAGTCCCTAGTTGGGAGCTAGCAGGAGAGGGAGCCCTCTGTTCTTGGATACACTAGTCTAGAGTTTTCATCTTGCTGACAGGTGGCCCAAAGGAGCAATCTTGGTTTAAATACTACAGACTCTCTCTCTCTCTTTTTTTTTTAAATGAATTTAAACAAACTTTCTTGAATAGGTGTCTCTTCATTTTCTGTATCACTTAAAACCATTTATAGAAAACTTGAGTTATTTTTTCTTTTGTTAAAAATTTTCGCCGATTCAGTGTGGAGTTGATCTATAGAGCTCCTCATGGTGTCCTGTTATAAACTGCTCTAGCTATAAATTTTTGAACCTTATTTCTGCAGTCATAGCATTCTAAAAACACAGGTGAAGTATGCTTATGTGAGAATCTGAGTCATCTGCTGATGGAAAGACTTGAAACTACACATTCTTATTGGAAAAAGTATTGCATTTTTTTATGATGCCAGGCTCATTTTCCAGTCTGGAGAGACATTTGTTCCATTATCTCTTTGACTATGGCTTCATTTCCTTATTGACATTTAAATTTCTATTAAACACTTTAGTAAGACAAATATTTGTATTATGAGAAAATATGGGTGTGACTGTAATCAAATTTAGTAAAGTTTTTCCAATCATATAAACCACTTGAGCTTTGTATCTTTTTTTTCTTTTTTGAATGAAGTGGGAGATAAGTCATCCAATTTGCCTTCTGTTATTTTTCAAGAAATAATTCCATCATGAGAAAGACACTAAATGTATCAGACTCATTAAGTTAGTAATGGGTCAAGTCTATTTTTTAAACAGAGGTGAAAGAGGTCTGTGTTACAGATAGGCTAAAAATGTCAGAATTCACATAATCTCTCTCTCTCTCTCTCTCTTTTTTTTTCCCTCAGAGCTCCAGCTCCAGTGCACCCACTCATGGAATAATCTTCAGGATAAAAATGTTTTATGATGACAGCAAGTTTTCAGTTAGAATACTAAATAAATGCAAGACAAGTCAAAAAGTGTCTCATTTACAATGACTTCAAATGCCAAATGTTTTAAAATACCGAACATAAAGTAAGCACCATAAGAGTCCAGGATAATTGTATTGTTGTTGTTATTTTACTGCTTTTTAAAAAAATAATGAGGTATGCAATTCCAAATAGATTTTTCCAAAACAGCAAACATTTGTACCTTCTCGAAACTTTAATCTGAGCTTTTAGTTGACAAGTTTAGATGGTCTGAGAAAAGCAATAGGCCTTATCCACCAAGATAGAGAAATTGCAAAAGCTTTGCTTTTTCATAACAATAACTCAGAAGCCTTTGGAGCTTTCATTTCTTTTATTAGCTTTTGTTCTTAAAACTGTCCGTCAATAAGTTTAAGTGGTCAAAAACATCATGCAAGGTTGGATGAAAAGGAACAGAGTCACAAAAGAGGAAGTCGTGAGAAGCATTTTTCACTTCGTCTGATGGTAGATATTGCCATACCATGATTATGCTTTGATTTTTGAAGTAATTCTATACTGAGAGAAATTTTGACAGAATAATAAAGAGCTCCTAGGTACCCTTTAACCAGACTTACCAACTTTTACTGTTTTGCCACATTCTTTGTCCCTTCCCTTCTCTCTACTTCTCCTCCATCCTTATATATTTTCTTATCTTTTTTTTTAATGTTTTATAATGGAGTATAGTTGATTTAAAATGTTGTATTAGTTTCGGGTGTACAGCAAAGTGACTCACTTATACATACACATGTATCTCTTCTTGTTCATTCTTTTCCCATTCTGGTTGTTACAGAATATTGAGAATTCCCCAGGGCTATTGACTAAGTCCTTGTTGGTTATTTATTTAAGATATAATAGTGTGTACATGTCAATGCCAAGCTTCTAAATTATCCCTCCCCCAACCTTTCCACTTTGGTAACTATAAGCTTGTTTTCTAAGTCTGGGAGTCTAATTTTGTTTTGTAAAGGAAGTTCATTTTTACCATTTTTTTAGATCCCACATAAATGAGATCGTATATTTGTGTCTCTGTCTGATTTGCTTCACTTAGTTTGCTAATCTCCAGGTTGATCCATGTCACTGCAAGTGAGATTGATTCATTCTTTTCCATGGCTGAGTAATATTCCATTGTGTGTGTGTGTGTATATACACACGTATCTTTACTTGTATAGATATGCACTGCATCTTCTTTACCAGTCATTTGCTGATGGACGTTTTGGTTGGTTGTTTTTTGTGGTACTGTTTACAATAGCCAAGACATGTAAGCAACCCACCCTCCTTGTGTTTGAGTGTACATTGCTCATATCACTTATTTTTACACAGACTGCATGAGGATGGCAATTCCAAGAGTAAGGATATTTCCATGTACAATCTCTCTACAATTACCAAATTCAACAAATTAAATCGATAACATTCTTTCAACTATCCTTCGTAATCCATTTGGTTAATTGTCCCAATGATGACTTTTACTCTTCTTTCAATGAAGAATTACTTAGCCTTCTTCTCTCATGACATTTACTTCTTGCCACATAATTTTTTTTAAGGTTTAGTTACAAGAAGGCCTATTTAAATATTTGTCAGGTTAGTAGTTACCAAGGCTAAATAAATAGTTCCTTATTAGTATCACTTAGCCAAATATATAGTTACCAAACCAGCCTTGGGTATTACCTTGCCTTATCTGAATGTATTTCTTTTATATCAAGTACCTAAGATATACTAAGGAAACCTAGACAACAGAAACAAAAGCTTGTACCAAAATTATGTATATCCCTATTATGTGAATTTTAGTATGAATATAATTCAGTCTCTGTTAAATTTATTAAAGCCACAATGAGAAAATATGCATAAAGACAGTAAAGACACAACTTTCCTACAAACATTATTATCATTACTTAGATATGCTGATTTTACTCCCAAACGCTCTTTTAAATAACAAAATCAAGATTAATTTATCTATAGGAAGCTTCCAATCTTGGTACAGAAAGCTTGCCTTGTTATTGTTACAGAGCAGGGGCTCACTGCCCACTGCACAAGACCAGACACTGAGATAATAGTCTTTTGCCTAGAGAAGAGGATTTATTAAAGGGCAGACAAGCCAGGGGACAGGGGCGAAGCTAAGATCCTCCATTGAGGGGGATATTTATCTTGGAAGCAAGGAGTAAGTGGACAGAAGGTGGCTCAGAAATGATTGGTAGAAAGGAATTTGTGAGTTTCAAGTGTTTCCTGCACAAGCACCATTGCTTTTTATGCCTCTTCAGGAATCACGTGTGCATGTTGGAAGTGGGGGTTCATATGTAACATGAGGTAATTCAGGCTGAGATGTCAAAACGTCACCCATTGGATAAGCACATTTGTTCTGTGCAGACTCCAATCAGCTATACTGGTTCCTACCAGTTTCAGCCAGATTTGTCATATTACAAGAGGAGGGAGTTTCAAAAGCTGCTTCCTTTTCTGCTATCTTATAAAACAAGTGCAAGAATTTCTCTCAGTCACAGAAATGGGGCATGGTTTCAGTACAGCGTTGCAAGGCAAATAGATTCTTTGTAAGTAGCCTAGGCAGTCTGTTTATTTATTTAACTCGTTGGGTCTTAGTTGCATCACGCAGGATCTTTGTTGTGGCATGCAGGATCTTTCATTGAGTTGCTCAGGCTTCTCTCTAGCACCTGGGCTTAGTTGCTCTGGGGAATGAGGGATCTTAGTTCCCCAGCTAGGGACTGAACCCATGTTGCCTGCATTGCAAGGCAGATTTTTAACCACTGGGCCACTAGGGAAGCTCCACAAATACATACGTTTACCTGAATTTTATTTTGTATGTGAAAGGCAGACAGCTGCTTTTGTAAACAACTTCTATAAGATTTAAAAAACACTGTTGATAAAAATATTGTTTAATACTTAATACTGAATAGTATTTCATCTCTCCACCAGTTCATCGGAAATAGATGGGGAAACAGTGGAAACAGTGTCAGACTTTATGTTTTCTGGGCTTCAAAATCACTACAGATGGTGACTGCAGCCATGAAATTAAAAGACACTTACTCCTTGGAAGGAAAGTTATGACCAACCTAGATAGCATATTCAAAAGCAGAGACATTACTTTGCCAACAAAGGTTTGTCTAGTCAAGGCTATGGTTTTTCCTGTGGTCATGTATGGATATGAGAGTTGGACTGTGAAGAAGGCTGAGCACCGAAGAATTGATGCTTTTGAACTGTGGTGTTGGAGAAGACTCTTGAGAGTCCCTTCGATTGCAAGGAGATCCAACGAGTCCATTCTGAAGGAGATCAGCCCTGGGATTTCTTTGGAAGGAATGATGCTAAAGCTGAAACTCCAGTACTTTGGCCACCTCATGCGAAGAGTTGACTCATTGGAAAAGACTCTGATGCTGGGAGGGATGGGGGGCAGGAGGAGAAGGGGACGACAGAGGATGAGATGGCTGGATGGCATCGCTGACTCGATGGATGTGAGTCTGAGTGAACTCCAGGAGTTGGTGATGGACAGGGAGGCCTGGCGTGCTGTGATTCATGGGGTCGCAAAGAGTCGGACATGACTAAGCGACTGATCTGATCTGATCCGATCTGAGTATCTTACTCACTCCCTTATACTTTGCCTTATTCCTAGTAAGTTTAAGTATTCTGAAGTATTGATAGTTTCATTCTTTTTTTTTTTCATTATCTCCAAATGACTATCCTTACTTTGTTTTCTTGAACATGCCCTCCTTAATTTAATACCTATACTTTATCACAGGCCATTCTTTTTATCTATTCCACAATTCTTAAGAAGTGGAAAATTGTTCATAAGTTTCAGTTTAGACACCCTTTCTAGAAAGCATAGCCAGATATATCCATTTGGAAATAATCTTTCCCCCAGTCCTTTGACAATAACTACTCTTCTCAGGTAGCTTTGATCTGCCTTGTAGTAAGTTTATTGCCATCAACATTGTTCTAAAATTGTACATATTTAAGAATAAATGAATGATTTGCATGTTTTTCATTCTCATTTGGGCTTGTGTTTCTTGAGAGGAGGGAATTTTTATCCTTTATGGTGTTGTTCTCTTTTAAACACAATATACACTAAATAAATATATATTTATTTAATTTTATCCCATGGAGTTGTATATACACAAGAATAGGAGACTGCAATGCCTGCCTCCCTGAAGAGTTTTGTCTGCACTTATAGACATACCAGGCAGTGACCTTTGTGATGTGTTTTCAGGAATATTGAAATGGGTGGTTTTGCTTCTTTGCTGGGTCTACCATAACAAAGCGCCACTGACTAGGCAGCTTAAACAACAAATTTATTGTGTCAGATTGGAAGCTTAAAGTCCAAGATCAAGCTGTCAGTAGGTTTGGTTTTTTCTTATAGCCCCGAGGGAAGGATCTCTGCTAGGCTTTTGTCCATAGCTTATAGATGGTTGTCTTCTCCCTGTCTTCACATGGTCATCATTTTACAGGACACCAATTATATTAGATTGTTCCCACACTAATCACTTCATGTGAGGCTTACCAGGTGGTGCAGTGGTAAAGAATCCATCTGCTAATGCAGAAAATGCAAGAGACGTAGGTTCAGTCCCTGAGTCAGGAAGATCCCCTGGAGAACGAAATGACAATGCACTTCATATTCTTGTCTGGATAATCCTATGGACAGAAGAGCCTGGTGGACTGTAGTCCATGGGGTTGCAAAGAGTAGGACATGACTGTGTGACTGACCACACATGCACGCAATCACTTCATTTAAAGCTCCTGTGTCCAAATAGAATTATATTCTGAGGTACTGAGGTATTGTGACTTAAACCTACACCTTTAAGGGGTAGAAGGAAACAGTGTATTCCACAGTAGCATCTGTACAAAAATTCTGTTGCATTTTTATGACTGTAAATATTTTTATAAAGAGGAATGTTTTATGTTACAGTTAGACATTGGTGAAAACCACTGGAAATCTGAATATATACTCATAAATATGTGGCTAGTAAGAGATGCTACTGGGGAGAACAGGGTTTGAAAATATATACAAGGCAAAGAGAAAAGTGTCACAATTTTTAAAAAGCACAGGGATGGGGAATTCCCTGTGGTCCAGTGGTCTCACTGCCAAGGGCCTGAGTTCGATCCCTGGTCAGGGAACTAAGATCCCACAAGCTGTACAGTACAGCAACAAACAAACAAAAACACAAAGATTCTAAATCTCTGGAAGAAGAGAAGGGCGTTCCATATAATGTGTAAAATGGCACAGAACGTAAATATGAGGGATGTGAACCCTAGATACAACCTTAATGATTGAATTTACCTAGAGATGAACCAGGCTCGACTGTTAATTCCATGTTCATTATATATTCTAGTTGTAATATTGCAAAAATAGGATAGCCCAAACTGTGAGACATTTTTGGATATGTTAATAGCAGGTATCTTGGTCTCCCTCCTTGAGAACTCCCTGAGTGAAACAATAGCCCTGTTTTTTTTACATAATAGAACCTGTTTTCTCTTGAGGGATGACGTCAATGATGGTCAAGTCAGAAAAATTCCCCAAAAAAGTAAAATGTCACTCAGGCCACTTAATTCTCTGTTTATATCATTCCAAATGAAGCACAGAAATTCTTGACTTTACTTTGGAATAAACTGCATATTTTATTTAGGGACTGATTACTCTGTTGATAACTTTTTCAAACCAGTCTTCAGACTCTGGCTTCCTTCCTCCTAAGGATTGTTTTTAGCACCAATTTGTTGCTCATTAGCACCTCTGTCAAAGGGTAAATACAGGAAATAAAAGAAGATGAAACAATCAATTCAGTCCTTTTTATGGACTTATAAAAACATTTAATGAAAGGCAATGCTGAATTTTATAGGATGGATAAAAGTAAATGATGGTTTTCAAAAATTACTTCTTTTAAAATTGTAATGAGCAGCTTAGTTTTCTTTATATTGTAAGAAAAAATTATGAGGAAAAAAGCATGCTAAAACCCACTATGTTCATCCCCAAAGCAATAGTACTAATTAGAGCTTCTGAAGGTATATAAAGTCATTCATTATTATTGAGATTACTGCTGAGCGACTAAGCGCAGCACTTAGAAAATGTGATAGCGTTTACAAACAGATTAATGTGACCTTTTCCTAAAGTGATACAAATAATATAAAGCTATTTACATGTTTACACCTTACCTGTTACATCTTTAGTTCACTTACACTATTTTCAAATTTTAGGAAAAATTGGCCATGTTAAAACTCACAGAAGTATTCCCCTATAAATTATGTCCCCCTCTGCATTATGTTGTGTGCTAAGGTGCTTCAGTTGTGTCTGACTCTTTGTGACCCTATGGACTGTAGCCTGCCACGCTTCTCTGTCCATGGGATTCTCCAGGCAAGAATACTGGAGTGGGTTGCCATTTCCTTCTCCAAGATATCTTCCTGACCCAGGGACTGAACCCATGTCTCTTATGTGCTGCACTGGCAGGAGGTTTCTTTTCTAATAGCACCACCTGGGAAGCTCTTCATCCATTCATGTGCACACTAATTGGATGACCAGGAATTTGGGTACCTTAAAAGAGTCATAGTTACTCCTGCCGTAATGTTCTGCAAGGACTTTTCCTTGGAGAATTGTGTGGTTCTGTGACCAGTTGCCATGTACTGAATTTCTGTGATAGCAAACAGTTACATTCCCAAACTTTGCTTCTCTGAAAATACTATTGACACTATTTTTTTTTTCCCTCACAATGGCAAATTGACCTCCAAAACAGACTCATGGAAACTTCTATCCACAGTGAATTAAATAGAAATCAAATTCGGGTGTAAAGTTCTTTTGACATACAAAGTAAGCTTTAAGAGAAATTTGAAGTTTGGAATGAAGTATTGTCCAACATATTTCGATAAGTATCTTAGAAGCTAAGCAGATTACTTTTAAAAAATAAAAAGTTCATCATAAATTGATAAAAGATACTTGAGGAGATAACTTTTTTGACACTACTGAGATGATGATCCAACTTTTAATGGTTTTCACTCCTCTTGCATCCATAGGCAATTTTCCCCACAGCTGTCCTCTACTGCTGAAAGTAATTTTGCTTGAATAGTAGTGGTAACTGTGAACAGTTTTATAGTGCTATTGTGTTCAGAAATTGTTTTGAATGTTACTTGTATAAACTCATTAATCTTCTCAACAAGGAAGATGCTATTCTTTTAAATATGAGAAAACTAAGGCAGAGAGCTGAATAGCTTGCCTAATAGTGCCTTGAGAGATAACAGAAGGTCCCCACCTACACTTCATTTTTTCTTTCACCCACTCTTTTTTTCTTTAATTGTAGTGAAATACACATGACAAAAACTTTACCATCTCAATCATTTTCAAGTGTACAGTTCAGTAATATTAGGTACCTTTACATTGTTTTGAAGCCAATCTTCAAAAGTCTTTTTATCTTAAAAAACCAACTCTATACCCTTTAAACAACTCTTCTTTCCTTTCTCCCCACAGTCCTTGTAATATTCACTCCATTTTCTGTCATGAATTTGATTGCTCTAGATACAGAATATGGGTGGAAATGTGTTTGTCTTTTTGTGACTGGCTAATTAGCATAACATCCTCAAGTTTTACACATATCATAGTATGTGTCAGAATGTCTTTCCCTTTTAATGCTAAATGATAATCAATGCATAAATATACCACTTTTAATTTATCCTCTCATCCATAATGAAAGTTTCTCAGTCGTGTCTGACTCTTTGCAACCCCATGGACTATATAGTCCATGGAATTCTCCAGGCCAGAATACTGGAGTGAGTAGCCTTTCCCTTCTCCAGGGTATCTTTCCAACTGAGAGACCAAACCCAGGTCTCCCACATTGTAGGTGGATTCTTTACTAGTTGAGCCATAAGGGAAGCCCAAGAATATTGGAGTGGGTAGCCTATCTCTTCTCCAGTGGATCATCCCAACCCAGGAATCGAACCAGGGTCTCCTGCATTGCAGGTGGGTTTTTTACCAACTGAGCTATGAGGTGGCTTCCCTTGTGGCTCAGCTGGTAAAGAATCCACCTGCAATGTGGGAGAACTGGGTTCAATCCCTGAGTTGGGAATATCTGCTGGAGAAGGGAAAGGCTATGAACTCCAATATTCTGGCCTAGAGAAATCCATGGACTAGTCCACAGCATCACAAAGAGTCAGACAAGACTGAGTGAGTTTCACTTCACTTCACTTAACTCATCCATAAATGAATACTTGGTCTGCCTCTCAGTCACTCAGTCGTGTCCAACTCTTTGTGACCCCATGGACTGCAGCACACCAGGCCTCTCTGTCCATCACCAACTCCCAGAGCTTACTCAAACTCACGTCCATTGAGTTGGTGATGCCATCCAACCATCTCATCCTCTGCCATCCCCTTCTCCTGCCTTCATCTTTCCCAGTATCAGAGTCTTTTCCAATGAGTCAGTTCTTTGCATCACGTGGCCAAAGCATTGGAACTTTAGCTTCAGCATCAGTCCTTCCAATGAATATTCAGGACTGATTTCCTTTAGGATGGACTCGTTGAAGCTCCTTGCAGTCCAAGGGACTCTCAAGAGTCTTCAACACCACAGTTCAAAAGCATCAATTTTTCGGCCTTCGGCTTTCTTTATGGTCCAACTCTCACATCCATATCTGTCTACTGGTAAACCATAGCATTTACTATATGGACCATTGTTAGCAAAGTAATGGTTTACCTCTACCTCTTGGCTATTGTGAATGCTGCTGTGAACATGGCTGTTCAATTCTCTTTGGGACTCAGCTTTCAATTCTTTTAACAATATATGTCCCCAAAAGTGGAATTGCTTGGGGTTGCAAAGATTCAGACATGACTGAATAACTGAACTAAACTGATGGGAATTCTGCTGCTTATTTTTTGAATAACCACCATATTGTTTTACATAGCAGCTGTAGGATTTTGCACCCCCATCAAGCTTTTGACTGCATGGATCACAATAAACTGTGGAAAATTCTGAAAGAGATGGGAATACCAGACCACCTGACCTACCTCTTGAGAAACCTATATGCACGTCAGGAAGCAACAGTTAGAACTGGACATGGAACAACAGACTGGTTCCAAATAGGAAAAGGAGTACGTCAAGGCTGTATGCTGTCACCCTGCTTATTTAACATCTATGCAGAGTACATCATGAGAAACGCTGGGCTGGAAGAAGCACAAGCTAGAATCAAGATTGCCAGGAGAAATATCAATAACCTCAGATATACAGATGATACCACCCTTATGGCAGAAAGTGAAGAGGAACTAAAGAGCTTCTTTATGAAAGTGAAAGAGGAGAGTGAAAAACTTGGCTTAAAGCTCAACATTCAGAAAATGAAGATCATGGCATCTGATCCCATCACCTCATGGAAAATAGATGGGGAAACAGTGGAAACAGTGACAGACTTTATTTTGGGGGGCTCCAAAATCACTGCAGATGGTGATTGCAGCCATGAAATTAAAAGATGCTTACTCCTTGGAAGGAAAGTTATGACCACCCTAGATAGCATATTGAAAAGCAGAGACATTACTTTGCCAACAAAGGTCCATCTAGTCAAGGCTATGGTTTTTCCAGTGGTCATGTATGGATGTGAGAATTGGACTGTGAAGAAAGCTGAGCATCAAAGGATTGATGCTTTTGAACTGTGGTGTTGGAGAAGACTCTTGAGAGTCCCTTGGACTGCAAGGAGATCCAACCAGTCCATTCTAAATGAGATCAGTCCTGGGTGTTCTTTGGAAGGAATGATGCTAAAGCTGAAACTCCCGTACTTTGGCCACCTCATGTGAAGAGTTGACTCATTGGAAAATACTCTGATGCTGGGAGGGATTGGGGGCAGGAGGAGAAGGGGACGACAGAGGATGAGATGACTGGATGGCATCACCGACTCGATGGATGTGTTTGAGTGAACTCCGGAAGTTGGTGATGGACAGGGAGGTCTGGTGTGCTGCGATTCATGGGGTGGCAAAGAGTCGGACACGACTGAGCGACTGAACTGAAGTGAACAAGGCACAAGAGTTCCAGTTTCTCCATATCCTTACCAATACTTCCTATTTTGTGCTTTTTATTTCAAGTAGCCATCTTTTAAAGATATAGGTAGTGTCTTTTTGTATTTATGGTTTGCATTTTCCTGACAAGCGATGTTGAGCATGTTTTTCTGTGCCAGTTATTCACTTGTATATATTTTTGAAGAAATGTCTATTCAAGTCCTTTGCCTAGTTTTTACTCAGCTTGTTTGCTATTGTTGAGTTGTAGGAGTTCTTTTCATTTTCTGAACACCAGTCCCTTATCAAACATAGGATTTGCAAGTGTTTTCTCTCATTCCATAGTTTGCCTTTTCACTCTGTTGGCTACGTTTTTTGATGCACTGGAGTTTTTATCTTGATGCAATCCATTGTGTCTGTTTTTCTTTTGTGGCCTGTGTCTCTGAATTCACTCATGCATGTCTTAGTCACTAAATCTTCTCTTGCCTGTTGGTAAAATTTAAGTGTTCAAGCAATGGCTGATAAATCGACAAGAAACATTTGTCCCTTTCTTGAGAATTGACCTTGACCAACTAATCCTGAAATAAGGTGAATACTGCTTATTCCCTCCTGCTAAAACCATATAAAGAATTTCACCCTCCCTCGCCAAGTTGGAAGCTCATTCAGATTTGGGAAGTATTATTTGAGCCTGGATTTGATCCTGAACAGTCTTATTCTAAAATTGGTTTTCTTAATCACTGTACCCACTGCAATCCTATCTGTATTCAGCATTGAAAAAAATATTGACTCTATTACCTGCAAAAGCTAATATTTAAAAAATTTTCTATGAAGACGAAGCCAGATTCTTGAATTTGTATTTACAGCAAATGTTAAAGAAGTGTTTAATTCAAATATGTATATAACTCTATTAAAATAAGAAAACAGTTCCAATGCTTTGACAATTACTGTGGATCTTCATAGGGCTCCCCTGGTGACTCAGATGGTAAAGAATCCTCGTGCAATGCCAGAGACCCAAAATATACTAATGTATGAGAGGATCTGAAGCTGGTTCAGGTCTCAGAGCTCCAACTCTGTGTTTAATTTCCCTTTGGAGTAAATTCCCCAACTCATCATTCAGATATAGTAGCAAATAAGCATAATAAATATATGGTTTGCAATAACTAGCTATGAACCCTTCCTCTATTTCTTACTATAAAAGCATGCATTAGAATTTTTTGTTTTAATTTGACATTTTATTTATTTATTTATTTTTTAAACTGGAGCCTATTATACAGAGTGAAGTAAGCCAGAAAGAAAAACACCAATACAGTATACTAATGCATATATATGGAATTTAGAAAGATGGTAACAATAACCCTGTGTACGAGACAGCAAAAGAGACACTGATGTATAGAACAGTCTTATGGACTCTGTTGGAGAGGGAGAGGGTGGGAAGATTTGGGAGAATGGCATTGAGACATGTATAATATCATGTATGAAACGAGTTGCCAGTCCAGGTTTGATGCACGATACTGGATGCTTGGGGCTGGTGCACTGGGATGACCCAGAGGGATGGTATGGGGAGGGAGGAGGGTGGAGGGTTCGGGATGGGGAACACATGTATACCTGTGGCGGATTCATTTCGATATTTGGCAAAACTAATACAATATTGTAAAGTTTAAAAATAAAATAAAATTTTAAAAAATAATAATAATTTGACATTTTAAAACATTTTGTCTCTACTAAACACTCAGTATTATTGGAGGTAGTAACATTGGCACAGTGAACATTTTTTTTTAATTTGCAATGTGCATGCATTTGATATTAAAATAAATTTTTTAAGGAAATAAAAGTTAAAATAGGTAATTCTAAATCAGTTCACCCTGAAAAGTGCCCTAAATAAAATATGCCCAGGCTTAATGTATCACACTTAAATATTAATTTAATAGTATTTGTATTTTACTTGAAACTTATGAAAAGAACATGGATATATATTTTACATGTTAAGAGGTAAAAGATTGAAAAACATGGTTGAAAGGTTTTTCAGAATGCACATTTTTATAACTATATTGGACACATTAGTACACATGAAGATATTAGGCTGTCGTTGCACAGAATTTTATCACTACAGCTCACAGCATCAGTGACTTCACACTAACCCTGTAGAATAGAAATGCACATAGTTCATCTAAACTACTTACACAAAGCGAAATCACACACACCAAAAGATGTTCCCTTCAAATAACCCCTCAACTTTTACTGCTTCTGTGCTGTCTCCAATGGTAAACAATTCATTTGCAATGTAGAAGACCTGGGTTTGATCCTACTCACTCTAGTATTCTTGCTTGGAGAGTTCCACGGACAGAGGAGCCTGGCAGACTACAGTCCGTAGGTTTGCAAATAGACAGAACTGACCGACTAACACTTTAACACTTTCACCTTTTGCTAATAAAACATTTTCATCAGTTCAGTTAAGTTGCTCAGTTGTGTCCAACTATTTGAGACCTCATGGACTGCAGCACGCCAGGCTTCCCAGTCCATCATCAACTCCCGGAGTTTACTCAAACTCATGACCATTGAGTTGGTGATGCCATCCAACCGTCTCATCCTCTGTCAACCCTCCTCCTCCCGCCTTCAATCTTTCCAGTGAGTCAGTTCTTTGCATCAGGTGGCCAAAGTATTAGAGTTTCAGTTTCAGCATCAGTCCTTCCAATAAATATTCAGGACTGATTTCCTTTAGGATGGACTGGTTGGATCTCCTTGCTGTCGAAGAGACTCTCAAGAGTCTTCTCCAACACCACAGTTCAAAAGCATCAATTCTTTGACACTCAGCTTTCTTTATAGCTGAACTCTCATCCATACATGATCACTGGAAAAACCATAACTTTGACTAGAAGGACCTTTGGTGATAAAGTAATGTCCCTGCTTTTTAATATGCTGTCTAATTTTGTCATAACTTTTCTTCCAAAGGGCAAGCATCTTTTAATTTCATGGCTGCAGTCACCATCTGAAGTGATTTTGGAGCCCCCCAAAATAAAGTCTGTCACTGTTTCCATTGCTTCCCCATCTATTTGACATGAAGTGATGGGACTGGATGCCATGATCTTAGTTTTCTGAATGTTGAGTTTTAAGCCAACTTTTTTACTCTCCTCTTTCACTTTCATCAAGAGCCTTTTTAGTCTGTCTTCGCTTTCTGCCAAAAGTCTGGTGTCCTCTGCATATCTGAGGTTATTGATATTTCTTGCAGCATCTTGAATCCAGCTTGTGTTTCATCCAGCCCAGTGTTTCTCATGATGTACTCTGCATATAAGTTAAAGAAGCAGGGTGACAATATACAGCCTTGACATACTCCTTTCCCGATTTAGAACCAGTCTGTTGTTCCATGTCCAGTTCTAACTGTTGCTTCCTGACCTGCATATAGGTTTCTCAAGAGGCAGGTAAGGTGGTCTGGTATTCCCATCTCTTGAAGAATTTTCCACAGTTTGTTGTGATCCACAGTCAAAGGCTTTGGCATAGTCAATAAAGCAGAAGTATATGTTTTTCTGGAAGTCTCTAGCTTTTTCAATGATCCAACAGAGCCAATGAATGTTGGCAATTTTATCTCTGGTTCCTCTGCCTTTTATAAATACAGTGTGAACATCTGGAAATTCACAGTTCACGTACTGTTGAAGCCTGGCTTAAAGAATTTTTAGCATTATTTTGCTAGCATGTGAGATGAGTGCAATTGTGTGGTAGTTTGAGCATTCTTTGGCATTTTCTTCAGTAAGAAGTAATTGAAGTAACTTTAAACAGTTAGATTTACCTTTACCAATATGAATATGTCACTCAGTAAAGCAGTTTAGGTGCCTAACTCTAAATAAATATCTACAAATATTATATCAGAAAAAACACTGCCCTTTTGTTGCTACTTTCTGTGGATTCCATCTTCAACAAAGATCAAGCGTGAAGTTCCTTCATCTGAACTCTTTCCTTGAAAACAAGAGCCTTTTTAAAGTATGCACTCTGATTGTTAATGGTTTCAGAGTTCATTTGAAAAATAAAATACGTAATTTATGTTTCTTTGTGTTTGGAAGTTTCATCTTGAAGAGGACTCTTTTTCTTGAACTTAAGTTTAGTTAAAATTTTGGCCCATAATTATTGGCAGGTAACTTTCTGTAATTCTCATCAGAAGACCTCAGATCCAGCCCCAGCTCTACTCTCAACTATTCATGTAAAGATTTCTCTCTTCCTCCACATTCCCCAATCATTAAATGAGTGCATCAGTAACAGATTTCCCATCCACCTTATATATAGCTATAGATATTGAAAGTCTAACATGTGCTGAGATATTATAGATATTACCTCCATTTTACAAATGCATCAGAGGCCAACCAAGGTTAGTTGGTTATTTCATAGAACAGTCAGAGTTGGTAGATCTTTCTGTTTCCAAATTCCCTTCCCACAGAGTTATGCCACTTTCCTATGATTATGAGGGTCTGCTGAGCCGGTAATATTGTTAACACTTTGTAAAGCAAAATTCTTGGTGAGCCAAATGACCAACACCTTTCCTTCTTCTGCATTTTTCTGAAAGGCACTCAACTAGAGCCAGATGACCTGGAATGTGAAGGCAAGTGGGCCTTAGGAAACAGTACTACAAACAAAGCTGGCAGATGTGATGGAATTCCAGCTGAGCTATTTTAAGAGAGTAAAAATAGACATTAAAATATAGTGAAAGAGCTTTGGAGTAGGGATTTTAAAATATGCTATAGTCTTATGCATTACTTTCCTATGACTGTCCTAATAATTTAATACAGAATTGACTGAAAACAACATGTGTTTATAAAACTTTGGAGGTCAAATGTTTAAAACAAGTTCTGCTGGGTTGAAGTCAAGGTGTCTGCAGTCTGACTCCTACTGGGGGCTCTAAGAGAAAGGCAACTTCCTTGCCCTTGTATAGCTTTTAGAGCTGTATTCTCCATGGTCCTTGGTTCATGCTGCCTTTCTCCAGTACTGAAGGCCAAGAGAAATAGCATCTTGCTTCTGTAGTCACATGGTCTTCAGTGCCAAAACTCCTGGTGTCGGCCTCTTTTTAGCACTGTAGGAGAGAAAAATTTGCGGCTTCAGAATGTCTCTTTGGCATGTAGATAGTTTTGTACAGAAAAGAATCGAAGACCAAAAGACTCAGAGAGAACCTTCATTCCTTTCCAACATTGCCTAAAAGATCTTAGAGGGCCTGTTCCTGGAACAAAGCTGTCACCTGAGATACGTGTAAAGAATATAAGCTACATGTGGTGGGGGAAACAGAACCTAGAGCTCGGGGTCCATTCTGTGTCCCATTATCTCTGTCAGTCAGTTCAGTCAGTTCAGTTGCTCAGTCATGTCTGACTCTCTGTGACCCCATAAATCGCAGCACGCCAGGCCTCCCTGTCCATCACTAACTCCAGGAGTTCACTCAGACTCATGTCCATTGAGTCAGTGATGCCATCCAGCCATCTCATCCTCTGTCATCCCCCTTTCCTCCTGCCCCCAATCCCTCCTGGCATCAGAGTCTTTTCCAATGAGTCAACTCTTTGCATGAGGTGGCCAAAGTACTGGAGTTTCAGCTTTAGCATCATTCCTTCCAAAGAAATCCCAGGGCTGATCTCCTTCAGAATGGACTGGTCGGATCTCCTTGCAGTCCAAGGGACTCTCAAGAGTCTTCTCCAACACCACAGTTCAAAAGCATCAATTCTTCGGCACTCAGCTTTCTTCACAGTCCAACTCTCATGACCACTGGAAAAACCATAGCCTTGACTAGACGGACCTTTGTTGGCAAAGTAATGTCTCTGCTTTTGAATATGCTATCTAGGTTGGTCATAACTTTTCTCTGTAGGGTCCAGCAAACCCTTGTTCACTCAACTTTTGCTTTTCTATCTTCTGATTAATTGACTTCCTCCCATTTGAAGTCACAAACCACTACCTTCAACATTCTATTTTGTGTTTTACTCAAGATGATATTTAAGATGAAGGTTTTGGCCGTTTTGACAGGTTACTTTTCCTGAGTCTCTCTCATGTGTTTGTTGTTGTTATTTAGTCACTAAGTCTTATCCCACTCTTTTGTGACCCCATGGATTCTAGCACGTCAGGCTCCTCTGTCCATGGGATTTTCCCAGCGAGAATACTGGAGTGGATAGCCATGTCCTCCTCCAGGGGATCTTACTGACCCAGAGATCGAACCTGTGTCTCTTGCATTGCAGGTAGATTCTTTACCACTGAGCCACCAGGGAAGCCTTTACATCAGTTTAATTCAGGTCAATTTAATTTAGACTGTCCAGAGGAACTTAGAAGAGTAGAGGAAAAATTCTCTTCTTCCCAACAGAAACCTTTTGATTATATCAGACCCAGATGGACAATACAGGAAAATCTCCCCATTTCAAGATCCTTAGTCACATCTGCAAAATCTTTTCCCATTTAATGTAGCATTCACAGGTTCTGATGATTAGGAAATGGGTATCTTTGGGGGCCGTTGTTCAACCTACCAGCCCCTAACAGTGTCACACTGCACTGCAAATACTTCTCAGTCTTCTTCACTGCCTTTCATTACTGTGTTTCCTACACTTAGCGTAGTATCAAACACTTAGGAAGTGCTTGAAGCACTTTGACATTTTTAAGATATGTATGTATTCCTTCTATCACAGAGCATTCTGTCATATCCTTGCTCCAGTCACAATTGCTGAAGATAAATCAATAGCAATGAAAAGACCACTTGGAAATAATACTTCTGCTTTAAGTACTCAAACCTAGATGATTTCTATAAGCATTTGCTTAATTTACTTATTTTTTTTAAGTATTTAAAGTAAAAGTAGTATGTTGGAATCAAATCAGTAAAACAAACAAGATCAACACCAATGTTGTATCTCTCAGTGCCATTGCTGGTTTCTCAAGTGGTTTGTTTCCCAGCATTTTAACTTCCTAAACACAAATAAACTTGGAAGTTAGAAACTTGTCTCAAGGCTGAAGAAATTAAGAGAGTGAATTATTTACTTATTATGGAGAGCCTACAGCTGGAGTTAAATTTTTCTGTATGCCAATGGCCAATGAGAAGCCCTCTTTAAATCTGTCACAGTAAGAACATAACGATGAGGATGCATTCCCATTGAGATTACCTATGATGCTAGATTCCATACTTCATTCTTAAAGTGACTAAAATCCCCTTTGAAGATGGTTATTTCTCTTATGTAACTTTTATCCTGTGATTTTGAGTTTGCAAACAGTTCATTTATGTATTCCTCTATTGCTAGAATCAGAGATGGGGAGATAGTATCACAGTGGTAATATCAATATCAAAAATAGTATAATATTGCAGTAATAATGATATCAGCTGGGGGGAGTCTGCACTGTTTAGAACATCCATATTTTCCCTGTGTCTGGTCTCTTATAGCCATTTTTCTACTATCTGTTTATATAAGTTATACTCTTATTTTTTAGATTTTCATGTGTATGTCATATTGGTCACTGACTTATTTTCCTTAACATAATACCCTCAAGCTCCATCCATGTTGTTGTAAATGGTAGGATTTTCCTTTTATGATGCCTGAACAAAATTCCTCTGTGTGTGTGTGTGTGTGTATAAAATATATACCATACCTTCTTTATTAATTAATCCATTCTCAGACACAGATTGGCTGTTGTGAATAATGCCACAATAAACATGGGAGTTCAATTATCTTTTTGATATCTTGTTTTTATTTCATTGAATATATATCCAGATATGGGATGGTTGGATCATATGGCATTTTTATTTTTAATTTCTGGGGGAACCTCTGTACTGTTTTACATGGTGGCTGAACCAATTTACATTCCTACCAGTAGTGTGCAATCTTTCCTTTTCTATACATCTTTGCTAACACTTGTATCTCTTGTCTTGATAATTAGGTATTCTAATGGAGAAGAGGGTGACAGAGAACAGGATGGTCAGATGGCATCAGTGATTCAATGGGCATAAACTAGAGCAACCTCCAGGAGATGGTGAGGGACAGGGAGGCCTGGCATGCTGAGTGCGGTCCATGAGGTTTCACAGTCAGACACAACTTGGTGACTGAACCACAATAACAACAGGTTTGCAGTGATATCTCACTGTAACTTTTGATTTGCATTTTTCTAATGATTAGTGATGTTGGGCATCTTTTCATATACATCTTGACCATTTGTATGTCTTCTTTGGAAAAATATTTAGGCTCTCTGACACTTTATTTCTTTTATTTTTATTTTTTAATTACTTTTTTATTGAAGTATAATTGCTTTACAGAATTTTATTGTTTTCTCTCAAACCTCAACATGAATCAGCCATAGATATGCATATATCCTCTCGCTTTTGAACTTTCCTCCAATCTCTGCCCCAATCCCACCCCTCTAGGTTGATACAGAGACCCTGTTTGAGTTTCCTTAGCCATACAGCAAATTCCCATTGGCTATATATTTTACATATGGTAATGTGAGTTTCCATGTTACTCTTTCCATACGTCTCACCCTCTCCTCCCCTCTTCCCATGTCCATACGTCTATTCTCTATGTCTGTTTCTCCTCTGCTGCCCTGTAAGTAAATTCTTCAGTACCATTTTATTAGATTCTGTACATATGCATTGAAAAAGTGAAAGTGAAGTAGCTCAGTTGTGTCCAACTCTTTGTGACCCTATGAACTGCAGCCCACCAGTCTCCTCAGTCCATGAGATTTTCCAGGCAAGAATACTGGAATGGGTTGCCATTTCCTTCTCCAGTGGGTCTTCCCCACCAGAGATCGAACCCAGGTCTCCCACATTGCAAGCAGACACTTTTACCGCCTGAGCCACCAGGGAAGTTCTCTTGGAGTGGTAGCCTTTCCCTCCTACAGGGAATCTTTCCAACCCAGGGATTGAACCCAGGTCTCTCGCATTGCAGGCAAATTATTTCCCAGCTGAGCCACAAGGGAAGCACATATGCATTAGAATACAATATTTGTCTTTCTCTTTCTGACTTCCTTCACTCTATATAATAGGTTCTAGGTTCATCCACCTCATTAGAACTGACTCAGAGGTGTTCCTTTTTATCACTGAGTAATATTCCATTGTGTGTATATACCATAACTTCTTTATCCATTCATCTGTTGATGGACATCTAGGTTGCTTCCATGTTCTAGCTATTTAAATAGTGCTGCAATGAATAATGGGATACATGGTTTGTATAATGGGATACAATTTTGCTTTGTTCAAGGTATATACCTAGGAGTGGGATTGCTGGGTCATATGGTGGTTTCATTCCTAGTTTTTTAAGGAATTCCCATACTGTCTTCTACAGTGGCAGTATCAGTTTACATTCCCACCAACAGTGCAAGAGCATTCCCTTTTCTCCATACCCTCTCCAGCATTTATTGTTTGTAGACTTTTTAATGATGGTCTTTCTGACTGCTTTGAGATGATATCTCATCGCAGTTTTGATTTGCATTTCTCTAATAATGAGTGATGTTGAGCATCTTTTCATGTGTTTGTTATACATCTGTATGTCTTCTTTGGAGAAATGCCTGTTTAGGTATTTTTCCCACTTTTTGATTGGGTTGTTTGTTTTTCTGGTATTGAGTAGTATGAGCTGCTTGTATATTTTGGAAGTTAAACCTTTGTCAGTTGTTTCATTTGCTTTTATTTTCTCCCATTATGAGGGTTGTCTTTTCACCTTGATTAATGTTTCCTCTGCTGTGCAAAAGCTTTTAAGTTTAATCAGGTCCCACTTGTTTACCTTTGTTTTTATTTTCATTACTCTAGGAGGTGAGTCATAGAGGATCTTGATTTGATTTATGTCATCAAGTGTTCGGCCAGTGTTTTCCTCTAAGAGTTTTATAGTTTCTGGTCTTACATTTAGATGTTTAATCCATTTTGAGTTTATCTTTGTGTATGATGTTAGGAAGTATTCTAATTTCGTTCTTTTTCATGTAACTGTCCAGCTTTCTCAGCACCATTTATTGAAGAGGCTCTCTTTACTCTTTTGTATATTCTTGGCTCCTTTTTCAAAAGTAAGGTACCCATAGGTGCATGGGTTTATTTCTGGGATTTCTATCTTGTTCCATTGGTCTATATTTCTGTTTTTGTGCCAGTACCATACTGTCTTGATGACTCTAGCATTGTAGTATACTCTGAAGTCAGGAAGGTTGATTCTTCCAGCTTTATTCTTCTTTCTCAAGACTACTTTGGCTATTCAGGGTCTTTTGTGTTTCCATATGAATTTTGAAATTTTTTGTTCTGGTTATATGAAAAATATCTTTGGTAATTTGATAGGGATCACATTGTATCTGTAGATTGCATTGAGTAGTATAGTCATTTTCACAATATTGATTCTTCCTACCCAGGAGCATGGACTATCTCTCCATCTGTTTATGTCATCTTTGATTTCTTTCATTAGTATCTTATAATTTTCTGTGTACACTTCTTTTGTTTCCTTAGATAAGTTTATTCCTAGATAGTTAATTATTTTTGTTGCAATGGTGAATGGGATTGATTCCTTAATTTCTCTTTCTGATTTTTCATTGTTAGTATATAGAAATGCAAGTGATTTCTGTGTATTGATTTTGTATCCTGCAACTTTGCTAAGTTCGCTGATTAACTCTAGCAATTTTCCAATACTATCTTTTCAGGGTTATTTATGTATAGAATCATGTCATCTGCAGACAGTAAGAGCTTTACTTCTTCTTTTCCAATCTGAATTCCTTTTATTTCTTTTTCTTCTCTGATTGCTATAGCTAGGGCTTCCAGAACTATGTTAAATAATATTGGTGAAAGTGGACACCCTTGTCTTGTTCCCGATCTTAGCAGGAATGCTTTCAGTTTTTCACCATTGAGAATAATGTTTGCTGGAGGCTTATTGTATAGGGCCTTTACTATGTTGTGGTAGGTTTCTTCTATGCCCATTTTTTAAAGAGTTTTAATCATAAATGTGTGCTGAATTTTGTCAAAGGCTTTTTCTGCATCTATTGAAATTATCATATGGTTTTTACCTTTCAATTTGTTAATATGGTATATCACATTGATTGATTTGTGTATATTGAACAATCCTTGCATCCCTGGAATAAACCCAACTTGATTATGGTGTATGAGCTTTTTGATATGTTGGTGAATTCTGTTTGCTAAAATTTTGTCAAGGATTTTTACATCTATGTTCATCAGTGACATTGGCCTGCAGTTTTCTTTTTTGTGTGTTATCTTTGTCTGGTATTGGTATCAAGGTGATGATGGCCTCATAGAATGAGTTTGGAAGTGCTCCTTCCTCAGCAATTTTTTGAAAGAGGTTTTAGAAGGTAAGGCATTAGCTCTTCTCTAATGTTTGATAGAATTCTCCTATGAAGCAATCTGGTCCTGGACTTTTGCTTTTTGGGAGATTTGTGATCACAGCTTCAATCTCAGTGCTTGTATTTGGGTTGTTCATAATTTCTGTTTCTTCCTGATTCAATCTTGGAAGGTTAAACTTTTCTAAGAATCTGTCCATTTCTTCCAGGTTATCCATTTTATTGCCATATAGTTGTTCATAATAGTCTCTTATAATCCTTTGCATTTCTACATCATCTGTTGTAACCTCTACTTTTTCATTTTTAATTTTGTTGATTTGATTCTTCTCTCTTTTTTTCTTGATGAGTCTGGCTAAAGGTTTGTCAATTTTGTTTATCTTCTCAAAGAAACAGCTTTTAGTTTTATTATCTTTACTATTGTTTCTTTCATTTCTTTTTCATGTATTTCTGCTTGAATCTTTATGATTTCTTTCCTTCTACTAATTTTTTTTTTTTTTTTGGTTCTTCTTTTTCCAGTTGTTTTAAGTGTAAAGTTAGGTTGTCTATTTGATGTTTTTCTTGTTTCTTGAACTGGGATTGTATTGCTATAAACTCCACTCCTAGAACTGCTTTTGCTGCATCCCAGAGGTTTTGAGTTGTTGTGTTTTTATTGTCATTTGTTTCTAGATTTTTTTTTTAATTTCCCTTTTGATTTCTTCAGCAACCTGTTGGTTACATAGGAATGTTTAATCTCCATGTGTTTTTTTTTTTTTTTTACATTTTTTTTCATGTAATTGATATCTAGTCTCAGCATTGAGGTTGGAGAAAATGCTTGATACTATTTCAGTTTTCTTAAATTTACTGAGATTTGATTTGTGACACAAGATGTGGTGTATCCTGGAGAATGTTTCGTGTGCACTTGAGAAGAAGGTGTATTCTGCATTTGGATGGAATGTCCTGATGACATCAGTGAGATCCATCTCATCTAATATATCATTTAAGACTTGTATTTCTTTATTAATTTTCTGTTTGATCTGTCCATTGGTGTGGGTGGGGTGTTGAAATCTCCTAATATTATTGTGTTACTGTCAATTTCTCATTTTATGTCTGTTAGTGTTTGTCTTATGTATTGAGGTGCTCCTATGTTGGGTGTATAGATATTTACAATTGTTATGTCTTTCTCTTTGATTAATTCCTTGATCATTATGCAGTGTCCTTTCTTCTGTCTTATAATCTTCATTTTAAGGTCTGTTTTGTCTGATGAGGATTGCTACTCCAGCTTTCTTTTGCTTCCCATTTACATGGAATATATTTTTCCATCCTCTCACTTTCAGTCTATATGTGTCTTGATGTCTGAAGTGGGTTTCTTGTAGACAGCATATATAGGGGTCTTGTTTTCATATCCATTCAGCCAGTCTGTTTCTTTTGGTTGGAGCATTTGATCCATTTATATTTAAAGTAATTATTGATATATATGTTCCTATTGCCATTTTCTAATTGTTTGAGGTTGATTTTGTAGAGCTTTTTTCTCCTTTTGTATTTCTTGACTATATAGGTCCCTTTAACGTTTTTTGTAAAGCTGGTTTGGTGGTACTGAATTCTCTTAACTTTTACTTGTCTGAAAAGCTTTTTATTTCTCCATCAATTTTGAGTGAGATTCTTGCTGGGTACAGTAATCTTGGTTGTAGATTTTTCCCTTTCAGTACTTTAAATATATCCTGCCAATCCCTTCTGGCCTGCAAGTTTCTGCTGAAAGATCAGCTGTGAAACGTATCAGGTTTTCCTTGTATGTTACTTGTTGCTTTTCCCTTGCTGCTTTTAATATTCTTTCTTTGTGTTTAGTCTTTGTTAGATTGATTAGTATATGTCCTGGCATGCTTCTCCTTGGGTTTTTCCTGTATGGGACTATTTGTGCCTCTTGGACTTGGTTGGCTATTTCCTTTTCTGTGTTGGGGAAATTTTCAACTATAATCTCTTCATAAATTTTCTCATACCCTTTCTTTTCCTCTTCTTCTTCTAGGATTCCTATAATTCCAATGTTGTTGCATTTGATATTGTCCCAGAAGTCTATGAGACTATCTCAGGTCTTTTCATTCTTTTTACTTTATTCTACTCTTCAGAAGTTATTTCCACCATTTTATCTTCCAGCTCATTAATTTGTTCTTCTGCTTCAACATTGAGTTATTGATTCCTTCTAGAGTATTTTTAATTTCAGTAACTGTGTCTGTCTCTGTATGTGACAAACACAGACAAACTGTGTTTGTCTCTGTATGTTTATTCTTTAATTCTTCTAGGCCTTTGTTAATTGATTCTTGCATTTTCTCCATTTTGTTTTCAAGGCTTTTGATCATCTTTACTATCATTATTCTGAATTCTTTTTTCAGGTAGTTTGCCTATTTCCTCTTCATTTATTTAGACTTCTGTGTTTCTAATTTGTTCCTTCATTTGTGTAGTATTTCTCTGCCTTTTCTTTCTTTTTTTTTTTTTTAACTTACAGTGTTTGAGGTCTCCTTTTCCCAGGCTTCAGGGTTGAATTCTTTCTTCATCCTAAGGTTGGTCCAGTGGTTTGTGTAAGCTTATATAAGGTAAGATTTCTGCTGAGTTTTTTTGTTTGTTTGTTTGTTTTCCCTCTGATGGTCAGGGCTGTGTGATGATTGGGTTTGTATTTTTGTTTTGTTTGTTATTTAGATGAGGTGTCCTGCACAGTGTGCTATTGGTGGTTGGGTGATGCTGGGTCTTGTGTTCAAATGGTTTCCTTCGTGTGAGTTCTCACTCTTGAGAGTCCCTTGAACTGCAAGGAGATCCAACCAGTCCATTCTGAAGGAGATCAGCCCTGGGATTTCTTTGGAAGGAATGATGCTGAAGGTGAAACTCCAGTACTTTGGCCACCTCATGCAAAGAGTTGACTCATTGGAAAAGACTCTGATGCTGGGAGGGATTGGGGGCAGGAGAAGAAGGGGATGACAGAGGATGAGATGGCTGGATGGCATCACTGACTCGATGGACGTGAGTCTGAGTGAACTCTGGGAGTTGGTGATGGACAGGGAGGCCTGGCGTGCTGCGATTCATGGGGTTGCAAAGAGTCGGACACGACTGAGCGACTGAACTGAACTGAAGGTTAGTTCTCTGGTAGTATAGGGTCTTGGAGTCAGTGTTCCCACTCCAAAGATTCAGGGCTTGATCTCTGGTCTGGAATGAAGATTGCACAAGTTATTTGTTATAGCATTAAGTGATATTAAAACAAATACCCAAAAACAAAAACCTAAAGATAAACCCCAGACAAATGGCAGTTACAAAATCAGGCAAATAATAATTAAAATAATGGAATATACATATATACATATACACCCATGAGTAAAGTGAAAACAGTTCAACAAAAATAAAGTACAGTAGATTGATCCAGTAAACAAAGGATATCAAAAATTATATTTACCAGTTAAGAAGAAAACTAACTAAAGCGTGAACCAGAAAACAAAACTAAAGCATGGTACCAAGTGAGGAGTAAAGCAATGAAAACAAAACTAACAAATATGTTGAGAAGAAAGGAAAGAAAGAAAAGAAATCAAGATAGATATGCAAAGTTAAATAGAGGTAGATGAAGGTTTATATACTAATGTACTAATATATACTAATTATGTATGTATATATTAATATGTACTAATTATATACTAATATAACTAACTGCAAGGGGAAACAGACAGTAGGATAGGTAAACAAATGAATAAGTGTAGAAAAAATATAATAGGTTTAAAAAATTAAAATTATAAAAAAGAGAAGAAAATAAGAAAGAAAAAAATAAAGACTCCACAGAAATGCAAAAGCCCAACATAGAGGCAGAGGTTTATGACAACAATAAGAAATGTGACTGAGGGGGAAAAAAAAAAGCTCATAAGTTTAATTAGATTTCATAGTGCCAATAAAATTGACGACTAAACAGAGGGGGAAAATGTGGGGGGTGGGGGCGGGAAGGGGAAAAAATTCAAAAGAATCTACAGGACAAATGAAAATATGAGAATATTTTTTTTTTTTTTTTTTAGTCACTGCTGTCAGAGTCCTTTCCCTAGCTGGGAGTCACAGCCCACCTCACCTCCCTAGGATACCCTCCGACACTGTGCTGATCTCTGGACCTGTTATGGCAGCAGCTCAGGTTCTAACCTGGTCCTGCTCCTGTGTGTTCTTGCCTCCAATGTCCACAGCTACCAGAACTAGTGCGTTTTCTCTTGTGGGAGCTCTCCATGTCCTTTTATATATTCCATAGACACAGAGTCTGCCTAGTTGATTGTGTGCATTTAATCTGCAGCTTGTACATCTGGTGGGAAGGTTTTGGATCTTCTTCCCTAGTCACACTGCTCCTGGGTTTCAACTGTGGTTTTATTTCTACCTCTGCATGTGGGTCGTCCACTGGGGTTTGCTCCTCAGGCTGCCCTGGTGGACTTAGGTTTGCCCCCATGAGAGCCAGGTGTGGACGTGGTGCAGCTGCTTGGATTGCAGGGGTTCTGGCAGCACCAGGTACTCAGGGCAGTTGGCAGCTAGGGCAGCAGGAAATACAGTGCTCTAGAAGGGAATGGCAACCAGTATTGGACAATATGCTCCAGAGTTCTTACCTTGAGAAGCCCCCTGGCTGAGAAGCCTGGCAAGCCACAGTCTACAGGGTCACAAAGAGTTAGATAAGACCAAATTGACCCTGCGTGTATAGACTCAAGAATTTATTTTTTGCCTGTGGCAGCTCTGTCCCAGTGAGATTTAAGTGTGAAGGTGGCGCAGCTGCTTGTCTTGCAGGGATCCTGGTGGCTCAAAGTGTAGAGGGACACGGTCTGCCTCCTCCCCCAGAGTTATGGCCCTATCTTGAGGCTTTTTTCGAGCCTCTTGTAGCTGGCAATCAGAAGGCCTCTTTGGCCAGTCTTTCTCCATAGCTCTGCCCATTCAGGCACTTAGAGGACTCCCTTGCCTGGGGCCCTTCTCTGTTGTTCAGCACATCAGGCACATAGAAGGCCCCCCCTGGCTTGGATCCTACTCTGTAGATCGGCACTTCAGTCACTTAAGAGAGCACCCTGGGTAGGCTCCTACTCTATAGTTCAGTGTGTCAGGCATTTGATGGGCCTGCCTCTCTATTGTTCATCTGCGATGCTGGCTGGTGTGTGGAGAGAGAGAGGCTATGGTGATAGCTCCACCCCTACTCAGCAGTATGATACAGCAGTGTGACTCAGCAGTATCGCCTTGCTTCCATGGCTGCCCGGCTTTCCTCCACAGGCATTTCACACCACAGTCTCCTCCCCACATCCCTTCAACCCGTCTCTCCACAGTCAACAGCAGCCCTCACCCTGGGGTTGTTCCACAATCCCTAAATTCCAGCTCCTAGCCACTGTGCCTTCCAGAGGACCTGCATCCCTGCCCAGGGGTATGTATGGCTGCAGCAATGACTGTCTGATTCTCATTCATTTAGGCTGCCACAGATCAGCTGTTTCACTCTCAGCCTTAAATGTTTCTCCTTCACTCAGAGAGTTGCCCTGATGTGGGGATCGGACCCCAGCTTCAGTTCCCCCACCCACTGAGAGCAGGTCCAATCCTACTAACACTCCTGGGTTTTTCCCCCTAGTTCCTTTGTCCTACCGAGTTTTGTGTGGTTTATATATTCTTTTCCACAGGTCAGGTACTCCTGTCCATTCTCAGCTGGTGTTCTGTATGTACTTCTGTGTCTGAAGGTGTATTCCTGATGTATCCGTGTAGAGAAATGTACTCCGTGTCCACCTATTCCTTTGCCATCTTGTTCTTCTCTGCCACTTTCAAATTGGATTTTTTTTTATTTATATGAGTTTTTATATAGTTAAGATATTAACCTTTAACTCAATAAAAGATTTGCAGTTTTTTTTTTCTCTTCTCCCATTCTGTAGGCTGCTTTTTTGTTTGTTACTTCTGAATGGGAGCTTCTCAGTTTGACATTGTGTCACTTGGAGGTTTTTGCCTTTCTGCTTGTGGTTTTGGTGTGTTTTCCCAAAACTCATTTCTAAGACCAAAATCAAGGACTTTTTTCCCCTAATATTTTCTTCTAAAAGTTTTAATCTTTTATGTCTTATGATTGAGTTTTTAATTCTTTCCAAGTTAATTTTTGTGAGTGATTTAAGATAGGGTACCAATTTCATTCTCTTGCAACTGGCTGTCCAGCTTTCTCATCACCATTTATGAAGAGACTATGCTTTCTCTGCCTTATTTCCTTGACTTCTTCATTAAAATTAATTGTTCAGATATGCATGAGTTTATTTCTGGGCTCTCTGTTCTGTTCTTTTGATCATTGTATTTGTTTTAGGTTTCTACCATCTTGTTTTGATTACTGTAGTTTTGCTATTTGGTTAAAGTCAGGAATTGTGATGATTCCAACTTCAAGTATCTTCTTAAGAATTATTTGTCAATATTTTGGTATCATACAAATCTTAGAATTTCTCTCCTAATTTTGTGAAAAATGCCACTAGAATTGGATTAAGCATGGCATTGAATATGTAGATAGCTTTGGGCAATATGGACAGGTAACAGTATTAATTCCTCCACTCTACGAACATGGAATATATTTCTACTTATTTGTATTTTCTACAGTTTCTTTCACCAACTGTCTTAGAGACTTTATGTATAGATCTTTCATCTCATTTATTAAATTCATTCCTAATATTTTACTATTTTTCATGCAATTGTATAGGGGATTATTACCTACGTTTTTCTCTCTGAAAAGTTCTTGCTGGTGCATAAAGATGCATCTGATTTTTATAGTTGATTTTGTATCTTGCAACTTTATTGATTTTATTTATTCTAACAGCTTTTTTGTGGAGTCTTTAGGGTTTTCTATATTTAATATCATGTCATCCGCAAATAGAGCTTTGCTTCTTCCTTTATGATGTACTTGCCATTTCTTTGCCTTGCCTAATTGTCATCAATTCCAGTACCACTTTGAATAAAATTGGTCAGAGTACACATCCTTGTCCTGTACCTGATCATAGAAGAAAACTTTTCAACATTTAACTACTGAGTATCATGTTAGTTGTGGGCTTCTTATAAAAGTTGTTTATTATTTGAGGTATGTCCCTTCTAGGGGGGCTTCCCTGGTAGCTCAATGATAAAGAATCCACTTGCCAACACAGGAGATATGGATTCAGTCCCTGGATTGGGAAAATCACCTGGAGAAGGAAATGGCAACCCACCACAGTATTCTTTCCTGGGAACTCCTATGGACAGAGGAGCCTGGTGTCCAAAGAGTCTGGGGTCCTGTCAAGTCCTGGGGTAGCAAAGAGTCTGACAAGACAACGAATAAACAAAAACATAAATGTCCCTTCCATACCTCATTATTGGCAGTTTTATCATAAACAGATGTTGAATTTTGTTAGGTGCTTTTTTGTATCATTTGAGATGATCATATTACTTTTACCTGTGTTTTGTTAATGTGGTGTATCATATTGATTGATTGGCAGAGTGTCAATTCATCCTTTCATCACTGATGTAAGTCCCACTTAATTATGACATGCAGTCCTTTCAACGTATAGTTGAAATTGTTATTCTAATAGTTTGAGAATTTTTGCATCTACATTTCATTAAAGATATTGTACTGTAATTATACTGCAACTGACATTGCCTGGTTTTGATATCAGGGTGGAGTTGGCCTTCTAAAATTATCTTGGGACTGTTCTTTCCTTCACTAGTTTTTTGAAGATCTTGCAAAGTATTGGTATAAATTATTTAAATATTCAGTAGAGTTCATCAATGAAGCCTTCTGAGAGTGGACTTTTCTTTGGGAATTTATTGATTACTGATTCAGTTTCCCTATTATTAATATGTATGTTCAGATTTTGTAGTTCTCATGATTTATTCTTAGTAGGTTGAAAGTTTCTAGGAATTCATTCAACTCTTGCAGGTCGTACAATGTATTCATGTATAATTGTTCATAGCAGAATCTGATGATCATTTTTTTATTTATGTAATATCAATTATAATGTCTTCACTTTCAATTATAATTTTGAATACTTTTTACTTAGTTTTCAATTATAATTTTGAATACTTTTTACTTAGTTTAGGTGAGGGTATTTTTTTAAATTTTTTTGAAAAGTCAGCTCTTTTTTTTATTGTCTTTTTATATTAGAGTATATAATTGCTTTACAATGTTGCTAGTTTCTTCTGTATGACAAAATGAATCATATATATATATATATATATATATATATATATATATATATACACACGTATTTACTCTCCCTCTTAAGCTTCCCTCCCACTCCCTCTGTTGTCTTTTTAGTTTTTATTTCTGCTCTCTTTATTTCTTCTACTAATTTGGGCTTAATTTGTTGTTCTTTTTCTAGTTCTTTAAAGTGTAAAATTAGATTGTTCTTTGAGATCTCTCTTTCTTTTCTCCCTGTATACATTTATTGCTATATTTTAAACCAATTTTGTTGAATTCTGTAAGTTTTGATAGCTTATGTATTCATTTTTCAGACTTTCTATGCTGTTCCTTACATCTACAGGATTTACTTATATCTGGAAATTTGGACCTTTTGACCTTTACCCATTTCCCACCCCCCCCACTTCAATCTGTTCCTGTATCTATGGATTTTGTGTGTGTGTATATGTTTTAGATTCTACTTATAAGTGAGATCATACAGTGTGTATTTCTTTGACTTATCTCAGGAGAATGCACTCCATACCCATTCATGTTGTTGCAAATGGAAGGATTTTTTTTCTTTGAATGAAATTAAATGAATAGAAAATGAGATAAGATGAATATTATTCTATTGTGTATATATACAACATTTTTAATCCATTCATACATGGCCACAGGTTGTTTTCATGTCTCAGCTAATATGAATAATACTGCAATGAAAATGGGGATACAGATATCTCTTTCAGTTAGAGTTTTTTTTTTTTTTTCCTTTGAATAAAATCTCAGAAGTGGAACTGTTGCATCATATGGTAGTTTTAATTTTGATCTAATTTTTAGGAACTTTGCATGTTTTCCTTGGTGTCTATACCAATTTACATTCCCATTGACATCACATGGGGATTCCCTTTGCTCCACATCCTTACCAACAATTGTTGTTTCTTATATTTTTAATAATAGTCAATCTAACAGATGTGAGGTGATAGCCCATTGTGATTTTGATTTGCATTTTCCTGATAATTAGTAATGGTAACTTTTCATGTTGGGTAATGCAATCCACAAGGGACTTGTTTGGTGAATATTAATTCTTCTAACTAAATAATGAAACAACAGATAATCCATTAAAATAAGATACATAATTTTAACAAAAGCTTTCACTAATTAAGATGTTCAAATGCCCAAGAAGTGTATGAAAAGATGCATAACATCATTAATCATTATGAATGGGCAAACCTCAGCTAAAGCTATCACTTCACATACATTTAAAATATTAAACAATATCAAGCATAATAATGTATAGCAACTGGAACTCTAGTAAATTGCTACCATTGCCATTGTGTAATATCAGTACTACTTAAGAAAAGCATTTGGCAGCTTCTTAAAATTTAAATATATACTATAGGATCCAGAAACTTCATTCTTAGGTATTTACTCAGAAGAAAGGAAAACAGATACCCCTTCGAAGACTTACATAAATGTTCAGAGCAGCTTTATTCATAAAAATTAAACTCTGAAAATGATTCAAATGTTCATCTCCAGGTAAAATGATAAATTATGACTATTCTTAAAATGAAAAGTATTTAGCAAGTTAAAGGAAGAAACTATTGGTGCATGCAAAATTGATGAAGTTTCAAAATTATATTAGGCCGAAGAAGTCTAAATAAGAGAAATAAGCCAAGTATATGATTTCATTAATACAAAACTGTACAAACAAAAATTACCAAGTATAGTGACAGAAGTCAAATCTTACATGAAATATGAGTTATGGTATGTGGGTAATTGCAATGCATTTGAGTGAAGTTCTTAGCATGGTTTTATGGGTTTAAACTCTATCAAAAGTCATTACATTGTACACTGAAAAAACAGATGAATATATTGTTCAGTAATATAACAACTTGAATAAAAACATGTGGAGAGAAATTAAATGAAAGAAAAGAAGAATGGGTTTTTTATATCAGGAGTGAGAGAGATCACATAAAGTCAGTCATTAAAGAACTTTCTGTCTCTGAGACTAAATTCTTCATTTTATTTTCAATACTGAGCAAGCACTTACTAAATGACCATTCTAGGAGATACTACCCCATACATTGTCTCATTTAATTCTTTCAGTCTTTCTCAGAATTGATTATTATCACTTTTTAATGCAAGCAGAAACATTGACTTCAGAGTTTAAATAAGAGGCCCAGAGATACATAGTTCAAAGTTGCTGTTGCTGCTGCTAAGTCGCTGCAGTCGTGTCCGACTCTGTGCGACCCCATAGATGGCAGCCCACCAGGCTCCCCCGTCCCTGGGATTCTCCAGGCAAGAACACTGGAGTGGGTTGCCATTTCCTTCTCCAGTGCATGAAAGTGAAAAGTGAAAGTGAAGTCACTCAGTCATGTCTGACTCTTAGCGACCCCATGGACCTCAGCCTACCAGGCTCCTCTGTCCTTGGGATTTTCTAGGCAAGAGTACTGGAGTGGGGTGCCATTGCCTTCTCCAAGTTCAAAGTTGGGAGGTGGTTAACTACAGAGATGATTCTACCACCTCCTACCCCTTGTTTAAGCTGATGTTGCAAGAAAATAAGGTCTTCCTTTGTGAGCTGTTGAAGAAGCTCTATATCTTTCATATGAACTAGCTGGGTCTTGCTTATATGAGGAAAGGAACCAGAATCAAAAGTTTTATGAAAGAATTTGGGATGTGGACTTATAGTCTGTTAAACTTTTTTTACTGCTTTGAAAATTAAGAGGATTATGTCATGTTATCTGTGAATCATAATATAGAATTCCTTTTTCCACAATGAACCTGGAATTTTCTTCCACATTCCTGCTCAGATATTATTGACCTCCCTTTAACATTAGCATAAAAATTGGAGGCCACATCACATTTATCAACCACCTATTGTAAATTCCTCTGCAGAATATAGCCTAATAATCACTCTATTTTTATTCATTCTATATAGCACTCTGCGCACTTGGACATGCCTAATATATGTTAAAGAATAAATATAGTAAGCACTGAATAAGAGTAATTCATGCTTTGTTGTATCTTCTCTCTGAAGTGTTTATTAATAAACCATTAAAAGCAAAGTACAAGGAGCATTTCATTTAATGCTGTTATAAATATGGATTGTCCCTTTAATTTTTAAGAACATTTTAACTTTCAGACACTATCTTTCCAATATGAAAAATAAACCAAACAGATGAGTAGACGCATTAAATAAGTATACTGTTTTAAAAATGCTAAAGTCTGTTTACATAATGCCTTCTATTCTTTCTAAACTTTGGTGAACATTTAAATTTTATAGGCTTTTAAAGTATTATTTTTGTTATTATTATTAATATTTCTTTATTGGAGTGTGTGGAGTCTTAAAATGGTGAGATATATCCTTATCTAAATAATTTCTTACCAAAAGAAGCTGAATAATATTATATAAAATTGAAAACAGTAAACAATTAAAAATAGAAAACTGCTTCATTTGAAAGCCAGTGATTTCCATAAATATGCATATAGTAGTGAACATAATCTCTTTTTTGAATATTTTGTTAAATATTGTCATGAAATATCTTGTCACAGCCCACATAACCAAGATGTACTATGGGGAAGTCTTTTGAAATGTAATATGTTCTAAATTCGTTAGATTTTGTAGGACATTTAGGCATATTTGATGAATAAATCTAAGCCAGAAAAGAAAAGCAGTATTTTTGATGTTAGGCAAATGCCATTGTCCACTGAATGAGTCAAAACAATGTAATTCAAATTCTGATTTTGTCACTCACTAGCTGTTTTACTTGGGCTAGTTAGTTTTACCACTTTGAACAGTTCTTTCATCATTTGAAGAGAAAGAGTAATATGAAACAGACTAAAAGGGCTGTTTAAAGAATTAAATAAAATGATATTTTAAAATATCTGTGAAAGCACTATAATATTACAAGGCAAAATATATTTATGTCAATTGAATTAAACATTCAATATTTCTATCATTCATATATTATTTAGCTATATGAACTGTTTTGCTATAGTAGGATCTGACTTTTCTATGCATACGACTTATTTCATCTATGTTCTGTCTATACATGTTCTATTCACTAACCATTGAGTATCTTCTCCTTTCTCTACCTGTTCAAATCTCAATCTGTTCACAAAAATGCATCATAGTATATACTCCTTTACGAAGCCATCAAAGTCCATGGAAACCCACAGTGGTATCTCTGTTCTCCAAATTAATAGCACTGATTTAAACTTCTTCATTTAACTCTTAAAATAGTCATGCTTTTTTCCTCTCAATAAATTGTTAACATTTAGAGATGTCACTCCAATTAAGTATAAAGTAATAAAGTAGTTTATTAATAGGAAACATGGCAGGGGCCACCTCTCACATATAATCATATGTGATTTTCCCCCATGATCATTAATTAATAGGTTGTAGACTGCATATGGCACTAGCCTCACAAGTGATAAGGACTGGGATAGAAAATTGACTCAAGTGAGTCAATCAGGAATCTGTACGTTCAAGTGGAACACATAGAGTAATTTCAATGAGAAAAGAATGAATATGACTACAAAAAGACAAAAGAAAAACTGCAGACTGTCATCAGGAGGAAGGGAGGGAAGGAAGAAAGGGCTTTTGCTTGGGGGAGGTGTTCTTTGAAATCCTTATAATACATTCAGTATATATGCTATATGCTTTCAACATACCCCTCCTTTATAGACCATCTAGTTTAATTACCTTGAACCAAATAATCTGTATCTCAGAAATTTCTGAAATGCATTCTTTGAGTAAGCTGAAGTATGTATACTCATGTCTCAGACAGTATTAATTATTCCTTCAAAGAGGATCAAAAAAGAAAAGTAATATGAGAGAGATGGCTGTCAAACATCATCATTCATTCACACTCCTTGAGGGTTCAGGATGGGGAACACATGTATACCTGTGGTGGATTCATTTTTATGTTTGGCAAAACTAATACAATTATGTAAAGTTTAAAAATAAAATAAAATTAAAAAAGAAAAGAAAAAGAAAAAAATAGGTACATGCCTAATAAGCTACATATTTCCTAGCCTCCCTATCATTCGGTGTAGCAATGAGATTAAGTGATACAGTTTTTGGTGGTGGAATATGAACAGAAACGATGAGTGTCATTTCTATGCCAGCACTTTCGAACAGTGAACACACTCCTCCCACCATGCGCCTTCCTCAGAAGCTAATATGTGGAGGCCTAGGAAATGGCAGCCCACTCCAGCGTTCTTGCCTGGAGAATGCCAAGGACAGAGGAGCCTGGTGGGCTGCCTTCTATGGGGTCACACAGAGTTGGACCCGACTGAAGCGACTTAGCAGCAGCAGCAGCAGCAGCAGGATGTAACTCTAGTCATACCACCAGATATGGTTCCTCAGGGGATGACAGAGAAATAGGACAGAAAGAACTTGAGGGCATAAATGATCTGAGGGAGCAGAGACATCTAGACTTGGGATACTCACTTGGATCATTTTTAGTATGTATGTGAGATATATATCTATATCTGTATAATCCTTTAGATCTTACTGTTTCATTCACAAGCAACTTAATTGTCCTCTACTAATACAGAAATCATGACATTTTTATCATGGAGATTTTATCATTTTCATGAATTCACAGCATTCCTTAAAAAAGTCTAGTACACTGGGAGACAAAATGAGAATTATAGAGGGGTTGATTGGAGACATGAACCATGATTGAACAGAGGCCCAATCATTGAGGGGCTGCTAAGAGTCAGTGTTTCCCCATATTCAATTTCCCTCCTATGTTGCAAAGTTCTGTTATATCAACCTCACCCACACAAACATTGTGATTGCCTTCTGTCCTTAGCTGAACAGTTTATAAACCAATTCACATATATTAGCCCATTTGTTTCTCATTCTAATCTCTTAAATTGCTGTGAATATAGGGTATGTTGATTATTCTCTATTCTCCCCTTTGCCTAATCCGTTGTTTGCCTCCCTTTGTGCCCTGTAAGGCAGAATGAGGCAATGGCAAGAACTTGGTTTAGGGAGAAAAGACAGAGCAGTCAGGGTTTTCATTTCCAACTCTGTTCCTGCTTAGTCATGGTGTCACTTACTTAGATCCATCCTTCCTTGAAATAATCTTCTGCTATGTGGCTCAAATTTATAGATCTGCTTCCACTTGTCTCCAGCTACTTTGTCTGCTTGTTCCATCAATCACAATGATGATAACAGCGTTCCTCCTTGGTTAGATTTTTCTGCCTCGTCACCCCTTGTTTATTTTTAACTCTAAATATACCTCCGTAAATTGTTTCTGTGTTAATGTCTCTTTAACTGTTTTGTTTATTGCTACTATAATATATTGCGCCCATTTTACAGGTAGGAAAACACAGGTACAGAAAGATCAACACCCCAAGTTTAATTTAAAAAATGATATATTAAGGATTTGAATCAGGACAGTCTCATGTGGTATCTGTGTAGTGAATGTAGGTAATGGTGCCTACATATACCTACGCATGGAGACTGCATAGAATTGGTCAGAAAAACCTTGAAAATGAATATGTGACATTCTGAGAGTTAAACTGTAAATCACCACAATGTGAGCCAGAAGAGGGGTTGGAACATTTTCAGTGACCAGATACAGTGTTCCAATTTTAAATGGAAGATAATGTAGGCAATCTTTAAAAATGGAACAAAAAAGAGAGAGAGTGTGTGGAATCTGCCTAGGTAAAAAGAAAAAGGAGTTCAATAAAGGAAATGATGACGAGCAGTGTCCAACCCTGGGTGTTCAGACTATTTTAAAAATTTAGGCACATTATTAACATCATTCCAAATGTGTAGGACAAAAGAGGCTACCTTATTCTGGTGCCACTAAACGTTTAATACATCTCAGTAAGACCTTTTATTCACATTAGATGCTCATCCAGCAACTTTACAACTTTGATTTGTGCTTGTTATTCTGCCTATAGGGAAGAACGCACTAGTTTATGCAGAGAAATGGTATGCTATACCTGTAGGTGTGTTTGCATTTTAAAATACAGGTCAGAAGATATTCTGAATGATAAATCAGTCCTATGAGCTGGTGAATGGTTATCTGGGCCTTTAGGGTAGAACTGCTTTCAAGATCTGAGGCAATTGTATTTATAAGCCTGTAAGACAGAATGACATTCACTTCATTATAGAATTCAAATCTTTTTTTTTTTTTTTTCAATTTGAATATTGGAAAGAAAGGAGTAATATAAAGGCAATGCTTCCTACAATTATCTGAGAATTATGTAAAAATGCTAGTGAAGAGAAATATTTCTAGGAGATATCAGTTATCAGCATCATCCAAAAAAAAAGCACTTAAGACAAGTATGCCAGTTTCTTCTAGTCACTCAAGTTAACAGACAGTTCTCAAAGGATTTAGACTTTATAGCCTAGCATAGAATTTGTCATAAAAACATACACAAACAACCAGACATGAGTATTGAAGCCAGCTTGACAGTAATATTTCTCAGGGTAAAATAATAAATTGTCATTCTGTTCTATAAACAAGTCTCTCATGAGTTTTATTTTATGAAATCATCCCTAAGGGAGCCGACTTGATCAACATTTTTCCTAATCCTAAAATGCTGAAACACAGATCCTGGACCCAGTATGAAATACATTCCGAGGGAGACTCTATCTAACAGCTTTGGTTCACCTGATTCTGGTGCCTCTGCTTTTTTAGTTCTTAAGAGCCAGAACTTTGTAATCAGACAAGCCTGGGTTTGACTTTCGATCTTGCCACTTCCCAGCTGTGTGGTGTTGGGGCTGTCTTCCTGTAGAAATGGCAACCCACTCCAGTACTCTTGCCTAGAAAATCCCATGGACGGAGGAGCCTGGTGTCCATGGGGTCACTAAGAGTCGGACACGACTGAGCGACTTCACTTTCACTTTCACTCCTGTAGAAAAGGGGCATGCTGTTGCCTATGTATCAAGGTGCTCATAAAGATAAGATAAAATTGTGTGAGTCTGGCTCGTGGAACACTTACAGCAGCTATTATTATGATGATGGCCATTAAAACTCTGATAAACACTATTTAAACCTATTTGTGATCACTAGAAGCTACCCCGGAATCCTGTTGAGTCTTTAATTAGCCTTGTGAATATTAATCATTATTTGACTACAGATGTGTAGATGAACAACTGCATGGACATCTACAGTTAGTAAATGCTAGATACAGCAGCTTTTTATTAGATTTACATGCTTTTGTAAAACTTAGTACTCTTGCCTGGAAAATCCCATGGATGGAGGAGCCTAGTAGGCTGCAGTCCATGGGGTCGCTAGAAGTCAGACATGACTGAGCGACTTCACTTTCACTTTTCACTTTCATGCATTGGAGAAGGAAATGGCAACCCACTCCAGTGTTCTTGCCTGGAGAATCCCAGGGACGGGGGAGCCTGGTGGGCTGCCGTCTATGGGGTCGCACAGAGTCGGACACGACTGAAGTGACTTAGCAGCATAAAACATAGGCTGAAATAATACTTGTTACTAATGTATTTTTAATCACCAGATAATGGACAGATACTCAAAATTAACTACATACTTCAAAAATATTTCAGTGTAAAAGTATTTTTAAGATCTGAGTTAGGAGAATTTCTTAAAACTATGGCAGACATATCTGAGCTATTTTAATGGCAAAGAGTTAGATTTTACGAGGAGGTTTGTAAGAAGACATTTTCTTATAGAATGAATGTGTTGTTATTGGAGCTTCCCAGGTGACTCAGTGGTAAAGAATACACCTGCCAATGCAAGAAACATGGGTTCGACCTCTGGGTCAGGAAGATCCCCTGGAGGAGGAAATGGCAACCCACTCAAGCATTCTTGTCTGATAAATCCCATGGACAGAGGAGCCTGGTGGGCTGCAGTCCATGGGGTCTCAAAGAGTGGCACACAACTTAGCAACTGAGCATAAGCACAGTGTTGTTAGATACTAAATAATGTCTAGAATCTTTGGATTCAGGGATGAATGTGAGAAAAGGTATATAGTCTTAAGGAGGTTACATTGAATTTCATTTTATCTGCAACTTTGGTTATTTCCTTGAATTTCTATGGATAAGTTATATATAATTGTATAAAATTAAATGGGAAAAACAGACTAAACAAAGAGATTTAGTTCCAAGGGTACTATTTATGTATTTATTACTTACATTCTAACTTATTGCAGTGATCTGAGGAAATCATTCAGCTCTGCTAAAATTGTACCAGAGGTGGATATGAGTTGGCCAGGACATATGTATGTAGTGACAAGAAGTGAGAAAAAGAGGAGGAAATAAGACTCTATTCAAGGTTAAAACTTAGCCCAGAAGATGCATGGTGTATTTGAAAAACTGAAAGATATACTGGATACAAACTATTAATAAAAGTA
Organism: Bos indicus; assembly: GCF_029378745.1. Classification (NCBI taxonomy): domain Eukaryota; kingdom Metazoa; phylum Chordata; class Mammalia; order Artiodactyla; family Bovidae; genus Bos; species Bos indicus. Next base: position 14,051,958 of record NC_091767.1, read on the forward strand.
GGTAATGTGAATCTGGGGAGATAGTCAGGGCCAGATCATAACGTATATAAACTCAGTGAGACAGGATTTGCTGCAAGAAGACAAAGTCATGGTCTGGTTTAGGTGGGCTTATGATGATGGCCTGATTCAGTGTGTTGATGGGCTTATATGAATGAATCAAAGAATATAGAAAGGGTGAAAACTTGAATAGTAAAATATATTTAGTTGGGAACTATGTTTATTTATGCTTCTAACTTACAGATTAGATATTAAAGCCAACTATCACTCACTGAAATTGTAAATAAAAAAGGCATTAATTTATTGGTCTCTTGGAAAACACCAAATCTTTGGAGCACAGGATTGAGTTGAACTACAAAATAAGAAAGGAAAAGAGAATCTTGAAAATGTAAAAAAAGATTATAACTCCAAAAATCATCCACTGCATGAACCACGGGAAGAGACAGAGAACAATTTGGCATCATTAGTAAAATTAAAGAAGACGATGGATCTATATTAACAGGCTAGGAATCATTCTAAGGACAGTCATGAGATAAACTGGAGGGAGGATGAAGACATATCACTTGCATGCCTCCCCCACACCAGCTTAAAGTTGACAATTGGGAAGAATAAAAATGAGAATTGACAGTGCCAAAAACTGAATTGGAAATATGCCTCAGTTACTAAAAGATATGCTGAAAAATCTATATTTATTAAATTTTAAATATGATGGGAAATATAATGAACCACATTGTCCCTATATTCTTGCAAATAGAGAAATTCCAGTATGACCTTCACAATGAGCCTCTGACTAAAGCAGAACTTTATTCTGGTAGTCAGCAAAATTAAATTTTCCTATTGTAAGAAAGACAAAAGTCTCTTCAATTATCCAGTATTTTAACATTCAATATAAGTGACTTGATTATATGTCTTATAAATGCCAACATGTGTCTTGAACTGGTCTTAGGCCTACCAAACAGAATATCACAGATTTTAAATGTTTCCAAATTTGATAGATGATATTTTATAGAATTTATCATCTCTCTTGATCTTGAGATATATTGTTTTACTGTGAGGGAGAAAACAGGTCCAGAATAACTGTCTAAAAATGACTGGTCAGGTTCATTCACACACAAAAACCCTAAATGGCCAAAGTCTAAACATCATTTAAGAAAAATTAAATCTGACTGGCATGGTAATGACACAGTTACATCAAACTATATGAATCTGCCTTAAGAGTAATAGACCACTCAGGAGATCAATGAGTTTTCAACAACTAAATGTTTAAAACACATACCCACAAATATAATATATGTGCTTTTGAGAATACACAGTGATAATTACATGTGTTTAGAGAAATATCTCAGAACTGATTACAAGGTTATCTGAATTGAAAATATTCAATGATACCTGAATTATTAGATATCACAGGAAAAGGCATTTAGGTCTTCTAAATAATTCATAATGTCTTTGAAATAAAAGTCTGTCATTGAAATTCATATGAGTAATTGTCCATGACCTTGGCTTGTATGGTGTCTGGCAGAGTGTCATGACAGCCATAAAATCTCCTAGTTACATATGAAATCAGTCTCTCTATTTCCTTATTTCAGGATCAGAATGCTCCAAACCATTTCAAAGACAGATGACCTGAAATACAGAGAGGAAACAGACAGAGGCAAAAAGAGAGGGAGAGAGAGAGAATATAGCAACACAAGCACATTATCTGACATATGTAGTAAAGAATAGTTTCTGAAGACAACTTAAAAGCCCCTCTGCCACCATTCCTTTACCGCTTTTCTTCTTCCCACTGGCAGCGAACTAACTTTTATTAATTTGGATTTTCTGCTTCCCTGATGCCTAATTCCATGTTGCTAAATATTTTAAACTTTCAATAATAAACTATTTTCTCCCTAATAAAAATTAACTTTCACCATCTTGTTCCTCAGCCACTTCTCTTCCTTCATGATTCTAATACTTATTTTTTGAGTCACTCTCTTGACTATAATTTTTATTTTGAACAATATTCTTAGAGTTTCCATATTTCTCAAGAGCAAGGAAGCAGCTTTGAGGTGATTCTCTACTTCCTCACCTAATGGCAATAGATACCAATCATGGGAATTAAAACAAGTCCTGCAATATATACCATGAGTAAGATGGAGGCAGGGATTCCAGAGAATCCCCAGTTAAGATGTAAGTGATCCAAAAGACAGAGATATCCAAACCTCACAGAATTACGGCCAGTATCTATGATGGTGTAGCAGATCTCATGGGGAAAATGCAGGTCTCAAGCAGACCTAGTGAAACTAGTTACCAGGGAACGCCACAAGTTGGACTCACACCCCCAGGAGAAAGTGACTTAATTCTGAAGAGAGTACGACAGCAAAGGAGTGCTTGAAAATGGCTTAAGGGGAAGAGGTATGATAAGGTACAGAAAAAAAATGGCAAAAGAGGACCTGATATTAAAGAGGCTGCCCATCATGTGAGCAACGGAAAAAGTTCTCGAGATCTTTAAATCTCTCCCCTCCTCCTCCAAGGGATCCAGAAAATCCTAAGCATGTAAATATGAATTATTTAAATACGGATACATGTTTTTAAAACATTCATGACCATACAAAGATATTTTTAAAGATTAAAAGTAAATAATGCCATTTGCAGCAACACGATGGACCTAGAGATTGTCATACTGACTGAGTCAGAGAAAGAAAATTTGTGATATCACTGATATGTGCAATCTGAAAAAAATGGGAAATGGTACAAATTAATTTATTTACAAAAGAGAAGTAGAGTCACATATGTAGAAAACTTATAGGGGAAGGAGGGAGGGACAAACTGGGAGGTTGGAATTGACATATACAGTAATATATATAAAATACTAATAAGGACCTACTGTATAGCATAAGGAACTCTTCTCGATATTCTGTAATGATTTATCTGGGAAAACACTCTAAAAAAGAGTGGATATATGTATAATTGATACTTAGTTGTACAGCAGAAACTGATGCAAAAATAAACTAATAAATAAAAGCAGAATAAAATAGATAAATAAATTTGGAGATTTTCACCATTAAGAAAAAAATAAATCACCAAAGAAAAGCTAAAATGAAATAAAGCAAAAACTAACAAGCCATAGTTTCAATTTAAATATACATGCATTGGAACTATGAAAGAATAACAAAAAACTAAAGGAGTTTGGAGAAGAATTCAAACGTCCAGAATACTCATTTTTAATATCCCTTTGTTTATGTGACAAATATCTTTTATGTCAATAATAATGAAATAAAATGAAGAACATAATGATCAGAAAAGAGATTCAGACAACTTTTTTGAAGTTTTTATAATCATGTAGGTAAAATAAAAACTAATGTAAAATACTAAAAATAATGAACTAGTCTAAAACACATTAATGAAGATATGTTGATAGAAAGTAAAAAGGAAACAGAGGTATGTTAATCTGTCATTAACAGTAATATAATAATATAATTCCTGTTTTCAAAACTTCTGTAAATTGTCCAATGATCTTCAAATATTCATGTTTCTTAGAAAATATAGTTTGCATGTTTTTCTAGCTTCACTAATAGTTGATCAAAGAACAGTTTGAAAAAATTTCTTGGAATTTTTAGCAGAAAGAAACAGATATACAAATGAATAGCAAAATCATATATAAATGAGCTTGGCAGAAATTGCTTAAATTCCCATTTCATAATAAATTCTAGAAATTGGTAATGCAGCACTGTCTTGGTCTCTGATGTCTTTGCTTCTTCTGGATTGTTTCCCTTGGCTTTTCTATATCTCCATAGTCCAACATATTCTATCATATCTTGGAGATTTTAAAAAAACTTTCGAAACTGTTCTTTCTCTGAGGGGGGAGAAAAAAAAGCAAGAGGAAGCAGCTAAATGACAGTAAACATGGAGATGATTTGTTGCTTTACAATGAGTATCTAGGACTGGAAATTTAAGACAAACTTCTTTCATTGTTTTTCTGGTATCTTTGGAAATTTGATTCTTATTGTGTACCTATAACTCTCACTTTCTTCTGTGATGTTGTCATTACAAAATGAATGGTCTTCTATTTAATTTCTGCTTTTCATTCTTCAAGGAGCAGTTTTAATCTTGATAGTTCACTTTAAAAAGACTCATTTGGCCCCTTGCAAGTATTATAAAACTGTATCCCAGGGGAAAACATAATAACTCAGAAAGACAAAATCACGTATAGAGAGCAGAAAAAACTGACCCAGTTCTTTTGTGTGCAAATTTTATTTTGGATAACAGGGCTTCAAAGGCTGAGATGAACTGCCAAATTTTTCTCTCTGGTGTTCACAGCGCTGCAGCTTTTGTGGGAAGGTCCTTTACTTTTACATCAGTAAACTGCAACATGGTCACAGTGTAGAACTGCATTAGAGTATTTCTGGATCTGCATCTTTGGCTTTACAATTGCTGCACTCATTGTTCATTTAAATTTGTTGTTTACAGAAAAGGCCATGTGAAACCACCAAGATTAGAGATACAAACTGAATCAGATGAGAGATAGTGTTAGTTGCTCAGTTGTATCCAACTCTTTGCGACCCCTGAATTGCAGCCTGCCAGGCTCCTCTGTTCATGGAATTCTTTAGGCAAGAATACTGGAGTGGGTTGCCATTCCTTTCTTCAGGGGATCTTTCCAAACAGGGATCGAACCCAGGTCTCCTACATTGCAGGCAGATTCTTTACGAACTGAGCCACCAGGGAAGTCAGATGATAGCTAGAATGATTTTGAAACAAGTTTACTCTTGAAAGGATTACATGTGGCTGAGTCTGCATATTTCCAGGCCAGTTATACAACAGAGTTCTCTAAAGTAATTTCCAAGGATAAAATATTTATTAAAGATAAGTAATATATGTGTTATTGGGAAGCATATTTATGTGTATGCAATTAAATCTCAATGGTAGGGTAACTCTTTAGAAAATTAGACAAAGAAAAGATTTGAGGTAATTAAATTCTTGCTTACAGTATTGAAATTGCTGACACCTTGGCACTCCACTCCAGTGCTCTTGCCTGGAAAATGCCATGGGCGGAGGAGCCTGGTGGGCTGCAGTCCATGGGGTTGCTAAGAGTCGGACAGATTGAGCGACTTCACTTCCACTTTTCACTTTCATGCATTGGAGAAGGAAATGGCAACCCACTCCAGTGTTCTTGCCTGGAGAATCCCAGGGACGGGGGAGCCTGGTGGGCTGCCGTCTATGGGGTCACACAGAGTCGGACACAACTGAAGTGACTTAGCAGTAGCAGTAGCAATGATAATAAAAAGTAGATTAGGTGTTAGTAAATGTAATTATTGATCTAAAATCCTCTAAAAAGCATACCTTTGTTACCTACACTCAGATTTGATCACTCCTATCATACTACCCTTGGGATTTGAATGACTGGAATAAATTCTAGGAATTAAAAGAACACAAGGAAGTTTTGTACTTCACTCAGTACTTTGGTTGATTGTAGTAATCTAAATATTTTAATTTTAAAATTCCCTTACAATGGAGAATAAAGTAATTACATTAATTATATTATGAATAAATATGTTCAGTATAAATGAAATGCAATTATAAAATCAAGTATGTTAAGTGAAAATACCATAGTTAAAATTAAACTAAAATATTATGAAATACTGATATCTATGTACTAAAAATATATATTCTTACAAGAAATTATAGGGTAGGGTTTTGGAAACTAGACAAAGAAAAGATTTGGGGTAGTTAAATTCTTGCTTACAGTAAAATATCATCTTTATATACCACCAATTGAATATATTTACTTAGACAAAAGTTGCCAAGTGGTGTTAAGAGCCTTGCTGCTGCTGCTAAGTCACTTCAGTTGTGTCCAACTCTGTGCGACCCCATAGATGGCAGCCCACCAGGCTCCCCCGTCCCTGGGATTCTCCAGGCAAGAAAACTGGAGTGGGTTGCCGTTTCCTTCTCCAATGCATGAAAGTGAAAAGTGAAAGTGAAGTCGTTCAGTCGTGTCCAACTCTTCCTGACCCCATGGACTGCAGCCTACCAGGCTCCTCAGCCCATGGGATTTTCCAGGCAAGAGTACTGGAGTGGGGTCCCATTGCCTTCTCTGGTTAAGAGCCTTAGTTACATGTTTAAAGGCAAAATAGACACATTCATATGATACCAACATATTACACAAGTTGTAGAAATGATTTTTAGTTACAAGTTATATAATAAAGGTGTTCAGTTAAGTTCAGTCACTCAGTCATGTCCAACTCTTTGTGATCCCATGAATCACAGCACACCAGGCCTCCCTGTCCATCAACAACTCCCAGAGTTTACCCAAATTCATGTCCATTGAGTCTGTGATGCCATCCAGCCATTTCATCTTCTGTCGTCCCTGTCTCCTCCTGCCCCCAATCCCTCCCAACATCAGGGTCTTTTCCCATGAGTCAACTCTTCACATGAGGTGGCCAAAGTATTGGAGTTTCAGCTTCAGCATCAGTCCTTCCTATGAACACCCAGAACTGATCTCCTTAAGGATGGACTGGTTGGATCTCCTTGCAGTCCAAGGGACTCTCAAGAGTCTTCTCCAACACCACAGTTCAAAAGCATCAATTCTTCAGTGCTCAGCTTTGTTCACAGTCCAACTCTCACATCCATACATGACCACTGGAAAAACCATAGCCTTGACTAGATGGACATTTGCTGGCAAAGTAATGTCTCTGCTTTTGAATATGCTATCTAGGTTGGTCATAACTTTCCTTCCAAGGAGTAGGCATCTTTTAATTTCATGGCTGCAATCACCATCTGCAGTGATTTTGGAGCCCCAAAAAATAAAGTCTGACACTGTTTCCCCATCTATTTGCCATGAAGTGATGGGACCAGATGCCATGATCTTCGTTTTCTGAATGTTGAGCTTTAAGCCAACCTTTTCACTCTCCTCGTTCACTTTCATCAAGAGACTTTTTAGTTCCTCTTCACTTTCTGCCATACGGGTGGTGTCATCTGCATATCTGAGGTTATTGATATTTGTTATAATTATATAAAATAACCTATTTATGCATCACTAATGAATGGTCAGCCAGACATTTGTGTCTCATGCTATGATGCATTTTTAACTATAAAACAGCCCTGATTTCTCACTAAGACTTAAAAGATATTTTAGCTCATTTAATATATGGATACATCAAAACTTTAGAACTATTTTTCCTTTATGTGAGAAGAAGGCAATATAGATCAAGCTGTACACCACTATAATGTTGTCTTTGGTAATACGCTTTAATCTCTCCAGTTTTTTCCAGTAGGTAACCCATTTCATTAATAGCAGTTATGTGTTTGGCTTACTCAATTTCTTTTTTCTTAATTGAAGGATAGTTGATTTACAGTGTTAGTTTTTGGTGTACAGCAAATAGGAACTTATATTTGATATATTTTTTCCACATTCTTTTTTACTATAGTTTTTTACAAGATATTGAATGTAACTCCCTATACTATACCTTTTAGGAACTTATTATTTATTTCATATGCAGTAGTTTGTATCTGCTAATCCAAATTCTTAATTTATCGCTTCTCTACTTTCCTATTTGGCAATCATATTTGTTTTCTATGAGTCTGTTTCTGTTTTGTAAATAAGTTCATTTGTATTGTATTTTAGATTCTACATATAAGGTATATCATATTTTTTGTCTTTGACTTACTTCACTTGGTATGATAATATTTAGGTTCATCCATGTTGCTGAAAATGTCATTATTTCATTTTGCTGAGTAGTATTCTCTGTGTGTGCATGCGTGTGTGTGTGTGTGTGTGTGTGTGTGTGTGTGTGTGACATCTACTTTGTCCATTCACCTATGTATGGACAGTAGATTGCTTCCATATCCTGGCTATTGTAAATAGTGCTGCTATGAGACTTCGGATGTGTATATCTTTCCAAGTTACAGTTTTCTCTGAATATATGCCCAGGAATGGGATTGCTGGATCATACAGTAACTCTAATTTTAATTTTTAAAGGAACATCCCATACTATTCTCCATAGTAGCTGCAACAGCTAAATTCCCACTAAAAGTGTAGGGAGGGTTCCTTTTTCTCCATACTCTCTGGCATTTATTATTTGTAGACATTTTAAGGATGGCTGTTCTGACCAGTGTGAGATGATACTTCATTGTAGTTTTATAGAATTTTATTTATTTTCATTTTTGGCTGTTCTTGGTCCTCGTTTCTGCAGAGGCTTTCCTCTAGCTGCTGGCGAGCGGGGGCTACTCTCTAGTTGCAGTGCACAGGTTTCTCATTGTGGTGGCTTCTCCTGTGCAGAGCACGGACTCCCTGTGCAGAGCATGGACTCTAGGGCATGCCGGCTTCAGTGGCTGAGGCATGTGGACTTAGTAGTTGAGGTTCCTGGACTCGAGAGCACAGGCTCCATAGTTTTGATTCATGGGCTTAGCTGCTCTGAGGTATGTGAGATTTTCCTGGACCAGAGATTGAACCTGTGTATTGCCAGGTAGACTCCTTATCACTGAACCACCAGAGAAGTGCTTCATTGTAGGTTTGATTTGCATCTCTCTAACAATTAGCAATGGAGAAGGCGATGGCACCCCACTCCAGTACTCTTGCTTTGAAAATCCCATGGACGGATGAGCCTGCTAGGCTGCAGTCCATGCGGTCGCTGAGGGTCGGACACAACTGAGCGACTTCATTTTCACTTTTCACTTTCTTGCTTTGGAGAAGGAAATGGCAACCTACTCCAGTGTTCTTGCCTGGAGAATCCCAGGGACGGGGGAGCCTGGTGGGCTGCCGTCTATGGGGTTGCACAGAGTCGGACACGACTGAAGCGACTTAGCAGCAGCAGCAGCAGCAACAACAATTAGCAATGTTGTGCATCTTTTCATGTGCCGATTGGCCATTTGCATGCCTTATTTGGAGAAATGTCAATTTCTGTCTTCTGCCCATTTTTTTAAATTGTATTTTTGTTTTTGTTGTTGTTGAGTCAAGTGAACAGTTGGAAGGACAAGAACAGTGTCTTACTCAACTTCTAACCTCAGAAATAATTTTGGCTCATAGTAAATGCTCAATACTTAGTGGTGAAGTGGAATAAAAATCCTTAACCTGTATACATGCTTTTAAGTTTGAGGAAAAATTTGCATAACAAGTATTCTTATGAAGGAGATCATCTTTATAGGGGAAATCCTTCACATAGGATGAATGAATGGTATCAAGTTCAAGTGCAAAAAGCTTAGTCTTGGTTTGAGTATTGTAACCACTGCTTATTAGTTTTGTCTGAGGACAAATCATTTATTGTGCTCATCAGTGAACTGAGATAATGATATTTATTTCACAGAATTTTTATAACATCAGTCCAAATACAATTTCTGGCTCATTTGTCAGGCTTCTTCTAACTCTTCCTTGCACAAACACACTCACATAACTACAGAAGTTCTCTCAGCATTTACAACCATTCTAAACAAAAATGTTGATTATCCCATTGTTGTCTCAATCTATGGATAATCTCAATTTAATATATTATTAAAATCAGTAATAGGTTCTACCTTTGGCCAACATTCTAGTTAAGATTATTATCAACAAGTGAACTATGAATTATTTGCCCTCTGAAGCAATAGAGCAGATAAAAATAAATTTAAAGAACAATGCAAATGTTATTCCATTTAAAAACTCGTATTGATATCACCAAAAAGCCCATAAATTGAGTGTCTATAAATAGAAGTCAGAGACATGGCACATATTTCTCAGAATCAGGAGAATACCATCCTAGAATAGATAACTTGCTTTTATTTATCTTTTGTCATTTTTGCCTTACTTGGGAAATAAGATTAATTAACTTTACTTGACCATTCTCCCCTAGCAATGTGCTGTGTGTGTGTGAGTGCTTAGTTGTATCCAATTCTTTGGGACCCCATGGACTGGGATGGGAGTCATAGCCCATGAGACTCCTCTGTCCATGTGATTTTCCAGGCAGGAATACTGGAGTGGGTTGTCATTTCCTTCTCCCGGGGATCATCCTGACCCAGGGATCAAACACATGTCTTTTGCATCTCCTGCAGAAGCAGGCAGATTCTTTACCAATGAGCCACCTGGAAAACCCAGCCATGAATTAGTTTACAACAAAGCCATCTTACTGAGATTTTTATCTAAAGAGTTCTGTTGGATTGTGGAAAACCCAAAATCTTTCTTGGAATACAGATTAAGAGAGAAGTGAAAAATCTGTGAAAAGATAAAAATTAACTGCCGGGGTCCAGCCCCGGCTGATCCAGGGTATTCGAAGGGGAGACGGCTTAGGCGACTATTTAAATATTCATCAAAGATATAAAGAGTAATAGAATGAGGATAGCTCAGTAGGAAAATTCAGTGGAGAAAAGAGGCTGAGTGGCTTGGTTTACGCGGGAGACCAATAAAACTTCAAGACAAGAAGTTTGCACCACTTACGTAGGCCGCAGGCGTCCTTCCGTTCTCCCGAAGGAGAGGAGACACTGAGGCCTCCCCAGTCGGATCTTAGAAGCCCAGGCATAATTAGTAAGCATGGTGGGTTCCGCGCTCCAGATGGAGACCTAACCAGAGTGAGAGAGAGAGCGACATGGGGAGACCAGTATTTCGAGAAACTGATCCCAATTCTTTATTTTCCATGGTCTACTTTTATACACTGAGATGTTATGCAAAAGTCACGCGGGGTCAGTAGTCCTGACTTTTATCAAAGTCAGGTGCTTCATACAAATGCATACAGAGGTCTTAGGGGTGTTACATCATCTTCTGGCCAGGGGGGCCTGCTGACAATTTATGACCCTCTCCTTGTGACAGCGGTCAGTCAACTAGGACACTTATTTCTCCAGGGGTGATTATTCTTAAAACAGACGCCACCCAAATAAAGTTACATTCCTATAGGGTGAGGGTGTAGTGGGTTTTAGTTAAGGAAAAAATTTACTTAGCCTAAGGTCTAACGTGATTAATATCAAAGGTTAATACTTATTTCTTCTATATATTCATTAATGTGTGTAAGGGCAGGGGATGTGGAGTCTTAGCAACAAACATTGGCTCAACAAATGAAAAACCCTTCACCAATACAATTTTTAATCAGCCCATTATACTTATACTAATAGTTTTCTAACTTTTCTAAAGAACCTGTTTTTAGAAGGTTTAAAGCATCTCGTGCCTCTCACTGTTGGGAAGCTGTGAGCAATCACATGCAGCCAGACAAGCCTGTCGGGCAGGCTAGAGAACCTTCAGAGGAGTTTGTAGGTTAAAACACTCTTATCACGCCCAGGAATTATTATTAACTGGAGCTCTAAGTTAACTCCTTCTCCGAAAGAGGTGGTGGGAGACAGCCCCCCGTAAAATCAGAGGTGTAGGGGAGAGCACAAAGTAGTAAAGTAGGCAGGCTCTGGCTACAGGGGTAGATGCTCGAGGAGTTCCAGGGCGACTCCTGAGGCTCGATCCTGCCTTTGCGTATGTCGAGCCTCCTTCCTCATGACCTTTGCCATGGGCGGAGTACCTCACTCTGGCCCCCAACAATTAACCATTGAAATAGTGTTATATATTTGTAACTATGAATAATCCTTGTAGGAATATTATAAATTTTAAGGTAAGAACTAATTTTATTTTTTTTATAAGAAGCTTTTCTAAAGTTGTTATTTTTGAAATGTTACCATCTTACATGGATTTTAAGGCCAAACAATTGACCCTGAACAAGCATTTATTAATATAAAATTTTGAATGGCTTATTAAAGTGTTTTCAATTTCCTATTATAAAATGATCATTACAATAGTAACTACTTCAAAAGATTTTTGTGATGATTAAGCATGATGCTATGAATAAATCACTAGGAAAACTGCCAGTAGTAGTAGGAGTAGTATGTTCTATGATTCTGCATTGTGTAATCATTAATCCAACCACATCAAATTATAATATTTATATTTTAGTGTGCTTTCAAGTGTAATGGTTCCAGGCCTTTGAACATCCTGCTCCCTTTACACAGAATGCCTTCTTCTTCTGACTCCCATTGCAAGCATTGCCTCAATAATTAATCCTTCCAAGAGCCCAGAGGCCACACCTGATCCACTTATGTAGAACTTTATGTATCTTTTTAAATCATCTAGAATTCTCATTAGTCATTGTGGTGTCAACTCATTTGCTTGTGGTGTCAATGACTTGCTTGTACTCTCTTTAAAAAAAATAGTCACTTACCAGTCTGCAAGTATAATAGCCACATCCTTTTAAATTCAAAGCAATAACACTTTAGAAATTGCAGGAGACAATATAATTAACATTAAGGACAAAACTTTTGAGATAATGTAAGGAAAACCATGATAAACTCACAACTTTGAATTTCAGAAGTATGTTGCCATTTATCCTAATTTATTATTGATATTGATACAAAATGTGGGATGTGGTTTTCACTAATAATGAGAAGGAAAGAGAGATAAAGGAAATTTGAACAGAATTATACAAAACACAATGGGAAATTTTTTTTAAAAAAGCAAAATATTATAAACGAAAACAGAAAATTAAATACATTGGCAAAGTTGAGTGTTATCATAATAAAAGCAAATTGGAGAATTACCTTACATATTGGAAGAGTTAAAATTTCAGGAATGATCAAAATTAAAGTAGTCAGGTACAAAAAGTGTGAGGTAAGAAAAATTATTTTAAGACAATAGAATTAAACAAAGAGCAGTATATGGTTTAAATAAAGCTATTTTATATTAATGAATTTGATTTATCAGTAATATGCATGATTTATGATTTTCAAATTTGTAGTATTATCTAGCAAGGGGAAATTTCCCTCTCTGCCTCTGTTAAATTCTTGTAGATGGACTAAGAATAAATTTTATGTATGCATTTATTTCTTTTTGGCTGCACTGGATCTTTGTTGCTGCAGGCTTTTTTCTAGTTGCGGCAAGTGAAGTCTCCTCTTCATTGCAATGCGAGGGCTTCTCATTGCAGTGACTTCTCTTGTTGCCTAGAATAGGCTTTGGGCCCACAGACTCAGTAGTTAGGGTGCATAGGCCCTGTTGCTCTGTGCCATGTGGAATCTTCCTGGACTAGGGACCAAACCATGTCCCCGGCATGGGGTTTCTTGGCAGGTGGATTCTTATCCATTATACCACCAAGGAAGTCCATTAAGAATAAAATTGACACAGGCAGATTATCAGGAGAAAAAGAAACAAATTTTGTGTGCGAAGAGGTCTCATAGAAGGAGGCCCTAGGAAGTTGACCAAGAAGGCAGGTTTTATATTTTTTAGATAAAGAAACAATAAATCTGTGAGGAATTAACAGAATGAAGAAGCTTAGGTTTTGAATGCTCAATTAGCAAAGAATATAAATGGAATTTGGGCTTGGGGTAGTAAATTACAGAATAACAAGATTTGTTCATACAGGGTTCCCAAACCAGATTCCCTGTCTCTGGAGATAAGAGTGCCCTTCCAGCTCCAGATGATGGGTGTGCATCTCTCACAGGAGAGATTTATTTCTTACCTTCAGAGAGACAATGACAAGGATTAGAGTGGCTCTCTTACACTGACTGATTCTTAAGACTACTCAAGACTTAAGAATAACTAATTTCTCTATGAATTTTATAGATAGGTTGTAAATAAGTATACATATAAGATTGTATTAATTTTAGCAGCATCCTTTATTATAAATACATGCATCCACACTCATGTAAGTAATAATGTAGTCTACAGAGTGCAGTGTTTTCAGCTGTCCATGAGTATCACTCCACCAAGAGTGGTCATACAGAATTTCACATACTTTCAATATAATAATAAATATTATAATCCATATACTCTACAGTGGAATAAAAGAAATGCCACAGCTGGATGCAGCATAATGTCCATACAAATTTAAATATTGATGGTTAGAAATCAAAATTTAAAAGTTACAAAACAAGCAATCATTTCATTAAAATAAAAATCAACAAATAAAAGAAAAATTGAATGAAAGGTATAATCAGATGAGGAAAAATGCTGAAAGTGTTCAATAAAATAAAGAGCTAATTTTTGGAAGCAAAAACATAAAAAGTATGGTGGAAAATATCAACAAAACATAAATACAATATGTCACTTATTAGCAAAAACAAAGTAAGAGGTGGCAATATCTGCAAATCGTACAATTCATCTGTTGATATGTAGAAAAACAGAATCCACAAATACATTTTATAATTGATAATATAGTTTACTAAGATAGCAAAACACTAAATGCACATTGAAAAAGTTGTTGTTTTTAATATCAGTAATAACTAGCTAGAAAATAGAATTTAAAAGAATCTTAGCAGGGTCTGCAAGACGGTAGAACAGGTTATCTCCAGACTTTGCACCCCTACAAAAGCAATGACTTGAATTGGTGTTGAATTTTATTAAATGCTTTTTCTGCATGGTTTTATGTAACTGTGTGAGTGTTATTCTTTAGCATGTCAATATAGTGGATGACAATTTTTAAAATTTAGTGTATAGAATGAACCTTGCATTCTTGGAATTAATTCTATCTTGGTCATATTATATTTTATTTTTGTCTGTATATATGCAGATTACTAGTTGATAACACTTTATTAAGAAAGTTTGCATCTGTATTCCTTAGACGCATTGGGCCTGTTGTTTATTCGATGCTGTTTCATTGATTTTTCTCTATTGCTCTTTTTGTTTTCAGTGTTGCTGACCTGTGCTCTTATTACCTCCTTTCCTCTACTGGGTTGAGGCTATTTTGCTCTTTATTTTTTATGTTCTTAAGGTGGGAGCTTAGATTATTGATTTAAGATCTCTGTTCTGAGGTGTACACTTATGGCTATAAATTTCCTTTGCAGTATTGCTTTAGCTGTGTCACACAAATTTTGATGTATTGCATTTTACCTGTCATTTATTTAGGTATATTTAAAATGTTTTTCTTGATAGTTCCTTTTTGATGCATGGATTGCTTAGAAGTGTGATGTATAGTTTCCAAGTGTTAGAAGTTTTATCCTTTTATCTTTCTGTAACTAATTTCTAGTTTTATTACATCGTGGAGAAAACATGGCATGTGACTTCACTATTGTAAATTTGTTTAGATTTGTTTTCTTGTCTAAGATATGGTCTATCTTGGTTTATGTTATGTAAACACTTGAAAAGAATATGTATTTTGCTGTCACTGACTGGGATGTTATAAAAAGATTGATTCAGTTCCATTGGTTGATAAGTTGGTAATGTTGAGTTCTTTCATATTTTTACTAATTCTCTGTCTAGTTGCTGTATCTTTTGTTGAGTGAGAAGTATGAAGTCTCCAGCTATACTTGTGGGTTAATTTATTTCTCATTTGTCCATTTATTTGTTGGCATTTCCAAGTTGTCAGATTCCTCAGGTCCAAGTCTAGGTTATATATAGTAAAAGCAGAACCCAAAATACTCATTTTATTCCTGGGGAATTTTAAACCTAGGGAACCTGGGGACCCTAGTCAATTTTTCTTTTCTCCATATTTTAGAGACATCTTTAATTTGTTTTATATATTATGTTTATGTTTCTTAGCTATACTTAGAAGGATAGGAAAAAAATGATCTATGCCTCCTTTCTAGAATCGGATGTCCTTCATCTCTTTATTTTTACTTTCTAGGTATAATGTACAGCAATCTCATAAAAATATTTTCCTGTCATTTTAAAGAAGCATTTATCAAATTTGATCAAGTTAGAATTATATGAAAGTCATAAAACATTACCAACATCTTGATAACCTCCTTAAATATTGAGTTATATAGTTTTGAGTTTTGGCCTGGAAATTAGGATGTATAAAAACTTTCCTTATAAATCTAGGTTGCTTCCATGTTCTAGCTATTGTAAATAGTGCTGCAATGAACAATGGGATACATGTGTCTTTTTCAATTTTGGTTTCCTCAGGGTATATACCTACGAGTGGGATTGCTGGGTCATATGGTGGTTTTATTCCTAGTTTTTTACGGAATCTCCATACCATCTTCCATAGGGGCTGTATCAGTTTACATTCCCACCAACAGTGCAAGAGCGTTCCCTTTTCTCCACAACCCTCTCCAGAATTTATTGTTTGTAGACTTACTGATGATGGCCATTCTGACTGGTGTGAGATGACCATCGCCAAATGAATCGATAAAGAAGTTTTGGTACATATACACAATGGAATATTACTCAGCCATAAAAAGGAACACATTTGAGTCAGTTCTGATGAGTTGGATAAACCTAGAACCTATTATGCAGGGTGAAGTGAGTCAGAAAGAGAAAGATAAATGTCATGTTCTAATGCATATATACAGAATCTAGAAAAATGATACTGAAGAATTTATTTACAGGGCAGCAGTGGAGAAACAGACATAGAGAGTAGACTTATGGACATGGGGAGAGGGCAGGAGAGGGTGAGATGTATGGAAAGAGTAACATGGAAGCTTACATTCCCATATGTAAAATAGATAGCCAACAGGAATTTGCTGTTTGGCTCAGGAAACTCAAACAGGGGCTCTGTATCAATCTAGAGGGGTGGGATGGGGCGGGAGATGGGAGGGAGATTCAAAAGGGAGGAGATATATGTATACCTATGGCTGATTCATGTTGAGATTTGACAGAAAGCAACTAAATTCTGTAAAGCAATTATCCTTCAATAAAAAAATAAAAGAAAAAAAAAACTTTCCTTATAAATCAAGTGGAAAGAAAAGGTGGAGGGTTACTATTTTAAGTAACTTATGTAGAACTGGAATGTAAGAATCCTGACAGGATCAAACTAACTGAATCTGTCTTCTATGAGATTCTAGACCAATAACTTTGAATTATCAGAGTATCACCACTTAGCCTGAGTCACTGATAGATGGCTTCCTATGGTACTATTTTATCATTTTCCTTCCAAACTGAGAGAAAAACACTTTTATAAAAATCCATATATAGAAACATCAGCAAAATGGTGGAATAGGAGACTACTACTGACGCTCTCTCCTCCATGGACTCACCAAATATATTTATAGATCATAACCATCTGAGAAAAAGTCCAGAAACTACTTGTGTGACTCCTATACATTGGGCAACTGAGAAAATACCCATATTTAAACAGGTAAGAAAAGATGAGACTTACTCTGGCCATAAATCCCACCCCTGGGACAGTGCCAGAGTATCAAGAGAGAATTTCTGACCCTCAGCATCTCCCTGGAGAAGGCAATGGCACCGCACTCCAGTACTCTTGCCTGGAAAATCTCATGGGCAGAGGAGCCTGGTAGGCTGCAGTCCATGGGGTCGCAAAGAGTCGGGCATGACTGAACAACTTCATTTTCATGCATTGGGGAAGGCAATGGCAACCCATTCTGGTACTTTTGCCTGGAGAATCCCAGGGTCGGTGGAGCCTGGTGGGCTGCCATCTATGTGGTCGCACAGAGTTGAACACGACTGATGTGACTTAGGAGCAGCAGCAGCAGCAGCAACTCCCTGGCACATTAGCCCCTGACTTTTATGAGTGCCACCTGAGGAACTGGCTCCTAAATCCCCTAGCGTCAAGGCCAATGGAGCCTGGCATTTTTGAGTCCCCAGTGACCACAAGAGTCTGCCTGCAATTCAGGAGACCCACGTTCAGTCCCTGGATTGGGAAGATCCCCTGAAGAAGGACATGGCAACCCATTCCTGTATTCTTGCCTGGAGAATCCCATGGACAGAGACACTTGGCAAGCTACAGTCCATAGGGTCACAAAGAGTTGAACACAATTGAGCAACCAACACTTTCACTTTCACTCACAAGGACCACATAAAACAAATAGGCTGTTTTTAAAGTCATTTTTTACATCAGTGTCTCTTTTGCTGTCTCATATACAGGGTTATTGTTACCATCTTTCTAAATTCCATAGTATGCGTTAGTATACTGTATTGGTGACACTGATGTATAGAACAGTCTTTTGGACTCTGTGGGAGAGGGAATGGGTGGGATGATTTAGGAGAATGGCCTTGAAACATGTATAATATCATATATGAAACGAGTCGCCAGTCCAGGTTCGATGCATGATACTGGATGCTTGGGCCTGGTGCACTGGGACGACCCAGAAGGATGGTATGGGGAGGGAGGAGGGAGGAGAGTTCAGGATGGGGAACATGTGTTACCTGTGGCAGATTCATGTTGATATATGGCAAAACCAATACAATATTGTAAAGTTAAAAAATAAAAAAAAGAAAAAAAATAAAGTCATTTTTTTTAAAGAAGAAATAAAATTGCCAACAGGTATATGAAAACATGTTCAACATCACTAATCATCAGGGAAATGCAAATAAGAAACAAAATGAGTTATCACTTCATACCTGTTGACATGGCTGTTCTCAAAAAGTAAGAGATAATGTGTTCATAAGGATATGGAGAAAAGAGGATCCTTGCATACTGTTGATAGGAATGTAAATTGGTACAACCACTGTGGAAAACAGTATAGAAGTTCCTTAAGAAATTAAAAACAGAATTGATCCAACAATTTCACTTCCAGATATTTATCCAAAGGAAATAAACACTAACTTGAAAAGATAACTATACCTCCATGTTCATTACAGTCTTATTCTCAGTAGCCAAAATATGAAAGCAAGCTTGTGTCCATTGGTGAATGGATAAAGAAAATATAGGGTGTATACATATATATATATATATATATATATGAAGGAAATGGCACCCCACTCTAGTACTCTTGCTTGGAAAATCCCATCGACGGAGGAGAGTAGTAGGCTACAGTTCATGGGGTCACAAAGAGTCAGACATGACTGACGGACTTCACTTCATATATATATATATATATGTGTGTGTGTGTGTGTATATGTATATGAGCTATTATTCAAGCTTTAAAAAGAAGCAATTCCTAACATTTCCAACAAAATGGATGAATTTGGAGCACATTATGCTACGTGAAATAAACCAGACATAAAAAAACAAAGATTGTACAATCATACTAATATGTGGAATATTTTTAAAAATTAAATACAATAAAACTTAACTTACAGTAACAGAAAACAGAATAGTGGTTACCAGAGGCTGAGATATAGGGGAAAAGAGATTAAAAAATAATACTAATGAAGAGAGAAAGTAGAATGGTGTTTTCCAGGGTTGAGGGCATAGAGTCATGGGAATTTATTTATTCCTTCAGAGTTTCTGTTTAGCAAAATGAAAATCTTTATGGAGAAGGATGGTGATGATGGTCACACAGCAATGTGAATATCTTTAACACCACTGAGCTCTACATTTAAAAATGGTTCAGATAGTAAGTTTTATGTTCTATATATCTATATGTGTGTGTACCTGTGTATCCATGCATATTTCCTTATTACAATCTGATACTGTTTGGTACCTATGATTTCCTTAACAATATTTATCATAATTGCATTTAATTTGGGCAGTTAAATGAATAAATGTCTGGAATTATAGGCTATTTAAAAATGTAAAGTATCAGGTAAATGAAAATTCTAAGTTTCAGACATCTCTCTTTTTGAAATACCTGTTCAACAGCCAAATATTCTTTGCTCTTTACAAATAGTCTTTGGTCTTTGGTACCAAAAAGTTCTTTTGAAGTTAAAGCATTGACAGCAAGACTTTGATCCTATAATCAGGGGAAAATGTCATATAAATGTAATGCCCATGGGATCTGAGCTTTGGCATGTATAATATAAACCAGCTGGTAGTCTTTTCTACTGGATTATGTTTTGGTGATACTTGTGCTAAAAGAGCCAACACGGTGAATAACTTAGTATTTATAGTGAGTGCCTTGTTTATATGTTTGTATAGACTCTCTGTATATTTAAAATATATATTTTTTCTCTTCTTTCTTACTGGAGAGCAACCAGTAATGTTCAGACCTTGTAAGTTAAGCTAATGCTGGTAAAATAACAGGTAATTTTGAAAACAGTAGTTTAAAAATAAATCAAAGTTTATTTCTCTCCCAGTATAGTCTCAGTTTTTGACTGTGCATACGAACAAAGCTAGTGGAGGTGATGGAATTCCAGTTGAGCTATTTCACATCCTGAAAGATGATGCTATGAAAGTGCTGTACTCAATATGCCAGCAAATTTGGAAAACTCAGCAGCGGCCACAGGACTGGAAAAGGTCAGTTTTCATTCCAATCACAAAGAAAGGCAATGCCAAAGAATGCTCAAACTACCACACAATAGCACTCATCTCACATGCTAGCAAAGTAATGCTCAAAATTCTCCAAGCCAGGCTTCAGCAATATGTGAACCATGAACTTCCTGATGTTCAAGCTGCTTTTAGAAAAGGCAGAGGAACCAGAGACAAAATTGCCAACATCCACTGGATCATGGAAAAAGCAAGAGAGTTCCAGAAAAGCATCTATTTCTGCTTTATTGACTATGCCAAAGCCAAGCCTTTGATTGTGTGGATCACCATAAACTGTGGAAAATTCTGAAAGAGATGGGAATACCAGACCACCTGACCTGCCTCTTGAGAAATTTGTATGCAGGTCAGGAAGCAACAGTTGGAACTGGACATGGAACAACAGACTGGTTCCAAATAGGAAAAGGAGTATGTCAAGGCTGTATATTGTCACCCTGCTTATTTAACTTATATGCAGAGTACATCATGAGAAACGCTGGACTGGAAGAAACACAAGCTGGAATCAAGATTGCCGGGAGAAATATCAATAACCTCAGATATGCAGATGACACCACCCTTATGGCAGAAAGTGAAGAGGAACTCAAAAGCCTCTTGATGAAAGTGAAAGTGGAGAGTGAAAAAGTTGGCTTAAAGCTCAACTTTCAGAAAATGAAGATCTGGCATCCAGTCCCATCACTTCATGGGAAACAGATGTGGAAACAGTGTCAGATTTTATTTTTGGGGCTCCAAAATCACTGCAGATGGTGACTGCAGCCATGAAATTAAAAGACACTTACTCCTTGGAAGGAAAGTTATGACCAACCTAGATAGCATATTCAAAAGCAGAGACATTACTTTGCCAACAAAGGTTCATCTAGTCAAGGCTATGGTTTTTTCCCATGGTCATGTATGGATGTGAGAGTTGGACTGTGAAGAAGGATGAGCACTGAAGAATTGATGTTTTTGAACTGTGGTGTTGGAGAAGACTCTTGAGAGTCCCTTGGACTGCAAGGAGATCCAACCTGTCCATTCTAAAGGAGATCAGCCCTGGGATTTCTTTGGAAGGAATGATGCTGAAGCTGAAACTCCAGTACTTTGGCCACCTCATGCAAAGAGTTGACTCATTGGAAAAGACTCTGATGCTGGGAGGGATTGGGGGCAGGAGGAGAAGGGGATGACAGAGGATGAGATGGCTGGATGGCATCACTGATTCAATGGACGTGAGTCTGGGTGAACTCCGGGAGTTGGTGATGGACAGAGAGGCCTGGCGTGCTGCGATTCATGGGGTCACAAAGAGTTGGACACAACTGAGTGACTGAACTGAACTGATGACAGTCATTCCAGCTTCCCAGGTGGCACAGTGGTAAAGGTCTGCCTGCCAATGTTGAAGATGCAGGTTCCATCTCTGGGAAATAACAACCAACTCCAGTAATCTTTCCTGGAAAACCCCATGGACAGAGGAGCCTGGTGGCATCCTCTCCAAGGGGTCACAAAGAGTCATACAGGAGTGAGCTGGCATACACGCACACAAGTTAGTCATTCAGGTACCCAAACTGACAAGAAATTTGCCATTTTCAACAAAGTTTTCCTGTACTAGGAAAAGGGGGAAAAAAGTGAGGGAGTTACGTGAAAAATTTATTGTAATGAACTGAAAGTGGGAGAGTATACATTTTCTATGCCCATGTCCCACAGCTTCAAAATCCTAATTACAGGCCCACACCTAAATTTAAAAAATGCATTAATTAGCAACTAGTCAGTCTCAAGTTTTTTTGTCCTATAACATATATTGTGTTATCTTATATTCACAACATCCAATAAAATTAAATGTTACAGGTGAGAAAGCTGAGGCTTGAAGAGATTCAGTACATGTCCAATATCATCAAACTAGTAAATAGTAAAAATGGGACCCCAGAATTTTCTAACTCTAAAAATCATACTATTTCAGATAAAAAGTGATGTTTCATTTACAAAGACTTTTTTCATAGAAAAGTGAAGAGGGCTAATGTATGATTTCTAATTACCTAAACATTAAAAACTCTTTTGTTTGGATATTGTATAATATTAAGATTTTTATGGTGTTTCCTATAATATTTCTTCCTTAATACGATAAGATAATCAGTGTTATCAACTTGAGAAATAAAATTGTATCCCCAAAGCAAACTTTTTCTCCATGCAAACTTTTGAGGCTGTGGCAAATTTTTCTGGCTCTTAAAACATGTGGTTGCCTTTGTTGATCATGGCAAAAATACAGGTTGGGGAGACTTAGCAAGATATTGAAATTTGCCAGCTCATTCTTCAATCTAAGATTCATGGGGTCGCAAAGAGTCGGACACGACTGAGCGACTGAACTGAACTGAACTGATGGCAGTCTTTCCGGCATCCTAGGTGGCACAGTGGTAAAGTGTCTGCCTGTCAATGTTGAAGATGCAGGCTCCATCGCTGGGCCAGGAAGATCCCCTGGAGTAGGAAATAACAACCAACTTCAGTAATCTTTCCTGGAAAACCCCATGGACAGAGGAGCCTGGTGGGCTCCTGTCGAAGGGGTCGCAGAGAGTCATACAGGACTCCTGCCCCCAAGGATAGTACTCTAGATAATATGATATTCTTACTGATATAATCTTATAATTTTGCTAATGTAATTATATTTTAATCATGGATTCTTCTGGTTAATGTCAGTAAAATTATGTAGTCACTATCTTAGATGTCACAAATCATCTGTTGGAATACTTAAAGTAATAAGATTAAAAAGATGGTTCATTTTATCATTGTTAATAAATAATAACATTTATTTGTGGCAATTAAAAAGAGGTACAAATAGAACTGAGTGTTCACTATGCTCAGAGCTTACAAAGATATATTTATATTTGCGTCTTAATTGTGATGATAACATTGCACCTAGGTGTTTACTAGAAAATGTGCAGAGTATCAGAACAGTAGTGAGGAACAGTTTTATGTTATTTTGTGAAATACAAAAGGTAAACATTTCAGAGTGATGTCTTCCCACCCCCCAACAGTATTCCTAGATTATCCTCCAACAATCCTATGAAATCAGCTACCAAGAAAACTTTGGAATAAGTAATTCATACTGATTGCAAAGTTCTTAAACAAATATCTCAACTTTTCATTAGCACACCAGCTGCTCTTTTTTTCCTGCCGGTCTGCTTGCTTTCCTTCCTTCCTCTGTGTTGGTGGGGGTTTGGGGAGGAGGAGGACATAGAGTTCGTGTCATATTCAAGTGCCTTTTAGTTTAATCAGTCAGTCTGCTCAGAATTAAACGTTGAGTTCAGGTAACATGACATTGGGCTCCCAGGTGGCACAGTGGTAACGAATTCACCTGCCAGTGCAGGAGACATAGGAAATGCAGCTTTGATCCCTGATTTGGGGAGATCCCCTGGAGGATGAAAAGGCAACCCACCCCAGTATTCTTGCCTGGAAAATTCCATAAACAGGAGCCTGATGGGTTATAGTCCACGGGGTCTCAACAAAGAGTCAGACACAACTGAGCATGCACACATTATATTAAGAGAGAAAGAAGAAAGAGAACAAGTAAAATATGTGTTAGTAGATAAACTCATGCCCATAGTACGCTAGGTGGAAAGTTAGGCCATAATCAAGTTAATCATGTTGCGAGGTCCATTTTGAGTCAAAAGTATGTCAAAGTTTTAAAAACTGACTATATTAGAAACAATTAATTGTACAGTGGCTGTGCAAATGATAATGATTCAGTTATCTATTTTGGAACAGGTGTGCTAATATATTTGTTACCCAAATATCTACTTAACTTCCCTAAATCCCAGACTGTTTGATTATCTTTAATGGTCCATTGGTAAATAAAATTTAAAAGTTGATCCAGTCAAGTTCATCAATAAAATTAAACTGGCTTGCATATATATATATCATTTTTCCAAACATATCAAATAAATACTATTTACCTTTTTACTCCAATCTACAAGGAGTCATTTCAGAAAGAGATCATTTTAAACTCAAGTAGTAGCATATTGGAGAAGGCAATGGCACCCCACTCCACTACTTTTGCCTGGAAAATCCCATGGATGGAGCCTGGTGGGCTGCAGTCCATGGGGTCACTAAGAGTTGGACATGACTGAGCAACTTCACTTTCACTTTTCACTTTAATGCATTGGAGAAGGAAATGGCAACTCACTCCAATGTTCTCGCCTGGAGAATCCCAGGAACAGGGGAGCCTGGTGGGCTGCCATCCATGGAGTCGCACAGAGTTGGACACGACTGACGTGACTTAGCAGTAGCAGCAGTAGCATATTGCTACTATATTAGTATGATATTGTTACATAATGTTCACTAAGATAATAAAAATAATAATTAAATGCAAATATATGTAAATCTTATCAGAATTTAGAAAAGTATGTTTCCAAAATAAAAATATGCAATATGTATAGACTACAAAAGTGGAAGCTTGTTAAAATTACCAACATAATTTTGACATTGATAGTGATAAACCTATGAAAGTTAGTTAAGATTTTCCCAAAGAGTGTAATGAGCATCAGTATTTCATCACTAACAATAATTGAATAGGTTGACCTCCAAATATCAAATCTCATTACCTTCAGATTTAGAAAAATGTGAACCCTTGGACATAGCACATTTTGCATCATAAATAGTATCAAAAAACCTAAGCACTTGTTTTAGGGCAATATATTTGCTATATCAAGTGTACCAATAAAATATTAGTCTGTTTATATTTTTTTTAACTTATGCATAATTAAGAAATTTTAGAATCACTATTCTTGGATATTTCTAAGTTGCTTAACTTTCTAGGATTCTGTGGCTTATAACTTCAATTTTAACTGAAATTAATAATTTTGAAACATTTCTTGGGTATTATAAAATTTACCTAACTATGGTCTTAAAATCAAGAGCAAAGTGAAAAATGAATTTGAAAAAATAACAGAAAAAACACAAAAAAAAAACCCAAAAGAATACCTAAACAAACCTAATACAACAAAGAAATAATTGTTATGAACCTAATCTCTTCTCAGCTTCAAAAACAGTTGTATGCTGCAGTTGGTAATTGATATCATTATAAAAATAGAGAAGTATAGAACACATTTACAACCATAAAATCAATATTTTTGAAAATTAATTTAACATTTAAAAACAACTGAATGAATCACCAATCATAATCATAAGAAAATGACATGATTATTAATGACTTTATGGTAAAAGTGATAATTGGATGCATCAGGATGAATGACAAATTGCATATCAACTTTTTACTCTAAGCAAGTTTGCTAATTAATGGGAATACAAAGTAATAACTGAGTCACCTCTAAATGGAGAGGTTTTTTAAAGTGCATTTTGACAACACTAACTGCAATATAAAGCAAAAACACCACCCAGCATGCCCTCATCTTATTATCTCATCTATACAGAGTAGTCATTTGTTCTTGTTAATCTTTTGCCTTTATCAGTAATTAATTCACTATGAAAACAATAGTAAGGACCCCTTAGAGGTGGGGGAAAAGATATTTAAATTTTATTCTTTACTCATTTTTACATTTTCTAAACATTCATATGTTACCTCTGTAATCAGGAAAATTAAACTTCATATTTTATTTCTAAAGCCATAAATAAAAATGTTCTGAGTGCTAAAAATACTTGGAATAAAGTGTACTGTAATGGAAAAGATATGCGTTCCTGGGCCTTTTTCCAACACAGGAATCATACTACACATGACTCTGAATAATAAAAAGGGTGTTAATCTTTGCTTACTACATTACTCTTTGCAGCACAGTTACATATTTAAAAAGCAAATAAGAGGGTGTAATCAAGATTCCAGTTTGAATAGAGGTGTGTCAGGAAAGACGTTAGAAGCTATTGTATCTAATAAAAGATAAAATTTACCATCTCCCTAATTTATGTGATCTTTACTGTGTGGACCACAACAAACTCTTGAAAATTCTGAAAGAGATGGGAATACCAGACCACCTGACCTGCCTCTTGAGAAACCTGTATGCAAGTCAGGAAGCAACAGTTAGAACTGGACATGGAACAACAGACTGGTTCCAAATAGGAAAAGGAGTACGTCAAGGCTGTATATTGTCACTCTGCTTTTTTTAACTTATATGCAGAGTACATCATGAGAAACGCTGGGCTGGAAGAAGCACAAGCTGGAATCAAGCTTGTGCCGGGAGAAATATCAATAACCTCAGATATGCAAATGACACCACCCCTATGGCAGAAAGTGAAGAGGAACTAAAAAGCCTCTTGATGAAAGTCAAAGAGGAGAGTCAAGAAGTTGGCTTAAAGCTCAACATTCAGAAAAATAAGATCATGGCATCTGGTCCCATCACTTCATGGCAAATAGATGGGGAAACAGTGGAAACAGTGTCAGACTTTATTTTTTTGTTCTCCAAGATCACTGCAGATGGTGACTGCAGCCATGAAATTAAAAGACGCTTACTCCTTGGAAGGAAACTTATGACCAACCTAGATAGCATAGTCAAAAGCAAAGACATTACTTTACCAACAAAGGTCCATCTAGTCAAGGCTATGATTTTTCCAGTGGTTGTGTATGGATGTGAGAGTTGGACTATGAAGAAAGCTAAGCAGTGAAGAATTGATGCTTTTGAACTGTGGTGTTGGAGAAGACTCTTGAGAGTCCCTTGGACTGCAAGGAGATCCAACCAGTCCATTCTGAAGGAGATCAATCCTGGGTGTTCTTTGGAAGGAATGATGCTGAACCTGAAACTCCAGTACTTTGGCCACCTCACGCAAAGGGTTATCTCATTGGAAAAGACTCTGATGCTGCGAGGGATTGGGGGCAGGAAGAGAAGGGGAGGACAGAGAATGAGATGGCTGGATGGCATCACTGACTTGATGGACATGAGTTTGAGTGAACTCCGGGAGTTGGTGATGGACAGGGAGGCCTGGTGTGCTGCAATTCATGGGATCACAAAGAGTTGGACATGACTGAGCAACTTAACTGAACTGAATACAGCAGCAACTAAAATATATTTCCATGTTTAAAATATAAACAAGAGGTGAGACTCTGAATTTTCCCTTACACTTATAAGAATAAAAGAACACTGAGATTTAAAATGCAGGGCAAAACGAAGTGAAAGTTCATCCATGTCAATATGTGTTTATTTAATCAGAGTTGTTTTTCAGTCTACAGGATGCAATACAGTTTCTAGTTTTCAGTGTTAATTCTTAAGGAGAGATATGTGGAATAGTTTATCATGTCTTTTGCCCATTGTAACAGGATATTCTTTTAAGTTTGAGGTTTGTTTTTCTTTATATATTCCAGGTGCTAGTCTTCTATAGGATAGGTGGTTTGTAAATATTTTCCCCTGGTCTGTGTCTTGCTTTTGATCTTATCTGTGGAGTCTTTTACATAGCAAAAGTTTTTCAGTTTGATGAGGTTCAATTAATATTTCTTTTGTAGATCATGATTTTGGTGTCAAGTCTAAGAACTATTTGACCAACCATTAACCTAAATAGTTCCCTATGCTGTTCCTAAATTTTTATTGTTTCACATTTTACATTTAAGTCTATGATTTAATTTTTACTAATTTCCATAAGTGAAGTCGTTCAGTCGTGTCCGACTCTTTGCAAACCCATGGACTATAGCCTACCACACTCCTCCATCCATGGGATTTTCCAGGCAAGAGTACTGGAGTAGATTGCCATTTCTTTCTCCAGAGGACCTTTCTAACCCGGGTCTCCTGCATTGTAGGCAGACGCTTTACCATCTGAGCCACAAGGATAGAGGTACTAATTTCCATATAAGGTGTTATATTTGCATCTCATATTTTTACCTATAGATGTCCAGTTGTTCCCTGGATACCCAAGGATCTATCCTTCCTCCCTTAAATAGTTTTGCACCCTTGTCAAAAATTAGTTGGCCGTACTTGTGTTTTGCGTTTAATCTCTTTCTCTGTCCTCTGTTTAATCTGCTGTTACAGTCTTGATTGCTGCAGCTACACTCAAAGACTTAATATCGATAGAGTGATACCCCCAGTTTATTCTTCCTTTTCAAGGTTTTTTCAACTATGCTAAGACTCTACTGTCCCATATAAGGTTTTAAATAATGCCTATGTCCAAAAACCCAGCAAAACTATAAAACCAATAAACAAAGTAACTCGTGGTATTTGAATAGAAATTTTATTGTATTAAACTTATAAATTAGTTTGGAGAGAATTGACATCTTTATATGTTGATTATTTCAATCCATGAACATGATATGTCTATGCATTTATTTAGGTCTTTTAATTTTACATCTAACTGTATTTCTTTAGGATCATTGTACAAAACACTGTGTTTTTAATTCAGTATCCATATGCTCATTTTTAGTAGTTGGAAACGTGAGTGATGTTTGTTTGATCTTTATTCTTCAATCTTGCTGGACTGATTTTATTTTTTATTATTAAAATATACTTACATATACTAGTGTATTACTTTTAGGTATATCCTTGAAATTTTATAGAAATGCAATTATGTCATCTGAAAATAGGGACAGTTTTCTTTCATCCTTTCTAACTTTGGCCTTTTATGTCTTTATACTTCCTTACTGCAGTGGCTAGAGTTTTCAGTACAGAGACCAAAGTGATAAGACATCTTTGACTTGTCCTTGATCTTACAGAGAAAGGTTTCAGTCTTCTACATTCATTATGTTAGCAGTCTGCTTTTAGAGATACCTTTATTATGTTGAAATAATTTCCTTCTAATCCTATTAATAATTTTCTAAGCTTTTAAATCATGTATAACTATGGAATGACACATATATTTTCTGCATCAATTGATAGTGTTATTTTTTTTCTTCTTTAGCTGTCATTAGGGTGGCTTCTATTGATTAATATAAAAATGCTGAAATAGCCTTGCACACCTGAAACAAATGCTAATTGTTCATGGTGTGTAATTCTTTCTATATGTTGTTAAAATCAGTTTTCTAATATTTTAATAAATATTCAGTGAGTTATGTAAACAGAATATGGTGAATCATGCTTTTTATTCACTATGCCAATCTGTGCCTTTGAACAAAGAGTCGGACATAATGAAGTGACTTAGCACTCATGCATATTCCATATATATGTAATTATTGACTTGTCAAAACTAAAGTTTTACATTTTAATGTCAAAGTTTTCATCATTTGTTTTCTTTTCGCTTTCTCTCTCTTGACTCTTTTTTCTTTTCTGTTGGTTACTGAAGCATCTTTTAGAATTACTTCATGATTTATTTCTTTCCTTCCTTTTTTTTTTTTTTTTTTAGTACTGTGAGTATATCACTTTATCTACCTTTTATAGTGGTTAGTCTAGGTATTACTGTGACACTGTTTCATAGGAGAAACCTGTTGTCGTTCAAATTGGTGTTCCCCTATGAGAGTGGGCTGTTTTTACCTGACTGCTTATGCTATTAGTTTTGTCTTTATTTTTCAGAAATTTAACTATGATGTATCTTAATGTGTATTCTTTTAGGTTTATCATGTTTGGAGCACATTTATTTTCTTGAATCTATATTTTGTATCTTTTACCTATCTGGAGCATTCTTTGCATTGCCTTTCTTTGGGATTGGAATGAAAACTGACCTTTTCCAGCCCTGTGGTCACTGCTGAGTTTTCCAAATTTGCTGGCATATTGAGTGCAGCACTTTCACAGCATCATCTTTCAGGATTTGAAATAGCTCAACTGGAATTCTATCCCCTCCACTAGCTTTGTTCATAGTGATGCTTTCTAAGGCCCACTTGACTTCACATTCCAGAATGTCTGGCTCTAGGTGAGTGATCACACCATGGTGATTACCTTGGTCATGAATACCTTTTTTGTACAGTTCTTCTGTGTATTCTTTCCACCTTTTCATTAAATCTTCTGCTTCTGTTAGGTCCATACCATTTCTGTCCTTTATCGAGCCCATCTTTGCATGAAATGTTCCCTTGGTATCTCTAATTTTCTCGAAGAGATCTCTAGCCTTTCCCATTCTGTTGTTTTCCTCTATTTCTTTGAATGGATCGTTGAGGAAGGCTTTCTTATCTTTTCTTGCTATTCTTTGGAACTCGGCATTCAGATGCTTATATCTTTCCTTTTCTCCTTTGCTTTTTGCTTCTCTTCTTTTCACAGCTATTTGTAAGGCCTCCTCAGACAGCTATTTTGCTTTATTGCATTTCTTTTCCATGGAGATGGTCTTGATCCCTGTCTCCTGTACAATGTCATGAACCTCCATCCATAGTTCATCAGGCACTCTGTCTATCAGATCTAGTCCCTTATATCTATTTCTCTTTTCCACTGTATAATCATAAGGGATTTGATTTAGGTTATACATGAATGGTCTAGTGGTTTTCCCTACTTTCATCAATTTAAGTCTGAATTTGGAAATAAAGAGTTCATGATCTGAGCCACAGTCAGCTCCTAGTCTTGTTTTTGCTGACTGTATAGGGCTTCTCCATCTTTGGCTGCAAAGAATATAATCAATCTGATTTCGGTGTTGACCATCTGGTGATGTCCATATGTAGAGTCTTCGCTTGTGTTGTTGGAAGAAGGTGTTTGCTATGACCAGTGTGTTCTCTTGGCAAAACTCTATTAGCCTTTGCCCTGCTTCATTCTGTACTCCAAGGCCAAATTTGCCTGTTACGCCAGGTGTTTCTTGACTTCCTACTTTTGCATTCCAATCCCCTATAACGAACAAGACATCTTTTTTGGGTGTTAGTTCTAAAAGGTCTTGTAGGTCTTCACAGAACCATTCAACTTCAGCTTCTTCAGCATTACTGGTTGGGCCATAGGCTTGCATTACCGTGATATTGAATGGTTTACCTTGGAAACAGAGATCATTCTGTCGTTTTTGAGATTGCATCCAAGTACTGCATTTCGGACTCTTTTGTTGACCATAATGGCTACTCCATTTCTTCTAAGGGATTCCTGCCTGCAGTAGTAGATGTAATGGTCATCTGAATTAAATTCACCCATTCCAGTACATGTTAGTTCACTGATTCCTAGAATGTCGACGTTCACTCTTGCCATCTCCTGTTTGACCACGTCCAACTTGCCTTGATTCATGGACCTAACATTCCAGGTTCCTATGCAATATTGCTCTTTACAGCATTGGACCTTGCTTCTATCGCCAGTCCCATCCACAACTGGGTGTTGCTTTTGCTTCGGTTCCATCCCTTCATTCTTTCTGGAGTTATTTCTCCACTGATCTCCATTAGCATACTGGGCACTTACTGACCTGGGGAGTTCCTCTTTCAGTATCCTATCTTTTTGCCTTTTCAAACTGTTCATGGGGTTCTCAAGGCAAGAATACTGAAGTGGTTTGCCATTCCCTTCTCCAGTGGACCACATTCTATAAGACCTCTCCACCATGACCCATCCGTCTTGGGTCACGAATGCTCAAACTACCACAAAATTGCACTCATCTCACATGCTAGTAAAGTAATGCTCAAAATTCTCCAAGCCAGGCTTCAGCAATACATGAACCACGAACTTCCAGATGTTCAAGCTGGTTTTAGAAAAGGCAGAGGAACCAGAGATGAAATTGCCAACATCTTTTGGATCATCAAAAAAAAAGAGAGTTCCAGAAAAACATCTATTTCTGCTTTATTGACTATGCCAAAGCCTTTGACTGTGTGGATCACAATAAACTGTGGAAAATTCTGAAAGACATGGGAATACCAGACCACCTGACCTGCCTCTTGAAAAACCTGTATGCAGATCAGGAAGCAACAGTTAGAACTGGACATAGAGCAACAAACTAGTTCCAAATAGGAAAAGGAGTACATCAAGGCCATATATTGTCACACTGCTTGTTTAACTTATATGCAGAGTACATCATGAGAAACGCTGGGCTGGAAGAAGCACAAGCTGGAATCAAGATGACCGGGAGAAATATCAATAACCTCAAATATGCAGATGATACCACCCTTATGGCAGAAAGTGAAGAGGAACTAAAGAGCCTCTTGATAAAAGTGAAAGAGGAGAGTGAAAAAGTTGGCTTAAAGCTCAACATTCAGAAAACTAAGATCATGGCATCTGGTTCCATCACTTCATGGGTAATAGATGGAGGAACGGTGGAAACAGTGTCAGACTTTGTTTTTTGGGGCTCCAAAATCACTTTAGGTGGTGCTTGCAGCCGTGAAATTAAAAGACGCTTACTCCTTGGAGGAAAGTTATCACCAACCTTGATAGCATATTCAAAAGCAAAGACATTACTTTGCCAACAAAGGTCAGTCTAGTCAAGGCTATGGTTTTTCCAGTGGTCACATATGGATATGAGAGTTGGACTTTGAAGAAAGCTGAGTGCCGAAGTACTGATGCTTTTGAACTGTTGTGTTAGAGAAGACTCTTCAGAGTCCCTTGTGCTGCAAGGAGATCCAACCAGTCCATTCTAAAGGAGATCAGTGCTGGGTGTTCATTGGAAGGACTGATGCTGTAGCTGAAACTCCAATACTTTGGCCACCACATGTAAAGAGTTAACTCATTGGAAAAGACCCTGATGCTGGAAGAGATTGGGGTCAGGAGGAGAAGGGGACTACAGAGGATAAGATGGCTGGATGGCATCACCAACTCGGTGGACATGAGTTTGTGTAAAACTCCGTGAATTAGTGATGGACAGGGAGGCCTGGCATGCTGCGATTCATGGGTTGCAAAGTCAGACATGACTAAGGGACTGAACTGAACTGAACCTATTTGGAGAAGTTTTCGATCTTTATTTCATTGAATGTCTTTTATCCCATACTACCTTTTTCTTCTCCTCTGGGATTTTAATGATACAAGTTTGAGATCTTGCTTATTGTCTCATAAGTCCTTCAGGTTCTGTTCATATATTTTCAGTTCACTTTTTTTTTTCCCCTGAGAATTGCATTGATTTATCCCCACATTTCCTGATTCTATTCTCTGTCATCTTCAGTGTATTACTGAGTCCATTCAGTGTATTATTTGTATTACTATGTTTCTCGGTTCTATAACTTCTGTATCTTTTTTTTTTAATAATTTCTTTTTTTTTAACCTGAGATTTTTTTTTTCTATTTGTTTCAAGATTATTTGCAATGTTTGGTTGAGCATTTTGTGATGGCAGATTTAAAATCTAAATAAGTCAGATAATTCCAACATCAGATTTAACTCACTGTTGGCATTACATCATTTTCTCTTATCTTTCAAGTTAAGAATTTTTTGGTTTATGGTCTGGTAGGTTATTCTCTACTGTAGCTGGATGTTTTGTCGATTGTATTAATATTAAGTAATTCTTGAATCTTATTTTGGGACCATTGCTAACTTCCCAGCATGATGTCTCTAGGTAGGAAATGAATGTCTCAGGCCTTTGGTGATAAAGAGGGTACTTAGCCTGGATTTCTTGAGGCAGCTCAACTTTGCCATTGACCCCAGGTAAATTGGTATCCTTGTGAAACAGTAGAACCTCAGATAAGATGGGGAAAGTGAGCACTTCTAAGATTTTTTTTCTTGGAGAAAGTTTGAACTTGTTATGGTAGGACAAGTCCTGTAATTTAGAGAAGGAGAGTACTTGCAGGGTTAGGGTATTTCTTGT
Organism: Bos indicus; assembly: GCF_029378745.1. Lineage (NCBI taxonomy): Eukaryota > Metazoa > Chordata > Mammalia > Artiodactyla > Bovidae > Bos > Bos indicus. The sequence continues at coordinate 14,085,455 of NC_091767.1, forward strand.
ATTGTGATTCTCTTGTGAGTACCTTCTAACTTCCTTGTGTTTTTGAGTAGATAGGGTTTTAGACATTTGGGGATGATGTAGCTTCCCAATCCAGCTGTTTGGTAGAATCTTTGCTATTGACACCTGGTTTCTTTCAGTGGGAGTAGGTAGTGTCAGACTCTCAAGAGATAAAAAGGCTTCCCAGGCAAAGCTGGTTGCTATGGGTTCAAATATTGTCATTTTTCAGGTTCTGCATCAATACCCTTTGTTTTTTGGTGGTTTAAAAGTCCCAAAGTCATAGACACAAAGGGACTTAGTAGGCTGAGCATTGGATTAGTATATCTCTTGCTGCTATTCTCCGTTCATCCCAATGCTTCCCAGTGAGAAAGGAGTCTCAAATCTACAAGGACAGAGAGACTTCATGGATCACATCCTACTTGTGACATGAGCTGCCATATTCATCTAAAGTTTCTGTCAGCATTCAGGTTCGATTTGGTTGAAGAAAGTGGTGGTCGTTGTTTAGTCGCTAAGTAGTATCTGACTCTTGTGACCCCACTGACTGTAACCTGGCAGGCTCCTCTGTCCATGGGATTATCTAGCCTACCTTACTAGTCTTCTATTGCAGGTTGGTTATTGGGAAATGCCAGGCTTGGGTCACCCTCATGTGTTAGGATTCATAAATTCTGCTGCTGCTATGTTGTTTCTCTAGTCTTGGGTTCCTAACAAGATTGCTTTTCTCACTTTTCCTTTCCTAGTTCTACTTTAACTGCCTATTTAATTCTTTCTAGTCTTTATTGCTCTACTGAGCAATAAACAGGAGAAAACAAGAATATGCCACCTTGCCGTGACTTGAAAACCTCCTTATATATTTTTCATTTCTTTTATGGCTACATAAACTTATGATTGTTTTCTTTGCTTAATAAATTTACCCTTTACCATTATTTAAAGGCTTGTCTTTTTTTAAATTCTTTGCCTTGAATTCCATATTTTTATATTAGTATAAATCTCAATACTAATCTTTTATACTTATTTGCATGTTTTATATATGTATATCTATATATAAATGTATGTGTATAATTATTTCCATTTAAAATGAACCCACCTGTATTTTTATATTTAAATTACACCATTTTAGGTTGGATGGCATCACCGACTCAATGGACATATGTTTGGGTAAACTCTGGGAGTTGGTGATGGACAGGGAGGCCTGGTGTGCTGCCATCCATGGGGTCGCAAAGAGTTGGACACAACTGAGCAACTGAACTGAACTGACTGAGAAAGCACAAAAAGGGATTATGTTCTTAATACTCATGTTTTTAATCTCAGCCTTTTAATTGAAGTGTTTAGTCCATCAAACTTTAATGTAAATTGGTATATGGTTAGATTTAAGTCTACCTTTTTATTGTTACATTTCTGACAAAATCTGTTTTTTGATACACTGATTTTTTTTTTTTAACTTTTCTCTTTTGGATTATTTGGATATGTTTTATAATTCTATTTAATTATTCTTCTTTGTTATATATCCTTGCTTTTTTCTTTACTTGCAATTACAATATACATCTTTAACCTTTCACAGTCTAATTTTTATTATACTAATTTATGTAATGTATAAACATTTTTCTAAAAAGGTCCATTTACCTTATTCCTTTATGCTGTAGTTGCCATCTGTACTACATCTACTGCTGCTGCTGCTGCTAAGTGACTTTAGTTGTGTCTGACTCTGTGTGACCCCATAGACAGCAGCCCACCAGGCTCCTCTGTCCCTGGGATTCTCCAGGCAAGAATACTGGAGTGGGTTGCCATTTCCTTCTCCAATGCATTCATGCATGCTAAGTCGTTTCAGTCCTGTCTGACTCTGTGTGACCCTATGGACAGCAGCTCTTCCAGGCTCCTCTGTCCACAGGATTCTCCAAGGAAGAATACTGAAGTGGGTTGCCATTTCCTTCTACTACCACATACACATATTATAAACGCCACAAAACAATGTTATAATTTTCCCGTTAATTAGTCATAATTATTAGAAAGATATTAAGGAAATTATCATATATACCCCTGGTGGCTCAGAAGATAAAGAATTTGCTTGCAATGCAGGAGATCTGGCTTCCGTCCCTGGCTTGGGAAGATCCCCTGGAGAAGGGAATGACTACCCAATCCAGTACTCTTGTATGGAGAATTCCATGGAGAGAAGAGCCTGGCAGGCTACAGTCCATGAGGTTGCAGAGTCTGACATGACTGAGCAATTAACATAAAATTCCTCTGTCAATATTTTTACTTTTCTTCATTTTTTTCCTGAAGATACAAATTTCTATCCAGTATGATTGCCTTCACCTTGGAGAATTTCTTTCAGAGTTTCCTGTAGTAGAAGTTGGTTGGTGAAAAGCTATTTTGGTTTTCTTTTGCTCTAAAAATGTCTCTTTTACTGTATTATTGAAGTGCATTTTTGCTAGATATAGAAATTTTAGACTACAGGGTCTTTTTTCCTCTCCATATTTTAAAGATACTCTTTTGTTGTTTTCTGTCTTCCAGTATTTCTGATGACAAACACATAAAATTCAAATATATGTTCTCCCTATATATATGTTTTTCTGCTTTTTAGATTTCATCTTAAACTCTGTTTTCAGTAATGTAACTATCAGATACCTGGGTGTCTATAAGGGTAAATAAGATAGACTTACATCTCATGGAGAAAACATTCTTTAACAATAATAAAGCCTACAGATTGATGTCAGTGTAATTAAATAGATTGTTGTGGCAAAGAATACCAAAGACGGTGGGAAGAATAACTTCATATCAATAGTCAGATAATAAACTGGAGATCCAAAGGATGATTTTGAAAAGTATAGTAATACACAGTGAAAAGATAGATCTAGGATCAGAAAACAATTAATACAATGACAGAGATTTTTTTTTTTTTTTTTTTTTAAGTTTGGGGTAGTAAGAACTGACATTAGTTCACTTTGTAATGATCAAAGAATGTGGGAAGTGGCTTAGAATAATTTTGACAATATGGACAGTGCTAGATCATGTGGGGCTATATACTGAATTTTATACAAATTTAGTAAGGAATCACTGAAGAATCAAAAACAGGGATGTGATTCATTTTTGTTTACATAATTTTTTAAATGTTTGCCTTAGTAATAGTGTGAAGAATAAACTGAAGAATGTTAAGCACAGAAATAGGCTGACAATCAAACCAAATTTAGTGTTATGTTATTTCAGAAGAGAGATGATGGCACTTTAGATGAAGGTAAGATGGACATGAAGAGAATTTGATAGATTTTATGTTTATTTTAGAATTAAATTTCATATAGATAATAGATGCAGTACTAGAACTCATTCTGGAAGTGAATTTTGTATATTAGTGAAATATTTTGTGATCTAGAAAAATAAAACCTAAGTTTTTTCATGTTACAGTGGGTTCATTGCATAAATTTTCTTTTTTCATTTTACCTTAATGGGGTTGATAACATGGGATTTTTATTACATAAAAATGCAGATTTAAAGGTAACCTAACTGACATTTGAAAATAAAATCACCATCCCACCTTGCAACAACAATAAAAAGTTATGGCCATCCAAGCAGTATGTTTTGTTATCATATAATGAACAACTTGATGAAATATTCAAAATACTATAAAAGATAACTTGCATTTTCTCATGTAAATTACTTTGGCTGTGTTAGCTATTACAATCAAATAGAATTATATGGAGGCTTACTGTCTAAAGTTGCTATATGGCAGAAACCAATACTACATTGTAAATCCCTTATCCTCCAGTTAAAAATAAATTTAAAAATTATCTATATATAGCATATTTTTTTCATCTATCTATTAATGGACACCTAGATTTCTATGTCTTGGTTATTCCAATAATGCCACAGTGAACAAAGAGGTGCCAATACCTCTTTCTAACAAAAACTTTTTGTTTCCTTCAGACAAATACCCGGAAGTGGAATTGCTTAATCATATTATAGTTATGTAAATTTTTGGATTTTTGAGGAACCTCCATATTATTTTGCATAGTAGGTGCACCACTTACATTCCCACTGTGGAAATTCTTCATCCCCTCCACAACACTTGTTATGTCTTGTCTTTTTTGATAATAGCCATTAGTGTAAGGTGATATCCCATTGTGGTTTTCATTTGCATTTCCCTGATGATTAGTGATGTTCAAAACCTTTTCATGCCCAAATCAGATGTTCAGTTTGTATATATTTTATCTCACTACTTAGGTTTCCTTTTCACTTTTTTGATGGCTTCCTTTGCTATACAGAAACTTTTTCTTTGACATAATCCTGCTTGTTTATTTTTCCTTTAATAAAAGGAAAAATCTTTGATTTGGGTCAAATCCAAAAAAAATTATTGCCACTACTGATGTAAAGGAGTAAACCCCTACATTTTCTTATAGTTGTTTTACTGTTGCAAGTCTTACATTCAAATTTTTAATGTATTTTGAGTTAATTGGTGTGTCTCATATAAGATACTGATCCCATTTTATTCTTTTTCCGTGTGGCTGTTCAGATTTTCCAGAAGCATTTATTGAAGAGACAATTCTGTCTCCATTGTGTATTCCTGGCTTCTTTGTCATAAATTAGTTGGCCATATATGCATGCATTTATTTCAGGGCACTCTATTATTTTCCATTGATCTAAGTTTCCGTTTCAATGATAATATAGTTTTTTATAAATATCGGTTTAAAATACTGTTAGACAACAGGGAGTGTGATATGCTTCATCTTCATTCCTCTTTCTCAATATTCGTTGGTTATTCAGAGTCTCTTGTGGCTCCATTCAAATTTTAGATTAGTTTTTTCTATTTTAGTGAAGTATTCTTTTGGAATTTTGATAGAGATTGTATTGACAATATGTAGATTGCTTTCAGTGGTATGGATAGTTTAATCATGTTAATTCTTTGAATCCATGAACATAAAATCTCTTTTCATTTATTTGTGTCATCTTCAGTCTCCTTCTGTAACGTCTTACAGTTTTCAAAGTACAGGTGTTTCATCTCCTTGGTTAAATGTATTTCTAGTATTTTTTTTAATACAATTAAATGGAATTTTAAAAAATTTCTGTCTCTGATATTTCACTATTCAGTTCAGTTCAGTTCAGTTCAGTTGCTCAGTTGTGTCTGACTCTTTGCGACCCCGTGAATCGCAGCACGCCAGGCCTCCCTGTCCCTCACCAACTCCCAGAGTTCACTCAGACTCATGTCCCTCGAGTCGGTGATGCCATCCAGCCATCTCATCCTCTGTCATCCCCTTCTCCTTCTGCCCCCAATCCCTCCCAGCATCAGAGTCTTTTCCAATGAGTCAACTCTTCGCATCAGGTGGCCAAAGTACTGGAGTTTCAGCTTTAGCATCATTCCTTCCAAAGAAATCCCAGGGCTGATCTTCAGAATGGACTGGTTGGATCTCCTTGCAGTCCAAGGGACTCTCAAGAGTCTTCTCCAACACCACAGTTCAAAAGCATCAATTCTCTTTGTGATTATAAATTTGTCTCATTTTAATTCTGTTCATTATTGTTTTGCATATTTTGAAGCTACAAGTATTAGGTACTTAAAATTTTGAATTATTGTAACATATTGGTGAATTTATCTCTTTAACATTGTAAATTGTCATTGTTTCTAGCAATGCTTTTGTCCATAAAACTTTCATCTGATATTTAACACTGGATTTTTTAGTTATTGTATAAATGGTGTATATTTTTTCATTGTTTTAATTTGAGTCAGTCTATGTACTTGTATTATAATATACATCTTGTCAGTAGTATACTGTTAAGAATTTTTTAATCATTCTAACAATATTATCCTTTAATTGGAATATTCAGTCCATTTACATATAATGTAATTGTTTTAATTAGTATGTTTAATGAAATTAAATACTAAATGTAGTTAAATTAAAAAAAAAAAAAAGCATCAATTCTTCGGCTCTCAGCTTTCTTCACAGTCCAACTCTCACATCCATACATGACCACTGGAAAAATCATAGCCTTGACTAGACAGACCTTTGTTGGCAAAGTAATGTCTCTGCTTTTCAATATGCTATCTAGGTTGGTTATAACTTTTCTTCCAAGGAGTAAGCATCTTTTAATTTCATGGCTGCAGTCACCATCTGCAGTGATTTTGGAGCCCAGAAAAATAAAGTCTGACACTGTTTCCACTGTTTCCCCATCTATTTCCCATGAAGTGATGGGACCAGATGCCATGATCTTCATTTTCTGAATGTTGAGTTTTAAGCCAACTTTTTCACTCTCCTCTTTCACCTTCATCAAGAGGCTTTTTAGTTCCTTTTCACTTTCTGCCATAAGGGTGGTGTCATCTGCATATCTGAGGTTATTGATATTTCTCCCAGCAATCTTGACTCCAGCTTATGCTTATTCCAGCCCAGCATTTCTCATGATGTACTATGCATATAAGTTAAATAAGCAGGGTGACAATATACAGCCGTGACGTACTCCTTTTCCTATTTGGAACCAGTCTGTTGTTCCATGTCCAGTTCTAACTGTCGCTTCCTGACCTGCATATAGGTTTCTCAAGAGGCAGGTCAGGTGGTCTGGTATTCCCATCTCTTTCAGAATTTTCCACAGTTTATTGTGATCCACACAGTCAAGGCTTTGACATAGTTAATAAAGCAGAAATAGATGCTTTTCTGGAACTCTCTGCTTTTTCCATGATCCAGCGGATGTTGGCAATTTGATCTCTGGTTCCTCTGCCTTTTCTAAAACCAGCTTGAACATCAGGAAGTTCACAGTTCACATATTGCTGAAGCCTGGCTTGGAGAATTTTGAGCATTACTTTACTAGCATGTGAGATGAGTGCAATTGTGTGGGAGTTTGAACATTCTTTGGCATTGCCTTTCTTTGAGATTGGAATGAAAACTGACCTTTTCCATTCCTGTGGCCACTGCTGAGTTTTCAAATTTGCTGGCATATTGAGTGCAGCACTTTCACAGTATCATCTTTCAGGATTTGAAGTAGCTCAACTTAAATTCATAAATGCAACTGATTTTTGTACATTGAGATTATATCCTGCAATTATAATGAACTTATTTATTAGTTCTAACTTTTTTTAATAAGGTTTAGGTTTTCTATACATAATATCTTGTCATCTGCAAATAGAGATTGTTTTACTTCTTCCTTTCTACTTTGGATGCCTTCCATTTATTTTTCTTACCTAACTGCTCCAGCAAGGACTTCCAGTATATGGTGTTGAATAAAAGTGGTGGTAGTGGACATCCTTGTCTTGTTCCTGATCTTAGAAGCAAAGCTTTCAGTTTTGCACAATTGAGTATGCTGTTAGCTATAGGCTTTTCAAATATAGCCTTTATTATGTGGAGGTCCATTCCTTCTAAACCCACTTTGTTGAGAGTTTTTAATCACCTATGGATGTTACATTTTGTCAAAATCTCTCTTTTTTTTTTTTTTGCATCTATTGAGAAGGTCATATAGTTATATCAATTATTTGGTTAATGTTGTACATCTCATAGCTTGATTTGTGAATATTGAACTGCCTTACATCCCTGAAATAAATATCACTTGATTATGTTGTGTGATCATAGTGTTGAATTCAGTTTTCTAGTATTTTGTTGAAGATTTTTACGTCTATGTTCATCAGGGATATTAGCCTGTAATTTTCTTTCCTGTGGCATGCCTGTCTGGTTTTGACATCAGATACTGTTGATCTTCTAAAATGCACTTGAAAGCATCCCTCTCTTTCTGTTTTTGGAGAAATTTGAGAAGGATTGATGCCAATTCCCTTTAAATATTTGACAGAATTCACCAGTAAAGCCATCTTTCCCTGGACTTTTAATCTCCTTATTAGTCATAGGTCTATTTAGCTACTTTTCTGTTTCTTCATGATTCAGTTTTGGTAACATATTTTTTCTGGTAATTTATCTATTTATTCTAGTTGTCCAATTTGGTGTACAACCCTTTATAGTAGTTTTTTAAATCATGTTTTGATTATCCATGATATCTGTTGTAATATTTCCTTTTTCATTTCTATTTTGATTCCTCTCATTTTTATTGGTGATCTAGCTAAAAACCTTTATTTATCTTTCCAAAACATCAGTTCTTGGTTTCAGTGATTTTTTAAACAATATTTCTAATCTCTCTTTCATTTATTTCTCCAATAAACTTATTTGCTTATTGCTCCAGTCTTTGTTATTTGCTTCCATCTACTGATTCTGAGCTTAGTTTGTTCTTTTTTTTTTTTTCTAGTTTCCTGCAGTTTAAAGTTAGGTTGTTTGGGATATTTCTTTATATGACTGTTTGCTTTTACTACTGTGAACTTCTTTCCTAAAATTACTTTTGCTGCAGCCTGTAAGTTTTGATACTATATGTCTCCATTTTCATTTGTCTTGATATTTTTTATTTCTCTTTAGCATTCTTACTTGACATATTGATTGTTCAGTAGCATGTTGTAGAATCTCCACATTCTTTTTTAATTTTCCATCTTTTTCTTGTAATTAATATCTAGTTCTTACCACTGTGGTTGGAAGAGAGGATTGATATGATTTCAATCTTCTTAAGTTTATTAAAAAATTTTGTGGCCTAATATATGATCTCTCGTAGAAAATGTTACATGTATGCTGGAAAAAAATGTGTATTCTGCTGCTTTGGGATGGAATCTTCTAATAACTCAACTTCATCTTTTCTAGCATGTAATTTAAGGCCAATATTTTCCTATTGATTCTATCTGTATGATCTATTTATTGATGAAACAAAGATATTGGATTCCCCCACCATTATTACATTGCTGCCTATTTTCCCCTAGGTCTGTTAATATTTGCTTTATACAGTTAGGTGCTCCTACCTCGGGTGCATAAATGTAAGCAAATATTATATTCTTATGTTGGATAGTCCCCTTTATCTTTATATAATAACTTTGTTGTTACAGTCTTGGGTTTACCCCTATTTTTTCTGAATAGCTAACCCAGATTTCTTTTGGTTTCCATTTGCATTGAAGTATCTTTGTCTATCCCTTCTGTCAGTCTGTGAGCATCCTTAACACTGAAGTGAGTCTCTTGTAGGCAGCATATACTTGGGTCTTGATTTTCTTTTTTAATCTATTCAGCCACTGCATCTTTTGATGGAGAATTTAGTCCATTTAATTTGAAATATTTATTTATAGGTAGGGACTTAATGCCACTTTAAAAAATCATCTTCTGGATGTTTTTCTAGTTCCTTTGTTATTTTCCTCTTCTCTTACTCTCTTTCATTGTCATTTGATCATTTTCTTTAGTGGTATTTTTGATTCCTTTCTCTTTATCTCTTAAACATATTTACTATGTATTTTTGCTTTGTGATTACCATGAGGCTTCCATAAAATAACTGTAACATTCTGTTTCAGTCTTTTAAAAAGTTTGTATGCATTCTAAAGCTCTACAATTTTAGAACCCTTTCATGTTTTATGTTTTTTATTTCACAATTTATTTCTTCTTACTTTTTGTATTCATTAAGAAGCTTTTTCTCCCGGCAATCTTGATTCCAGTTTGTGTTTCTTCCAGTCCAGCATTTCTCATGATGTACTCTGCATATAAGTTAAATAAACAGGGTGACAATATATAGCCTTGACGAACTCCTTTTCCTATTTGGAACCAGTCTGTTGTTCCATGTCCAGTTCTAACTGTTGCTTCTTGACCTGCATACAAATGTCTCAAGAGGCAGATCAGGTGGTCTGGTATTCCCATGTCTTTCAGAATTTTCCACAGTTTATTGTGATCCACACAGTCAAAGGCTTTGGCATAGTCAATAAAGCAGAAATAGATGGATGTGAGTCTCAGTGAACTCCGGGAGTTGGTGATGGATAGGGAGGCCTGGTGTGCTGCGATTCATGGGGTCGCAAAGAGTCAGACACGACTGAGTGACTGATCTGATCTGATCTGAAGAAGCTTTTTCATTGTCATTTTGCTACTTTTGTCTTTCAATTTTCATACTAGATTTATAAGCAAAGAATCATCACAACATTAGACTATTCTGCATTTTAAAGTACACTTGACCTTTGAATAATGTGGGAGTTAGGGACCTCACTCTCCTTGCAGTTTAAGATCTGTATGTAACTTTATAGTCAGACCTCTGTCTCTCCAGTTTGGAGATCAAACCCATGTTGCTCAAGAGTCAAGGTATATTAATATTTTCCAGTGATATTTGTATAATATTTTCCTGTTAGCACCCTTTATTTTCAGCTAAAGAAGTCCATTTAGCATTTTTTTCCTGTGACTATTCTAGTGCTCTTGCCTGGAAAATCCCATGGATGGAGGAGCCTTGTAGGCTGCAGTCCATGGGGTCGCTGGGAGTCAGACACGACTGAGCGACTTCACTTTCACTTTTCACTTTCATGCATTGGAGAAGGAAATGGCAACCCATTCCAGTGTTCTTACCTGGAGAGTCCCAGGGACGGGGGAGCCTGGTGGGCTGCCATCTATGGGGTTGCACAGAGTCAGACACAACTGAAGCGACTCAGCAGCAGCAGCAGCAGCAGTGATGTTGAAATCCTTTAGCTTTAGACTGTCTGCAAAACTCTTCTTTCTCCTTCAATCCTGAAAGACAGCTTTGCTAGGCAGAGTACTCTTAGTTGGCAAGGTTTGGAGGTTTCTTTTTTTCAAAACTTTGAATATATTGTGTCATTCCCTTCTGGGCTCCAATATTTCTGGTGAAAAAACTGCTGATAGTCTTCTGGGGTTTACATGTATGTAACAATTAGTTTTTTGTCTTTCTGCTTTTAAGATCCTCTCCTTGTCTTTTTTTAAAAAAATATATTCTGTTTTTTGTTTTGTTGTTTTTTTTTTAAATTTTTATTTTTGGCTGTGCCACATGGTATACAAGATCTTAGTTCCCTGACAATGGATCTGGATTGAACCCATGCCCTCTGCAGTGGAAAGACAGAGTCTTAACCACTGGGAAGTCCCCTTCTCTTTGTCTTTACTTTCAACACTCTAATTAGAATGCATTTTTTGGTGTGGGTCTCATTAGTTTCATCTTCCTTGGAATCTAGGGGTTTCCTAGATCCAGAAATCTGTTCCTTTCTCCAAGTTAAGAAAGTTTTCTGACATTATTTCTTCCAGTAAACTTTCTACTTCTTTCTCCCTCTCTTCTCCTTCTGGGACTACTATAATGGAAGATCCACATGTTATGTTACATAATCCCTAAAGCTATCCTTACCCTCTTTTATTCTTTTCTCTTTTTGATCATCCAAATCAAATTAATTCCACTCTCCTATCATGGAGATTCTGAGTCTTTTACTTCATCAAATCTTCTGTTGAATCCTTTCACTGAATTTTTGTTATTGTATTGTTTAGCTCTGTGATTTTCACTTGGTACATAAATACTCTTCATTCAGGGGAAGACTGGTAAATAGATGTTTCAAACTCCTCTGCACTTTGCCAGTTAAGAACTATTTCTTTGTTTACTACCATCTATTAAACCCATGAATACAGCCTTTCTGGCAACAGAGGCAGGCTTTCAAGGGATGCATCCTTGGTGCCAGTTGTGTATACAGACACCTTTCTTGGGGATACCAGTGACCTGAGATGGGGAAGAGGGAGAGCACAAAGATAGTGCTGGCTAGCTTGGATTTTGGAGAGAATGCAGTTGGACCCTAGATGTGTATTCATTTAGAAACCTAACTGTCAGGCTACTGCTTTTAAGATAAGCAAATAGGCTTCTTTCATGGAACTTCTGGGCAAGTTTATGTCTGTAGCCTCTGCACTGGGCCCTGGTGTTAGGGGTTGGAAGCAGGCATGAGGAATAGCCACAGAGTCCTCACAAGCCGCGTGAGAACTTAGTTTGCTATATCCTTGTGGGTCTCAGTCTTCAGAGCTAGTTGTGTGTGGGGTGGGGGGAGTGGGGCAGCGGGGCGAGGGGGGCATCTCTCAGGTGGAGGTTATAAAAGTCAGGACGCCAGATGTGGTGTCCAAAGCTTCTGCTCCAGGGAGAAGCTGGAATGGTGAGTTCCCTCCTAGGCATGTGTTATCATGTAGAGGATGAAGTTTATGACACGATTGTTTTTCACTCTTTACTACACTTTTCCATATAGGTTTTTTGTCATTGTCCCACTATGTAGGAATCTCTAGGCTACTTTTTTTTTTTTTTTCCAGAGAGAACTGTTCCGTATGTACCTGTAGGTTCTGTATGTCCCTGGGAGAAGCAGCATCCGGAGTCTCCTTTGTCATGATCTTGTTTCTTTTTATTTCTTTCAGCAATTTTTTGAAGTAAAAGTGGACAGTGGGAGTTCAAAGAATTCATATGTAAGGGGACAGTGGTAGTTTAATTAGTCTGTATAAAAAATCAATCTCAATATTGGTAGGCTCTAACCTTTGTAACCCTATAGGTTTTATGCTTACTCTCATTTCCTCCTCCTATGTCATCATTATGTGACTGTATGAAAAATACTAAAAGTTTAAAGTTATAAACTTTAACACCTTAGTTTTTATTTCTAAGATGAAAAGTTCAAGCCATCCAACTTTTCTTCCCAGCTATTATTCTGTCTGATTCTGTAGTGAGGTGTTAAAAGAAATAATGAAAATTGTACCAACTAAATGAATTGTAAGTCTAGGGAACCTCAAGAAACCTTTGAGACTGGACTTATTAACATTGTAAAAACCCAGCTTGGAAGCTTCATCCAGAAAATACTACTGCTGTGCTGGGTGCTGATTCCATAACTGGTGATGACATTGATGAATGTCATTTTATAAAAGTTTGAATGTCGAATATACATTTTTTTCCTTTTTTAGTCCTATATTAAGGTAAAATAATAAAAAATAATCAAAGTATGATTTTTTCCCCTAAAAACAGTGTTATTGAAACCAAATTACGATTTACTCAGCCTCTGTGGAAGTATTTATTGCTCAGTCCTGTCCAAATCTTTGTGACCCAATGGACTGTAATCCACCAGGCTCTTCCATCCATGGAATTCTCCAGGCAAGACTACTGGAGTGCGTAATCATTTCCTTTTCCAGGGTATCTTCCCTACCCAGGAAACGAACCTGGGTTTCCCATATTGCAAGCAGATTCTTTACCATCTGAGCCACCAGGGAAGCCACATAAAATTAACTTAAAATGTGTTGTTGAAAACAAATCCTTTTTAAAATATAGTCTTTCTCCTGAGGAAGATTTGAAATAATTTCCTTAAAATGTCATATCTCCTCTTTTTTATTATTTCTGATGTTATTTTCTTCATACTATTCTTCTCCTAGGCGCATTTGACAGTTCACATTTTTTCACTAGTTTCTTTCCTATTTTTTCATGTGTTTAGAAATTAAATTCCTATTAAGGACTGATTCAATTGTATACTTCTTTACCTTTATATTTTTGTGTTCTTTCTCACTGCTCATTTTATTTGATGTTTTTAGGATGACATTTTCATATTCATGATAAATCCTCGATCTATTTTTCTACCCCAGGACATTCTATTTTATATGGTAGTTTTGCTTATTCTGAAGTAATTTCCAACACATTGTCCTGACAACTATATATTTAAACTTGTCCAGAATCATTTGTTTTTTGCCCTTTTCTATTCTTTTTGACTATTCCCTAATTTTTCTCTTAACTGCTGTATCCTGAAGGTATCTTTATTTAGTTTTCTCTTTTACATTTAGACAATACCCATTTAAGATTCGGTAACATTCTAAGCTTATAGCAATAGTACTTTCAAATCTGGTACTGTTAAGTGTCAGCTTCCAGCAGACTCTATTTTTGGAAACTAAGCAATAGTGAATAGGGTCAGGTGCTGGTCAATTATTGTGACTAAGGTCGTTAAATTTTCATAATCAGAGGAAAGTATTTTAAAGGCACACTCAATTGATGTTCTTGAGTTTCTGATTCCATTCTTTAAGTTGCAGGTAACCCCTCATTATTTATATTCTTCAGCATGGAAATAGCCACTGAAAGAAAAAGAAAGTGTTAAATATGCAGCAGTTCACTGGTGGAAGAACATTTGGTAGGTTTCATCTTCACACAGACTCCAGGCAATATGAATGGCCATATGGATCCAGTTAGGAGGGAGTCTGAAGTCAGAGTTCTTACACATCAGACAGAAAGATTACTGAGATTAATCAATGCTGTGAGTGATAGCTGCCTTGAACCTAGGAAATGAGACTGGTACTAAGTGCTGTCTTTAGCATCCTTGATCCAAGAAGAAATCAATTGAGGTCCTTGTTAAGGGACATTGTGAATGATGATGTATTATGTATGAATGAAATTGTCAATGATGTAGGAAATTATTTGGAAAAAGAGAGTTTAAAGGCAGGGAGTAAAGAGCTAATAATGAGATTGCTGTAGTCCAGACTGGAGGGGAAAAAGCATATATTAAAATTTTCAGTGGAGATGAAGAGGGAATGATGGTTCAGAGAACTTATTCACCATTAGAATGGGTTGGGTTGATTATAGATTAAATGTGGAGGATGGTGGAGAAACAGGAGTTAGGGCAGACACTTTGATTTATTGCTAAAATGACCATGTAAATTAATATTTCAATTGAAATATATAAGAACAAAGGACCTTTAAAGATCTATACTTTTTTAAAATATTTTTGAATAATGTACTGTTTTGAATATTCCTACCCTCCATTTTGGTTCCTGTTCAGTATGTTTTGTTGTTTTTTTAACTTATCTTTAACTATACTATGATACACATTCTCTTCATGAAAATAAATAAGACAATAGAAAAGAATAAAATAAAGGCTAAGTCCCTTTAATAGTCATTCTTAAATCCAGTCCTTGTCTCTCTTCCCAAAAGATAATTATAGTTATTAATTGCTCATTTTTCATGTATTCTCACATATTAGGGTTTCTAAACCCCCACTGTTGGTATTTATTGCTGGAGACTGTACCGTGCCTTGTAGAATATTTAGCAGCATTCTTTGCCTCTCTCAAAGAATTATTTGCCCTAGATGTCAGCACCAAACCCCAGATGACAGTCAAAACTAAGGTGTGGTCAAATGTCCCCAAAGGGGCAGAATCACCCCTAATCAAGAAGAAATGACATATACACATGTAAATCCATAGAAAGTGTGTATTAATGGAATTTCAGTTAAACACAGACTAAAGATGGAAGATATTTTATAGAAGCTCACTCAACTCCATTCTGATTCCCTTGCAATGTTCCTTACTGCACTTTAGTGGACGGAACACCAAAAGCTATTTTTCCACGTCTCGTTACAGTTCAGGTTCTGTACCTTATCTACATTAAACCAAGCCAAAGCACTAGCATTTAATATTGAAAGCAAAGAAAATATGAAGCAGATTTATGACTTCTCTGGGAAGCATCACCATAATGATGTTTGTTTTGTGTGTGTGAGCGGCATCAGAAATTCAAAGTCAAGAACTTAGCTTCACAGCTATAGAGGGATGTAGAGCAAACATCTTGTCAGCCCAGTTCATGGCAGACATGGTGAATCTTTGAAACTTCATGGGCCTCACTTGTCTCATTTATAAAAAGGAAGAGCTTGTACTTGATCTCTGAAGATCCTTCTAGCACTAATATTTAAAAATGTTCCTCCTTTTGATATTTTATATACACAATAATATATTTTACTGGGTCACATAAATAATAATTTTGCACAATACTTCCAAATTCTTCTAATTCCAAAAGACATTAATTAAACACACATGAAGTCACAGAGGCAAAGTTGGTTCTGTGCCTTTTATTCTTCCACTTGTTAAAAAAATCAAGCCTTGAACTAGATGAACAATAATGCCCCCGTTGACCAGAGGGGACCGCTTGCAGTGACTTGGCATCTTCTGGCTCATCTTTCCCTTAGACTAAATTAAGGTGCCAAGCCTAAAACAATTTTCTTGTGCAAGATTTAGGATGGAAGGAATTATTGAAACCACAGGGTGGAAATTAATGATTAGCTTGAGATGTTATTAGCATACCAGCAGGAGAAAAGACTAAATGAGCTATGATCTGAAGTAAAATACGTCATCCTGGAAATTGCAAGTGATATGATAGAGAAACAATGCCGGGTAATAGGGGAGGAGAAGAAATGAGCTATTAGACTGAGAGGCAAGGAGACAAGCGTTTAAATTAAAAGGACAGGACAATGAGAGAGCGTGAGTTAATGTGTAAGCAGCCAGACTGAAAAACACTGTGGTTAGTCACTGCAGACACGAAACAATCCGTCAGCTGGGCTAGATTGCAGCATGAAGGGGACTAGTCAAAGAAAGGGATGCAAAGTACTTTTCTACTTGGCTAAAGCAAGCAGACACAAAATTCATCCCCAGCACCTCTTCCCTTAAGCAACATCATTAAGGGCTGCAATAAGCAAAAGGCTCACTCACCAAAAAATTACTGAGGAAAAAAATAAGGGAATAAAATAGGAAAAGACTAATGAGTAAACATTTGAGATAAAATACAAAAAAGAAAAAGAAAAAAGAAAGAGCCCTCTCCCTACTGTTTTGGCAAAGGTAAATATCAAAGTATATTTGTAATTATATTTAAGGGGAGAGAGAGAGAGAACCAAATTGAATCCACGTTGCAATGAGCCATCTTTTATAAATATAGCTAGACTTGTAAGTTCTGACTGATCATTTAAGAACTAATTTCTTTGTTTTGGAAGCTAAGGTGTGCCTTTTGCTGTATAACACTGTTACTTTACATTGGTGTTCAAGCTTTACTCTAAAATGTCGTTGCACCCTATGTGTCTGGCTCTAGGAAATTTGAGTGGGGCAGAGACAGAAATATTATGAATCTGTAGCTGCACTGTAAGCCGACCAAGAATGATAAGTATAAGGATTTTTTAATATCTTGTGTGATTAAGAATAATTAAAGAGACTATGTGTGATGCTAGATTACCCACTTTGATCATCAGGGAAAAAAAATTTTCCCCACTGCTAGCTTCCCTGGTGGCTCAAACAGTAAAGAATCAGCCTGTAATGCAGGAGACCTTAGTTCGATCCCTGGTTGGGATCATCCCCTGGAGAAGGGCATGGCAATCCACTCCAGTATTCCTGCCTGAAGAATTCCATGGACAGAGGAGCCTGGTGGGCTACCATTCATGGGGTCACAAAGAGTCAGACGTGACTGAGTATCTAAGCACAGTACAGCAGCAAAGCCACAAAGCTAAAGGAATTCACAAGGAATAAACATTTATGAGCCCATAAAATTCCAGGTTCAAAGTTGGATTACTGATTGCAGCAAACTCTGTTGAATAAACACCAACCCTAAATCCCCAAAATCAGACTTGTAATCTCAATATCTTTGTTTCTAGTTATTTTTTAATTAAAATTTATTTTTGATATGTGTTTCAAAATTAATAATAACAAATTTTATCTATAGTTTTTCACTGCGAGCAAAAAGGAGTTAAAGCTTTAATAAAATTATCATATATTAGGATTTTTTAAAGCAAGCTGTCATCTTATCAAGAGTATTTCTAAACCATTTTTTGCATTAGCAATTTCTTCTTTAAGTTTCATTTTCAGGAACTAGCACTATATAGGTAAGCAGGATATGGTCTCTTTCCTCATGTAATAACACTCTAATGAGACAGTCCATGTTTTACAGTGAATTAGTTCAGTGAGAAAAATTCTTTACTGTCAATGCATGTTGGAAACACCAAGGAGGCTAAAGTGGAAATATCAGCTTTCTTGGCTGATAAAACAGTTCATCACAGAGAAGATGCTTGAGCTGGAATCTGAAGAAATGAGGAAGGTTTTCCAGTTTGTCAAAGTGGAGGTCACGGGGGCTGACACCTACATGTTCTTGTTAGTATGAAAAACTGGGGAGGGGAACTGTAAATGAATGTTTATGGCTGAAGCTTAAGGAGTGAAGGGAGGACAAGGTGGTAGGTTGAGGTTTAATCAATATTTTTACAGTTAAACAACATAAAGATAAAATACAATTGTCTGCCTTACTGAAATTCACCATCAGATTAACTCTATGAGTTGGGGCTTTGTTTTACCATACAAGCATGTGACTTGCTCGGTCTGCCTGATTTGATTGATCTTGGTGATCAATAATAATACACACTGCTGTCAAGCAAGTCAAATTTGTCATCACAGACTAGTTTCAACTATTGATTTGCTTTTTACCAATTTATCTAGCTCCACAGAATGTTTCAGAAAGGGCAACAAAAGTAGATCCTATTTCTTAGAAATGATATTATTTTACAACTGGATAAAACATAGTACTTTTCTCCTTCCTGTGTTTAGAATTAACAAATTTCTCAGCCCTTCAAATGCCTTCTTTATTAATTGGTGAAAATGATTACTCAGACAGATGGCTTATTTAAGGAAAGTAGTTACTTTTATAACCCTTGGGAAACAGCCATCTGCTCTGATTGGGGGTGGGAGGCACCCAGATATTGTTATTTGCCTATAACCTGTGGAGTCTTTGTAACCCATTACTTCAGCTATTATATAGCACTACCTGTGGAATAATAGCAATTTACACAATCCTTTTAATTAACACATGAAAAATATATAGATAGAGTCAAAGCCAAATATATTGGAATGAGGCCAGAGTTCTTTATCACACCTCTCCTGTTCCTTCCCCATCTTCACATTTTGATTCAATGTTTAAATCCTTTATATAAAAAAAAAAAAAAAAAACAAGAGTGGACAAGAAAAAAAGCCCAGTTAAAGCAGGCAAAGACTTGAAAGGACAGACATTTCTCCAAAGAAGATCAACAAATGGTCAATAACCACATGAAAAGATACTCAACATCACTAATAACTAGGAAAATGCAAACCAAAACCACAATGAGAGACTACCTCACACCCATAAGAATAGCTAGTATTAAAACAAACAGAAAATAGCATGCTGCATATTGGCAAAGTTATATACCCAAAAGCAATAAAAGTAGGGATTCATATTTGTACACACATGTTCATAGCAGCATTATTCACGGTAACTAAAAGGTAGAAGCAGCTCAAGTGTCCAAATATGGATGGATGGACAAACAAAATGGTATACATTCAATGAAAAGTTATTCAGCCTTAAAAAGGATGTTATGACACGTGCTACAAAGTGGATGAACTTTGAAAACATGATGCTAAGTGATGAATCTAATCACAAAAGAAAAAGTGCTGCATTATTCTAGGCACTTAGAGTAGTCACAGTGATGGAAGCTATCAATGTGGTTGCTAAGGTCTGGGACAGAGGTAATGGGGAGTTACTGTTAAATGGATTTAGAGTTTCACCTTGGGAAGATGAATAGTCCTGGAGGTGGATAATGGTGACATTTGCACAACAATATGAAAGTATTTAGTGTTACTGAACAGTACACTTAAAATATTGTAAATGGTAAATGTAATATCTTACATATTTCAACAGGATACTAATAACACAGTTGAAATTAGTTTTGTTATTTCTATTTAAAAACTAACAGCATGTGTTCTAACTTGGAGGGGTGCTTCACTTTTCCCTCCCAGTTTGAGGAAATTCATAAGAAAGCCAGAGCATCTGCTTTATTTTCTTAACCTTTTCTCTCTTCCCTCTCTAGTAAATTGATAAACAAATAATGTTCTCCAATACACTCAAAATATCTAATTTTAATTGTGTTGTTTAGTCACTAGGTTGTGACCGACTCTTGTGACACTATGGACTATAGCCCACGAGACTCCTCAGTCCATGTGATTTCCCAGGCAAGAATACTGAAGTGGGTTGCCATCTCCTTCTCCAGAGGATCTTTCCCACTCAGGAATTGAACCCCTGCCTCCTGCATTAGTCGGAGACGACTAAGCGACTTCACTTTCACGTTTCACTTTCATGCATTGGAGAAGGAAATGGCAACCCACTCCAGTGTTCTTGCCTGGAGGATCCCAGGGACAGGGGAGGCTGGTGGGCTGCCGTCTATGGGGTCGCACAGAGTCGGACACAACTGAAGCGACTTAGCAGCATCAGCAGCAGCTCCTGCATTGGCGGGCAAATTCTTTACCATTGAGCCACCAGGGGCGCTGTAGACCAAATTTTCTGTACTGGATCAAGAATGGCAACATATTTATTAAGAGCTGAACAAGGAAACAAGACATGAGAGCTGGCTACAAAAGAAAGACCCTACTGGGATCACCATGAATCTGAGATCACAGAAGTAAGCAACAAAAAACATAAAACCGGAGTTCAGAGTATAGTGGGAGGTCTATGTGAATACTCACAAGCCAGAAATATGCAGAACCTAAAGATCAAGATTTTTTGATCTTTGCCAACAAAGATCCGTCTAGTCAAGGCTATGGTTTTTCCAGTAGTCATGTATGGATGTGAGAGTTGGACTGTGAAGAAAGCTGAGCACCGAAGAACTGATGCTTTTGAACTGCGGTGTTGGAGAAGACTCTTGAGAGTCCCTTGGACTGCAAGGAGATCCAACCAGTCCATTCTGAAGGAAATCAGTCCTGGGTGTTCTTTGGAAGGAATGATGCTAAAGCTGAAACTCCAGTAATTTGGCCACCTCATGCAAAGAGTTGATTCATTGGAAAAGACCCTGATGCTGGGAGGGATTGGGGGCAGGAGGAGAAGGGGACGACAGAGGATGAGATGGCTGGATGGCATCACTGACTCAATGGACGTGAGTCTGAGTGAACTCCGGGAGTTGGTGATGGACAGGGAGGCCTGGTGTGCTGCGATTCACGGGGTTGCAAAGAGTTGGACATGACTGAGCGACTGAACTGAACTGAACTGAAAGATCAAGAAAATGGACAAGCTAAGCAGTAACTGGTCAAAACCCAAAGAACTAATGGAACATTTGTACTGTGTTAACCCTGGGAAATGAGGGATGCTGTGATGAACCTTCACACATGAAGGACCTCATCTACTCGGTATTCTTAGCTCCTCCACTAGTCGCAACCTATACTAAAGAAGGCTGACAGAATGAGTAAGAATAACTGGTAAAGTTACTCTTTCCCTTCAGCACCATGCCAATATGAATAATTAATAATGAGAACTAACAATTTGCATAGCATTTGTCATGCCTCTTGTATCTAAACAGTGGTAGTTATACAGTTTCTCCACCAACGTTGAAGTTCTATCCTTGAAGCAAAAATCATGCCAATCCACCTTGTTTTGTCTACCAGTGATGAATCAGTACTTCTGATAATATCAGGAAAATTCAGTGATTTAAGATTCATGTGTTCAAATATTTATAAAGTAGGAGGTAAAAGTAAGCATTTATGAAAAAGGTCAATTTTAACTTATTTACAAAAGCTATAAATATTAATGAGGACTTCCCTGGTGGCTCAGTGGTAAAGAATCTATGTGCCAGTGCTGGATAGGCAGGTTGGATCCCTGATCCAGGAAGATCACCTAAGGTACAAATGGCAACCGACTCCAGTATCCTTGCCTCTGTCCCATGAACACAGGAGTTTGATGCGCTACAGTCCATAAGGTCACAAAGAGTTGGACATGACCTAGTGACTAAACAACAACAAATATTAATGCATGTTTCTTTATAAAAGGAATAATCCAAGTTAAAAAACATTTTTAAATGTAACATGCATGGTTTGCAATATTAAAAAAATCAGAATCAAATTCTTCTCTTTTGTAAGGAGATATTTACATATATTGTAGAAACATGGAAAAAAATCATAAATAATGTGGGGGAAATGCAAAATAAAAATGATACACTAAAATCACAATCATGTTAAAACATGTAACCATAAAACTTAAAGTGATCGCACATACGTTTTGTAAATGAAAACGTATGTGATTTTTCTCTTCTTTTAAACTTTATGTAATGATTAGTTTAATAAATGCATGGCTTTAAATAGACATGGGGTTAATATTTCTTGTACAATATTTACATTACATTAGTAACCTATGAAACCTGCAAGAAAAGTACTGTTATCTAAAAAAAAATGGAGGAGGAGAGCCGTAGTGTTAGTGGTGGTGATGGTAGTAACTTATGGTCAAACTGGTATGACACTTATCAAGTAGAAGATTCAGGATTTGAAAGTGATTGGTCTGCTTCTGAAATTTACCATCTTTTTCTGTGTGCTGCTTTCTTTTTTTTTTTTTTGTATTTATTATTATATTTTTATTTTTTCTGAGCTCAACTTTCTTTTTTTTTTTTAACTTTTTTTTTATAATTTTATTTTATTTTTAAACTTTACAATATTGTATTAGTTTTGCCAAATATCGAAATGAATCTGCCAGAGGTATACCCGCGCTCCCCATCCTGAACCCTCCTCCCTCCTCCCTCCGGGTCGTCCCAGTGCACCAGCACCAAGCATCCAGTACTGTGCATCGAACCTGGACTGGCGACTCGTTTCATGCATGATATTATACATGTTTCAATGCTATTCTGCCAAATCTTCCCACCCTCTCCCTCTCCCACAGAGTCCATAAGACTGATCTATACATCGGTGTCTCTTTTGCAGTCTCGTACACAGGGTTATTGTTACCATCTTTCTAAATTCCATATATATGTGTTAGTATACTGTATTGGTGTTTTTCTTTCTGGCTTACTTCACTCTGTATACTAGGTTCCAGTTTCATCCATCTCATTAGAACTGATTCAAATGTATTCTTTTTAATGGCTGAGTAATACTCCATTGTGTATATGTACCACAGCTTGCTTATCCATTCATCTGCTGATGGGCATCTAGGTTGCTTCCATGTCCTGGCTATTATAAACAGTGCTGCGATGAACATTGGGGTACACGTGTCTCTTTCCCTTCTGGTTTCCTCAGTGTGTATGCCCAGCAGTGGGATTGCTGGATCATAAGGCAGTTCTATTTCCAGTTTTTTAAGGAATCTCCACACTGTTCTCCATAGTGGCTGTACTAGTTTGCATTCCCACCAACAGTGTAAGAGGGTTCCCTTTTCTCCACACCCTCTCCAGCATTTATAGCTTGTAGACTTTTGGATCGCAGCCATTCTGACTGGCGTGAAATGGTACCTCATAGTGGTTTTGATTTGCATTTCTCTGATAATGAGTGATGTTGAGCATCTTTTCATGTGTTTGTTAGCCATCTGTATGTCGTCTTTGGAGAAATGTCTATTTAGATCTTTGGCCCATTTTTTGATTGGGTCATTTATTTTTCTGGAGTTGAGCTGTAGGAGTTGCTTGTATATTTTTGAGATTAGTTGTTTGTCAGTTGCTTCATTTGCTATTATTTTCTCCCATTCTGAAGGCTGCCTTTTCACCTTGCTAATAGTTTCCTTTGTTGTGCAGAAGCTTTTAAGTTTAATTAGGTCCCATTTGTTTATTTTTGCTTTTATTTCCAATATTCTGGTAGGTGGGTCATAGAGGATCCTGCTGTGATGTATGTCGGAGAGTGTTTTGCCTATGTTCTCCTCTAGGAGTTTTATAGTTTCTGGTCTTACGTTTAGATCTTTAATCCATTTTGAGTTTATTTTTGTGTAAGGTGTTAGAAAGTGTTCTAGTTTCATTCTTTTACAAGTGGTTGACCAGTTTTCCCAGCACCACTTGTTAAAGAGATTGTCTTTAATCCATTGTATATTCTTGCCTCCTTTGTCAAAGATAAGGTGTCCATAGGTGCGTGGATTTATCTCTGGGCTTTCTATTTTGTTCCATTGATCTATATTTCTGTCTTTGTGCCAGTACCATACTGTCTTGATAACTGTGGCTTTGTAATAGAGCCTGAAGTCAGGTAGGTTGATTCCTCCAGTTCCATTCTTCTTTCTCAGGATCGCTTTGGCTATTCGAGGTTTTTTGTATTTCCATACAAATTGTGAAATTATTTGTTCTAGCTCTGTGAAGAATACCGTTGGTAGCTTGATAGGGATTGCATTGAATCTATAAATTGCTTTGGGTAGTATACTCATTTTCACTATATTGATTCTTCCAATCCATGAAAATGGTATATTTCTCCATCTATTAGTGTCCTCTTTGATTTCTTTCACCAGTGTTTTATAGTTTTCTATATATAGGTCTTTAATTTCTTTAGGTAGATATATTCCTAAGTATTTTATTCTTTCTGTTGCAATGGTGAATGGAATTGTTTCCTTAATTTCTCTTTCAGTTTTCTCATTATTAGCGTATAGGAATGCAAGGGATTTCTGTGTGTTGATTTTATATCCTGCAACTTTACTACAATCATTGATTAGTTCTAGTAATTTTCTGGTGGAGTCTTTAGGGTTTTCTATGTAGAGGATCATGTCATCTGCAAACAGTGAGAGTTTTACTTCTTCTTTTCCAATTTGGATTCCTTTTGTTTCTTTTTCTGCTCTGATTGCTGTGGCCAGAACTTCCAAAACTATGTTGAATAGTAATGGTGAAAGTGGGCACCCTTGTCTTGTTCCTGACTTTAGAGGAAATGCTTTCAATTTTTCACCATTGAGGATAATGTTTGCTGTGGGTTTGTCATATATAGCTTTTATTATGTTGAGGTATGTTCCTTCTATTCCTGCTTTCTGGAGAGTTTTTATCATAAATGGGTGTTGAATTTTGTCAAAGGCTTTCTCTGCATCTATTGAGATAATCATATGGTTTTTGTTTTTCAGTTTGTTAATGTGGTGTATAACATTGATTGATTTGCGGATATTGAAGAATCCTTGCATCCCTGGGATAAAGCCCACTTGGTCATGGTATATGATCTTTTTAATGTGTTGTTGGATTCTGATTGCTAGAATTTTGTTAAGGATTTTTGCATCTATGTTCATCAGTGATATTGGCCTGTAGTTTTCTTTTTTTGTGGGATCTTTGTCAGGTTTTGGTATTAGGGTGATGGTGGCCTCATAGAATGAGTTTGGAAGTTTACCTTCCTCTGCAATTTTCTAGAAGAGTTTGAGCAGGATAGGTGTTAGCTCTTCTCTAAATTTTTGGTAGAATTCAGCTGTGAAGCCGTCTGGACCTGGGCTTTTGTTTGCTGGAAGATTTCTGATTACAGTTTCAATTTCAGTGCTTGTGATGGGTCTGTTAAGATTTTCTATTTCTTCCTGGTCCAGTTTTGGAAAGTTGTACTTTTCTAAGAATTTGTCCATTTCTTCCATGTTGTCCATTTTATTGGCATATAATTGTTGATAGTAGTCTCTTATGATCCTTTGTATTTCTGTGTTGTCTGTTGTGATCTCTCCATTTTCATTTCTAATTTTATTGATTTGATTTTTCTCCCTTTGTTTCTTGATGAGTCTGGCTAATGGTTTGTCAATTTTATTTATCCTTTCAAAGAACCAGCTTTTGGCTTTGTTGATTTTTGCTATGGTCTCTTTTGTTTCTTTTGCATTTATTTCTGCTCTAATTTTTAAGATTTCTTTCCTTCTACTAACCCTGGGGTTCTTCATTTCTTCCTTTTCTAGTTGCTTTAGGTGTAGGGTTAGGTTATTTATTTGACTTTTTTCTTGCTTCTTTAGGTATGCCTGTATTGCTATGAACTTTCCCCTTAGGACTGCTTTTAAAGTGTCCCACAGGTTTTGAGTTGTTGTGTTTTCATTTTCATTAGTTTCTATGCAAATTTTGATTTCTTTTTTGATTTCTTCTGTGATTTGTTGGTTATTCAGCAGGGTGTTGTTCAGCCTCCATATGTTGGAATTTTTAATAGTTTTTCTCCTGTAATTGAGATCTAATCTTACTGCATTGTGGTCAGAAAAGATGCTTGGAATGATTTCTATTTTTTTGAATTTACCAAGGCTAGATTTATGGCCCAGGATGTGATCTATCCTGGAGAAGGTTCCATGTGCACTTGAGAAAAAGGTGTAATTCATTGTTTTGGGATGAAATGTCCTATAGATATCAATTAGGTCTAACTGGTCTATTGTATCGTTTAAAGTTTGTGTTTCCTTGTTAAATTTCTGTTTAGTTGATCTATCCATAGGTGTGAGTGGGGTATTAAAGTCTCCCACTATTATTGTGTTATTGTTAATTTCTCCTTTCATACTTGTTAGCATTTGTCTTACATATTGCGGTGCTCCCGTGTTGAGTGCATATATATTTATAATTGTTATATCTTCTTCTTGGATTGATCCTTTGATCATTAGGTAGTGACCATCTTTGTCTCTTTTCACAGCCTTTGTTTTAAAGTCTATTTTATCTGATATAAGTATTGCTACTCCTGCTTTCTGTTGGTCCCTATTTGCATGGAAAATCTTTTTCCAGCCCTTCACTTTCAGTCTGTATGTATCCCCTGTTTTGAGGTGGGTCTCTTGTAGACAACATATGTAGGGATCTTGTTTTTGTATACATTCAGCCAGTCTTTGTCTTTTGGTTGGGGCATTCAACCCATTTACATTTAAGGTAATTACTGATAAGTATGATCACGTTGCCATTTACTTTATTGTTTTGGGTTCGAGTTTATACACCATTTTTGTGTTTCCTGTCTAGAGAATATCCTTTAGTATTTGTTGGAGAGCTGGTTTGGTGGTGCTGAATTCTCTCAACTTTTGCTTGTCTGAGAAGCTTTTGATTTCTCCTTCATATTTGAATGAGATCCTTGCTGGGTACAATAATCTGGGCTGTAGGTTATTTTCTTTCATCACTTTAAGTATGTCTTGCCATTCCCTCCTGGCTTGAAGAGTTTCTATTGAAAGATCAGCTGTTATCCTAATGGGAATTCCCTTGTGTGTTATTTGTTGTTTTTCCCTTGCTGCTTTTAATATTTGTTCTTTGTGTTTGATCTTTGTTAATTTGATTAGTATGTGTCTTGGAGTGTTTCGCCTTGGGTTTATCCTGTTTGGGACTCTCTGGGTTTCTTGGACTTGGGTGATTATTTCCTTCCCCATTTTAGGGAAGTTTTCAACTATTATCTCCTCAAGTATTTTCTCATGGTCTTTCTTTTTGTCTTCTTCTTCTGGGACCCCTATGATTCGAATGTTGTAGCGTTTAATATTGTCCTGGAGGTCTCTGAGATTGTCCTCATTTCTTTTAATTCGTTTTTCTTTTATCCTCTCTGATTCATTTATTTCTACCATTCTATCTTCTAATTCACTAATCCTATCTTCTGCCTCTGTTATTCTACTATTTGTTGCCTCCAGAGTGTTTTTAATTTCATTTATTGCATTATTCATTTTATATTGACTCTCTTTTATTTCTTCTAGGTCCTTGTTAAACCTTTCTTGCATCTTCTCGATCTTAGTCTCCAAGCTATTTATCTGTGATTCCATTTTGATTTCAAGATTTTGGATCAATTTCACTATCATTATTCAGAATTCTTTATCAGGTAGATTCCCTATCTCTTCCTCTTTTGTTTGGTTTGGTGGGCTTTTATCCTGTTCCTTTATCTGCTGGGTATTCCTCTGTCTCTTCATCTTGTTTAAATTGCTGAGTTTGGGGTGTCCTTTCTGTATTCTGGCAGTTGTGGAGTTCTCTTTATTGTGGCGTTTCCTCGCTCTGTGTGGGTTTGTACAGGTGGCTTGTCAAGGTTTCTTGGTTAGGGAAGCTTGTGTCGGTGTTCTGGTGAGTGGAGCTGTATTTCTTCTCTCTCCTTTTGAAGACTTGGGTTGCTTTTCTGGGTGCCTGATGTCCTCTGCCAGCATTCAGAAGTTGTTTTGTGGAATTTACTCGGCGTTTAAATGTTCTTTTGATGAATTTGTGGGGGAGAAAGTGTTCTCCCGTCCTACTCCTCCGTCATCTTAGCTCCTCCTCCTCCTGTGTGCTGCTTTCTTGAAGCTCTACTTCATGCTGCCTCTGTCCCTTGGAGCTCCATGGAATTTTTCCGGGACCCCACCTTCCATTTGTGATGAAGAATGGTAAGTAGACATACCCTTGCAAGGAAAAGCCTTCAAAACTTCCGGGTTTCTCTCACCCTCTCTCCCTATAGGTCTAATTTCCTTCCTCACATAAATATTTGTATATCCTGATAGAACTAAACAGCAGCCCCCTAACTCTAGTCATCTTCTATTTGTGAAATTTTAAAAGTTAGATGGAGAAAGTGTATTCCCTCAAAAATCTGTAAACTTATGATAAAATGAGTTTCTTTTGACTTTTGATGTTGAAATGTCAACCTTATATAAGCTATAAACGGGTTCCTGTACATCTCTTATCAGCTTCTGCTAAAGTTAACATTTGATATATCATAGTAAAATGATCAATACCAAGAAATAAGCATTGTTACAATACTATTAATTAACTATAGATTGCATTCAAATTTCACCAGTTTTCCCACTAATGTTCTCTTTCTGTTTCAGGATCCAATATAGGATCCTGCGTTGCATTTTTTCCTATTAGTCTCTATATGCAGCAGTTCCTTACTCTTTCCTTGTTGTTTTATGGTCTTGACACTTCTGAATAGTATTACTGTTTAATTATTTTGTAGAATGTCCTTCAATTTGCATTTGTCTGATGTTTCTTCATGACTAGACTAGTATGACAGGCATAACAACCACAGAAATGACAATGTGTCCTCAGTTCTCAATGAAAAGTGAAAGTGTTATTTGCTAGTCATGTCTGATTCTTTGCAACCCCATGGACTATAGCCCACCAGGCTCCTCTGTGCATGGAATTCTCCAGGCACAGGATATCAAAAATAATGTCGATATGCCCTTTTACTGGTGATGCTAACTTTGCTAAGTCGCTACAGTCATGTCCGAATCTGTGTGACCCCATAGATGGCAGCCCACCAGACTCTCCCATCCCTGGGATTCTCCAGGCAAGAGCACTGGAGTGGGTTGCCATTTCCTTCTAACTTTATCCCTTGGTTAAATAGTGTTTGTGGGTTACCATCTTTCCATTTGTAGTTAATAATTGTCTTGGAATAGATGCTTTGAAATTATGATAATATCTTGTTTCTTCTCAAATATTCACCTACTACCTTTGGTGGGTCTGGTCTACAGCTATTATGTCTGGGGTGTTTGCTGAGTGCTGATATTCTGCTGCTGCTACTGCTAAGTCCCTTCAGTCGTGTCCGACTCTGTGCGACCCAATAGACCGCAGCCCGCCAGGCTCCGCCATCCCTGGGATTCTCTAGGCAAGAACACTGGACTGGGTTGCCATTTCCTTCTCCAATGCATGAAAATGAAAGGTGAAAGTGAAGTCACTCAGTCGTGTCTGACTCTTAGCGACCCCATGGACTGCAGCCCACCAGGCTCCTCCATCCATGGGATTTTCCAGGCAAGAGTACTGCAGTGGGGTGCCATCGCCTTCTCTGGCTGATATTCTACTGAAATGTAATTTGAATCTTTTGTAAATAGGGCACATACATTTCACAAGACACAAGTTTGTTTGTTTGTTTGTTTGTTTTTTCCTTCCTCAGATCCTCAGTACTTATAGGAAATGTTATATTGTTCTCTCCTTTAATCAGCATTGAATTCCTTGAAAAATGCTACTTCCCTTCAGTCATTAATAGTGTCTGACTTTTCTCAGCCACCTAATTTATGTTGCAACTAGAGAAGAATGAGTAAAAAATAAGACTGTACTGCACAATAAGAGGATATGAATCTGTTTCCTGCACAAATCCTGATGGGGAAACATTGGCAGTATTCCTTTCAATATGATAAATATCAGCAACCAAAAAAGCCTCATTGATTTTATTAGATACCCTCCAGTCTGTGACTTTAATGACACTAATCTGATTATGTATAAGTAAAAAAAATCTCTTCAGGTTCTCCTTGTTTTATTATTATCTAGCCTTTCTTATCCCACGTTGTTTTGTGAGGGAATCAGAATAATAGACTGGGATATCATATTCCCATAACACTGAATAAAAATTTCCCTCAAGGAAAAAATGTGGAAAGTTAAGTGACTCAAGATCTCCCATTCTCCCACTCCATTAAGACAAGGGATTAGGAGAAGTGCCTTGTGGGGTAGGCGTGGAGATGCCTCTACATCTGTGTATATTTCAGAACAAGTCTTTCTTTCATTTTAGTTTCCTGAAAATAAAGACAGGCAACTAAGTACTCTCTAAAACCTCACATTTCATGGAACTTTGAAAACAACCTCAAACAGATACAGGTAAGGTATAAATGAGATAGTTAAGCAAACAGCATTGGCTTTCCAGAATATATTTGTATGCATTTTATTTATGAATAACACTACTTGTTATTCCAGTTGCCTCCTTGCTGCAAATTAACTCTGACTAGTAGGAAGTAAGTTAAAGAAATTAATCCTTGTAATGTGTATATGAGTAGGTTTATTTCTATCATTTGCATATTACTTCAAATAGGCACTATTTTATAAATTATATCAAGACATAAAAAAACATGATCATTATTTTCACCAACATATATAGAGTATTCATAGTGAATGCTTTTTCAATTTATATTTGCTTTTTAATTTATCCATACCAGGACAATCTCAGGTAAAATGGCATAGTAAGTAAATTTAGTCTTTATTTTCCCTTATTTTCCTTCTTCAATACATTCCACATACAAAATTGTGAATCAGTTGAAGACATGCTCTTTGTCTTAGCGAAATCTGTGTTTTCCCTACTTGTATAGAACTGTCACATTACAGATATTCAGAATATGTTTTGGTGAAATCAGTGGAATTGATTAAAATGAAATGGAATTCAAAGATTTTCTCTGATTAGGGATGAGAGATCAAGATATGGAGACAGAATCTGAGGTCAAAACACAGCTTAATCACTCAGAAACTGTGACACATAGACGTTTATCTGACCGTCAGTCTCTTGACTAAAAGCTGTTGTTGTTTTAATTTTCCCAGAGTTTTGTGGGAATTAAATTATGACATCCCGAACTTCCACTATTGTGACAGAATATGTCTCCATAATAAAAAGAGGTGCCACTAGTGAGCCAGAAAATTAAAGAATTTCTGAAATATAGCAAGCAAATGAGATTAGATGAAAAGCAAAGCAAAAGCAGCATAGCTCAATATCACAACAGAAGCTGGAGCAAATGTCAGCAAAACGAAAAGACATTTTCAGATATACCAAGTTCTAGATAAAATATATTCTACTCTTAAAAGCTGTATCTACCTTACTGTCCCATGAACATTTTCTTTCTAAAGCAAGTCTAAGTTCTATCCAAAGGATGGGCCCATATGCAGGTATTAAGATCTGAAGAAAAAGCGGGCAGAGCTGGACTTTCTAAATGTCAATAAAAGAAAAAAAGAGGTCTTTACATAAAAGAAATTTACCTTCTTGCTTTGGAACCTAATGGTCTCCTAGTTTGTCTGATACATGCTAGAGCAAAATCCATTTTTTGGCATTTATTATTCCCTGGTGGCTCTGACAGTAAAGAATCTGCCTATAATATAGGAGACACAGGTTCGATCCCTGGGTCAGAAAGATCCCCTGGAGAAGGGAATGGCAACCCACTGCGGTATTCTAGCCTGGGAAATTCCATGAACAGAGGAGCCTGATGGGCAAAGAATCAGACATGACTGAGCAACTAAGACTTTAACACTTACACTTTATAAACTTAACACACACTGTAATAGAATCTGCTATTATGCTTATCCAGGGGAGAGAACTATTAGGAAAAGAGACCTGCATACCTGCTGGGAAAACACATAGCAGGTGTCTAATGATCAGCCTGATTTTCCACTCAAATACGGGACACACAGTCCTGATTACCTGGAAATTTGGGGGGAAAAAAACACCCAGAAAAACCCACCTATTTTTAAAAAAGAGTAAGATGAGCAAAAAGAAAAACCAACTCAAGGGACATAAAATAAGAATTAAAAAAAATAAATTTAAATTTAAAAACTCTAGTCTGTATACTCAGAAAAGTGAAAGTGAAGTCGCTCAGTTGTGTCTGACTCTTTGCGACCCCATGGACCTACCAGGCTCCGCGGTCCATGGGATTTTCCGGGCAAGAATACACTCAGAAAGATGTGAATAATCATTGTCTCTATGAAAGAAGGAGTGAAAAATCACAACAAAAAATGTTCTTGAAATCTCAATAAAACTATAAAATAATACTCAAATAGAATGGGTAGATATCAATAGAATGAATGCAGCTATCACACATTTTGCTGGGGGAAAAAAAATCTTAGAATCTAAGACAAGAAGAAAACAATGGAAAATATGAAAACTTTGAGACATGAAGGATTAATACACTTTATAGGGGGTCTGGAAGCAGTGACAGAAGAGTATTTTTCTTGGCTGAAACAGCAATTTTGTATTTTCAAAATGAAACAATATCCTTTGTCATAGATAGAAGAAATGATAAATAATATGCAACTATATATATTTTTCCATTTATGATGATACTGTTTTCAGGAGGATGAAATTTTGTTTCCTGTTGTTGAGTTGCTCCGTCATGTCCAACTCTTTGTGATCCCATAGACTGCAGCATGCCAGGCTTCCCTGTCCTTCACCATCTCATGGAGCTTGCTCAAACTCATGTACATCAAATTGGTGATGCCATCCAAACATCTCATCCTCTGTTGGCCCCTTCTCCTGCCTTCAATCTTTCCCAGTCTTTTCTAATCTTTCCCAGTCTTCCCCAGGGTCTTTTCTAATGAATCAGCTCTTCACATCAGGTGGCCAAAGTATCAGAGCTTCAGTTTCAGCCCTTCCAATCAATATTCAGGACTGATTTCCTTTAAGATTGACTGGTTCGTTCTCCTTGCAGTCCAAGGGACTCTCAAGAGTCTTCTCCAACACCACAGTTTAAAAGCATCAGTTCTTCAGCACTGAGACTCCTTTGTGGTCTAACTCACATTCATACATGACTACTGGAAAAAATCATAGCTTGGAATAGACGGACCTTTGTTGACAAAGTAATGTCCCTGCTTTTTAATATAAGTTTGTCATAACTTTTCTTCCAAGGAGCAAGCATCTTTTAATTTCATGGTTGCAGTCACCATCTGCAGTGATTTTGGAGCCCAAGAAAATAAAGTCTGTCACTGTTTCTTCTGTTACCCCATCTATTTGCTATGATCTTTAAAAAAAAAAAACAAAACTGTCGTGTTTTAAGCCAGCTTTTTCCTTCTCCTCTTTCACTTTCATCAAGAGACTCTTTACTTTTTTTTTTTACTTTACTTTAGTTCCTCTTCACTTTCTGCCATAAGGGTGGTGTCATCTGCATATCTGAGGTCACTGATATTTCTCCCAGCAACTTGATTCCAACTTGTGCTTCATCCAGCCCAGCATTTCTCATGATGTACTCTGCATATAAGTTTAATAAGCAGAGTGACCATATATAGCCTTGACATACTCCTGTCCCAATTTGGAACCAGTCAGTTGTTCCATGTCCAGTTCTAACTGTTGCTTCTTGGCCTGCATACAGGTTTCTCAGGAGGCAGATGAGGTGGTCTGATATTCCCATCTCTTTAAGACTTTTCTGCAGTTTGTTGGGATTCATACAGTCAAAGGCTTTAGTGTAGTCAATGAAGCAGAAGTGGATGTTTTTGTGGAATTCTCTTGCTTTTTCTCTGATGCAATGGATGTTGGCAATTTGATCTGCCTTTTCTAAATCCAGCTTGAGCATCTGGAGGTTCTCAGTTCAAATACTAATGAAACCTTTGAGCATTACTTTGCTAGCATGTGAAATGAGTGCAATTATGATACTATTTTCAGGAGGATGAAATTGGTTATCTACAAGTGAATGCAAGCCATTGGCATAACTTCTAATCAATAACACATGAAGATAGGAAGTAATGTTAAATTTTCTTTAAGATTCTGAGAAAATTAATTTGTTCTAAAATTTTTCTAGCTAAAATAACAATCAAAAACTGTATTTTTATGTGTGTGTGCACATATAAGGGGCTTCCCAGGTTGCATTAGTGATAAAGAACCCACCAGCCAATGCAGGTTAGATGTAAAAGACGTGGTTTCGATCCCTAGATCAGGAAAATCCCATGGAGAAGAGCATGGCAATTCACTCCAGTATTCTTGCCTGAAGAATCCCATGGACAGAGGAGCCTGGCAGACTGCAACCCATAGGGTCACACTGCTAAGCTGCTAAGTCACTACAGTCGTGTCCGACTCTGTGCAACCCCAGGCTCCCCCATCCCTGGGATTCTCCAGGCAGGAACATTGGAGTGGGTTGCCATTTCCGTCTCCAGTGCATGAAAGTGAAAAGTGAAGTCTCTCAGTCATGTCTGACTCTTCACGACCCCATGGGCTGCAGCCTACCAGGCTCCTCCGTCCATGGGATTTTCCAGGCAAGAGTACTGGAGTGGGTTGCCATTGCATTCTCCACAGGGTCACACAGTTGGACACAATTACAGTGACTTAGCACTTAAGCATGTGCACATGTATGTTTTCAGTGAAGTGAATCCATCCATATCCTTCATATTTTAAAAAATTACCAAAGATTATATGGTGAAAAACTGGGAAAAGGACTTGAAATATCATAGAAAATAATTATAGTTGAATATGAATTATAGTTGAGACATCAATAAATCATGAAATGGATTACAGAAAATTTCACTTTACCTTAAAGATTGGAAAATTTTTCTTCAAACGTGTATGTTTACTTTTATACAGATATAGACACACTGCTTTTAAAATAGTCTGCATTTCTGTTTACATGATAGGTTAAGACTATCTTATGCTCAGAGTATTTGTACGAAACATTTCCAGCAACATGGATTATGTATAAATTTAATAACTACTCCAAATTTACTTGTTATTTATATTCAGTTACTTCAGAACAATGAATTTCACAACAGTGAAACTCCACTCTCTATAAGCTTTCCTCCCAACCCACCCTCCAAACCCCAAAAGTGGCATTTTTCTTTCTGAGGAACATGTCTGTCAGCACTTTCACAATATCAGTTTCGATCAGATCAGATGAGATTAAAGAAGCAATTTCTTTTAAATTTAGTGAAAATAAAAAATATTCTATAAAAGAAAACCTATCATTACAGTCGGTGAAGTACCTATTATTATGATAAGGACGAGATAATCCCATTCATACTCCATATACAAAAAAAACTGTATTGAAAGTGAATATGAATTCTTTATCTGTACAAAGAAGCACCCCAGATTTCATGGCAATAATTTAGGTTGAAAGTGAGAAGGGAGATTTGCAACATATACCTAAGATTTGAATTTAGGATTAGTGACACATAAACATTAATTAACATTTTCATAAATCTGGATTTTTTTTCTATTCTGTTTTTTCTTTAGAGAAGATGTTTTGAAGGAGACACCATATTGACTCCTAAGATTTATTCATCATTACATTTTCAGTTGCCATACTTAAGCCTATAATCCCTCTCACTGGGGTCCCAAATACTAGTGTGTGTGTGTGTGTGTGTGTGTGTGTGTGTGTGTGTGCGTGCATGCACGTGCATGTGCATATGCCCACTAGGTTGTGTCCAAGTCTTTGCAACCCCATGCACTGTAACCCACCAGGCTCCTCTGTCCATGGAATTTTCCAGGCAAGAATACTGGAGCAAGTTGGCATTTCCTACTCCAGGAGATCTTTCCAACCCTGGGATTGAACCCATGCATCTTGCACCTCCTGCCTTGGCAGGCAGATTTTTCACCCCTGTTCCACCTGGGGATCCTGAAATACTACAGTGTGTGATAGTTTAAAATGTTGTATTATATTTCTATTGTTGCTATAAAAATTATACAAAATTCATGGTTTAAAGCAATGCAGATTTGCTGTCTGATAGTTTTGTAGCTGAAAAGTCCTGCACAGGTATCAGTAGACTAAAATCAATGTGTGAGGAAGGTTGTGTTTCTTCCTGGAAGTTCTAGCAGAGATCCATTTTCATCTATTTCCCAGCTTCCAGTGAACACTTACATTCCCTGGCTCTGTGCCCACTTTCTCGGCCTTGCATCTCTCTGGCCATTCTTTTGAAGTCAAATCTCCCTCTGATTCTGATCTCAGACAGGAAGAGTTCTTTTAAAGACTGATATGATTAGATTGGGTCTCTCTAGATAATACAGGATAATCTCCCACCTCAAGATCCTTAACCTTAATCACATATTTAAAATCCATTTCTCCATGTAAGATCCTGATTCCATGTTCCAATGATAATGATGTGGGGCATATTCAGGCATTATTCCACTTACCTTTAGTCCACTTTCTGCCCCTACAAAGGTTTTCATTCTTCCCATATACAAAAAATATTCAGCCCGTCACATTATAAAGTCTCACCCCATTGCAGTATCAACTCAAGTTCAAAAATCTCATCTAAACCTTATTAGCCCAAAAGTCTAAAATCTCATTATCTAAGTAACCTAAATTAGGTGTGAGTGATAACTTGGTAATAGTACTGGGGCCTCCTCTCCACCTATGGACTCATGGAACTTAAAGAGCAAGGTATATGTTCCTAACATACTATGGTGAGACACGCACAGGATAAAAGTTACAGAAATTCTGGTTCAAGACAGGCAAAATCGGAAGCAAAAAGAGTTACTAGTCCCAAGCAGTTTCAAAACCTAGCTGAGAAGCTCCATTAAATTTTAAGTCCTGGAATTAAGCCTATATGACTCAGTTGTTTGGGCTCTTGTCTCTGCCCACTAGGCATCCTCCATTTTTCATAAATGGTAGGACATGTTTGCAGCTGCCTAGTTTTACCAGCTTATTTCCTGTGTGTTGAAGTTTATGGCTGGGTCAGCCTTCTGTAATTGTGTACGGTATCTCTTTAATTCCCAGCTAGCAGTGCTTCTGCTGCCTACAGTTCTGGAGACTCTGGTGGCTCTCCCACGTGTCATGGGAGTTACTCCATTAGAGAAGAAGTTCCTTCACAGATCCTTCCTAGATACCCCAGTCTCTAGTTTAGATTTCTATTTTGGGAGGATGACTGAAGGATAATGCCCTAAAGCTTTCTAAATGCTTTCCAGTTAGATGAGAGTGATCCCTGAGACACAGCTTAATCTCCTCATAGAGACATTTGTATGAATGAACATTATGACCTTTTGATTTTTCTGAGGTATTAGCAAAAAAAAAAAAAAAAAGGTATAGATTCATGCTTGGTTTGGCTATAGATCATGATTTCCAGGCAGTGAATCTTTTTGGTAATTTTTTTTTTCAATCTGAATAAGCTTAGAATTTCTAAAATCTTCTAATAGTGGCGTACTTTTTATGCTTTTTTTTTCTCTTCTTTGATACAGTAGTAGTTCTTCCTTAGTTATTCCACTTTCTCTAATATTTTACTGTAAGCAGCAAGAAGAAATAAAGCTATATCTTCAACACTTCACTTAGAAATAGCCTCAGTTAAATGAACAGTTTCATCACTTACCAGTTCTGCTCTCCACGTAACTGAAGGACACACTCCTGCTGGGCATCCCACCACTACACAGCAGCTGTGTTCTCTACTGTAGTTTCCAATAACACGTTCTTCATTTCATTCTCAGCCTTCACCAGCTGTTCCTTTGATGTCCATCTTTTTAACACTCTGTTCACAATGATTTTGGATTCTGTAAGATGCTTTACGTTTTCTCAGTTCTGCTCCTTACTTCTTTCTTAGCCCTCATTGAGAATAGTTCCCATCACTAGTTCTACCAACAGCTTCCTCAAAGAAATCTAGCCTTTTCCTATCATTCTCGACAAAATCCTTCCAGTCTCTTCCTGTTGCCCAATTCCAAGTATGTTTTCACATTTTTAGGTATTTGTTACAGGAGCACCTCACCCCTGGTACCAAATATATATAACAAATTGTGAAAAAAAAGGTGTTGAAATAATGCAGATTTATTAGCTTATAGCTCTGTAGGTTAGAATTGAAACAGAAACCTTATTGGGCTAAAATTAACATGCCAGCAGAGCTATGTTATTTTTGTAGTGTCTCTTGGGAAGAATGTTTCCTTAACTTTCCCAGCTTTTAATGGCTAACTATATTCTTTGGCTCTTGTGCCTGATCTTTTATCATAAATCCAATAATACTGCATCCCTCTAACCATTCTCACAACTCCATTTCTGATCACAGTTAGGAAAAGCTTTGTGCATCTGTGGATCTCTATGCTTATATTGGGTTCCCTGGAAATCCAGTGCTATCTCCCCATTTCATGGTCCTTAACATTAATCATATTGGCAAAGTCCCTTTTGCCATATAAGGTACCATGTTCATAAGTTCTGGAGATTATGATGTGGACAATTTTAGGTGACATTCTTCTCCCTACTTGGCCTCATCTGAACAGACTTGACCACTATCCAGGGCTTTTCCTTTTTCTTCTTTGAGTAATTGCTGTCCTACGCCTACATGTTTAGTCTTTTGAATGCATGTGACCATTTGTCTTCTTATTTGACTAGTTAGTCTTGATCGCTCAATCCCTATGGATCCTTTGGTAGCTGACAATGGATATGGACTCAAATTATGGTAGATCTCCTTGAAGTTTCAGTTCCCCAGAGTGAGAGGTGGAGCGTACATTCTAGGAAGTAACAAGGGAATGTTTTGGAGATCATCACTGTAGGAGAGGAAGGAAAGAAACAGCAGGTTTGCACAGAGAAAAAGATCAGGCTTCAAGGTGGTCATAACAGAAGCCTCAGGTGACCAAAGATGTTAGAGGAGGAGTTTCTGAAGCCAATGAACCCACAGACAGATTATTCTGTGCTACAGAGAAAGAACCAGGCCTTTATGCTATAGAAGCTACCAATCATTGATTGTAGGCTGCCCACAGAGAAGTCAGGCAGTCTCTCAACCCATGGTAACTTCCAGAGAGGGCTGGCATTTGAGAATCATCAGGCAGCAGTACTCACAGCATATGGGGAAATAAGCCCGTCTGTCTTGAATAGGAATCTGGGAAGTGAATCACAACAGCCACTACTCCAGATTTTGATTTCTTAGATCTGTTCTTTATGTCTTATCAGTTTCTCTGGTGATGGTGTTTGCCCAGACAAGACATACCGCTGTCACCAAAAATTTGCGTTAAAATTGAACATGAGCTTCCTTGTTTATTTGTATCTCTTCCAGTTCCATTCAATCACCCCTCTTAACAAATCCCATTAAATTACCCCTTTCTCATTTGAAACCTCAGTGTACTAGAATAAATAGGATGAAACTAAAGAATGTAATTTTCCTTGTAAAGGGCAGATTGTATTCAACATTAATTCAACTTCCAGTTTAGTCCCTAGAATGGGATTGTGTCGGTAAAAGGGAAGCCAGTACTGTACATTCCTAAGTGATCTGCGGATGAGAATTAGAATTGAGATTTCTTTCTCCCTCTTTTATTATCCTATGCAAAGCTTACTCTTTGTGACTCATGGCAAAGAAACCTTAACTACATTGAGCCTCAGTTTCCCTATTTGCAAAATTTAAATACCATCTACTTCATAAGGTTGCCTCTGTGATGAAAAATAGTGATATATAATCTTTAGCACCCTGAGTGGCACAAAATTATTGTTCAGAAGCATTACTTTTTTTGTTCTCTTAGGTCATTTTTAGATCTTTAAGAAATAATCCTTTATCTCTCTTTTTCTTAACTGTATCCTTTCATAGGTCACCATCCTCATTCTATACTTGTGGTGGTTTAGTCGCTAAGTGGTGTCCGACTCTTGTGACCCATGGACTGTAGCCTACCAAGCTCCTATCTCCACTGAATTTTCCAGGTAAGAATACTGGGGTGGCTTGCCATTTCCTTCTCCAGGGCATCTTCCTGACCTAGGGATCAAACCTGAGTCTCCTGTACTGGAGGCAGTCTTGTGAATTGAATACAGATTTTTTTACTGACTGAGCTGTACCAGGAGCTATACGAGGAAGTCTAATAACTTATTATGTTATATATCTAATTATTATTAGCATAGAAATATAATATTTAGATAAATTTAATTCATGAAAGGCTGTTATTTTAAGAAGTAAATTATTTTAAGAAGAATAAAATAAATAATATGCTTTACTCACACCTTTATAAATCTAAA
This sequence comes from Bos indicus, assembly GCF_029378745.1. Taxonomy (NCBI): domain Eukaryota; kingdom Metazoa; phylum Chordata; class Mammalia; order Artiodactyla; family Bovidae; genus Bos; species Bos indicus. The sequence continues at coordinate 14,124,977 of NC_091767.1, forward strand.
TGTTCTTTAATTTTTAGGAACAAGAATAACTTTTGTATGTAATCTAATTAGAACATTAAGTTGGGAACAAAAAGCAGTTATTTTGGAGTACATCTATTTATATAATAGAGAGGCATATAAATATGTTATATTATTTTTATATTTCAAACTATACCTGTTCTAAAACTACAAGGATAATAATTGAAATTGTTTTAGAATAAGTTCGTCTTGTAAACTTTTTGGAAAAAAAAAAATTTATAAACATCAGATGATTGCCAAAACACTTTTCCCCAGAAAATGTGCATAAACAGAGAATTTTGAAGGCTATTTTTAGGGCATGTGAAATAGGTGAGGTACAACCACAAATAGGCACAATGGCTATCAAAACTTTAAATATCTATGCATAGTATAAATATCTTTAACAACTTTATGTACATGAACACTTATGTACACAAAGGAAATAAAATGTTCATGAGACAATACATATATGTGTATACTATATGTTGTAAACTCTAGTTTTTACTGTTTTGTACTATCTTATTCTATTAAAAAAAAAATTGTTGCCTAATCCCTAACTTGATCTCATAACTCAGCACTCCATTAAAACTCACTGATAGGGCAGTTCACAGTTTGAAAAATACTGCTGTAAGGTTCCTAAGATTTCATATTAAAATGTAATGATGGAGGGTCTAGATAAAAATACAGCTAGAAGCTGGTTTGCAAGAGAAAGCACTGGTGATAGCAAACACCCTCTTCCAATAATACAATAGAAGACTCCACATGTGGACATCAAGAGATGGTCAATACCAAAATCAGATTGATTATATTCTTTGCAGCCACAGATGGAGAAAAACTCAGCAAAAACAAGACTGGAAGCTGACTGTGGCTCAGATCATGAACTCCTTATTGCCACATTCAGACTAAAATTGATAAGAGTAGGGAAACCCACCAGAGAAGTCAATGGCACCCCACTCCAGTACTCTTGCCTGGAAAATCCCATGGACGGAGGAGTCTGGTAGGCTGCAGTCCATGGGGTCGAAAAGAGTCGGACATGACTGAGCGACTTCCCTTTCACTTTTCACTTTCATGCATTGGAGAAGGAAATGGCAACCCACTCCAGTGTTCTTGCCTGGAGAATCACAGGGACGGTGGAGCCTGGTGGGCTGCCGTCTATGGGGTTGCACAGAGTCAGACACGACTGAAGCGACACAGCAGCAGCAGCAACAGGGAAACCCACTAGACCATTCAGATATGACCTAAATCATATCCCTTACAATTATACAGTGGAAGTAACAAACAGATTCAAGGATTAGACTGATAGACAGAGTGCCTGAAGAACTACGGATGGAGGTTCACAGTGATCAAGATCATCCCCAAGAAAAACAAATATAAAAGGGAAAAACAGTTGTCTGAGGATGCCTTACAAAATAAGAGAATTTAAAGGCAAAGGAGGATCGGAGAAGGCAACCCACTCCAGCACTCTTGCCTGGAAAATCCCATGGACAGAGGAGCCTGGTCGGCTGCAGTCCATGGGGTCGCTAAGAGTCGTACATGACTGAGCGACTTCCCTTTCACTTTTCACTTTCATGCATTGAAGAAGGAAATGGCAACCCACTCCAGTGTTCTTGCCTAGAGAATCCCAGGGATGGCAGAGCCTGGTGGGCTGCCATCTATGGGGTCGCACAGAGTCGGACACGACTGAAGCGACTTAGTAGTAAAAGGAAAGATATACCCATTTAAATGCAGAGTTCCAAAGAATAGTAAGGAGAAAAAAGAAAGCCTTCCTCAGTGATCAATGCAAAGAAATAGAGGAAAACAATAGAATGGCAAGGACTAGAGATCTCTTCAAGAAAATTACAGATACCAAGGGATCATTTCATGCAAAGATGGGCTCAATAAAGGACAGAAATTGTATGGACCTAACAGAAACAGAAGATATTAAAATGAGGTGCCAAGAATACATAGAAGAACTATACAAAAAAGATCTACATGACCCAGGTAACCACAATGGTGTGATCACTCACCTAGAGTCAGACATCCTGGAATGCAAAGTCAAGTGGGCCTTAGGAAACTTCACTATGAACAAAGCTAGTGGAAGTGATGGAATTCCAGCTGAGCTATTTCAAATCATGAAAGATGATGCTGTGAAAGTGCTGCACTCAAAATGTCAGCAAATCTGGAAAACTCAGCAGTGGCCACAGGACTGGAAAAGGTCAGTTTTCATTCCATTCCAAAGAAAAGCAATTCCAAAGAATGTTGAAGCTACTGAACAATTGCACTCATCTCACATACTAGCAAAGTAATGCTCAAAATCCTCCAAGCCAGGCTTCAATAGTACATGAACCATGAACTTCCAGATGCTCAAGTTGGATTTAGAAAAGGCAGAGGAACCAGAGATCAAATTGCCAACATCTGTTGCATCATCCCAAAGCAAGAGAATAACAGGAAAACATCTACTTTTGCTGTATTGACTACACCAAAACATTTGACTGTGTGGATCACAACAAACTGTAGTACGTTCTTCAAGAGATGGAAATACCATACCACCTTACCTGCTTCCTGAGAAATCTGTATGCAGGTCAAGAAGCAACTGTTAGAACTGGACATGGAACAACACACTGATTCCAAATTGGGAAAGGAGTACATCAAGGCTGTATATTGTCACCCTGGTTATTTAACTTTTATGCAGAGTACATATTGTGAAACACCGGACTGGATGAAGCACATGCTGGAATCAAAATTGTGAGGAGAAATATCAATAATCTCTGATGTGCAGATAATACCACCCTTATGGCAGAAAGCAAAGAAGGACTAAAGAGCCTCTTGATGATAGTGAAAGAGAGTGAAAAAGCTGACTAAAAACTTAACGTTCTAGAAATGAAGATCATGGCATCCGGTACCATCACTTCATGGCAAATAGATGGTAGAAACAGTGAGAGACTTTATTTCTTTGGTCTCTAAAATCAACTGCAGCCATGAAATTAAAAGACACTTGCTCCTTGGAAGAAAAACTTTGACCAACCTAGACAGCATATTAAAAATCAGAGACATTATTTTGCCAGCAAAGTTCCATCTAGTCAAAACTATGGTTTTTCCAGTAGTCATGTGTGGATGTGAGAGTTGGACTAGAAATAAAGCTGTGTGATGAAGAATTGATGCTTTTGAACTGTGGTGTTGGAGAAGATTCTTGAGAGTCCCTTGGACTGCAAGGAGTGCCATCCAGTCCATCCTAAATGAAATCAGTCCTGAATATTCATTGAAAGGACTGATGCTGAAGCTGAACCTCCAATACTTTGGCCACCTGAAGTGAAGTATTGACTCCTGGAAAAGACCCTGATGCTTGGAAAGATTGAAGGCAAGAGGAGAACGGGACGACAGAGGATGAGATGATTGGATGGCATCACTGGCTCAATGCACATGAATTTGAGTAAACTCCAGGAGTTGGTGATGGATGGAGAAGCCTAGTGTGCTGCAGTCCATGGGGTTGCAAAGAGTTGGACACAACTGAGCGACTGAACTGAACTGAGAAGCTGGTGTAACATAAGGAATTAGGTTTATCTTGGTACAATTCGGGTTATAATTCCTTTTAAAAAACACACAGGAAAGAGGAGAGACCATCACTTTTAAACAAGTTTGGCAGTCCATTTATCTATCTGGAGAAAATTGTAATCAATTTTCAGAAAACAAAGAAAGCATTTTAGAATATGGTTTATTAAAAACAAAAGACAATCAATAGACACATATTTTTGAAGTAGAGCCTTATTTAAATTCAGTTCCTGAACTAGACTATTGTTACCATACATTTATTTTTATGTCTTAAATTATCTTCTCAGACTTAAGAGGAAATAATTGTATGTATGAATTAAAACCAATTTATTTTTACCACTAGTTTATTTATTAACTTTATGTGTTTCTAAACCCAACAGTTTCATTCCATTGTTTCAAAATATAAGGAATAAAGGTATGTCAGATACAGAGTCAACCGGTTTTCATGCCTTCACCATGCTGCCAGGCATCAGAACATAATTATATGACAGAACTGCTGATTTCATTTCTAACTCATACCTGAAAGGGGCACCAGATTATACAGCCCTTGAAAGTGCTTGTGTATAATCCAGTCCTGGGGCACTGCTAGTTTAAGAAACAAACCACAAGCCATACGATTCAGAATCAGGGTAACATCACTCCCCGTTCATGCTTCTTTCTGTGAGATTCAAGGGATAAGCACCACAGTAACTTACAAGCAATGTTATCATTCCTCTATTCTAATACTGTATTCTATTTTAAGCAGAAATTTTCTAAATTAATATACATATTTAGAAGGGGCTAATGCTTCAAAGAATATCTAGTTCAGATCAATAATTATATAAATATTCCAAATGCAGAGGTTTTTATAAATTATACAACAACCATTTCAAAAACTCAATATTTATGGCTATGTGTCAGGGCAAGTTTCAAGTAGAGCCATCATCCAAAATTATCTAATTCAGTCAAAGCACCCACTTGTGTTTTCTTCAAGTAAACCATTATTAGAAAAGTTATTTTATAAACTATGTTTTTCTCAATTGTGAGAGGTTAGTAGCATGCTAATATTTGTTTCACCCTTTAGAGGTTTATAGATTTAAAAAAGGATATCTGGAATATAATTATTTTAAATATTTATACTTTGTCTATAGTATTACTATGATATATTCATGAATTAATGATTTTTTAAATATAACTAGGACGCATACGACATGCAATATATCATGGTCTATTCTAAGTAGTAGTTATAGTAGTTCTTCCTCCACTTCCTCTTCATCTTCTTCATTATCATCAGTCATCTGCCTCACAACCCTATAAGGTCAGTACTATCATTATTCACCTGGCTGATGTCACATGGCAAGTAAGTAACAAAGCCTGGTACATTTTGTGACAATTATTGTCACCAATTAGTCTCAGATATAAATCAGTGTCTCTTTTAGCAGCTGAACTATCTCAGATCTCATTTTTCAGCCTGTGGAATTCTTCTCTTAGAAACGTAGATACTGATACCTACCAAAAAAATTTATAAACATGTTTTGTGTGTTGTGGCTTACAGAGTCAAAATGATTGTTAAAGTTACCAGTGGCCCAATTTATATCAATAATTGATTCATCTTTCAGGGCTTGAGATAGTTCTCAAGGAATATTTGAGTCCATACAAACAATGAAAATAAATATTTGTAGTCAGTTACCCATTTGATGAATAACAGTATTGATGAGTCAGTGAATATACCCATATTTCAACACATATAGGGTGTGAACACATTTGATCATGTTCTGTCTTGGCTGCAGATGGTGGGAATTATAGCAAGTTTCTTTCCCCTCTCCACTCTTTGTCAACTTGGGGTGTTTTCTATATTTTTCAAGAAAAATGATGTGGTTGAAGTTATTGTACAGGACCCCTGTGAAGCCCTTCACAACTCTATAAATTCTCTTCCAAATTATGCCAAAATCCCCAAGGAATTCCCACCTTCCCAGGTGGTGGTAGAAATAAAGAACCCACCTGCTAATGCAGGAGACATAATAGGTACATGTTTGATCCCTGGGTCGGGAAGACCCCCTAGGGGAGGGCATGGCAACCCACTCCAATATTCTTGGCTGGAGAATCCCATGGATAGAGGGCCCTGGTGGACTACAGTCCATAGGGTTGCAAAGAGTCAGACATGACTGAAGCAACTTAGCACCCATGCACTGCGGTCAATAGAACAAACTAATTTAGCATTTCTTGAAACATCTGAATATAAAGTGTCCCTCTTTTTTTGGTAACAGCTCAATTAATATCATGTTTGTTGTTGTTATTCAGTTGCAGTCATCTCTGACTCTTTGTGACCCCATGAACGGCAGCATACCAGGCTTCCCTGTCCCTCACTATCTCCCAGATTTTGTTGAAACTCATGTCCATTGAGTCGGTAATGCCATCCAACCATCTCATCCTCTGTTGCCCCCTTCTCATCCTGCCCTCAATCTTTTCCATTATCCAGGTATTTTCCAATGAATAGGCTCTTTGCATCAAGTGGTCAAAGAATTGGAGACTCAGCTTCAGTATCAGTCCTGCCAATGAATATTCAGGGTTGATTCCCTTTAGGATTGACTGGTTAGATCTCCTTGCTGTCCAATGGACTCTCAAGAGTCTTCTCCAACACCACAGTTCAAAAACATCAGTTCTTCAGTGTTCAGCCTTCTTTATGGTCCAACTCTCACATCCATATATGACTACTGGAAAAACCATAGCTTTGACTAGATGGACCTTTGTCAGAGTTTTTCTTCCAAGGAGCAAGTATCTTTTAATTTCATGGCTGGAGTCACTGTCCCATTGATTTTGGAGCCCAAGAAAATAAAGTCTGTCACTATTTCCATTGTTTGCCCATCTATTTGCCATGTAGTGATGGGACTAGATGCCATGATCTTAGTCTTTTGAATGTTGAGTTTTAAGCCAGCTTTTTCACTGTTCTTCAGCTTCATCAAGAGGCTCTTTAGTTCCTCTTCGTTTTCAGACATAAGGGTGCTATCATCTGCATATCTGAGGTTGTTCATATTTCTCCTGGCAATCTTGATTCCAGCTTGTACTTAATCCAGCCTGGAATTTCCCTTGATGTACTCTACATATAAGTTAAATAAGCAGGGTGACAATATACAGCCTTCACGTACTCCTTTCCCAGTTTTGAACCAGTCCATTGTTACATGTCCCGTTCTAACTGTTGCTTCTTGACCTGCATCCAGGTTACTCTAGAGACAGGTAAGGTGGTTGGTGTGATCCACACAAAGGCTTTATTGTAGTCTCTAAAGTAGTTGTTTACCTGGAATTCACTTGCTTTTTCTATGATCTAATGGATGTTGGCAATTTGATCTCTGGTTCCTCTGCCTTTTCTAAATTCAGCTTATATATCTGGAAGTTCTGGGTTCATGTACTGTTGAAGCCTAACTTAAAGGATTTTGAGCATTACCTTGTTATCATGTGAAATGAGGACAGTTGTATGGTAGTTTAAACAATAGTTGACATTGCCCTTCTTTGGGATTGGAATGAAATCTGACCTTTTCAGTCCTATGGCCACTGCAGTTTTCCAAATTTGCTGGCATATTGAGTGCAGCACTTTAACAGCATCATCTTTTAGGATTTCAAATAGCTCAGCTGGAATTCTATCACTTCCACTAGCTTTGCTCATAGTAATGCTTCCTAAGACCCACTTGACTTCATACTCCAGTATTTCTGGCTCTAGGTGAGTCATCACACCATAGTGGTTATCTTGGTCATTAAGACATTTTTTTTGTACAGTTACTCTGTGTATTCTTACCAGTTCTTAATCTTTTCTGCTTCTATTAGTCCATACCTTTTCTGTCCTTTATTGTGCCCATCTTTGCATGAAATGTTCCCTTGGTATCTCTAATGTGTTACTTTAAACTATAAATATAATTATCAATGTTTGAACCCTCTGTGGTATTTTGCTAAGTTTAATATCCTCACTAAGTATCAGTTTCCACATGGTTACCTCATATGATGATTAAACAGGAATGCCTTTGTAAAGTGCCTGGCAGATAGCCTTTTTTGACAAAATAGTTGGACTATTTTTGTTGCTGTTTTATAAAAAGCCATTGTATTTGTTTATTGTAGGATTTTTAAAGGTTAAACTCCATGTACAGTTATTAGAAATTATTGACTATATTCCCCATGTTTTTACAATATATCCTTGTAGCTTACTTTATATATAATGTCAATAGTTTGTAGGCTTCCCTGGTGGCTCAGATGATAAAGAATTTGCTTGCATTGTGAGACCTGGATTTGATCCCTGGGTCGGGAAGACTCCCCGGAGAAGGGAACAGCAATCCACCCTAGTATTCTTCCCTGGAAAATCCCATGGACAGAGGAGACTGGCAGGTACAGTCCATGGGGTCAAAAAGAGTTGGACACAACTGAGCAACAAACAGGCTCACAACACTTTCATCAATAGTTTGTACCTCTTAATCTCCTCCCCTAAACTGCCCCTCCCTCCTCCTCTCTCCTCACTGCTAACTGATGGTTTGTTCTCTGCATCTGTGAACCTGCTTCTTTTGTTATATTCCCTAGTTCATTGTGTTTTTCAGAGTCCATAATGCCCCCCAAGTCCCTCCATGATGCTGAAAATAGCAAAATTGCTTTCTTTCAATGGCTGAGTACTACTCCATTTTATACACACACACACACACACACACACACACACATATAGTACTACTCTACTATATTCATCTTCTTTATCCATTCTCTGTTGTTGAGGGACACTTTACATTGCTTCCATATCTTGGCAATTGTAAATCATTATTCAGTGAAAATTGGGATACATGTATCTTTTCAAATTAATGGGTTTTTTGCATTTTATTTTTTCCCCATATATATTCAGGAGTGGAACTGCTGAGTCATATGGCAGTCCTATTTTTAGTTCTTTGAGAGATTTCCAGACTGTTCTCCATACTGCTTCCACCAATTTACTTTCCCACCAACAGTGTATAGGGTTTTACTTTACTCCAAGTCTTGATTCTTCACCATACTGTTATTATTTTGGACCAGAAGTCAGGTAGCTTGATGTCATCTGTCTCCAGCTGCTAGTATACTAACTTAAAGCTTAGTATCTATCATCACTAAGATTATATTTCTTTATCTGAAGCTATAGTTATTAATAGTATCTATCTCAGAGAATTATTCTGAATATCTAATGATATGATACAAGACTGCACTTGGAAGTTTGCTAGCACAAAATGCATGTTCAATAAAGGTTAGCTATCTTTATTGTTTTCTTTCCCCTGCCTCCTTGATCCTCCTTTCATCCAAGAAAGTTCCAATTGTGAAGTATGTAACTATTTACCTTGGAGAATGGCAGGAAAATAGCGTTAAATCTTGCCCACTTTTTTTCACACTTCACATCCAATTCTGTTAGCTCTCCTTTCACAATATATCCAGAATCTGAGGGCCAGAGATCAAAGGGTTATTGCAGTGACTTTGTGACTATCCTCCTTGCGTCCACCCTTGCCCCATCATAATGGATTCTCAAAGTCAGTGGTTAGGTGGCCTTATACAACTGTTCATTAGTGGCCTGTCTGATTTAGCTCTTACTACACTCCCCACTACTACTTCAACTTAGTATTTGAATGTGACAAGAACATGACTTTTGTCACAGGATTTACACTTGCTGTTACTTCTGCTCATGGCTCACAAGCTCTTTGTTCTCAGGTCAACACTAAAGATGATTTCAGTCCAAAACTCTTCCTCAGGAACACAATCAAACTACACATCTTCTCTCTTTCTATTACCTCCCTTACTTTTCCTCTTTGAACTTATCACATCTAATAATTTCAGTTTTATCTCAGTAAAATGTAAGTTCCATGAAGGAAATAAGTAATCTTTTTTTTCTCCCACTGATGCATTCTTAGAAACTGCAGAAGTGTTTGACACACATCCGTGCTTAATAAATATTTAATGAATAGATTCCCTTGTTGAATAATAAATGCTTAAATCTTACCACCTTTAATCCATTGAAGAAGTTAGCATGTTATTTCTTAAACTACATTACAATAAAAGAGCAGATGGGCCGAATAAACTTAGTACATACATCGCCAGGCACTGTTATAAGCACAGAAAAAGTGGCAAGATCTATCAAAGATCTATCTATAACACAGATGGAAAGGAACAACAAATGTTCTTTTATTCAGAGAAGCCTATTTTTGTTTTATGAACGTGAACTTTTCTTGAATTCCTGATGACATAAACTAGACATTTTTGGTTTCTTTGTTTGTTTGACTTGTTTCCTGTTCACCCTCTCTTCATTGTCCTCACATATCTAGTGATAATTTTTTGTCCATTCATGTAAATAATAGTGATCAGTAATAATTAGTCATAATAAACTATCAGTATTATAAACTAATGTATCATTCTTTGTCTAGTAGGAAATGAAGTTGCAAGTGGAAAAACCCTAGCTGTGATCAGTGGCTGAGATGTTTTTCAGTCTGTGAGCTTTATATACCACTTGGAACAGACTCAAGTGACCCAAAATACTATCTTATTTTTTTGTAACCCTATCCTACTTTCTAGGGGACTCCATGCACAAATTCTTCATTTTGACTTGAGGGATGATCTTCTAGTGTCAACCACAAATCAGCCCTTGCCATGGTTGCTTCTGTCTACCTCTACAAGGATTAAATCATGTGCCACTGCAGCTGTGACCTCCAACACCCACTGAAGAAATTCAGGGTGGAGAGCAAAATGAGGCAGTCTGTGCTCCAGGAAACTGGCAGGACAGGTCTTTAGATAATTAGATATTCTCAGGAGCTGATTTTATGAGCTCAATTTTTATATCTCTTCGTATCTAGAAAAGCACTAAAATACTTCATGGTGATGATTGTTGCTCATGACTAGCAGAAGCTTCACAAGACCAGCAGAAACTTTCTACAAAAAATATGTGCTTGATTGCATGTACTCCACCTTCACCAAAATCACATTTTTATTGTCTTTCCCCCCTACCTCTTGGGAACAGTTTCTCAGACCTATCTGAGGTGTTGTCTCCTGGGCTGCAATCCTCAGATTGCCCCAAATAAAACTGAACTTGCAACTCTCATATTGTGCGCTTTTGTTTTAGTTGACACTAGGTATACTTACCCTGTAAGCAAACCACAGGAGAGCTGTTTCTGTATGGAAGGAAGAGGATTAGCCAGTGAGTTCCCATTTCAGACATTATGCTATAAACTCTAGCTAATGGCTTCCAGGCATGGTCCAGGGCTGTCTTGTTTTGTCAATATACGTTATTTTGTTAGCCCTTCTAGTTCTGCTTGCTGATTCCTCTGGCTATATTAAATATGTTGTTGTTTTGAACAAAAGAGCTCTTTAATTTCCATAATTCTTTGATGTAAATAACAGAGTGACTTCCCTGGTTATTTGGGAAGCTATACATTTCTTTAAATTTCAGGTTTTCAGCATACCTTTTTAATGAGTTTGAAACAAAATCATTGCATCCTTTCCTTTGAATCAAATATTTGTTGGGTATTAAGTGCTGTACTAAGTCGCTTCAGCCACGTCTTACTCTTTGTGACTCTATGGACTGTAGACCACCAGGTTCCTCGGTCAGTGGGATTCTCCAGGCAAGAATACTGGAGCGGGTTGCCATGCCCTTCTTCAAAGGATCTTCCCAAATGATTGAACCTGTGTCTCTTGCGTCTCCTGCATTGGCAAGTGGTTGTTTTTTTTTTGTTTGTTTGTTTGGTTTTTTTTTGTTTTTAAGCCACTAGCACCTGCTGGGAAGCTCTGGTATTTAGTAGCTTCTATGCATGTACATGACTATAAGTGAAAGTTGCATGGTTACTGGTGTAGGTTGTCCCAGTGGAGGAGATAGAAGAGATAACAGGTTATGTAGTGGACTAAATTCTATAGAAGTGGTAAATGTGAGACAACATGTTTAATACACAGAAGGAGTACTAAAACCAGCCTGGAGATTTGAGACTATTTTTAGAAGAGATCATGTTTATGCTGAATTTTGAAGAAGAGGATTTAAATGGCCAAAGAAAGCTAAGGGATAAAAGCCCAGAAACAAAAGCTTTAAAAAGAATATTCTAGGTGAGAGAATTCTTGTATGATAAAATATAGCATAATACAGTATAATAAAATAACCTGTAAAATATTTTCATGTTTACCACTTAGTTGCCACAATTAGAATAACATATTTCCTGGCAAAAGGAAATGAGGGTTGATAGACTGGCCCCTGGGTATTCTTAGTTTCTTCCCGAGTATTGTTTTTCATAGTATAATATATTTTTTCAATAAAGCAAATTGTTAGGTCAGAGTAATTCTGTAATATATATAAAACATTTTACTGTTAATGTCCAAATAAACACAGATCCCTTGCTCTTTTGAAAGTCATTCAGTCTTACAATAATGAAAAATAGCAGCTGATTAATTTTTGTAGTTATGCCTCTCATTTTATGACACCCCAGATGTTTTCTTTCCCTTACACACCACACACACTGCAAAGCATTAACATATTGGTTTTCCAATGTGCAGTGAAAACTGCCGGAACTCGAGAGACCATAGCAATATTACTTGACCTTGTGTGGTCTGTAGTTAAAATATTCACCGACCAAATTACAATAAAACAAATAGGAGGTTAATGAAACTGCTTCTTTTAAATTTATAGTAAAGTATACTGCTAATTAAATATGTTTATTTCTGGTTCTGTCTTGCCCATTCGGTCTCCATTTTGCCCTACATTTACATTGTCCTTTAAAGCTTGATTTAAAGTTTTTCAATTATTTTGCATTATTAACTTCCTTATATTTATATATATGAAAGAAAGAAAAAAAAGAAAAATAGCATTAAGTCGTGTCTGACTCTTGAGACCTCATGGACTATAGCCCACTAGGCTCCTCTGTCCGTGGAATTCTCCAGGCAAGAATACTGGAGTGATTTGCCAGTTCCTTCTCCAGGATATCTTCCCAGTCCAGGAATTGAACCCAGGTATCCTGCATTGCAGGCATATGCTTTACTGACTGAGCTCTGCAAGAAGCCCACATGTATATGTATGTGTTGGTTTTTATACAAAACTGTTTTTTTCCTCTAGTTTTTCACCAGTGTATATTTCTTACCAATAATATTGCCAGGAATGTGCATTCAGTGATTAGGTCTGAATAATCTTTCTCATATATCATTTTTAAACAACAGTTTTGAGATGTAGTTACACATTTAAAGTATATTTTATAGGTTTTGACATGTGTATATGCTCAAGAAACCATTACCAAATTTTTTATAGTCATATTTATAATTCTTAAAAATGTCCACATGTTCTCTTTATCCTCCCTCTTTCTGAACAATTCTCTTCCCCCATCCCTGGAGAAATCATGGATGAACTTTTTACAAACTTTCTATAGATTAATTCACATTTTCTAATTCTAGTATCTTATATAAATAGAATAATTGTACTCTTAATCTACTGTATAGTATTTAGTTTTAAATTTATCCATGTTGCTATAGATGTGTTCTAATAGTTTTTTCATTGTTATTGAATCATATTAAATTTTGTAGATATACCAGTTTGTTTACCAGTTCATTCTTGGGCTATTTGGATTGCATCTAATATCCAGCTCAGAGAAGGCAATGGCAACCCACTCCAGTACTCTTGCCTGGAGAATCCCATGGGCAGAGGAGCCTGGTAGTCTGCAGTCCATAGGGTCTCTAAGAGTCAGACATGACTGAGCGACTTCACTCTCACTTTTCACTTTCATGCATTGGAGAAGGAAATGGCAACCCACTCCAGTGTTCTTGCCTGGAGAATCCCAGGGACGCGGGAGCCTATGGGGTTGCACAGAGTCAGACACGACTGAAGCTACTTAGCAGCATATCCAGCTATTATAATGAAAGCTATTATGATTATTTACATGCAAGTCTTAATATATACATATATTTCTATTTATCTTTGGTAAATCCTAGACATAGAATGTCCAAATCATGCAGAAAGTGTATGTTTACTTTCAAAGAGATGGCCAAATCCTTCCCTAAGTGACTATATATTTTACATCCCTGCCATCCGTGTATGAGAATTTTAGTTCTACCTTATCCTTGCCAACATTTAGAATAATCAGTCTCTGATTTTTGCCATCCTAATATATATGAGATGGAATCTCATTGTGATTGCAACTTTCATCTTCTAATGATTATTGATATTGAGTATCTTTTCAAATGCTTACTGACTCTATGTCTTCTTTGCTAAAGGACTTGTTGAAATCTTTTGCCATTTATTTTAGATTGAGTTATTTTGAGAGTTCTGGGTATAAGTCCTTTATCAAAAATATGATTTGTAAGTTTTCTACCAGTCTATAGCTTGTTTTCTTTAAAAAGAATTTTTTTGCAGTTCCTTTCAAAGAACAGATGCTTTTAATTTTAATGAAGTCCAATTTGTCAATTTGTTCTTTTATGGGCTTCATTTTAGGTAATATATCTAAAATATAAAATGTATTTGTATAGCCCAAGTTCAGAACGGCTTTCCTCTATGCATTTTAATGGAAGTTTTCTAGTTAAAGGATTTAAAAGTGATCCATGATTCACTTTGAGTAAATTTTTGTGCAAGGTGAGAACTCTGAATCAAAAGGGTTTATTTAGTTTGTTTTGCATATGATGGTCAAGTGTTCCAGCTACTGAAGTACTTTTTAACATTTTTTTTGTTTTTGTAAAATATCAGCTGCCATATGGATGCAAGAATAATTCTGGAGTCTTTATTCTTTATTCAGTTTTGTTCAACTGATTCTGATTATTGGTCTGTATGCCAGTTCTGCACTGCATTGATTATTGCACCATTATAATAAGTGTTGATATCAGCTAGCTTTAGTCCTCCAACTTTATCTTTTTGAAAACATTTTGGCTATTCTAGGTTCTTTTCATTTCCTTGAAAATTTAAGTGTAAGTGTGTAATTATTTTTTTAGATTAATTAATTAGTAAAGATTAAGTATGCATGAAGTTCATCTAATACCCCAGGTACATGTTAAGTAAAAAATAAAATGTAAACTTAAGGAACATATTTCAAATAAGTTATAGCTGTTAAGTTCACACAATAAATAAACTGAATTGGCTCCTGATGTCTAAAATGTGTATGCATTTTTTAATTAAATAATGTATTTATTTTATTTTTGGTTGCACCAGGTCTTCATTGCTGCATTTGGTTCCTATCTATTGTACCACCAGGGAAGTCCTAAAATGTGTATGTATTTTAAATAAATAAAGGTTTTCCCTTATAGAGTGTTACAATATATCAGAACTAGGAAAAATGATATAGTTCAAATGTGTCTTGAGCCTCAGGGAAGTCAAGAGGAATATTTGTGGAATATTAAAACATATAGATGCCTATTATATGTAATATGTAATAGGGATCTTCCCTGGAGACTCCGTGGTAAATAATCAGCCTGCAAAGTAGAAGACATGGTTTCGATCCCCTGGATCTATCCCCTGGAAAAGGAAATGGCAACCCACTCTGGTATTCTTGCCTTGGAAATTGGATGGACAGAGAAGCCTGGAGGCTATAGTAAAATCAGTTAGATTCCTGGGAGCAATTCCCTCATATCTACTGAGAGGCTATTTCCTGGGTTATCCTTCTAGGTAGACTGAAACTCACTCACTTACTGAAACTCACTCTACTAGCGTGCTAACTGTAACTTTTATCTTTCCTAGCATCAGGGTCTTTTCCAATGAGTCCACCCTCCCTTCCCATCAGGTGGCCAAAGTATCAGAGCTTCAGCATCAGTACTTCCAATGAATGTTCAGGATTTCCTTTAGGATGGACTGGTTGGATCTCCTTGAAGCCCAAGGGACTAAGAGTCTTCTCCAACACCATAGTTCAAAGCATCAATTCTTCAGCACTCAGCATTCTTTGTGGTCCAACTCTCACATCCATACATGACTACTGGAAAAACTATAGCTTTGACTAGATGTATCTTTGTTGGCAAAGTAATACTTCTGCTTTTTAGTATGCTGTCTAGGTTTGTCATAGCTTTTCTTCCAAGGAGCATGCTAAATATATTTATATATCAACTGTTAATATATAATAGAAATCTAATGTGCTTTGATCTTCTGCCATAAGCTGCATATTTCTTTGCCTTCACAGCATCATCTTAATGAAGCTCATTTTACCTTAAAATTCTGACAGATTTACTCAGTGTTTTTTGATAGATTCTCTCCAGCTCTGTGAATCAGGGCAAATCATTTTAGTAAGGCTCCTAATTTCTATAACTAAAAAAAAAAAAAAAAAGACAGCTTTACATACAAAGTTATCTAAAGGGCCCTACTATAGGGCCCCAATATTAAATTCTGTATTATTTATTAGATATTTGAAAGCAATGGATGTGTAGAATCAGTCAGCATTTTAACAAACAGACATATTGAAGACACAGAAACTTGAGCTCAGAAATAATTCAGGAATGCCTGAGCAAGTGGAAGTATGGATGTTATCAAGGTGAATGAGGATAGCAGTTATCCCTGAAATACCTGCAATTCCTGTTTCAAATCAAGATAATGCCATTGAGTCTTCAGCTTTAGGAACAAAATTTCCAACCTAGGAAGCAACCAAAAAATCAACCAGAGAAAGCACTGATTAAAATATAGTTGTGCTGGAGATGAATGCCTCATTCTCACTGGCCAGTATCTTAACTCTAGAATTCATTTTGTGTTTATTAATCTTCATAGAAGATCATTGATATTTTTAGAGAATATTTCAAGCATCCTATGAAAAAACACATTGTAAAAAGAATGCTTCCACTTTATACTATATACTGTACTATACTAACAATATTGGCAGAAGAAGTTTAATGGCATTCACCTCAACCTCAACGCATCTTTAATCATTAGCCCAATCATTGACAAGCACTGTCTCTGATCCAAAGTGACCTTCCTATAGCTATGGCTTTTCCTCCTCAACCCCTTCAAATGATCTTCAGGCAGTCCTTTGACAGTGTTTCCCAAATTATTCTCCAGGTTATGGTTTCTAGAATGTACTTGTCACATGGCTGAGAAATTGAGAAATGTGGTAGCAAGAAATAACTTGTCTGAGTAACAAGCTCAGTAAGAATAAGATGGTGGCAGAACAATGACACTTTCATCTCTAGAAGATTATGTTTTTGGTAACTTGGTGAAAAGCTTTGTTTTTACAAAATATTATGATTTGTGATATAATTCTTGTTATGGTTTCATTGATGTAACATAAGGCATTAATAAAAATATTTAGTTATAATGATAAATTTAACTGGTAAATAACAATGAGTTTGCACCTTGTAAATTGATGATAACTCAAAATGTAAAAAAAAAAAAAAATTCTGGGTAATTTTTCTTTTTTTTTTTTTCTGCTGACCTTTAGTAAATGCAAGTATTTAAAAAACTTTTTAGTTCCTCAGAATAGGCCAGAGCAATATCAAAGCTGTCTTTGAAACTTTGCAGTTCTTTACATATTGAAGCATAAAGTGAATTGACGATGTTACATTTCTTAAAATGTGTTAATTCACCTATAGACTATTATAACTTTGTCACTAGCATCAAGATTATTAAAGACATGGGTAAATCTAAATAATCCAGAGAACTCAGAGGCATGACTTGCTAAACATATTAATACTATTCAGAATAAAGCATTGTTATCTGAAGAAAATGAAGTTAAAATTGCATTTGCTGATTTTTTTCTCAAAATGATACTGTAAATAGAAAATTTCAAATTTCCACGTGTATTTCATATTTATTGGACTGTCTGTTTGTAATTACTGTTACATGAGTAAATATCTTATTTGAAGCACATAATTAAATCTTTTATAAAGAATTTAACTTTATTCTTAAAAGTTCAGTAACTGTTATTAAATTGTAGTAGTGTTGCTTTAATTAGACATAGCCTTATTATCTTTTTCATTTTCTTTCCAGAAACAACAAAGAAAAAGAATTCCATTGAAATTTCAGAGAGGAAAGGAGGTAGGCAGAAATAATTGCAGAACTGGATTGTCTCCAGGACGCTAGAGCTAACATCCTGATTATTAAAGGAGCATCTTTTACAGCCAACGAGATTTCAGATGAACCTAATTCATCAGTTCCTGCTTCTGCAAAAGACTTCTTCTAATTCCTTCTGGAGCAATGGCCACCTGGTAAGATACACTTCAACTTTCAAAATTCACATGAAGCTATCCCTCTGAATGCTTAGGCATTCTGAAATTGTCAATGTGAAATGGTCTATCTTGTTTTCTGAAGACTACTGAAGGCAGTTACCCACAGACAGAAGGGATCAGGAAGCCTTAGGAAATTTAGACTCTTCTAAGATCACAGATAACCCTTCTAGTGCTTAAAATTTGCTCAGTCACTCAGTTGTGTCCGAATCTTTGTGGCCTCATGGACAGTAACCCGCCAGGCTCCTCTGCCCATGGAATTTTCCAGGCAAGAATACAAGAGTGGGGTGCCATTTCCTACTCCAGGGGATCTTCCCAACCAAGGGTGTTGCTTACATCTCCCAGCATTGGCAGGCAGATTCTTTATTTATACTAATGCCACCTGGGAAACCCTCTAGTGTTTTTAAGGAGAATCATTAAAAAGACATTGCCCTGAATTCTGTGATTCACTCAGGTTTTAACTCTTTCTCAGAAAGAAATGTACATTCATCTAGATTTCATTTATTAAATTGTACCTTTATCATGTCAAAGGTGCTATAGTGTAGGCATTAAACTGTGCACAGCAGGAAGACTAAACTAATGAAGTATTGAAACAAGAGGCATAAAAGCCTCTTCAGACCCTTCCCCAGCACATTATATATAAAGTGATCAATAAGCATGTGTTAAGTGAATGACTCTATGAACTGTGACATGGTATCTAAGTTTTCAGGATAATATGCTAGGACTTTTATCTGATAGAGACAAAATAAAGATGTTACAAAGCTCGGAAGTTGTTGGAATATAACTGTTTCATAAAGAAAGTTAGGTAGAAATTTCAGACTATGTCATCAGGCTATTTTCCTAATTTATAAACATTCAGGTCTGAGTGATCTGAACATGTAATAATTAAGTGTGTTAACATTTAGCTGTGTTAAAACCACAGTTTTTCACACTAAAAAAAATGAATGAGTTAATTATATCTGTATATACCTGATCTAATTCCAAGGGATCAATGCCCCCCAAAATATATACTACTCTAAAACCCTGTCTTGTAAGATGCCAGGATTAATAGAATTTCCAAAAATCACTTCATCTTCAAAAACAAAGAAGAAAAGCTATTCCTTCCATATACATTTTTCTTACTAGATTATTTTGTATGTGTTAGATCAGATTAGATCAAATGGATTCTGTCCTTGGACAAGTCACTCTGCCCCACAGGGTGCTCTTTTGCTTACCTTGTATTAAGGAAGAACATAAAGTAGCTAATAAAAATTACAGCAAGCATTTGGATCCAAGAGTTCCAAATGATTATAGGACTTCACCAAAAAGATTGATTAGCTCTATTTTAGAATCTTTAGATTTCAAAGCATACATCTTTATTTCAGGTGACCAGAGAGCTGTCAATGCATTTAGTATACCAGGAAGATTTCAACGTCAAACAGAACTTTGTTTTTAATAACAGGTCTGTCATTTGTTTAAAAAAAAAAAAAAGTGACTTCTAATGCTAGAAACTTTTTCTTATTGACTTACTCTAGTATTTTATTTCATATTATTTTCTTTTATAGATTATATTTTAACTTAAGTAATATAGCCTTAGATTTATAATGAGAAACATGCAAAATATCAAAACTTGGGGTTGTTATGAAGATTAAACAATACAGCTAATAAATACAGTAGGATTACATAATATATAAATATAAGCAAATTCCTACCTCATTATGACGTTTGTATCACCAGTACTTGCCTTACTAATGCCAAGAATCCAAAAATATATATTCTTAGAAATTAACATATTAATATGCAATAAAAAATGGAGCCTGGAGTTCATTCCTCCAAACATCTAGGAGGTCATTCTAAAGAATACAATAAAGAAAAAGAGTATAGAGTCTTCTTTTATTTAAGATTGCAAGAGAGATGATTAACCTTTTAGAAGAAATTGACTATCTCTTTCTATGTGGCCTTGAACTTCATTTTTAGCAAAAATGAGAAAAAGAAGTATCAAAAAAGAGATGTATTATTAAGGTAAAATTTTAAGGGTTATCATGGTTTTCTTTTTCTATGTTTTTCTCAAGCAGAATTTCACAAGATATCATGTAAATTTGTCTTCAATTTAACTACCATACTGATTTAATATATTTAGTATTATGTACAAACTATGAATTTCGGATCCAGGACTGGCATAAGACTAAAGAGTAATCAACATAAAAACAAGAGGTTTCTTTCTCTTATAACGTTTAACATCAGCTCAGTTCAGTCGCTCAGTCATGTCCGACTCTTTGTGACCCCATGAATCGCAGCACACCAGGCCTCCCTGTCCATCACCAACTCCCGTCATTAACTCAAACTCATGTCCATCGAGTTGGTGATGCCATCCAGCCATCTCATCCTCTGTCGTCCCCATTTCCTCCTGCCCAGAATCCCTCCCAGCATCAGAGTCTTTTCCAATGAGTCAACTCTTTGCATGAGGTGGCCAAAGTACTGGAGTTTAGGCTTCAGTCCTTCCAAAGAAACCCAGGACTGATCTCTTTTAGAATGGAATGGTTGGATCTCCTTGCAGTCCAAGGGACTCTCAAGAGTCTTCCCCAACACCACAGTTCAAAGGCATCAACTCTTTGGCACTCAGCTTTCTTCACAGTCCAACTCTCATATGCATACATGACTACTGGAAAACCATAGCCTTGACTAGATAGACGTTGTTGGCAAAGTAATGTCTCTGCTTTTGAATATGCTATCTAGGTTGGTCATAACTTTCCTTACAAGGAGTAAGCGTCTTCTAATTTTATGGTTGCAAGTCACTATCTGCAGTGATTTTGGAGGCCCCAAAAATAAAGTCTGACACTGTTTCCACTGTTTCCGCATCTATTTCCCATGAAGCGATGGGGCCAGATACCATGATCTTCGTTTTCTGAATGTTGAGGTTTAAGACAACTTTTTCACTCTCCACTTTCAGTTTTATCAAGAGGCTTTTTGGTTCCTCTTAACTTTCTGCCATAAGGGTGGTGTCATCTGCATATCTGAGGTTATTGATATTTCTCCAGGCAATCTTGATTCCAGATTGTGCTTCATCCAGCCCAGCATTTCTCATGATGTACTCTGCATGTAAGTTAAATAAGCAGGGTGACAATATACAGCCTTGATGTACTCCTTTTCCTATTTGGAACCAGTCTGTTGTTCCATGTCCAGTTCTAACTGTTGCTTCCTGACCTGAATATAGGTTTCTCAAGAGGCAGGTCAGGTGGTCTGGTATTCCCATCTCTTTCAGAATTTTCCACAGTTTATTGTGATCTACACAGTCAAAGGCTTTGGCATAGTCCATAAAGCAGAAACAGATGTTTTTCTGGAATTCTCTTGCTTTTTCCATGATCCAGCAGATGTTGGCAATTTGATCTCTGGTTCCTCTGCCTTTTCTAAAACCAGCTTGAACATCTGGAAGCTCACAGTTCATGTATTGCTGAAGCCTGGCTTGGAGAATTTTGAGCATTACTTTACTAGCGTGTGAGATGAGTGCAATTGTGTAGTCGTTTGAGCATTATTTGGCATTGCCTTTCTTTGGGATTGGAATGAAAACTGACCTTTTCCAGTCCTGTGTCCACTGCTGAGTTTTCCAAATTTGCTGGCATCTTGAGTGCAGCACTTTCACAGCATCATCTTTCAGGATTTGAAATAGCTCAACTGGAATTCCATTACCTCCACTAGCTTTGTTTGTAGTGATGCTTTCTAAGGCCCACTTGACTTCACATTCCAGGATGTCTGGCTCTAGGTCAGTGATCACACCATCGTGATTATCTTGGTCGTGAAGATCTTTTTTGTATAGTTCTTCTGTGTATTCTTGCCACCTCTTCTTAATATCTTCTGCTTCTGTTAGGTCCATACCATTTCTGTCCTTTATCAAGCCCGTCTTTGCATGATATATTCCCTTGATATGTCTAATTTTCTTGAAGAGATCTCTAGTCTTTCCCATTCTGTTGTTTTCCTCTATTTCTTTGCATTCATCACTGAGGAAGGCTTTCTTATTTCTCCTTACTCTTCTTTGGAACTCTGCATTCAGATGCTTATACCTTTCCTTTTCTCCTTTTCTTTTCACTTCTTTTCTTTTCACAGCTATTTGTAAGCCCTCCTCTGACAGCCATTTTGCTTTTTTGCATTTCTTTTCCATGGGGATGGTCTTGATCCCTGTCTCCTGTATAACGTCATGAACCTCTCTCCGTAGTTCGTCAGGCACTCTGTCTATCAGATCTAGTCCCTTAAGTCTATTTCTCACTTCCACTGTATAATCATAAGGGATTTGATTTAGGTCATACCTGAATGCTCTAGTGGTGTTCCCTACTTTCTTCAATTTAAGTCTGAATTTGGCAATAAGGGGTTCATGATCTGAGCCAGTCAGCTCCCGGTCTTGTTTTTGCTGACTGTATAGAGCTTCTCCCTCTTTGGCTGCAAAGAATATAATCAATCCGATTTCGGTGTTGACCATCTGGCAATGTCCATGTGTAGAGTCTTCTCTTGTGTTGTTAGAAGAGGGTGTTTGTTATGACCAATGTGTTCTCTTGGCAAAACTCTATTAGCCTTTGCCCTGCTTCATTCCGTATTCCAGGCCAAATTTGCCTGTTACTCTAGGTGTTTCTTGACTTCCTACTTTTGCATTCCAGTCCCCTATAATGAAAAGGACATCTTTTTCGTACAGTAAAACATTTACCATGCTTCATTTTAAATATTTGTGCAATATGCTTTTTTCCTGTGTCAGATCAAATCAGATCGGATCAGTCACTCAGTCGTGTCTGACTCTTTGCGACCCCATGAATCGCAGCATGCCAGGCCTCCCTGTCCATCACCAACTCCCGGAGTTCACTCAGACTCATATCCATCGAGTCAGTGATGCCATCCAGCCATCTCATCCTCTGTCGTCCCCTTCTCCTCCTGCCCCCAATCTCTCCCAGCACCAGAGTCTTTTCCAATGAGTCAACTCTTCGCATGAGGTGGCCAAAGTACTGGAGTTTCAGCTTTAGCATCATTCCTTCCAAAGAAATCCCAGGTCTGATCTCCTTTAGAATGGACTGGTTGGATCTCCTTGCAGTCCAAGGGACTCTCAAGAGTCTTCTCCAACACCACAGTTCAAAAGCATCAATTCTTCAGTGCTCAGCCTTCTTCACAGTCCAACTCTGACATCCATACATGACTACAGGATAAACCATAGCCTTGACTAGACGAACCTTTGTTGCCAAAGTAATGTCTCTGCTTTTGAATATGCTATCTAGGTTGGTCATAACTTTCCTTACAAGGAGTAAGCATCTTTTAATTTCATGGCTGCAGTCACCATCTGCAGTGATTTTGGAGCCCAGAAAAATAAAGTCTGACACTGTTTCCACTGTTTCCCCATCTATTTGCCATGAAGTGATGGGACCAGATGCCATGATCTTCGTTTTCTGAATGTTGAGCTTTAAGCCAACTTTTTCACTCTCCACTTTCACTTTCATCAAGAGGCTTTTTAGTTCCTCTTCACTTTCTGCCATGAGGGTGGTGTCATCTGCATATCTGAGGTTATTGATATTTCTCCAGGCAATCTTGATTCCAGCTTGTGTTTCTTCCAGTCCAGCATTTCTCATGATGTACTCTGCATAGAAGTTAAATAAGCAGGATGACAATATACAGCCTTAACGTACTCTTTGTCCTATTTGGAACCAGTCTGTTGTTCCATGTCCAGTTCTAACTGTTGCTTCCTGACCTTCATACAAATTTCTCAAGAGGCAGATCAGGTGGTCTGATCTTCCCATCTCTTTCAGAATTTTGCACAGTTTATTGTGATCCACACAGTCAAAGGCTTTGGCATAGTCAATAAAGCAGAAACAGATGTTTTTCTGGAACTCTCTTGCTTTTTCCATGATCCAACGGATGTTGGCAATTTGATCTCTGGTTCCTCTGCCTTTTCTAAAACCAGCTTGAACATCAGGAAGTTCATGGTTCACATATTGCTGAAGCCTGGCCTGGAGAATTTTAAGCATTACCTTACTAGCATGTGAGATGAGTGCAATTATGCGGTACTTTTAGAATTTTTCCTGTGTAGTCTCTAAATATTTTAGAAATTAGGAAGCAGATTTTTTTATTTGTTTTTGTTGTCTAGTATAGTGCCTGACAGGGCTTCCCTGGTGGCTCAGATAGTAAAGAATCTGTCTGCAATGTGGGAGACCCAGGTTCCATCCCTGAGCCAGGAAGATCTGCTGGAGAAGGAAATGACAACCCACTCCAGTATTCTCACCTGGAGAATATCATGAACACAGGAGCCTGGCAGGCTACAGTCCGTGGGGTCACACAGAGTCAGACACAACTGAGTGACTAACACTTTCACTTTTCACTAGTGCCTGACATGTAGAAAACACAAGAAATATACATTGATTTGAAATTAAATTCATGGATTGAAAATAATTAGAAGAGGATATAGATGAGGTTGAGCTCCTCTTTCACACAAAGTAGTTGAATTCAGATATGTTTAAATTATGGTTGTAAAATTCAGAGTGTTTGTCAACTAAACAAGGTAAGTTACCCTAAAAGAAGCTATACTGACTATCACAAGCTACACAATGAAGTATAGCCTCATACCTTGTCTAAAGAAACTTCCAGAGTTCTGCCTGAAGTGGGTGGACAAGAGAAAACTATTTCTCAATTTTACATCCTTTGGAATAAAAATTAGAATGATGAAGTATTGTAATAATAACTATACTTTGAGTTTCTAACCGAGTAGAAAGTAGAAACACAGAGCAAAGAAATTTTGCAGTCATGGCCTCAGATGACTGAGATAAAAGATGACTCAAGATAAAACAGACATGTGGTTAGACAACAAAGTTTTTATGATTACCAACATGACATACCATAATGTAATATTTTGCATTCATCAGAATAGAGAGAAAAGATGAGAGACCCATATGGCCACTAGTGAAGGGTAAGTACCTCATACTCTGAATAGTTTGTTTTTTCTTTCAGTTGTATTGAAATATAATTGGCATCCAACACTGTTATAAGTTTAAGGTATAGAGCATAATGGCTTGACTTACATATACTGTAAAATGATTACTACAAGTTTAGGGAACATCCATCACCTCACATAGTTAGAAAAAAAATTTTTTTATCTGTGATGAGAGCTGCTAGGACTTATTTTCTCACCAACTTTCAAACATACCATACAGCAGTGTTAACCACAGTCATCATGTTGTATATTACATCCCCAGTACTTATATTCTATAACTAGAAATTTGTACTTTTTGACCAACTTCACCCAATTCCCCCCTCCCCAGCCTTTATCTCTAGAAACCACAGGTCTGTTCTCTTTTTCTAGGAGTTATATTTCTTTAAATTCCATATACAAAATTAAGATTATACACTATTTGTTTTTGTCTGTCTGACTTGTCTCATTTATATAATGATCTCAAGATCTATGTTGTCACAAAAGACAGGCTGTCCTTCTTTTCAACGGATGAAGAGCATTCTGCTGCATATATAGCTGACAAACATCTCAGAGGTTAGAGACATTGGCGCTTCGCAGAGTTGAAAACACACAGTTGAGTTGATGTGCAACACATAGTCAGTCCTCCCTGTACTTGGTTTCTCATATCTGCACTCTGCATTTGTGGGTTCAGCCAAACTTGGATCATATACTACTCTAGCAGTACTACTGAATACTATTGAAAACAATCTTAGTATAGGTGGACCCAACATTTTCAGACATTTCTTGTTAAATGGGCAACTGAATATTACTACAATTTCTTTACCTGTCAATCTCATGATGGAAACTTGTGTAGTTTCCCTGTCTTGGCTATTGTAAATAATGCTGTAAGAAAATAAGGTACATATATCTTCTCACCTTTTTAAAATTTTCTTTGGAAAAGTACTCAGAAATAGAATTACTATATCATATGATAGTTATGTTTTTAACTTTTTGAGGAACTTCTCTACTGTTTTCTATGCTGGCTATAAGAGTTAACATTCACACCAACAGTAAATAAAGGTTACTTTTTCTCCATATCCTTACCAGCATTTGTTATTTTTGTCTTCTTGACAATAGCCATTCTAATAGGCATGAGGTGATATCTCATTGTGTTTTCTATTTTAATAATTTTATTTATTTTTGGCTGTGTTGGGTCTTCATGCTGAGTGGGCTGTTCTCTAGTTGCGGTGACCAAGGGCTATTCTCTGGTTGCAGTGTGCAGGCTTGTCATTACGGTGGCTTCTTTTGTTGCAGATCAGGGTGAGCTGGCTTAGGTAGTTATGGCATTGGGCTTCAGTATTTATGACTCCCAGGCTCTACGGCACAGGCTCAATAGTTGTGGCACATGGGCTTAGTTCCCCTGTGGCAAGTGGGGATCTTCCCAAATCTGGGATAGAACCTGTATTTCTGCATTTGCAGGCAGACTATCACTGAGCCACCAGGGAAGCCCCCTCATTGTAGTTTTGATTTGCATTCCTATGATGATTGCTGATGTTAGGCATCTTTTCATGTACTACTGGCCATTTGAATGTGTTTTTGGAAAAATGTATATTCAGGTTCTTCACTTATTTTTAAACTTGATAATTTGTTTAATTGCTATTCAATTGTATGAGTTCTTTATGTATTTGGATATTAACTCCTCATCAGATACATGGTTTGCAAATATGTTTGCCTACCCAATAGGCTACCTTTCATTTTGTTGATTGTTTCATTTTATAGACACTTTTTAGTTTGATGTAGTCTCATTAGTTTAATTTTGTTGCTTTTTCTATGGGTGTCACATAGAAAAAATTACTACCAAGACCCATGTCAAGAAATGTTTTCTCTGTATTTCCTTCTGGAAGTTGTATAGTTTCAGGTATAATTTTCAATCTTTAATTCATTTCAAGTTAACTTTTGTAAGTGGTGAAAGATAGGGTTTAGAGTCATTCTTTCACATGTGAATATCTTATTTTTCCATTGTCAGTTATTAAAGAGACTGCCTTTTCTCCAATGATTATTCCTTGGCTCGGGTGTCAAATTTTAGTTGCCATGTATATAGGAATTTATTTCAAAGAGTTCAGTTATGTTCCATTGTCTGCGTTGTCTATTTTTATATGAGTGCCACACTCTTTTGATTAAAATAGCCTAGTAATATAGTTTAAATTTCAGGAATTATGAAACCTAAAGTTATATTCAATATTCTTAATAATTGCTTTGCTTAAGAGGGTTAGTTGTGGTTCTTAAAAATTGAAGGATTTTTTTTCGACTTCTTGAAAAAATGCCATTGGAATCTTGATAGAGATTGCAATAAACCTGTTGATGGCTTCAATCAGATCAGATCAGATCAGATCAGTCGCTCAGTCATGTCCAACTCTTTGCGATCCCATGAATCACAGCATGCCAGGCCTTCCTGTCCATCACCAACTCCCGGAGTTCACTGAGACTCACGTTCATTGAGTCAGTGATGCCATCCAGCCATCTCATCCTCTGTTGTCCCCTTCTCCTCCTGCCCCCAATCCCTCCCAGCATCAGAGTCTCTTCCAATGAGTCAACTCTTCGCATGAGGTGACCAAAGTACTGGAGTTTCAGCTTTAGTATCATTCCTTCCAAAGAAATCCCAGGTCTGATCTCCTTCAGGATGGACTGGTTGGATCTCCTTGCAGTCCAAGGGACTCTCAATAGTCTTCTCCAACACCACAGTTCAAAAGCATCAATTTTTCAGTGCTCAGCATTCTTTATGGTCCAACTCTCACATCCATACATGACTACTGGAAAAACCATAGCTTTGACTAGACAGAGCTTTGTTGGTAAAGTAATATCTCTGCTTTTTAATATGCTATCTAAGTTTGTCATAGTTTTTCTTCCAAGAACAAGCATCTTTTAATTTTATGGCTGCAGTCACCATATGCAGTGATTTTGGAGCCTAAGAAAATAAAAAATCTGTCACTGTTTCCATTGTTTCCCCGTCTATTTGCCATGAAGTGATAGCACCAGATGCCATGATCTTAGTTTTCTGGATGTTGAGTTTTAAGCCAGCTTTTTCACTCTCCTCTTTCACTTTCAAAGGCTCTTTAGTTCCTCTTCGCTTTATGCCTTATGGGTGGTGTCATCTGCGTATATGAGGTATTGACATTTCTCCCAGCAACTTGATTCCAGCTTGTGATTCATCCAGTCTGGCATTTCGCATAATGTACTCTGCATATAAGTTAAATAATCAGGGTGACAATATACAGCCTTGATGTACTCCTTTCCCACTTTGGAACCAGTCTGTTGTTCCATGTCCGGTTCTTGACCTGCATACAGATTTCTCAGGAGACAGTTCAGGTTGTCTGGTATCCCCATTTCTTGAAGAACGTACCACAGTTTGTTGTGATCCACACAGTTAAAGGCTTTGGCATAGTCAATAAAGCCTTGGCATAGTCAATAAAGCCTTTGGCATAGTCAATAAAGTCAATAAAGAAACTTTCCTGGAAGTTTCTTGATTTTTCTATGATCCAACAGATGTTGACAATTTGATCTCTGGTTCCTCTGCCTTTTCTAAATCCAGCTTGAACATCTAGAAGTTCTCGGTTCACTTACTGTTGAAGATTTTGGTAGACATTGCATTAAGCAAATAGATCACCTTGGAAATTATTAAGATCATTACTCTGCTAAATCTTCTAACCCGTGAAGACAGTGTTTCTCTCCACTGATTTAGAGCTTCGTTGATTTCTTTAATTAACATTTTGGAATATTCATGGTAGAGATGCCATACATGTTTTTATAAATTTATAACCATGTAATTTAAGTCTTAGGAACTGTAGATGATTCTACAAATATAATTTTGGTTTCTATCAGACTGTTATTAGTTTCTGGAAATGTAAATATTTTTGCATTTTGATATATTGTCCTGCAAACTTGCCAAACTTATTACTTTTAAGAAGATTATTTCCTTTGTATATATTGGGATTTTCTAATGAGAAAACTATATCACCTGCATGTGTAGTTTTTTTTCTTTTTTTTTACTTTGTAATATATAAGCCTTTTTTTTTTTTAATTGCCTTATTCAGAAAATAGAACTTCCAATATTATGGTGAATGTATTGTTTAGAGTAGATTACCTAGAATGATGTCAAGCTTAGAAAATATTCAGCATTTCACCACTAAATATGATGTTCACTGTAGACAATCCAATTAAATATGAGACATTCTCCTTTACTGTTAGTTTCTCATGGTTTTTATAATACATGAGTGTCAATTTTGTCAAATGACTTATTTATGTCAGTTAATTATGATCACATGATTTTTCTATAACCTATTATTATGGTTGATTACATTGATCAATTTTAAAATACTGAATGAGCCTTGCATACCTGGAAAAAGCCCAGTTATTCATAGTATGTATAATATTTTCATATATTACTGGATTTTATTTGGTAATATTGTCTTGAGTATTTTTGCATCTATGTTGCTGAGAGATATTACTCTATTATTATTATTTTTTGCAATATCTTTGTCTGATTATAGAATTAGGATAATAGTAGTTTTATCAAATGAGCTGGGAAGAGTTCCCTACTAACTTATTTTCTAGAAAAGATTTTATAAAATTTATAGTTACTCTTCTGTAAATGTATGTGTGAATTCTCCAGTGAAATCATGTGAGATAAAGTATATATATCTGGAAGATTTTAAATTAGAAATGTGATTTCATTAAAGGTAATGAGTCTATTCCGAATAACTATTTCTTTTTTATTAATTTTGTGAATTTGTGAATTTCAATGAATGGAAATGACTTAAGATTTGTTATTGTATCACCATCCCCTCCCTAAATTTGAAGTTTATTACTTCACTCATATTTTCAGTATTTCTAGAGTTTTATCAACTATGGTGATTTTTACTAAAGAACAAAGCTTCAACACATTGATTTTCTCTCTTTTTTTCAAGTTTAATTTTATTGATTTCTTTTCTGTATTCTTTCCTTATCACTGCATTGCATTTACTTTGTTGTTCTTTTTCTAGTGTCTTGAAGTAGGAAGTTAGATTATTGATTTAAGATATTTCCTTTTTTTTCTAATCTAAGTCTTAAGTGATACAAATTTCCCTCTCAGAAATGATATACCTGTGATCTGCATACTTTGATATCTTCTATTTTCACTCCATTCTGTTATTTTGTCATTAACTTTGCAACTAGTTCTTTGACTGGTAGATTATTTTGAAGTGTGTGGTTTATTTTTCATGTATTTGGAGATTTTCCTGTTGTAGTTGTATTATTTTTTTTTCTCCTAATATGATTTCACTGTGGTCAGAAAACGGAATCAGTCTGATTGCAATTTACCGAAGTTAGTTAAGGTTTGTTTTGTAATTAGGACATGCTCTATCTTAGATAAGTATTGAGAGGGGTGTTGAAGTCTCAAGTATAATTCTGGGTTTATCTCTTTATCCTTTCAATTTTATCTGGTTTTGCTTCATAAATTTTTCAGGTCTGTTGCTCAGTGCATACACATTTAAATTACTGGATTTCATTGATAGATTGACCCATTCATCATTATACAATGTACCTTGTCAATTTTCTTTGTTACAAAGTAAATTTTTTCTCATGTTAACGTAACCACTCCTGTTTACTTTTGATTCTTGATTTTATACTATTTTTTTTGCCCTTATTTTCACAACTACTTGTACTGATATCCTTGAAATGAGTTTCTTATATACAGTGTATAATTGGGTCATGTGCTTTTTTTACCTGTTGGCCTCTATCTTTTAATCAATATATTTAAACAATTTACATTTAATGTTATTATTGCCATGTTAAGATTTAATTTTTCTGTTTTATGCTTTGTTTTCTGCTTAGTATCTCTGTATTTTTGTTTCATGTTTTTTCTTTCCTGCTTTTTTTGTGGTCATTTAATTTTTGTTTAAAATTTTTGGACTTCCCTATAGCTCAAATAGTAAAGAATCTGCCTGTGATGCAAAAGACCTGGGTTCAATTCCTGGGTTGGGAAGACCCCCTGGAGAATGGAATGGCAATCCACTCCAGTATTCTTGCCTGGAGAATTCCACGGACAGAGAAGCCTGGCAGGCTACAGTCCATGAGGTCGCAGAGTTGGACATGACTGAACGACCAACACACAATTTTTTTTACAATTTCATTTTTATTTTCTCTAGTATTCTTGAATATATTTACTTACATAGCTTTTTAATGCTTCTTCTAGTATTATGTTATATGTAAATAATTTAGGACATATACAATGTTGACTATTTTACGATTTTGATTGAAGTATAGAAAATGTATCTCCCTTTACATCTCCTTGCCCTCTCCATTTATTAAAAAAAAAAAAAAGGCTTAAATATTTCCTATACATAGTTAGATAGTATAGTTTTTGCTTGAAACATGCTTTAGAAATCTCAAGAGAAGGAAAATGTATTGTCTCTCTCTCTCTCTCTCTCTCTATATATATATATTTTTTCATTTTATTTTTATCTTCCTGGTGTTACAAAGATCCATCTTTTATTATTTTCATTCTTTTTTTTTTAAATTAATTTTATTCTATTCTCAAACTTTACATAATTGTATTAGTTCTGCCAAACATCAAAATGAATCCACCACGGGTATACATGTGTTCCCCATCCTGAACCCCCCTCCCTCCTCCCTCCCCACACCATCCCTCTGGGTCGTCCCATTGCACCAGCCCCAAGCATCGGGAAGATTTGGGAGAATGGCATTGAAACATGTAAAATATCATGTATGAAACGAGATGCCAGTCCAGGTTCAATGCACGATATTATTTTCATTCTTATTTGTGGAACTTCTTTTAGAAATTCTTTAGGGTAGGGCAACGGACCTAAAAAAAAAAAAAAAATTGTTTTCCTTCACCTGAGAATAGCTTGATTTTTACTCATCCCCAAATGCCATTTTACTAAGTATATAATTCTGAGTTGATAGTTCTTTTCTTTCAGAGCTTATAAAAATGCTGTTTATTTCCTTCAGATATGCTATACAGGAGGACCTTGTTCTGGTATCTATAATTTCTATTGAGAAATCAGGCCAGATTTGAATTTTTTCATCTTGATAGTAAATAGTTTCTCTTCAGCTGGTTTCAAGAGATTTTCTTTGTCTTCAATTTTCACAAGATGGGCTATGACATGTCTTATCATTTATTTCTCTTGACTTATTCTGTTTGAATTTTAGGTTTACGTCTTTTGCCAAATTAGGGAAAATCAGCAGTTATTTCTTCAAATATTTTCTAGCGTGCTCTTTTGGGATTCAGCTGATATATGCTATAACTGAGATAGACATAGATGTAGATATAAAGATTATAGTACCACTGGTCTCTGAAGCTCTTGTTACTTTTCTCTAATTTTGCTCTCTTATTCATATTGTATAATTCTGCTATTCTGGGTGCATATTCATTGATTTCTTTGTTCTTTCCTTTTTGCCGCTTAGCCTGTCCATTTAGTTGTTGTTGTGTTTTTCACAATTAAAATCCATTTAATCCTTTTTAAAAAATTTTGAGTTAAATTCATATACAAAAAAATTAAGTATTTAACCATATTAAATTGTGCAATTCAGTGATTTTAGTATGTTCACATGTTGTGTCTTCATCAACACTATCTGACTCCTGAGCATTTTCATGACCCCTGTGATATCATAATTTATAATAAGAAATGTACGTTTGATCTTTGTCTTCATCTGTGACACAGAGCTCCTAGAACCCTTGGAATTTTCTAAGCGAAGAAAGTGATAAAGGTATCTTTGTTAGTTTAGCAAGGTTATATTTGGAATGCACTTAAGAGGCTGTTGTCTTTGAAGTCAAACATGTGGTTACAAAATTGGAACTTTCAGTTCCCCAAACCTTTCTTTCTATCCCATCTCAAGGGAAAAGAGAAAGGCTAAAGGTTGAATCAACTGCCAAATGACCAGTAATTTAATCCAGCATGCCTTTAAACATAACAGGGTTCAGAGACCTTCTGGATTGATGAACACAGAGATTCAGAGAGAGTAGTATACTTTGAGAGGGCATGGAAGCTATATGCTTTTTCCCCATACCTTGCCCTATGTATCTATTCCATCTGGCTTTTCCAGTAACTTAGCTATTTCTCAGTTCTGTGAGTTTCTCTAACAAATTAATCTTACTGACAAGTTAGTCATGGGAACGTCTTTCTTAAAACCTGTTGGTCCGAAGCACAGGTAACAACTAGAACTTGCAGTTGGTGTCTGAAATGAAGGAAGATTTTTGTGACTGAGCCCTTAACCTGGAATCTGATGCTGTCTCCAGGTAGAGTGTCAGAATTGGTTCAAATTTTGGGATACTTGGCTGGTATCAAAGAATTCTTGGTCATGGTGAGGAGGCAAGGGAAAACCCCTATAACACATTGGAGTTGTGTCTAGAACCTAAATAACACCCAAAGAAAACCTACACTTCCCACTATCCCTTTAATAACCAATAATCTATATTCTATCCCCATGAATTTACATAATCTCAATATTTCAGCTAAATGGACTCATGCAATATGTATCCAACTGGTTCCAAATAGGAAAAGGAGTTCGTCAAGGCTATATATTGTCACCCTGTTTATTTAACTTATATGCAGAGTACATCATGAAAAACGCTGGACTGGAAGAAACACAAACTGGAATCAAGATTGCCGGGAGAAATATCAATAACCTCAGATATGCAGATGACACCACCCTTATGGCAGAAAGTGAAGAGGAACTAAAAAGCCTCTTGATGAAAGTGAAAGTGGAGAGTGAAAAAGTTGGCTTAAAGCTCAACATTCAGAAAACAAAGATCATGGCATCCAGTCCCATCACTTCATGGGAAATAGATGGGGAAACAGTGGAAACAGTATCAGACTTTATTTTTCTGGGCTCCAAAATCACTGCAGATGGTGACTGCAGCCATGAAATTAAAAGACACTTACTCCTTGGAAGGAAAGTTATGACCAACCTAGATAGCATATTGAAAAGCAGAGACATTATTTTGCCAACAAAGGTTCATCTAGTCAAGGCTATGGTTTTTCCTGTGGTCATGTATGGATGTGAGAGTTGGACTGTGAAGAAGGCTGAGCGCCAAAGAATTGATGCTTTTGAACTGTGATGTTGGATAAGACTCTTGAGAGTCCCTTGCACTGCAAGAAGATCCAACGAGTCCATTCTGAAGGAGATCAGCCCTGGGATTTCTTTGGAAGGAATGATGCTAAAGCTGAAACTCCAGTACTTTGGCCACCTCATGCGAAGAGTTGACTCATTGGAAAAGACTCTGATGCTGGGAGGGATGGGGGGCAGGAGGAGAAGGGGACGACAGAGGATGAGATGGCTGGATGGCATCACTGACTTGATGGACGTGAATCTGAGTGAACTCTGGGAGTTGGTGATGGACA
Source organism: Bos indicus (assembly GCF_029378745.1). Classification (NCBI taxonomy): domain Eukaryota; kingdom Metazoa; phylum Chordata; class Mammalia; order Artiodactyla; family Bovidae; genus Bos; species Bos indicus. Next base: position 14,158,901 of record NC_091767.1, read on the forward strand.
GGGAGGCCTGGGGTGCTGCAATTCATGGGGTAGCAAAGAGTCGGACACGACTGAGCGACTGATCTGATCTGATCTGACTTCTAGCTTATTTCATTTGGTATAATGCTTTATAGATTCATTTATGTTATATCCGTAACTTCACTCCTTTTTATAGTGAGATAATATTCCAGTGTATGGATATCAGTTCATCAACTGAAGGGCATTTGTTTTTTTTTTTTCCTATAATATCTTTTCGCTATTACAAATAATGCTGTTATGAACATCAGCATATAAATATTTGAGTGAACATGTATTTCAGTTCTCTTGGAAAAACATAGAAGCAGAATTTGTGGGTCTTATGTTAATTCTATTTTTACCTTTGAGGAAATGCCAAATCATTTACTACACCACTGCACCATTCTATTAACACATTCATGCAAGCAATCTTTGAGGGTTCTAACTTTACAATCTTACTAACAACTGTTATGTTTATAGTCATCCTGGATAGAGTGAACTAATGTCTAATTACAAATTTGATTTGGATTTTCCTATTGACTAATTTCAAATCCCAAAGAAGGGCAATGTCAATGAATGTTCAAACTACTGCACAATTGCACTCATTTCACATGTTGGCAAAGTAATGCTCCAAATTCTTCACCCCAGGCTTCAACAGTATGTGAACAGTGAATAGCCAGATGTTCAAACTGGATTTAGAAAAGGCAAGGAACCAGAGATAAAATTGCCAACATCCATTGTATCATAGAAAAACCAAGAGAGTTAAGAGAATTCCAGAAAAGCATCTGCTTCTGTTTTATTGCCAAATGCCTTACTGTGTGGATCACAAGAAACTGTGGAAAATTTTTAAAGGGATGGGAATACCAGATCATCTGACCTGCCTCCTGAGAAATATGTATGCAGGTCAACAAGTAACAGTTAGAACTGGACATGGAACAACAGACTGGTTCAAAATTGGGAACGAGTACATCAAGGCTATATATTGTCACCCTACTTTTTTAACTTACATGCAGAGTACATCATGAAAAATGCCAGGCTGGATGAAGCACAGCTGGAATCAAGATTGCTGGGAGAAATATCAATAACCTCAGATATGGAGATGACACCACGCTTAATGGCAGAAAGTGAAGAACTAAAGAGCTTTTTGATGAAAGTGAAAGAGGAGAGTGAAAAAGTTTGCTTAAAGCTCAACATTCAAAAAAGAAGATCATGGCATCAATTCCCATCAGTTTAGTTCAGTTCAGTCGCTCAGTCATGTCCGACTTTTTGCAACCCCATGAATCGCAGCACGCCAGGCCTCCCTGTCCATCACCAGTTCCCGGAGTTCACTCAGATTCTCGTCCATCGAGTCAGTGATGCAATTCAGCCGTCTAATCCTCTATCGTCCCCTTCTCCTCCTGCCCCCAATCCCTCCCAGCATCAGAGTCTTTTCCAACGAGTCAACTCTTCTGATGAGGTGGCCAAAGTACTGGAGTTTCAGCTTTAACATTATTCCTTCCAAAGAAATCCCAGGGCTGATCTCCTTCAGAATGGACTCGTTGGATCTCCTTGCAGTCCAAGGGACTCTCAAGAGTCTTCTCCAACACCACAGTTCAAAAGCATCAATTCTTTGGTGCTCATCCTTCTTCACAGTCCAACTCTCACATCCATACATGACCACAGGGAAAACCATAGCCTTGACTAGACGGAACTTTGTTGGCAAAGTAATGTCTCTGCTTTTCAATATGCTATCTAGGTTGGTCATAACTTTCCTTCCAAGGAGTAAGCGTCTTTTAATTTCATGGCTGCATTCACCATCTGCAGTGATTTTGGAGCCCCCAAAAATAAAGTCTGACACTGTTTCCACTGTTTCCCCATCTATTTCCCATGAAGTGATGGGACTGGATGCCATGATCTTCGTTTTCTGAATGTTGAGCTTTAAGCCAACTTTTTCACTCTCCTCTTTCACTTTCATCAAGAGGCTTTTTAGGTCCTCTTCACTTTCTGCCATAAGGGTGGTGTCATCTGCATATCTGAGGTTATTGATATTTCTCCCGGCAATCTTGATTCCAGCTTGTGCTTCTTCCAGCCCAGCATCTCTCATGATGTACTCTGCATACAAGTTAAATAAGCAGGGTGACAATACACAGCCTTGACGAGCTCCTTTTCCTATTTGGAACCAGTCTGTTGTTCCATGTCCAGTTCTAACTGTTGCTTCCTGACCTGCATACAAATTTCTCAAGATGCAGGTCAGGTGGTCTGATATTCCCATCTCTTTCAGAATTTTCCACAGTTTATTGTGATCCATACAGTCAAAGGCTTTGGCATAGTCAATAAAGCAGAAATAGATGTTTTTGTGGAACTCTCTTGCTTTTTCCATGATCCAGCGGATGTTGGCAATTTGGTCTCTAACTTCTTAAAAACTATTAAAAGTATAAATATACATGATATTTTTCAGAACTGAGGTGTTGTGACAGGCATGATTTTTATTCACCTGAAACAGATCAATCAGATAAGAATGTTAAATTATTTGAGCCAATGTTTTAGGGAAAGATTAGGAGTATGGGACATTGACATATATTTTCATAAAAACAAAAACAGGTCTTTATAAAATCTTCAAACTATAGGAGACGTATAGCAGATAATTATTTAACTTAAACTTGCTATAGAAAACTATCTTGAAATTGAGTATGGAACTGATTTATGTTTGTTTGGCTAAAATTCTTTGATTCTAGGACAAAATAGAATGATTATTTACTGATGAAAAACAGGCACTATAACAAAATTTAGGAGGTCTTGGAACTTACTCAGAAGCACATAAATATCTACTTTGATTAATATAAGGTTGAAACATCTCTGAATGTACCTACAAAATCAAAATATGTTGTTGACATGGTTGCAAAAGAGTTTCACTGTTAATTTATAAAAATTAATATACTCATTTTGAGGGAGAAAAATAGCCTTCTGGCTTTGTCATGAATGTCAAAGCAGACTACTTTCTACACAAAGAATTTGTTGTTGTTCAGTCACTCAGTCATGTCTGACTCTTCAACCCCATGGACTGCAGCACACCAGGATTTCCTGTCCTTCACCAACTCTCAGAACTTGCTCAAACTCATGTGCATTGAGTTGGTGATATCATCCAAGCATCTCATCCTCTGTCGTCCACTTTTCCTCCTGCCTTCAATCTTTCCAGCATCAGGGTCTTTTCCAATGTGTTGGCTCTTTGCATCAGGTGACGAAAGTATTGGAGCTTCAGCTTCAGCATCAGTCCTTCCAATAAATATTCAGGACTGATTTCCTTTAGGACAGACTGGTTGGATCTCCTTGCAGTCCAAGGGACTCTCAAGAGTCTTATCCAACACCACAGTTCAAAAGCATCAGTTCTTTGGTCACTCAGCCTTTTTCTTACAGTCCAATTCTCACATCTATACATGACTAATAGAAAAACCATAGCTTTGACTATATAGATCTTTCTTAGCAAATTAATGTCTCTGCTTATTAATATGCTTTCTAGGTTTGTCATAACTCTTCTTCCAAGGAGCAAGCATCTTTTAATCTCATGGCTGCAGTCACCATCCGCAGTGATTTTGGAGCCCAAGAAAATAAAATCTCCCACTGGTTCCGTTTTTTCCCCATCTACTTGCTATGAAGTGATGGGACCAGGTGCCATGATCTACTTTTTTTTTTGAACATTGAGTTTTAAGCCAACAGCTTTCACTCTCCTCTTTCACCCTCATCAAGAGGCTCTTTAGTTACTCTTCATTTTCTGCCAGAAGGGTGGTGTCATTTGCATATGTGAGGTTATTGATATTTCTCCCAGCAGTCTTGATTCTAGCTTGTGCTTCATCTAGCCTGGCATTTTGTGTGATATACTCTACATATATGTCAAATAAGCAGGGTGACAATATAGAAGCTTGATGTACTCCTTTCCCAATTTGGAACCAGTCCATTTTTCCATGCCTGGTTCTAACTGTTGCTTCTTGACCTTTATACAGATTTCTCAGGATGTAGGCAAGGTAGTCTGGTATTCCCATCTCTTGAAGAATTTTCCAGTTTGTTGTCATCCACACAGTCAAAGGCTTTGGCATAGTCAATGATGCAGAAGTAGATGTTTTTCTGGAATTGTCTTGCTTTTTCTATGATCCAGCAGATGTTGGCAAATTGACCTCTGACTCCTCTGCCTTTTCTAAATCCAGCATGAACATCTGGAAGTTCTGGGTTCACGTACTGTTGAAGCTTAGACTGGAGAATTTTGAGCGTTACTTTGCCAGCATGTGAAATGAGTGCAATTGTGCAGTAGTCTGAACATTTGTTGGCATTGCCCTTCTTTGGGGCTGGAAAGAAAACTGACTTGTTCTAGTCCTGTGGCCAGAGCTGAGTGTTCCAAATTTGCTGACATATTAAGTGCAGTTCTTTACCAGCATCATCCTTTAAGATTTAAAAAAAGCTCAGCTGGAATTCCATCATCTCCAGTAGATTCAGTATAATCCCTATCAATAGATGACTGTGTATAGTATAAACACTTTGATGATACTCATTCCTCTAACCCATGACATAAGACATCTTTGTATTTTATGTGTGTATTCTTCTGTCTTTTATCAATGTCTTATAGTTTTCAATGTAGAGATGTTTACCTCTTTGGTTTAATTTATTTTTATGTATTCTCTTGTAGCTATTGTAAATGAAGTCATTTTACTTATTCAGATACCTTGTTTTAGTGTATGGAAATACTACTGATTTTTGTATGTCAATTTTTTGTGCTGAAACTACTAACTTTGTTGGCTGCTTCTAGCAACTTTTGTGGTGGAATCCTTAGATTTTTCTGTATATAAAATCATGTCATGTGCAGATAGAGATAACTTTACTTCTTTCTTTCCAATTCTGAAGTCTAACTATATTTAGTACTATATTTAGTAAGACTGGTAAAAGTACACTCTTGTTTTTGATCTTAGAGAGAAGACCTTCAGACTTTTACTAGTGAGTACTATGTTAGCTGTGGGATTTCTCTTCTGTGGCTTTCTTTATGTTTGGGTATGTTTCTTCTGTATCTAACTGGTTGAAAGTTTATTTTAAGAATGGTTATTGAATTTTATTAAATGTTTCAATTTTTTTTCTGTATACACTGAGATCATACAAATTTTATCTTTCCTTCTGTCAATGTGGTGTATCACAGTTATTGATTTGCCTGTGTTGAACCATTCTTGCAATCCAAACATGAATCCCACTTTAACATGTTATAGATGCTTTTGGTGTGCTGCTGAATTCAGTGTGCTAATATTTTGTTGAGAATTTTTCTATCCATATCTATGAAGAATATTGGCCTGTAGTTTTCTTTCCTTGTAATGTCTTATCTGACTTTGTATCAGGGTAATGGTTCCCTTGTAAAATGAGTTCAGGAGTGTAACCTCCTCTTTGATTTTTCTTAGAAAGTTTGAGAAAGACTGGCTTTAATTCTTTACATGTTTGATAGCAGAACCATCTGTTCCTGGGCATTTTGTGTTTGGAGATTTGTGTTTCATGATTTGGTCTTCTTACTAGCAACTAGTCTATTCAGAATTTCTATTTCATCCTGATTCAGTCTTGTTAAGTTGTAAGTTTCTAAGACTTTCTAGGTTTCTAAGAATTTCTAGGTTGTCCAGTTTGATGGCATATAGTTGTTCATAGTAGCCCCTATTATCCTTTGCATGTCTGATATTGGTTGTAATATCTCTTCTTTCATTTATAATGTTACTGATTTGGGTTCTCTTCCTTTTTCTCTTCATTCATCTAACTAAAGGTTTATTAATTTTGTTTATCTTTTCAAAGAATCATCTTTTGGCTCTTTTAATCTTTTCTTCTGTTTTCCTGTTCTATTTATTCCTTCTCTTATGAATAACACTTTTGTGTCTCTTCATTTTTAACTTTGATGTAATTGTTTTTTTTCCTAGTTTCATAAGTCTAAAGTTAAGTTGGTTGAGATATTTCTATTTTTTATATTCGTGTTTGTGGTTATAAATATCCATCTTATAACTGTTCTTGCTGCATCTCATACATTCTGGTATCTTGTGTTTTCATTTACACATGTCTCAAGCACTTCTAAAATTTCCCCCCTTTTTTTTCTGGCCCATTTGTTGTTTAGCATAGTGTTTAATAGTCATGTGTTCATGATTTTTCCAGTTTTCCCACTATTACTTATTTCTTCTTTCATGTCATTCTGGTCAGAGAAGATACTTGGTAGGATTTTAATCTTTTTAAATTTGCAAAGATACGTTTTATGCCTAACATGTGATCTATCCTAGAAAATGTTCCATGTGGGTTTAAAAAGCATGTATATCCCACTGCTATTAAGTAGAATATTCTGCATATGCTTGATAGGTTTATGTGGTTTATAGTTTTATTCAGATCTGTGTGTTTTGTTTTTTATATTCTCTGTCTGAATGATCAATTCATTTTTGAGAGTAGAGTATTAAATTACCCACTCAGTTCAGTTCAGTCGCTCAGTCGTGTCTGACTCTTTGCGACCCCATGAATTGCAGCATGCCAGGCCTCCCTGTCCATCACCAACTCCCGGAGTTCACCCAGACTCACATCCATCGAGTCAGTGATGCCATCCAGCCATCTCATGCTCTGTTGTCCCCTTCTCCTCCTGCCCCCCAATCCCTCCAAGCATCAGCATCAGAGTCTTTTCCAATGAATCAACTCTTCGCCTGAGGTGGCCAAAGTATTGGATTTCAGCTTTAGCATCATTCCTTCCAAAGAAATCCCAGGGCTGATCTCCTTCAGAATAGACTGGTTGGATCTCCTTGCAGTCCAAGGGACTCTTCAAGAGGCTTCTCCAACACCACAGTTCAAAAGCATCAATTCTTCTGTGCTCATCCTTCACGGTCCAACTCTCACATCCATACCCACTACTGTTATGTTAATGTTTTCTTGTTAGATCTGTTAGTATCTGTTTTATCTATTTAGGTGTTTCAATATTGACCATATATTTACCACTGTTATAACTTCTTGATGGATTGACCCATTCTTCATTACATAAAAACCTTCTTTGTTACTTTTCAAAATCATTTTAAAGTATATTCTATCTGAAAAAAATATAGCTACCCCTGACTTTTTTGGTTACATTTGCTTGAAAGATCATTTTCCATCTTGTCACTTTCAGTCTTTGTGTCTTTAAGTTAAACTCAGTTTCTTATAGGCAGCATACTGTGTTTTTTTTTTTTTTAAACTTTACAATATAGTATTGGTTTTGCCAAATATTGAAATGAATCCCCCACAGGTATACATGTGTTCCCCATCCTGAACCCTCCTCCCTCCTCCCTCCCCATACCATCCCTCTGGGTCGTCCCAGTGCACCAGCCCCAAGCATCCAGTATCGTGCATTGAACCTGGACTGGCGACTTGTTTCATACATGATATTATACATGTTTCAATATCATTCTCCCAGATCTTCCCACCCTCTCCCTCTCCCACAGAGTCCATAAGACTGTTCTATACATCAGTGTCTCTTTTGCTGTCTCATATACAGGGTTATTGTTACCATCTTTCTAAATTCCATATATATGCGTTAGTATATTGTATTGGTGTTTTTCTTTCTGGCTTACTTCACTCTGTATAATAGGCTCCAGTTTCATCCACCTCATTAGAACTGATTCAAATGTATTCTTTTTAATGGCTGAGTAATACTCCATTGTGTATATGTACCACAGCTTGCTTATCCATTCATCTGCTGATGGACATCTAGTTGCTTCCATGTCCTGGCTATTATAAACAGTGCTGCAATGAACATTGGCGTGCATGTGTCTCTTTCCCTTCTGGTTTCCTCAGTGTGTATGCCCAGCAGTGGGATTGCTGGATCATAAGGCAGTTCTATTTCCAGTTTTTTAAGGAATCTCCACACTGTTCTCCATAGTGGCTGTACTAGTTTGCATTCCCACCAACAGTGTAAGAGGGTTCCCTTTTCTCCACACCCTCTCCAGCATTTATCGCTTGTAGATTTTTGGATCACAGCCATTCTGACTGGCATGAAATGGTACGTCATTGTGGTTTTGATTTGCATTTCTCTGATAATGAGTGATGTTGAGCATCTTTTCATGTGTTTGTTAGCCATCTGTATGTCTTCTTTGGAGAAATATCTATTTAGTTCTTTGGCCCATTTTTTGATTGGGTCATTTATTTTACTGGAATTGAGCTGCAGGAGTTGCTTCTATATTTTTGAGATGAGTTGTTTGTCAGTTGCTTCATTTGCTATTATTTTCTCCCATTCTGAAGGCTGTCTTTTCACCTTGCTTATAATTTCCTTTGTTATGCAGAAGCTTTTAAGTTTAATTAGGTCCCATTTGTTTATTTTTGCTCTTATTTCCAATATTCTGGGAGGTGGGTCCATAGAGGATCCTGCTGTGATGTATGTCAGAGAGTGTTTTGCCTATGTTCTCCTCTAGGAGTTTTATAGTTTCTGGTCTTATGTTTAGATCTTTAATCCATTTTAAGTTTGTTTTTGTGTATGGTGTTATAAAGTGTTCTAGTTTCATTATTTTACAAGTGGTTGACCAGTTTTCCCAGCACCACTTGTTAAAGAGATTGTCTTTAATCCATTGTATACTCTTGCTTCGTTTGTCAAAGATAAGGTGTCCATATGTGCATGGATTTATCTCTGGGCTTTCTATTTTGTTCCATTGATCTATATTTCTGTCTTTGTGCCAGTACCATACTGTCTTGATGATTGGCTTTGTAGTAGAGCCTGAAGTCAGGTAGGTTGATTCCTCCAGTTCCATTCTTCTTTCTCAAGATCGCTTTGGCTATTCGAGGTTTTTTGTATTTCCATACAAATTGTGAAATTATTTGTTCTAGCTCTGTGAAGAATACCGTTGGTAGCTTGATAGGGATTGCATTGAATCTATAAATTGCTTTGGGTAGTATACTCATTTTCACTATATTGATTCTTCCAATCCATGAACATGGTATATTTCTCCATCTATTAGTGTCCTCTTTGATTTCTTTCATGAGTGTTTTATAGTTTTCTATATATAGGTCTTTAGTTTCTTTAGGTAGATATATTCCTAAGTATTTTATTCTTTTTGTTGCAATGGTGAATGGAATTGTTTCCTTAATTTCTCTTTCAGTTTTCTCATTATTAGTGTATAGGAATGCAAGGGATTTCTGTGTGTTGATTTTATATCCTGCAACTTTACTATAATCATTGATTAGTTCTAGTAATTTTCTGGTGGAGTTTAGGGTTTTCTATGTAGAGGATCATGTCATCTGCAAACAGTGAGAGTTTTACTTCTTTTCCAATTTGGATTCCTTTTATTTCTTTTTCTGCTCTGATTGCTGTGGCCAAAACTTCCAAAACTATGTTGAATAGTAATGGTGAAAATGGGCAGCCTTGTCTTTTTCCTGACTTTAGAGGAAATGCTTTCAATTTTTCACCATTGAGGATAATGTTTGCTGTGGGTTTGTCATATATAGCTTTTATTATGTTGAGGTATGTTCCTTCTATTCCTGCTTTCTGGAGAGTTTTTATCATAAATGGATGTTGAATTTTGTCAAAGGCTTTCTCTGCATCTATTGAGATAATCATATGGTTTTTGTTTTTCAATTTGTTAATGTGGTGTATTACATTGATTGATTTGTGGATATTGAAGAATCCTTGCATCCCTGGGATAAAGCCCACTTGGTCATGGTGTATGATGTTTTTAATGTGTTGTTGGATTCTGATTGCTAGAATTTTGTTAAGGATTTTTGCATCTATGTTCATCAGTGATATTGGCCTGTAGTTTTCTTTTTTTGTGGGATCTTTGTCAGGTTTTGGTATTAGGGTGATGGTGGCCTCATAGAATGAGTTTGGAAGTTTACTTTCCTCTGCAATTTTCTGGAAGTATTTCAGTAGGATAGGTGTTAGCTCTTCTCTTTTTTTTTTTTTTTTTTTGTGGCATCTTTGTCAGGTTTTGGTATTAGGGTGATTGTGGCCTCATAGTATGAGTTTGGAAGTTTACCTTCCTCTGCAATTTTCTGGAAGAGTTTGAGCAGGATAGGTGTTAGCTCTTCTCTAAATTTTTGGTAGATCTTGTTTTTTTTTTTCTTTTATTCAGTCACTTTCTTTTAATTGGAGAAATTCCAGTGACCTTTGAAAAATGTTTATTTTATATTGGAGCATAGTTCATTAACATTGCTGTTAGTTTTAGGCGTGCAGCAAAGTGGTTCAGTTAATACATATGCATGTATCTTTTTTTTTCCAAATTTTTTTTCTGATTTAAGATTATTCTAGAATATTAAGCACTGTTCCCTGTGTTTTACACTAAGTACTTGTTGATTATCTATGTTAAGTAAAGTAGTACGTATATGACAATCCCAAACCCCTATCCCACTCCCACCCTCCCCACCAGTAATCATAAATTCATTGTCTAAGTCAATGAGTCTGTTCATTTGTAACATTTTTTTTAATTCCACATATAAGCAAAACTATATTTGTCTTTCTCTGACTTTACTTAATATAATAATCTCCAGGTCCATCCATATTGTTAGAAATGGCATTATTTTTATGGCTAATATTCCATTGTATGTGTATGTGTATATATGTGTGTGTGTGTGTGTGTGTGTGTGTGTGTGTGTATATATATGTGTATGTGTATATATATGTATGTGTGTATGTATGTGTGTATATATATATATATATATATATATATATGGACTTCCCTCGTGGCTCAGATGGTAAAGCATCTGCCTGCAATATGGGAGACCCAGGTTTGATCCCTGGGTTGGGAAGATCTCCTGGAGAAGGAAATGTGTGTGTGTGTATATATGTATATATATATATATATATATATATATATATAATCATCAGACAACATGATACATGAATCCTGTATGTGGAAGAGAGGGATAGAGAGACAGAGAAAAACAGACTGTAAAAAGATAGATGTATACATGTAGGTAAAAGGAACAAAATTTCAGGAGTTTATACTAACACTACTAATATATTCTAATACATTTCTAACACATAGTGCTATTAATACATTCTAATTCAGTTCTGTTGTAGTGCAGTCACTAAGTTGTGTCCAGCTCTTTTGACCCATGAACTGTAGCACACACAGCTCCTCTGTCCTTCACTATCTCCCAGAGTCTCCTCAAATTCATGTCTATTGAGTTGTTTGTGCTAGCTAAACATCTTATCCTCTGTCACTCCATTCTTCTTTTGCCTTCAATCTTTCCCAGAATCAGGGTCTTTTCCAATGAGTCAACTCTTCACATCAGGTGACTAAAGTATTGGAACTTCAGCCTCAATATCAGTCCTTCCAATTAATATTCAGGGTTGATTTCCTTTAAGATTGACTGATTTGATCTCCTTGCTATCCAAGGGACTCTCTCAATGGGAGTCTTCTCCAGTACCAAAGTCCAAAAGCCTCGGTTCTTTGGTGCTCAGCCTTCTTTATGGTCCAAATCTCACATCTGTACATAACTGCGAGAAAACCCATAGTTTTGACTAGATAGACCATTGTTGGCAAAGTGATATCTTTGCTTTTAAATATGCTATCTAGGTTTTTCATAGCTTTCCTCTTAAGGAGCAAGCATCTTTTAATTTCATGGCTGCATGCATCTTCCTCAGTGATTTTGGAGCACAAGAAAGTAAAATCTGTTACTGCTTTCACTTTTTCCCCTTCTATTTGCCATGAAGTGATGGGCCTGGGTGCCATGATCTCAGTTTTTTGAATGTTCAGTTTCAAGCCAGCTTTTTCACTCTCCTCTTTCACCTTCATCAAGAAACTGTTTAGTTCCTCTTCATGTTCTGCTATTAGAGTGGAATCATCTGCATATCAGAGGCTGTCAATGTTTTTCTAGCAGTCTTCATTAAAACTTGTGATTCATCCAGTCCAGTGTTTTGCATGATGTATTCTTCATATAAGTTAAATAAGCAGGGGGACAATATACAGCTTTGACATACTCTTTTCCCAGTTTAGAACCAGCCTGTTGTTCCATGTCCAGTTTTAACTGTTGCTTCTTGACCTGTATACAGATTTCTCAGGAGGGAAGTAAGGTGGTCTGGTATTCCCATCTCTTGAAGAATTTTCCAGTTTGTTGTGATACACATAGTCAAAAACTTTAGCATAGTCAATTAAGCAGAAGTAGATTTTTTTTTCTGGAATTCTCTTTTTTTTCTCCATGATCTAATGAATGTTGGCAATTAGATCTCTGGTTCCTCCACCTCTTTGAAACTCAGCTTGTACATCAGGAAATTCTTGGTTCACATTACTGCATATCACATAGCCTCCGATATGCAGATGATTCCACTCTAATAGCAGAACATGAAGAGGAACTAAACAGTTTCTTGATGAAGGTGAAAGAGGAGAGTGAAAAAGCTGGCTTGAAACTGAACATTCAAGAAACTGAGATCATGGCACCCAGGCCCATCACTTCATGGCAAATAGAAGGGGAAAAAGTGAAAGCAGTAACAGATTTTACATAGCTTGAAGGATTTTGAATATAAAATTGCTGTATCATGTGATGAGTGCAATTGTACAATAGTTGGAACAGTCTTTGACATTGCCCACCTTTGGGATTAGAATGAAAACTGACTTTATCCAGTCCTGTGGCCACTACTGAGTTTTCCAGATTTGCTGACATATTGAGTACAGCACTTTCACAGCATCACATCATCTTTTAGGATTGAATAGTTCAGCTGGAATTCCGTCATCTCCACTAACTTTGTTCATAATAATGCTTCCTAAGGCCCACGTGACTTCATACTCCAGGATGTCTGGCTTTAGGGGAGTGACCACAGAATTGTGGTTATCTGGGTCATTATGACCTTTTTTGTATAGTTTTGTGTATTCTTGCCACCACTTCTTAATTTCTTCTGCTTCTGTTAGGTCCATAGTGTTTCTGTCTTTTATCATGCCCATTCTTGATGAAATGTTCCCTTGATATTTCCTATTTACTTGAAGAGATCTCTAGTCCTTCCCATTCTATTGTATTCCCCTATTTCTTTGAATTGTTCATTTAAGAAGGCATTCTTATCTCACCTTGATTCAGTTCTAATATACACCTAATTATAGGGTTTGGAGAAGGCAATGGCAACCCATTCCAGTACTCTTGCCTGGAAAATCCCATGGACGGAGGAGCTTGGTGGGCTGCAGTCCATGGGGTCACTAGGAGTCGGACATGACTGAGTGACTTCACTTTATTTTTTCACTTTCATGCATTGGAGAAGGAAATGGCAACCCACTCCAGTGTTCTTGCCTGGAGAATCCCAGGGATTGGAGAGCCCGGTGGGCTGCCGTCTATGGGGTCGCACAGAGTTGGACACGACTGAAGCGACTTAGCAGCAGCAGCAGCATAGGGTTTTCACTTCATCTTTTCAACATTATATTCATACTGTATCTATACATATCCTTTTTCTTCCACACAGAGATCTTGGATCTAAAGAATACAGAAGATAGTAAAATTAGAATATTCCATCATTACTCATTTTGTTGATAGCATATTATGTATGAACAGTTTGGGAATAAGATTCAAATAATGTCTAATACTAATAATGGTTACTGAAAACAGTTTAAATCTTTCTTTGCATTTTCCCCAAACTGTCATAGTTACACAATATCTACAATAGCAGATAATACAGACACTACACACAATAAAATCTTGTTTTAAGACTTCATTTTTAGATCTAGAAATAATTATTTATATAAGTCTTACCACTAGTACTGAGGTCAACAGCTTTCTCACTCCAGTTCAGTTGCTCAGACGTGTCTGACTCTTTGCGACCCCATGGACTGCAGCACACCAGGATTCCCTATCACCAACTCCCGAGGCTTGCTCAAACTCATGTCCATTGCATCGGTGATGCCATCCAACCATCTCATCCTTTGTCATCCCCTTCTCCTCCCCCATTCAATCTTTCTCAGCATCAGGGTCTTTTCCAATGAGTCAGTTCTTCGCATCAAGTGGCCAAAGTATTGGAGTTTCAGCTTCAGCGTCAGTCCTTCCAATGATTATTCAGGACTGATTTCCTTTAGGATGGACTGGTTGGATCTCTTTGCAGTCCAAGGGACTCTCAAGAGTTTTCTCCAAACCTCAGTTCAAACGCATCAATTCTTTGGCTCTCAGCTTTCTTTATAGTCCAACTTTCACGTCCATACAGGACTACTGGAAAATCCATAGCTTTAACTAGATAGGCCTTTGTTGGTGATGTCTCTGCTTTTTAATATGCTGTCTGTATTGGTCATAGCTTTTTTTCCAAAAAGCAAGCGCCTTTTAATTCCATGGCTGCAATCACCATCTGCAGTAATTTTGGAGCCTAAAAAAATAACGTCTGTCACTGTTTCCATTGTTTCCCCATCTGTTTGCCATGATCTTAGTTTTCTGAATGTTGAGTTTTAAGACAACTTTTTCACTCTCCTCTTTCACTTTCATCAAGAGGCTTTTTAGTTTTTCTTTGCTTTTTCTGCCATAAGGGTGCTGTTATCTGCCTATCTGAGGTTATTGATATTTCTCCTGGCAGTCTTGATTCCAGCTTGTGCTTCATCCAGTCTGGCATTTTGCATGATGTGCTGTTCTTCTAAGTTAAATAAGCAGAGTGCCAATATGCAGACTTGACATACTCCTTTCCCAATTTGGAACCTCTCTATTGTTCCATGTCTAGTTCTAATTGTTTCTTCCTGACCTGCATACAGGTTTCTCAGGAGGCAGGTCAGCTGGTCTGGTATTCCCATCTCTTGAAGAATTTTCCACAGTTTATTGTGATCCACACAGTCAAAGGCTTTGGCATAGTCAATAAAGCAGAAGTAGATATTTTTCTGGAACTCTCTTGCTTTTTCAATGATCCAGCGGATGTTGGCAATTTGATCTCTGGTTCCTCTGCCTTTTCCAAATCCAGCTTGAATATCTGGAAGTTCATGGTTCACGTACTGTTGAAGCCTGGCTTGGAGAATTTTGAGCATTACTTTGCTAGTGTTTTTATCTTTGCCTGAATCTCTTTCACTATGAGGTAACTGAGAAAAATCTCATGGGAACAATGTCTAATTAATGCTTATACATTACTAATAGTTAATAGCTGTTTGGAATGAAGATCAATTTTGCAATTAGGAAATCTTTTTGTCACATTTTTTTTTTTTTGAGTATTGTAAATATGTTATCCGTGTAGCAGTCTTAGTTCAATTTGTTGTATAAACCTTGTTGCTTGATGGCCCAAATTTTTTTTTTTTTTTTTCTACTGAGTTCAATCATTTTATAAAAATGTGTTGGCCATTCCATATTGTTTTCTCTTTCATAAATTTCAAAATTTTACTTATTTACTTTTGATTGTGCTTGGTCTTTGATGCTGTGCAAGCTGTCTTTAGTTGTGGTGAATGGGAGCTATTTTTCTCTGAGATATGTGGGCTTCTCACTGCAGTGGCTCCTTCTGTTTCGGAGCACAGGCTCTAGCTGTGTGGGCTCAGTACTTGCAGCTTGCCAGCTCTAGAGAGTTGGCTCAGTAGTTGTGGTACAGGGGCTTAGTTGCATATGGGATCCTCCTGAACCAAGGATTGAACCCATGCGCCCTGCATTGGCAAGTGAGTTCTTAACCACTGAACCACCAAGGAAGCCCTGTTTTCTCTTTCAAAAAGACATTCAAAACTCTTTTATTATAGTTTTTTAAATCATAGTTTTAATAATTTTTTTATATGTTCCATGTCCTTGATGAGATGCTCACCTTCAGGTACTACAGTTATCTGTATATTAGATCTTCTTTGCATGTGCTTACCTTCAGTAACTGATACTTTT
Organism: Bos indicus; assembly: GCF_029378745.1. Lineage (NCBI taxonomy): Eukaryota > Metazoa > Chordata > Mammalia > Artiodactyla > Bovidae > Bos > Bos indicus. Next base: position 14,174,615 of record NC_091767.1, read on the forward strand.
TCTCAAATATTTTACTTTTAATTTATAAAATTTCCTCATTTGGTACTCTCAGTTGCTATTGAGGCATTATATTGTGTTTATTTGTTTCCATTCTCCTTTTACAATATTCTTATGATTTTTTTAAAAAAAATTTACACTTCTTTCATCTTATTTCTGAATTTTTATTTATGATATACTTTCATGTCTGCATAAATATCTAACCTACTTAGCTTATCTTGAAATATACATTAGATTATTAATTGTTTCTGGGCATGCATTTCTGGCATGGATATGTTTTTCTGAAAGACTATTAGTCTGCTCCTTAGTCTATTTTTTATTTTCTTATATTTGTAGTTTATATGGTATCTGGCCTTAATACTTTTGTATTTTTACATGAATTGAGTTTCCCAAACATTTATAAGAAGGTATGTTTGAAGATGGTTTTCATAGCTCACAAAGCTCTCTATATAATTGTGTGCTTTGTTTAAAAATATGGCAGTTTTTTTTTTTCCTCAGATTTACAGGCTGTATTTTTTTCCTCCACTTTTATCTAAAATTTTTCACTTTATTGTCTCTGTCCTATTCTATTTTGATTCCTTTCCCAGAAATTTTTCCTCATCGTGGATCCCTTCCATCAAGAGATGTTCTTATGAGTCATTTTTGAGATTTTACAGGCATTTGGCTTTTCCAGCCCAATTAAGAGTTACCTAGGCTTCTAACAGTCAATGAAGAATGCAGCAGGCAAAAACCATATGGGTTTCAGCTGATAATCAGATATGCTTAGTAGGAACTCCTCAAATCTTGTTTTGAGTACCTTAAATATGTTAGTCTACCTTATTGCTACATAAAGTATAGAAAAGAAAGAAAAAAAGCAAAAGTGAAGTTGCTCAGTTGTGTCTGACTCTTTTTGACCCCATGGAATGTAGCCTACTACGCTCCTCCATCCATGCGATTTCCCAAGCCAAAGTACCTGAGTGGGTTGCCATTTCCTTCTCCAGAAGCTTTTCCCAACCCAGGGATAAAACCTGTGTCTCCCTCATTGCAGGCAGACGCTTTACTATCTGAGCCATCAGGGAAGGTAAAGTATCAGTTCAGTTCAGTTCAGTTCAGTTGCTCATTCGTGTCCGACTCTTTGCAACCCCATAAATTGCAGCACACCAGGCGTCCCTGTCCATCACCAACTCCCAGAGTTCACCCAAACTCATGTCCATAGAGTTGGTGATGCCATCCAGCCATCTCACCTCTGTTGTCCCCTTTTCCTCCTGCCCCGAATCCCTCCCAGAATCAGGGTCTTTTCCAATGAGTCAGCTCTTTGCATGAGGTGGCCAAAGTATTGGAATTTCAGCCTCAGCATCAGTCCTTCCAATGAATGCCCAGGACTGATCTTCTTTAGGATGGACTGGTTGGATCTCCTTGCAGTCCAAGGGACTCTCAACAGTCTTCTCCAACATCACAGTTCAAAAGCATCAATTCTTTGCCACTCGGCTTTCTTCACAGTCCAACTCTCACATCCATACATGACCACAGGAAAAACCATAGCCTTGACTAGATGGACCTTTGTTGGAAAAGTAATGTCTCTGCTTTTGAATATGCTATCTAGGTTGGTCATAACTTTCCTTTCAAGGAGTAAGTGTCTTTTAATTTCATGGCTGCAATCACCATCTGCAGTGATTTTGGAGCCCAAAAAATAAAGTCTGACACTGTTTTCCCATCTATTTCCCATGAAGTGATGGGACCAGATGCCATGATCTTAGATCTCATTATAATCTAATTTACCTTCCCATATAAGTCTTTTGTTGCTGTGATTCCGAAGGAATAACTCAGATTTGGGGTATTCTTCCTTTCTTAGGCCGTTCAAATTGTTCTCTTAGTACCTTCTGATAGTTTCCACACAGCCACTATAACACTCATGTATTATTAATATGTCTTAATAGTTTTTTTTTTTTCCCCCCCAGGGGCTTAGATGGATACTTACTATTAAGAATTTTTATACCCAGTTCTGGATTTTTATGTGTGAATTCTTAGAGATTCAAAAGCTAGCCTTCTGTTGCATTATCGTCTCCCTCTCTAGAACTTTAACAAAAAATATTTGTGAGTTATTTATTAAAGGTTAATTATTGATCACAATTGAATTTAAATATGGAGTTTTTCTTATTTCTTGTGACCCTCCTACTAAGTAGATACAATTGATGTTTGAGTTCCATGAGTTCATTTATAGACAGATGTTTTTCAAGAAGTATATTGCAAGAATGTTTATGTAGAGATAATGTGTTTTAAATATGTAGAAGGTGGGTGATTTCTAATATGAAATTATTAATATGCTAGTTTTCTTATTCTTTTATAGCTTGGCTTTTAAAGAATTGTCCTACTGGACAGTATACCTCTATCTCTCCTAATTGGAAAAACTGCACATCAGCCTATCATCACAGGTAAGCAGTGTGTTTTAAAAATGTAACAGTTTGCAATACTATAGTATGAATATGACTGTACTGTACTATTGTATTCCATATAAATTTTACAGTGATTCACTCATTAATATAAAAGCTAGGTAACTGTGAAGAAATCATATTGATTATACTAGGCTTCCATTAAGCAATCGTATTACTACTGCTTTGTTATCAATTCATGAATTGTTATAGACATCAACATGAATTTCTCACATCTTTTCACTTTTGGTGTCTAGTCTTAGTAATATGACATCTGTAGTGTTTTGTACCCCACAAGGCAATATTTATGTAGGCACTAACAAATGATTCAATTTTTAAACACTGAACAAACTTTCAGTACAGTAAATATATTTTCTCTTCCGTATAAGTTTCTTAATAACATTCTTTAGGCTACTTTATAAGAATATACTATATAATATATAAAACATATAAAATATGTGCTTTTCATCTGTTTATGTAATCAACTGATCTGTAAGGCCTCTGGTCAACAACAGCACTATTAGTTAAATTTCAGGGAAATCAGAAGTTCTACATGGATTTTCAAATGTGAGGAAGTCAGTAACCCCAACCCCCTACATTGTTCAAGAGTCCACCAAATATTCAATAGTGTTGCCTCATGCAATTATCCATGTACTAAAGCTCTAACTTTCAGAATTTGATGTGTTATGACCATTCACCTACAGATTTAACAGTAGGTCCTATATAACTTCTGAGGATATCCGAGAGGAATTCATGAGATGATTGATGCTGGCTTTTTGTAACCATGGAATGCAATGTCTTCTACATATTTTGCTAAGACTATTCTTATTACAGCACTAAAAGGTTCAGCTAAAAGTTAAATATAACAGGCTGATGATTTACTTAAATATCAGCAGCACAGTCATGAATAAATTTAGATTGTGATATACTCTGGAAGTAGAAAGCATTTAGGATTTTACCTTTGCTTTAGTATGCAAAATGCTTTTTTTAAGCAACAAAGTTCTAAGAACCCAAGGGAGCTGCTAGCCTCCATATTAAATCCTGAAGTAGCTTATGAATTGTTTAATATTTGAACACCTACAAAGTGCTCACATCAGTTCATCTTCTCTGAAGTAGAAACATCTCTAAGAGGGTGCACAACAGCAGCCTAGCTGAAAAAAAGTGAAAATGAAATTGTCATGTTTAATCACCTCCCTTCTTGAGAAGAAAGATTTAAGCATGTGAAAATGGAATCACTCAAGTCAGAATTAGACCAACTGCTGTGACTAATATCTCCATGATGAAACAAGTTTGTTCATTTTGTATTCCAAGCAACTAACTAAAAGAAGCACAGTGTATAAAACATAATAGATACCAAAAATTCTTTCTTGAAAGAATGAATGAATCAGTGATTAGAAGGACAAGTTTTTGTCTCTTCACTCATTGATTCATTCTTTCAAGAACAATTTTTACAAAGAAGTATAATATCATTAAATGTTCAATAACAAGATAGGGCATAGGTAGGAAAGAGTATAAATTTTTAATCAGATGAAAATTTTGTATCTGTAAATTTTTAAATATATTATCTAACTTATTAGATTTTAACGAAAATTATTTGTACGTAGGAATTAACCACTATTAGGCACTCAGTAAGATGTCGTTCTCTTCCCTTTCCTTAGATCTAAATTCTAAAAACAATGAAACATTATTTATTACTAAGAAAAACTATAAAAGTTTTCATTTTTTTGTTTTCTTCCCAGTATTTAACATATAACTTTGTATAAGTTTAAGATGTACAACAAAATCATTTTATATATGTGTATACATATATTGCAAAATGATTACCACAATAGGATTAGTTAACATCCATCACCTCACATAGCTGCATTTTTAAATCTTCCTTGTGATGAGAACTTTTAAGATTTACTCTTATCAACTTTCAAATGTACAATATTAACTACAGACATGAATATTAACTATAGAGAGCAGTAATATCTATGTAATGTACATTCCTAGAAATTGTAACTGGAATTTTGGGCATCTTTACTGAACTCTCTCACCCCCAAACACCACATCTGCCAACCACAAACCTAATCCGTTTCAATGAGTGGCTTTTTAGTTTCTACATTTAATGAAATCATGTAGTATTTACCTTTCTGTCTATAACTCATTCATTTAACACAGTTAGCCCTTGAGGGCATAGTGCTATCACAAATGGCAATATTGCCTTCTTAAGTGTGGCTGAATAGTATTCTATTTGTGTACCACAATCTCTTCATTCATCTGTCTGACACTCAGGGTATTTCTATGTCTTGTCACAGGTCTCCTGTAAGTAATGCTGCAATGAACATAGTATAGATACTTCTATGAGATCATGATTTCTACCTCTTTGGCTACACACACACACACACACACACACAAAAGTAGGACTTCTAGATCATAGGGTAATTCTACTTTTACTTATTACAACTTTTAGTTTTTTGTTTTTAAATTTTGTGTTAGTTTCAGAGGTACAGCACAGTGATTCAATTATAAATGTATATAAATATATTCTTTTTTACATTTTCTTCCATTACAGATTATTACAAGATATTAAGTTCCTTTGGTATGTGCTGCTGCTGCTAAGTCGCTTGAGTCATGTCCAACTCTGCGACCCCATAGACGGAAGCCCACCAGGCTCCCCCGTCCTTGGGATTCTCCAGGCAAGAACACTGGAGTGGGTTGCCATTTCCTTCTCCAATGCATGAAAGTGAAAAGTGAAAGGGAAGTTGCTCAGTTGTGTCTGACTCTTAGCAACCCCATGGACTACAGCCTACCAGGCTCCTCCATCCATGGGATTTTCCAGGCAAGAGTACTAGAGTTGGGTGCCATTGCCTTCTCCACCTGTGGTATATAGTAGGTCCTTATTGGTTATCTCTTCTAAATATAGTGGTATGTATATGTTAATCTTAAACTCCTAATTTATTCCTCTCAATCTTTTCCTTTCAGTAACCACAAGTTTGCTTTCTATGTCTGTCATTCTGTTTTGCAAATAAGTTCATTTGTATAATTTTTTTAGATTCCACATGTAAGTGATATCATGTGATATTTGTCTTTGGCTTACCTTACTTTCTATGATAATCTCTGGGTCTATCCATGTTGCTACAAATGGCATTATTTCCTTCTTGGTAATGACTGAGTGATGTTTCATTGTGTAGTTATACTATACCTTTATTCATTCATATGTTGAGAGGGTGCTCCCATGCCTTAGCTATTGTAAATATTGTTGCTTTGAACACGGTGGGGTACATGTATCTTTTTGAATTCTGATTTTCTCTGGAGGTGATACTGCATCACAGTTTTGATTTGCATTTTGGTTGATTTGCATTCTAATGATTAGCAATGTTGAGCATCTTATTCATGTGCCTCTTGGCTATCTATGTATATTTAGAGAAATGACTATTTAGATCTTCTACCCATTTTTTGATTGAGCTGTGTTTTGTTACTGACCTGTTTTTGTATTTTGAAAATTAATCTCATCAGTCTCCTCATTTTTAAGTATTCTCTCCCATTCTGTAAGTTGCCTTTTCTGTGTGTCCTTACTGATACTTTCTATCTCTTGTCATTTTGGTGACAGCTATTCCAAAAGGTATGAAGTGACATCTCATTTTGATTTTGATTTGTGTTTCCCTAATAATAAAAGGGGACAACAAAGGATGAGATGGCTGGATGGCATCACTGACTCAATGGACGTGAGTCTGAGTGAACTCCAGGAGTTGGTGATGGACAGGGAGGCCTGGCATGCTGTGATTCATGGGGTTGCAAAGAGTCGGACACGACTAAGTGACTGAACTGAACTGAATAGTGATGTTGAGTACCTTTTTGTGTCCCTGTTGACCTTCTTAAGAAAAAAAATGTCACTTCCAGGTCCTTTGCCCATTTTTACATTGTATTATTTGTTCTTGGCGTTGAGTTTTATGAGGCTTTTATTTATTGTGGATAGTAACCACTTATCAGATATGTGATTTGAAAACATTCTCTCCCAACACCATTGGTCATCTTTTCATTTTGTTGATTGTTTCTTTTGCTGTGAGGAAGCACTTTAATGTGTTATAGTCCCATTTGTTGCTTGTGCTTTAGATGTCAAATTCAAAAATATCATTGCCAAGGTTCATGTGAAGAAGCTTTTCCCAAATTCTGTGAAAAAATGGTGAAATAGGAGTTCCAAGGTTCCCTATCCTGACACAAAGATCAACAATTAGCTATCCATGAATAAAAATAGTTCCATGAGACATCTAGATTCCTTCGAAAGTTTTAGCAATATCATGGGAAAAAATGCTAAAAATAATCACATAAAAATACAGACAACTTAATTTTTCCTGTATCATTACATCACTGAAGCCAGCATTGTTTGGCACTAAGAAGGAACTTCCCAGCTCATAAGAGATCCTCTCACTGGAGAGAAAGAAGTGGAGTGAACAACTTGCTTTATAGCTTCTCCCAGTACTATGTGAAGGTCCAGTTTTGACACATACTACTTTGATGATACTATCAATTTGATAACTTTATGACTTAAGGGGATAGGGAAAATTACTTCCCATTCACTCAACCTTCTTAATTGTATAGCCCTTTTCCTAGAACAGTGACACAAATCTGCACGAATACTAAATTGCACCATTGTGTTCACTGATACAATCATAGCATTGTCTATTTGTCTCTTCATATTTGAAGTGAAGGGAGCGGGGTGCAAAAGTTGATTCTCAAGATGGTAGGATGCTATTAATAATTTTCCTCAGCTGATTTTGTGAGTTCTTAAAAAATAGAACAAACTTGGCTGACCCATGGCCCAGAGAACTTGGCCAAGGTGAAGCCACCATACAGGGTTTTCTAGTGGCTCACTGTAAAGAATCCACCTGCCAATGCCAGAGACATGGGTTTGATCCCTGTGTTGAAAAGATACCCTGAAGAAGAGCCTGGCAAACCACTCCAGTATTCTTGCTTGGGAAACCCATCACAGAGGAGCCTGGTGGGCTACAGTCCATGGGATCAGAAAAAAGTCACACATGACTTAGCAACTAAACAACAGTCTAGAATGGCCTGAATAACTACCTAGGAAAAAGGAGGAAAAGCAGAAGCTATTACCAGTGAACATAATTGCGACCCATTTCAGTTCACAGAGACGTGCTCTGAAGACACATTCAACCACTTCTGCCACTGAAGATGTCACCAGCGGGCTGAACAGATCCCACCAGCTACCCCAAAGATATTTATGTTCTAATATACACTTCAGATCCTCCCTGAGCATGTGGCCCCACCCGCTGTTGGAGTCCAGACCCACACGGGCAGCCATCTTAGCTCTCTGAATCTGCCTGGATCCCTTACCAGCCTAGATACCTACAGCTGCACAAGTGCAAGGCCCCAGCCTAGGCACTTTCAGTTGATAGCATGTCTGTGCTCAGGGCTCATCCACCCAGGGCTCTGCACCTGCATGTCACCAGCCTGATGCATATCATTGGCTTCCACTGCAGCATACCTGGAAGGTATTGGGTTATCCAAAAAGCCTGTATGGGTTTTTCCATAAGATGTTCTGGAAACTTTTTAGCCAAAATATTATGCAGCCCTGGTTGAATACACTGACAGAGACCCCCATTGCTACTGAAGTGTGGGAATCAATCTCTGCTTTCTGTAACTGGGTGGCAATATAGATAGCCCCTCTAGCAGTGCTCCAGGATGTTCCCAACCTAACTTCCAGAACTGGCCCTCACTGTGGTGCACTTAGGGAAAAGAGTGTGTGGCCACAGAAGAGTACATTGGCGTCTTGGGCTCCCACAGCTACTTACAGTTCTGGATCAGACTCTGCCTTCTGTCAATGGCCAGCAACACTGTGCCAACTTAGACCTTTAAGCTAGGACCCTGCATGGCCCCTACTGCAAAATGACTACATAGGGATAGAGGATAAATCCATAGGTGAGCACACTAACACCCAGATCTTCTTTGCAGCTGAACCCATAGTCAGCCCTTGTTCTTATTGGTAGGGGACAGGGCAGGTTGCATGAGTCTATCTACATGTGACCACTGCCATTGCATTGGCACCTGCAACTTGCCCTCACAGCTAATTGTATTTATACCACTGGCTCCAGCCACTACCGGTGCCTGCCCTGGTCCCTAGCTACTGGTCCTACCACTTCTGTTATGACCCCAACAGCCCTTACAGGCCCTGTAGTCCCCCTTTGGTACTCATCAAGAAGCATGCACCTATCAATGCTGTGACCAGTGGTCTAAAATGAAGAGCCATCACAACCCTCCTCAGACACAGTGCCACAGTGTGCCCACACTTGGCATCCTGTACCACTTGAGTCATGATCCTAGCACAATCCAGTTGTGTTTCCTAACCACCAATGAAAGGCTTCTATTTAAAGAAAATCACCCATAATGTCTGGAAAAGGTGACTGCCCTTTCAAATGCATGGACACCTACAGAAGGCTATAGGAATCACAGAGTTTGAGGGAAACATGTCTCCTCTAAAGGGATACGGTAAACCTCCAGAAAGTGACCCCAAAGAAATGGATATCCAGAAACTGACCAACAAATAATTCAAAAATAATTGCTTGACAGATGCTAAGAGAGCTGTGAGAACACAAAAACAATTTAAAGATATTAGGGAAACAATTTAAGAACAAAAATGAAAGCTCAGTAAAGAGGTATTAGAAAAGAACTAAACAAATTTTGGATCTAAAGGATGCAATGACTAAACTGAAGATTCAATAGAGAGCTTAAACAGCAGACCTGAACAAGCAGCAGAGAGAATTGGTGAACTAAAAGACAAACCAGTTGAAATGATATAATTCAGAGAGCAAAAAGAAAAAAAGATGAAAAATAATTAAGAAAGCCTTAATGAGATATCACCAAAAAGAATAATGTATGAATTACTGGAGTCCCAGTTCAGTTCAGTCGCTTAGTCGTGTCCGATTCTTTGCGACCCCTTGAATCGCAGCACGCCAGGCCTTGCTGTCCATTACCAACTCCCAGAGTTCACCCAAACTCATGTGCATCGAGTCAGTGATGCCATCCAGCCATCTCATCCTCTGTTGTCCCCTTCTCCTCCTGTGCCCAATCCCTCCCAGCATCAGGGTCTTTTCCAATGAGCCCAAGAGGGAGAAAAAATTGGAAAGTTTATTTAAAGAAATAAATGCTGAGAACTTCCCAATTATGGAAACAAATTTGAATATACAATTTCATGAACCTCATAGAGTCACCTTTAAGTTTCACTCCAAAATGGTCTTTCCCAAGAAGATTATTTAAACCAAAAATAATAAATAACTTTTAAAGCAGCAAGAGAAATAATTATTTTCTCATGTAAGGAAACCTTCAAAAAACTCTGAGCAGGTTTTTCAGGAGATACCTACTAGACCAGGAGAGAATGAGATAATATTTTCAAAGTGCTAAAATAAAGAATTTGCTGGATCATAAGGCAGTTCTATTTCCAGTTTTTTAAGGAATCTCCACGCTGTTCTCCATAGTGGCTGTACTAGTTTGCATTCCCACCAACAGTGTAAGAGAGTTCCCTTTTCTCCACACCCTCTCCAGCATTTATTGCTTGTAGACTTTTGGATCGCAGCCATTCTGACTGGCGTGAAATGGTACCTCATAGTGGTTTTGATTTGCATTTCTCTGATAATGAGTGATGTTGAGCATCTTTTCATGTGTTTGTTAGCCATCTGTATGTCTTCTTTGGAGAAATGTCTATTTAGTTCTTTGGCCCATTTTTTGATTCGGTCATTTGTTTTTCTGGAGTTGAGCTGTAGGAGTTGCTTGTATATTTTTGAGATTACTTGTCTGCCTTATGATCCAGCAATCCCACTGCTGGGCATACACACTGAGGAAACCAGAAGGGAAAGAGACACGTGTACCCCAATGTTCATCGCAGCACTGTTTATAATAGCCAGGACATGGAAGCAACCTAGATGCCCATCAGCAGATGAATGGATAAGAAAGCTATGGTACACATACACAATGGAGTATTACTCAGCCATTAAAAAGAATACATTTGAATCAGTTCTAATGAGATGGATGAAACTGGAGCCTATTATACAGAGTGAAGTAAGCCAGAAAGAAAAACACCAATACAGTATACTAACATATATATATGGAATTTAGAAAGATGGTAACAATAACCCTGTGTACAAGACAGCAAAAGAGACACCGATGTATAGATCAGTCTTATGGACTCTGTGGGAGAGGGAGAGGGTGGGGAGATTTGGGAGAATAGCATTGAAACATGTATAATATCATGTATGAAACGAGTCACCAGTCCAGGTTCGATGCATGGTACTGGATGCTTGGGGCTGGTGCACTGGGACGACCCAGAGGGAGGGTAGGGGAGGGAGGAGGGTTCAGGATGGGGAACGCGGGTATACCTGTGGCAGATTCATTTCGAAATTTGGCAAAACTAATACAATATTGTAAAGTTTAAAAATAAAATAAAAGTTAAAAAAAAAAAAGAATTTGCCAGCAAAGAATACCCAGAAAAGTTGTTCATCAGAATTGAAGATGAAATAAAATCCTTCTATAATGAACAATAACTGAGGAGATTCACCATCACTAATCCTGAATTATAAGAAAGGCTGACAGGAGTTCCTCAAGCTAAAACAAAAGACACTAATAGGCATGCAAGGCGATGGTAGAGGTAAGCATATAGCAACATTCAGAATACCCTAATACTAAAACACAGTAATGTTAAGTAACTCTAGAATAACAATGAAAGAAAAAGATCATGAAAAAAATAATATGGCTATAGGTTCAATATTTAATACTTTTTTTTACAAATGTAAAAGGGGAGAGTAAAAAGACAAAATTTTATATTCAAAATTAAATTATTATCACCATATGATAGACAGTTGTATCTATGTTTTATGTCACTCTCACTGGAACCACAAATCAAAAATCTACAATAAATGCACAAAGCTAAAGAGAAAGCAATCAAAGAATACAACTATAAAAAATCATCTAGTTCCAAAGTAAGGCAGAAGAAAGGAAGGAAAGAAAAATGGAACTGCAAATCAAATAGAAAATAGTAAGATGGGATTAAGAAGCCCATATTGATTAAATATGGTTCTGAACCCATTTACAATGTGAGTGGGGAACCCCATACCATCAAGCAATGCTTGGGACACTATCTGGGTGTCCTAAAATTTAATTCAGTTCTGACCCTATCTACCCAGATGTAGCATCAGATGACACAAGGGTTCAGTCCCACAAGATTCTAAGTGTGCCACTGTCCCCAAATCTCCATCTCTGAGTGTTCACCAACTCAGAAGCTCTCCAATCCCAGTTCTTCTGGGGTTTTATGAAGGCTTTACTGATTAAATCATTTCCCTGCAAGTCTCTGAACCCTGGAAATCAGCCTGAATCCTTAGGTGCTTTCTAGAACTCACCTCACTGACATAAACCCAGCTGTGGTGGAAGGGGTTTCTTATGAATAATGAGACACCCATTTCTCATTTATGGTTCTGAAGTGATTTCAGAAAGAAAAGACCAAATATAATGACAAAAGATGCTCCCATTACAAGCATAACTGAGAGATACTGTGGGTTCAGTTAAGGACCACTGCAATAAAGTAAATATTGCAATAAACCAGCCACGCAAATTTTTTGTTTCCCAGTGCATGTTAAAGTGATGTTTACACTATACTGTAGTCTATTAAGTGTGCAATAGCATTGTGTCTAAAAACCAATGTACCTACTTTAATTATAACATACTTTGTTGGTAGACTGTTAACCATTATCTGAGCCTTCAGTGAACTATAATATTTTCACTGGTGCAAGATTTTAAGTATTGGGAGAGTTATCAGAATATTTGTGATACAGAGACACAAAGTGAACAAATACTGTTGAAAAATGGTGCCAGTAAACTTGCTTGACACAGGGTTTCCAAAAAACCTTGAATTTGTAAAAAAAAAAAAAAAAAGGAAGAAGAAGAAGAAGCAGTAGCAGCACAATAAACTGAGGTGTGTTCATATTCTTATCACAGGAAATTCCAAGGGTTTTGTTATCTGTAAGCCAGAAAAGGGGGTGGAAGTCAAATATCATATCTATCAATAATTACTCTAAATGTTTATAAGTTAAAATTTCTCATCAAAAGGTATAGAGTAGGTGGATAGATAAAATAATAAGACCCAACTTTATGTTGCCTACAAAAGTCTCACCTCACCCCTGAGGACAAATCGATTCAAAGTGAAGGGATGAAAGAGATATTCTATATAAGTAGAAATCAAAAGAAAGCATGACTACCTATATTTATAGCATACAACACAGACTTTAAGTCAAAAATGGTAACAAGAAACAGATGATCATTCTATAATGATAAGGGGTTCAATTCATCAAGAAGATATAAAATCATAAATATAAGTGCATCTATTGTCAGGGCACTTAAAAGTATTAAGCAAATACTAACAGACCTGAGAGGAGACACGGCCAACACAGTTATAGTAGGCGACTTCAATAGTGAACTTTCAAAACTAAGTATATCATCCAGAGAGAAAATCAATAAGGAAATGTTGGACTTAAATTATATATTAGATCAGATACGCTTAATAAATATATACAGACATTCCATCTAGCAATGGAATGCACATTATCCTCAAATGTGCATGAAACATTCTCCAGGGTAAGTCACATGATGGGTTACAATACAAGTCTTCATTGATTTAAGGAGATAAAATCATACCAAGTATCTTTTTGATGACAATTGTCTGAAACTGGAAATCAATTAAAAAAGGGAAGCTGGAAAAACCACAAATATGTGGAGAATAATCATCATATCACTAAATAACCAATGAATCAAAGAAATCAAAAGGGAAAAAAATTTGAAGCAAATTAAAATGGAAGCACATCATATCAAAATTTGCTGGCTGCTGCATGTCTGAATTAAGAGAAAGTATAACAAAAAACACCTACCTTGATAAACAAGAAATTTCTCATATAAAAGCCTAACTTTACACCTTAGGGAACTGGGAAAAGAATAAACTAAACCCAAAGTTAGCAGAAGAAATGAAATTACAAAGATCAGATTTGAAATAAATGTAACATACACTTGAACAGCAGTAGGAAAGATTTAATGACTCTTAAGAGCTGGGTTATTTTTTTAAGATAAACCAAGTGGACATATAACTATACTAACTCAGAAAAATGGAGAGAAGACTCAAAATCAGAAATGAAGAGGAGACTTTACAGTTAATACCAGAAAAATACAAAGATCATGAGGGTATCATGAATAATTATATGTTAAAAAAAAAAAAAAAAAAAAGCTAGATAACCTACAGGAAGTGAATAAATTCCCATAAACAAATCATCTGCCAAGGCTGAAATGTGAAGAAATAGACAAGAATATGAAAAGAATTATATTGATTAAATATATTAAATAAGTTAATCAAAAATCTCCAAAAATGAAGAAAAGGCAGAACCAGATGATTTCACTGGTGAATTCTACCAAAATTGAAAATAATGTCAATTACACTTAAATTCTTCCAAATAATTGTAGCAGGAACACCCAGACTCATTTTACAAGGCCCACATTACCCTGATACTAATGTCAGATAATATATTACAAGAAAATTACAATATTCCTGATGTATATACCTAAAGATACAAAATTTCTATCAAAATATTAGCAAAGTGAATTCAACTTCAAATTAAAAGGATCTTCACCATGATAAAGCTGAATTTATCCCTGGGATTCAAGATTGGTTCCACACACACAAGTCAACAAATGTGATTTACCACGTTAAAAGAATGGAAAATGTCTTACGATCACCTCAAATGCAAAAAAAGCACTTGGCAAAGTGTATCATTTCATGATAAGAAATGTTCAACACATTGAGTATAGAAGGTACATACAGGAAAACAACTTCAACGAAATAAAGCCATATATGACACAGTCACAGTCCCCTCATCCTCAGTGATGAAAAGCTGAAAGCTTTTCCTCTAAGATCAGGACAGACAAGGGTGCCCACTAATAGTACTCCTATTTAGCAAATGACTCTACCTTCTAACCATAGCAATTAAGTAAGAAAAACATATAAAAAGAATAGAAGAGGTAAAATTGCCTTTGCTGATAATATGATCTTATATATAGAAAATTCTGTTGGCCATTTCCATGTCTATTCAGTTCTGCTGCCCATTTAATAGGTTGTTGGGGTTTGTTTGCTGTTGAGTTCTTCATAGTTTGGATATTAACCCCTTATCAGATATATGATGTGCAAATATTTTCTCCCATTCCATAGTCTGCATTTTCATTTTGTTAATTGTTCTGTTTGCTCTGTAGAACTTATTTGGTTTAGTTTCACTTAGGTATTTGTTATTGGAAAAGGAAATGGCAACCCACTCGTGTTCTTGCCTTGAGAATCCCAGGGACGGGGGAGCCTGGTGGGCTGCCGTCCATGGAGTCACAGAGAGTCAGACACGACTGAAGCAACTTAGCAGCAACAGCAGCAGGTATTTGTCGCTTTTGCTGTTTGAGCTTTTGCTGTCACTCATATCAAGGGGATTACTATTGAGACCAGTGTTAAGGCAATTTTTCCCTACGCTTATTTCTAGGAGTCTTATGATTTCAAGTCTTAAATATGTTTAAGTCTTTAATCCATCTGGGTTAATTTTGGTGAGGGATGTAAAAAAAAGGGCTCTAGTTTCTTTACTTAGCATATGTTTATGCTGTTTTCTCAGCAACATTTATTGAAGAAACTATCTTTCCCCTATTGAGTGTTCTTGGCCCCTTTGTCAAATATGAGTTGGTATATGTATGCATGGACTCATTTCTGAGCTCTCTATTCTCTGCCATTAGTTTATGTGTCTGTTTTTTATGCTTACACCATACTGTTTTGATTACTATAGATTTGTAATATAGTCTGAAGTCAGGAAGTATAATGCTTCCAGTTCTGTTTTTCTTAGGATTACTTTGGTTAGTCTGTCTTTCCAGGTGCCTCTGCAGCTTCATAAAATTTTAGATTTTTTTTTTTTACTAATTCTGGAAACATTCCTGTTGAAATCTTGACAGGGGTTTTATTGACTTCACAGGGAGGTCTGGCATGTTGCAGTCCATGGAGTCACAAAGAGTTGGACATGACTGAGCGACTGAACAACAACAAATAGATTGCTTTGGCTACTACAGACATTTTAATGATACTGATTCTTCTCATCTATGAACATGGATATGTTTCCATTTATTTGTGTCATCTTCAATTTCTTTCTTTTGTCAGTGTCTTACAATATTCAGTGTAGAGGTCTTTCATCACCTTGGTTAGACTTAGTAATAAGTATATTATTATTTTTGATGCTGTTGTAAATGAGAATTATTTGTTTGCTTTTTACATATTTTATTGTTAGTGTATAGAAATATTATTTAAATCACTGAGATTGCTTAGAAAGAAGAGAAACTAGTTAGTGACTATCTTGTATTTCACCAATCCAGTGATTATATACCATTCACCATAATGATTATTCTGAGAAAAAGTCATTAAAATGGTTCACTTGTATGTTCAACTTTACACGTTTCCATGCCAATTTTAATTAGGTAGAAATTGCTTTGGATTTGAACACTTATTCCCAGGGGATGTTTATAATTATTTTGCATGTGAATTTGGTACAAGGAGATAAGTGAAGTAAATTCTATCCTTTTCATTTGTATCTTTTTTCCTTCCTTATTTTATTTTACCTTTCCTTATCTTTGTGTCACCCTCCTTTTTAGATAACATTTGAAGTAACTTCTTTACTGAAGTGACATAGGTTTCAAATTCTGCACTTAACTTCCTGACAACAACAAATATAGGAAGATGGGGTTGGTTTTATTGTTGTTAAAAAGAGAGAACTCAGAATTTTTAGTGAAAGCAAAGATATTTGTGACACCATTCTCTAAAATAATTTTCCTTTCTGAGCCTTCATAAAAGAAAACCTGAAGAGTATTATGAACAGTTTCCTGAATAACATTCCTGAAATCCATTCTGATGCAGTAAGGAGATTCACATAGCTGCCCCTTCTAGTGCCCTTGGATAAAAGCCACATTTTAACATTAAACTGAAGTTTAGGAAACATGATTCTTTCAGCAGACCAAGTATAAGTTATAACAGTGGACTGGCTTGAAAAAGTATGGTGGTGGTGGTGGTGGTTTAGTCATTAAGTCATGAAAAAGTATAGATCACAGAAAAAGATAACACACAATGGATGAACCACATATTTCATATATTTTCTATAAATGGAATGTCTCTAAACTAAATGTGTCATAAGAGCAGACAGGTGCATTCTATGACAAGGCCTGTAGTGTTTATAAACTTGGACTTACAAAAGGCAAAGTCATGATAGTTAACACACTGAGAGGTTGATATACTTTTGTACCAATTAAGAAGCCTAACCAAAATTTTGCCTTCATTGGAGGCTTAATCACATAATGGCTTATGACATCTGGCATATAATTGCTTTATTCTGTTATTTAATTTTTCATATGTGCGTATCAGATGCACAGTGAGAAAACTTCCTGAAGGGCACATGCCAAAAATGTTAAATATTTAACTCACTCACAGTTTCTTACTGTTATATAATGCTTGATAAATGCTACATGATTAAACCAAAGAAAGAATCTCCATCTCAGTCAATTGGCCAGGATCACCAGACATAAAAGAATGTTGACTTATTGGTACCAGACCTCATAATTTTAAAGTAGTTATGACACATTACAACTTTTATGGATTCTACTTTAAATGACTAAGAAAACAACAAAAGTCAGTTACAACTGGCCAACGATCCTAAAGGTGTATCAGGGAGGGTATGCCTCATATCTCTCTGTCCTAGATATTATGTTGTTATCACACATTTCAAAAATCAAACCAATAGCTGCCTTTTGTGTCCATTTTGTTTATAAGTCCAGAGGAATAAAGAAAAAGTATGAACACAGCTATATTCTCAACCACAGATAGGAAACTAAGTTCTAGTTCCTATAAGAATTGATAGCCAATCATAATCTCAGCACTTGTTTCAGTCTGGTGTTCATTCCATAATCCAAGTATAAACACATACAACATGAAAATGAAAAAAGACCAACCAAAAATCATTCCCAGGGAAAGGACAACATCCCAAGATAATTTGTAAATGGGTGCTTGAAATCCAAGTATAGATTTCTGAATCTGAAAGAATAATTTATCCAAAGCACAAAACAGAATCTCAGAACTGAAATAAGAGTACAAGAGAGAAAAGTAAAAATTATCCAGCTTGTCTTGAAAGGAGGTATTATAACTTGATGTGTGATATCAAAGATGAAATTGGAGCTTATCAGAACTGGTAATAGAATGGAACCAAGTGGAAAACATGCCTCTGAGGTATTTTACTAAAAATATAAGTAGGGATCCTTTCCCTTGGCTCTTGACAAAATAAAGAATGAGTAGTGAACACATCATGGATGTATATAAAGAGGCTGGTGTCTAAAGGCTTTCAGACATAGTCAAACATAAAGCAGATCTTCCTATGAGCAACCTACATGAGAACTTTTAGGGAATAGCATGCATCGATCATATAGGTATATACAGACAATGAGATAAATAGCTGCAGACTTTTAAATTAGTGTTTGCAAGCCCTGTGATAAAGCTAAAAAAAAATTAGAGAATTTCTTTTTTAACCTACATATTCAGATTACTATTCAGTGTTTTTGTATTGCTGTTTGGCAGATGTTTCATTTATTTGTGTGTTTTTCTGTAACAGATACATGTTTATATAGAAGAAGAACTCTAATAATTTCAATCAATCTCTCTCAATTTATCACTCCATTAAAAGGGAAAGAGTTAAGAAGATAAATCAACATATTCTTATTGTTATCCAAGGTTGTAGAGTGTTGTAGACCTCTGTACGAACAGTCCCACTACTGGACATATATTCAGAGTAAACTATAATTGGAAAAGATATATGCACCCCAGTGTCCATTGCACACTATTTACAATGGCCAGGACATGGAAACCACCTAAATGTCCATTAATGGAGAAATGAATAAAGATGAGTGGTATATATATACACAATGGAATATTATTCAATCATAAAAAGAACAAAATAACATTATCTGCAGTGACACAGATGGACCTAGAGATTGTCATACTGAGTGGAGTAAATCAGAAAGACAAATACCATATATCTCATATGTAGAACCTACAAAAATGCTACAAATGAACCTATTTACAAAACAAATAGTCACAAACGAGCAAAGTAAACATAGGGGAAAGGAGGAGTTGAGGGGTAAACTGGGAGATTGGAATTGACAGATACTCACTACTCTATATAGAGTTGATAACTAATAAGAACCTACTGTACAGCACAGGGAACTCTGTTCTGCAATGACCTATATAACAGTAGAGTCTTAAAAACAGTAGGTAGATATATATATAGATATATATAGATATATATAGATATATATAGATATATATATATAATGTATTCACTTTGCTATACAGGAGAAACTAACAACACATTGTAAATCCACTGTACTCCAATAAAATTAATTAAAATATCAAATATTAAAACCCTAAATTGCTTCAATAGAGGGTGATTGAGTAAAACATGCAAATGAATCACATTAAAAGCCACCACTACCTTATGAGTTCAAACCTGTCACACATTTTTTCATTATGGAGCTCTTACAAGAGTAAAGGCAGCAAACATTTGATGCCTAATTTGTATGAAGAACTTGGTAAAATCTCCTGTTTTCATTGTACATGACAATTAAGTGAGAAAATTATCAATATCCACTTATAAAGTACAGGAGAGCTGAGGAACAGAGTGTTTAAACAATCTTCTGCTGCTAAGTCACTTCAGTCGTGTCTGACTCTGTGCGACCCCATAGACAGCAGCTGACCAGGCTCCCCTCTCCCTGGGATTCTCCAGGCAAGAACACTGGAGTGGGTTGCCATTTCCTTCTCCAATGCATGAAAGTGAAAAGTGAAAGTGAAGACACTCAGTCGTGTCCGACCCTCAGCGACCCCATGGACGGAAGCCTTCCAGGCTCCTCCATCCATGGAATTTTCCAGGCAAGAGTACTGGAGTGGGGTGCCATTGCCTTCTCCGAAACAATCTTCTCAACCATATAAATATTTAAGAAGAATATAGTAGTGATACAACTGATTTGTTGTTGTGAACACACGATCATGGACACAAGATGGTGTGATCACTCACCTAGAGCCAGACATCCTGGAATGTGAAGTCAAGTGGGCCTTAGGAAGCATCACTATGAACAAAGCTAGTGGAGGCGATGGAGTTGCAGTGGAGCTATTTCAAATTCTGAAAGACGATGCTGTGAAAGTGCTGCACGCAATATGCCAGCACATTTGGAAAACTCAGCAGTGGCCACAGGATGGGAAAAGGTCAGTTTTCATTCCAATCCCAAAGAAAGGCAATGCCAAAGAATGCTCAAACTACTGCACAATGACACTCATCTCACACGCTACTAAAGTAATGCTCAAAATTCTCCAAGCCAGGCTTCAGCAATACATGAACCGTGAACTTCCAGATGTTCAAGCTGGTTTTAGAAAAGGCAGAGGAACAAGAGATCAAATTGCCAACATCTGCTGGATCATAGAAAAAGTAAGAGAGTTCCAGAAAAACATCTATTTCTGCTTTATTGACTATGCCAAAGCCTTTGACTGTGTGGATCACAATAATCTGTGGACAATTATGAAAGAGATGGGAATAACAAACCACCTGACCTGCCTCTTGAGAAATCTGTAGCAGATCAGGAAGCAACAGTTAGAACAAGACATAGAACAACAGACTGGTTCCAAATAGGAATAGGAGTACGGCAAGGCTGTATATTGTCATCCTGCTTATTTAATTCTATGCAGAGTACATCATGAGAAATGCTGGGCTGGATGAAGCACAAGCTGGAATCAAGATTGCCGGGAGAAATATCAATAACCTCAGATATGCAGATGACACCACCCTTATGGCAGAAAGTGAACAGGAACTAAAAAGCCTCTTGATGAAAGTGGAAGGGGAAAGTGAACAAGTTGGCTTAAAGCTCAGCATTCAGAAAACTAAAGTCATGGCATCCAGTCCCATCACTTCATGGGAAATAGAGGGGGAAACATTGGAAACAGTGTCAGAACTGGACATGGAACAATCAGATCAGATCAGATCAGTCGCTCAGTCGTGTCTGACTCTTTGTGACCCCATGAATCACAGCACGCCAGGCCTTCCTGTCCATCACCAACTCCCAGAGTTCACTGAGACTCACGTCCATCGAGTCAGTGATGCCATCCAGCCATCTCATCCTCTGTCGTCCCCTTCTCCTCCTGCCCCCAATCCCTCCCTGCATCAGAGTCTTTTCCAATGAGTCAACTCTTCACATGAGGTGGCCAAAGTACTGGAGTTTCAGCTTTAGCATCATCCCTTCCAAAGAAATCCCAGGGCTGATCTCCTTCAGAATGGACTGGTTGGATCTCCTTGCAGTCCAAGGGACTCTCAAGAGTCTTCTCCAACACCACAGTTCAAAAGCATCAATTCTTCGGTGCTCAGCCTTCTTCACAGTCCAACTCTCACATCCATACATGACCATTGGAAAAACCATAGCTTTGACTAGACGGACCTTTGTTGGTAAAGTAATGTCTCTGCTTTTCAATATGCTATCTAGGTTGGTCATAACTTTCCTTCCAAGGAGTGTCTTTTAATTTCATGGCTGCAGTCACCATCTGCAGTAATTTTGGAGCCCCAAAAAATAAAGTCTGACACTGTTTCCACTGTTTCCCCATCTATTTCCCATGAAGTGGTGGGACCATATGCCATGATCTTCGTTTTCTGAACGTTGAGCTTTAAGCCAACTTTTTCACTCTATACTTTCACTTTCATCAAGAGGTTTTTTTAGTTCCTCTTCACTTTCTGCCATAAGGGTGGTGTCATCTGCATATCTGAGGTTATTGATATTTCTCCCAGCAATCTTGATTCCAGCTTGTGTTTCTTCCAGTCCAGCATTTCTCATGATGTACTCTGCATATAAGTTAAATAAGCAGGGTGACAATATACAGCCTTGACGTACTCTTTTTCCTATTTGGAACCAGTCTATTGTTCCATGTTCAGTTCTAACTGTTGCTTCCTGATCTGCATACAGATTTCTAAAGAGGCAGGTCAGGTGGTCTGGTATTCCCATCTCTTTCAGAATTGTCCACAGTTTATTGTGATTCACACAGTCAAAGGCTTTGGAATAGTCAATAAAGCAGAAATAGATGTTTTTCTGGAACTCTCTTGCTTTTTCCATGATCCAGCAGATGTTGGCAATTTGATCTCTTGTTCCTCTGCCTTTTCTAAAACCAGCTTGAACATCTGGAAGTTCACGGTTCACATATTGCTGAAGTTCCAAATAGGAAAAGGAGTACGTCAAAGCTGTATAATGTCAACCTGCTTATTTAACTTCTACGCAGAGTACATCATGAGAAACGCTGGGCTGGAAGAAGCACAAGCTGGAATTACGGTTGCCGGGAGAAATATCAATAACCTCAGATATGCAGATAACACCACCCTTATGGCAGAAAGTGAAGAGGAACTAAAAAGCCTCTTGATGAACGTGAAAGAGAAGAGTAGAAAAGTTGGCTTAAAGCTCAGCATTCAGAAAAGTAAGATAATCCCATCCGGTCCCATCACTTCATAGCAAAGAGATGGATAAAGAGTGGAAGGAATGGTGGACTTTATTTTTCTGGGCTCCAAAATAACTGGATGGTGACTGCAGCCATGAAATTAAAAGATGCTTACTCCTTAGTTTCCCTGGTAGCTTGGATGGTAAAGCGTCTGCCTACAATGCGGGAGACCTGGGTTCGATCCCTGGGTCAGGAAATCCCCTGGAGAAGGAAATGGCAACCCACTCCAGTATTCATGCCTGGAAAATCCCTTGAACCAAGGAACCTGGTGGGCTACAGTCCATGGGGTCGCAAAGAGTCAAACATGGCTGAGCAACTTCTCTTCTCCTCTACTCCTTGGAAGGAAAGTTATGACCAACCTAGACAGCATATTAAAAAGCAGAGACATTACTTTCTCAACAAAGTTCAGTCTAGTCAAGGCTATGGTTTTTCTAGTGGTCATGTTTGGATGTGAGAGATGGACTATAAAGAAGGCTGAGTGCCGAAGAACTGATGCTTTTGATCTATGGTGTTGGAGAAGACTCTTGAGAGTCTCTTGGACTGCAAGGAGAATCAACCGGTCCATCCTGAGGGAGATCAGTCCTGCATGTTCATTGGTAGGACTGATGTTGAAGCTGAAACTCCAATACTTTGGCCACCTGATGTGAAGAGCTGACTCATTGGAAAAGACCCTGATGCTGGGAAAGATTGAGGGAAGGAGGAGAAGGGGATGACAGAGGGTGAGATGCTTGGATGGCATTACCAACTCGATGGACATGGGTTTGGGTGGACTCCAGATGTTGGTGATGGACAGGGAGGCCTGGCATGCTGCAGTTCACGGGGTCACAATGAGTCAGACACGACTGGGTGACTGAACTGAATTAAAACGAAGTTGACAAACTTCTGGCTAGACTAAAAAATATATAAAAAAGCTAAAGTCAGAAATAGAAGGCATTGTAACTGATACCACAGACTACAATGAACAACTATGTGCCAATAAATTGGATAACAGAAAAAAATTGATAAATTTCTAGAAATATACAACCTATTAAGGCTGAATCATATGGCAAAACCAATACAATATTGTAAAGTTAAATAAAATTTAAAAAATAAATAAATAAAAATCCAGAAATGGGGAAAAAATGAAAAAATATAAAAAATAGAAAATCTGAATAATGCGTAAAGAGAATGAAACAGGTATCAAAAACCTTCTAGTGCATAAAACTTTAGAACAATATGGCTTCACTGGTGAATAATATCAAACCTTTAAGAACTATTGCTAGCCCTTCTTAAAAATCTTGCAAAAATTAGAATGCTTCCAAACTCATTTTATGAGGCCAACATTAACCTCATACAAAACCAAATAAGGAAACTCAAAGTGCAGACCAATATCAGTGATATCTGATGGACATACATGCAAAAAATCTCAACAAACTATTTGATACCAAATTCACCAACACATTAAAAATGCAATGTACCATAAACAAGTGGGGTGTATATCTGTAATGTAAGGATGGTTCATCATATAAAATCAGCCAATGTGATAGGCCATATTAACACATTATTGACTGGGGGATTTTTGTAGAAACTATTGCTTGTGGCTGGTTATTTATTATGTAAGTGAATTTTGAAACATCTCTAGTCAATAACATTCAGATAACAGAAGATGTATTAATCTGTCTCTGGTCAATGTGTTAACAGAATTTTAAAAAATCATCTGATCATATCAGAAGATGACAAAAACACTTTTGACAAAATATCAAGTAATTTCATGATAGGAATGATCCTTTATGATCTGGAATATGACAAGGTTGCCTACTCTTATTGCACCTACTTAACACAGTACTAGAAGTCTTAACAACTGTGATAAAGCAAGGAAATGAAATTAAAAGCATGGCTCAGATGGTAAAGCATCTGCCTACAATGTGGGAGACCTGGGTTCACCCTGGGTGGGGAAGATCCTCTGGAGAAGGAAATGGCAACCCACTCCAGTACTCTTGCCTGGAAAATCCCATGGACGGAGGAGCTTGGTAAGCTACAGTCCATGGAGTCGCAAAGAATCAGACACAACTGAGCGATTTCACTTTACTTCATGATTGTCTTTACTAATGATATGACCTTATCTGTAGAAAATCCTAATGATTTCATGAATAACTTGCTAGAATAAATTAACAAATTCAACAAAGTTGTGGAATATAAAATCAACAAATCAATCATGTTCCTATCCACTAATAAAACATTTGAAATAGAAAACTATCCAATTCTCAACAGAATGAAATATAGCAAAGTATTTAGGAAGAAATTTAACCATGGAGGTAAAAATCTGTATGATTAAAACCTTCCTATTACTTGAATAACTCTGTATGTTGACTTTCTTCAGAAGCTCCATTCTCATAACGGGTCTCATTCTAGAAAGACAGATTCAGGTAGTTTAATAACGAAGAGTGAATGAGCAAAAACTCCATATTATTCTCCAGAGGATACCTAACACACATGTAGTGATATGCTTTTGCACGACTTTCCTTTTTTCAAAAGGGAAGGAATATTTTTAATGTACGTAAATTTTATAATCAATCAAATCAAATAGAATTTTTATATTTTAAGTATTCTATATCAGAAAAAAACTATATAACATTTTCATAAAATTTCTATAATTTCTTTGATTAAAATTATAGTTTTATAGATGACAATTATAGGTTAATTTTATTTAAGTACGTTTAGAGATAATCCTAAATTTATTTTGAAAACAACTTCAAATTTTCATATGAGAGACAGAAGTCAACAATATGTCTCCTAAGTGTAAGATTAATATACCTTTTATTAAACTTTATTGCAACTACTACCTTAAATTATTCAGAAATAATAACCTACAAAGAACATTTGAGACAAGTAATAAAAAGTGTTTTCAATTTTATTGGTTATATATATAGCATAAAATTAGACAAATAAAGTGTATGAAGACATAAATAACAATTTTCCACGGTCCCACCCTCTAATGATAACCACCCACAGCTTCTTCAGAGTATTTCTTTCCATTATTTTTATCTACATGCATATACATATATGTACCTTTATAATGAATGTCATGTCCATGTAAAGCTGATTTTACTTTATATTAACTAAATACCAAAATTTCATTCAATTTTATACCCTTTATTGCCTTATGATATGAACATTTCTTGAAAATGACTGCATTAATGGCTATATAATACTCTATGTATAGATGTGTCATAATTCAGTTAATTAGTTTTATGAACATTTGTGTTTAAAATTTTTCTATTATATGTAATGATACAATGTCTTTATGATAGGATATACTCTAATAATGTATTTTAATAGAGATGTGAGTAAAAAATTAAAGCAGGTGAAATTAATGATTTGTACCCAAAATTAAATATATATCATGTCTCTGAAGATAAATTATATGCATGATTATCTTTCTGGTAGGTTAGATAAAATGAAGGAAAATTTAGCAAACTCATACATAATTGACTAGCCTATAATAGTGAATTTATCTGTGTGACTATAAAATTTATTTACAGTAAATATTCTGTCAGTGCTTCCTTTCCTCATCAGTTAAAGGAAATAATAATAGTGCCCAATCATAGAGCAGTGCATGGTGCAAAATGAATGATGACAGAGAGACAGACAGACAAAAAGGAAAGATACATGATTAATTATTGCTATTGAAGTTGTTTTAGGCATAGTTGTATGTTATATTCTAATGAGAGAAAAACACCATATCATATATTGTTTTGATCAATTGTAAAGATTATAGAGAATAAGCTGAAAAAGAATAATATTAAAAAAAAAACATGAAAAACAGTACTTCCTAAGAACTTTGTATTGTTCTAATGGGAAATGGATGGGGAAACAGTAGAAACAGTGTCAGACTTTATTTTTTTGGGCTCCAAAATCACTGCAGATGGTGATTGCAGCCATGAAATTCAAAAACACTTACTCCTTGGAAGGAAAGTTGTAACCAACCTAGATAGCATATTAAAAAGCAGAGACATTACTTTGCCAACAAAGGTCCATCTAGTCAAGGCTATGGTTTTTCCAGTGGTCGTGTATGGATATGAGAGTTGGACTGTGAAGAAAGTTGAGCATGGAAGAATTGATGCTTTTGAACTGTGGTGTTGGAGAAGACTCTTGAGAGTCCCTTGGACTTAAAGGAGGTCCAATCAGTCCATCCTAAAGGAGATCAGTCCTGGGTGTTCATTCAAAGGACTGATGCTAAAGCTGAAACTCCAGTACTTTGGCCACCTCATGCGAAGAGTTGACTCATTGGAAAAGACCCTGATGCTGGGAGGGATTGGGGGCAGGAAGAGAAGGGGATGACAGAGGATGAGATGGCTGGATGGCATCACCGACTTGATGGACATGAGTTTGAGTGAACTCCGGGAGTTGGTGATGGACAGGGAGGCCTGGCGTGCTGCAATTGATGGGGTCGCAAAGAGTCGGACATGACTGAGCGACTGAACTGAACTGAATGCCTGTGATCCCCAGATTTGTAAGAGAAGTGAAGGATTCCATCTTTAGCTACTCAAGGAATTTACCAGTTGTCTTCTTTCTGCTGATGTAGAATAAAATTAAGGGAAGAAATATCCATCTAAAGCTGAGCCTGAGATAAATGTTTTATAGCTCTAAGACAGCAGATAGAATACATGAACTGGCATTTTTCTTTTATTAGCACAATAATAAAATACAAAGGCCTTTTTCACTGTGGTCCTTCCTTGAGGGAACAAAAGAAAGTGCCAAGGAAATAGAATCTCTTTTCCTTTCTGGCCCTAGCAATTTATAACTACAGTAGTCTCCTTTATCCATGGTTTCAATTTTTGTGATTTCAGTTACCTGTGATCAACCTTGGTCTGAAAATAGTATATGGGAAAGTCCAGTAATAAACAATTTCTGTTTTAAATTGTGTGCCATTCTGAGTAGCATGGTGAAATCTCATGCCGTCCTGCTCTATCCTGCTCTGGACCTGAATCATCCCTTTGTCCATCCAATTTCACTCCTTATTCACTATTCACTTCATGTAACTAACTGTCTCTGTTACCAGATTGATTGTCAAGGTATTGCAATGCTTCTGTTCAAATAACCCTTAGTTTACTTTTAATGCCCCCAAAGTGCAAGAGTGGCAATACTGGATAGATATTAGATATTCTCTTTCTGTGCCTAATTTATAAATTAAAATAAGATATATACGCAGTGTAGTGTTGATAGTGTTAGCCGCTCAGTCATGTCTGACTCTTTGTGACCCAATGGGCTGTGTAGCCCACTCCTCTGTCCATGGAATTCTCCAGGCAAGTACACTTGGAGTGGATTGCCATGCCCTCCTCTAGAGCATCTTCTTCACCTAGGGACTGAACCCAGGTCTCCTGCATTGCAGGCAGATTCTTTGCCATCTGAGCCACCAAGGATGCCCAGATATGTATATTGAAGAAAAAGACATAGTACACATAGGAGTCAGTACTATCAGCAGTTTTAAGCTCCCATTGTGGATTTTGGAAGATATCCCATACAGATAAGGGGACTACCACTGATCTAGTAAACATGACTATATGAAAGCACATATTGTTTCAACATACTGTTATCACAATACACCCCAAAGCCTGGTCTTCATAGTAATAAAATGATGCATCTCCCAGAGATTTCATTTACTCAGTTAATTACTTAGCAAAACTATCCTACTCTCTTCACCATAAGGGTATAATACACATATCTTAAAGATCTCCTAAGAAAGGTGGGAAAAACATAAAGGAAAAGAGTAAATGGAGAATCAAGTTCTGGGGTAATAGAAAACTCTCTTGAACAGAAGCCCAAATTACTGGGCTCTGTCACTGTTCTACTAGCTACAAGATTTGGGGAAAGATTCTAGGCTTTGAACTTGTATATATACAAGCACACCTCATTTTACTGTGCTTCACTTCATTGTACTTTGCAGATATTGCTCTTTATTTTTTTAACAAAATGAAGGTTTGAGGCAACCCTACATCAAGCAAGTCTAATGGTGCCATTTTAACAATATTTGTTCACTTCTTGTCTCTGCCTCACATTTTGGTAATTCTTATGGAGAAGGCGATGGCACCCCACTCCAGTACTCTTGCCTGGCAAATCCCATGGATGGAGGAGCCTGATAGGCTGCAGTCCATGGGGTCGCTAGGAGTCAGACACGACTGAGCAACTTCACTTTCACTTTTCACTTTCATGCATTGGAGAAGGAAATGGCAACCCTCTCCCATGTTCTTGCCTGGAGAGTCCCAGGGATGGGGAGCCTGGTGGGCTGCCGTCTATGGGGTCACACAGGGTCAGACACGACTGAAGTAACTTAGCAGCATGGTATTTCAAGCTTTTTTATTATTATTTTATTTGTTATGGTGATCTTTAATCAGTGATTTTTGATGTTGCTGTTGCAGAAACAACTTGCTGAAGCCTCAGATTGTGGTTAGCATTTTTTAGCAGTATTTTAACTGATATGTACATTATTTTAGACAATGCTATCACACTGAATAAACTATATGTTTTTATATGTACTAAGAAACTAAAAATTTCATATGTCTCACTTTAATATGATATTCACATTATTGCAGTGATCCTGAACTGAACCTGCAGCCTCTCCAAAGTATGTCTATTATCCCACTAATATAAAAGAGGTCAGCCTAACAGAAGTGGAAACAAAAGAGATATGAAAGTACATCTTTCAGAAATTATCCTCGGAAGAGAATTAACACTGAACACAGTAACTACAATTATGTCACACTGCAAAGTCTGACGCTAGTGACCATCTAAAATTATCTCCCTCTCTTGATTTCTACTCCTTCCCCATCTCTCTAGTATTCTTTGTGTACTCTTTCTTTCATCTCCCTCAAGACTTTACTCAGCTGGTAAAGAATTCACCTGCAGTGCAAGAGACCCTGTTGGATTCCTGGGTCAGGAAGATCCACTGGAGAAGGCATAGACTACCCACTCCAGTACTTTTGGGCTTTCCTGGTGGCTCTACTGGTAAAGAATCCACCTGCAATGGGGGAGACCTGGGTTCAATCCCTGGGTTGGGAAGATCCCCTGGAGAAGGGAACAGCCACCCACTCCAGTATTCTGGCCTGGAGAATTCCATGGACTGTATAGTCCATGTGGTCACAAAGACTTGGACACTACTGAGCAACTTTCAATTTCACTTTCGAGACTTTACTAAGGGAACTTATAAATTGTCTCATTAGACCTTCTCATTTGCATATCTCAACCTACACAATGTGCTCACCAGTTAAAATGAACATAATGACTCTGAAGGGAACACCTATAAGGCGATTTTAATATGGTGAGGCATGTATCTAAATCAGAAATATACATTTGAGTTCTAGACCACTTTTAGAAACAATTAAGCTTCATAAAGAGGTATGAAATTAGACATAAACAGATTTTAAACTCTGAGAATATTCCACTGAAGACTAGCCATTGGATCACAGAATATTGATATCCAGTAATTTAATCAACATGGAAATGACTACTTGCCTGGCAATTCAAATTTCAAATGTAAGGGTTTATTTGTTTTGTTTATGTCAATTTAGCAAATTGATAATTATCACAGATACTCTGGGTAATTACATTAAATCTTCCAAAGAAAGCTTGTGATTTATTTTGCAGTGTCAAAATATGTTTATTTAGGGTTTTAAATGCACTGACCTAATCATATTACTGAACACTTGTATAAGACTATCAATAAACCTATATAACCAGACTACCAAAAGAGTAAAACAATTGTTTTTTTTCTCAATGAATAAAATAGTAAGAATTTAGTGGTTATACTCATGTAACAGTTGTCTATTTAAGAACTTAGTGGGGGAGAACACATTTTCATGGAACAAATAGTTGAATTATATTAAACTTTAATATTCCATCTCCAATATGCCCCCTCATGAAATCAGAAAAAAAAAAATGGAACAATTTGTTCATAGAAAATGTACCTGTAATATTACTAGATTATTTTGAATTTCCATTTGGTACTTTCTGGTACAAAGGAGAGAAAGAACCAGTGGGGCCCATAGATGATAAATAAAATATCAGATAATTGGGTTTAACAAGAAACATTAAAATACAGAAGTATTCACTGTGTGTAAAAGGCCATCTAAAAAAGAGCTGGAAACATACGAACCATTATTTGGGCACAAGTTAGTCCAGTATTAGCTCCATTTGCATTTTTGTTGCTAGATAAATAAATAATCCTGAATCTTTAGGATGATATATTGATATATTTGGCTAAACATGACAAAGAGCAGTTGAAGAAAGATATTACAGTTTGTAATTTACTATAATTCCACATGTAAAGTCTCTGGAATTTTGATAATGGGCAGAAATAGACTATTTGTGACTACTAGAAATTTTTGTAATTCAGTTCAGTCACTCAGTCATGTCCAACTCTTTGCGACCCCATGAATTACAGCACGCCAGGCCTCCCTGTCCATCACCAACTCCTGGAGTTCACTCAAACTCACATCCATCGAGCTGGTGATACCATCCAGTCATCTCATCCTCTGTCATCCCCTTCTCCTCCTGCCCCCAATCCCTCCCAGCATCAGAGTATTTTCCAGTGAGTCAACTCTTTGCATGAGGTGGCCAAAGTACTGGAGTTTCAGCTTTAGAATCATTCCTTCCAAAGAAATCCCAGGACTGATCTCCTTTAGAATGGACTGGTTGGATCTCCCTGAAGTCCAAGGGACTCTCAAGAGTCTTCTCCAACACCACAGTTCAAAAGCATCAATTCTTCGGCACTCAGCTTTCTTCACAGTCCAACTCTCACATCCATACATGACTACTGGAAAAACCGTAGCTTTGACTAGATGAACCTTTGTTGGCAAAGTAATATCTCTGCTTTTTAATATGCTGTCTAGGTTGGTCATAACTTTCCTTGCAAGGAATAAGCCTCTTTTAATTTCATGGCTGCAATCACCATCTGCAGTGATTTTGGAGCCCAGAAAAATAAAGTCAGCCACTGTTTCTACTGTTTCCCCATCTATTTCCCAGGAAGTGATGGGACAAGATGCCATGATCTTCGTTTTCTGAATGTTGAGCCTTAAGTCAACTTTTTTACTCTCCTCTTTCACTTTCATCAAGAGGCTTTTTAGTTCCTCTTCACTTTCTGCCATAAGGGTGGTGTCATCTGCGTATCTGAGGTTATTGATATTTCTCCTGGCAATCTTGATTCCAGCTTGTACTTCTTCCAGCCCAACGTTCCTCATGATGTACTCTGCATATAAGTTAAATAAGCAGGGTGGCAAGATATAGCCTTTTCCTATTTGAAACCAGTCTGTTGTTCCATGTCAAGTTCTAACTGTTGCTTCCTGACCTGCATATAGGTTTCCTGCATATAGGTTCCTCAAGAGCATTATCTGATTATTATTCAGAGATGAAAGTACATAAAGTTGACCCTTGAATAGTGTAAGTTTATACTGTGGGGGTCCAATTATATATGGATTTTTTTTAGGTAAATATGTTCTACAGTATGACATAATCTGTGTTGGTAAGATCCACAGATGCAGAACTGCAGACACTGAGAGCCAACTGTAAATTTATACACAAATTTTTGACTGAGTAGAGAGAGTCAGTGCATCAGTCTCCTAGCGTTGTTCAAGGGTCAGCTGTATATTCCAAACTGCTTTTTGTGGCAATTACTGGAGATATTATTTTGTTGTTCCTTTTTAATTAAAAAAAAAAAAAAGAGGGACTATACTATGAAAATATTTTGAAATATTCATACTCTGCAAGCTAGCAATGTACATTAGCATATTGAAGACTGTTCTACAGTTGAGAAATCTTCAAATTTCTTATTACCTAGTATAATGATTAATTTTGTTTCAACTGGACAGGGTGATTAGGCCTTTGATCACACTTTAATCTGGGTGTATATTTAAGGGTGTTCTGGATGAAGTTAACATTTGAATAGGTAAATTGAGTAAAACAATTTCCCTTCACTAATATGAGGGCGCCCCATCCAATTGGTTACAGCCCTGAATAAAACAAAAGACTGACACTCTAGCAAGTATGAGGAAATTCCTTCTATCTAACTGCCTTTGAGTAAAGACATCATTGTTTTTCTGCCTTCAGGTTTGAAATGAAACATCAAAACCTCCTGGGTCTTGAGTGCCGGCTAAGTCACTTCAGTCCTATCTGACTCTGAGACCAATGGACTGTAGCCTGCCAGGCTCCTCTGTCCATGGGATTCTCCAGGCAAGAACACTGGAGTGGGTTGCCATGCCCTTCTTCAGGGGATCTTCCAGACCCAGGGTTCAACTCATGTCTCTTATGTCTCCTACATTGGCAGT
The DNA here is from genome assembly GCF_029378745.1 of Bos indicus. Taxonomy (NCBI): domain Eukaryota; kingdom Metazoa; phylum Chordata; class Mammalia; order Artiodactyla; family Bovidae; genus Bos; species Bos indicus. The sequence goes on from NC_091767.1 coordinate 14,206,924, forward strand.
TGGGTTCTTTACCACTAGTGCAACCTGGGAAGCTTGAGAACACCCCAGCGGGAGCAATACTATGGCTCTCCTACTTCTTGAGCTTGCCAACTGCAGCTTTTGGGATTTGTGAATCTCCATAATCACATATGCCAACTCTACATAATAAATCTTTCTCTCTGAGAGAGAAGAGACGTCCTGTTGGTTTCTCTGGAAATTCTGAACAATAATCCTAGTAATATAAAGCAAATTTGACACACGTTTTTTCTTTTTATTTTGGGAAACCACTAATAGTAGTAGAAACATATTTTAAAATACAAGGAAACCAGACATTGAGAGGAAGATCCTAAAGATGCTTCCCAAACCAGTTTTTCTAGTTCTCAGGTTAATTTGACTTTGGTTTTTATAGATACCAACAAAACAGTTGTTTACATGAGAGGGCTCTAGATTTAATAATGTGTTAGTTTCTCTAATTTTAAAAGGAGCCAGTGTTGGAGCCAGTGTGAGAAAATCAAGAGAGACTTCATCTTCAAGCCTGTCATCCATCTTAAAAGACAAGAGGTGAACTGGGCATGAACTTTGCCCAAGAGTGAGGAAACCGTTGCTAATAAAAACCAGGTCTCCTGGAGACTTCCCTCCCTACAGATGACAAATGGAGACTGTAGTTGAGGTCAGGCTGCCCCTGTTACATTAACCATGGAGACATCCCCCCTTAATGTATAATCACTCTTCCCCCTCTTTAACCTTAGTTGTTTGTCTTCCTAGTGCCTATTTGTTGTAAAACTCAGTCATATACAACAAACAGGTTGCTAACATGTCACATAGTGGAGGGTATAAAACTGGACCTTTCAGAAAAATCAGGGTCCTTTTTGGGAACTGATTCCGCTTGGACCCACTGGCATAACAAGCTGTACTGCACTGTCTTGAGTGTCCTCTTGAGAGAGTCATTTCCTAGGCAGGTTGATAAGGAGTCTAGGGGTCCCCAAGGAGAGAGGGGTCTGGAATTCTCAAGGAGGAAGAGAGGACAAACTTTTTTTTCTTTCTCTACATTCCTTAGGATTATATAACAGTAATGTATCCTGCCTGAGGACAGTCTCTGGATTAAACCTTCTGACTAATTCTGTTATCTTAAAATGTAAATTATGGGAGTAGGTCTGGAGAGGTCTTTACAACCTCCAGACATTCCTTAGATTCATTGGAGAGTCAGATCAGATCAGTCGCTCAGTCGTGTCCAACTCTTTGCGACCCCATGAATCGCAGCATGCCAGGTTTCCCTATCCATCACCAACTCCCGGAGTTCACTGAGACTCACGTCCATTGAGTCAGTGATGCCATCCAGCCATCTCATCCTCTGTCGTCCTCTTCTCCTCCTGCCCCCAAACCCTCCCAGCATCAGAGTCTTTTCCAATGAGTCAACTCTTCGCATGAGGTGGCCAAAATACTGGAGTTTCAGCTTTAGCATCATTCCTTCCAAAGAAATCCCAGGGCTGATCTCCTTAAGAATGGATTGGTTGGATCTCCTTGCAGTCCAAGGGACTCTCAAGAGTCTTCTCCAACACCACAGTTCAAAATTCTTCGGCGCTCAGCCTTCTTCACAGTCCAAATCTCACATCCATACATGACCACAGGAAAAACCATAGCCTTGACTAGCCGGACCTTTGTTGGCAAAGTAATGTCTCTGCTTTTCAATATGCTATCTAGGTTGGTCATAACTTTCCTTCCAAGGAGTAAGCGTCTTTTAATTTCATGGCTGCAGTCACAGTCTGTAGTGATTTTGGAGCCCAAAAAATAAAGTCTGACACTGTTTCCACTGTTTCCCCATCGATTTCCCATGAAGTGGTGGGACCGGATGCCATGATCTTTGTTTTCTGAATGTTGAGCTTTAAGCCAATTTTTTCACTCTATACTTTCACTTTCATCAAGAGGCTTTTTAGTTCCTCTTCACTTGTTGCCATAAGGGCGGTGTCATCTGCATATCTGAGGTTATCCTGGCAATCTTAATTATAGCTTGTGTTTCTTCCAGCCCAGCGTTTCTCATGATGTACTCTGAATATAAGTTAAATAAACAGGGTGACAATATATAGCCTTGATGAACTCCTTTTCCTATTAATGTGGTCCACTGGAGAAGGGAATGGCAAACCACTTCAGTATTCTTGCTTTGAGAACCCCATGAACAGTATGAAAAGGCAAAATGATAGGATACTGAAAGAGAAACTCCCCAGGTCAGTAGGTGCCCAATATGCTACTGGAGATCAGTGGAGAAATAACTCCAAAAAGAATGAAGGGATGGAGCCAAAGCAAAAACAATACCCAGCTGTGGATGTGAGTGGTGATAGAAGCAAGGTCCAATGCTGTAAAGAGCAATATTGCATAGGAACCTGGAATGTCAGGTCCATGAATCAAGGCAAATTGGAAGTGGTCAAACAAGAGATGGCAAGAGTGAATGTTGACATTCTAGGAATCAGCGAACTGAAATGGACTGGCATGGGTGAATTTAACTCAGATGACCATTATATCTACTACTGCGGGCAGGAATCCCTCAGAAGAAATGGAGTGGCCATCATGGTCAACAAAAGAGTCAAAAAGGCAGTATTTGGATGCAATCTCAAAAATGACAGAGATCTCTGTTCGTTTCCAAGGCAAACCCTTCAATATCACAGTAATCCAAGTCTATGCCCCAACCAGTAATGCTGAAGAAGCTGAAGTTGAACGGTTCTATGAAGACCTACAAGACCTTTTAGAACTAACACCCAAAAAAGATGTCCTTTTCATTATAGGGGACTGGAATGCAGAAGTAGGAAGTCAAGAAACACTTGAGGTAACAGGCAAATTTGGCCTTGGAATACGGAATGAAGCAGGGCAAAGACTAATAGAGTTTTGCCAAGAAAATGCACTGGTCATAACAAACACCCTCTTCCAACAACACAAGAGAAGACTCTATACATGGACATCACCAGATGGTCAACACCAAAATCAGATTGATTATATTCTTTGCAGCCAAAGATGGAGAAGCTCTATACAGTCAGCAGAAACAAGACCAGGAGCTGATTGTGGCTCAGATCATGAACTCCTTATTGCCAAATTCAGACTTAAATTAAAGAAAGTAAGGAAAACCACTAGACCATTCAGGTATGACCTAAATCAAATCCCTTATGATTATACAGTGGAAGTGAGAAATAGATTTAAGGGCCTAGATCTGATAGATAGAGTGCCTGATGAACTATGGAATGAGGTTCATGACATTGTACAGGAGACAGGGATCAAGACCATTCCCATAGAAAAGAAATGCAAAAAAGTAAAATGGCTGTCTGGGGAGGCCTTACAAATAGCTGTGAAAAGAAGAGAAGTGAAAGCAAAGGAGAAAAGGAAAGATATAAACATCTGAATGCAGAGTTCCAAAGAATAGCAAGAAGAGATAAGAAAGCCTTCTTCAGCGATCAATGCAAAGAAATAGAGGAAAACAACAGAATGGGAAAGACTAGGAATCTCTTCAAGAAAATCAAAGATACCAAAGGAGCATTTCATGCAAAGATGAGCTCGATAAAGGACAGAAATGGTATGGACCTAACAGAAGCAAAAGATATTAAGAAGAGATGGCAAGAATGCACAGAAGAACTATACAAAAAAGATCTTCACAACCCAGATAATCACGATGGTGTGATCACTCACCTAGAGCCAGACATCCTGGAATGTGAAGTCAAGTGGGCCTTAGAAAGCATCACTACGAACAAAGCTAGTGGAGGTGATGGAATTCCAGTGGAGCTATTTCAAATCCTGAAAGATGATGCTGTGAAAGTGCTGCACTCAATATGCCAGCAAATTTGGAAAACTCAGCAGTGGCCACAGGACGGGAAAAGGTCACTTTTCATTCCAATCCCAAAGAAAGGCAATGCCAAAGAATGCTCAAACTACCGCACAATTGCACTCATGTCACATGCTAGTAAAGTAATGCTCAAAATTCTCCAAGCCAGGCTTCAGCAATATGTGAACCGTGAACTTCCTGATGTTCAAGCTGGTTTTAGAAAAGGCAGAGGAACCAGAGATCAAATTGCCAACATCCGCTGGATCATGGAAAAAGCAAGAGAGTTCCAGAGAAACATCTATTTCTGCTTTATTGACTATGCCAAAGCCTTTGACTGTGTGGATCACAATAAACTGTGGAAAATTCTGAAAGAGATAAGAATACCAGACCACCTGATCTGCCTCTTGAGAAATCTGTATGCAGGTCAGGAAGCAACAGTTAGAACTGGACATGGAACAACATTGGAGAGTATATAACTTCATTGCTAACACTAGTAAGTGAGTACTCTTTCTGTCCCCTTCTGATGCCTATGTCAGAAGCTTTCTCTATCTCCTTTATATTTTAATAAAACTTTATTACACAAAAGCTCTGAGCGATCAAGCCTTGTCTCTGGCCCCGGATTGAATTATTCACCTCTAGGGGCCAAGAATCCCGGTGTCTTCTCGTGATTCAACAACAACCTTTCACTCTGAGGTATGTTTTGTGACTCCAGATTCCACAACACCATCATTTGACCGCTAACAAATTATAAAAAAGACCTCTTAATAGGCCTAAAAGGAACACACAATAGAACAACCTAGAAAGGCAGAATGTTTACATCTCAAAGACACAAAGAAATGTAAGTTTCCCCCAGGAGGTCTTTGTTTAAAGTTACCAAACCAACTTCCTTTTTCTTTTCTTTTTTTTTCCCCTTCATTAATCACATAGGCAATTAAAAAAAAAAAAAAAAAAAAACCTCCCCTGGGGGGGTGGAAATTACGTGTGTATGATCACCTTTAATTTCTAATTAAGTAAATTCTTATCATAAGTATAGGTGAAGCAGTCACTTAGGATTCTTTCTAGGGGACTGTGAGATGGAACTTCAAAGGAAGCATATCCCATTCTGGTTCAAGCAGTTAGTGTCAGAAGTCTGCAAGCACAAACCAAACCAAACCACGCTAGTGGATAGTCACCAAAAACAAAGCAAATGCAAAGAGATGCCCATAAATCCAAAAACCAAATGGCAAGACTGCCCAAGACTTGACTTCCAAGTTCCACTAACCCTTGATGCTTCTCCAAAGCAAGGCCCTACAAATAGGGCCCCCCTTCCATAAGGAGAAACCCCAAAATTGGAACCGCATCAGTTCCCCAAATGGAAAACATCAAGAGGCCTCGAGGTGGACCTTGAGGGACGTACCAAAAATGTTAGTGGATGTCACAATATCCCAGACACCCTCTTTCTGATCCTCAAATATTTGCATTTCTCAGAGTGGAAGTTCAGGCTGGTGCAGACAAGAGAATAAAAAGATGTCCTCAAGGCAAAAGACCTTAGCAGCCCCAAAGGGCAACCTCTCTTCCATTGTTCACAAGAACAATGTTGTTGCGAGTCCTGCACTCTAGTCAGCTGGTCATGTGTGAGCAGTATGGCCCTACTGCAGGGAGTCTGGTCTCAGAGAAATACCTCAACCCTCTGCGCTCCCAAGGGAGGCTGGCATGGGGAGAGATTTGGAGCTTTCAATCAAGCCAAGGGTTTCTGCAGGACTGCCTGCCCACGATCAGAACCCAGACAAGCCCCCAAAATTAATACCGGCCACAATCTTGACTTTCTCTGGCCACTGAAGATGAATAAGTCCTTCAAGCCAGGCTTCAACAGTACATAAACTGAGAACTTCCAGATGTTCAAGCTGGATTTAGAAAAGGCAGAGGAACCAGAGATCAAATTACCAACATCCGTTGGATCATAGAAACACTAAGGGAATTCCAGAAAAACACCTACTTCTGCTTCATTGACTACACAAAAGCCTTTGACTATGTGGATCACAAGAAAATGCAGGACATTCTTCAAGGGATGGGAATATCAGACCACTTTACCTGCCTCCTAAGAAATCTCCTGTATGCAGGTCAAGAAGCAACAATGAGAACTGGATATGGAACAAGACTGGTTCAAAACTGGGAAAAGAGTATGCCAAGGCTGTATACTGTCACCCTACTTATTTTAATGTCTATATAGAGTACATCATGTGAAATGCCATGCTGGATGAAGCACAAGCTGGAATCAAGATTGCTGGGAGAAATATCATTAACCTCAGACAGGCAGATGACACTACCCTAATGGCAGAAAGCAAAGAGGAACTAAAGAGCCTTTCGATGAAGGTGAAAGGGGAGAGTGAAAAAGTTGGCTTAAAACTCAGCATTCAAAAAACTAAGATAATGACATCTGGCCCCATCACTTTAAGGCAAATAGATGGAGAAACTGTGGAAACAGTGACAGACTGTATTTTCTTGGGCTCCAAAATCACTGCATATGGTAACTCCAGCCATGAAATTTAAAAACGTTTGCTCTTTGGAAGAGAAGCTATGACCAATCTAGACAATGTATTAAAATGCACAGATATCATTTTACTGACAAAAGTCTGTCCAGTCAAAGCTATGGTTTTTAAGTAGTCATGTACAGATGTGAGAGTTGGACCATAAAGAAAGCTGAGTGCTGAAGAATTGATGCTTTTGAACTGTGGTGCTAGAGAAGACTCTTGACAGTCCCTTGGACAGCAAGGAGACCAAACCCGTCAATCCTAAAGTGAATCAACCCTGAAGGTTCATTGGAAGGACTGACGCTAAAAATGAAGCTCCAATACTTTGGCCACCTGATGCAAGGAACTGACTCACTAGAAAAGACCCTGATGCTGGGAAAGATTGAAAGCAAAAGGAGAAGGGGGTAACAGAGGATGAGATGTTTGGATGGCATCATCGACTCAGTGGACATGAGTTTAAACAAACTCTGGGAGATAGTGATGGACAGGGAAGCCTGGTGTGCTTTAGTCCATGGTGTCACAAAGTATCGGACACCACTGAGTGGTTGAATAACAACAACAAAACAGGGGGAAAATCTTAAGCAATACTCAACAATTTGCTAAAGATACTAAGTAAGGATTTAAAAGGAGTGTCAAAACTATAAATTTCAGCCTTTTGTGATCAGTTCACACATACCCAAATGCATAGCAGAAATATCAATCTGCAATAAATATTATCCTATAGAGTTCTTTTTTAAATTTTATTTTATTTAACTTTACAATATTGTATTGGTTTTGCCATATATCAAAATGAATCTGCCACAGGTATACATGTGTTCCCCATCCTGAACCCTCCTCCCTCCTCCCTCCCCATACCATCCCTCTGGGTCGTCCCAGTGCACCAGCCCCAAGCATCCAATATCGTGCATCAAACCTGGACTGGTGACTCGTTTCCTATATGATATTATACATATTTCAGTGGGAGAATGGCATTGAAATATAGAGTTCTTTTTAAATTTTGATAGGAGTTTGGAATAGAAGTGTTTTATAAATAATATTGATGAATGTAAAAAAATCAATCGAGACAAATAAAAGGACAGAATTAAAAGCAAATAATGAAAAACTTATATAAATGAAGCAAAGATTATGCATTGATGATCTTGCATGTAGTTTTTTCATTTTACAAGAAAGGCAGTGGACATAGAACAAAATATATCTTAGATTTGAGTTTTTCTTTATATTTTTAATTTGGCATATACAGTCTCTATAAGTGCTATGGGAAAGAAATAAAACTGAAAGCTGAAGTAAAACTAAAAACAGTACATTACACTTGTTGACTCTTAAACAATTAATATTTGTCAATAAAGAACTTTAATTTTCTTATTCTAATATTCTTAATTATATAGGGGAAAGTTACAAAAAGTAAAATATTAGGAGAAAAGTAGCATTATTTAAAATATTTGAAATTATCAATCTGAAAAACCTTTTTCATAGGATTGATTAAAAATTTATTTAATGAATAAAATAATGAACTAAATTATCTGAATAATGAGAAGAGATCAAGATGGCAGAGTAAGAAGATGCAGAGCTCACCTCCTCCCACAAGCACTTAAAAACACACCCACATGTAGGACACTCATCAAGGAAATAGGCAGAAAGACTCTTATGCAATCAAGGATGTAGTAAATATCCATAGAATGTTGAATAGGAAGGATAAAGAAATCATGTCAGGACCTGCACCTCCAGGAGGGGACACAGAAGAAAATGGGAATTACATGGACTCAGTAATCCTCCCTGGGAAGTGAATGGTTTGAACCACACATTGGCTTCCTAGTTTTAGGAGAGTCCAGCACCAGGAGGACAAGTCCTCTTACCTGGTTTGAAAACCAGTGGGACTGACAGTGAGTCTACAAGAAATCTAGACTCTGCTCCTGAATAATTGACACATGCTTGCTTACCCCCGAAGAAAAGGTGGAGGAAGAAGATTGAAACGGCCAAGGCCTCTGACTGGTTTCCCATGGCCATCACAGATTGAATGGATCACCCACTCTGGCCCCTCTTGCTTACCAGTGTAGCTCCACACAAGGGTGAAGAACGCCATGACCAAGGAGAGTGTGCAACTGTGGGGGACAGAGTTGGCTCAGACCCAGCACAACAGCTGAACAGAATGAGGACGGCCATTACTGGTGCTCACAGAGGCACCAGATCGGGGCAGTCCAGAGCCCTGACTGGTATCCTAGGACCACCCCAGTTAGCACCTTGGCACATAACAGGATGCCCACTTTGCACCCTCTTGCTCCAGCGCTGCTTCCCTCTTGGGCAAATGTGCCAGAGAGGAGCTCACACTTAAAGTGAACAAAACCAGCTCAGACTCAAACCTCAGGGTTTCTGATCCAGCAACTTGGGACCCACCTTCATCTCCATTAGTGTGGTGTTGACCACTGAGCAGAGCAGAAGCACTGCATCATGCCTGACTCAGCCTGGGGAAAGATGAGACTTGTGCTCACTTGAGATCCAGTCCTCCCACCAGTACCACCAGGCACATGTAGACAGTATCAGGATGCTCCCTCGTAATGATACCTCTTCAAAACTAGGACAGGTAAATATTTCACCTAATTTCATAGAGCAAAATGAAAAAACAAAGGAATTTGTTTCAAATAAAAGAACAAGAAAAAAAAAACTTGGGGAAAAAATCTAATAAAACATATAAATAATTTATGAGATAGAGAATTCAGAGCATTAATAATAAGAATACTAACTAAACTAGGGAAAAGAATAAGTGAACCCAGTGAAAATCTTAAGAAGGAACTAGAAAGTATAAAAAGTACCAATCAGAACTGAAGAATATAAATCTGAAGTAAAAAACATACTAGAAAAAAGTAAACTGCAGTCCAGGGGTGGCAAAGAGTTGGACACGACTGAGCCACTGAACAGCAACAAGAATAACATCAAATACCAACATCACACTATAAGGGTTCCAGAAGGAGGAGACAAAGAAAAATGTATTAGACATGTATTGATGAAATTATAGCTGAAAAATTTTTGAACATGAAGAAAGAAACAGATCTAGGTACAGAAACTACAGAGCATTCTGGGCAAGTTAAAATCAAAGACCCCCATATCAAGACATATCATTATTAAAATGGGAAAAATTAGAGATAATTTAAAATACAGCAAGAGAAAAACAAAGAGTAACATACAAAGCAACCTCCATAAGGCTATTGATTGATTTTTCTGAAAAAAACACTGCCAATTAGAAGAAAGCAGCATATTTTAAAGGATGAAAGGGGAAAATGTACCATCTAGGAACTCTACCCAATAAGTTTATCATTTAGAATTGGAGGAGAGAAAATGAACTTCTCAGACAAACTAAGAGTTCACTAATTCTAATATTGCCTTAAAAGAAATATTAAAAATTATATTCTAAGTGGAAAAGAAAAGGCTATAAGTCAGAGTCATCCAAGTAGATAAGGCAAATATATAAAGGATATGGATAAACTACTTAAATAAGCTGTTAATGACTGAGACAAAAAATGTAAAGTCAACTATAACTACAATAAACAGTTACTTAACTGTTCAGACATAAAGGTATAAAAGATGAGATAAAAAACCAAATATTGAGTAAGAAAATGTAGATCTCAGAATGTATTTGAATTTAAATCACAATAACAACCAATATAAAACAAGTATAGTTATAGATCAACATAAAAGAACCCCATTGTAACTGCAAATCAAGACTCTATTATGAATACATAAAAACTAGAGATTAAAAAAAAATAAGATACCACTAATGGAAATCATCAAGTCATAAGGAAAAAAACTAAAAAAGAAGAACTATGAAAACAATCAGAAAAAAATACAAAACAAAATGGCAATAAGTACATACCTTTTGATAATTAGTTTAAATGTCAATGGACTAAATGCTACAATCAAAAGATATGAGGTATTTACAATAGGTAGGACATGGAAGCAATCTAGATGTCTATCAACAGATGAGTGGATAAAGCAGCTTTGGTACATGTCATGTATACAATAGAATATTACTCAGCCACAAAAAAAGAACACATTTGAGTCAGTTTAGTGAAGTGGGTGGATCTAGATCCTGTTATACAAAGTGAAGTAAGTCAGGAAGAGAAAAACAAATATGTTAACAATATTTGTGGAATCCTGAAAAATGGTATTGATGAACCAATTTTCAGGACAGGAATAGAGACACAAACATAGAAAAGACTTTGTATACAAGAGAGGAAGGAGAGGGTAGGATGGATTGAGAGCATAAGACTGAAATATATCTATTACCATATGTAAAATAGATAGCTAATAGGAAGTTGCTGTATAACTGAATGTGGTACTCTTTGACAACCTAGAGGAGTGGAATGGAGTAGGGGGTGGAGGGGAGCTTCACGAGGGAGGGTGCATATGTCTATTTATGGCTGATTCACATTGTTGTATGGAAGAAGCCAATGCAATATTGTAAAACTATTATCCTCCAATTAAAAATAAATTTTTAAGATAAGATATGAGGTGGCTGACTGGATTAAAAAAAAAAACAAAAAAACAAGATCCATCTATATGTTGCTTATCAGAAATTCACTTCAGAGCTAAATGCACACAAAGATTGAAAGTGAGGAGATAAAGATATTTCATGCAGATGAAAACAATAAAAAAGGTGAGGGTAGCAATACTCATATACAAAATAGATTTTAAGACAAAGTTTACAATAAAACATAAAGATAAGCATTATATAATGATAAAGGGATTGATAGAAGAAGAGGATATAACATTTGTTAACATATACACACTTAATATAGGAGCAGCTAAATATACAAAGTAATGTTAACAAACATAAAGGGAGAAATTGATGATAGTATAATAATAGTAGGTGATCTTTATACCCCACATACACCAATGGACAGATCATTCAGATAGAAAACCAGTAAGGAAACAGTCATCTTAAATGACTCATTAGACTAGTTGTACTTAGATATCTACAGGGCAGTCCATCCAACAAATGGCAGAATATACACTCTTTTCAAGTGGGCCACAAAACAAGTTTTAACAAATTTAAAAGGAAATAAATTATATCAACCATTTTTCCTGACCACAGGATTTCTAGTATGAATCTAGAAATCAATAATAGGAGGAAAAAAATGAGAAAAAGTGAAAACAACATGGAGACCAAACAACATGCTATTAAAATCCGATATATCAAAGTAGAAATCAAAGAGGATCTAAAAAAAATACATCAAAACAAGTGAAAATTAAAAAAAAAAAAAAAAAAAGCTTGAAAATCTGTAGGACATATCAAAAGCAGTCTTAAGAGGAAAGTTTAGAGAGGCACAGTATCAACTCAGGGAACAAGAAATATCTCAAATAAACAACCTAAACTACCATCTCGTGTCACTGTACAAAGAAGAATAAGCAGAGCCCACATTCAGCAAAAGGAAGGAAATAAGATCAGTGAGGATGCAAATTTTTTAAAGACAAAAAGAAAGGAAACAACAGAAAAGATCTGTGAAACAAAAAGATTTTTGGAAAAGCCTTTATTTAGGTTCATCATGACAAAAACTGAGTGAACTCAAATAAACAAGGAATAGACATGGAAAAATTACATCCAATATCACCGATATGTGAAAAAAGCCATAAGAGAATACTATAAACAGCCCTATACCAACAAGTTGGACAATCTAGAAGAAATGGGTGAATTCCTAGAAATCTACAGTTTAGCGTGATTGAATCAGTAAGAAATACAAAATCTGAACAGTCTGATCACTAGTAGTGAAACTGAATTTGTAAAAACAAAATAAATCCTCTCATCAAACAAAAGTTCAGAACCAGATTGCTACATGGGAATTCTACCCAACATGAAAGAACTTATACCTATCCTTCTCAATCTATGGGCTTCGCTGGTGGCTCAGATGGTAAAGCGTCTGCTGCAATGCGGGAGACCTCGGTTAAATCCCTGAGTCAGGAAGATCCCCTGGAGAAGGAAATGGGAACCCACCCCAGTACTCTTGCCTGGAAAATTCCATGGACTGAGGAGCCTGGTAGGCTACAGTCCATGGGGTCACAAATAGTCGGACATGACTAAGCAACTTCATTTTCTTTCACTTTCTCAATCTATTTCAAAAAATTGAAGAGGACAGAACACTCTCTAATTCCTTCTATGAGATGACTACTACCAGAATATGAAAACCAGACAAAGCCACTAAAAAAAGAAAAAAGATTCAAGCCAATACCCTTGATGAGCATAAATGCCAAAGTCCTCAACAAAACATGAGCAAACTAAATCTAACCATACATAAAAAGGATCATACACTATGAACAAGTTTAATTCACTCCAGAGTCACAAGGATGGTTCAACATAATCATTGTGATACACATTAACAAAAAGAAAGATAAAAATCACCTTATCATCTCAATAGATGCATAAAAAGCATTTGATTAAATTTAATATCCATTCATAATAAAATTTTCATCAAAGTGGGTATACAGGGGACATAACATAATAAAGGCTATTTATGACAAACCAACATTTATCATACTCAATGGTGAAAGGCTGAAGCTTTTCCTCCCAAATCATGTATAAGACAAGGATGCCCACTCCTGCCACTTCTGTTTACTATATTATTTGGATTCCTAGTGGCTCAGATGGTAAAGAATCTGCCTGCAATGCAGGAACCCTGGGTTTGATTCCTGGGTCAGGAAAATCCACTAGAGAAGGAAATGACAACCCACCCCAGTATTTTTGCTTGGAGAATCCCATAGACAGAGGAGCCTGGTGGGCTACAGTCCATGGGCAGACATGACTGAGTGACTAACATTTTCACCCTTTGAATTCCTAGCCACACCAATCAGATTTCTTTTTTTTTTTTTTTTTTTTAATGAAAGAATGGAAAAAAGAAATAAAAGGTGTCTCAATTGGGAAGAAAGAATTAAATGTGTCAGTATTTGTAGGTAACATAAGACTACATATAGAAAACCTTAAAGTCTCCATCAAAACTGTGAGAATGAATTAATTCAGAAAAGTTGCAGGATGCAACATTAACATACAGGAAAAAAAAATAAAACATTGATGAAGGAAATTGAAGGTGATAAAAATTGGAAAGATATCCCATGTTAATGAGTTGGAAGAATGAATACTGTTAAAATGTCCATACTGCCCAAAGTGAAAGTGAAGTTGCTCAGTCATGTCCAACTCTTTGCAACCCCATGAACTGTAGTCTACCAGGCTCCTCCGTCCATGGGATTTTCCAGGCAAGAATACTGGAATGGGTTGCCATTTCCTTCTCCAGGAGATCTCCCCAACCCAGGGACTGAATCCAGGTCTCCCACATTGTAGGCAGACGCTTTAGCATCTGAGCCACCAGGGAAGTCCCTGTATGACCCAAAATTATCTATAGATTTATTGCACTCCCTGTTATAAAAAATACCATGAATTTTTCACAAAATCAGAACAAATAATCCTAAAATTTATATGCAACCACAAAAGATCCTGAATAACCAATCTTAAGGGGGGGAAAAAAAAAGAACAAAGTTGGAGGTATCACCCTCCCTGACTTTATACTACAAAACTACAGTCATCAAAGCAATAAGTTACTGGCACAAAAATAGACACACAGAGCAATATGAAAATGTAGCTGGACATATTTCATTTAAATGACATTCAAGAGGATGAAAATGTAATTGACAGTGAGAAAATTAGAAATGAGGTGTTTTGGGCTGGCTTTGAATTGACTAGAAGTGAACTAAAGATATATTTCTGGTTAATGGATATGTTCTATATTTTTATTAAGATGGGTGGTTGCAAGGGTTCAGTTATTTGAATACATCAAGTTGAATACCTAAGTGTTGTGCATTTTACCATCTGTAAATTATTTTTCAATAAAAAATAAAGTTAATAAGTAACCTTATGGTTGCCAGGGGGAAAGATGGGAGGACAGAATAGTTAGGAAGCTTGCAATCAACATATATACACTGCTATATTTAAAACAGATAATCAACAAATTCCTACTGTATAGCACACAGATCTCGGCTCAATATTATGTGGCCGACTGGATAGGAGGGGAGTTTGGGGGAAAATGGATATATGTATATGTATGAATAGCTATACTCAAATACAAAATAAAAAATTTAAAAAATAGGAAAACATGTAAAAAAGTTCTTCTAAGATATAATTCATAAGAATGGAGAAGATGGCTATTTGTAAATGGTATATCAAGAGAGAAGGAGCAGTTGCAGCCATGTACCCCAGCAAGGAGGAATGTTTTATCACTAATACTATTTAGAATTATTAGTGTATAGTTATTTTTTTTAATGGTAAATAAACTTCTAGTTAATTCAATCACTACTATATCTATACAGAAAATGCATCCTTTTATTTTCTGTACCTGCATTAACATATAATACAGATGGGAACTTGCCAATTATTTAGCGCCTACGGCCCAACTTGACTGAAAGAGGTTGCCAAACTTTTTTTTTTTTTTTTTAATTAGGTAACCTGACGAAATGTTATGTGAGAAAAATCAGAAAATGACACTAGAAGGAGAAAGAGCAGAAGCTGTTTGAATAAGTCAAACAGGAGAAGACCATAAGAGAGATTCCTCCAAAACTAATAGATTCTATAAAACCCAAACTGGTGTTTACTGGAAAAGCCTATTAAGTTCTATTGCTGCTTGAGTGTCCGAACTACTGCCAACGTGAGTACTAATTAAGCCAAGCAAACAAGAAAATAGAAATGCTTAGAATATGAACTACCAGAAATACCAGATATAATCCAAGAAAGCGGGATTATCAAACATTTCTAGAAAATGTTCCTTTATACCAAAACCTGTTTTAAAGCCAATGGAATGTGGTGAATTTTTTTTCTCCCTGTCAAAGACTTGTCAGCATTAGTTACAGCTCTCCATAGTGCTTTTGAATTCTGGCCACTTTAAGTGAAGATGGAAATAATATTTATTGAAGTACAGGTCCAGCCACTTAGAGAGCTGTCTGGATTTCCTTTCTTCGTATATTCACCTAATAAGTCCCTTTCATCTTTGGTTTCCTAACTCATTCTTCTTTCCTTGTAACTTGAAAGGGCCTAAGAAAAAATCTAATTACTAGATTTCAGATGGCAGGAACTGACGGATGAGTGAAAGTGAGCAGGACAAAGTTCAGGAATGTGCTTTTCCATTTGTCCCAGGTTTACATGTATTTCCCCAAATCTGAGAAAATGCAGACGTGTCCAGAGAACTCCTCCATAGTCCTCTCTTCTTTGGGGGAACTTCTTGTGCTTTTGTGTATTTTTAACCAGAATATAAGTTGGGATGGGATCAATTTTAGTTCCCTTTTTCTTCCCCTTCCTCAAGCTTTGCATCCCAACCAAAAGGAAAGAAGTTGTAAAAGACTGTGGAAAGAGAAGATAGGGCAATGGAGGCCAACACAGCCCAGATTCATCTGTTCTCCTCAGGAGGAAAATCTATTGAGTTTTCAAATAGGGTGAATGAAATGCCTTGAGAATCCTGAACCTATTCAGTGCCTATTATGATTCTTTTCCTAAGACTAGATGAGGTGCTAGAACAGGGAACAAAAATATTTACTCAAAATATTTGTTTTTATTTTGTTAAATAGAAAAAGTTACAGAGTAGCTCCACAATCTTATTGTATACAAATCTCATTTTTTCCTGCTATTAAAGACTCAACGTTATTGTGCTCAGTCAATCTCTTGTGTCCAACTCTTAGTGATCCCATGGACTGTAGCCTGTCAGGAGCCTCTGTCTATAGCATTTTCCAGATGAAAATACTGGAGTGGGTTCCCATTTCCATCTCCAGGGGATCTTTACAACCCAGGGATAAAACATTTGTCTCTTGTGTCTCCTACATTGTCAGGTAAATCCTTTATCATGTACCACCTGGGAAACCCGTAAAGACTGGGCTTTAAGAATAATTAAATAGTTATCAACAATCCTATATTATCTTCTGCTGGCTTCTGCAACAAATCAACACAAACATAAATTTATTCTCTCACATTTAGGGAGGCCAGGTGTCTAATTCAGTTTCACTTGGCCAAAGCCATGTTGACCAAATCATACTCCCTCTGGAAACCGAAGGGAGAATTTATTCTCTGCTTCCTCCAGCATTCCTTGGCTTATGGCCACATCACTATAGTCTCAGCTTCCCTGGTCACAGTGATTTCCCCTGTCTGTGTCAAATTTCCCCATGTCTCCCTTTGATAAAGATATTTTTGACTGCAATTAGAGTCAACCTGAATAAATCAAGATTATTCTCTTCTCCAATCTTTTACCATATAAAATGATATTCACAAGTTCCAGGAATTAGGACATGACAAGCTCTTGGGGATCCATTATTCAGCCTGCTGCTGCTGCTAAGTCGCTTCAGTCGTGTCCGACTCTATGCAACACCATAGACGGCAGCCCACAAGGCTCCCCCGTCCCTGGGATTCTCCAGGCAAGAACACTAGAGTGGGTTGCCATTTCCTTCTCCAACGCATTAAAGTGAAAAGTGAAAGTGAAGTCACTCAGTCGTGTCCAACCCTCAGCAACTCCATGAACTGCAGCCCACCAGGCTCCCCTGTCCATGGGATTTTCCAGGCAAGAGTACTGGAGTGGGGTGCCAAGCCTACCACATCCTTATTTTTGAAAGTCAACATTGATAAAAATAGACTATAATTTTCACTTTAGGGAAAATACTTCTTTCATATTTCTTCCTTCTTTCTTCCTGTTTATTAATCTTGGACTTTTATAAAGTAAAAGAGTCATAAGTACTACAGAGTTTTAGAATATGATGTAAGATTTTATTAAGAAACTTTAGTGAGTTTTCCTTGGTGGCTTCCCTGGAGGCTCAGATGGTAAAGCATCTGGTCTACAATGTGGGAGACCCGGGTTTGAGCCCTGAGTTGGGAAGATCCCCTCGAGAAAGAAATGGCAATCCACTCCAGTACTATTCCCTGGAAAATCCCATGGATAGAAGAGCCTGGTACGCTACAGTCTATGGGGTCGCAAAGAGTCGGACACGACTGAGCAACTTCACTTTCACTTAGTGAATTTTAAGATAAATCATATTTTATAGGCTTGTTCAAATCATCATTTTCCATTTCTAGTGAATACTAACAGGAGGTAAGGGGTGAGCGTTATAGCCTGCCTATATAATCACCACATACTATAGTTAGTGGTAAAGGAAATGCAGCTAGAAATTAGCTAATTTGGATAGTTTCTGTTTAAAACTAAAATTTTAATTTGTTAGTAAAATTTTCTTCTCTAGCATGCATTGAAGATTGGATAAAATCCATAAGCTTAAACAGTTATGAAGTTTAAACCAACAACTAGCCTTTTTTTCTTTTTACAAGCTACATATAGTATCTTAATTTTGTTTCTAACTTAGATGTAAAGAATGTCTGGGCTTCCCAGATAGCTCAGCAGATAAAGAATACACCTGTAATGTAGGAGACAGAGGAGATGTGCATTTGATCCCTGGGTCAGAAAGATCCCCAGGAGAAGAAAATTGCAACCCACTCCAGTATTCTTGCCTGAAAAATCCCACGAACAGCGGAGCCTGGTGGGCTACAGTCCAAAGGGTCACAAAGAGTTGTACACAACCGAGCGACTAAGCACAAAGAGTGTCTAGGCACTGTTTAAGAGCGTGCCTAATGCCAGTTAATAACTTTTAAGTATATATTATGATATGTTAAGAATTTATAAAGAGGCAAAATGGCAATCAATTATGCTACTGAAAATTATAGTTAACTTAAAAATGGATATATATTCATAATATCAAACTAAGTGATTCCATTTACTTAAAAAAAAAAAGAAGATGAGCTAGACATTTTTTTACTATTTTAATATTTTAAGAAATTCAACAAATATTGATCATTGCTAAAAATACATGGTTTTATGCACAACCAACTGCCTTCAAAAAGTTTACAGAATACAAAAAACGGTGTAAGCAAAGCATACATGTCCGACTCTTTGCAACCCCTTAGACTGTAGCTTACCAGGCTCCTCTGTCCATGGGATTTTCCAGGCAATAGTACTGGAGTGGATTGCCATTTCCTTCTCCAGGAGATCTTCCCAACCCAGGGATCGAACCCGGGTCTCCCACATTGTAGACAGACGCTTTACCATCTGAGCCACCAGGGAAGTCCAGATATATACAATACAAAGTAATTTTGATTCTGAAGGAAGACAGTTCTATAAGAGCTAAAAGAAGGTTTATTCAGTTTGTGGCTATATCTCCTTTGTAATTATTTGTAATGTTTTTTAGAACTCTTGTGTAGCTCCCTCCTTGCTAATATTCTGCTCTACAAGACCCAGCCACCTTAGCCATTCTCTCTTTTTTACTTCACTTGATTTAGGTAAGTTGCTTCAGTTGCTCTTGCCTTAACCAGGCAGAAAGGTGGGTGATCATAGGTCTCCTTCCAGTTGTAAGGGAGTTATTTAGGAGATTAAGGAGTAATTTATGAACCTCGTTACTTTGGTTAAAGAGATCCCAGTTAGAGATTTTCAGCTTCTTTTAGCTGCCTATGATAGCATATGAGACAAGAGATGAATTAAAGAAGAAACTGATTAGTCCTTAAGAAGACTCAGTCAGTTCAATTGCTCAGCCATGTCTGACTTTTTGGGACCCAATGGACTGCAGCATGCCAGGCCTTCCTGTCCATCACCAATCCCCAGAGTTCACGCAAACTCATGTCCATTGAGTCGGTGATGCCATTCAGCCATTCATCCTCTGTCATCCCCTTCTCCTGCCTTCAATGTTTTCCTGCATCAAGCTCTTTTCAAGTGAGTCAGTTCTTCGCATCAGGTAGACAAAGTATTGGAGTTTCAGTTTCAGCATCAGTCCTTCCAATGAATATTCAGGACTGATTTCCTTTAGGATGGACTGGTTGCATCTCCTTGCAGTCCAAGGAATTCTCAAGAGTCTTCTCCAACACCACAGTTCAAAAACATCGATGCTTCGGTGCTCAGCTTTCTTTAATAGTCCAACTCTCACATCCATACATGACTACTGGAAAAAACATAGCTAGATGGATCTTTTTTGGCAAAGTAATGCCTCTGCTTTTCAACATGCTGATATGTTGGTCATAACTTTTCTTCCAAGGAGCAAGCGTCCTTTAATTTCATGGCTGCAGTCACCATCTGCAGTGATTTTGGAGTCCAAAAAAATAAAGTCTGTCACTATTTCCATTGTTTCCCCATCTATTTGCCATGAAGTGATGGGACTGGATGCCATGAATGTTTTCTGAATGTTGAGTTTTAAGCCACTTTTTCACTGTCCTCTTTCACTTTCTTCAAGAGGCTCTTTAGTTCTTCTCTTTCTGCCATAAGGGTGGTGTCATCTGCATTTCTGAGGTTATTGATATTTCTCCCAGCAATCTGATTCCAGCTTGTGCTTCATCCAACCCAACGTTTCCCATGATGTACCCTGCATATAAGTTAGATAAGCAGGGTAATGCTATACAGCCTTGACGCTCTCCTTTCCTGATCTGGAACCAGTCTGTTGTTGCATGTCTAGTTCTCACTGTTGCTTCTTGACCTGCATACAGATTTCTCAGGATGCAGATCAGGTGGTCTGGTATTCCCATCTCTTTAAAAATTTTCCGCAGTTTATTGTTTTCCACACAGTCAAAGGCTTTGGCACAGTCAATAAAGCAGAAGTAGACATATTTCTGGAACTCTCTTGCTTTTTTGATGATGTAAGGGATGTTGGTAATTTGATCTCTGGTTCCTCTGCCTTTTCTAAATCCAGCTTGAAGATCTGGAAGTTTACAGTTTACGTACTGTTGAAGCCTGACTTGGAGAATTTTGAGCATTATTTTGCTAGCATGTGAGATGAGTGCAACTGTGAGGTAGTTTGAGTATTCTTTGGCATTGCCTTTCTTTGGGATTGGAATGAAAACTGACCTTCTCCAGTCCTGTGGCAACTGCTGAGTTTTCCAAATTTACTCATATTTTGAGTGCAGCACTTTCACAGCATCATCTTCCAGAATTTGAAATAGCTCAACTGGAGTTCCATCACCTCCACTAGCTTTGTTCATAGCGATGCTTCCTAAGGCCCACTTGACTTTACATTCCAGGATGTCTAGCTCTAGGTGAGTGATCATACCATCATGACTATCTGGGTCATGAACATCTCTTTTGTACAGTTCTATGTATTCTTGCCACCTCTTCCTAATATCTTCTGCTTTTGTTAGGTCCATACCATTTCTGTCCTTTATCGAGCTCATCTTTGCATGAAATGTTCCCTTGGTATCTTTAATTTTCTTAAAGAAATCTCTAGTCTTTCTCATTCTATTGTTTTCCTCTATTTCTTTGCATTGATCACTGAGGAAGGCTTTCTTTTCTCTCCTTGCTATTCTTTGGAACTCTGCATTCAAATGGGTATATCTTTCCTTTTCTTCTTCGCCTTTCACTTCTCTTCTTTTCATAGCTATTTGTAAGGCCTACTCAGACAACCATTTAACCTTTTTGTATTTCTCATGATGTACTCTGCATATAAGTTAAATAAGCAGGGTGACAATACACAGCCTTGACGTACTCCTTTTCCTATTTGGAACCAGTCTGTTGTTCCATGTCCAGTTCTAACTGTTGCTTCCTGACCTGCATATAGGTTTCTCAAGAGTCCAGTTAGGTGGTCTGGTATTCCCATCTCTTTCAGAATTTTCCACTGGGGTCATTCTCAGTAAATCTTTAATCCACTATTCTGTCCCTGAGTAGGGCTGTGTTCCCTCCCTGTTGTTTGACCTGCAGATGAAGACAATGGTGACCTCCTTCAAAAGGCTGCATGCACAAACCCTGCACTCAGTGCTGGACCCCAGCAGCAGGCCACCGCTAACACACACCTCCACTGGAGACTCCTGGACACTCACAGGCAAGTCTCGGTCAGTCTCTTGTGGGGTCACTGCTCCTTTCTCCTGGGTTCTGGTGCACTAAGGTTCTGTTTCTGCCCTCCAATAGTCTATTTCACCAGTCCTGTGTAAGTTCTGGTGGCTACTGTGGTGGGGTTAAAGGCAACCTCCTCCAAGAGGGCTTATGCCATACACAGGTCTACTACACCCAGAGCCCCTGACCCTGCAGCTCAAACATACCTTGTGCTCACCAGAACCCAGAGACCCCACAGAGACTGAGACAGAACTGTGTTTGAGTGTCCTTAAGAAGACTGTAGAGCAAACAGAAAAGAATAGAGCATAAAAAAGGGATCAGATATGACAGACATGAGGAGGTGAAATAGGGGTGGAAGGAACAGGTTACAATATGAATTAGAGTCATTAAGGGAAACCTATCTGAGAAGGTGAGATGTGAACAAAGCTTAACATTGGCTAGAAATTTAACCAAGGATGTATCTGGGGAAAATTAACTGCAGCTAGAAGACTGAAGCAATACCACTGAGGCAAGAGTAAACTTGGGTTAAAGAAACATGAAGGAGTTTAGTGAATACAGGGTAGGGCAAAAAAGATGCTATCTAGAGGTAATGAGGGTCTTACCATTACTTTTGAGACTATATAAGGATTCTAGCTTTATTGTGAATGAAATGGAGAGCCATTTAAAATAGTATTTTAGTAAGATTTGAGTGTTATATTCTAAGTTGTCTTAAAATATTCATCCTGGGTGCTCTATGTTAAGGATCAGACATTAGATATAACATAACATAATGTCTATGTTAAGACATTAGAATTTCAAAGTAAACAGGGGGACAGGTTTAAAAACAAGGAAACAGTCAAAAAGTTGATGGTATCTCTGTCTGCTGATAGCAGTACAGGTAGTGAGTATTCAGGTTGTGAAGATACCTTCTAAATAAAATAACCATAATTTCCTGGAGGCATGGATGAAGAGTGTGAGAGAAAGAGAAGATCAAGGATAACTCCAGGTATTAGAGCCTGACAACAAGAAGACTGGAAGTATATTTAACTGAGACAGTGACTGGAGAATGCTAGAGTCAGGAGGGTAACGGAAATAGTAGTTAAGATTTGGAAACATCCATTTTGAGATGACTATTAGAATTTCAACTGTTTATTTTGATGTATGATATAACAGTTATTGATTATTGAAGTACATAACCATTAGTTTCAGAAAAGGCCATGGCACCCCACTCCAGTACTCTTGCCCGGAAAATCCCATGGACGAAGGAGGATGCTTGGGGGGCTGCAGTCCATGGGGTCGCTAAGAGTCGGACACGACTGAGCGACTTCACTTTCACTTTTCACTTTCATGCATTGGAGAAGGAAATGGCAACCCACTCCAGTGTTTTTGCCTGGAGAATCCCAGGGATGGGGGAGCCTGGTGGGCTGGCGTCTATGGGGTCACAGAGAGTCGGACACGACCGAAGCGACTTAGCAGCAGCAGCAACCATTAGATTATGTGATACATATGGAAAGAAACCAGGACACATCTTTAATTTTCCATTGGCATACAGCACAGAGAAGAATATACTATCATGCCCAATGCCTCTCATTCTAATTATTCACTGCATTTCTAAAGTAGTCTAGCAAATGGCTATAATGACTACAGTTTTAAACAACTTACAAAATTTTTTGAGTGCCTTTAAGAAGTCATGTTTAAAAAAAATAAAATAAAATAGTCGTAAAGCATAAAATACACACACACACACACACACAAACATATACAGCAGGAGGTTTCTATGAGTGAACATAATTTACTTGGCTACACTCACTTTGTTTTACTGAATCAGTTTGGTGACATAATTGTACAAAAACCACACATCTTTTGTAGGTTTCTGTTTTCTAAATTTCTTCTCTATCCTTTGTTGTTCTAAATATAACTCCGTAACCATACCACAGAAGTCTTTCTCTTGAATTTCTCAGAAATCTATAGAATATATATTACTGAAGCACATTCATTCATTCAAGGGCTAATGAAGTAGATAAAGCACAATTCTTTTCATGAGGGCACTGTAATTCTGAATACGGAAGTGGGGTATTCATAAGCATTTATGAAAAAGGAATCAGTGTTGCAGTGTGGAGTAAATATTAACATTGTAAAATATGAGTCTTTACATGTATGTCAAAATCCTCTCCAGTAATTTTTTGTCACTAGATTTCTTACATAGAAATTCTACCACAATATATATTATACTGTTTCCATTACACTGTCTCTTGTCCTGAAACTTTACATGTCCTGAGGCAAAAATGATAACTAGTTTTTATATCCATTTGATTCCCAAGTGATTTTTTAAAGTAGTATTTTGTCAAGATCAGTAATAAAACTATAATTTGCTCTTAATAGTGTATATTTTAAATAAAATCAATTATGTATAATGATGCTTATATTAAATAATGCCATATGTGTTTCTGAAGGGAGATTATATACATTTAAGTGACTATCAGAATTTTATGCTTAGGCTTTTCTATTTAATAGCTCCTGTCTACACAGCTTACATTATAGGAACCAACTTGAATGGCATCTTCTATGATTGTACATTAGAAGTTAAGTCTTCTAAATACCTGTCTATGTTTGCTACTTGAATGAGACTTACTAATTTCAGACATTTATTTCTACTTTATAATGATACCTAGCCCAACTTACGGGATCACTTTAGTTCAACTAGAAAATATTTATAATAATATTTAGGGGAGAAAATCTACCATATCAACATATAAATTTCCTAAGTTACACTATTTTGTAGATACTGTCAAAAATAGACATCTGTTTTTTTTTTTTTTTTAATAAACTTATGATTTGGAAATTTCAAAATAAGTGAAAAGAAAAGCAGGACAAAAGATCTGAAGTGACATCATACCAAAGAAGATATACAGATGAGTATATAAAAGGTTGATTGCAATCATATGTCATTAAGGGATTGAAAATTAAAACAATAATGAGAACCACTACACATCTTCCAGAATGTCTAAAATCCAAAATACTGACAACACCACATCCAGGTGAGATATGAAGTAAGATTAACTCTCATTCATGTTGATGGGAATACAAAATAGTACAATCACATTGGAAGAAACCGGATATTTCTTACAAACTCGAACATAGAGTAACCACTTTACCCAGCAATCTTTGTCCTAGCCTTTTGCCAAAATACATTGAAAACTATGAACATGCAAAATCTTGCATTTGGGTGTTTACAGGAGCTTTATTCATAGCTTCCAAAACTTAGAGACAACTAAGGGCTTCCTAGGTGGTGTTAGTAGTAAAGAATCCTCCTGCCAATTCAGGAGACACAAGAGATGCAGGTTTGATCCCTGGATCATTCTTGCCTGGAAAATTACAAGGACAGAGGAGCCTGGTGGGCTATGGTCCAAGAGGTCACGACTAAGAGACTGAGTACAGAAGCAATTAAGATGTCCCTCAATAAGTTAATGGATATGAAAATTATGACTCATCCAGTAATGTAATAATATTCAGCAATAAAAAGAAATGAGCTATCAACCCATAAAAGACAATGGAGAAACTTTTAATACATATTGATAAGTGAAAGAAGCCAATCTGAAAAGGTTACATACCATATGATTCCAACTAGCTGACATCTGAAACAGGCAAAACAATTCAGAGAATAAAAGGATCAGTGATGCCCAGGGAATTTTAAGGCAGTTAAACTATTTTTTATGATAATATAATTGTGAATACATGATATTACACCCAAAGAAATGTAAAACACCAAGAATGAACCCCATATAGAATGTAGTAAATCAGAAAGATAAAAACAAATATCATATTTTAATGCATATATATGGAATCTAGAAAAGTGGTGCAGGTGAGCCTATTTCCAGGGCAGCAATAGACACCAACATAGAAAAAGGATATCTGGACATGGAGGAGGATTGGGAGAGTGGGACAAAGTAGGAGATCAGGATTGACGTACATACACTACCATGCGTAAAATAGATAGCCAGTGGGAACCTGTACTATAGCACAGGGAGCTCAGCTCTGTGATGACCTAGAGGGGTGGGATATAGGGGTGGGGGGTAGGGAGGTCCAGGAGCGAGGGGGTATATGTATAATTTTACTGATTCACTTTGTTGTACAGCAGAATCTAACATAACATTGTAAAGCAACTATACTCCAATTAAAAAAATAATAATAAAGTAACTATGGACTTTAGTTAATAATAATGTATCAGTATTGGTTTATTGATTTTAATAAATGTATCACACCAATGATAGATGTTAATAATAGGGAAAGACTTGGTGGATAAAGGATGGGGGGGTGGCCTGAGGAGTAGGGCTGAGCATCTCTCTGTCCTTTCTGCAACCTTAATACTGCTCTAAGAAATGCAATCTGTTGATTGAAAAATTAAAGCAAATTCTAAAATGCAACCACCCTTTTTTTATTGAAAGAAAAAGAATATTTCGTGTATAAGATAGTTGAAAGATCTACAAGAAATGTCAGCAAATGTATTTTCTCTGGGTTGTAGGTTTTGGAGACCTTTAGTATTTATTTGTTGTTGTTGTCATTTAGTCACTAAGTCACGTCTGACTCTTTTGTGACCCCGTGGACTCACCAGGCTCCTCTGTCCATGGAATTCTCCAGGCCAGAATACTGGAGTGGGTTGCCATTTCCTTCTCCAGGGGATCTTCCCCACCCAGGGATTGAACCCAAGTCTCCTGCATTGGCAGGAGGATTCCTTATCTCTGAACCACCAGGGACACCCTTTGTATTTATTTAAACTTATTTAAATTTTATTTTATACATATTAAATTTATAATTGAAAATAAAAATGAGGAAATTACATATAGCTAGTGTTTTTATACATATCTCCACATCAAATATTCTGAAAGAAAAGGAAAACTCTATGCTTATTCCTAAAATATGTTTTTCTGTGTCACAATTATGTGTCAGTCACTGCACCAATATAAGAAATGCAAACACTAACAAAAGCTTGCAAAAACAAACACAATTGTCAAGTGAAACAAAACTTATTATTGTTGTTATTGTTTAGTCATTCAGTCATGTCTGACTCTTTGTGACCCCATGGACTGTAGCCCACCAGGCTCCTCTGTCCATGGAATTTCCCTGGCAAGAATACTGGAGTGCGTGGCCATTTCCTTCTCCAAGGGATCTTCTCAACCCACTGCATTACAAGGTGGATTTTTTTACCACTGAGCCACCTGAGAAATCCCAAGACTTACTTACTTTAACACAGTATCAAAGAAGACAGTTGGGAGCATGGGTGAGGTGCTGGGAAGGACTGATGAGACAGGGTTATTTTAGTCTAGACAGTGATATACAGGAGACTTTTGACTTGATTTTTGTGAAATTCAGAATATTCTAAAAGAAGAAACTACTAAAAACACGGAGAATGAAGTAGGTATTGTTTATGAGTATATTGAGAAGTTTAATGTAATTAAGTAAGTGAAAGTCGCTCAGTCATGTCCGACTCTTTGCAACCCCATGGACTAAGGTCCGTGGAATTCTCCAGTCCAGAATACTGGAGTGGGTAGCCATTCCCTTCTCCAGGGGATCTTCCCAACCCAGGAATCAAACCCAGGTCTCTCACATTGCAGGCAGATTCTTTACCACCTGAGCTAGAAGGGAAGTCCAAGAATATTGGAATGGGTAGCCTATCCCTTCTCCAGCAGATCTTTCTGACCCAGGACTCGAACCAAGGTCTTCTGCATTGCAAGTGGGTTCTTTACCAACTGAGCTATCAGGAAAAAATGTGATTAGACTGTTAAATATCAGAATCATCTTTTTTTAAAAATGGAGATTCATGAGACATTCCAAGAACAAGTAAATCAAATTTTGTAGATAAGCTTTGGGAATCTGCATTCTAATGAAATCTAAAGGAACTCATTTAGTATACAAGTATCATGGAACCATGGGACCAGAGTTTTCATGTGCCTCAGTTTATCTTTTATCAAAATATATATGTGCTATATATATGTGTGTGTGTGTGTGTGTGTGTGTGTGTGTGTGTGTGTATGTACAGTAACTATAAGGTGATTACATAAACAATACAACAAAGGAAGATTGCAATTTAGAAGCCCAGCTAAATATTTTCAGTAGAGTTCAGGTAAGCGTTAATGAGAACCTGTGTTGGCTTGGGGAACACACTTACCACAGCACAGTTTCTGAGAGCTATGCTAAACCTTGTACTGATGAGGTAACATTTTGATTTTCTCCAATGGAAAATTAAGATGCACTGTTTATACTAGACCAGCAAAAAGGTGAGCTAATAAAGAAGGATGGAAGGAAGGGAACCAAGAAGAGAGAGAAAGGCAGAAAGGAAGGGAGGAAGAAGTAAATTGATGAAAAGCAAGATGATAACAAAAAAATTTGGATTAATGTACTCACAAAAGTAAGGATGTTTCCCTCTCATTGTACTTGAGCATCCAAGCACTGTCTAAATATTCAGGCAAATTAAAATTCTTGGCAAGGGTAGGGGCTGTCTATATTTGTCTATTTCCCCCTCCCTTCCTGCCTTGCCTCTTCAGAAAAGCACACTAAGTCTCATCCTATTCATCTTGGAGCAGTTTCCTGTGCTTTGACTCAAAACTCCCCTTTTTCTCTCCTGTCCCCACCCACCTCCATACACAATGGCACTCTAACCAGATAGGAATAGGGAGAAAAAGGGTAGTGTGATGAGTAAATCAATATATTTGGGCAGGGAGACAGGGAAACACTGTTAATAAAATATATATCACCAGATGCAGTTGAGTGTTGCATATATAATGAGCAGGGAAATATTCTCAGCCTTTAAGTACTCTCTGAAGTGCTTTCAAGAGCTTGGGCAAACTTGTATTTTATGCAAATCAAAGCTGTCTATTTAAGATGCATCATCCTTTAATTTTCACAAATATTAAAGCAAAAGTCAGAGTGAAGAAAGCACATTGTCTCTAAGGGAAAAGAGCGAGGAATAGTAATAATGTCTTCCTAGTTTATTTTAGGTACAAATAACTTTACAAGGTTCTTATGTTTAGTGGTTTTTAAGAAAAGGGGTGGCCAAAATAAGTGTAATGTATATAAAGGTAAAAATCAATTTGAAGGAGCTGAATAGCTTGTTTATTTCTCTAAAGAGAATTCAGCTATAATTGTTTAGTGAGTAAACACGGTTACTATTTTGCAGGTGACTGTTTCTTTCTAAATTTACAAGGTTTCCCATGGGCCATTATGTTCCTTTTAAAATTCCCTTACAAGTTTCAAAAGTAATATCTGACAACATACACAACCAGCAAATGAATATGTATCTAGTGCTATAGCTGCTAAAAAGCAGTGGATTATTTGATGGAAAAACTGTATAGGTTCTCATTAGTTTAAAATTGAATGAAATGATGGATAGTGTTATGTTTATTTTAAATATATAGTCCATATGTTTTGATTGAATGAA
This sequence comes from Bos indicus, assembly GCF_029378745.1. NCBI lineage: Eukaryota > Metazoa > Chordata > Mammalia > Artiodactyla > Bovidae > Bos > Bos indicus. The sequence goes on from NC_091767.1 coordinate 14,235,487, forward strand.
TGGAATGTGTACGAGCAGTTTATTATTTTCAGTTCCAGAGTCTAAAACCACATGTGCTGTGCTGTGCTCAGTCATGTCCGACTTCTTGCAATCCCATGGGCTGTAGCCCACCAGGCCCCTCTACCCATGGAATTTTCCAGGCAGGAACACTGGAGTAGGTTGGTATTTCCACCTCCAGGGGATATTACAAACCCAAGAATCGAACCCATGTCTCCTGCATTAGCAGGTGGATTCTTTACCAGTGAACCACCTGGGAAGCCCTCACTAAAACACATGGCTACAGACAAAACATGCCAGAAGGAGGATTGAAAACCTAGGGTTTATGGGTTGGACTGAGAAGTTTGTATGAGAAGGGAAGGAATACATAAAGGATATGAATAGTTGGTGGCACCATTCACAGATGAAAGTGAAAGAGGAGAGTGAAAAAGTTGGCTTAAAGCTCAACATTCAGAAACTAAGATCATGGCATCCGGTTCCATAACTTCATGGGAAATAGATGGGGAAACAGTGTCAGACTTTATTTTTCTGGGCTCCAAAATCACTGCAGATGGTGCCTGCAGCCATGAAAGTAAAAGACGCTTACTCCTTGGAAGGAAAGTTATGATCAACCTAGATAGCATATTGAAAAGCAGAGACATTACTTTGTCAACAAAGGTCTGTCTAGTCAAGGCTATGCTTTTTCCAGTGGTCATGTATGGATGTGAGAGTTGGACTGTGAAGAAAGCTGAGCACTGAAGAATTGATGCTTTTGAACTATGGTGTTGGAGAAGACTCTTGAGAGTTCCTTGGACTGCAAGGAGATCCATCCAGTCCATTCTAAAGATCAGTCCTGGGTGTTCATTGGAAGGACTGATGTTGAAGCTGAAACTTCAATACTTTGGCTGCTGCTGCTAAATCACTTCAATTATGTCTGATTCTGCCCGACCCATGGACGGCAACCCACGAGGCTCCCCCATCCCTGGGATTCTACTTTGGCTACCTGATGCAAAGAACTGACTCATTTGAAAAGACCCTGATGCTGGGAAAGATTGAGGGCAGGAGGAGAAAGGGATGGCTGGATGGCATCACCGACTCAATGGACACGGGTTTGAGTGAACTCCGGGAGTTGGTGATGGACAGGGGGGCCTGGCATGCTACAATTCATGGGGTTGCAAAGAGTGGGACATGACTGAGCAACTGAACTGAACTGAAATAAACCGTAGAAGAACAGGAGGAAACAAGGGGTGGAAACGAAATTAAAAGTTCAGTTTTATATGTTTGCAAGATTTAAGTGAAGACTTCAAGTAGGTTCTTTAATATAAAAATGAGCTGATTAGAGAGATTCCTGACATATACATAAAAATCACAAAGATCCATATTAATGTTATTTGACATCATCAAAGTACAGGAGAGAGCTCGCCTAGGGACAAAATACAGAGAAAAAAGGAAGGGGTTCTAAGCCCAAAACTAAACAACTATACCATGTAGAGGTCAGAAAAAATGGAAGAATGATAATGAAGACTTAGTACAAGTGTTCAGAAAAATAAGAAGGAAGTGTAGTAGGGTGAAGTGATAGGAGGAAAACTGAGAAACAAATAGGCAATTATGTCAGATGTTGATGGATGTCATTCAGGTAAAACAAAATGTTTCCTCTGGATCTTACAGAATGAAGTGATCAATGGTCTTAACATGAACATCTTCATCAAAATGAAGGAGGAAGTGGAGGGAAGGTTTTATTAATGTCCTTGTTTAAATAAGATATTACAGTTTGTTATTCAGAGTGATGTGAGTAAAGAAGGGAGCCTTTTGATTTCAGAGAGTTGAAGTAACCAAAGAATGAAGCCCTTTCATTATAAAGATTAGATGTAAGTGCATTGGCTAGAATAGACTAGATTCTTAACATATTAGTCTTATTACCAGAAAAAATAAATATTATTGTAGTAAACTTTAAGTGTGTTGTTTGCATTAGAATGAAGTATTGCTTTTGTTGTGTTTTTGCTTACCCAAATTATACAAAATGTGACCAGTGATTCTCAGATCACAACTGAAAAATAAAATAGCATTTCACTGACACTCTCTCAACATCTCTAACCTAAATCTGTCCTGCCACATGTTTCTCCTAAAATTGTCTAGAAATGACCAGAGGATGCTTGATGAGTGTTCCAAGGATTAACTGTCTTGGATAACAGATGTTGTCTATTTTCTTTCTTTGCTGCTTCACTGGTGTCTCTAATCAACACTACATCCAAAAAGGAGGAGCTATGTGACCAGAGTTGCTATCTACTCAAAGTACCACTGATACCTCAGTAGCAATGATCGTGAGTATTAATCTCTGGTCCCAGTTCCTAACATTGAAGTTAGTGAGGCATCACAGCTGGTATGCTTGCCACTGACACTGTAATTGCTGCATCCGTCATTGGCAGTCCGAGCACCGTATTTGCCAGTGCCTTTTCTATTAACCCTAGTAATAGTCCCAACATGCCTTGCTCTTGGTGTCCTAAGAGTATTGTAGAGCAGCATTCATTAGCATTTATTCATCCTTGCATTGTCACCTTCTCACTCTAATACCCAACTTTGAGTTCAATGAGGCTAGAAATAGGAATCATATGCCATTGTCACAATCACCCATCTTTTCTAAATGTTCCCTTTCCCTCACTTAATTTTCCTCATTCTTTTGTGTGTATGTGGGGGTAAGGGTGGGGGTGGAAATTCTCACTTTGTTATACAAATGAGTTTGTGTCCAGACTAAAACATTTTTACCAAGATTCTTTTAGCATGGGCACAAAATGAGGCCTTGATATAATTATTCATTTTGCAAAACTATTTGGTGGCAATGCTATACCTCTAATATGTATTAATAATTTAAGGTGGGTGGGGAGGACCAGAGATGCTTTCCAGGTACAAATTTAGAATACCACTGTGTTAAAACAGAAAACTTACACAGAATCTAATTTTAGTTCTAAAATAACTCTTGAAATCCTCATAAGCTTTCTCTAAATCTAAGGTCAGAAAAGCTGTTTAAAATAATCAGATACGTTCTGGCTCACATTTTCTAATTTACTCAATTTTTAAAGTGGTTTTTTTTTTTTTAGTCCTTCTTTGAAGTCATGCTATTAATAGAATGTTAGCACAGCTTCTAGTAGTCACAGACAGTCAAGTACTTATTCTCAAAGAGATGGTAAAGATCCCGGATGATGCACATGACTTTGGGGACAGTGCTGCATTTACTATGTATTACAAACTGCAGATCACTGGGGACAGTGAGCACAGCCATGAAATTAGGACACTTACTCTTTGGAAGGAAAGCTATGACAAACCTGGACAGCATATTAAAAAGCTGAGACATCACTTTGCTGACAAAGGTCTGAATAGTCAAAACTATGGTTTTACCAGCAATCAAGTACAAATGTGAGAGCTGGATGATAAAGAAGGCTGAGCGCTGAAGGATTATTGTTTTTGAATTGTGGTGCTAGAGAAGATTCTTGAGAGTCCCTTGGACAGCAAGGAGAGTAAATCAGTCTACCCTAAATGAAATTAACCCTGAATATTCATTGGAAGGACTGATACTAAAGCTCTAACACTGTGGCGACCTGATGTGAAGAGTTGACTCACTGGCAAAGAGCCTGACTCTGGGAAAGATTGAAGGCAAAAGGAGAAGGGGGCAGCAGAGGATGAGATGTTTAGACAGTATCACTGACTCAACGGACATGGATTTGAGCAAACTCCAGGAGATAGTAGAGGACAGAGGAGCCAAGTATGCTGCAGTCTATTGGATCACAAAAAGTCAGACAACTTAGTGACTGAATGACAACAATATGAATTAATCCTAATCATTTACATTTTCATGTACTACTATTTTATTATATATTACCTGATTTGATTCATAAAACCATAATGCAAGATGAGTAGTAATTATCAATTCCACTTCAATAATGAGGCCTAGAGTAATTAAGGGACTTATCAAATGACCCACAGCTAATAAAATGGTTATTAGCAAGGCCTCTGGGCCTGTCTCTTTGAACTTTTCATTATTTAATTCTTTCCTAAAGTGGTTTTCACCTTTTTATTATTTAAATATATAATTTAAGATAAATTTGCTGAAGCTTTACCTGTCAATTCTGGCTTAAAGCTCTCCTTGCTTCATTACCAAACTCCTCTCAAAATGCACTTGCCTTTCAGAAAACAGTCAAATAAAATGAATCTGGATTGTTTTTCCCAAGAGGTTTGTTTTGATTGACAAGTATCAACTCCACTCTTGACAAGCCAGTTCTTTTACTATTTTTTAACATCAACAAATTGTTTGAAAAGATGTGTATTGCACTAAAAAGAACAGAGCAGAATAGCTCAAGGCATGCGAGGCTATTAGGAAATAGTGGTTAAACCTATTTTTTCATCCACAGAAAACCAAAGAGCCCTGACCCACATAGTATACTTAGGAATATGTCACAGGTATACTTCTAAAAAAAAAGCTTCACCTCAATAACAGGAAGAAACATAGTGGTTATCTGAAAGCACAGGTCAGCAAAAATAAAAGTGTATTTGGTTCTTCTAGTCAAAGATTTGATGCACCAAAATACTCAAGGAATATGCTATCCATACTCTTTAAATTACATTCTAAATTATAGCAGTAGCTATCAACAGGAACCTTGTTAAAAATGCAGAATCTCAGGTCTCACAATTACATCTCTTGAATTAGAATCTGTATTTTAATAAAACCTCTATGAAATTTCGATGGACACTAACAATGTGAGAAATAATGATCTGGATTCCAGATCACAGGGAGAAACCTCAGAGGTCATCAGCAGGTCTTCCATTCTTTGCAATACATGGTCCTAAAATCAATTATTGAATTAACTAATTTATTCTTTCAAAAGATATATTTCAGTTCTTATTTATGTTGTGATAAAAAATGCTTATAGTCATGCTCTTAAGGAACTTTTAAAAGAATGAGGTAGAAAGAACTTGAAAAATAAGTGATAACTATTTCAAAAGAGAAAATACAAGAAGCTATGAAAGTTATAAAACTACACTAGAGCAGTAATTCTGAAATTTGATCATATCTACTAGTTGTCCAGAGAGCTTGTTAAAGCACTGATTCTTGCTCATCAGCCTCAAAACTTCAAACTCCCAAGCTATCTTCAGCATATCTAAGTTGCTGTACAGATATTTCATTTGTATCAAGCCTACCAGTAATGCAGATGTCGCCAATCTAGTGACAATGCTTTGCATAAAAGAGTGTAGAGTGCACCAATAGTCATTTCTATTAAAGTAAGCATTGAGTAGACCTGAAGCTAAGAAAGTAACTAGTTGAACAGTGAGGTAATGAGTATCAGAGAGATTTAACAAGCCTGAGAACTCATAGGTAAAAGAGACAATGAAACAAAAAGCAAAAAGAGACCACTGAGATGAAGAGAAAATAGGGAGGAGTTTGTAAGGTTGATTCAAGAAAGTGAGATGAGACCAGTACACCTCGAATGTAGAGATCTAAAGAAGGTGGTTAACAAGTCCAAAGAGACAGGAACACAAACATGAAGAGTCTTTAAACCTGTTGGACTCATCTTAGTTTTTAGACTAAGTGCCTATGTGAAACTCTCACATGTTCTAAGCATAAAAATTAAATAATCAAATTTGTAGTTTTTAGTCTGCAGATTCTTCTGACGGGGAATGCATTGACCAGAACCAAATATGCATAAGAGATGACCTATAAAGAGAACAGGGATATCTTCTGGGAAGAGGTAAGAATGGTTTAGCTTAATTTGATGGTTATGTTGCAGAAACCAGTAACTGAGAAACCAAGTACCGCAGTCAGAGAGTTGGAGAATGCCAGTGGGCCCAGAGGAGTTAACACTAGCTGCGAGCCCCGAACAAAGGGGTTACAAAGTTTTTATAGACAGTGCATGACATCAGACTATAGTGGGTGATTCTAACTGTTTATGGGCTGGTTTAAACTAGTGGTTTCATGCACATGGAGCAGTGCTTAGGACAGGGAGGTAGGGGGGAATGCCTGACCTTTACACGTACAGGCATGGTTAAGCAGGATTATAGGGGCTGCTCCTGCTGATGTTAAGTCACTTCAGTCATACCCGACTCTGTGCGACCCAACAGATGGCAGCCCACCAGGCTTTCCCGTCCCTGGGATTCTCCAGGCAAGAACACTGGAATGGGTTGCCATTTCCTTCTCTATGCGTGAAAGTGAAAAGTGAAAGTGAAGTCACTCAGTCGTGTCCAACTCTTGGCGACCCCATGGACTCCAGCCTACCAGACTCCTCCATCCATGGCATTTTCCAGGCAAGAGTACTGGAGTGGGTTGCCATTGCTAGGCAATTGCAAAAGCAGGGCAAGCATGAGTGTGATAAGCTTCAGTTCCTAGCATGGTTGTAAGTCTCCATTTTCCAAGACTACGTGACCTATGTGATCCAGACTTTGCAAGAAGCAAGCCGAGTTACAGAAGCAGAATGAGTAGGAAGCTATTGTAAATTTTAACTTTTCCTCTTCAGTTATAGTGAAGAAAGGAAGCTGTCAGTTGGACAGCTTTGTGCAGTTTTCATTTACTTTTATCACACAGCCCTTCTGGGGGCAGTGACAGTCTTGAAGATAGTGTTCTGGATTTTTAGATGTGTTCTTGGTTCCAGAGGGAGGAGAAGTACTTTTATGCAAAAGTAATTGAGCTTGTGTGATGTCTAGTTCATTTCAGTTGCTCAGTCATGTCCAACTCTACAACCCCATGGACTGAAGCACACCAGGCATCCTCGTATATCACCACTACCAGAGCTCACTCAAACTCATGTCCATACAGTCAGTGATGCCATCCAACCATCTTATCTTCTGTCGTCTCCTTCTCCTCCTGCCTTCAATCTTTCCCAGCATCAGGGAAAATTGGAAAGTTTCCAATAAGTCAGTTGTTCATGTCACGTGGCCAAGTATTGGAGTTTCAGCTTCAACATCAGTCCTTCCAATGAATTTTCATTACTGATTTCCTTTGGGATTGACTAGTTTGATCTCCTTGCAGCCTAAGGGACTCTCAAGAGTTTTCTACAACACCACAATTCAAAAGCATCGATTCTTTGGTGCTCAGCGTTCTTTATAGTCCAACTCTCATATACATACATGACTTCTGGAAAAACCATACTTTTGACTAGATGGGCTTTTGTTGGCAATGTTATAATGTTTCTGCTTTTTAATATGCTGTCTAGGTTGGTCATAGATTTTCTTCCAGGGAGCAAGTGTCTTTTAATTTCATGGCTGCAGTCACGATCTACAGTGATTCTGGAGCCCCCAAAAATAAAGTCTGTCACTGTTTCCATTGTTTCCCCATCTATTTGCCATGAAGTGATGGGACCGGATGCCATGATCTTAGTTTTTTGAATGTTGAGTTTTAAGTCAACTTTTTCACTGTCCTCTTTCACTTTCATCAAGAGGTTCTTTATTTCTTTGCTTTCTGCCATAAGAGTGGTGTCATCTTCATATCTGAGGTTATTGATATTTCTCCTGGCAGTCTTGATTCCAGCTTGTTCTTCTTCCAGCCCGGATGCTTCATCCATTCCAGGATGCCTAGAGATTCCCTGAAAGATTGGCACAGAAGCTTAACTTTGTTTTGCCTCACTGAGGACTCTTTCAGGTTGGAGAAGCAACTTTGTGTATGTGCTAAGTCGCTTCAGTCATATCCAACTCTTTGTGACCACATGGACTTTACCTCCACAGGTTCTTCTGTCCATGGGATTCTCCAAGCAAAAATACTGGAATGGGTTGCCATTTCCTTCTCCAGAGATCAAACCTGAGTCTCTAATGTCTCCTGCGTTGGCAGGCGGGTTGTTTACCACTAGCACCACCTGGGAAAGCATTCTGTCTGTTAGGTAGGTAGAATAGGAAACAGGAGTCCAAAATGGCGGTGGCTAAAAGACAAGGAAGGGAAAACCCCGTGAAAATAGAACAAAGGAAGGTCAAAAGAAGGTCCGAGGACAAGGAAGGGAAAACCCCGTGAAAATAGAACAAAGGAAGGTCAAAAGAAGGTCCGAGGACCTTAGTGAGGACCTCGGGTAGAACAAACAGCACTCCTGGCTAGCCCAATTTACATAGGGCAGGCCCAGGGGGAGGAAAAAACATATAAAAAGAGGAGCCAAAGCGTGCTATCTCTCTCTTTCTCTCCCATGCGCTGGAGCTCTTCCTCACTCTATTCTCTTCACGTCTGTGGATCGGCATGCCTTCGAGCCGTGAGGATGGATTCTCTTGCTCTTTTCTAAATAAAATAGAGCTGTAACACTGATTTGTCTAAGAGATATAACACAGTCTGTCCAAGACCCAAGACCTGTAACGCGCCAAAGGCTTTAATGTCCGTCACTCCAAATGTTTGTTGTGACGAGACAGAACCGAGGAGCATACACTCACCTGACATGTCTATAACATGACACCATAAACGTGGGGCTGAACAAGCCTTTGAAGAAAATTCCAGCTGTATCCTCAAGGTATTAATCAGTAGACTCTTCTTGAAGGTCAAGTGTATTCATGATAAAATGATAATGTCAGAGTTAATCCAAGTCACCATCACTTGGAGATGGAAAACACACGCAGACACAAATTCAACATCTCACTTGCACATCGTCATTTTCTGTCAATAAAGGGATGGTATTTGTTTCTAATCAGTAGTAGCATAACTCTTTGCCATAAAATGCAAGAATAATCCACTATTCTTTTTAGAAAGAGGTTATTTGTCAATAACGTCCTCAAGATGATATGTGGAAGAATAAAATACTGGAAATTTGAGCCTAAAAGGCAGAGTTTTTGTTTTAGATAGATTGTTAACAAAACAATCAGTTTTATGATCAGGAAAAGATTTTCCTTCCTCAAAACAATAGAAAGGCAAATGTGTAAGCCCCTGGGGCAAACGCTAAAAGTTGGGACAGACAATCACTTCAGTCGAGTTCAGTCACTCAGTCCTGTCCGACTCTTTGCGACCCCATGAATCGCAGCATGCCAGGCCTCCCTGTCCATCACCAACTTCCAGAGTTCACTCAGACTCACGTCCATCGAGTCAGTGATGCCATCCAGCCATCTCATCCTCTGTCGTCCCCTTCTCCTCCTGCTCCCAATCCCTCCCAGCATCAGAGTCTTTTCCAATGAGTCAACTCTTCGCATGATGTGGCCAAAGTACTGGAGTTTCAGCTTTAGCATCATTCCTTCTAAAGAAATCTCAGGGCTGATCTCCTTCAGAATGGACTGGTTGGATCTCCTTGCAGTCCAAGGGACTCTCAAGAGTCTTCTTCAACATCACAGTTCAAAAGCATCAATTCTACAGCGCTCAGCCTTCTTCACAGACCAACTCTCACATCCATACATGACCATTGGAAAATTCATAGCCTTGACTAGATGGACCTTTGTTGGCAAAGTAATGTCTCTGCTATTCGATATGCTGTCTAGGTTGGTCATAACTTTACTTCCAAGGAGTAAGCGTCTTTTAATTTCATGGCTGCAGTCACCATCTGCAGTAATTTTGGAGCCCAAAAAAATAAAGTCTGACACTGTTTCCACTGTTTCCCCATCTATTTCCCATGAAGTGATGGGGCCAGATGCCATGATTTTCATTTTCTGAATGTTGAGCTTAAAGCCAATTTTTTCACTCTCCACTTTCACTTTCATTAAGAGGCTTTTTAGTTCCTCTTCACTTTCTGCCATAAGAGTGGTGTCATCTGAATATCTGAGGTTATTGATATTTCTCCCAGCAATCTTGATTCCAGCTTGTGCTTCTTCCAGCCCAGCATTTCTCATGCTGTACTCTGCATAGAAGTTAAATAAGCAGGGTGACAATATACAGCCTTGATGTACTCCTTTTCCTATTTGGAACCAGTCTGTTGCTCCATGTCCAGTTCTAACTGTTGCTTCCTGACCTGCATATAGGTTTCTCAAGAGGCAGGTCACATGGTCTGATATTCCCATCTCTTTCAGAATTTTCCACAGTTTATTGTGATCTACACAGTCAAAGGCTTTGGCATAGTCAATATAGCAGAAATAGATGTTTTTCTGGAACTCTTGCTATTTTGATGATCCAGCAGGTGTTGGCAATTTGATCTCTGGTTCCTCTGCCTTTTCTAAAACCAGCTTGAACATGTAGAAGTTCACGGTTCACGTATTGCTGAAGCCTGGCTTGGAGAATTTTGAGCATTACTTTACTAGCGTGTGAGATGAGCGCAATTGTGCGGTAGTGTGAGCATTCTTTGGCATTGCCTTTCTTTGGGATTGGAATGAAAACTGACCTTTTCCCATCCTGTGGCCACTGCTGAGTTTTCCAAATTTGCTGGCATATTGAGTGCAGCACTTTCACAGCATCATCTTTTTTCTTTTTTCTAATTTTATTTTCTTTTTAAACTTTACATAATTGTATTACTTTTGCCAAATATCACAGCATCATCTTTCAGGATTTGAATTAGCTCAACTGGAATTCCATTACCTCCAGTAGCTTTGTTTGTAATGATTCTTTCTAAGGCCCACTTGACTTCACATTCCAGGATGTCTGGCTCTAGGTGAGTGATCACACCATTATGATTATCTTGGTCGTGAAGATCTTTTTTATACAGTTCTTCTGTGTATTCCTGCCACCTCTTCTTAATATCTTCTGCTTCTGTTAGGTCCATACCATTTCTGTCCTTTATTGAGCCCATCTTTGCATGAAATGTTCCCTTGGGATCTCTAATTTTCTTGAAGAGATCTCTAGTCTTTCCCATTGTGTTGTTTTCCTCTATTTCTTTGCATGGATTGCTAAGGAAGGCTTTCTTATCTCTTCTTGCTATTCTTTGGAACTCTGCATTCAGATGCTTATATCTTTCCTTTTCTCCTTTGCTTTTCTCTCCTCTTCTTTTCACAGCTATTTGTAAGGCCTCCTCAGACAGCTATTTTGCTTTTTGCATTTCTTTTCCATGGGGATGGTCTTGACCCCTGTCTCCTGTACAATGTCAAGAACCTCCATCCATAGTTCATCAGGCACTCTATCTATCAGATCTAGATCCTTAAATCTATTTCTCACTTCCACTGTATAATCATAAGGGATTTGATTTAGGTCATACCTGAATGGTCTAGTGGTTTTCCCTACTTTCTTCAATTTAAGTCTGAATTTGTCAATAAGGAGTTCATGATCTGAGCCACAGTCTGCTCCTGGTCTTGTTTTTGTTGACTGCATAGAGCTTCTCCATCTTTGGCTGCAAAGAATATAATCAATCTAATTTCGGTGTTGACCATCTGGTGATGTCCATGTATAGAGTCTTCTCTTGTGTTGTTGGAAGAGGGTTTTTGCTATGACCAGTGCATTTTCTTGGCAAAACTCATTAGTCTTTGCCCTGCTTCATTCCGTATTCCAAGGCCAAATTTGCCTGTTACTCCAGGTGTTTCTTGACTTCCTCTACTTTTGCATTCCAGTCCCCTATAATGAAAAGGACATCTTCTTTAGGTGTTAGTTCTAAGAGGTCTTGTAGGTCTTCATAGAACCATTCAACTTCAGCTTCTTCAGTATTACTGGTTGGGCATAGACTTGGATTACTCTGATATTGAATTGTTTGCCTTGGAAACAGAGATCATTCTGTCGTTTTTGAGATTGCATCCAAGTACTGCATTTCGGACTCTTCTGTTGACCATGATGGATACTCCATTTCTTCTAAGGGATTCCTACCCACAGTAGTAGATATAATGGTCATCTGAGTTAAATTTACCCATTCCAGTCCATTTTTGTTCGCTGATTCCTAGAATGTCGACATTCACTCTTGCCATCTCCTGTTTGCCACTTCCTGTTTGCCTTGATTCATGGACCTAAATTCCATGTCCCTATGCAGTATTGCTCTTACAGCATCGGACTTTGCTTCCATCACCAGTCACATCCACAGCTGGGTATTGTTTTTGCTTTGGATCCATCTCTTCATTCTTTCTGGAGTTATTTCTCCACTGATCTCCAGTAGCATATTGGGCACCTACTGACCTGGGGAGTCAGTACTCACTGGGAGAGGCGGGTATAGCTTGAGCAGTTAGGCTGGAGCCAGATCCTAGAAGTGTTGGCCAGAGGCTTCTGTCACTGGGATCAGAGCCTGTCAAGGTGGCTGCTGCAGGAACTTCACCTGGCCCTGGATTGGGCATCAAGGTGGCCTCTGGTCCTGGTGGAGCACTGGGAGGCAGGTTTGGTTTATGTAATATGCGACAGCGCAGGAGCAGATGAGAGGAGCTACCCTATGCCCGAGGCCAGGGGCAGCGGCCGAGAAAAGCTACCCCACATCCAAGGAGTGGTGGCTGCGCGGATGCAGGAGGGTCTAGAGGAGCTATTCCCCATTCAAGGTCAGGAGGGGCGGTGGTAAGGAGATAGTCCTCATCCAAGGTAAGGAGCAGTGGCTGTGCTTTGCTAGAGCAGCCATGAAGAGATACCCCATGTCCAAGGTAAGAGAAATCCAAGTAAGACGGTAGGTGTTGCAAGACGGCATCAGAGGGCAGACACACTGAAACCATAATCACAGAAAACTAGTTAATCTAATCACACTAGGACCACAGCCTTGTCTAACTCAATGAAACTAAGCAATGCCCATGGGGCCACCCAAGACGGGCAGGTCATGGTGGAGAGGGTTGACAGGATGTGGTCCACTGGAGAAGGGAATGGCAAACCACTTCAGTATTCTTGCCTTGAGAACCCCAGGAACAGTATGAAAAGGCAAAATGATAGGATACTGAAAGAGGACAGACAATAGGCATGCTAAAATCCTTGGAGGTAAAGATGGTTAGAAAGATACTTTGTGGAAAAAGAGCTCTGAAATGTTCCTGAATACACTAGGAAATTTGGAAAGCTAAAAACTTTCAAAAAGTAGAATGTATACTCAGCAAAGACCTGAAAGATCAAAACGTTTCAACTGAAATTTAGTTTCAACACAGCAGTAAGTTTACAGGCTGAAGCAGAGTTGTAAATGACCTGAATAAGCACAAGAGATGACTCTACACATGGAAATCACCAGATGGTCAATACCAAAATCAGATTTATTATGCTCTTTGCAGCCAAAGATGGAGAAGCTCTACACAGTCAGCAAAAATAAGACCTGGAGGTGACTATGGCTCTGATCATGAGCTACTTATTGCAAAACACAGGCTTAATTGAACAAAGTAGAGAAAAACACTAGACCATTGAGATATGACCTATATCAAATCCTTTATGATTATACAGTAAGGTGATGAATAGATTCAAGGGATTAGATATGGTAGACAGAGTGCCTGAAGAACTATGGACAGAGGTTTATATCATTGTACAGGAGGTGGTGACCAAAAGCATCCCAAAGGAAAAAAAAAAATGCAAGATGGCAAAATGGTTGTGTGAGGAGGCCTTACAAATAGCTGAGGAAAGAAGAGAAGAGAAAGGCAAAAGAGGAAGAGAAAGATATAACTAAATGAATGCAGAGTTCCAAAGAATACCAAGGGGAGATAACAAGGCTTTGAAGTGAACAATGCAAGGAAACAGAGGAAAATGACAGAATGGGAAAGTCTAGAGATCTCTTCAAGAAAATTGGAGATACCAATTTTACCAAATGTACCAAAGGGAACATTTCATGAAGAGATGGGCACAATAAGGGACAGAAATGGTATGGACCTAACAGAAGCAGAAGAGAATAAGAAGAGGTTCAAGAACACATGGAAGAACTCTACAAAAAAAAAGGTCTTAATGATCCAGATAACCATGATGGTGTGGTCACTCACCTAGACCCAGACATTCTAGAGTGGGAACTCAAGTGGGCCTTAAGAAGCGTTACTATGAACAAACTTAGTGAAGGTGATGGAATTCCAGGTGAACTATTTCAAATCCTAAAAGATGATGCTGTTAAATTGCTACACTCTATATGTCAGCAAATTTGGGAAATTCGACAGTAGCCACAAGACTGGAAAAACTCAGTTTTTATTCCAATCCCAAAGAAGGGCAATGTCAAAGAATGTTCAAATACCATACAGTTGTGCTCATCTCGCATGCTAGTAAAGTTATGCTCAAATTCCTTCAAGCTAGGCTTCAACAGTACATGAATCAATAATTTCCAGATGTACAAGCTGGGTTCAGAAAAGGCAGAGGAACCATAGATCAAATTACCAACATTTGTTGTATCAAAGATTAAGCAAGGGAATTCCAGAAAAAAACATCTACTTTTGCTTCTGTGATGCTAAAGCCTTTGACTGTGTGGATCGCAACAAACTGGAAAGTTCTTAAAGAGTTGAGAATACTAGACCACCTTACCTGTCTTCTGAGTAACCTGTATGTGGGTCAAGAAGCAACAGTTAAAAACTTACAAAGAACAACAGACTGGCTCAAAATTGGGAAAGGAGTGACACGAGGCTATATTCTGTCACCCTATTTATTTAACTTACATGTGGAGTACATCATGTGAAATGCTGTGCTGGATGAATCACAACCTAGAATAAAGGTTGCTGGGAGAAATATCAACAACCTCAGATATGTAGATTATATGACTCTAATGGCAGAAATCAAAGAACAACTAAAAAGCTTCTTGATGAGGGTGAAAGAGAAGAGTAAAAGCTGCATTAAAACTCAACATTTAAAAAACAAAGATCATGGCATTTGGCCCTATCACTTCGTGGCAAATAGATATAGAAAAAGTGGAAACAGTGACATATTTTATTTTGGGGGTGGGGCCCAAAATCGCTGTGAATTTTGACTGCAGCCACAAAATTAAAAGATGTTTGCTCCTTGGAAGAAAAGCAATGACAAATCTAGACAGCATATTAAAAAGCAGAGACATCACTTTGCTGACAAAGGCCCGTCTAGTCAAAGCTATGGTTTTTCCACTAGTCATGTACGGATGTGAGAGTTGTACCATAAAGAAGGCTGAGCACTAAAGAATTGATGCTTTTGAATTGTGGTACTGGAGAAGACTCTTGAGAGACCCTTGGACATCGAGGAGATCAAACCAGTCAATCCTAAATGAAACAAACCCTGAATACTTATTGGAAGGACTGATGCTGAAACTCCAGTAGTTTGACCACTAGATATGAAGAGCCAACTCAATGGAAAAGACCCTGTTGCTGGGAAAGACTGAGGGCAGGAGGAGAAGGGGGCAGCAGAGGATGAGATGGTTGGATGGTGTCACCAACTCAACGAACACAAGTTTGAGCAAATTCCAGGAGATAGTGATGGACAGCAAAGCCTAGTGTGCTGCAGTCCAGGGGATCCCAAAGAGTCAGACATGATGTAGCCACTGAACATCAACAACAAAGCATGGGAGGAGTGTTCTGAAACAGAGCCAATTGGCAAAGACAAAGAACATTTTTGTTTTGTTATTTTTTTCTTGGGTCTGGAAGTTTAAGAAAATCTCATGTTAAAACTATAACTATGAACTAAATTAATAAAAATTTCTGAGACCACACAACAAACAATATAGTCAAATAGTTTAGAAAACTAAAGCAGCTACAACTAACAACAAGCAATGATATCTGGGTGTAGGGAGAATCTGATTTCCAGAGATACCACATAATATTATCAAAGGTATCCAATTTCAACAAAAGAGTATGAGATATGCAAGAAACTATGGGTTTTTCACAGGGAAGGAGAAACTGAAGCTGACAGGAAACAGACATATTGGTAGTATAAAATAACTTTAAATTGTCTTAAATATGTTCAAAAGGTAACTGAGAAAATAACTAAAGAAAGCTAAGAGAATAATGACTCAACAAACAAAATATCAAAAAGAGAAATTATTAAGAAGAACCAGAAAGAAACTCTGGAGTTGAAAAGATCGATAACTAAAATTCAAGATTCTCTGAAGAGGTCATCAGAAAATCAAGAAGCGAAGAGAGAATCTATGAACTGGAAGATAGGACTATTGAATGATCCCAATTGAGGAGCAGAAATGTGAAAATAATGAAGAAAAATAAAGCTTAGATCTGTGGTATGCCATCAAGTGTACCAATATAGACACAATAGGAGCACTTTAAGGAAAGGAGAGAGAGAAATGGGCAGAAAGAATATTTGAGCACATAATGATTGAAATTTCTCAACTTCGATGAGAGCATGAATCTATATATCCAATTAATGATCTCCAAGAAACTTAAAGTCAAATATATCCACACCAAGTTTTTTCATAACCAATATGACAAAAAAGTAAAAGAGAGAATCTTGAAAACAGCAAAAGAAAAGGAACTCATCATGTGTAAGAGATCCCCACTATAACTAATAGCTTATTTCTTATGAGGAATCTTAAAGGAAGACGGCAATGGGATGATACATTTAAGTGTTGAAACAAAAAAAAACTGTCAATCAAGCACTGTCTATCAAAGTAATCCTACAAAAGTTAAAGGTAAATATTATAGCTTTTAGATAAACAGAAAATGAAATTGTTTATTGTTAGCATATCTACTCTAAATGAAATACCAAAGATAGTCCTTCAAGCTGAAATGAAATGACAGTAATCAGTAAATAAAAACTATATAAATAAATAAGGGACATTGGTAAAGCAGCCACAAAGGTAAATATAAAAGCCAATATTATTTTACTTCAGGTTTGACATTCTTCTTATTTGCCTACACAATATAAAAGACCAATGTAAAGAAGAATAATTCTATGTTAATGGGATATTGTAATTTTTTTTTAACAATAACCACATAAAGGAAGAGGGATAAAGACATAAAGGGGTAGGGATTTGTATGCTATTGACACTAAGCTTCCCAGGTGGCTTAGTGGTAAAGAATCTGCCTGCCAATGCAAGAGACGTGGGTTTGGTCCTTGGGTCAGAAAGATCACCTGGAGGAGGATATAGCAACATACTCCAGTATTCTTGGCTCAAAAATTCCATGGACAGAGGAACCTGGTGGGCTGAAGTCCATGGGATTGCAAAGAATTGGACAAAACTGATCACACATGGCACACCAAAGCTAAGTTAGTATTAATACAAAATTTGTTGCTGTGAATTTATGAGGTTAATTGTAACCTGCAAGAAAATCACTAAGAAAATAAATTTAAGATGTACAGAAAAGGACATGATAAGGGAATCAAATTGTACAATATCAAGCATGGGATGAATTGAGAGAGTAGCATGAAAATGATTACATTACATATGTAAAATAGATACCCAGTGGGAATTTGCTATATGATGCAAGGAGACTAAACCTGTACTCTGTGACAACCTAGAGGGGTGGGATGAGGTGAGAGGTAGGAGGGTGTTTCAAGAGGAAGGAGACATATGAACACCTATGGCTGATCCATGTTGATTTATGGGAGAAACCAACATGCTAGTGCAAGGCAATTTCCTCCAATTAAAAATAAGTGAATTAAAGAGTACACTATCAAGTATCATTTGAACACAGAGGAAGTACTAAACTTAAGGAACTAAAAGAATATACAACATATATAAAACCAGCAAAATAGCAGAAGTAAGTCATTTCTTACTTGTAATTTCTTTGAATGTTAATGGATTAAAATTGCCAATTAAAATGCAGAGAATGGCAGAATGGAAACATATGTCCCATCTACATGTGGTCTTAAAAACTTATTTTTGATCCAAAGATACAAACACTCTGACAGTGAAGGGATAGAAAAAGGTATTCCGTTAAAATGATGACCAAAATAAATGTGAGGTGACTGTATTAATATCAGGTATAATAGAATTTAGTATCCTTTGACAATAGTCAAAGGACAATTTGTCAAAGGACAATAGTCAAAGGACACTATAAATTGAAAAGGAGTCAATTCATTCCTAATGTATAAGAATTAAAAATTCATACCCACCTACAACTGAGCCACAATAAACTGGAAAATTCTGAAAGAGATGGCAATACCAGACCACTTGACCTGCCTCTTGAGAAACCTATATGCAGGTCAGGAAGTAACAGTTAGAACTGGACATGGAACAACAGACTGGTTCCAAATAGGAAAAGGAGTATGTCAAGGCTGTATATTGTCACCCTGTTTATTTAACTTCTATTCAGAGTACATCATGAGAAATGCTGGGCTGGAAGAACCACAAGCTGGAATCAAGATTGCCAGGAGAAATATCAATAACCTCAGATATACAGATGACACCACCCTTATGGCAGAAAGTGAAGAGGAACTAAAAAGCCTCTTGATGAAACTGAAAGTGGAGAGTGAGAAAGTTGGCTTAAAGCTCAACATTCAGAAGATGAAGATCATGGCATCTGGTCCCATCATGTCATGGGAAATAGATGAGAAAACAGTGGAAATAATGTCAGACTTTATTTTTGGGGGCTCCAAAATCACTGAAGATGGTGACTGCAGCTATGAAATTAAAAGACACTCCTTGAAAGGAAAGTTATGACCAACCTAGATAGTATATTCAAAAGCAGAGACATTACTTTACCAACAAAGGTACGTCTAGTCAAGGCTATGGTTTTTCCATTGGTCATGTATGGATGTGAGAGTTGAACTGTGAAGAAAGCTGAGCATCGAAGAATTGATGCTTTTGAACTGTGGTGTTGGAGAAGACTCTTGAGAGTCCCTTGGCCTGCAAGGAGATCCAACCAGTCCATTCTGAAGGAGATCATCCCTGAGATTTCTTTGGAAGGAATGATGCTAAAGCTGAAACTCCAGTACTTTGGCCACCTCATGCAAAGAGTTGACTCATTGGAAAAGACTCTGATGGTGGGAGGGATTGTGGGCAGGAGGAGAAGGGGACGACAGAGGATGAGATGGCTGGATGGCATCACTGACTCGATGGACGTGAGTCTGGGTGAGTTCTGGGAGTTGGTGATGGACAGGGAGGCCTAGCGTGCTGCAATTCATGGGGTTGCAAAGAGTCGGACACGCCTGAGCGACTGAACTGAACTGAACTGAATTACTGAGCCTGTATTCTAGAGCTCTCATACCACAACTACTGAAGCCCATGTACCCCAGAGCCTGTGATCTGCAACAAAAGAAGCCAGCACAATGAGAAGCCCATGTATTGCAAATAGAAAGTAGACCCCACTCACTGCAAATAGAGAAAGCCTGAGTGCAGCAACAAAGATCCAGTGCAGCCAAAAATAAAGTTTGTTTTTTTTTTTTTTTTTTTAAGAAAGAAGTGATAGTTGGGCTTTATTAAAATTAAAGATGCCAATTATGTGAAAAAAAACTTTATGAGAATGAGAAGACAGGGTGCAGACTGGGATGAAATATTTGTAAAAGACACATCTGATAAAGTATCATTATCCAAAACACATGAAGAATTCTTAAAAGTTAACAAAAAGAAAAAAGAAAAACTCAAATTGAAAATAGATCAAAAAACTTGACACCCCAGTGAAAGAAGATATACAGATGGCAAATGAGTATATGAAAAGATGATTTTCCACATTATATGTCATCAGAAAAATGCAAAGGAAAACAATGTACCACTGCAAAGCTATTAGAATGGCCAAATCCAAACCCTTGACACCATTTAATGCTGACAAGTTGTAATACAACAGGAATTCCCTTTCTTGCTGGTGGCAATGCAAGATGGTAGAACAGTTACTTTGTAAGACAGTTTTGTGGACATACTTTCCATATGATTCTGACTGCTAGTCACCAGGTATCAAAATGGAGAGAGGAATCCAGCAACAGGACTCCTTGGCATTTATTCAAAGGAGTTGAAAACTTATGTCTACACCATAATCTGTTCATGGAGATTTATAGCAATTTTATTCATCATGGTCAAAAACTGGAAGCAGCCAAAATGTCCTTCAGTAGGTGAATGAGTAAACTAGTACACCTACAAAATGGGGTATAAATCAGCACTAAAATGCAATGCAAGTAAAAAACATCTTTTGGATCATTGAAAAAGCAAGAGAGTTCCAGAAAAACATCTACTTCTGCTTTATTGACTATGCCAAAGCCTTTGACTGTGTGGACCACAACAAACTCTGGAAAATTCTTAAAGAGATGACCTGCCTGACCTGCCTCTTGAGAAATCTGTATGCAGGTCAAGAAGCAATAGTTAGAACTGGACATGGAACAACAAACCAGTTCCAAATAGGGAAAGGAGTATGTCAAGGCTGTATATTGTCACCTTGCTTATTTAACTTATATGCAGAGTACATCATGAGAAATGCTGGGCTGGATGAAGCACAAGCTGGAATCAAGATTACCAGAAGTATCAATAACCTCAGATATTCAAATGACACCACACTTATGGCAGAAAGTGAAAAAGAACTAAAGAGCCTCTTGATGAAAGTGAAAGAGGAGAGTGAAAAAGTTGGCTTAAAGCTCAACATTCAGAAATCTAAGGTCATGACATCTGGTCCCATCACATCATGCCAAATAGATGGGGAAACAGTGTGAGACTTTATTTTGGGGGGCTCCAAAATCACTGCAGATTGTATCTGTAGCCATGAAATTTTAAAATGCTTGCTCCTTTGAGAAAAAGTTATGACCAACCTAGACAGCATATTAAAAAGCAGAGACATTGTCAACAAAGGTCTGTCTAGTCAAAGCTGTGGTTTTGCCAGTAGTCATGTATGGATGTGAGAGTTGGACTATAAAGAAAGCTGAATGCCAAAGAACTGATGCTTTCGAACTGTGGTGTTGGAGAAGACTCTTGGCAGCCCCTTTCACAGCAAGGAGATCCAATCAGTCTATCCTAAAAGAAATCAGTCCTGAATATTCTTTGGAAGGACTGATGCTGAAGCTGAAACTCCAATACTTCGGCCACTTGATGCGAAGAACTGACTCATTTGAAAAGACTCTGATTCTGGGAAAGATTGAAGGTGCGAGGAGAAAGGGACGACAGAGGATGAGATGGTTGGATGGCGTCACCAACTTAATGGACATGAGTTTGAGTAAACTCCAGGAGTTGATGATGGAGAGGGAGCCCTGACATGCTGCAGTCCATTGGGTTGCAAAGAGTCGGATACGACTAAGCTACTGAACTGACTGAAAATGCAATGAGCTACCAAGACATGAAAGTACATTAAGGAAGTGTAAATGCATATTATTCAGTATAAGAAATCAATTGAAAGCTAAATATGGCATGGCTCCCAAGTATATAACATTTGGGGGCACTAAATTTATTATTTAGTATTATTTGGGGACACTAAATATATTTTTGTTGTCCATGATGGCTACTTCATTTCTTCTGAGGGATTCCTGTCCGAAGTAATAGATATAATGGTCATCTGAGTTAAATTCACCCATTTCAGTCCATTTGAGTTCGCTGATTCCTAGAATGTTGACGTTCACTCTTGCCATCTTCTGTTTAACCACTTCCAATTTGCCTTGATTCATGGACCTGACATTCCAGGTTCCTATGCAATATTGCTCTTTACAGCATCGGATCTTGCTTCTATCACCAGTCACATCCACAACTGGGTAATCTTTTTGCTTTGGCTCCATCCCTTCATTCTTTCTGGAGTTATTTTTCCACTGATCTCCAGTAGCATATTGGACACCTACTGACCTAGGGAGTTCCTCTTTCAGTATCCTATCATTTTGCCTTTTCATACTGTTCATGGGGTTCTCAAGGCAAGAATACTGATGTGGTTTGCCATTCCCTTCTCCAGTGGACCACATTCTGTCAGATCTCTCCACCATAACACACCCGTCTTGGGTTGCCCCATGGGCATGACTTAGTTTCATTGAGTTAGACAAGGCTGTGGTCCTAGTGTGATTAGACTGACTAGTTTCCTGTGAGTATGGTTTCAGTGTGTCTGCGCTCTGATGCCCTCTTGCAACACCTACCGTCTTACTTGGGTTTCTCTTACCTTGGACGAGGGGTAGCTCCTCACCACAGCTCTTCCTGACCTTCAGTGTGGGATAGCTCCTCTAGGCCCTCCTGCGCCCACTCAGCCACCGATCCTTGGACGTGGGGTTGGTCCTCCCGGCCGCCACCCCTGGCCTCAGACAAGGGGTAGTTCCTCTAGACTGCCGCCCCTGACCTTGGACTTGGGTATCTCTTTTCAGCCATTTCTGTGCCGTCACAGCCTGGCACTCTCGGCCACTGCCCCTGACCTCGGACGTGGGGTAAATCCTCTTGGCCGCCGCCCTTCGGGCATGGGGTCCTCCCGGTTTCTGCCCCTGACCTTGGACGTGGGGTAGCTCCTCTCGGCCACACTCAAGTGCGCCGGTCGAAGCCGCCTGCGCTTAAGCCTTCCTCAGCGATCAATGCAAAGAAATAGAGGAAAACAACACAATGGGAAAGACTAGAGATCTCTTCATGGAGAAGGAAATGGCAACCCACTCCAGTGTTCTTGCCTGGAGAATCCCAGGGATGTGGGAGCCTGGTGGGCTGCCATCTCTGGGGTTGCACAGAGTCGGACACTACTGAAGCAGAGAGATCTCTTCAAGAAAATTAGAGATACCAAGGGAACATTTCATGCAAAATGGGCACGATAAAGGACAGAAATGGTATGGACCTAACAGAAGCAGAAGATTTTAAGAAGAGGTGGCAAGAATACACAGAAGAACTGTACAAAAAAAGATCTTCACAACCCAGATAATCACGATGGTGTGATCACTCACCTAGAGCCAGACATCCTGGAATGTGAAGTCAAGTGGGCCTTAGAAAGCATCACTACAAACAAAGCTAGTGGAGGTGATGGAATTCCAGTGGAGCTATTTCAAATCCTGAAGGATGATGCTGTGAAAGTGCTGCATTCAATATGCCAGCAAATTTGGAAAACTCAGCAGTGGCCACAGGACAGGAAAAGGTCAGTTTTCATTCCAATCCCAAAGAAAGGCAATGCCAAAGAATGCTCAAACTACCACACAATTGCATCATCTCACATGCTAGTAAAATAATGCTCAAAATTCTCCAAGCCAGGCTTCAGCAATACGTGAACCGTGAACTTCCTGATGTTCAAGCTGGTTTTAGAAAAGGCAGAGTAACCAGAGATCAAATTGCCAACATCCACCGGATCATCTAAAAAGCAAGAGAGTTCCAGAAAAAACATCTATTTCTGCTTTATTGACCATGCCAAAGCCTTTGACTGTGTGGATCACAATAAACTGTGGAAAATTCTGAAAGAGATGGGAAATCTATATGCAGGTCAGGAAGCAACAGTTAGAACTGGACATGGAACAACAGACTGGTTCCAAATAGGAAAAGGAGTATGTCAAAGCTGTATATTGTCACCCTGCTTATTTAACTTATATGCAGAAAACATCATGAGAAATGTGGGACTGGAAGAAGCACAAGCTGGAATCAAGATTGTCTGGAGAAATATCAATGACCTCAGATATGCAGATGACACCATCCTTATGGCAGAAAGTGAAGAGTAACTAAAAAGCCTCTTGATGAAAGTGAAAGAGGAGAGTGAAAAAGTTGGCTTAAAACTCAACATTCAGAAAACGAAGATCATGGCATCGGTCCCATCACTTCATGGGAAATAGTTGGGGAAACAGTGGAAACAGTGTCAGACTTTATTTTTCTGGGCTCCAAAATCACTGCAGATGGTGACTGCAGCTATGAAATTTTTTTTTTCTTTTTTTTTTTTTTTAATTTTATTTTATTTTTAAACTTTACATAATTGTATTAGTTTTGCCAAATATCAAAATGAATCTGCCACAGGTATATATGTGTTCCCCATCCTGAACCCTCCTCCCTCGTCCCTCCCCATGCCATCCCTCTGGGTCATCCCAGTGCACTAGCCCCAAGCATCCAGTATCATGCATCGAACCTGGACTGGCAACTCGTTTCTTACATGATATTTTACATGTTTCAATGTCATTCTCCCAAATCTTCCCACCCTCTCCCTCTCCCACAGAGTCCATAAGACTGTTCTATACATCAGTGTCTCTTTTGCTGTCTCGTACACCGGGTTATTGTTACCATCTTTCTAAATTCCATATATATGCGTTAGTATACTGTATTTATGTTTTTCCTTCTGGCTTACTTCACTCTGTATAATAGGCTCCAGTTTCATCCACCTCATTAGAAATGATTCAAATGTATTCTTTTTAATGGCTGAGTAATACTCCATTGTGTATATATACCACAGCTTTCTTATCCATTCATCTGCTGATGGGCATCTAGGTTGCTTCCATGTCCTGGCTATTATAAACAGTGCTGCGATGAACATTGGGGTACACATGTCTCTTTCCCTTCTGGTTTCCTCAGTGTGTATGCAGCTATGAAATTAAAAGACGCTTACTCCTTGGAAGGAAAGTTATGGCCAACCTAGATACCTTATTCAAAAGCAGAGACATTACTTTACCAACAAAGGTCCATCAAGTCAAGGTTATGGTTTTTCCATTGGTCATGTATGGATGTGAGAGTTGGACTGTGAAGAAGGCTGACTGCTGAACAATTGATGCTTTTGAACTGTGGTGTTGGAGAAGACTCTTGAGAATCCCTTGGACTGCAAGGAAATCCAATCAGTCCATTCTGAAGGAGTTCAGCCCTGGGATTTCTTTGGAAGGAATGATGCTAAAGCTGAAACTCCGGTACTTTGGCCACCTCATGGGATGAGTTGACTCACTGGAAAAGACTCTGATGCTGGGAGGGATTGGGGGCAAGAGGAGAAGGGGATGACAGAGGATGAGATGGCTGTATGGCATCACTGACTTGATGGACGTGAGTCTGAGGGAACTCTGGGAGTTGGTGATGGACAGGGAGGCCTGGTGTGCTGCGATTCATGGGGTTGCAAAAAGTCAGACATGACTGAGCGCCTGAACTGAACTGAAATGTATTTTGGAGACCCTAAAGTATCAATGGTTGTCAGGTGTTGGTGACAGGAAGAGGGATTAATATACAATGCAAAGAGAGCTTTTAGGGCAGTGGAAATACTCTATATGTTGCCATACTGATGGATACATATCATTATGTTGGTGGTGATTTAGTCACCAAGTCATGACTGACTCTGGTGACCCCATTGACTGGTACCCACCAGGCTCCTCTGTCTAGGGGATTTGCCAGTCAATAATACTGGAGTGGGTTGCCATTTCCTTCTCCAGTGGATCTTCCTAACTCAGGGATTGATTCTGTGTTGCAAGAGAATTCTTTACTGCTGAGCCACCAGGGAGGCTGACATGTCATTATACATTTTTCCAACTCCATAGAATATACAACACCAAAAGTGAAACCTAATGTAAACTATGGGCTTTGGTTGACTATGATGTGAAAGTATAATTCACCAACTGAGGAAAATGTACCAGTCTGGTGGGGGATGTTGGGAATTGTAAGGCTGTACACATATGAGGATAACAAGTATATGGGAAATCTCTGTACCTTTTCCTCAATGTTGCTGTAAACATAAAACTGCTCAAAAACAAAATCTTGATAAAATAGAAATTTATAAAGGACATCAAGATACAATTCCATTGACAATAGCATCAAAAATTAATATACTTGGAAATATGTTCAACTAAGTAATTGCAGGACTAAGTATTATACTGAAAACTACAAACCATTGCAGACAGAAATTTAAAAATGACTAAGTAAATCATGTGTTCATGGAATTAGATGACTTAAAGTTATTAAGATGTCAGTACTCACCAAAGGCAATATAAAGAATCAGTACAATGCCTATCAAAACCTCAATAGCTTATTCTGCTATTTATCTATTTTAAAACATACTACAAACCTATCATGATCAAAACACTGTGTTACCATCATAAGTATGAACAGGTAGATTAGTGGAATAAAATTGAGACTCTAGAAATAAACCATACATCTGTGGTCTATTGATTTTCAACAAAAGTACCAAGTCTATTCAATAGGGAAGGAATATCATTTTCAACAAATAATACTTAAACAAATAGACATACACATTCCAAAAATATATTTGGACCCTTACTTTATACTGTTTACAAAGAATAAAATAAATCAAAGTTCAGATTATCAGAGCTGGACCTATAAAACTCATAGATGAAAATATACAAGCATTTTTCATAGTCTTTGATTTTGTACTGGTTTCCTAGATATGACACCAAAGCATGGCAATGGAAAAAAAAAAAAAAAAAAAACTGCAGTCTATACAAATTGAAGTTTTGTAAACCAAAGGACATTATAAAAGAGTTTAAAAACTACCCATGGAATGGGAAGACACATTTTCAAAGCACTTATCTCAAAAAAGACTAATATGCAAAATAAAGAACTATTACAACTCAACAAAATGTTACATTTGAAATTTTAATGTCCAGACATTTATAAAACAAATAAATACATATGACAAGTAATTATTTGGACCAGAAGATTTATAGCTGAGACAGGAGACCTGACCAGAGATACAGTTTGAGGGATTATAAATGGTAATTGAAGACAGAAAGGTGAATGACATAATTGAATGAGTATGGAGTCCTAAGAATCTCATAATTTAAGTATTACATCGGGGAGAATAAAGGGTAGAATTATTTGGGCAGAGAGACTCACAGTAATGGGCTATGGTTTTTCCAGTAGTCATGTATGGATGTGAGATGTATGTATGTATGGATGGATGTGAGAAAGCTGAGTGCCAAAGAATTGCTGCTTTTGAACTGTGGCATTGGAGAAGAGTCTTGAGAGTCCCTTGGACTGTAAGGAGATCCAGCCAGTCCATGATAAAGGAGATCAGTCCTGAGTGGTCATTGGAAGGACTAATGTTGAAGCTGAAACTCAAATACTTTGGCCACCTGATGGGAAGAACTGACTCACTGGAAAAGATTCCCTGATGCTGGGAAAGATTGAAGGTGGGAGGAGAAGGGGACGACAGAGGATGAGATGACTGAATGGCTTCAGCAACTCAATGGACATGAGTTTGAGTAAACTCCGGGAGCTGGTGATGGACAGGGAGGTCTGGCATGCTGCAGTCCGTGGGGTTGCAAACAGTCAGACAAGACTGAGCGACTGAACTGAATAGGCTTCTTGGTGGCTCAGATGGTTAAGAGTCTGCCTGCAATACAGGAGAGCCGGGTTTGATCCCTGGGTCAGGAAGATCCCCTGGAGAAGGGAATAGCAACCCAGTCCAGTATCCTTGTCTGGAGAATCCCATGGACAGAGGAACCTGGTAGGCTACAGTCCAGGGGGCAGCAACAAGTCGGATATGACTGAGAGACTAAGCACACACACACGAAGACTCACAGGAAAGGAAAACCAGGAGCTTAAGTTTGACTTCAGTAATTTAATCAAAGACAGAGTAGTCAAAAGTATCAACAGCTGATTC
This sequence comes from Bos indicus, assembly GCF_029378745.1. NCBI lineage: Eukaryota > Metazoa > Chordata > Mammalia > Artiodactyla > Bovidae > Bos > Bos indicus. Next base: position 14,262,517 of record NC_091767.1, read on the forward strand.
AGTTCAGTTCAGTTGCTCAGTCATGTCCAACTCTTTGTGACTCCATGGACTACAGCACATCAGGCTTCCCTGTTCATCACCAATTCCCAAAGCTTGCTCAAACTCATGTCCATGGAGTCAGTGATGCCCTCCATCAACTAATCAGATGACCGCTGATTAGATCTCAAATATGAGTCATGTCTATTGGATTTAATACCAAGGAATCATGGTTGTTCTACTTTTGGAAGATAGCAGGGATTGGAGACGTAAAATGGGTTTCAACAATGTGTTGACTTTAGAGCAAAAAATAGTGATAGTTGTAATACACAACTCAACTGAGAACTTTGGTTAAGAAAGATAGACGAGATTAAACCTGTAACTTGAGGTAAATGCAATGTTAATGGAGGACCTTTTTCTTTTTTTGAATGGATGTGTGTGTTCCTAGTCATATTCCACTCTTAGCAGCCCCATGGACTATAGCCCTCCAGGCAACAATACTGGAGTGGGTTGCTGTTTCCTACTCCAGGGCATCTTCCCAACCCAGGGAAAGAACCCTTGATTCCTGTGTCTCCTGCCTTGGCAGGCAGATTCTTTACCACCAGTGCCACCTGGAATCCCATGAAGACAATTAAATACATTAAAAAATAATCAGCAGACTTTCACTTAAAAAATGTCATAAAGTTGAGGTATCTTAGATGGTAGCAAGTGAAGACAGATGAATTTTATGAAATCTACTTAAAGAGGTAAAGAACAGTACCTCAGTAGTCTTCTGAACTTACTCTTTCAGAAACTCAAAACTATTCTTCTGGGACTACAAAATGTAATATTTTATAATTATATAAAAGGTAGCATAGCATAGGTCTCTTATGTATTGGATTAAATGATCTCAGTCAATAAAGGAAAAATTATAAAACTACTATCTATTTTATTCCTCTTAGAATTAATTATGATACTAATAAACATATAGTGTCTACTTGCATAACTTTTTACAAGTCAAGGATGATGTTTTTTCACTTTGTTTTTTAATCAAATTATTTTGTGGTCAGAAACATCATCTAAAACCCTTTTTTTGAAACCTAAAATGTAGCAATGCTTATAAAGAATATTACTGCTGATGTATTCCATGAATATTTTGCTTTTTTGGCACTAAACTTGGAGTTTTGATGTTAAACATGATGTTCTATGTATTCCAGGTATTCTGAATGAGAAGAAAAAACATAACAGCAACTAACTATATTTCTTAAGACATAGTTTATGTACATAATTAAAAATAAAACACAATCATGAGGTTAATTTGACATATAATGTGATACCATTTCTGTGAGAAATACAGAAAAGCCTATATTATTTACTTCCACAGGAGTTACATCTCCTAATGAACCTATTTGGCTTAACAAAATGTTTAAAACATAAATGTTTAAACCTTACCTCTATTGAATTAAAAGAAATGCTATGTTAGACAATGTCATTTTTATTACTAGATGAAGTAAAAGAGTAACTAGTTTTCAATCTACCAAAAATACATAGAAATAGTTTATGTATTTTTCAACATTAAGTATTGTGAAGAGGAAATAAACTGTTTACTGTTTGACCCTTTTTAGGTGCTAGTACGGAGCACAGCCTGTAAAATGCAGTGGCTAAGAGCCTAGACACAGACCTGAGCTCAGAGTCATGGTTCCACACACTAAATGGTTGGCCTGGAACAAATAATATCTACTCTTACATCTCTTCCCTCATCTGTAAAATGAGTCAATAATAGTACCTACTTCCTATTTTGCTTTTGAGAATGATATAAATATTTAGCATAGGGCATAGAAAATTAAAGACTGTGCTTTGTTTTTCATTAGACTACTCAGCTTTTGCCAACATTAGGTACATTTATTATCATTAAGACAACAGCATCGAAACTTGTAGAAATAAAACAGAAAGGAAATTGATGACAGTCCTCTCTGCAGAATAAGCCTCATAAGCAAAAAGTAAAGTAAATGTGATCTGTTTCAGCTATTCCTTCTAATACAGCCAACAACAAGGATAAAGATTAAATTGGCTCTCTTTAGACATCCTTTCTCTGTTTATTTTCAACCTAACTATAGGTAATTACATGTGCTGTGCTCAGTGGCTAAGTCATGTCTGACTCTCTGCGACCCCATGGACTGTAGCTACCAGGCTCCTCTGTCCATGGAATTCTCTAGGCAAGAATACTGGAGTGGGTTGCCATTTCCTTCTCCAGGGGCTCTTCCTGACCCAGGGATCAAACCCACATCTCTTGAGTCTCCTGCATTGGCAGGCAGATTCTTTGGCAGTGCCACCCACATAACTAATCAGAAACTCAGTGTGCAATAACTTCCCTTCTGACTTCTCTGCCTATTATTTGTATTATTTTTATTTAACACTTATAGTGGTATAATAATCCTTTTCCTAGAAGTTAAATATCTGTACTGTAACTCTTTTGCCTAAAAGTATCCAAAATTTCCTGCACTGGTTGTATGATACATAAGAACTTAACAGAAGAAAGTCAAATTTGGCGACCCGTTGTCTCTGTCAAGCCTCAGACCTTTGATTGCATCCAGTTTACCCCTAAATCCAGCCATGCGAAATTCTTAGTTGTTCTTAAATGTTTTGCCCTTTTTAAAAATCTGTTTTCACATGTTTCACATGGATTAGGGTGTAAATGGATTAAAAGTAAAATGAATTTTGGGGAGATGGTAGAAGAATAACATAAGACAAATATAAGCAAATAGTGGTAGAAATGGCATTTTAAAGGAAAGAATAAGTTTCAGATGTTATTAAATAATTGTGTGAGATTTGAGGGAGAAAGAACAGAGAACAGTAATTACCCCAATATTAAAGCTTAAATAACTGGAAATAACCAGGATAAAACAAAATTATTAACTATGATGTAGTAAGCTCATTATAACATGCCTGTCTATAATTATAGCATAATTTTTATAAGTGTCCAGTATGAATTTATTGGCTCAGCCATATTGAGCAACTTAAACTTTCCAGAATATGCCATAGTAAATAATCTAAGCTTAACAGATACCTCAAAACACTCCTAAAAATACCCTTTCTCATTTTGGTTCATCACTCTTACATTCAACAATATTTATTAAATGCCCAACGTATTCCAGGTCCTTTGCTGGATACTTGGAATAAAACATGGAATAATAAGAGAACAAATCTTTGCTGCAATTAATTATTCTCAAATTGTATAACTGCAATGTTATGAATTGAGGCAAAGGCTTATGATAAGACAACATGGAACACTGGGAGCTTATAACAGAGAAACTACTTCTCTCAATTAGGAATGACTAAAAAACGATCTCTAGGAAAAATGTGAGTTAACTGAAAGATGTGGTAGGGTAATGGTAGGTACCTTCTGCCCCAAAAGAAAAGTATATAAAAAGACCTTGTAGAGATAAGTATAAAGGCAATCTTGGGCTATGGAAAGAAGGCCAATATTCTAAAGAACAGAAAAAAAAATGAGACAAGGGGAAGAAGCTAAGAGTGGATAAAACTGTAGAGACCAGTGCAGGCAGAGCTCAGAAGGCCAGCTGAAGAATTTTGTTCTTTACCCAAAAATAAATTGAAAATACCTGAAAATCAATTAGTGAAATACACTATATTAATAGAATAAAAGACAAAAGCCACATGATCATCTTGACAGACACCATAATTTTGTTGTTTAGGTGCTAAGTTTGTGCGACTCCTTTGCAACCCCATCAGGCTCTTCTGTCCATGGGATTTTCCAGGCAAGAATACTGGAGTGGGTTGCCATTTCCTTCTCCAGGGGATCTTCCCAACCCAGGGATCGAACCTGTGTCTCCTGCACTGGCAAGCAGATTCTTTACCACTGAGCCACCAGGGAAGCCCATTTGAAATATACCAACACTTTAAACTACTGATAAACTAGGAATAAAAGAACTTCAAAAGCAACAACAAAAATCCTATTGCCACCATTATATTTAAGATTGAAAGACATAAGGCTACTCGCCTAAGATAAGGAACAAAGCAGAATGACCACTATCACTTCTCTTCAGCTTTATGTTGGAGGGTCTAACAGTGTAACAAAGAAAGAAAATTAATTTTAAAACATTTTGTTTATAAAATAAATTAAAAAAAACTTTTGTTGACAGAAAATATGATTTTCCGTCTAGTCAAAGCTATGGTTTTTATAGTAGTCATGTATGGATGTGAGAGTTGGACTATAAAGAAAGCTGAGTGTCAAAGAATTGATGCTTTTGAACTGTGGTGTTAGAGAAGACTCTTGAGAGTCCCTGGGACTGCAAGGAGATCCAACCAGTCCATCCTAAAGGAGATCAGTCTTGGGTGTTCACTGGAAGGACTGATGTTGAAGCTGAAACTCCAATACTTTGGCCAACTGATGCAAAGAGCAGACTCATTTGAAAAGATCCTGATGCTGGGAAAGATTGAGGGCAGGAGGAAAAGGGACGACAGACGATGATGGCATCACCAACTCAATGGACATGAGTTTGGGTAAACTCTGGGAGTTGGTGATGGATAAGGAGGCCTGGCATGCTGCAGTCCATGGGGTCACAAACAGTTGGACATGACTGAGTGACTGAACTGAACTGAAGAGTTAAATATCAAATTCTATAAAATATTGCTGAAAGAAACTTTGAAATACTAAATAAATAGAGAAATATGTGCATGGATTGGAAAATGAAATGTTTTGGATGAGACATCAACTCTATAAATTTGTTTATTGATTCAGCATAATCCCTATCAAAACCCTATCTGGCATATTTAAAAAATAATAACAAGTGGGTCTGAAATTCATATAAAACTTCAAAGGATCCCAAATGGTAAACACAATCTTGTTAAAGAAGAATAAATTTGGAAAATTACACTATTCAATTTTAAAACTTATACAATACACTAATAAAATATAATACTGGTATTATCATAAATATATATTAATGATACAGAATTGGAAGCTATAAATAAACACTTAAATTTATGGTCAGTTAAATTTGTCCTGGGTTTCAAGGCAATTCAACAGGGAAGAATCATGTTTTCAACAAATGTTTTTTGAACAGTTGGATATCCATATGCAAAAAGATTAATTTAGAACCCTACCTCACACTATGCACCAAAATTAACTCAAAAGGGACATTGTACAGAGAATAAGTAACATAGCAGTCCTGAGACTGCTATCCTTAGTAAGGCATGCTTGTAAAACGGACCCTTGACTACTGTCTGGGATGGGATTTCAGGAGTATTCCCACCATTCCCTAAATGATGAGAGTGCCTTTTTTGTTTTTTAGTGGCGAAGCCATGAAATTAAAAGACGCTTACTCCTTGGAAGGAAAGTTATGACCAACCTAGATAGCATATTCAAAAGCAGAGACATTACTTTGCCAACAAAGTCCATCTAGTCAAGGTTATGGTTTTCCCTGTGGTCATGAATAGATGTGAGAGTTGGACTGTGAAGAAGGATGAGTGCCGAAGAATTGATGCTTTTGAACTGTGGTGTTGGAGAAGACTCTTGAGAGTCCCTTGGACTGCAAGGAGAGCCAACCAGTCCATTCTGAAGGAGATCAGCCCTGGGATTTCTTTGGAAGGAATGATGCTAAAGCTGAAACTCCAGTACTTTGGCCACCTCATGCGAAGAGTTGACTCATTGGAAAATACTCTGATGCTGGGAGGGACTGGGGGCAGGAGGAGAAGAGGATGACAGAGGAAGAGATGGCTGGATGGCATCACTGGCTCGATGGATGTGAGTCTGGGTGAACTCCGGGAGTTAGTGATGGAGTGGGAGGCCTGGCGTGCTGCGATTCATGGCGTCGCAAAGAGTCGGACATGACTGAGCGACTGAACTGAACTGAACTGAACTGAAATCATATCCGCTTCTTTTGTGACCCTACGGACTATAGTCCACCAGGCTCTTCTGCCCCGGCAAGAATACCTACTGGAGTGGGTAGCCATTTCCTCCTCCAGGGGATCATCTCAACCCAGGGATCAAACCTATGGCTTCTGTTGCACCTCCTGCATTGCAGGTGGATTCCTTCCTGCTGAGTCACCAGGTAAAAGTACTTGCTGCTGTTGCTGCCAAGTCGCTTCAGTTGTGTCCAACTCTGTGCAACCCCATAGACGGCAGCCCACCAGGTTCCCCAGTCTCTGGGATTCTCCAGGTAAGAAAACTGGAGAGGGTTGCTATTTCCTTCTCCAATGCATGAAAGTGAAAAATGAAAGTGAAGTTGCTCAGTCGTGTCCGACTCTTAGCAACCCCATGGACTGCAGCCCACCAGGCTCCTCTGTCCATGGGGTTTTCCAGGCAAGAGTACTGGAGTGGGGTGCCATCGCCTTCTCCTATGCTCCCTAAATGATTTTGCAAATGATATGGCTTATGCTGAATAATTGCATTCCTTCTAGAAGTCTAGAGTTTTGGTACATGCTAAGCAGAAGATGCCTACATGGCTAGCCTCCAGTAAAACCCATGGTCAGTTAGTCTCTAATGAGCTTCCCTAATAAATGACATCTCATATGTCTTGTAGCAATTAGATACTGGAGGAATTAAGAGCCTAGAGAAATGGACCAATTCCTTAGAAGATACAAGCTGCCAAAACATACACAAGAAGAAATAAACAATCTGAATAGGCCTGTATCTATTAGTGATACAACCAGTCATTATCACCTCTCTTGATGTATTGCCGTTTTTATTTATAATATATAATTTTAGCTTATCACAGTCACAGTCAAGTGATATTATGCCACTCCACATAGACTGTAAGAACCTTAAAATATCACATGTTGATTTCTTTCCTCCTGAAGTTTGTCCTGTATTGTCAAAGATTTTGAGTTTACATATGCTATTAATCATACACTATACTATTTTTGTTGAAACTATTACCTTTAAAAAATTACTTAAATGTGTATAAAATGAAAGTGAAGTAGCTCAGTCATGTCTGACTCTTAGCGACCCCATGGACTGCAGCCTACCAGGCTCCTCCGTCCGTGGGATTTTCCAGGCAAGAGTATTGGAGAGGGGTGCCATTGCCTTCTCCAATGTGTAGAACTCTTATATATTTACCTATAAAGTTGCCACTATCACTTCCCTTATTTCATTTTATAAATCCACATTTCCTTCTGGTTTCATTTTTATTCTGCTTGAAAGACTTTCTTTAATAGTTTGGTAGTGCAGGTTTTCTGGTGATAAATACTTTTAGCTTTTGAATGTCTGAGAAAATTCTGACTTTATAATAAAATCTGGGCACAGAATTTATTTCCACTAGGTACAGAATTCACTGGGTACAGAACTATATTTTTTTAAAGTATAAGATGTTGTTCCATTATATTCTTGCTTGCCCTTTTCTGATAATAAATGTTTTACTGTTCCTAAGATTGTTTCTCTATATATGTGTTTTTCTCTTCCTTCTTTTCATTTTTTTTATCTCTGCTTTTGAGCAACTTGATTGTAATGTTCTTATATATTACTTAAGGTTCTCGATTGTTTCTCAGTTCTTTGCTTTAAATTCACTGGACATCTTTGAACTGTGGATTTAGGATTTTAATGGAAAGTGGGAACATTTCAGATATTAATTCAGATATCCCTCCCCCACCCCTGTGGTTTTTGCATCTCCTATTCTACACACACAAACATATAAACTCACTGATATCTCCCATTTAAATTGTTACAAGTTTGATTTTTTTTTAATATTGTTTCATTTTGGAAAGGTTTTATTGTTATGCCTCTACTATTCTACATTATCTGAACTGTTATTAATCTCATCTAGTGTATTTTAAATTTCAGGCTTTGTAGTATTTGCCTCTAGAATTTCAATTTCCTTTTTAAAAACAATATCTTCTATGTCTCTGAGATGCAGTTATAACTTAATGTATCATTGCTTAATAATTTTTACATACTTTAAACTTGTGGGTGAGTTTTGATTTATTTGGTATTTTCCAAATTATTGGCCATATACTCCTGCTTCTTTGCATGGCTAGTGCTTTTTCATTGAGTCCCAACTTTTTCAATGGATCCCAGTACTTGTTAATTTAGGGGCTTCTCTCATAGTTCAGTTGGTAAAGAATCTGCCTGCAGTGCAGGAGACCTGGCTTCCATTCCTAGCTTGGGAAGATCCCCTGGAGAAGGAAACAGCAACCCACCCCAGTATTCTTGTCTGGAGAATCCCATGGACAGAGGAGCCTGGCAGGCTACAGTCAGTCCACGGAGTCTGCAAGAGTCAGACAGGACTTCGTGACTAAAGCATTACCACCACCACTTGTTAATTTTATTTTCTTGGGTTTTAGTTATTTTTGTATTCCTATAGATATTCTTCAGTTTTGTTTGGGGTTGCAGCTAAGTTTCTTGGAATTGATTTGGATTTGTTGGATTTTATGGTTGGTTGTGCTAAGTCACTTCAGTCGTGTCTGACTCGGCAGCCCCATGGACTGCAGCCTGCCAGACTCCTCTGTCCATGGGATTCTCCAGGCAAGAACACAGGAGTGGCTTGCCATTTCCTTTTCCATATGGTTGGTTAGGTCAAGCCAAAATCTCATGTAGACAAGTACTAATTATTGCCAACTTCTGATGCAAGACCTTGTGGGTTTGTCACGCAGTTCCCAATTTTTCATGAGCAATGAGGTATTCTAGTTTGACTGATGGCAGTGGGATACAATCCCATGCTGTGAGTCCCCAGTACTGTCCCTTTTGATTCTTTTAGCTGGTTATTTTCTAAAACATAAGTATCTTCTTCACAGACAAGTACTGATCAGTACTCTGCTGAATAACACTCAAGAGAAACGCTATGCAGATCTGCAGTGTTCTCTCTCTGTGACGCTGTCTGCTCTTTGCTGCTGCTGCTGCTAAGTCGCTTCAGTCGTGTCCGACTCTGTGCGACCCCATATCTCTAAATGCTAGCTGTCTTGGTCTCTCTGGACTCTAATATTCATGTCCTCAACCTATATAATTTCTTGGTTTTCACATCCTTGTATTATACCATGGAAATCCTCAGTAGACACTAACCTGGGATGACAGTAGGGCTCAAATTGTTCATTTCCCATTTTCCCAGGTATCATTATCCTTTAATCTCTGATGTCCACAGTCCGCTGAACTGTTGTTGTGTATATTTTGTCCTTTTTGTTCCACTCCCCCTTTTTTTTCCTTCTACTTGAGAGGATGGATCTAATCCCTGTCACTTTTTGTGTGTATGTCAGAAACAGAAATCCTCCAATGTCAGGCTTTGATATTCTTTTATTGAAAGCCTATGACTGATCATCTATTAACCTCTATTAGTTTTTTTTCTTCTTTCCCTATTTTTTGTATTTTTGACTACTGTAATGACTGAATTTTATGTCCAATTTATCTTATTTACTCACACTCTTTGAATTATATTTTTAGTGGTTACTCTAACTGAAATTCTGATAGAAAATTAGAATCTGATAGAAAATAATTCAATAGCAAAATCTGATACTTTGTAATATTCTGATGTTCACATTAAAATCAGAAGAAAGATGTGAACTTAATTTTAACAATATATTTTATATGACTCAATTATATATCTTTTCAAGCCATTTAAATATCTTTTTAATCCACATAAAATTATTAATAAGATTTTCATATTTTTCATTCCAAGTCATTGAAATGTGGTGTCAATCTTCCCCTTATAGCATATCTCTATTTGAATGCTGAAATGTAATTGGAAATGCATGGTCTATATTTCTATTTCATAAAATTTTCAGTTGAAATGCAGATGAATAGAAGCAAGTTTTTCTAAACATATGTGAAGATTCTCTGGATAAATTAATTGAATACAAAAGAGTATTTTACTTTAATACTCACATCCATATAGACAAAGTGAGTTTATCTAATTTTATAAGAATTTATTTGACTTTGAAGAAAAATGCAGGAATTTAATATATCTATATAAGTAAATTTATTAATTCTCATGTCAACTCAATACTATTATTATATTCAGAGGAGTACTTCTTCAATCAAGTTTATGATGACCAAAAATTCTTCAATTTTCTATAGATTTTGCACCATATGTACATGTGTTTATAACACTGTAAATTGCAATGAAAATCATCAGTATGTTGATTCATGTTAGAAAAATGTAGATGTAATTTATTCTCATTTTGAGGATTCAACTCTAATATATATTCCATATCTGTCTATTTAGATAACAAACTTTTCCTTTCCTTAGCTTCAAATTGAATTCATTCATATGCAGTGTGGTGTCTGTGCGAAAACATAAATCACACTGCCATTTTTGGTCTTTGATTATCAAATTTTTGGCAGACATTCTTTGGTGTCAAGAAAATCTGCAATTAGAATTAACAGTACCATAAATTTTCAAACTCTTGAGAGTCCCTTGGACTGCAAGTAGATCCAACCAGTCCATCCTAAAGGAAAGTAGTCTTGAATACTCATTGGAAGGACTGATGCTGAAACTGAAACTCCAATACTTTGGCCACCTGATGCAAAGAACCAACTCATTGGAAAAGACCCTGATGCTGGGAAAAACTGAAGGCAAGAGGAGAAAGGGATGACAGAGGATTAGATGGTTGGATGGCATCACCAACATGATGGACATGAGTTTGAGTAAACTCCAGGAGTTGGTGATGGACAGGGAGGCCTGGTGTGCCGCAGTCCATGGGATCACAAAGAGTTGGACACAACTGAGCAACTGAACTGAAATCTTCAAACAGAACAAAACAGAAAACTCTTCTATGTTAAACCAGAGTAAATTGACAAGAATAAATTATGATTCAATTCATTGTCTCCTATTTCATCTGCAAATTTTATAAACAGTTAATGATTCATAGCATCTGTCATATAGACTGAATAATTTTCACAAATATATCCATGACAATCATAACAGCCTGCTACAGAAACCAAGCACAACTATTTTCATTATGTATAAAACAGTGGAATGAAGAAATAAGAAATATATATATATATATATACCTTTTATTAACATTTTAATAATTACTTTTATTTTTGAACTAATACAGCTGGAGAACCATCTGTCAAGATAAAACTTATCCTTTCATACCTAGCTCAAATTATTCTTTAAATGAAGTAAAAGATTAAAAGATAATTTAATTCTTTACACTGTCAAATGATGACTGTTTTTCATTGTAAGTCCCTTAATGCATAATTTCCTCATTAGTATTAAGTCCACAGTTTCCATTGCATTACCTAGTTCATTTAAAGCTAAATAAAATACTTACACTTTTTCATTTTTAATTATTTCATTTTTAGGTCTTTTTACAAAGGGCTTGTATTTCACATTTAATTATTTGATGGCAAAATTGAAGATCAGTCACTTATTTGTGACATATCTCTAGCACATCGCTATAATTTTCTAAGAAAAATTTAATAACTGAAATAATACTTTTATTATCTAAAAATAGTCTTGTGCTTCTTGTAAGAATATTAGACATTTTATACCTGACTGGAAGAGGTATCTCATCAGACAGTGATGCTGGACTTTCTAGCCTCCAAAAGTGTGAAAAATAAGTGTTTGTTGTTTAAAATGACTAGTCTCTGGTAGTCTATTATGGCCACCCAAACAGATTTAGATACTTCTTACCTATTTCACTTCTAGAAATTCCATGCTTAACTAGCCAACACTATAGGTCTGTGTGATTGAGACTGTTCTAATTGTTGCTTGACTCTGCTCTCTGTGGGCTTCCCTTGTGGCTCAGCTGGTAAAGAATTCGCCCACAGTGCGGGAGACCTGGGTTCGACCTCTGGATTGGGAAGATGCTCTGGAGAAGGGAAAGGCTACCCACTCCAGTATTCTGGCCTGGAGAAATTCATGGACTTTATAGTCCTTAGGGTCGCAAAGAGTCCAACACAACTGAGCGACTTTCACGTTCCGCTCTCTGTTATGGTAACTGTGCCTATCCTGCTCTTAGCAGTTGAGTGTAGCCACTTGGCCCCTGCACCCTAAAATTAATTACTCTCATTGCATTTAGGTTTTCCAGTTTAGTGACTGTGGTTTCTGCTATAAGGTCTCGCTGACAGAAAAGAACAATCATGGAGTCCTTCAAGAATGCTGGGGTTCATTCAGATTTATTTCTCACAGTAGAGGCTAAAGATACAGCTTCTGGCTCCTTTGAATATGGCAAATCCACTCTGACATTCCAATCTGCTAAGCATGTGAACTACTATATCTCCATTAACTAAGGCAGATCCAGTATTTTTAATTAGGTCACTGCATGGCCACCTTTTGTTCCCTGTTTCAGTCAGTCAACCAACTAACCAACCCATTCAAGCTCTTCCTAAATCCACAAGCTGTGACATTAAATCCAGAATCTTTGCCATATCAATAAATTTGACCAAATCCAACTTTATGTTCTTCCACCATTATCTCATACCTCTAATATCTATTTTCATACATATTTCCTGGATCTCATATACTGTTTCTCCATTGCCAGATCTCAACATGGACTACCAGTGTTCTTGTCACTTCTAGAAACAGTCATTGGCCTTTGCATCAAATCAGAGATTCAATTCTAGAAAGGAACCAATTCAGAAAGCTCATGAATATTCTGTTCTTCTGCAAACACTCTCAATACCAAAATCTCTACTAGTCCGGATATCTATCTACCTATCTATCTATCTAATCTACAGAATAAGGAAATGACTGGAGGTGGAGACTGCCATGGTAGTGGTGGCAACAGGGACAATCAAGCATTGACCAGGGACAGCCACTCTCCCACCCTACCCTGCCACCAGTGGCAGGAAAGAAACAGATACCTATTAACATGCATTTTTGGGTAGATATATAGTTTAAAATAAAGTAGTGCTAAGTGCCATCATTCCTTGGTCTGCAAGGGGGGATTGGTTTCTGAACCCTCCACAGACATGGAAGACCAGTATATCCTATTGGGCTCAGATGGAAAAATATCCTTATTTCAGCTTCACAGTGAAACCAGTTTTGGTTCTTGATGCCTGCAGCAGCTAGGTTCTGTCATCTTTACTTTGTTTGTGTATGTTACTTCAGTAGTCCATCACTTCTCCTGCTCTGGAACTGTATAGATGGCAGAGCAGAAGGACATGTGCTTATCTTTTCCTGTGAGAACACCGGATTTGCAACTAGCTGCTGAACAACCATCAACAGGAGGACACTTGAACCCACACACAAAAAAAGATACCCCACAACCAAGGACAAAGGAGAAGCTGCAACAAGATGGTAGGAGGAACGCAATCATGATAAAATCAAATCCCATAGCCCCTGGGTGGGCAATCCACAAACTGGAGAACAATAATACCAAAGAAGTTCTCACACTTTTGTGAAGGTTCTAGGCCCCATATCCCTAGGGATCCAGCAAAGAGATTGGGAATCCCCAGGGAATCTGACTTTGAAAGACAGCAGGATTCAGTTACAGAATTTCCATAGGACTGGGGGAAACAGAGACTCTTGGAGGTCACAACAAAATGTGCATGCCAGGACCCAGGGGAAAGGAGCAGTGACCCCACAAGAAACTGAGCCAAACCTGCCTGTGAGGGTTTGAGGGTCTCCTGCAGAGGCATGAGTTGACAGTAGTCTGCCATAGGGACAGGAGCCCTGTACCAACAGTTCTAGGAGGTATGTGTAGGCATAAGTCCTTTTGGAAGTCACCTTTAGCTTTACCACAGAGCCTGTAGACTCCAGGACTCAACCCAGTGACTAACAGGAGGGAGCAGAGCCACATCCATCAGCAGACAATTGGATTAAAGATATAAAGAGCATGGCCCTGCCCACCAGAATGAATTTAAATAATATAATCATTATATCTGGGCCTTCTCTGTGGCTCAGATGGTAAAGAATCTGCCTGCGATGCAGAAGAAGCAGGTTCTATACTTGGGTGGGGAAGATCACCAGGAGGAGGGCATGGCAACCCAAACCAGTATTCTTGCCTGAAGAATCCTATGGATAGAGGAGTCTGGCAGGCTACAGTCCATTGACTCATCAAGAGTTAGACATGGCTGAAGCTATTGAGCACACAGGCGATCATTACCCAGACAATCATTATATCTACTACTGTGGGCAAGAATCCCTTGGAAGAAATGGAATAGCCCTCATAGTCAATAAGAGAGTCTGAAATGCAGTACTTGGGTACCGTCTCAAAAATGACAGAACAATCCCCATCCGTTACCAAGGCAAAACATTCAACATGACAGTAGTCCAAGTCTATGCCCAAACCACTAATGCCAAAGAAGCTGAAGCCGAATTGTTCTGTGATGACCTACATGACCTTTTAGAACTAACACACACACACACACATACACACACACACACACACAAAGATGCTCTTTTCATCATAGGGCTGGAGTGCAGAAGTAGAAAGTCAAGAGATACCTGGAGTAACAGGCACATTTAGCCTTGTAGTACAAAATGAAGCAAGGCAAAGAATAATAGAGTTTTGCCAAGTGAACACAATGGTCATAGCAAACACCATCTTCCACCAACACAAGAGATGATTCTACACACGGTATCACCTGAGGATCAATAATGAAATCAGATTGATTATATTCTTTGCAGCCAAAGATGGAGAAGCTCTGTAGAGTAAGCAAAAACAAGACCTGAAGCAGACTATGGCTCTAATTATGAGCTGCTTATTGCAAAATTCAGACTTAAATTGAAGAAAGTAGGGAAAACCACTGGACCATTCAGGTCTGACCTAAATCAAGCATGACAACCCACTCCAGTATTTTTGACTGGAGAATTCCATGGACAGAGGAAGGCTACAGTCCATTAGGTTGTAAAGAGTCAGACATGACTTAGCAGCCAACACCTACACTAACACTTATGATTATATGGTGGAGGTGACAAATAGATTCAACGGGTTAAATCAGACAGAATGCTTGAAGAACTATGGAAGGAGGTTTGTAACATTGTATAGGAGACAGTGACCAAAACCATCCCAAAGAAATAGAAATGCAAAAAGGCAAAATGGTTGTCTGAGGAGGCCTTACCAATAGCTGAGGAGAGAAGAGAAGCAAAGGCAAAGGAGAAAGGGAAAGTTATATCCAACTGAATGCAGAGTTCCAATCAATAGTAAAGAGAGATAAGATATTTGGCAAAACTAATACAATTATGTAAAGTTTAAAAATAAAATAAAATTGGAAAAAAAAAAAAAAAAGAAAGCCTTCTTAAGAGAACAATGCAAAGAAATAGTAGAAAATGATAGAATGGGAAAGATTATTGATCTCTTCAAGAAAATTGGTGATTTCAGGCAAAGATGGCACAATAAAGGACAAAAACAGCAAGGACCTAAGAGAAGCAAAAGAGATTAAGAAGAGCTGGCAAGAATACAAAGAAGAAACGTACAAAAAAGATCTTAAGGACCCAGATAACCATGATGATGTTGTCACTCACCTAGAGCCAGACCTCCTGGAGTGTGAAGTCAAGTGGGCCTCTTAGAAAGCATTACTACAAAGGTAGTGGTGGTGATGAAATTCCAGCTGAGCTATTTCAAATCCTAAATGTTGATGCTGTTAAAAGACTGCTCTCAGTTTTCCAGCAAATATTGGAAATACTGGCCACTGCTGGAAAACTCAGCAGTGGCCACAGAACTGGAAAAGATCAATTTTCATTCCAATCTCAAAGAAATGAAATGCCAAAGAATGCTCAAACTATCCTACAAGTGCACTCATTTCACATGCTAGCAAAGTAATACACAAAATTCTTCAAGCCAGGCTTCAATAGTATGTCAGTTGAGAACTTCCAGATATATAAGCGGCATTTAGAATAGGCAGAAGAACCAGAAATCAAATCACCAACATCCTTTGAATCATGTAGAAAGCAAGGGAATTCCAGAAATACATTTGCCCTGATTCATTGCCTTCACTAAAGTTTTTGACAGTGTGGATCACAATAAACTATGGAAAATTCTTAAAAATTTGAGAATACCAGACCATCTTACCTGCCTCCTGAGAAACCAGGTCAAGAAGCAAGTTAGAACCAGTCATGGAATAACAGACTTGTTCAAAATTGGGAAAGGAGAGCCTCAAGGTTGTATGTGGTCACCTTGCTTATTTAACTTACATGCAGAGTACATCATGCGAAATGTAGGGCTGTATGACTCACAAACTGGAATCGAGATTGTGGGTTGAAATATCAGCAACCTTAGATATGCAAATGCATATCTCTAATTGCAGAAAAAGAAGAACTAAAGAGCCCGTTGATGAAGGTGAAAGAAGAGAATGGAAAAAACCTGCTTAAAACTCAATATTCAAAAAACTAACATAGAGCACGGCATCTGGTCCCATCATTTTATGGCAAATAGATAGGGGAAAAGGGGAAACAGTGCAGATTTTATTTTCTTGGGCTCTAAAATCAATGTGGACAGATGCCATGATCTTCATTTTCTGAATGTTGAGCTTTACTATTGTGCTATTATATCAAATAATTAGAGTATTTTTCTTAGTCTACATGCCTTCTAGAATACTCTCTCTTTTAATCCACATTGCTTATGCATTCCACTAGATTTCTTAACATTTTGTCATAGTTATTTTAAAAGTCTTTTTTGTTGTTTAGTCACTAAGTCATTTCTGACTCTCTTGCAACTCCATGGGCTATAGCCCATAAGCTCCTCTGTCCATGGAATTTCCCAGTCTATGACTGATAATTCCAATATCTGACATCTCTTAGTGTTTACTTGTACTGAGTATGTCCTTTCTCAAAGGTTTCACAATTTCTTGATTTTCCATGGGTTTTTATACCGTGCCATGCGTTTCTATAAAAGTCCAAGAGAGTCTGAAGTGAGTTATATTTATCTCCAGAAATGGGTACACGCATTGCTCTCACTTCCTTAGTAGAAAGTCAACAGTACCTGGAGAGTTCCTCTCAAGGTTTCTTCCCTGTTTCTGATTCTACGGTACAACCTTCAGTATTCTATGGAATCTGGTAGAAAATAGTTTAAAACGTAATACAATTTTGCTATGTCTGGGGATCCTTTGACCCTAATCTGTTGTGTCAGTCAACACATGAAATAAAAGCCTTTTTTTTTTTTTTTTTGAGAATTAGGCTGACTTCTCTTACCCCAAGCTATTGCAAATACCTGTCTTCTCTCTGTTTCAGTCACAGATGAGAACATCCATGGATTTTTCCTCTCTTCATTCTCTGGAATTTAGTTCATTTATGTTTCTTTGTATCTTCTATGATGGGTAGAAAATAATAGCTCTAAATATGTGGTTTATCTGACTTGCTTTTATTATAAGGACAAGAGCAACATTTTACAACTTTCCAGTTTAAACCAGATGCATACACATTTCATTGTAAATTTCAAATCTTGTTTCTAAACCTCTATTCTGAAAAGTTCTATTGTATTATGTTTAAAATATTCCTAGATACTTTTTATTGTTTTGTTGTTCATTCATTGTGCTATTCTCTTGACTAACATGCTGAAATCTTGAGTCTAAATTGTGGATTGTTCCTACAGAGATAATTTAATTTTTGCTCTCCACTAGGGGCTAAAGGGCACTATTTATTCCTTTAAATGTTTTGGCTAAACTTCAGAATTTTCAAGTTTCTTTTCCTACCTTACAATTGGCATGATGCTTAGACTTTTAATTATTGCTTGAACATTGATATTTCTACCCAGGACAACCCAAGTTTTCTCTTTGTTTTTTTAAAGGTAAACATACCTAGATGTTTATTTTAAACTACCAATTTTCTACTTATTATGATCTTTTCCTTTTTTGTCTCTTGGAAAATTCCTCTAACCATCTGAACATTCATAAATTCAACTTTAAATACATTTTGTGACAATTTCCTCAGAAGCTTCTTGTCTTATAGCATCCTATAATGAAACATTATGTTTAGCATTGATTCCAAGGAATTTATCACTGAGTGCCTTGATATACAGAATTCACATTCAGAACTGGAGAAGGAAATGGCAACCCACTCCAGTGTTCTTGCCTAGAGAATCCCAGAGATGGCGGAGCCTGGTGGGCTGCCATCTATGGGGTCGCACAGAGTCAGACACGACTGAAGTGACAGCAGCAGCAGCAGCGTTCAGAACACAGTCAGAAAGTGTTGAATGAATTCAAGAGTTAGCATGAATATTAAGTCAAGTGACATATCAGTCTAAGGGGAAAGATTATGCATGACTAGATCTATTATAATTGCTTGCACATAAATGTCATTAGATAAATTAGATAGATTTCAATAAAACTTCGTTTTTCGGTATATTTTGTTTGATAATATAATGGGGAAGTGGAAAGGAAATATCGAACAGGCAGTTTGATTAAGTAGGGTGGTACTTGGTAGACAAACCATGATGGATAATAAAGATTCCTGGATCAATTAATGTATTATCAAACCTGTGAGAAGGGTTGCACTTTCCAAGGAAATAGAACAGCAATTTAAGGTCCATGTATGCATGTGTGCTAAATTGCTTCACTCATGTCTCACTCTTTGAAACCCTATGGACAGTAGCTTGGCCGGGCTCCTCTGTCCGTGGGATTCTCCAGGCAAGAATACTGGAATGGGTTGCCGTGCCTTCATTCAGGGGGATCTCCCTGACACAGGGATCAAACTGGCGACTCTTGTCTCCTGAATTGGCAGGCAAGTTTTTTGCCAATAGTGCCACCTGGGAAACCCTTTCAGGTCCATAATAGATGTTAAATATTGAGACCAAAATAGAGAAGTGCCAGGAAAGTCAGGGTAGCATGGTCTCATAGAAGACCAACTAAAAGAGAATTACTTTAAGCTGCAATCCATGTAACTTGGAAATGTCACTCACTTAAGTTGTTCTTCCATTTATATGTTCAACTGCTCCCTTAAGGAAGTTCATTATCTTTAACAACATACTTAAAAATAATGATTTTAGCCTTTTCTCAAATCATAGCAAACTGCAGAATTAATGGAACTTTAAAATTATGAAGGGACAAGTTCATCCTCAGTTTGTTTTTTGGTTTTTTTTTAATTTTATTTTATTTTTAAACTTTACAATATTGTGTTAGTTTTGCCAAATATCGAAATGAATCCACCACAGGTATACATGTGTTCCCCATCCTGAACCCTCCTCCCTCCCCATACCATCCCTCTGGAATTTAGAAAGATGGTAACAATAACCCTGTGTACAAGACAGCAAAAGAGACACTGATGTATAGAACATCCTCAGTTTGAAATAGCTAAAGTATAATGTATGGAAATGTAGACTGCTGATCCACAATGCCGTTCTTACATTGTTGAACCTAGTTTTTAAAATTATATCCTACATGGGAAGAGTTTTAGACATTTTGAACAAAAGTCTAGCTTTCTGAATATCCATGTGTAAAACTTCAGAACTGGAAAGGTTTGCACCATAGGCACACCAATAGCAAATATAATAATCCCCTTTGCAAAACAGTGGTTCTTTAGTACTCAGAGTGAAACTGGCTTTATTTCTGGAGGCTTGAAAGGAATCCTACAAGAGTATTCATCCCCACTAATAGTGTACATCCCACCCCACCCTTTAGGACTGTCTCCGTGAATAATCTGAGATGAAAACATAGGCTGCATCTTGTCTTTATTATTTTATTTCTTATCTGTGCCTCACTTCTGATATGCTACAGAAGCTACATCTTCCCTAATACCTATCGGGGACCTGCCACAGGGATGATAATTTGAAAGAGTGAGGAGGCAGCCCCTGTATATGTGAATAAACAACAAAAGGCTTTTCTCTTTCTAGAATTCAACAAGAGCTGACCCATTTAAGGTTTTCAGCTCTAGTATACTGGCTCCCAAACTAATAGTACAAGTCAGTAGAACAGTCTTCATGCAGGTACAATAGAGAGTTTGGTCCTTCATAAAAGGTGACTGGCCACCCTAGATATCAGACAGCAATACGAACTCAGGGATTAACATGGTAAATGGATGTCTCATCGAAAATAAAATCAAGCAGTTCATTAATTTTTGCCCTTTTAAACCCATAAATGTTTTGTAACTCCTAGATTTTAGGGAAGTTTTAAAATCTGGTCTAAAATGCCACAGGCACATTAGCAGAAACATTGAAAGCTGTTAGAAGCTTCCAGCAGATTGTATTATTTATTATGTGTAGGCTCTAGAGGCTAAGAGCAGCTGAAAGGATGGCCGTGCCAACAACTGAAAATGAGGATTCTCTAAATAAAGGGCTAGTTGCCATTTAGCCTGATGTGCAAAGAACTGAAAATATAGTGGGACTCCTGTGAAAACAAAAATGGATCCTACTATCCTTGTGTAACTGAAAGTAGAAATGTTTGTATGTTATTTCATCAAAGTGTATAATTAAAAATAGATGCTTTTCTCTCCTCATGGATGAAAAAAAAGCTATGATGAACGAATAAGGCACTGAATAAATATGAAAGTATATTTTAGATCACAGAGCATTCTTCAAAAATGTATGTATTATCATCATTAATAAGCTCATATAAAATCAATGACAATCATATTTATTCAGTGTAGATGGATTCCATAAATTCTTAGCAAGTTTCTAGACTTATTGATTTTCAAAAATGAAAAATGGTTTCTGTCTAAGTCCTCACTTCCCTCTCAGGCATGCAGCAGTGTGCATTGCTGGTATTGTGACACAAAGAAGTGTCGAGAAAACATGGCTCCCAATCAGCTCAACACATTCTGTCTAGGCTCATATGTAAAACTGGGGGAAATATGAATTGTTGTCCTCCACTGATGCTTTGTATGATTTAGGGAACAGAGGAAAAGCAGCAATTAAAATAATTAAAACATTTGTTGTCCACCTCTCCTTGAAGCCTCAGGAGGATGGCTCTAATACACGTGTTCTTAGTGAATTCACAATTTTCAGTGTGACTCTGACAACACCAATGTCTAGATTTATGACTTGGGGTATAGATAAGACCCATATGCTTGAATCCTCTACAGGTGATTAACAGAAAGTCTAATCTAGCTCCATTCAACTTAAGAATGTTTATGGTCTTAAAATTGTGGATGCAGTTGGGTGTGTGTTGGAGCGGGGGTGCCTGGAGAGGTACCTAGGCAGGAAGATAGCGATGGCGAGTGGGATGACTGGAACATGCAATTCCACTTCTTCCAGAATATCTGAGAGTAGACCTCACACGAATGCCATTTGAGCTTGCAAAATGCCACATCTACTGCCTTCTGAGATAGCCAATGTGGCAGCTGTTGCAAAGCAAGTCTGGAGGGACCAGCTTTTCACGGCTCATCCCCAGTTCACAGGAGATACATCTAAGGAGAACCATCACATCGCTCAATATAATGTAATGTCAAGGGAGTTCTATGGCCATATGGATCTGGGTTCTGTTAGGGGCTTTGATTCCCTAGGCAGATATTGAAGAGCAGGGGGTTTTCCAGAAAGATATTAACTCTAAATCTTCATTAATTTAACACAGGTTTCTGGATTTTGTGATGTTTGTGGTTTTGTCATTTTTAAAAATTGTAATGTTTTTTCTCATTCTCATGAAATGTAAACATTCACATGTACTTTGTATTTCACCCCTTAAGGAGGATCATCAAAAACTGGAGCGATATTGTCTTTAAAGAAAGAATTCTAAGGCAATCAAGACAAATTACACTTTTCTGGAAGGATATATCTGATTGTGTTAATAATCTCAGTCCCATACTCCTGTGCTTTGTCTCCTACCTAAAGGGAGGGTGGAATGAATTGGGAAATTACAATCGACACTCCCATGTGTAAAATAGCTAGTGCAAACCTACTATAAAGCACAGGAAATTTAGCTTGGTGCTCTGCACTGACTGGGATTGATGGAATGGGGTGGGGGAAGGAGGGAGGTCCAAGAGGAAGGAAATATATGTATACATATAGCGTATGATTCACATCATCGTACGGTAGGAACTAACACAACATTGTAAAGCAATTATATTGCAATAAATAAAACAGATACTCTGCAGACTCCTGCCTCAGCCATAAATTTTGTTCAAGGAGTGGAAGTTAATACTTTCTGATGGCTCAGTAATAAGAACTCCATGCCAAATGGACTAAGGCCACATTCAGATTCACTCACACAACCACTGCTAGGGCATTTGATCAAATTTCACCTATCTTTGTAAATCTAGGGTTATTGATTTTTTTTTCTTTAGTTTTACACTTTTTGCTGTGGCCTGAGGTTTCCTGCAAGGATCCCTCCAGAGATGAAAATGTACATTTCAAAGTACAGACTGAATGTCTGCAGAAGCCATACCTCTGCCCCAGAGAACTGGTTTCCCTGAAAAATCAATTATATGAATGTATCAGTGCTCCAAGTACAGGCAAGGGAGTAAATCTGGAAACTATTACTTAACTGTCAGAAGCACAGGGTTTCCTAAACGAATACAGTCCAAATTTCTCAGATTAAGCCAGATCGGCAGAAAGAGATAGGTCTGGACCATTTATTGGTCCCTGGTGAAATTTCCTTTGTAATTGTGCTTTGGGGTGTCAGGAACAAGATATGGATAATTGCCAACAGTAAAACTGTTGTCCGGTGAGTCATTCATTGCTTAAAATTGGATATTCTTCCTGAGGATACTGGGAAATAATTCTTCCTCTTCTTATTATGGGAGAAGGCAATGGCACCCCACTCCAGTACTCTTGCCTGGAAAGTCCTATGGGCGGAGGAGCCTGGTGGGCTGCAGTCCATGGGGTCGCTAGGAGTCAGACATGACTGAGCGACTTCCCTTTCACTTTTCACTTTCATGCACTGGAGAAGGAAATGGCAACCCACTCCAGTGTTCTTGCCTGGAGAATCCCAGGGACGGGAGAGCCTGGTGGGCTTCCGTCTCTGGGGTCGCACAGAGTCAGACACGACTGAAGTGACTTAGCAGCTTCTTATTATGAGCACTAGTATTACTTCTTAAAATTATTAAGTTCTATCCTATTAGTTGGGAAAAAAATGAAAGAACATTTTAATCTCTTTGTGGTGACTTCTACTTGGAAACAAATTAATAATTCACCCTGGCAGGTAATACTTGGTATTTCATAGAATGTATTTGTGTATTGATTTCACTCCTATTTCCATTTTTTCCCTTTGCCTCTTCTTTCTTGAGTTTTAAAAATGTTATTTTTTGTCTTATAAGCTAGAATAAAGACTTTTTTAGAAGAAAAATGTAGACATAAACATATACATTTATGTTCTAAAATAAACAGGTAAAAGTATAACATGAAGAATGCCATACAAAGTCCCAAGGAAGATAAAGTAAGACAATGATCTATGGAGGACATGGTCAAATATAGAGGAAATTTTGCCTCTATATTATTAAAGATAAAGTTTATTTAATATTAAATAAAATTTGTGCCTGGTATTACATATTTGTTATAAGTAGTAGTCCTTTGATCCTAATAAAGAATATAATAGTGACATAATATAAACAGGAAAATAAGACAGGTGCACGTTAAAACTAGGTCACCAAATATCAGATGAAAGCCATAAGGTTACTAGGCTAATATAAGTTACTCTGGAAAGGTAAATTAATGTAATAGATTTTTCAAAAGAAATGAAAAGACTGTGTCTGATTTCCCCTTTATTTTAATAATTGTTCATAATATTTATTGGTCATATATAATATACCAAGTGTTATGGAGGTCATACTGGGACAGTGAGAAACAGAATATACACAGTCCATGACCTCATGGAGTCTGAAACAGAGAGAGAGGCAGGAACAAAATGTGAGACAAAACAATCAAATCATCACACAAATCCATTTTTATGTTGTAGCAGGGAAGGAATAGCTTCTAAGTGTCAATTACTAAGTACACATTCGGGGGATAGAAAAATGAACAAGATAGACAATATCCTACCCTCACAGGACTTACATTTTAATGGGATAGTATGAACATACATGCTAGGCCCAGCCCAACAACAAACTGACCTGAGAGAGTGGTGCCACAGAAGAATAAGGAAAAAGAAGACTCAGAAAGAAAGTAGGGATCAGGGGCTGATGCCATTCACAGGCAAAGGCCCAGATCCTGATCCTAGCATGCCTTTTATTGTTAACATCTACCTCCTTGTTTTGCCAAAGCGAAAAAAAAAAAAAAAAAAAAAACACCCAGTTGTGAATGGAACTGGTGATGGAAGCAAGGTTTGATGCTGTAAAGAGCAATATTGCATAGGAACCTGGAATGTTAGGTACACGAATCAAGGCAAATTGGAAGTGGTCAAACAGGAGATGACAAGAGTGAACATCGACATTCTAGGAATCAGTGAACTAAGATGGACTGGAATGGGTGAATTTAAGTCAGATGACCATTATATCTACTACTGTGGGCAGGAATCCCTTAGAAGAAATGGAGTAGCCATCGTGGTCAACAAAAGAGTCTGAAAGGCAGTACTTGGATGCAATCTTAAAAATGACAGAATGATCTCTATTCACTTCCAAGGCAAACCATTCAATATCACGGTAATCCAAGGCTATGCTCTGACTAGTAATGCTGAAGAAGCTGAAGTTGAATAGTTCTATGAAGACCTATAAGACCTTCTAGAACTAACACACAAAAAAGATGCCCTTTTCATTATAGGGGACTGGAATGAAAAGTAGGAAGAAGTCAAGAAACACCCGGAGTAACAGGCAAATTTGGCCTTGGATTACAGAATGAAGCAGGGAAAAGCCTAATAGAGTTCCACCAAGAGAACGCACTGGTCATAGAGAACACCCTCTTCCAACAACACAAGAGAAGACTCTACACATGGACATCACCAGATGGTCAACAAAAAAATCAGATTGATCATATCCTTTGCAGCCAAAGATGGAGAGGCTCTATACAGTCAGCAAAAACAAGACCGGGAGCTGACTGTGGCTCATATCATGAACTCCTTATTGCCAAATTCAGACTGAAACTGAAGAAAGTGCAGAAAACCACTAGACCCTCAGGTATGATCTAAATCAAATCCCCTATGACTATACAGTGGAAATGAGAAATAGATTTAAGGGACGAGATCTGATAGACAGAGTGCCTGATGAACTATGGAGGAGATATGTGACATTGTACAGAAGACAGGAATTAAGACCATCCCCAAGAAAAAGATATGCAAAAGAGCAAAATGGCTGTCTAAGAAGGCTTTACAAATAGCTGTGAAAAGAAGGTAACCAAAAAGAAAAGATACACTCATTTGAATGCAGAGTTCCAAAGAATAGCAAGGAGAAACAAGAAAGACTTCCTCGGTGATCAATGCAAAGAAATAGAGGAAAAGAACAAAATGGGAAAGACTAGAGATCTATTCAAGAAAATTAGAGTTATCAAGGGAACATTTCATGCAAAGATTGGCTCAATAAAGGACAGCATGGTATGGACCTAACAGAAGCAGAAGATATTAAGAAGAGGTGGCAAGAATACACAGAAGAACTGTACAAAAAAGATCTTCACCTCCCAGATAATCACAAAGGCGTGATCACTGACCTAGAGCCAGACATCCTGGAATGTGAAGTCAAGTGGGCCTTAGGAAGCGACACTACGAACAAAGCTAGTGGAGGTCATGGAATTCCAGTTGAGATCTTTCAAATCCTGAAAGACAATGCTGTGAAAGTGTTGCACTCCATATGCCAGCAAATTTGGAAAACTCATCAGTGGCCACAAGACTGGAAAAGGTCAGTTTTCATTCCAAACCCAAATAAAGGCAATGCCAAACAATGCTCAAACTGCTGCACAATTGCATTCATCTCATACGCTAGTAAAGTAATGCTCAAAATTCTCCAAGCCAGTCTTAAGCAATACGTGAACTGTGAACTTCCTGATGTTCAAGCTGGTTTTAGAAAATGCAGAGGAACCAGAGATCAAATTGCCAACATCCGCTGGATCATGGAAAAAGCAAGAGAGTTCCAGAGAAACATCTATTTCTATTTTATTGACTATGCCAAAGCCTTTGACTGTGTGGATCACAATAAACTGTGGAAAATTCTGAAAGAGATGGGAATACCAGACCACCTGAACTGCCTTTTGAGAAACCTATATGCAGGTCAGGAGGCAACAGTTAGAACTGGACATGGAACAACAGACTGGTTCCAAATAGGAAAAGGAGTATGTCAAGGCTGTATATTGTCACCCTGCTTATGTACATCAGGAGAAACGCTGAGCTGGAGGAAGCACAATCAATATTGAGGGGAGAAATATCAATAACCTCAGATATGCAGATGACACCATCCTTACGGCAGAAAGTGAAGACGAACTAAAAAGCCTCTTGACGAAAATGAAAGAGGAGAGTGAAAAAGTTGGATTAAAGCTCCATATTCAGAAAACTAAGATCATGGCATCCAGTCATGTCACTTCATGGCATTAGATGGGGAAAGAGCAACTGACTTTATTTTTCTAGGCTGCCAGATTGCTGCAGATGTTGATTGCAGCCATGAAATTAAAGACGTTTACTCCTTGGAAGGAAAGTTATGACCAACCTAAGTTCAGTTCACTTCGGTCACTCAGTCGTATCTGACTCTTTGCGACCCCATGAATCGCAGCACGCCAGGCCTCCCTGTCCATCACCAACTCCCGGAGTTCACTCAGACTCACGTCCATCGAGTCAGTGATGCCATCCAGCCATCTCATCCTCTCATCCTTCTCCTCCTGCCCCCAATCCCTCCCAGCATCAGAGTCTTTTCCAATGAGTCAACTCGTTGCATGAGGTGGCCAAAGTACTGGAGTTTCAGCGTTAGCATCATACCTTCCAAAGAAATCCCAGGGCTGAACTCCTTCAGAATGGACTGGTTGGATCTCCTTGCAGTCCAAGGGACTCTCAAGAGTCTTCTCCAACACCACAGTTCAAAAACATGAATTCTTCGGTGCTCAGCTTTCTTCAGAGTCCAACTCTCACATCCATACATGACCACAGGAAAAACCATAGCCTTGACTAGATGGACCTTTGTTGGCAAAGTAATGTCTCTGCTTTTGAATATGCTATCTAGGTTGGTCATAATTTTCCTTCCAAGGAGTAAGCATCTTTTAATTTCATGGCAGCAGTCACCATCTGCAGTGATTTTGGAGCCCCCAAAATAAAGTCTGACACTGTTTCCACTGTTTCCCCATCTATTTCCCATGAAGTGATGGGACCAGATGCCATGATTTTCGTTTTCTGAATGTTGAGCTTTAAGCCAACTTTTTCACTCTCCACTTTCACTTTCATTAAGAGGCTTTTTAGTTCCTCTTCACTTTCTGCCATAAGGGTGGTGTCATCTGAATATCTGAGGTTATTGATATTTCTCCCAGCAATCTTGATTCCAGCTTTCGTTTCATCCAGTCCAGCGTTTCTCATGATGTACTCTGCATATAAGTTAAATAAGCAGGGTGACAATATACAGCCTTGACATACTCCTTTTCCTATTTGGAACCAGTCTGTTGTTCCATGTCCAGTTCTAACTGTTGCTTCCTGACCTGCATATAGGTTTCTCAAAAGGCAGTTCAGGTGGTCTGGTATTCCCATCTCTTTCAGAATTTTCCACAGTTTATTGTGATCCACACAGTCAAAGGCTTTGGCATAGTCAATAAAATAGAAATAGATGTTTCTCTGGAACTCTCTTGCTTTTTCCATGATCCAGCGGATGTTGGCAATTTGATCTCTGGTTCCTCTGCATTTTCTAAAACCAGCTTGAACATCAGGAAGTTCACAGTTCACGTATTGCTGAAGACTGGCTTGGAGAATTTTGAGCATTACTTTACTAGCGTGTGAGATGAGTGCAATTGTGTGGTAGTTTGAGCATTCTTTGGCATTGCCTTTCTTTGGGATTGGAATGAAAACTGACCTTTTCCAGTCCTGGGGCCACTGATGAGTTTTCCAAATTTGCTGGCATATGAGTTCAGCACTTTCACAGCCTCATCTTTCAGGATTTGGAATAGCTCAACTGGAATTCCATCACCTCCACTAGCTTTGTTCGTAGTGATGCTTTCTAAGGCCCACTGTACTTCACATTCCAGGATGTCTGGCTCTAGGTCAGTGATCACACCAACGTGATTATCTGGGTCATGAAGATCTTTTTTGTACAGTTCTTCTGTGTATTCTTGCCACCTCTTCTTAGTATCTTCTGCTTCTGTTAGGTCCATACCATGCTGTCCTTTATCAAGCCCATCTTTGCATGAAATGTTCCCTTGGTATCTCTAATTTTCTTGAATAGATCTCTAGTCTTTCCCATTCTGTTGCTTTCCTCTATTTCTTTGCATTGATTACTGAAGAAGGCTTTCTTATCTCTTCTTGCTATTCTTTGGAACTCTGCATTCAGATGCTTATATCTTTCCTTTTCTCCTTTGCTTTTCGCTTCTCTTCTTTTCACAGCTATTTGTAAGGCCTCCCCAGACAGCCATTTTGCTTTTTTGTATTTCTTTTCCATGGGGATGGTCTTGATCCCTGTCTCCTGTACAATGTCATGAACCTCATTCCATAGTTCATCAGGCACTCTATCAGACCTAGGCGCTTAAATCTATTTCTCACTTCCACTGTATAATACATAAGGGATTTGATTTAAGTCATACCTGTATGGTCTAGTGGTTTTCTGTACTTTCTTCAATTTAAGTCTGAATTTGGCAATAAGGAGTTCATGGTCTGAGCCACAGTCAGCTCCTGGTCTTGTTTTTGCTGACCGTATAGAGCTTCTCCATCTTTGGCTGCAAAGGATATAATCAATCTGATTTCGATGTTGACCATCTGGTGATGTCCATGTAGAGAGTCTTCTCTTGTGTTGTTGAAAGAGGGTGTTTGTTATGATCAGTGCATTTTCTGGGCAAAACTCTATTAGTCTTTGCCCTGCTTCATTCCGTATTCCAAGGCCAAATTTGCCTGTCACTCCAGGTGTTTCTTGACTTCCTACTTTTGCATTTCAGTCCCCTATAATGAAAATGACATCTTTTTTGGGTGTTAGTTCTAAAAGGTCTTGTAGGTCTTCATAGAACCATTCAACTTCAGCTTCTTCAGTATTACTGGTTTGGACATAGACTTGGATTACTGTGATATTGAATGGTTTGCCTTGGAAACGAACAGAGATCATTCTGTTGTTTTTGAGATTGCATCCAAGTACTGCATTTCAGACTCTTTTGTTGACCATGATGGCTACTCCATTTCCTCTGTGGGATTCCTGCCCTCAGTAGTAGATATAATGGTCATCTGAGTTAAATTCACCCATTCCAGTACATTTTAGTTCACCGATTCCTAGAATGTCGACATTCACTCTTGCCATCTCTTATTTGACCACTTCCAATTTGCCTTGATTAATATACCTGGCATTCCAGGTTCCTATGCAATATTGCTCTTTACAGCATCGGACCTTGCTTCTATCACCAGTCACATCAACAGCTGGGTATTGTTTTTGCTTTGGCTCCATTCCTTCATTCTTTTGGGAGTTATTTCTCCAGTGATCTCCAGCAGCATGTTGGGCACCAACTCACCTGGGGAGTTCCTCCTTCAGTATCATATCATTTTGCCTTTTCGTACTGTTCATGGGGTTCTCAAGGCTAGAATTACTGAAGTGGTTTGCCATTCCCTACCTAAACAACACGTTAAAAAATAGTTACATTACTTTGTCAACAAAGGTCCATCTAGTCAAAGCTATGGTTTTTCCAGTGTCATGTATGGATGTGAGAGTTGGACTGTGAAGAAAGCTGAGCAGCGAAGAATTGATGTTTTTGAACTGTGGTGTTGGAGAAGACTCTTGAGAGTCCCTTGGACTGCAAGGAGATCCAACCAGTCCATCCTAAAGGAGATCAGTCCTGGGTGTTCATCGCAAGGACTGATGTTGAAGCTGAAATGCCAATACTTTGGCCACCTGATGCGTAGTGCTGACTCATTGGAAAAGACCCCGATTCTGGGAAAGATTGAGGGCAGGATGAGAAGGGGGCGACAGAGGATGAGATGGTTGGATGGCATCACCGACTCGATGGACATGGGTTTGAGTAGACTCCGGGAGTTAGTAATGGACAGGGAGGCCTAGCGTGCTAAGATTCATGGGATTGCAAAGAGTCAAACTCTACTGAGAGAATGAACTGAACTGAACCTCCTTATACATGCCCTAGAGATATTTGTTCTTTACAATCTCAGACTGGGGATAAAGATATACAATGCAGAGTCCTCATTGTCAAACCTTCAGGCCTTTCATGACTGTTCAGCCCTTGGGCTACTGACGCCGTTTCTCAGCAACTCATTCAAGGGTCTGGTTATGGGAACAGTCACTAATGGTTTTGCATCAGTCACATCAGTACTTCAATATCTTGTTTTCAAGATGTCTTTCCATGATATACTTTTTACTACTCCCAGCCCTTCACCTGGGGTGATCAGAAAGTCATTCTCATTTTTCAAAGAAGCCCTGTTAATCATAGTACAGGCTGTGCACAGTATATTCCCTACAATACATACATGTGCTAGGGAATAATTAAGTAAAATAAATGAAAAGACATCAAAATTAGAGGATAGAGAAGGTAGTGGAGGAAGTTCTATTTTAGATATGGTAATGAAAGATAATATACATTTCCCCTACCACTTCAGAAATTTCTTGAGCTTAACCTGTTTATTGATTTCCTTTAGCACACTGTGTCATGAGTGAGTCCTACTGCTGAACTGAGGCATGAAGAGAGACAGAAATGGACTGTAGTTGCTCAGATTTTTGTTTACATTTTAAAGAAGTATATTTTGGTTTATATTCATAAAAATGGCATTTACAGATATCTAGATAGAGATAACTATAAATACCATAAGGATGCAGACTAAACTGCTGATAGGGATTATTCTTATAAAACTTTGAACCCAATATAGTTGTAAATACTTAGTCCAGCACATAGAAGGTACTCAACAAAATTTATTGAATAAGTAAATTAAGAACTAAGAATTGACACTTCCACAATACTGCAGTTTTTAAATTGTTTTCAACAGACCTCAGCTGTATAGAATTGGAATATTCATCATCTTTGCCTTCGCCACTATCATTGATCTAAGAACTCTCTTTTAGTCACTTTTATCATTTGCCTAGCAAGCTATAGTTAGCAAAATCACATGTGCTATCTCAAAATAGCTTTTTGAGAAACACATTTTTATTAGAAGATGTAACAAGAGACCACAACACACTAACTGAATAAAGCTGCTCAGCTAGGAAATAACACCTCCTGGTCTATTTCTAACGCCTGTGTTCCTTCTACTACATTACGATGACTTTCATAGTCCATTCTCAGATTTGAGCGAGATCTTGGTAGGTGGCTGATATGTACTGAATATTGTGGTCAATGCAGTTTCCATCCATCGGTTGCCAGCAGAGATAATAAAACCAGAAAGTAAAAAAAGGCAACAAGTTGAAGAAAACAAATATGAATCATGTTTGAAGACATGTAGGGGAGAAAGCATAAAAAGTTGGAAAGGAAAAAGATAGAAGGTTTGGAGAAAATGGACAAATGGAAGATGTCGACTCCTAACAGAAACAATGGATCAGATAAGTGAAGCTCTCATGAGAAACAACACCTGAAAGCCTACATCAGACAGTCCTCAAGCCCACTATAGAGATATGGCCTCTGGAAGAAAGTCAGAATTAATTTAAGATAAACAGCTGGACAGCAGAGGAAAGCAAACGATGGGCACAAATAAGGCTAACAATCTGCAGATTTTAACATTTGTGAGTTTGACAAACATCTAAACTGTTCAGGTATGCCAAGGTAACTTAAAAAGAAAGTGGATGCTACCAAGCTGACTTATTTCTGTGCAAAATGAAATGAAATCAACAAATTCAAGAAATAGCTCTAAGGATCAAAAATTTTGAAAGAATCTTGGACCCATGAATATAGGTGCCCTGCAGAAGAGCATGCAAAAACAAAAAACAAACAAACAAAAAAAAACTGATCTGTTTATGTGGAGGAAAATTATAGTTGTTTATGTACCTAAATGAAAGTCGTTATCAAATAAATCCAAAATTTCCTTTCTGCTATCCATATTGATTCCATATGTTAATGTTGGACTTTTATCTCCACTTCAAATTCATTGTTTGCGTAAACTTTTTATATGGTACATAAAAACTTAAGAGAATCTTTTTTCAGACCTTTTACATGAAAAATCTCTTACATGTAATGCCTTCAGGGAGAGAAAGAATGAGATATTTTCATTAATCGGACGATCTCTTGATGTCAAGGGGCATAGACTACCCTTGAATTATATATGCATATGAATTACTTGAGTATATAAATTACTCCATTCATACATTATTTAAACTATTCAAACTTCAATTTTCTTATTATAAAATATGGACAATAAACTGTATTTAATCCATAATGTTATTGTGGTGATCACATGAAATAAGATGTATAAGGTAATTACATAAATGTCTGGTCCACAAAACTTAGTCATGTTCATTTTTACTAAAAATTCACTTAATATTAAGCATTATAGCTCAGGTTCTGGAAAGTGGTGACAAAGATTCAATTCCTTCCTCTGTCACTTACTACTTGGTTGATCCTGAGCACATTTTTAAGTCTCTGTGACTCAGTCCTCTCATCTATAAGGTGAGAACAAAAATTAGAGCCTATACTGTAAGACTGTTGAACAAGTTATTATATGTAGAGCATTTAAACCAAAGCTGAGTACAAATTAAGTACCAAATAAGTGTCAACTCATTATTAGCATACTGTGAGACAAGATAATGGTGACTGTAGAGAGAAGCAGTGATTCTTAATTGCTGGTTATAGAATGCCCTCTGCTAAGCTGAACTTTAGGACTCCTTCTTCAAGAAAAAGAAAGACAATAGAAATTATGTTTATAAGCACATTCACACAAAATTTTTCATGTAATTTAAATATTCATGAACGCTTTGGAGCCCATTTGTATATTACAGGCTATGAAATCCTATATAATATTTTTAAACTATTTTATGACTGATAGAATAAAAAGAGCAAATGTATGCTTTACTTATTCTACATATTACAGTACATTTTGGATATTTCATTTGCTTATTAAATAAGCAAAATCTGGGCTCAAAATATAAATAATTATAAGATAATTTGGGAAGGTTTATAATTGATATTATTCACAAAAAAATCTTTCAAAAGTTCTCAGTTGCTATGTTCCTTGGCCATAGTTTTGCTGAGAAAAAAATCAAAACAGCTCTGCATGACAAAAATTATACACAAACTCTATTCCTCAAAACATCCAATACCTGCTAAAGAAAGCAACATGAATATTGGGACTTCGCCAGCATAAAATTATTTATAATGGTGTACTAATCTCTATAAGCATTCCCCAATATATAGGTAGTAGAATTTTAACATCAATATTACATTGAAGAACATTTTTCATCTTCTCTCCAGAGAGATAAGAATTAAATTTATTTTCAATATTGTTATCATGTGAACAAGTAATAGCATTTATTCCATTATTGTAAACCTTAATACATTATGATTTGGTTATAGTTCAAAACACACACTATAATTTGCACCTTGAATTGAACTGTGTGTTTTGAAAACAGTATGTGTTCTGGAGATGATGGTGAATTTTTCAGTTAGTTTTTAATGTTGACACTTCCTTATATAACTTACACAGTAAATAGGAAAACCAGTCTTCTTTTGATAAGTGAGAAACCAAAATATTCTCTCTGAGAAAACCGCATATTACCTGAGAGTGAGAATGATCTGTGGAATCAGGAAAAATGCTGAGTATGGATCTATTGAAGTTCACATCATTCACTCATTGGACTTGAATTTAATTTTCTAGTTAAAACTAAATTGTCAGGGCAGTTGAAATGGTTCTAGACTCATGAAGCAAGTGATGTTTGTTTTCTCTAGTTATCCATCCCTCATTTCTGTTTCTCTCATCCTCCACATGGAAGCCCTTCTGTATTACAGATGTAATTTAATCCCCTGCTCACAGCACCACTGCTCCCAGTCATGCCTTGGCTAGGTACACCTCTCATCCCTAAATTATTCATTCCTTGTGCAAAAAACTCAACGTTCTTCAAAACTGTTAATCTAATACTCATTCTTACTATTAATAATGATAGCATTACTAAGTAACACTCTCAGATGCTTAACAAACAGGAAATCATTTTGTTTATATAATAAAGTAGAGTAAAATAGTAGTGGAGTACCTTGCAGAGTTATTATAAATTAGTTACTATACTTACAACACTTAGAACAGAGGGGAGATTTTCAGTAAATGTTAGCTATTCTTATTACTAATTTATATAGTTGATGCTGTGGAAGAAGGTCTCACTCCAATTAAAATATAACAGGTTATATCTCAAACTGATCATTTCCCTAAATATATAATTTATCAATTTTGATTCCATTCATACATATCATCCTGGATATATGTGACCATAAGAACTTAAATAATCAAGTGCTAATAATTTAATATGAATTATCTTTTAAAAAAGAATATTGCAAAGAAAAAAAATTTTTTGGTTGAAAAAGAATTAGCATTTTAATAACTGGTGCAGTTGGAAAGTAAGATGGGCTGCTGGCAACAGGACCTGTTTAAAGACAGGCAAACAGAAGCTAGATAGCATATTGTAAAAGATATTTTATGGTGAAACAACAACCAGCATTAGATTATCTTTGGGTATTTCTAAACTTTTCCTCTGCTATGTTTTTGAAGCATACATTATGAATCAGGTCAATAAATACTTACTGGTGGTCTCCTATGTGCCAGGCACTGTCAAGAAAATGAGAGTAAAATGACGAACTAAATGGACTGATTCCCTGTCCCATGTGGTGCTAGGGTATAAATTCATTACTTAATTTGGTGTATGTATAAATTTATTGAATTATCACAAGAGTATAATGCACTAAACCACATTTAGAAGATGGCATTCATTGGAACAGTCTATAAGCTGGACGGCATTAGCCATGTGAAGGTAAAATTGGATTGGAGACAGTCTTTAGATTCAGAAACTGTGCAAAGCTCTGGAATGAAAAAAAAAAAAAAGTCATTTCCTAAGAACTGGAAGTGGGTGGAGGGATCTCTAGCAAAGCTAGAACTGAGAAAGTTGGGGAGAAAAGAGACTGAAAGAAGACAGTGTGATCTGATCAGAGAGAATTTTAGCTACATTATCAACTTCTGATGTTGTTACAGAACTAGATCACTGAAGAACATCATGAGGGAATGTTGTAATAAGATATGCATTTAGGAAAGTTTCTTTATATAGGAATGTCTTAGAGATTTAAGGGCTTCCCAGGTGGCACTACTGGTAAACAACACACCTGCCAATGCAGGAGACCTAACAGACATGAATTGGATCCCTGGGTTGGGAAGATACCCTAGAGAAGGAAAGGGCAACCCACTCTAGTATTCTTGTCTGGAGAATCCCATGGACAGAGGAGCCTGGCAGGCTATGGTCCATAGGGTCTCAAAGAGTCAGTCTTGGCTGAAGTGACTCAGCATACATGACTCTTATGGATTTAAAGAGAAATATTGATATTAATTAAAATATCAAATATTAAAATATTAATATGGGTTTAAAGGAAAATGATACCAAGGGAACATTTCATGCAAAGATGAGTACAATAAAGGACAGAAACAGTATGGACCTAACAGAAGCAGAAGATATTAAGAAGAGGTGGCAAGAATACACAGAAGAACTATATAAAAAAGATCTTCATGACCCAGATAACCACGATCATGTGATCATTCACCTAGAACCAGACATACTGGAATGTGAAGTCAAGTGGGCCTTAGGAAGCATCACTACAAACAAAGCTAGTGGAGAGACTGAAGGTAGGAGGAGAATGGGATGCAAGAGGATGAGATAGTTGCATAGCGTCACCAACTCAATGAACATGAGTCTGAGCAATCTCCAGGAGATGGTGAAGGAAAGACAGGGAAGCCCGGTGTGCTGTAGTCCATGGGGTCTCAAAGAATTGGACACAACTGAGTGACTGAACAACAACAAAATTAATGTTGTTAATGTATAGAAAACATTTATGATTCCTATCGATGCACAGTATGTCAAAAGTGGAAAATAGGTTTAAGTAAAAGATCACTCATCTAAAGGATTCAAGATATTCTGATTGGAGAATGCACCTTAGTTCTAGAATCAGTCTCTTAGCTAATAAAATATTCAAGTATTCCTATTAGACCAATGTATATGCACAGCAATCAAAAGAGTAGTATCATAAACTAGGAGACAACAAAATATTTGGTGGGGCCTAAAGGAAAGCAAAGTCAAAGAACAAACATATACAGTTTTGATGGGAAATTAGCTCAAAAAGTAAAATGGTGATGGAGATGCCTCATGTAAGTCTCTAATGAATTTTTCTGATACTTCAATAAAAAAGACCACACTCATTCTCCAAAGAACCCCTGTGTTCCTTCTTCCCTCCCAATACATGCACATACTCACACACAGACACCTTTTGATAAATTTATCCCAAGAAACTAAAGTCAAAGCCTATAAGAGTCAGTATATAAGGTGATTTTTTTGCATGATGATGATAAAGAAAACCAATAAGATAACTAAAAAGCATAGACATTACTAAAAAGCAGAGACACTGCTTTGCTAACAATGGTCTGTCTAGTCAAAGCTATGGTTTTACCAATAGTCATATACAGAGGTGAGAGGTGGACTATAAAGAAAGCTGAGCAGGAAGAATTGATGCTTTTGGACTGTCGTGTTGGAGAAGACTTTTGAGAGTCCCTTGGACTGCAAGGAGATCCAATCAGTTAATCTTAAAAGAAATCAGTCCTGAATATTCATTTAAAGGACTGATGCTGAAGCTGAAACTCCAATACTTTTGCCACCTGATGTGAAGAACTGACTCATTTGAAAAGACCCTGATGCTGGGCAAGATTGAAGGCAGGAGGAGAAGGGGCTGACAGATGATGAGATGGTTGGATGGCATCACCAACTCGATGGACTTGAGTTTAAGCAAGCTCTAGGAGTTGGTAATGGACAGGGAAGCCTAGTGTGCTGCTCTCCTTGGGGTCACAAAGAGTCAGACACGACTGAGTGACTGAACTGAGGATTTTTGCATCTATCTTCATCAGTGATATTGGCCTGTAGTTTTCTTTTTTTGTGTGTTTTTTTTGTCTGGTTTTTGTATCAGGGTGATGGTGGCCTTGTAGAATGAGTTTGGAAGTGTTCCTTCCTCTGCAATTCCCCCCCGCCCTGAGAAAATTTATTTATTGTAAGTTAATTTATTTAATTGGAAGCTAATTGCTTTGTAATATTGTAGTGGTTTTTGCCATCCATTCACATGAATCAGCCATGGGTGTACATGTGTCCCCCATCCTGAACCCCCCCTCCTACCTCCCTCCCCATCCTATCCCTCAGGGTCATCCCAGAGTACCAGCCCTGAGCACCCTGTCTCATGCATCAAACCTGGACTGGTGATCTATTTTGCATATGATACTATACATGTTTCAATGTTATTCTCTCACATCATCCCACCCTTGCCTTCTCCCACAGAGTCCAAATGTCACTTCTTTACATCTGTGTCTCTTTTGCTGTCTTGCATATAGGGTCATCATTACCATCTTTCTAAATTCCATATATATGCATTATTATACTGTACTGGTGGAGAAGGCAATGGCACCCCACTCCAGTACTCTTGCCTAGAAAATCCCATGGATGGAGGAGCCTGGTGGGCTACAGTCCATGGGGTCGCACAGAGTCGGACACAACTGAAGCGACTTAGCAGCAGCAGCATACTGTATTGGTGTTTTTCTTTCTGACTTACTTCACTCTGTATAATAGGCTCCAGTTTCATCCACTTCATTAGTACTGATTCAAATGCATTCTCTTTAAAAGCTGAGTAATATTCCATTATGTATATGTACCACAGCTTTCTTATCCATTTATCTGCCAGTGGACATCTAGGTTGCTTCCATTTTTTGAAAGTTTTAGAAGGATAGGCCTTAGCTCTTCTCTGAGTGTTTGATACAATTCTTCTGTGAAGCCAGCTGGTACTGGGTTTTTGTTTTTTGGGGAGATTTTTTTATCACAGCTTCAATTTCAGTGCTTGTAATTAGGTTGTTCATAATTTCTATTTCTTCCTGGTTCAGTCTTGGAAAATTGAGCTTTTCAAAGAATCTGTCCATTTCTCCCAGGTTATCCATTTTATTGCCATATAGTTGTTCATAATAGTCTCTTATAATCCTTTGTGTTTCTGCACTGTCTGTTGTAACCTCTCCTTTTTCACTTTTAGCTTGGTTGATTTGATCCTTTTCTATTTTTTTCTTGATGAGTCTGGCCGAAAGTTTGTCAATTTTGTTTATCTTCTCAAAGAACCAGCTTTTAGTTTCATTAATCTTTACTATTGTTTCTTTCATTTCTTTTTCATTTATATTTTCTCAAATCTTTATGATTTCTTTCCTTCTACTAATTTTAGGGTGTTTTTGTTCTTCTTCCAACTTTTTTTAGGTGTAAAGTTAGGTTTTCTATTAGATACTTTTCTTGTTTCTTGAGGTAGGATTCTGTTGCTATAAACTTTCCTCTTAGAACTGCTTTAGCTGCATCCCATAGGATTTGAGTTGTGTTTTCATTGTCATTTGTTTCTAGAAATTTTTTTATTTCCCTTTTGATTTCTTCAGTAACCTGTTGGTTATTTAGAAATGTGTGTTTAATCTCCATGTGCCTGTGTTTCTCACAGTTTTTTTCTTGAAATTGATATCTAGTCTCATAGCGCTGTGGTCAAGAAGATGCTTGATACAATTTTAAGTTTCTTAAATTTACTGAGGTTTGATTTGTTCCAAAATATACAAGCAGCTCATACAACTCAATACCAGAAAAACCACCCAAACAAAAAGTGGGAAAAATACCTAAACAGACATTTCTCCAAAGAAGACCTACAGATGGCTAACAAACACATGAAAAGATACTCAATATTACTCATTATTAGAGAAATGCAAATCAAAACTACAATGATATACCACCTCACATCAGTCAGAATGGCTATCACCAAAAAGTCTACAATCAATCAATGCTGGAGAGGGTGTGGAGAAAAGGAAACGCTCTTGCACTGTTGGTGGGAATGTAAATTGATACAGCCACAATGGAAGATGGTATGGAGATTTCTTAAAATCTAGGAATAAAACCACCATATGACCCATCAATCCCAATCCTAGGCATATACCCTGAGGAAACAAAAACTGAAAAAGACACATGTATCCCATTGTTCATTGCAACACTATTTACAATAGCTAGAACATGGAAGTAACCTAGATGTCCATCAACAGGCGAATGGATAAAGAAGTTGTGGTACATATGCATGAAGGAATATTACTCAGCCATAAAGAGAAACACATTTGAGTCAGTTCTAATGGAGTGAATGAACCTAGAACCTATTATACAGAGTGAAGTAAGTCAGAAAGAGAACGATAAATATTGTATTCTAACACATAAATACAGAAACTAGAAAATGGTACTGAAGAATTTATTTACAGGGCAGCAATGGAGAAACAGACATAGAGAACAGACTTGTGGACATGGGGAGGGGGAGGAGAGGGTGGGATGTATGGAAAGAGTAACATGGAAACTTACATTATCATATGTAAAATAGATAGCTAACGGGAATTTGCTGTATGGCTCAGGAAACTCAAACAGGGACTCTGTATCAACCTAGAGGGGTTGGGTGGGGAGGGAGATGGAAGGGAAGTTCAAAAGGGAGGGGATATATGTATACCTATGATTCAGATTGAGGATTGACAGAAAGCAACAAATTTCTGTAAAACAATTATACTTCAATTTAAAAAATTGAAATAAAACATGATGTTTTCAAGTTAGAAATGTATTAAAGATATAAGCTTTGTTCTAAGAAATGACCTAGCCTTTATCTCTTCTTGAAAGCTTAGTATGTTTTCCTCCAATTATATGTGGAGGGAAAATGTAACCAAGTTTCCAAAAATTGACTTTTGATTTTGATCTATTTTTGGTTTCTGTATCCAAAATGCTCCATAAATTTGAAATAAAATAATCTAATTAAAATTTCATAATTTTTCAATATTAGTTCCTTTTTTGGGCTTCCCTGGTAACTTGAGACACTTGAAGCATTAAGCTTGAATTAATCCAGTATTTCTACAATACATATTTCACAGGTGGTTAAACCACATCACTGAAATGTTAAAAGGTTTCTGGAAGGAGTCTATACTTGGCAAAAGTAGAATATAAAAATTCTGATTTATGTATATACTAATTCCTGCTAAGTCACTTCAGTCGTGTCCGACTCTGTGCAACCCCATAGATGGCAGCCCACCAGGCTCCCCCATCCCTGGGATTCTCAAGGCAAGAACACTGGAGTGGGTTGCCATTTCCTTCTCCAGTGCATGAAAGTGAAAAGTGAAAGTGAAGTTGCTCAGTCGTGTCCGACTCTTAGCGACCCCATGGACTGTAGCCCACCAAGCTCCTCCATCCATGGGATTTTCCAGGCAAGAGTACTGGAGTGGGGTGCCATTGCCTTCCCCGAATTTCTTCCATGTCTTTATGGAATAACTTAAGGTCTTTATTATTTTACACCTGGGGGAGAACTTGGAGAATAGGGTTAATATCATATCTAGTAACCATAAAGTAAATGCAATAAAACATCTACTTTATAAATACTGAAATAATCTCTATATATTGACAACTAAAAATTTTACAGAAAAATGACAATATCTTTTTTTAATTATTTTATTTTTTAACTTTACAATATTGTATTGGTTTTGCCATATATCAACATGAATCCACCACAGGTATACATGTGTTCCCCATCCTGAACCCTCTTCCCTCCTCCCTCCCTGTACCATCCCTCTGGGTCGTCCCAGTGCACCAGCCCCAAGCATCCAGTATCGTGCATCGAACCTGGACTGGCGACTTGTTTCATATATGATATTATACGTGTTTCAATGCCATTCTCCCAAATCATCCCACCCTCTCCCTCTCCCACAGAGTCCAAAAGACTCACAGCACTGTTTATAATAGCCAGGACATGGAAGCAACCTAGATGTCCATCAGCAGATGAATGGATAAGAAAGCTGTGGTACATATACACAATGGAGTATTACTCAGCCATTAAAAAGAATACATTTGAATCAGTTCTAATGAGGTGGAGAAAAATGACAATATCTTATTGACCATTTTGATTCTAATAGAAAGAGAATTATATTTGCTGCCCATAGCACTATCCAAATAGTTAAATATGGTAGAGTATTTGGTGTGTTGAATGCTGGTCAAAGACAAGTACAAGAGATCAATTTCATAAACTTCTATACTGTGAAAAAGCATAATATGTTCTACAGATATATCTGTTAAAAATAATGTCAATCTCTTTGAAATTTGAGTATAGAATATGATTATAAACTGATTAGAACAAAAGTTGCTTAGAGAACTTTGAGTATTCTAACAAAAATCAAGTGAATGAAATAATGGGCGAATCAGTATAGGAAAATGCAAATGGCATCATGTGAGAAAAAGACATTTTGAAACAGTAATGAGATTCATTTTGCCTACTAAGTTAATGAATATATAGATTATACTATTTTACAATAAAATATACATATTAGCAATAATAATGACCATCAGTGTTTTTGAATATATGAATATGTGGGACAATTCTTTTATTCCTAGTGGAACTATGAAAAAGTGAAAGTGAAGTCACTCAGTCGTGT
The DNA here is from genome assembly GCF_029378745.1 of Bos indicus. Lineage (NCBI taxonomy): Eukaryota > Metazoa > Chordata > Mammalia > Artiodactyla > Bovidae > Bos > Bos indicus. Next base: position 14,303,927 of record NC_091767.1, read on the forward strand.
CCAACTCTTTGCGACCCCATAGACTGTAGCCTACCAGGCTCCTCTGTCCAGGCAATAGTACTGCAGTGGATTGCCATCTCCTTCTCCAGGGGATCCTCCCAACCCAGGGCTCGAACCCGGGTCTCCCGCATTGTAGACAGATGCTTTACCCTCTGAGCCACCAGGGAAGTTGGTATAATTAGTCAAGAGTAATTTTTCTGTGAAGAAGGCTGAGCGCCAAAGAATTGATGCTTTTGAATTGTGGTGTTGGAGAAGACTCTTGAGAGTCCCTTGGACTGCAAGGAGATCCAACCAGTCCATTCTGAAGGAGATCAGCCCTGGGATTCCTTTGGAAGGAATGATGCTAAAGCTGAAACTCCAGTACTTTGGCCACCTCATGTGAAGAGTTGACTCACTGGAAAAGACTCTGATGCTGGGAGGGATTGGGGGCAGGAGGAGAAGGGGACGACAGAGGATGAGATGGCTGGATGGCATCACTGACTCGGTGGACGTGAGTCTGAGTGAACTCCAGGAGTTGGTGATGGACAGGGAGGCCTGGCGTGCTGCGATTCATGGGGTCGCAAAGAGTCGGACATGACTGAGTGACTGAACTAAACTGAACTGAATTTTTCAAGATACTTTTAAAAATCTTAGATATGTACCCAATTTTTACCTAGAATTCCTATCTACAAATATATCCTAAATAAATAATACAAGTGTATATCTGAAAAAATGAAATCTAAAAAAATGTTTATTGCACCTGTTTGCCATAGTAAAATTAGGAACCTAATTAAATGTCCAATAATTTCTTTATATAAAAGGGAAATATGTGGAAACTCTGTAACAAGAGAACGTATTTCCCTTTTATATAAACATTTAAAATAACATTGTGGAATAATATTTAATTATATGGTAAAATTCTCACAATGTAGTTGATTTTTAAAAGCATATTGCAAGACAATATTTATTACATTCACAAAAAGAAAAATATATACACCAGGATATTAACAACAACTATCTCTATGTAAAAATTCTTCAGATTTCTTATATCTTTTGGGCATTTATTTCCTTTGTTTTCTACAATGTGCTTTACTTTTTAAAAGTTCTTAGTAGGGCTTATTACTTTTTTAACATTATTTTTTAGAATTGAAATACATTCTTAAGAAACCCTGAATTCTGTTTTTTCATATATATTTTATATTTTTTCCTTTTTCCAACTTCTTATTTTTAAATTATTATAGATTCATAGGATATTGTAAATAAAAGCACAGGGTAGTTCTCAGAATCATTTTCCCAGGGTCTCCCAATATTAACATCTTTCAGAATTATAGTAAAATATCTAAACCAGAAAGTTGTTATTGGTATAAGCCAAAGCCACAAGGTTATTTAGATTTTACCAGCTATATATACACTCATCTGTGTGTGTGTGTGTACCTCCATGCAATTTTATCACACGTGACTCTGGGTAACTACAAGCACCACTAAGATACGTGACTATACCAAAATTTTCCTTCATGTCATCCTTTTACAACCATGCAACTCCCTTGCCTCCATCACTTGGCAATTACTAATCAATATCCATCTCTATTCTCATGTTATTTCACAAATGTTATATAAGTAGAATCATACAGTAGATATTCTTTTGAGTTTGACATTTTTCACTTTATTTCCTTGATGCTCATCCAAGTTGTTGGATGTATAATAGTTCATACTCTTGTACTGCTGAGTAGTATCCCATAGTAGGAATACACAACAGTTGATTTAACCATTCACCACTGAAGGATGGGTACATATATCCCAGTTTAAGGCTATTACAAATAAAATTGCTTTGAAAACGTGTGTATAAGCTTCTGCCTGGTGGTAAGTCTTCACTTTTCTGGGATAAATGTTTAAAAATTGCTAGATTTTATGCCAAACTATTTGACCTAATGGTTAGATGACTGACCATGTCCACCAGCAAAGTATGACCAATAAAGTTTCTCCAACTTTGAAAAATAGGACAAAATTAGAGGACTTAAAATGTGTGATTTTAAAACTTACTTTAAAGGTAAAGTGATCAAGACACTATGACAGTGATCAGGATAGGGATAAAGATAAATGGAAGAGAACTGGTATTTCAGAAATTACATTTATAATTTCAGTCAATTGGCTTTCAACAAAAATACCAAGACATTAAATAGGTAATGGAGAGTCCTTTCACTAACTAGTTCTGAGACAATTGAACAAAGTAAAAAACAAACAAACAAAAACCCCACATTCTTTACTCATATCATACACAAAAATCAACTCAAAACATATCATAAACACAAACGTAAGAACTAAAGTAATAAAACCTCTGAACAACAATGAAAAAAAAATACATGAAACTCTTCATTACTTGGAGTTAGACAAAGAATTCTTATATTCTTATATAAAACTCCAAAAGCATTTGTTACTTTAAAATTGGAAACTTAGCATTTAAAAAATGAAACAACAGTCCACAAGCTAGGAGGCCATACTTGCAAATAATATGCCAAAATATTTAAAGCACAATAATATAAGAAACAACTCAAAAGAGGAAATGGACATGAGAACAGACATTTCACCAAAGAAGACATAGAAATAGTTGATAAGTGCAAGAAAAGGTGCTCTGTATTATTTTTCAGTAGGGAAACAGTAACTGAACCACAATGTAATAATACCCAATAGAATGTTTATAATCAAAAGACAGTCAATTCCAAGTAATGGCAAGAATATGAAGCATTCGGAGACTTCATACATTGCAGGGGCCGGGGGTGGGAATGTAAGAATGTATAGTTACTTGGAAAATATTTTGTCAGTTTCTTAAAAAGTTAAACATAAAGCTACCATATGATCCAGCAATTCCATTCCTAGGATTCTATCCAAGAGAAGTGAAAACATCTGTGCACAAAAGGCTTCTATGTAAATATTCTTAGCAGCATCATCCATGATAGCCCAAATCTGGAAACAATCCAAATGTCTATCAGCTGGTGAATGCATAAACCAAATGCATAATATAAAATAGGATAACTTCCAACAATGAAAAGTATAAAACACTGAGTAATATATGCTATAATATGTATGAGCATCAAAAATATTATGCTAGATGCAAAATGTTACATATTGTATGATTCCACTTATAGGAAATACCCAGAAAAGGCAGATTATTTATACTGTATTATTCATAAAGACTGGAAGTATGTCATGATTGCCTGAGGCTGATATAGGATTAAAAAATAATTACAAATGTACTCAAGAGAATTTTTTTTGAGTGATGGAGATATTAAAAAACTGGGTTGTGGTAATGATGGTACAATATGACTAAAATTATCACATTTCAACAGCCAACACTGGTGAAAATTTATGGTGTTTAAATTATACCTCATTAAAACACCTTGTGAATTAAAAAATTAAAAGTGTGCTATTTCATGCCAGGAATTGTCATTGGGAGGAAGTAAGCACTAAAGTGGTTGGATAGGAGGCTGCAGATAGAGGGAAGAGTCTTTTTTTATGTCAAGATAATTTTCTTTTTAACATTCTGAAAGCAATAGGAGATACTTTAAAATGAAAGAGTAGTAAATAACATGATCAGATTTGTGTGGTAGAAAGCTCTTTCAGTGATAAGGGGAATAGACTCGGCTTAGTCTATGAAACACCATAAGGACAGTACTGCAAAATCAGAGTGAGAAATGATAAGAGTCTGACATAAGGTGAAAATGTGGATATATTAAACAGAAATAAGCAGCAACAGGCCTGGAGGAGAAATCCAATAACAAAGACTGAACAGAAGCACAAAGGAAATAAATTATTATTTGTTTAGGAAACTAAGTGGATGGTCGGCATATGTTACCCAAATTAGGGAACATTGAGTACACAGGTATTCAGTTCAGTTCAGTGGCTCAATCATGTCCTACTCTTTGTGACCCCATGGACTGCAGCATGCCAGGGCTCCCTGTCCATCACCAACTCCCAGAGTTTAGTCAAACTCATCTCCACTGAGTCAGTGATCCCATACAACCACGTCATCCTCTGTTGTCCTCTTCTCCTCCCTCCTTACATCTTTCCCAGCATCAGGGTCTTTTCAAATGAGTCAGGTGGACAAAGTATTGGAGCTTCAGATTCAGCATCAGCCCTTTCAATGAATATTCAGGACTGATTTCCTTTTGGATGAACTGTTTGGATCTCCTTGCTGTGAAAGGGATGCCCAAGAGTCTTCTCCAACATCAAAGTTCTAAAGCATCAATTCTTCATGCTCAGCTTTCTTTATAGTCCAACGCCCACACCATATATGACTACTGGACAAACCATAGCTTTCACTAGATGGAACTTTGTTGGCAAGTAATGTTTCTGCATTTTAATATACTGTGTATGTTGGTCATAACTTTTCTTCCAAGGAGCAATGTGTTTTAATTTCATGGCTGCAGTCACCATCTGTAGTGATTTTAGAGCCCCAAGAAAATAAAATCTGTCACTGTTTCCACTGTTTACCCATCTATTTCCCATAAAGTGATGGGACTGGATGCCATGATCTTAGTTTTCTGAATGTTGAGTTTGAAGCCAACTTTTTCACTCTCCTCTCTCAATTTCATCAAGAGGCTCTTTATTTCTTCACTTTCTGCCATAAGGGCGGTGTCATCTGCATATCTGAGGTTATTGATATTTCTCCTGGCAATCTTGATTTCAGCTTGTGGTTCATCCAGCCCAGCATTTCTCAGGATGTACTCTGCATATAAGTTAAATAAGCAGGTGACAACATACAGACTTGATGTACTCTTTTACCTATTTGGAACCGGAATGTTGTTCCATGTCCAGCTCTAACTGTTGCTTCTTGATCTGCATACAGATTTCTCAAGAGGCAGGTCAGGTGGTCTGGTACTCCCATCTCTTGAAGAATTTTCAAAAGTTTGCTGTGATCCACACAGTCAAAGGTTTTGGCATAGTCAATAAAGTAGAAATACATGTTTTTCTAGAACTCTCTTGCTTTTTTGATGATCCAGAGGATGTTGGCAATTTGATTTCTGGTTCCTCTGCATTTTCTAAATCCAGCTTGAACATCTGGAAGCTCAAAGTTCACATACTGTTCAAGCTCTGGAAGCTCAAAGTTCACATACTGTTCAAGCCTGGCTTGGAGAATTTTGAGCATTACTTGACTAGCATGTGAGATGAGTGCAATGTGTGGTAATTTGAGCATTCTTTGGCTTTGCCTTTCTTTGGGATTGGAATGAAAACTGACCTTTTCCAGTCCTGTGGCAACTGCTGAATTTTCGAAATTTGCTGACATATTGTGTGCACAACTTTCACAGCATCATCTTTTAGGATTTGAAATAGCTCAACTGGAATTCCATCACCTCCACTAGCTTTATTCATAGTGATGCTTCCTAGGCCTCCTGACTTCACATTCCTGGATGTCTGGCTCTAGGTGAGTGATCACACCATCATTATTATCTGGGTCATGAAGACCCTTTTTGTATAGTTCTTCTGTGTATTCTTTCCACCTCTTCTTAATAAATTCTGCTTCTGATATGTCCATAAAATTTCTGTCCTTTATTGTGCCCATCTTTGAATGAAATGTTCCCTTGGTATCTCTAATTTTCTTGAAGAGATCTCTAGTCTTTCCTATTCCTTTTTTTTCCCCCTGTCTCTTTGCATTGAACACCAAGGAAGGCTTTCTTATCTCTCCTTGCTATTCTTTGGAACTCTGCATTCAAATAGGTATATCTTTCCTTTTCTCCTCTGCCTTTCACTTCTCTTCTTTTCACAGCTGTTTGTAAGCCCTCCTCAGACAACCATTTAGCCTTTTGGCATTTCTTTTTCTTGGGGATGGTCTTGATCCCTGCCTCCTGTACAGTGTCACAAACCTCTGTCCATAGTTCCTCAGGCACTCTGTTATGGATCTAATTCCTTGAATATATTTATCACTTCCACTGTATAGTTGTAAGGGACAGATTTATGTCATACCTGAATGGCCTAGTGGTTTTCCCTACTTTCTTCAATTTAAGTCTGAATTTGGCAATAAGGAGTTCATCATCTGAACCACAGTCAGCTTCTGGTCTTGTTTTGTCTGACTGTATAGAGCTTCTCCCTCTTTGACTGTAAAGAATATAATCAATCTGATTTTGGTATTGACCATCTGGTGATGTCCATGTATATAGTCTTCTCCTGTGATTTTGGAAGAGGGTGTTTGCTATGACCAGTGCATTCTTTTTGCAAAACTCTATTAGCCTTTGCCCTGCTTCGTTCTGTACTCCAAGGCCAAATTTGCCAGTTACTCCAGGTATTTCTTGACTTCCTACTTTTGCATTCCAGTCCCCTATAATGAAAAGGAATTCTTTGGGGGTTGTTCTAGAAGGTCTTGTAGGTCTTCCTAGAAGCATTCAACTTCAGCTTCTTCAGCATTACTGGTCAGAGCATAGGCTTGGATCACTGTGATATTGAATGGTTTGCTTTGGAAACAAACAGAGATCATTCTGTCTTCTTTGAGATTGCATCCAAATACCGTAGTTCAGACTCTTTTGTTGACTATGATGGTTTCTTCAGTTCTTCTGAGAGATTCTTGTCCACAGTAGGAGATATAATGGTCATCTGAGTTAAATTCACCCATTTCAGTCCATTTTAGTTCGCTGATTCCTAAAATGTTGACATTCAGCCTTGTCATCTCCTGTTTGACCGCTGCCAATTTACCTTGATTCGTGGACCTAAACATTCCAGGTTCCTATGCAATATTGCTCTTTATAGCATCAGACTTTAGTTCTATCACCAGTCACATCTACAACTGGGTGTTGTTTTTGCTTTGGCTCCATCTCTTCTTTCTTTCTGGGGTTAGTTCTCCACTGATCTCCAGTAGCATATTTAGCACCTATGTACCTGGGGAGTTCATCTTCCAGTGTCCTATCTTTTAGCCTTCTCATACTGTTCCTGGGGTTCTCAAGGCAAGAACACTGAAGTTATTTGCCATTCCCTTCTCCAGTGGACCATGTTTTGTCAGAACTCTCCACCATGACCCATCTTGAGTGGCCCTACAAGGCAAGAGCAGAGAAGCCCCAGCAAGATGGTAGGTGCTAGAGCAGTGGCTGCACAGTGCTGGAGAGACTTTAAGGAGATACATCCAAGGGCAAAGGAGAAGCTCCTGCAAGATGGTAGCAGGGTCAAAATCGCATTTAGAGTCAAACCCCATACATACCAGAGATGTTCAGAGGGTTCAAACAAACCTTGTGTACACCAGGACCTGAAGACCCCACAGAGATTGTAACAGAACTGTGTTTGAGTGTCTCCTATGGACACTCTTATCAGCAGTGGACTTCCACAGGGGCAGAGGCTCTGGGTGCAGCAGACTTGAGTATGGCATAAGCCCTCTTGGAGGATGTTGCCATTAACCCACCATAGAACTTCCAGAACTTACACAGGACTGGGGAAACAAACATTTGAAGGGCACAAACAGAACCTTGTGAGCACCAGGACTTGAGAAAGGAACAGTGACCCCACAAGAAACAGACCCAGGCTTACCTGTGAGTATCTAGGAGTCACCAGTGGAGGCATGGGTTGGCGGTGACCTGCTACAGGGTTGGGGGCACTGAGTGTAGCAGTGCCTGCATGGGACCTTTTGAAGGAGGTCTCCATTGTCTTCATTATTTCTAGCATAGCTTGGCCCCAGGTAAATAACAGGGAGGGAACACAGCCCCACCCTTCAACAGAAAATTGGATTAAAGATTTATTGAAAGTGGCCCCAAGCATAAGAACAAGACCCAGTTTTCCATAAGCCTCTTATCCTTCTCCATCAGGGGGCAGACAGACTGAAAACCACAATAACAGAAAACTAATCAATCTGATCACATGGCCACAGCCTTGTCTAACTCAATGGAACAATGAGGCATGCCCTGTAGGGCCACCCAAGACAGACGGGTCATGGTAGAGAGTTCTGACAAAATGTGGTCCACTGGAGAAGGGAATGACAAACCACTTCAGTATTCTTGCCTTGAGAATCCCACAAACAGTACGAAAAGGCAAAAAGATAGGACACTGAAAGATGAACTCCCCAAGTCGGTAGGTACCCGATATGCTACTGGAGATCAGTAGAGAAATAACTCCAGAAAGAATGAAGAGATGGACCCAAAGCAAAAATAACACCCCGTTGTGGATGTGACTGGTGATGGAACTAAAGTCTGATGCTGTAAGAGCAATAGTGCATAGGAACCTGGAATGTTTAGGTCCATGAATCATGGTAAATTGGCAGTGATCAAACAGGAGATGGCGAGGCTGAATGTCAACATTTTAGGAATCAGAGAACTAAAATGGATTTGAATAGGTGAATTTAACTCAGGTGACAAATATATCTTCTACTGTGGGCAAGAATCCCTCAGAAGAACTGGAGGAACCATCATAGTCAACAAGAGTCCAAACTGCAGTATTTGGATGCAATCTCAAAAACAACAGAGTGATCTCTGTTTGTTACCAAGCAAACCATTCAGTAAGACAGTAATCCAAGTCTATGCTCTGACCAGTAATGCTGAAGAAGCTGAAGTTGAATGCTTCTAGGAAGACCTACAAGACCTTACTGAACTAACACCCAAAGAAGAATTCCTTTTCATTATAGGGGACTGGAATGCAAAAGTAGGAAGTCAAGAAATACCTGGAGTAACTGGCAAATTTGGCCTTGGAATACAGAATGAAGCAGGGCAAGGGCTAATAGAGTTTTGCAAAGAGAACACACTGGTCATAGTAAACACCCTCTTCCAAAAACACAAGAGAAGATTACACATGGACATCACCAGATGGTCAATACCAAAATCAGGTTGATTATATTCTTCGCCATCAAAGAGCAAGAAGCTCTATACACTCATACAAAACAAGACCAGAAGCTGATTGTGGCTCAGATGATGAACTCCTTATTGCCACATTCAGACTTAAATTGAAGAAAGTAGGGAAAACCACTAGACCATTCAGGTATGACCTAAATCACATCCCTTACGACTACACAGTGGAAATGCGAAATAGATTCAAAGGATTAGATCTGATAGGCAGAATGCCTGAAGAACCATGGATGGAGGTGACATTTTACAGGAGGCAAGGATCAAGACCATCCTCAAGGGAAAGAAATGCAAAGGCAAAATAGTTGTCTGAGGAGGCCTTACAAACAGCTGTGAAAAGAAGAGAAGTGAAAGGCAAAGAAGAAAAGGAAAGATATATCCATTTGATTGCAGGGTTCCAAAAAATAGCAAGGAGAAATAAGAAAGACTTCTTCAGTGATTAAGGCAAAGAAATAAGAAAAACAATACAATGGGAAAGACTAGAGATCTCTTCAAGAAAATTAGAGACACCAAGGGAACATTTCATGCAAAGATGAATACAATAAAGGACAGAAATTGTATGGACATATCAGAAGCAGAATATATTAAGAAGAGGTGGCAAGAATACACAGAAGAACTATACAAAAAAGTCTTCATGACCCATATAATCAGGGTGATATGATCACTCACCTAGAGCAGGACATCCAGGAATGCGAAGTCAAGTGGGCCTTAGGAACCATCACTATGAAGAAAGCTAGTGGAGGTGATGGAATTAAAGTTGAGCTATTTCAAATCCTAAAAGATGATGCTGTGAAAGTGGTGTACTCAATATGTCAGCAAATTTTGAAAATTCAGCAGTTGCCACAGGACTGGAAAAGGTCAGTTTTCATTCCAAATCCCAAAGAAAGGCACAGCCAAAGAATGTTCAAACTACCTCACAATTGCACTTATCTCGCACGCTAGTCAAGTAATGCTCAAATTTCTCCAAGCCAGGCTTCAACAGTATGTGAACTGTGAGCTTCCAGATGTTCAAGCTGGATTTAGAAAATTCAGAGGAACCAGAGATCAAATTGCCAACATCCTCTGGATCATTGAAAAAGCAAGAGAGTTCCAGAAAAACATGTACTTCTACTTTATTGACTATGCCAAAGACTTTGACTGTGTGGATCACAGCAAACTTTTGACCTGCCTCTTAAGAAATCTGTATGCAGGTCAAGAAGCAACAGTTAGAGCTGTACATGGAACAACATTCTGGTTCCAAATAGGTAAAGGAGTATATCAAGGCTATATTTTCTCACCCTGCTTATTTAACTTATATGGAGAATACATCTTGACAAATGCTGGGCTGGATGAAGCACATGCTAGAATCAAGATTGCCAGGAGAAATATCAATAACCTCAGATATGCAGATGTCACCACCCTTATGGCAGAAAACAAAAAAGAAGTAAAGAGCCTCATGATGAAATTGAAAGAGGAGAGTGAAAACGTTGGCTTAAAACTCAACATTTAGAAAACTAAGATCATGGCATGTGGTCCCATCACTTTATGGGAAATAGATGGGGAGACAGTGGAAACAGTGACAGACTTTATTTTGGGGGGCTCCAAAATCACTTCAGGTGGTAACTGAAGCCATGAAATTAAAAGATGCTTGCTCTTTGGAAGAAAAGTTATGATTAACCTAGACAGCATATTGAAAAGCAGAGACATTACTTGCCAACAAAGGTCTGTCTAGTCAAAGCTATGTTTTTTCCAGTAGTCATGTATGAATGTGAGAGTTGGACTATAAAGAAAGCTGAGCACTGATGAATTGATGCTTTTGAACTTGGTGTTGGAGAAGACTCTTGAGAGTCCCTTGGACTGCAAGGAGATCCAACCAGTCTGTCCTAAAGGAGATCAGTCCTGGGTGTTCATTGGAAGGACTGATGCTGAAGCTGAAACTCCAATACTTTGGCCACCTCACGTGAAGAACTGACTCATTGGAAAAGACCCTGATGCTGGAAAAGATTGAAGCCAGGAGGAAAGGTGGATGACAGAGGATGAGGTGGTTGGATGGCATCACCGACTCGATGGACCTGAGTTTGAGTAAAGTCTGAGAGTTGGTGATGGACAGGGAGGCCTGGCATGCTGCAGTCCACAGGATTGCAAAGAGTCAGATATGACTGAGTGACTGAACTAAACTGAACACAACATGGGTCATAGTTTCCTTGAGTTAGACAAGGCTGTCATCCATGTGATCATTGATTAGTTGTCTGTGATTGTGGTTTCATTCTGTCTGCCCTCTGATGGAGAAGGATGAGGCTTATGGAAGCTTCCTGATGGCAGAGATTGACTGAGAGGGAAACTGGGTCTTGTTCTGATGGGTGAGGCCATGCTCAGTAAATCTTTAATCCAATTTTCTGTTGAATGGAGGGCCTATGTTCCCTCCCTGTTATTTGACCTGAGGCCAAACTGTGGTGGGATTGGGGGCAGGAGAAGAAGGGGACAACAGAGGTGAGATGGCTGGATGGCATCACCAACTCGATGCACATGAGTTTGATTGAACTCCGGGAGTTGGTGATGGACAGGGAGGCCTGGAGTGCTGTGATTCATAGGGTCACAAAGAGTCGGACAGGACTGAGCAACTGAACTGAACTGAACTGAACTGAAACTATGGTAGATGTAATGAAAACAATGGAGACCTCCTTCAAAAGGTCCCATGCAGCCACTGCTACATTCAGTGCCTCCAGCCCTGCAGCAGGCCACTGCCAAACCACGCCTCCTCCGGAGATGCCTGGACACTCACAGACACGTCTTGGCCAGTCTCTTATGGGGTCACTTTCACCAGGATCCTTTTCCTGGATCCTGGTGTGCACAAGTTTCTGTTTATGCCCTCCCAAAGTCTGTTTCCCCAGTCCTGTGAAAGTTTTGCTGGCTCTATGGTGGGTTAATAGCAACCTCCTCCAAGAGGGCTTATACCATACCCAGGTCTACCTCACCCAGAGCCCCTGCCCCTGCAGCAGTCCACTGCTGACTCTTATCTCCTCAGCAGACACCCAAACACATTTCTGTCTCAGTCTGTGGGGTCTTTGGGTCCTGGTGTGCACAAGGTTTTGTTTGAGCCCTCTGAGCATCTCTGACAGGTATGGGGTTTGATTCCAAATGTGATTTTGCCCCTCCTACAGTCTTGCTGGGGCTTCTCCTTTGCCCTTGGATGTGGGGTATCTCCTCAAAGTCTCTCCAACGCCGCACAGTTACCGCCATAAATGCACAGGTATTACTCAGATAGAGATGTTTCAGGGAAAAGGAGCTACCTGCACATCCACTGAATGAAAACTTTCTCCAGGTACTTAGATACATGACTGAATCTAGAGCTTGCAACACATTTGGCAACAAGAGAGAAATGGGTCATCAACTTATATTTAGAAGCTAACCTTTTCTGAGAAGATTTTAAAAAATGGAAAAGAAATAAAAGGTCAAGGACAGAATTCTGGGTACAAAGAAAAATGAAAAGAAATGGCTAGGAATATATGTCTAGAAAACAATAGCTCTGAGCTCTACAGATTTTAGTGATGTGTCAGAGAAGAATCTTCTGGATATAGAAACATATCAAGTAGTCATTTCTGAAATAGTTTGCTTTGAAGGAATTTTTGAGACCGAGAAATGTCTTTATTGCTTATCTAGTATTTTATCTATATAATAAAGTGAAATCTGAGGCCTGGCAATCTTAACAGGGACCCACAAGCCTCATTGTAGAGCTACTTGGCTTAGATCTCTCTCTGCTTTAATTTTTTTTTTCTAATGGAATCAAATATGTTTCCACTTTTAAGTAGAACATAATTTACTTACACAAGTAATATGAATACACTCCATGGGAAAAAACAAACAAACAAAACTTGCAGGTGAAACAAAGGATTTCTTAACAAACCTATTCCTCTTCTCTGGTAGAAATACTATTGAAATGTTATTATGCACTTTGTATGCTTTTAAGCATTTATAGTGTAAATGTATAGATTATGTATGAGTTTTCTTTTTCTTTAAAGATGATATCACAAATTAATTGTCACTCTATGACTGACTGGAAAGTATGCATTAAAAATTATCCATGCCTGTGCATTAGAACTTCTCTGTTTTTTTCACTGCTACATTGCATTTACAGTTAGCTTAATAGTCCATGGGGTTGCAAAGATTCAGACCCGACTGAACAACTTTCACTTTCAATTTAAATACTTTTTTAACACTATGATTAATTTAACAAATATTGTACACTTTGTTCAACTCTATCTTAGCCTATTTTATAATTCTTAATTTTTTCTGCAAAGTTAAACATATTTACCACTGAGATTACTTGTATCTTCTAGATTCCCTTCTCTTCCACATAGTTATGCACTCTCCAATTTTGCTATTCAAATGTCAGTACATGCTTTTGTTCTATTATATGTATAAATATTCTATAAATATGCACATATATACACATAAGTAGAATAATATATACACATACTGTATTAACTAGGACTTCCAATATGTTGCTGAAAAGGATTGGTGAGAGGGGGCATCTTTGCTTTGTTCCCAATCTAGGAAGAAAGCATTTAGTTTCTCACCAAATTGTATTATTTGCAGGTTTTCCATAGACATGCTTTATCAAGTTGAGAAAGGTTCCCTCTATTCTTAGTTTGTAGAGTTTTTAATATAAATGTTTAATGTTGAATTTTATCAAATGCTCTTATGCATCTACTGATATCACTTCCTTCTAGTCAAGGCTATGGTTTTTCCAGTGGTCATGTATGGATGTGAGAGTTGGACTGTGAAGAAAGCTGAGCACCGAAGAATTGATGCTTTTGAACTGTGGTGTTGGAGAAGACTCTTGAGAGTCCCTTGGACTGCAAGGAGATCCAACCAGTCCATTCTAAAGGTGATCAGCCCTGGTATTTCTTTGGAAGAAATGATGCTAAAGCTGAAACTCCAATACTTTGGCTACCTCATGCGAAGAGTTGACTCATTGGAAAAGACTCTGATGCTGGGAGGGATTGGGGGCAGGAGGAGAAGGGGACAACAGAGGATGAGATGGCTGGATGGCATCACCGACTTGATAGACGTGAGTCTGAGTCAACTCCGGGAGTTGGTGATGGACAGGGAGGCCTAGCGTGCTGCGATTCATGGGGTTGCAAAGAGTCAGACACGACTGAGCAACTGAACTAAACTTAACTGAACTGATATCACTTTACTTCTTCAGCCTGTTGATGTCATGGATTATATCAAATTGATATTTGAACCCTGAACCAGACTGGGATATGTTCCGTTTGGTGCTGGTTATGTGTGGTTTTATATGTTATTAGATTTTATTTCTAAAATATTTTGTTGAGGATTTTCACATCTATTATGACTGACTCAATGAAAGACCCTGATTTTTGGAAAGATTGAAGGCCGGAGGAGAAGGGGACGACAGGGGATGAGATGTTGGACAGCATCACTGAATCAATGGACATGGGTCTCAGCAAGCTCCAGAAGTTGGTGATGGACAGGGAAGCCTGGTGTGCTGCAGTCCCTGGAGTTGGAAAGAGTCAGACATGACTGAGTGACTGAACTGATGATGAATATTGTCCTGTAGTTTCCTTTCTTGTAATGTCTGTCTGGTGTTGGTATTAGCAAAATGCTGACTTCAGAATGAATTAGGAAGCATTCTCTCTGCTTCTGTTTTCTGGATGAGATTATAGAGATGTGCTGCCATATATTCCTTAAAAAGTTGTTAGAATCCATAAGTGAAATTATTGTTGTCAGGTGCTTTCTGTTTTGGAAGGTTGTTAATTATTGAATCATTGTGTTGTGTGCCTGAAAGTAATACAACATTATAAACCAGTTATGCTTCAATTTAAAGAGTCAAATAATTTAATAAATTTATATAATATACACCTACTTGGTTATATGCTTTTTTCATATGTGAGATTGGGCAGAGTGTCTCTGGCAAGTAATTGGCCACTTTATGGACATAGAGGTTTTGTAGTATTTATTATTATTCAATATTCATAGGATCAGTAGTGATAGAATCTCATTTATGATTTTAGCAATTTTATCTTTTTTCTTGGTGAATAAACAATCTGTTTAATACTGTGTAATTACCTCTAAGTCATATATAGCTTTATCTGCAAATTTTCAAATGTAGAGTGTCAGTTCTAAATACATTGGTATTTCACATGCAACATTAATTCTAAGAGTTTTTTCTTTCACTTTTTAAATGGCAAGGCACAACGCATTACAGGAAAATGTAGAATATGTAAGTGTGAAGCTAAATTAATGATCATATTGGATCATACAACAAAATTTAAAATTCATAATCATTTGTAATCAGTAACTTGCCTAATCTATAAGACAAAGGATTTGAGGTTTGTTTCATGTTTAGGTTATTGGAAATAACACTGTTCTAAGCATTCTCATACACAGCTCTTGTTGCACATGTAGACATTTTTTCTTACATACAAGTAGGAATCAAATTTTTTAGAATTTTATGTATATTGTAATGTAGGAGTCAATTTTCTACTATTATCATGTGGACATCCAACTGATCCAGTATCCAACTGAAAATATCATTGACCCATTTTCTGAAGTATCATCTTTGTCATAAATCAAGTGCCTGTATATATGTGATGAATGTTCTCAAGAGTCTATCCCTTTTGAGGGGTCTCTTTGTTGATCATTATGGCAATATTATACTTTCTTAATTATTGTATCTTTAAAATACACGATGGTGTTTGATAGTATAGACTTTCCATATATATATATATATATATACTTTTTTTTTTTTTTACCAGTGTTTGGATATTCTTGTCCCTCCAGATTTTCAGATTTCACCAGAAACTGTTAGTATTTTCATTGAAACTGCTTAGAGTCTGTAAAGCAATTTGAGGCCAACTGATCTTATCACAGTACTGCATCTTTTAATCCATGAACATGGTTTACCACTTCAGTTTATTTAAGTTATTCTTACCTTTCCTAAACAGTGTTTTGTATTGCACAGATTCCTAAGCATTATTTTTTAGGTTTAGTCCTTTTCTAAAAATGTTTTAAGGTTTTCTAAAATTGTATTTGTAAAAAAGATGTTGTAAATGTTGCTGATATTTAAAAATACAGCCAGTTGTTTCTATTTATTCCAAATGTTTAATTTATCAGTATATTTTATAATATTCACTTCTGATTTTTAGTGCTTTCAGGTTCTGCAGTGATAGCACTTTTTTCCTTCATAAAAATGTTCACAGAGACTTATCAATTATATTAGTATTTTCAAAGCAAAGCTTCTAACTCATTAATCCTCTATGTTTCATATTTTGCCAGTATTTTATCAACTTTTATAGTTATGTCTTTATGATTTACTTCCTTCTATTTTTTTGAGTTTTATTTTTTGCCTTTGTGAAAAATAACTTCTGGGGCTGAATGTCTGTATTATTAACTTGCAGGTTATGCTTAAAATATACAAACATGTATCATTTCTTCTAAGCACAAGTTTAGCTTTATTTCACAAGCTTTGATATGTGGCATTTTAGTACTTGGTCCAAAATAGTTTAAAATTTACACTATGATATCTAATTGATCCATGAGTTACTTAAGAGTTTGCTTCCTAACTTTTAAACATGTAAGCACTTTCTACTTATCTATTTGGAATTTAGTTTCCAGAGTTTTTTTGCTCTGTAGTCAGAGACATACTAATATGATTCCAACCTTTGAAACTTCTTCAGATTTCCATTATGCTTCAGCTTGTGGTTCATTTTTGGAAATGTCCCAGGTGCACTTGAAAGTGTGAAAATACATTCAAGGATTTTATATCTGTCACAAAACTATACGTTGTGTGTGCGCTCAGCCAAGTCCGACTCCTTGCAACCCCATGGACAGTAGCCTACCAGGCTCCTCTGTCCATGGAATTTTCCAGGCAAGAATACTGGACTGGGTTGCCATTTCCTCCTCCAGGGGATCTTCCTGACCCAGGGATCGACATTGTGTCTCTTGCATCTCCTGCATTGGCAGGGAGATTCTTTACCACTGGGAAGCAGGTAACTATAATAGTACTTTTTTTTTTTTAAGTTATAGAGAAATAAATTAAACTAAAGCAAAACAAACACTGTGACTCTCCCACTATATTTAACTTTTAGCAAATCCCTCTGTCTAAAATATCTTCTTCTAATCCACATTTATTCAAATTCTCCTGGTCTTTTCAGGGCTACCTCATGTACCATCTTCTCTAGAAGGCTTTTGTGTTTCCCCAGTTGGAAGGACTGTCTTCATTTTCTAAAATCTGAATCTTTCTATCATTATCTAATGTAGCAGAAATGTATGTGTTTATTTATTCGATTATAGCTTTCTGAAAATCTATAGTGGGTGAAATTCACGTTTCATTTCAAGAAATCTTTGTTTTGAGCCTGCCTGAAAAAACATTTATGGTTGAGTGACTTAATGAAATAACAAATACTCAAGGTCTAGAATGAAGATCAAGAATTCTACTTGTAAGTTTTAGTTTATTTTTATATACTGAATTCTTTCTATGTCTTATCTTGTATAACTTTTTTTTAATAATTCAGAAAATTTTCTTTGAATTTCTCTTCTGCCTTAATAAAAATCATAGTTGTATAACTCAAAACCTGAAGCTACTTGATTCTATCAAAACCACTGTATTTCAGTTGTATGACAAACAATTTCCAGCAAAATGAATGGAAGAATTTTGAAAAGGTCATATAGCTTTAGCACATAAACATCATGCATAAAAGCTCTCAGTGTTCCAGTATTTTGTTAAAGAATTTAAAGAACTAACAAAAAAATAGAAAATGAAGCAAATGAATGCATTACCATGATGAAGTCTGGGAATGCAATGGATACCAGTAGAGCAGAGGAAGAGAACTTTTATATATAACTTATATATATGTATATATATATATATGTGTGTGTGTGTGTGTATATATATGTATATATAACATGTAATTTTGACTGAGAAATATTTTAGATTGAAAAGCCTCCCTATCTACAATTAGACTAAGCCAATGCAGTCCATTCTAGAGGAGATCAGCCCTGGGTGTTCTCTGGAAGGAATGATGCTGAAGCTGAAACTCCAGTACTTGGGCCACCTCATGCGAAGAGTTGACTCATTGGAAAAGATTCTGATGCTGGGAGGGATTGGGGGCAGGAGGAAAAGGGGATGACAGAGGATGAGATG
The DNA here is from genome assembly GCF_029378745.1 of Bos indicus. NCBI lineage: Eukaryota > Metazoa > Chordata > Mammalia > Artiodactyla > Bovidae > Bos > Bos indicus. The sequence goes on from NC_091767.1 coordinate 14,321,858, forward strand.
GCTGGATGGCATCACCGACTTGATGGATGTGAGTTTGAGTGAACTCCGGGAGATGGTGATGGACAGGGAGGCCTGGCGTGCTGAGATTCACGGGGTCACAAAGAGTTGGACAGGACTGAGTGACTGAACTGAACTGAATTGAATGCTTGAAAAACAGAATATCTTAGTAAAAATGCTAACATTAAAATCTGCCCTTTTCTTTCTTTCTTTCTTTTTTTTTTTTTTTTTGAATCACGGGGAAATACTAATTGAAAATTGTTCTGCAGGCAAGTCAACATTAACTCAATAATTCATTTCATAATTAACTGATTGAAGTAGTTGGGAATATTTAACTCCTTATTTTATTCCATCATTCTCTAACATCTCCTAGAATTTCAACAGGTATAGTGAAATTTTGAATTCCACATTTTTGGGCTATAAGTGTTATAAAGTGCTTAGAATTCCAGTTATGTATTAGAATTTTAACAGCACTGCAAACTGCATATTCTGTCACTAACTGCGTGGTTTAAAAGTATAGCCTAGTGTGCTTTATATCTATGAAAAGTGTACAAGAGCAGACGAAGTTGTGGTCACCCCATATTTAACCTCATCTCACCAAAGCTCAACTCCATTGGAGCTGAAGAAAGGAAAATCTTGTTAAGGTTGAAATTTCAAATTTCAGTGTCTCAAGTCTGAGAACTTAAATGAGAAAACCTGCAAGATGAAGTGAATTAAACAAAATGTAACAATGAGAACTGAATACCTAAAGAAAGATAGCACTCGGTGGGGACAGACTGTTATTCTGGGACACATTGAACTGAATGCATACAAATAGACTATGCTGCTTCAAAAGAACTGAATTAACAGAAGAGAAGGGGAAATGTAATATAATTTAACCAACTGCATCAATTATTGAAGAGAGTAAAAGTAAAGTTCAATATATGTGTGTGTATATGTGTGTCTATGTGTATAAGATCACAATAATATATGCAAATCAAGAGTGACCTATTTTCACATCTAGCTTGTAATTTTTATTTATGTTCACAAAGTATAAAATAAGAATGTTAGTTACTATGTGTACTGATCAATGATGAGTAAAATATTTCACTTATTCATTCAACCTTTACTATGTATCTGTAACTTGTTTACTGTAACTTTATATAAAGAAGTTTAATATACAGTCTGTCCTTCAGTAATGCAAAAGACAGAATTTTAACAAAGAACTATAACACTCTAATGTGGATACTTCAACTCTCTTTAAAAAAAATGATCTGGATCTAAATGCTCATCTATGTCTACTTTTTTGTTAAATTACACACTGATGATGTGATGATGATTTGGGGTTAAGAACAGAATCTGTATGAAAGAAGTAGATGAAAATAATGACTATATTTTTTCAAAATATTTGTTTCTACACTATTATTGGCATTCTGCTAATACTATTAATGTGAACAATATCATATGAGAAATTTATTTTACAACCAAGTGCTATAAAAATATTGTCTCAGTGATTACATTTTCCTATTTGCTTTGTCCAAGAGAAAACTATGAGCTCAATCAGAGACTTGACCATCAAAACTATCATCACGGTGAGGTTTTCTCCTTCTTAGTGTTTTTTTCCTTCATGTCAGAGATTTTCAACTTTAGGATCTCTTCTTTGAATCTGCTAAAAACTATCTTGATTATTTTGTGAGACAAAATAGGCAATTATTTAAAGAATAAAAACATAACTGAAATACCATGCAAATGTTGCAACTGAGGTATGAGGTATGAAGGGGGTGATATGAGAGCCTGGGGAAAACACTGATACCCTTTCCCTCCCAGATCAGGATTTGGGAACACTTTGGTTCATTTAGGTAAGTGGGTACTTGAGCCAAAGTCTTGAAAAAGTCAGAGTAGAAATTGAATATATTCTCAGAATGAATGTTATGAATGCTATAAAAAGTACATAAAAGCAATAGTCAGCCTTTAGGTAAAAGGCAAAAGATGATGTGGTAAGAATTAATGCATATGAGAGGACTTTTCCAATGGAACAGTGCAGGAGAGTTACCCTACAGTTTCAGAACAAGATGCAAAATTGAAATAATAAATTATGAAAAACATCAAATAGCCTAATTTATTTTAATAAATTGAGATCATAGGACTGGTAAAGGTCAGTTGTCATTCCAATCCCAAAGAAAGGCAATGCCAAAGAACTCTCAAACTACTGCACAATTGCACTCATTTCACACTCTAGTCAAGTAATGCTCAAAATTCTCCAAGCCAGGCTTCAGCAATACATGAACCGTGAACTTCCAGATGTTCAAGCTGGTTTCAGAAAAGGCAGAGGAACCAGAGATCAAATTGCCAACATCTGCTGGATCATCAAAAAAAAGCAAGAGAGTTCCAGAAAAACATCTATTTCTGCTTTATTGACTATGCCAAATCCTTTGATTGTGTGGATGACCATAAACTGTGGAAAATTCTGAAAGATATGGGAATACCAGACCACCTGACCTGCCTCTTGAGAAACCTATATGCAGGTCAGGAAGCAACAGTTAGAGCTGGACATGGAACAACAGACTGGTTCCAAACAGGAAAAGGAGTATGTCAAGGCTGTATATTGTCACCCTGCTTATTTAACTTATATGCAGAGTACATCATGAGAAATGCTGGGCTGGAAGAAGCACAAGCTGGAATCAAGGTTGCCGGGAGAACTATCAATAACCTCAGATATGCAGATGACACCACCCTTATGGCAGATAGTGAAGAAGAACCAAAGAACCTCTTGATGAAAGTGAAAGAGGAGAGTGAAAAAGTTGGCTTAAAACTCAACATTCAGAAAACTAAGATCATGGCATCCGGTCCCATCACTTCATGACAAATAGATGGGGAAACAGTGGCTGACTTTATTTTTCTGGGCTCCAAAATCACTGCAGATGTTGACTGCAGCCTTGAAATTAAAAGACGCTTACTCCTTGCAAGGAAAGTTATGACCAACCTAGACAGCATATTAAAAAGTGGAGACATTACTTTGACAGCAAAGGTCCATCTAGTCAAGGCTACGTTTTTTCCAGTAGTTATGTATGGATGTGAGAGTTGGACTATAAAGAAAGCTGAGCAGTGGAAGAATTGATGCTTCTGAACTGTGGTGATGGTGAAGACTCTTGAGAGTCCCTTGGACTGCAAGGGGATCCAACCAGTCCATCCTAAAGGAAATCAGTCCTGGGTGTTCACTGGAAGGACTGATGCTAAAGCTAAAACTCCAATATTTTGGCCACCTATAGCAAAGAGCTGACTCATTTGAAAAGACCCTGATGTTGGGAAAGATTGAAGGCAGGAGGAGAAGGGGACACAGAGGATAAGATGGTTAGATGGCATCACCAACTCAATGGACATGAGTTTGGGTAAACTCCGGGACTTGGTGATGGACAGGGAGGCCTGGCATGCTGTGGTTCATGGGATCACAAAGAGTCGGACACAACTGAGCAACTGAACTGAACTGACTGATTTTTAATTTATAAAAATGCTTTTTATAATGTTATAGTATCATTAATAATGAAGCTTTAACAATTTACTGTTTAACCCCATACAAAAGAAATGTTCCATCTGTATTAGTGTTTTGGATTATGTCATCACAGAAACCCTATTTATCTAAGCCAAACAAAATCAGTGACAGATATTAGCTAATTAAAACAAGGGGGGGAGCCCTACGGTAACTCCCCCAGCGGAGAAACAGTGCAGACGCCTGCATCCGCCATTAGCAAGCGGGGGCTGGGCAGGGAGGTGCGGTGCGGGCTGCATCTCTGAGAGTAAGAATCTGGCCTGAATACCCTGAGCACTATCTAAGCGAAATAATTTGGGCTAGCAAACCAGACTGTGGGATATCTACCATGCGAAAAGCCAGCCCTAACCTAAGACACCACCAGCCCGCTCACGGAACAAAGGACTAAACAGAGGTAACCGGCTGCAGACCTTCCCCCTCCGGTGATAGGCAGCCAGAGCCGGAAGGGGGCAATCGCAGCCCCAGAGAGACATTATCTATAAAACTGGCTTCTTTGCTAACTAAAACTTATTGGGGGTCTGGACAGTCAACATCTGCCTGAGAAGGTGCGCCGGTTTTACACCCAGATAACCGAGTGGCGGGGAGGCGATAAGTCGCAGCATTGGCGCTCGCCAAACACCTCATCACCTGAGCTGCTCGGACCTGGGAAGAGCACAAAACGCAGGCCCAACTGAGTCTGCGCCTCTGAGGACTACCTGAGTGCCTGAACCTGAGCAGCTTGGACCTGGGAGGTGCATGCAACCCAGGGCCAGCCTCGGATTGTTCCCGGCGGAACAACCTAGAGCCCGAGCAGTGTGGGCAGGGAGGCTACACGCGCCGTGAGCGGGGGCAGACCCAGTGTGGCTGAGGCACTGCGAGCGCACGCCAGTGTCATTTGTTTGCAGCATCCCTCCCTCCCTCCCCACAGCGCGACTGAACAAAGAGAACAAATACAGCTCCACCCACCAGAACACCGACACAAGCTTCCCTAACCAGGAAACCTTGACAAGCCACCTGTACAAACCCACACACAGCGAGGAAACGCCACAATAAAGAGAACTCCACAAACTTCCAGAATACGGAAAGGATTCCCAAACTCAGCAATTTAAACAAGATGAAGAGACAGAGGAATACCCAGCAGATAAAGGAACAGGATAAATGCCCACCAAACCAAACAAAAGAGGAAGAGATAGGGAATCTACCTGATAAAGAATTCCAAATAATGATAGTGAAATTGATCCAAAATCTTGAAATTAAAATGGAATCACAGATAAATAGCCTGGAGACAAGGATTGAGAAGATGCAAGAAAGGTTTAACAAGGACCTAGAAGAAATAAAAAAGAGTCAATATATAATGAATAATGCAATAAATGAAATTAAAAACACTCTGGAGGCAACAAATAGTAGAATAACAGAGGCAGAAGATAGGATTAGTGAATTAGAAGATAGAATGGTAGAAATAAATGAATCAGAGAGGATAAAAGAAAAACGAATTAAAAGAAATGAGGACAATCTCAGAGACCTCCAGGACAATATTAAACGCTACAACATTCGAATCATAGGGGTTCCAGAAGAAGAAGATAAAAAGAAAGACCATGAGAAAATACTTGAGGAGATAATAGTGGAAAACTTCCCTAAAATGGGGAAGGAAATAATCACCCAAGTCCAAGAAACCCAGAGAGTCCCAAACAGGATAAACCCAAGGAGAAACACCCCAAGACACATATTAATCAAATTAACAAAGATCAAACACAAAGAACAAATATTAAAAGCAGCAAGGGAAAAACAACAAATAACACACAAGGGAATTCCCATTAGGATAACAGCTGATCTTTCAATAGAAACTCTTCAAGCCAGGAGGGAATGGCAAGACATACTTAAAATGATGAAAGAAAATAACCTACAGCCCAGATTATTGTACCCAGCAAGGATCTCATTTAAGTATGAAGGAGAAATCAAAAGCTTTTCAGACAAGCAAAAGCTGAGAGAATTCAGCACCACCAAACCAGCTCTCCAACAAATACTAAAGGATATTCTCTAGACAGGAAATACAAAAATGGTGTATAAACTCGAACCCAAAACAATAAAGTAAATGGCAACGGGATCATACTTATCAGTAATTACCTTAAACGTAAATGGGTTGAATGCCCCAACCAAAAGACAAAGGCTGGCTGAATGGATACAAAAACAAGACCCCTACATATGTTGTCTACAAGAGACCCACCTCAAAACAGGGGACACATACAGACTGAAAGTGAAGGGCTGGAAAAAGATTTTCCATGCAAATAGGGACCAAAAGAAAGCAGGAGTCACAATACTCGTATCAGATAAATTAGACTTTAAAACAAAGGCTGTGAAAAGAGACAAAGAAGGTCACTACATAATGATCAAAGGATCAATCCAAGAAGAAGATATAACAATTATAAATATATATGCACCCAACATGGGAGCACCGCAGTATGTAAGACAAATGCTAACAAGTATGAAAGGAGAAATTAACAATAACACAATAAAAGTGGGAGACTTTAATACCCCACTCACACCTATGGATAGATCAACTAAACAGAAAATTAACAAGGAAACACAAACTTTAAACGATACAATAGACCAGTTAGACCTAATTGATAGCTATAGGACATTTCATCCCAAAACAATGAATTTCACCTTTTTCTCAAGCGCACATGGAAAAAAGAAAAAAAAAAAAAAAAGAAAACAAGGGGGTTCCCAGGTGGCTCATTAGTAAAGAATCTGCCTGCCAATGCCCGAGATCTGAGTTTAATCCCTGGGTTGGGAAGATCCCCTGGAAAGGAAATGGCAATCCACTCCAGTATTCTTGCCTGGAAAATCCCATGGACAGAGGAACCTGGGTGACTAAAGTCCATGGGATCACAAAACAGTCAGACACAACTTAGCGACTAAAGAACAACAGCAAATTAAAACAAGGCAGCTATAGTTGTCATTATGAATCAACAAAGTAGCAATCAAATTCTTTAATGATGGTTAAATTATTTCTGTCTCATATCAGAACCCAGCCAAAATATGTTTGCTGAAAATGTGAATTGTATATGGTATTTATTATCCCATATTTGAATTTGTAAGTAATGTGCATAAAAGCTCTATCATTCAAAATTTACGGTCAGAAAAACCAAAACCTTTAAAATATTGGCATATATAGTTGATCCAGTGGTAGATCCATAAACTAATATTAAGGCCCTGTTATTAAAGATAATTGATTGGAAAATCTGTGTACTAAAGATAGATGCATAATGACTCACTCCCAAAATGATGAGCAGTGCTCATATCAATAGACTTCATTTCAAAGGTTTTTCTGAATCATCACAGCAGTCTAGAATTATTTCAGAATGCTGTGGTGCATGATTATGAACTTTCAGTTGATTGACTGACTGGAGGGTTCACAACTGGTTCTGTATCCTGGAACAACTGTTTATCTTCCCAAATCTCACCTTTCCATTTATGAAAATAGAAAAATAAATTAGAGACAATTACTATAAAATATTTGGCATAGAAGACTCTATTATTTTTCACTTGTATCTAATATTATATTCTAATTTACTGGATAAACCAAATACAGTAAAACATATTTGAAATGTTAAAATCTGTTTGATTATACTAAAAATCATATTTAATGCAAGGTATATAAGAGAAGAAATAAATTTCCAAATCTCATGGCTTAACAAAATAGTTTACTTTTGCAGAGATAAATTCTGAGCATTCATGACCAGCAAGTGACCAAGGAAATACCCATGAACTTAGCATCCCTTCATCTTATGGCTTTGTCATTCTCTAAATTATTGGTTTGGAAAATAAAGGTACAAAGGCCTGGAAGCAGACAATGTCATTTCACCTTCCATTGAGTAGAACACTGTCACACAACCTTACCTAAGAAAATCTGAAAAACTGGGAAGGTAATCTAGCCCAGGAAGAAGTAGAAAATGATTTAGGGAAAAGCTAGCATAGTCTACTTAATTAATGAATACCTAATAAATATATTTAGTCATTTGCCAGCAATGAAGATGTGAAAATGAATAAAACTGTCTTACAGTCAAGTTGGTTAGAAGAGAATGACACAGACAATCTCCATACGATGAGTCAGGAACCTATTGGTAAATTTAGTACAGTACACAGAGGGAATGACTGACATCCAAAGTAGGTATTTGTTCACGATGAATAAGAAAATTCTTATAACTGACTTTTAAAGTTAAAAAACAGCAAGGTTCACAAATAACCAAATATAAACAGCAGTAGAGGACATTCTGGGGATACATCAGGTTCAAAACAATTGGGTACTTTTGGGAACAACTTTTGACATAAACTAATTTCCAAATTTGAAAGAGGTCAAGGGCAAGGAATAGATCATGAGGGTTCATGCTTGCTCTTACAATGGGATTTTACCTTATTCTATGAATAATAGGGCTCTTAATGAATTTTAAGAAGGGACATGAAAAAACATTAGTCAAAGGAAATTTAAAGGAGATGGGCAAATTAAAAAGTCATCCTAAGAATTGACTTCTCAAGTAATAGGACATAAATTAAGTGGTTGTCAGCAGAAGTGAAGTCAGAAGGAAGATTCAAAATATAGTAAAGAGTTAAAAACAATGATTTTAGTGATTGGCTGGAGGGATGAGTATCAGGGAAATTTCTCACATGTAACTTACAGTTGATCAGACTAATTAACTTATCAAAAAGCACCTTCCATGGTGGCTCAGATGGTAAAAACATCTGCTTGCAATGCGGGAGACCAGAGTTCGATCCCTGGATTGGGAAGACCCCTGGAGAAGGAAATGGCAACCCACTCCAGTACTCTTGCCTGGAAAATCCCATGGACAGAGGAGCCTGGTAGGCTACATTCCATGGGTTCGCAAAGAGCTGGACACGACTGAGCGACTTCACTTTCACTTTCTTTCACTTTAATTAGTATAGACAGAGGAAAGATTAATATTTATGTATTCAAATAATTCATATTTTATGTTATTAACTCAACTTGATTCATTATTAAATTTATATTGCTTCCACAATCTGTGTGTTAAATCTTAGATTTATAGTTATTGCAACTGTTTCTCTGGAAAAACAAAGGCAATTTTTAGTAAATATTTTATTCTTTATTTTTTAACTAGAAGTACATTTTTTCAAATAAGTTAGATTTAACAATCAAATGAACGTTCCTATTGTAGTGTCAAAGCATAAACAATAAAAATATTTCTTAAGAAATATTAGCTTCATTGTGGAATTTTTCTTGCCTGGAGAATCGCATGGACAGAGGAGCCTGGAAGGCAACAATCCATGAGGTCACAAAGAGTCAGACACCACTGAGCGACTAACACTTTCGCTATCATATGTGAAATATCACTAGATATTTCCCTATTGCGTGCATGCTCCGTTGCTCAGTCTTGTCTGACTCTTTGCCACCCCATGGACTGTAGCCTGCCAGGTGCCTCTGTCCATGGGATTACTCAGGCAAGAATACTGGAGTGGGTTGTCATTTACTCCTGCAGGGGATCTTCCCAACCCAGAGATCGAATCCATGTCTCCTGTGTCTCCTGCATCAGCAGGCAGAATTGTTTACCACTAAGCCACCTGGGAAGCCCGTATTTAGCCAGCTAAATTTGCTACCTGACCACAGCAGGGATAAATATACAGTTTCTCTCTAAGATTTCACTCTGAAATTGACTTTTATTTTTGAATTTCTGTTATGCTGATGCTTTGAAATGTTTCACATTTTTTTCTTTTTGTAACAAGAAACCATGCTGAGGAACTAGTTTCAGATAAGACGTCATCTATAAACATCAAATGCCGGGGACCAGCCCCGGCTGATCCAGGGTATTCGAAGGAGAGACGGCGTAGGCGGAGATCAGGAGACAACTGCTTAATTAAACGTTAATTAAGGATATAAAGAGTAACGGAATAAGGATAGCTCAGTGAGGAAATTCAGTGGAGAAAAGAGGCTGAATAATTCAGCCAGAAGGTAAGAGAAAGAACGACATGGTGAGACCAAATTCCGGTGAACAAAAGGACATACTTTATTTTCCAAAGCAGTTTTATACCTTAAGTTGTGCATAGAGGATAATGGGGGAAGGGGTAGAGGCATGCAAAGACAGCAGTTCTTGATCCTTATCGAAGTCAGGCTTTCAAACTTATCATATGCAAAAGTTTAGGTGATTTACATCATCTTCTGGCCAGGAAGCCTGTTAACATTTTAAGAAACTTATTTTTCTCTAAAGGTGATTATTCTAAAGTCAGGCGCCAGCCTCCAAAAAGCATTGGAGAAAGTTGCATTCCTATAGGGCAAAGGTGAGGTGGGCTCAATTAAGAAAAGAATCAACTCATGGGTCCAAGATTACAAACATTGAGGCAACTGCTTACATTTCTATACACCCATTATATCAATCAATACACCGCCAAGGACACAGTAGGTAAGGGATATGGAGACTTAGCAGCAAACATTGGCCCAACAAGTGAAAAACCCTTCACCAATACAATTTCTTTTTTTTTTTTTTTAATTTTTTAATTTCAGATATACACATGCTCCCCATCCTGAACCCTCCTCCCTCCCAACCTCCCCATACCATCCCCCTGGGCCTTCCCAGCGCACCAGCCCCAAGCATCCAGCATCGTGCACTGAACCTGGACTGGCATCTCGTTTCATACATGACATTTCACATGTTTCAATGCCATTCTCCCAAATCTTCCCACCCTCTCCCACAGAGTCCATAAGACTGTTCTATACATCAGTGTCTCTTTTGCTGTCTCGTATACAGGGTTATCGTTACCATCTTTCTAAATTCCATATATATGCGTTAGTATACTGTATTTATGTTTTTCCTTCTGGCTTACTTCACTCTGTATAATAGGCTCCAGTTTCATCCACCTCATTAGAACTGATTCAAATGTATTCTTTTTAATGGCTGAGTAATACTCCATTGTGTATATGTACCACAGCTTTCTTATCCATTCATCTGCTGATGGGCATCTAGATTGCTTCCATGTCCTGGCTATTATAAACAGTGCTGCGATGAACATTGGGGTACACGTGTCTCTTTCCCTTCTGGTTTCCTCAGTGTGTATGCCCAGCAGTGGGATTGCTGGATCATAAGGCAGTTCTATTTCCAGTTTTTTAAGGAATCTCCACGCTGTTAATCAATCTTTTAACTACTCAAAGGAATCTGTGTTTAGACAGTTTAGAACATCTCCTGCCTCTCACAGTTGGGAGGCTCTGAACAATCACATGTTGCTGGAAAAAACCTATTCAGGCAGGCTAGAGGACTTCCAAAGGATTTTGTAGGTTGAAACACTGTCACACCCAAGAATTATTAACTGGAGCTGTAAGCTAACTCTTTTTTCAGAGAGAGGTAGTGGGGGACAGCCCCCCGTAAAGTCAGAGGTGTAGGTGACAGCACAAAGCAGAAAGTAGGCAGACTCTGGTTTTGGGGGTAGATTGCTCGAGAATTTCCAGGGAGACTCCTGAGGCTTGATCCCGCCTTTGCGTATGTCAAGCCTCCTTCCTCATGACCTTTGCCACGGGCGGAGCTCGCTCCCCACAATCAAATGTTTATATTTATCTAAAATAGAAACGAGATGCCAGTCCAGGTTCGATGCTCGATACTGGATGCTTGGGGCTAGTGCACTGGGACGACCCAGAGGGGTGGTATGGGGAGGGAGGAGGGAGGAGGGTTCAGGATAGGGAACACATGTATACCTGTGGTGGATTCATTTTGATATTTGGCAAAACTAATACAATTATGTAAAGTTTAAAAATAAAATTAAAAAAAATAGTAATGGCCTTACTTTATAATAGGTGAGCAAAAACTTAATAAATTGGCCAGAAAGATAATATTTATAAAATACAGGATATTGAGTTACACTTATGCACCACCATGTCATGTCTGAATGAATAGGCAACTGGTTTTCTCCACCAAAAAGAGAAACTCAGTCCTCAGGTGACTGCTGCAGTATTTCCCAAGTGACTCCTTTTTAAACATGATTGAGAAATGCCAGCAATTATTATCTCTTCACATCAACAACATAGTTCATTCCACCAGAATTTGTAGGGAATCATTTAGCTTTGCTTTACCCATAAATGTCTAAATGTTAAATTGATATGTCTTCCCCAAATAGATCAATTTAATCGTTTATAGATAGAGTTTAAATGGGAAAGTATATGCTTCACTTTTTTGTGAAGTTTTCTATTTTTATATAATCATTAGTTTTTTATATTTATATACTCAATAAGTCAGAAAAAGAGAAAGAAGTGCAGGAGAAGGAGGAATAAAAGGATGAGAAGGAAGAGAAATGGAAAGCACAGGGAAGATTAAAAGGAAGAAGAGGAAGAGGAGAAAAAACTTGGAAGTCTTCAAAGTATCAGACACTATCACAAGTGAGAAAATTAAATCCCTAACTTTGAGAAGAACACATTTTGGAGGAGGAGATACAAAAATAAGTTCTTTCTATAATTGATGTGGTAAGGAGAGACCAGGACAGGGTGAAGCCAGGGGAAGGATATGAAAAACTGATGGCTTTTCATGTGATAAATAAGAAAAAAGAAAAATATTAGAAAAGGATGTAAAATAATAGCAGATGCTATATCAATGAATAAATGTCCCTGGACTTAGTTTGATCCAGAGATTCACTAAATGTTTTGATCCTTAGAAGGTCACTAGACAATTCTAGTAACAAAATGCTAGCAATTCAAAGGAGAAATACAGTTATACAAAAAGAATTATGTAACATGGTAAAGTAAGATTTATTCCAGGAATGCAAGGGTTGGTTGGTTGAACAGCCAAAATTCAATAAATATAATACACAATAGCAATAAAATAAAGAACAAAATCCATAATCATATCAATAGATTTTTAAAAGGCATTTGAGATAATTCAACACCACTTTATGGTTTCAAAATAAAATATAGCAAACAAGGAATAGAAAGGAACTTTTTCAACTTTATAAAAGACATCTATGAAAACTCACATCTCTCATCATACTTAGTGGTGAAAGACTGAATACTTTTTCCTAAAAGTAAGAACAAGACAAGGATTGTCTTCTATTACAGCTTCTATACAATGTTCTATTGGAGGTTCTAGTCTAAGAAATTGGCAAAAAAAAATTAAAAGGTATCTAGACTGGTAATAAAGGAGTAAAATTATCTCTAATGATAAATTACATGACTTTGCACATAGAGAATTCTAAGAAATGAGCGCACACAAACAAGATCAGCAACTTTTCAGGCACAAAATCAATATGTTAGACATCTTGGTATATAGAATTTTTAAAGGATTCTCAAAGCTCAATTGTATAAAAACAGAAATAACCCAGTTAGAAAATGGACAAAGACATGAAAAGAAAGTACACTGGAGTGTCTGTAGATGGCAACAAGCCACCTGAAAAATTACTCTTTGTCATTAGCCATCATAGAATACTATTCAGTCATAAAAAAAAGATGGAAATATTTCTTTTTGCTACAACATGGATAAACCTTGGGGCCATTATACTAAACAAAATAAGTCAAACAGATAAAGACAAATACTCTATGATATCACTTACATATGGAAAACCTTAAAAAAGAAACAAACTCATAGAACAAAAGATCCTAGTGGTGGTTACCAAAGGAATGGAGGGGAGGTGAGGGAATTGGATGAAGGTGGTCAGAAGGTACAAACTTCTAGTTATAAGTATTAGAGATGAAATGTACATGATGACCATAGTTAACACTGCTCATCAAGGCTATGGTTTTTTCCACTGGTTATGTATGGGTGTGAGAGTTGGACTGTGAAGAAAGCTGAGCACCAAAGAATTGATGCTTTTGAACTGTGGTGTTGGAGAAGACTCTTGAGAGTCCCTTGGACTGCAAGGAGATCCAACCAGTCCATCCTAAAGGAGATCAGTTCTGGGTGTTCATTGGAAGGACTGATGCTGAAGCTGAAACTTCAATACTTTGGCCACCTCATGTGAAGAGTTGACTCATTGGAAAAGACTCTGATGCTGGGAGGGATTGGGGGCAGGAAGACAAGGGGACAACAGAGGATGAGATGGCTGGATGGTATCACCGACTTGATGGACATGTGTTTGAGTAAACTCTGGGAGTTGGTGATGGACAGGGAGGCCTGGCATGCTGTGATTCATGGGGTTGCAAAGAGTCAGACATGACTTAGCGACTGAACTGAACTGAAGAGAATAAATTTTAAAGTTCTCATCACAAGCAAAAAAAAAACAACAACAACATATACGCAAGTAAATAAATGCACCTTCCTCTACAGAACCTCTTTCTCTCCTTCAACAGAGTCAAATACCAACTGCCTTGGAAGCATGCATACTCAGTCATGTACAATTCTTTCTGACTCCATGGACTGTAACCTGCTGCCAGGCTTCTTTGTCCATGGATTTTCCAGGCAAGAATATTGGAGCAAGTTGCCAATATTTTCTACTCCAGGGGATCTTCCCAGCCCAGGGGTCAAACCTGGGTCTCCTCCATTGCAGGCAGATTCCTTACCATCTGAGTCACTGCTGCTGCTGCTGCTGCTAAGTCACTTCAGTTGTGTCCGACTCTGTGTGACCCCATAGACAGCAGCCCACCAGGCTCCTCCATCCGTGGGATTTTCCAGGTAAGAACATTGGAGTGGGTTGCCATTTCCTTCTCCAATGCACGAAAGTGAAAAGTGAAAGTGAAGTCACTCAATCCTGTCCGACTCTTTGCAACCCCATGGACTGCAGCCTACCAGGCTCCTCCGCCCATGAGATTTTCCAGGCGAGAGTACTGAGTCACTGCTCAGTTCAGTCACTCAGTCATGTCCGACTCTTTGCGACCCCATGAATTGCAGCACTCCAGGCCTCCCTGTCCATAACCAACTCCCGGAGTTCACTCAGACTCACATCCATCAAGTCAGTGATGCCATCCAGCCATCACATCCTCTGTCGTCCCCTTTACCTCCTGCCCCCAATCCCTCCCGGCATCAGAGTCTTTTCCAAGGAGCCACCTCTTTGCATGAGGTGGCCAAAATACTGGAGTTTCAGCTTTAACATCATTTCTTCCAAAGAAATCCCAGGGCTGATCTCCTTCAGAATGGACTGGTTGGATCTCCTTGCAGTCCAAGGGACTCTCAAGAGTCTTCTCCAACACCACAGTTCAAAAGCATCTATTCTTTGGTGCTCAGCCTTCTTAACAGTCCAACTCTCACATCCATACATGACCATTGGAAAAACAATAGCCTTGATTAGATGGACCTTTGTTGGCAAAGTAATGTCTCTGCCTTTGAATATGCTATCTAGGTTGCTTATAACTTTCTTTTTTTTTTTTTTTTAATCTTTTTTTTTTTTTTGAATTTTATGTAATTTTCTTTTTTTTTTTTTTGCCAAATATCAAAATGAATCCACCACAGGTATACATGTGTTCCCCATCCTGAACCCTCCTCCCTCCTCCCTCCCCATACCATCCCTCTGGGTCGTCCCAGTGCACCAGCCCCAAGCATCCAGTATCGTGCATTGAACCTGGAGTGGCATCTCGTTTCATACATGATATTTTACAAGTTTCAATGCCATTCTCCCAAATCTTCCCACCCTCTCCCTCTCCCACAGAGTCCATAAGACTGTTCTATACATCAGTGTCTCTTTTGCTGTCTCGTATACAGGGTTATCATTACCATCTTTCTAAATTCCATATATATGCGTTAGTATACTGTATTGGTGTTTTTCCTTCTGGCTTACTTCACTCTGTATAATAGGCTCCAGTTTCATCCACCTCATTAGAGAAGACATACAGATGGCTAACAAACACATGAAAAGATGCTCAACATCACTCATTATCAGAGAAATGCAAATCAAAACCACTATGAGGTACCATTTCACGCCAGTCAGAATGGCTGTGATCCAAAAGTCTACAAATAATAAATGCTGGAGAGGGTGTGGAGAAAAGGGAACCCTCTTACACTGTTGGTGGGAATGCAAACTAGTACAGCCACTATGGAGAACAGTGTGGAGATTCCTTAAAAAACTGGAAATAGAACTGCCTTATGATCCAGCAATCCCACTGCTGGGCATACACACTGAGGAAACCAGAAGGGAAAGAGACACGTGTACCCCAATGCTCATCGCAGCACTGTTTATAATAGCCAGGACATGGAAGCAACCTAGATGTCCATCAGCAGATGAATGGATAAGAAAGCTGTGGTACATATACACAATGGAGTATTACTCAGCCATTAAAAAGAATGCTTATAACTTTCCTTCCAAGGAGTAAGCGTCTTTTAATTTCATGGCTGCAATCACCATCTCAGTGATTTTGGAGCCCAAAATATAAAGTCTGACACTGTTTCCGGTTTCCCCATCGGTTTCCCATGAAGTGATGGGACCGGATGCCATGATCTTCATTTTCTGAATGTTGAGCTTTAAGCCAACTTTCTCACTCTCCACTTTCACTTTCATCAAGAGGCTTTTTAGTTCCTCTTCACTTTCTGCCATAAGGGTGGTGTCATCTGCCTATCTGAGGTTATTGATATTTCTCCCGGCAATCTTGATTCCAGCTTGTGTTTCTTCCAGTCCAGCGTTTCTCATGCTGTACTCTGCATAGAAGTAAAATAAGCAGGGTGACAATATACAGCCTTGACATGCTTCTTTTCCTATTTGGAACCAGTCTGTTGTTCCATGTCCAGTTCTAACTGTTGCTTCCTGATCTGCATACAGATTTCTCAAGAGGCAGGTCAGGTGGTCTGGTATTCCCATCTCTTCCAGAATTTTCCAGAGTTGATTGTGATCCACACAGTCAAAGACTTTGGCATAGTCAATAAAGCAGAAATAGATGTTTTTCTGGAACTCTCTTGCTTTTTCCATGATCCAGCAGATGTTGGCAATTTGATCTCTGGTTCCTCTGCCTTTTCTAAAACCAGCTTGAACATCAGGAAGTTCATGGTTCACATATTGCTGAAGCCTGGCTTGGAGAATTTTGAGCATTACTTTACTAGTATTTGAGATGAGTGCAATTGTACGGTAGTTTGAGCATTCTTTGGCACTGCCTTTCTTTGGGATTGGAATGAAAACTGAGCTTTTCCAGTCCTTGGCCCCTGCTGAGTTTTCCAAATTTGCTGGCATATTGAGTGCAGCACTTTCACAGCATCATCTTTCAGGATTTGAAATAGTTCAACTGGAATTCCATCACCTCCAATAGCTTTGTTCATAGTGATGCTTTCTAAGGCCCACTTGACTTCACATTCCAGGATGTCTGGCTCTAGGTCAGTGATCACACTATTGTGATTATCTGGGTCGTGAAGATCTTTTTTGCACAGTTCTTCTGTGTATTCTTGCCACCTCTTCTTAAAATCTTCTGCTTCTGTTAGGTCCATACCATTTCTGTCCTTTATTGAGCCAATCTTTGCATGAAATGTTCCCTTAGTATCTCTAATTTTCTTGAAGAGATCTCTAGTCTTTCCCATTCTGTTTTTTTCCTCTATTTCTTTGCATTGATCTGATGTCTAATGACTACTCTTTATGAACCTGACTCAAATTGTTTTTAGCAGATTAAGAGTTTTTAGCACACTTCGCCTAGTATTTAAAAGTAGCTCTTTATAACCTGTAGCAGTGACTACAGAAGTTCCCATCCTCTTAGAGACCAGGGCTACAACTCCTATCATGTTAAAAAAAAAAGTGCCTCCTGCTGCTCCTCACAGTGGCAAGCGATGATGGCAAGGACTGAGAGCTTTCATATGATGGTTATTTTTTCTTGGCAAATATCTCTTCTTGCCTTACAGATAGCACACTCACTGTTGGAACACATGTGGTTTTCACAAGGTTTTCCCCACCCAATGGCTAAAAGCTTGTACATTTCTTTCACTAAACACAAACCAGTCAGGATGCCTAACAAATGGATCCACTCAGTACTGGGCTCTTCACCAACTCGATATGCCAACAGAATTGTAGCAGATCAACTGTGCCATCTTAAAAGTTTTTTTTTAATTCTTTGCCTGACCTAACTATACCCCAGATGTTCTTAACGATCACCCCTCAGCCGTCCTACCTAGTAGTGGAGCAGATGGTATTCCCCTGCTCTCCCTGCTAACAGGGAGATTCTGGAAATTTTTGGTCCATTACTGCCTAACATACATTTTTGAATACATATGTTTAGATAAACAAAGGCTAGGCAATATATTTTATTATCCCAGTATCAATCCTTCAGATAAGGCCATAGCCCTTGCCATTCAGACTGTATGGAGATTTCCTAGACTCACTACGAGTCCCTGGCCTGAATACCTACCTGCCCATCTCCACCTACCCACCAATATAAGGAAGGAACTTGAAGCCCTAACTCTAATGCATTTGTCTGCCTTTCATCATTAGAAATACTTTTAAGTTTAAGATACATGTTTTAGGCTAAGACTTATCTTTCTGGTTGTTGTCTATGGATTTACTTATACAATTGACAGTACTTCCTCTAGAAAGCCTCAGTATTGGTTTCATAGTAGTTTGGTTGGTTCCAATTGGTTTCATTGGTTTCAAAGTCACTCAGTCATGTCAACTCTTTGTGACCCCATGGACTATACAGTACGTGGAATTCCCCAGGCCAGAATAATGGAGTGGGTAGCCTTTCCCTTCCCCAGGGGATCTTCCCAACCCAGGATCAAACCCAGGTCTCCTGTATTGCAGACAGATTCTTTACCAGCTGAGCCAACAGGGAAGCCCAAGAATACTGGAGTGGGTCACCTTTCTCATCTCCACGGGATCTTCCCAACCTAGGAATAGAACTGGGGTCTCCTCCATTGCAAGCAGATTACACTTACTATGTAGCAAACTGAGCTACATAGTAAGTGGAATTCAATTCCTTTAAGTACTTACTAAATTTTATCAATATTAGATGCAAAGTTTCTCCATATATGATGCATTTTTCTTCTTAATATATTGGAATTATTCTGAATGCCATTCAATATCTGAAATAAAGATTTCTTCTGTAAGAAATTATAACTATGGAAGTTATTAATATTCAGAGACACGATGTTTCTTTTTCTTTGGTTTCTGGGATATTTTCAGGCGTGTTAATTCTTCATAAAGGGGCTCTTATATTTTGCATATTGTGAACTGCTAAGATTCTCAGCATCTTAAAAAGACATTGGAATCTTGGAATAAATAGGCATTTAACGAGAAGAATGCTTATTACATTGCCATATGGCCACTGGGTACTCATTAAACATTAGTTCATGTTCAAAAAATTAAGTAGAATGTAATTATTCTCTGGATAAGAAAATTGCAAGGTAATTTGGCCATGCTTGAAAAAATGAAGAAATGTCAAAAAAAAAAAAAAAAGAATAAAGGCCTTCCTCATACAACTTAAATTTGTACCCTGTGATAACATAAAATGCCATAGAGTATAATTATGATTGTGACACAATGTCAAAATATTTTACATAGAAAATACATATTTTGACAAATATGGGACTTGATCCAAACTGCAAAACTTTATGTATGTATATAATATTCTGATCACTTTGATTGTGTAATAATTATTTGGGTTAGGAGTAAGGTTACCAATAATGGCTGATCTATATAAATCCTATAAAATTATATGTTAGAAAATTCTTATTCCAATTAAATCTTAACTCAAGAGAGACAACCTTTAACTTGCTTCTTTCATGATTTGTTTATCTTGGAGACTGATCATTTCAACTCACTAACCAGTGGATCAGTGCTCATGCTCTCATTTTTCCTAAGAAACATGGGTAAGTACCATAATACACAGTGATAGAGTACAATTGTATCTAAGTATACACTATTGATATTTACATAATTACAAGTCTAATGTGTATCCCCATGGAGTACAAGGAATTTTTTGACATTTGTTATTCCCATTTTGTGTATTTACTGAGAAAGGATTGCATGGAAAGGAGCGCCAGGCCCACCACAGAAATGCTGCACACCTTTGTGATGAATGGGAGTTTTCTCACAGTTGTGTGCAAGGTTCTCCATGTGCTACTTACATCACACTTGACAGATGTGTTGTTCAAATCTTCAATAATTTTAGTGTGTGTTACAGTGCTGCTGGTGGTACTCTAAACACTTATTTTTTTGATCTACTTTTGGTGTCTGCTCACTTTTCAAGCCTTATTATCCAGATATCCTCCCAATTTCCTCTGTTCTGATTCCAGTTGTGAACTTGTCTGTTTCACCCTTTGGAATATTGTAGAGGAGAGAGCTGGGTTACAATGGAAGAAATGTTTGTTTGATTATCTGCTTTTATTGCTGAAGGCAATGAAAATCCTATTATCATTAATAGATGGACAGCTGGTTTCCCATGACACTTATGTGTAATAGCAAGTTAAATTATTCCCTATGATATCCATGATTAAAGAGCTGAGGGAAAGTAAATTTGGGGGATCTCTGCTGGTCTTATGGTAGAATTACATGATGGGTAAAAAGTAATTCAAGAAATGCAGCAAAGGGCAGCTTCTCCAAGGGCACTAAGTAATTTAAAGGAAAAGAATGACAAGGTCAAGTCCCTAATTTTTTTTTCATGTCTTGAAACAAGGGACAATAAACAATTTTCAAAATCTGTAGTTTTAGCAGTAGCAGTAATAAGGTAGCTAATAATTAGCTCAAGATTATTTCCTATAGATTGTCAAATTGCAATAGTAACTTAATTCACTGACTCGCCAGGTCCCTATGTGAAAGTCAGTGCATCGATTGTACAAGTGTGGACTCTACAAAGTGGAATACAGGTAAACGGGGAATTTCAGAACTCATGGTTCACCCAAACCCTCTGCCCTCCTCAAGTCTCCCCTGCCATGTGATATGGCTTCTTCTTCACCTGTCTGTTAAATTTGTTTCCCTTTCTTTAATGGTTCATAGAACATTCAAATGAAGTTCCTACCTTTTAAAATAAAGCCAGTTCTTTCATACTCACTCCCCAATAGCAGAATTAAAATTAAAGAAATTCTACCTTGTACCACAAATAAATTATAAAGTAAAGCCTGGGAAGAGAGACTTATTTTAAAAAAACACACAAATTTGAAAACTATATCAACATGATGAGCATAAATCTATGATGTATGGCTATGAGAAAATTTTTTGAAGAAGGAAAACAATTTTACATAAGGCTGAATATGCCAATAGTCAATGTATCAGTACATATTCACATACACTGGATATAATGTGCTACCTTAGCTGAGGTAGGGTGGAGATCGGGGAGGTGGGAGGGGAGTTCAGGATGGGGTGACTCCTGTATCCCTATGGTTGGCTCCTGTTGATGTATAGCAAAAACCATCACAATATTGTAAAGTAATTATCCTCCAATTAAAATAAATGTTTAAAAAAATAAAGTAAAATAATAAAAATATAATTAGCAAAAAAAAAGTGCTACCTTGAGCAGCAGCTAAGGTCAGTTTTAATTTTTTACTTATATAGTAATTTTTTAAAAACTAGATTTGCTGGTGGGTCTTCCTTTTGAAACTAAGATGTGAAAATTTATTTACAAATACTTTAAACATTTAAAGAGATGGAAATTCAAACTTGGCTCTGACTAAAGACCATAAGACAGCTGAGACTGTTTGCCCTTCACAAGTCTCTGAAATGCAAAAGGGAGAGAGAATCCTCTCTGTACTGAAGGTACTGAAGTACTGAAAAGTACTTCTGAGACTGTTCAGTTTAGGGCAAGTCAGGTTGCCAAAAGGAGATACTGCAGATGAAGTATCAGGATAAGTGTGTAAGTGGCAGACATAAATGAGAAATGTTTGTTAAAACACAGAAATAAGAATAAGGCAGGCTTGGTTAACACAACAGGGTGCAGGGACACTGCATTAACTGGGGTGGTGATTTGAGTCATGAGAAATGACCTCTTTATTTAGTATTACTTGTTCACGCAATCTCCAGGACTAATTACACATGTATCCCATTTCATGGTGGTGGTGGTTTAGTCCCTAAGTCATGTCCGACTCTTGCGATCCCATGGACTGTAGCCCGCCAGGCTCCTCTGTCTATGGGATTTTCCAGGCAAGAATACTGGAGTGGATTGCCATTTCCTTCTCCAGGGGATCTTCCTGACCCAGGAATCGAACCCAGGTCTCCTACATTGCAGGCAGATTCTTTACCGACTGAGCTATGAGGCTTATTCAAATTCCCAGACATGAGTCAATTCTTATATAAATAAATAAACATAGCCCCTTGAACAAAGCAGAAGTTTGGTATACATAAGGACATATAGTGTCCATATTCTATGTATTTTTATTCTAATATTTACCAAAGATATCTGCAGCCATCTGTTAAGGTACTTAAACATTAGGTTATTGGATGCTTGTTAAAGTTAATATTATAACCTAGGCACCTACATTTCCAGAGTGTAGTGGAATATAAGTATACCAGGTGAACAACAAAATCTTGACATGAATCCACCTCACCCTGCCTTCTGTGAAACATTCAAACTACCCACTATTGATTTTTGTCAATAAATACTAACATAGTAATCATTAGCAGCTGAGACATCACCCCACTGGTTTCTGGTACTTGGAATAGTGGTTTATTATGATAGATAGACCACAAAGAAATATTTGACTCTCTTCTTTCCTAATTCTTCCCTAGCACATCAAAAGTTAAACCATAACTAAGAGAAAATTTAAGAAATTAATGCCACCACCAAAGACTTGAAAGGTACATAAGAAAGCACTGTAATGCTACCTATCATTTCTTTTTACCTACCATCTTATCTGACACTGACAGCATATGGTATGTAGCTAATGACCTGGGGAATTTTTTTCTGTATTCCAATAAATGGAAAACACCAGACGCTGTTTTGTTTAACTTAACAGAAATAACAAGATATTTACCATCGTTGCTTCTAAGCTATGTCAGCTCTCTATCTTTGTGCCATATTGTAAACTACAGGGACCTTGATTGTTTTACTATCCAGGGAACATTAGCTAGTATAGATTGATGACCTCATACTATAAAAGAGCTAAAAGCTAAATACTCTAGATGTCTTGATCAGACATGTGTCTACTGAAAATGGGGAGATAAAACTTTCAAAATCAAGGAGGTATTTGAGCAACAAAATAAATAATAAGAAGAATATTTTATAGGCCATAGAATAAAATAAGAATCCATGAGTCTAAATAGCTATAAATGTGGAGAAAGAAATACTCTTCCTTATAGTAGATGCCAAAGTAATATATGCAGAAGAAATGATGAAATTAGAAAATTACCACTTGACATCATCTTATTAATTATTTCAGACAAGAATCACCATAAACTAAAGTTACTAGGGAAAAATACAATGAAAAATAAAATATTTAAAAACATCTTCATAAGACACTTATGGATTACCATAGGAAATAGAGCAGAGAAGACTGGCCAACAACACTTTTAATCAAGTGATCCAAATAATATCACAAATGGGAAAAGCTGACATCAAGCGCCTTCTATGATAATTCCTACTAAAAATGCACATCTAGATTCTATTATAATGAAAATTAAACAGATACAAATTAAGGAATAGTCTAGAAAAACAAACAGCCAGAATTCATCCATAATGTTAAAGTCATGGAAAACAAAGAAATTAAAGAAATAAATTTATCATGTGACTGTGGATGGGACACTGGAAAAGAAAAAAAAAAATTATTTGCAAAAAAAGGATGATTAGTGGGACAACAGAAGACCTTTACATAAAGTCTGAAGTTTTAATAATTATTCATTCCCCAATTTGGATAATCTTACTTTCTTGTGTAAGTAAATTTTAGATGATTAATCCTGAAGTATTTAGATGTAAATTTACTTCAAATTTACTGTATTTACTTCTATGTATAAGCAAATATAAATTTAGTTCAAATTCCTGTATCTGTAAATTTACTTTAAACTTTGTAAGAAAATATATACATATAATATGTACCCATATGGTCTCATAATGGGTATACGTGTGTGTGTGTATACGTTTAGAGAGAAACAGAGAAAGTTGGGGGAATAAAAATTGTAAAATTATTTAGGGAACTGGGGTAAAAGCTCAGGGAAATTGAATGTACAACATATGCAACTTCTTAATTCTCAAATGACTTCACAATACAAAGTGAAAAAAGAAAAAACAGTTGGATTGTAATCTTATGAAAAGTTGAGGAATTCAATGGTTTATTCTAAAGAGCTCACTCTAAAATTAAAGACAATTTGCTGAACATTATCACTAACAAAGAAGCACATTTGTTTCTGATTGCTTGAAATTAAGAACACCAACTTATACAGCAATCTAAAGAAAACAGCTAAAGACCAGATGAGACCAGAAGGAGAAGCAACGAAGAAAACCAGCCAGCAGTAACAAAACAGAAAAACAGTGGTGTCCTGTATATGTCCTCTTTTTGCAGTTTAGAGAATGTCCACACATGGCCACCTGCCCTAAGCCAGTATAATATCAAATCGCTTTCACCCTTCATGTAACACTGAAATCTCTCATTCATTTGCATTTGTTATACACCTAATATATGCCAAAACTCAACATACCCATGAACAAAAGAGACATACTTCCCACTATGAATATATGGTCTCATGGGGGACACTAACAAAAAACAAATAATTATAGAAATAATTACTTAATATTGCTCTGATAAGTACTATGAATTAGATAAAAAGAACAGTGAGAGAATTTAATAGAGGAATCTGTTAAGAGTTTCAAGAGGCAGAAGATTTTAGTGAGAAAGTGACTTGAACTTGAAATTTGATAAATAAATGTTAGTCTTTTTATGGACTCTATTCTGATGCATTATTATGTTTGATTATCCTTTCACCAACATTACAATCACTTGATTACTAGAGATTTAAAATAAGTCTTGAAATCAAGTACTATAAATCCCTCAACTTTTGTTCTTCTAGAAAGCCTTAGTAATTTTCAGATTTTGCAATTCTGCATAAATTTTAGAATCATATTTTCAATTCTCACCACAAACAAAGTATTTGGGTTTTCATTTGGGATTGCATTTAGATCACTTTGAGAGTGGAAATTTTACAAATATTGAGCTTTCCAAAAATAATGATGATATACCTATCCATTTACTATATTTTAAAATTTATCTCAACAATATTTTATTGTTTTCATTGTAAAGTTCTTGAAAAGTGAAAGTGTGAGTCATTCAGTTGTGTCCAACTCTTTGCAACCCCATGGACTGTAGCCCACCAGGCTCTTCTGTCCATGGGATTCTCCAGGCTATTATTAAATATATCTCCCGATAGACCATGTTGTAAAACAAATATTGATAGTGTTTTTTATTTTCCTTTTCCATTGGTTATTTACTATTGTTTAGAAATGCAACTAAACTTCCACTTCTTCCTCAGATGTATAAAATTTCAAAAATGTATCAATTCTACCTTAATGATGAGGGCAAACCATGTACTATAAAAAGTCATAAGTTTTTTGGCTACCACAGAGTTGAGGTTACAAAGTAACCCAGCAAACTAAAATCCAAAGAGTTGAAATCCTCTCCTAAGAGTGACAAAAATATAAATTCACTTTTTATAAAATAGGAGATAAAAACGTCATCACCATAAAGACAGGTAAGAAGAAAACAGGTGAAATTAAAATGAATTCTTTAAGGCCAAACACGAACTACTATTCAGTTATTAGGTGGCTCAGTGGTTTAAAAAAAAAAAAAAATCCACCTGTCAATGCAGAAGACAAAGGTTTGATCCCTGGATTGGGAAAATCTTTTGGAGTAGGAAATGTCCACCTATTCCAGTATTCTTCCCTGGAAAATCCCATAGACAGAGGAACTTTGTGGGCCACAGTCCCTGGGATCAGGTCCCAAAGAGCTGGACATGACTAAGTGACTCAATATGCACGCACCATCTAATAGTTCCAAAGTTCATCAGACTTAGATTGGGAAGAAGAGTTGTGTGGAGATGATGGGGCGGAGGGATGAATAATCAGAGATTTCTACCCTCAAGAACTCCCCCAGGATCCAGACTAGAGAAAGGAGACTCTTACCTCTCTTCATGGTCTACTATGACAGTTTAGAATCCCAGGGAGCCCCAGATACAAAAAGAGTCTGCACCACTCATCACATTGCTCCCCTGAGCCTCTACTAAATATTAGTAAGAAATATTTGAGAAGTGAAGCACACTTCAGTCATAGTCCCTGTATGGTCCAGGCACACAAGACTTGCCTAAACTTAAGGGTGAGGTAGCCTCTCCACTTTAGACCATGAAGACCACAAAGCATAGCTTGTTCCTGCTGGAAGACAGACACACAAACTGGCTGTGTCCTGGACATTTCTCAGATGTTACAAGGAAGATGTTTTTCGATGGGTGTGTAACAGGAAACCCAACTGCCTCAGACCGTTCACTGACAGGAAGCAGAAGTTATCCACCGCTGAAGGAGGGATAGGCAATCCAAGACCCATCCTAGGCTCTTTATAGATAAGCAGTGAGATTCTGCCATCACTCTGAAGGAGCAGGAACACTTATGCACAGGACTCTGCACAAAGTGAATCACTCTTGCTAGGGCCACTTGAGGGAGGAGCAGAAAACCTGCCTGTGTTTCAGACCCTGGATTGATGGAAGAAGAGCAGGGATGCTGAGAGAATCCAACTCCCAAGGATCAGGGACACAGAACCTGCCTCATATCAAGGCAGGAGAAGTAAGGAATCCTTCCTACATGAGCCTTGTGAATATACAGGGATAACAACAGCAGTCTACCACTGGAGAAGTCAGAAGCACAGAAGGAAAATCCTTTGTGGAGTAGAAGTGCAGGGCATGACAAAATCCAAGGGAGGACCACAACAGCACTTAAGAAATAATTGAATCTTGTAATGGAACAAAGCTAAATAAAGCAACAACACGCCGAATAACAAATTAGGTTGACTCAACCCTCTACGATAACACCTGAAAGCTGGAAGAGAATTTCACATTTCTTGGCATAAAAATACTATTTATTTTAGTCTCTAGAGTTTTGTTGAAAAAAAGATCTGACATTCATTACAAATTATAAAGTGCAGAAAACATCAAGTAAACACCATACACTGCCAAAGATGAAATAGTCTTCAGGCAAAATTCAGATGTGGCACATGTATTAGGATTATCAGGTGAGAACTTTAAAATGATCAAATAGGGACTTTGCATGGTTATGATGTTAAATACGGTTAACATGATGAACAGGTGGAGAATTTCAATGGATTTTCAACTGGCCTATAAAAAACAGCTCCCCCAAAATAATAAAAATATGAGATAAATAATTCAAATAGAAGAGTTAGAAGAACAGACTCAAGTGAGGGAAGGATCAGGTAAATAGAATGCAGTGCAATAAAAATTCACCAAACTAAAGCACAAAGAGCAAAAATAGTGAAAAAAATATTTGATATAGGACAAAATGAAACAATCTAATGTATGTGCAACTGAATCACTAATGAAGAGGAAAAGATGGGTAAGAAGTATATTTGAACTGGTAATGGCCAGAATTTAAAAAACAAAAGAAAATTAAAGAGCCATAGAAACTCCCATATCCCAGAAGTTCAGAGAAATCCAAACAGATTTAAGAAAAATAAAAATATACCTAGGCACATGTTAGTCAAGGTGCTAAAACCAAAGATTAAAGAGAAAGTCCCAGAGGCAACTAGTGAAATAAGAATCATTAAATATAGGGCTTTCAGTTCAAGATGGCAGAGTAGAAGGACATGTGCTCATCTCCTGTGAAAGTACCAAAAATTGCAACTAGCTGTTGAACAACCATCAACAGGAGGATGCTGGAACCCACCAGAGAAGATACCCTGTGTCCAAAGACAAAGAAGCAGCCACAGCAAGACAGTAGGAGGGGTGCAGTCATAATAAAATTGAATCCCATACACCATGGGTGGGTGACCCACAGACTGGAGAACAATAATACCAAAAAAGTTCTTGCACTATTGTGAAGGTTCTGAACCCCATGTCAGGCTTCGCAGCCTGGGGATCTGACAAAGGAACTGGGAATCCCCAGGGAATCTGGCCTTGAGGGCCAGTAGGATTTTATAGTAGGCGTTCTAGAGGACTGAGGGAAACAGAGATTCTAGTCTTGGAAAACACAAATAAAATTTTGTGTGCACTAAGACCCACAGGAGAGGAGCAGTGACCCCAAAGGAGACTAAAGCAAAACTATCTGCTAGTGTTGGAGGACCTCCTGTAGAGGTGGGGGTTGGCAGGGGCTCACCACAGGGAAGAGGGCACTGGGAGGTCCCCCTTGGTGTAAACCCTCTTGCAGTTTGCATTAACCCTACCATAGAGCCTATAGACCCAGGGTTGGGTCCACTCAGGGCGAACAACTACCAGGGACGGAGTGTAACCCCACCAATCAGCAGATAATTGGATTAAAACTTTACTGAGCAAGGCCCTGCCTACCAGAGCAAGACCCAGTTTTTCTCATCACCAGTCCCTCCCATCAAGAAGCTTACACAAGCCTCTTAGCCTCATCCATCAGAGGGCAGACAAAAGAAGTTAGAAGAAGCACAGTCTCACAGCGGCTAAAACAAAAACCACAGTACAGAATGTTAATCATCAGAAAAAAGTAGAAAGTTATGTCTCAGATGAAGGGACAAGATAAAATCCCAGAAAAACACTAAATGAAGTGGAGATAGGCAACCTTCCAGAAGAAAAAAAAAAAAAAATTCAGAATAATGATAGTGAAGATGATCCAGGATCTAAGGAAAAGAATGGAGGCAAAGGTTGAGAAGATGCAAGAAATGTTCACCAAAGGCCTAGAAGAACTAAAGAACAAACTAACAGAGTTGAATAATACACCAGAAGGAATCAATAGCAGAATAACTGATGCAGAAGCATGGATAAATGACCTGGAGGACAGAATGGTGGAAATCACTGCAGCAGGAGAGAATATAGAAAAAAGAATGAAAAGAAATGAAGATAGCTTAAGAGATCTCTGGGACAACATTAAATACACTAACATTCAAATTATAGGGGTCCCAGAAGGAGAAGAGAGAGAGAAAGGACCTGAGAAAACATTTGGGGGAGGCGGTCCTAAGATGCCAGAGGAATAGGATGGGGAGACCACTTTCTCCCCAACAAATTCATCAAAAGAACATTTAAACACTGAGTAAATTCCACCAACTTCTGAATGCCAGCAGAGGACATCAGGCACCCAGAAAAGCAGCCCATTGTCTTCAAAAAGAGGTAGGAAAAAATGTAAAAGACAAAAAAAGAGACAAAAGAGGTAGGGACGGAGCTCTGTCCTGGGAAGGGAGTCTTAAAAAGAGAGAAGTTTCCAAACATCAGGAAACACTCTCACTGCCAAGTCTGTGGTGAGCCTTGGAAGCACAGAGGGCAACATAACCAGGAGGGAAAATAAATAAATAATTAAAACCCACAGATTACGTGCCCAAGGGTAACTCCCCCAGCGGAGAAGCAGCGTGGATGCCTGCATCCGCCACTAGCATGCAGGGGCTGGGCAAGGAGGCGCGGGCTGCACTTCTTAGAGTAAGTAAGTAAGGATTGGGCCTGAATGCCTGGAGGGTATTCAGAGTGAACCAACTTGGTCTAGCAAACCAGACCGTGGGATAGCTACCACGCGAAAGGCCCTAAGACACCGCCAGGACTGCACACAGAACAAACAACTGAACAGAATTAGCCGGCTGCAGACCATCCCCCTCCTGTGACAGGCAGCCAGAGCTGGAAGCGGGCAATCACAACCCCAGAGAGACATTATGTACCAAACTGCAAGCAGGCTTCTTTGCTAACTAAGACTTCCTGGGGTTCTGGAGAGTCATCATCTGCCTGAGAAGGGGCGCTGGTTGTACACCCAGAAAACCAAGCAGCAAGGATGGGAGAGGCGATAAGTCGCAGCAACCACACTCGCCAAACACCTCATCACCTGAGCTACTCGGAACTGGGAAGGGCACAAAACGCAGGCCCAACAGAGTCTGCACTTCTGAGGACTACCCGAGTGCCTGAACCTAAGCGGCTTAAACCTGGGAGGTGCATGCAGCCCAGGGCCAGCCTCAGACGGTTCCCAGTGGAGCAACCTAGAGCCTGAGCTGTGTGGGCAGAGACGGCACATGCGCCATGAGCGAGGGTGGGCCCAGTGTGTCTGAGACACTGCGAGCACACGCCAGTGTTATTTGGTTGCAGCGTCCCTCCCTCCCCACAGTGTAACTGAACAAGTGAACCTAAAAAAAGTGTCCATCACCGCCCGCCTTGTGTCAGGGCAGAAATCAGACACTGAAGAGACCAGCAAACAGAAGAAGCTAAAACAAAGGGAACTGCCTTGGAAGTGACAGGTGCAATAGATTAAAACCCTGTAGTAGGTACCAACTACATAGGAAGGGGCCTATAGATCTTGAGAAATATAAGCCGGACCAAGGAACTATCCGAAAATGAACTGACCCCACGCTGCCCACAACACCACCAGAGAAAGTCCTAGATATATTTTTACTATCATTCTTCTTTTTTGTCTTTTTAACTTTTTTTAATTTTTAAGTCCTCTATTACTCCTTTAATTTTCATTTTTATAACCTACTATTACTTTTCAAAAAAAGGACCCTATTTTTTAAAGCAAACTTCATATATATTTTTTTTTTTTAAATAATTTTTGTGACTCCTTCTCCTTCTCCTTCTCCTTCTTCTTCTTTTCTTTAATACTGTATTTTTCAAAATCCGACCTCTACTCTAGATTTTTAATCTTTGCTTTTTGGTATTTGTTATCAATTTTGTACCTTTAAGAACCCAATCTTTAGTACCAATTTTAATTAGGAGTGAGATCAATGGCTTGACTTCTCTCTCCTCCTTTGGACTCTCCTTTTTCTCCACCAGGTCGCCTCTGTCTCCTCCCTCCACCTTCTCTTCTCTACCCAACTCTGTGAATCTCTGTGTGTTCCAGATGGTGGAGAACACTTAGGGAACTGATTACTGGCTGGATCTGTCTGTCTCCTTTTCATTACCCCCTTTTATACTCCTGGCCACCTCTGTCTCCTTCCTCCGTCTTCTCTTCTCTGTATAACTCCATGAACATCTCTGAGTGGTCCAGACTGTGGAGTGCACATAAGGAAGTGATTACTGGCTAGCTTGCTTTCTCCTTTTTTGATTCCACCTCATCTCATTGGGGTCACCTCTAACGCCCTCCTCCCTCTTCTCTTCTCCATGTAACTCTGTGAAACTCTCTGGGTATCCCTCATTGTGGAGAAACTTTTCATCTTTAACCTAGATGTTTTATCAATGGTGCTGCATAGAAGGAGAAGTCTTGAAACTACTGTAAAAATAAGACTGAAAACCAGAAGCAGGAGGCTTAAGTCCAAATCCTGAGAACTTCAAAGAACTCCTGACTCCAGGGAACATTAATCAATAGGAGCTCATCAAATGCCTCCATACCTACACTGAAACCAAGCACCACCCAAGGGCCAACAAGTTCCAGAGTAAGACATACCACACAAATTCTCCAGCAACACAGGAACACAGCCCTAAGCTTCAATATACAGGCTTCCCAAAGTTACTCCAAAACCACTGACATCTCATAACTCATTACTGGACACTTCATTGCACTCCAGAAAGAAGAAATCCAGCTCCACCCACCAGAACACCGACACAAGCTTCCCTAAACAAGAAACCTTGACAAGCCACCAATACAACCCCACCCAAAGTGAGGAAACTCCACAATAAAGAGAACTCCACAAACTGCTGGAATACAGAAAGGCCGCCCTAAACGCAGCAATATAATCAAGATGAAGAGGCAGAGGAATACCCAGCAGGTAAAGGAACAGGATAAATGCCCACCAAACCAAACAAAAGAGGAAGAGATAGGGAATCTACCTGATAAAGAATTCAAAAAAATGATAGTGAAAATGATCCAAAATCTTGAAATAAAAATGGAATCACAGATAAATAGCCTGGAGACATGGATTGAGAAGATGCAAGAAAGGTTTAACAAGGACCTAGAAGAAGTAAAAAAGAGTCAATATATAATGAATAATGCAATATATGAGATCAAAAACACTCTGGAGGCAACAAATAGTAGAATAATGGAGGCAGAAGATAGGATTAGTGAAGTAGAAGATAGAATGGTAGAAATAAATGAATGAGAGAGGAAAAAGAAAAACGAATTAAAAGAAATGAGGGCAATCTCAGAGACCTCCAGGACAATATTAAATGCTCCAACATTCAAATCATAGGAGTACCAGAAGAAGACAAAAAGAAAGACCATGAGAAAATACTTGAAGAGATAATAGTTGAAAACTTCCCTAAAATAGGGAAGGAAATAATCACCCAAGTCCAAGAAACCCTGAGAGTCCCAAACAGGATAAACCCAAGGTGAAACACCCCAAGACACATATTAATCAAATTAACAAAGGTCAAACACAAAGAACAAATATTAAAAGCAGCAAGGGGAAAACAACAGATAACACACAAGGGAATTCCCATAAGGATAACAGCTGATCCATAGAAACTCTTCAAGCCAGGAGGGAATGGCAAGACATACTTAAAGGGATGAAAGAAAATAACCTACAGCTCAGATTACTGTATCCAGCAAGGATCTCATTCAAATATGAAGGAGAAATCAAAAGCTTTACAAACAAGCAAAAGCTGAGAGAATTCAGCACCATCAAACCAGCTCTCCAACAAATGCTAAAGGATCTTCTCTAGACAGAAAACACAAAAAGGGTGTATAAACTCGAACCCAAAACAATAAAGTAAATGGCAACAGGATCATACTTATCAATAATTACCTTAAATGTAAACGGGTTGAATGCCCCAACCAAAAGACAAAGACTGGCTGAATGGATACAAAAACAAGACCCCTACATATGTTGTCTACAAGAGACCCACCTCAAAACAGGGGACACATACAGACTGAAAGTGAAGGGCTGGAAAAAGATAGTCCATGCAAATAGGGAGCAAAAGAAAGCAGGAGTAGCAATACTCATATGAGATAAAATAGACTTTAAAACAAAGGCTGTGAAAAGAGACAAAGAAGGATACTACATAATGATGAAAGGATCAATCCAAGAAGAAGATATAACAATTATAAATATACATGCACCCAACATAGGACCACTGCAATATGTAAGACAAATGCTAACAAGTATGAAAGGGGAAATTAACAATAAAACAATAGTAGTGGGAGACTTTAATACCCTACTCACACCTATAGATAGATCAACTAAACAGAAAATTAACAAAGAAACACAAACTTTAAATGATACAATAGACCAGTTAGACCTAGCTGATATCTATAGGATATTTCACCCCAAAACAATGAATTTCACCTTTTTCTCAAGCACACACGGAACCTTGTCCAGGATAGATCACGTCCTGGACCATAAATCTAGCCTTGGTAAATTCAAAAAAACTGAAATCATTCCAAGCATCTTTTCTGACCATAATGCAGTAAGATTACATCTCAATTACAGGAGAAAAATTATTTTTTTTTTACCATAATTTGATTTTTATTAATGAAAATCACTAGAAATCAAACCAAATAATCTTTAATCAAAACTAAATTTGAAACTATAATATTTTATCAGATATTCATACCCATATTTGCTGATGAACTATATCTGAAGCTTAGAAAAATTATTAAAAATTCCAACATATGGAGGCTGAACAACACGCTTCTGTATAACCAACAAATCACAGAAGCAATCAAAAAAGAAATCAAAATATGCACAGAAACGAATGAAAATGAAAACACAACAACCCAAAACCTGTGGGACACTGTAAAAGCAGTGCTAAGGGAAAAGTTCATAGCAATACAGGCATACCTCAAGAAACAAGAAAAAAGTCAAATAAATTAACTAACTCTACACCTAAAGCAACTAGAAAAGGAAGAAATGAAGAACCCCAGGGTTAGTAGAAGGAAAGAAATCTTAAAAATTAGGGCAGAAATAAATGCAAAAGAAACAAAAGAGACCATAGCAAAAATCAACAAAGCCAAAAGCTGGTTCTTTGAAAGGATAAATAAAATTGACAAACCATTAGCCAGACTCATCAAGAAACAAAGGGAGAAAAATCAAATCAACAAAATTAGAAATAAAAATGGAGAGATCACAACATACAACACAGAAATACAAAGGATCATAAGAGACTACTATCAGCAATTATATGGCAATAAAATGGACAACGTGGAAGAAATAGACAAATTCTTAGAAAAGTACAACTTTCCAAAACTGGAACAGGAAGAAATAGAAAATCTTAACAGACACATAACACCCACGAAAATTGAAACTGTAATCAGAAATCTTCCAGCAAACAAAAGCCCAGGTCCGGATGGCTTTGCAGCTGAATTCTACCAAAAATTTAGAGAAGAGCTGACACGTATCCTACTTAAATTCTTCCAGAAAATTGCAGAGGAAGGTAAACTTCCAAACTCATTCCATGAGGCCATAGGGATGCAAGAATTCTTCAATATCTGCAAATCAATCAATGCAATATACCACACTATAAAAGCCATATGATTATCTCAATAGATGCAGAGAAAGCCTTTGACAAAATTCAACATCCATTTATGATAAAAACTCTCCAGAAAGCAGGAATAGAAGGAACATACCTCAACATAATAAAAGCTATATATGACAAACCCACAGCAAACATTATCCTCAATGGTGAAATATTGAAAGCATTTCCCCTAAAGCCAGGAACAAGACAAGGGTGCCCACTCTCACTACTACTCTTCAACATAGTTCTGGAAGTTTTGGCCACAGCAATAAGAGCAGAAAAAGAAATAAAAGCAATCCAAATTGGAAAAGAAGAAGTAAAACTCTCACTGTTTGCAGATGACATGATCCTTTACATAAAGACTCCACCAGAAAATTACTAGAACTAATCAATGAATATATTAAAGTTGCAGGATATAAAATCAACACACAGAAGTCCCTTGCATTCCTATACACTAATAATGAGAAAACAGAAAGAGAAATTAAGGAAACAATTCCATTCACCATTGCAAGGAAAAGAATAAAATACTTAGGAATATATCTACCTAAAGAAACTAAAGACCTATATATAGAAAACTATAAAACACTGGTGAAAGAAATCAAAAAGGACACTAATAGATGGAGAAATATACGATGTTCATGGATTGGAAGAATCAATATAGTGAAAATGAGTATACTACCCAAAGCAATTTATAGATTCAATGCAATCCCTATCAAGCTACCAATGGTATTCTTCACAGAGCTAGAACAAATAATTTCACAATTTGTATGGAAATACAAAAAAACACAAATAGCCAAAGCAATTGTGAAAAAGAAGTATGGAACTGGAGGAATCAACCTGCCTGACTTCAGGCTCTACTACAAAGCCACAGTCATCAAGATAGTATGGTACTGGCACAAAGACAGAAATATAGATCAGTGGAACAAAATAGAAAGCCCAGAGATAAACCCACGCACCTGTGGACATCTTTTCTTTGACAAAGGAGGCAAGAATATACAATGGAGAAAAGACAATCTCTTTAACAAGTGGTGCTGGAAAACTGGTCAACCACTTGTAAAAGAATGAAACTAGAACACTTTCTAACACCATACACAAAAATAAACTCAAAGTGGATTAAATATCTAAACATAAGACCAGAAACTATAAAACTCTTAGAGGAGAATATAGGCAAAACACTCTCCGACATACATCACAGCAGGATCCCCTATGAGCCATCTCCCAGAATATTGGAAATAAAAGCAAAAATAAACAAATGGGACCTACTTAAAATTAAAAGCTTCTGCACAACAAAAGAAACTATAAGCAAGGTGAAAAGACAGCCTTCAGAATGGGAGAAAATAATAGCAAATGAAGCAACTGACAAACAACTAATCTCAAAAATATACAAGCAACTCCTGCAGCTCAATTCCAGAAAAATAAACAACCCAATCAAAAAATGGGGAAAAGAACTAAATAGACATTTCTCCAAAGAAGACATACAGATGGCTAACAAACACATGAAAAGATGCTCAACATCACTCATTATCAGAGAAATGAAAATCAAAACCACTATGAGGTACCATTTCATGCCAGTCAGAATGGCTGTGATCCAAAAGTCTACAAGCAATAAATGCTGGTAAGGGTGTGGAGAGAAGGGAACCCTCTTACACAGTTGGTAGGAATGCAAACTAGTACAGCCACTATGGAGAACAATGTGGAGATTCTTTAAAAAACTGGAAATAGAACAGCCTTAGCCAGACATCCTGGAATGTGAAGTCAAGTGAGCCTTAGAAAGTATCACTATGAACAAAGCTAGTGGAGGTGATGGAATTCCGGTTAAGCTATCTCAAATCCTGAAAGATGATGCTGTGAAAGTGCTGCACTCAATATGCCAGCAAATTTGGAAAACTCAGCAATGGCCACAGAATTGGAAAAGGTCAGTTTTCATTCCAATCCCAAAGAAAGGCAATGCCAAAGAATGCTCACACTACCGCACAATTGCATTCATCTCACATGCTAGTAAAGTAATGATCAAAATTCTCCAAGCCAGGCTTCAGCAATATGTGAACCGTGAACTTCCTGATGTTCAAACTGGTTTTAGAAAAGGCAGAGGAACCAGAGATCAAATTTCCAACATCCACTGGATTGTGGAAAAAGCAAAAGAGTTCCAGAAAAACATCTGTTTCTGCTTTATTGACTATGCCAAAGCCTTTGACTATGTGGATCCCAATAAACTGTGGAAAATTCTGAAAGAGATGGCAATACCAGACCACCTGACCTGCCTCTTGAGAAATCTGTATGCAGGTCAGGAAGCAACAGTTAGAACTGGACTTGAAACAACAGACTGGCTCCAAATAGGAAAAAGAGTATGTCAAGACTGTATATTGTCACCCTGCTTATTTAACTTATATGCAGAGTATCATGAGAAACGCTGGCCTGGAAGAAGCACGAACAGGAATCAAGATTGCCGGGAAAAATATCAATCACCTCAGATATGCAGATGACACCACCCTTATGGCAGAAAGTGAAGAGGAACTCAAAAGCCTCTTAATGAAAGTGAAAGTGGAGAGTGAAAAAGTTGGCTTAAAGCTCAACATTCAGAAAATGAAGATCATGGCATTTGGTCCCATCACTTCATGGGAAATCGATGGGGAAACAGTGGAAACAGTGTCAGACTTTATTTTTCTGGGCTCCAAAATCACTGCAGATGGTGACTGCAGCCATGAAATTAAAAGACGCTTACTCCTTGGAAGGAAAGTTATGACCAACTTAGATAGCATATTCAAAAGCAGAGACAATACTTTGCCAACAAAAGTTCGTCTAGTCAAGGCTATGTTTTTTCCTGTGGTCATGTATGGATGTGAGATTTGGACTGTGAAGAAGGCTGAGCACCAAAGAATTGATGTTTTGGGAGAAGACTCTTGAGAGTCCATTGTATTGCAAGGAGATCCAACCAGTCCATTCTAAAGGAGATCAGCCCTGGGATTTCTTTGGAAGGAATGATGCTAAAGCTGAAACTCCAGTACTTTGGCCACCTCATGTGAAGAGTTGACTCATTGCAAAAGACTCTGATGCTGGGAGGGATTGGGGGCAGGACGAGATGGAGACGGTACAGGATGAGATGGCTGGGTGGCATCACTGACTCGATGGACATGAGTCTGGGTGAACTCCGGGAGTTTGTGATGGACAGGGAGGCCTGGCATGCTGTGACTCATGGAGTCGCGAGTCGGACACGGCTGAGAGACTGAACTGAACTGAACTGAACTGACGACCTGGAAATCCCACTGCTGGGCATACACACCGAGGAAACCAGAATTGAAAGAGACACGTGTACCCCAATTTTCATCATAGCACTGTTTCTAATAGCCAGGACATGGAAGCAACCTAGATGTCCATCAGCAGAGGAATGGATAAGAAAGCTGTGGTACATATACACAATGGATTATTACTCAGCCTTTAAAAAGAATACATTTGAGTCAGTTCTAATGAGGTGAATGAAACTGGAGCCGATTATACAGAGTGAAGGAAGCCAGAAAGAAAAACACCAATACAGTATACTAATGCATATATATGGAATTTAGAAAGACGGTAATGATAACCCTGTATGCAAGACAGCAAAAGAGAGATGTATAGAACAGTCTTTTGGACTCTGGGCAGAGGGAGAGGGTGGGATGATTTGGGAGAATGGCATTGAAACATGTATAATATCATATAAGAAACAAATCACCAGTCCAGGTTCGATGCAGGATACAGGATGCTTTGGGCTGGTGCACTGGAATGACCCACAGGGATGGTATGGGGATGGAGGAGCGAGGGGGTTCAGGATTGGGAACACGTGTACACCCATGGCAGATTCATGTTGATGTATGACAAAACCAATAATATATTGCAAAGTAATTAGCCTCCAATTAAAATAAATAAATTTTTAAAAAAGAAAAAGAAAGAAAACTTTTGCAGAGATAATAGTTGAAAACTTCCCAAACATGGAAAAGGAAATAGTCAATCAAGTCCAGAAAGCACAGAGAGTCCCAGGAAGGATAAACCCAAGGAAGAACACACCAAGACACATAGTAGTCAAACTGACAAAAATTAAAGACAGAGTTAAAATATTAAAAGCAACAAAGAAAAAAAATGACAAGCCACATATAAGGGAACTCCCATCAGTTTATCAGCTGATTTCTCAAGATAAACTTTCCAAGCCAGAAGGGAATGGCCTGGTAGATGGCCAGTGATTAAAGGGAAGATCTACAACCAAGAACACTCTACTCAGCATTTGATGGAGAAATCAGATTTGATGGAGAAACCAAAAGCTTTCCAGACAAGCAAAAGTTAAGAGAATTCAGCACCACCAAACTGGCTTTACAACAAATGCTAAAGGAACTTCTCTAGGCAGGAAACACAGGAGAAGGAAAAGACCAACAGAAAGTAAATCTGAAACAATTAAGAAAATGGTAATAGGATCATACAGATCAATAATTACCTTAAATGTAAATGAATTAAATGCACAAATCACAAGACATAGACTGGCTGTGTTAGGGGAAACACATTGATTGAAACTGCCCAACACTGGCCAGCCACCATAGTAACTATTTGCATGAGTTATTTTATGACAGGAGGTAAAGAACACAGAACTAATAAGCCACCACAAATCATAAGGGTTCAGAAAAGGTCAAAGTGAGACACCACGTGTCTTACCATCTCCCAGAATCCTCCATCATGGCTGAGCAACGCATGTGCCACCAGGAAGGACTCTGAGTTAGAATGATTGGCCAAAGACAACCCAGAAACTAATCCCATCACCATAATACCTGAGACTGCAAGCATAGCAGTTGTCCTGGGTTCCCTTACCCTACTGCTCTCTGCCCGGGCACCCCTTCCCAATAAAATCTCTTGTTTTGTCAGTTCCTGTGTCTCCTCAGACAATTCATTTCTGAGTGTTAGACAAGAGACTGCTTTTGGGCCCTGGAAGGGGTTGCCCTTCCTGCAACATTTGGGTGGATGAAAATGTGTGCATGTATGCACTTCCACTTACCACATCACTCTGCTTGACTCTTCCCCAAACTGTATTCAATTATTTTATATTGTTAATCATGTCCCATTAGGCTTGCAATTGTAATTACCTTTTATTTTTTGTCTGGCAATTGATTGTGAAAAATGATAAACATCTTTTACTATTGTGATTATATAACTATTACTCATTTAATACCATTATATCATGATTGTTCGGAGAAGGCAATGGCAACTCACTCCAGTACTCTTGCCTGGAAAATCCCATGGATGAAGGAGCCTGGCAGGCTGCAGTCCATGGGGTCGCAAAGAGTCAGACACGACTGAGTGACTTCATGTTCACTTTTCACACTCATGCATTGGAGAAGGAAATGGCAACCCACTCCAGTTTCTTGCCTGGATAATCCCAGGGACAGAGGAGCCTGGTGGGCTGCCATCTATGGGGTCACACAGAGTTGGACACGACTGAAGCAACTTAGCAGCAGCAGCAGCAGCATGATTGGTCAACAGAAAAATAATAGAATTCTATATCACCAAAACCAGGATCTAAAAGAAAAACCTGTAATCACTTTTTTTTTAACTTATTTTTTAATTGAAGGATAATTGCTTTACAGAATTTTGTTGTTTCCTGGCAAACCTCAACATCAATCAGCCATAGGTATACATATAGCACCTTCATTTTGAACCTTAGTCTCATCTCCCTCCCCATCCCACCTCTCTAGGTTGATACAGAGCCCCTGTTTGAGTTTCCTGAGACATATAGCAAATTCCCGTTGGGTATCTATTTTACATATGGTAATGTAAGTTTCCATGTTACTCTCTCCAAACATCTCACCCTTTCCTCCCTTCTCCCCATGTTGCTGCCCTGTAAATAAATTCTTCAGTACCATTTTTCTAGATTCTGTGTATGTGTTAGCATATGATATTTATCTTTGGCTTTCTGACTTACTTCACTCTGTATAATAGGCTCTAGGTTCATCCATCTCATTAGAACTGACTCAAATGTGTTCCTTTTTATGGCTGAGTAATATTCCATTGTGTATATGTATCACTACTTCTTTAACCACTCACTGTTGATGGACATCTAGGTTGCTTCCATGTTCTAGCTATTGTAAATAGTGCTGCAATGAACAAGATACACATCTCTTTTTCAATTTTGGTTTCCTCAGGATATATGCCTAAGAGTGGGATTGCTGGGTCATATAGTGCTTTTATTTCTAGTTTTTAAAGAAATCTCCATACTGTCTTGCCTAGTGGCTGTATCAATTTACATTCCCACCAACAGTGCAAGAGCATTCCCTTTTCTCCAGCCCTCTCCAGCATTTATTGTTTGTAGACTTTTTGATGATGGCCATTCTGACTGGTGTGACGTGATATCTCATTGTAGGTTTGATTTCCATTTCTCTAATAATGAGCGACGGTAGGTGTTGTGAGAGGGCATCAGAGGGCAGACACACTGAAACCGTAATCACAGAAAACTAGCCAATCTGATCACACAGACCACAGCCTTGTCTGACTCAATGAAACTAAGCCATGCCATGTAGGGCCACCCAAGATGGGAGGGTCATGTTGGAGAAGTCTGACAGAATGTGGTCCACTGGAGAAGGGAATGACAAACCACTTCAAATCCCTTATGATTATACAGTGGAAGTGAGAAATAGATTTAAGGGACTAGATCTGATAGACAGAGTGCCTGATGAAGTATGCACGGAGGTTTGTGACATTGTACAGGAGACAGGGATCAAGACCATCCCCATGGAAAAGAAATGAAAAAAAGCAAAATGGCTGTCTGAGGAGGCCTTACAAATAGCTGAGAAAAGAAGAGAAGCAAAAAGCAAAGGAGAAAAGGAAAGATATAAGAATCTGAATGCAGAGTTCCAAAGAATAGCAAGGAGAGATAAGAAAGCCTTCCTCAGTGATCAGTGCAAAGAAATAGAGGAAAACAACAGCATGGGAGAGACTAGAGATCTCTTCAAGAAAATTAGAGATACCAAGGGAACATTTCATGCAAGATGGGCTCGATAAAGGACAGAAATGGTATGGACCTAACAGAAGCAGAAATATTAAGAAGAGGTGGAAATAATACACAGAACTGTACAAAAAAATCTTCATGACCAAGATAATCACGATGGTGTGATCACTGACCTAGAGCCAGATATCCTGGAATGTGAAGTCAAATGGGCCTTAGGAAGCATCACTACAAACAAAGCTAGTGGAGGTGATGGAATTCCAGTTGAGCTATTTCAAATCCTAAAAGATGATGTTGTGAAAGTGCTGCACTCAATATGCCAGCAAATTTGGAAAATTCAGCAGTGGCCACAGGACTGGAAAAGGTAGGTTTTCATTCCAATCCCAAAGAAAGGCAATGCCAAAGAATGCTCAAACTACTGCACAACTGCACTCATCTCACACGCTAGTAAAGTAATGCTCAAAATTCTCCAAGCCAGGCTTCAGCGATATGTGAACCGTGAACTTCGTGATGTTCAAGCTGGTTTTAGAAAAGGCAGAGGAACTAGAGGTCGGATTCATGTTGATGTATGGCAAAACAAATACAATATTTTAAAGTAAAAAATAAAATAAATAAATAAATAAAAAAATTGCCAACATCCACTGGATCACTGAAAAAGCAAGAGAGTTCCAGAAAAACATCTATTTCTGTTTTATTGACTATGCCAAAGCCTTTGACTGTATAGACCACAATAAACTGTGGAAAATTCTGAAAGATATGGGAATACCAGGCCACCTGACCTGCCTCTTGAGAAACCTATATGCAGGTCAGGAAGCAACAGTTAGAACTGGACGTGGAACAACAGACTGGTTCCAAATAGGCAAAGGAGTACATCCAGGCTGTATATTGTCACCCTGCTTATTTAACTTACATGCAGAGTACATCATGAGAAATGCTGGGCT
This sequence comes from Bos indicus, assembly GCF_029378745.1. Classification (NCBI taxonomy): domain Eukaryota; kingdom Metazoa; phylum Chordata; class Mammalia; order Artiodactyla; family Bovidae; genus Bos; species Bos indicus. The sequence goes on from NC_091767.1 coordinate 14,363,610, forward strand.
GGAAGAAGCACAAGCTGGAATCAAGATTGCCGGGAAAAATATCAATCACCTCAGATATGCAGATGACACCACCCTTATGGCAGAAAGTGAATAGGAACTCAAAAGCCTCTTGATGAAAGTGAAAGAGGAGAGTGAAAAAGTGGGCTTAAAGCTCAATATTCAGGAAACTAATATCATGGCATCCGGTCCCATCACTTCATGGGAAATAGATGGGGAAACAGCGGAAACAGTGTCACACTTTATTTTTGGGGCTCCAAAATCACTGCAGATGGTGACTGCAGCCATGAAATTAAAAGGCGCTTACTCCTTGGAAGGAAAGTTATGACCAACCTAGATAGCATATTCAAAAGCAGAGACATTACTTTGCCAACAAAGGTCCGTCTAGTCAAGGCTATGGTTTTTCCAGTGGTCATGTATGGATGTGAGAGTTGGACTGTGAAGAAAGCTGAGCTCTGAAGAATTGGTGCTTTTGAACTGTGGTGTTGGAGAAGACTCTTGAGAGTCCCTTGGACTGCAAGGAGATCCAACCAGTCCATCCTAAAGGAGATCAGTCCTGGGTGTTCACTGGAAGGACTGATGCTGAAGCTGAAACTCCAGTACTTTGGCCACCTCATGAGAACAGTTGACTCACTGGAAAAGACCCTGATGCTGGGAGGAATTGGGGGCAGGAGGAGAAGGGGACGACAGATGATGAGATGGCTGGATGGCTTCACCGACTTGATGGACATGAGTCTGAGTGAACTCCGGGAGTTGGTGATGGACAGGGAGGCCTGGCGTGCTGTGATTCATGGGGTCACAAAGAGTCGGACAGACTGAGTGACTGAACTGAACTAAACTGAATAATGAGTGATGTTGAGCATTTTTTCATGTTTTTGTTAGCCACCTGTATGTCTTTGGAGAAATGTCTGTTTAGGTCTTTTCTCAGTTTTTGAATGGGTTGTTTGTTTTTCTGGTATTGAGTTGAATGAGTGCTTATAGTTTCTGGAAATTAATTCTTTCACTTTTTAAAATCCAGATGCACATTAGAATTATCTCAAAATTTTTTGAAAAATACAAATGCTCAGCTATTGCTTTTTTTCTCCAGAGCTCCAGATAAGTTTCTAATGAGCAGACAAATTTAAAAACAACTGGAATATATGATGATCCCTTACTTTTATCTATTTTTTATCTATTTTTTTCACTTTTTCTATTTCATATTCAATGCTCCCATTTCATTTAGTTCATGTTCTCCAATTTCTCCATCTGTCTTTTTTTTTTTTTACTGTTCTTTCTCAAGTCTTTATCAAGTGTAGTAAAAAAGCTTTTGTATACATATATAAATATGCATAATATGTATATTTTAGAAAACATGAATTTTTGCCTAATTAAAAAATTATGACATTTTGATTCCAGTGTTTGACTTAGTATGAATAGAATGCTAGATTTCTAATTTAAAAATAGATATACAACAAGCAACAAAGGTTTATTGTGTAGCATAGAGAACCATAGTCAATATCTTGTAATAACCTATAATGGAAAAAAATTTCAAAAATAATATATATATATATTTGTATAACTGAACCACCTTGATGTGCACCTGAAACATTGGAAGTCAACTGTACTTCATTAAAATATATATTTTTTTTTTTAAAAAGAAATATTACACGTAGGTGAACAATCATAAGAACATCTTACTTTTCTTTTAAAAGAATGGAAGCCAAAGATAAATCAAAGATAATCAAGATATACTTATATCTTAAATATAAAGATATATTTAAAGTGTTGAAAGAAAATATACACTTGGTTAAAATTTTTTTAAATATAAAGGTTAGGTGCTTTCCAACTTCTGTTTAGGATGTTAGCAAGCAAGAAAGAGCATTACTCCCACATCTATAACAACAACCACAGCATTCAACTCACTATATAATCTAAAATGTCACAGCTTTTCCAGAACTCATTAGATTCATGGTTACAGGACAACCAACTCAACCAAAATCCAAGGATGACAAGTACAGCCACGAAGAGACAAGATCTAAGTGGTCGGTCTTCTGGGGCAGATGACAGATAACATACAAACATCTAAAAATTCAAGTAAATATTTACCACATTGCTAAAGGTGGAGTGTGAGCTGATTAGAAAATATAAACCCTAAAAACGAGACACAAGGGACATTCTCAATTATTTGCAGGATCTTCACAGACCTAACCCAGTGCTCAAGAGAAAGATCAGGGCCAGGACAGGGAGATCTGAGAAAGCCCCCTTATGGTGCAGGATTCTGGAAGGGGAACACTACAGCTGGAGCAGCACAAAACTTCACCTGAGCCTGCCTCTCTTGTCACTCTCTAGAGAACAAAAGTCTTAAGTTCCTGGATGGAAATAAAAATCAAATCACATAAACAAACCCCTGTTTCCCTGAGGGTACAAATAAAACCCATAAAAATTGGAAACGACCGGTATGCCCCTCAACTGGGTAATGGATAAACAGTGATGCAGGCATACAACAGCATTTCTCTGCAATAAAGAGGAACAAAGTATTAATAGCAATATGAATAAATCTGAAATGCATTATGCTAAATGAGAGAAGCCAGACTTAAAAAGCCACATGCTGCATGATTCAATTTATATGACATCTTTTTAAAAGGCAAGGCAATAGAATAGAAAATAAATCAGTGGTTACCAGAGACTGTGGGTGGCAGGTGACTACAGATGGGCACAGGGTAATTTTGGAGGGTGAAGGAATTGTTCTCTATCTTGAATGTGGTAATGGTTACAGAACTGTCAGCACTTGTCAAAACTCTCAGAACTACACATAAATAGGGTAAATTTTATTTGTATAAATTGTATTGTATTCTAAAAGCTGTAAAAATGTATTAAATTATAAAGGTGAAATAAATACTTTTTAGATAGGCAAAAAATAAAAGCATTTATCTTGGTAACCTGCACTAAGAAATGATAAATTCTGTAGGCTAAAAATATATATAAGTATTTTTGTTTGTTCATTAGTTTTGTATGTTTTGTTTTTGTATATTAACCAGAGATTTTTTAGCCTAGCTAAGTTCACTTATTAATTCTAGGAATTTTTGATTTTTGAAAAATGCTTAGGATTTCTTATAGGAACAATCTTATCGTAAGTAAATATGAACAGAGCCTTTTAATTTTCTTAGGGATATTAAGAAAATTGATTAATCTCTAGGCATTAAATTGATGCCTAGACTTAGCATCAACATCCACTAGGCTTTTAAAAAATTACTTTTACAATTACAAAAAATAAAAATTATTGTTCTGAAATGAAGTTGTATTGCGTGTGTGCTCAGTCGTGTCTGACTCTTTGCAAGCTGTAGTAAGCTGTAGTACTGCCTTACAATTCAGATTAGTATTATAGTTTATTCTGGTAGAAAAATACCCCTAAAATATTAATAAACAACCAAGAAAATAAATACTTCTTTTCTATATCCTCTTCCAAGTTTTGCTGAATCATTTAAAATATGTGTCTGGTCCAAAGCATATTTTCAGATTATTCTGGCTGTAGTAGGAAATGATGTAGACAATCAAATAATACATCTCCTTTTTTGACATGTGCAGTATTCCCCAATCTCATTTAACTTGAGGAAATGCTTCAACAGCAATGGTCTTATTGGGATTTATTAGTGATCTTCTGAGACATTTAAAAAGTCCATAAATATATCCCATTTTACAATCTACAATGAAAAATAACTTGGAAACTCTACATACACTTTAAAGGTTATTTCAAGTTTCCAGTTGGATTACAAACACTAGGAAGAACTAGACTTGCCACCTACTTAAAATCAAGATAGTTCAAGGCTGGAAGGTTATGTTAATCTGATTCTTAACTGAAGGCTTGCATTATTTATAGGAACTATAATCACAAACCTGTCCACAGACAATTCATCAATCACTAAAGCATTCCCATTTTTGAACATTTGAGCTCCAGTTTTTAAAAATAACTGCAACGTTGTTGTTCAGTCGCTAATCGTGTCTGACTCTTTGTGACCCCATGGACGGTAGCATGCCATTTAGCTCTTCTGACCTCCATTTTCTCCTGGAATTTGCTCAAATTCATGTCCATTGGCTTGGTGATGCTATCTAACCATCTCATCCTCTGTTGTCCCCTTCTCCTTTTGCCTTCAATCTGTAAGTCAATTGAGTGGGTAAAAAGCACTCTCCCATTATTCCCATTATTCCTAGTTTTGTCTTTAAGGAGACTTCAGAGCATGGTTCTTTCAGAGTCCTACAATGAGATAGGACCATTGTCACATTTATAACTAGTTCAGTTCAGTTCAGGTCAGTCACTCAGTCGTGTCCGACTCTTTGCGACCCCGTGAATCACAGCACGCCAGGCCTCCCTGTCCATCACCAACTCCCAGAGTTCACCCAGACTCACGTCCATCGAGTCAGCGATGCCATCCAGCCATCTCATCCTCTGTCGTCCCCTTCTCCTCCTGCCCCCAATCCCTCCCAGCATCAGAGTCTTTTCCAGTGAGTCAACTTTTCGCATGAGGTGGCCAAAGTACTTTAGCATCATTCCTTCCAAAAAAATCCCAGGGCTGATCTCCTTCAGAATGGACTGGTTGGATCTCCTTGCAGTCCAAGGGACTCTCAAGAGTCTTCTCCAACACCACAGTTCAAAAGCACCAATTCTTCAGCGCTTAGCCTTCTTCACAGTCCAACTCTCACATCCATACATGACCACAGGAAAAACCATAGCCTTGACTAGACGAACGTTTGTTGGCAAAGTAATGTCTTTGCTTTTGAATATGCTATCTAGGTTGGTCATAACTTTCCTTCCAAGGAGTAAGTGTCTTTTAATTTCATGGCTGCAGTCACCATCTGCAGTGATTTTGGTAGCATTACTTAAATACTAATGAGAAAATAATGTATTTTTGAATTTTGAAATATATGGAAAAGAGAAAAGATGAACATTAAAATATCCTGGTATTCTGCCAACCAGTGATACCTACTCAACATTTTAATACACTTAAAGATATTTCTTTACAATCTTCATCAAGGCATATATCTTTGTATAATTTGAATTATAGTGCACACTCTTATTTGTATCTTCCATAAAACAATGTGATCATTTTCCACATCATTTAATGTTACCTTAAGGCTGCAGATACAAGTGTGTGACATCTTTTATTTTAACATTCTTATTATTATTAAATGGGATGGCGCTAGTGGTAATGAACTCACCTGCCATGCAGGAGACATAAGAGACGCAGTTTTGACCCCCAGGTTAGGAAGATCCCCTGGAGGAGGGCAGGGCAACCCACTCCAGTATTCTTGCCTGGAGAATCCCTGGACAGAGGAGGCTGGCAGGCTACAGTCCATAGGGTTGCACAGAGTTAGACACGACTGAAGCAATTTAGCACATATGCATATTATTGAATATTAAGTTGGTTTATATTTTTATGATTGTAAATGATCTCAATGTTTACATCATTCATTTTTCCAGTCAATATTCTTTCCTCTAGATTTCCCTCATATGTACCATCACTCTTTCTCTTCCATTTTAGTACCCAGAACATCATTAGTTATGTAGTAAAAAATAAAATAATATGTGACATATGGGCTAAGTATATATTTAGCCTTAATTTCATTCAACTAAGTTGGCTTATGTGCTTTGTTATTTTTAACAGATTTCAGTTATCTTTAGCCTGAGTTAGTTAAACTACCAATCTAGTTTATGCTTTATGTCCAAAAATACCTTATTTCAGTAAGCACTAAGAATGCTCTATCTCATGACTGTAGATGGAAACCAGTCAACCAAAGACTAGCAGTGATAACTTCACATTGACCAGTTTACAGAACAAAAGTGTTCCTCTCTATTCCTGTACAGCAAATTGCTGCCTCTAAGACACTGCTCCTCCCTTCACTCCAAAGTGATGAAGTGGCCTTCCTGATAAATGCTCCTGTGACATGTTTCACCAAGGAAGTAGAATACATGGAGGGCCATCTGAACTGTCCCCTTTAAAAGAATAAGAGAAGATACACCTAAAAGAGGGAGAAATAACAAACCACAAATGGTCCACAAAAAGAGAGGAGGGAAGAGGAAAATCACAGGCTTATGCTCAATTTTTTCCCCATGTTTCACAAGACAAAAACCTTAAAATGTTTTCAGTCTTATTCCAGGGACACTCATTCATGGGCCACTTTCCTCTCTGTCTTTCCTCCTTGCTTGTTTCTTGCATAAAATATTCAGAGAAATGTGATTAAGTTTAATTATCTACTTTCCAGATGTTTCTGAATGGACAGGCTCACTACAACTATTTTTAATAAAATCTCTTCCTACCTGGACAACGAGACAACACTTATTCATGTTATGTTAATCACTTCTTAATGGTCTCCTACACCAACATTCACAAACAGAGCCTCAGAATCCTAAAATAATTTTGTTAAAAAATCTCTGAATTTGCACTATCTACAAAACATGCCCCTCTCTAAATACCCCTAGTTACTTAAATAGGATCACAATATTTTAATCACTTCTCTAATTTGTTCTTCCTCTGTAGTCCTTTTTTTTTTAACATAATGATATTTCCATATACCCAACTTTAAATATTTAGAGACAGAGAAAACAAATGCGAGAATATAATAAAAATGGAAGAGACTGTCATTCCTGATAGAGAAATTAGCACATGCATGTCAGTGGGAGGGGCCGGTTGTGGTTGAATAGCCCTCTTTCTGCTTTCTTCTCAACCTTGTCAGACTAAACTATATACAATGGTTTCTGAAGTAGATCTTATCTTCCAAAGAGAGACACAACAAAATACTGCATCCGGCATACTTTCAATGTAACGCTGAAAATTATCCCAGGTAGTAGGGATAATAGTAGGGATATCCCAGGTCCCCTCTTCTTGATCTGGGGTGAACTTTTGTGTATGTTTTAAGTGAGAGGAATGACATTTTATCACTTCTAAAAATAAAGGATTACAGTTCATATACTTCTGCCTTGCTCTCTTGGAACTCCTGCTTGGTAAACCACACTGTCACACTGTGAGGAGACTCAGATGAGTCCACAGAGAGAGAACACATGCAGATCAAAGTGGGGGTGCTCTGACCCACAACCAACCTATGTCCCAGCTACAAACAGCACGTAGACCAGATGAGGAAGGAATCACCTCCAGGTTATTCTAGTTCCAAGATGTTGAATCACCTTAAGCCTTCAAGTCTGCCCAGCCAAGGTCCCAGAGATGGTGGAACAAAGAAAGTTGTTCTATTAAATTCAACACTAATTTCTGACCCTCAGAAATACCATTACTAAGCATAACAAATGATGGTTTTAGAATACAGAAAGGCCTCTACGTTAGGAACCTTCAAGTTGCAAACTTTCAAAGATGTGGACTTGTGTTTACAGGTCTAATCAGGTAAAAAGGTGTGAGTGAAACTGTAGCTTGCCATCCACCTCCTGGGCTTTCCAGGTGGCTCAGTGGCAAAGAATCTGCCTGCCAATGCAGGAGACATGGGTTTGATCCCTTGGGTCAGGAAGAGCCCTTGGAGAAGGAAATGGCAACCCACTCTCGTATCCTTGCCTGGAAAATCCCATGAATGGAGAAGCCTTGGAGGGCTATAGTCCGTGGGGTCACAAAAGAGTTGGATACAACTTAGTGACTAAACAATAACTCTGTTTTCTACTGCTGACAATCCTTTAGCTCTATGACCTCCTACCCCTTCTCCCTCCTCCAGTCAGTAACTCTTCTTGCCTGTTCACTCGATGCCAGCCCATTAATGACAGCTGTTGTACTGTGCTTTTCAAGCTACTGTACTGTTAGACTAAAAATGTTTTTGTTTTTTATGTACTATTTGTGTGAAAATTATTATAAATCTCTTACAGTATAGTACTATATAGCCAATTGTGTTAGCTGGGAGCCGGACTAACTTAGTCGGACTTATAAGCAAATTGGACTTATAAGCAAATTGGAACTTGCTTTCTGAATGGAACTCGTTTGTATGTATGGGACTTACTGGACTAAGTTTTGGAGTGATTATTTTATTACGGATCAAAAAATAACTGATAGCATTTTCCTCTCTCTTTCTTCCTCTGTCTCTAGCCTCTCTCTCTCTCCTATAAGTTGCCTTCTCTTTACATCTGCCATCATAGTGTTAGACAAAGAACAGGCTCTGGGATGATGACAATGACAGAAGAAATAACATCTTCCTTTCATTAAGTGCTTCTTGAATTTCAGTCACTTTGATAACTGCTTTTCATGTATAGTTGACCCTTGAAGGACACAAGGGGTTAGGTATGGCAACTCCCCATGCAGTGGAAAATCCAGATGTAACTTTACAGTCTGTCTCTATTTGTGGTTCTGCATCAGCAGATTCAATCAACCTCCCATGAGATACAGTATTGGAGTAGTATTTTTTTTTTAATCCATTTGTAGGTGAAGCCACAAAGTTCAAACCCTTATTGTTCAAGGGTCAATAGTATTATCTCATTTAATTTAATTTTTACAAGAAATCTTTGAGGTATGTCTTATAACCCCTATTCCATCCTTTAGGAAACTATAGCTTAGAGATGTTATATCACTTGCCAAGTTTGTTTATCTAAACTAGGCAGATTTCTTCACCATGGAGCTTTAATTCTGGAAGCAGAAATACATGATAAATAAAAACAAAAATGAACAAAATGATTTCTAATTATGGCAAGTGTGACGAGGAAACCATAAGCTGATGCAATAGAAAGTAACAAAGGCAGAAGGAAGAGTGGGACTTACTGATAAAGGTTGGTCATGGGAAGCATTTCTGAGAAAGCAAAACTATATTTTTCTCTTTACAATTCTAGGATATTTTAGAACTGTCAGTCAGTTTCCTTTATAATCCTAAAATGTTTAGCCTTCCTCAAGTCTACAAGTTATCTTCCTCCAATTTTCCTTTTCTCAAAATTTGAAGATTTTCTCCCCAACACATTTCCTACTTGCATGAGGATTTCTGGAATTTTCTCAACTCTGTAAGTTTTCAGGTTCAAGGCATCATGGGAATAAAAATGAAGTGTTAAGACTGAAGTTATTACTTGGAAGCATCTTGGAGTAATTACAGGAGGAACACAGGGAGAGTGTTCATGGAAGATTAGAGACTAGTCTCTGGCCTCCCAAGACACTCGGAAGATCACTCAAACTCTGCTCACTTTATCTCCCGTTCTTTTCTCACACCTACTTCCTATGCAGTTCTCTCCAGCAAAGCAAGTCATCATGCTTTCTTGGCTCACCTTGAACATGAAGACTGTTACTAAACATTTCAATAGAAGCACTAACAGAACAAAGAAATGATGGCACTGACTGCCTAGTGATGTTTATTTATTTATTTTTTTTAATGAAAGCCACAGGTACTTTTCATTGGATTAATATTTGTATGTGTTCAGTCACTTACCCATGTCTAACTTCTTTGCAACCCATGGACTGTAGCCTGCCCAGGCTCCTCTAACTATGTAATTCTCAAGGCAAGAATACTGGAGTGGGTTGCCATTTCCTTCTCCAGGGGATCTTCCCAACCCAGGGATCAAACCCATGTGTCCTATGGCTCCTACACTGGCAGGTGGATTCTTTACCACTGAGCCACCTGGGAAGCTTATCAGCTCATAGGATGTGGTAAATCTCATGGCTGATGTGTCTGGGCATTGTATGAGTGTCACTGCTTATGAACATCCTACGAGCACCCTCCCAAATCAAAATACTGAAACCACTTCTCTCTTGGACCAAGACTAGCCCCTGTGAGATTGACTGGGGCACCACAGAAAGGTCACTTGAGACCACCAGGAGCTTATCAGGTCAACACCAAAGAGGAAAAAGAGAAAAAGAGTCTTGGACAGATAAGAGACAGATAGAAAAAAAAAAAAAACAAACATGGATGGAGGAAAAAATTTAGCAGCCCAGAGATACAAGCCATCCTGGAAAAAAAATTAAAAGAAAAAGGGATAAAGGGGATAGATGATGTTGCAGTCAGCAGCATATTTGTATATGCTGGGAATTGAAGGATCAACATCAGTCTTTCTCCAAGCCCCTTTCTCTCACTTAAAGTCTCTGTGTAATAAAGGACAGCTTCACATATTTTATCCTCAGTAGCTTGATTCCAAAGCTAGTTATCCACTTTAAATGTGTAATCCTCAGTTTTATGCTTCTCATTTCTCACACAATAAAACATTAGACTCAGTTAGTTAGTAATGGGACTGAATTATCTAAATGAAAATTAGTGATGTTAAAGGCAGGTCTGGGCTGGGAACCAAGAGGGTCTCCCATCAACAGGCGTATCTATCACCAAGGTCATCAGGTATCCCAAATGTGGCCCCAGACACCTTCATCCTGCCCTCCCTCTACTCACAGACTACTCTGTCTACTCACAGAGACCCCACGTGACATAGGTTCCCTTGAGCATGGAACTTTGCAGATGAAACTGCCACACAGCATCAGTAATAAATGATAAACAGTGGGGAAATGTAATGAGGGGGAAGGGAGAGATGGCAGAGCAGAATTCCCTGAAGTCATTAGAATGAGTCTCCACTAGTATGTAGTTCTAGTAACAGTCCCCTAGAAGCCCTGATTCCAAAATGTTCTTTCTGCCACAGGCCCTTCAGAGAAACACCTGAGAACAAACCTAAGCTCTGTTGACACTATTCTTGCTTTAAATTCCCATAAGATTTTCATCTGGCTGACACTTTCAGTGTCTTCTTAGTGTCTTTCTATTGCTTGATTATTTGCATTTGCTTCCAGAAAACATGCAAAGATCCCACAGGATAAGACTGTTACGGTTTCAAAAGCCACATGAGACTTTAGGCTTAACTTTCCATAAAACCATTTGTTATACTGGGATATTTATGGTCAGCTAAGAAATAAGTCCATCTTGAGGAAATCCTCAAATTTTTACCAGGGCCTGATATTTTCTTTCTATTGAAGCATTAGAATTAAAACAATAAAAATATTAACTAACTTTTATGCCTGGGTCAGAAAGATCCCATGGAGGAGGGCATAGCTACCCACTCCAGTATTCTTGCCTGGAGAGTTCCATGGACAGAGGAGCCCGGCAGGCTACAGTCCATGGAGTTGGAAAGAGTGGGATATGACAGAAGCAACTGAGCACACACACCTTTTATGCAACTACTGCACCTTTCATCAGAGTATACATGGAGCAACAGGCTGAGCTGCTTCCCCTGCCCTGTACTCACATGTTGGGCTGGTCTGGGAATTCCAAGTCCCCCATAGATCTAGATGTCTTCATAATGAGTCATGTGTGCTGTTATATTAGCTATCAGATCCAAGTTTCTGTCTCTTTCTATGCACCCTAGAAGATCTGGGAATTGGATCTAGACAATTGTCCTTTCCAGATCTCCTCTGTAACATCAGTTTTCCCCTAAAGCAAAATGGCAAGCTATGGTGTGTAGGCCCAGTTCAGTCATCACCCTTTTACCAATAAAATCTCAATGGAACACACCCACTCTCATTCATATAGGTATGGTCCATGGCTGCTTTCTGAATAAAAAAAGGCAGCTTAATAGTTTTGACAATGATCATATTATCTACAAACCTAAAGTATTTAATATCTAGCTATCTAAAGAAAAAGTTAATTGATCCCACCCGCTAGAGGATTTCTGTTGTTGTTCAGTCGCCAAGTCCTCTCCAACTCTGCGACAGCATGGATGGCAGCACGCCAAGCCTCCCTGTCTCTCACCATCTCCTGGAATTTGCCCAAGTTCATGTGCATTGAATCGGAGATGCCATCCAGTTATCTCATCCTCTGTTGCCCTCTTCTCCTTCTTAGTCAGTTAGAGAAGGAGAAGGGGCTTTTTGAAGAATGTTAAATTCTTTTCCTCATCAAATTGATTTCCAAACAACCTGGTACTTCTCACTGCCCAGGCTAACAGAGCTTTGTCTGTTCAGCAAATTCCTCCAGAGACCAAGCCAACTTGTGCTTTTTGATCTATGGAATCTAACCACTTGCCATAAACAGGAATAATTTATGTTATTCAAATAAGGCAGTCCTATTAAAGGAATCAAATCATAAACTTAATCAACCTATTATATATTTCCCAAATCCCTTAGATTTCTGTTTTTCTCGTATTCCATACCACTTAGAAATACTAGAGTTTAATGTCTCCATTCAGATTTCTATGGAATCCTTTGAATATTACGCTTTTCAACAAACTTATTAAGATACAATTCACATGCCAAAAATTCACGCATTTAAAGCTAACAACTCAATGATGCTTAACACATTCCCAGATCTGTGAAATCATAATTGCAATCTAATTTTACAACATTCTCATCATCCCAAAAAGAAACTCTATACCCACCAGCAGTTGTTCCCAAAACCTCACACCACCTTAAGCCCGAAGCAAACAGTAATCTACTGGATGTCTCTGAACTGCCTATTCTGGAACTTCTATTTAAATGTGAGCACACAGTTGAGGTCTTCTATGACTAAATTTATTCACTTAGCATAATATTTTCATAAGTAACCCGTGCTGTTGCATGTACCTGCACTTCTTTCCTTTTTATGTATGGCTGAGTAACACTCCATCGTAGGGAATTCTACCCTTTAAAATCCATTCTTCAGTTGGTGGACATTTACCTTGTTTCTCCTTATGAATACTGAGGTTATGAACATTCACTTACAAACTTTTATGTGAACATACATTTTCAATCCTCCAAGGAATATATCCAGAAAGAGAATTGCTAGGCCATATGGTAACATTATATTTAACACTTGGAGAAACTGCCAACCTGTTTTCCAAAGCCTCTACACCACTTTACATTCCCATCAACAATGCAGGAAGGTTCCAATTTCTTCACATCCTCCTAAACACCAATTGTCTTTTTCACTGTAGCCATCTTAGTGAAAGTGGCATCTCATTGAGGTTTTGATTTTCATTCCTAATGATTAATGGCATTGAGTATCTTTTGCTGTGCTTATTGGCCATTTTTATTTCTTCTTTGGAGAAATATCTATTGAAATCAATTGCCTATTTTCAGTTGGGTTATTTTATTTTATTATGGAGTTACAAGTGTTATTTTTTTATAGCTATAAATCCATTACCAGATATATGACTTGCAAATATTTTCTCTCATTCAGTGAGTTGTGTTCCCACTTTCTTTTTTCATTGGAGTGTAATTGCTTTACCATGTTGTGTTAGCTTCTGCTGTGCCATGAAGTGAATCAGCTGTATGTACACATATATCCCCTGGGACCTCCCTACCACCTCCCTTCCCTCCCACCCATCTAGGTCATCACAGAGCTTTGAGTTGAGCTTCCTGGGCTTTACTGCAGATTCCCATTAGCTACCTATTTAACACATATTTAAACACACACACACTCATATATGCTACTCTTCTAATTTTCCCACCTTCCCCTTTCCCCACTGTGTATACACATCTATTCTCTAATTATTAGAGAATTAAAAATCAAAATTACAATGAAGAATCACCTCACACCAGTCAGAATGGCTATCATCAAAAAAAAACAACCCTATAAACAATAAATGTTGGAGAGGGTGTGGAGAAAAGGAAACCCTCTTGCACTGTTAGTGGGAATGTAAATTGAGATGGCCACTGTGGAGATCAGCCTGGAGGTTTCTTAAAAAACTAAACATAGAACTACCATATGATGCAGCAATCCCATTACTGGGCATATACACTGAGAAAACCATAATTCAAAAGGACACATGTACCCAGTGTTCATTGAAGCACTATTTACAATAACCAGGACAGGGAAGCAACCTAAGTGTCCATCGATAGATGAATGGATAAAGGAGAAGTGGTACGTGTGCACAATAGAATATTACTCAGCCATAAAAAGGAATGGAATTGGGCCATTTGATGTAAATAGACTTAACATTTGTCATACAGAGTGAAGTAAGTCAGAAAAACAAAGATAATATATTAACACAGGTATTTAGAATCTAGAAAAAAATGATACCGATGAACCTAGTTTCAGGGCAGGAATACAAATGCATAGAGAACACACATCTTTCCACTTTCTTGATTGTATCCCTCCTTTGAGGGTACAAAAGTTGTAAATTTTGATAATGTCAAGGTGTCTATTTTTTCTTTGGCTGTTAATGCATTAGGTACCATGCCTAGCCCAAGATGGTGAAGATTCACATATATATTTTCTTCTAAGAGCTTAATATTTTAAACTCATATTTAGGTATTTTTATTTACTTTGAAGTAATTTTTGTATATTGGCATGAATTAAACTTCCAACTTCATTCTTTTGCACTGCATATCTGCGCCAGTTCCATTTGTCAAAAAGATTATTCCTCTCCAATCAAATTATCCTGGTACCTTTGTTCACAGTAAATTGGCCCAAAATGTAAAGGATTATTTCTGGACACTAAATAGTATTTCATTGAACTGTAGTATGTCTAAATGTGTAAATCCTCCAATTTTGTTATTTTTAAAGACTGTTTTAGCTATTCTATATTTCTTGCATTTCCATAATGAATTTTAGAATCAGCTTGTCAATTTCTGCAAAAGAACCAGCTTGGATTTGATAGCTGAACATACTTTACATGTTCTCTGTGAAACTTGAGATAACCTGCTAAATCATAAATATCTTAGACTGGATAGCTGATGGGCATCAGCTATAAAAGTAGAAAATATTGCTTGGGAAAGAAGCTTGGGAAGGTAAATGTAGAGAGCTCTGAGCACCACTGAAAGATTATTGCCACCCAGTCTGCTAGACTGTAATTCTGGCATCACTCCTTTTTTCTGGGAAAATCTCATTTCAACCTAATCAATTTCTCATGAAGAGTTCCTCCTCTCTCTCCCTGTGTCTCAAATTGTTACTTCACTGCACTGCAGTACAAATAGTAGCATTAGCTACCACGTATTGTGCCACTTATTATTCAAAACACATTGCTTACATAATATATTTAATGTCTGTAACCAACTTAATTGGTAAATGATATTAGTTTTATTACACAGATAAAGATATAAGGAGTCAGTGGAGAGCTTTATATATTTAGGTAGAAAGTGTTACAGATGGAATTTGGACTTATCCCACGGCAGACGGTAGATTAGTGTCAGTCACATTGTTGTGTCCGGCTATTTTGAGACCTCAAGGACTATAGCCCGCCAGTCTCCTCTCTCCATGGGATTCTCCAGGCAAGAATACTAGAGTGGGTTGCCATTCTTTTCTCCAGGGGATCTTCCTGGAGATTGAACCCAGATCTCCTGTATTGCAGGCAGATTCTTTACCGTCTGAGCCATATAACTCTTAGGCTTTTAATCTATATTTAAAATTCCCTCCCTCAAAGCACCCAATTAATGCATGCCCTTGAAATCAATTAATCATTCAAAAGTAAATCAAATTTCAGCAGTGCCAACAATCTGTATTATCTTTGTGAGTTCTGAGTCACCATGAAACAAATCGTAAATCAACTTTCATGTAGTAAGAGATCTAAAGAAAGCCCACCTGTCATTTAAGAGCAACTAGAGCTTAACCACAGTAAAGTTATATGTGATGACTTGGTTGAGCCTCAAAATAATCCACAGGGAGTGAAATAGGAAAAGGACATTGATGATAAAAAAAAAAATGTTGAAGATGGTGAGAGATATATCAAGCTCACTTTCACGTTTTACCTGCTTTTGAAAATCATAATGTCCACAATAGAAGTTTATTTTTTGAATCAGCAGTTTTGAGAATTTTTAATCCCAAGAGATTAATAGTATCTCTTTTACAGAATTAGTAACCTCGGGAAAAAATAAAACAAGATAGAATAATACTTGAGACAAGGTAAATACATACATGATGAAAACCATAGCAACAAGACTATTTCTTTGAGAACTAGTTTAAACTGATGGTTCCAGCCTTTTGTCTCATTTTAAAGGCTCCGATTTTCTCTCTCCTCCCTGTGTCCAAATTCTAGCTACCACTGCTCTAGATGGACAGTATAAAACTGCCTCAGTCCTGTCCTGAACCCTGAATTATTTGCCTCTCTTTTTCTCCCAAGCTACTCATCAGCTTATATAATCACTTTATTCTGCAACTCGTGGAGTTCAAGCTTCAAGTTTTTTCCCAGCACTTCCTTTACCCATGCTCAGTCAAACTCCACTTTCTCTAAACTACTAAAGTGGCCTTAGCATTATTTTTTGGTAGACCTCCAACAACAGGGAAAACCCCAGGCCATGTGCTCTGAAACCTATTGTCTTTATTCCTAGGTCATGATTTTCATGGGATGCTGCCAGCAAATGACAGAGACTGCAGGGATACATAACGAGTCTCTTCCTGGAAGACATGGGATTTCTCTGATAGGCAACTTTGGCTAGCAAGTTCCCAAGTACCCTACTGAATCTTTCAGAGACCACACAGCTGATTATAACATTTCCACCCACCCTACCTTCCCCTTCACTCAGAGTCAGTGCTGCCTTGTCATCTGACACCTGCTTCTCCAGATTCCCCAGGCTTCTTCCCCATTTTCTCTCACAGTTGATTTCCATAATAAAAATCCTTGCTTGTGGGGAGGCATCAGTCAGGAGTTTAGGATGGAAATATACACATTACTATATATAAAATAGATAACTAATAAGGACCAACTGTGTAGCACAGGGAACTCTACTCAATACTCTGTAATGATGTATATAAGAAAAGAATCTTAATAAAAGGAGGTTGATAAATGTATTCATATGATTCACCTTTCTATATACCTGAAACTAACACAATATTATAAATAAACTATACTCCAATCATTTTTTTAAAATCCTTGCTCATTTAATCACCTTGATATCTACTTCTTTGTTGCTGATTAGTTGCCAAGTTGCATCCAACTCTGTGACCTCATGGACCAGGCTCCTCTGTCCATGGGATTCTCCAGGGAAGTATATGCCAGTATACTGGAGTGGGTTGCCATTTCCTTTTCCAGGGAATCTTCCTGACCCAAGGATCGAACCCAAGTCTCCTACCAGCAGGCAGATTCTTTACCATCACACCACCAAGGAAGTCCAATCTATTTCTTGGAGGACTGCTAATAACTACATTTTGGATGGCTTCCCACTTCCAGTCAATTTTAAGTACAAGTTCTTTGGATTTGTTTTACCCTTTGGTCTGATAACAGCATTTACTGTTTATCTCTCCTCCCAGAATCCTGGAAAGGAAGTTTGAGAGGCACTGTATCTCTGTTCTCAGACTGCACTCAGAGCCCCTTTGGCTGCTGGCCTTTCTTCCACACAGTATTTACCGTAGCTCAATGTTCTCTTTATTGCAAATGTGAATTAGGCACTTGTGGGTTCCTTGAGAGACTTTATTAGAGATATCCTCGATTCCTACCCATGCTGATAAGAGATATCTGATTTCAGTTTAATTCCTTTCTGCTCTCTGCCCCAGCTTAGTAGAATCTTAGAGCCTCTGTTAGTAGAATCATTCACACAGAGAATAACCTTCTAAAGTGTGGTCCCTACAAAGCAGCTCAAGCTCACCTCCTTCAAATGCTCAGCAGACCCACAAAAATCTACACATTCTTGCTACACCACAAGGGGTGGGAGCTGACTGCTACATATCTGTTGTCTCTCCTCCCAGGATTTTCCTCCTGCCTGTCCACAATTATCTTACTGCTGTATTCAAAAAGGCACAGATGTCCAACCTGGATGGGAGGGAAGTTTGGGGGAGAACGGATGCATGTATCATCGTTGGTTGAGTCACCTTCGCTATTCACCAGACACTACCACAGTGTTGTTAATCAGCTATACCCCCCAAGACAAAATAAAATGTTTAAAGTTTAAAATTACAAACATAAATAAATAATTTAGGTGATGAAAAAAAATTGTAAAAAAAAAAAAAAAGGCACAGATGTCATATCAGCAAACCACTTCATAAGAACACTTCTGAAAGCGAAGTGAAATGCCAGGATCCTCCTCTCTCTCTACAAATTATCGTCTCTGAACCACATCCCTGAGATTGTGGATGAGGGACATACACCTAATCTTCAACAGGAAAGGGCAGCACAAGCTCTATCACTCACTTCTAGGGTCTCATATAGGACTTCAACAGAGTTCTTTGAAATAGCTGCCTTTCCTGTAGTATTCCTATGTAAATGGAATAGAGGAAAAGAATGGATAGTTGACTAGTAGAATTTACTGGACCATGACTAACTAAGCCCTAGAAAGGTGTCAGACTCCAATTATCCTGGAAATTCTTTAAAATATGGGGAGTGTTTGAAACTTCATTGCATGAGTTTAAGGTTCCCCAAATCAATTCCATGGCAAAGGGACATTTCATGAAATGCTCTGTGATACTTTCTCCCCTCGAAAAGCCCAGTTCTAACCCTTTCTGACACTACACCTCCTTTTTAAACTGCTGACCTTTAGCTCTGTTATCTCTGGCTTTTAATTCTACCTACGGAGTGAATTTAACTCAGATGACCATTATGTCTACTACAGTGGGCAAGTATCCCTTAGAAGAAAAGGAGTAGCCATCATAGTCAGTGAAAGAGTGTGAAATGCGGTACTTGGATGCAATCTCAAAAACAACAGAATGATCTCTGCTCATTTCCAAGGCAAACCATTCAATATCACAGTAATCCAAGTCTATGCCCCGACCAATAATGCTGAAGAAGCTGAAGTTGAACGGTTCTTCAAAGACCTACAAGACTTTCTAGAATTAAGGACATCTTCCAAAAAAGATGTCCTTTTATTACAGGGGACTGGAATGCAAAAGTAGGAAGTCAAGAAACACCTGGAGTAACAAGCAAATTTGGCCTTGGAGTACAGAAAGAAGGAGGCCAAAGGCTAATAGAGTTTTGCCAAGAGAACCCACTGGTCATAGCAAACACCCTCTTCCAACAACAAAAGAGAAGACTCTACACATGGACATCACCAGATGGTCAATACCGAAATCAGATTGATTATATTCTTTGCAGCCAAAGATGGAGTTCTATACATTCACCAAAAACAAGACTGGGAGCTGACTGTGGCTCAGATCATGAACTCCTTATTGCCAAATTCAGACTGAAATTGAAGAAAGTAGGGAAAACCACTAGACCATTCAGGTACGACATAAATCAAATCCCTTGTGATTATACAGTAGGAGTGACAAATCAATTCAAGGGATTAGATCTGATGCACAGAGTGCCTGAAGAAGTATGGACAGAAGTTTGTGACATTGTACAGGAGGCAGGGATCAAGACCATCCCCAAGGAAAAGAAATGCAAAAAGGCCAAACGGTTGTCTGAGGAGGCCATACAAGTAGCTGTGAAAAGAAGAGAAGCCAAAAGAAAGGAGAAAAGGAAAGATATACCCATTTGAACGCAGAGTTCCAAAGAATAGCAAGGAGAGATAAGAAAGCCTTCTTCAGTGATCAGTGCAAACAAATAGAGGAAAACAATAGAATGGGAAAGACTAGAGATCTCTTCAAGAAAATTAGACATACCAAGGGAATATTTCATGCAAAGATTGGCTCAATAAACGACAGAAATGCTATAGACCTAACAGAAGCAGAAGATACTAAGAAGAGGCAGCAAGAATACACAGAAGAACTATACAAAAAAGATCTTCACAACCCAGATAATCATGATGGTATGATCACTTACCTAGAGTAAGACATCCTGGAATGTGAAGTCAAGTGGACCTTGGGAAGCATCATTACAAACAAAGCTAGTGGAGGTGATGGAATTCCAGTTGATCTATTTCAAATCCTAAAAGATGATGCTGTGAAAGTGCTGCACTCAGTATGCCAGCAAATGTGAAAAACTCAGCAGTGGCCACAGGACTGGAAAAGGTCAGTTTTCATTCCAATCCCAAAAAAGGCAATGCCAAAGAGTACTTAAACTCCCACACAATTGTACTCATTTCACACACTAGTAATATTATGTCCATAATTCTCCAAGTCAGGCTTCAACATTACGTGAACTGTGAACTTCCAGATGTTCAAGCTGGATTTAGAAAAGGCAGAGGAACCAGAGATCAAGTTGCCAACTTCCATTGCCTCATTGAAAAAGCAAGAGAGTTCCAGTAAAAAAAAAATCTATTTCTGTTTTATTGAATATTCCAAAGTCTTTTGACTGTGTGGATCACCACAAACCACGGAAAATTCTGAAAGAGATGAGAAATTCAGACCATCTGATCTGCCTCTTGAGAAATCTGTATGCAGGTCAGGTAGTGACAGTTAGAACTGGACAAGGAAGAACAGACTGGTTCCAGTTAGGGGAAGGAGTACGTCAAGGCTGTATATTGTCACCCCGCTTATTTAACTTATATGCAGTGCACATCATGAGAAATGCTGGGCTGGATGAAGCACAAGCTGGAATCAAGATTGCCAGGAGAAATAGCAATAACCTCAGATATGCAGATGACACTAACCTTATGGCAGAAAACAAAAAAGAACTAAAGAGCCTCTTGATGAAAGTGAATGGGGAGAGTAAAAAGTTGGCTTAAAGCTCAACATTCAGGAAACTAAGATCATGGCATCTGGTCCCATCACTTCATGGAAAATAGATGGGGAAACAGTGGAAACAGTGACAGACATTATTTGGGAGGGGGGGGGCTCCAAAATCACTGCAGGTGGTGACTGCAGTCATGAAATTAAAAGATGTTTGCTCCTTGGAAGAAAAGTTATGACCAACCTAGACAGCATATTAAAAAGCAGAGGCATTACTTTGCCAACAAAGGTCCAGCTAGTCAAAGCTAAGATTTTTTCCAGTAGTCATGTATGGATGTAAGAGTTGGACTATAAAGAAAGCTGAGTGCTGAAGAATTGATGCTTTTGAACTGTGGTGTTGGAGAAGACTCTTGAGAGTCCCTTGGACTGCAAGGAGATCCAACCAGTCCATCCTAAAGGAAATCAGTCCTGAATATTCATTGGAAGGACTGATGCTGAAGCTCCAATACTTTGGCCACCTGATGCGAAGAACTGACTCATTTGAAAAGACCTTGATGCTGGGAAAGATTGAAGGCAGAAGGAGAAGGGGATGACAGAGGATGAGATGGTTGAATGGCATCACCGACTTAAGGGACATGAGTTTGAGTAAACTCTGGGAGTTGGTGATGGACAGGTAAGCCTGGCATGCTGAAGCTCATGGTTTCCCAATAAGTACAGACATGACTGAATTGAACTGACTTGCAGTTGATTGGAATTCTCTTTGATGCTATCTTTTCTCAGTATGCTACCCTGCTAGTTTAACCCAGTAAATGGATGCAGAAAACATATATTTGCCTATATGAACATATTGCTTTCAGTGCTTTTTGAATGAGATTTGAGAGATTATTAGTTCATCACCTCATGTTCATCTTTTTTGCCTTTCATTTCATTAAAATTTAACGACAGAATAGTTTTAAATTTAAACCTGTTTGTCTTATGACAATCATAAGATACAGGTTAAAACTTCAGTTCCAGTGCCTTAAGCAGTAACTTTGTACGCTGAGTTATTTTGGGTACCCCACTTACTGCTTTGGGATTATTTTCTTTGTTGAGAAGATGTTTTTTGAGTTAAGTCCTATTTCTCAATAGCAACATTTTCTGAAAGATTGCTGTGTCTGTGCTGTCTGGAATCACACCACAGATGAAACAGTAGGCCTAGCTACACCTCATTGCTTATCAAGATCAACTATGTTTCCAAGGATTACTTATTTCCTTTATATTCCACATGGTCTCAAATATGTTCTCCATATTTTTGGTCTCCCTCAAATGATTATTTGTTCCCCTTTTGTATGATTATTTAGAACTACTAAAAATCAAGAATCTAGAAATCCACTTTTACTCTATCAGACCTGGATTCCTAACTTGTTTATTAAATATTATAGGACAGTCAGAAATCTTGAGGAGGAAATGGGGCAAAAGACTTTCCAGTACTGTAAAAGGAGCATCATTCTCACTACTCATCAATCACTGAGTATCTGTCATCCTT
The DNA here is from genome assembly GCF_029378745.1 of Bos indicus. Classification (NCBI taxonomy): domain Eukaryota; kingdom Metazoa; phylum Chordata; class Mammalia; order Artiodactyla; family Bovidae; genus Bos; species Bos indicus. Next base: position 14,385,433 of record NC_091767.1, read on the forward strand.
CCCACTTCATGGAACTTTCTTCTAGTTGAACTTATAAATACCCCATACAATTTCAACTCAGACATTAACACCAGTGGACTGAAATTTTCACAAGCAAAAAGATATCAATATTCATAACTCAAAATGAAAAAGAAGGAGATTTTATAGCTATAGATTCAATAGTGATGCTCACGGTTTTATGTAAAATAGAAATGTTAGTCCCTTAATCCAAAATTATAACTCAATAGCGATCTTAGGATAATTTTCAGCTACCAAATTTAATCCATGACTGATAACTTTCTTTCTAATGAAATCTTGACAGCCTGTATTTGGAATCTTGTTTAGAGGAGATTCTAAAATTCCCACCAAGCCATAGTCTACTCCTGGAAATTTCCAACTAAGAAAATATTTTTACCACTGGATGTGTTCTTTTTACTCATTCTCCAACATGCCCTGCAAGACCATGTTGGATGTCCCATCTACTTACCCAAGACACAACTCATTCCAGATCAGCCTTGTTTATTTCAAGTACATTGCATGAAAAGGACTAGGAGTTGATATTTGAGCTGTAGTATTCCTTAGTCACCAGTATGTCTATTTCTCTCCTGAGGCATTCTGGAGATTTTATTCAATCTCCTTAACTTATTGCCTTCTGTAACAATTTTCATCATTAAAAAAGAGTTGTCAGCTGAGATGATCCCAAAACATAAACTTATCTTTTTTAAAATAAACATATTTTAAAACAGAAAGGAGTAATCAGAGAAAAAGGGAGAGAGTAGGAGAGGGAGAGGGAGAAAGAGATAAGAAAAAAATAAAGGACATATAAAGACACTAACAGACATTGCCATTGATGAATAAAATTGACAAGCCAGAGCAGTAAATAATCAGCCTGATACAAGAAGAAACATACACTCACGTCTGATGCTCCAGAGACAGTAGGTGGTACATCACAGTGCATCCAGCTCAGGAGACTCATGTTGGTGACTGTCCATCTGCAACTTGACTTCTTCAGTTTCATCATTCTCTGTCAGTAGCCATGTTTCTCTGTGTGCTGGGGGAAAAGGGGAAATGTATCAGCTTAACATTCCCAGAAAACTATATTCCATGTACTGTGAGGAAGTTTTGCTCTTTTCATGGGCTTAAAATATAATGACCACAGTTTCTCCGTGTGGACTAAATATGGTACAGTGCAACTTTTTAATATTTTATTTCTGACAAGAGAACTTGATTTTCAAATGCAGATGACTGTATTCTTGGAAATTTTATGAGTTTCATTTTCCAATTACTCATGAGGAATCCCTCCACATCTCTCCCCCCCCCCCATGATGTCTGCTCTCTTTATAGAATGTTATTATAAAAATGACCCTAGCTACATTTATTGAGCCCATGCTGAGTGCTAGGTACTCTAAGCAGTCAGGTTACAAACATCATCTCATTCAATCTGCAAAGTGACTTTATACAGGCAGTAACAGTCATTCCATTATAAGGATTGCAAAACTGAGGCCCAGACATTTTTAAAAAAGGTTAAAAGGTATAACTTTTCAGAGTGTCCTATGTTTTTTCTTTCCCTAATTACCCATTTATATTTACATATAGACTTACTCCTAAAAGCCATTTCCCTAAATTTATATTTCCTTTATTTAGAAGATTTTAAAATTTCACCTAACCTTAAATATATATCCAAAGTATCAGGTCTACCTTATATTTATTAGGCTACTTTTGTTCTTAAGTTAGCTAAGAGATTCTAAAGTATAGTAAAATACATGTGTACATTCATCATACCCAGACCTTGAGGATTTCATTTGAAATCTTGCTCCCTACGTGATGTCCTTGTCTTCAAAACTCAAAACCACTAATGGCCACAACACACAGCACAGCTTATTGATATAGATAATAAACATGGCCATCTGCCCAATGTGGAAATAGAGTAGGTCAGAGACAAAGAGGAGACTTCCTTTGCAGTACAGGGTCATATCTGGTCACCCAAGCCACAGAATATTTGTAATCTATTCCCCATGCCTTTTCTCTTTGTTCTCCCACTCATGTCACACTCTAGCAAAGTAATGCTAAAAATCCTCCAAGCTAGGCTTCAACAGTACATGAACTGAGAAATTCCACATGTTCAAGCTAGATTTAGAAAAGTCAAAGGAACCACAGATCAAATTGCCAACATCCATTGGATCATAGAAAAAGCAAGAAAATTCCAGAAAAGCATCTACTTCTGCTTCACTCATTACATTAAAGCCTTTGACTATGTGTATCACAACAAATTGTGGAAAATTCTTCAAGAGATGGAAATACCAGACCACCTGACCTGCCTCCTGAGAAATCTGCATGCAGGTCAAGAAGAAACATTTAGAACCAGACATGGAACAACAGACTGGTTCCAAATTGGGAAAGGAGTGCATCAAGGCTGTATACTGTCATCCTGCTTATTTAACTTCTATGTAGAGTACATCATGAGAAACGTCAGGCTGGATGAACCACAAGCTGGAATCAAGATTGCTGAGAGAAATATCAATAATCTCAGATATGCAGATGACACCAAGTTTATGGCAGAAAGTAAAGAGGAACTAAGAGCCTTTTTTTTTTGCCATTTCCTTTTTTATAAATTTATTTTAATTGGAGGTTAATTACAATATTGTAATGAAAGTAAAAGAGGAGAGTGAAAAAGTTGGCTTAAAACTCAACATTCAAAAAAGTAAGATCATGGCATCCAGTCCATTCACTTCATGGCAAATAGATGGTGAAACAATGGAAACAGTGACAGACTTTATTTTCTTGGGTTCCAAAATCATTGCAGATGGTGACTGCAGCCATAAAATTAAAAGATGCTTGCTCCTCAGAAGAAAAGCTAAGACAAACCTAGATAGCATATTAAAAAGCAGAGATATCACTTTGCCAACAAAAGTCTGTATAGTCAAAACTATGTTTTTTCTAGTAGCCATGTATGGATGTAAGAGTTGGACCATAAAGAAGGTTGAGAGCCAAAGAATTGATGCTTTTGAACTGTGGTGCTGGCGAAGATTCTTGAGAGTCCCTTGGACTGCAATGAGATCAAACTATTCAATCCTAAACGATATCTGTCCTGAATATTCATTGGAAGGACTGATGCTTAAGCTGAAGCTCCAATATCCTGGCCACGTGATACAAATAGCCAACTCATTAGAAAAGGCCCTGATGCTGGGAAAGATGGAAGGCAGGAGGAGAAGGGGATAACAGAGTATGGAATTGTTGGATGGCATCACCAACTCAATGGACATGAGTTTGAGCAAGCTCTGGGTGATGGTGAAGGACAGGGAAACACAGTGTGCTGCAGTCCATGGGGTCACAAAGAGTCAGACATGACTGAGCAACTGAACAACTCCATGTCAAATCCTGGCACTGCTGATAAATCCCAAGAATAACACCACCAAAACCACTTTTTTCTGTAATTACACATTCAGTTTGAGTTACTACCCTGGTACTCATAACTACTATTAACTGAATAAGGAAAGTCATCACAAGTACATGAATTGTAAAAGAAGAAAATAGAAAGAATGCCCACCAGATGTAAATACTGAGAGTAGCTCTTGTTCTAAACAGAAAAAAAACATGTTATCTAATTTCTGAAATGTATGCTTCCATTTTCCTGCAGGAGAAAACATGTAGGGGTGTGAAACACAGCTCAGTTGCATCAGAGATGATCACCTTCTGTTTACTACCAGAAAATATATTCCTATGGACAACTCCTACCCCCTCCTCTATAATGCTTCCACACATCTCAGTTCTTTCTATAACATCTTGCCATTCCTTACTAGGTAAGTTTGCTCTTAAAGGATATCTATTATGAAAATTCATTACTGGAAGTCTGTTAATATTTTATAGCACAACGGAAAAGCTTACACTCATCATTCAAAATAATGTGACATTATGAAGTCACTAAGAGTCACCAGGAAGTCACCACTTCCCTGGTGGCTCAATGGCAAAGAACCTGCCTGCCAAAACAGGAGACATGGGTTTGATCTCAGTTTGGAAGATCCCCTGAAGAAGGGAATGGCAACCCACTCCAGTATTCTTTCCTGGAGAATCCCATGGATAGAGGAGCCTGGCAGGCTACAATCCACGGGACTCCAAAGAGCCAGACACAACTTCATGACTAAACACCAATGAAATAGAAAGGGAAAAATAGTCACACATAGATTCCTTTCTGTGCTCCCCTTTCTCTGGCTTATAAGTAAATGCCATCTGCCGAGTCCAAGTCAGATGGCTCTAGAACAGGGCCAGGCTGCATTCCTCTTTCTAACAAATGATCTGGGTATCTGTACAATGAACTGTGGATAGGTTTCCTGGTTTCTATGCTTAACAGGCACTTGTCTTCTTTCCATGATGTCCCTCAAATGTATAGAGTTCAAAATTGTTATGAATATTTGCTTAGAAAATCTGAAGTTTGAAAGCTCAGAAATTTGTCTCTCCAAAAGTTGAACAAATATGTTTGTTTTCCCCCACCCTCTAGAAGAAGGCTTCTTAATAAAATACCTCTTAAAGTTAAGACATCCTATTCACAATGAAGAGCTTAAGACTGAAAGACGAGTATAACGGTCAAGTGTAGGAAACAATGAGATTGAAGTAAACATCTCAAGAGGATAGTGGAGGGGCTACCTGTACACCCTGGAGAAGTTCCTGAACATGAAGCACTGCTCAGTTAACTCCCCCACATACCAGCTTCCTTCCCATAATCCTAACACATGGAGTATTTCCTCAGAATAATTACTCATGACTTCTAGACAATGGAAAGTCTAAGTAGGAAACTACAATATGGAAACTCACTAGTTTCAAAATCAACATACTTAGAAAATAATAAAGAGATTAACCTAGAGAATAGTAAATACGTTAGTATTGTAGCTCTCAAGAACAATTGTTCCTGTTGTCCCTCCTCAGATCTTTGGCTTTGAAGAGTAGACTCCACAGATTATTGCTACTGAAATTTAACCCATTTATACATGATTCATAAAAATTTTGCACCCTGTTGGGAAGGCACTACCTCTTTTCCTGCATTTTATGCCAGGTTACCAATTTCATATTTGTGGGTCTCACATAGCAGAGTCACTGCAACTGATTAAATGCTTGAATAAGGAAGGTTTTCTGTATGTCATGATGTTAAAGCACACCCATATTGAAGATTTTCTAGCTATCTTACCCACCAGGCTTTTCCAGAGAGAAAAAATGTATGTGTCTATGTGTGAAGAGTTGATAGGGTAGGGATGAGAAAGAGAGGTATCACGTTGGATGAGTGTCAACTCAAGTCTTCTCTACTCAGCTTGTGCACTTTTAATTAAGACTGGAGGCACCTCCCTCAACTGTCTACTAATGTGACAACCTCACTCCACATTTTAAATTTGTTCTTTAATATTTAGATAGTTTGGATGGAAACACATCACTGATTGTGAAATCCATCTTCTTTTCTAATGCACAGATTTTAAGTCATGCATTTCTCTATAAGGAATCCTTAGCAGCACCCCACAAATGTCATGGTTTTGCAATGTATCATTCATTTGAAATACTTTCTAAATTTCCCTGTCATGTCATTAGCATAGTTGTTATTTCAAATAAGTTATCTCCTTTCCAAACTTTTGGTGAATTTTCAGAATGTCTGAATTTTATTAATTTTTAAAATAATTTCAACATCATCAGAAAATGTACCCTGTGATCTCAGTCCTTTGCCATTTTGAGACATTTTATGGCCCAGCATATCATCTACCTTAATGAACATACAAGATGCCTTTCAGAAGAATTGTGCATTCTGACTTCATTGGGTTTAAAGTCCCCAAATGTCTAATAGATCCTGTTGACTGAAAGTGCTATTCAAACCTCTCATATTCTTAACACTATTTTTGTCTATTCTTTCAATTATTGGGAAGGAATGGTAAAACCGCCAAATATTACTGCAGTTGGATATATTTCTTCTTTTGTACCTGTTAAATGTTATGTACTTAGAATTTCTGTTTTAAGGTGTATATTTAGGACTCCTATGTCTTCTTTTTTCCTTTTAAATTTTTATTAGAGTATAGCTGATTTACCATGTGCAGTATTCTTGTCTGGAGAAACCCAGGGATGCCGGAGCCTGGTGGGCTGCCATCTACGGGGTCGCACAGAGTCGGACACGACTGAAGCGACTTAGCAGCAGCAGCCTCAGGTATACAGCAAAGTGAATCAGTTTTACATATATATATATATATATATCTCCACTTTTTTATATAGATTTTTTTCTCCATATAGCCATTACAGAGTACTGAGTATAGTTCCCTATGCCACAGGTCTTATTCACAGGATTCCCTTGCCTGAATGAAATGACCTTTTTATCATTATTGAATGTCTTTTTCTCTAATACTGGAATGTTACTTGAAATCTTCTGTGTCTGATATTAATACAGCAAAGTTATCATGAGTATTGTTATCATGGTTTATACATTTCATAGTAGTATCTTGCTTTGTATCTAGTCTGACAATCTCTTCCTTTTAATATAAAAATTGACTAGATCATTTTTTGTTGATCTAAGTCAGCCATCTTCTTAATTGATTTCTTTTTAAATTAGTTGTGCTCTACTTGCCTGCCTTTTTTGCTCTGAGAGTTTTAAAATAAAAATAATTTATTTTGTCTCCTTTATTGCCTTTTGAGTTGTATCTGTAAATATTCAGTGGTTACCAAAAAATTAAAAGATTCCTTTCAAACTTATGAAAGTCTATTCAGAACTAATATTATACCACTTTCAGTTCAGTTCACTTCAGTCACTCAGTCCTGTCTGACTCTTTGCAGCCCCATGAATCACAGCACACCAGGCCTCCCTGTCCATCACCAAATCCCAGAGTTTACCCAAACTCATGTCCATTGAGTCAGTGATGCCATCCAGCCATCTCATCCTCTGTCATCCCCTTCTCCTCCTGCCCCCCATCCCTCCCAGCATCAGGGTCTTTTCCAATGAGTCAACTCTTCGCATCAGGTGGCCAAAGTACTGGAGTTTCAGCTTCAGCATCAGTCCTGCCAATGAACACCCAGGATTGATCTCCTTTAGGATGGACTGGTTGGATCTCCTTGCAGTCCAAGGGGCTCTCAAGAATCTTCTCCAACACCACAGTTCAAAAACATCAATTCTTCAGTGCTCAGCTTTCTTCACAGTCCAACTCTCATATCCATACATGACCACTGGAAAAACCATAGCCTTAACTAGATGGACCTTTGTTGGCAAAGTAATATCTCTGCTTTTCAATATACTATCTAGGTTGGTCATAACTTTCCTTCCAAGCAGTAAGCGTCTTTTAATTTCATGGCTGCAGTCACCATCTGCAGTGATTTTGGAGCCCAGAAAAATAAAGTCTGACACTGTTTCCACTGTTTCCCCATCTATTTCCCATGAAGTGATGGGACCAGATGCCATGATCTTTGTTTTCTGAATGTTGAGCTTTGAGCCAACTTTTTCACTTTCCTCTTTCACTTTCATCAAGAGGCTTTTTAGTTCCTCTTCACTTTCTGTCATAAGGGTGGTGTCATCTGCATATCTGAGGTGACTGATATTTCTCCCGACAATCTTGATTCCAGCTTGTGCTTCTTCCAGCCCAGCATTTCTCATGATGTACTCTGCATAGAAGTTAAATAAGCAGGGTGACAATATACTGCCTTGATGCACTCCTTTTTCCTATTTGGAACCAGTCTGTTGTTCCATGTCCAGATCTAACTGTTGCTTCCTGACCTGCATATAGATTTCTCAAGAGGCAGGTCAAGTGGTGTGGTATTCCCATCTCTTTCAGAATTTTCCACAATTTATTGTGATCCACATAGACAAAGGCTTTGGCATAGTCAATAAAGCAGAAATAGATGTTTTTCTGGAACTCTCTTGCTTTTTGGTGATCCAGTACCACTTTACATAAATGTAATAAAACCTTATCACCATATATTTCTATTGATCTCTATGCGGTCCTTTATGCTACTGTCATATTCTACATGTTTAATAAACTTGACAATATGTTACCTTAGCTTTTAACATCTAATTTTCCTTAAAAAGAATACTTAAAAATAAGACTTTATATTATAAAAATTTTATAACCTACCCACTCTTCCCATTCCCATTATTAGATCCTAGTTTCTATTAATTATTGCTTTAGTGTAAAGAAACTCTTTTAGCATTTCATATACTCCACGCCTGCCAGATACAAATTCTTAGATTTCATTATTTAAAGTAATCTGTATTTCTTTCATTTTTGAAATACATTTTCACTCAGTAAAGAGTTTTAAGTTGACTATTTTTGTTCTTTCACCATTTTAAGATGTCCTTCCATTGTTTCATGTTTTGCCTTGTTTCTGATGACAAATTATTTGTATTTCTTATTCTTGTTTGCCTGTATGTAAGGCAACTTTTACTTTGCTGTTGTTTTTTGGTTTGATATTTTATCTTTACTCTTGGTTCTCAACAGTTTGGTCATAATGGGCATTTAACCTGATTAGTGTATGTTAAGTTCTTGAATCAGTGGGCTCATGATTTTTCTCAAAACTGAGGAAGAAAATACTTTTAAAAATTCTGCTTTATTTTCTCTCATGCCTCTGTTTCTGAGACTCCAGTTGCATGTATGCTAGACTGCTTATTATTATCACACAAGCCATTGATACTATACTGAATATTTTTCAAATATTTCTCACTTTACTGCAGTTTTGGTAACTTCTATTTATCTCATGTATGGATGTGAGAGTTGGACTATAAAAAATGTTGGACTATAAAGCTGAGTGCCAAAGAAGTGATGCTTTTGAACTGTGGTGTTGGAGAAGACTCTTGAGAGTCCCTTGGACTGCAAGGAGATCCAACCAGTCCATCCTAAAGGAAATCAGTCCAGAATATTCATAGGCAGGACTGATGCTGAAGCTGAAGCTCCAATACTTTGGCCACCTGATGCAAAGAACTGACACATTTGAAAAGACCTTGATGATAGGAAAGATTGAAGGTAGGAGGAGAAGGGGACAACAGAGGATGACATGGTGGGATGGCATCACTGACTCAGTGGACATGACTTTGAGTAAACTCCAGGAGGTGGTGATGGATAGGGAAGCCTAGTGTGCTGCAGTCCATGGGGTTGCAAATAGTTGGACACAACTGAGCGACTGAACTATAAACAGATTTAATGACAATGTTTCAAGCTCTGAAAAAAAGTTCTCATAATTTTATAATCATTAATATAAAACATTATTTTACATATTCTTATTGGTCTCAGGCATATCTCCATTTCCCTGGGTTTCTTTGAGTTAATAAGGCCCTCAATTTCAATTCAAGTGTACTTAGAAATTCTAAAATTTAACAGATACTCTTGCAATTCAATTTTGATAATTTTTTTTTTTTTTTGTATATTCTTTCTGGAATGTAGTTTTTCAGAGAATTGCTTCTTTTCTATGGTCAAAGTGTTCTGTGCACAGGACAAAGATACCAGCCTGAAAAAGGCAAACTGATCGTATAAAAAATCCTAGTGTGGGAGTATTTGGGTGGTAAGGGTACTCATGCAACCCGCTGTCCATTGAAGATGGCAATCTAGTCACTAAGGCAGTGACTGACCTTCCTAACCACCCACAGACACCAACTTTCTGCTCTCATGCTTATTCCATGAAAGCTTTTTCTGGTCAAATCTTAACCAGTGGCATCCACACTCAGATTCAGCTTATATATCCTAACAGTAAAACACATCTGAATTATTCATGGCAGTATGGAAAAAGCAAAGAATGACATAGAAAAAAAATAGAAGAGAAATATACAGTCTCAAGTTAAAGCCTGATAATTCTCAGTTTATGAAACTCTTGTCAGTCTACTGAACAAACACTAAATGCCGTGGACACTCTGTGGGCTTTTACATATCCCAGGCTTTTACTCCTGCCTTGCCAATGGTCCAGGCCTGAACATTTAATTGAATCATCTAATACCACTTCTTGGATTTTTTTTTTTTTTACAGAGAAAAATTTTAAAATAATTCCAACTGGGATGTTGACGGTTTTCAAATCTAAAGAGTCCTTTTAAATCATTTCCCATGCTGCTTACCCTGTTTCTGGCATCTCTGAAATCTCAGCATTATTGGCATGCATTGGCAGTGATACCTCTACTTAACACTACTCTCTTCTCCAAGATACCAACAGTCCTTCTCATAGGTAAACTACACTGTTCAATACATCCTTGTATTGATAAAATCAAGGTTTAAGTTTGAAGATTTCCTGATCCTCAGTGTTCCTCAGAGTCTTATGTTGAAGAGAAACTATTATTCAATTACTGGTAAGCCCTCAGATAAATTGGAAATGACGGTCTGTGAACTCCCTAGTCACCTCGTACTTGCCTTCATTCCTATTTAAGGCATTAGCCTTTTTGAACAAACCCACATTATACACCAAAACACATGGGCAGCTAAAATAAAGAGGAAAAGAACATAAGATCATGAGGAAAAAGAAAAAAAAAAGAAAAAAACAACGGGAGGAAAAAAGTTATATACAGACATTTCAGTTCTAGGGTTAGTGGATTTCTAATATTGTCTTAATCCATATTCATACATTCAAACATGGATAGTCTAAAAATATGACTATTTAGTTCTTTGCTACATTCTCTCTCACTAGTAGAGAAATTCCAGGAAGTAGACCTAGACAATTGGATTAAAAATCACTCCAAACACACAAATAGCAACTTTCAGAGAATAAGCAAAAAGAAATAATTAAGAGAAATTAACACAGGTAGAATGAGACAAAAAGAGAATAACTTCATAGCCTTAGAGTCAATATTGTTATTTGCAACATTTAAAAATTTTTCAAAAGTAATTTCTGACATCAAGAATTTTTTATGACATACATTAAGACTCAGGTTGGATCCCTGGATTGGAAAGATCCCCTAGAGTAGGAAATGGCAATCCGCTCCAGTATTCCTGCTTGGGAAATCTCATGGACAGAGGAGCCTGGCGGGCTACAGTCCATAGCGTTGCAAAGAGTCGGACACGACTGAGCACACACAAGAATATTCACAAACATAAGGTTTATGACCTTGACTTTTGATTTGACTGTTCAAAATCACCCTAGTGTGTTAGTCTCTCAGTCATGTCCTACTCTTTGTGACCCCATGGACTGTAGGTTGCCAGGCTCCACTGTTCATGGAATTCTCCAGGCAGAAATACTAGAATAGGTAGCCATTCCCTTCTCCAGGGGATCTTCCCAACCCAGGGACTGAACCCAGGTCTCCTCTATTGCAGGCAGATTCTTCACCATCTGAGCCACCAGAGAAGCCACCCTAGATGCCACTGACTTGTTACATATTTCATGTTGAAGAATAGATTTTATTATAATTGACCTCAGCCTACTTCTTTGTTGTTTTCATAGAAGTTGCTTTAAACGTGTGCAGCAAAATTAGCCCCTAAGTAAGCTATTCCCTCAGTTCTGTAAGTCTTCATAACAGAAGATTGGAAGACAACCATATTCAAATCAAGCTGAGATGGGTAACATCGCCTCTAAAATTTCTCTAAAGGAAATTGCTGCTAAGCTGCTGCTAAGTCACTTCAGTCGTGTCTGACTCTGTGCAATCCCACAGACGGCAGCCCACCAGGCTCCCCATCCCTGGGATTCTCCAGGCAAGAACACTGGAGTGGGTTGTCATTTCCTTCTCCAATGCATGAAAGTGAAAAGTGAAAGGGAAGTCACTCATTTGTGTCCAACTCTTAGTGACCCCATGGACTGCAGCCTACCAGGCTCCTCTGTCCATGGGATTTGCCAGGCAAGAGTATTGGAGTTGGGTGCCATTGCCTTATCCAAAGGGAATTACTTATAACAATACTAGAAATCTAAATGCCAGTTAAAGACATTTCCCTCAATTAATTTCCTTAGAGACATTCCATGGCAAGATTGTAGGACTCTGTGACTATGGTTTTTTGTTTGTTTGTTTTTGTTTGGTTTGTTTTTGGTGTGAGGGACAATCTAATCTCTAATGCCTTGAATTCCATCTAGAAGTTATACACTTTTTTCCCAAATATTTCTCCTTGATTCATTTAATGTTTCAAAAACTCATCTGACTGTAAAACAGGCCACCAAATCAGTAGTAAAAGAGAGAAAAATAGAAAGGAAGACCAAGAGTAAGAAACATAGACAGGTAGAGGACCATAGAGAATACACAGCCCTAGAATGGGACGGTGGAGCCTGGCGGGCTGCCGTCTATGGGGTCACACAGAGTCAGACACGACTGAAGTGACTTAGCAGCAGCAGCAGCAGCAGAATGGGAATGGCTATCTGGCACAAAAGAAATACATTTTTTGCTTTATCGTTCAAAGTGTCACTGGGAATGAGCTAATAAATGACTTTGAATGAATGATCTTTTCCTCTCTCCTCCTTGCAGGTGACTTTAAAGGGAAGTGCTTCAGCTCAATGTGGCTACAAAGCTTATCCAGTGAAGATTCCTTTTATTGCACAAACATGCCCCTTTTCTTCTACACGTTGACATAACTTCTACATGACTTATTCTCTTGTACTGAATATGTGTTCTCTGTACCTTGGAGAGTTCTTAATATTTCACATTCAACTTGAAGATTTAGGCTTAATTCTTACTGGAGGCAATTAAGTTTTTGGAAATATTTGAGTCCTACCTATGCATCACTCATGGGGTAATCCTCGGTGCTAACCCCAGAATTTCTATTGTCTTAATGAAGTTGCAACAGAAAGTATCGTTACATTTTCTAAGCTCCCTGCGTGCCAGAAACCTTTCTCAACTGACATAAATCTGTCCCCTAAGCATCCTAACATAATACATGAAAGCTATGATTCACTCCCTTTCTTAGATGATGAATCTGAGATGCAGGTGTTAACTCTTTTTCAAAAACAAACAGGTCAGACTTGTTAAACCTAAGAGTTGTGATTTGGAGCCAGCCTTATCTGACTTTAAAATCAGGGTTCTTAAGCATGACATACTACTGATAGGCACAGAGCAGGCTACCAATTAATGTCTGTTGGTTGAAAGAATGGCTCCATCAAACAATCAATCAAACATTGAGAATCTCCCAGAAACAGTGACCTTAGCAGTCTCTCCAGTCACATCACTGGCTCCATCACAAAGAAGTCACTCTTAACCAGCTTGGTCATGTGAAAATTTCACAGTGGGATGTCGTACACAAATAGGTTTTTTTTTTCCCCTAGAAAATAGACTATGCAGATTATTCCAACTGGGCCTTCACACAGTGGTAAATGTTCCCAATTTTAAAAAGCTCTTACTTCATTACTGATGGCCTGTCCTCATCACCCAGTATGTGCTGCAACTTCCCCTGTCAGTCAATCCTGGAATACTTGCCACAGTGCTGTGGCTTCTGCTATAGCAGCCTGGTTATCCATAAGCTTGTTAATATATGTTCTGAGCCATTAATCGCAAACCTGTCAACCAAAGATAGGTATTTCCTTTTTATATACCAGACAGTGCATGATACATGCTGGAACGTGTATATATTTTACTTTTAAGTATTAATTCAAGCTGCTGATCTACTGGTTAAAATAAAAAGCTCAGTGTGTGCTTAGTCACTCAGTCATGTCTGACTCTTTGTAACACTTTGGACTGTAGCCTGCCAGGCTCCTCTGTCCATGGAATTTGTCAGGCAAGAATACTGGAATGGGTTACCATTTCCTACTCCAGGGAATATTCCTGACTCAGGGATTGAACCCACATCTCCTGTTGTCTCCTGCATTGCAGGCAGATTCTTTATCTGTTCAGTAATTCTCACCAAAGCTCTCCCCCATATTATCTTCAATATTTCTCTTCATTTCGAGTTTTGTTTGGCATTGGTGATGGATAGGGAAGCCTGCAGTGCTGCAGTCCGTGGGGTTGCAAAGAGTCAGACACGACTGAGCGACTGAACTGAACCAGGCATGTTCGTCTGTGCTAGATTACTAGTTTCTCACTATTCAGGCCTAGGCAGTTCTCATTTCTCTGAATGACAACTGGTACCAACTTCGGCTACATTCCCTGGGTATCCTGAAGAAGAAAGTTCGTGAACTTCCTCCACTTCCTTCCCATGTCCATTTGCTATCATCGTGTGTTCTACTCTCTAATGGCTTTCTAGAATCTTTCAAAGCTCTCTCCCCACTACAATGTAATTTTTTATTTATTTCACAAATGTTAAGTACCTATGCTGTGCCAAGCATTCTTTAGTTGCGGAGAATACAGCCTTTAACCAATCAGAAGGACAGCCCCATCCTAATGGAACTGATATTTTAAGGAGTAAGAGGAGACTTTATTATCTTATCTCAAGTAAAATATGCATTCCATTAGATGGTGGCAAGTGATATGGAACATTAAAACAGAAAGGGGCTGGGAGTATATGGATGTAGGAATGTTATAATTTTAAATACTGAGGTTGTGTAAAGTGAAGTGAAATTGCTCAGTCGTGTCCGACTCTGCGACCCCATGGACAGTAGCCTACCAGGCTCCGCCATCCATGGGATTTACCAGGCAAGAATACTGGAGTGAGCTGCCATTTCCTTCTCCAGGGGATCTTCCCAACCCAAGGATCAAACCCGGGTCTCCTGCATTGCAGACAGACGCTTTACCGTCTGAGCCACCAGGGAAGCCCAAGGTTGAGTGAAGACCTTATTTAAAAGGAAACATTTGAAGAAATTGCTGATGCAGAGGACAGAGAAAACCATAAGGTTACCTAAGGAAAAGTATGATTCCCAGGAGAGAGACTGACAACTTCATTCTCCTCAGATCTTTAAGTTGATAAATGTTTTTTATCATGTTTAAATAAGTTTGATTTTGAAATACAAAGTGGAATATATTAAATACTTTATAACATATAATGAGACATGATTATTACCAGAATAACAATAAATTTACTTTTTAAAGAACTTTATTCCACTTTGAAAAAAAAATGGTATTACAAAACATATTCTACTTACATTTGAAACAAAGACTCTCAGATTCAGCACTGCTGACATTTGTGGGGGTTGTGGGGGTGGAAGTGGGGCCCATGCCTTAGTAACACATTTAGCAGCATCCCTAACCTCTACCTACTACATGCTGGTAGCATCCACACCCATGCTTATGACAACAAAAAATGTTTCCAGGTATTGCCAAAAGTTCCCAGGAAAAAAAAAAATCCCCTTTCTCTCCATTAGGAATGACTGGTTTAAAAGAGCAAGGATCAACAGCCTGCCAACTTCCGTTGTTAAGAATTCAGTATATTCCAGTAAGATACAAGCTTCACCTTTACAGAAAAAGTATAATAACAGGCGCAATCCATAAGCTCTATGGTTTAGAGTGGCTTGAAAAGTCATTAAGGGAAACTTCCCCTCAATCAGTGCTGCTGCTCATGTTAGCCCCTTGTCACCAAGAGAATTTGACACCCCAGGCAAGGCAGTATTACAAGATTTGAGATAAGAGAGGTGTGTGGGGGTTGTGCTTTTTATAGTTTAAAAGTACGAAAAGGGCTAGTGTGAATGCAAGCAAATTCTAAGGGAGTTTTATAAAAATTGTGTGATGAAAGTAGAGAATTTGAAAATGGATTCCCTTAAAACGGTCCCTGTTGCATATCCCATGTTTATGCTCTGATCTCTTTTTTAGTAGCTTTATTTTCCTTCACAGGTACCTCTTCAGTGATTTCAAAATTCTTCTTCCTATCACAGTTCATCCAGATGTGCTAACCCTTGACTCAGACTGGACCATAAAAACTTTTCATGGGTTGTATTCATTATATCCCACAGAGTTCTTACCCATGTTCCCTTGGACTCTAAACTATCTTCAATGGCATTGCCAGCCTGAGACAGCCCCTGAACTAGGAGTTTTCAAAAGTAATCCTTCCTATGTTTAGAGTCCTCTTAAAATTGTCTCTCCAGCCTGTATTAAACATTTCTCAAATCTCTGATTTTTGTCAAATTCATAAAAGCTCTCAAACTTGTTTTCCTTCCATCAGACCTTAAAATTCAACTTTAAACATCCATTCAAACTCAGTATTCTTAGCTCCCTGTAACTTCACATAAAAAGCTATGTGGAACATAGCCAAATAATAGACCTGTAAAATATCCCATTATGCAGAACACACTGTAAGTGTGTGTTAGTCACTCAGTCATGTCCAACTCTTTGTGACCCCATGGACTGTAGACCCTCAAGTTCCTCTGTCCATGGAATTCTCCAAGCAAGAATACTGGAATGGGTAGCCATTCCCTTCTCCAGGCCATCTTCGTGACCCAAGGATCAAACCCAGGTCTCCTGTACTGCAGGCAGATTCTTTACTGTCGGAGCCACCAAGGAAGTTTTATAAGCCATATATCAGTATTACCTATATTGAAACGTAAAGTCTCCATATTATTTACATTCTTCAATTCATATTTTTTAGAGATTTGAGAAAGTCTGATCATTCTAGAGTCCAAATCTGTGAAATTTGTATGGAAAACTACCTTATCCTTATGGACCTTAGAAAGGACTTCTATTCTGAGCTATTCGTCTCCATCCATCTCACACTGTGCTTCCTGACTTCTCCTGCTCTGCTTCCTTTCATTCTGGATCTGACATCTGTATTCCTAAAGATTTGAGTCTGCCCTGGGAAATGTAACACTTGTGTGTCTCTTAAACTGACTTGGAGCTCCTGGCCCAGGTCTTGCTCATTTTGGTAACACTATTTCTTCTCATCCCCAGAAAACCCAAGGCCCTGTCCAAACTGCTTGGCCAGAGAGATATAGGTCCTTTAACTCCATCCTCCACCCCCAAAGACTAGGATTTTACATACATCATCATCCAATATATTATTCTCTTAATTACTTCTTAGATCATCAGTTAAGCTAAAAGAGTTACCAGTTTCTCTCTCTGGTAGATGTTTTTTCTCTCTCTAGATGTTTTTGGCTTTACTAAATCTCCAAAGTATAAGTCGTCGGCCTAAAAGGCTAAAACCCTGCCTCATTTTCCTTCATAGTCACTGGGCTCATTCTCTGGTACTTTTTTTTTTTTTTTTTTCTGGCACAACTTGCAGCTCGTGGGGATCTTCCTTGACTAGGGATTGAACCTGGGCCATGACAGTGAATGCCCAGAGTCCTCACCACTAGGCCATCAGGGAGGTCCTCTGGGCTCATTCTCTGACTTGTGATGTACCTATTATGAGTCTCTCTCCCTTCTGTATATATTACTTTTCATTTCTTTCCCTAAAGAGTAAATTCTAAACCTTCTGGGAGGAACCACTGCCCATTCATAAATGTTTCCAGCTTGAAGAATGAGCCTTTATTACACTTAAAATCCATTCTTTGTTCTTTGGCAAGTTCTGCATGAGCACTACGTGTGCTATGCCTGGGACACTGACATCGAGGATAAATACCCTCTTTCCATCAGCAGACTGAGCTGACTGTCCAGTGCCCTGACTGTCTGTGTACAAAATTGGCTACTACCCCTCATGATACAGGCATGAGAGTGGATATCAACTGTCTCTCTTCATGACACTCCTGTATGCTACCCATGTGTTTTCTCTGGAATTCTAGGTTTTGAGAAATGATTTATTCACATTTCTCTGCCACTGAGGTCAAAGATGGTAGGTATTTATAAACAATGGGTCTCTTCACCTCCACTGCCTTTCCTGCTAAATATATCCCTCCCACTGCAGAAGAGGTAGGCTAATAATTGATGAGGCCATATGACTGAGTATAAAAGACTGGTTTTAGAGAAGAGATCCAGGAAGGAGAAGAGGGAAGCCCTGGTCCAACAGACACATCTCTAGTGACATATCTCAAGAAACCAGGTCATAGGAAAACACCTCTCATTCTTCCTCTCCTCAGCTGCCTCCTCCCACTTTATGTCATTAGCAGTGCCACTACTGACTGCTATTCTTAGAACTGCAGTCAGTGGTTAAATTTCATCCAACAGTTATAATCGAGTTTGCAGAACAAGTAAAGCAAAATACAGAATGAGCAAAGTTAAAAGAACAGAGATCTTGGAGCCAAGAGAAAGAATGGTGTACCTAACATTGTTGGGGAACCTCCCTTAATGCTCTAGACAGGGACAATGGACCACAATCACGGACCCTCAAGGACAGCCCTGGAAGGTGATGCCATTTATGAAAGTTCTTTTCTTCTGGCGCTCTCTGATCCTAGCAGGGGGCAGGGGATGGACAGGACACTAAACTCTTGTCTCTTTCTCCCTCCTCCCACTACTACTTCCATCTATCCAACAGGTGCCGAGTGTGCATCCTCCCAGCATCCTATTACATCTTTACTTGTTACGCCTCTCTCAAAGATCCACACTGGGAAGGTTCTGAATATTTCATAGCACGGGAGAGAATTTAGGCTAAACTCTGCTTCAGTTCAGTTCAGTTCAGTCGCTCAGTCGTGTCTGATTCTTTGTGACCCCATGAATCGCAGCACGCCAGGCCTCCCTGTCCATCACCAGCTCCCGGAGTTCACTCAGACTCACGTCCATTGAGTTAGTGATGCCATCCAGCCATCTCATCCTCTGTCGTCCCCTTCTCCTCCTGCCCCCAATCCCTCGCAGCATCAGAGTCTTTTCCAATGACTCTGCTTAGAGATATCCATTATTCAAGGATAATCTAGTACGTGCCCTAACACAATCACTGATTGAGAGCTTCTCTATGGTCTCCTTGTGTCCCTTCCTGGACAATAAATATTCAGAATTGGTAACATGTCTTAAGCAAATGACCTTTATTCATATGTCCGTTTGTTCACCAGATTATACCAATATAAATACAAAGTCTCCTTTCCTTTGTATTATTGTCTGGGAAAATCTTAGCTAAGAAATGACTGGTTGTATAAATTATTGAACAAGTGTAAAATGGAATAACATAGAGTTTTTATTTTAATTTTATTACATGTACAAAGATGCAATTGATGTAACATTGTAAAGAATCTGCCTTCCAATGCAAGAAACATGGGTTCAATCCCTGGGGCACAAGGATCCCCCGAAGAAGGAAATGGAAACCCACTCCAGTAGTCTTGCCTGGGCAATTCAATAGAGGAACCTGGCAGGCTACAGAATATGAGGTTGCAAAGAGTCAGACACAACTGAGCATGCACATATGCTTTATGAGTTTAGGGTGTACAATGTATTGATTTAACACTTATATATCACAATACAATACCACTATAGCATTAGCTAGCATCTCCACCATATAATTAATTTTTTGTTGTGAAAACATTTTAAAATCTAGTCTGTTAGCAACTTTGAAATATGTCACACAGTAACATTGACTATAATCATGATTCTGTACATTAGATCTCCAGGATTTATTCATCTTCTTAGTGGAAGTTATTATCCTTTAATCAACAGCACTCTAATTTTCCCACCCTCTAGTCTCCTAGTAGCCACCATTTTACTCTTTATTTCTATGACTTTGGCTTTTTTCAGATTCCACACATAAATAATATCATATAGTGTTAATTTTCCTCTGTTAGACTCACTTCATTTAACAAAACAGCCTCGAGTGATCCATACTGCTGCAAATGGCAGGATTTCCTTTCTTATGATTGACTAATGTTCCATTCTATACAGATATATCACATCTCTGTCCATTCATCTATTGACAGTTTGTTTCTGTATCTTAAAAGGAACATAGAAGTGCAGATATCTTTTTTGAGATCCTGTTTTAATTTCCTTTGGATATGTCCCCCGATGTGAGATTGATGGGTTATATGGTAGTGCTATTCTTAATTTTCTGAGGCACTTTCATTTGTTTTCCACAATAGTATACCAATTTATATTAATTATCACCAACAGTGTACAAGGGTTCCCTGTTCTCCTCAGTTCAGTTCAGTCGCTCAGTTGTGTCTGACTCTTGGCGACCCTATGGACTGTAGCCCACTAGACTCCTCTGTGTCCATGGGATTCTCCAGGCAAGAATACTAGAGTGGGTTGCTATGCACTCCTCCAGGGGATCTTCTCAACCCAGAGATCAAACTCACTTCTCTTATGTTTCCTGCATTGGCAGGTGGATTCTTTAACTATCTGAGTTTTCTTAGACTCATGTCTATTGAATCAGTGATGCCATCCAACCATCTCATCCTCTGTCACCCCCTACTCCTCTTGCCCTCAGTTTTTCCCAACATCAGGGTCTTTTCCAATGAGTCAGCTCTTTGCATCAGGTGGCCAAAGTATTGGAGCTCCATCCTTCCAATGAATATTCAGGACTGATTTCCTTTAGGATTGACTGGTTTGATCTCCTTGCAGTCCAAGGGACTCTCAAGAGTCTTCTCCAACACCACAGTTCAAAAGCATCAATTCTTCTGTGCTCAGCCTTCTTTATGGTCCAATTCTCACATCCATACATGACTACTGGAAAAACCATAACTAGGCAGACCTTTGTCAGCAAAGTGATGTCTCTGCTTTTTAATATGCTGTCTAGGTTTGTCACAGCAATTCTTCCAAGGAGCAAGTGTCTCTTAATTTTATGTTTGCATTGAGTTTGGAGACCAATAAAGTGAAATTGGAACCTGTTTTAACATTTTCCCCATCTATTTGCCATGAAGTGATAGAACTGGATGCCATGATATTAGTTTTTTGAATATTGAGTTTTAAGAAAATGTGTAAATAGAATCTGTATTAGGTGACCATAGATGCAAGGGTTTATTTCTGGGCACTTTATTTGCTTCCACTGGTCTGTGTGTTTATTCTTAGGTTTTTTTTTTTTTTTTTAAGAAAATGAGTCACATCAATATGTAATAATATATAATTATATCAGATATTTTACCAAGTCAAAAGGCAAGGTGCAGAAAATATTTGTGTGTCTGTTTGTGGATATATATACTATTAAAGAAAACAAATCTGCAGATTACAATAGTATACGTTGGGAGAGTGGGCAGACACAGGAATATAAAGACCTTTGTATGTCCCCCTAAAGAGGCTGTACTTGACCCAATAGGTATATGGTTGAAAAAGATAACTAAATATTAGTGGGAAGAAAACATAATTTAATTGCTGTTGTTTCTACATCCAATTATTTTTCAGTGCATGTAACACTCAATAAAGAAATTAAAAGAATTGTGTTACAATTGGGTTTATATTGGGTTTATATTCTGATTTCTAAAAGTATTGGTTTTTAAATACCCATCTGTGTTAACAACCTTTGGGTTTAACAGCAATGAGATAAATATTAAATTTAGAATAGTACCTTCAATATGGTCATACTATTCCCACTGTTTATTGCTTCCAGTCTTGTGTACAAAATAATCTGCTTACAATTGACTAAAAGGGGGAAAAAACAGCATGTATTAGCATACCCTTTAACTCTCATGTTCTGTACTATGCTAATTTTCAGTCAGGAAGGGCCTTGAAGCTCTCTAGACAACTACCTTAATCCCAGGTTTTTCATCTTATTTTGAAGTTAGGCACAAATGAACTTTTTTACCAAACATAAATATGGTAAATCTGCATTCTGAATGCCGATGCAAACTCTTCCTGTAATTTAAGCTTTTTATTATTCTGTCTCATCTCAAGAAGGATAAGAAAACTAATCATCTCCTTTATAAAACTCTTCAAATAATCACAGTGGGTTAACATTCATCTCATCTCTAAAGTGATCTATAAAAAAGTATTATATATTTCCTCATAAGAATCTAGCTGTCAGCCCTTTAAATACTTTGGTCATGATTTTTGATTTATTCATATCTTTCATAAAAATCAATTATCAGAATTTCAAAGCTGAGTTCACTGTTGCTCTCAAATAAGACTCAAATCCAATTCTGTTGATGCTACAAATGTCAAGATGATTTTAAATTATTTTGTGTTGGGACCATATTATATAATCCCAACTCAGTGTTAGGAACAATCAATATTTTTTTATTCAATAAACATCTATTGAAGTTCTACTATATGTCACACAATATAAACATAAAGTTCCATTAAAGAGTATAAGAGACAATGAAATAAAATGTTACATACCTTATGAGAAGAACTTCAATACAGGAGCACAGCCAATGCCATAAGCAGTGAAAGGACAAGACATCTAGTTTTGTCATAGGCTGGAGAGAGTAGAAGAGATTCATAGAAATAAATAGTTTTGGTTAAAATTTGAAAGACAAAGGTAGATAAGAAGGACATTAAAAAAGGGCGGGGGGGGCTTGTAAAATGTAAAAAGATAATTTGAGTAGCCACAAATAAAACCAATGTATGTGGAGCTAGATAAACGCTGGAATGTAGGGCTGGAAAGAAAGCAAGAGACTAAATTATTGTAAATTGCTGAATGAAATCAGTAGAAATAGAAATGTGATATACAACAGATTATAAAATTGTTTATGTAGAAAAACTCAACAGGATGAACTAATTGCTTTTGACTTAGGAATGTGAAGTCAAGTGGGCCTTAGAAAGCATCACTACAAACAAAGCTAGTGGAAGTGATGGAATTCCAGTTGAGCTATTTCAAATCCTAAAAGATGATGCTGTGAAAGTGCTGCACTCAATATGCCAGCAAATTTGGAAAACTCAGCAGTGGCCAAGGACTGGAAAAGCTCAGTTTTCATTCCAATCCCTAAGAAAGGCAACACCAAAGAATGCTCAAACTACCGCACAATTGCACTCATCTCACACACTAGTCCAGTAATGTTCAAAATTCTCCAAGCCAGGCTTCAGCAATACGTGAACCATGAACTTCCAGATGTTCAAGCTGGTTTTAGAAAAGGCAGAGGAACCAGAGACCAAATTGCCAACATCCATTGGATCATGGAAAAATGAAGAGAGTTCCAGAAAAACATCTATTTCTGCTTTATTGACTATGCCAAAGCCTTTGACTGTGTGGATCATAATAAACTGTGGACAATTCTGAAAGAGATGGAAATACCAGACGACCTGACCTGCCTCTTGAGAAATCTATATGCAGGTCAGGGAGCAACAGTTAGGACTCGACATGAAAGAACAGACTGGTTCCAAATAGGAAAAGGAGTACATCAGGGCTGTATATTGTCACCCTGCTTATTTACCATATATGCAGAGTACATCACGAGAAATGCTGGGATGGAAGAAGCACAAGCTGGAATCAAGATTGCCAGGAGAAATATCAATAACCTCAGATATGCAGAAGACAACACCCTTATTGCAGAAAGTGAAGAGGAACTAAAAAGCCTGTTGATGAAAGTGAAAGAGGAGAGTGAAAAAGTTGGCTTAAAGCTCAACATTCAGAAAATGAAGATCATGGCATCTGGTCCCATCTCTTCATGGGAATTAGATGGGGAAACAGTGGAAACAGTGTCAGACTTTATTTTTGGGGGCTCCAAAATCACTGCAGATGGTGATTGCAGCCATGAAATTAAAAGATGCTTACTCCTTGGAAGGAAAGTTATGACCAACCTAGACACCATATTAAAAGGCAGAGACATTACTTTGTCAACAAAGGTTCGTCTAGTCAAGGCTATGGCTTTTCCAATGGTCATGTATGGATGTGAGAGTTGGACTGTGAAGAAAGCTGAGCGCCAAAGGATTGATGTTTTTGAACTGTGGTGCTGGAAAAGACTCTTGAGAGTCCCTTGGACTGTAAGGAGATCCAACCAGTCCATCCTAAAGGACACCAGTCCTGGGTGTTCACTGGAAGGACTGATGCTGAGGCTGAAACTCCAAAACTTTGGCCACCTCATGCAAAGAGTTGACTCATTGGAAAAGACCCTGATGCTGGGAGGGATTGGGGGCAGGAGGAGAAGGGGATGACAGAGGATGAGATGGCTGGATGGCATCACCGACTCGATGCACATTAATTTTGGTGAAATCCAGGAGTTGGTGATGGACAGGGAGGCCTGGTGTGCTGTGATTGATGGGGTTGTAAAGAATCAGACATGAATGAGCGACTGAACTGAACTGAACTAGGTGTAAAAATAAACACACAGACACACACACATACAAGGAAAGAGGTTAAATAATTGGTTTGTTTTATAAACTAAACATTAATAACTAGTGTTATTAAAGTATGATTGACATACAGAAAGCATTACAGATTTAATGTACACAACTCAATGAGCTTGAAGATTAAGTATAAACCTGTGAAATCATCACCATAATCTATATCATAAATGTATCACTTCCAAAAGTATTCTCCCACCTTATTCATTACTAATTTTTTATAAGAACACAACATTAGACCTACCATCTTAGCAAACTTTTAAGTATACAGTAGAGTTCTATTAACTATAGACACTATGATGTACAGAATGTGGCTCAGTTACTAAATCGTGTCCGACTCTTTGCTGCCCCTTGGACTGTAGCCTGCCAGGCTCCTCTGTCCATGGGATTTTTCAGGCAAGAATACTGGAGTGGGTTGCCAGTTTTTCCTCCAGGGGATCTTCCTGACCCAGGGATCAAACCTGCATCTCCTGTACCTCCTTCACTGGCAAGCGGATTCTTGACCACAGAGCCACCTGGGAAGCCCCGATGTACAGTAGATTTCCAGAACTTATTCATCTTATATAACTGAAACTTTACACATTCTATTATTTTCCCATTTCCTCCTTCCTCCCACTCCTGGAAATCACCATTTTACTCTGTTTTTATGAATTTGACTATTTTAGACTCCTCATGTAATTGATACCACTGATGCAGCTACTGTGGAAATATCCAATAAATGGATAAAGAAAATGTGGTGCTTATGTATATACAATGGAATATTATTCAGCCATAAAAAGGTTCATAACTAGTGACAACATGGATGGACCTGGAGGACATTACACTAAGGGAAATAAACCAGTTACAGGACACATATGTGTTTTTAAAACAGGTAAACATCAGAGCTGAAATTTATCATCTATCTCATTTAAAGCATACTTTATTTCTTGTAACTGCTGTCTCTGATCCTAATTGGATATAAAATGTCTCCACCTTTTTACTGTAATATTACTTTTACACTCACATTTCCTTAAGACCAGGAAAAGGAGTACGTCAAGGCTGTATATTGTCACTGTGCTTATTTAACTTATATGCAGAGTACATCATGAGTAATGCTGGGCTGAATGAAGCACAAGCTGGAATCAAGATTGCCAGGAGAAATATCAATCACGTCAAATATGCAGATGACACCACCCTTATGGCAGAAAGTGAAGAAGAACTAAAGAGCCTCTTGATGAAAGAGGAGAGTGAAAGAGCTGGCTTAAAGCTCAACATTCAGAAGACAAAGATCATGGCATCTGGTCCCATCACTTCATGGCAATACATGGGGAAACATTGGAAACAATGACAGACTTTATTTGGGGGGGCTTCAAAATCACTGCAGATGATGACTGCAGCCATGAAATTAAAAGACGCTTACTCCTTGGGAGAAAAGTTATGACCAACCTAGACAGCATATTAAAAAGCAGAGACATAACTGCCAAACAAACGTCCGTCTAGTCAAGGCTATGGTTTTTCCAGTAGTCATGTATGGATGTGAGAGTTGTCCAAAGAAAGCTGAGTGCTGAAGAATTGATGCTTTTGAACTATGGTGTTGGAGAAGACTCTTGAGCATCCCTTGGACTGCAAGGAGATCCAACCAGTCCATCCTAAAGGAAATCAGTCCTGAATATTCATTGGAAGGACTGATGCTGAAGCTGAAACCCCAATACTTTGGCCACCTGATGTGAAGAGCTGACTCATTTGAAAAGGCCCTGACACAGGGGGAGAAGGGGACGACAGAGGATGAGATGGCTGGATGGCATCACCGACTCAGTGGACATGAGTTTGAGTGAAGTCCAGGAGATGGTGACTGGGATGCCTGACGTGCTGCAGTCCATGGGGTCACAAAGAGTCAGAGACGATGGAGCGACTGAACTGACTGACTGACAGGTTTGCCTGGTGGCTCAGCAGTACAGTGTCTGCCTGCAACGCGGGAGACCCAGGTTCAGTCCTGGGTCAGGAAGATCCCCTAGAGAAGGGAATGGCAACCCACTCCAGTATACTTTCCTGGAGAATTCCATGGACAGAGAAACCTGGCAGCTACAGTCCATGTAATCGCAAAAAGTCGGACATGACTGAGCAGCTAACACACACACACACAGAAGTGCACCACAGAATAAATCCATAGCCTGATATCTATGACTTAACATGAATTTTTACTACTGGCTAACAAATTTTTACTACTCATATTCATCATTCACATAATCAAATTTATCTTTCTAGCCAACATGCACTAGAAGTTGTTTCCCATTTCCATGCCTTTTTATTAATGCAGCCCTTTCTACCTTGAATATGCTAATTCCTATACACAACTATTAGAAATTTGTCCCAGTCACTAAGGACTGAAACTCTAACGCACCCACTTTTATTAAACCTTTTTGATTAATCTATTTTTAAAGCGATCTACTCTATGTGTTTGTGTGTGTGTGCATATGCATTATATAACAAAAGAAAACACACTGTTCTTTTTAACTGAATAAACTATATTTTTAAACTAAATTATTATGTAATGTCCAGGACTTTTTTAATTCTATTGCTTTTTTTTTTCAATTTTAGGAAACAGTACAGTAATTAAAAAGCACATTCTTTTTTTCTTACATTGGTAATAGAACAAAAACTTTGTTCTGAAAGAATACACTCACTAAACAGCACAGAAAGTGATTCAGAAATGAGAGAAATGCATTTTTGTGTTTCTGACAGCTTAAAATAATGCTGTTTCCTAATATTCAAAAAATGATAATAGTAACTTAGGAAATTATGTATTTGCCAGATATGTTTTAGAAATAGATCATTAACACGTTAGTAAATGAATATAAAATGCCTTATATTAAGGTATATATTATACTAGTTATTTTAATATTAATTCATAAATCTTTGTGACTTGAACTGTCTATATGGAAAACTATAACAATGATAAATTATTGAGGAACTTCATTATATTTGTTGATAAAGAGTAGCTTTCTATGGGTGGATGAGTGTAGCTCTAGAAAAATATAACCAGAGACAAATCCTCAAGTGTATAACATGTTCTATGCTGTCTAATCGGAGAAGGCGATGGCACCCCATTCCAGTACTCTTGTCTGGAGAATCCCATGGATGGAGGAGCCTGGTAGGTTGCAGTCCATGTGGTCGCTAAGAGTCGGACACAACTGAGTGACTTCACTTTCACTTTTCACTTTCATGTATTGGAGAAGGAAATGGCAACCCACTCCAGTGTTCTTGCCTGGAGAATCCCAGGGATGGGGGAGTCTGGTGGGCTGCCATCTATGGGGTCACACAGAGTTGGACATGACTGAAGCGACTTAGCAGCAGCAGCAGCAGCAGCATGCTGTCTAATGCAGCTTTATGCCATAGACTGGTGGCTTAGTAGTAAAGAATCTGCCTGCCAATGCAGGAGAAGCAGGTTTTATTTCTGGATCAGGAAGAACCCCTGAGAAGGAAATGGCAACCTGCTCCAGTATAGTTGCCCAGGAAATCCCACGGACAGAGGACCCTGGTGTGGTACAGTTCATGGGGTCTGCAAGAGTCGGATACGACTTAGCAACTAAACAACAAAATGCTGTATAATCCTAAAATTTCCTGGATCTATCTCTTTCCAGTGTGATTTGAATAAATACTGATTTGATAAACAATTTTTGAGTTCCTTTCCCAGTTACTGAAGCGTAGAAAACCAAGTGACCTTCTAAAGGGCTTCCAAGTGAGGGTCCTTCATGCATAGAAAGACACTGAAAAAAAAAATGCTTTTTCCATTCTTGTCTCTGAACTTTGGTGCAGGAAAATATGATATTTAGGATGCCATTTCAAGAGTATGGATATACTCATGCCATATACCGAATATACTAGAGAAAATACACTGAAGATAGCAGAGAAAAATATGGAAAGACAATTCCAAGACTTGGTGATTTCAACTACTTTTTTTCCCTAATTTTAGCTCCATCTATCCTCAGGGTGTTTCATTTAAGTTTATTTTCATTTCAGGTTTCTGTTTCTTTCAGCAAAGATTTCCTTACTTACAAGAAAACCTGTATTTAACATGGGCGCCATACATTTGATTCTACATAGTTCTTACTCTTTCAAACAAAAAAAGAAAAAGAAAAGAGAGGGAGAAAGGTGGAGAGTGGGGACAAGAGTGTAAAAGAATAGGAAGTCTGCCTGTCATTTCCTTACCTGAGCCATGGCCTGGAATAAATATCGGATAAGAGATATGGATCCACTTTTCTTTCCACTGGGCCTCAGGGTCCTTATGGCAGTCTTACTGTGGGCAGCCAGCTCCTATGAATGTGATTTTAATGTTTGGTGCATTTTTGTTTATACTTTGTGGCCCTTAAATGTAAGTCAACCACTTCACTTGGTGCTTTTGAAATAAAAACAGTGTTCTTCAACACTGGAGGAAACCCTGATTTTTCTGAGCTTATTGAAAAATGGGGCTCTCGGGACCTCCCTGGCGGTAGAGTGGTTAAGATTCCATGCTTCCAGTGCAGGGGGCATGGGTTTGATCTTTGGTAAGGGAACTAGGATCCCTCATGCTGCAGGGTCATTTAAAAAAAAAAAAAAAAAGGAAAACAAAAGAAAAATGGCACTTTTCTCTTCTACGTAGGTAAGAGCTTTGATTGGTATGTATGATTCAACAATATAATCCTACATGTTGGCTTACTTACAAATCTTTTCATTGTGTTCAGAGGATTGTGAATGCAGTAGGCTCACCATTATTACTCAGTTATTTGACACCACTATATGACAGGTACTACAGTAACTGCATTACTTAGGTTATCTGATTGAATTTCACAGCTTTCCTCGGTGATATAGAAATGGCCCACGCTTACAAACAGAGTGACCAGCTAAACTGAATCTGAGTTTCAGAGAGATCAGCCCATTTGTTTAGGTTTGTATACTTACTAAATAGTTAGCTATAGGAAAGCATATAATTTACTTTCTTCAATAGTAGGGAATAAAAGTTGAAGTAAAAAGGCAACCATTAATTGGCATTCAGATCAGAGTGTTTTCTACTAGGGAAACTTTTGTCGTCTTTCAGCTTATAGGAATTAGGGGATACTCGCTAATTTTAGGTCATCCTGAAACCAGGAAGCCAAGTTCAGTACAGTTCAGTTGTTCAGTTGTGTCTGACTCTTTGTGACCCCATGGTCTGCAGCACGCCAGGCTTCCCTGTCCGTCACCAAATCCCAGAGCCTACTCAAACTCAAGTCCATCATGTCAGTGATGCCATCCAATCATCTCATCCTCTGTTGTCCCCTTCTAATCCCACCTTCAATCTTTCCCAGCATCAGGGTCTTTTCAAATGAGTTGGTTCCTGGCATCAGGTGGCCAAAGTATTGGAGTTTCAGCTTCAACATCGGTCCTTCCAATGAGTATTCAGGACTGATTTCCTTTAGGATAGACTAGCTGGATCTTCTTGCTGTCCAAGGGACTCTCAAGAGTCTTCTCCAACAACACAGTTCAAAAGCATCAGTTCTTCAGTGCTCAGCTTTCTTTATAGTCCAACTCTCACATCCATACATGACTTTTGGAAAAACCATAGCTTTGACTAGATGGACCTTTGTTGGTAAAATAATGTCTCTGCTTTTTAATATGCTGTCTATATCAGTCATAGCATTTCTTCCAAGGAGAAAGCATCTTTTAATTTCATGGCTGCAGTCACCACCTGCAGTGATTTTGGAGCCCCAAAACATAAAGTCTGTCACTGTTTCCATTGTTTCCCCATGAATTTGCCATGAAGTGATGGGATCAGATGCCATGATCTTAGTTTTCTGAATGTTGAGTTTTTAGGCCAACTTTTCACTCTCCTCTTTCACGTTCATCAAGAGGCTCTTTAGTTCTTCTTCACCTTCTGCCATAGGATGGTGTCATCTGCATATCTGAGGTTATTGATATTTCTCCCGGCAATCTTGATTCCAGCTTGTGCTTCATCTAGCCCAGCATTTTGCACAATGTACTCTGCATATAAGTTAAATAAGCAGGGTGACAATATACAGCCTTGACATACTCCTTTCCTGATTTGGAACCAATCTGGTGCTCTATGCCCAGTTCTAACTTGCTTCTTGACCTGCACACAGATTTCTCAGGAGGCAAGTCAGGTGGTCTGGTATTCCCATCTCTTTCAGAATTTTCCAGTTTGTTGTGATCCACACAGTCAAAGGCTTTGGAACAGTCAGTAAAGCAAAAGTAGATGTTTTTCTGGAACTCTTGGTTTTACGATGGTCCAGCAGATGTTGGCAATTTGGTCTCTTGTTCCTCTGCCTTTTCTAAATCCATCTTGAACATCTGGAAGTTCACAGTTCATGTACTTTTGAAGTCTGGCTTGGAAAATTTTGAGCATTACTTTGCTAGTGTGTGAGATGAGTGCAATTGTGCAGTAGTCTGGACATTCTTTGGCATTGCCTTTTTAGGGATTGGAATGAAAACTGACTTCTTTCAGTCCTGTGGCCACTGCTGAGTTTTCCACATTTGCCGGCATATTGAGTGCAGTGCTTTCACAGCATCATCTTTTAGGATTTGAAATAGCTCAACTGGAATTCCATAACCGCCACTAACTTTGTTCGTACTAATGCTTCCTAAGGCCCACTCGACTTCACATTCCAGGATGTCTAGCTCTAGGTGAGAGATCACACCATCATGGTTATCTGGGTCATTAAGATCTTTTTTGTATAGCTCTTCTGTGTATTCTTGCCACCTCTTTTTAATATCTTCTGCTTCTGTTAGGTCCATACCATTTTTGTCCTTTACTGTGTTCATATTTGCATGAAATATTCCCTCAGTGTCTCTAATTTTCTTGAAGAGATCTGTAGTCTTTCCCATTATACTCTGAGGTAATGTTATTGTTATCATTGCCTTAAACCTAATATTTCATGGGCTGTTAGAGAATAATATGCTTAACCTGTCTATTTTTATAAATATCAAGTTATTAAGGCAAAAAAGGTGGATGTGCAAAAATAGGCATTAAAAAGACAAAATGCAAATTTTGCGTATGTATGTGCTTAAATCTACATATGTATGTGTTAACTGTGCTAATATTTAAAATATTTTTAGATAATTTCTACAGATCCCAATTATTTTCCACTACAAAGCAAAATTTTTTATGAATGTAAAAAAGGACATTTTGTTTCTCCTATATTGTACTTACTGGTAACCAACATATTGACTGCAGGGTTTTGTTTTTTTTTTTTCTTTTAGGTGTCTCAAATGGCACACTCAATCAAATTGACTATACAATGATCCAGAATAGCCATTAAAAGACAACCTTGAGGTGAAATGCTTCGACCTTTATGAAACTTTAAAGATTGGCTTCCCTAAGGATCAGTTTCTGACCCTACACTTTACCTTGCAAGTTGGCACCTGAGGCATTCTATCAATGCAAAATTTCACTGAGGTCCTTCACATTCCTAAGAGTTGTAATGCAACATCATTGATCATTTTCTTTCAGTGGAAAAATACCTCACCCCCACCTCCCTCAAAATCTATGACAATTAATGCTACTATAACAAGCTTTTTTTTTTTTTTAATTTGAACAAAAGATATACATGTATACTTTTTTAAAATAAAGAGCTACATAGCAGCTCTCCATCAGCTAATACAGTCCTTATTTGCACCTCCTCTGTCAGGCAAAAATAAAGTGTGAATTGAAGAATAAGGTTAGAACACAAACAAAGCACCCATGTTTCGGGGACAAGCTGGTTACTCAGTCATCTTTGGGGGTTTAATAAGTACATGATGCTGTTATATAAAGGCATCATTCCTCATGCTATGGTAAGAGAGTTTGGGTTGCAAAGAAATTGATTATGAATACTCTCAGCCCAAATTGTTTCGGAAAGACTCTGGTGTATTACAGAATTCAGAATAGATTTAGAAATTTGACTTACATCAGGATCAAATAGAGCAAGTAAAAGATCAGTCTACTGCCAAGGAGTAATCTCTCTGTGCTCCCACTGCTAGCACCATCCCTCACACAGGTCAGGATAGTTTAGTTTTCAAAAAACAATCAGAATAATTCATGGCATTAACAGAGTAAAAGAAAAAAACCTATATGCTCACTTCAACAGATACATAAAAAGGATGTGACAAATTCATTGTACCTGATGTTAAAGAAAATATTCTCAGCAAATATAAGAGGATCTCTACAATCTTTTTTTTTAATTTTATTTATTTAACTTTAAATAAACTTTATTATTAATAATAATTAATAATAATATATATAATATATAATTATATATAATATATATTTTATTAATATATTATAAATATATTTATATTTTATATAAATAATAATAAATAAAAATAATAATTTTATTAATTTATTATTATATATATAATATATATATTAAATATATATATTTATTATATTATATTATATAGTTATATATATAATATAATATAATAAATATATATTATATATAATATAATATATAATAAATATATTAATAATAATTAATAATAAATAAATAACTTTATTTAACTTTAAAATATTGTATTGGTTTTGCCATATATCAAAATGAATCTGCCACGGGTATACATGTGTTCCCCATCCTGAACCCTCCTCCCTCCTCCCTCCCCATACCATCCCTCTAGGTCATCCCAGTGCACCAGCCCCAAGCATCCAGTATCGTGCATCAAACCTGGACTGGTGACTCATTTCATATATGATATTATACATATTTCAATGCCATTCTCCCAAATCATCCCACCCTCTCCCTCTCCCACAGAGTCCAAAAGACTGTTCTATACATCAGTGTCTCTTTTGCTGTCTCGCATACAGGGTTATTGTTACCATCTTTCTAAATTCCATATATATGTGTTAGTATACTGTATTGGTGTTTTTCTTTCTGGCTTACTTCACTCTGTATAATAGGCTCCAGTTTCATCCACCTCATTAGAACTGATTCAAATGTATTCCTTTTAATGGTTGAGTAATACTCCATTGTGTATATGTACCACAGCTTTCCTATCCATTCATCTGATGATGGACATCTAGGTTGCTTCCATGTCCTGGCTATCTTAAATAGTGCTGCGATGAACATTGGGGTACATGTGTCTCTTTCCCTTCTGGTTTCCTCAGTGTGTATGCCCAGCAGTGGGATTGCTGGATCATAAGGCAGTTCTATTTCCAGTTTTTTAAGGAATCTCCACACTGTTCTCCATAGTGGCTGTACTAGTTTGCATTCCCACCAACAGTGCAAGAGAGTTCCCTTTTCTCCACACCCTCTCCAGCATTTATTGCTTGTAGACTTTTGGATAGCAGCCATTCTGACTGGCGTGAAATGGTACCTCACTGTGGTTTTGATTTGCATTTCTCTGATAATGAGTGATGTTGAGCATCTTTTCATGTGTTTGTTAGCCATCTGTATGTCTTCTTTGGAGAAACGTCTATTTAGTTCTTTGGCCCATTTTTTGATTGGGTCATTTATTTTTCTGGAATTGAGCTGTAGGAGTTGCTTGTATATTTTTGAGATTAGTTGTTTGTCTGTTGCTTCATTTGCTATTATTTTCTCCCATTCTGAAGGCTATCTTTTCACCTTGCTTATAGTTTCCTTTGTTGCGCAGAAGGTTTTAAGTTTAATTAGGTCCCATTTTTTTATTTTTGCTTTTATTTCCAATATTCTTTCTATTTTGTTCCATTGATCTATATTTCTGTCTTTCTGCCAGTACCATACTGTCTGATAAATGTTGCAACAAAACTCCAACAACTAATGCACAATTAATGGTGAACAATTAGACACTTTCCCAAAGATCAAAATCAACTCAAGGATATCAGTTACTTAATTATATTTAGAATTGTTCTAAAAGATAGTTAAATGAAAGACAGATTAACAGGAATAAGTGAAATGGTACCTATTTGCAGATGACACTATGTAAAAGGAAATTCTATTCAAACTATAAAATTGTGCTAGAATAATTAGGTCAACACCCAAAATTTCAATTGTTTTTCCATGTATTACCTGAGACCAGTCCAAATGAAATAGAAACAAAATCATTTATAAAGTTATCAAATACCTAGGAATAAATCTAATGAAAATTACTACAAAATCTTGATAAGAGAAATTAGCCAAGACTTAAAAATCAAACATGTTTATGTGTTGGAAGATTAAAAAAAAAATTTTAAGTCTTTGTTGAATTTGTTAAAGTATTACTTCTGTCTTATGTTTTGGTTTTTTGGCCACAAGGTATGTAGGAGCTTAACTCCCTCACCTATACCTCCTGCATTGGAAAGCAAAGTCTTAACCAGTGGACCACCAG
Source organism: Bos indicus (assembly GCF_029378745.1). Lineage (NCBI taxonomy): Eukaryota > Metazoa > Chordata > Mammalia > Artiodactyla > Bovidae > Bos > Bos indicus. The sequence goes on from NC_091767.1 coordinate 14,419,502, forward strand.
GGAAGTCCCTGAAAGTTATCAAGATATCCATTTTCCCCAAGCTGATCTAAGCTAGATTCTGTATGCTGCTGCTGCTGCTAAGTCGCTTCCAATCGTGTCCCACTCTGTGCAACCCCAGAGACGGCAGCCCACCAGGCTCCCCCGTCCCTGGGATTCCCCAGGCAAGAACACTGGAGTGTGGGTTGCCACTTCCTTCTCTAATGCATGAAAGTGAAAAGTGAAAGTGAAGACGCCCAGTTGTGTCCGACTCCTAGCGACCCCGTGGACTGCAGCCTCCCAGACTCCTCCGTCCTTGGGATTTGCCAGGCAAGAGTACTGGAGTGGGTTGCCATTGCCTTCTCCTCTGGATTCAGTATGCTGCTGCTGCTGGTAAGTCGCTTCAGTCGTGTCCAACTCTGTGCGACCCCAGAGACGACAGCCCAACAGGCTCCCCCGTCCCTGGGATTCTCCAGGCAAGAATACTGGAGTGGGTTGCCATTTCCTTTTCCAATGCTTGAAAGTGAAAAGTAAAAGTGAAGTCACTCAGTCGTGTCTGATTCCTAGCGACCCCATGGACTACAGCCCACCAGGCTCCTCCATCCATGGGATTTTCCAGGCAAGAGTACTGGAGTGGGGTGCCATTGTCTTTTCCAGCATAGTTCTAGTCTAAATCACAGGAGAATATATATAGAAATTGACCAGCTGATATTAAACTTCATACAGGAATACAGAAATGTAAAGCTGCCAAAGTAGCCTTGATAAAGAAAAGCAATGTAAGAGAATTTAAACTACCTGATTTCAAGACATACTATAAAGTTACAGCAATCAAGACAGTGCAATGGGAGTCTAGAAGCATAACAAGTCAATAGACGAGTGGTCAAATGCAGACTCGCACAAGCATGTTCACCTGGTTTTCAGCTAAGGAGGCAAGGTAATTCAGTGAGTAAAGGGAAGTATTTTGCTATTACAAAAATATATATATATATTTAAATGAGGAAAAAAACCTTAACTACTCCCTCCATATAAATGGTAAGGATACATTGTAGACACAAACATTAAATCTTGAACCATTATATTCCTAAAAGATGACATAGGGCAATAAATTTAGAAATCCTCACAGAGTTAAGAATTTGAGCGTTAGTAGAGATTTGAAAGATATGCACTCATGGAATATATAGAAAATGATACAATATTCACCTGTTATTTAACGAACATTGTTATTTACCTAGTTATGTGCTGGTTGTCTAGAGTAGAGCAGTGAAGAGTGCAGACATGATCTCTGCTCTCACTGAACTGGAAGAAAGGAAAAAAAGAATGAAGGGAGGGAGAGAAAGAGGAAGGGGAAGAGGAAAAGGGAAAGACAGAAAAGAAATTTGAAAGTATTACAGATGCAGAGACATCAATTATAATAGTTCATTTCTTTTTCAAAGTTTTGTTGACTCTCCCTAGTAACAGTACAGGAGCTAGAATGAAAATGAAAAGTAGATAATGACAGGAGAGTGCCATCACTGAAATGAGTGTAAGACACCTGTCTCTGTCCTCCCAAGAGATCAACAGTCAGACCGCTATCCACAAATGAGAATAGCTGTAGGATAGTGCTGCAGTTCATGCTGCAACACTTAAGAAATGTCAGCATCACAGTGAACAAAAAACCTGAGAATAACTGCATGAGGAGCAAGACGATTCCATTCTGACTTATTCCAGCCCTCAAGCTGGCATTGCTCAGTGCCAAGAAGGAATTTCCCAGCTAGAAAGAGCTCCCCTTGCTGGGAAGGAAGGGCAGGATGAGCAACCAGCTTCTTACTCTTTGGAGGCCTCATAAGAAAATCCTCCTTCTGTTTCATCTCAGCCAAATAGGCAAAGCAGAAATGGCTGGTAAAAAGGAAGTAATGTTGGCCACACAGCAGAAGTAGACAAACAGCTTTCACCAATAAATAAACTAAAGGTGAGAACAGTATCTGTAGAACCTGCATTTTCTCAGAGCTTTTGCCCCATGGGTATTTGTGTTAGCTGATGTTGGCCTCCTTAGTCTTCCCAGTTCCTTCTTCCACCACCCACTAGAGACTCTGCACTGTCCTGGTAGTCAGCCTAGGCCTCTGCCGCTGCACACCAGATGCCAGACTTGACTCTGCATGGCTGACCCACAATCTATCCTACAGGAAATCAACCCTGAGTATTCATTAGAGGACTGACGCTGAAACTGAAGCTCCAATACTTTGGCCACCTGATGCGAAGAGCCAACTCACAGAAAAGATCCTGATTCTGAGAAAGATTGAGGGCAGTGGGGGAAGGGAGCAGCAGAGGATGAGATGGTTGGATTGCATCACCAACTCAGTGGACTTGAGTTCAAGCAAAGTCCAGGAGATAGTGAAGGACACGGAAGCCTGCTGTGCTGCAGTCCATGGGGTCGAGGAGTCAGACACAACTGAGTGAATGAACTGAACTGAACTGAATGAATGATCCCCCGGTGCTGCATACATGCTTGAGGCTAGCCTCCCCAGCTGTGCACTTCAATGTCACTAGCTTGACATGCTTCCCTGGCCTTGGACAAGCCTCTTGTGTAGCCATGAGAGAGCTCATTGCCAGCCAGAGATCTCACAGCTCCTTGTGAGCCCAGATCAAGTCCTACCTTCTGTCACTGGCCTGTACCACTGCACTCACCTGTGGTTAGTCCCTCTGGCTGTACTTCTACATCATTCCACCCTCACCTTCCAGCAAAATCCTCATCACCGGACTCCACTGCCATGCATTTGTGATGACCCAGTAGCCATGATAGTGCAACCAGTAGCCATGACTCCCCACAGCACAGCTGCCAGTGTGCCTAGAGTTAACTCTAGTCTTTTGCTGCCTGCCTGACCCCCATCATTATGTATGTGAACATCTGTAAGCAGCCCTGCCACTAAACAGGAACATGCAGCTGGCTTCAACAGCAGGGTGTGTGCACACCCCTGGCTCTTGTCACCACTGTTCTCTGTCCTGGTCCCTAGCCACTGAACCTGCAGGTGCTGCTAAGAAGACAATACCCCTTGTTGCCAATAGGGATGCCCACAGTGCTCTCGAAGGACTACACATTTGTCACTGCTACATCAGTGCCTGAAGCCATAGAGACATAACGCTTCCCAGGACCTGATGCCACCAAAGACCCATGCACTTGCACCCTACACCACTAGACCTTATGATAAAACTCCCGGTCAAAACCCCTTATGAATATAGATGCCAAAATTCTCAAGAAAATATTTGCAAATTGAGTTCAGCATCATATTAAAAGAATCATATACCATGATCAAACTAGATTTATTCCTGAGATGTAAGAATCGTTCAGCATATGCAAATCAATAAATTAATATGCCATATTAATAGAATGAAAGATAAAAATCATATGATAAATCAAGAGCAGAAAAAGAAGTGGACAAAATTTAACACCCTTTCATAATAAATTCTCAATCAATTAGGTGTAGAAGCAATGAACATCAGCATAACAATTAGGTGTAGAAGGAATGAACATCAACATAATAGAAGCTGTATATGAAATGTACACAGCTTACACCATACTCAATGCTGAAAGATTAAAAGCATTTCTTCTAAGATTAGAAACACAAAATATGTGCCTGTTCCCACCATATCAATTTATTCAGTGTAATACTGGAAGTCATAGCCATAGCAAGCACACAAGCCAGAAACAAAGAACAGGCACCCCCATTAGAAGGAAGAAGCAAAATTGTCTTTTTTCAGATTATATCATCTTAATACATAGAAAATCTTAAAGATTGCACCAAAAATACTGTTAGAATTGATCAACAAATTTAGTAAAGTTATAGGATAGAAAATCAACAGATTAGTTGTGTTCTGTACACGAACAATGAAATATCTGAAAAAACTAAAGAAAATCTAATTTACAATGGCATCAAAAGGATTGAATAGGAATAAATCTAATCAAGGAGATGAAAGATCTATATACCGAAAAAGCACAAACTTTGATGAAAGAAATAAGTCACAAACAAATGTAAAGATTTTTGTATTCATGGATCAGGAGAATTAATATTGTTAAAATATCTATACAATCCAAGTGATTCACAGATTCAATACAATACCTATCAAAATTCAAGTGGCATTTTTTTTTAAAGAAAAAGAAAAAAAATCCTAACATATGTGTGGAACTGCAAAGACCATGAACAGTGAAAGCAATCTTGAGAGAGAAATACAAAGCTGGAGGTATCACACCTCCAAGTTTCAAACTACACTACAGAGTTATACTAATCAAATCAATATGGTATTGGCATAAAAAGGAGACATAGACAAATGGAAGATAATCAAAATAAACTTCTATATGGGGTCAACTAATATTTGACTAGGGAAGCAAAATACTCAATGGGGAAAGGATAGTCTCTTCAGTAAATGGTGTTCATAAAACTAGATAACCAAATACATAAAGATGAACTTGGATCTGCATCTTAACCACTCATGAAAATTAACTCAAAGTGGATTAAAAACTTAAACACTAGAAATGAAACCATAAAATTCCTAGAAGAAAACATAAAATGAAACTCTTCAACATTGCTCTTGGCAACAATATTTTTGGATATGACACCAAAAGTACAGGTACCAAAAGCAAAAATCAAGTGGGACTGTATCAAACTAAAGCACTTCTAGTCAGTGAAAAAACAAACAAAAAATTAAACCTACAAGATGGAAGAAAATATTTGCAAAACATATATTCAATAAGGGATTGATATCCAAAATATGTTTTTATTCATACAACTCAATAATAAGAACATCTGATTAAAAATCGGCAGAGGAACTGAATAGATATTTTTCAAAAACATATACAAATGGCCAACAGGTACATGAAAAATGCTCAACATCACTAATCAACAGGAAAACACAAATCAAAACCACAATATAACCTCACACCCGTTAGAACAGCAAAGATTAAAAAAGACTAGAGACAACAAGTATTGGCAAGGATGAGAAAAAAAGAGAACTTTTGGACACTGTTAGAAAGTAAAAGTGAGGTCGCTCAGTCGTGTCTGACTTTTGCGACCCCATGGACTGTAGCTTACCAGGCTCCTCCATCCATGGGATTTTCCAGGCAAGAGTACTGGAATGGGTTGCCATTTCCTTATGCAGAGGATCTTCCCGACCTAGGGATCGAACGCTGGTCTCCTGCATTGTAGGCAGATGCTTTACCATCTGAACCACCAGGAAAGTCCCACTGGACACTGCTGGTGGGAATGTAAATCAGTGTAACTACTGTGGACGATACTATGGAAATTCCTTTATATTTAAAACAGAATTACCATATGATCTAGAAATTCCAGTTCCTGGTACATATCTAAAGGAAATGAAAATGGGATCTCAAAAAGATACCTGGAATCCTATGTTCATTGCAGCAATAATCACAATAGTCAAGACATGGAACAACCTATGAGACTACAAATGGGCATATGGATCAAGACATGGTGTATGTGTCACACACATACTCACACACACAAGCACAAATGCTGGAATAATATTCAGCCATAAACAAGAAGGGAATTCTGCCATTGGGACACCATGGATGGGCCTTGAGCGCTTTATGCTAAATAATTTTAAGTCAGATAGCAAAAGGCAAATATTATATATCCTTTATATGTGGAATCTAATAAATCTGAACTCATAAAAACAGTAGGATGGTGGTTACCAGGGGGCTGAGTGGTGGGAGAAATGGGGAGATGCTGGTCGAAGGGTACACACTTCCATTTATAAAATGGAAAAGCTCTGAGATCGAATGTATAGCATGGTGATTACAATTAATAGTACTGTATTATGTACCTAAATTTTCTAAGAGACTAGGTCTAAAATGTTCTCACCAATAAAAAGAAGTAGTAAATATGTTTCATGACGGAAGTGTTAGCTAACACTATGGTGGTAATTGTTTTGCAATATATAATTGTGTTTAATCAACTCATTGTATACCTTAAATTTGCATACTGTGATATGACAATTTATCTCAATAATGCAAAAATCAAAAAAAAAAATAAAGGCAGATTAACTTGGAAAATTTCATCGACTCTAATCATTTGAGAATGAAGGTTCTATATCACCATAATGTTATTCTTAAAACCAGGACTACTACTGAGAATGCTCATGATTCCGTAAGATTTACTCTTTAACATGTGGGACCCTAGTTCCCTGACCTCAGATGGAACCTGCTTCCTCTGCTAATGCAAGGCAGATTCTTAACCACGGGACCACCAGGGAAATCCAGATTTTTTAAGCATTTGTTTATTTATTTTGGCAGTTTTGGGTCTTAGTTGAGGCACATGAGTTTTTCAGTATGCCAGATATTTGGATGTACAGAGGATCACAGACACTACTCTTACTCAAGAGTCAATTGTAATCAAAAGTCATACAAAAGGAAGTATCTAAAATGTATATAAGATAGTTTTTGAAATGACCGTCAATATGTTTGCTTCCCTGGAGGCTTAGATGGTAAAGAATCTGCCTGCAATGCAGGAGACCCAGGTTGTATCCCTGGGTTCGGAAGATCCCCTGGAGAAGGGAATGGCTACCCACTCCAGTATTCTTGTCTGGAGAATTCCATGGACAGAGGAGCCTAGTGGGTTACAGTCCATGGGGTCACAAAGAGTCAGACACAACTGAGAGACTAACACTCAATATGTTTCACAGAACATAATATTTTAATTATGAAAACTATAGATAATATTCTTAAGTATGAATAAAAAAATGCCTTAGGAAAAAAAGATTTACTCTTTGAATGGCTCTCTGGATCTCACATTGCTCAAAGCCTACTTCAATCATAAGAATTCTTGAAGGCAAATGTGAAACTGATCTAAAAAATAATTAGGTGTGTTGAAGATGTTCCCTCAAATACCTAAAATTAGTTCTATGTAAAAATGTATGTCTTATATCGTTCCTAGAAACCACTGTTCATGTACCAGTATGTCAAATATTTTATAATCTCAAATGAAAATTTCAATTGTATTAATTGATATACATGTAGTTTTTTAATGTTCATATTACGGATACTCATGAACTATTGAAATCTTGAAATTATTATGGCAATAAAAAGCACTAAAAAAATGAACTCCACATATGACTCTGAAAAAAACTAGATTACAATTTCACACCTTGTATTTTTAAACAATCACATTTTCCTGTTTTGCTGAGTTATCAGTGCTCCCTGAAGTTATCTTTCTTCCCCAAAGTATCTGATTCTGTATATAATATTATATTCAATGTCACCTTTATTAAATAGGACAAAGCATTCCTGCCACCTCTTTCATCTCTGACATTTCCCACTGAATCAGTTGTCACTAAATAAAGATACATCTTCTTCACCATCAAATAAAATTAGTCTGAGTTATATCTATATCTTCCCATTCTAAACAACCCAGCAACTTGAATCCCATGTGACCTGAAAAGAAAGTTAATCATCTGAAGTTAATCATCTGTGTTTCAAGTCAAAATACAATATGTAAAAATCATAGTTTATACTGCAGCTGCTACTGCTTAGTCACTAAGTTGTGTCCAACTCTATGTGACGCATAGACTGTAGCCCACCAGGCTCTCTGCCCATGGGATTTCCCAGGCAAGAATACTGGCGTGGGTTGCCATTTCCTCCTCCAGGGGATCTTTCTGACCCAGGGATCAAACCTGTGCCTTCTGCATTTCAGACGGATTTATTACTGCTGAGCTACCTGGGAAGCCCTCGTTGTTTATCCTATAGTATATTTATTGTTTGTGGTATTTTTCCCTAACACAGGCATTGTGCTCAGAATCATGACTATGAATAATGGGCCATAATAAACTTCTGCATCCAAAGTGTTCACAGTTGTTAGGGCAAGACATTTCTCCATAGGGCTTGTATAAAGGTACATTGTGGAGTCTGGAATGTCTTATGCAAGAACACACTTCTTTGGAACAAGTGAAGCTGTTTTTCATCCCTATAGACAAGCAAGGGCTGCTTTGAAGGAATCAATAAGAAAATATCTCTTGAAGGACAAATGGATTAAAATATATATATATATATACACACATACACATCCGCACATACATATAAGCATACACATATATAATACATATAAACATATATTACTATTTATCTCTAAAAAAGAAGGAAAATCTACCATCTGTAATAACATGAATGAAGCTGGAAGACGTTATGCTAAGCAAAGTAAACAAGACACAATAATAGAAACGGTGCATGATCTCACTTATTTGTGAAATCTGAAATTGCCCACCTAGTGGAATCAGAGTTTAAATGGTAGATGCCAGGACTTAGGGAGAGGGGGACATGGGGTGATGTTGGTGAAGGGATACAAATTTTCAGTTATGCAAGATAAATAGGAACTGGATGTATTGTACTGTGTATATGAAATCTATGAATGCATATCTGACTTCTCAACACGTAAAAACACAAACAAAATGTAAAGGTGATAGACATGCTAATTAGCTTGATTGTGGCAATCCTGTAACAATGTATACATATATCATCACATCAAGTTGTAATTAAATATATGTCAATAATATCTCAGTAAAGATTTTTAATGTACATATCTGAACTGCCCTCTTTCCACCAGGTTGGTAACTAATGAATATCCTTCCTGTATATTTTTCAAACCTCTCGGCCAATGTAGCACCTAATTTTGGTGGCACATGGAGGACGGTGGCCTGGAATAGGGTCAGTCATCCTGCGCTTCTACTATTTGTCCTGGTTTACAAGAAAGTGGGCAAGTGTCCCCCAAGATGCTATAGGACCTTAGAAGCTCTGGCAGAATGGGACCCCTCTGACAGGAGCTAAACTAATTGAGGAAGGTAACATAAGCAAACTAGGGATCCCATGTCTGGAAAACGCATCAAGAAAGAGAGAGGACTTAATAAGAGTACTCAGAACAGCACATTAACTCGCTCCATGAAAGACCAACATTTGGTTACCTTTACAAACAGGGAGTGGGAATGAGCAGAGAGCTTGTGACAGTTAATTTGCAGGAGAGGCAATGCTTCCTAATCAGGGGCAGAGACTTGTCTTTTGTTTCCTCTATCAATCTGGGCTGTGCCATCACCAGAGAAATTTCCTTCTGAAGAGCTAGAATTAAGTCAAGCAGTTCTGGGAAGATGGGATGGAAATAGCTTTAAATCTAAATAAGATATCAAACTTTCCAAATGAACAGGACTGATCCTAGTTAAAGCTAGACTGATATTCTCTGAATAATCAAAAATTAATTTAAAAATGATGAGATCAAATGTATGCATCATCTAACATCTGTTTATTTGGTGAGAAACAGAAGTCCAAAAATAGCCTGACCATGTACAGTCATTATTTTTTAATAATGTTAACAAGTTGAAACACACTAAAGATTGTATTTCCTACCTGTTAACACATTTTTGATAAGACAATGTAGTACATTTGAAAGAGTACAAGATTTGAAATTCAAATCCTAGTTCTGTTACTAATTCTGTTTTGCTGAGTAGCTCACACTTAATCTCCCCAAATCTGTTTACAAGAAAGGATATGAAAAGTCTTATTTCCTTAAGTCACGGGGTTATTTTGGAGATTGAATTAAGATAATGAACTGAAATATATCATATACTGCTATACAATTCAATAGCAGAGCAAAGAAGGAGAGATTTGGAAGTTGTGTAATAAGTACCTGATTCCATGGCATAAATGATTTCCTCATTGTTTTGATGTCTTTTACTTCACCTTTTCATAACATTTGAAAAACTTCAGAAACATTAAAAGCTTAATGTGCACTTTGATACATCTTATTTTATAGTGGACACAATTATGAGATAATCAGAAAGAAAAAGCAAGAAAGACTGGATTATAAAGACTACGATTATCCTATGTTTGCTGTTCACATTCATTTTACCCATATTTAGTCAACACCTATTTTGTGTCAGTCCCTAATCTAGGTGTTCTTGTCTTAGAATTTAATTGCTGAAGGAAAGGTTAAAATCAGAGTTTCAGAGAAAGAAAATATATATATATATATATATATATATACACACACACACACATACAGAAAACTAAGATCATAGCATTTGGTCTCATCACTTCATGGCAAATAGATGGAGAAACAGTGGAAAATAATGGAAACAGAGACAGACATTATTTTGGGGGGGGCTCCAAAATCACTGCAGATGGTGACTGCAGCCATGAAATTAAAAGACGCTTACTCCTTGGAAGGAAAGTTATGACCAACCTAGACAGCATATTAAAAATCAGAGACATTATTTTGCCAACAAAGGTCCAGCTAGTCAAAGCTAAGGTTTTTCTAGTAGTCATGTATGGATGTAAGAGTTGAACTATAAAGAAAGCTGAGCGCCAAAGAATTGATGCTTTTGAACTGTGGTGTTGGAGAAGACTCTTGAGAGTCCCTTGGACTGCAAGGAGATCCAACCAGTCCATTCTAAAGGAGATCAGTCCTGGGTGTTCATTGAAAGGACTGATGCTGAAGCTGAAACTCTAATACTTTGGCCACCTGATGCAAAGAGCTGACTCATTTGAAAAGACCCTGATGCTGAGAAAGATTGAAGGCAGGAGGAGAAGGGGACGACAGAGGATGAGATGGTTGGATGGCTTCACTGACTCAATACGCATGAGTTTGAGTAAACTCCAGGAGTTGGCGATGGAAAGGGAGCCCTGGTATCCATGCGGTCGCAAAGAGTCAGATACAACTGAGTGACTGAACTGAACTGACATATGGGGCTTCCCTGGTAGCTCAGACAGTAAAGAATCTGCCTGCAGAGCCAGTGACCTAGTTTTGATCACTGGGTTGGAAGGATTCCCTAGAGAAGGGAATAGCAACCAACTCAGGTATTCTTGCCTGGAGAATTCCATGGACAGAGGAGCCTGGTGGGCTACAGTCCATAGGGTTGCAAAGAGTCAGACAGGACTGAGTGACTAACATATAACCCATATGTATATATAATGTCTATATATATAAACATGTGTTTTCTTGTCTGAAAGTTTTAGAAATTGAGTTTTATAAAGAAAAAACAGAATACTGAGAATGATATGTGGGTGTCCAAGAGGCAAGCAGGGGCCAGACTGTTAAGGTCTAGAGCATGTTGTTGTTTAGTTGCTAGGTCCTCTCTGACTCTTTCGCTGCCCCATGGACAGTAGCCCACCAAGCTCCTCTGTCCATGGGATTTTCCAGGGTGAATACTGGAGTGGGTTGCCATTTCCTTCTCTGGAGAGATTCCTAAGCCAGGGACTGAACCTTCATCCCCTGCATTAACAGGTGGATTCTTCATCTCTAAGCCACCAGTGAAGCTCTCTGTCCTCTTGACACCTTTATCATCAGTTCCCTACAGGCAGTCCCTTTCAGCTTCAGCTGTCTATAGTACTCTTTGTAATTCTGGCTGGCCAATGACAGATATGCTCTGCAGCAAAGATTCTATACATATTTACTAGAATGACATTAGAAAGACTGGTATTATTACTTATATAGGTAGAAGAAACAAATATATGGCTTTAGGATGAAAACAGGGCATCAAAATTATTCAATGCAATTTAAAATATTGTGAAACAATGAAATTATACAATTATATTATCAAATATAGAAAAATCACTTGATAAATTTGAACAACGCTTCATTATTAAAATGCAAATTGTTGTCTGAGGAGGCCTTACAAATAGCTGAGAAAAGAGGAAAAGTGAAAGGCAAAGGAGAAAAGAAAAGATAAAGCCATCTGAATGCCATTTCCAAAGCATAGCAAGGTGAGATAAAGCCTTTTTAAGTGAACAATGCAAAGAAACAGAGGAAAACAATAGAATGGGAAAGACTAGAGATCTCAAGAATATTAGAAATACCAAGAGAACATTTCATGCAAAAATGGGTTCAATAAAGGACAGAAATGGTATGGACCTAACAGAAGCAGGAGATATGAAGAAGAGGTGGCAAGAATACACAGAACTATACAAAAAAGATCTTAATGACTCAGATAACCTTGATGGTGTGATCACTCATCTAGAGCCAAAAATCCTAGAGTGTGAAGTAAATTGGGCTTTAGGAAGCATCACTACAAACAAAGCTAGTGGAGGTGATGGAATTCCAGTTGAGCCATTTCAAATTCTAAAAGATGATGCTGTGAAAGTGCTGCACTCAATAGGCCAGCAAATATGGAAAACTCAGCAGGGGCCAAAGGAATGGGAAAGGTCAGTTTTCATTCCAATCCCAAAGAAAAGAAATGCCAAAGAATGTTCAAACTATTGCACAACTGCACATATCTCACATGCTACCAAGTTCAGTTCAGTTCAGTCGCTCAGTCGTGTCCGACTATTTATGACTCCATGAATCGCAGTTGCCAGGCCTCCCTGTCCATCACCAACTCCCAGAGTTCACCCAAACTCATGTCCGTCGAGTCGGTGATGCCATCCAGCCATCTCATCCTCTGTCGTCCCCTTCTCCTCCTGCCCCCAATCCCTCCCAGCATCAGAGTCTTTTCCAATGAGTCAAATTTCGCATGAGGTGGCCAAGCTTTAGCATCAGTCCTTCCAAAGAACACCCAGGACTGATCTCCGTCAGAATGGACTAGTTGGATCTTCTTGCACTCCAAGGGACTCTCAAGAGTCTTCTCCAACACCACAGTTCAAAAGCATCAATGCTTTGGTGCTCAGCTTTCTTCACAGTCCAACTCTCACAACCATACATGCATGACCACTGGAAAAACCATAGCCTTGACTAGACGGAACTTTGTTGGCAAAGTAATGTCTCTGCTTTTGAATATGCTATCTAGGTTGGTCATAACTTTCCTTCCAAGGAGTAAGTGTCTTTTAATTTCATGGCTGCAGTCACCATCTGCAGTGATTTTGGAGCCAAAAAAATAAAGTGTGACACGGTTTCCACTGTTTCCCCATCTATTTCCCATGAAGTGATGGGACCAGATGCCATGATCTTCATTTTCTGAATGCTGAGCTTTAAGCCAACTTTTTCAATCGCCTCTTTCACTTTCATCTAGAGGCTCTTTACTTCTTCTTCACTTTCTGCCAGATGGGTGGTGTCATCTGCATATCTGAGGTTATTGATATTTCTCCCAGCAATCTTGATTTCAGCTTGTGATTCTTCCAGCCAAGCATTTCTCATGATGTACTCTGTGTATAAGTTAAATAAGCAGGGTGACAATATACAGCCTTGACATACTCCTTTTCCTATTTGGAACCAGTCTGTTGTTCCATGTCCAGTTCTAACTGTTGCTTCCTGACCTGCATACAAATTTCTCAAGAGGCAGGTCAGGTGGTCTGGTATTCTCATCTCTTTCAAAATTGTCCACAGTTTATGGTGATCCAAACAGTCAAAGGCTTTGTCATAGCTTTGTCATAAAACAGAAATAGATGTTTTCCTGGAACTCTCTTCCTTTTTCCACGATCCAGCGGATGTTGGCAATTTGATCTCTGGTTCCTCTGCCTTTTCTAAAACCAGCTTGAACATCTGGAAGTTCGCGGTTCACATATTGCTGAAGCCTCGCTTGGAGAATTTTAAACATTACTTTACTAGCGTCTAAGATGAGTGCAATTGTGCGGTAGTTTGAGCATTCTTTGGCATTGCCTTTCTTTGGGATTGGAATGAAAACTGACCTTTTCCAGTCCTGTGGCCACTGCTGAGTTTTCCAAATTTGCTGGCATATTGAGTGCAGCACTTTCACAGCATCATCTTCCAGCATTTGAAATAGCTCCACTGGAATGCCATCACCTCCACTAGCTTTGTTCATAGTGATGCTTCCTAAGGCCCACTGTACTTCACATTCCAGGATGTCTGGCTCTAGATGAGTGATCACACCATCGTGATTATCTGGATTGTGAAGATTTTTTTTGTACAGTTCTTCTGTGTATTCTTGCTACCTCTTCTTAATATCTTCTGCTTCTGTTGGGTCCATACCATTTCTGTCCTTTATGGAGCCCATATTTGCATGAAATGTTCCCTTGGTATCTCTAATTTTCTTGAAGAGACCTCTAGTCTTTCCCATTCTGTTGTTTTCCTCTGTTTCTTTGCATTGATCACTCTGAGGAAGGCTTTCTTATCTTTCCTTTCTATTCTTTGGAACTCTGTATCAGATGCTTATATCTTTCCTTCTCTCCTTTGCTTTTCGCTTCTCTCCTTTTCACAGCTATTTGTAAGGCCTCCCCAGACAACCATTTTGCTTTTTTGCATTTCTTTTCCATGGGGATGGTCTTGATCCCTGTCTCCTATACAATGTCACGAACCTCATTCCATAGTTCATCAGGCACTCTATCTATCAGATCTAGTGCCTTAAATCTATTTCTCACTTCCACTATATAATAAGGAATTTGATTTAGGTCATACTTAATGGTCTAGTGGTTTTCCCTACTTTATTCAAATTAAGTCTGAATTTGGCAATAAGGAGCTCATGATCTGAGCCACAGTCAGCTCCCAGTCTTGTTTTTGCTGACTGTATAGAGCTTCTCCACCTTTGGCTGCAAAGAATATAATCAATTTGATTTTGGTGTTGAACATCTGGTGATGTCCATGTATAGAGTCTTCTCTTGTGTTGTTGGAAGAGGGTGTTTGCTATGACCAGTGCTTTCTCTTGGCAAAATTCTATTAGCCTTTGCCCTGCTTCATTCCGTATTCCAAGGCCAGATTTGCCTGTTACTCCAGGTGTTTCTTGACTTCCTACTTTTGCATTCCAGTCCCCTATAATGAAAAGGACATCTTTTTTGGGTGTTAGTTCTAAAAGGTCTTGTAGGTCTTCATAGAACCATTCAACTTCAGCTTCTTCAACATTGCTGGTTGGGGCATAGACTTGGATTACTGTGATATTGAATGGTTTGCCTTGGAAATGAACAGAGATCATTCTGTCGTTTTTTAGATTGCATCCAAGTACTGCATTTCAGACTCTTGTTAACCATGATGGCTACTCCATTTCTTCCAAGGGATTCCTGCGCACAGTAGTAGATATAATGGTCATCTGATTTAAGTCACCCATTCCAGTCCATTTTAGTTCACTGATTCCTAGAACGTCGATGTTCACTCTTGTCATCTCCTGTTTGACTCCTTCCAATTTGCCTTGATCCATGGACCTAACATTCCAGGTTCCTATGCAATATTGCTCTTTCCAGCATCAGACCTTGCTTCTATCACCCGTCACATCCACAACTGGGTATTGTTTGTGCTTTGGCTCCATCCCTTCATTCTTTCTGGAGTTATTTCTCCACGGACCTCCAGTAGCATATTGGGCACCTACCAACCTGAGGAGTTCCTCTTTCAGTATCCTATCATTTTGACTTTTTATACTGTTCATGGGATTCTCAAGGAAAGAATACTAAAGTGGTTTGCCATTCCCTTCTCCAGTGGACCACATTGTCAGACCTCTCCACCTTTAACTGCCCATCTTGGGTGGCCCCACATGGCAAAGTAATACTCAAAATTCTCCAAGCGAGGCTTCAGCAGTATGTGAACCAGGATTTCCAGATGTTAAAGTTGGATTTAGAAAAGGCAGAGGAACCACAGATCAAATTGCCAACATCTGTTAGATCATCGAAAAAGCAAAAGAATTCCAAAAAAAATCTACTTCTGCTTCATTGACTATGCTAAAGCCTTGACTATGTGGATCACAACAACCTGTGGAAAATTCTTCACGAGATGGGAATGCCAGACCACCTTATCTGCCTCCTGAGAAATCTGTATACATGTCAAGAAGTAACAGAACCAGACATGGAACAATGAACTGTACCAAACTGGGAAAGGAGTATGTCAAGGCCATATATTGTCACCTTGATTATTTAAATTCTTTGCCCAGTACACCATGTAAAATGTTGGGCTCAATGAAGCACAAGCTGGAATCAAGATTGGTGAGAGAAATGTTACCAACCTCAGATATGAAGATGATACTAAGTTTATGGCAGAAAGTGAAGAGGAACTAAAGAGCCTTTTGATAAAACTGAAAGAGGAGAGTGAAAAAGTTGGCTTGAAACTTAACATTCAAAAAACTAAGATCATGGCATCCAATCCCATAACTTCATGGCAAATAGATGGGGAAACAATGGAAACACTGACAGACTTTATTTTCTTGGTTTCCAAAATCACTACAGATGGTGTCTGAAACCATGAAATTAAAAGACACTTGCTCTTTGGAAGAAAAGCTATGACCAACCTAGACAGTATATTAAAAAGCAGAGACATTACTTTATCAACAAAGGTCCATCTAGTCAAAGCTATGGTTTTTCCAGTAGTCCTGTATGGATATAAGAGTTGGACCCTAAAGAGAGCTGAGTGCCAAAGAATTGATGCTTTTGAACAGTGGTGTGGGAGAAGACTCTTCAGAGTCCCTTAGACTGCAAGGAGATCCAACCAGTCCATCCTAAAGGAAATCAGTCCTGAATATTCATTGGAAGGACTGATGCTGAAATTCTAATACTTTGGCCACAAGATGCGAAGAACTGACTCATTAAAAAAGACCCTGTTGATGGGAAAGATTGAAGGTGGGAGAAGGGGATGACAGAGGATAAGATGTTTGGATGGCTTCACCAACTCAATGGACCTGAGTTTGAGCAAGGTCTGGGAGTTGGTGATGGACAGAGAAGCCTGGCATGCTATAGTCCATGGGGTTGTAGAGTTGGACACGACTAAGCAACTGAACTGAAGGAAACTATATCAGCTACTTCAATTCTAACAAATATATTTACAGAATATCGATTGATAACAATCTACTTAATAATGAAATATTGAAAATTCTTCCTTGAGGTTGGGAATAAGATAAGAATGACCCACTGTCATTTTTTTCTATTAATTATTATACCAGAAAACACAGCTAGTACATTCCAGTATATATGTATTTTCTCTTTAGCTGTAATTCAGCCATTTATCTTCAGTAAAAGGTAAATACCTCTACTTATCTTAAATAAATGTAATCATATACAAATATATCAACTAAGCTACACACATTCCAAAAGTTAAAAAAAATCACACTAATATATAGCTAAATAGTGTACATTAAACCAGAGCAAAAGGTGTAAAAATAACAAATTTTCTTTTCTACATCTCTATCCACATTTACAATGGGCTAAGACCTTATGGTCACTTTGCTAGATACCTAGATCTGGATATTTATCATTAATTTGGTAAGGCATTGAAATCACATGCAAACCAGCACCAAGAAAATGCCATTAAAAAGCTAACAATTGCCCTCATCATTAGAAAGCTGAAAGTCATCTCCATGAATTCTTCTCTTTCCTGACAAACCAAATGATAAAAAACAAATCAGAGAAGTCAGCTTAACTTCCATGAGGCTTCACAGATTAAGACCAAGTTAACACAGACTCTGGTCCTTATTCAAGATGATAATATCTAACCTTCCCATTGATGTCACCTGTGGAAATTTGACATAATAGCAACTAGAAAAGAGCCTCCTGAAGTGCAGCCAAGTATGCTCCAGCCTGGAAGTGATGCTTGTTATAAATGTCTGCAGACAATTTAAAGGACTCAATGTCAGTAGGAGATCGTAGCAACTGATGATGAGTAGAGATTCCAGGCACTGTGAGCAGACATCGTAGAAAGACATGCTGCAAACCAGTAGAATAGCTTTAAGAATTACTGACGTTCAGAGGGAGAAAGGGTCCTAGGAATCAGCCCCTTTTTCCTTTTAATTGAACAGATGAGATCCATGATAGAGCACATCTCTTGCTCAAAGTCAGAGAGATATGAGATGACTGAGGCAAAAATCAGGTTTTCTCATGCCCAGTTCAAAGTTCTGCCTTTGACAACACAGTACAATAACCATCTTGCACAAATCCATACATAAGTGCCTATATGCATCTCAGGAAGTATTTTGGCACCTGCTAGTGGTAGAGGAGCCTGGTGGGCTGCAGTCCATGGGGTCGCTGAGGGTCGGACACGACTGAGCGACTTCACTTTCACTTTTTACTTTCATGCATTGGAGAAGGAAATGGCAACCCACTCCAGTGTTCTTGCCTGGAGAATCCCAGGGATGGGGGAGGTGGTTGGGCTGCCGTCTATGGGGTCGCACAGAGTCAGACACGACTGAAGTGACTTAGCAGCAGCAGTGGTAGTTGTGCCTTCATTCATGAGTTTTCTATTACATAAAATATTGAAGAGGGAACAGGTGCTGCAATCAGATGAAACATTTGAGCAACACATTGCAGTAGAATCATATCACAGACCAACCAGGAATACAGTAAAGTGGAGAATTCATGCCATCTTGAATGAGTAACTGGCTAACGCAGCAGGGCCACATGGAATGGCACTTTTCACTTGAATGCAATAAAGAACCATGTTTTAGCCTCCAAATGAAAGATGATGGAACATGTTCACATTTTATCTATTACTTCAGCTTGAAGGAAATTAGAAAGCACTCTGAATGGTTGATAAATTGGCTGAAATTTAATTTTGGAATATCCAGAATCTAAAAAGCCTAATATTAACCCATTGCACACAATAATGTATTTTTTCTGGCCACCTTTTCTTGTTCATCATGATTATAAGTTAAAGCCAGCAAGAACATGTTATGGCATTCATGGGCCCTAGGTGCTTTTTCCTTCCTAAGCAGGCCCCTTTCTCCATAAAATATTAAAATTGTATTTTTAAAAGTGCATTTGTATAAAACACATATATTAATCACATATTACAACATTTTCTTCCACCTAAAAGTTTACTTTTAAAAAATGAAAACATTTTAATGAATCTCTAAAATTATTGTGATGGTTAGGCACTGTGCCTCGTAAATTGTGTTTAACAATTGAGTTGACCCTTCAAAAACAGCCATCTTTCCTTAGGAGAGAGACTCCCTTGGATCTCACAAATCAGAAAAGTCAGGAATGCCAACCCTTGCTTAGATAGCTTCAATTTGTCATCAGTAGGACAATTTGCACAGCAAATTCATGTACCAGGACCAAGAGAATGGACCAGTGACCCCCACGGGAGACTGAGCTAAACCTGCATTTGAGTGTTTGAGTGTCTCCTGCAGAGGCATGTGTCAGCAGTAACCTGCTGACAAGAGCCTGGGGACAAGGTCTCTGGCTGCAGCAGACCTGGGAGGCACAGTGTGTGGCATAAGTCTTCTTGGAGGAGGTCGCCATTAGCCCCATTATAGAGCTGCTGAGCAGACAACCCATAAACTGGAGAACAATTATACCAAAGAAGTTCTTGCACTGTAGCAAAAGTCCTAGGGCCCACAATAGGTTTCTCAGCCTGGGGATCTGGAGAAAGGACTGAGAACCCCCAGGTAAACAGACTCTTGGAGGGCACAACAAAAGTTTGTGCACACCAGGACCCAGGAGAAAGGAGAAATGACCCCACAAGAGACTGAGCCAGACATGCCTGTGAGTGTCTGGGAGTCTCCAGCAGAGCTGTGGGTCAACAGTGGCCTGCTGTGGGTCAAGAGCATTGACTACAACAGCCCTGGGAGCCATGGCATGCTGGCAAAATTCTTTTTGAAGGAGGCCACAATTACCACCACTACCCCTACCATAGTTTGGCCCCAGGCCAAATCCAGGCAGGGAACACAACTCCACCCATCAGCAAAAAATTGGATTAAAAATTTACTGAGCATGGCCCTGCCCACCAGAACAAGACCCAGTTTTCCCTACAGCCAGTCCTTCCCATCAGGAAACTTCCACAAGCCTCTTATCCTCATCCATCAGGGGCAAACAGGATGAAAACCACAATCACAGAAAACTAACAAAACTGATCACATGGATCACAACCTAGTCTAACTCAAAGAAACTCTGAGCCATGCCATGTAGGCTCACCCAAAAAAGAACAGGTCATGGTGGAGAGTTCTGACAAAACGTGGTCCACTGAAGAAGGGAATGGCAAAACACTTCAGCATTCTTGCCTTCAGAACCCCATGAACAGTATGAAAAGGCAAAAAGATATGACGCTGAAAGATGAACTCCACAGGTCAATAGGTGCCCAATACACTACAGAGACGAGCAGAGAAATAGCTCCAGAAGGAATGAAAAGGCTGAGCCAAAGCAGAAACAATGCCCAGTTGTGGATGTGTCTGGTGATGAAAGTAAAGTCCGATACTGTAAAGAACAATATTGCATAGGAACCTGGGATGTTATGTCCATGTCAAAGTAAATTGGAAGTAGTCAAACAGGAGATGGCAAGAGTGAACATTGACATTTTAGAAATCAGTGAACTAAAATGGACAGGATGGGCAAATTTAATTCAGATTACCATTATATCTATTACTATAGGCAAGAATCCCTTAGAAGAAATGGAGTAGCCATCATAGTCAACGAAAGAGTTCAAAATGCAGTACTTGGGTACAATCTCTAAAACAACAGAATGATCTCTGTTTTCAAGGCAAACCATTCAATATCACAGTAGTGCAAATCTATGCCCCAATCACTAAAGCTGAAGAAGCTAAAGTTGAATGGCTCTATAAAGACCTACAAGACCTTTCAGAACTGACACCATCAAAGGATGTCCTTTTCATCATAAGGGACTGGAATGCAAAATTAAGAAGTCAAGAGATACCTGGAGTAACAGGCAAATTTGGCCTTGAAGCACAAAATGAAGCAGGGAAAAGGCTAACAGAGTTTTGCCAAGAGAATGCACTGGTCATAGAAAACACCCTCTTCCAACAACACAAGAGAAGATTCTATATATGGACCTCACCAGATGGTCAATATCAAAATCAGATTGATTATATTCTTTGTAGCTGAAGATGGAGAAAGTCTCTACAGTCAGCAAAAACAAGACTGGGAGCTGTCTGTGGCTCAGATCATGAACTCCTTATTGCCAAATTCAGACTTAAATTGAAGAAAGTAGGGAAAACCACTAGGTCATTCAGGTTTGATGTAAATCAAATTCCTTCCAATTATACAGTGGAAGTGACAAATAGACTCAAGGGATAAGATCTGATAGAATGTCTGAAGAACTATGGATAAAAACTAATGTCATGAGACATTATACAAGAGGTAGTGATGAAAATCATTCCCAAGAAAAAGAAATGCAAAAAGCCAAAATGGCTGTCTGAGGAGGTCTTACAAATAGCTGAGAAAAGAAGAGAAGTGAAAGGCAAAAGAGAAAAGGAAAGATATAGCCATCTGAATGTAGAGTTGCAAAGAATAGCAAGGAGAGATCAGAAAGAATTTGTCAGTGAACAATGCAAAGAAAGAGAGGGAAACAATAAAATGGGAAATACTAGAGATCTCTTAAAGAAAATCAGAAATACCAAGGGAACATTTCATGCAAAGATGGGCACAATAAAGGACAAAAATGGTATGGACCTAACAGAAGCAGAAGGTATTAAGAAGAGCTGGTAAGAATACACAGAAGAACTATACACAAAAAGATCATAATGACCCAGATAACCATGATGGTGTGATCACTCAGCTAGATACAGACAGCTTGGAGTGTGAGGTCAAGTTGGCCTTAGGAAGCATCACTAAAAACAAAGCTAGTGGAGGTGCTGGAATTCCAGTTGAGCTATTTTAAATCCTAAAAGATGATGCTGTTAAAGTGCTGCACTTGATATGCCAGCAAATATAGAAAACTCAGCAGTGGCCAGCACTGGAAAAGGATTGGAAATTCATTCCAATCCCAAAGAAAGGCAATGCAAAAAAATGTTCAAACTACCACACAATTGCACTCATCTCACACGCTAGCAAAGTAATTCTCAAAATTCTCCAAGTGAGGCTTCAACAGTACATGAACCATGAAATTCCAGATGTTCAAGCTGGATTTAGAAAAGGCAGAGAAACCAGAGATCAAATTGCCAACATCCAATGGATCATAGAATAAGCAAGAGAGTTAAAGAGAGTTCCAGAAAAACATCCACTTCTGCTTCATTGACTATGCTAAAGCCTTTGACTGTATGGATCACACAAAAAAAAAAATTGAAAATTTTTCAGGAGATGGGAATGCCAGACCACCTTACCTCCCTCCTGAGAACCCTGTATGCATATTAAGAACAACAGTTAGATCCAGACATGGAACAATGAACTGGTTCAAAATTGGGAAAGGAGTACATCAAGGCTGTATTGAAGACACTTGAGAGTCCCTAGGACTGTGAGGAGATCAAACCAGTAAATCCTAAAGGAAATCAATCCTGAATATTCATTAGAAGGACTGATGCTGGAACTTGAGCTCTAATATTTTGGCTACCTGATCTGAAGAGTCAACTCATTAGAGAAGCCTCTCATGATAGTAAAGATTGAAGGCAGGAGGAGAAGGGGACTACAGAGGATGAGATGGTTGGATAGGATAACTGACTCAATGGACATGAGTCTGAGCAAGCTCCGGGAGATGGTGAAGGACAGAAAAGCCTGGCATGCTGCAGTCTGATGGTCACAAATAACTGGGCACAACTGAGCAACTGGAGAACAAGAACAAGGTCAACTTGACTTGTTTTTAAAGACCATTTTCACCCAAAAATGGACTATTAATCACCTTACCATATTCAGAACTTAGAAATGACTAAAGGAAAACAGGGATCAGTTTTGCAGAGAGATGTTCCTCAGTAATAAGTGAAACTCACAGGCATTAGCTCTTGACTTTTGCTCTTTTTTTTAATAATGTCACATCTTATTTTGAGTATAACAAAATCCACAGTAGTTTGACATAAACTTTATGCTTATATATATATATATATATATATTAAACTTTATTTATTTTAAAAGTGTCATTTTATTGTATTCCATGGTACTCATGGAGGTAAAGAAAAATATTGTACACAGGAGTATTTTAGAAAGAGAGTTAAACCAATTTTGCATCAGTAGGCCATTGATCAACCACATACATTTAGCAATTCTTTTGGTCATGTCCAGATTAACTGGGCCATAAGTAAGATCTATAGATTAATGGAGAAATATAGAAGAGGAAGAAAAGCTATCTGTTCTTTTTGTAGTCTACAATTGTTAATGCTTTGTATTGAGAGTTAAGGACCTTATTATGTTCATTGTGAATTTTTCAGTTTTTTTTTAAACTACAATAGCACTTACCTCTAAAACATTAAATATCAAAATTTGCTACCTGAAAACTTTCAGATACTTCAAGGTATGCATGTGGCATATAAATAAGTATGCCCAAGCTCTTTTCCTTTTCTCTTTAAATTTGCCTACATCTGAGTAAGTTCCCACAACTAAAAGATAATATGACAGTAAATGTCTGCTTTATTTTTCTATTTTATATTATTTTATAGATTAAAATAGTTTTATAATCCTTACAACACTTTTCAGTTGAGCAGGGTGACAATAGCATTGCATAAAATAATCTCTAGAGGTGTTTGGGCTTTTACTCTTATGGTCGCAGCTTCAAACTTCCCCAGTTGTCTGTCTCATAAAAAATTTAACTGGAATCAGGTGCAGTAATAAGTTGAACTTCTGTTTGAATGACATACAGTGATTCAATCCAGAACAAAATCGTATTCAATTCATTAAACTGAAGAAAGCTTTTTCAACTCTCCAAGTCCATAATATAAATCCAGCAGATATGCACTCTAAATTCAGCTGTTTCTTTGACCTTTTCTTGTTTGTCCAAGACTCCAAATGATTGGGTTATACGTAATGATCTCTTATTGTGGCAATATATTAATGGAAAGCACATCACTAGGAAAGGATAAAATTGAAGAAGGGAATAAAAGAAGTAAAAATTGCATCCCTCATTGATGCAACACCATTTAACATCTCAGTTCAAAAACTTCCACTTTACTTGTTTTCACATCCTTTAGGCTAATGTTACTGATAACATTACAATATAGCTCCTATTAAGCAGGCATGCTTTGCTTTCTTTGCTTGATCCATCACAAATATTTTTGTCTAAATTTTGAAATTCCAACACTGTGAAATGTACAATTCCAAGCCATGGATGCAACATGAAATAGCTTTTCACCACAATCACTATATATCATGCTAGTGGGATAACTGAATAGCTTTGGCCTTTAAGTTATGGCCCATGAGTACACTAAAATGAATGCTATTATGAGGAAAATAGAAATGATGAATATTTGCAATAAAAACAACAGAAAAGCATGAGCCCCACCACCCTGTCAGGTTAAATTTATATGTCTGATTTTCTTATGGAGAGGGGAAATATGAATATTCACTTATTCAGTGCTGAATATTCCCCTCGTGTTCTAGGGATACTCTCCCTCTGATTTTGTGCACAGCAAGCTTGGCTTTCATCAGTGGTTGGTTTCCATCGACAGGTGCTCATTCCATCCCTAAAGATTTTTTGTAAATGTGTTCGCTTATTTTACTTGGAGTTTGTGCCTCTCAGAAGAAATGAGGAAGTTTACCCTCAGAATCTGAAGTCTTTGAAAGCAACAAAGGAAAATAAAGTTTCTATAATCTCATGGGAACACCAAAATGCCTATTGGATGTCTTTTTCATTTCTCATTTCCTCAGAAAATAGATACAATCATTTCTTAGATTGTCTTTCTCTGATTTTCAATGAGAAAATTTAAATACTTGAGATCAAGTACTGGTTTTAAACTGAGGAACTCCTTGAATATTATCCTCCCAAGTAATGGTAGGTTTGAATAGCTGACATGATTGCCCCCAAAATGGTTCTGTTTGGATGTTTCTTTGGAGTGCATAGCTTTTACATGTCTATTTAGTTTTGATACTCTACTTCTGATTAGAATTGAGGTGGACTATTCTGCCTCAAATTTTCACACTGGCAAAATCAGACCCAATTGGATAATCCTAGGTATTACAGAAAATTTAAAGGCCATATGGTTCAGTTTACTATCAAGATTAAACATTACCTCTACTACATACTCAGCAAGTAATTATATAACCTCTACTTGTATAATCAACCTGGCAATAAACACAATCCTCTTTTAATGGTTAAATATTAACACCTCAATGATAACAGCTAGATAGATGTTTAATCACTCATGCCTCTACCATTACCACCACTGTGGGATACTCAAAAGATTGAATTCAAGTCTTTCAAATGAGACAGAGTGAGAGAAAAAAAAAGAAAAAAGCTTCTTTACTGCCAATTCTCACTGGACAAACAGGAAGCTTGCTCTAGAAAAGGGATATTGAAGGATATAGATGTTCTTAAATAAGTTGAGCATATGTACATTTAAGGCCCAAGGTAAGAGCCAGGCTCAGTAATGAAATGAGAATTTAATGTATTTTAAATGTCTTAATATGCAAAAGCATTCATTACAGAAAATGGTGGGAGAAAAAGAAATAATATTTACCATTAGAAGTAAAGGATCCTTAGACCTCGCCAAACTGGATAATTCAAAAATTTTTATAAAGGAATATAGATATAGGATGTGGAAATTCTCACAGCCTGATTAAGGTGATTAATTGACTTGAATATCATAATTGGAATTTAATATTGGTATAAGTTTGGTATTAGTAGTTACTATTTGTATGCATGTATGTACATGATATATGTATGTATCTTTATACATAAAGAAACTCTAGAAAATCATTTTATTTCTTATTCACTGAAATATTCCATTAATTTAACTTAAGCAATTCATTGTGTTTTTAAATTTCAGCGATAATACCCAGCTTTGGATCTCACTGATTTAAACAGTTCCTGACCGACACTTCCGGTACTTGGAGTTCACAGGTCACTCAAACAGCATCCAATAAAAACAAGAGAAAAATAAATGTCATATTAATGCATATATGTGGAATCTAGAAAAATGGCATAGATGAACCTATTTGCAAAACAGAAATAGAGACACAGACATAAAGAACAAATCTATGGACACCAAGGAGGGATGGGGGTGGGTGGGATGAGTTGGGAGATTGAGATTGACATACATATGTTACTCTGTATAAAGTAGGTAACTAATGAGACCCTGCTTTATAGAAAAGGGAACTCTACTCAATGCTCTGTGGTGATAAAGAGAAGATATACATGGATCTGTAGCCGATTTACTTTTCTGTACAGAAGAAATTAACATGACCATAAAGCAACTAAATTCCCAATTAAAAATATTACTACTAATACTAAAAAAAAAAAAAAAAAAGCAGTATGTCTGATCACTGGTATGTCCTTCCTTAAATCCTTAAAGGAATTACAAAATTTGTTACTTTCATGGTAGCTCTCCCATGTTAGAGGAGTACTGCCAATATGTAAATTTCACTAAAATTCAAAGAAAAGTTCTTCAGAGAGAATCTTCCAAGAATGGGGTCTATGAAACACATTCAGAACATGCCCCCAGAACAAAAAATAGGAGTAAACTGTTTTAATCATTATTTTGAATATCCAACAAGTTACCCTAATACATCTAAAATTCACAAGACTAATATTCTTAAAGCACTGGTATGTTCGGCATAAGGGAGAAAGATATGGAACATTAAAATGTTTAAAAGTATACATTATAAAAGCAAGATCAATATAAAGAGTTGTAATTATGGCTTGGAATGTATTTTTGAGATATTTTTGTACAAACAGAGAATAACTTGCCATGAATAACTAGAGCCAGTCTTGGGTTCTCTTTGACCTCGACTAGATTTGTTTGCTGTCAATATTGATAGACTTTCCTCCTGGAGCATCCAGCTGTTATACCCTTCACTGGGCAGTTGGTTACCTTACCATCTTCCTTTGTTATAGTAAGTAATTATGAAAATATAAAACAGAAGCGTATTCCTCTAATCTACTCTCATGTACAAAGCACACCATTATTTTAACACATATTGGAAGAATGATAATCCAGCTATATTTCAAAACATCAGTGATGGAAGCTCACAGCTCAGAAGGCAACAAAGTTCATACTGGATATTTCTATTTTTCTCAATATTGGACTGAAGCATGTTTCCATGTTATTTTCCTATGTAGAACTTCAGGAACTAGACATGACAACATTCAGTTAACTAAAGGTATCTATCAGCTTCCCTTCCACATCATGTGTCTCTCTCTTTTCCAAATCTTTCAGCAATTGTAGATGAGATAAGTTTCTGGTGTCCCTTCACTAGTACCTTACCTTCTCCTCTGCTGCTGCTGCTGCTAAGTCGCTTCAGTCGTGTCCGACTCTGCGTGACCCTATAGACAGCAGCCCACCAGGCTCCCCTGTCCCTGGGATTCTCCAGGCAAGAACACTGGAGTGGGTTGCCATTCCCTTCTCCAATGCATGAAAGTGAAAAGCGAAAGTGAAATCACTCAGTCGGGTCCGACTCTTAGCGACCCCATGGACTGCAGCCTACCAGGCTCCTCCACCCATGGGGTTTTCCAGGCAAGAATACTGGAGTGGGGTGCCATTGCTTTCTCTGGCCTTCTTCTCTAGATAAGCTCTAATTAGTAACTCAGTTACAAACTATACCCTCTTGCAAGTAAAGAAACATCTTAAAATATAGTAGTGCTCATTTCATTTTTTCAGCTGTGTCCAACTCTTTGAGGCTATTTGGACTGTAGCCCACCAGTCTTTTCTATCCATGGGATTTCCCAGGCAAGAATTCTGTAGTGGGTTGCCATTTCCTCCTCCAGGGGATCTTCCTGGCTCAAGGATTGAATCCATGTCTCCTGCAATGCAGGCAGATTCTTTACCTCTGAACCATTGGGGAAGCCCTAATCTGGTAGTGGGCAGATAATTTTTGCACTGCCCAAAAGAGCATATATTAATACATATTAGCTCAGGAACCTGGGAACAAAGAAGTGAATTTTCATTTTTTTCTCTGCCATTCACACTGCATTTGACTTGAAGAAAACTCTGTATTATCCCAAGATGCTAGGAAATTATTAAATTTTTGATAAGGTATTATACTAAAGCTCTTTGACATTCAGGGATAAATCATGTCAAATAGTTACAAAGTAATGATGGTGAAGGTAATGATTTCTATTCAGCTTTTGAAGGAAGAATTTAAAACGATGTCAGCAAGTTGATATCAGTGTTTCTTTCAAGTACTCAGAAATTGTTGCCAAAATTTTAGGAGCTCTGCTTGATGAAATTCTTATCTAGAAGCCTAGCATATATTGAAATTCTGAATGATACTTTCATTGACTGCTGTTTTAAGTGTTAATTTCACTGGCTTTGCATTTCCCATTTCCACCTCTTTTTGCTACTTCAGTACTAATGCTGAACTCATTTACAATGTATTGTTAACTTTATTAAAATTTCATGAAATGGCAGGATAGTTGGGTAAGCCATGGAGACAACTTAGTTTGCTTTCCCATTTTCTGATCAAGTAAAGTAGCTCTGAAGAAATCCTTTGCATCGAACACTTAACACATTAAGTAAATATAATGCATGCTTATGTTACTTTAACTAATATCTCTGCATGTTAAGTAATATCTGAGGACAATCTCATATGAGCTTCAATCTCACTGACAAGTATAATACTTAGGAAAAGCCAACTAAGATTAATGCAAGTCATTTCTTCTCCACAAATCACACATCCTTCACAATGCAGTAAAATAGTTCTAAATTATAAATTCGACTATATAAGTCCTTTGTACAAATCTCTAAAGAACAAAGTTTAAAGTCAAGTTTATGGATATTTAACCTTCAGAGATGAAAGAGGAGAACTGACAGCCTACACACCGAAAATTTCAGCAAGATTACTGTTTTCCCTGACTAAACACAAAGGTAAGTAAAAGTCATACTGAATTCTTTCACTTTGAACAACTTAATTACAGTAAAATTTGGTCTGCACTAGAATGTTTTCAGCTTTGTTATTAATGACTACCTAAGCAAGATAGAACAGATTAATCCACTGGAATTGGCACGTACTTTTCTGAATGAAGTTTCAGAGTAAAAAAGCCAGTGAGAATTAGGGAACACCAGCCTTTTCAATGCAATGGTCTCATAGGAGACAAACCGTTGAAGCATGGATCTTGTTTGAAGAGGACCGAGAGAATTAGACATTATTAAACCTACTGATGTGCACATCTTACACGTTTGGAATCTTTGAAATAATTCCCATTTTGAAGGGGCAACAAAAATTGGAACACAGAAAAATAGAAGACAAATGCCCCAGGAGTCACTAAAAGAACATCCAGTATCTACTATAATCCACAATATAGAGCAATAATAAATAGAACGCTATGTTTTTCTACTTTGAGTCCAGCGTTGGAAGACTTAGGGGAATAGGGAAGTCATACCACTACACACAATTGCAGACATGTTTTGCTTAAACACCTAATGTTAAGTGTACTCAATCTTAATCTTGAATTCTTTTAGCTGTCTTACAAGTTATGTGCAATAAATATCTATACATAATACCCTTTTAAGACATCTCCACATCCTAATTCCTAGAACCAGTAAATATGCTACCTTTTATGGCAAAAGAGCTTTTGCTGGTGTAATTAACTATCTTGAGATAAGGAGACTATCCTGACCCTCATAAGTTAAGAGTAAAGGAGGAGGGCCAGAGTTGGACACACCTGTTGATTCCACAAGCTTGGCTTTGAAAATGGAGGAGGGGATTAGTTGCCAAGGAATTCAGGCAGTCTCCAGCAGTAGCAAAAAGCGAAGGGACAGATTTTCTTTTATAACCACCAGAAAAGAAATACACATACAGCCCTACGGACATTTTAATTGTAGCTCAGTGAAGCCACTTTAGACTGCTGACCTACAGAATCGTAAGATAATAAATTGGTGTTATTTTAAGCCATTACATTTATGATAATTTGTTACACTGGCAGTATAAAACTAACACAATGGTATAACGTCACTGACAAGATGAAATCCAAACTTTCTACCATAAACTTCAAGCCCCTCCAGGCTCCCCGATACCAGTTTCTTTATTCACATCTTCCAATACTCTCTGATAAGCACTTACTCTCTAATAATATTAAACTACTGCACTTCCTAGGTTTTATTTTTTTTATTAAACTTCGTATTTCAAATTGTAGGTTCACATGGGACTGTAATAAATAATACAGAGAAATCTATCGTACTCTTTGCCCAGTTGTCTCAAAATTTTTGTCCTATAATCTTTCAGAATTAGACAGTATCACAGACAAGATACTGACATTGTTACAGTTTGAGGACAAAAACTCCATCTTGAAAGTAGTAAAGCCCAAAGATAGAACTTGGGCACTTGAAGACCTTTTAAACTTCTCAACTAAAATACTCTGTAATTATCGTCCTACTTTTAGGCATCTTCTTATGCAAAATAATAAATGTTATTCTTAAGGCCTTTTTTAATTTGAGTTTTATGTTATTTGCAACCCAAAGCATCCTAACTGCTTCAAGTTTTAGCACAGCTTTAACCTGTCTTTCTAGTGCAAATAGATAATACAAAATGACATTTTATAACAAAACTGCGTAGGTGAGAAATACTTGTCAGCAGCCCCAACTTAACCAAGAGAAGTGAGGTCACAAGGCAAATCACTGCCACCAAAATTGAAGAGACCAGCAAATTAATGCAAAGAACCATAACTTACCAAAGCAGAAATCCATAAGCTGAAACCTCTGCAGGAATCCATGCCATGATAGGGAAATCACAACTGAATTGGTTAGGAGGGTCAGAGTAGACAACTCTGAGAATAACAAACTCTGGAGAACTCATTCATGGGGTGGGGTGAATTTTGGGGGGTTCTACCTTCTAGATTTGCACCAGGTTCTCACAAAGAAAATTGGAGGAAAATCCCCTGCCGCTACTGCAAGAGGCAGGGAAGACCCACCATTTTGAAATACTCCAGGGCATTCTGTTCTTCTTAACAAGGTTTCCCCTTAAGAGAAACTATTAACTAGACTCCAACCTGCAAGTGTTTTATCTCAGCCTAGCTGACCTATGCAACCCTCTTCTCACAGCTGACTCTAATTTCTACAGGGATAAATGGAAATACACAGCTTCAGGGATTTACCCTGTGGCTCAGGTGGTAAAGAATCTGCCTGTAATTCAGGAGACAGAAGAGATGCAAGTTCAATCCCTGGATCAGGAAGATCCCCTGGAGGAGGGCATGACAACCCACTCCAGTATTCTTTCTGGGAAAAATCCCATGGACAGAGGAGCCTGGAAGTCTACAGTCCATGGGACTGCAAAGAGCCAAACACGACTGAAGCCACCGAGCATGAGCATGAAATTCATCTATCCTTCCATGTGGGAGAAGGAAAACACCCAGCTTCAGTCCACTCTGGCCATCCTGTCCCACCTGAGATGCTGGTGAGGGGAAAACACCCAGCTTCAGTCCACTCTGGCCATCCTGTCTCACCTGAGATGCTGGTGAGGGGAAAACACCCAGCTTCAGTCCACTCTGGCCATCCTGTCCCATCTAAGATGCTGGTGAGGGGACTGAAAATCACTGGTTAAGTTCATAGTCAAAGGTACAGGCTTCCAGGAAGACTGAGACCTACTCATAAGATTATAGAATGCTTCATCTCCCCCAGCATCTTGATACCACGTAACTACAGGCCTATTTACAACAGTTTCTTTTTCTCCATATATTATGCTCAACTATCAAGACAAAGTTACAAGACATTGTTATTGCTGTTGTTTAATCACTCAGTCATGTCCAATTCTTTGTGACCTCAAGGACTGTATCCCACCAGTCTTCTCTGTCCATGGGATTTCATAGGCAAGAATACTGGAGTGGCTTGCCATTTCTTCCTCAAGGGAATCTTGCCAACACAGGGATCAAACCCATGTCTCCTGCATTAGCAGGCATATTCTTTACCACTGAGCCACCAGGGAAGCCCTACAGGACATTAAGAGATACACAGTTTGAAGAAACAAAATAAACCTCAGATCAAAACTAAGATATGATAGACATGTTGAAATGATCTGACTGGGGATTTGAAACAATCATAAATAATATGCTAGGGGCTCTAATGCAGCGGTACCCAACCTTTTTAGCACCAGGGAGCAGTTTGATGGAAGATACTTTTTCCACAGACTGGGAAGGAAGATGATTTGGGAATTTTTCAAGCTCATTACATTTATTGCACACTTTGCTTCTTTTATTATTACATTGTGATATAGGATGACATAATTATACAGCTCACCATATTGCAGAATCAGTGGGAGCCCTGAGCTTGTTTTGTTGCAACTAGACAATCTCATCTGCGGGTGATGGGAAACAGTGAAACCTGAAGTGTGTTTCTCATGTCTTGTCTATTCCATAATCTCATTTTGGTTGCTGTCACTGCAGAAAGCCTTGCTTCACAAAGATGTGGTGTTGGAAATGGAACCAGGTTTTTCAATGCTTTTGTGGCAATATCAGGATATTCCACCTTGACATATGGAGATTTGAAATTGTCTCAAACATGCTTTTTGAAAGAATAGCATTGAAACATGTATATTAACATATGTGAAATAGATCGCCAGTCCAGTTTTGATACATGAGATAGGGCACTCAGGGTTGGTGCACTGGGATGATCCTGAGGGGTGGGTTGGGGAGGGAGGAG
Organism: Bos indicus; assembly: GCF_029378745.1. Classification (NCBI taxonomy): domain Eukaryota; kingdom Metazoa; phylum Chordata; class Mammalia; order Artiodactyla; family Bovidae; genus Bos; species Bos indicus. The sequence continues at coordinate 14,451,743 of NC_091767.1, forward strand.
GAAGGGGGGTTCAGGATGGAGGACACATGTACACCCATGGCTGATTCATGTCAATGTATGGCAAAAACCACCACAATATTGTAAAGTAATTAGCCTCTAATTAAAATATATGTTAATTTTTTAAGTTAAAATTTAAAAATATGTATATATTCTTTAATTAGAGGAAAATTGCTTTACAATATAGTGTTGGTTTCTGCAGGACAATAGCACAATTTAGCCATAATAATAGATACATAATCTCTCTCTTGAGCCTCCATGCCCTCCCCCCATCCCACCCCTCTAAGTTATCACAGAACACCAAGCTGGGGTCTCTGTGTTATATAGCAACTTCTCACTAGCAACATACTTTTAAGGCCACCATCATTTGCGATCTCAAATAGCTGATCCTCTTCTAGCACAGACCAAGGTCCATATAGTCAAAGCTATTGTTTTTCCAGTAGTCATGTATGGATGTGAGAATTAGACCATAAAGAAGGCTGAGTGTCAAAGAACTGATGCTTTCATACTTTGGTGCTGGAGAAGACTCTTGAGGGTCCCTTGGACAACAAGGAGATGAAACCATCAACCCTAAAGGAAATCAATCCTGAATATTCACTGGAAGGACTGATGCTGAAGCTGAAGCTCCAATACTTTGGCCACCTGATGCGAAGAGTTGACTCATTAGAAAAGACCCTGAAGCTGGTAAATATTGAGGGCAGGAGGAGAAGGGGATGACAGAGGATGAGACAGTTGTATGGTATTGCCAACTCAATGGACGTGAGTTTGAGCAAACTTTGGGAGATGCAAAGCCTGGTGTGCTGCAGTCCATGGTTCGGTTTGGGCTGCAGTCCAAAGAGTCATACATGACAGCGACTGAACAACAAAAGACAGACGAAGTTGATTCATCTGGTTTATTCACAAATGGGTCATGGATCTATTCCTTCCCAGTGCGGGATCTTTTGTTGTTGGGAAGTAATGCCCAAACTCCTTTGAAAACTCCTAGGTGATCACGCACCAACTGGGACAAAGAAGACTGGCTCAGTCTCTTTCAAAATCTCTGCTAATGCTTGAAATGTGTCAAAAAGCTCAATGTTTACTCCTCACCCCCATAATTCCAATTTGGCTTTGAATGTAGTCACTTTATCTGCCAACTTTAACACAGTATAATCCTCCCTTGAAATGACAGACTGAGTTCATTGAACAGGTTGAATATGTCACACAAGTAAGCAAGTTTTGCCACCTATTCTGTGTCACTGAAAAGTGCTGCCAGAGGTGACTGCTTTTCTATAAAAATAATTCTCTGGAATTGCTCTCATAACTCAAAAACTCTAGCCAATGATTTACCTTTAGAAAGTCATCTCACTTCTGTGTATAAGAGAAGACATGTGTTCTGTGTTCATCTCACTAATGCTGCTGCTGCTGCTGCTAAGTCACTTCAGTCGTGTCCGACTCTGTGCGACCCCATAGATGGCAGCCCACCAGGCTCCACCGTCCCTGGGATTCTCCAGGCAAGAACACTGGCGTGGGTTGCCATTTCCTTCTCCAATTCATGAAAGTGAAAAGTGAAAGTGAAGTCGCTCAGTCATGTCGGACTAGTAGCAACCCCATGGATTGCAGCCTACCAAGCTCCTCCGTCCATGAGATTTTCTAGGCAAGAGTACTGGAGTGGCTTGCCATTGCCTTCTCTGGTTCATCTCACAGAGCTGTGTGAATAGAGGTGAGTTAAGGGCATGAATGGATTTGAGATCACATGTATGGATGTGAGAGCTGGACCCAAAGAAACCTGAGTGCCAAAGAATTGATGCTTTTGAACTGTGGTGTTGGAGAAGACTCTTGAGAGTCCCTTGGACAGCAAGGAGAGCCCACCAGTCCATCCTAAAGGAGATAGGTCCTGAATATTCATTGGAAGGACTGATGCTGAAGCTGAAGCTCCAATACTTTGGCCACCTGATGCGAAGAGTTGACTCATTAGAAAAGACCCTCATGCTGGGAAAGATTGAAGGCAGGAGGAGAAGAGGATGACAGAGCATGAGATGATTGGATGGCATCACCGACTCGATGGACATGAGTTTGAGCAAGCTCTGGGAGTTGGTGATGGACAGGGAAGCCTGGTGTGCTGCAGTCCATGGGATCACAAAGAGTAGGATATGACTGAGTGACTGAACTAAAGGGCATTAACTTTAAGGAGGCTGATAATTTTAATCATATCCTGAAAAACTTTGCTATGTTCAGGTAGTATTTTTTGGCTAGCCAGCATTTCTCTATGGATGGATCTGTGCATCGACTCATATTCAGAAGCAACCTCTTTGACCTGAGTAGTGAAAGCAGAAAACCATCCAGTCATGGCAGTCAGTCTGTGTGTGCATATATGGAGACAAAATGACCAACTCAGTTTTCCTGCTTTGTAATCATTTAGGCTGGAGAAGGCAATGGCACCCCACTCCAGTACTCTTGCCTGGAAAATCCCATGGATGGAGGAGCCTGGTAGGCGGCAGTCCATGGGGTCACACAGAGTCGGACACGACTGAGTGATTTCACTTTCACTTTTCACTTTCATGCATTGGAGAAGGAAATGGCAACCCACTCCAATGTTCTTGCCTGGAGAATCCCAGGGACAGGGGAGCCTGGTGGGCTGCCATCATGGAGTCTCACAGAGTCAGACACGACTGAAGCGACTTAGCAGCAGCAGCAGCAGTCATTTAGGCTTGAAGAGTTCTGCAGTGTGGTCATGCTAGTTGGCAACAAAAGTGCATATAGCATATCCTCATGCACATCCTCCGGAAATACATCACACAAAAACAGACATTGTTGATTTGTCAATATCAGTACTTATCAACCTGGATAGCATACCACGGTGATGCATTAATCCTCTCTAATGAGTGCCTTGGTGTCCTCTGCTATTTCATCAATTCATCTAGTTATGATGCTAGCCGAAAGAGGTAAACACGCCACCTTTTGGACTGCAGTCTCTCCTAAAAGTTCACAACAAATGTCCTTAGTAGCAGGCAGGATCAGCTCTTCTTAGCTTTAGCGATGTGGTTAGCCACTAAGAATGATGCTCTCAGTGCAGACACATTTGATGAAATTGTGGCCTTCAATAATTGCTCTGTTCTTTGTGTTCACATTTTTTTTTCTTTTGAAAAACACCAGAGGCTTGTTTTTAATGCAGGTTGTTTGGTCTCTGTGTGGCGAACCAGTTTTGAAGGTTTCATGGCTTTGCTGGATAACCATTCACCACATATTATACAAGCTGGGCTTGGAGGATGTAAATTAACTTTTTTCAGTGAGCCCACAATTTAAGGATTCTTCATATTTTCTTTTATATGCAGCTTTCTTTATGTTGGTAGTCTTAGAGTCTTTTGTCGTCTCATTAATGAGTCTTTCCCCCTTTTCAAAGAAGCTCTCCAGCAATATTTTTCTTTTTTTACTCATTTTGGCTAGGGTTAGCTTGTGGACTTATGAAAACTGTAACTGAGACAAGTGCACAGTGTGGGAAAGAGGCATGGACAGAAGTGGTAAACAAAACAATAGACAGGGCCACACAGAGACTAAAATAAAAGTACTTTAGCCTGACTTAAATCCTGCCACCAGACACAGCTTGTCGCTTGCCACTCACTGATAGGGTTTTGATATGAGTCTGCAAGTAATTGCTTTATTATGGCATCTGTGCAGTCATACCTCTCTGCTATTTGTATTTGCAGCTATTCCCTACCACTAGCATCAGCGCCTCAGCTCCACTTCAGATCATTAGGCATTAGATTCTCACACGGAGCAGATAACCGAGATCCCTTGCATGTGCAGTTCACAGTAGGGTATGTGTACCTATGAGAATCCAACGCTGCCACTGATCTGAAAGGAAGTGGAGCTCAGGTGATAATGGGAGCAATGGAGAGCTGCTGTAAGTAAAGATGAAGCTCTGCCCACTGTTCACCTCCTGCTGCATGGCCTGGTTCCTATCAGGGGGTTGGGAACCCCTGCTCCGATGGACAAAGGAGACAGCATGCAAGAGTAAATGTAAAGCAGAGAAATGGAAATTCTAAAAAAGAACCAAAAAGAAATGCTAAAGGTCAGAATTATTATTACAGAAATGAAAAAAAGCCTTATTTGGGCTTATTAGATAGGACACAGCTGACAAAAGATTTGCCAATATTTCAATAGAAACCTCCAAAAAATGAAAAGCAAATGGGAAAAAAAAGACTTTTTAGTTTTTTAACTCCCGAGAACTGTGGGACAACTGCAAAAAGTTGTAACATAAGTATAATAGGAATACCAAAATAAGAATGAGAGACGGGAACAGAAGGAACATTTGAAACAATTATAACTTGGAATTTCCCCAAAATTAATGTTGGACATCAAACCACAGATCCATGAAACTCAGAGAATTCCAAGCCAGATAAATAACAAAAATTTACCCCTGGCTCATATTATTTTCAAGCGACAGGAAATCAAAGATGAATTTAAAAATCCTGAAAGATGGCTTGCATTAGAACAAAAAATTCATGTCAACTACTCCTAAGAAAACATGGAAGTGTGAGGTGACATATTTACAGTGTTGAGAGAGAAACCACAAACCTAGAATTCTGTACCTTTAAAAACTGTCCTTCAAAAGGGAAGGGGAAATAAAGACTTTCTCAGAAAAACAAAAATTGAAGAAACTTGTTGCCAGTAGACCTGCCTTCCTAGCAATATTAAAAGAAATTCTTCAGAGACAAGAAATATTACACAGGTCAGAAATCCACTTCAAGGAAATAAAAGAAGAACATCAAAAAGGTTAAGTGAAGGCAAAATAAAACTTTTATGTGTTTTATTCTTAACTGATTTGACAAATAAGCATTTGTACAAAATAACAGTAGCAAAAATGTATTTGATCATGTATACTTATGTATACAGCTTATGTATAGAAGATTTTATATACATATATATATATATATATATACACACACACACACACATATGCTAAAGCTGAAACTCCAGTACTTTGGCCACCTCATGCGAAGAGTTGACTCATTGGAAAAGACTCTGATGCTGGGAGGGACTGGGGGCAGGAGGAGAAGGGGACGACAGAGGATGAGATGGCTGGATGGCATCACCGACTCGATGGACGTGAGTCTGGGTGAACTCCGGGAGTTGGTGATGGACAGGAAGGCGTGGCATGCTGCGATTCATGGGGTGGCAAAGAGTCGGACACGACTGAGTGACCGAACTGAATTGAACCGAACTGATGATGATACTTGCTTATGTGTGAGTGAAATGAATAGCAAGAATGATACAAAGGACACGAAAAAGCAATTAATATTATATTATTATAAAATACTCACACTACCCCTGAGGTATTATAGTATTATTTGAAAGTAGAATTGAATTAGTTGTAAATAATATTGCAAACTCTAGAGAAACTACTAAACAAAAAGTTTTTTAAAAAAACTATAAATGATATTCTAAGAAAGGAGAGAAACTGGAATCATAAAAAATGGTCATTTAAAATACACTTAACTACTATAATTGCTTTGCCTTTCCATAAAATCAGTGCAATAATTCTGTTTATATTAAAAGCAAATCTTTCATGGGATTTTGATAGTGATTTTGTTAAACCTATATATCAATTTGGAGAGAACTGGCATCTTCATTGGGCTTGCCAGATGGTGCCAGTGTTAAAGAACCTGCCTGCCAATGCAGAAGACGTAAGTTGAGACGTGGTTTTGATCCCTGGGCTCAGAAGATCCCCTGGAGGAGGAAATGGCAACCCACTCCAATATTCTTGCCTGGAGAATCCCCATGGACAGAGGAGCCTGACGGGCTACAGTCCATAGGGTCACAAAGAACTGGACTAAGCAAGCACACATGGCATTGTTATTACACTGAACTTTTCCATCCATGAGCACAGTGTGACTCTCCATTTATGTAGATCTTCTTTGACTTTTTTCATCAGTATTTTGTACTTTTAGGCATGCAGGTTCTGTCCATGTGTATTTTCGTTTATACCTAAGCACCACATTTTATTTTGAGCCATTGTAAATTTTCTTCATTTCTGCTTATTTATTGTTAGTATAAAGAAATGCCATATTGATTTTTGTATGATGATCTTATAAATACATTCATACGCAACTCATTATTTAATTATAGATTTTTATAGGCTCCTTGGGGTTTTCTATGTAGGTGGTCATTTCATCTACAAACAGGTCAGCTTTATTTATTCATTTCTAATCAATATACCTGTTATTTCCTTTCCTTGCCTGACAATAACTTCCAGTAGTCATTGGATAAAGCTATTAATAGTGGATGGTTTTGCCTTGTTTCTGATTGTAGGTGAAAAACTTTCAGTCATTCACAATTAAGAGTTTTGTTAGTTGTAGGTTCTTTTGTTAGTTGTTAGTTGTAGTTCTTCCACACCATTCCTAGTTGGCTGAGAGTTTTTATCATGAAGAGTTGTTTTAGGTCATTAAATTAATTTCTTAATTAGTTGATCGTGTGTTTTCTTTTAGCCTGTTGGTACAATGAATTGCATTGGTTGATATTTGAACATTGAATCAGACTTGCATACCTGGAATAAATTCCAGTTGATCAGAATCAGTAATTATATTCATTCATTGCTAGATTAGACTTGCTAATATTTTATTGAAAATGTTTACATCTAAGATCACCATATGTAGAACTTATGATTGACATTCGTTTACTTTCAATACTTGAAAAATGGCCTTCATAGTTTCAGATGGGAAATCTGATTTAATCTATTTAAATCATTGTCCCTCTGTACATCTATAGGCATTCAAGTGATGAAACCCCATCCATCAAGAAATGGAAACCCCATCCAAAATTTATACTCAGAGACTGATGGTGTCAAATATGTACCAAGAAGGTAAGAGAAAGTTTACTCCTCTCATAATGACATTTTTTGGAAAGAACATAGAGGGTTCTGAACCAAATCCAAATATCACTTGAGGTAACAGGAAACTCAGGCTAGAGAAAACTCTTGAGAGTCCCTTGACTACAAAGAGATCAAACCAGTCCATCCTAAAGGAAATGAACCCAGATATTCATCAAAAGGACTGATGCTAAAGCTGACACTCCAATATGGCCACCTGATGCAAAGTGCTGACTCAATGGGAAAGACCCTGATGTGGAAAAGATTGAGGGCAGGAGGAGAAAAGGATGACAGAGGATGAGATAGTTAGGTAGCATCATAGACTCAATGGACATAAATTTGAGCATGGGAGATTCTGAAGAACAGGAAAGATTCGGAAGAACAGGGAAGATTCTGGGAGATTCTGAAAAACAGGGAAGCCTTGCATGCTGCAGTCCATGGGGTCACAAAGAGTCAGATATGACTTAGCGACTGAACAACAGGAAAAGGAAACTGACTTAGATTTGATTGTGGTTAGGGGCATCAACTTGGGGCTTCCCAGGTAGCACAGCTGGTAAAGAATCTGCAATGCAGGGGACCTGGGTTCGAATCTTGGGTTGGGAAGATCCCCTGGAGGAGGGCATGGCAACCCAGTCCAGTATTCTTGCCTGGAGAATCTCATAGACAGAGGAGCCTGGTGGGCTACAGTCCGTGGGGTCTCAAAGAGTCAGACATGACTGAGTCACTAAGCAGAGCAAGCACACAGCACAGGGGTGCTAACTTAGATGCCAGTTCCTGCATGTGGGTGGTGAGCCCCTTGTTGGTTCCCCAACCTCCCATAGACATATAGCACAGTTAAGAGAGGAAAGCAGAATGCCAGCTAGCCCCACCTCCCAAAACATTGTTTCATATTATCAATGGGGGAAAAGTTGGAGACTCAGCTCTTCATTGGGCCCCACTCACGTGTTGGGGATTGGGATGAAACAGAGGGAAGCAGAATAATAACTGGTAATACCTGACTCCCTAGATTGCCTTATTTCAAGCAGTTTCCTCTATCAGAAACTGATCTCCCTTTATATTCACCTGAACCACTTAACTTATTGCCATTAATAAACTTTTTTGAATTTTAAAGTTGAGAAAATTAATGTCTTGAGAGTTTCATAGCATTTGTATCTTAGGATATAATTGTCTCCCTTTACATGTTTGTTCTTCCACAGACTATAAATTCCTCAAGTGTTTCTTTTATTAACTCCTCACTAATATTTCCATATTAACTCCTCACTATTGAACTAATTGCCGGGAGAAATATCAATAACCTCAGATATGTAGATGACACCACCGTTATGGCAGAAAGTGAAGAGGAACTAAAAAGCCTCTTGATGAAAGTGAAAGTGGAGAGTGAAAAAGTTGGCTTAAAGCTCAACATTCAGAAAACGAAGATCATGGCATCCGGTCCCACCACTTCATGGGAAATAGATGGAGAAACAGTGGAAACAGTGTCACACTTTATTTTTCTGGGATCCAAAATCACTACAGATGGTGACTGCAGCCATGAAATTAAAAGATGCTTACTCCTTGGAAGGAAAGTTATGACCAACCTAGATAGCATATTCAAAAGCAGAGACATTACTTTGCCAACAAAGGTTCGTCTAGTCAAGGCTATGGTTTTTCCTGTGGTCATGTATGGATGTGAGAGTTGGACTGTGAACAAGGCTGAGTGCTGAAGAATTGATGCTTTTGAACTGTGGTGTTGGAGAAGACTCTTGAGAGTCCCTTGGACTGCAAGGAGATCCAACCAGTCCATTCTGAAGGAGATCAACCCTGGGATTTCTTTGGAAGGTATGATACTAAAGCTGAAACTCCAGTACTTTGGCCACCTCATGCGAAGAGTTGACTCATTGGAAAAGACTCTGATGCTGGGAGGGATTGGGGGCAGGAGGATAAGGGGATGACAGAGGATGAGATGGCTGGATGGCATCACTGACTCGATGGACGTGAGTCTGGGTGAGCTCCGGGAGTTGGTGATGGACAGGGAGGCCTGGCGTGCTGTGATTCATGGGGTCACAAAGAGTCGGACACGACTGAGAGACTGATCTGATCTGACTGAACTAAACTGAGTGGTGATAAATACTATATAAAGTTTGCTACTTATTTTTAAGTTGTAGTAAAATAGGTTTGTGTGAATTAGGAAAACTAAGATGTGGGGTAAAAATTGATGGTATTAATATAACCATTTCCCCTTAATCAGTTTATCCCTGAAGTATCCATCAATTGGGCTTCCCATGTGGCTCTAGTGGTAAAGAACCTACCTGCTAATACAGGAGACATTAAGAAACAGGTTTGATCCCTGGATCGGGAAGATCCCCTGGAGGAGGGCATGGAAACCCACTCCAGTATTCTTGTCTGGAGAATCCCATAGACAGAGGAGCCTGGAGGGCTAGGGTCCATAGGTCACACAGAGTCAGACATGACTGAGGTAACTTAGCATGCACACATGAATCAATTAGGGCTTTCCAGGCTGCTGAGTGATTAAAAAAAAAAAAATCTGCCTGCCAATGCAGGAGATGTAAGAGACATAGGTTCAATCCCTGGTCAGTAAGATCCCCTAGTGAAAGAAATGGCAACCCACTCCACTATTCCTGCCTGGACAATCCCATGGACAGAGGCACCTTGATGACTTCAATCCATGGGGTCGCAAAGAGTCAGATGCGACTGAGCATGCATGCATGAATCAATTATCACCAAGTGAGAAGATTTTTTTCCCTATTCTTCTCTCAGAAAAGGAAGGGCAGGACAATACAGTTTGGAGCAGATTATGAACATTATTTTAGAGCAGACCTGAGGGGAAATGAGGAAAGTGATGGGAATAAAAATAGAAGGAGGTATATTTTTTGGTAGCTGTCTCTGGGAATGGAAAATTAAGCATATTTTATTATAAATCTTATAATTAATTATGAATTTGCCTGCAATGCAGGAGGCCCCAGTTTGATTCCTGGGTTAGGAAGATCTGCTGGAGAAAGGATAGGTTACCCACTCCAGTATTCTTGGGCTTCCCTTGTGGCTCAGCTAGTAAAGAATCTGCCTGCAAAATATAGAAAACTATAAAACACTGATGAAAGAAATCAAAGAGGACACTAATAGATGGAGAAATATACCATGTTCATGGATTGGAAGAATCAATATAGTGAAAATGAGTATACTACCCAAAGTAATTTATAGATTCAATGCAATCCCTATCAAGCTACCAACGGTATTTTTCACAGAGCTAGAACAAATAATTTCACAATTTGTATGGAAATACAAAAAACCTTGAATAGCAAAAGCAATCTTGAGAAAGAAGAATGGAACTGGAGAAATCAACCTGCCTGACTTCAGGCTCTACTACAAAGCCACAGTCATCAAGACAGTATGGTACTGGCACAAAGACAGAAATATAGATCAATGGAACAAAATAGAAAGCCCAGAGATAAACCCAAGCACCTATGGACACCTTATATTTGACAAAGGAGGCAAAAATATACAATGCAGAAAAGACAATCTCTTTAACAAGTGGTGCTGGGAAAACTGGTCAACTACTTGTAAAACAATGAAACTAGAACACTTTCTAACACCATACACAAAAATAAACTCAAAATGGATTAAAGATCTAAACATAAGACCAGAAACTATAAAACTCTTAGAGGAGAACATAGGCAAAACACTCTCCGACATACATCATAGCAGGATCCTCTATGACCCACCTACCAGAATATTGGAAATAAAAGCAAAAATAAACAAATGGGACCTAATTAAAATTAAAAGCTTCTGAACAACAAAAGAAACTATAAGTAAGGTGAAAAGACAGCCTCCAGAATGGGAGAAAATAATAGCAAATGAAGCAACGGACAAACAACTAATCTCAAAAATATACAAGCAACTCCTACAGCTCAATTCCAGAAAAACAAATGACCCAATCAAAAAATGGGCCAAAGAACTAAATAGACATTTCTCCAAAGAAGACATACAGATGGCTAACAAATACATGAAAAGATGCTCAGCATCACTCATTATCAGAGAAATGCAAATCAAAACCACAGTGAGGTACCATTTCACGCCAGTCAGAATTGCTGCTATCCAAAAGTCTACAAGCAATAAATGCTGGAGAGGGTGTGGAGAAAAGACAACCCTCTTACACAGTTGGTGGGAATGCAAACTAGTACAGCCACTATGGAGAACAGTGTGGAGATTCCTTAAAAAATTGGAAATAGAACTGCCGTATGACTCAGCAATACCACTGTTGGGCATACACACTGAGGAAACCAGAATTGAAAGAGACATGTGTACCCCAATGTTCATCACAGCACTGTTTACAATAGCCAGGACATGGAAGCAACCTAGATGTCCATCAGCAGATGAATGGATAGGAAAGCTGTGGTACATATACACAATGGAGTATTACTCAGCCATTAAAAAGAATACATTTGAATCAGTTCTAATGAGATGGATGAAACTGGAGCCTATTATACAGAGTGAAGTAAGCCAGAAAGAAAAACACCAATACAGTATACTAACGCATATATATGGAATTTAGAAAGATGGTAATGACAACCCTGTATGCAGGACAGCAAAAGAGACACAGATTATAGAACAGTCTTTTGAAGTCTGTTGGGGGAGGGGGGATGATTTGGGAGAATAGCATTAAAACATGTATAATATCATATAAGAAACAAATTGTCAGTCCAGGTTCGATGCAGGATACAGGAAGCTTGGGGCTGGTGCACTGGGATGACCCAGAGGGATGGTATGGGGAGGGAGGCGGGTGGGGGGTTCAGGATGGGGAACACATGTACACCCGTGGCGGATGCATGTTGATGTATGGCAAATCCGATACAATATTGTAAAGTAAAAAAAGTAATAATAATAACTAAAAAAAAAGAATCTGCCTGCAATGTTGGAGACTGGGATTCAATCCCTGGGTTGGGAAGATCCCCTGGAAAAGGGAAAGGTGGCCTGGAGAATTCCATGGATAGTATAGTCCATGGAGTCACAAAGATTCTAACCTGACTGAATGACTTTCACTTTCATTATAAATCTTGTATAAAAAAATCAGTTTTCAGTTAAATTGTTCTTACTCCTCAAATTCACTCCTCTGCAACTATTTTTATTTCTCACCAAAAAAAGAAAAAGCCTTATGTGACTAAAAGAATTCGGTGTCAACCCATCGACAAAGTCAGATCATTACAATTCTTTTACACTGAGGAATTCATGCTGCTGCCAGTTTCTTGGATCTGAGATTCAAAGGCAGAAATATAAAACTGCTGCTGCATTTGACTGGATTACAAAATAAGCAGCACAGTTAGCCTGGATGTCAGAAAGAAACTTTAAAGTGCTGGAGGAAAAAAAGCCATTCCTTCAGGGGTTGCTACAGGAACTTACTCTGGGATCTGTGGAGCATCAGCAATAGAAAGAACTTGTGCTTTGCAGTTCTAGAAAAATTATAGAGAAAGTCTCAAATCCCCACTCCCCTGCTTGCTGCTGCTGCTAAGTCGCTTCAGTCATGTCTGACTCTGTGAGACGCCAGAGACGGCAGCCCACCAGGCTCCCCCGTCCCTGGGATTCTCCAGGCAAGAACACTGGAGTGGGTTGTCATTTCCTTTTCTAATGCATGAAAGTGAAAAGTGAAAGTGAAGTCACTCAGTAGTGTCCAACTCCTAGCGACCCCATGGACTGCAGCCTACCAGTCTCCTCCATCCATGGGATTTTCCCGGCAAGAGTACTGGAGTGTGTTGCCATTGCCTTACTTCCCTGCTTACTAAGTGTAATTAATCATGTTATTTAAATTCTCAGCCTCAGTGTCCTCCTTTACGAATGAAAATAACACACATTTACCGGGTTATTCTGAAGCTAAAGTAAAATAATGTAAGCAAGATGCTTGGTTCCAAAATTAGCACAAAAGGAAGTTCCAGAAACATTAATTAACATCCTCTTCACAAAACATTACCAACAATGGCCGCATAAGGGGGAGTATCGAATTCCTCATCAGAAAATGAAACTAAAACAAAGGATAGGAACAATGACAAATCCCATGTCTGTGTGGAAATCTCTCTCTCCAAGAAATTAACCAATTTTAAAAGACAAGAGATGATTGTAAAAACCTTCAGTTTTGTGAAATGTATGCTGAGATCAAAATGAGACTTTCTGCAAAGGAGAAGGCCCTGACAGTGATCATTCAGAATGTGTAATAGTATGGCAAAGGACATTTGCGATAATACTGGAGTTTGGAAAATGGAGAGATCAGAAGTTGTATTGTTCCTTTATAGCATCCTTTGAACTCCTGAGGGGGACAGGGCTGAAATCATAGGCAACTCAACCAGCAAAGTCATGCCCAGAGGAATTCTGGGAGATCCTGTTATATGCTCCTAATATAGATATTCTAAGTGTGTGGCATCAAAATATATCTCAGATATGTCTACTGTGTGTGTGTATGTATGTTCAGTCACTTAGTCATGTCTTACTCTTTGCAGCCACCTGGACTGTAGCCTGTCAGGCTCCTCTGTCCATGGGATTTTCTAGGCAAGAATAGCGGAGTGGGTTGCCATCCCTTCTCCAGGGCATCTTCCCAGCCCCCAGGGATCGAACCTGTGTCTCTTGTGTCTCTTGCATTGGGAGCTACTACCTGGGAAGCCCCCAAAGCATGTGTATGTGTATATATATACACATACACATACATGTGCACAGTATTGTGAACTATAGTATGAGCTATATTTCAATACATATTTTTTTTAATTAAAAATAAAGAAGTAGAAAATGTTTAAAAACCCACAAACTCTTTAAAATAACGTACGAAAGCTTACATAAACCAGCTGTTTTCTTTATCTCTAACCATATCTTCAGCTCTGTCTGCCTCCCTTTTCCATTTTAACCATGCTGTCTTCCTACCATCCCTCAAACACAGTAATTCTGCTTCATGGCACTAGTGGCTGCCCAGAACACTACTGTTTCAGTCTTTCCTCTCTTCATTTGTGTCTCTGATTATATATCTGCTATTTTAAAAAACCATTTTCTATCCCTTCACATCTATGGCCTTTGATAACTACAGTTTTATTCCAAGTATCTACAGTTATATACTATTTATGCCATGTATTTATTCATATCTTTATTTTTCATTGCCGGTCTCTTCTGCTAGACTGTATGGTCAATGAGCTTAACACTTTGTCTCATTTACTGCTATAAACACAAAGCCTACAAGTGTGCCTGACATATATTTGTTTGTTGTTTAGTTGCTAAGTCATGTCCAACTCTTTTGCAACCCCATGGACTGCAGCCTGCCAGGCCCCTCTGTCTATGGGATTTCCCAGACAAGAATGCTGGAGTGGGTAGCAATTTCCTTTTCCAGGGACATATATAATGGTAAAGTATTAATGCCACCTCTCCACCTCTTGGTTTGATGTGGTCTCGTTTCTTCCTCCATTTTCTGGAAACTTAAAGAGCTTGGTTTAAGACCAATACATAACTCTCTATGTGTCCAGACAGGCCATTTTCAAATGCTTTCAAATATTTTTGCCAATCCTGACAGCATGTGGGATCTTAGTTCCCAACCAGGATTGGAACCTGTACCCCCGTATAGTAGTCTTAATTACTGGACCACCAGGGAAGTCCCTGGACAGGCTACTTTCTGTGTGAACTTGAGCAAAGGAGCTAAATTTACTGAACTCCAAGTCTCTTACAAGTAAACTAAGGAATATATTATTTATTTCAAAAATTTGTTGCAAACATCAAAGCAACTTACCTTTAAACTATCTAGCCCAGTTCCCTGGTGGCTCAGTGGTAAAGACTGCACCTGCCAATGTGGGAGATGTGGGTCTGATCCCTGGGTGGGGAAGATGCCCTGGAGAAGGAAATGGCAACCCACTCCAGTATTCTTGCCTGGAGAATCCCATGGACAGAGGAGTCTGGTGGGCTCCAGTCTATGGGGTCACCAAAGAGTTGGACATGACTTAGTGACTAAACAATAACAAGCCCAGTCCTTGGCTTGTGGTTATTTATTCAGTAAACTGCATCACCTTCCATGTCACCTTCCCCATCACCTTTATACTGAACTCTATCTGCTCAGATCTCTTGGCTGGGCCCTGCCCTTCCTGCTTTCCAAGATCTTCTCACCATATGAGGATAGCAACATCCTACCTCTTGCTCATGTTACAACTCTGTGTTCCATTCTAGAATCATTTGGCCTGATCCAATGTGAAATATGTACATTATATGTGTGTATGTATGTACACACACACACACACAGAGTGGGACACTGTATTCTAGGAGATACCATCAACATAGGATTAGGAGGGTACTTTGCCAATTTAATGATTTCCTATGCTTGCAGCTAGTACCTACAGGACATGATTTTAGCACCCTTTAATAAAATTATTAGTGCTCATTTATGCATTATGAATATTTACTGCTTAGTAATATACATTTGTATTTTGTGGGTTTGCTTTATTTGTGTAAGAAATATACATACATATATATATATATATATATATATATATATATATACACACACACATATATAATATACACAGACACACACTCTAAGCTCTCTTTCCTGAATTTGTGTATTTCTACATCTGTTTGACAAGATGGTGAACATCATGGCCAAAAACATGATGACTTGCTTTGGTTAATTTTAATATTGGTTTATTTTCTGTTGTTTGCTACTTCAGATAAATAGGGGAAAAAGTAAAAGATGTTCACTTTTTAAATACAGCTTGCAGTGTATTTGTAGCAATTAACTATATCTAATAGTAAATTTGAAATTAGAGGCTACACAAACCATCCTTTTAAATTTAATATGCCAACCATTTTAATTTCATGAATAAATCAAGTAAACATGTTATAATTTTTACACTATGAATCTAGTAAAATGGCTAGGTCTATAAAGGAAATTAAGATATATTACCTTTTATTCTATTTCTACCCAGTTCTTTAAAAATGTAATGTCTCCACAAATTGAGAATTTCCACCAGTGCTGGCTGTTGATCTCTGACATGAGCCTTTTGTTTGGAGAGACTCCTCAGCAATGTCCTGTGTTGGTCGGTGTGGGGGCAAGATTTTAGGAGACACCACAATAGGTCGGGAAGGTACTTGCCGCCTTGCTGAGTGCCTATGCCTATGTCTAGTATCTCCAAGACATAACTTCAGTATTGTTTGTTAAATTATTTGTGTTCATGAATTAATTATGAACACATACTGCTTAGTAATGTCCATTATTTTGTTTTGCAGATTTACTTTGGGTGAGGGGGTATATGCTCTAGAAATTGTGCAGAAACAGGTGCTAAATATGCTCTCTTAGCACATCTTTTAAAAGCAGTTATGGCATCTTTAAGGCAGCTTAAATATATATCAGTATAGATGAGTACATAAAATGCATATCTGAAACTTGTGTTCATTGTACTGTGCACAGAATTAGAAATATAATGTGCACACATGAAATATAATGTCAAAACCAATGTTATCTCAATAAAAAATAAATTAAAATGAGGTACTTATATGATAATTTAAGATAGAATATATAAAATAATAACAGTAGTTAGACAATTTACCATAGTTTGGGAAAGGTCTTTGTAAAGTTTAACCTGGGATATTCAGCATAAAGTCTTTTTTAGGCAGAAAGCTAGCTGCCAAGGCATTGAGGTAGGAAAGGAACAGACAAAGATGAGAAACTGAAAAAAGGCCACAGTGGCCAGAACATACAGGGAAGAGAGGATAGAAAGAAACAAATTTGAAAGGAGTAAAGAAGTTAGATTGTAATAGGCCTTGGTAAGGAATTCATATTTGTAACTGGAAAACATCATGCAAGGGAATTGAAAGTTTTTAAGGACAATATTATTGTCCTATCCATAATCTAAAAAGATTACCCTGCTGCTATGTTTAAAAGAGGATTTAAATGAGGGATTTAAAGACCCTTTGCTTCCCTGGTAGCTCAGTTGGTAAAGAATCTGCCTGCAATGCAGAAGACCTGGGTACAATCCCTGGGTTAGCAAGATCCCCTGGAGAAGGAAATGGCAAACCACTCCAGTATTCTTGCCTGGGAAATCCCATGGACAGAGGAGCCTGGCAAACTACAGTCCATGGGGTCACAAGAGTTGGACACAACTTAGTGACTAAACCAGCACTGTGGATCACAGCTTTGTTGTGGTGAAGGGGCTTGCATAACTCAATGAAGTTGTGAGCCATTCCTTGAAAAGCCACCTGAAATGGATGTGTTGTAGTGAAGACCTCTGACAAAGCATGGTCCACTGGACAAGGGAATGGCAAAACCACTCCAGTATTCTTACCGTGAGAATGTCATGAAATGTATGAAAAGGCAAAAATATGTGACACCAGAAGATGACTCTGCCCCCCAGGTCAGCAGGTGTCCAATATACTACTGTAGAAGAACAGAGAAATATCTCCAGAAAGAATGAAAAGGCCGGGCCAAAGCAGAAATGACACTCAATTGCAGATGTGTCAGGTGGTGAAAGTGAAGTCCAATGCTGTAAGAGTATCACATGGGAACCTGGAATGTTAGGTCCATGAATCAAGGTAAGAAGCAATCTTTAACAATAAAGATCCATATAGTCAGAGCTATGTTTTTTCAGTAGTCATGCACAGATGTAAGAAATGGACCATAAAAAAAGCTGAACACTAAAGAATTGATACTTTTGAATTGTGGTGCTGGAGAAGACTCTTGAAAGTTCCTTGGACAGCAAAGAGAGTAAACCAGTCAATCCTAAAGGAAATCAACCCTGAATGTTCACTGGAAGGACTGATGCTGAAGCTTAAGCTCCAATACTTTGGCCACCTAATGCGAAGAGCCAACTCACTGGAAAAGACCCTGATTTTGGGAAAGATTGAGGGCAAAGGGAGAAGAGAGCAGCAGAGGATGAGATGGTTAGATAGCACCACTGACTCAATGGAAATGAATATGAGCAAACTCTAGGAGACAGTGGAGGACAGAGGAACCTGACATGCTACAGTCCATGGGTGGCAAAGAGTCAGACATGACTTATCACCTGAACAACAACAAAATATTTAAAGATGAGACTGGTTAGGAGAAAGGTGTAATGTAAGAGTTTGGATTCAAACCATCATAGTGTAGAGAAAACTGAAAAAGCATGAGACATGTTTAGAAGGCAGAAACAATAGGAATTACAGAGTTGGGAGATTGAGGAAGGCACTACATTTGCCAATGTGAGCATCTTGGTGGGTGGTTTTAACAATTACTGAAACCAGGAAATGCCAGAAGAGGATCAGTTTTGTTGGATGAGATCAACAGTTCCTCTTGGAAAATACTGTTTGATTTATCTATGTAGCATGCATTTGGAAATGTCAAGTAGTCTAGTAACTATATGAGTCTAAAGGTCAGGGGAGAACTGTTCAGCAGCAAAGATATTATGAGTTATTACCATCAACAGAAACTGCAGTCTCAGTGCTGCCTACTCCTTGTAGATAAGCCTTCAAAAGTCAAACCTGAAATGTATGAATTTTTCATGTGTTGATTGAGGAAAACTCAGAAGGAATTATGAGTATCACTCCCCAAGATAATCACAATGGATTCCCTTCTGGTGTTATGCTCTCAATAAGCTCTCAAGTTAGAAGTCTACTCCTAATATCCTAATGCTTTCTAAACTAATGGATGTAGAATGAAATAACTAATAGCAAATTCAAAGAAGGTACAACAACTCTGGTAGAAATCTCTATTTATCAGCTACATTGACTTGAGAGTAATATAAAGGCCCACACAATGCTAACTTTAACATAAGCCTAATTTTTAGGTCAATATTTAACTCCTGGATTTAGTCACAAGCCACCAAGGTAATATTACATATTTACATGAAGGAAGTCCTTACCTTTAAACTGTCTTGCCACATGACTTGGAGAAGGCGATGGCACCCCACTCCAGTACTCTTGCCTGGAAAATCCCAGGGACGGAGGAGCCTGGTGGGCTGCAGTCCATGGGATCGTGAAGAGCCAGACACGACTGAGCGACTTCCCTTTCACTTTTCACTTTCCTGCATTGGAGAAGGAAATGGCAACCCACTCCAGTGTTCTTGCCTGGAGAATCCCAGCAACAGGTGAGCCTGGTGGGCTGCCATCTATGGGGTCGCACAGAGTCAGGCACGACTGAAGTGACTTAGCAGCAGCAGCAGCAGCAGCTGCATGACTAACAGGGAGACCCTGTTACATGAAATCATTATAATATGCTTGAAACATCTGAATTAGTAGTATCACTGTTTTTATAATTCTTACATCAGTCATCTTTCTATTTTCAGAAACTTATACAGTGTCCCATCAGTGTCAACATCATTGTTGAATGAATGCATAGTTCAGTTCAGTTCAGTCGCTCAGTCGTGTCTGACTCTTTGCGACCCCATGAATCGCAGCACGCCAGGCCTCCCTGTCCATCACCAACTCCCGGAGTTCACCCAGACTTACGTCCATCAAGTCAGTGATGCCATCCAGCCATCAGTACCCTAAATTCGTGAATAGCAAAATTCAGGACATGTAAAACTATCAAGTTAATTAAGAACTTTGTATTGTTGAATCTTTGCTTCTCGTTTTTTATTTTCTTTTTTTATTCTCTCTTGATCTGAATGTAAACTACTTTTCTCATAGAATTTTGCTTTTGTTTCTGCAAAAGCACACTTACTGCTTTCTGTAGGAATAACAGAAAAATTACCCTCTGCATGTTTGTGTTTTTCCCAGTTTTTTTCATGTAATTGAGTTCTAGTTTCATAGTTTTGTAGTTGGAAAAATGCTTGATGATGATTTCATTCTTCTTAAATTTTTAAGACTTGTTTTTGGGCCAAATGTGATTTATCTTGGAGAATGTTCTATTCTGCTGTTTGGGGTGGAATGTTCAGTATCTCTGCTAAGTGATAAAAGTCAGACAGGGAAAGGCAAATACCATATGATATCCCTGATATGTGAAATCCAAAAAACAAAACAAATGAACAAACGAA
This sequence comes from Bos indicus, assembly GCF_029378745.1. Classification (NCBI taxonomy): domain Eukaryota; kingdom Metazoa; phylum Chordata; class Mammalia; order Artiodactyla; family Bovidae; genus Bos; species Bos indicus. The sequence continues at coordinate 14,471,540 of NC_091767.1, forward strand.
TTAAAACGGAAATAGACTCATAGAGAGAATGAACTGGTGGTTGTGTGAGGGGAGGGAAGGTGGCAAATTAGCAAAGTAGATGAAGGGGATTAAGAGGTATAAACTTCTAGGCACACAATAAATGTCTTGAGGATGTAAAGTACAGCATAGGGAATGTAGTCAATAATACAGTGATAATACAATAATGTAGTCGATGATAACTTTGTATGGTGACTACATTTATTGTGGTGATTACTTTGCAATGTACATAAGTGTCAGATTACTATGTTGTATACCTGAAATGAATATATGTAATGTTGCAAGTCAACCATACCTCAATAAAAATGAAAAGGAAAAAGAAATAACAGAAGAGTTACTATGTGTCAGACTATGCTCTCTAATTACTTGAACTGTATTATATGATTTCTTCTAGAGCCCTTGGGGGTAGTTTCATGATTATCTGCATCTTACTGAGCACAACTCACATAGATAATAAATATGTAGATATAGGATAGCAATCGGAGAAGGCAATGGCACCCCACTCCAGTACTCTTGCCTGGAAAATCCCATGGATGGAGGAGCCTGGTGGGCTACAGTCCATGGGGTCGCTAAGAGTCAGACACGACTGAGCGACTTCACTTTCACTTTTCACTTTCATGCATTGGAGAAGGAAATGGCAACCCACTCCAGTGTTCTTGCCTGGAGAATCCCAGGGAAGGGGAAGCCTGGTGGGCTGCCCTCTATGGGATCGCACAGAGTCGGACACGACTGAAGCGACTTAGCCGCAGGATAGCAATATGGTCTATTTCTTCTTTTCTATAGGGTTCTACAGGGTTTATCTTTTACCTTTAAGCTTTGTTTCGGAGGGGTCACCCCTGTGTCTGTGTTGATTTAATGATCAGCCAATGAGTTTGGCAGATGTGCTCAAAAATCTTGAACTTCCTCTCTTCAATGATCAATCTGTTGTGTGTAACTGGTGAGGGGTCTTCAAAAATCAACCAGTTCCCAAATCTCTGTTTACACTCAATTTCCACTTGGCTGTCTCACGTACAAAGTTTCCTAGACAGTCAGGGATGTATGGAGAGTTTACTTAACTAGTTTACATCACGCAATCAAGTTCCACCTGGTCCCCTGTTCACCCCAACCAGGACCAAATCTCAGACTATCGCAATCTCCTTGGTTTCCTACTGCCTCCACCAATTTCTTCTGCAAGCTCTTGTGTTTTCACATTCTGCTCAAAACTGAGTTCACATCCTCGGATAGCACAGCTGCAAGTTTATGCAGACAGCCCTGAGCTGATAAATTAACACTTGTCACCAACTAAGAGTGCAAGTAGGTAAGGAATACAGCAACTGGCAAAAAGCCTAAAGACTGCCATTTTTCTTCTGTGAAACTACAGCAATTTTTCAAGAAGTGATTCTGTTTCTCTTCTGCCTTTTATCATTTTCCTAATGTCTAGATTTTTTTTTTTTTAATTCAGTATGGTCGTGTGTGTGTGTGTGTGTGTGTGTAGGATCAACAACCTATCATTCTGCATAAGTGGGAGTCCTACTTTCGGTGTTTACTGTTTTTTAAATACACTAAGGATTCACATAGTATCTTTATATAAATGCTCAAAGTAAAAAGTCCTGTATTAGCATTTTTTTAAAATCTCTTCAAATGAATAAAAATTCTCTCAAGGGAAAAACACTATATGTTTTGATTAACTTAGCAAAAAACAAAATGGATTTGTCATGTTTAAGCCATATTTTTAGTCATCTTTCTAGTCACTGTTATTAAATATAGCTACTAAATTATTATCTACATTGACAGTTTTCCATAGTTGTACAATATTATTCATTCTCTCAGACAATAAGATTTGAACAGAATAAATTCATTCTTACAAAGGTCATAATTTAATGGTTTTGAATTACATGTAATATCATTAATTTTAATTCCACTAATTCTGTATTTATGGCCAAATTAAGACTATCCAGCTATAAAAATGAATTATCAATTTAATAAAGAATATTTTTAATCAGAAAGAAAACATTTTACTTCATAAAAGAACAAATTATTTGAACCTCATGAATACCTTAGCATCTAATTACATATACATCATATGCTAATTATAAATAATCTTTAATGATTCATTAAAGCTGGATTTTAAACTTTTGTGGGTCACAATTTGCTGCCCCAACATATTACCCTTTGAAGCTAAATATGAGCAGCTATTTTGTTATAGACTATACCTACCAGAAAAAATTAGATTTATTGTTAATATTTATGTCACATCGATAATAAAGACAATTACTGAGTTGTCAAAACATTATGTCAACTCTAAGCAAGCTGTTGTTCAAAATTAACTGTCTAGCCTTTGAGGCTGGGTTTGGTTACACATTCTCTGTGTTCCCATGGTATCTGTGCATCTATCTCATAATTCACTCTATCCGCTGAATAACAGTGCCAAACCTAGAAAGCATTCAATAATTATTGAATGAATGAATAAAGCTCTCTAAACATTTTTTCTTCATCTTCAAAATGGCTATAATATCAATCTGAATAATCAGTACAGTTAATCAAGTATCTTGGTGTAGGAAGTAAGAGATATTAATTTTGTCATGCACACTGTGAGCTAGGCCCTGGACTGGGTATAAATTCTCTCTATATCTTCATAATAATCTTATGAATCATCCATTATTATCTTTTTTATATACTGAAAGTTTAAACATTCACTTTTGACACAGAGCTAATGCATACTAAAGCCAGATATTCTATTCCATTTGTTAGACTAAAATGCCTATGAACTTTATACAATGCTTCCACTTTAGAAAATCCCATGATGAATCGTTTAGAAAAATCAAGCACTATATAAATATAATTTACTATTACTTGACAAGAATTGTGAAATCCTAAGAAATCTATGAAGATTTACCCTAAATAAATCTGCTGTACAATCATTACTTCCTATTTTGGTAATTTTTCACTAGCTTAACAAAACACTTGGACACTTGAATAAAGTATTTATACATGTTAATAAGGTGCTTTTTGAAATGTGAATTATTAGGTGCATTCATAAATGCCTTCATAATCATAAATAATGTTGACTAAGACATTGATTTAAACCTTGGATAAAGGTGGACCATTACAAATTTGTGGCATCGTCCTTACCTATCAAAATATTTTTTTTTCATGCATTAGATGAAAACAAAAAAGTATGCTTATCATATTTTCAGGAGACAACAAAGAAGGTAGAAAGCAAATAATAAGTGGATGAAGCCAAGATTAGATATGACAGTGAGGGCCTATATTCCTAGGCTACTATGAAGGCAATCAAATGTACACTTATGCTTTAAAGCTCAATAATAGTGAACATAAACTTATGGAAGAAGAAAAAATACTTGGTATGAGTTAATGTGAAAATTAACTGTGACTGTAAATTTACTAATCAGCTAGAGGTGTCAGATGTTTGCTTACAATGGGTAGCCAATAAGAAGAGTTTGAAACAAAGCTGGCCAACTTTACTCTGCACTATACAAAGCAAACTTGGAATATTACATACAATTCAGCATCATTTATATATATTGATAAGCCAGAGTAAATTAAAAGGAAGAATAAAAAATGAGAAATGAAGTTAGAAGAGATCTGAACACATCTCAAATAGGAGTTAAGTATAGAAACTTCCATCTAGCTTAGAAATGGGTCAGATAAAAGGGGAAGCACACAAGCTATTTTTCAAATACCCAAAGGATTTTCTTTTAAAAGATAGACTTGTCTTACTCTTTTGTGGCTACAAAGAGCAGAACTAGAAAAAGTGGAAATACGAGAAGCAGCTTTTGAATTAACCTAAGAAGAACAATGGTCTTGGAGTACAGAATAAAGCAGGGCAAAGTCTAAGAGAATACCAAGAGAATGCACTGGTCATAGCAAACACCCTCTTCCAACAACACAAGAGACTCTACACATGGACATCACCAGATGGTCAACACAAAAATCAGACTGATTATATTCTTTTCAGCCAAAGATGGAGAAGATCTATACAGTCAGCAAAAACAAGACCAGGAGCTGACTGTGGCTCAGATCATGCAATTCTTATTACCAAATTCAGACTGAGATTGAAGAAAGTGGGGAAAACCACTAGACCATTCATGTATGACCTAAATCAAATCTCTTATGACTATACAGTGGAAGTGAGAAATAGATTTAAGGTACTAGATCTGATAGACAGAATGCCTGATGAACTATGGATGGAGGTTTGTGACATTGTACAGGAGACAGGAATAAAAACCATCTCCAAGAAAAAGAAATGCAAAAAAGCAAAATGGCTATCTGAGGAGGCCTTGCAAATAGCTATGAAAAGAAGAGAAGCAAAATCAAAAGAGAAAAGGAAAGATATACCCATTTGAATGCAGAGTTCCAAAGAATAGCAAGGAGAGATCCAAAAGCCTTCCTCAGTGATCAATGCAAAGAAATAGAGGAAAACAATAGAATGGGAAAGATTAGAGATCTCTTCAAGAAAATTAGGGGTATCAAGGGAACATTTCATGCAAAGATGGGCTCAATAAATGACAGAAATGGTACAGACCTAACAGAAGCAGAAGATATTAAGAAGAGATGGCAAGAATACACAGAAGAACTGTACAAGAGAGATTTTCATGACACAGATAATCACAATGGTGTGATCACTCACAGTCACCTAGATTAGACATCCTGGAATGTGAAGTCAAGTGTGCATTAGGAAGCATCACTACAAACAAAGCTAGTGGAGGTGATTGAATTCCAGTTGAGCTATTTCAAATACTAAAAGATAGTGCTGTGAAAGTGCTGCACTCAATATGTCAGCAAATTTGGAAAACTCAGCAGTAGGCACAGGACTGGAAAATGCCAGTTTTCATTCCAACCCCAAGGAAAGGCAATGCCAAAGAATGTTCAAACTACTGCACAATTGCACTCATCTCAAATGCTAGTAACGGAGAAGGCAATGGCACCCCACTGCAGTACTCTTGCCTGGAAAATCCCATGGACAGAGGAGCCTGGTAGGGTGCAGTCCATGGGGTCGTGAAGAGTTGGACACGACTGAGCAATTTCACTTTCACTTTTCACTTTCATGCATTGGAGAAGGAAATGGCAACCCACTCCAGTGTTCTTGTCTGGAGAATCCCAGGGACAGGGGAGCCTGGTGGGCTGCTGTCTATGGGGTCACACAGAGTCGGACAGGACTGAAGCAACTTAGCAGCAGCAACAGCACATGCTAGTAAAGTAATGCTCAAAATTCTCCAAGCGGGCTTCAGTGATACATGAACCATGAACTTCCAGATGTTCAAGCTGGTTTTAGAAAAGGCAAAGGAACCAGAGATCAAATTGCCAACATCCACTAGATCATTGAAAAAGCCATAGAATTCCAGAAAAACATCTGCTTTATTGACTATGCCAAAGCCTTTGACTGTGTGGATCACAATAAACTGTGGAAAATTCTGTAAGAGATTGGAATACCAGACTACCTGACCTGCCTCTTGAGAAACCTGTATGCAGGTCAGGAAGCACAGTTAGAACTGGACATGGAACAACAGACTCTTCCAAATAGGAAAAAGAGTACATCGAGGCTGTATATTGTCACCCTGCTTATTTAACTTATATGCAGAGTACATCATGAGAAATGCTGGACTGGAAGAAGCACAAGCTGGAATCAAGATTCCCAGAAGAAATATCAATCACCTCAGCTATGCAGATGACACCACCCTTATGGCAAAAAGTGAAGAAGAACTAAAGAGCCTCTTGATGAAAGTGAAAGAGGAGAGTGAAAAAGTTGGCTTAAAGCTCAACATTCAGAAAACAAAGATCATGGCATCTGATCCCATCACTTCATTGCCAGTAGATGGAGAAACAGTGGAAACAGTGTCAGACTTTCTTTTTTGGGGCTCCAAAATCACTGCAGATGGTGATTGCAGCCATGAAATTAAAAGATGCTTATTTTTGGAAGGAAAGCTATGACCAACCTAGACAGCATATTAAAAAGCAGAGACATATTTGTCAACAAAGGTCCGTCTGGTCAAGGCTATGGTTTTTCCAGTAGTCATGTATGGATGTGAGAGTTGGACTGTGAAGAAAGCTGAACACTGAAGAATTGTTGCTTTTGAACTGTGGTGTTGGAGAAGACTCTTGAGAGTCCCTTGGACTGCAAGGAGATCCAACCAGTCTATCCTAATGGAAATCAGTTCTGAATATTCATTGGAAGGACTGATGCTGAAGCTGAAACTCCAATACTTTGGCCACCTGATGTGAAGAACTGACTCATTAGAAAAGACCCTGAGGCTGGCAAGATTGAAGGCTAGAGGAGAAAGGGACAACAGAGGATGAGATGATTGGATGGCATCATCAACTCAATGGACATGGGTTAGTTTAGACTCCGGGAGTTGGTGATGGACAGGAAGGCCTGACGTACTGTGGTTCATGGGGTCACAAAGAGTCAAATACAACTGAGCGACTGAACTGAACTGAAGAAGAATAAGGGCTTCTTATATGGGTTTCCCTGGTGGCTCAGTTGGTAAGGAGACTCAATGCATCAGACTCAAGAGACACGTGTTTGATCCCTGGATCGGGAAGATTCCCCTGGAGAAAGAAATGGGAATCCATTCTAGTACTCTTGCCTAGGAAATCCCGTGGATGGAGGAGCCTGGCAGGCTACAGTCCATGAGGTCACAAGAGTCAGATAGGACTTAGCCACTAAACCACCAATCACCAAGAAGAATAAGAGGCAATGTTCTCTGGTAGCTCAGATGGTAATACTCTATCTTCAATACAGAAGATCAGAGTTTGATTCCTGGGTCAAGAAGAACCCCTGGATAATGGAATGGCTACCCACTCCAGCATTCATGCCTGGAGAATTCCATGGCAGAGTACCCTGGCAGGCTACAGTCCATGGGTTCACAAGAGTCAGACACAATTGAGTAATGAACACACGCAAACACAGAGCTGAGAAAGCATAGGATGTGTTGCCTTTGGAGACAGCACCCTCTCTGTCATATCTCAGCAGAATGAATGTATGTGGCAGGCAAGGGAGAGTTGGAATCCTAAATATATTTTATTGGCTTTTTAAAAATGGTAAGTAGTAATAATGGCAATGATAATGAGTTGCCCCCAACTGTATTTAGAACGATTCCAGTCTTCTATTTTTTGAAATCTATGCAGATATAAAAAGCAGAGACATCACTTTGCCAACAAAGGTCCATCTAGTCAAAGCTATGGTTTTTCAGTAGTCATGTGTGGATGTGAGAGTTGGACTATAAAGAAGGCTGAGAACTGAAAAATCAATGATTTTGAAATGTGTTGTTGGAGAAGACTCTTTAGAGTTCCTTGGACAGCAAGGAGATCAAACCAGTCAATAATAAAGGAAATCAACCTGAATAGACATTGGAAGGACTGATGCTGAAGCTGAGGCTCCAATATTTTGGCCACCTGTTGTGAAGAGCTGACTCACTGGAAAAGATCCTGATGCCAGGAAAGATTGAGGGCAGGAGGAGAAGGGGACAACAGAGAATGAAATGGTTGGATAGCATTACTGACTCAATGGACATGAGTTTGAGCAAACTCAGAGATGGTGAAGGACAGGGAAGCCTGGCATGCTGCAGTCCATGAAGTTGCAAAGAGTCAGCCATTACTGAGCAATTGAACAACAATGCAAATTATTTCCATAAATATATAATTAGAGATATGTGAAGAACATGCTCGAGTCTGTTATGTCATGAAAACCTTCTCTCCTAGATCTTTATCTAACTTGATATCACTCCTTCTCATCTAGGTCAAGCTTCTTGAAAGTAGTTTTATCTCACTGACTCTAGACATCCATTTGCTGCTCATCCCCTTGAATTCTGGCTTCTGTCTCATCAACACATTGAAACTACTAGAAAATGAATCTAATTTCTAAATGAATACATTTCAGTTTTTGTGGTATTTGACCTAACTATTGATTTTGGAATTACTAACCACTTGTTCCTAAAAATGACTGACTCCCTTGGATTCTCTGAGACTAAAATGACCCTTTCCATTGAAATCCCTCCTGGCTGAACTCAAGAACCAGATAGATTCTGGTGGTGAAGAATAATTTTTTATCTTTTACCTATACTCCTCTGACCCCTAGTCCTTAATTTTTTCATGCTTTCACCCATATATTTCTATTTCCATTTTCCAGTTTTTTCCCTTACTCTTCTGTTACTTTCAAGACTTCACCTATTTCTTTGGTTTCAAATATATCATCTACAAAATCATAATTCCCCAAACTATATTCCTAGTATTGGGCAGCCTACTGAGGTCCTGTCTTATGCATATTACTCACTGCTCACTTGACCCATGAGATATCCCCAGGAACTTCAAACTCAGCTTGCCCAAAATTGAACACATTTACCTCTCTCCCTCAAATGTTGTATTTACTTCTTACTCATGGGTCTGAACATCAATCCAGTTACCCAAATCATAAAACTGATTGTCATTCTAGATACATCTCTTTGCCTCAAATCCAACAAATGACTGAATTTTGCTCAGTATAACAGAACAAGATATGGAACAATGGACTGGTTCAAAATCGGGAAAGGAGTACATCAGGGCTGTGTATTATCACCTTGCTTATTTAAGTTATATGCAGAGTACATCATGTGAAATGCCAGGCTGGATGAAGCACAAGCTGGAATCAAGATTGCTGGGAGAAATACCAAGATCTCAGATATGCAGATGATCCCACCATAATGGCAGAAAGCAAAGAGGAACTAAAGAATTTTTTGATGAAAGTGAAAGAGGAGAGGGAAAAATCTGGATTAAGACTCAATATTCAAAAAACTAAGATCATGGCATCCAGTCCTATCACTTCATGGCAAATAGACAGGGAAACAATGGAAACAGTGACAGACTTTCTTTTCTTGAACTCCAAAATCACTGCAGACAGTAACTGCAGCCATGAAATTAAAAGACACTGGCTTCTTGGAATAAAAGCTATAAAAAACCTAGACATCATGTTAAAAACCAGAGATATCTCTTTGCTGACAAATATCTGTCTAGTCAAAGCTATGAGTTTTCCAGTAGTCATGTACGGATGTGAGAGTTGGATCTTCTTTATAGAAGGTTAAGCACCAAAGAACTGATGCTTTCAAACTGCAGTGCTGGAGAAGAATCTTGAGAGTCCCTTGGACTCCAAGGAAATCCAGCCAGTCCATCCTAAAGGAGATCAGTCCTGAATATTCATTGGGAGGACTGATGCTGAAGCGAAACTCCAATACTGCCTAGAAATCTTAACCAACACTTGTTTAATGCCACACATCCCATCAAAACAGATTCTATTTTTTCTATCTAGAGAAAGTTTCCTAAGGTCCTCAAGTTGGAAAAAGTAATTTCCTCTGTCTCCTGTTTACATGGTTCTGACTTCTAGTACAGAACATCTGACTTTCAGTATGTGTTTACCTGAATACCTGTCTCACAGGATGGTGATCTCCTTGAAGACAAGACCAGTTTTTAGTCAAGTTACATTTTCATTACCTGAAATAGTGATAATAAAGTAAAAGTTAGGGATGCAATAATGTGTCACTTTCTTGAGCTGACACTTAGATCCTTTGATCTATCCAAAGTCCAACTCTTTTTCATAGCTTTTGTAAAAATTAAGTTCCAGTATCTCATACAGTGGCCACAGGACTGGAAAAGGTCAGTTTTCATTCCAATCCCAAAGAAAGGCAATGCCAAAGAATGCACAAACTACTGCACAACTACTTTACGCTAGTAAAGTAATGCTCAAAATTCTCCAAGCCAGGCTTCAGCAATACGTGAACTGTGAACTTCCTGATGTTCAAGCTGGTTTTAGAAAAGGCAGAGGAACCAGAGATCAAATTGCCAACATCTGCTGGATCATTGAAAAAGCAAGAGACTTCCAGAAAAAACATCTATTTCTGCTTTATTGACTATGCCAAAGCCTTTGACTGTGTGGATCACAATAAACTGTGGACAATTCTGAAAGAGATGGGAATACCAGACCACCTGACCTGCCTCTTGAGACATCTGTATGCAGGTCAGGAAGCAACAGTTAGAACTGGACATGAAACAACACACTGGTTCCAAATAGGAAAAGGAGTATGTCAAGGCTGTATATTGTCACCCTGCTTATTTAACTTATATGCAGAGTACATCATGAGAAACGCTGGACTGGAAGAAGCACAAGCTGGAATCAAGATTGCTGGGAGAAATATCAATAACCTCAGATATGCAGATGACACCACCCTTATGGCAGAAAGTGAAGAGGAACTAAAAAGCCTCTTGATGAAAGTGAAAGAGGAGAGTGAAAAAGTTGGCTTAAAGCTCAACATTCAGAAAACGAAGATCATGGCATCTGATCCCATCACTTCATGGGAAATAGATGGGGAAACAGTGGAAACAGTGGCAGACTTTATTTTTGGGGGGGGCTCCAAAATCACAGAAGATAGTGACTGCAGCCATGAAATTAAAAGACACTTCCTCCTTGGAAGGAAAGTTATGACCAACCTAGATAGCATATTGAAAAGCAGATACATTACTTTGCCAACAAAGGTCCATCTAGTCAAGGCTATGGTTTTTCCTGTGGTCATGTATGGATGTGAGAGTTGGACTGTGAAGAAGGCTGAGCACCGAAGAATTGATGCTTTTGAACTGTGGTGTTGGAGAAGACTCTTGACAGTCCCTTGGGCTGCAAGGAGATCCAACCAGTCCATTCTGAAGGAGATCAGCCCTGGGATTTCTTTGGAAGGAATGATGCTAAAGCTGAAACTTCACTACTTTGGCCACCTCATGTGAAGAGTTGACTCATTGGAAAAGACTGATGCTGGGAGGGATTGGGGGCAGGAGGAGAAGGGGACGACAGAGGATGAGATGGCTGGATGGCATCACTGACTCGATGGACGTGAGTCTGGGTGAACTCCAGGAGTTGGTGATGGACAGGGCGGCCTGGCGTGCTGCGATTCATGGGGTCGCAAAGAGTCGGACACGACTGAGCGACTGAACTGAACTGAACTGAACTGATCTCATACTTCCTTTTCTTTGCCTTAGCAAAACTCCATAAGGATTAGAAGATTGTGTTTGCTGAGACTGTTTCAAAAATTTGAGGCAAATTTATTCTACCTGTAGGCAAATGGCAGGACTGATTCACCAAATGTCCCCCCTTAGCATGTCCTTTGGGATTCCCTGGTAACTCAGCTGGTAAAGAATCTGTCTGCAATGCAGGAGACCCCAGTTTGATTCCTGGGTCGGGAAGTTCCCCTGGAGAAATGATAGGCTACCCACTCCAGTTTTCTTGCCTGCTGAATTCCATGGACAGAGGAGCCCAGTGGGCTACAGTCAGGGGGCCTCAAAGAGTCAGATACAACTGAGTAACTGAGCAAAGCACAGAATAGCATGTCTTTTCTCTTTTTTTTATATCTTCTTTCCCTCTTGCCTACACAATTGTTTTTGGGTTTGATGTCTGGTTATGATTTTTCCCTTGGAATAATTTTCCCCTGCTTCTCTGAAGAGTTACCTTCTTCCCTGTCTTTAAATGCTTCCCCAAGGTTCAGTTTTCCCAGCAAGTTTTATCTATGCACATCTCTAAATTTAACTGTTTATGCTGCTGTCTGTTTAGACTTCTTCAGAACTTCTGCTCTATGTGCATGTCCTCAATACCAAATTTAGCTTGTATGATAATGGAAGGAATAAGCATAACTTATTTAATGATAGCATGTAGGATGCCACTAACTGACAGTGAATGCTGAAAACCACATTATTTACTCGTACTTTCCAGAAAGGAGAAACACACTTATTGTAGATCTGTGAAGCCAAATCATGCTTTGATTGTTACTATATATTTTTGTTTTTACTTACCTATGTGTTGAAAAGCTATCAGATTCACTTTCTTCCCTTCTCTTCATCAGTTTTATTTTTACTGTATTATTACAATTCTTATTCCTACAGTAGTTCTACTGAATTGCAAGATAATATGTGCATTGAATATTGCAGCTTTTTGTCCTGGTATATGTTTCAAACTTCTTTTGGTAACTCAGTTGAATAGGAGAGAAAGATTCAGATAACTAAGCTTGTTTCTACTATTTTTAAGGTACTCTCTGAATGTTCTCAAGAATTCTCTATATTCTTACTTAATTGCATAGTGAAGCTTAAAATTTGACTTAATTCATTTTATACATGAATAAAAAGATGCTGAGAACAATTATGGTCAAGTCAGGATCCTACAACCAGTGCTGTTCCCCTACACTCATATACCTAGCACCTTGGGGTATACACCAGGTGCAGAATCAGAGCCAGTGAAAAAGAAGAAGGACCAAAAAGTGTAGGAAAGAAGAGATCACTGCCCTAAAAAAGTAATTTCAGAGGACATGACGTTAAACATACCTTGAATGAACAGTACCGCTATGTGCCTCTATCAGTATCTCTGTCAGCAAATAGTTGAGCTAGACTTTTGGATAACTTGCTTAAGAAGAAAGTGATATATAATAAAAGAAACCCTGAGGAGTAGGCAGAATCAGTATCTGGGGAAACAAATTGTACCCCATTTCCAATCTCTTGAACTGAGAGTGTGTCTGATGGGATCAGTGCCTCACCATTAACAATGCTGTAACTTTCTCCCTTAGTACCAAGCACACTGTCTCCTCATTATTTGCTTACAAATTAGCCTTTGTCTTTTACACTGAGAAAATATCAAGAGAAAAGATATTCCACAAATCGATGTATTCAAGACTTGATTGAGTGCTTATTACATAGCATGAATGAATAAATACATAAGTAAATAAAAGAAAGAAAAATATATTCATTAAATTTAAGTATCAGTCTTTGCTACTTTAAAGTCAATGGAAACCCAACATCTTTATATATATATATCACTTTGACTACATCAAACAAATAAGCAATTAATTCAATCAAAGAAGCAATGTAACTTTATTTTTCTGAGGCTTCATTTAGAAATTACATCAAACTATTAAAACAGTCAGATTATATTTTTTGTATTGATAAGAGACTGTGGATGTCACTAAATACACTATTAATTGAATTTTTAAGTGATTTTAAAAATCAGGATATCAAAACAATATAAAAATCAATACTTCCATAGTCTTCATTTTAAACCAATTTTATCAACTTTTTCCATAAAGTTATATTTGATGATAGAACACCACCTTTGTAGGGGCCTCAGAATGTTAATGAAATTTACAATGACTAACTTAATATGCTAGACAGCATATTTAAAAGCAGAGACATTACTTTGCCAACAAAAGTACATCTAGTCAAAGCGATGGTTTTTCTAGTAGTCATGTATGGATGTGAGAGTTGGAATATAAAAAAAGCTGAACAACGAAGAATTGATGCTTTTGAACTGTGGTGTTGGAGAAGACTCTTGAGAGTTCCTTGGACTTCAAGGAGATCCAACCAGTCCATCCTAAAGGAAATTAGTCCTGAATATTCACTGGAAGGACTGACGCTGAAGCTGAAACTCCAATACTTTGGCCACCTGATGTGAAGAACTGACTCGTTGGAAAAGACCGTGATGCTGGGCAAGATTGAAGGCAGGAGGAGAAGAGGACGACAGAGGATGATATGGTTGAATGGCATCACTGATTCAAAGGACATGAATTTGAGCAAGCTCCGGGAGTTGGTGACGGATACAGAAGCCTGGTGTGCTGCAGTCCATGGGGTCGCAAAGAGTTGGACATGACTGAGTGACTGAACTGAATTGCTTGGGAGAAATCCTCTCCCTTAAAGGACGTGGTTCACTATTTATGGCAATCATATAAGACAGCAACTGACAGATAAAAGCACTGCAGTGTGATGATTTCACTTACTTTTAGTAGGCCACACTAGTTTAAGAAGTTTTGAAGCAAATGTGGAATCAAACAAGTATTTTGCATCCTTTCATCATATATATCTACAGGAAAAGTCTTCATTTTTTTAAAGAAACACCAGACTGGTGGGTGATAGCCTAAGCCACTTAGAAAGATATTTGCTACCAGCCAATAGTTTCCTGAAATGTTTACTGCCATATATTTAATGTTTATGATACAAAACTTTGTTTTGAGTTTCTAAATGCCAACAATTTTAACTACTGAAGCAGAAAAAAAGTCACAGAAAAGAATATTAAAGAATGAGAGCTTTCTTCTTGATTTCTTAAAATTTAACTTTCTTAATATAAAATTCAAAAAGCAAAAAATGTGTTTACTTTTTATATATTTGAATGATTCAAATTATCTAATCTTTCCACACACTAAAATAAATTAAATATATTTTAAATTATCAAAGGAACATATCTTCATGGTGACTAGTGGACAAACGCAAAGATACATAAGTATATTAAAAATTCTCCTTCAATCTCTTCCATGCTTAAACTCTGGGTGTAAACAGTTATAGAAATTTGGCATTTATTCCCTCATATGTAAATTTATGCACACTTATTTTAGATAGAGACTGGTTGGTGGGGGTGGGGGGGCGATGTTATGTTGTTTGCTTTACAAATATCAGTTTATGCCATCTGTATTAATCTATATTTTTTCTCACTTAACACTTCACAGAATTAACAGTATGTCATAGAGTTCTTTCTTCCTATACTTGCTCTTTATTTTGAATCTACCTATATTAAATGTGGGGGAGCTTCCCAGGTGGCTCAGTGGTAAAGAATCCGCCTGCCAATGCAGGAGACACAGTTCGAACCCTGGGTCAGGAAGATCCCCTGGCGGGTGGAAGAAATGGCAACCCACTCCAGTATCCTTGCCTGGGAAATCCAGTGGACAGAGGAGTATGGCAGGCTACAGTCCATGGGGTTGCAAGAGTTGAACACGACTGAGTGACCGAGAATGAGCACTATGTTAAATGGTAAACCAACACCAACATTTACTGACTTCTCTGAAAATCTACTGGAATACAACTGACTCTTGAACAACACAGGAGTTAAGGCTTCAAACCCTTCATGAAGTTGAAAAATCTGCCTGTAACTGTACAGACAACCCTCTGCATCTGTCCTTCCACATCCAAAGATGTGGCCAACCGTGCCTCCTGTAGTTCTGTAATACATACTTACTGGAAAAATGTCTACATATAAGGGACTATCATAGTTTCAACCAATGTTGTTCAAGGGGCCAACTGTAGTAGAAAACACCACAAAAGTAAAGCCTCCTTACTGTCTCCACAAGTGGTCATAAATTTTTTAAAAAGCATGGCAGAAAAATAATGTAGGATAAAAGCACTATCTAGATGACTGAGCTTTGACAGTCTATTCTTCTCATTAGTATTAATGTCAATTTTTAATGAGTACTTTCAACAAATCTATCACTACAGTTTCCCATTTATGTATATAACCTTATTCAAAAGGCCTTATAATAATTTTAATATTAAGAAATATTATAATGTCCTACACTGTAGAGATAGATTAAGAATTTGCCCCCATGGTTTCAAATTTCACAGGTCTTATATAATTAATATTATTTCAGTAATACCCAAATGCTAACAACATGGCATAAAATAGTGTATCCTCTTACAACTGCATACCATTTCAATTCACTCCAGAGAAAATTCTTAATAATTGTGATGGGAAAGTATTTCAGATATTATCATCACTGAGGACCAGCAATCTAATTATTGTGGTCTCTCAGCCAGCCAGTTGTCCAGTTACAGAAAAATATCCTTAGGACCTGCTTATGAGGAAAATTTCTGCCTTTGTGGGACTTTTCAAATAAGCTGATCCTGAAAAATGTATTCAAGTACAATTAGTTTACTTGGAATGTAAGTCCAGAAATGCAGGTAGGTGACTGGGGAACTGGACAGGGGAGAGGAGAGTGCCAGAAAAGCATGGGCATATATCAAGTTATCACGAAGGCAAACAATAGCTTAATTCCACTGGTGTTGGTTCGCAAATTGGCCTTGTACACAGAGGGCAAAGAGAGACCAAAGAAAGCAGACCACCCCAGACTGACAGGTTTAATAAGCAAGGAAGCTCACACAGGATGGCCACAAGACAAGTAGATCTCCTCACCCACCCCCCAGAATCTTAAAAGTTCATGTAGAGAGGCCTTAACAGGATTCAATCATATACACTGTGCAAATGTCTCAATAACAGAGCGCTCTTTCAGAAGGCTGAGTCCTTGAAAATTATTCCCACTATGAGGACAGGGGGCTCAATGTACATTCCCAGGTTAGGGAGGAGGGTGAGGAACACCCAGTTGCTCTGTTTCAATTTGCAGGTCAACCTGTGGTCACATGCTGTGGATGACCTCCAAAAACTGGAAAATTCTAGGAACCATTATACAACATCCCCTTTGAGCAGCAGATCCCACCCTTTTTGGCATCAGGGATGGGAAGACAAGTTTCCCACAGACCAGGGTTGGGGGAAGATGGTTTAGGGATAATCCTCATAAGGAGCACACAACCTAGATCCTTTCTTGCACAGTTCACAGTAGAATTAGCACTCCTATGAGAATCTAGTGCTGCTGCTTATCTGACAGGAGGTGGATCTCAGGCAGTAATGTGAGAGACAGGGAGCAGCTATAAACACAGATGAAGCTTTGCTCCTGGCCTGCCACTCATCTCCTGCTGTGTGACCTGGTTCTAAACAGGCCATGGACCAGTAGCAGGCCATGGCCCAGAGGTTGGAAACCCCTGCTGTAGAGTTATACCATCAGAGAGGAAAGAGAACTGGGATATTTACACACAAACCATTAGCTGGGAACCCCAGGGAGACGAGGTATTAATCTCCTGACACTGCCAGTCTCTAGGTGGGCTAAGAACATACCAAAGGCCAGACAAAGCCTTTAGAGAAAAAAAAAGAAAAAGTCAATGCTAGCAGTCATAAATCTGGCCTTTGCCCACTGATATGGAAAGGGCACCAGTAAAATCTGCTCTAATATGCTATATCTTCCAAGTTTACCTCCTAGCAGATATTAACCAGGCAGTTTTGCCCTTTGTTGCTTCAATTTATAGATTTTTACATCTCAAAGTTAAAAATTCTAACCCCTCTAATATTAATCTTAAACATTAGGCTTGCTTGGTATCTTGAACCTTAACTTCATCAACAGCAAAGTGAACAGTCTACTTACTGATTCCATGTTTTGTAATGAATATGTTTTTATCTTAATTATGCTCATCTATAAAGTGTTTCAGGTAATCCAGTATGAATTTTGTTTCCAAGTTACATCAAGAGACAGACAAAAATATATATGGAGAGGCATACAGTACAATTAGAGCACTTCATTAGCAAGTTAAATGTGAAGGAATATGAAATGCAAGACCCTCACTACTAACAGCAACAGAAAAAGAACATTGGTACTGTGTATATGAGTCAAACATTGTCTCCAAACTCGAAGTTCAGTTCAGTCGCTCAGTCCTGACTGACCCATTGTGACCCCATGGACTGCAGCACACCAGGCTTCCCCCTCCAACACCAACTCCTGGAGCCTACTCAAACTCATGTCCATTGAGTCGGTGATGCCATCCAACCATATCATCCTCTGTCATCCCCTTCTCCTCCTGCCTTTAATCTTGCCCAGCATCAGGGTCTTTTTCAATGAGTCAGTTCTTCGCATCAGGTGGCCAAAGTATTTGAGTTTCATCTTTAGTATCAGCCCTTCCAATGAATATTCAGGAATAATTTCCTTTAGGATTAACTGGTTGGATCTCCTTGCAGTCCAAGGGACTCTCAAGGGTCTTCTCCAACACCACAGTTCAAAAGCATCAATTCTTCAGTGTTCAGCTTCCTTTATACTCCAATTCTCACATCCATACATGACTACTGGAAAAACCATAGCTTTGATTAGATGGACCTTTGATGGTAAAGTAATGTCTCTGCTTTTTAATATGCTATCTAGGTTGGTCATAACTTTTCTTCCAAGGAGAAAGTGTCTTTTAATTTCATGGCTGAAGACACCATCTGCAGTGATTTTGGAGCCCCAAAACATAAAGACTCTGTTTCCATTGTTTCCCAATCTATTTGCCACAAAGTGATGGAACTGATTGCCATGATCATAGTTGTCTGAAAGTTGAGTTTTAAGCCAGCTTTTTCACCCTCCTCTTCCACTTTAATCAAGAGGCTCTTTAGTTGCTCTTTGCTTTCTCCCATAAGGGTGGTGGCATCTGCGTATCTGAGGTTATTGTTATTTCTCCTGGCAATCTTGATTCCAGCTTGTGCTTCATCCAGCCCGGTATTTCACATGATGTACCCTGCATATAAGCTAAATAAGCAGGGTGACAATATACAGCCTTGATGTACTTACTCCTTTCCTGATTTGGAACCAGTCTGTTGTTCCATGTCCAGTTCTAACCGTTGCTTCTTGACCTGCATACAGATTTTTCAGGAGGCAGTTCAGGTGGTCTGGTATTCCAATCTCTTTCAGAATTTTCCACAGTTTGTTGTGATCCACAGAGTCAAAGGCTTTGGCATAGTCAATAAAGTAAAAGCAGATGTTTTCTGGAACTCTCTTGCTTTTTCAATGATCCCTCGGATGTTGGCAATTTGATCTCTGGTTCCTCTGCCTTTTCTAAAACCAGCTTAAACATCTGAAAGTTCATAGTTCACATACTGTTCAAGCCTGACTTGGAGGATCTTGAGCTTTTGCTAGCGTGTGAGATGAGTGAAATTGTGCGGTATTTTGAACATTCTTTGGCATTGTCTTTCTTTGGGATTGGAATTAAAACTGACCTTTTCCAGTCCTCTGGCCACTGCTGAGTTTTCCATATTTGCTGGCATATTGAGAGCAGCACTTTCACATCATCATCTTTTAGGATTTGAAATAGCTCAACTGGAATTCCATCACCTCCACTAGCTTTGTTCAGAGTGATGTTTCCTAAGGCTCACTTGACTTCAAATTCCAGGATGTCTGGCTCTAGGTGAGTGATCACACCATTGTGATTTTCTGGGTCATGAAAATCTTTTTTGTATAGTTCTGTGTATTCTTGCCACCTCTTCTTCATATCTTCTGCTTCTGTTAGCTCCATACCATTTCTGTCCTTTATTGAGCCCATCTTTGCATGAAATATTCCATTGGTATCTCTCATTTTCTTTTTTTTTTAAATTTTATTTTATTTTTAAACTTTACATAATTGTATTAGTTTTGCCAAATATCAAAATGAATCTGCCACAGGTATACATGTGTTCCCCATCCTGAACCCTCCTCCCTCCTCCCTCCCCATACCATCCCTCTAGGTCGTCCCAGTGCACTAGCCCCAAGCATCCAGTATCGTGCATCGAACCTGGACTGGCAACTCATTTCTTACTTGATATTTTACATGTTTCAATGTCATTCTCCCAAATCTTCCCACCCTCTCCCTCTCCCACAGAGTTCATAAGACTGTTCTATACATCAGTGTCTCTTTTGCTGTCTCATACACCAGGTTATTGTTACCATCTTTCTAAATTCCATATATATGCGTTAGTATACTGTATTGGTGTTTTTCCTTCTGGCTTACTTCACTCTGTATAATAGGCTCCAGTTTCATCCACCTCATTAGAACTGATTCAAATGTATTGTTTTTAATGGCTGAGTAATACTCCATTGTGTATATGTACCACAGCTTTCTTATCCATTCATCTGCTGATGGACATCTAGGTTGCTTCCATGTCCTGGCTATTATAAACAGTGCTGCGATGAACATTGGGGTACATGTGTCTCTTTCCCTTCTGGTTTCCTCAGTGTGTATGCCCAGCAGTGGGATTGCTGGATCATAAGGCGGTTCTATTTCCAATTTTTTAAGGAATCTCCACACTGTTCTCCATAGAGGCTGTACTAGTTTGCATTCCCACCAACAGTGTAAGAGGGTTCCCTTTTCTCCACACCCTCTCCAGCATTTGTTATTTGTAGACTTTTGGATCGCAGCCATTCTGACTGGTATGAAATGGTACCTCATAGTGGTTTTGATTTTCATTTCTCTGATAATGAGTGATGTTGAGCATCTTTTCATGTGTTTGTTAGCCATCTGTATGTCTTCTTTGGAGAAATGTCTATTTAGTTCTTTGGCCCATTTTTTGATTGGGTCATTTATTTTTCTGGAGTTGAGCTGTAGGAGTTGCTTGTATATTTTTGAGATTAGTTGTTTGTCAGTTGTTTCATTTGCTATTATTTTCTCCCATTCTGAAGGCTGCCTTTTCACCTTGCTAATAGTTTCCTTTGATGTGCAGAAGCTTTTAAGGTTAATTAGGTCCCATTTGTTTATTTTTGCTTTGATTTCCAATATTCTGGGAAGTGGGTCATAGAGGATCCTGCTGTGATGTATGTCAGAGAGTGTTTTGCCTATGTTCTCCTCTAGGAGTTTTATAGTTTCTAGTCTTACGTTTAGATCTTTAATCCATTTTGAGTTTATTTTTGTGTATGGTGTTAGAAAGTGTTCTAGTTTCATTCTTTTTAAATTGGTTGACCAGATTTCCCAGCACGACTTGTTAAAGAGATTGTCTTTAATCCATTGTATATTCTTGCCTCCTTTGTCAAAGATAAGGTGTCCATATGTGCGTGGATTTATCTCTGGGCTTTCTATTTTGTTCCATTGATCTATATTTCTGTCTTTGTGCCAGTACCATACTGTCTTGATAACTGTGGCTTTGTGGTAGAGCCTGAAGTCAGGCAGGTTGATTCCTCCAGTTCCATTCTTCCTTCTCAAGATCGCTTTGGCTATTCGAGGTTTTTTGTATTTCCATACAAATTGTGAAATTATTTGTTCTAGCTCTGTGAAGAATACTGTTGGTAGCTTGATAGGGATTGCATTGAATCTATAAATTGCTTTGGGTAGTATACTCATTTTCACTATATTGATTCTTCCAATCCATGAACATGGTATATTTCTCCATCTATTAGTGTCCTCTTTGATTTCTTTCACCAGTGTTTTATAGTTTTCTATATATAGGTCTTTAGTTTCTTTTCTTGAAGAGATCTCTAGTCGTTCCCATTCTATTGTTTACTCTCTTGCTTTGCATTGATCACTGAGGAAGGCTTTCTTATCTCTCCGTGTTATTCTTTGGAACCCTGCATTCAAATGGGTATATCTTTCCTCTTCTCCTTTGCCTTTGGCTGCTCTTTTTTTCTCAGCTACTTTTAAGGCCTTGTCAGACATCCCTTTTGCCTTTTTGCATTTCTTTTTCTTGGGGAAGGTCTTGATACCTGCCTCCTGTACAATGTCACGAACCTCTGTCCGTAGTTCCTCAGGCACTCTATCAGAGCTAATCCCTTGAACCTATTTGTCACTTCCACTGTATAATTGTAAGGGATTTGATTTAGGTCATATATCCAAACTGTAGCTCACATTTAAAACAAGTACACCATACTTGAAGAAGTAATAGATTAGTTGAGTGTTTTAACCACAAAAATAACAGGAAAAGTAATTAAAATCTTCATATAAGCAAAACACCAAAACCAGATAGTGTTCTAAGAACAGATAAATTCAAGCTTATATAGAATTTTACAGAACATAGAAACTTATGAAAAATACTCCAACATATTTTTATGATGCTTCCTTCTGCCTTTTAAGAAGCAGAAGCCAATGGAGAAAGATAAGAAGGAAAATCCAATATATCTGCAAAATATACACTTATGACTGCAGATGAAAAATTTTAAACAAGGTATTATCAAGAAAAATATATAGAATATTATCCCAATGGATGCCAGATAATATTTACTTATTTGTTTTTATATCTGTAGACATCATTCCTAGCAAACTAGCAATAGAAGGAAATAACTTATTCTTAAAAAGGGAATTGATAGAAATCCCACAACAGTCATCATATTTAAAGTGAAAAGTTAGTATTCCCTTTAAGAACATAAGACATAGACACTTACTTTTACTGCTACATTTAAACATTGTGGTGAAAGTCATGTCTAGGAAAGAAATATAAGGAAAGAAAATGAATGGCATTAGAATTAGAGAAAAAAATCACTGTTTTCCAAGAAAATTTCTACTTATTAGAAAAGTGGAAAGCATCTACGGATAAGGATTAGACTCACAAAAAATTTCATCATTTTTACTTTTGAAAAAAATCTTTAAATTTGTTGTATTTCTCTCCGCCAGCAATGAATATGCAATACATATAATTAAAATGGAAGTAGCTATCTATACTTACAACAAAGTTATAAGTACCCAGGAATAAATAAAGAAATGCATAAAATTTGTGAAAAAGTTAAAACTATTTTGAAGGACATTTGAAAACAAATAAATGGAAAATAAAATTTTAATCAAACTGTCAGCACATTATGTTATATTTAGATTTGTTTTCCTGGGGTTTTTTTTTTTTTTTTTTTTGGTTCTGTTTTAATTTTCATATGAAAGATAAATAGCTAAGAAGAGCCAGAATATCTCAGGAGAGTAAGAAAAAATTGGAGCACTTCCTATGAAGTAGAAAGTTTTATTTATATTAAAGTGAAAGTCACTTAGTCGTGTCCGACTCTTTGAGACTCCCTGGAGTATAGCCTGCCAGGCTTCTCTGTCCATGAAATTCTCCTGGCCAGAATACTGGAGTGGGTAACCATTCCTTTCTCCAGGGGATCTTCCCAACCCAGGGATAGAACCCAGGTCTCCGACAGTGCAGACGGATTCTTTACCATCTGAGCCACCAGGGTGATGCAATATATTAACAGTGGCGATTGATAAACAAAGTAACCAAACTGAGTATGGAAACTTCACATTTTAACCAAAAGCCACTCTAGGATATTAAAAAGCTAAAATACATTAATAGTAAGAAACATTTACAAACTTTCAGAAGACAATATAGGAGAATATCTGTATGAACTTCAGATAAGAAAAAAAATTTTTGAGCTTTATTTAGGTACACTTACAAAATAAAATAGGAAATTATTTAAGTGTATAATAAAATGATGTTTGTATACATTATGAAAAAATTCCCACAATTGAGTTAATTAAGACAATCATCACTTTGTATATTCACCTTTGTTTTTGGTGAGAACACAGGTTCAATTCTTTTGGCAAATTTCAATTATTCAAGATAATAATATCAATTATAGTCATGAACTAATTCCTCAGAACTTATTCCTTTATAACTAAAACTTTGTACTCTTTTGCCAACCTTGACCCAATTTCCCTGCAGTGCAATCCTTGACAACCACCAATGAACTCTGTTTCTATGAGTTTGGCTGTTTTGTTTTTGTTCTTTTTTTTTTTTTAAGATTTCAATTATAAGTAATATTCCAGAGTTCACCTAGACTCATGTCCATCGAGTCAGTGATGTCATCCAGCCATCTCATCCTCTGGCACCCCCTTCTCCTCCTGCCCCCAATCCCTCCCACCATCAGAGTCTTTTCCAATGAGTCAACTCTTCGTATGAGGTGGCCAAAGTACTGAGTTTCAGCTTTAGCATCATTCCTTCCAAAGAAATCCCAGGGCTGATCTCCTTCAGAATGGACTGGTTGGATCTCCTTGCAGTCCAAGGGACTCTCAAGAGTCTTCTCCAACACCACAGTTCAAAAGCATCAATTCTTCAGTGTTCAGCTTCCTTTATACTCCAATTCTCACATCCATAAATGACTACTGGAAAAACCATAGCTTTGATTAGATGGACCTTTGATGGTAAAGTAATGTCTCTGCTTTTTAATATGCTATCTAGGTTGGTCATAACTTTTCTTCCAAGGAGAAAGTGTCTTTTAATTTCATGGCTGAAGACACCATCTGCAGTGATTTTGGAGCCCCAAAACATAAAGACTCTGTTTCCATTGTTTCCCAATCTATTTGCCACAAAGTGATGGAACTGATTGCCATGATCATAGTTGTCTGAAAGTTGAGTTTTAAGCCAGCTTTTTCACCCTCCTCTTCCACTTTAATCAAGAGGCTCTTTAGTTGCTCTTTGCTTTCTCCCATAAGGGTGGTGGCATCTGCGTATCTGAGGTTATTGCTATTTCTCCTGGCAATCTTGATTCCAGCTTGTGCTTCATCCAGCCCGGTATTTCACGTGATGTACCCTGCATATAAGCTAAATAAGCAGGGTGACAATATACAGCTTTGATGTACTTACTCCTTTCCTGATTTGGAACCAGTCTGTTGTTCCATGTCCAGTTCTAACCGTTGCTTCTTGACCTGCATACAGATTTTTCAGGAGGCAGTTCAGGTGGTCTGGTATTCCAATCTCTTTCAGAATTTTCCACAGTTTGTTGTGATCCACAGAGTCAAAGGCTTTGGCATAGTCAATAAAGTAAAAGCAGATGTTTTCTGGAACTCTCTTGCTTTTTCAATGATCCCTCGGATGTTGGCAATTTGATCTCTGGTTCCTCTGCCTTTTCTAAAACCAGCTTGAACATCTGAAAGTTCATAGTTCACATACTGCTCAAGCCTGACTTGGAGGATTTTGAGCTTTTGCTAGCGTGTGAGATGAGTGAAATTGTGCGGTATTTTGAACATTCTTTGGCATTGTCTTTCTTTGGGATTGGAATTAAAACTGACCTTTTCCAGTCCTCTGGCCACTGCTGAGTTTTCCATATTTGCTGGCATATTGAGAGCAGCACTTTCACATCATCATCTTTTAGGATTTGAAATAGCTCAACTGGAATTCCATCACCTCCACTAGCTTTGTTCATAGTAATGCTTCCTAAGGCTCACTTGACTTCACATTCCATGATGTCTGGCTCTAGGTGAGTGATCACACCACTGTGATTTTCTGGGTCATGAAAATCTTTTTTGTATAGTTCTGTGTATTCTTGCCACCTCTTCCTCATATCTTCTGCTTCTGTTAGCTCCATACCATTTCTGTCCTTTATTGAGCCCATCTTTGCATGAAATATTCCATTGGTATCTCTCATTTTCTTGAAGAGATCTCTAGTCATTCCCATTCTATTGTTTACTCTCTTTCTTTGCATTGATCACTGAGGAAGGCTTTCTTATCTCTCCGTGTTATTCTTTGGAACCCTGCATTCAAATGGGTATATCTTTCCTCTTCTCCTTTGCCTTTGGCTGCTCTCTTTTTCTCAGCTACTTTTAAGGCCTTGTCAGACATCCCTTTTGCCTTTTTGCATTTCTTTTTCTTGGGGAAGGTCTTAATACCTGCCTCCTGTACAATGTCACGAACCTCTGTCCATAGTTCCTCAGGCAGTCTATCAGATCGAATCCCTTGAACCTATTTGTCACTTCCACTGTATAATTGTAAGGGATTTGATTTATTTTTTTTTAATTTATTTTTTATTTTTTCATTTTTTAAATTTTATTTTTAAACTTTACATAATTGTATTAGTTTTGCCAAATATCAAAATGAATCCACCACAGGTATACATGTGTTCCTACATCCAAACTGTAGCTCACATTTAAAACAAGTACACCATACTTGAAGAAGTAATAGATTAGTTGAGTGTTTTAACCACAAAAATAATAGGAAAAGTAATTAAAATCTTCATATAAGCAAAATGCCAAAACCAGATAGTGTTCTAAGAACAGATAAATTCAAGCTTATATAGAATTTTACAGAACATAGAAACTTATGAAAAATACTCCAATATATTTTTATGATGCTTCCTTCTGCCTTTTAAGAAGCAGAAGCCAATGGAGAAAGATAAGAAGGAAAATCCAATATATCTGCAAAATATACACTTATAACTGCAGATGAAAAATTCTAAACAAGGTATTATCAAGAAAAATATATAGAATATTATCCCAATGGATGCCAGATAATATTTACTTATTTGTTTTTATATCTGTAGACATCATTCCTAGCAAACTAGCAATAGAAGGAAATAACTTATTCTTAAAAAGGGAATTGATAGAAATCCCACAACAGTCATCATATTTAAAGTGAAAAGTTAGTATTCCCTTTAAGAACATAAGACATAGACACTTACTTTTACTACTACATTTAAACATTATGGTGAAAGCCATGTCTAGGAAAGAAATATAAGGAAAGAAAATTGCTACTTATTAGAAAAGTGGAAAGCATCTACAGATGAGGATTAGACTCACAAAAAATTTCATCATTTTTATTTTTGAAAAAATCTTTAAATTTGTTGTATTTCTCTCCCCCAGCAATGAATATGCAATACATATAATTAAAATGGAAGTAGCTATCTATACTTACAACAAAGTTATAAGTACCCAGGAATAAATCAAGAAATGCATAAAATTTGTGAAAAAGTTAAAACTATTTTAAAGGACATTTGAAAACAAATAAATGGAAAATAAAATTCTAATCAAACTGTCAGCACAATTACGTTATATTTAGATTTGTTTTCCTGGGTTTTTTTTGTTGTTGTTGTTGTTCTGTTTTAATTTTCATATGAAAGATAAATAGCTAAGAAGAGCCAGAATATCTCAGGAGAGTAAGAAAAAATTGGAGCACTTCTATGAAGTAGAAAGTTTTATTTATATTAAAGTGAAAGTCGCTTAGTCGTGTCCGACTCTTTGAGACTCCCTGGAGTATAGCCTGCCAGGCTTCTCTGTCCATGAAATTCTCCTGGCCAGAATACTGGAGTGGGTAACCATTCCTTTCTCCAGGGGATCTTCCCAACCCAGGGAAAGAACCCAGGTCTCCGACAGTGCAGATGGATTCTTTACCATCTGAGCCACCAGGGTGATGCAATATATTAATAGTGGCAATTGATAAACAAAGTAACCAAACTGAGTATGGAAACTTCACATTTTAACCAAAAGCCACTCTAGGATATTAAAAAGCTAAAATACATTAATAGTAAGAAACATTTACAAACTTTCAGAAGACAATATAGGAGAATATCTGTATGAACTTCAGATAAGAAAAAAAATTTTTGAGCTTTATTTAGGTACACTTATAAAATAAAATAGGAAATTATTATACATAAAATGATGTTTGTATACATTATGAAAAAATTCCCACAATTGAGTTAAGACAATCATCACTTCGTATATTCACCTTTGTTTTTGGTGAGAAAACAGGTTCAATTCTTTTGGCAAATTTCAATTATTCAAGATAATAATATCAATTATAGTCATGAACTAATTCCTCAGAACTTATTCCTTTATAACTAAAACTTTGTACTCTTTTGCCAACCTTGACCCAATTTCCCTGCAGTGCAACCCTTGACAACCACCAATCAACTCTGTTTCTGTGAGTTTGGCTGTTTTGTTTTTGTTCCTTTTTTTTTTTTAAGATTTCAATTATAAGTAATACTCCAGAGTTCACCCAGACTCACATCCATCGAGTCAGTAATGCCATCCAGCCATCTCATCCTCTGTTGTCCCCTTCTCCTCCTGCCCCCAATCCCTCCCAGCATCAGAGTCTTTTCCAATGAGTCAACTCTTCACATGAGGTGGCCAAGGTACTGGAGTTTCAGCTTTAGCATCATTCCTTCCAAAGAAATCCCAGGGCTGATCTCCTTCAGAATGGACTGGTTGGATCTCCTTGCAGTCCAAGGGACTCTCAAGAGTCTTCTCCAACACCACAGTTCAAAAGCAACAATTCTTCGGCACTCAGCCTTCTTCACAGTCCAACTCTCACATCCATACATGACCACAGGAAAAACCATAGCCTTGACTAGACGAACCTTTGTTGGCAAAGTAATATCTCTGCTTTTGAATATGCTATCTAGGTTGGTCATAACTTTCCTTCCAAGGAATAAGCATCTTTTAATTTCATGGCTGCAGTCACCATCTGCAGTGATTTTGGACCCCCAAAAAATAAAGTCTGACACTGTTTCCACTGTTTCCCCACCTATTTCCCATGAAGTGATGGGACCAATGCCATGATCTTTGTTTTCTGAATGTTGAACTTTAAGCCAACTTTTTCACTCTCCACTTTCACTTTCATCAAGAGGCTTTTTAATTCCTTTTCACTTTCTACCATAAGGGTGGTGTCATCTGCATTTCTGAGGTTATTGATATTTCTCCCGGCAATCTTGATTCTAGCTTGTGTTTCTTCCAGTCCAGCATTTCTCATGATGTACTCTGCATAGAAGTTAAATAAGCAGGGTGACAATATACAGCCTTGACGTACTCCTTTTCCTATTTGGAACCAGTCTGTTGTTCCATGTCCAGATCTAACTGTTGCTTCCTGACCTGCATACAAATTTCTCCAGAGGCAGATCAGGTGGTCTGGTATTCCCATCTCTTTCAGAATTTTCCACACTTTATTGTGATCTACACAGTCAAAGGCTTTGGCATAGTCAATAAAGCAGAAATAGATGTTTCTCTGCAACTCTCTTACTTTTTCCGTGATCCAGCGGATGTTGGCAATTTGATCTCTGGTTCCTCTGCCTTTTCTAAAACCAGCTTGAACATCAGGAAGTTCACGGTTCACATATTGCTGAAGCCTGGCTTGGAGAATTTTGAGCATTACTTTACTAGCATGTGAGATGAGTGCAATTGTGTGGTAGTTTGAGCATTCTTTGGCATTGCCTTTCTTTGGGATTGGAATGAAAACTGACCTTTCCCAGTCCTGTGGCCACTGCTGAGTTTTCCAAATTTGCTGGCATATGGAGTGCAGCACTTTAACAGCATCATCTTTCAGGAGTTGAAATAGCTCCACTGGAATTCCATCACCTCCACTAGCTTTGTTCGTAGTGATGCTTTCTAAGGCCTACTTGCCTTCACATTCCAGGATGTCTGGCTCTAGGTCAGTGATCACACCATCATGATTATCTGGGTCGTGAAGATCTTTTTTGTACAGTTCTTCTGTGCATTCTTGCCATCTCTTCTTAATATCTTCTGCTTCTGTTAGGTCCATACCATTTCTGTCCTTTTTTGAGCCCATCTTTGCATGAAATATTCCCTTGGTATCTTGAATTTTCTTGAAGAGATCTCTAGTCTTTCCCATTTTGTTGTTTTCCTCTGGAGTTGGTGATGGTTCGGGAGGCCTGGCATGCTGCGATTCATGGGGACGCAAAGAGTCGGATACGACTGAGCGACTGAACTGAACTGAATTGATGCAATATATGTGTTTTTCTGTCTGGCTAATTCTCCAAGCCAGGCTTCAGCAATACGTGAACCATGAACTTCCAGTTTTTCAAGCTGGTTTTAGAAAAGGCAGAGGAACCAGAGACCAAATTGCCAACATCCACTGGATCATCAAAAAAGCAAGAGAGTTCCAGATAAACATCTATTTCTGCTTTATGGGCTATGCCAAAGCCCTTGACTGTGTGGATCACAATAAACTGTGGAAACTCAGTTCACTCAGACCAACATCCATAGAGTCAGTGATGCCATCCAGCCATCTCATCCTCTGTCATCCCCTTCTCCTCCTGCCCCCAATCCCTCCCAGCATCAGAGTCTTTTCCAATGAGTCAACTCTTCGCATGAGGTAGCCTAAGTACTGGAGTTTCAGCTTTAGCATCATTCCTTCCAAAGAAATCCCAGGGCTGATCTCCTTCAGAATGGACTGGTTGGATCTCCTTGCAGCCCAAGGGGCTCTCAAGAGTCTTCTCCAACACCACAGTTCAAAAGCATCAATTCTTCGGCACTCAGCTTTCTTCACAGTCCAACTCTCACATCCATACATGACCACTGGGAAAACCATAGCCTTGACTAGACGGACCTTTGTTGGCAAAGTAATATCTCTGCTTTTCAATATGCTATCTAGGTTGGTCATAACTTTCCTTCCAAGGAGTAAGCATCTTTTAATTTCATGGCTGCAGTCACCATCTGCGGTGATTTTCAAGCCCCCCAAAATAAAGTCTGACACTGTTTCCACTGTTTCCCCACCTATTTCCCATGAAGTGATGGGACCAGATGCCATAACCTTCGTTTTCTGAATGTTGAGTTTTAAGCCAACTTTTTCACTCTCCTCTTTCACTTTCATCAAGAGGCTTTTTAGTTCCTCTTCACTTTCTGCCATAAGGGTGGTATCATCTGCATTGATATTTCTCCTCGCAATCTTGATTGCAGCTCGTGCTTCTTCCAGCCCAGCATTTCTCATCATGTACTCTGCATATAAGTTAAATAAGCAGGATGACAATATACAGCCTTGACGTACTCCTTTTCCTATTTGGAACCAGTCTAATGTTCCATGTCCAGTTCTAATTGATGCTTCCTGACCTGCGTACAAATTTCTCAAGAGACAGGTCAGGTGGTCTGGTATTCCAATCTCTTTAGGATTTTCCACAGTTTATTGTGATCCACACAGTCAAAGGCTTTGGCATAGTCAATAAAGCAGAAATAGATGTAGATGTTTTTCTGGAACTCTCTTGCTTTTTCGATGTTCCAGCGGATGTTGGCAATTTGTGGTCTCTGGTTCCTCTGCCTTTTCTAAAACCAGCTTGAACATATGGAAGTTCAAACTTTCCTTATTAAAAGTTAAAATTATCTATGATTTCTTTCCTACTGAAATAACCTTGATCTTCACCCATGAGATGAAAAAAGGTACTATGTTCAGTGATCTAAATGGGTAGTTATCTCTACTGCAGTGAAATATTTAAAGCAAAGATGCACTTAAAACAAAGTTACCATAGTATAATGTTATTTGCTAATAAAATCTTTTTAAAGGCATTGTAGAACCTTAGACAAATATAATGTACTTTTAAAAAAAATGAAGTACAGCCGAGAATAGAAAGAACCTTGAGAGGTTATAAAAGCATACAGTCTTATCCCACTGAAATACCTAGCTACAATTTTCTTAAGAATTATTTGTTGTAAGAAATAATTTATCTAACTTTATGTTCTAGAAGTTTATACTTTTTAGCCAGATGGTCATTTTATTATAGAATATTTCACCTGACACAATAGTAAAGAAAATAGTATTTGGAATCTCTATGTACCCCTTGTCCAGTTTCAACAATATCAAAGCATGACCAATCTAATTTTCTTCATAACTTCACAAGTTCACCCACCATACAATTAATTTGAAACAAATGCCATATATTATTTCATCTATAAACATTTTAGTATATATGTGTGTTTGTATACCCTGCAGGCTTGCAAGCCCTGCAATTGTCCTGATTCCAGACCAAATAAAGTTCTTAGAAACAGCAACAGATTCATATAACAATTTACTGGATAGGGAATCTTACCAGCCTGAAGCATAATGTCCTGGAGCGACATCCCACCCTGCATGGCCAACAGTAGACAGGACGTGGTGGCAATCTTTGCTACTCTGGGGGAAAAGAAAGATCATCAGTTACGAGGGAAACCAGTGGTTGGAGTAGGGGGGCATGTACATAGGCAATGACTGATTGCATGTGTGCTAAATCGCTTCAGTCGTGTCTCTTTGCAACCCTGTGGAGTGTAGCCTGGCGGGCTCCTCTGTCCATGGGTTTCCTCAGGCAAGAATATTGGAGTGGATTGCTATGCTCTCCTCCAGGGGATTTTCTCAAGCCAGGGATTGAACCCACATTTCATACATCTGATTAAGCCCTATAATTATGTGATTTGGATAATTATGTGTGTGAAGCAGGGACTGGTTGAGCAGGGGATGGACAGAGAGCAAGAGAACATCAATCCTGAAATCCTGACCATCAATCCTGGTCGTCAATCCAGACCATACAAAGCATAAAACACAACAGCTACTTTTTAAAATATGACAATGTTTCACGAAGAACTATCTTCATCACACCCACCCCTCACAAAAATTTCTAATATCACCAAATATGTATGCAACACACATGTTCTACTATCATTCTAGATTACAATACACATGTTCTACACATGTTCTAGATGATCCTAGAGTTGGTCTTCTTATTTTTACAGTATATTTGATCATATAGAGATTCAAACAAGAGTCTTATACTTTGATTAGCTAATTTGTCAAAGTCTTTTTATAATTTAGGTATCACTCTGTCGTATCTACTTATAATTCATTTTTAAGAAATCAAGATTTTGTTTACTTATTTAGTCCTATGGATGTCCTATAGTCTAGATGGGCTGCTTGCTTTTCATTCGCATCATTTAACACGTTCATCTCTCTCCTGTATTTACTATAAATTCACAGTTAGATCTCATGTTTGAGGGCTATTTCAGGCCGCACCCTGTGCTTCCTTTAGGAAGGTAACTGACATCAATGCTGCCTCCTTTTTGTGCCGTCAGCAGTGATTGGTGTTCAGATCCTTGTTTAATTTGGTATTGCAAATGTTTATGTTTTAATTTAAATTATTTCTTTTTCATATAAAAGCTGGATATTCTTACAAAGATCAATGCTTTCTGAAACAGAACAGGACCCTATGATCCTTACCCTCCATGTCCCCTGCCTGCCTTTCGTCTGTCGAAATACTTTCACCAAAGAATAAATTTAACCAGAGAAGTGAGAAAATGCAGAAGCAAAGGAAAACAGTCAAAGGAGATCAAGTAATAATAATATAGTCATTAAGCAGTCAAGGATATTTAGTTCCTTCTCAAAGGCTATAGATAATATCCCGAGCCATATCCTATGAGCTGTCTTATAGATACTGAAAGCCCTACCAAGCAAAGGTTTACATGATGACCAGACTGTAGCTATGACGTAGCTGCCATAATTCTGAGACTTGGCTTCAAGAAATGGAAACAAACCAGCGCTAGAACTAAAGAGCAATTGTACTTAAAACAACCAAGATGATGTTGATCCGACCACTAATGACCAATTTCAAGATGAATGTCAGACCTGGCTGTGCTGTTTGCCTGTAGCCCTCTCCCTCAACCTATAAAACTCTTGCTCACTGACTGTCAGTGGGATGGGGAGGGAGTGGGCCCCCCTGCCCTGGGCTGCTGGCATCCAAAATAAAGAAGCTTTTCCTTTCCACCAATCTGGACATTTTATTTTCTTTTGGGCAGTGAGCAGCTGAAAATGAAAATGGAAGTGGCTCAGTTGTGTCCGACTGTCTGCAACCGCATGGATATACAGTCCATGGAATTCTCCAGGCCAGAATCCTGGAGTGGGTAACCTTTCCCTTTCCAGGGGATGTTCCCAATCCAGGGATCAAACTCAGGTCTCCCGCGTTTGCAGGTGGATTCTTTACCAGCTGAGCCACATGTGAAGCCCAGTGAGTGGCTGGACCCCCATTTTTGGTAACATCCTTATCTATAATTGTGTTTCCCTAAAGTCCTCATTTTATAAGAAATGCAAAATTCATGCTCAAGTGTGTGTGGTTTTTGTTTGTTTGCACGTTTGTTTGTTTTTTTGACAAATTTTCAAAGTGAATTAATTCCTTACATTATCCTCTGTGTTAAGTCGATTCAGTCATGTCCGACTCCTTGTGACCCCATGGACTATAGCCTGCCAAATTCCTCTGTCCATGAGATTCTCTAGGCAAGAATACTGGAGTGGGTTACTGTGTCCTCCTATAGGGGGTCTTCCAGATGAAGGGATTGAACCAGCATCTCCTGCATTGGCAGGTGGGTTCTTTATCACTAATGCCATCTGGGAAGCAAGCTATTCATTGATAGTGATCAATTAAGTAGTGCTGTGTGTACTTAGTCGCTCAGTTGTGTCTGACTTTTTGAGACCCCATGGACCATAGCCTGCTAGGCTCCTCTGTCCATGGGGATTTGGCAAGAATACTGGAGTGGGTTGCCATGCCCTCCTCTCAATTAAGTAGGGGCAGGGGTATTTTTTAAGTTCCATAATGAATCAAAACACATTTGATATGTTTTGGTTTACTACAGTTATTTTTTCCACAAATGCTCAACTGTCCCCATCTTTTACCAGTAGGAGTCTCTAAGTTAGCAGCTTAAAATTGGGTATGAGAGTACTTACACACCACAGAAATCAGCAAACACAAATCCAGGCTTTTTTATCCCAGAAACCCAGATATCAACATTTGCCACTTTACTAGTGGCATCACATCCTATTCTGTCACTTTCATTGTCATCATTAAATCTTGGTTCTGTTGGTAAATATATATTTAATGGTCATTTCTGTCCTAATGCCAATGACTTTAAAAACTGATTTTGATTGTCTTAAGGGCATTCTCCATTAAATGCAATCAGGAAGTGCTAATGGAAAATATATAAGGTGGGCAATTTTTGTTTCATGTAATTTGCATTCGTTTTCTATTTCTGCTACCAAAAAAAAAAAAAAAAAAAAAATCACCACAAACTTAATGACTTTAAAAGACATAAATTTATTTCCTGACATTTCTTAGGAGAGAAGGTTAAGTGGGCCAGCAGGCTGGATTCCTTCTAGAGCAATAGTGAAGGATAGCTCCTTGTATTTTCCAACATCTAGAGGCCATCCGCCAGAGAAGGCAATGGCACCCCACTCCAGTACTCTTGCCTGGAAAATCCCATGGGCGGAGGAGCCTGGTAGGCTGCAGTCCATGGAGTTGCTAAGAGTTGGACACGACTGAGCAACTTCACTTTGACTTTTCACTTTTATGCATTGGAGAAGGAAATGGCAACCCACTCCAGCGTTCTTGCCTGGAGAATCCCAGGGATGGGGGAGCCTGGTGGGCTGCCGTCTATGGGGTCGCACAGAGCTGGACACGACTGAAGCGACCTAGCAGCAGTAGCAGCAGAGGCCATCTGCATTCCTTGACTTGTGGTCTCTTCCTCTTTAGTTCTTTTGTGTCCCTGATAGTCTGTGGCCCTTTTATGCAAAAATTATATTTGCTGAATATAACATCCTTGGATGAAACTTAATTTCTTTGAACATCTTTAACAAACTCTTTTTATTTTTCTTGAATTCCAGGCTTTCAAAGAGATTTCCACAGTTACTGAAAGTAGACAGGGTGCTACTTGTTGCTGAAAGGGATGAAGTCTTGGCTCTTGCTTGGTTCTCTCTGATAGGTTTGGAAGCTTGGAGTGCCTAGTTCCAGTATAACAATGGTGAAAGTCTGGGCTTCACATTTGATCTTGGCTAGTAGGGTGCTGTGTGGGTAGAGGTCATAGTTTTTTCTGTGGTGTTTGGCTGAAGTTGAGTAGTTGTTGTTTAAAAGTTTCCTATCTTGCTAGGGGGACCCTTTCCTAATCCATTTGATAGGGAGAGCAGGCATTTATTGGGACTTTTGCTTATACACATCTGTTGGCATTTCTAAGTTGCTGGCTCCTTCAGCTCCATATCTGGGATATTTGGGGAAAAAAGAAAACCTGGAGAATTTACCACCATGGCATTATTTGTATCCTAAGGGCCAGTAGTCATGTACGGATGTGAGAGTTGAACCATTAAGAAGATTTAAGTGCCGAAGAATTGATTCTTTTGAATTATGGGGTTGGAGAAGACTCTTGAGAGTCCCTTGGACAGCAAGGAGATCAAACCAGTCAGTCAGTCAACCCTGAATATTCACTGGAAGGACTGATGCTGAGGCTGAAGCCCCAATACTTTGGCCACCTGATGTGAAGAGCTGACTCATTGGCAAAGACCCTGATGCTGAGAAAGATTGAGGGTAAGAAGAGAAGGGGGTGGTAGAGGATGAGATGGTTGGATAGCATCACCGACTCAATGGGCATGAGTTTGAGCAAACTCCAGGGGATAGTGAAGGACAGCAAAGCCTGGCATGCTGCAGTCCATGGGGTCCCAAAAAGTCAGACATGACTTACTGACTGAATAACAAAAGTCCCACCCATTCTGCCTTCTTCTCTCCACCTTTCAATGTTTTCTTATGTTTATTTTATATGATAATCAGTGGTTTTAGTTGTAGTTAACAAAAGGAATATGGAGTATGTCTCTATTTTCCTAAAAGTGAAATGATAAATTTAATTTTAACAACTATTTTTCAAAAGAGTTCATGGTCCATGTTTGAGAAAGTTTATGCTCTTCACCACTGAATGAATATTGAGTAAAACTTTCAGAATTTTAGGGGGTGTTTTCTTCAGGTAAAACATCTTCCCTATGTTGGCTTCTTCTTGCCTTGTTTATCTCTTAAGCTGTTTAATCATTTGGTCTTTGATCTTATTAGTTGAGTAAGATTATCTCTTACTTTGGGCTTCCCATGTGACTCAGTGATAAAGAATCCACCAGCCAATGAAGGAGACATGGGTTCAATCCCTGGGTCAGGAAGATCCCCTGG
Organism: Bos indicus; assembly: GCF_029378745.1. Classification (NCBI taxonomy): domain Eukaryota; kingdom Metazoa; phylum Chordata; class Mammalia; order Artiodactyla; family Bovidae; genus Bos; species Bos indicus. The sequence continues at coordinate 14,507,317 of NC_091767.1, forward strand.
AGAAGGAAATGACCACCCACTCCACCATTCTTGCCTGGAAAATCCCATGGACAGAGGAGCCTAGCAGTCTACAGTCCCATGGGGTCCCAGAAGAGTAGAATACAACTTAGTGAATAAAACAACAACAAATCTCTCAATTTTCCTTCTTTTAGCAAATCAATGTTTATCAGTGTTTATGCATTTTCTTGAATTTTTAAAAATAATTTGGACTATTTTTACATGGCCTCAGCTTGTTTTGAAAGGTGGACACAGTTTTTGCGCATGCAATTTGCATGACTTTTCTATTTCTGCTGCAACAAATTACCACAAATTTAATGGTTTTTAAAAAACACAAATATATTACTTTATACTTCTGCAGAAGTTTAGGTGGGTTGGCAGACTGGATTTCTTCTGGAAACAATAGAGAAGGATGTCTCCTTGCATTTTCCAACTTTTAGAGGCCACCTGCATTCCTAAGCTTGTGATCTCTTTCTCCATCTCCAAAGACAGGTGCATAGCATCTTCCAATCCCTGTCTCTGACTGTGATTGTCCTGCCATTCTCTTTTCCTTATGAACAACTTTGTGATTATATGGACCCATCCAATAAATCCAGGCTAGTTCTCCTTTCTGAAACTTAACTTTAACCCTATCTACAAAAGTTATTTTGGCATGTAGCTAACACATTATAAATGCTAGAGATTAGGACATGGACATCATTCAGGGGCCATTATTCTGTCTCACACATAATAGAACTGTTTTATCTCCTTATTTTTGAACTCTTATTTGCATTTTATCATGAAGTGATTGGGTAAAGTTACTCCTCGGGATTAAAGTAGTTCTTTATAGAAACATTGGTCATTGCATAGTTTTATCCTTTAGTTTTCCTTGGAGTTTCTACCATTCCACTAGATGTCCTGACCATAATGCATTACATTAGCAGGAGGAAGCCCATTTCCTGAGAGAGACACACTACTGGTCCCTAATTAGACTCTGCTTTTGGAAACTTTATTTCCATCAAAACAGCTCAGCTACTTTGTGCATTTTGTCCTTTCACTCTTTTATCCCCAGCACCCATTTTCTTTACACTTCCTTCAGGAAAGGCAATAATGAATAAGATCTGCTCAGTTTTTCTCTCAGTTGACAACCTGCAGAGTTTCATCAGTGTTTCATTATAGCTACTATACTGGAATGGGTGAATTTAACTCAGATGACCATTGTAACTACTACTGTGGGCAAGAATCCCTTAGAAGAAATGGAGTAGCCATCATAGTCAACAAAAGAGTTCAAAATGTTGTACTTGGATGCAATCGCAAAAATGACAGAATGATCTCTGTTCATTTCCAAGGCAAACCATTCAATAGTATAGTAATCCAAGTCTATGCCCCAACCAGTAATGCTGAAGAAGCTGATGTTGTATGGTTTTGTGAAGACCTACAAGACTTTCTAGAGCTAACACTCAAAAAAGGTGTCATGTTCATTACAGGGGACCAGAATGCAAAAGTAGGAAGTCAAGAGCTAACAGGCAAATTTGGTCTTGGAGTACAAAACGAAGCTGATCAAAGGCTAACAGAGTTTTTCAGAACGCACTGTTCATAACAAACACCCTCTTTCAACAATGCAAGAGAAGACTCTACACATGGACATCATCAGATGGTCAATACCGAAAACAGATTGATTATATTCTTTGCATCCAAAGATGGAGAAGCTCTATACAAGTCAGCAAAAACAAGACTGGGAGCTGACTGTGGCTCAGATCATGAACTCCTTATGGCAAATTCAGACTGAGATTGAAGAAAGTAGGGAAAACCACTAGACCATTCAGGTATGACCTAAATCAAATCTCTTACAATTATACAGTGGAAGTAATGAATAGATTCAAGGGATTAGATCTGACAGACAGAGTGCCTGAAGAACTATGGATGCAGGTTCAAGACACGGTACAGGAGGCAGTGATCAAGACCATCCCCAAGAAAAAAAAAAATGCAAAAAGGTAAAATGGTTGTCTGAAATGGCCTTAAAAATAGCTGAGAAAAGACGCAAAAGCAAAGGAAAAATGGAAAGATATACCCATTTGAATGCAGAGTTCCAAAGAATAGCAAGGAGAGATAAGAAAGCCTTCCTCAGCAATCAATGCAAAGAAATTGAGGAAAATAGTAGAATGGGAAATACTAGAGATCTCTTCAAGAAAATTAGAGATACCAAGGGAATACTTCATGCAAAGATGAGCACAACAAAGGACAGAAATGTATGGACCTAACAGAAGCAGAAGATATAAGAAGGGACAGGGAACCCTGTCTGCATGCTGCAGTCCATGGGCTCACAGAGTCAGAGAAGACTGATCAGCTAAACTGACTGATACTAATAGGTGTGAGGGCATATAAGTTAACTAAGCAGGGTGATAATATACAGCCTTGCTGTACTCCTTTCCCAAATTGGAACCAGTCTATCAATCCAGCGGAAGTTAGCAATTTGATCTGTGGTTCCTCTGCCTTTGTTAAATCCAGCTTGAACATCTGGAAGTTCACGGTTCATGAACTGCAGAAGCCTGGCTTGGAGAATTTTGAGCATTACTTTGCTAGTGTGTGAGATGAATGCAATTGTAGCAGTAGTTTGAGCATTCTTTGGCATTGCCTCTAGTTGGCATTCTCTGAACTGAATTTACTTATTTACTGATAAGTAAAAGGCATGAAATAATGAAAGATCAGTAACATGTGCTTCAACTTCCATGTTGAGTTCAGTTCAGTTCAGTCACCCAGTGGTGTCCGACTCTGTGACTCCATGGATTGGAGCACAATGGCCTCCCTGTCCATCAACAACTCCCAGAGTTTACTCAAACTCGTGTCCATTGAGTCAGTGATGGCATCAACCATCTGTCGTCCCCTTCTCCTCCATCCTTCAATCTGTTCCCAGCATCAGGGTCTTTTCCAATGACTCAGTTCTTTGCATCAGGTGGCCCAGGGATTGGAGTTTCAGCCTGAGCATCAGTCCTTCCAATGAATATTCATTTCCTTCATTGATCTCCTTTAGGATGAATATTCATTTCATTCATTGATCTCCTTTAGAATGGACTGGTTGGATCTCCTTGCTGTCCAAGGGACTCTCAAGAGTCTTCTCCAATACCACAGTTCAAAAGCATCAATTTTTCGGCACTCAGCTTTCTTCACAGTCCAACTCTCACATCCATATACGACTACTGGAAAAACCACAGCTTTCACTAGATGGAATTTATTTGGCAAAGTAATGTCTCTGTTTTTTAATATACCATCTAGGTTTGTCATAACTTTTCTTCCAAAGAGCAAGCATCTTTTAATTTCATGGCTGCAGTCACCATCTGCAGTGATTTTGGTGCCCCAAAAAATAGTTTGTCACTGTTTTCACCATTCCCCCATCTATTTGCCATGAAGTGATGGGTCCAGATGCCATGATCTTAGTTTTCTGAATGTTGAGTTTTAAGCCAACTCTTTCACTCTCCTCTTTAGTTCTTTTTGCTTTCTGCCATAAATGTGGTGTCATCTGCATATCTGAGGTTATTGATATTTCTCCCGGCAATATTGATTCCAGCTTGTGCTTCATCCAGTCCAGCATTTCCCATGATGTACTCCGCATATAAGTTAAGTAAGCAGGGTTACAATATACAGCCTTGACTTACTCCTTTCCCGATTTGAAACCAGTCTGTTATTCCATGTCCAGTTCTAACTGTTGCTTCTTGACCTGCATACAGATTTTTCAGGAGGCAGGTCACGTGGCTTGGTACTCACAACTCTTGAAGAATTTTCCACAGTCTGTTGTGATCCACACAGTCAAAGGCTTTGGCATAGTCAATAATGCAGAAGTAGATGTTTTTTCTGGAACTCTCTTGCTTTTTCAATGATCCAATAAATGTTGGCAATTTGACCTCTGGTTCCTCTGACTTTTCTAAATCCAGCTTGAACATCTGGAAGTTCACAGTTCACATACTGTTCAAGCCTGGCTTGGAGAATTTTGAGCATCACTTTGCTAGAGTGTGAGATGAGTGCAGTTGTGTGGTAGTTTGAGCATTCTTTGGCATTGCTTTTCTTTGGGATTGGAATGAAAACTGACCTTTTCCAGTCCTGTGGCCACTGCTGAGTTTTCCAAATTTGCTGGCATATTGAGTGCAGCACTTTCACAACATCATTGTTTAGGATTTGAAATACCTCAACTGGAATTCCATCACATCCAGTAGCTTTGTTCATAGTGATGCTTTCTAGGGTCCACTTGACTTCACATTCCAGAATGCCTGGCTCTAGGTGAGTGATCACACCATTGTGATTATCTGGGACATGAAAATCTTTTTTGTATAGTTCTTCTGTATATTCTTGCCACCTCTTCTTATTATCTTATGCTCCTATTAGGTCCATACCAAGTTTGTCTTTTATTGTGCCCATCTTTGCATGAAATGTTCCCTTGGTATCTCTAATTTTCTTGAAGAGATCTCTACTCTTTCCCAATCTACTGTTTTCCTCTATTTCTTTGCATTGATGACTGAGGAAGGCTTTCTTATTTCTGCTTGCTTTTCTTGGAACTCTACATTCAAATGGGGATATCTTTCCTTTTTTCCTTTGCCTGTAGCTTCTCTTCTTTTCACAGCTATTTGTGAGGCCTCCTCAAACAACCATTTCGCCTTTTTGAATTTCTTTTTCTTGGGGAAGGTCTTGATCACTTCCTCCTGTACAATGTTACAAACCTCTCTGTCCATAGTTCTTCAGGCACTCTATCAGATCTAATCCCTTCAATCTATGTCTTACTTCAACGCTATAGTCGTAAGGGATTTGATTTAGGTCATACCTGAATGGTCTAGTGGTTTTGCCTACTTTCTTCAATTTCAGTCTGAATTTGGCAATAAGGAGTTCATGATCTGAGCCACAGTCAGCTCAAAACCAGCTGGTCTGGTTTCTGCTGACTGTATAGAGCTTCTCCATCTTTGGATGCAAAGAATATAATCAATCTGATTTCAGTATTGACCATCTGGTGATGTCCATGTGTGGAGTCTTCTCTTGCATTGTTGGAAGAGGGTCTTTGCTATGACCAGTGCATTCTCTTGGCTGAGCTCTGTTAGCCCTTGATCTGCTTCATTTTGTACTCCAAGGCCAGATTTGCCTGTTACTCCAGGTATCTCTTGACGTCCTACTTTTGCATTCCAGTCCTATAATGAAACTTCCCTATAGCTTCCCCCCCCCCCCCGATTACCAGGAATTATGGGCTTCTCAGGTGGCACCAGTGGTAAAGAACCTGCCTGCCAATGCAGGAGACATAAGAGACACTGGTTCTTTCTGTGGGATGAGAAGATCCCCTGGAGGAGGGCATGATAATCCACTCCAGTATTCTTGCCTGGAGAATCCCATAGACAGAGGAGCCTTGCAGGCTCTAGTCTATAGTATCGCAAAGAGTCAGACATGGCTGAAGAAGCCTACCAGCAGCAGCAGCAAAAATTATATTTTAATCTTAATTATCTCATTAGAGCAGAATGCAAATAGGGGTTGAAATATATTTTATTGAACTTGCGTCTCCTGCATTGCAGATGAATTCTTACCAGCTGAGCTACCAGGGAATGCCATATTTTCAATAGTTCTCACAACTGGATTTAAATTACAATTTAATATAAATAAAAAATGTTATCTGAATTTAAATTGGCAATAACACCTGTTATTTTTTTGAGAATGAGATGGATCATTCATAAAGTTACAAACATTCTAACAAGAGATTCTAAAAGACATGATCCAATCATCTTTGAAACTGTGAATACTCTATAAAAATTTTTGCCAAGCGGTAATCACTGAGTGGTTTAGATATCTTAGTAAGAGCTGAGGCAACCCTTACTGTCTTTTGTCTGGTTTTTACAAAATCTCATATATTTATGTGAACTCTCTCTCTTATTAATCAGTACTCTGCACTTCCTCCACTGGGGACCTCATATAATTTTTCCACATAAAACTATCAAGATGAGGGAAACACTCGTACCATTTCTTCCTCAAACTACTGTGCTCAGTTGCTAAGTTGTGTCTGACTCTTTGCAACCCGATGAACTGTAGCCCACCAGGCTCCTCTGTCTATGGGATTTTTCAGTCACGAATATGGAATTGTTTGCCATTTCCTTTTCTAGGGGATCTTCCCCACCCTGGAGTGGCTATTAGTTTACATTGAAAGGTTTTGAGCATCTTCACCAATCTTGTGTCTCTGATAGACATGCATCCAGCAGGAATAAAACCCTGTTAACGTGAAGCACTAAATATAAACATAATACTTAGACTGAGCCTTTCATAAAAAAGCATATTACAGTCTCAATCTAGACAAAAGAGAGCTGGGTTTTTTCCACTTCATTTTCCCTGTAATAATTGCAGGCTCAGGTGTTTAGCACTTAAGTGATCATTTCCTATTGTTGACTGAAATTTTAGTCACTACTGATTAATACAATTCTGCTGAGGGTCTTTTACTCTTTTCTTAAATGTTGTGCCATTGACTTCATGCTCGAGTTTGCTTTCTCACATCCAGTGCTGTTGAATTTTATTTTTAAAAGGCTTGGTCCACCAGAATATGTTCGGATCCCTATTTTTGTCACATTTGTTATTTCCCCAAAGTGTCATATTCTGCTAGATTTGAAGCATCTGAAATCAAGTATCAGTCAAGATACAAGATGAGAAACAAAGAAGGAGAAGAAAGAAAGAAACAGTAAGAAAGAGCAAAGGGAAGGAAGAGGAAAGTAAAAAGAAAAAGGAAAAAGGGAAGAAGCTAGGTCATCAAATGTAAAGAGGTTTTATACCTCATTCTCCTTTTACAAAACCCAAATTCACAAGGATTTAGCAAATTTGAAAACAGTGAAAGGTGAAACCTAATTAAAATTATTATAATTCCACCTTCTCACATTCATTTTTGAGGAAGCTATGAAGTGCAAAGAAATAAACATGTTGTTGCTTCTGTGTATTCTTAGCATATTTCCTCAAATTGTTCAAGGTGCTTATCATTATCCTCATAGATACATTTGAAGGAGAAAAAAGTTTCTATGTAGGTTATTTTTCCTTAATCATAGAAGGCTTGATCCTAGAAATCTGTTTTTTTTTTTAATATGATAATAACTTAATAGAAAGATGATGGACGCGATGATTAAAAGTAACTAAAATTCTATGTGAAACTTTATGGGTGGTAGGGCAGAGGTGAGCTGAAGAGGCAGTGTGAAAAATTTAAATTAAATATAAACAAGCCAAGATAGTAGGAAGATAGCTATAATATAAACGTGCTATTTAATCTTTTGAAATTCTTTCAGAAATGTAACAAGGGTGAAAAGTTTACTTCAAGAAATTCAGAATATCTTGTTTAAGGATACAAACTGGGAAGTAGTAGAAAAATAAGTTCTGGAGAGCTGGTGCACAACACAATGATTATGGTCAATAATACTGTATTAGAAACTGCAAAGTTGCTAGGAGACTAGATCTTAATTATTCCCAACACACAAAAAACCACAATACTTACAAAATGTGTTGGAGCTGTTAGCTCATGCTATGATGCTAACTATATTGCAATATAAATAAGAATCAAATCAGCAAGTTGTGCAACTTAAATATACACAGTTATATATTTCAATAAAAAAGAACTCCAAATAAATTGAGTGAAGATAAAGTAACAATAGCTAAACAACCTGTTCAATATCAGAAACTGTATTAAAGAGAGGAGGGGGAGAACAAAGGGCCTTGTGACAAACCTTAAATCCAGAGAACTCCAAATCATTATCATGGATTCCCTGCAAAGTTACTCATTCCATTCAAAAAAAAAAAAAAAGTAACAAAAGCAGAAAGGTCACATGGGAAACACCAGTTTGGATGAGAGTTCAAGTAACCTTGTGAATGGCTGAAAACAGTAAAGTTATCTGGGGGTCGGTGCCCTGTTAAATCTAGAAACCCACAAACTAAAGCACCTTTTCTATGATGAGGAGGAATTGCCACTGTAGAATCCAAATTGATCACATCAGGGATGAAACGGGAGGGAAGGAAAGAGAAGATTCAGAAAAGGATGAGGAATTGTGGAGAAAGTTCTCAGAAAGTTGAGACCATGGTTTTGATTAGGTGGTGAAAAACAAGAGGGGGCGCTAGAGGGTAGTAAAACTACAGCAAATATCCGTGCGCATCTCTCCTTCCTGAATGTGCCATAATGATGATTTTACCTACAAATCATCAGGTGTGTAAGTGTGTAACAGAAATGTGTAACAGAATGTATAACAGAAAAGGTGTAACACAAAAGGACTGTGGCAGAATCTCATACCAAGATGTTACAATATAAAATAAAAAAAATGGGGAGCAGGACATCATCTCTATATTATAATGAAAGCACACCATTAATACCAAACACATAGCAGGCAAAAACTGCTAACTTAATATTTCAAAATGAGCTAAGAAAAATTATAAAATTTGCAACGAATAAATCATCAAACTGTAATTCCAATGTTAAATAGAAATTGAAAATAATAACAAATCAGAAACAGAAAAAGAAGTTAACAAATGAAGTAATTGGTGAAAAATAATATTGGAAGGTATAATAAATAATTATATAAACCAAAGCATAAACGAAACATCCATGTGTCCATACTGATAAGTAAATGATTTAATAAATAATAATAGCCATCACTCAGCAGTAAAGTAGCTACCCCGGCCCCACTGTGTCATTGGAAACCCTGTGGGGAGAGGTCTCCAGGCACTTGTATCCCTCCCAGCCATACAGGTATTATGGGAGCCTTCTAGGAAGCCAGAATTCCTACCCACATGAACAGCAACAAGCAACACCCTCCTAGGTTATCAGTGAAGGCCAAGAAGGAAATCTGAATTTATACCCACTTCTGGCAATAGGAGCTCACTCTTTCTCTGCAAAAGCAATTTCAGAGGAAGTCAGCTAAAATATCAGGTTGAAATAAGACCCAGAGTTTTATAACATAATACCCTGAATGCCCATGTTTTTGATTTTTTAAAAAGTTACAATACCAAGAGCCAGACAAATTTCAAACAGGATGAAAAGAGGATCAGTAAGATGCAGAGAGGTTAAAATTACCTGACAAATGTTTTTCAGCTACCATCATAAAATGCTTCAAAAAATAGTTAGAAACATTCTTAAAGCAAATGAAAAAAACTAGAAAGTCTCAGAAAGGAAACACAAAGCATGAAGAAGAATCAAATGAAAAATTTAGACCTTAAAATACAATAACTGAAATAAAAACTCAATAGATGGGGTAAACACAAGAATTGATGCTTTTGAACTGTGGTGTTGGAGAAGGATCTTGAGAGTCCCTCAGACTGCAAGGAGATCAAACCAGTTAATCCTAAAGGAAAACAGTCCTGAATATTCATTGGAAGGACTGATGCTGAAGCTGAAACTTTGGCCACCTGATGCAAAAACTGACTCATTGGAAAAGATCCTGATGCTGCGAAAGACTGAAGGCAGGAGGAGAAGGAGACAACAGAGAATGAGATAATTGGATGGTATCACCAACTCAATGGACATGGGTTTGAGCAAGCTCCAGGAATTGGTGATGGACAGGGAAGTCTGGCATCCTGCAGTCCACAGGGTTACAAAGACTCAGACATGACTGAATGACTGAAATGAAACACCATAATGGAGGGAACATAGAAAAAAACCAACTAACCAGAAGAGAGGACCATAAAAATTACCCAATTTGACTGACAGAAGATAGATGGATTAACAAGGAGTGAGAAGGCAATGGCACCCCGCTCCAGTACTCTTGCCTGGAAAATCCCATGGACAAAGGAGCCTAGTAGGCTCTAGTCCATGGGGTCGCTCAGAGTCAGACATGACTGAGCAACTTCCCTTTTACTTTTCACTTTCATGCACTGGAGAAGGAAATGGCAACCCACTCCAGTGTTCTTGCCTGGAGAATCCCAGGGACAGGGGAGCCTGGTGGGCGGCCGTCTATGGGATTGCACAGAATTGGACACGACGGAAGCGACTTAGCAGCAACAGAGCCTCAGGGACCAAGGAAACAGTAACAGAATATTTAAAATTCACTAAACTGGTCTCAAAGGGAGGAGACCAATTTAATGAATTTCTCAAAGGAAATGGGGCTTTAAAAGTGTTCAAAGAAATAATTGCTGAAAACTGCCAAGATTTGCAAAAGACATACACCAACTTATTAAAAAGCTAAACAACCCCCAATCACTGAGGTAAAATTTTATAGAACTTAATACAGAGAAGCAGAAACACATATGTGACTACAAGTAAAATTGGGGAAAAGCTCAATAATACTGATGGTTTGTACCAATGTCTATATCCTAGTTGGAATGTTAGACTATAGTTCTATAAAGTGTTGCCACTGGGAGAAACCGGGCAAAGTACACAAGAGATAAAAGGGCCCCAAGAGGCACATTTGTGATGATGGAAATTCAAGATTTATCTTGACTGTATCAGTGTTGCCCCAGTGATGATATTACACTACAATTTATAAGATTTTATTTAAAAATAGAATTCAGTTAATTAAATGAAATGTTTAGGAATTATATACATAACCATGTATGGATAACGAATTCATTAAAAGTAGAACTAATATATTACTAAATAACTGTGGGAATTATGAAGCAATAGGAAGTCCATGAGAGTCACTTTAAAAGTCTAGGTCACCATCTTTTACAGAAAAGAGAAAATTGATCAATTATCATTGTTTAAAATAGAACCATATAGTATAAAAATGTCATTAGTATCTTAATAGTTTTATGCTTTAATACTATAGACATCTTTTAGAAAAAATTATTTCTACCAGAGAAAAGTTATTTATTTGAATTTCATAAGTTTTATTTTAGATAACTTCTGTTGCATTACATTTAAATAAAATCAAATGTAATACATCTAATATATCAATATAGTGTCTAATATGGAGAAGGCAATGGTACCCAACTCCAGTACTCTTGCCTGGAAAATCCCATGGACGGAGGAGCCTGGTAGGCTGCAGTCCATGGAGTCGCTAAGAGTCAGACACAACTGAGTGACTTCACTTTCACTTTTCACTTTCATGCATTGGAGAAGGAAATGGCAACCCACTCCAGCGTTCTTGCCTGGAGAATCTCAGGGACGGGGGAGCCTGGTGGGCTTCCGTCTATGGGGTTGCACAGAGTCGGACATGACTGAAGCGACTTAGCAGCAGCAGCAGCAGCAGCAGTGTCTAATATATCAATATAATTAAAATGTGCCTGAACTTATGAAAAAAGGTAAGGAGGTACTGTAGTAGCATAATTTCTGAAACAATAAAGAATTGGATATGCATCTTTGATTTTGTATTTATTGGTTGATGGCAGGTACTGACTTTATTGAAAACTCAGTTTCATTTTTTTCTAAAATGGGTCAATACTGCTCATCGTAAAAAATTTTGGTAAAAACTAAATAAGGAAATACAGCAAGAGCTTGGAACGTAGTATTTGGCACAATTCTGCTTTCTGCCTTGAAGTTAAAAATTGACTAAGTTCTCTGTAACTATTAATTCCTTCCTTCCTTCTCCTATTTTATTCCATTATATTCAGTTCAGTTCAATCACTCAGTCATGTCTGACTCTGTGCAATCCCATAGACAGCAGCACGCCATGTTTTCCTGTTCATCACCAACTCCCGAAGTTTGTTCAAACCCATGTCCATCAGGATGGTGATGCCATCCATCCATCTCATCCTCTCTCATCCCCTTCTCCTCCTGCCTTCAATCTTTCCCAGCATCAGGGTCTTTTCTAATGAGTAGTATACCTTAAATAAGTTCACAGGAATTGCAGAGTATATTCAGATATTCAGAATAATTTCTATTTAAAGTGGGTGTTAAGAATGATATTCCACCATCATATACTACTATCTATTAATAAAAATCTCTTAGAGACCCTTAAGCACAGAGGCTTTACCAACTATAAGCTACCATTTATTTCTTATTGGAAATTTTGTGAAACTGCACAAATTTACCAGGGACAGTTTTCGTGTTGAAAAACATACTGAAAATTGCTGAGATGGTTAAACAAAAGTTAAGGTTCAAAACAAAAGCATCAGTTCTGACATGCTGTACCAATTTTCTTCCCACTGGTGGACATTAGGCTGTTGGCAGGGACTAGCCAAACAATTTATCCACTTCTCCCTTTCAGTCAGGCAGCAGCTGGTTTGCAATGGAAGACTGAACATTTGTCTGCTTTTCTCTACCCCCAACTGTCCTCCCCATATGTATTCACAGAAGTAAAGAAAGCTTCTAAATCAAATTAATAAAATGACAGACCATTAGGCAAAATATGGTACATTTTCTCTCATTAATCAGGGGTTAAAGAGTAAACAAATCTGCTTCCAGTACAAGTGATGAGGGAGGCTAAACAGCAGTCACCTGGGCTTGCTAACGGGCTTCCCACCTTCGGGTAACTTTGGTTTGCTCTGCTATTTCGCCATTCACTGAGGGCAAACTGCTAAATGTGCTCTGCATCCAGGGATTTGTTTTCCAGCAGCAGACTCTCTTGACACCACCTGCGGAGGTCATTGTCAAACTTTGTGGGGTGCAACTTAAAACACTGACAAGAGGGAAATTTTTGGCATTAAATGCTTAGGTAAGATGATGGCAACACACTCCAGCATTCTTGCCTGGGAAATCCTATGTACAGGAAAGCCTAGCGGGCTACAGTCCATGGGGTCACAAAGAGTCAGACATGACTTAGCAACTAAACAAAACAATATGAAAGTGTTAATAATAATTATGTATATTCATAGCTCAAGAAAATAATGAGAGAAGAGCAAAATAAACTCAAAGTAATTATAAGGAAGACAATAATAAGAGATAAGAAATTAAGTAGCAAATAGGAAAACCATAGAAAGGATCAACACAGACAAAACTTGATTCCTTAAAAAGAGTAGAAATTGATAAATCCTAAAAATGTTTGGGAAAGACAAAATTAACACTGTCAGGAAGAAAAGAGAGAATGTTATTATAAAGTACACTGAGGTAAATTCAAACAATTTATGTCTAATAAATTCAAAAAATTAAATGAAATGGACAAATGACTTAGAAATCATAATTACCATAGTAGATATAGGAGAACTACAAAATCTTTTTAAGAAATTAAATCCATAATCAATAAATTTCTCACAAAGGAAATCCCAGTACAAAATTGTTTCACAGAATAAATAATCCCAACTTTATACAAATTCTTCAGAAAATGTAAAAGGAGATCTCAAACTGCTGAAACAAAATGTCAAAAGAAATCACAAAATGAATTTACAAGTGGATATCACTCATGACTGTAAACAAAATATCCTTAATAAAATGTTAGCAATGGAATCTCACAATTTATAAAGCAAATAGTGTCATAATAAAGTGAAGCTATATCAGGAGTAAAAGTGTAATTTAACATTTGAAAATAAACCCATGCAATTCACCCTGTTAACAAATTTTAAAATAAAGGAGAAAAATCATATTAAAAAAATACAAAAAACATCCACTCATGGTAGAAACTCCCAGACAATTAAGAAGGAATTACATCTCATAAAGAGCATCTGTGGAAAACATAGAGCTATCATCATTCATTTCTTATGGTAAAAAATAAATGCTTCCCAGAAAGATTGCAAGAAAGGCAAGGATGTCTGTTCTCAGCAATTCTATTCAATGTTCTACTAGAGGGTCTTGAACAAAGTAAGAAAACAAAATGCCTAAAGCTTGGAAGGTAGAGAAGTAAAACTGTCTTAACTCACACATAAAATGCTTGTTTACGTAGATTGATATATGTAACCAGGGAACAGAATAGAAGCCTAGTAGTTGACCTGAATGGGGCTTCCCTGATAGCTCAGCTGATAAAGAATCTGCCTGCAATGTAGGAGACCTGAGTTCAATCCCTACATTGGGAAGATCCCCTGGAAGGGCATGGCAACCCACTCCAGTATTCTTGCCTGAAGAATTCCCATGGACAGAGGAGCCTGATGTGCTATAGCCCATGGGATCGCAAATAGACACAAATGAGAGAATAAGCACAGCAAGTTGAATGCATTCAAAACATTCAAAACATTCAATTACCTGAATACATTCAACTGAGTTTGTTACAAAAGGGTGAAGAGGAACTAAAAAGCCTCTTGATGAAAGTGAAAGAGGAGAGTGAAAAAGTTGGCTTAAAGTTCAACATTCAGAAAACTAAGATCATGGCATCTGGTCCCATCACTTCATGGGAAATAGATGGGGAAACAGTTGAAATAGTGTCAGACTTTATTTTGGGGGGGCTCCAAAATCACTGCAGATGGTGATGGCAGCCATGAAATTAAAAAACACTTACTTCTTGGAAGGAAAGTTATGACCAACCTAGATAGCATATTCAAAAGCAGAAACATTACTTTGCCAACAAAGGTCCATCTAATCAAGGCTATGGTCAGGTATGGATGTGAGAGTTGAACTGTGAAGAAAGCTGAGCACCGAAGAATTGATGCTTTTGAAGTGCGGTGTTGGAGAAGACTCTTGAGAGCCCCTTGGACTGCAAGGAGATCCAACCAGTCCATCCTAAAGGAAATCAGTCCTGGGTGTTCATTGGAAGGACTGATGCTGAGGCTGAAACTCCAGTACTTTGGCCACCTCATGCGAAGAGTTGACTCATTGGAAAAGACCCTGATGCTGGGTAGGACTGGGGGCAGGGGGAGAAGGGGACAACAGAGGATGAGATGGCTGGTTGGCATCACCAACTCGATGGACGTGAGTTTGGGTAAGCTCCAGGAGTTGGTGATGGACAGGGAGGCCTGGCATGCTGTAATTCATGGGATCGCAAAGAGTCGGACACGACTGAGAGACTGAACTGAACTGAAGATAATTCAATAAGGAAAGGGAAGTCTTTCACAAATTTTCCTGGCATTGCTAGATAAATATATGGAAATAAATTAATCTTGATACCTATGTTTCAAAATAAAAAAATAAAAATAACACAAGTAGTGATGTATAACTACATGTGAAATATAAACGCCCCTACAAGATAACTTGGAAGAATGAATTCACAAATTTAAATAGAAAAATATTTTTTTAAACAGAAAGAGGTTATAAAAAAAATTAACCATAAAACAACAAAAAAAAGTAACCTGGACTAATCAAAATATTTTACTTCTGCTGCATGATTAAGAAAGTGATTAGGAAATCAGAGAATAGAATGTTCACAATTCATAATCATACCAAAGAACTTGTGTTCAGAATGTATCAAGATCTGATAAAAATTAATAATAAAAATCAAACAGCCCAATTGGAAAATATAGCAAAGGACTTGAACACTTTACAAAGGAAAATATGCACATGTCAAGACTCAGCATTAATCAACAGGAAAATAATATCACAATGTGAGATAAAGTTCACATCCACAGAAATGGCTAAAATTAAAATGACTGAGAGCAGAAAATGAGCAGATATGGAGAAATGGAAACTCTCACACATTGCTGGTGAAAGTATAAAATGTGCAAATTTGAAAAACTGCATTTCTTAGAAAAGTAAACATTCACTAACTACTATGACTCTAAGCAGGAGGTCAACTAGAGGATGTGACTAAAGTAGGTTCCTGGGCTGGACCCATGCAACTCTTGCTCAACCCCTTCCCTGTCCTTAAAAAGTACATTCTGCCTACTGTTTCCCCAGTGGGAGCCATTTTCAAGGACTCAGTCTGTGAGAGCAACGTGTTCTTGAGACTATCTGAATGGTATACATAATGGAACCCAGTTAAGGCCCCTGTATAAACTTCTGAAATTCTGGCAGGCAGATGCAGAGGTCTACTTGTCTTGGGGTCACCATATGTATGTTATCTTGCTTGTTAAACTAGCCTCCTATCAAGCTGGAATGTTCTGCCTCTTTGGTCTCTTCCTTCCCCCTAGGTACAGGGCCTGTTTGGGATTTCACCTGGAATACTCTCAAAGTATCAATCCAACAATGACATTCCTATGCACTTTCCAAAGAGAATAAAAATACTCATCAATAAAGACACATGTATGTAATGTTCAGTTCAGTTCAGTTGCTCAGTCATGTCCAACTTTTTGCGACCCCATGAATTGCAGCACACCAGGCCTCCCTGTCCATCACCAACTCCCGGAGTTCACTCAAACTCATGTCCATCGAGTCAGTGATGCCATCCAGCCATCTCATTCTCTGTCGTTCCCTTCTCCTCCTGCCCCCAATCCCTCCCAGTATCAGAGTCTTTTCCAATAAGTCAACTCTTCGAATGAGGTGGCCAAAGTACTGGAGTTTCAGCTTTAGCATCATTCATTCCAAAGAACACCCAGAGCTGATCTCCTTTAGAATGTACTCGTTGGATCTCTAATGTTCAGAGCAGTTTTAATCATAATATTGTTTTTGTTGTTTAGTCACTGAGTTGTATCTGACACTTTTGCAACCCCATGAAGTTTAGCCCACCATGTTCCTCTGTCCATAGGATATCTCAAGCAAGAATACTGGAGTGGGTTGCCATTTTTTTTCTGGGGGATCTTCCCAACCCAGGGATTGAACCTGTGCCTCTTGCTTTGGCAGTCAGGCTCTTTACCACTGAGCCATTAGTAAAGCCCTGTATTTATAATAGGATAGGGCTAAAAAAAAATAAATCCCCAAATTCTGTTAATAGACATGTGGATAAACAAAGTATAATATATTTATACAAGGGAATAAAATAATTCCCATTAAAAAGAATAGGAACCAGCCCTCTCAAAATGAACTATTAATGTATATGTCTACATGCTGTGTGCTATGCTTAGTTGCTCGGTCGTGTCCAACTATTTGTGACCCCATGGACTGCAGACCGCCAGGTTCCTCTGTCCATGGGGATTCTCCAGGCAAGAATACTGAAGTAGTTTGCCATGACCTCCTCCAGGGATATTCCCAACCCAGGGATCGAACCCAGATATCCCTCATTGCAGGTGGATCCTTTAATGACTGAGCAACCAGGAAAGCTGACGAATACTGGAACGGGTAGCCCATCTGCTCTCCAGGGAATCTTCACAACCCAGGAATTGAACTGGGATCTCATGCATTGCAGCGGATTCTGTACCAGCTGAGCTACCAAGGAAGCCCAGATGTCTACATAGGTGAACTAAAAGAAGAAAAACTAGAAGCCAAAGAAGGAAAGACACCCCATCAAGAATCTTAGGGGCAACATGGGATAATAATATGGAAGAATAAAGTAATAACACTTTGCATTTGTGCTCCTAAACCCAATATATACATTATTTCATTTAACTCTAATCATATGTAGTAGGTTTTATGATTCCCATTTTATAGATGAAACTCTTTTCAGAATAAAAGGATCAAGCATCATGCTCAATGTTGAGGGGATTAAGTAGCAAACTCAGTATGTCTACACAGTTCTGTCTAAATGTTAATCCCTACACACTGAAGACCATCCTACTGACCTGCAGTTCATTTCTACTGTTGCCCAGTTTACTAATCAAACATGCAACCTAATGTCTTTGTTCAGTTCAATCGCTCAGTTGTGTCCGACTCTGAGACCCTATGGACTGGAGCACCCCAGGCATTCCTGTTCATCGCCAACTCCCAGAGCTTGCTCAAACTCATGTCCATCAAGATGGTGATGCCATCCAACCATTTCTTCCTCTGTCGTCCGCTTCTCCTCCCACCTTCAATCTTTCCCAGCATCAGGGTCTTTTCCAGTGATTCAGTTCTTCACATCAGGTGGCCAAAGTATTGAAGTTTCAGCTTCAGCATCAATTCTTCCAATGAATATTCAGGATTGATTTCCCTTATGATTGATTGGATGGATCTCCGTGCAGTCCAAGTGATTCTCAAGAGTCTTCTCCAACACCACAGTTCAAAAGCATCAATTCTTCGGCTTTCTTTATGGTCCAACTCTCACATCTATATAGGACTATTGGAAAAACCGTAGCTTTGACTAGATGGACCTTTGTCAGCAAAGTAGTGCCTCTCTGCTTTTTAATATGCTGTCTAGGTTGGTCATACCTTTCTTTCCAAGAAGCAAGTGTCTTTTAATTTCATGGCTGCAGTTACCATCTTCAGTGATTTTTGGAGCCCAGAAAAATAACGTCTCTCACTGTTTCCATTGTTTCTCCATCTATTTGCCATGGAGTGATGGGACTGAATGCCATGACCTTAGTTTTTTTAATGTTGATTTTTAAGCCAGCTTTTTCACCCTCCTCTTTCACTTTCATCAAGTGGCTCTTTAGTTGCTCTTCGCTTTCTGCCATAAGAGTGGTATCATTTGCATATCTGAGGTTATTGATATTTCTCCTGGCAATCTTGATTCCAATTTGTGCTTCATCCAGCCTGGCATTTCACATGATGTACTCTGCATATAAGTTAAATAAGCAGGGTGACAATATACAGCCTTTACGTACTTCTTTCCCAATTTGGAGCCAGTATATTATTCCATGTCCAGTTCTAATGTCTTTGTTTTCTAAGGCAAACCAACTTCCAATTTTCCTCTTCTTGACTGAAACAGTGAAAAAAGATTGCCACTCTTTCTTTGCATATAAGCATTAATAACCGCCATTGTTTATACTGAGATTTTTAATTTACAATAGTACAGATAATAATATAAAAATACCTGTGAATATAGACCTCAGAAGTAACAAATGTTAACTTGGTGCAATAAATACTTAAAACTAATTTTGTAATAAGATAAATGAAACAATAAATGATTATCATCATTTACTAACACATGCCCCAATTCTAAAAACTCCATGGAAGAAATTACTATAATGAATTATGCACCTTTCAGTCTATTTTTATGCTTTTTCATCCATATATAAATAACAATATGTAATATAGGCTGTAATATGAGAGCTTTAATGAATGGAAGTGCCTTGATAGAACTGATGAAGGCTGTATCTTGGCTTTTCTGGGATATAAAAGCATTTAGAATCTATCAACCATACTATTTACATGAATATATAAATATTTTTGCTTAGAAAATTTAAATATAGAAGAGCTAACACCTATCCTACTCAAACTCTTCCAGAAAATTGCAGAGGAAGGTAAACTTCCAAACTCATTCTATGAGGCCACCATCACCCTAATATCAAAACCTGACAAAGATGCCACAAAAAAAGAAAACTACAGGCCAATTTCACTGATGAACATAGATGCAAAAATCCTTAACAAAATTCTAGCAATCAGAATCCAACAACACATTAAAAAGATCATACAGCATGACCAAGTGGGCTTTATCCCAGGGATGCAAGGATTCTTGAATATCCACAAATCAATCAATGCAATACACCACATTAACAAATTGGAAAATAAAAGCCATATGATTATCTCAATAGATGCAAAGAAAGCCTTTGACAAAATTCAACATCCATTTATGATAAAAACCCTCCAGAAAGCAGGAATAGAAGGAACATTCCGCAACATAATAAAAGCTATTATGACAAACCCACAGCAAACATTATCGTCAATGGTGAAATATTGAAAGCATTTCCCCTAAAGTCAGGAACAAGACAAGGATGCCCACTCTCACCACTACTATTCAACATAGTTTTGGAGGTTCTGGCCACAGCAATCAGAGCAGAAAAAGAAATAAAAGGAATCCAAATTGGAAAAGAAGAAGTAAAATTCTCACTGTTTGCAGATGACATGATCCTCTACATAGAAAACCCTAAACTCCACCAGAAAATTACTAGAACTAATCAATGATTATAGTAAAGTTGCAGGATATTAAATCAACACACAGAAATCCCTTGCATTCCTATACACTAATAATGAGAAACTAGAAAGAGAAATTAAGGAAACACTTCCATTCACCATTGCAATGAAAAAATAAAATACTTAGGAATATATCTACCTAAAGAAACTAAAGACCTATATATAGAATACTATAAAACACTGGTGAAATAAATCAAAGAGGACACTAATAGATGGAGAAATATACCATTGTCATGGATTGGAAGAATCAATATAGTGAAAATGAGTATACTACCCAAAGCAATCTATAGATTCAATGAAATCCCTATTAAGCTACCAATGGTATTTTTCACAGAGCTAGAACAAATAATTTCACAATTTGTATGGAAATACAAAAAGCCTTGAATAGCCAAAGCAATCTTGAGAAAGAAGAAGGGAACTGGAGGAATCAACCTGCCTGACTTCAGGCTCAACTACAAAGCTGCAGTCATCAAAACAGTATGGTACTGGCACAAAGACAGAAATATAGATCAATGGAACAAAATAGAAAGTCCAGAGATAAGTCCACGCACATATGGACACCTTATCTTTGACAAAGGAGGCAAGACTATACAATGGATTAAAGACAATCTCTTTAACAAGTGGTGCTGGGAAAACCCATCAACCACGTGTAAAAGAATGAAACTAGAACACTTTCTAACACATACACAAAAATAGATTCAAACTGGATTAAAGATCTAAATGTAAGACCAGAAACTATAAAACTCCTAGAGGAGAACATAGGCAAAACAGTCTCCGACATAAATCACAGCAGGATCCTCTATGACCCATCTCCCAGAATATTGGAAATAGAAGGAAAAATAAACAAATGAGACTTAATTAAAATTAAAAGCTTCTGCACAACAAAGGAAACTATAAGCAAGGTGAAAAGACAGCCTCCAGAATGGGAGAAAATAATAGCAAGTGAAGCAACAGACAAACAACTAATCTCAAAAATATACAAGCAACTCCTACAGCTCAACTCCAGAAAAATAAATGACCCAATCAAAAAATGGGCCAAAGAACTAAACAGACATTTCTCCAAAGAAGACATACAGATGGCTAACAAACACATGAAAAGATGCTCAACATCACTAATTATCAGAGAAATGCAAGTCAAAACCACAATGAGGTTTCACACCACCATTTCATGCCAGTCTGAATGGCTGCTATTCAAAAGCCTACAAGCAATAAATGCTGGAGAGGATGTGGAGAAAAGGGAACCCTCTTACACTGTTGGTGGGAATGCAAACTAGTATAGCCACTATTGAGAACAGTGTGGAGATTCCTTAAAAAACTGGAAATAGAACTGCCTTTGTTTCAGTTCAGTTCAGTTCAGTCGCTCAGTCATGTCAGACTCTTTGCGACCCCATGAATCGCAGCACACCAGGCCTCCCTGTCCATCACCAACTCCTGGAGTTCACTCAGACTCACGTCCATCGAGTCAGTGATGCCATCCAGCCATCTCATCCTCTGTCGTCCCCTTCTCCTCCTGCCCCCAATCCCTCCCAGCATCAGTCTTTTCCAATGAGTCAACTCTTCACATGAGGTGGCCAAAGTACTGGAGTTTCAGCTTTAGCATCATTCCTTCCAAAGAAATCCCAGGGCTGATCTCCTTCTGAACGGACTGGTTGGATCTCCTTGCAGTCCAAGGACTCTCAAGAGTCTTCTCCAGCACCACAGTTCAAAAGCATCAATTCTTCGGCGCTCAGCCTTCTTCACAGTCCAGCTCTCACATCCATACATGACCACTGGAAAAACCATAGCCTTGACTAGACAGACCTTTGTTGGCAAATTAATGTCTCTGCTTTTCAATATGCTATCTAGGTTGGTCTTATGACCCAGCAATCCCACTACTGGGCATACACACTGAGGAAACCAGAATTGAAAGAGACTTGTGTACCCCAATGTTTTTCACAGCAGTGTTTATAATAGCCAGGACATGGAAGCAACCTAGATGTCCATCAGCTGATAGATGGATAAGAAAGCTGTGGTACATATACACAATGGAGTATTACTCAGCCATGAAAAAGAATACATTTGAATCAGTTCTAATGAGGTGGATGAAACTGGAGCCGATTATACAGAGTGAAGTAAGCCGGAAAGAAAAACACCAATACAGTATACTAACACATATATATGGAATTTATAAAGATGGTAATGATCACCCTGTATGCAAGACAGCAAAAGAGACACAGATGTACAGAACAGTCTTTTGGACTCTGTGGGAGAGGGAGAGGGTGGGATGATCTGGGAGAATGGCATTGAAACATGTATAATATCATATATGAAATGAATCACCAGTCCAGGTTTGATGCATGATACAGGATGCTTGGGGCTGGTGCACTGGGATGACCCAGAGGGATGGTACGGGGAGGGAGGTGGGAGAGGGGTTCAGGATGGGGAACACGTGTATGCCCATGGCGGATTCATGTTGATGTATGGCAAAATCAATACAATATTGTAAAGTAATTAACCTCCAATTAAAATAAATAAACATATTAAAAAAGAAAGAAAATGTAAATATCGAGTACTAACAATTAATCTTATACAATAAATAGAAGGCAAAACACAAAATATGTTTTTCTGACCCAGAGACCATGTATCCCTATTTTCAGCACTTTTTATTTAGTCAGCACATGAGAATCCTGTTGATAGATTTTTACAAACTCAAAAATGGTTGCTATCTACTGATGCAATTAAAAAATAGACAAAAAAGTGGATTTTCAAAATTCAGATTTCAAAATTTAGACTTAGAATTTATAATTATATAAAATTGTATATTTCTAAATTTTAAATTTAGAAAAATCTAGAATTTCACTGATTTATTTTAACTCTAATTTAAACTTCTATAAATCAATGGGGCTTTCCAAGTGGTGCTAGTGGTAAAGAACTCTCCTGCCAATGCAGGAGACATAAGAGACCCAGGCTTAATCTCTGGGTTGAGAAGATGCCCTAAAGGAGAACATGGAAACCCACTCCAGTGTTCTTGCCTGGAAAATCCCATGGACAGAGGAGCCTACCAGGCTGTAGTCCATAGCGTTTCAAAGAGTCAGACAAAACTGAAGCAACTGAGCCCACAAGAATCAATACTTGTTTGTAGTTCCACAATTCTAAAGAGCATTTTTTTTTTCACATTTTAGTAACTATCCATTTTGGAGTTTCATAAAATTGATATGCATGTTAATTGTACTTATTTTTCTTCTCTTTTTCTCTGAAAAAAAGGTGATGTTAGTAAATGATAAGGTATTGTATCCTTGATGGAATTTTGTATCTAGGATTCATAATTTCAGTTTTAATTTTTTGTCATAAGTATTTTTAGCTACTTTTACCATATTTGGGGTGCTTGTTGATAGCAAATTTTATACTTAGGTAAAAGAATCTGGATGTCTTTTTCCAACTGAATTTGCACCAGAATTCCACTGGGAATGACAAGAGCTATATGTTGTTTGGGTTTATTTCACATAAAGAAGTAAATCATGGTAATCTAGGGACCTAATATAGCCTTCATAATTTTTTCCTCATCAACATTGGAGTTTCTTGCTTGTTTTTTTTTTTTTTTTAAGAAGCTTTTCCTTAAAAGGAAATTACCTTTTACTCCCTCATGCTTTTCATTTTAATGTTTTCTTCAAAATTTAGAAATAGAAATAAATTTAAAAAAATAAACTGTACCAAAATCTGGAATGGCATTGTGATGAAAAGTAGAAGCTCTCAATTCAACTACCTGCAAGCAAATCCCGAATGAACCTGCCAAGCTGGGCAGCCTTGGGTAAATTATTTGTCTTTTCAGCTTTAGTTTTCTCACTTGCTATAGGGGGATTATAAAATTTCCATAACATTTTAAAGATATGTAACATATTAATCAAGCAACATATACAGCACAGAGGTTGACAGCCAGTCAACAAATGAAAGTTAGATGTTTTATTATGGCTACAATCAAAAGAATATTTTGAGGGCCAAATTTTCATGACATTCCATACTTTTTCCTCTTATTTGAAGACTTAATGTTTCTTAGAGGATTATTAATTAACCAGCTTAACAATCATTATTTTGAAATTTAATTTATATTATAATTAAATAATAAATCATTGAAATTAAATTTTAATAAAGTCAACATTTTTTTAAATATACACATATCTGCTCTTTTTACTTCTAATTTTTACATATTACATGTTTCTTTCTTTCTTTTTCTTCATTTGGTCTGTCAAGATTTTTCTATTTTATTATGTTTTTCTAAAATAAGCTCAAGGACATATTTATAATATATATATATATATATATATATTTTATAGTTTCTAGTGCACTCATTTCCCCTTCATTGATCACTGGCTTGTCATGGCAAAGGGGCTTGCATAACTCACTGAAGCTATGAGCCATGCTGTGCAGGGCCACCCAAGATGGACAGGTCATAGTGGAGAATTCTGACAAAATGTGATCCACTGGAGGAGGGAACAGCAAAACCATTCCAATATACTAGCCATGAGAACTCCATGAACTGTATAAAAAAAAGCAAAAAGATATGACACCAAAAGATAAACATCACCCCCAGGTCAGGTGTCCTGTATGCTACTGGGGAAAAGAGGACAATTATTGACAGCTCCAGATGGAAACAACGCTCAGTCATGGATGTGTCTGGTGGTGAAAGTAGTGACAGTAGATGTGTCCGATGCTATAAAGAACAATATTGCATAGGAACCTGGAATGTTAGGTCTATGAATCAAGGTAAATTGGACTTGACCAACCAGGAGATGGCAAGAATAAACATTGACATCTTAAGAATCAGTGAACTAAAATGTATAGAAATGGGTGAATTTAAGTCAGAAGACCATTATATCTACTACTGTTGGCAAGAATCCCATAAGAAATGGAATATCCCTCATAATCAACAAAAGAGTAGGAAATGCAGTACTTGGTTACAACCTCAAAAATGACAGAATGATCTTGGTTTGTTTCCAAGGTAAACCATTCAACATCACAGTAGTCCAAGTCTATGCCCCAACCACAGATGTCAAAAAGCTGAAGTTGATCAGTTTTATGAAGAGCTACAAGACTTCCTAGAACTAACACCACCACCCTGCAAAAAAAAAAAAAAAAGTCCTATTCATCACAGGGGATTAGAATGCAAAAGCAGGAAGTCAAGAGATACTTGGAGTAACAGGCAAGTTTGGCCTTGGAGAAAAAAAATGAAGCAGGACAAAGGCTAACAGAATTCTGCCAAGAGAACACACTGGTCATAGTAAAAAACACTTTTTTAACAACACAAGAGACCACTTTACACATGCTCATCACTAAATGGTCAATACTGAAATCAGATTGATTACATTCTTCATAGCCAAAGATGGAGAAGCTGTATACAGTCAGCAAAAAATGAGACCTGGAGCTCACTGTGACTCAAATAATTCAAGCTTAAACTAAGGCAAAATTCAGACTTAAACTAAAGGAAGTGGGGGAAACCATTCTAGGCCAGTCAGGTGCGACCTAAGTCAAATCTCCTATGATTATACAGTGGAGGTGATGAATAGATTCAAGGGATTAGATTTAGTAAACAGGGTGCCTGAAGAACTATGTATAGAGGTTCATAATATTATACAGGAAGCAATGAACAAAACCATCCCAAAGAAAAATAAATGCAAGAAGGCAAAGTGGTTGTCTGAGGAGGCTTTATAAATAGCTGAGGAAAGAAGAGAAGTGAAAGCAAGGGAGAAAGGGAAAGGTATATCCAACTGAATGCAGAGTTCCAGAGAATAGCAAAGAGAGACAAGAAGGGCTTCTTCGATGAACAATGCAAAGAAACAGAGGAAAACAACAAAAAAGGAAAGACTAGAGATCTCTTCAAGAAAACTGGAGATATCAAAGGAACATTTCATGCAAAGATGTGCACAATAAAGGACAGAAATGGTAAAGATCTAATACAAGCAGAAAGATTAAGAAGAGATAGCAAGACACAGAACTGTACAAAAAAGATCTTAATCACCCAGATATCCACAACTGTATGGTCAGTGACCCACAGCCAAACATTCTGGAGTGTGAAGTCAAGTGGCCCTTAGGAAGCACTGCTGCCAATAAAGCTAGTAGAGATGGTGGAATTCCAGCAGAGCTATTTAAAATCCTAAAAGATGATGTTATTAAAATTCTACATTTAATATGTCAGCAAATTTGGAAAACCCAGTAGTGGCCACAGGACTGGAAAAGGTCAATCCTCATTCCATTTCCCAAGAAGGGCAGTGCTAAAGAAAGTTAAAATCACTGGACAGCTGCACTCATCTCCCGCGGGAGCAAGGTTATGCTCAAAATCCTTCAAGCTAGGCTGCAGCAGTGCATGAACTGAGAACTTTCAAGATGTTCAAACTGGGTTTAGAAAAGACAGAGGAACCACAGATCAAATTGCCAACATTCACTGGATCATAGAGAAAGCAAACGAATTCCACAAAAACATCTATTCCACTGACTTCGCTAAAACCTTTGACGGTGTGGATCACAATAAACTGTGGAAAACTCTTAAAGAGATAGGACTACTAGTCCATCTTATCCATCTGTCTGCTGAGAAACCTGTATGTGAGTCAAGAAACAACAGTTAGAACCTTATATAGAACAACTGACTGGTTCAAAATTGAAAAAGGAGTACAACAAGGCTGTTTATTGTACCCTGTTTATTTAACTTATGTGCAGAGAATATCATGAGAAATGCCAGGCTGGATGAGTTACAAGCTGGAATCAAGATTGCCAGGAGAAATAAAAACAACCTCAGATATGCAGATGACACTTCGCCCTAAAGCCCAGTTATGCCTCACACTCTAAACCTTTACCCAAGACCAAACACCCTATTTTATTCACTAAACAGAGCCAAGGACTTTTAGTTACTCCTCAAGAGTCAGAGATAATATTCTAAGCCATATCCTGTGAGCTGTTTTTCAGATACTCAAGTCCCCTTGCCAGGCTGAAGAAGGTGACTATGTGATGAGAGGAAGACTACATGATGACCAGACAAAAGCTGTGACATAAGCGGCTCCACTTCCAAGAACTGTCCTCAAGAAGTGGGAACAAACGCTGACGCTAGAGATCAACTGTACTCAGAACAACCAAGATGATGCTGAATGGACTGCCATGTCACTGATATTGAGATGACCATCAGAGCTGCCTATGACTATTGTCACTGATATTGAGATAACTGTTGGAGCTGACTGTGCCATCCTGCCACTTCCCTCCATCCATACAACCCTGAAATTCCCCTTTGAAAACTTCTGCCTCCTGAGCAGCATTCGGGCGGTGGTTCTTGGACACAATTCCACCTTCTCCCCAGGTTGCTGGCATCCAAAATAAAGCCATATTTCCTTTCCTACCAACCCTTGTCTCTCAAGAATGGGCTATGGAGTGGCAAGCAGTCCAAACTTGTTTTGGTAACATAATGGCAGAAAGTGAAGAGAAACTAAAGAGCCTCTTGATGAGGGTGAAAGTGGAGAGTGAAGAAAATGACTTAAAACTCAATATTAAAAAAACTAATATCATGGCATCTGGTCCCATGACTTCATGGCAAATAGAAGAGGGAAAAGTGGAAACAGTGACAGATTTCCTCTTCTTGGGCTCTAAAAATCACTGCAGATGGTGACTGCAGCCATGAAATTGGAAGATGATTGCTTCTTGGTAGGAAAGCTATGACAAAGTGAAGTCACTCAGTCGTGTCCAACTCTTTGCAACCCTGTGGACTGTAGCCCACCAGGCTCCTCAGTCCATGGGATTCTCCAGGCAAGAATACTGGAGTGGGTTGCCATTTCCTTCTCCAGGGGATCTTCCCGACCCAGGGATCGAACCCAGGTCTCCTGCACTGCAGGCAGATGCTTTAACCTCTGAGCCACGAGGGAAGCCTTTGACAATCCTAGACAGTGTATTAAAAAGCAAAGATGTCACTTTGCCAACAAAGGTCTACATAGTTAAGACTATGATCTTTCCAGTAGTCATGTATGAATGTGAGAGTTGGTCCATAAAGTAGGCAGAGCGCCAAAGAACTGATGCTTTTGAACTGTGGTATTGGAGAAGACTTTGAGAGTCCCTTGGACTGCAAGGAGATCCAACCAGTCCATCCTAAAGGAGATCAGTCCTGGGTGTTCATTGGAAGAACTGATGCTGAAGCTAAAGCTCCAGTACTTGGGCCACATGATGCGAACAGCCAACTCATTGGAAAAGACCTTGATTTGGGGAACGTTTGAAGGCAGAAGGAGAAGAGGGCAACAGAGGATGAGATGGATAGATGGCATCATTGATTCAATGGACATGAACTTGGGCAAACTCTGGGAGATGGTGAGGGACAGGGAGGCCTGGCATGCTGCAGTCCATGGGGTCAAAAGTTGGACACAACTTGGCGACTGAACAGACACAGACAGTACTTTCATTTATACTTTTATCTTTACTATTTCCTATTTTTCACTTTCTGTAAGTATATTTTATGGTTCTTTTTTAACTGAGTTGAATATTTAATTTGTTTAATTGTATGATAGAATAAGCACTTCAGAAGTATACAGCTATGCCTTTTCTATTTTCAGTTCTGATGTGTTTGTTTTTTATTTTAGTATGGCGTTGATTTCTACTTCTCTTCCGGATGCTCTTATTCATTATTTAGAACCACCTATGAATGTTGGAATGGGTTTGTATTAATTGCAGTCGGTATCAATTACCTTGATTAGGAGAATGAATTATGGGTCCCAGTCTTTCTCTCTTCCCTATATTCACACCCTTCATCATAACTTTATTGTTCTAGACACAGAATGTATTTCTCTGACCCTTGACTTTTGGGTTTATCCATGGAAATTGTTTAGATCAAAGGTGATTGAAAATTATTAAGTTAGAGACTTTTATGTGCTTGTGCAGTTGAACTTTGACTTTTATGTTTCTGCTGCTGCTGCTAAGTCACTTCAGTCGTGTCCGACTCTACGAGACCCAATAGACGGCAGCCCACCAGGCTCCCCTGTCCCTGGGATTCTCCAGGCAAGAACACTGGAGTGGGGTGCCATTGCCTTCTCCATTTATGTTTCTAATAGCCATTAAAAGAATACATCCTGGAGAACCTACTGCACCAAGACCAGTCTAGTCCAGTGGAAAAGCTTGGCTCACTCACAGATTGTTTTTGTTTACCAAGAACATGTCAATGTTATTTCAAGCTACTAAATTTCATGTAGTTTATTAATCAGCACTATTAAGGCAATAATTAATACCCTCAGAAATTGCTACCTAGAAATGAGGTCCTGTGGTAATGAAATTCTAAAATGTGTGACAATGAATCTAGGACCATGTGGTAGGCTCAGAGGAAACAGTTAAAGCAAGTATAAAAATGGTGACCTCTATGAGTGGACAATGTTTAGTTAAAACCACAGCCTCACTCCACAGCTACTGAAGCCTGCACGCTCTAGAGCCCATGCTCCACAGCAAGAGAAGCCACCACAGTGAGAGGCCCGTGCAGCACAACTAGAGAGAGCCTGTGTGTGAAAACGAAGACCCTGTGTGGCCAAAAATTACTAATAAAAATAAATTTTTTTAATTAAAAAAAAAAAACAGCCTGTAATAATGTGGACGGTATAAAAATCTACCTAAAAGATCACATAAGGATAGAAAGAGGTAATTTTAAGGAGATTGTGAAAATATGTGTTGTTTAGTAACAACATTTGATAAGGTACTAAAAAGAAAGAATTCGGCTCAGAAAGAAATAGGCAAACAGTTTGTAAACAGACTCTGAAGAGAGTACAGTCAGGCCAGAAGTGTCAGAGATGGAAGATAAAACTATTTCTCACCAAATCAGCTTCAGGAGAGAGACCAAATACGGAAGATGGGGTGGGATATAGTGCCAGTAAAGCATGGCCTCAGGGAAAAGACAAAACCAAGTGTAGCATTGGAAAGTCCATTTATTAAAAACTCTGAAAGGATTAATATGAGCACCTCAGAGATGCTCTCAGCCAAAAAGTTTCTAGAATGGTTAAAAGTGTGGTTCCATGGACATCTGATGCACCCTGCACTTTTATCACTGATATAATTTTTTTTAATCCACAGCATTTATGAAAATGTCAAATTGGCAAAAGCTCTGACAGCCTGGAATAAAGAAGATGGAAACCATGTGAGAAATTAAAAACTCTCTGGGCTTCTAAATTCTTGCAGGCAGACAACAGACTGTGAAAGTTGACAGGCACCAAAATACATATTTTTCTTAGCTCCAGAGCAGAGGTATGCCCATTTGTCCTGTAAAGGGATGGGTATTAAATATTTTAGGCTTGCTTGGCCACATGTGGTCTCTGAATATTGTTCTTGGCTTTGGTTTTGTCTTTACAACCCTTTTAAACATAAAAGTGAAATTGGAAGTGGCTCAGTCGTGTCCAGCTCTTTGCAACCCCATGGACTGTATAGTCCGTGGAATTCTCCAGGCCAGAATACTGGCGTGGGTAGCCTTTCCTTTTTCCAGGGGATCTTACCAACCCAGGTATCGAACCCAGGTCTCCCACATTGCAGGCAGATTCTTTACCAGCTGAGCCACAAGGAAAGCTCAAGAATACTCAAGTAGGTAGCCTATCCCTTCTCCAGCAGATCTTCCCAACCCAGGAATCAAACCAGCGTCTTCTGCATTGCGGGTGGATTCTTTACCAACTGAGCTATGAGGAAAGTCCAGTTCACACATAAAGGCCTTCCTTAGTTCCCAGATCATAAAAGAAGACAGAGACTGGATCTAGCTCAATGGGCCAGCCTGTGCACAACCTATTCTAGGGTATGTGGACCTGACAAGATTTGCCCAGGAGAATTTGAGAGCTCTGAATGACCAGTGAATGCCTGTTAGACAGACAAAGAAGACTTTATTCAAGGCTATTGCAGTAGGAGAGGGGCCTGAGCTCAGATTTAACATAATCCACTGAAACAAAAGGTGGGAGAGTTTTCCATAGCTGTGATGTGAGGAATCCTGGGCCGTCTGTGTTTGCTAACTGACTTCTTCCAAAGGAAAAGTGAACTTTCTCCTGTTTCCATGACAGGAGGAAGCTTTTTGTAACTTGGATCGAGGTGCCCCTGAGGTTGGAGAAGGCAATGGCAGCCCATTCCAGTACTCTTGCCTGGAAAATCCCATGGACGGAGGAGCCTGGTAGGCTGCAGTCCATGGGGTCACTAAGAGTCGGACACGACTGAGCGACTTCACTTTCAGTTTTCACTTTCATGCATTGGAGAAGGAAATGGCAACCCACTCCAGTGTTCTTGCCTGGAGAATCCCAAGGACAGAGGAGCCTAGTAGGCTGCCGTCTATGGGGTCACAGAGAGTCGGACATGACTGAAGTGACTTAGCAGCAGCAGCCCCTGAGGTTAGGCTCCTACCTCCCACAGAGGCTAGAACACAGAGCTCTCTCTTCCTTGACAATTATTTTCCAAAGGGACAGCTCTCAGATCTTTGGGAAACACACTCCTGGGTTATAAATGGGCAAGAGGATTTTTGAAAGAATTACATCTCAGTGAGGCAGAGAAAGGATTTACAGTTATAAGTTTCCTTAAATGTTCTAAGATAAGGGAAGGGAAGGACCACTGGCTAGGGTGATGGAGTAAAAGGGAGGTCAGGGACTCCTGACTCGTTTATTCAAGTTGAAAGAACTGATAAGGCCATCTTGATTAAAAACAATTAGCATTTAAAAAATGGCTTCTTGTGTGGCTCAGCAGTAAAGAACCTGCTTGCAATGCAGGAGACACAAGTTCAGGTTCATGGATCCCTGGGTCAGGAAGATTCCCTAGGGGAGGAAATGGAAACCAACTCCAATATTCTTGCCTGGGGAATCTCATGGACAGAGGAGCCTGGCAAGCTATAGTCCATGGGGTTGCAGAGTCGGACACAAATGAGCATGCATGCATGCATATGAAAAAATAAACATGTACATAAGTTATAACCCACAAAAATCTACTTCCAGGTTACACGCTGGAGAAATTCTCATATATGTGCAAATGTCACTATTTTAATGTACAAAGTAAAATCCTAAAGCAAAGTTTTCAGGAAGGAAAATTATGTGTGCCTTCTTTCCCTTTCATTAGTCTTTTGGGCAAGTTCATCCCATGCCTGTGCATGTGTGCTAAGTCGCTTCAGTTGTGTCTGACTCTGTGTGAACTGAGTCACACAGAGTCCTATGAACTGCAACCTGCCAGGCTCCTCTGACCATGGGATTCTCCAGGCAAGAATACTGGAGTGGGTTGCCGTGCCCTCCTCCAGGGGATCTTCCTAACTCAAGGATCGAACCCACATCTCTTAAGTCCACCTGCCTTGGCAGGAAGGTTCTTTACCAATAGTGCCACCTGGGAAGCCCTATCCCATGTCTATGAAGAAGTTAATCCCATACATTTATGATCCCTTTTCAACAAATGTAAAATGTTATTGAATCATTGAGTTACACAATCCACTCTTAATGGTGTCATTAAAATGTCTGGCCCCTTGTAATACTCAAAACTTTAACACTGGCTTAAATTTATAACTTTCCTTTATCTCCCAATTGGCAGAGAAGATTATAATTGCTCTTTGACACTTTCAGAGAAAAATAGAAGGGAAAAGAGGAATGAAGTAGAATGCGTTAATAACTTTCTCACTGTTTGGTAAGGTAGAAAGTTGGCTTCAATTCTCTTTGGAACTGACAAATGTCTACAGCCATCTCTTCCTCTTGCGGACACCCTCACAGGCTTTGGGGGACTATCAACACACCTGCTTCCTTCCCCATTCCAACTGCCTCCTGGATGTATAGCCATTTGGCAGTCCCCTCTCTGCTGAAGATGAGGCTTCTCCCCAGGAGAACTGACATGTTACTCTGGAGTGACAATTTTTAAAAAATTTCTCTAACTTCCTCAGCCTTCTGGGCCAAAAGAAAAAAATAATAATAATGATACTTAACTTAGCTAAATTATATTTGATTCTATTTTTAAGAGAAAATAAGTAAAAGAAGTAGTATGGACACTTACAGGAAGATAAGACAACAGACACACAAAAGCAGAGAGATAAATAGAAAGGTGCGGGGAGCGAGCTCCGCCTCTGGCAAAGGTCATGAGGAAGGAGGCTTGGCATACGCAAAGGCGGGATCAAGCCTCAGGAGTCTCCCTGGAAATTCTCGAGCAATCTACCCCCAAAACCAGAGTCTGCCTACTTTCTGCTTTGTGCTTTCACCTACACCTCTGACTTTACGGGGGGCTGTCCCCCACTACCTCTCTGAAAAAAAGAGTTAGCTTACAGCTCCAGTTAATAATTCCTGGGTGTGACAGTGTTTAACCTACAAACTCCTTTGGAAATCCTCTAGCCTGCCTGAATAGGTTTTTCCGGCCACATGTGATTGTTCAGAGCCTCCCAACTGTGAGAGGCAGGAGATGTTCTAAACTGTGTAAACACAGATTCTTTTGAATAGTTAAAAGATTGATTAGAAATTGTATTGGTGAAGGGATTTTCACTTGTTGGGCCAGTGTTTGCTGCTAAGTCTCCATATCCCTTACCTGCTGTGTCCCTGGCAGTGTATTGATTAATATAATTGGTGTAAATAGTAGCTTTAATGTTTGTAACCTGGGACCCTTGAGTTAATTCTTTTTCTTGTTATAGCCCACCACACCTTTGCGCTGTAGGAATGCAACTTTATCTAATGCTTTTGGAGGGTGGCTCCTGACCAATCACCTTTAGAGAAAAATACGTTTTCTGAAGAAAAGGTCTTAAAATGTTCACAGGCCTCCGGGCCAGAAGATAATGCAAATCACCTAAGCTTTTGCATATGATAAGTTTGCAGGAAGAAAGCCTGGTTTGCTGCAAGACTCTACCCCTTCCCCCATTATCCTCTATGCATAACTTAAGGTATAAAAACTACTTTGGAAAATAAAGTGCGGGCCTTGTTCACCGAAACTTGGTCTCACCATGTCGTTCTTTCTCTTACCTTCTGGCTGAATTATTCAGCCTCTTTTCTCCACTGAATTTCCTCACTGAGCTATCCTTATTTCAGCCTCTTTTCTTCACTGAATTTTACTGAGCTATCCTCATTTTATTACTCTTTATATCCTTAATTAACATTTAATTAAGCAAGTGTTTCCTGATCTTCGCCTACGCCGTCTCTCCTTCGGATACCCTGGATCAGCCGGGGCTGGTCCCCGGCAGAAAGGAGACAGAAGTTCATCGGATCCTGCAGTATATGTTAATTAGTTTTTAAGTCACCCTCTGGAAGCTCTTGAGCTGTGAGTCACAGAATATTTAGCACCCCAATACACTCCTCTTTGAAACTGCTAATCAGTCAATTGGCCGCTCTTCACAACTCTTTAGCTCCTAGTTACCTGCTAGAAAGTAGTTTTTCCAGAAGAGCGTCTACCCTTCTTGTTTGCCACCGCACGCTTGTGCCCACTATAATGTCTGGCATATGGGAGGCAGACATTTAGAAAAAATCGTTTGAATTGAAAAATGAAGAAATGTACCCTTCAACCTTGCAGGAGATGCAAGAGACATGGGTTTGATCCGTGGGTTGGGAAGATCCCCCAGAGAAGGAAATGGCAACACACTCCAGTATTCTTGCCTGGAGAAATCTATGGACAGAGGAGTCTGTCGGGCTGCAGTCCATGGGGTCGCAAAGAGTCAGACAAGGCTGAGTGACTGAGCACACACACCCTTCAACCTACAGGGAAGGAAGTTTCATTCTGACCACTGTGATGCAGCTACAATAATATCACCAGATGAAATGTGAGAGGTAATATCTTACCCACAGGCTAAAGGTAGTTTCATTCTTTTTAATTCCCCAAACTTGTACTGGGCATCCATTAAATAAACCTGAATTTCAAAATGCATCTTTCCCTTGGGGAAAAAAAACTAGTATCACAATAGTATTCCTACAAAGTAAAGGAATTCTAGTAGTTTTGATAAGCTCAAGTCTAAAAAATACAGAGTCAAAATGGCCTTGCTTCTAATCCTAGCCAGCTCCATCACATATTAAAGGATCTTGGCAAGGTACAGAATACCCATCATTCTCACTGGTGAAATGGGAAAACCATTTAGAACCTATGTTCCCAGTGAAGTTGAGGTTCTCGCCTTGTCGAGAAAATTCAGAGATGAAGCAAGCAGGTAAAGTGAGAATTTATTTAAGCAAGGGCAGGCTTTCAGAGGGGTGCAGGCAGACAGGCGAGGAGTTGCTGCCCTGGCTTTCTTTGGCAAGTCAGTTATGTGTTCATGTGTGATAAATCACTGCAGTCGTGTCCAACTCTTTGCGAGCCAATGGACTGTAGCCTACCAGGCTCTTCTGTCCATGGGATTCTCCAGGCAAGAATGCTGGTGTGGGTTTCCATGCCCTCCTCCAGGGGGATCTTCCTGGTCCAGGGATCATCAAACTTGGGTCTCTTAGGTCTCCTGCATTTTTTTTTTGTTGTTGTTGTTGTTTTGTTTTGTTTTGTTTATTCTGTCAGGCACTTTATTATATACACTCTAGAGGGGAGCTTAGTATTTATTTCTGTTTGACATTTTAGGAGGCTGAGGCTCAAACAGGTCAAATAGTTTCTACCCAGTTGAGCCAGGGTCAAATTTGAATCCAGGTCTCCATGGCTCCAAAGCCCACAGTCCTTTTGTTGCATTTCAGAACCTCTCCTGGGAAGGAGAGACTTGCCAACAAGAATCAAAGCAAGGCTTTGAAGAAAGTCATTAGTTGCACAAAACCATACATGGGAAAGTGGATAAAAATGCCAAGCTGTTGAAATTTTCCTATTTGGATCTTG
This sequence comes from Bos indicus, assembly GCF_029378745.1. Classification (NCBI taxonomy): domain Eukaryota; kingdom Metazoa; phylum Chordata; class Mammalia; order Artiodactyla; family Bovidae; genus Bos; species Bos indicus. The sequence continues at coordinate 14,542,661 of NC_091767.1, forward strand.
GATGCCCATCTCGTTTGTGGACCATGACCATGTATTTGTCCCTCCCCTTCAGGTAAGCTCTTTACCACTAGCACAACCTGGCAAGTCCCAAGTCAGTTATGAGGAGCACACAAATGAAGGGATGGAACAGTCACTGGGGAAGGAGGAGTTCGCGGGTTGTATTCCCTGCTATTCATCCCAGCTCCATCTTCCTGAGGGGAAGAGGGATTTTTGCCCTTATTTAGCTTAGATCAGAAGTGTTATGGTATAGATGTATGATGGGTACTTCTCTGCAAGGATAATTTTAGTGCAATGAGGGCATAATGATCAACAGGTTATATTGGAATGCAAGAGATTCCTATTTTTCCTTACCTTTCTTTCTCTGCTTCTAAGCCCATTAACACTCAAAATGCATAGTTTCTTGTCAGTATGAGAACCCTGCTTTTCTTGGTCTGCCCATGTGTGTGTGCTCACTCACAGGTTACCATTTCCTACTCCAAGAGCTCCTCCCAAACCAGAATCTAACCCAAATCTCTGGTGTCTCCTGCATTGGCAGGTAGATTCTTTACCACTGGGCCACCTGGGAAGTTCTCCCATGGACTCCTGCTATTTATAAAACGTATGGTTTCCTGCCATCTGGCTACCCCTATTTCCCTACTCATATCTAGCTACCTGCCTGCTATCACAAAATTCATCAGCTTATTATAATGTTAATTGTTAAGAGCTTAGCCTAGTCCCTAGTACATATTAGATATTCCACATGCGCTATCTATAAATACTATTTTACTTTACGCTCTGTAGAATCCTTAGATATTGTTTCACATGTTTACAAAAACATGATCCTCATAAGCACAAAATGAGCTCTATCCTTTCTTCCAGTTCTTCTGTGTACCTGTACTAAGTGTCAACTACAAATTGACACTTGCCATTGGCACTTTCCATCAATGTGTACAAAGACTGAATCATGTGCTGCTGCAGCTGCTGATTTTCATCACTCCATGAAAGGAGTTAAGGGTGAAGAGCAGAAATGAGGTACTCTATGCTCAGGGAGAAACTGTCAGAACAGGTCTACAAAGACTTTTTTTTTTCCAGGAGCCAATTTTATGAATCCAATTTCTTGTCCAGAAAAACACTAAAATCCTTCATGGTGTTGACTGCTCCTTGTGACCAGCAGAAAGCTTCTGCAAAAAATTATGTTCTTGATTGCATGTATTCCCCCTTCACCAAAATCACATATATACTGACCTTCTCACTTGCCACTTTGGAGCAGTTTCTAAGAGCTATCTGTGATGCTGTCTCCCGGGCTGCAGTCCTCATTTTGCCCCAGATGAAACTTGACTTGCAACTCTTAAAATAAACTTATACATCCCTGGTGACTCAGAGGTTAAAGCGTCTGCCTGCAATGTGGGAGACTTGGGTTTGATCCCTGGGTCAGGAAGATTCCCTGGAGAAGGGAATGGCAACCCACTCCAGTATTCTTGCCTGGAGAATCCCATGGATGGAGGAGCCTGATGGGCTACAGTCCACGGGATCCCAAAGAGTTGGACACAACTGAGTGACTTAATGGAGAAGGTAATGGCACCCCACTCCAATACTCTTGCCTGGAAAATCCCAGGGATGGAGGAGCCTGGTAGGCTGCAGTCCATGGGGTCGCTAAGAGTCGGACACGACTGAGTGACTTCACTTTGACTTTTCACTTTCATGCATTGGAGAAGGAAATGGCAACCTACTCCAGTGTTCTTGCCTGGAGAATCCCAGGGATGGGGGAGCCTGGTGGGCTGCCATCTCTGGGGTCACACAGAGTCGGACACAACTGAAGCGACTTAGCTGCAGCAGCAGCAGAGCGACTTAACTTTAACTAACTTAAGCTATAATTTAGGTTTTTATTGCCCCCAAATGCTTCTGATGGCAGCTACCAGAAATGTCACCACTGCCTGCTGATGTGTGCACCACAACTGCCAAAGTTCAACATTCGCTTATGTCAATACTAATGGGGCTAATGACCTTCATTTATAAAACCCAAACATCCTTATAGTCATTAGACAAAAGTCTAGCACAGTTCCCTTTCAGAGTCAAAGCTATAGGCATCAGTGCTACTACATAATTTTTTTTCTCCCAAGTAAAATACAAATATAAGACATTTGATGTTTGCTCTCTTTGTATAGTCCTATATCCTGAATGAATTAAAAAAATAAAGTCATGATTCATGATCAGAGAATATTTCAGAAAGTGGTATTATTGTACACTCAGTTACTCCATTGGAAGAATTTCATTCATTGACCTTGAATCAAACTTATATGTTTTAGTTCCTTATTCCATTAGGAAGTATTCCCCTATGCCCATACTTTCCAGAGTTCTGCTCAATAGCTCATATAAAGTTATTTTTAAAAGCCCCACAGCCATCACGAGTTCTCCAGGTGTAGTAAAATGTGCCAAGGCATTAGGGTAGGCACAGCTTAGGTTTAAGAATGAATCAGACCAGGGTGATTCGCTGTCAGAGAGTAGCTGAGGGAGACTGTGGTCTGAAAATAACATTGAGAAAGGAAGAATAAACATAGAAGAATGCACAAATGCTTGTTAGAATCTTTTAGGAGTTGTGTCCCTACCTATGACAGAAAAGTTAGAAAAAATATATATGAATCTGTTTTTCACAGATGGCTGATTACTATTTACTGTTAACTAGGCTTCTCTGTCCATGGGATTTTCCAGGCAAGGGTACTGGAGTGGTTTGTCATTTCCTTCTCTAGGGGTCTTCCCAACCCAGGGATTGAACCCGGGTCTCCCTAATTGCAGGCAGACGCTTTACCATATGAGCCACCAGGGGAACCCTACTTTCTTTCCTGAGAGTAAAACCAAAGTTCATGACCTATAAACCACTCACATTTCAGAGAAAAGAGTGGTTAACAGCCAAGTGGTGAGATGGAGTTGAAATCTACCTTCTAACATGTGTCCTGACTGATAAATTCCCCGTAGAAACTGTTAACCAGACCAATGTCTTGATTTCTAAAAGACAGACAGATGTGAATGACCTCAAAAAGATGGCTTTGTGCCAGTGATCTAGACTACCCATCTCTCTTTACCTTTTTCCAACTATTCCATAAAAATCAGATATGAATAGCTAAGCTTTCTACAAAGAAAGAAATTCTGACAAATCTTGCATATTATAATGCCATCTCTCTGTTCTGTTTAGTCACTACATCTTGTCCGACTCCACGACCCCATGGACTGTAGCCCACCAGGCTCCTCTGTCCATGGGATTTCCTAGGCAAGAACACTGGAGGGGGTTGCCATTTCCTTCTCCAGGAGATGTTCCTGACCCAGGGATCGAACCCAGGTCTCCTGCAATGCAGGCAGTTTTTTACCACTGAGCCACCAGGGAAGCCCCACTATCCTACCATATTCTCAAGTAAAAGATTCATTCCTTGAGAAAGTAGCTATAAGACAAATTTAATTTTTAGAAAATTACTGTGGAATCGATATGGATATGAATTTATCCTCTTGAATAATATTTATCTGCTCTCATCTCTAAAACTAGTCACAATGCTGCCTGTCAATAGTATAAAGTGTGAAGCAATTAAAGGCATTAATATTTATTCCTCATGATACTCCTAGGGGAATTTTACAACAATTCTTTTGAGGCTGTTTTCATACCTGGAGTTTATTTGTTTGTTTGCTTCATAAATGGATACACTTATATAGCCTCAGGCTTTACAACATTTACATCATTGGATATAAATCCATAGAAAAATGCAGCACCAATGACAGCAGCATAAGGTACAATTTCAGATATTAACATGATCTATTAGTTAAAAGGTATTCACTGATAAGCAACAGAAAAGCAGCTTAAAGTGGCTTCAGAAATAAAGGATGGTTTTTGGCTGTAATAAGTAGAAGCAAAAAGAGACCAAGAGAAAACCTTTGGAAATGACTTGATTCAGGGAAGAGAAGGTCAATAAAGACACAGCTTTTCTCCATCTTTCTTCTTTACCTTCAATGGTGTCAATTTCATCCCCAAACTTCCACTCATCTTAGATACAATTTCAAGGACTATACGATTCTCTCTTCACACCAGTGGAGGGAGAGAGGCTCCCGACAGTTCCTGATAAGACAGAAGAAACGTGTTTCCCACTAGACCATGACAAACATTTTCTCCAGTCTTATTAGACCTGAGTCAGAGGTAACAATTTTTTCCCAAGTTTTCACATTATTGTCACTGAAAATGTTTTATAAGCTATTATGATATATGTCCATTTCAAAATCCTTAGGTAAGAATTTCACAGTGCTGGAAAATAATGATCTTTAAGTATAAAGTATAAAGGCAATATTTTGATTATAAAGCAGAACATTTCTGCTATCTCTTCCTTTAAAATGTAGCCATATCCATTAACTTCTCAGGTGATAAAAAAGCACATTGAATCCATTTCTTATCTTCAAATATATGTTTATATTCACAATACATGAATCAGACACTGAATGTAATAACTTGTGGTGTTATTTAAACATTAAATTTTTCAAGTAGCATAATGATTTAAAATCAATCAGGAGAATACTCTTTCAGAATATTGTTTTATGTAATTTTCTTGCCATTACCTTAATAGCAAAGTAAAAATGGCTAAACTTTAGAAAGAAATTCAAAGAAAACATTTCACTTTTGCTTCTCCTTTGAAAACACCATTATTAGTGCTCAAATAAAGAGGGCAAACTTTTAAATTGGGGTGGGACTGGAATCCCTTATGAGTAAAATTGTCAATTGTATCCCAGTTTTATAACTGATTTATGAAATAAAGAGGTTACTTTGTTATAAAGTATTACAAAATATGTTGCAGGAGAAGTGAAATTTAAAGTTAAAAATATTAGCAAATTGAACTAACACAAATCACTCACCAATGTATTTTACTCTTTTTAACCAATTGATAATTATGGAACATAGGTTAAGAAAGATGTCCTTTTCTCAAAAATTGATCAGATTAGTTATTAATCACTAGCAAAACCATACAACTCTCTGAGCCTTAGAGTGTTCATCTATGAAATGAGAGAACTAAACTAAACGCATTTTAACATCCCTTCTAACCTACATATTTATATAGCAATGTTATCTTAAGTAATCTTTAAGGAATGAGCCTTTCTAGATATATAAAGCTCCCCTTTAAGTTGCAAAGCTTTAATTGAAGCATTTATAATAGATGCATTATATACTTCCCCTGTCACCCTAAAAAAATATGAGATGAATGATAATGTCATTCAATTGCCTAAGTTCTGTCTCTCAAACTTGGCAGCTGATTGATTGATCAGCATACAGGGATTTCTGGTCTGTGGCTCCAACTCTCTGCAGTCTTGGGAAGAATTCTCCTAAAGTGAGGATACCAGAACCTTCTCTGTCCATTTCTCACTCTTCTGAAGACAAAAGAAATACTATGTATCAAAGTATATATAAACAACAAATCACCATAGCAATGCAAAGAATTATTATTTTGGTGGTCAATTTTTACTCTTTATTGAAAATACCTGGATATTATGTAAAATATACAGTTTTTGAGGACATGTACATTTATGGTTCAAAGATCTTTCAATTGGACTTCCCTGGTGATACAGTGGTTGAGAATTCACCTGCCAATGCAGGGGACTTGGGTTCAATCCCTGGCCTGGGAGGATTCCACATGTCATAGGGCAAATAAGCCTGCAAGCCGCAGCCACTAAAGCCTGCACATCCCAGAGCCCATGCTCCACAATGAGAGAAGCCAAGGCAATGAGAAGCCCAAGTACTGCAACTAGAGAGTAGCCCCCATTTATCACAACTAGGGAAAGCCTGTGCACAGCAATGAAGACCCAGAGCAGCCAAAAATAAGTAAATTTCATTTAAAAAAGAAAAACCACCACAAACATTTCCATCCTCTGAAGTCATTTTGTTTCATTTCTAACTTGTTCTTTTATCTCCTAACTACATATGGCCTGATACTCAGTTTCTCCCAGAGTCCAGAAGTTTGACCATTTAACACGTGAAAACAAACACCTACAAACTGTTCTGTTACACTGGCAAATTTTGACATCACCAGTCATTTTAAAACGAGAAATCAAATAGCCAACATTCTTTGGATCATAGAGAAAGCAAGGGAAATCCAGACAAACATCTACTTCTGCCTCATCCACTATGCTGAAGCCTTTGACTGTGTGGATCACAACAGACTGTGGAATGTTCTTAAAGAGAAGGGAATACCAGACCAGCTTACCTGTCTCCTGAGAAAGCTGTATGCAAGTCAAGAAGCAACAGTTAGAATCGGACAGGGAACAACGAACTGGTTCCAAATTGGGAAAGGAGTACACCAAGGCTGTATACTGTTGTATACACTCTGATTATTTAACTTCTATGCAGAGTACATCATGAGAAATGCAGGGCTGGATGAATCACAAGCTGGAATCAAGATTGCTGGGAGAAATATCATCAACCTCAGATATGCAGATGATACCACTCTAGTGGCAGAAAGTGAAGAGGAACTAAAGAACCTCTTGATGAGGGTGAAAGAGGACAGTGAAAAAGCTGATTTCACGGTACTGGATGCTTGGGGCTGGTGCACTGGGACGACCCAGAGGGAGGGTAGGGGAGGGAGGAGGGAGGAGGATTCAGGATGGGGAACGCGGGTATACCTGTGGCGGATTCATTTTGATATTTGGCAAAACTAATACAATATTGTAAAGTTTAAAAATAAAATAAAATTTAAAACCTGTTTAAAAAAAATAAAACTCAACATTCAAAAAAACAAAGATCATGGCATCTTCACAGAAAATAGAAGATTTTCTTTTCTTGGGCTCCAAAATCACTGTGGGTAGTGACTGAAGCCAATAAAATAAAAGATACTTGCTCTTTGGAAGGAAAATTATGACAAACCTAGACAGCATGTTAAAATGCAGAGATATCACATTGCCAACAAAGGTCAGTATAGGCAAAGCTATGGTTTTTCCAGTAGTCACATATGGATGTGGGAGTTGGACCATAAAGAAGGCTGAGTGCCGAAGAATTTCTGCTTTCAAATTGTGGGGCTGGAGAAGACTCTTGAGTTCTCTTGGACAGCAAGGAGATCAAACCTGTCGATCCTAAAGGAAATCAACCCTGAATACTCACTGGAAGGAATGATGCTGACACTGAAGCTCCAATACTTTGGCCAACTGATGCAAAGAGCCAACTCTTTGGAAAAGACATTTATACTAGGAAAGAGCTAGAGCAGAAGGAGAAAAGGATGACAGAGGATGAGATGGCTGGATGGTATCACCGACTCAATGGACATGAGTTTTAGTAAACTCCAGGAGTTAGTGAAAAAACAGTGACGCCTAGTGTGCTGCAGTCCATGGAGTTGCAAAGATTCAGACACAACTTAGCAACTGAACAACAACTGAACAACATTCACTTTATGCAATGGTTCCATAAACTAGGAACGGTTTTTTGTTTTTGTTTTTGAGATTCCCAGACTCCAGATTGAACTATTCTAATTCAATATGTCTGGGACCAGACACAGGAAAGCTCTGTTTCCCAAATTTCCCCTAGGTGATTCTGAAAAGAGCTGGTTGTGGAACTATGACTTTGCCCTCAATTTTAGTAGCTGCCGCTTATGTTTATAACAAATACAAAATTCTCCTCTGATATTGGTCACAAGCATATTCAGAGAAAATTTATAAATTTCTGTAGAGAACTACCTGTAACAATCTTCTGCAAGAAATTTTAAAACATTATATTAATGGTGGAACTAAGAAACTGGAAGTAGATGGTGAAAAGTGACTGGTATTACCCTTAGGAAGCAATTATTTTTTGCTTTGTATGTAGTCATTACTGGTCAACAGAGACTATCTCAGAAGAGTTGTCATTACTAAATAAAATGTAGAAAATCTCTAAATAACTAAAAGGTAGCTACACAGTTAATGAGCATTTTGAGAAAATGTTTCTCATAGGCCTATATGAAAAGGATAAAATTGCACAGTTTCCTGTAGAAATTCAAAGATTTTCATGCTTCTGGAATTTACCATAAATAGGACAAAAAAGTTAAGCAATACTACTATTGTAGAAAAATTAATTATATTAACTCCAAAAGTGTAAGTTGAAAATAGATACAATTTCTTCTTTTAGGAGGTTTAAAGCCTATTTGATTGAAAGTCACTCAGTCATGTCCAACTTTTTGTGACCCCATGAACTGTAGCCCTTCAGGCTCCTCTATCCATGGAGATTCTCCAGGTTAGAATACTGGAGTGGGTTGCCATGCCCTCCTCCAGGGGATCTTCCCAATGGGAATCAAACCCAGATCTCCCCATTGCAGGCAGATTCTTTACTGTCTGAGCCATGAGGGAAGCCCACAAGACATCATATGTCCAGTCTATAACCATATCAGCCAGCAAGCTATTCCAAATATCACCATGGGAGGCAGGAATGTAGTTAAATGCATGTAGTTGAAAATCTATCAATCTATCACTTTTCCTCAGAGGAATTTCACAATTACTTTTTTTTTTTTCCTGGCCATGTCTGCATCATGCAGGACCTTGGTTCCCCAACCAGAGATCAAATGTGCAACCCCTGCAGTGGGAGATCAGTACCTTAGCCAGTGGCCACAAGCAAAGTGCTCACAATCACTCTTTTTTTTTTTCCTTTTCAATATAAATGTATTTAATTGGAGGCTAATTACTTTACAGTATTGTATTGTTTTTGCCATGCATCAACATGAATCTGCCACAGGTATACACATGTTCCCCATCCTGAACCCCCCTCCCAACTCCCTCCCCTACCATCCCTCTGGGTCATGCCAGTGCACCAGTCCCAAGCATCCTGTATCCTGCATCAAACCTGGACTGACGATTCGTTTCTTATATGATATTACACATGCTTCAATGCCATTCTCCCAAATCATCCCACCCTCGCCCTCTCCCACAGAGTCCAAAAGACTGTTCTATATATCTGTGTCTCTTTTGCTGTCTCATATACAGCATTATCATTACCATCTTTCTAAATTCCATATATATGTGTGTGTTATTATACTGTATTGGTGTTTTTCTTTCTGGCTTACTTCACTCTGTATAATAGGCTCCAGTTTCATCCACCTCATTTGAACTAATTCAAATGTATTCTTTTTAATGGCTGAGTAATACTCCACTGTGTATATATACCACAGCTTTCTTATCCATTCATCTGCTGATGGACATCTAGGTTGCTTCCATGTCCTGGCTATTATAAACAGTGCTGCGATGAACATTGGGGTACACGTGTCTCTTTCAATTCTGGTTTCCTCGGGCTGTATGCCCAGCAGTGGGACTGCTGGGTCATACATCACTTCATGGGAAATAGATGGGGAAACACTATCAGACTTTATTTTGGGGGGCTCCAAAATCACTTCAGATGGTGACTGCAGCCATGAAATTAAAAGACGCTTACTCCTTGGAAGGAAAGTTATGACCAACCTAGATAACATATTGAAAAGCAGAGACATTACTTTGCCAACAAAGGTCCATCTAGTCAAGGCTATGGTTTTTCCAGTAGTCATGTATGGATGTGAGAGTTGGATTGTGAAGAAAGCTGAGCGCTGAAGAATTGATGCTTTTGAACTGTGGTGTTGGAGAAGACTCTTGAGAGTCCCTTGGACTGCAAGGATATCCAACCAGTCCATTCTGAAGGAGATCAGCCCTGGGTGTTCTTTGGAAGGAATGATGCTAAATCTGAAACTCCAGGACTTTGGCCACCTCATGCGACGAGTTGACTCATTGGAAAAGACTCTGATGCTGGGAGGGATTGAGGGCAGGAGGAACAGGGGACTACAGAGGATGAGATGGCTGGATGGCATCACCGACTTGACGGACGTGAGTTGGAGTGAACTCCAGGAGTTGGTGATGGACAGGGAAGCCTGGAGAGCTGCGATTCACGGGATCGCAAAGAGTCAGACATGACTGAGCGACTGAACTGGATGGCAGTTCTATTTCCAGTTTTTTAAGAAATCTCTACACTGTTCTCCATAGTGGCTGTACTAGTTTGCATTCCCACCAACTGTGTAAGAGGGTTCCCTTTCCTCCACATCCCCTCCAGCATTTATTGCATGTAGACTTTTGGATAGCAGCCATTCTGACTGGCATGAAATGGTACCATATTATGGTTTTGATTTGCATTTATCTGACAATGAGTGATGTTGAGCATCTTTTCATGTGTTTGTTAGCCATCTGTATGTCTTCTTTGGAGAAATTTCTGTTTAGTTCTTCGGCCCTTTTTTTGACTGGGTCATTCATTTTTCTGGAATTGAGCTGCAGGAGTTGCTTTTATATTTTTGAGATTAATTCTTTGTCCTTTGCTTCATTTGCTATTGTTTTCTCCCATTCTGAAGACTGTCTTTTCACCTTGCTTATAGTTTCCTTTGTTGTGCAGAATCTTTTAATTTTAATTAGGTCCCATTTGTTTATTTTTGCTTTTATTTCCAATATTCTGGGAGATGGGTCATAGAGGATCCTGCTGTGATTTATTTTGGAGAGTGTCTTGCCTATGTTCTCCTCTAGGAATTTTATAGTTTCTGGTCTTATGTTTAGATCTTTAATCCATTTTGAGTTTATTTTTGTGTATGGTGTTAGAAAGTGTTCTAGTTTCATTCTTTTACAAGTGGTTGACCAGTTTTTTCAGCACCACTTGTTAAAGAGATTGCCTTTTCTCCATTGTATATTCTTGCCTCCTTTGTCAAAGACAAGGTGTCCATAGGTGCATGGGTTTATCTCTGGGCTTTCTATTTTGTTACATTGATCTAAATCTCTGTCTTTGTGCCAGTACCATACTGTCTTGATGACTGTGGCTTTGTAGTAGAGCCCAAAGTCAGGCAGGTTGATTCCTCCAGTTCCATTCTTCTTTCTGAAGATTGCTTTGGCTATTCGAGGTTTTTTGTACTTCCATACAAATTGTGTGTTATTTGTTCTAGCTCTGTGAAAAAATACCGTTGGTAGCTTGATAGGGATTGCATTGAATCTATAGATTGCTTTGGGTAGTATACTCATTTTCACTATATTGATTTTTCCGATCCATGAACATGGTTTATTTCTCCATCTATTAGTGTCCTCTTTGATTTCTTTCACCAGTGTTAGGTTATTTATTTGACTTTTTTCTTGTTTCTTGAGGTATGCCTGTATTGCCATGAACCGTCCCCTTTGCACTGCTTTTACAGTGTCCCACAGGTTTTGGGTGGTTGTGTTTTTATTTTCATTCATTTCAATGCATAATTTGATTTCTTTTTTTATTTCTCCTGTGATTTGTTGGTTATTCAGCAGCATGTTGTTCAGCCTCCATGTGTTGGAATTTTTAATAGTTTTTCTCCTGTAATTGAGATCTAATCTTACTGCATTGTGGTCAGAAAAGATGCTTGGAATGATTTCAATTTTTTTGAATTTACCAAGGCTAGATTTATGGCCCAGGATGTAATCTATCCTGTAGAAGGTTCCGTGTGCGCTTGAGAAAAAGGTGAAATTCATTGTTTTGGGGTGAAATGTCCTATAGATATAAATTAGGTCTAACAGGTTTATTGTATCATTTAAAGTTTGTGTTTCCTTGTTAATTTTCTGTTTAGTTGATCTATCCATAGGTGTGAGTAGGGTATTAAAGTCTCCCACTATTATTGTGTTACTGTTAAGTTCCCCTTTCATACTTGTTAGCATTTGTCTTACATATTGTGGTGCTCCCGTGTTGGGCACATATATATTTATAATTGTTGTATCTTCTTCTTGGATTGATTCTTTGATCATTATGTAGTGTCATTCTCTGTCTCTTTTCACAGCCTTTGTTTTAAAGTCTATTTTATCTGATATGAGTATTGCTACTCCTGCTTTCTTTTGGTCTCTATTTGCGTGAATATCTTTTTCCAGCCCTTCACTTTCAGTCTGTATGTATCCCGTGTTTTGAGGTGGGTCTCTTGTACACAACATATATAAGGGTCTTGTTTTTGTATCCATTCAGCCAGTCTTTGTCTTTTGGTTGGGGCATTCAACACATTTACATTTAAGGTAAGTATTGATCAGTATGATCTCGTTCCATAGTTCACCAGGCACTCTATCTATCCAATCTAGGCCCTTAAATCTATTTCTCATTTCCACTGTATAATCATAAGGGATTTGATTTAGGTCATACCTGAATGGCCTAGTGGTTTTCCCTACTTTCTTCAATTTAAGTCTGAATTTGGCAATAAGCAGTTCATGGTCTAAGCCACAGTCAGCTCCTGGTCTTGTTTTTGCTGACTGTATAGAGCTTCTCCATCTTTGGCTACAAGGAATATAATCAATCTGATTTCGGTGTTGACCATCTGGTGATGTCTATGTATATAGTCTTCTCTTGTGTTGTTGGAAGAGGGTGTTTGTTATGACCAGTGCATTTTCTTGGCAAAACTCTATTAGTCTTTGCCCTGCTTCATTCCGTACTCCAAGGCCAAATTTGCCTGTTACTCCAGGTGTTTCTTGACTTCCTACTTTTGCATTCCAGTCCCCTCTAATGAAAAGGACATCTTTTATGGGTGTTAGTTCTAAAAGGTCTTGTGACATTGTACAGGAGACAGGGATAAAGACTATCCCCATGGAAAGAAATGCAAAAAAGCAAAATGGCTGTCTGGGGAGGCCTTACAAATAGCTGTGAAAATAAGAGAAGCAAAAAGCAAAGGAGAAAAGGAAAGATATAAACATCTGATTGCAGAGTTCCAAAGAATAGCAAGAAGAGATAAGAAAGCCTTCTTCAGTGATCAATGCAAAGAAATAGAGGAAAACAACAGAATGGGAAAGACTAGGGATCTCTTCAAGAAAATCAGAGATACCAAAGGAACATTTCATGCAAAGATGGGCTCGATAAAGGACAGAAATGGTATGGACCTAACAGAAGCAGAAGATATTAAGAAGAGATGGCAAGAATACACAGAAGAACTGTACAAAAAAAAAAGATCTTCACGACCCAGATAATCATGATGGTGTGATCACTGACCTAGAGCCAGACATCCTGGAATATGAAGTCAAGTGGGCCTTAGAAAGCATCACTACGAACAAAGCTAGTAGAGGTGATGGAATTCCAGTTGAGCTATTCCAAATCCTGAAAGATGATGCTGTGAAAGTGCTGCACTCAATATGCCAGCAAATTTGGAAAACTCAGCAGTGGCCACAGGACTGGGAAAGGTCAGTTTTCATTCCAATCCCAAAGAAAGGCAATGCCAAAGAATGCTCAAACTACCACACAGTTGCACTCATCTCACACGCTAGTAAAGTAATGCTCAAAATTCTCCAAGCCAGGCTTTGCAATATGTGAACCGTGAACTTCCTGATGTTCAAGCTGGTTTTAGAAAAGGCAGAGGAACCAGAGATCAAATTGCCAACATTCTCTGGATCATGGAAAAAGCAAGAGAGTTCCAGAAAAGCATCTATTTCTGCTTTATTGACTATGTCAAGGCCTTTGACTGTGTGGATCACAGTAAACTGTGGACAATTCTGAAAGAGATGGGAATACCACCTGACCTGCCTCTTGAGAAATTTGTATGCAGGTCAGGAAGCAACAGTTAGAGCTGGACATGGAACAACAGACTGGTTCCAAATAGGAAAAGGAGTACGTCAAGGCTGTATATTGTCACCCTGCTTATTTAACTTCTATGCAGAGTACATCATGAGAAACGCTGGACTGGAAGAAACACAAGCTGGAATCAAGATTGCCAGGACAAATATCAATAATCTCAGATATGCAGATGACACCACCCTTATGGCAGAAAGTGAAGAGGAACTAAAAAGCCTCTTGATGAAAGTGAAAGTGGAGAGTGGAAAAGTTGGCTTAAAGCTCAACATTCAGAAAACGAAGATCATGGCATCCGGTCCCATCACTTCATAAGAAATAGATGTGGAAACAGTGGAAACAGTGTCAGACTATTTTTCTGGGCTCCAAAATCACTGCAGATGGTGACTGCAGCCATGAAATTAAAAGACGCTTACTCCTTGGAAGAAAAGTTATGACCAACCTAGATAGCATATTGAAAAGCAGAGACATTACTTTGCCAACAAAGGTTCATCTAGTCAAGGCTATGGTTTTTTTCTGTGGTCAAGTATGGATGTGAGAGTTGGACTTTGAAGAAGGCTGAGCGCCGAAGAATTGATGCTTTTGAACTGTGGTGTTGGAGAAGACTCTTGAGAGTCCCTTGGGCTGCAAGGAGAGCCAACCAGTCCATTCTGAAGGAGATCAGCCCTGGGATTTCTTTGGAAGGAATAATGCTAAAGCTGAAATTCCAGGACTTTGGCACCTCATGCGAAGAGTTGACTCATTGGAAAAGACTCTGATGCTGGGAGGGATTGGAAACAAGAGGAGAAGGGGACGCCAGAGGATGAGATGGCTGGATGGCATCACTGACTCAGTGGACGTGAATCTGAGTGAACTCCGCGAGTTGGTGATGGACAGGGTGGCCTGGCGTGCTGTGATTCATGGGGTCGTAAAGAGTCGGACAGGACTGAGCAACTGATCTGATCTGATCTGATCTGATGATCCTGTTTCCATTTACTTTATTGTTTTGGGTTCGAGTTTATATACCTTTTTTGTGTTTCCTGTCTAGAGAATATCCTTTAGTATTTGTTGGAGAGCTGGTTTGGTGGTGCTGAATTCTCTGAGCTTTTGCTTGTCTGTAAGGCTTTTGATTTCTCCTTCATATTTGAATGAGATCCTTGCTGGGTACAGTAATCTGGGCTGTAGGTTATTTTCTTTCATCACTTTTAAGTATGCCCTGCCATTCCCTCCTGGCCTGAAGAGTTTCTATTGAAAGATCAGCTGTTATCCTTATGGGAATTCCCTTGTGTGTTGTTGTTTTTCCCTTGCTGCTTTAAATATTTGTTATTTGTGTTTGACCTTTGTTAATTTGATTAATATGTGTCTTGGGGTGTTTCACCTTGGGTTTATCCTGTTTGGGATTCTCTGGGTTTCTTGGACTTGGGTGATTATTTCCTTCCCCATTTTAGGGAAGTTTTCAACTATTATCTCCTCAAGTATTTTCTCGTGGTCTTTCTTTTTGTCTTCTTCTTCTGGGACTCCTATTATTCGAATGTTGGGGTGTTTAACATTTTCCCAGAGGTCTCTGAGATTGTCCTCGTTCTTTTAATTCATTTTTCTTTTTTCCTCTCTCATTCATTTATTTCTACTATTCTATCTTGTACCTCACTAACCCTATCTTCTGCCTCCTTTATTCTACTATTTGTTCCCTCCAGAGTGTTTTTGATCTCACTTATTGCATTATTCCTTATATATTGACTCTTTTTTATTTCTTCTAGGTCCTTTCTAAACCCTTCTTTTATCTTTTCAGTCCTTGTCTCCAGGCTATTTATCTGTGATTCTATTTTGTTTTCAAGATTTTAGATCATTTTCACTATCATTATTCAGAATTCTTTATCAGGTAGATTCCCTATCTCTTCCTCTTTTGTTTGGTTTGGTGAGCATATATCCTGTTCCTTTACCTGCTGGGTATTCCTCTCGCTCTTCATCTTGTTTATATTGCTGCGTTTGGGGTGGCCTTTCTGTATTCTGGCAGTTTGTGGAGTTCTCTTTATTGTAGAGTTTCCTCGCTGTGGGTGGAGGTTGTATGGGTGGCTTGTCAAGGTTTCCTATTTAGGGAAGCTTGTGTCAGTGTTCTGGTGGGTGGAGCTGAATTTCTTCTCTCTGGAGTGCAATGAAGTGTCCAGTAATGAGTTATGAGATGTCAGTGGGTTTGGAGTGACTTTGGGCAGCCTGTATATTGTTGCTGGAGAATTTGTGTGGTATGTCTTGCTCTGGAACTTGTTGGCCCTTGGCTCATGCTTGGTTTCAGTGTAGGTATGGAGACATTTGATGAGCTCTGTCAATTAATGTTCCCTGGAGTCAGGACTCCTCTGATGTTCTCAAGATTTGGACTTAAGCTTCCTGCTTCTGGTTTTCAGTCTTATTTTTACAGTAACCTTAAGACTTCTCCATCTATACAGCACTGTTGATAAAACATCTTTCGAAGACAATGGGCTGCTTTTCTGGGTGACTGATGTCCTCTGCCAGCATTCAGAAGTTGTTTTGTGGAATTTACTCAGCGTTCAAATGTTCTTTTGATGAATGTGCTGGGGAGAATGTGGTCTCCCCATCCTATTCGTCTGCCATCTTAGGACCCCTCACTATCACTCTTATCTTTGAAATCATAATTACTTAATGTGACATGAACTTGAAAAGAGAGGTAAACCACCTTTGTCAGTAAGCAGTTGCATGGTTGCTCCCATGCATTCTTGAAAAGTTCAAACTCCATGTGGGAGAGCCAGGTGATACATGAACCTCTTGTTTTGGCTGTTCTGGTAATTTTATATTTGGTTTAAGTTCATTTCAGAAGAGATACCATAATACAAGTCACGTGGATTCTAGCAGTTCCAAACCCAAAACGCAAAAATATTTTGCATTTTGTATTAAAGCTTCCATTTCAAAGAAGCGGAATTATTTTCCTTTTGCCACCATATAGTTAAGAAGAGTGAGTTGAGTAACATTCAAAGTAAAACACAACTTATGCAGAGATATGTACAAAGTACTGAACATTCTGGCTAGTGATGGGGATCTTCCTGAGTCTTTCCTTATATTTAACCATACTTGGAGCCATGTCTAATTCCTGGTATCTCTTCTAGATCCTTATCACCTTGGCTGTAAAAAGATAAGCAATGTTTGCATCTTCAGCATTTTCATCCTTGAAAAATCAAGCAGTTCCTGACAATTTGATTATGGTAGCTCAGTAACTGGAGCATTATAATGGTGCTCTGAGATGATCTAAAAGAAGACATTCCTGTAATTATATTCTCTGGTCTATCTGGCAGCCCTTGCCTCAGAAATGGGAATGAGGTCTCACCTGTCATGGATGTGAAGGTCAGAGAAAAGCACACCTACAAGTCCAATGGGGGCTGGAAAGCACATTGGGTACAGGTTTAGAAGGAGGAGTCTGAGGTACTGAGGGCATGGCTGGGGCAGAAGGATTCGAAAGGCACAGATTGGCAACACCTCCAAGATCTCAGCAGATGCCATATCAACCCTGAAATCTGCTCCTGGAGCCCAAGCCTCGAAAGTTTGTTCACTGTCCATTTTCAACTAGTAACATGTACCAGAGATGAACTTATACTGAAGCATTTTGAACTGAGCCCTATGCCTAACTTTTAAGTCAGGAAAGAGTTAATTTTCCCTAAAACATGATCTTAGCAGAGAGAATTCTAAAATGAAAACCAGCAGAACTATATATTACCACAAGACAAGGGACTAGATGAAAGAGGAGGATAAAATGATTTACACCAAAATGAGGAACTGATCTAAAGTGGGTTAAATATAGGGTGGGCTTCCCAGGTGGCACTAGAGGTAAAGAACACAACTACCAAGGCAGATATAAGAGACAAGTGTTCTGGGTTGCGGAAATTCCCTGGAGAAGGAAATGGCAACCCACTCCAGTATTCTTGCCTGGAGAATCCAATGGGCAGAGGAGCCTGATGGGCTAACAGTCCATGGGAGTGCAGAGTTGGACATGACTGAAGTGACTTAGCAGCAGCAGCAAATATAGGGTGGGGGGGGGGGGGGCCACAAAGAGTCAGACACAACTGAACAGCAGCAGCAGCAATCAGAAAACAGTTTTATTTATTTCTACTAGTGCCTGCAAACACACTCCCTAGTATTGAGCTTGGCTACCTCTGGAGAGCAACTTGATCAGACCTCCACCTATTTTTACTATATCCAGGGCACTCCAAGTCAAAGGTTCAATGAACGTCAGCCTGACTCACTGCTCTTCCCCATCTTGCTCTGCTTAGGCTGAACAAAGGCTTGTAGATGTGCTAGTGGAAGAGAGAGACATGATCTTGACTTTATTTTCTAACTAGGTTTTCTACTCCTTCTCCCACACTTCTTATGCTCCTGACTGTCTAGAATTGGGAGCATGGAAAGAACAACTTGGAGGAAGGAAAGCAAATGTTTTACATATCATCTGTTTGTTTGTTTTTCATGTGGTTCTTGCTGCCTTTCATTGTGGGCACTGGGGAAAAGTTGACTTTGTTTCAAGGTCCATTTTCACGTTCTTTGGAACATCTTCCTTCCCTGCTCCCCAGCAGGAATCTTCACACTGTCTTCTTCCTGACCCTTTAGTATATTCCTTGCCTGGCCACTTACACCCTCCTCCATCTCTTGTCCATGGCAAAAAAAAAAAAAAAGTATCTTTTTGCTAAAGCCCTCACCTCATTGGTCAGTCCTCTTGGGTGAGTTGCTTCTAAGACTACTAGCATTCTGATAAGACTTAGCCCTTGCTGACTTTTCTTGCCTTATCTGGCTATAATAAGATGACTCCAGCCAATCTTCTACCTTTAAAATCATGCAGGCAGGAGATAGCCACCAATTTCTTGGTTAGGTAAAAGCTCACATTTCTGGGAATTAAGAATTCTTTTGCATTTATCTCCAGGAGTAGCATGATAAGAACTTGGATTAGCAGCTCAACAAACATCCAGTCCAGAAACAGCACGTCTTCCTCCCTTCTTGTAGGCAGGCCAAGATTTTAGAGTTATTCTCTTGGAATCCCTTCACTCAGTTTTGGCTGATGGGAGGGCTGGGGGGCTTCCTCTCCCCTACCTGGAAGGAAGGGAAAACCCACAACCTCTTATTCCTGTAAGTCTCTTCCAAAGCAGTTTTTCTCAATGCATCTCCAGTCTAATTTAAATATTGTTTAGAGATAAATAGTGAAAATGCCTGCAGAACTGGTTGTAGCCCTCTCTATAAAGCAGAGGGTCATGCTACGCATTCTCAACTTAAAGAGTTTTAGGCTAAATTTTTAGACAACAGCACTTTAAATAAGTAGAAAAGGGGAAAACTTTCTGATTTATTCTGCCACCCACTTAGTAGTACAGCAGCCAAACTAGAGAGCTTAATATTCTTTTCCCTATCACACCCATTTTTCTATTGGCAGATAACAAAATGTAGACAGAGAGAAGGCTGAAAGGAATGAGGAGTACTAAATATATAACTGCTCGTATGATCTTACCTTCTGCGATTCAAGACTCTTGGTTCATGAAAGGTTAACCACATTCTGTGATAGCAGTATAGAACATGTGAGATTCCCTTTTATCTAAAAATAGAGTTTTCTGAAGAATGTAGAAGAACTATATTATTATTATTTTACTATTTAAGCCTGTGCTCAGTGAGATTCTGAAATCCTGAGAACTTTCTCAACACAGGAAATATAAATCAAGGGCCTACATTTAATATCTCACAAAGCAGAAATAATCCTATCGACAAAGAAAAAGAAAGAAGAAAGAGAATAAAAGCACTCTTACAGATGTAGTACATTAAGCTGACACATAGTACTTCTCTTCAATGCAAGCCATTGAATGGGTGGGAAGCATGATTTTAAAAGCTTGATTTTAAGTCATCATTAGATAGAAGACATCAGAAAGCAAATGCCTAACCTTATCAAATACAGCAACTGAATTTGAGTTTTGCCATTCAATACTACAGATAATAAAATTCACATAATATAAATCCATTTTGATTATGTGCACAAATAAAGCCAATGAACAATTGGTTTCAATTTATACAGATAAAATAGTTTCTTTCTTAAGTGGAACTCATTCCAGTGTTGAAAGAACATTTAAAAAAGGAGAGAAAGATTTAAACACTATTATGTCTGAATAGAGGAACTAAATATAATACAATAAATTATTAATTAGGAAGAAACTGATAATTAAAATAAAAAATTATAAAACAGATATGCTTTTTAAATATTAGATGCTTCTAATATAGTGTGTGTCTCCTGGGAATATTGCATTCAGATATTTTAAATATTCAATTACTTTTTTAAGATCATTGACTATTATGACAACAAAAACAATATGATTCACACTACAGTGTTTATGAAAAAATAGTGATTACTGGAAAACATCTTTTATTTTTATGGAGCAATTCATTATTCCCTAATGCATAAGGAATGCAAACAAAATCAACCAAGCTTTTTATTTTTAATTAACTAAATTGAGGGTTGGAATGACTTTACTTTGCTCAGTTTGTAGAGGTGAGATAAGGCTCTTAAATTAAATGTCCCCAGAAACAGAAAAAGAGTTGAATTATCAGATAATCATAAAAACAAGATCCAAAAAGAGATTGTACAGTTAATGGTCTAATCATTTTGATGAAGAGTGCACTTAATTCTTAACTACCTTTCTACAGTGATGACAATGAATAGAAAAGCAATTACATTGTTAAAATTAACACTTACACCTGCTGAGTCTGACCCTTTATGCTTCCATAGGGAATCCAGTAGGGTCTGTGATGAACTGAGGTGGGAGAGTACACTAACTTTCTTTGAATCTAATTGTATTGCCACATTCACCAGCATCTAGAGCAATAATTATCTGACCAAGCATTCTTTGTTATGAGCAATATGTACAAAATGTGGGCAATCAATAATAACTAGAAAACTGAGCTCACAAAAAGAAAAGAAATCACCATACATGTGTTGGAGTTATATGCAATTCTGCAATAAAGTATTTCTATAAGAAAACTTGTGTTAGCACAAAATTCTGTACAAATATGAAGTTGTAGTGTAGTGATAACATTTCAGAAAATCAGAAGAAAATTTATCATTCTTGTTTAATGATAAATAACAAAGCAACCCTCCCGATGTAACAATCACTTCGGTTCAGTTCAGTTGCTCAGTCAACTCCCACTCTTTGCAATCCCATGAACCGCAGCACACCAGGCCTCCCTGTCCATCACCAACTCCCGGAGTTTACCCAAACCCATGTCCATTGTATCGGTGATGGCATCCAACCATCTCATCCTCCATCATCCCCTTCTCCTGTCCTCAATCTTTCCCAGCATCAGGGTCTTTTCAAATGAGTCAGCTCTTCACATCAGAGGGCCAAAGTATTGGAGTTTCAGCTTCACCATCAGTCAGTCCAATGAACACCCAGGACTGATCTCCTTTAGGATGGACTGGTTGGATCTCCTTGTAGTCCAAGGGACTCTCAAGAGTCTTTTCCAACACCACAGTGCAAAAGCATCAATTCTTCTGTGCTCAGCTTTCTTTATAGTCCAACTCTCACATCCATACATGACCACTGGAAAAACCATAGCCTTGACTAGACGTACCTTTGTTGGCAAAGTAATGCCCTTGCTTTTTAATATGCTGTCTAGGCTGGTCATAACTTTCCTTCCAAGGAGTAAGTGTCTTTTAATTTCATGGCTGCAATCACCATCTGTAGTGATTTTGAGAGTAGCTCAGAAATTGTTCTTACTGCAACTCTAAGGATCTGTGTGTGTGTGTGTGTGTGTGTGTGTATAGAGACAGACAGGATGCCATAAATCACTGTCACTTCACTTCATATGAATTGTTCTCGGGTCATTGTTTCCTTCCCAAATCAACTGACTTGAGACTTTGTACAATCTTATTTATACCCCTAAGATATAAGGAAAGTCATCCTCCAGGAGCTGAACCAAAACCTAGTAAAATACCTGGAGATTGATATTGAATTACCTTCCAATTTTCTAGATCAAAACATTTTCTATGATACCATTTGGCCAGCTCCAAATGGCACATCAAACACCATTTTTATGGATGGAGAGTGTTTTAGGAATGAAAAAGGTTTCTTTTTATTTTTCAACAAAGTTTTTTTGTTTTTTGCTTTTTGTATTTTAGTGATTAGCTTTCACATGGCAGAATTAACTGGCATTCATGTCAGATGGTAAAAAGCGTCTGCCTGCAATGAGGGAGACCCAGGTTCAATCTCTGGGTTGGGAAGATCCCTTGGAGAACTAAATGACAACCACTCCAGTACTCTTCCCTCGAAAATCCCATGGACAGAGAAGCCTAGTAGGCTACTGTCCCTGGGGTTGCAAAGAGTTGGACATGAATGAGCAACTTCACTTTCACTTTCACTTGTTGAGTTATACCAAAAAAAAAAAGTTTTTGTTCATTAGGTTTGGAATCTCATTCTTAAAGAATTTTTAACTCTCAACATTAATTCCTAATGCATAAGAATCTATTATTGGTGAGTACTTGAACAGTCTCAGAGTTCAAGACACAGCTAGCTCTGTCTCTGAAGAATCAGTTACCTATGATTAAGACACGTATCTTGGGATCAGGTAAACCTGGGATCAAGTGAAGCTTCATTTTAACTCAAGCTAAAGCTTCATCATTAATTAACTTCAAGTACAATGTTGGGAAAACTTTAAACATCTTCTTTTCATTTCTAAAATGAGAATATAATATCCACTTCTTTAAGATGTTGTAAAAACAAAATAGGGCTTCCCAAGTGGCACTAGTGGTAAAATACTCCCCTGCCAATGCAAAAGACCTGAACTGAAGTGACCTAGCATACACGCAAGGAAAGACAAAGTCATTTAATTAATTTCTCTGGTAACTTTTGCAAGGTCAACTGCTCTTATTTGTACAGACTCTTAGTTGAAAACAACCTAAATAGAAAAAGCTCTCTGAAAGAGTATATATGAAAGGAAAGAAATTTAGTACTTGAACCTGAAAAGCTGGTGCTGGACTGTTTATGTGTTTGCATTATCAGGTCCTTGAATTGTCTTTCTTCATTAAAACATTTTATTTCAATTATATCTTAAAGAATCTCCCTAGAATTTTTAATCTAACCTTGGCACTCTTTTCTAGCATCTAGCCTTATGAATTCACTCGTTTTTGCCTTGATTTTCCTTATTTTTTGTGGAAATTTGGGAGTAAGATGGGGCCATTTGGATATTATTCTGTCATGTTGAGCTAGCTAATTTATTTTCTAATTTAGGTGACAAATATCTGTCTATTTCCTTGGGTTTTCAGTACATTTGTAATTTCAAATGTAATTTGTCACCCTGTTTATTTAACTTATATGCAGAGTACATTATCAGAAATACTGGACTGGATGAAGCATAAGCTGGAATCAAGATCGCCAGGAGAAATATCAATAACCTCAGATACGCAGATGACACCACCCTTATGGCAGAAAGTGAGGAACTAAAGAGCCTCTTGATGAAAGCGAAAGAGGTGAGTGGAAAAGTTGGCTTAAAACTCAAAATTCAGAAAACTAAAATCATGGCATCTTGTCCCATCACTTCATGGCAAATAAATGGGGAAAGAATGGAAACAGTGAGAGATTTTATTTGGGGGGCTCCAAAATCACTGCAGATGGTGACTGCAGCAATGAAATTAAAAGATGCTTACTCCTTGGAAGAAAAGTTATGACCAACCTAAACAGCATATTAAAAAGCAGAGACATTACTTGGCCAACAAAGGTCTATCTAGTTAAAGCTATGGTTTTTCTAGTAGTCATGTATGGATGTGAGAGTTGGACTATAAAGAAAGCTGAGCACAGAAGAATTGATCTTTTGCACTGTGGTGTTGGAGAAGACTTGAGAGCCCCTTGGACTGCAAGGAGATCCAATCAGTCCATCCTAAAGGAGATCAGTCCTGGATATTCATTGGAAGGATTGATGCTGAAGCGGAAATTCCAATACTGTGGCCACCTGATGCGAAGAACTGACTCATTTGAAAAGATCCTGATGCTGGGAAAGATTAAAGGCAGGAGGAGATGGGGATAACAGAGGATAAGATGGTTGGATGGCATCACCGACTCAATGGACATGAGTTTGAGCAAGGTCTGGGAGTTGGTGATGGACAGGGAAGCCTGGCATGCTGCAGTCCATGGGGTCACAAAGAGTTGGATATGACTGAGCAACTGAACTGAGCTGAACTGAATGCCTAAGCCACTGTGCTAGATGGTATGGAGACTACAAAGAGGAAAGGATGTAGCTCTTGTGTGTATAGAGTTTACGGTCAAAGTCATAGAACTGGGTATGCCAAATGTGGTATTTCTTAAAAGGAGGAATTAATGGGACTTCCCTGGCAGTCTGGTGTTTAAGACTCAGTGCTCCCAATGCAGGGGGCTTGTGTTCAATACCTCGTTGGGGAACTAACATCTCACATGCTGAGCATGTTGGCCAAAACAAACAAACAAAAAGGAAGAATTAGTAAGTACTGAATATATATTTACTCCCAAAGCCATTGCTCTGTCTCTATTTCATTGAAATGAATATAGGAGAAATGAGCCAAGGGTCCATGGAAAATGGGCCAAATGCTATAGGTAGAGATGCAAGACACAGAAATATGTAGACAGAAAGGTTGTATAAGTGTATTTGGGCAGAAATCTGAAGAACAGTATAGAATGAGAGGGACATCGGCTCACTGTAGGACAATCAGGCTTGTCTTTAGACTATTTCTAACTTCCTTTCCCATGAAAGGGAATAGACACTCTTTAGAAGATCAATGTTACACCTTAAATATACATATATGTAGCATTTGAGCTCTAGGAATAATACCCTAGTGTGCCATTTATGCTGTAAAAGCCATAAATGTTTTGAACTTGACTCAGAAGTGAAAAGGCTCTCCAGAGATGCTTTTAAATGTTCAAAGTTGAAGACATATTTTTCCTCTCTCTAAAAGTGAGCAAAAATCCCAAAGGAGAGAAGTCAAAATAAATAAATCAATACGAGGGTGGGAAAAATAGTGGACCAGCTGATAAGATAATGTTAAGAAGCTGGAAGTTTGATAAATTCAATTTTCTGAGCATACACAATAAAGAGTAAAAACAAAAGGAACAAGCCAAAGAAAGCAAGTTTCAATACATATTATAAAAATATATATATAAGCAGAGGAGTGTTTATTTTAAAACTAACGGAACTTAATTTTAAAGCTTCTTTATTTCTACTGTCTCCTTCCAGGGGCTTGGGAGGGGCTCTAACAATGTATTCATGTGATCATATATCTTGAAAATTTTACAAAACAAGTTATTTTAACCAAAGTCAGTTAAGATCACTGTCACTTTCCTCTCCAGTTTATGCTCTGTGACAGGTTCCTTACTGTCAACTGAGACAGCTTCAGCATGGCCTCAGTCATTACTGGGATCTAGCTAGAGGGGGGCTGAGTTGCAGATTTTTTAAAAATTATTTTATTTATTTTACTTTATAATATTGTATTGGTTTTGCCATACATTGACCTGAATCTGCTATGAGTGTACATGTGTTCTCCATCCTGAACCCCCCTCCCACCTTCCTCCCCATCCCATCCCTCTGGGTCGTCCCAGTGCACCAGCCCTGAGCACCCTATCTCATGCATCAAACCTGGACTGGCAATCCATTTCACATATGACATTTTACATGTTTCAATGCTATTCTCCCATATCATCCTGCCCTTGCCCACTCCCACAGATACAAAAGACTGTTCAATACATCTGTGTCTCCACTGCTGTCTCACATACAGGGTTATCATTACCTTCTTTCTAAATTCCATATATATGCATTAGTATACTGTATTGGTGTTTTTCTTTCTGGCTTACTTCACTCTCTAGAATAGGCTCCAGTTTCATCCACCTCATTAGAACTGATTCAAATGTATTCTTTTTAATGGCTGAGTACTATTCCATTATGTGTATGTACCACAGCTTTCTTATCCATTCATCTGTCGATGGACATCTAGGTTGCTTCCATGTCCTGGCTATTATAAAAAGTGCAGTGATGAACACTGGAGTACACGTGTCTTTTTCAATTCTGGTTTCCTCAGTGTGTATGCCCAGCAATGGGATTGCTGGGTAATATGGCAGTTCTGTCTCCAGTTTTTTAAGGAATCTCCACACTGTTCTCCATAGTGGCTGTACTAGTTTGCATTCCCACCAACAGTGAAAGAGGGTTCCCTTTTCTCCACATCCCCTCCAGCATTTATTGCTTGTAGACTTTTGGATAGCAGCCATTCTGACTGGCATGAAATGGTACCTCATTGTGGTTTTGACTTGCATTTCTCTGATAATGAGTGATGTTGAGCATCTTTTCATGTGTTTGTTAGCCATCTGTTTGTCTTCTTTGGAGAAATTTGTTTAGTTCTTTGGCCCATTTTTTTGATTGGGTCTTTTATTTTTCTGGAATTGAGCTGCAGGAGTTGCTTGTATATTTTTGAGATTAATTCTTTGTTAGTTGCTTCATTTGCTATTATTTTCTCCCATTCTGAAGGCTGTCTTTTCACCTTGCTTATAGTTTCCTTTGTTGTGCAGAAGCTTTTAATTTTAATTAGGTCCCATTTATTTTTGCTTTTTATTTCCAATATTCTGGGAGGTGGGTCATAGAGGATCCTGCTGTGATTTATGTCGGAGAGTGTTTTTTTCTTGCCTGGAGAATCCCAGGGATGGGGGAGCCTGGTGGGCTGCTGTCTATGAGGTCATACAGAGTCGGACATGACTGAAGCGACTTAGTAGCAGCAGCAGTAGCATTAGAAAGTGTTCTAGTTTCATTCTTTTACAAGTGGTTGACCAATTTTCCCAGCACCACATGTTAAAGAGATTGTCTTTTCTCCATTTAATATTCTTTCTTCCTTTGTCCAAGATAAGGTGTCCATAGGTGCGTGGATTTGTCTCTGGGCTTTCTATTTTGTTTCATTCGTCTATATTTCTGTCTTTGTGCCGGTACCATACTGTCCTCATGACTGTGGCTGTGTAGTAGAGCCTGAAGTGAGGCAGGTTGATTTCTCCAGTTCCATTGTTCTTTCTCAAGATCACTTTGGCTATTCAAGGCTTTTTGTATTTCCATACAAATTGTGAAATTATTTGTTCTAGTTCTCTGAAAAATACCATTGGTAGCAGATTTTTATTTTAGAAGGAGGATGTCTATCATTCTCAGTCACTTCTTTGTATCCAGTTAACTTAGGGCTAGCCCTCCTCACCTAACAATTATATCCAACATATTCAACCACCTATTGTACCAACTCAGTTTTGTATCCAATTGTTTTTATAATTTTTATTGGAGTATAATTGATTTACAATATTGCATTAGTTTCACAATTACAGCAAAGTGAATCAGTTATACATATACATGACCCACTCCTTTTCAGATTCTTTTCCTATATAATTCATTACAGAGTAATGAGTGAAGTTCCCTGTGCTCCACAGTAGGTATTTATTAGTTACCTATTTTGTATATAGTAGTGTGTATATCTCAATCCTATTCTCCCAATTTATCCTCCCCGCCCCCTACCCCGCAATTTCCCCGCTTGGTAACCATAAGTTTGTTTTCTTCATCTGTGACTCTATCTCTGTTTTTTAAATAAGTTCATTTGTAGCATTGCTTTTAGATTCTAATATAAGTGATATTGTATGATTTTTGTCATTCTATGACTTACTTCACAGTATGACAATCTCTATGTCCATCTATGGTGCTGTAAATAGCATTATTTCATTCATTTTTATGGATGAGTAATACTATATTTACAATTTTGTTTATTTTGCTTGATAGGGGTTCTTGGAATTTCATAAGCTTCATGACCCAAAAAACCCTGGATGAAATATAATTTCTGGATTGAAGAAGTTGATAACTGACTTGGAGGAAAATAAGAGATCCCAAGAAATCGATAGGGTACATAAACTGACACAGCATGAGAGTACAAATAACCACCTTACCTGGCTCCTAAGAAACCTGTATGTAGGTCAAGAAGCAACAGTTAGGACTGGACAGGGAATAATGAACTGGTTCAAAATTGGGAAAGGAGTACATCAAGGCTGTATATTGTTACCCTGCTTAATTAAATTCTATGCAGAGTAAATCATGTGAAATTCTGGGTTGAATGAATCACAAGCTGGAATCAAGATTCCTGGGAGAAATATCAGCAACCTCAGATATGTGGATGATATCAACCTAATGGCAGAAAGTTAAGAGAAACTAACTTGATGAGGATTAAAGAGGAGAGTTAAAAATCTGGCTTAAAACGCACCATTCTAAAAACTAAGCTCATCACATCCAGTCCCAACATCTCATAGCAAATAGATGAGAAAAAAAGTGAAAACAGTGACAGATTTTCTTTTCTTGTGTTCCAAAAACATTGCAGATGTTGACGGCAGACATGAAATTGAAAGACACTTGCTCCTTTGAAGGAAAGCTATGACAAACTTGGACAGCATATTAAAAAGCAGAGACATCACTTTGGCAGTCAAAGTCTGTAGAGTCAAAGGGATGGTTTTCCAGTAGTCACGTATGGATGTGAGAATTGGACCATAAAGAAGGCTGAGTGCTGAAGAATCAATGCTTTTGAACTAAGGTCTAGAGAAGACTCTTGAGAGTCCCCTGGACAGCAAGGAGATCAAACAGTTAATCCAAAAGGAAATCAACCCTGAATACTGATTTGAAAGACTGATACTGAGGCTGAAGCTCCAATACTGTGGCCACATGATACAAAGAGCTCACTCATTGGACTAGATCCTGATGCAAGGAAAATTGGAGGGCAGGAGGAGAAGAGGGAAACAGAGGATGAGATGATTGGATAGCATCACTGACTCAATTGACATGAGTTTGAGCAAACTCCAGGAGATAGTGAAGGATAAGAAAGCCTGTCCTACTGCAGTCCATGGGGTCACAAAGAGTCAAACATGACTTCATGACTGAACAAAAACACTAATACCTCTGGGTTTGAAATGAGGATACTATCTCTCCTGTTCCAGAACTGTTTAATAGTCATTGTAATTACATGCAATAAGAATTATTTCATCTCTTCTTCATTGTTTTTGAAAAGGAAGCCATTAATCCAAAACATTGTTCCCAAAAATCAGTCTTTGAAATGGTTCACTTCAGTTAAGTGGCTCAGTCATGTCCAACTCTCTGCAACCTCACGGACTGCAGAACGCCAGGCCTTCCTGTCCATTGAAGTGAAGTGAATTGAAGTCATTCAGTCTTGTCTGACTCTTTGCGACCCCATGGACTGTAGCCTATCAGGCTCCTCCGTCCATGGGATTTTCCAGGCAAGAGTGCTGGAGTGGATTGCCGTTTCCTTCTCCGGGGATCTTCCCTACCCAGGAATCGAACCTGGGTCTCCCGCATTTCAGGTGGACGCTTTACTGTCTGAGCCACCAGGGAAGCTTCCTGTCCATTACTATCTCCCAGAGTTTACCAAAACTCATGTCCATTGAGTCAGTGAGGGCATCCAACCATCTCATCCTCTGCTGTCCCCTTCTCCTCCCACCTTCAATCTTTCCCAGCCTCAGGGTCTTTTGAAATGAGTTAATTCCTAGCATCAGGTGGCCAAACTATTGGAGTTTCAGGTTCAACATCAGTCCTTCCAATGAACACTCAGGACTGATCTCCTTTAGGATGGACTGGTTGAATCTCCTTGTAGTCCAAGGGACTCTCAAGAGTCTTCTCCAACACCATAGTTTAAAAGCATCAATTCTTCAGTGCTCAGCTTTTTTTATAGTCCAACTCTCACATCCATACATGACTACTAGAAAAAACTTAGCCTTGACTAGACAGATCTTTGTTTGAAAAGTAATGTCTCTGCTTTTTAAAATGCTTTCTAGGTTGGTCATAGCCTGTTTTCCAAGGAACTAGTGTCTCTTAATTTCATGCTTGCAGTCACCATCTGCAGTCATATTGGAGCACAGAGAAATAAATTCTGTCACTGTTCCCATTGTTTCCAAATCTATTTTGCCATGAAGTGATGGGACCAGATGCCATGATCTTAGTTTCTGAATGTCCAGCTTTAAGCCAACTTTTTCACTCTCCTCTCTCACTTTCATCAAGAGACTCTAGTTCTTCTTCACTTTCTGCCATGATGGTGGTGTTATCTGCATATCTGAGGTTATTGATACTTCTCCTGGCAATCTCGATTCCAGCTTGTGCTTCAACCAGCCTAGTGTTTCTCATGATGTACTCGGCATATAATTCAAATAAGCAGGATGACAATATACAGCCTTGACGTACTCCTTTTCCTATTTGGAACCAGTCTGTTCCATGTCCAATTCTAACTATTGCTTCCTGACATGCATACAGGTATCTCAGGTGGTCTGGTACTTCCATCTCTTTCAGAATTTTCCACAGATTATCGTGCTCCACACCAGTCAAAGGCTTTGGCATAGTCAATAAAGCAGAAATAGATGTTTTTCTGGAACTCTCTTGCCTTTTCCATGATCCAGCGGATGTTGGCAACTTGATCTCTGGTTCCTCTGCCTTTTCTAAAACCAGCTTGAACATCTGGAAGTTCATGGTTCATGTACTGTTCAAGCCTGGCTTGGAGAATTTTGAGCATTATTTTACTAGCATATGAGATGAGTGCAATTGTGCAATAGTTTGAGCATTCTTTGGCTTTGCCTTTCTTAGGAATTCAAATGAAAACTGACTTTTTCAGTCCTGTGGCCACTGCTGAGTTTTCCAAATAGGCTGGCATATTGAGTGCAGCGTTTTCACAGCATCATCTTTTAGGATTTGAAATAGCTCAACTGGAATTCCATCACCTCCACTAGCTTTGTTCATAGTGATGCTTCCTAAGGCCCACTTGACTTCATATCCCAGGATGCCTGGCTCTAGGTGAGTGATCACAACATCATGATTATCTGGGTCATGAAGATCTTTTTTGTATAGGTCTTCTGTGTATTCTTGCCACCTCTTCTTAATATCTTCTACTTCTGTTAGATCCATACTATCTCTGTTGTTGCATGAAATGTTCCCTTGGTATCTCTCATTTTCTTGAAGAGATCTCTAGTCTTTCCCATTCTATTGTTTTTGTCTATTTCTTTGCACTGATCACTGAGGAAGTCTTTCTTATCTCTCCTTGCTATTCTCTGGAACTCTGCATTCAAATGGGTATATCTTTCCTTTTCTCCTTTGCTTTTCAATTCTCTTCTTTTCACAGCTATTTGTAAGGCCTCCTCAGACAGCCACTTTACTTTTCTCCATTTCTTTTTATTGGGGATGGTCTTGATCCCTGTCTCCTGTACAGTGTCACGAACCTCCATCCATAACTCAATAGGCACTCTGTCTATCAGACCTAGTACCTTAAATTTATTTCTCACTTCCAGTGTATAATCATAAAGGATTTGATTTAGGTCATACCCAAATAGTCTAACTGGTATTCATTCATAATAAACTTTTTAAGGAGAATCCATTCATTTACAGCAGACTGGTTCCAAATAGGAAAAGGAGTATGTCACTGTCACTATGTTTATTTAACTTATATGAGAGTACATCATGAGAAATGCTGGACTGGAAGAAACACAAGCTGGAATCAAGATTGCCGGGAGAAATATCAGTAACCTCAGATATGCAGATGACACCACCCTTATGGCAGAAAGTGAAGAGGAACTAAAAAGCCTCTTGATGAAAGTGAAAGAGGAGAGTGAAAAAGTTGGCTTAAAGCTCAACATTCAGAAAATGAAGATCATGGCATCCGGTCCCATCACTTCATGGGAAATAGATGGAGAAACAGTGGAACACTGGCAGACTTTATTTTTTTGGGCTCCAAAATCACTGCAGATGGTGACTGCAGCCATGAAATTAAAAGATGCTTACTCCTTGGAAGGAAAGTTATGACCAATCTAGATAGCATATTCAAAAGCAGAGACGTTACTTTGCCAACAAAGGTCCATCTAGTCAAGGCTATGGTTTTTCCTGTGGTCATGTATGGATGTGAGAGTTGGACTGTGAGGAAGGCTGAGCACCGAAGAATTGATGCTTTTGAACTGTGGTGTTGGAGAAGACTCTTGAGAGTCCCTTGGACTGCAAGGAGATCCAACCAGTCCATTCTGAAGGAGATCAGCCCTGGGTGTTCTTTGGAAGGAATGATGCTAAAGCTGAAACTCCAGTACTCTGGCCACCTCATGCGAAGAGTTGACTCATTGGAAAAGACTCTGATGGTGGGAGGGATTGGGGGCAGGAGGAGAAGGGGAAGACAGAGGATGAGATGGCTGGATGGCATCACTGACTCGATGGACGTGAGTCTGGGTGCACTCCGGGAGTTGGTGATGGACAGGGAGGCCTGGCGTGCTGCAATTCATGGGGTCACAAAGAGTCGGACACGACTGAGCGACTGAATTGAACTGAACTGAACTGAGAATGGTCATTAAACACCTATAACAGGTCAGATACTGCTAGGTGCCAGGGATGCAAGGACTTTGCCTTCCTACAGCCCACAGCCTAAGCTTTTTTATTGTTGTTTCATTTTGTATTTTTAACCAGATAACCACAATGGTGTGATCACGCACTTACTGCCAGACATCCTGGAATGTGAAGTCAAGTGGGCCTTAGGAAGCATCACTACAACAAAGCTAGGACTGGAAAAGGTCAGTGTTCATTCCAATCCCTAAGAAAGGCAATGCCAAAGAATGATCCAACTACTGCACAATTGCACTCATCTCACATGCTAACAAAGTAATGCTCAAAATTCTCCAAGCCAGGCTTCAACAGTACATGAACTATGAGCTTCCGAAGAACCAGAGACCGAATCACCAACATCCACTGGATCATCAAAAAAGCAAGAAAGTTCCAGAAAAACATCTACTTCTGTTTTATTGACTGTGCCAAAGCCTTTGACTGTATGGATCACAAAAACTTGTGGAAAATTCTTCAGGACATGGGAATACCAGACCACCTCACCTACCTCCTGAGAATTCTGTATGCAGGTCAAGAAGCAACAGTTAGAACTAGACATAGAACAACAGACTGGTTCCAAATCAGGAAGGGAGTATGTCAAGGTTATATATTGTCACTCTGCTTATTTAAATTATATGCAGAGTACATCATGCAAAATGCCAGGTTAGATGATTCACAAGGTGGAATCAAGATTGCCAGGAGAAATATCAATAACCTCAGATACGCAGATGACACCACCCTTACGGCAGAAACTGAAGAAGAACTAAAGAGCCTCTTGATGAAAGTGAAAGAGGAGAGTGAAAAAGTTGGCTTAAAACTCAACATTCAGAAAACTAAGATCATGGCATCCAGTCCCATCACTTCATGGCAAATAGATGGGGAAACACTGGAAGCAATAACAGAGTTTATTCCTTTGCACTCCAAAATCACTGCAGATGGTGACTGCAGCCATGAAATTAAAAGACGCTAGCTCCTTGGAAGAAATGCTATGACCAACCTAGACAACATATTACAAAGCAGAGACATTACTTTGCTGAAAAAGATCCATCTAGTCAAAGCTATGGTTTTTCCAGTAGTCATGTATGGATTGTGAGAGTTGGACTATAAGAAAGCTGAGCGTCGAAGAATTGATGCTTTTGAATTTAGATGTTGAAGACACTTGAGAATCCCTTGGACTGCAAGGAAATCCAACCAGTCCATCCTAAAGGAAATCAGTCCTGATATTAATTGGAAGGACTGATGCTGAAGCTGAAACTCTAATACTTTGGCCACCTGATGTGAAGAATTGACTCACTGTAAAAGACCCTGATGCTGGGAAAGATTGAAGGCTGGAGGAGAAGGGAACGACAGAGGATGAGATGGTTGGATGGCATCATTGAATTGATAGACATGAGTTCGAGCAAGCTCTGGGAGTTGGTGAAGGACAGGGAAGCTTGTTGTGCTGCAGTCCGTGGGGTCAGAAAGAGTTGGACACAACTGAGCTACTGAACTGAACCGAGAGTGTTGAAACATTAGTCACAGAAATTCACACAAAATTACTTATTGCATTTAAATACTGTGACCATAAAGTAGGAAGAGCCACAGGAGTGTAAAATAATTAACTTCTGAAAGAGATCAGATAAGGTGTTCCTGAGAAAGTGTCAAGTAAGCTGAGATAAGGACAAGCAAGAGGTGAGGAATGATAATGAGGGATTAATGGAGATCCTATCAGGCAAGTGGCAAAGAAATGATCCTGAATTGGGGCAGAAATCCAACTCAGAAGACCAGTGGTCTCCACATTTGATTTTGATCATGTATAATTGGGTTAAAAAATTTAACCACAATACAGTATTTGTTAGTTTGTTATTCATAAATAGTATACATATACAATTGTGTTTATATTTTGTGTATAATACAAAAATAACAAAAATATAAATGTTTAAGTATTGACAAGAATGGTACAGCAACCTTTCCACTCTCTCAAAAATTTAGCACAGTTAATTTGTTATTTAATTAAGCACTGTGAGATGGCATCACCGACTCGATGGACGTGAGTCTGAATGAACTCCGGGAGTTGGTGATGGACAGGGAGGCCTGGCGTGCTGCGATTCATGGGGTCTCGAAGAGTCGGATACGACTGAGCGACTGAACTGAACTGAAATCAACTTGTGAATAGATTATGCATCTTTACTTTAAAAAATTTTTTCTTCATGCTTTGTAATGTGGTGATTAAAAGTTTTTGTTCTATGCCCAGTTTATTTTAATGACTAATTGTATGACTATCATAGCTTTAAAATGTTAATAGTTCACAAGAGTAGCAAATCTAAGTAAGAAAATTGCATGATTAGCTAAACTTACCAAATTATGGCTTTTGTTTTTCAACCCATTTACCCAGTAAGCAAAAGTTAAAAAAAAAAAAAAAAGCCTAGCAAATTACAATTTCTTGGCATCAGTTGTCAGGCAAACTAAGCAGAGTGTGTCGTATTTTTCAGTTTTTAGAAAATTAATCTAAAATCCACATAAATTCTTTATGAAAAATTTCTAAGCGATTAGAAAATGCTGTTTCCAAGTACATGAAGTTTGCAGAGATAAGAACACTTACAGGTGATGCAATCACACAATTTTCAGTGTGTATATCATAATGATGGAAACTCTTCCACATATCTGTCTTTCGAAAAGTTTTATCCGTAACAGGAGTTTCTTTTTTAAAAAAAGTATCATTAGCTATTTCACTCATTAAAGTATCACAGTTACCTCAAATAGATTAGGCAAAATTAGCTCCAAAAAGTTGCTAGTAGGTTTGAAATTGAAGAAAGCCATATGACAGAAAAGATAACCATGTTTTTTGAAAAGGAAAAGTTTGGAATTTGTCTTTAAGTACAATTCTAAGGATCATTCCATTGTTAACTAGCAAAGCTTTGGATATTAGAAATTTTGATAGTCACAGCTCATCTTACTTCCAAAGGACTGTACACAACTCTATTCTAAAAGGATTGTTTTTGAAAGCAACTTCAGTTTAGCCATGGTAAAGAGTTAAACTATTTTTAAAAGAAATCCTGTGTTGCATGAACAGCAGTGCTTTAAAATACTCTGAAAGGTGACAGAATAGCAGGGGTGAACTCATTTAGCAATCCAAGTTTTCAAGCACCCACTCCTTCCCAAAGAGCTCCTTCACTCTCTGACGGTTCACCTTCTGACTGAGGTAACAAGCAAGTAATTCTTTTTGAAAATATCAGTGAAGTCTACTTTTATAATTTGTACATGAATATTAAAATAAATCATAACAGTTTCTCTATGACCTCAGTGTAATATTGTTTTGGCACCCCTTTGTCTCTGTACCTCACTTTGTAAACTCCTGCTTTAGAAGAACCAAGACAAAGTCAGGGAGGCTGAGGGCGAAAAACAAGGTGAGTTAGGGATGATGCAGGAGCCAGATCCTATAGGACTTTGGGAAGCATATTCAGAGTTACTTCATGAAAAACAGAAGCTGCAACTAAGTATATGGTGCAATTTTTAGGAAGTAGAAA
The DNA here is from genome assembly GCF_029378745.1 of Bos indicus. NCBI lineage: Eukaryota > Metazoa > Chordata > Mammalia > Artiodactyla > Bovidae > Bos > Bos indicus. Next base: position 14,578,052 of record NC_091767.1, read on the forward strand.
TATATCTGTTGTTGTTGTTCAGTTGCTAAGTTGCGTCTGACTCACTGTGACCCCATGGACTATATCCCATCAGGCTCCTTTGTCCTCCACTATCTCCTGGAGCTTGCTGAAATTCATGTTCATTGAGTTGGTGATATATTTACCAGGTCATACCTAGGTTTAATTTATATTACTATTCTGTTGCTGTTATTATCAGTACTAGTGTTTGGTGTTAACTTTTCTAAAGAAGCTATAATCCTAGTATTTTTTAAAAGTTTATTGTTGTAAGAACACTTAACATGAGCTCTACTGTCTCCATAAATTTGTTGTTGTTGTTCAGTCACTCAGTCAGGTCTGACTCTGCGACCCCATGGACTACATCACACCAGGCTTCCCTGGCCTTCACCATCTCTGACTTTGCTCAAACTCCTGTCCACTGAGTCAGTGATTCCATCCAACTCCTGTCCACTGAGTCAGTGATACAGGAATCATCCAGTATCCTCTGTTGTTTCCCTCTCCTCCAAAAGATTTTGTGTACATCATTATTGACTATAGATACACAGTTCTACAGCAGAGCTCTAGAGCTTATTTATTTAACTGACTGAAACTTATGCCCATTGATTAGTAACTCCTTTTCTCTCACTTCCCACAACCCCTGGCAACCACCTTGTCACTCTTTGATTCTATGGATTTGACTATTTTAGATACCATGTGTAAGTGGAATCATGCCACATTTGCTTTTTGGTAACTGGCTTATTTCACGTAGCATAATGTTCATACACCACATTTTCTTTTTTTTTTTTTAATTTTATTTTATTTTTTAACTTTACAATATTGTATTGGTTTGCCATATATCGAAATGAATCCGCCACAGGTATACATGTGTTCCCCATCCTGAACCCTCTTCCCACCTCCCTCCCCATACCACCCCTCTGGGTCGTCCCATTGCACCAGCCCCAAGCATCCAGTATCGTGCATTGAACCTGGACTGGCGACTTGTTCCATATATGATATTATACATATTTCAATGCCATTCTCCCAAATCATTTCACCCTCTCCCTCTCCCACAGAGTGCAAAAGACTGTTCTATACATCAGTGTCTCTTTTGCTGTCTCGTATACAGGGTTATTGTTACCATCTTTCTAAATTCCATATATATGCGTTAGTATACTGTATTGGTGTTTTTCTTTCTGGCTTACTTCACTCTGTATAATAGGCTCCAGTTTCATCCATCTCATTAGAACTGATTCAAATGTATTCTTTTTAATGGTTGAGTAATACTCCATTGTGTATATGTACCACAGCTTTCTTATCCATTCATCTGCTGATGGACATCTAGGTTGCTTCCATGTCCTGGCTATTATAAACAGTGCTGCGATGAACATTGGGGTACATGTATCTCTTTCAATTTTGGTTTCCTCAGTGTGTATGCCCAGCAGTGGGATTGCTGGATCATAAGGCAGTTCTATTTCCAGTTTTTTAAGGAACCTCCACACTGTTCTCCATAGTGGCTGTACTAGTTTGCATTCCCACCAACAGTGTAAGAGGGTTCCCTTTTTTCCACACCCTCTCCAGCATTTATTATTTGTAGACTTTTGGATTGCAGCCATTCTGACTCATACACCACATTTTCTTTATCCATTCATTTATTTTTAATGTGTATGATTCCATGAAAAGCTGTTTAATCTTATTTTCTCCCACCTCAGCTATTGTTGCTATTGTTTTGAAATTTTAATGGTCTGTTTAATCCAAATGTCTGAGAATCACTAATCTACATAAGATCTATTATTCTTTTACATAAAATCTATGATCCCTTGGGATTGCATACTTGAAGAAAAAGATAGAAGTCCATAATGAAAACAAGCTTGGGCATTTTTTTGCTATTGTTTAAGAATAGACAATATGACAGAATGACCTAAAAATGACATAAAATGACATAAAAAATGACAGAATGATCTCTATTCATTTCCAAGGCAAACCATTCAATATCACAGTAATTCAAAACTATGCCCCAACCACTAATGTCAAAGAAGCTAAAGTTGAGTGGATTAATTAAGACCTACAAGACCTTCTAGAACTAACCAAAAAAGGATGTCCTTTTCATCATAAGGAACTGGAGTGCAAAATTAGGAAGTCAAGAGATACCTGGAGTAACACGCAAATTTGGCCTTGGAACACAAAATAAAGCAGAGCAAAGGCTAACAGAGTTTTGCCAAGAGAACACACTGGTCATATCAAACACCCTCTTCCAACACGACAAGAGAGGATACTGAGAGGGTAACAGGCAGGAAGGCCAGGGGTCTCCAAACAGGAAATAGCCTGCAAGTGTCAGACATTTTTATCTCTCTTAAACGACAGGAGGAAACAAACTAGTGATATTTTTTTCCTTCTCTATACAAATTTAAAAGGAAGTTTCTCTTAAAATACTGTGTTGCCATAATGACACCTGGTTTCACCTGAAGTTAACTATTCTCAAACCTAGAGATAACCAGTGCATTTCTCTTATGGAAATGTTTATCTTAAGCTATGCTAACGTACTATGCATTTACCCCAAACTCTGTCTTCAAGTGGGTTCCCGCCTCTTGGCTCAGAACCTACTTGACAAACCAGTATGTTATATTCAGATATTGTTCCCCTAATCTATGTAAACAAAACTATTTGCCCTTCTTCGAGATTCAAGTTAATCATCTTATGGCCCAGGATGAACCATTTGGTGCCATGATCATCCCAAAATGCATCTTATGGGTGAGGGGCCTGGTGCCGTTCTGAGTTTTAAGACATTGCTTTCTTTTATTAACATACTGCTAGTGACTATATACGGAGAAGGTGATAGCACCCCACTCCAGTGCTCTTGCCTGGAAAATCCCATGGATGGAGGAACCTGGTAGGCTGCAGTCCATGGGGTCTCGAAGAGTCGGTCATGACTGAGAGACTTCACTTTCACTTTTCACTTTCCTGCATTGGAGAAGGAAATGGCAACCCACTCCAGTACTCTTGCCTGGAAAATCCCATGGACGGAGGACCCTGGAAGGCTGCAGTCCATGGGGTCGCTGAGGGTCGGACACGACTGAGCAACTTCACTTTCACTTTTCACTTTCATGCATTGGAGAAGGAAATGGCAACCCACTCCAGTGTTCTTGCCTGGAGAATCCCAGGGACGGGGGAGCCTGGTGGGCTGCCGTCTATGGGGTCGCACAGAGTCGGACATGACTGAAGCGATTTAGCAGCAGCAGCAGCAGTAACTATATAACATCCAGCTGAAGACTAGCAGGGGGGTCCTCTTTCTGCCCCCTTATGATGCCTATGTCAGAAGCTTTCTCTATCTCCTTTATACTTTAATAAAACTTTATTACACAAAAGCTCTGAGTGATCAAGCCTCGTCTCTGGCCCCGGATTGAATTCTCACCTGGGGGCCAAGAATCCCAGCGTCTTTGTGTGATTCAACAACAACCTTTCAATACTACACATGTATATCACCAGATGGTCAATACCAAAATCAGACTGATTATATTTTTTGCAGCTAAAGATGGAGAAGCTCTGGAGAGTAAGCAAAAAACAAGACCAAGAGCTGACTGTGGCTCAGATCATGAACTCCTTATTGCCAAATTAAGATTTAAATTGAAGACAGTAGGGAAAACCACTAGATCATTCAGGTATGACTTAAGTCAAATCCCTTATGATTACATAGTGGAAGTGACAAATAGATTCAAGGGATTAGATCTGATAGACAGAATGCCACAAAAAAAACTGAGTGCCAAGGAATTGATGCTTTTGAACTGTGGTGCCGGAGAAGGCTTTTGAGAGTCCCTTGGACTACAAGGCGATCCAACAAGTCAATCCTAAAGGAAATCAGTCCTGAAAATTCATTGAAAGTGTTAGGGGAAGCACACTGACTGAAACCGCCCACCCTGGCCAGGCACCATAGTAACCATTTGCATGAGTTGTTTTATGACAGGAGACCCTGATAAGGAATACAGAACTAATAAGCCACCACCAACCAGAAGAGTCCAAGAAAGGTTGAAAGGAGACACCACGTGTCTGTCCACTTCCCAGAATCCCTCTTGCTGGCATCCATCTTGGCTGAGCGATGTGTGCGCCACCAGGAAAGACTCTGAATTAGAATGATTGGCCAAAGACTGCTACTGCTAAGTCACTTCAGTCGTGTCCAACTCTGTGTGACCCCATAGACGGCAGCCCACCAGGCTCCCCCGTCCCTAGGATTCTTCAGGCAAGAACACTGGAGTGGGTTGCCATTTCCTTCTCCAATGCATGAAAGTGAAAAGTGAAAGTGAAGAAGCTCAGTCGTGTCCGACCCTCAGCGACTCCATGGACTGCAGCCCACCAGGCTCCTCCATACATGGAATTTTCCAGGCAAGAGTACTGGAGTGGGGTGCCATTGCCTTCTACCCAGAAACTAATCCCATCACCATAAAACCTGAGACTTCGAGCCACGCAGCAGAGCAGTTCTCCTGGGTTCCCTCACCCTACTGATCTCCACCTGGATGCCCTTTCCCAATAAAATCTCTTGCTTTGTTAGCACATGTGTCTCCTCAGACAATTCATTTCCAAGTGTTAGACAAGGGCCCAGTTTCGGGCCCTGGAAGGGGTCCTCCTTCCTGCAACAAAAGGACTGATGCTGAAGCTGAAACTCCAATACTTTGGCCACCTAATGTGAAGAACTGACTTATTGGAAAAGACCCTGATGCTGGGAAAGATTGAAGGTGGGAGGAAAGGGGATGATAGGAGATGAGATGGTTGGATGGCATCACCAACTGGATGGACATGAGCTTGAGCAAGCTCCGGGAGTTGGTGATGGACAGGGAAGCCTCGCATGCTGCAGTCCATGGGGTCACAAAGAGTCAGACATGACTGAGTGATTGAATTGAACTGTGAAGAATAGAAATGGGCTTCCCTTATAGCTCAGAGGGTAAAAAATCTGCCTGCAATGCAGAAGACCCAGGTTCGATCCCTGTTTAGTGAAGATCCCCTGGAGAAGGAAATGCAACTAACTCCAGCATTCTTGCCTGGAGAATTCCATGGACAGAGGTGCTTGGTGGGCTACAGTCTTTGGGGTCACAAAGAGTCTGACACAACTGAGTGACTAACACTTCCACTTCTCTTTGCATAAAATAGTTGCCTATAATTAAAGATGCCACACAGATGTGTCCCAAGGGTTTGGAAAAACCATAGTTTATATACCTCTTTCTGGTCAGTCTCCTACCAGCTATTACACTGGATATATCATTAAGCATACACTTCCAAGTGTGCTGATAATTACCAGAAGATTTTAGAAAACCATAAAGTAACAATATACAGGCATCCTTCAGAGATACTGCAGTTTCAGTTCCAGATCAACACATTAGAGAAAATATTGCAATAAAGTGATTAACACACTGTTTTTGTTTCCAAATGTATTTAAAGTTATGTTTTATATTCATTGTAATTATGTGTATGCAATAGAATATCTAAAAAAGGATGTGCATATCTCAATTTAAAAATGAGTTATTGAAAAAAATGCTAACCATCATCTGAGATTTCAGCAAGTCATATTCTTTTTGTTGACGATGGATCTTGCCTCAGTGTTGATGACTGCTGACTGATCAGCGTGGTGAAGAAGAGTGGCTGTAGACTTTTCTTAAAATAAGACAACAAAGAACTTTGCTACATTGATTTGACTCTTCCATTTACCAATAATTTGTCTGTAGCATTCAATGCTGATTGATAGCAATTTACCCACAAAAGAAGTGGTTTCAAAATTGGAGTAAATCTTCTTAAGCCCACCACTGCTTTATCAACTAAATTTATATAATGTCCTAAATCTTTGTTGTCACTTCAACAATCTTCATATCATCTTTACCAGGAGTAGTTTCCATCTTAAGAAACCACTTTCTTTGCTCATCAATAAGGAGAACCTCCATATCCATTAAATTTTTATCATGAGATTGCAGGAACTCAGTCACTTCTTCATATTTCACTTCTAAATTCTAGTTCTCGTGCTATTTCTACCACATCAGGAGTTACTCCCTTCACTGAAGTTTAAATCCCTCACAGTCACCCATTAAGTTTAGAAGCTACTTCTTCTTAACTCCTGTTAATGTAGTTATTTTGACCTCTCTCCATGAATCACAAATGTTCCTCAGTTCAGTTCAGTTCAGTCACTCAGTCGTGTCCAACTCTTTGTGACCCCATGGACTGTAGCATGCCAGGCTTCCTTGTCCATCACCAACTCCGGGAGTTTACCAAAACTCATGTCTACTGAGTCAGTGATGCCATCCAACCATCTCAAGTCTATCGTCCCCTTGTCCTCCACCTTCAATCTTTCCCAGCATCAGGGTCTTTTTCAATGAGTCAGATCTTCACATCAGGTGGCCAAAGTATTGGAGTTTCAGCTTCAGCATCAGTCCTTCCAATGAACACCCAGGACTGATCTCCTTTAGGATGGACTGGTTGGATCTCTTTGCAGTCCAAGGGACTCTCAAGAGTCTTCTTCAACACCACAGTTCAAAAGCATCAATTCTTCGGCACCCAGCTTTCTTTACAGTACATGACTACCAGAAAAATCAGTCTTGACTAGACAGATTTTGTTGGCAAAGTAATGTCTCTGCTTTTTAATAAGCTGTCTAAGTTGGTCATAGCTCTTATTCCAAGGAGCTAGGGTCTTTTAATTTCATGGCTGCAATCACCATCTACAGTGATTTTGGAGCCCCCCAAAATAAAGTCTGACACTGTTTCCACTGTTTCTGATTTATTTCCCATGAAGGGATGGGACCAGATGCCATGATCTTAGTTTCCTGAATGTTGAGCTTTAAGCCAACTTTTTCACTCTCCTCTTTCACTTTCATCAAGAGGCTCTTTAATTCCTCACTTTCTGCCATAAGAGTGGTGTCATCTGCATATCTGAGGTTATTGATATTTTTCCCAGCTATCTTGATTCCAGCTTGTGCTTCATCTACCCCAGTGTTTCTCATGATGTACCCTGTGTATAAGTTAAATAAGCAGGGTGACAATATACAGCCTTGACATGCTCATTTTCCTATTTGGAACCAGTCTGTTGTTCCATGTCCAGTTCTAACTGTTGCTTCTTGACCTGCATACAGATTTCCCAACAGGCAGGTCAGGTGGTCTGGTATTCCCATCTCTTTCAGAATTTTCCACAGTTTGCTGTGATCCACACAGTAAAGGTTTCAGCATAGTCAACAAAGCTGAAATAGATGTTTTTCTGGAACTTTCTTGCTTTTTTGATGATCCAGTGGATGTTGGCAAATTGGTCTCTGGCTCCTCTGCCTTTTCTGAATCCAGCTTGAAAATCTGGAAGGTCACGGTTCACATACTGTCAAGCCTGGCTTGGAGAATTTTGAGTATTACACTACTAGAGTGTGAGATGAGTGAAACTGTGCGGTAGTTTGAGCATTCTTTGGCATTGTCTTTCTTTGGGATTGGAATGAAACTGACCTTTTCCCAGTTCTGTGGCCACTGCTGAGTTTTTCAAATTTGCTGACATACTGAGTGCAGCACTTTCACAGCATCATCTTTTAGGATTTGAAATAGCTCAACTGGAATTCCATCAACTCCACTCACTTTGTTCATACTGATGCTACCTAAGGCCCACTTGACTTCACATTCTAGGATGTCTGGCTCTAGGTGAGTTATCACACCTCTGTGATTATCTGGTCGTGAAGATCTTTTTTGTACAGGTCTTCTGTGTATTCTTGCCACCTCTTCTTAACATCTTCTGCTTCTGTTAGGCCCATACTATTTCTGTTCTTTATTGAGCCCATCTTTGCATGAAATATTCCCTTGGTATCTCCAATTTTCTTGACTAGATCTCTAGTCTTTCCCATTCTATTGTTTTCCTCTATTTCTTTGCACTGATCACTGAGGAAAGCTTGATGATCTCACTTTGCTATTCTTTGGAACTCTGCATTCAAATGGGTATATCTTTCCTTTTCTCCTTTACTTTTACTTCTCTTCTTTTCACAGTTATTTGTAAGTCTTCCTCAGACAGCCATTTTGCTTTTTTGCATTTCTTGTTTCTTAGGGATGTTCCTGATCCCTGTCTCCTGCACAACGTCATGAACCTCCATCCATAGTTCATCAGGCCTTGGTCTATCAGGTCTAGTCCCTTAAATCTATTTCTCATTGCCACTGTGTAATTGTTAAGGATTTGATTTAGGTCATACCTGAATGGTCTAGTGGTTTTCCCTACTCTCTTCAATTTCAGTCTGAATTCGGCAATAAGGAGTTCATGATCTGAACACAGTCAGCTGACTGTATATAGCTCCATCGTTGGCTGCAAAGAATATAATCAATCTGATTTCGGTGTTGACCATCTGGTGATGTCCATGTGTAGAGTCTTCTCTTGTGTTGTTGGAAAAGGGTATTTTCTATGACCAGTGTGCTTTTTTTTTTTTTTTTTGGCAAAACTCTATTAGCCTTTGCCCTGCTTCATTCTGTACTCCAAGGGCAAATTTACCTGTTACTCTAGGTGTTTCTTTTCTTCCTACTTTTGCATTCCAGTCCCCTGTCATGAAAAGGACATCTTTTTTGGGTGTTAGTTCTAGAAGATCTTGTAGGTCTTCATAGAACCATTCAACTTCAGCCTCTTCAGCATTACTGGTCAGGGCATAGACTTGGATTACTGTGATATTGAATGGTTTGCCTTGGAAATGAACAGAGATCATTCTGTCGTTTTTGAGACTGCATCCAAGTATTGCATTTCGGGCCCTTTTGTTGACTATGATGGCTATGGCATCTAAAATGGTAAATTCTTTCCTTACCAATTGACCTTGCCCAGATCCATCAAGGAATCACTATCTGTGGCAGCTACAGCCTTATGAAGTGTATTTATTCAATACTGACTCATGAAAGGCAAAACGACAATTTGATCCATGTGCTACAGAACTGCCATTGAGTTAGCAGGCATGAGAACAACATTAACCTCATTGGTCTCATTATACATCTACATCAGAGCTCTTGGGTGACTGTTACATTGTCAATGGGCACTAATGTTGAAAAGAATCCTTTATTTATTAATTTTCTAAGTAGTAGGTCTCTCAAGAGTTGGCTTAAGATACTCAGTAAACTAGGCTATAAACAGGTATGCTATCATCTAGGCTTTATTATTCTCTTAAAGAGCACAAAGTAGATTCAGCATCATTCTTAAAGGCCCTAGGATCTTCAGGATGGTACATAAGCACTGGTTTCTACTTAAAGTCACCAGCTGCATTTGCCCCTAACAAGAGAGTCCACTTGTCCTTTGAAGCTTTAAAGCCAGACATTGACTTATCTTCTCTACCTATTGATGTCCTAGATGGAATCTTATTACAACATAAGGCGGTTTTGTCTACAGTATGCTGTTACACATAGCCTCCTTCATTGAATAATCTTAGCTAGATCTTCCAAATAACTTGCTTCTACATGAGCACTTGCTGCTTCACCTTGCACTTTCATGTTCTGGAAGCAGTTTCTTGCTTTAAACCTCATGAATAGGCCTTTATTGACTTCAGACTTTTCTTCTGTGGCTTCCTCATCTCTCATAGCCTTGAATTGAAGAGAGTTAAGGCTTTGCTCTGGATCATGCTTTTGCTTAAGGAAATGTATCCAGACCATTTAAACTTTCTCCATATCACCAATAAGGCTGTTTTGCTTTCTTACCATTCCTATGTTCTCTGGAGTAGCACTTTTAATTTCCTTCAAGAACTTTCCCTTTGCATTCATGACTTGCCTTACTGTTTGGAACCAGAGGCCTAGCTTTCAGCCTATCTCACATCGTGACAACTTTCCTCACTAAGCTTAGTCACTTCTAGCTTTTTGTTTAAAGTAAGAGACATGCAACCCTTCCTTTCACTTGAACACTTAGAGGCCATTGTAGGATTCCTAATTGGCCCAGTTTTAATACTGTTGTGTCTTAGGGAATGGGAGGCCCCAGGAGAGGGAGATGGAACAATGGCTGATTGGTGGAGTGGTTGGAACACACATATTCATTGATTAAGTTTGCGGTGCTCAAAACAATTACAATAGCAACATCAAAGATCACTGATCACAAATCTCCATAACAAATACAATAATAATAAACAAGTTAGAAGTATTGCAAGAATTGCCAAAATGTGACATGGAAATATAAAGTGAGCAAACTGTTGGGAAAATGGCACTGATAGATTTTCTAGTAGCTGCAAAGCACGATAAAGTGTAGGACAAGACAAGGTATGCCTGCAACATACTCTAGAAAAAAAACTGAAACATCACACAAATGTTCAGGTTTCCAAGAATTTATTATTTAAGAAATGAGAAATCCTTAGAATTGAATGAAGGCCAGATTTATTTTCTACATGTTGATTGTCATAAACACATATCTTAAATGGTAATGATTCTGTAAAATATATTTATAGGCCTTATTCTCTAGTATTATCCATGAAAATAAAATCTCAAACTTACGTGACACTTGTTTTAATAACAGCTGATACTTGTCAAATTGTCAACAAAAGCCAATAAAATTAAAATAAACATTATAAAAAACTAAAATGTTTGGTTTTTGTTTCAATAAGTCCATAAATATGATACTTCTTAGAATAAACATAGACATTTTGTCCCATCTCTTAGGTAGAAAAGATTTCATTTACACATAGCTAGAATGTGATCTCATGGTCTTCAGACCTTATTACTTTTATCAAGTTATCTGTGACATCTCTGACATGTACTTACCTAAATAATATTAGAGATAATTAAAAGTAAACTTCACTTGTCAGAAAAGATTTTCAGGGTATAGTGCTTTCTGATATCATTTTTATTTTATAGAAACAAATCTAAGAACCAATATGAATTGTCTTTATTTTTTTTACAAGTGCTTATGTTTATATTAAACTGTGATTTTCACAAAGCTTTCCACAATTCCCATCAAAGACTTTCCACAAACTGTGTTACGACTAAAACACTAACCCTCAAATTTTTAGGAGCACAAATCTGTGGTGCAAAGAAATTTTTAAAAGGATAAAGGTGCATATTATTAGCAGATACAGTAATAAAAATATCACAGGACATTGCAGGACAAATAGCTACAAACTCAGATTATTATGAGCCCTCCTAATACATTCCATCCATTCCAATTTTCCTATTTTCCAAAGCTATAAAAGAGGAAAAATAAAAAAAACTTTGTCTCCTAATTATGAACTCAGAAAACAACATTTATTAATTTGTAATAAAATACTCTAAACATGTTAAATAAAAATTCCTTTAGTATTTTAGAAGTATTAAATGTGTGTTTGATTGGCCTACAGTTGGAAATCCTAGATGCTGTTATGAAAAAATCCCTGAATGCTATATGTTTTCCACTGAGTGAGTAAATACAATAGAATACAAACTGTTTTTTAGGGGAAATGAATACATTTTTTTTCTTAACATCATTAATGCAACTAATTGAATTAAAATTATCCAGTTCATGGATTATCCTCAGTGTTAAATGTTCCATTACACAGGAAGATGAATTATTAATCCTCTCAAAGGTAAACTGGACAGTTCTCTTTAACCTAAATCTCCCCTTCTAATTGAGTATTTCAAGACATTATAAATATATGGCTAAACATCTATCAAAAATGATCTAATGGGCAAATATCAAATTCTATAGCACTTGAGATGTTACATTTTAAAAACTTTAGACCCACAAAGGCAAAGTCTTACAATTAGATGAGTTTGGGACTGGCATTAATGACATATTATGGAAATTAAGGAACAGAAATAACTTCAACCAAGGAAAGACATGTAAGTACTGAATTCTTAAACAGTGTTTATAGTATTAATATAAAATTGATTATGCCCTGGGATCATCATATTTTTCCCAAATGTCTAGTTCCAAACAATACTAAAGTTTTCCTTCCATTTGGTTATATTAATTTTCATTGCTTCGGAGTACAGTGTTTTGAAGTACAATTGAGTGAGCAATTCACCTTGAAATTTGCTTAATGGCATATTAAGTCTGATCCAAAGCCAAAGGAATTTTAGTTATAAGTAGGTTAAATTTCCATTCTTGATGATGTAGGAATTTGGAACAATCGATTTTGATAACTGTACCATAATATGGGCTTCCTCAATGGCTCAGAGGTAAAGAATTCACATGAAATGTAGGAGATGCGGGTTTGATCCCTGGGTCAACAAAATCCCCTGAAGGAGGAAATTGCAACCCACTCCAGTATTCTTGCCTGGGAAATCCCATGGACAAAGGGGACTGGTGGGCTACAGTCCATGGGGTCACAAAAGAGTCGGACACAACTTTGCGACTAAACGACAACTTATATTGCTAGTAATTGTTAATTAAGTTGGGCATGCAGTCTACATAATTTATAATAATATAATCTTGGAATTCAATCCCCATAAAGAAATACTGAGGGCGCTTATGAACCAATATTGGTTTTGAGGATCTTGGTTCTGAGGATCTAAGAATCTATTAGGTTTTGTCTATGTTTTATTTAAAAAATAAATCTTGCCACTCAGATATAACTGTCTTCTCAAAACTGAGAACAATATTTTAATTGCTAAATCTGGTGACATCAATTTGCCTCTTTTTTGGTCTCTCTGAGGGCTCTGGCCCTGTTCTGTTGATCACTTCCTTTTCTGGAAATTCTCTTGTGTTCTAGGATGTTACTGTTTTCTATTCCTTTTGCCCCCTTGATCATTCTTTCTCACTTTCCTTCATTATCCCCTTTTCCCTTTATACTCATATTATATTTTCCCTATTTTTGTTCCTTAGGCCCTGGTTTGTGCGACTCTATACATTCTTTCCTGGAATGTACATTACTGTTGCACTTTTAAGTTATAAGTATACATTTTATAGAATATACTACCTGAATATACTATAGGCAGTTCTAATTCAATAGAGCCAAATCTTGCCACATTATTTGTCCTCAACAGTGCTTCTCTCTGAGAATTGGTTAAAGACATTATCAAGCTTCTAGCAGGCTTTTATTACCTCTTTTTCTAGCTGATTGGGAAAAAATGTCTATGCTGTCTCTATCTCTAATCCTCCCAGACAATCTCACTTTCTGCAAACAGAGTGATTTTTCTGGAATACAAATCTGACATTGTTACACATCTATTTAAAATATTTCTATTGGTCATCAAGGTATAAAGGTGATTTCCTGAAATCTGTAGCATGGAATTCAAGACTTTTCACAATGTATGTCTACTTCTCTCCATTTCGTTCATATGAAATATAAATATGAGGTCATAATTAATATTCCCATTCATTTCTATCTTACATCTTTTCAGTTCAGTTCAGTCGCTCAGTCATGTCCAACTCTTTTCGACCCCGTGAACCACAGCACGCCAGGCCTCCCTGTCCATCACCAACTCCCAGAGTCCACCCAAACCCATGTCCATCGAGTCGGTGATGCCATCCAGCCATCTCATCCTCTGTTGTCCCCTTCTCCTCCTGCCCTCAATCTTTTACATCTTTTAGTGTCCTCACATTCCAGTCTCCACTGTACCCACACAGACTATTCTACCCTTAAAAATGTCTTCGTTTTTCATACATCATGTCTTTGCCCCTGAAATTTTTCGAGTGTCCTTTTATTCTTTATCCATCTCAAGTATCTTGAAAGTGAAAGTGTTAGTTGCTCAATCAAGTCCAGCTCTTTGCAACCCCATGGACTATAGCCCACTAAGCTCCTCTGTTCATGGAATTCTCCAGGCAATAATACTGGAGTGGATAGCCATTCATTCCCTTCTCCAGGGGATCTTCCTGACTGAGAGATCAAACCCGGGTCTCTTGCACTGCAGGCAGATTCTTTACCACCTGAGTCACCAGGGAAGTCCAAGCCCACAGTATCTTAAAATTAACTGAAACTATAGCATCTTTTTACAAGTTATAAATAATTTTTTTTGTCCTTTTAGATTTCTTCCCATTTACTCCTTTTAATTTTTTTAATTTTATTTTATTTTTAAACTTTACAAATTGTATTAATTACTTCTACTTAAGTTACAATAGAATGTTCTCTAAACTGTTGATTAACTATAATTATTTAATATCATATAGAAGCTAATATATACTTTTGAACTGTGGTGCTGGAGAAAACTCTTGAGAGTCCCTTGGACAATAAGGAGATCAAACCAGTCAATCCTAAAGGAAAACAACCTTGAATATTCATTGGAAAGACTGATGCTGAAGCTGAAGCTCCAATACTTTGGCCACAAGATGGAAAGATCTGACTCATTGGAAAAGATTCTGATGATGGGGAAGATTGAAGGCAGGAGAAGGGGGCAACAGGAAAAGATGGTTGGATGGCATCATCAACTCAATGGACATGAGTTTGAGCAAACTCTGGGAGATAGTGAAGGACAGGGAAGGCTGGCATACTACAGTCCATCGGTAACAAAGAGTTGGACATGACTGAGCGACTGAACAACATCAATATACTATTACTTTAATGTATAGTACCATCTACTATAGTGATTAATAGAAGATCCTTGAAGATAGTAAAATTTAAATCTTACATCCTGACTCTATCACTTATGACCTGTGTTATCCATTCTAGGAAAAATTTTCAGGCTATATGTGCTGTTTTTTTTTAATTGATATGTAAAAAAGGCTCAATAGATTTAGTTATGAATCTTGATCTAGATGCCTAATCTATGCCTCCATCTCTACAAATCCATTTACATCTCTAATATGTCCTTGGTCAATGCATTCTACTTGAGAAAGTAATTCTGATATGTAGATAATGCATACACAGTTGATTAAATATACTTTACAAAATGCATACCAATCAGTACAGTTCGGTCACTCAGTCAAGTCCGACTCTGTAACCCTATGGTGTCCAGCACACCAGGCTTGCCTGTCCTTCACCATTTCCTGGAGTTTGCTCAAGCTCGTGTCCATTGAGTCAGTGATGTCATCCAACCACCTATGTTCTGTCCTTCCCTTCTCCACCCGCCATCAATCTTTCCAAGCATCAGGGTCTCTTCCAATGAATCAGCTCTTTGCATCAGGTGGCCAAAGTACTGGAGCTTCAGCTTCAGCATCAGCCCTTTCAATGAATATTCAGGATTGATTTCCTTTAGGGATGACTGGTTTGATCACCTTGCAGTCCTAGAGACTCTCAAGAGTCTTCTCTAGCACCACAGTTCAAAAGGCATCAATTCTACATCACTCAGTCTTTTATTGCATACCAATACCCATATATAATTATACCCAGGTCCCAGTATTCAACACTGTCTATTTTTCTTTATTAAGGTGCAGACATTCATAAGAATGGTTTGGCTAATAATTAGAGCATTGATGATTAAATAGAATATGTGCTTATGTAACATTTTAAGAAATGACTACTTGATATTAAGCAAGAAATTAAACTATTCAGAATTCCACTCTTCTAATTTATAGAGTGACAAAGTAGTGGTATTGTCCTCTCCAGTTCTAAATACTTGTTCTGAGTTTTAACTCCATAATCTATAGAAGTCTGATTATGAAAGTAGTACTATATACCAGCAACTATGACAGTGCTTCATTGATTTTAAAATTTGCATGGGCCTTTTCTATTTTACTCTAAAAATTTTGTGAGATAAGCAAGCCATTACTATTATCTTTTAATATGAAAAAACCAATGATGCTTAAATGACACTGGCATGACAGATAGTTAAAATTAGGTCTTCTGTTTTCCAGCCTTGTTTTCCCTCTGCTAAGCCAGTAATTTCCGATCAATGGGCTCAGCACCCCCTGAAGGTCTCAGAGTCCTGAAGCATTCACTCAAATTGCAGTCATGCTTATATAAGGGCCTAGAATTTTTATTTTAACACTTTGTTCTTTTTGATCATTAAAAAATCTAGCATTCTACTTATCTACCATTGACATTTGCTTTATTATTTTTATGACAAGTGACACAATGCACTTTGATACATAAGCAACAGACCCAGCGTCCAAGCACCTGAAATATACATCTCTCTGTTCTTCCTTTTACTTAGATAGTCCAGCTTTTATCTACATCAAATTTCCCAAGTACAGAACAGAAAATAACAGCCATTCAATCAATTCTCTGTGATGAAAGAAACATATAAAAAAGAAACAAAGAACAATCCCAAAGTCCTATTTGGCCATTAATTTTAGTTCTCTAATTTTCTTCCAAGTCTTAGCTTATGATGCTTAAATCAGTAAAGATGCTACTTTATTATGTAAATTAAGGTTCTTGCAGATTCTGAAAGTGCCAAAACCAGGCAAGGAACTGCAAAGAGAGAAGCCATGGCAGGAAATGGAGCAGCCATAAATTGTTAGTTAAACTAAAGAATGAGGCCATGCCAGGGACATGCCTTGTGGAAACATGAAGGTTCTCATGAATAAGGAATTTCTGAGCTGCTGTTCCATTAGTTTATAATATTTTTCCAGTAAGAGTCTCCTTTTAATTTATCTTTATGTCCATTACATTACATTGCAGGACCTAGTGTAGGTACCTAATAAATATTTTGGAGAAGCAGAATAGAGAATTAGAACTTTACTCTTTACATGTGTGGATTTGGGCAAAATACTTAATTGTACCCATTGTAACATGATACTAATAATAGTTAATTCACAGGATTATTTGAACTTTTAAATGTGCTTGGCATTTATTTAAAGCTCAGTAAATGTTAATTTCCCATTTATTAATCTTGAATGAAATAATAAATAATTGCTATTCTAGGCAGGATGAAGCTACCAGAATAGAGTGAGGTTATACTTTTAAAGACCTCAGATTCTATACTTAAAAATTTTAACTTTTTCTTCTAAGAAATGAGAAAGTATTATAATTGAACAGTGTCATCCTTAAATTTATGATTGAGAAATAGCCCTTGGGCCACAGTTAAAATTTGACTTGGAGGGTGTCTAGCCTCATAAAGATTAAAACAAGAGATGATGAGGGTTCTGGATGAAGCAATGGCACCAAGGACGGGACAGAGTGGATGCATATGAAGCAAATTTGGGTACCATCTTGATAGAACTTGACAACACATTAGATGTAGGGATTTCTAGAGAAGAAGGAGCTGAGGGTGGCTCCAATACTTCCAGTATCCTCTTCCAGTTTCCACTGTACCCATACAAACTACTCTACCCTTAAAAATGTCTTCATTTTTCATACATCATGCCTTTGCCGCTGAAATGTTCTCTTGAGTGTCTTTTTAGTTTTTCCCATCTCACAGTATCTTGAAAGTGAAAGTGTTAGTTGCTCAATCAGGTCCAACTCTTTGAACTCCATGGACTATAGCACACCAAGTTCCTCTGTCCATGGAATTTAGAGTCCCTTGGACAGAAAGGAGATCGAACCAGTGAATCCTAAAGGAAATCAACCTTGAATATTCACTGAAAGGACTGATGCTGAAACTGAAGCTACAATACTTTGGCCACTTGACCCATTGGTAAAGACCCTGATCCTGGGAAGTTTGAAAACTAGATGAATGAATGCTATTTATAGTCACAAAGAACAAAGATAGTAGAGGTAATGGAATTCTAGCTAAACTATTTCAAATCCTAAAAGATGATGCTGTTAAAGTGATACACTCAATATGCCAATAAATTTGGGAAACTCAGCAGTGGCCACAGGACTGGGAAAGATCAGTTTTCATTCCAATCCCAAAGAAGAATAATTCCAAAGAATGTTCAAACTACTATACAATTGCACTCATTTCACATGCTAGCAGGGTAGTGCTCAAAATCCTTCAAACTAGGCTTCAACAGTACATGAGCCAAGAACTTCCAGGTGTACAAGCTGGATTTAGAAAAGGCAGAGGAACCAGACATTAAATAGCTAACATCTGTGGGATCATTGAAAAAGAGATAATTCCAGAAAAACATCTACCTCTGTTTCACTGACTACGTTAAAGCCTTTGACTGTGTGGATCACAAGAAACTGTGGAAAATTCTTAAAAGAAATAGAAATACCAGACCACCTTACCTGCCTCCTAAAAAACCTGCATGCAGGTCAAGAAGCAACAGCTAGAACCAGATATGGACAACAATGGGGAAAGGAGTATGTCAAGGCTGTATATTGTCACTCTGCATATTTAATTTCTATGCAGACTACATCATGCAAAATGCAGGTCTGGATGAAGAGCAAGCTGGAATCAGGAATGCCTGGAGAATATCAATAACGTCAGATATGCAGATGACATCACTCTTATGGCAGAAAGTGAAGAGGAACTAAAGAGCTTCTTGATAAAGGTAGAAGAGACTGAAGAAGCTGGCTTAAAACTCAACATTCAAAAAACTCAGATCACGGCATCTGGTCCCATCACTTCATGGCAAATAGATGGGGGGAAAAATGGAAACAGTGACAGAATTATATTCTCGGGCTTCAAAATCACTGCAGACGGTGATTGTATCCATGAAATGAAAAATTGCTTGCTCCTTGGAAGAAAAGCTATGATAGGCAGACGACGCATTAAAAATCAGAGACATCACTTTGCCAGCAAAGGTCCATCTAGTCAAAGCTATGGTATTTCCTCTAGTCATGTAAGAAGGTAGAGTACCAAAGAATTGATGATTTTGAACTGTGGTGCGAGAGAAGACTCTTGAGAGTCCCATGGACAGCAAGGAGATCAATCCAGTCCATCCTAAAGGAAATCAACCCTGAATATTAATTCGAAGGACTGACATGGAAGCACAAAATCCAATACTTTGGCCACCTGATGCAAAGAGCTGACTCATTGGAAAAGACCCTGATGCTGGCAAAGATTGAGGGTAAAAGGAGAAGGGGATGACAAAGGATAAGATGATTGGATGCCATCAATGATTCAATGGACATGAGTTTGAGCAAACTCTGGGAGATAGTGAAGGACAGGGAAGCCTGGCGTGCTACAGTCCATGGGGTCACAAAGTGTCACACGCAACTGAGCGACCGAACAACAACATAAAACTTGATGAAGGTTCACTGGTGAACATGATAATAATTAAGTATAAAAATATACCTACCATTCATTAACACCTAAACTGTCACAAACTTTATCTCATTTAACCTTCATACTGTTCATCTGAGATAGATGTTATTATTTTCATTTTACATGTAAGAAAAATGAGGCTCTGAGATCCTGAGTGATTTGTCCAAATTAACTGAGCTCACCCAGAATTTGAGTACTTGTCTTATTCTAAAGATTCTGTCATTAAATTCTATGCTATGCTATGTGTCATTAAGATTTGGGGAATTAGCCTAATGAGGAGAAAGCAAAGCATTTGGCATTATTTAGCCTAGGGAAGTAAAGATATGTTTATAGCACAAAGCCTTTTTTTAATAGACCAAAAAATGTCAATATTTTGGACTTAGGTTGAGGGAGAAAAAGCAATACAAGTAAGTTATTAAGATAACTCACTAAATCAAAGAACTGTCAGACATTAGAATTAATATTAGAGAGGTTGAAAAACACATCTTTGGGGAATGACATATAAAAATGTAAAAAGTATCCTACTGGATTCACATTCTAAGAACAGTGCTCTGCAGGAAAATGTAGGAGGCAATGCATGGCTATTTTTGTTTTAGAAATTGTTTAATGTTATGTACATTTTGATTAAAAACATGCAAAAGCTTATTGTCCTATTAGCCAGCAAAGAAGCAGCACTTACACTTCAGTAAGTAAAGAAAAAAACTGCAGCAGCAAAATACATCAAAATTACTATGACCAAGCAAGGCACAAAGGCAAAAATACAAATGTTCAACAAACATGATAAATATCCTAGCTATTATTAATCAAAGAAAGAAAAATTAAAACAGCAATAAGATAACATTATTTAATTTTAAATTTCCAACTATTTATGCTATATTCTCATATACTATGAGAGATAATAGCTTCTGATAAGAATGTTAATTGGAAATAACAATGAGTATAATAATAATACTAAAAATAATCTCAGTGTTTCCTGCTGGCAGATATTACTATAATTATTTTGCATAGTTTACCTATTAAATTTTCACAGTGATCACATGAGGTGGTTTTAAGAATCTTATTGTACATTTATTGTTTGTAGATTTTTTTGATAGCAGCCATTCTGACCGGCATGAAATGGTACCTCATTGTGGTTTTGATTTGCATTTCTCTGAAAGTGAGTGATACTGAGCATCTTTTCATGTGTTTGTTAGCCATCTGTATGTCTTCTTTGGAGAAATGTCTGTTTAGTTGAGGTATCATCTCATGCTGGTCAGAATGGCTGCTATCAAAAAGTCTACAAACAATAAATGCTGGAGAGGGTGTGAAGAAAAGGGAACCCTCTTACAATGTTGGTGGGAATGCAAACTAGTACAGCCCCTATGGAGAACAGTGTGGAGATTCCTTAAAAAACTGGAAATAAACTGCCATATGACCCAGCAATCCCATTGCTGGGAATACACACCGAGGAAACCAAAATTGATAGAGACACATGTACCCCAACGTTCATCACAGCACTGTTTATAATAGCCAGGACATGGTATCAACCTAGATGTCCATCGGCAGATGAATGGATAAGAAAGCTGTGGTACATATACACAATGGAGTATTACTCAGCCATTAAAAAGAATACATTTGAATCAGTTCTAATGAGGTGGATGAAACTGGAGCCTATTTATTATACAGAGTGAAGTAAGTCAGAAAGAAAAACACCAATACAGTATACTAATGCATATATATGGAATTTAGAAAGATGGTAACAATAACTCTATATGTGAGACAGCAAAAGATACACAGATGTAAAGAAAAGACTTTTGGACTCTGTGGGAGAAGGTGAGGGTGGGGTGATTTGAGAGAATAGTGTTGAAACATGTATATTATCATATGTGAAATGGATCGCCAGTCCAGGTTCAATGCATGCGACAGGGTGCTCAGGGCTGGTGCATAGGGATGACCCTGAGGGATGGGATGGGGAGGGAGGTGGGAGGGGTGTTCGGGATGGGGAACACATGTACACCCGTGGCAGATTCATGTCCATGTATGGCAAAAACCACCACAATACTGTAAAGTAATTAGCTTCCAATTAAAATAAATTAATTAATTCAAAATTTTTAAAAAAGAATCTCATTGTACAGATGGACAGGAACTTGAGAAAACAGAGGAGATAGTGGACAGGAAAGCCTAGCATGCTGCTGTCCATGGCTTTGCAAAGAGTCGGACATGACTGAGTGACAAAACTGTAATTGTACAGATGAGGAAACTGAGCCACATAGAATCAGCCTCTTTTCCCATAGGCAGACTGACCTCAGAGCCTGCATTCTACTACCTTTTTCCAGAAAAGTACATTCTATCTGGAGAATACTTAAATAATTAGTTACATGTTCAAACCCTTTGACACAGAAATTTAAGAACTGCTCTTAAAGAAGTGTTTAAAGCTATAACAAAATATGAAATAAATGGGTAGACAGTGTCTTATTATGTATAATAGTAAGAAATCAGAAACAATCTAGTGTCCAGCAATTGGGAACTAATACAATATTAGTTAGTAATACAACAATACTGTGTATGTAATTTATATTATTATGCTGCTAAGTCGCTTCAGTCATGTCCGACTCTGTGCGACCCCGTAGACGGCAGCCCACCAGGCTCCCCCGTCCCTGGGATTCTCCAGGCAAGAACACTGGAGTGGGTTGCCATTTCCTTCTCCAATACATGAAAGTTAAAAGTGAAAGTCAAGTCGCTCAGTCGTGTCCGACTCTTCGCGACCCCATGGACTGCAGCCCACCAGGCTCCTCCGCCCATGGGACTTTCCAGGCAAGAGTACTGGAGTGGGGTGCCATTGCCTTTTCCATTATTATACTTAGAAGATTATTTGATTACATGAGGAATGCCTATATTATGTTCAGCTAGTAATAAGTTGCAGAAGAGTCTATGCTGTATAACTATGATCTTCATAAACACCAACCTATATAAACACACACACACATGTGAAATATCGTGACATTTGTTCATGAAAATGTTAACATGTTTATCCTTGAGTGGTTAAGATATTAGTGGTACTTAAGTGCATGCCTGTCTATTCTAATTTTTCCATAGACAGTATATTAATATTAAAAAATGATCTCATTGTCACAATCACAACCTCAACGTATGTGACTCTTTCTCCTGTGGATACAGGAGAAAAGAGTTGAGCAAGTTCAGTAGAAACGTCACTTGTAGGACAAAAATGAAGCATAACTCAGTCAACTAGGTGAAAATCCTCATCTTTTAATAAACATTTGAAATGCTACCCAAGGACACAGAAGGCTTCCTCTAAGTTGTCCTGAAAGGAGTAAACAGAAAAGGAAGGCTGATGTCTTCATTTCCCACTAATGCATCTGCTCACGCTTGCTTTTAGTGGTTCTGAGAGTTTAATCCCTGTGTCCTAAATAAAGTCTGTTGCACAGCTTCCTGTGGCAGATAGATTGTTCTAAAAGCTTGCCGTTTTAACAGAGAACTCGTGCCTAATTATCCATTCTAAGGGTTTTCCCTCAATTTCTTCCTAGTCAGTCTTCTTTACATCTTCGTAATTATTGATTGTTCCTAAAGTCTGCAGACTGACTCATTCTTTTAGGTTTTTTGGCAGCAACCTGTATTCTCAGATATTTTATTTGTAGTTTAACTCATTCAGATCCCCAAGTTGACTTCTCTATATTTTCTTCAATTAATCCTTATTTATGTGGTTTTCTACAGAGCTTAAAGCTCCCATTCCTAGTTAAGATAATTAAAAATGTCTTCTCAGAAGATGTGATAGCTAATCAAACTATGATTTATAGACCAGTAACTTTTTGTTCGGGAGAAAATTTACCCAGAATATGAACATAATAAGTTAGCCTTCAGTTTTGTTTAGTAAGCAGAAACACGAGCAATTTATTTTCCATGGATGATTAGGGTGCTTTACTGTGAAGTTTACTGACCTTTTAAGCTAATGCTCTGCCAGACAATGTGACATTCTGCCCAAGTCTATGATCCGTGCGATTTTCCCCATAGGTCATTGCTAGGAATAGTGCACGGATGGCACTCAGGAATTGTTTTGCCAGACTGTTTTTTGAAATCAGCCTTCGTAGGAAATACAGCACAGGCTTTGAAACTAGGCAAGCCTGGATGTACGGCCCTGTCAGCCACTTACCAGCTGTATGACCACAGGCACAGGGCTTTGTGTCTTCAAATGTTTGTTTCTTTATTTATAAGAAGAGAATACTAATATACACCTTATAGCAAGGGTCTCCAACCCCCAGGACACATACTGTTACGAGTCCATGACCTGTTAGGAACCGGGTTGCACAGCAGGAGGTGATCAGTGGGCAAGCAAAAGCCAAGCTCCATCTGTATTGACAGCCGTTCCCTACTCCGCGCATTACTGCCTGGGCTCCGCCTCCTGTCAGATCAGTGGTGCCATAATAAATGCAGTGTGCTTGAATCATCCCAAAGCCATTCCCCCTGAGCCCAGGGTCCATGGGAAAATGTTCTTCCATGAAGCTGGTCCCTGGTGCCAAGAAAGTTGGGGACCACTGCCTTCCAGTGTTTCTGTGAAGACTGAATACACTAATAAAAAAATTTTATTCAGAAGATGCTCCATGAAAGTTCTTTGAATAAATTAAAGAAGTAATTAAATTTTACTCTTCACACCCTTCTCAAAGGTATAATGATAGCCCTTAGGCATGAATTGAGATCTTGCTGATAAATGTTCCAATGATTCTCAGTTTCATTTTATGTTTTCCATAGTTTTAAATGTTCATTTCAATCTAAATGAACAGCATTTCTCAATCAGAAATGATATTAACATATTATTTGCTTTAGCACTGATCATGGCAATAATTGCCATCCAATAGTCCTCACTGAGAAAAAGATCCATTATAAACAAAAATGAAAGTATAATCAAAGACTCGGTTATCCATCTAAATTAGTAAACATATGTCTCTTGGTACTCTCCCTCTGCCCTTGAACACAGATACATCTGTTTGTCTTCTTAATGATGCCATTAATAATGTCAAATTGTACCAAAGTATCTAGTGTTCTTTGACTTTCCCTAGACTTTATTTTAGGTCATAGTTGGCCACTTGGTAACTTTTATAGTATTGTCTGCTAGTTACATTGACAGTCTTTGTATCAGGCAGACATGGGATCTATTGCTAGAATTATCATATATATTGTGTCCTTGGATAAATTACCCTGTGTAGATTTACATTCTTCATTCATGAGAAGATCATAATAATAACCTCTTCTTTAAGTTGTTAAGTATGTGTTCAGATAAATAACTATTTTAACATTAAAATCAAATATTATTATTTAACATTTAAAATTAAATGTTAAAATTCATTTTAAAGAGCCATCGTGTATGTAACTTGTTTTTAGATATGATACCAAAAGTGCAAGAAATCCTGCCATTTGCCACAAGATGGATGGACCTGGAGGATGTTATGCTAAGCAAAATAACTCAAACACAGAAAGACAAATACCATATGATCTTCCTTATATGTGGAATCTAAAATAGACAAACTCAGACTTCCCTGGTGGTCCAGTGGTTGGCAGTCTACCTGCCAATTCAGGGGCCACTGGTTTGATCCCTGGTCTGGGAAGATTCCACATGCTCCGGGGCAGCTGAGCCTGCGTACTGCAACTACTGAAGCCCGTGCCCTCGGGAGACTGTGCTCTACGACAAGAGAAGCCAACACAAAGAGAAGCCTGTGCACTGCAACCAGAGAGCAGCCCCCGCTTGCCACAACCAGAGAAAGCCGTGGGGAGCAGTGAAGACTCAATGCAGCCAAAAATAAATAAGTAAATAATTTAAAGAAGATATAAAGTTTGGGGAAAAATAGACAAATTCGTAGAAATAGAAACCAAAACTGTGGTTCCCCAGAGTTTGAGGAAGGGGGAAAGGTAAAATGGTCAAAGGGTACAAAACTTCAGTAACGCAAGATAAATATATTCTAGAGATTCACTCCTAGCCTACTGCCTACAGCAAATGACACTGTACTATATACTTAAAAGTTTTCTTGCTCATAGACCTCCTTTCACAGAGCCTCAGCAGTGTTAGTCTAGGCTGCTAACCATACCAGTGTTTCACACACTCTATGGTATTCTTGGCATCCTCAAGAGCACCTAAGACCTCCACACTACCTCATTTTTTTCTCCTTATTTCTAATACCAGTTCCTGGACTGCTACCAGACTGGTACCAATTCCCTCTTCTACTTTCTCTTCATCTGCTTTGAGTTTACAAGTTTCAAGTGCAGTGTTGTTGTTGTTGTTGTTGTTTTTTTTATCTACAAACAAAACAAAAACATCAAAAAACCCTTCTTCCCAATGATCTAGTCTAGATTTTCCATACAATTGACAGCTACTCACTCAAGTATGAGACCATCTCATCCAAAGTTCTCTTTTTCTCTCGGACCACTGGTATGTTACAAACATCAGCACATTCCATTTTGGGTTTTTTGGTGTTGTTTTTCATTTTCTCTTCTCTTAAATATCCTGGATTCTCTGTAACGAAAGTAACAGTAGGTACCTGATTTTCTTTAATCTCAAGGGCAAGCACTTTTTGCCCTTGAGATTCTGGATGAATGTTGAGGGGACTGTATATGTTCACCTACTAAAAAAATAATATTCCCTGTCCTGAATAGAAC
This sequence comes from Bos indicus, assembly GCF_029378745.1. NCBI lineage: Eukaryota > Metazoa > Chordata > Mammalia > Artiodactyla > Bovidae > Bos > Bos indicus. The sequence continues at coordinate 14,603,558 of NC_091767.1, forward strand.
CATTCTCTTATGTGTGCATTCCACTATCCTGTGATTATTCCATTCAGTTCTAGTGTACCCCGTGTCATTCGCCATGGGGGATCTAACTCAATTTCTCCTTTTTCCTCAAGTCTCCAATTTTCTCAAGTCCTCCCTTGCCTATTGATTTTCATCCTCAGCATTTTCATTCTTGAAAATTAAGCAGTTCCTGAAGACTCAGTTACAGCAGCTCTCTATGTAACGGTTGTACTTGCTTACTGATTCACAGAGAATAAGGCTACTAAATATGACACTGTAATTTCATTTATAGCAATTTCAACACATAATTAAATATATTTTTCAGTGCTTTCTCTAGCCTCAGATGAAACATGTTTCTTTAAACTTATATCCTCCCGTGAATTAGTTCTTAGCCTCAACAAAAATGATTGAGAAGAGAAATAGGAAATGAAGAGGTTGTTTTCTTTTCTCCTTGGAAAGTCTTTTTAAGTCAAGTATTTCTACTGCATGGTTCCTCTATGCACTTCTAATCTCCACAAAATAAAGCATAGTGTAATATTAATTGTATAATTCTATTAATCAAGATTGATATTGAAATACCATTATGATAACTTTGGTATATCATTATTCAAGGTACTGTCCAGGTATTGCAGAAAAAGGGATGATTTTGATATAAACACACTTCTCAAGACACTTTCTCCTTGGAAAAAAGCCATGACAAACCTAGACAGTGTATTAAAAAGCAAAGACATTACTTTGCCCACAAAGGTCCGTATAGTCAAAGCTATGATTTTTCCAGTAGTCATGTACAGCTGTAACAGCTGGACTATAAAAAAGGCTGAGCACCAAAGAACTGATTCTTTCCAACTGTGGTGTTGGAGAAGACTCTTGAGAGTCCCTTGGACAGCAAGGAGATCAAACCAGTCAATTCTAAAGGAAATTATTCTTGAATATTCATTGGAAGGACTGATACTGAGGCTGAAGCTGCAATACTTTGGCCACATGATGTGAAGAGCTGACTCACTGGAAAAGACCCTGATGCTGGGAAAGATTGAAGACAGGAGGAGAAAGGGACAACAGAGGGCATGATGTTGGATAGCTTCACTGACTCAATGAACATGAGTTTGAGCAAACTCCAGGAGATGGTGAAGGACAGGGAAGCTTGGTGTGCTGCAGCCTATGGGGTCGCGAAGAGTCGGACATGACTGAGCAACTGAACAACAATGGTGATATAGGTGACACTGAGGAGAAATACCAGTAAAATGGAGAAAGGTGTAGAGAAGGAAGGAAATATTGTGTGGGGAGGTAACTGTACTTAAGAGTCTTCAAAGATGTCCAAAAATTAGTTAGGTTGTCTTAGTTTTCAGGGCCTACAGAAGTGGACCCTGAGGCTTGTGTGGTTTTTGGTCTTTTAGTTGCTACATCATGTCTGACTCTTGTGACCCCATGGGCTGTAGCCCACCAGGCTCCTCTGTCCCTGGGATTCTCCAAGCAAGAATACTGGAGTGGGTTGCCATTTCCTTCTCCAGGGGATCTTCCTGACCCAGGAATCAAACCCGAGTCTCCTGCACTGCAGGCAGAGGTAGTTTATTTGGAAATTGATCCTATGCTGTATGAGTAATGGATGGTAGGGGCAAAACAGGGAAGGAGGGAAAGCTGATATAAGTATGTGTTTTGGGGAAAGTCACCAAGATGAGGGGCAGATGCTTGATTATGTGGAACATTCTCAGGCAATGTAGACAGTGGTCTCAAAACAATCTACTCAGAGAGTGAAAGAGGGAAATATTTATGTCCCTAATTAGTCAAGAATGGCCGCACAGTCATTAACTTTCCCCATAGTCAAGCATCGCATGACTATTGGGTAAATTTCCACAAGCATCTCACATCATAATAACAGAGAAACCCATGACAGGATATGAAGTGTACACACACACAGGTCTACACCTGTGTGAAACTCTTTAAAGCCACCACAAAACTATTCACATACTGTGTCTGAAGTTAGAAGTGAAGCCAAGAGGACATAAAGTGATACATAAGAAATAGCTCATTTGGGACCTCCCTGGTGGCCTGTTGACTAAGAATCCAGGCTGCCAATGCAGGGGGCCCAGGTTCAATCCCTGGTCAGGGAACTAGATCCCACATGCTGCAACTAAGAATCTCATGCCACAACTAACACCCAGTGAAGCCAAATATATGTGTGTGTGTGTGTGTGTGTATGTATATATATATATATATATATATACACAATGGAATGCCTCATTCACATGCCAAATGAGGAAGGGTAGCAGAGACATAATGAAAAGCAATACAGTATTGAATGTGGACTGAGAGTGATAAAAAAATATTGCAGGAGGAATATTCATCTGAAGCAAGGTAGAGTAAGATAAGAGATAAAAAGAGATGGAGCTTTACATGCCATGTTAAGAAATTCGGAATTAATTCTGTCATTATTGGGAAGTAAACACTTTCAAGGAATGTACTCATAAAAGTTTCAATCTGTAATAATGCTATTTGCAAGAATCAGGATAAAAGATACTGTTTGAAAGTGATAAATGAAATGAGAGAAAGAAAAGAATTACTTGAAAGGTGGGATTTTTGTTCTGAGAAATGATGTACTACATTACTGGTTCTAAACTGGGGCAATTTTGCCTCCCAAGGGACTTTTGGCAATAACTAGGTACATTTTGTTTATAGCAACTAGGAGGCTGTTATTAGTAACCATATGGGTGGAGGATAAGGATGCGGCTAGACAGGCAACACACAGAACAATCTCCAATAACAAAGGGTTATCCAGCCATCAATGTCAATAGTAACCAAGGTGGAGAACCTACAGATTAGGTGCAATCAGCCCCTAGCACTGGCAGTTCCTAATGGTGGTTGATTGAATTCACCAAGGGTGCAGAATCTGCAGACATGGAGGTCCTCCGCATCACATCATTTTATATTAGGGACTTACCCATCCTCAGATTTCTGGCATCTATGGTTGGCGGGGTCGGGGGGAGCCCTAGAATCAATCTCAGCTGGATGCTGAGGGTTGACCTGCTTTGGTTCAGCTAAGATGTACATATGTGTATATATATATACATAGCTTGAGGGCATTAAAGAAATAAGGAAGCTGTAAGAAATTGTCAGAGCAAAATCCAGCAGCATAGGAAAATCTAGAGAAGATAGGATTTTTATTGTGAAAGTGTTGCTATAAATTTGGTGAGAACATACATCTTAATAATGACTTTTTCACCCCATGAACATGATGCAACTCTAAATTTAGGCTTTTTAAAATGTTAGCAATTATTTTCGGGTTTCAGTACAGAAATCTTTCACATATTTTTAAACTTTTTTTTTTTTCTTGCCATGCTGCTAAGCTTGTGGGATCTTAGTTCCCCAATCAGGAATTGAACCCAGGCCCTGGCAGTCAAAGTACAAAGTCCTAATTATTGGATCACCAGGGAGTTGCCTTTCATGTCTTTTTATTTTCCTGTCATATTTTTTTCTTTTTTGTTCTTTTTGTAATTTTTACAATATCATGTTGGTTTCTGCCATATAGAACAACTCAAATCAGTCTTTTTAAAACTATCTTCCCAAGTATTTTAGGTTTTATGATGCTCTTATAAATATTTATTTATAAATATTTTATCTTCCAATTGTTTCTTATTAGCATATAAATAAAATTGACTATAAAAACTGACCTTATTAAGTTCATTTAATTCTAGAGTTTAAAAATTTTGTAAATTTAATTTTCTCCAGTGTATATTTTAAATAATAAAATATTTAAAATAATAACATTTAGGTAACTGAAAGCATCCTATTGTATCCTAAAATACTCACTCTGATTGTCAAGTTTTTTTCAAATATTTAACTGATAGCCCAACTAACATAGCAGATAAGTCAGAGGTTTCTCTGGCTAAAGCTGGTATGAGGAACTTGTAAGGTGTGAGGGAATTAAAACCTTGCCTCCTTAGCTTGCTAACCCTCAGAGTGGAGCGTGTAGAAGTTTGCTGGAGCTCCCAAGCGCCCCCGGAACATACCTGGCAAATGAATGCAGGTTCTGGGGGCTCTACATTTATAACTAAAATTTGAACTTCAGGAAACTGTCAACTTTCTATATTTCCCCAATAAAGCATTTTTATTGAAAGATAATGCGATGTAAATAAAGAAAGAGATGCTTAACTCTGCGTACACATACAAGCTTATTTTGAAGACAGGAATCCAAGCAAGAGCCTGTGGGGCCTTTCCAAAGAGAGAAAGAACCCCTACATCCTCTACCTCTTGTTTGCAGAATAGCTTTATTCTCCTAGACCTTCCTTGAGTTCCAAAGAGCAAATTCAGTCATCAGTTCAGTTCAGTTCAGTTGCTCAGTCGTGTCCGACTCTTTGCAACCCCATGAATCGCAGCACACCAGGCCTCTCTGTCCATCACCAACTCCCAGAGTTCACTCAGACTCACGTCCATCAAGTCAGTGATGCCATCCAGCCATCTCATCCTCTGTTGTCCCCTTCTCCTCCTGCCCCCAATCCCTCCCAGCATCAGAGTCTTTTCCAATGAGTCAACTCTTCGCACGAAGTGGCCAAAGTACTGGAGTTTCAGCTTTAGCATCATTCCATCCAAAGAAATCCCAGGGCTGATCTCCTTCAGCATGGACTGGTTGGATCTCCTTGAAGTCCAAGGGACTCTCAAGAGTCTTCTCCAACACCACAGTTCAAAAGCATCAATTCTTCGGTGCTCAGCCTTCTTCACAGTCCAACTCTCACATCCATACATGACCACAGGAAAAACCATAGCCTTGACTAGACGAACCTTTGTTGGCAAAGTAATGTCTCTGCTTTTCAATATGCTATCTAGGTTAGACATAACTTTCCTTCCAAGGAGTAAGCGTCTTTTAATTTCATGGCTGCAGTCACCATCTGCAGTGATTTTGGAGCCCAAAAAAATAAAGTCTGACACTGTTTCCACTGTTTCCCCATCTATTTCCCATGAAGTGATAGAAGACACAAAATGCAGAAACCAAGGTAAAATAAGACAAAATGATAATAGCTTAGCTATAAGAAAAAGTCAAGGACCGGTAGTTCCTCCTCAAGGGCTGTAGGTAATATTCTGAGCCAAATGCTGGAATTGTTTTGCAGATAGTAAAAACCCTACCAGAGGACTTCCCTGGCTGTCCATCAGTTAAGACTCTGAGCTTCCAATCCAAGGGTTGCTGGTTCAATTGGTCAAGGAACTAAGATCTCACATGCCACATGGTGTGGCTGGGGGTGGGGGGGAAATGCAAACATTAAAAACCCCACCAGGTGTAAAACATTAACTGGTTAACTGCACCACAAGTACATAGATCCCACATTGACTGGAACCAGAAGGCTGTTGGTTATAACTCCCAAAATACCACCCTATTACCTCTCCATTGAGCAATCAGAAGAATATCCACTGCTAATCAGGCAGCCTACAGCCCTCACCACTAACGTTGCCTTTAAAAAGTTTTTCCTAAAAGCCATCAAGGAATTTGAATCTTTTTAAGCATAAGCTACTCATTCTCCTCACCTTGCAGTAAACGCCACACAACCTGGTATCAGTAGATTGGCTTTCAGGCAAGCAGACCCAGGTTTGGTTCCTTAACAAATGTAAGAAAATACATATAAGGAAAGTGGAGTAACTGAGTATAGAGTAAACTCAGAATGGGAATCAGAATTCATGATCCCAGGAAAATCCAAATTTCAAATAAAGACACTGAAACACAAAAGAAATTTTAAAAAGGAACAACACATGCACACATGCATACATACACACACCTCTATTCCTAGAAAGACAAGAGCAGCAGTGTTAGGGGAAACACACTGACTGAAACTGCCCACGCTGGCCAGGCACCACAGTAACCATTCCTGTGAGTTTTACAAGAGGTCCCAGTAAGGAACACAAAACTGACAAGCCACCGCCAACCAGAAGAATTCAGGAAAGGTCAAAAGGAGACACCACATGTCCTAAAGACCTCACAGAATCCTCAGTGGCATCCATCATGGCTGAGCAATGTGTGCAACACCAGGAAGGACCCAGAGTCAGAACGAGTGACCTGAGACAACCTAGAAACGAATCCCATCACCGTGAAACCCGAGACTGCGAGTCACGCAGCAGAACAGCTCTCCTGGGTTCCTTTACCTTCCTGCTCTCCACTCGAGTGCCCCTTCCCAGTGAACTTTCTTTGCTTTGTCAGCACACGTGCCTCCTGGAGCAATTTCTGAGTGTTAGACAAGAGCCCCCTCTCGGACCCTGGAAAGGGCCCGTCTTCCTGCAACAGCAGTCTTACCATGCTATGCAGCCCCAGGCCCAAAGAGCAGACACCCAAGCTTGTGCTTTAATCCACAGACGCCATAGGGCTCACGACAAAACCAGACTGAACAGGCTAGCTCCAAGACAGCAAAGGCTGGGCGAAAGGTCATTGCTTTCCTGCCTCGATTTATCCTTGTTTCATAAGTACCTGGTATTTGGCAAAGACGCTTCCAGCTGTATCTTGAGAGATAAGCAGCAGTCAACAAACCCGAACCGACTCTGACTTGAGCACGAAAACACGTCTGCACAGATGAAAGCTGGAGGGACCCGACAGTTACCATAGCTTCATTTCCACGCCAAGGTCTCCGCCCAAACGAGGGATTTGTACTTGGCTAGGTACGATTTGTGCCTAGTGTGAGTCAGCCTGGGCTTTTCTAAAGAATCTGCCTGGCAAGAAACCAATAAAAATCTGTAAGGCAATTATCCGTCAACTAAAAAAAAAAAAAAAAAAAAAAAACACAGAAGAAGAAGAATCTGCCTGTCAATGCAGGAGATGTAGGTTCAGTACCTGGGTGGGTCAGGAAGGCCTCCTGGAGCAGGAAATGGCAACCCACTCCAGTATTCTGGCCTGGGAAGCCCCATGGACAGAGGAGCCTGGTGGGCTATAATTCACGGAGTCGTAAATAGTCGGAAAACAGGACCGAGTGACCGGAGCTCGCAGGCGAAGGCGCCTGAGGGACTGCGCATGCCCTGCTGTTCCTGCCACTTTCCGCCCTTCTCCCCAGTTCCTAATGGGGAGAGACACCTGCCTCTTACCCCTTAAAAGTCCCCCACCTTCCTTCCTGTGAGGAGGGGGTGCCTTTAGAGCATGAGCTTCACTTCTCCATTCTCTGGCTGTTGAATAAATCCTGTCTTGCTTGAACCAATCTTAGTTTTTTTATCTGCAGCCTGAACCCGAGGGGCGTACCGGTGGGGAGCGGGGAAGAATGCCCTGACCCATCAGGGGGCTCAGTTAGGTTAGCCCCTTCATGCCCCCTGGAAGAGGAGGCTTGCATCAAATTTATTAGCATAAGCTTTTGAAATAAATGGTAAAAATTTGAATCCTTGCTCTAATCGACATTACTCTGTGACCTTGGCCAAGCTCCTCAAATTCTCGAACCCTTAATTGGTTTATCTATAAAATAAACTGTTTTTGAGGTTAAGTAAAACACTTCCCTTTGTATCTGAAATCAGGAAGGGCGTAATTACTGGTTTCTTTAAAAAAAAAAAAAAAAAAGGGCTTATTCTACATCAGGCTACTTTTCCCCAAACTGTAGATATAAAAACTAAATGGTAACGGTGACCTTGTATACATTTGATTTTTAGAAATTATGGCATAATAGCAAGACCATTCATGCCATATAAAAAAAATCAATTCCAGGTAGATTAAAAACCCAAATGTGAAAGGCAAAACCATAAAGTTTTTAGAAGGTAACATGGAAGAATATATAATCTCCTTGGTAGAAAAGTATTTCTAAAACAAAACACAAAAAGCAGTGACCATGAAGAAAAAGATGAATTCATTCACCTATGTTAAAATTACAATCATAATTTTACCATCTTCAAAAAACGCCACTGAAAAAAGCGAAGAGCCATAGGCTGGAGGGAGGTATTTGCAACACATATAGCTGATAAAGGACTTTTATCCAGATTATTGCTGTTAGGGAAGAAAACTCATAAGTCAGACAACCAATAGAAAAATAGGTGAAAGAATTAAAAGAATAGTTCACCAAAAAGAAACCCAAATTTCTAACAAACATAAGCAAAAAGCACTAAAGTTTAGAAGTCAGGGAAATGCTTAATCATAACATTATTCTTAGTATTAAGATATGTTAAAAGCATATAGAAGCTATAAATTTTTTCATATATAGCTAGAGGGATTGCAAACTGGTACAAACTCTTTGGTAAATAATATACCATAATCTAGAAATATTGAAAATATTAGTTGCTCAGTCATGTCCAACTCTTTGTGACCCCATGGACAATAGCCTGCCAGGCTCCTCTGTCCATGGAATTCTCCAGACAAGAAGCCATATCCTTCTCTAGGGGATCATCCTGACCAAGGAATTGAATTCAGGTCTCCTGCATTGCAGATGGATTCTTTACCATCTGAGCCACTAGGGCGGTTCCAGAAATACTGAAGATGTATTTATTCCCTTTGCTTCAGAAATTGCACCCCTGGGCATGCTATGCTATGCTAAGTCACTTCAGTCGTGTCCGACTCTGTGTGACCCCATAGACGGTAGCCCACCAGGCTCCCCCGTCCCTGGGATTCTCCAGGCAAGAACACTGGAGTGGGTTGCCATTTCCTTCTCCAATTCACGAAAGTGAAAAGTGAAAGTGAAGTCGCTCAGTCGTCTCCGACTCTTAGCGACCCCATGGATTGCAGCCTACCAGGCTCCTCCGTCCATGGGATTTTCCAAGCAAGAGTACTGGAGTGGGGTGCCAGCTATTTGCAAAGGGTACAAGGTTGTTTAGGACACAAGTGTTTATAAGTGCCAAATATTGAAAATAATTCAAATGCTTAACCACATGAGACCCGGATGTACTGTGGTTACATAAATAAAGCCCATATCAGATATATCAATATTAATGTATCTAAAATTCATCATTTTGAACAAATGAAAGCAAGTAATAAAAAAGTATAGAGCCTATGTTTATAGGCAGTTCTTTTAAAAAGGCAAAATGAAACTATGTTTAAAAACAGGAGGAAACCAACATCAAGTCTTTGCTTAAGAGGATGGAAACTTCACACCCCAGCAAGCCTCAGCTGGAGTCAAAAGTTAGCATTGTTCCAGCTTTAGAAGCTGATACTTTCTAGCAGAAATACTACCTGCTTCTATTTAGGCACAGACTTGCATCTGCAGCACATACACATATGCACAGGTACCACAAAGATATCCATTTATACTTCACTTTCACTTTTCACTTTCATGCCTTGGAGAAGGAAACGGCAACCCACTCCAGTATTCTTGCCTGGAGAATCCTGGGGACAGAGGAGCCTAGTGGGCTGCCATCTATGGGGTCGCACAGAGTCAGACACGACTGAAGCGACATAGCAGCAGCCTCTATACTCATGATACAATGTTCACCATGGATTGTAAAAGCAAGTGTATGCTCAGCTGCCCTTTGGCTCTTTAGGCATCTACTCATGGAACAACATGTTCATCGCCAGTAAATCTGTACATAGTTCATGCAAACCCCTTCTACTTACTTGCACTAGCAAAGTACCTTGAAAATTTTAGCATTGAAAAAAAATTATACATGAGTAGCAAAGCTATAAAAGAACTCAAGAAAATAATTATAAGTGAGTTAGGAAAATAGCTGCCTCTAGGGAGAAATGTGGAATCTGCGATTTATACAATGTGCAGGGTCCAAAACAACTCTAACAGAGAAAGAATTACAAATAGGATAGAAGGCAATGGCACCTCACTCCAGTACTTTTGCCTAGAAAATCCCATGGACGGAGGATCCTGGTAGGCTGCAGTTCATGGGGTCGCTAGAGTCAGACACAACTGAGCGACTTCACTTTCACTTTTCACTTTCATGCATTGGAGAAGGAAATGGCAACCCACTCCAGTGTTCTTGCCTGGAGAATCCCAGGGACGGGAAGCCTGGTTGGCTGCCGTCTATGGGGTCGCACAGAGTCAGACATGACTGAAGCGACGCAGCAGCAGCAGCAACTAGAATTCTGAAGAAAACCATAGGGCTAAGGGAGGTACGGGGTTTCCCAGGTGGCTCAGTGGTAGGAAATCCACCTGCCAATGCAGGAGATGCAGGTTTGATCCCTGGGTCAGGAAGATCCCCTGGAGAAGGAAAGGCAACCCACTCCAGTATTCTTGCCTGGGAAATCCATGGACAGAGGAGTCTGGCAGGCTGCTGTCCACAGGTTTGCAAAAGAGTCAGACACGACTGAGCGAGCACAGCACAATAAGGGAGGTACGCAGAAAGGACCAACTTGGTAGCAGTTGATCTTCCCAAGTATAGGGCTCAGTTTTCTTTAAAAAGTGTGGATGCAGCCCATAGCATGGTGAAGTTTACTAAGTTGTCCAGGACACAGCTGGCTCACAGTCACTGGGCAAGCAGGACACATGCTTTCGGGTACAAGAGGGCTGAGGCTGGCTGGTAGACACAGGTGGAATTGGTACACCATCACACTGAGAACCCAGCATCAGCAAGGCAATACATATGTATTGTTGTTGTTGTTAAGTTGCTTCGTCATGCCCCACTCTTTTGTGACTCCATGGACTGAAGCCTGCCATGCTCCTCTGTCCATGACACATATATACAGACCGTAATAAACACACCAGTAGACAGATGCCACAGGCAGCACTCTCAACCCAGAGGAGCAGCCCCTTTCTCCTGCAGTGTCCCCAAAGCACTTTCTACCAACAACACTTAATATCACATTAGCAGCAAAGGGAAAGAAAAAAAAGCTCAATGGGTAAGGAATCCGCCTGCAGTGAAGGAGAATACCTACATCACAGGAGATCTGGTCTCAATCCCTGGGTCTGGAAGTTTCCCTGGAGAAGGAAATGGCAATCCAGTATTCTTGCCTGGAAAATGCCATGGACAAAGGAGCCATGGGGACTACAGTTCACGGGGTCACAGAGTCAGACTCCACCTAGCCACTAAACCACCTCCATTATCACATAGCAGATTAAAAAAAAAATGATGAGTTTGAAGAGGAGAGGCAATCAATGGATATCTGGCACTGAAGGGATTGACAGAGCCTTCTGTGATGTTCTAAAACTTCCCTCGTGGGGTAGTTAAATGAGTGCTTTCCTCACAGCTGTTGTTAAACTGCACAAATATGCACTTTTCTCTATATTTCACAAAATTTTTTAAAAAAACTAATTAACATGTATACAATCAACTCAATGAACATGAGTTTGAGCAAGCTCAGGGAGATGGTGAAGGACAGGGAAGCCTGGCGTGCTGCAGTCCATGGGGTTGCAGAGTTGGACATGACTTGGGGCTGAACAATAACAGCATGATTAATATTTAACTAACCTGAGTTGTACTATTTCTCTTGCTATTAACTAGCCACAAAATCTTTGCCAAGCCACTTAATTTCTCCTCATCTTGAATCCATCGTCCTTAAAATGGAGGTAGTATATCGAGTGAATGCTGTTTTTTATTGAAAGGTAAAGAAAAGAAAAATAATATATACAAGTGTTTTGAGGATTATGTAAAAAATGTACAATCAAATAATGAGAATTATTACTTTGCTAATCATTTTGAAAAATCCAGTTTTTGAAAAGTATGTTAGTCAAGGTTCTCTAAGGAAACAGAACCAATAAGATATTTTGGTTCAGTTCAGTTCAGTCACTCATTTGTGTCCAATTCTTTGCCAACTCTTTGCAGACTCTTTGCAGGCAATCTCTATAATAAGATATATGTTTATGCATACAATATACATATGTAAAATCAATAATTGGTCTCTCTATAGTTCACATAATTATAAAGGATGAGGAGTCCCACAATCTGTCTTCCTCAACAGAGTCCTGGGTTGGAGACCCAGGAAACCAGTGGTGTAGTTCCAGTCCAAGTATAGGGTCCTGGGAACCAGGAAACCAATGGTATAAATTCCAGTTCCAGTGTAAAGTCTTGAAAGTCAGGAGTACCAGTGGGGTAAGTCCTAGTCCAAGAGAAAGGAAAGCCCAATGTCCCAGATCAACAGTCAGCCAGAGAGAGCAAATTCTCTCTTCCTCCACATTTTTGTTCTAGTCAGGCCTTCAACAAATTGGATGCTGTTCACATCTGCTTATTCAGTTCACAAATTCAAACAATAATCCCTTCCAGAAACATCCTCACAGACCCACCCAGAAATAATGATATAATGGTTATCCAAATACCTGAGCACACCATCATCCAGCCAAGTTGACACAAAAAATTAGTTACCACAAAAAGCACATATTTAGTTAAAAAAATGTTACTATAAAAACATACCAAGAGCTAAGGCATCTTTTATTCTTCTACTAATTGAGAATCAAGACCATGTACACAATGATTTACTCAAAAAGTAAATTCTTTTTCTCTTATTGTCTAAAGGGTATATTTTTCAATCTGAAAGTGACATAGAAATTATCTGATCTATCTTACATGTTTTTAATATATAAACATGGAAATATTGACATCAGAAATATTAATGTTTTCAGTTAGTGAATTAGAATCCAAGTCTCCTTGCAACTAGAGATGATCATACTAAGTGAAATAAGTCAGAAAGAGAAAGACAAAACCATGTATCACTTATATATGGGATCTAAAACATTACAAAAATGAGCCTATCCATGAAACAGGATCTCTGACAGAGACCAGACAGGTGGTTGCCAAAGGGGAGGGTGTTGAGGGAAGGGATGGAGTGGGAGTTGGGGTTAGCAGACGTGATGGTCGTGGTTGAGTTGCTCAGTCATGTCAGACTCTTGCAACCCCATGGACTGTACCCCACCAGGCTCCTCTGTCCATGGGATTCTCCAGGCAAGAATACTGGAGTGGGTTGCCTTTTCCCTCTCCAGGGGATCTTCCCAACCCAGGGATCAAAGTCAAGCCTCCTGCATTGCAGGCAGATTCTTTACTGACTGAGCTACAAGGGCAGCCCTTAGCAGATGTAAGTTTTTATATATATGATGGATAAACAACAAGGTCTTACTGTAGAGCACAGAGAACTATATTCAATAGCCTATGACAAACCATAATGAGAAAGAATATTAAAAAAATGTCTATACACATACTGAATCATTTGCTGTACAACAGTAATTAACACAACATTGTAAATCAACTGCACTTCAATAAAAGTGAAAAAAAAAATGAATCCAAGTCTCATTTTATACAATGCATGGTTATCTGTGAATAGTAATATGTTAATCTTAACAAGTCCCCTAAGTTTGCAAAAAATCTATGAGCATGAATGGAACCAGTGGCCATGGTCTACTTCCTTTTTTCTCATTTGATTTCTCCTCTTTTGAGTGGGCTGGGAAGCTGAGATTTATTACCAATTGGTAGCCTCTGGCAGTGTGAAAGGAAGATGAGCCTGCCTTAGTGGAATAAAAAATGAAAAGTGTGATAAGATGTAATGAAGTGAAATAAAATCCCTGCTCAATGCTCAAATAAAACTGTCAGTGTTTGGATGCTGCAGCCTGTTAGGCTGGGTTTAGACAGAAGCAAGAGGGAATAGTGCAGTGAGCAAGCATGCTGTTACTGAAGTTTCTGAAACCGCATATACTAATAAGTTAATGTAAAGAATGAATGACGGACTTCCCTTGTGATCCAGTAGTTTATCACCCACCTGCCAGAGTGATTCCCAGGACCCAGCAAAGCAATCAAGTTTCCAGAGCCTTGAAGACAAGGGATAACACCCCAAAATATGGACTCATTTTCCACTCTACCTTCATTGGCCAAACAGCCACTAAAAAAAGGCCACATCTTCTGATAGTTGGCAAGTAAGTGCAGTATTGCCTCATGAATTGATCGCCTCTCCGAAGTATCTAGGGGTTTCCCAGATGGCGCTAGTGGTAAAGAGCCCACCTGCCAATCCAGGAGATGTAACAGATGCAGATTAGATCCCTGGGTCAGGAAGATCCCCTGGAGGAGGAAGTTGCAACCCACTCCAGTATTTTTGCCTGGAGAATCCACAGACAGAGGAGCCCGGCAGGGTACAGTTCATAGGGTCGCAAAGAGTCGGACACAATTGAAGTGATTTAGCACACACACTGAGGTACTCACCTCAGTACCCAATGTTTACGGGAGAAGATTTGAGAACAAGTTAAGGAGTGGCTATCCTTCTGTGAGATTGGAGAGGTCCCATGAAAGAATCTGGATGTCATGAAGGAAGCAATGGTTCAGGCAGATGAAGCAGCTGCTGAGATTGCTGGGAACCTGGAGAAATAGAAGAAATGTTTGAAGGAAAAGAAAAGGCTGGCTGCAATTGCCCTGAAATCTTCAGAAAATAGTAGTGCCCCAGGGAGTGTGAGGAGACAGGTGAGAGGCCCCAAAAGAAGCAAAAGCCCCAGAGGCTTCTCAGGAAATGGAATTGAAGACCCATCTGTCTCCTTTTCCAAATCCAAGAAAAAGAAATCTTAAAGAGGAGCTGGTTAGTAGTGATCTTGAAGAGATAGCAGGCACTGGAAGTCTTTCCAAAAGGAAGAAAACTTTCCCCAAAGAGGAACCAGTTAGTGACTCCAAAGAGATAGGAAACAAGAGAGTCCCCAAGGAAGAGAGGACAGGAAAATTGCTCGCCAAGGAGGAGCCACTCAGCAGTGGACCCGAGGAGGCTGCTGCCAGCAAAAGCAGTGGCTCCAAGAAAAAAAGTTTCAAAATCTATCCCAGGAAAATTAGAATGGACATCTCCCTAGTGGGCCGTAACTTGTTGAGGTATTCCCCAATAAAAAGAAAAAATGCACCTGCCAAATTCAGAGGACATGGGCTTGATCCCTGATCTGGGAAGATTCCACATGCCTGGAGCAACTAGCCCCTTGAACCACAAATACTGATCTTGCACTCCAGAGCCCGTGAGCCTCATCTACTGAGCCCGCTCACCGTAACTACAGAGGCCGCTTGCTCTGGAGCCTGTGCTCTGCAGCAAGCAATGAGAAACCTGTGCCCCACAGCAAGAGAAAGCTCACTCGCAGCAAGGAACACTCAGCACAGTCTTACATAAATAAACAAGTAATTTTTTTTAAAAAGGAATGAATAACAACACAGTGTGCATCTCATAATATTTAATCCAAGTTAAAGCAAATATTCGAAACAAAGTTTGAGTCTGTCCTATCTTTACCTACATATTTACATTCTAAGTTCTGAAGTCATTTTACCATAGAGTTCATTAATGGGCTAATGAAATGCATTCACAGACAATCATTGCTGCAGCCTCATTGAAAATCTGATGTAGAGTATTTGAGGGACTTGAGCAGAAAAATCCTTTCTTACTAAAAATCAGACACTGCTGAGTCCTTGGTGAAGTTCTGATTTGTGTAGGAATTGGACTAGCTCTGACCGCCTCCATTACCTGTGGAATGTAAAATACAGCCATTCAGCAGCTGGGTGACAGCAACAGAGTGCAAGCTACCGGTGACCACCCTCTGCACTGACCCAAATGTACCTGGCCTTTTCAAAACAGGGAGGCTAATGACTAAGACAAGTAAAAGTCGTCATGAATGACCCTTAAAGTAAATGCAACACAGCATCCTTTGCATTTCAGTTTTCCCTGAAATATCATCACTTTAAGTTCAGTGTCAAAACCAAAAGGCAACAATTCCGACTCTTGAAAGAGGTATTAACTTAACCAGAAAAGAATCCATAAAGAAGAAGGTTGATTCCCTTGCCATCTCCTGACAGCTTTAGAACTCAGTTTTTGCTTTGATAATCAAAGTGCTGGAATGGGATTTAAAATACTCTCCCTAAAACTAGAATGAAATAATTTTCAATTAAAAGCTAAAACAGTGGTTTATGAAAATATAAATGTTTCATTTTAGGAAATACTGGAAATAGGAGACTCACTTTTAGAATACCTACTACATACAGATATTTTTGCATGTATTATATTCAAAATCAGCATATGTCATTTTACTAAGTAAATGTATTTAGATTTTTTTTATTTTCCCAACATGGCAACTGAATTTTAGAAAAGTAAAAGAACTGTTAAAAATCATGATTCAGTAAATGGTGGATCATAAGATGCCAGATTTGTTTATGATGTTTTGTTTCAAATATATAACATGACTCCTAGTATAAAGTGAGATATTCTGTTAGCCACTGTTTTAGAGCAGTAAAAAAAAAAAAAAAAAATGCCTAGTATATATGTTCAGTTGGCTAGTTTGACCTGTATGAACTTCCTTCAGTAATAGAATACTGGGTTTGTACCACACTTCTAAGACTGGAAGAGGAGGTGGAAGGGTTGGGGGAATCAGAACTGTTGTACTATAGAAGCAAAGTGATCAAAAATGGCATGTAAAATTAGTAAATCAGAATTTCATTGATCTAAAGACCAAGGCACAGCACCCTAAGAAAATAAAATTGGGAGAAAAAGATTAGAACTTCAAAAAGGAAATAAAATGCTTCCTCAGCTCTGACTTAATCAGCCTAAGGGCTTTAAGTCGTGATTTGTGTCTCTCCACTTCCTTCTTTTAGAGACACCTTAAATATTTAAAAGCCTTGTGATTCTCCTTTAAGCAGACAGTTCAATATAGAAAGGGTAAGGCTTGATCGTTCAATAACTGTAAATTATGATTGCTGACCCGTATTTTTCTAGCTTTATTTTAAAGGTATAATTGACAAATAAAAATTATATGTATTTAAGCCATACAGCTGATGTTTTCATATATACATGCATTGTGTAATGATTATCATATAGCTATCATCTCACCTAGATGTCTCTGTATGTGTACATGTGTGTGTGTGTGTGTGTGTGTGTGTGTGTGGTTAGAACACTTAAGATATAATCTCTTAGCAAATTTCAAGCACACAATATAGTATTATTAACTATAATCACCATGCTGTGCATTTGATCCCCAGAAGGCTCTGTTCTCATAGAAAAGCCCATCACTGAATTGCCTGGAGGACAATTTTACTTAAATATCAAGAGTAAACCTTGAAGTTCCTATTTCTGACTGGCAATGAGATCCAACTAATTAAACCAAGAAGCAAAACTCGGAATAAGAACTAAGGATATAATGTTGTAATCTATAGTGGTATGTCAGCGGTGTCCAACTAACTGTCAAAGAGAGATCATATAGATTCAGAAAATAACCTTCAGTTTAATATCAGGATGTGTGCATGTGCGTACTAAGTCAGTTCATCATGTCCAGCTCTTTGTGACCCTGTGGATGATAGCCCACCAGGCTCCTCTGTCCATGGGATTCTCCAGGCAAGAATACTGGAGGGGGATGCCATTTCCTCCTCCGAGAGGTCTTCCTGACCCAGGAATTGAACCCTCATGTCTTAGATGTGAGCTTCTTAGAAAGCTGCCTCTCTGTCTATTTATGACTGGGCTGGGTCTTTCTTGTGGTGCTCTGCCTCATAGCAGTGGCTTCTCTGTTGCAGAGTATGTCGTGTAGGTGCAAGGGCTTCAGAAGTTGTGGCTCCCAGGCTCTAGAGTGCAAACTCAAAAGTTTTGGTGCATGAGTTTAGTTGCTCCAGGCATGTGAGATCTTCCAGGACCAGGGATCAAACCCATGTCCTCTGCCACTGGCAGGCAGATTCTTAACCTAACTACTGGACTACAGGAAAGTCCAACTGCTTCCCTCTTGCTAAATACTTTTCTCATAAGGAAAAAAAAAAGCAAAATTGTTTTCTCACTGCAATAATTTTGCACAATAAAATAAGTAGTCCAAGTTGTATAAACATATTCTTTCATCTTGGAACTCAACAAAGTAAAATAGAATTAATGTGCTTTTGTCCTTGTTTCTAGGTGTTGCTGCTGCTGCTGCTAAGTTGCTTCAGTCGTGTCCGACTCTGTACGACCCCACAGACGGCAGCCCACCAGGCTCCCCCATTCCTGGGATTCTCTAGGCAAGAATACTGAAGTGAGTTGCCATTTCCTTCTCCAATGCATGAAAGTGAAAAGTGAAAGGGAAGTCGCTCAGTCGTGTCCGACTCTTAGCGACCCCATGGACTGCAGCCCACCAGGCTCCTCCGTCCATGGGATTTTCCAGACAAGAGTACTGGAGTGGGGTGCCATTGCCTTCTCCAGTTTCTAGGTGTTAGTGATATTTTATTCTATTTTAGAAGTACATAGCTTGGATGTTTTTAAGTAAACATTTATCATTTTTAAAAGATACATTTTTAAGACTACTTTTATTTTTAAATATCACTTTACATGACTTTATTTTCCATGAATTGGTTCTCATGACAGAACAGGATTTATATAACTGAGTCATGTATAATCAGTAATAGTCTCTTATATTTAGGATGGTAAGACACTCCAGATCTGGATATTAAACTTATCAGATTTAGTGCTGGAAAGTCTAAACAACTCTAAAATTTCTTGTACTGTTCCCTAATCTTGGGTCAATGCTCTTTTTCTTTTTTTTCTTTTTTCTTTTTCTTTTTCTTTCTTTTTCTTTAGAATCACACTGGTATGAAGGAAATATTTCTGGTTATATCATGATACACAAGTACACGTCCCAAGGTGTTTTTATTTGGGAGGGGAATGTTTGTATTGTTCTGTTAAGTTTCATTTAGCTTTAATTTAGTTTAGTTTTGTTTTCAACTGAAGAGAAGGAAAATACATAGATGTCATTCCAAAATTGCACAGGGAAGAAAAATAGAGAGAGATAAGAAGTGCCTGTCAAATAGAGATTTGAGTGATCTGAGTTAATCACCAAACCCAGATTAGTGTATTTTACCTGCTTGGCAAGAATAAACAGTTATTATTGAGAAGGATCACAGTTACAATCAGGGTTGGTGATAACTCTTTAAGAAATAAAAACAAAATAATTCTTTTTTCTTTAGCTAATCATTTTCAGTTTGAGTCATAGGTTTCCAAACACATTCAAGTCCACTGAGAATCTATTTCTTTTTTTTCTTTCTATTTTTTTCTTTTAAATTTATAATATTTTATTTATTTTTTTAATTGTATTTTATTTAACTTTACAATATTTCTACAGGTTAGTTTCTAAAGTGAGAAGGATCTTGAGTCCAGCCTCTTAGGTAGAAAATTAGTATTTCAGGACAAACTGGTCACTCAAAATATCACTACATAAACATTTTCATGGAACCAAAATATTTCTAAATACATTTTTCATGTAACTCTAAACACCTGTATATAATAATTCATTTAACACTATAAAGATATAAAAACCTTTCAAAAAGTTACTTTCTTGCTATTAGTCTCATGATACTACAAATGAGGAAAGCAGGACATAGAAAAGTTGCAAATTTTTCAGTGCCAAATATCTACTAAGTGAAGTGTTAGAATATAAACCCAGGTCTACCTGACTCCTGAACTTGCACCTTCTGGGTTTGCATTTTCTACCTCTCAAGCAAGAAACATCGCCAGGGATGTCAGTACAAGAAAACTATGTAATGGACTTCCCTGGAGGCTCAGATTGGTAAAGAAAACTACCTGGATGATATCTGAGAGCTCATTAATGGGATGGAGCCATAATATAGTTGTCTCTATTAATCGGCTGCTGCTGCTAGGTCGCTTTAGTTGTGCCTGACTCTGTGTGACCCCATAGATGGCAGCCCACCAGGCTCCTCTGTCCCTGGGATTCTCCAGGTAATACTGGAGTAGATTGCCATTTCCTTCTCCAATACATGCATGCATGCTAAATCGTTTCAGTCGTGTTCGACTCTGTGCGACCCTATGGACAGCAGCCCACCTGGCTCCTCTATCCACAGGATTCTCCAAGCAAGAACACTGGAGTGGGTTGCCATTTCCTTCTCCCCTATTAACTGGCAGTGTCAGAGAAATTACAGTGATTGCTATGTGAGTTACTTAAGAAATGATGTTTATAGCAGACAAATGGATAAGAAAGCTGTGGTATATATACACAATGGAACATTACTCAGCTATTCAAAAGAATGCGTTTGAATCAGTTCTAATGAGGTGGATGAAACTGGAGCCTATTATACAGAGCGAAGTAAGTCAGAAAGAAAAACACCAATACAGCATACTAACACATATATATGGAATTTAGAAAGATGGTAACAATGACCCTATATGCGAGACAGCATAAGAGGCACAGACGTAAAGAACAGACTTTTAGACTCTGTGGGAGAAGGTGAGGGTGGGATGATTTGGGAGAATGGCATTGAAACATGCACATTCTCATATGTGAAATGGATCGCCAGTCCAGGTCCGATGCATGAGACAGGATGCTCGGGACTGGTGCACTGGGATGACCCTGAGGGATGGGATGGGGAGGGAGGTGGGAGGGGTATTCAGGATGGGGAACACATGTACACCCATGGCTGATTCATGTGACTGTATGGCAAAAACCACCACAATATTGTAAAGTAATTAGCCTCCAATTAAAATAAATTAATTAATTTTAAAAAAAGATTTGCAAAAACATTAAAAAAAAGAAATGATGTTTATATAATTGCATTAAGCTCAGATATTTTTGGAGAAGCCAGCAACTTCAACTTCAAATCATATTGTTTATTCTTTGTATATTAGGGCAACTTTTATCTCTTATTTTTAAAAAAAGCTGCAGGCCAGGCTGAGATCAAGGATTATCTATCTCAATTTTTAGAGAAATAAGTGGAATCTAACCAATGAAAAATAGTTACATGAGTTGGCATTCTGACATTTTTTTCTGCTTTGGACCTTTCAGCACATCAAGCTCCAGCTTCTACGCTGAATTCCAGCAAAGAGAGTATCTACCCCTTCCTTGCACTTGTCTGTCCATCCACCACTGGTTCTGCCTTACAACTCCAGTGAACAAGGATCAGACATTACGTCTGTCTGCAGACAAAGTATCCACTGTTTTTCTCGATATGCTAATAGTAGATAGCAGCTGAAGGGTCACATAATTTTCTTTGCATCTTTAATAAATTTTCAAATATCAAGGCACTAATGACACATGTTCCTATCAAAGATATTATAAGCATCAATGCTAGGACATGCCAGTAAAGTTCATTTATTTTTTTTTATTTTATTTTTAAAGTTTACAATATTGTATTGGTTTTGCCAAATATCAAAATGAATCCACCACAGGTACACATGTGTTCCCCATCCTGAACCCTCCTCCCTCCTCCCTCCCCATACCATCCCTCTGGGTCATCCCAGTGCACCAGCCCCACGCATCCAGTATAGGCATTGAGACTGTATGGGCGAACATGTTACTTCTTGAAATTTTAAAGAATCTCAAGTGTCTATACTTGGATTGATCATAATTCAACTGGTCCATTTGTGACCTTCCATTGTGTATATATTTATTTACTAATTTAAGTGATTAAATTGTTTGCTTATTTTAATAAATATTTGTGAACATACTACCCAGAATGAAGGTGAGATTCTTTTTTGTCGATTTTACTGGGGTACAGTTTATAGAAAAGAAGTCTTCTCATTGTAAGTATACATTTCAATGCATTTTGACAAATATGTAGACTTGGGTAACCATTATGGTTGATTATGTGTGCATGCTCCAACATGCTCCAGAGCACGTGTCCAATGTTTTGTGACCCACGGATGGTAGCCCTCCACACTCCTCTGTTCATGTGATTTTTGTGGCAAGAATACTGGAGTGGGTTGCCATTTCCTTCTCTGGAGGATTTTCCAGACCCAAGGATTGAACCCGTGTCTACTGCTTTGCAGGTGGATTCTTTACCAGGGAAGCCCAAAACATAAAAGACCATCATTACCTCAAAGAGCCCCCAATCCTATTTTGGATACCAATATACCTCCTTCGGCTCCAAGCTCTCACTGTAGTTTAGATGTTTTAAGAATTTCATGTAAATTGAATTACATAGTATATACTTTTCTTATCCACATTCTTTTGAAATCCAGTCATATTGCTGCATGGATCAATAGTTATTTTTTAAGGTAGTATTTCCGTACATGGATGTACTACAATTTGTTACTTGTTGGTGGACATTTGGTTTGTTTCCACTTTTTTGGCTATTCTAAATAAAATTTCTGTGAATATTCATGGATATGTCTTTGTACATTTTTTTTTTCATTTCTCTTGGGTAAATGCTTGTGAGTAAAATGGGTGGGTTGCAAAATAAGTGTATTTTTTAAAGACTGTACAATGTGATGATTAAATGTATAATCACGTTGTGAAATAATTACCACAATCAAGTTAATTAACACATCCATAACCTCATATAGTTATCATTTTTGTGTGTGCAAAAATACTTTAGATTTTCTCTTTTAGCAAATTCCAAGTACACAATACAGTGTAATTAACTATAATCACCATGCTGTATATTAGAGCCCCAGATCTGATTCACTTTATAACTGAAAGTTTCTGCCCTTTGACCAACATCTCCCCATTTCCCCTAACCCCCATCCTCTGGCAATCACCATTCTACTTTCCGGTTCTTTGAGTTTGACTTTTTCAGGCCCCACATATAAGCAAGACCATATAGTATCTGTCTTTCTTAGTCTGGTTTATTTCAGTTAGGATAATGTCCCCCAGGCTTATTCATGGCAGAATTTCCTTCTTTTATGGTTGATTAATATTCTCTCATATCTATACATATACCTATGTATACATATACATATGTGTACACATGGGCTTCCCTGGGGGCGCTGGTGATAAAGAACCTGCCTGCCAATGCAGCAGATATAAAAGATGTGCCATATGTATTTCCTCTGCTGTGGAATGTTTCTCCCTGGTCTTTGCCCCACTGTTTTCTTTGAGTTGCTGCTTTACCTACTAATTTATAGTAGTTCTTTAACTAGCTTGATAAAATTTACTTTTTGGCTGTGTTTATTGCTGATAGCTTTCTCTCTTTTATAATTTATGTTTCACTTAGGAGTATCTTTTGATGAACCAAATTTCTTAATTTTAATATTGTCAAATATTGTCAATAATTTTTATGCCTAAAATATGTTCACCAATATGTTCGACTAAGACGTTCACAGTTTTGTTAATATTCAAATCCTTAATCTTTTCAGATATGATTTTAGTTTTGTGGATAGCCAGCTTTTCAGCTCCACTTACTGAATCTTCCCACCCCTCCTTGCTGATGAGACAGGCTATCTACGATGTCCCTAAAGTTCTGTGAATGCAGGGCTCTAGTTCTTGGCTCTCTATTCCACTGCCAGTTTTCTGTCCCTGTGCCTGCTGGACTCCATCTTTATCACTATTGTTTATAAAAAGTTCTGATAACTGATACAACCATATAATAGACTGTTTGCTTACACAATGAAATATGAAAAACAGTCAAAACGAATGAATGTGACAATATATATGAACCTTGTTGTTGCTGTTCAGGCACCAAGTTCTGTCTGATTCTTTGCCACCCCATGGACTGCAGCATATCAGGCTTCCTTGTCCTTCAGTATCTCCCAGAGCTTGTCCAAAACTCATGTCCGTTCAGTTGGTGATGTATTTTTAGCAAAAAGGATCAAATTGCTATAAATAGCATGATACTCTTTATAATAAAGTTTAAAACAATAGCAAAGCATGTTGCCAAACCAAATTCAGATCAGCTCACCTACACGTAGTAACGTCAATCTACTGACAGTTGTGGTGAAGAGAAGCATTTATTGCTGAGTGCCAAGCAAGTTGTTCAGGGAAGCTAGTGCTCACAAGTACCAGAATTCCCTGATAGGTTTCAGGAAAGCATTTTTAAAGACTGGGTGAGGGAGAGGAGTCACAGGTTATATGAACAACACAGTTCTCTGATTGGCTGATGGTGAAGTAACAGGGCAGTGCCACAGGGGTTAACACGATCAGTCCTTAGGCCCCAGGAGGCCTGCAGGCTACAAGCTCATGGTCATAAAGTAATTTACATCTTCCCTTTGGTAGGGGTATTAGCAATTGTAAAACAATTCTAGAAATGTGCATCACATACTATCATCTAAGTACTTAGTTCAGTTCAGTTGCTCAGTCCTGCCTGACTCTTTGTGACCCCATGTACTGCATCATGTCAGGCCTCTCTGTCCATCACCAACTCCCAGAGTTTACTCAAACTCATGTCCATTGAGTCAGTGATGCCATCCAACCATCTCATCCTCTGTCATCCCCTCTCCTCCTGCCTTCAATCTTTCCCAGCAACAGGGTCTTTTCCAGTGAGCCAGTTCTTCACATCAGGTGGCCAAAGTATTGGAGTTTCAGCTTCAGCATCAGTCCTTCCAATGAATATTCAGGACTGATTTCCTTTAGGATTGACTGGTTGGATCTCCTTGCTGTCCAAGGGACTCTCAAGTCTTCTCCAACACCACAGTGCAAAAGCATCAATTCTTCTGCGCTCAGCTTTCTTTATGGTCCAACTCTCACATCCATACATGACTACTGGAAAAACCATAGCCTTGACCAGATGGACCTTTATTGGTAAAATAATGTCTCTTTTTTTTTAATAAGCCATTGAGTTGGTCATAACTTTTCTTCCAAGGAACAAGCATCTTTTAATTTCATGGCTGCAGTCACCATCTGCAGTGATTTGGAGCCCCCCAAAATAAAGTCTCACTGTTTCCACTGTTTCCCCGTCTATTTGCCATGATCTTAGTTATCTGAATGTTGAAGTTCTATGAAGTTGAACAGTTCTATGAAGACCTTCAAGACATTATAGAACTAACACCCCAAAAAGACATCCTTTTCATTATAGAGGACTGAAATGCAAAAGTAGGAAGTCAAGAAATACCTGGAGTAACAGACAAATTTGGCCTTGGACTACAGAATGAAACAGGCCAAAGGCTAACAGAGTTTTGGCAAGACAATACAATGGTCATAGCAGACACCCTTTTACAACAACACAAGAGAAGACTCTACACATGGACATCACCAGATGGCCAATACTGAAATAAGACTGATTATATTCTTTGCATCCAAAGATGGAAAAGCTCTATACAGTCAGCAGAAACAAGACCAGGAGCTGACTGTGGCTCAGATCATGAACTCCTTATTGCCAAATCAAATTTAAGTTGAAGACAGTGGGGAAAACCACTAGACCATTCAGGTATGACCTAAATCAAATCCTTTATGACTGTAGAGTGGAAGTGAGATATAGATTCAAGGGATTAAATCTGATAGACAGAGTACCTGAAGAACTATGGACAGAGGTTTGTGACATTGTACAGGAGGCAGGGATCAAGACCATCCCCAAGAAAAAGAAATGCAAAAAAGAAAAATGGTTGCCTGAGGAGGCCTTACAAATAGCTATGAAAAGAAGAGATGTGAAAGGCAAAGGAGAAAAGGAAGATATACCCATTTGAATGCAGAGTTCCAAAGAATAGCAAGGAGAGATTAGAAAGCCTTCTTCAGTGATCAATGCAAAGAAATAGAGGAAAACAATAGAATGGGAAAGACTAGAGATCTCTTCAAGAAAATGAGAGATACCAAGGGAACATTTCATGCAAAGATGGGCTCAATAAAGGACAGAAATAGCGTGGACCTAACAGCAGTAGAAGATTAAGAAGAGGTGGCAAGAATACACAGAACTGTACAAAGTAGCTCTTCATGACCCAGATAAACACGATGGTGTAATCACTCACCTAGAGCCAGACATCCTGGAATGTGAAGTCAAGTGGGCCTTAGGAAGCATCACTACAACAAAGCTAGTAGAGGTGATGGAATTCCAGTTGAGCTATTTCAAATCCTAAAAGATGATGCTGTGAAAGTGCTGCACTCAATATGCCAGCAAATCTGGAAAACTCAGCAGTGGCCACAGGACTGGAAAAGGTCAGTTTTCATTCCAATCCCAAAGAAAGGCAATGCCAAAGAATGCTCAAACTACTGCACAGTTTCACTCATCTAAAATGTAGCAAATTAATGCTCAAAATTCTCCAAGCCAGGCTTCAACATTACGTGAACTGTGAATTTCCAGATGTTCCAGCTGGATTTAAAAAAGACAGAGGAACCAGAAATCAAATTGCCCACATCTGTTGGATCATTGAAAAAGCAAGAGAGTTCCAGTTTGCTTCTGCTTTATTGACTATGCCAAAGCTTTTGACTGTGTGAATCACAACAAACTGTGGAACATTCTGAGAGAGATGTGAATACCAGACCACATGACCTGCCTCCTGAGAAACCTGTATGCAGGTCAGGAAGAAACAGTTAGAACTGGACATGGAACAACAAACTGGTTCCAAATCGGGAAAGGAGTTCATCAAGGCTGTATATTGTCACCCTGCTTATTTAACTTATATGCAGAGTACATCATGAGAAATGCTGGACTAGATGATCTAAGTACATAAGAGTGGAGTTAATCTAGAGGATCTGGGGAAGGAGTCAACAAGGAAGGTGCCACAAGGTCCTCCTTGGTTACAGTTATACTTGTATGTATACATATAACAAAGAAAATAAATTATATAAGAATGAAATGCATAAAACTGCTCTTCTTCGGGATTGTTGTTGTTATTAAGGTGCTAATTCATGTCTGACTCTTTGCCACCCTATGGACAGCAGCATACCAGCCTTCCCTGTCCTTCACAATCAGAGTTTGCTCAAATTAATGTCCACTTAGTCAGTGATGTCATCCAACCATCTCATTCTCTATCTCTTCCTTTTCCTCCTTAAGATTCAACAATCCATGACTCTAATTCACCATATTAAAATAGTAAAAGAGAAAAACAATATGGTAATGTCAGTTAGGTGCAGGGAAGCCATTTAATAACGTTTAAACCAAATTTATGATAAAAAAGAAACTCTGTTAGTAATTCAGGAATAGATGAGAACATCATTAATCTGATAAAAGTATCTTTGAAAACAAAAAGTCAGCCATGCTGAGCCCCGATCCATCTTTCACTAGCCACGCTGGACATAAACATCCAGTCATAAATGAAAATAAGCTGATCAGAAACCAAACTGGCTGAGCAGGCTGAGAACTGTGATGCCATGGCAGCCTGCATGATGCATGTGACTGAGCAAAAGTTGAATTATCCA
This sequence comes from Bos indicus, assembly GCF_029378745.1. Lineage (NCBI taxonomy): Eukaryota > Metazoa > Chordata > Mammalia > Artiodactyla > Bovidae > Bos > Bos indicus. The sequence continues at coordinate 14,630,329 of NC_091767.1, forward strand.
ATGGGGAGGGTAATCCCTCAGCTACTTAAAAAAGTGTTATAAACAGCTATAGGCCATTTTGGAGGGTCATCTCAAGTACTGAGCTAAAGACATACGCTGAAGGAAACAACGGATGACTTGAAAGTTGAGACCAAGTTTCAAGTACGCCTGTAATGATGTACCATCTCTTTTGGAAGAGTTCTTGATCCCAATGCTATATAAGCAGAGGGCAAATTCTTGTATTAGAAAACGAGAGGGGACCACTATTGTTCCATTACTGAGGTTGTCATTAGCGACAAGAAAGGGATTGTGGATCAGTCACAACAGGCATACTAAGAAGCTTTTGAAATCAGCAAAAAGGAAATGAATAGGCTCATTCTATCAGGTTGGATCTGGTTCTTAATTTCCCTGTGTTCTATTTTGAGATCTGAACTCTTCTGAGAAAACCTGCTTTCTTTCAAGGACAACTTTAGATAAAACTGAGGCAGAAATTGCTAGATAGTGTGGGACTTTAAGACCTTAATTCCTTTTTTTTTTTTTTTTTTTTCAATTTTTTTCTTCTCAAGTAAGCATCTCGCTCTTTGTTTCAATTTCCAAACATTCAGGGAATGCCTCTCTGGTCTGATAAGTCATAAAACATTCAAACCTGGACAGGACAATCATTAACTATTGTCCAGCTTATCAAGGTAAAAAAAAAAAAAACAGAGAGACCATTAACTGGTCCTTAAACAATCACCTGGGGTCAAGGAAAAGGGTCATGGGCTGGTTACTCAGTGTGTAAAAAAACCCAAGGACTGGGGATCCAAGAAAGACATAAAAATGTCAAACTGAACATTGCGACGTTCAAACTAATTGGTCAAAAATGATGTACATTAAAGTCACAAGCCCACCAAAAATGTATAGATCGATACTAATAAACATATAAAATTGCTATGATCCCCACCTTTTGGGGGCTCTTCACCCCCTCTCAGTGTCTCTGCTGAGGGCTTTGTATCTCTATCCTTTAAAATAAACTTTGCCAGCATGAGTGTTTTTGCAAGTTTACAGAGTTCATTCCTCAGCTCCATGAACAGAACTCAGTTCCCCATTTCAAAACCATTGCTGAACTTGATATATTAAATGAAGAGTCATAAAGGACAGAAGGCTAATAATGCCTTGAACCCGGGTCTCCTGCACTGCAGGTGATTTCTTACATTGCAAGAGGAATCTTTACCAACTCAGCCACCAGGAAACTGGCCCCAGACAGTGTGCATGTGTGCATGCTCAGTCTTGTCCGACTTCTGTGACCCCATGGAGGGTAGTCCACCAGGCTCCTCTGTCCATGGAATTCTCCAGGCAAGAATACTGGAATGGGTTGCCATTTCCTACTCCAGGGGGTCTTCCCAACATAGGGATTAAACCTGAGTCTCCTGCCTCTCCTGTATTGGCAAGAGGATTCTTTACAGCGGTGCCACCTGGGAAGTCCTCAGATAGCTGAGGTGATATCAAAGGAATGATTTCAGTGAGCCCTTGCATCTTCCCATACATATAAAAGTGCTAAATTCCTTGAGATATCTGGTTTTCTTTAACCATAAGCTTTTGGTTTTACAATACCAAATATTGTTTGGCGTAACAATAACCTTTAACAATCATCTTTTCTTTAACAACAACCTTTGGACCAATTAATGGCAAAATGATAAAACAGATAAAATAAAAACATGACCAGTCTTCCCACTCTGTCTATACACTCCCTGTCCTGTCTCTTCCTTTTCTATCTCTACAAGCAACCTGTGTCCTCACCCTCCAACATTTTGCTTCCCATTAGATTGTCTTCAAAAGTTTACATTAATCTTATAATATACTGCTTCCTCAAACTAGAATATTTTTGTCAATAGCCTGTATCGTAAAAATGCTCAAATTAAATATCCAGGCCTGGCAGTGCTAAAAAAAATAAAATTACTAAAACACAGAGGGGTTTTTTTTGCATCAGTTTTCTATTTACATTCATATTTCTAAGGTGATATATTAGCCCTGCAGAGTCATTATAGCCAATTCTAATACAATAGAAAATTTCATTATAATATCAATCACGCATTAATAGCTGTCCCAATTGAAATTATTCTTGAAATATGAGGAAATTTCATTTAGACAACAAATATGCTTGATTTTGAGATAATAGGAAGTATTCCACATTCTTATACATTATTTTAAAATTAATATAATATCTATAAACAAGAAATTAAGTGAATCTGATTTTAACATAATTACACTAATGTACAAAGCATCTCTCCCCTCTTAAACATCCACATTTTTAGGAAATAACTGTTCTGTACAGGGCTGTATGTTAATTAGAGAATTAGAGGACATTAAACACGGTGCTTTATAAACATGTGTTTCAATTTCCCCTTCTCTCACTTCATCATGTTAATGTGATAATAACCCGAAGTCATCACATGCAAAGCTGAGTCTAATAAACAAAGTCAAATGAGGCTAAATCAATCAAATATATTCCTAATTTTTTAAAAATATGATTTATGCTGTCTTGTATTTTAAAATATGAGTTAAAGGCATTGCCCGTTGCTTTTTCACCTCTTGCCCTTCTCTCCCTTTCCATCATTAGAAATCAGGACAGACCAGTCTCTCTGATTTGGTGATTGCTCTTCTGAAAGTTGCAAGAGGGTAAAAGCACTTGACCTACATTTTCCCTTAGGCACTTCCTTCTGCAACCTGAAAGAAAAAATACCAGAGTTCACAGTGAGAACAATAGTCTTTCCTGCACCACCTACACCTTTATTCTCAGGGCTCTGTAATCAACTGTGACAGCATTTGAAAATGCTAATCAGTCAAACTCTGAAATTATTGATCCCAGAAAAATGTACATGAATGACTTCATTTCCATTTCTTCATATCTGTGGGTAGCTCCAAATAGAAAACTCAGTAACATCAGTGACTCAAAACCTCCTACAAATCGAAGAGTTAAGTCATAATACAGAAAAAAAATAAAAGACATGATGGAATTTATGTGATATTATTAATATTTTTTTGGTTGTTTAAATTTTTATTTTATATTGGAGTTTAATCTTTCAGGGCGTCACAGATGGCTCAGTGGTAAAGAATCCACCTACCAAGCAGGAGACGGGGGTTTGATCCCTGGTGGGGAAGGTCCCCTGGAGAAGGAAAGAAATGGCAACCTACTACAGTATTCTTGTCTGGGAACCCCATGGACAGAGGTGTCTAGCTGGCTAAAGTCCATGGGGTCGCAAAAGAGTTGAGCTTGACTTAGCAAGTAAATGACAATGATGGTTGATCAAAAATGTTGTGTTAATTTTCAGTGTACAGCAAAGTGATTCAGCTATACAATACATATTCTCTATCTATTCATTTTCAAATTCTTTTCCCATTTATAATATTAAAATATTACAGAATATTGAGCAGAGTTCCCTTGTTTGGTTTTGAGAGAGGTTCTGATTCAAAACATACTGTGCATATCTGCTCTTTCCTATGCAGGACCAAGAGTTGAGGGTAGAGGGGATTTAGCTACAAGCACTCCAGGGTTCTCTTCTGGTTAGACCCTTAGGTATGTCACAGCTTGAGCACTAGGACAGCCAGCTTTTAGCTCTACAGACACAATAGGGATTCATGTTTAATAGTGTATACAAGGATAATGTACAAAGATCAGCAGAAGTGAAAAAGAATCCAGTTAATGACACTTTGTGGTTCTTTCCTTGCAAGTCTCCTAAGGAAAGAGCCACAAGGGAAGCCCACACCCAAGGGAAGAGCCTCAGGGTGCAATTTGTAGCCTCTTGCAGGCTAAACGCCCATTTTGACTTTAAAATAGCATCCCTTTGAGCAGCTAATAATGTATTTTCCACCTGTCTATTTATCTGTGTTTTTCCAGCAGGCCTCAATGGACTTCCCAGTGGCTCAGTGGTACAGAATCTGCCTGCCAATGCAGGAGATGTAGGTTAGATCCCTGGGTCAGGAAGATCCCCCGGAGAAGGAAATGGCAACCCACTCCAGTCTTCTTGCCTGGGAAATCCCATGGACAGAGTCTGGTAGGCTACAGTCCATGATGTCACAGAGTCAAACATGACTTAGCTACTAAGCAACAACAACAAATACAATGCCTACCACATAGAAATTGCATTAAAATTTGGGCTGGACTGAACAAAATAAAGGTGCTCTCACATACTACTGAATCATGAAGAGTTAAAAATCACAGATATTCCTGTATTACAAAATGCCACCCAATCAATGGATTTATATTTATGAAAATCAAAGTAAAATTTCTTGACTTCCAGGATCCTCCCTAAGGGAAGAGATGGTTATGATTTTAGAAATATTTGGAAGTAAAAATCAAGGAGGAACCAATAAAATCCAATATCTGAGTTAAAGACTGAAAGAGAAAGATAGGAAACCACATGGAAATTCATAAAATCTACCGTTTTATGTTGATTTGTTTTGTGGGTTTTAACTTTTTTCCCTGCACAAAATCTGGGCTCTATTTGGCAGAGCCATAAGCTATCTTTAAGGCAAGAACTTTGTAGTGTTCTTCAAAGAAAGATTCTCTCTAAGCACATTTAGTGCTTGACTTGCCGAGGCGACTCCCCTAACAATAAGAGTCTGGTGAATTACATTCACAGTGTAATCAGCCAAATAATTCTCTGCATTATCAGGGAGGAAAAATGTGTTTTCAGAACAACTTCCCCAAAAGTTGTTTTCTTTAACTTAGCATGGCTTAAGCCAGCATAGTTTTGAAATGAGAGGTTGTAGGGATGCTGTATGCTTTCCTTTTACTAAGGTCTTTCACAGTTCAGACAATTTCCTAGCTGCCTGATTTTACGTGAAGATAAAGAAGAGAGGTACTACTTTCTTTAGAGAATTGTTTTCCACCTCTGTGGTAGATATGATCCCTCTTCAAGGTAACATCACCCAGATACAAAGTACAGTTGGCAGACAACTTCCAGCTGTCTGCTCCTGCAGAGCCTACTGGCACAGCAGCGAGTCACTTCAGTCTGATGTGAAATAGTTCAGAAAGGCACTCCTCACTCCAGAGTTCCTCAGTGGTTAACTAAGGCTTTTGTGTCCACCTCCCCATTACACTTCCTCTGTGCAATGCAGTTCCTTTCTCCTTCCTTTCACGGGAATCGCTCATCAATAACCTGCACTGTATACTATCTTAGCATTCACTTCAAAGGAATCCAAACTGAGGCAGTAGTTACCAGGAATGGTTAAAGAGTGTGGGTTCAAGATGGAGTTTCAGATTATTCACTGTCTTGCTAGATGAGGATACCATTACTTCGGGGGGCGGGGCGGGGCGGAACAAAGGGACATAAATTATCCTGACACACAATTTGTCCTTGAAAAATTGTCCTTGTAGCTGTTCATACTCTTACCAGAAATGAAAGAGACAGTGTTCCAGTAGAAGAGGATGTAATAATTACTTTGAGTATTGAATATATGAGTGACTTAACCATAAAGAGAATTAAATGCCAGATCAAGGTAAGTCTGCTTTGCCAAGACCAGGGCTCTGCTTGGAAAATTTGAAACCTCAATATCTAAGTAGATCCTCTAGGTGAACTGACTGGTCATAATGTCAGGGAAGTTTATAATTTTCCTTGGTTCTGTCTCCTTGCAAAAAAAATTTGAAGTGATGGATGGACCAACATTATAGCCCCGTGTAATTTTCTCAGACAGACCTGTGTTACAGCTCCATGTTACAGCTCAGTTTTATTTAGAAAGCAAAGGAAAATACATCCTCGAGGCGTAAGGGTGGGCTGACCCAAAAGACACAAAGAGAAGAGAAGTCCCCAGGTCCAATTTTGACTCTTATTTTTATATGTTTTTTTTCTCTTCCCCCTGAGCCTGCCCTATGTAAATTGGGCTAATCAAGAGGGCTGTTTGTCTTACCTGAGGTTCTCACTTCAGTCCTCAAACCTTCCTTTGTTCTATTTTTGCATGCTTTTCCCTTCTTTGTATTTTACCCACTGCCATTCTGGACTCTTTTTTTTTTTTTTTAACTTTACAAATTGTATTAGTTTTGCCAAATATAAAAATGAATCCACCACAGGACTCCTTTTTCCTATTCTAACTGCCTGACAGTATCTGAGCACATACCCCTATATACTTTGACTCTCCAGCTCCTCCCAAACTTCTGAGCATGAAAAATTTCCCTACCTTTCCCTACACCTCCCAAGAAACATACTACAAGCAATATATCCTACCCTCATGGTAGAGGAAAATGCAGAGGCTTTTAGGTTTAAAGGTTTTGTTACCTTCTGAAGATTTGATCTCACGCCTCCTCAAGGCTATGATGCCAATAACTGGAGTTAACTTATAGTGTAATCTTGCTAGGCATTAGTAGGTCTATTTTATATCACAAAATAGTTGCAAGACTTGGCCAGTACATAATGTAGTAGCTAAGAGAGTAAAGATAGTACTTGATTTTTAAGGTGCTAAAGAATTTGGGAGTGTACACACAAGACACCATGTTTATATTTTGGCAAGGAGTAGATACTAGAGATGAAACTTGCTTAGATAGAAAAGCTGTGCCTGTATTGAAGAGAGTTGAAAGGACAGAATTACTGTGGCAAATGATAAAAGTAATAAGGGAGTGAGCATTTGGGAATGGATATACAATGTATTCCCTAAAAATCCTCCAGATGATTGAATTCACAGGAAAACCCAGAAGACCCACCACATACCAGGGCCATAAAGAATGCAATGTCAAGAATGCATTGTGGTCTGCATTTCCTATTTATGTATCCAAAGAATGCATCAGTATCACTAAAAGTTTTAGCTACAACTTCCTCTGTGAATGTGTACTGATGATGATAAGAGAGGCTATACCAGAAGTTGGCTTACTAATATGAACAAAGATGCTAAAATCCTGAAAAAGTAGAGGCCAAATGGCATTGCTTAAGCACCAGAATGCAAGGGGTTACTATTATTGTAATGACCTGTAAGTCTGGAGTGGCAACCAAGAGTGCCTGATCTATAGAAAGTTACTGACATAATCAAAAGAAACATTTTACTTAGGGACAAAATAAATGGGTGCGTTTATCACAAGAGGATAAGAATGGATGGCTGAGGAGCTGATGGCCGTCGTTCTATAAAAGTTGTATTTCCTTGTTTTATTTTAGAATAGAATCAGTTTTCTGATGTGGAGTTCATTGACTAAAAATATGTCCATGTTTCTAGGAAGAAGGATCCTGAAACATCATGGCAAGAACACACGGTAATGATTGTTCCAGTACTTTTCTTAAGTGACCTATGGCTGTTTTTCAAGTATCTGTACATCTGAGAAGGAAAAAAGTGAGTTAGTTACTCAGTTGTGTCCAACTCTTTGCAACCTCATGGACTATAACCCACCAGGCTTCTCTGTCCATGGAATTTTCCAGGCAAGAGGGGAGATATCTAGAAATTCTGAGGAACATTGTTTGGGTTGGTTAGACACTGGTACCCAGAATGCTAACTAGTGTTAGGGCTCCTGTGAAAGAGACGTCATATGGAGGCCAAGTAGTACATAGCTTAGTGGTCCCCTAGGTCTACAGACCTCTCAGTGGCACTTTCCTAATCATCATACATATATTTTGGAGTCACATATTTGTTATCTTGTACAAACTCCACATTGGTGTTCAGGAGAGTGGAAGATAATTCTACAAAGAGTGAAATTTTCAACAACACTCTCAACTTTTTAAAGACCCAGTGGTCAGTTACATGCTGGTCAGCTACATCTCCTCCCCAGTAGGAGAAAAATAATTGCATTTTGCGTATCCTACCAGGAAAACAAAAGCACAATACCCAGGGCATTTTTTCAGATTCTGGTCACAGCATATTCGGTCACACCTAAGAATACTTCTTTGGAGAAGGCAACGGCAACCCACTCCAGTATTCTTGCCTGGAGAATCCCATGGACAGAGGAGCCTGGTGGGCTGCAGTCCATGGGGTCGCTAAGAGTCAGACACGACTGAGCGACTTCACTTTCACTTTTCACTTTCATGCATTGGAGAAGGAAATGGCAACCCACTCCAGTGTTCTTGCCTGGAGAGTCCCAGGAACGGGGGAGCCTGGTGGGCTGCCTTCTATGGGGTCACACAGAGTCGGACACGACTGAAGCGACTTAGCAGCAGCAGCAGCAAGAATTCTGCTTAGCGACTTAGTAGCATTCAGCCCTTATCCTGAATGAAGTGAGATGCTGCCAATTTTGAAAGGATCCCAGAGCAGGAAAGGGATCTGCATCAGATCCAGGTTACAGTACAAGAAGCCCTGATACTTGAGCTGCATGTTATTGCAGAACCTGTAGTACTGGAGATGTCATGGCTGGAAATAATGCAACATAGAATTTATGGTGAGCCCCAGAGAAAAAAAGTATATCCCAACTGAGCATAAGAAAGACCATAGGGTACAAGAAACCTGAGTAAATAGGAAATGCAGACCACAATGGCATCCATCACTTTGTACCCAGTGGGACTCTTGAGCTTACTACTATGGTCATATTAGGGTTCCTACATGGGTTAGCCTAAGGAGAACAAGGCTCAAACTGGATTATGAATATATTAGTTCACTAGGGGGGTGTAAGCCAAAAATGGATGCAGCTGCACTGTAACCTCACTTAGATGTGACCTTGCAAGACTGCCATGAACAAAAATCCTTCCAATGGGCAGAGCTTTGGGCAGTGTCACTGGTCATTCACTTTGTTTGAAAAAGAAATAACCTAAGGTTAGACTACATAAGGGTGCTTGGGATAAAACTGAATAAATGGTCAGCTGACCAGGGTTCAGAGAGGGAAAAAAATAGGAGATTAGGAATAGATAGATGTTGAGTAGGGGAATGTGACTAAACACATGGAAGTGGGCATGAAGTGTGAAGATCTTTAGATTCCATATTAACAGCTCCCAGAAAACATTCACCACAGAAGAACTAAATAAACCCCTGGTAGTGATTTCTGTCAACAGTCACTTCAAAGTACGTATGATGGGCATATAAATGAAGTGATCATCATGGCAGATATAGAAGCTCCATTCAGGCTGCTTTAACAAAATATTAGTACCACAGACAAGGCAGATTATAAACAATAGAAATTTATTTCTCACAGTCCTATAAGCTGGAAGTCTCAGATCAGATTGCCAGCATGGTCAGGTGAGGGCCCTCTTCTGAGCTGCAGACTTCTCAGTGTATCCTCATGGGGTGAGCCAACTCTCCAGAGTTTCTTTTATAAGGGCACTAATCCCATTGATGAGGTTTCCACCCATGTGATCTAATCACCTCCCAAAGGCCCCATCTGCTAATAACATCACCTTGGACATTAATTTTTCAACATATGGATTTTGGGGGAATACAAACATTCAGACCATAGTAGAAGCTATACGTATACTCAACAACACAGGCTTCAAATCACCAAGGTTGATCTAGCTATTACTGTGACCTATTGTCCAATATACTGATGTGAGAAAACACAGCTTAGCTCCCAATATGGCACCAATTTCATGGAGAACAGTCTAGCTCCTTACACACTGGAGGGTCTAGACATTGGTTCACATAAAAATAGACACGTATTCTAAGAGCACGTTTTCCTTTTTTACTCTTGGAAATTTGCACAATCGTATGAGGTCTTTCAAAGTGTTTTTTCACTAGCGTGGAATCATATAGCATCTCAGGAGACCAGGGGAACATTGCATAGCAGATGAGGTATGGGTATGCACTCAAGACCACAGGATCCACTTAACCGCTACCCAGAAGGTGCTGGCCAGATAGAGCGTTGAAATGTCTATGAAGACACAGATAAAGTACCAGCTCAGAGGCATTATTCTCTAGTACAGAGTACCTTCTCCAGAATGCACTGAAATAAAGAAATTTATATGACACAGTGTCACTGAAAGATGAATACATCAAATTCAGAAATCAACTGGTAGATGGAGCAGTCTCATTTATCTTCACTCCTGGTGATGCCTTGGGGGACTTCATGTTTTCTTTAACTACAGTTTGTGCTCTCAAGGGTCCTGCTCTACAACACATTTATTTCTATCCAAATCTGAAAAGGAGCACATATTTCAAGTTTTCTGTTTCCCAATAATCAAAAGGATCATCACTTTTTCCTCAGGAAGACAGCTTTCAGAAACCCTGTAGGAGCTGCTCTTAGGATGTATGGAGATGTGGAATTTGCACAGTCACGACGGTGGTAAAAGAACTGCCAGATTCCTTCTTAAGGAAGGATTTGCTACCCAAGTGTAAGGAGCTCCATCAGTAGACAGCTGTCTCTAGTCATGGCCTTCAGGGTCTGCCACAGATACAGAGAGCCATCTGAAGTCACACCATTTTCCCTAGCAACTACCTGGTGACTGAGCAAAGTGGACATGTTAAGACCCAGCAGTCCTGACTCAATGTGGGGCAGTTCTGAGGGTACTTCAGAGTGCTCTCTATCAGTTTGGCCAGAGATTTGTCAGCCCTGTTTCACAATTCAACTATTCCCTTTGCCCATTCCTGCTTCCTCCCTTTTCTTTCATAGGCCTTGATAACTTAAAACCCTGAAGTGTTTCAGGTTCTGCTTTTCTGATTACTAATATTTTCATTTTGCCATTTTCTAACTCAGCATTTCCCCAATTATATTTCTAGGAAACCAAATCCCACCAAGATATTAACTTTTATTCCACTGCAGTAGAAAACCATGATCAAATAACTTGATAAATGCTGGGTAAGACTAAGTTAAATGAGTTTTCTGACTGCATGACCAGACTATTTGACCTGCAAAGGAACCTGTCACAATATATATATATATATATATATATATATATATATATATATATTTTTTTTTCTGTCTTGTGAATCCTTAAGACATCAATCCTCCACCCATTAGCAGTGATAATCTCTGGAAAATCAGTAGTCGTGTGGCAATTCTTTTCTTATAATTTTCCAGGAACAGAAATAAGACTTCATAAGTAAATCATGAAACTAAAAATTAAAAACACCATTTGTAACAGGAGTTACAAGACTCCTTTATGACAGCTGTGATTTTTACCCTTTGGAAAATGGACAGAGAATTAATGAGCATAAAGGATGCTTAAAGGAGACAAATGTTTAGTTTTAAATAATTTTTATCTCATCTATCTTCCTTATATTAAATAATTTTTTGAAAACTGATTAGATATCCAATCAAATATAATTCAGTTAAATATTACAAGATCACACATTTTCAGCATATAAGTAACAGTTTCTCAGTGAATGATTACTGTTTTGCATATACTCTTTAAAAATTACAGATGTTGGAAAATTCATGTATATTTTTTTGCCCAAATGAAATCCATTTTTTCTTTAATTTTGAAAGAACTTATAGGTAGAAATTTTTTTGCTTTATTCAAAAATGTCTCTCCATATATGTACATTTTGTGACCAAAATGTTCTTTGCTTGAATAAATGAGTATTCTTTGCCAATCACATTTTCCTTGCTATTCTACATTGAGAAAGGGACATGTAACCAAGTGCATTACAATGAGACATGAGGAAAGTTTTCTGGGACACATTTAGGAAGTAGGTCCCTGCTGCTTAGAAGTAGACAGGGAAAAAATGGACTTCCTTTCAATGAACACTTCCAACTCTAGATATAATACCTGGAAATTCTAGAGTTTCCTGTCTACTAGTCAGAGGACAAAATCAGGACATGGAGGGAAGAGCCAAGAGAAGCTGAGCTATAACCTCCACATTCCATATCTTGATTCCATGTTGCACCTAGACTTCCTCTTACATGAAATAAAAGTAAGACTGTTCACACTAAAGTTTTCATTTCAGGAGATTTTAAATTCCTCTAGAAAAAAACTCAATAAACAGAAAACACTTAATATCCCATTATAAAAACTGGTACATTATATATTACAAAGAATAAAATGAATTTTGAGTTAAACATGCTACATAAATTAGCGATTAAGAAGCACAGCTTTCATAAGAAGTCATCAGTCTTGAACAAATGATTCTTTTTTGCTATTCTCTCCCCTACAGAAAAAAAAAGTATTATATTATAAATATATATGCACCCAACATGGGAGCATCACAATATGTAAGACATATGATAACAAGTATGAAAGGAGAAATTAACAATAACACAATAATAGTGGGAGACTTTAATACCCCACTCACACCTATGGATAGATCAACTAAACAGAAAATTAACAAGGAAACACAAACTTTAAATGATACAATAGACCAGCTAGACCTAATTGATATCTATCGGACATTTCATCCCAAAACAATGAATTTCACCTTTTTCTCAAGCACACATGGAACCTTCTCCAGGATAGATCACATCCTGGGCCATAAAGCTAGTCTTGGTAAATTCAAAAAAATAGAAATCATTCCAAGCATCTTTTCTGACCACAATGCAGTAAGATTAGATCTCAATTACAGGAGAAAATCTATTAAAAATTCCAACATATGGAGGCTGAACAACACGCTCCTGAATAACCAACAAATCACAGAAGAAATCAAGAAAGAAATCAAAACTTGCATAGAAACGAATGAAAATGAAAACACAACAACCCAAAACTGTGGGACACTGTAAAAGCAGTCCTAAGGGGAAAGTTCATAGCAATACAGGCATACCTCAAGAAACAAGAAAAAAGTCAAATAAATAACCTAACTCTACACCTAAAGCAACTAGAAAAGGAAGAAATGAAGAACCCCAAGGTTAGTAGAAGGAAAGAAATCTTAAAAATTAGGGCAGAAATAAATGCAAAAGAAACAAAAGAGACCATAGCAAAAATCAACAAAGCCAAAAGCTGGTTCTTTGAAAGGATAAATGAAATTGACAAACCATTAGCCAGACTCATCAAGAAACGAAGGGAGAAAAATCAAATCAATAAAATTAGAAATGAAAATGAGAGATCACAACAGACAACACAGAAATACAAAGGATCATAAGAGACTACTATCAGCAATTATATACCAATAAAATGGACAACGTGGAAGAAATGGACAAATTCTTAGAAAAGTACAACTTTCCAAAACTGGACCAGGAAGAAATAGAAAATCTTAACAGACACATCACAAGCACAGAAATGGAAACTGTAATCAAAAATCTTCCAGCAAACAAAAGCCCAGGTCCAGACGGCTTCACAGCTGAATTCTACCAAAAATTTAAAGAGCTTATAACACCTATCCTACTCAAACTCTTCCAGAAAATTGCAGAGGAAGGTAAACTTCCAAACTCATTCTATGAGGCCACCATCACCCTAATAACAAAATCTGACAAAGATGCCACAAAAAAAGAAAACTATAGGCCAATATCACTGATGAACATAGATGCAAAAATCCTTAACAAAATTCTAGCAATCAGAATCCAACAACACATAAAAAAGATCATACACCATGACCAAGTGGGCTTTATCCCAGGGATGCAAGGATTCTTCAATATCCGCAAATCAATCAATGTAATACACTACATTAACAAATTGAAAAATAAAAACCATATGATTATCGCAATAGATGCAGAGAAAGCCTTTGACAAAATTCAACACCCATCTATGATAAAAACTCTCCAGAAAGCAGGAATAGAAGGAGATACCTCAACATAATAAAAGCTATATATGACAAACCCACAGCAAACATTATCCTCAATGGTGAAAAATTGAAAGCATTTCCTCTACAGTCAGGAACAAGACAAGGGTGCCCACTTTCACCATTACTACTCAACATAGTTTTGGAAGTTTTGGCCACAGCAATCAGAGCAGAAAAAGAAATAAAAGGAATCCAAATTGGAAAAGAAGAAGTAAAACTCTCACTATTTGCAGATGACATGATCCTCTACATAGAAAACCCTAAAGACTCCACCAGAAAATTACTAGAACTAATCAATGATTATAGTAAAGTTGCAGGATATAAAATCAACACGCAGAAATCCCTTGCATTCCTATACACTAATAATGAGAAAACAGAAAGAGAAATTAAGGAAACAATTCCATTCACCATTGCAATGAAAAGAATAAAATACTTAGGAATATATCTACCTAAAGAAACTAAAGACCTATATATAGAAAACTATAAAACACTGGTGAAAGAAATCAAAGAGGACACTAATAGATGGAGAAATATACCATGTTCATGGATTGGAAGAATCAATATAGTGAAAATGAGTACACTACCCAAAGTAATTTATAGATTCAATGCGATCCCTATCAAGCTACCAACAGTATTTTTCACAGAGCTAGAACAAATAATTTCACAATTTTTTAATGTATTATTTACTTTATTATTTATTATATTTATAATTTCCTATAATTTATTATATTGTAATTTACTTTATTTTTTTAAATTTTATTTTATTTTTAAACTTTACAATATTGTATTAGTTTTGCCAAATATCAAAATGAATCTGCCACAGGTATACCCGTGTTCCCCATCCTGAACCCTCCACCCTCCTCCCTCCCCTCCCCTCCCTCTGGGTCGTCCCAGTGCACCAGCCCCAAGCATCCAGTACCGTGCATCCAACCTGGACTGGCGACTCATTTCATACATGATGTTTCAATGCTATTTTCCCAAATCTCCCCACTCTCTCCCTCTCCCACAGAGTCCATAAGACTGATCTATACATCGGTGTCTCTTTTGCTGTCTCGTACACAGGGTTATTGTTTCCATCTTTCTAAATTCCATATATATGCGTTAGTATACTGTATTGGTGTTTTTCTTTCTGGCTTACTTCACTCTGTATAATAGGTTCCAGTTTCATCCATCTCATTAGAACTGATTCAAATGTATTCTTTTCAATGGCTGAATAATACTCCATTGTGTATATGTACCACAGCTTTCTTATCCATTCATCTGCTGATGGACATCTAGGTTGCTTCCATGTCCTGGCTATTATAAACAGTGCTGCGATGAACATTGGGGTACACGTGTCTCTTTCCCTTCTGGTTTCCTCAGTGTGTATGCCCAGCAGTGGGATTGCTGGATCATAAGGCAGTTCTATTTCCAGTTTTTTAAGGAATCTCCACACTGTTCTCCATAGTGGCTGTACTAGTTTGCATTCCCACCAACAGTGTAAGAGGGTTCCCTTTTCTCCACACCCTCTCCAGCACTTATTATTTGTAGACTTTTGGATCGCATCCATTCTGACTGGTGTGAAATGGTACCTCATAGTGGTTTTGATTTGCATTTCTCTGATAATGAGTGATGTTGAGCATCTTTTCATGTGTTTGTTAGCCATCTGTATGTCTTCTTTGGAGAAATGTCTATTTAGTTCTTTGGCCCATTTTTTGATTGGGTCATTTATTTTTCTGGAGTTGAGCTGTAGGAGTTGCTTGTATATTTTTGAGATTAGTTGTTTGTCAGTTGCTTCATTTGCTATTATTTCCTCCCATTCTGAAGGCTGCCTTTTCACCTTGCTGATAGTTTCCTTTGTTGTGCAGAAGCTTTTAAGTTAAAACCTCGAATAGCCAAAGCTATCTTGAGAAAGAAGAATGGAACTGGAGGAATCAATCTGCCTGACTTCAGGCTCTACTATAAAGCCACAGTCATCAAGACAGTATGGTACTGGCACAAAGACAGAAATATAGATCAATGGAACAAAATAGAAAGCCCAGAAATAAATCCACGCACATATGGACACCTTATCTTTGACAAAGGAGGCAAGAATACAATGGATTAAAGACAATCTCTTTAACAAGTGGTGCTGGGAAAACTGGTCAACCACTTGTAAAAGAATGAAACTAGAACACTTTCTAACACCATACACAAAAATAAACTCAAAATGGATTAAAGATCTAAACATAAGACCAGAAACTATAAAACTCCTAGAGGAGAACATAGGCAAAACACTCTCCAACATATATCACAGCAGGATCCTCTATGACCCACCTCCCAGAATATTGGAAATAAAAACAAAAATAATCAAATGGGACCTAATTAAACTTAAAAGCTTCTGCACAACAAAGGAAACTATAAGTAAGGTGAAAAGACAGCCTTCAGAATGGGAGGAAATAATAGCAAATGAAGCAATTGACAAATAACTAATCTCAAAAATATACAAGCAACTCCTACAGCTCAACTCCAGAAAAATAAATGACTCAATCAAAAAATAGGCCAAAGATCTAAATAGACATTTCTCCAAAGAAGACATACAGATGGCTAACAAACACATGAAAAGATGCTCAACATCACTCATTATCAGAGAAATGCAAATCAAAACCACTATGAGGTACCATTACACACCAGTCAGAATGGATGCGATCCAAATGTCTACAAGCAATAAATGCTGGAGAGGGTGTGGAGAGAAGGGAACCCTCTTTCACTGTTGGTGGGAATGCAAACTAGTACAGCCACTATGGAGAACAGTGTGGAGATTCCTTAAAAAACTGGAAATAGAACTGCCTTATGATCCAGCAATCCCACTGCTGGGCATACACACTGAGGAAACCAGAAGGGAAAGAGACACGTGTACCCCAATGTTCATCGCAGCACTGTTTATAATAGCCAGGACATGGAAGCAACCTAGATGTCCATCAGCAGATGAATGGATAAGAAAGTTGTGGTACATATTCACATGGAGTATTATTCAGCCATTGAAAAGAATACATTTGAATCAGTTCTAATGAGGTGGATGAAACTGGAACCTATTATACAGAGTGAAGTAAGCCAGAAAGAAAAACACCAATACAGTATACTAACGCATATATATGGAATTTAGAAAGATGGTAACAATAACCCTGTATACAAGACAGCAAAAGAGACACTGATGTATAGAACAGTCTTTTCGGACTCTGTGGGAGAGGGAGAGGGCAGGATAATTTGGGAGAATGGCATTGAAACATGTATAATATCATACATGAAATGAGTCGCCAGTCCAGGTTCAATGCATGATACTGGAAGCTTGGGGCTGGTGCACTGGGACAACCCAGAGGGATGGTATGGGGAGGGAGGAGGTAGGAGGGTTCAGGATGGGGAACACATGTATACCAGGGGCGGATTCATTTCAATATATGGCAAAACCAATACAATATTGTAAAGTTAAAAAATAAAATAAAATTTTAAAAAAGTATTATATATGTATGTTGACAAATACGTCTATATAGAAAAAGTGTATAAAGGCAAAAAGAAGATAGAAAATTTAGGATATTTACCTTTTTAAGAAGTCACTGGTGAGGTCTTACAGGACACTATTACTTCATAGTATTTATTTTTAGAATTAGGGTAGGCTTGATCCAGTTTCAGAGCTAGTCTATTGATAAACTGTGGATGATTGGAAACCAGAGGTTGTTCATTGAATGTGCTAAGTTGCTTCAATCATGTCTGACTCTGTGTGACTCTATGGACCGTAGCCCACCAGGCTCCTCTGTCCATGGAATTCTCCAGGCAAGAATACTGGAGTGGATTTCCATGGCTTTCTCCAGGGAATCTTTCCAACCCAGGATCAAACCCACGTCTCTTACATCTCCTGCATTGGCAGGTGGTTTCTTTACGTCTAGAACCACCTGGGAAGCCCATAAAATGACAGCTAAATAGGGACTTTAGAGTGGTCAGTAACACTACTTGAGCTTGAAGCTGGCTTTCTAACACAATCCTTCATTCCATTTCTGAACCCCAGCTCTTGATACTAATTTGAGAATATGATAAAGAAGGAAAAGCATAATAAAAGAGAGAGTGAAAAGCAAATATAAAATGTACTTTGAATGGAAGAATGTAACTCAGCATTGCCCTAGAATACATTTAGCTTAGCCCCTTTATAATGAGCTTGAATAAGAAGCCTAGATGTTGAAATCTTCAAATTAGTACATGGCTATATCTCTTCGTTGAGGAGTGAAATATCAGATGGACTTGTCAAAGTTCTTAAGAGGTTATATCGGTAGACAAAGACATATAGCAGGTGAATTGCATTACGGTTGGACACAACTGAGCGACTTCACTTTCACTTTTCACTTTCATGCATTGGAGAAGGAAATGGCAACCCACTCCAGTGTTCTTGCCTGGAGAATTCCAAGGACGGCGGAGCCTGGTGCGCTGCTGTCTATGGGGTCGCACAGAGTTGGACACGACTGAAGCGACTTAGCAGCAGCAGCAGCAACAGAGATAATTCAAGGTAATGCATTAAAAGGAACACAAAATTTACTTAGGAAAAAATGGTCTTGATTTATCTATTAAAAATACAGAAAATAGATCCTACCACTTCAATTTGGCAGTGCTCCTTAAAGAGCAGCTGGATTGCAGAACCACAGCAATTGCTGAGGCTGACATGAATCTAAAATTTTACAGCCTTAGTTTAAAAAAAAAGAAAGAAAGAAACTACTGGAGTTACTTCAGTAGTCAGACAACTGCAATTAGCTTTGTAAAGGAGCCAATGAGACCTTCTTAAAGAACATCCCCAAAGTCATCATGATGCCCGTAGATGCACTGGAGATAGTTCTACACATCCAGCTGCTGTGAGAAAACAAGAATGCTCCCTAGATGTCTGTGTGCTCCAAACAGGCTTTGAGTTAGACCTGCGACATCTCCAGGATGATCCAGAGAACATGCTCTGTTACCATCAGTAAAGATGACTTTGCAGCTGAATTAAAAGATCCTTTCTATCTACAGCTCACTGAGAGGCTCTTGGTCTAAACCCCTTAACTAACTTCTTGCTTTTGACCCTTCTGCCTGGAGGGATGTGTGTGTGTGTAAGTAATCTTTAAGTTAGCATATAATGTATTCAACTAATTACCGATTTAAAAAATAGTAGTACTGAATCTAGTTTGTTGATTTTTATATTAAGCTTTTGTTTCTTTTCACCTTCCCTTTTGAAATGGAGCAGAGTGATGAACCTGTTTAGAGTCAGGAAAGAGCCAGAAGAAAGTGTGCAGAACCATGATAGAGAAATTTTTTGGGCTTTCGTCAGGCAATGCTTACTGGCCGCTTGAACACAGAAGTATCTTGTGCAAAAGCACAAGAGGGCATACCATAGTCTTTCTTAGTCTGTGTATTTCACCTAAAACATGAGCCCCTTAAAAGTAAACATTGTCAATTTTGTAGCCCTTGTCCCAAGAACAGAGAGGTATTCTACAGATGCATTAATGAGCAGTTTTCTTTTCTCTCTAGGGGGTATTAGATCATTTGAGAACAAGATATGTTTCTTAAGGTTATCACACATAGGCCTGAGTATACAGTTACTAATAAACATCCTTGGTGTTTTTCTATGTTGATGCAATTTCACATTCATTCCTGTCTCTTTGCTTGTGAGGATGGAGCAGGCACAGAGAACAAGAATTTCTGAATTTCTTGCTACAGAATGTCAAAGGGGGGCTGAGCTAGTGAGACACAGAAATGATTAACCTCAGCCCCCAAGGAATGGTGGGATATGAACAGAGGGCTATAAGCAAAGACCATTGGGTCTCTGGAGGTGTCAGCTGATGCTGGGTTGAAATATTCTGGGAATTCATGGAGAACCAGCTGGAGACCTCAGCAGAATTTGTTCAGTCTGAAGAAATATCTACTCGGTAAGGATATTCTTTGGTGGACATTTTGTGCTGAGCACTTCAACATACTCTTGCACTAATATGTCATTGATTTTTCTGAGTAACTTAATAAAATATAAATTCATATTTCAAATTTAAAGAATATAGGGAATAAAAGATATGCATTCTAGTTTTTCCCCAAATTAGGATTCATATGCTTTTCAAATACCATACAGAATTCAAATCATTGAATCTCTAAAGTGACTAACACTTATTGTGATAATATTTTCCTTTATACTGTAAAATTAATCATCAGAAAACCTCAATTAAATAGAGTCAGGAGACCAGAAGGGGGAGCTCTCACTCCCTACGATGATTGCTGAGTCCAAAAGAAAGATGAAAGACTCTTCTTTCCTGGCAAGGATTCAGCCAATGAAAATTCTTGGACTCTTTCTTTACTACAGCCCTCCCAGCCTCCTTTTCTCCTCTATAAAAGCAGTTTCCTTCCCTTGGTGTCTGGGAACTTGCATAGAACTTGCCACGGTTGCAGATCCTAAATTGAAATCCTTTGCCTCAGAAATATCTGCATTCCGTTTGTTTCAGGCCAACATTTTGGTGGCCTGTGCACTGAACAGAGAACACCGCCAATGGCTCTGGGGTTGGGGAGCAAACAGGTGTGGTACCCAAAAGCAAGCTCTTTGCTGATCAGTGCTTTTCTGGCTACCCTGTAATTTGAAGGCATGTCTTTCTCCGGGGGGGGGGCTTCACAGGTGGCTTAGTGGTAAAGAATCTGCCTGCCACTGTAGGAAATGTCGGCTTGATCCCTGAGTCAGGAAGAGCCCATGGAGAAGGGAATGGCCACCCATTCCAGTATTCCAGTTTGGAGAATTCTATGGACAGAGGAGCCTGGCGGGCTACAGTCTATGGGGTCCCAAAGAGTTGGACACAACTTAGCGATTAATACTTTCCCTTTCAGACTTTATGTGAGATCAGTTTACAATTTCATCCTTTCTGGATAAGATCGTCTTTTATATGTGAGAACTTTTGGCCCTTTGGTCTGATTTTGACATTAGACTATATCAACTAAACTGGCTGAGAAGGCATCCGTCCATCCTTTGGAACTAGGGGCTCTTTCACCGAAACTGTGCCAGTTCAGCAGTCAGCCCATGCCTTTGCAATAGAGGCTGTTCTAAGAGAAGTGGCTAAAAAGCCTTTGGCTTAAATACTCTAGGGCCAAACTGATCCCTTAGAACTGGCTGCTATAAAGGCTTCAGGCTATTTGAGTTGCAAGGTGTTTGAATTGAACTGTTTGAGCTGTAATCTGTTTAAGCTGTTTGAAAATTGTTCTTTTAGTTTAGAGAAAAGGCTCTGACAAATGGGATCTAAAAAAACAATATACTTAGTTTTCTAAGTATATTGAGAGCTCACCACCACCCTCCAACAGGGACCTCAGACAATTTTTTACTGATAAACCATGATCTTTCCTTATGGCCATTTCTAACTAAATGAACCAACCTGAACAGAGACAATTTAGAATATCAATGGCCCTGATGGGAAACTCTTGAAATCCCCAAACTCAATTTTCTTGAAGCTTCATTGGGCTACAATATCTCTAAAATTTCCAGAAATTAATGGAGAGACTAAGTCAATTGGTATTTCGAGGCTTCCAAATATTATCTGGAGCTAAAAATTGCCAATGTACAAAATAAGATTTTAAGATTAGCTGAGGCAAAAAAAAAAAAAAAGATTAAAATTGTAAATGATTCAGGAAAGATGAAATGGCTCCTGAAGCCTCAAGCTCTTTTTCCTTGGCTTCTTCGTGTCAGGCTCCACCTCTGATGCCATCTTGATTTTCTTGGCTTCTCAGGGTCTGATTTTGCCTCTGACACCATATTTCTTCCCTCCATGCTGCCTACAACTCCTGTTTACTTTCAGTCCACCCATCCTAATTCTCTCACCAAATTTCCCTTTTCTCTGAAACTCTCTTCCTCTGGTCTTATCAGAACCTGTCCATTTAAAAATAAATCTTTTGAGGAGGTATAAGTTAAACTTTTAACTTCTTATTTTCTCTGGACCAATCTGAAATATGAGCCGTAGTCAAAGATATTCCCAAAGTAACCAAAGATCCTCACAGAATTGCTAAGGAATTTAATATAGCCATTTTAACATATTAACCTGGTTTCTCTCACTTATATCAGCTAATTTATTTACTTGTCTGTTAAGGACAGGACCAACATTGGATAAAAACTGGCAATTGGGAAAAATCCTAAAGGTTCCTAGAATTACAACCAGGAATCAGCCCCATAACTTGTTATGTAATCAGGCTCAGGCAATTTCTAGGCAACTTCACTGAGCAATTCCTAATGCTTTTCTGAAACTTATTGGTTGGAACAAACTTCACGCTTGCCCACAAAAATCTGCTGAACCTGTTCATAGCTATTACAATCAGCTTCAGATTTTAAAAAATTCTGGCCTTATTTCAGATGTTGATTCCACCTGAGTAGCTTTTAATTCCATGTTTATTAATGGGCTGAACTGGGATCTTTTTCTTCCAGTAAAAATACCAGGATGGAATGGAAAAACCATGTCTACTCCAGACTTAGTTAATCTTGTGAACCAGTTCTCTCATATTCTAGATGAGTCACCTCAATAGAAGAGCACCAAAATTTTTAATCTTCAACTCCAGCAAGTGAAGGCACCTGAATAAAACCAAAACTCTCCTACTTTCTAATATTATTGCAAAAAAGTCAGGGCATTGGAAAAAAGATTATTATAAACTTAAGTGCTTCAGGCATGTTCAGCCCTCTAGCCAGGCTTTCCACTGTCCTCCCAGTTCTCAATGATGGAGCTCCAAGGACCTACAAGATTTCTTTTTAATTCTCTGTCTCACCTGGCTTGGAAACATTTATCCAGGTTAGGGATGAATCTTTTCCACTCATAATTGACACCAGAGCCATATTTTTGGTGCTTAAATCCACAACTATAAAGCAGCCCCTGCCTGAAGTACTCTAACAGCTTAAATAGTGAGAATTTCTAATGAACCTAAAGAGTTCCTGTCCCTGAACCTATTCCCTTTTCTTTAAGCCCTTTGAGAGATACACATGTTTCCTCCTTGGTTCCTTTGTCCCTACCCACTTATTTGGCTAAGACTTCTTTGAGATATATCAGGCCAGAATTTCTTTTTTCCAAAAGGGAGAAATAATTCTAGAAATTAACGACAGTCACCATGCAGGCCCTTGATAATAAATGACACTTTGACATCTTTTATTAATATTTGTTCCTTCTGGTAGTACTAGCGCTGATTCTGGAAACACTGAAGGTTAATCCCTATTGAATTAGCTACAATCCTTTTTATGGACAAAATATCCCACTGATATTGGCAAAATTCACAGTGTACTTCCCATCAAGATTCAGATAGATCCCTCAAAATCTTTTCCAAGAATTAATCGATATTCTGTAGATAAAGAAGCCCTTTAAGACATAAAGTCCACAATAGAAGACTGCAACACTCAAGGCCTCACTATCCCTTGTATTGGTTCCTGTAATACTTCTATTTATCAGTGAGAAAGCTTTAGGGATGAAGGTGGAAGTATTTCCAGGACCTCTGAGCAACAAACATTGTTATCCTTTGACATCATTTTGTTTCTAACCCCTCATATGTTATGAACATTCATTCTCATGAAAAGTAACTTTTTACTGTAATTGGCTTATGCAGGGTATTCCTTAGCATTCCAGTTGGTGAAGCTTTCCAATACTGTTTTGCTTTCCCTTAGGAAGAATTCACCTGCAATTTCTTTTTTCAGAGGAGACCCGGCTTCTATTCCTGGGTGGGAAAGGTCCCCTGGAGGAGGGAATGGCAATCCACTACAGCCAATATTCTTGCCTGGAGAATCCCATGGACAGATGAGCCTGCTGGGCTACAGTCCCATGGGGTCTCAAAGTGTTAGACACTGACTGAGAAACTAACACACACACACACCAGGAAGAAAAATAATACCCATAGACAGTAATTTCTCAGGGCTTTAGACAATGATTCTTGAGAATTTTAATTGTTAAATAATAATAATATCCCTAGTCTTTCATGGAGAAGGCAATGGCACCCCACTCCAGTACTCTTGCCTGGAAAATCCCATGGACGGAGGAGCCTGGTAGGCTGCAGACCATGGGGTCTCGAAGAGTCAGACACAACTGAGCAACTTCACTTTCACTTTTCCCTTTCATGCATTGGAGAAGGAAATGGCAACCCACTCCAGTGTTCTTGCCTGGAGAATCCCGGGGACCAGGGAGCCTGGTGGGCTGCCGTCTATGGGGTCGCACAGAGTCAGATACGACTGAAGCAACTTAGCAGCAGCAGCAGCAGTCTTTCATATCACTGAGTACTAACACTAACTAACACTAACACTAGTTGCTCTGTCGTGTCTGACTCTTTGTGACCTCAAGGACTGTAGCCCACCTGGCTCCTCTATCCATGGGATTCTCCAGGCAAGAATACTGGAGTGGATTGCCATTCCCTTCTCCAGGGGATCTTCCTGACTCAGAGATTGAACCCAGGTCTCCTGCATGGCAGGCAGATTCTTTACTGTCTGAGCCACCAGGGAAGTCCTTGGCAAACACAATAAAGTGCTTCTCAGAATTTGGAAATATTATGGTCTGTAAAACATGTTTGATTAGAAGAGAGATATACAAATTCACATGAAACACTTAAAGCTGTAGGATTAAATGAAAATGTGATTAAATATATTTGCAAAAGAGCATGGCAACTCACTCCAGTATTCTTGCCTGGAGAATCCCTTGGACAGAAGAACCTGGCGGGCTACAGTCCATAAGGTCACAAAGAGACGAATACAACTGCAGGGACTTAGTCTGCACATATTTGCAAACAATCTGATGTTCACTAGAGGGTTAGATAGTCAAACAATGGAAGTATGGATTCCTATGAAAGACAGAGCCCAGAAAGATTAGTAGGAAAATCCTTCAGACATTCTGTAGTTCTAAGAAAGCTGTGGTCAGGCCAAAGGGGATTCTGTCAGAGGAGTCCTTCATCTCATGGGACTTACCCTAGTATCTTCCACATTGATTCAGTGACTCCTTAAAATGGGTCGGTGTGAACAGGGTGGTGGAATCAGAGTGCAGCAGCTAAGGTCATCAGTCAAATATAATCCCTGAAATAGGAGATCTGAAGAGTGTATTGTTATGGCCACCACCACAAGTCATGTAGATTCTGAGCATGTATATGATGGCTGCTTTTCAGCTTAAATGTACACATTGGCATTCTTAAGTTAATTCCTAGAAAGAGAACAAATTGGCAGGTACTCTTCAGTAATCTGGCTGCTCTTATATGTTATGTGCATGCTCAGCCACTGAATCGTGCCTGACTCTTTGCAACTCCACGGACTGTAGTCCACCAGGCTCTTATGTCCATGAAGTTTCCCAGGCAAGAATACTATAGCGGCTTGCCATTTCCTACTCCAGAGGATCTTTCCTACCTAGGGATTGAACCCACATCTCTTGTGTTTCCTGCATTGGCTGGAGGATTCTTTACCACTGCACTACCTGGGAAAGCCCCCCTTACATGTATCAATTAATTATACATGTTAAAATAATTAACGAATCTGCTTTTACCTGTGTCACTCGTTAAATGTGAGCGTGCTTTTAAAAGACCCAGCCTATACTGTACTAACAAAATACAGTGTTTGGGTGTGAAAAGCTAAGAAATAGATCACAGACGTTGATTTGTCAGGGTTTACCAAGATTATTATTACTTCCCGTGACGCCTCCTGGAAGAGATAGTAGTGACCTTTTCTGATACAGACCTCGGCTTGATGTGGACCAAATGTGAGTACTGTTTGCTTCTCTTGTTAGAATTTCTATACCCCAGAAATCGACCATAGAACAATTAAATTTAGAAAAGGTGAAAGATATTATTGACCCTGGTCTCCTAGTTGTAGGGGAAAGACATGAAATGAAAAATTGCTCAGTTGTGTCTGACTCTTTGCTCCCCCGTGACTATACAGTCTATGGAATTTTCCAGGCCAGAAAACTGGAATGGATAGCCTTTCTCTTCTCCAGGGGATCATTCCAACCCAGGGATTGAACCCAAGTCTCCTGCATTGCAGGCAGATTCTTTACCAGCTGAGCCTGATTCAAAATACAATAAAATAGGGACAGAGTGCCATTAAAACTCCTAATTTCTATTTTCTGCTCTAATACTCTTTCTGTACAGATCTTACAGAAATTCCTTTATCATTCTTATTATCTTAGTTTGTGAGTTTTGAATACTGTTAGCTCATAATTTTATATCTTCATTCTTCATTGATGAATTCATTTAACAAGATTTTCAGTGAGCAGTTATTTGTTTATAGGCTTTCATTGCCAGATATGGCAGCCACTAGCCGCATGAGCTACTATGTTCTTGAAATACAGCTAGTCCAAACTGCTACTTGTAAAATGTTAAGCATGAAGGCTTAACACCACAAAATGCCAAATATCTCATTAAAATTTTTATATTTATTTCTCAAGTTATAATATTCTGGATAGAAAGCATTAAGAAAAATGTATTGATAAAATTACGTTCACTTGCTTGTTTTTAGGTTCAGTGTGACTTCTAGAAAATTTTAAAACATATATGTGACATTATGTTTTTTTTAGACAGAACTATTACAGAATATCGGAGAAGGCAATGGCACCCCACTCCAGTACTCTTCCCTGGAAAATCCCATGGACGGAGGAGCCTGGTAGGCTGCAGTCCATGGGGTCTCTAAGAGTCGGACATGACTGGGCGACTTCACTTTCACTTTTCACTTTCATGCATTGGAGAAGGAAATGGCAACCCACTCCAGTGTTCTTGCCTGGAGAATCCCAGGGATGGCGGAGCCTGGTGGGCTGTTGTCTCTGGGGTCGCACAGAGTTGGACACGACTGAAGCGACTTAGCAGCAGCAGCAGCAGCATTACATAATATTGAAGTTGGTCACTTCTTCATCAATTCAATGAATATTTTTTACAGTCCTACAAGTTTTTACACATTGTGCATATACAAAATGTCTTCTTTGGTCTAAAGGTGGTGTGTTTTTTAAGTGAGGTGATTTAGGATATTCTAAAATAGGAAAAAATTACTAGCATTGACATTGGTTATACTCAGTTTAGATAAGTTTGGAAACTGAACGTATGCTATCATCCTTCTTGAAGTGAAAGTTTTCTGGTGAATAAGATCAGGTTTACATAATAGTACTGACCTTCCTTTTGGGGCAAGGTATGGGTCACTAGGTTTACAAAAGCCTGACCTTTTATTTGGCGAATAACAATGTTGCATTGCTTGTCTGATACCAAGGAAAACCACTAGTGCTCTTTAGATTGTGATCCTGTTGGTCCCTGCTATGTCCCTGTTCTCATTCCTTCCTTCCTTTCAGCGGAGGTTTCCTTCTTCAAGTGGCATCACTTTTAGGAAGAAGAACCAGGGCTGAAGTCAAGACAAAAAGTTTTCCAAATGGAGGAGATAATAGAAACAGTTCCCCTACTATCCAGAAAAACATCTATTTCTGCTTTATTGACTATACCAAAGCCTTTGACTGCGTGGATCACAATAAACTGTGGAAAATTCTGAAAGAGATGGGAATACCAGACCACCGGACCTGCCTCTTGAGAAACCTGTATGCAGGTCAGGAAGCAACAGTTAGAACTGGACATGGAACAACAGACTGGTTTCAAATAGGAAAAGGAGTATGTCAAGGCTGTATACTGTCACCCTGCTTTTTTAACTTATATGCAGAGTACATTATGAGAAATGCTGGGCTGGAGGAAGCACAAGCTGGAATCAAGATTGCCAGGAGAAATATCAATAACCTCAGATATGTAGATGACACCACCCTTACGGCCGAAAATGAAGAAGACCTAAAGAGCCTCTTGATGAAAGTGAAAGAGGAGAGTGAAAAAGTTGGCTTAAAGCTCAACCTTCAGAAAACTAAGATCATGGCATCCAGTCCCATCATTCCATGGTAAATAGATGGGAAAACAGTGCAAATAGTGGCTAACTTTATTTTGAGGGGGCTCCAAAATCACTGCATGCAGATGGTGAATGCAGCCATGAAATTAAAAGATGCTTGGTCCTTGGAAGGAAAGTTATGACCAACCTAGACAGCTTATTATAAAGCAGAGACATTACTTTGCCAACAAAGGTCCGTCTAGTCAAGGCTATGTTTTTTTCTGGTAGTCATGTATGGATGTGAGAGTTGGACTATAAAGAAAGCTGAGTGCCAAGGAATTGATGCTTTGGAACTGTGGTGTTGGAGAAGACTCTTGAGAGTCCCTTGGACTGCAAGGAGATCCAACCAGTTCATCCTAAAGGAGATCAGTCCTGAGTGTTTATTGAAAGGACTGATGCTGAAGCTGAAACTCCAATACTTTGGCCACCTGATGTGAAGAGCTGACTCATTGGAAAAGACCCTGATCCTGGGAAAGATTGAAGGCATGAGGAGAAGGGAACGACAGAGAATGAGATGGCTGGATGGTATCACCAACTCAATGGATATGAGTTTGGGTAAACTCCAGGAGTTGGTGATGGACAGGGAGGCCTGGTGTGCTGCAGTCCATGCGGTTGCTGAGTTGGACACGACTGAGCAACTGTGCTGAACTGAACTATTCTTTTATCATCTGAATGCTTCCATGACTTTTTTTGTGATAAAGTATGATGATGTATGAAATCACAAGCAAACAATTATACTTTGGGAGGATGTTAAACTAAAGTTTAAGAACAGTTCAACAACAGAAGCTGCCTGATATAGAAATTCATAAATTGTTGAAATTAAGTGACTTGCCAAGGGAGAAGCTGTAGTGCAATTTTTCCATACAATTAGAGAAAAGCCTATTAAATTTTGAAACTAAATTAAAGAATTTACCACTTTAGGATGAAAGGACCCTATGCAGCAACTCTTCTTACCTTTTTGAATATATGACAATGAACTTTTAAATAGCCAGCAGATGACATGAAAAAGTACTCTCCTTATTTGTTTCTTATAGGAACGGCCTTGGAGGAAGAATCCAGAAACTGTGCTCATAAATATAATAAATTAGAAGACAAAATAATCTTGACCCAGAAAATGAATATTAAACAGGTGACAGAATTTCTTCTTGGCTACTTAGTCAACTGATAGTTGCAGAGCTCACCTTTGTAACACTGGAAGAGAGGATCCTATTTTTGAAACAATGGATTAATTGAATTTATCTCTGTTATGTGAGCTTTATAACTCATGTAGTTCACTGACAGAGAAAACTAAAAGTCATAAGTCTCTTAAAAGAAGTTTCATGGCTGTTGTATTTACTAGGTATTTTAAGGGGTTAGAAATATTTCTCCATGATAGTTTTACATTCTGTAATTTTCAAAAAATAGCGGGAAAAGAAGGAAAGGTATACTGCCAGTTTCGTGATCATAGTGTTATAAATCACATACTTTTTTTCCCCCCTTTCTCCTTTGAGAAGTTATTCAGTGTTACTTAACTTATGGGTTTATGCTAGAAGCTTGTCTTGCAAAAGTCAAAATAGAATAGTTCATTTCCTGCACATACGCTATTGACACTACATTATTGAAGCTATGTGCTTAAGTCTATGAAAATTAGCATGGTCTCTTCTCGTTCTACCAACATTACTGAGAAATGACCTAATGAATGAACATCCCTATCACCAAAGATGGTGCCACACAGTGCATGGAGTTTGGATTGAAGAAGCTATTATTTCTTCCACAAATGGTGATGAAAAATACGGGCCACTGATATACACACACATAAATCTAAACATAGACAAAAATTAATTCTAAACGGAACATAAATCTAAACTTAAAATGCAAAACTATAACACTCCTAGGAGATAATAGAGGAGAAAACCTAGATAGCTGGATATAGTGATTCGTTTTTACATGCAATGCCAAGGACACAATCCATGAAAAAAAAAAAACTGACAGACTAGTCTTCCTTAAAATTAAAAGCTTCAGCTCTGCAAAAGATGATAGAGAGAGAAACTGAAGACAAGCCACAGACTAGGAGAAAATACTTGCAAAAGAATATCTGATAAAGAATTGTTGTCTAAAATATACAAAGAACTTTTAACATTCAACAGCAAGAAAACAAACAAGTTGATTTTAAAATGGGAAAAAGACCTAATAGATACATCACTAAGAAGATATACAAATGGTAAATACATACATGAAAAGATGAAAAGATGCTCCACAACAAATGTTCTCAGGAAATTGAAGATGAAAACAAGATATCACTGCACACCTGTTGGAATGGCCCAAATCTAGAACACCGACAACATCAAATACTGGTGAGGATGCAGAGCAACAGGAACACTCATTCATTTCTGGTGGGAATGCAAAATGATACAGCCACTTTGGAACACAGTCCAGCAGTTTCTTATAAAGCCAAACATACTCTTGCCATGGAATCCAGCAATCATTTTCGTTGGTATTTACTCAAAGACATCGAAAACCAGTACACAGATGTTAATAGCAGCTTTATTCATAACTGTCGACATTTGAAAGCAAGCAAGGTTGCTTTCAGTGGATAAAGAAATAAACTGATATTAATAACTCCAGACAATGGAATATTCTTCAGCTCTAAAAAGAAATCAGCTATTAAATAGTGAAACAAAGAGTCTTAAATGCATATTACTAAGAAGAAGCCAGTCAAAAAGGCTACATGTTGTATGATTCCAACTATATCACATTCTGGAAAAAGCAAAAATATGAAGACAATAAAAAGTTCAGGGGTAGTCAAGTGAAAATAGGAGGTCATCAAAACCGGGTCTCCTGCATTGCAGGCAGATTCTTAAAAAAAAAAAAAAAAAGTTCAGTGGTTGCCAAGGGTAAAAGGAAGGTGGGAGAGATGAATAAGCAAATCATATTTTTAAGGCAGCTAACATGCTCTGTGTGATATTAGAGTTATGCATATATGCCATCATATATTTGTCCGAACACATAGAATACACAATGCCAAGAGTGAACGCTAATGTAACTACAGACTTTGGTGCTTACCAAATCCACAACATGTCAGTGTGGGTTTCCTAGGTGGTTCAGTGGTAAAGAATCCACTTGCCAATGCAGGAGATGCAGGTTCGATCCTCAGATCAGGAAGATCCCCTGGAGTAGGAAGTGGCAACCACTCCATTATCTTGCCTGGAAAATTCCATGGACAGAGGAGTTTGGTGGGGTCCATGGGGTTGCAAAGAGTCAGATAAGGCAGAGCAACCAACATTTTCACTTCCTTTTCACTACTTCAAAAAATGCAGTACATCTGTTTATGGAATCGGCAAGCAATTTCCTTCTGCTGAGTTCTCCCACACGTATTTAATGTGAAAACAAAGAACTCTTTTGACAATACTTTCTTTTAAAAAATTGAAAAAGCCTAGAAAAAGTTTAGGTATGTTTTATATATTTTTACCATGTATTCTCAGAGGTGAGATGACTATATTTTTCTCTTACCTCTCAAGTATCAAGAACAATGTCCTTCTAACAGAAAGAATTAGAATTTTCTTTCCATATTCCTGGCTGAAGTGCAAAGCATTTTACTGAAGTTATTCCAGGGATAAATCATAATCTTAAACATTTAAGGTAATTAATTTGTATGCGCTACCCTAGGAAAAAATTACCTTTCAATGGATAAAATCGACATGCTTGTGAGGACATGAGGATGAAATGCTTAGAAGTCTATCCTGGTAATATGGCACGTTTTTATAGATTCACTTTAATTGTTTTAGCCTAGAGAAATTTCAGCAATGCCCCATCTTGAAAGAAAAGATATAATAGAACTTCACACTTTAGACTGCTTTCTTCCCATAAGATTTGATGATATGCCACAAATATGACCTGATTTTGTGTTTTACAGAGTCATTGAGCTTTAAGTATCAAATACTTTATTCCCTTATTGCATATGGAGAAAAACCATAAAGTTAATAAACTCTCCTAAGGGGACACAATAATAAGGTTCATGGAGAAACTTAAAACTGAATTTAGAGGAGATTAGACATCTGATTTCTCTTCTGTGTCATAAAAATGCCTTAATATATATTTCAGAATTCTGCTTTAAATACTTGACATTATTGATCCCTTTGCTTCCTTTTGTATACTAAAAGAAAAAGCAGCACAGTGTTCCAAGAAATCAAGTAAAATATTATATGCATGTTTCACCATTCCACTTTGTAAGCTCTACGTACATAGACTAGCAATTATGAGAACTGAGTTCTCTTAGCTGCAAGTGCCTCTCATTTCCTAGAGCTTTCAGTGTGAGGGTGTGTGTATGGGTGGAAGAGAAACACTTCAACCGAACATAATTGTTATGGTTTTGTTTGACTTACAGCAGCATCAATATCTCATAATATGAGACTATGAAATCTCCCTATTTAAAGGAAAATACATGGAATTTTCATATATTTCATAACATGAAAATCACTCTATTTGTGGGAATTTACATTAAATGAGATTATTTATTGTTAATATACCAAACAACTAATCACAAAATAAAAAATTTTAGTGCATTAAACAAATATAATTTTTTTATTGGAGGATAATTGCTTTACAATGTTGTGGTGGTCTCTGCCATACATCAGTGCAAATCACTCATAATTTTATACATATCTCCCCTTCTTCTTGAGCTTCCCCACCCCACCCCATTCCACCCCTCTAGGTCATCACAGAGAATCAAGCTGGGCTGTCTGTGTTATATAGCATGTTAATACACCAAAAAACTAATCACAAAATAAAAACTTCAGTGTGTTTAACAATGATAACATCATTGATTACCTGTTAACTTTTGTGTATATAGCACATTCAATCCACATTCTGTTTAAGTAGGTTTGTCGTCATGAGCTTAGTCAAATGCTATATATACCAAATATTTCTGATTCCTAATTCTGGGAGGAAGGATGGTGTAAGAAAAGTAGCCCAACCTCTGTGACTTACAGTGGGTCTTGGAATTATTTTTTTAGGGAAAGGCTATGGTTGGTTTCTTCAGTCCTATTGACAATGGATCAGATAGCAACCCCCAAAGCCTTTTTAGCAACTAACTGGTTCAGAGAAACTCAAGACTAAGGATTGCTAATGCATTTTTATTAGTTTTGATATTTTAAAAGTATTTCCCTATTTGTATGACAATGCAGAAAAAATAATCCCCATAGTGTATTTCATTGCCCTGTTAAGTTTTAAATATCTATATTTTAAAATATTATTCTGCATGAAAACATAAAGTTTCTCGAAAAGAACATATAGTTTTTTTACTGCTAGCAAATACTTGCTCCAGTTCCACATGCAACAACTTTTTCCTCCTCGAACAATACAATGAGATCCGGATGAGTTGTCACCAAACATGCATAGGAGTTTGTAAGCAAGGAAGTCCAGGCATATAAATCTGGAGAGCTATACAAGAAAGGGCAGGGAGGATTGCCACTTCTCCCTTCCTGTATTCAGTACACGACGACAGGACTAAAGTAAGGATTTTAAAGCCAGTATTTATCTTATTAATTCTAGATTCATCTTGCTTGCTTGCTTTCTCCTCCTCTCTCTCTCTTTAATATTTAAAGGTACTTTTGGTAAAATACTCAAATATTTTGATATGTATTTTTTAAAATATTGTCTCCCATTCTGAAGATTGTCTTTTCATTTTGTCCTTTATCACTGTTTTTTTTTTTTTAATATTTTTATTTATTTATTTAATTTTGGCTGTGCTGGGTCGTCTTTGCTGCGTGGGCTTTTCTCAGTTGCGGCAAGCAGGGCCCGCTCTCTAGTTGTGGTCTGTGGGCTTCTCGTTGCGGTGGCCTCTCCTGTCACAGAGCGCAGGCTCCAGGGCATGCAGGTTTCAGGAGCTGTGGCTCGCAGGCTCTAGAGCACAGGCCAATAGTTGTGGTGTACAGGCTTGGTTGCTGGGTGGCACATGGGATCCTCCTGGACCAGGGATCAAACCTGTGCCTCCTGTATTGGCAGATGGATCGTTTACCATTGAGCCACCAGGGAAGCCCAACAGGCATTTTTTTAAGTAAATAAATATGTGTTTATTGCAATTTACCTGTTCCAGTATGCAAATTCAATTATACAGCTAAAGATATGAATTAGAGTTCCTAAACATAAAGATAATAAGCTTCAAAACCAGTTCGAGGTGCTATCAGTACCATCAAAGAGAATTTCACAAAACCACAAAAAATATTCATACTAGTCTTCCTTATCCTCACCACAGAGTATGGAGGCATAGGTTAGAGATCAAGCCTTATGCACTAATATTTGTGTCCTGGGGAAAATTTGGCCTTCCTTTGTGATTATGACATATCAATTTTCTTGTTTAAACATAACTCCCCCCAGGTTTTCATTTCATTCCCTAGAATTACTTCCGCCGGGTCTCCTATAAGAATAATTCCCTAAACCAATCCATGAACTACTCAAAGTACACTCTCCAGTCTTAGGCTCTTAAAATAGAAAGAAGTTTATTTAGGGGTGCAGCAGTTGAACAGGGTGACACAGTAACCTCCTCACTCTATCTTTCTAAAATAGGATATTTTTAACTAACCAAACAGCATGGGACTATGGGTTCTACAAAGCAGAAATCACCAGATGTGAAGGCATATGCTCTTTGCCAGACATCCTCGATTTCTGGACTTCAAGTCAGCAATTGCTCTCTTAGTAAAGTGGAAAAAGCCTGACCCCTAACTCTTCTATGGTCTAGAGATGTTTACTGCAGCAGCTCTATCAGCTGATTAGGCATTTTAGACATGTCTAAATGAGGCAGTTCAGCAATTGGTCAGCTCCCAGCATGATATGACCCCATGGGATAGAAGAGCAATGACAGTTGGGAAGTTCTTATTTTTTATGAGAAATTAATTACCTTTTGTAGACTGTTTCAGTGTAGAGTCTATCAAAGAAGCAGAACTATCATGAGTGATATAAAATAAAAAAATTACTAGAATATAAACAGTTTGTGAACAGTGGTTGCCTCTACATATGGTGATAGACTTGAAATACTTAGTTATTAAGTACAGCCAGCAGGGAAAAAAAATAAAAGATAACCGTGAGGCAGCAGAAAGTAAGAAAAAACTGGTCCTAAAGGACAAGCAGAAACTACCTCCAATCGCAATGACATGAGTGACCTGTAGAAAACCTGGAGACCTCACCACGGCACTTAATAGGTGCATGTCCCAGAGTTGAGGATTCAGAGGAAGCAAAGAAATCTGCATGGGGGCTTCCCACGTGGCACAGCTGGTAAAGAATCTGCCTGCCAATGCAGGTGATGCAAGAGATATGAGTTCAATCTCTGGGTCAGGAAGATCCCCTAGAGTAAGAAGTGGCAACCACGTTAGTATGCTTGCCTGGAAAATTCCATGGATAGGATAGCCTGGCAGGCTACAGTCTACACAAAGAGTCAGACACGACTGAGCATGCTCACACAAAGGAATCTGTAGAGTTGGCATCTCCCCTACCAGAAAAGGTGAGTCAGGAGCTCAGTGACAATTAGCACAAGTGACGGTGGTGTCTGGTGTCCTGCACTAACCTTTAGTCTGCCTTTGAAACTCACATCAATTTTCCCTTCAGAGTTTGTTAATAAACTGTAAGGAATTTAATTTCTCATTTTAGGGGTTATATTTTTAGCTGTGTGAGGATGGTTTCATCAAGCTAAGCAGAAGTAACATTTTATTGATGTCTCTATTTGGAAGTTAAATCTGGATAAAAGATGTTTGTGAAGATGTCAGTTTGACAAGGTTGGACTCTGGTTGTTTAATGCTGAGTCAGCCTAGGTAACCCAAAACTTTTATTAAAATCCCCTTCTATTTATGATCTTTGGTTAGTGTTGGCCAAAAGAAAAATTTTACATGGGTTTCAAAGGTAGAAGTGAAGGAGCAACCATAAACTTTGAATTTGGTTCTCATTATCATTTCAAATTTTAGCCTTGAAGCTGTCAGAAATAAGAGTTTATTCCTGGTATTGTTGCTTTAAGAGCAGACATAGGAGATTTCTGCTCATTTACCTGGATCTTGTGCTGGGAAGTGAAAACCCTGAGCTGATACTTTTTTTTCTCCACATGATTCAGTACATATAGAAGTAACCAACCACTTCCATCACTTTTTATTTCTTTCTTTTCTAAAATGGTCCATGGCAGCAAAGACTTGGTCACCCAAAGACTTTTATTCTATAGGGCCTTAATTAATGGTACTTACAGCTTATAATTTAAATAATTACCTTTTGTCACAGCATGCCACAAGTGAAAGTGCAAGTGAAGTCGCTCGGTCGTGTCCAACTCTTTGTGACCCCATGGACGGTAGCCTACCAGGCTCCACGGTCCATGGGATTCTCCAGGCAAGAATACTGGAGTGGGCTGCCATTTCCTTCTCCAGGGGATCTTCCCAACCCAGGGATCAAACCCAGGTCTCCTGCATTGCAGACAGGCGCTTTACCATCTGAGCCACTGTAACTTGATAAAACCAACCCCTTTAAATCTAATCAGATCAAAAAACCAGTTTCAGATAACCCAGAATAAATTCACAGAGCCCAGCCATAAATTTTCTTTCCCCTGGAACCACTTTGCCTAGCAATCTGTGCCAGTTAAGATTTGATCAGGGGAGCGCGACCAGTAGAATGGTGTGTGATAAGTGATTTATTATAGAGGTTAAACTTTACAGTTATGAGAATTGGGGGAAAATGCTATTCTCTGTGTGTCTGGCTTTGGACCTGAAGTCATGTCTATGGGGCTAACGCTCAGCAAACAAACCTGGACAGAAGGTATAAAGGAGAGAATAAAACCCACAGAGAGTTACAAGTTCATGTCTGTCTCTCACCAGTTCCAAACTCAACAACACAGGTGATCTGCAAAAAATCTGGAACTTTTGCCATAGAACAGCAGTTGAGCCCGGCCCATGACTCAGAGAAGCTTCAAGAAAGGATCCAGTTAGGAGCTGAATGTTGCCTTCCTTCCTTTTCCCCCTTCTATTCCCATTGTTCTCTCCTCTTGTGAACTGCTCTTAGAGGATGACCTGCGTGTGTGCTCAGTCGCTCATTTCTGTCCAACTCTTTGCTCTCCCATGGATGGTAGCCCACCAGGCTCCTCTGTCCATGGAACTCTCCAGGCAAGAATACTGGAGTGAGTTGCCATTTTCTACTCCAGGGGATCTTCCCTACCCAGGGATCGAACCCATGTCTCTTGCATCTCCTGCATTGCCGGGTGGATTCTTTACCAGTGAGCCACTTGCAAAGCTTAGAGGATGACATAGGCAGTAAAGAGTCTAAGCCATTAAGCCACCTTATCTTCACTGAAGTTGTCTGTCTTTGTTTTAAATCCAAATTCATATAGGCGCTCTGCCTTTTTGAAGCATTTGAATTGGTTTGGATGGTTAGGACTTTGAGATTCTAGTATTTACTTACTGAAATACAAAAGGAATATAAACTAAAATATACTTGTGGAGAAATGCTGCCTGGTCCTTCCATTGTAAAAAGATAATAATTTTATCTTCTTCATTAGTTACAGAGCACAGGTATTAGCTTGAAAGAAGAAGAGACTTCTAGGATATTTAAATAAAGTTCATTTTCACAGGATATGAAGTAATTTGATGATCTTCAAGGGTCCTAAAAGTTAAGTTGTTAAAACTTCAAAACACAAAATTCATTACAAGGGAACTGGGCACAAGCTGAATGCTAGAATTAGCACTGGGTGGGATTGTAGTCATGATGTAAAATGTAATAAATAACTATGATTAAAGTCATATTTGAAATATTCACATACTAATGGGGAAAATAATCAAGAAATTAGCAATGATGTTCAAATTAATTGGATCAATTAGTATATTAAGCAACTGAGATATTAATTTAGCACTGGACTTATTAACATATGGCATTGTGTGAGAATTTACCAAAGTCCTGTAGATAGTTTTTGCCTCCAAACTGGCTCCAATCCACATAGGAAGTAGTAGCGCGGATGTAGCAACAAAACATATTTTATAATGTGTTCCTTCCTTGAACATCCCACTTTGTTTGCTAGCTGGATGATTCCCCAGCCTGCTTTTGAAGTGATGCAATTTTCACTGAAGAGAAGATAACTCTCTTATGCTATGTCAGAATAAAGTCTTAGTTTTGTTTGCTCTTTGCAATAAAGAAGTGAGGAATCAACTGTATGAAAACACCACAGACTTGAGTTTGTATTTTTTAAAAAAAGATTTTTCTTTTTTCTTAAAGAGATGGAAGGACCTCAAGATAAAAAGAAGTGGTTCCTGTATAAATAGTCGTGTCTCAGAGCAGCCTAGCAAGACTTGGCCTCTTCGATCTCAGCGCTAACAAAGTGACACCGCTGGCCTTTGATGATTTGTGACAGTCATTGCATTTCAATTGTCTGTAACCAGCACTACCCTCCAGCATCCTCCTCTTAAACATGAAAAGCCATATATCAACTCTGCCTGATGAGGCCTGAGATAACTCAAAGCTTCAGCTTGCTTGTAGATCTCTTGGTGCTTGAACCCGTTGCCAGCGCCTCTGCTGAGCAAATTTTCAGCACAGTTTAGTGTTAGACACACACTCTCATTCTTGGGGTAATTTAGATATTAATTTTCAGTGTGCTTACATTTATGTATATCTGAACC
This sequence comes from Bos indicus, assembly GCF_029378745.1. NCBI lineage: Eukaryota > Metazoa > Chordata > Mammalia > Artiodactyla > Bovidae > Bos > Bos indicus. The sequence continues at coordinate 14,668,282 of NC_091767.1, forward strand.
AAATCAATGTTGATTGCAAACTACTAGCTTAACAATTTATGTGTAGCACATCAATTTCCTAAGCATGGTACAATACAGCAGCCCGGGGAAACTGAGAAAGAAAGAAAATTGCGCAGTGTTAAAATATAAGGATGGTGTCAGAGATAAGAGGCCCAAAGACTCACATAAGCGTAAACCATTGCTTTTGTGTGTGCTTAGAGAATAGCAGGTAGTATCCTTTAGACTTTTACTATTTGTGCTGCTTGAAGTTGATTTATATTTATGTTACTTCAGTGTGGTTATTTTGGTTTTAAGCAGAGAAGTGGAAAAAAAAAAAAAAACTCCTGATAAAATCAAAGAAATCAATTCAACAAGTTTTTTGTTTTTAAGAGTATATACTATTTTCCAAACACTGTGATATGGACCCAGGCAGGGAAGGGGAGAGTGAGATGAACTGGGAGTATAGTGTTGACATACATACACTACCACGTGTAAAATAGATAGCCAGTGTGAGCAGGAAGCTCAGCTCCATACTCTGTGATGACCTAAAGGGGTGGGAAAAGGGTGATGGGAGGGAGGCTCAAAAGGGAGGGACATGTGAATAGTTACAGCTGATTCACTTTGTTGTACAGTAGAAACTAACTCATCATCATAAAGCAATCAGAATCAATAATAAAGAAAGAAAGTGAAGTCTCTCAGTCGTGTCCGACAATTTTGCGACCCCATGAACTGTAGCCTACCAGGGTCTTCTGTCCGTGGGATTCTCCAGGCAAGAATACTGAAATGGGTTGCCATTTCCTTCTCCAGGGGATCTTTCCAACCCAGGGATCGAACCAGGGTCTCCCGCTTTGCAGGCAGACGCTTTACCGTCTGAGTAACCAGGGAAGCCCTAATAATAAAATAGATAAATAAAAATAAGGGGAAATATAAACACAGCATACATGTAAGAGACACGAGTTCGATCTCTGGGTCCAGAAGATCCCCTGGAGGAGGGCAAGCAGCCCACTCTGGTATTCTTGCCTGGAGAATCCCATGGACAGAGGAGCCTAGTGGGCTACAGTCTAAGGGGCTGCAAAGAGTCAGATACAACTGAAGTGACTTAGCACATACCTGGCTAGACTAGATGTCCTTAGAGTCTCAGTTAGATGCCTCCACCTCCAGGTACTAAGAATGTCAGCTGCCAAGAGTCCACAGATACATGCAGCCCTTTGAGAGTGGTCCATGATAACTACCTTGCTCAGAAATGCCTGAGAAGCTATGCCTTCTCCCCAGAGGAGGTCTGCAACCAATAACTAACTCTGAGAGAGGGTAAACACTGCCCCTATCACCTCAAAGAGGGAAACGGCTGCATCACCAGTCATCTTCCAGTGTTTTCAGCAAGATCAGGATGAGGCTAAACTTCAGCCAGACTTGTCATTCACAAGTCTTAGTGTGTACCAGAATCACCCAGAGGGCTTGTTAAAATACCGATTATTGGACCCCACACACAAAGTTTCTGATTCAGTGGATCTGGACCTGAAAACCTGCATTTTAACAGGTTCTCACCCGATGCTGATGCTGCTGATCTCATTTTGAAAACCACTGGGCTAGGCTCATGCCTTTCCCTTATTCTTACCTGCTTCTCTTTTTGTTTCCTCCTGCAAACACAAGGATCCATGAGCATAAGAGTCCCTCTCTCAGGCTGCTTCCAAGGAACCTGACCTAAAATAGTATTCCAACCTGAATTAGATCTGCAGGACTTAAAATGTCCTTTTGCATATGTGTATGTACATGATGAAAAGCTGGATCACGACCTGGAATAAAAACTGTGTCACCTAAATTTATTGAGGGCTACACATGAAGTCAGTTTAACAATAATAACCAAGGTTTCTCTAGCTTAATAGTTTCTGTGACTTTCTCAGTGAGCATCGGCCCCAGTGCACTGAAGCATCCACAGCACAAAGGGACATGAAGCTTAAAGAAAAGTATGGGATGGAGAGATAGGAGTGAAAGCCTCTCTCCCGTTTATGTTAACCCTGTTAGAAGAAGCACAAAGTGCTCTTATAGGTGATTCCACATTGCACAGAGTTTACTGAAACTGTTCTTGCAGAAATGAATGTCAGCCTCCCCTTTCCTCAAACCTGGAAATCAGTCAGTATAGGAACATGGAAAATCATCACAGGCTCCTGCAAATCCTTCTTCCCTCTTGCAAGTCAACCTTCCTTCCAGGGTCATGCTTATTTGACTCTTTCCTTTTAATCTCAAACTGAGTTTTCACAGGAGTCCTTCATTGCTCATGTAAGGACTACTCATGATTTCTCTAAGTTGCCCTGAGACTCGGGTGGGGAATCACTAAATAAACTTTATTAGTTTGTAGCACAATTTGGATATTATAACTTTATCTCTGTAAAATCCTGCCTTATGCTGATGCTCTACATTAAAAAATTTCTAGATATGAAATAATGAGAAGGTAAAATTTATTGCGCTAAATATATATTTATAAAATACATATATTTATATATATATATATATGTATGTATATACACATGTTTCTGAAAATAGTTCTGATATCCTGGCAGATATATACGTGTGTGTGTGTGTGTGTGTATCAGAACTATTTCCCATCATCCTCTTGGTTATGAATATCATATTTTTTTAGAGAATGGAAGGTGAATTTCCAAACCCCCACAGCCAGCTCACTTTTTCCTTTTTCTTTTATATATGATTACCTCAGGGCTGTGTATCCACTCCAAGAGTGCAGTGGCTAAAATAGCAAATCTCTGACTCTTCACACAGCAATGATTCTAACAAATTACTGTGCTACCTTAAGGAGAGGCACAGGCAGCAGAAACATGTGCTGGTTTCATACAGAGGATGGAAAAATTATTTAAATTCTAAAAAGAAGGGCAAAATCTCCATTTTTTGTTGTTGTTGTTTAGTCACTCAGTCCTGTCCAATATTTTTTCAACTCTATGGACTGTAACCCACCCGTCTCCTCTGTCCATGGGATTTTTCTAGGCAAGAGTACTGGAGCAGATTGCTATTTCTTCCTCTAGGGGTTGTTTCCCACCCAGGGACTGAACCCACGTCTCCACATCTCCTGCATTGTAGGTAGATTCTCTCCCACTGTGTCAATGGGGAAGCCCCCAGATCCCCATATATCGGTGTGTTTTATTACTTTGTTGCTGTTGTTTACTGCACTTTTTTTTTTTTTTTGCAACTTTCTATAAGCTTTCCTCAGGACAATCATTTGGGTACCAATAACAGGGCATCAGCTAAGGTCCAAATTCATTCGTATATATTTGGTTGCAGAACTTTCGAAAGTTGCAAATCCCTTTCCCCGTGGGAAAAAGCAGTCTCTCATTCCATTTCAAGAAAATCACTTCAAATCAGCAAGGTATGGTTGCTACCAGACAAAAGGGGCCTCAGGAGAGATGTAATTATGTATTTCAGACTTGATTACATACAATTTTGTTTCCACCATCTTTAAGTCCTAGCCAGAATTGGAAGATGCGGGCATTCTGTGACATGTGAAGTCTCTAATCAGGCAACAAATAGCCTAACCCGTCTGAACAGCCTGCTACAAAACATAAGAATGATTTCACTACTTGTGACATTTAGCAGTTCTTATGTCCTCACCACAAGCAGGATTCCTACCCTTATTGCTTTAAAGTAATTCGTGATCACATACTCCATTTATTTGTTGAATATGATATCCTATCATTGTTGAATATGCCCGAATACAGATTAAAACCTCTATAATTTGGGAGTAGGGGAGTGATGTTGAAGTGTCGTAAATCAGTTCTAAGATAAAAGTAAGTCTTTAATAAGATACTATACTAACAAGTAAGTGTTTTTATAGTTTGGGAAAGTTGGTGTAAACCTCAGTGTCTTCCAACAATGTGCATGAACACAACGGTGCCTTTTGTTCCTCACAATCTCAGACGTCTTAGGTGTTAATTACAAGTTCAAACCATGCCTTCTTAACTCATTCTGTTTTTCAGAGGCTGGCTTGAAGGGACCATGCTCTGTTTAATTGAATTAAATTTTAATCTAATTTTTACATAACTTCCTAACAGATTATGAGGTGCTCCTTTATGAACCTCACTTCAAAAGAAACAAGAATAGACTACGAAAAATATGAAGGAGCAACTTAAAATGGTAACTTTGTTCTACTTGATTTGGGAAGTATGTTGATGTTTCAAGTTATTGGTTTAATGGAAATACATTTGATGTTCATCATGACTATTCATAAGCACAAGTGCAGGAAAATAAATAAGATCTCTGGCCTGGGCAGTTGGTGTTGAGACATTATTATCCCATGGCTCCAAACCCATGTACTCTGAACTTCACTGAATGTGACAAAATTATTTCTTAAATGTAGAAACTATTTTACTTTTGTTTAATTTTCTTTTGTATATATTACTACCTAAGTACACAGGATGAAGACGCTTCATTACCTCTCTTTCCCAAAGGATGTATCTACAAGTGGACTAGAAAATCTCACGAGTGCATGAAAGGCTTTTCAAACACTCCACCTAGAGTGTGCAAGTAAACGGGATTCTCACTACAAACTTGAAAACACATTACTTTTTAGTTGGGATTCTATAAAGATTAGTGAACAACTGTTTCCATTAAAGAAAAGAGTCTGATGGAGTGCACAAGAGAGGGAAGCTCCGTCTATTTATAATGCCTTCATAGAAACCAGAGCCATGTAGACTTAGTTTGGGACTTTGAAATAATATCAGGATTCCTATCTTTCTCTCTCTTCATAGCCATCCAACTTATTGGAGTAGAGGAATGAATGAAGCAAGTGAAAAACATTTGAATTTCATTTTTTTTTCTATTGGTTGGACACATTGTTTTTCTTTCAAAAAATCCAATTATGATGATGGTTCTCTACATAATGAGTTGCAATTCACATACAGAAACTTCAGGAGTGTCTATATTGAGTATGATAGAGTTGCTGTTGTTGTTCAGGGCTAAGTCGTGTCCTACTCTTTGCAACCCCATGGATTGTAGCCCTCTAAGCTATTCATGGGGTTGCAAAGAGTCAGACACGAATGAGCGACTGATCTGATCTGATCTGAAGCTCCTCTGTCCCTGGGATTTCACAGGCAAGAATTGAGAGAATTTCTGTTTCCTTCTCCAGGGGTTCTTCCCAACCCTGGGATTGAACCTGCATCTCCTGAATTGGCAGGTAGATTCTTACCACTGAGCCACCAGGGAACCCAAATAGAATATCAATACTACTTAATGGTATTTATCTCTTAGATACATAGTTAATAAAATGGAACATGATGAATTTGTTTGAAGAAAACATTTCCTCTCTTTTAATTGTCCAAAACTTTGAACGGCTATTTAAAATGCTAATTTTCAAGCCATATGTAATGCTAAAAATAACTAATTGTGAATCTGATGACTTTATAACATAACTCATAACTTTGTTATTTCAGGAGACGTTTGAATATTTGCAAGATATATGTGTCACCCTTTTGAAAAGACTATTGCTTTATAAATAGAAAAATATATTTAATTCTTCTATTTATGTGTAATTCTAAAGAATAAAATGTTTATTTAATTCTAAAGTTAAGATGCACGATACTGGAGGCTTGGGGCTAGTGCACTGGGATGACCCAGAGGGATGGTATGGGGAGGGAGGAGGGAGGAGGGTTCAGGATGGGGAACACATGTATACCTGTGGCGGATTCATTTTGATATTTGGCAAAACTAATACAATTTGTAAAGTTTAAAAATAAAAATAAAATTAAAAAAAAAGTTAAGTTAAAATGGATGAAAGAAATATCATTAACATATATTATTCCCTCCCACCTCTTTGCACTATTTATTTCTTTGGTGATTACAGTTAAATATAGTTTCAGTTCAGTTCAGTCGCTCAGTCATGTCTGACTCTTTGCGATCACATTAACCACAGCACTCCAGGCCTTCCTGTCCATCCGGAGTCTACCCAAACCCATGTCCATCGAGTCGGTGATGCCATCCAACCATCTCATCCTCTGTTGTCCCCTTCTCCTCCTGCCTTCAATCTTTCGCAGCATCAGGGTCTTTTCAAATGAGTCAGCTCTTCCCATCAGGTGGCCAAAGTATTGGAGTTTCAGCTGAAACATCAGTCCTTCCAATGAACACCCAGGACTTATCTCTTTAGGATGGACTGGTTGGATCTCCTTGTAGTCCAAGGGACTCTCAAGAGTCTTCTCCAACACCACAGTTCAAAAGCATCAATTCTTTGGTGCTCAGCTTTCTTTAGAGTCCAACTCTCACATTCATACATGACCACTGGAAAAACCATAGCCTTGACTAGACAGACCTTTGTCGGCAAAGTAATGTCTCTATTTTTTAATATGCTGTCTAGGTTGGTCATAACTTTCCTTCCAAAGACCAATCATCTTTTAATTTCATGGCTGCAATCACCATCTGCAGTGATTTTGGAGCCCTGAAAAATAAAGTTAGCCACTGTTCCCCGTCTATCTGCCATGAAGTGATGGGAACAGATGCCATGATCTTAGTTTTCTGAGTGTTGAGCGTTAAGCCAACTTTTTCACTCTCCTCTTTCACTTTCATCAAGAGGCTCTTTAGTTCTTCTTCACTTTCGGCCATAAGGGTGGTGTCATCTGCATATCTGAGGTTATTAACATTTCTCCCAGCAATCTTGATTCCAGCTTGTGCTTTCTCCAGCCCAGTGTTTCTCATGATGTACTCTGCATAGAAGTTAAATAAGGAGGGTGACAGTATACTGTCTTGACGTACTCCTTTTCCTATTTGGAACCAGTCTGTTGTTCCATGTCTAGTTCTAACTGTTGCTTCCTGACCTGCATATAGGTTTCTCAAGAGGCAAGTCAGGTGGTCTGGTATTCCCATCTCTTTCAAAATTGTCCACAGTTTATTGTGATCCACACAGTCAAAGGCTTTGGCGTAGTCAGTAAAGCAGAAGTAGATGTTTTTCTGGAACTCTCTTGCTTTTTCCATGATCCAGTGGATGTTGGTAATTGGATCTCTGGTTCTTCTGCCTTTTCTAAAACCAGCTTGAACATCTGGAAGTTCACAGTTCACATACTGCTGAAGGCTGGCTTGGAGAATTTTGAGCATTACTTTACTAGCATGTGAGATGAGTGCAATTGTGCGGTAGTTTGAGCATTCTTTGGCATTGCCTTTCTTTGGGATTGGAATGAAAACTGACCTTTTCCAGTCCTGTGGCCACTGCTGAGTTTTCCAATTTTGCTGGCATATTGATTGAGTGCATGGCTTTCACAGCATCATCTTTCAGGATTTGGAATAGCTCAACTGGAATTCCATCACGTCCACTAGCTTTGTTCGTAGTGATGCTTTCTAAGGCCCACTTGACTTCACATTCCAGGATGTCTGGCTCTAGGTGAGTGATCACACCATCATGATTATCTGGATCATGAAGATTTTTTTTGTACAGTTCTGTGTATTCTTGCCACCTCTTCTTAATATCTTCTTCTTCTGTTAGGTCCCTACCATTTCTGTCCTTTATCGAACCCATCTTTGCATGAAATGTTCCCTTGGTATCTCTAATTTTCTTGAAGAGATCTCTAGTCTTTCCCATTCTGTTGTTTTCCTCTATTTCTTTGCATTGATTGCTGAGGAAGTCTTTCTTATCTCTCCTTGCTATTCTTTGGAACTCTGCATTCACATGGGTATGTCTTGACTTTTCTCCTTTGCTTTTCACTTCTCTTCTTTTCACAGCTATTTGTAAGGCCTCCTCAGACAGCCATTTTGCTTTTTTGCATTTGTTTTTCTTGGGGATGGTCTTGGTTCCTGTCTCCCATACAATGTCACAAACCTCTGTCCATAGTTCATCAGGCACTCTATCAGATCTAGTCCCTTTAATCTATTTCTCACTTCCACTGTATAGTCATTTGATTTAGGTCATACCTGAATGGTCTAGTGGTTTTCTCCACTTTCTTCAATTTCAGTCTGAATTTGGCAATAAGGAGTTCATGATACAAACCACAGTCAGCTCCCAATCTTGTTTTTGCTGATTGTATAGAGCTTCTCCATCTTTGGCTGCAAATAATATAATCAATCTGATTTCGGTGTTGACCATTTGGTGATGTCCATGTGTAGAGTCTTCTCTTGTGTTGTTGGAAGAGGGTGTTTGCTATGACCAGTGCGTTTTCTTGGCAGAACTCTATTAGCGTTTGCCCTGCTTCATTCTGTATTCCAAGGCCAAATTTGCCTGTTACTCCAGATGTTTCTTGACTTCCTACTTTTGCATTCCAGTCCCCTATAATGAAAAGGACATCTTTTTTGGGTGTGAATTCTAGAAGGTCTTGTAGGTCTTCATAGAACTGTTCAACTTCAGCTTCTTCGGCATTATTGGTCGGAGCATAGACTTTAATTACCATGGTATTGAATGATTTGTTTTCCTTGGAAATAAACAGATCATTCTGTCATTTTTGAGATTGCATCCAAGTACTGCATTTTGGACTCTTTTGTTGGCTATGATGGCTATTCCATTTCTTCTAAGCGATTCCTGCCCACAGTAGTAGATACAATGGTCATCTGAGTTAAATTCACCCATTCCAGTCCATCTTAGTTTATAGTTTAAAAATATAGTTTAGCTATATCTAAAATAGTTTTATGTAGATGATAAATCATATAATGATTTTAAGGATTTTGATTCTGAATATTTTCAAAGAAAAAAATGTAAAATATTTCAATATATCTATAAATTGTTAAAACAATCTTATTTAAAAGTCATGTATTAAATATTGATCACATACTAAGCACTGATTTGGGGATAAAATGGTAAAAATTCATAATCTCTGTTTTCAGGGAGTTTGCAGAAAGGGCATAAGATGTTGCTTCATAATGCTTCAAAGGAAACATTTAAAGGAAAACATATTTAGTCAGCCCAGGCTGCCATAAAGAAATACCATAACCTGCGTGGCTTAACAAAAATTTACTTGCTCACAGTTCTGGAGGCTGGAAAGTCCAAGATCAAAGTTCTGGATGATTTGGTGTCTGCTGAGAGCTCTCTCTCCAGCCTGCATGCAGCTTGCTTGCTGAGTCCTCAATGTGCCCTCACTTAGCAAAAAGACAGCATGAGCTCTTCCTTACATTTCTTTCTCTTCCCATAAGGGCAGCAGTCTTATTGGATTAAGGCCTCACCTTTTTGACTTCATTTCACCTTTATCACTTCTTCAGAGTCCCTTTTTCCACAAAAGAGTAACATTGGAGGTTAGGGTTTTGCATAAATTTTGAGGAAGTTGTGATTCAATTCATAGCAGAAGCCTTGACTGAATTACCTTGTTCAACGAACAAATGAATAAAACAAAGTCTTCTTTATTTAGTTGTTAGTATTCAGGAAGAGAGATTGCATTAAGTGGAAACTTTATCATGAAACCAAATCTAACATATGTAACTTACCAGTTTTTCCATTTGTATGAGCTGAATTATATAAACTGAGGAATGAGTGAAGGGAGTGAAGCATTTGAATTTTGCTTTTATAAAAATCATTTGAAGAGGAACTTTTAAAGAGGTTTAGAATCTTATTTATGACTATTATATCCCTATTAAGAATAGTACTCATTATTTGCAGATATCCTTGTCCTCTACAAAAATTAACACAAACTCTTCCTGTTTAATACTCAGAAGAGCCTTGTGAGTAAGATTTTGCAGTTCCAATTTTATATATAATATATAGAGAGACACATAAAATGTATACTCAACATTAGTTCAGGATTTCTTCTCTATGTCCAGTATTATTTCCACTATACCACTGTTGTTGATTACAGATACTACATGGAATTAAATGATGTTATTTTGGGTATACAAAAAGATCAGTCAAAAATCTGACTAATAGCTGGCACTATCCTCCTAGTTTAACAATATTGTGCCAGAGTAAAACAACTGAAATATGGAAGCCTTCTCCAAAAGTCCTCATGGGTGTAAAAGTTATTCTTCCTAAAATTTCATATGAAGTATTGGTATTGTCAAGGGAGGCAGAGTATAGCTGAAATGTGTGTAAATATGTGTGTATGTATATGTGTGTACGTAGGGAATGACATTATGCAGGCATTACTTGGACATGTTAGTTAGGACTTTTAGTTTAATTTTAATTTTTAAATGTGTGAAATATTTCACATTTTTATAGTTCTGTTAACTCACAAAGACCCTCTATGATCTGCCATAAGCTATATAAAGGATACATGCCTCTTATACTTCTCATTATGCTCAACTCTTATAATATTTTATAGACTAACTCATGTCACTGAAGATTTGCATTCTTTGGGCATCAATGAAAAATGTCAATATTCTAATTTATACTGTCTCCGTTTTTAATTCAAATCAAAGAAGAAAATACTCATATCTAAGCAAAAGAAAAAAAGATGACTCAAATTAGGTTATCACAGTTTAAGAAAGCGTAACAATTTCTCACAACAAAAATGTCATGAATCTTTAGTTTCTGTAATAGAGAACTATTCTTACTATTATATCATTATGCAAAGCAATTTAAACCAGTTATTAAGACCCTGGAAACTCTCAGAATATGAGAGAATGTGTCTTTAGATCCTCCAGCTTTCAGAAAAATTTTACCATACCTGACATTGAAAGACATTAAATTATAATCTTTACACTGTAATTTAAAACTAGATCATTATTCACTTTGGAGACTCCTTGGGCCTACCTTCATATTTTATGGTTGAAGATATTAAGGCCATGAGTGGCTGAGAGCCACAAAAGTTAGTTACTAAAATGGGACTTCATTCTTTCCTAACCCAGGGCCCCTTCTTCATTACCGAATATGACAGGACTGTCATATTCATGATGTAGCTGATCTAAGAAGTGCTGATAAATAGATTATGCAGTTGTCACTTAAATCAGATAACTTCTCTAGCTAAGAAAAGACTGCTCAGGCTTCCCTGGTGGCTCAGTGGTAAAGAATCCACCTGCCAATGCGGAAGACATGGGTTTGATCTCTGGTTTGGGAGGATCTCATGTACTGCAGAAAAATTACGCCAGAGCACCACAACTACAGAGCCTATAGTTGAGCCCAGGAATTGCAATTGCTGGACTCACGTTCCACAACTACAAAGCCCACCCGTGCACGCCCTAGAGCCCGTGCTGTGTAATGAGCGAAACCACCGCAATGAGAAGCCAGCACACTGCAGCTAGAGAGTAGCCCCTGCTCGCTGTAACTAGAGAAAAGCCCACACAGCATTGAAGACCCTGAAAAGCCAAAAAAAAAAAAAATTATATATATATATATATATATATATATATATTAAAAAGGAAAGCTGCTCAAGTAAGCATAGAGCACCACAGTGAAATTCTAGAGAGCTTGCCCATCTGAAAATGTCAATTCTGTCTTGGCCTTTCTATGTAGAAGCTAGGCCCTGTGTCTGTTTTCTCCTGAGTAAAAATGTCAATTGAAGAATTGAGAATTGTGAAAACCCAAAAAAAAAAAAAATTAAGTGTTTTCTAGAAAAAGGATTATTATAAGGATGATTAGCTTAAAATATTAGATATTGGTGAAATGAGACACTTACACAGATGCTTTTTTGTAGCTGTTCAGTGTGGGCCTGTCTGGTGGCCGCCAATTTCAGGACAAGCATCTCAGATTACTCATGAAAGGTTAAGTTGCAGCATGAGCTTTTCAAGATATTTCAAATGATAGGCATTTAGAGAGATTTCTTCTGAGTTTGAGAATGTTTCACTAAAACAAGAAGTCCTGTAGTTACTCTCCTTTTAGATTTTTAGACAAGAAATGATTTCAGTTTAGTCACTCAGCTGTGTCCAACTCTTTGTGACCCCATGGACTGCAGCACGCCAGGCCTCCCTGTCCATCATCAACTTCTGGAGCTCACTCAAACTCATGTTCACCGAGTCAGCAATGTCATCCAACCATCTCAACCTCTATCGTCCCCTTCTCCTCCTGCCTTCAATCTTGCCCAGCATCAGGGTCTTTTCAAATGAGTCAGTTCTTTGCATCAAATGGCTAAAGTATTGGAGTTTCAGCTTCAGCATCAATCCTTCCAATGAATATTCAGGATTGATTTCCTTTAGGATGGACTGGTTGGATCTCCTTGCAGTCCAAGGGACTGTAAAGAGTCTTCTCCAATACCACAGTTCAAAAGCATCAATTCTTCAGCGTTCAGCTTTCTTTACAGTTCGATTCTCACATCCACACATGACCACTGGAAAAACCATAATTTGACTAGACAGACCTCTGTTGGTAAAGTAATGTCTCTGCTTTTTAATATGTTGTCTAGGTGGGTCATAGCTTTTCTTCCAAGGAAAAAGCATCTTTTAATTTCATGGCTACAATCACCATCTGCAGTGATTTTGAAGCCCCCAAAAATAAAGTCTGTCACTGTTTCCATTGTTTCCTCATCTATTTGCCATGAAGTGATGGGACCAGAGGCTAACAACTTAGTTTTTTGAACATTGAGTTTTAAGCCAACTTTTTCACTCCTCTTTCACTTTCATCAAGAGGCTCTTCAGTTCTTCCCTTTCTGCCATAACAGTGATGTCATCTGTGTATCTGAAGTTATTGATATTTCTCCCAGCAGTCTTGATTCCAACTTGTGCTTCATCTAGCCCAGCGTTTCTCATGATGTACTCTGCATACAAGTTAAATAAGCAGGGTGACAATATACAGCCTTGACGTACTCCTTTCCTAATTTGGAACCAGTCTGTTGTTCCATGTCCAGTTCTAACTATTGCTTCTTGACCTGCATACAGATTTCTCAGGAGGCAGGTAAGGTGGTCTGGTATTTCCATCTCAGCAATGATTTATGATGGAGTAAATAAATGTCAATCCAAATGAGCTGACAAGGGGAAGAATACCTATAATCTCTGGGAAATTTTGTCCCTGTAAATAGATATCTAAATACCACATTTGTCCAAATCCTGCATTTAATTACCATTTATAAGATAAATGCTGCTTCTGTTGGTGCTGTTTTAATCATTTCTTGGAAAGGAAATAGTAAAAAGAAGATGGATAATCTAGGTCTTTAGTTTGAGCTTTTCAGGTGATTGTCCCTGGTCTCCTTGGAAACTGAGGAATTCAAATTTGGGACTCCATATTTCTTGACCAGGATGAGCATGCATGTAATACTACTGTCTTTTCACTGACATTTGATTGTGCAAGACTGTTAGAGACATGTGCTTTCTGTATCTCCATTGTACTGAGCCTGGTCATCACCAGTGCCTGGACCTTGACTCAGTGGACCGGCTACCTTTCCAGTGGATTCTAACATCTTGATGTTCCCTTTGCCATACCATTCAAGTTTCTGTGATCTCTCCTCTTCCCCTTTTATTCATACTCAGACTTATTTCATTGTATTGAGTGGTGGTGGTGGTGGTTTTGTTGACCACCAAGAGTTGACTACACCAAGAGTCAGTGGTGTCCAACTCTTGTAACCCCGTGGGCTGTAGCCTGCAAGGCTCCTCTGTCCATGGTATTCTCCAGGTGAGAATAGTGGAGTGGGTTGCCATTTCCTCCTTCAGGGGATCATCCTGACCCAGGAATCAAACCCAGGCCTCCTCCATTGCAGGCAAATTCCTTACTGACTATGAGGAAAGTCCAGTATATCCAGCAGCATTCTGGTATCTGTTGATATCTGATATCTCTAGCAACTAACATTTTAAGGAAAATGCAGTGTGTATGCCTCTCAATAAAGAAAGTACTTACAAATAGGATAACATAGCAATTAAGAGCACAGATCCTCGAGTAAGACCCCCTCTCCCCCCATCACCACTTTAACTTCTCTTTGCCTTAGTTTCCTTCTTTGTAAAGTGTTGTTAATTATAGTTCCTACTACATTAGGTAACAATGCAAGCAAACCTCTCTCTGTCTTTTTTTTTAAGTACGAAAATCTAAACAATCCTCTCCAATGTCATTTTGATGCCTTTTAAGTTTGACTCAGTGTTATTAGGCAACATTTTCGATCAAATCATTAATTTTTATATAGTTCAATTTATAAAACTGTGAAGACAAGGTTTGGAAAATAACGTTGTGCTCTGAATGGCATGTTTATTAATATTTAGGCATCTTTAGCCTTTCATCCTTATGAGGTAATGTCCTTGAATAGCACCTCTTATAAATATGTGCAAAGAAGCTTGGTTTCTAGACGAAAGTAATTTACACAATGATACATCTTATTTAATGTGTCTTGTGTGCTGCTTTCTGAAAATCTATATAATTATTAAAATGATGAAATGCTTTAGCCATACTGTAGTTACCTTAGCAACTTGTTGCAGTGTGGGTTGTAAATAACTGCCTCTTTTATATTTTGAACCAATTTTTTAAAAAATGATCATGCCATATAGGCTACTGCAAAATGACTTGAGGAACCCATATTTTGGTATTTCAGCTTCATAACAGCAATATTAATTTAACTGTAACAACATCATTGTGGTAATTTTATAGTTACCTTAAGAATAACCTGTTTCTAACTCAAATACTTTTGAAAAAAAATGAACTATCTATTCATACATTTGCTGAAAAACAATATTTAGCATTCTGCCCTGCAAAGGCACTGTCCTAAGAGAAATGAATAAAGTGGTGACAAAACAAATTCCCTGCCCTTTAGAGCTTAGATTCTATTGAGGAATACAGATGAAAACATGCCATTACATATATTAGAAAGATAAAGCAAGATAAAGTCAAAGAGTATGGCCTGGGCTAGGAAGTAAGGAATGTAAGGAGGCTTAGAAGGGGGCAAGTTTACTTCTTAGTGAATCAGAAAGCTCTGTCTGTAGAGTTGACAATTCTGCATAGATATGAGTGATATGAATAAGCCATGAGAACATCCTGGGGAAAATTACTGCAGCAAAGGAACAAAAATATAACACGATCAGAACAGAATGAAGGCCAGGCTATCTAGAGGTTAGTACAACCTGAACAGATAGGGCATAATCTGGTTTATAGTTTTCAAATTTTACTCTGGTTGTTGTGTGCAGAAGGAATAGAGTGGAGTTTGAGCAGTGTGGAAAAAAGAGGCAAGAGTGGAAATGAGAACATTTAGGAAGACACTGCTAGAATCTAAAGAGAAATATTGACAACATAGTTCAGGGTCATAATAAAAGTAATGATAAGTAGCTTTTTTTAAAGCATATTTTGAAAGAAAAATTCACAGGTTTTGAAGGCTTCCTTAAACCTAGGAGGACAGGATCTCTGGCAGCCTCCTTTATGAAAAGCTGCTGGTAGCGCTTCCTGGAGCAAATTTCATTAATTTAAAAGGGCTGACATTGAGTTCAAAGGTCATCTTACCCAACTTCTCAGCTGCCTATGGACTTTCCTTACTTTGTACCTGCAGGTGATTATTCAGTGGTTGTTTTTTTTTTTTTTTTTTCTTTTTTAATACAATTGAAAGGCTCTCTTTTATTTTTCTTATCTCAAACCTAAAATTGGCCATTTGCTTATCCCTTTGAAAAGGGGAATAGGATAAATTTACTACTTCTTTATACAGTAAATTTGGGGGGGGGGGTCAGGGTTTTTAAAAGGTTGTTCTGTGGAATTCTATGATCAAATAACTTAAGAAAATACTGCATTTTATAAACTCTTAAAAAAAAAGAATGTCACCTGAGCAAAAATTTGAGACATCCTCTAGAAAAGAAACCTTTTTCTATTTTGATTAACACTAAGTTCTTAGAACTTTTCTACCATGGAACACTTACATTCTTTTTTTTTTTTTTCTCAGATCTACAACTCATTTATATTATAGAAAAGGAATGTGTCATTCATTATAATGGATAATATTTATTCAAAAACACAGCATATAATTTAACAAAACAATCCTGATGTGGTCTCAATTGTAGTATATTCTCTGTGGCTAATACTTCTTGTAAACCTGAATCCAGATTCCTTTTGAAGCAATTTAAGATTATGTTAAATGTGTTATAACCATATCACATCAGCAGTCAGGATAAACACAGATGTCACCTCCAGTGAAAGAGTTGCCAAAGCACTTTCTCCTTGTGCAGTTGATGGTCTTAGCATACAGGCTGGGCCTGGAATTCTTGTTAGACTTTGACAAGAATGAAGAGATCCAATCCTTTGTATCCTTGATTTTATTCTTGATTTTTACTGGCAATGTGTTTGTGCCATCCATATCCTTGATGTTTTATGTCATCTGTACCCTGAATATGTATTGATCCCAGGAAATTATGAAAATTTATTTTAAAAAAGGCAAAGACAGGAACATAAGTCAATTCACCACAGCCTCTCACCAGTTTGATATTAGGTTGTTAGCAAAAACACTTTAAGTATAATCATACCACCAGTTTTGAATCCAAACAAAAGTTCACTATCTTATCCCAAAAGAGGTCATCTGGATTACTTTATTCAAAATATACCTTTATTGTGTTTTCTACAGATGTATCAGTCTCTCTCTTATCTAAAAAGTATGTGCTTACTGTTTTTTAGAAAATAAATGTATATTCTTACTGCACCCTTTACTTTTCTAAAGTTTTTATAAATCTTTAGATATAAATTATCTGCTATTTTTTTCTATGATTGGACCTCTCTTATCCAAAATGTATTTTTCAGGATTCACCCTTGCTGCGTTTTTGCAAAGCAAAACATTGGCTAACATTCCTTTTTAATCTCTCTTAGGTCCTCTATGATTTCTCAGAGATTTCCAAGGATAGCTCTGAAGTCACATTTACAAGTGTTTTGATAATGTAATTCAATGAACTTCCACATTTAAGTCCCTTTACAACTGTCTCTGGTATTCTCCTTGTTGCTATACAGGAAGTAGAGGGAAGCTAAAGAGAAATGGAAAGACAATTAAAAGTGGGTTATAATGAAATGCAGGCTTCCCTCGTGGTTCAGACAGTGAAGAATCTGCCTGCAACGCAGGAGACCTGGGTTCGATCCCTAAGGTGGGGAAGATCGCCTGGAGAAGGGAATGGCAACTCACTACAGTATCTTTGCCTGGTCAAGTCCAAGGACAGAGGAACCTGGCGTGCAACAGTCCGTGAGTGCTAAGTCATTTCAGTCACTTCAGGTAGACTCTTTGCGACCCTGTGGACTGTAGCCTGCCAGGCTCCTCTCTCTATAGGATTCTCCAGGCAAGATTACTGGAGGGGGTTGCCATGCCCTCTTCCAGGGGATCTTCCCAACCCACGGATAGAACCCAGGTCTCTTCCATCTCCTGTGCTGGAAAGCAGATTCTTTACCACTAGTGCCACCTGGAAAACCCATGCAACCATGGGGTAACAAAGAGCTGGACATGACTGAACCAGTTTTACTCGACTCACTCATTCACTCATAATAAATGACTGCAAGACAACAAATAGATAGACACTTAAAAGAAGGAACAAACATTAATTGTTCAGATTTTCACTGGGTCAATTTTAAGCAAAATAGACATATCTCATACAAATTTTATTAAGGTTTGGAAAAACTCTGCCTACAAAATATCACCCTACCTCACCCAATGTGTAAGATCTCTGAAAAGTAAAAGCGAAATTAAAAGTCACTCAGTCATGTCCGATTCTTTGTAAGATCTCTGCTGCTGATGCTGCTAAGTCGCGTCAGTCGTGTCCGACTATGTGCGACCATAGACGGCAGCCCACCAGGCTCCCCGTCCCTAGGATTCTCCAGGCAAAAACACTGGAGTGGGTTGCCGTTTCCTTCTCCAGTGCATGAAACTGAAAAGTGAAAGTGAAGTCGCTCAGTTGTGTCCGACTCCTAGTGACCCCATGGACTGCAGCTCACCAGGCTCCTCCATTCATGGGATTTTCCAGGCAAGAGTACTGGAGTGGGGTGCCATTGCCTTCTCCCTATAAGATCTCTAGCGATACATTTAAAGATATTACTTTTAGTCCCTGCCAATTTTTTGATCTAGCACATGTACAATAAACAATGCAGGAATAAGAAATTGTAAGCATCAAAGTTGAAGGGAAGTTTCCCAGTCTGAACAATATTGGAAACTATCAGAAGATTTATCAATTTATGAATTGCTATGTATAAATCTTTATGTACCTAAATCATGGCACATGAAGGTCCTTCAATCATGTGTGGCTCTGATCCTTCCTATCAGTATAGGTAAGTGATGTGATTGGATACAATGTAGGGAACTGTGATTATTTACATTAATAAAATTATGAGAAAGTATTTATATTAATATTAAAAATGTCAGCACTTTATATGTTAGAATGCTGAAAACAAATTTAAAATATTTATTTGGTAACTTAGGGAGTTATTTGGTAAACTAGGGAGTTATTTAAATTATTCACCAAGCACCAAATAAGAGGTAAGAATTTCCCTGAGAGTTGGTAAAATAAATATAAAAAGTATTATTATTCTTGCTTCAGAGAGTTCAAGAGGAGCCAATCTTTTCTGGGAGTCAGATGTCTTTGCAAGTAAATTATAGTAGTAAATGAATAACAATAGATACAATGCTTAAGGTAAAATGTAGATTTGGTGATGAACATGACCAATCCTATCAGGAAAGGTAGAAAGACTGTGAGAATGAATATGTTGCATTCGCATTCCAATAGAGGCATATACTATTTTCAAACAAAATAAAGTAAGAACTAACATTTTACCAAATAGTTTTTAAGTTAGCAAATGGATACCACAAATTATTATAGTTAAAATGAAAGAATGGGGAAACTATTTTTTTTAAACAAATTAGGAAGTAATCCTTAAGATGAATGAGCCCTGTTATAGCCAGAGAAATGGGTTTGCTAATCTTGAATTTTCATTTAAGATCATAGAACCTACGTGGAAAATTCTCTTTCCTACTTAATATTTCTTTAAAAATTTTACTCTTCTGTGATATCTATTATAAATGACTTCCTAAAATTTTAAGATATTGAATAAAGTAATTAATACAGTTTCTAATATTGTCTTCATTAGGAAACCAGAAATTTTATGAGAAATAGGAATTTCTGATTATCTAGGTACATATGAAACCAACAATTGACTTGAAGATGGGGAAAGAGACCTTCTGCATGGAAGGAAGTAGAGATGTTGGAACAGGTATGGGATTCTGAAATATGTATGAACTGAGATTCTGAAATGTATGAACAACTTGAAAGTTCTGAGAGTAGAATTCTAGTACACTGTTTTTCAAATTAACTCTCAAAACACCTAAGGATTTTATGAATCAGGGAGAAAAAACTTAAACAGTATAGGTTACCTTTCTAAATTCAAAATATTCCTTTATAATGCTGTGGTTGGCTTTTCAGGTGATGCTAGTGGTAGAGAATCCACCTGCTAAAGTAGGAGACACAAGAGATGTGGGTTCCATCTTTGGATCAGGAAGATCCCCTGGAGGAGGAATTAGCAACCCACTCCAGTATATTTGCCAGGAGAAACCCGACAGAGGAGCCTAATGGGCTACAGTCCATAGGGTCTCAAGGAGGTGGACACAGCTGAGCATCTGAGCACATAATGCTATAGTTAAGGTAAATGGCAGAAAATCATCCATGCTATTTTCAGATATTCCTATATATAATTGCTCTATTTCAGAGGCTATAATTAGCTGTAACAAGCAGTAGTGGAAGCAATTTTTTGTTGTTAAAGAAGTAAACACATATCCTCTCCAAATATGTTTTATTGGGGGCAAATTTGTTATTTTATAAATTAGTGTAACCGAGGCTATATTCTCAAACTATGAATCCAGTTGTACAAATTTATAGTATTTACACATATTCCCTGTTTACTTTGGTAGCTGGAAAACAGATACATTTCTATTTATTATGTCATGAATCTTCCTTTGATCATCTCTCAGAAACATTTTATTTACCTGAATCAGACACTCAGTTGTGTCTGACACTGTGACCCATGGACTATAGCCTGCCAGGCTCCTCTGTCCATGGGATTCTCTCAGCAAGAATACTGTAGTGGGGTGTCTTTTCCTCTTCTGGGGATCTTCCTCACCCAGAGATCGAACCTGTGTCTCTTATGTCTCCTGCATTGGCAACCGGATTCTTTATCATTAGCACCATCTGAGAAGCCCAAAAAATAAAATATACAGAGCCACAATATTTGATGTGGCATTTTTGAAGACTGATAAAACAGATTAGGGAGTGTCTTATTCATAAGATGCAGAGTGAATTTAATGTTTTTTTAATTATTGATAAAACTTTCATCATTTTATCAAGATCATTTCAGGATAACAAAAGAGTGACAGAAAGAATGGTAGAGAAGCAGGTGAGACCAATTACAAATGAGATTTGTGTGTGTGTGTGTGTGTGTGCTGACAAAACAAAAAACCAGATCTAAGAATATATACAGAACTCCTCCAAATACTAGCAACCCACTAAAAAATGAGCAAGAGCCATTAGTAGGCATTTTCCAGAAGAGAGAATTGGTATGCTAACAAGCATATAGAGATAAAAAGGATCCTAATTAGTTTGGATCCCACTCCTGGTACCAAAAATAAAATTAAAAGGATCATAACTGATCACAGAAATGTGAACAAATACCACACTAAAGTCTTACCATATATCATATGATTGACAAAAAATAAAAGTCTGAAAATACCTCGTATTGGAGATGCTGTATATCCACACAGTATTTTATCCTTTGCCACTAGAAATGTAAATTTGTGCAAACATTTTGGAAAGGAATCAGATATTCTCTTCTACTGTTGAACAAACATCCTCTATGACTCAATGACTGTACTTATGCAAGTACAGCCGGGAGCACACCAAAAGGTTCTTAGTGAAATTATCCACAATAGCAAAAATGTAGAAATCACCTAAATGGCTTTCGTGGGAGACTAGATAAATTGTGGTATATTCATATAAAAGAGCAGTAGAAGGAAATGAACTACAGCCAGACTGCAGCATATATACATTACAACAATGCAAGGGAAATATAAGCTCTCAAAGAGGAAATACAGCATGAAAGTTTTTGTGTAAATTTATATAAATAGATTAAATTGTTTTAGAATAGATACAGATTCAATAAAACAATGTAAAAAGGAAAATGATGAACATGAAATTTAAGATGATGTTTGGGGGATGGTAAAAGGTTAGGCTACTTATGGGATGAGAGGACATGTGTTTAGATATGTTATTTTTAAGATCCCAACTTTCATTATGGGGGATAGATTTATTGTTTCCTATTACATTCTTAGAGAAAAAAAAATTAAGTATTTACATTTTTAAAAAGTAGGCCATACATTGAATAATCATGAGGGTGTATCATGAAATAAAGATTGATATTAAAAATAAAATTCTGTGAAATTGTGGTCTTGTATACATACAAATCCACAATAATGAAAACATATGAGACTGGACTGAATATCTTAGACTAAGCCAATAAATGGATCTCTTAAATTTCTGCTCTATGCCTGATTATCCTATGTCCTGATATTCATGTGGGAGAAGCAGAGTTAAGAATCTTAATCTTGGTTAAGAATAGTGGTTAATTCATTTCTGGATAATGTAAATAGTTCTGTATTCCACATAGGCAACCACTACTCTATCACACCCCATAACCAATTCTTCCTGGAAATTATCCGAGTACTGTTAGAGGGGCCAGTTTTATTGTTATATTATTATTATTTTGATAGAGGAAAGAAAGAGCAAATCTCAGTCTCTTCAGTAATAAGTTTATCTGTCATTTAAGACTGTGGATCATGTTGTAATTCAGCAGTTTGAGGTCTAGTGAGAAATGAAGGAATACAAATCAACAAGGAGTGCAGAATCTTGTTGATCAACTCGGGCATGAGGCTACTCTCTTCATACTACTCTCTTCATATTTATTGTGTATACAACAAAAAAATATTCGGCACTCATTTAAAGAGATTTTTTAAAAAATTGTATCCCACTAAAACAAGTAAAATGCATGTAATAAAATTTTAATGTGTGTTCTTTTCTTCCAAAAAATCACTATGTTAGACAAGTGGGTCTTTGATTTCTTAAAATTTGTCAACAGTCAGAAACTGAGTCTATCACTATGTTACTTTATCTCCCCACTAAGAACATTTGTGCATTGGTACTTTCAGAAAGACACATTCATCTTACTGTCAGTACATTTCTTGGAATAGAAGCTATACTTTGTCTTCTTGATGTTTGCAAAGCTTTAGAAAACCCAACTTCAACTGGCAAAGGGTTGGTGCATATTATACAACATTCAATTAGACTGTGAAATTTTTCATTGATACTTTATACTATGTCACTGGCTTTAGAATAAAATTTCAGCAACAATGTCTCCAGAATTATATTCTGTTATGAGACATAATTCTTTGGATGTGGAACTATGAATAAATTGGTTAGAATATTTTAGCTCTAAAATTTTAAGATGACAAAAGCTTACCTTTGTGCTACTTTGTAACACCACCTACTCCTTATGGCATTGTCATATGAAGATGTCATTATTTTAGACTGTAGATTTTATTATTCATAAAAAAATAACTTAGTGATGAAAACATTCCAAATTCTATTTTTTCTTTGTTTATGTGTGTGCCAAACCAAAAGCATGCAAATCTAAAATATTCTAATACATTTTTGATACTACTTAGGTAAGATCAAATTTTAGCTTAAAAAAAAAAAAAAGACTTGTAATTTGAGACCAAAAAAACACATAAATGAAAAGGATATATCTAGAGAAACTTAAGGACAATAAGAAGATAGCTATTTAGTAACTTTAAGTGAATTTAATCCAAAAATAACCATTGGCCAAGAATGGATAAGTTCTAACTTGAATATTCATTTCATCTTTAGCTCTCAGTAAGTGACCTCTGGATATCCACTGGGCAGCTTGCCACATGGCTAAGAGAACATTTCTTCTTTATCTGACTTGTAGATCTGATGATCAAACAACTTAAAGTCTGGGTGAAGGTATACTGGCCAAAGTACTGTGTAAGAACTTGAAGTTGACTTTTTACCTTCCTCCATCCCATCTATTTGATGGCTGGGATTTCAGCTGACTTCCTGAACCACAAAATGACCTTGGAAAATAAAACCATATAGAGTAGATCAGCAACATAAGGCTTGTGATTCTGATACAGTGCCAAATGAGCCCTGTACTGCTCATGACCAGATTTCTTTCCCACAAGAGAAATCACTTACACTTATTGTATAAGTCACAACATCATTCACAGCCTCACCCTTACTGATACATAACCCATAGAAAATAACCTGTGAAGCCCCAGTATAATCAGGATATGTATTATCTCCATATCCATCCCAGACCTCAAAATTCTGTAAAATTCCATTCAAATTCACTTTCAAAACCATTTCCAACCATATTCTTCCCCTAATTGTATTGTCCAACCTCCATTTTGATTACTGTGTATGAATACCCTTTTATAATTTCCCCATATCTTGATTCATTTTATCTTTACTTATTTTCTCTTTCTCCAATTTCACATGGTTAAGCACTATATCCTTGGGAAATCAACTCCAACCTTTAGGAATCTTTTTTTGATCCTCCAGTTAAGGAATTCTCACTTCTCTATGTTCACAACACCAACAGTTTTTTAACTTTAAACTTTGTATAAAGTCATGTATGGATGTGAGAGTTGGACTGTGAAGAAAGCTGAGTGCCAAAGAATTGATGCTTTTGAACTGTCGTGCTGGAGAAGACTCTTGAGAGTCCCTTGGACTGCAAGGAGATCCAACCAGTCCATTCTAAAGGAGACCAGTCCTGGGTGTTCATTGGAAGGACTGATGCTGAAGTTGAAACTCCAATACTTTGGCCACCTTATGCAAAGAATTGACTCATTGGAAAAGACTTTGATGCTGGGAGGGATTGCGGGCAGGAGGAGAAGGGGACAACAGAGGATGAGATGCCTGGATGGCATTACTGAATCGATGGACATGAGTTTGGGTAAACTCCGGGAGTTGGTGATGGACAGGGAGGCCTGGCGTGCTACGATTCATGGGGTTGCAGAGTTGGACACGACTGAGCGACTGAACTGAACTGAACTGATAGGCAGTTGACAATGCTGTGATAGTTTGAGGTGGACAGCATACAGACTCAGCCATACATATACATTTATCCATTTTCCCCCAAACTCCCTTCCCATCCAGGCTGCCATGTAGCACTAAGCAGAGTTCCCTGCATAACACATTTTCTCTGTTTTTTACAGCAAACATTTGCACTTCATTGCATACTGTCTTAAAGCACATCTTACATTGTTCCCTTACTTTGCTGCTTAATGTTTACTTTTGACCATTTTGTGTGTTCATCTATAGCTGTTACTCCAACTATGCTTAAATCAACATCTGCAACTATCCACTAACAAAAATAGACAAACAATTAAAAAAAATTTATTTCCTTTGTTTACTCTCCTGGAAAATGATAATATTCAGCTCTAACCTCCTCCTTCCTCTCTGCCACCTGTCAGATGAATCCCTAAACCCTGTTACTTCCACCTTCATTATCTCTCTGGAATCTATACATTTTTCGTATCCACTTTCATCCAGGCCATGTTCCTAATGCTAACTAGCTCTACTGTCCTCCTTTATTCTTCTTCCTCTAAAGTGGTTTTGTGAAAATGAGCTTATAAATGTTACCCCCAAGTTTTTGAAAATACTGTATCTAAGATTTTTGCAATATATTGTTGTTACAACCTGGGTGCAGCTGGCCTGTCCTCTCAATAGATGACTTGCAAGCTGACTTCTCCAGTTCCATCTGTTAGCTGATCTTCCCCAACAAAATACCACAGCATGGGGGACTTAAGCAACAGAAATATATTTCCTTCTAGTTCTTGAGGCTAAAAGTCGAAGATCAAGGTTTCTTCCGGGATCTTTTCCTTAGCTTGCTGATGGCTGCAACCTTGTGATCATTCCTTTGTACTTCTGAGCTCCCAGTGTTTCTCTGTGTGCCAGGATCTCCTCTTCTTATACGAACACCAGTCGGATTGGATTGGGGTCCATCCTAATAGTTTTGTTTTAACTTAATGACTCATCTTCAAATACAGCACATTCTGAATTACTGGGGATAGTCATTTCTTAAACTTTTGTTTCAACATCTGTCTGCAGCTACCCCAGAAGACACAAAGTGTTTCTGTCTTTCTGTCTCTTTGAGTCTCTCTATTCTCACTTCCTTCTCGCATCTGATTTTTGGAAACTGGGTAGGTTCCTGGCTCCCTGATTGTATTCATGTGACTGCCAGTTCATCTTTTGTGATTCTGGTTGGATTGTATTCCTCTGGGCAGCAGTCTCAGAAGGCCCTTTCCTCATCTTTTCCCCCCTCTTCCAATGCCCCCCGAAAAGATTTACAAGGCCCTCCCAAAGGATCCTTTTATTATCCTTGGGAGAGTTCAAACAACTGAGAAGTCTCAGAGCCAGACTTCAAATCTAAAGAATCTAACTCTGGAGTCTGTAGAGGAACCATTATACAGAGATGGATGAATCTAGGGATGCATTGTTTATAAGATGACCATTATCATCAGTGTGATGTTCAAACTCCTTAGCCTGGTGTGACCCCATCAATGTGGGTCCCTAGATGACAGCTGTGGCTCAGGTTTTAACTCCCATTCTCAGCGCTGTTTTATGTTCAGAATTAAAGTAAAGGAGAAATGTAAATTGTAAGTGCTTTCGATTGGCTGTTTCCTTTTTCTAACGCGCAGCAGAGAATGCCGTTCAGAAACTTTATGTGATGTCTTGATGAATCCACTGACAAATGGAGAGACAGTTTCAGAAAACAGGCACTAGTTTTGTCTAAGAAATTAGGTGGGCCAAAATGGTTCCAAAGAGAACGAACATGTTTTTCTGCCCACATTATCTTGTCTGGTTTCTTCTCTCCTCAAATAAGTGCCAAAAATATCACAAGGATAGCCACTTATCTTAGGAGGATGGCAAGTGGTAAGTCACTAACTGTTGGGTGGTTTCTTCAGCAAAGCACTCCAATATCTTCTTACAGAGATATTTATTCCTACTCTGTGTTTAGTCTCTGTTTATTTTGCTGTAGCATGTGTTTTGAATTGGAAAAACCGGAATGGTTACTGAATTTTAAGCAAGTGCCTCCCCCCACCCCAAATACAACACGTAGTTTAAAATAATAGTTTAAGTTAAAGGCAGTTAAGATGGTTAAAAGCAATGGCGTCTAGGTTTAAATCCTGGTTTTGGACTTAACGGCTGTGAGATTCTGAGGAAATAATTAACCTAATACTGATCACTAGAAGAACGATGGCAATGTTGTCTAAATCATGGGGTTGTTCTGAAAATTAAACAATGTACATTGTGTAATTAGCACAATGCCTGGCGCATAGCTGGGTGCTTGGTTCATGTTACTGCCATTTGTTCCCCTCCCACCTCTGTCCCTGTTTCATTTTTTCCCAGTTGGGAGTCATGTACTATTTAAAAAAAAAAAAAAACAACATAATTTTGCATTGGGGTATAACCGATTAACAGGTTAACAAACAGTGTTGTGACACTTTCAAGTGAACAGCGAAGAGACTCAGCTGTCATGTATCCATTCTCCCCCAACACCGCTCCCTCCCAGGAGGAATCATGTACTATTTATATATAGTCTAGGGAGTCTGTGAGTAACAGTATAGTCAAGTCCTGCTCTGATAGACCTTATAGCTAATATAGAACCTTCTAGTACAGGTTAAGAAGCAGAGCTCTGAATTTAGATAATCAAGTTTCAAGCCCTGCCTATACCAGTTGATCAGCTGTGTGACCATGGCAAGTTTACTCAACCTGTGACTGTTTTCTTGTCTATAAAATGAAGATAATATTTAATAGATTTGCTGCAGTGAATCAACAAATTTAGTTATCTTAGAATAGTGCCTAATACATAAAAGATGTTCAGTCAATTTGGGTTACAATTTGCATTAAACTGGGAACTTTTGAGTCATTCACAGGACTGGAATTTTTAAATCTTACTGATATGAATCTGAGATTATAAGCAGCTTCAACCTAAAGCAAATGATTTCAAAGATAGAAACAAGAAGTTGATCAAGAACGGCTCTCCAGGACTTTCCTCCCTGTAACAGACATGATACTCTAGCCCAGAATAAAGAAATGAAGTCTGTATGGCTTCTGATACAGTGGGCGGTGTTTACATTACATACCATCTTCATTTTATACCTGAGTTATCTAGCCTAGACCTGCTTTCCTGGTGGCTCAGAGGGTAAAGCGTCTGCCTGCAATGCAGGAGACCTGGGTTCTATCCCTGGGTTAGGAAGATCCCCTGGAGAAGGCAATGGCAACCCACTCCAGTACTCTTGCCTGGAAAATCCCATGGACAAAGAAGCCTGGTAGACTACAGTCCATGGGATCACAAAGAGTCGGACATGACTGAGCAACTTCACTTCACTTCACTCACTTACCTGGAAATGATATTTTCCAGGGAGCCATATCTCACAGACCTCAGTTCTATTCATACAGGTAATCCTTAACCAGAGGCATCTCCCTAAAGACACTACAGTGAAAGACCTCTTCTTCCTAGCAAATAGTCTATTTCCCCAGAGGAGGTCCAATTGCCAAGGAGATTAAACTTCTTTCCTTCTGTTGTTTAAATAGCTCAGTTGATAAAGAATCTGCCTGTAATCCAGGAGACCCTGGTTCAATTCCTGGGTGGGAAAGATCCACTGGAGAATGAATAGGCTACCCACTCCAGTATACTTGGGCTTCCCTTGTGGTTCAGCTGGTAAAGAATCCGTCTGCAATGTGGGAGACCTGGGTTCGATCCCTGGGTTGGGAAGATCCCCTGGAGAAGGGAAAGGCTACCCACTCCAGTATTCTGGCCTGGAGAATTCCATGGACTCTATAGTCTATGGGGTCACAAAAAGTCGGACAGGCCACAACTGAGCGACTTTCACTTTCAGCCCCAAAATTCATATTGTTGAATCCCCAACTCTCAGTGTGATGGTATTTGGAAATGGGGCACTCAAGAGGTAATTAGGGTTAGGTCAGTTGTAAAGGTGGGAATCTCTTGGTGGGATTATTGACCTTTAAGAAGGAGAATATCTCACAGCCCCCTAGCCCCCTCCCAGCTCACATACACCTTTCTTCACTACTCACAGAGGAATACCCACAGGAGGAGAACACAAAGAGAAGGTGGCTGTCTAAGAGTTAGAAAGAGAGCTTGCAGCAGGAACTGAATCAGCTGGCACATTGATCACACACTTCCCAGACTTCAGAACCATGAGAAATAAATTTCTGCTGTTTAAGCTACTCAGCCTGTGGTATTTTATTATAGCAACCTGGGCTGACTAAGACACTTCCCTTTGTTTCTTTCCCCCAAGGTCTCTCCCTGAGAATGAATGAATAAATATACCACAGGCCAGATTTTTGAACACTTTTTTCTCATCTTTTTTTAAACTATATATATTTTTTAATAATGAAGGGAAAGCATCTGTTATTTTCTTCTCATGCAATCCCTCAGAGCACTATTTTTTTCTCTTTTGATAGGTAAAAATTCCCCATGGTTCCAACAGTCAAAAGAATATGTGAAGTCTCAATTCGTTCCTTGACACCATCTGCTCATTTCTAACTACTTTTATTAATTTCTGGGGTTTTCTCATTGCACTTTGCTATTTTCACCTAAAAACATAGTGGAGATCTTTGCATATCAGTATAAAGAGAACTTTCTCATTCTCTCCCATAGCACCTAGTCTCCTGTGGCATAGATATTTTAAAAAATGCTTTGTAATATGAGCCTTGGGAAACGACAGCTACATCTCTGTAGCATGTTCCAAGGCCACTCTGTATTCAACGTTCTCTGTGTTCCTAGGCTCTTTTTAAGATTTTGAATTGGTGTAATAACAATGAACATGAGATCTATCCTCTGAACACAATTTTAGGTGAACTTACTCATCTTACATAAATTAAGCTATATAATAGCCTTCACTTAGTTTTTTTTTTTTTTATCATAAGGATGTCAACATGGAAAAAAATGAAAAATTTTCTATAACCATAAATTTATAGACGACTAACCCCTCTCCCTTCAAGGAAACTTACAACTCAGTATTTGGCATTTTCAATCAATCAATGTTGATTAGATTTCATACATGCTAAAGAATTTATGCTAAATTTACACTCTTATTTGGCATTAAATATATATAATTTCCCTTAACCTTTCATTATTGAAAATGTGGTGCCTATTTGAATAAAGAGGAGTGGTTAATAGTGCAGGCTTCAGAGTTGGACAGATGTATATTCTAATCCCAACTCATCTGTGACAAAACAGCTTTGTGATCTCAGTTAAATCTGCATAAGCATCAATTTCCCTATACTTTCAGTATGTGAATTTACATCAGCGGATTATGGAGATAAGCTATTGAAAAAAAAGTGAATTAATCATAGCATGCAGTAGTTACTCAATGAATGGTAACTTTCCTTATCACCACCATCATTATTATACACATCTATTCTGGAAGAGATTCTGTACCAAATGTCAATGAACAGCAATGTAGATGGTACCATCCTTGTTCTCAGAGCTCATAGTGCAGTGGGAGAGGCAATACCAGTAAGCAAAGAATAACTTTAATCAGTAACACAATAGACCACTAGACAAAATGCTATCTCCAGGGAAGGGAAAAAAAAATGTTCTAGAAAATACATTTTATACAGCAATCATCTTGAAAAGATAAAAGATTCAAGAAAGTCTGCACTGGCAGAGATCGCATACTTATCAACTTCAATTTTCACCTGTCAAAGAATTTAGAGAAATAAACAACATTAAAACAATGCAGTTGTACTTTTAACACAGAGATGGGTGAATTTAGAAGTCTTTTGGATCTGACAGTACTTTTGAGTCTCAATAATTCCTTCTAGATAATGCAAACAGATAGGAGGATGTAGGAATGGAATGAATCCTTGGACCTTGAGGTTTACCCCTCTTGTTTTCCCTAAAGAAGCAAAGCGTGAAGTGGGAGGGAAAACACTGTACAATAAATAACAAATCTAAGTTTTGTTTTGCAATAATCAAAAATCATTGAGGAAACTGCATTTTGTCCCCAAGAGGAGTAAGAAGTGAATGCTTCTTGAAGAGGGTCCATAAATCCATAGGCTTTTTTTTTTTTTAAACTTTGTTGAAGGGATAAAATGTCAAGAATATTATACCACTGATTACCACTGTTAACCTACATGCCTTGTAAGTAAAATACTCAAGGTAAATGAAAAAGAATCCTCTGTGGCTGGCACAAGACTTTCCACAACATTTCCCCAGACCTGCAAGACACCTTCCAGGTTTTAATGTATAAATGACCTAGGCTTATTTTAAAGAGAGCCATTAGTAGCAGAGAACTGCTTGTGGGTCCACAGTAACCAGAAAAGGAATTTCAAGCCCAAATCTTTTTGGATAGGAGTCAGCTCTGATTTCTGAATTTTCTTTCCCTCAGTGAGTCTCTTGATTACAGTTCTATAGTCCTTGCCTAATAGTCTGCCACAATATTTTGTTATTAATCTAGAGGCTTATGCCATCAGAAATTACGTTAGATGAGAACTTTGGTTGGAAATAGTTCATTATAATTCTTATTGCCACTTTATTAATTAGGAATAAGAATCACAACTCGAAGAAGCATTTAACTTTGTGGCAAGCAGAGAATGTATGGATTTATACCAGAAGAATGGGAACATTCTCTACCTGAAACTGTAGAAAGTCAGTATCCAAGGAACATTCAACCACCGAAGTGGGTTTAACTGCAAACTAGTAACACAGAAATGAAATGCCTCTTTATCCTTTAGCATCTCACCACCAAATTCATTATTCAGATCTCCTCCATGCAGGCTCCGCTTAGCTTCAAACTCTGCTTTAACTGCATCAGAAGAAGGTAAGCCAGGGCGTCAAACCCGTGCACTCTGACTCCCTAGGCGCGGGACTCTGAGTATCTCTGCGCACAAGTGCTATTTAGCAGGACGGTGTTGCGGTCCTCTGGCTCCAACCGGCAGCCTTCATCCATCCATCACTCCCTAAAACCGACCGTTCCTCTTGGCTTACTACAGCGTGGACTCAAACCGAATTCAAAGCCGGTTCATCCCAGAAATACAGATGGGCGCCCAGAAGCTATTGGTCCGCAGATACCGGGCGCGGCGATGCTCATCTTCGAAAGCTCTGGATTGATTTCTGAGCTGTGAGTAGCACTGCTAGAGCTCCTATCTACACAAGTTTCATCTTTTGCACCGAATCATCCTTTTGTTCCACTTTCGAGCCTTGGCAAATCCAAATTCAGCGTTTAAGTACTGTCTTCCAGGCAAATTCTATTGCCTTTAAACTTGAAGCGGACTCTCGGAGCCAGTCAAGACCCCCTGGTTCCAAGAGCTACTTGGATGGAGACCTTGGCGGAGCGTCGCTTCCAACGCGGGAGCAAAGGAAGCTCACGCTTTCCCCACCCGGCGCAACTTCGCGTTTGCCACCAGCAGGTCCTAAGGTGCAGAGATTTCGCGAATCCCAGGAGGGAAAACACCTGCAGCGATGTTCAGCCTGGTCAGTACTTGGGAAGGCAGAGTGATGCTCTGCAGGTGTGGAGACCTCAGAGTGCACGAAGGCGAACCTGGGTTTAAAAAAAAAAAAAAGGAAAAGTTTACTTTCGGTGATCAATTCCAGCAGCTCAGTCCGGGTAAGACAAACTCGGGCGGGGAGGCTCCTTTCTGTGGAACTGTGAAAGAGAGAACCAGGGGCGCTTCTGACAGCGTTGTCTCTCCAGCGTGCGGTTCCTGGGTTGCGTGCAACCAAGGATCCCTCCAGGCTGTTTTGGGAAGAAAAAGACGGTGGGACAGGGGCTAGCCGGAGACCTGGAGAGCAACTCCTGTTACCAAACCTTGGAAATGGCTGCTAAAGGGGCTGGGTCTCCAGACTCCTAATCCCTCCCCTTTCTCCAGTTGAGCCTTTTACCTGCTACCGTCCAGTTCACAATATAAGCGTAGAACCTAAATTAGCCCAGTTTCAAAAGCTAGGCCTCACAAATTCCTACGAAGCTCCTTCCAAAAAGATCTATGCGAGCTTCAGAAGTTCATAGGGGAAATGCTACGTGAGGGAGTGGGCAGGTAAGGGGGAGATGATCAACGATTATGTCCAGGAAACGATGTCTCGGCTCCTCTATTCGAAGGACCTCGGGGAGCCTCTTGGCTTCCTTGCAAGCAGCAGCTGCCACTTTGCCCCACATTTGAAGGGTCTTAGATGGCCCTGGAGGGTGGAGATACGGACGTGGTTAATCTTTAGTCCGGCCACCTCGAACAGGGTACTGAGACAGTAACTCGCCTCATGAAAAGAACCAGGCGGCCAAGATGCCAGAGAGGGCAGGAGCCTGGGAGGTGGCCGCAAGGATTTGAGGGTTTACAGGGAGGAACTGCCTGCCTGCAGTAATCTCTTAAATAGTGGACAGTGATTGAATCTTCACATCATTTGGATCCTTGGAACACCTGCCCCATTTTGCATCTCTCGACTTCTCTCTCCCTGGTGGCCTGGGGCCGCGGGCGCGGGGCCGGGCGTGCGTCTGTGGCTGTGCGCGCGCGCGAGTGTCTGTGCGTGTGTGTGTGTGTGCGCGCATCCTCCGCGCCAAGCCCGGGCGCCTGGACCCAGCCGCCGGCCGCCTGCCTGGTGTCCCTCCTGCTCGCCGCCTCCTCACCTGGTACTCGCTGCCTGCCGCTCGCCCAGCCCAGCACGGCCGCCGCCGCCTCCCCTGAAAGTTTCTTCAGAACTGACACCTTTGCGGAGGGCTGCCTGCAGAAATGGGTTTCTGAAGCTGTGCCTTGGAGTGGTTCTTCTTACAGCACCCTCCACCGAATCCCCACCTAATCCGAGCAGAGATTCGCTTTTCTAATTTAAGGGGAGAAAGGTGGCGACGGAGGGGGTGGTATCACCCTGAGAAAGAGAGAAGAGGGGCCACACCTGTGAATATCTGTTTCATTCCTGCCTTGATGCGGGGAACTGACTGATGGGCCTATCGGGTTAAAGAAGAAAATTAAATATAAAGCCAAGTTGACCGAGGAGAGGCTGGGAGGCTTCCGGAGATTGGGAAGGTTGTCCCCCTCTCCGTCTCCACAAGCGGGAAGATTTGGCGGTGCCTGTCGCGCGAGGGCTTTTTAAACCGCCACCCCCTACTCCTGATCCCTCTAGAAGGGGAAACCGGCTCAGCCGAGGCGGAGGAGTCAAGGAAAACCCTCTGAACTCGTGTGCGTCGTATCCTTGGCTTTGGATTTTAATGATATAAAAGAGAATTAACAGCGTCTCAAGCAAGGTAAGAGGCTGAAAAACCGCTGTCTGAATTGCTAGGAAGAAGAAAAACTTAAAATGCACGTTGGGACTGGGATGGGGAGGGTCAAGCCAAGTTGCGCTCGTCTCTGCCGGCGTCGCCACGCGGTTGCACGAGCCGAACGAATGGCTCGGGGCGGGCAAGTCAAGGGAGTTGCCGCCGGTGCCGCTGGCGCCCAGGTGGGAGGCAGCCAGGCGAAGGCAGCCTGTCCTGACCTTACACTCTGTGGAATCCACTGGAAATAGGCATAGAGCAAGGTTGTCTGTCCAGGCTGATTTACAGCGTGGATGTGTGTGTGTTTCCGGAGAGTTCCCCCTCTCCCCACCCCCGGCCCATTGGTACCGCTGACCCACCCCCTCGTTGCCATAGCGCGCCGTGGGCACTGGAGAACGCCGCTAGGACGTTCGGTGGCAGGTGAGCCCGGCGCAGGTGGGCAGGTGCGTGCGGCGGCAGCATCCGGCGAGCGGATTGAGGCCGGGGGCGCGTGAAGCCCCCTCTGCCGCCTGGCTGGCTTCTCGGCCGCCGGCGTCGGAGCCCGGGCGCTGCGGGGCTGCTGCGGTTCCCTTCGCCTCCGCTAGAGGCTCCCAGCGGGCGCCGCGGCGCGGGTGGGTGTGGGGGCGCCGGGAGGCGGAGGGGCGAACGCGGGGAGCGAGCGTGCCCGCGGGGTGGCGGAGCGGGCGCTGCAGGGGGAGGCGAGG
This sequence comes from Bos indicus, assembly GCF_029378745.1. Classification (NCBI taxonomy): domain Eukaryota; kingdom Metazoa; phylum Chordata; class Mammalia; order Artiodactyla; family Bovidae; genus Bos; species Bos indicus. Next base: position 14,702,051 of record NC_091767.1, read on the forward strand.
CGAGGCGAGCCCGGCCGGGGCGGTGGGACGGGAGCCGGAGTCCCGGCGCGACTCCCGGCTGCGCGCAGAGCTGCGGGGACGCGGGTCCGAATCTGGGCTGTGCTCCGGAAGGCTGTGCCCGAGCCGGAGCCACTTCGGGGCAGGAGGCGATCCTGGCTCCGCGCCCTAAGGGCAGTCCCGGGAGGTAAGTCCTTCTCCACTCTCCTTTCGCGCCTCCTGGGTTCTCTTTCCATTCTCAGCCGGATACCCAAGATGGGAGCGAGTGGAGGATGCGGTTCTGTGCGGTCTGTATCTAAAGGTGCCTTTGAGTCTTCCTCCGTGGAGCCCCGTGGGAGGTATTTTCGAACTAATTCTTAATTTTTCCGGCCTTCCCTAAATGTTTGGCTGCTTTAAGGGAAGTTTCCTGACGAGATGGCCAGGTGGCTGGTCTGTGGATCAGGCTGCTCCGAGGTGAGCGAGGACCCGCGGTGCTCCCCTGAGCCGCAGTGGACGGGAGTGCGCGCCTCGAGGGGTGGGGTGTGGTGGAAAAGGGAGTACCACACCCTCTTCTTTTCCTCCCCTTTTCTTTGCACCTGATGGTGAAGTCTCACCATCTAGCATTTAACTGATTTTCTTTTCCTAAGAGATTGGCTCTGAGAACGGAGCAAAGCTGCTGATAAGACTTGGAGAAAGCGAGAGAGAGAGAGAGAGAGAGAGATCAGGGTGAGGAGGAAGTCAGGGCGAGAACATCAGGAGCGGAAGAAGGGTGAAGTTAAGCTTGTGTGCCTGAGGTGGGTTGGGGGTGGGGGCAGTGCTGGGAAATGGCCTTGAAGTTCAGATGATTTAATGAAGTCTGATTCATTTTACATTTCACACTGTCTTTGACAAAATCCTTGCTTAAGCCACTAACAGAAATCGCTTCTACTAGCTACTGCCTTGGGCACGGTGGGTGCTGAATATGTGTGATGATTGTGCTTAAGCTAAAAAAAAAAAAAAAAAAAAAGTGAGTAGTGTGATTGTGTGCGCTTGGCGTGATTACACCATGTCTGTCAGACAGCTGGCAACGTATGTATTTTTCAGTGTGCTGTTTTGTATTCGTGCATACCATACGTGGTCATTTTACACTCAGCAGTGCAATTTCAGAGTCCTTTAAAGGTGGCTTTTAACAAACCCGACTTGTGATATTAACCCTCTTGCAGAATAATCCTGAAGGAAGACCAAAAAAAAAAACAAAAAATGATGGGAGGGTGTGGAATATTCTGGGAATACTAAATAAAAGCAGAGGTCCAGTATTTATAAATACTAGGCCACATACTGAAAGAGTGAGCATGTTTTTTTTCAAAAATGAGAAGCAGTGGTTAAAAGGAGGAGAATATTCTTCAGTGTACTATCATCCCATCACCCAGGAGTGTGGATTACTTACCATATAGTGAGCGTGTGAAGCAGGAAAAATGAAGCCCTTTCTGCTGGAAGTGTTTTCGTGAGATACAGTCAGGTATTTTAAGAATTGGAATGGGATGGGTTGCCTATTGATGATAACTGAAGTAGTTCGGTTACCACTTATGTGTAAGGCATCTATTATTTTTTACTAAGGTAACTATGTAAGTTAATATTATATAATAAGTGTAGTTGAAGTGGAACAGACCAATGTATTCATGTTTTTCATTCCAGAATAACATATAGCATGATCTCAGGGAAGATTTATTTAAAGTTTGTCATTCATGTATTACATGGATGGAGCTCTGTGTCGAAGGCAAGAATGAATGTCTTGCTGAAATCTCGAAGAAAGATGGTTTATGTTCTTAAGATAATACTCTCTTAGAAATTTTATTATGTGACAGAATAGTAGTTACTCATCTAAATGCAGTTATCTGCATGTTTAGACACAGATTATGTATTTGTTGAATTGAGTTAATGAAGACAAATACATAAAAGGGCTCAGTTTTCTTTATGAAAGAAGCTGAAACCAGAGGAAGACCTGGTAGCATTAGGAATCTGTGTATATGGTGCTCAAGAGACACTGTATTTCTTGACAATGAATTGAATCAAAGTAGTGAGGCTGGTTTGTAACCTCAAATTCAGTTATAGAACTCCATCTCTAAAGATTTTTCTCTGTCTCATAAATGTGATTTTAAAAGAGTTAGAACATTGACGTGTTCCTGGAATGCTGTGGACCTGAGAATTGTTTGAGTCCTCTGAAACTTCATGTCAAGAATAAGGAGTGATAGGCTGTTGTCACAAATTAATTGGCTTGATGCTTCAATTAAAAACTGATTATTATCTGGCTCTGGTTGTCATTATGGTTGATTTCATTTGGTCTCCAGATATTCTCTGAAAGGACTCTAGGTGGAAATGTTTTCCTATAGTACAAGGATAGGAGGTCACTGTATGCAAAAGGTTTGTCAGTTTCTAATTCTCCAGTTTAGTTGCATTTTTTATAAGGCAGGAGCCTATATTGAAAAAAAAATGTTTTGGGGATTTTCATAATTTTCATAAATATTTCCTCATTTTCATAGCCCTCAACTTTCAGTACTCCATTTATAATTTTGATGAGAGAGTAACATCACCAGGCCCCTTTCTTTTATGGCTTGGGGGCTGTTTAGTTAAGAACTTTAAGAACTATTTAATGATAAAAGATCACATTTCCTGAAAGAAAATCAATGGAGCTTAAAATATGTGTGATAAGGAAATGAAAGAATAAGAGGGACAGGTTACATAGTAGACAAAAGGTTTACTGATCTGCATGTACCTCCAATTTCTTCTTTTAGCAACCATTTTTGTTTAAAGAAAAAAAACATTTTTTGCTAGTATTCCCTCCCTCCTTCCCTCCCTCTGCCTTCCTTTTTCCCTCCCTCTCCCTCCTTCCTTACTTGCTTTCATTATTTCATTTTCTCTTTTGGTTAAAATATTTGCTTCTGAAAAAATCCATACCAATTTATAGTTATTTCACAGTTATTGGTTCATACTTTTTGTGTAAGTGGGAGGTAGTTTTAAAATACTGATTGTTCCATTATTTAAATTTTTTCATGGAAGAAAACCATGAACTATGGGGTTGATTCTTTTGGGAGTACAGATCATCAGTTGATTATTATCTCTTATGTCTGTTTGTCTCTTGGGTCTGGTTGCAACTCCACTGATTCTGTTTCTGGGAAATGTACAAGCTTGGAAAGTGATTACCTGGGATGGATGTACTGTCTTGAAATATGGTGCATTTTTGCTTTGAGTGCCTTATTTCCATGTGCTTATTGCCCAGTGTAATCAAGTCTGAAATATTCTCAGTAAGCAAATAGTTGAGCCACACTTGTAAACCTGCTCAGAAATTAGTAATCCAAACAGTAAGGTCCTATAGCACAAGGGTCTATATTCAGTATCCTGTCATAAATCATAATGGTAAAGAATATACAAAATAATATATATTATTTTAATATTCACTAATATATCCATGTTTAAATATATTTATGAATATTATGAATATACATTTATATGCATATATATTATTCAGTTCAGTTCCATTGCTCAGTTGTGCCCCACTCTTTGCGACCTCATGAACCTCAGTATGCCAGGCCTCCCTGTCAGTCACCAACTGCCTGAGTCGACCCAAACCCATGTCCACTGAGTCGGTGATGCCATCCAACCATCTCATCCTCTGTCGTCCCGTTCTCCTCCTGCCCTCAATCTTTCCCAGCATCAGGGTCTTTTCAAATGAGTCCGCTCTTTGCATCAGGTGGCCAGAGTACTGGAGCTTCCACTTCAACATTAGTCCTTCCAATGAACACCCAGGACTGATCTCCTTTAGGATGGACTGGTTGGATCTCCTTGCAGTCCAAGGGACTCTCAACAGTCTTCTCCAACACCACAGTTCAAAAGCATCAATTCTTCGGTGCTCAGCTTTCTTCACAGTCCAACTCTCACATCCATACATGACCACTGGAAAAACCATAGCCTTGACTAGACGGACCTTTGTTGGCAAAGTAATGTCTCTGCTTTTTAATATGTTGTCTAGGTTGGTCATAACTTTTCTTCCAAGGAGTAAGTGTCTTTTAATTTCATGGCTGCAATCACCATCTGCGGTGATTTTGAAGCCCATAAAAATAAAGTCAGCCACTGTTTCCACTGTTTCCCCACCTATTTTTCATGGAGTAATGGGACCAGATGCCATGATCTTCGTTTTCTGAATGTTGAGCTTTAAGCCAACTCTTTCACTCTCCTCTTTTACTTTCATCAAGAGGCTCTTTAGTTCTTCTTCACTTTCTGCCATAAATGTGTAGTCATCTGCATGACTGAGGTTATTAATATTTCTCCTGGCAATCTTTATTCCAGCTTGTGCTTCCTCCAGCCCAGCGTTTCACATGATGTACTCTGCCTATAAGTTAATAAGCAGGGTGACAATATAGAGCCTTGACATACTCCTTTTCCTATTTGGAACCAATCTGTTGTTCCATGTCCAATATAACTGAGTCACTTTGCTGTACAGGAGAAATTAATACATTGTAAATCAACTATACATAAAAAAATAGTAATTCATTTTAGGAAGGCCTTAACTCCATCTAAGTCTTTAGTAAATGTAACTATTTTTATTTAAGTGTCACTCAGCGAATACAATTGCTAAATGGATTTGAAATGTCCTCAGAGAGAAAAATCTACTAACAATCTCCCAAGAGAAACTAACTTGAGTGCCAGCAGGAGGCAGTGTCAATAAGTAGAAGTACAGGACTTGGAATCAGAAGACTTGAATTCTACTTCTGTCTCTTATGACTAATGTGTCACTTTTGAAAAGCTCTCTTATTTATCTAAGGCTCAGTGTTGAATTCAGTAAAGTGGGGAAATTTAATATCTACCTACTCTATCCTTGGGTTTAAAACCTGACTACACCTAGGTTTAAGCTTTGGAAAAAGAAACAAAAAAAAACTTTCAGGTGCTAAGTAAATGTCAGGCATTATAACACTTGATATGGAGGTAAATGAAATGATGTATTTGAAGAATACCTGGAAAACTTCCACGTGTGCTGTGTCCTGTGCTCACTGGTGTCCGTCTCTGTGACCCCTACAGTCCTGGCAGGACTGTAGCCCTCCAGGCTCCTCTGTCCATGGGATTTTCCAGGCAAAGATTACTGGAGTGGGTTGCCATTTCCTCCTCCAGGGACTCTTCGTGACCCAGGATTTGAACCCCTGTCTACCTGTGTCTCCTGCATTGCAGGTGGATTCTTTATCACTGAGCCATCAGGGAAGCCCTTGCAACTTTCATAATGAAGCATAAATTTTTATATGTCTTTGATGAGAAGATTTTTTTTTTTCTGGAGGACGTATTAGCTAGTGTTTTGAAAGTAAAAATTAAATTTATGTATACATATTTCAGATGATTTTCTCAAAGTTATCATTAATATGGCACAAACTGGCAACTTCCCTAGTGTTCCCGTGGTTGACTCCCCCTCTTCAGGCAGGAGTTGTGGGTTCAATCCCAGGTCTGGGAACTCAGATCTCACACATAGGGGGGTGCAGCCAAAACTTAAAAATATGGTACAAACACTGTGATGCTTACTGTTTAAGAATAGAATAAAAGGAAGAAAAGTCAGGTATTTTTGAATAGTAAAGTTTAAATGGAGTCCCTGTATTTTTGTTTTGTTTTTAGCGTTCTCTATTTCTGAATTTTTCTTCTTCTTGTGTTTAATTTACATAGTAGCAATTGTCTTTGTTTTCCCTAGGTCAGTTACCCAGTTTTTCTGAACTCAACTGTGAGGTCAATTACCCAATTTCTACGAACTCTTTAAAAATATTTAGCTTTTGAAATGTTAAATCGTTGGTTTGATTTGTGCAGTGGGACCCAAAACTACTATAATACCTTAGTTTTTACAATGGAATTTACCCAGAAATGCTGATAGTCCATTAGTCCTATTTTATTTTAGTGATTTAAATGCTAATTGTATTGTTTATAGGTTATTTTCACCAGTTGAATTAGTAAGGACGTAGATTGTAGATATTAAATGATTCATTGACTTGAATAAAACTTTAAAAGCCCACAGAAATAATTATGTGCCCTTTTGATAAGATATGAGACCTGCTAGGATAAAATATGAATAAATTTTGTGGCTTTTGTAAATGTGTTGAGCAGTTAATGTAAGAACAGCTCATCTTTCCAGGTCACAAAGATAAGTCAAATACCATTTCCTTCCTTTGAATTTTAGTGTCATTGTCAATATAAACTATGAATGTATTTCTCTAATAATATTAGTAAGTCTAAATGCAAACCTGGGAACTTGGACTTGGAAACAAATTATCTTTTGCAGGTATAATAGAACATAATATCAGATTGTCTCTAAAGAGAGAATTGTTGTCTTTACAAAAGTCATAACCAAATTTTAGTGTAACAGAAATAAATGGAAAAATCTAAGATTCCTAGCACATTTCAATTTCTAGGTGTAGCACTAGAGAGTTTTTGAAATGGATTCTAAATTGGACTGCATAAGAGGATTTTGTGTCTTCATACTATCCCATTCTATAATAATGTAACCATGGTTAGCTGCAAGATATCTACCTAGTAGCCAGCAGGAAGGGAAATAATTAGCATAAAAACTGTATTGCTCCTGGTGTACCAGGGGACGCAAAAACAGTGCCTTGTGATAAATGTTGATTTTTGAAATGTGGGGCTTCATTTATCACAGGGAAATAACTTTTATCTTCTTAGCTATTGTTTTTACTCGACTTTTCTATAATAATAACTATTTGTATATATGATAATACATTAATAGATTATATGTTTTGTATATATATCTATAAACCTTATATACTATATGCTTTATACATTATACTTTATATATATATATACTACACAATATATATACTCTATATCATAGATATTCTATACTATCAGTCTATAAAGCAGTCTTTAGACCATGCGAAGATATGTCTTTGACTGTCACCCATTGGTTGAGCATATGATGATGGATTGCAGATAGCTTCTCTGTAAGATTTGCCTTCAATTTTATTTGCAGGTAAATACTAAAAGCCTAGCTTTGGTCTTAATTATGTAAATTCATATGAATTAACACTCAGATATTTACTGATGTTAAAGTGATTTTTACTATAATAGGATATGATAATGTATGTGAATAGGTCTTTGTTCTGAAGAATCTTGTGATCTTGTTAAACAGAGAAGGCAAAAGTGGGTGGCAATCTAACAATAAGAAAAGAATAATTTATCAACTTATTCAGAATTTTTTGTTAAATATCTGTTGTTTGCAAGACTTTGCACAATAACAATGCTAGAGTTGTGTTACCAGGCACTTCAAAATAGGGTGAAGTGAGAGTGGCCTGGGAAGAATTCATAAAAGGGGAGTAAATTGGTCTAAGTAGAATATAAATGCGGAGAAGGCAATGGCACCCCACTCCAGTACTCTTGCCTGGAAAATCCCATGGACGGAGGAGCCTGGTAGGCGGCAGTCCATGGGGTCACTAAGAGTAGGAAAGGACTGAGTGACTTCACTTTCACTTTTCAATTTCATGCATTGGAGAAAGAAATGGCAATCCACTCCAGTGTTCTTGCCTGGAGAATCCCAAGGACGGGGGAGCCTGGTGGGCTGCCGTCTATGGGGTCACACAGAGTCGGACACAACTGAAGCAACTTAGCAGCAGCAGAATATAAATGTACGATAGATGTATAATGTCACTAAGAATCAAAGTAATGCAAATTAATACAAGAGTGAGATAGTCTTGCTAATGAGTTGGGACAAAAGATGAAGCACTGATAGATTCCATTTGTTGTTAATGAAGTTGGGAAATAGAGCTTCGTATAGGTAATTGGAGATACTATAAACTGGTTTACCCCAGGTGGCTCAGTGGTAAGGAATCCGCCTGCCAATGCAGGAGATGCAGGTTTGATTCCTGGGTTGAAAAGATCCCCTGGAGAAGGAAATGACAGCCCACTCCAGAACTTTTGCCTGGAGATCCCCTGTACAGAGGATCCTGGTGGGCTGCAGTCCATGGGATTGCAGAGTCAGACACAACTGAGCAAGCAAGCAAGCACACCATTACCCCCCTAAGGGGGTGAAATTTAAATACCTATTATATTAAAAATGTTCATAATAGTTGGCTTTGAAGGCCCTCTTCTAAGAATGTATCCTCAAAAATGCTGTCATGAATTTGTAACAATATATTATATACATACAATAAGAAATGTATAACCTGAATGGCTTCAAAACTTTAAAAAAAATTGTTTTTATAGTTAAAGTCATTCTGTACCAAGTCACCTGGTGAATAGGTGAGTAGTCATCTGGTGAATAGACAAAATGAACTGTAGCCATGCCACAGAATAATATTCAGCAATAAAAAGGGATGGAATACCAATGCATGTTACAGCAGAGATAAACTTCAAATACATTATGTTGAATGAAACAAGAGAGACACAAAAGACTACATTGATGCTTCTGTCTATATAAAGTATCTAGAAAAGCAAATCTACTGAATTCAAAAGTGGATTGGTATTTTCCTGACACTGGAAGTGGAGATGGTGAAAGTGAAAGTGTTAGCTGCTCAGTCCTGTGTGACTCTTTGCAACCCCATGGACTGTAGCCATGGGGTAACTCTGTCCATGGAATTCTCCAAGCAAGAATATTGGAGTGAGTTGTCATTCCCTTCTCCAGGGGATCTTATTTACCCAGGATCTTATTGACTGCAGGTAGACTCTACCATCTGAGCCACCAGAGAAGTCCTAGGAGCAACCAGGAAACACCGCAGAATGGATCTTTCAGGGTCATGCAGCTGTCTCATAACTGGATTGTCATGATGGTTGCATAAATCTGTAAATTTACTAAAAATCATTGAGTCACTCACATAAAATGAGTACCTTCAATGGTATATAAGTTGTATCTCAATATGGCTGTTAAAGAATATCTGTAATTCAAAACTAATACTTCAGAGGCTCTTAACAAAGTAAACCTCAGCAACAGATCAATAATAAAATCTGAACATTTAAGGAAAGAGTAATGCCGATTCTACACAATCGTTCCCAGAAAATTACAGATGGAGGAACACTTTCCAACTTAGATTCTAAGAGACCAGCATCACACTGATACCAATATCATGAAAAGACATTATAGAAAAGAAAGCTACAGACCAATATCCTTTATGAACATAAATATAAATAGTATTAACGAAACTTTACACCAGATTATGAGAAGGGTTCATCTCCAAAACACAATGTTGGTTTAACATTAGAAAATCAATCACTATAGTATACCATATTAATAGAGTAAAAAAAGAAACATAAAGTTATATGATCATTTCAATATATGCTACAAGAAGTTTTTGACAAAATCTAGCACTTAATAAAATTTCCTATCAAATATTGAGATATAAGGGACATTCAACTTCAATACAGTGCATCTTCAATAAGCCTATGGCTGATATGATACTTAATGGTGAAAGACCAGATGCTTTTCTACTAATCTTGAAAGCAAGGCAAGAATGTCTGCTCTCATTTCTACCCAACATAATGGAAATTCTAGGCACCAAGTGAAACAAGAAAAAGACTCCAAAAGGTGGACAGTTTGTAAAGGAAGAAGCAAAACTCTTGAAATGCATACTTATTGAAGAATTGAAAAAACATCCATATATTCCCTAGGAACATAGTTATATAAACTTTGAATGGCTCCTACAATGAATTCTACACTGCGTGTTGAGCAAGAAGGTAGATGGAATGTTACAGATCTTTATAGTGAGATCTTCAAGATACATTGTTGAGAAAATGTGAGTGTAATAGAACAATACTTGGTCAGTGATTGATTAATTTAACAGGTACTTTTTATATACTTCCTCTGTTTTAAGCACTGGTGTGCTGCTGCTAAGTCGCTTCAGTCATAGGCCGTGGCTAATAACATTGTCTGTATAAAGGGGACAAATAAAATCTTACTTTTGATAGTAAGGTAATCTTACTTTTCCATATTGCAGGCCAATATGGAAAATAACATATAAGACAGAGTAAGAAACTAAATATTTCATGAAAATTTGTGTTCTATGCATTTGGAAACTAAGCAGAATGTCACAGATTTACCTATGAGGGTTGGAGGAGGGACAGGAAAATTTCTCCAAGATGTGTGTGGTACCTAGTGAACACTTAGTACAGAACTTGTAAAATAATAGACTAATCCATAGTGTTCTTTCCTACTTCACTTTATTTCCCTTCATATCTAATAACTCATGTATCCATCATCTGAGGAATACATACTATACATTGCTATCATCTGTATCATTTTCATTTCCCCTGTATTGTTACATTCTTTACTGTCTTGGAATAATTTCCTTATCAACAGCATTTTTGAGCACCTACTGTGAATAAATGCATCATATGCAGTGCTAGGGATACATTGTTGCTTAAGGGCATATCCTCATTCATTTCTCTAATTGAAGCCCTTTTCTACATAAATGATTTTAAATGTTTTTTTCATTTTTTATGATTATAGAAGTAAAACATTCACATCATAAATAATTGAATGTTACAGAAACACATAATTTACAGGGTGAAAGAGCTTCCTGGAACTCTCTTTTACCCAAGGTTTTGACAAAGTCCGAAGGTGCCTTGTAGAAGAAATGAGAGAAGAGGGAGGCTGTGTGTTGTGTGGGTGAGAGACAAGAGGATTAAGTGGTTAGAGACTAGAATAAGCTTGAGAACATAGATATCAAATGGAAATTTTTCAAGCACGATGTTGTACAATTAGCCCTTGGTTGTACAATTAGCACTAGGTTTGCACTGAATTGGTCCACTTATGTGCAGATATTCTTCAGTAGTAAACTCTGCAGTTCTGTACTATCCAAGGTTGGTTGAACCTTCATCCACAGAAGCAGAACTGAGGATACTGAGTCCATGAATATGGAAGAACTGTTGATACGGGGGGCTGACTGTAAGCTGTGCAGGTTCTCAACTGCACAGAGGATGGGTGCTCCCAACCCTCTAGGTGTTGAAGGGTCAGTACTGTGTACAAGGTCCTGCTTCTGCTGACCAAAATCACACAAGTCTTAGTAACTGGAATGTGATTGGATTCCTGGGAGAGGTTGATAACAGCTTGTTTTTGTGTCAGAGGTGGGGCAGCAATGCAGATAAGCCACCTTGTGTGGACAACAGTATACTAGCAGATATATACATTTCAGATGCCCCTCCCTCGGATTTTTCCATCAGTGGCTTTAACTGTCTCATCCATTTATTCATGTATTGGATATATGCCTTCCAATCTATCCCTTCCAAGTAATTGTTTAACATATCCTTAAGATCTAGGGCTCACAACAGGTTATCTTGCCTTTCTGTACATGACTTTTAATTGATATTTTTCATTACTTTTCATAAAAGTCATTCCAATTAACTGGTACAGATGGATGACACTCCATTGCCCTTTTTTCTTAAAGAACTTTTTAAATGAAATTACTGAAAAGCATTTTAGAACATATGCGTATATTAGTGATATTATTTTTGTAGGTGCCAAAATTAGAAAGGAAGCACTTCTGGTTGGTTCTGTATTCAGGACTCTCACAGGGTACTGTATAACTCTGAATAAAATATAGAGTATCTTTGTCAGAGAAACCGTATAAATCACCATTGGAACAAAGTGCATTTTGTCAGTCATTATTCTTGAAAATATTTATAAATAAAATTGATGAAATAATGTGAAATAGGAAATGAAATAAATTCTGTTTGTGTTTGTAGGTGCTTATATAGCCTAGACAAATACTTAGGTCTTGGTGATTGTTGAGAAGAGGTACATTGGACTGTCCTATGGGATGTGGAGCTTCTGCTCCTGTTTGTCCATATGTGGGAGCAGTGACTGTCGATTTTGTGGAGGAATTAGGGGAACAAAGATTAAAGTGTTTCCATCTGGTTCAGTAAGGAAGATTCGATGATTATGTTAATGTAAATTTCAGGGGAGGATGTGTAGTTTGATGCAATAGAAATTAATGATGCAAAATTATAGCTTTAGAATATGGACAGTAGTCAAATGTTTTGTCACTAGTAATGGTGCAAAACTATGGAGAAGTTATTTGCATTTTGGAAGGTGCTTGTCATCCATCTTTCCATTTAGCTGTCCTTGTGGGAGAAGAGAGAGTAGCTAGATATCCAGTGTACTAATCGTTTTATAAGAATGAAGGGCTAATGAATTTAAGAATTCATACTGAGTTCTGATATGTTGGAAACGATATTTAAAAGTAAAATAATGTAGTGCTGTGCTGTGCTGTGCTTAGTCCATCAGTCGTGTCTGACTCTTTGCGATCCCATTGACTGTCGCCTCCTAGGCTCCTCTGTCCATGGGATTATCCAGGCAAGTATACTGGAATGAGTTGCCATGCCCTCCTCCAGGTAAATTATATAGTACTTACTGATAAAACCTTTCCATTTTTTATATATCTCCCTACATTTGCACATAGGGATCCCTCCAACTGAAACTAAACAGAATATCTGGACAAGCTCCTATTTGTCCTTTAAAACTAGCCTTGCGTCTTACTCTCAATAAACCATTCCAGAAACTCTGGAAAACATGTAATCTCTAAATTTACTAACTTACATTATTATATGTATTTTTAAAATATTACTTTTATTCACTCTCCAGTGTATCTTTTCAAATCATGTGGTTCGTGAGGGTAAAAATTATATTCATCATTGTTTTTTAAAAATAATCTAGAATATAGTCAGTTCTTATTGAATATTTTTGGAATGAATTGAAATGTGATTTTATAATACTTAGAAAGTTTTAATATATCCAAATCCAAAACTTTCATAAGGCAGATAGCATGCAATGAACAAAGGTTTGAAAGATTTGGTTTCAAATTCTGACTCTGCCATTGACTGCTAATTAATGCATCTCAAGCAATCTGTTAATCCCATGAGATGTTAGTTTCCTTAGGTCAAACATGTGTAATAACACCTTTCTACCCTGCACATCTTATGTAGAGTTTATGATAATAGAATAGATAAGGGGTGAAAATAAACTTGTATACTCAGTGCCTATACAATTGAAGTCATTTCTGTATTAAACATATATATTTAAAAGCCATTGATAAAATAATCTCAAATGCAGTAATGTATATCATCTTTATATAAGAATGGAGGTTTTTGTACAGAAAAGCAAAAATAAATCAATTTTAAATTCATTTCTTTCTATTGTATTTTATTCTTCTTTTATTATGACATAATTTTTTCAAATTTTCATATCAAGTGCATTTTATAGATTAAGAAACAAGGGTAGCAATACATGTCAAATAATTGCAGTTTAAAATCTGGTTATAGATGGAGCAGTTGATAACCTGCATATAGTCCTTTAGACTTGGATTGAAGATTGTTGAACAACTCATTTGACTCCAAATAAGCACTGATTTTTATCCTGTCTTCAAATTACAACCAGTTTGCATAGAATATCAGTATTTTAGTCTTTCATTTTGTATATTTGACCTCTTCAAACACTTATATCCTATTTTCTCCTGTGATACCTTCTAGATCACTGACAGAAATTGAAAGAGCAAAAATTTACTGATTTAATGGTAGTTTGTATCCGGGAGATCCACTGTATACATGTTCTGATAGTATAAGGGGTTATCACTCTTTGCCTAAATCTATTTTGTTGGAAATAATTATGTTTTTTGTCTCTGCCCAGCATTTCTATTTGGCCAGTGTTAGAGTCTAATCAGATTTTCTGCCATTCATTTTGCTCTGATGGAGCATTTTCCTAGGTGTTTTTGACTTAAGTTATATTCTCACAGCATTTTTATCTTTAATTTTGGTTTCATGTATCTGGAAAAAACTCTAGGGTAGTTTAGCCTAATTTCTAATTTTTCTTCCATTTCTGTAATAGCTTTTTATCTTAATGTTTCTGAGATTCTTTTGGTTATATATGATGTTTTTCCTCTGATTTTCAAAAAGTATTTTGATAGTTTTGTTTTTATTTGGATTCACTTGGCAGTTTTTTTTTCATTTTCTTTCTGACTTCACTGTTCACAGAAGCTGTATCCACCCAGCACAAACTTTTTTTTTTTTTTCCATGTGTGTGTTTCTTATTTAAGCAAGTATTTATCTCCTTGAAGGAAATGGCAACCCACTCCAGTGTTCTTGCCTGGAGAATCCCAGGGACGGGGGAGCCTGGTGGGCTGCCACCTCTGGGGTTATGCAGTGACTTAGCAGCAGCAGCAGCATTTATCTCCTTTTTCTTTCCGTTCAAATCTATTTGGTGGGGCTAATCCTTTTTTTGCTTGTAAAGAATATCTCAGATAGGTTTCATATCTTATTTACATATTGTTAGAAAATAAGCCTTTTGTTCAGTCAGTAAGTTGTGTCCAACTCTTATGTGACCCTGTAAATTGTAGCCTGCCAAGCTCCTCTGTCCATGGGATTTTCTAGGCAAGACTACTGGAATGGGTTGCTATTTCCTCCTCCAAGGGATCTTCCCAACCCAGGGATCAAACCTCCTTGTCCTGTGTCTCCTGCATTGATGGAGGATTCTTTACCACTAAGTCACCTGGGAAGTCCTTTAGAAAATCAATGCTCTGTGACTACATCTAATAACTTGAATAGTCTCACTTCTGTTATATTCTATTCATTTAATAAGTCCTAAATTCATTTGGTCAGAGAAGGCAATGGCACCCCACTCCAGTACTCTTGCCTGGAAAATCCCATGGACGGAGGAGCCTGGTGGGCTGCAGTCCCTGGTGTTGCTAGGAGTCGGACACGACTGACTGAGCGACTTCACTTTCCCTTTCCCTTCCATGCATTGGAGAAGGAAATGGCAACCCATTCCAGTGTTCTTGCCTGGAGAATCCCAGGGACAGGGGAGCCTGGTGGGCTGCCGTCTATGGGGTTGCACAGAGTCGGACATGACTGAAGCAACTAGCAGCAGCAGCAGCAGCAAATTCATTTAGTAATAAAGTTTTCCCTTACCTTAGCCTGGCCAGTTTGATGTTGGCCTCTTGTCATGGAGAATAAATGGGAGTTGGGCAGCCTCTCCTGTGTTTCTTCAGGTTGACTCCCATGCTTTTTGCCCTGTTCAAGTAGGCTGTCTCTGGCTCCTCTAGGGATATATCTCAGAAAAGTAGAAGAGGTAAAGGTGAGGTCTGAGTTGATTGACAGGAATGCAACCTCAGATAAACTTTCTCTGGACTTGGTGGATGCTTTGTTCACACACCAATGGCGTGGTAGACACTAATATTAGTCGTCTAAGCTTTCTGTGCCTCCTGGGCACATGGTAGGACTGAGCTTTCTTACTTTCATGTGATTGGGCAGGGCCGCATGCCAGTTCTGAACAAGAAATAGTGAGCAGAAGTGACAAGCGTCACTCAGGCTGAGCTGGCATGAGAATCTCCTGCGATCTTTCTTTTCCTTCTGACTCTGCAGTCACCAACGTGAGAGATGGTGCTGTTCCTCAGCTTAAATCATTGGATACTTCAATGAGAAGAGCCAGCCTCTGTCCATCACTGATACACCGTACCATGTTTCATGAATAGCAAACTAATCTTTGTGGTTTTAAGCTACTAACACTATGGAGATGTTTGTTACCACAGTGTAACTTAACCTGTCTAAACAGAATACCTATTGGAACTGTTTAACTCCATTTGCTATGACCCAGGAAATGCATTTCCTCTGGATGACTGCATTATATTTCTCTATTGGTTCCTAGATATTCATTCCCTCCATTGAGACTACATCATCTTTCTTTGCATTCTTCTTGGGCAGGATTTAAAATATCTTTTAACAGCTCTGGTGTTCTGGAAACATTAACACCATCTTGCCTCTCCCAGGGAAAGTGTAGCCAGCATCACTCTCTGCTTCAGGATCTTAGCTTATCACTTATTAATTCAATCTATGGCCACCTGCTGCGAAGAGCCAACTCACTCATAAAGACCCTGATGCTGGGAAATATTGAGGCCAAAGGAGAAGGGAGCAGCAGAGGATGAGAGGTTAGATAGCATCACTGACTTGCTGAACATGAGTCTGAGCAAACTCTGGGAGACAGTGGAGGACAGGGGTCTGGTGTGCTGCAGTCCATGGGGTTGCAAAGACTCAGACATGCATAGAGACTAAACAACAAAAACAATGAATGGCTTAAAAATACTCAGTGACACAAACTGTGCTCTGGAACATACCCTACAAGAATGGTTTCAGAACAGCATGTTCTAAGATTCAAATCAGACATTAACTGTTATGTCCCTCAAACATCAATGTATTCATTTCAAGCTTTTGAAAATGTTTCCTTAGAACTTCATCAAGATTTGAGGTGAGGAGCTGGTGGTAGGATTTACAGCATATGAACAACTGAAAAAGAAATTTCCTCTACCTAGTTTCCAACCTTTTTGACCATGTAAACTTCAAGAGATGTTGGCTCACAAAACTTATTTTGAGTTTCTTTGCACGTTCTGCATAGACAACCGAGCACTTCCATTAACTGAAGTGCACACAGAAAATGTCTCATTTAACTTAGAAAATGTCTCTAAAACCATTGTTGTAGGGTATATTTCAGAAGGGGCTCCCCAGGTGGCTCAGTGGTAAAGAATCTGCCTGAGAATGCAGGAGACTCGGAGTTGATTCCTGGGTAGGGAAGATCCCCTGGAGAAGGAAATGGCCACCACTCCAGTATTCTAGCCTGGAGAATCCCATGAACAGAGGATCCTTGTGGGCAACAGTCCATAGGGTTGCAAAAGAATGGGACCTGACTTGGTGACTAAACAACAAATATTCCAGAAAATTATTAGATCATAGTGTATTCCATTCAGTATTTTTTAAATCCTTCATAAATTGGATTAAAAATACATTTGCCTACAAATGCAGTTGTAGGCTCTCTGAAGAAATCTCAAAATGACTTTTGGGAAGCTGTGGTGAGTTAACTATTTTTTGTTAAAAGCAATATTATGCTATACATAAATAGTGTAAATTCACTCACTCTTATTAAAGCTATTTTGTGTTTCTGCAAGTGTTGCTCAGTGGAATTTACCGAAGAGAATTAAGCAAAATGTATTTATTACTGCTCTTTTAAGAGAACTTTTTACTAAAACTGATGCTGTCAGTCACTGCACATATATTCTAAAAGATTGCTTGGCTAAAACAGTGAATCAGTCTTTTAGACTGATTACTTATGTGGTAAATAATATGAAGCACTCTAGGATTTGAGAAGGGAAAGACAGTGAAACTCTACAAAAGCATAATGCATATAATATATTAATCACATTACCCACAGTTCACTATAAAGTTTTAAACTTAAGGAAACCATGAAATGAGGTGCTGCAATTTGTTACCCTGAATTGGAACATTAAAATATTTTGGTTAGCAAACAGACAATCATCCTAGTGTCTAAGAAACTCTGTGAGTATTGTTATTTTATATATTATTATTATTTTTATTGTCTGATTCACAGTTCTTCATGTGACAAGTATATTATCACATTTTAAAGATGTGAGTCAAATGGATGAACAGAAGTAGAAATTTTAATAGAAAGTATTTTGGGACTGTTACCTCATGTATTTGGGCATGAAGAATGATTAACAGTTGATCAATTTTAGCAGTTTAAGAAAGTAACATTTTCCTACTCTAGTTCAGACTGGGTTATTGTACGGCTGGTGATTATGGGCTTCCCCGATGGCTCAGTGGGAAAGCATCTGCAGGAAACTCAGGTTTGATCCCTGGGTTGGGAAGGTCCCCTGGAGGAGGAAATGGCAACCTGCTCCAGGATTATTACCTGGAGAATCCCATGAATAGGGGAGCCTGGTGGGTTACAGTCCGTGGGGTCACAGAGAGTTGGATGAGACTGAGCAGGTACACATAACACATGTATACGATTGATAATTATACAATTTTAAGTTACTGTTTTCTAGAGAATGCATCAATTTAAGCTATGTATTTCTGAGTACCAGATGTTTCTTTTCAGTGTTTGTAGAGTGTGACATATTTTTATGTACAGAGGATTCAGTGTTAGAACTGGACACTGCCACCATCTGGTGGCCTTGTAAAATTCCATCACTTCAGTTTGCAGCCTAAGCTTTCGGGGTCATCCATCAAAACAGCTTAAAGTGAGCTCAAATGGACTTGGAGGAAAATAAAAGGAAAGGACAGAAGGAGGGTGGGTAGATAAGCATTTGTATTGCCAATTACAGCTGCATATTCTTTACAACTCCTGATAATCAGTAGAAGATTGAATTACCCAACAGGAAATGATAATGAGTAATTGTGAGGAAGGTTTCATGGTGATGTCGGATGAACACATTGGTTGTGTTCAGTCGCTCAGTTGTATCCAACTCTCTGTGGCCCCATGGACTGCAGCACATCAGGCTTTCCTGTCCTTCACCATCTCCCAGAGCTTGCTCAAACTCATGTCCATTGAGTTGGTGATGCTATCCAATCATCTCGTCCTCTGTCATCCCCTTTTCCTCCTCCCTTAAATCTTTCCCAGCTTTGGGATCTTTTCCAATAAGTCAGTTCTTCACATCAGGTAGCCAAAGTATTGGAGCTTCAGCTTCAGCATCAGTCCTTCCAAGGAATATTCAGGGTTGATTTCCTTTAGGATCGACTGGTTTGATCTCCTGCTGTCCAAGAGATTCTCGTCTCCTTCAGCACCACAGTTCAGAAGCATTAGTTCTTCAGTGCTTAGCCTTCTTTATGGTTCAGTTCTCTCATCCATACATGACTACTGGAGAAACCATAGCCTTGACTATACAGATCTTTATAGGCAAAGTAATGTCTCTGCATTTTAATATGCTGTCTAGGTTTGTCATTGTTTGTTTGTTTGTTAGTTTTCCCAAGGAGCAAGAATCTTTTAATTTCATGGCTGCAGTTGCCCCTCAGGTATTTTCTTACTTGTGACATCTTTCAGATTCCTCTCTACCCCAACCCAGAAAACTAGATATTTTTTCCTTCCATCCAGAAAATTGTGTGCATACTATGCTTTCGCCCTCAAATTGTCTGTATGCACTTTTATAGCCTTTGCATTGTTTTTTTAGTTACTTTAGGTGAATCTTTTATCCCAGATTAGACCATGGGCTTTTTGAGGGCAAAGGCATTATAGATATCTTTTGCATGCCTGAGTGCTAGCACATAAGCATGTGTTCAGTTTTCTGTCAACATAGTGGTAGAATTTAGGAGACTCTTCTATCATAGCAATAAATTTGGAAAGTAATAAGAAGAAACCATGACTTTTTGTTAGTGTGAGCATCTTCTTGTATCTTCAAAAAGCCTCAAACAAAAAGTTGCATAGGTTAAATATAATGAATGGATATATTAGAGATAATGGATAAGATGGTGATATTAGGAGAAAATAATAGGAATATTTCTTTAGTCTATAATAAATTAAAATATTTTATAATCTTTGGTACTGAATTATATATAAGAACTATAAAAGGATGTTTTTTATTAGTCAACTAAGTATATTCTAGGAACTAGGGAGGGCTTCCCCAGTGGCTCAGTGGCAAAGAATCTGCCTGCAATGCAGGAGCCACAGGAGAAGCAGGTTTGATCCCTGGGTTGGGAAGGTCCTCTGCAGGAGGGCTTTGCAACCCGCTCCAGTATTCTTATGAATCCAATGGACAGAGGAGCCTGGTGGACTACAGTCCATAGGGTTGCAAATAGTTGGACATGACTGAGCACACACACACACACACAAACTAGGGAAGGACAGAAAATCAAGTCTTTTATGAAAATTGGAAGTTTTGTGGATAAAAAGCATATATAATTGAATGCTAGACAACATTCTCCTGATTGAAAGGAGTTTGTTACAAGATGCTCCGAAAGTTCCAAAGAGCTAATATAACTTGATAGCTCAAAGCAGTTTTGGGAACAGGGTCAGGATCATTAAAGACCAAATAAATTGAATCACAGTGTATTCTAAAGTTGTAAAGTATCAATATTTTTCTCCAGTCTATTTTAAATTGAGTTTTCTCATCTAAACTGGAGCTCATGGAAATGATTTGAATGATTTTAGCTTCTAAATTCTTCCAAGTACGTTGGGTAACTAGAACTATGCTAGATGCAGAAGAATTAACTTATTACATCCAATGATTCTTTAGGGTATTAGAGTTACCTGAGTCTAAATTATTGCTGAGTTAAGCATATGTATAGCTTCAGAAGATGCTCAATTTATATTTTTATGACCAAAATCTGCAAAGCAATAGATGTTCTCATGAATATTTGCCATCTGTGACTGAATCTTGGTATATTTAGTACCATACAATAAAGACTATCCAAATCAGATTTAGCTGTTTTGGTAGTAATTGAGATTTAATATGAACAAACTATTTTTTCATTTGAAACTTTATAAATCTTTGTCTAATCATTAATTCAAAATTTTCTAAATAGTTTTTAGGTAAAGATTAATATTTACTAATTAGTTAAATAATTCTGATATTAATTTTCCAGGTTATATGTTTTTATAAAGAAAATTTTGATTGATGTGGTTTCTTCTAACCTCCTAAGTTATTCAAGTCTATGTGGTATGGTTGGTACAGGTAGAGTTGTTTTGGTAACAATCACATTAATGTGGTCTTCGACCTACATTATTATTATTATTTTTTGACTGAGTCCAAGTGTGATCACTCAATAAAAGCTCTAAATAATGTGTTAAAAATTATGTATGTGCTGGAACAATTAGACATTCATAGCTAAAATATGAACCTTGAAGTAAAGCTGCTGCTGTTGCTGCTGCTAAGTCATTTCAGTCGTGTCCGACTCTGTACGACCCCATAGACGGCAGCCCACCAGGCTCCCCCGTCCCTGGGATTCTCCAGGCAAGAACACTGAAGTGGGTTGCCATTTCTGTCTCCAATTCATGAAAGTGAAAAGTGAAAGTGAAGTCGCTCAGTCGTGTCCGACTCTTAGCGACCCCATGTACTGCAGCCTACCAGGCTCCTCTGTCCATGGGAGTTTCCAGGCGAGAGTACTGGAGTGGGGTGCCATTGCCTTCTCCAGAAGTAAAGCTAACATCTCATATAAAAATTCACTCAAAATAAACAGTTGACTTAAATGTAAAACATAAAACTATACACCTTTTTGAGAAAAACATAGGGGAAAAAACTTCAGATTTATGGTGGGGTAAAGAGTTTTCAGACCTAACTCTAAAAATATGACCCATAAAATAAAAATGCATAAATTAGACCTCATCAATATTAAAATCTTTTGCTCTGCAAGTGAAGAAGATGAAAATGTGAGTTACAGATTCAAGAAATATTTACAAGTTGTATATCTAATGAAGGACTCATATTTAGAATATATAAAGAACTCTCAAAACTCTATGGTAAAAACACAAACACCCCAGTTAGAAAATGGGCAAAAGATATGAAGAGACAATCCACCAAATTTATACAGATGGCAAAAGTTCGCATGAAAAGATGTTTAGCGTCATTAGCCACTACAGTCAAAGTGAAAGTGGCTCAGTCCTGTCCAGCTCTTTGTGACCCCGTGGACTATACAGCCCATGGAATTCTCTAGGCCAGAATACCAGAGTGGGTAGCCTTTCCCTTCTCCAGGGAATCTTCCCAACCCAGGGATGGAATCCAGGTCTCCTACACTGCATGTGGATTCTTTACCAGCTGAACCACAAGAGGGATATCACAATTAAAAACTCTGATAGATTGTATAAATAACATGAAATGCTAACAAGGAGCCAGAGAGATTGGATCACTCATATTTTATTGGCAGGAATATGGAATAGGTCAGATACTCTGGAAGACAGTTTCACATTTTCTTATAAAACTAAACACGGCTTTAATATAACACCCAGAAATTGCATTCTTAGGCGTTTATCTCAGGGAAATGACAATGTATATTCACAGAAAACCAATACACCAATTTATCCATGATAGCACCAAACTGAAAATAATTAGGTATTCTTCAATAGGTAACAAATTAAACAGACTGTGTTATCCATACCATGGAATACAGTGCAGAAATGGAGTGATCTGCTGTTGTTAACAGTTTGTATGAATCTCCAGAGAATTATGCTGGATAAAAGCCACTGATTCCAAAGGGTTGCATACTGTATACTTTCATTTGTAGATTACTTTTGAAATAAAAAAAATAGAATTGGAAAACAGATTAGTGATTGCCAGGTTTGAAGGATGGGGCTGGAGGTGAGTGTGGTTATAAAAGGCAACACAAGGATTCCCTGATGTGTTGGAGCTGTTTTGTGTGTGGATTTTAGTGGTGGACACATGAACTTACATATGGTATATAATTGTATGGCTCTATATACACACACTCACAAATAAGTACAAGTGATACTGGGGGCAATTTAAATGTTAGCCGTGGATTATTGCAGTGTCAATATCCTGGTAATGATAACGTGAAACTGTCATACAATGTCACCTTGGAGGAAATCTGGGTGAAGAGCAACAGAATTGCTCAGGAGAGATTTGACATTTCAGACAAGACACACACATCCTAATTTCTGTGTTGCAAAACCACTCAGGGACTTCTTGCTACCTGGCAATCAGAGCAGTTTGGTATGGGAATGTTGGTGTTGGAAATATTTGACCTTCATTCCCTGAAGTTTAGAAAATATAGAGACTATTGCCTGATCTTTTCATGAAGTCTAAGACCAAAGTCTGGCTGAAGCTGTCTGCCATAGCAGAGCGGGGGGAAAAAAAAAGCTGCACTGAAAGTAGGTTGCACTTCCTCCTTTAAAGATGGGCTCCAGTGGACTAGAGAGGGCACTGGCTACCTCAGATGAGGTAGTGCCATCGCGAGAGTCCCCAGCATAGGAGCCTACATGCAGGGGACCTACATGGCAGTGGGAGGGGCTGGTATATAAACATAACTGTGAGGTCATGGCCCACACTAGTGAGCCTTGCAAGGGAAGATTCTCAGCAAAATCAGTTGGGCCTGTGGAGGGGAGGAGACCTCAGAGTCCCACAGAGGCTTGTCTTGAAAGAAAGAGCCAACCTTGGGGCATTTGCTGTGCCTTAATTGAATGGAACCTTTGCATCCTTTCCTTTTTGCCCACTGCCTATCTCTTCAACTTAGGAGAGACCACAGACAACGCCATTAGTGGCAATGGAAGAGTGGAAGAGTAAGGTAGAGAATGCAGTAAAGATGGAGCCTTCCACTCAGCTCCCTCCCTCTCCCCAGCCCTGTGTGATTTCCGAGCCTGAGATAGGCATCACCTAGGGGATAGGAAGCAGTTTTAACTGAATTTCCAAAGAAGGTTTATACATAAAAATTAGTCTGGTTATTCATACCTCAGACTGAATAGAAAGCTTTGAGATTTGCCTGAGATATTTTTCAAGGACAGAAAGGAGAAGTAAAATATAGTGAGTTTGAAAAGAGAGCGAAGACAGAATAGTGTTTCTTTCTTTACTTTCCACTGAATCTAGCCCATTCAATAACCTGATATAGATGTACATATATAGATACACATTTTAAATATCATTGTCTTGATAGAAAGACTAGAAGATTATATAATAAAACATTCATCACAGTTATATCCAGATAATGTTATTTCAGCTATTTTTGATTTAATTATTTGATCTTTTGCATATTTTCTATATTTTCTCTGAGGATAGTACTTTATATTTGGAATTAGAAAAGTGTTATTTTAAAATAATGTTGAAAGCATCTTGGACTTGCCATTGGTGACTGCAGTCACCAATTTCGGCGGCATGTAACTATGACCGTACATTTGGTGGTTTGTAAGTGTTTGGGTTTTTACTGATCAGCCAGATTTGAGCAATCTTTGGGAATAATAGCAAAGAGTAATTTCTCATGTGTCATTGAAGGTTCAGTTCAGTTCAGTTCAGTTCAGTCGCTCAGTCCTGTCCGACTCTTTGGGATCCCATGAACGACAGCATGCCAGGCCTCCCTGTCCATCACCAACTCCTGGAGTTCACCCAGACTCACGTCCATCAAGTCAGTGATGCCATCCAGCCATCTCATCCTCTGGCATCCCCTTCTCCTCCTGCCCCCAATCCCTCCCACCATCAGAGTCTTTTCCAATGAGTCAACTCTTCTCATGAGGTGGCCAAAGTATTGGAGTTTCAGCTTTAGCATCATTCCTTCCAAAGAAATCCCAGGGCTGATCTCCTTCAGAATGGACTGGTTGGATCTCCTTGCAGTCCAAGGCACTCTCAAGAGTCTTCTCCAACACCACAGTTCAAAAACATCAATTCTTTGGTGCTCAGCCTTCTTCACAGTCCAACTCTCACATCCATACATGACCACTGGAAAAACCATAGCCTTGACTAGACGGACCTTAGTTGGCAAAGTAATGTCTCTGCTTTTGAATATGCTATCTAGGTTGGTCATAACCTTTCTTCCAAGGAGTAAGCGTCTTTCAATTTCATGGCTGCAGTCACCATCTGCAGTGATTTTGGAGCCCAAAAAATAAAGTCTGACACTGTTTCCACTGTTTCCCCATCTATTTCCCATGAAGTGATGGGACCAGATGCCATGAACTTCGTTTTCTGAATGTTGAGCTTTAAGCCAACTTTTTCACTCTCTGCTTTCACTTTCATCAAGAGGCTTTTTAGTTCCTCTTCACTTTCTGCCAGAAGGGTGGTGTCATCTGCATATCTGAGGTTATTGATATTTCTCCCGGCAATCTTGATTCCAGCTTTTGCTTCTTCCAGCACAGCGTTTCTCATCATGTACTCTGCATATAAGTTAAGTAAACAGGGTGACAATATACAGCCTTGACGTACTCCTTTTCCTATTTGGAACCATTCTGTTGTTCCATAGCAACCAGTTCTAACTGTTGCTTCCTGACCTGAATATAGATTTCTCAGGAAGCAGGTCAGGTTGTCTGGTATTCCCATCAGTTTCAGAATTTTCCACAGTTTATTGTGATCCACACAGTCAAAGGCTTTGGCACAGTAAAGCAGAAATAGATGTTTTTCTGGAACTCTCTTGCTTTTTTGATGATCCATCGGATGTTGGCAATTTGATCTCTGGTTCCTCTGCCTTTTCTAAAACCAGCTTGAACATCTGGAAGGTTCAGTTAGATGATGGTAAATGTTTTTTTCAGTCCCATAATTCTTCTCTATTTTCCCAAGTTATAATTTATTCATTGTCCTTATCTGTCTCGGTATTGGAATTATAAAAACATTAAGAGTTTCTTTCCTCACGCATCTCAATGCAACAGATGAGGTGGTAGAACATCAGTCTGTGTGGTCAGTTGTATGTGCCCGCATACAACAGGGGCATGTACAAGGTGTTACAAAATGACAGGGTCCATGACAAGGGTGGCAGGAAAGACTTTCATAGCGAGGTGATGTTTGAGCCGAGATTTGAAAATCGACAAGCTTGGCAGAAAAGAAGGGAAGGAGCAGAGGGTGCCAGGCAGTGGGGAAACAGGAGGATGATCGTGAAGCTTGGAGAGGCTCTGGCACATTCTGTCTCCCACTCAGCGTGAGGGGGCTGAGCGGGGTGAGAGTAGAAGAAGAGATTTGAAAGCACAAGTCAGCAGGCAGTTGGGAGATGAACTAGGTTTTGAGAACCTGGAGGAAAGACCATTCAGGAGTATTTGAGAATTCAAAATCCTAAACAAAAGCAGTGGTAAAGGGACAAGAGAGAGAGATATCTTGGTGCATTTGGATGTAAAGCATGTGGGCAAAGGGCTTCCCTGGTGGCTCAGATGGTAAAGAATATGCCTGCAATGCAGGAGACCGGAGTTTGATCTCTGGGTTGGGAAGATTCCCCAGTGGCAACCCACCAGTATTCTTGCGTAGAGAATCCCGTGGACAGAGGAGCCTGGTGGGCTGTAGTCCATGGGGTCACAAGGAGCCGGATACAGCTGAGGGACTAAGCTCATATGTACACATGCATGTGGGGATAGAAGTTGGATGATTCCAATTTATATACTATATAAAAAGGCATGTTTTTGTTAACATAGAGGATGCCCTGTGGGAATGACTAAAAGATCCTCCCTCTTGACAGGTAAATGGCAAAAGTGATTTTCTCTGGGAAGAAAATGACAAAGAGGTGTACCTTCCTCTAAGGGTCTCTAGAACATGTCTGCCCTGCCGCAGGGCACAGTTTGGCAAGCAGAGCACGGCCTGGGTCTCAGTCCTCATGCATCACTGCGGCCAGCATCCTTCGTGAAGTGAACAGACTGCAGAGCCAGAGACTGGTGCTCTGACTGCAGCCAGAGAGGAGTCTCTTAAAGCCCATGACCTTCTGGGGTTTGTAGAAAGGAAGCCTGTGAGGTGCAGAAGATCAAAGTGTCACGTAGAAATAGTTTACCTTTGCTTGGCTGAATGGAGACTAGTTAACAAAATATGTATCTCTGTAATATTCAGAGCAAAGAAGACATTTATGAGGTGTTATATCACCAGCAAGTTATTCTTCCTCCCACAACATGAGAAAATATGTTAATAACATTTCATTACAAAAATATTTTTCTTTTTATATAAAAAGATCCATTTTTTCCCTGTATTACTTCTACTATATTTGGGGACCTGTGTTACTTCTGTAGAAGTGAATCTCCATTTTAAACATGGAGATTATTGAAAAAAGATGAGTGAAGAATACAAATGCAGTTTTTAAGCTTTCCAAAAGGTTTCTGTTTGCAGAACACTTTTAGAATGATGCACAATAGGATTTTTAGAAACTATAGAACCAGCCCTAAAATCATTGATTAATTAGATGCAAATATGATAGGCTAGCTATTTCAAGTCATTAAACTGAACACATAGCAGAATTCATATTATAAATACACTTACAAATATACACATATTATAAATACCAGACCTTGCTGCTGGTGCAATATATAACATTGATCCTTCAGTTTGGATGAGGTTAGAGAGAGCAGGTAACTTCATCACAGTTAGTGTATTGGTAATTATTTAAAGAAAAGTGATCAATTCCCTACCTAACAGACACCATTGAGTTTTTGTTTTTGTTTTTTTTCACTAATGCTGTTTCAACTGTAGTGGGAGAATGAAATTAGCTGGAAATAGTAACAGAATTCTGAACTTAAAGATGAGCTCAATAGTAAGAAAGTTTGGAAAATTCTGCAGAAAATGTGATAGTGTTCATAAGAAAGATTATTTACAACATCATTTTCAGTTAACATTATTTGTTGCTATTTTTTAATCTTACCCGTCTCTATATCCGTGGAACCTCAGCAAGTGTCTGACACCTAGTAAGTGCTTTAAAAATGTTGAAGTACTCCTTAAGTGGAACATTCATTATAATTGTATTATCTTACTGGCTTCTGGGTCTGGTCATTTTGACTACAACATATTCGCAACATAGAGAAATTAGGCAGTGAAGCAGCCCCAAAATGTTTTGTGATCTTAGCATTTTGAGCAGTTTTGAGCCCCTGAAGATGATCTGCTAAATGGAAAACAGTGAAAGTAATAATGATAATTAGCAATGGGATCAACAAAACAAGTTGAAGGTGAGCAGGGATGGTTATTTAAAATCATTGCTACCAAAACAAAACAACTAGCCTGTCACAATAAAAAGCATCTTTGTGTATGTACTTTGTAGCTAAAATTTAGTAAGTATTGAAGATACAGATCAAGTTCCCTTTTATCAATAACCTATTTGAAAAATGAAATATATAAATAACATACATTTGAATAACATGAATAATATTAGTCCTTCTTAAGCTACACAGGCTTCCCTCATAGCTCAGTTGGTAAAGAATCCGCCTGCAATGCAGGAGACCCTGGTTTGATTCCTGGATAGGGAAGATCTGCTGGAGAAGGGATAGGCTACCCACTTCAGTATCCATGAGCTTCTCTGATGGCTCAGCTGGTAAAGAATCTGCCTACAATGCAGGAGACCTGGGTTTGATCCTGGTCTCCTGGGTTGGTAAGATCCCCTGGAGAAGGGAAAGGCTACCCACCCTAGTATTCTGGCCTGGAGAATTCCATAGACTGTATAGTCCATGGGGTCACAAAGAGTCAGGCAGGACTGAGCCACTTTCACTTCCTTAAGCTGCACAGCTTGCTTTCTATTTTTTCTCACATATACCAAAATCATAGTGATAATGCATTAAAATGCAGCTAACATAACTGAATACATTTATTTTCAGAATGAGACTGTTAGTCACTTAATCGAGTCCAACTCTGTGTGGCCCCATGGACTGTAGCCCACCAAGCTCTTCTGTCCATGGGATTTTCCAGGCGAGAATACTGGAGTGGGTTGCCATTCCCTTCTTCAGGGGATCTTCCTGACCCAGGGATCAAACCCAGATCTCCTGCATTGCAGGCAGATTCTTTACCCTCTGAGCTACCAGGGTAGCCTCATTTTTAGAACAATATTAATATTGTATATCTTGTTTCTACTTCTTTATTGATGGTCTTGCTTAAATTTATCAGATACTTGGACTCTTGTTGACTCTGAAACTGTGAGTCAGTGGAATTTGAATGTTTGTAATGGTGGCAAATGGTAGCGCGGTATTTCCCTATTTCTCACTGTGGACTAATAAATTTTTATGTTTTTGATGTTGATTATCATTTACAATCTTTCTTTTTGATTACCAAATTGTTCCAAGTTGACACTCAATAAATATTACCTAGCTTCCATTTTAGAAACCATATAAACTTCTACTTTTTGGTGTTAACCTGAATTTAATTGCTCTGCCCTCCAAGAGTAATAAAACTCTACAATAAGCACTGGAAAATAACTTTATTCCTATACACACTTAGAATAGTATAAAGTTATTAAAATTAAAGACAATGCCATGTCAGCTAAGGAGCACATATTTTTAATGTTTGAACAGCTGTTTTAATTTCAAAATTATTGTACTTTTCCATAATTAATATGAAAATATTAATATGCAAATTTTTAACAAAGGCAAATACAATTTTTTTAAACACAGCTTTTCAGGGTATAGTGTCCTTGTTGCTGGCCCTACTCCAGTCTTGGTTTTACTTTTGTGCTTGGAGTGTATGCAATTAGTATAAACTTAGTTACTATCTTGGTATTTTTTAATGTTAATTTATCTAGCAGTACTTCCTACTTATTTTAATCCTATCAGCTAAGAAAAAGTCAATTACAGAAAAGCATGGGGGATAAGTAAGTAAAAAATATTACATTAGCTGTTTTACACTACTTTAAAATTTATGTTAACTTTTTTTGACCCTCACAGATATTTTGAGATCCATTTTATTGCAAGGCCATTGACTAGAAATAAGTAAAAATAAGTCAGTTTACTCAAATTTTGTTATAATTAGCTTTTTTCAGTAATTTACAGTAATCACTAGCAATTAAAATATGCTTAATTATTATAATCATATATTTTGTGCACTTTATTCTAGTTAGATTGGCCATCTGTCTGATGACTTTTTAATCTGTTGCTTTTGGTAACAACCAGCAGATTATGATTCAACACTGACTGCTCTTTAACAAAGAAAAAGATTTTTAAAGATTTAATTTTAATGCATTCTAAAATTATCACAGTCACAGTAAAGCTAATGAAGTTTAATGCTCTTCTAAAAAATTGGAATGTATACTTCCTGTTTTCAGACTATGTTATATACGGAATACTGCATTTACACAGTTGATAAGATTGAAATATATATATTTATCAGATTTTCTATTTCCATAGAAATAGATGTGATTTATTTTCCAGTTGCAGCACCAATGATAAGATGCAAAGCTATAATTTGAACCTGTTTCTTTTATTACATTAGTGTTGGTAGACACTAAGGAGGAGCTGCTAAGTTTTATCATTTTTAATTTGGAGCTTTATGGGTTGCGAAGATGCCGCCCACTCCAGTATTCTGGCCAGGAGAATTCCATGGACTTTATAGTCCCTGGGGTCACAAAGAGTCAGACACGACTGAGTGATTTTCACTTTAGATATTTCTATGAAATAGGTGAAAATTGGATTGAAAGGATTAATAACAGTGTACAATACAGAGATTTGACTCTGCATAGTACTATTAGATGGAGAAGGAAATGGCAACCCACTCCAGTATTCTTGCCTGGAGAATCCCAGGGACGGAGGAGCCTCGTAGGCTGCCGTCTATGGGGTTGCACAGTGTCGGACACAACTGAAGCGACTTAGCAACAGCAGCAGCAGCAGTACTATTAGAGGTTAAAGCACTATGAAAATGTAAGATGCTAGATTATGACTTTACTTATCAATAGATGTTAAGCTAAATTGTGTTCTTTACTGAGATGCAATGGGAAAAAAGATTCTCTTCATAAGAATTTGATTTATAATTGTCTTTGCTCAGTTCTCTAGTAGAGTGAGGCATGCTTATGCATTCATTTTTAAAGATGTAATTGAAAATCCAATTGGCCTATTCATAACGCTTTATGCAAGTGGATTGATTGTGGAAGAACATTTGATGATGAGACTGTGGTATAGCAGGAAGAGTACAGGACCTGGATGCAGAAGACCTTGGTTCAGTATTTTAGCTCTGCATCTTTTGCTAGCTTTGTGAGTTCCTGCAAAGAACTTAACCTCATTGAGACTCCTGGGGAGATATAATGATTTGTCTGCATATAATTGAAATTTCTGTGTGTATGTAAAAGTAAAAGGAGGGAGTCTGTAAAAACCCTTTAAATTGCTAAGGGCACTTCTATTATCATTGTCATCCATAGTAATATGCAATTTTATTGTTTTCTTATTGCTAAATGTTGTGCTGTGTGCCAACTTATCTCATTTAATTCTCAAAATAGCTATATTCAGTTGGCAATGTTAGCAGCCCTATATGATAAATGAAAAAGTTGGCATTGCCCAGAAAGTGGTGGAGCCAAGATACAAACGTAATATTTCTAAAACCCATGCCTTTAGTTAGTATGGGTTAGTATGAAAGAAGAGTTAGTATGAAAGAGGGGAGTATAAAAGCTGGCTTAAAACTCAATATTCAAAAAACTAAGATCATGGCATCTGGTCCCATCAGTTCAGTTCAGTTCAGTCGCTCAGTCGTGTCCGACTCTTTGCAACCCCATTAATTGCAGCACGCCATCCCTGTCCATCACCAACTCCTGGAGTACACTCAAACTCACATCCATCGAGTCGGTGATGCCATCCAGCCATCTCATCCTCTGTTGTCCCCTTCTCCTCCTACCCCAATCCCTCCCAGCATCAGAGTCTTTTCCAATGAGTCAGCTCTTCACATGAGGTGGCTAAAGTACTGGAGTTTCAGCTTTAGCATCATTCCTTCCAAAGAACACCCAGGGCTGATCTCCTTTAGAATGGAATGGTTGGATTTCCTTGCAGTCCAAGGGACTCTCAAGAGTCTTCTCCAACACCACAGCTCACTTCATGGCAAATAGATCTGGAAGCAATAGAAACAGTGACAGACTTTATTTTCTTGGGCTCCAAAATCACTGCAGATGGTGACTACAGCCATGAAATTAAAAGAAACTTGCTCCTTGGAAGAAAAGCTATGACCAGCCTAGACAGCATATTAAAAAACCAGAGATATTACTTTACCAACAAAGGTCCATCTAGTCAAAGCTATAGTTTTTCCAGTAGCCGTGTATGGATGTGAGAGTTGGACCATAAGGAAAGCTGAGCGCTGAAGAATTGATGCTTTTGAACTGTGTTGTTGGAGAAGACTCTTGAGAATCCCTTGGACTGCAAGGAGATCCAACCAGTCCATCCTAAAGGAAATCAGTCCTAAATATTCATTGGAAGGACTGATATTGTAGCTGAAACTCCAATACTTTGGCCACCTGATGTGAAGAGCTGACTCACTGGAAAAGACCCTGATGCTGGGAAGGATTGAAGGTGAAAGGAGAAGGAGATGACAGAGGATGAGATGGTTGGAAGACATCACTGACTCAAGGGACATGAGTTTGAGCAAGCTCTGGCAGTTGATAGTGGACAGGGAAGCCTGGCTTGCTGCAGTCCATGGGGTCTCAGAGTCGGACATGACTGAGCGACTGGTATGTTAACCATACCAATCAGGAAATATTTTAGTGTTGACGCAGTTGTATTCAGTCATTTTAGAAGTATTATCCTGATGGTTAGTTATCCATCAGAAGAGCAGGAGTTCTGTGAATTTCCCATTTAGCCAGGTTATTTTTACTTCATTTTGTGTATTAGTTGTAGATTTTAGTTTGGCAAAGACAGAGGTGTGATTAAATTTCAGGGTATTTATAGGTTTGTTTCTAAATATGTGACCATATTGGGACTTCCCTGGTGGCTCAGACAGTAAAGCATCTGCCTACAATGCTGGAGACCCTGGTTCGATCCCTGTATCGGGAAGATCCACTGGAGAAGGAACTGGCAACCCACTCCAATACTCTTGCCTGGAACAGTCCATGGACAAAGGAGCCTTGTAGCCTACAGTCCATGGTGTTGCAAAGAGTTGAACACACTGAGTGACTTCACTTCACTTCACTTCATGTGACCATAACTACCTCACTGTCCCTTTGTGGAAACTTTAAAATAATAAAATGGAAATTCCATAGCCTTTGCTTTTATTATTTTTGTGATATAAAGCATCATTGTTTAGTGATTTGGAGAAAACACTGCCACATATTTACGTAGCTCAAAAATAACTGAAATTGAATTGTTATAAATATTAAGAATTAGTATCTTAATTTTCATACGTTTCTGTTACCCACGTGTGTACATGCTCAGTCGCTTGGTCACATCTGATTCTTTGTGACCCCATTGACTGTAGCCCACCAGGCTTCTCTGTCCATGGGACTTTTCAGGTGAGAACATTGTAACGGGTTGTCATTTCCTAGTCCAGCAGATCTTCCTGAGCCATGGGTAGAACCCGTGTCTCCTATATGTTCAGGCAGATTCTTTACACTGTGCCACCTGGGAAGCCCCCTTCAGTTACCCATAGTCTGAGAACAGTCCAAAAATAGGGTTCTGAAATGCCAAAAGTTCAAGTTTCTCATTTTATGAATGAGGAAAATGAGAAACAAAGTAACAGTTCCAAGGTCAAATGCAAACTTGTTGGTAAAACTTGGTTGTATACAGAGGAGGTGAAAAAAAAAAAAAGTGATTGTCATGCTAGGAAAGTTTAGTTTGGGCTAATGAAAATGAACAGACACCTTGTTTGTTTTCTAAAAAATACCCAGATGCCAGATGACATTTGGCATTAAGACTTTTCACATTTAATGGATTTTTTTTGGATTAGTTTCAGCAAAAATCGCTACTTCTGAGATGTGGCATTATGTGTAGCCTATTTTTGAATGCATTTTTGCGGATTTACTTTGATTCTCTGGTATTTGGAAGTGCTACAAATCATTGTTTACTTTGAGGTCATGAAGCAGCAAGATGATGAGGCTTGAGTTTTGGTCTCACGTGAGAAGATTGAAATTTTACCTTTTCCTCCTGTCTTTCAAGGCATTATTTGTAAAATAAGAATATTCTTGGCTTTACACACCACCATGTCCAAATTAAAATGAGAGATTATATAAAAACCCTTTGCAAATAATAAATTGATTTTTCTTCTAAATTTTTATGGAAGTTAGCTGTGTGATCTTGACAGGTTATTATTTCATTTCTTTAAGCATTAATTTCCCTTCCCCATATCATGGGGTTATTTTGAGTGTAATTGAAATCATGCATTTTAACTATGCAATGTGCAAACAAGAGTGCCTGGGAATGTAATAAACACATTTGGTAGATTGTGAAAATTGCTCCGATTTTTTATTTTTCCAGTGTGACTTTGCAGTTCTTCCCATCAATAAGTGGATTCTATTCCACACCGCCTCACCCCCACACACACACCTTGAACTTTTGTTCCATACAGTGCTATTCTAAAGGGTGCCATTTCCGACCTAAGACTCAAAGGCTTATGCTCATTTCTTTCTCTTAAATTTCTTTCACCACCACCAGAATATGCCTAGAGTAAAGCCTGTCATAAACCTGTCAGTCCCTTGCCCATTTACCATGTGTGAATGAAACCAAATGAAATCAGCTCAGCCGGGCTCAGATCAATGTGATTTCTCAGCTGACCCTACAGAAGCTATTAAACTTTTATAAAAAAAAGTGGCTATTGTTTTAAACCACTATGATTTGGGTTGGTTTCTGACACAGCAAGAACTGGTAACTTATGCAAAAAAAATGGTAGGTGTTATATTATTTGGATTTTTAAATGTGTAGTAAACTTTATGACAATGATTACTTACTTTTGGGAGCACTTATTTTGGCTTGCATATAAGGTAATTTATTCATGCTTATCAATCTCTGAAAGAAAACAAAACCAAAATGGAAGAGCTAACTAGATGAATTCATGTTATATAAAAGTATTTAAAACATAAATGAGTGTGGTTGAAGATAATGGGTAATTAATTCAACCACTTGACCCATCCCAGAGAGACATATGTATTCTTAGATTGTCTCAGCTTTAGTCATCAACCTGATAGTGATGCTTGTAAACAGAGTCATCCTGCCCTGCACTTTCTCCTTCCCTGCCCCCTGCATGAAGTGAAGTGAAAGTCACTTAGTCATGTCTCAGTCTTTGCGACCCCATGGACTGTAGCTGGCCAGGCTCCTCTGTCCATGGAATTCTCTAGGCGAGAATACTGGAGTGGATTGCCATTGCCTTCTCCAGGGGATCTTCCCGACTCAGGGATTGAACCTGCAGAGCTTGAATTTAATTTAAGATACATCTAATTGGCAGCTTTGGTGAAGACATTAACCACAACCTTTAGTATAACCTTGAGAATATATTAAGTGAAACTCCCCAATGGCACCCCACTCCAGTACTCTTTTGCCTGGAAAATCCCATGGACAGAGGAACCTGGCAGGCTTCAGTCTATGGGGTTGCTAAGAGTAGAACACGACTGAGTGACTTCACTTTCACTTTTCACTTTCATGTATTGGAGACGGAAATGGCAACCCACTCCAGTGTTCTTGCCTAGAGAGTCCCAGGGATGGGGGAGCCTGGTGGGCTGCCGTCTATGGGGTCACACAGAGTTGGACATGACTGAAGCCACTTAGCAGCAGCAGCAGCAGCCCCAAGAGTCTTCATAAAAATATTTTTTAGAACATAGATCTGTGTCTCCTTTATTTATTATGAACAGTTAGACCATTGCAAATGCAGTTAGCTAACTTCTCTTAGGTTGAGGAAATCCTTCAGTTTGTTCAACACAAAAGGGAAATGGAGCACTGAGTCTGCTCTCTCAAAATTTGGCACTGTAAGAGAGTTTTACACTGCAGAGCACACATGTAAGCAAAGATATTTACATATGAAGGTATATAGTTGTCTAGTTTCTTTGTCTGCCATTATTCACATTGCAGTGCTTTAGATGAGCTTTAGAACATATTCCTTCTCTGTAATCTTATTAAATTAACTTTCTTTTCAAGATGCTCTAAAGATGAAAAGCACTTCAGATGTTAAATGTCGTTTAAATATTATATGAAGTGCTTCTAAAGTGTTACATTTTGGGTAGTAGAAACAAAGATAAATAGATATGCAATGAAAGTGAAAAACCAAGGTACAGTCTTAAATTTTTTTAATTTACTTTTTGTTTTAATTGGAGGATAATTATAACATTGTGGAAGTTTTTAATGCCTTGTATAAGATCACAAACCACTGATCTCTGTTGTCATCAGGGACTTTGCAAGACCAGAACATGAAGAGATATCTGAAATAGCAACAGAGAGAATCCAGGGATATTTAATTTATTTGTTCAACATAAATGAAACAGACATTTATTGAGGGTTTATTGTGTGAAGCCTCTTCTAAATGTGCAGGATAGAGGAGAAACAAACCAAAAAAAAAAAGGTCCCCACTGTTATTCTGGTAAATTTCCCATATTGCTCAGTGAACAATTTGGAAACTCATCTCCAGGTCTACTCTGATACTGGGACTTTCCTCTTCAGTTCAGTTCAGTTGCTCAGTCATGTCCGACTCTGTGCCATGTGAACCGCAGCATGCCAGTCCTCTCTGTCCATCATCAACTCCCCAAGTCCACCCAAACCCATGTCCATTGAGTTGGTGATGCCATCCAACCATATCATCCTCTGTCGTCCCCTCCTCCTCCTGCCCTCAATCTTTCCCAGCATCAGGGTCTTTTCTAATGAGTCAGCTCTTCGCATGAGGTGGCCAAAATATTGGAGTTTCAGCTTCAACATCAATCTTTCCAACGAACACCCAGGACTGATCTCCTTTAGGATGGACTGGTTAGATCTCCTTGCAGTCCAAGGGACTCTCAAGAATCTTCTCCAATACCACAGTTCAAAAGCATCAATTCTTCGGTGCTCAGCCTTCTTCACAGTCCAACTCTCATATCCATACACAACTACTGGAAAAACCATAGCCTTGACTAGATGGACCTTTTTTGGCAAAGTGATGTCCTGCTTTTTAAAATGCTGTCTAGGTTGGTCATAACTTTCCTTCCAAGGAGTAAGTGTCTTTTAATTTCATGCCTGCAATCACCATCTGCAGTGATTTTGGAGCCCAGAAAAATAAAGTCTGACACTGTTTCCACTGTTTCCCCATCTATTTGCCAGTAATGGGATGGGATGCCATGATCTTTGTTTTCTGAATGTGGAGCTTTAAGCCAACTTTTTCACTCTCCTCTTTCACTTTCATCAAGAGGCTCTTTAGTTTTTCTTAGAGAGTTACAAAATGAAGATGGTGGCGTGACAGGTACTGCAAATGATGTTGCTGAATGTGACTGGCAGCATCAGGCTGCTCTCCAGAGGCTCCAGGTTGTCTCATCTGCAGCCTCAGGTCTTCTTCATGGGAAGACTGACTAGAGAGGTGTGTAGAGATAGTTCTTCCACTCTATATTGAAGATTTTCTGATTAACTTTTTCACTCAACAGAGTATTTCTTTGAATAAGCCTAGAAATTATTTATCCAAACAGGATCTGTTATTCCTGGGCTGTGATATTTTCTTTGTTCCATTGAAAATAGAAAATTGATTGCCCCTGGCATTCTGTTTCCCTTTTTATCATTTGCAAATTCCTATTCCTAGTCCATTCATTTTCATTTTGCTAATATGGGCCTATTTCACTTTCTGGGTTCCTTGTTTGTCACTTCCTAGTTACACTTTGCATTTTCCTTTGCCTACATTGAGGCTTTGCTCAAATTCCTCTCATGATGTTCTTAATTTACATATCCTAAGTAGGTGTCACTTTTTATTAACTGAGATGTGAATTTCTCTAGCTTTATATCTATGCTTGGAGGGCCTGCTAATTTTGGTGGATTCCTCTTTCCTGTTTAATTTCTTGAAAGAATAATTTAAAAATGTAAAATATATCATCTTCTTTTCTGGCAAATATTCACTGCTATATCTGTCTTCTGGGTAGGCTTCTGATAGCGCTTACCCAGAGTGTCAGCAGTAGAGTCACAGACTAGATCACCAAAAGGGAAAAAGAGAGAGGAAGAGAGGGGGAGAGAAGGGGAGAAGGAAAGAAGGAAGAAAGGAGAGGAAAACTAGGAAAGAAGGAATGAAGGGAGAAAGTAAAAAGGTGTAGATTTATTTCTTTGCATGAGTAACAGGTAGAATGCTTAAACCAAAAGAGATTAATCTGTTTACCCACTTTTGATACACATGCTAACATTGCCTTACACAGAGGTCATTGGTCAGCATTTCTCCCTGTTCAGAGAACTAAGTATCCTCAGTCATCCTAGGAAGTACCAGTATTCATGTCTGTAAATTTTCCTTTTCTGTCTTGGCACTCTTTCAGCTTTAAATTTTCCTTTTCTACCATTGAGAACTCCAGCTGGGTTCTGAGTCTGTACTTATTAATTTTGTATGTTCCTCCTGTTTGGAATCTGCTTCTTGACCATAACTGTTATACCCAGGACTTGGATCCTGCATCCTAATCCCTGCCAGACATGTTCGTATCCATGGAGCCTTTTCTTTTCACTGGTTATTAATGATAATCTGTGACAAAGGAAGAGATGTGTTCCTGTAAAATTATGCCCCCTGTCATGTTTTAAAAATAGAATCATTTAAAATATACTTGGGGTACTATTGTTATTTGAAAACTATTAGAAATTAGGTGTTTTGTAAATAGAAAGTTTATTTACAAGGGAAATGATAAGCCTTACTCCCAAGTTCATCTCTCTTCTTTTCTTCCTGTATTTTGGTACTGGAAATCCTTAAGAATAGGCACATCCAGGGCTATGTACCATGGCCACATGGGTTGGGTACTGTATAGTTCCAGAGGATGTTATTCACAGAGTCCATGGTGTCAGCAGCCTTACTCAGAAATGCTTGGACTCTGGTGTTTCAAAATTTCTTTTATCTTTCCTTCAGTTCAGTTCAGTTCAGTCGCTTAGTCGCATCTGACTCTCTGCGACTCCATGAGCCGCAGCACGCCAGGCCTCCCTGTCCAACACCAACTCCCGGAGTCCACCCAAACCCATGGCCATCAAGTTGATGATGCCATCCAACCATCTCATCCTCTGTCATCCTCTTCTCCTCCTGCCTTCAATCTTTCCCAGCATCAGGGTATTTTCAAATGAGTCATCTCTTTGCATCAGGTAGCCAGAGTATTGGAGTTTCAGCTTCAACATCAGACCTTCCAAAGAACACCCAGGACTGATCTCCTTTAGGATGGACTGGTTGGATCTCCTTGCAGTCCAAGGGACTCTGAAGAGTCTTCTCCAACACCACAGTTCAAAAGCATCAGTTCTTCGGCGCTGAGCTTTCTTTATAGTCCAACTCTCACATCCATACATGACTACTGGAAAAACCATAGCCTTGACTAGATGGACCTTTTTTGGCAACGTGATGTCCTGCTTTTTAAAATGCTGTCTAGGTTGGTCATAACTTTCCTTCCAAGGAGTAAGCGTCTTTTAATTTCATGGCTGTAGTCACCATCTGCAGTGATTTTGGAGCCCATAAAAATAAAGTCAGCCACTGTTTCCACTCTTCCCCATCTATTTGCCATAAAGTGATGGGACCAGATGCCATGATCTTAGTTTTTTGCGTGTTGAGTTTTAAGCCAACTTTTTCACTCTCCTCTTTAACTTGCTTCAAGAGGCTCTTATTTCATCTTTACTTTCTGCCATAAGGGTGGTGTCAGCTGCATATCTGAGATTATATCTTTCCTTCAGCTTGATGTTAATGAACTCATTATTTGTTAATTTGTCTGCTTTTCTTTTAAATTTATGTTAATTAATCACACAGCTCTTTTTTCTTAACTCGGAGCAGTGAACTGTAGGCCAGTGCCAGGTTTGCTTTGCTTGAATGTATGGCATGTCACATAGGCCAGCTTTCAAAGCTCATGACTCTTTCTGGAGAGAGGTCATTATCTGATGTCTTTGGTCATTTGCTACGTTAGAAGTTTAGATCAATTTCATCTGATTCTTTCTGTTTACCCTTTCTTTAGGATTATTTTTGGGGTTCTCACTGAACTCGGAACCCTCACAGCCTGTCCTTGTAACATTATAGTATCTAAGATTGCTATACTGTCTGATATTTATGTTTTTTGTGACTCTGTCCAAACAATAAGTCATTAGGAGAGAAAATGCTAGACAATTATTATTCAAAGCGAGGCAAGAATTTCGATCTCCTGATGACGCATACATGATGGAGTCAATTTAAACAGCATAACAGAAGATAACAGTTTCAATAATGAAACCCACCTTATATTGAACATCACTCTGTACTACAGAGAGCATTATTGATTCACTAACACTATGAGATCAATATTTTTGTTCCTATTTCATAGATGAGGACACTAAACCTTTTGAAGATCTTATTAAGTTGTTCAAGATCAAAATTAATTAGTGGCAGAGATTATATTTGAATATAGAACTTATAATTCCAGAACTCATTCTTTCCATTATGCCATGCTGTTACATTAATCCTATTTAAGTTTTACTGGGTAGCCACTAATACTTTGCAGAGTGTACCCTCTGCATTTATAATGCAACATCTGCAGTAGAGCTTGATCATCTAGTAGGGAGTAAAATCTAACCAAAGCCTGCATATGAAGAATAGAATACAGTGGATAAAGGGCCAGCCAATTTTGCAAAATACACTCTCTGAGAAGCATTGCCATACTGTTTTATTGTTGTTATTTGTCTTTTCCTTCTTTTATTTCTTCCCTTGCTACTATTTTGTTGCCTTGGCTATTACATTTATAACATCATTAAATGCTTACACCAATGACTCTATTCTCCTTGCCTATTTTGTTAAAAGAGAAACGGTAGATAGTAAAGGTAGAAAAGGATTAGGTATTTCCAGATACCCTTAGGGCATCTTACAGTCTTTTCTGTTTAAGCAGTGATTCCTTTATGGGAGAAGGTACAAGTGGAGGAAGGATGGTGTAAAAGTGTGGCCACATATAATGGGCGCAGTCTGGAGAAGCAGAACATTCAGTTTCTGTAATTTTTGAAGACATGGTAAGACTGAGATAGACTACAGGAGAGTGAAATGCATTTAGTCTTTTGCTACAATAATCTGGGTTTTAAAAATTACTGATTTCTGAGTTATGTTAACTTGCTGCAGCTAGAATAATGTCTGTAGGGTTTAAAACTTAGAAGGATAAGCATGTCCTCAAAGCTGAGAATATGCATATATCTCTCATGTACTGTGGGTCCTGTAATCTAGTAGATGCATATTTGCATTCTTGTTCATGATCACCTCGTATTATAGAGTCACAAGATCAAGCAGTGTTCTTTGAAAGGAGTAGGAAACAGAAGCAAAAATGTATGAGACATTCTTATTTACTGTTCATCTTCGTATGTGTGTATGAGTGTAGTGAGGGGGAGATTTTGGTGTGTGTGTGTGTGTGTGTGTGTGTGTTTGTGTGTGTTTTCTGGTGCTAAGTGAATAAAACTCTTTTTCCCTCCCAATATGGTATCCTCCTGTACTTTACTGCTGCTTCCCTCCTATCAATCTACCTATTGATCCTTGTGCATTTTTTATTAATTCAAGTTCATGGAATAAATATATTTTCAATAAGGTTATTTAGCTGAGTTGCTCCCTTTTAACTGTTACCTGATTGAATTTTAAGTTTTGATTTCAAAACTAAATCATTGGAGAATGTAAAAAGTGAATTGAATTTAAAACTCTGGGAAATGGTGAAGGACAGGGAAGCCTGGCGTGGTTCAGCTCATGGGGTTGCAAACAGTTGGACATGACTTAGTGACTAAACAACAACAATCAATGATGACTTGAAAATACAATGTGGACTTTTGCCTAGGTTTCATTTTGTTCTATATTTTAGATTTTATCTGTTGTAATATCTAGCACATATAAATACTCAGAAGTTAATGCTCACAATGACCAGTAATTGAGCATTATATATAGCCATTAGTATCTTAGAATCCTAGGTTAATTGATACTGTAATTGTGTTTTCCTGAGAAACAAACATACTTGGAATCTAAACTATGGTACTTCTCAAGAAATTCATCTTGTTTTGGTAGAAGACTGTGAGCAATAGAATCATAGAGCAGGGAGTGAATATGATATACATGATATCACAGAAATGATGAAAGAAAGCTTTATCTTTAGAATAATTTTGGGTTTAGATTAAAAAAG
The DNA here is from genome assembly GCF_029378745.1 of Bos indicus. Lineage (NCBI taxonomy): Eukaryota > Metazoa > Chordata > Mammalia > Artiodactyla > Bovidae > Bos > Bos indicus. Next base: position 14,743,355 of record NC_091767.1, read on the forward strand.
GAGAATGTTATCATGTCAGTTTCCTAAAGATAAAGACCAGCATCGTTAGCAAGGTCTCCTGGCCCTAAGTGATTTGGCCCTGGCCTCTGTCAATAGCTTCAACTAACTCAGCCTATTGTACTCTGAGTCAAGCCATGCAGGCCCTCCTTTGGTTTCTTGAATGCCCTCATCCTTTTATCTTCAGAGCTTTGCTGCCTTCCTTTCCTCTTCCTGAAGGGCTTTTCCTGTCTGCTTAGTTAATTCCAACACATCCCTTCAGAACTTGGATCAAAAAGTTCCTCTTCTAGGATGTTTCCTCTTCACGTCCACCAAAATAGGATTCCCTCTGTAGGCATACACTCGTAGCTTCCAGCACATACCTTTTATAGCTCATAGCACAATGGGAGTTAAAATACATTATGTTGTCAATTGTTTACTGTATTTCTTGCTAGAAGATGTTAATCAGGACAGCGATCACTTTGTCTTTGCTCACAGTACCTGCTCAACCGCACGCTTAGTACAGTGAAAGCATGTAGTTAGTGCCTGGTGCATTCTTGTTGATTGACTGAACAAATGGATCAATAAATGCACGAGTGAATAAATAAAATTCAAGGCCAGAACAATGGAGAAGGAAAGAATATAAAAGAGGAAAATAGGATCAGAGGAAGGAAGAGAAGGAACATCATGAAAATTCTAAAGATGAGAGTGATAGAGGGAGCAGTAGTAGAAGATGTTTAATACTTGGAAACTATTTAAGTAAGGATATGAGTATTGAGGTGTGAAGGTTTGTAAGAAAGAGAAAGGGGAAGGATGTTTGCCTTTAATTTTTACTTAGTCAAATTGCTTCCTTGGCGTTGGTATTTGGGGGCAGTTTTCAACATGATGACATTTATACTATATTTTTCACCTTTCCTGTTAGGATGCAAATTCCTCTTCTTCTCCACCTAAACATTCCAAAAGAATAAGAACATTTAAAATATTAAATTAGTGGGAAAGAAGATAGAATCTGCAGCACATTTAGTGAAAGAGGAAACCAAGAAATGAAAAGAAAAAAAAAAAAAAAACCTTTCAAAGATTTTAAAAAACTGTGGATTTTGGATAAGGAGATGTGGGTAATAGTTTTTCTCTGTGGGCAAATCCAGGTTTTCTGGGTCCCAGACAATTATACAACTGATGCTTGAACAACAAGGGTTTGAACTGTACTGAAACTCTTAGCTTTTTTTCCCAATAAATAGGTATATTATTTAAGATCTATGGTGGGTTGAGTCTGCATATGGGGAACCACAGATTTGAGTGCTGCCTATGGGACTGTGGGATCACAGAGTCCCCTGTAGACACTGAGTAGAGACAACTGTACATTGCATAGCTCGCTCACACTTTTTTTTAGCTTTACTTTTAATGGAAAGTTTATTGAGAAAATGACAGATCTGCATGCAATGCTAGTAGTAATCTTATGCACATTTTACCTGCATGCACTTATAAAACTGTGTGTAATACCACAACCAGGGGATTGTCACTCATGCAATCCACCAGTGCTTTCTTTTTTTTTTTTTAGTTTTTTTTTATTTTAATTGGGGGATAATTACTTTACAATATTGTGATAGTTTTAGCCATGCATCATGAATTGGTCATGGGTGTACATGTGTGCCCCCATCCTGAGCCCCCTTCCTGCTCCCTTCCCACCCCATCCCTCTGGGTTGTCTCAGAGCGCTGACTTTGGTACCCTGTTTCATGCATCGAACTTGCACTGGTTATGTGTTTTACATATAGTAATGTACATGTGTTAGTGCTATTCTCCCAAATCATCCCACCCTCGCCTTCTCCCACTGACTCCAGAAGTCTGCTTTTTACATTTGTCTCCTTTGCTGCCTTGCATGTGCTAAGACGAGGCTGCCTAGCCCCACTGACAGGCTTTAGCTAAAAGTAGTCCCCATGTTCTATGTTGCTCAAAGTTTTTTCTTGAATCTAAGTCTTACTTGTCAGTCAAATTCTAATTTTTTGTCTTCACGGAATGGTATTATTTGATAACTCCCTTTTTCTTGGGCTTTTCTGGTGGTTCAGATGGTAAAGAATCTGCTTGCATTGCAGGAGACCCAGGTTTAATCCCTGGGTTGGGAAGAACCCTTAGAGATAGGAGTGGCTACCTACTCCATTATTCTTGCCTGGAGAATTCCATGGACAGAGGAGCCTGGCAGGCTACAGTCCATATGATCACAAAGAGCTGGGCACTAATGAGCGACTAACACTTAATTCTTTTCCTTACTGCTGCTAGTTCTTGTCAGTCTGTCAGAAAGCAAGAGAAAAAACATTTTTTTAGGTAGTAAAAACAAAAAGTCATACTGGAGTTTGTAGAAATTCCAGTTACGTTGTTGTAGAACAGCTATCCCTTTAACTTGGTAGTTGTCTCAGACTTCTGCACTTCCTAGTAGAATTCCCTGGGCCGCAATTCTTAGACACAAATTATTATATTTTCACTTTTCTTTTTTATTTATTTTTTTATTTTCACTTTTCTTAGGTGCTGGATTTACTGCCCAGAATGTAATTAGTTAAGCTCTTTTGCGTGAGTATAAATACAACAGACCTGCACACTTATGCACAGTTGACATAACGTGCCCTTTACCTATTGTGTATGTGGAAGGGGAGCTTGGCTTTGATTATGGCACCACTAATCTGCTGTGTTTATGGAGGTGGGAGGATAAGAATGGATGACCAAGGCAGAGACAAGGGAAGGCCTGTCCTTGGGACGTGTCAGATTATTGCACCAACTTTTCCAACTAGCTATCCTTGAGTTGTGGAAAGATCAGTTCCAGTTCCAACAAGTGACTTACTCTGAAGCCACAGGAATAGTTCTAGTAGCCATCTGAGCAAGAATCAGAGTAAGAGAAGATAACAGAAAAGGCAGTGTTGAGGCCAGGTGGCCTTCAGCAAGTTGCCTGTCATCTGAGAGCCTTCTTTTTCTCATGTGTAAAATGAGAATAACCATAATTAACCCTAGAGGATGGCTGTGAAGATTAAATGTGATAATATATGTAAAGGACCTGAAACTTCCTAGGTGCTGAATAAATTTTGTCCTTCATGCAAGGAGTTTTTGGATCAAGTATGTGCCTCTTCAGGGCTTGGTGCCAAGCCTGGCCCCTAGGAAGTGCTTAGTAAAGATTCTAAACCGGACAGGGAGGTGCTGGGACTTCTGCCTGGGGCTTAGTACCCTACCTCCACGAAGAGGGTGGAAAATAAGGGTGTGGAGAGAGGAGAAAGGAAAACGTCATGATGGGAGAATTTGAAGATTAAAAAATTTTGACATTCTCTTATTGGAAAGCCTCAGATACACACACACACACACACACACACACACACACACACACAATTCTCTTGGGACTCATGATGTCAGAAGTTGATTATGAGTGGGCTCTGAGACCCTGGGAGATGCCCCTCCTCAGTGCTGCATTTTAAAGCAGATGCTTAAAATATTCAATACAATACTTAATCTACTAGAAGTCATGAAATTGCTGTTACTTTTCAAGGAGCAGAATCAGCTCTCTATATAGTCTTATTTTTATATCAGTAAAACATAATATAAAAATAGCATGTTGATTTCACTGAACAACGAATACTGAGATGGGTGTTGCCATTGTTTTAATGAACACTTAAGAGGTGGCTCAGTCGGTAAAGAATCCGCCTGCAATGTAGGAGAGCTGGGTTTGATCTCTGGGTCGAGAAGATCCCCTGGAGAAGGTAATGGCTACCCACTCTAGCATTCTTGCCTGGAAGATCCCACGGACAGAAGAGCCTGGTGGCCGCAGTCCATGCGTTACAAAGAGTCAGACCCAACCGAGTGACTACCACTTTCACAGTTTCTAAGAGAGCCAAAGGATCCTGTCACAAAGCTAGTAAGTGACAGACCAGGATCTCAGCTCTGGCCCGGTCCATTCTGTAAGTACCATACCCAATTGTTTCAAATTTTTTAAATAACTTTTTTAAAGTCATCCAACAAATAACATTCAGACAGTATTGGGATGAGGGCAGTTATAAGTAGTGATAAAGAGACTTTGAACAATTATTTTTAGAGAGTTAAATGCAACATTTGGAATAAAAATAAAGTCATCCAATAAAATTTTCTTTGTGTTTTGGCCAATTTCATTTGCCCCCTGTAAGTGTGGGATTTTCCTCATATGCACATAGACGTTACCAGTATCTGAACTAAACTCTGGTATATATTTATAACCTAGTCTCTCTAGGTCCTGAATCAGCCATTTATGAGCTTCCTTTCCACATAAATACTTTGATTCCCTCCAGTCAAGGTCAGCAAATTGGAAACTTCAATAGACTTTTAAATGTTATTCTTGATAAATAATTAATAAGTTTGGTTGCCATGAGACATAAAAGGGATTCTCCATATGATTGCACTAAGATGATATATTTTTCAAAAGTAGCCAAAAAACTTCCATTGTAACTTCTATTAAATGGTTTTCCAGATGTTAATAAAACCTAGGAAGTAGCCTAAAATGCTATTCTTGGAGTATGTATTTTTATGAAGACACAACATGACTGTTTGGGATCAGTCAAAGTATGTTTTGCTCTGTTCTTCAGTTCAAGAAAATTTGATTTTACTTTTTCACAATATGGTACATGTGATAGATGTCAGCTGGTAAAACTTCTTATTTATCATCCATGCCTTAGTGGGGATAAAGATGTGCCCCAGGGAGAAAATGCAAGCACATGGTATATAGTTTTATCTGAAACACTGTGAAACTTCAAAAATATAGAGTGAAGTAGATCATTTTATTTAATTCAGAATGCCTGCTCGAAACAAAGAGGAAAGTGAGTACTTTAGCACATTAATACTTTACATTTTTAGATGAAGCATAGTTTCATTTTATATGTTTTTCTAAATTGTTCATTATCTCAAACATGTAAAATTGATGCTCTGTCCTATGGCTACCTGATTTTTTTTTTTTATAAACTACATGACAGATCTTTTACATATTTATATGTTATCAATTCTGACTCCTTGGCAGAGTATACTATATATGTATTGATGGGAAAAAAAGACTTTTGAAAGAAGACAGAGCATTATAAATAGTCTTGAGTATTATGTCAACATGGTAAAATAGGATACACATTTATTGTTATTTTCTAATATCCTAATTTCTTTCTTGATCTAGATGGATATTGTCATGAATTACATATTTATGATGAATTTTAATAATTGTTTCATATACATGTTATATACTTTCTGGCATATATGCCAGTGGTTTTTTTTTTTGTTTTTTGTTTTTTTTGAGGTTTTGAACTAGACTTCATTCTTCATGACACTGAGTATCTCTTCAAAACAAACTTCAAATGGCCATTATAGCTTAGTAGGATTGATCTCACATATGGTTTGCAAATAACAGATATCTGAGACTGATTGGAAGAGACTTTGTAAAATGCAAATTGGACATTTTTATCCTTTATTGTCTTTGGTTTGCCTTCTCTTACTACATGGAGAAACAATAATCTCACAGGGACAAAAGAGACTGAAGAAGAAGAGCCCACTCAACAGCAGTGATTTGCTGTTGGGACTATGGTGTAAATCAGGAAATCCTTGATCATAGCTTATGCTTTGCAGCAGTGATCTCCAACCTTGTTGGCAGCAGGGGGCGGTTTTGTGGAAGACAGTTTTTCCACGAATGGGGCAGGGGAGTGGTTTTGGAGTGATTCTCATAAGGAGCACATAACCTAGACCCCTCACTTGTGCAGGTCACAGTAGGGTTTGCACTCTTATTAGAACCTAATGTCCCTGCTGATCTGACAGAAGCAGATGGTAATGTGAGTGATGGTGAGTGATTGTAAATACAGATGAAACTTCGCTTGCTCACCCATTGCTTACCTGGTGTGTGGCCTGCAATGGTATGCCATGGGCCAGTAGTGGTCCCTGGCCCAGGATGGGAACCCCTGCTTGACAGCAGCTCCAGTTTATGAAATGCCATGTTTATAAAAGGATGCCTGTGTGTTTATATTTTTAAAAGAGGAAATGAAGCATATAGAGGTAGAGAAACCCTACTTAATTAGTACTGCATTAGAGGTAATACTTTCTTATTCATTAATTTCCAGAATAATCAACTATTATTGTGGAGTAGCAATCAAGAGATCCAATTCCAGTAATGGCTAGGTTTTGTCCCCCTACCACAGTACAGGGTGAAAAAAAATTGCATGAATTTTTGTAACCTTATATCTTTGTCTATATAATAGGGTGGTTATTTGGTAAAATTTAGAAATGTAAATATGTGAGAACATCTTCAGACGCCAAATCATTATTTCCCTAATTGAGGTTTCAGATATGTATGCATAGTGCCATTATCCTGACAGTGCTCACTAATCAGCCCTGGAACTCTGGGTTGGTTTAATGTGTGTGTGTGTGTGTGCATGCTTTGTTTCTGCTGACGAAGACTGTACATGTCAGCAGAAGAAGAAGGTAAGGTTTGTCATGTAAATACGTCATGGGTGATCCATGTGTCAGGTAGGGTTCTGCTGTGTTTATGTGTGTATTCTTCTTCTTGAGTTTTCTTGCTTTCCATAAAGACTTGTGAAGGAAGAACTTAATTATGGAATTAATACTTCGAACACTGGGGTCAAGTGTAGCTTTTGCTATGAAATTTATTTAGAATCAGCAGCTCAAAGATAACTGTTTTTCTTCTGCATCTTTGCATTATCTTACTGCTTTGATTTAATTTATATTTAATTTCATTGACTTTTAAATATTTTGTAAGTGACCAAAACATGTTCTGTAAAATCAAAATTATAATGTTGTATTTCTCATTTTAAAACAGTGCTTTCTTAATCCAGAGGTTTTTGTTTGTTTGTTTGTTTAACAAATTGCTCTGATAAAATAATCCTACTTAAGTTTAATTTAAATGAAATTTAAATTCAGTGGGACCAACTTTGAGTCTGATTTATAAGTAAATGAAGGACCAAAACATGTTCTGTAAAATCAAAATTATAATGTTGTATTTCTCATTTTAAAACAGTGCTTTCTTAATCCAGAGGTTTTTGTTTGTTTGTTTAACAAATTGCTCTGATAAAATAATCCTACTTAAGTTTAATTTAAATGAAATTTAAATTCAGTGGGACCAACTTTGAGTCTGATTTATAAGTAAAAGAAGAAGTAAATTTATAAGTAAATGAAATTTAAATTCAGTGGGACCAACTTTGAGTCTGATTTATAAGTAAATGAAGGACCAACTTTGAGTCTGATTTATAAGTAAATTGCTCTGATAAAATAATCCTACTTAAGTTTAATTTAAATGAAATTTAAATTCAGTGGGACCAACTTTGAGTCTGATTTATAAGTAAATGAAAAAAAAAATCTCTGTGAATAATTAAAAATTGAGACATGACAACTTGGGTAGATTCATATTAAGATAAATAGATTGAGATTTTGATAACTAGATTACAATAAAATCATCTATCATTCTTCATTAGAGCTTTTATAATAAAAATAAATAATGATATCAGAAATACTATAGTCACCACTTTATAATTATCAAAAGCTATCAGGATTTAAAAGTATGATTTACTCTTTGAAAGTACTTTATGTTGAGTTTAGCAGTAATCCATTAAGTAGAAACTTTCTTATGTGTCTTTTGATAAAATATGCATTACTATATTAATTTTAAAGAAACCAGTAGTTCAGCTGATGTTAACCACCTATTATCTTTGAAGAGAAAATTAACTTTTTATGCTTTAGTATTTTTATTACATAACACATATATGAAATAGAATTTTCAAAGTACTTAGAATAAAATAGAAATTTGCCTGAATTCCTACTTCTTAATTCAGTGGTAAGAACTGTAAACTGTTCATTTTATGTCTTTCTAGTACTTTTCTATCAGATATACAATGTAGGGATATATCATTTAAAAAAGTTCAGTCTGTCATATGGTACATTTATATTGTACTGCAGCTCTGTGTTTTCTATGTATCAGTATATGTGGGAGATGGTCCTTGTAAGATATATTGGTCTATCTCATTATTTTTAGTATGTGTTTAATATTATGTGAATGAACCATCATGTCTTAAACCAGTCTCCTCCTTTAGATGGACATTTAGATTGTTTCCAGATTTTTTCCATTATAATTATGTGTATGTGATTTAATATATAATATGAATATATAATTTACTATAATATAAAATGTATAAAATTTGTATTGAAACTGAGAAAATATTTGAATATACCTTTTTCAGAGGCAACTGACCGTAATTCAAATAAAATGAACTGAGTAGCCCAAAGAAGAATATTGTCTGATAGAAGGAAAGTTTTGGAGGTGTACTTGTTTAAGATATGGAAAGATTCAAGTTCCAAGTTTTTAAATGTCTCTGAATCTCTCATTTTCTTTGTTCTGTGTGACATTTATTCTCAGAGAAGATCTCTCCATATGTCAGAAAAAGATGATCACCAGATGACTTAAGTTTATGTAGTCCTTGCATACATCAACTTAAAGTTGAAATGCTCTCTCTTCTGGGAATCATGTGAAACAAATTTTAATGAGACTTTATATTCACTGTTACGTGCCTAAATTCTGGCAGAACAAGAAAGGGAATGAGGCACCTCTAGTGTGTGTGCTCAGTCGTGCCCGACACTTGGCGACCCCATGGACTGTAGCCACCAGGCTCTTCTGTCCATGGGATTATTCAGGCAAGAAGAGTGGAGTGGATTGCTACCTCCTTCTCCAGGGGATCTTCTCGACCCAGGGATGGAACTCACACAGGCAAATTCTTTACCACTGAGCCACCCAGGAAGCCTGGCATGTAGTACTGTGTACCCAATACTGTGATTGACCATCTTCACCATAACCACCTAGGATGGAAGAATTTCTTCAAAGAAAAAAACCACAGAAACAATAGATAAAGAGTTGTTTACATTTCAAATTTTGGTAGATGTAGCCAAATTGTAGTTCTGAAGCAATTGATACTGCAAGCAAACTATGTGAAATACTTGTCCTGCATCATATCAGTGCTGTGTCACATTATGTGTTTTACTTTGATGAGGTTTCAAAAATCTCATTTTATTTTCTATTTCTTTTTAGTACTAATGAGTCATGGTATTGTTTTCATATGTTTATTGGGCACTTATATCTCACAAAAAGATCTTCACGACCCAGATAATCACAATGGTGTGATCACTGACCTAGAGCCAGACATCCTGGAATGTGAAGTCAAGGGGGCCTTAGAAAGCATCACTACAAACAAAGCTAGTGGAGGTGATAGAATTCCAGTTGAACTATTCCAAATCCTGAAAGATGATGCTGTGAAAGTGCTGCACTCAATATGCCAGCAAATTTGGAAAACTCAGCAGTGGCCACAGGACTGGAAAAGGGCAGTTTTCATTCCAATCCCAAAGAAAGGCAATGCCAAAGAATGCTCATACTACTGCACAATTGCACTCATCTCACATGCTAGTAAAGTAATGCTCAAAATTCTCCAAGCCAGGCTTTAGCAGTATGTGAACCGTGAACTTCCTGATGTTCAAGCTGGTTTTAGAAAAGGCAGAGGAACCAGAGATCAAATTGCCAACATCCGCTGGATCATGGAAAAAGCAAGAGAGTTCCAGAAAAGCATCTATTTCTGCTTTACTGACTATGCCAAAGCCTTTGACTGTGTGGATCACAATAAACTGTGGACAATTCTGAAAGAGATGGGAATACCAGACCACCTGATCTGCCTCTTGAGAAATCTGTATGCAGGTCAGGAAGCAACAGTGAGAACTGGACATGGAAAAACAGACTGGTTCCAAATAGGAAAAGGAGTATGTCAAGGCTGTATATTGTCACCCTGTTTATTTAACTTATATGCAGAGTACATCATGAGAAATGCTGGAGTGGAAGAAACACAAGCTGGATTCAAGATTGCCAGGAGAAATATCAATAACCTCTGATATGCAGATGACACCACCCTTCTGGCAGAAAGTGAAGAGGAACTAAAAAGCCTTTTGATGAAAATGAAAGTGGAGAGTGAAAAAGTTGGCTTAAAGCTCAACATTCAGAAAACGAAGATCATGGCATCCACTCCCATCACTTCATGGGAAATAGATGGGGAAACAGAGGAAACAGTGGCAGACTTTATTTTTCTGAGCTCCAAAATCACTGCAGATGGTGACTGCAGCCATGAAATTAAAAGATGCTTACTCCTTGGAAGTAAAGTTATGACCAACCTAGATAGCATATTCAAAAGCAGAGACATTACTTTGCCAGCAAAGGTCCCTCTAGTCAAGGCTATGGCTTTTCCTGTGGTCATGTATGGATGTGAGAGTTGGACTGTGAAGAAGGCTGAGCGCCAAAGGATTGATGCTTTTGAACTGTGGTGTTGGAGAAAACTCTTGAGAGTCGCTTGGACTGCAAGGAGATCCAACCAGTCCATTCTGAAGGAGATCAGCCCTGGGATTTCTTTGGAAGGAATGATGCTAAAGCTGAAGCTTCAGTACTTTGGCCACCTCATGTGAAGAGTTGACTCATTGGAAAAGACTCTGATGGTGGGAGGGATTGGGGGCAGGAGGAGAAGGGGATGCCAGAGGATGAGATGGCTGGATGGCATCACTGACTCGATGGACGTGAATCTGAGTGAACTCTGGGAGTTGGTGATGGACAGGGAGGCCTGGCGTGCTGCGATTCATGGGGTCACAAAGAGTCAGACACGACTGAGCGACTGATCTGATCTGATATCTCCTCTCTGAATTATTTTGCATTAAGTAATTTGTCTTTCTGACGTTAATGTTAAGGAAACATTATATATTATGAATAGTAATCTTCTGTTTCATAGATGGCACATAAATTCTTTAGTCTACATTGCATCTTTCAGTCTTTCTGACGTCCCTCAATACACAGATGCACCTCATTACACAGATCCTTTATGACTTCTAATTATTGCTTTTTCCTCAGGCAGGCTTGCTTCCTCACAAGGTAGTTTTAGTATTTCTTTTAATAGCTTTGAAGTTTTAAAAAGTAGAGTGTTTCTATTTTATAATTATATCTTTAATATTCAAAAGCAAATAAGCAACGACGTGCTGTAGTACATTCTTCACTCACTCCATAAGTAGGCAAACAAGCATGGTTTGATTGGTGCTGGAGAGGAAATCAATGTTTCCTGTAGGATGGCCTCAAGACTATTGCATCCTAATCATATACATCAGTAATAAAGTACCTGTCTCATCACTGCCATTTGGAACCCCTCCTTACCAGTTTTTCTGCTCCATCGTCCTTAATATGTTCTTGTTGTTCGCTCCTGTTCTTGACTTATTTCAGTTAGTCACTAGGTGCCGGACATCAGATCTTCACTTGCTGTTGTCCAAAGCTGAAAGGAAAGAAATGCAGATGGTGGAGGGGGCTTCTTCACATGTGGAGGAAAATATTTCCCAGTGTAGGTTATATCATATACTATATATTTCTTTGGCCAGACGAGTTTAATAGCCACCTCTCCAGGCCAGTCCTTGGCATAGGTGTGTGAGATCCCGATTATTAGCTTTAACCATCCATTCTCTAGAGCCAGGGACATTAAACAAATTTGTTAACAAGAAAAATGTGGGAGAATGGTTAATGAGGGGGTAAAGAGCAGAGTCTATCACATCAAATATACAAATATAGTACTTTAAATTTACAGAAGAGTTTCATGTATTAATTTATTCATTTTACCTCTCATTTTTGTTAAGGAGATTTTCTTTTAATTTTACAGTTGAGGAAACTGAGATCTTAAACATTACATGTTCTGCCTATTATAACACTAATGAGACATGAGAGAATTAATTCACATTGTCTAACTTTTCTCTCAGGACTGTATTTATTTTGCCACATAGTTTAACATTTACACAAATAAGTGTTGGGGCTTCCCTGGTGACTCAGATGGTAAAGAATTGGCCTGCAAGGTAGGAAACCCAGGTTCAATCCCTGGACCGGGAAGATCCCCTGGAGGAGAGAACGGCAACCCATTGCAGTATTCTTGCAGGAGAATTCCATGGACAGAGGAGCCTGGTGGGCTATGGTCACAAAGCTGATGAGACATGAGAGAATTAATTCGTGTTTTTCAACTTCTAGCTCAGAACTGTATTTGCTATCAGTTCAGTTCAGTCGCTCAGTCGTGTCCAACTCTTTGCAACCCCATGAATCGCAGCACGCCAGGCCTCCCGGTCCATCACAAGCTCTCAGAGTTCACTTAGACTCAAGTCCATCGAATCAGTGATGCCATCCAGCCATCTCATCCTCTGTCATCCCCTTCTCCTCCTGCCCCTAATCCCTCCCACCATCAGAGTCTTTTCCAATGAGTCAGCTCTTCCCATGAGGTGGCCAAACTACTAGAGTTTCAGCTTCAGCATCATTCCCTCCAAAGAAATCCCAGGGCTGATCTCCTTCAGAATGGACTGGCTGGATATCCTTGCAGTCCAAGGGACTCTCAAGAGTCTTCTCCAACACCACAGTTCAAAAGCATCAATTCTTCGGCACTCAGCTTTCTTCACAGTCCAACTCTCACATCCATACATGACCACAGGAAAAACCATAGCCTTGACTAGAGGGACCTTTGTTGGCAAAGTAATGTCTCTGCTTTTGAATATGCTATCTAGGTTGGTCATAACTTTCCTTCCAAGGAATAAGTGTCTTTTAATTTCTACATGGTTTATCATTTAAACAAATAAGTGTGTTTTTAAAAATTGAAGTATAAGTGATTTACAATGTTGTGTTAGTTTCTGGTGTATAGGAAAGTGTTTCAGATATCTATCTACTTATCTATATTCTTTTAGAATTTTTTTTCCATTACAGTTTACTACAAGATATTGAATATAGTTCCTCTGCTGTGCAGTAGGACCTCATTTATCCATTTAATAGAGTAGTTGATATCTGCTTATCACAAACTTCTATTTTATCCCTCCCCCTTTCCCCTTTGATAACCATAAGTTTATTTTCGATGTCTTTGAGTCTGTTTTTGTTTTGTAAATAAGTTTATTTGTGTCTATTTTAGATTCAACATGTAAGTGATATCATGTGATATTTATCTCTGTCTGATTTATTTTCCTTAATATGATAATCTCTAATCTCTAGGTTTCTCCATGTTGCTGCAAATGGCATTATTTAACTCTTTTCTTAGCCAAGTGGTTCTCTCTCTCTCTCTCTCTCTATCTATATATATATATATATATGAGTTGCTTCTATGTCCTGACTGCTGTAAATAGTGCCACTATGAACAGTAAGGTGCATGTATCTATTTTTATATTTGGAGAAGGAAATGGCAAACCACTCCAGTACTCTTGCCTGGAAAATCCCATGGACACAGTCCACAGGGTCGTTAGAGTTTCCTCTGGATGTATGGCCAGGAGTGGGATTTCTGGATCATATTGTAACTCTGTGTTTAGTTTCTAAGGAACCTCCATACTGTTTTCCATAGCAGCTGCACCAATTTAAATTCCCATCAACAGTGGGAATTCCCTTTTCTCCACACCCTCTCCAGCATTTATTATTTATAAACTTCTTAATGATGGCAATTCTGACCAATGTGAAGTGATACCTTATTTTAGTTTTCACTTGCATTTCTCTTGACAATTAGCAATTTGGGGCATCTTTTCATGTGCTTATTGACTATACAGTGGAAACAGTGTCAGACTTTATTTTTTTGGGCTACAAAATCACTGCAGATGGTAACTGCAGCCATGCAATTAAAAGACGTTTACTCCTTGGAAGGAAAGTTATGTCCAACCTAGATAGCATATTCAAAAGCAGAGACATTACTTTGCCAACAAAGGTCCGTCTAGTCAAGGCTATGGTTTCAGTGTTCATGTATGGATGTGAGAGTTGGACTGTGAAGAAAGCTGAGCGCTGAAGAATTGATGCTTTTGAACTGTGGTGTTGGAGAAGACTCTTGAGAGTTCCTTGGACTGCAAGGAGATCCAACCAGTCCATTCTAAAGGAGATCAGTCCTGGGTGTTCCTTGGAGGGAATGATGCTAAATCTGAAACTCCAGTACTTTGGCCACCTCATGCGAAGAGTTGACTCATTGAAAAGACTCTGATGCTGGGAGGGATTGGGGGCAGGAGGAGAAGGGGACGACAGAGGATGAGATGGCTGGATGGCATCACCGACTTGATGGACGTGAGTTAGAGTGAACTCCGGGAGTTGGTGATGGACAGGGAGGCCTGGCGTGCTGCAGTTCATGGGGTCGCAAAGAGTCGGACATGACTGAGCGACTGAACTGAACTGATGTCTTCTTAAACATGTGTTTTTAAAATAAGAAAAAAAATTTTATTTGAGTGAAATATCATCTTCAAAATAGTAATTTCCTTTTTTTTTTTTCCGGTACAAAAATTGTCTTGGGAGTAGCTAACCATGAGTATCCTCTTAGTAGAAAAAAGATAACAGCTGCATTGCAAGGTGCATAAGTCATTTCTCACACAAAGGAAACTTAAAATTATTTAAATAGGTAGAAGAAACAATTTTTCGGGAATATATTCAGGGCAAGTTGAAAGCATGAATTGGGTGGTTTCATGGATGCTTTTCATGAGATACAGGCAACAATACCTTTTGTATAATATCACATATTTTAAAAATATGTGTGAAAGGGTTTGTTCTTATAAAGTCCTTTGAAGGCTGTAAGATGTTACTAGATTTTTGTTTGTTTGTTTTCTAAATAGTAGAAAGTAGCAGGATGGATTCTGTTTCATTTATAATCTCTTCCCCAAATACACCTGTTTTTTCAGTACTGTCATTTGGGCTTTTTATTGTCTACTATAGGAAATCATTCCAAAGCAGTCTTGACATGTCACATATAAGCTCTTATGTTTCTTGTTTCAAGTGTTAATGCAGTACTAAGAACATTAATGTCTGAGGATCTCTTCTGCTGACAGCCAGTCTGACATGCTGGTTCAGATAAACTAAATTTTAGTGTAAAAACAGAAGTGCTCCATTTGCTGCCTTATGAATATTCTGAGCACCTGGGGTAGTAAAAGATGATCTGCACAGATCCTTATTATGTTACAGTTGTTTGTCTTTATTTAAAGCATATTTGTTCAGGAGACATACATGATTTGCAGAGATGCCAATTTATAAATCCTTTGATGTTTTATGGTCTATTATTGAATACCTCAAAAGTGAAGAGAAATATCCTTTTCCCGCTACTTGTTTATGTGATACAAATAGGCAGTTTTTGCCTGCAATGTAGATTTTTTGATTGCTTGATTCTTTTCAAATAGAAATGGGGAAACTGGCTTTTTAGATGAAGTTTCCCAAATTTAGTGAGGATTCTTTTAAAACCTCTTTATTAAAAATGACAACAAAAAAGAAGCCCTCCTTTCTTCTGTCAATTAATATATATCTTTTTGGAATTCTGTCTGCTTTCTTATATTTTTTAGTATTTTATCCCTTTTATAATGATAAGAAAGAGAATCCCATTATATGATGGGGTAAATGAATTCTGAGGTGCCTATAAAATTTAGAAAACATTCATGTGAATGGGTTTAAAAAATCTAACAAACTGGAAAGATAAGCTGAATATGCAAAAATAATGTCAAATATTTCAATTGAAGTACTTTGGACTGGAACTTACATATTACAATATAAATGTCAAATATTGATTGAAACATCCATTTATATATTGTTAACATTTTATAAAATACCACTTATAATAATAACAATAATATCATATGTATGCTTTGCTTTGGGTAATTAACTATTTTTCAGGCCTTGATTATTTTTACCTGTTATATGATGGACTTTTTAGATCAAAGTCACAAAGTCCAGTGCCCATGTGAGTCCAGACTGTATGGTGAGTGGGTAGCAGGGACTTTCTATAACCAGAGAATACATTTTATATCTGGGCTGGTCTGTTTCTTTCTTTTTTTTTTTTTTAACCTAGACATTTTGGGTGAAAGAAAACATACATGAAAGGGTGAAACAAAAAAATACATGCATCTTCTGAACTAAAGCATGACTAAGATCACATCTAGCTTTTTTTAAAAAATGGATATATTTGCACACAAATCAGAGAAGCATTTCTTCAGTCTAATCTGCCACTTGTTTAATGTTTTTCGTCCTTAAAATTTAACAGTGTAGTTGACCCCACCTTCTTGGTTCTATTTGAAAGTCATCATAGAACTATTATTTTGATAATGAAATACAATATGTACATATATAATTTATGTGTATATAAACACACACACTGCTGCTGCTGCTTGGTCCCTTCAGTCGTAGCTGACTCTGTGCTATGGACTGTAGCCTGCCAGCTCCTCTCTCCGTGGAATTCTCCAGGCAAGAATATGGGAGTGGGGAGCCAGTTCCTTTTCCAGAGGATCTCCCCAACCCAGAGACTGAACCCTGGTCTCCTGCATTGCAAGAAGATTCTTTACCACTGAGCTACCGGGAAGCCCATACACACGCACTATATGTATCTATATAGATAGATATGGGCTTCCCAGATGGCTGTAGTAGTAAAGAACCCACCTGCCAATGCAGGAGTTGGAAGAGACGTGAGTTCAATCCCTGGGTTGGGAAGATCCCCTGGAGGAGGGCACGGCAACCCACTGCAGTTTTCTTACCTGGAAAATCCCATGGACAGAGGAGGCTGGGGAGCTACAGTTCATAGTGTCACACAGAGTTGGACACGACTGAAGTGACAGCACAGCACACACACAGATACAGATATAAGATAAATCTTGATGGTGTGTATATACATATGTACTAATATTTTCTTCCTGGAGAATAGTGCTAGCACTGATTCAGGTGTTAGATAACGTAGAACTTTTTTAAATAAAAAAAATAAACTCTGATCTATTGTTCTAAAGAAAATCAGACTTTACTCTGTAAAAGATAAATCTTTTATTACATGAGGAATTAGCTTATTCTTTTGTGTGATTCATTTTGGAGAAGGAAATGGCACTCCACTCCAGTACTCTTGCCTGGAGAATCCCATGGATGGAGGAGCCTGGCAGGCTACAGTCCGTGGGGTCACAAAGAGTCGGACACGACTGAGCGACTTCCCTTCCCTTTTGTGTGATTCTTCCTTTGTTGTGCTTGATCATATTCTTAAGTTTTAAGTATCAATAGGTCACAGCCACTTAATTTTATTTTTGTAAATAAATAAACTTTAATGGGAAAAAGGTTTATCTATTTTACAAATGATTTTTACCCTGCAACCCATAGTCCTCTTCCTATTATCTATTCCAGACTTAGAGAAAATCACTTACAGCTTCTTGTAGGCTCAGTAGACATTATGAAGTTCTGGTGATGTTCAAATTTAAGGTTGTGCCAGGAGCAAGTAATGTTTAGTATCATGTCTGTGAGAAAATGATCTGGGTTGTTCAATCAACTACGGGAGTCTTGGTAAAGCTTTGGATCTTCAAGGCATAATGTCTGTGAGAATAGGAACTTTGCTATTACGGTTTTAATTGCTATATCGCTAGTGCTTAGAGTCATTATTCTTAATGTTTATAACAGTGTCTGGTAAGTATCAGGTGTTCAATAAATATATATTTAAGTAACTATTGGATTAATTTGTGGGAAATATTTTAGGAGGCCAAATATGAATATTGAAAGTAAGTAGTATTCCAGGGAAAATACAGTAGGGAAATTGAAAAATATTTTTAATAGATTTTTAAACTATGGGATGAACATTTTGGTTTCCATTGCTGTAATAGCAATCATCAGGGGAGATTTTGAAGGTTTAAAGAGATTTTCATTTTCTCAAGATTTTCAAGGAAAAGCTAAGAGGAGAAATGAAACACTTACGTCAGTGGTACTATTGACTCAAGGTTGTAAATGTTGATAAAAGTATCCTTACTAAAGCTATGTTATAGTAGTTAAACCATTAAATGAATGAGTTATTAGCTCTGTACTCACTTGTTTGTGTCTACAAAAAGGTAGTTATGGAATTATCTACATACTTCTGTATTTGCTTTGCAGATTATAAACACACACATATGCACACATACATGTGTGTGTGTCTCTGTATATAAACTGACTGGCTGAATCAGGTTATTTACCTTTGTTATTTGTAGAAATTCGGCTTCTTGCATGTGCATGCATGCTAAGTTGCTAAGTTGTGTATGATTTTTTGTGACCCTGTGGTCTATAACCTACCAGGCTCTTCTATTCATGGGATTTGCCAGGCAAAAATACTGGAATGGGTTGCCATGCCCGCCTCCTGGGGATCTTCCTGACCCAGGGATTGAACTCTCATCTCCTGCGTCTCCTGCATTGCCAGGCAGATTCTTTACCACTGAGGCACCTCGGAAACTTAAGTGCATTCTGCTTAATTATGTTTTCTTAATTATTATCCCTAACTGTCCACCCAACTGTAGATCATTTAAATCTTGATTACTTCTACTTTATAGCTAATATACTGAAAATAATATTCCCTAATTAACTGATAACATTGTGTCATTTTCAGTTCATGGAATACCTATTTCAAAACAAATGCCAGCTCATATGTCCATAGTTGTGTTCTCAATATTTTATTTCACAATGTAATATTGGTTATTTGCATCAGTTCTGTACCATTGCATCAGAAATCATCCCCAGTTTGTGGTTTAAAAGAACAAATATATGCATTGCTCATGAATGTTCAACTGGGCAGGGCTTGACAGGAGTAGCTTGTCTCAGCTGAGCCACCTCAGGTGGAAAGTTGATGTTTCACTTTCAAGGTGACTCATTCCCAGGACTGGCATATTGGGATAGATAGCCAGCTGGGAGCTCAACTGGGGCTGTCGGTCAGGAAACTTGTTTTCTTTCTGTGTAAATCCCTTCATTGGCTGCTTAAGTTTCTTACAGCATGGTAGTTAGTTTCCATATACTCTAAGAAAATGAAGTGTAAGTGCATGGTTTTTTTTATGCCTAGCCTTGCAAGTTGCATTCCATCACTTAATCTGGATTTCAGTGGTCAAGGCAGTTACAAGGGCCCACCCAGTTTCAAGGAGAGGAGCCATAAACACCATCATGCGGTGGTTTAACAAAGGTCTGAAATAGCATGTGGGACACAAGATACTGTTGTGTTCCTCTTTGGAAACTACAAAGCACCATATGGTTACTGATTTGTTATCAGTAACCTATTCTTTACAGGATTCCAAAACAGGGTTAGAAATGAAGATGCTGTTACCTTTGTCATCCTCAGCCCTTTTCTATGTATTTGCATGGCTCTCTTCTGAACTGGGGCTTTCTTACTCTTAGGGCTTAGCACTGACTCTTGTACTTTGTAAGACACAGTATACTTGTCTACTGGATGCGTGAATGAATGAATATATGTTCTTCTAATGCCAAGATTTTCTCTAAGCTTTCCTGATACCTAGAAAGAAACTTTTCTTTAGAGAAAGGAAGTCATGAGATTCAATCATGAGCATGTTTTCGTATGCTGTTAGATTCATAAGTCCTATTTCCTGCTCATTGTTCCTCTGTATCCACAACTGCATGTGCACATGGAAAAGTAAAATTATCTAAGATCGGAATCTAAAAGAAGGCTCTGCATCAATAAAGGATTCATGTTGAAAATCTGCTGTGAAAACTCAGTGAATGGGGAGTTAGACATTTTCTGTAAGCTGTATTTTAGTACTAATAGAAATAAGACATCATAAGTTTCTGATATCAATATTGATTTTGAAAAGAGTCAGTTTATTTTAATATGACCACACCTCCAGATCTTTTTTGCTAAAAATGATATTTTGATATATTGAGTGTTTTACTTAGTGTTAAAATATATTTTTAATTCTCAAGACTTCAAAATATCTTAAAACTTTAAGGTAAACCTGGAAAAAGTGATTAATGCACTCACAAGCTCTTCTTTTTTATACTGAGTGGGAAATACAATTAGATAATATGTAATATTCAATCTTCTTTTTCTCTAATGTTTTCCCTCTGCCTCTACCTCTGATAAAATCTGTAAGATTCTTAAATTTGTCAGACTGGTGAAGTTAGACATTTCTTTATGTAGAAGGCAATTTACTGAAGCCAGAGTGTAATGAAATAATCTTTTAATGTATATTCTTTGGAATAGCTTTGTTTTGGTGGTGTATTTCATTACACTCTGGTTTCAGTAAATTGCCTTCTACATAAAGAAATGTCTGACTTTACCAGTCTGTAAGATCCTTGGAATTCTCCAGGTCAGAATACTTTAGTGGGTAGCCTTTCCCTTCTCCAGGAGATCTTTCCAACCCAGGGATTGAACCCAGGTCTCCTGCATTGCAGGTGGATTCTTTACCAGCTGAGTCACCTAATGATTTGCTTTTATATTAAAATTGAACATAATTTAAAATTTTGTATTTATATAATATAATAATTTTTCCAATGATTGTTTATTCAAGTCACAAAGGTATACAGTTTGATTCATATTTTATAAAATAACCTGTTTTATTTCTTATAAGATCCACTTGGAAAGAATATTTGCTGACACAGGTATTCTTTTGAGTAATGCCTTTCATACCTACTCATTCATTAATTTATTATTATATTTATTCATTTATTATACCTTTTATACTCATTCAGCAAGCATATATAAGCTCTTCATATGTTAGACTCAGTATTGTATATGAGATTAAATAAGATACTCTTACTCTTCATACTCTGATGCTTACAGTCTGTTAGAGAAAGTTATCAACTCTTTTATTTTCAAATGCTAACAGCAAACAGTCCTTTCGGAGATGTATTTGTAAGATGCCTTCCTTGATAGCTCTCTTTTGTAATAGTTTCATTTTTATAATAATCAAAAAATGTTTCTATATAAGGTCCTTTGTATCCTTTGCATTATGTAGTCTTCTTTGTACACTATTAAAATTACTTCTCAGTAATAATAGAATTTGTCCATTTCTTCTAGGTTCTTCTTTGTATTGGCATATAGTTGCATATAGTCTTGCATGATCTTTGTATTTCTGTGGTGTTAGGTATATCTTCCCCTTTTTCATTTCTAATGTGATTGATTTGAACCTTCTCCCTCCCCTGTTTTGATACAGCTGGTTAAAGGTTTATCTTTTTTTTTTTTTAATCTTTTCAAAGAACTTTTGTATTGATCAACTTCATTGATCTTTTGTATTGATGTCTTCACCTCTGTTTATTCATTTCTGCTCTAATCTTTATGATGTCTTTCCTTCTACTAACTTTGGGTTTTGTTTATTCTTCTTTCTCTAGTTGCTTTCAGTGTAAGGTTGGGTTGTTTTGAGATTTTTCTTGCTTGCTGAGATAAGATTGTATTGCTGTAAACTTCCCTGTTAGAACTGCTTTGCTGTGTTCCATAGATTTTGGATCATTGTGTTTTTATTTTCATTTGTTTTTACATACTTTTTGACTCCTCTTTGATTTCTTCAGTGATCCATTGGTTATTTTAGTAGGATATTGTTTAGTTTCTATGTTTTTAGTTTTTTTACTTTTTTTTTTTTTGTATTTAATCTCATAGAGTTGTGGTTGGAAAAGATGCTTGACATGATTTGCACTTTCTTAAATTTACTGAGGCTTGTTTTGTGGCCCAGCATGTGATCAATCATGGAGAATGTTCCATGTGCGCTTGAGAAGAATATATATTCTGTTGCTTTTGAATGGGATGCCTGTGAATATCAGTTAAATTCATTTGGTCTAATATATCATTTATGACCTGTGTTTCCTTACTGATTTGCTGTCTGGATGATCTGTCCATTGATGAAAGTGGGATGTTGAAGTCCCCACTATTATTGTATTACTGTTAGTGTCTTCTTTTTTTTTTTTTTTTAATTAACTTACTTATTTTGATTGAAAGCTAATTACTTTACAATATTGTGGTGGTTTTTGCCATACACTGACATGAATCAGCCATGGGTGTACATGTGTCTTCCAGTCCTGAATCCTGCTCCCACCTCCCTCCCCATCTGATCCCTCTGGATTGTCCCAGTGCACCGACTTTGAGTGCCCTGTTTCATGCATAGAAGTTGGACTGTCATCAGTTTCACATATGGTAATGTACATGTTTTAATGCTATTCTCTCAAATCATCCCACCCTTGCCTTCTCCTGCAGAGTCCAAAAGCCTGTTCTTTATATCTGTGTTTCTTTTGCTGTCTTGTGTATAGGCTCGTCATTACCATCTTTCTGAATTCCATATACATGTGTTAATGTGCTTTACTGGTGTTTCTCTTTCTGACTTACTTCACTCTGTATAATAGGCTCCAGTTTCAACCACTTCATTAGAACTGAATCAAATGTATTCTTTTTAATAGCTAAGTAATATTCCATTGTGTATATGTACGACAGCTTTCCATTCGTCTGCCAATGGATATCTAGGTTGCTTCCATGTCAGAGCTATTGTAAACAGTGCTGTGATGAACACTGAGGTACACATGTCTCTTTCAATTCTACTGTCAGCTTCTTTTATGGTTGTTAGTATTTGCCTTACATATTGAAGTGCTCCTATGTTGGGTACATATATATTTACAATGGTTATGTCTTCTTCTTGGATTCATCCCTTGATCATCATAGTGTTCTTTACCTCTTGCAACAGTCTTTATTTTAAAGTCATTTTTGTCTGATATGACCATTTGGACTCCAGATTTCTTTTGATTTCTATTGCATGGGATAACTTTTTCTACTCCCTAACTTTCAGTCTGAATGTCTCTACATCTGAAGTGCATATCTTGTTGTAGACAGCGTATTTACAGGTCTTGTTTTTGTATTCATTCAGCCAGTCTTTCTCTTTTGTTTGGATGATTTAATCTGTTTACATTTAAGGTAATTATTGATATATATGTTATTACTGCCATTTTGTTAATTGTTCTGGATTTGTTTTCATAGGTCTTTTTTTCTTCCCTTTCTCTTTTGCTCTCTTGTGATTTGATGACTAAATTTAGTGTTGTGTTTGGATTCCTTTTTCTTTTTTTGTGTGCAGCTATTGTAGATCAAAACCATGAGGTTTTAGTATAGCAGTCTATATATAAACAATATCGCTTTGAGTTGCTGCCCTTGTGGCTTAGCTGGTAAAGAATCTGCCTGTAATGCAGGAGACCTGGGTTCGATCCCTGGGTTGGGAATATCCCCTGGAAAAAGGGAATGAGTACCCACTCCAGTGTTCTGGCCTGGAGAATTCCATGGACTGTATAGTCCATGGGGTCGCAAAGAGTCAGACACGACTGAGTGACTTTCACGTTTGCTTTCTTTTAATTTCAAATGCATTTTCAATATCCTGTATTTGTGCTCTCCTGGGTGGGGAAGATCTCCTAGAGAAGGAACTGGCACCCCACTCCAGTATTCCTGCCCAGATAATCCCATGGATGGAGGAGCCTGGTAGGTTACAGTCCATGGGGTCACAAAGAGTCGGACACAACTGAGCTTTCACTTTCTTCCCATAATTGCTGGTTATGATATCATATTTGTGTGCAGGTGATTTCTTACCTTTGTTATATGTTTGTCTTTACCAGTGAGCTTTTTCCTCCTTAATTTTCTTGTTTCAAGTTGTAGATTCTCTGGCTAGAGCAGTTTTTTTTAGCATTGTTACAAAGCTGGTCTTGTGCTGCTGAATTCTCTTAGCTTTTGCTTGTTTGTATGGTTTTTGATACGTCTGTGGAATCTGAATGAGAGTCTTGCTGGGTCGAGTATTCTTGGTTGTAGGTTCTTCCCTTTTATCACTTTAAATATATCATGCCACTCACTCCCTTCTGGCCTGCAGAGTTTCCACTGAGAAGTTAGCTGATCACCTTATGGGGATTCCCTTATATGTTATTTGTTGCTTTTCACTTGTTGTTTTTAATATTTTCCTTTTCTGTTAATATTTGTTGACTTCACTACTATTTGTCTAGGCATATTTCTCCTTGGGCTTATAGTATTTTCAGCATTAACAAACGGACTGTGATGAGGTTTATATTATGGTTCAAGACCACTTATAGGCCATAGATTCATGAGAATAAAATCCTTTTAGCTTTTATTTTTAACATCTGGTAGCTTATTCTTGCCTGGAGAATTCCAGGGACAGAGGAGCCTGTTGGGCTGCCGTCTGTGGGGTCGCACAGAGTCAGACACGACTGCCGCGACTTAGCAGCAGCAGCAGCTTATCATTAAGACCCATATCTTTGGACATTCTCTGTTTCTATGATTGGGATCCTTCATTATGAAGAAGTTTCATAGTATTATTCCTAGATCAGCAGAATCTTCTGGGAAATTGTTAGAAATGCATGTTCTCAGGCTCCTTTTAAGTGTTACTGACTCAGAAACTCTTGAGGTTATATATAGCCCAGCAATCTATTAAGTCCTCCAAGTGATTTGTTTCATATGGAAGTTTGAGGATGACAGAATTCCAGCACATTTATATCTTTGGCTTAGAATTTTAGACATTTGTAGTATGTCTAAAAACTCACAGACCCTGGTTGTGGAGTCCCAGCAAACTGCATTATTATAAACTCTTAGATGCTTCTTATATACTGTAAAGCTTGAAAACCATCCATTTAAGTTTTAAGACAAGGTCCTATTATTTACTTTCTCTGGAAGTTCTGAGAAATCATTGAAAATTTTGAGTGAAATTCTTCATCCTCAAAAGGAGCCTAACAGGAGTTTCTGAGTTAGGTCATTGTGAAAATTTGGAAATAATCCATGAGAAAGAGTTTTGTAACTTACAGAGTATTCTGAAGATGTTGTGTGCATGTGTGCTAAGTTGCTTCAGTTGTGTCCAACTCTTTGTGACCCTTTGGACTGTAGCCTACCAGGCTCCTCTGTCTACAGAGCCTCCAGGCAAGAATACTGGAGTGGGTTACCATGCCCTCCTCCAAGGGATCTTCTTCACCAAGGGATCAAACTCGCACCTTTTATGTCTCCTGCATTGGCAGGTGGGGTCTTTACCACTAGCTTACTTGGTCTTAATTTATAACATTGGCCTGTGATGGTGACTGGAATTTTCACCATATGTGTCTTTAGGATTATGATATTTTCTTAGTAAGCTTGTATGTTAACTTCTAAATCAGTATCTTTAGTTGTTTAAAATTGATTAGCTTGTAGTCCTAGCTTGCTGTCTAATACAGAGAGGGGATATAAGGTCATGAGGAGAGGGGTGAGGATGAGTGGGAAAGATCTGTCCAGATTACTTTGGAAAGTAAGCTCAGTGAGTGTGTAGCCATGAAGAATAGTAAAGAGTTACAGGAAGAGATTAGAAAGAGAATTTGCTGAAAAACATTGCTAACAACTTACATTTTCCTCCTGCCTATTCCTGATGCCTTGGGTTCCATTCCATCTTTTGTGCATAACTAGCTCAAGTGACTCTATGTTCAGTGTGAAACAGTACATCTAAGACATGGGGCAGAGTGCAGGGGCATTTGGGTCATTTAAGGGAAGTTCCTAAGAGAATACAAGAGCTTAGAGGAGGACAAGCCACGTGATTGGAACTCTGAGAAATGACTCATGAGGGGAAAATCAAGGATTGGTGGATCTGTGAAGGCTTTTCCTTCTAACTCATACTGAAATTTCAGTCTCAATGCTGGACACACAAAGGAAAATGATGAAATGGAAGCTCTCAGGTCTCAGATGGATGAAGTTTTAGGGTGGTCTATCTCTTTCTCTCTGTGTCTCTGTTTCTCCCATTTTTCTCTCTTTCCTACACACACACACCCACACCCCTTTGGGTAACTAAATAAAGACTGAGTGGGAAGAAATGGGGTGGTGATTCAGTAAGATCTCACAGTTGTAGTATAAGCCACTGGCAGGCGGTTCATTTCTTCCACAATAGAAATGAGTCTCAAGAGGATGATTCTGGAATCCTTTGGACAATAGACTTGAGTGCAGATTGTTTTATATTGCATTCAGTCTGCTAAAGAGCTTGTCCTCCAAATCCTCTTTCATTTGAAGATTCTCATTTAGTTATTAGTAGAATTTACATCACTGATTAAGAAAATGAATAAAGGATCTCCTAATCCTATTAGCAAATTTTCTTTATCAAAGAAGTTTTCTTTTTCACCTGAAAATTGTTAATCCAAATGAATCTAGAAAGTTGCATCTGAATAATATAAGGAAAAAGATATATGGACATAGTGTTAATGCATTTTTTTCTACACAGTCTATATCTTTTAGAGCTTAGAAAATATACTCTTGTGGAGGAGCAAGGGTGTAGTAATGTGCAAGAAGAGGTCAAAATTCTCTTTTAAAAAGCCTTCATTTTTCACAGTAATATAAAGTAAGAAAACAAAGCAAAATCACACGTTGTCTCATACCCAAAATTTGAAAAGTGGGTAAAATTATTATGTTGCACAAATCAGATATTACTTTTATGGAACTGTACTAAATCCTTCTTGATTTAAGAAAAAACAGAAAAGGAAGGAGTGTCAAGTTACTGTTAGACTTAAATGAGTAATTTCTTGTCTGCATTGAAAGTCTCTCAGTCATGTCTGTTTGTGACCCCATGGAATACTCCATGGAATTCTCCAGGCCAGAATACTGTAGTGGGTAGCCTTTCCCTCTCCAGGGGATCTTCCTAACCCAGGCATCGAACCCAGGTCTCCCACATTGGAGGCAGATTCTTTATCAGCTGAGCCATTAGGGAAGCCCAAGAATACTAGGGTGGGTCGCCTAGCCCTTCTTCAGGGCATCTTCCCGACCCAGGAATCAAATCAGGGTCTCCTGCATTGCAGGTAGACCAGCTGAGCTACCAGGGAAGACCTGGGTTTGATCCCTGGGTTGGGAAGATCCCCTGGAGAAGGGAAAGGCTACCCACTCCAGTATTCTGGCCTGGAGAATTCCATGGACTGTATAGAGCTGGACTCACAAAGAGTTGGACACACCAGAGCGACTTTCACTTTCACTTGTCTAAATAGACCTGTGAAGTGTAAGATTGGGCTTCTTTAGTGTGACATCATTTTATAGTAAGAGCCCCACCCCAACGCACACAGACAATATCTTATTCCTTTCAGCTGTAATGGCTGTGGTATAAGGTTTCATATACCATAATCTATTTCTATCTTGAGTTTACTTTTGACTCTCTAAATATTCAAACAGTTTTTAAGTGGGAGTGGCACCCCACTCCAGTACTCTTGCCTGGAAAATCCCATGGACGGAGGAGCCTGGTGGGCTGCAGTCCAAGGGGTCGCTGGGACTTGGACGCGACTGAGCGACTTCACTTTCACTTTTCACTTTCATGCATTGGAGGAGGAAATGGCAACCCACTCCAGTGTTCTTGCCTGGAGAGTCCCAGGGATGGGGGAGCCTGGTGGGCTGCTGTCTCTGGGGTCGCACAGAGTCGGACACGACTGAAGCGACTTAGCAGCAGCAGCAGCAGCAAATGTTATTACTTGTGTTTTCAGAATGATTCATGCTCACCTTTAGTTGGTCTTGGCATTCTTTTTCAGGTTTGCATTGACAAGCACTATCAAAGGGCAGCATTCTGGTATGTATAAAACACATTACTTTTGTGATTGTACCAATCACATCTTATAGTAACTATTCATTTATGAGTCTGCCTCTCCAATTGCCACCCTATAATTGTGGGAATTTCTTGAAAAGGAATTGTTTCTCTTTTAGCTTCATGTAATAGTAAATATCACATGCTCACTGACATTTTGTTGAGTTTGAATATCTCTTGAGTGAATATTTTAAACTTTATAAAGTTAAATGGGGAATGCTGGGAATTACATATAATTTAGTTCTTAATTTTTCTGTGATTTTATGAAATCTTAACTAGTTAGTAGAAAAGCCTACCTATATGCTTTACCTATAAAACTTATTGTTATTGCTACTTTTATTTTGTCCTTTATTCCCCCAAATAAATCATATATTCTAGGAAACGGTAATAATTTGGATATTGGGCTTAAAATTTAGACCTTGGGTACACTAAGTGGTACCTTAGCCTCCTGAAAGAGTGTCTATGCTCAGTTTATTCCCAGGTAAAAATTTATGAGGTGTAATAAAAATATGGTTGAGTGGATTTCCTGTTACATTGTAGTGGAAGTATCATGTGAAATTGATATTCAAAGACTTATCTTAGAAAGTTAGCATTTTATGAAGTGTTCCATTAGTAATGAAATGTTACTTTTGAAAGACATCAATAACTTTTTCATGTACTTCAGACTTGGAAGTTACCACAAGAAATTTAACGACATGCAAACTCTGTTAGAGTTTTAGTTTTATTTATTGATACTCCATCTATATGCATAAATGAGATGTAATCATGTACCAAAGTACATTTATCTATTGTTTCATGTCTAGGAATAGGGAAAAAACCCGGGCTTTAAATGAAAACCATTTGTTTTATCTTCTTTTCTTGCCTAAAGCCAACAATTGATTGGCTGCTATAATATGAATTTAGAGGTAACTAAAATCCCAATATTGTAGAAACTACATTACTGTATAACCTATCAGTTCTTAGTGATGTGTATAAAAGCTAAATGTGTTTTCAGTTGCTCAGTGTATTGTGAAAAGTCTAATGAGGCCTTTTGTTTTTTTCTTCTTGCAAGTTTTCCATGGGCATTGAGTTACATCTCAAGGGACATGTTGTGGTTTTGCAACTGACCTGCCATAGTGAGGCGCACACACTGATGCTTTGTTGTCAGTGTTTCCTTATCCCGTTTTCCTTCAGTTTATATTTACCAAAATAATCTTTAGTAGCATTTGATAAAAAGAGAGGAAAGCTTTAAATTCTCTGTGTGGTACAATTTTTGTTGCTGCCACTTCTGGAATGTTCTGGCAGGAAAACTTTTAGGTCCTTAGTCTATAACCATAGCTGCTTGTGGTTCTTTCGTTCTGCCATTGCTCCTCAATGAAGAAAAGTTTTTGTTTTGTTTTATTTTGTGTGTATGTGTGGTGTTCTATTAGTTTTAAACTCAGAGAGTTTTTTTTTTTTTTTTTCCTGTGCTCTTAGCTTCCTTGAGATGGCAGTGTAAGCTATTTACTCTGGAATAAGCTGCTTATTTTTAGATAGTAATCAGCTACAGATTTATTTGAAACTAACATACACTGCATTGTTTTCACTGTTTTAAAAAATTAATAATTTTATAAAAGCTAATTATGTACTAAATATTATGATTGATGTTTTTCTCTGTTTTTACAGTAGATTATTCTAATAAAATAATAGTCATGTACATTTTGGGGAATATTACTTTTTACTTTGTGATTTTTTTCTCATTTATTTTTAGGTTACTGTTAAAAACAATCTTCCAAGAGATGATAATAAAAAGTAGATAGGTCAACTATTTATTTCTACTGAACCCTGATTCTTGGAGACGTGTGGGAAAAGAGGATTGTTGTCAGTGAATTACAATATTCATGATCGTTAGCATCAGTAGTACATAGGAGAAAGACATTAAAATTTTAAAAAGTCCAGAGAAGTAGAGATCTGTCTTTTATCTGTGCAAATGATGAACACAGCCACATTTAAAAAAATTACTTTCAACTGTTAAATCTGTTTGGGGATTTAACTTTATGAAAGGAAAAAATCTTCAGAATCTTTGCACCAAGGAATACAAGCATAGTAATTTATGCCAGAATTGTAAAACAGAGTATTATGAGAAGCCTAAGGGTAATATTTCTCCTTTCTCTGGGAACAGAAAGTTGGCAAATTGTTCATTATCTTTCCTCACGAAGAAATAATAATGATGACAGTAAGAGAAAAACACTGTGTACAAGACCCTGTGATAAGTGCTTCATGTATATTTTCTCTCTAATCCTTCTCAAAGTACATTACGTCATTACTGTTGCTATCAACTAGATTTGAAGAGATTGATGTCACTGGAAAATCAGAAACAGAACAGAACATATGGCCAAGTCAATGAGATTCCAGAGTCTAAGATGTTAACTCTGAAGAGATAGAGCTTTTTATTGGAAGAGATAATAATGTTGATACTTCTTTTTCTCTTTCTATATTAGCATATATACTTTCCCCTTACTCCTTTTCCCTACAAATAATCTTTTCTATGAGTAGTATGATAACTGCAACTTTTGCCCTCATGTAAATGTTGGAAGCTGATAAATCTGAGGTACACAGATGCCACAACATAAAATACATGTATGTTTATTTTCCTTATAAAATGTTTAGTAATAAAGCTGGTTATATTATTGAGAAAATTGGGCACTTTAATAAAGTTTTAAAGGCATTCTTCATCAGC
This sequence comes from Bos indicus, assembly GCF_029378745.1. NCBI lineage: Eukaryota > Metazoa > Chordata > Mammalia > Artiodactyla > Bovidae > Bos > Bos indicus. Next base: position 14,773,354 of record NC_091767.1, read on the forward strand.
CAACAGTAATCTGAATTTAGTTCATGGCAGCCTATTTTTAGTGTAGAGCTTCTCTCTTTATAAACATGTTGTTGCTTTTACAGATTGCTGTTCAATGTTTGGAACCCATGTGAGAGCTTAAGAGCAGTCTCCTAAAAATGATTGATTTTTAGTTGTTCAGTAAATACCAGTAACCAAAACAATTTTTATCCAAAAGTACTATAAAATTCTTAGGATGCCTAATTCATTGGATAACCCCATCTGCATTAGTTTAATAGACATATGTCTGTGACCATTTAGTGGAAAAGATGTCTATCTGGGGCCCATGGGAAAAGGTCAAGAATGAGACAGATATTTTGTGCTTTGATCCCTTGCTCCTTCATTGGTTCAGGTTTATAAAGATCCAGGAAGTACATGACAATCCTCTATAACGTATCCTATTTATAGATATTTCATGATTCTTCACATGAATAGAGACATGTGAGTATGTGGAATAAAGGCTGGTTTCAGTGTTACCTATTTGACTGCAAGGCTTGTATTTCATCACCTTTAAGACTAAAAAAATATATTTGACACTTAAGAAAAAAATTCCCTGGATTTATTTGGCAAATGATAAAAAGAATTTGTTCATTTTTTAGATAATGTTGATAACCTTTTATTTGAAATAATATGTAGACAAATTAGATAGTATTCTATTTTTACTTCAGAAGTTACTGTCATTTACCAAGGACATGTATAGCTAAAATAAACATTAACAAACTCTTTATCATATATATTAAATTCTATAGCAGTCTTCTTCTCTGCCCATTAGATGCTGCCAAAATTATGGTCCTAGCAAAGAATGCAAATTGGATCATTAACATTGGAAACAAAAATGAAGAAATTGATTGGAATGAATTATGTTAGATTTAATGAAAGCTTGGCAAAAATTGATTCTACTCACTAATATAAATGCCCTAGCTAAATGAGCAAGCTACTCTCTGTTCTTAAAACAATTAGAAATACATAAGGAACAAAAAATATGGAACAAGATTGAATTCAAGCAAAATGAAAAGAAAGAACATATAATGGTGAAATAAGATTAGTAAGAACATGTTCAGGCATGGATAACACAATGTCTTTGTGATTTTCTTAGTCCTAAGGGACATAGGTTCTCTATTTTTTAATATTTTAAACAGTGTATGTTTATTAGCTACTTGTATCAAAAATCTTGAGTCCCTTTTGCTGTATATTTTCACATGCATTGTTCCACTTGATTTTACAAGTAGTTTATATTTTTAGTTCCCATATATATATATATATATATATATATATATATAATCAAATAGAGACTCACAAAAGATACCCCAAAACTGATACTTTAATAACTAACTCTAGCCAATGCTGCTAAGTCGCTTCAGTCGTGTCTGACTCTGTGCGACCCCATAGATGGCAGCCCACCAGAATCCCCCATTTGATTCTCAAGGCAAGAACACTGGAGTGAGTTGCCATTTCCATCTCCAATGCATGAAAGTCAAAAGTGAAAGTGAAGTCGCTCAGTCATGTGTGACTCTTCATGACCTCATGGCCTACAGCCTACCAGGCTGCTCCGCCCATGGGATTTTCCAGGCAAGAGTACTGGAGTGGTGTGCCATTGCCTTCTCCGACTCTAGCCAATAAGAGATGATTAATTTATTTCACATGTGATTGATGAGAATGTTGATTATGCTTTATCATGAATCTCTCTATCTTTTAGACTGTGTGCTCTAGTTTTAAGATATTTTGTTTTAAAAAGTAAAATTTAGCAAAAATACAGAGTCTAAGCTTATTGACCTGTCCCTTTAATTCTTGACAACTACTTTGACTTTTTTGCATTGTTATAAGCCTAGATATCACACTAAGCTGTGCATTTTCTTGGACAAACACAGAGCTTTAAGATATACTTTGTATTTCATTTATGCCTATAAACCAATTCTGCCATTAAAACCTTAAAATGTGGGAAAAATCAATTGGTATTCCTTGGATTTCAAGTTCTAAGTGATTATATTTTAAAGGGTTTTTCTTCACTTCTTGTCAGGATATTACTGCAAAGTCATAGGATTTGAGCTTGGACTCTGTCCTATTTAGCTGGTAATTGATGATATGTGTGCACTGGTTTTTCCCTGACCTTTACATATGTCTCTACTTGAGTTATTGTACAACTTAGGTCCATGAAAAAGGCTATCACTCAACAATGTATATGGGGATTTAATACTAGTTCTGCCCATTAATTAGCATTTAAATATCACAAACTGTGGGGATTAATTAACAGTATGAAAAATATGCATTTGGTAAGGTATCTAACCTACTTTAAAGAAAATTTGAAATTATAAAATATTCAACATAATTAAGATTAGTACATTGTACTAAAATATGCACTAAGATAGCAAGGAGACATAAGAAGGCTTTCTTAAATCAACAATGTAAAGAAATAGAGAAAAACAATAGAATGGGAAAGACAAGAGATCTCTTCAAGAAAATTGGAGATATAAAGGGACATCACCATATAGTCAACAGTGAAATCAGATTAATTATATTTTTGCAGCCAAAGATGGAGAAGCTCTATACAGTCAGCAAAAATAAAACTTAGAGCTGACTATGGCTCAGATCATCAGCTCCTTATTGCAAAACTCAGGCTTAAATTGAAGAAAGTAGGGAAGAATACTAGACCATTCAGGGATGATCTAAATCAAACACCTTATGATTATACAGTAGAGGTGACAAATAGATTCAAGGGATTAGATCTGATAGACAGAGTGCCTGAAGAACTATGGATGGAGGTTCATAGCATTGTATAGGAGGCAGTGACCAAAATCATCCCTAAGTAAAAGAAATGCAGGAAAGCAAGAGTGGTTATTTGAGGAGGGCTTAGAAATAACTGAGAAAAGAAAAGTGAAAGGCAAAGGGGAAAGGAAAGATATACCCAAAGAATTCCAGAGAATAAAAAGGAGAGAGAAGAAAGCCTTAAGTGAACAGTGCAAAGAAACAGAGGGAAAAATAGAATGGGAAAGACTACCGATCTCTTCAAGGAAATTGGAGATATCAAGGGAACATTTCATGCAAAGATAGAAATGGCAGGGACCTAATAGAAACAGAAAAGATAAACAAGAGGTGGCAAGAATACACAGAAGAACTATGCAAGGGTCTTCATGACCTGGATAGCTACGATGGTGTGGTCTCTTCCCTAGACCATGCTCTCTTCCCATCGTGCAGTGTGAAGTCACGTGGGCCTTAGGAAGCATTACTAGTCAAAGCTAGTGGAAGTGACTGAATTCCAGCTGTGGTATTTAAAAACCTAAAAGATGATGCTGTTATAGTGGTACACTCAATATGTCAGCTAATTTGGAAAACGGGGCAGTGGCCACAGGACTGCAAAAGGTCAGTTTCATTCTGATCCCAAAGAAAGGCAATGCCAAAGAATGATTGTGTTAATTTTACATGATAGCCAGGTTATGCTCAAAATCCTTCAAACTAGGCTTCAGCAGTACGTGAACTGAGAACTTCCAGGTGTACATGCTGGGTTTAGAAAAGGCAGAGGAACCAGAAATCAAATTGCTAATATTTGTTGGATCATGGAGAAAGCAAGCGAATTCCAGAAAAACATTTCCTTCTTCATTGACAACACTAAAGGCTTTGGCTATGTGGATCACAACAAACTATGGTAAATTATTGAAGAGTATTAGACTACCTTATTGGAGTACTAGACTGCCTTACCTGTCTCTTACCATTTTTTAAATGAAATGGCTCATATTTTGTAGGAATGATCAACTGACTACAGAATTTTAGTGAGATGAATGTCAGTAATTAAAAAGATGCCAAAACATATTTAGAAGTAAAGTAACATATAGTTTAAAACAAGACTTTGGAAGAGGTAAAGAATTTTTACCATGAACTTTTTCAGCAGCAGCATTGTTATTAATTGGCATTGTTTTAGACCACCACAGATGCTGTTTCTATTAATTTGTAAAATACATGCAATTAAAGTAATTGCTATAAAATTGGCTACTATCCAGAAATATCATCAGGCTTAAGTATACTTTTAATACAATTTTGAAGTCACTACATAGAGTATTTGGAAATGTGCATTGGAGATTTGCCAATGAATCACTAAGAAATTGTAGAAGTAATTTGCTTTATTAAATACTTTATTTTGATTTCTGGAATCTGTTGAGTGTTCATTTATTTTGCAGATGGTTTTATTTTGTAGTCGTTTAAATACAAAGAACTAGATGTTCAATTATACCAAGTAAGAACCAATATATTTATAGGAAACATATGGATTGTTCATAGAGTTAAATTTATTTCTAAATATTTCTACCTATTTCTATTTACTTTCCATACGTTTATCGAAATTTTAAGATTCTAAACATTAAACATATCATCATGGTTATAGAATATCTAATATGTGTTGATGATGCTTTGGCTATATTTGGGAGATAATCACTGGTTCCTGTCAGGCAGTACTTTGACTATCAAAAGGTTGCGTTTTTATAAAAAGGAATATAGACATTGATTTTGGAGTCAGCGAACGTAAATAGGTCTGAAATTATCAAAGCTCATTGCTTTTGGTGATGCATCTTGCATATATATTATTCGGAAATGGTGGAAGCGAATCAAAATGAAGAACTGTATTCCCATTTTCACTAAGTTGTCCTAATTAAGCTTAGAGATAAAGGAATACATTAAAGTAAAAGCAGGGCAGTTCTAGTTATTAATGCCTTATGAATTAATGTAAAAAAAAACAAGTAAGGACTATACTATAGTGACACATATTTTGAATCTCAGGTATTTCTCATATCTGATATTTTCACAGTTACTCTTATTTCTATTATTTTAAGCAATTATGTTTTTTGTCTTTTTAAAAAGTTTTTTCTTGATGAGAACCATAAAAATCCTTGTTGAATTTGTTACAACACTGCTTCTAGTTATTAGTTTTTTTAATGTATTTTTTAATGTATTTAATGATTTTTTGGCCCCGGGACATGTGGAATCCCAGCTCGCTGACCAGGGACTGAACCCCCAGCCGTTGCATTGGAAGGTGAAGTCTCAACCATGGGACCAGCAGGGGAGTCTCAAAATTTCTGTCTTTCTAAAAAACACTCTGTAGCAAATATGCAATATGAAAAAACATTCAGTTTAGAAAATATAGTGAAATATATACTCATACACACTTTATAATACTCATTGATTTATTCTTTTATACTTTCAAGGTTGCAGTCATAGCAATAGCAAATGTTCAGATAGGTGTTAGAGATTCTGAAAATTATTCTGATTTTTAAAAAATTCTAAACATTGCTTTCATGAAGATTAAAATTTGAAATGGCTGATATCATTTTAATAGACTTCATATTTGTAATCCTATTATACTCCTGAAAATACAGTGTTTTAGCATTTTATTCTTTTTGATGTGTAGTTCTCCATTTTAAAATGTCAATATTTGAAGAATTATCTGTTCCTAGACAGTCCAGCTTTTCTACAACCTTTGTCTTTGGTTCAAAATTTCCTCAATTTTGTAATCCATTAGGAAGACCTGATGATAACAAAATTGAGGTACTTTTGAAATATGACAAAGGTCAATTGAAAAAATATATTAATGACATGTGTTACGTGTGTAATTTATGAGGATGATTATATATATTTTCCTTGTCCTAATTTCTCCTATAAAGCCTTTCTTTTAAAACAGTAGATTTTTAAAACCAGTAATATCTTGTACAGTATTTTTAGATACTAATTAATTGCTTGGTATTGAAAAAAATTGAATGATTGGCTTTATATGTTTTTGCTAAAATACTAAATGCTAAAGTTTGTATTGTTGTAGTTACTATAACCATAAGAAGTCTTGACTGTGGTCTAGACTCCCATTCAAGTGGTGTTCTGGTGTGGCTTTTATGATTATTTCTTATACTCTATGGAGTAGAATAAAGAATTAGTACTAGGAATTTTAGACATAGTAGTATAGTATGTTTTCAGTAACACTACACTTGCACAGATATATCTATAGCATATATACATACTCCTCTCTATATATGTGTGTCTACATATATAAAAAGTTTTTTCTTTAATATACAATCCCTTAAAAGTATTATTCTTTATGTTTAAACACCAAGATTTTTGTTTTGTATGAAATGGAAAACAGAAACTAATCTCAGTGTTATTAGGCATTATTACTGTGCTTTCAGATATGTACCCTTGTATAATATTAAAAACTCATAAGTAATCCCTTTGTGAACAAAGGCAAGTTTTGAATACTTTATTTAAATTTGATAAATTGGTTTCTATTATGAAAACAATATTTTAATTCAGTGATTGGTTGGTTCAAGCTAATTCTGCTATACAGAGATAGATAACTGTCATGATATGACATTGACAGGAGTCTTAATAACACACTATAAATCAGGATAGTCTGAATTTTGTAATCTTATTGTCCTATGCAATTATGTTATTGATGAAAACAGTACATTCAAATATGACAACCAAAAAAATAACAAGATGATTTCTTTTGCTTTCATTTGGAAAAATTATAGAACTATCTTAGTCCTTTGGATCTGGTTCACGGTATTTCTTGCTCAAATACTCAAATATAGATGGAAGAGAAAAGAAAACATCTCTGGTAACAGCAAGGATAATTGGCCAGATGGACTTTCATATCCACACCTGGGTCACCACAAAGTATGCCTAAACAATCAGAATGCAGGACTGATGCCATTTGTACAATATGAAGTAATAATTACAGGTGAGGGATTCTTGGGGTGATTTATTTTACTCTGAGTAACAGCTGCTAGAACTTTAATTCAACATCATGTCTATTATCTAGAAATACCTTTGAAAATAAAAGTAAATGAACCATTTTGACAAAGGGGGAAAAATCTGAAAGGAAATATCAGGCATCCATTATCTTTGTCTTTTTGTTCTAAACATACTAAAAGGAATGCAGATAATGGAGTTCTTGTTGTTTAATTGCTAAGTCATATCTGACTCTTTCAGTCCTAAGTACTGTAGCCCACCAGGCTCCTCTGTCTATGGGATTTCCCAGGCAAGAATACTGGGGCGGGTGGCCATCTCCTTCACCAGGGAATCTTCTTGACCTAAAGCTCAAACCCATGTCTCCTGCTTGGCTGGTAGATTCTTTATCCCTGAGCCACCTGGGAAACCCACAGATAATGAAATGCTGCTGCTGCTGTTGCTGCTAAGTCGCTTCAGTCGTGTCCGACTCTGTGTGACCCCATAGACGGCAGCCCACCAGGCTCTCCTGTCCCTGGGATTCTCCAGGCAAGAACACTGGAGTGGGTTGCCATTTCCTTCTCCAAACGCATGAAAGTGAAAAGTGAAAGTGAAGTGGCTCAGTCGTATCTGACTCTTAGCGACCCCATGGACTGCAGCCCATCAGGCTCCTCTGTCCATGGGATTTTCCAGGCAAGAGTACCGGAGTTGGGTGCCATTGCCTTTTCCATAATGAAATACCAGAGTCCAAATCGTGATATCTCCTGTTTAAAAACAACAACAAAAACAAACAAACAAACAAAAACAAAATAAAAAAGACTTCTGGCTTGCAGAAAAAAACAAAAACAAAACAATACTCTTCAACACTAATAGATATTTATCAATTTGTTTTGCTTGCCCAGTTTTTACTTTTCTCTTTTTGTTAGTATATTGGTAACAGGGTCATTGAGGAGGGCTTTCTAATCTCTCCTTGCTATTCTTTGGAACTCTGCATTGAAATTGGTATATCTTTCCTTTTCTCCTTTGCCTTTAGCTTCTCTTCTTTTCACAGCTATTTGTAAGGCCTCCTCAGACAACCATTTTGCATTTTGCTTTTCTTTTTCTTGGGGATGGTCTTGATCCCTGCCTCCTGTACAGTGTCACGAACCTCCGTCCATAGTTCATCAGGCACTCTGTCTATCAGATCTAATCGCTTAAATTTGTTTCTCACCTCCATTGTATAATTGTAAGAGATTTGATTTACATCATATATGAATGGTCTAGTGGTTTTCCCTACTTTCTTCTATTTCAGTCTGATTTTGGCAATAAGGAGTTCATGATCTGAACCAGTCAGCTGCCAGTCTTGTTTTTGCTTTTACTGTATAGAGCTTCTCCATCTTTGGCTGCAAAGAATATAATCAATTTGATTTCAGCATTGACCATGATGTCCACGTGTAGAGTCTTCTCTTGTGTTGTTAGAAGAGGGTGTTTGCTATGACCAGTGTGTTCTCTTGGCAGAACTTGATTAGCCTTTGACCTGCTTCGTTTTGTACTGCAAGGCCAAATTTGCCTGTTACTCCAGGTATCTCTTGATTTCCTGCTTTTGCATTCCAGTCCCCTATCATGAAAAGGACATCTTTTTAGGGTGTTATTTCTAGAAGGTCTTGTAGGTCTTCGTAGAACCATTCAGGTTCAGCTTCTTCAGCATTATTGGTTGGGGCATAGACTTGGATTACGTGATATTGAATGGTTTGCCTTGGAAACAAACAGATCATTCTGTTGTTTTTGAGGTTGCATCCAAGTATTGCATTTTGGACTCTCTTGTTGACTATGATGGCTACTCCAATTTTTCTAAAGGATTCTTGCCCACAGTAGTAGATATAATGGTTATCTGAGTTAAATTCACCCATTCCAGTCCATTTTAGTTCACTGATTTTTAAAATGTTGACATTCACTCTTGCCATCACCTGTTTGACCACTTCCAATTTGCCTTGATTCATGGACCAAACATTCCAGGTTCCTATGCAATATTGCTCTTTACAGCATTGGACTTTACTTCCATCACCAGTCATATCCAAAACTGGATGTTGTTTTTGCTTTGGCTGTGTCTCTTCAGTCTTTCTGGAGTTATTTCTCCACTGATCTCCAGTAGCATATTGGGCACCTACTGACCTGGGGAGTTCATCTTTCAGTGTCCTGTCTTTTTGCCTTTTCATACTGTTCATGCGGTTCTCAAGGCAAGAATACTGAAGTAGTTTGCCATTCCCCTCTCCAGTGGACCATGTTTTGCCAGAACTCTACATCATGACCCATCTTGGGTGGCTCTACAGGGCATGGCTCATATTTTCACTGGGTTAGACAAGGCTGTGGTCCATGTGATCAGATTGGTTAGTTCTGTGGTTGTAGTTTTCAGACTGTCTGCCCTCTGATGAAGAAGGGTAAGAGGCTTATGGAAGCTTCCTGATGGGAGAGACTGACTGAGGGGGAAACTGGGTCTTGTTCTGATGGGCAGGGCCATGCTCAGTAAATTTTTAATCCAATTTTTTATTGATGGATGGGCTGTGTTCCCTCCCTGTTATTTACCTGGGGCCATACTATGGTGGAGGTAATGGTATGATCACTGACCCAGACCCAGACATCCTGGAATGGGAAGTCAAGTGGGCCTTAGGAAGCATCACTATGAACAAGGCTAGTGGATATGATGGAATTCCAGTTCAGCTATTTCAAACCTTAAAAGATGATGCTGTGAAAGTGGTGCACTCAATATGCCAGCAAATTTGGAATACTCAGAGTGGCCACAGGACTGGAAAAGGTCAGTTTTCATTCCAATCTAAAGACAGACAATGCCAAAGAATGCTCAAACTACCGCACAGTCGCACTCATCTCACACAGTAGCAAAATAATGCTCAAAATTCTCCAAGCCAGGCTTCAACAGGACGTGAGTTATGAACTTCCAGATGTTTCAGCTAGATTTAGAAAAGGTAGAGGAGCCAGAGATCAAATTGCCAACATCCACTGGATCATTGAAAAATCAAGAGAGTTCTAGAAAAAACATCTACTTCTGCTTTCCTGTCTATGCCAAAGCCTTTGACTCTGTGGATCACAACAAACTGTGGAAAATTCTTCAAGAGATGGGAGTACCAGACCACCTGACCTGCCTCTTGAAAGATCTGCATGCAGGTCAGGAAGCAACAGTTAGAACTGAACATGGAACAACAGACTGGATCCAGATCGGGAAAGGAGTACATTAAGGCTGTATATTGTCACCCTGCTTTTTTTAACTTATATGCAGAGTACATCATGAGAAATGCTGGACTGGATGAAGCACAAGCTTGAATCAAGATTGCTGGGAGAAATACCAGTAACCTCAGATATGCAGATGACACCACCTTATGGCAGTAAGCCAAGAAGAACTAAAGAGCTTCTTGATGAAAGTGAAAGAGGAGAGTGGAAAACTTGGCTTAAAACTCAACTTTTGGGATCATGGATTCTGGTCCCATCACTTCATGGCATTATAGATGGGGAAATGATTGCAACAGTGGTAGAATTTATTTGGGGGGGCTCCAAAATCACTGCAGATGTTGACTGCAGCCATGAAATTAAAAGATGCTTGCTCCTTGAAGAAAAGTTACAACCAACCTAGACAGCATATTAAAAAGCTGAGACATTACTTTGCCATCAAAGGTCCATCTAGTGGAAGCTATGCTTTTTCCAGTAGTCATGTATGGGTGTGAGAGTTGTACTGTAAAGAAAGCTGAGTACCAAAGAATTCATGCTTTTGAACTGTGGTATTGGAGAAGACTCTTGAGAGTCCTTTGGACTGCACAGAGATCCATCCAGTCCATCCTAAAGGAAATCAGTCCTGAATATTCATTGGAAGGACTGATGTTGAAGCTGAAACTCCAATACTTTTGCCACCTGATGTGAAAAAGGGACTCATTTGAAAAGACTTCGATTCTGTGAAAGATTGACGGTGGGAGGAGAAGGGAACGACAAAGGATGAGATGGTTGGATTTAATCACCGACTCACTGGCCATGAGTTTGAGTAAGCTCTGGGAGTTGGTGATGGACAGGAAGGCCTGATATGCTGCATTCCATGGGGTTGCAAAGAGTCGGACACGACTGAGTGAACTGACTGAACTGGTAACAGGGTAATTCCTAGTGACTACCTCCTGGAAAGCAGTCAACTCTGTGATCACTCTGCACTGTGTGCAGAAAGGGGCATGTGAGATAAAGTCAACTGGTCAGCTGCACTGTTGTAGGACTTTGCCTCTTCAGCTGGTGACATGAGGAAGTGGGGACTCGTCCTCTGTCATGGTGGTAGATGCAGTGAATTCTGAGTGGATGCCACTTGCTCTGAGACTGCCACTTGGATTTCTCCTGCCTGCCTGGACACTGGCCTGTTACTCAGCTGTTCTTCAGCTTCCTGGCAATTCTGTGTCCTGAGCTACATGTCTCTAATATACTTCTAAAATTATCTTTTTTATAAAATTAGCTAGATTTCATTCCTGGTTTTTGCAGCCAGTTACACCAAGTAATGAAGTTTTAGCCATGTTACTTAATTTACATGAAGTTTAGTTTTCTTTTATTACTTCCATGGGACAATATATGTTAACACCTGATTATGTAAAGAATTTCTAAAATAATGGAGAAATTATGTGTTTTATTTTCCATCTGCTCATCTACATGTATATATCACTTTTGAGTATAATTTATTTTTATAAATTGTGGTAAAAACACATAATATGAAATTTACCCTGTTCTCAAGTTTCCAAGCATATAATATGCTGCATTATTGTTAAATAAATAAATAAATAAATATATATATATATATATATGCATTGTTATACAGTAGATCTCTTGGAGAAGGCAATGGCAACCCACTCCACTACTCTTGCCTGGAAAATCCCATGGACAGAGGAGCCTGGTATGCTGCAGTCCATGGGGTTGCTAAGAGTTGGACACAACTGAGTGACTTCACCTTCACTTTTCACTTTCATGCATTGGAAAAAGAAATGGCAACCCACTCCAGTGTTCTTGCCTGGAGAATTCCAGGGACGGGGGAGCCTGGTGGGCTGCCGTCTATTGGGTCACACAGGGTCGGACATGTCTGAAGCGACTTAGCAGCAGCAGCAGCAGCAGCAGCAGCAGCAGCATATAGTAGATCTCTAGAGTGTTTTCATTTTGCATGACTAAAAGTCTAAACCCATTGCACAGCAAATCCCCATTCCTCATTCCAGCCTTACCCCCCAGCCCCTGGTTCTGATATCTAGTTTCTGCTTCTATGAGTGTGAGTACTATAGATACTTCTGGAAGGGGAATCATTGGTACTTATTATTTAGCGACTAATTTATTCCATATAGGATAATCCTCAGGGCTCATTTATGTTGTAGCATGACAGTATTTTCTTCTTTACCTAAGGCTGAATAGTAGTCCATTATATGCCGGTGCCACATTTTCTTTACAGTTCATCTGTTGATGGACCTTTGGGTTCTTTCTCCCTTTAAGCTATTGTGAATAATGCTATAATCAATTTGGGAGTAACATATCTCTTCAAGATAGTTTTTAATTCTGTTGGATACATACACAGAAGTGGGATTGCTGGATCATAGGTGGTTCTATATTTGATGATTTGAGGAACCTCCATGCTGTTTTCAATAGCAGCTGCACCATTTACATTTCAATCAATAGTGCACCAGGGGTCTAATTTCTCTGCACCCTAACATTTGTTGTTTTGGTTTTTGGCTTTATATAATGGCTATTCTAGCAACTGTGAGCTGCTTTCAGTTTACATGTCCCTATATATTATGATGTTGATTGTCTTTTCTAATACCTGTTGACCATCTATATGTCTTTGGGGAAATGTCTATTTAAGTAATTTCATTCATTTTTAATAAGTTTATTTTTGTTATTGGGCTGTTTGAATTACTTTTATATTTTGAATATTAACTCCTTACAGTTAGGGTTTGCAAATATATTCTCCCATTCTGTTTGTTGCTTTTTTACTTTGTTGGTCTTTTTACTACTCAGAAACTTTTTAGTTTGATGTAATTTCACTTGTCTATTTTTGCTCTAGGGCTTCCCAGGTGGTACAGTGGTAAAGAATCCACTTCCCAGTGCAGCAGGTGCAAGAGATGTGGGTTTGATCCCTGAGTTGGGAAGATCCTCTGGAATAGGAAATGGCAATCCACTCCAATATTCTTGCCTGAAAGATTCCATGGACAGAGAAGCCTGGCTAGCTACAATTCATGGGGTCACACAGAGTTGGACATGAATGAACACACACACATTTTTACTTTTGTTGCCTGTCTTTTGGTTTAGGAAATTATTATCAAGACCAGTGTTATAAACCATTTTTCCCGTATTTTCTTCATGGAGTTTTATAAGTTCAAGCTTTATGTTTAAGTCTTTGAGTTGATTTTGTTTTTAGTATAAGATGAGGTTCCTATTTCATTCTTCAGCATGTGGATATCCATTTTCCCAAAGCAATTGTGAAAGAGACTGTCCTTTTTTCATTAAATAGTCTTAGCCTATTGTCTAAGATCATTTCACTGTATCAGTTCAGTTCAATCTCTCGGTCATGTCCGACTCTGTGACCCCATGGACTGCAACATGCCAGGCCTCCCTGTCCATCACCAATTCCCAGAGCTTACTCAAACTCATGTCCATTGAGTCGGTGATGCCATCCAACCATCTCGTCCTCTGTTGTTCCCTTCTTCTCCCGCTCTTCACATCAGGTGGTCAAAGTATTGGAGTTTCAGCTTCAGCATCAGTCCTTCCAATGAATATTCCAGACTGATTTTCTTTAGGATGGACTGGTTGAACCCAGCCAGTCTATTTCACCACATGTGTGGGTGTATTTCTCTCTATTCTTTTCTCTTGGTCTGTGTTTGTCTTTATGCCAGTGTCACACCAGTTTCATTACTGTAGCTTTGTAATATGTTTTGAATTTAGAAAATATGAGGCCCTCACCTTTGTTCTTCTTTTTCCAGATCATTTTTTGCTATTCAGAGCCCTTTTGGTTCTATATGAATGTTAGAATTGTTTTTGCTATTTCTGCAAAATTTGCCATCAAGATTTTGATAAGGGTTTCATTGAATTTGTTGCTTTTTTTGGTTTAAAACCATGAACATCAAGTGTCTTTTCATTATTTGTGTTTTTATTTGTGTGTATTTCTTTTTTGTGCCTAAGTGCTCTGGCTAAGATTTCTGGTACTCTGTTGGATAGAATTGGTGGGAATGGGTATCTTAGCCTTATCTATGATCTCAGAGGTAAAGGTTTCAGTTTTTTACTATTGAGTATAATATTATCTGCGGGCTTTACATATGTTGCCTATTATTACACTGAGGTAATGGCTTTTTGGTCCTAGTTTGTTGAGTGTTTTTATCATAAAGGGAATATTTAATTCTGTTCTGTGGCTTTTTCTGCATTTATTGACATGATCATGTGATTTTTAGACCTTTAATCCTTTATACTGTTAAAGTTGTATATCACTTTATTGGTATTCTTTGTTAAACAATCCTTGCGTACCTCTAATAAATTCCACTTTATCATGATGTGTGATCTCACTTGGTCTTGATGGGCTGTTGAATTCCATTTGCTAGTATTTTGTTGAAGATTTTTGTGTGTATACATATGAGGGATATTGGCCTGTAGTTTTATTCTGTTCTAGTGTTTGTCTAGCTTTAATGTCAGAGTAACACTGACCTCATAAAATAAGTTTGGGAACATTTCTTCTTTTTAATTTTTGAAATAGTTTGAAAAGGATTAACATTTATTATTCTTTAAAGCCAACTCCAATACTTTGGCCACCTGATGCGAAGAGCTGATTCATTTGAAAAGACCCTGATGCTGGGAAAGATTGAGGGCAGGAGGAGAAGGGGATGACAGAGTATGAGATGGTTGGATGGCATCACTGACTCAATGTACATGAGTTTAGGTAAACTCTGGGAGTTGGTGGTGGACAGGGAGGCCTGGCCTGCTGGGGTTCATGGGGTCACAAATAGTCAGACACAACTGAGTGACTGAACTGAATTGAAGGCCTAGTCACTCAGTCATGTCCGACTTTTTGCCACTCCATGGACTGTAGCCTGCCAGGCTCCTCTGTCCATAGAATTCTCCAGGCAAGAATACTGGAGTGGGTTGCCATTTCCTTTTCCAGTTCTCCTTTAAATGTGTGGTAAAATTCACCAGTGAAGCCATCTTATCCTGAGCTTTTCTTTGTTGGAAAGTTTTGATTACCAACTCAATCTCTTTACTGGTTATGCTGCTGCTAAGTCGCTTCAGTCGTGTCCGACTCTGTGCGACCACATAGACGGCTGCCCACCAGGCCCTGCCGTCCTTGGGATTCTTTTCCAGGAAAGAACACTGGAGTGGGTTGCCATTTCTTTTTCCAATGCATGAAAGTGAAAAGTGAAAGTGAAGTCGCTCAGTCGTGTCCGACTCGTAGCGACCCCATGGACTGCAGCCCACCAGACTCCTCCGTCCATGGGATTTTCCAGGGAAGAGTACTGGAGTGGGGTGCCATTGCCTTCTCCCTTACTGGTTATATGTCTGTTCAATTTTCTCTTTATTCATAATTCAGTCTTGGTAGGTAATACGTTTCCAATAATGAATCCAAAGGTGGGGTTTCCTGTTCTGCTGTCTTGCTGAGTAGATCTCATTTCCCAATGCAACAGTGGTAGGGAAAATATCTCATACAGCACTGAATGTAAACATGAAAATTATAATATTTGGAAATTTTAGTAGTTATTTATTGCTGCACAGTAAATCACCTCCAAACCTGGTGGCTTATAAAAGTGTTTATTATTTCATAGATTCTGTAGGTTAGAAATATAAGCATGGCTTAATTCGGTCCTTTAGCTCTGATTTTTTCACAAAACTATCATCAAGATTTTGGCTGGGGCTACAGTATTCTCAAGGCTCATCTGGAGTAGGATCTGTTTTTAAATACACCCATGTGGTTGCAGGATGAATTCAGTTCTTTGTGGGCTGTTAGACTCAGGATCTAAGTTCTTCTCAGGCTGTTGGCTGCAGGCTTCCTTCAGTTCTCTTTCTCGTGACCTTCCCCATTAGGTAGCTCACACAATAGTGAATGACTTTATCAATGTGAGCAAAAGAGAGAGCAAGAAAATGTGTACACAAAACAAACCATAGTAATATTTAGCAGCTGAATCCCAGAAATGACATGCCATCATTTTTACCATATTCTGTTTGTTCGAAGCAAGTTACCAAACCAAGTCCATTGTGGGGAGGGGATCATACAAGAGTGTGAGTAACAGGAGATGGAGGTCATGGTGGCCCTGTTGAAGCTTCTAAGTATAGAACTTGTCTAGTTATTTTGGATTACATAATCAATCTAAAAGAGAATTGTATGAGACATCAGTTGTGCTATCACAAAATTTGTGTGAACCTAGGTAAATTGCTTGTATACCCTAAGGCAAAATGGAGATAATGACTCCTACCTCATAAGGGTGTCTAATGTATGTCAGTAAGCTTTTAAAGTATAAAAAACTCTATGTAAATGACCAATGGGTATCATTAATGTGCTATGGGCTCAAATGGGTTTCATGATTGAATAGAGCATCTGAATGACTATTTCATTCATGGCATTTGAGATTTAAATGTGTGTGAAATGTAGAAGAGGAGTAAAAATATTTAACTAGAACATTTTTACAATTGGAGAAAATAGACTATTTAGTTAGTAGCTGCATAGGAAAATATGAGAAGTGTGTAAATGTGCAAATAGTTTTGTTTAAATTGCATACAATCTAGTTTATTGAGTCAAGGGCAGTAATGGGAGGCATGGTCAAAATGATAGTTTGGGTGCTGAATATCTGGCTAGATGGCCTAGATTTTTCCAGTAAACATGGGGGAAAATTTAAAGATTTCTGAGCAAAGGAGTACCTGTGTCATTCAGGCAGACTTAGTACACCTTCATTGTGTTAATTATAAATTAAGCCTGTTGATAAGTATTTTAGGTGTTGTTACGGTTTCCATTTTTGGAAGAGTTTTATTTGCATGTGGTATTCTTTGATAGAGACTACAGTAGACTAAGACTGGGAGGCATTATCAAATATTCTGCTCTTGTTTTAAACTGTGGAAATTGAGCTTGCAGGTAGATTGAGAGAAAAACGAGCAACCTCATCCAGTGCTAAAAACATTACATCTTCCAAGAGTAAATAATTCACCAGGTACTGTTTGAAGAACTTTTCATGATTCTCTTATTTTGCAGTAGTCCTATAAGGTCTATATTATCTTTATCTTCTCCGTTTTATAGATCCAAAACTTGAGGTACCAATAGATTCAATACCTAACATAAAACAGAAATAATAAATTGAGAAATTAGAATTTGAACCTCACAGTTTGGTCTACAGCCTAACTACTAAAAATGCCATCTATAGACCAGGAGCATCTCATCCCAGTATCATGTGAGAAATTGGTGAAAATGCAGAATTTCAGGCCTTTACCTGGTTCAGTGCTGTCAGAGATCCTCAGGCAAACAGTCCACAGGTTTGAATAGCTTTTGAGCCCATGCCCATAAATGTTTTACTCTATTATAGAATGAATGAAAAAGAGACAAAGTCACTTACAGCAACTTTTTGTGTAAAGAATCACCAGGTCTTGTTATGAAGTTACCCTAACAGGTATACTCTCCCTTTGGACTTTGCAACTGAAGCTCCCTAAATCAGTAGACGTGTGATTTTTCTTACAAATCCATCCCCTCCCCTATACACTCACAGAATTTTTAACCTTTAATCTAATCTATTTAACTTAAAGGTTGATATGTGTGATAACTGATACATTGTGACCCAGCAAGATGTTAGTGTTAAAGTGCCTTGTGAACTGTCAAATAGTCAACCTCCTTTCATAAATTATGAAGACTGAAAGGAGTTATTAGGGCTCATTTATGCCTTCCCTCAAATGACTGAGGAAACTTCAGTTACAAAGGAGAAAAGTCACTAGCTAAAAGTCATGGTTGAAGAAGGGCATGGCAACCTACTCCAGTATTCTTGCCTGGAGAATCCCATGGACAGATAAACTGGCAGGCTACACGGGTCCATAGGGTCGCAAAGAGTTGGACGTGACTGAAGCAAATTAACATGCAAAAGTCATGGTTATGTGGTAGTATCTTCTGGGGATATCTGTAATTGCAGTTTCTTCAGTTCCCTTCTAAAAACATCAAATGGTTAAAGTTATAGAACAAGGCTCTGGATGGGATTCAGACAGTTGAAACTAAGGAATGCTTTTCACAGTGCTGATTTTCTGGAGTTGGTGTGAATTTTCTTAGTCTGGGCAAGAACTGGTCAGCCTATTTGGTTGAGTCAGTGATGAAGAGATACTTTAAGATAAAAGACATAAGCAGCCTTGTGAAGTGCTCCTAAGAAGTTAAGTAATAGAAATCATTTTAGTGAGATGAAATCATTAAAGTTGTCAGGACATATATTTATATACATAATGTAGTATTCATTTATCTTATTTATTATTCATAAATAAATCATATATATTGCATTGTGAGTTTGAGATGTTTTAGGACAGCTGAGATGATGTGGGTATCAACTAAGCAGTTGGATTTCTGGGTGTGAAGGTGGAACAGAGACATATATTAGGAACTGGAATTGAGCAACCCTTGAAGTTCTGGTTGTGGACGATGTAACTTGTGAATGTGTGAGAATGTGTAGGGGGAGAGGGCCATCAGGCTGTGGACTGTGAACTGACACCAGGAGAAAACTGATGTCTAAGAAGTGGAGGATGAGGTGCTCATTCAAATGACTGAGAAGAAGCACCCAAAAGGAAGAAAGAAAAGCCGGCAGAGAGAAATGCTGTGTGAGTCAGTGATGAAGAGATACTGTAAGATGAAAGACATAAGCAGCCTTGTGAACTGCTCCTGAGAAGTCAAGTGATAGAAAGTCTAAATATTAATTTAATTAAAAAAAATAATGGTTATCTTGGAGAGAGTAATTTCTGAGGAATGTTGGAAACAGGAGGAATGCATAGGAGATCAAGAAGTAGAGATAATATTTGTGAACTAAAATTTGAAAATAATACTTCTTAGGGGATTAAGAGAGAGAGGATAGTAATTAGAGTTTGACAGTCCTAGAAATTTTTTTTTTTTTTTTTGGTAAGTTTATGATACTAAGGGCATTTGAACAAATTTGCATTCTAAAAGGAAAAATCCCATTGAGATGTTGAAGATTCATGTGGTGATAAAATTCAAGCTATGTTACTCTTTCCATAGATCTCACCCTCTCCTCCCAAGCTATGCTTGTCTTCTACCCACGTTTCCATCTTGAATTAATAATTAACCAAGTAAGATTTTGTACGGTGCTCATAAAACATGACCCCTGGGAAATTTTGATTTTGTTTGGGCAAAACAGCCTACTCAGGCTGCAGTGCAATAAGATTGACAGTGATGGATTAGAAAGATTTTTGGAGTGTTCTTTAGCAACTAGAAGTTAATACAGAGCTATTTTGACAAATGTTTCACTATTGTTGCCAAGAAATAAATGTGTCAGTTACATGAGCTAGTAAAGGGGATATTATTTCTTTGAAATTTTGCACTTTTAAAAAATATTGGACTGGGAGTTAAGAACAGATTCTCCAGCACTAACCATGACACCAAGTCCCCATGTAACATTAAGCAAGTCACTAAAGTTCTCTTGCCCTGAATGTGCACATTTCTGTTAAGGACTATAAAATAGTAATTGCTTTCAAGGTGCTTTAATATATAAGACCTAGGTTATTACTAGTAATAATATTTAATCTATATTATGTTTGTTGTTTAGGAGAAGGCAGTGGCACCCCACTCCAGTACTCTTGCCTGGAAAATCCCATGGACGGAGGAGCCTGGTAGGCTGCAGTCCATGGGGTAGTCTCTGTTTTGTATGACTCGTTTGCAACCCCATGGACTGTAGCCTGCCAGCTCCTCTGTCCACGGAATTTTTCAGGCAAGAATACTGGCATGCATTGCCATTTCCTTCTTCAGGGAATCTTCCCAACTTAGGGATCAAACCTGCGTCTCCTGATTTGCAAACAGATTCTTTACCGTTGAGCCACCTAGGAAGCCCCATGTTATGTTTCGGAAGATGAATTCATTGATAAGTTTATTGACAAATCAGAAAAAAATAAAATAGTGTAAGAATATAGTATCTCAGCATCCTCCTAATTTTAAAAAATTATGTTTACTCTTTTTATGCACAGAAGAATGCTTTTATAGAAAAATTGGCTAGGATTATGTCTTTGTCAGTATATGATGTTTAATGAGTATTAATCTTTTGGGAAGGTGATCTGACTGTGTCAAGATCGATAGAGTGAGAGTTATAAAAAGTTGGAAGTATGGAAGGTCAGGTAGGAGGCTATTGACTCTCTCTGTGAAATAATGAAGTCCTGAATGTCCCTAGATAATTTACCATGAGAAAATCAATCAATATGTGTGTGTTTTCATTCCAGTATCTCCATGGAGGGCTTTGGGCTGTTGCTGTTTCTTACCCTTCTGGAGAAGATCTTAAGTAGGGAATAACAGTAAAATATTGGATTCCCAGAAGCTTTTGGCTAGAAAAAGCATTTATATATAGCTGTAGTATGTGGTCTCAGTGAAAACTTTGGGAATGTCTCTTATTATGATATTGGTAGGGAAAGCCTGTCTCTAGGAAGAGAGGTTTGTAGGTCGGAAATGGATGAAGGCAGCAGAGGCAGGGGGAGAATCAGAATCTTGGATATTGAATGAAACGAGTTTTAGCAAGAAGCTGTGCTGTGCATCAGGCTAAGATTTAAACAGAGGCTGAGTTAGATGGCAGGACCACCTCAGCTATAACTGAGAATGTGGTGTGTAAATAGGCGAAGGAAGGAATTTAGCACTAAAGTTGTGATGGAGCCAGGTGTCAGGGGCTTGTTTTTCTTCCATCTGATGTATCATGCAGGGCTCTAATGATTTAAAGGAGCCACTCAACTGGGTTGACTAACATTCTTTGTGCTCTCTTTTTTCCCACAAGTTCACTAGATAATGAACTTGATAAGCTTTTGATGCCTCATTCCCACTTTTTGCCTGAGTGAACCTGATATTAGGGAATCAGATTGACTTCCTGGGCATCTTTGATAGTGTTCTCACTGCAAGGTTATGTTAATGAATGAATAATGTGTGTTCCACAACACTGACTTGTATGACAGATGAAGGTAGTAGATTGCCTATGCTAGCAGAATGCCAGATAGGAATATCTTTCATCTCACTCAAGGTGGACAGAGATGGGGAGGTGGATTTTGTTTTTGTTTTTCCTTCTTCACTGGCTTTCATTTGTGACACCTGGATTTACCCTTAGACTTTGGGCTCCCTCATAGCTCAGTTGGTAAAGAATCCTCCTGCAGTCCAGGAGACCTTGGTTCGATTCCTGGGTCAGGAAGATCCCCTGGAGAAGGTATAGGCTACCCACTCCAGTATTCTTGGGCTTCCCAGTGGTTCAGCTGGTAAAGAATCCTCCTGCAATGAGGGAGACCTGGGTTCAATCCCTGGGTTGCGAAGATCCCCTGGAGAAGGGAAAGGCTACCCACTCCAGTAATGTGGCCTGAAGAATTCCGTGGACTGTATAGTCCATGGGGTCACAAAGAGTTGGACAGGACTGAGCAACTTTCACTTTCACTTTGGGCTTCCTAGAACTTACAGTTGAATCTATCATCTCTGGAGTCCAGAGGTGAGTGTTTAACTCCATGTGTAACTTCAAAATATGTCACTCATAATTCTCTGTGAAAAAACACAAACAATTTCCTGTCCTGCATGCTGTCAATTTCCTCTTTTATATGACTTTTTGTTCCCCTGGAAGCAATTATCCTGGTAAGTCTTAGAAGCTTTTTTTCCCCACTTTATTTGCAGATATCCTTTAATCCTTAATACCTATCTCTGCTTTTTCTCTTGGCCCTGGCTTATTACAAACTGCCTATATAGTAACAATAATGATAGCCATATTATAAACATGATGCATGTGTACTTATAACAATAATCCTCCATAAAAAGATAAATTCTTTTGTAATCCTGTCATCTATTTCTGTCTCATTTTGGCTGTCTTCTTTTTGCCACAGACCCCCTTAGTATGCTTGGGATATCATACCATACGTGCGTGCTAAGTCACTTCAAGCGTGTCCTACTCTTTGCGACCCAATGGACTGTAGCCCACCAGGCTCCTCTGTCCATGGGGTTCTCCAAGCAAGAATACTGGAGTGGGTTGCTGTGCCCTCCTACAGGGGATCTTCCTGACTCAGGGATCGAACCTGTGTCTCTTAATATCTCCTGTATTGGCAGGCAGATTCTTTACCACTAGCACCACCTGGGAGGCCGGGGATATCATAACAAGCTGCAATAGACTGTGTGGGTTAAAAAACCAGAAATTTATTTTCTCATAGTTCCGAAGGCTGTAAGTCCACGGTCAAGGTTCTGGCTGATTTGGTGTCTGATGGGCCTTCCTGGCCCACAGAGGTGCCTTCTCACTAAGTTCTCAGGTAGCCTTTCCAGTTTAGTGGTAGAGGCTGGGGGTGGGGAGAGAGAGTGGAACACTAGCCCTCTCTTGGTGTCTCTTCTTGTAAGGATGTTAATACCAGCAGATCAAGGCCTTACCCATGTGAGCTCGTTTAACCTTAATTATTTACTTACTGCAAATATAGTCACTTTGGGAGTTTGGGCTTCACCATATGAATTTTAGGGGAACACAATATAGTCTGAAGCAGCTGGAAGTACAAATAAATAGCTCATTTCCCACTTGTAGTCAATCTGTTTCTCTCCCTTAAGATTCTTTGTCATTTTTTTCATTTCTTCAACAGATGTATGCATGATACATCTACTATGGTGTATGTATATATACTTACATGATACGTGTTTATCTACTATTTGTTAAACTTTGGAAACAAAGGCAAGATACATGCCCTCAATATTTCATTTTAATGGAGAAGACATAATCAGTGAATAAATAATCAAGATAATTCCAGTTATTGATAATGCTATGAACAAACTAGGAAAAGTGATACAGAGTAACTGAAAAAACAAGTTTCTCTCCCTTAAGATTCTTTGTCATTTTTTTCATTTCTTCAACAGATGTATGCATGATACATCTACTATGATGTATGTATATATACTTATATGATATCTACTATTTGTTAAACTTTGGAAACAAAGGCAAGATACATGCCCTCAATGTTTCGTTTTAATGGAGAAGACATAATCAGTGAATAAATAATCAAGATAATTCCAGTTATTGATAATGCTATGAACAAACTAGGAAAAGTGATATAGAGTAACTGAAAAAACAAGTTATTTAAGGAAAGGTGCTATTTTATATTGTCAGGACAGGGATGACCTCTCTGTAAAGGATACAGATAAGCTGAGGATTGAAGAATGCCTAATAACCAGCTATGTGAAGATCCCCAAAGGTTAAGTATTCAAAGAAAATATGACAGCAAATACAATTGTCCTAGAGTATGAAAGAATTTGATATATTGAAGGAACTGTAAGCAGATCATGTTGCCTGTAGTATGATGGAGAGGTAGCCATGAGTCATACCATGCATGTCTTGTAGATCATTAAAAGGTACTCTTTTTGTTGTGAATCAACTGACAAGGCATTTAAAGACTTCAGATGGAGCATTACATGACCCGATTTGTATCTTAAAAGAAAGGTTTTTGAAAGAGGCAAGAATAGAAGCAGGTGGACCAGTAAAGAGATGATTACAGTAATCCAGATGTGAAATGATGGAGGCATGAATTTGAGGAGTGGCAGTGGTGAAGGTGATTAGTTGATAAAGAATTTGCTTGCAATGCAGGAGACCCCAGTTCGATTCCTGGGTCGGGAAGATCCCCTGGAGAAGGGAAAGGCTACCCACTCCAGTATTGTGGCCTGGAGAATTCCATGGACTGTATAGTCCATGGAATCACAAAGAGGCAGACACACCTGAGTGACTTTCACTTTTAGTGGTGAAGGAATCAGAATTTTCAGTGCCTATTTTTTAAATAAAATAAAAATATCTTAGATTGCCTAGTTCCACTGTGTGGTTGTGGTTTAGAGTTAAGTCACCAAGAACCTAGACTCATCACAGATGCACGGATTTTATACTTCTCCTTAACTATATTTGCTGCTACTTGGATTCTACTCTCTGTTCTCATAGACATGTCCCATCCTCTCTTTACATTTTTTTAAATTAGACACAGATTCTGATTAGCCCCTTTTCCTTAGTTATGACCAGACAAAAAACTCACTGTAACAGGCTACCAGTGAGGTGGACACTCAGCTGTTGGCCTGGTTCAGTGTCTGCTGGCTTTGCTCATGCTAGTCTTCTTCTTCATGCCCGCACTGGGCAGCACCCATTCTGCCTGCAGTGACTGGCCTTTTGAGACACCTTGGACCATTTTGCTCCTCCATGGGCAATCTCTGCATGGATGTCACTTCTGCTAACTTATGTATGGAATTCAAGTCAAATCCTGTGTTTTTCTCCTTTATGTTGGCATAAATCATTCAAAAGCATAATAGGGGAATTTTAGAAAATAGAAACACTTGCAAAAGAAGTCGTATATAGGATTGTTTGAACTTATTTAATATGGTGGTTAGGATCAGTCTGTTTTCATTTAAGCATTTTTAAATGAAGAAAGACTTCCCTGGTGGCTCAGACGGTAAAGCGTCTGCCTACAATGCAGGAGAACCGGGTTCAATCCCTGGTTCGGGAAGATCTCCTGGAGAAGGAAATGGCAACCCACTCCAGTATTCTTGCTTGGAAAATCCCATGGATGGTAGAACCTGGTAGGCTGCAGTCCATGGGGTCACAAAGAGTTAGACACTACTGAGCAACTTCACTTTCACTTTCACTTTATTGAGTAACATTTACAAGTGGCCTAAAAACTTACTTTGTGTAACAATAGGTTACGCATCATCTCTATATGCCATGCATTACTGTAATGTAGGCCTTATTTCGGAGAAGGCAATGGCACCCCACTCCAGTACTTTTGCCTGGAAAATCCCATGGTCGGATGAGCCTGGTAGGCTGCAGTCTATGAGGTCGCTAGGAGTCGGACACGACTGAGCGACTTCACTTTCACTTTTCCCTTTCATGCATTGGAGAAGGAAATGGCAACCCACTCCAGTGTTCTTGCCTGGAGAATCCCAGGGATGGGGGAGCCTGGTGGGCTGCCGTCTATGGGGTCACACAGAGTCAGACACGACTGAAGCGACTTGGCAGCAGTAGCAGCAGCAGCAGGCCTTATTTGCAGAATGTCATGTGAACCACTGTTGTATATACTCTTATCCTTATTTTATTGTTGAAAAAACTTAGATCGAGTAAGGGTCACTGACATTTTCAAGGTCACATACTTGTTTAGTGGCAGAGCTGTAATTTACATTTGAGGGTCTGCTCTTAATTATTTTGTGCCACTCTTGATTTTATGTCCTTTGTACAAACACATATGAAACTACTTTTTCTTCCTCATCTTTTTAAACCATTTACTATTCAGTAAACCTGAGCACCTTAATTGGGAGATAATTTACTGATAGATCAAAAGAACTCAAGAGTGAGAAAGCTTATTTCCAACAGATTTAAAATAACTACAAAAATAATGGTGCACATAAAATAATTTCATTTAAATAGGTTTATAATAGTAATGTTACATTTGGTTTTATCATTTGGATCAGGAATAAATGAGTCAGATAAATCATTGGTTCTTATTTTGTCCAGAATCTGGTGAAATTGATTTTTCTATTTTTACTTGGTTAGTTATGAATAAAAATCATACCATTACCACAGTAAGGTTGAGAATCTCAAAATAAACTTTGGCAGTCTATTTACTAGTTCTAAAACCAACCATATGTTCATGAGGATGTAAGCATTAAATGTGCTAAAAAATAATTAATTTTACATTAACTTGTGTTCATTTGTAGTCATCTACACTTTAAATGCTTTAGTGAGTTTTTTCTAGTAAGTGTAAGCAGTTTCACAGAATGTTAAAATGTCAGTAAGTGTTGTATTTATTGCTTGTTCCCTATATAGCTAAACATTATTTCACCCATGATTATCAAAACCAATAAGGTTCAAAAATAACATATTTAAATAAAATTTTAAAATATTTGTATTAACATGTTAGCTCATTGATTTGGAAAAATTTATCAGAGAATAACTTATTGTAAACTGCAATAATCTTTAGTTGGTTATTAGACCATGGTTTTAATTAGCTATTAAATTTTTTGTTAAATAGAAACTGCATCTTTAAAATACTTTATTTAAGACATGGATATTTTCGTTTCAGCATGGACAACCATATAGCATGTATCTAAATCATGTGTCCTATTTGAGACAAAATTCAAGATAATAGAACCCATTATGATTCTATACAGCATGATTCAGTTCAGTTCAGTCGCTCAGTTGTGTTCTACTCTTTGCGACCCCATGGACCACAGCACGCCAGGCATCCCTGTCCATCACAACTCCTGGAGTTTATCCAAATTCATGTCCATTGAGCTGGTGATGCCATCCAACCATCTCATGCTCTGTCATCCCCTTCTCCTCCAGCCTTCTAACTTTCCCAGCATTGGGGTCTTTTCAAATGAGTCAGCTCTTTCCATCAGATGGCCAAAGCATTGGAGTTTCAGCTTCAACATCAATCCTTCCAATGAACACCCAGGACCAATTTCCTTTAGGATGGACTGGTTGGATCTCCTTTCAGTCCAAGGGACTCTCAAGAGTCTTCTCCAACACCACAGTTCAAAAGCATCAATTCTTCAGTGCTCAGCTTGCTTTATAGTCCAACTCTCACATGCATACATGACCACTAGAAAAACCATAGCCTTGACTAGACGGACCTTTAGGGAAAGTTTATTTAAAAGTTAGTTAAAGCCTTAGGAGAGCCCATAACACAGTAGCCTATTTTGAGCTGGAATTTACCATTGGAATGGTATTTATGTTGTAAAACTGTTGTTTAGTTGCTAAGTCATGTCCCGCTCTTTTGCCAGGCTCCTCTGTCCATGGGATTTCCCAGGCAAGAATACTGGAGTGGGTTGCTGTTTCCTTCTCCAGGGGATCTCCCTGAACCAGGGATCAAACCCACCATCTCCCGCATTGCAGGCAGATTCTTTACTGTTGAGCCACTGGGGAACCCCTAATTTGGAGTTTTCTCTAAATCAGGCTGATTATTCCTGAACTAGTATTAATGTTTGGAGTGTACTTTTATCTAGAAATGTTGCCATGTCTACAGTTGGATGTTCATGGAGTTCTTATTCAAGTGCATGGGATTCACATTGTAAGAAAGTAGCAGGTTATGCTTTCTTGCAGGAATGACCTTGGGAAAATGTTCTCCATTAGTGCACAGGGTCTCTAGAATGTTTTGAATTGCCTATTTCATTGACAATAATTATTAGCTTAAAACTATATACTCTATTGAGAAATGTTAAATTTAACTCTCTTAGCCCTCTCCTGTCACATGAACCTTGACTCTGTGAAACTGAATAACTGTTTTGTAAATTGTAAACCCTTTCTGATCATAGTGTGATCTACAGAGGGGAGGAGTTCCCAGGTGTCTCAGTCCTAAAGAACCTGCTTTCAGTGAAGAAGATGCAGGCTCCATCCCTGGGTCAGGAGGATTCCCTAGGGGAGGAAATGGCAATATATTCCAGTATTCTTTCCTGGAGAATTCCATGGACAGAGGAGCCTGGCAGGCTGTAGTCCATGAGGTCACAAAAAGATCTGGACATGACAGAGTGGCTGAGCATACCACAGAGAGACAGCATGGGCCTCACCTGGGAATATCATATAAATACAGATTCTTAGGCATTACCCCAGTCCTGCTAAATGAAAGTCTACATTTTAACAAGCTGACAAGGTGATTTGCATGCACCTTAAACTTTGAGACATGCTGAGCTAAGACTTGAACAATAACAAAGCCCCTGACCTGATCATAACTCTTTCCCAGAACATGGCACAGATTTGCAGTATGTATTTTTTTAATGGACTGACCACCATCGGGACACGCGTTCTAACCCTAGGCCATTCTCCATATTTGGTTGTGGAATATGAGACAGAGGAGAATGATAGCAGTTTCTATCTCTTTTGTGTTCCCTGTCATTGCAATCTTCTTTGTTCCAAGCAAAGTCACCTTTGAAATTTTCTCCAGGTGAATAAAAAAACATATATATTTTCAGATGATCTGAGGCTGTTTGATCTTCAAGCACACTAAATAAAAATATTATCATCTTTTTTTTTCACCTGATTACATCTTAGTGAATGCTTAGAAAAGCATATTTGATGAAATGTTACACATTTCATTAGAATGTGATACCATCTTACTCATTTCACTTTCTGTCTTAAGAGGCAATAGATTTGTTAATGAAAGGCCACTGGGTCGAATTATGTAGTTTTATCAGAACCTAAACCTCAATGCAAGTCAGTATGTTTTTCTTGACTAAAGATTGTACAAGCAAGCACAGTGATTTTCATTTTATTTTCCATAGTGAAAAATACTGTATTCCCCAAATGATTAGCAATATTAATTTTATAAAGTGCCTCAGAATATGTTGAAATAATGATATTTTTTCCCTTGAATTGTTTTCATTTTAACATATATGTGTTTAACTTTTCCCGCCATCATCATCAGTTCAGTTGCTCAGTTGTGTCTGACTCTTTGTGACCCCATGGACTGCAGCGCACCAGGCCTCCTTGTCCATTCCCAACTCCCACAGTTTAATAAAACTCATATCCATCAAGTTGGTGCTAAAATCCAACCATCTCATCCTCTGTTGTCCCCTTCTCCTCCCACCTACAATCTTTCCCAGCATCAGGGTCTTTTCAAATGAGTCAGTTCTTTGCATCAGGTGGCCAAAGTATTGGAGTTTCAGCTACAATATCAGTCCTTCCAATGAATATTCAGGGCTGATTTCCTTTAGGATGGACTGGTTAGATCTCAGTGCTATCCAAGGGACCCTCAAGAGTCTTCTCCAATACCACAGTTCAAAAGCATCAATTCTTCGGCAGTCAGCTTTCATATAATCTAAGTCACACATCCATGCATGCCTATTGGAAGAAGCATAGTTTTGAGTAGATGGACCTTTGCTGGCAAAGTGATGTCTGCTTTTTAATATGCTGTCTAGGTTGGTTGTAACTTTTCTTCCAAGGAGCAAGAGTCTTTTAATTTCATGGCTGCAGTCACTATCTGCAGTGATTTTGGACCACCAAAAAATAAAGTCTGTCACTGTTTGCACTGTTTCCCCATCTATTTGCCATGAAGTGATGGGACTGGATGCCATGATCTTAGTTTTCTGAATGTTGAGTTTTAAGCCAACTTTTCTACTCTCCTCTTTCACTTTCATCAAGAGGCTCTTTAGTTCTTCTTTGCTTTCTGCCATAAAGATGGTGTCATCTGCACATCTGAGGTTATTGATATTTCTCCCGGCAATCTTGATTCCAGCTTGTGTTTCATCCAGCCCACCATTTCTCATGATGTAGTCTGCATGTAAGTTAAATAAGCAGGGTGACAATATGCAGCGTTGATATACTCCTTTCCCTATTTGGAACCAGTATGTTGTTCCATGTCTAGTTCTATTACTTCCTGACCTGCATACGGATCAAGAGGCAAGTCAGATGGTCTGATATTCCCATCTCTTTAAGAATTTTTCACAGTCTATTGTGATCCACATAGTCAAAGGCTTTGGCATAGTCAGTAAAACAGAAGTAGATGTTTTTCTGGAGCTCTTTTGCTTTTTCGATGATCTAACAGATGTGGGCAATTTGGTCTCTGGTTCCTCTGCCTTTTCTAAATCCAGCTTTAACATTTGGAAGTTCATGGTTTACCTACTGTTGCCTGGCTTGGAGAATTTTGAGCATTACTTTGCTACTATGTGAGATGAGTGCAATTGTGTGGTATTTCGAGCATTCTTTGGCATTTCCTTTCTTTGGGATTTGAATGAAAACTGACCTTTTCCAGTCCTCTGGCTATTGCTGAGTTTTCCACATTTGCTGGCGTATTGAGTGCACCACTTTTACAGCATCATCATTTAGGATTTGTAATAGCTCAACTGGAATTCCATCACCTCCACTAGTTTTGTTTGTAGTGATGCTTCTTAAAGCCCACTTGACTTCGCATTCCAGGATATCTGGCTCTAGGTGAGTGATCACACTATCTTGATTATCTGGATCGTGAAGATCTTTTTTGTATAGTATACAGATAGTATACAGTATATATATATATATATATACATACAGTGTATATAGTATATATAGTATACCGATCTATAGATCTGTATAGATCTATCTATCTGTATAGATCTATACTATACAGATAGTATATATAGTATACAGATCTTCTCTGTATTCTTGCCACCTCTTCTTAATATCTTCTGCTTCTGTTAGGTCCATACCATTTGTGTCCTTTATTGAGCCCATCTTTGCATGAAAATTTCCCTTGGTGTCTCTCATTTTCTTGAAGAGATCTCTAGTCTTTCCTATTCTTTTTTTTTTTTTCCCTCTATTTCTTTGCACTGATCACTGAGAAAGGCTTTCTTATCTCTCGTTTCTCTCTGGAACTGTGCATTCAAATGGGTATATCTCTCCTTTTCTCCTTTGCTTTTGGCTTCTCTTCTTTTCACAGCTACTTGTAAGGACTCCTCAGGCAACCATTTTGCCTTTTTGCATTTCTTTCTTGGAGATGGTCTTGATCTCTGCCTCCTGTGCAATGTCATAAACTTCCGTTGATAGTTCTTCAGGCACTCTATCATATCTAATCCCTTGAATTTGTTACTTCCACTGTATAATCGTAAGGGATTTGACTTGGGTCATACCTGAATGGTCTAGTGGTTTTCCCTACTGTCTTTAATTTCAGTCTGAACTTGGCAATAAGGAGTTCATTATGTGAGCCACAGTGAGTACCTGGTCTTGTTTCTGATGACTGTATAGAGCTTCTCCATCTTTGGGTGCAAAGAATATAATCAGTCTGATTTCAGTACTAACCATCTGGTGATGTCCATGTGTAGAGTCTTCTCTTGTGTTGTTGGAAGAGGGTGTTTGCTATGACCAGTGTGTTCTCTTGGCAAAACTCTATTAGCCTTTGACCTGCTTCATTTTGTACTGCAAGGCCAAATTTGCCTGTTATTCCAGGTATCTCTTGACTTCCTGCTTTTGCATTCCAGTCCCCTATCATGAAAAGGACATCTTTTTAGGGTGTTAGTTCTGGAAGGCCTTGTAGGTCCTCATAGAACCATTCAGCTTCAGCATTATTGGTTGGGGCATAGACTTGGATTACTGTGGTATTGAATGGTTTGCCTTGGAAATGAACAGAGATCATTCTGTCATTTTTGAGATTGTGTCCAAGTATTCCATTTTGTACTCTTTGTTGACTGTGATGGCTGCTCCATTTCTTCTAAGGGATTCTTGCCTGCAGTAGTAGATATAATGGTTATCTGAGTTAAATTCACCCTTTCCAGTCCGTTTTAGTTCGCTGATTCGGAAAATGTTGACATTCTCTCTTGGCAATAAAATAATTTTATTGCAATTAATGAAGATTTCTTTTCTTTATATTCTTTCATAAGGTTTGTTTTTTTTTAGTTTTACCTTCTAAGCTAAATATTTTATCATTTAAAAGTTAGGAATATGTAAATGTTGGTCCTCTGTACTGTCAATCTCTAACCTAAAGTCCTTACTTTTTTCCTTTGGTAGCTAAAGTAAATGTCTTTATTCACCCCTACAGATAAAGCACACAGAGGACGTTGGTTTGTAGTTGTATACAGAATAGTAAACCTTGATGCTCAGAATGTCTTAAGATACCACTTTAAACTTTACTTCAGGTATTTACTCCATATATCCAGTGTGTATAAACTTTGCTAGTGTTATCTTCCCAATAATCAAATTATTTTTTATTAAGCTGGTATCATTATTATTTTTGGCATGCATTCTTTTTTTAAATTGAAGTATAGTTGATTTATAAATCAATATTATGACTCTAAAATTTCAGAAAATTAAAGTTTAAGAGAAGATTCCAGATGTCTCCATAAAGGAAAGAGTAAAATTGGGGATCCAGTGTCATTTGACTTCTTAATATTTAATTAATTAATAGAAAGGAGAATGGAGTGAAATGGCAACTCTGATGCTTTTCTGAAATGTGATGACAGGGTGCCTTCATGAAGGTCGTCTTCATCTCTTTCATGGGCATGTGGTCCCTTCCATCTGGAAATGCATCCTCTTCATTTCTGAGAAATTTCATTATACTATTTCTTTATGGTTACTACTTCCTTTTACTCTAATCTTGTTTTCTTAAACTGTTATTAGTTGAGGTTTGGATTTTCTATTTTTACCTTCTGATTTATTTAAATTGGGGGTACAATTGAAAATGGAAAAAAATAATCCCTATTTTAACATTTTCAAATTTACTCCCACTTGAGAAGTTTGCATTAGAATCAGTTTTCCTGTTTGGATGACAAGACAAGAAGATTTTTAGAGTTTTTGCCTAATCCATCTTTTTTTTTCTTTTTTAGTTTGTTTTTATGACTGAAAAAATAAGCACTTCCCTTGTGGCTCAGCTGGTAAGGAATCCGCCTGCAGCATAGGAGACCTGGGTTCAATCCCTGGGTTGGGAAGATCCCCTGGAGAAGGGAAAGGCCACTCACTCCAGTATTCCAGCCTGGAGAATTCCATGGACTGTATAATCCATGGGGTCGCAGTGTCGGACACCACTGAGCGACTTTCACTATGGCTGAAAAAATAAGCACTTTGGGGCATTGGTTTTTGGAAATTGTTGGAAATTGTTTTTATAAGACTTCTTGTATTATTTTATCAATATTCCTAAAACATTTGATCATAAATCTTCGCGTGTCCTTCTGTAGAGCGAAGTACATATCTGACTTATTGGACATCGGACTGTGTATCTCCAACATCTGGGCCTCTGAATGGACAACATTTCCCGAGCATTTCCCTTGTTCCAGTTGTGGTTGTAACAACTTTAGGAACCATAGATCTTCTAGTTCTTCCTGCAGTCTTCATTCTGTGAAGGAGGAAACTGAAGCTTAGAGAAGTTAACTCATCTAGGGTTGTGACATAGTATGTGTCAAAGTCTGGTTCATGTTCAGTTTGAGTCTCATGGTCAAGCTGTTTTGCACTGTTTCTAGAGATGAAGTTAGGACTAATATCTTGCAATGTATTTTCAGTGTCAGGGTACAGAGTCTTATTAAAGAGTACAGTACATAAAAGGATTATTACCTGAAATCCTTTTACACGGAGCACTGGTTGTTTTAGGAACTTAATAGCTTGGATACATGTATATATGTATGACTGGATGCCTTCACTGTTCACCTGAAACTATCAGAACATTGTTAATTGGCTATGCTGCTGCTGCTGCTAAGTCGCTTCAGTCGTGTCCGACTCTGTGCGATCCCGTAGACGGCAGCCCACCAGGCTCCCCCGTCCCTGGGATTCTCCAGGCAAGAACGATGGAGTGGGTTGCCATTTCCTTCTCCAGTGCATAAAAGTGAAAGTGAAGTCGCTCAGTTGTGCCCGACTCTTATCGACCCCATGGACTGCAGCCCACCAGGCTTCTCCATCCATGGGATTTTCCAGGCAAGAGTACTGGAGTGGGGTGCCATTGCCTTTTCCGGTTAATTGGCTATACTCTAATATAAAATAAAAAGTTTGAAATAAAAAAAAAATCTGATGGAAAGAAAATAGAGTTGAACCAGAGATGATAGTTAATTCTATCCTGTATTAGTTTTTTTACCCATTTACTAGAATTAAAAATAATACAAAGTAAAAAAGTGATCACATGATTTAAATGTGTATCAATTAGTAGCATAAAACTAATCTTTGTTTGCTAAGTTTTTTAGTTTGTGTATCCCCACAGTTTCAATGACATGTTCTTTTTGTTGTTGTTGCTCAAATTAATATGACTGTGAAGAGCTTGGTGTGTGTTAGTGTGTGTTGTTTTCTGAACAGCTATATCTATTGCCACTTTTATTTTGTGTTTTTGGTTTGTGTTTGAAAGTTGATGATTGCTGTTTTCAAGGTTCCAAAATGATTGTGGCAACAAAGGCTAGAACTTAGATGGCTCTGTGGGGAAACTTTGGGTATTGATATTTTTCAAGTTTCCTTAAAAATACTCAAGGGTAAAACAGCGTTTTCCACCTATGATATATTCCTAGCAGCACCAAACAGAGCAAAGCAGAAAACTTCAGCTTGGTTCGGGCAGTCTCACTTACACAGTTTGTATTCATTCTCCCTTTTGCCCTGTGTTCCACCTCATGCATGTCTAACACCCAAGTTTACCTATTTTCAAGTAACAGTTCTTAAAAATATACTTTGTTGTTGTTTAGTTGCTAAGTTGTGGCCAGCTCTTCTGTGACCCCGCGGACTGTAGCCCACCAAGAACCTTTACCCATGGGATTTCCGTGGCAAGAGTACTGGAGCAGGTTGCCATTTCCTTCTCTATCCAAAAATATACTAATGAACATGTAATTCTTATGACTGAAAACAAAGTATTAAGAATTTTGTGCAAGCAAACTAGAATTTAAGGTAAGGTTATCTTGTGGTTGAAGAGAAATTTTTGAGTTACTGCTTAACTCAAAACTGATGACTGTTTGCAATATCCTTCAGTTAGAAAACTCTATAATTTTTGCATTAAGTTATTGCTGTTATCAGTATATACTATCTTAACTTTAGCTTCCACTTACTGCAGATTTTTTTCAAAGATTTCTCAGCAAAATATTTTTGGAAACCAAATAGTAGCATGCAAATAAAACATGTAAAATCTTAACCAATCAAAACAGTGAGATTCAGATAATTTGGTATGTGAATAAGGGACATTGCCAAAACATTGCTTTATAATACTTTAATTTCATACTTCCTACTGAAACAGTCAGATCTTCAGCAGAATTCTGAAGCTTTCCACTGAAGAGTTTTTCTAACAGCTTCAATGGATTTGAAGACTCTCAGTTGAGGATAAGGTAGTGCAATATTTAAAATAATATACCTTTTTATTAGCTTAAATTAGTTCCTATAGCCTATGAAACGATATAAATTTCCCTCCTGTCTTAACCATCCTTGGCCTTTTACAGATTTTAGACATTGATTGATTGACTGATAGATGTATGGACAGCTAAATACAAAACTGTTCATTCCAAATCTCATGGTTTGTTGCCATCATTTACTTGGGATCTTGCACCATCAAATGAAAGGACCGGAGAGTTATAGGGTAGAGTCACTGATGAATGGGGGCAGAACAGCCCACAGGGTAAATTAACCTTCCTTAAACCCAAATACCATCAGAAATCAAGAAATTCCTACATCTTCCCTCTGTATCTATACTACGATTTAAGAGGCAGTTTTACTAATATTTGCCTTCTGATCATCTCCACAGAGATCTTGGTCAGCTGTTTTCATTTTACGGTTCTGGGGTAAAACAGAAGCTGTTGCTGCTTACTCTGTTCAGGAGCCTGAGGTCCTGATTTTTAGAAATAAAACAGAGAAGAGGAAAAAAGTTCATTCAAGCACAGCATCCACTTACTAAATATTGGTAGTGCGTTTTATTTTGAAGCAAGTTCAAATATCATTTGGTTTATCTAAGGTGATAGAACAACCATTTTTTAATTTATTGGGATATAGCTGCCTTACAATGTTGTGTTAGTTTCTGCTGTACTCCAGAGCTATCAGCCATATGTATACATATGTCCCTCCCTCTCGGGTCTCTCTCTCTCCCACCCATCTGGGTCACCAAAGTGCACCAAGCTCAGCAGGTTCCCATTACTCAGCCATAAAAAGAAATGAAATTGGGTCATTTGTTGTGACGTGGCTGGACCTAGATGTGTCAGACAGAGTGAAGCAAGTCAGAACAAACTTAATAAAGTGCATCTGGACTGCAAGGATCACTTGGGTATTATACTAATTTAGCATCATACTGGCTGATATTGCTGCCTCACCGGAGTCACCTCTACCAGATAGAAGCACTTATTTCCCAGCTACTGTAGTCTCTGGGTTGATAACAGTTCATAACTGATTTCTGAGAATTGCACTTGGTGATGGAAGCCTGTGGAGGTTGTATCATTTTCCCCAGGATATCCCACACTTTAGGACTGACTGATTCTGGTATGCTATAGGGCAGCCCCTCTTGCCTCTAAGTGGGATAACTCTGCAGTGTATTTTTAACATTCCAGAAATCTCTGAGGGATCAATCTAACACAGTGGTGTGTGAGAGCCACCTTGCACTGAAACTGATTAAGATTTCCTTTAAATTCTGTTCAGTGACATCATTTATGTAACTTAAAACTGACTACGGTAAGAGTATTTATGCCACAGAAAGAGATACATTTTAAAAACAACAGTTTCTGTTCTTTTTTCTTTTTGTATTGTCTCCTAGAACCACTTATTAGCAAATAACTGAACCAAACCCTCATCTTTGACTAGATTATTTTTAAGCTCTGCCCTCCTTCCTTCACTTCAAAAGGTTTCACCTGAGAAGATACCCTCGACACTCATTTACAATAAAAATTACAATTGTAGACTGTTTCTAAGGAAACTGACCTAAGAGAAGTACCTGCTATGTGCCAGATGCCATACTACGTGTGTGACATAATTCTTAGGATTGTTGTTGTTGTTGAGTCGCTAAGTCATGTCTGACTCTGCCATCCCATGGACTGTAGCTCACCTGGCTTCTTTGTCTATGGGATTTACCAGGCAAGAATATTGGAGTGGGTTGCTGTTTCCTTCTCCAGGGGATCTTCCTGAATCGGGGATCAAGCCCACATCTCCTGAATTGGCATGTGGTTCTTTACCACTGAGTACCAGGGAAGCCCAGTTTTTAGGGTACAGCTTTGAAAAAGTTACTACTCTGATTTTCTAGATGAGCAAAGTAAGCTTTATATAGCTTGTAAAATGTCTCCAAAGTACATATCCTTTCTAATCTGTCATACTATGTCCAAAAGATGAAAAGAACATTGAAAGATCACTTAGTCCACTCTTTTGTCTTTTGGTGTGGCTTTATGTAAAATATTCGGGAAGATTGATTATCCTTCCTACTTTAAATGGGTGGAGCTTTTTACTGATAAAAGTAAATCAGTTTAAGCAAAGGTGACAGCTATTTAAAGATGTGCTATGAGAGAAATATTGTACTTTGTTCTGAAAAAGATGATTTTTGGTTTTCTGCAGTATCTAGTCTTTTGTCAAGACTGTCATTGACATTTCTGCTGTTTTACTCTTAAATATTACCGTCAAGTTCAAATACTGTGATTTACCCATGGTTAAGAAGAAAAAGTGATTGTACATCTTCTGGAGCATGATTGTAGTAAAACTAGACACCACCCAGAATATTTAATCTGATCAGCATTTTAGAATAAAAAACAGGTCTTTTCCTAGCCTTTTAAGTTAGTAAAAAGAAATAAAGCATTCTTTTCAATTATTATTTACACTTAAAAAAAGATATCATTGAGACAAAGATGATATAGATTTTATGCCATCTTTATGGAGGAATTTATATTTAAAAATGACAGATATATGCATTGGGCTACAAATTTGTCTAACAAAAAGTGCTTGCTTTTTGACAGTATTGATGATATGATTTAATAGTACTGATGATAAATCTAGGCATTTTGTCAATATTCTTTCTGTTTTTCCAGTCAGCCCTGGAATGTTTCTTGGTTTTTTAGAGGCTATGAATTTGCCAAATATCTTTCTTGAAAACATTTTTTGTTAGTTATAGAAACAAAACTATAGATACACATTTTTTGTTTATTTTATATCTCATTAGGAAATACACAAATTAACTTTCCTAATAATGATTGAATCAGATATTGTATTAAACCCCTAATCATAGCCCAACTTATCCTCTAATTTTTACTAAAATATTACTAATTTTCTCTAGTACTCCCTAAGCAAAAAAAAAAAAAAAACAACTAAGTGATTAGATAGGGTCAACTTTAAACACAAATGAATTTAGCACATCAAGTTTCCATTTTTAGTATGCTACAACAAATACTACATAGTTAAAACTCAATTGGCCAGAATTATTTTTTCATAGAATATTGTAATGTGTGGGCTTTTCTAGGTTTTATTTGTCCTCTGGTTGACAGGGGAAAAGTGGCTGTATTTGTTAAAATGTAAAACACAGAATGATTTCTAAGAAAATAGATGTTATTGCTTGTATTAATTGCCTTTACGTTCCAGAAATTTATACTCTTCAGCAGCATGTCATGATAAAAACCAGTATTTTAAGAAGTTATCTTACTTATATTTCTTAATAATGTGTGTTATAATAAATTATATAGTATAATGATAATTGATGCTTTTGAATTGTGGTGTTGGAGAAGACTCTTGAGAGTCCCTTTGACAGCAAGGAGATCAAGCTAGTCTATCCTAAAGGAAATCAACTCTGAATATTCATTGGAAGGATTGATACTGAAACTGAATCTCCAGTACTTTGGCCACCTGATGTGAAGAGCCGATTCACTGGATTCCCCTGATTGGAATTTCCCTGATGCTGGGAAAGATTGAGGGCAAGAGCAAGGGGGGTGGCAGAGGATAGCATCACTGACTTAGTGGGCATGAGTTTGAGCAAACTTCAGCATCCGGTGAAGGACAAGGATGCTTGGTGTGCTACAGTCCATGCTGTCGCAAAGAGTTTGACACAACTTAGCAAGCGAACAGCAACAACGATTATTAAAAATGTTAGTGATGTTAATTTTTAATATAAAAGATTATATTTGTTTTTGAAAAATAACCCATAAAATCAGAATTCTGGTTCATAGTTTATCTTTGTTGATTTTACAACTTATTTTTAAAATGGGTGTCATCACATTTTGTTTCTAAACCCAAAATAAAATTCAGAAGTTTGTTGGTTTACTGAAGGTAACACAGATTGTAATACAGACTAGTGTTTTGAACACTTTACTTGCCCCAAACAATATAGAAGGATTGTTATAAGAAAACAGTTCTATTATTTATTTGTTCTTAGTGGATTTTATTACTAGTCTAAAAATTAAAAAAGTCAGTTGAATGCAAGTTGTTTTCTATCTAGTGCCTGTGGTGCCTCATTTTCCTATCTCTTTCTATTTGTTATTCACTAGTAAATCACCTTGCGAATGAATTTGCAATGTAAACTGCTGTGTCAGTTCCTTGGCATGGTCACTCTCAGGTTGAGCATTGGCTTAAACTTTATTAATTAAATGTCCAAGAAAAAGGGTCTTAATGTTAGTGAAGTGATATATTTGCAAGTTGTATTTTCTCCTTTGATAATTATTGTATTTGCCATTGACAGTCTATCTTTGAAAGCTCTGATTGCCTGGCATCAAGTTCTAGCTCCTTTACTTACTAGATGTGAGATGTTGGGCAAGTCACTTAAAGAGAATAGAATTAGGAGGGTATTAGAATCTACCTTAAATGGTTTCTGTGACTATTATTAAGTGGATCGGTACTTAAGCTAGAAAGATCATAGAACAATTTCTGGTACAGAGTAAATATTATGTGAGTGTGTTTTCTTCATCAGTTTTTAAAGTTAGGTACCCTTTAACATAAGCTCTATTTACAACATATTTATCATGAGAAGAATAGAGCAAATAGAGCAAATAATAAATATATTCAATTATTAATATATTCTCCCTATGGGCTTCCCTTGTGGCTCAGCTGGTAAAGAATCAGCCTGCAATGTGGGGAACCTGGGTTCAAT
Source organism: Bos indicus (assembly GCF_029378745.1). Taxonomy (NCBI): domain Eukaryota; kingdom Metazoa; phylum Chordata; class Mammalia; order Artiodactyla; family Bovidae; genus Bos; species Bos indicus. The sequence continues at coordinate 14,812,690 of NC_091767.1, forward strand.
CCCTGGTTGGGAAGATCCCCTAGAGAAGGGAAAAGCTCTATTCTTACTATAGTGGTGTTGATATACTTGTTTGACACAGGGTTGCCATAATCCTTTAATTTATAATAAAAGCAATTTCTGCGAAACACAATAAAGCAAAGAACAATAAAATCAGGTGTGCCTGTATGCATATCTAATATTAATGAATAGTCATTGGGTGTTAGGATTAAAGCCCTATCCACCCTCTAAGTCACAAAATTTTCTCCTCTCCATTAATCAGATACTTGAACATCGATTCATTCTGCCATTGGTAGACCATACAAGAATATAAAATATGCAAAAAACAGTAGTAAATCTGCTAAACTGTCAAGAAAATAGTTGTTATAGAAACTATGCATGTTACTCTGCAGAAGAAAAAACTAGCTCTCTCTATATATACAGGTTCTAATTTTAAACCTTTCAATTTAGCAATGAGTCAAAAATTATTCTTTCCAAATAGATATGCTTTTTTTCCCATATAAATTTAGCCTCTGTCTGAGTTTTAAGGGACAGGAAATTAGAAGAGGCAAGTGTAGAAGGTGGTTGTTGAGAGACAACAGATTTGCCAAGAAGTTATATCCAAGAGGTAAGGAGGGGCAGTAAGCATTAACTGCTGCATCAGAACAGCACCCCGCCATTTAGCAAAGGAGCAACTCAACTCAGAGCAGATAGATTTGTTGTTCAGTTGCTAAGTCATGTCCAGCTCTTTGGGACCCATGGACTGCCCCATACCAGGTTTCCCTGTCCTTCACTATCTTCTGGAGTTTACTCAGATTCATGTGCATTGAGTCAGTAATGCCACCTGACCATCTCATTCTCTGCCACTCTCTTCTCCTGCCTGTCCCTTCTCTAGGGAGTCTTCCCAACTCAGGGACTGAACCCTGGTCTCCTGCATTACAGATAGATTCTTTACCCTCTGAACTCCTATTGAGGTTAGAATAGGTCCAAGGAGACAGAAAATCAAAATGTGGTGCAGTGATTGAAATCCATGCTGGTGATGACTGAGTGGACAGAACACCAAACACGTGACAGGTCAGGTTGGTTTAAGCCCATTGTATTTTGGAAGGGAATTTTATTTTAAAAATTCATAAATAGTGATTTTTAATGGATTCTTTTTTTTAACAGACTCACAGACTTAGAAAACAAATTTATGTTTACCAAAGAGTAAAGATTGAGGGGAAGGGATAAATTGGGGGTTTGAGATTGACATATACACACTATTATATTTAAAATAACCTACAAGGACCTACTATATGGCACAGGGAACTCTGCTCAGTATTTTGTGATAACTTAAATGGGAAAAGGACTTGAAAAAGAACAGATACATGTATGTGTATGTCTAACTGAATCACTCTGCTCTACATCTGAAACTGACACAAGTTGTTAATCAACTATACTCCCATATGACATTAAAGTTAAACAGGTTATTCTTTTTTATTTTTAGTTGGAAGATAATTGCTTACAATACTGTGTCTAGACAGATTATCCTTAAATAACATCCAAATATCTGTAAAGCTCATTTAAATAGTATTTCCTATGTATGTTTGATATTGCAGAAAGGAATCAGCAAACATTTGCCTGACATTTGTATGACTGATTGCTAGTAACTTATTTCAGAACTTTCTTTTAGAGGCTACTAATTCTGATCATGTGTCTACTATTACAACTCTAGTTGTATAGATGTCTGTTGCTGCTGCTGCTAAGTTGCTTCAGTCGTGTCCGACTCTGTACGACCCACCAGGCTCCCCCGTCCCTGGGATTCTCCAGGCAAGAATGCTGGAGTGGGTTGCCATTTCCTTTCCAATGCATGAAAGTGAAAAGTGAAAGTGAAGTCGCTCTTAGCGACTCTTAGCAACCCCGTGGACTACAGCTTACCAGGCTCCTCCATCCATGGGGTTTTCCAGGCAAGAGTACTGGAGTGGGGTGCCATTGCTTTTTCCAGTATAGATGTCTAAGAGGGAATTAATTATGGCTTGGATAATACCTGACATCTCCAGAATTATCAAGACATTATTTGGAACATTTTTAGTCCTATACATAAGAATTTCATCGAAGGACCAATGAGAGGTTAATTATTTCTAAAGTAATCAGTTCCCTCAAGCAATTTCAAATGCACACATTTTGCAGGTATACACACTTTAAACCATGCCCAATTCTTCCATGAGAGCTAAGCTTTTGTTTGGTTCTTAAGTTGCATTGGTTTCCCTGGGTATGGTGTCTAATTCTCCTTCCCATTCTTCTTATCCAATGTCAGTAAGTATCTTCACATCTAGAATGGGGAAGGGGCTTCCTTGTAGTCCTGTATATAAAAGAGGCTGCAGTGTAGTGCTCAGACACTGGGGGCTGTTAGCAACATTTTTTTCTAATATCAGAAGATTATTGCCATTGATGCCTTGGGTGTCCAAGCTCCTTTTCCAAAAGAGCAGCTTTATTAATAGCACTCTAATGTATAAACTTCTGCAGTAACTCTTGGTATTACAAATGGTAGAGAAAAGCAAATGTGAGATGAAGACGTTCCTGTCTAGGTGCACTTGCGAAGCTCAGTGTCTTGTTTCCCTCCCACCTTTAATACTTTGAATAGTATGAAATTCAGGCTAATTTTTCATGTGTTAATAGACTTTCAAGTGGCCAGGGGCTTTTAGGCATCACAAATATTAACTTGAGATGCCTGTAATCTTCTATACTATGCAACCCTCCTCATATATACATAAATTATGTCTCCCAAAGTTGCAAGACTTAAATGTCATTCATTTTGGGTGAGGTTTTCAAAAGTAGAGGAGATTTTATAAATATATATTGCATTTATCTTGCAAATTATTTTCTTATAAGAACTGGGGAGAGTTGGAGTACATAGAAAGCTTCAAGCATAACATAAAGAATTTTCACTATAATGGCCAATTATCGACACAATCTACCTTCTAAAGAAGCAAAGACTACTGTGGGCACCTCACTAGATGAAATATGTAATTGAGCTTCTAAAATTATGCAGGTGAAAAGAAATTGATTTAGTTAAGCACTTTATGCAATAGCTTTTTATTCACCAGACTTGAAAAAAATCACTCACCAGCAAAAGAAGTGGGAAAACCTTATCTGTAAACCCAGTCTGCACTAATGGTTGATATGTAAATATGTAGATTTCCATTCAATTTTATACCGAAAATGAAATTGAAATAGGAAAATGCTTTATTTTTCAGTAAGATGGTTCTACCTATTATGTGAGCAAATTCCATCTAAGTCAAGGATAGAAAAGGAGTTAGACTTAAGCGCAGAGTACAGATTTGCAAATAATTAGGCTCACACAAATTCTAGTTCATAAACACAGTTTGCAATAACACACTTTGGAGGTTTGCATTTATTCATGTCACCTGCCTCATTTCCTGGCTAACCCCCAAAACTCAGTGTTGGTGCCCACTTCAATAAATTAGCAGGAATTCAAGCATCATCCTGTAGCCAAACTCATGTAATTAACTCTATATTATCCATGTGTTCATTAATTCTAAGATGATTTCCCTTTGCCTCTGTGCATACCTCTAAAAGCCTGCTCCTCCTGTCAGCTGATGTCTGCTTAGGGAATGTGCTCTAATTTTAATATTTGCCTGAGTAATGTATAATTACCATAGCTACTAATGTGCAATGCAGTACATTTGTGGCCAAATGGAAAGATGCTTTTAATTTATAGCATCTCTGGCTCCTTGCTGTTAGCTTACGTTATTGAGAATTTATTGAACCCTTGTAAATTCTATAGCCTTTGGGGGCAAGTTTCTATATTTCCTTCAGGCCCAGTGATTGATGTTTTCTGAATCCATAGCCTGGTTTTTTAAGCCCACCCAGATTTATTTTAATCTCTTGGAACATGCTTATTTGTATAACCAAGCAAGTGGAAAGTTTCTCCATTCTAGTTGCCTAATCTTCCATTTACTAATTGCTTGATTCAACATTTTCTTCCAATCTGAGAAGCACTTCTTGTTTATGTTACAGCACGATCATCTTTGCAGGTGTGTTTTCTCCCAATTAAGCAATGGAATAATACAGTTGATAGATGAATGGCTGACTGCTGTGTGGCTGTTGCAGCAATGAGTATTGGAAGAGAAGTAAGAATTCTTGTCTAATGATGTGGAAACAGACAAACATATTTAGTTTTGTAGTGCCTCCATGAGCCTTTAGAGTTCTCAGGTGGGATGTGTTATTCACAGAAATTTCAGTGATTTTCCTTGCAGCTGTTTAAGCATGTTTTCTGTTTTAAAAGGATTTATTTTTGCAATCACAGAATACTTCCTCAGTATTTTATACTTTTTAATTTTCAAGTGGCCAGAGGAACAAGACATAGGGAAGATGATGAAATGGAAAGCTAAAGGTTGTTTGCCTTATTCACAGTGTCACAGTGGATTGATGCAGCATCAAGAGAAACATGAAAATGATTTAGATTTATGTTATAATGTATTGTAAAGTTGGATGCTTGAGAGTGGATGTGAGTATGTGTATTCAGTCGGGTCTGACTCTTTGTGACTCCATAGACTGTAGCCTTCCAGGCTTCTCAGTCCATGGGATTTTCCGGGCGAGAATAGTGGAGTGGGTTGCCATTTCCTCCTCTAGGAAATCTTCCTGGCTCAAGGATTGAACCTGTGTCTCCTGTTTCTCCGGCATTGCAGGTGGATTCTTTACTGTTTAAGACATCGAGAAAGTCCCCACGCTTGAGAGTGGCTCTTGGCAAATGATGATTGCCAAAGAAATAAAAGAAAGTTGCAGTCATCCTCAGATAATGGTCCTTCTTGTCAAGATTTGATTTAGTTTGAGAATTAATGTTTTTCTAAATATAAAGAAATAGCTGTATAGCCAAGCTATGTAAGATTTTGAAAGCTTGACTTGTTTTACTTTTTAAAAAATTAAAAAGAGGATACTTTTGGGCCTCTAAGTGCCTAAGAGACTTTCATAGCCTTTTATATTCTAGAGGAAATGGGTAAAAGAAAACCTTTGTGAAGAGATGCCTTCCAGGATGACTTTTTTAAGTCCTTAACTCAAACTCAGAAGCAAATTTCTTAATAAGAGATTTCTTACATTTATAAAATTCCCAATACAGAATTGAGAATGCATGTTGAATGCAAAGTACAAAAATATTTTCATTTATTTATGTACTATAGAAGAAATAATTGATTACAAAAGTGCTGTTATGTGTAGTATAATCTATGTAAATCTGTAAATAGAATTTTAGAAATTCATTCATTTTAATAATAAATATTAATTTCTCTGGCCAGGACAGACCACAAATTTATTTCGGTGGTATTATATGAATGCATCAAGTAATTAATGATCAATATAGTATTACACATACGAGTGTTTTATACTCTCAAATAGAGTGCAGTATGGATAGATGCAAAGGGTTATATTTTGTAGTATCGCCCATAAGAACAAAAGATTATCTGGTCTGAAAGCTCTCCGTTATTTATTGGTATTCTCTGCCACTTTTCTGCACTGAAATTCCTCGTATGACAGGAACATAAAATCATGGAAATAATACAAGCTTTAGAGCAGACAGACCTGACTTTGTGTCTCTACTCCTCATTTGATAGCTGTGTGACCTTCATCAGATTTTCAAAACCTGTCCAAAACTCAGTTTCTTAATTTTTTTATATTCATATTTTTAATTGATGATTGCTTTACATTATTGGTTTGATTTCTATCATACATCAACATGAATTAACCATAGGTATATATGTGTCCCTTCGCTATAACTTCTTTCCCTGCTTATTGTAAAGATTAAATAAAATTCTTATTTTTACTTAGAAATACAGTTGGTTTATTGAAAAAACATATAAAGAATATATGGTGTCACAGGAATGCCATTCAGTTCAGTTCAGTCGCTCAGTCGTGTCTGACTCTTTGCGACCCCATGAATCGCAGCACGCCAGGCCTCCCTGTCCATCACCAACTCCTGGAGTTCACTCAGACTCATGTCCACCGAGTCAGTGATGCCATCCAGCCATCTCATCCTCTGCCATTAGTAGTTATAATTGTTATGAATATTATTTTGCTTAGAATATAAGAAGTATAATAAGGTCTGTGTCCAGAGCTGCCTACATTCAGTCAGTGAGCAGTGTATGCTTAGCATGTGAGAGGTGCTTGACTGTGCTCCCATGCAAATCAATAGTGCAAAAAAATGAATAGAATGACACCCTCTTTCTTGCTTTATAAGGCACCTTAGTTTCCTCAGAGAATTAATAGAGTGTGCCCATCTGCCTTAAGTGTCTAGGGAATTCCTAAAGGAAATTGTTGAAAGTAGACAGCAGCGTACCAGAAAGAAAATGTAACTCCTGGAACTTTACCTCTTGGGGATTCTTCTTACTTCTCCATGAGGTGGGGATAAGTAGCCCTTGTCATGTATATCTCATGTATATGTATATCTCATAGGGTTAAATACTGCAAGGCTACCAAAGTATAAATGACAGCAGGCTATTTTATATAGATTTACTGACAGTGTGCTGAAACAAGCATACCATATCCATTTAAAATAATCCAACAAAAATATATATTAAGTACCTAAATGTCTACCACGATATCTTGTATCTTGGGGTTTATACAAAGTAAAGGTCTCTGCCTGTACTAGTTCTCTATTGCTATATAAACAAATAACCACCATTAGTATGATCTGAATCAAATCCCTTATGATTATGCAGTGGAAGTGACAAATAGATCCAAGGGATTAGATTTGATAAACAGAGTGCCTGAAAAACTATGAATGGAGGTTCATGACATTGTATAGGAGGCAGTGATCAAGACCACCCCCAAGAAAAAGAAATACAAAAAGGCAAAATTTTTCTCTGAGGAGGCCTTACAAAAAGTTGTGAAAAGAAAAGAAGCAAAAGGCAAAGGAGAGAAGGAGGAGCCAAGATGGCGGAGGAGTAGGACGGGGAGAACACTTTCTCCCCCACAAATTCATTAAAAGAGCATTTAAACGTGGAGTAAATTCCACAAAACAACTTCTGAATGCCGGCAGAGGACATCAGGCACCCAGAAAAGCAATCCAACTCTTCGAAAGGAGGTAGGAAAAAAATATAAAAGACAAAAAAAGAGACAAAAGAGGGAGGGACGGAGTTCCGTCCCGGGAAGGGAGTCTTAAAAAGAGAGAAGTTTCCAAACACCAGGAAACCTTCTCACTGCCGAATCTGTGCCGAGCTTTGGAAGCACAGAAGGCAACATAACAGGAAGAAAAAATAAATAAACAATTAAAACTTGAAGATTGCGAGTCCTACGGTAACTCCCCCAGCGGAGAAGCAGCGCAGACGCCTGCACGCGCCATTAGCAAGCGGGGGCTGGGCAGGGAGGCACAGCGCGGGCTGCATCGCTTAGAGTAAGAATCTGGCCTGAATACCCTGAGCACTATCTGAGCGAAATAATTTGGGCTAGCAAACCAGACTGTGGGATATCTACCACACGAAAAGCCAGCCCCAACCTAAGACACCGCCAGGCCCGCGCACGGAACAAATAATTGATCAGAGATAGCCGGCTGCAGACCTTCCCCCTCCGGTGACAGGCAGCCAGAGCCGGAAGGGGGCAATCGCAGCCCCAGAGAGACATTATCTATAAAACTGTAAGCAGGTTTCTTTGCTAACTAAAACTTTTTGGGGGTCTGGACGGTTAACATCTGTCTGAGAAGGTGCGCCGGTTTTACACCCAGATAACCGAGTGGCGGGGAGGCGATAAGTCGCAGCATTGGCGCTCACCAAACACCTCATCACTTGAGCTGCTCGGACCTGGGAAGAGCACAAAACTCAGGCCCAACTGAGTCTGCGCCTCTGAGGACTACCTGAGTGCCTGAACCTGAGCGGCTTGGACCTGGGAGGTACATGCAACCCAGGGCCAGCCTCGGATTGTTCCCGGCGGAACAACCTAGAGCCCGTGCAGTGTGGGCAGGGAGGCTACACGCGCCGTGAGCGGGGGCAGACCCAGTGTGGCTGAGGCACTGCGAGCGCACGCCAGTGTTATTTGTTTGCAGCATCCCTCCCTCCCTCCCCACAGCGCGACTGAACAAAGAGAAGAAATACAGCTCCACCCATCAGAACACCGACACAAGCTTCCCTAACCAGGAAACCTTGACAAGCCATCTGTACAAACCCACACACAGCGAGGAAAAGCCACAATAAAGAGAACTCCACAAAGTGCCAGAATACAGAAAGGACACCCCAAACTCAGCAATTTAAACAAGATGAAGAGACAGAGGAATACCCAGCAGATAAAGGAACAGGATAAATGCCCACCAAACCAAACTAAAGAGGAAGAGATAGGGAATCTACCTGATAAAGAATTCCGAATAATGATAGTGAAATTGATCCAAAATCTTGAAATTAAAATGGAATCACAGATAAATAGCTTGGAGACAAGGATTGAGAAGATGCAAGAAAGGTTTAACAAGGACCTAGAAGAAATAAAAAAGAGTCAATATATAATGAATAATGCAATAAATGAAATTAAAAACACTCTGGAGGCAACAAATAGTAGAATAACAGAGGCAGAAGATAGGATTAGTGAATTAGAAGATAGAATGATAGAAATAAATGAATCAGAGAAAATAAAAGAAAAACGAATTAAAAGAAATGAGGACAATCTCAGAGACCTCCAGGACAATATTAAACGCTACAACATTCGAATCATAGGGGTTCCAGAAGAAGAAGACAAAAAGAAAGACCATGAGAAAATACTTGAGGAGATAATAGTTGAAAACTTCCCTAAACTGGGGAAGGAAATAATCACCCAAGTCCAAGAAACCCAGAGAATCCCAAACAGGATAAACCCAAGGTGAAACACCCCAAGACACATATTAATCAAATTAACAAAGATCAAACACAAAGAACAAATATTAAAAGCAGCAAGGGAAAAACAACAAATAACACACAAGGGAATTCCCATAAGGATAACAGCTGATCTTTCAATAGAAACTCTTCAAGCCAGGAGGGAATGGCAAGACATACTTAAAATGATGAAAGAAAATAACCTACAGCCCAGATTATTGTACCCAGCAAGGATTTCATTCAAGTATGAAGGAGAAATCAAAAGCTTCTCAGACAAGCAAAAGCTGAGAGAATTCTGCACCATCAAACCAGCTCTCCAACAAATACTAAAGGATATTCTCTAGACAGGAAACACAAAAATGGTGTATAAATTCGAACCCCAAACAATAAAGTAAATGGCAATGGGATCATACTTATCAGTAATTACCTTAAACGTAAATGGGTTGAATGCCCCAACCAAAAGACAAAGACTGGCTGAATGGATACAAAAACAAGACCCCTACATATGTTGTCTACAAGAGACCCACCTCAAAACAGGGGACACATACAGACTGAAAGTGAAGGGCTGGAAAAAGATTTTCCATGCAAATAGGGACCAAAAGAAAGCAGGAGTAGCAATACTCATATCAGATAAAATAGACTTTAAAACAAAGGCTGTGAAAAGAGACAAAGAAGGTCACTACATAATGATCAAAGGATCAATCCAAGAAGAAGATATAACAATTATAAATATATATGCACCCAACATGGGAGCACCGCAGTATGTAAGACAAATGCTAACAAGTATGAAAGGAGAAATTAACAATAACACAATAATAGTGGGAGACTTTAATACCCCACTCACACCTATGGATAGATCAACTAAACAGAAAATTAACAAGGAAACACAAACTTTAAACGATACAGTAGACCAGTTAGACCTAATTGATATCTATCGGACATTTCATCCCAAAACAATGAATTTCACCTTTTTCTCAAGCGCACATGGAACCTTCTCCAGGATAGATCACATCCTGGGCCATAAAACTAGCCTTGGTAAATTCAAAAAAATAGAAATCATTCCAAGCATCTTTTCTGACCACAACGCAGTAAGATTAGATCTCAATTACAGGAGAAAAACTATTAAAAATTCCAACATATGGAGGATGAACAACACCCTGCTGAATAACCAACAAATCACAGAAGAAACCAAAAAAGAAATCAAAATTTGCATAGAAACGAATGAAAATGAAAACACAACAACCCAAAACCTGTGGGACACAGTAAAAGCAGTCCTAAGGGGAAAGTTCATAGCAATACAGGCACACCTCAAGAAACAAGAAAAAAGTCAAATAAATAACCTAACTCTACACCTAAAGCAACTAGAAAAGGAAGACATGAAGAACCCCAGGGTTAGTAGAAGGAAAGAAATCTTAAAAATTAGAGCAGAAATAAATGCAAAAGAAACAAAAGAGACCATTGCAAAAATCAACAAAGCCAAAAGCTGGTTCTTTGAAAGGATAAATAAAATTGATAAACCATTAGCCAGACTCATCAAGAAACAAAGGGAGAAAAATCAAATCAATAAAATTAGAAACGAAAATGGAGAGATCACAACAGACAACACAGAAATACAACGGATCATAAGAGACTATTATCAACAATTATATGCCAATAAAATGGACAACGAGGAAGACATGGACAAATTCTTAGAAAAGTACAACTTTCCAAAACTCGACCAGGAAGAAATAGAAAACCTTAACAGACCCATCACAAGCACGGAAATTGAAACTGTAATCAAAAATCTTCCAGCAAACAAAAGCCCAGGTCCAGACGGCTTCACAGCTGAATTCTACCAAAAATTTAGAGAAGAGCTAACACCTATCCTGCTCAAACTCTTCCAGAAAATTGCAGAGGAAGGTAAACTTCCAAACTCATTCTATGAGGCCACCATCACCCTAATACCAAAACCTGACAAAGATCCCACAAAAAAAGAAAACTACAGGCCAATATCACTGATGAACATAGATGCAAAAATCCTAAACAAAATTCTAGCAATCAGAATCCAACAACATATTAAAAAGATCATATACCATGACCAAGTGGGCTTTATCCCAGGGATGCAAGGATTCTTCAATATCCGCAAATCAATCAATGTAATACACCACATTAACAAATTGAAAAACAAAAACCATATGATTATCTCAATAGATGCAGAGAAAGCCTTTGACAAAATTCAACACCCATTTATGATAAAAACTCTCCAGAAAGCAGGAATAGAAGGAACATACCTCAACATAATAAAAGCTATATATGACAAACCCACAGCAAACATTATCCTCAATGGTGAAAAATTGAAAGCATTTCCTCTAAAGTCAGGAACAAGACAAGGGTGCCCACTTTCACCATTACTATTCAACATAGTTTTGGAAGTTTTGGCCACAGCAATCAGAGCAGAAAAAGAAATAAAAGGAATCCAAATTGGAAAAGAAGAAGTAAAACTCTCACTATTTGCAGATGACATGATCCTCTACATAGAAAACCCTAAAGACTCCACCAGAAAATTACTAGAATTAATCAATGATTATAGTAAAGTTGCAGGATATAAAATCAACACACAGAAATCCCTTGCATTCCTATACACTAATAATGAGAAAACAGAAAGAGAAATTAAGGAAACAATTCCATTCACCATTGCAACAAAAAGAATAAAATACTTAGGAATATATCTACCTAAAGAAACTAAAGACCTATATATAGAAAACTATAAAACACTGGTGAAAGAAATCAAAGAGGATACTAATAGATGGAGAAATACACCATGTTCATGGATTGGAAGAATCAATATAGTGAAAATGAGTATACTACCCAAAGCAATTTATAGATTCAATGCAATCCCTATCAAGCTACCAACGGTATTCTTCACAGAGCTAGAACAAATAAATTCACAATTTGTATGGAAATACAAAAAACCTCGAATAGCCAAAGCGATCTTGAGAAAGAAAAATGGAACTGGAGGAATCAACCTACCTGACTTCAGGCTCTACTACAAAGCCACAGTTATCAAGACAGTATGGTACTGGCACAAAGACAGAAATATAGATCAATGGAACAAAATAGAAAGCCCAGAGATAAATCCACGCACATATGGACACCTTATCTTTGACAAAGGAGGCAAGAATATACAATGGATTAAAGACAATCTCTTTAACAAGTGGTGCTGGGAAATCTGGTCAACCACTTGTAAAAGAATGAAACTAGAACACTTTCTAACACCATATACAAAAATAAACTCAAAATGGATTAAAGATCTCAACGTAAGACCAGAAACTATAAAACTCCTAGAGGAGAACATAGGCAAAACACTCTCTGACATACATCACAGCAGGATCCTCTATGACCCACCTCCCAGAATATTGGAAATAAAAGCAAAAGTAAACAAATGGGACCTAATTAAACTTAAAAGCTTCTGCACATCAAAGGAAACTATTAGCAAAGTGAAAAGACAGCCTTCAGAATGGGAGAAAATAATAGCAAATGAAGCAACCGACAAACAACTAATCTCAAAAATATACAAGCAACTCCTACAGCTCAACTCCAGAAAAATAAATGACCCAATCAAAAAATGGGCCAAAGATCTAAATAGACATTTCTCCAAAGAAGACATACAGATGGCTAACAAACACATGAAAAGATGCTCAACATCACTCATTATCAGAGAAATGCAAATCAAAACCACTATGAGATACCATTTCACACCAGTCAGAATGGCTGCGATCCAAAAGTCTACAAATAATAAATGCTGGAGAGGGTGTGGAGAAAAGGAACCCTCTTACACTGTTGGTGGGAATGCAAACTAGTGCAGCCACTATGGAGAACAGTGTGGAGATTCCTTGGAAAACTGGAAATAGTACTGCCTTATGATCCAGCAATCCCACTGCTGGGCATACACACTGAGGAAACCAGAAGGGAAAGAGACACGTGTACCCCAATGTTCATCGCAGCACTGTTTATAATAGCCAGGACATGGAAGCAACCTAGATGTCCATCAGCAGATGACTGGATAAGAAAGCAGTGGTACATATACACAATGGAGTATTACTCAGCCATTAAAAAGAATACATTTGAATCAGTTCTAATGAGGTGGATGAAACTGGAGCCTATTATACAGAGTGAAGTAAGCCAGAAGGAAAAACACCAATACAGTATACTAACGCATATATATGGAATTTAGAAAGATGGTAACGATAACCCTCTATACGAGACAGCAAAAGAGACACTGATGTATAGAACAGGCTTATGGACTCTGTGGGAGAGGTAGAGGGTGGCAAGATTTGGGAGAATGGCATTCAAACATGTGAAATGTCATGTATGAAACGAGATGCCAGTCCAGGTTCAATGCACGATGCTGGATGCTTGGGACTGGTGCACTGGGACGACCCAGAGGGATGATATGGGGAGGGAGGAGGGAGGAGGGTTCAGGATGGATTTTCTTTTAAAAATTTAGAAAAAAATAATTAATAAAAAAAAATAAATATAAAAAAAAGAAAGAAAAAGGCAAAGGAGAAAAAGAAAGATATACCCATTTGAATGCAGAGTTGCAAAGAAGAACAAGGAGAGATTAGTAAGCCTTCCTCAGTGATCAATGCAAAGAAAGAGAGGAACACAATAGAATGGGAAAGACTAGAGATCTCTTCAAGAAAATTAAAGATACCAAGGGAACATTTCATGCAAAGATGGGCTCAATAAAGGACAGAAATGGTATGGACCTAACAGAAGCAGAAGATATTAAGAAGAGGTGGCAGAAATACACGGAAAAACTATACAAAAAAGGTCTTCATGACCAAGATAACCACAATGGTGTGATCACTCACCTAGAGCCAGACATCCTGTAATGCAAAGTCAGGTGGGCCTTAGGAAGCATCACTAGGAACAAAGCTAGTGGAGGTGATGGAATTCCAGCTGAGCTATTTCAAATAATAAAGATCGTGCTGTGAAAGTGCTTCACTCATATGCCAGAAAATTTGGAAAACAGCAGTAGCCAGAGGACAGGAAAAGGTCAGTTATCATTCAAATGCCAAAGGCAATGCCAAAGAATGTTCAAACTACCACACAACTGTTCTCATCTCTAGCTAGCAAAGTAATGCTCAAAATTCTCCAAGTGAGGCTTCAAACGTACATGGATTTAGAAAAGACAGAGGAACTAGAGATCAGGTTCCCAACACCCATGGATCATCGAAAAATCAAGAGAATTCCAGAAAAACATCTACTTCTGCTTTATTGACTATGCCAAGACTTTGACTGTGTGGATCACCACAAACTGGAAAATTCTTCAAGAGATGGAAATACTAGACTATTTTACTAGCCTCCTGAGAAATCTATTTGCAGGCCAAAAAACAATAGTTAGAATTGGAATTGAAACAGTAGACTGGTTCCTTATTGGGAAAGGAGTATGTCAAAACTGTATATTGTCACCTGCTTATTTAACTTTTATGCAGAGTACCTTAGGAAATGCAAGACTGAATGAAGCTCAAGCTGGAATCAAGATTGCCGGGAGAAGTGTCAATAACCTCAGATGTGCAGATGACACCACCCTAAAAGCAGAAAATGAAGAGGAACTAAAGAGCCTCTGAAAGTGAAAGAGGAGAGTGAAAAAGTTGGCTTAAAGCTCAACATTCAAAAAACTAAGATCATGGCATCTGGTCCCATCATTTCATGACAAATAGATGGGGAAACAGTGGAAACAGTGAGAGACTTTATTTTCTTGGGCTCCAAAATCACTGCAGATGGTGACTGAAGCCATGAAATTAAAAGACACTTGCTCCTTGGAAGAAAAGCTATGACCAACCTAGACAATGTATTAAAAAGCAGATTCATTACTTTGCTGACAAAGGTCTGTCTAGTCCATGCTATGTTTTTTTCAGTGAGAGTTAGGTTGTAAAGAAAGCTGAGCGCCAAAGAGTTGATGCTTTTGAACTGTGGTGTTGGAGAAGACTCCTGAGAATCCCTTGGACTGAAAGGAGATCTAACCAGTCAATCCTGAATTCTGAATATTCATAGGAAGGACTGATCCTGAAACTGAAGCTTCAATTCTTAGGCCACTTCAGGCAAAGAACTGACTCCTTGGAAAAGACCCTGATGCTGGGAAAGACTGAAGGCAGGAGGAGAAAGGATCGACAGGGGATGAGATGGTTGGATGGCATCATCAACTCAATGGACATGAGTCTGAGCAAACTCTGGGAGTTGGTGATGAATGAGGGAAGCCTGGTGTGCTGCAGTCCATGGAGTCGTGAAGAGTTGAACACGACTGTGTGCCTGAATTGAACTGAGCTGTTTAAAGGAATGCACATTTAATATGTCACAGTTTCCATGTATTTGGCATGTTTTAACTGGGTCCTCTCTTTAGTGTCTTCTAAAGCTGAAATTAAGGTCTTTTTATGTGTTCTTATGTCATCCTTTGATTATAGAAGGACCCACTCCTGAACTTTTTCAACTTGTTAGCAGAATTCATTGCCTTACAGCTGTAGGACCAAGATCTGCATTTTGTGTTGGTTCTCTGCAGAGGAAGTAGGTGGGGATTGCTCTTCATTCCTAGAGGCTACCTTGAGGTCCCAGCTCTATGGTATCTGCATGGGCAGTTTGCAATATCCCTATGTACTATCTTCCAGGACAGCAAGAAAATCTCTCTCTAACACTGTATGTATTCTTAGGCTTAATTGCTCAGTTGTGTCCGACTCTTTGTGACCCCATGGGCTATAGTCCACCAAGCTCCTATGTCCATGATGATTCTCCAAGCACTGGAGTGGGTTGTCATGCCCTTCTCTAGGGGATCTTCCCAACCCAGGGATTGAACTCAGGTCTCCCGCATTGCAGGTGGATTCTTTACCAGCTGAGCCACCAGGGAAGCCCCTCTAACAGTGTACCTTCTGCTAAGGAATCAAGTCCTTAGGTCAGGCCTACCCCAGAAAGGATACCCCCCACCCCTTAATTTGACTCAAAAATGAAATTATTAGTAATTTACTCGTGGGAGTGATCTTTTATCACATTGACTGGTGATTTTTGAGGCACACTCAAAAAGTAGAGATTAGGCAGAACCTTACATGGAGGATAGGAACCTTGGGAACCATCTTAAATTTTCCTTATCAAATTCCTTATGAATTGGCACTTTGTTTTTTGATGACTGAACTTTTTTAAAGAGTGTGCTGAGAAAGCGATAATTTTTGACTGTTTTATTCTCTCATGTGGAGTTTATATAGGAAAACTCACCTTTTTTGGTGACATGAAAATACACATGGAAGCCTCTAAGCAGTTCTATGATGCCATAGAGCTTACCCTGCTTTGTTAACTCTTGATTAGTCTAAAATGACATGATGTTAATTTAATTATGTCTCACTGGCTGCTAATATAGATAAAGATTTTTCTAATGTTTTACCATTTGTCTTGTTTTGATTCTGTAATGGGCAAGCTGCTCAGATGCTTCTTACTCTATTCTCTTGCTGCTCAAATATTTGTTGAATACAGAAAATACTTTGATGAATTAAGTTCCTATTCAGTCTGAATTTCTTGATTTCTAAAAAATACAAATTAGTAGGTTTTGGGGATTTAGGCTTCAGAAGGAAAGGTGGATTCATGTTCCAGCTCTCTGGCTACCTTACTCTGTACCTAAAGGGAAACCACTGTGTTTCTGAAGCCCCAATTTACCATATATAAAATGAGGCGTCAACTCTGATGCCAACATTTGATATCCTTTTTGGCATTACTTATATAAATTTGAGATTTTCTTTTAAGGAAAAGTGCTTTCTGCATTTTTGTATAGAAATTTGACCTTCATAAGATGATTAGCATTTGAAAACAAGGTTTCAAGTAATTATGGATTTACATGACAAAAATTTTAAAGATGTAGAATACTAATGTGCAATATTATAGCAGAAAAAAATAGGCTGAATATATTTTCAAAAAGAACATTACTGGATAAGTTTTAAAATGTGATAAAAAAGTGTTGACCTTCAGGAGGCTTTCACTTTTTGGTATTTCTTCTGTAATGAAAGAAACCATTATTCACTGTTTACATTTTAGGTCTTTGCTTTTATTCACCCAATTGTCTGTTGTTTCAGATGCCATATTTTAAGTAGTTCTTCCAGCCCTTCCTTTCTGTCTCTTGTTTGATGTTATAATTGAAAACAATGAAAAGTCGCTCAATTATGTCTGACTCTTTGTGACCCCATGAGACCCTGTGGACTGTAGCTCACCGAACTGCTCTGTCTGTGGAATTCTCCAGGCAAGAATACTGGAGTGGTGAGCCATTCCCTTCTCCACGGGAATCTTCCTGACACTGGGATTGAACCCTGATCTCCTGCATCACACGCAGATTCTTTACTGTCTTATCCACGAGGGAAGCCCATTTACAAACCTATAACAACTAAAATGTGACATTATGAAAGATAAACATGGAACATACATTATTATTTTATTATATTAAACCCAGGTCTCCAGCATTGCAGGCAGATGCTTTACTCTCTGAGCCACCAAGGAAGCCCTTATTATATATTAGTAGTAGGTAAAATAAATGATCACTCATTAATAAGATGAAAACTATGAAAGTAAAGAAAATTTGACCATGGAAAACCTAAAATAAGTATTTCATCATTCCTTAATGAATTCCATCTTTAAGGCTCATCCAGATATGGGTGTGAAAGTTGGACTGTGAAGAAAGCTGAGCACTGAAAAATTAATGCTTTTGAACTATCCTGTTGGAGAAGACTCTTGAGAGTCCCTTGGACTGCAAGGAGATCCAACCAGTCCATTCTAAAGGAGATTAGTCCTGGTGTTCTTTGGAAGGACTGATGCTAAAGCTGAAACTCCAATACTTTGGCCACCTCATGCAAAGAGTTGACTCATTGGAAAAGACTCTGATGCTGGGAGGGATTGGGGGCAGGAGGAGAAGGGGATGACAGAGGATGAGATGGCTGGATGGCATCACCGACTCGATGGACATGAGTTTGAGTGAACCCTGGGAGTCGGTGATGGACAGGGAGGCCTGGAGTGCTGCAATTCATGGGGTCGAAAAGAGTCAGACACAACTGAGCGACTGAACTGAACTGAAGATGTGATTGTAGAATCACAAGTGCATTTTTGTGTCATTTCCCAACTGCTGTGAAAGTTCTGTATAACTTTTAAGTCCAGAGACTGGTGAGAAGATAGAAGCTAACTTTGAATATTTTACTCTTCTATGATTCTTTAAAAAGAGTAATTTCAATTTTTATTTAAGTTCATCTTTAGAATAATTTTTTGGGGGGCAGTGAGTGCTCTGGATAAACGACAGTAGCTGTTATGATAAACTGATATTATAGCAAGGTAGTTTTCTATTTAAAAAGTGATGGGGAGTTTGGGCTTAGCAAATGTAAACTATTATATATAAGATGAATAATTAAGGTCCTACTATATATCTCAGAGAACTATATTTAAAAAGTGATGGGGAGTTTGGGCTTAGCAAATGTAAACTATTATATATAAGATGAATAATTAAGGTCCTACTATATATCTCAGAGAACTATATTCAATATCCTGTGATAGATCCTAATGAAAAAAAAATCTTAAAAAAAGATTATCTATGTGTGTACAACTAGGTTAGGTTGATATAAACGGGGAGAAAATTGAATACTTGGATTTGAGTAACTTCTAATGAAACTCAGATGTCATTCATTATGAGTATGTTCTTTTGTGAAGGAATTAAAGCTCTTTGACAAATAAAAACATAAATTCAGTACTAGCATCTCCTATATATGCCAGTTCCCATCATTCTGTTATTGTAGAGAACTAGAATTATGGAAACAGATTTTGTTTCTTTTAAAGCTGCAGATGTTATTAACAAATATAAGCACACTTCACTGTTTGATAGATTAATATCTGAGAAATCACTTATAATTTAAATACTTTTATAAAGTGCTTAGGAAACTGGTTTAATCGAAGAACACTTTTAAAGCAAGAATTGGCTCAATTTATTTATATGTATGTCCATCCATACCATGTGTCTCAAAGTATACTTTTATCACATTCTCACACAATGTGTTCCAGCTAACCTCCTGACAGTTTTGTTAGGTGGTTCTCTGAGTGTAGAAATTGAATTTGCGTGCCTATGTTTCAGTTATGAATCCTTTTTCATAGATTTATCCTACACTGACTCTTTACTGACTCTTCACTTATGTCTCAACCAGTCCTCATATATTTTTAGAAATACAGGTTGTAGTTTCTTTGCAACTTTGTTGCTGTCAGATCTACTGGTGCTTTTGATTAATTGCATGAAAAGTGACAGAACGCCTCTATTACTCCTTTCCAAGTGTCAACACTCTCTTCACATGAAATATGTTTTTCTTTTCCTCAAGAAATTAAATGACCTTGCCAAAGTTATGACATCCTTTAGCCATAAAGCGAGTATTACAGTGAATAAATAATATGACCACCATCTTCCAATAAGAATGCTGAAAGCTCAGGGGAAATAACCCTGTTTATGAACCTGAGCCTTGCCATTTTCACTTTTCTGTCCCCTTCCCACCCCCACCATTTTAGTACCATTCATCAGTGTCTTTTGCCTGGGCTACAGCAATTATTTCTTAACTAGTCTCTAACTGCTCTTCACTTCAACATGGCACACTCATACATTGTTTTTAATGCATATATGAGCACAATAATAATATTATCCTGCCAAATATTATCAAAGTTTATTTTCAGGAATATCATGGATTTTAAATCCCTGCATGATTTAGCCTTGGATATCTTGCTGGCTTAATTAGTGGCACTTTGTCTCTCCATACTTTGTCCACAGTGGCCTTTAAGATCTATTCTCTAATTTGGGGGATATAAGGAACTTCACATGGTATTGCTTCTGCCAAGATATTGTCCAATCCTCAACCTCCCTCCACAGCATCACTTGTATTTGTATATATTCTTCATCCATCAGAGGTCAGCTTGGATTCCACTAAGTGCTTCCACCTTCTTGAGACTAGACCCTTGCCCTCTTACCTGCCATTTTGTTGTTGTTGTTCCGCTGCTAAGTCATGTATCTTTGTGGCCCCATGGACAGAGCATGCCAAGTTTCCCTGTCCTTCACTATCTCCTTGAGTTAGCACAAATTCATGTCCATTGAGTCAGTGATGCTATCTAACCATCTTATCCTCAGCCACTCATTTCTTCTTTTGCCTCCAGTCTTCCCCAGCATCAGGGTCTTTTCCAGTGAGTTTGCTCTTTGCATCAGGTGGCTGAAGTTTTGGAGCTTCAACTTCAACATCAGTCATTTCAGTGAATATTTGGGCCTGATTCCTTTAGGATTGATCTCCTTGATGTCCAAAGGACTCTCCCAAGAGTCTTTTCCAGGATTGCAATTCAAAAGCATCAATTATTTGGCACTCAGGCTTCTTTATGGTTCAACTCACATCTGTATATAACTACTGGAAAAATCATAGCTTTGACTATATGGATGTTTGTTGGTAAAGTGATATCTCTGCTTTTTAATACTGTGTCTAAATTTGTCATGGATTTTCTTCCAACAAGCAAGTGTCTTTTAATTTTATGGCTACTGTTTCCAGCTGCAGTGATTTTGGAGCCCAAGAAAATGAAAACTGTCACTGTTTCCACTATTTCCCCATCTAATTGCCATGAAGTGATAGGACCAGAATCCATGATATTAGTTTTTTGAATGTTGAATTTTAAGCTGGCTTTTTCACTCTCTTCTTTCACCCTCATGAAGAGGCCCTTTAGCCTCTTCACTTTCTGCCATTAGGGTGGTATCATCTGCATATCTGAGGTTGTTGATATTTCTCCCAGCAATCTTGATCCCAGCCTGTGATTCATCCAGCCTGGCATTTTGCATGATGTACTTTGCATTGATGTTAAATAGACAAGGTAACACTATATGGTGAACATTTCTTACAAAACGTGCTTCACTGGAGAAGGGAAGGGCAGACCACTTCAGTATTCTTGCCTTGAGAACCCCATAAACAGAATGAAAATGCAAAAAAATAGGACATGGAAAGATGAACTCTCCAGGTCTGTAGGTGCCCAATATGCTACTGTAGATCAGTGGGGAACTAACTCCAGAAAGAATGAAGAGATGGACCCAAAGCAAAAGCAGCACCCAGTTGTGGATGTGACTGGTGATGAAAGAAAAGTCCGATGCTGTAAAGAGCAATGTTGTGTAGGAACGTGGAATGTTTGGTCCATAAATCAAGGCAAATTGGAAGTGGTCAAACAGGATATGGCAAGAGTCAACATCAATATTTTAGGAATCAATGAACTAAAATGGACTGGAATGGGTGAATTTAAATCAGATGACATTATATCTACTACTCTGGGCAAGAATCCCTTAAAAGAAATGGAGTAGCCATCATAGTCAACAAAGAGTTGAAGTACAGTGATCTCAAAAATGACAGAATGATCTCTGTTCGTTTCCAAGGCAAACCATTCAATATCACTGTAAACCAAGTCTATGCCCCAACCAATAATGCTGAAGAAGCTGAAGTTGGGTGGTTCTATGAAGACTTATAAGACCTTCTAGAGCTAACACCCTAAAAAGATGTCCTTTTCATTATAGGGGACTGGAATGCAAAAGTAGGGAGTCAAGAAAAACCTGGAATAACAGGAAAATTTGGCTTTGGAGTACAGAATGAAGCAGGGCAAATGCTAATAGAGTTTTGTCAAGCGAATGTACTGGTCATAGCAAACACCATCTTCCAACAACACAAGAGAAGACTCTACACATGGACATCACCAGATGGTCAACACTGAAATCAGATTGATCATATTCTTTGCAGCCAAAGATGGAGAAGCTCTATACAGTCAGCAAAAACAAGACCAGGAGCTGACTGTGGCTCAGTCATGAACTCCTTATTGCAAATTCAGACTGAAATTGGAGAAAGTAGGGAAAGCCACTAGGCCATTCAGGTATGACCTAAATCAAATCCTTTTTTACTATTCAGTGGAAGTGAGAAACAGATTCAAGGGATTAGATCTGATAGACAGAGTGCCTGATGAACTATGAACAGAGGTTGGTGACATTGTTCAGGAGGCAGTGATTAAGACCATCCCCAAGAAAAAGAAATTCAAAAAGGCAAAATGGTTGTCTGCCGTGGCCTTACAAAGAGCTATGAAAAGAAGAGTAGCGAAAGACAAAGGAGAAAAGGAAAGATATAAGTATCTGAATGCAGAGTTCCACAGAATAGCAGGAGAAATAAGAAAGCCTTCCTCAGTGATCAATACAAAGTAATAGAGGAATCAATAGAATGGGAAAGACTAGAGATCTCTTCAAGAAAATTAGAGATACCAAGGGAACATTTCAAGCAAAGATGGGCACAATAAGGGACAGAAATGGTATGGACCTAACAGAAGCAGAAGATATTGAGAAGAGGTGGCAAGAATACATGGAAGAACTATACAAAAAAGATCTCATGACCCAGATAACCATGGTGGTGTGATCACTTACCTAAAGGCAGACATCCTGGAATGTGAAGTCAAGTGGGCCTTAGGAAGCATCACTACGAATGAATTCTAGTTGAGCTATTTCAAATCCTAAAAGATGATGCTGTGAAACTGCTGCACTCAATATGCCAGCAACTCTGGAAAACTCAGCAGTTGGCCACAGGACTGGAAAAGGTCAGTTTTCATTCCAATCCCAAAGAAAGGCAATGCCAAAGAATGCTCAAACTACCGCACAATTTCACTCATCTCACAGGTTAGCAAAATAATGCTCAAAAATCTCCAAGCCAGGCTTCAACAATACATGAACCACAAACTTCCAGATCTTCAAGCTGGAATTAGAAAAGGCTGAGGAACCAGAGATCAAATTTCCCACATCTGTTGGATCATTGAAAAAGCAAGAGAGTTCCAGAAAATCATCTACTTCTGATTTTTTTTTACTATGCCAAAGCCTTTTACTGTGTGAATCACAAACTGTGGGAAATTCTGAAAGAGATGGGAATATCAGAACACCTGCCTCCTGAGAAATCTGTATGCAGGTCAAGAAGCAACAGTTAGCACTGGACATGGTACAACAGACTGGTTCCAGATAAGGAAAGAATTATGTCAAGGCTGTATATTGTCACCCTGCTTATTTAACTTATATGCAGAGTACATCATGAGAAACACCATGCTGGATGAAGCACAAGCTGGAATCAAGATTGCCAGGAGAAATATCAGTAGCCTCAGATATGCAGATGACACCACCCTTATGACAGATAGCAAAGTACTAAAGAACCTCTTGATGAAAGTGAAAGAGGAGAGTGGAAAAGTCAGCTTAAAACTCAACATTCAGAAAATTAAGATCATGGCACCTGGTCTCATCACTTCATGGGAAATAGATGGGGAAACAGTGGAAACAGTGGCAGGCTTTATTTTGGGGGGCTCCAAAATCACTGTAGATGGTGACTGCAGCCATTAAATTAAAAGACGCTTACTCCTTGGAAGAAAAGTTATGACCAACCTAGACAGCTTATTTATTAAAAATCAGAGACATTAGTTTGCCAACAAAGGTGCATATAGTCAGAGCTATTTTTTTTTTTTTACCAGTAGTCATGTATGGATGTGAGAGTGGGACTATAAAGAAAGCTGAGTGCAGAAGAATTGATGCTTTAAACTGTGGTGTTGGAGAAGACTCTTGAGAGTCCCTTGGACAGCAAGGAGATTCAACCAGTCCATCCTAAAGAAAATCTGTCCTGAATATTCATTGGAAGGACTGATGCTGAAGTTGAAACTCCAATTATTTTGCCACCTGATGTGAAGAACTGACTCATTTGAAAAGACCCTAATGCTGGGAAAGATTGAAGGCAGGATGAGAAGGGGATGACAGAGGATGAGATGGTTTGATGGTATCACTGACTTAGTGGACATGAGTTTGAGTAAACTCTGGAAGTTGGTGATTGACAGGCCTTTCATGTAGTCAATGAAACTGAAATACCTTTTTTTTTTTTTTTCCCTTAATGGTATTCCCTTACTTTCTCTGTGATGCAATGGATTTTAACAATTTGATCTCTGGTTCTTCTGCCTTTTCTAAATCCAATCTGTACTTCTGGAAGTTCTCAGTTTTGTATTGTATAAGCCTAACTTGAAGATTTTTGAACATGACCTTGCTAGCATGTGAAATGAGCCCAACAGTCATGTGGTAGTTTGAACATTCTTTGGCTCTAGGTGAGCGACCATGCCATCGTGCTTATCTGGGTCATTAAGAACTTCTTTGTACAGTTCTTTTGTGTCTTCTTGCCACCTCTTCTTAGTCTCTTCTGCTTTTTTTTAGGTCTTTCTGTTTTCGTAGGTCCTTTCCTATTTATTAAAATCCTTTTTATTAGGTAGGTCCTATGTCCTTTTAGTGTCCTATATTTCTACTTCCTACAGCTTGTCAAATTTTGTTAAGTAGTTAATAGAAGAAGGAATACTTTGGTGTCTGTCACCTTGATGAGAATACAGAGACAGTGGTTGTCTTGATCCTTGCTACACCACTAGTGCCCAGGTAGTGTTATCACGGTTTGATGAATTGGTGAATGAATACATGAATAAATGGTTGAAGAATGACGCATCTCAATATCTAGCTAGCCTTTTTACCATGGACCTTCATACCTTGCCTTTATTGTGGATAATTTAGATAAAACCTAGGGATTTTTTTCATTCATTCTTCTAACAGTGATAATTCATCTATTATGTTCAAGCATTGTATTAGGTCTAGAATTCAAAGATAAACAAAATAAATCCCTGTATTTTATTCAGATGCTACTTTCCTATTGGGAGTTTGGAACAGTTTTCATGGACTCAACTTATCTAATCACTAATGTTTTAGTGATTACAGTTCTCTTGCTATAGTGAAAGCACTGAGGATTATTAGCATCACCTTGAGCTATATTCAGAGACTATATTCCTCCCAAATCAAACTAGCTCTCATAGTGTTCTTGTTAAAAACGTAAATTCCTAAGTTCCATGCCACTAAATCATAATCTCCAGGGAAGAGTTGTGTATTGATGTAGTTCTTTATTAGGTAACCACTGGGTGGTACCAGTGAGTACCTTATCAGTCATTTAAAAACACTTAAAAAATTAAAAAAATTTGGATTGGCAGAATTTTAAATATTATACTATAAAATTTATTTAAATACATAGTACATTAATGCATAATACATTAAATACATAGTACATTAAAACACAATGCATTAAACATAATACATTTTATACATAATGAATTTAAATTTATTTCAATATATATTTTAATACATAACAATACTCATGGCATACAAAAATGTTAAATTTTTCTATTCCCAGCATTGTTTAATTTGCCGTAAATGACACATAAGAGAGGGCATGAAAAGGAAAATATCAAAAATGGGATATAGAGTTTGGTTTAGGAGCTAGATATATATTTAATTATAGAATTTTAATAAATTTTGTAACATCAAAAATAGATCAAAAGTACTTTCAATTATTCCTTCATTTTTTCACTGAAATAACATCCTGTTTACATTTTATGTGCCCTCTTTTGCTTATTAATGATGAGATAAGGGAGAAGGCTTCATGATGCTATCTACAAAACCTCTCTGAAGATGAATAGGTTTAAAATGTGTATAGACTTTGTCATGATATACAGAAAGAAGAACAGATATAGTTCCTATTAAATGTATACTTTTAAATGTTGATATGTGATATGTGAGAGAAATGTTGGTGTTTGATGATGCTGTTGTCTTGGGAATTTGGAGAATTACTGTATTATGCTTCTTATTAACTTGTTTAGTCACTCAGTCATGTCTGACTCTTTTGTTACTCCATGGACTGTAACTTTCTGAACTCCTTTGTCCATGGGATTTCCCAGGCAAGAATACTGGAATGGGTTGCAAAATTTCCTTCTCTAGGGGATCTGTATTCCTGACACAGGGATCCAACCCATGTCTCGTGCATTGATGTACAGATTCTTTACTACTGAGCCCCAGAGAAGCCCCTTATTAACTTATAAAAATTCCATAATGGTTTTTGTTATGTTTCCTGCCTCTAAGTAAGAGTCACTTGTGGGGCAAATTTTACAAACTAAATTAAAATTTTAAATATATGACTAATATAAATAATTAAAATCAGTGTAACCATCAAAACCCTCATGGCATCCAAAAATACTGTGTTCAGCTGGATGAAAAAAGAAGCCATGAACATATTCATCCAGTCTCCACTATCTCCCCATTCATAGATCACGCAAGATGTGCTAAGTGTTCCTCCTAAAGGGGCCAATAAATGTTACTATTTTATTAGTAAGAATAGTAACAGAAATAAATTTTATTATTATAGTAGTATACATTATTATATTAAAAATATAAATATACTTTATTAGGTCTTTACGTGGAAGGAACCCAATGAAATAGACTCATCCTCTCCTGAAAGTTCATCGATCTCCATTTAGGAAACGTGGTAGAATGTACACTGCATCTGGTTCTACCTTTGGGGTGTTTATATTCAGATTCAGGGAAGAGGTTGGCCCAAAGTCATTTTATAGAACGGACTCCTGGTTTCTGACTTATTTCTTAAAAGCAAAACAAAACAGGATTATGCTGTCTTCCTTGTCTTCAGATATGCATCACACAAATAAAAATGCAACTTCACCGTGATGTCAACAGTAAGATCATTTGACTTTTGAAAAGAGCTCCTGGAATAGAAATTGTGATGACTAGTTGTGACTGATGAAACAGGAAATCCAGAATGATTCTGTTTCTGAGAACTAATCATTGCAAACATTTCTCAACATCTGCTCTGTTGTCTTAACGTGTCAGTAGTCTATAAGATACTAGAAAACTGAAAAGGAAACACTATTCCATGAATGGTTGGGTAATCCTGTTCTAAGGCATCAATATTACTTAGGACTATCTGTATCTGGAGATGAGTTCTGAATGGGAAGGAGTAAAGGGAATCATTCTGATTTCTATAAAGTCATCCCAAACCCAGTTCTTTATAACAAGAATTATTTGCCAATCCTTAGTACACGGCCCTCAAAAGTTCATTTGTTGAAGATGCCTCAACTGTACTGGAAATTTTCACCAGTATTTAAAGAGAATGTTTATTGCCTGCTTCTATGACATGATTGTTGCTTTCAAATCATTCGCACATTGAGGACATGTTTAGATACTCTGTGGTCCAGGGTAAGTTAAGGCTTTGTGCTTTGGGTGTTTTTTTGGTTTTGTTTTTGTATTCATGAGGTCTTCAGATTAATCCATTTTCCCCTTTCAGGAAGAATATGTTTTAACTTTGACTCATAATATAAGCATAATTGTTTTTTTCTTTTCAGAAATGTTGTTAGCGGTTGTCATAGTTTAATCAAAAATCTATTCTTAACTGGAATTATCTTCTATTATTCTCTTGTGACAATGAAAACTCAATACTTTATTTTTCCTTTTAACTCTTTGCCTGGCATGCATTTATCAAAGAGGAGAACAGATTTTGGATGACTATGGAGTTTAGGTAAGACTATCCTAAAATAATGGGATTAATGTGTATGAAACAAAGTGAAGTGTTCTTTATGAAGGACTGCTGCTGCTGCTGCTGCGAAGTCGCTTAAGTCGTGTCTGACTCTGTGTGACCCCATAGACGGCAGCCCACCAGGCTTCCCCGTCCCTGGGATTCTCCAGGCAAGAACACCAGAGTGGGTTGCCATTTCCTTCTCCAATGCATGAAAGTGAAAAGTGAAAGTGAAGTCGCTCAGTTGTGTCTGACTCTTAGTGACCCCATGGACTGCAGCCCACCAGGCTCCTCCATCCATGGGATTTTCCAGGCAAGAGTACTGGAGTGGGATGCCATGGCCTTCTCCGTTATGAAGGACAAAGTATTAATAAAGCTGTAAACATTTCTGAAAGTAGATAGGCCTATACTGGTTAGTCTGGTATTACACTATGTAAATTCAGGCTCTTGAATGACAAAGGAGAATTTTTCCTTTGGTTGACTAATGAAAAATATGAATTTTGTATATTAAATTACTGTATGTACTTGAAATCTCAAAAAGAGGTATCTCTAAAATAATGTAAACGGTAATGGTCCAGAACAGCACTGTCAAATAGAAATGTGAGCTACACATGTAATTTTAAATTTCTAGTAGACACATTTTAAAAGGGTACAGCAAAAGAAATGAAAATGATTTTAACATTTTATATGGTATATCTAAAATACCTTTAAACATAGAATTCATATAAAATATTATTAAATAAATGTATTTGCAAAACAGAAATAGAGTCTAAGATATAGAAAACAAACTTATGTTTTCCAAGGGGTAAAGAGGAGTGGGGAGGTATAAATTGAGATAGGGATTGATATATGCGCACACTATTATATATAAAAGAGATAACTAATAAGAACCTGTTAGGGAACATCACTCAGTATTCTGTAATGGCCTATATGGAAAGAGAACCTAAAAAAAGAGTGGGTGTAAGTATATGTATAACATTCACTTTGTTGTATACTGAAAAAAAAAACACAAATTGTAAATCAACAATACTCCAAAAACAACTGATAAAAAATCAAATGAAAATATAATTGAGGTCTTTTATCTTACTTTTTCGTACTAAGTTGCCAAAATCTGGCGTGTATATTTGAAAGGAAAAACTCTGCTCCTCCTCAGCTCTCAATACTTTCGACAAGTGTAGCTCTGGTTTCCCAAATCCATCAGTACATCCGTTTTCATTAGACATCAGCTGAAGGTCCTAAATCACTGAATTCTGAAACCACCTGGAAAAGGTGCGGATCTCACCGCTTAAGGGCTCAGTCTCGCAAGACAGTCCTCACTTCAGATGCCAATTACAAGTCCAGATTGCCTCTACTTCTGACCAACCAGCTGTAAGTTGGGGCTTCTCATGATCCCCTCCTCAGGTTTGATAATTTGCTAAAAAGGCTCACAGAACTTGGGAAATTTCTTACATTTATTGATCAATCAATCAAAGACAGAACTCAGGAAGAGCCAGATAGGAGAGATGCACAGGGCAGTGTATGGAGGAAGAGGTGTGAGACTTCCATGCCTTCTCTAGGCCCACTACCCTCCCAGCACCTTCACAGGTGCCAAAACTGAAAGCTCATCATGTCTCATTGTTTCAGACTGTTATAGAGCTTAATCTCCAATCTCTCCATCGCTTCCCCTTCCCAGAGCTCAGTAGGTGGTGCAGAAATTTCTGCTTATCTGATCACTCAGTATTTCTGGTGGTGGTATTGTTCAGTCACTCAGTCATATCCAAGTCTTTGCTACCCCATGGACTGCGGCATGCCAGGCTTCCCTGTCCTTCATCATCTCCTGGAGCTTGCGCAAACTCATGTTTCGAGTCAGTGATGCCATCCAACCATCTCATTCTCTGTCACCCCCTTCTCCTCCTGCCATCAGTCTTTCCCAGCATCCAGGTCTTGTCCAGTGAGTCAGTTCTTAATGTCAAGTGGCCAAAGTATTGGAACTTCAGCTTCAGCATCAGTCCTTCCAATGAATATTCAGGACTGATTTCCTTTAGTATTGACTGGTTTGATCTCCTTGCTGTCTAAGGGACTCTCAAGAGTCTTCTCCAACACTACAGTTCAAAGCATCAATTCTTTGGTGCTCAGCCTTCTTTATGGTTCAACTCTCAAATCAATACATGACTACTGGAAAAACCATAGCTTTAACTATGTAGACTTTTGTTGGCAAAATGATGTCTCTGCTTTTTAATATACTTTCTAGTTTTGTCATAGCTTTTCTTCCAAAGAGTAGCCGTCTTTTAATTTCATGGCTGCAACCATCTACAGTGATTTTGGAGCCCAAGAAAATAAAGTCTGTCACTGTTTCCATTGTTTCCCCATCTATCTGCCATGAAGTGATGGGACCAGATGCCATGATCTTAGTTTTTTGAATGCTGAGTTTTAAGCAAACTTTTTTACTCTCTTCTTTTACCCTCATTAAGAGACTCTTTAGTTCCTCTAAACTTTCTGCCATTAGAGTGGTGTCATAGGTATATCTGAGGTTATTAATATTTCTCCTGGCAATCTTGATTCCAGTATGTGCTTCATCCAACCTGGCATTTCACATGATGTACTCTGGATAGATTAAATGAATAAGGTGACAATATACAGCCTTGATGCACTCCTTTACCATTTTTGAACCAGTCCATTGTTCCACATCTGTTCTAACTGTTGCTGTTTGACCTGCATACAGATTTCTCAGGAGGCAGGTAAGGGTGTGCTACTCCCATCTCTTTAAGGATTTTCTACAGTTTGTTATAATCCACACAGTCAAAGGCTTTAAAGTGGTCAAAGAAACAGGAGTAGATATTTTCCTGGAATTCTCTTGCTTTTTCTGTGATCTAACAGATGGCAATTTGATCTCTGGTTCCTCTTTCTTTTCTAAATCCAGCTTGTACATCTGGAAGTTCTCATTTCACGTCTTGTAGAAGCGTGGTTTGAAGGATTTTGAGCATTATCTTGCGAGCATGTGAAATGAACACAGTTGTATGGTAGTTTGAACATTCTTTGGCATTGCTGTTCTTTGGGATTGGAGTGAAAACTGATCTTTTTCCAGGCCTGTGGCTGCCACTGAGTTTTCCCAATTTGCTGACATATTGTATACCATCCTGGGGCTGTCTGGAGCCTGTCCCCAGTAACCAGTCACCTCATTAGCATAAATTTACCTGCGCCCAGAAGGAGCTCCTTGTGAATAACATAAGGTACTCATATCCCTTATGGAAATTCTAAATGTTTTAGGAGATCTGTTCCGGAACCGGGAACAAAACACAAATATTTTTTTATTGTACTACAGTTTTACGTTTACAGCGCATCTCAATGCCAGTCAGCGTATTTCAAGTGGGTAAGAGTGTATGGCCCTTGTGGTGGTTCTGTTGGGCTGGCCAGGTATAGAGAGATCACTGAATATGCTCCCTTTGAGATTTATGTAACCCACTTAACTGTTCCTTGCCTCAGTTTCTTCATTTTTCTGATATTAATATTAAAATGCTCTTATTTCCAATATTAAATTATGTTACTCTAGAAAGTTATACATGGAGAAGGCAATGGCAACCCACTCCAGTACTCTTGCCTGGAAAATCCCATGGACGGAGGACCCTGGTAGGCTACAGTCCATGGGTCGTGAAGAGTCGGATACAACTGAGGGACTTCACTTTCGCTTTTCACTTTCATGCACTGGAGAGGGAAATGGCAACCCACTCCAGTGTTCTTGCCTGGAGAATCCCAGGGACGGGGGAGCCTGGCGGGCTCCATGTATGAGGTCACACAGAGTCAGACACGACTGAAGTGACTTAGCAGCAGCAGCAGAAAGTTATACAACTTAAGAGAAAGCCATGAAAATTTTTGTATAAGGAAAATTAGTATAATAGGAGGACTTCCCTGGTGGCTCAGATGGTAAAGAATCTACCTGTAATGCAGGTGACCTGGGTTTGATCCCTGGCTTGGAAAGATCCCCTGGAGGGCATGGCAACCCATCCCAGTATTCTTGCCTGGAGAATTCCGTGGACAAGAGAGCCTGGCAGGCCACAGTCTGTGGGGTCACAAAGAGTTGGACATGACTGAGTGACTAACCACAGCTTAATAGGATGTGCTCTTGTCAGTAAAGTACATTGTATCAAGTTAGAATAAAATATCATAATACTCTGTGCATCATTAAAAAACACCTTTAATGTATGAGGAGAATTAAACTACCTGCATACCTTTAAATTGGGATTCTCTGGTGGCTCAGAAAGTAAAGACTCTGCCTGCAATGTGGGAGATCAGGGTTCGATCCTTGGATTGAGAAGATACCCTAGAGAAGGAAACAGCTAACCACTGCACTATTCTTACCTAGAGAATCCCATGGACAGAGGAGCCTGGAGGGCTACAGTCCCTGGACTCACAAGAGTTGGACAAGACTGAACGACTCACACACACACACACAACTATGTTATAATGAAGTATAATTTTGGCTCTACAGATTTTAAAGAATTTTATTATTACACGTATTTGCTAATCTAGGCTTTTTGTTTTTTAAGGACACTGTTCAATGATGAAGTTCTTTATCTGATTTTGTATCAGTTTGCTCAAATAATTAAATACCCAGGAATCAGTAGAAACCAGAGAGCCTATGAATGAGTTTCCAAGGCAGAAGATTTTTTCTGACTCCAAAAAATTTTTTTAAATTAAAATATAGAATTTGTTCTTCATGAATTCTGTTGAGCAAAGTAATTTGAAAAGTCAGTCTTGTCCAAAAATCAGGTTGGTCCAAGTTGGATGAAACTTGCAAAAATGTTGTTTATTAAATAAATAGTTGAGCATACTCAAATGTTTCCTTAGGAAAGGGAAAAAACCTGTGGGCATTGACTATTCTTTGAAACCAAGTGTAATTTCCACTGCTTTCTGGCACTTCTCATTTATATATTAATGTTCTTTTTTAAAATTCAAGAGACCTTTATAACTACCTAATGATACAAAGTGCACAGGTGACCTTTTAAATCTGTGCCTGCTCCTGGGTTCTCTAATTACACTCTATTCTAAAGACTCTCAAAGGTAAAGTAGAAATGATGTTTTCTAGTTTTGAATATAAGCAATATTTTTTAAATATTACATTTTAAATTGTTTATATAATGTGTGAAAAAAATAGCAGATTATTTTAACTAGCTATTTTTTAGTGAAATTTCATATGAAAATTGATGAAATAAATTATAGGGTAGTTGAAAGGAGTTCATATGGAAAGTGTTTTATAAATGGTTAAATGCTATACAAATATTAGGTATTATTATTAGTGCCAGGAATAATAATGATAAATTAGTATAGAGTGTCAGATATGTTTATCTTGATATTGGTTTCTGATTTATGTGGAAACCAAGTCTTTTAAATTATCTTAGTTCTGGATAAAATGATTGTCATGATGACATAAATTATTGTTAATGTAAAATACATGAGTTATTTCTATACGGAACAGATGTAGATGTTAAAATATAGGTAATTCCTAAGAGATTTTGGTTTTGTTTATAAAATATTGCAAATTATGTCTACACAGTCTTAGATTTTGTCGAAACAGTCCTTCCTATAGAACAGATTATATATTCATAATATAAAAATAAACATATTTTTTCAAGTTTTTTAAATACATGAATTATATTCTCCATTACAAATTGAAATTCTCTCTCCCTGTCATATAAAACATAGTAAAATTCATCACTCTAATACTGATAATGGTATTTATACTACTATATGAAGTTAAGCTATGTGATTCTGATTAGTGAAAATATTACTGGGTTTTACAGATAAGTATAAACTAGTCTTGACTTTGTATTTGTCTTTTCCTATTTTAGAGTCTTTAATTAGTTTAAGACTACAAAATTTGTATAAATTCCTAGCAATCTTTTGGTCCTAGGCACTCGCCTAGAATAGGCAAGAAGGTGGGTAAGGTGGCCTTGGTTTTAGATCTTATGAAAAAGAAAATAAAAGTTGCCCAGTCATGTCTGACTCTTTGTGACCCAATGGACTATACAGTCCATGGAATTCTCCAGGCCAGAATACTGGAGTGGGTAGCCTTTCTCTTCTCCAGGGGATGTTCCCAACCCAGGGATTGAACCCAGCCCTCCTCCATTGCAGGTGGATTCTTTACCAGCTGAGCCACAAGGGAAGACCTTAGATCTAATTATTACCTGATTATCGTGTTATGCCTAGCTTAAGACACAGCAGTGGTAAGGAACAGAGAATTTGGAGCTCAACAGATTTTGGATTGTAACTTGGCTCCACCACTTATAGGTATGAGGATTTGAATATGTTGTTTTTTCTCTCTGAGCCTTTGTTTCCTCATCTTGATAATGGAAATATTAATCAGTAGCTAACTTATAGGAATATTTTATTATCTAATATAATTTGAGCATAGATTCTTGCAAAGTGCCTGGCCTGTAGTGACCACTCAGTACCAGTTTATGATGATCATTTTCTTTTTTATGGCTATGATTACTATTTTTGTAGTTATCAAAGATTGTATCATTATATAAATAGCTAGGATATTTGGGGGGCTATATAATTATTTGGGCTTGCCAAGTAGAAAGAATCTTCCTGCCAATGTAAGAAACACAGGAGATGCAGGTTCAATCTCTGGGTGGGGAAAATCCCCTGGAGGAGGAAATGGTAAACCACTCCTGTATGTCCTTGCCTGGGAAATCCCACGGACAGAGGAGCCTAGGATTGCAAAGTCAGACACAATTCAGTAACTAAGGAGCAGCAGCAGCAGCGGCATATAATTACTTATGCTCAAGTACTTTTTGAAGTTTTCTATATGAAGCATGGGAGATTGAGAGCCAGAGTACTTATTAGTCAAGGAAACATTGGCCATGCCTTTTAATAATGGAAAATAGATCCCCAAACATTACTATGTGCATTCTATCCACTTGCCTTCTCTGTGGGGTCTCTTCAAATTTAGGAACGTATAGAAATTTAGGTATTGACCTAAGTGGTTTTACTTATACCCAGGCAAGGTGAATGTATTGAATGTGGAATTTAGAGTCAAAATTATTTAGTTATGACAGGTAACTCCTTTGTAATTTAGAGAAATCAGTATTTGCTGGAATTGTCCTGAGCCATGGTAGACATTATCTGTAAATTACTAGGTGACTGAGAGCAGGGACTCTTCACTTTCTGCATTGAGGAGGAGGGTTCATTTCTCCGGTGGCCCAGCTTTGTAGATCTAACAAAGCTTTGTAACACCTTACAGAGCTCCCTGAAGCATGTTAGTAACTGGTGCTGCCTGAGAGCTGTTTCACTCTCATCTAGCCCTTGACTTTAAATAAAGTGAATTCTGTTTTTCTTCATTATATATGTTTAGCAAAAGCAGCCATTTTGAAAATATTACTATTTGCATGGAATTGTTCCTATTCCTACTACTTACAACATTTAATTTTGAAAATAATGTCTCTAAATTGAAACAATGGAAGAGTCCACGTTTCCATGGGAGTTCACTGGCATAACTGAGAAACATAAAGAAAAAGAATAACTCTGTCAACTGTCCAAATGAGGTGTGCGTTTGTAGCTTCAGCTTTTCCCTTTTAATAATCCTTTGATAATTTCCCAAGAGATGTCATATTTGGAATTGCAATCTTCAGTATTCTAGATGAATCTAAATTTCATTCAATGTCATGGCTGTCGGTGGAAAGGCTGGACAGATAGGAAAGATGAAAATCTTATTTCATTTTCCCAATCACCTTAAGTGGGACTGACAGAATTTGTGGTTTAAGTATCTTTCTTTTTATCTTAGAGGAATAAAAAAACAAAACAAAACAAAAAAACAACAAAAAAAATTGTGTATTTAGAAATTACAGTCAACTAATATTTCTTATAGAAGATAATTTCCAGGTAATATTACTGAAAGGTAAGCATCAGATGGGTAGTAAATGACTCCTGAATATATATATATATATATACACACACATATATATATACATATATATATGCGCACATATGTTATATATTATTATTGTATGTTATACATATATATAAATGCTATAATGGAAAATGTTGCCATTGTTCCTACTTAGTGAATTTATTATCTAAACACATCATTTAATCACGTCAGGGACATATACATAACAAGTTTACTAAAATCCTGACTCGAATTGGCATCATTTAGATTGCACATCCAACCATTGCTTATGGCTTTCTGATCTTGAAATTTCTGGATTGTTGTTTTGGGTTGATGAATAAATCATAGTTCATTTTCTTCATTGTAAACAAAATTAATACATATGTACAATATGGTGCTTTCTATCCTTTCTCAGATTATGAGAAAATAGGTGGCTATGTTGTCATTCTTTTAGTCTTCAGCAATTTAGAACTTGATCTATACTAAGAACTGTGTTAGGCACTTGAGATTAAAAAATGATTAAGAAACAGCTTCTTAGGGAACGGAGAGGGCAGAAACAGACCTAGACATGGTAGCACCGTGTGACAGTGGCTCAGGATATTTGGAGAGGAAGCCCTGTGGGACTGGTGATGAGTAAGTATTGAGGAAAGGATAGTTCAGAGAGGAGGAACATTTGGGCAGGACTTTGTCCCATATGGCTGGGTGATGGCATATGGATCTGAAGGACAGATGGCATGTCATGTGATAAGGCATAGAAGATGAAAGAGCATGATATGAACATGGAATGATAAAACTCACTACAGTACATCGTGACAGAGGCTAGGTTGAGGTACACTAGACAGATGTGTGAGGGGAATCCCTCTGCGTCCATTACAGTGTCTGACACATGGCATGTATATGTATATAAAACACACAGAGCACTGCCCCGTGTTTCTACATTCTTTACATCTAAGTTAATATGTAATTAAGTTGTAACAGTTTATTCTTGAATAATACGACTTAACAATAATGAATTTTATTACTTTTAGTATGAAAAAAATTTAAATTATATGATCATTCAACATTTATTCAACATATATTTATTTAGCACCTAATATATACCAGAAATTGGTCTAGGCATGGGGATACAACAATCAAAAAAACAGAAAATCCTGTTCTCTCACAGAGCTTACGCATCATACTATGCACTGTAGGAGTCGTTGGATAGTGACTGGCACAAATCACAAATCTAGATTGCATAGCAAACACCAGATAAGACCCAGCAGATTTATAAGAAAAACTGTCATTCACAGACTCATCACAAAATGTATTTACCGAGTTCTAATTTGGTACAGACATTATAACTAAGGCCTAGAAAATTAGAACAAGAAATAAAGGGTAGGGAGAATGAGAGAAAAGAGACTTTGAAGTTTATTTGCTTGAAGTAATTTTAAAAAATATTCTATCGTATTAAAATCGATCTTTGTAAGTATTGTTTCCTTTCTCTGCCTGATAGTTTGTATCATTATTTATGGGCAGACATGTAAGCAGTTTGGAAGATTGTTAAAAATAATAATAGTATTACTGCTTCACAGCTGTTGGAATTACTGTGAAACATTTGAAAGGCTAGGCTCATTTACTTGACAAAAGAGTATATTATTGTTCAACCAAGACTACTATGCTCGGTCCTAAGAGAGAGATTAGTATCATAAATATAAATAAAGAAGACTACAGTGTAAACATTGTGTGTTCAATGCTGTTTTAAGCCTATAGTTCACATCCTACTGATTTTAATTGCTTTATAAGAAAACTTTTCAATTTTGGTTTACTCCAAAAATGAAGGGGAGAAAGTTTGGGGGACATGTCATTTCACTTCCAATAAAGATGTCTAAATCCTGGACCTGTTTCCTTAGAGTGTGGTAATCATCACACACAGAACAAAAGTCATTTTAGCAAAACTATTTGCTGTCCTGTGAGGAGCACATGGTTCATAATTGTCAGCTGAGATTAACTGAAAGACATATGTTAATAGAGTCGATAGTAGTATTTTAGTTGCATTTTAGCTCTATGAAAATTTCTGCATTCCATAAGTTTTTTTTCTATATTGTCAGCATTGCAGATTCTAATATAAATGACTCTTCAAAGAAACACATCTATTAATACATCCATTGTAAATTGAAAGACTGTGAATCCATAAAGAGTATCTTTGAATCAGATTTGGATTTATGCCTGTAGTATATTTTTCAGAGATAAACAATAATCCTCATAGGGATTGTTCTTGTTTTACCTAGCAAGATGACAGATTATACTGATGTTTCCTGTCTTTTTTTTTTTCAGTTAGAAGGAATTATAAAATAGTGGTGAGATCAAAATGATTGTTGGACACCTGCTGTAGTAAGTCAAAACCTGTGTGTTACTTGCATAAGAGGTCACAGCGAAGTGGTATCTGTGGTATACAGAAAGGTCCCCTGGCTCATGAATGCCTTCGACAGTCGTGTCTTCACAATGCACTCAGTTGCCTCTTTGGAGGAAGGCTGTGGTCACAGTTTGCATAGGTTCCCTGTTGGAGGAAGTGAGCAGTACTGGTTTTGGCACAAAGGATAGTATTGGCTTGTAGATCAGAACCTTAGAGAACCAGACCCAGATGATATGGGACATAGATGAAGGACTAAAAGCTGTTAAATGTGGTCAGTGCTTTGTGATCTTGAAAGTGACTATTAATAGCACACTAATGTTCGAGACAGCAAAAGAGACACTGATGTATGGAACAGTCTTATGGACTCTGTGGGAGAGGGAGAGGGTGGGAAGATTTGGGAGAATGGCATTGAAACATGTAAAATATCATGTATGAAATGAGATGCCAGTCCAGGTTCAATGCACGATACTGGATGCTTGGGGCTAGTGCACTGGGACGACCCAGAGGGATGCTATGGGGAGGGAGGGGGGAGGAGGGTTCAGGAAGCACATGTATACCTGTGATGGATTCATTTTGATATTTGGCAAAACTAATACAATTATGTAAAGTTTAAAAATAAAATAAAATTAAAAAAAAAAAGTAATACATTATTTGATCTTACTATAACTTCTAAGGAGTATACAAGCATTTTGTCATTGAATCCTCATAGCAGTCCTTTGAGATAGACTGCTCACTTGATGGCACACTGAGCGACTTCACTTTCGCTTTTCACTTTCATGCATTGGAGAAGGAAATGGCAACCCACTCAACTGTTCTTGCCTGGAGAATCCCAGGGAAGGGGAAGCCTGGTGGGCTGCCATCTATGGGGTTGCACAGAGTTGGACACGACTGACATGACTTAGCAGCAGCAGCTCACTTGATGGATGAGGAAAATCAAAGGTACAAAGGAGACTAAAAGGAAGTACTAATGATATATTTAAATGGGCATTCATTCATTGAGCACTTAATATGTACAAGCACATAACTTATTTAACCTATGTATTTAATCTTCATGAGGTAGGTTTTATTATTATAAGGCTTCCCAGGTGGCTCATTGGTAAACAGTCTTCCTGCCAAGCAGGAGAGGCAGATTCAATACCTGGATTGGGAAGATGCCCTGGAGAAGGAAATGACAACCCACTCCAGTATTCTTCCCTGGGAAATCCCATGGAGAGTAGAGCATGGGAGGCTCAGTCCATAGGATTGCAAAGGTTGGAAGTGATTTAACAAGTAAAAAACAACAAATATTGTTATTCCCATTTACAAATGAAGAAAAAATTTGTTTTTGAAAAGTCAAATAATATGCCCAAGATCCCATAGCTAATAAATGCCAGAGCTAAGGTATAAACCCAGTCAAAAATACCTTTTTTCTTTAGTGAAATAAGGGCTCATTTTCCCATTTCCATACACCTTACTTTTCTAAACCCAATGGAAATATGAATTTAAAACAGAAGGTATTTGAGCAACTTATTGTCTAGTTATTAGCAGGACAAAAATATTAAAGCTAAGGAGATAAAATATCTTCTAAAGTGTATAAGTAAGAGAGCTACAGCTTGGGGAAACAGTCTTGGGGAACGTACACTTGGGCTTTAAAATCTAATAGAGACAAATAAACAAATGGGACCTAATTAAACTTAAAAACTTCTGCACAACAAAGGAAACTATTAGCAAGGTGAAAAGACAGCCTTCAGAATGGGTGAAAATAATAGCAAATGAAGCAACTGACAAACAACTAATCTCAAAAATATACAAGCAAATCCTACAGCTCAATTTGAGAAAAATAAATGACCCAATCAAAAAATGGGCCAAAGAACTAAATAGACATTTTTCCAAAGAAGACATACAGATGGCTAACAAACACATGAAAAGATGCTCAATGTCACTCATTATCAGAGAAGTGCAAATCAAAACCACTATGAGGTACCATTTCACGCCAGTCAGAATGGCTGCGATCCAAAAGTCCACAAACAATAAATGCTGGAGAGGGTGTGGAGAAAAGGGAACCCTCTTACACTGTTGGTGGGAATGCAAACTAGTACAGCCACTATGGAGAACAGTGTGGAGATTCCTTAAAAAACTGGAACTAGAACTGTCTTATGATCCAGCAATCCCACTGCTGGGCATACACACTGAGGAAACCAGAAGGGAAAGAGACACGTGTACCCTAATGTTCATTGCAGCACTGTTTATAATAGTCAGGACATGGAAGCAACCTAGATGCCCATCAGCAGATGAATGGATAAGAAAGCAGTGGTACATATACACAATGGAGTATTACTCAGCCATTAAAAAGAATACATTTGAATCAGTTCTAATGAGGTGGATGAAACTGGAGCCTATTATACAGAGTGAAGTAAGCCAGAAAGAAAAACACCAATACAGTATACTAACGCATATATATGGAATTTAGAAAGATGGTAATAATAACCCTGTATACGAGACAGCAAAAGAGACACTGATGCATAGAACAGTCTTTTGGACTCTGTGGGAGAGGGAGAGGGTGGGATGATTTGGGAGAATGGCATTGAAACATGTATAATATCATGTATGAAATGAGTCACCAGTCCAGGTTCGATGCACGATACTGGATGCTTGGGGCTGGTGCACTGGGACGACCCAGAGGGAGGGTATGGGGATGGAGGAGGCAGGAGGGTTCAGGATGGGGAACACATGTATACCTGTGGCAGATTCATTTCAATATTTGGCAAAACCAATACAATATTGTAAAGTTTAAAAATAAAATAAAATTAAAAAAAAATAATAAATAAATTAAAAAATAATAAAATCTAATAGAGAAAATTTCCATTCCAGTTTCATTGCTTCCTAATTATGCACTCATGGGAAATTATTTAGTCTCTTCTGAACTTCTGTAGCTCAGAAGTTCACCACATCACTGGGGAAGCTGTGAAACTAGGATTTAAATCCATGTCATATGATAAAGATGAGTGCTCTTGTTCATTAGACTAATGACTTCTCCCAACTAATGTCGAATGTACCTGGTAAATTAAGAGTGGTGTGTAAAATTTCTGAGGCCAGGTCTTGGTCTTACTTGTGGCTTCTACAATGGATCCATATATTAATACCTTATCTGCATCTTTGACTAGATACTTTTGTCTGTAAGTGCATTAATTAATGCACTACAAGGAAGAAAAAAATAGTGTATATATTAAGTCTCTTTACTCTTTTTATGCTTTCAGTTATTTATTTAACCTCTGCTGTTAATTTTCCAGAAGAACATTGAATAATTATGGATTTTCTCTAGAAACATTCTTATAATTTTAACTTGCCCTGTTCCCTCATATTATTGAGAAAGGAATTGAGGACCAGAGAGGTGAAGTCTTACCCGGGTCTAGCTCATAATGCTAGAACTAGGATGAATACTCATTTTCAGTGCTTTTTTTCTCAATACCACACAACCTGTGTTAGTTAAAACCTTGGGTAGATTATTGGGACAGGGTTCTTTGTAAAGAACCAAGTGTTTTCTAAAATAAACAGTTCATTCAATCTCATTAGAAGATGTAAGACTGTCCCATAGAACTCCCCGAGTACCCATAGAACTTATCTATTCTAAGATAAGTAATTGAAGAGAAATATATATTCTACTCAATTACGTTATCATTCTCAAGCACTTAACTCCTGTGTTCCTTGCTGAAGCTCCTCACAGCTGTACTATTAATGTAAGAGGCATATTAACAGGTACATCCTCCGACCTGTAAAAGTTCAGCCTGATGTGCCCTAGTTGTCCTGTTTTTGACAACTTTAGTATTTTGCCTCACACATTCTTTAGTTGTTATTCCGTTGGTCTAATTAGACAGTAAGGAGGTGAGGAAAGTGGACCTACCATTCGTTCTCACCTCTTTAGCTGTGCCCTCTTTATATCCTCCAGAAAAACAAACCTGTGCCACTATCGATCCACGTACATACGGTCCACTATACTTGGCTGTGGTGAGCCCAAATTTGTAACTGCGGAAGTTGGAACTACTTACGGAAATACTTAGTGTGGAAGCTCAGCGCTCAAGTCATGACTTTAGAACTGAGTCTGAATCTCGGCTGAGTCATTTAACGCATGTTTATTAGTCTGGCAGGTTACTCAACCTCTGAGTCTCAATTTCTTTGTTGATAAATCGAGGATAAACATTTATGTAATAGTGCCTAGATCATATTTTTCTCATAAGCTTAAGTGAGAGATCAAGTATATAAAGTGCTTAGAATATAATATGTGCTAGATTGATGTTAGCTATAATTATTAGTGTCACAGTAATATTTAGCTTCAGAAAGCTTCCAAGAATGAAATTGTATCTTTTAGCTGTTCCTTGATGTTGCCCCTCATTCAGGCAAAAACTGTTGGCGTTCTGATCCCATTCATTCATTCTTTCCTTCATGTAGACCCCAAAATTTAGATATTTCAGCTCTTTGGTCTTTGATTTCTTCTTCAAAAACTGTTAAAGGAGGGTGATATCTGTTTTAAAAAGTTATTGTGGGGAAAAGATGAGCTTCTGTCTTAACTTTGGCCCTTTATATGTATAATAAGCAATTAGTTGATGGTAGTGGCTCTTATTGTTCATTGTTAGTTTTAAGTTTCTCAAGAAAGCAGACATCTGAATATCTTCAGTGGTTTAATTTATGCTTTTGTACTTGTCATAGGATACTTAGTTGCTTCCTGTTGAGCTATTTAATAAGGTAGTGACTTTCTACAACTGAGAGACCACAGTATAAGATGAATTTTTTGAAAATCAGTGAACCAAGCTGCCAAATATTAAATTTGAATCCTGCAGGTATGATAATGATGAAATAGATTAATTTAAGAACCAATTCCCACATTCAATTGAAATGTTATCACAGTACGTTTTGTGTGGGAAAGAATGTGTCTGTGACCTAGGTTTAAATAATTTGGTGACTGAGTTGCTAATTGAACAGTAAAAATTAAAAAAAATATATAACAATAACACCTATGTTGAACTTCCCATCAAGATCTTTCTATCGAGTTACTGCATTCTCTCATTCATTTAACTGCATGCATTGAGTGCCTCCTCTGTTGGCTTCCTTGCCAGCTCAGTTGGTGAAGAATCTGCCTGCAATGCAGGAGACCCCAGTTCGATTCCTGGGTCAGGAGGATCTGCTGGAGAAGGGATAGGCTACTCACTGCAGTATTCAGGAACTTCTCTTGTGATTCAGTTGGTAAAGAATCTGCCTGCAATGCGGGAGGTCTGGGTTCGATCCCTGGGTTGGGAAGATCCCCTGGAGAAGGGAAAGGCTACCACTCCAGTATTCTGGTCTGGAGAATTCCATGGACTGTGTAATCCATGGGGTCACAAAGAGTCGGACATGACTGAGTGACTTTGACTTTCTGTGGCAGGTACTCTGGACTTCTGGGCATCTGCTGGTTTTCAAGGAGTCTACAATTTAGTGGGAGAAACAGACACTGATCAAATAATTACATAAATAAATACCAACTTTTAATTTTGCCTGAT
Source organism: Bos indicus (assembly GCF_029378745.1). NCBI lineage: Eukaryota > Metazoa > Chordata > Mammalia > Artiodactyla > Bovidae > Bos > Bos indicus. Next base: position 14,855,703 of record NC_091767.1, read on the forward strand.
GTTACAAAAGAGATGAGCTCTCAAAAGTGGAATTTGACATAGTCAAGAAGGTCAGAGAAGGACTCTGTAAGAAAGTGTGCTTGCCCTGAGATCTAAAGGACTTTATATGGGGTCTAGGATGAGATTCTGTTTGAATTCATTAGATGTCACAGATCTTTATTTAGTGCACTCTCATTTTCACAAGTGATTGCTTTGGGCAGACAATGAAGGGAAAACCTATCCTAACAAGCTGATTGCCTGGTGGCTAGAATCTGCCTGCAGCAGGAGACATGGGTTCTATCCCTGGGTCGGGAAGATCCTGTGGAGAAGGGAAAGGCTACCCACTCCAGTATTCTTGCCTGGAGAATTCCATGGACAGAGGAGCCTGGTGGACTACAGTCCATAAGGTCTCAAAGAGTTGGACACAACTGAGCAATTAACACTTTCACTTCAACCTCTAAAATGGAAAACTGCAAACATAGGTTAAAATAGTATAAAACACAATCAAATCATTAAAATAGGTTTTCCCTTTACTCTGCTCAAAACAATAATTTAGGACAGTCCAGCATCTTTTGGGGGACACAAAGCTAAAGTATTCAGCTCTTCTTTGATTAACTTTGGTCACAGCCCTTCCTTGTCTAATTTTTTTTTTTCCCAATGAAAATAAATAAGAGTTCGAATGCTTTGTATTTTCTTTGAAAAGTCCAACCACTCTATAGCTGAATAATTTGAATTTTATTTTTGAAAGATAACTTTAACCTGAGTTGAGTCATCTAATCTTTTATTTTCTCCTAGAAATATATTTGGAAAAAAAGGAGTTCATTTTTAACTATAATTAATTATTTAATTATACAGTTATTACAGGAGAGGGTTTGAATCAAATTTCTGAGTTTTCTTTCCTACTTGAATTCTTCCAAAGACTAAGGAAGACATTCCCAGAGAAAAGATTGTGCCCAGGTAGCTGGTGCATTTCCTAGAGATTAAAAAGAAGCATGAAGGTCCCAGGTAAAGGGCTTATCATAATACTTGCAGTGGGCTTCTTAAGATGAGTTAATATAGATAGCTAAGAAATATCCTAGAGCTAGTAGCCTATAGGTGTCTGAAGGCAGATGACGGTGTTGGGTGAGAAGGCAGGATCTTGCTAATCTGTTGATTGAAAGTCCTGGAAGTTGATGGAAATGGCATTTACAGGTGAATTTCACCAGTGTATCATTTGTACCTGGAGGTTTATCTAGAATCTGGTGCAATCCCATAATCTAAAACACAACCCAGGTTCAAATAAGGCATTTCTACCTTGAAGCTTTTGAGTCCATAAAGCTGGGTTTGCATCCTAACTATGGCAGTTTAATGCTGCATGGCTTTGGGCAAATTACTTAACCTAGCAAAATTTCTTATTTACTCTACTGTAAATTGCGAGTCCTTATGCATGTCTCACAAAAGTGTTGTGAGAAGAAAATGCCTCGGTGTTTGTAAGATGTTTACTACAATGTCTGGTACATAGAAAGAACTTAATAAACTCTGGCTGTTTTTATTTCTTATTATGAAATATGTAAGCATACAATACAGTGATTACTCATAAATGTTGACTTATTTGCTCAGCACATGCTTGTTCTTTTTTCTTCATCTTCTATTATTCTGAATTATCTTTTTCATGTGTCCTAGGTTGCAAGGAATCTTTGATAATGGACCCACATGTCCTTATATTCAGAGAGGCAGAATTTGCTTATCTGCCATTGCTTATATGTTTTGGACAAAATCTGTAGGCACTGGAGCTCTTTAGCTGAGGATTACCATTTAAGCAAGTTTACGTGTGGTCATTATTTGGTAACATTTTCCGTAGGCTTCTCTACCTTAGAATAGAAAATGCACCTTTTTGCCAAGTTTAGGTAAACTAGTATGTAAAGATTGGAGAAGGCAATGACACCCCACTCCAGTATTCTTGCCTGGAGAATCCCAGGGACAGGGGAGCTTGGTGGACTGCTGTCTATGGGGTCGCACAGAGTCGGACACAACTGAAGCGACTTAGCAGCAGCAGCAGTATGTAAAGATAGAAACTGTATTAGCATCATGATGCCATGGTATCTCAAATTGTGGACATTTTAGATACAAATATTACAGTCTCTGTAATTATCTATGTTTAATAGGGATCACATCACTATTTTATAGGAAAACTATATTCCTTTTTAACAGGTAATTTCCTCTTTGAGGTATGAGTTCTCATTGCTTCTTTTTATGCATATTACATGATTGATTCATGGCAGAACACAATAAAGATACTCTTTTTACCTTTCTCCATCTGTCCTTGGCTGCATTTTCAACATATCAACATCAGGAGAGAGAGATAAAAGGCAAAGAATAACTTTTGTGATTGTCTTCCAACTCATACACAGTACGCATCTATCATAGCATGTTTATCTTGTCAAAACACATGGTCCTGTGTCTATACCCAAATTAGGGAAGGGGCAGAATAAGGTGATGGTTTAATGGTTGGACTCTGATGGTTGTAGTTAGATTTGAGTTGAACCCAGGCTCTGTAACTGTGTAGCTGTTTAACAAGGTCATCTGTAAAATGAGGGTTTTAGAATAGTGCTTTGTATTTCTTAAGTGTTTTTTAATGATTCAATGAAACCACAACTATAAAGCTGTACTAAACAACTTCCTAAACCCTCTAATTTTATTATTATTATTGAATTTGAATTATTTGTTTGAATTATTATTCAAAAATTCCAGCCTGGGACCTAGGAGTTTGAACGTCTTTTCAGCTATCATGGGGGCTTCCCTGGTGGCTCAGAGTTTAAGAACCCGCCTGACAATGAAGTAGACGTGGGTTCAATCCCTGGGTCAGGAAGGTCCCCTGGAGAAGCAAATGGCAACCCACTCTGGTATTCTTGTCTGGAAAACTCCGTGGACAGAGGAGCCTGGCGGGCTACAGTCCACAAGGTTGCAACAGTTAGACATGACTGGTATGCACCTTGCACAGCTATCATAGGGAATTCTGACTTGGCTGATCAATGAAACATTCTTCAACTGACAGATTGCTCTTTGTCAATCTGGATCACAGAAGCCGTATGTCTACTTTGATCTATCTGACTTGATCACTCTCTAAGTAAAAGATTGCTATAAATTTAATGAAAGGTTAATTGCAATTTTGACTTGACAGGCAACCTAATTGGCCCATATGTATACATTTATCCAGACGTACAGGAATGAATAAAATTCTGAGAACTGATGCGAATGTTGTGGGAAATGCTGTGAACAATACTGAAGCTGATAAATCACAGTGTCAATGACGTTACCTAGTCAAAGTTTCCCTAAATCAATGAGAAGAGCATTTTTTTACAAATGATTTTGTACTTTACAGACTTTTTCTGATCTAATTAAGAGATTTCATTTTCTAATTTACAAACATGAAATATAAGATTTTTATTACCAGTGTAATTAGCCATGCTACTCTAAATGCTAATCTTCATTTCCTAAACAAGTTATGAAAGTGAGAAATCAGTCCTTCAGATTTTCATCTGGTGGCTTTAATTTCTGCCTTCCCTCTAACTAAATGAACACCACTCTGCTTACAGAATACTTATTCTATCCCTCCTCCCTTGTGGTTTTTCTCTCCATTTTCTTTCTCGCTGCTATTCTTTTCCCAATCTTTATCTTTCTTTCCCCACTTCCTACTAAATATTCTTAGGGCTAGACCACAGGATTCCAAAAATGGGATCCCTTTGTCCTGTGCAAACTCAATTCTCTCCTGTTCTGATTCCAGGAAAAGTGATGTTTTGGATTTTCAAATTTTAGATGCCTTTCAAAATGTTGTTTGCTTTAACTCTTAAAGTTTCAATTCTTAGAGAGTCGATAGCTGCTGCTTGTCTTCAGTTGCCTAAATTTTCCCTTCAGGCTTTGTATTTACGTCTAGGTTAACACTGGTTTTGAGAAAGCCATAGATTGGTCTATGATGGTTAATATGCTTCCACAGTTTTTTAATTTTTGGTGAGATATCAACACAAGCATTTTTATTTCCTTTAATAGCCACTGTTCATGAAGGACCATGAAAAAATTTGTAGTCTTTCTTCCTCTTAATTTATATTCATTTTTATTTTTTAATTGTTTTTTTCTAAGATGTACATAAAATTGTATTATCTTTCTTTTTTATTTTGTTAAATTTAAAGGATATTTACTGGTTTTTATTTGAATTGAACAATCATTACATATTTGTTAAATGTTCAATGAATTAGCTATATAGATGATAGTATTTCCACAAATAATTTCCTTGATCTATTGTAGTATACTTTACGTTGTATTAGATTTCATTCTTCTCTGTTGTATTGACATTAATTACTATAAATTCAGGGTATATTCTGATCAAGTAGTGCCTTGCAAGGCATAGAATTTTTTTTTTTTTTAATTTCTTGAGCGTAGATTTAAAGGAGGGTGTTTTTGTTTATTTTCATTAGCTTGGAGTTTTGAAATTTCTATATTTTGGTGCAAAAGTAATTGCAGTTTCAGATTGTGAATTTTAAATCATTATAAATAGGCTCAAACACATCTTTATTAATCAAAATGGAAATCATTATAATCAACACAATTTTGCCAATGAGAAATGTGTTTATTCCTGTACCGTAAAAATCCATGCCTCGGGATTTGACGAACTCTTGGAAAGCATTTTCTGCCTCCTGCTGGTTGTGGAATTATTTTCCCTGCAAAAAGTTCTTCAAATATTCGAAGAAGTGGTAGTCAGTTGCTGAGAAGTCAGGTGAATATGACGGATAAGGCAAAACTTCGTAGCCCAGTTTGTTCGACTTTTGAAGCGTTGGTTGTGTGACGTGCGGTCGGGCGTTGTCATGGAGAAGAATTGGGCCCTTTCTCTTCCTTAGTGCTAGCTGCAGGCATTGCAGGTTTTTTGGTGCATCTCATCGATTGATTTGCTGAGCATTCTTCTCAGACATAATGGTCTCATGAGGATTCAGAAAGCTATAATGGATCCGATGGGCAGCAGGCCACCAAACAGTGACTGTGACCCTTTTCTGGGTGCAAGTTTGGCTCTGGGAACAGCTTTGGAGCTTCTTCTCAGCCCACCCACTGCACCCATCACTGCTGGTTTATAAAATCCACTTTTTGTCGCGTCATAATCCAATGGAAAAATGGTTCATTGTTGTTGCATAGAATAAGAGACGATGACACTTTGAAACGATAATTTTCAGTCAGCTCATGAGGCACCCACCTACTGAGCTTTTTCACCTTTCTGTACAGTTGTCAATGTTGAGTTCTTTGGCAGCTTCTCATGCTGTTGTAAGAGGATGAGCTTAGATGATTGCTCTCAATTCATCGCTGTCACCTTCCAATGGCTGACCACTGCACTCCTCAACTTTAAGGTTCTCATCTCCTTGGCAAAGCTTCTTGAGTCACCTCTGCACTGTATGTTGCTTAGCAGTTCCTGGGCAAAATGTGTTGTTGATGTTGTGAGTTTTCTGTGCTGCTTTACTATATATTTTGAACTTGAATAAGAAAACTAGTCAAATTTGCTTTCTGTCTAACATAACTTCCTTACTCTAAAATAAATATAAAACAAACAGCAATAAGTTGTTAGCAAAAAAGATAAAGCAAGAAATGCACGTTAAAATGATATATAACCTAACCACATTTATTTAGAATGTATTCCAATATCAAACAGCAAATTTCAGCAATGCAAAAACCACAGTTACTTTTGCACCATCGTGAATGATTACTGGAATCATTCAGAGTCAGTGAAACTTTAATACCATCTCCTTTTTTGACTTTTATGATAAGTATTTAACCCCAATAGTATTAGCATATATATACCACACATTTTATATTTATTAACAAAAACAATATTGAGCTTCCCTGGTGACTCAGTGGTAAAAATCCCACCTGCCAATGCCTGAGACATTAATTGGATCCCTTGGCTGGGAAGATCCCTGGAGATGGAAATGGCAACCCACTCTAGTATTCTTGCCTGGGAAATCCCATGGACAGAGGAGCCTGGTGGGCTACAGCAGTCGCAGAGAATTGGACATGACTTAGCAATTAAACCATGCGAGGCTACCAAGGTTAGAATCCTAGATCTATTCATTACATGGTGTGACCATTTGGGGAAATTTCTGATATTTCTGGGCCTTCATTTTATTGCTTTATAATGGGAACAGTAATAATAACTACCTCATTATAATGTTTTGAAATTCAGTTCAGTTCAGTAGCTCACTTGTGTCTGACTCTTTGAAACTCCATGGACTGCAGGACACCAGGCCTCCCTGTCCATCACCAACTCCCGGAGTTTACTTAAACTCATGTCCATTGAGTTGGTGCTGCCATCCAATCATCTCATCCTCTGTCATCCCCTTCTCCTCCCACCTTCAATCTTTCCCAGCATCAGGATCTTTTCCAGTGAATCAGTTCATTGCATCAGGTGGCCAAAATATTGGAGTTTCAGCTTCAGCATCATTCCTTCCAATGAATATTCAGACTGTTTTCTTTTAGGATGGAATGGTTGGATCTCCTTTCAGTGCAAGGGACTCTCTTGAGTCTTCTACAGCATCACAGTTCAAAAGCATCAATTCTTCTGTACTCAGCTTTCTTTATAGTCCAACTCTCATATCCATACATGGCTACTGGAAAACCACAGAGTCTTTTCCAATGAGTCACCCCTTCGCATGAGGTGGCCAAAGTACTGGAGTTTCAGCTTTAGCATCATTCCTTCTAAAGAACGCCCAGGACTGATCTCCTTTAGAATGGACTGGTTGGATCTCCTTGCAGTCCAAGGGACTCTCAAGAGTCTTCTCCAACACCACAGTTCAAAAGCATCAATTCTTTGGCACTCAGCTTTCTTCACAGTCCAACTCTCACATCCATACATGGCCACAGGAAAAACCATAGCCTTGACTAGACGAACCTTTGTTGGCAAAGTAATGTCTCTGCTTTTGAATATGCTATCTAGGTTGGTCATAACTTTCCTTCCAAGGAGTAAACGTCTTTTAATTTCATGGCTGCAGTCACCATCTGCAGTGATTTTGGAGCCCAAAAAAATAACTCCAGGTATTTGTTGACTCCTTGCTTTTGCATTCCAGTCCCCTATTATGAAAAGGATATCTTTTTTTGGTGTTAGTTCTAGGAGGTCTTGTAGGTCTTCATAGAACCATTAAGCTTCAGCTTCTTCAGCGTTACTGGTTGGGGCATAGGCTTGAATTACTGTGATATTGAATAGTTTGCCTTGGAGATCATTCTGTCATTTTTGAGAGTGTTTCCAAGTACTCCATTTCAGACTCTTTTGTTGACTATGATGGCTACTCCATTTCTTCACTGATGGCTTTCTCCATTCTTGCCCACAGTAGTAGATAAAATGGTCATTGGAGTTAAATTCACCCATTCCAGTCCATTTTAAGTTCACTGATTCCTAAAATGTGGATGTTCACTCTTGCCATCTCCTGTTTGACCACTTCCAATTGCTGTGATTCATGGACCTAACCTTCCAGGTTCCTATGCAATATTGCTCTTTACAGCATCAGACTTTGCTTCTGTCACCATTCATATCCACAACATACCTAATCCATTGCCTCCAAGATGCACAGTCTCTTTTAAGGAATATTGTTTACAGTTGACATGCAACGGAGAACAGTTACTACTATTAAAACCATTGCCTCAATCAAACTTTCGTATGAGAGGTGGTCTGTTTTCTTGACTGACTGCAGTGCCTTTCTTGTTCTGGTCTTGTTTCTGGGAACCCTCCTCATGGTTCTTTATGGCCCTTATCTCTTCCACGATCACAGCTCAAGTGCTCCTTCTCAAACTTGAAATATCAAGACTTTAAACTGACTTATTTGCTAGTTCTTCTTAATTAAGAGGTCATTTTGCCAAGGTAGCTGATATTAAATTGCAGTGAAAATAAATGAATAGAAACAAAGGTGTGAGTAAGGTGAATCTTTTGGTGGATTTAATCCTTTAAAGAGGAGGAATTCCAAATAAAAGGAGTGGTATTCAGGAAATGTGAGCAGGCATCTTAAAAATTTCTTACAAAGTTACATTATTCCAAAGGAACACTCCTCTCACACCAGTATATCCATTACATACTGGTCTTGGATGTATTATGGCAAATTAAAATTTTCTTTGTGAAAGAATGGAAAAGAAGTGTTTATAAAATGGAATATTCTCACAGTTAAATCTGAGGTATCATTTATTATTAGGACAGTTATAGTTATTTGACAAATCATTTTTAGCAATCTAATTCAAAATTTTTCTACAGTTTTTTATTTCATTTTATTTTTGCTAATACTGTTAAAGTTGCATATAATGATCGGTCAGAATTCTGTGATTGCCTTGTCAGAGTTAAGCAGTCTTAACTCACAATTATGAATACTGTTTTAAATTAAGAACACATTTTCTGAAAATGAAGATACAGTTCCAGGTACCTTGGGCTAATTCAAAAAAGCATTTCAAATCATAAATTTGTATGAGTATCACAAGGTAGTTTGAAATTAATAAAAAAGATCAGAATAATCTTTAATTGCATTTGTGTTTAATGGAAAACAAATACACAAAATGATGAAATCCGATACATGTGACCCTCACTTACACTTTTAATTGTAAATCTACAGAAATGCCTTTCTGGCTATGGCTTTGCCAGTTTTCTATGAGGTTTTCTGGAATACTGATGATGAGATGCATTTTATATTGCAACAAAATAAATTTTGACTCTAAATGAATAAATGAATTGAAAAAAAAAGGAACCTGAAGAATGATGCATGTAAATTAATGTCACTAAGTTACTTTGTGAGCGATAGTATGAATTTCGTGCATTTTAAATAAAATGTTATTTTAAAGTGCATATATTTTAAGTATGGGCTTCCACTTTATATCTGTGGGTAAATATATCAGTAAATGGTTATGCTAGTATTTAATCAGAGAAAGCAATGGCACCCCACTCCAGTACTCTTGCCTGGAAAATCCCATGGACAGAGGAGCCTGGTAGGCTGCAGTCCATGGGGTCTCGAAGGGTCGGACACAACTGAGTGACTTCATGTTGACTTTTCACTTTCATGCATTAGAGAAGGAAATGGCAACCCACTCCAGTGTTCTTGCCTGGAGAATCCCACCAGGGACAGCAGAGCCTCGTGGGCTGCCGTCTGTGGGGTCGCACCGAGTCGGACACGACTGAAGCAACTTGTAGTAGTAGTAGTAGTAGTAGTAGTAGTAGTAGTGGTATTTAATCTGTTGCCCCTTTGTTAACTAGCTGAATTCAGTTTACATATTAATTACTTTGTGTAGGTTTATCAAATAGGTGTCTTCTTTAAGATTGTCAGTTCTCTCCCCACACCTCCCCATATTTATTGCATGCATCCCTGGTTCTACAAAGTAAGGCTACTTGCATCAAAAGCTGTCCTTTATCTTTCTTGGAAGAGTTATTTAATAGTAACTTGAATGTCTGTCTGATCGGTTTTTTTAAAAAATCAAGAATTTTAAAGATAAATTGTTGTGACAGTCTAAGATATAAATTATAATCATTGTAGTATTTGGGTAATTTTCTGTATAGTTTTCATAGCTACAGGCCTTTTTCAGTAACAAAAATAGACTCAAATCTACAATACTGAAACCTCACAGTGGTTAAGGCCCTGTGATATTCAGCTTGTAAAACAGTTGTATTTGGTGCATTGGGGGAAAAAAAAAGAACAACAAAACCTCAGGCTAATATATTTTAGAAAGTTTCTTTATAGCAAAGATTGGAACCATTAAGATTGGCAGCAAGTTATTTTTAACTGTATTTTCATTTTAGTGCAGAAGTTGAGAGATATTTTCCTTACAAGACATTAATGTTTTAAGATATGTTGGGCTATTGAGCTCTACCATTGCAGCTTAAAAACAGCAATGGACAAAGTACAAGTGATGAGTGTGTCTAATAGAACTTGAATTATCAACATTTATATTTCGTCTAACTTTCATGTGTCAAAAATAGTATTCTTTAGTTGTTTTCTACTAGTTAAGTTATAAAATTATTTTTAGCTCTTTAGTAGAAAAACAGGTTGAATTAGTTCTGTGATTTTAGTTTACCTTCCCCTGCCTTAGACCAACAGCTCAGGCAGTGAAAGGTATATTGTTTATCTTGATATCCCCCAATACTGAGCATGTAATAGGTACTCAGAAAATGTATGGCAAATAACTTCCCTAAATGATGCTTTTAGTATAAATTTAATATTGATTTAATTAACCAATTTAATATTGTTTTATAATGTTGATTTTAATTAGCAAATTAAACTTTTTTCTGTGTTTACTTTTTACTTTTTTCTGTGTATATATATTCTTTACTTAATTTCATATATATACTTAAATAGTTTCACTGAAATATACTTTTTATACAATAGAAATAACTGACCTATTTAAATGTATAATCCAGTTCCTTCAGAAAATTTCCCGAGTTGAGCAGCTATCATGATAATCAAGTTTTCAACATTTCTATTATTTGCATCATCTCCAAAAGATCTCAAGTACTCATTTGCTGTCAATTTCTATTTGTATATATTATAAAAATCAATGGATTAATGTAATATTATATTCTATGTATCAAAAACTCAGAAGAAAAATTAAGTCTTTATGAAGATATGTCAAAGCTTATGCTCTTGACATTTTTAATTAGTAATTATTAACTCGTCTAGTCCTCATCCAACCTAATGTGGTTGTTTATATTATTATATACATTTTATTGATGAGGAGCTGATGTAACTTTCCCAAGTTTGCTTGACTGTAGAATAACATCAGCTCAGCTTTTGAGTGGAGGCACAGAACTTTAAACTGAAGCAATATGGCTCCAGGTTCCATGATCTTAATCAATTTAGGAAGTATAAGATTTTAGAAACCATTGATAATACTCACAATGAATAATGAATGGTCTTTCCTGAGAGGCAATTAGGAATTAACTTTTGATTTACCATTTTAGGAAATCAACAATTTTCATCAAACCAATAACTTCCAGCCCTCTTTAATCATCAGTCAGTTCAGTTCAGTTGCTCAGTCATGTCCAACTCTTTGTGATCCCATGGACTGTAGCACACCAGGCCTCCCTGTCTGTCGCCAACTCCCGGAGTTTACTCTAACTCATGTCCATTGAGTCGATCATGCCATCCAACCATCTCATCCTCTGACGTCCCCTTCTCCACCTGCCTTCAATCTTTCCAAGCATCAGGGTCTTTACCAAAGAGGCAGTTCTTCACATTAGGTGGCCAAAGTATTGGAAGTTCAGCTTCAACATCAGTCCTTCCAATGAATATTCAGGACTGATTTCCTTTAGGATTGACTGGTTGTATCTCCTTTCAGTCCAAGGGACTCTAAAGAGTCTTCTCCAACACCACAGTTTAAAAGCATCAATTCTTTGGCCTCTCATTCATTTTTCAGGGCCACTCATTTTTTTTTAACAATAATAATAAATTAGCATCTGGATTATACTTCTCGCCTTGTAAAGTCAATTCAGTTCCATTCAGTTCAGTTGCTCAGTCGTGTCTTACCCTTTGCCACCCCATGGACTGCAGCACGCCAGGCCTCCCTGTCCATCATCAACTTCTGGAGTTTACTCAAACTCATGTCCATTGAGTCGGTGATGCCTTCCAACCATCTCATCCTCTGTCGTCCCCTTCTCCTCCCACCTTCAATCTTTCCCAGCATCAGGGTCTATTCAAATGAGTCAGTTCTTCGCATCAGGTGGCCAAAGTATTGGAGTTTCAGCTACAACATCAGTCCTTCCAATGAATATTTAGGACTGATTTCCTTTAAGATTGACTGGTTGGATCTCCTTGCAGTCCAAGGGACTCTCAAGAGTCTTCTCCAACACCACAGTTCAAAAGCATCAATTCTTCTGCGCTCAGCTTTCTTTATAGTCCAACTCTCACATCCATACATGGCTACTGGAAAAACCATACTCTTGACTAGATGGACCTTTGTTGGCAAAGTAATGTCTCTGCTTTTGAATATGCTGTTTAGGTTGGTCGTAACTTTTCTTCCAAGTAGCAAACATCTTTTAACTTCATGGGTGCAGTCACCATTGTAGTGATTTTGGAGGGAAAAAATAAAGTCTGTCACTGTTTCCCCATCTACTTTCCATGAAGTCATGGGAGTAGATGCCATGCTCTTAGTTTTCTGAATGTTGAGATTTAAGCCAACATTTTAACTCTCCTCTTTCACTTGCATTAAGACACATGAAAAGATGCTCAACATCACTCATTATCAGAGAAATGCAAATCAAAACCACTATGAGGTACCATTTCACGCCAGTCAGAATGGCTGCGATCCAAAAGTCTACAAGCAATAAATGCTGGAGAGGGTGTGGAGAAAAGGGAACCCTCTTACACTGTTGGTGGGAATGCAAACTAGTTCAGCCACTATGGAGAAGAGTGTGGAGATTTCTTAAAAAACTGGAACTAGAACTGTCTTATGATCCAGCAATCCCACTGCTGGGCATACACACCAAGGAAACCAGAAGGGAAAGAGACACATGTACCCTAATGTTCATCGCAGCACTGTTTATAATAGCCAAGACATGGAAGCAACCTAGATGTCCATCAGCAGATGAATGGATAAGAAAGCTGTGGTACATATACATAATGGAGTATTACTCAGCCATTAAAAAGAATTCATTTGAATCAATTCTAATGAGATGGATGAAACTGGAGCCTATTATACAGAGTGAAGTAAGCCAGAAAGAAAAACACCAATACAGTATACTAACACATATATATGGAATTTAGAAAGATGGTAACAATAACCCTGTATACGAGACAGCAAAAGAGACACTGATGTATAGATCAGTCTTATGGACTCTGTGGGAGAGGGAGAGGGTGGGAAGATTTGGGAAAATGGCATTGAAACATGTATACTATCATGTATGAAATGAGTCGCCAGTCCAGGTTCGATGCACGATACTGGATGCTTGGGGCTGGTGCACTGGGACAACCCAGAGGGATGGCATGAGGAGGGAGGAGGGTGGAGGGTTCAGGATGGGGAACACATGTATACCTGTGGTGGATTCATTTCAATATTTGGCAAAACCAACACAATATTGTAAAGTTTAAAAATAAAAAAAATAAAAAGATGCTCTTTAGTTCTTTGCTTTCCACCTTAAGGGTGGTGTCATCTGCATACCTGAGGTTATTAATATATCTCCTGGCAATCTTGATTCCAATTTGTGCTTCATCTAGCCCAGTGTTTCTCATGATGTACTCTGCATATAAGTTAAATAAGCAGGGTGACAATATACAGCCTTGACACACTCCTTTCCTGATTTGGAACCAGTCTGTTGTTCCATGTCCAGTTCTGACTGTTGCTTCCTGACCTGCATACAGATTTCTCAGGAGGCAGGTCAGGTGGTCTGGTATTCCTGTATCTTTAAGAATTTTCCACAGTTTATTGTGATCCACACAGTCAAAGACTTTGGCATAGTCAATGAAGCAGAAGTAAATGTTTTTCTGAAACTCTTGGTTTTTCAATAATCCAACGGATGTTGACAATTTTAACTGTGGTCCCTCTCCCTTTTCTAAATACAGCTTGAACATCTGGAAGTTTATGGTTCACATACTGTTGAAATCTGACTTGAAGTATTTTGAGCATTACTTTACTAGTGTGTGAGATAAGTGCAATTGTGTGGTAGTTTGAGCATTCTTTGGCATTGCGTTTCTTTGGGATTGGAATGACAACTGACCTTTTTCTGTCCTGTGGCCAGATTTGCTGACGTATTGAGTGCAGTACTCAATATTTTTTTTTTTTCCAGATTTGCTGGCATATTGAGTGCAGCACTTTCACAGCATCATCTTTTAGGATTTGAAATAGCTCAACTGGAATTTCATCACCTTCACTAGCTTTGTTTGTAGTGATTCTTCCTAAGGCCCACTTGATTGCATTCCAGGATGGCTGGCTCTAGGTGAATGACCATACCATCGTGATTATGTGGGTCATAAAGATCTTTTGTATAGTTTTTCTGTATATTCTTGCCATCTCTTCTTAATATCTTCTGCTTCTGTTAGGTCCATACACTTTCTGTCCTTTATTGAGCCCATCTTTGCATGAAATGTTCCCTTGGTATATCTCATTTTCTTGAAGAGATTTCTAGTCTTTCCCATTCTATTGTTTTCCTCTGTTTCTTCGCACTAATCACCGAGAAAGGCTTTCTTATCTCTCCTTGCTATTCTTTGGAACTCTGCATTCAGATGGGTATATCTTTCCTTTTCTCCTTTGCTTTTCGCTTCTCTTCGTTTCACAGCTATTTGTAAGGCCTCCTGAGACAGCCATTTTGATTTTTTGCATTTCTATTTCTTTAATCATACATAAATAAAAATCATTAGAGAGCATAAATCAATAGACATTTTGAGTGTACAGTTTCAAGTAGTAACTAAGAGGCAATTATTTTGGTACTTAGAATAGTGTAATATTAGTTGCTCAGTCGTGTCTGACTCTTTGTGCTGCCAAGGACTGTAAATCTCCAGGCTCCTCTCCATGGAATTCTCCAGGCAAGAATATTGGAGTGGGTGGCCATTTCCTTCTCCAGGGGATATTTACTACCCAGGGATTGAACCTTGGTCTCTGCCCATTGCAGGCAGATTCTTTACTGTCTGAACCACCAGGGAAGCCCAGGTATATGGTAAGTGCTATGTAAATAGTTAGAGATGAATGATATATTCAAGTTTTGTTTTTTGGAATTTCATTAAATTTTTTTTTCAAATAGTTTTGATCCTGTGGTTGAATCCATAGATATGCAGATACAAAGGCCCAACTGTACTTAGGATATTTGTGTTTTAATATTTCTAGTGTTAGGAGAAGCACTGATTGTTATCCATTTCTCCAAAATATATTATTTAAAATAATTGTTAGAAACTAAATAGGGAGAGATCGAAGGTTGCAGAATAAGAGGGTATGGAGCAAGTCTCCCCCAACAAACACATCAAAAATAATTGGCACATAGCATAATTCTAACTAATTGGAAATTAGTAGAAGGACTGCTGTACAACCAAGGGTGTAAGAAACATGCATTCATGATGTGATAGGAAAGGAAGAAATGTGATCAAGTTGAGACCTGTGTGTGTGGCCATAAAAAGGCGGTGGAGCAGGGGGAATCAAAGGCAGACACTCTCCCTTCGCTAGGGAGTGAGCAGTGAGAGCCACAGATTGAGTGCCCCTGTCCTGGGATCCTAAGCAGGGGAGGACCCAGCTCACTGGAGAACTGCTGGGACTAACAGGATGGTTGTGTGAACTCTGGACCCTGGTCATGAGAAATGGGTACACATTGATTTGCCTCCAGGGCAAGGTGAAAGAAAGTCTATTCTTGCAGCTGCTCGTTTTATATGACTGCCTCTCTGTGTGCCTTGGCCTGAGCTGAACAAACACTCTGGCCCCATTCATTCCATATCACAGCAGAACCTGGATCTGAGGTGGTCATGACCAGTGAGAAAACTGGACTAGGGGATATAGGGGCAACATGGTCCTGGGGTGGAATCTGGGTGAATTGGCAGTAGCTATCACTGGTGCTTACTCACGCCGAGCGTCAGATTTCTCATGGTGGCTGCTCCATCACAGCTTATCGCCTCCTCCTCCCCACTCCCACCACCCCGTACATGCTGAGTCCCTTTGGATCCCACCTGCCTTTGTTGTGGCTCCACAACAAGGTAGTGGGTGCAGACACTGGGGGAAGTAATTGGCTGTGGGGGACAAAGGTGAATTGAACCCAAAACTGTGAGTGGAACAAGGAAAACAATTGCAGGTGCTTGCATAGGTAATGCATTAGAGACAGCCAGGACGTCTGTGTGCAGCTGACGTGAGCCAAGAGCCCTCATGAAGCTCACTTGCTTCAGCACTCCCTCACTCTGGGGCAAAGGGCCTGGTACAGAGAAAGGTGGAGAAATACACTTAAATGGAACAGTGCCAGCTCAAGCCAGATGATCAGGGCTTCTGCTCCTGCAACTTGAGATCAGACCTTGCCCCTAATAGGGTCCTGATGACCACTGAGCAGAGGGGAAGCAACACCTCACACTCAGCTCTAGTCTTAGCTCTTCTATCACCAGCCTTACCCCCTCCAAGGTGATAGATGCCAGCTCAATGACTTGTATCCTTGTCAATTCCAGCACTGCCACAAATGGGACTGGGTACATGCGGTCTGTATAGGACACTTCCATGTAATAATGCCCCTTCAGAAGCGCAGTTGGTAACTGTTTCACTTAAATTCATAGAGGCAGAGAAAGTTAAGTAAAATGGTAACATCAGAACTACTCTCAATGGAAAGAACAAGAGGAAGCCTCTGAAAAAATAAACATAAATAAACAATTTAAGAGATAAATTATTCAAAGCATTGATACTAAGCCTGTTATCTGAATTAATCTGAATTAGGGAAAAGAAGAGTGGTACACAGTGAAAAGTTTATTAAGGAATTAGAAAATATAGAAAAGACTCAATCAGAAATGAAGAACTCAATGGCTGAAATAAAAAACATATTGGAAGAAATTATTATCAGACTAAGTGACGCAGTATACATAAATGCCCTGGAAGATAGAAAATTCAAACCTCCCAATCAGAATAGCAGGAAGAAAAACAAATGAAGGCAGTTTAAGAGATCTCTAAGATACCATTTGGCCTACCAACATTCCTATAATGGGAGTCCCAGAAAGAGAAGAGAGAGAAGAGGGGATTGAAAATGTATTTGAGGAAGCCATGGTTGAAAACTTGGGAAAGGAAAAAGATATATCCAGGTACAGGAAGCACAGAGGGTCCCAAACAAGATGAACCCAAGCAGGCCCACACAAAGATCTGTCATAATTTTAATGGCAAAAGTTAAAGACAGGATTGTAAAGGCAGCAAGAGAGAAACAAAAGAGTCAGTTACAAAGCTGTTAATATATTTCTCTATGGAAATGATGTAGGCCAGAAGGGAGTGTCATGATATATCCAAAGTCCTAAAAGGAAAAACAATAGGAGGAGAGGTAAAGAGCTTCTCACATAGCAAAGACTAAAATAGTTTATCAATCTTCCCTCAAAGAAATGTTGAAGAGTCTTTTCTAAGTGGAGAAAAAGTAAGAATCTATAGAAAGAGGAAAATCTCACTAGGAAAGCAAATTATAGTAAGGACTGAGAACCAAGCACTTAAATAAGCCAGTATAAAGATTAAGAAACAAAATAGTGTAAAAGCAACTGTAAGTACACTAACTAAGCAGTTAATTTGAACATAAAATATAACATTAAGAGTCCCTTAGACTGCAAGGATATCAAACAAGTCAACTCTAAAGGAAATCAATCCTGAGTATCCATTGGAAGGACTGTTGCTGAAGCTGAAGCTCCAATACTTTGGCCACATGATGTGAAGAAGTGACTCACTGGAAAAGAACCTGATGCTGGAAAAGATTAAAGGCAGGAGGATAAGGGGGACAACAGAGGATGAGATGATTGAATGGCATCACTGATTCGATGGATAGGAGTTTGAGCAAGCTCCAGGAGTTGATGATGGACAGGGAAGCCTGGTGTGCTGCAGTCCATGAGGTCGCAAAGAGTTGGACGCTATTGAGTGACTGAACTGAACTGAACATTAAGAACACAAAGTGTGAAGAGAGTAAAATATATAGATATTTTAGAATGTGTTTGAACTTAAATGAGTACCTGTGTAAACAACTATATATAGATCTACATACGTGAATCCCATAGTCACCACAAAAACCTATAATACATTAAAAACTAAAAAGAAAGGGACATAAGCATACTAATAAGAAAAAAAAAATCAAACTACAAGGGAAGAAACAAAAGGAAGAAAAAACGAATAGAGAACTACAAAAAAAAAAAAAAACTAAGAAAATATCAGTAAGTACTTGCCTATCACTTATTATTTTAAATATTAATGGACAAAATGCTCCAGTTAAAAGACATAGGGTGGCTGATTGTATTAAAAATACCCTTTTAGATTTTGCCTACAGAAGACTTCCCTGGTGGCTCAGAGGTTAACGCGTCTGCCTCCAATGCGGGAGACCTGGGTTCGATCCCTGGGTTGGGAAGATCCCTGGAGAAGGAAATGACAACCCACTCCAGTACTCTTGCCTGGAGAATCCCATGGAGGGAGGAGCCTGGTAGGCTACAGTCCATGGGGTCGCAAAGAGTAAGACACGACTGAGCGACTTCACTTTCACTTTCACAGAAGACTTACTTCAGAGCTAAAGACACACACATTTTTGTGTAAGGTGTTAGAAAGTGTTCTAGTTTCATTCTTTTACAAGTGGTTGACCAATTTTCCCAGCACGACTTGTTAAAGAGATTGTCTTTAATCCATTGTATATTCTTGCCTCCTTTGTCAAAGATAAGGTGTCCATAGGTGCGTGGATTTATCTCTGGGCTTTCTATTTTATTCCATTGATCAATATTTCTGTCTTTGTGCCAGTACCATACTGTCTTGATAACTGTGGCTTTGTAATAGAGCCTGAGGTCAGGTAGGTTGATTCCTCCAGTTCCATTCTTCTTTCTCAAGATCGCTTTGGCTATTCGAGGTTTTTTGTATTTCCATACAAATTGTGAAATTATTTGTTCTAGCTCTGTGAAGAATACCGTTGGTAGCTTGATAGGGATTGCATTGAATCTATAAATTGCTTTGGGTAGTATACTCATTTTCACTATATTGATTCTTCCAATCCATGAACATGGTATATTTCTCCATCTATTAGTGTCCTCTTTGATTTCTTTCACCAGCAGATGAATGGATAAGAAAGCTGTGGTACATAAACACAATGGAGTATTACTCAGCCATTAAAAAGAATACATTTGAGTCAGGTCTAATGAGATGGATGAAACTGGAACCTATTATACAGAGTGAAGTAAGCCAGAAAGAAAAACACCAATACAGTATACTAACGCATATATATGGAATTTAGAAAGATGGTAACAATAACCCTGTGTACGAGACTGCAAAAGAGACACCGATGTATAGATCAGTCTTATGGACTCTGAGGGAGAGGGAGAGGGTGGGGAGATTTGGGAGAATAGCATTGAAACATGTATAATATCATGTATGAAACGAGTCGCCAGTCCAGGTTCGATACACGGTACTGGATGCTTGGGGCTGGTGCACTGGGATGACCCAGAGGGAGGGTAGGGGAGGGAGGAGGGAGGAGGGTTCAGGATGGGGAATGCAGGTATACCTGTGGCGGATTCATTTCGATATTTGGCAAAACTAATACAATATTGTAAAGTTTAAAAATAAAATAAAATTAAAAAACAAAACAAAACAAACCAAAAAAAACAAAACAGAAAAAAAAAAGACACACACATACACTTTAAGTAAGAAGATAGAAAAACATTTTTCTGCAAATAGAAATGACAGGAAAGCAGAGAGAGCAATATTCATATCAGACAAAATAGACTTTAAAATAAAAGGCACAGCAAAAGACAAACAGAACATTGTTAATCAACTCTACTCCAATAAAGATTAATTTAAAAACTTAGTTATGAATCAGGTATTACAATATAAACTTGCTAGTTTGTGAATAACAATTGGAGAAAATTTGTTTGCTCATAAAAAGAAAGACAAAGAGTAGCATTATGCAATGATAAAGGGATCAATACAAGAAGAGGATATTATGTTTGCCAACATATATACAGCCAGTACAGGGGCACCTAAATATATCAAGCAAATACTAACAGACACAAGGAGAAAAACTGACAAAAATACAATGATGGTAGGGGAATTTAATTCCCCACTTAAACTGATGGACAGATAATCCAGACAGAAAATCAATAAGGCAGCATTGGTTTTAAATGGAACAATAGACCATTGGACTTCATATTATATATATATATAATCAAAAAGCCCGAGGCCAGGGGCAGCAGGCGGGAGGAGCTACCCCACGCCCCAACACCCGAGGCCAAGGGCGGCGGCCGGGAGGAGCAACCCCATGCCTGAGGCCAGGGGCGGTGGCCTGGAGGACCAACCTATGTCCAGGGAACGGTGACTGCGCAGGCACAGGAGGGCTTAGAAGAGCTATCCCACGTTGAAGGTCAGGAAGGGTGGCGGTGAGGAGATACCCCTCGTCCAAGGTAAGGAGCAATGGCTGCACCTTGCTGGAGCAGCAGTGAAGAGATACCCCATGCCCAAGGTAAGAGGAACCCAAGTAAGACAGTAGGTGTTTCAAGAGGGCATCAGAGGGCAAACACACTGAAACCATACTCACAGAAAACTAGTCAATCTAATCACACTAGGACCACAGCCTTGTCTAACTCAATGAAACTAAGCCATGCCCCTGGGGCAACCCAAGATGGGCCGGTCATGGTGGAAAGGTCTGACAGAATGTGGTCCACTGGAGAAGGGAATGGAAAACCACTTCAGTATTCTTGCCTTGAGAACCCCATGAACAGTATGAAAAGGCAAAATGATAGGATACTGAAAGAGAAACTCCCCAGGTCAGTAGGTACCCAATATGCTACTGAAGATCAGTGGAGAAATAACTCCAGAAAGAATGAAGGGATGGAGCCAAAGCAAAAACAATACCCAGCTGTGGATGTGACTGGTGATACAAGCAAGGTCCGATGCTGTAAAGAGCAATATTGCATAGGAACCTGGAATGTCGGGTCCATGAATCAAGGCAAATTGGAAGTGGTCAAACAAGAGATGGCAAGAGTGAATGTCGAAATTCTAGGAATCAGCGAACTGAAATGGACTGGAATGGGTGAATTTAACTCAGATGACCATTATATCTACTACTGCGGGCAGAAATCCCTCAGAAGAAATGGAGTGGCCATCATGGTCAACAAAAGAGTCTGAAATGCAGTACTTGGATGCAATCTCAAAAACGACAGAATGATCTCTGATTCAAGATTGCCAGGAGAAATATAAATAACCTCAGATATGCAGATGACACCACCCTTATGGCAGAAAATGAAGAGGAACTAAAAAGCCTCTTGATGAAAATGAAAGTGGAGAGTGAAAAAGTTGGATTAAAGCTCAACATTCAGAAAACGAAGATCATGGCATCCACTCCCATCACTTCATGGGAAATAGATGGGGAAACAGTGGAAACAGTGTCAGACTTTATTTTTCTGGGCTCCAAAATCACTGCAGATGGTGACTGCAGCCATGAAATGAAAAGACGCTTACTCCTTGGAGGGAAAGTTATGACCAACCTAGATAGCATATTCAAAAGCAGAGACATTACTTTGCCAACAAAGGTTCATCTAGTCAAGGCTATGGTTTTTCCTGTGGTCATGTATGGATGTGAGGGTTGGACTGTGAAGAAGGCTGAGCGCCGAAGAATTGATGCTTTTGAACTGTAGTGTTGGAGAAGACTCTTGAGAGTCCCTTGGACTGCAAGGAGATCCAACCAGTCCATTCTGAAGGAGATCAGCCCTGGGATTTCTTTGGAAGGAATGATGGTAAAGCTGAAACTCCAGTACTTCGGCCACCTAATGCGAAGGGTTGACTCATTGGAAAAGACTCTGATGCTGGGAGGGATTGGGGGCAGGAGGAGAAGGGGACGACAGAGGATGAGATGGCTGGATGCCATTACTGACTCAATGGACGTGAGTCTGAGTGAACTCCGGGAATTGGTGATGGACAGGGAGGCCTGGCGTGCTGCGATTCATGGGGTCAAAAAGAGTCAGACACGACTGAGCAACTGGTCTGATCTGATAATCAAAAACAGCAGAATATACATTCTTTTCAAGCACACATAGAATGTTGTTCAAGATACACTCCTTACTAAGCAACAAAGCAAGTCTATGCAAATTTAGAGGATAGAAACTATATCAGGCATTTTTTCCAACACCCATGATGTGAAACTAGAAATTAATTACAGAAAGAAAAAAATGAGAAAATAACAAACATGTGAAGAGAGACATGTGCTACTCGAAAACCAGTGGTTCAGTGTAAACAATCAAAGAGGAAATCATAAAATACCATGAAACCAATGAAATGGAAACACAGCACTCCAAAATCTATGGCATACAGCAAAAGCAGTTCTAGGAAGGAAATTTATAGGGTTATAGTCCTTCTTAAGAAAATCAAAAAAACAAAAAAACAAAAAAAAACATCGTAACCAACCACCTAAAGTTATTGGAAAAAGAAGAATAATCAAAGCCCAAAGTCATCATAGGGGAGAAATAATAAAAATCTGAGAATAAGTGAACAAAATAAAGATCCACAGAAAATATCAATGAAACAAATAGTTGATTTTTGAAAAAATAAGCTATTTTTAAGCCTTTAGCCATGGTCAGTGAGAAAAAAAAAAAAAGAACCAAGTGAACAAAATAAGAAATAGGAGAAATAAAAACTGCTACCACAGAGATACAAATAAGTCATGAGATAATAATATGAACAGAAATATGCCAACAAAACTGACAACCTAGAAGAAATGGACAAATGTCTAGAAACATGCAGTCTACTAATCCTGAATCAAAAAGGAACAATTTGAAGAGACTGATCAATAGTGGTAGAATTGAAGTTGTAATAAAGGAAACCTGCCAGCAAACAAAATTCAAGGGCTGGAAGGCTTCACAAGTGAATTCTACCAAATATATAAAGAAAAAGTGTCGTTTTCAAATTGTTCCAAAAAATTAAAGAGAACAGGATACTCTCAAATTCAGTTTCTGAGGCCTCTATTATTCTGATACCAAAAAACAAACAAACAAAAAACCCAAAACAAAACCACAAAGACACTGCAAAAAAGGAAAAAAAAAAAAAAAGAAAGAAAGTGGTAAATCAGAATCTCCAGTGAATATAGATGCAACAATTTTTAACAAAATATTAGCAAACCAAATCTGACAATATATGAAAAGGATCACACACCATGATCAAGTTGAATGTATTCTAGGGACTCAAAGATTGTTCAGTATTTGGAAATAAATTCATGTGATATATTAAATTAACAAAAGGAAGGATGAAATTCACATGATCATCTCACTAGATACAGAAAATCATTTGACCAAATTCAGCATTCAGTTATGATAAAACTCTCATCAAAGTGGGTACAGAGGGACCACATCTCAAAATAAGAAAGGCCATTTGTGAAAAACCCTCCGCTAACATCATACTCAGTGAGTAAATCTGAAAACTTTTTCTCTAAATTCAGGAACAAGGCAAGAACACCCATTCTCACCACTTTTTTTTTTTTTTTTTTTTGAGCATAGTATTGGAAATCCTAGCCACAGCAATCAGACAAGAAATAAACATCCAAATTAGAAAGGAACAGGTAAAAGTCACTATTGTTGATAGCATGATACTTTATGTAGAAAATCCTAAAAGTCCCCACCCCAAAATTTTTGTAATGAATTCAACAAAGTTGCATGCTATAAGAGTAACATACAAATATCTGTTGCTTTTCTATACACTAATAATGAAATATCAAAGTTAACATTAAAAATACAATTTTGTTAAAATTATATCAAAAAGAATAAAATACTTAAGGATAATTTAACTAAGGAAGTGAGAGGCCTATAGTCTGAAAACTATAAAGTTGATGAAGAAAATTGAAGATAATACAAAGAATGGAAAGATGTCTCATGCTTTTGGATAGAAATATCAAAATTGTTAAAATAGTCACACTACTCAAGCAATCTACAGATTTAATACAGTTCCTATCCACTTAGTGCAATATCCATTGCCTTTTTTCATAGAAGTAGAATAAATAATCTTGAAGTTTATATGTAACCAAAAATGATGTCAAATTCCCAAAGCAAACTTAAGAGAAAGGAACAAAGCTGGAGGTATCAATCTTCCAGATTTCACACTGTACTACAAAGCTACAGTAATAATAAAAAAAAAAACCAAAAACAAAACAGTACTGGTTCAGAAACAGACACATTATCAGTGGAACAGAATAGGGAGCCCACAGTAAACCCACACTTATAGTCAATTAATTTATAACGAAAGAGGCAAGAGTAGAAAAGACAGTCTCTTCAACATGTGGTGCTGGGAAAACTGGACATCTACATGTAAAAGAACAAGATGAGAAAATTCTCTCACATCATTTACAAAAATAAACTCAGAATGGATTAAAGACCTAGATATATAACCTGAAACCATAAAACTTCTAGAAAAGAACATAGGCAGAACACTTGACATAAATCATAGCAGCTTTTTGGATCTATCTACTAAGGCAAATGAAATAAAAGCAAAAATAAATGAAACATCAGTAAGACCTGATTAAAAGTATAGACTTTTGCACAGCTGAAAAACAACCTACAGAATGGGACAAAAATTTGCAAATGCTATGACTGACCAGGGCTTGATATCTAAAATACATAAAAGGTCATCCAACTCAGTATCAAAAAAAAAAAAACAAACAACAAAAAAAACACAAGCTACCCAATCCGTAAAATGGAAAGAAGACCTGAGCAGACATTTTTCCAAATAAGACATACAGATGTCTAACAGGCGTATGACAAGATGCTCAGTATCCTTTAATTATTAGAGAAATGCTAATCAGAACAGCAATGAGGTAACAACACCTCATACCTTTCCAAAAACCTATCAGCATAAAGTCTACAAATAAATTGTGGAGATGTGGAGAAAAAGGAATCCTTATATACTCTTAGTGGGAATGCATACATGGGAAAGTATATGGAGGTTTCTCAAAGTACTAAAATTAGAACTAGAATATGATCCAGCAGTTCCACTCCTGAGTATATATTGTTGAATATTATTAATCTTCCCTCCTTCCCTTCTTTCCTCCCTCCCCTTCCTTCCTCCCTTTGTCCATCCTTTCCTTCCTTGCTTGCTTTCTTATTTGTAAGATGTGACCAGACTATTGGAGACTTCAGGTTATTTGCAATGGTTAGTTACATAATTTGTTATAGTTTTCCCATTAGTATTATCTGGGAGAATACTTAAATACTTTGCTATTTTATGCCTTTCACTTTCATGGAGAAATACAAAAGGAAAACAGAATTTTTAAAATTCATATTTTTCCCTGTCCTATATTAATATTATGCCATCTTGCCCTAACCAATATTCTTATGCTGGAAATAGCTTTTAAAGCCTCCTGTTTGCTCTCAGTAGCAATTTTCAGAAAGCTCAGTTCATTAGGGGCTTATATTTCTTGGGGCTATCACTGAATATTTGTGTCACTTTGTATCTCCCTGAGTATGTGTCCCTTCCATCTTTCTTTAACAAAATGTTCATTAGCCCTTCAATGTTTTCATTTAAATGCTCCTTGTTTTAATTTTTACATGACCTTGTATAATAAAATTGTATTTCCTATCTCTCATGAATTCTTCTTTTATAGAATTGTTTAAGGTTTATAACATGTAGGTCACCTATCTTTTCTAATTAAGAACCTTAAGACTATATATATATATATATATTTCATGTACATGTGTAAATCTATTTGTTCTTAAAATTATAATAACATTTATGTCATAAGTTGTTCTTTTTTTACTGTTTCAAATTCTGTTGAGAGCTGCAGTCATCTTCATACAGTTTTAAAATTTCAGTCAGGGAATTAAAGAAATCCTGGGATTTTCACAGTATAACAGGATACTTCTAAGAATGTGTTCCATAGTTTATGTCCTCTGATTTCTTTCTTATCTGTTCGTATCAGGAATAGAATTGTCCATATTCTTCACTTGCAGTCTATCACAACTATTTCACTTTCAGTCTTTTTTATTGAGATAAAATTGACACATTGTTTAAGTTTAGGGTGTACCATATGATAATCTGATATACATATATAATGGGAGATGATTCCCAAAAGAACGTTAATTAACACATCTATTATCGCATGTGTGTGGGGGGGGATTGGGTGAGAGATTTTAAAATCTGTTCTTTCAGCAACTTTCAAGTATATAGTACAATATTGTTGTTAACTATAGTCACTTTTCTGTACATTATATTTCTAGAACTTATTCAGATTTTTAACTGAATTTTCTACTTTTTGAACAGCTTTCTCTTATTCCCGCCCCCTCATACCTGGAAACCACCATTCTACTCTCTGTTTCTATGAATTCTGTATTTCAAGATTCCATACATATAACTTCTCGGCCTTTTGATCAAGTGTAAGATCAAGTGTAAGATTCCACATAGTAGTGAGATTATGTAGTGTTTATCTTTCTCTGTCAGACTTATTTTCCTTAGCTTAGTTTCCTTTCCTTAGCCCGCAAGGTTCATCCATGTAGCTGCAAATGGCTGGATTTCCTTCTCTTAATACCTGAATGGTGTTGCACTAAAAATGTGAAAATATACCATGTTTTCTTTATCCATTCCTCCATCAGTGGACACTTAGGTTGTTGCCTTGTCTTGATTTTTATAAATAATGCCACAATGAATAGATATCTCTTTGAGATAGTGATTTTATTTTATTTTTTTGCTATATATCCAGAGCCGGGATTGTTGAATGATATAGTATTTCTATTTTTAGTGCTTTTGAGGAACCTCCATACTATTTTCCAGAGTTACTGTACCACAAGGAACACATGTTCCCTTTTTTCTACATCCTTAGTAACACTTGTCATTTTGACAGTAAACTTCCTGAAAGGTTGGGGTGATATCTCCTTGTGGTTTTGGTTTGCATCTCCCTATTAAAGATGTTGAATACCTTTTTATATACCTGTTTGTTGGTTTGTATATTTTCTTCGAAAAAAATGTCTATTCAGATCCTTTGCCCATTTTTAATTAGATGATTATGACAATGATGATGATATGATGATTATTTTGGTTACTGAGTTGCATGAATTTCTTATATATTGTGGATATTAATCCCTTATCAGATACACAGTTTGCAAAGATTTCTCCCATCATTTGGTTGCCTGTTGATTTAATTTAATTTAATTTTTTTTTTTGTACAGAAAGACTAAAAGCGATCAGCTTTTTGTCTGATGCAGTTCTAATTGTTTATCTTTGCTTTTGTTGCCTGTGTTTTTGCTATCATGTCCAAAAATCTTTGTCATGACCAAGGAATGTCCATAGGCTTCTCCTATGTTTTAGTGTCAGAGTTAATGATTTCTTGTCTTACAGTTGTCTTTAATCCGTTTCAGGTTAATTTTGTGAGTGATATAAGATAGAGTCTAGTTTCCTTTTTCTGCATGTGAGTATCCAGTTTTCCCACCACCCCAATTATTGAAGAAGCTAAGTTTGTCCCATTGAGTATTCTTGGCAAATATTAGTTGATCACTTTTAGTCTTATCTGAACACTTTATAGTGTGTTCTCAGCTTGATATTTTCTTCTTTTACTTTATATTTATCAGGAGTTACAAATTATATTACTGTTATTTAGTTGCTAAGTCATATCCGACTCTTTTGTGACCTCATAGACTGTAGCCCACCAGGCTCCTCTGTCCATGGGATTTTCCAGGCCAGACTACTGGAGTTGGGTACCATTTCCATTCCAGGAAATCTTCCAAGCTAGGGACTGAATACACAACTCCTGCCTTGCAGGCAGATCCTTTACTGCTGAGCCACTAGAGAAGCCCTAAAATTATATACTATTGCTAATAAGTAATTGTTGAGATTATATCTTTTAATGGTATTTTCTTGACTCTTTAGAAATGGTGTGACCTACTGCACAAAGCTCAGTTCAATGACTCTTCATTCTCCCTCTATTAAAATACAGTCAGCCTTATTCCAGTATACTGTTAGACAATCAAGTTGCCCTTCCCACCCTGATTGGAGTTAGTTTTAATAATTGCTATGTGAATATTTGCAATTGGTTCACTTAAACATATGTGAAGAGTAACATTGTGGGTGGGTCTGATTTAGAAAACTATAATAAATCAGTTTTTTTTTTTCATTTCCAAAACAAAAGAGTGAAGATTGCATGTTAAAACTATAATCTTGCTATAATTTATGTCCTAAGTTAGAAATGATTGCTACTATAGTTAGCTTCAATTTCTACATCCTTTGTTCACAAGAAATGTTGGCTTTGCTGCCTGCCCTCGTTCCCCTACCACCGCCTTTGCTTCCGTTTCACCTAGTTTCTTGTAAATTAATTTTACTTTGTTGCATACTAAGAAGCATTTTAACACTGTAAGTTTTTCCTCCATTCAGATATTCTGTCTTTTCTGGTTTTCTGACTGAGGGATATTAACTCTTGTCTCTAAGGTGCCACTGTGACCCCAGATGCACTGAGTAGCTTGGATGCTTGCAATGCAAATCGCTTTGAGTAAACATTGTATAGCCTAGTTGGCATTGCTGAGTATGTACATATTTCTATCTCAAATTCCCTCCTCAGTGCACAAGATTATTAAGATTTAGTTGTGCCATAATAACTTCATGAGAAGTATTTGCCATCAGCCTATCTAAAATGTAACTCAACTCTCTCACTTCTGTGCATTCTGAAAGGAAAATCTCAGGTTCAAGTTATTACTACTTTATGTTAGGTTTTCTCTATACGACCTTTAACTCACATAAATCTTGAACTCTTTTTTGTCAATATTTTTAACAAAAGAGACTACTGCTTGAAAAATAATTAAAAATACAGAGGTGAGGAAAATACATAGAGAAGGAAAGGAAACATTTACTATAGTGATTTTTATAGAAGAGGAATTCTGAGAATGAATTTTTAAATTATATTTATTTATTTTTAGTTGATTGATGGTTGCCTTACAATATTGATTTGATTTCTGCCATACATCAAGATGAATTAACCATAGGTGTGGTTATGTCTCCTCCCTCTTGAGCCTCTCTCCTGTCTCCCATCCTTTCCCACCCTTCTAGGTCGTCATAGAGCCCCGGGTTGAGTTCCCTGAGTCATACAGTAAATTCCCAGCGGCTGTGCATTTTACATATGGTGGTGTATATGCTTTCGTGCTACCTTCTCCATTCATCTCACACTCTCCTTCCTCTCCCCAACCCTGGCCATAAGTCTGTTCTCTACATCTGCGTCTCCTGTGCTGCGCTACAAGTAAGGTCATCAGTACCATCTTTCTAGATTCCATACATATGCATTCATAGTTTTTAATCTGACTTTCTTTCAAGGGAATTTCCACTTATTTGGGAAAAACAGTTTTGTTTGAGCAGAGAGGACATTCATATGTGCTCTTAAAATTAAGTTTTGATGGGTGAATAAAATGGAAGACAACTTAAAAGAGTCTAAGAACACTGGCTTTGGAGCTGGGTAGCTTCAGTTTCAGTACTGGTTCTGCATTAACTAGCTGTGTGATATAGTGCAAGAAATGCTGAGCTTTTCTTATATTGAAAACAGAGGTCATTATTCCTATCAGGGCTGATGGTTGATAGGACTAAATGATGTAATGACGTGTAGTATAGAGCAAAATGTCAGCCATATGAAAAGTGAAGTCGCTCAGTCATGTTTGACTCTTAGCAACCCCATGGACTGCAGCCTACTAGGCTCCTCCACCCATGGGATTTTCCAGGCAAGAGTACTGGAGTGAGGTGCCATCGCCTTCTCCGAAGTAAACACTGGGGAGATGTAAAGAAGTGTTAGTTGCTCAGTCATGTCTGACTCTTTGCAACACCCCCCCTAAATTCTAAGGATTCTGTTTTGAATCCCCAGTCGATGGTACATCTGGGGTTGTGCTTTTAAGGCATGTAAATGATCAAATGCAAACATATTTGAATATTAGATTATCATCACTTAATTTTTGATGGAGAAAGAAATCTCTTCAGTTCATTTTTGTTTCTATTCAGATTTTCTTTTAGCTTTTCAAGCTGTCCACAGTACATATGTCTGGCTTCTAGAGAGCATGAATACAAGGTTTTGTGATAGCTGACATAATAGTATGCCAACATACACACACACACACACACACACACACACACACACACACAAATATATACACACAATTTGGGACTTGGTATTGTGGTCGTGATTGAGCTTTATCTATGATAGGAAGACCCCCTTTACCCTTTCAGTTAAAAAAGAAAAAAAAAAAAGGATCATAGAGTCGCTGTGATGATGAGAGAGTAAATAATCTGAAAATTCCTTGGTTTGTGCCCTTGCTCTACCACCTATAAAATGCATGGCCTTGGACAGAGCCCTTTCCTGTGCAGGGAAAATAATATTTATCCTCTTAGGTTGTTGGGAGTATTAAGTGTGATCATGTAGTAAAAGTGCTGTGTAAGCTGTTAAAGTTGTTATTGCAGTTGAGTAGAGTGTTAGAAAAGGTTTTCAATTTCACTTCCACATCTGGATTCCGGAACTTCCAACTTAGTTCATATTTGTATTGGGCCAGAAAACAGAGGTTCACCTCCTTCCTTTCCTTCCTTTCTCTTCAAAGAAGCTGGATATATTAAATCATTAGACAGTGTTAAGAGGTAAAATAACCCATGCTATAAGTGTGTTTTATAAAACCTTTAAATGTTAGTAGTCTGTATGAAGTACTTTTATCACATTAGTTTCTACAAAATGTTTCAGGTAATTCATAAATCAATTATCTGACACAAGGAATACTTTTCTGTAAGCAGTTCCTACCAGCTAGATTTGCTTCTCAGTAAATAAATAGTTTCTCAATTTAAAGTGAGAAAATATTTTCCTGCCTTGTCTAATATATAGGATTTTTTAAGATAAGCTGAAGTGTGAGAAATAAAAATATGCCTGCAACAGGAAAATTAATGAAAATTTACTATTTTCTTACTTATTTCCCTCTACTACAGTGGCAGTGTCCTTTTTCTCCTTTGAGTCTTTCGACAAGATACTAAAATCTCAGTTTTAGGATCTCTTCCTAAAACTTAGGGAAGAAGACTCATTCCTCCTATAAAATTTGAAAAAAAAAAAATTTCTATTGATACTTTGGTATGGAGTTTTAAATGATTTTATGTCTTCTTCTTTTTCAAGTCTATCTAAAACATTGCACAGTGAACAATTAAATTTTGGCAGATCTATTTATGCTTATGTTGTATGTGTGTTATTCAAGTGATTATTGAAATGAAAATTCCACTGGTAATTAAACAAAATGTATTCAGTTCCAAAAACAATGCCTTGCTCAGATTTCTTAATGCTTTGGATGCAAGGGTGCATGAAAGGGAAAAGCTTTTCAACATTTTAAGGTACTTTTTGAAAAAAAAAATAGTCTCCATTCTTTTAACCAATGCAAAGACAGTAGTTGTGGTTGTTTCACTGAAAACTAATTTTTTTTAAATCATCATTTTAATAGTAACTTTCACAGAAGATTAACTGCAACAGAGGATCATGGCTATAATATATTTCTTACAGATATATTCTGAAGTCATATAATGATAAAAATAACATACATGGTTTCCTTTTAATATAGGAGAACTATAAGATGTTTGATTTCTATAAATTGTTAATTAAAAAGAATCATTAGAATGGAAAGTATAAGCCATGAGCTGCCATTTGTTCCTTTATACTCTTAAAACATATTTTATTTCCAGAAAATTACCAGTATGAGGGACCACATTAAATATTTGCTCCATGGTTAGGAGGAGGAGGAGGAAGAGAACTGATAATAAATATCAAGTTCTGTCTTATCTCGTTTTATGGCCTCAGTTCTTCACGTTGAAAAAAAAAATGATGAGTAGAGGGGTTAACTTGACTAAAATTATGCAATTTATAGCTTGTTAGAACCATTATCTGAAGTCAGCTGATATAACTTTATTGCCTTTTATGAAATCTTTCTTAATATTTGTTTACAGGCTGATTTTCAAATAATAATGTAAACTGATATCACATGATGATACTTTACATATACTTCTTTTAAACATCTTTGTTTTGAGGTACAGTAAAATCTGTAAGCTTTCATCTGGTTTGTTAACATTCCTTACTGAGACTTCTGCTCTCCAGAATCTCTTATGTGACATTCTGATATAATATCATATATGGATACCAATTTTAGTAAAAATTAGTCTTGCAAGAAATAGTCAGAATTGCTTATATTCTCCTATGTAGAAGTGCTACACGACGTAAAGGAAGAGGAATTCGTCTGTATTTGGTTTATACCAGACTTCCTGTTTAAATGTATGATCTGCCTTAGTAGTATCAGAAGAGGGTGCCTTTTGTGGGTTTGGGATCTACCTTTGGACATTGCCTCTGCTGATAATGATTGCTTATCATTGTCACACTAACTTTTCTAAATGACTTGTTTTCTTATATTATCGTGCTATGTTTCATATTATATCTAAGTCCCTTTTACCAAGCAGCTTCAGAGCAGACTTGCCTCATTTCCCCATCCTAAATTTCACTAGAACTCAGGAGGAGCCCACAATTCCAGTTACTTCCCTTGTCTCATATTCTCCTCCCTTGTCTCATATTCTCCTCACTTTTCTCTATATTTTTATTTATGCTCTCCCTTCTTTATTCTCTTTCCTCTTTGAAGTCCTGTCCATCCTTTTTTGGAGAGGTTTGCCAAATTAACCCAAATCACAATTAACTCCTATTTCTCTCAATTCCTATAGTATTTTAAATTATAATATCCAGTTCTTGAATGTAGATTTCATTGTAATATCTGTAAAATTTTGGTTCAAAATTCTAACCTACTTACCAGGTTACACATGTACTAAACTAGACATGATAAAATTTCCAGATTCTGTGTATAATAAAATCTTCTCAGCTACAAACTTTCAGTCAATAATGTATTTATTGGCTAGTAGAAAGGTGTGGGTCAAGGAAGCATACTTCAGCTTGGTGGCCACCTTCAGATGGTTTTATAAATTGTGTCAAGTTGTTTTAGTCTTATTCATCTGAATCAACAGCCTATAATATATTCAGAATAACATCTTATTTTAAGCTTGTGACAAAAAGAAGAAAGTTAAAGTACACTCTTTACAGAGTTGAAAAGCAGCAATAACCTCGTGGCTCAGTCAGTAAAGAATCTGCCTCCAATGCAGGAGACCCAGGTTCAGTTCCTGGGTTGGGAAGATCACTTGGAGAAGAAAATGGTAACCCTCTCCGGTATTCTTGCCTGGAGAATCCCATAGACAGAGGAGCCTGGCCGACTACAGTTCACGGGGTTGGACACAACTTAGCCACTAAACCACTACCAATTGTGTACAAAGTGTTACTTTGAACTTATGAACACAGAGGTTTAGAAACAAATTTTCAGAATCTAACCTGTTTCAAAACACTAATCTATGTCCCACAAAGTGGGGACCCACAAAATAGTTGGTGCTTTACTTATTTTCTTTTGTGGATAAAGCTTCTGGATAATATAAACGAATGTATTATTTATAATCAAATATTTTCCCCATGAAATGGGTTAATCTAACAAATTCAGTAGAATACTGTACATTCCAGATATAGACACACAAGTTTGCAATAGAGTATATATTGTACTAAACTAGTATAGTACTGTATTATATCTGAATTATAAGAGTCATGCTGTATACCACTTTCTGAAGAAAGTATTAGTCTCTCAGTCATGTCCCACTCTTAGAGACCCCATGGACTGTAGTCCGTCAAGCTCCTCTGTCCATGGAATTCTCCAAGCAAGAATACTGGAGTGGGTAGCCATTCCCATCTCCAGGGGAATCTTCCTAACCCGGGTCTTCTGCATTGCGGGCAGATTCTTTACCATCTGAGATATAAGGGAGGCCCACCACTTTCTGCTTCTCTATCAGCTGGTTTCTCCAGTCATGTTCATCCTCCTACTCAAAGAAGTGTGTGCTTATTGTGGGTGTTGCCGTGGAAGATTTTTTTGCATCAGAACATGACATAAATCATGGCTTAGGAAATTGTATAACATTTTAAGACTTCTTCAAATTTATATGTCCACCTTTTTATATTTAGAGAAAATAAGACTATTGTCTTTATTGTGCCCATCTTTGCATGAAATATTCCATTGAGATCTCTCATTTTCTTGAAGAGATCTCTAGTCATTCCCATTCTATTGTTTTCCTCTATTTTTTTGCATTGATCACTGAGGAAAACTTTCTTATCTCTCTTTGCTGTTCTTTGGAACTCTGCATTCAACTGGGTATATCTTTCCTTTTCTCCTGTGCCTTTAGCTTCTTTTCTTATCTCGGCTATTTGTAAGGCATCCTCAGACAACCATTTTGCTTTTTTGCATTTCTTTTTCTTGGAGAAGGTATTGATCGCTGCCTCATATACAATGTCACGAACCTCCGTCCATAGTTCTTCAGGCACTCTGTCTATCAGATATAATCCCTTAAATCTATTTGTCACTTTCACTGTATAATGTTAAGGGATTTGATTTAGGTCATAACTAAATGGCCTAATGGTTTTCCCTATTTCTTCAATTTAAGTCTGAATTTGACCATAAGGAGTTCATGATCTGAGCCATAGTCAGCTTCCAGTCTTGTTTTTGCTGACTATATAGAGCTTCTCCATCTTTGACTGCAAAGAATATAATCAGTCTGATTTTGGTATTGACCATCTGGTGACGTCCATGTGTGGAGCCTTCTCTTGTGTTATTGGAAGAGGGTGTTTGCTGTGACTCCTGCATTCTCTTAGAAAAACTCTGCTAGCCTTTGCCCTGCATCATTCTGTACCCCAAGGCCAAATTTGCCTGTTACTTCAGGTATCTCTTGACTTCCCACTTTTGCATTCCAGTCCCTTAGAATGAAAAGGACAACTTTTTTGGGTGTTAGTTCTAGAAGGTCTTCTATGTCTTCATAGAACCATTCAACTTCAGCTTCTTCAGCATTACTGGTTGGGGCACAGACTTGGATTATTATGATATTGAGTAGTTTGCTTTGGAAACAAACAGAGATCATTCTGCTGTTTTTGAGATTGCACCCAAGTACTGAATTTTGTACTCTTTTTCTGACTATGAGGGCTACTCCATTTCTTCTAAGGGATTCTTACCACAATAGTAGATATAAAGGTCATCTGAGTTAAATTCACCCACTCCAGTGCATTTTAGTTCACTGAGAGATACCAAAATCACTACAGATGGTGACTATAGCCATGAAATTAAAAGACGCTTACTCCTTGGATGGAAAGTTATGACCAACCTAGATAGCATATTCAAAAGCAGAGACATTACTTTGCCAACAAAGGTCCATCTAGTCAAGGCTATGGTTTTTCCTGTGGTCATGTATGGATGTGAGAGTTGGACTGTGAAGAAGGCTGAGTACCGAAGAATTGATGCTTTTGAACTGTGGTGTTGGAGAAGGCTCTTGAGAGTTCCTTGGAGTGCAAGGAGATCCAACCAGTCCATTGTGAAGGAGATCAGCCCTGGGATTTCTTTGGAAGGAATGATGCTAAAGCTGAAACTCCAGTACTTTGGCCACCTCATGCAAAGAGTTGACTCATTGGAAAAGACTCTGATGCTGGGAAGGACTGGGGGCAGGAGGAAAAGGGGACGACAGAGGATAAGATGCCTGGATGGCATCACTGACTTGATGGACATGAGTCTGAGTGAACTCCGGGAGTTGGTGATGGAAAGGGAGGCCTGGTTGCTGCAATTCATGGGGTCGCAAAGAGTCAGACACGACTGAGTGACTGAACTGAACTGAGAGATACCAAGGGAAGATTTCATGCAAAGATGGGCACAATAAAGAACAGAAATGGTATGGACATAACAGAAGCAGGAGATACTAAGAAGAGGTGGCAAGAATACACAGAAGAACTATACAAAAATGATTTTCATGACTCAGATAACCATGATGGTGTGATCACTCACCTAGAGCCAGACATGCTGGAATGTGAAGTCAAGTGGGCCTTAGGAAGCATCATTATGAACAAAGCTAGTGGAGGTGATGGAATTACAGTTGAGCTGTTTCAAATCCTGGAAAATGATGCTGTGAAAGTGCTGCACTCAATATGCCAGCAAATTTGGAAAACTCAGCAGTGACCACAGGACTGGAAAAGGTCAGTTTTAATTCCAATCTGAAAGAAAGGCAATTGCAAAGAGTGCTCAAACTACTGCATAATTGCACTCATCTCATACGCTAGTAAAGTGATGCTCAAAATCCTCCAAGCCAGGTTTCAACAGTACATGAACTGTGAACTTCCAGATATTTAAGTTGGATTTAAAAAGGCAAAGGAACTAGAGATCAAATTGCCAACATCTGTTGGATCATTGAAAAAGCAAAAGAGTTCCAGAAAACATCTATTTCTGGTTTATTGACTACGCAAAGCATTGGACTGTGTGGATCACAACAGATTGTGGAAAATCCTACAAGAGATGGAAATATGAAACTACCTGACCTGCCTCCTAAAGAATCTGTATGCAGGTCAAGAAGCAACAGTTAGAACTGAACATGGAACAATAAACTGGTTCCAAATCAGGAAAGGAGTATGTCAAGGCTGTATATTGTCACCCTGCTTATTTAACTTATATGCAGAGTACATCATGAGAAACACTGGACTAGATGAAGTACAAGCTGGAATCAAGATTGCCCAGAGAAATAACAATAACTTCAGATATGCAGATGACACCACCCTTATGGCAGAAAGCGAAGAAGAACTTAGGAGCCTCTTCATGAAAGTGAAAGAGAAGATTGAAAAAGTTGTCTTAAAGCTCAACATTCAGAAAGCTAAGATCATGGCATCTGGTCCCATCATTTCATGGCAAATAGATGAGGAAACAGTGGAAACAGTGAGAAACTGTATTTTCTTGGGCTCCAAAATCACTGCAGATGGTGACTGTAACCATGAAATTAAAAGTTGCTTGCCCCTTGGAAGAAAAGCTATGACCAACATCGGCAGCATATTAAAAAGCAGAGACATTACTTTGCCAACAAAATTCATCTAGCTTTTCCAGTAGTCATGTATGTATGTGAGAGTTGGACAATAAAGAAAACTGAGCAGCAAAGAATTGGTGCTTTTGAACTGTGGTGTTGGAGAAGACACTTGAAAGTCCCTTGGACTGCAAGGAGATCCAACCAGTCCATCCTAAAGGAGATCAGTCCTGGGTGTTCTTTGGAAGGTCTGATGTTGAAGCTGAAATTCCAATACTTTGGCCACCTTATGTGAAGAACTGACTCATTAGAAAAGGCCCTGATGATGGAAAAGATTCAAGGTGGGAGGAGAAGGGGATGACAAAGGATGAAATGGTTGGATGGCATCACTGACTTGATGGACTTGAGTTTGATTAAGCTCTGGGAGTTGATGGACAGTGAAGCCTGGCATGCTGTAGTCCATGGGGTCACAAAGAGTCAGACACGAGTGACTGAACTGCCTGAACAATATTGTATTGCATCTTTTAGATGGTCAGTATTACTTGTGCTTATTTAAAAATATAGAACTGTACTTGATGTTGACAGACATATTTAGAAAGAATTATTCAGGGCTGGTTTTCCCAAGGAGCAAATATATCCTGGGTATTCTGGGGGAATGAGGCTTAGTGCAAATATTGTCCATGTCACATGCATATTGTCCTTTCCCCTGAAGTGCCTGCTTCACTCCATTAGGATTCCCACATGCTTTAACTTAATTTAGGGACATTCAACAGATAGACTCTTGACTGAATCATTTCTGCATATCTGTGACATTTCAGTTATTAAATAAGCATAGAGATAAATATGTAAATACAAATTACAAAACTGAGAGCAAGAAAAAAGACCAGGAGAATCTAATTTGGATCAAGAGATCAGTCCCCTGACTTTAATAGTCATCAAATATCATTCATACTATATATTGTAGATTATTTGGTATTATCATTTAAATCTCTCAGCTTCATGGCTAAGAAGTATCTCTAAACTGTGAATAAGCAGGTAGTAATATAATAATTATGTCTTATTTATATAAAAATATTTAGATTATTATTGTATGCTTTTCTTTCTGCTTGAATGGTTTCTAGTTGTTGACTCACAGAAACATAAATTAAAGAAACTTGAGGAGTATTTTGTTAAACATTTGAGTTGTATACCTTTATAGAAATTATCTAATCAGAAAGCAAATTTTATAGTTGAAAATTTAATTGAATAAAATTATTATATGATGATAGTGATGGATGGAGTAGCAAATGGCAGCCCACTGCAGTAATCTTGCCTGGAAAATCCCACGGATAGCGGAGCCTGGCGCGTTACAGTCCATGGGGTCACAAAGAGTTGGAAACGAGCAACTGAGCATACATAACATAGTGATGTAACATATGATTTTATTTACATATTTATTATTTCCATTATCGTACTAAAGTAATTGTTTTATATAACCTTGAAGTAGATAGATAGCAAATGGTATTAATATTTGAGTGGTGGATCTACAAAGGCATTTAAAACCCAAAATAGAGCATATTCTATGTCACACATTTTGGTGTGATTTTTGGGCTTGCAACTAGATTTTATACTCATTGCAGTCAGGATTTTGTGACCAATTTTTTGTTTCCAAATTGTTGTTGCTTTAGGGCTGTACATTCATTAGTTTAGTCCATTAAACAATAGCTTAAATGCTTCTTTAAGTGTCATAAAATATTCTGTCATGATCATTGATCTTGTTTAAACATTATTAAATAAAAATATAGATCTTCTACAGGACAGTATTGGAAATTTACTAATGCTTGCCTTCCATATAAGTAAGCTAAGCTTCTAATTAAGTCATAAAACTTTAGAGATGAAGGATGGTCATAAGAATACAGCTTGCTCATTAAGAACCGTATGTCAGCCAATCATTGTGCCAGGAGTTTACCTTAAATCATCACTCGTCTTCATAGCCTTCTTGCAATGTAGTTACAGTTTCCCAATTTTATTAAAGAGTGTAGTTAAGATCACACAATATATGACTACTGACTTGTTGCAAACATGCTAAAATATAGAAATATTATGAAGTGAAGCCCTGATGCACTCACCTTGTAATGAAGAAAGATGGCCACCACCAAGTTTAGCAGGTAAAATGTAGAAGGATACAAACAGATTGCTATGAGATTAAAAGTACTACACTGAAGAATTATTACTTATAAACAGTGCTGCGATGAACATTGGGGTACACGTGTCTCTTTCCCTTCTGGTTTCCTCAGTGTGTATGCCCAGCAGTGGGATTGCTGGATCATAAGGCAGTTCTAGTTCCAGTTTTTTAAGGAATCTCCACACTGTTCTCCATAGTGGCTGTACTAGTTTGCATTCCCACCAACAGTGTAAGAGGGTTCCCTTTTCTCCACACCCTCTCCAGCATTTATTATTTGTAGACTTTTGGGTCGCAGCACTGTTTATAATAGCCAGGACATGGAAGCAACCTAGAAGTCCATCAGCAGATGAATGGATAAGAAAGCTATGGTACATATACACAATGGAGTATTACTCAGCCATTAAAAAGAATACATTTGAATCAGTTCTAATGAGGTGGATGAAACTGGAGCCTATTATACAGAGTGAAGTAAGCCAGAAGGAAAAACACCAATACAGTATACTAACGCATATATATGGAATTTAGAAAGATGGTAACAATAACCCTGTGTACGAGACAGCAAAAGAGACACTGATGTATAGAACAGTCTTATGGACTCTGTGGGAGAGGGAGAGGGTGGGAAGATTTGGGAGAATGGCATTGAAACATGTAAAATATCATGTATGAAACAAGATGCCAGTCCAGGTTCGATGCATGATACTGGATGCTTGGGGCTAGAGCACTGGGATGACCCAGAGGGATGGTATGGGGAGGGAGGAGAGAGGAGGGTTCAGGATGGGGAACACATGTATACCTGTGGCGGATTCATTTTGATATTTGGCAAAACTAATACAATTATGTAAAGCTTAAAAATAAAATAAAATTAAAAAAAAAAGAATGATTACTTAAAGTGAGTTTGAAGCAACAGTTAATCAGGAATATGAATTTATCTCCAGCTTATCTGATAAAAAGCCCAGACTCTTAAACTTCATGTTATCCTGCTTGTTCACCTGCTGCCCTCCTTCATGTTCCTTGGGATGCTTTCAGGTTCTTTGCAAGGCTAGTATCGCCTTCATAGATTCTTACTGTAACTCTTACAGTTGATCAGATACCTTATAGTCTAAATTCCTTTCAGTTCAGTTCAGTCGCTCAGTCATGTCCGACTCTTTGCGACCCCATGAATCACAGCAGGCCAGGCCTCCCTGTCCATCACCAACTCCCGGAGTTCACTCAGACTCACGTCCATCGAGTCAGTGATGCCATCCAGCCATCTCATCCTCTGTCATCCCCTTCTCCTCCTACCCCCAGTCCCTCCCAGCATCGGAGTCTTTTCCAATGAGTCAACTCTTTGCATGAGGTGGCGAAAGTACTGGAGTTTCAGCTTTAGCATCATTCCTTCCAAAGGAATCCCAGGGCTGATCTCCTTCAGAATGGACTGGTTGGATCTCCTTGCAGTCCAAGGGACTCTCAAGAGTCTTCTCCAAAAGCATCAATTCTTTGGTGCTCAGTCTTCTTCACAGTCCAACTCTCACATCCATACATGACCACAGGAAAAACCATAGCCTTGACTAGGCGGACCTTTGTTGGCAAAGTAATGTCTCTGTTTTTCAATATGCTATCTAGGTTGGTCATAACTTTCCTTCCAAGGAGTAAGTGTCTTTCAATTTCATGGCTGCAGTCACCATCTGTAGTGATTTTGGAGCCCACAGAAATAAAGTCTGACACTGTTTCCCCATCTATTTCCCATGAAGTGATGTAGGGCTAAAAAAGTAACTTTAATTTCTGTCAGTCATTTCCCCATACAGTTCTGTTGATCTAACTGTATAATAAAGCAGTTGCACGAAAAGTTGCTAGCTTGTTGATGTACATGTAATATTCACTAGGGCTTAGGGCCAGCCAAGCCCCGAACCTAATTTGAGTTTGGACTTCCCTGGTGGCTCAGATAGTAAAGTGTCTGTGTATAATGCGGGAGACCTGGGTTTGATCCCTGGGTCGGGAAGATCCCCTGGAGAAGGAAATGGCAACCCACTCCAGTACTCTTGCCTAGAAATCCCATTCTAGAAAAACCCTACAGGCTCCTCTGTTCATGGGGTCCAAAAGAGTCGGACTCGACTGAGCGATTTCACTTTCACTTTAGCTCCTGGCCCGGGAGTAGGTTGGTAGCAAAGAGACAAATGATGGTGTAGAAAAGTTGGAAAGGCATTACCTCTGAAGAATGGGACCAATGTTGTCACAAGGGGCCAACAAAAGGCATTACAAAAATGATGATGTTTCCTTTATTTATGGGCTTCCCTGGTGGTTCAGATGGTTAAGAATCTGCCTGCAGTGCAGGAGACCCAGATTTTATCCCTGAGTAGGGGAGATCCCCTGCAGAAAGGAATGGCAACCCACTCCAGTACTCTTGCCTGGAAAATTCCACGGACAGAGGAGTCTGGCTACAGTCCATGGGGTCACAAGGAGTTGGACACAATGGAGCAGCTTTCACTTTTCTTTTATTTGTAATCTGGATTAGGTAAGGAAAAATAAGGCCAGACTGTTCCACCAAAATATCTTGTTCAGAATTACAACTATTAGGTAGTCACTGAGATATTTGGTTTACCTTAAGGTGATTATTTAGAAACTATAAAGAAATATAAAATGGGTTATATATCTATACACAAGAGAATGGTTATTTTGTATATGTACAATAAAAATAATGTAAATTTACAGGGACCACAAATCAGCTTAAGGGGAAAATACCATTTTTGAGGCCCCCGATGTTCTTCTCCCTGATCCCTTTTCTTTAGTATCTGTTATAACTACCATTTTGAGATTATGAAATATAACTCTAAATATTTTATTACTTAGTCATGAATGTTCTTAATCTACATACTTGTAATTTGCTCTGCTTATTCTTGGCTTTTCCTTCTTTTCATTATCCTGAAAGATATCTTTGCTGATACATGAATATGTAGTTCATTTTTTTCCACTACATTTTTCTTTATATGACTTAACCAAGCATTGTTTACCATACCCCTGTTGATAGAGATTTGGTTTGTTTCCAGTTTTTCCTTTTACAAACAATGACGTGAATATTCTTTATTTCTCTTGATGAACATTTGCAAGAGTTTCTCTAGTATATATACTTAGAATATAGAGTTGCTGAATTCTAAGTAGTGGGTATATACTGCTTTAAAAGATGATGTTGACTTTTTAGTGTATAAAAAAATGTATATGCCAATCAGTAGTGTACAGGGGTTTTCTTGTTTCTTATCTTACCTCCTCCATGCAAATTAGATTTTTAAAATTTTAGTATGTGCTGGTTGGGTAGATATGTATTTCTATGATTTTAATGAGATTTGATAATTTTTAATGAGGGTGAACATTTTTATTGGTTTACTGATGGTTCAAATATCATTATTCCTGTTTAGTCTTGTGTATTTTTATATTGATTTGTCTCTTCCTAGACTTTTAGAAGTTCATAGCATATTTTGTGTTCTAAGCCTTTGTTAACATGTGACAAATGTCTTCATCCACTTTTCAACAGTTTTTTTTTTTTCATTCTTAAATGTTTTAAAAATATATTGTCTATTGAAGTACATTTATACACAGTAACATTTACCATTTTAGGGGTGTAGTTTGATGAGTTTAAAAAACATATATTCTGTCATTTATTTGCCACCAAAACCAAGATATAGAATACAAGTACACCTCATTATTGAGCATAGATACAGCATTTTTACAAACTGAAGATTTGTGGCAACCTGCATTGAACAGATCTATTGACACCATTATCTCCAAGAGCATCTGCTCACTTTATATTTCTGTGTTACATTTTGATAATTCTAAAATTATTTCCAACTTTTTTTATTAGTGTTATATTTGTTATGGTGTTCTCTGATCACGCTTAGAGAAGCAGAGAATAGAACAGTGGATTCAGGAACTGGGGGAATTGTAGAATGGGGAGATACTGATGAAAGGGTACAAACTGTCAGTTATAAGATGAATAAGGTCTAGAGATTTAATGTGTAGCATGGTAGCTATCATTAATAATACTGTATTATACACCTGAAATTTGCTAAAAGAGTAAATCGTTAGTGTTCTTAGCAGGAAAAACAAAAACAAAAAAGAAAACATTAACTTTGTGAGGTGATAGATACATAAATTAGCTTATTTTGGTAATCATTTCACAAGGTACACATACGTCCAAATATCAAGCTGTGTGACCTAAGTATATACAATTTTTATTTGTCAACTCTACTTCAGAATCTGCGGGGGAAAAGGCTTGGAGGAGCTCTATGTAGATTTCTTGAGCTCCTTCTTCTCTGGACAGTTCGTTTGTCTTTGGACCGTTTCACAAATTGTAGCCACTTTGTTGTCCCAAACTCAACCTTGCTTTTCAGTTCAACAAGATCCCCATGAACTATCTGGGTGTCTGAAAGTCATGTCTGAAATTTTCCAAAGTCCAAAAGTAATTCTTTCATAACTGTTTGCCTGTTTAATTTATTGATGGTGGTAGGGACAGCTCAGTTACTTTTTCATAGCTGGGGGCAAAAATATGATGGTCTTCCTTTATCTTTGAGTGGCATAGTCAAAATTATACATGTTTTAGAGACAAAACTATAATTTTGTTTTGTCTCTAACTATAATTTCTTTTCTGTTCTTTTTTTCTGTTTCCCATTTTTCAAATCCACTTAAGCTCTAGCCCTCTTTCTTCTCCGTTGTCCAGAATTTCTAGCTCTGAACTGTCATAGATTAACGCTGCCAGATGAAGCATCCAACTGCAAAGCTCTAAAATGTGTTGTATCAAAGGTGGCATCTGGACATTCAGCTGGCCCATCTGGCAAAACTTTTCTTGGGCCTTTTTATCTGGCAGCACACTTGGCTAGGGAGAAAGCAATTAAGCTTTTTCCAGAGTTGAGCTGGGGTCTGACCTTTTCCGACTGCCTTGAACTCTTGTGTGATATGCCTTTGGCTGGCTGCCTGCTGTACTTAGAGGAATTGTTTGATATTTAATCTGATAATTGGGGTCCTTTTTAAGTCCTATTCTGAAAGCAAGGGTTCATTTCAGTCACCTTTGGGCTGA
The DNA here is from genome assembly GCF_029378745.1 of Bos indicus. Taxonomy (NCBI): domain Eukaryota; kingdom Metazoa; phylum Chordata; class Mammalia; order Artiodactyla; family Bovidae; genus Bos; species Bos indicus. The sequence goes on from NC_091767.1 coordinate 14,899,379, forward strand.
AAGTTTAATTATTTGGAAGTTAGGTGATGTATCAGCAGGTAAAGAGGTGGGATGGAAAGCAGAGCGATGAATTCTGTTCAAAGTCCCGCGTTGTAGTTGTCAGTGTTACACGTAAATTTAGAACTCCTTTTAAAATACTTGGAAAAAAGAAGAAAAGGAAAGCAAAATAATCCACATTCACTAAAAGTTTTAGAGCTTCTAATGGTTTTATCTCCAGTAATATGGGTGTATTTTTTTTTTTTTAGGTATTAATCTTTGCCACAGATCTACTTGGCTATTAATTCCAGGCCATGTGTTTTTGTTCCAGAGATATTATTATTAAGATGGAACTAGATGGAGAACTTTGTAGTAATAAAGCAAGCTGTCGTTAAAAGACATTCTGTCAGGAAGCTGTTAATTTCAATGAAAATGTAGGGGTTTAGCCTCTCATACTTTTCCTAGACAGAAATAATTTAGTTATAAGTACTTTGAAAGCATTTTATTTTATGTTAGTTTTCTGGAATTTTTCAATCAGAAAAATTGATAATATTTTTATTATAAATCCATGTTTATTTTAAAATTTATTACATTTCTAATAATATCAGGAACCAAAGGATTTTATTCTGAGTGCTTAAAAGTAGTTTTAGAAAACCCCGCTATAAGTTTTCAGCATTTAGTCTGGTATCATTAAAAAGAGAGCCAGAACAAAAACTAAAGCCACAAACACATATTCATACTTATGTGCATATCAAATGTTGAATTTTAAAGAGGTATTAAATTGATACATATATATAACAATGTATGCCACAAATCCATAGATTTAATTCTTCATTCTTAGAGATTGCCAAAAGACAGCTCAGTTGAGAACTGTTATATATGTTTCACCTTTCATAACTACTAGTCAAAAAATAAGAGTTTAAAAGATGGAGTCATTATTATATAACAATTTTGGTATCAGGCAGTATTTAATCACATAGATTAAAAGTTTAACTTCCAGGCCTTTCAAAAATTATCCAAATTTAGCAAGATGTAATTATTAAACACCTAAATGGCTACATTTGTCGATAAGTTTGGAGATTAAATTTGAGCTGTGTGTCTTCAGAACTAGTGTCTGTAGGTATTCTAAACAGTCTTTCCAGAAATTTCACTATTATACCACTGTTTAGTAAGTAGAGCATGGAGATGTGTATTTACCTCATTACTAATGTTGATAAACTATTTTAAGATTATTAATATGAACTATCAATAGCTTTCTTCTTTATTTCCTTTTCTCTCTTTTAATCTAACTTTAGTATATGGTGTATCTTTATTGTAGTATCCTGTGTAAACTGCTATAAAATATATTCTCTTAATAGATTTTATAGAACTTTTGGTAGAAAATATTTTCTACAGGATATAAATTTTGTTACATCGAAATAACATAGGTGTTTTTTTCCCCTGAAATATAACAACATATTGATAAAAATGAAAACAAAAAGTTTTACCATGACCATTTTTCATGAAGCAATTAGTACTCCAGAATAATTGCTTCTTCATTGATTCTGAAGGTAAGAATGTAATGTTGTGTGTGAAAGTCATGAGCAGAATATTTTCTTATGCTGAGTTTTATAGTCTAATGATATCATAAAGTCTACAATTATTACTTTAACCCATTTTTTTTATTTATCTTTTTAATGACTTTTGAAAATTCTTGGTTTTTAAGTGTTATTAATTACTTTTGCTAGTGACTTTTTCAGCCAGATTCAAGCATAAGAACATGTTTCATAATTTTAATTTTGAATATCTCCAGATGCAGAAGCAACAAACATACCAGAAGCAACGAGTGTATGCCAGTAAAAGCTCTATTTCTTACAAAATTAAACTGAATTTTTATCCCTAGGACTTGTAAAGGCTTAATGGTGCTTAAAATAACCATATTAAGATTATCATTAAATTATTTTGCTCATATTTAGGATTTTAATTAAAGTGTCAGAGATAGAGAATCTCTATGTTCTTTATTTTACATTTTTTCAAAGGGTAACACATGATAATAGAGGAATTGCTTCCAACATTTTGAACACTCAGAATAAAAGAGGAGAAAGATATTTTACAGTTAAGATTGACAGAGAAGTCAAAACTTAGACCCATGAACTAAGACCTGTGTAATGATGACACGTACCATAAGATGACCCCGGTTCGATTACTGAATCGGGAAGACACACTGGAGAAGGGATAGGCTACCCACTCCAGTATTCCTGGGCTTTCCCTTGTGGCTTACCTGGTAAAGAATCCTATTGCAATGTGGGAGACCTGAGTTCTATCCCTGGATTGGGAAGATCCCCTAGAGAAAGGAAAGGCTACCCACTCTAGTATTCTGGCCTGGAGAATTCCATGGACTGTGTAGTCCCTGGGGTCACAAAGAGTCGAACTACTGAGTGACTTTCATTTTCACCATAAGGTGAACTGATACACCCACTTCAGTATTTATTTAAATTTCTTAGCAAGCAAGAAAGTTTTTAGGAGTTTTCCTGGCAAAGAGTTATCTTAATACTAATTGTTCTGGATCTGTCATTTTTCACACTTAATGCTTGGTAAGTTGCCAACTAGTAAAACTGGTGGATAAACACAGCCTCAAGATCCAGACTGGTAGCACTAATGACACCGGTCAGAAAAAGTGCTAATTCCACACCAAGCTTGTCTCTAGTCCAGTCAGAAAGTTTGTTCAAAGAAGTGCCAACTCTTTTTTAGTGGATGTTGGCCATGAAGAGAACTGCCAAAAGAGACATATAAAATGCCATATGTGACTTCAAATGAAAGAACTCATCTTTAATTTCAAAATATTAAATGATTTTTTAAACACAGGATTTCTTCAAAGGTAGAGTTCTGAAAATAAATCACTCGCTCTATAAAGAATAAAGGAATTTTGCCAATAGACAGACAGGACATTCCTTTTTTGCCCTGGGAGATCCTTATCATAATGTATCAGGGCCTTTATTATACATGTAAAACTGACATGATTACTTTCTGTATGTCCAGAGTGGCAATGGTCTTGTTACCAGAAATTATTTACGCTGTTGTTTGAAGTGCTTTAAAATCATTTCCAGCCAGTGTTACTCTGAGTTGCTAGATGGGTGAATAAAATGGCAATACTGAAAGGAGAAAACAGAACACATTTGAACCTTAGTTGAGACCAGTGTGAGCCCGTTACTTCATCCATCAGTTCAGTTCAGTCACTCAGTCATGTCCAGCTCTTTGTGACCCCATGGACTGCAGCACACCAGGCCTCCCTTGTCCAACACCAGCTCTCAGAATTTACCCAAACTCATGTCCATTGAGTCAGTGATGCCATCCAATTATCTCATCCTCTGTTGTCCTCTTCCCCTCCTGCCTTCAATCTTTCTCAGCATCAGGGTCTTTTCCAATGAGTCAGTTCTTCACATCAGGTGGCAAATATATTGGAGTTTAAGCTTCATCTTCAGTCCTTCCAGTGAATATTCAGGACTGATTTCCTTTAGCATGTACTAGTTAGATCATCCATAGCATGAGGTTTAATATTCCATATGTGGGGTATTATAAATAGATATAGATTCTACAGTTATTTATTCATGAGAATACCAAAATGTCAGTTTTATGGGTTTTTTTAAATGATTGATTTATTTATTTTTGCTAAGTCTTCATTGCTGTAGACTTTCTCCAACTGCAGTGAGTGGGGTCTACTCCTCGCCCCAGTGCACGGGCTTCTCATGGCGGTGGCTTCTCTTGTTGCTGTAGCTATGGCTCGTGGGCTTTAGAGAGCAGGCTCAGAAGTTGTGGTGCATGCCCTTAGTTGTAGCACGTAGAATCTTCCCGGACCAGGGATCAAACCCATGTCTCCTGCATTGGCAGGCAGGTTTTTAATCACTGGACCACCAGGGAAGTCCCAGTTCTAGAGTTTGTGTGAGTTGAACCATATGAAATTATCTTTTTTTGAGAGTTGAAGACTGTCAGACATCAACTATTTCATATAGGTAAATGAAATCCTTAGTAGGCTGTAGAATAACATTATCTTTAAAATTTCTGAAGTCTGCAGTCACACATATTTGCTTATTATGTGTCAGATGGTGTACCAAGCACTTTTCAAAGATTTTAACATTTAATCATGACAGCCATCCAGTTAGTAATATTATTATTCCCATTTAAAAGATGAAGAAATTGAAACACAAAGATGACCATAATTCAAAGTCATACAGTCAATGAGGGGTGGATCTAGAATAAAACTCAGGCTGTCTGAGTCCTAAATGCACTTAATACTTTGCAGTTGGGCCTCTTATGTATTGAATGTTTCTTCTCCATTTTTATATCTTTGATGAAATTTGCTTATATCTTTTGTCCATTTTCTTTCTCTCTCTAGTGAGAATGCACTTGGAAATCTGACAAGTGTATTTTTTTTTCTTTTTATCTTTGAATCATTTTTTAAACTGTTGAATATCAGGAGGTCTTTATATATTCAAATAGACTAGTCTTTTGTCAGATATATGATGTATGAATATTTTCTCCCAGTTTATAGTTTCACTTTTTATCCATTTCATTTGATAAGATCCAATATTAATGCATCTAAAAACTCCTTAGCAATTCCTACACTCCGAAGATATTCTATATGTTTGCTAAAAACTGTGTATTTTTCATTTTACTTTTAAGTCCATGATCCATTTTGAGTTAATTTCAGTATAAAGTGTGAAATTGAGGGTGACTTCCATTGACTATCGTTGTCCAGTTGTTCCAGTACTTCTTGTTGAAAGGCTGTCTTTCCTCCATTTAATTGCTTTTACAACTTTGTCAAAATTTTGTTAGGTATGTTTGTCTGGGCCTATTTCCTGATTTTCTTTTTTTATTCCACTGTTCTACATGTGTATTCCTCCACGAATACCACATGGCCTTGATTATGGTAACTATATAATCCACCTTAGTACTGGATAGAGTGATTCTTCACACTTTTTCTTCTTCAAGAATGCTTTAGCTATTTTAACCAGTTTGTACCTTCCCATGTAAACTTTTAAATAAATTTTGTGTTTACAAAAAGCCTTAGTGAGATTTTGATTGGAATTAAGTAAACCTATATGTCAATTTGGATAAATTAGTACATTTACTATGTTGAGTGTTCCAATCCATGAACATGGTTATGTGTCTCTATTTATGCTTTCTTTGATTTCCATTGACTTTTGATGTATACGTGTGTGTGTGTGTGTGTGTGTGTGTGTGTGTGTATTTATCGTTGCAAGCATGGTGGAATGCAGTGAGTATGTCTAAGCTCTGATTTTGTTTAAATCACGTCACTTTTAAATTATTTTGCTATTATTAAAAACGTTAAGACAATAAAAACGCATTTAAATCAATTTCTGTTTTGAAGGGAGGGGAAACCAATCTTAAAGTGAGTAGAAAGATATTTCAGATATTGCTTAGAGAACAAAATTGTTAATGGATTCAGTATCTATGTTAATGGACTCAGTGCATAGCAATCCTGTGTTGGGTTTAATATTGTACACCTTGAATTATAATCTGTTATACTTGTATTATAATTTAAACCCACGGTTGCTCATATTTTTCTACTATTTTTAAAATAATTTTAAAATTATTCTTCTTGAGCAGTATTTTTTAGGGCTTCTAATTTTACCATAGCAATTTTGGAAATAAAATCCTTCAATAATTTAAATATACATGCTGCTGATTTTATGACATTGTAGTAAACCAGCCAAGACTGTATTGATTTATCCTTTTTATTTTTTGAAACAAACTTATCGATGACTTACATGCCAGGCATTTTAGAAACTGTGCTGTGCTAAGTTGCTTTAGTCATGTACAACTCTTTGCAACCCTATGGACCATAGTCTGCCAGGCTGTTGTACGTGGGATTCCCCAGGCAAGAATACTGGAGTGTGTTGCCATGCCCTCCTTCAGGGGATCTTCCCAACCCAGGAATCGAACCCACTGTCTCTTATCTGTCCTGCATTGTCAGGTGGGTTCTTTACCACTATGTGATGCTTATTGATGTCTCTTTGTTTTTTTTTATTCAAAGAGGCATCTAAAGGATTTGCCTACCATCACACCTCAAAGAGAACCTAAGTTCTGATATGAGCACTGGGAGTACATAACCAGTATTGGTATATGAAAAGTATATACTGTTATGTTGTAAATGGATTTTTTGGAATGTATCCAGTTTTACAAGGGGGATGGCTCTATGAAAGTTCTCTGCTGTTGTAATACTCCCATTTGCAGGATAATCTACAGGATAATTTCAGCTTTTAATTTAATGACTATAAGTACAATAATAGTTCCAAATATATATTTTACCTTTATGCTCAAAAGCTCACGGCAATTTTATCAATTTAGAAAGTTTTCCATCCACTACAAAAATTCAGCAATCTCTGAAATGCAATTGCTTGATAAGATAATAGGTAGCCATGAAAATTATAAAAGAGCTTAAGAAGGGAACTGAAAAAAGCATGTTGTATTCAATTGAAGTCATGGCCAGAATTATAGTGCAGTTTTTAAAATTAGAATTTTATCTGGATATGAATTTCAGAAATATTTCCATAAGTATAAAATTTTAAATTAAAACTTTAAAATAAAGCTGTTTACCCTTTCTGATTTAGAGTTGAAGAAAATGGAGGAAAAAAATAAAGATTTGATCAGAAAAAGCAGCCTGGATGTCAGATGAAATACTACTATTTGAGAACCTAAAACAAGTATATTGCACATTTCCATCCATACCTGTTTCCTAACTATTGCAGCGCCACTCACCTGCTAGTCTCAATGTGGAGTCAGTGGTGGACACGTTAGTCAGCTGCAGCCTGTCCCCAGCTGTCCGTGTGTGCTGACATACCATGGCTTTCCCTGCAATTGGGTTAAGCCTTGGGAAGTGAACCTGCAAGTCCATGGAGCAGTCTTAGTGTTAGAAAGGCCAGGGAGCCTGTGGGCAAGTCAGAGTACTGAGGAAAGAGAGGGGATACATAATCAGGTGGAAAAATAGGGAATGATTGAGTCCACCAGGGGAAAAGGGGCTCCACAAGAAGAAAGTAGGTGGTGGTGTGTGTGCCTCAGTTCCTAGTAAACGTGGCTTCCACGACACTCACTATTACCCCTTCTTTACGTCAGTGACTTATTACTAAAATGAAACACCCAGTTAATTGAAGGGGACAATACAACAAGCATCCTGTTGACTATAGTTTATTTGTTTGTTTTCTTCCAGGAGCATTGCCTCACTCTGCTCAGTAAGCTTACACAGATACAGAAAGACTGTAGTTTTCTTTTCTCCTTATGACTCCAAGACAAACTGAAAGCAATACAGGTATATACTCAAATGTAGGAGTTTCTAGTTACATATTTGCAGCGGTAGTGGACTTTTAAGTGTGACTTCCAGTTGTGGCTGGGGCTAGATTTGTTTCACAAGCCTCCCTTTAAAATGTTTCAAATGCACAAAGCCTGCCTTAATGAAGCAGAATGAACTTGTAACCGATTGTACTGCTTGTTCGCCTGCTTATTTAAATAACCTGCAAAGACAGTCTATAATACAGTCAATTAGCACTGACTAATGATTATATAAAGAGTCACTGATGGATACCTGGCTAGTGCATACTCCGTTAAAGCCTAATGAGCAATGACAAGAAGTTCTTGAACATTTCATAAAGTTGGTAGACACTGTACTCACTTGGAACTTCCCAGGTGGCTCAGTGGTAAAGAATCTGCCTGCCAATGCAGGATATGTGAGTCTGATCCCTGGGTCAGGAAGATCCCCTGGAGAAGGAAATATCAACCCACACCAGTATTCTTGCCTGAAGAATCCCACGGACAGAGGAGACTGGTGGGCTACAGTCCATGGGGCCGCAAAGAGTCATACATCACTTAGTGACTAAAACAGCAACAAATTTATACTCACTACTGAGCATTTGCTAATGTCTTAACATCTTCAGTTTCCCTTTCCTTCAAAATAGAAATATTCTACTTAATCTAACTTTTTTGTGTTTTTTAAAAATAATAAAATAATTCAAAATTGTAAATAAGAATGTACATGAAAAAGATCTTATCCACCCTCAAGACTAGACATAGGCTATATCTTTTTCCTTTTTTAAAATTTATTCTAATTGGAGGATAATTGTTTCACAATATTGTGTTGCTTTCTACCATACATCAGCATAAATCAGCTGTAGGTATACATATGTCCCACCTCTCTTGAACCTCCCTCCCATATCCCAGCCTTCTAGGTGGTCTTAGAGCACTGCGTTTGAGCTCCTTGCATCACGCAGCAAATTCTCACCAGCTATCTATTTTACATATGGTAATGTATATATTTTCAATGCTACTCTCTCAATTCACCTCACCCTCTCTCTCCCCAAGAAAAAGGTCTCTTCAATAAGTGGTGCTGGGAAAACTGAACAGCTAGATGTAAAAGAATGAAGTTAAAATACTTCCTAACACCATTCACAAAGATAAACGTAAAATGGATTAAAAATGTAAATGTAAGACCAGTTTTTTGGGTAAATTATCCCACCTATGAAATCTTATAATATGAAATCTATAGCTCTTGTTTCCATATATTTCTCTTAAATTATAGACTCCAAAATGATAGCAAGATCAGTGACTAAACACAACATTCTCAGTAACAAACAGCCCTTTTTTGTTTTTTTTTGTTTGTTTGTTTTTTTCCTGCTGAGGGTTTATAGTTTATTCTTTATTTTGTTTGAACTTGTGTGGGAGTTAATCAGATGGTTCTTGGCCATTGACAGATTTGGAGTTAAATTCAACTGCTCACCCTTTAAAACTATATGACTTTAGATATGCTGTTTATCTTCTCTAGAATTCAGCTTTTTATCAACAAAATAGTATAGCATAGTTAACTTGTCAAATTATTTTCAAGGCTATTGAAAAAAATTAAAATGCTTGGCGTAGTGCCTTGTGCCTTGTGCCTGCTGTAAGTGAAAGGGAAGGTAACTATTACAGAGCAGAATTCACCTGAGGAGCTTCAAAATAGCTCAGGTGGCATTTGTTTCTTTGTTGGATGTAGCCACTCTTGAAAAATCAATTAGGGAAAAATAGAAATAATGCAAAAAAGGCACATTGGTGCAAGGACTGCTTCTACTTCCCATGTTGATGGTAATATGTTTATACTAATTGCTTAATTGATACTGTTTTTTATACTTAATATAAAAATCAAGAACTAAAATAAATACAAGACAAAAATAAGAAAATTAATAAATTGCAGTGAAAGGGCTGGTAAAGGTTAAGTGGTAGTAACCTTGCAGTAATGCTTACTTGGTTAATTAGTCTAAAACACCCAATGAGGAAAACTAGAAATATTGAACAAAAAGGAAAACAAAAGTCTGAATACATTAGAGATTTTACAGTGCAGTGAATAATCAAATGTCCAAGGTGCGAGAGGTTAAAACAAACAGAAAAATCAAGAGAGATGATCCAAGAATTGTGAGCTTTGCTGAAGAATTTGCTATTTTTGGAAAAGAATTGTGTGATGATTGATGGCTGAGCAGAAAACTTGATAGCCACAGAAAGTTACAAGGACAAAAGTTTTAGTCTAGGGCTTGTCAAAAATGAGAGGCAGTGTAAATTCCCACAATTAGTTTGGAGCTCAGCAGGCCTAGATGCAAGAGTAATCAGCGATCTCAAGGACTGGTTCCTGCCTTGAGATATATAGATGATGCAGGAAATGTAGAAATCTTTGAAAATGGTTTAACTCATTCCTTGATCAATATCTTTAGAATAACCATACAAAAATTCTGTCTGGATTAGTGTTAGATTTTATAAAGTTTATTTTTGAGTTACATTTTAATTAAAATATTTAAGATATAGGCAAGTGGCTTGGTCACTTCAGGGAATGGCCCGCAAATATATATGAAGATGGTTAACTATAAATAATCAGTAAATGTATATTAAACCAAATGAACTGTCATTAAACATCACCACAATGCCTAAAAATTAAAAGACAGTGTCCTCTGGAATTCTCCAATAGTGCTGGTGGTCGTATGAATGATACAACCACCTGGGAAAGTGTTCGGCATTACCTGTCAAATTTGAATATATGTATATTTCATTAGGGATATAGTCAAGAGAAACTCTCACACTTATGCACAAAGAGACATGTACAAGAGTATAGTGAGATTATTTGTAATAGTCACAAACTGGAAATAAACAAAATGCCGTGGTCATTAGAACAGATAAATGTTTTACGGAGTATTCACACAAGCATATTCTATACACTAACAAATCATAATTCCATGCCGCCAAATGGATGTATCTTTCCTTTAAGGAGATAATGTTTTCCTATTAATATCTTCATTAATATTATATGGTTTCTACATGCTACATGATCTCCTATATATTGTATATTTATTAAATTGTTTCATTTTTATAATAATTCTGTCAATAAATGTTCATACAATTCCTATTTTGCATAAGGGAAACTGAAGCAGAGAGAGTTTAATTTGCCCCAGATTATAGAGTTTGTGAATATAGCCAAGAAAATATGTAAAATGAATAGATCTATTACTGATAAATAATCTCTAGAACAGTAAATGAAACTGCTTAGTTCTTGGCTGAAGTAGGCTGAAATGCACTCCAATAGGATAATATTTTAACTTCCATATAACTCAGAAGCATATGTAAAATAAAAATACAACATACTACTTAGTATATGAACTGTGGGATCTTTGATCAATGTGAAATTTTCTTTGACAATACCCAATTGTCTTAAAGAATTATTGATTTTATCTTTTCTTCCAGGAAACTAGAGTCTTTTATGTGAATATTTTATACACAGTATGAGTTATAATTCAGTTCAGTTCAGTTCAGTCGCTCAGTCATGTCTGACTCTCTGCGACCCCATGAATCGCAGCACGCCAGGCCTCCCTGTCCATCACCAACTCCCAGAGTTCACTCAGACTCACGTCCATCGAGTCAGTGATGCCATCCAGCCATCTCATCCTCTGTTGTCCCCTTCTCCTCCTGCCCCCAATCCCTCCCAACATCAGAGTCTTTTCCAATGAGTCAACTCTTCGCATGAGGTGGCCAAAGTTAGATCCTAGCAAAACCACAATTATTATATAGTACACAAAACTTAAGTTTATAAAATAAATCACTTATTTATAACAAACTTAAGATTCCAAATTATTAAATTGCCAAATATCTGGTATTGAAAAATTCAGTTAACTCTTACAACTGAAGCTTTTTGATGCAAAACCAATGACACAAAGCTAAATTGATAAAGTGCTTAATCACGAAGACTTTATGGTTAGTACATTAAGAAAATAATTCCAGAAGAAACTGATATGAGCAGATAATGATGCACACATTTAAGGATAGAAACTTTAAAAATAGGCAAATATTTTATGAGGCTTTCTTGGTGGCTCAGATGGTTAAGAACCCGCCTGCAATGAGGGAGATCTGGTTTCAGTCCCTGGGTTAGGAAGATCCCCTGTAAAAGGGAATGGCTACCCACTCCAGTAATCTTGCCTGAAAAATTCCATGGACAGAGGAGCCTGGTGGGCTACAGTTCATGGGGTTGCAAAAAGTTGGACACGACTGAGCGACACTTTCAAATATTCTATGAAAATAGGCTAGCTACCTATACAGGGACAGAGAAAGTGATAAAAGTAAGGAGAGAAAATGTATAGAAAGAGAGTCGTTGGAAGTTCTTTTAAAAATAATTATTTTTAAAATTTATTTATTTTAATTGGAAGTTCTTAGTAGGGAAAAATTACTTGACATAAGTAAATGATAACATAACAGTCATTGCAAGACTAATGTATATTATTATAACACAAATTTTGTTACTAATAAAAACCTTAATAGTTGATTTTTGAATTCATGTATTTTGTTGTATTTACAAATTAGGTGTTTTATCCTGCTCAAATAAATCTTTATTGAATTTGCAGTTCGAATATGGAAAAAGCAATATAGATTTTTTTTATGACAAAATGATGGATTGGCAGGTAGTATCAGACTGTCAAAAGACTCCCTCTGAAACTTTCTGTAGTAATATTGAACAAGATCAACTTTCTTTCCCCCAAAATGCTCTTTTTGGTCAGATGGAATGAATGATAACACTGAGAAGTGAAATGATGTCAAAGCTCCCTACTTAGGTCTTAGAGTAGGTCTTACTCCCTACTCTAGCGATCGTTCTTTTATTATGTTCTTCTCTGTTGATTTCAGTAATATTACATGCAGTATTTTCTTCTGGCTAGTATTACAGAGTTTCACTTTTCTAATTTCTAGTCTCTCTCTCTTTTATTAAATGTCATCTAAAAGTCATTATAAAGGCAAAATACCTCTCTGGTAATCCAGGTCTACATTTCTATAATGTTTCATTAGTATTTCCTCTCTGGTTTCTCTGAGTCCTGAGATTCTCAGCTAGTTTTACACTTCTAAACTATTTTAAATCTTTCATGAAGTAAATGTCTTCCAAATCTCACTGGAGTCTTGACTCAAAAAAAAAAAAAAAAAAAAAGGCTGAAAAGCCCATTCAGTTCTTGCTATAAATTTTATGCACTATTTTTAAGGTTATACATTTAACTCTGAGCTTAATATAAAATGCTGAATGTGAAAATGGTTTGAACTGGTTAATATCTGCTTTTTACCTTGGAAAGTGTCAATATTTGTAAACTAATACTTATAATTTTCATTTAATCCCTGAATTTTTCTACTTTCATAATCTGGAGTAATTACATGAAGACCATATAAAACAAATACCACTCAGCCTTCTAAAAGAAGTAAAATATCTCCCACCATTCTGTTGATTTAAATCCTATCTTATTCCAAATAGTGTTTAATACAGTGACACCACATCTCTTTCAAATTTGGCTTCCCAAATTGTCTCACCAAAAGCATCCATGATTTCTTTGCTTCAGGTTTCTCCTGAAACATCTCGTTTCAGTGTTTTCCCCCCTTTTCATGCATTCCCACTTCCATGACAACTTACCTGCCTCTGCGTTTTCATTTCCTCAGAAGACAAATCTGACCTAAAATGCTGGTGGTGTTTGGTAATGGCTCTGTATAGCTTACAAGAATGTGTATGCTTTGTCTCCTCCTTGTTCAGTCTCATTTATTAACCTTCCCTCTTTCTCGCTTTTCCATCTCTGCATCAGACATACTGCTTTTTTTTCTTCCTCTAATATACCTGGCTTTGTCTTGACTCTAGGCTTTTATACCTGTTAACCCCTTTCCTTTAAACACTCTTCCCTCTCTGCTCTTACATCTCTGCCTGCCAAGGTACCACCTTGATGCTGCTGTAGTTAATGAAACAAACACAACCAAGTATGTATTGCAAAAATTAATTTCTCTTAGTAGGACAGTGATATATCCTTCAGAATTTTCAAATGAGGAAGAATATTGTTAAATAGTAAAAGATAGTGGTATATCAAGAGCTGAGTCATCTGTTCCACCATGTCTATCTTAAGTAAGATAAATGACCACAGCCTCTGTGACCATCATCCTCTGGACCACTATTTCCTCATCATTAAATCAGAGCTGTGGATTACGTGGCTTCTGGGGACCTGTCTAGTTCTAACATGATGATTTAGGACTTTTAAAAACATATCAAACTATACCTTGTCTGTATTTTTCTTGATGTTTAATATGTATTCCATTTAATAATCTAAAGGGACTTTCATAATGCAATGAACTTGAATACGTGATTTCTCCACTCAATAATGAAGATAGTAATGATAGTTAACCTTTATTGAGATCTGTGATTCCAAGCACTTTATATGTGTTATTTCAAATTGACTTTTGTTTGCCTTTTCTAAACTAGGGACAATAAAATGAAGCTCACGTTAACTTTTTTTAATATTTTAGGATAGTATCTAAGGAAGCTTTATTAACTCACTGTCAGTAAATCAATGGTGCTGCAGGCAGCTGTGGGGAGGGTGAAGATCTTACCACAGGGTCATTATAAACTGAGACCTGATATTAGTAGAAGGATGATATCCCTCCTGAGCTTCTTCATCTCAGTAATGCTTGATAATGTTCTATTTTAATGATTAATGATCAAATGGCTATCTTAAAATAGCCACTGATCCATGCATTTGTATTTAGAGAAGAATATTGATCAGAGAAGTGGTGAAAGTCATAGTCATGGGCTTTTTATTTATTTTTTTAATGGAATGAGGAAAGTCCCTCTCTCCACAAAAGGAACAAGCTAACAAAATCATGGCAGAGATTAATTTACAGTTGGTGTCTTTAAGCTTCCGTTTGCAAACTCACATGCGAACTGCCTCTAAGGTCATACAATGTATTAGTAACAAAGCATGGTCTGGCCTAGAGTATTCAGATATGGAGTTTCTATAGTTAAATACATCTTGATATTTATGCCATTCATGTAATATGAATATCATCCTGTATTGAATACTCTTTGGAATAAAGTGAAAAGTGAAAGTGAAATTCGCTCAGTGGTGTCCAACTCCTTGTGACCCCATTGTCTACACAGTCCATGGAATTCTCCAGGCCAGAATACTGGCATGGGTAGCCTTTCCCTTCTCCAGGGGATCTTCCCAGCCCAGGGATTGAACCTAGGTCTTCCACATTGCAGGTGGACTCTTTATCAACTGAGCCACGAGGGACGCCCAAGAATACTGGAGTGGGTAGCCTATCTGCGGATCTTCCTGACCTAGGAATTGAACCAGGGTCTTCTGCATTGCAGGCGGATTCTTTACAAACTGAGCTATCAGGGAAGCCCCTTTTGGAATAAGGTAGGATTTAAATCAATGAAATATATTTATTATATGTATTTATGTGTATTTATTAATTTAAGAATGTTTTTTGAAGTCAGCAATTTAGAATCAATATATGCATTCATTTATCCATCTGTTCATCCATCCTCCCATCTATCCACTTATTTAACATATATGGAAGGAATACTATTGTCTCTAAAACAGCAAAATGGTGAATATATGGCATATACAATGAACTCAGAAAACCAGAATATTAGAGTAGTGACGTTTCTGTTTTCTAACACTTCTCAATGAGCAGATATTTGTTTATACTGGCAGTTTACCCTTATAATAGTTCCACTAAGGGAGGTAATACCACTAGGAATTATTTTTATTTTATGAAGCAAGAAGAAATCATAGAACAAATTTGGAGACTTAGTCAAAGTTACAAAGCAGATGACCAACAGAAATTATCCATATGTCAGGAATTCGTGGTAGTCCAGTGGTTAGGATTCTGAGCTATCACTGCTGAGGGCTGGGCTTCACCCACTGGGGAACTAAAATCCCACAAGCCAAATGGCATGGCCATGAAAGAGAAAAAGGAAATAAATAAAGAAAAATAATATACATAACTTACACAAATTAAAATGTGTATGTCTTTAGCAATTCTTTTGAACAACAATGTCATAAAAATGATGCATACACCTGTTAAAAATTATTTCAACCCCATCTGTTTGTCAAATGCCAGTCATCAAAACTAATGATCTTCGATTAAAGCAGGGTTGTGTAGAAGGAGAAATTGCACCTCTACAAAGCAACCAAAACTGGAAACTTTTTTTCTTACTTTTCTGTTTCACATGCACCAGGTAGGAATAACAAGGAATGAAAAATTAAAAGTTCCAGGGGGATATGGTTTCTTTGGCGTAACCTCATGTTAAATTTGGAAATGGATGAAAGCAAAATAAAGCATTGGAGTGTCATTCACCCACATGAGAATGCAGTTTTCAATAAAAGCTAGAAGACAATCCAATGGAAGGATAAGAAGCTGTGGCAAATTAATGGCAAGAAAGGCAATGGTCTGAAATGGTGAAATGAACCGTGTGTCAATAAAGCCCTAAGATATGAATTAAGAATTAATTCAGAGTTTTCTCCTCATCTAGATGATACAAATTTAATGAAATCTATTTTACTAGTCCCAAGATTGGGTTAATTATGCTAGGTTTAACACACTGGTAAATGGATGGAGTGGTTCTAGGAGAGGGCTCCCTAATAGAACTTTTTAAAATGATGCAAATGTTCTATATATGCACTCTTCAGTATATGTGGCTACTATCCACATATGGTTATAAAGCACTGGAAAGATATCTGGTGTAACTAAGGACCTGAATATTTAATTTCATTTTAATTATAATTGATTTAATGTACATAGTCACATGTGGCAAAAAATGGCTACTACATCAGTCAGTGCCCTTCAGCATCTGTTTCTAAATGAAGTGGTTCAGGTACTCATTTGCTACAAGTTGGCTTATACCACAGGATGTAAGGCTACAGTCATTCTTAGAGATGGTATAATCTCATGACTTTCAGACTTTATTATGTACATTGACTCCAGTAAGAAGTTACGTTGAGACATTATGAGACTTTATACACATAGACATGAATGCATGTAGAATGAAAATCTACTAAAATTTAATTAAGAAAATAATTACCTTTAGTACTAACAGTTTTATCTCATTTCATTTTAGAATGTAGTTCTCTACATTCTAAGTCTTGCTGTTTCCAGTTGCCTTGTTTCACAGATGAGGAAACTGTGTCCCAGAAACATTGGATGAACTTCTAATTATACCAGAAAAGTCAAACTGAAAACCATTGTTCTGCATTTGGCAGATAACCTTACAAATAGACATTGACTTTCCTTTGGCTTCAATTCAGAATGTATACTGGTAGCAGTCGGTGAACTACTGCATATGCCTACTATATTATGCTTCTTCCTGTATGATGCATATTAACGGACCACATGTAATTTTTTTTAATTTGGAGATGTTTAAAAGTATGGGGAATATGCACCACCTAACCCAAGTATCCCACTTGCCCTGTAGAAGACTAGACAGTGAACACAGGTGTGTAACTTTGACTGCTAATCTATGTTAGTGGATGGGAAACTATTCCAGGAACAAAATGAAATCCTAATCCCCACTTAAAATACAGATCACCTTCAATTCAGTACTTTGCTACATAATTGAAATAAAGGTCAGTGATTAAAATATTTAAAACATTTTCCTCAAAGATGTTGAAGAAAGCATATGTACTACCAAACAATGGTGCAGTGACTTATCAATTAGCAGTATTTTAGGCTAGTTTATGCAATCTGTAAAAGTATAACTTTGGTGTCAGTATTTTAAAAAGGGATAAATAAAGGACATTTGTTAAGACATTCTCAATATTTGAGAAAGTTTAGGTCTGACTTTTTTTTTTTGACCTTTTAAAATTTCATTTTGACTGTGTGACAGATGTAGATTTAAAAATTATTTTTTAAATCATGTTATTTCACTTGGTGCTATGCAATGTATCGTGACATCTCTTATCTGCTAGATTTTCTGTGTTATTGTTGGTCCCTTCCACTTACCAGACAATGAGAATGGAAGAATTTCACCACAGTTCATAATCCTGCCTCAATTAACTTATAAATGGTTTTGCATTTAAATTGTACAGTGGTAGCCTTTGTCTGGTTATGAAACTAGAAATAAGAAACACATTTGATCATATCCAGGCACTGACAGCCACCTGTGGCCACTAGCTGCCTGATAGCAATGGTGAGGGCCCAGCCATTTTAAGATGCATCCTGATACAAATATGTTAAAATGTTTCTAAAAATGTACAGATCAGTAATAATTGTTGGGGATAAGGTACACTCATGACTGATAAATTTAGTGGGAAAAAGTTTAAGGAGAAACAAGAAATTTGCCTACTTTCCAAGTGTTTGTCTGTAAGATATTTTTTAATTACAGAGGGCAAAGTCTTGATGGTGCAGAAATTCCACAGATACCATGTTAGTCAAGTGAATAATGTTCACATCAACATTTGTAAGACATAGCAACATCACGAACTCCTTGATATGGTGAACTGCTGCTGCTGCTGCTAAGTTGCTTTAGTCGTGTCCGACTCTGTGCGACCCCATAGACGGCAGCCCACCAGGCTCCCCCGTCCCTGGGATTCTCCAGGCAAGAACACCAGAGTGGGTTGCCATTGCCTTCTCCAATGCATGAAAGTGAAAAGTGAAAGTGAAGTCGCGCAGTTGTATCCGACTCTTAACGACCCCATGGACTGCAGCCTACCAGGCAAGAGTACTGGAGTGGGGTGCCATTGCCTTCTCTGGATATGGTGAACTAGCAGATCTAACTGTGGGAAAGCGTCAGGCAAATACAGAGTGACAGTCTACAAAATAACTGGCCAGCACTATTCAAAATTGTCAAGATCACTTAAGACAAAATAAGGCCAACGTACTATCATAGGTTGAAGGAAACTAGGGAGAAAAACCAACTAAATATAATGCTGGGTCCTGGATAGGATCATGGAACCAAAATAAGAGATTAATAAAAAACTAGTTAACTGAATTAACTGAGGGAAGCTGAGTAAAGGGTATAGGAGAAATTATTTTGCAACCTTTGGATAAGTGTAACATTAGCTTAAAATTAAAAATAATAAAAATATGACATGGAATTGAAGACATAATTTTGGTCCAATATTTCAGATTATTTTAGATTATTAATTTAGATTATTATTTTATTTTATTATTATTTTAGATTTAGATTAATTTAGATTATTCAGATCTTTTTTGATATAATAGTAATAATTTTCCTTAGGGAATGTCAAAAGTCTTTGCAAGCCTGCCACAATTTAAAGTATATGTAACTGTTTTGGCAATCCTAAAAGAGGGCTCAATTTAGTACTTATTAAATACACTAGCATTCCATAGACCGTCTGACAGTCTTTCACTTTTTTCCTGACAGATAAGACATGTGAAGCTTGTACTCCTAACACTGGTCAGTACCAAGTTTTACTTTTTGTAAATGGCTACACAGTGTCATAGAAACTGGTGCAAAACTATTTCCTAATCCAATCTATTGATTGTAAATACAATCCAGAAGTTCTGGGAAATATGTATGGAGTGTCTGGAAATCACTTTTTCTGAAAAAATCAGGACCTGTTTTCAGTAGAACTTTTGCCTCCATTCAGATGATGCATAATCCAACATCATTTTATGTGTTCAAAATGGCATTGTTTTGGAGAATAACTGAGGCAGAAACTGGGTTGAGGAGAGGGGAGGATCTTGGCCCTCACCTGATCCACCAGCTATAGTTTATTTGCAAATATATTAGGCTTGCAACATCCACTAGGTTATTACATCTGTATTTCAAAGTGCTGAATTTTCTGGTGTTTAATGTCTTGAGGTAAATGTGTTTAATGATGTCAGGAAAATCTATCACTGTGTTCCCCATATTCCAATAAATAGTCATTCTTGGCATGATTAGTCAAACAGTACTGAGTTTCCTGAGGGGTGTATATTGAATTCTATAATTATAGGGACAAAGATGATAATAACTTCAGAGTTCTCTGCTCACCCATTTTAAAGGTTGATTTTACCTTTTTTTTTTTTTGGCATCTAATGATAATGAACATAGTTATGCTTACTTTGAATCAACATCAGTCATAATGATGGTTGCATTATTTAATTTTTATTAAGTAGATAGCATTATTATTCTAGTATTAGAGATTAGGAAATTTGGGCTTGTAAACATTAAACAGTTTGCCTAAGGTTACCTAGGCAGGTTTCAGACCTAGGAAATCTAATGTCAAAGCCCATATTCTTAACCCCTGAACCCCACTGGAAACAGGAGCTGAACATTCAAAAATGGATAAAACAATCATCTTGCTTTTAAAGGGTTCAGAGGTGAAAGCTTAAATCCTCTTTGTTTCCACAGGACAAGTGCGGAGGAAGTAATGAGGATTAAGAGATTACAGTTTAACATGAAATTAACTAGAACATTTATTTCTTCCCAGGTCATTCTGTAAACCTCACGCCACGTATCTAGCTATGATGTGTAGTCTACTACCCCAAATCTGTCTCCAAATAATAAGCATTATTGTAGTCCAAGAATCTGCAGGCCTGCTGGATACTTCCCGTGTTATGCACCAGTCTTGGCTAATGGTGCTTCGCTCACCTCTCCTCCTAACTTCTTTTGACAGCCATTCAGGGGGGCTTCACTCGTAGGTTTGGCTATTGATTAGCTGACTGATGGGGCAAAAGGAGAGATGGAGCCCCATGTCACATGGTGAAGAGGACTCTAAGAAAGCATGCAAGACTTGGTGAGATATAGGTTCAGAACAGACCCATCGTCATTTCTACAACATTTTAGTTGACATATCTAGTCACAAGGCTAGCCTAGATTCAAAGGAAGGATAAAGACAGCCTATCTGCTGATGGGAGGGGCAGTAAAATCACATTTCAAAGGAGATGTGAAGAACTGGTCATCTATTTGCAATAAGCTTCACACACACAGATACCCACTTGCATAATCAGAAGCGAGAGACATCTAGGATACGTGTGGACCAACGTGAGATGGAAATGGTGCAGTTTCCATCAGGTGATGTGGGCTTCGCTGGTGGCTCAGCTGGTAAAGAATCCGCCTACCAAGCAGGAGACCTGGGTTTGATCCCTGGGTTGGGAAGATCCCCTGGAGAAGAGAACAGCGACCCAGTCTGGTATTCTGGCCTGGAGAATCCCATGGCCTGTATAGGCCATGCAGTCTCAAAGAGTTGGACATGACTGAGTGACTTCTACGTTCAGGTGATGAAGTCATAAAATTTTCCATGTAGAAGACATGCTGTGCAAGTAGGCATCTGTGTGTGTGAAACAGATTGCAAAGAGACCCCCTGAAACACTCGCTCAACCACACCATTTCCATCTCACCTGTGTCCCCACATATTCTAGATGTCTCTTCTGAGATTCAGTAATATTGGTCTGACCTCTTGACACAGACAAAAAGATTCAATCTGCAGTTGCAACTTTTGTGTGACTAGCTAGAAGATAGCCTCTGGAAGATTGCTTGGTCTCTACCTAGTTTGAAGTGTTATGTGTAACGAGTTTGTGAGTTTGTTGAGAGTGAGAAGGCTTTTCTGGATAACCATATTTAAGATACACCACATTTCATGGTTAGGATCACTTTAGTATAGCTTGTTTTCAGGATGCGTCAGGCAAGTTAGATATCACCTACTTTGCATAAGTTTAATCTTTTGCGAGTGGGGAGGGAGCCAAGTGGGCTTCCCAGGTGACTCAGTGATAAAGAACCCACCTGCCAATGCAGGAGACGTGGGTTTGATCCCTGGGTCAGAAAGATCCTTTGGAGGAAGAAATGGAACCCACTGCCATATTCTTGCCTGGAAAATTCCATGGACAGAGGAGCCTGGCAGGCTACATACAGTCCATGAGTCCTTGGGGTCTACATAGTGCATAATACGTTCCTCCCAGCATCACCATGAGTTGGTATTATTCACCCCTCTGTTGATGGAAAAGTATAGTTTATAGCAGTTAAGTAAACTGGCTGCTACTGCTAAGTCACTTCAGTCATGTCTGACTCAGTGTGATCCCATAGACGTCAACCCACGAGGCTCCCCCGTCCCTGGGATTCTCCAAGCAAGAACACTGGAGTGGGGTGCCATGTCCTCCAATGCAGGAAAGTGAAAAGTGAGAGTGAAGTCGTTCAGTCGTGTCCGACTCTTAGCAACCCCATGGACTGCAGCCCACCAGGCTCCTTCGTCCATGGGATTTTCCAGGCAGGAGTACTGGAGTGGGTTGCCATTGCCTTCTCCAAAGTAAACTGGCTAGAACACAGTTAAATTGTTAAGTAGAGTTTGAGTCCAAATCTTATGTAACATAGAAGTTCTTTTCCTAAAAATGAAATTGCGCTGTGGAAATCTTAGAACAATCAAGCAATGAGAATAATTTAAACCATATATAAAGTCATATCTGCCTTACACATTCAGAGGTTATAATTTATGATTGAAAACAATTCTTCATTTGATGATGGAACTGTATTCTTTTAATATTCTTAGTTATTATTTAGACCTCAGCTTTTTAAAGTAATAAATTGGCCTGCTATTTGACCTATTTTTTATTTTAATTTTTTTTATCAAAGGATAATTGCTTTACAGAATTTTGTTGTTTTCTGTCAAACCTCAACATGAATCAGCCATAGGTATACTTATATCCCCTCCCTTTTGAACCTGCCTCCCATCTCTCTCCCCATCCTACCCCTTTGCTGCTGCTAAGTCGCTTCAGTCGTATCTGACTCTGTGCGACCCCATAGACGGCAGCTCACCAGGCTCCCCCGTCCCTGGGATTCTCCAGGCAAGAACACTGGAGTGGGTTGCCATTGCCTTCTCTGTCCCACCCCTCTAGGTTGATACAGAGCCCCTGTTTGAGTTTCCTGAGCCATACCGCAAATTCCTATTGCCTATCTATTTTACATATGGCAATGTAAGTTTCCATGTTACTCTTGCCATACATCTCACCCTCTCCTCCCCTCTCCCCATGTCCATAAGTCTATTCTCTATGTCTGTTTCTCCAGTGCTGCTCTGTAAATAAATTCTTCAGTATCATTTTTCTAGATTCCATATATATATGTTAGAATATGATATTTATCTTTCTCTTTCTGACTTACTTCACTTTGTATAATAGGTTCTACGTTCATTAGAACTGACTCAGAGGTGTTCTTTTTATGGCTGAGTAATATTTCATTGTGTATATGTACCACAACTTCTTTTTCCATTCATCTGTCAGTGGACATCTAGGTTGCTTCCATGTTCTAGCTATCGTAAATAGTGTTGCAATGAACAATGGGATACATGTGTCTGTTTCAATTTTGGTTTCCTCAGGGTATATGCCTTGGAGTGGGATTGCTGGGTCATAAGTGATTTTATTCCTAGTTTTTTAAGGAATCTCCATACCTATTTTTTTTTTTTTAGTCTCCTTGAGTTGTTTACTGAACATTATATATGGTGTTACCATAGCTATTTTAAAATTTTCTTTCTAGATTATTTTCTCCTTATAGCTAATCACTAATTTATAGAATTGATAGAAATATATGTATATAATATTGAAGCTTAATATTTTTACCTTTATTTTTAAAAACTGCTTATAAATGTTTTTGAAATGTTATTTTTATTTTGTGGTTATTCTGCACTGCTGCTAAATGTTGGGAAACATTCTAGCCATATTGTCAAAATACATGGACTGATTATAACTTCATTTATTTTGAATGAGTAGTATGTGATTTCATAGGAGACTAATCTATAGAGGTGGTTCATGTAAGAGTAGGTGCTTATCATAGCTTAGATTGATCAGATCAATGAGAATTATAATGGTATATTTTAATAAAATACTTTTTACTGATTATAAAATCACTGCATATTAACTGTAGAAAAGCTAAACATTAACAGAAAGTAAAGAGAATAAAAATAAATGACAGAATTTAACACTCAGAAGTAATTCCTAATATCTGAGGACATTGTCCTCCATACAAATTTTGTATTATTTTTAGTATTGCACAGTTGATATCATACTCTATATAAATATATATATAATATTCTTTCAATATATAATATAGCATAATGTTTTAGCATAAACAGATTAAAGAATAAGAAATCAAAGAATAAAAAAACAATGTGTTAAGATCATTAGAATGAAAAATTTCTAAAATTTATTTATTTAATCATTTATCAATGGATCATTTATAGAAAACTTACTTTTTGGTGCTACATGAAAATCTAATCCCTATCTTTAAGAAACTCATGCTAGTGAAATTACAATTTCATGATAGAATAACAATAATCTGCAGTGTTCTGTAGATAATACAGAGGAGGGACTATTCCTGAGGAACAAGTTATTGTTTTAATACAACTGATGAAACTTAGAATTTTCTTTGTGATTTTATGTGTGTTATTTTGCTTGACATTTAAACATACATGCATTCTAAACATGAATTCTATAATACATAAAAAATAACCTAGTATTTCACTGAAGACTCATAGGTTTTAATATTTTAGTATCTGCAAAGGGAAGTATATGGTAACATGCAGTGACCTGGATGTGATTCTTCATAATTTTATGAGCTTCATGTCATTATTTTTTTTTTTGTTCTCAGTGATCAGAGGTTTTCAGTTTATTCCTTTTTATTTTTCCTGAATGTCTTTTTTTTTTTCTATTTTATTAAGCTGGGACACCACAAATGATCTTAAAAAAAGATGCGATCTATTTTTTCATTTTGTTAGTGAGATACTATAAATGGGCCATAAGGGATCTGTAATTGGTGTTCTTTTAATAAAAAGATTCTCTTTTTCTTGGTGAACAGTATGAGTCATTGTATGGCTTTAGTAAGAGAGGAGGTCATTTCTTTTGCTACCAGACAGGTTTAATACAACTAAATGTAACAACAAAGTGGTAGAAGTTAAATTGGTAGTAAAGTTGGACTTTAATCTCCCCGATTGAAAAATGCATTTCATCAAAGTGGACTTCCTGTTAAGCATTCAGCTCAGCAGATTCACAGAACTGGACCGGGGAAGTGATCAGTGTTTATCGCAGTGGCTTGGGAGTTACTGGCGTTTTGTAGGAGACACATCTCAGTAAAAACTCCTTTCCCTTTCTTCTTCTGTCTCTTCTTCTCCCACTCTCAGCAGACACCAGATTGTAAAAGTAGATAATTTTCTAAAGTTGAGCTTGTTTCCATGGATTTGTTGTTCAGTCAGTAAGCTGTGTCCGATTCTTTGCAACCCCATGGACTGTAGCCTACCAGGCTGTCCACGGGGATTCTTCAGGCAAGAATACTGGAGAGGGTTGCCATGCCCTCCTCCTTCAGGGGACCATCCCAACCCAGGGATTGAACCCTGGTCTCATGCATTGCAGGTGGATTCTTTACTGTCTGAACCACCATAGACACTCTTCTGTCAGAGTTATATACTGTGTTAATCCATTTAAAACTCATGTTTAAAATATGTTTTACATTGTGACCCAGGAAATAGTTCAGGAAATATTATTTAAAAGAAGGCTAACAAAATGTAGAGATTCATTTTCTTGATCTATGGTAAGAACTGTAAAAAATTACTATTTAAGGTCAGTCATACTAATGTGTCTTAAATAGTAAAAACTGTAAAAAATTACTGTTTAAGGTCAGTCATACTAATTTGTCTGTGACTTCTCTGGTGGCTTAGATGGTAAAACCTCTGTCTACAATGCAGAAGACCTGGGTTCGATCCCTGGGTCGGGAAGATCCACTGGAGGAGGAAATGGCAATCCACTCCAGTACTATTTCCTGGAAAATCCCATCGACAGAGGAGCCTGGTAGGCTACAGTCCATGGGGTTGCAAAGAGTCGGACACGACTGAGCAACTTCACTTATACTAATGTGTCTAATATTTACGTCATAATGACCTGTTCAGTAGTCAACCTGATATTCCTCCCATTTTACAGATGAAGAAACTGAGGCACAGAGGAACTCAAATATTTGCAATGATATTTCATTGTTCTGATAACTGTCTGGACATTCCTTATGAATTTCTGTAATTATGGATCTTTGGCTATCAGTTTCATCATTAATAATGTGAGTGAATTGGATTAAATAATTTTAGGCCCTTAGGATTTTTCCTGCTGGGGTTTACGTAAACTACACTTGCATGTACATCTCTACTGTGTAGATAATTGAACATATATTTGGCACACACCATTGCAGTTCTATTTGCATTGCCACACATTGGCCAAGCTTCACCCTGTCACACTTAAATTATAACTATGTGCCTTTTTTTCCCCTGCTTCCCTCTTTCTCTACCTCCCTTGTATAATTGTCCATATACAGTTTGATCTGAACAATGAAAAGCATTGTGTTGTCGGATTAGAAAATTGTTCCAAATATCCGCTATTTTTGATCAGTATGTGGTCTAGTAGAAACTATACCAAGTCACTGCACATAAACTAGTGTTTGAACACCATCTTCTGAGATCAGGAAATTGACTCTCCTTCAATTCACATAGCTGGCTAATCTTCTCTTTTAAAAAAATCACTTCCTTGTTCTCATGTGTCTGCCTAAAATCTTCATTGCCTTAATTGAATTTTCTTAAACTACAGTTCAATTCCTGTGCCTAACCTTAAGGTTATATGTTATCCATATATACCATTTTTCTCATTTTCCACAACACACCTTTTGCACAAATTAGCAGTCTCCTCGCTACTCTCTGTCTACTTTAGTTCCTGCTGTCCTGCTTACTTCTGTGCCGTTACTCCTAATGCATACTTTCTTTCTCAGTGAACAGTAGAGGAGTTCCTCTGTATCAGTAAGGACTTGGTTCCATGTTCCCAAATCCTTGGCTGTCAACATCCTTGGTTGCTCCAGTCCTTTTTATGAATGGTGTATTACCACGGGCTCCCTGTATGCCATTTCTGATAGATCCAACACTATTCTTACCTCCATGACGAGAGTTTGCCTTCTGGCTTCTTGCAGTCAAGTAATGGATCTTATCATTGCCACCTAATGATGAATATTGTTTTCACATGAAATTTGAGTTCTTGGCTTTCTCTTTCCTGACCCTTTAGAAACTTATGAATAAGGCTCACCCATTAAAACCAAAATCTGTTACTAAGATTTTTAAAGGAATCTCCACACTGTTCTCCATAGTGTCTGTATCAATTTACATTTGCACCAACAGTCTAAGATGGTTCCCTTTTCTCCACATCCTCAGCAAATCCACTGATGGGCACATATCCTGAGAAAACCATAAATCAAAAAGACACATGTACCCGTGTTCATTGCAGGACTATTTACAATGGCCAAGACATGGAAGCAACCTAGAAGTCCACAGACAGGAAATGAATAAAGAAATAGTACATACATACAAGGGAATATGTATATATGTAATATATACATAAATCACAGAAAACTAGTCAATCTAATTACACTAGGACCACCGCCTTGTCTAACTCACTGAAACTAAGCCATGCCCATGGGGCAACCCAAGATGGGCAGGTCATGGTGGAGAGGTCTGACAATGCGGTCCACTGGAGAAGGGAATGGCAAACCGCTTCAGTATTCTTGCCTTGAGAACCCCATGAACAGTATGAAAAGGCAAAATGATAGGATACTGAAAGAGGAACTCCCCAGGTTAATAGGTGCCCAATATGCTACTGGAGATCAGTGGAGAAATAACTCCAGAAAGAATGAAGGGATGGAGCCAAAGCAAAAAGAATACCCAGCTGTGGATGTGACTGGTGATAGAAGCAAGGTCCAATGTTGTAAAGAGCATATTGCATAGGAACCTGGAATGGCAGGTCCATGAATCAAGGCAAATTGGAAGTGGTCAAACAAGAGATGGCAAGAGTGAATGTCAACATTCTAGGAATCAGCGAACTGAAATGGAATGGAATGGGTGAATTTAACTCAGATGACCATTATATCTACTACTGCGGGCAGGAATGCCTCAGAAGAAATGGAGTAGCCATAATGGTCAAAAAAAGAGTCTGAAATGCAGTACTTGGATGCAATCTCAAAAACGACAGAATGAACTCTGTTCATTTCCAAGGCAAACCATTCAATATCACAGTAATCCAAGTCTATGCCCCAACCAGTAACACTGAAGGAGCTGAAGTTGAATGGCTCTATGAAGACCTACAAGACCTTTTAGAACTAACACCCAAAAAAGATGTTCTTTTCCTTATAGGGGACTGGAATGCAAAAGTAGGAAGTCAAGAAACACCTGGAGTAACAGGCAAATTTGGCCTTGGAATACAGAATGAAGCAGGGCAAAGACTAAAAGAGTTTTGCTAAGAAAATGCACTGGTCATAACAAACACCCTCTTCCAATAACACAAGAGAAGACTCTACACATGGACATCACCAGATGGTCAACACCAAAATCAGATTGATTATATTCTTTGCAGCCAAAGATGGAGAAGCTCTATACAGTCAACAAAAATAAGACCAGGAGCTGACTGTGGCTCAGATCATGAACTCCTTATTACCAGATTCAGACTTAAAGTGAAGAAAGTAGGGAAAACCACTAGACCATTCAGGTATGACTTAAATCAAATCCCTTATGATTAAACAGTGGAAGTGAGAAATAGATTTAAGGGCCTAGATCTGATAGATGGAGTGCCTGATGAACCATGGAATGAGGTTCGTGACATTGTACAGGGACAGGGATCAAGACCATCCCCATGGAAAACAAATGCAAAAAAGCAAAATGGATGTCTGGGGAGGCCTTACAAATAGCTGTGAAAAGAAGAGAAGCAAAAAACAAAGGAGAAAAGGAAAAATATAAGCCTCTGAATGCAGAGTTCCAAAGAATAGCAAGGAGAGATAAGAAAGCCTTCCTTGGTGATCAATGCAAAGACAGAGGAAAACAACAGAATGGGAAAGACTAGAGATCTCTTCAAGAAAATTAGAGATACCAAAGGAACATTTCATGCAAAGATGGGCTCAATAAAGGACAGCAATGGTATGGACCTAACAGAAGCAGAAGATATTAAGAAGAGGTGTCAAGAATACACAGAAGAACTATACAAAAAAGATCTTCATGACCCAGATAGTCATGATGGTGTGATCACTCATCTAGAGCCAGACATCCTGGAATGTGAAGTCAAGTGGGCCTTAGAAAGCATCACTACGAACAAAGCTAGTGGAGGTGATGGAATTCCAGTTGAGCTATTTCAAATCCTGAAAGATGATGCTGTGAAAGTGCTGCACTCAATATGACAGCAAATTTGGAAAACTCAACAGGCCACAGGACTTCAAAAGGTCAGTTTTCATTCCAATCCCAAAGAAAGGCAATACCAAAGAATGCTCAAACTACTGCACAATTGCACTCATCTCACACGCTAGTTAACTAATGCTCAAAACTCTCCAAGCCAGGCTTCAGCAATACATGAACCGTGAACTTCCAGATGTTCAAGCTAGTTTTAGAAAAGGCAGAGGAACCAGAAATCAAATTGCCAACATCCATTGGATCATGGAAAAAGCAAGAGAGTTCCAGAAAAACATCTATTTCTGCTTTATTGACTATGCCAAAGCCTTTGACTGTGTGGATCACAATAAACTGTGGACAATTCTGAAAGAGATGGGAATACCAGACCACCTGACCTGCCTCTTGAGAAATTTGTATGCAGGTCAGGAAGCAACAGTTATAACTGGACATGGAACAACAGACTGGTTCCAAATAGGAAAAGGAGTACGTCAAGGCTGTATATTGTCACCCTGCTTATTTAACTTCTATGCAGAGTACATCATGAGAAATGCTGGACTGGAAGAATCACAAGCTGGAATCAAGATTGCCGAGAGAAATATCACTCACCTCAGACATGCAGATGACACCAGCCTTATGGCAGAAAGTGAAGAGGACTTAAAAGCCTCTTGATGAAAGTGAAAGTGGAGAGTGAAAAAGTTGGCTTAAAGCTCAATATTCAGAAAACGAAGATCATGGCATCTGGTCCCATCACTTCATGGAAATAGATGGGGAAACAGTGGAAACAGGTCAGACTTCATTTTTGGGGGGCTCCAAAATCACTGCAGATGGTGACTTCAGCCATGAAATTAAAAGACACTTATTTCTTGGAAGAAAAGTTATTTCCAACTTAGACAGCATATTCAAAAGCAGAGACATTACTTTGCCAACAAAGGTCCATCTAGTCAAGGCTATGGTTTTTCCAGTGGTCATGTATGGATGTGAGAGTTGGACTGTGAAGAAGGCTGAGCGCTGAAGAATTGATGCTTTTGAACTGTGGTGTTGGAGAAGACTCTTGAGAGTCCCTTGGACTGCAAGGAGATCCAACCAGTCCATTCTGAAGGAGATCAGCCCTGGGTGTTCTTTGGAAGGAATGATGCTAAAGCTGAAACTCCAGTACTTTGGCCACCTCATGCAAAGGGTTGATTCATTGGAAAAGACTCTGATGCTGGGAGGGATTGGGGGCAGGAGGAGAAGGGGATGACAGAGGATGAGATGGCTGGATGGCATCACTGACTCGATGGACGTAAGTCTGAGTGAACTCCGGGAGTTGGTGATGGACAGGAAGGCCGGGCGTGCTGTGATTCATGGGGTCGCAAAGAGTCAGACACGTCTGAGTGATGGAACTGAATTGAAATGTAATATAAATAGAATATTACTCAGCCATGAAAAGGAATGAATTTGAGTCAGTTGTAGTGAGGTACATGAACCCAGAGCATGTTATGTGTGTATACTGAATCACTTCAGTTGTGTCCAATTCTTTTCAATCCTATGGACTGTAACTCACCAGTCTCCTCTGTCCATGGGATTCTCCATCAAGAACACTGTAGTGGGTTGCCATGCCCTGGGATCTTCCCGGCCTAGGGATTGAATCCATGTCTTTTATGTCTCCTGCATTGGCAGGCAAATTCTTTATCACTGCACCATCTGGGAAGCCCACATGTAATATAGATAGCTAGTAAGAAGCTGTTGTATAATGCAGGGAGCCCATGCTGATTGTGATGACCTGGAGGGGTGGGGTGAGGGGTGGGGTAGGAGCGAAGCTGAGGAAGGAGGGGATACATACACACACACACATACACGTACTTATGGCTGATTCGTGTCGTACAGCAGAGACCAACAGAACATTTTAAAGGAATTCCCTCCATTAAAAATAAAATATAAAACCACAGTTTATAGCTGTTTTCTTTTTTCTTTCTGCCCAGCCTGTGTAGACCCACCTGATATTACAATCATTATTTCTGCGAATGGATTGTGAAGGAAAGAAGGATGTGGTTTTCAGGAAGATTGCTGGTGTAAAAAGTACTTACCATTCACCTGTATCAGTACCATCTGGAATTTGTTTCTGACTTTTGCCTTCAGTTCAGTGCAGTGCCCTGGATTCCATATTGTATTTCTGTGCCAGAGAGAGATGTACGCCCAAGAAGATGAATGTCTCAATCATCTTGAGCATATGCTAGCCATTTTAGTGTTTTACTTTAAGCACTCAGGTGTAAGCAGAGTTTTTATCTTGATGCTCCAATTAAACTGTGAATGGCAGTGCTCAGCAAAATATACGGCTGTTTAAACATATGCCTTCAGCCATCGTGCACTCTCTCTTCAAGTTCATTCTTCTCTTAATATAGTAAGTTGCTGAATTTGGCAGTTCTGTCTCTGGGATTTTTATCATTTTTGCAAATCCACTTAAAATCTTCCTGCTGAGCATCATTGCTTAATTCAGTAGCTTCTTTGGTTAAACATGATTCAACCCATTTATTGGGAATTGACCTCTTCTGATTTTTAGGAAAGGAGTAGAAAGACACCTGGTAATCAGTGCTTAGAAATATTATTGTATCCACAGAAGTTTTTCTTCTGACATTGATCATTGTTTTCTTGTAGTTTAGAAATAATTGTGAGTGTCTGACTTTTAATCCAGTGTGACTCACATTTCCTGAACACCTGTAATGGTCCAAGTATTGTGCCCATCACCATGAAGGGAAAGAGATGAGAATGACATAAAGTCTGCTCCTCAGTAAGTACAGTAAGTAACAGACTTGAGCTGCAGTATTCAGTTTCACTAGGTAACATATTATCAATATCAGATAAGATGATCAGTAGGAGAGAAGACCAGAAGAGGAAGTAATTGGTTCTACTGAAGCATCCTTTGATAACCTTTTCATCACTCCACCTTGCGCTAATGGCAGACATAAAGAACAGGAGTGTGCCATAAGGTTAACCAATAAACTGAAAAAAGGAATGCCTACTCTCACCTAAGAAATATAAAACTCATATATTTGAAATGTAACACATATCTCATGTGTGGCTGCATCCCCTAAAGAAATGGTATATTTCTCCCTTCACCACAAACACTGAAAAATATAGTTTGAAATATAAATCCTGTTATTACTATGTATCAGTTTAGTGGTAGTAAAACACGCACCCTGTATTATACAGTATGTTGTTCTTTACCTGTATTTACATTGTTAAAATGGAACAGAGTATCAGTTGTTTGTTTCTTGCTTTAATAAAAAATATTTGGCCTCATCAACTTAGCTGAATTTCATGTGGGTCAGAATACTGATAGACGTGTGTCCATAGATTGAGTTGGGGAACCTTGAAGCTGGGAGATTCAAGAGTGGGTTGGCCTGTGGTGCTTTTAGGAGGAGTGAATAAAAAGGTAGAAATTAAAAAAAAAAAAAGATTCTGAATTAGTGTGTGGAAAGACAGTACCATGTTTGAGATTTAGCAAAATGCATGGAATATTTTATGCACCTAAAAATACCACTTGCATCATTTTCATAGCTGACCTGGTCCAAATATAGTTCATTAACTGCATTAAGATTACTAGTGAAATCACATATTTCATGGAATAATAGTTTGAAAAGTTTCTTCAAGACTTTTTGCTTGAATCTCTTCATGATCTCTGAATTTTGTTGCTGAGTTGTCTGCTGACTAGAGAGATGCTTTAAGAAACCCTCATTACACTTGCCTTTACATAACTGTTGCTAGAGATACATTTTAGTACGTACCTCAGTCCTCTACATAAGACCTCAGGTATTTCTTTCAGATGTAAGTAATAAGAGATGCTATGTAACAGCTTTAGAACTGACTCCCTTGTTCAGTTTAACTCAGATGACCATTATATCTACTACTGTGGGCAAGAATCCCTTAGAAGAAATGGAGTAGCCATCACAGTCAACAAAAGAGTCTGAAATGCAGTACTTGGCTGCAGTCTCAAAAATGACAGGATGATCTCTGTTTGTTTCCAAGGCACCATTCAATATCATAGTAATCCAAGTCTATGCCCTAACCAGTAGCGCTGAAGAAGCTGGAGTTGAATGGTTCTGTGAAGACCTACAAGACCTTTTAAAACAAACACCCAAAAAAGATGTCCTTTTCATTATAGGGGACTGGAATGCAAAAGTAGGAAGTCAAGAAACACCTGGAGTAATAGGCATTTTTGGCCTTGGAGTGCAGAATGAAGCAGGGCAAAGGATAATAGACTTCTGTCAAGAGAACACACTGGTCATAGCAAACACCTTCTTCCAACAACACAAGAGAAGACTCTACACATGGACATCACCAGATGGCCAACACCGAAATCAGATTGATTATATTCTTTGCGGCCAAAAATGGAAAAGCTCTACAAGTCAGCAAAAATAAGACTAGGAGCTGACTGTGGCTCAGATCATGAACTCCTTATTGCCAAATTAAGACTGAAATTGAAGAAGGTGGGGAAAACCATTAGGCCATTCAGGTATGACCTAAATCAAATCACTTATGATTATTCATTGGAAGTGAGAAATTGATGTAAGGGACTATATCTGATAGAGTGCCTGATGAACTATGTATAGAGGTTTGTGACATTGTACAGGAGACAGGGATCAAGACCATCCCCAGGAAAAAGAAATACAAAAAGGCAAAGGCAAATGTTTGTCTGAGGAGGCCTTACAAAGAGCTGGAAAAAGAAGAGAAGGGAATAGCAAAGGAGAAAAGAAAAGCTATACCCACTTGAATGCAGAGTTCCAAAGAAGAGCAAGGACAGATAGGGAAGCCTTCCTCCATCATCAGTGCAAAAAAATAGAGGAAAACAATAGAGTGGGAAAAACTAGAGATCTCTTTAAGAAAATTAGAGATACCAAGGGAACATTTCACACAAAGATGGGTTCAGTAAAGGACAGAAATTGTATGGACCTAACAGAAGCAGAAGATATTAAGAAGAGGTGGCAAGAATACACAAAAGAACTGTACAAAAAAGATCTTCATAACCTTGACAATAATAATGATGTGATCACTCACCTAGAGCCAGACGTTCTGGAATGTGAAGTCAAGTGGGCCTTAGGAAGCATCACTACAAACAAAGCTAGTGGAAGTGATAGAATTCAGGTTGATCTGTTTCAAATCCTAAAAGATGATGCTATAAAAGTGCTGCACTCAGTATGCCAGCAAATCTGGAAAGCTCAGCAGTGGCCACAGGACTGGAAAAGGTCAGTTTTCAGTCCAGTCCCAAAGAAAGACAATGGCAAAAAATGCTCAAACTGCTGGGAGGGATTGGGGGCAGGAGGAGAAGGGGACAACAGAGGATGAGATGGCTGGATAGCATCACTGACTCGATGGACCTGAGTCTGAATGAACTCAGGGAGTTGGTGAGGGACAGGGAGGCCTGGCATGCTGCGATTCATGGGGTCGCAAAGAGTTGGACACGACTGAGCGACTCATCTGATCTGACCACACAATTGCACTCATCTCACATGCTAGTAAAGTAATGCTCAAAATTCTCCAAGCCAGGCTTCAATAATATGTGAACCATGAAATTCCAGATAATCAAGCTGGTTTTAGAAAAGGCAGAGGAACCAGAGATCTAATTGCAAACATCCGCTGGATCATCGAAAGAGCAAGGGAGTTCCAGGAAAACATAAATTTCTGCTTTATTGACTATGCCAAAGCCTTTGACTGTGTGGATCACAATAAACTGTGGACAATTCTGAAAGAGATGGGAATACCAGACCACCTGACCTGCCTCTTGAGAAATTTGTATGCAGGTCAGGAAGCAACAGTTAGAACTGGACATGGAACAACAGACTGGTGGTTCCAAATAGGAAAAGGTGTTTGTCAAGGCTGTATCTTGTCACCCTGCTTATTTAACTTATATGTAGAGTACATCATGAGAAATGCTGGACTGGAAGAATCACAAGCTGGAATCAAGATTGCCGGGAGAAATATCAATAACCTCAGATATGCAGATGACACCACCCATCTGGCAGAAAGTGAAGAAGAAGTAAAGAACCTCTTGATGAAAGTGAAAGAGGACAGTGAAAAAATTGGCTTAAAGCTCAGCATTCAGAAAACGAAGATCATGGCATCTGGTCCCATCACTTCATGGCAAATAGATGGGGAAAGAGTGTCTGGCTTTATTTTTTGGGGCTCCAAAATCACTGCAGATGGTGATTGCGGCCTTGAAATTAAAAGACGCTTACTCCTTGGAAGGAAAGTTATGACCAACCTGTTGCTGCTGCTAAGTCGATTCAGTCGTGTCCAACTCTGTGCCACCCCAGAGACGGTGGCCCACCAGGCTCCCCCGTCCCTGGGATTCTCCAGGCAAGAACACTGGAGTGGGTTGCCATTTCCTTCTCCAATGCATGAAAGTGAAAAGTGAAAGTGAAGTCTCTCAGTCGTGTCCGACTCTTAGCGACCCCTTGGACTGCAGCCTACCAGGCTCCTCCATCCATGGGATTTTCCAGGCAAGAGTACTGGAGTAGGGTGCCATTGCCTTCTCTGATGACCAACCTAGATAGTATATTAAAAACCAGAGACATTACTTTGTCAACAAAGGTCCATCTGGTCAAAGTTATGGTTTTTCTAGTAGTCATGTGTGGATGTGAGATTTGAACTATAAAGAAAACTGAGCACTGAAGAATTGATGCTTTTGAACTGTGGTGTTGGAGAAGACTCTTGAGAGTCCCTTGGACTGCAAGGAGATCCAACCAGTCCATCCTAAAGGAGATCAGTCCTGGGTGTTTGTTGGAAGGATTGATGTTGAAGCTGAAGCTCCAATCCTTTGGCCACCTGATGTGAAGAACTGAACCCTTTGAAAAGACCCTAATGCTGGGAAAGATTGAGGGTAGGAGGAGAAGGGGATGACAGAAGATGAGATATTTGGATGGCATCACCAACTCAGTGGACATGAGTTTGATAAACTTTGGGAGCTGGCGATGGACAGGGAGGCCTGGCGTGCTGTGGTTTATGGGGTTGCAGAAAGAGTTGAACATGACTGTGCGACTCAACTGAACTGAACCTTGTTCATTATTCAGCTCACCTCTGTGGGAACTGAAGTTCCTAAGCCTCTCTTAACACTAGTCCTCAGTTTTCTGATCTGTCAAATTAAAATAATCAAGACTACTTTCCAAGTTATTTTAAGGATAAATCAAGTCAATGCCTGGAATATAAGTAAAACAGTGATTGGCAAATCATAATATCCTATACGAATAATGGTAATTATTATTATTATTTTATTGCTACTATAGACTATTATCTCTATGAAATAGCACAAACTTCTTTGCGTTCCTTGAAAAATAGTTTATTTTCCTTTAGAGCACTGAAAATCACGTTTCTGTTTTTCCTTTGACTCCAGAAAGTCCTGAGTCAGCTTCTGAGACTACTTGAGTAACTTGTATGGGATAAAAGTTTTACATATCTGACTCAAATTTTCCTCTTATTTCAGTCTTCAGTATTCCTATGCATTTTCTCTAGCTCTGTTTTTATATATTAATTTATATTTTTCAATTTCATCATATATAAAGGCAAGCCAGATTCTTCCTTAAACTAGATAGAATGATAAACAAGCAGCATGAAAAGAAATTTATAAGCAAAGTATTCAGATTGGCCCTAAGTAATTTTTAAAACAACATATTTGAAAGTGAAAATAAAATGTACCTGTTTTTAATGTCCAGCCTTCTATCAAGAATCATATTATGTCACAAAACAAATAGAAGGTAATTCATAAGGAATGTTTAGAGATGGATTTAAGTATAGCGTCAATCTCTCTGACTTGATTTGGGTTCCTGGAAGAGTCAGGTCACAAAATTCATATAAACAAGTCACAGGAGAAAACATACGGACACCAGTAAGTTGTAGCTACTACAGAGAGACTTCAAATATACGAGGTAGATTTTCTGACTGCTGAGTTTTACTGGTCAGTTATTGCATTCATTTTAACATGAAGCACACCATTAACATTTTATAACATTTCGACAAATTAGATTCATGAAAAAAATTTATCTCTCAAAAATAAAATTTGGAGGTATTTATGAAATGGTTAGGATGTGCTGTTTTGACCTGAAAATCTGGGTTAATGGAAGAATTCTCTTATTTCTTATCAGGTTCTAAATCATAGGATTCATTACTAGGTGGTGATTATCACTGCCCTTGTTTATTTTCTCTCTTCCTGATAGTTCTACTTGAGTAAAAGTATAACATGTTTTGTTTGCCTATACTTATGTTTCCATAGTGATCTAAGGTAGAGAGTGAAGCAAAGCTGCTGTAATTCAAACATTTAGGCTTTCTGCTTTAGTGTCAGTCAGTGTTTACACTGTGAAGGGTGAAGGCACAGGAATTATGTGACTTGAGATCTCAGTATTGGCAGATTAGAAGGATCACTGAGCTAGAAACCCCTGAACTGAGTGCTCGATGTACGTCACTGTCTATCTTGCCTTCTCCCTGCCTGGGAACCCTGAGAAATGCAGCAGTTTTTGCTGTAATAACACCACCAACTGAGGGAAGTGAGCAAGTACTATGTGCTAAGCCCTAGCAGTGGACACTAGGTGATAGGTTTGAAAAGTCAACAAATAATTTCTTTTTTTTTTTTTTTTTAACAAATAATTTCTTGAAAGAACCTAGTTACTTGACTGAGGAATTTATATGCCAGGACCAGACACTCTAAAGAGTAATATTTTGACAAGAATTACTGATATGCATAGTTTACACATGGTACAATATTCAGGTTGGGGAGGTACATAGGAAGAGAACTGGATAGTTGGAAAGTTAGTGAAGTTGAATTGACCGTTGTATGTTTTGAAGGTAACCTGATGGCCATGGTGGAGAACATGAAGGAGCTTGAATTCTTTGTGTGTATTAGCACATCGGAGAGAATAAAATGGTGGATTGCATGGAGAAAGTAATACATAGAATATTTCAAAATATGGAGAGTCTAATTAAATAAATGGAAATAGGCACTTGGAATTAGGAAGGGAGCATAGGCTGGCACCTCCCCCTCTGAAGCAAGAAATTAACATGAGACTCTTCAAGATGAAATTTAGACCTTCTTTCTG
Source organism: Bos indicus (assembly GCF_029378745.1). Classification (NCBI taxonomy): domain Eukaryota; kingdom Metazoa; phylum Chordata; class Mammalia; order Artiodactyla; family Bovidae; genus Bos; species Bos indicus. Next base: position 14,936,874 of record NC_091767.1, read on the forward strand.
TAGGCAATGAAGAGGATGTACAAGCATTAAACTATTAAAAAAAATAATATGGGTTATCTTGGTGAAGAAAAACGTAATGAGGTTTGACATTGACTTTATATATGCCAGGGGTCTGCACATTATATCTGTCAGCCAAATCCAGCTTGGTGCCTATTTTGTAAATGAGGTTTTGTTGAAACACAGCCTCACTTGTTCTTTGTATTATCTCTGCTTTTGCATATTGTAAGGGCAGAGTTGAAAAGTTGCAACAAAGCTTATGATCTGAAAGCTTAAAGTATTACTATCTGGCCCTGTACAGAAAAAAATGTGCTGACCCCTGATGTAGACAACAATGTCGAAGGCATGTGTTAAGTGTCCAAACACACGTGCAGAATTTAATATTTTGGCAGAGAGATATTACCAAAACAAACAAAGGCCAATCTTCTAAGCTATTAAAACAGTTGAGAATTGTAGCATGGGTGAGCAGTGGTAGGAACAGTGGGTACATTCCTTTTTTAAAAAAGATAGTACATCTCCGAGACTTATTTTGCATAATTGAAACTTTGCACCATTTGACCAACATCTCTCCATTTCTCCCTCCCACTACTGCTGCTGCTAAGTCGCATCAGTCGTGTCCGACTCTGTGCGACCCCATAGATGGCAGCCCACCAGGATTCTCCAGGCAAGAATACTTGAGTGGGTTGCCATTTCCTTCTCCACTCCCTCCCACTAGATCCTGGCAATCATCTCTCTGCTCTCTGCTTCTTTGTGTTTGATCATTTAGATTTCACATATAAGTGAGATCATGCAACACTTGCTTTCTGTGTCTGGCTTATTTCATTTAACATAATGTCCCCCAGGTCCACTCATGTTGGCACAAATGGCAGCATTTAGTTCTTTTAAAGCTAATATTCTGTTTCATGTGTTTTCTTTATCCCTTCATCCGTCGGTGGACATTTACTTGTTTTCATGTCTTGGCTGCTCTGAGTAATGCTGCAGTGAACATGAAGGTGCAGCACATTTTGAAAGAAGGGTTTCCTTTTTCTGTGTGATAATGTGTGTCAGATTGATTGCCAGGACTCTAACTAGAAGATGTTAGAGAAACAAGGTGAAAGCAAGAAGTTAATCAGAGGGTCATTACTTTTCTTTACATTCTTACCACTAACCCCTGGTGCAGACCCTGTGTCCCTCTTCCCTATGAGAAGTCAGTACAACTGCAGAGCCAAATCTCCATCCACCTCTCCACCAGCTGCCCAGATGTGAGAGCTTGGCTATCTTAATTTCTGTTCTGTTACAGCTAAGGGTGCTTGTGTAAATCCGACACACAGTAGCATTTTATTAGGGACATTTGACCAGAAATTGGGTTTAGGCCATAATACTTATTAGTTGGGTTTTGAGCAAGTAACTTATTCTTTCTTGGTCTTTAATTCCTTGTATAAAAGATGGCTGTAATATTGCAAAAAATTTTGTCTGAATCACTTAAACTTCATAGTATTATGAACAAGAAAAGAGTGTATATGTGCAAAATTGTTTTGAAGAACATAAAGCACCATTCAAACATAGCTACTATAAATTTTCGCAGTCCTTAATGTTGTCATTGTTGATCAGTTGCCAAGTTGTATCCAACTCTGCAACTCCATGGACTGTAGCAAGCTAGGCTTCCTTGTCCTTCAGTGTCTCCCAGAGTTTGCTCAAATTCATGTCCATTGAATCAATGATTCTCTCTAACCATCTCATCCTCTGTTGCCTGTACTCATTTTGCCTTCAATCTTTCCCAGCATCAGGTCTTTTCCAATGAGTTGGCTCTTTAAATCAGATGGCCAAAATATTAGAGCTCCAGTTTCAGCATCAGTCCTTCCAAGAAATATTCAGGGTTGATTTCCTTTAGGATTGATACGTTTGATCTCCTTGTGGCCCAAGAGACTCTCAAGAGTCTTCTCTAGAACCAAAATTCAAAGTATATTACTTTACAGCATTGACGCATGGGACTAGAATAGTCCTGAGGTGCTAACCCAGAATAGCCTGATGCGATAATGTCATCCGATCCAGCCTAACCTAATGACTCTTTGCTCTGTGAAATCCCTGGGACAAGCTATTTCAGTTATTTATGTCCATTTTACTGTGGCTTGGATACCAAATATGAATTTCTGGGCAGACATGTGGACATAAAGACTTATTTATGGGAATTTAGCTCTACTCCACTTTCCTATGATTTTCTCTGAAGATGTAAAGGAAATAAGAAATGTAGGCCTCATAACATACATGCTGCATAGCTTGTAGTAATTAACCAGTTTTATTTAAGCAACAACTGGAGAAAAATGAATAAGTTTGTACTTACATGTGATTCATGAGAGAAGAAAATTGAAAGGAAATGAAGAAAGAACCAGTAAGAAAATGTTATATGTCAGAAAGTCAAGCTGGCAATAAAAATTTTGAGGAGTGTATAAATGAAAATTTGTAACAGAATGAAGTGTCTGATAAGGAATTAATATTAAGGTGTCTAGATAGTCGAGAACACATTAGGCACTACATATAAAATTTGCCAGTTACAGTTCTTCCTGCAAGTGAAATTATAACATGGACATCCATATAAGATGTTGAAATTTCTGTGCTGTCACTGGAAATATGATGAGATTTATATAAACCTCGGCATTATACTTCTACACTTCAATAAAGATATAATGTTAATTGATTCTGGGCTTGAGGCCTTTTTCATTTGTCAGCTACTAGACTATAAGTTAATTATGAGTTTTTGGTTCTTTTCCTACAATAAAAGCCAAGTTCTTACAATATTACTTTTGAAAGGCATCAAACACTCAAGTGACTGTATTTCCATGTTTCATAGTCTAAGGAATTACACCATTGTGGAAAATGTTTTAGGGTTCTTTACATTGTTGTCTTGGGATACTCTATGCTAATCTAGATCATTTTATAGCTATAGCAACTAAAGAGCTATTAAGTGAACCACCAAGAGAAATTCATAATAAAATATTAAATTAGAGGCTCCCTCTAAAGTATTAGCTACATTTGAAAAGTGAGTGGAGTACTTTGTTAGGTACATGTATTTTCAGAGCTAACTAGGGTACCATTTAGGACACTGGAGCAGTTCTTGCAAACTTCCCGGAGGTCTGAAAGGAGTGAGTGATTTTCTCAAAGTGCCTGTTTTTTACCCTGGGGAACAATTGAGGCTAGAAGAATCTGGCTGAATCAATGGCTTCTCCCTCCCAGCGAGTTAACAGAACAATTGTAGCCAATATAACATGTTCCATTTCACCAACTAGGGTGGGGAGAAGTAATCTAAAACTTGTGTCTAAGGCTTCCCTTGCCCAAAGCCCCTTTAGCTGTATTCATCTTGGGATAGCTGAAATTAACAATGTGGGAAAATAAGAAGGTGAACTATATTTTTTTCTTTTAGGAAGATGTTCTTTATTGCAGGAAACTTTTATCTATGCACTCCTTATCCAGAACATTATCTTTCAGTAATAGAAAGAAACTTTTCCTGAAATCCTGAACTTATATATGGTTTCCAGAGGATCAAAGTACATTGTGATAGGTTTAGTCATTGTTCCAAACCAAACCTATGAAAGAATCTTCAGGTGACGAAAAATAAAAGTAAGTGTTAGTTACAGTTATTTCAAATCAAAAACTTCCTGTTACTAGGAATAGTAATGATTTTATTATTGTTGGTCATTCGCTAAGTTGTGTCCAACTCTTTGTGATCCCATGGACGGCAGCATGAGAGGCTCCCCTGTCCTCCATTATCTCCCAGGGTTTCCTCACTCTCATGTCCATTGAATCTGTGATGCTATCTAACCATCTGTCCTCTGCTGCCCCCATCTCCTTTTGCTTTCGGTCTTTTCCAAATGAATCTGTGCTTTACAACAGGTGGTCAGAGTATTGGAGCTTCAGCTTTAGCATCAGTCCTCCCAGTGAATATTCAGGGTTGATTTCCTTTAGGAACATAGTATGATAGTTAATAATAATGCTATAAGTATCTAATATTATTTACCGCTTTGTTAATTATCCATGTGGAATGATAATAATCCTCTAATTTATGAAAAAGAACAATAGAGACAGCTAGACACAGTAAGCTGAAGTGGTTAAGAGGAAAAGTTCTGGAGTTGGTCCACCTGTGAAGAAAATATACTTCTTCCATTAACTGTCTAGGTAGACTTAGGCCATTGTTAAGTCTTGAAATTCTATTTATCTAATTCTGTGTCGCTAAGTAAATAATAACATTTAAGTTCTTTTAACCACTAAACTGAATGATGAAGCCAAAGGTTGCGTGCCACAGTGTCTGACACATAGTAAACACTCATAAAGGTGAACACATATTGTTATTTCTATAATTATTTTTGACTCTTTTTCACATAAATTTTCAGCAATGTTTTCAAGCAGTGACACTGTCATTTAAGTTGTTGATACTTTAAAAATAATTTCCTATTGCTTAGCCAATGAATAGATACTAACTAATGACTACATATGAAGAATTACTTAGTGTGCGATGTTTCTTTAAAAAAGTGTGGCAAGTAAATGGTAAAGTGCTAAAGGATGTGAGCCTTTTTATCGCAAACCATGGACACGCAGTGTGTCTGTGTAGATGATGGATGCTAATTTAAAGGTGGCCAAGGGATCATGGCCAATTTGTAAATTCATTCATATTTTTAATGTTTTATAAAATTAATAATGCCTTGATGATCTTTCTAATTGGGCTTTCCTGGTGGGAATGTTTCTGGAGACACACTGGCTAGAATAAGGAAGGTGACCATTAATTCTGGAATGATTTCATTATTGTCACCTTTCCCAATTGTACATATCTTGGGATAGACAGAAGATAGGAAGAACTTTCTCACAGAGTCAAATTGAATGAAGCTTTTCTTCTCTAATGACTAAGAGGGACAAAGTAAGTATGCAATTCACAAACGGTGCTTATACTCAGCTACCTCTGAATATAAGGTGCTATTTGGCTTGCATCTATTTATTGGGAAACATTTAATTTTGCTTCTAATAATTTTATATGTCTGCAGTAATTCGCATTTAGTGTGCGTACATGCAACCATAGTGATAACTTCACATTTCAGAACTGCAGCACGTTCTAGATTAAGAAATCAATGTTGTAGATGAGTTTTAAAACCATTGTAAGCTCTGTGAGGATAGATGTCATTTCTGTTTTACAGGTGAAGGGACTGAGTCATAGGTAGGTTGGGTAAGTTGTTTATTGCCACACAATTACTAAATGGTAGAGTTTGGATACAAAATCCCAAACTTTTCTTCATTTTCCAATACACTACTATGCCTTATAAAACAATCATTTTCATATGACATTTTTCAATCTTGTATGTAGATCATGGCATATTTAAATAGTTCAGCTTTTTCAAAAGAATGATGTGTTCTTTTAATGCCATATACCTGAAACTAGCACAAGATTGTAAATCAATTATACTCCAATAAAAAAGTTAAATCATCAGAAAAAAGATTAACTTGACCAAGGGAACATAGATAATGTATGGCGCTACAATGTGAATCCAGAGAAACTGACTTGAGTCAGTGTTTTTAATCTTTGGCGGAGGGTGTGTGTGTGTGTGTGTGTGTGTGTGTGTGTGTATGGAAATGTAGGAAGACACAGATTTTTGGTAATACAGACTTGAATTCATATTCCAGTTTGTCCTCTTGCTAGCTCTGTAACCCAGGGTAGGATTTGCATTCTGTGTGTCCCAGTAGATAAAGACACATCTCTCTGACACAGTAAGTATAATTAAACAGTACTGTGTGTACAGGAGAACGTGTGCAGCAGCCTGGTGTTGTGCCACATGATGGTCAATAACTGCACTTCCTTTAACTTGTGGCATTTCTTAATACGCTGTATGAGCATTGATTTACCAGAAACTCCTCAATGAGGGTGTTCATGGTAGGATCAGTGACATCTTAAATTCTGTATTTGTAATTCAAGTCTATCTTTTAAATATATATGCTATATATATTTATATGATGTATAAGGGTACAATGAGCATATACTCATATAAATTGAAATTTAAATGAAAGATAATATATCTAAAATATATACATGGGATAATTTTGTATACCTTATTTAATGAAATTTTTGTGGGAGATATTTATTTTAGTTGGTATGTTAGGGGCAATAAGTCAGGGAGCTTTTCTTGGCTTAGAAAATGAGGTGGAAGAAGTTTGAGATGGACGACAAAGAAGAAAGTGTCATTTTAAATAGGAATGGAGCCAGTTTAGATTTTGTAGATCAGGAAATAGATAACATGGAGCTATTAGCGAGATTGTTCCAAGGGGAACTTTTCTAGGCAAATAATAAAGAATATAATAAAATGGAACCTCATGAGAGTGATTTTCTTCTTCAAATGTAGGCTTCTGTTTCTATATGACCTGGCATTGACCTGCACGATGCATAACCAAGATTAACTTTGGGATTAGAGAGAAGACAAAGGCTTGGAGGCACTGTGGAGCTGCTGCTCACAGCCTCTGCTGCCTGACCCTAGATTACATTCTTGTAAGACCACAAAGTGTCACAGATACAATCACTACACTTTCTAAGCTCCGAAGTCTCAGAAAAAGCAAAGCATAGGTGACTTTCCAATTGTTACCTCCAAAATGGAAGAGACCTAACTTCGTTGCTTCTCTTTCTTTCTTTAAAAAAAAAAAAAAAAAAATATATATATATATATATATATATGTATATCTATACAGGTATATTTGGAGAAGGCAATGGCACCCCACTCCAGGACCCTTGCCTGGAAAATCCCATGGATGGAGGAGCCTGGTAGGCTGCAGTCCATGGGGTCGCTAAGAGTCAGACATGACTGAGTGATTTCACTTCACTCACTATATGGGTATATACATATGTGTAAACACACACACACACACACACACACACAAATATATATATATGTTTTGGCCACACTGGGTCTTAGTTACAGTGAGGGGATCTTTAGTTGCAGCATACGACTCTTAGTTACAACATGTGGTATCTAGTTCCTGGACCAGGGATCAAATCTGGGCTTCCTGCATGAGGAACCATTGGACCAGCAGGGACATCCGCATTCTCTTTCTTTATTGTAGAGGTATGTGTGAGAAGGCATCGGAGGGCAGACGCACTGAAACCATACTCACAGGAAACTAGTGAATCTGATCACACGGACCACAGCCTTGTCTAACTCGTGAACTAAACCATGCTGTCTGGGGCCACCCAAGACGGGGAGGTCATGGTGGAGATGTCTGACAGAATGTGGTCCACTGGAGAAGGGAATGGAAAACCACTTCAGTATTCTTGCCTTGAGAACCCTGTGAACAGTATGAAAAGGCAAAAATGATAGGATACTGAAAGAGGAAATCCCCAGGTCGGTAGGTGCCCAATATGCTACTGGAAATCAGTGGAGAAATAAGTCCAGAAAGAATGAAGGGATGGAGCCAAAGCAAAAACAATACCCAGCTGTGGATGAGACTGGTGATAGAAGCAAGGTCCGAAGCTATAAAGAACAATATTGCATCTACGAATTTGAAATGTTAGGTCCATGAATCAAGCCAAATTTGAAGTGGTCAAACAGGAGATGGCAAGAGTGAACGTCGACATTCTAGGAATCAGCAAACTAAAATGGACTGTAATGAGTGAATTTAACTCAGAGACCATTATATCTATTACTGTGGGCAGGAATCCCTTAGAAGAAATGGAGTAGCCATCATGGTCAACAAAAGAGGCTGAAATGCTGTACTTGGATGCATCTCAAAAATAACAAAATGATCTCTGTTCGTTTCCAAGGCAAACCATTCAATATCACAGTAATCCAAGCCTATGCCCCAAGCAGTAACACTGAAGAAGCTGAAGTTGAATGGTTTTATGAAGACCTACAAGACCTTTTAGAACTAAGACCGAGAAAAGATGTCCATTTCATTATAGAGGCCTGGAATGCAAAAGTAGGAAGTCAAGAAACACCTGGGGTAACAGGCAAATTTGGCTGTGGAGTACAGAATGAAGCAGGGCAAAGGCTAATAGAGTTTTGCCAAGAGAACTCACTGGTCATAGCAAACACCCTCTTCCAAAAACATAAGAGAAGACTCTACACATGGACATCACCAGATGGTCAACACTGAAATCAGATTGATTATATTCTTTGCAGACAAAGATGGAGAAGCTCTATACATTCAGCAAAAATAAGACCGAGACCTGACTGTGGCTCAGATCATGAACTCCTTATTGCCAAATTCAGAATTAATTGATGAAAGTAGGGAAAATGACTATACCATTCATGTATGACCTAAACGAAATCCCTTATGATTATACAGTGGAAGGGAGAAATAGATTTATGGAACTAGGTCTGATAGACAGTGCCTGATGAACTATGGATGGAGGTTCGTGAAATTGTACAGGAGACAGGGATCAAGACCATCCCCATGGAAAATAAATGCAAAAAAGCAAAATGGCTGTCTGAGGAGGTCATACAAATAGCTGTGAAAAGAAGAGAAGTGAAAAGCAAAGGAGAAAAGGAAAGATATAACCATCTGAATGCAGAGTTCCAAAGAATAGCAAGGAGAGATAAGAAAGCCTTCCTCAGCGATTAATGCAAAGAAATAGAGGAAAGCAACAGAATGGGAAAGACAAGAGTTCTCTTCAAGAAAATTAGAGATACCAAGGGTATATTAGATGCAAAGATGGGCTGAATAAAATACAGAAATGATATGGACCTAACAGAAGCAGAAGATATTAAGAAGAGGTAGCAAGAATACACAGAACTGTACAAAAAAGATCTTCACGACCCAGATAATCATGATGGTGTGATCACTCACCTAGAGCCAGACATCCTAGAATGTGAAGTCAAGTTGGCCTTAGAAAGCATCACTACAAACAAAGCTAGTGGATGTGATGGAATTCCAGTTGAGCTATTACAAATTCTGAAAAATGATGCTGGGAAAGTGCTGCACTCAATATGACAGCAAATTTGGAAAAGTCAACAGTGGCCACAGGACTGGAAAGGGTCAGCTTTCATTCCAATCCCAAAGAAAGGCAATACCAAAGAATGCTCAAAGTACCGCACAGTTGCACTCATCTCACATGCTAGTAAAGTAATGCTCAAAATTCTCGAAGCCAGGCTTCAGAAATATGTGAACCATGAACTTCCAGATGTTTCAGGATGGGGAACACATGTATACCTGTGGCGGATTCATTTTGATAGTTGGCAGAACTAATACAATTATGTAAAGTTTAAAAATAAAATAAAATTAAAAAAAAAATAAAAAGGCAGAGGAACCAGAAATCAAATTGCCAACATCCGTTGGATCATAGGAAAAGCAAAAGAGTTCCAGAAAAACGTCTACTTCTGCTTTATTGACTATGCCAAAGCCTTTGACTGTGTGGATCACAATAAACTGGAAAATTCTGAAAGAGATGGGAATACCTGACCACCTGACCTGCCTCTTGAGAAACATATATGCAGGTCAGGAAGCAACAGGTAGAACTGGACATGGAACAACAGACTGGTTCCAAGTAAGAAAAGGTGTACATTAAGGCTGTATATTGTCACCCTGCTTACTTATATGCAGAGTACATCATGAGAAACGCTGGGATGGAATAATCACAAACTGGAATCAAGATTGCGGGAGGAATATCAATAACCTCAGATATGCAGATGACATCACCCTTCTGGCAGAAAGTGAGAGGACTAAAAAGCCTCTTGTTGAAAGTGAAAGAGGGAAGTGAAAAAGTTGGCTTAAAGCTCAACATTCAGAAAACAAAGATCATGGCATCCGGTCCCATCACTTCATGGGAAATAGATGGGGAAACAGTGGAAACAGTGTCAGACTTTATTTTTTTGGGCTCCAAAATCACTGCAGATGATGATTGCAGCCATGAAATTAAAAGACACTTACTCCTTGGAAGGAAAGTTATGACCAACCTAGATAGCATATTGAAAAGCAGAGACATTACTTTGCCACCAAAGGTCCGTCTAGTCAAGGCTGTAGTTTTTCCAGCGGTCATGTATGGATGTGAGAGTTGGACTGTGAAGAAAGCTGAGTTCCAAAGAATTTTGCTTTTGAACTGTGATGCTGGAGAAGACTCTTGAGAGTCCTTTGGACTGCAAGGAGGTCCAACCAGTCCATCCTAAAGGAGATCAGCCCTGGGTGTTCTTTGGAAGGAATGATGCTAAAGCTGAAATTCCAATATTTGGCCACCTCATGCAAAGAGTTGACTCATAGGATAAGACCCTGATGCTGGGAGGGATTGGGGGCAGGAGGAAAAGGGGACGACAGAGGATGAGATGGCTGGATGGTGTCACCGACTCAATGGACATGAATTTGAGTGAACTGCAGGAGTTGGTGATGGACAGGGAGGCCTGGCTTGCTGTGATTCATGGGGTCACAAAGAGTCAGACACCACTGAGTGGCTGAAGAAAAACAGCGTTTGAAGTTGAAGAGAATTATGTCACTGAATATTTAAAGTATTGTTTCAGAAAAAAGATAACCTTAAGTTTCTAAATCACACAACTATCACAGGAACTATCATTTCCACAAGTGTAGCCCAGGTTATAGAATACTAGTGGTGATAATTAGAAATAGCCGTTATAAACTTATTTTGCATTTTTTTAAAGAAAAATTAAAGACTGAAAAGAAAGTAGAAGAATCAGACAGGCAGTAAAGGTATTGTGGGATTCTGGGGGGTAGGATTACCTTTCTTTGAGACAGAAAAAGCAATGGAGACTTTAATGATATTGTCTCATATCTTACCAGAAAGGGGAAAGAGAACGGAACAAAACTCAAGCACTCAAAAAGGTGAAATCAAGTGCAGTAGAAACAGGGAATGGGGATTATGCCAAGACAAACTTTTCAAAGGGATTCCAACCCAATTTCAAGATTCAGTAGCTGCATAGAAACCCAGTCATAGGGCTAAATAGAAAGCAAATGGGTACTGATTCTCATAGCCAAGGTAGAAAATAACTAAAATTCCACTTCTCCATGATGGGGAAAATGGAGTTACTATTTGAGTTTGCTGAGAAAATCTTGCTGTTTATTTCTAGTTAATTTATGTGCGTATAGTGCTTGATATATATGTAACAAGGTATTTTTAGTTAAATTCCTTGAAAGAAAATGTATGATAAAGATTCATATTCTTGGGTCAGAGTCATGCCTCATTGTTTGGAATGAGGTTATATATGTATTTATTATAATCTATTTCATTTTTAATTTCTATTTGATTATCTTTTAATCAAACAGCCCAAGTAGCAAAGAAGCAAAGTTGTTGATCCTGTGAGATCTTAAATCTCTTATTGAGGTCAGCTCCCTCTATAATTCGAAGTATCATTTTTATGTACTGCTCATGAATACAGTAAGCTATGTGATATACTCTTTTTGTTTAAACTTTGTTAAGATTACTGTGTGGTTAATGTAACAGTGTAAGAATAGCTGAATGAATAAACTAGTCACATGAACTAGCAAAAATTATATTCAGTTCAGTTCTGTCTCTTCAGTTCAGTACAGTTGCTCACTTGTGTCCAGCTCTTTGTGACCGCATGAATCGCAGCATGCCAGGCCTCCCTGTCTCTCACCAACTCCCGGAGTTCACTCAGACTCACATCCATCGAGTCAGTGATGCCATCCAGCCATTTCATCCTCTGTCGTCCCCTTCTCCTCCTGCCCCCAACCCCTCCCAGCATCAGAGTCTTTTCCAATGAGTCATCTCTTCGCATGAGGTGGCCAAAGTACTGGCGTTTCAGCTTCAGCATCATTCCTTCCAAAGAACACCCAGGACTGATCTCCTTTAGAATGGACTGGTTGGATCTCCTTGCAGTCCAAGGGATTCTCAAGAGTCTTCTCCAGCACCACAGTTCAAAAGCATCAATTTTTCGGCGCTCAGCCTTCTTCACAGTCCAACTCTCACATCCATACATAACCATAGGAAAAACCATAGCCTTGACTAGACGCTTAGTTGTGTTCAATTCTTTGTGACCCCATCAACTGCAGCACGCCAGGCCTCCACGTCCATCACCAGCTCTCCAAGTCCACCCAAACCCATGTCCATTGAGTCAGTGATGCCATCCAACCATCTCATCCTCCGTCGACCCCTTCTGCTCTCAATCTTTTCCAGATTCAGGATCTTTTCACATGAGTCAGCTCTTTGCATCAGGTGGCCAAAGGATTGGAGTTTCAGCTTCAACATCAGTCCCTCCAATGAACACCCAGGACTTATTTCCTTTAGGATGGACAGATTGGATCTCCTTGCAGTCCAAGGGACTCTCAAGAATCTTCTCCAAAACCATAGTTCAAAAGCATCAATTCTTCAGTGCTTAGCTTTCTCTATAGTTCAACTCTCACATCATACATGATGGAAAAACCATAACCTTGACCAGAGGGACCTTTGTTGACAAAGTAATGTGTCTGCTTTTTAAGATGTTATCTAGGTTGGTCATAACTTTCTTTCCAAGGAGTAAGCGTCTTTTAATTTCATGGCTGCAATCACCATCTGCAGTGATTTTGGAGCCCAAAAAAATAAAGTCTGTCACTGTTTCCACTGTTTCCCCATCTTTTTGCCATGAAGTGATGGGACCAGATGCCATGATCTTCATTTTCTTAATGTTGAGCTTTAAGCCAACTTTTTCACTCTCCTATTTCACTTTCATCAAGAGGCTCTTTAGTTCTTCTTCACTTTCTGCCATAAGGGTGGTGTCATCTGCACATCTGAGGTTATTGATATTTCTCCCAGCAATCTTGATTCCAGCTTGTGCTTCCTCCAGCCCAGCGTTTCTCAGGATGTACTCTGCATAGAAGTTAAATAAGCAGAGTGACAATACACAGCCTTGACGTACTCCTTTTCCTATTTGGAACCAGTCTGTTTTTCCATGTCCAGTCCTAACCTTTGCTTCCTGACCTGCATATAAGTTTCTCAAGAGGCAGATCAGGTGGTCTGGTATTCCCATCTCTTTCATAATTTTCCACAGTTTATTGTGGTCCACACAGTCAAAGGCTTTGGCATAGTCAATAAAGCAGAAATTGATGTTTTCCTCAAACTCTCTTGCTTTTTCCATGATCCAGCAGACATTGGCAATTTGATCTCTGGTTCCTCTGCCTTTTCTAAAACCAGCTTGAACATCTGGAAGTTTGCAGTTCACGTTTTGCCGAAGCCTGGCTTGGAGAATTTTGAGCATTACTTTACTAGCATGTGAGATGAGTGCAATTTTGTGGTAGTTTGAATATTCTTATGCCAGCAAATCTGGAAAACTCCCACAGGACTGGAAAAGGTCAGTTTTCATTCCAATCCCAAAGAAAGGCAATGCTAAGGAATGGAGTAGGAAAAGGAGTACGTCAAGGCTGTATATTGCCACCCTGCTTATTTCACTTACATGCAGAGTACATCATGAGAAACGCTGGGCTGAAAGAAGCACAAGCTGGAATCAAGATTGCCGGGAGAAATATCACTAACCTCAGATATGCAGATGACAGCACCCTTATGGCAGAAAGTGAAGAGGAACAAAAAACCTCTTGATGAAAGTGAAAGTGGAGAGTTAAAAAGTTGGCTTAAAGCTCAACATTTAGAAACTAACATCATGGCATCTGTTCCCATCACTTCATGGGAAATAGATGAGGAAACAGTGGAAACAATGACAGACTATTTTTTTGGGCTCCAAAATCACTGCAGATGGTGACTGCAGCCATGAAATTAAAAGACGCTTACTCCTTGGAAGGAAAGTTATGACCAACCTAGATAGCATATTCAAAAGTAGAGACATTACTTTGCCAACAAAGGTTTGTCTAGTCAAGGCTATGGTTTTTCCTGTGGTCATGTATGGATGTGAGAGTTTGACTGTGAGAGATGTGAGAGAAGAAAGCTGAGTGCCGAAGAACTGATGCTTTTGAACTGCTGTGTTGGAGAAGACTCTTGAGAGTCCCTTGGACTGCAAGGAGATCCAACCAGTCCATTCTGAAGGAGATCAGCCCTGGGATTTCTTTGGAAGGAATGATGCTAAAGCTGAAACTCCAGTACTTTGGCCACCTCATGTGAAGAGTTGACTCATTGGAAAAGACTCTGATGCTGGGAGGGATTGGGGACAGGAGGAGAAAGTGAAGGCAGAGGATGAGATGGCTGGATGGCATCACTGACTTGATGGACGTGAGTCTGAGTGAACTCCGGGGGTTGGTGATAGACAGGGAGGCCTGGCATGCTCCAGTTCATGGGGTCACAAAGAGTTGGACATGACTGAGCGACTGAACTGAACTGAACTCGCATTGTCTTTCTTTGGGATTGGACTGAAAACAGACCTTTTCTAGTCCTGTGGCCACTGCTGAGTTTTCCAAATTTGCTGGCATATTGAATGCAGCACTTTCACAGCATCATCTTTTAGGATTTGAAAGAAGAGGTGGCTAGAATGCACAGAACTACTATACAAAAAAATCTTCACGACCCAGATAATCACGATGGGGTGGTCACTCACCTAGAGACAGACATCCTTGAATGTGAAGTTAAGTGGGTCTTACGAAGCAGTTGAGGTATTTCAAATCCTAAAAATTATATTATGGCATGTTTATCCAAAGGAAAGGAAAGGTAGTAGTCACTATATTGGATCATAAAGAGATGCATTATTTGGGGTTGTTGGTAAAGTAGGATTTACTCTTATGAAGACTGCAACTGGATCATTTCCTTAATTAAAGTGCTTTTTAAACTCTTGTCCTGTGATCCAGAGTGATATATTTCACACTGTAACCTACTATGCATATATATACTGTGACTCAAACTTCTTTTGAACAGTGGTTATTCTGTAAATTATTTCATAATCTAGTAATGGTTCAAGCTGTCATGGACAGTTGTCAATGTCCTGGTGTATACATGCTCCAGAGATATGCAACATGCCATGTACCTTCTTGTCAATATCCCTTAAGCTCAACACAGGCTCAGCACAGTAGGCACACAGGAGATAGTTACGCATTAGAAAAGAGTGAAGAAAAATGTAACAGAGGAAGAAGAAAGATGGATGGAGTATCTATGCAGATTAGTTTGTTAAAATTGGTGGGAAACACAAGATCCCTATGTACTTGTAAGGAGTGGAAGGTTCCTGAACTGCTCCCTCCTGGCGTGAGGAAGTAATGCTTTCAGAGTGATTCCTCACAGATGTATTTTAAAAATGCAAGAATGCACAGTAATTCCATGACTAGACCTCTAAAGTTCTTATCTTCTCTAAGTACTTTTGTTTTGAGAAGGGCTATACTGTATAAAGTAATTAATTTCATTTGTGGGGAATAACTGGCGTGCTCACATTTCATAAAGGTAGTTTACAAATGCATATTATTCATAGTGTGTGATATGTGTGTCTGTGTGTGTATGCTCTCCAGAAAATCCATTCTTGAGAGAAGTTAAATTAACACTATATCCACATACTTTGGGTATTTTTAATGGAGTGCATAGTGAATCTATAATTAATATTAAGTTAGTGTCTTTTTAAAAGCATTTTTCACCAAATTAATAGAAAACATAAGTACATGGGTTATTTGAAAACTAGGACTAGATTAAGTCATAGCAAGAGAAGTTATCTCATGTTCATAGGGCTGCCTCCAAGAATTGTCATTATGCCTAAAACTTTCTGATTAGACCTATACATGGTGAGTAAGCAGCTATCCTGAAAAAGAACATATGCTCCTTGGAAAATTACCTTATTGTTAAATAACTTTGCTCACATTAATGAATGTTAGCAAAATCTTATTGTTTTAACACGTAGTTAAAGTAAGCGGCACATAAGGAAAAGGAATTTGGGGGAGATGTCTGAGAGAGGTGTGAGATACACAGTATATGAGACTCTCTGATGCCTGAATGGAAGCCAGAGAGATATATACATACACTTCTTTAGGAATGTGTCAGATGATTAGAACATATCAGAGAAGGAAGAGGAAAGCTTCAAGTCTGCAAACTTTGGTGCAAATATTTTCTGTTGAAAACCCTTCTCTTTTTGAAATATTTTTTTCTAAGATTGCATGAAATTATGTATAATCCAGAGACATTACTTTGCCGACAAAGGTCTGTATAGTCAAAGCTATAGTTTTTCCAGTAGTCATGCATGGATGTGAGAATTGGACCATAAAGAACGCTGAAAATGAAAGTCACACAGTTGTGTCTGACTGTGACCCCAGGGACTGTAATTCTCCAGGCCAGAATGCTGGAGTGGTTAGCCTTTCCATTCTCCAGGGGATCTTCCCAATCCAGGGATCAAATCCAGGTCTCCCACATTGCAGGTGGAGTCTTTACCAGCTGAGCCACCAGGGAAGCCGAAAGCACTGAAAGCTGAGTGCTGAAGAATTGATGCTTTTGCACTGAGGTGTTGGAGAAGACTACTGAGAGTCGCTTGGAGTGGAAGGAGATCAAACCAGTCAATCCTAAAGGAAATCAACCCTAATATATTCATTGGAACATCCTGAAACTGAAGCTCCAATACTTTGGCCACCTGATGGGAAGAGCAGTTTCATTAGAGAAGACTCTGATGCTGGGAAAGATTGAAGGCAGGAAGAGAAGGGAATGACAGAGATGGTTGGATGACATCACTGACTCAATGAACATGAGTTTGAGCAAACTCTGGGAGATGGTGAATGGCAGGGAAGCCTGGTGTGCTGCAGTCCATGGGGGTCCCAAAGAGTGGGACGGGACTGAACAACTGAACAGCAACAAATGTATAATGCATATCAGGATGTTGTTATCAACAAAATTACTTTGTTTTCCAGTGTATGTACATTCTTACTTATTCACCTATATTTATAGTTCATTCTATCAAGTATGTAGAATTAGATTTTGGAGAATTTAACCAGGAGGATAGGTTCATTAACAGATTACCCGTCCCCAAAACGATAGAAGTAGGAAGCTCGTTTTTTGTATTGTACAATTACTATACAAATTCTTAAATAATTATGGAATGAATAGTTTATTACTCATAAATAGTTATTGGACCTTTTCTGTTAGGTTGGTACAAAGGTAATTACAGTTTCAGACCCTGAATTTTAAATCACTATGACTGGGCTCAAACATCTTTGTTAATCAAAATGGGGATTGTTACAATCAACACACTTTTGCCAACAAGAAATAAGTTTATTTCTGTAGCATTAAAATCTGTACTTCAGGGTTTGACAAACTCTCAGAAAGCATTTTTTGTGTCCTGCTGGTTCTGGAAGCATTTTCCCCACAAAAGGTTGTCAAGATGCTTAAAAAAGTGGTAGTCAGTTGGTGAGAGGATAGGTAAACGTCATAGGTGAGGCAAAACTTTGTAAGCCAATTTGTTTGACTTTTGAAGCATTGGTTGTGTCATGTGTGGTCGGGCATTGTCATGGGGAAAAATTGGGCCCATTCTGTTGGCCAATGCTGGCTGCAGTTATTGCAGCTTTTGGTTTATCTCATCAATTTGCTAAGCATACTTCTCAGATGTAATGGTTTCACCAGGACTCAGAAAACTATAGTGGATCAGACAGGCAGCACGCTACCACATATTGGCCATGACCCTTTTTTGGTGCAAGTTTGGCTTTGGAAAGTGCTTTGGCACTTCCTCATGGTCCAACCACTGAGCTAGTCATCACCTGCTGTCGTATGAAATCCACTTTTCATCACACATCACAATGCAATTGAGAAATGGATCATTGTCGCAAAGAATAAGAGAAGACACGTCAAAACGATGATATTTTTTTTTTCAATCAGCTCATGAGGCATCCACTTATCAAGCTTTTTCACCTTTCCAATTTTCTTTGAATGCAAAATGACCATAGAATGGTTGGCATTGTTTTGGGCAACTTCTCATGTAGTTGTAAGAGGATCAACTTTGATGATTACTCTCAATTGATAGTTGTCAACTTCCGATGGCTGTCCACTAGGCGCCTCATCTTCAAGGCTCTTGTCTCCTTGGCAAAACTTCTTGACCCACCACTGCACTGCACGTTCATTAGCGATTCCTTGTCCAAATGCATTGTTGATGTTGTCAGTTGTCTCCACTGCTTTATGACCCCTCCGATAAGAATATTATTCAAATTTGATTTTGGTCTAACATCAATTCCATAGCCTAAAATACATATAAAATAAACAGCAAGTAAAAATTTATTAGCAAAAAAAAAAAAAATGAATCAAGAAATGTGCATTAAAATGATATATAACATAACCATATTTACGTCACTTCAGTTGTGTCCAACTCTGTGCGACCCCACAGACGGCAGCCCACCAGGCTCCCCCGTCTCTGGGATTCTCCAGGCCAGAACACTGGAGTGGGTTGCCGTTTCCTTCTCCAATGCATGAAAGTGAAAAGTGAAAGTGATGTCGCTCAGTCATGTCCCACCCTTAGCGACCCCATGGACTGCAGCCTACCAGGCTCCTCCATCCATGGGATTTTCCAGGCAAGAGTACTGGAGTGGGGTGCCATTGCCTTCTCCGTCTCAGCCAGATGAGAAATTTCCAAGATATGTTTCTCTATTAGTTCCTTTGACAGTGTTCAAGCACCCACATCACCTCTGGAGAAGTGGCGCTTACATATCTGACTGAGCTAGAAAAATAGAAACAGTCCTCTGTTCACCTCTGATCAGATAGAGTTATCATTGTCTGACAGCTAACTCCTGGCTTCATACTATTTCTTGAGTAACGTGATTAAAAGCTGTGTACATTGACAACACAATCAGTATATCATAATTAAGACTTCTGTCCAAATGTGTAATCCCATCCATGGTGCCCTCAGGAATAAGTGATCACTGAAATTCATTTAGCCAATGGAAACACAACTCCATTGAGAACCACGCGAGCCTACATATACTGTAACAACTCGCTCTGTTTTGGACTCCTCGGAGGATTTGAGTATCTGTTTCATTTTATTTAAAACTGTTTCATAACAAAATTTAGAATTTTCATGCTGCTGCTAAGTCACGTCAGTCGTGTCCGACTCTGTGTGACCCCATAGACAGCGGCCCACCAGGCTCCCGTCCCTCGGATTCTCCAGGCAAGCATACTGGAGTGGGTTGCCATTTTCTTCTCCAGTGCAGGAAAGTGAAAAGTGAAAGTGAAGTTGCTCAGTCATGTCCGACTCTTCCTGACCCCATGGACTGTAGCCTACCAGGCTCCTCCATCCATGGGATTTCCCAGGCAAGAGTACTGGAGTGGGTTGCCATTGCCTTCTCCAGAATTTTCATAGAAAATGAAACATAAAATCATAGAAGTGAAAGAAAAGTGTCATCTTCATTGAATTTAGAGCGTCTCATATATTGTCCCTTGACCTGGGCAATAGAGCAATAAAATATTAACTTGATTGTGAATTAGTGGAGCTTAGTCCTTCCTATTTTTTAAAAAGCTGGTGATCTGATATATCAGTTTGTAACTTAGAGTCCTCTGACTACACTGAGGAGTTTCCTGCCCCCATGATGCAGAGCCATGTTGAATAGCACTCATAGCCTGTATATACTGATTCTATTTGTGGTAAGCTAGGGAACTAACAGCTTCAACTAAAATGTAAATTTAAACATTTCTGTGGATGTTTTTCTTTTTGTAAAGAAATTGTTTCATTTCAAAAAGAATAGTCTCATTTCTCTTCTTTGAGTTCTATAAGGAAAGAAAAGTTTGCACTCAGGTTAGACCAACAGATTAGATTTGTATCTGGCAGTTTCGCTGTGCTGTCACCCACCTCAGTGAAGTGTGTGGTTAGCCCTGTGACTAACAAACTAACCAAGAATAAACTCTTGGTCTTCAAAAAGGAAAAAGAAAAAAACGAACAAACATAGCCTTTGAGCTGTATCTCTACTTCACTTTACTGCTTCTGCTGCTAAGTCGCTTCAGTCGTGTCCGACTCTGTGCAACCCCATAGACGGCAGCCCACCAGGCTCCGCCATCCCTGGGATTCTCCAGGCAAGAACACTGGAGTGGGTTGCCATTTCCTTCTCCAATGCATGAAAGTGAAAAGTGAAAGTGAAGTCGCTCAGTTGTGTCCGACCTGCCGGACCCCATGGACTGCAGCCTACCAGGCGCCTCTGTCCATGGGATTTTCCAGGCAAGAGTATAGGAGTGGGTTGCCATTGCCTTCTCTGATTTCAGTTTACTAATCCCACCTATTTTAAGCATAGTATATATTTCACTTTTCTCCCTCCTCATCCTCACATTTTGTTTACCTGGTATACCCATGAGAGGTAGCATGTTTCAAATGGAATGTCAATTATGATATTTGTTATTTCTCATTCTTCTACTCTACACTGATAATAGGCATTAGTAATAAATCACAGCACTCTTTCCTGCTGAGTTTTTCAGCCTCTTCAAAATAATATCTGAGATGCCTCTACTAGTTTGCCATTCCTGTTTCTTAAGTATGGATTTTGGGATTAAGAGGTTCGTGTTCAAATCTCAGCTCTGCTACTCACTAGCTTCATGGTTTTAGGAAAGCTCTATGGCCTTTCCTGATCTTTATTTTATTCTCCTATAAAGTATGGTAATAACAGCTGCTTCATAGGGTTGTTAGCAAAGGCAGAATGAGTTAAGATTTGTGAAGAATAAGCGCATAATGCAAAATAAGTGGTGAATAAATTGCATTTATTATTATGCTTATATATTACCGGGGCTTCCCAGGTGGTGCTATGCAGGAGGGAGTTTCCCTAGTAGCTCAGATGGTAAAGAATCTGCCCACGGTGCGGGAGACCCAGGTTTGATCCCTGGGTCAAGAAGATCCCCTGGAGAAGGGAATGGCAACCCATTCCAGCATTCTTGCCTGGAAAATCCCATGGACAGAGGAGCCTTTGCTCCATGGGGCTGCAAAGAGTCAGACATGACTGAGTGACTGAGCACACATATATTACCAGGGCATTTGGTACACGTCACTTCACAGTATTTAGTAAGTTCTTTTGTTTGTCATTGTTAATGTCCTAGTAGCAGTTAACATCCATGAGAGCAGGGACCATATAACCTCCTCCTAGTATTTTGCATAGTGCCTGGTTAATATTGGATACAAAGTAATATTTGTTGAACACCTGTCATGGGCATTTCTGTCGTTCAGTCACTAAGTTGTGTCCAACTCTTTGTGACCTTATGGACCGCAGCATGCCAGACTTCCCTGTCCTTCACCGTCTGGAGTTTACTCAGACTTATGTCCATTGAGTCAGTGATGCCATCCAACCATCTCATCCTGTGTTGTTCCCTTCTCCTCCTGCCTTCAATCTTTCCCAGCATCAGGGTGTTTTCCAATGAGTTGGCTCTTCACATGAGGTGGCCCAAGTATTGGAGCTTCAGCTTCAGCATCAGTCATAGGCATACCACCCATCATTCTTTCCTCATTTTGATTCCAATTTAACTCTTTGCTTCCAAACAAACATCCATTTCAATGCATTGCTTGCAACAATAATCTAAAGTACTTTTAGATGATAGATTAGACCTGTTGAAGATCAGTATTTGTAGTCCTTGCCTGACCACATTGAGGGAATATATATTAGTAGACCAAAACTTTTGAAAGAGCACATATACATTCTCCTTAATTTTTGATAGCTCAGTAAACTTACATTTTAAAATTGTCCTGTCTCTGTCCACAAAATTCTTCATTTTGACCAATTTCCCTGCCTTGTTGTACTATAAATTTCCTCCCATGCCTAGAATGTTACATTTTATTCTATTATTGAATTGTAGGATGTACATGAAAGTAAAACTGAGTGACCACAAATCCCTTCTTGATACACCTTCAGTTCAGTTCAGTCGCTCAGTCATGTTTGACTCTTTGCGACCCCATGAATCACAGCATGCCAGGCCTCCCTGTCCATCACCAACTCCCAGAGTTCAGTCAAACTCACGTCCATTGAGTCGGTGATGCCATCCAGCCATCTCATCCTCTGTCATCCCCTTTTCCTCCTGCCCCCAATCCCTCCCAGCATCAGAGTCTTTTCCAATGAGTCAACTCTACACATGAGGTGGCCAAAGTACTGGAGTTTCAGCTTTAGCACCATTCCTTCCAAAAACACCCAGGGCTGATCTCCTTTAGAATGGACTGGTTGGATCTCTTTGCAGTCCAAGGGACTTTCAAGAGCCTTCTCCAACACCACAGTTCAAAAGCATCAATTCTTCAGTGCTCAGCTTTCTTCACAGTCCAACTCTCACATCCATACATGACCACTGGAAAAACCATAGCCTTGACTAGATGGACCTTTGTTGGCAAAGTAATGTCTCTACTTTTGAATATGCTATCTAGGTTGGTCATAACTTTCCTTCCAAGGAGTAAGCGTCTTTTAATTTCATGGCTGCAGTCACCATCTGCAGTGATTTTGGAGCCCAAAAAAATAAATTCTGACACTGTTTCCACTGTTTCCCCATCTATTTCCCATGAAGTGATGGGACCAGATATACCTTAGACACCTGCATCAAGTTGAAAGTCAGAATTAATGTACTAATAAATATCAAGAGACAGCAGAAAAGAAATGAATGCTCATGTTATATATGGTTTAACTTAGAAAGTGTAGATGTTCCACTTCTACTATGTCTGCCTTACTCTGACCCTGACCCAGAGTCTTCATTCATTACCTAAATAAGCTCTAGCCTGAAATGACAGTGCAGGGTCATAGGTGGTTTATCTAGCTTGTGGTTCTACCATATGGCAGCCAGAAAAATGGTATGATTCCTGGTCTATAGTGACCAGATGTTCTCCCTTGCATTTCTGAAATCCACTTACAAAACTCAATGTTCTCCATAACTGGTACAGTGAATGGCGTCCTTAGTCTACAGTGACACAAGATGCCTTTCAAAGTATAATTGTACTAGTTGCTTTAGACTAAAAATGTGCGTCCCTGCCACCGTGCACCCACTGATCCTCATGTAGCAACCCTAACCCCTGAAGGTGATAATAGTAGTAGGTGGGCCTTTGAGAGGTGATTGGGAGAGTGGGGCCCCCAGGAACAAGATTAGTGCTTTTATAAAATAAGCTCCTGGGATTTCCCTGGTGGTCCAGTGTTTAAGAATCTGCCTTCCAATGTGGGGTATGTGGGTTTGATCCCACATGCCATGGAGCAACAAAGCCTGTGTGATGCAATGAAGAACCCACACAATCAAAAAAATAATAATAATAAGCTCCAAGAAGATCCCTAACCTTTTTCTTTGAACCAAGAGGAGGACCCTCACCAAAATGCACCCATGCTAGGACCTTGGTCTTGGACTTCCAGCTTCTGGAACTGTGAGAGATGAATTTCTACTGTTTATGAACTACCAGGTCTGTGAAGTTTAGTTGTGGCAGCCTGAGCAAAATAGGATACCAGTTAAGATAGTGCTATCTGTTAAAATGAAAGTACTGAAAGTTTCACTGTGTTAAGATCAGGTTGTGATCTTAGGTGGGTGAATGGTTTCACAAGGGAGCCCTCCATCACACTATCTTCAGCTCCTATCTTTCCAGATTGCCATGGTTATCTCCTTGCCAGCTAGGGAGAAAGTGGAGAATTTTATGGGCATATATTATATTCACTCATATTCCGTTGTCTAAAGCTCAGTCTAATGGTTACCCATAATTGCTACATAAATAGGAAATATAATCTAGTGTGTGTTTAGGAAGAAGAGGCTGTCTATTTTGATGACCATTTTATAGTCCCATATAACTATATATCTTGACACAAAATGCTAGAACCTAAATATACAGCCTATATAATAGGAATTCACACACAAGTTAACAGTGGGTGAATCTGTACCACAGGCTCTAAAGTTGAAGTGACTCCTAAAATCATATTCCTAATTAGTAGAAGATCCTAGGAGATCAAGGCTCTACTCACCAGTCTAGCTTTTTTTTTTTTTTTTTTTTACTATGTCATCTGATAATAGAAGTATAATTTGTCTTGTTCAATCACTCCCAGAGCATTTCTTTAGTTAATGCAAATAATGAATACATACAGTTTTATTTAGAGTATTTTACACACACTCTTTTCTCTTGATTCAGTGCTAAGACGGACACAGCTGAAACCTATTCATTTAATCGGAAGTTATTGAAACATTCATTTCATTTTTCTTTTATTTTTTACTGGTAATTAAGATTGTAAACACATTGGATAGTAAGGAAAGTTATTTAACACATTATTTAGCCTCTTTCAAAAGTATTGGTGGTAGATAATCTTACTTATAATACCCATTGTAGTGTTATTTAAATGCCATTTATGTTTGAATGCATTATGTCATTATGGTAAATATACTTTTTAAAAATTGTACAAGACAACCTTGTATGAGGAAACTCTTTCATTTTGATTACTTAACTCCTTTTGAAATTTTAGGTTATTTTTTCCCCTATTTTACTGATTAAAAAATAGTGTCATATCCTATATCTTGGAAAGCATCCAAATGGTACAATAGTAATTTATGACCTTTCAAGTTCTGTGTGATCCAATTAAATCCCTGTGCCTTCTAATCGTTATTTTGTACTGTGACTGAAAGGTTTTCAAGTATTACAAAAGAGAGTGGTAAGAAAAAAGTGATAGGATTAAACAGTGAAATATATTTTTAAATGTGGGAGGAGCCAGTTTTAGTTTTAATTCATTGTATAGCTTGTATCATTTTGAACAGAATTTTATGCTACAATAAGTCTCCCATGTTCATATTTCTTAGGTATCATAGGGCCTTAAGAAAACTTCAGAAATCCCCGTTACCCAACTAGCACAGATTCTTCCCTGTGGCTGAGCCAGGGGTTCAAGAGAGGATTTTCTATCATCTGTTAAAACATTTTGACATTAGGCAATATAAGGTTACTGTAGACATAACTGAGAAATTTTAGAGGTTAGACATAATGAGATACAGAAGAAGGGACAATATTATGTGTGTGTGTATATATTTTGTTTGCTTTTTATTTTATCAAAAGTTATACAAAGACAGAAGTGAAAAAGCCTATTGGAGAAAACTGGAAGGCTTTGGGTGACTGACAGTGTAAACCCTCCCAATAAAGACAAAAGATGCTGGACTGAGGAGCAAGATGTGCATATTCATGTACAGTGCTGTCTTATATATCACTATTACCAGGGAGTTGATGCCACATTATGGAAGTCGCCCTTTGAATATCTGTTTCTTTACTAGAGTGAAAAGGTGAAGCTCTCTTATTTCATTTGCTCAGCAAACATGATTGAACTCTATAAACCTAGTGTAAGAGTAGGTATTATACAGATGTAATTCCTACCTTTATAGAGTTCATTACAGACTTAAACATATTCTTTATAAGCCGTACTCCTAATTCTGTAGTCACAGGTTTTTTTTTTTTTACTATATATTATCACTAATATCAATTATTATAGTCTTAGTTATATGCTAGTACTTCCAACTCATTGAAACTTGGTAGAGATAATGGTCTATATTTGTCACTAAATGGTCCCGCAACTTTCCACTATACTGATTTAGGCTCTTCCTTTTTTATTACTATATTGTGTATTCCTTGTGATTTACTGCTTCTCTTTGTGTTAATTTTAGCCTGTTGCTTCAGTCTTCTGAATTCCAAAATGAGCCCTTCTCAGACTTGTTCATGAAAAGCAGAGAAATTTACTTAATCACTAGATTTTTTTTAGGATTTTCATATAATAAAGGGGCCACTAAACATTTATTGCAAAGGGCCAGCCACATGGTAGATATTTTAGGGTTTGGGAGACATCTAAGATTTCTGTTGCATATTCTTTGTTTTTCTTTGTAATTCTTTGTGAACATAAAAACCATTTTTAGATTGCCAGCAATAAAAAACAGACTGTGGCCCAAACTTGGCATACAGGTTGTACTTTGTCAGCCCCTAGTTATAACCTGGAAATCAGCAATGTTTGAAGTTCAACTGACTGTTAAATTCAAGTGAGTTTTTTCTTTTGCATACCTCTAGTTATAAAATAGTAGGCAAAGTTAGGAGAAAGAAACCAGATGAATTGTCAGTCCCTAGCAAGCAGAAGTGGAGAAGGAAATGGCAACCCACTCCAGTGTTCTTGCCTAGAGAATCCCAGGGACGGGGGAGCCTGGTGGGCTGCCAACTCTGGGGTTGCACAGAGTCGGACATGACTGAAGTGACTTAGCAGCAGCAGCAGCAGAAGACTCATATATGAACAGACCAAATGGAGACACATTTTAGCTTAATTGTAATTTACTTCACAGATTTTTTTAACAGTATTAATTGTACATATGAGCAGTATATTATTAATGCTATCTGTATACTAAAGTTTTCCACTTTCAAAATTATTTTTTTTCCTAGATATTACAATGCTCAAGATTCTATTAGGTAAAACAAGCCTCCTCCCACCCCCTGCCACGATACCTTTGTGATATCTGATAAAGTGGCTGCTATAAGCAATCCTTTAAAATTACCCTATATTTTGGAATAAGATATAATATTTATTATGAAGGCTTTAAAAATACTCTCTAAGGTGTAGTAACTAAAAATCTGTTTTGTTCTAGCATTACATACTATCACAGAAGTAAATGTGATGCCTTTTTTGTTAAAACATAGCTCTTACAAAATTGACTAAGGCTTTTACCTTGGGGCATGGACTAAACAACTTAGGTTCTTAGCTGATCTTCATAACCAAGGCAATTCTCTTTAGCACTTAAAATGCCAGATTTAACGGTCAACTTCTGATCTTGACCTGCATTGTGAAAGTTGTTGAAGTACATGTAATACAAAGCTTTTACCAAGAGTAGAAATGTCCAAGCTCTCTTCCTGAGACTCTTCTTTCACTTCCTTCCCCCAAAGGAATTTTTCAGTTATTACTAAGTGATTTAAAGGATGGTTTGTTTTAGTTTAAGCATCACATTTTCCCTTAGCTCTGCAGTTGTTAAACCTTAAAATGGATGTGAATCACCCAGAGGGCTTTATTAATATGTACATTATTAAGTCCTTCCCTAACTCATACACACTGATTCTGTAGTTACGGGGTGATGCCCAGGAATTCTCACTTTTCAATGTGTTTATGACATTTCTCATTTAGATAATAATGCACAGCACCATATTTTGAGAAACACTGTTAACACCTATATTCCCAACTGTTACTGTTGTTTAGTAGCTAATTCATGTCTGACTCTTTGGCGACCCCATGGACTGTAGCCCACCAGGCTCCTCTGTCCATGGGATTTCCCAAGCAAGAATACTGGAGTGGGTTGCCATTTCCTTCTCCAGGGGATCTTCCCAACCCAGGGCTCAAACCCATGTCTCCGGCATTGGCAGGCAGATTCTTCACCACTGAGTCACCAGGGAAGCCCATAATCAAAATTACTGAATTAAAAGTAACAGTATCTTTTCTGTACTTCCATACACACTTTTGCTTCTCTCTTGCTATTGAATGAAAGTGTGATCTTGAGCAACAGAAAGTAACATCTGGTGACGTTTTCAAATTTCATTCCAGTGTTGTCTATAATATACCATGCTACATTTCCCAGAACATGCCATCCTCAGACACTCAGACTCTTTGTAGCCATGAAACTTGCTGTGTCCTTCTGTGTATCTGTTCCTCAAGCTCTGTTTTCAGCACATGTTAGAATCTCAATAAATACAGTGAGGTTCTTGAAAACACCACTTTACTGCCAGCAAGCTTTAGTAGCTCAGTTGTGTCTGACTCTTTGTGACCCTATGGACTGTAGCCCACCAGGCTGCTATGTCCATGGAATTCTCCAGACAAGAATACTAAACTGGGTTGCCATCCCTTACTCCACAGAGATGGCCCTATATTGCTCTTAAGATTCTTTGGAAGGTGAATTGAGCAATGCATGTAAGAGCAATTGATTGTGAAGCTGGTCATTTTATCCCAGAATAATAGTTATTCTAGTTTGGCCATTCACTTGATGAGAAGCAATGTTTGATCATGGCAATAAGAGAAATACGGTTTGTAATGCCAGTGCCTGTGTGCTATTAATAGTGTCCATGCCAACACACTGTGTCTTGTCCAATTACAGATTTTTCAGCTTTACCCCTCCTTTCTGAATAATCAGTTTATTCATGCAAACATATTTATAGAGCCTTCACTTTGTGTCAAGTCATTCTTAGGCACTAATGATACAACAGTTGCCAAAATTTTCAAAATATTCATTCTCAGGGACTTTGCATTCTACTGGGGAGAGGGATACTGATAATAACCAGATAAATGCATAAAATATATAATAGTGAGTCAGATGGGAATAAATACAATATAGAAAAATAAATCAGGGAATAGGAATAAGGAGCTGGAGGTCTAGACTTTTAAATGGGATGAACTTGGAGTTTGCTGAGGGGGTAGCCTTTGAGCAACAAATGAGAGAAAGGAGGGGCTGTACCACATAGAGATCCGAGTCTGCTGGGTAGAGGTTAGCAAATGCGAAGGTCCTCTGGTGCACGTGTGCCTGGTGTTTTTGAGAAGAGCAGTGGCAGAAACGAACACAATAGTGTAAAGCAGTTACGTGTCAATTAAAAATAAATACATAGAGAAAACAGTCAAGTAACTAGTGTGGCTGGAATGGAGTAATTCAAGGGGAGAACAGTAGGAGATTGACATAATCACCTCCAGGGAGGTCAAGGGAGGTGTAATTGGGAGACGGTATAGATTCTATATGGCTTTGTAGGCTGTCATAGAGATTTGGGTATGAATGACAAGAGAAGCATTGGCTGCCTTTGAGCAAAAGGCAGACATCATCTTCTGGCTTCTGTTGAAAACAGGTTATAGAGATATATAGATGAAAGCAAAGAGATCAGTTAAAAAGTTCTTGCAATATTCCAGGTGGAGATTATGATACTTGGATGTAGGTTTTTATGATGGAAATTGAGAGAAGTTTTGAGATTCAGGATGTGTTTTGAAAATATATGTAGTTTGGTGATGGATTGGATGTAGAATGTCTAAGAAAACAGGTCATTGTTTTTTTGCCTAAGACAAGAAAATAAGAGAGTTTCCTTTTTAAGTTGGAGACACTGTTGGAAGAGCAAGTTGGTTGGAAGGAGCAAAGATCAAGAAATAGCTTGTGGTTTTGGAAGGGTTATGATAAATATATTTCCATGTGAAGATGTCAGAATAGTATTTGTTGTATAGCATAAAGCATTTAAACATGAGTACGACTGATCCTCAAAGTACAAGTGTTTTTTCTGACATTATTTGGATCCCAAAATTATGTTGTTTTTTCATTGACCTGACATTAAGTAGCTGGCTTTATATATGTACACTGTCCTCATATATCATCAAATTTGTCACTCTGTATCATGAAGGAATTTTTTCTCTTAGTTAGAATGAGAATATTGCATTTAATTTGTCCAAATATATTTGTGGCCATGGACAAATCCGTAATGTAACAAAGATAACTACCATGTGCAATGTTGTATTGGCAGATTTTCTGCATTTTTAACATTATTTTATAGAATCAAATGTATACTTTTTTATACTAGTAGGATAGTTCCATCTGTGTACCAGAATAAATATATATTTTGCTCACTAGCCCACTAGTATTAAAATGCAAATCTTTTGGGGGTATTCCAAGAGTCTATCCAGCTATTATTTTATTGAATCATGATATAATGTATATACCAATGCATACATATACCTCTGTATATATGTGATTTATTTGGATATGGAAGTATACTGAAGTGTACACTTCTGTTTTGTTAACCCAGTATTAGCTTTCTTTTGGGAAAAGATCCCTTTTCACCTTTCCATCTTTTCAGGCGACTCCTTCCAAAGTTACAGCATAGTGTACTCTAAAGATCCAGTGGGTGGGTTCTTATCACACAGTCAGAGTCCTTCCCTGGCACTTTTGGTACTGACATTAATAAATAAAGGATAATGTTTCCTGGGGATATTTGCCTCCAAGTTGAAAACCAGAGAGCTATAGACAGCATTATTTTAACAACTTCGGTCAAAGAAGCAGCCAAAAACAGAGAGACAGACCCTAAGACGAAGAAGGAAGTGAGATGGATTAAGAACAAAGAAATAGACACACAGAGCAGAAGGAAAAAAACTTATAGATTGCTGATAGTGTTGGGGTTTCTAATTTTTAATGCCCAGCCTCAGCCCTGCCTTTGGATTCCAGTCATTCCCATATCTTTGTAGAAAATAAATCATTTTGATCAAACCAGTTTGTATGATTCTTGGAATTTCAAAATTCTTAATCAATGCATGATTGGATACTTGTATAAACTAAATGAGAATATCACCTCTTTTTTTCCTTTTCGACAGTATCCAATTTATTCAACACTTTCTCTTCAAAATGTCTATGCTGGAAGTGTTTATTTTTTTTCCTAGTGTAAAATGGAAGAATAATTTTGTTTCATTTTTTATCTTACTTTTGTTCTTTGTGTTCTAAGATTCAGTTGAAATTCTTGGCATTGATCAAAGAAGAAACACTTTGGGGAAAGAAAAATTGGTGGTGATAAATTCCACTGTGGTACCCAACATTATCATTTTATTTCCTCCAACTTTAAAAGGAAACAATACTCTCAACATTTATGAGCACTTAATGTGTGTCAGACATTATGCAAAATACCTTCTTCTACTTTAATCCCATTTTCCTGTCAACAGTTTTCAAGGAGTTGCTCCTATTTTTGAAAAAGAGGAAACTGAAGACTAATTGGGTTTTTCCCATGAAGGTCTCACAACTGCTGGCTGAAAAGAAGATGCAGGACCTGAGCAACCACAACACTATATTGTGTCATGGCACAGACATTTCTAGGAAAATTTGTTGCTTGAATACTGTTGGTTGACTGTTTTGTAATAGCCTCAAATTACTAATTTCAGTTACAGTTTGACCCACTCCACCCTGGGAAGATGAAAATTAATGTAGGCTTGTCAAAACAGTTGATTTCACATTCATCAGAATAATCCATTCCTGTATTACAATGCAGTATCCTCAATATTTAATGAATCTGGGCTTCAGGGAGTTTTGATGTTATTCTTAATTCCCTAAAGAATATTTTTCCTGTTCTGTATATAGTGCAAATGGAAAAGATTTGGTTTTCATAGTCTAAATAACACATTTTCACATCCGTATGACATAAAGCAGAATTGCATTTTCATTTTCTGCCAGCCCCAGCTGAATAAAATCAGTGTCTCCATTCTTCCAGTGGTTCTGGTGATCATAGAAATGACTAAATCCCCTCCAGGTCTCCAGAGATCCTGCTAGTCTTGGAATCCAGAGACTTGACTTTCAAGACAACCACATCCTTCTACTACTGAGCCAGAAACCCAGTTTCCAATGAACCTGGTGTCAGATTTCTACTCAGCTCTATGTGTTACAAGCAAAGTTTTTTTCCCTGGAATATAAAATCTTCAGAGTTAAGGTGTGGTTGGATCAGTTGCATTCTGGCTGGGACTGGATTCACAAATGTCCATCTATGGGCGGGGGGTGGAAATAGTGTCTTTTGAAGTTGCTTCACATAAGTAGAGACAGATACCTATGTATAAATTTAGTTTATTTTTAATTTTTTAAATTTTAGTTTATTTTGGAGTATAGTTGATGGCTTAAACTTTGATTTAGCCATATCTTAATGTTCATAAATCATACATTAGGACAATATAGTGTCATAACCACCCCACTCCAGTACTCTTGCCTGGAATATCCCATGGATGGAGGAGACTGATAGGCTGCAGTCCATGAGGTCACTGAGGGTCGGACACGATTGAGCTACTTCACTTTCACTTTTCACTTTCATTCATTAGAGAAGGAAATGGCAAGCCACTCCAATGTTATTGCCTGGAGAATCCCAGGGACGGCAGAGCCTGTTGGGCTGCCATCTATCAGATCAGATCAGTCACTCAGTCATGTCTGACTCTTTGTGACCCCATGAATCGCAGCATGCCAGGCCTCCTTGTCCATCACCAACTCCCGGAGTTCACCCAGACTCACGTCCATCGAGTCAGTGATGCCATCCAGCCATCTCATCCTCTGTCATCCCCTTCTCCTCCTGCCCCCAATCCTTCCCCGCATCAGAGTCTTTTCCAATGAATCAACTCTTCGCATGAGGTGGCCAAGGTACTGGACTTTCAGCTTTAGCATCATTCCTTCCAAAGAAATTCCAGGGCTGATCTCCTTCAGAATGGACTGGTTGGATCTCCTTGCAGTCCAAGGGACTCTCAAGAGTCTTCTCCAACACCACAGTTCAAAAGCATCAATTCTTCAGCGCTCAGCCTTCTTCACAGTCCAACTCTCACATCCATACATGACCACAGGAAAAACCATAGCCTTGACTAGATGGACCTTTGTTGGCAAAGTAATGTCTCTACTTTTGAATATGCTATCTAGGTTGGTCATAACTTTCCTTCCAAGGAGTAAGCGTCTTTCAATTTCATGGCTGCAGTCACCATCTGCAGTGATTTTGGAGCCCAGAAAAATAAAGTCTGACACTGTTTCCACTGTTTCCCCATCTATTTCCCATGAAGTGATGGGACCGGATGCCATGATGTTTGTTTTCTGAATGTTGAGCTTTAAGCCAACTTTTTCACTCTCCACTTTCACTTTCATCAAGAGGCTTTTGAGTTCCTCTTCACTTTCTGCCATAAGGGTGGTGTCATCTGCATATCTGAGGTTATCGACTTAGCAGCAGCAGCAGCAATGTCATA
The DNA here is from genome assembly GCF_029378745.1 of Bos indicus. Lineage (NCBI taxonomy): Eukaryota > Metazoa > Chordata > Mammalia > Artiodactyla > Bovidae > Bos > Bos indicus. The sequence continues at coordinate 14,969,322 of NC_091767.1, forward strand.
ACACTATAAATGATGTCCATGTTATTCAGTAGCATAAATTGCAGGACACTGTTATTGTAAAATTAAAGGAAGTCTATGTTTTTCAGTCTGTGCTTTCAAGAAGCATAAATTAAGTATAATGGATTTGTACACACACCTATCAGTATAGACTATATATGGAACTCAAAAATCCCCAGTCATCATGAAGAAATAGCTTCTGAAATCCACTTTCCCCCATGAAAGATGAGAACTTTAGCCTGTGTGTACTAAGAAAGAGGCTGATGCAGTGCAAGAGCTAAAGTCTAATTGCATTGCAGTATAATCAAAACCCCCTTATCAGCTTGAGCACTTCATGGGTTACATTATTGCTAGCCACAGTCTTGCTGAGTGAGTCATCCTAGGAATTTATGCATGTTTGTAAAATTATTTTCTGTTCATTGTCTCTTTGTTTTAGGAAGATTGGTAATTTTAACTAACAAGCTGTTGATAAAAATTTTAAAATACGCCTGATGAGCAAAAGAGGGCAAAGTGACCTATGTCAAGTTTCCAATGTTATCATCTTTTTTTTATACTTATAAACACCAAGTAAAAATGATACCATATCACTATGGTTATATCTTCCTAACAAAATATAATATGCTACTAAGCCCTAACTCATTTTTGCTGACTAATTCAAGCCATCTGCCAGTGAATCCAACAGTTATTTTTACATTGTTTGTTAATGAGAGTTGATGGACCATTTCATTTCTTTCTCCCTCAGAACAGCCTGAGAAGAGACCTTTTCAAAAATTTTGTTTTAAATGATGGAGCCTTCCTTGAACTGTAACTTAGAAAATACCAATAGATTTCTTCTTTGCCTTTATAGAGCTCAGTGCTTCTATGACTTATTGTAGATGTCATAAACCTGATCTGCTATGAGTGTTTTGAAATGGTTTCACTTTAGATAACATACTAGAGAAATTCAACATGGTGATACCTTTTTGTCACTAAATGTACTTTAAATTTTAATCTGTTAAAAAATGTCTAGAAACAATTGCCACCCCCATTGTTTGATACATGAGAATCTGTTCTTGTGCAACGTTGAGTGTGCTTACATTTCTGTGTGGTGGGTTTATCTCCTTATCTGTATCAATTGGCATGACTTTCCCAAAGTATAGATTTTAGTTTCAATTTTCTCCAGATCACAGTATGAAATTGAATGATCTGAATCTTTACTGCCTCTGATATGGTTTGGGAATAATGTTTACATTAGGCATGAAAAGTGTAGCTGAGGTTGGCTGTCTAGGGTTCCAAAGTGTAGCTATATTTAAAGAAGAAAAATAACTCAAGTACTCTAAAAGGTATTACACATGGCCACTTGCTTATGGCATACTGAGAAAGCACCCTCTTGACCTTTAATAGTCTGTCATTCCTATTGTTTATCCTCTGATAAATGCATTTGGACTTGTCTAAGGAAGATCATAGACTACAGGTAGATGCTGGGAGAACAAGGGAATGTATTTCCTTGTTTGACAGTTCTAATAGGAGCTGGAAGAAAGATGCTTGAGAAAATAAGTTAACTCATACTGAGTCCAGTAAAAAGCAATCATCTAGAAAGTCCTATATTTAATGTGGTGAGTGCAAAAGACTTAGTTGCTGCTGCTGCTGCTAAGTCGCTTCAGTCGTGTCTGACTCTGTGTGACCCCATACACAGCAGCCCACCAGGCTCCCCCGTCCCTGGGATTCTCCAGGCAAGAACACTGGAGTGGGTTGCCATTTCCTTCTCCAGTGCATGAAAGTGAAAAGTGAAAGTGAAGTCGCTCAGTCATGTCCGACTCTTCACGACCCCATGGACTGTACCCTACCAGGCTCCTCCATCCCTGGGATTTTCCAGGCAAGAGTACTGGAGTGGGTTACCATTGCCTTCTCCAAAAGACTTAGTTACTTAAATAATTTATATATGATCAGAAAAATGGCATTCAGTCATCTCTAATTTCATATTCCTGTCTCTGACAATAGATTATTAACAAATGCATGGTGAATATTTTGAAACTTCCAGGAAGCTTGCTGGTTTTGATGATGAACTGGTGAATTCTATAGGATGGTGGAATTCCTCGGGTGACAGTTTGAGCCAATCTAAGCAAAGGCCCAATTTTGAAGTCCTGAAGTGGATGAAAAAGTATTGAAGTGAAGGAATGATAGAATATAAAGACACATCATAATTCTGTATAATGAAAACATTGATGATATATGAGCCCCATTGGATTCGGTGTTGCAGATAATCTTGAATATCAGACCAACTTTTGAAGGTCAGGGGCATGCCATCTTATAACCAGATGCCATAGAGCAAGTGGCACTGGGCACTGGCAAGTGCCAGGGCTCTTAGGAGAATTGGTAAGGTCAGTAGTCCTTTTATTCTACAAGTAAAAGTTTAAGTTAAGCCACAATCATACTGGCAGTTCCCTATTACTCCTGCATTTATTTTGCATTAATTGTCATAATCATTATCTTCAGTTCAGTCGCTCGTGTCCGACTCTTTGTGACCCCATGGACTGTAGCACACCAGGCTTCCCTGTCCATCACCAACTCCCAGAGTTTACTCAAACTCATATCCATTAAGTCGGTGATGCCATCCAACCATCTCATCCTCTGTCGTCCCCTTCTCCTCCTGCCTTCAGTCTTTCCCAGCATCAGGGTCTTCTCCAGTGAGTCAGTTCTTTGCATCAGGTGGCCAAAGAATTGGAGTTTCAGCTTCAGCATTGGTCTTCCCAATGAATATTCAGGACTGATTTCCTTTAGGAAATCATCATCTTAGGTCAGTATAAATTTCTGCCTTAAAACAGAAAGAAAATTAAACTGGTTTGGTGCTCTGTGACAACCTGCAGGGGTGGGATGGAATGGGAGGTGGAGGGAGGGAGGTTCAAGATGGAGGTAACATATGTATACCTATGGCTGATTCTTGCTGGTATATGGCAGAAACAAAAAATATTGTAAAGCAAATATCCTCTGATTAGAAATAATTTTTTAAAAATGAAAAGTATATAAATTAAATTATATATATTAATTGAAGGCATTATCTTTCCATTGGCCTTGAGGCTACATGCTGGTTTTTTTTTTTTTTTTTTTTTTCCTCTCTCTACTGTTCCTAGGATTCTCTTTCTTTTGTTATAAACCCCGTCAGTGGTGGAGGAGTCAGTACCCTGGAGCTATCTTTACTCATCCTCATCCTTTTATCTCCCACTTTGATATGACTTTTTTCTTCAATCCTTCCATAGAAATGAAGCCTGGCTCTGTGCATCTTATTGCCCATATTCACCCTCACAGTCATCCTTCAAGTTGGTAGCATCCATATGTTTTACAGTTGAATAACCTAAATCTTAGGTATTCCAGATGACTTGGTGAGTTTACCAGGTCATTCACGGCAAAGCAAGGAATACAGTCCAAGAAATTCTGACTTCTAGATCATTGGAAAAGAAATCCAATGCTGACTCTATTACTCACTATCCACAAGACAATGGAAATATCATACACCATCTGAGTCCAGGTTTTCTCATCTTTTAAAAGGGGATAATAATATCTCAGAACTTTGCAGGTGAATGGCTGAATATGAGATAATACCCATAACAGATCCTCAATAGAGCAATTCTGTTTGTTACATTGTTCATGTTATTATGACCATATTATATTGTGTCTTTGCAGACCAAAAATTATAAGTTATTTTTGCCCTTGACTTCTTCTAAGATTTTGAAGGCATTTCTTTTAACTATTTGACAAAATTCTAGAGGCAAGAAGCTATTGCCTTCTAAAACTGGGACTACAAATAATTATTGTTTCTGAAATAGGAGATTTATATATAGCAGATAAATTATGTAAATATGATTAGTATTGCATTTCTAGTACATTTTGAGAAAACTATGTTTTAGATGATGAAACCTAGGCACTTCATCTTTGATTGGAAAAATTCTACTCTATCTGCATGTCTAAATAAACTAACGTGTTTTCATTTTGCTTTATGAGCAAAGTGCTTCATGAGGTAGATATTGCCATTAGCAATGCCCTAGTGTTCTTCCTGTGAAATCCTGCAGTCTGTGTGGGTTTTGAAACACCTGGAATACTTTAAAGTTCTCAAATGAATGTGAAGTTTCAAAACGGCCAATGGAGTGGTTTCCTGATCTAGAAGCATTTTCTTCACTTGGCTTCCAGTACCCCCGACTCTCCAGCTGACGAGTCACATCAACCTGGTCTTTTTTGTCTCTTTTTTCACTCTGTTTTCTCTGGACCTCCTAGCACTGTTTCACCCTCAGGCTTAGTGCTAAGACCTATTTTCTTCTGTTCCCCTTTCTTTTCTTTTTCCTTACCTCCCCTCCCCTTCCCTTCCCTTTCTTCCTCTTCTCTTTCCTTTATACCTGCACTGATTTCCTCAGTGAGCACATTACATGCCATTTTAAGAAATCCTAAGGATAGGCTAATGACTCATAAACATGTATCTCTGGCTCAAAATATCCCTTGATTTCCATATTTCTTTATTTCAACTGCCTACTTAAAATGCCCAGTAGACATCCCAAACTCATTGTATACAAATGTGAGCTGTCAAGCTTCTAAACATACCCATATACACACAAAAAAGAAGAAAAAAGAAAAGAAAAATTGTTGCTTAACATGCAGTCTGCTTCATGTCATTTAATGGCATCTCCACCCATGGTTGTTTCAGACCAAAATCCTCAGAATTCTTCTTGAAGCTTCTTTCGCCTTACCTCCATCACTTCATTAGCAAATCCTTCCAACACATCTTTGAAAATATATCCTAACGCCAGCCGTTTCTCATTATCCCTACTGCTACCATCCTGTGTCCTCCCCTGGATTATTACAGCAGCCTCTGACTGGGCTCCCTGCTTCTAACTTCTCCTCTTTATATACTTTTCTCAAAAGAAAAGCCAGAGTAATTGTGTTAGATCTCAAACCAGTCAGCTCAAAACCATGTAATGGCTCTTCATTTCTCTCAGGTCAAAAGCTAAAGACCTCCGATTCTGTTACCTTTTAGAAGTTATCGTCCTCTCATGCCCTTTTCTTCCTCGTGCTGACTCTGCTGCATCCGCAGTTGCCAGCACTGGGCACACTGCCTGTCTCTGCATTTGCTGGGCCTTTTGCTTGGAACCCTTCCTCAGGTATAATATCTCTCCTCCCTTTGAAGACTTGGCTCAAATATTACCTTTTCAGTGAGGCATACGTTAGCCACTCTCTGTAAAACTGACTCTTCTATTAGGACTTTCAATATGCCTCAGTCTGCTTCTTTTACTTTTACCATAGTGTTGATCTTGTTCTGCAAATACTTTCCTGATATGTTTATTATAATTTATTTATATTCCCCCACTAATATGTGATCCTTCCAAAGGAAGATATTTTTTGTCTTTTTTCACACATGAATAAAATCCATAATTAACTCTTGTTTCAATGAAAGAATGCATGTGTTATATCCTTGTGCTGCCACACTCTCTTCCATTTCTGACTTCTGATCAGAATCACTTTTCTTCCCTTGGGACAACATATCTACCGAAAAATGTTACTACTCACAGGCATACCCCTTAATTACACTGTGTTACAATTTGGTAGTAATAAAGGGCTGATTTCTGTGTCTCCTTTTTTCAAGGTATCATCAGCTTTACTAAAATTGTGCTTTACAAGTCCGAATTAATGCAGATACCAAGAAACTAAGGATAATGTTTATATTCTCTATTTTGAAAGTGACACTAGCTATGGAATCATAAAAACATGAAGTTTTATACCTAAAAAGGATTCCTGAGATCTAATCCACTCCCTGAATTTATACTAAAGAAAGTTCAATTCATCCAAAGTTTATGTTTTACTTGTCTGTTACATGCTAGGACCTGTCATGGGCTTTGGACATAGAAAAGTGAGAGTGACATTATTTTTTAACCTTCCAAAAACTTCTGGTCTTACAGTTTCTCTGTTTCCTCTTGCAGTGCGATTTCTACTTTAATGGGAAACACTTGAGGAAGCCCTGCTTGAGATTTAGACTTGGAAAAGTGATTTGGGACCAACTGTGCTTGTCCATCCCCTAGTCCACAGTAACAGGATGAAAGAGGAAGCAGGCTTTAACAGAACAAAAGGAGAGGCGACCCACCCCCTCCAGTATTTGAAAGGGAGTATCGTCATAGTCAGCTTCCAGAGCAAGAGTTCATCATGGCAGTTTTCTCCAAGTCTAAAGGATTTATTTAATTCAATTACGTTTTCATCAATAGCATATTGACAGCTGTTCTGTGATTTATGGCATGTCTGTTAAATGTTGCAAAGTGGTCTGATCTTATAACATTGATCTTATCAGTCCATTGCAATATTTAGGTAAAAGTATGACTGACAATGCTATTTGGGGTGTCAAAGTAGTACAAACTTGAGAGTTTAATCCAGCTTTCAATTTGGTGAATGTGACCTCACCAGTACATTTATATTATTTGCATAAAGCAACGCAGTGTATATTTCAAATAATCTTAGGGTTTTGATAAATCTTTATTACTAAAACTTAATTGGAAAATGTTGCACAAGTTGCCTGTCTTTTTTAATTCCCTCTCTTTCCCCTGCCTCCTCCCTCTATTTCCTTGTCTCTCTATGTAAGGTAAAGAGTTAAAACAGAGGAAACAGTGTATCCACACATCTTACATTTTGAGTGGTATAAAAACACTGGTTCCCTTCATGTCTGTCAGAAATAAATCCTAACCCTCTGTGACAGGACTGTGTACTCCAGTTATAAGCTTTTTCTCTTAGGTCTCCACAGCCAACTCTGACTAATAGTCAATCTTGTTGCCAAGGGGAATAGAAGGTGATAAAGCACACTTAGATGATGTAGGTGGCGAGCAGTCAGGAATTCAATAGTAATCACATGACCAGCCATGCGGTTACATGGCTTCTGTCTCTGAAGAAGAAGGTGACTGAAATGTAGAGGAATGCCCCAGGTCACCTCTGGGTTTATCGTCCTCACATTCACATCCAGAAATGAAACAAGAGTTCATTCCTTCTACTGCAGTGTTCCCTTTTCACTCAGTCCCTCAGGAACTGGTTCTTGGCCTAGTGGTAGGTGGAATCATTTCTGTCCTCCAACACTGATTTTCCTTTCTGTATTTCTTCAGTTAATTTCTTTAGGCTCTAAGTCATGCCATTTTCTTAAGTCAGTAAAACATAATTATTGGGGAACCGTGTTAGGTATAAGAACAAGGCTAAGGCTCAACTTGGAGTGTGAAATTAGGCCACTGTGTTTTCCACGTGGAACTGCATGCGGCAAGTGAGACTGGAACCTGGCTCTGGGAGCTCAGGTGATAGAAGATTTTCACTGTGAGGTGGTAGGCATTGGAGACCAGGGCCAGCCCCACAGCAAAAAGGCTCTATGGGCATGGAAGTTCTCCCTGAGCCTCATTGTTTTCTTTTGTAAAATGAGTAAAATCTTGAAGAACAGTGCTCATAACAAGCCCTGGACATATAATCAACTCCCAATATATGTTAGTTCCTGAGTTCCTTAGGGTCAAGGGAGGACTCAGTTGAATGAATCAGTAAGCAGGGATAGTTAAAAGTATTCCCCTAGAGAGGCATCTAGAGAGAGAAAGGGAAGGACAGTGCAGTTTATTTTCCTTCTCATATAGTTCTGCTTTTGAGAAGAAAAATTCTGCTTTAAGAATTCTTTAAAATTTTTTCTTTAAGAATTCTTCTTATGATTGAAAACAGTTTGTCCTAAGAATTCTCCTTTACCTTTCCAAGATACATTAAACTCCCTCCTGGGAAGCGATGTGGTATACCACAAAACAGATACACAGCTGCACGGACTTAGTGCTACAAGTCACGATACTTAAATTTTTTACCCCTGCCTCTGTTACGTACATACTTGATATCTCCCTGCATCAGTTTAGTTATTAAACAGAAATGATCCAGCTGAGAGAGCAGCCCTGACATGTACACACTAGCATGGTTTTGTAAAATGATAGCTAGTGGGAAGCTGCTCTAAAGCACAGAGAGCTCACCTCGGTGCTCTGTGATGGTCTAGAAGAGTGGGGTTGGTGGGGGGCGAGGGGAGGTTGGAGGGATGTCCGAAAGGGAGAGGATATATGTATACATACAACCGATTCATTTTGCTGTACAGCAGAAACTAACGCAACATTGTAAAGCAACTATACTCCAATAAAAAAAAAAATTTTTAAAGAAAAAAGTAAGAATGATTCTGCGCACTTCACACAGGGATTTTGAGGATTAAGATAGCAGCAGCACATGACAGCTATTTATTCAAGCGTTCATATTGACTCCTATCCTGCTTTATGTGGAAAAAAATCTCTGCCTACTGGACAGAGTTGATCTGCAGATCGTATTAATTACATGTGTGGAAGCATTTGGAAAAGAGTCTACCTCTAAGGAATAACAGCACTATTTGATATCATCATGCAATCCTCTGACCATTTGTTCATAGTCTTTGAAAGGCAATGGGAGACCTTGATTCTTATGCTGCTTCTCAACTTCCGTTGTAGTTGTACTTTTTTATTAAACTATTTTCCATGCTCTAATCATTTTATCTGACATCTTGATTTTACAGGATAAGGACAGTCAGCAGAAGCTTGAGAGCAAATAACCTCTCATTCTCGACTTTTATATCAAGAAGACTTTAGGGCTTTACTAATCAGCTTCTGTCTGGACTCTGGAGAAGATGCTAAAAGGGGAGTTTCCATCTTTGCAGAGATGACCTAAATCAATATGTCTGTGGAGCTGAGCTCCTGTAGACACACAGTGGGATAAAGCTGGGAGTCAGTCAGACTGGCTTTGGAAGCTTCAAGTTTTGTTTTGCACATAGTGTCTAGAGAAATTCATACTTGGATTTATTTCCTGCGTGTAACCCTTATGAAGATAGTCACGGCTGAGAATTGCTCCACCAAATGGGTATTTTTATTTATATTTATTTACAAGTTTTTTGTTCTCATACATTGTTACTTATTATTTGATCAGGGGAGAGTGATCATTACTTCCAGTTGGTAAGGACATTGCATAAAGATTTAAGTTGTTTTTAGGTAATACTGATCAAACAAGGGAGCCCCAGTGATTAAAAAAGAAATAGTGGTTGGGTTGTTCTTATTAATTTGATTAACTTTAGGTTAAGCAGGAAAGCTGCTGTTTTGACTCTCATTGAGTAAGTATTTTTTAATGCGCATTTATAAATTTTCTTTACATCAGAAGAATGGTGTAGTAGTAGTTGTCATTAAATCGTATCATTACAAAACTTGCAATGACACAGAATCATAATTCTGAACATGAATGCTCGTTGTCCAGTGATTTAAGTATGCAGCAGGCTGGAATGAGTATTTCCTTAAGCTTCAGTATATTTTGAAATTTGCTTTTTTTTGATATTTTCTTGAAATAAAATTTCAATATTAGCTTTTCCTTGAAAAAGAAGAGGGCAAGATAGATTTATATTCCCATTGATTTATTTGGATATTCTGATTTGAACACTCTGGTTGGAATAAAAATACTCAGTCACATTTTTATGTAAATACTTTATCATTGACTTTTCACTTAGAGGCAAAGAAATACTAAGTTAACTCTTGAATTCGTATGTTAAATAATGATTTAATTAAATATAATCTGAAATCTACTTTCTTATTAGTTGGCAAATACGACATTTTTACTCTTTAACTGTTTTTGATGCACCAAATGACAATTTATCTCCAAAAGAGAGAGGATTTCCCTGACTTATACCTTATTTTTAGATTTTGTATTCTTTATCATCTTGGTCTGTTCAGGCTACCATACAAAATTCTGTGAACTCAGTGGCTTACAAAAAATAGAAATGTATTTCTCATTGTTCTGAAGGTTGTGATGTCCACGATAATGGTGCCAACAGGTTTGATGTGTGGTGAGAGCTCATTTGCTCCTGGATGGCCATGTTCTCTCTGGTACCTTACCTCAAGGAAGGGACTAGGGATCTCTGTGTGGTCTGTTTTATAAGGGCATGAATCCCATTCATGAAGGTTCTACTTTCATAGGCTAATCACCTCCCAGAGGCACCACTGCTAATACCATCATTTTCAGGGTTTGGATTTTATCTCATGAATTTTAAGGAAACACAAACATTCAGAACATGCTATTGATTGTAAGTGGAAAGCTCAGTTGAGACATCAGTGTTATCAAGAAATAGAAGTCCCAAAACTGTACCGAAAATATCTTCTTCTTCCCAGTTGCCTCCTGTTCCTATCCCAAACCACTCCTTATTTATAGTTCATAGCAACTCTACTCAATTTACCTGAAATTCAACTTTTTACCTTTTTCTCTAAGCGAGGGATTAGAGAAAACTAGGATTTACCCCAAAATGAATCTCACCAGTTTCTCTACTCTGTTTCCTCCAATCCAACCCTAGAGATACTATCATGGGTCAGAGTCCCAAGATGTGTCTTTTGATCTGTGGCAGGTTTTCCTAACTAGTTACCTTGTCTCTGAAATGATCTATTTAAAGCAAGAATCTGACCATGTCGCTCCTTGCTTAAACCTCCTCACAATTTCTCATTTCTAGAGAAAAATGTCCAAGTTTCTTAATAGAATACCTCAGGTTCTCAATCAATTGCCCTGCCTATCTGTCTTTCACATCTTTCTTATCTCAGACTAGCTAGGAAAAGCCGAACTGCTTAGGAGCTTCGTGTGACTCATGATGCATCTTGCTTCAATTTTTTTGCTAAAATCCTTGCCCTGGGAAAATCACCCTATACCTTTATCCTTTGGGCTTCCCTGGTGGCTCTGCAGTAAAGAATCTACCTGCCAATGCAGGAGTTACAGATACGTGGATTCGATCCTTGAGTCAGGAAAATCTCCTGGAGGAGGACATGGCAACCCACTCCAGTAATCTTGCCTGGGAAATCCCATGGGCAAAGGAGCCTGGCAGGCTACAGTTGGTGAGGTCACAAAAGTGTCAGACATGAGTGAGAGACTAAACAAAAACCTTTATCCTTAGTCAGCTCCTGCTTAGATTTTAAGGTTGGGCTTATACACAACTGTAGGAAGCATTCCCTGGCGAATTTCCTCTGCTCTTCATAGATACTGGCAACTGGGTTAGGTGCCCTTTTCTGTTCTCCAATAATGACACAGTATACTTCTATATAATTTCCAAACTGAGTGTTATATCGACCTAATTGTCCTTCACTGCGTGAGCTCTTTGAAATGATTTGTTTAATTTTGGTTTTCAGCACCTGGCAGAGTATCTGAGCAGAGTAGATACTGAATAAATCTGTTGACTGAATGAAGATAATTAGGTGAATGTCGCTAGGAAGCCTTCAAATATGTCTGGATCACATTTATTCATCAGTTACATACATGTGCTCCAGAAAGGGTTTCTGTGTAGGTTAGAACATGGGATGAATAGCACCCACTTTACTTTGGATTTGCAGATTCCTTGGTTTTCCTCCAAACTATAGGTATAGAAGCAGGTAAAGGGTGAGAATACTGGTCTTTGCCCACATAGTCTTGTTTTAATGATCCGTAGCATTAATTAGGGGTATTATAATAAATTAAATAAATAATAAATATTTTCCTGTTATAGCAAATGGGATAATTAGGATTTCCTAATACTTAGGTAGAATTTGGCGTCATCCTGACTCATTATTGAAAAGGTTATAATACCATCTGCTGCTGCTGCTGCTGCTAAGTCGCTTCAGTCATGTCCGATTCTGTGCGACCCCATAGACGGCAGCCCACCAGGCTCCCCCGTCCCCGGGATTCTCCAGGCAAGAACACTGGAGTGGGTTGCCATATAGTCTCCCTGGATCCCTGTCATCTAATCAATGCCATGATCAATCTATAGGCATTTAGAGTCATTTTTATGTGCTTAGGGCAGTGCCAGAAGTTCAAATGAGTAAAATTCCAACATTAGGCTTGAGCATGATATCATAAATGAGTGGGTTAATCATTTTAAGGAAAGTAAATAGAGTATGTTTAGGATTAATATAAGATAAGATGTAAAGTAAGATAAGGAGAATGGGCTCCACTAAGGAGTCTTTAGAAGACTTGGCAGATAATTAAAATGATGTGACACAACAACTAAAATTCTTATAATGAAATATGAGAATAAATAGAAGGATGCAGAATTGTATATAATGGATGGATAAATGATGAACAAAATATAATAAATGTTGATGTAAAATGTAGTTCTTTGTATATGGGTGTTTACTGTAAAATTCCTTAACTTCTCTCTATGCTTGAAAACTTTCAGAGTAAAATATTTGAAAATTTGCATGTACGTGATAATTGCAGTTATCTGTTAAGCACATGAGAAAGAAAAACTGGAATTCAATGACATGAATGGGTATTTGTGTTAATTAAAATATTAGACATTTATTTTTCTTGGTTTTTATGTGTTGAGTTCAGAAATAAATTCTTGGCCAAAATATAAGAGAGGGAAAACTTGGATATTTACTGCCTGCATGAACTTAGATAAATTATTTAGTCTTAATTTCTCTAAAACTCAGTTTTCTCTTTAGTAAACTGTGAATAAAACTACTGGCGTCTTCCTGAGGCTGCCGTGAGGACTGAATGTTTTTATAGGTGCAGTGCGTACGTAAGGTAGGACTTGGTGCTGGTGGTGGTTTAGTCGCTCAGTCGTGTCCGATTCTGCGGCCCCACGGACTGTAGCCCGCCAGGCTCCTCTGCCCATGTGATTCTCCAGCCAAGAATACTGGAGTGAGTTGCCATTTCTTTCTCCAGGGGATCTTCCCGACCCAGGGATTGAACCCTGGGTCTCCTGCATTGCAGGCAGATTCTTTACCAACTGAGCTATGAGGGAAGCCCCAAGATAGGACTTAGTTCTTGGTAAATATTAGTTGATATTTTAAAGAAATGACATCTTAGGAAATAATTACAGATAGCTCTGCTCCACCCTGCATATTGTGTTGTTAAGTAGGTGATACATTCTTTAATCCTTGGAACCAGATGTTCTTTTTTTTAAATGAATTTTTTCCTAAAATGTATTTTTTTTTTTTTTTCTCCTTAAACTTGTTACATATTTTGAAGAGCTTGGGAAAGAGACTTCGAAGTTAATGGTAGAGAGAAAGCAGGCATTGGAGGAAGTCAGAAGGAGCATTATGTTTTCCACTGAGCACTCTTTGATCCTGCTACTTTAGAGAGCAACACAGACGTTCCTTGCTGTTAGCCTATTACCACTCCCTGGAGAAAGAACCTGATCAGGAATGAGACACTCTACAGTAAAGCAAAGCACGGAAAATGAAGCATCTCTTGAGGTTCAGTGACAGGCTTTGGGCTGCCGTTGATTTCTTCACCTTGAGCAATGGCTGGAGTCTGTGTAAATTCAGCACAGAGCTTTCCGTGCAGTTGTTTATATTTCCACTGTATGGACTTTTCATTAGAGAAGGCTCACTTTCTCTGTCTGGGCCATGTGTACAATGAGATGATAAACAGCTCCACTGGGTTTGGAGGAGATTCTAAGATTATAAATTGTGGATTTAAGTCCATATCCTATCTTTTCCTGTGCCCAGAGGAGAGGATATGGAGGATCCCTTTGACTCATTTCCTCCTCCTTCATAAACATGTAATGTATAATCATGGACTGCCTTTTATGCATTGCTTTACAAGGATTCCCTGGCCGTGAAATCCTGAACCAGATGTATCCCGAATGCAGAAATTGCCAGACACTGCCAGGGGCAGAGGAGTCCTCATTTGGTGGTTGGGATCTAGAAAGCCAAAGGCTGTTTTCCAGGATGAGAAAATGAAGAAGGGGAAGATAGACCTGCGTGCATTGTGTGCTCAGCCCATTCTTGCCGCAGACTAGACTCCTGCTAGGGGTTGTCAGATTGAACCTACAGCACTGTGCCTACTTCAGTTATACCTAACTTGATAGGATATAGTTGGGTTTGTGATATTAGCAGTATCTGAACACTTCCTAGACAATAGATTTGAGTATAGTCTTGCTCATTTTCTGATTTCATGGCTTCCCTTAAAGACAAACTTGCTGCTGCTGCTGCTAAGTCACTTCAGTAGTGTCCGACTGTGCGACCCCATAGACGGCAGCCCACCAGGCTTCCCCATCCCTGGGATTCTCTAGGCAAGAACACTGGAGTGGGTTGCCATTTCCTTCTCCAATGCATGAAAGTGAAAAGTGAAAGTGAAGTCGCTCAGTCGTGTCCGACTCTAGTGACCCCATGGACTGCAGCTTACCAGGCTCCTCCATCCATGGGATTTTCTAGGCAAAAGTACTGGAGTGGGATGCCATTGCTTTCTCTGAAAGACAAACATGCAGCTTCTTCCATTTATCTATACCTGAAGGTTAGTGACTGACGTGAAAACTATTACATAAAAGTGTATTGTGTGAATGAATAAATGAATGAATGAAAGGCTTAGTGTTTCAATTATTACATCAACATATTCTAGAAATATAGCGTGTTCTGATAATTCAGCCATCATTATTTTACATAACAATTCTTTTGGGATACTGAACTTAAAAGTGGTCTTCTTGAATAGAGATGCAGACATAGAGAACAGACTTTGAACACGGTGGGGGAAGGCTAGGATGGGACGACTTGAGACAGTAGCATTGACATATGTACACCACCATGTGTAAAATGGATAACCAGGGGGAAGCTTCTGTATGGGCACAGAGCTCAACCTGGTGCTCGGTGACAACCTAGAGGGGTGGGATGGGGTGGGAGGTAGGGGGAATTTCAGGAGAGGAGACATACGTGTACTTGTGGCTGATTCATGTTGTTGTATAGCAGAAGCCAACACAATATTGTAAAGCCATTACTCTCCAATTAAAAATAAATTTTAAAAAATGTAAAAAAAAAAAGGGCCTTCTGATAATCCATTTATAAGTTAGATTTACCTATATATTTTTGGAAATGATAGCTTACCAATTATGAATGTAATATATGCCTATTACCAACAAAAAACCATACTAAATATTTTTTAAATGACAATTACTGTTTTGCATATACCTACAAATGACTACAGTTAACATTTTGGTATATGTCTTACTTTCTTCTGTACTTTATGCACACATATACATTTTTAATAGCATAATTTTCTAAGTAATGAATGTGCTATGATTCATTTTAACCAATCCCTTACTGATGAACAGTTAAATTGCTTCTACTTTTTTGCTGTCTTTTATAATTAAAAGTAAATATGATTTTAGTCAAATTTCTGCATATATAAAGAATATATTCACTAAAGCAGAGTTTCTATGTACTTTTTTCCTCTACAAAGAATATATCTCTTACTTTTGAGTCTGATTAGTTTGAAAAATCTAATTCATTTATGCCAAATATCTTAATACCAGCACTAAAGATTTAAAATTCAGTTGTTTCAAATATAAAATTTAGCATTGAAAATATCCTTGGAAGAGCATGTCTATTATTATCGTTGAGATGTACGCTATATTTACCCACATGGTTATTGCCATCACATAATCGCAGCATTTAGAGTTTGGTATATATTAAAAATCTGAGCTCTAACATTCAAAATGTCTTCTATCTTTCACTACTCTAAATGACATATATATTCATTCAGGTTTTGGAAATTGCCATTACGTGGTAGACCTTTGTAAATAAATAATCAAAGAACTCTGTTGCTTTTCAAAATTTGGCAGAAACTGGGAAACTAATTGTTCACATATGTGTGTGTGTATATACATGCATGCAAAAAGCATAGGAAATAGCAACCTAAATAACAGACTGAATCTCAGGATTCATTGTTCAGTGTATGTGCGAGAGACAAAGAAGAAAGGAGGGAAAAGGGGAGGATGGAGAGAACGTGAACATGAATAATGAGGACATTTAGTTGCTTGTCTCTTGAGGCTCACTGGAAAAGAATTCGCCTGGCAAAAGCAGGAGACGTAGGTCCCATCCCTGGGCCGGCAAGATCCCCTGGAGGAGAGGACAGCAACCCACTCTGGTATTCTTCCTGGAGAATCCCATGGACAGAGGAGCCTGGTGGGCTCTGGTCCGTGGGGTCGCAGAGTCGGACATGACTGAGTGCGTAAGCATGATGAAATGTTATATATCTGGTCAGATCTACCTGGTATTTTGAAGGACATTCTCCTCACACGGGAGAGGCTGTATGCATTCTAACAGGAAATCCCCTGCATAGAAGCCTTCCAGCTTCGAACTTTCAGAGGTTCGAGTGTGTGTTCCATCAGTGTCAGGCATGAGCACTGTTGCAGCTTGCCCTCCATCTCCTGTTGCTAATGATCCTTCAGCTCTATCGTCTCCCCCCTCCGCTCCCTCCTCTGGTCAGTAACCCCGCTTCACTCGATGCCAGCCCCTGTATACCAGCTGTTGTATTGCACTGCTGTAGTTTTCAAGATACTGTACCATAAGACTAAAATTGTTTTCTGTACTTTTTGTGTTCATTTTTATGTTTTATCTGTGTGAAAAGCGTTGTGAACTTATTACATTATAGTACTATATAGCCAATTGTGATAGTTGGGTACTATAGATAGTCCCACAGGCTAACTCTGTGGGACTTAATGAACAAATTGGACCTACAAATGCCCTCTCACAATGGAACTCATTCATATACAGGGGACTTCTTCTCTAAGGCATCTGCACCTCTCTCTCCAGTGCCTCAGGAGATCCTTCCGGATTCCTCTTGCTGTCCTTTCACACTTTGCTGTATTGTACTTCCTGTTCTCCCATTGTCTGAACTCACGAGTTGTCTTTGCTTCCATTGTTGAATCTCATGTGTTGTCTTCTTGCCTAGATTTTTGGGTAGATGATTTGTTCATAATGACAGCTCGATTCTTTATTACAGGGTCACCATTAAACAGAATCTGAAGGTTTTCCTTATCTCTGCATCCTACCACCAAGGTCAATTCCATGACAAAGTTTAGACTCAACTGTAGCTCCCAGGACCCAAGCCATATTAAATACAGAGGGTACAGACAGATTGCATGACACGGGCCTTAATGTTTGGTCTTTATTTATTTTTTTTAAACTGCCATGTTTCTTGGAGGAGGAAATGCCAGCCCACTGCAGTATTCTTTCTGGGAAGATCCCACAGTAGCCTACAGTAGCCTGCCAGGCTTCTCTGTCCATGGGGTCGTAAAGAGTTGGACATGAATGAACAGCTGAGCATGCATGCATTGATTACATTGTATCAAAAATAATTAGCAATGAAGCAGCATCATTAAGAATTTAGACTTTGGAATCAGACAGGCCTAGATTTGATTACAAGATCTGCCACTTAAAAGGAGTGTGTCTTTGAGAAAGCTTATATATTCTGAGTTTGAGTTTTTCCAGTGATTAAAATGGCTATGATAGTCGCACCAGACTCATAGGCTTATTATAGGTATTAAGGTGCTATAAGTAAAGAACTTAGCGCATTGCTTAGAACAAAACAGGTACTCAGTAAATGATCAGTAGCATCTTTATTTCTATTCAAATTGGTGAAATTTGGATTATGATGGTAAGTGGAAATTCTAAGGCAAAATGATTTATGAATGCGATCTTCCCTAAATGTTAAAATCTTTAAGTAAATCTTATTTTCCCAGACTCAACTCTGTTCTGTGATTTGGGATCTTTTCACATAAAGTGATACAACCAATCGAAACAACAAAAATTGTGAAAAAGTAATTTGTACACTGAAAATGGAAGCTGCTATACTTGTATAAACTCAGAGTTTATCCTCTAAAGCTTAATGGTTTAGGGAGATGGATAAGCATGGACTTAATTATTGCTGCCTGGAATTGGGAAGCCTCACTTATAACAGGCAGACAATAGTCAAACTAGAATCATAAACTTTAGGAGAATCATAAACTTTAGGAGAATCTAGGGAATGCTGAGCTTAAAGGAGGAACATAGCCATAAGATAAAACAATAATATTTACTTCAGGCACAGCATTTTCTTCCTGGTTTTCTTCCAAGGTAAAGCTTTCTGATTCTGCCAGATTTCACTTGCATGCATGTGTATGTGTTGCAATTTGGCATTACACTGCTTGGTGGGTGGTAGCTCATTTCTGTGATCCTCCTTTTGTTCCTTGATCTTTGCAAAAGAAAATTTCCCTTATGCTTGTTGACCTAGAAATTAAGTGGTGGTAAGTAAAGGGTGCCTCCCAGGGAATGCTTCACTCACACAGCATTTTAATATGATGCTTACTGCATCCAGAATATGAATCATGGGCCATTCTCCATGGCCTTCAGCCACTGGCTCCTGAATCTGCTTACTCTAAACACCTGAAATACAGAATCAGCTAGAGCTATTTTAGGATAAAATACCATTTGGTTCTATGGTATTAAACAGCTCCTCTTCTTGGAATTACAGAATCCCGATGTCATAAGGGATTACAGGGAGCACCAAATTCAGCATTTCCCAAACTGTGTTCAAAGTAATGCAGGCATCCCAAGAAATGGCAGTGTGAAAGGAAGAGGAGACTCTGTGCTCAAACAAGTTATATATTATTTAAAGTTTTCATTGTTGGATCCTCATAATGTTTACTATTATAAGGGTACTCTGAATCTGAAAAAAGTTTCAGAGACTGTACAGTATTATCCAAATTTCAGTATATGAGTTGTTTTAGAATCTTCTGGTGCATAGGCCTTATGAAGAATAGTTTGAGAAATAGCACTGTGGTTCCAGGACTCCTAGTGGCTCAGACAGTAAAGAATCTGCCTGCGATGCAGGAGACCTGGGTTCGATCCCTGGGTCGGAAGATCCCCTAGAGGAGGAAATGACAATCTACTCCAGTATTCTTGCCAGGAGAATCCCATGGAGGGAAGAGTCTGGTAGGCTACAGACCATACGGCCCAAAAGATTTGGATACAACTGAGCAACTGACCCCTCAGAAGAAATGGAGTGGCCATGATGGTCAACAGAAGAGTCCGAAATGCAGTACTTGGATGCAATCTCAAAAATGACAGAATGATCTCTGTTCGTTTCTAAGGCAAACCATTCAATATCACAGTAATCCAAGTCTATGCCTCAACCAGTAATGCTGAAGAAGTTGAAGTTGAATGGTTCTATGAAGACCTACAAGACCTTTTAGAAATAACACCCAAAAAAGATGTTCTTTTCATTATAGGGGACTGGAATACAAAAGTAGGAAGTCAAGAAACACCTGGAGTAACAGGCAAATTTGGTCTTGGAGTACAGAATGAATCAGGACAAAGGCTAATAGAGTTTTGCCAAGAAAATGCACTGGTCATAACAAACACCCTCTTCCAACAACACAAGAGAAGACTCTATACATGGACATCACCAGATGGTCAACACTGAAATCAGATTGATTATATTCTTTGCAGCCAACAATGGAGCTCTATACAGTGAGCAAAAATAAGACCAGGAGCTGACTGTGGCTCAGACCATGAACTCCTTATTGCCAAATTCAGACTGAAATTGAAGAAAGTAGGGAAAACCACTAGACCATTCAGGTATGACCTAAATCAAATCCCTTATGATTATACAGTGGAAGTGAGAAATAGATTTAAGGGCCTAGATCTGATAGATGGAGTGCCTGATGAACTATGGAATGAGGTTCGTGACATTGTACAGGAGATAGGGATCAAGACCATTCCCATAGAAAAGAAATGCAAAAAAGCAAAATGGCTGTCTGGGTAGGCCTTACAAATAGCTGTGAAAAGAAGAAAAGCGAAAAGCAAAGGAGAAAAGGAAAGATATAAGCATCTGAATGCAGAGTTCCAAAGAATAGCAAGGAGAGATAAGAAAGCCTTCAGCGATCAATGCAAAGAAATAGAGGAAAACAACAGAATGGGAAAGACTAGGGATCTCTTCAAGAAAATCAGAGATACCAAAGGAACATTTCATGCAAAGATGGGCTCGATAAAGGACAGAAATGGTATGGACCTAACAGAAGCAGAAGATATTCAGAAGAGGTGGCAAGAATACACAGAAGAACTGTACAAAAAAGATCTTCACGACCCAGATAATCACGATGGTGTGATCACTGACCTAGAGCCAGACATCCTGGAATGTGAAGTCAAGTGGGCCTTAGAAAGCATCACTATGAACAAAGCTAGTAGAGGTGATGGAATTTCAGTTGAGCTATTTCAAATCCTGAAAGATGATGCTGTGAAAGTGCTGCACTCAATATGCCAGCAAATTTGGAAAACTCAGCAGTGGCCACAGGACTGGAAAAGGTCAGTTTTCATTCCAATCCCAAAGAAAGGCAATGTCAAAGAATGCTCAAACTACCACACAATTGCACTCATCTCACACGCTAGTAAAGTAATGCTCAAAATTCTCCAAGCCAGGCTTCAGCAATATGTGAACCACGAACTTCCTGATGTTCAAGTTAATTTTAGAAAAGGCAGAGGAACGAGAGATCAAATTGCCAACATCCGCTGGATCATCAAAAAAGCAAGAGAGTTCCAGAAAAACATCTATTTCTGCTTTATTGACTATGCCAAAGCCTTTGACTGTGTGGATCACAATAAACTGTGGACAGTTCTGAAAGAGAAGGGAATACCAGACCACCTGACCTGCCTCTTGAGAAATTTGTATGCAGGTCAGGAAGCAACAGTTAGAACTGGACATGGAACAACAGACTGGTTCCCAATAGGAAAAGGAGTTCGTCAAGGCTGTATATTGTCACCCTGTTTATTTAACTTATATGCAGAGTACATCATGAGAAACACTGGACTGGAAGAAACACAAACTGGAATCAAGATTGCTGGGAGAAATATCAATCACCTCAGATATGCAGATGACACCACCTTTATGGCAGAAAGTGAAGAGGAACTCAAAAGCCTCTTGATGAAAGTGAAAGTGGAGAGTTAAAAAGTTGGCTTAAAGCTCAACATTCAGAAAACGAAGATCATGGCATCCGGTCCCACCATTTCATGGGAAATAGATGGGGAAACAGTGGAAACAGTGTCAGACTTTGTTTTTCTGGGCTCCAAAATCACTACTGATGGTGACTGCAGCCATGAAATTAAAAGACGCTTCCTCCTTGGAAGGAAAATTATGACCAACCTAGATAGCATATTCAAAAGCAGAGACATTACTTTGCCAACAAAGGTTTGTCTAGTCAAGGCTATGGTTTTTCCTGTGGTCGTGTATGGATGTGAGAGTTGGACTGTGAAGAAGGCTGAGCGCTGAAGAATTGATGCTTTTGAACTGTGGTGTTGGAGAAGACTCTTGAGAGTCCCTTGGACTGCAAGGAGATCCAACCAGTCCATTCTGAAGGAGATCAGCCCTAGGATTTCTTTGGAAGGAATGATGCTAAACTGAAACTCCAGTACTTTGGCCACCTCATGCGAAGAGTTGACTCATTGGAAAAGACTCTGATGCTGGGAGGGATTGGGGACAGGAGGGGAAAGGGAAGGCAGAGGATGAGATGGCTGGATGGCATCACTGACTCGACGGACGTGAGTCTGAGTGAACTCCAGGAGTTGTTGATGGACAGGGAGGCCTGGCGTGCTGCGATTCATGGGGTCGCAAAGAGTCGGACACGACTGAGCGACTGATCTGATCTGATCTGATCTGAGCAACTGACACTTTCTTTTCACCCCATGACTTTACAGATAAAGAAACAGTGTGAATGTCAAGACAAAGCCTATAATTTTATTGAAAGGAAAATCAGGTCCCAGTTAGAAAGTATTAAAAACTCACCAGAATAGGCAGGAACATACTTTTTAGAAATCTTACTTATTGTTTGACATCAGAACAGCTGACACTGATAGATTTTACATATTCCCAATGTGTTTTCTTCCATCTCACCCAGAGTTACATACAGTCTCTTACAGCCCAAGGTGTCCCTGAAGGTACCAGATGCCAAGACACCTTTTGTTTCCATAATGGAGACAGCAGCTCAGAACTACCATGTTCTTGTTATGGACTGATTTGAGACCTCAAAATATTCACCACGCCCCTTTGATCATCTCTTGCATTGTGAACACTAACAGTGACATAGAATCATTTCATCTTTTAACCACTGCTTGAATTATTCACTTATCATGAATATAGCACTGCATCTCTCCTAATATTTCACAATAATAGTGTAAAGACTTAGGAAAGAGTTCTTTTTGATTTTGTATTTAAAGGCCAAGTGGGTCTTTACTGTGTTTTTAGTAATCTGGACATGAGAGTATGGTAGAGAAGATCAGTGGTGGCTCAGCTTAGGAAGAATTAATGCTTTCTCATCTCAGACACAGGAAGCCATGCATTGTTATGGTTAGGGGGAAAATTATATATTGAAGTCTCTTTCTTTTTATATACACTAGGTTTCTCCAGGCCATACCCGCTTGAGTGTGTAAGTGGCAAAGTAAAAGCACTGACAGTGTATTTTAAGCACCAGGCCCCTCTCCTCCTTACTGCAGATGCAAAGATCTGTCCTCGTTCGGTGCGGGGCATCTCTGACTACTTCCATCAGCAATCTGTGGCTTCCAGGTCATGGCAGAAGGGAAGGAAAACCTTCCATACTATACACACGGGTTCACACCCACATATATTACAATTCTAGGGCTACCTACTTGTCAAAAACGTGTCATATATTTTAACCTCAAGTTCAGTTCTCCATCCATAAAGTGGATCTAATATGCTCCCTTTTCAGAAAGTTTATGAATATTAAATAGAATAAAATATGGAAAGATAATAACACACTGTAAGAACTCAATAAACGTTCCCACCCTTTATTAACCAAAATATTGTGCTAACCATACCTGTTCCGTAGAGATTTTTGGAGATTAAATAATAAAATAAATGAAAACATCTCAAGGGATGTTAGATTCTTTCATCCTCCAACCTAAAATTAAAAGTGAAAGTCACTCAGTTGTGTCTGACTCTTTGCGACCCCATGGACTGTAGCCCACCAGGATTGTCTGTCCAAGGAACTCTCCAGGCAGGAAGATGAGTGGATAGCCATTCCCTTCTCCAGGGGATCTTCCCCACCCAGGTATTGAACGTGGGTCTCCTGTATTTCAGGCAGATTCTTTGCCATCTGAGCCACCAGGGAAGCTCTTAAAATATATGTTCTATTACACAGCCTGTCTGTGAAGATAGCTGCTACTGCTGCTAAGTCACTTCAGTCGTGTCCGACTCTGTGCGATCCCATAGACGGCAGCCCACCAGGCTCCCGCGTCCCTGGGATTCTCCAGGCAAGAACAATGGAGTGGGTTGCCATTTCCTTCTCCAATGCATAAAAGTGAAAAGTGAAAGTGAAGCCGCTCAGTCGTGTCTGACCCTTAGCATGGACTGCAGCCTACCAGGGCTCCTCTGTCCGTGGGATTTTCCAGGCAAGAGTACTGGAGTGGGGTGCCATTGCCTTCTCCACTGGGAAGATAGAAGCCACCCCTATTGTTTTAACACAAAAAAAGTAAAATAAAGGAGAAGTTAAATACCTGCTGGGGAACTGAAATAGAAAAAGCTATATAGAGACAGTATCTATAGAAAGAAGCTCTACCTTTAGGGTTTGGGGAATTAAAGGAAAAATTGAGGTTACTAGGAGCTTCCAAGAGGGACCCTGTGGTTCTGAGGTCCATATTTCTTGGAGGCAGTGCTGTGCAACCAGTGATGGTGTGTGAGGAACCCAGTGTATAGGCTTTACGACACATAAACTCAAGACCTTTCAGAGGGGATGCCAATAGCTCACTGCTGACACCTCTGAGAGGACAGAGGGAGCCAATTCTAGATGACCTTGACAAATCTGTGGACAGAAACTGCTTTCTGTTCAGAAAGTAGAGAATGATTGCTAAGGTAATACTGAGAGCAAATGAACAGGATGTAATAAGTCCCTCTTGCCCTTTCTCTTGCCCCCATCAAGCTCTCTCCAGTGCCTCAGGAAGTCAGCTGGCAGTGTGATATGCAAAGACCCAGCCCTGATATCTCAGTGCGGATTACAGAAGCTGGTCTGTGGGCTATGAGACAATAGCTTAGAAACTGACAACATGCTTATCTAGCCTCTATTGAGAGGGAAATTAGAACAGCCTTCTGCTTCGTTCACAGTCTGTGAAGTGAACCTGTCAAGAGGACTTGAGATGTCAATATTATTGGATGGGCCCAGTAGATTCATTTTCATATCTAGATTTTGAGAGAAGAGCTTCACTTGTTCCACCTAGTACAACTGTAATTACTGTTCTTTGCAGAAATAGAAATTCGGGAAGCCACCAGGAGAATGAAGCAACACAATTTGTTCTAAAGTGGCTAATTTAAAATTGATCACTATGACATGCCTCCTTAAGCTTGAGATGTTTCACACAATCAGGTTTTCAGTATTTTCATTAGTGTGATTTGCATAACCAAGATTTTATTTAATTTTTTGTAGACGGTTCTATTGTAATGAAACCAACATAGCTATTAAAAGGATAGACCTGGGCTGATGAATAAATGTGAATTCATTGTATTTTATGTGATTACACTGTAACTTTTTTACAGTAAATTTGACTTCTAAAGTATGTGTGTGTGTGTCTGTGAGAGAGAGAGAGAAAGAGAGACAGAGAATAAGAGAGAAAGAGAAAGATACATAAGAATAGGGACCATTAAAATTATCAAATTCTTCTGACACAGCATAATACCTCATAAATCTATGAATGAGGTTTCAATTTGCAAAACGTCAAGTCTAGAGTATATATGGCGGTGGTGGTTTAGTTGCTGATTCGTGTCCAAGTCTTGCAACACCATGGACTTGTAGCCCCCTAGGCTCCTCTGTCCATGGGATTTCCCAAGAAAGAATATTGTATTGCATTGCCATTTCCTTCTCCAGGGGATCTTCCCTAAACCAGGGACTGAACCAGCATCTCCTTCATTGCAGGTGAATTCCTTACCACTGCATGCATGCATGCGAAGTCGCCTCAGTCATATCTGACTCTGCGATCCTATGGACTGTAGCTCCTCTGAGCCACCAGAGATTCCAGAATATATATATTCTAGATGCAAGAGACCCGAGTTCAATCCCTGGGTCGAGAAGTTCCCCTGGAGAAGGAAACAGCAACCCACTCCAGTATTCCTGCCTGGGAAATCCCATGGACAGAGTAACCTGTTGGGGTACAGTTCATGAGGACTCGGAAGTGTCAAACATGAATTAGTGAATAAACAACAATAGTATACATATATATAAAGTTTTATACTTTTCATAATAAAAGTGATTATGGGCATGAATAAATATGTTTCATTTTCATATGATGAATTTATTTTATGCATTCATCCTTTAGAAGGACATCCACAAGCATCCTAAAAAGAGAAAAGCTATAATGTTTAAATTATGTTTTTCCTCTGACAGTTCCTATAACTTGATTGCTGTCATACTTTCTCTTATCATTTATATGTTGTTACTAATATTTAGATCATTCATTTTGAAACAGATTGAGTAAAAATACTCAGTTTGATGTGAAAGTTGTTTTATATCCCAATTTTTATTTTCTAATATCTACTTAAGAATATCTGTTGGCTTACAGAAACAAACAGAATGAATTTCATTATCCAAAAATGCAAGCAATATTGTCATATGGGATAGATACGTCAGATGAGATTGTGAATCTGCAGTCTAGAAATATATATGTGATCTTTTTCAGAATTGGAGCAAAAGCAGCCAGATGGAAAATGACATGAGAAATTTGAGATGAACACTAT
The DNA here is from genome assembly GCF_029378745.1 of Bos indicus. Taxonomy (NCBI): domain Eukaryota; kingdom Metazoa; phylum Chordata; class Mammalia; order Artiodactyla; family Bovidae; genus Bos; species Bos indicus. The sequence continues at coordinate 14,994,840 of NC_091767.1, forward strand.
TGGAAGGAGCTAAGTTTTATTTTTCCATATTCCCAAGTGTTTTTGTTTCATTTCATTTAGAGAATTCATTGGAGAATGTTTCAAGATGTAGAGCCCTTGAATGTGAAGTATCCCAAATGAAGTTGGAGCATTCGTGCTGAAATTGTTTCCTGTTGTGGTAAGATGAAATGATTCTTAATATATTGGATTGGTTTCTGGAGAATGTGATGAGAAATGTGTGTGTGTGGATGTGTGTGTGTGTAAAATAAGTTATGATGGTATGTAACCCAGTGTATAAGTTTGGGTCTTGAAAACAGCTTTTTTTATTATTTTGTCATGATTATTTTTGGTTTGAAGAAGAGCCAACTCACAGGAAAAGACCCTGATCTGGGAAGGATTGAAGGCAAAAGGAAAAGGGGAGACAGAGGATGAGATGGATAGATCGCATCATCGATTCAATAGATAGGGATTTGGGAAAACTCTGGGAGATAGTCAAGGACAGGGAACCCTGGCATGCTGCAGTCAATGGAGCTTCAAAGAGTCAGACACAACTTAGTGACTGAACAACAAAATTTTTGTTTCCTTAAGAGGAATGGGGAACTCAAATGTGTTATTACTAATTTCCTACTGTGTATATATACATAATATATATTACTTAATAAGTCAACACAATAGCCATAGGAGGTAGGTGGTAATATCCTCATGGTGCAGTTGTGGAAAATGGAAGTTCAGAGAAATTAAAACCTTGTTCAAGATGACACAGCTAATAAATGACACAAGACTGCTGTGTCTCTATGTTCTGCTCTTTCTGCTGCCATGCTGTCTCTTGCATTTGTGCTAGGTAAGGAGTCAAAGGATTAATATAGTGAAGGCAACACTCTCAAGTTTTACACTGCTGTTTAGAAAAGAGTCGTAATTGCCTTCCCTCAGATGAAAACCAAACTGAAGAAATATCTTTTATATTTCTACTACACTTAAAAAGAGAAAGATTTCTGTAAGTCATTACTAGTTACCCAGATGATGGTGTTTCAAGGAAATTGAAAGTTATAGAAAAACTGACTTGGAAAATGTGTGCTGTAATTTTCCTATTCACCTTTGCTATAAAATGAAAATCTGTTGTAGGCTTCCTTTGTACAAATACCTGGTCATGTCTGACAATTGGTTAATCGAACCAATGCCATTTCTTCCTTTATGGGTAATTGGTATATAACTCAAGAAAGTTGATGTTCTTCCCTTTTTTGTTACTTATACTTGGAGGTTGTTGCAATATTCCACTGAAATAAGAGATAACACGTGGAAAGCACCTGGAATTCTTCCTGGTAGACTAATAGACCTTATGATGTAAAAGGTATCAATTAAGCCATCGTTTTGTTGTAGTTCTATCCAGAAAGATTATCATTAAAGAAATGTTTATTGTGCAAAAGATTCTCTTCATTCAACATTCTTTAATGTTGAAATTTATGTATTTTATTTATGTAGAATTGATTGAGGCAATTGCAGATGGCTGATTGAAACCTTTAGAATTCTATGAAACTTTAGGTGCATTCATTTATAAATGGCAAAACACAGACTCATTTGCTCTAGGTATTCAGCAGTACCTTTCGATTTAGTGATCTAGCTTTCTTACCTGAAAACTTCCAAACAGATTTTCCCTAGTAATTGCAGACTGGATGCCCACTGTGCCCCTGTGAGTCAGATTTGCTTGGGCTATTCACCAGTGACACCTTGGCAATCTATAAAACATTCTCTTGTGGGCTTCATGCTTTCCGAGTCTTGCTTCTGAGTTGGTAATGATCAGCAACATTTCTGTCGGAACAGATACTGCGCCTGCAGTCAAAGATTACATGTTTGCTTTGTATGGCGTGAAATGAAAGAATTAAAACAAACCAGCTTTCAGTGTGAGATTTTGAGAAGAAGTCTTCAGTCATCCTTGAGGTCCAGTGTGTATTTTCCCTTTTTTATAGTGGAGTAAGGACCTATAAGATTAATGACGGCAGTGAGGGTCTTAGTCTAGATTCTCCAACATAAATAGACAAAGACTCCCTCCAAAGCACCATGGGAAGGGAATCTAGGCCATTCATTACTAAGCTATTTTCAATTAGTTTACATTCTGAAAACACCTGCAAAATGGTGCATATACCTCCTATGCTGTATTACTTCTCAATTCAAGAGTTTTGCATTTGAACAGAGACTCTTCAGTAAATAATCCCAAATTCCCACATTGAATCCAGTTTTGGATTGAGCTAAAAAGTTGTTGTTTCTTAGGGATGGTGTTCTTTGCTTAGGCCCTCATTTCTTTTTGCTTTTTCTTGGTAATAACCAGAGATTTGCTTTATGTCTTGCTAACTTTAAGATAGTGACCAAGTTACTTAACCTCTTTTAATCTCTGTATTATTCATCATTAAATGAGAATCATAAAAATTATATTGAATATGTTTTCAGGTTCACAAAGAATATGTGTACATCATCTACTGCTAAGAACATTGCTAATGATTTTAAATGGCAGCTTTCTAGCTGGATCTGCTTCTAGGTTGGGCAATTTGGGGCTCTCCCAAATATTCATCAAGAATTTCTTGGAATCTTCCAAAATAGAGCAAAATTCATTCAAAAGATTGAGTTGACTCATGAAAGGGGGCCAGGGGCACAAGAGGAAGCATCAACTCAGACATGCATGCCTAGCAGGAAGATAAACATTTTATTCACAAATTATTAAACCATGGAAAACAAATAGTTAAATTAGGTTTGTACATATTGCTTGTATGATAATATGCCTTTTCATGAGCTTTTCCAAATTTGTATCTTTAGGCCAATAGTTCTCAAGTTTTAAAATGTTTGCAAGAACATGTAAGAAGTTGATAGAAAAATAGATTAGAAAATACTGTTGCAGTTAAAGACAAGACTTCTGAGTGGGCTAATATTTACTGAAAACCTGATAACCAGTTGCTTTCAGATGTGTTCGTTTATCAAATTTTTATTTTGGATCTTCTCAGTAGTTAGCATCCCCATTCTACAGATTAATAAAAATAGATTTATGGAAGTTCCTGGCTCATCAAGTCATGAAATTAAGAGATGATAGGGGGTCAGAACTCAATCTTGGCACCAGATTGGTATGCAACTGCTACATCTGCTTCCTAATCCTGCTGCTGCTGCTGCTAAGTCGCTTCAGTCGTGTCTGACTCTGTGCGACCCCATAGACGGCAGCCCACCAGGCTCCCCCGTCCCTGGGATTCTCTAGGCAAGAACACTGGAGTGGGTTGCCATTTCCTTCTCCAATGCATGAAAGTGAAAAGTGAAAGTGAAGTCGCTGAGTCATGTCCGACCCTCAGCGACCCCATGAACTGCAGCCTACCAGGCTCCTCCATCCATGGGATTTTCTAGGCAAGAGTACTGGAGTGGGGTGCCATTGCCTTCTCCATTCCTAATCCTAGGATAATTCAATTTTCCAGTCATGAAAGACTTTGTTTTATGGCAGCCAGCAGCATAAGCACATATGGGGACAATCAGCCTGTATTTGTTTTAAGTTCCTGAGCACTTAATCACCATCACCTGCTGATTTGGACTTTCAGCATCAGTAGAGCAGATCTATTTCATCTGCTCTGTAAAACTACTCAGAAAGAAATTTTTTTGGAATAAAAATTTCTCAAGCATTTTCTGTAGATCCTTGTTGTTATTCACCAGCATACTTGATTTTCATCAGTTCTGCCAGTCTCCTTTTTATAGGTTTGGCTAGGTAGCTTATGTTCTTCAATGGGATGTGAGCTACATAATGTGGGCTGTGTCCAGGTCATGCCCTTAAAGGGTGTGTGTGCATGCTTCTCCTCCTTTTCCTCTAGTAGCTTGGAAAATGAGCATAGCATGAGATGTCCTGGTGAGCCATCTTTTATTGTGCAAACAAGGACAATTGTCTGATGGTAGAACAATATGGGAACCTGGATTCCTGGCTTAATTTATAGAGAAAACAGTCCAGGACAGCTTCTCTGCTAAACCTTGTATAAAAGATAGATAGGCTTGTTTAGCTCTTGCCATTAAGCTGTTCTACATGGTGGAAGAGATACCCTAATGAATTAACGATTTCTTTGATAAACGTGTTAGCCATGCATGCCTGGCGTACTGTGACTCCTTTGGGAAGTCAATCTTAGCCTGCAAAAAAGCACAGGTCCTCCACATAAGAACACTGTTGTGGTTGCCTAGATATTATTTATCTAGACTTCGTAGCATCTCACCTTGTTCCTCATATCCCTTACACTATTTTTCTGACCACTTTCCTCTAGATCTGTTTTCTTTTCAGCCCATCCTCTTCCATGGAAATACATAAATTTGTTGTTGTCTTCGAGTCTCTTTGCAACTGCATTTATCTTTTATACATGTACAGTATGAAGGAGGCACATAGGAGACAATAGGAATGATGAACCCTGAGTTGAACTTCAGAATCCTAGCCCCGCTTAAAGACACTCAAAGTGATTTTAAAACACACATAAGCACACTAGGCTATCCAAATAAAACTTTCTATAGCTTACATTAAGTAGACTTCTTAAGCTTCTGATACCTAGATAACAATGTCCAAATCTATATATAGTCTGTAAGATTTTCTTCATTGTTCCTTGCCTCACCTGATCTATTCTCATTTTGCATTCAGGACAAAACCAAATTTAATTTTTTCACATTTAGTACATCTGCTTGGATCTTTATTTTAGAGAAGATTTTAAATCTATAATTATTTTCATTATATCCAAAGAAAGCCTTGGTGTTTTATAGACACAGTGTTCTCCTAACTTCATAATTTAGACTTGAATGAGTCTTTAACAGACTTTCCGGTACACAGAATGCTGCTGCTGCTCCTGCTAAGTTGCTTCAGTCATGTACGACTCTGTGCGACCCCATAGACGGAAGCCCACCAGGCTCCCCCGTCCCTGGGATTCTCCAGGCAAGAACACTGGAGTGGGTTGCCATTTCCTTCTCCAATGCATGAAAGTGAAAAGTGAAAGTGAAGTCGCTCAGTCGTGTCTGACTCTTAGCGACCCCATGGACTACAGCCTACCAGGCTCCTCCATCCATGGGATTTTCCAGGCAAGAGTACTGGAGTGGGGTGCCATTAATGCTCCCTACCAAAAACTGGTTTGATGATTGTATTCACACACATGCACTAGACTGAGATCCCGTGGTTTTTTATCTTGCCTTCTAATAATACAGTTTGTGCACCTTCTTACTAACAGAGTGCATGCTTAGTATGTGCCTTAAAATATCCTCATGGTTGATTGTCTATTACAAGGCAATGCTTTTTCCTTTTTTTTTCATTCTCTCTGTTACTCCCTTGACGGCTTCTTGTACCTCTGAGCTTACTTGCTGGCAGTTTCAACTCAATGGTCTACATAGAATATCTCATTTAATCCCTGCTAAAGCACTGAATTAAGTATAATGACCACACACATTAGTCACTGACTTAGCATTTACTTGTGCCAGATTTGTTTTAAGCAATCAGAAGGAAGGTATCAATAAGCCTTCCAGTTGTTCATTCTCTAACAGAGAAGATAAATAAGTTTAAAAAACTCTAACTTTTAAGTATAATAATATGAAATTTAAGTAGTGGGGAGGCAGCTGTTCAGGGTTATTTGAGGGAGAGAAGGGCTAAGATCAGCAAATGTTTGCTGGAGATTCTACTTCAACTGAATGCAAAAACGTGAGGAAACAGACTTGGACAGATTATATGACTTTTCCATAATGTCACTGCTAGCTAATAGCGGAGACTGGACGAAGATTCCTACCCAGGTTGTTATGATGTCAGAGCCCAGGCAATCAGGAGTTCTCACTGCAGAACTCTTTGGTTCATAGCCAATTGCTACAGTTGAATGCTGTTCATAAATTGGTTCCTCTTGCTGTTGAATCGCATCACTGATTCTACTTGCTTCTCAGTTATAGTATACCATAACTTAATAGTGAAGATGATACACAAATTCAGATATTTTTCAGGGAAATAACTTCTGAATCTTCAATTTCCATATATGCTCTTTCTTAAAAGTGGTCCAGTTGAGATTCCACTTATGTTCTGCCAATTCTAGTTTTTCCACCTCCCCTTTCACAGTTGTTCCTCTTTCACCTTATAGCACAAATGTATGCTTATTACTCATGTCTTTACTTCTAATGATGCTCAAAGAAGAAACGAAGGGAGAGCACATTATTTCTTTCAGATGACAAGCTTAAGGCAAGGTTACTGTTTTAATCTCTCTGTTTTCTGCTACATGACCCATGTTCTTTTCAACTACCTTGACCTTCTTTAAGATTTCTTTTTATAAAATGGAACTTGACCTTCTTTCAGATTCCTTTCTATAAGATGGAAGCTTCAAGTATCTATATATCCAAGGTTTTAATGAAAGATGATGCTGTGAAAGTGCTGCACTCAATATGCCAGCAAATTTGGAAAACTCAGCAGTGGCCACAGGACTGGAAAAGGGCAGTTTTCATTCCAATCCCAAAGAAAGGCAATGCCAAAGAATGCTCAAACTACCGCACAATTGCACTCATCTCACATGCTACTAAAGGGATGCTCAAAATTCTCCAAGCCAGGCTTCAGCAATATGTGAACAGTGAACTTCCTGATGTTCAAGCTGGTTTTAGAAAAGGCAGAGGAACCAGAGATCAAATTGCCAACATCCGCTGGATCATCAAAAAAGCAAGAGAGTTCCCGAAAAACATCTATTTCTGCTTTATTGACTATGCCAAAGCCTTTGACTGTGTGGATCACAATAAACTGTGGACAATTCTGAAAGAGATGGGAATACCAGACCACCTGATCTGCCTCTTGAGAAATTTGTATGCAGGTCAGGAAGCAACAGTTAGAACTGGACATGGAACAACAGACTGGTTCCCAATAGGAAAAGGAGTTCGTCAAGGCTGTCTGTTGTCACCCTGTTTATTTAACTTATATGCAGAGTACATCATGAGAAATGCTGGACTGGAAGAAATACAAGCTGGAATCAAGATTGCCGGGAGAAATATCAATCACCTCAGATATGAAGGTGACACCACCCTTATGGCAGAAAGTGAAGAAGAACTCAAAAGCTTCTTGATGAAAGTGAAAGTGGAGAGTGAAAAAGTTGGCTTAAAGCTCAACGTTCAGAAAACTAAGATCATGGCATTCGGTCCCACCACTTCATGGGAAATAAATGGGGAAACAGTGGAAACAGTGTTAGACTTTGTTTTTCTGGGCTCCAAAATCACTACAGATGGTGACTGCAGCCATGAAATTAAAAGACACTTACTCCTTGGAAGGAAAGTTATGACCAACCTAGATAGCATATTCAAAAGTAGAGACATTACTTTGCCAACAAACGTTCGTCTAGTCAAGGCTATGGTTTTTCCTGTGGTCATGTATGGATGTGAGAGTTGGACTGTGAAGAAGGCTGAGCGCCGAAGAATTGATGCTTTTGAACTGTGGTGTTGGAGAAGACTCTTGAGAGTCCCTTGGACTGCAAGGAGATCCAACCAGTCCATTCTGAAGGAGATCAGCCCTGGGATTTCTTTGGAAGGAATGATGCTAAAGCTGAAACTCCAGTACTTTGGCCACCTCATGCAAAGTGTTGACTCATTGGAAAAGACTCCGATGCTGGGAAGGACTGGGGGCAGGAGGAGAAGGGGACGACAGAGGATGAGATGGCTGGATGGCATCACTGACTCAATGGACGTGAGTCTGAGTGAACTCCGGGAGTTGGTGATGGACAGGGAGGCCTGGCGTGCTGCAATTCATGGGGTCGCAAAGAGTCGGACACGACTGAGCGACTTATCTGATCTGATCTGATTTAAAGTATGTATCAATTATATAATAACCCAGAAATTATATGCTTGTAGGTATACAAACATGTGCCAAATGTGTGTTTTATGTCCACTTTAATAAGATGTGGGAGTATGTAATATGTGTATGTATGTATCCGTGTTTTAAAAATATTTCAAAGAAAAATATGAATACACTAAAGACCTCCTCCCAAGTATTGTTCCTCTGGGAAGCTGTTGAGAGTGAATAAAAGGAAACATATTCCCAGTCTCCATCATTTCCCACACCCCTTGCCTTCAAGCATTTTCAAGCTTGTTCTTGGGGTGTTGGATATTTGCCTTTTGGATAATGCAGACATTAGCAGTCAACTGTTGAAAATAAATATCACCCAAGTATTTTGCAATGCTGTTCTTCTTTAGTTGATTTTGCTACCCTTTTTTTCATTGAAGAATTAATGGATAGTATGTAGACTATTGATTTTATCTGAATTAAATTTTTTAATGCTTATAATAGGTTTTGTGATTTATATACTAAATGAATGAATAAATGAGTAAAAATTTTGTCCCAGTGTAGAAAGCGAAATGATGATTTTTAGCTATCTCTTGAGAATACAGGAGCATTTACAAGTTTGTCTAGTTTTGAAAATTTATTTTCTTATTTGGGGAGCTTACTTATCCTGCTGGGTTTATCACAAGTATTAGGTAATTTAATTGCACAGCATCCTTACCATGTAAATGCCTCCTCGGCACTTGTGGTGTTGTCATTATCTGTTGCTCCAAGCTATATCATACGATCATTGAAAATAAGAGAAAAGTGTGTTTTATCTCAGTTTTGAAGAGTGACAGTAAAATTGTGATTGCAGCATAATTAAATCTGTATATCTAGATACCAATAAATGCTCCACTACTCTAGGATTCAAAAGAAGTGTCAGACCTTGCCTGGCACCGGTCACAATCTCTGAACTTTTTTATAGCTTTTGCAGCTAATGACTAGCTTGAGAACTTTCAAGAGACTTGAGCTATTTTATGTCCATACTAAACTCCATTAGTAAATTGGCTTATTTTCCCTCAACTTTACTTTTTCCTTTCTTTCTTTCCATTTTCTTTTTTTCTCTCTCTTTCTCTTTTTGTTTGTTTTGTGTGTGTGTGCATGGTCGGGGGAGGTGGTAATTTGGGATGAAGAGTTAAATTTGTGTCCCTTTTTAAGGTGCATTAGAAAATTTTCTTCTTTTCAGGGGCATTTAAAGCAGAAAGTACATAAATAAAATTAATTGCATAACTCTGTAGACACCTGTCAAAATCTTGACATGTTCAGTCCCTATAATTGGCATTGTATATTCAAAGTAAGTTTTGCAAACAGCAGGAGCACAGGCTGCCTGAGAGCTGCCTCTTAAAGAGGAGCAGTCTGCAGTAATGGGAGGCCTGTCAGCAATCCTTCATAGTTATAGCAGTCACTAGCCAGAGCCCCACAGAACCTCCTTCCCCATTCTGATTTCTTACACATATACACATATAAAGTTTTAGGGGCCATTTTATTTCATTAGCCGCTCCAATTTTGTTGAATATCTTGACAGATGACTGAAGTAAAGCAGCTGTGTTACTTAAGATGATACTAGCTTCAGTAGCAAACAACCCCCGAGATGTCTAATAGCTTGAACAGAGTAGAATTTTATTTTAGTCATTTGTAGTCAAAAACTTTAATGGCTGGTGCCTGGTTAGCTCTCACTAGAGCAGAGATTCAAAGGTCTGGGCTCCTTCCTTCTCGTGGCTGTCTAGTTTCAAAATGTGACTTCCAGAACCATCTTGTTTAGTTTCATTCAGCCAACAGAAGCAAAACAGACATAAGAAAACATAAGGCATTTTGTGGTCCAGGCTCAGAAGTGGTGTTTCATACTTTCACTCAAGTTCCTTTGGCTAGAAAACTCTCCAGTGCAATGGAGGATGGGCTATAGAATCTACCTGACTGTCCAGGAAAGAAAATTCACAGTTTTGGCAAATAGCTAACCAGCAACAAGCAAGATTTTGAAACTGCAGTCATCAGTAACTGTCTAAAGGGGAAGATGATGACCCACAGCAGAGGCAGACACAAGGCAATGGAGAAATTACGAAATGTAACATAGTACTTCATAAATGATTTTTATAATTATATTGATCTCATGCAGAGTGAAAAATGTTTAGTTGTGCAGCTATTGACAAGTTAAATACAGCCACAAGCAATGCTGAGTCACATTAATAAAGAGAATTTAATCTTAATAAAGCCGAAACAGAATTTGGTTCAGTTATTCCAGACTGGTTTGTAGAGGACTACAGGTCTTAAAACCAACACATGTTGGTACTGGTAAACACCTTTTCAATACAGGTAAACACCAACTCTTGTCTCAGAAAATAATTTAAGTGGGTGGGGACAGAAAGGTGCTGAGGTCATTCATTTATCCTGCACACATTTCTTAAGTACCTTCTCTATATCAGATGGGCTTCCCAGGTGGCTCAGTGGCAGAGAATCTGCCTGCCAAGCAGGGGATGCAGATTCAATCTCTGTGTCAAGAAGATCTCCTGAAGAAGAAAATGGCAACCTATTCCAATGTTCTTGCCTGGAAGATCCCATGGACAGAGGAGCCTGGTGAGGTATAGTCCATGGGGTCACAAAAGAGTTGGACATGACTTAGTGACTAAAAAACAACAATATACCAGATACTATACTTAGCTTTGAAGATAGAGAAATTAGTAAAATAAACTTCTATTCTCAAGACCTGATATGTGAGTGGGAGAAGGAAGCCTATGGATGAATAGCCAATTATATTATCACAGGTAAACTTCTATGAAGCCATAACTGGGGGGTAGTGATTGCCAGTGCTTAGATGTATTAGGGAAGACCGCATAGAGAATAAGTCATTTAATCTGGTGCTGGTAGTATGAGTCTTTACAGACAGAAGAGAGACTTTTAGGGAGCATTAAACCCATAATTAAATATGTGAAAAAGCATGACAGCCCAGGGGTATGAAAGAACATGGCATGACACAAGTAGGAAGTTCTGCATTTCTGGAAAATAGGGGCTTTATAATAGGATGTAGAGGTCTGGGGAAGCCAATTGTGAAAAATGGCTTCAGCCCCAAGGGTGAATGAATAGTAGGTCTTTTGAGTGAGGTCTTAGCAAAGGAAAGAATGAATGGTCTCCGCGTATGTCACAGTCTTCGCTGTCAGCCCTCTTAGGGTCTTCTAGCCGTCTTCCAACTAAGGCATTCCTCCTCACTCACGCCCACGGTTACTGTTTCTGCACCCTATGTGTTCTCAAGGAATTATAAAAGGGATACAGTTACACAGATAGAATTTGCTAAAGTGTAGGAAGATAATCCAAAAAAAGCACCGTGTTTTGTCTTTAAATATAAGCTGTCTTTACATAAATATGATGGAGCACAATGTCCTACTGCTCAATAGTCCCTACTTGGTGGCTCAGTTTCTGCCCAACATGTCTTGTTGATTACTGTTATATATTCCAGAATGGGCAAAGTCATGGAGGTATGAATAGTTTAATGTATATTATAGTGTCCAGTTTATACTACTTATAGTAAATTGTGAGAGGTGAGAGATGAATTGAAGAAGGAATAATTAAGTCAAAGGAATCAGAACTTGAAGGTTTGGAATACTGTCTGCCTCTCCACATTGTAAAAAATGAGAAATCATGTTTTGGTGAGAACACCAAGGGTTTGGATGAACAATCACTTCATGAAGAGATTATCCATGGAGTCCAACAGGTATCTCAGCAGAAGTCAGGAGTACAGATGGGACTATATCAGTGTAGACACTGACTGCCAGTTTGGACAAAAGGGAATAATCACCCTATGAAATAGGAAAAGGATTTTGGGCTTCTGGGCTTCTATAGTACCAGACCTATAGAGCTCTCCACTATCTAGCTGTGAACATATCTTATCCTTCAAGAAAAGAGAAGAATGATGACCCCCAAGGGTGAATCAGAGATCAGCCCAGACCCCAAGGACAAGGCTACCACCTGTGGCCGAAGGGGTAGGGCCTCCACCATGGCTGAAGGGCAGAAAAGGTAAGACCTCTGTCCCAGTGAAACTGCAAGGTGGCATTCCACCCAGCTGCACCTGAGGGCAGACCTTAAAGCTGAAGAGGACTATTCTCTAGCATTAAGAACTGATGGAATTTGCCTTGCTAGATTTTGGACTTGCTTGGAGCCCCTTTCTTCTTTCTCATGGCTCCCTTTTGGGATGCTAATGTCTATCCTGTGTTTGTTCCACCATGTATTTAGAAGCACATAGCTTATTTGATTTCATAGGTTCACATCTGGAGAGGAGTTTTGTCCCTGGATGAATCATATCTAGTCAGTCAGTCAGTTCAGTCGCTTAGTCGTGTCCAACTCTTTGCGACCCCATGAATCGCAGCACGCCAGGCCTCCTTGTCCATCATCAACTCCTGGAGTTTACTCACACTCATATCCATCGAGTCAGTGATGCCATCCAGCCATCTCATCCTCTGTCATCCCTTCTCCTCCTGCCCCCAATCCCTCCCAGCATCAGAGTCTTTTCCAATGAGTCAACTCTTCACATGAGGTGGCCAAAGTATTGGAGTTTCAGCTTCAGCATCAGTCCTTCCAGTGAACACCCAGGACTGATCTCCTTTAGTATGGACTAGTTGGATCTCCTTGCAGTCCAAGGGACTCTCAAGAGTCTTCTCCAACACCACAGTTCAAAAGCATCAATTCTTCAGTGCTCAGCTTTCTTCACAGTCCAACTCTCACATCCATACATGACCACAGGAAAAACCATAGCCTTGACTAGACGGACCTTTGGTGGCAAAGTAATGTTTCTGCTTTTGAATATGCTATCTAGGCTGGCCATAACTTTCCTTCCAAGGAGTAAGCATCTTTTAATTTCATGGCTGCAATCACTATCTGCAGTGATTTTGGAGCCCCTAAAAATAAAGTCAGCCACTGTTTCCACTGTTTCGCCATCTATGTGCCATGAAGTGATGGGACAAGATGCCATGATCTTAGTTTTCTGAACGTTGAGCTTTAAGCCAACTTTTTCACTCTCCTCTTTCACTTTCATCAAGAGGCTTTTTAGTTCCTCTTCACTTTCTGCCGTAAGAGTGGTGTCATCTGCATATCTGAGGTTATTGATATTTCTCATACTTAGAGTCTCACCCAATTCAGATGATGTTTAGATAAGCCTTTGGATTTGAAGTTGATGCTGGCAAATGGTTAAAACTTTCGGGGCAGTTGGGATGGGGTGAATGTATTTTGCATGCCAGAAGAACATGAATTGAAGGGGGCTGGTGGCAGAGAACAGACTATTATAGACTGGCAACACTCCCTCAAAATCTGTAAGTGGTCGCCCTAACCCTCAATGTGATTGTATTTACAGATAGACCCTTTATAGAGTTAATTAAGTTTGAGGTCATAAAGATAGGGTCCTAATCCAATAGGACTGGTGATCTTAAAAGAAGAAGAAAAGACAGCAGAGGTGTCAGGAAAGGCTGAATGAGGATAAAGTGAGAAGATACTGGTCTGCAAGGCAGGGAGAAGGCCCTCATCAGAAACAGAATCTGTCAGAACCTTGATCTTGGACTTCTAGCCTCCAGAACTGTGAGAAAGTACATTTTTGTTGTTTAAGCCATCCAATCTGTGGTATTTTGTTATGATAACCCTAGTTGACAAATACAGCATGTTCATATGTGACAGACTAGTTATATCATGGTGATAATGATAGTAATAATAGCTTATCATATGTCAGATAATATGTCAAACCTCATGTATACATTATCTGATTAACACCTTCTTAAAACACACTTGGTGATAGTTTTTATTATACAGGTCAAACAGGAAACTTGCCATCTCTAAACAGTGAACTCCTGTCATCCCACTGTAGTTTGGTTCCATGCGACCGTCTGCAAAGAGCTTAACTCCTCTGAGCTTTAGTTTCACTGTCCATTAAGTGGTGAGGATATGTCTGCTGCCCTCTTCAGAGGATTATTTGCAGGACTTAACTAAAATGACTTAAAGAAATCCATTATTTGCAGTCTGGTCATGAATATCAGCATCACTATCAAATTTTGGTGACTTTTTTCTATACTCACTCAAATCACTGACTTTTCACAAGACATCTTGACACCATTGTCAATTTTTTCCTTTGGAATTTTCCTATGTGTGTTTTTCTTCTGACTACTGACTTGTCATTCAAAAAAGGATTTGAACATAAGGCTTTTAAATGATGTTCTTTTCAGATGGTGGGGGAAGTTTGGTTTCCTAATGATTTCATTGAATTTACACCTGAAGGATATTAATAGAAATATTGTGAAAGCTTATTTTTATTGACTAGTTAAAGGGACTAAACCATGAAAGAAACTTCTAAGTCTTAGTATTAATCTTATTCCTATTGAGCACCATACCATTTTCTCCCTCTTGCTTTCTGTTTTTTTCTAACAAAGTCTGGCTGTCCCTCTTTTCCCATGTAATGATAGATTTAGAAAAAAAGGTACTTCAGGCGGACCTTTATTTCAGCAGGTTTCCTAACTATAGAGTCAAGATTTCAGTTTCTGGCAAACGTCTGAATTGTAATCAGAAAGCTTAACAATAAGAAATAACTTTGAAAGATGTTAAAACAATAATGAAGATTAAAAAGTAAAAAAATCACACACACACACACATTGTAATTAACCCTGTTTTCCTCCAGAACTTAATTTTATTTAGCTCACTTAATTTTGATACATTTGCTGATTGATTTTTGCCAAATAAATGTGAATAAACTTCTCACTATGCATATTTTGACTCCCATTATTATGTATATGAAAATATTAATATTTAAGTGTTCTCAGTTATTATATAAATATAAAAAAGGAGTTCAAGTGTTTGTATTCATCATGGTTATCATATTGCATTATTTAACTTTTATATTGCTTCTTTCCTACTGTCCCAATCAAAATCTTTTTCTAAATATTAACTATAGGAAAGCCACAAAATAGAATAAGAAAAAAAAAAAAATAGGTCATATAACAGGAGCACCAAGAGCCCTTTTTAGCACAAAATGTTTGACAGTTCCATTTTTGAGATTACCAGTAAGGATTAAAAAAAAAATGTGAGAGATGGGATATGCTGTTATCACATTTGATGTTCTCATAATTGTAAAGCTATTGGAACATTCAAAAAATTTAAATCTTTCATCATGTTTAACATGTTAATCCGTTTCTTAATGTCAGTTGCTGAAAATGTCTCCTAGGAATTTTGAGGTCATAATATTTAGTATATCCTCTTTTGTACTTTTTTTTTTTTTTGCATTTAATCTTGGAAAAATGTACTTAAAAAAAAATAAAACTAAAAACCAGATTTGGAGAGGTGGTCATCCCCTCAAACTTCTTGAATTCATATGGCTGGACTAATAATAAGACTTAACACAAGACACATTAATGGGAAAAGAAAAACAAATTTTAATTCATGCATTGAAACATGTCTCATAAAAATGGGACCTAAAGAAGTGGCCAAATCAGGCAGTTCTTATACTTTTTAGACAAAGAAATGATGCATTTGTGAGGAATCGACAGGACAGAAACCTAGGGTTCAGATGCTTAATTGGTGAAGAATATAAAGAGTTTGGCCTTGGGGTAGTAAGTTAAAGAAGTATCGAGGTTTCTTCATATATATTGTAAAGTAAAAAAAGAAACAAGAATTCTAGACTCAAATTCCTTGTCTTTGGTGATACAAGTGTCCTTTTACCTCAGATGCAAAGAATGTACCTTTCATATGAGAAATGTATTTCCTGATTTCAGGGAGACAAAGAGGAGGGTCAGAGTGTTCTTCTTGCACTAGCCATTTCTAAATTAACTTGAATTCAAAATAAGCAATGTGCCATTGAGGCACATTTTGGTGTGGCCAGCCCTCGGCCCTGATACCAGTAGTGATGAGTATCATTCTCTTGGATTTTTGTCACAATTTCTCTTAAAGAAAGATAATTTTAAAGCAATGGTAGAATTCTTTACCAAAATCAAAGCCAGTATCAAATCTCAGATTGCAGAAAACAGAGAACATTCCCCTTTAAATGAACCTCATTGTTATCGTGATGAATTTATTCAGCAGACAATAGCTCTATTAGCAAGGCAATCTGAACTAATCTGAAATTGAATCACCCCTCGAACAAACATTGGGAAAATTGAAGCAATTTGAGATTAAACTTATAAATATCACGCTGTAAACTTTAAATTGAATTCAAAGCAAATTGAAGTCTTTGTCTTACCTTTATTGTTTTACCTTTTTAACCCTTTGTTACAAGGAGCAAAGTTACAAGAAGATTTTTTTCCTTATTTTAGTGTGTGAAACTGTACACTGGAATACCAAATACAAATATATGGAGTAAAAGGTATCTGTATTTTTTAACAATTAAAATTATTTCCTTCTCCTTTAATAAAGAAAATATCATTTTTTTTTCATATTCAGCATGAAATTGTTTATAGCTTGTGACAGAACGGAAGAGACATAAGCCCTTGACCTCAAAGTTTTGAATCACTGTGTCAGTCAAAATCAATTAAAGAAGATACAGAAAAGTAGGCATTTATCTGATGGACCCTTCTGGCTTGCATTAGTCATTTAGAGTCTCTTTCTAAGAGACTCATTAGCTTGTCTATTTGCAAATGACTGCTGCTATCTGGGCATACTGCCTTTAGGTTCCATTTTGCTGCAGGATAGTGTTCTCTTGAAAGACAGCCATGTTGATCAGCATAAAGTAATGTAATAGGAGTTGAAAGTTGTGTGTGGGCCAAAAATTATTCAAAGAAAAGGCATGCTTCAGTAACCTATTTAAAAAGCTGGCATCTTCAGAGACCTAAATATATTTTTCTCCCCAAATCTTCACATTGCCCAGTAAGAACTATTGTATTCCGGTCAGTCCTCCCCTTCTCTTTGCCCCCCAAATATTTCTACATCTTTGTAAAATCACGGGTACCTGTGTGTGGATCTACTCTATACCCTGTCAGATTTTTGTCCATGTAGCATACACTGTATTGTCTTCTCCTGCTGCCATCTTGCTGATGTCTGAAAGCAGAAGGAATAGATTTGTTCACACCAAGAAATATGTTTAGAGATAGCTAGTGATGGGCTAATAAAGTATTCTTGTGCAATCAGTGGATGAAGCTAGAGACTCAGGGGCTTTTAAATCTTGCAGAGGAGTTTGGGCTTTTAGGAGGAACCCCGTGAACCAGAGGAATGTCATGTTGAGAATTATCTTTTAGGGAAAATCCCTCTGCCAGTAATGTGGGGAATAGTTTGGAAAGAAATAAACTAAAGGCAAATAAACCACATATAGGAAAGTTGTAATTAGGTGTGAGAGAAGTAATTAGGGTTTAAACTAAAGCTAAAGCAATGAAAATGGAGAATAAATAATATTGTTGGGAAGTATCTTTACATTAGTAAAGCTAAGTTAAGGATATTAGGCAGGGGATGAGATGGGAGAACAGAGTAGGTCCCTGGTTCTTTACTTAGCTTAGGATGCTATGGGGAAAACAGGCTTAGTTAGAGAAAGGTTTCATTGGGGCAGGAGGTTTAAACAACTAGAGAAAATACTGTGGAACTCAGGAAGTTCTGAATAGAGGTAAAGATCTGAAAGTCCCTATGTCATTGAATTTCTCTGAATATGAAGTGAAATAATGTCTAACATGCTTAGCATAGTGTTTTAGATACATTAAGCACTCAATCAGTGGTGACTGTTATTCCTAGTGATGGAATAAAGAATCTGAATATTGTGCTTGATCTACAGTGGAAGTTTGTCTCCAATATTGACTCAGATGAACAAGAACTATAGAGAGGAAGAGATTAGGGTACAGAAAAGGATGTTAAAATGATGGGTTCTGGGAACTATGCTACATCAGAAATTAAGGAAAAATGATTTCGAGATTGCCAGAAAAAGGAATGGGTGTTCATAAAATATATCTTGAATATGATACAGTCTTGCTTCATGAAAATCCATTATATTGACAGGTTCTCCTCCAGGCTTTGTATTTTCTTGAGCACTTATTTGGTTTGTATTGACTTTATTTGTCAGTGTCAGCCTAAAACCGTTTTGCATTTGACATTATTGACCAATAATATACTTGCTAATATGTTATATTCTAGCCCTGTGTTTCCTCAGCCTAAGCTTCTTGTTGTTTAGTCGCTAAGTTGTGTCCAACTCTGTGACCCCGTGACTGTAGCCCACCAGACTCCTCTGACCATGGGGTTCTCCAGACAAGAATACTGGAGTGAAGTGCCATTTCCTCCTCCAGGGGATCTTCCCAACCCAGGGACTGAACCCACATCTCCTGAGGCTCCTGTCTTAGCAAGCGAATTCTTTACCACTGAGCCACCTGGGAAGCCCACAGATAGAAAAGAGATTTTATACTGAACCCTGCCTCTGACAAGAGTAGTCATTTTTCTTCACTTTACCCTATGAACTGTGTGGCCCCTGACAAAATACTGAGTGGTTAAGCACAGTCATATACAGTACAGTCCCACATCCCAGCCATACACCTTTATTAGAAAGAAATCAGGCGAACTGGTCTGTCCTAGCATTGCAAATTTGTGTGATGGTGAGAAACTCAGTAGCAGACAAAATGGATTGTACCTGCCCAGGTGGAGGCAGAAGTGCTCATGGAGGTGCTGTAAAACAAGCTTCTAAACAGCAAAGAGACACCGAGCTGTCTGCAGGGAAATGAAAGAACTGCAAATTAAGCATGGCACGGTTATTCACTGTTTTATATTAGTGTCGCTAACTCCTATAAATGCTGTTTAGGGTTTTCCCATGCTCAGAACTGTCATTTAATCTGGAATGATGTCCTTACATATTTGAGAGTCATTTCGAAAACTTACTAAAAAGGATCTGACATCCATACCATAGTGTATATGTCTGGGGACATGGTGGCAGTTTATTTGACACTGCAAGTTTAATCTAAATCACCACATATCTAATTTATTGTGAAAAATGAAATTCCAGGAGTGTTCTTCCTCCTCAGTGTTATTAAACAATCTGAGTTCTGCCAGAAGATGGAATGGCTCGTGTGGAAAATATTTAATTGCCTACATTCATATGACAGGAGTGTTCTGAATCTAAAACAACGAATAATGAAAAGCTATAGAGTAATACTTCCAAGAAACATCTTCTCACAGGTGATTTCCCCAAAAACTCTCTGAAGGTGCACTGGGCTAGAGGTCAGAGAGAGTGAAGCCTGGTCCTAAATGTGCCATTAAATAACCACAGGACCCAAAGCCTCTTGCTCCATCCCAATCTCTCTCTGCTCGCCTTATCTCTTTTTCTTCTCCTTTCCTCATCTTTACCCTCCTTCCTTCCCTTCCTTCCTTCTCAATCATTTCCAGAGTGTCTATTATATACTAGCATTATGTTAGATCCTGAGGTACAAAGATAAAAGATACTTCTGCCTTGAAAGAGGATTGGAGAAGATTGGGTGGCAGTCAGATCCTATGATTCATGTCCCTTGCAATTCTAATATTCCATGATTTTCTCCTGTTCAGAATCTTACCACACAGTGTCCTTCTTTTATTTGATTACTTAGAGAAAATAAATCTTGACTATGTGGTCACAGAACTGGTTTGCAAGAGGCATTAGAATATTTCATATTTACTGAGCCCTACACTGTGCCAAGCACTGTGCTTTGGGATATCATAGAAATAAGCCCCGAGTGAGATAAGAGCACAGAGGAGGACCAACCATTCTTCTAAGAATTCAAGTGAGGGTTTCAGGAGTGTGGAGGTCTAAGTCAGTTTCTGAAAGATGAATATGAGTCAGGCAGACTCAAGAGCTGACCCACAGGAGAAAGAGTGGCTCTGGTGCACAAGAGGTAAGTAAGTGAAGGATGTTCACAGCAGAGAAGAGCTATTGGGAGTGCAAATTGTGTTTGTCAACTTCCCAGTCTTCTGGCATGCCTGCAGCACAGAATGAATAGAGGCAGAGCAGGAATGAAAACCTTGACATTGATGTAGAGAAGCCATGAGGAACTACTCAAAGAAGTCTGGGCTCTATCTTGAGGACGTGGAAGGATTTTAAACAGATCTTGTATAATCAGATTTGCATTTAGGATAATAATTAATTCTTAAAACATAACTTATGAGAAAGGCATTGAGGGAATAGGGTAGGGATCAGACATTTATAAGTTAGCCCCTTCTAAGCAAGATAAACTTTTGTTTTAGGTATGGATCTTAGATTCAATCTCAGGAGTGCTAAAATTTTCTTTTGGCAGCTCACATAATTTGTATTCTGAATTTGTATTTCTGCAGGCTGGAAAAAGATGAACTTAAGTCATTTGTAGAATGTGAATCCCTCCTCAGCTGTGCAGGTTATGCTGACCTCAAGTGGCCTCAGCCTGCAGGGGTTTGGAGCAGGCTTGGGTTCCCAGCCAGAGAATGGGACTGGGTTGCGGCCATGAAAGCGTTGAATCCTAGCCCCTACACCAGTGGTTAGTGACAAGGACCCTGGCCCTTCGGCTTTGCAGAAAAGAATTTCCACAAAGACAGTAGTGAAGCAAGAAAAGTAATTATTAAGAGGAAAGAGAGTATAAGACGTGCAGATAGACAAACAGGCAAACAGGGAGAGCCCCTGAGTTGTACCCTGCTGCTACTGCTGCTGCTAAGTCGCTTCAGTCGTGTCCGACTCTGTGCGACCCCAGAGACAGCAGCCCACCAGGCTCCCCCATCCCTGGGATTCTCCAGGCAAGAACACTGGAGTGGGTTGCCATTTCCTTCTCCAATGCATGAGAGTGAAAAGTGAAAGGGAAGTCGCTCAGTCGTGTCCGACTCTTAGCGACCCCATGGATTGCAGCCTGCCAAGCTCCTCCATCCATGGGATTTTCCAGGCAAGAGTACTGGAGTGGTGTGCCATTACCTTCTCCGTAGGTGTACCCTAGTGGCAGTTTAAATCACTTACATGGAACATTTCTTGGTTTTCCTTTGGCCAGTCATTTTGATTTGCCTGGTTCACAGTCCATTTGCTACGTCTCAGGATCCTTCCATGTGTGTGCCGCCATCTCTTGGTTTCTACCGCAGATGTGTATGGGTAGAGCATCCCTTGACATTACTTCCCCTTTGACCTCCAAGGAGCCTTACTGTGCGTGTGTGGTCAAGGAAGTCTCCTGACTAAGGGAAGGACAGATATGTGGTCTGGGTGGGGCTTTACTTCCTCCCTTAATTGTCCTGCTTTCTGGTCTTGGGGTTTTCATCCACAGGGAACGAAATTCCAATTGCTTTACCCTGGGGTGGGGAGGGGGGCATTTACCTCCTGCCTTAATACCACGACCCCCAGATTTCCACTGCACCATGCTGTCTCAGGGGAAAGAAATGTGGAAAATAGCCATTTGTCTGTGCAGATATTGAAATATCCATAGTTTCTTCTGCATAGTTCCCGCAGTTTTCACCCGTCAGACTTGGGGACTGAGGCTGTTCGATGGACCCCGTGTTGAGGCCCTAGTGTTGGTTGCTTGGCTATTCTGGGTAGCTGCCCACCTGACGACTCTGTGGGTACCTGTGCTCAGCAACTGGAGTCCTCTCACCATACCTGTCTCTCTTCAGTCAGCCCAGTTGAAACATTTAAGCCTGAGGGCAACTTTTTCTTCTTTTGTGTTACTTCCACTCTGCTTTTTCGGATACTGTTTTATCCTTTTTATATTCACAAACACTTTTGATTCTCTTAAGTGTTTAAGCTTTTGAAAAACAAAAGCCAGAAATAACTGAAGTCTACTTGGATTCTCCCATGTGACAGGAACAACCCTGAGACAGTGAGGTGCAGACAAGACAACCCACCTGAATTGACCTGAAAGTAAGGGATGCACAGGCCAAAAAACACAACAGAACAAACCAGATCTCTCAAAAATCATGCAGCTTCACCTGCTTTGTACACTGTTTCCTCTTTCGCTTTCTAAACTGCTTCTATTAAATTTACCAGTTTGGCAAGTCTTTGCTGTCAGTGATCTTATTTAA
Source organism: Bos indicus (assembly GCF_029378745.1). Classification (NCBI taxonomy): domain Eukaryota; kingdom Metazoa; phylum Chordata; class Mammalia; order Artiodactyla; family Bovidae; genus Bos; species Bos indicus. Next base: position 15,016,549 of record NC_091767.1, read on the forward strand.
TGAATGTTTCCTTCGTGTGGCCCTCTGTATGATCTGTTCATTTGCTGATTTAGTTCTCTGACCTTCTCCCCCTGACATGTCACCTCCTAGGAACCCCCTGCCCAGTATTACATGTGAGCTCACTTGATCACAGCACGCGTCCAGGACTGGTTGCACTGCCTAGAATTCACTGCATACCAAGGCGAGTCTCTGTTTCTTTGTCCTTCAATGAGGGGATTGCAGTGTGTCGTGGCAAAAGTGCTCTCTGCTTTGAAAATATTAGGATGCTAGCACTGTCTTATTAATAATTTCCTTACTGCTGTGGAAACCCTTTCCCCTTACCCACTCTGTTTTTCCTGCCCTGGCCAGTGCAAAAGTCTAGGGAGTGTAAGATTGCACTTTCACACTTTTGTTTGACAGAGAGATATACTCAGTTTCTGAGGACCTGTGTGGGAGCCGCTAAAGCTCCCTGGTAGGAGGTTCTATGACATTTTTGCTGCTATAGTTCAACCACTTGATGAACCAATAGGCCTTTGCAACTGACCTGAAACTTAGCTATGACATGGTATTTCTATGGAGAAATGAGTCTGTGTTCTAAATAATCCTACTACACATTTCTTACTCAGGTCCAGAACTGCTTATACTTAAGATTCTCAGAACAGCTCTGTAGATTTAGTGATCATCCTACCTGTGTTTCCTGCCAGAAATGAGAAGCAGATTATTTTTGCTGGTACTGAATTTGTTTTCTTCCTTCCTTTTCCATTTTCAGTAGAGTGTCCAGTAAGTCAATCTGCTTTACAATTTAAAATGGAGTGTTACTTTTTGAGAGCAAGATAATAAGATCCACAGAAAAGTTTTCTCACTCTTTGATTTGGTGATCAAATTAAAAAAAAAAAGAATCCTAAGAAAATAAATCCCAATGCAGAAAAAGCTGTATTTATCAGTATGTTTACCCCCCAAAAAACCAAATAAAGGTCTATAACTGAGTTAATTATTTCCCCAAATAGGATAGTAAGGTAATGGTAAAGTATGGTCCTTTACTTAGTGAAATAGTATAAAAAATGATACTTTAGAAGACAATGATATCATGCACAGTCTGAAGTTGTCGTCATATGATAACAATTAAATTTTAATTTAAAAAAGACTGAAAAGATATTCTATGAAAAACCTAAGTTACTTTACAATAATGAGATATTAGTGTTTTCCCTCTACTTTCTAAATATTTCAGTATTGCATTTAGAATTAAATGTTGAACATATTATGAACAACTGATATTCACAAGATATACAAATAACGGAGGTGACTTCACTAATTAGGGTACACTAGAAGCAATTTGTTGATTACCACATATAGAGAAGTATCACAAACATGTTCCGTCTGGTTATGATGTGTTTCTGTCATTGCTAATGGAAGCTAGTGAATCAACAAACAAACATAAGCTAATAAGTCACTAAGGCTATTTTTTTTAAAGTTTTGTCACTGTTCTAAAAAAGTAGATGATTATAACAAATACGTCAGTTGTACTAGGATTTCAGTACTATTATTGCTATTATTAGTAGTAATTATTATTACTGTATTTAGAAATTATAACAATTTAATAGATACAGATATAGATATATTTTAATTTAGACAAATAACATGAATAAGAATTTAAAATCAGCAGAAGAGTTGTAACAGAATTTATTCAGTGAATGCATTACCTTTTCTTTTATATATGAAAGTGTTTATGGATGTGTGTTCCCTTAGAAGTCTTGCAAGAATTAGTCATATGTAAGGATTTTGATATAATAAGGCTTCTGTTCAGTTCAGTTCAGTTCAGTTCCCCAGTCGTGTCCGACTGTTTCCAACCCCATGAACTGCAGCACGCCAGGCCTACCTGTCCATCACCAACTCCTGGATTTTACCCAAACTCACGTCCATAGAGTCGGTGATGCCATCCATCCATCTCATCCTCTGTTGTCCCCGTCTCCTCCTGCCTTCAATCCCTCCCAGCATCAGGGTCTTTTCCAGTGAGTCAACTCTTCACATGAGGTAGCCAAAGTATTGGAGTTTCAGCGTCAGCATCAGTCCTTCCAATGAACACCCAGGACTTATCTCCTTTAGAATGAACTGGTTGGATCTTCTTGCAGTCCAAGGGACTCTCAAGAGTCTTCTCCAACACCACAGTTCAAAAGCATCAATTCTTCAGTGCTCAGCTTTCTTTATAGTCCAACTCTCACATCCATAATGACCACTGGAAAAATCATAGCCTTGACTAGATGGACTTTTGTTCACAAAGTAATGTCTCTACTTTTGAATATGCTATCTAAGTTGGTCATAACTTTCCTTCCAAAGAGTAAGCGTCTTTTAATTTCATTGCTGCAATCACCATCTGCAGTGATTTTGGAGCCCAAAAAAATAAAGTCTCACATTGTTTCCACTATTTCCCCACCTATTTCCCATGAAGTGATGGGAACAGATGCCATGATGTTAGTTTCTAAATGTTGAGCTTTAAGCCAACTTTTTCACTCTCCTCTTTCACTTTCTCAAGAGGCTTTTTAGTTCCTCCTCACTTTCTGCCATAAGGGTGGTGTCATCTGCATATCTGAGGTGATTGATATTTCTCCCAGCAATCTTGATTCCACCTTTTGCTTCCTCCAGCCCAGTGTTTCTCATGATGTACTCTACATATAAGTTAAATAAGCAGGGTGACAATATACAGCCTTGACGTACTCCTTTTCTTATTTGGAACCAGTCTGTTGTTCCATGTCCAGTTCTAACTGTTGCTTCCTGAGCTGCATATAGGTTTCTCAAGAGGCAGGTCAGTTGGTCTGGTATTCCCATCTCTTTCAGAATTTTCCACACACTTTTATTTTGTGGAAAATAAATATTGTGGAAAAATCCACAATTTTATTGTGATTCACACACTCGAAGGCTTTGGCATAGTCAATAAAGCAGAAATAGATGTTTTTCTGGAACTCTCTTGCTTTTTGTGATTATCCAGCAGATGTTGGCAATTTGATCTCTGGTTCCTCTGCCTTTTCTAAAACCAGCTTGAACATCTGGAAGTTCATGGTTCATGTATCGCTGAAGCCTGGCTTGGAGAATTTTGAGCATTACTTTACTAGCGTGTCAGATGAGTGCAATTGTGCAGTAGTTTGAGCATTCTTTGGCGTTGCCTTTCTATGGGATTGGAATGAAAACTGACCTTTTCCAGTCCTGTGGCCACTGCTGAGTTTTCCAAATTTGCTGGCATATTGAGTGTAGCACTTTCACAGCATCATCTTTCAGGATTTGGAATAGCTCAACTGGAATTCCATCACTTCTACTAGCTTTGTTCGTAGTGATGCTTTCCAAGGCCCACTTGGCTTCACATTCCAGAATGTCTGGTTCTAGTTCAGTGATCACAGCATCGTGATTATCTGGGTCATGAAGATCTTTTTTGTACAGTTCTTCTATGTATTCTTGCCACCTTTTCTTAATATCTTCTGCTTCTGTTAGGTCCATACCATTTCTGTCCTTTATTGAGCCCATCTTTACATGAAATGTTCCCTTGGTATCTCTAATTTTCTTGAAGAGATCTCTAGTCTTTCCCATTCTGTTGTTTTCCTCTATTTCTTTGCGTTGATCGCTGAGGAAGGCTTTGTTATCTCTTCTTGCTATTCTTTGGAACTCTGCATTCAGATGCTTCTATCTTTCCTTTTCTCCTTTGCTTTTCGCTTCTCTTCTTTTCACAGCTATTTATAAGGCCTCCTCAGACAGCCATTTTGCTTTTTTGCATTTCTTTTCCATGGGGATGGTCTCCTGTATAATGTCATGAACCTCTGTCCATAGTTCATCAGGCACTCTGTCTATCAGATCTAGTCCCTTAAATCTATTTCTCACTTCCACTGTATAATCATAAGGGATTTGATTTAGGTCATACCTGGATATTCTAGTGGTATTCCCTACTTTCTTCAATTTAAGTCTGAATTTGGCAATAAGGAGTTCATGATCTAAGCCACAGTCAGCTCCCAGTCTTGTTTTTGCTGACTGTATAGAGCTTCTCCATCTTTGGCTGCAAAGAACATAATCAATCTGATTTCGGTGTTGACCATCTGGTGATGTCCATGTGTAGAGTCTTCTCTTGTGTTGTTGGAAGAGGGTGTTTGCTATGTCCAGTGTGTTCTCTTGGCAAAACTCTATTAGCTTTTGCCCTGCTTCATTCTGTATTCCAAGGCCACATTTGCCTGTTAATCCAGGTGTTTCTTGACTTCCTACTTTTGCATTCCAGTCCCATATAATGAAAAGGACATCTTTTTTGGGTGTTAGTTCTAAAAGGTCTTGTAGGTCTTCATAGAACCGTTCAACTTCAGCTTCTTCAGAATTACTGGTTGGGGCATAGACTTGGATTACTGTGATATTGAATGGTTTGCCTTGGAAACGAACAGAGATCATTCTGTCATTTTTTAGATTGCATCCATGTGCTGCATTTCGGACTCTGTTGACCATGATGGCTACTCCGTTTCTTCTAAGGGATTCCTGCCCACAGTAGTAGATATGATGGTCAACTGAGTTAAATTAACCCATTCCAGTCCATTTTAGTTCGCTGATTCCTAGAATGTCAATGTTCACTCTTGCCATCTCCTGTTTGACCACTTCTAATTTGCCTTGATTCATGGACCTGACATTCCAGGTTCCTATGCAATATTGCTCTTTACAGCATCGGACCTTGCTTCTATCACCAGTCACATCCACAATAAGGCTTCAGTGATATCTTATAGCAAATACATTTTTAAGTCAGAGATTTAATACCCATTTATTCAAATTATAGTTCTGTGGCTTATAAGCTGAGAAGTCTTGGTTACATCACTGAATTTGCATGAACCTGAAGATCCTGCAAAATCGGAATGAGCATACCTTACTTTATATTGCAAAGACTGGATGAGATACTTACTAACTCCTAGTACAAAGCAGATATCTAACAAGTAATTACTAACAATTTCATGAAAAGAAAACAGAGTATGTTGGTGAAGAGCATAGATTCTAGAGCTGGACTGCTTGGCTGTGAAACAGCTCTGTGATTTATGAGCTGTGTGGCCTTAGACAAATGATTTAACATTAGTATACCTCAATTTTCTCATCTGTAAAATGGGCATACTAATATTAAGAGCACTGGCCCGACAGAGTTGTTAAAATGAAATGAATACATATAAATCACCTCTGGCAGTTTTTAGTGCTAAGGAGGTACTCAACAGGTGTCAGTTCTTTTTAATATTCTATAGATGAGATAGGTGTAAAGGGAACTGATACTTATCAAGTATATTGCTCATGAACTGTTGTCTTAAACTGCTATTGTTATTATTTCTTATAATCCTCACTGCAGTCCTGAGGTGTAAAGATTGTTTGTTTTTCGGACCAGGAACTAGATTCAGAGAACTAAAATCTCTCCAGTACACTAATGCACCTATCTTGATTGTTTAAATCCTTCTGTCTCCCAACTTTTCTCTTGTTAGATTGGTTCTCTTTCTAGAGAGTACATGTTGTGTGGATTAATTGGTTTACTTTACCGTGTATTCTCAGTCTGTTTCACGATGACGGCTAGAGGTAATTGGGAAACTATTTGGTCTTGTGCTCCTCTCTAATTTGGATATGTAATGCCCAAGTACTAGTCAAGGCTATGGTTTTTCCAGTGGTCATGTATGGATGTGAGAGTTGGACTGTGAAGAAAGCTGAGCGCCAAAGAATTGATGCTTTTGAACTGTGGTGTTGGAGAAGACTCTTGAGAGTCCCTTGGACTGCAAGGAGATCCAACCAGTCCATCCTAAAGGAGATCAGTCCTGGATGTTCATTGGAAGGAATGATGCTGAAGCTGAAACTCCAATACTTTGGCCACCTCATGTGAAGAGTTGACTCATTTGAAAAGACCCTGATTCTGGGAGGGATTGGGGGTAGGAGGAGAAGGGGACAACAGAGGATGAGATGGCTAGATGGCATCACCAACTGGATGGATATGAGTTTGAGTGAACTCCGGGAGTTGTTGATGGACAGGGAGGCCTGGTGTGCTATGATTCATGGGGTCGCAAAGAGTCGGATATGACTGAGTGACTGAACTGAACTGAATGCCCAAGTGCCTGAAAGCCCACAGAGAAGGCATGGAAAGAAAGGGTAATATATATTCGTGACAGATCAGATATATCTAGAACAACTGTACCTGCTCAGAGTGCCAAATTAAATCATTTAAAGAATTTGTGCAGGTATGGTGCCATGATGCAGATATAATGTAAGCCAAGAAGACATAAGCTTTAAGGTATTTAAAAAACTAAACAGAATATAAATATAGATATACAAATTGTGATATTTGCTGTTAAAAAGGAAAAACAGGTACAAGAGGAAAAAGAAATCTGTGCAGATGGAGGGTGGTACAATCTGGATAGACAGCAAAAGAAGGTTTCTCAGTGGAGGTGACATTTAGATTGAAACCAGATGCATGAGAAGAGGGCAGCACTGAGAAAGGGCGCAGGGAGCTTACAGTGAAGGAGGTATCTCTGTTACATGGATAATTAGAATAAAATAGAGAAAAACAGTTCACTGGAGTTATATTTTAGCTGAACTTAGAGCAGGTGGAAATTGCACGTGGTCTACATTGCTCATAGAAATTGGTTAAATAGCCCATGAAGTAAAATACCATGTATATAGTTATACACCGTAATTCTTACACATACTAAGAATAGATGTAAGTGCAGTTGACTCATTATTTAAGCCATCATGCCTTTAAAACAAATAACCAGTCCCTGTATCCCTGTGGCACAGGAGAGACATGCTAACCTTTCTCTTTCTGTTCATAGGGCTTGCTCCACTCTGTTTTAAGATCATGTTAGCACAGTGGCTAAAAATGGTAATGTGGTGAAAACTTGACTAGAGTCATTGTAACCTGTGAATCTAACTGTCTTTTAGGGACATCTAGATAGAAGGATGGGCATGGCTAGACCTTCCTCACTTCATTGTCCTCTTAGGCTCCCCATTTCTGCTCAGGGACCAGTACTTTCTCTGGACTCAGAGCTCTCAATCTGGCATAAATGTACTGTTTGAAGTGAAGGGGCTTTTGGTTGTTTAGCTGTACTTGAAGAGAGAAGTCATCAAAGCTTCGAAGGATGACCCTGATCTCTTTGTTTTCTAAAGCTGATGTTGTTCTTCTTGTTTAGCCACTAAGTCATGTCAGACTCTTTTGCAACCCCGTGGACTGTAGCCTATCAGGCTCTTCAGTCCATGGGATTTCCCAGGCAAGAAAACTGGAGTGGGTTGCCATTTCCTTCTCCAGGGGATTTTCCTGACCCAGGGATCAAATCCGCATCTCCTGCATTGGCAGGCGGATTCTTTACCACTGAGCCACCTCGGAAGCCCAAAGCTGACATTAGAAACAAATTATTCTTACAAAGTTCAGGAATCCAGGGCCCTCCTTTAGGTTTGCTAATTCACTGGAAGGACCAGCAGAAGTCATGAAAATCTATGCATGTGGTTTCTTACAGCATGGATGCAGGTGAAATCAGCCATGGGCAGAGACACATGAGATGGGCCTGGACCAGGAAGGTTCCCCATGTTAAGCTTCCATTTGTCCTTTCCCAGTGGAGTCAGGACAGCACTGGTGTTTTGGTGATGATGTAAGCTCACTGGAGCCTTGGTGTCCAGAGATTTTATTGGTGCTTAGTCACATAGACATGTTTGACTGCCTTTAGTTCGTACCATTAATCTCCAGCCCCTCCAGATGTCGAGCTGATACCAATGACCCAAAGCTTCCCCCATAAATCACAGCTTTAAACCGTCAATCTGTCTCAGGGTCCTCAGGTAAACCAGGAACACTCTTCTCAAGAAGGATGCCCCGAGGATCCCTCAGGAGCCAAGGGCCGAGCAAGACCTCTTTTTGGATAAGGTTAATGCTTGATTTTGGAGAAGGAAATGACAACCCACCCCAGTATTCCTGCCTGGAAAATCCCATGGACAGAGGAGACTGGCGGGCTGCAGTCTGCAGGATCTCAGAGTCAGACATGACTAAGTGACTGAGCACGGCACTGGTGCCTGATTGTACAGTCCTGCTCCAGTATTTCAGAACCTTACAAATATTTATATACAGCACAGTTGTAGCAAACTTTCTTTCTGTAATCTTGAATTAAAAGGGGGAGGCATAATGTGTGCTGATATTACGTAACACTTCCGTTTCAAGCAGGTACAGTTAGGACATTCCTATCTCATAGAACCACCTGTTATACTGCAAGATGAACCACTTTTTTTGTTGTTTTCTTTGAGGAAAATAATCCCCTGAGCAGATCAGTTTGCTTGTGCAAAGGACAGATGTGAGAAAGAGTGTGTTTGAGGAACTAAAGAAAGCCAAGATGGCAAGGGCATAGTATTTAGGATGAGGGTGTCAGGGGTCAGATCACAAAAGGATATGCTAAGGTGCTTAAATTATATTCAGAGAGCCCAGTGACTCCTTTGGAGGGTTTTAAGAAGTGCTGTGATCTGATTTACTTTGAAGATAACACTCTGGCTCCTTTCTGCTGCTTTCAAATTTTTAGTCCAAGTGTGGTCCTTTGAGTCTGTAATCATGGGTCCTAAGGTGCTTCCCAGGTAGCACTAGTGGTAAAGAACCTGCCTGTCAATGCATGAGAACTAAGAGAGGCGGGTTTGATCCCTGGGTCGGGAAGGTCCCTTGGAGGAAGAAATGGCAACCCACTCCAATATTCTTGCCTGGAAAATCCCATGGACAGATGAGCCTGGCATTCTACAGTCAATGGGGTCACAAGAATCAGACATGACTTGGTAATTGAACAACAACAACCACAATTAATAATTGGCTTAAAGAATTAACTCAGGCCTTTTTTTAGTTTTGCCCAGAAGTTGTCTATTTGCTCTTATAACTGGACCAGGTCTTCTCCTTTGACACCTCCTTCGTTGACAATTGTAAGTTGATAGCTCCTGAGTGAGCAGCTTCTTTTTCATGCTGTCTGTATTCAGTTGTCCCCTAAGTGGCCTCTTCCAGTCCTATTGTATGCCAAGCAATTCATTTCTTTTTTCTTTCCAGGATTCCCTCTTATAACATACATACCATACCAAGTCCCAAACAGCTGTCCCTTTTTCATATCCTAGGGGAAGTATTTTTGGCTGATCAGTTTTTAGTGGTCCACAGGGGCTAAGAGATTTTCTATCTTGTTTATTTTTAAAGCTTCTAAACCTAAATTTGTTCTGTGAGAGAATTCAGGTTAGTGATCAAGAAACTGATGCTACTCCAAAGGCAACCCAACCATCAAAATCTTGGATGTAAAAGCTACTAGTGAGACTCAGCAGAGAAGGCAATGGCACCCCACTCTAGTACTCTTGCCTGGAAAATCCCATGGATGGAAGAGCCTGGTGGGCTGCAGTCCATGGGGTCTCTAAGAGTCGGACATGACTGAGTGACTTCACTTTCACTTTTCACTTTCATGCATTGGAGAAGGAAATGGCAACCCACTCCAGTGTTCTTGCCTGGAGAATCCCAGGGATGGCGGAGCCTGGTGGGCTGCCGTCTATGGGGTCACACAGAGTTGGACACGACTGAAGCGACTTAGCAGCAGCAGCAGCAGCAGCAGCAGCAGCAGTGAGACTCAGAGACAGTAGATCTTTCTGTGAATGAGCTGACCTAGCACTCATTAAGAGCTGGTGTCCCCAGGGAGCTCTGCTGGTAACTTCACAAAACTAGTTAAGATAATGTGATTGCCACCATCTAAGAATTTACAGGATAAAGGATACAGTGATAGATAAACTGGCAAGTGCCCAGTCACTAAATCAAGATGCAAATGTTCTAAAATGAATAAACATATGCCACTGTTTCCATATGTAAATATGTGGACTGAGTCACTCGTTGTTGAGTCTCCAAGTTGTGTCCTGACTTTGCAACTCTATAGACTGTAGCCTGCCAGGCTCCTCTGTCCATGAGATTTTCCAGCAAGAATACTGGAGTGGGTTGCCATTTCCTACTCCAGGGTATCTTCCTGACCCAGGGATTGAACCTGTGTCTCCTGCTTTAGCCAGTGGATTCTTTGCCATTGAGCTGCTAGGGAAGCCTAGATCACTCACTGGTGACTATTTTCTTAGAAACTGTGATTGTAGATAGAGACATTTAATCCCTTTGGATTTAAATAGCCCACTAGATATGTTCCCCTCTATTAGTTTCCTGTGGTTGCTTTAGCAAATCACCACAAGTTTCTTTACTTAAAGCAACAGACATTTATACTCTTAAAGTTTTAGAATTCAGAGCCAAAGTGCCAAAATAATCATTTGAGCAGAGCAGTTAGTTTATACAAAGAACAGAAACGAGTGTCTAAGGGACTTTAGAAAGCCAGGATAGCAAAAGCATAGTACATAGAGTGAGCATGGTCTCAAGAGACAAAAGGAAAATGTCCTTTCTCAGTCTCTAGAGCCTCATTCCATGCATTGCTTGGCTCTGGCCCCCTCCTCCCTCTACAAAGCCACCTAACAGTTAAGGTACTTTCAGCTTTGCATTGCCTTTTTCCACAGTCTAATCCCCCTCTGCCCCTCTGCTTACGACTTTTGTAATTACATCTAGGGTCTGCCTGGTTAGTTCCAAGTAATCTCCTCATCTCAAAAACCTTAACCTTAAGCACATCTGCAAAGTGTCTTTTGCCATATGAGGTAACATATTCACAGATTCCAAGGATTAAGACCTATGCACTTTTGAGAGTCATTGTTTAGCTAACACACCTGTAAATAGCCCAGAGTCCTTGTTTTACCTGTTTCATAGGATAGTGGCAATTAAGAGAAAGTGTGTGAAGAGTTTACAGACTTTGTATACATATGCCAGTAAAAACTCATTTGGTCATTCGTTCATTTATTTACTCATTTTGATTACATTTGATGTTATAACCTCTGGAGTTACCTTGGAAATAAATAGCACAGAGATGATTTTAATTTAGCCATGATTTACTATAAGACTATTAAGCAGGTTAATTATGTCTTGTGGTTAATTGCTCTTACTTACAATAGGCATCCATTGAAACTGAAAATGTTTTTGCTTTCTCAAGGAACCTTATTCAGTCTTGCCATCTAAATATCTGAATGTTGCTTTGCCTCATTCATTAAAAAATGTAAGCCTTTGAGGGATTCCCTTGTAGCTCAACTGGTGAAGAATCCATTTGCAATGCAGGGGACCCCAGGTTGATTCCTGGGTCAGGAAGATCCACTGGAGGAGGGTTAGGCTACCCACTTCAGTATTCTTGGGCTTACCTGGTGGCTCAGATGGTAAAGAGTTTGCCTGCAACGTGGGAGACCTTGGTTTGATCCCTGGGTTGGGAAGATCCCCTGAAGAAGGGAATGGCTCCCACTCCAGTATTCTTGCCTGGAGAATTCCATGGACAGAGGAGCCTGGCAGGCTACAGTCCATGGGGTGGCAAAGAATTGGAAATAACTGAGCAACTTCACTTCACTTTGTGGAGAAGCCAGACTTCTGAATTTATCAGTGAGTGTATAAACAGCGGTGCTTTCCTCACTTAGGATTCTTTATTTCAAGTGACAGAAAACAGTTTGCAGTGGTTTAAACAACACAAAATAAGGATGTTCCTGTTCAGGTAATTGAAATGTCCAATGTAGGACCAGTTAGTCATTCTGGACCCAGTCTGGAAATGGACTACTCAAATTGGGTAATCTGAGAAATGATTAGTCAAGAGAATATGTAGAAGTGTGGACAGGATAGAAGGAAACCACACAAGGCAGATATGTTATCAGTCTGGGGAGTATAAACAGAGAGCTCTTATTAAGCCTAGGCCTGGGAAAGAGGGGGTAGAGAACACTTAAAGGGAATTGAATGCAGGTCCATGTGGAGGGCATCACCTGACAAGAGCTGAGACTTCAGTTCAAGGTACACAGCAAACCTGTTTCAACACCTCTGGGTCATTAAATAACCTTCTATTCCTCTTTGTCTCCCAAGTCCTGCTCCTTTATGTAATTTCTGAAACTGACCTGGAGCCCAAGGCAGGGAAGCTCCTTGTTACAGGTCTCAGAGGGAGATGCATTCCCCTGTCCATACACTGAGCAAGATGGAAGAGACCTGAGAGTGGATACAGAGGGGCAATTAGAAGGTTTGGACATGTTTGCGTAAGACATGGCTGATTTTACCATCTCAAGACTTAGCTTCTTTCTCTTCCTTCTCCCTTCCTCCTCTGTCTCGGCTCTGCACCCTTATTCTGATTCTCTGTCCAGCATCAGATTCTCCTTCCAAGGTATTTGCAGCAGGTCTCATCTCAAAATTTCAGATGCCTAGAAAAGAGTACCTCCTTTTCTCTCTATTCAAATAGTCTCAACTAACTCTGCCATCATTTTATTGGTGCGATGGGACATCTCCCTGTCTTTCAGTCTGTCACTGTGGCTAAGTGGAAGAGCCTTAACAGCCCTGCCAGACTCCTGATAGCCTCTGCATAGCAGCAGTGGAATCAGCTGCATGGGCCTATGTGCCGTGGGAGGACCTAGGACTCATAGATGACCCTTGCACATTTATAAGGGAAATGTAAATGAACACTGGATGTGTCTTGCTTTTATCAGTGATTAGACATTTCTATGTTGAAAACTGCTTATTAGGGGTTAATGTTTTAACCTCATTATGAACAATATAAGGCAGTTTTAAGTATACCCTTAAACTTGTCTATTTGTTTTTTCTTTCTGACTGTGCTCTTGTTAGGGAGGAAATTTTTTCTTTTATTCTTCTAGTGTCTTCTGGCTGGTCTAGTAATTGAAATGAGACAGTAACAGGAGAAAAAAGAAAAACTATTTAATTCCCTATGTATAGGGGCCCCAAAGATAAGAGGTCCCCACAGTTAAGTGACCAAAGCAGGCAGCTTTTATAACGTTCAGAGAAAGAAATAATAAATTTGTGAAGAACTGACAAGATAAAGAAGTTTGTGTTGGGAGTGGTAAATTAGTAAAAAAGGAGCGAGGTTTATTCATATAGCTGTCTGAACCCCGAATTCCCTACCTCTGATGATAAGAATGTCTGTCTGCCTCCTGGTACAGGGAGGGTACCTTTCACAAGAAAGGTTTATCTCCTGGCTTTCAAGGGGACAAAGAGGATGGCCAAGGTGTTCTTCTTGCGCCTGCTGTTTCTTCAGTAACTTTAACTCAAAATAATCCATATGGCACTTTTGCATAGTTTTCAAAGCCTGACCTGAGCCCCATTACAATAAAAGTGGTTTTGCCTTCATTATTATTATAATTCTGTTTTCTGTTATTGCTAACTACTGTACAAAAATTTGTGAAGAGTTTTACATTTTCTTTAACAATGTTCCCCTGCAATCTCATGACTGTCTGAAAATGTAGGTTTATTTACACTTTACAGATTCGAAAATGTTATGTTAAAAGGGACTGAATGACTTAATAAGAACTTTGAAGAACTTGGCCAGGAATTTACACTAAGACCTTTCTGATCCTGGATACACGTGTGGAAATAATTCACTTTGATTATGTAGGTCCTTACGTGTGTGTGGGTGTTTGTGTGTGTGGGGTGGGGGTGTGTAGATGATATAGCAAAGACTAGCAGCTTGAACATTTTATGATTTCATAAGGACTAGCATTCTTGTTTGCAAAATATCTTCCCTAGTGACCCATTACTATATATGAAACTTCCAAAGTATTCTTTCATAGGAATATCTTTGAAGATGTTCTGTGGATACATACACTTGAGTAAAATGAAAAAGCATTAACTGAGAAAGGGTGATGATATTTTCCAGCCATCATAGCTTTATTGACCAATGTATTGAATTAATTGTTTCCTAATAAAAAATGAAGTACTGAGAGAATGTGACATAGACACAGACATTTTATGAAAGAAAGATGCAAGAGGAAGTGAGAACAAAGACATTTCCCTCTTCAAAAAAGTCAGTTCAGTTGAATTCATAGTAAATCTGAACTTCTGAATTTAAAAACCATAATAGATTATACTAGCCCTCTGTACATATATACAGCTGTATTATGAAATTAAATTCTTTATTGATACTAGGCTTTATCAGGTGCTTTAAGAAAATGTATTCTGATTTGTAAGAGCAGTTTCCTGCCATTCAGCCTGTGTAGATCTGCTTTAAAATGCCCATGCCTTTGAGAAATTCTATTTCTGAGAATCTGTTTTCTAAAAATAATCTTAAATGTGAAAAAAATATATGCAAACACTTGCAGTGAAATTTTTAGTCATAATGCTTTTTACAATAGGAAAAATTGGAAATAAAATTTCATAATAGAGGAGGATGGATTATATATTACATTGCAACAATTTGTTGTCATAATACTTTTTACTGGGGCTTCCCTGATAGCTCAATTGGTAAAGAATCTGCCTGCAATGCAGGAGACCCTGATTCGATTCCTGGGTCAGGAAGATCCGCTTCAGAAGGGAGAGGCTACCCACTCCAGTATTCTTGGGCTTCCCTGGTGGCTCAACTGGTAAAGAATCTGCCTGCAATGTGGGGAGATCTGGGTTCAATCCCTGGGTTGGGAAAATTTTTTTACTGATCTCATATAAAACATGAGAATATGCTTCTATTTAAATAAAATGAGTAAAGCATAATAAAGTTACATTACAGTCATATTTTAACTATATAAAATATATGTTTAGCAAAAGGAGCCTAAAAGGACATAACATGCAATGTTAGCTGTGGTGGTTTTGGGATCCTGAGCTATGAATTTTTTTCCTTTCTTATTTTTTTAGAATTGTCTGTAGCATATCACTTTTATAAAAAATAGATAACTAGTACACAGCAAAAAATAACCTTGTCTTTGTGTATTTATATACTAACCTTCTGCAGAATACTCCTGAGTAAAAAAAAAAAAAAACTCCCCATGTCCCTTCTAACTTTGAATCCATGTCTAGAAATGATTTCTGGATGTGGTAAGTTTGTATAAATGATACATGGACCTGACTATCTTAATATTGACTGTTGACTCATGTGCTGCTGTCCCAGGACTTTGTCCTGATGTTACTCATTCGCAGTAATTCACAGTAGATTACATGCCATCTTATATATCATGCTTCTTGGGGGAAAAGTGTCAGTGAAAAGAGATTCTATAATGATGGTGTCTGGGATTGGCACGTAGGCTTACCGACTAGTGAGGCAGAAAATGTAGTAAATGATAAGAAATGTGTCCCATGATCGTCATCATCATCATCACGCAGATTCAT
Source organism: Bos indicus (assembly GCF_029378745.1). Classification (NCBI taxonomy): domain Eukaryota; kingdom Metazoa; phylum Chordata; class Mammalia; order Artiodactyla; family Bovidae; genus Bos; species Bos indicus. Next base: position 15,031,694 of record NC_091767.1, read on the forward strand.
GGCTGAACCCTCAGGCGTAACCATAGGACAGGTTAAATGGGAGTAAACTCATTAGGCACGTCAGCCTCACTTCATTAGTAACGGGAAGTCGTTCAACCGGTGCAATTGCGTGTCTGGCCATTTTCTGTGGCTCATATACTTTGAGTTGTAGGAAGATGAATACCCTCCAGATGCCTGAGGGGAATGTAAGGTAAGCATTGGAGGAACGTCTGTCTTGAACTATTAGTTACGTAATTCTGGACTATTTTTCATAGACTGGACCGAGAGCTTTTATAGTTGCACATATTAGAATTCAATATATCCATGGGCTTACTCTCCTTAAATCTTTGAGCATATTTTCTCCTTGGCTTATTCTCTCGGTGGATTCTCTTGAATATAGCCGGCTCATTGAATTTTACTTTGTGATTAAAAGAGCATTTTGTTGTAGTTCTGTTGTTGTTGCTTATATTCTTGTTTTGTTTTTTCCTTACTGGTAACAAATATACATGGAGGTGGAGGAATGGAGAAAGTGTACAGGGGTAAGGGCAGAAGAGGGCTGGAGTGTTACTCTGAGTTGAAGTATAGTGTTTCAGGTATAGTGCCTCTGATATCTCTGTTTTATGTGCATTTTAGTCTAACTTTCACATCAGTATCTGAAAAATAGATGTAGTTTTAAAATTCATAAATGGACATATATATGTGCGTATATATTCATACATATGTGTATATATATACCTTTCCCCTATAATTTGTTTTTAATCATATTTACATCCTTATAAAGTTATTGAATCATTTAAATCCTCACAAATACTGTCCATTCATTGTGTGCTTCCTGCAGTGAAGTGAAGTGAAAGTCTCTCAGTCGTGTCCGACTCTTTACGACCCCATGGACTATACAGTCCATGGAATTTTCCAGGCCAGAATACTGGAATGGGTAGCCTTTCCCTTCTCCAGGGGATCTTCCCAACCCAGGGATTGAACCCAGATGTCCCTGTATTGCAGGCAGATTCTTTACCAGCTGAGCCACAAGGGAAGCCCATGAATGCTGGAGTGGGCAGCCTATCCCTGCTCCACTGGATCTTCCTGACCCCGGGAAGAGGCCTGGAAGATCTGAGCTATGAGGAAAGCCCTTGCTTCCTGTACATTCTCTTTTAATTATTGGAATATTTTTAAAGGCTTTCATTATTAGAGTGACTCCTAGAGATCATAAGGATAAGTCTGTGAATTATAGATATACCTCCTGTGATATTCTGGGAAGGTGCTGATAAAGCATTTCTTTCCATATTCCAGGTATCAGGAAACTCAGTACATGAGGGAGTGGCTAGTGCATGGTAGAATATTCTACTGCCAGAGTAACATCATCTCTTACATACATGGGTTATAGTTTTATTCTATAAAGCACCATTAAGTAGTAAGTTATTTTTTACATTCTTTCAAAAACCGTGACAGGTCTTATGCTTGCCCAAATGCTGTTTTTTTTTAGTTAAAAATTCCTCTTCTACCACCTCACCCCAACATATGACATGGATTTCCCCTCCTTGAGTACTATGCTATGAATAGTTTTAACTCTTATTGGTCAGTATATTCCTTAAAATATTGCATGTAGACATGAACACAGTTTTCCAGAAGCAATCTCTCAGGCACGTAGTATAAAGGAGTTGTTATTTGATTATTTTTTGTGAGTATAATATCTGCTTACCATAGCCAAATTTTATACCTTTTTTTTTTGTAGCTAAATCACACCGTTAACTCAGAGCGATTGTAGTCATACTTTTTAAAGAATATAATATGCTGATAGGGCAAGCATTTTAATTTGAAATTGCATTCAACCTCTGTGAATGAGGTATAAAAAATAACAGTGACTAAAACACAACATAAATGTGTTTTTCTCCCAAGTCACAGAAGCCTGAAATTAGGCAGCCCAGGGTCAATATGTCATAGAGACACTCTGATGTCACTAAGGATTTAGACTTATTCTAACTGTGTTCTGTGGTCTCTCACATGGTTCTTCCATTCAGTTATTACAAGTACGCTTCTTATCTCTGTGCGTGTGCATAGTTGTTTCGGTCATGTCTGACTCTTTGTGACTTTATGGACTGTAGCTTGCCAGGCTCCTCTGTCCATGGAATTCTCCAGGCAAGAATACCGGAGTGGCTTGCCATGCCCTCCTCCAGGGGACCTTCTCAACTGAGGGATAGAACTCACATCTTCTGCATTGCAGGCAGATTCTTTATGGCTGAGCCACCTGAGAAGCTCCTTCTTATCTCTAGATATTATAATATCTAGTAGGTGCCTTCTAAATTATCTAATCTACCTCCCTTGGGTAGACTTGTTTATTTTATCTTATACATGAATACTGTTTGTTTGTACACACAAATCTATTTAAAGCATAAAATAGTTTTTTAAGAATTAGAAACATTGGATTATTTTTAAAGGTTTTCTTTTTTATCCATTCGTGTTTTAATGAGCTATTCTCTTGCTCCAAGCTATTGAAAGAGAAGGCAATGGCACCCCACTCCAGTACTCTTGCCTGGATAATCCCATGGATGGAGGAGCCTGGTAGGCTGCAGTCTATGAGGTCACTAGGAGTCGGACACGACTGAGCGACTTCACTTTCACTTTTCACTTTCATGCATTGGAGAAGGAAATGGCAACCCACTCCAGTGTTCTTGCCTGGAGAATCCCAGGGACGGGGGAGCCTGGTGGGCTGCCGTCTATGGGGTCACACAGAGTCGGACATGACTAAAGTGACTTAGCAGCAGCAGCCAAGCTATTGAACAGGAAAGTCAGCTTTCTCTTAGAAAGTGAGAGTAGAATAAATTGTGACTTCTATTTTTTTTTCTCTTTCAGAATAAATTGAAACTGTGAAACTGATGTAACATTTAAAACTACAATTCAAAGGCAGTGGCTATCATATGTCTATGTACTATTGTAAATTTTTAAGAAATCATGTTTTGTCCAAAGCATTTGCTTTTATTTGAGCGGATCTTTACAAAGAAAATTTATTCACTCTGTTATTTTATTTGGTTATCAAAAATTTACATGTTTTTATGGTCTTACTTTGTGAAAGTAATTATACCTGTCCTGTTTATGTTTTCTTTTGCCAACTATCAATACTAAGTATGACTTAGTTCTCTATTTCACTTCATTCTTGTAAGACTTGCTTCTGACCTTGTCTACTCTTACCGGACTGAAACTATTTGAGAGTAGATATATGTTCTTAGCATGTTTAACTGAATAATTTTTTCTGCCCTCTGATACTATTGAATTATTTTATTTGTTGATCAATCAAATTTCAAGCAATAGCAAACTAGAATACATTTCTATTCCTATCTAGCTAAATCACTTACCTATATGCTTTTCCAAAGACCCAGCTTGCCTGAGGTCAACATGATGACCATCTTTGAGGTCTTGAAGGAAAAAACATTGATTTCATGTGGTTATGAGAGAAGGCAGAAGAAATGGAGATAACAGTATGTTTTGCATTAGCCCTGTCTTCCTGCTGCCTTATGCCATACATCCAGGGATGAAATTACTAGATAAACAGATAAAATCAGTGTTAGTACATTTTGGAGCTTCTCATAATTAGCTGCTAAAGTCATCAAAGAAATTCTGCCTATTAATAATTGTTTAGCTAGAGGATAACTCAGAATAAAACCTCCCAAACTACATTTCATGAGACATTTGTATCCCTCAACATAACAATAGATATTCCATGAAATTAAGAAAAAAAATCCACATTAAAATTCAAGGAAAAACTAAAAATTATATCTGCTCTTAATTCAGAACATATGTCTAGTACTATGATCTTTTGAATAGCAAAAACAAATCTAGATGGAATATTATAGATTGTATGATCCTTATGTTACCAAGTTGTACAGTAAGATCTGAAGTATAGATATAACCAATGTAACCCTATAAAATACATTCTGAATAATTGCATACATTAGAAAGAGAAAGTCATGTTCTCTTATTGTGATATTTAATGATTTGCTCCCAGTTTTTATCATTTGCAGCAACATCATGATTTATATTGCATGAAGATTATGGGGGAAAACATTTGTTGAAATGCTTGTCCTTAGAAATCCCCTTCTAGCTTTTCCTTGTGAACTCCTGAAATGTGATTTACTATGTGCTTCTCAGTGCTGAGTATCTTGTTTACCTAGACTTACTGCATGAAGATTACTAAGGTTTGGATCGTCCCTTGAGTCCAAGATCAGTAAGTCAGGCAAATAGCAAAATTATATGCATCCTATTTCTTTAATAGTGACTATGTAGCAAGCATTTTAAAACAATAAGTAACTTCAGATTTTCACGAGAAATGAATGAATTTAATATTGGAGGAAACACAGCATAGAAGAGCCCAGCATATTATACCTATCATGTGCTGCTGCTGCTGCTGTCACTTCAGTCATGTCCGACTCTGTGCGACCCCATAGACGACCTCCTACTAGGCTCCTCTGTCCCTGGGATTTTCCAGGCAAGAGTACTGGAGTGGGACCTATATATGGGGCACCCAATAAACTTTCTGATTAAAGCTGTCTTTATACTCTCTAAACACTGGAGATTTAAAATGTACATCAGCACATTTGAGGATCTGAATCCTTCAATAAAGATAACTGTATAATACTATATTAGTAAAATAATCTAAATGTATCTGATCCAAAGTGCTTTATCCTAGAAATCGTAATTAACCTCTTGTAGGACAAAACTACTTTCATTGAATGTGGCTTGAGTAACACGGACATAGAATATGTAAATTACTCTGTTGATGCTATTATTATGCTCACCCACTTAAAGATAATCTATTGGGCTCAAATCCACCTACATTATTTTAAAAAAAAAGAAATCATTTATGTTATGCTGTAAGAATTTAGCTCATCAATGACAGAGGAAAAGTAACCTACTGACTGAAAATGTTTGGTCAGCCAAGAGCAGGGAGGGAAGACAGTTTGATAAAGGAAGAGTGAAAATTCATGGAATCTTCTCTTTAGACAACCACAGTGGCACCCCACTCCAGTACTCTTGCCTGGAGAATCCCATGGACAGAGGAGCCTGGAAGGCTGCAGACCATGGGGTCGCTGCGGGTCGGACACGACTGAGCGACTTCACTTTCACTTTTCACTTTCATGCATTGGAGAAGGAAATGGCAACCCACTCCCGTGTTCTTGCCTGGAGAATCCCAGGGACAGGGGAGCCTGGTGGGCTGCCGTCTATGGGGTCGCCCAGAGTCAGACACGACTGAAGTGACTTAGCAGCAGCAGCAGATTGTGTTATATACCTTAGCAGTCACTCAGAGCATTCCTTTGGTTTTCTTATTGGGATCTCTAGCTACAAACTATATGTGAGAAATCTAAGTGGAGAAGAAAAAGAGGTCATTATGCTCTGGAAAACACAGGAGACAAAGTCTTAAGTGAATGAAATTACAAATATGCATAGTCTTCAAAGTACTGCAATTGAATCTTTTTTTCTAGCTTCGTGGTTTAAGGCGTCCCAGTCCAAACTGTGTGTGCAGGCCCACTTATACATACACACAAAGAAGCTTTCTTATACTTGAAAGAATTTTAAGTGCTCACCTTGAGATGACCTTCCTGCTTCAATGCTGCCTAAGACCATAATCTCCTAGTCTAAATGGGATAAAGACTGCCTACTTCCTTTATTCTTTTTCAAGGTGGACCCAAAGAAGGTGGCAGCCTTCTTTGAACAACATTAAATTGTTCATTAGTATGTAGTGTATGTATGTATGTAATGAACAATTACAATTAGTATGTAATGAACAATTTGATATTAGTTTTTTTTTTTATTTTCTCTGCACAGTTTACAAAATTCATAGAAGTTATTTCTTGCTGCCCCTTTCTCCTTAAAATATTGTCTAATAAAGCACCCTAGACAGACCTGTATCTCTGTGGAGCACCATGTTATTTCTTTAATTTCTATATCAACAAAGGAGCACTTCTGTGTTTTGTAGTTGTGTGCATGAGTGTGTGTGTGTGTGTGTGTCTCTGTCTGTATGTGTGTGTATATCAGGGAGGGGGAAGTTTCCCCTCAACCTCTCTTGAGTTGTTATGATTTGAACCAATAATAAAATTGACACACAATACATTTAACAGGAAAACTTTTAGTTCATAAGCATGGAGGTCTCATAGAAATGAGATCTAAGAAGTGGTTGAAGCAGGCACCTTTTATACTTTTTATAAAAAATTGATAGGACAAAGGCAGGATAAAGGATTAGCAGGACAAAGAAACTTAGGATTCAGCCACTTAATTCGTGAAGAATCTAAACAGACTCTTGACTTGGATAATAAAGACATAACATGGTTTGTGTATACGGGATTCTAGACTCAGATTCCCTGTTTCTGGTGATAGGTGTGTCCTTCTGTTTCCAAATGCAGGGAGTGTACCTTTCAAAGAGATTTATTTCCTGCTTTCAAGGAGACAGAAAGGAGGGTCAGATTGTCCCTCTTTCATTGGCCCTTTTAACTCAAAATAATCAATATGCCATTGAGGTACATTTTGGGGCAGCCTGCCCCAGGCCCCAAGAGTGTGTGTGTCTCTTGTCAATAACAGAAGTTGTATTGAATCAAGAAGAATTTCTATGCAGACTGAAAGTGGTTTATTTGGCTTGATTTGTAGTAAAGATGTATTTCTGGCCTAATAAGATGTTTGTAAGGGAGTTTGCTTGGTTTGTATTTATACCAACCCTGAGTTTTAAGATGTTGACTTTTTATCTAAATAGTTTAAAGGAAAAAAAAAAAAGAGGATGGGGTGGGAATCGGATATGCATCTGGAAGGTGTCATAAACTTAAACGTAATTGTAATCATCAAGCTTCCTAAAATTAAAATTTTAAGAAAAGCAACTTAATGGGAAATATAGTCTCAGCCTTTTCAAGCAGGTAAAGCTCAGGTTCACAGTCTAAGTCAGCTGTTCATTTTGAGCATAAATGTGTTATATGTCCTGTTTCATATCATTGTCATTAGTGGCTCTGTTTTGTATTAGCTCAAAGTTTTGCTACAAGGATGTATACTATGCCTGGTATTTTAGCTAAATATTAACTTTCTTAAGCTTAACACAGATCGAAAGCTTATTTATAATAATCTATGATGATTACCTGCTCTGCTAGTTGACTAAATAATCATCTCATTTTTTTCTAAATTGAATTTTTTGGTTTTGGATATTGCCATCTATATGTTTATATCCATTAGATGTGAAAAGCCAAAGTTTACATGTTAACTGTTATATTCCCAGGATATCACATTTTGTTCCCAGCATCTTTGTGCACTGCACATAATTAGTGCTCAATAAATAATTATTGAATATATTTTATATATTAATTTATTTATTTACAGATCTATCATTTATCTATTTGTTCTTTGTACTATGCCATCTATTATCATAGTAATCTACAGTTATGCATTTTATTTATTTATTATTTTCAAAGTAAAAGCATGACTAAATATTTTGGAAATAAAATGAAATCATATAAACCACAAACTCTAAAAAGTTGAAAAATATCATTAAGATTTCATATAATCTAGAAAATACCAGTATTGTTATTTAATTTCCATAAAACACTCTGTTAATATTAGCTGTCATGTGCTTTCAGTCTCTCTTTTTTTTTTTAATATAAATTTATTTATTTTAATTGGAGGCTAATTACTTTACAGTATTGCATTGGTTTTGCCATACATCAACATGAATCCGCAACGGGTGTACACCTGTTCCCCATCCTGAACCTCCCTCCCCATACCATCCCTTTAGGTCATCCCAGTGCACCAGCCCCAAGCATCCTGTATCCTGCATCGAACCTGGACTGGTGATTCGTTTCATGTATGATATTATACATGTTTCAATGCCATTCTCCCAAATCATCCCACCCTCTCCCTCTCCCACAGAGTCCAAAAGAGTGTTCTATACATCTGTGTTTCTTTTGCTGTCTCGTATACAGGGTTATCATTACCATCTTTCTAAATTCCATATATATGCATTAATATACTGTATTGGAGAAGACTCTTGAGAGTCCCTTGGACTGCAAGGAGATCCAACCAGTCCATTCTAAAGGAGATCAGCCTTGGATGATCTTTGGAAGGAATGATGCTAAAGCTGAAACTCCAGTACTTTGGCCACCTCATGTGAAGAGTTGACTCATTGGAAAAGTGTCTGATGCTGGGAGGGATTGGGGGCAGGAAGAGAAGGGGACGACAGAGGATGAGATGGCTGGATGGCATCACTGACTTGATGGATGTGAGTTTGAGTGAACTCCAGGAGATGGTGATGGACAGGAAGGCCTGGCATGCTGCAATCCGTGGGGTTGCAAAGAGTCGGACACGACTAAGTGACTGAACTGAACTGAACTGATACTGTATCAGTGTTTTGCTTTCTGGCTAACTTCAATCTGTATAATAGGCTCCAGTCTCATCCACGTCATTCAGTTCAGTCAATTTCTTCCATGTTGTCCATTTTATTGGCATATAATTGCTGATAGTAGTCCCTTATGATCCTTTGTATTTCTGTGTTGTCTGTTGTGATCTCTCCATTTTCATTTCTAATTTTATTGATTTGATTTTTCTCCTTTGTTTCTTGATGAGTCTGGCTAATGGTTTGTCAATTTTATTTATCCTTTCAAAGAATAACTGTTACATTCCCAGGATATCACATTTTGTTCCTAGCATCTTTGTGCACTGCATATAATTAGTGCTCAATAAATAATTATTGAATATATTTTATTTATTTACATATCTATCATTTATCTATTTGTTGTTTGTACTCTGCCATCTATTATCATAGTGATCTACAGTTATGTATTTTAGAATGCACAAGGAATATTTCAAACTGCTATGCTATTCTCCAATACAATGAAAGTTTTAAAATTTGTGGAACTAAATCAAAATAGAAGTGGTAATGAAGGTTAATATTTCAGTAAACTTGGAAACCTTATTTTTGCCTTAGTCTCTCTTCACAGACTAGATAATCCATATTTGGTTAGAATAAGAAGTTATGTTTCCTTGCATTTTCCTCTGTACATATAGACATCTGGATAAATAAAATAATTTATAATGATTGTTATGGCATGTACATTAGTAAAGTATTTGCATTATTATAATGATAATGAAGTGATTTCTGACAAGTTAGGAAAATAAGTGTGACATTATCTGCCTTAAAATATGGGTTATTTTATGAACATATAATCCTGGGGAGGCATGTTAAAGAGAAAAATACTTGTTTAAGTCACCTGAAATTGAGTGTGAATTTTTACCGAATATAGAAGATCTATGTATTGGTCCAGATAGAGTATTTTTCATAATAGGCATCCTCGAAACAATAGAGTCTGAAACAACAAAAGTTCACTCCTTGTTTGTATCCATGCTCACTGTGGCTCACCTGGAGGCCCCTACTCCATGCAGTTACTCAACTGGCCCCATATGCAGTGTTGCTGTTCGTGGTGCCAGAAGGAAACTAGAGATGTGGAGGGCCTAGCATCAACAATTAAACAACACTTCTCATGGTTCAAGAGATTCTTTCCACCTAAGCAAAGTCAGAAGGTGGTGTCTTATCATGAACCCAGAAGGTAAGGAGTGGGAAATATTTATATGGTGATCACAGTATATTTTTTTGATATGACATCAAACAAATACTACATGGTCTTCACATGGTATATATTCAAGAAGAACTTGTCTCTTTTTTCTTTATTCTTTTTCCTCCCACTTTTATTGAGATGTAATTTGCATGCAGCACTGTATGAGATGTACAGCATAATGATTTGAATTATATACATCATGAAACTATTATCATAAAAGGTTTAGTTAACATCCATCATCTCATAAATACAAAATAGAAAAATAGAAAAAAATAGTTTCTTGTCATGAGAACTCAATTTACTCTTTGAATTTTCATATGTAACATGCAACAGTATTAATTATTTTATCATCTTGTGGATTACATCTTCAGTATTTATAATTGAACATTTGTACCTTTTTATGATTTTCATTCAATTCCCATTCAACCCAAAACCCAACTCTGGTAACCAGAATTCTGATTTCTTTTTTATATATTTTTTTGTTTGGTTTTGAACTATGTTTGACCTACAACACTATGTTAATCCCTGTTATACAACATAGTGTTTCAGTATTTATGTACATTTAAAAATTGTCACCATGAAAATTCCAGTTACTGTCAACATACAATGATATTGTGTAGTTCTTGACTATATTCTCCACACTGAACATTTCATAACTGTGATCCACTTATGTAGCAGTTGGGATTTTGCATCTCTTAATCTCCCTCACCTGTTTCTTCTTTCTCCAGTCACTTCTCATCTGGCAACCACCTGTTTGCTCTCTGTTTCTAGTACTCTTTGTTAAATTTTGTTAAGATACTTCGTTTGTTCCTTTGTTTTGTTTTCCAGATTCCACATATAGATGAAATCATGCCATATTACTCTTTTTTTGACTATTTCACTTAGCATAATACCTCCTAAGTCCGTTCATGTTGTTGTAAACGATAGGATTTTATTCTTTCTATGGCTGAATACCATGCTAGTGTGTGTATGTATATGTGTACAATAATTAAGATACAGAAGCAAGCTAAGTAGCCATGAATAGATAAATGCATAAAGAATATATGATAATATATATGTGTGTGTGTGTGTATATATATATATATATATATGTATATATATATAGTGGTGAACATAGGAGTCCCTGTGTCTTTTCTATTTAATGATTAACATTTTCTTCAGATAAATATTCAGGAGTACAATTGCTGGATTGAAAGGTAGTTGTATTTATTTTTTTGAGGAATCTTCATACTGTTTTCCATAGTAGCTGTACCAATTTACATTCCCAACAACAAAAGGAAACCTTTCCTCCACACCCTCACTAATTGTTCTTATTTATTTTGTTTTTGATAATAGCCAGTCTTTCAGGTGAGAGGTGATACCTCTTTGATTTGCACTTCCCACATCAGTGATGCTGAGCGTCTTTTCATATACCTTTGGCCATGCCTGTCTTTACTTGAAAAATGTCTACTTAGGTCTCTGTCCATATTTTACTGGACTGTTGTTGTCATTTGTGATATTCAGTTTTATGAATTCTTTGTATATATTGATTTTAACATCTTTTAGATTTGATGTTAGTTCTGTTATTTTCTTTTCATTTTTCTTTCCCTTGCCTAAGAAGGCATATCCAAAAAAATATTGGAAATACTGATGTTAAGGACTATACTGTCTATATTTTCTTTTGAAGACTTGTGATTTCAGGTTTTACATTTAAGCCTTCAATTTTGAGTTTATTTTTGTCCATGGTATAAGAAAGTGTTCTGGTTTAATTCTTTTAACTCTCCTGCCCAATTTTCAACACCATGTATTATAAAGGTTACCTTTTTGCCATTATATATTCTTGCTTCCTTTGTCATAGATTAATTGCACATATAAGTATGAGATCATTTGAAGTCTCTATTCTATTCCATTGATCTGTATGTTTATTTTGTGCCAGTATCATACTATTTTGATAGCTTTGTAGTCTAATTTTAAATAAGGGAGCATAATATCTCCAACTTTATTGTTTTTCAAGTTTGTTTTGGCTATTTGGGTCTTGTGTCTCCATACAAATTTTAAAATTGTTTGTTTTAGTTCTGCAAAAAATAGCATTGGTATTTCTTAAAGATGGAATTGACTCTGTAGATTGCTTTGGAGAGTATGGTCATTTTAACAATGCTAATTCTTCCAATCAGTAAGCATATTATATTTCTCCATCTGTTTGTGTCATCAGTTTCATTCATCAGCGTCCTATAGATTTTTAAGTACAGATCATTTACCTGCTTAGTTATTTTTATTCCTAGATATTTAATATTTAATAAAACAAATAAAATTGAATATTTAAATAATTTTAATAAAATATCACAATGTTGACATATTGAATATTAAATACCTATGAATTTATGAACATTAAATGCCTAGGAATTTAACATTTTATTAACTACCTATGAATGTATTTATTGTATGTATATCTAGGAGTATAGGAATGTATACCTATGTATACTTTGAAATGAAGGAACATCTGCCTAGGAATGTGATGATAAATGAGGCTGTTTTCATAATCTCTCTTTCTGATAGTTCCTTAATAATACATATAAATGTCATAGATTTTGTTTATTAATTTTGCATCCATAGACTTCATTGATGAGATCCAGTTGTTTCTAATGGTGTCTTCAGGATTTTCTATTTGTTAGTATTATGCCATTTGCAGATAGTAACATTATTACTTATTCTTTTACAATTTAGATTCCTTTTCTTTCTTTTTCTTGTCTTATTGTTGTGACTAGGACTTCAAGTATATTATGTTGAATAACAGTGGCAAGATTGGGAATTCTTGTCTTGTCCTGATCTTAGAGGAGATGCTTTCAGTTTTTTACTGAAGGCAATGGCACCCCACTCCAGTACTCTTGCCTGGAAAATACCATGGATGGAGGACCCTGGTAGGCTGCAGTCCATGGGGTCGCTAAGAGTCGGACACGACTGAGTGACTTCACTTTCACTTTTCACTTTCATGCATTGGAGAAGGAAATGGCAACCCACTCCAGTGTTCTTTCCTGGAGAATCCCAGGGACGGGGAAGCCTGGTGGGCTGCCATCTATGGGGTTGCACAGAGTTGGACACAACTGAAGCGACACAGCAGCAGCAGCAGCAGCAGCATGATGTTCAGTTCAGTTCAGTCGCTCAGTCCTGTCTGACTCTTTGTGGTCCCATGGACTGCAGCACAACAGACCCCCCCTGTCCATCACCAACTCCAGGAGTTTACTCAAACCCATGTTCATTGAGTTGGTGATGCCAGCCAACCATCTCATACTCCGTCATCCCCTTCTCCTCCTGCCCCCAATCCCTCCCAGCATCAGAGTCATTTCAAATGAGTTAGTTATTCGCATCAGGTGGCCAAAGTATTGGAGTTTCAGTTTCAATATCAGTCCTTCCAATGAACACTCAGGATTGATCTCCTGTAGGATGGACTGGTTGGATCTCCTTGCAGTCCAAGGGACTCTCAAGAGTCTTCTCCAGCACCACAGTTCAAAAGCATCAATTCTTCGGCACTCAGATAACTCTCACATCCATACATGACTACTGGAAAAACCATAGCCTTGACTAGACCGACCTTTGTTGACAAAGTAATGTCTCTGCTTTTTAATATGCTGTCTAGCTTGGTCATAACTTTCCTTTCAAGGAGTAAGCGTCTTTTAATTTCTTGGCTGCAGTCACCATCTGAAGTGATTTTGGAGTCTCCCAAAATTAAGTCTGTTACTGTTTCCACTGTTTCCCCATCTATTTGCTATGAAGTGATGGGACCGGAAGCCATGATCTTAGTTTTCTGAATGTTGACCTGTAAGCCAACATTTTCACTCTCCTCTTTCACTTTCATCAAGAGCCTCTTTAGTTCATCTTCACTTTTTTCCAGAAGGGTGGTGTCACCTGCATATCTGAGGTGATTGATATTTCTCCTGGCAATCTTGATTGCAGCTTGTGCTTCCTCCAGCCCAGCGTTTCTCATGATGTACTCTGCATATAAGTTAAACAAGCAGGGTGACAATATACAGCCTTGACGTACTCCTTTTCCTATTTGGAACCAGTCTGTTGTTCCATGTCCAGTTCTAACTGTTGCTTCCTGACCTGCATATAGGTTTCTCATGAGGCAGGTCAAGTGGTCTGGTATTCCCTTCTCTTTCAGAATTTTCCACAGTTTGTTGTCATCCACACAGTCAAAGGCTTTGGCATAGTCAATAAAGTAGACGTAGATATTTTTCTGGAACTCTCTTGCTTTTTCGATGATCCAGCAGAGGTTGGCAATTTGATCTCTGGTTCCTCTGCCTTTTCTAAAACCAGCTTGAACATCTGTAAGTTCATGGTTCAAGTATTATTGAAGCCTGGTTTGGAGAATTTTGAGCATTCCTTTACTAGCCTGTGCTGCTGCTGCTGGTGCTGCTGCTAAGTCGCTTCAGTCGTGTCCTACTCTGTGCGACCCCATAGGCGGCAGCCCACCAGGCTCCCCCGTCCCAAGATGAGTCCAATTGTGTGGTAGTTTGAATATTCTTTGGCATTACCTTTCTTTGGGATTGGAATGAATCCTGACCTTTTCCAGTCCTGTGGCCACTGCTGAGTTTTCCAGATTTTCTGGCATATTGAGTGGAGCACTTTCACAGCATCATCTTTCAGGATATGAAATAGCTCAACTGGAATTCCATCAGCTCCACTAGCTTTGTTTGTAGTGGTGTTTTCTAAGGCCCACTTGACTTCACATTCCAGGATATCTGACCCTAGATCCAGACATCCTAGAGTATGATGCTACCTGTGGACTTACCATATATGGACTTCATTATGGTGAGGTGTGGTTGCTCTGTACCCACTTTGCTCACAGTTTTATCAAAAGTATATGTTAAATTTTCTCTAAACTTTTTTCTGCATCTATTGAGATGATCATATGGTTTTCATTCTTCAGTTTGTTAATGTGGCTTGTCACACTGATTGATTGCTGATATTGTATTATCCTTGCATCCCTGGAAGAAATTCCACTTTGATCATGGTGTATGATCCTTGTAATGTGATGTTGAAATCTGTTTCTTAAGATTTTGTTGAAGATATTTTCATCTATCTTCATCAGTGATATTGACCTGTAGTTTTCTCTTTTTTATGATATCTTTGTCTAGTTTTGATATCAGGGTGATCCTGGCCTTGTAGAATGAGTTTGAAAGCATTCCTTCCTCTACAGTTTTTTGCAATTGAGAAAGTAGGTGTTAACTCTATTCTTAAATATTTGGTAAAATTCACCTGTGAAGCCACCTGGTCCTGACTATTGTTTATTGGAAGTTTTAAATTAATGATTTAATTTCATTACCAGTAACTGATGTGTTCATATTTTCTATTTCTTCCAGGTTCAGTCTTGGGAGATTGTACAGTTCTAGAAATTTGTCCATTTCTTCTAGGTTGTCCATTTTATTGACATAATTGTTCATAGTAAACTCATGATTCTTTGTATTTATATAGTGTCAGTTGTAATTGTTCCTTTTTCCTTTCTGATTTTATTGATGTAGGCCCTCCACTTTCCTTGATGAATCTAGCTAAAGGTTAATTAATTTTGTTTATATTTTCAAGTAACCTGGTATTAATTTCACTGATCATTTAAACTATATTTTAGTCTTTGTTTCATCTATTTCTCCTCTGATCTTTATGATTTGTTACCTTCTACTAACACTGGATATTATTTGCTCTTTTTCTAGTTCCTTTTCATGTAAGATTAGATTATATATTTGAACTTTTCCTTATTTTTTAAGGTAGGCTTGTATTGCTATAAACTTCTGACTTAGAACTGCTTTTGTGGTGTCCTGTAGATTTAAGTTATTGTGCTTTCATATTTATTTGTCTCCAGGTATTTAAAAATGTTTTTAGTGATCCATTGGTTATTATTAGCATAAAAATGTTTTTAGTGATCCGTTGGTTATTACTAGCATATTGTTTAGCCTCTGGGGGTATGTGTTTTCTGAAGTTTTTTTTTCATTATATTAATAGTTGATTTTCAGTCTCGTAGTATTGTGTTCAGAAAAGATGCTTGATATGATTTTAGTTTTTGTAAATTTACTGAAACTTGTTTTATGGCCTAGCATATGATCCCTTTTGTGGAGAAGGCAATGGCACCCCACTCCAGTACCCTTTTGCTTTGAAAACCCCATGGACGGAGGAGCCTGGTGGGCTGTAGTCCATGGGGTCACTAAGAGTTGGACACGACTGGGCACTTTCATTTCATTCATGATCCCTTTTGGAGAACATTCCACATGTAATTGAAACATATGTGTATTCTTTGCTGCTTTAGGATGAAATGTTCTATGTAAATTTATTAACCCACCTACTCTAATATTAGAGAAGGAAATGGCAACCTACTCCAGTATTCTTGCCTGGAGAATTCCATGGACAGAGGAGCCTGGTGGGCTATAGTTCATGGGGTCACAAAGAGTCAGAAATGACTGAGTGACTAAGAAAACAGTCTAATATATCTTTCAAGGTCAGTGTTTCCCTCCTGATATTCTTTCTGGATGATTTTTCCATTGATGTAAAAGTGGTGTTAAACTCCCCCACATTATTGAGTTGTCAATTTCTTTCATAATGCCTTTTAGTATTTACTTTATATATTTAGCTACTCCTATATTGGTACATATATATTTACAATTGATGTTTCTTCTTGGATTGATCCCTTGATCATTAGATAAATTCTGTCTTTGTCTCTTATACCAATCTTTGTTTTAAAGTCTATTGTATCTGATATAAATATTGCTACTCTGACTTTCTTTTCCTTTTCCATTTTCATGGAACACCTTTTTACATTCCCTCACTTTCAGTATTTATGTCTTTAGATCTGAAGTGAATCCATTGTAGGCAGGATTATGTATGGGTCTTATTATTATTTTTTTGTAGCCATTCAGACATTCTGTGTCTTTTGATTGGAGCATTTAGTCCATTTATTTTCAAAATGATTATTGATAAGTACATATTTCTTGCCATTTTATTCATTGTTTTGAGTTAGTTTTTATAGTTGTTTTCTTTCTTCTTCCTTTCTGATTTGATGATTATCTTTAGCATTGTGTTGGATTATTATTATTTTTTTTTTTGGTGTGCATCTCGATTTTTGTTGTTACCATGAAATTTATATGTAGCAGTCTCTGTATAGACATAAACATGATTTTTAGAGTTGCTGATCTTTTAAGTTCAAGTTCATTTTTACAAGCTTTCATTTTTCATTTCACTCCATATGTTTACTCATTTTCACATCATATTTTATGTCTCATTATTTCCTATATTCCATAACTAATTTTAGACATAAATGATTTTAATGCTTCCATCTTATAACCTTATAGTTTTCTAAAGCTAAACCTACTATCTTAATATATAGTTGAGTTGCTACCTTTACTGTTTGCCTTTACCAATGAGATTTTATCTTCTTGCAGTTTTTGTGTTTGTAATTGTGGTCTTTTCTTTTCCTCTTAGAGGAGTCCTTTTAATCTTTGTTGTAAAGGTGGTTTGTGATGCTGAACTCTTAACTTTTGCTTCTCTATAAAAATTTTAGTCTCACCATCAAATTTGAGTGTAATCCTTGTTATGTAGTGGATTCTTGGTTGTCGGGCTTTGTTTTTGTTTTTTCAGCCTATAATGTTTCTCCTTAAAATCTCCTGCAAGCCTTATGGGAGTTCCTGTGTACATAACTTGTTGATTTTCCCATGTTGCTTTTTATTTTCTCTGGCCATCTTTCATTTTTGCTGTTTAAATTATAGTGTATCTTCGTGTGGTCCTTTTGGGGTTGACCCTTTTGGGGACTCTCTGGCTTCCTGGACCTGAATCTGTTTCCTTTCCTAGGTTAGAGAAGTTTTCAGTTATTATGTCTTCAAATATGTTCTCTGTCCCTTATTCTCTCTTCTCTTTCTGGGATCCCTATGAGGTGAATGTAAGTACTTTTGATGTTGTCCTTGAGATAGCTAAAGTATCCTCATTTCTTTTTATTTTTTTATTCTATTTTATGTTCAGTTTCAGTGATTTCCAGTACTCTGTCCTCCGGCTCTCTGATATATTCCTCTGTGTCATTTAATCTGCTGTTTATCCCTTCTAGTGTTTTTTAAGTTTCAGTTATTGTATTCATTGGCTCTAGTTCTTCTTTTTATTCCAACTCTTTTTATTATAAACTTCACTTCTCACTCTATCCAATTTTTCTCTGGAGTTCTTCTAACATTTAAAATTATTACCTTGAACTCTTTATTGGGCAGATTACGTAACTCTAATTATTTTCTACTGTGGGATTTTATTTTGTTCCTTCATTTTGACCATATTCCTTGTCACCTCATTTGCCCAATTTGCTGCTTTTGTTTCTATGTATATGGTATGTTGGTTGCATTTCCTAACCTTGGAGGAGCAGTCTCTTTAGGAGAATTCCTATGCATCCCAGCAGCGCATTCCCTTCTGGTCACAGGAGCTATGTGTTCTAGTGATGCCCTAGGTGTGGGATGTGTAGGTCCTTCTGTTTTGGTTGGTGACTACTATGGTGATTTTTCAGGTGTGCTTGGCCCTTGGTCCTGGGCTTCCCTGGTGGTTCAGAGAGTAAAGAATCCACCTGGAATACATGAAACCTAGGTTCAGTCCCTACATTGGGAAGCTCCCCTGGAGAAGGGAATGGCTACCCCCTCTAGCGTTATTTTCTGGAGAATTCTATGGACAGAGGAGCCTGGTGGACTACAGTCCATGGGGTCACAAAGAGTTGGACATGACTGAGTAACTAGTATACACACACACACACACACACACACACATGCACACACCAGTTGTTTGCCAGGTCCTGCTTTGTGTAGAGACTGCTTGTCATTGGTAGGTGAAGCTGTGTCATAAAGCAGCTGGCTTCAGATCTTCAGAAGGTCTCGTGTCTAGTGCTGGGCTCTGATGGCTGAGACTGGTTTCTGACTTGGCTGGCTACAAGGTCTGCTGCTGCTGCTGCTATGTCACTTCAGTTGTGTCCAACTCTCTGCGACCCCACAGATGGCAGCCCACCAGGCTTCTCGGTCCATGGGATTCTCCAGGCAAGAACACCGGAGTGGGTTGCCATTTCCTTCTCCAATGCATGAAAGTGGAAAGTGGAAGTGAAGTTGCTCAGTCGTGTCCGACTCTTAGTGACCTCATGGACTGCAGCCTACCAGGCTCCTCCATCCATGGGATTTTCCAGGCAACAGTACTGGAGTGGGGTGCCATTGCCTTCTCCGGGCTACAAGGTCTAGGGTGACCTAAAACCAGTGTTGGTAGGCTGGTTAGTTTGGCTGTATCCTAAAGTAGCTGACTGAGGGGTCCAAGGTATATTGGAGCTGATGTTGGCCTACTTGGGGGTGGGGCCAGTTCCAAGGGTCTTGGGGCTGGTGTCTACATGATAATGGGTGGGGTGGGTCCTGCCACAACCAGCTGTGGGGCTGTGGTGGCCCTGAGGCTGGTGTCTGTCTACTAATGAATAGTGTTGAGTCCCAGGATATACTGGGGCTTGTGACTGCCAGCTGGTGGGCAAGGTTGGATCCTGGGTCTAGTGCTGGCCCACTAGTGGGTATAGCTGTGTCCTGGCATCTCTGGCTACACGGCCCTGGTTTCCCAGAGCTTGTGTTGGTCCATTGGTGGAAAAATAAATGCCCTGGTGGTCCTGGGGATGGTACCTCTCCACCAGTCAATGAGGATGGTCCTGGGGCTAAAGCTAGCCCACTGATGGATGGAACCAGCTCCCAGGTTTTTGGCTACAGGGTCTTGGGATTCCTAGAGCCAGTGCCTGCTCACTGGTGTTCAAGGCTGAGTCAAGAGCTCCTGACTGTTAAGTCTGTAGCTAAGATGAAACCATACATGTCTGGTGTATATAATATGATATTTGAAGCAGTTAGCACGAGTAAATCACTTGATTACTGTCAGGAAAGTACCGTTGGATCATATGGTTGGATAGATCACACATATCTCTCTATTTGGTATTAATTAGTTTGGTTAGTATTTGTTTTTATGCTATACCTTTCAGTTTATGAATGGCTTTAACTTTTTAATAAATTTGAGAACAACAGTATCCTATGAAGTTGAATATTCTTTAGGAGTTTGGAGTACTCTCTGAAATCACTTGTCACATACTTGCTCTATATTAAATTTTAGAAAGTTGAAGCATTTTTATATTATTGCTGTTTGATGTAAGAAATGATGAATAATGGATCAAGGAGACTTTCATAGTCACATTTCTTTGTTATTTTCAGACCAGGGCAGCCATACTTGTATTATATTCATAATCCCTTTTTTTCTACTTGTTAGTATGAAAACGAATATTGTTGAAAATATGATTCTGATTATGGAGAAATTTTCTGTATGTGCCTGCAGTGAACATTTCTAAACATGTATCAGTGAATGTCAAATGTATTTTTTTAAAAAGAAAAGAATGACAGTATTTTCACCAAGCTGGGTCAGATAAGGTTGAGGCACTTTGGTTTCATTTATTTCATATTTTTTCATTCATGGAAAATGCAGTTAGATAATAGGTTTATGTACATACATATGTGTAAATTTTTATAAGTTAAAATTTGTATAAGTAACCCAATACAATTTGAAATGTGTGATCATTGTTGAATTTTTATCACATATGCTTTACCTCTTTATATTCTATCCCTCAGCTGTTTTCACTTCGTTTTCTCTTCCTCTTTTTACATGATATTTCTTTATTTACATGATCTACACAATCTCTGTTTTCCCTCTCTTATTCTTTTAAATCCCTCCTCCCACTAGAATTTTCAGTTACCTAAGTGACTAGGAGCAGGAAAAGTTAAGATATCTTTTTTCATGTGATTGGATGCTAGAGACACCAGTTCTTTTTGCTTTATATTTTACTTCTGTTCTTCTCCATTTGTATCATTTTTTTTACGTTCATTTCCCCATTGCCTACTGATAACTTTAGTGTGCAAAGGATATTCCTTTTCTAGAATACTGTTTCTTTTTGCTGATTTGTCTAAGGAAATATATCCATAAGTCACATGATCCATATGCATTTATTCATTAATATACTTATTTAAATATAGTTATGTTAAATATAATTTAATATAGTTAAATGCTGTTTTAACATATGTTTATTGGTAAATTCAGAAAGTATTTTCTGAGCATTTATACATGAGAACTATTGAAACTGTGCTAAGTGTGGTGGGTAACATGAAGTCAATCAAATCTATTTTGGTCCCCAAGAGATGACTATTTGATAAGGAGATTAATATATAGTATTTACCTTGTTTTACAGATATTATAATTTATAGTGTTTAAGATAACATGTAAACATTGGTTGCAACTTCTCACAATAAAGGTACAGAATACCAGTGTAGTTTGAGGGAGGGAAGGAATATCATTTTTCCTTTTAATTAACTTAGCATTACAGAGTAGGTAGTTCAGTTAATGGCATGGCTTTGTTTAACTTTGGTCAAGATTATTTGCACTATCTAGAAATGACTTGCTTCTTCTGTTTTTGTTTTTTTTTTTTTTTAAGTGTTTCCATATTATTCAATTGCTTTCTCTTTGTTACTGCTTTCACTAAATAATTTGGCACACATGTAGCTTTATGAGTTTTAAAACAAAGCATCTACATACATTTTTCACTCTTGAATAGTATGTATTTCACTTTTCTTATTCAGAGTTTCAAGTTCAGTTGGAGTTGTAATTCTTTAGCAATTTTCAATTCCTTGCCATTGATTATGATCTCCTTTGGTGATACAGTTACTCATACCTGGAAGAAAAAGTTGACAGGAAATGAGGGTAAATTAACTTTATGAGACTAAATTAGCAGATGCCAGTATATGCGTGAGTTTTGATATTGAAGGCCAAGACACTGACATACATTTATAGTTATCCTTAATTTTGTTCTGAAATCAAGAGTCAGTGGAGCATGAGAGTTTAAGTACTCCATTTGTTCTTTGCAAATGTAGGAAATAGGCAATCACACACTTAACACTCAGTAATCACTGTATCTTACTTAGAAAAAAAAAAACACAACATATTACCAATGTACTAAGTAAAAATTAGAGAAAACTGATTATTGCACTATAGAATTGCTTTGCATTCATTTCATCATTGTAATGATAGAATGGTAACTTTAGAGACAACTGTGTTAATTTACTTAAGCTACAATAAGCATTAGTACGTAAAATGCTAGATAAACCCTGGGTGTGCTGTGATATAAATGATCTATGCAAGCAACATTTGTCTTCATTAAAAGAAGTGACATATTTGCATGTCTTTCTTTGCATGTGAAAAGATTGAAAAGATTGCTACATACCACACATCAGACAGAATAGAGTGGTATAATCAGGTATATTGTTTTCACAAAGATAGAATAAAATCATACATATATACATGATTTGAGAAGCAGAATTACCTGGGAAGATATGTATAAATCTACTTGTTTTTCATTTCTTGTTTATTTGTTATTCTTGCCCCAATTGCTTTTCCAAAAGACTTAAGTTAGATTATTACCTAAACCATAGACCAAAAGACAGTTAAAGAAGAAAATATACAAAATGAGAAAAGAAGTATTCAGAAACATAGACCAATAATGGCTGTGATTTAGCAAGAAATTTAGTGTTGAATTCTTTGCTGCCCAGGCTAAAAAGGAACCTTGACAAATGAAATTATTAATGAAATTATTCTATGACTATAAATTTTAAAAAATGAATGCATATATAATTAACATATCAGTTTTTAACAGAACAAACTTTATTTTAAGATAAGTTCTTTTGTGGTTCCTGATTCTATAAATTCTAAATATTGCCTCACCATTTTAAATCATTTTCCTTTTCTATTTCTCCATGTTTCAAATGTGCATATATCCCTATATGAGTTTGTATTCATAGTTTTTTTTTTTTTCCTAACTTTTCCCAGCAAAGTTCCTTTGGATGAAATCTTGAGTTTGACTCTTTTGACCATAAGTGTCTTCCTGAATTTTCAGTATGAGGATGGAAAGAGGGTAGAAGGGCAACGAACATGGTATTTGTGTTTGTTTTCTCCCACACCACTCTCCCACACCACATTTTACTTGAGAGAGCAAAATTGAGGAAATAATCAGTCATGTAAACTTTGATGTTCTTTTCACAGCAGCTTATTTCCGCTGCAATAAAATGAAATTGACTTTCAGGAGAATGTGCACGAGGTCACCAGCTATCTGCTCCACATTCTCTTCAGACCTTCCTTAGCACATTTCGTTGTAGGCCATTGTACACCACACAGTTACCACACCTTGAATAATACAGCAGTCTCACCAGCTTAAAAAGCGTTCTGTGTGCGTGTGCTTGCGTGTATGGGCCTATGTGTGTATATACATGTGTGTGTAGTCTCCCATGATTGAAATTTAATGGTTTCTGTAAAATGCCAATAATGACTGGATTAATAAATTGGAAGCATCATTTAAGCCAGAACTATACCTAAATGTTTTTTGGTGCAAAGTAATGCTTGTTTTAGTTTTTTGTTGTTCAGTTGCTGAGTTGTATATGACTCTTTTGCGACCCCATGGACTGTAGTACATCAAGTTCCTCTGTCCATGGGATTGTAATGCTAAGGAGACCTCTTTCCCTCAGTCCTCTTACAGCTTCTTTCTCTTGTCCCATGAATAAAACCATCCTAGATTTAGGTACTCATTTATTTCCTATGTGGAGATGCCTCCCAAATTACTAAAATTTATTCCCAGATATCTAAGTCCAGTTTAATTTAGAAGTTCTAGGGCTACCGTCTATGGGGTCGCACAGAGTCGGACACAATTGAAGTGACTTAGCAGCAGCAGCAGGCATCTCAAATGCAGTTTCTTCCAGAAGTAGTTCCATTTTCATCAGTCCCTATCAACCACATCCTCATTTTCCTGGTCACCCTGATAGGAAAACTCTCATGCATCTTTGCTTCTTCATTCTCTGCATGCGTATACAGTTTATGACTAAGTCTAGACTTGCAATTTCAGAACACCTGTCATGTGATCTTTGCCACCATACTCAGCTGGGCTAATATTACTTTGTGCCAACACAGTGACTGTAGCTTCTGAACTGACCTCTTCTCTTCCTGTGTTCCTGCTTTCATATATTCTGCTGTTTTATTTTGGGGGTACCGCAGATTATGCTTGGACACTTAAGTTGTCTTTGACAGTAGTTTACTTAATACAGATTCACTGTGGGAATTTCATAAGCCAATAACATATAGAGTAGTATCTCTTTGTTATTCATTCACTAAGTCATGTTCAACTCTTTTTTTATTTCTTTAATAAGTCAGTTTGTGATGGACAGGGAGGCCTGGCGTGCTGCGATTCATGGGGTCTCAAAGAGTCAGACACGACTGAGCGACTGAACTGAACTGAAAGAAGTAACATACTCCAAAATATGATAGATTAATTGCACTATTGTTCCAGGCAAGAGAAGATGACAGAATAAGGTCCAAATTCCATTAAAGTGTACCTTTTTTATAAGGTTGCTTCTCCAGAGAGATAGCTTTGCCAACCAAGAGCTGATGTCCAGCTGCCAGCACCAAAATAAAAGTTCCTTGCTGCTAGAGCATGTTACTAGGGAATAAAGTGTCGTGTTGACCAGCAAGATGATCTCATTTGTGGCTGATGCACTGTTTGTGACCTCACTCCAGAGAGAGGAGCCCCTTTACTAGGGCAAGAGCTTATGTCCCAAGATCCTCTGAGAGGTAGATCAGCAAAAGATAGCTTTTCCCAAACCCAACTCTCAGATATTCCTCACAAATCTTCAGCATTTATAGTCAAAATGTCCTCATGACATAATTGCTTCTTCGCCTGTTCTTTTCCATAAGCCCCTAATGAGGCCTCTCAGCAGCTGAGTTTATCAGTGACAGGAGTTGAGATAATGGCATCCATATTCCACTTTACTCTCATATCAAAACAACTTTAAAAATACCTATTTTGGTCTTTGTCATAAATGTGGATTAAACAACTTCACTTAAGTTATACATACATCAGTTGATTTGAAATGTCAGACTGACACACAAACACCTCTATACTTTTTACAGAGTGATCTTATTAAAATCTGTTCTTATCATCTCACACCAACCAACATTCAGGTCTTTATTTTCTCCCCATTGCCTACCAGGCCATTCATGATAACAGCATTTTATCCAGACTTACCTTACTTTCCTCTGTTGCTCACTAGCATCTTGCTACTCTCTTGATGTTTCCTTCTGCAGGTGTGCATGCATGCTCAGTCATGTCTGACTCTTTGTAACCCCCTGGACTGTAGCCCACCAGCTCCTCTGTCCATGGGATTTCTCAGGCAAAAATAATGGAGTGGGTTGCCATTTCTTACTCCAGGGGATCTTCCCCATGAGGGATCAAACCTACATGATGTTTCCTTACCCTCCTGTGGGGAAAAAAAGACTTTTCTATCCTCTCCCGCTTTCTACTCTACCCTGCTGGTGCTGCTAAGTCACTTCAGTCGTGTCTAACTCTTGTGCGACCCCATAGACAGCAGCCCACTCCAGTATTCTTGCCTGGAGAATCCCAGGGACACAGGAGCCCCTGGGATTCTCCAGGCAAGAATACTGGAGTGGGTTGCCATTTCCTTCTCCAATGCATGAACATGAAAAGTGAAAGTGAAGTTGCTCAGTCCTGCCCGACTCTTTGCGACCCCATGAACTGCAGCCTACCAGGCTCCTCCGTCCATGGGATTTTCCAGGCAAGAGTACTGGAGTGGGTTGCCATTGCCTTCTCCGACTCTACCCTACTTTCTACTATCTAAATAGCTTTGTCTACTCACCCATAATATCTTTATAGATCTGGTTACCATTATCCAGAAATAACAGAAACTCAAGAGTTCCATGAGGACTAGAAATTCCGCCAGAAGCGGAAGTCATGAAAAAAGATGTCTGCTGATTACAATAGTTACTCATCACACTTTCTTAGCCTGTTCACATTCTGTGTCTTCACTCAGAAGATTTGCTTCAGATGAGTATTGCTCAGGCATGTATTAGTTAACAATGGCTGGTTAAAGTAAAAATAAACAAATAAAACATCAGTTTTTCTACTGATTAGGCCCACAGAACTGGCATGAAGCCGAAAATCAAAGAATTTTATTTTAGAAAATGTCTTATATTGTTTTATCTTTCATGTATATCTTGTTTCCTTGTGCGTATCTATTTTATACCTCTTTTGCATCCTTCACATTTGTAATGATCATTTTTTAGTGGAATAAAATTAATAGACTCACCACAATAGAACTTGCAGGATTTCATTGTCAATGATTTTTTAAATTCTCAGCTAGATACCCTATTATGTTGGTTACTTTTGTATGTGGATTGTACTGATTAAACCCTCTTTCCGCATTTGCCAATATTTGACCATGTAGAATGCAGTAAACATTTGTTGCAAACTTAATTTGTGCCTAAGCCTGTTTCACTTAATAATTTTCACCAGTGTAACTAGTTCTGAGAAGAGTTGGGAAGTAAGAATTTCTGCTATATTTACATTAACAAAAGTTTTCAGTAATGAAATTTAAAAGTCAAAATTTGCATATTAATTTTGGGATTTGGTAGTGTTTCAGGAAGTCAAAAAATAAAGGTAAATATTTGGAAAAATCAACCCTTTGCCTATAAATGTTGTCCATATCAAGCTTGGCCTTTTTTGACATATAAGTAAAAAAGAAAGGATTCTGTTAGTGATGATTTAGTCAATACTCATATTTTGAACCAGTATCTAGAGAAAATAAAGACTGGCTGAAGGATAGCCTCAATCCTAACCATGAACCTCTATATGGGAACATAGAGCAGTGATATTTTATGGGTTTTCTCGTTCTTTGACATTAGCATGAGCTGTCACATTGAAATTCTGAGTGTCAGTGAATCAGTCAGTGTAACCCCTTGTACTCTTTGTCATTGTACTGACTTTCCCATGTGCTTGTTCACGTTGTTGTGTGTCTTATCTGGAAGCCACATTTTGTCCCGGTTATCTTAGATGATAACTGCTACAGAAAGGTTTACAGGCCATCCTTCTCATACGGAGTGATTTGACTTATTGTTTCATCAGTAAAGTTTAATGAGTTATTTAAAAATTGTTCAAAGCAGTTTCTCAATCATTTCAAGATAACTATGTTCCCATGAAAGGTAATTTAAAAAGTCATACAACTTTAGGGCTGTGCAAAAATAAAAAAATACATACATTAGAAATGTAGATTTCAAATGTAGATTTTTAGAGGTCATTTTTTTACCATTCCACCTATAGAAGCATTTTTCCTTTACTATTATTGACATTCACTTTTTTCTCTTCCAAATATTTCTAATGTTGAGGACCTAATTTCTTGGAAAGATAGTACTTTCTAACATTGAATTTAATTATTAGAAAATTTTATTTTTTAGTGAAACAAAATCGAATTCCAAAAAAGTTCCCTCATTTATGGGAATGGCAACTATAGATAAAGATAGATAGATAGATAGATAGAGTTGACAATCATAGGAGAAAGTATAGAAAAATGCTTGCATGGGAAATAGTTATGAAAATAGCATTTTGAGTGTTTATTATTTTCTGACATTATCCTGAGAACTTTATACATAATATCTAAATTAATCCTCATAAACCCTGTAGTGAGAGAGAATTATTATTCCTATTTTACAGAAAAAGAAGGAAGGTATAGAAGGTTATTATAGCCAGTAGAAAGTGCTAGGGCTTCCCTGGTGGCTCAGAGGTAAAGAACCCACCTGCCAATGCAGGAGACACGAGTTTGAGCCCTGGGTTGGGAAAATCCCCTGGAGAAAGAGATGTCAACCCACTCCAGTATTCTTGCCTGGGAAATCCTGTGGACAGAGGAGCTTGGCAGGGTACAGTCCATGCGGTTCACAAGAGTCAGACATGACTTAGCGACTAAACAACAGCAACAGAAAGTGCTAAAGCCAGAATTCAAAGCCATTTAGCCTGGGTCCAGAACATTCACTCTCATCCAGCTCTTTAAATGTAGGAAAATACAGTATTTTCTGTTATTTCCTGTAGTTGTTTAACATCTCTGACTATGTTTAAGTTCAAGAGCTTGCCATGGCCATCATGGGGTGGTTTTGTTTTAGGGAACAAGGCATGCCAGGTCTTGAGAAGGGTCCTAAAATCTTCACGGTCACTGGTCCATCCCGACCTTGCCCCATTTAACCATTGCCTTTGTGTGCCTCTCCTCTCTGGAACTTCAAGTAGCAGCCTGACACTGGGGCCAACCTGCCTTTACTCTATTTTCTGTGCTGAACACTTGTGCAGAAACTGTGACAAATCCATTGACCCTAATATTGTCAAATCTTTGTGAAAAAATAATGATAATAATAAGCAGTTAAAAAAAAATACAGCTGAGCAGGTAGAGAGTGAGCCCTGAGAATTAGAAAGGAACTTTTCATCTAGAAATGGGGCATATCATTTCCACCCAACCTTCAATGGCCAGAACAAATGATATGGTCCCAGCAAAGAGACTCGAAAGTGTAGATTTCTTTGTGAATTGGAAGGAAAAATATCAAAAACAAAATATGGTGTATGCCAAGCATTGTCTCTGTCATAGCTTTTGTGGAACATTCCTCCAACACCCAAAACCACCTTTACATCTGCTCTCTCCAATCCCCTTTAGCTTCTATGTTCTAATGTAGATTCTGGCCAGCTATTAATGGATATGAGTTTCATTGCATGTTGCGTAAGTATGCTTGAAGCTTTAGTACTAGTTAGACTTCCCTGGTGGCTCAGACGGTAAAGTGTCTGTCTACAGTGTGGGACACCTGGATTTGATCGCTGGTCAGGAAGATCTTCTGCAGAAGGAAATGGCAACCCATTCTAGTACTCTTGCCTGGAAAATCCCATGGATGGAGGAGCCTGGTAGGCTGCAGTCCATGGGGTCACGAAGAGTCAGACACGACTGAGTGACTTCACTTTAGTACTAGTTATAGACCAAACTGTATATTAATGTGTTAAATCTTTGAGATAAAAAGATGAAACACCCTTTCCTCCCTATGTCTTCCTCTTGCCCATGAAAACATTTTATTTTGGGACCTCCTCACCACCCACTAATACCTTCAAAAATTAATTGGATTGTAAGCTGCTAATGAATTCAAAAGCCTTGTCATGGACATTTACATGAGTGATTTGAAGTTTTCAGTTTATTTATAAAGCTGTCTTTGCTTTCTGAAATCCTTTTATATTCTAAGTAAGTCACAGAAAAGAGAACATTGTTGTAGATTTAATAATATGTACTTATATTTTTAAAGAGTTATGAGATAGGGGAAAGTAATGGTTCTGCCTAAATCCCTAAATTATTTTATATAATTATCATATTAATAATATATGGATATTATCTTAAATATGAGTAAATTAAGCCTCAGAAAAGTTTAGCTGGGATTCAGATCTAAGTTTTTCTGATTAGCACACCTGTGTATTTTTTACTAAAACACATGACTTTATAGCTAAAGTTTCTATAGTTCACTTTTTGCCTCATTCTTATTTTTTTATGACACTTGAGTACAGAGACTTAAATTTTCACTAGTACACAGAAGTAACAATACAGGTTTATAAATAACTTGTTATATGATTGTATGCCAACATTCTCATTACGGTTATTTCTTGCTCATATTCTAGCTGACATCTCATGCATAAATAGTCACATCTGTCTTGGGCCTGAAATAATGATACATACGATAAAATTCACAATAGCTCTTGGAAAATATTCTCATTTAGTACAGTAACAGCAAAACATGAACTAAAATAAAGTCATACGTGATACAGGGCTACCAATTTCCAAGTAATTCAACTTTAATTTCATCTTTGGAACTGAATGTAAGAAAAAACCTATAAATTATACTGATTTGATAAGCAGCTAGCATGAATATCAAGAGTTACATAAAATGCTTGCTTCTTTTGACTTTCAGATGACACTCTTCTGCATTTCCTCTACCTCTCCCCCTTGCCACTTTGGTTTCTTAAATGTTGGTGCCTGTTAATATTCATTCCTGGGCTGTCTTTTTTCTGTCCTGAACACTTAATGTCATAAATTACTAAGCATTTCATTAATACTTTAGGATGATAATGTCCAAATCTTTATCTCTAGTTTAGATCTTTCCTAAAATGGGTATAAGTACACTTGAGTAACTCGTGTTTAAATGTAGATGGTCAGCAGTCATCTCAAATCCTTCATGTCAACAACTGAAGTCAATATTTGTATTCTTAAAACTGTTCAACATTCTTTGTCTCAGATATAAGTAGCATCAAAATTCACCCCATTATAAAGTACGAGACCTGATGTCACCCTTGGCTCCCCCTCCTATCACAGCCAAATACGGCTCAAATTTTGTCAGCTCCGACTACCTTATAATGTCTATCAAATTTCCACCTCTCTTTCAGACCATTTTGAACTATCAGGATTTTTCTCAAATTACTGCAATTGCCTCCTTACTGATATTTGTCCTATCAAACTAAATAATTCTATATAGTTATGAGAGGAAAAGACTTTGGCAAAGATACAGCAATATCAAAGTAGATGAATTCAGCAAAATAGAAGATCAAGGAAGAGATTCATATGTATATATATGTGTGTGTATATATATATATATATACACACACAGGCATATTAAAATTATATTATAAGCTGTGCTGTCACATCAATAAGTAAATTATGTACTTCTAAATAAAATGCTATAAAAGGCTGACATGGCTAGCTGTTGGTTGCCCACCCCCCCCCCAAAAAAAAAACCATGACTTCTCACTATAAAAAGTTAAATTATCTAAATGTGAAAAATAACAGAAGAAAGTACAGTAGTCTATTTTGATATTAGAGTGAGAAAGTTCCTACTAAGCAAAGAAGTGAAATTCAAATTCATAAAAAAGCACTGATTGATAGACTTAATTATATAAACATTTTAAATGTCTATAGTGAAAGGCACCAAAAATAGAGATAAATTTAAGCATAAAACTGGAAGCAAATATTTGTAACATGTGACAGACTGTTATTAACCATGATAATGATATAAATAGCTCATGAAAATCAACATAAGAGCAACCAAATAGAATAATAGCAGAATTGTCAAAAAG
Organism: Bos indicus; assembly: GCF_029378745.1. Lineage (NCBI taxonomy): Eukaryota > Metazoa > Chordata > Mammalia > Artiodactyla > Bovidae > Bos > Bos indicus. Next base: position 15,062,258 of record NC_091767.1, read on the forward strand.
TATGAATAGCTTATTTACAGAGAAAGCACACATAACTAAAGGAAATATGAAATATGCTTCTTTGGTGGCCTGGATGGTAAAGAATCTGTGTGCAATGTGGGAGATATGGGTTCTATCCCTGGGTGGGGAAGATCCCCTGGAGAGGACAATGGCAACACACTCCAGTATTCTTGCCTGGAGAATCCCGTGGACAGAGACGTCTGGTGGCCTACAGTCTATGGGGTCTCAAAGAGTTGAACGTGACTGAGTGACTAACACTTTCACTATAGCTTTCATTTAGTCTAAATTACCATTCTAGAATATGTTGCTCTCTGCTTAAGAAATATTTATATCCCTTTTGTTTTTTGATCATTTTCCTCATTAAGCTCATGAGTATTCCCTAGATAATTTCTTTCACTATTGATAAGTAGCAGAAAGTTTAATTGTCAGAGAACTGTAATAATGTCAATGAATGATTTCTTTTAATACGACATACATGGAGTGTGTGTAATTTTTCATCATCTTAAATAACTTTTCAAGTAATTGGGAAACAATTTTATTCGGGAATAAAAACCATATTCAACCCAAAGGTACAAGAGTTCATTGTAATAATAATGGTATTAGTAGAGTTTTATGAGTATAATGAGTCAGGTGTTAATTTGATTGATACTCTTGAGATTTTTCTTCTCTATCAGTTCCTTTCTAGCTTCAAGATTTTCACATTACTGTCTAAGTCAATAGCAGAACTGTAGAATCCAATTCGTTCTCCCTTCTACTTCTTACCTTCAATCATGATAATGATAATAAGAATGAAAACCACACTATTAGACAGGTAATTCAGCCCTGGGATTCCTTTGGAAGGAATGATGCTAAAGCTGAAACTCCAGTACTTTGGCCACCTCATGCGAAGAGTTGACTCATTGGAAAAGACTCTGATGCTGGGAGGGATTGGGGGCAGGAGGAGAAGGGGACGACAGAGGATGAGATGGCTGGATGGCATCACTGACTCGATGGACGTGAGTCTGAGTGAACTCCGGGAGTCGGTGATGGACAGGGAGGCCTGGTGTGCTGCGATTCATGGGGTCGCAAAGAGTCGGACACAACTGAGTGACTGATCTGATCTGATCTGATTAGTATCTCCATTTGAGATGAATAAATTGAGGCTCAGAGATATTAAATATCATTCCCACACAGACATGTAGTACATGATGGTTCAAGGACTCAGATATAGGTCTCTAACTGTAGACCACTAAAGCCTTACATAGTAAGACATCCTGGTACACTACTCCTACAACATTCCCTGCTATTTGTTGACTGATGCTACTTACCCCTGTTTAATGGGGTAAAATTAAACAGGGGTTTAATCATCACAATTTTGCTCCTTGTTCATCTCTGCATATATGAATCTGTGATGTACATTTGACACAATGAACCTATACATTGTCATTAATTAAAGCTTTAATGCAAAAGAAGGAATAATACCACATTTGGTGACTTAATCTAAAACTTTGAAACAATTCAATAAATGTTCTCTGACTTTAATGATTTATTGTTTGTTTAAAATAAAAATGTCATATAATATCAACATTGCAGATGACTTTGTTAGCTGCTGATAAGTTTGTGGGTGTGAAAACTAAAGGAAAACATGAGATGGTGCCTTTGCCTAGTAGATGCCTATTCCTTAGATAAAGAAGGTAATCTACCCTTATTTGCATAAGCCATTTCAAGTATTCTTGAATTTTAATTTGGAATTTTAATTGGAGCCTTTAATTAAACCTCCCCATAAAGCATTTAACAGACGGACTCTTTAAAGGCATACAGATAGCAAAATAAAGAAAATCTGTTTACTGTGCTGTACCCAGGTTGAGTTTTCACCAGCAATGCACTTTTAGCTTGAAGGATCATTGGAGACTCTGTGTGTGTGTGTGTGTGTGTGTGTGTGTGTGTGTGTGTGTGTGTATGTGTGTGTTTCTCCATGTGTGTGGGGGCATATTTGCGTATACATTTGCTTTTTTATAGGGAGAAGGGTACTAGAATATTTATTTATCCATTTCAAATCAACCAGCAAGGGCTAAATTTTCTTCAGCTTAAAGTTCAGAAAAACTCCAAAGATTAAAATCTGGTTTTGAGCAAATATTAACCTGGATAATCTGCTTCATCTTTCTGGTCAAGAACCAGCCTGTCTTGTAAGATTTGAGCTAGTATCTAAGATCCTGTGGGAAAATTAAAGCCCACAGAAAAAAGTTTCAATGTTAGAAGCCAGTGAAAAAACAAATTAATAATTTATTTCCATATGAGGAAAATAATTTCTATGTTCAGTTCAGTCACTCAGACGTGTCCCACTCTTTGTGACCCCACGAACTGCAGCATGCCAGGCCTCCCTGTCCATCACCAACTCCCGGAGTCCACCCAAACCCGTATCCATTGAGTCGGTGATGCCATCCAACCATCTTTTCCTCTGTCGTCCCCTTCTCCTCCTGCCCTCAATCTCTCCCAGCATCAGGGTCTTTTCCAATGAGTCAGCTCTTCCCATCAGGTGGCCAAAGTATTGGAGTTTCAGCTTCAACCTCAGTTCTTCCAACGAACACCCAGGACTGATCTCCTTTAGGATGGACTGGTTGTATCTCTTGCAGTCCAAAGGACTCTCAAGAGTTTTGTCCAACACCACAGTTCAAAAGCATCAATTCTTCAGCACTCAGCTTTCTTTGTAGTCCAACTCTCACATCCATACATGACCACTGGAAAAACCATAGCCTTGACTAGACGGACCTTTGTTGATAAAGTAATGTCTCTGCTTTTTAATATGCTGTCTAGGTTGGTCATAACTTTCCTTCCAAGGAGTAAGCGACTTTTAATTTCATGGCTGCAATCACCATCTGCAGTGATGTTAGCTCGTGGAAAAAGATACCAATAATCAATTATATATTTGAACTTTACAGTGATTGCTGAACCCATTTTTTTTCTCTTTCCTCGAAAAACACAACTTCAGTAGCATTGCATTTTCTGTATAAATACTCTTATTCTATTTCTAGTTACCTTATAATTAGACATTTGTATCTAGATTGGAAGTAAAAGTGAAATAGTCCAAATAATCATTTGACAAGTAAGAAAACTTAAGTCAAAAAGGGTTGTGTTTTGACCATGGAAGTTGTTAGGTTTTAGCTGCATGTAAATTAGCATTCCGATCTCTTAGTCTCCATTCATAGCTTCTTCCCATTGTACCATGAGCTCTAAATTCTACAGTTATGGCAAAGGAAATTTTAAAAGCTGCCACTTGCCATTTGGCATTGGAGACCAAAGCTTGAGTCAAACAGATTGAAAATGAACTAGACTATGTTCAAAAGAATTTCCATAATAGCAAAAAAAAACCCTCACTACTATGTGCCTGGAGACTAGAGCAGTGCTTAACATAGGTGATGCTCAATTAATATTTGTTGAATAGTTGAATAAAAGCAGCCAGTGGACTGTGATGCCCACCACATTGCTTGGACCAAATCCCAAGCTGTTGAGGATACTCCAGGGGGGAAAGGTACTGTATTCACTTGACGTGGAGGAAGTATCAGCATCTGCCTCTCTGCCAAGGGTACCTGCTTACTGAGTTTGTGTGCATTTGCAGGAACTTGTGAGTCTCCTATTGAACATGAACAGGAGGCTGATGAGTTCCCGGGAACACCCACAAATCTTCCTACTCATTTCTCCTGCTTTGCCATGGACAGTATGCTCTGACTGGCACTTCCTGCTCTCCTCAGCGCCTCCACAGGTTGAGTACAAATTTAAGTTCTACACAAAAAAATTTAATCTTGGAAATGTAAAGTAGTTCACGGAGGCAAGTGTTGTTTCATCAGCGCATCATGGACACAGGTAGGTTTCCTTGATCAGCCCCTCAGGTGAGGTGTGTGGTGGAAGGAAGGTCTCTTCTAGAGTAAGTCTCAATAATGTCTTTGTAAATTGAGCAGATGGTTTGTAAGAGCCATTTTAAATGATGTCCTTCTGGTTTTACAAGTCTTCAGGTATTCAATGAAACAAGTGACAGTACTTTGATGAGTGAGAATTTACGGACCTTGTAGGGAAAAAAAATGAAAAATTACATGCTTACGTATTATATTAGTATTTCCCTAAACTCTTTTCTGGGTTGTATTTGATTGGACTTTTTAAAATCTATAAATGTTTGCAGTGTTTTCAGTTTTCTTTTTTTTTTCCTGAGAAAGTATTTCTTCTGTTTGTATTCATTTGTAGTATCAAATTATATAATTACATATTTATATTTTCACTACTGTTTAGTGGGCTGTGTTTGGCATTGATATTTACAGCATGAATCTGTTTTTAAACTTGTTGAAGCAGACTTTCATAAAACTACACAGAGGTGATCCTTTTTTTATAGTTTGAGTGAGTGTGTTGCTAAGGTGCTTCAGTCATGTCCAGCTCTTTGTGATGCTATGAAGTGTAACCCGCCAGGTTTCTCTGTCCGTGGGATTCTCCAGGTAAAAATACTGAAGTGGGTTGCATTCCATTCTCCGTAAGTATACATAGTTTTATTTATGGTATATTTTAAAGAAGGGTGACAGACTTAAATGTTTTGAAAGGCAATGTAAACCAATAAAATTGACCATATGTATGCAACATTAGGGAGCAGTAGAGACTGTAATTCGGAGAAGGCAATGGCACTCCACTCCAGTATTCTTGCCTGGAAAATCCCATGGATGGAGGAGCCTGGTAGGCTGCAGTCCATGGGGTTGCAAAGAGTAGGACACGACTGAGCGACTTCACTTTCACTTTTCACTTTCATGCACTGGAGAAGGAAATGGCAACCCACTCCAGTGTTCTTGCCTGGAGAATCCCACGGACAGGGGAGCCTGGTGGGCTGCCGTCTACGGGGTCACTCAGAGTCGGACACGACTGAAGCGACTTAGCAGCAGCAGAGACTGTAACTAATATGGCTATGTCTAAAAACTTTCAAATTCATTGTGAAAAATAGATACCTAAGGTTGTATTTCAGTTAATAATGAGTAGTAAAGTTTATCCCAATGACTTTTTTATGCCTCAAAATTTTATTTTCTAAAGATTCAACTAAATTCCTTACATGGAAGCTGAGATTATTTTTTGGTTCCTGTTTTCTTTCTAAAACAGCATGTGGCTTTTATTTATTTTTCCAGTTAAAAAGTTCAGATTTGGTGCTTCTTTCAGTAGGATTTCTTCAGTTGATTTTAATTATCCTGGCATAAATATGGACAAATATTTAATCTTTTGAAAGTACATTTTTTGGACAAAAGTACTGTCAATCACTGGTCAGTAGGTTTCCTTTTTACACTGTCATGATTGGACATTATAGTTCTCAGCCTTTTTCCCCCAAATATGTTTTCCTAAAACTGATTGTCCCTGTGAGACAGTACTGCTGACTGTGACTGAGATAAAATAATTTGTGGGCCATGTTCTCGTGCTTGTAGGTTGACTGTAACATGCACTCTGAAAAGCTTATTATATCAGAAAGTAGCAAGGTGACAGAAGTATCATCTTGAACATGCATGTTTTAAAGCTTTTGTTTTATATTGGAGTATAGCTGATTAATAATGTTGTGATAATTTCCAGTGAATAGCACAGGTGCTCAACCATACATATATGTGTGTCCGTTTTTCTCCAAACTCCCCTCCCATCCAGGCTGCCACATAACATTGAGCAGAGTTCCATGTGCTATACAGTAGGTCCTTGTTGGTTATCCATTTTAAATATAGTAGTGTGTACATGGCAGTCTCAAACTCTTTAACCATCCCTTTCCCCCAAACTTCCTTCCTGGTGACCAGATGGACCTAGATACTGTCATACTGAGTGATGGAAGTCAGAGGGAAATATCATATGATATTGCTTATATGCAGATTCTAAAAAGATATAATACAAATAAACTTATTCACAAAACAGAAACAGACTCACGGACTTGGAACATGCACTTAAACAAGTCATCCACCAACACTACTCTTTAATATTAGTAATGACTTACTGGTCAGTCTAGTGTAATATCAGATACCGTCGGGACATAGTAGTTGAGAACCACTTTTCTGGACATAGAGTTTGTCCTAATGCTAACAGTTTTCTTAGGCCAGTGACAAGTTATGACAGATGATTGCCTTCAACCAGGGAGCACATCTGACCCTTGCCCCTAATAACTAGAGATAACAAATTTTCACCATCTTTTTCCAGACACAGATCAATACTATGAAGCTTGTATGTCAGTTCAAGTCAACAGACATCAATTGAGCATCTATTTTCAGTGGTTCTGCCAAATTTGGGGATAAAATTTGACAAGGAGAGTGTCTGTAAAACAGCGTGCACTATTATTGTAATACTATATGGTATGTGGATCTCACTCACAGTAGATCATACAGAAGGCTTTCCTCTTGCCCCTACCCTGCCCACCTCCATTACCTTAACGCAATGGGACTAACTCTCCATTTCCTTAATGCAATGTGACTATCCCATTGGTGAACAAATCTTAAATGTCTGAAATACTAGAGATCCTCTTCATTTTAAAAGTCTGCATATTCTCTCATCTCCATCCTTAATATGAAGGAGCTCTGACTTCTATTTCTATTTTTTCCCTCCTTTTTTTCTCTTTTAATATTCCATTTAAAAGTATTATATTGAGTTTATTTCACTTATCCAAGTAGTAACTCCTAACATAGCTTCCATGTTACTTCATATGAAACAAAGCAAGTTGTTCTGTTATCTTTTTTTTTTTTCATGATACTATTTAAGTGTGTGCTCTTTGCCTGTCCTTCACCTCCCCGCCAGAACCTCTACTCTGCCTCCCACACCCAGAAGCTTCAGGAGAGCTCTTCTTAACTCTGATATTGTTTTTATTGACTGTACTATTTAATTATGGGCTTCCCAGGTGGCAGTAATGATAAAAGAACCCACCTGCCAATGCAGGAGATGTCAGAGACACGAGTTTGATCCCTGGGTCAAGAAGATCCCCTGGAGAAGGGCAAGGCAAAACACTCCAGTGTTCTTGCCTGGGAAATCCCATAGTCCATGGGGTTACCAAGAGTCAGTTAAGCAACTTAGCACGCAAAGATTCAGTGAAGCAACATAGCATGCTTGCACGCACTAAGTAAGACTTTTAAAATAATCAATTTTGAAAGCCCCAGTGGTTACAGGGATTACTGGCACCCCAACAAGTAGGTCACAGTGTGCTACTGATACGGGATGCTGTGATTCTTCATCACTTTTCCATTCAGACCTACTTCACTTTACCAACCTTTAAGTAAAAAATGAAAAAATAATTCTAATAATGAAAAGCTTTAGAAGGGCAATAATGATACTGGAAAAAATTTTCATTTAGGTAAGAAAATTATCTGATGTAAGGATATTGGGAACAGCAGAGGGGATTCTGTTCCTGTAAGATTTCAGTTGCCAAAGTAGATATTTGCATTGAGAGGAGAAATCTCTTCCTGGAAATACAAACTATTTGTGAAAACTTTCAGCATGACCAAGCATAGCTGAGAAAATCAAACATTTACATTAAAGGAGGGTCCACAGTAAAATTTTAGGAACCCAGATCTTCTCAAATGAACTACTTCTGAACTTTAAAGATGAACTTATATATAAGATGGATAAACGACAAGTTCCTAATGTATTAACACAGGGAACTATATTCAGTGTCCTGTAATAAATCATAATGGAAAATAATACAAAAAAGGATATATATAATTTCAGTTATATGTGTGTGTGCTCAGTTGCTCACTTGTGTCCAACTGTTTGTGGCCCTATGAACTTCTCAGTCCATGGGATTTTCCAGGTTGCCCTTCCCTACTCCAGAGAATCTTCCTGACCCAGGGATCAAACCCGCATCTCTTGCATGTCCTGCATTGGCAGGTGGGTTGTTTGCCAACTGCACTAGCTGGGAAGTCCTTCAGTTATCTATATGTGTGTGTATACACACACACACACACACACACACACATACACAAGTATATATTACTCAATCATTTTGCTATGCAGCAGAAATTAATACAACATTATAAATCAACTGTACTTCAATAAAATAAAAAAATAAATAAATAAAGGTGACTTTAGCCTCAGAGTAAATTTGAGACATTATGTAGAGAGAAAATCAAAGACCTTCTCCTGTACAACTAGTCAAAACCAAAATCAAGCAGTATATATCTTCCTTAAATTTGGTTAAAAAAAGGAAATAGCCAATGCAAGAAATTGTGTGACTAAATATGATATATTCTGTGCAAAAACCCGTGGCACATACTTGTTCCTGGAAGCTTAGAATCTAATTAAGGTTTCATTTGTCATTGTCTTCAAATCTGAAGAAGCCCTGTCTTTTTAATTAAACTCCATTAACTCAGGCACTCCTGCCTACTATGAATTAATTCTCTTCTAATTGTTCTTTCTAGGAGGACAGCACTGTTTTAAAACTCCCACAAAAACTTATGTTTTTCTCATAGTGTAATTTTAACTTGAATTCACTTCTTTCAGTCTCCAATTTTCATCCTAATCATAAATATTAACCAATCAACTCTTTCAAAAATTCTAGAAATGCCATTGTTTATATTAGGACTTGTTATTCCCTGTAATTGGTTCTCTTTCCCCACTGTTTATTTTACTTCTGAGTTTGGCTAAAGGCTATGTTAGTAAATGAAAAGCATGTCACTCTAGCAGAATAATCCAGTTTTAGGTTTATTTGCAATTGAAACATAGCTCATTGATTTGGTAAATCTATGAAAAATTTAGCAAATTTAAATTTGTGTATGTGTGTGTGTTAGTCACTCAGTGTATACAACTCTCAGTGACCCCACAGACTGTAGCCCTTGAGGTTCCTCTGTCCATGGAACTATCCAGGTAAGAATACTGGAGTGGGTAGCCATTTGCTTCTCAAGGGGATCTTCCTGACCCAGAAATTAAACCCAGGTCTCCTGCATTGCAGGCAGATTCCTTACCAGCTCAGCCGCCAGGGAAGCCCTAAAGGAACTCTAGGATATTCTTTTGATTTGAATAAATATAAAAAATAAACTTTTAGCTTTCTATTTTTACCAACCACAAATCAAAAAGAAAAAAAAAGAGTCCAAATCTAATCACTCTTACTTGTTGCTCCAACATGAATTAACAACCTGCTAATAAGCAGGTTGAATGGTGCTTGTAGGAATATCACTGAAATAAGATCTAGTGTGTATGCAGAATTGGGAATTCTTTGGGGAATTCAGTTATCTGTATTGGTAAAAAACAGTGATTCAAGAGCTCCCATTGCACCCCATTTACCTAACCTGCATGCATCCCATTTAGAAGCTCTACTTGCTGGGTAGTTAGGGTTCTCCTCTACTCCTTAGAAGGAACATAATCTTATACAACCAGAAAGTCCCATTTAAATATGTGTTGTAATCAGCTTCATAACACTGCAGGTCTTATAACAGTCTCCCCTAATGCAGTTGTAACTTAAAATATATTTTCTCATTAGATGGATTTTTATTTGTGATTGATAACAATAAAGTTCAGCTATATAATTAAATAGTGTCATGTGGGCCTAAATGATAATATATGTGTTGCTTTATACATTTTCCCTAGGAAAACATATTCTGAATTCTGAACCACTGACTTGCATATCTCTGAACTTCTAAATTCACTTGACTTATAATTCAAGAATTATCCACAGAGAGAGAAATGCAGATAATTGAGCATCTATTTTGTTCCTTTGAAGTACACTATTTGCTCAATTTGGATAACTATTTTTAACATTTCAAAAATCCTAAGAGAAATTATATAATAAAGCTCTATGTATTAACAAAACCCAAAATTATATCCATTTACTCTGATACTGATTTTTTATGCTTATCAGAAAGGCAGTTTGCTTCTTAAACTGTAGGAATAGCTGTGATGTAGTTGGTTAATCAGACACTGTTACCAAGGATCTGCAATATGTGGGTATAGTGCTTGAATTATAGAGAACACAATCCATCTTTGGAAGAAAAATAAAGCATGATGAGAGTTTGTAGGAATGAAAAAAACACGTTCAAAACAAAAGCCATAGGCAAAAATAATGATAACAGAATAATCCTTGATTCCTTTTTGTATTTGTTCAACTAATTCTTACTGTGTCAGCCTTGGGTAGGTACTGACTGTGATATTCACTAAGAATATACGGTTGAGGAAAACCGGCATTGTGTTTGTCTTCACAGAATTCACATTTTACAACTAATAACTTTTAGATTTGTCAATGCAGTTAACTCACACTGAAACATATATGAATTACCCAGGCATATCATCAAAATTTATGCTGGAGGTAAAAAGCAAAGTGCCATGAGAGCTCAGAAGAGGGAGGCCTAACCTGTACTGAGTTGAGAGGGGTCATAAGGGCTTCCTTTAGAAACATATTTATCTGGATCTGATAGGCAAGTAAAGATTAACAAAGGAAAGTTAGAAGAAGAATGTTCTAGACAGAAGGAATGGTATATGAAAATGCCCAGAGAATAAAAACAATGACATTTAACAGCAATTAAAGAATAATATGAATTAAACTTCCCAGGTGGCACAGTGATAAAGAACCTGTCTGCCAGTGCAGGAGATGCAGGAGACTAGGCTTTGATCCCAGGGAAAGAAGATACTCTGGAGTAGGAAATGGCAACCCACTCCAGTATTCTTGCCTGGGAAATTCCATGGACAGAGGAGCCTGGTGGGCTTCAGTTCATGGAGTTGCAAAAGAGTTGGATGTGACTGAGAATGACCAATATGAATTAAAGCATGGAAAGTAAAGGATAACATAAGTTAGGCTGAATTTAACAGGTAGATAATTGTTCTGGATGATGTAGCATCTTGTGGGCTATGTTATTATTCTAACAGTCAGAATGCTTTTGATATATTTAAATATAAGGGGAAGATGTTGAACACATTGTGTTTTATTAATAAAAAAGATTACTGTTGTATATATAACAAATCAGTGGGAGCTATGTTTGGTCATAGGGGATCAGTTTTAATGACTAATGTATGAGTTTAAAAGAGGGTCATGGCAGCAGAAATATCAAAAATAATGGAACATTAGAGAGATATTTTGCAAATAAAAATGAATTTACTTCATGATGATGAATATCAGAGGTAAAGGACGGAGAGGGTGGGATGTCAATGAAACAACTAGCTTTCTGGCATGAGCTACTGAATATGTCTTGGATTTGTTTCATGAGATGAAGGACAATGAAAGAAGATGGAAAGGTTGAAAACTAATTGATTAGAGGAGCAGAAGTATTTTCTGAAAGCTCTCTAGAGTATTGATATTGAAATCTGCTAACCTGGTTTTATAGAAGGTTTATTACCCCCTAAGCTGATAGAATTTTAATGTTAAAATATTACTGGGGTTTAAAATTAAAATTTACTCAATGCCTATAGTGTTCTCACTGTTTTAACCAGATACTTCACATTATTACTTTCGAACTTTTCCTAAACCCTGACTGAGAGACTGAACTGAACTGAACTGTCCTAAACCCGATATATCTTTTACCCCTGCTTTGCAGACAAGCAAACGGCAGAGCTGGGTCCAAACCCAGGACTGTGTGACCCCAGTTGTATACTAGGCCATGTTTCTCCACACCTCTTCATTCACTGTGAATACACTGACAGACAAATACACCTATTCCAGTAGCTAAATTAATTTAAGTTTCCTTCTTCCCTTGGTTAACTTTTTCCAAGAATATAAAAAAAAAGTAATTTCATCTGTGAGGGAGGAAAATTAGAAGCAACAGGCAGTTTGGGGAATTGAATGTATAGTGCGTAAAGTGGCTGCAGTCTTTTAATATTGCTATTATCATGATCATTCATGTGAAAGTCATTAATATAGTGGTATACTTCTTCAGATGTTAAGTGCTATACAGATAGATTAACCCAAAGTACAATTGGTAAAATTGAAGTCTCAAAACCCACTGAAAATGAAAAGATGATAGTTAATGTGAACAAAAAAAAAGGTTTTCAGTACTTTTAGCATTTTATACTTAAAATGCCATCCAATTAGTAAATTAAAAAACTCATTAAAATGACTGTTAGATATGTGTTGTTCTATATTTCTGAAAAGTAAAATGCTTTCTTAGGAAAGTATTGATGCCCTTTTGTGGACCACTGGCAAATTTAAAATAGAAAATTCCTCCAAGAGTAAAGTTTAATTTAATTTGAAGTTCTTTACATTATCCCTGGTGCTTAACCAATGATTCATTGAAGTTTGTGGCTGGCAGAAATCTTAGAACCAATTAAGTTCAATGGCCTTATTTTATTTGGATAAATAACTTATTAGGAACATTAAGAAACTGTAGCTCAAAGAAGTTAAAGGAGGTATTGGTTATACATAGTTTGGTTTTCTGATTCTCAGGCCATTTCTTTCTGCTCCTCCTCTCTTTTTTGGAGTCCCTAGTCAGTTGCCATGGCAGCAATTCAACACTTGGTTTTTCTTCAGGAAGTCTTGCCCAGATCTGTCCACAATGGTGAGACTGAAGGTAGCCATCTCTGCACATGCTTACCCTGTTAGCACCAGGGGATGTGGAGTTTTTCAGAGAGGACTGGGGGTCAGGGTGTTCATTTACAAAAGTGCCCATGTGAGCCAATTAAAAACTAATGAGGCAGAAATGCCTTCAATCAATTGGCACACACAGATGAGGTGAAAATGATGGGACAGAAAGGCACAAATTGCTGTCATAATTGGAAGATATATCTTTGGAGGTTACTAGCTATGTTTGAGATTCTCCAAGAAAGATCTTTTTTAATACACCTGACTTTATGTTGTGTTGTTTGGGAAAAGTTCTAACTAATATTATTCACGGATAATGTGGTGTGGTTGAAGAATAACAACAAAGCTAGCATTGTGTGATCATTCCTAATATTTTTGGTTAAGTTTGATGTTACAACTTATTATTCAAATGGCTTTGGACAAGTGATTTTTTTTTCTATTTATACATTTCTGTATAATGCTGCCTTTATTTGGAGTGGAGTCCCAGAGTAACAAGGATTTGGGAAGAAGAGCAGTGAAGCAGAGAATGGGGGTAAGCAAATATAAGGTGGTGTATGATCAAGCTATACAGTGGCTTGATATAGCCAATGCTATAAAAAGACATGGCTACTTGCTCATCTCATAGGATATCTGAGAGGCAGTATGAATCTGCTATGCTGCAGAACAGACTATTAGGGAAGGAAAGAAGAGGAATTGTGGTTTCTTATTTCTCACTTACTACTGGCCAAACGGAGAAGGCAATGGCACCCCACTCCAGTACTCTTGTCTGGAAAATCCCATGGCCGGAGGAGCCTGGTGGGCTGCAGTTCATGGGGTTGCTGAGAGTCGGGCAAGACAGAGCGACTTCACTTTCACTTTTCACTTTCATGCATTGGAGAAGGAAATGGCAACCCACTCCAGTATTCTTGCCTGGAGAATCCCAGGGACGGAGGAGCCTGGTGGGCTGCCGTCTATGGGGTCGCACAGAGTCAGACATGACTGAAGCGACTTAGCATAGCATACTGGCCAAAATTCAGCCTTTTTGTTCTTTTTAATTTCCTTGACCTCTAGGTTGTGTTAGCTCTCCCCTGAGGGCAGCTTTTGGGGAAGCTTAAGCCATGGTGAGTCTGATCAGGTAGAACTTGGATGATGAAGCTTCTGTAGTTCCTGCCAGGGCAGACTTGATGGAAGCCAAGTGAAAACCCACCTCCAGTCCTGAGGGAGATTGAGACAGTTGGTAGTTTGAGGAGAGGTATCAATGGCAGTGGCTGGGTGGTCTCACTTGAGTAAGCAACCGGGTAGGACCCGGTGGTGTCAAGCAGGTAAATTTCATCTGTACTGTTAACAATACCCAGTTATCCTCTGTTACTGATGTGAAAACTGAGGTTAGAGAATCAAAAGTAAATTGGACAAGTTGTTTTAGAACACAGACATGGTTTAATCTCCTATACAAGAAGAATACTGTATTTCATTCTTAACTCTTGCATCTATCTTAAAGGACAAATTACATAATTTATATGAAAATATTTTGAAAACATTGAATCACTTTGCAGATACTGTTGAGTGAGAAAAGTGGCTATGTTACAGACCACTGCTATATTGGTGCATAGACTCAGAGTAATATTAATTATGCACAAAATAATAAGGGTAAATGGGTTGCATCTACTTGGCAGACTTTCTTTTTAATTGATATTTCTAGGGGCACTGAGGGGCTATGAATTATGAAAGTTAGCTAGGGGGTTATTAATTGATTAAGTCATTTGATTGGTTAATACCCTCTCTGTTACATGAAATGTGTACACCTTTTCTAAGAATACATGAAATAAAATTAAGACCATAAATATAGAGAGAGCATCAAGGCCAGAAAATATAAAGATTGATTAGAAAGGCCAGGGGGCATTTTAAAACATACATGTTCATGCAAGAAAATTTTAATATTATAATTAAGTCAATAGTTTCCTAGGATTTTTTTTTTTTGTCCAAAATATTGAACCTGAGGAAATTTCTGTGGTGAACCAGTGGTTAAGAATTTGCCAATGCAGGGGACATGGGTTTGGTCCCTGGTCAGGGAACTAAGATCCCATGTGCTGCAAGGCAGTTAAGCCCGTATGCCACAACTACTGAGCCCATATCCTCCATTCAAGACCCAGTAGAGACAAATTAATAAATATTTTTTAAAAAATTAACCTGAATCTAATAGTGAGGTATCAGTCAGGCAAATCTATATTATTGGGCATTTAAGAAACAACTGGCCTCAACTCTTTAAAAGCCTCAGTGCCATTAAAGTGAAAAGTAGCAAGAGGCTGGGTGTGGGGGCAACCCTTCAATAAAATATAGACACTCAAGATCATGCTGAGTGAATGCAATGCATGGCTCTTTTTGAATCTTCCTCATAGCTCAGTTGGTAAAGGATTAACAAAAGAAAAGAAAAACAGCTATAATGAACATCAATGAGACAATTGGTAACTTTCAATATGTGCTATATATTAGGTAGTATTATTATAACAGTGTTATTTTTCTTTGGATACTGAAATTGTTTTATTTCTTGAGGTAGTGATATTTTAAAAATCTAAGTGAGTGTCCTATTTTCTTTGGAGATCAATGTCAAAATGTTTGGGAAGATGTGTTCTGCTCTCTCTATCTTGCTTTCAAATGGTTCTAGAACAGTATATATACACATATGTTTTATATATGCAGACTTGCATCAAGTATTTAGAAAAAGAAAAAGAGATCAAGTACATGTGTTAAAATGTTAGTGTTGAAAATAGGTAAACAGAGATGTCTGTTGTGCAATTGTTTCACCTTCTCTGCAACATGAAACTGCTTCCTATTCTGTGGACTTGGCATTTTAGATAATCCCATCATCCTTTCGTGACTTTTAAGGTTTTATTTTCATAAAGACTGATGAAAGTGAAAGTTGCTTAGTTGTGTCCGACTCTTTGTGACCCCATGTACTTTACAGCCCATGGAATTCTCCAGGCCAGAATACTGGAGTGGGTAGACGGCCCCTTCTCCAGGGGATCTTCCCAACCCAGGGGTTGAACCCAGGTCTCCCGCATTGCAGGCAGATTCTTTATGAGCTGAGCCATAAGGGAAGCCCAAGAATATTGGAGTGGGTAGCCTATCCCTTCTCCAGTGGATCTTCCCAACCCAGGAATCAAACCAGGATCTCCTGCATTGCAGATGGATTCATTACCAACTGAGCTATCAGAGAAGCCCTAAAGGCTTTATTACCAATTCCCTAATCTAGAGTTTGGAATTTAAATGACAGCTTTATGTGATATTTGTTCACTCATCATTTATTCAGTTAATTATGTAACAAGATAATAAGCTAAGCTAAGTCACTTCAGTCATGTCCGACTCTCTGTGACCCCATAGATGGCAGCCCACCAGGCTCCCCCGTCCCTGGGATTCTCCAGGCAAGAACACTGGAGTGGGTTGCCATTTCCTTCTCCAATTCATGAAAGTGAAAAGTGAAAGTGAAGTCAGGGTTCCCCCGATCCCCAGTACTGGTCCATGGCCTTTTAGGAACTAGGCTGTAAAGCAGGAGGTGAATGGAGGGTGAATGAGTGAAACTTCATGTATATTTCCAACCACTCGCCATCACTGCCATTGTTGGCTGAGCTCTGCCCCCTGTCAGATCAGTGGCAGCATTAGATCTCATTGGAAAGTGAACACTGCAGTGAACTCTGCTTGCGAGAGATCTAGGTTGTGCAAAATGAGTCCCTGATGCCAAAAAGGTTGGAGACCACTGCTTTTGAGCCAAATTCTATATCCAAAGCCTAATTCCACCACTGGTTTTTAAGGACTTTTAGCTAGCAAACTAATCTCACTATGCCTCAGTTTTATAGTGTATAAAATAAAATATGTAAGATTTTGTTCAACAAATACAAATATAAATTACCTCTTAATAACATGTACTTCTGTTGTGCTGTGCTGTGTCCATGGGGATTCCTCCAGGCAAGAATATTGGAGTGGGTTGCCATGCCTTTCTCCAGGGGATGTTCCCAATCCAGGGATTTAGCCCAGGTCACCTGCGCTGCAGGCAGATTCTTTATCAACTGAGCCACCAGGGAAGTCCAGGAATATTGGAGTGGGTATCCCTATCCCTTCGCCAGTGATCTTCCCAATGCTGGAATCAAACTGGGGTCTCCTGCAGTACCTTTTGCTATCACTGTTGAAATAATAAAATGGTCCATATAAAATATTTAGAACAATGCCTTATAAATGTCAGTAATTTTAATTTTACATATGAAAATAGTTTTCTCTTATTGCTATTTTTAACTTTTAATTCCTTTTTCTAAACCTAATAATAAGTTACCCAGTAAGAAATAGACAAATCAGTTAAGTAGACCTTATGACTATAGGAATCAGTTTCTCAAACTGTCTTACCTGCCAGCATTGGTTTTCCATGAGCTGGTTCAAATGTTGACTTTTAAAATTAAATAGTGATAGCTCCTTGATTTGATGACAAAAGAAAAAATTCAATAATGGCTAGATATTCATAATTTTAAGTACTTCCCCCCAAAATATTCCCGACATCTTCATGTTACAGGTTCATCAGGTGAAAAAATTAATGTTTTTAATTGTGTAAATCAAACATTTTTGTCTCAGTTGTCATTCTCAGCCATCACATTAGATTTAGTTATTTGGTTCATATTATTTATTTATAGATTTCTAAAATATTATTATTTTCAATTAGTATCAGTTATTATTTGTCATGCACAGATACTCATTTTTTACTCTAGTCTTTTTGTTGTTGTTGGTTTAGTTTTCATCACGGAATTTTAATGAAGCATTTATATCACTTGTAGTCTACGAAGAGTACCTGTCTTCTTGGTATTGAAGGGCACTAATTAACAAATTTGATAATTAGTAAATGAAAGCAAGTATTCTTGTATCAATAGAACATCGAAAGAGAAGGAGAATGGTTCCTTCCTCAGTAAATTGTGGTCAGAGTAACCTGAAGGTAGAATTTATGAGAAGTGTGACCAGCTCCAACTCCTGCCTCATTTTTGGATTACAGATCTTAGTCACCTATAGTATAGGTTGTAGTTGCTGTTATTGTTAGTTGCTCAGTCATCTCCAACTCTTTGCGACTCCAACGACTATAGCCCGCCAGGCTCCTCTGTCCATGGGATTTCCCAGGTGAGAATACTGGAGTGAGTTGCCATTTTCTTCTCCAACAGGGCTGGTGTTTAGTCAAAACTTTGACACTCGCTTTATAACTGAAATTAATTTGGAGAAAGTTTACTTAAAGGAGAAAATGTTTATCTGCTATTGTTACAATTCAAAAAAATATTATTTAATTTGATGTTAAATATGGATTATGCATAATTAATTTTTTATTATTGCTAATAGAATCCTAAGCCTCAAGTGGAATGATATCACTTAATTTTCAATTAAAATGTTGTTATTACTCAGCATTATTTCCTATTAATCTAATTGCCCTATTTCTACATCTTGGTACATACCTGCCTGATTTTGCATAGGTTTTACCAAGTGGAAAACTTAGGTGTGCACCA
This sequence comes from Bos indicus, assembly GCF_029378745.1. Taxonomy (NCBI): domain Eukaryota; kingdom Metazoa; phylum Chordata; class Mammalia; order Artiodactyla; family Bovidae; genus Bos; species Bos indicus. The sequence continues at coordinate 15,080,219 of NC_091767.1, forward strand.
CCCTGATAGTAAAATTGTAAATGCCTGTGTCTCCCCGCATTGTAGGCAGATGCTTTTACCGTCTGAGCCACCAGGGAAGTCATCTTTATGCTACGCAGTGTCAATCATTAAACTCTTCTTCATTTTTCTAAGAATTTTTATAGTATCTAGAATATAGTATCGGTTTACTCAAAACAATACAGTCATGGCCACCTGCCAGAATACATTTATTGTTTATTTACTGTGGGCCAGCCCCTGGTAACTGTATATCCGACTGTGATGAAATCTTTTTGCCTTGAACACCCAGTCAAATAGCTGATTTAGGAATTGTTAACAGCGTGAACATTGTCATGAATTTGCCATCAAATCTAGAATTGTAGCCCATTTTCACTTGTTTCTCAAAAGATAGCATCATTTAATTTTGCCCTCCTATCACAGTTTCATTGTTTCCTACTTGTATATCTTTTCTTTCCTGACATTAAATGTCATTTCTTCCACTATTTTTGATATAATAAGCAAGGGCAGATGGTTTAATTCCAAAGAAAAGAAATTTGCTTCTCCTCTACACATCTATTTCCTTTAATATGTTATTTAAAGAAAAGACTTATTAAGCATTTAATGCATCAGTCATTCAAACAAATGTTAGAATCTCTTTTTGGGGAAAATGATTAAAACACCGTACGTATTTTATGATGTCCATCATTTTGCCTGCAAGTATGAAACCTGAGCTAAGTGAGTTTTTAACTTTTCTTTTCCAGCTCTATGGCTCTACAATTTTATGAGTAAAAGCATAAAATTATGATGATTTTGAAGTTAGAGGGTAACGGCGGTATTACATTATAAATTGAGAAAAAATCACCACATTGTTGACTACAGTGTGGAACTCCCGTCCAGTAAAAGACATCTTGGTGCACATGTAATCATTCATCTCCAAATAGGACAAGGTTTCTTAGAGTAGAAGAAGACAAAGAAACTAGAAATTATTAAGCACCTGCTGCAAAGCAAGCATTTTCAAAATCTTAGGAAATAAGTACTCTTATAAATGTTTTATGTGCAATAAAGTAAGGCTTGTAGAAATACCATCCTCACGGTTTAGCAGTCAGAATTGGAATTTGAACTTAGATCTTATAGTCTCTCATGCTCATTTCGCTCCTCATGTAGGATTTTAAAGAATTTGTCCTACTCCATCATCTTATGTGCTACAAAGATAAAAGTCTCAGGAGTTTGTAGATGTAAATATGGGCATCATTTGGTTACATTGAGTGTTTAGTTGACAATGTTCCTGAGATTAATATATTATTGTTATAGCAAGTAATATAATATTTATATTATTATAATATATAAAATCATATTATAAATATAAATATATATGTAATATAACAAATATGCAGTAATGTACTGATTATTACAAAATGGGCTCTCCAGGTGGCACAAGTGGTAAAGAATCTGCCCGCCAATGCAGGAGATGCAAGAAATTCAGGTTTATTCCCTGGGTTGGAAAGATCCTCTAGAGTTATGAAATATTACAAAATATTTGCTTTTTTGGTATTTTTAATGCTGAGTGGATTATTATATGCCTCAAATAATAACAAGTATATGAAGTAGACTGCTATGTTTTCTTCCACCTCTGCTCTCCCTTCTCACTTCTCATTTCTGTTCAGTTCAGTTCAGTTCATTTCTGTTACCCAGATACAAATATTTTAAACAAGTTGGCATATGTCTTCCAGAGTTTTCCATAAGCATATATATTTGCAATGAGTTTATATTATACATATTTTTCTAGAATTTAGTTTTGTTTTAATTTGTTGACCGTTTTGGTCATATTTTTACATGGTTTGTTTTAGAGTGTGTACTGATGGAGTGGGCTTCCCAGGTGGTGCTATGGTAAAGAACCCGCCTGCAGTGCATTAGACATGAGAGACACAGGTTCAGTTCCTGGGTCAGGAAGATTTCCCCAGGGGAGGGCATGACAACCCACTGCATTACTCTTGCCTAGAGAATCCCCATGGACAGAGGAGCCTGAGAGGCTACAGTCCATAGGACTGCAAAGAGTCAGACATGACTGAAGCAACTGAGCATGCATGCATGCTTGCACTGATAGAGCAGCAAAGATTTCCCTCATTATTATCTCTCTTATTTTAGTATTTATATAATAGTAAAATTACACTTAATTTAATCATTTTTACTGATGAATATTTGTTTCCAATTTATCCAAAATCACCAGTCATCAGTCTATGGCTCCTTGAGGACAGGGACTGGCCAGAATTTGATCACTTGCACTAAGTTCTGCCAAGCACACCATTCAAATCATTGGAGATCTGCCTAACTTTGAGAGTTCTTTCTCACTGCCTGCTACTTCTCTGCCTTACAGAATTAATGTGTGTTTTCTTAAATACCCCATAGACACTTTGTTTCCCAGATTTTGCAAATGTAAGTTCCTTCACCTGGAATGGGCTTCCTTCGTTGCTCAGTGGGTAAAGGATCTGCCTGCAGTGCAGGAGATAAAAGACAGGAGTTTGATCCCTGGGTTATTCTCCTTACCACCCATCCTCCTCAATCACAGGATCAATGACTTTTTCACCCAATTTGACAGAACTTGGGCTTCATCTCTTCAGAAAAAGTCCTTCCTGATTATTTATTGCTGCGTAGGTGCCTCTCCTCCTGTGAGATTCTGAGCTTGTCTGTCATGACAGTTATCGCTGTAGTAGATATGTTTTCAAGTTTGTCGGTCTGCCCATTGGCTCTGAGCTCTTTGAAAGCTGGGACTTGTTTCCTTTTCAATCCTTTAGTGTCTAGCATACTTTCTCCCATGCAGCAGAGGCTCAAAATCCCTTTAATGAACAGATAATTAAATGTTTGTCAAATCTAAAATATGTTTGAATCCATACTTTTAACTTTGCCTAATCCTTGATAGTTATAAACATGTATTTTCAGAAGTGCATCATTCATATTGATACGTATCTCATATTCAGCAATTATCCCTGAGTTAAATATAGGCATGGTGTGTTATATCATCAAAATAGGGTCAAATTCTGTTAAAAAATAGTATAAAATATTATTATATAATATAGTCATTCAATATTATGGACTTCTCGGTGGTGGCTCAGGTGGTAAAGGATCCACCTGCAATGCAGGAGACCTGGGTTCTATCCCTGAGTTGGGAAGATCCCCTGGAGGAGGGCATGGCAACCCACTTCAGTATTCTTGCCTGGAGAATCCCTATGGACAGAGGAGCCTGGTGGGCTACAGTGCATGGGGTGGCAAAGAGTGGAACACAGCTGAGCGACTAAGCGCAGCACATAGTCACTCAAACATTGTAAAGACTGTGAGTTGAGGGCTTAAATGATACATTCCACTTTTTTTCTATCATCTTCTGCAAAATCAGAGTGCTACAATTAATGTCCAATTGCAAAAATATAATCTTTAAGGTTTGGAAAAAATCAACCCATAGGAATCAAAATATGTTTGCAGTTATTCACTTGGACTGCTCTTCCAAATATGAGATTTTTTTAATGAGGGATTAATAAGCACTGAAAATTTACATGTTTTTAAATGCTTGTTTCCTATCATCTTGTATACTTACCAAAGAGGTACTTATTACTCTTCCTCAAATAAATGAAAAATTGAATTGATCTTCCAAAAAAAAAAGTAGGGGAAAATTTTTAAGTAGAAAGAGTTATCCCCAGGGTGGCAGATTGACATTATTATCCACAGTGCCACTTTCTAAGGGTATCAGTCTTGAAATAGTGGGGAAAAAAATGGAAGAACATTTTTATATACACATATACCTATTCTAGGGTGTTCACGAGTAAATGTAGATGCCCACTTCATAAACTGGACTCTAGATATTATACCTTAAGGAAATGATCTTTGCCTGTGAACTGCACCCACTGAATGTTGAACAGAGTTCCTAGAGTATAACATGTCATTAATATGAGCTTATTTACACACATGAAATTCCTCCACTCAAGCCATGTAAGTCAAAGTATGTTCTAAAGATAAGTAAATTTATTAAGTATAAGCAAATTTAATAGCACAAGCTAGTTTTAAAAAATATTCTGTCAGTATTATAGGGATCATCTATAATGAATAAAAGAAAATGCTTGATAAATGGAGTATTATCTATTCATATGTAAATGGATATTTTGTCTAAAATGCTGAAAGCTTTATCTTGACTAAACTAGATATTCCCCTTGCAAAGTTTTAATTTGAATATTGCAAATTAACTTTTATTATTTTTAGTCAAATTTTTTCACTATAGGCTTCGTGCATATATTTATTTGATTCTGCAGAGTATTTAGTATGATTTTTAACTTACACTTTATACTTTCACTTAATTTTCTTTTCTCAGTGGATTTCTCAAATGCTGCAGATAAAATTGCATGCTGCAGAACTGCAGGGCAAGGACAAAGCAAAAAGTTTTAGACAGATCTGGCCCTATTATTTAAATACTTCTTCAGTTCAGTTCAGTTGCTCAGTCGTGTCCGACTCTTTGCTACCCCATGGACTGCAGCATACCAGGCCTCCCTGTCCATTACAATTCCCGGAGTTTACTCAAACTCATGTCCATTGAGTCTGTGATGCCATACAACCATCTCATTCTCTGTCATCCTCTTCTGTTCCCACCTTCAATCTTTCCCAGCATCAGGGTCTTTTCAAATGAATCAGTTCTTCGCATCAGGTGGCCAAAGTATTGAAGTTTCAGCTTCAGCATAAGTCCTTCCAATGAATATTCAGGACTGATTTCCTTTAGGATTGACTGGTTTGATCTCCTTGAAGTCCAAGGGACTCTCAAGAGTCTTAACTTTGGACAAATTAGTCTTTCTGAGCCTCAGTTTTCCCATCTTTAAGATGAGGATTCCATCTTCTCTGTTATTATCAGAGATGAATGAGCTAATGTTCAGTGCTTTGTGAGAGCTTGTTAAATGAAAGCACTTACTATTGTTTCTTTTCAAATAATGTAAATCCCAATTATTTTATAAGTCCTTACAATTTACAGCCTTACATTGATACATAAGGATAAGTTTTTGTAGGTTTGCTTCTTTCTAAATTGAACGACATAGATTATGCCAGATATTTAGCTTAGATATTGTTAACAACTGCATTTTTTGATTATATAAATTAATAACTTATAACTTTAATGCCTTGAAATATCACTAAAATATGTGTTTTTTCATTGCCACCATCCACATGCAGTGTTATTCCTTAGTGACTTTTCTGTGAACACGTTATTATTTTCTACAGCAGGCACTTTTTTTAAATACCTCATTTGCACTTTTATTTTAAATATTTAGGGGAAAGAGAAAGAGTTTTTGAGAGAAAGGAGATAAATCCCCCAACCAACAGGAGGATTATATTTACTGTGCCTGCATTTTTAATTTGCTGTTCTATTTTTGTTGTGTATTATTTTGCTCGCTATATTATTTCCATTCTTTTTAGCTTTCATCACCAGGAAAGGATGCAAGTTTCTTTCCGAGCTATGCTTCCCACTCCATTTACCAGCGGGAAGTGTCATATTAATGGTATGATATACTCCTTAACTGCAGATCCTCTGTCAGTTCTGCAGCTCTTTCACTTCCTATCAGCAGAAGTAGTTATTTTAAATAGAGTTGATATTATGGTCTGCATAGTGAAGTTAGCCCTACCTTTCCTTCAGTTTCTTTTCTTTCCATTTCTTGCTTGTGTGGTTTGAAAACTGTGAATTATAAGACTCTGAAAATCAGGATGAATCTAGGAAGTAAACTATTGTACAGACTAATTTCTGTTTAGACTTTTGACTTGGAACTAGGGGACTCGCTTTAAGACACCTAGCTGGCATTTGCCCTCTGATAAATCCATCAACCAGTTGAAGTCCAATTAAAAGGAATGCTCAGTTCAGTCACTCAGTCGTGTCCGACTCTTTGTGACCGCATGAACCGCAGCATGCCAGGCCTCCCTGACTATCACCAACTCCTGGAGTTTACTCAAATTCATGTCCATCGAGTTGGAGATGCCATCCAGCCATCTCATCCTCTGTTGTCCCCTTCTCCTCCTGCCCCCAATCCCTCCCAGCATCAGGGTATTTTCCAAAAGTCAACTCTTCGCATGAGGTGGCCAAAGTATTGGAGTTTCAGCCTCAGTATCAGTCCTTCCAATGAACACCCAGGACTGATCTCCTTTAGGATGGACTGGTTGGATCTCCTTGCAGTCCAAGGGACTCTCAAGAGTCTTCTCCAACACCACAGTTCAAAAGCATCAATTCTTCAGCACTCACTTTTTTTCACAGTCCAACTCTCACATCCATACATGACCACTGGAAAAACCATAGCCTTGACTAGAGTCAGTTACCTCAAAATTTCCTCCAGGTGTTAAGAGTAAAGAGTATGAAGCTAGTCATATGAATTTATACTAATGTTAGTGACTTGTCTCACAAACAGCTATTAGGATTTGTTTATTATCAGTACACAGAAATATCCATCAACTTCATTGCATGAAACATGCTATATTGTGTAAGTTCAGTTCAGTTCTGTTGCTCAGTCATGTCCAACTCCTTGTGGCCCCATGGACTGCAGCACGCCAGGCTTCCCTGTCCATCACCAACCCCTGGAACTTACTCAAACTCATGTCCGTCTAGTCGGTGATGCCATCCAACTGTCTCATCCTGTCATCCCCTTCTCCAGCCAAATCCATACCACTCTTCCCCCTCTGCCTTGGATGACTTGAATATTTGCTTCACTCCTCTCTGCAAACTTAGTACCTTGGCGATATTCCTTTCATAACATTTTCCCAAATGTTTTATGATGCAGTTCCTAACTGCAAATGTGAAGTCCCTTTGTATGCTTACTCCATGGTACCCTGAATCCCTTGGCTTATGGACTTTTATTTCTCCTCAACATTTAAGCATTGGATGAATAACTGGTGCATTGTGACTATTGAAGAAAATTTTGAAAGTGTCACAGGGGTTCTGAATAACCTTACAAAAAAAACAGCAAACACTGTGGTATGCTCATTCATTGAGAAACAATGTACTTCACCTATTTTTGAAGTCAAATAGTGCAATAGTTGGGAAAAATGATGTTTTCTAATTAATCAGTGGGCCAGAAAACTACTTCATCCAGAACATTTCATTCTCAGAACGTATCAGTTATCCTCTTACATAAAATTGAGAGCCTATTTGAAAGAAAAATGTAGAAGAATTCTTTTTTAAGTAGCTGAATGCAATTTAAAGAGGGGCATGCTTCAAGTTTTCTTGCATTCAAATTTGAAAGTAAAGCAAAGCAAAGTGTCCAGTTAGTATATACTGCCAGGTAAGGTGAACATACTTGTCTTATTTAGAGAAAGAAAGGCAACAAGAGGGATGACAGATTGTTAAATCCATCCTAAATTATTTCTCTAACATTATTTGATCATCTGGTTTCACATTACAAGTGGGGTGGTTATTGACAGTCGTTTAGACCTCTGCAATTAGTGGTTTGTTTCCAAACCCATATTAATCTCTGAGTATATCTCCTCAACCTAACCGGTAGGATTGAACAACAAAAAGAAAATTGGCCTGATGCTTTGAGGGGCTTTACTGGGCCAGTTTGGGACTGAGTATGATTTTTTTTTTTAATTTTATTTTATTTTTAAACTTTACATAATTGTATTAGTTTTGCCAAATATCTTTAAAATTTGGAGAGCTTTTCCACAACTGCTCTTTTATCCTGTCCTTATTTCATTAAGGCTGTCTCATTCCACTGTAGTTCTCTTCTGATTCAACTGTCCATTCTTCTCACCATATACTGATGCTCACTTGTTTCACGGAACTTCTAAGTATAGTGCAGACTTCTCATATCAGCTATTGCATATACATGAGATATTCCATCTGTCGCATATCATGGGTAAATTTTCTCTTCCACCTAGACTAGATTATCCCACCCTTCTCACTGCTAACCTCTGGTACTCCTCCAGTTCCCTTTTACCTGTACTTCCTCAGAGAAGCTGTCTGTAACCCTCTTTCAGCTGGATTAAGTGGCCAATCCATGTGGTCTCTGTTAATCCTATGTGGAACTTTCTCATTGCACACATAAACTCTTATTTCAGCTGTTTGTTTTCTTCTCTGTGTTCCTGGAAGGCTGGGACTATGTTGAGTTTGCTTTTATAGTCCCAGACTCTCACCAGAACTGTATCGGGCATGTGATTGGTATATAATAAATATCTTTGAGTATATAATTATTTTTACAATTTTTCTTTGCATTTAATTACTTTCCATTGTTCAATATTTGGTAAGTTTGACCTAGTTGTTGTATGTGGGGCCTGGAGGAGATGAGTAGGGGAGAGCTAAGCAGTGACCAGTGCTGACAGTGATAAACTGCTTGGGACTGTACATGCGTAAGTGTCTCTGTAACATAAACTTGATTCATATTACCATTTGATGGTGAACTTTGAAAAATGTTGACATTTTCATAGCTGTGTATTACCTGACTGATACTATTTCTTGGGCCAGTGAGATTTATAGATACTTTTATTTTCATTAATTATAATTGAAATCTTTGTTTCTTCCTGTTTTTAAAAAATACATATTATCATTGGGCCAATCATAGATAAAGGGTAGTTGATTTTAGTGATTTTACTAAAAATAGTAATTCTATTGAATAGTTTCTCCATTTTTTATTGATGTAGTTTTATTCTAGAGTTGGATCTAATGTGTATAACATAGCATTTGGTTTTCTAAACATTCCTGATTTTCAATAAGTCACATGAAAATATGTTCATTTGAACATTTTTAATATGTGTATTATTATTATACTTAGAAGAACACAGCTAAATTCACTTAATGACTTTTATAAAATATAAGATTGTGTGATGATAAACTGTGAAGCCAAGTAACTAAGGATATTTTTAGAGCAAGCTATCCCAACAGCAACACTTATATACTGCAATATGTAAGAATCACATATACTTTTATTATTTATTTTACTCCCTATTTCTGCAAGTATATTAATAACCATGCATTTTATTTCTATGAGTAGATCTATTTATCTTTCTGCATAGTGTCATGCTAGTTGTTGCATTAGAAATTCTTTTAAATGAAAATTAGTTGTTATATGATATAGAAGGTATACATTTTTTTAAGCTGTTTATTTAAATGATTGATGTTTCTTATATTTCTCTAAATAAAAAAGGATGATGCAAAACTGGGCATACACTTCAACTGATTGTGAATATTACTCTATAAAGCTCATCTGTTATACTTCTATTTTAATGTCTTCTTAAAGGGTGTAAAAGTAGTTGAAACTGCTCCCCCAGTTGTTGGTGGTATACAGGTGCTGTTTTTATTGGTTCATAGGTACCAAGCTGTACCCAAACTGTGAAGTGCTGTGGATTTCTTTGTGAATCACCATATCTAAGCTAATGTGGTGGTGGTTTACAAAGTAATTCATAGTGCTTCACAGGTGCTTCTGCAGTTGATCTACATCTCGAAGCCTAGGATCCCTTTACTGAGCCATTGAGAACAAGCTACTTTGTATTACAAGACTTACAAGGTCAAGAGATCCCTGGTAAATGTGCTGTAGAATCCTTCCATTTGGTACTTTGAGTTAATTATTATCAAAGTTGTGTCAAATGCACCAGAAATTTGATTTCTTTACCTAAGTATACATATTTTACATGGCTGGTAAATCTTATCTCTTCTTTTACTTTTCTGAAAAGTAATTTTATAATACTTCTTCATTAAGGAACATAATACATCAGAAAGAAATTCATTAAATGGATATTTCCACCCGAATAGTAAACATGCCATTTGAAATTTGAAGATTTTAATTTTTATTATCATACATACTCATGTAGAATTACTCTACATAAAGTCTATATCGAATCAATGAATTAATTAAATATTTTAACTGCTAAGTGGTCAAGGGCTTATAAGAATCCTTGCTATGCGATATTTCTGTAAGTAACCAAGATTTCATTTCATTCACACCAGGAAAACATTGTTGGTGTAGGCCAAGAAATAACCTTAATGTGTCAAATTGTATATTATGAAGGAGCATTTTAAATTAGGTATATTTTGGACACACATTTCCATTTACCTTTGTGGGACCAGTTTTCTTTGTTCCCATTTTATGATTCAAAAGATTGAGTTACCTTCCCAAGGTCACAAAAGCCTATTTTCTTGCTGACATGTATTATTAAAACAAAGAACTTTGTGGTCATTTAAGTCACTAGAATTACTTAGGCTGATTGATTCATGAACCATTAATGAAACATTGGATGATTAACTGTTTTACTAATTGATTTAGATTCCAAATAGTTCTGTCGACCTTACCACATCCTTTTTATTTACAGGGCTAGAACTTAAGACTTAGCTCAGCTCAATGGTATGACCACAAGTCTTTCATAACTGAATACTTTTGGTCTTTTACTTCTTAAGTGGCATGTTTGTGCACCAAAATGGCAGTGGTAAAGGTTTCTGAAATTACTTATGAATCTTCATTTGATATATCTTTTGTATTCATTATGACTTCATTTTTGTCTTATGTTTGATTCTTTAGAAGTGGGTTGTGAATATGTCTCATAAAGTTGGGTGACTTAAAATAAATTATTGCACTAAGTCATTAAGTCCTTTTTTTCTGATAGGTAAAAAAATCAATATATTATTTTAAATTGATATGTAATCAAAATGGTGAATGTCATATATGTGGCATATGATGATTTTGACATTGAAATATATCTTATACAAACATGATTAGAGATTCTTCACACAAAAACACCTTGCTGTTCTAAATTAATTTAAAAATATGATACAAATGTATTATCCTAATTGACTAGTCTTTAATTTATCAGTAGTTTTAATTATCATGCCTTCTCTGAAAAATATATATTGTTTCTCTTAAGTCTCTGTGTTCATAAATAAGCTCCTCAGTGCTCTAGGATTCCCTGTGTTTTCATTGTAAGCTCCATTGCTGGTGTTTGTGGATGGGTTTGAAAAGCAACTGAAAAGATAGATTTCTGAGATACCATTGACCTAGAACCCTCTGATTTTTCTATTGTATTTAAGAGATCTACTTGAAAATTTTTCTTTGAGCTAATGATGCCATTTTTAATGAGAATACTTACAACTGCTGATTTATAAATTTAGAAGAAATTTACAGCATTTTTTCTTGAGAGCATTTTTAATTTATCAGAGATAAAATTAGGTTTATTCTCACATCTTATAAGTGAATATTCACTTTTATCTTGTATCACCATTCTATATTTAAGCCTAGCATTGCTAACTCTTCATTTTTAAGATAAATACACAAAGGTTTACAAACAATATATTAATTTGGGGTACAATTTTCAGTAGAACACGTGTTCAAAATGGATTTACACTTTCTTTCTAGGGCCAAAGGCAGCATTAAGCCCTCCTAACTTTTGTGAAACCTATATGAGAATATATATTGGAAAGTGAACGTGTTAGAGTTCTTCAGAGAAACAGAGCCAATAAGATGTGTGTGTGTGTGTGTGTGTGTGTGTGTGTGTACACATAGAGAGGGAGAGATACTTATCTTAAGGAATTGGCTCACATGATTGTGAAGGTGTGACAAGTCTAAAATATGACGGGGTAGATGAATAGACAGGAGACTCAGGAGAGAGTTGCAGTCTGAGTCTAGGACTCACTCAAATTCTGCTGCCAGAATTTCTTCTTATTCTGGGGTGGTCAGTCTTTGTTCTATTAAGGCCTTCCTTCAGCTGATTGGGTGAGACCCACCTACATTATGGAGGGTAGTCTGCTGTATTCTTAGCCCATTGATCTAAGTGTTATTCTGATCCAAAAACACCTTCAAAACAAAACAAAACAAAAACACCTTCACAGAAACGTCCAGAATAATGTTTGACCAAACAGCAAGTCATGCAGGTACAGCCAGTGAGAACATTCGTTGTTGATTTTTTTTTTCAATGAATCAAAATTTTATTTGTGAGGTAATGATTTGATGTTATTTCTAAGATTTTCTTAATGATTTAGTACATACAGCTCTGTATATGTGGACTTACATATATTTATATTTCATTTTATTTAGTGGAAGTTAAGTTAGTTGTAGATATTCCTTTGGTTAATTTTCCAGAAAAAAAATATATTCTTCATCTGAAAGAATAGCAGAAATAATTACAACCTAAACATGTCTCATTAAATGTTTACTTTCATTTTATGGAAGTCAAACTTTTAAAATAAATTCATAAGCTTTAAAAACTTAAGTTTAAACACTAGTTTAAAAAACTTATGATTACTATCAAAATATAAATTTAAAAAGCTTTTCTTCTTTATCTTTTTCATTTTTATAGAATTCTTATTCTATGTATTCTTTTGTGAACTTACAGGACCAGATGTACTATGGATACTAAATAAATATTTGCAGAGTGAATGAATGAAGTTTGAGTATTATAATCTTTAAAAATAAATTTGAGCAATGGTGAAAAAATTGTTTATGATTATTAGCTTCATCTCTGATCCTAGCTTTTATCTCTTAATGCATCTTCCAAACTCATGGCAAAACTTCCACAGAAGTAAGTGATCACTTCATCTAAAAATTAATGAAATGATGAAAACCACTTTTTTTTTTCAGTTGATAAGTTGTGTCTGACTCTTTGTGACCCCATGAACTGCAGCATGCCAGACTCCTGTGTCTTCCACTATTTCCTGGAGTTTGTTCAAATTCATGTCCATTGAGTTGGTGATGCTCTCTAACCATCTCATTGTCTACTGCCCCATTCTCCTTTTGCCTTCAATTTTTTGCAACATCAGGGTCTTTTCCAGTGAGTCAGCTGTTCACATCAGGTGGTCTAAGTATTGAAGTTCCAGCTTCAGCATCAGTCCTTCCAAGGAATATTCATTGTTGATTTCCTTTAGGATTGACTGGTTTGATCTCCTTGCTGTCTAGGGGACTCTCAAAAGTTTTCTCCAGCACCACAATTGAAAAACATCAATTCTTCAGTGCTCAGCCTTCTTTATTGTCCAACTCTCACATACATGCATGAGCCAAAGAAAACAAAAAGAAACCACAGTAGGGTAAATGGGTATCATATTAAATGTGAGTGAAATACATAGAAGAAAAGGATTTAGCCTGTTAGGAATCTGAGTTTTAAAAAGTTCTAGTTCATTTGGATGCATACTTTGGAAAGTACTTCAGCTGAATTACTCAAATTCTGAAGATATTAGCTATGTACTAATTAGCAGTTAGTAGAATATCAACCTTTTATTTTCATGTGGGTATACTTAAGTGGTGTAACTGAGCACCGCTGTAATCAGTGTCCTAATTTTGTCTCCTTGAGAGACTGTACTTTTATAGCCTGTTCCCCCAAATAATAATTAGAGGAGTAAATTAAATCTCTGCAGTTCTGCTTTAGAAAATAAGGTGGTGAACTATATGCAGAGAGAAGAATTGGGAAAAGTAAACAACCTTAGGCTCTTAAAAATAGCTCTTCTTAGAGAAGCAAATAAGATTTATAGGGATCTCATTCAATCAGTAAATTGACATTATTGCCCTGTTTTACAGATGAAGGAATAAGGGTGCCCTAACTTGTAAATCTCTGTCCTTTCTATCATATGACACACTACCTATGTGCAAAATTTACATCCTGGAGGCCTTACAGCTTATGAGGAGAAATTTCAGATTAATAAGGAAAAAACTCACAAAAGCTACATTTGGAAAAGATTTCTTTTTGTCCCTAGTACTTAAGTTATAATAATTTCATCAGATTCCCATTTTTATTCATTTTTTCTGTGAGGATATTCTCTTCTTTGTTGTGATACTTTGACTGGTATGTTACAAAATATTTATATCCTGATTTTGGAAAAGTCTTCTCTAAGCAGATACTTTTTGTCTACCAGAGGTCTCCTCGGTAGGCAGGTGGATATTTTCATGTGAATTAAATGTGTGAACCCAAGGTAATCATTATCCTGATCAGAGCCAATCAGCTTTCCATATAAACAGGTGACCCAAAATCAGCATTTCAGAGTCTGTGATGTAGGACTGCATGGAACCCTTTGGTTACTAGCAGGTGAACATACCAGGTATGAAGAGCTGACTGGGTAGACAGAAAAATACAGAGAATACATGAATATAATAGTTATAATGTAGCAAACTCATTTATCAGACAATGGAGAGATTAGAGCTATAGTCCTTCATTGGGGGTTGGGAGAACAAATGAAAACTGCAGGGTAGTAGCCTTATGTAATTTGAGAAAACGTCTCAGATGATTTTTACACGTTCATCTGCCTGAGAACCACTGACCTAAAATTTCCTAAGGGCAAAAATCATACAAACTCTTGGAAAAGAATAGAGAAGATAACCATAAAATCAGTATGAAGTAACATAAAGGTGGAGGAGGGAAATCTTTACAACTCAGAATCAAAAGCATCTTCTCTTCCTAAGGCAAGGTTACCATGGAAACACCAGGGCCTGAGAGCCTGGGGCACAAGCTTGGAGCTCAGGTCTGAATGGAAACAGTGTGTTAAAGAGAGCATATTAACTATTTGACAGTGCCTATCTAGAGCTAGGAATTCAGAGGGCAAGTAAGTGAAATATCTAGAACAATGCTGTCCAATAGAAATATAATGTAAGCTGCATAGGGAAGTTAACCTTTTCTAGTTTTCAAATAGGTTAAAATTAATTTGAAACATTAAATAGAATCCCATGAATCAAATTTAATAATATATTTAATAATATATTTTATTTAACTCACTACAGAATAATTTCAACAAGTAATCATGTAAGAATTATTAATGGGATATTTTACATTCTTTATTTGTGGTATTAAGTCTTCAGAATTTGAGATATAATTCACACTTACAGCACATCTTAGTTTGAAAGAAAATGAAAGTGATAGTCACTTAGTCACTCAGTCATGTCCAACTCTGCAACCCTGTGGATTATAGTACACCAGGCTCCTCTGTCCATGGGATTCTACAGGCAAGAATACTGGAATGAGTTGCCATTTCCTTCTCCAGGGGAGCTTCCCAACACAGGGATTGAAGGCAGCTTCTTCACAGTCTGAGACACCAGGGAATCAATATGTCAAGTGCTCAGAGAGTCACCATGTAGCTAGTAACTATGGCATTGCATAGTTCGGATATAGAGGACAAATGCGAATGTGAGTTGAAATTCTCACATGCCTAGCTAAGTCTGTCTTGTCAGTTTTCCTAAGCATAGCACAGCGAGCTCAGCTCAGTGCTCTGTGATGATCTAAGTGGGCAGGATGGGTGTGGAGTGAGATGGAGGCTCAAGAGGAAGGGGGTATATGTATACATATAGCCGATTCATGTTGTTGTACAGCAGAAACTAACACAACATTGTAAAGCAATTTTTCTGCAATAAAAAAAGAGGAATGCACATACAAAATTTTAAAATGACAACAAAATTTAAAACAGCAGTGGGAAAAAAAAAAGAACCTGGCAGATTATAGTAGTTAGAAAGATGTGTTCTCAAATCAAACTGCCTAGATTTGAGGCCTGTTCCTACCACTCAGTAGCTGTGTGTGTCCTTTGTCTGCTCACATATCCTCAGTGTTCTGCTGTTTTCTCACCTGTAAAATAGAAAAATAACAATTTCCTCATAAGGTTTTTATGAACATTACATAGGCTACAGCAAGGGCTTCAGTAGCACATAACAAGAGCTCAAAAATTACTGGTCCTGATTCTTTTGGTGGTTGTAACCTGGCTTTTGAATGTCAGAATTAATCAAGATTCAGTTCTAGGCTCCGTTGATTTTTTTCAAGTTTCTCTGGGAAATTCTTTCAGTGACAAGGGCTCCAGTTCCTACTTCCATGACAGTAATACACAGATTTTAATCTTAGGCTTAGACTTCTCTTTTGCAAATCCAAGTATCTAATAAAATCCTGGACAGATCTCCTTAGATGACTTAAAGTGAAAGTTGCTCTGTCGTGTCTGACTCTTTGCAACCTCATGGATATACAGTCCATGGAATTCTCCAGGCCAGAATACTGGAGTGGGTAGCCGTTCCCTTCTCCAAGGGATCTTCCCAAGCCAGGGATCGAACCCAGGTCTCCCGCATTGCAAGCAGATTCTTTACCAGGTGAGCCACTAGGGAAGCCCAAGAATACTGAAGTGAGTAGCTTATTCCTTCTCCAGGGGATCTACCTGACCCAGGAATCAAACCGGGGTCTCCTGCATTGCAGGCGAATTCTTCACCAGCTTAGCTACAAGGGAAGCCCTTAAAGTTATCTCTAAATCAACATATTGATACTGGAGTGCAGAATCACCTCCACTGAATTCTGCCCTTCATCCAAATAAACAAACCAAAAGAGAGATCTTTTTCTTTCTGACAACTAATAACTGTACAGATGTATAAGCTGAAAATTTAGAGATAACCCTTGATCCACTCTCCCTCTTCTCCCATCACCAAAAACCTATTATCAAATAATCTCCTGTAAGTTTCTTAAATCCATTTTCATCTTCACTGTATTTTTACCATCACCAGTTTACCCAGGGTAACATCATCCTGTGGATTATTGCAATAGCCTCCCAAGTGCTCTAACTTTATCTGTTTTACTTAAGGTGTCAATCTGATTATTTTATTCCCCTCCTTAAAAAGCTCCAGTAATTCCCCACGTGTTCCAGAGTTAATGACCGAGATCTTTTATGTGACCTAAAATTTACCACTGCCTGCCTCCAGCCTTTCCCTGGGCGCTAGTCACAGTGATTTAGTTTCAGTTCTTATGCTGCTTCTTGTCTCAGTCCCAGGATGTTGGCAGAAGTGAATCCATCTATTCAGAATCCTCTACTCTCACCTGCTCTTCTAGTAAATCCCTGCTCATCCTTTACTCATCAGTATAGTAAGCCCTCTCTGATATCTAGTCTCACAGCATACACAGCACCATTCTAGTTTGTAATGTCTTTATTTATCAAGTTATTGATTAATATTAGCTTCCCCTACTCGACTGTAAGTTTCATGATCGAAGGGCTCATTATTTAATTATATCATCATTATTTGCAATGAGAAATATAGTTCCTGCCACAAAGAGGGTGCTCAGTATATATTCTGGAAAGGAGATCAGAAACCAGAAAATGTTAGAGGTAAAGCACAAAATCTTCATAGAAATCAAACCACTTTTCTTATTACAACAAAATTCTTTTCCCCTCAAGAGTGCCGGACTGTTGCTATTACTGTTATGCTTCCCATTCATTGAAACAATTAAAATTGGTTCCATCCCCCAAACCTAGCAGAAGATTGCTAGGCTGCTTCACAATTCTTGGTCTGTCTCCAAATAACCGTCTTATAAATTTGCTCCCCCCAGTTTCCTTGTTTCCATCCTGATCAAAACCCAAAAGAGAATGCTTTGTTTATTTATATTGAACTGACGTAAAGTTCACTTACGATATTATTAGTTTCAGGTGTACAACATCTGTGATTTGATTTTTTTATACATCACATACCATACAAAGTTATAACTATATTCCCTGAACTGTATGTTAGATTTTTGTGACCTTTTAGTTAATAACGGGTAATTTGTAACTCTCAATCCCCTCCGTCTATTTCATGAATACCCCCTCTAGAAATCCCTCCCCCCTGGAACAAACCTGGAAATCACTGGTTTGTTCTCTGTTCTGTGAGTCTGTTTCTGTTTTATTTGTTGTGTATTTTGCTTTTTAGATTTCACATGTAAGTGAAAACATACATATTTGTCTTTCTCTGACTTGTTTCACTAAGCATAATGTCATCTAGGTCTATTATTATTGTCTCAAATGGTGAGATTTCTTTTTTTTATGGCCAAATAATATTCTTTTGTGCATATATATATATATATATATATATATATACACACTACATCTATTTATCCTTGCACTATGGACACTGAGGTTGCTTTCTTATCTTGGTTATTGTAAATAGTTTCAGTGAACATCGAGGTGCATATATCTTTTAGAATTGGTGTTTTTGTTTTCTTCAGATCCATACCCAGGTGTGGAATTTCTGGATAATAGTTCTATTTTTAATTTTTTGAAGGACTTTTGTACTGTTTTCCACAGTGGCTGTACCAATTTACATTTCCACCAACAGTGCAGGATGGTTCCCTTTTGTCTACATCCTTTCCAGCGCTTGTTATTTCTTATTTGTTTGTTTGTTTTATGATATCCATTCTGACAGGTATAAGGTGATATCCCATTGTGGTTTTGATCTTTTCTTGTACCTGTTAGCCACCTGTATGTCTTCTTTGGAAAAAAAATGCTATGCAGGTCTTCTACCCGTTTTTATTTTTTATTTTTTTCCTAGATATTCAGTTTCATGAGTTCTTTATGTATTTTGGATGTTAGAAAGAGGTACTTTAACTCTGCCTCTGTCTAGGATTCTCCTGTGCAGTCCAGCTAGAAAGCCAGAATATTGCCCTAGGCAAATATAGTCGAGATTGGAGGAAGGAACCAAAGTGGTTGATACCTAAGGTGTGAGAGCAAACCAGCATTGCCTTAACCAGTCTGGGACTTGGGATCCAGTCAATGGTGTGTGGGACAGGAAGTGACCGACACAGCTGCAGATAGCCAGGGTAAAATCAACTGCTGAATGTTTTCTTCTCATGAAAAAATAAAAAGTTAAAGGGATTACTTGTATGTGCATGTCTGGGACACCAATCTTGTTACATTTTCTGTGGCATATATATGAATCATACACTTTCCAGCAGTGAGAGGAAAGATTTAAATAACTAAAATACTTGAAAATGAACAGCATGCAGGCTGTGTATATATATATATATATATATATATATATATATATATATATATATATATATATATAAAATACCTACCTGATCATTAATTGTTCATATAAGGTAAATTTAGGATATCTACATTTTATGAATATGAGACCCAGATATATTGGTGATAAAAGCAAAATGTACATAATATAAACACATGGCTTCTATTTAAGGTTGCATTTCTCTGCTGCCACTTTTCATTACAACAGCTTTCCAACACAGTATTAAGGATAGCTGTTTTCCGAAACCCATTTGCCTGTCTTTTACTCCTATCGTGAAGAGTGATTTCCACTGTGCTTTTGCATTGCTAGTTTTCTGCTTCCTATTCACTTCCTTGGAGGATTTCAAATAGGCTGCATAAGATCAATCAGGCGACTTTTAAAAATTGCCTTGGAAAACGCAGTGATAGTCAAGTGCACCAACTAAATAGCTGCCGTTTACCAATCTTGGAAGGGAATTCAAGACTATACAGTCAGTCCCAAGACCTGGTCAGTAGCATGGGTGGATTTATATTTTAATATCATTCACAATTCCGTTAGTAGTTATACTTTGAAACAGAATTACTTATCATGTACTGATTTTGGTTGTATTAATTTGGAAATAATTTATATATATACACACACGTGTATATATATATATATATATATATATTGCAATTTAGAAATTTAAAAAAATTTAATAAGTTCCAGAAACCATTTTCTGTGACTGACTCCAATATGTGGCTTTGTTAATTCTTTGTGCCAAAAAATCTTAAGGTTGAATTTGTAAGTATTGGCAACAAGCAATTCTTTTTAGTATCTGATAACATTGAAATTCTGGGATTGTATATATCAATATTTATTCTTGATTTAATTTATAACAGTCATCAGCTGGATTTTGCCTAAAACCTCAAGCATCATTTGATATACAAAAAATAAATAATCTAAATTCCTAGTGAAGGACTTGTAGACACAGCTTTGTTCTTATTTATATGCATAAAATAAGACTCAATGGTCATGAATTTGACCAAACTCCAAAAGATGATGGAGGGAAAAGGAGCCTGGCATGCTGCAGTTTATGGGGCTGCAAAGAGGCAGACATGATTTCCTAGTGAACAACAACAAAATATGCATAAAAACGATGGCCAGTGAATGGGTGTGAGTGCTTAGTCACTTTCACTTTTCACTTTCATGCATTGGAGAAGGAAATGGCAACCCACTCCAGTGTTCTTGCCTGGAGAATCCCAGGGATGGCGGAGGCTGATGTGCTGCCATCTGTGGGGTCGCACAGAGTCGGACTCGACTGAAGTGACTTAGCAGCAGCAGCAGCTTAGTCACTCAGTCGTGTCTGACTCTCTGCGGCCTCGTGGCCTGTAGCTCACCAGACTCTGTCCATGGGATTCTCCAGCCAAGAATACTGAAGTGGATTCCCATTCCCTTCTCCAGGGGATCTTCCTGACTCAGGGAACAAACTCAGATCTCCTGCATTGCAGGCATATTGTTTACCATCTGAGCCACCAGGGAAGCCTAATACTGCATACCTAATTCCATCCAAGGTCAGGAGTTTATATTGCAACTCATATGAAATTGCTTTTATCAATTACTGATTTTCTATTTTCAACCTATAAACTCATCTGCCAATAATCTTAGTACAAAGATGCTGATACAGACATTCAGTTCAGTTTGGTCACTCAGTGATGTCCAAATCTTTGTGACCCCATGGACTGCAGCATGCCAGGCTTCCCTGTCCATCAACAACTGCCAGAGCTTGCTCAACCTCATGTCCATTTAGTCAATGATGCCATCCAACCATCTCATCCTCTGTTGTCCCCTTCTCCCTCTGCCTTCAATCTTTCTCAGCATCAGGGTCTTTTCCAATAAGTCAGTTCGTCACATGAGGTGGCCAAATTATTGGAGTTTCAGCTTCAGGATCAGTCCTTCCAATGAACACTCTGGACTGATTTCCTTTAAGTTTGACTGGTTTGATCTCCTTGAAGTCCAAGGGACTCTCCAGAGTCTTCTCCAATATCACAGTTCAAAAGCATCAATTCTTTGGTGCTCAGCTCTCTTTATACTCCAACTCTCATATCCATACATGACTACTGGAAAAACCATAGCTTTAACTAGAAAGACCTTTGTCAGTAATGTCTCTGCTTTTAAATATGCTATCTAGGTTGGTCATAGCTTTTCTTCCAAGGAGCAAGCATCTTTAATTTCATGGCTGCAGTCACCATCTGCAGTGATTTTGGAGCCCAAAAAATAAAGTCTGTCAGTGTTTCCATTGTTTCCCCATCAATTTGACATGAAGTGATGGGACCAGATGCCATGATCTTAGTTTTTTGAATGCTGAGTTTTAAGCCAACTTTTTCACTCTTGTCTTTTACTTTCATCAAGAAGCTCTTTAATTCTTCATTTTCTGTCGTAAGAGTGGTGTCATCTGCATATCTGAGGTTATTGATATTTCTCCCGGCAATCTTGATTCCAGCTTGTGTTTCATCCAGCCCAGCATTTCACATGATGTACTCTGCATATAAGTTAAATAAGCAGGGTGACAATATACAGCCTTGATGTACTCCTTTCCCTATTTGGAACCAGTCTATGATACAGACGTAATTTCTCTCAAAATAGCAGTTTTGCTTTTTTTTTATTCTTTCATACTATCTCATAGTTATCTAATGATGACTATGACTGGGCTGTCTAGGACAGGGGTCCCATGGCCCTGTATTTAATGCAGCTGTGGTCCTAACTTTCAGATGGTAGCCAAGTTCTGCTGACTGTACCTCTGAACTTTCTCTTAATCCTCCCTCTGTTTCATTATCCCCTCTTCCCACCGCCACCCACTATGTTGCTTTAGGCTTATGTCTGGATTCTCTTCTGTTCCTTTTCCAGTCTCTCTTTGCAGCCCATAATCTGCTGTAGAATCATACCCACATCCTAATGTATTCTTTACTCATTCTAATGTAGTCATCATATCTTGAACATGACAAACTCTGAAGTCATTTTTATTAGAATTTGAAATGTTATACCTTTTATTTCTATAACATTTCTGATACTCCAACATCTTTCCCCTACACAGACATATAACCTTCCCACCAACAACCCTTCTATCCATTTTCTAACTGTCAAATTCCTATCATACTGAAAGGCCCAGGGGAAATATTTTATTCTCTGTGGAGCCTTCCCCAGTTCCTCAAAATAGAACTCATATATTCACCCTTGCTATTGCCTTGCAAATGATGACACTATGAGTGCAAGGTATTTCATAGTAATTATTTACACTTAAAAGTTTCAAATAATGGGCTCATCAAGGGCAGAGCTATACCTTAGCCAACTTTGGGTCATTGACTCATAGCATGATACCTGGTAGTAGGCTGTTTAGTAATTGGAATGATAGATAACAATTTTGAGCACTTGTGAAACATGAGCTTAGATTGAAGTGTCTTGATTTCAGCACTACTGGGCTTCCCTGCTGGCTCAGCAGTAGAGAATCCATCTGTCAATGCAGGAGACTTGGGTTTGATGCTTGCATTGGGAAGATCCCCTGTAGGAGAAAATGGCAACCCACTCCACTTTTCTTTCCTGGGACATCCCACGGATACAGGAACCTGGCGAGCTACAGTCCATGGGGTCACAAAGAGTCAGACAGACTGAGTGACTGAGCACACATACGTGCTGTCCTCTAGGGAACTGTGGAACTTTTAGCATCATTCTTGTTCCTTCTCCATTAAATGCCAGTAACACCTTCTCCCAAGTAGTGATGGATAAAATGTCTTCCATCATTGCCACATGGCCCTTGGATGGGAAGAATTGTCCCCAGCTGAGAAAAACTGACTATTGAAGCTCATCTCATGAGGTAGCCATACATATTATTTTTTCTCTTTTCTAAGAGAGGAAATTGTGGCTTAGGTGATACTGGTAGGTGATATTAAGACCTTGATTTAAACTCTAGGTGTCTCCAGAACACGTGTTCTTAATCACTAAGCTGCATTGTATTCTAATCCATAGCTGTTGAATACTTTAATATCTGACATCTAGTCTCATTTCTTCATGTCATGCTATTGATGGAAATCTTAATTCACTTCAAGATTTGAAGAGTAATGAATTGTTTTCAAGTTTGAGTGAAGATAAGATATGATTGTGCATATATGCCTAACCAACACACACCTGGAGTTTCTGAGAGTCTTTATTAGCCTTCAACCCAACCTCTCATTCCCCAGAGGAACCTCTTCCGTATCTTCCATGCACAAAGATGTGGATGTCACAATAATGATAGTTTAATTTGAACATTATTTGTAAACAAGTTGCCCTCTTGGAGACAAGATAATTTTAGAATGAGCACAGAACTAAGAGGTGGGAGCCGTATGGTCCCAGGTCTGCCACACACCTGCTCAACAGCTCACATCCTCTCATAGACCCAACTTCCTTCTCTGAGAAATGGAAACAGTAATTACAGCCCTGCTCACCACACACATAATTATTCACGTCTTTCCTTAAGAAGACAGTACTAGATAAATGAGGACCAGTACTACTGTTTTGTAGGAATACAGACATTTTGTTTGTTAGGCTGAAAGGGGCTGTATCTGGTTAAGAGTATTCATACAGGAAAAGTTGGACAACTAACTGGTAGGATAGCGATATCTGCAAACAGTCTCTTCTGCTCCATGTGGACGCGTCTTATTCTTCAAGACAACCTCACATCAGGAATATCAGTACATTTCCTTTGGATTTTAATATGTAACATATTAAAAAAAATAATATCATGGTAGTACCAATGATTTATTTATTACTGTTGTTCCTTCCCCAGTACAGAAGCTCAATAACTGAGGGGCTATATTTTTAAGTGTGTATGTGTGTAATTAATATCTCCTAATCCCTGAACTATGACACTTCTTGCCTTTTGAAAAATATGTCTTGGTGCCATTTCAAAACCTCCAGTTCAATACTCATTAGTATTTGTTAAATATTAATATATACTTTGAGGGAAAATGCATGCCCAAAGCTTCCCTTCTGAATTGTCAAGGCTTTATGAATATTGACTGGAAAGGAGGCACTTGGATGACCCATCCTTATTTAATATATGCATTTATATCACCCTGATCCTACAGCTTGTGATCCATAATGAAGAGTTGATCTTAGCATTTAGATACACTTATTCATTTCCAAAATCTTTCCCTATCCATTAACAATAAAGTAAAATAATGTATTAATAACTCCAGCATCTGCTCTTAAACTCTTTCTGTGCTCTTGAGGAGTGGTGTTGTGTGGGTACTTTTATCAATCTTTCCTCAGTTGCTTGAATCTTTTCTCAGCTATTAGAAGTCAAGCTTGAAGGAGAAACCTTCATGATTTGTTAAGTTATATGGCCATTATGCTGTACCTGGTGTTCAGTTCAGTTGCTCAGTCGTGTCCAACTCCTTGCAACCCAATGGACTGCAGCACGCCAGGCCTCCCTGTCCATCACCAACTCCTGGAGCTTGCTCAAACTCATGATGTAGGAAAACTTTGTCTTTTCTTAAATGTATAAATCTTTGCTATTATCTTCAAATGTGATTAGATATACCTTCACACATTTTTTTTGTTAAAAATGATTAATTGATTCAATGTAAATAATTAAAGCCCTATAATTTTTCATGGTTTGCTGTTATAGAAGCATCAAAAACTAGAGTGGTTTGGCTTTCTTTCAATGTGTTTCTCACCCTATAAATGAGAATCAGAATAATCTCATATGGGGTATTTATAGACTATATAAGATATAGTTTAATGTATAAGTAATAAATAGTAAATAAGGCAATGGCTTTTGTGTTACTTCAGACATAAGACTGAGAAGCTACAAATGCTCTCCAATGAGTCTGCAGGTTAAATTCAAGATGGTAAGTAGAATAATGACCCCCTTCAGAGACGTCCACACTGAGTGTGACATTGTGTCACATGTCGCTGAATGTGACATGTGACATGTCCACAGTGAATGTCCTAGTCACTGAAATCTATGAATTTCTTAATGCCATCTGTTGTTGTTGTTGAGTCACTAAGTCATGTCCAACTCCTTGTGGCCCCATGGACTGCAGCCTGCCAGGATCCTCCGTCCATGGGGTTCTCCTGGAAAGAATACTGGAGTGGATTGCCATTTCCTTCTCCATGTTCCATGGCATAAAGGAATTAATGTTCTGGATGGGTTTAAGGTTGCTAATAAGCTGACTTTAAAATAGGGGAATTGTCCTGGGTTATCTGGGTAGGCTCAGTGTAATCACAAGGATGGTTATAAGTAGAAGAAGGGGGCAGAAGAGATAGAAGCAGAGGGCAGCATGAGAAGAACTCCATCCCACTTTGCTGGTTTTGAAGATGGTGAGAGGGGTCATGATTCAAGGAATGTGGAGGTCTCTAGACGCTGGAATGGAAAGATAGAAGAAGATTCTTTCCTCAAACTTCCAGGAGGAACATCACCCTGATATATACCTGATATACCAAGTGAGCATTGGGTTAGCATTTTGTTAGTCATTTAAGATCTCTATTAGTATGACTCCCTCAGGAGATACGTCATTACTTCTGGGACTTCTGAGTTTGTGGATTTTGAGTTTTTTTGGTGGGGAATACCCTTAATGGAACCTCTTTGGGAGACATTCAGAGACTTCTGTCCTGCCTCAGGAAGCTCATGCTTTACCTGGGGACGAAAGACAAGTCAGTAAACACAAACTTGTCATTTATTACAGTAAGTGCTTGCAGAGATGTGCACTTTGTGACTGTCCTTAAAGACATAATCAAACCCATCTCTGACATATATGCAAAATGGACAGTTGAATTTCCTCTCTTCCCAGAACCAGAGTTACACTGGGTGAACGTATTCAGACAAGGACACAAAGAGGAATTCAGTAAGTCAGCGTAGGCTAGGTTATGGCACAGTAACTAGCAATGGACCCTGTGACAACAGGCTATTTCTAACTGATACTGTGCTGCTTGTTCATGGACACTGGCAGAAAGTTTCTTCTATACTGACCTTTTTCTAATACTCTGGTTCATATGCACTCCAGGACAAAGATGAACTGGAGATTCTCAGACTGGCAATGAACTGCTTCACGTATGAACTGGAGTCAATGCATGTCATATTTATCTGTAGTTCATTGGCCAGATAGAGAAGGTGATGGCACCCCACTCCAGTATTCTTTCCTGGAAAATCCCATGGACGGAGGAGCCTGGGAGGGCGCAGTCCACGGGGTCTTGAAGAGTCAGACATGATTGAGCGACTTCACTTTTACTTTTCACTTTCATGCATTGGAGAAGGAAATGGCAACCCACTCCAATATTCTTGCCTGGAGAATCCCAGGGACAGGGGAGCCTGGTGGGCTGCCGTCTATGGGGTCACACGGAGTTGGACACAACTGAAGCGACTTAGCGGCATCAGTAGCAGCAGCATTGGCAGAAATAGTTACATGGTCCAGTCCAATTGCAGACAGCAGGTAACTAGAGGAGAGGGTGTCAGGCAGGAGTTACTGTATTAAGGAATGTGTGTACCCAAAACATGGAGGAGGGCATGGCAACCCACTCCAGTAATTTTGCCCTGGAAATCTCTTGTACAGAGGAGCTGTCTGGCTACAGTCCATGCAGTCACAAAGAGCTGGACATGATTAAAGTGACTTAGCACGCACACACGTAACTAATACAAGAGCAGCATTGTTGCAGCGATCAACCCTTATATTGAACCAGGACATGCATTTTCACTCTCCACTCAGCTGAGTGCCTTCACCTGAATATTAGTAGTAGTCAATTTATTATTACCCAATAGAATGTCTAGGTTATACCTGTTAGACCACAGTGTTTAAATTGCTGATATTATCTTTTTCTATACCTGGCTTACTACTGTTTTGAAACTGCTGAAAGAATGGTTCGTGTAATGTGTATCATAATTGTAAAAAGAAACCAGATGTTAAAAGTCAAATTTCTGCTGAATCAAGTGTCAGTATGCCTTTAAGGAAGGAACAGTTTGGAAAGCAAAGTGTAGAACCACTTAGAAGCACTGGTTCATGCATTCAGTAAGCATTTACTAAACCCTTACTGGGTACCCAAAATGTGCTAGGTGATGGGTATTAGCTCAGGCAAAATAGACAAAGTCTTCACTGTTATAACCTGGGAGAAGATTAAAAAAAAAAAAAGACCAGCAAATTACAGAACACTGTGATAACCACTGAAATGAGAAAGAGTACAGAGTGCTCTGGGCATGTGCAAGAAACTGGCCTAACCCAGACGTGATAATAGGCTGGGGAGATCGTGATCTAAGCTGAGGGTTAAGGGACAGTTAGAAATTAGTTAAGTAAAGAGGAGGGGAGGGTTAGCATAGAATACCGAAGGAGAAGGGGAGGAGTACTACAAAGCTAGCATGAAGTGTACAGGCCTAGAGGCCAGATACTGAGACTTGGCTGTTATCTATCTACCCTCTCAGAGGAATAATGAGGCCGCTTTCAGCAGTGTAGACGTCCCAGCTTCCTGTTACTTCTGCACCATGCCGTGTGTGGGCTTGATGTAAAGGCCTTGTGATACTGTTAGATCAGTTTTCATTGTCTGGCTCACTCTACAGTTAGAAAGATTTCTTCATCCAATGCACATCCTATTTTGAATTGCAGTGGTAACTTGGAATGCATTGCGTTTTCGTCAACACAGGTGGTGTTTTTCTGGGTTGTGTGGTACACACACAGCCACCGGCTGGCTTTTCACATTCCAGATTCTGTATTGCACCAGGGACTGATTTACTTACAACTGGGAGGAAAAGAGCTGCCTTAAGTGTTTGCAATTTGCTATGCATAGTTGTTTCTTTTTTTTTTTTAATATATATTAAGCCAAATTTCGGAGAAGGCAATGGCACCCCACTCCAGTACTCTTGCCTGGAAAATCCCATGGACGGAGGAGCCTGGAAGGCTGCAGTCCATGGGGTCCCTGAGGGTCGGACATGACTGAGTGACTTCACTTTCACTTCTCACTTTCATGCATTGGAGGAGGAAATGGCAACCCACTCCAGTGTTCTTGCCTGGAGAATCCCAGGGACGGGGGAGCCTGGTGGGCTGCCGTCTATGGGGTCGCACAGAGTCGGACACGACTGAAGCGACTTAGCAGCAGCAGCAGCAGAAAGCCCAATTTATGCAATTTTAAAGTGAAAATTGCTAAACCATCAAGCAGAAGTGTTTTGCTCGGTGTGTTTTTAAAAAGTAGAGTTTTCTTATCCATTCATCTGCTGATGGACATCTAGGTTGCTTCCATGTCCTGGCTATTATAAACAGTGCTGCGATGAACATTGGGGTACTGGTACATGTACACAATGGAGTATTACTCAGCCATTAAAAAGAATACATTTGAATCACTTCTAATGAGGTGGATGAAACTGGAGCCTATTATACAGAGTGAAGTAAGCCAGAATGAAAAACACCAATACAGCATACTAACACATATATATGGAATTTAGAAAGATGGTAACAATAACCCTGTGTACGAGACAGCAAAAGAGACACTGATGTATAGAACAGTCTTATGGACTCTGTGGGAGAGGGAGAGGATGAGAAGATCTGGGAGAATGGCATTGAAACATGTATAATATCATGTATGAAACGAGCCGCCAGTCCAGGTTCCATGCACGATACTGGATGCTTGGGGCTGGTGCACTGGGATGACCCAGAGTGATGGTATGGGGAGGGAGGAGGGAGGAGGGTTCAGGATGGGGAACACATGTATACCTGTGGCGGATTCATTTTGTTTTATTTTTTTTATTTTTTGATATTTGGCAAAACTAATACAATATTGTAAAGTTTAAAAATAAAATAAAATTAAAAAAAAAAAAAAAGTAGAGTTTTAAAAATGGAAGTGCTACATTGGAACTTCTTGGTGGTTTAGTGGCTAAGACTCCGTGCTTCCACTGCAGGAGGTAGGGGTTCAACCCCTGGTGGAGGAACCCCTGGCCATACCGTGCACCATGGCAAATGAATAAAATTAAAAATTAAAAAAAAAATTTTCAAGTAGGGGCTAAAAGATAATTTTGACCAAATTTACCTATTGGTGGTGGTGAAAAATTTAAACATAGAAACCCTGGTGTGGATTTTGAGTTGTTCTTTTTTTCCCTTCATATTCCCTAAGTATATTTTCTGCCTTATGCTTAGAATGGGGGGAAGAATCAAGCAAAACGATGTTATGTAAAGAAAAACTAGTGTGACCTGCACATGACTATTTAGATCTCAACTTTGCAAAAACGTACTGTAGAAATTCCCAGCAAATCATGTTTCTCTTGTTGCATCAGTTTCCTGATCTCTCACTGCTATTTTGAAAGGATTATAAATGAAGTCATGCCATTTACAGTAACATGGATGGACCTACAGATTATCACCCTAAGTGAAATGTCAGAGACAAATACCATGTGATATCGCTTATATGTGGAATCTAAAATATGACACAAATAAACTTACGAAATAGACACATACTCACAGACATAGAGAACACACTTGTGATTGCCAAGGGGGAGGGGAGATGGGGGAGGAAAGGTTGGGGAATTTGGGGTTAGCATATGCAAACTATTATATATACAATGAATAAACAATAAGATCCTACTGTACAACATAGGCAACTATATACAATATCTTGGGATAAATCACAATGGAAAAGAATATGAAAACAAATATATATATATATATATGTGTGTGTGTGTGTGTGTGTATGTATAAAATAGTCACTTTTGCTATACAGCAGAAATTAATACAACATTGTAAATCAACTATGTCAATAAAGTTTTTAAAAAAAATGATTGCAATGGAGACAAGTAGAGTCAGTTTGTATCAATTTAACAAAAGAAAAATGAAGGCTATGCAAATTTAAGGTTTTGTTCTGCTCATTATTTATTTGCAATCTGCAGAACTTGGGGAGGTCTGAGAACACAGTAATTTGTTCATGGGGTAAGGTTTAAACTTGGAAGTATCACTGGGAAAAATGATTGAAAGGAAAATGGTATCCAGATGCCTGGCAAGGTGGCAGGTGAAGGATTAAAGAAAAGGGGGATGACACGAGGTGGGATTTTGAAACCAGGCATGTGGCAGTTGGAAGTTGATTCAGCGAGTTTATACAAAGCACCTTCTATGAGTTAGGCACTCTCTGAGACACTGGGGAGACAGGAATATGGCATGGCTTCTGCCACGAAGGACTTCATTTTCCAAAGATGGAGAGACATTAACAATGTAAGGTGAATGTAACTGAAATGGAGACACTGCTAAACTGTTCTTCAGGCCTAGAGAATTAAGAAACCCTATGGACATATTCCCCCAACATATAAGGGGAACTAGGAATAGCTCTGCAATTTCTAACTTCAGTTTCAGAAATTTATATATAACTAGAACTACTTTGTAGTGATGCTTTCTAAGGCCCACTTGACTTCACATTCCAGGATGTCTGGCTCTAGGTGAGTGATCACACCATCATGATTATCTGGGTCATGAAGATCATTTTTGTACAGTTCTTCTGTGTATTCTTGCCACCTCTTCTTAATATCTTCTGCTTCTGTTAGGTCCATACCATTTCTGTCCTTTATCAAGCCCATCTTTGCATGAAATGTTCCCTTGGTATCTCTAATTTTTTGAAGAGATCTCTAGTCTTTCCCATTCTGTTGTTTTCCTCTGTTTCTTTGCATTGATCCTGAGGAAGACTTTATCTCTCCTTGCTATTCTTTGGAACTCTGCATTCAGATGCTTATATCTTTCCTTTTCTCCTTTGCTTTTCTCTTCTCTTCTTTTCATAGCTATTTGTAAGGCATACCCAGACAGCCATTTTGCTTTTTTGCCTTTCTTTTTCATGGAGATGGTCTTGATACCTGTCTCCTGTACAATGAACCTCATTCCATAGTTCATCAGGCACTCTGTCTATCAGATCTAGTCCCTTAAATCGATTTCTCACTTCCACTGTATAATCATAAGGGATTTGATTTAAGTCATACCTGAATGGTCTAGTGATTTTCCCTACTTTCTTCAATTTAAGTCTGAATTTGGCAATAAGGAGTTCATGATCTGAGCCACAGTCAAAGCTAGGGGAGGTGATGGAATTCCAGCTGAGCTATTTCAAATCCTGAAAGATGATGCTGTGAAAGTGCTGCACTCAATATGCCAGCAAATTTGGGGGAAAAAAATCACTGCAGATGGTGACTGCAGCCATGAAATTAAAAGATGCTTACTCCTTGGAAGGAAAGTTATTACCAACCTAGATAGCATATTCAAAAGCAGAGACATTATTTTGCCAACAAAGGTCCGTCTAGTCAAGGCTATGGTTTTTCCAGTGCTCATGTATGGATGTGAGAGTTGGAATGTGAAGAAAGCTGAGTGCTGAAAAATTGATGCTTTTGAACTGTGGTTTTGGAGAAGACTCTTGCAAGTCCCTTGGACTGCAAGGAAATCCAACCAGTCCATCCTAAAGGAGATCAGTCCTGGGTGTTCATTGGATGGACTGATGCTGAAGCTGAAACTCCAATACTTCGGCTACCTCATGCTAAGAGTTGACTCATTGTAAAAGACCCTGATGCTGGGAGGGATTGGGGGCAGGAGGAGAAAGGGATGACAGAAGATGAGATGGCTGGATGACATCACCGACTCAATGGACATGAGTCTGGGTGAACTCCGGGAGTTGGTGACGGACAGGGAGGCCTGGCGTGCTGCAATTCATGGGCTCGCAAAGAGTCGGAAATGACTGAGCGAATGAACTGAATTGAGAATTACTTCACTGTTTGGTGATCAGAATAATCAAGGTCTTTGAAGATGAGCAAAATGCCGGGAATGTCTGTAGAGTATTGAGCTGGGAGATGAGAGTCATAGGGGCAGGTAGAATTCAAAGAAGGGAGACAGCACAGTGGGGTAGGAATTTCTCCCCTTGTTCTTTCCCTTGTCCCCTCTGCCTTATTTCTGAACTCTTCTGAGTACACAGAACCTCACACAACCTGAAATTTAGCCTAAAAAAGACTTGATATACGTACACCTCCATATGTGAGGCTTCCCCAGTGGCTCAGCAGTAAAGAATATGTCTATGATGCAGAAGATGTGGGTTCAATCCCTGGGTCAGGAAGATCCCCTGGGGATGGCATGGAAACCCTCTCCAGTATCCTTGCTGGAGAATCCCATGGATGGAGTAGCCTGGTGGGCTACAGTTCACGGGGTCACAAAGAGTCAGATGCGACTGCAACGACTGAGCACACATGCACGCCCACACACTACCATATGTGAGATAGGTAGCTAGTGGGAAGCTTCTGTACAGCACGGGGGAGCTCAGCTCAGTGCTCTGTGATGACCTAGAAGGTGGGATGCGAGGCAGTGGTAGGGAGGTCCAAGAAGGAGGCAATATATGTATACATATAGCTGATTCACTTCATTATACAGCAAAAACTAACACAATATTGTAAAGCATTTATACTCCAATTAAAAGGAAAGATTGAAGATGCTGGCTCTGGCAAATAAAGAACTGTATTAGAGAAATAGAATCAATAGATACAGATACAGACTAAGAAGTCCCCACATACAGCCGTATCTACCTTTTTATTCTGTTGTGGCCCTCATTAGATTGGGATGATGCCTACCCACATTGGGCTTCCCTGGTGGCTCAGCTGGTAAAGAATTGTCCTGCAAGGGGTTAGTGGAAGAAATGGAAGTTTCAAAAGCCATCTTTAAATAAAACTGGGCACCAATAGTGGTGACTATTGTTATGTGAGAGGTTTTAATAACATGATATTTATCTATGGTAGGTATAAACAATCTTAGTTGGAGGCATTTGCATTCAGAGTAAAAACATATAGGTTTATTTTTAACAACTTTATTGATATATAATTCATCAGTTCATTTCAGTCACTCAGTCATGTCTGATTCTTTGTGACCCCAAGGACTACAGAATGCCAGGCCTCCCTGTCCATCACCAACTCCCGGAGTTCACTCAAACTCATGTCCATTGAGTCAGTGATGCCATCCAACCATCTCATCCTCTGTCATTCTCTTCTCCTCCTGCCTTCAATCTTCCCCAGCCTCAAGGTCTTTTCAAATGAGTCAGCTCTTCGCATCAGGTGGCCCAAGTATTGGAGTTTCAGCTTCAACATCAGTCCTTCCAATGAACACCCAGGACTGATCTCCTTTAGGATGGACTGGTTGGATCTCCTTGCAGTCCAAGGGACTCTCAAGAGTCTTCTCCAACACCACAGTTCAAAAGCATCAACTCTTCTGCACTCAGCTTTCTTTATAGTCCAACTCTCACATCCATACATGACCACTGGAAAAACCATAGCCTTGACTAGATGGACCTTTGTTGACAAAGTAATGTCTCTGCTTTTTAATATTCTGTCTAGGTTGGTTCACATTTCATATAATTCACTTATGTAAATTGTATACTTAAATATTTTTTGTTTTTTTCAGACTTGTACAGCCTTCACCAGTATTATTGTAGATATTAATATTAATATTTTTCCAAATATCCATCTCATTTTATGTTGTACAAATAGTCTGTCTTTCTGTGGTCTTTTACTCTCATGGTATCATGTTGGCATGTAAGGATTAAAGAAAAGCTTTGCAATCCTATGCTTCATGTAACCTTGGATTTTATAGACTAGCAGAAAGTGAAGGGTCTTGTTGAGGTAAACTGTTTTGTTTAGAAGCAGACCAAGCAGAAAAGTTGAAATGTATTATGAGAAGTATGACATTATCCATTTCAGTCGTATGCTATGTATTTCACAATGATGATTATAGTGTCTGAACTATCCTTACAGTCCACATAGAACAAAAAAATACATCGGTTTAGGCAAATATAGAGAGATATGTAAATGTTCATTTATTAGGTTTCAAAGTTGAACGGATGAGCAATAATGCACAAGGGACTCATATAACTTGATTATTTAGTGTTTTTCTGGCCTTGACATGTGACTCTTGAGATTTCTTCCAGCGTAGAAAATCACTTCAACCAGAGCTGTGGGCTTGGCTAGGCTCCACAGGGATGAGAAACAGGAAGGAAGAAGAGACATGATCATAACAGATAGATGGGAACTGACATCATGGCCCATGAGTCTCACATGTAGCTCAGGTGAAATGATGTGCCATAAATTAAACCCTGTGATTCCTATTAAAAATCTGCCATGTAAGGTTGACTGAACTTGGGAAAAAAAAAAAAAGGTTCAAGTCAAGGCATATATCTATGGGAGTCAGGGCTGCCTTCAGCTCCGATAGGAAACACTGCCAGCTTCATATCGACAATAAGGAGACCTGTCTCCTTATCAGGCCACCAAGGCCTTTCAGCCTGGTCTTGGAGTCCCTGGGGGCCAGCAGATGGTCAGTAGTTGAGCATAGTGGCTACATCTGGTGCGAACGGCATCATTGTTCACTACCCTTCCACCCCTCCTCATCCCACTAACATTTGGCTTGGCCGTGTAGCTAATACCGCGTGGCTGTGGTATTGCATTCTGGGAAGAGGCTGTAAGAGCCATGGCATGGTTTTGACATTGTTTTTTTCCTCTCTGTCATGGAAACAGCTGTGTGTAAGATGGACTTTTTTTTTTCTTTGTTTTTTCTTTGTTGTAGACTTCAGACTATTTGAGAAGCCAAACACTGCTAACCAATAGTCAGCATGTAATATGAATGAATAACTACCTTGTAAGTCATTGTTACTGTAGCATAATCTAACAAAAACTGACTTATGCATGTCACATTTATAGGATAGAAACAGGGAACTCAAATGTAGTATGAGGAATATATTGGGTCCAGAGACGGTAACCCAAGCTATTGGGTCGGGGGCTGGACAAACTGGAAAAGAACAGGGCAAAAGAATAAAGGTGCAGGCAAAGCCAGGGATCCCTCAGTAGTCTGTGATCATCGATGAAACCACCCAGGCTTACTTATTTGTCATGTTTGTTTATGTCTTTAGCTACAGTGTTATCTGGTAGGTGACTTGGTCATTTTCAAGGTAACTGCATTTCCACCTATTACTTTACATTCTTTCAGAAAAGAGAAATTCTCAGAACCTGCAATAAATTCAATACTCTCAGGAGCAGTTGCTTCAGAGCAGATTTAGGTTTATGGCTAAACCATTCTAAGTCAATTAATCTCTCCTTGGCGTCCTTCTAACCCATTTTGGGAGTGACTGACTCAACAAGGTAGGAATAGATCATTGCATCTTATATTAAGAGATTCTTGAGTGGACAAGAATCAGGAATATTGACTACAGGGGAAGGATGAGGGGGACGAGTGCTGTATCTTTAAATTCACTTCCACCAGCATGGAAGTACCACTCATTCCCTGTAGACATCCATCCCTGGGATGAGAAAAGGAAATACACATTGAGCCTTCTGCCTATGTACTGTGATGTGTAGAACTAGGATTATGCCCACAGTTTGTCATTATTTCTGATGCATGGGGTGTGTGTGTGTGTGTGTGTGTGTGTGTGTGTGTGTGTGTGTTGAGTTGTAACATTATTTTCTGGAATGTTGTCCTTATAACCCTAAAAGTCATCAGAAGGATGCTATACCGCTAGTGGGCTAATTTAATTAGAGAATATCAAAGGACTTTGTCTCTTACTTTAATAATATCTTGCTGCTAAGTCACGTCAGTCGTGTCTGACTCTGTGCGACCACACAGACGGCAGCCCACCAGGCTTCCCCGTCCCTTGGATTCTCCAAGCAAGAACACTGGAGTGGGTTGCCATTTCCTTATCCAATGCATGAAAGTGAAAAGTGAAAGGGAAGTCGCTCAGTCGTGTCTGACTCTAGTGACCCAATGGACTACAGCCTACCAGGCTCCTCCATCCATGGGATTTTCCAGGCAAAAGTACTGGAGTGGGGTGCCATCTTAGACATAGACAAAACAGCATACAGTCACATTCAAGCTTATTGTTTTCCATTTAAAGAAATTTCTGATCTGAAATATTTGATTTTGTCTCACACAAACTGATTTTTTAAATAAGAGAAATTACCTATTAATTATTATTTCTCATACTATGAAACCCTAAATCAAATTTAATATAAATATTGAATACTTACATATATATATATATATATATATATATATATTTATATAAACTGTTAAATTTTAACAGAAATTAAACTCTAAGAAAGGCCGGTTAATTTTTAAATGCTTCAATTAATTTTAAAATGACATCATTATCTCTTCACTCCCTCACACTGCTTTTAATTATTCCCCTTTGAATAGAAACTATTGGCTATAATTAATTTTTTGAAAAGATGCTATGTGGAAAATAGAAAACAGACAATGTATAACTGTTTTACATCAGGTTTGTTCAAGGGGTAATTAATTTTCATAAGACATAATAAGAAAATTTAATGAAAGGCAATTCTTATTTTATTCCCACGTTAATCCCAAAGGAAATCTGGATGTTAGGAACTTACTCTTTCCTTGCTTCCACAGAGGAGTCAGAGCTTTTTATTAGGGAAAAGTAATGAACCTTTCATGCCAAAAAATGTTCAATATTGTTATTACAATGACTACCCCCGGACCCCTGGTTGAGAGAAATTCAGAGAACATCTGGACATCATTTCCATCCTTTTTCTTGAGGCTTATTTTGCTACCATAAATGATAACACTCCGTAAAGAGTACATTAAAGAAGGGAAATGTGTTGGTCTGACCTGTTTGAGGCAAACGATTTCAAATATTCTTGACTTTTTAATGCGCGGTGAACCCTCACCGTTTGTGAATAATCCCTCTGGGGAATGTGTCAATCCTGATTCTTGAATACCTATTTAGCATATGACTTCCTCTATAAAAACGAGTAAATGATAATGAAGAGAGAACAATAAAGCCATGTTGAATGTGCCTCCAGCCTTGAAGTATTTGTAATAATAATCCATGTCCCAGCAAAATGACGAGCTGACTCCATATCCTGGAATTTAGGGGTCACTCCTGAAATGTAAGCTATGAGTGTGAAATCTATAATATCAAGAGTTTACTTTCTTTCTTTCTAAAAAAATATATAACTACCTGGGAGACGTTTTGTGTCCAGAAAGAAATTCTGGCATGGAAAGTGTAGTGAAAGTCATTCAGTTGTGCCCGACTCTCTGTGACCCATGGACAGTCCATGTATAGTCCTATGGAATACAGACGCGTGTATCGTCATGGAATTCTCTGGGTAAGAACACTGGAGTGGCTAGCCTTTCCCTCCTCCAGAGTATCTTCCCAGCCCAGGTCTCCCACATTGAGGCAGATGCTTTACCAGCTGAGCCAGCAGGGAAGCCCTTTTCGCACTGTTAAATGTAGGTAAGAGCTTATACTCCTGGAATGTACTGCAGGATTTCCATCAGATAGTGGGGATGGACAGTGATTTAAAAAGATCAGTTCATGATGTAACCTGAACAGTGTTCTGTGATTTTGCCTTTTAAATATAACAAATAACATGCACTACTGAATATTTAGATGACACATTTTATAAATGCATGCATTCCCATTGTACTAGCAGTATAAACTTCTTACCCAAAACTTGAAAAATTTTTGCCACTGTTCTCATGTTGGATTATTTCCTTCTGTTGTTTTCTTTAGGGAGAAATAATTTATTTTAAATCTAAGGTGTTTATATTAATATTGCTATGTGTACATAGTATTCACTGATATTTTATCACTAAGGTAGATTGTATAATTAAATTTATCTTAGAGAAGAAGAGAATAAGATACAAAATTGTTGCTATTATTCAGTTGCTAAGTCATGTCCAACTCTGTCCAACCCCATAAACTGTAGCTTGTCAGGCTCCTCTGTCCACGGGATTTTCCAGGCAAGAATACTGGCCATTTCCTTCTTCAAAGATGCAAAAGAAAGTGAAAGTGAAGTCACTCAGTCTTGTTTGACTCTTTGCGACCCTGTGGACTGTACCCTCCCAGGCTGCTCCATCCATGGGATTTTCCAGGCAAGAGTACCGTAGTCGGGTGCCATTTCCTTTTCCAGGGGATCTTTCCAACCCAGGCATCGAACCCAGGTCTCCTGCATTGTAGGCAAATGCTTTACCATCTGAGCCACTAGGGAAGTCCCAAAAGACGCAAACTACTCTGTATAAAATAGATAAGTAGTAAAGATATATTATTTTAGAAAATGCAGAGGAACCAGAGATCAAATTGCCAACATCTGCTGGATCATTGAAAAAGCAAGAGAACAACAACAACAAAAAAACAAGCAACATCTATTTCTGCTTTCTTGACTATGCCAAAACCTTTGACTGTGGATCACAATAAACTGTGGAAAATTCTTCAAGACATGGGAATACCAGATCACCTGACCTGCCTCTTGAGAAACCTGTATGCAGATCAGGAAGCAACAGAACTGGATATGGAACAACAGACTGGTTCCAAATAGGAAAAGGAGTACGTCAAGGCTATATATTGTCACCCTGCTTGTTTAACTTATATGCAGAGTACATGATGAGAAACGCTGGGCTGGAAGAAGCACAAACTGGAATCAAGATTGCCAGGAGAAATATCAATAACCTCAGATATGCGGATGACACCACCTTTATGGCAGAAAGTGAAGAACTAAAGAGCCTCTTGATTAAAGTGAAAGAGGAGACTAAAAGAGTTGGCTTAAAGCTCAACATTCAGAAAACAAAGATCATGGCATCCGGTCCCATCACTTCATGGGAAATAGATGGGGAAACAGTGGAAACAGTGTCAGACTTTATTTTTTGGGGGCTCCAAAATCATTGCAGATGGTGATTGCAGCTATGAAATTAAAAGACACTTACTTCTTGGAAGGAAAGTAATGACCAACCTAGATAGCATATTGAAAAGCAGAGACATTACTTTGCCAACAAAGGTCCGTCTAGTCAAGGCTGTGGTTTTTCCAATGATCATGTATGGATGTGAGAGTTGGACTGTGAAGAAAGCTGAGCGCCAAAGAATTGATGCTTTTGAACTGTGGTGTTGGAGAAGACTCTTGAGAGTCCCTTGGACTGCAAGGAGATCCAACTAGTCCATCCTAAAGGAGATTAGTCCTGGATGTTCTTTGGAAGGAATGATGCTAAAGCTGAAACTCCAGTACTTTGGCCGCCTCATGAGAAGAGTTGACTCATTGGAAAAGACTCTGATGCTGAGAGGGATTGGGGACAGGAGGAGAAGGGGACGACAGAGGATGAGATGGCTGGATGGCGTCACCGACTCGATGGACGTGAGTTTGAGTGAACTCCAGGAGTTGGTGATGGACAGGGAGGCCTGGCGTGCTGCAGTTCATGGGGTCACAAAGAGTCGGACATGACTGAGCGACTAAACTGAACTGAACTGAATTGAAAGATATATTGTATAGCATAGAGAATTATAATCATTATCTTATACTAACTTTTAATGGAGGAGTCACTATGTTGTTCACCTGAAACTAGTATAATATTGTAAATACTATACATCAATTAAGAAAAGAATAGTTGCCCTATTTGCTACCTTATTTGCTGTAGCAAATGTAGCCAGTAAGAAGTAGAGTTGGCAGCAGCTTAAACCTAGATCTTTCTAATACCATTCTCCTGTCCTTCCCTTTATGTCTAAGATTAGTGAAACAATAGATCTAAGCTTGGAAACAGAACATAAGCACAAATACATTTTTTCTTAATAGGTTGAATAGAACAGCCTGAACAGTCGATGACGTCACTAACAATGCTGATAACAAAGCTTATTGAAAGCTTACAGTTACTTACAGTCACCATATTCTCAGAAAGAGATAATTTCCTGAGCAAAGATAAATCCATTCTCTACTCCACATTTTCCTCCTCTTCTTTCTCCTTACTCCTTCCCCTCCTCCCCCCTCAGTCTTTCTATCTCTTCATTCCCTGAATCCTCTCTAAATTCTTTTTCTTTGTTCTCTCTCTCATGTAGATTTTTAAAATGTATCTCCTCTCTCATTTTCTTCTCTTCTCTCTTTTTATTTTTCCTTTTCTATCTCTATTTTAAGCCTGATGCTTTAAAAACAAAACGAAACAATAAAACAAAGACAAACCCCCCTGTGACCTGGATTATATGATCATTAAAGTTTCTGGATAATACAATACAGAACAGACTATTGAATGTTTTTTTTTAAATACATAGAAACCCATGCTTCTGAGGTCAGAATAATTGCAAGTAATATGATTTATGAACACAAGCATTATTTTAAGTTGAACTGTATAAATGATAGTTTTATAGATCATAAAGATCAAATATTGATTATCTTTATTTAATCTAGTATTATTTCTTGAACTTTGAATGTCTGTGGAGAATTCCCTGACTTGCTCCTTATTTTAAAGTGCAGCATGTATTTTAATTTCTAAAGATATTCATAGGATTTGGAGGAGCTCCAGTACAATAGACAATCAGAATTTGTCCCCCTGCTGTCATTAGTGGTCTTAGTTCCGTTTCATACTAGCATTTATCATGTTTCTTTAAAAATAAATCAATCATTATATCTCACTAGGAACATAGTAAAATATTAATTTCTGTCTAATTATCACATTTCTTAGAAAAATAACTCCCCCAACAACCAAGTGTCAATAACAGTCTCTTTTCTCTAATTATTTCTTATTTCAGCCCAGAGTAACTTTATAGACATAAATATCTTAGGGAGATGGAGCTGGTGTTCCAGAAGAGGGTCAGGATTCCAGAAGTATGTTTATTTCTGTTCAAAGATGATAGTTCCCAACTAATGGTTCCATTTTCCATCCCCCCTCTACATACTACACTTGCATATCTTTCATTCCTAATTTCAGCCCTATAATAACTTAAATTTGGTTGGAAGATACAGACAATAATCAAGCAAACTATAGACAAATAAGATAATTAAAGGATTGTAGTAAGAAGTTCTGTAAAAGAGTAAACACTTAAGAGTGATAATTTAGGGAAACCATTTTTTGAATAGAATGGCCAAGAACAGGCTTTCTGAGAAACAAAAGCAGCTTCTGAGACCTGAAAGATGAGAAATAATGCATTCTGAAAGGAGTTTAGAGAATATTTAAGACTCAAGGAACTAACTGCCTGTGTCCAAGTTCAGAGGTGGGAGGGAACTAGCCGTGTTCTAGGTGCAAGAACCTCGTCTGTGGTGTTCGATCCCAGTAAGTAGGGAACTACTGACACATGAGATGAAGGTGAGGAGATAGGCATGAGCCAATCGCTTCCCCTAGAGATGCTATCCACCTCTTATCATGTATATTTCCTGTACCTGTATCCCTAATCAAATATAACTCTTCTATAATTGGGCTTCTCTGATGGCTCAGCTGGTAAAGAATTCACCTACAATGCTGGAGACCTAGGTTCCACCCCTGGCTTGGGAAGATCCTTTGGAGAAGGGAATGGCTACCGACTCCAGTAATCTGGCCTGTAGAATTCCATGGGGTGTATATCCATGGGATTGCAAAGAGTTGGATGCAACTGAGTGACTTTCAATTTCATAACTAATTGTGTTGTGCTTCTAGTTGACATGGCAATCTTTAGACTTTAAAATAAACATGAATTAATTTTTATCTTGTGTATTTAAAATGATTGTTTTTGAGTCAGTAATTATTTTTCTTTAAGTCTTAACCATTGTGTCACATTCTTGACAGTTTCTCAGAATCTGGACACTGTGACTATAGCATCTGTTGGATAAAATTGCCTTTTGAGTAAAACAGTGGATCAGAGAGTGACAAGAGGCAAGGATGTCAGCAATGGTGCCCTTACCACTCCAGAGAAGGCTGGGCCTCAGGTTTGGTGATGGAGTGCAGCTAGAAAGATGAAAGCAGGTCACAGATATATTTTGGTGGTTGAACATACAGGCTTTGGTGAGAACTGGCATATAAAGAAATGAGTAAAAGAAATGAATGAAACATTCCTATAAGATTCTTAGCTTGAGCAACTGGGAAAATAATAAAGTCATTTACTAAGATAGAAAAGATTGTATAAACCAATAGTCCTTAAACCTTTTGTCCTCATACCTTTTTGAATGTTAAAAAGTATTGAGGATACCCCAGAGCTTTTGTTTGTGTGGATAATGTATATTAATATTTGCTGCTGCTGTGATGTGCTCAGCTGTGTCTGACTCTGTGCAACCCCACGGAGAGTAGTCTATCAGACTCCTCAGTCCATGGGATTTTCCAGGCAAGAATACTGAAGTGGGTTGCCATTTTCTCCTCCAGGGGATCTTCCCAACCTAGGGATCGAACCCATGTCTCCTGCGTATCCTACATTGGCAGGTGGATTCTTTACCACTGCGTGACCTGGGAAGCCCCATATCTATATTTACCGTGTTCAAAATTAAAACTGTGAAATTTTAGAAATATCTACTGATTAATTTAAAATATAACTAGTAAATAATCACCTTTGAAATCATATATATTATAAGAAAACAACTCTACTTATTTTCTAAAGCAAGTAAAAAACATGAAAAGAATAGTATTTTGATGATCTTTTTATTGTTTGACCTAATGGAAGACAGTTGGATTCACGTATCTATTTCTGCACCAGTCTGTTGTGATCTTACACATCAAATAGCTTTTGGAAACCACCACTGTATATTTATGAGAGAATGGTTGTGAAAAGGCAAATTGTGTCTTGGTATAATTATGAAACTAGTTTTGACCTTGTGAGTCCCTAGGGTCTCTGGACCACACATGCCTCTGACTTAAGGTAAATGATGACTTTCAAACTTCTTTTCTCCCATGCTCACTTTACTTCTTTTCTTCTGAGTATCAGTAGTTTTATAGAACATTGTTTCTTTGCTCTTCTCTCAACCTTGAGCTGCCTTTATAGTAAATTCTAGTACATTTAAATCTAAATCTAGATAGCTCTTCTGGAAATCCTATCCCCTAATTCTCACTTCCCTAATGACCTCTCACTGGGCTTGTAACCTTCAATCTGGTTTTCCTAATTCATCCTTCTCTGTTATTTTATGAATGAAGGAAAATGTTTTATAGGACTAAAGGAGGCAGTTTCTTCTGTCTGTCAGTCTCCAACCTTGATTCTCAGCATGGAAGCCAGTTTGACACTCTGCCCGAACATCCCCCTTTATCCCAACTATATTTCTTAGAGTTACTTTGCTCTCTTTATGAACTTAGTTCTGCTCAGGAAGGGTAGGCTGAAAACTCTGAAAAGTTATTAACCAGGAAATCAAACACCATTTTCAGATTTTTGATTCTGTTCTTGGCAGACTGAATGTTCTTTATGCTTAGATGCATGACTTTCTAATATTCAGTCTCTTGAGAAAGCATCCTTTTATGTTATAGCTCTTGGCTTGAACAAACAGAATAAACACAGCATATGAAAGAACAGGGAGATATATTTATGAAACCTGATCTTATAGTTCAAAAACAGCTACTAACACACACAACTGCAGAAAGTACACTTTTCTTTTAAAGGATAATTTTGGATAGTTTGGAGATCTTGTCTTCTGGGACTAAATTATAGGATTGCACAAAGTTCCCCAGTGTTAAAGTGCCAGTCAGTAAGTTGCTTTTTCCTGCATGTTAAAGGGGATTGCTGTGTGTTAAGAGAATCCATTCACTTAAAGGATGAACATTGTATCTTAATTATATCTGTTTTTCTCAAATAGGAATATATCCTAAAATAATGATATAAGAGTGAGAAAAATCTTTGTTTAAATTATTACTAAATATGAAGTTAAAATAAGACTTAGATTATCAGAAAACTGACTTGTACTAATCTCTTAACCATGCCAGGATATGCTACTCAAGAATCCTTGCTTTTCAGTTTGTTTCTCACTGACTTCAGTTTTGATCATTTTTGCCCTAACTCCATGTTTTTGGGTGGTCTTCTTTTACAGAGAAGACACATTCTTCATTCAGAGTATCTATTCATTCACTCCCTCAATAAATCATTTCATTCAGTATTTATTGAGCATCTTCTATATTCAGTTCTGGAAAGACAAAAATGAAGAGATTATCTCTGCCATTAAAGGGATCATGAGCTGATATGAAAAAGAGTCGTAGGGGATTTAAAGTCTAGAGTATGATAAATGAAGACTGAAGATGGCAGGAACTCTGATTCTTCTAAGCAAGACAGTCTCTAGAGGAGCTGTCAACATTTAAGTTGGGTCTTGATGTTTTAGCAGGATTTCAGAGGATGAGAAAGGAGAAGGGAAGGAGAGATGAGAACGACCAAGAAAAGAGAATATTGTACACCAAAGAGAGAGTATTAGCAAGCTGGACAGGTAAAATTGGCCTTATGTGTTCAACAGCCAGCTCTGAACTCCTTTTATATAGAAATTAAGACATTAAAAAATTATATAAATCTTATATATTTGTTCAAGCCAGTAGGATATAGAATAATCATTTATGTGTCCCTTCTTAGTCATACAAACAGGTTTCTAAAGTACTTCTTGGCAGAAATATTTAACTTGACTAACTCATTGATTCTGGAAAATAAGGGTACTGGATTAAATAAGCCTGTGGTTATTGTTGTTCAGTACTGAGTCCTGTCTGACTCTTTGTGACCCCATAGACTGTAGCCTGCAGGATCCTCTGTCCATTGAATTCTCCAGGCAAGAATACTGGAGTGGGTTGCCATTTTCTTCTCCAGGGCATCTCCCTGACCCAGGGATCAAACCCACGTCTCTTGCATTTATAGGCAGACTCTTTACCACTGAGCCACCAGTTCAGTTCAGTTCATTCGCTTAGTCGTGTCAGACTCTGCGACCCCATGAATCATAACACGCCAGGCCTCCCTGTCCATCAGCAACTCCCGGAGTTCACTCAAACTCATGTCCATCAAGTCAGTGATGCCATCCAGCCATCTCATCTTCTGTCGTCCCCTTCTTGTCCTGCCCCCAATCCCTCTCAGCATCAGAGTCTTTTCCAATGAGTCAACTCTTTGCATGAGGTGGCCAAAGTATTGGGAAACCTTTAAGCCTATGGAGGCCTTGCCAATAAATTTATATCTGATAAAATTAAGCAATAATAATATTATATATATCAGGAAAGACCATGTGTGAGCATCCTGCTTTTTGACTTATCGATTTCCAC
Organism: Bos indicus; assembly: GCF_029378745.1. Lineage (NCBI taxonomy): Eukaryota > Metazoa > Chordata > Mammalia > Artiodactyla > Bovidae > Bos > Bos indicus. The sequence continues at coordinate 15,124,809 of NC_091767.1, forward strand.
TCAATATCTCTTCCTAGAAAAAATTTGGCAGAATTGCCTATCTACCAAATTTCAGTAAGATTTCTGTACATTCATCTTGCTTTGGGGAATATAATAGATAAGCCAAGAATCATTTGTCTCCTGAATCCAGTTATCTATCCAAATGTTCAGTGCCTTTTTGAGTTTATGACTCCAGAAATACCAACTCTCACCTGACCAGTCCTGCCTCCTGCTTGTTATTTTTTTTACCTCCTTCTACAGAAGGCAAGTTCCAGGCCTAGATTTGCTTTTACTTCTCTTTCTTGAGTCTTCACTGTAAAACTTCTATCCCTGATTGGCTGTGCCTAGCCATGTTCATTCAAAACTATTTACTGAGCATATATTTATGTATTAGAGACTGTATCAGGTACTGGAGATAAAGCAATGAGCAACGTCAGACATGTTTTCTTCTCTTTTTCTAATTCAGGATGAGATAACAGTCAAGTAATTCACCTCTACTGGACCCAACTTCTCCAGTTTGTCAAAAAGTGAAATAGATGTCAAGTGCAATGTTCTTGAATTTTCTTTCAGATCAATGGTAGTTTAGGAAGATTAATACATAAAAATATGAAAACCTACAAGACTATTGTAGAATAGGAGGAATGAAATTACTGGAGAAGGCAGGAGAATACTGAAAAATCATCAGTTTTTAAAAGCAGTTTGATCTGCTTAGACAAAGTGACTTCATTAATTCTAGGTGGTGTTTATTATTGTGATTGTTGGGTAACTTTTCAAAATGCTTACAATAATCTTCTTTAGGATTCAGTTTGCAAGCATCAAGTCAGTTTAATATATTTGGCTTTGCAAACACAATAAGATTTCAATATAAGAAGCTCTGTATGTTGTTCTAACATAGGTATATAATAACACTTAATTCTTCCCTGGCATCTCTCCTTGAAAATTCACGATTAACAATTACCATAGTAACAGATTCTCTAAACTTTCATATGACGTGTATGCACATCAGTATCTTGAGTATTCTGAATACAAGATGATGATTTTTGAAAGATTCTTGTTTCTGGGCTCAGTTTCTCTTGTTGGTTGTGTCATTCCAATCATTTATTAAAAATAGCCTAAATGGTATAGCCTTTAATTTCAAATATTTTGCCAAATTTCTTCTGTATTTAAACCTAACTCTGAAATGAGCTTAATCATGTTCGTGTTGAATTATTTTTCTTAATCTATCTAAATGATTAATCAGCAGTCATCTAACATATGGGCTTCTCTGATAGCTCAGTTGGTAAGGAAACTGCCTGCAATGCAGGAGATCCTGGTTTGATTCCTGGGTCAGGAAGATCCCCTGGAGAAGGGATAGGCTACCCACTCCAGTATTCTTGGGCTTCTCTTGTAGCTCAGCTGGTGAAAAATCCACCTACAATGCAGGAGACATGGGTTTGATTCCTGCGTTGGGAAGATCCCCTGGAGAAGGGAAAGGCTACCCACTCCAGTATTCTGACCTGGAGAATTCCATGGACTATATATTCCACGGGGTCACAAAGAGTTGGACACGACCGAGCGACTTTCACTTTCACATCTAACATATACCCAAGACTGGAGTGAAGCCTTGTAAAGATACAGAAGATATAGAAATACAAAAAGTTCTGCATTACAGAGCTTATAAATGTACGTGCTAAGCCAGTACAGAATGAACCATAATTATGAAATACAATTTGTGAGCAATAGAAGGAAGGGGCGCCAACAAACGCTGAGTAAGCAGGCCTTGAGGTGGACCTGGAATATAGAACAAGTGTTTGAAGATCGTAATCTCTCATCACTACTTCTGACTAGTGTCCCTGTCTTAAGTGGAAAGGGTGCTTTCTTTCTAGTCTTTCTTATATCCTATTACTGAATCTTAATTTTGCCCCTTACTTCCAGAGTTCCACATCTTATTTTCTTCCAAGCTCTGGAAAATCATAGAAAAATCATACACACTGTGGATATCTCCCAGATATTTTATAGGGTTAGAGATTTGCTCTAACATCGACTATGGCAAAGGATTTGAAGCCATTTCTTTGAAAGTGGAGAATTCAGCAGTGTTAGGATAGAAATAATACTTTGACTTCTCAATTTTCTTCTCTCACAGATTTAGGTTTCTTTACATGTAATCTATTCCCTGGTGGCTCAGACGGTAAAGTGTCTGCCTACAATGCGGGAGACCCAGGTTCGATCCCTGGGTTGGGACGATCCTCTGGAGAAGGAAGTGGCAACCCACTCCAGTACTCTTGCCTGGAAAATCCCATGGATGCAGAAGTGTGGTAGGCTACAGTCCATGGGATCGCAAAAAACTGGACATGACTAAGTGACTTCACTTTCACATTAGATTTCACATGTAATCTAATATGTAAAGCAGATTTTAACTGCTGAAGATGATTGCTGTGGGTGACAAACCTAACCTTGAATGGGTGTCAAGCTATGTCAGATTCTGTGGTCTTTGTGAAGGAGGCTTGGCAGACTGGCCAAAGGAATCTGGAATCACGCAGTGGATTACGGGGTTACTATTCATAGGAGAGCTTCTGAAAGGAACTGTAAAGGGAGATGTGGGAATCATAGTCAGATCCCTGATGCTAGGAATCAGGGAGGAACCACCTATGCAAAGGAGGGTGATAATATGGTAGAAACTGGGGGTTCATGCTATTTAAGGATACCTAAGGCATATGCCCCACTGTTCCTGCCTGGAGAATCCCAGGGACGGGGGAGCCTGGTGGGCTGCCATCTATGGGGTCACACAGAGTCGGACACGACTGAAGCGACTTAGCACAGCAGCAGCAGCAAGGCGTATGCCTGCTTCAGCATATCAGATTGAGTGGAACAGGCCTCCTGTTACAGTTCAGAGCAGAGTGTACTGTAGTATCCCATCTATGCTTTGGGAGAAGAGGTTTGGGTTTCCAAAAGATTTATTTATAACTATGAAAATACAAAGTTATGTGTGCTTGTGGATGTGCAAAAACTGTTTACACTTAGAGGCCAGCAGCCCGTGCAGAGCTGGCACATTCTTTCTGGCATCAGACGATGACCTCTTTCAGTGGCCAGATGTTTAAGGGAGAGATTGGGCAGCCCCATAAACAGATAATTAGAATAAAACATAAGAGGTCGTCTAATCAGAATGTGTCAGCGCTAATGGGAAGAGGCATTCCTCTGTGAGTAGGCTATGGTGAAATCCTGACTTGGGCAATGTCGTGTGGACTAGAGTTCTTGGGGTAGAAAGGGGAGAAAGATGTGGAGACTTACTGGTAGGGCATGGCTGGGTCAGTATTCCGACATGGAAGCATTTGTCTCTTTTATTATTATGTGGAATCTAGCTAACATTTTTTGTCAAGCAATGTGAGCCAGTGGCTTATTTTCTGGAAAATTCCTGTGTGGGGGGTGGGCGTGGAGGAATGTTCATATCATTCCAAGACACCCTGCTAGGGAAGATAGGTAAAGTTCTGTGGTTCTGTCGAGACAATAAAATAAAATATATGCTTCCTAAAGGGGCTTCCGCAGTGGCTCAGCAGTAAGAATCTGCCTATAGAGCAGGAGACACAGGTTCAGCCCCTGGTAGAGAAGATCCCCTGGAGGAGGGCATGGCGAACCACTCCAGAATTCTTGCCTGCAGAATCCCGCAGACAGAGGAGCCTGGCGGGTTACAGTTCATGAGGTCACAGAGTCCAACATGATTGAAACAACTGAGGATGCGCGCATGCATGCTTCCTGAAGTAGTATACTCCTATCAGCTCAGGAATTATTGAACTAAGTTGGACCATTGGTCTAAATTCTGAATAATATTTCTTTTGTCTTTGTTACAGTAAGAAATAATTTCAACAAGGGGTATGAGATATTTATTTTTAAAAAGCTGAATAGGTAAAGAAAAATGTCATTAGCAGTGAAGTACTAAGTGCAGGGAAACAATGCATTTGTTTTCATTATTCAGATAAATATGAAAGGAAATGCTAATAAGAACGGTTTCCTCTTAACACCTTGACAACTCCAACTGCTTTTCTTTATTGATATTAATTTACTGCTAAATTGAAAATAATTTCCAAAAAATCAACTAAATTAACTAAAAGCTTTTCAGTTAACATGAGTGAGTCAAAGAGTTCTGAAATTAAACTTGAGACAAAAAAGCAAAAGCATAACATGGAGTAAGCCAAATTAGAAAGGAAATGTCACGAGACCTCCCTTTCCTTTTATAGACTCCTTTCAAGTTCGGTGCTCCAAAATTCATTTAAACCTTTTTTTTTTAAAACCTATTTATGTGGAAGAGAATAGTGAAATAATAAATGTAAAGTTACACTGTACATTAAGGCTGTAGTTATTCTCACTGACAATAAATTGTAGTTATTCTCACTGAGTTAAATTGTAGAAAAAACAGAAATGTCCCTGGGAATGTCCTGGTTCTGTAAGGAGGAATCACTGGTGAAAGATGAGCATAACTTCAGGTTACAGCAGTTTTCCTTTTCCTTCTCTTCTAGTCATCCATGTATCCAATCTCATTCATCTGTATCTGTCATCTATTATTGCTTTACTGGTTTCTGCTCTTCCCTTTTCATTGTTGATCTAATCCCATCTCCCTTATACCAGTCCATATTTATCTCTTCCTTTGAAGTTTTGATTTAGGTTCTGATGAAGATTTCTGACTGACCTGGTCTTAAGTCTGATCTCTGCTACTTAGTACCCAGGCATATTACTCACCTTCTCTGTATAAAGGGTTTTGCTCTAAAAATGAGAACATTAAAGTGAAATGAAAAGAAAGAAATGGTGATGATAAAAGGTGATTGGGAGCACTTGATTACTTGTATCCTTGCATGTGCTTAGAACCATGTGGCATTCCTTCTGTCTGTGAAAAATTCTCAAAGTTTGTTATTGTACACTCTATATTTTCCTATATGAGATTAATCTTTGCACATTTATTTTTCTGAGGAAAATTAAAATTCCCTCAAAGCTTACTTCATGTGTAGGGAAGTAGGAAATTGATAATTAACACAAATAAGCAAATATATCAAGGACATATTCTTACAATTGGGTTAGGTTAAATCACTAAACATGGTCATTTTAGTGCTAATTTCTGTTTTTAATGGGATTGTAGAAGGCATCTGGCTTCTGTAGTTTGCAGAATTCTCTATTGATATTAATTTATTGTTGTTGCTGTTTGGTCAGTAAGTCATGTCCAGCTCCTTTGCGGTCCCATGGACTGTAGCCCTCCAGGCTCCTCTGTCCATGGAATTTCCCAGGCAAGAATAGTGGAGTGGGTTGCCATTTCCTTCCCTAAGGGATCTTCCCAACCCAGGGATCGAACTAACATCTCCTGCATTGGCAGGCAGATTCTTTACTGCTGAACCATCAGGGAAGCCAATTAATTTATTACTGAAAAAAATTCAACACTTTCCCTTTCTTGAGAGAGAGAGAGCCTCCTGTACTGCTTCCTGTACTGCTTAAAAACTCTACTAGAAATAGGAAAATCAAGTCAAATTTAATCAAGTTATCCAGGTGCTGTGGGGAACGGTCTTTTTCTTCATATTATACCAATGGGTGTGCACGTGTGAGTATGCATGTGTGTGTGTGTGTGCGTATATGTAGGGACAACAGGACATCTCTGTGATAGTGCAGGCTTTGATGGGGAATAAGAAAGAGGATTTCAAACCTCCAGACCATGTAGAATTATAAATTATAAATCCAACTGGAGCTGCTATTAAACTATCATTAATTCATCTCATCTTTTAGGGGAGTCCTTTTACCTGGACTCGTATTAACTTCTTAACTGATTTTCCTACATTTAGTCTTTATAATCTGGCGTATGTTGTATTTCATCTAATGGCCAGAGTTCTTGTCATAAAACCAACCTGTTCATTTGAATTCTCATACTAAAAGTCTTCTGTGACTCCCATTTGCTCTAAAATAAAACCCACACTTCTTAGCAGGTGATTGCAAGTCATCCACAGTGTGCTGCCGCTCAAGTTTTGCAGCTGTATCCTGTATTATTCTCCGTGCTTTGGCCCAGCCCACTCATCTAGTGCTACCACTGTATCGAATGCCATTCCTGGAAAGAATGTCCGTGACTCCCTGCCTAGTCTTTCATCAGCCTAGAAGGCAAACGCTTCCCTTCATGTTCATTTGCTGAAATGTTACTCATCCCTCAAGGCCGAGTGAAATGCCCCCTTCTCTCATCTGTTCCAGGCCAAATTTGTCATCCCCAAATCTCAGGGTTTGCATCAGTCTGATTTTATCTGTCTTACAGCAGTGGGGATTTTATGGAAGAGTTCTGATTCCCAATAATCTATCCCATTGTCAGACTGTATTTCATTAGATTCCATTATGAATGTATGCCCCTGATGATTATGGAATTTATATTATGCCTGATATATCTAAAAGTATATACAAACCTGGTTTTCTATGTCCTTAGTTTTACCTTTCTGGAAAAAAGCATTGTACACATGATTGGTTTATTGATAAACCAAATACTCTGCCTTTCTCTTCTCATCCCCCGAATGTAATCTCCTGAATGATAAGCAAAGACCAAATATCTGTCTTTCATATTGTCTCCCTCTGTCTGTCTCTCTGCCTCTCCCTTTCTTTCTCCTCTCTCTTATTGTCCTTGACAGCCCCTAGTACCTTTCACGTACAGAGTACAAGCTTAATAACTAGGTGTTGAATTGAAATGAATTGATCAAAATACAGAAAAAGCGGAGTTGGTTAACTACTCCAGTGATAATGTCCTTGAGGTCCATTCTTCTGAGAAGAAACTGGATCATCACATAAAGGGTTACATAAAGAAGTCCTTGCCTGCAGAATGCAGGTAAATGCACTAGTGCTGAGAACAGAACTGGGCCCATGGAGATGTTCTTTGTTATTATTTGAAGGCAGTTATTAGTCTGTGTTCTTCTCTAGGCGAAGCATCCTCACTTGACATGATTTCCAGACCCTTTGCTCTGCTTTATGTCCCCTCTAGACTATTTCTACCCATTAATGTTCTCACAAGAATTAAGATAACCTCAGTAGGCCACACCTTTTTAGTATATGTGTATCATCAATCTGGAGTCTAGTGAGAACTTAGGTGAGGGGAAAAAAAGTATATATCAACCTGGTTTTCTACATCCTTAGTCTTATCTTTCTGTAAAAAAAGGCAGTGTACAAATGAATAATTATTGATAAACCATTTTCTCCTTCCTCTGTCAAAAACTAATTTCTAACTAAAAATTAGCACTTCCTTCAGTTACAAATGTAGGTAAGAAACTACAGTGGGATTAGCAATACTTGTGACTGTAACTAATAGAAACTGCATAGATTTTGTATCATTGTTGTTGTTAGAGGTATTTGAAATTTAACTAAACTCTATTTTAAAATTAAATTTCGGTGTTATAGTATCCACTACTAGATTATATGTGAATATATCACAATATTATTTTAACATTCTGATAATAAATTTAATATAGTTCCCTTTGTAAACCTCTGTATTTTATTTTCTGCACTTAAAATCATTATTCTGAGAAAAAGTACACTTAACCAGAGTGCTGAATGTTGTGAAAAAGAGTAAGAACACATGGCCTACTAAAATTTATAACATACAGATAAGAATATAACATTTACTACCATTAATACAGACTTATACTGCATTTCATTCCGAAATGCAGTGCCAAAGAATGCTCAAACTACCGCTCAATTGCACTCATCTCACGTGCTTGTAAAGTAATGCACAAAATTCTCCAAGCCAAATATGTGAACTGTGAACTTCCACATGTTCATGCTAGATTTAGAAAAGGCATAGGAACCAGAGATCAAATTGCCAACATCTGCTGGATCATCAAAAAAGCAAGAGAGTTCCAGAAAAACATCTATTTCTGCTTTATTGACTATGCCAAAGCCTTTGACTCTATGGATCACAATAAACTGTGGAAAATTCTGAAAGAGATGGTAATACAATACCACCTGACCTGCCTCTTAAGATGTCTGTATGTAGGTCAGGAAGCAACAGTTAGAACTGGACATGGAACAACAAACTGGTTCCAAATCGGGAAAGGAGTACGTCAAGGCTTTATATTGTCACCCTGCTTATTTAACTTATATGCAGAGTACATGATGAGAAACGCTGGGCTGGAAGAAGCACAAGCTGGAATCAAGATTGCCAGGAGAAATATCAATAACCTCAGATATGCAGATGATACCACCTTTATGGCAGAAAGTGAAGAAGAACTAAAGAGCTTATTAATGAAAGTGAAAGAGGAGAATGGAAAAGTTGGCTTAAAACTCAACATTCCGAAAGCTAAGATCATGGCATCCAGTCCCATCACTTCATGGCAAATAGATGGGGAAACAGTGGAAACAGTGACAGACTTTATTTTGGGGGGTTCCAAAATCACTGCAGATGGTGACTGCAGCCATGAAATTAAAAGACACTTTCTCCTTGGAAGAAAAGTTATGACCGATCTAGACAGCATATTAAAAAGCAGGGACATTACTTTGCCAGCAGAAGTCCAGCTAGTCAATGCTATGGTTTTTCCAGTAGTCATGTATGGATGTGAGAGTTGGACTTTAGAGAAAGCTGAGCACCAAAGAATTGATGCTTTTGAGCTGTGGTATTGGAGAAGACTCTTGAGAGTCCCTTGCATTGCAAGGAGATCCAACCAGTCAATCTTAAAGGAAATCAGTCCTGGATATTCATTGGAAGGACTGATGCTGAAGCTGAAACTCCAATCCTTGGCCACCTAATGGGAAGAACTGACTCATTTGAAAAGACCCTAATGCTGGGAAAAATTGAAGGTGGGAGGAGAAAGGGACAACAGAGGATGAGATGGTTGGATGGCATCACCAACTCAATGGACATGAGTTTGAGTAAACTCCAGGGTTGGTGATGGACAGGGAGGCCTGGCATGCTGTAGTCCTTTGGGTCGCAAAGAGTTGGACACAACTGAGCAACTGAACTAAACTAAAGTGAAGACTGCATCTCATTTATGTTTTTAATCCTTATAAAAATTATGTTGATATATATTAACATAAAATATTCAGATTGTTGAAGAGTTTACAATGCAATGTTTGACTCTGTCCACCCTACTCACTCTCCAAAACTAACCACTGTGATTGATTGTGGGTATTTTTTCATATATTGGTTATATGTACTCATATACTCTAAAAACATACCTCTATCTTTATGTTTGTATGTTTATTTATTTTGGGGTTTGATTTTTATTCTTTGTAGGTTGTTTGACTGGTCTAATAATTAAATTGACATAGGAATGATTAATAAGACAAAACCAAATTTAATTTTGTAGGTATAGGAGTCCCATAGAAATATGAAACTCAAAGGCATAAAGGCAGTTGAAAATTATATGTCATTTTGTAATAAGGACTAGATTGGGCCTGAGACTTCATAGGGAAGGAGAGCAGTTAACAAGATGAAAAGAAGAGTGTATGTTTGATAATCAGATGTTTTCCCTGGTAGACAGGGAAGTTATTTCTGTTAATAGTTCTTTTTCTGTGCCATGCCTCTTATCTAAATTCTTAAGAATTTATGGAAGTTAAATTCAGAGTAAGTTAGAGAGGTAAACGTGTTTTCTGAGTTTGCTGCTTGTAGAATGCCCTCAGCTCAAAATAATCCATGTGCTAAAGTGGTACATTTTAGGGTAGTATATTCTGCTCCCCTTCATTATATGTAATATAATAAGTTGCTTCAGTCATGTCCGACTCTGTGTGACCCCAAAGACGGCAGCCCACCAGTCTCCCCCATCCCTGGGATTCTCCAGGCAAGAACACTGGAGTGGGTTGCCATTTCCTTCTCCAATGCATGAAAATGAAAAAGGAAAGTGAAATCGTTCAATCGTGTCCGACTCTTCACAACTTGATGGACTCTAGCCTGCCAGGCTCCTCCAACCATGGGATTGAGAGTACTGGAGTGGGTTGCCATTGCCTTCTGTGTTCATTATATGTATATATTATATACATATATATATATCATTATATGTATACATCATTATATACATCAATATATACATCATTATATATATATAAATATGTTACACTTATTACATATGGATTAATATATATGTGTTCACTAATATATATGTTAGTACACTGTCACATGGGCTTCCCTGGTGGCTCAGTAATAAAGAATCCACCTGCCAATGCAGGAGATGTGGGTTCAATTCCTGGGTTGGGAAGGTCCCCTGGAAGAGGAAATGGCAACACACTCCAGCATCCTTGCCTGGAAAAATCCCATGGATAGAGGAGCCTGGCAGGCTAGAGTCCATGGCATCGCAGAGAGTTAAGCAGGACTTAGCAACTAAACAACAACAACATACTGCCACAAACAATTTATATTTTCTTATGCCTACTCTTTCTGCTCTACACTTTTAGATAGCCAAGTCATACTCTTGGTTCACACTGGTTTTGTGATCAAGAAACTTTCCAGGTCTTTTCACGTCTATGACCATTAAACCCTGTTTACTTCCATGATATATTAAACCCAGTGTTTTAAAAGAAACATTCTTCTGGTATAGAATTTTTTTTAATTTTATTGCTAAGTTTAATATTGAGTTTTGTTTGGCTGCCGTAACCTAATCAAATCTTTCAGAATTATAAATATGCTTCCCAACATGTTAGTTATCACTGTCATCTTTGTGTAATTGTCAAATGCCCTTAAATAATTTCAGCAAACATCTATTGAATGCCTGTCATTTGTCAGGTAGTATTCTAAGTACTTTACATGTATTTATTCATCTAGTACTTCCAACAACCTTATTATTATCTCCATTTAAAAAATGAGGAAACTAAGGGACAGAGAAGTTAGGTAATTTGCCCAAGGTTTACAGTAGTAAGTACTTAGCTCTGAACATAAATAAACATACCTCAGGCCAAAGAGTAGATTAAATTATTGGGTACAACTGGAGACCAGGAATAGGGGGGGTCAAGGAAACTGGCTTAAAGTCAGTATGTGGAGGAGTAATTAGATAGAACTGTATCAAAAATGAATGAGCTCATTATCCAGTTACAGTTAATGACCCCAGATAACTGCCTATCATGAATATTTTGAAGAGGTTTCTGTGTTAGCAGACAGACTGAATAGATGCCTCTACTCTAGAGTTCTGTGGAATTGATTCACATAGATATCTTGACGTCTTTCCTTCAGCACTCTTTCTATATGCTGTGTCCCTCATTCTTATTGTTTTAGTGAGTTGTTATTAAAAAGTGTTAAATTCCGTTAATAGAATCAGCTATTCACCAAAGCATGCTTTAGGCCTGTTTTAATCACAGATAGATATTAGGACATTGTTTTAAGTGAATTTCCTCACAGAAGTAATCATGGCATCCATGCCTCTTTAGAATTGGATTTCAAAAATACTTCAGTGAAGAAAACCTCTTGGAGGAGTCAAATTTGCATCACCCTCCTAATGACTGTCCTTCTGTGATTGTCCTTTTTTTTTTTTTTTTACTGTATTGTACCCCCTAGTCTTGCAGCTGCGTTGATTATGTATTAGACATCTGCTTATGACCTTGTTTTTGGTCTTTCCCTTGATCATTTTAATCCTAACGAAAAGGAAAGAAAAGAAAACAAAGAAAAGGAAAAGAAATGAGCATCATTGAAAGTAACAGGCTTCGTTGCCTTACTTTTAAGACTGACTTCCTAATACTCATTTGGCCTGCCACATTTTTTTTTTTTTTTAATCTGGGACCCCTAGGCATGAAGGCCAGTGTTTATTACCAGTAATGAATTGGTCATCTGGCCAATTTTATTATCACTGAAATAGCCAGCAATAATCCAAACCAGATTTTATTTGTGCTGGAGGAAAATCAACAGAACAAAGGCTTTGGGAAGGTCTGTGGTGCTTTTTATAGAGTTCATCCTAAGTTTTACAGATCCCCACTCCTACAGAACTCCTGCAAGGTCACAGGAAATCCTAGCTTAAGGGATCAGAGGTCTTGATTGTGGAAGAGGATATAGCCCATAGTTTTTCAATTCTAACTAGATCTTTCTTCTCTGTAGAGCAAGCAAATACAATAGTCTTCTAATTTTCAAAAGGCTTTTGTTTATTATACAAAGATCTCTTTGTGACAGCTAATATGATAATGATATTAATGGCACTGGAGGTGATGGGAAAAAAAAATCACTCCTAAGTGACCAGCAGGTAAAGCTAATATACATTAGTTTGGTCACCTAAGTTCTTCATACCCAGAATTTGTTCTGGTCAGTGAATTATTCTGATAGTTATGCGCCCTTTTTACCTTTAACCTTCTAGATATCACTACTATCTCCCTAAAGTTAGTTTCTGTTAAGGTGACCAGATCCCTGTTCAGCCTTAATGCTTGGCACAAAGCAAAATAGCATTGAAATGCAAATCAAAACTGCGATGAGTTTTGATGAGCCACCAGTCAAACTGGCTATCATCAACAAAATCCACACACAATAAATGCTGGAGAGGGTGTAGAGAGAAGGGAACTCTACTAAACTGTTGGTAGGAATGTAAATTGGTACAGCCACTCTGGAGAACAGTATCGAGGTTCCTTAAAGAACTAAAAATAGAGCTGTGATATATCCCTGCAATTCCACCCCTGGACATATAACTGTAGAAAAACCTGATCTAACAGGATACATGCACCCCAGTGTTCATTAAAGCACGATTACAATAAAGAAGGCATGGAAGCAAGCTGAATGTCTATCGAGAGAGAAATAGATAAAGAAGATGTAGTACATATATACAATACTAGGGAATGTTTCTCAGCCATTAAACAGAATGAAATAGTGCCATCTGCAGCAACATGGATGGATCTAGAGATTGTCATATTGAGTGAAATAAGACAGAGAAGGAAAAATGTGACATCACTTACATGTGGGATATAAAAAGAAATGATAGAAATGAACTTATTTACAAAACAGAAACAGATTCACAGACTTAATGAACTCACAGTTGCCAGTGGGGAAGAATGGGGGCAAGTGATACGGAGTTTGGGATCTACACGACTATATTTAAAATGGATAACCAACAAGATCCTACTGTGTAACAGAGGGAACTCTGCTCAGCGTTACGTGGCAGCCTGGATAGGATGGGATTCTGGGGGAGAATGGATAGATGTGTATGTATGGCGCAGTTCCTTTGCTGTTACCTGAAACTAGCACAACAATTTTAATTGGCCATATTCCAGTATAAAATAGAAAGTTAAAAAAAATATCACTGAGACTCTTGGGCTAGAGGAATCATGAGGAATGACATCAGTGTCCTGGTTACCCATGACATAAAAGTCCTCAATGCCAGGTTTCAAGTGGTACTCAGAGAAAGAAGCATTTACTGTAAATCTGTTCACACCAAAAGAACTTTTCCAAGTTCATTTTAGATCTCACCCTTCTCAAATGAACAGTTTCAAAAGAGCACTACATGACTGCATCTTTTCACTTCTGTTTGATCTTTCTTCTACCTTCTTCCTGAATTGTCCTGATGTTCTGTTATCTTCATTCTTTCTTCAATATTGATCTATACACTTTGTATCAGACATATCTTGGTACTTGTATCTCTCCTTCATGTTCATTACCAGTAGATTGGAAGATTGTGTAGAGTGGATACACTTGTGTGGCAAACGTGAAGTCAAGAGATTCACATCAACCAAGAAATACAGGCTACAAAGAGAATGATAAATTAATTTTAGACCAGTTATAATTCTAGACTGTGATATATAAGTTGGGAGGCAAGAATATTCCCTCAGTTCCACTGAAGTCATACAAATTTTTCACCAGTAAAGAGTTTTCTTTCTCTTTGTACTTCCTTGGAGATCTATACTGTTTGTATTCTTTTTTACTTACTAAGGAACTTAGGCTTCCACAATATGTATTCAAATAAAATAATCACGCAGAGCTGATTTCTGCATATTATCTTTTATTAATTTGATTTTTCATATTAAATCCACTAACTTTCACACAAGTTAGATGAAACACTATCTCTGCGGTTGAAGTTAGAAAAGGATAGGATGTCTTTGAAAATTCATTGGCATTGTGAAATAAAAAATGATTAATTTTATCTAAGAGATGGAATAGGTGATAGAAATTTTCTGTGCATGGGAAAATTGCTGCTTTTAAAAATTATGGTTTGAAATCATCCAAGTAGTGAAAAAAAATTCTAAACCCAACACACAGGATTACAGGCCCTTTGAGGCCTGGTGCTTGCTTTGTGATTAAAGAAATGATCCATCTGAGTGTTTTTTGTGCATGATGAAAATTAATGTGCTCTTCATTTTTCCCACCTGTTAATTCTAGAATCAGTAGAATCCATTTACAGCAAAAAATGTTTTCAATCAATTTTATATTTATTTAAAACTATTAAAAGGCCCAATATGATAGGTAAACTGCAGTAAGTAAAATAAAAAGCATGCATATCATTCTTGATATCCTTTGAGAGTGAGCTCGTGATCTAGTGTGAAGAAATCAGGTGTATGCATTTGTCCAAGACACCTGGGAATGATGTGTGATGATTTCTAAATAGGTAATATTAAAAACATTGTAAGGAGAGAGAGAGAGAAGTTCCTCCAGGTGTTAATTCAGAATAGGAGCCCTACGAGCCAGGTCTTAAACAATGGAGAAGATTTCAATAGAGCAGGCTAGAAGGGAGTTAGGACATGGGTCTGAAGCTGGGTCAGAGAGCACGTTATAAGTAGAGATGGAAAAGTGTACTGAATGTTTGAGAAGTAGCAAGCAGACCTATTTAATTATGCAGGAAGACTCATGTAGGATGGTGGCTTTCCAAGTTTTTAACATCAAATCACCCTTTCTTAAAATAATTTGTATTTGGAAATTCTGATATTAAAAAAAAAAAAAACATAAAAATAAACTACTCTGAGTAGAACAGAGAACTTCAGAAAGGAAACTTTGGGGGAGACAGATATCAGAAGTTCTTGATAACAGTGTGGATTTATTAGAAATGCCCTGTGTCTCTAGCTGTCCCTGCGTTTTGACTCCTGCTGGCCAAACTCTAACCTGGATTCCAGAGAGACTTCTGATTCCCAGTCTATTTCTACTGCTGCTAAGTCTCTTAGTCATGTCCAATTCTTAGCAACCCCATGGCCTGCAGCCTACCAGGCTCCTCTGTCCATGGGATTTTCCAGGCAAGAGTACTGGAGTGGGGTGCCATTGCTTTCTCCAACTCTATTTCTAGATTTCTATTAATTTTAATTAAATCAATTAATCTAATTAATATTAGATTAATATTAGATTGATTAATCTAATTGATATTAGATTAATTAATTTAATATCTATTAGATTACTATTAATAGATTTTTATTTCTAGACTTTTAGCACTTGGACCCCTGTTATGATCTGTTCTGTTCAGTTCCTGGTCCATAGGTCTGTTTACCTATTCCGAGGTCTCTCTACCCAGTTCTCCTCCACCATTTGTTCTGACTTGACTTTTTCATACCTCTAACCTCATCCAATGGTAGGTAACCACTTTAGCAAAGAAAACCCACCCATTCTAAGAACAGTGTCATAATATATGTAATAGGTAATAAGAAAGGAGTCTTCCATGGTAGCTTAGTGGTAAAGAATTGGCCTGCCAATGAAGGAGATGAGGGTTTGATCCCTGGGTCGGGAAGATCCCCTGGAGAAGGAAATGGCACCCCACTCAAGTGTTCTTGCCTGGGAAATCCCATGGACAGAGGAGCCTGGTGGACTACAGTCCATAGGGTCACAAAAGAGCTGGACATAACTTAGAGACTAAACAGCAAGAGCCAAGTAAAAAGGAAAGGGGGAGACCTTGGTGGGAACAGAAAGGAAAGGACTTTTGCTTAATTTGGAAGGATCAAAAAGCACTTGTGATGGATTAGATACAGAGAGTGAAAGAGTTGGAACAAATATGACTTTCAGGTTTGGTCAAAGTAGGAAAAGGATGTGCCATAAGAAAATAGGTTTTAATAGTTACACGTAGGCATGTAGGCTTCATATTCTACAAAACATTATGTTCTCTCATTCACCCTCATAGCAACCTTGTTAGGAAGATCTTATAATATATTATTGTCCTACAAAAAAAAAAAAAGGAAAAGAGATCAAGTGCTTTGCTCAAGGTCATATTACAAATTAGTTTAGAACACCAATTTAACACTCATCTTGACTGCAGACCTGTTCCTCAATTTGTGGGAAACACATCTGCTACTGTACAAGAGAATAAAGATATTTTGCGTTTGTTTTTATGCTGGGTCCTGTGAAGAGGGCCCTACTGACAATGTAGCAATTAGTCACATTTAACACAGGGTTAGGAAACGCATGGCATGCATGTCACGTAGCTTTTTTAGCACTGGTGAAAGACATCATTAATCAGTCTTCCTAGTCTTTCCTGCTGAGCCCAGACACTGTCTCACAGTCTTTCTCAATATATTACTCTAGGCAACCACTACTAATAAATCAGAGATGTCTGGAAGTTGGAACTCATTTGCCGTGCTGGTACTAAAATCTTGAAATGACACCTGTGGTCTGGTACAAGCCTTTATAAATGCGTGCCTTAGTTTCCAGTCCCTCAGAGTGCTGCTGCTGCTGCTGCTGCTAAGTCGCTTCAGTCGTGTCCGACTCTGTGCGACCCCATAGACGGCAGCCCACCAGGCTCCCCCGTCCCTGGGATTCTCCAGGCAAGAACACTGGAGTGGGGTGCCATTTCCTTCTCCAGTGCATGAAAGTGAAAAGTGAAAGTGAAGTCACTCAGTCGTGTCCAACTCTTAGCGACCCCATGGACTGCAGCCCACCAGGCTCCTCTGTCCATGGATTTTCCAGGCAGGAGTACTGGCGTGGGGTGCCATTGCCTTCTTCAGTCATGTCCAATTCTTTGCGACCCCATAGACTGTATGTAGCCCACCAGGCTCCTCTGTCCATGGATTTTCCAGGCAGGAGTACTGGAGTGGGTGCCATCGCCTTCTCCGAGTCCCTCAGAATCGCCCCTGCTTATTTCTGCATCTGAGGCCAGTTACCTCTTTGAACATCAAGTCAGATCTGTTAAACCTGCCCTAACCGAGTACCTCTTAATTGGCTTATATAATACCTTGATTCCTGGATCTAAGTCCCTATTTTTTACCCATGGTCTAAAAACAGATGACCTGTCTTGCTCCTCATTTTGAAATTCTGCTTCATAAGCCACTTCTTCCAGGCTAGGGTCCTGTCATGAGTTGTCTCCTACAGTGAGAGACTGGAGTCCAGTTCCTCTTGTCCACTTTCTGTGATGGGATTTCTGTATCATTTATCTATTACTATGAAACAAACCATTCTCAAACTTTCTAGTCTTGACAAAATGAGTATTAACATGCTGTATAAATCTAGAGTTTTGGTAAGGTTTTGCAAGAATGGCTCCTCAAAAAACAAAGCTGTTTTTGTTTTTTCCTGATTACCAGTTAAATACAGAGTTTGGACTTCATAGCTGGACAATGAATGGTCATACACTGAGGTTAATACATATGCCTGGCATTTAGTTTCAGCTTGTCCTTGCACATAGCTGAGCATATTTTCATGGTATGGCTTAACCAATACTTACTGTTGTTGTTCAGTTGCTAAGTCGTGTCTGACTCTTTGTGACTCCATAGACTGCACCATGCCAGGCTTCCCTGTCCTTCTCTATCTCCTGGAGTTTGCTCAAACTCATGTCTGTTGAGTTGACAATGCTATCCGACCATCTCATCCTTTTTCACCCTCTTGTCATCCCATCCTCAATCTTTCCCAGCATCAGGGTCTTTTCCAATGACTTGACTCTTATCATCAGGTGGTCAAAAATTTGAACTTCAGCTTAGGCATGAGTCTTTCCAATGAATATTCAGGGTTGATTTCCTTGAAGACTGACTGGTTTGATCTCCTTGCAATCCAACAGACTCTCAAAAGTCTTCTCCAGCACCACAGTTCAAAAGCATCAATTCTTTGACACTCAGCCTTTTCTATGGTCCAGCTCTCACATCCTTACATGACTACTGGAAAAACCATAGCTTTGACTATACGGACCTTTGTCAGCAAAGTTATATCTCTTCTTTTAAGTACACTGTCTAGATTTGTCATAACTTTTCTTCCAAGAAGCTTTTCTTCTTTCTTTCATGGCTGCAGTCATCATCTGGAGTGATTTTGAAGCCCAAGAAAATAAAATCTGTCACTGTTTCCATTTTTTCTAATCCATGCTAGAAGGCCTTTAAAAACTAAAAAAGAAATATTTACAGGAGTTGAAGGGAGTGAAATTTGCCACCCCAAATATGCCTCTTTGTCGTAAGGATTGTTTTAGACTGATTATTTATAAAAACAGCAACTTGGAAGAAGCTCTGAAAGCTGAGACGTCACTGTTTTGTAGGAAACATTTACAGTTATTAGGGAAATCTGTTTGTAAGGGTGTCTCCCTGTATGTACCAGGAAGAGAAGGAGGACTCTTAACATCTAGACACTCTTATCAATGTAGAAAATTATGATTTGGATCTATGTTTCAGCTTGATTCTTCACTGTGCTTTTCCTAGTAACCTTCCATAACTGGGCTCTCCCACCCTCAAATTCTTTCTGTTGTCTTTAGCTGGAGATGGTTTTTAAGGTGGTGGCTTGGGCCACTTCAAGGAGTTATTCAGTTTTCCTGGGTATCTCTCGTGTATATAGGAGTTGTGGTGGTGGTGGTGGCGGTGGTTTAGTCTCAAAGGACAACTAGGGATAGTCCCAAACTATTGCTTCTCCCTTTATCCTGTGTGCTTCTTCATGTAGAACCAGAAGAACCACTAAAGGAAGTCACTCAGTCGTGTCCAGCTCTTTACGACCCCATAGAATATACAGTCCATGGAATTTTCCAGGCCAGAATACTGGAGTGGGTAGCCTTTCCCTTCTCCAGGGGATCTTCCCAACCCAGGGATTGAACCCAGGTCTCCCGCATTGCAGGCAGATACTTTACCAGCTGAGCCACAAGGGAAGCGCAAGAATACTGGAGTGGCTAGCGCCTATCCCTTCTCCAGGGGATCTTCCTGACCCAGGAATCGAATTGGGGTCTCCTGCAGATTCTTTACCAACTGAGCTATCAGGGAAGCCCAAAGAACCACTAAGGGGATCATGGTACAGAATGGATATGCCCTTCCACCCTCTGCTTCCCAAGCACCTCATTCCAGTCTGTCTTTGTACCATGTCTTATCCCATGTTTCCCTTTACTCTGTTGCATAGTGTGCCATAGCAAGTGCAGCCACTTCAGTAACATGTGGTTAAGAAGCCGGCGCCAGGCCCATTGTTCCCTAACTCCAGGGCAAACACAGTAGGCTTTCCCTAACACTCTTTCACGATGGTCTGCTTTGATGGCAGTATTGAGGTGGGCCTGTAGCAGCTACAGCTGCAAGCATCCAACCCCAAGATTCAGATTTTCACCTGCTCTATTTTTTTTTTTTCCTTTTTGCAAACTGCCCTGGTTTTGTATGCAGGATTCCCAGGTGGTGCAGTGGTAGAGAATCTGCCTGCCACTGAAGGAGATGCAGGAGATGTAGATGTGACCCAAGTTGGGATCCCTGGAGGAAGAAATAGCAACCCACTCCAAGAGTCTTGCTTGAAAAACCCCATGGACAGAGGAGCCTAGCGGGCGACAGTCCGTGGGGTTGCAAAGGGTCGGACAGGACTGAGCACGCGCACAGTGGATCCCTGTGACTCTTCTGCATCAGTGGCCCTTAATGGGATGAACATTCCATCAGAAAGACTGTTCTTACAACTCCCCCTGTTTGTCTTAAGAATCTTTCAGTTCAGCCTTTGTTCTTTCCTTTACTCCCTGATCCTCAAGGGTAGAAAGTCCCCAGGAAATTAGAAGCACAGTTTCAGCAGACTTCTTAGGAGTCATACATTTTGTCTGAGCCTAACAAGACTTGAGTATGACTGATGGCCTCTCCAAGGTGGCCCCTAGTCAGTGCCCCCATGTGATGCTCACTCTGAGCAGCAGGGCTGTCTGCATGTAACCAACGCGCTGTTTGGGGGGATTTATTTATTTTTCCCAACAACGCATGTAAATCATTGCCTTCTATTTTGGTTAGATGCTAACAGCTTCCTTAGAGATTCTAGGCGTATTAAAAACGAACCGTGAAAACAGCAGTGAAGGAAGTTCTGCATTGTTAATCCTTCCTGTGACAGAATCATCAAAAAGCAAACCCTGAAGGCTCGCTTAGGGGATGGTGTTTCCTCCATGTCTTACCAAGTATGTGCGTGGGTACGGGCTGCCCTTCTTGGCAAGCCTATACGTGGTCAGAGCTGTGATGGCTGCTATTTTTGTGGTAAACTGATTATTGGCTTTCACTGAATATTCACAGCTCTATTAGCCAAGACCCCCACTGTGTCTCGGGGAATAAAAACTGGGTAGACTTCCAAAGGCACACTTTCTGTGCCCACTGGGTGACCTAACAATGGCCCCAGGACTGCTATTTTCAACTGAATCTTAAATGAGAGATCAATTATATTCTCCTGTTTATATTTGCCATTTTTTTGCAAGTCATTTTTAAAGTGGTCCAGCCTCAATTTTTAAATCATCAATGCTGTGGACTTATGTAAATGGACCCCATCGTTCCAGTGGAACTGAGATCTGTTTCCCAGCCTTCTGACCTTGACTGGTGCATGATAGAGGTCAGTGTGTAGCGCTGGATGACATGTGCCTTTTAATCCATTTTGTTGGTTGCATCTTCTTTACATCTATAATGGAATTTGGAATGTTGTAATAAGATGGCCTAGGGATTCTTAATGTCATTTTCATCTTCTTTTCTTTCCTGTTGAATGTTCTCTAAAGGGTCCCTAATGGCCTTGCTGAGTGTGGCACATGACACCTTCCATGATCTTGCCATTAGGCTTTTTTTCCCATCTATTCTAAGTGACATGTCAGGCACAGACCTGGGATCTTTCCCAGCTAGAATTATCTTATTCCAGTATCCTAGAATGCCCAGAAAATATGCATTTTGGTACTATGTTGCTTGCTTGTTTGATCTTTTGGAATATTTCCTGATATTCAGTCTTGCCTCAAATTTATATTCCTAGCTAGAATGAATGATAAGTTAGTGTTAACCTGATATCCTTACATGAATAGCCTGAGAAGGAAACAAAAATTAATTTATTGAATGCAGAAAATGACCATTTGACTCAGATGGTGAGGGATACGTGAAGAGAAGCAAATTTTATAAATATGCCCTCCTCCTGTGTAGTATTAGTTTACCAAGAGCAGAAAGGCAATATGCAGGATATATAGTTTCTTCAGGCTTGGAGACTACAATGGGACTTCAAATACTTCCAAGGAAGCTGTGGAACTGGTCTCCCAATTTTAAGGTCAGCACCAGGGCAATGGATTTCTCTTGGTCCTGCCTATTCTTCTTGCCTGCATCATTCCTAAATTCCTTCTCTATGATATTTGTTTTTATCTTCATACTGGGACAGCTATTTCATTGAAAGGAGAAAGTGCTAGTTTAATTCCAGTTGGAATATTGTACGAGTTTGTCTTTGGCTTAAGGGTTTTCATTCTGGTTGGAACTTGACTGGCCCATAGCAGACTCTGGCCACCATAAAATATATCAACTCCATTTACTTCATTTCTCTTTTCTCCACCACCGGGGTGCCAGGAATCATGGCTTTTGCTTTCTCCATCCTACTTTCCCACTTCATTTAAAGTTTACTCACTTTATTGATTCCTCAAACATGTCAAAACCCTTATTATATGCAAGAAATTTTCTAATTTTTGGTGGTGAGATGGTGAAAAGTAGCACCATTCTCAGTGCTAGTTCACAATTCCTGTGCTGTTTGCTATGGGGAGCCAGTAGCCACATGTAGCTATTTCAATGAAAATTAATTAAAATAAATTGAATCTCTCAATCACATGAGTCATATTTTAATTGCTCAGTGGCCACATGTGGTTTATATCTGCTGTAAAAAACAACATAGCAATAGAACATTTCCATCATTACAGAAAGGTCTATTGGACAGTGCTGATAGACTCTAATGGACAAAAAAAATCCTGTTAGCTTGTTGTCTTTTATTGAGCACACATTATGTGTGAGGCCCTGAGCTGAGTATTTTATGCTCATTGTATTATTTTTGTCAATATCCTGACAAGGTGGGGGTGAGTATCTCCATTCTGCAGAAGAGAAAGATGAGGCATAAAGGATTTAAGGACAGTAAGAAGCTAGATGTTGTGCAAGGCTTTACAATTCATTAATATGTGGATTTAGTCATATAGAAATCATAGCTGAAACAATGGGTGAACCTCGTAATCTGAGCTAACTTATAAGAAGTCTAGAATACTGATCTATAAGCAGAGTTAACATCTGAACCCTCAAATTTGATGCCAATTTATTCAGGTCTTCACATATGAATCCTCACATTATGGTAAATTAGTAACCACTCCTATAGAAGGTGATGGGATTAATAGCTTCAAGAGAAAGAAAATGTAACAGATACAAGCTCTGTGCCCACTAAATGAATCTTGAAAAAATATTTAAAGAACACGGCTTTGAATCCTACTATATAGGGCAGGGAAATCTGCTCATTGTTATGTGGCAGTCTGGATGGGAGGGGAGTTTGAGGGAGAATGGATACATACGTATGTATAACTGAATCCCTTTGCTGTCTATGTGAAACTATCACAACATTGTTAACCAACTATACTTCAATATAAAATGCAAAGTTAAAAAAAAAAAAAAAAGAAAGAATACGACTTTGAAGGAGTATCAAATTACTAACCTTCCCAGTTCAGTTCAGTTCAGTCGCTTAGTCGTGTGGGGCTCGTTGTGTCCCATGGACTGCAGTACACCAGGCCTCCCTGTCCATCACCAATGCCTGAAGTATACTCAAACTCATGTCGATTGAGTCAGTGATGCCATCCAACCGTCTCATCCTGTGTCATCCCCTTCTCTTCCTGCCTTCAATCTTTCCCAGCATTAGGGTCTTTTCTAATGAGTCAGCTCTTCGCATCAGGTGACCAAAGTATTGGAGTTTCAGCTTCCACATGAGTCCTTCCAATGAATATTCAGGATTGGTTTCCTTTAGGATTGACTGGTTGGATCGCCTTGTAGTCCAAGGGACTCTCAAGAGTCTTCTCCAACACCACAGTTCAAAAGCATCAATTCTTTGGCACTCAGCTTTCTTCACAGTCCAACTCTCACATCCATACATGACTGCTGGAAAACCATAGCCTTGACTAGATGGACCTTTGTTGGCAAAGTAATGTCTCTGCTTTTGAATATGCTGTCTAGCAATTGGTCATAACTTTTCTTCCAAGGAGTAGGCATCTTTTAATTTCATGGCTGCAGTCACCATCTACAGTGATTTTGGAACCCCCCAAAATAAAGTCTGTCACTGTTTCTGCTGTTTCCCAATCTATTTCCCATGAAGTGATGGGACCAAATGCCATGATCTTCGTTTTCTGAATGCTGAGCTTTAAGCCAACTTTTTCACTCTCCTCTTTCACTTTCATCAAGAGGCTCTTTAGTTCTTCACTTTCTGCCATAAGGATGGTGTCATCTGCATATCTGAGGTTATTGATACTTCTCCTGGCAATCTTGACTCCAGCTTGTGCTTCATCCAGCCCAGTGTTTCTCATGATGTACTCTGCATATAAGTTAAATAAGCAGGGTGACAATATACAGCCTTGACGTACTCCTTTTCCTATTTGGAACCAGTTTGTTGTTCCATGTCCAGTTCTAACTGTTGTTTCCTGACCTACATACAGGTTTCTCAAGAGGCAGGTCAGGTGGTCTGGTATTCCCATCTCTTGAAGAATTTTCCAGTTTATTGTGATCCATACAGTCAAAGGTTTTGGCATAGTCAATAAAGCAGATGTTTTTCTGGAACTCTCTTGCTTCTTCTGTGATCCAGCAGATGTTGGCAATTTGATCTCTGGTTCCTCTGCCTTTTCTAAAACCAGCTTGAACATCTGGAAGTTCATGGTTCACATATTGTTGAAGCCTGGCTTGAAGAATTTTGAGCATTACTTTACTAGCGTGTGAGATGAGTGCAATTGTGCGGTAGTTTGAGCATTCTTTGGCATTGCCTTTCTTTGAGATCGGATTGAAAACTGACCTTTTCCAGTCCTGTGGCCACTGCTGAGTTTTTACCCAGAAAAAAATAGCTTTTAAGATCTAGTATATTTAATAATTTTGTAGCCCAGTGATGTACTTAAGCAATTCCATGCTCATACAGATTCTCGTTCAGAAAATGCTCTCTCATGACCTGTTCTGTCATAGGTGTGTAGCTAAATAACAGAGTTCTAAATTAAGTTGAAGAAAGTGTCCTTCTCCCAAGAAACTTGCAAAATAGGGAAGAACACACATTATAGTACAATAAGTGTGTGAGCACTGTACTCTCTAGGATACAGAATAAAGCAGACATGATCTCATAGAAACTTCTGACAACCAGGAGAGAGGAAACTCACAGAAATAAATGTAGCAGAATTTAGAATTTGGAACCTGCAATGGTGGTAGAATGTACAAATGTGCCATCTTGAATGTTACAGAATGAAACACTTGTTATAAACATTGTGGATGCATAAAAGAAGACACATAGCTGCCAGTTTGAGACGGAAGGAATAAAGGGGTAGATGGGCATTGGGGAAGCCTTTACAAAAATAGCGGGAATGGAGCTGACCTTCAAGATTCCAGAGAATCAGATGAAAGCATATCCCAAGAGAGGGTCTGCAGGAGCCAGTGGGAAGACATTGGGAAGGGCAGCACCTCTCCTCGGGACAGTGAAGAGTCTGCTGTGGTCGCACCCGGTTATAAGAGGGAAGCCCTCTTGGGTCAGGTTGAGGACAGGTTGCTAAGGATCTTAAATTTTGCTATGCTGAGGGATTCGGGGCTCTTCAAAGAATTATGAGTATGTCCATGCTGTAGAGATAAGTCAAAATGAAGAACTCTCATCCTGAAAACCTTCAGCTAGCAAAAAATGAGCATTTATATAGTTGTTTAGACAATACCTATTGTAGTTTTCTCATTTGACTGCTCAACAATTGAATATATATTCATCCTTTCTCAGGTTCTTTTCTCATATAGGTTATCACAGAATATTGAGTAGATTTCCCTGTGCTATACAGTCAACAAAGACAACAAAAAGATTGAATATGGCTCATTTTGAGGAAATTAAACAAAAACACTTTGAAGTTGACGAGAACGTTTTCCAGCTTTAACATTCTTTACTTTGTTAATAGTTCACACCCTGTGAATAATTCAGGGGCTGCATCCTTTACTCATTGCCACTCAAAGTGCAAATTAGGAAGTTCATCTCCTTATGGCTTGAGCTTGATAACTGACAGGTACAGATTCCCACGGGCAACAGTTAACTTCCTGTAAACCGATATGAGAATGAGTTGATGCCTCTAGAAGGGAAAGTTAACATGGTAGGTGAATCAAATTCCCTTTGCTCCAAAGAAAGCATTTTACTTAGCCATCTCTTACCTCCAGTATCTGTGCTTTAGAAATATCTGCTGCAGATCATGTCACAGCTTCCAGACCAGCCACCTAACATTCTGAGCATCGACTCAGACCCTACTTAGAAACTGCATGTTTGAATGGCAGAATGAGAAAATGTGATTCACACACGCACTAGAGCTGACTCTCAATCTGGAGAGCATTTTGAAAGCATGAGGATTACCTCCTAGACAGTCTTTCTTCTGTGATCTCAAGGGTCTTATAGCTCACCTTGGGCTATGGGCACATAATCTATGTCTCCATCCTACTCTTTTTCCAGTCCTTATAGGAATAAGATGACTAGAAGTATGAAACACATTAAAAGAGAAGTAGAACCAGGCATCTAAATATAGTGTTTGCGAGTCAACTTTTCAGTATGTTGCATTCAAATGGCAAACCAAGAAACAGAAATTCAGTATGAACATATTTATTTCCTTACTCATTATGTCTGGCCAGAAGCCTTCCCAACTTCTTCCTAATATACTTTCCTCCTTTGGGAAAACTCTTCCTCCTCTTGTTCAGATTTTATGTCCCAGTGGGGACAAGCAGCATTAGGGTCTAACTAGTTGACCACAGTTGATGATTCTGTAATGGACTCCTGAGCCAAGCATGACCAGTCCAAGTCTTTCCTTGAGATGTTTCAAGCCAAATATAAGAAGACAAATGTAACTGTTGCCTTCTGGCATTGAAACTTAGAAAAACGAGACATGGGCTCAGCTAGTGGTCCTGTTTCTTCCCTTGGAGAAAGTTGCAGAAGGAAGTGCTACATAGCAAGAAAATGAACAATGAAAAGAGAAAGTTCTGAGGACATTCAGATGTCTGTGTGATTGTCCCTGCAGGCTAAATCTCTGTGCCTGCCAAGATAACATGAAATAGTCCAGGGTCCATGGAATCATTTTTTATTTCTTCTTGAATTATTTATCTTTTTACTACTTGCAACCAAAATATTCTTTATTAATACAAAAGAATGAGTATACCCGACCTTACTTTTTTTGTTGTTGTTTAAATCCTAAATCAAATCCTTACATGACTCAGAAATGACTGGGCTCTGTATTGAAGTTTTCTTCCTTAAATACCGTTTACTGATGATAACTTTTCATTTCTTTAATATTTTGTGTTCTTTTATGCTTCTGCAAAACTTGCCAACCTGTTAAATTCCCAAACCTGTAAAACTCCTATGCAAGATAAGGTATGATTTTCTTTCTTGCTTCCTCACATTCTCAAGCAAAATTTCTGTAGACTATTGCCTGTGAATACAATGCATTCATAAGACCTGGGAGCTAATAGCTGAACAAACTGCATTGTAGGATAGGAAAAAAATATCTTAAATGCTTCATTGGTTACTTTTCACCACTTTCCATGTCTTACTCTCTTTTACTAATTATATTGTACTAATAACTGATTCACAATTAGTTATTAATTTTTGTATTTAAAATCAGCTGAAGGGATAGTATTTATTTTTTCTGAGTAAAGCAGGTATCAAATTCACTTTTACATGGTTTTGATTATGTCTAAGTTCTTTATTAAATCACCTCTCTTTCTTTGCATTTGTTCTTAGCAGTTGCCAGGCAACTCATATGATACTTGGCAGAAATATTCTGAGAGGACTTTTTTTAAGAATAAAATTAGTGAAGGCATAGACCCCTTCTAATGATGGATATTACAGTTTTTCAGATGTAAAATTAGCCACTATGAATGAAGATTATTATTTAATGTTATACTAAATGTGACTTTCTGTCCAATTGTAACCTGGGTCTTCTTCCACCTACAGTTTGCTTAAATTTCAAAGAATAGCTTAATCTCTCATTTGAAAAGAAAATGAGGTTGATAAAAAATAATAATGACTCTTTTATTGAGTTGAAAAAGGTAAGTGATGATAAATGAACTTGCCCAAGCATTTTCTTTCTGATTCAGACTGCTGCCCCTGGCAAAATGGCTTAGGGAAAAGCAATCTTTTCGTTTCAGATTTTCTACTGAGAAAGAATCAAAAAGACCGAGATGGGGATTCAGTTCCCTCTGGTTTCTTTTAGAACACCTCCATGAGAGATACATTCTGCTAATGTAATTAATAGGCTATTGAATCCTTTGCAACAAGTCTTGCAGAAGATTACTGAAAATATTAGTGAGAAGACCAAATGAGATAAGCACGTGGCAGAGCTTTTGACACTACAGTCCAGGTTTAGGTGTTGTTATATTGGTGCTGATGCTGACGGTCACTGTTACTCTGAAGTTCAGAAGGAATCCAGTATGAGATCTTTCTTAGTGTGACTATCTGCCATATATTATTCTACCTTTGATAGGTTTAGCCAGTGAAAACATGAATGTGGATTGGAGGAGACAAGTCATATTTATGAGTTAATGCACATCCTCATTTGGAAGCCAGATTCATTAGGAAGATGATGCTCTTTATTAATAATGGTAGCTTCTGTATCTCTGCTTTAAACCCTATTTCCCCTTCCTTAGTTTTCAGCTATGCTCAGTCTCTTTCATTTTCCTAAATAATAAATGTCTCTGTTAGCTAAAAATTTTCCTTGAATGTATAAAGCTGCCCAAATTGATTCTATGTTAAAAAAAATACCCAAGTATAAAAACACAGCTGTTTTCAAATTATTTGTCCCTTAACAAAGATGTCCCCATGGCTCATGGCTTTCCTTTTATGACTAAACTTTTTGCCATGTGATGGGCCTTCACTGACTCCTCAATGAATTATTTGGTTTCTCCAGCTGCTCCACAAAGGACTCTCTTAGAAACTGAAGATGCTGATTCAGTTGATTTGGCCTCTCTACAGAATTTTAAACTGTTGACAATGAGGTCCTTTTCAAAGTTCCTCTTTAGTTTTCATCTTCATCACTTGATCCTGCCTTCCCTCCAGCTACTTTGAATGATTTTTATGGAAACTTTCTGATCAAATTATTGTTTTAAATATCAGCATTGTTCAGGGAGTATGATCTCAGTTCCCTATCCACCTCACTGTATCTATTCTCCCTGAGTGTGTGTGTGTGTGTGTGTGTGTGTGTGTGTGTGTGTACGAAAGAGAGAGGAAGTCTTCACCTCACATTTCTTTCATTAGGTCCAGAGCTACTCAGTCACAGTCCTTTGAAATTTTCAGTGTATATGACCTGAGAACACTTAAAGTTTAACATGATCCCAATGAGCTCATTCCCCTAACACATTTTCACATCTCCTTAATTCCCTTTCACAGAATACCGTGGCTGTTCACATAAATTTCCCAAACCAAAGTTCTGACCTTATACTTGATTCCTCTCTCACTTTCCAACCCTAAAACAACAAAACAGAATCTCTGCCTTATGAATATTTTGTAAAATCTGTCTTCTCCTCTCCAACTCTATTGTCTCTAATATAACACGTGTATAGTCTTTCTTGATCAATTAATTACATATTCCTCCAAAGGCCAACCTTATGCTGTCGTGACCCTTCCTCCTTACACTTATTTGAATAAGGACAAAGTAAGATTAAGAGAAAATTGAGCATTTTTTCATTTTTCCTAATAGCAGCTAGATAATTTTAGAAGTCATATTATATAAAAACAAATAAACATTGGTGGGGGTTTGAGAGGGAATACATGTGGTTTTCCTAGTAATATATCAGCAAGTGAATGTATTTGAGCAGGAATACTAATAAAACATTTTTTTCAGTAATGGGGAGTGAGGGAATGTTTCTTATCCATCTGGATCTTCTGAACTTAGTTATGGTTCATATATTCACCAAATCCAAGGAATTTAAAAATCCTCCTAAAGTAAGGCCTGACTTTTAAATGTGATCATCTAACTGTTCTAGTTTACAGAAGTGGAACGAACTTCCATCTGTTGCCTCCTTGAATGGTTCTGCATTTCTTTTTCCTGCCAGAATTAATTATGAATGATGCTTGAGATTCTTGGTACCTGGCCTAGAAGACAAAAGCCACAGTGTTCAACCCCAGCTTCTCTCAGCACAAAATCCTATAATAGTTATAGGTGCATTTGGCCTTATATTAACATTATTTTTTATGTTTCTATCTATTTTTACTTTATTTTGGCTGTGCTGGGTGTCCGTGGCACCAACTTTCTGTAGTTGAGGAGAGTGGGGCCTCCTCCTAGTTGTGGACCGCGGGCTTCTCTCTGCAGTGGCTTCTCTTGCTGTGGAGCACGGGCCCCAGAGCAAGTGGGCTTGGTCCCTGCTGTCCGCGGGCTTGGGAGTTGCAGCACGTGAGCTCCAGCACCCAGGCTCAGTAGTTGTGGCTCATAGCTTACAGGCTCAGTTGCTTTGTGGCATGTGAGGTCTTCCCAGACCAGGAATGGAACCCCGCATTGCAGGGGGGGAGCTTGACTACTGGACTACCAGGGAAGGCCTAATATTATCATTATTCAGAGAGTTCTGAAAATTTTTCTGGTTATTTCAAAACATTTCAGAGAACAAGATCCTGCAACTTATTGGTGCAAACTCTGCTCATTAGGATTTTAGCTTATTGATTAAGCATGCTGTGGTAGTGGTTTCTATATTAGCATCATGCATGTGTTCAGAGGTGAAGTGAAAGTGTTAGTTACTCAGTCGTGTCTGCCTCTTTGTGACCCCATGGACTATAGCCCACCAGTCTCCTCTCTCCATGGGATTATCCATGTAAGAATACTGGAGTGTGTTGCCATTCCCTTCTCTAAATGCATGTGTGTGTACATAGATAATTACTGTCATGAGAAATGGGACTTAAAGAAAGGGCAGGTCAATACCAGGAGAAAAAACGATGTTGATATACCAGACATAATGACCTGCTTTATGTTTCCTCTCGATATACTAAAAAGAAGAAGAAAAAGATTCTTGACTGGATCGGAGGTTTATTCAGCATAGATACTAACTCTTTAGGAACATTGTTAGTGACGAACTAGGGGACAAAACTAAATGCAGTAGATTGAGAAGTTAATACAGCACAAAGTAGGTAGACAGTGAGAGAAAACTCTTTTAGGAAACCTACAAGTAAAAAATAAAAAAATAGAAATGAGAGAGAAAAAGAAAGAAGAAAGTCGCTTGAGGGGAAACAGAGGTCTGGGAGCTTTTATTAATTAAAAATAAAAGTGTTTTCTTACACAAAAAGTCCCTTCCTTCTAAAGACTGTGAAGAAAGCTGAGTGCCGTAGAATTGATGCTTTTTAACTGTGGTGTTGGAGAAGACTCTTGAGAGTCCCTTGGACTGCAAGGAGATCCAACCAGTCCATCCTAAAGGAGATCGGTCCTGGGTGTTCACTGGAAGGGCTGATGCTAAAGCTGAAACTCCAGTACTTTGGCCACCTCATCGGAAGAGTTGACTCATTGGAAAAGACTTTGATGCTGGGAGGGATTGGGGGCAGGAGGAGAAGGGGACAACAGAGGATGAGATGGCTGGATGGCATCACTGACTCGACGGACGTGAGTTTGGGTGAGCTCTGGGAGTTGGTGATGGACAGGGAGGCCTGGTGTGCTGCGATTCATGGGGTCGCGAAGAGTTGGACACGACTGAGTGACTGAACTGAACTGAAAGACAAGATAATAAACTTTCATTATTATAAGTGAGAGTTAAAGTCTTTTACTTTTATCTATAATGGCTAACTTGCTGAAGCAACATCTATGTATATATATACAGATCCTGTATATCCACACCAAGAATTTCCCTCTTTGAGAACTAGAGCATAAGATACTACATTGTGTAGAAAATCTCAGTCCAGCTGTATCTCAAATGTGAGAAATTTCTCTTTAAACATGTAATATCCTCATGAAATAATAGATATGCCTTGAACAGTTCCAGAAAACTATCATTTCCTGAAGGCAGGGCAGAAATTCATAATCAATTTGCTTTGTCTTTTGTATATGAGTGAATGAATGAAAGTCACTCAGTCAAGTCAGACTCTCTGTGACCCCATGAACTATATAGTCCATGGAATTCTCCAGGCCAGATTACTGGAGTAGGTAGCCTTTCCCTTCTCCAAGGGACATTCCCAATCCAGGGATCGAACCCAGGTCTCCCACATTGCAAGTGGATTCTTTAACAGCTGAGCCACCAGAGAAGCCTGTATATGAGTAAAGTAATGTCCGTTTAGAACTTGAGATAAGGACAGGGGAAGGGGAACATGGGATAGGCATTAAAAACAAAAAAGAAGGGAAAGATATGCCCATTGTCCCTTTCTGGCTCTATTTCTGTGCTATTTACACATTATGATATTTTCAGTCCCCCAGAATAAAAGGGCTCAGAACTTCTGAAAATTTCTCATTTAGTGTCTTTTAATATGTTAAAAACAGTAGTAAAATTCTTTTCTGTTTGTTTGTTTTGTATGGACCGAATGGCAAACCACTTCAGTATTCTTGCCTTCAGACCCCATGAACAGTATGAAAAGGCAAAATGATAGGATATTGAAAAAGGAACTCCCCAGGTCAGTAGGTGCCCAATATGCTACTGGAGATCAGTGGAGAAATAACTCCAGAAAGAAGGAAGGGATGGAGCCAAAGCAAAAAGAATACCTAGCTGTGGATGTGACTGGTGATAGAAGCAAGGTCCAATGCTGTAAAGAGCAATATTGCATAGGAACCTGGAATGTCAGGTCCGTGAATCAAGGCAAATTGGAAATGGTCAAACAAGAGATGACAAGAGTGAATGTCGAGATTCTAGGAATCAGCGAACTGAAATGGACTGGAATGGCTGAATTTAACTCAGATGACCATTATATCTACTACTGCGGGCAGGAATCCCTCAGAAGAAATGGAGTAGCCATAATGGTCAACAAAAGAGTCTGAAATGCAGTACTTGGATGCAATCTCAAAAATGACAGAATGATCTCTGTTCGTTTCCAAACCATTCAATATCATAGTAATCCAAGTCTATGCCCCAACCAGTAATGCTGAAGAAGCTGAATTTTAATGTTTCTTTGAAGACCTACAAAACCTTTTAGAACTAACACCCAAAAAAGATGTCCTTTTCATTATAGGGGACTAGAATGCAAAAGTAGGAAGTCAAGAAACACCTGGAGTAACAGGCAAATTTGGCCTTGGAATACGGAATGAAGCAGGACAAAGACTAAAAGAGTTTTGCTAAGAAAATGCACTGGTCATAACAAACACCCTCTTCCAATAACACAAGAGAAGACTCTACACATGGACATCACCAGATGGGCAACAACGAAATCAGATTGATTATGTTCTTTGCAGCCAAAGATGGAGAAGCTCTATACAGTCAGCAAAAACAAGACCAGGAGCTGACTGTGGCTCAGATCATGAACTCCTTATTACCAAATTCAGATTTAATTGAAGAAAGTAGGGAAAATCACTAGACCATTTAGATATGACCTAAATCAAATCCCTTATGATTATACAGTGGAAGTGAGAAATAGATTTAAGGGCCTAGATCTGATAGATAGAGTGCCTGATGAACTATGGAATGAGGTTCATGACATTGTACAGGAGACAGGGATCAAGACCATCCCCATGGAAAAGAAATGCAGAAAAGCAAAGTGGCTGTCTGGGGAGGCCTTACAAATAGCTGTGAAAAGAAGAGAAGTGAAAAGCAAAGGAGAAAAGGAAAGATATAAGCCTCTGAATGCAGAGTTCCAAAGAATAGCAAGAAGAGATAAGAAAGCCTTCCTTAGTGATCAATGCAAAGAAATAGAGGAAAACAACAGAATGGGAAAGACTAGAGATCTCTTCAAGAAAATTAGAGATACCAAGGGAACATTTCATAAAAAGATGGGCTCGATAAAGGACAGAAATAGTATGGACCTAACAGAAGCAGAAGATATTAAGAAGAGGTGGCAAGAATACACAGAAGAACTGTACAAAAAAGATCTTCATGACCCAGATAATCATGATGGTGTGATCACTCACCGAGAAACAGACATCCTGGAATGTGAAGTCAAGTGGGCCTTAGAAAGCATCACTACGAACAAAGCTAGTGGAGGTGATGGAATTCCAGGTGAGCTATTTCAAATCCTGAAAGATGATACTGTGAAAGTGCTGCACTCAATATGCCAGCAAATTTGGAAAACTCAACAGTGGCCACAGGACTGGAAAAGGTCAGTTTTCATTCCAATCCCAAAGAAAGACAATGCCAAAGAATGCTCAAACTACCACACAATTGCACATATCTCACATGCTAGTAAAGTAATGCTCAAAATTCTCCAAGCCAGGCTTCAGCAATATGTGAACCGTGAGCTTCCTGATGTTCAAGCTGGTTTTAGAAAAGGCAGAGGAACCAGAGATCAAATTGCCAACATCCATTGGATCATCGAAAAAGCAAGAGAGTTCCAGAAAAACATCTATTTCTGCTTTATTGACTATGCCAAAGCCTTTGAGTGCGTGGATCACAATAAACTGTGGACAATTCTGAAAGAGATGGGAATACCAGACCACCTGATCTGCCTCTTGAGAAAACTGTATGCAGGTCAGGAAGCAACAGTTAGAACTGGACATGGAACAACAGACTGGTTCCAAATAGGAAAAGGAGTACGTCAAGGCTGTATATTGTCACCCTGCTTATTTAACTTATATGCAGAGTACATCATGAGAAACACTGGACTGGAAGAAACACAAGCTGGAATCAAGATTGCCAGGAGAAATATCAATACCTCAGATATGCAGATGACACCACCCTCATGGCAGAAAGTGAAGAGGAACTAAAAAGCCTCTTGATGAAAGTGAAACAGGAGAGTGAAAAAGTTGGCTTAAAGCTCAACATTCAGAAAACGAAGATCATGGCATCGGTCCCATCACTTCATGGGAAATAGATGGGGAAACAGTGGAAACAGTGTTGGACTTTATTTTTTTGGGCTCCAAAATCACTGCAGATGGTGATTGCAGCCATGAAATTAAAAGACGCTTACTCCTTGGAAGGAAAGTTATGACCAACCTAGACAGCATATTCAAAAGCAGAGACATTACTTTGCCAGCAAAGGTCCGTCTAGTCAAGGCAATGGTTTTTTCTGTGGTCATCTATGGATGTGAGAGTTGGACTGTGAAGAAGGCTGAGCACCAAAGAACTGATGCTTTTGAATTGTGGTGCTGGAGAAGACTCTTGAGAGTCCCTCGGACTGCAAGGAGATCTAGCCCGTCCATTCTGAAGGAGATCAGCCCTAGGATTTCTTTGGAGGGAATGATGCTAAGGCTGAAACTCCAGTATTTTGGCCACCTCATGCGAAGAGCTGACTCATTGGAAAAGACTCTGATGCTGGGAGGGATTGGGGGCAGGAGGAGAAGGGGATGACAGAGGATGAGATGGCTGGATGGCATCACTGACTCGATGGACGTGAGTCTGAGTCAACTCCAGGAGTTGGTGATGGACAGGGAGGCCTGGCGTGCTGCGATTCATGGGGTTGCAAAGAGTCAGACATGACTGAGCTACTGAACTGAACTGAACTGAACTGAAGAATCCCAGGAACGGGGGAGCCTGGTGGGCTGCCGTCTCTGGGGTCGCACAAAGTCAGACACGGCTGAAGCGACTTAGCAGCAGCAGCAGCAGAGTACTCTTGCCTGGAAAAATCCCGTGGATGGAGGAGCCTGGAAGCCTGTAGTCCATGGGGTCGCTATGAGTCGGACACGACTAAGTGACTTCACATTCACTTTTCACTTTCACACATTGGAGAAAGAAATGGCAACCCACTCCATTATTCTTGCCTGGAGAATCCCAGGGATGGAGGAGCCTGGTGGGGTGCCGTCTATGGGGTTGCATAGAGTTGGACACGACTGAAATGACTTAGCAGTAGCAGCAGCAGAGTATATCATGCTTAATGAAACAAATCAGACAAAGAAAAACAAATATTCTATATTATCACAAATATTCTATATATCTATATTATATAATATATGGAATCTTAAAAAGAATGAATACAACAAAACAGACACAGACTTGCAGGTATAGAAAATAAACCAGTGGTTACCAGTGAAGAAAGGAAGGGAGGAAGTGTAGAGGAGGTATGGGATTAAGAGACATAGAGTACCAATGTATCAATAAATAGGCAGCAGAATATATTGTACAGCACAGGGAAATGTAGCCACTATTTTGTAATAATTTTAAATGAAGTCCAATCTATAAAAATACTGAATTAGCATGTTGTACACTTGAAACCAATATAGTATTATATACATCAGTAGAAAAACAAAAATGTTCAAACTGAAGCATTGCAGAAATGGAGAAAATGCCAGAGATTCTTTCATTTATATAATGCATGTTGGTTACAAATATTTTTATTCCTATTGTCTCATATGAGCAAACGGACTGTGATTTAAGTAACTAGACTGAAATCACATATTAGTGGTCAGTGATCTCAGAACTGGGTCTTTCTGCAGAAGCCCCGTCATGTGTTTCTTCTAGCACAACATGGCTTGACTGCTGGGTATATGCCATAACAAATATCTGTGATGTTGCCCACTTGGTTTGGGTTGTTTTTTTGTTGTTGTTGTTATAGTCTCATGGTGAGCAGATAGATTTCCAAAGCAAATTAAGTAGACAGTACGGAAGAAAGACAACATAAGCCGAGGAGACCCACTGGACCCGCTGGTCCAAGTGTGGTTACACACGGTTGGCAGATAGGAACCACACCTTATTAATGAGAGTTATCTTCTGACCCAACTTGGCTTCATCCAGGAACCCACAACTACCCGATGATTTCCTATGACTTAACAGCAGCCAGTTCATGAGTTGGTATCAGCTCTTCTTATGATGCCCAACTTCTTGTGCTGCAGTGACAAACCCTTTGGCCCAAACTCTGATTTTTGTATTCTTCTCTTGATTTGCCTAAAGCCTTATCTGCTACTATTAACTTTGTGTTTTTCCTTCCCTTTGTCTATAATTCTGACAAAAATCTCTAATTTTTATTTGTGATTTCTGTTCTAATATTTCACCCTGGCTTCCTGATTTAATTCCTGTTGCTCACTTCTAGTATATGATGTAGACCAAGTTCAATACTAAGAACTATTGTATGTTTTAGTAGACAAGCTTCTTTCCCAATATAATGTTTTACTAGTCTCCCAATATAGGTTTTTTTTTAATTTATTTTTTTATTAAAGGAAAATTGCTATACAGAATTTTGTTGTTTTCTGTCAAACCTCAACATGCATCTGCCATAGGTATATATATATCCCCTCCCTTTTGAACCTGCCTCCCATCTCTCTCCCCATCCCACCCCTCTAGGTTGACACAGAGCCCCTGTTTGAGTTTCCTGAGCCATACAGCAAATTCCTGTTGGCTTTCTGTTTTACATATGGTAATATAAGTTTCCATGTTACTCTTTCCATACATCTCACCCTCTCCTCCCCTCTCCCCATGTCTGAAAGTCTATTCTCTATGTCTGTTTCTCCACTGCTGTCCTAAATATAAGTTCTTCAATACCATTCTTCTAGATTCCATATATATGTGTTAGAATACAATATTTATCTTGCTCTTTCTGACTCACTTCACTCTGTATAATAGGTTCTAGGTTCATTCACCTCATCAGAACTGACTCAAATGTGTTCCATTTTATGGCTGAGTAATATTCCATTGTGTATATATACCACACCTTCTTTATCCATTCATCTGTTGATGGACATCTAGGTTGCTTCCATGTTCTGGCTATTGTAAATAGTGCTGAAACGAACACTGAGATACATGTGTCTTTTTCAAGTTTGGTTTCCTCTGGGTATGTGCCAAGGAGTGGGATTGCTGGGTCATATGGTGGTTTTGGAGAAGGAAATGGTGACCCACTCCAGTACTCTTTCCTAGAGAATCCCATGGATGGAGGAGCCTGGTGGGCTACGGTCCACAGGGTCACAAAGAGTCGGACACGACTGAAATGACTTAGCACACATGGTAGCTTTATTCCTAGTTTTTTTTAAGGACTCTCCATACCGTCTTCCATAGTGGCTGTATCAATTTACATTCCCACCAACAGTGCAAGAGGGTTCCCTTTTCTCCACCCTGTCCAGCATTTATTGTAGTGTTTTTGATGATGGCCATTCTGACCGGTGTGAGGTGAAATCTCATTGTAGTTTTGATTTGCATTTCTCTAATGACGAGTGATGTTGAGCATCTTTTCATGTTTGTTAGCCATCTGTCGGAGAAGGCAATGGCACCCCACTCCAGTACTCTTGCCTGGAAAATCCCATGGACGGAGGAGCCCGGTAGGCTGCAGTCCATGGGGTCGCTAGGAGTCGGACACACTGAGCAACTTGGCAACCTGCTCCAGTGTTCTTGCTGGAGAATCCCAGCCTGGTGGGCTGCCGTCTATGGGGTCACACAGAGTCGGACACGACTGAAGTGACTTAACAGCAGCTGCAGCAGCAGCATCCATCTGTATGTCTTCTTTGGAGAAATATCTGTTTGGTTCTTTTTCCCATTTTTTGATTCGGTTGTTTGTTTTTCTGGCATTGAGTTGTATGAGCTGTTTGTACATTTTGGAAATTAATCCTTTGTCAATTATTTCATTTGCTATTATTTTCTCCTATTCTGAGGGTTGTCTTTTCATCTTGCTTATAGTTTCCTTTGCTGTGCAAAAGCTTTTAAGTTTAATCAGGTCCCACTTGTTTATTTATCTAGGAATAAACTTACCTAAGGAGACAAAAGAACTGTACACAGAAACTTATAAGACACTAATGAAAGAAATCAAAGATGACATAAACAGATGGAAAAATATTCCATGTTCCTGGGTAGGAAGAATCAATATTGTGAAAATGACTATACTACCAAATGATATCTACAGATTCAATGCTATCTCTATCAAATTACCAATGGCATTTTTCACAGAACTAGAAGAAAAAATTTCACAATTCATATGGAAACACAGAAGACCCTGAATAGCCAAAATAGTCTTGAGAAAGAAGAATGGAGCTTGAGGAATCAACCTTCCTGACTTCAGATTATACTACAAAGCTACAGTCATCAAGACAATATGGTACTGGCACAAAAACAGAAATATAGATCAATGGAACAAGACAGAAAGCCCAGAAATAAACCCATGCACCTATGGGTACCTTATTTTTGACAAAGGAGGCAATATACAATGGGGCAAAGAGCCTCTTCAATAAATGGTGCTGGGAAAACTGGACAGTTACATGTAAAAGAATGAAATTAGGACGCTTTCTAACACCATACACAAAGATAAACCCAAAATGGATTAAAGACCTAAATGTAAGACCAGAAAGTATAAAACTCTTAAAGGAAGCATAGGCAGAATACTTGATAACATAAATCAAAGCAAGATCCTCTATGACCTACCTCCTAGAGTAATGGAAATAAAAAAGACAAGTAAGCAAGTGGGACCTGATTAAACCAATATAGGTTTATTTTTAAATTGTTTCATTTGCTGTGTGGACCCTTCTGCCCCCTTGGAAATCTATATTTGGCCTCCAAGTAATGCGAAGATAGAATCATCAGCCAAAAGAACTTTGGGATCATCTAAGACTTTGATCATAGCTGCCTTAAGGTTTATGACAGCAAGTTCAAGACATAACCTCGGGGGTCCTTGACCCTTTATCTCCCCTAGTACATATCTATTTTTGTCTGTTCTGTTTTACTCTGTTCTTTATCTAATTTATTTAAAGTAATTGCAAAATGTTCTGCTGCCTTATGAAAATTAAAAAAAAAAAAAAAAATGAAACTCAGTAAATAAGTCCAACATTCAATGATATAAGTTATACAACTATTGCTCTGTATGTTTAAACACCTTTCCTACACTTGTGCTTTGACTTAGAAACAACTACAAATTCCTGACCTGGCAGGTTCCTGTTTCCCTTTATACAACTGTCTTTTTGATGCATCCATCAACCCAACTGAATACCTCATATGAATACTGGACCGATTTTCATATGAGTTCATGTTTTCCCTCCATGCTTTTGTTGGACTTTTGTTACAAAGAATTTACAGACAGCTGTGTCAGTGTGTCTTGCTCGCTAGAAACAACATAGAAAATGTACTGTAGTCCTGGCTTTCAGACTTACTATGTGTGTCATTTGTATCTAGTCAAGTGCACTTACTTGTGTGTCATTTGGGTGTGTGGGCACAGCTTTTAGGCCTAAATGTTCTCTGCTGCTGCTAAGTCACTTCAGTCGTGTCCGACTCTGTGCGACCCCATAGACGGCAGCCCACCAGGCTCCCAGTCCCTGGGATTCTCCAGGCATGAACACTGGAGTGGGTTGCCATTTCCTTCTCCAATGCATGAAAGTGAAAAGTGAAAGTGAAGTCGCTCAGTCATGTTCAACTCTTAGCGACCCCATGGACTGCAGCCTACCAGGCTCCTCCATCCTTGGAATTTTCTAGGCAAATGTTCTCTAGAATAGTGCTTAATTTGTTGTCTGTAGGTGTTGTGTATGTACCTCCTCACCTCTAAATCTGGCCCCTGCCTCTTGTTACATATTCATATAATCCCAGGCTTCCCATGATGACACTGCCACAATCATGTTGACTTTTCAAATTTTTATAGACAATAAATTTTTTTTTCCTGCTCCTAAGCCTTTTTGTCCCATTTGGCTGGAATTTTTCTTATTAATCTTTTTGCACGACTAGATCCTTTTTTATGCCCCAGCTTAAGGCCCTTGTTGATTATATCATCTAAATGGACTCTTGCAGTTATTGTCTCATATCATCAGCCTGATTCTTGTATTTGTGGCATTTATTATAAAGTATAATTATTTTATTAATTAGTGCAGTTTGTTTATTCTCTGTCCCC
Organism: Bos indicus; assembly: GCF_029378745.1. Lineage (NCBI taxonomy): Eukaryota > Metazoa > Chordata > Mammalia > Artiodactyla > Bovidae > Bos > Bos indicus. Next base: position 15,164,821 of record NC_091767.1, read on the forward strand.
AGAATCACCATGAAAGAGGAACTTTCTTTTTGCCTTGTTCAGTTCTTTATCTCTTATGCCTGACAACATGGTAGATGCTCATGCTTGTTAAATATTTCTTAGGTAGTAGAGGGAAAGAGGGCTTTTCTGGTGGCTCAGTGGTAAGCAATCCACCTGCAACACAGGAGAGATGGGTTAGATCCCTGGATAGGGAGATTCCCTGTAGGAGGGCGTTGTAACTCACTCCAGTATTCTTGCCTGGGGAATCCATGGACAGAGGAGCCTGGCAGGCTACAATCCATTGGGTCGCAAAGAGTCAGACATGACTGAAGCGACTGAACAGACACACACGCACACACGGAGGGAAAGAAGGAAGGAAGGGGGAGGGAGGGAGGAAGGAAGGAAGGAAGAGAAGAAATGGGGGTGAATTCATTGAGGCTTGTATCCCATTTCCCTCTCCCATTGCAGGGCTCACTGCTCCATGTGAGGAAACACTTCTATATCTGAAGCACTCTTTTAGATAGTCTGGTAAGTGATGATGTCCACTATAGTTATTTTTTAAGGTAGCTGGTTACAAGATTAGAATAATCTTGCCTCAGAATAATTATCCATGACTCTTTGACACCAGTTTGCTTTGCTGCATTCTCTAATACCTAGAGGTATTGGAAATATCCTGTATAAACTTCAGTTGTGGTGGAATTGGAAGGAGCATGTGCTTAGTATGGGAGCCAAGGTTGTCAGTGACACTCACGTGCTGCAGATCCTTCCTACCCAGGAGCAGGCTGCCTCCTTTCTGTGTCATTTAGGAATTTTTTTTTTTTTCCTCTCTCCAAGCTTGACATATCTGAGATCTCAGCTTGCAACAGCCAGCTGCTCCTCACTGTCTTTATCTCAACAGAATAAAGCACAGTTATTTTGATCCTGAGGTTTGGACTTTTAAAAAGCCATTCTCCCAAAAAACAACCACCCACAATGGAATTTACCATTTAGTTTGTTAGACTAATTCTTAAGATTTTTTTTAAGCAAAAGATATGGGTATTAATTTATTCCTGGTGCCTATGGCTGGGCGTTTGGTAGCACCAATGCAGGAGATCTGGGTTTGATTCCTGGGTTGGAAAGATCCTCTGGAGAAGGAAATGGCAACCCACTTCAGTATTCTTGTCTGGAGAATCCCATGAACAGAGGAGTCTGGCAGGCTTACAGTCCATGAGATCGCAAGAGTCGAACACAACTCAGTGACTAAACCACCACCAGGGGTTATTGTGACTAGCCTAGACAGCATATTACAAAGCAGAGACATTACTTTGCCAACAAAGGTCCGTCTAGTCAAAGTTAATGGTTTTTCCAGTAGTCATGTGTGGATATGAGAGTTGAACTGTAAAGAAAGCTGAGTGCCGAAAAGTTGATGCTTTTGAACTGTGGTGTTGGAGAAGACTCTTGAGAGTCCCTTGGACTTCAAAGACATTCAACCCATGCATCCTAAAGGAAATCAGTCCTGAATATTCATTGGAAGGACTGATGCTGAAGCTGAAACTCCAATACTTTGGCCACCTGATGAAAAGAACTGACTCATTAGAAAAGACCCTGATGCTGGGAAAGATTGAAAGCAGGAGGAGAAGGGAACAACAGAGGATGAGATGGTTGGATGGCATCACTGACTCAATGGACATGAGTTTGAGTAAGCTCCAGATGTTGGTGATGGACAGGGAGGCCTGGCATGCTGCAGTCCATAGGGTCGCAGAGAGTCAGACATGACTGAGCGACTGAAGTGAACTAAACTGAACTGCAGAGTTATTATTAGCTTTCCAGGTGTCTCTGTTTGAAAGAATCCACCTGCCAGTGCAGGAGATCCAGGAGACATGGGTTTGATCCCTGGGTAAGCAAGATCCCCTGGAGGAGGAAATGGCAACCCACTCCAGTATCCTTGCCTGGGAAATCCCATGGACAGAGGAGCCTGTCGGGCTACAGTCCATAGGGTCTCAAAGAGCTGGAAGTGACTAAGCAGCTGAACATGCGTGTAGGAGCTGTTATTAGATACATAACCAGGCCAATGTAGGATAATTTGCATGGACATCCCCTCCCATTCAGGTATAAACCTGAATTTCTCATGAGAGTGAAGCATCGATTAATTATGACACATGTAGAGCAATAGAAAATGATTGCACATCATGAAAAGAAGGCTTTTAAAGAAATGTAGTTACATTTTATTTTTCTGAATTCAGACACGTTATTAATAGGAAAAAAGCAACATTTATGTAATTTAAGATGAAAACTTTTATTGTTATGCTCTTATTTGAAAGTAAGTACTAGCAGGTAATCACTCATACAAAATAATAAACATGCATTTTAATTTGGCATGTAGCCCCTCTTCTTTCTCTAGTTCCTGCCTGAGTTTTACTTTTCTAATAAAGGTATATTTACATAAATGTTTGCAAGTTCTAATTATATGCCAACTGATTGGAAGAAGAACAATCTAAAAACTGAATTACCACAAGAATGTAGTCTAAGGTTACAGATCTGCTTCATGACCTTGAAAAGGGATCAATGTTACATCAAATGTAGAACATCATTTAGACAACTTTTCTATTTATTCAGTGAATACATACTACATGCTTGCTCTGTACCCAGTGTGTTTTAGGGGTAGTAAGTGAGACAAGTTCCCTGCTCTTACGGATTTTATCTTCAAGTAAAGAGATACAGGTAATGATGAATGAATGACAAATTAATAAATAGGCAACAGAATTATCAGGAAATGATGAATAGTATATGCCTAGTAAGAGTATATTGAAGGAAGTGAAGGAAAGGTTATGGTGGTTTACTGTAGACTGATAATTGGCGTGAAGTGAAAGTCGTTCAGTCATTTCCAACTCTTTGCGACTCCAAGGACTGTAGCCCACCAGGTTCCTCTGTCCCTAGGATTCTCCAGACAAGAACACTGGAGTGGGTCGCCATTCCCTCTCTAGGGGATCTTCTCAACCCAGGGATCAAACCTGGGTCTCCTGCACTGCAGGCAGATTCTTTACTGTCTGAGACACCAGGGAAGCCCAGACTGATTATTAGTAAAGATCATTTGGTCAAACTTAAGACAAACTCCAAATGTTAAGAACAAGGTATTCACTGGGGAAAGTATTCCAAGGAATGCTAAGACACTAAGATATAAATAAGGATAGTATATTTGAGGAACCAAAGAAGGCTTGTATGGCTGAAATGTAGTGGGTGAGGTTTTGTCGTTCAGCCGCTGAGTGGTGGCCAACTCTTTGCATCCCATGGACTGCAGCACACCAGGCTTCTGTGTGTTTCACTATCTCCTTGAGTTTGCTCAAGTTCATGGCCATTGAATCAGTGATGCTATCTAACCATTTCATCCTCCATTTACACCTTTTCTCTTGCCCTCCATCTTTTCTAGCATCAGAATCTTTTCCAGTGAGTCAGCTCTTTGCATCAGGTGGCCAAAATTTTGGAGCTTCACCTTCAGCATCAGTTCTTCCAATAAATATTCAGGGTTGATTTCCTTTAAGATTGATTGGTTTGATTTTCTTTCAGTCCATGGGACTCTCAAGAGTCTTCTCCAGCACCAAAATTCAAAAACATCAGTTCTTCAGCACTCAGCCTTCTTGTGGTTCAGCTCTCATATCCATGCATGACTACTGGAAAAACTATGGCTTTGACCATATGAACCTTTGTTGGCAAGGTGATACCTCTGCTTTTTAATATACTAAATTTGTTACAGCTTTCTTTCCAAGAAGCAATCGTATTTTAATCTCATGGCTGCAGTCACCATGGGTGAGGATAAGTGCTATAAGAAGACAATTCATAAGTGGGTGGGAACTAGTCATTATTATGTAAAGCTTTACAATCCAAGGTTAGGGGTGTGAGTTTACTTCCTAGTTTAATAAGAAACCATTGGAGCATTTTAAGCAAGACTCACTACAAGATTTCATGTTTTGAAAAATGTCACTTTGACTACCATATAGAAAGGGGCAGAAGCAAGGGATAAACATAAAATCAGAAGGGGGCTAGTTTGGTGGCTCTTGAAATAATCTAGATGAAGATAATGGTAACTGGGACTAGGGTGGTTGCCATGGTTTCAGCTATGACTTGACATTAGAGTCAACAGAACTTGTTGGCTAATTGAATATGGGAAAGAAGGGAAAGGAAGGACCAAGGAAAACTGCTGGGTTATTGGATCAACATAATTATATATTGTCATCCCATTGTCCAAAATGAAGAAGAATAGTATAGAAGTAGGTTTGGACATTAATAATTCTGTGTTGTTCATATTAAAATTAGTTTTGATATTTAGATCTGGAGACGTGGAATAGTCAGCTGGAAATAGAGGCTATGGTTCTCAACATTAAAAGTCATGGGATGGAATGAAGGCACCTAAGAAGAAAATGAATAACAAAGACATTTCTTGAGGAATCCAAGATTTAGAGGTTGCGCACCGTGGAAATACACCCAAAGGAGACAAGAATGACCAATAGAGTGGGAGAATACCAGAGAACAGGATGCTACGGAAGGCAGAAGGAAAGAAAAGAGTTTCAACTGTTCTATATACCACTGAGAGATCAGTAACTATTTGTAACATAGTGATATATGCCCTAGAGAAATATTCAATAGTCCTGAACTCTGTGTTTCACTTTTTCTCTTCTGTGCTGAGGTGAAGCCTCTTCACCTCTTTGATGCTTTCCTCTTCAAATGTAAAGTTAATCACCATTTATCTGCCCAGGGTAGACGTCACAGCACTCTTTATTTTTTTCTTAAATCAAAGTATAGTTGATTTATAATGTTATGTTAATGTCTTCTATATGACAAAGTGATTCAGTTATGCCTATATGCATATATACATACAGATGTGTATATATGCATTATTTTTCTATTCTTTTCCATTATGGTTATCACAGGATATTGAATATAGTTCCCCATGCTATGCAGTAGGACCTTGTTGTTCATCCTTTTAATATATAACAGTTTGCATATGCTAATCGCAAGTGCCACTCTTTCCTTTCCCATCCTTCGTCCCCTTGGCACCAGCAAGTCTGTTCTCTATGTCTGGGAGCCTGTTTCTGTTTTGCAGGTAAGTTCATTTGCATCATATTTTAGATTCCACATGTAAGTGATACATTGTATCTGTCTCTCTGACTCACTTCACTCAGCATGATAGTCTCCAGGTCTATCTGTGTTGTTGCCAATGGCATTATTTCATTCTTCCTCTTTATGGCACAGCACTCTGCCTTGATGAATCTGAATGCTTCCCAGAATCTGTTTCAACATAGTCCATGGCCATTCTGGCCAGTCTCTCAAAGTTGCTCAGTAAAATGACATAATCCATGCTGTAAGTTTTCTTTGGATAATCTACAATTTTAATTCTGTTTTATGAATGAAACAGATTTGATATGTTATTATTTTAAAAATCAACTCAAGCCATAGTTTTGTGTTTTGTGATATGATGTTGCTAATTCCTGTCTGACTTTGCCAATACATTTTATCACTCTGGAATTTGTAGATTTAATGTGTAAATAAAATATATTTCCAATTAGTTGCCCCATTACCCAAATGTCTGGATAGTTCTATATAGTGGATGAATGACTTGAGAGGCTTAACTTTCCATTTCACTAATTTTTCTTTCATGGAGATGATAGTGAACCTTAATATGGATAAAATCTGGAATCCAAAATAAACAAGAGTAGATGTGGTATTGTAACAGAAGGATCTATTTACATCTTTGGAATTGGGGGTTAAAGAAGAATTTTTAGGCAGATGATGAATGAGAGAAAGTGGAGTCATGTATGTGTCAGGTGAAGGGTAGAGAAATGTTTCCCAGAGGGAAGAATGGCATGAGAACTCTGGTGAACAAGAGCTTACAGACTTAGCAACCAAAAGAAGACCAAGATATCAGGAGTATGGAGAGCGACAGAGAAGATTAGCCCCCGAGAGTGGGAAAGGAGTGATTAATATGCGACTTTATAAACAACGTTAAGAATCTTGGATTTGCTCCTTGGTTTAGTTGGAAGCCATGAAATTCATGGGCAGGTAACATACAGAGCATTTTCAAATGATCACTGTGGCAGTACTGTGATGAATAGAGTGGACAGTCATGAATGTAGGGACGTTTTGGGGAGAGCTGTTGCCGTGGTCTAGAAGAATATCGTGTTACATCGGTGTGAGAAGCAGTTAGTAGGGATAGAATGTTAAGTAGGTGCCACGATTTTATCAGTCCTCATACCAGACCGGCCATCACTTTAGACCAGCATAGACATGTATACCTGTGGCGGATTCATTTTGATATTTGGCAAAACTAATACAATTATGTAAAGTTTAAAAATAAAATTAAAAAAACATAAATTTGGTATATATAAAAGTTATTGCATTTCAGCAATTAATGTTCTCTCAATTTTATATGATATTCCAAGGATCAGCATCTTTATCTCATATTATAAATGATTAACTGCTTTAATTAAAGAAACACTTCTAGTTGCCAGGTTGTTTACACCCTAGGCCTCCTGTATCTATGTCAGTAACGTATAAAATACAATAATGCAAGTATGTAAATGCATAAAATGTTGCTAAAAGAGAAAGTGGGTTTGAAGTCAACTCTACTTCACGCCCTGGATATCCAGAGTTTTAGTTCCATATTTTTTTTTTAACTGTTATTCAAAAAACTTTAACAGTTTAAAATCCTAAGAAAATTTACCTTCTGGGTGCATTTGTACTCCATACAGATGTTGTCAAAATCAAAGAATAAAATGATGGTGGAAATATTGAAAGACTGATAAGCCTTCTTTAAATGTTTATTATAAATATATCACTTGAATACTATTATTGCAATGAATAGAACCAAGTGAGATTGTAATTCCCTTTCTTCTGTGTGTGGCTTTAAGTCGGATTGCCATTGCTGAGACACTGAAATGCATTCTCAGTTGCTCAGTCCACCATTAAATTACACAGCTTTCAGCTCATCCCAGAGAACCTGCCACATGAAATGAACAGTCCAAGTCTTACCCTTACAGTGCTAGGGTTTCACCAAAGTGTAACTTCAGTAAATAAACAAATCAGGACTGCTGTCACTGGATATTTAAAGTTAGGACTTTGATCAGGTAATTCTTTGTTTCACTTTCTGGATCCACAGAAAGGAATGCATGCAGAGATCATCTACCCCAAAAGTCAGAATGATTAGATCATATCTTTTTAGGAACTTTCAACTCATTTAGAGTCAATAATGTTATTGAAAACATAAGAACATTTTTTTTTTTTTTTCCAAATGAGGGTATACTTTAAAAGTAGCATCATTCCGGAACATTAAGCCAGTTTAAGGCTTCTTTCTCCCTTCTTTGTCTTTGTAGCAAGGTGTGCTCAAAATAAGTAGATGGCATTATGTGGGCTGAGGATGAATGAGTAAGGACATGGCAGGAACATATCACAAGATTATGTGTAATTGATGCGTTTAGCTCTAAAAGCTTTTCCTTCTGCAGTGTTTAAAGCATTGCTGAAACTGAACTGAGAGGGAAAAAAAAAACAAACTTGGAATGATTTAAAATGACAATTTGATGAAAAATGAGGTGCTCTCACTATGTTTTTTAGATCATGATGATTCTGATAATTGATAATGTTAAAATCTGTACAATGTATCATGTTCTTGTTATAAATAATAGGATCAGTAAGACCATTGCCTTGTTACAATTCTACATTTGGCAGTCTCTTGTCCTTTATTTATTTAGCATTTACTGAAGTCTTACTCTGTGTTAGGCACTAAAAACTGATTACTAAGATATATAATATATTTACCTTCAAAGGGTTTATAATCTTGTGGTAGAAATAAATATGTAAATTAGTAATTGCAAGTACTATGGTTATACAAAATCTCTCATACAATTGTTATCATAATAAAATCAACATAGTTTATATACTTTATATTTCCAAATGGCTTTTATTTAAGTCATCTCATTAAAAGCCTAGATAATGCAAATGCTCTTCTCAAATATTTACTTTCACCATTTAAAAGTCTACTTAGGTTACTTACAGCTTTTATTTCAAGTATATGCTTTTTAAGCTTAATGTATATACTGTACACATAGGTCAAATAAATGCTGCCTAGACATGAGCGTGGTCAACCAAGACTAAATGCTCTTCCCGAGGCTTAACAGAGTTACTGAGCTTGAGCTTATTTTTGGCATTCTGAAAGTAAAGGATAAGGAGAAACATGTTGACTCGCATAAATTCCTATCAAGAAGAAGAAAGCAGACTCCTTCTTTGAGTAGTTTTAAAAGTAGCTTCTTGCACAGAACTGCATAGAGGAAACAGGAAGTTGGAGACTCATCTCACAGTTTTATGTCTAAACGTGGAAACAATCTTATTATGGCAGTTTCTTGAAATGGCTCTCTTTAAAACCTTGAAGTGAAATGACAGAAGGGAAGTACCCTGTGGAAGATGATTTTATCGGTGGCTAGCCAAATGTGGTTGAGAAATTCAGGGTCCTGTGGATCCAGTGGAAGGTATACCAGTTAACCTATTTTAAGGTGTATGAAGAAAGTACAATCCTTCTTTTAATTTTATTAAAGATCTTTTCTGTCTGCTTGGCTTAATGATGAAACTTATAGAGAAGATGACACAGGGATGTTTTCTGATGTAGCCACACTATGATAGTTCTTGCAGTCCTGGGTCAGCATAGGTGTATTTGCTTTTGAAGTTAAGAAGATGGTGAAGTCAGCATTCATTCTGTTAGAGGACCACTTTGTAGTTCATGTGGAGCTATCTGAGTGCATATGGAGCTGTGTCCCCTATTTTATAAACAAGAACTGAATTAGAAACATCTCCAAGTTTAGTCTGAGGTTGATAATTGAACTCAGCTTTTCTAATCCCAATATGGTATGGTCATTAATAGAATATTTGAAATTTCATAAATGCGGAGGACTTTTACATTAAAAAATGGGAGCTTTCCTGGTGGCTCAGATGGTAAAGAATCTGCCTGCAAAGACCCAGGTTTGATATTTGGCTCCGGAAGATTCCCTGGAGACGGGAATGATAACCCGCTCCAATATTCTTGTCTGGAGAATTCCACAGGCAGAGGAGTCTGGCAGGCTTATAGTCCACAGGGTTGCAAAGATTTGAACATTGCTGAGTGACTAATAGAGCTGAACCACTGGAGGCGTCTAATGCGTCAAACTACTTTAGGCTATACGTAGCTATAACACTAACACAGAGGGCATAATAAGATTATTTGGGCTTCCCAGGTGGTGCTCGGAGAAGGCAACGGCACCCCACTCCAGTACTCTTGCCTGGAAAATCCCATGGACGGAGGAGCCTGGTGGGCTGCAGTCCATGAGGTTGCTAAGAGTCGGACACGACTGAGCGACTTCACTTTCACTTTTCATTTTCGTGCACTGGAGAAGGAAATGGCAACCCACTCCAGCATTCTTGCCTAGAGAATCCCAGGGACGGGGGAGCCTGGTGGGCTGCCGTCTCTGGGGTCGCACAGAGTCGGACACGACTGCAGCGACTTAGCAGCAGCAGCAGGTGGTGCTAGTGGTGAAGAACCTGTCTGGCAGTTCAGGAGATGTAAGAGACATGGGTTCAGTCCCTGGGTCAGGAAGATCTCCTGGAAGAGGGTATCTCCAATATTCTTGCCTGAAGAATCCCATGGACAGAGGAGCCTGGTGGGCTACAGTCCATAGGGTCTCAAAGAGTTGGATACGACTTAGCACATGCCTGAAATACCAGCAAGCAATTCTGAAGTCAGCAGCTTTCCACATATGGCCATACTTCTTTGACTTGCATTTTATATATATATATATATATATATATATATATATATATATATATATATATATATATATACTTTAATGCTGACAGGCCATTTTACTAGTCAGACATAATGTTCTGGGAAATCACTTATTCAGTCATAAATGAGGAAGATGTCTGTAGTAGGATATTGTTCAGTCACTAAGTTGTGTCCTACACTTTGCGACCCCATGGACTATTGCACTCCTGTGTCGTCCATTATCTCCTGGAGTTTGCTCAAATTCATATCCATTGAGTTGTTCATGCTATCTAGCCATCTCATACTCTGCCATCCTCTTCTCCTTTTACCTTCAGTCTTATTCAACATCAGGGTCTTTTCCAGTGAGTCAGCACTTCACATCAGGTGGCCAGAGTATTGGAGCTTCAGCTTCAGCATCAGTCCTTCCAATGAATATTCAGAGTTGATTTCCTTTAGGATTGACTGGTTTGATCTCCTTGTTCTCCAAGGGACTCTCAAGACTTTTTTCCATCACAGAATTCAAAAGCATCAATTCTTCAGCACTCAGCCTTCTTTCTGGTCCAACTCTCACATCTGAACATGACTATTGGAAAAGCCATAGCTTTGACTATACAGATTTTTTTCAGCAAAATAATGTCTCTGCTGTTTAATACACTGTCTAGGTTTGTCATAACTTTCCTTCTAAGGAGCAAGCATCTTTTAATTTCATGCCTGCAGTTACCATCTGCAGTGATTTTGGATCCCAATAAAATGAAATCTGTTACCCTTTCCACTTTTTCCCCTTCTGTCTGTCATGATGTGATGGAACTGGATGCTATGATCTTAGTTTTTTGAATGTTGAGTTTCAAGACTTTTTTTTTTTCATTCTCTTCTTTCAGTCTTATCAAGAAGCTCTTTATTTCCTCTTCAATTTTTGCCATTGAAGTGGTATCATCTGCATATCTGAAGTTGCTGATATTTCTCCCAGCAATCTTGATTCCAGCCTGTGATTCATCCAAGTCCAGCATTTCGCATGATATACTCTGCATAGAAGTTAAATAAGCAGGGTGATAATATACAGCCTTGTTGTACTCCTTTCCCAATTTGAAACCAGTCAGTTGTTCCATTTACAGTTCTAACTGTTGCTTCTTGACCTGCATACAGGTTTCTCAGGAGGCAGGAAAAGTGGTCTGATATTCCCATCTCTTTCAGAATTTTCCACCGTTTGTTGTGATCCACACAAAGACTAGCATAGTCAAGGAAGCAGAAGTAGATGTTTTTCTGGAATTCCCTTCCTTTTTCTATCATCCAGCAAATGTTGGCAATTTGATCTCTGGTTCCTCTGCCTTTTCTAAACCTAGCTTGTGCATCTGGAAGTTCTTGATTCACATACTGCTGAAGCCTAGCTTGAGGGATTTTGAGTATTACCTTGTTAGGATGCGAAATGAGCACAATTGTAGTAGGATATTGAATCTTTATTAGGATAGTCTGTGATATGCACCTACTCAGTGCTGAATTATTGCATTCTGCCTACACCTTCAGTTCAGTTCAGCTCAGTCGTGTCTGACTCTTTGTGACCCCATGAATCGCAGCACACCACGCCTTCCTGTCCATCACCAACTTCCGGAGTTCACTCAGACTCAAGTCCATCGAGTCAGTGATGCCATCCAGCCATCTCATCCTCTGTCGTCCCCTTCTCGTCCTGCCCCCAATCCCTCCCAGCATCAGAGCTTTTTCCAATGAGTCAACTCTTTGCATGAGGTGGCCAAAGTACTGGAGTTTCAGCTTTAGCATCATTCCTTCCAAGGAAATCCCAGGGCTGATCTCCTTCAGAATGGACTGGTTGGATCTCCTTGCAGTCCAAGGGACTCTCAAGAGTCTTCTCCAACACCACAGTTCAAAAGCATCAATTCTTCGGTGCTCAGCTTTCTTATCCAAATAGAAATTTGACTAAGAAAGAACTCTGAAAATGCCATCATTCCAACAGAGCTTGAAGAAGATACAGTTTTTGTATACATTTTATCTATTTCATTCTATAAAGAATGTTGTTAGTTGTAATTTAAGGGGCACCTTGTCTATTCATTTGTATCTACACACTTGAAAAAATAGGAGTGGAAAAAAAATGAAATCTGTATTGTAATGATCTCTATTTGTTATGGCTGTTTTGAGAGCAGTTTTAGATTCATAGGGATATTGAGGGGAAAGTACAGAGATTTTCTGTGTGCTCTCTGCCCTACACATGCGTAGTCTCCCTCACTATCAACATCCCTCACCAGACTGATACATTTGTTACAATTGGTGAGCCAAAATTTATACATCATAACCACTCAAAATCAATAGTTTGTATTACGGGTCACTCTCTGTATTGTATATCTGGTGGGTTTGGACACATGTACATGAAGGTATCCGTCATTATAATATCACACAGAGAATTTTCACTGTCCTAAAAGTCATTTGTGTCCTATTCATTCCTCCCCACTGCCCCACCCCTGGCAACGATTGATCATTTTCCTGTCTCTGTAATTTTGCTTTTTCCAGAATGTCATATGGTTGGACTCATATAGCACATAGCCTTTTCAGAGTGTTTTTTTTTTTTTTTCCACTTAGTTATACACATTTAGAGTTCCTCCATCTCTTTTCATGGCCTGGTAGCTTATTTCTTTTTAACACTGAATAATATGCAATTGTCTGGATGTACCACAGTTTGTTTATCCATTCACCTACTGAAGGACATCTTGGTTTCTTTCAAGTTTTGGCAATTATAGATAAAACTGCTATAAACATCCATGTGCAGGTTTTTGTGTGGACAATCTGTGTGTTTTTACTAGAAAAATCTCAGAGGTTTTTTTTCTTTTTTTCAAAACCCAGGCATACTGATTTTGATCATAGTTTTACTGTTCCTATACTCCCCCAATCATTACCCAGATGATTCCATATAAATACACACTGTATAGAAGCTATTTAGGGATAACAATTCCTTCAAGTCTGAGCCATTCAGAGATAGGTAGTTTCTAGCAAGCTTCAGACATCCCTCCACACTAACCTAATCCTGTTTAGGAGATACATTAAAGATAGAATCAGTGTTTTTATCATAATGCCTTTAAAGTAAGGGTCTTCAACCTCCCAGATGTAATGCCTGATGGTCTGAGGTGAAGTTAATGTAATAATAATAAAAATAAAGCACATAATAAATGTAATGCTCTTGAATCATCTCCCCATCCTGGTCCCTGGAAAAATTGTTATCCACGAAATCAGTCCCTGGTGCCAAGAAGGCTGGGGACAACTACAAGTTTAAAACATAGTAGCAGTGCAGGATGGATGAATTTTCACATCAAGGGGTATTATAAATTGACCCATCAGTTTGCATAACATTTGGAGTCACTCAGTCTTAGGGTCAGAAATTCCACTGTTATATACATGGATCTAGAGAAGCCACGTAGCACGTATATTTTTGTCAACCCATTAAAATTACACAGAACAGTCCACTGCCCAAGAGTGAAGTAGAATCTCTGAGGTCACAGAGCCTCTTAGGGACAAAGGAAGACCTCAAACTCAGGTCTTGGATATTCAGTTTACTGTGGTATCCAGTAGGGCACAAGTTGTGTAATACTGAACTGTATGCTGCTGCTGCTACTAAGTCGCTTCAGTCGTGTCCGACTCTGTGCGACCCCAGAGACGGAAGCCCACCAGGCTTCCCCGTCCCTGGGATTCTCCAGGTAAGAACACTGGAGCAGGTTGCCATTTCCTTCTCCAATGCATGAAAGTGAAAAGTGAAAGTGAAAAGTGAAAGTGAAAAGTGAAAGTGAAGTCGCTCAGTCGTGTCCAACTCTTATCGACCCCGTGGACTGCAGCCCACCAGGCTCCTCCGTCCATGGGATTTTCCAGGCAAGAGTACTGGAGTGGGGTGCCATTGCCTTCTCCAACTGAACTGTATACCTGTGGAGAAAATAAAATGCAACAACTGATGATACTTAGAAATATAAAAGTATCTAATGTGTGGGGGGAAAAGGTAATGATGAATTTCTGAATTTTATATTCATATTAACAGAACCTGAGTATCACACTTCCAGATTACTCAAGTACTGAAGAAACCTCTCAATTATTAACGAATTATAGGTTTGGGACAAGTGATGACAGATCAGGATTTAAAGGACAAACAGCTGTGCATGTTAAGACATGCCCTGTATAGGACCCAGATGTTTAATATAATCCCCATGAAATTCTAATCTTTTCTAAAATGCTTTCACACATTTGGTTGTCATCATTTTAAAACTGAAGACCATCTAGCACTGGAGCCTGACAAGAATATTAAGTACGTCATTCATCTGGAAAGAAGCACTAGGAATAATGTTACTGCCTCTTCTACAATAAGAATTAGACAGATGATCTCTGATTGGCTAGAAAACGTTCCAGCTGTGCTGGGATTTGATTTAACTGCCCAGACACTGACCTCCTTAATGATTTACTTATAAGCCTGGTTATCTTTGAAAAGACTTGGATTTTAGGGCACTGTATTTTGCCTTAAATTAAAACAGATACATTATTTTAAGGAGGAAAAATGAGTAAAAATTCTTTGTGATTAAGGCCTTCAGTCACATTGTGCACTGCTCTGCTTCACTTCCTTCCTTGACCCAGAGAGGTGTATTTTTTTTTTTTTTTTAATTTATTTATTTTTTGGCCTTGCTGGGTCTCTGTTGCTGCCCGTGGCCTTTCTCTATTGTGGTGAATGGGCGCTGTTCTTGGCTATGGTGCACGGGCTTCTCACTGCAGTGGCTTCTTGTGTTTAGCTTGCAGGCTCAGCAGTCATGGCGCACAGGCTTAGTTCCTCTGAGGCACGTGGAATCTCCCCAGAGTAGGGATCGAACCCATGTTCCCTGCATTGGGAGGCAGATTCTTGACCACCGGACCACCAGGGAAGTCCAACCCAGAGAACTCTTGCATACCCTTGACAGCTATTGAAATGTAATTTTAAATATTGAGATGATACAAGGAACTGTGTTCCTATTTCCAGCTTTCCTTCCATGGACCCAACTAAGAATATACCAGATTAAGAATTTGGAAATCACACACACAGGCTTTTTTTTGAGCTTCTTGATATTCAGTGGCCTAATCTACTCGAGCTTATGGTCATTTCTTTGAATTTCTCAACGTCTCTTTCAACAGCACCTACATGTAAATGTCACTGCCTGGATTTCTAGGTTCCTTATGGTGCCATTCATCTGTGTTTCTTTCTGATGGTCCCTTATGGACATTAATTTAGGAACTTGAGGGAGGGAAAAGATTTGGCCCCAATAATGATGACACTTATAAAGGTCTGAAGAAGTCATTATTACTTCTGCATTCCTCAGATACCCACTTTATAAATTAGTGTCAAAGGTAGGGAAGGCTGGAGGACTAGAGGGATGGAGGAGAAAAGGAAATAAGATGAACGAAGGTTTTAACACAAGAGGTCTGTTCTTCAGACTAGGTGGCACTTTTAATAATGGATATTGTCTAATGCCTGTTTATTTCAGAGATAAATAAGTCACCATGATATACTGAGATGAGACCTGGCATGAGCTTGAAACCCCCTTTATAATTCCGTGAAGAAGAAAAATGGAGAACAGAAATTATTTTACAAAACTATTTTACCCATTTAAAGGAGCATTGTGAGACTTAGTTCCTGTTTTATTGATGTTGATTATATCTGTCATATTCACACAAATTACATTTATCATCTGGAGAAATTTTTTATTGTAGATTATATGAAGTTCCCTTTTATGGTCTGTTTACAGAATATTTATACCTTTGACATGGCCATTATCAGGGAAACATCATTATATGAACTAGTAGGAGAATAGCAAACAAGATTTCAGAATACCTGAGTTGTGTCATGCCTAGTATCAAGCTGTGTTATTTACTTTGGGAAAGTCCCTCAGCCCTTTGTAAATGAAGAGAAATTAAATAATTGTGATCGTACATGGAATGACTTGACAATATGTTCTTCTTATTTAAAATGAATATGTGCTGTACTTCCCTGCTGGCTCAGTGATAAAGAATCAGCCTGCAATGCAGAAGACAGAGGAGACCCAGGTCCCTGGGTCAAGAGGGTTCCCTGGAGAAGGAAGAGGCAACCTAGTCCAGTATTCTTGCCTGGAGGATCCCACCACAGCAAGCCAGGTGGGCTACAGTCCATTGGATCACAAAGAGTCGGACATGACTTAAGCAACTTAGCATGCAGCAGCAGGCACTGGAAAACGTCTAATCATATTTAAAACTCTTTAATTTCTATACCTTGTTCAGAATTATGATACTCAAATATAGATATTTTCACGATACTACAGTAGCAGTTTTCAAACATTGTTTATCATGACTCAGAATAAATAAAAGCAGTATTTATTTATTTGTATTATATTGCAGTTAAAAGATACACGGTCATACATGCATGTGAATAGCCAAACAAGACTCTAAAAAAAATATTATTTCTACTTATGATGCACACTTTTTTATTATAATCTATTCCACTTTTTAAAAAATGCTGTTTTTGATCCCCTTAACTGATTTGGAAGGTAAGTAAAATAGAGCATTTATATTGTACTGTATTCTGCTGTGCTTAGTAGCTCCCTCGTGTCTGACTCTCTACAACCCCATGGACTGTAACCTGCCAGGCTCCTCTGTCCACGGGGATTCTCCAGACAAGAATACTGGAGCAGGTTGCCATGCCCTCTTCCAGGGGTCTTCTCAACCCAGGGATCAAACCCAGGTCTTCTGGATTGCAGGTAGATTCTTTACCAGCTGAGCTACCAGGGAAGCCCTTCTATTGTACTGCTGCTGCTGCTGCTAAGTCGCTTCAGTCGTGTCCAAGTCTGTGCGACCCCTGAGATGGCAGCCCACCAGGCTCCCCCGTCCCTGGGATTCTCCAGGCAAGAATACTGGAGTGGGGTGCCATTTCCTTCTCCAATGCATGAAAGTGAAAAGTGAAAGTGAAGTCGCTCAGTCGTGTCCGACTCTGAGCGACCCCATAGACTGCAGCCTACCAGGCTCTTCTGTCCATGGGATTTTCCAGGCAAGAGTACTGGAGTGGGGTGCCAATGCCTTCTCCGTCTATTGTACTACCGAGGGATAAA
The DNA here is from genome assembly GCF_029378745.1 of Bos indicus. NCBI lineage: Eukaryota > Metazoa > Chordata > Mammalia > Artiodactyla > Bovidae > Bos > Bos indicus. The sequence continues at coordinate 15,181,642 of NC_091767.1, forward strand.
TTGTTGGTAACAATGGCATCGTCAGCTCAATGGACATGAGTTTGGGTGAACTCCGGGAGTTGGTGATGAACAGGGAGGCCTGGCGTGCTGCGGTTCATGGGGTTGCAAGGAGTCATACACGACTGAACAACTGAACTGAACTGAACTGAACATGGCCTGTATAGCCCCATGAAAGTGCTAAATGCATTGAATTTTTTCAGTATATTTTCTAGTGACCAATTCAGATCTTGGCTTAACTGGTGATATTCATAACTGGTTTTCATTTTTCCCAGGGTCTTGGTATTCAAGGCTCTTGTCAGGTCTAACATATTATGATTCCAAGGAAAGGGTACCTGAATCTGAAGGCTTAGAAGGTAGGATTCTTTACCTTCTGAGTCACCAGGGAAGACCAATCAAATCATTTCCATCTTTTAAAAAAGATAATCTCCACTTTAAAGAATCCAGACCTTTCTTCTAGGCATTTATTGCTCTCTCAAATCTGCCCCTGACTTTTCTCTTAGACAACTGTACTTTATGAGTACAGAAAAATGAATGAACTGTAGGAAACTAATTCTTTTGGTCTGATTAAGAGACTTCTATAGACAAGGCACTGTTACAGTTGCTGGAAATATACTATGGAAAGAGACAACATTTTTTATTTTATATTCTACAGGGAAGTCAGAAAAGTTATAGACCAACCTATTGCTAGATAAGAAAAATTATATTCAAATATGATACCTTTTATTAAAATATGTGTGTTATATATTTACAGAAAAAGTCAAAAATTATTTGTGAAAATTTAATTTGATAGTATTTAAATCTGAATTTTAAAGTACATGCATCCTTAATCATGTCTGATTCTGCTACATTTTGAACTGTAGCTCACCAGGCTCCTCTGTCCATGGGATTTTTCAGGCAAGAATACTGGAGTGAGTTGTCATTTCCTCATCCAGGGGATCTTTCCAACCCGGGAATCAAGCCTTCATCTCCTGTGATTCGGCCATCGCAGGCAGATTCTTTACCGGCTGAGCCCTGGGGGAGGCCCAAATCAGAATTGTGGAATTAGAAATAATTTTTATTCTTTGCTAGCCTGTATTTCCAGATTTCTTACAGTGAACATTTACTATTTAATTGTAAAAATAAATACATATTATGTGTATGTTCATTTTATATATGCCTATTCCTGGCTTTTCCATTAGGTATGTAGCTTACTAAAATCTGGGGCCTTTTTTTTTTTTTTTTAATTCATATATAACTTGCTCCTCTAGAGTCTAAGACAGTTTATTTGATTAAGTAATATTTGGAAAAAATGATTAACATAGCTTCTGCCTGGAAGGAGTTTACAAGGGTGAAAGAGATCTGTTAACAACCAGAGAGATTACACAATGAGGACCATAATTAGTGTGTGGGCAGGGGTGGCTCAGTGGTTAAGAATCTGCCTGCAAAGCAGGAGAATCAGTAGACCCGGGTTCTATTCCTGAGTTGGGAAGACCTCCTGAGAAGGAAATGGCAATCCACTCCAGTATTCTTGCCTAAGAAATCCCATGGAAAGAGGAGCCTTGTGGGGTACAGTCCACTGGGTCTTGAAAGAGTTGGACATGACTTAGTGACCATACAACAACAACATTGCTTCTGGCAAGTTGGACATGTTTTTATGAAAGAGATAACCGAGATGTGACCTGCAGAGTAACTCTAAGTAAAGATGCCCAGCATGAAATTGTCATAAACAGTATTTACATGTCTCTAGTTTCCCTTAGTTTTGAGACCCTATTTCTGCATCCCTAAATCAGATCACACTGTAGGAAGAAGCAAATAGAGACAAGGAGACAGAACTTTAAAATCGGAGTAGTCTTGAAAATTAGATACCAATTTGAATCATGCTTAAACTCCACTGGAGGAGGAAATGACAACCCACTCCAGTATTCTTTCCTGGGAAATCCCACGGACAGAGAATCCTGGCAGGCTACTTTCTGTGGGGTTGCAAAGAGTTAGACACGACGAAGCACACACACATACACACACAAGCTGTACTGAAGTTGTTTTGTGGTGTTAGTCTTTATGAGTTCTGTTAATAGCCACTCTCCTGAGATCATCCAATTTCCAGTGAAAAGCATCACCCCAAGGCTTACCAGCTTGCCCCCACCATCCTGAGCAGCTTTGCACTGCTGTTGGCAGAGAAGTCTCTAGGCCTTGCCATTGGCAAAAGCTGAGCGTGCTGTGGCAGGAATCAGTGACTCCTGTTCCTCACATGGTTGTTAACCGTATTTGAGGGCTCATGCTTCAAAATGAGATCCTTTTCTTATCTGGCAGTCTGATTAGAAAATGCGCTGGGCCACTGTAATTAGGATCCAGATTTACGGCCTGTTTCTGAGAGGTCCAATGGGATTATAACATCTCTAGCCAATCATACCATATTGCTCAACCTTACAGCACAGCTTTTTAGCTGTCCATCTGCTTTTACATGTGGGTTTCTGTCTCATCAGGCAGTTTGAGGGAGTACTTCCTGCCTACTAGAATTCACTGCAAAATACCTGTATAGCCATTGTAATATCACCCCATTGTTATTTACAGTTAATTCGAAAAGACGAGTCAACGTATCCTAGTCTCTATGCATAGAGTAAGATGTCATTTTAAGGCTGGCATATTATTTTCGTTCACTTGATGAATGTTTACTGTCATGGCTAAATAAGAGATGAGCTACACACTCTGCTAGTTTTGGCAGTGTCTGCTTAGTGGGAATGTTGAGCTTGTCCTCCCGAATTACAACTCCATTTATTTTATCCAGTTTCATTAATCGTCCAAGTACCTTCATGGCCAATGAGATGGCTACTGCTAGTGCTGAGTGGAGAATTAATTATAAATAGACTAGAGCAATACATCTATGGGAGCCAGACCCCCCAAATGATTGGATGTCATTTTAATTAACACAGAACAGACTTGTAATAGAGTGCTGAGTTCTTTGCCAAAGGAGAGTCTCTAGAGAGGGGAGCCAAGGGCTGGATAGAAAGGGAATAAACAGGACTTTCAGGGAAAAGAGATTGGAAATATAAATTTAAACTTTAAAAACTTCCTGGTAGACCATATCAGACAATGGGAATATTTCTCCAGGGTTGTGAAAGAAAATATATTTTAGTTGGGATGGAAAGAGTTACATCAGCTGGAAATAAATTAGGAATCTATGTTGATTTAGAAAAATGCAATGGATTTGAAGTCTGTCTTGTATTTCTCACTGCTGACATGTAAAATGTCATCTCAATTCTGTTCATCTTTTCATCAGAAGCATCAACATGTCAAATACCATAGAATCAGTGAAAAAAAGTCAATAAACCTAAGTTCTAAAGTTAAGAAAGAAAATGACTGTCATTGTTCTGAAAAAAATATTTGTTTGTTTGTTAAATGAGGTGTTTTTTTTTTTCCCCTTTTTAAAGATTCCTGTTTCTTCATGTGTTTACATCATAATTTCAGAGATCCATTTCTAGGAGGGAATGTTTGTTTTCTTGAAAATTATGTAGCTTATACATAATAGGCTTAACACCTTTGTCAGATTGATTGATGAGGATGATGAAGATATTAGCGAATATTTATGGTGGCCTGAAGTTGTGCCAGGTGCTAGGCTAAGTGTTCATATCCTTATTGTATTTACCCTCATTGCCAACTTGTGACATAGGGAGTATGAACACCTCCCATTCAGAGATGAGAAGTTCTTCATCACTCACCACAGGAAATGGCAGGGTTCCTAGACACTGCCATTTCTGGAATTCTAATCCCCCTACATCTCTGCACGTCTCCCTGTCTGATTCCCTTCTTATCTCTCAGCTCTTAAAACCCTGACGCTTTTTCTTTACAGTCACCAGAAAAATGTTGAATAACTTATTCTTCCCCAAACGTTTTATTAGATCACCTTGATTTTTTTTGGTTTATTTGCAACGTCGCTCTACCTTGATAACACAGCTTCCCATGCATCCTCCTCAAGACGTGACTGTTTCACTTTCATACTCCCCAGACCACTGGACTTAAGTGGAGTGCAGACATTTCCTTCCTCTGATTGATGTTATCCCATTTCCTCTTCTTTCCTAAAAACCCTGAACTCTGACTCCTAGAACACTAGCCTATACCATCCATTGACTGTCATTGCATTCATCACTGCCGAGCTGCTCATTCCTTCTAATTTCTTGAATATTTAAGTCCTGGCTCACCGTGATGCCCTAGCACTGTTTCTATCACAGTTCTTAGTCCCTTCATAAATGTGTGGACTATCCTTCCAATGGGCTTCCCAGGTGGTGCTAGTGGTAAAGAACCTACCTGCCAATGCGGGAGGCATAAGAGATGCGGGTTCCATCCCCCAGTCGGGAAGATCTCTTGGAAGAGGGCATGGCAACCCACTCCAATATGCTTGCCTGGAGAATCCCATGGACAGAGGAGCCTGGAAGACTCGAGTTCATGGAATCCAAGTGTCAGACACGACAGAGGTTAACTTAGCAAAGCATATCCTTCCAATAACCTGGTCTCTCAGCACCTTGACCTTTCCACTTAAGACTTTGCCTTTCATAACACTGTGGCCACTTACTACACATGGTCATACCATAAACTTTGTTATCACCAAATAAGGGTAACCTTTCTGTGATCTTAGTTTCATCTGTTCCTCTCTCGGACTATCCACTCTTCTCTTTCTAACTTCAACCCACCAATTATATCAACATTTCCTGTACTTCTCATAAATGTGTCTTTATTTTTCTTCTTATTCAGCTTAAATTTAATATTCAGTCATTTTAATTACTTCTCTTACCTGCCTCCATTTGTTTGCTTAATTTGGAAAAAAAAGGAGTCTTGATTAAAGAAAGCTTTCAATCTGTTCAGTGTCTACAACTTTGCAGGTGAATATGGCTAGAAGAAAATGTAGAACTGTTTAAATTGACTTGTTTTAGAATAGATTTATATTCTTCAGTTTCAGATGAATCAGTTAGCTCTTACACTCTCTGAAATGAGTATTTCCTACTCTTTTCCTGTCTCTCTCTTCAGACCAACAGTACTTCCTTTTTTCAAATGATGGCATTAATTACAGTTTTAGTGAGAAGATAGAGACAGTCACAAGAAGCACTTCGTCAGCTCCCACCATCCTGTCTGCAGGCCACTGAGCACAGTGCTCTGTACCCTGCCATCTCTGTTTCAGTGGGTGAAACCCCTACAGTAAGAGCTAAGACCACCTTCTCAGACCACCTTCTCTATCTGTGTTGCTGAAACCCACCCCTTTCACCTATTCAAGGTTGTTTTTTTAGTGGTTCTAGTCTCTTGATCTTACATCGTCTGTCTCTCCCATTCCACTTTATCATTCTGACTTGCAACATGCTATCATTTCTACCATTTAAAAAAAAAAAAAAAAGCACTTCTCTCTCTTGGCCCAAATTGTCCTATTAGCTACCAATTTATGTTTTGTGTTCCCTTAACAACATATTTCTGAGAAATAATGATCAGTTATTGCCTCTTATTTTTCTCTCTTGAACCCACTGAAATCAGGTGTTAACCAAAACTCAAACAAAACTACTCTTGTCAAGATCACTGTTGCTAAATCCAGGGATCACTTTTCAGCCCTTGAATTATCAGCCAATTTACTCCATCTTTCTTCATTACAGAATACAAATTCTCTTGGGTATCTTCCTACCTCACTGGCCATTCCTTCTCAATTTAATTTCCTGGTCTCTTTTTATATCCTAAATTTTGAGTATCTCTGATTTCAGGCCACATACATTTTCTCTTTTCTCACTACACTTACTTCTTTGACAATACCATCCCATCTTGCATTCTCAAATGTCATCTGCTGTCTGATCCTAACTTTGTGTTTCTAACCAAGGCCTCTCCCCTATATTTCAAACACATGTATTCAAGGGTTTATCTGTATATCTAATAGGCAGCTCAAGCTACACATATCCAAATTTGAACTCCTAATTTCCTCCCCTCACATTTAACCATTCTCTTCACACAACCTTGCCTATATTAGATGGTAAGAATTCTATCTTTTTAGGTGCTCAAAACAAAATCTTTGAGTCATTGTTGATTTTTCTGTATCTCAAGAATATTCCATATCCATTATATCAGAAAAATATGCCAGTTATTTGTCAAGAATGTTTTCAATATTGAACAGAGAGAAGAGAACAAACCAGTTCTATTGAAGGCTTAATCTGCTGCTGCTGCTGCTAAGTCGCTTCAGTAGTGTCCAACTCGGTGCAACCCCACAGACGGCAGCCCACCAGGCTCCCCCGTCCCTGGGATTCTCCAGGCAAGAACACTGGAGTGGGTTGCCATTTCCTTCTCCAATGCATGAAAGTGAAAAGTGAAAGTGAAGTCGCTCAATCGTGTCCGACTCTTCGATACCCCATGAACTGCAGCCTACCAGGCTCCTCTGTCCGTGGGATTTTCCAGGCAAGAGTAGTGGAGTGGGGTGCCATCACTTTCTCCAGAAGGCTTAATCTAAGACATCATTATTTCTCACCTGAGTTGTTTAAGTGGCCTCTTAGTAATTCTCCCTCTTCAGCCTTTAATCTTACAGCATGTATGTATTGAGAGGTTAAAGGATATTCTCTGCTTACAAACTGCTAATCAATGTCCACAACTACACCTGGAATGTTGGAATTTAATCAGTATTTGTTGAGTGAATGACATGAAGTTCAGAGCAGTCCAGTAATCACCCAGACTCTATGAATTTAAAATTCTCTCCCTGATGCTAAAGCTGAAACTCCAGTACTTTGGGCACCTCATGCAAAGAGTTGACTCACTGGAAAAGACTCTGATGCTGGGAGGGATTGGGGGCAGGAGGAGAAGGGGATGACAGAAGATGAGATGGCTGGATGACATCACCGACTCAATGGACGTGAGTCTGAGTAAACTCTGGGAGTTGGTGATGGACAGGGAGGCCTGGCATGCTGTGATTCATGGGGTCGCAAAGAGTCAAACATGACTGAGCGACTGAACTGAACTGAACTGAGACTCAATGTCCTTAACTACCATGTTATATTATATATATCTTGAATATTCTACTTAAATATTTTCTATAAATCAAACCTTTAAAAATTGAATTTTTCAGTTCTAAGGAGCAATAATTTACATATAAAGATGTATAGTCTAAACATACATGCATATACACCCAACCCCTATTTTAGAATAGTGTAGGCCACCCTCCAGTACTGAAACTTAAGCATCTCAAAAAAGAAATGTTTCATACATAGCAAGATGCAATTTCTACATGGTATCAGATACTTCCCAGTATTTCACAACAAATTTGGAGGCTCAGAGTCAGATATCATGGGAATATTCCATACATTTAATGATCCAACAATCCTTCACATACAGTACTGTCTGCATTTGTAAACCTTAGAGACCTGCTATAATTAAGGAAATCCCTCCCCATTTTCAATCTATACATAAAAATCATTTACTGAGGTAGGCTACTTGCAGATAAGCTAATTGAAGCTATCTTCCTATTTTCATATAAACAGTGAAAAATGAGAACATTTCAATAGATTTAGTGCCTCACTTAACTTTTCAGCATAAAATATATTCATTAAGCACTCATTTGTGTATAATGGCTTTGTCATATGCTACACTATCATTGGTTTAATATTAATACCAGATTCTGCCAAGTAAAAATTGTGGGATGTAACTTTAGGAGCTTTTCAACTAAGTCTATTTCTGGAAGATTTTATGTGTCAATTGAACTCAAGGTTTTATCATTTGCAAATGATTATGGGTTTCAAAGTGATAAGGTTCTGATATCAGAATTGTCAGTTACCAAGTCCTTGGGATATTATAACTAACCCCTAATTGATACTTCATTTGGAAGTCTTGTTGCTTCTCTGGTGTTTAACTTGTTCATACATTAACTTAAGAGACGTCTTTTACCCTCAAATGTAATGACTAGTTCAGTTGTTTTAAGGATTTTTGTATGCTTTTTTTTTCCCTGATACCTTATTTGAATCATTTTTCCACACAGTGTTTGTTCTAGTAAATTTTTCTTTGTTTGTTTGTTTTTAATTACTAAGGAAAAAAAACATACTCAAGAACAGACGATAGCAAAAATAACTTGTAAGTGGCAAAACAGGTGAATTCTTGGTAATTGCCTTTATGGTATAGAAAGAATTAATCTACATTGTGAATCCTGGAAGGTGTACCCAGGAATAGGCTGATATATGCTATGGAACATCCGAGAAGTGCGGCAAAGAGATGTATCAGACACTGCTAAAAGGCAGGGGTGGTACAAATGGATATTCAAGATCAACTGCGAGGCTTTTGTTTTTGTTTCTTAAGTATAATTTCAGAAGCAGGATCATAGTCTTCCACTTTACATAGACTGTAAATATCTTTATTATATCCTACTATAACCTGGAGGTGTACCCTGGAGAGAACTTATGTAGATGCTTTGTCCTCCATGATCAAGTATGACCAAGGGCCAACATATTCACCTGAATTCAGACTGTCTTTTGGTAGTGATGATAATGATCAGGAATTAGCGACTTAGCAGCAGCAGCGGTAGTGATAGTTGTACAACCTTTTGAATATGATAAATACCATTGAATTAAACACTTTGAAGGGGTGAATGTTGTAGATGTGAGCTACATCTCAATAAAATAGTAGCATTAGGGCTCTAAAAACAGTCTTCCCAGCCCAGGGATTGAACCCAGGTCTCCTGCATTGGAGGCAGACTCTTTACCATTTGAGCCACCAGGGAAGCTCCTCTAAAACAAAAAGTACTTGAAGCTAATAGGCTAGTGCTTTCAAATTACTAGAAAATGATATCATCTTAGAATTTAAATAGTTATCCAAACTATCAATCAAATAACGAAGGTAGAATTTTTTTTTTCAGACACAGAAAATGCTAAAAAGACTTAATTCCTTTCCTCTCTTTATCAAATATATATTGAAGAGAATGTTGCAATAAAATCACACAACAAACTAAAAAGAGGAAGACATAGAGACCAGTACTCAGAGGACTGGACACAGACTTAAAAAAAAAAAAAAAAAGAATTTCCTGAATGATGATAAGAAGAATCTCAATCAGTGACTGTCAGGTGTAGGGGAAGTCAGTACAGATCAGGGTAGGATAATGGAGTGCTCTAAGGTGCTATGTACAAGAAAAAAGGAATGAAAAACAAAGATTTCCTGATTTGTCTGAATATGTTGAATGGAAGTTTAAAACTTATGGTAGAGAATTTATGAATAAATTGTTATAGTTACAAAGAAAACTGTAAAAATTGTTAATATGAAAACTGTGATAGTTACAGAGAAAACAAACATAAAATATGCCAATTATTAACTCCACAGAAGAGAGGAAATATATAGGAATACTACGTGATTCATCCATGAATTTTTTTTTTTTTATAGTCATAATAATGTAAACATTGAATACGGAAATGGAGGAGGAGAACTGTTTGTATCTATCCATCAGTGATCTAAATCCTAATCTACCATTGCAGGGTCCATATAGATATAAAATCAAGAAATAAGCATGCATGCATAACATTTAGAAATGAGAAGGTAAAAGCATTTACAGAGTTTATAGAGGTATTGAAAAGCAGAGACATTACTTGGCCAACAATGGTCCGTCTAGTCAAGGCTATGGTTTTTCCACTGGTCATGTATGGATGTGAGAGTTGGACTGTGAAGAAGGCTGAGCACCGAAGAATTGATGCTTTTGAACTGTGGTGTTGAAGAAGACTCTCGAGAGTCCCTTGGACTGCAAGGAGATCCAACCAGTCCAATCTGAAGGAGATCAGCCCTGGGATTTCTTTGGAAGGAATGATGCTGAAGCTGAAACTCCATTACTTTGGCCACCTTATGCGAAGAGTTGACTCATTGGAAAAGACTCTGATACTGGGAGGGATTGGGGGCAGGAGGAGAAGGGGACGACAGAGAATGAGATGGCTGGATGGCATCACTGACTCGATGGACATGAGTCTGAGTAGACTCTGGGAGTTGGTGATGGACAGGGAGGCCTGGCGTGCGCGATTCATGGGGTCACAAAGAGTCCGACACAACTGAGAGACTGAACTGAACTGAAATGAACTGATAAGGGATGGAACTCAAGGATGGAAGGAGTGTGATGGAGCAGTGACTGCTATTTTTCATTAAAAAAATCTTACCATTGGACTAATGCACATATTATTTAGTTAATATTAAAAAGATAGAAAACACCTAGCTAGGTGTGTTAAAAAACAAGATTCAAAGCAAGACTATTTGCTATGAGACTGTAAGACAAATATTTAACATTATTTAACATTTTCTAGCCTCAGTTTCTTCAGTGGTTTTATGAAGACTTTGCATTCAATCATTATTTTATTTTATTCTGGCTTTATATTGATGCTTTTAGGAGTCTTCTACTAAGTCCAAGGCTGAATTTTTAAAATCATGGCTTCTTGGTTTACGCCATTGACCTTAGACCCATCCTTCTTTTAAGTTCACATCTCAACTTCACAAATAATAGAATAAAGATCCAGAAGACTACATGGAAATATAGCTATAACAAAATAACCCCATAGCCCTTGGCTTTATGAACCTATTGTCTAAGAGCAGAGCTAGACTCCTTTCCCTTTAGAAGTTTATCATTCCTGAATTTAATTGATCAAACTTTAACACTTTGCCTTAGATATCATACTATTAATACACATATAAAATATCAATAAAAAATCAATCTTTCTGAAATGCATTTAGACAGTATAAGTTCTTTCTAGTTACATTCTCAAAATAAATATTTTTGGAAGTCAAAGAAGAGACATTGGACACATAGCTCTTATTTACAGAAGAATAAGGAGTATGGCTCTGATAATGCTGGAAAAAACAGAATGTTCAGACTATGTTAGAAAGAAGCCAGTGCAATCATTTTAGTGAGACAGCAATTAAAAATAAAGTCATTTACTGTGTGTGTTCCACTTAGGGGAGCTTGCCTCTGCTCCCATTGATCTGCAGATGAACAAACTAACCTTCCATAGCTAACTCAGTGTTTCTCCTGAGTTGTAACATAAACTCGCTAGGTCACTTGTGCCCGACTCTTTGCAATCCTATGGACTACAGCCTGCCAGGCTCCTCTTTCCATTGGATTCTCTAGGCAAGAATACTGCAGTGGGTTGCCATTTCCTCCTCCAGGGGATCTTCCCAATGCAGGGATCAAACCCAGGTGTCCCACATTGCAGGCAGATTCTTGACTGTCTGAGCCACCAGGGAAGCCCCAGTGTAGGTCAAAATCTCCCACTTACAGCAAGACGTTTAGTCCTGATGTTTGTTTTCATTTTTTCTGAAGGGTAGTGGAGGGGGTTTGAAGAATCAGAGTGGAGACTATTTTAAATTGTTTTTCTTCTGGTTGATTACCTGCCAAGTATTTAAGAGTGCCTAGATCCTTAAATTGTAAAGAATAATTCATCTTGAACTTTAATATGCAAATAAATCACCTAGGGATCTTGTTCAAATGCAGATTCTGATGATGAGCTGGTCGAGGAGCTGAGATGCAGCTTTTCTAACAAGCTCCCAGGTGGGTGCTATGCTACTGATCTCAGAAACACAGTTTGAGTAGAAAAGATATAAAATATTTTTTGCAGGTGATCTGTAATATCTGCTGTTCTGCTATGTCATATTTTTTTTTTCTTTAATTTTGGCTAATGGATGGTTGGAAGGATTCTGTTTTGTGGGGCGGATGCTCCTGGAAGCTTTCCACTTACACGTGTGTGTGGATGGGAATCTGCAAATATAAGACATCCCTAAACTATGTAACTGAGTTGAAATATAAGAATGCATTAAAGTAAAATTTAAGATTAGACTGATTAAGGAAAAGTCCCAAGTTTTCTTGGAATGAGATAATAACTCTTCACCAAAGGCAGAGGAGAGTGAGTGAAAGAGAGAGACTGGGTAGACCATAGAAAACACGGATAGAGTTTATATTATGTTAAAGGATAAGATTTTCTAAATGGATGATAGGCTCTGATCTGCTAGAAGATTTTAATAACCCTGCTTCTATTTGTAGCAGTGTTCAAATAAGTGACTAAAATACAGACAACCCAAATGATTCAAAAACTAAACAGAAATGATTGTTTCTGTTTGTCATTTTATTTGTCCTTACCAGTTCTCTCATTTTTGCCTTTGTATTTTTTTGTCCAAGGTGACAGTATTAATATTGAGGTAAAGATATTAGATTTCTACTTTTGTGAAGATAATTGATAATCATAGATTTGCAATATGCAGTAGGTAGATATTAATCTAGCGTTCACTGGGGGAAGAAGTTATTACCAGAAGCTTCTTGTACGAGTGCACAACATGAAGACCATGACTGAACCAAATGTCCCTTTTTCCTGCTGCCTCTGAAACTCAATAAGCTTCACTTCTGCACCTGCCATGAAAATAGTTCTTCTTAAGTCATTTGAGGTACTTTAAACATTTTGGATAGGGGTAGTTGTTTCTTTTATTAAGGTAATATTCAACTGAGGGATTAGTCACTGTGTATGTAATGTTTTCTCACTAAGGCAATTAACTGTAGAATTCAATAAATAACAACACTCTAACAAAAAGCTCATTTGGATAATCGCTACCTAAAACAAGACTTGCAATGCAATTCTTGTATTTGTTCATCTTAATTCTTTTTTGCGTGTATATCACTAGAGACTGTAGCTGAAAGTAAACAGTAGGTTTATGGTTGTATTTCATTGTGTTTGGAGATTTCAGAGTGATTTATCCTTAGCTTTCAGCTGATTTAGTGCAATCTTTAAATCCTTTGCTGATTAGCTTCCCTTATAATTATTTGTGCTCAGGGATTTTTGGTAAAAATACAAATAAAAATAAAACTGCAAATGTGCACTTCTTACCTTTTTCTTCACAGAGATGAGGTGAGTAAGATCTTTCTTTTCTTCCTTTCAACTTATTCTGGCTCATAACCCTGCTTATTGTAGCATGAAGCTAAACTCAGCAGTGGCCACAGGACTGGAAAAGGTCAGTTTTCATTCCCATCTCAAAGAAAGGCAATGCCAAAGAATTTTGAAACTGCCATACAATTGCACTCATTTCACATGCTAGCAAGGTAATGTTCAAAACCCTTCAAGCTAAGCTTGAACCAAGAACTTCCAGATATACAAACTGAATTTAGCAAAAGGCCAAGGAACCAGAGATAAAATTGCCAACATCTGTTGGCAAAAGCAAAAGAATTCCAGAAAAACATCTACTTCTGCTTCACTGACTATGCTAAAATTGTAGATCACAACAAACTGTGGAGAATTCTGAAAGAGATGGTAATATCAGACCATCCTACCTGCTTTCTGAGAAACCTCAGGTTAAGCAACAAGCAACTGAACCGTACATGGAACAATGGACTAGTTCAAAATTCTGGAAAGAAGTACGTCAAGGCTATGTACTGTCACCATGCTTGTTTAACTTCTATGCAGAGTACTTCATGTGAAATTCTGGGCTGAATGAATCACAAGCTGGAATCAAGATTGCTGGGAGAAATATCAACAACCTCAAATATGCAGACGATACCATGCTAATGGCAGAAAGCAAAGAGGAACTAAAGAGCCTCTTGAGGAAGGTGAAAGAGGAGAGTGTAAACCTGTCTTAAAACTCAACATTGAAAAAAACTAAGATCATGGTATCTGGTCTCATCACTTTATGGTGAATAGATGGGGAAAAAGTGGAAACAGAGACAGATTTCATTTTCTTAGGCTACAAAATCACTGGAGATGGCAACTGCAGCCATGAAATTAAAAAATGCCTGCTCCTTGGAAGAAAAGCTATGACAAACCTAGGCAGCATATTAAAAAGTAGAGACATTACTTTGCTAACAATGGTCCCTGTGGTCAAAGCTATGGTTTTTCCAGTAGTCATGTATGGATGTGAGAGTTGGACTATAAAGAGGACTGAGCACCAAAGAACTGATACTTTTGAATTGTGCTGGAGAAGACTCTTGAGAGTCCTTTGGACAGCAAGGAGATCAAACCGATCAGTCCTCAAGGAGATCAACCGTGAATATTCATTGAAAGGACTAATGCTGAAGTTCCAATATTTTGGCCACCCGAAGCAAAGGGTAGCCTTATTGGAAAAGACCCAGATGCTGGGAAAGATTAAGGGCAGGAGGAGAAGGGGACAACAGAGGATGAGATGGCTAGACTGCATTTCTCACTCAATGGACGTGAGTTTGAGCAAACTCTGGGAGATAGTGAAGAACAGGGAAGCCTGCTGTGCTGCACTCCATGCAGTTGCAAAGAGTCAGACACGACTTGGTGACTGAATCACATAATAACAATATCTTAAATGCATCTGTGTATATGCTGTTTTTTGGGACTAAGGAATATTTTGTTTATTAATTGCTTAATTTGTTTTTTGTTTTTAATTATTTTTTTCTGTGTGTGTGTGTGTACTTTTAAATTTATTTAATCCTTATGTATTTAATCTGTATGCTATCTGGTATTTAAGTTCTTTTCTTTGAAATATTTCAAGGAACACGTTTTCTTCCTTACCTCTCTTCATTTTAAGGGACTGTGTAGTTTTCTTCTTTGTTTTCTGTTTGGTTTTTCCATTCTTTCATGGAAAACTTTCTTTCACTCCCTTAATTTCCTTCTCCTTTCTAAATTAACCATGACATCAGTTCTAGATGTCTGCGTGATGGTTTAGCAAATTTATGCAACATGACTAGCAACAGATAGACATCTGTTTCCAATCAGCCCTGACCTGGGAGGGTGGAATATTTGGTAGTTTGGGGATATCTTTCCTAGAAGTGGAGATAATGCCAGCCATGAAAATAGAGGTTTTAAGTTGGGCAAAACAGTGAGCCCTCTTAAGTAAGAAGAAGATATATTGTTTAGCATACTTCAGGCAAAACATCCTTAGTTATTTGACTTGCTTTTTACGACATTGTTCAGCTAAAAATTGTCACTGGGAAGCTGAAAATCCAATATGAATCTGTGGCTTATGACAATAAGAGACTGTTGTGTAATAGTTTCTTCTTATCAAGGTAATAGCAAAATATAAACTATTCTTCTTCCCGTATCTCAAAGCAGTGTGATTCTTCTGATCAGAGAATTCCAGTTAAAGACCCACAGAGTATTATTTCCTTCCTAACCAAGTGTAATATCGTAAACACCAAGAAAAGCATTAAAAACATAAAAGATGGTGCTATTTCAAAGCTGGAAATGTATATTTTAAGTTCACCCAAAGTCTAAATTAAATGTTTTACCAGTGCTGTTTCAAAACCATCATGGATACATTTGTATAGGGTTAGACATATGCTAGGGCTTCCTTGGTGGCTCAGACAGTAAAGAATGCCTGCAATTCAGGAGACCTAGTTTGATCCCTGGGTGGGGAAGATCCCTTGGAGAAGGGAATAGCTACCCACTCTAGTATTCTTGCCTGGAGAATTCCCTGTACAGAGAAGCCTGGTGGGCTACAGTCCATGGGGTCAGGAAGAGTCAGACACCACAGGGTAACTAACACTTTCACTTTTACAGACATATGCTATGAGATTTATATTTTTATTTTTTATCTGTTAGTAAGAGCTACTGAGTTTGTAATATTACATATTAGAGGAAGAAAATTAGGAAAATACTTTATTTCACCTTAAAAAGCTTTTTTTTCCAAGGAATTCAATTCTATGTTGCATATTATACATGCGTGCTAGGTTGTTTTGGTCTTATCTGACTCTTTACGACCCTATGGACTATAGCCTGCCAGGTTCCTCTGTCCATGAGATTTTCCAGGAATGGTTACTGGATGGGTTGCCATGCCCTTCTTCAGGAGATCTTCCTGACCCAGTGATCAAACTCGCATCTCTTACGTATCCTGCATTGGCAGGCATGTTCTTTACCATTATTGCCCCCTGGGAAACCCCTAAACAATATTTTATTCTTGTGGTTCACTCTCAACTACCAAGTGCTCCAGGGCCTATTAGCTTTCCTAATTCTGCATGTCTGTAGAGTATAAGAAGTCCCCAAACTGTTCATCTAGGTATTTTTACCAAATTGGTCACCAGGCTCTTGCTAATGTCAGAACAGTGTGCTTACCAGTAGACTTTATTTCCTTGGAAAAATATGGTAAATCTTGTGAGCGTAAGCCAAAGTCTCGTAGAATGGTCATAGATTTCACTTTTGAACCTCACGTGAGGAGGTTTAATTACTGACTTTGTAATGCGATTTAGGGCTTCCCTGATAGCTCAGTTAGCAAAGAATCCTCCTGCAGTGCCAGAGACGTGGGTTGGATCCCTGGGTTAGGAAGATACCCTGGAAAAAGGAAAGACTACCCACTCCAGTATTCTGGCCTGGAGAATTCCATGAACTGTATGGGGTTGCAAAGAGTCGGACACGACTGAGCGACTTTCACACTTCCAATGAGATTTAACTATGAGATAGTTTCACTTGAAAGGTACCATGTATGGCTAGATTCAATCTTAAAGAAACCTCAGTCTTTTGTAGCTTTGATGTCTTTTCATTTTTATATGAATTTCCTTCTGGTTCTTATTCCCTGCTAGATGACTTCAGATATAGTCCATCAGGTCCAGGACTGCAAAATATGTTTTAGTTCATATAATTTATCTGAATGGCCATACCTACGGGTAGTAAATTTAGGTTAGTGTTTATTGTCTAAAACATCTGTCAAGCCAAGGAGAACGTGACTTTTATGTTGCGATAAAGGGGCAATATTTTAAAGAATCAAGCATGACCATGCTGCCACAGTGTAAAGTACAAAGTATGACAACTTTGAAACTGATATTTTTTGAGTTCTATCTATACTGGCAATGATAGAAGTATTTATGGAAATGATTACATAGTAATTAAGAGAGGTTGCAATGTTTTTGACATTATTTAAATGTGTAGTTGCCTTATGAATACCTTCCACTGGTGTTAAGAATAATAGTTGTAGGAATATCCTAAATGTGGAGCAGGTTACTGGGGAAGTCAGATAAAAGGCACTCTTTTCCCCTTCTCACAGCTGGAATGCAAGCGTTTTGCAGAATCATTTATTGCTCTAGATTTCTTTGACATAAATATTTGTGATAGGGCAATTAAGAACAATTAAATCTATGTCTTTAAAGAAATAGATTTTCCTCTGAATTCTTCTCTTCATTTAGCAAATATATGAAAGATTTATTCCACAAGAGGCCACAGAATTTCTTCTATACAGAACCTTTCAAAAAGCATATAGAAGCTGGTGTAAGTATGCATATCAGTACGCATAAACCGTAAATGAACCCCAGTACCACATACAACGTAACACCATTAAAGTTTCCCAAGCGCAGGTTAAGTTGCACATTTTTGTCTTATGCTAAATCACTTTTCAGGACTTTTGGGTGGCTCCGTGGTAAGAATCAACCTGCCAATGCAGGAGATGCAGGTTCGATCTCTGAATCCAGAAGATCCCCTGGAGAAGAAAATGGTTACCCACTCTGATATCCTTGCCTGGAGAATCCCATGGACAGAAGAGACTGATGGACTACAGTCCATTCGGTCACAAAAGAGTCAGATAGTACATAGTGACTCAACGACAACAGGTCACTTCCTACTTATTGCGTTAAACTCAGACATTTTCCTGGGGAGTCGGGGTGGGGGAACGATGCTGTATTTTTTCTTTCCACTTCTGACCCCTCTCCCTTCTTGCACAAGTGAGTGTCAACTTCTGTATCTGCCTGGGTCCAACACTTAATTTGCACAGCTATTCAGGATAGCATCCCTGTATGGTGATGAAGTAAGGGTAAATTTTAATTACATACAAAAGATGTTACCCATAGAACTTCCTCTTTTTGGAGGAAGTTCTATGCTTACTGCTTTTTACAAGTGTCATACATACATACATTACTAATCCTAGCAGTCTGGCTGTAAAATGAGGGAGAAAAGTAAAAAATGTCCTGATTTCTTAAAGTGTAAGAGGAGAATTTTGGTTTTTTTCTGAGTATTGCTCCAGGCTACCCTGTCAGTGTTCTTCTTTACCAGCCTTATTTTCTTATTTTTCCATCACACTTAGAAGTATTTCCACACTTTCCTATGTTTCGTCAGCTGTTCTTACACATTTATGATTCTTCAGAGATCCTGGCTCAAACCTCATGGATTATCTTAGGCTCCAGGATAGGAGAGTGAAGACAGACGGTGAATAATGTGGATTTAGGGATATGTAAGATCCCCTGGAGAAGGAAATGGTAACCCACTCCAGTATTCTTGCCTGGAGAATCCCATGGACAGAGGAGCCTGGGAGGCTACAGTCCACGGGGTCGCAAAGAGTCGGACACAACTGAGTGACTTCACTCACTCATTCAGGGATATATAGGCAGCATGAGTGTATGCTCAGTCATTCAGTCATGTTCAACTCTTTGTGACACCATAGACTGTAGCCCACCAGACTCCTCCGTCCATGGGATTGTCCAGGCAAGTATACTGGAGTGGGTTGCCATTTCCTAATCCAGGGTGTCTTCCTGACCCAGGGATCGAACCTGTGTCTCTTGTGTCTTGGGCATTGACAGGCGGCTTCTTTACAACTGAGCCACCTGGGAAGCCCTATATAGGCTGTTGTTCGTGTTCAGCATCTAAGTCGTGTGGCTCTTTGCAACCCCATACAGCACACCAGGTTTCCTGTCCTTTACTATCTCTCAGAGTTTGCTCACTCATGTCCTTTGAGTTGGTGATGCCCGCCAACCATCTCATCCTCTGTCACTGCCATTCTCCTCCTGCTCTCCATCTATCCCAGCATTAGCGTCTTTTCCGGTGAATTGGTTCTTTGCATCAGATGGCCAAAGTATTGGAGCTTCAGCTTCAGCATCAGCCCTTTCAATGAATATTCAAGGTTGATTTCCTTTAGGATTGACTGGTTTGATCTTGCAGTCCAAGGAACTCTCAAGAGTCTTCTAAGAGTTGACACCAAAAGAAAAGGATCGAGGAGTGTGTTAATTTGTCTTCCCTGTCTCCAATTCAGGCTCCCTGTTTGGTATAGTCACGAGATTAGATTACCTACACCCTGAACAAGTGATTGTTTTCTTTGTTCTTCAATTTATTAATATAGTAACTGTTCAATGGAAAATATACTCAAGTAGTATTTATGTCCTAGGAAAACTGCAGGCTTCCAGGGATTTAACAATAAATAATCCAAGAACAGAATGGTCCCTATCTTTGAACTTTTATCTGATGAATTCCTTCCCCTTGTTCTTTCCCTTCTGTTAGCCCCTAAGGTCTTATAACAGTTAAAACAGACTAAAGTGCAGTTATTTTTTTTCTTGTAGGAGAAGCATTTTTATTAATAGTTTTAGCAGGAAAAAAAAAGACTCAGTTACACTGTAACTTCCCTGATAGAAAAGATAATGTGACAACTCCACCCTATAATGCCAAGTAGAAAAATGGATTGTCATTTAATATTAGCTGGTGTATATTTATTTTCACAGCAGGCCTTGAAAGGTGTGATTATCTGGAGGAAGATATCTTGCAGAAGCATGACATCTGAGTGACCAGAGAGCTGGCATTTGTGAACTCTTGTGAGAGATAGAAGATAGCCTATTTCAGTGCAGATAAATGAACCTGTGACAGAGGTCATGATTTGACAAATTTAGATACGCATTGAATTATATAAATTTCATGTCTCTCTGTCATGAAGAATCATTTCTGACAAATTCCAGGTCTACAGAGATAGTTTGAACATGTCTTATCTGCTTCTTCCTTACCATACCCATCACCAGCTCATAATTGTACTATTGCAAGAGATTCTGACTTTTCTTCTACCAGGCAAATATGTAAATTTTACCCCATGTGCCTCTGCCTTTGGGAATGGGGAGGGGAGAGCAAGGAACAGTGAGAGAAAATATGAGGGGAGAGGAAAGAGGGAATGAGAGCTTGTGATGTGTCAGATCCTGTTCCGATATTTCCAAGGGCTGGAAATATTGCATTAACTCAAAATACCGGTGTCTCTCTTCTCATGAAGCTTAAAGTCTAGTGTGAATTGGAAACAGTTTAAAATGAATAAGTCAATATGCAAGGTAATTTCTACACTATATGATGTTATAGAAAGGGAGGGGCTATTTCAGATAGAGAGGTGAGGGGTGGTCATCCTGAGTTGATGGGGGATCTTGGGGAAAGAACCATCTAGTCATGCATTCTACTCTCTTATGTGGTCCTCATCATGCCTTCAGGATAGGTATATGTCTTGAAACCTTCAGTTATGCCCTCCTGTCCTTTAATTAATATCCAGGATCTTTATACTAGTTTTCAAAGTTCTTCATAATATGATACATTTTATCCAGTGTATATTATTACCCATTAACACAAAACTATTTTCCCTTCGCTCTATGAGCCACAGTACATAAAGCAATTCTAGACACTTTAGACTATCCTTTTAAAAGGAACTGTAAAACATACATTTTATTCTAAAAGGAATTTTCTTTCCTTTTTTTTAATACCTCTCAAAAATACCATTTATGTAAAGCATAATCCATATTATGCCCCTTCAGTGAACTCTTCAATGACTGCCCCAATCTACAGGAGCTAGGCTTTTGTATAGCTACCAATCATTTTGGCTCTAAATGATACATTATCTTATGCTACTATTCAGTTCTTTGCTGAGAACAATTTAAATGGGGGGCAGCTTTTGGTGTTGTTTTGTTTTGTTAGTCTTTGAGTATCAACTCTGTGCCAAACATAAAACCATTTTACTCTTATCTCTAAAATGACCATGAAATGATCCCAAGTTTTGGGATGCCTGTTGTGTTGCTGAGGAAGTTGAGTCTTCTAGTTGAAATTAGCAACACATGTCACACCGCCAGGAAGAAGCTGAACTAGAACTCAATCTGAAGTCTAACTCCAAAGCCTATAGCTTGTCTGTTACACCACACCTTCTCTCTGTGTTTAAATGGCTTGCTACTTGATGGGAAATGCATGCCCAACTTTTATCTTCCATTCTTCAAAATCTAATATCCCTGGGTTGGGAGATCCCCTGGAGGAGGGCACGGCAATCCACTCCAGTGTATCCTTGCCTGGAGAATCCCATTGTCAGAGAAGTCTGGCTGGCTGTAATCTATGGGGGCTCACAGAGTCAGACATGACTGAAGCAACTTAGCATGCACACATGTGCAATGGGTCCTTGATAAACTTGTACAAATTTTTACTTGATAAATTGAGCAAAAATAGGAAGAAACACCAGTCTCCCCCTACAAGAAGCTGGAAACGAGTTGTCTCTGAGAAGTGCAAGAGAATGCTTTTTTAAATAATACTTCCTTCTTCACACTGATTCTGTACCTATGGTTCCCTCTACCTGGAATGCCCTTTGCTCTCTTTTCTGCCTTATGAAATCCCATTTATCCACACCCAGCTCAAATGTTACTTTCCCTGTGCAGATTCCACTGTGCCATCTAGGGAGAGTGTTTGCCCTGGGGTTTGTGTTCCCATTGTGCTTTATGTTGTTGTTGTCCAGTCGCTGAGTCATGTTCGACTCTTTGCGACCCCGTGGACTGCAGCACGCCAGGCTTCCTTGTCCTTCACCATCTCCCAGAGCTTGCTCAAACTCATGTCCACTGAGACAGTGATGCCATCCAGCCATCTCATCCTTTATGTGTACCACATTTTAGCAACTGTCCAATTAAAGGCAAAGTATTTAAATATGTGTTTATTATTTGGTACCTGAACAACATATGTTTATTTCTGTATGTAATAACATTGCCTGCCAACAGATCTTAAGTTGAACATCTTCAGTTGAGTTGTTCTTACCTTATACTTCTTGAGGTGTCAGGGAGAAGAATGGACTCTTGCCGTTCACTGATCTTATTTCACTCCCATGCTGCTAGGGTGGCTTTCATATAAGGAACAAATTTTTCATGGTGGTAAAGATGAAGAGAGTTTCCCATCACACATTTTATTTTTGTGTACCAGAATTCAAAGTACCTGCTGCTGCTTTGCCTCTAATCATTTGTTACATATCTTGATACAAATTATAAGCAGTTGCTTCATCTGTTTTCACAGTTGAATCAGAGTCACCTGGATTCTGTGGTCCTTCTAACCTCTCACTGAAGAGTCACTGCATGATTCACAAGTGAAATATTTCATTCATTAAGGTTGTAGAATCTGGCTTGCAAATTGGAATTTTAGGAATTAGTGATATATGAGGTAACTAGAGAAATTAGGGAATCAAGGAGGAAATGATCAATTCTCCCCCACTTCAACATTCAAAAATCTATAGCATGCCTAAATATTGCTGTAAAAATACTCAAATTCCCTTGGAGGTATTTCAGCCTTGCTTTTAAAAAATGTTTGGAAATCACATTTGAATTTAAATTTAATTGAAAATGTTCCTAATGTCGCCAAATAAGAAGTGGTATTGAGGTTTTCATTTGTAGTGTAAATAGTTTTAATCTTTTTTTTAGAGCAGGAGATTGTTTTTTTCCTTTTGTGCAAATTTCTCTGAATGCCGGCCAGGTGCTATTTTTGTATGCAAACCTCTCTTTCTTTGCTTCATGAATTGAATGGCAGTGGTATTTGGCAACCTATATTCTTGCAGCCGTAATATGATGCCAATGAAATATAGAGTCCACTTCATGCCTTTTACCTTACCAATTGTCTAATAACATGTAAAATTTTAAGAGACAATGGAGTATGGAAAGCGTTGATGGTTCGTTTTTCTAAACAGGACATACTGCCAAATGCAGAGATGGAAAATTAATGATTTTATTTTGCTCTTATAATGGACAAACAGCTTCAAAAATTTCAACATGCTACCTTTATGGAAATTCTCCATCTCTTTCTTCCTCTTTGTCACAATTTATTTCCAAATGCAAAATGAATAAAATCTTGGTATTGGAAAGCACACCTTGGAGATTCTCTGAGAGTCTAACCTTCCAACCTGTGCTGAAATTCCTTCTATAGTCCTGTAAGAACCTGGTATCTGGTTGTTCAGCTTCTGTCAGAGCATTTTCAATTTATGTTTTTCCAAAGCAGACCGTAACAGGACAGAGACTAAGAGAAATAAATGGGCTCTAGAGTCAGCTTTGTTTCTAACTCTACCAATATAGAGAGTAAGGTCACACCCCTACATGGGTCTCAGTATCCTCGTGTATAAAATGATAGAGCTGGAATAAAAACCTTCTAAGGTCATTTCTAGATAAGCCATTTTATGACTGTTACTATATAGACAAATACACATATTGAAATATAATTTTTATTACCTTAAAATTAGATTTTTGAAAATATATTTGTTACTGTTAATTCCCTACTGATTTTCTTCACTTTTAAAGAAACAGCAACTAATCTACTGCTCAACATCACCTCACATATATACATATTATGACTGTTTAGTGTTGTTGGTTTAGTTGCTAAGTCCTATCCGTGACCCCATGGACTATAACACACGAGGCTCCTCTGTCCCTGGGATTTCCCAAGTAAGAATATAGGAATGGGTTGCCATTTCCTTTTCCAGGGGATCTTCCCAACCCAGGGATGGAACCCACGTGTCCTGCATTGGTAGTCAGATTCTTTACCACTGAGCCACCAGTGAAGCCCACGTATAATGATAATATCATATTTGAAAATTCCAGCAACTACTTGGAGCCCTTAACTCTGTTCATATGCCTCCTTATTGGTTAAATGTCTCAGTACATAGGATAAGGAAGAGTAGAGCTAGGAAGAATGTAAATTGCATATATTTGTATATAATTTGTATATAATTGTAAATTATATACAATGATTACAAAAAAAAAGAGTAGTCACCTGTAACTAGTAATAAGAGCAACACAAGAGAGCAGATGGCCTGTGACAGAGCTGGCAGAAAGAAAGAGCTGAAGACACCAAGAAAAGAGAACGAAAATTGAGCTCAATATGGTAATGAGAAATATATGTACTGAAGAGCTGGAAAGGGCTTCCCTTGTGGCTCAGATGGTAAAGAATTCGCCTGCAATGCGGGAGACCTGGGTTCCATCCCTGGGTTGGGAAGATCCCCTGGAGAAGGGAGAGGCTACCCACTCCAGTATTCTGGCCTAGAGAATTCCGTGGACTGTATAGTTCATAGGGTCGCAAAGAGTCGGACAAGATTGAATGACTTTCACTCACTCATACTCAAGAGCTGGACAGGACCTTAGGAGATGCTCCTGTCTCCCTCTTTCACATTGCTGATATCTTTTAGCTTTCTTTTCATCACTTTGCTTTGTAGAGAGTAGGCACATAATGCTAAACAATTCCAATTTCTAGATATTTATTTCTAGTATAGAAATAAATAAAATCCACCTTCTTATAAACTTTACTTCTTGGCCTATAAGCTCTTCATTGCAGCAGTACAAAGACAGTCACTCACAAAACGACTTTCTATTTTAAGTGTCAGTTAAAATGCATACAATATTGAACTTAGCACGTGATACCCAAACTGACATTACCTCATATTCTGGATTTGAACAATGCAGAGGACAGCAGGGCTACCAAGTTCCTTGACTTCAGTGGCAACAGTCACTTTCTTTTTAACAAATGTTTCCCTTGAATTTATATTGATCTCATTTATTAAAACACCCAAGTTTACTTTCTTTTACAAAAACCTATGACTCATTTAAGACCACTTTCCATAATATTCCATCAGAATTAAGCTATGCATACGGAACAAAACAAGGAGTTGGAAGTTATGAGATTAGCTGACATAGAAGGTTTTATTTTCATGTTTTCATGGTTTTTGAGAAAAGAACAAGAGCAGTAAAGACATATTTTGCTTGAATTTCCCATGCAACTAATGCATAAGAGAGAAGAGGTGGATAAAGGCAAATAATACAGTGTTTCCACACTGTGAATCAGCATTAGGTTAAAGTGTCACTTCATCCTGCTACCAGGTAGATTTGCCAGTGTTGAAAGCATGTCGTGGGGTGAAAACAATATGTACGTTAGAAACATCTTCCTATGAAATTTAAGAACGAGCAGTGAGGAGATTCCTTAAAAAACTGGAAATAGAACTGCCTTATGACCCAGCAATTGCACTGCTGGGCATACACACCGAGGAAACCAGAATTGAAAGAGATAACGTGTAGCCCGATGTTCATTGCAGCACTGTTTACAATAAGCAGGACATGGAAGCAACCTAGATGTTCATCAGCAGATGAATGGATAAGCAAGCTGTGGTACATATATACAATGGAGTATTACTCAGCCATTAAAAAGAATACATTTGAATCAGTTCTAATGAGGTGGATGAAACTAGAGCCGATTATACAGAGTGAAGTAAGCCAGAAAGAAAAACACCAATACAGTATACTAACGCATATATATGAAATTTAGAAAGATGGTAATGATAACCCTGTACGTGAGACAGCAAAAGAGACACAGGTGTATAGAACAGTCTTTTGGACTCTGTTGGGGGAGGGGGATGATTTGGGGGAATGGCATGGAAACATGTATAATATCATATAAGAAACGAGTCACCAGTCCAGGTTCGATACAGGATCCTTGGGGCTGGTGCACTGGGATGACCCAGAGGGATGGTACAGGTAGGGAAGTGGGAGGGGGGTTCAGGATGGGGAATACGTGCACGCCTGTGGCGATTTATGTTGATGTGTGGCAGAACCAATACAATATTGTAAAGTAATTAGCCTCCAATTAAATAAATTTAAATTAAAAAAGAAAAAAAGAACGAGCAGTGAGGAAAAGCTGTGGCCTCCATTCAGCAGTTCTGAAAGGTATTCTAAGATCCACGTGGTTGACTTTAACTGGTGATACTATGTACTCCTTGGTCTTCTCTGGTGGCTCAGATGGTAAAGAATCTCCTACAATGTGGGAGACCCAGGTTTGATCCCAGGGTCAGGAAGATCCCCTAGAGAAGGGAATGGCTACCCTCTCCAGAATTCTTGGCTGGAGAATCCCAGGGACAGAGGAGCCTGGTGGGCTAAAGTCCATGGGGTTGCAAAGAGTTGGACACGATTGAGTGACTGACTAACACTTTCATTTTTCACTTTAACCATGTGTGTGGTGGCACAATGGAAGATGCTCTGGTTTATATAGTCACTAAGTATCTTGAAACTAACTGGTGCTATCCTTTCACAGAAAGTGATTCATATTTTTTAAATCATGAAGCAAACCTCCTCAGGGGAAGACCCTTGCTTTGTAATATATGAACTAATCAAAAGCCCAAGATGTTTTGCTTTCTTTCTTTTTAAAGTCTGTTTTTTTTTAATGTGGACCATTTTTAAAACCTTTATTGAATTTGTTACAATATTGCTTCTGTATTACGTTTTGGTTTTCTGACCAGGAAGCATGGGAGATCTTAGCTCCCCAGCCAGGGATCAAACCCACACCATCTACAGCCAAGGAGCTCCCTGCATTCTTAACTGTGTCAAAATAGCAAAGGAATGAGCAACAATTGATTGTTGACCTACCACAGGACAGCAAGTGGGAGAAGGAATTTGGGAGGAACCAGATCCCAACTAAGATCATGGCATCTGGTCCCATCACTTCATGGCAAATAGATGGAGAAACAGTGGAAACAGTGCCAGACTTTATTATTTTGGGCTCCAAAGTCATGGCAGATGGTGACTGCAGCCATGAAATTAAAAGATGCTTACTCCTTGGAAGGAAAGTTCTAACCAACCTAGACAGCATATTAGAAAGCAGAGACATTACTTAGCCAACATTACTTAGACAGACATTACTTAGTCTGTCTAGTCAAGGCTATGGTTTTTCCTGTGGTCATGTATGGATGTGAGAGTTGGACTATAAAGAAACCTGAGTGCGGAATAACTGATGCTTTTGAACTGTGGTGTTGGAGAAGACTCTTGAGAGTCCCTGGACTGCAAGGAGATCCAACCAGTCTATCCTAAAGGAAATCAGTCCTGAATATTCATTGGAAGGAATGATGTTGAAGCTGAAACTCCAATACTTTGACCACCTGATGGGAAGAACTGACTCATTTGAAAAGACCCTGATGCTGGGAAAGATTGAGGGCAGGAGGAGAAGGGGACAACAGAGGATAAGATGGTTGTATGGCATCACTAACTCAATAGGCATGAGTTTGAGTAAACTCCGGGTGTTGGTAATAGACAGGGAGGCCTGGCGTGCTGCAGGCCATGGGGTCGCAAAGAGTCAGACACGACTGAGCGACTAAACTGAAGTGAGATACCAACTATATGAATTATGGAAATATGTTATAATTATAATGCCATGCTATGTACTTTTCCAGTGATAACTACATATTAAAATTTAAAAAAAATATATTTTTTTTCTAATTTGTTGAAAGGTAGCTAGATGTTCCAGATGTTGCTTTTCCTGAATTCTGATAAAACTGATTGATTTATTTAGCTTTATGAACTAATTGATGTTATGTAACAGATTTACTGGCTGCCATTTTTAAGTTTTAAAGCACAGTGTATTTCAAAGATAGTACATCGTATATTTAATGATGGGGGAACTGGGTTCTGCTGTTCCCATCTTATCTTTTCTCTTGTGTGAATGTGAGTGGAATTAAGTTTTATTTCCTCTTCCATGTGCAGGTATAGATTGCCTGCATGCAAAATACTTAACACTGTCCGAGTCTAAAGCGTTATTGTATTCACTCTTTATAAATGTAATATTCTTGTGTTCTCAACAGATGCTTCATCTAGCTCAGAGCCACTTCATGTGAAAACGGTAAATTAAAAATTCCTTTTCTAGCTACCAAAGAGTTACTTCAAGAGAACACAGAGACATTTTGTTTTGTTTTGTTTCTGCAAAAACAAGTTGAAAAATTCTAACCTTGGCCCTCGAGTATTTCATCAAGAGCAATCTTGAGTAAAAGATCTCTTTTCTCTTTTCAAAAGTAAGATTGTCCCTGTGCTTATGCTCTGGCATTTCTAAATGAGCTAAAAATGATTTGTATGCAATTCACTAGTTTCTCTTAACTTCTTGCATTTCATGAGGATCTAGTCCAACTCAATGACACTTTTAAGACAATTAAGTTGGGAAAATAACCTTATAGTGTTGATTCACTCAGAGTGATGTCTGCATTAATGGAGAGAGCTGACAACAAGCCATACAACATTTCCCTCCTTGTTTCCTTGACCACATTGATTCGTAGCCTTGCCATAAGAATGTTTTCTCTGAGTTACTGATGAAGGAAAAATATCACATAAATTCTTTCATCCATCTAGCCTGTTCTTTATGATTTATGAAGGCCTTGCTCGAATCTCACTTAGATTGGCAAGAAGAAACATTTTCCTTAAATGTAAAAGATAATACATACATATATAGAGAGTCGGAGGGAATAAATTAACCTAACACAGGAACTGTTTGCTTAAGTAGGAGTCAAAACTGTGGAGTCACAGCCAACCACTCAGTGATAGATAATTGCTGAAGCAATTAACCTTTATGTGGAGAATGGCTCCATGCCACAGTCAGTCATGTCAGAAAGACCCACGTGGACTGTGGACTGTGGAGAAGGGTCCTCCGGGTGCCCATCAAAATTTGACATTCATGATTGCTCTCTAATGTTGCAAGAAGCCAGAAGGAACTGTGGGGCTACTTGTCAGCAAGAGATAAATCAGGATCTTAAAATAATCATGCATCCAGTACCTTGAATTTATTAACTATCCTACACATGGAAATTACTTGTTTTCCCAGCTTATCAGATAAGCAGTTACAGCCAAGACTTAATGAAAGCAACTCAGAATGGGTCACAAATTTCCGACAAATCCCCATATGATTTCATGAGATTCTCCCTGTCCTATTTTCTGTCCCAGACCAAAAAAAAGAGAAAAAATGCCTTTATTCAAGATATCCTCTGCATGTACCTATATACTTATTTTCCCAAAGTAGGGTACCCTTTGCCTGTGACATTCTCACATGAAAATAATGAAATCAAAAATGTATATTTTTGGAGAACTTAAGGACAAAACTGGACTTCCCTGGTGGCTCAGTCAGTAATCTGCCTGCAATGCAGGAGACCTGGGTTCAATCCCAAGGTTGGGCAGATCCCCTGGAGAAGGAAATGGCAACCCACTCCAGGATCCGTGCCTGGTGAATCCCATGGAGAGAGGAGCCTGGTGGGCTAACAGTCCATAAGGTCACAAAGAGTCAAACCCAACTGAGCAACATTTTAGAAAGTATTTCAACTGTCTGCTTGCCTTTCTTTTTCAAGGATGACTGTTTTCCTTCAGTCTCAGTTGCTCAACATGTATATTTCAATGCATATTTATTGAGTAACTTCTGTATGACAGATTGACAGAAAAGGGAAGAGACATCCATGGTCTGGAGTCTCCAAACTTTCTTATCCTGGCAAGAATCTCATTTCATCATTATTGCTTGTTTAGTTGACTGGCAGTCTTCTCTCATCCTCATTTATGGTAACCTCTGTGAGTGCAGGACAGTGTCTGTTTTTCTCATCGTTGCATTCCCTGAGCCTAACATGGTACCTGGCACAGGTCGGGCCCTGAATAGTTTTGTGGAGTGTCTAGAGGAAGGGGAGCATATGGAAATAAAGAGGTTCAGCTGACTTCCCTGCTTATAATATCTCTTTATACATTTTGCCTTTTGAGAAGATGTAAATGCTTTATGGAAAGATTATAGCTACTGGTCAATTTAGTAACATTTGAATTTGAATCACTGTCTTTTTAATCTTTCTTGAAATTTCCACCCATTAGTTTTCTCCATATTGCTGTAGGAAAGGCAGGGCTATTAAATAACTATTTCTCAATGTTAGAATTTGGGCTCAGTTACTTTAATTCAAAATTTGCATTAAAGAAGTTTGTTTGTTTTTTTAATTTTATTTGTGCACTAGCACATAAAATGTAAGAGGCGGAAAGAAAAGGAGAGAGAAGAAATCATGACAGCCTCCTTTTCACTACATTCTGCTTTTCTCCATGTGGTGGACATTTTCCTACCACAAGGATGACCAAAGCTCATTTCTTCCATGCAAAAGCTGGGGGCTCATTTATAGGTAGATTTTTGACTTAGAACAGAACAATTTCATGAAGTGACTTCTTCAGAATTCCTGACCTATGGACCTCATCGGGTCTTTAATAAACAAGCTGACTTTTTATTTGGTGAATCCATCAGACATCTGCTCTCTGAGTGCTTCCCATGAGCTGCTACTGGTGACAAAGTGATCGCTGATTCCCTTTCTCAAGCATCTCAAATATTATTCTGGATTTTGAAGCAAAATTCAATACATATGATGTTTCAATTATTTTTCCTTTTTCTCTTTAAAGAAATCACTAATAGACTTTAATGGCATAACAAATAAGATTTTAAAAAAATTATTTCCCCAATATATGAAATATTAGAAAATGTCATAAAATTTCAGATAGGCCAGTATCTTTACATGGAGAATAAGCTGGGATATACCAATTGTTATCAGTCTGAAAATTATTTCTTACAAGAACTCATTCATGCAATTCTTCTTCTTGGGAGAACACTAGATTTATGATATTTGAAGCTACCTAGTCCAATTATCTTATTTAAGACTTAGGGTATCTGATGCTGAAAGAAGTCCATGCCCTTCCCCGAGGCACCTAGAACATTAAGGACAAAGACCTATATCTTTGATGTCTACTTAGTATTAAAGAAGCTAGTATGCCATTTAGGAAACTGGGAGGCAGGTCATGAATTCTGAAGAGCCGGAAACTAAGTACAGGTGTTTCCGCTGTTAGCGCTGTGAAACCTGACACACACAGGGATGTTCGTAAGTAGAAATGCTCCCTATTTGAAGAGATTAAGCCACTGTTTCCTCAAAATCAAGTAATGGTACAGCTGTGTAATGCTAGAGGGCAACGACCCAATTAACATGTTTGTTCCCAGGGCTACAAAACAAAGGGTTCACAAATAATTTGCTTCTTTAACACTTGGCTCCTATGTGGTCTTCACAAGAAAAACAAATAAACAGAGAAAGTCAAGATCCAGTGGCTTCATTTT
This sequence comes from Bos indicus, assembly GCF_029378745.1. NCBI lineage: Eukaryota > Metazoa > Chordata > Mammalia > Artiodactyla > Bovidae > Bos > Bos indicus. Next base: position 15,212,442 of record NC_091767.1, read on the forward strand.
GAATGAATACATACAGCTGTTATACATAGGGAAAACATTAATTTTCTTTTTTATTAATTTGACTTGAAAACCCTACAGTTTTTTGATTCTTTCCCTATTTTAAGTTTGAATTTTGCTATGCTTTCTGTTCTAATTTGGATATTCCTGAAAATAGAGTTTATTTCAGCTCTTTATCACTGCATATTAGATTGCAGATTAATTATGCTCCCTCTGCACATTTAGTAGATATGCAGGCATCAGTCTGTAATCTGGTTTTAGTGACCTCTAGTGCCAGAGAAGTTTCATTGTTCTGCTTTAGTTTAGTTCAGAGTTAGGTTCAGAGTTACTGAGCTTGGAACAGATTGTCTTTTTAAACATACAAGTCAGTGATATCACTTAGAAATCAAGAAATATGCCGATCTTATTTTCTATGATATAAATGTGTGTTTGTGTGTTTGTGTGTGTGTGTATATATATATATAAAATGCATGTGTGGGTGTATGTGTGTGTAAGGAAGAAGTCCTCATTTTTTTTTGCTCTGGAACCAAGCATAATATTTCTGTGGAGTACATCTTGTCATTTCGCCAAATTCAACTAATATAAAGTGTAATTATGTATTTCATTTCAAGAGGAATACACATTTTCTTCTATTCAGAAAATTGTTTAGGAAGAGTTATCTAAACTTATTCCAGCATCATTTAGATATTTATGTTGTATAGAAAACCTTTATGAGAAGAGGAAGTTGCTCTTGCTATACACTTCATATTCTATGGTCAAAAATAGATGAAACTCACAACTACTTAAAGTGTTTTAAGTTTTGGTTTTATAAAAAGTAAGAAAATATACATTAAATTAAGTGAGATTTGGTTCACATATATAAAATTTATTTTAACCTGTTGGAAAGTTTAAGCGTAATTATATTCATAACTGTATTGCATAGATACCATATCATTTTGTAATTTTAAAGCAAATTAAAGTAACTGTCCATAGATTTGCACCCAGATATAGTCTGAGTTCCATGGAATTCTCAATGACTGAAAAACTTCGACATTTAAAGTAGCCCTTTCATTTCTTCATATCTGGCCCTCTCCCTAGTCATACTGCCCTCTGTATGCGCCCTTCAGAATCCAGTTTTGGTACTTCAAGCGTTTGTTTTCATTGAGAATGAAATATCATCTGACTATTTGCCCAAACAGTGAATAACCAATAATATTGTGCAAACATACCACATGAATAATGAATAAACCTGAAAGCTTAGAGATGCAGGCTTCTGGCAGTGGGATCTGGAAGGAATTATTTGGTGTGCATCCTCCCATTAAATAGGAAAATGTTGAAATTTCACCAAATTAATTGCAAAAATCATCACCATCATCACATTGATCTTTCTTTTCCTATATAAACAATGCACAGTATCCCCTTACCTTGTGAAAAATAGCCATCCTTCAAACAGTACGTCTTTGTATGTAGGTCAGTTTTGTTGCTGATGCTCTGTCTAATATAGCTGAACATTACATTTATTATTATTATTGTTTGGATAACATTTACTTACTCCTCATGAAGGCAACTATTGTGGAAGGAGTTTAGAAACAATAGGTTTGTATCCCAGTTCCATTTCAGTGACATTACATTGTGGGTGAATTAGATTAAACAAGCCCAGATTCACCTTATAGATTAATAAATAACACTGCCATCTTAAGCATATTACTTAATTATTTAAGCCTCAGAACTCCTCTTTGACTGTTTGTATTAATCCACATGACATGCAGTTTTGAAGTTAGCTTTCTTTAAAGTATCATGTGGCAAGGTGTAGCCCATATATTTCTGCCTTGCCTACAAAGCCTGTCATTCATAAGAAAGAAAGAATATGTTACTCTCTGAAAAAAGAAAGAAAGAAAAACTAGAATTAAGGAAAATGCAAGGCCTAGCAGAAATGGGTATGCTTTCAGTTCCAGTGGGCAATTTTCAAGGGCCATTTAGTAATATCAATAACTGCCTGGAGCATGGTTTCCCATTCATTTCCTGAAGAATTGCTAAGCCTAGGTCTCATTTTACTGCTCATTCATGTGTGCTCATAAGTAGCCCAAAGTGATGCTGATGTTACATACGTGCAACTGGTCGTCAGTAGAGAGCTAGTTTCTTGCCTGAGAGGGCTGATTTTCAAAAGGGGAGCAACTAATAGTAAAGATGTCAGAGGGAAGAAAGCCAGAGAATTGCTCAGGCAATGCCTCCAGAGGCATGTTTTTATGAATGCGTTGCTTAAGACTGGGATCTGACTGGATTTTACAAGATGAGGAGCAAGATTTTATCAATTACTTAAAGGAGACGGAAGCAAGTTTTGCTTATAGTAACTGATCCAAGGAAAGGAAATGCAAAAAGGTTGTCCGTGTGGCCTTAAAAATAGCTGTAAATAGAAGACTAGCAAAAGGCAAAAGAGAAAAGGAAAGATATACCCATTTGAATGTAGAGTTCCAAAGAATAGCAAGGACAGATAAGAAAGACTTCCTCAGTGATCAATACAAAGAAATAGAGGAAAACAATAGAATGGGAAAGACTAGAGATCTCGTCAAGAAAATTAGAGATACCAAGGGAGCATTTCATGCAAAGATAGGCACAGTAAAGGACAGAAATGGTATGGAACTAACAGAAACAGAAAGTATTAAGAAGTGGCAAGAATACACAGAAGAACTATACAAAAAAGGTCTTCATAACTCAGATAACCATGATGGTGTGATCACTCACCTAGACCCAGACTTCCTGGAATGCAAAGTCAAGAAGGCCTTAGGAAGCATCACTATGAAGAAAGCTAGTGGAGGTGTTGGAATTCCAGTTGAGCTATTTCAAATCTTGAAAGATGATGCCGTGAAAGTACTGCATTCAATATGCCAGCAAATCTGGAAATTTCAGCAGTGGCCACAGAACTGGAAAAGGTCAATTTTCATTCCAATGCCAAAGAATGCTCAAACTACCACACAATTGCACTCATCTCACACGCTAGCAAAGTAATGGTCAAAATTCTCCAAGCCAGGCTTCAACAGTATGTAAACCATGAACTTCCAGATGTTCAAGCTGGATTTAGAAAAGGCAGAGGAACCAGAGATCAAATTGCCAACATCCGCTGGATCATCAGCAAAGCAAAAGAGTTCCAGAATAAAATCTACTTCTGCTTTATTGACTATGTCAAAGCCTTTGACTGTGTGGATCACAACAAACTGTGGAAAATTCTTCAAGAGATGGGAATACCAGACCACCTGACCTGCCTCTTGAGACACCTGTATGAAGGTCAGGAAGCAACAGTTACAACTGGACATGGAACAACAGGCTGGTTCCAAATTGGAAAAGGAGTATGTCAAAGCTGTATATTGTCACCCTGCTTATTTAACTTATATGCAGAGTGCATCATGATAAACACTGGGCTGGATGAAGCACAAGCTGGGATCAAGATTGCCAGGAGAAATATCAATAACCTCAGATATGCAGATGACACTACCCTTATGGCAGAAAGTAAAGAAGAACTAAAGAGCCTCTTGATGAAATTGAAAGAGGAGAGTGAAAAAGTTGGCTTAAAGCTCAACGTTCAGAAAACGAAGATCATGGCATCCGGTCCCATCACTTCATGGCAAATAGATGGGGAAAAAATAGAAACAGTGATAGACTTTATTTTCTTGGGCTCCAAAATCACTGCAGATGGTGACTACAGCCATGAAATTAAAAGACATTTGCTCCTTGGAAGAAAAGCTATGACAAACCTAGACAGCCTATTAAAAAGCACAGACATTACTTCACTGACAAAGGTCCATGTAGTCAAAGCTATAGTTTTTCCAGTAGTCATGTATGGATGTGAGAGTTGGACTTTAAAGAAAGCTGAACACCAAAGAGTTGATGCTTTTGAGCTGTGGTGTTGGATAAGACTCTTGAGAGTCCCTTGGACTGCACGGAGATCCAACCAGTCCATCCTAAAGGAAATCAGTCCTGAATACTCACTGGAAGGAGTGATGCTGAAGCTGAAACTCCAATCCTTTGGCCACCTGATGGGAAGAACTGACTCATTTGAAAAGCCCCTGATGCTGGGGAAGATTTTTCCAGTAGTCATGTATGGATGTGAGAGTTGGACTTTAGAGAAAGCTGAACACCAAAGAGTTGATGCTTTTGAGCTGTGGTGTTGGATAAGACTCTTGAGAGTCCCTTGGACTGCACGGAGATCCAACCAGTCCATCCTAAAGGAAATCAGTCCTGAATACTCACTGGAAGGAGTGATGCTGAAGCTGAAACTCCAATCCTTTGGCCACCTGATGGGAAGAACTGACTCATTTGAAAAGACCCTGATGTGGGGAAGATTGAAGATGGGAGGAGAAGGGGATGATAGAGGACAAGATGGTTGGATGGCATCACCAACTCGATGGGTATGAGTTTGAGTAAACTTAGGGAGTTAATGATGGACCGGGAGACCTGGCGTGCTGCAGTCCATGGAGTCTTAAAGTTAGACAGGACTGAGTGACTGAACTGAACTTAATTGATCTTACAAGGTGAGAAGTATAAACCAGTTGCCAAGAATTGATGCTTTTGAACTGTGGTATTGGAGAAGACTCTTGAGAGTCCTTCAGACTGCAAGGAGATCAAACCAGTCAATCCTAAAGGATATCAGTCCTGAACATTCATTGGAAGGACTGATGCTGAAGCTGAAACTCCAATACTTTGGCCCCCTGATGTGAAGAACTGACTCATTTGTAAAGACCCTGATGCTGGGGAAGATTGAAGATGGGAGGAGAAGGGGACAACAGAAGATGAGATGATTGGATGGCATCAGTAACTTGAGCAATTCAATGAGTTTGAGCAAGCTCTGGGAGTTGGTGATGGACAGGGAGGCCTGGCATGCTGCAGTTCATGGGGTTGCAAAGAATTGGACACTACTAAACTAAACTGAATGGAGTGACTTGTGCTAAGGCTCACATTAGTAAACCAAGTGGTGCATGCTAAGTCATTTCTGTGTGTCCTACTCTTTGCAACCTTGTGACCTGGAGCCTGCCAGGTTCCTCTGTCCATGGGATTTCGTAGGCAAGAATACTGGAGTGGGTTCTCATGCTCTCCTCCAGGGGATCTTCCCCACCCAAAGATTGAACCCACATCTTTTGTGTCCCCTGCATCCTCAGGCAGATTCTTAACCACTGGTACCACCTGGGAAGCCCTTACCAAATACCTAATGTAATTACAATTTCAGCCTCTCCCAGGAATGTAACCTTTAACTAGTCAGCCTGCAATTACTGAGTCAGCACTAGTGAGATAATCTGCTTGATTTATTCTGACCTTCTCTGAAAGGAAGGTGACTGTACCTGAAACATTTAACTCTTTTCTAGAATAACTTCCTCATCCACCTCCTTTTGCTTATCAAAGTCATCTATTTTGTACATTTTCTTGGTACCCCTTCCAATTCACTATTTTGGAGGCTGGCTACCCAATTATACATCTCTGAAATATAGGAAATTAGATCTTTGAAAGCACTCCATTGAATTTTGTGTTTTAACAATTTATAGACGAACTATAGCAATTCCCTATTTATTATTCAAGGTGTTCCTTCTCATATATAGATATTTAAGAAAATAAATTATTAATTCATTTCCCATTATTCAACACATAATCAATGAGTGTCTGCAGAGTATTGTGCTAGCCATAAATTGCAATAGTTAACAAGGTTGGTTGGTTTGGTTTAATTACTTAGTCATATCCGACTCTTGCGTCCCCATTGACTGCAGCCTGCCAGGCTCCTCTGTCCATGGGATTCTCTAGGTAAGAATACAGGAGTGGGTTGCCATTTCCTCCTCCAGGGGATCTTCCCAATCCAGGAATCAAACCCAGGTCTCCTGCATTGCAGGCAGATTCTTTACTGACTGAGCTATGAGGGAAGCAACAAGGTAGTTATAGTTAACTCAACATTAAAAAATCTAAGATCATATCATCTAGTCCCATCAGTGAAAGTCACTGTCATGTCTGACTCTTTGCCACCCTTTGGACTATAGCCTTCCAGGCTCCTCTGTCAGTGGGATTCTCCAGGCAAGAATACTGGCGTGGGTAGCCATTCCCTTTTCCAGGTGTCTTACCAACTCAGGGATTGAACTCAGGTCTCCCACATTGCAGGTGGATTCTTTACCATCTGATCACCAGGGAAGGCCCTCATGGCAATTAGAAGGGGAAAAAGTGGAAGCAATGACATGTTATTTTCTTGAGCTCCAGAATCACTGCAGAGAGTGACTGTAGCCATGACATTAGAAGACGCTTGCACCTTCAAAGGAAAGCTGTGACAAACTAGGCAGCATATTAAAAAACAGAGACCAATTTGCTGACAAACCTCCATATAGGCAAAACTATGGTTTTTCCAGTAGTCACATATGGATGTGAGAGTTGGACCATCAAGAAGGCTGAGCGCCAAAGAAGTGGTGCTATTGAACTGTGGTGCTGGAGAAGACTCTTGAGAGTCCCTTGAACAGCAAGGAGATCAAACCAGCAATCTTAAAGGAAATCAGCCCTGAATTTTCATTGGAAGGACTGAAGCTGAAGCTCTAGTACTTTGGCCACCTGATGCAAAGAGCCGATTCATTGGAAAAAACCCTGTTGCTGGGAAAGATTGAAAGCAAAAGGAGAAGGATGTGGCAGAGGATGAGATGGGTAGATACCATCACTGACTCAATGGACATGAATTTAAGCAAACTTTAGGAGATAGTGAAGGACAGTGGAACCTGGCATGCTGTAGTCCATGAGGTCACAAATAATCAGACATGACTTAGTGACTAAACAACAACAACAAGCAAGGCAGATAAAAACCCCTGCCTTCCTTGAACATTCAATTTTTAATAACTATAGATAAGTTAAAATATTATGCCAATAAAATGTGATAAATACTCTGATGTGTATAAATGTAATGTTTTACCAAACTGTTCATAGTTACGGCGAAGATTTTTTACCTAGATATATCCTAGAGAAATTTCAGGATTATAAAACTTAATAGTAATGATAATAATAAAGCATCCTAATAGGTGATGTTTTTAAAATTCTTAAGCTAGTACCACTTTAAACACATCAGAGCACTGAATGTCACAACTTTCCAAATGTTAGTTATTGTCGTTATTCCCGTTTTACTGATGAGAAGATTTAGAGTTAGATTAAGTAAGTTCCCTTCAGTTCAGTTCAGTTCAGTTATTCAGTCGTGCCCAGCTCTTTGCAACTCCATGGACTGCAGCATGCCATGCTTCTCTGTCCATCACCAACTCATGAAACTTGCTCAAACTCATATCCATTGATTCGGTGATGCTTTCTAACCATTTCATCCTCTGTATTCCTCTTCTCTTCCTGCCTTCCATCTTTCCCAGCATCAGGGTCTTTTCCAGTGAGTCAGTTCTTCGCATCAGGTGGCCAAAGGATTAGAGTTTCAGCTTCAGCATCAGTCCTTCCAATGAATATTCAGGATTGATTTCCTTTATGATTGAATGGCTGGATCTCCTTGCAGTCCAAGGGACTCTCGAGTCTTCTCCAACACCATAGTTCAAAATCATCAATTCTTCAGCACTCAGCTTTCTTTATGGTCCAACTCTCACATCTATACATGACTACTGGAAAAACCATAGCTTTGACTACATGGACCTTTGTCAGCAAAGTAGTCTCTGCTTTTTAATATGCTGTCTAGGTTTGTCATAGCTTTTATTCCAATGAGTAAATGCCTTTTAATTTCACAGCTGCAGTAACCATCTGCAGTGATTTTGGAGCCCAAGAAAATAAAGTCTGTCACTGTTTCTATTTTTTCCCCATCTGTTTGCCATGAAGTGATGGGACCGGATGCTTCCCACAAATTCTAAGTGACTTTTTATTTAGTGGGATAGTAAATAACATCTGGTTGATTCCACAGCTCATACTTTTAATGTATGTTTTACCTGCTCTCATAAAAAAAGAAAAACATGAACAGAAATGAAGAGGATTCAGTCACAGAAAGAGATAGCCAAATCAGAGTCAGATTTCCTGTGTCTAATATTAAATGCTAGAAGGTAATGGAACCATGCTGGTAGAGTTTTTAGCATCATACTTTTAATGCATATTATTGCTACCAAAATGTGTTTTTTTTTTTAATTTTCTTTTGAAATTTATTCACATTGATTTTAATTCATGAGGTTGATCCTTTAGTAAGCTGGTGCCTATTTGTGGGATATTTCTATAGATCTATATAAGCTACCCCAGGAAAAAAGGGGGAATTTTCAATGTGCAAATCAATTAAGTAAGTTCAGAGTATATCCTGTTTCCAGTGGCTAGTTGGGCAATTTGTAAAACTTGATGATAAGATCAGCATGATAGCAAATGACCTTGAACACTGGGTAACACTTACAGTTAGTTATCCTTGTCTATGAGTCAGTCAATGTCTTTAGTTATTCCATTAAACTAGGATGATTTTGAAAATACAGAAGCAGCGTAAAGGGGAGTGAAGCTAATGGCAGATATGCTATCCTTTGATCTGATCAACAATGAGTTCCAAGAGTATCTGCCAATTTTCCTTGTAAAATTCGTGGGAAGAAATGACAATCACATTTCTGTCTCTTTCCCATATGTCCTATTTTCTCTTATGCCATATAATTTATTGACTTGCATATATTTGCATAAATGATGTATAATTTATGTCAGTATATACTGATAAAAATTTATGGTTTACAGAGAATTTTCCTAACTTATCATTCATTTTGTTATTCAATTAAATCTAACTCAACACACAGTGAAAGCCTACAGTGTGGAATTCTAGCAAAACAGGATACTAGTGGAAGCATACTTTTGTATCTTTTCAAATCCCCGTATTTAATGGCGGTGACTGATAGGAAAAGCAAACATCTATGGATAGCATTTATAATGAGTGCAAGCAGATGTAGATAAGACACCAGTAGCCACAAGATATGCATGGTATGAGTATTTGTGCAACAGGAAGTACAGAGAACCAATGGGAGGACTGAGGACCTACAATAGGAGAATACACACAGAGGCAGAAGCAGTACCTGAAAAGGATCAATAGCTACTCGATAGTGAGAATAGCTGCTAGAAAGAGATGGGATTTCACCCACTCCAATCACAAATGAGTACAAGTGGCAGAAGGGACTGGAATGATCTAGATGTAGTGAACTCTCAAAATTGAAAGCCAGAGCACCCTTCTCCAGAAATGTCTCACACTGAAAAGAAACTTTTGGGAATGAAATTAACAAAGAACTGGACAGAAAATGAAGTTAAAAGGGGAAAAAAGTCTAGATGAAAATCAGGAGATAGAACTGAGAACTTTAAGAAAGCAATCCACCATATGTGTCACACTACCCAAAAACAACAGAAGAGGAAGCTCAGTGAAGTTAGGAAATCATTCTGAAATAAACATTTTACTAAAAGTTTTAAGGAAACTAACATTAAAAATGAGCAACAGACAAATAATGAAGGCAAAGCCTAATATGTCAAGACTGTATATTATCCCCCTGTTTTTTTAACTTATACATGATGCAGAGTACATCATGCAACATGCCAGGCTGGATTAATCACAAGTTGACATCAGGATTGCCAGGAGAAATATCAGCAACCTCAGATATGCAGATAATACCACTCTATTTCACAGAAAGCGAAGAGAAACTAAAGAGCCTCTTGATGGAAGTGAAAGAAGAGAGTGAAAAAGCTGGTTTAAAAGTCAATCAAAAAATGAAGATCTTCAGAAAATGAAGATCATGGCTTCTGGTCCCAATCCGATCATGGCAAATAGATGGGAAAAAAGTGGAAACAGTGACAGACTATTTTCTTGGGCTCCAAAATCACTGCAGATGGTGACTGCAGCCATGAAAGTAGAAGTTGCTTGCTCCTTGGAAGGTAAGCTATGACAAACCTAGACAGCGTATTACAAAGCAGAAACATCACTTTGCTGCCACAGGTTCATATAGTCAAAGCTATAGTTTTTCCTGTAGTCATGTATGAATGTGAGAGTTGGACCATCAAGAAGGCTGAACGCCAAAGAAGTGATACTTTTGAATTGTGGTGCGGGAGAAGACTCTTGAGAGTCACTTGAACAGCAAAGAGATCAAACCAGGCAGTCCTCAAGGAATTCAGTCCTGAATATTCATTGGAAGGACTGATGCTGAAGCTGAAGCTCCAATCCTTTGACCACCTGATGTGATAAGTCGACTCTTCGGCAAAGACTCTGATGTTGGGAAGGACTGAGGACAGGAGGAGAGGGGGGCGACAGAGGATGAGATGCTTGGATGGCATCTTTGACTCAATGGACATGTGTTTGAGCAAACTCTGGGAGATAGTGAAGGACAGAGAAGACTGGCATGCTGCAGTTCATACGGTCGCAAGGAGTTTGACACGGCTTAGTGACTGAACAACAAGAACAACAACATAAAAACAAGCAACAGACAAGTAATAAGGGAAGAGAATAAATAATAAGCATTATAATTCAAGAAAGTTGTTTTTAAAAACCTTTAAGATACATACTTAATACACTTGTTCCTGAAAATTATGGTGTTATATATCCAAAATCAAAATTTTCTTATAAAATTATGAAGTTTAAAAGTGAACATTTCTTTGGGCATTTAGGGGAAAAAGGAATATGACTTAAAGGGAAAACTGAATTATATTGTAATAAAAATTTTAATGGCTAGGGTTTATTAGCAAAAAGAAAATTACAGTAACTTTAAATATTCAGGAAAATGAAAATGTATGTGAGCCAAAGATATTTTATCTAGTAACACCTATGCTCAAGTAGAAAAGTCATAAAGATATTTGTCAAAATATAAAAACTTAGAGCATATTCTCTTACTGACGTCTTCCTGAAGAATCTGTTAGAGATGTTTCATAGAAGCAAAACGCCCAGAGAAATGCCAAGAAGTATAAATAGCAGCGAACATTAAATATACTTACCCACAGTATATACTTAGGACTGCCCTAATGGCTCAGTGGTAAAGAATCCACCTTCGGTGCAGGAGCAGCAGAAGACTGAAGTTTGAACTCTAGATTGGGAAGATCCTCTGGAGGAAGGCATGGCAACCCACTCCAGTATTCTAGCCTGGAGAATCCCATGGATAGAGGAGCCTGGTGAGCCACACTCCACAGGGTTGCAGAGTCTGATAGTATGTACTTGGGACTTCCTAGGGGGTGCTAGTGGTAAAGAACCCCACCTGCCAGTGCAGGAGACATAAGAGACATGGGTTCAGTTCCTAGGTTTGGAAAACCCCTGGAAGAGGGCATGGCAACCCACTCTAGTATTATTGCCTGAAGGCTACAGTCCATAGGGTCACACTGAGTCAGACATGACTGAAGCAACTGAGCACGCACACGTAGTATATACTTACCTATAAAACTAAGATCAAATTATAGGTAAAATAGAGTGATATATATCTATGTTTATATACATATTTTGACAATGTAAAAGTAGAACAACATTAAATTGTTAAGTAATGGGAGCAAGAATAGAGATTACAAAACTGGTAGCTTAGACGGTAAAGAATCCATCTGCAATGCAGGAGACCTGGGTTCGATTCCTGGGTTTGGAAGATGCCCTAGAGAAGGGAAGGGCTACCCACTCCAGTATTCTTGCCTGGAGAATTCCATGAACAGAGGAGCCTGGTGGGCTACAAGGGGTCACACAGAATCAGGCATGACTGAGTGGCTTTTACTTTCTTTCTGAATACCAAAAATAATGAATCTGTTCAAGATTCTAAGTTGTAATGATAGTACTGACAGTCACACTAGTAACTGTATACTATAGGATAAAATAAATGACAAACTGTAGAATACTCTAGTCCTATCCATGTCTTTGAAAGCATTCTCATTGTGGAAAAAAAATAGCTATATGTGAACTGTTATTCTGAGTCTACCATGTACGTATTCTATGTATAGAATTAGGTAAAGCAAATGAAGAATTATGGGATATTCCAGCTCTGTCATATTGTTGCTAGGGAACAAAGTTCTTGCTTTGTTGTAAAAAAATTTGGAGGTGATGTGATAGGTAAGAAGTGGATTTATTTAGGGAGAAACACACTCCAAAGACAGCCTGTAGGCTATCTCAGAAGGCAAGAGAGAGCCGTGAAATATGGCATGGTAATTTTTGATTGGCTCAGTAATTTTGTGAGCTAATGAATGGTTAGCCTGGTATCTGTCATGGTGCTGGGGCGTGTGTCATTTAGCATATGCTAATGTATCATAGTGAGCATATAATGAGGCTCAAGGTCTACTGGAAGTCTAATCTTCTGCCACGTTGGACCTAGTCAGTTCTAACCAGTTTTTGTATGTCCTATGTCATTCTTTTAAACATTGAGTCCTGCCCTCTTCCCTCCTGTTTCAATAGAATATTCTTATGGGAATCAAGATACTGAGTGTAGAAAAAGATACAGATGTAACAGAAAAAATTCAGTATCACCATGTATTTGAATTGGAAATACCAGAATAAATTCATGAGATGTCTTATATTTAAAAATTAAATGTGTGTTCCCTAGAGGAGGAAATAGCAACCTACTCACTCCAGTATTCTTGCCTGGAAAATCCCACAGACAGAGAAGCCTGATGGGCTACAGTCCATAGGGTTGCAGACAGTCGGACATAACTGGGGGGCTGAGCACACACACACTTGAATGCACACATACACATGTAATATATAAACACATGTGTGTGTGTGTGTATTTCGCAGTCTATTTACTAAACAGGTCTAGATACAATGATAACCTCTAGTAGTGAGCATCCTTTGTGCTCAGTTTTGCAGTCTTGAAATGACATTTCCCACTAAAAGAAACCAGTGCTTCCTGGGGAGCGGTTGATCCTGGGTCTGGGGCAGAAAATAAGTCTGGAACATCCTGCCATGTCAGACAGTAAGTATTCTATCAACACTTGAAAGATAATTTCAAATGGACCCAGGAACCAACTTAAAGATGACACAACTTGAGCTTCAATTAGGATACCAATTTCAACATATTGAAACCTATACAATATGTTGACGTTTGTAAGTTCAGAATTTTAAAAAGCTGATCAATTACCTTTTGAGGATGAGAAGGGACCAGTTTATTATCTTGTAAACTAGCAAATAACAAGGATACGTCAAACACTTATTTTCCTCTTCCAATAGTTTTGTAACTGGATAGTCAAAAAAATAAAAAAAAGTCTCCTTATAAAATCATTTCAGTTAGTAAATTAAAACAAAATGACAGAATGCAAATACCACTGTTTTGGACTACCAGTGAATAAATGAATCTGCAGTGAACATCAATGGTTGTTAACATCACAAAGGGAGAGAAAACTTGGCATTATCTGCTTCCTGATTAAAGAGATGACCCCATCTACAGTCTTGTCAAAGAAATTAAGCTTGAGTCTGATCAAGCAGGAAATATAGTGGACATAGAGCATGTTAAAGAGTTTATAATATTAGAAAAAATCCAGACTGTGGAAAAATCTGCAGGTTAAATGGCCTTTGTTTTTTGTTTTTGTTTTTAATAAAAACTTGTAAAACAGAGATAGAGGGGAAACTATATATTAAAAGAAACCTAATAGCTTTGAAAAGAGAAGCGAAAAGCAAAGGAGAAAAGGAAAGATAAAAGCATCTGAATGCAGAGTTCCAAAGAACAGCAAGGAGAGATAAGAAAGCCTTCCTCAGTGATCAGTGCAAAGAAATAGAGGAAAACAACAGAATGGGAAAGACCAGAGATCTCTTCAAGAAAATTAGAGATACCTAGGGAACATTTCATGCAAAGATAGGCACAATAAAGGACAGAAATGGTATGGACTTAACAGAAGCAGAAGATATTAAGAAGAGGTGGCAAGAATACACAGAACTGTACAAAAAAGATCTCAGACCCAGATAATCATGATGGTGTGATCACTCACCTAGAGCCAGACATCCTGGAATGTGAAGTCAAGTGGGCCTTAGAAAGCATGACTACGAAGAAAGCTAGTGGAGGTGATGGAATTCCAGTTGAGCTATTTCAAATCCTGAAAGATGATGCTGTGAAAGTGCTACACTCAGTGTGCCAGCAAATTGGGAAAACTCAGCAGTGGCCACAGGACTGGAAAAGATCAGTTTTCATTCCAATCCCAAAGAAAGGCAATGCCAAAGAATGCTCAAACTACCGCACAATTGCACTCATCTCACACGCTAGTAAAGTAATGTTTAAAATTCTCCAGCCAGGCTTCAGCAATACGTGAACTGTGAACTTCCAGATGTTCAAGCTGGTTTTAGAAAAGGCAGAGGAATTGCCAACATCTGCTGGATCAAATTGCCAACATCTGCTGGATCATCAAAAAAGCAAGAGAGTTCCACAAAAACATCTATTTCTGCTCTATTTATTATGCCAAAGCCTTGGACTGTGTGGATCACAATAAACTGTGGCAAATTCTGAAAGATGGGAATACCAGACCACCTGACCTGCCTCTTGAGAAATCTATATGCTGGTCAGGAAGCAACAGTTAGAACTGGACATGGAACAACAGACTGGTTCCAAATAGGAAAAGGAGTACGTCAAGGCTGTATATTGTCACCCTGCTTATTTAACTTATATGCAGAGTACACCATGAGAAACGCTGGACTGGAAGAAGCACAAGCTGGAATCAAGATTGCTGGGAGAACTATCAATAACCTCAGATATACAGATGACACCACCCTTATGGGAGCAAGTGAAGAGGAGCTAAAAAGCCTCTTGATGAAAATGAAAGAGGAGAGTGAAAAAGTTGGCTTAAAGCTCTACATTCAGAAAACTAAGATCATGGCATCTGGTCCCATGACTTCATGGGAAATAGATAGGGAAACAGTGGAAACAGTGTCAGACTTTTTTGGGGGGAAGGCTCCAAAATCACTGCAGATGGTGATTGCAGCCAAGAAATTAAAGGACACTTACTCCTTGGAACAAAGTTATGACCAACCTAGATAGCATATTCAAAAGCAGAGACATTAGTTTGCCAACAAAGGTCCATCTAATCAAGGTTATGGTTTTTCCAGTGGTCATGTATGGATGTGAGAGTTGGACTGTGAAGAAGGCTGAGCGCCGAAGAATTGATGCTTTTGAACTGTGATGTTGGAGAAGACTCTTGGACTGCAAGATCCAACCAGTCCATTCTGAAGGAGATCAGCCCTGGGATTTCTTTGGAAGGAATGATGCTGAAGCTGAAACTCCAGTACTTTGGCCACCTCATGGGAAGAGTTGACTCATTGGAAAAGACTCTGATGCTGGGAGGGATTGGGGGCAGGAGGAGAAGGGGACGACAGAGGATGAGATGGTTGGATGGCATCACTGGCTCGATGGATGTGAGTCTGAGTGAACTCCGCAAGTTGGTGATGGACAGGGAGACCTGGCGTGCTGCGATTCATGGAGTCGCAAAGAGTCAGGCACGACTGAGCAACTGAACTGAAAAGACATGTACTCTTATTTTTTATTTTTTTAACAGGCAAGATGAAACTATAGTGTCTAAAGATGCATGCTTGGGTGGTAAAAAACAGAAATGAAATCAAGGAAGTAATTATTATAAAAGTTAGAATGTTAATGTTAGTTGCTCAGTAATGTCCGACTCTTTGTGACTCTGTGGACTGTGTCCATGGGATTTTCCAGGCAAGAATACTGGGATGGGTTGACATTCCCTTCTCTGGGGGATCTTCCTGACCCAATGATTGAGCCCAACCCGAGGATTGAACCCAGGTCTCTGGCATTGCATGCAGGTTTTTTACCATCTGATCCACCAGGGAAGCCCCAGAATTAACATGGTGTTTATTTTTGAGAGAGAAGGCTGTGACTGGAGTGAGATATCCAGAAGAGGCTACAGGAAAGATTGACCTTTATAACAAAATAAATGGTGAAATAAATATCATTATGTTTTCTTTAAAGATGGAGACATTGTTATCTAATGGCAGTTCAAACCAGGTGAAATTGGAATTTAGCATTTAGCGCTTTACATAATTTCCAAAACCCAACTTTCTTCCCCACCCTCTTCCCTCTCTCCCTTCCTTTCCTTTCTTCCTTCTTTCTCTTTGTGGTGGTTCAACCATCTTTACAAATGCATTCCCATGACACTAAAATTGTAATACCTTCCTCTGTCGGGGTATAGTTAAAAGTAGGACAGTTAAAACACAAATATGTATGAAAGGCTATTCGAAGATTATGCTCTGGTCTACCCCAGTTTAAGGCAGTAAACCTCCTTTGGTGTTCTAAGTTCTCAGGCAGACTTTAGAAACCAGGAAATCCATTTAGTGACATGTTGGGGAAATAGACTTGGGAAAATCTCCCAACTCAGAAATTCTCCCCACAGAGTTAGGGAGCCGGAAAGAAAACCATTTTATTACTGAATAGGCATTTAACCACAGTATGAGGCACATCACAGGCAATCCTCCAAGAGACGGCACTGACAAGGAGATCTCACCCTTTTAGACAGCCAAACGGAGAGTACACTGTATGCATGTTTTCAAGTTAAACAATAACTAGTCCTTAAGTAAGAGGACTTGACAGCATAATGTGTAATCCAACTGTACCTGGTAATTGGAGTGACCATCTGTGTTAGCTTAATTGGACTTATCCAGAAGGAGGAATGTGTCTCATTCCTGTTTGACAGGAGAGAATTTGACAGCGCAGAGCAAGGCACCAACTGGAGTTAGGCCCCTCCCCTCCCCCAGAAGCTGGACGACAGGGGTGCTGTCTCCCTTGGCATTTACATCTCAAACAAATGCCTCTCTGGTCTTTGAGGAAAGCATCCCTGCCTTATAAAGCTGCCAAGAGGCCTATCTGGTTTTCACAACAATTTGTATACAAGTACTTATAATTAGAACGCTTTCTAAATAAATGCTCAAAGCCAAAAAGGGAAGGGAAAGTTCTTCCCTTATTTTCAATGGGAAGAATTAAGCCTCTTAGTTTTCATTTGTATTTTTTTTTCATGTGAGTATCATTGTAAGAGGTTATTTTCTAAGGATATCACAAAAATGAGTCATTTTTCTTATTTTCCTTTCGCCAGGTTAACCCCCTAATATTATGATAATGTATTCTTCAAACCACCAGAAGTAGAATTTATATAAATTCTGAAGATATGGTTATTTTCTTACATAGCTTTAATATATATGTATGTGTGTGTATACATATATATGTATATGTGTGTATACATATATATGTATGTATATATGTGTGTGTATATATATATATATATATATATAGGCTTCTCTGATGGCTCAGCAGGTAAAAAATCCACCTGTAATGCAGGAGACAAAGGAGACTGGGGTTCAATCCCTGAGGCCGGAAGATTCCTTGGAGTAAGAAACTGGCAACCCACTCTAGTATGCTTGCCTAAAAAAATCCCAAGGACAGAGGAGCCTGTCGGGCTACAGTCCAGAGGCGGAGAAAGAGTTGGACATGACTGAGTGACGGAACTCACAGCACACACACATGATACACACACGCACGTGTGCACACACACACACATATATATTCCCCCCCCCCCCACATAAACCTGCCCTTTTCCCTTTTAAACTTGAAACTCCTCAAGGGCAGGGATCTTGTGGACTCCTTCTGTATCTCCTTAGGGTATCTAATGTATCCTTTTTAAGCCCTGTGGACACTCAACAGCAGTTATTTGGCCACCTGGTGAAATGATTGTTATCTGTATTTGGTTCCTGGCTGTTGCTATAAATAAAGACACTTTTGCTTGAGAAACGGCCAACCTATTTCTGTTCGTTTGGAAAAACCTATTTCCCCTGTCATTTTCTTTTTCCTTTTTTTAAACCAAATATATCCTAGTACTTGTTTATCTTTTTTTCAAAGAATGTTTTTGTATGAAGTTTTGCTACATTAATAGACAATGCAATACGGCTTTTAGGGCAAAGATAAATCACCTAAAGTTTGGTGGTTTTTTGATGTCTCTTAATTGAAAATCTTGTGTCTGAGTCTTCATCTGAGAAATGTGAGAAATCTGATGAATGTGAGAAAAGATACCTGTGAATAAGTCTCAGTGATAGCTGATGGCTGGCATGGCTTGGTTAGACCAAACATTTTCAGTAATTTGTTGAGCAGATTCAGGATAGAATAGCTATATGGGCGACTGCTTGACTCACCCATAGGAGTAGTATCATACTGATTACTTTTGAAGGTGATTATTTTAAATAATTATTACCCAAATATTTGATTTGCTCAAAGGAGTCTATTTTGATTTTACTTATGCTCAGAATCTGTATCATAAGTTGGATTCTCTCCTCCAGAAGCAAAAGCATTTCTCTTGGTATTTTATTACTGATCCAGAACACTTATACCATTGTTACTAGAATTATCTATACAGCAAGGTCCTTAGGGCAACTAGTACTGTGACTCATTTGTATAACCTAGCACCAGACAGACTCTAAAATGTCTTGAATTTTTCAATCTGCATGGTGAATGATGATGTTTATCTGATGAAATAGCAGTTCTTAAAATGGAATCTTACTCCATGTTTTCCCCATTCCAGTTTTTCTGCTGTGTCTTTGGATAAGGTAGATTATTAGAAGAAGTAACATTGTTCTTCACTGTGAAGTCCAGGCAAGGCCACCAGAAAATAATCAGGACTCTTAACTCAGTGGCCCTTGAGCCTCTGGGCTATGGGCTATTCTCCTTTGTTCACCTGGCCTGGCTGTCCTACAAGCCAATATTGGCTTATTTGTAGAAAATATTCCCTTCTGTGACCTCCCCAGGAGCCCTGCCTGTCCTCCACCTGCTGTTCTTCTCTGCTTTCTATAAAGTTAGAGAGGACAACTTTTACTATATTCAAAATGTCTCCTCTACAGTTTCTCTCTTCCTTCAAACAATATCCAAGGAGCATCTGGGAGCAGAAAGACTCAAATAAGCAATCAATCACAATAATACTCATGGAGTCGCTCCCCTAATATTTGACATTTTGCTGACATGCTATCAGAGCACTTCACACTTCACTGGTAAGCCATGAAAACAATTACTGGGTCACTAACAGGAAATGAAATAAAAGAGTCGTTGTGAAACAACACTCTAAAAATTACTAAAGCCAATAAAGCCATAGGATTCTGAAAAATAAGTGCAAAATTGTTTGATGAAACTCATAAAAGTTACATAATGCCATGTAGAAGCAGTAACTATGAGGTAAAGAGTAAAAGATTTCTTAGATTTGGGAGTGTTCTTGATTTTGGGTGGTCAATAACATCCAGCAGTCATTTAGGATTTCCTTGGAACCTCACTATATTAGCAGTAAATCAATCTAGTAAAGAATCATTATTGCATAAATAGAAGTTAATGAAGACATCTATCCTCAGTGATCATAATTTCTGCGTGGCACATAAATACAGCGTTAGATTGTAGGAAAATAGAGGCTTAAGGAAAGGGTGATTTTCCATTTTAAGATACACTCTGTGATTTCCTGAAACCATTCGGATGATGAGAAGTGAATAGTAGAAAGAGAAATGCAGGGAGCCAGGATATTAACAAGCGAGTATGCTTTGCTTAAAACATTTCCCATTATGTTGCTCAGCATGGACAACAGTTGTCGACCAAGGTGGGTAAGGACAAACCCCTCAACACCATGTTGTACTGGTTAAGCAATAGTCTTTGTGAGGGACATTTGCAAACCAGATTCAGTACGAAAATACAGCGGTACTCGCATCTTATTTTATGCACAACTACTGGGACTGAAGTGAAGTGACTACAGCTGTAGTTGGTTTACTTTCTGGAGGAAGCACCTCAACTTTTGTGGCCCATTTGCTTTAAAGAGCATGTGTGTGAACATTGTAATCTGGAGCCCAGGGCAAAAGATGATCTGGGTACCAGAACGCTTGGTTTGGAGTGTCATATTGTATAGGAATTGCCTGAGAAAGTCCATAAACCTGGAGAGTTGGCATTGTCAGGAGATTGTAGTCTCTTCTGCATTGAGAAGGTTACCATTGTTGTATGGGAAGCTGAGTTCGGTTGCAACACTCCCCAAATTAGATGAGAAGTGAGAGGTCCTAGCTAGCTCCTTGTCTGGGCAAACTAGGATGCTACCAGAATTATCTATCTGGTCAACATCAACATGGGCTAACTGGAGAGCAGCCTCATGCAGAACGTGTGTGTGTGCTGAGTCACTTCAGTCGTGTTTGACTCTGTGAGACCCTGTGGACTGTAGTCCATGGGATGCTCCAGGGAAGAACACTGGAGTGTATTGCCGTGCCCTCCTCCAGAGGATCTTCCTGACCCAGGGATCGAACCCTTCTTAGGTCTCCTGGGAGGTGGGTTCTTTACCAATAGCAGTACCTGGGAAGCCCCTCATGCAGAACAGAGGATCTCAATTAACAAATTAACAAATATTTAAAGAATACTAACTACATGCTGAGCTTTATGTTCCTTCATTTTGTTTTTAAAAGAGTGCATTTTACAGATGGGGAAACAGATGTTTTAGAGAGGCTAAGTGGCACAACCACAATTTGAATGCAAAACTCATGTGCTCTGTGTTGTACAATCCTGGCTCCCCATCTGGTGAGCTTTCTGATATAAAGGTCTCTTTCCATATTTGTGAAGTTGTACGAGTTCAGGGAGATGGAGCTCTGAGAAGAATTCAGGGATAGTTGTAAAATTGAAAAAAAAAAAACTCAGAGGGATCGAAAACATGTTATCAAAATGGAGAACTGAGCCATATTTATTATACTGAGTTTGGTATAAATTAGGGGAAAAATGGAACTGGAATTTGTGTATATGTCTGTTGGCTGGAGGTTTCCCAAACTTTCACAATTACATGATCAACACTCATAGGATAGAGTATTTATAGAGATCTTAAGTACACTAGTCAAAGCTAAATAAAGTCACTTGAGGAATTACTGGACTTATCTGGTGGCTCAGAAGGTAAGGAATCATTATCACCATCATTGGACTTATGCTCTGTTAATAATAACTACAATTGTTAAATTGCTTTATGGTTCGTACATGCCTTATCTCATCTCTTGGACAGGTACACTTACCTGTTTGTTTTTTCCTAACGGATGAAGAAACTAAAGTTCAGAGCATTTAGGTGATTTGTCCAATACATTGAGAACTATAACTAAACCAAGAAAGCTTGTCCCCACATGAATAGCTCATTTTCAGAAGTCGCAAACAATATCGGCAATGTTATTTCATATATCCTGCTGCTGCTGCTGCTAAGTCGCTTCGGTCGTGTCCGACTCTGTGAGACCCAATAGACGGAAGCCCACCAAGCTCCCCCATCCCTGGGATTCTCCAGGCAAGAACACTGGAGTGGGTTGCCATTTCCTTCTCCAATGCATGAAAGTGAAAAGTGAAAGGGAAGTTGCTCAGTCGTGTCCGACTCTTAGTGACCCCATGGACTGCAGCCCACCAGGCTCCCCCGTCCATGGGATTTTCCAGGCAAGAGTACTGGAGTGGGGTGCCATTGCCTTCTCCGGACTGTCCTAGGACATGTCTAAAATGTTTGGCAAAGCAGCTTTATATGTATATATATATAAATATTCCAGGTATATGATGGGCAAAGTAGTTTCAGGATCACATATGTCCAAATGAATTACATTCTTTAAAATGTATACTGGTTATATACAATATTATAATTATTGTCATTATGGTTCCTAGTCCCATTCTTATTAAAAATATATCAGAATTAAATTTGCCTTTTATGCTCCTGATAATCAAGACTTCTCAAAGTACATTTTTAAAGTACTGTCTTAGATGATTGTCAAGGTCTATGAGGTTGCTATTATATCTATCAGTGTAAATGATCAGAAATAACTGTGAGCAATAGACCTTTATTGCAGACATATAGGAGAGAAATGTAGGAGTATTAGGATGATGGCCTTCTCATTTCTCTGTGTTGAAAAGGATTTGTGGATCTTCAACTCTTTCTAAGTAGGTAATGACCCAAAAGGAGAAATTTTAGTTTGGCATCACCCACAGGCCACGGAAGCATCCTTAGTGAAATAGCACCATTTATGCCTTCCTATAAAATGCCCCTCTCTCGGGCTTGGCAGAGAATCAGCAAACATTCATGGATTTAGACCTAGCAGAGAATGATCAGTAACTAGTATGAACATCATGATTGTAAAAGCCATTCATTTTTATAACTTGGTATAAGAGGTCATTTATAAGCCATTTATCATATTTTGTTTCTTTTAATCCATATATTAAGCCTGCAAGGAAAATGTGGTCCCATGTATCATTTACAAGAAACAACTAAGACCCAGAGATATGAAGTGATTTGCTCAAGGCCACAGAGCTGGTAAATGAAAAAGCTTGGGGTCAATTTGTGTCTTCTGATTCTATAGGCTTTGTTTTTATACTATTCTGTTTCATAATTCATAATTTATTTGTACTTAAAAAAACCTTAACATACTTAAAATATCAGCATACAGTTTAACATTGTGTGATTTGTTGTACTGAAGAGTATGGAAGTCAGTTTGATATGACTTTATGATTTGCTTTAAATATTCTGGAGTATTTAGTTGTTGAAATTTTAGGGATGTTTCTAATGAGATATCTCTGCTCTTCTTAAAGACTCAGGATTAATCTTTATACTTGCCACTAATATAGATTTAATGTTATAGATCAAAACAATTCTCTTTGTACTAAAAGAACTGCCAATTAAAACAGATGACAGGCTTAGAACACTAACCTCTGTGTTTTGTAATGATCTTCCCAAACTTTGCAAACGATAGCAATCACCTGGAGTGCTCATGAAACATAGAGCTTCCATAGTGACCTGTCTTGTAGATTTGGATTTGAATGGGGCTACAGAATTTATGTTTCTACCAAGTATCTTGAGGGATTCTTCTCATCATGGAATTTTGGGAAACACTATACCATATCAATATCACACTATACCATCACTATACTATTCAATATAACAGTAATCCAAGTCTACGCCCCAACCAGTAATGCTGAAGAAGCTGAAGTTGAACGGTTCTATGAAGACCTATAAGACCTTCTAGAACAAACACCCAAAAAAGATGTCCTTTTCATTATGTGGGACTGTAATGAGAAAAGAGGAAGTCAAGACATACCTGGAGTGACAGGCAAATTTGGCCTTGGGGTACAAAATGAAGCAGGGCACGTGCACTAGTGGTAAAGAGCCTGCCTACCAATGCAGGAGGACTGAGAGACGCTGGTTTGATCCCTGGGATGGGAAGATCCCCTGGAGGAGGAAATGGCAACCCATTCTAGTATTCTTGCCTGGAAAACCCCATGATCAGAGAAGCCTGGCGGGCTACAGTACATGGGGGGTCATAAAGAGTTAGACATGACTACAGTGACTTAGCACAGCACACAGCAAAGGCTAACAGAGTTTTGCCAAGAGAACTCACTGGTCATAGCAAACACCCGCTTCCAACAACACAAGAGAAGACTCTACACATGGACATCACCAGATGGTCAACACCAAAATAAGATTGATTATATGCAACCAAAGATGGAAAAGCTCTATATAGTCAGCAAAAAGAAGACCGGGAGCTGACTGTGGCTCAGATCATGAACTCCTTATTGCCAAATTCAGACTTAAATTGAAGAAAGTAGGGAAAACCACTAGACCATTCAGGTATGACCTAAATCAAATCCCAATCAAATACAGTGGAAGTGAGAAATAGGTTTAAGGGACTAGATCTGATAGACCGAGTGCCTGTTGAACTATGGAATGAGGTTCGTGGCATTGTACAGGAAACAGGGATCAAGATCATCCCCATGGAAAAGAAATGCAAAAAAGCAAAATGGCTGTCTGAGGAGGCCTTACAAATAGCTGTGAAAAGAAGAGAAGCGAAAAGCAAAGGAGAAAAGGAAAGATATAAGCATCTGAATGCAGAGTTCCAAAGAATAGCTTGTCAGGGTCCTCTGTCCAAGGAATTCTCCAGGCCAGAATACTAGAGTAGGTAGCTGTTCACTTCTCCAGGGGAATCTTCCCAACCCAGGAATCAAACCCAGGTCTCCCTCCTTTCAGGCAAATTCTTTACCATCTGAGCCACCTATGTTCTTGTTTAATAAAAGTTAAAGTGGGAAAGATCAAAATAGTACAAAATTTATTTGCTCGTGCAAAGAAATTATTAGAGTGCATAAATGTTTTGCTTTTGAACTTTACTCTCAAATAGTACTAATTTCCCTTGTACTGAATGTTTATTAACTGCTAGGTGTTACACACATTATATTTTTTAACTTAGATGATACTCCCAGGAGATAACTCTTTTCCTTACTTGCCTGTGGGTCAAGTAAGGCAAAAAGCATTGCCAAGTTTACTTGCTCATGAAACAGCCAGGATTTGGACCTTGCTCCCATTCATTCAAAAGCTAGTTTGCCTAACCTGCGTGATGCTCTTTTTCCAGTGTTCCTCATCCCCTTTTCCATTCCTGACCCTAAATTCACTCTCTTATTTAGCATTATTTAAATACAGAGAGCAATACAGAAACTGAAATCTTCCCCCCATGAGCCCTCAGTCCTCAAGTATATTTGTATCATATTCCTGTATCATATTCCTGTATCATATTCCTGTATCATATTCCTGTATCTGCCATGTTCGATATTAAATGCTCTGGTTTACAGCCTGATCTTTCTTTGAGAACTGGCTCTGAAGAGAGCAGCTCATATGCCTTCACATTTTGCACCCTTGTCTTATCACTGTCCTTTTCTCAGTGAGGAGGTAAGAGCTCAATGAATGGAATACCTTTCTTTGAAGATTAAATAAAAGGATACTGTCCTGTTTTAAGTCAAAGGAAGATTTTAGAGAAGCTCTGAGGCACTAAACAACACTTCAGCTGCAGATCAAGGGCACCTTGCTCCCCAGAATTACTTCTCCAGGGGTGACTCTTACAGCGCCGGTGTAGGCCTAGAAGGACTTCCCCCAAATCCCTCCCCAACTGTTCCTGTAGGATTTTGTGTGAATCATCTTTCTTTGAGCCACAGGATAAGAAAGGTTTCCAGCTGATTAAACTGTGAAATATCAGGAGTCTCCGCATCAGAGCCTCTCTTTCCCACTGATGAGCTGTATGACTTGGAAGTGGTAATGATGTGTCCCATTCACTGGGTACCTACCAAGTGCCAGACACAGTGACCCTTCCCAGGGAGAATTACTGTCTCCATTTTGTACTAAGTAAAATGAGCTCAACAGAGGTTATATAACTTATCTCGACACAGAGGCAGACAGTGGGAGAGACATGATGCAAAATGAGGCTTTCGTACTCCTAAATCATCACTCTCTTCATGATTAAGTCCACAAAGTCCTGATACCTCACCTATAAGATGAGGAGGGTTGAGAACCTGTGCAGAGTTAGGGACAAAACTTGCTAGAAAATTCATTGTGTGTGATCTCTGGGAGAAGGGTCACAGCTGGTTTTGGCAAAATTACCAAGAAAAGCTGTGTAAAGGGCCATTCTACCTGCATATGTTACTCTAATCACTCTCCTGCCTTGATGCCTCCAAGAGCCTAATACTTACATAGTATTTCAAACTGTTCAAACCTGAATCTCAGTATTATTATTTTTTAAAATGACTTTAACAATATCTATTATATGACCTATTGTGGGATTTTATGAAGTGTGTCTGGTCAATTTATTAAGTGTTCCAATGTGTGTTAATTGGCCCAGATGAATAAACACAATACTATTTAATGATTATGCTTTCTTGAATGTAAATTATAACATGGGTTTTATATTTATTTAAGTCTCATTGTGTGGATAAGAGCTAATAAGATCCATGGATACTGACAAAAGATAACAGACTCCTGAGTCAGAAACAAAGGACTTTATTACTCACAACAAAACCATGCCAAGAGTATTATCCTAGGTTTACTGAGTCCCCAAGCCCCAATCTTACAAAGTGATATGGAGGCCAGATGGAACATGCATATACAATGGGATCTTTTCTAAAAGAAAAGAATCCTCAGTTGAGATAATCTCCCACTTTTTTTTTTTTTAATACTAGCATTATGTAGCCAGTGAGACACCAATATGTCCAACTCCAAATCTGTTGTTTTTCTCGTATGAATCACTGATTTTCCAATTTGGAAAGTAACTCAGGGGAAAGTGACCAGGTTGGCAAGTGGTGAAGCAGTTCTGATGATCTTCAGACCCACACCTAGCCGGGACATCACAGCCCACTTCACAGGAAACCAGGACCCGAGACATGCGTTCTCAGCACATTCCTCTTCCAGTCTTCTAGGCTGTGAGTTTCCCTTCCGGAGGCAGTTTGGTTTAGAGCTGATGAGAGGGAAGTAGAATCTTGGCTTACTCTTATCCTTTCATCTATAGAAGATGGGAGTGTTCTTAGATAACAGATGACAAAAGGAAATATTACTCTCAGCTCACACAACTGCCAGTCCCTTTCTTGGCAAGACAAGAAAGTTTGTGTTCTACAGATTTCAGAGCCAGAGTCAATATTAGAAAAAAAAAAAAAAAAGAATTTGTGTTTTGAAATCAGGTAGCCCAAATAGATAACTCTGTTCTCTAATCTTCAGTGAGCTTAAGGAAGTCTGTTTCTTCTAGTTTTTGTTTCCCGTTAGAACAGCTTCCCATTTCTCTTAGCTGCTTTTCCTTTCCTTTCTTCTTACATAATCCTGGAAATATTTAGTTTGATTGTGTGAGGACAATACTAATTATAGTAATTTATGTGAACCCTTTAGCAATTATGACTAATCACTCTGCAACACAATAATGATTATGCATATCATTAAATATGCATCAGATTACTTTGGTTGTAAGTTTTATTTGATTACACAGCTAAACTCTTCACATATTAATTCTTTAGAGTCTGTTGCTCATTGTAATATGCTCACATATGCTCACAAGTTTTAAACTGCTATGGTACTTTTCATAGGGTCCTTTCTGCATAATCAATGGCCCTGAACTAATAAGTTACCTCCTCTGAAGCTGTTTCTTTAAAGATAAACATCTCTACTAAGACATAGGCTCCTTAAAATGTCTGCCTTGCAGTAGTCATTATCTTGAGATTCCCTATGCCATCTTCATTTTTCCTGCTATATTTTATTTTTTGTATCCTTTACAAACTCAAAAATGAAACATGTCTATGTTTACAAGAAGGAAAATGTAGATATTAATATTCATTAGGTATTTTTAAAATAAAATGTTATTAAGCTCTTTGGTTAAAGTCTCTAAAGTAAACCAATAAATCATAACTTGACAAACAAATGGAGCTCATTGAGACAATTTAAGTCATAAGTGAAGAAGCATAGTTTTCTATGGGCATCTGTACAAGGAGGACCTATGCCATGGCACAAAGAACTGTGCTTAGTGTTGTGTTGCTGCATGGACGGGAGGGGTTTAGAGGGCAATGATACATGTATATGTGTGGCTGAGTCACTTTGCAGTGCGCCTGACTCTATCACAGCATTGTTAAATGGCTATACTCCAATACAAAATAAAATATAAAATCAAAAATCAAAATGGTTCGGCCAATTGTTAAAAATATCAAAGACATAAAGGGATGGGGGAAGGGCATAGTAAATATGGCAAAATGATGAAAATTGTTGAATATACAGAAACTTGACTATATAAAACTTTGAATATGCAGATGTTCAATAAACTAAACTTGCAGCCTTAAAAAAAAGTAGGCCTGTAAACTGAGGTTTCTAAAATAAAATCCCTGATATCCCAAACTCATTACTTTATATAGAGTTCCAATATTGATTTCCAAGTCAAAATAAACATTCATAAAATAGGCTCATGGGAAGGCATATGGGACTAGAAGACTAAAGATGGTTTTATAGAAAGAATATAAAGACTCTGGTGTGAGAGGATAAAAGCAACATTTTCCAAAAGGGGAAGATTTCAATAGCAGATATTTATTGCGACGTTTGTTGCATGTAGGAAGCATTGAGATTAGAAACCTGACAACAGCTGGAGATCATATTAAGGAGCAGGAAATGAAGACCTTGGTATGAGGTGTGCTCAGTCATGTCCCACTCTTTGCGACGCTATGGACTGTAGCCTCCCAGGCTCCTCTGTCCATGGGATTCTCCAGGCAAGAATACGGGAGTGGGTTGCCATGCCCTCCTCTAGGGGATCTTCCCAACCCAGGGATCAAACCCCCGTCTTGTGCCTTGCAGGCAGATTCTTTATCACTGAGATACCAGGGAAGCCCTTAGAATGAAGTAAGCAAGAGTGTATGATGCAAGGCTTTGAAGTCAAAATGGATTTGTGATCTAAAGGCCATAAATTAGTCATTACACTTATGCTATTTTTTGAATGTGACTTTTAGTACATTAGATAGAAATAGACAAAGGTGAGACATTTCATAATTATAACAAAAGTATGTTTAAGAATGATGGCGTATCAGAACCCTTGAATTTTCTTAAAAAAATTACAATAACTGTATGCTTGAGAATTGTCTGTCTTTGTTTTGATTTCTTGTTAATCTTCTAGTATTTTACATCTTTATTTTTGGCCAGTTTTGTACATACTTCTGTGAAATGTTTGGAGGAGGCTCTTTTGGAAGGATATAATTAGACATATGTTGTCCTAATGAGTCCATAAAATTACTCAATTTTCTTCAAGATTCAGTCTAAGACCAACAACAACAAATCCTTTAGGGACCTCTTAAGCAAATTTGATACTATTCATAGAAAAGAGAACCTGATTAGCCTGTGAAAATCCCAGGTTATTAACCAACAGTGTATTCAGGATAGAAATCTTGTGAACTAATGGAGAACATTTGGATGTGCTTCATCCTCCCTCAACAAAAACAGTATTCTAGTAATGAATCATTTTTTAACAATGGTTTCTTGTCTTGATATATGTCTTTTTTTCTCTGGCAGTATCTTATTTAACCACATGGATTCTTAATAAGAAGAGGCTGTTGGTTGAAAAATTCTAATTTCCAGAAATTATCTTAATAAAATGAGTCTCTGTGGATGATCATTTTTATCATTGTAATGTATTCACTTTCCATAAGAGGCACAGTGCAAATCAAATGTGGGGCATAATAAATCCACACACAAGTGCCATCTGCTGGGAAACTGGAATTGAACCAAAGACTGTATCATTTATTAGTGTCTGTAAACATCTATATTCTATTTTTCCTTTGGAGTAGCATTGGAGATATTATCAAGATGTTTAGAATTGTGTCAGAAATTAGTGGAGAGAGTTCCAGTTGTAAGAGATACAACCCTAGACCTCAACAAGAACACTGGTGTCACCATTGAGACAAAGCAAATATTTAATTACTCTGTTAAAATTACAGAGAATGATTTTTATTTCCTTCTGTGATAGAACAACTTGCCTGTGACTATTAAACATGAGGTATGGCTATTTATAACTTCCTACCTTTTAAAATAAAAGGAGCTACATCACTGACACAGGGATTTCTTTCATGTTTATATCCTCTGGTTAAATCCATATCAAATTGTTCTTCTTATAAAGTTTTCTGCAAATGTTTCATTAATGCCCAGAATCAAACTTTGTCCAGTAAGAGATATTTTGGGAGGTTACTATATATCAGGCACTTTGCTACATGCTTGGCATAAAGAAGCTCTGCTTAATCCTTATCACAACCCTAAGGTAGATACAATTTTTTTTCATTTTACAAAGGGGACAAGTGAGGCACAAGAAAAGTTCCCCAGGTTATAGAGCTAATAAGTGTTTTGACCAAGAGTCAAACATAGGCTGGTGGACTTCAGAGCCCACTTTCATAATGATCTCATTATTGCAAACATTTATCTGTGCTTAAAATATGTCAGAGTCTGTGCTGAGTATTTATGTCATTTCATTGATCTTGCATCAAAGTATCGTATGGAATATCATTGTCCTCATTTTATAGACATTAAAGCTGAGGCTCATAGAGGTTCAACAACTGGCCTTGGGTCACATACATAATATGAGATCTGAATTGAGGTTTTCTTTCTCCACAGGCTGAGTTCCTAACAACTATATTATTATCCTATCATATGCACTCTTTACTCTTTAAAAAAAAATCAACCACTTTAAAATCATCTTTACCAATTCAATATACATTCTCAAACTGATCTGAAAAGCAAGGTTGTCTTCCCTGAATCTAAATGAACTCCAGAGGAACTTGCTTATTGTACCTTCCAGGGATAACATTTCTCAAACATTATACAGCATGTCAAGTCAAGAGATTATTTGAAACTAAGCAGATTAACAAATAGATTTTATCTTTTAAAGAATGATTTTACCTAAGGGAGAGCTATAAAATGAAAATGAAAAGTCCTAAAATGTATTGCTTATTTTATTTAACCTGCTTATGAAATAGTAGGAAAACTTATCTATTTATTGTCAAGTTCCTCTTTAAAATAGTCTTTAGTTAGCTACACTCAATATTTCCCCCTATAAAGTCACTCTCAGCTAAGTCTTAGAGCGAGATTCTACTATTGCTCATCAATAATGTTGTCCTAAATGGCATTCTGGTTTGGTTTCTCTCATAGTTTGTAACTTCTTGACCTTATGTTTAACAGAGAAAATGAGGCAATTTTGATAATTTGTTTGTTTTAATATTTTAATGCCTAAAGGGACTTTGGAAGTTATTTAATCCAAATCCATATAGGAGGCTGAGCCATGAAGATGTCTGGGCAAGTCAATAAACTGTACAACTGATGCTAGTGTTTCTGATTCCCTATCCATTTTTTTCTTATCATGTAGTATAGTCAGCACTGCACCTATGTTGATTGTAATTCTTAATTTCATCCTATCTTCAGGTGTATCGTCATCATCATTTACTCCGTGGTGTGGTGAGGAGAGAATGGGATAAAAATAGGTGTAAAGTACTGTGTCAGTTGATCGAATAAAATTTACCTGAATTTTTTTTATATGTTTTTTACTTATATACTGGAAATTTTGATAGAAATACATCCATGTTTTCCTGAAAATTATCTTTTTTTAAAAGCTCTAGAATGCTGTGTTAAAGTATTTGCAATGAGAAATAGCTAGCCTGATTGCAGAGGCAATTCTTGAGCACTATAATTAAATGGTTTCCAGAAAAAAAAAAATTAAAACTTGAAGACATCTAAAATTTTGTGTTCGATTGGTTAATTTTATGAAAACAAATTAAAATGCTGATTGGATAATGTTGTCTGTGAAAAACCAAAAAGAAACATTTCAAATGAAGTTTATGCAAGAAACATCTAGGGATCAGTATAGAAAAAATTTAGAAGATAAAAAAAATCTTTGGTAATCAGTGGTAGTCACAGAATACTTATGTCAAGTAAAATCTAAGGTCAGAATGGTCAGCAGAAGTTATTTTAGCAGCACAAATTTTCAAGACAGAAAATCAAAAGAGAATTTAGAAGGGATGAAAAATGTCTCTTCATAGGGAGCCAGAAATAAATAGTAACTAACTTGATTGTTGAACAGACCCTCAGGGAGAGACAGTGCATTCATTACATCCATGAAAGATCTCAAATCTGAAATATATCTTATTAATTAATTTGTATGATCATTTCTTGCCAACTGTTTATAACTGGTTTGGGGGGGGTGCTTCCCTGGTGGCTCAGAGGTTAAAGCGTCTGCCTGGAATGCGGGAGACCTGGGTTCAATCCCTGGGTCAGGAAGATCCCCTGGAGAAGGAAATGGCAACCCACTCCAGTACTCTTGCCTGGAGAATCCCATGGAGGGAGGAGACAGGTAGGCTACAGTCCATGGGGTCGCAAAGAGTCAGACATGACTGAGTGACTTCTATTTCACTTTCAACATTTATTGAATCCTCTATTGGGTCTGGATATTTAACACTTTTTATCTCTGAATTCTTGCAATGACCTTCTTATGTAAGTATTAGGCTTCCCTGGTGGCTCAGATGATAAAGAAACTGCCTTCAATGCAGGAGACCAGGGTTCAATCCCTGGGTCAAGAAGATCCCCTGGAGGAAGCCAAGGCAGCCGGCTCTAGTCTTCTTGCCTAGAGAATTCCATGGATAGAGCCTGGCGGGCTATAGTCCATGGGGTCAAAAAAGAGTCAGACACGACTAACATTATGTATAACATATGTATTACTGTCTCCATTGTGTTGAACAGAAATATGAAGTTCAATGTCAAATAACTATTGAGTGACAGAACTGGGGTATGAATCCGGAATGGTCTGCTCCAAATTCCTGCTTGCATAGCTACTCTGCCATTTCTGTATTGCCTGCCACATCTTCTTTCCTATTAACCTAGTTCGTGCTTACTTGGCAATATATCATTACTCTTTGGGTTTTCTTACCTTCTAAGATGGTCTTTTTAAATTGACCTTTATATTCTGGATTTTGAATGATAAGTGGCCAAAACAATCTTGAAAAAGATCAAAGGTTGAGAACTTGCATTTACTGATTTCAAAACTTTATACAAAGTTATAGTGATTAACATAGTATGGCACTGTTAAAATGTCCAAGACAATTCAATAGAGGGAAGTTATAGTCTTTTTGACAAATAATGCCAGAACAACTGGATATCCACAGGCAAAAGACTGAAATTGGACCTCTACCTTATACAACACCCAAAAATATACTCAAATATATGTGTGACCTTGGGTGAGGAATTTTAAATCCAGCACCAAAAGCATGAGTAACATAAGGAAAAAAAATTGGATTCCATAAAAATTAAAAACTTTTAGGAGTCATGGTACTGTTAAGAAAATGAAAAAAAGAACTTACGTGTGGGAGAAAATATTGTGAATCTATATCTGATAAGGTATTTCTGTCCAGAATATACAATTCTCTTAGAATTTAATAATGTAACTCAACTAAAAGATGGGCAAATGATTTGAGTAGAAATTTTTCTCTGAAGAAATATTATGGCCAATGAGCACATGAAAAGATACTCTGTATGATTAGCTATTAGGGAAATATAAATGAAAACCATAACACAGTATCATTTCTTACAGACTGTCAGTTCAGTTCAGTCGCTCAGTCATGTCTGACTCTTTGCTACCCCATGGACTGCAGCATGCCAGGCTTCCCTGTCCTTCACCAACTCCTGGAGCTTGTTCAAACTCATGGCTATTGAGTTGGTGATGTCATCCAACCATCTCATCCTCTGTTGTCCCCTTCTTT
Organism: Bos indicus; assembly: GCF_029378745.1. Classification (NCBI taxonomy): domain Eukaryota; kingdom Metazoa; phylum Chordata; class Mammalia; order Artiodactyla; family Bovidae; genus Bos; species Bos indicus. The sequence goes on from NC_091767.1 coordinate 15,245,369, forward strand.
CTTCAATCTTTCCCAGCATCAGGGTCTTTTCCAATGAATCAGTTCTTCTAATCAGGTGACCAAAGTATTGGAATTTCAGCTTCAGCATCAGTCCTTCCAATGAATATTCAGGACTGATTTCCTTCAGGATCAAGTGGTTTGATCTCCTTGCAGTCCAAGAGACTCTCAAGAGTCTTCTCTAACACCACAGTTTAAAAGCATCAGTTCTTTGGTGCTCAGCTTTCTTTATAGCCCAACAATCAAATCCATACGTAACTACTGGAAAAACCAGAGCTTTGACTAGACGGACCTTTGTTGGCAAAGTAATGTCTCTGCTTTTTAATATGCTGTCTGGGTTGGTCATTGCTTTTCTTCCAAGGAGCAAGCATCTTTTTATTTCATGGCTGCAGTCACCATCTGCAGTGATTTTGGAGCCCAAGAAAATAAATTCTGTCGCTGTTTCCATTGTTTCCTTATCTATTTGCCCTGAAGTGATAGGACCAGATGCCATGATCTTAGTTTTTTGAACATTGAGTTTTAAGCCAACATTTTCTGTCTCCTCCTTCATTTTCATTAAGAGACTTTAGTTCCTCTTCACTTGCTGCCATAGGGGTGGTGTCATCTGCATATCTGAGGTTATTGATATTTCTCCTAGCAATCTTGATTCCAGCTTGTGCTTCATCCAGTCTGGCATTTCACATGATGTACCTTCATAGAAGTTAAATAAGCAAGGTGACAATATACAGCCTTGATGTACTCCTTTCCCAATTTGGAACCAGTCTGTTGTTCTATGTCTGGTTCCAGGTCCAGTTCCTGTTCTGTCTCGTCTTACAGACTAGACAGTCAATAATGAGAAAAACAATACCAAGTATTTGGCAAGGATGTGAAGAGATTGGAACTGTCATACATTGCTGATGGAAATGTCCCATGGTGTAGCCACTCTGGAAAACAATTTGACTGTTCCACTCCAGTACTCTTGCCTGGAAAATCCCATGGATGGAGGATCCTGGCAGGCTACAGTCCATGGGGCCATAAAGAGTCAGACATGACTGAGCGACTTCACTTTCACTTTCCACTTTCATGCATTGGAGAAGGAAATGGCAACCCACTCCAGTGTTCTTGCCTGGAGAATCCCAGGGACTGCGGAGCCTGGTGGGCTGCCGTCCATGGGGTTGCACAGAGTCGGACATGACTGAAGTGACTTAGCAGCACTACCTTAAACATAGAATTACCGTGACTTGGCAAATCCTTTCCTCCATATAGCTTGGAGAAGTGAAAATGTACATCCATACAAAAACATGCACATGAATATTTATAGCAAATGGTTCGTAACAGACAAAAAGCAAAAATAACCCAAATATGTATTAACTGAATGGATAAACAAATACATGCATACACTGAAATATGATTTGACAATAAAAAGAGATCAAATAATGATATAAGCTTCAACATCAGTGAGTCTCTTAACATTATACTGAAATGAAAGAAGTCATGTGCACAATACACAAAAACACATATTGTTTGATCCATTTATATCAAATTCCATTTTAGGCAAATTGGGACTGAATGGAGATTGACTATTAACAGGCAAGGGGTTTCTTTCAGGGTGAACAAGTATGTTCTAAAACCAGATTGTCCTAATGGCTACAAACTTCTCTATATAAATATTCTAAGATAATTGTACACTTTAATTGTGAATTGTATGGTATATGAATTATGAATTATTAAATATATTTCTTATGAACTATTCTTACATATATTTCTTTGTATTTATAATGATACCAGGCTTAAGATACATGCCTGAAAATAGGAGTTGCAGGATCAAATAATTTCTGTACTTCTTTAGAGTTTTTACTGCAAATTGACAAATTCGCCTCCTGGGAATTATGCCAATTTGTTTTTTGCTAGAAATCATTGCATTTTCAAAGGTATATCTGAACTTTAAACAGTATTGGATATCATCATTATTTCTATATTCTGAGCTTGATGAGAGAATAGAGTTCATTTTCATCTCAGTATTCTGCTGAGGTCAAGTCTTCTAAAATATGTTATTGGCAGTTTTAACGTCTGTATTTGTGTGTGTTGTGTGTATGCACACATGGGTGTGGATAGACTGTCTATATTCTTTGCTTATATTTCTGTTAGAGTTTCAGTTCAGTTCAGTTCAGTCCAGTACTCAGTCATGTCTGACTGTTTGTGACCCCATGGACTGTAGCACGTCAGGCCTCCCTGTCCGTCCCCAACTCCCAGAGTTTACCCAAGCTCATGTCTATTGAGTCGGTGATGCCATCCAACCATCTCATCTTCTGTCTTCCCCTTCTCCTCCTGCCTTCAATATTTCCCAGCATCAAGGTTTTTTCATATGAGTCAGCTCTTCATATCAGGTGGCCAAAAGATTGGAGTTTCAGCTTCAACATTAGTCCTTCCATTGAGCACTCAGGACTGATCTCCTTTAGTATGGACTGGTTGGATCCCCTTGCAGTCCAAGGGACTCTCAAGAGTTTTCCCAATGACACAGTTCAAAAGCATCAATTCTTTGGTGCTCAGCTTTCTTTATAATCCGACTCTCACATCCATACATGACTACTGGGAAAACCATAGCCTTGACTAGACGGACATTTTTGGCAAAATATTTTCTCTGCTTTTTAATATGCTGTCTATACTCTAAAACCAGCTTGAATATGTGGAAGTTCATGGTTCATGTACTGTTGAACAGTGGCTTGGAGAATTTTGAGCATAACTTTACTAGCATGTGAGATGGATGCATTTGTGCAGTAGTTTGAGCATTCTTTGGTATTGCCTTTCTTTGGGATTGGAATGAAAATGTATTTCCAGTCCTGTGGCCACTACTGAGATTTCCAAACTTGCTGGCATATTGAGTGCAGCACTTTCACAGCATCATCTTTCAGGATTTGAAATAGCTCAACTGGAATTCCATCACCTCCACTAGCTTTCTTCGTAGTCATGCTTTCTAAGGCCCACTTGACTTCACATTCCAGGATGTCTGGCTCTAGGTGAATGATCACACCTCGTATAGCTCTTCTGTGTATTCTTGCCACTTCTTCTTAATATCTTCTGCTTCTGTCAGGTCCATAGCATTTCTGTCCTTTATGGAGCCCATCTTTGCATGAAATGTTCTCCTGGTATCTCTAATTTTCTTGAAGAGATCTGTAGTCTTTCCAATTCTATTGTTTTCCTCCATTTCTTTGCATTAATAACTGAGGAAGGCTTTCTTATCTCTCCTTGCTATTCTCTGGAACTCTGCATTCAAGTGGGTATATCTTTCCTTTTCTCCTTTGCTTTTCACTTCTCTTCTTTTCACAGCTATTTGTAAGGCCTCCTCAGACAGCCATTTTGCTTTTTTGCATTTCTTTTCCATGGGGATGGTCTTGATCCCTGTCTCCTGTACAATGTCATGACCCTCCGGCCATAGTTCATCAGGCACTCTGTCTATCAGATCTAATCCCTTAAATCTATTTCTCACTTCCACTGTATAATCATAAGGGATTTGATTTAGGTCATACCTGAATAGTCTAGTGGTTTTCCCTACTTTCTTCAATTTCAGTCTGAATTTGGCAATAAGGAGTTCATGATCTGAGCCACAGTCAGCTCTCAGTCTTGTGTTTGCTGACTATATAGAGCTTCTCCATCTTTGGCTGCAAAAAATATAATCAATCTGATTTTGGTGTTGACCATCTGGTGATTTCCATGTGTAGAGTCTTCTCTTATGTTGTTGGAAGAAGGTGTTTTCTATGACCAGTGCATTCTCTTGTCAAAGCTCTATTAGTCTTTGTCCTGCTTCATTCTGTACTCCAAGGCCAAATTTGCCTGTTACTCCAGGTGTTTCTTGACTTCCTACTTTTGCATTCCCTTATCCTATAATGAAAAGGACATCTTTGGGGGGTTTTATTTCAAAAAGGTCTTGTAGGTCTTCATAGAACTGTTCAACTTCAGCTTCTTCAGCATACTGAGGCATAGACTTGGATTACTGTGATTTTGAATGTTTGCCTTGGGAATGAACAGATACCATTCTGTTGTTTTTGAGATTGCATCCAAGTACTGCATTTCAGACTCTTTTGTTGACTATGATGATTACTCCATTTCTTCTAAGGGATTCTTGCCCATAGTAGTAGATATAATGGTCATCTGAGTTAAATTCACCCATTCCAGTCCATTTAAGTTCACTGATTCCTAAAATGTAGAGTTTACCTTTTCCTTCTTGGCTTATGAAGCTATTTTATGATAAAGACATTCCAGTTTTCTTATAGTTTGTTCTTATCATACAGGGAATTTTCACTTTTATGGATTCTGAACCAGTATTCTTTTGATTTGAAATTTTTTTTATATCTATGCTTAGAAAGACAAACTCAACTCCAAGAATTAATATTTAACTACATATTTCTCTAGTTCTTTTATTCACTCTGTCTTTTTGATCTTGAATTCTTTTGAAATTTATCTATGTCTAGGTATAATGTAGAGCTCTTTCTTAAATTGTTCTAACCCAATTTATTGAATAAGTCATCCTTTTGTTTTTTATTTGAAATGTCATTTTTATCATACATTTAATTATTTAACATTCTGAACCTGTATTTTTTCTATTCTGTCTTTTGACATTTTGTCCTGTGTTAACAAATCTGTGTATTTTTATATTTTTATAATAGTTAACAAATATCTGTAATAGGTTTCTCAGAATTTAAAAAATTATCTGGGAAAATTTATCCCCTTTATTTTTGCTGATGAATTTTTGTATGTTTCTCTCAGAATTTCCTTTTTGATGTTGTATTAAACTGATAGGTTTTTATAACATCCAGCCTTCCCAGCCTTTATAACACCTGTTTGTTACAAAACTTGTATTTTACTCCAAATAGCTTTTTGATTGATGTTCTTATGTTTCTATTAGACAATTGTTTCATGAAAATATTGTTATACATATTATCTATCTTTTACAATATTCTTTATTTCCCAATTTTTTATTTCTATTAGATCAGCTAAAATTGTAATAATTACATAAACTGGGCATTGTTTTCTTTTCCTGAATTTAATAGAGATAACTTTATTACGAAATTTGTTTCAATAATGTTTGGGGGAAAACTAGTGTCCAAACTGGCTCAGTGAAGAAAGTCATTGAAATATAGTCAGTGAAATACAGTCATTAAGAAAGAAACAATACATTTCAGACCTAATTAAATCTATATGCCTTTTGGGACATGAACAAACACATTTGATGTTAAATAATATAAAAAGAACTGCTATAAAATGTCATTTGTTAAAATCAATAATTCCATATCTCTTGAAATAGAAATTTTTAATGGCCAGGGTATGTTAATGTTGGTAGACTCAATTTGGAAAATGGTGTCCTTGAGTGTAATGTTGCCTTTTGATTTTAGATACTTATTGCTTCTCATGTTAAGAAATTAAATAGTACTTTTAGTTAACTGAATTTTTTTTAAAGTATGCTTTTTTTATTATAAAAGATAACCACTTTACTGTAAATATTTCTTTTCCTAAGGAACACTATTGAAAATATCAGGTGTTTGTCTTTTATTTGACCTTTCAATGTGATATTATAGTAATCAATTTCCTAATTTTAAATCTTCCCTGCATTCTGTGAATAAACCAAATGTTGTAATGTTTTTATGATATTTTATTAAGGATATTTTGTTCTGTGTTTATAAGTGAGATTGATATGCAGTAGGTTTTGCTTTTCTTGTAGTGATGTTCTCCTACCAAATTTTGTTAGGATCATGCTACTCTTGTGATTTGTGATACAGTTTCATTTGTAATCAGGCTTTCCAGATGGCACTAGTGGTAAAGAACCTGCTGCCAATGCAGGAGAAGTAAGAAACGCGGGTTCAGTCCGTGGGTCAGGAGGTTCCCCTGGAGGAGGCTATGACAACACTCCAGTATTCTTGCCTGGAGAATCCCATTGACAGAGGAGCCTGGCGGGCTACAATCTACAGGGTCACACAGAGTCAGACACAGCTGAAGTGACAGCATGAACACTTCATTTGTTATCAAAAAGTTCTGGATACTTCAGAGCATCATAGGGTTTCATGAATAGCATGTTCCGTGGAACGTTTCTATACAATAAATTGTTAACCTATTGGATGTGCAGATTTAGATCCAAGTTGCTGCTGTCTAGGATTATCAGAGGTTTTTTAAAACAATATTCTGCTGAATTTATTAATTTCATTTCTTTGATTGCTAGCTTAGAGAGAGAGGGAGAGAGAAAATGAGAATGAATATGAAAGAGAGAGGAAAGAGAAGGTTAATTTGAGATACCCACCTGGGGCTGAGATAGATCTCATGATTATAGAGGAAGCTGATACAATTGGCATTAAACCAGATATCCTGATGGCTGGGATTCCTTCACAGTTTCACTCATGCAGTATAAGTGGGCTTAGTTATTGCTTATATTCTTGTCCTCATTCTGCCCTGCAACTCAAATTCTAGGAAGAAGTTTACATTTTTATATTAGCCTGAGCAATGTCTCTTTGTCTGATAGAGAAGGCAGGAGAGCTGGTTATCAGTTCTGTGCATTTTCCGGTTGCTGACAAGAAATCCCAAAAAGAAAATTGAAGTTATATTGGAAAAAGAGAATGAAGTGGATGCTAGATAGTCAAAATCTAGTAAATAGCCCTTAAATGTGTACTCATGTCAGCCTCCCATTTAGGGTATGCCTTTTCTTACTCATTGCTGCTAAGTCACTTCAGTCGTGTCTGACTCTGTGCGATCCCAAAGATGGCAACCCACTAGTCTCCCCCGTCCCTAGGATTCTCCAGGCAAGAACACTGGAGTGGGTTGCCATTTCCTTCTCCAATGCATGAAAGTGAAAAGTGAAAGTGAAGTCACTCAGTCGTGTCCGACTCTTCACGACCCCATGGATTGCAGCCCACCAGGCTCCTCCGCCCATGGGATTTTCCAGGCAAGAGTACTGGAGTGGGGTGCCATTTCCTTCTCCTTCTTACTCATTACCTAGTTTCAAATTTATAGTTTATCTGTATCTCTCTCTCTCTCTCTTTATCTATAAAAGTCTTCTATCCAGCCCTTTGCATGATTAGGCCTTCTCTAAGCCCAAGGGAAGAAAGGATTTGGATCAATGTCTGTAAAGATTCATGAAAAGACTGAGTAACCTCCCAAGGCTTGAAATATTTTAGGGGAAAAAAAGGTGACATAAAACCAGAGAGACTAGTTATTGGGCTGATTGCGTGGGTGTCTGTGAAGCCAGGCTGCCTTGGTAGAATCCCTGCTCTGCCATGCATTAGCTGTGTGATGTCTGAAAATGTATTCCTCCATTTCCTCACCTGTATAATGGGTATCATACAAGTATAAACGTAAAGTGAACCATCTATGCCAGTGAACTATTGGTATGTAACAAGCCACACAAAATTAGTAGCTTCAAACGACAGCACTGCTTTGGTCATGTGTCTGCAGTCTGGGCTGGGCTCAGCTTGTCCTGTAGCATTGACTAGACATGTCCATGTGTTTTCTGCTAACTACCCACCTGACTGTGGCCAGCCTGGGCCTTCTCCTTCAGTCAACCTACAGTGTTTCCCTCTCTATAAAAATGGCCTTTCTTCCCTGAGGATACTAGCCCAAGCTTCATTGCATGACATCTCAAGAAAGCAAGAAATCCCAAAGCAGAAGCTGTAAGTCTTGTGAGGCCTAAACCCATAATTTTCTCACTTTCACTTTCATTATATTCTACTAGCCAAAATTTAAGACCCGTCCAGATTCAGTATGCAGACTGGAATTTTCAGCATGGAGACTACACAAGATCTGAATGTAGAGAGGCATGATTCCTTGGGAATCATTTTGTAGCATCTCACTACAGGCACCTAGAGTAAAACTTCACAACCGCATCATAAACACAGAATACATGTCATTAACAACAGTCTCTAAACATCCACTAAGACAATAGCTTATAGATTTTAGTCATCACATGACCTCTTTAAAGAAAGTGTTTACAAATGAGGAAACTGAGGCTCAGAGAAGTGATAGAGTGTGTTTAGACTGCATGGCTACTTCAAAATAAAGTTCTGATGACAACCTTGTTCTGACTACTAAGCACATACTATTACCCGCCATTGGAGTGCCCTCTATGTTCACTCCATGACAGCCTGATACAGGCTAGAGACTAGGACAGTTCTGGTATAACTCACAAAATTATGAGCTTCATCTCAGGCAAGATGACTCTATTTACCTTCTCCTCCTCAACTCTTGTCTTCCACTTTAAGTTGAGATACATATTTGCACTGTGTATTCTGTGAGGCAGCTTTTGACAGAACCAAGAAGCTGTTGAGTCCTGTGTGATTGCTTTAGCTAGAATTATCTCCTTATCCTGTGATGAGCCCAGGGCTCTCTGCATCAGTGTTTCTTATGCTGTGCAATCATGAACTTGTGATCCCACTCTTATGTCCATTATGTCTTTTAATGAGATTTTAATTTTTCACCTGGTGTTCTATTCTGTACAGCTCAATGAGGATAGCAAAATATCATACCTTTTTATGACTATAGGCACAAAGTCTTACACTCCTTAATTATCATCTGCAGCTCTGTACCATTGTGATGGGTACTTGATTTTATTTCTCCTTAAAATATGTGATTGCTCCTTTAAATATTATCTACAGTTTTTTGACAAGTTTTTCTTTTTCAAGTATTGAGGTTTTTTTCATCTGTGGTAAGAAAGAAGCTGTGATAATTAAGAGAATATTTTTACAGATCATAGCTTTTCAAACAATGTGTTCAAATTATTATTCTTTTTAAAGAATTTTCAAGATATTTAAATATAGGGATTTTATTATTAGACTATGGTTGCTGTTCAGAAAGGAAAATGGAAGTTTCTTAATCGTCATGTGATTTTAGAATAATTTACATTAATTATAACTTTAAGACATAATAGAAACCTACATGATACCCCCTAGTGGGCATAATCATAATTTGAAATATATACTAAGTACACTTAGTATGTATTTTCTAATTGATAAAGCGTCACGCAATGTAAAAATATTTTTACATTATGTATATGTTAATAAAGATGTAAAACATAGTAAGTACTGATTCAGAAATATTACTATAATTGTAAATATACATATAAGTGATTAAATAATTTACTAGGTGCAATTAAAGATTTGACTCTGAGCTTTGTTCAGAGCAGAGTGTACTACAGGACAGAGATGGGGCAATTGCTTCTCCCTGTCCAGCTTCCCACTCTTCTCTCCCTTCTCCTCCATCTCTTTTACCTCATTCAAGTTCTGGTAAAAATAGTACAGAAAATATGACTAGAAAGAGTGTACTGCTTAGCAGGGGGTACCATAGAGATTTTGAGAAGAAGGCAAACCAATCTGAAAGACCAAAAACTACAACTAGATCAGAAGTCCATTGATGAGAGAATGGACAAACTGATACTCGATAAAATGGGATATTATTCTGAATCATGAAACAGAGTGGAAAACATCAACAATTAGATTAGGTTAAATTGAAGACAGTAGGGAAAACCACTAAACCATTCAGGTATGACCTAAATCAAATCCCTTATGATTATACAGTTGAAGTGAGAAATAGATTTAAAGGACTAGATCTGATAGGCAGAGTGCCTGATGAACTATGGATGGAGGTTCCTGACATTGTACAGGAGACAGGGATCAAGACCATCCCCATGGAAAAAAAATGCAAAAAAGCAAAATGGTGGTCTGAGGAGGCCTTACACATAGCTGTGCAAAGAAGAGAAGTGAAAAGAAAAGGAGAAAAGGAAAGATATAAGCATCTGAATGCAGAGTTCCAAAGAATAGCAAGGAGAGATAAGAAAGCCTTCCTCTGTGATCAATGCAAAGAAATAGAGGAAAACAACAGAATGGGAAAGATTAGAGATCTCTTCAAGAAAATTAGAGATACCAAGGGAACATTTCATGCAAAGATGGGCTCGATAAAGGACAGAAATGGTATGGACCTAACAGGAGCAGAAGATATTAAGAAATGGTGGCAAGAATACACAGAAGAATACACAGAAGAACAAAAAAGATCTTCATGACCCAGATAATCACGATGGTGTGATCACTCACCTAGAACCAGACATCCTGGAATGTGAAGTCAAGTGGGCCTTAGAAAGCATGACTACGAAGAAAGCTAGTGGAGGTGATGGAATTCCAGTTGAGCTATTTCAAATCCTGAAAGATGATTCTGTGAAAGTGCTGCACTCAATATGCCAGCAAATTTGGAAAACTCAGCAGTGGCCACAGGACTGGAAAAGTTCAGTTTTAATTCCAATCCCAAAGAAAGGCAATGCCAAAGAATGCTCAAACTACCACACAATTGCACTCATCTCACACGTTAGTCGGAGAAGGCAATGGCATCCCACCCCAGTACTCTTGCCTGGAAGATCCCATGGGCGGAGGAGCCTGGTAGGCTGCAGTCCATGGGGTCACGAAGAGTCGGATAAGACTGAGTGACTTGACTTTCACTTTTAACTTTCATGTGTTCGAGAAGGAAACGGCAACCCACTCCAGTGTTCTTGCCTGGAGAATCCCAGGGACGGGGGAGCCTGGTTTGCTGCTGTCTATGGGGTCCACAGAGTCAGACACAACTGAAGTGACTTAGCAGCAGCAGCAGCAGCAGCAGCAGCACACACTAGTAAAGTAATGCTCAAAATTCTCCAAGCCAGGCTTTAGCAGTACATGAACCGTGAACTTCCAGATGTTCAAACTGGTTTTAGAAAAGGCAGAGGAACCAGAGATCAAATTGCCAACATCCGCTGGATCATCAAAAAAAGAAGAGCTTCCAGAAAAACATCTATTTCTGCTTTATTGACTATGCCAAAGCCTTTGACTGTGTGGATCCCAATAAATTGTGGAAAATTCTGAAAGAGATGGGAATACCAGACCACCTGACCTGCCTCTTGAGAAACCTATAAGCAGGTCAGGAAACAACAGTTAGAACTGGACATGGAACAACAGACTGGTTCCAAATAGGAAAAGGAGTACATCAAGGCTATATATTGTCACCCTGCTTATTTAACTTCTATGCAGAGTACATCATGAGAAACGCTGGGCTGAAAGAAGCACAAGCAGGAATCAAGATTGGCAGGAGAAATATCAACCACCTCAGATATGCAGATGACACCACCCTTATGGCAGAAAGTGAAGAGGAACTAAAAAGCCTCTTGATGAAAGTGAAAGTGGAGAGTGAAAAAGTTGGCTTAAAGCTCAACATTCAGAACACGAAGATCATCTGGTCCCATCACTTTATGGCAAATAGATGGAGAAACAGTGGAAACAGTATCAGACTTTATTTTTGGGGGCTCCAAAATCACTGCAGATGGTGATTGCAGCCATGAAATTAAAAGACTCTTACTCCTTGGAAGGAAAGTTATGACCAACCTAGATAACGTATTGAAAAGCAGAGATAGTACCTTGCCAACAAAGGTCCATCTAGTCAAGGCTATGGTTTTTCCTGTGGTCATGTATGGATGTGAGAGTTGGACTGTGAAGAAAGCTGAGTGCCAAAGAATTGATGCTTTTGAACTATGGTGTTGGATAAGATTCTTGAGAGTCCCTTGGACTGCAAGGAGATCCCAACCAGCCCATTCTAAAGGAAATCAGTCCTGGGTGTTCACTGGAAGGACTGATGCTGACGCCTGAACTCCAATACTTTGGCCACCTCATGCGAAGGGTTGACTCATTGGAAAAGACCCTGATGCTGGGAGGGATTGGGGGCAGGAGGAGAATGGGATGACAGAGGATGATATGGCTGGATGGCATCACCGACTCGATGGATGTGAGTTTGAGTGAACTTCGGGAGTTGGTGATGGACAGGGAGGCCTTGCATGCTACAATTCATGGGGTCGCAAAGAGTCGGACACGACTGAGTGACTGAACTGAACTGAAAGAAGCCTTATATAAAATTGCTCATACTGTATCATTCATTTCTTATGAAAGTCTACAACAAGTTAAAAAAAAATGAGTCTGGTCACAAAAGTATTAGAGCAGAGGCCACTTGTAGGGATGGCAAGTGGGGTTTACCTAAACAAAAGCAAGAGGAAATCATTTTCAAATGATGATAATTTTATATATCTTAATAGTTGTTTGGATTCCACATGTGTATAATATAATCAAGACATTTAATATTTATTGACTTCATTGTAAATTGTATGTGAAGAGTAAGGAACCATTTGGATTTAAAAAGAAAAGTATATAGGCTTCAGACTTATATTTAAGTTCTGATTCTACCACTTAGCAGTTATGTGACCCTGAGAAAATTACATGCATAACACTCTGTGCTCCAATTCTCTCCTCTGAAAAACAGGGATGGCATACCTACTTTTTAAACTTGTTCTGTGCTAAGTCACCTCAGTTGTGTCCAACTCTTTGCAACCCTATGGTCTATAGCCTGCCAGGCTCTGTCCATGGGATTTCCTAGGCAAGAATATTGGAGTGGGTTGCCATTACCTTCTTCAAGGGATCTTCCCAACCTGGGGATTTAACTTTGCTGGGTAGTGAAGACAGGTGATGTGTGTAAAATTCCTACTACTTTACTTAGCGACAGTGTTTAAGACACACTTGTCACTGCCTTTCCTTCCATAGTCAATGGAGAATATGGGGTGTGAATAGGTATCTTCAATGTGCAGATGGTAAAATACTGGCGTGCCCACCACAATGCAGCAAAATGCCATCTGCCCCAAGGCTGTGCACTGTGCAAATATGACTTTTACAAGAAGAACAGAGGTTAACTTGAGTGATGGTAGATATCACAGAAGTGTAGAGGAGAAGGTGGGCTAGTTACTGAAACCCAATGGCACTTACAGTTTTCAAGGAAGGGAAAGAGGAGTCAGGCTCACAAGGTGACCTGTCATTATGTGCTAGGGAGAAAGGGTAGAGAATATGGACACAGGCTAGTGTTTGCCTCTAACATGAAAATCATAGAAGGACAATGAAGGGCTGGTGAGGAAACACTTGTCAAATGTCCGTAAGTGCACTTAATGTAACCATCAATTTTCTAAAACATTCTTTGATCTGGGATTGTCCAGTAAGTGATATAAGATTTCTTCTGCTGAAAAGGCAGAGAGAGCTGGTGCAGAGTTATCTTCTTAGAACCAAAGATGGCTTGTGTCTCTTTACCTATGACCCATTTTTCCCAGATCTACTGGATTATAAAGGGGAGGAAATAATACTGAGAATAGAAAACTGATTTCTTAAACTCTTGTTTCTTTTTTTCTCCAGACATTGTTTTATGCAGAGGGTGAACAATGGAAAGAGCATGTGTATCCTAAGTCTGGGTCCAACTTCTGGATACATTACACATATACTTGTGTCTGACTCTGCGACCACATGGACTGTGGCCCACCAGGCTTCTCTGTCCATGGAATTCTCCAGGCAAGAATACTGGAGTGTTTTGCCATTCCCTTCTCTGGGAGACATTCCCAGCCCAGGGATGGAACCTGTGTCTCTTGCATCTCCTGCAATGGCAGGCAGATTCTTTACCACTGCACCACCTGGGAAGCCCCACAAGTGAAGATACTATGTAAATAATAAACATATCACATCCCATTTTAAGCCAACTAATATTCAGTGTAGTATTAATAGTGTCTTAAAGGCGAAGGCAATGGCACCCCACTCCAGTACTCTTGCCTAGAAAATCCCATGGACGGAGGAGCCTGGTAGGCTGCAGTCCATGGGGTCGTGAAAGTCAGACATGACTGAGCGACTTCACTTTCACTTAATATTCTTTATCTGGAGGCAAACCTGAAGTCATTTTAGGGTTGCACATCCCTTGAACAACATGGATCTGGCAGACCTATATTGGAAAATCTCGAGCTAGGGTCCAGATGTAGTCTCTCCCAGACAGCAACTGCACCCATCAGGCCAGGATCCCCTAGAAAGTTGAGTGGGTGGACTCTCATTTTGTGGCATCAGGAGATTGATGGTTGTTAATCTGTGTGGGAGTGGAACCAGCAGTATTAAGGACAAAGAGAGCAATAGTGGTTACAGTGTAACAGCCTCTGGGATACACAAGTAAAAATGCTTCTGCATCAGAAGCTCAGCAAGATCAGATCAGTCGCTCAGTCGTGTCCGACTCTTTGCGACCCCGTGAATCACAGCACGCCAGGCCTCCCTGTCCATCACCAACTCCCAGAGTCCACTGAGACTCATGTCCATCGAGTCAGTGATGCCATCCAGCCATCTCATCCTCTGTCGTCCCATTCTCCTCCTGCCCCCAATCCCTCCCAGCATCAGTCTTTTCCAGTGAGTCAGCTCTTCGCATGAGGTGGCCAAAGTACTGGAGTTTCAGCTTTAGCATCATTCCTTCCAAAGAAATCCCAGGGCTGATCTCCTTCAGAATGGACTGGTTGGATCTCCTTGAAGTCCAAGGGACTCTCAAGAGTCTTCTCCAACACCACAGTTCAAAAGCATCAATTCTTCGGCGCTCAGCCTTCTTCACAGTCCAACTCTCACATCCATACATGACCACAGGAAAAACCATAGCCTTGACTAGACGGACCTTTGTTGGCAAAGTAATGTCTCTGCTTTTCAATATGCTATCTAGGTTGGTCATAACTTTCCTTCCAAGGAGCAAGCGTCTTTTAATTTCATGGCTGCAGTCACCATCTGCAGTGATTTTGGAGTCCAGAAAAATAAAGTCTGACACTGTTTCCACTGTTTCCCCATCTATTTCCCATGGAGTGGTGGGACCAGATGCCACGATCTTGGTTTTCTGAATGTTGAGCTTTAAGCCAACTTTTTCACTCTCCACTTTCATTTTCATCAAGAGGCTTTTTAGTTCCTCTTCACTTTCTGCCATAAGGGTGGTGTCATCTGCATATCTGAAGTTATTGATACTTCTCCCGGCAATCTTGATTCCAGCTTGTGTTTCTTCCAGTCCAGTGTTTCTCATGATGTACTCTGCATAGAAGTTAAATAAGCAGGGTGACAATATACAGCCTTGACGAACTCCTTTTCCTATTTGGAACCAGTCTGTTGTTCCATGTCCAGTTCTAACTGTTGCTTCCTGACCTGCATACAAATATCTCAAGAGGCAGATCAGGTGGTCTGGTATTCCCATCTCTTTCAGATTTTTCCACAGTTTATTGTGATCCACACAGTCAAATGCTTTGGCATAGTCAATAAAGCAGAAATAGATGTTTTTCATAAGTAAAAATGCTTCTGCATCAGAAACTCAGCTAGACCTGCCACTTAATGTGGGTTTCCTCAGAAGCAGACTCTTGGCCTAGAATTGAAATGTACGAAATTTGTTGAGAGGGTCAAGGGACAAGAATGGTTGTTCATGTACCCTTTATATTCAAATCCCCACCATTAAATGATCTCCTTGGTTAGTCTCTGACAAATAATAATAATAACAATATAATAAAAACACTCTGTACCATTGAGAGAATTACCATGTTCAGTTTACTTCCACCTGTCTTCGTGTATTATCATTAGGAAGGATTAGCTTGGCAGGAAACAGAGACCCAGAGGACTCAGGGTTTGGCTAGGGAACAGCAGTGGAAGAACTCACTCCACATCTCATTAGAGTACATCAGGGCTTTTCTAAAGTAGCCTTTATTTTTTATGAAGCACATTTTAAAATTAAATTGAATGTTTTTCAACATATGAATATCAACTATACCAAAAATTTATGTTTACTGCATCAAAAATCCAGATGAACAACAACAAATCCCTCTTATTTGTAGTGAGCTATCCGCTTCTCTGCTATGGACCTGTCAGCGGTCTTTTATGAAGGTCACTTAAAATCTCTATCTACAAATTAAGATTCTTAGAGATATTCCATACTACATATTGCCTTTTAAAGAGATTATCCAATAGTCTGTTTCCAACACTTCATGACTCTTTTTTTTTTTCTTTTTAAATTAATTTTTACTGGAGTTTAGCTGCTTTAAGAAGTTGTGTTAGTTCCTGCTGTACACCAAAATGAATCAGCTACACGTACACATATATCCTCTCTTTTTTAGATTTTCTTCCCATTTCGGCCACCACAGAGCATACTCACTTCCTCCACATTTGTGTACACAGTTGATGTGCTTAAAATGCAAGGGGCTCTCTACTTATTAAATTTAGGTTTATCCTATTGTGGTCAGAAAATGTGAATTTCACTCTTTGTACATTTTGTAATTTATTATTTTTTTCTATAGTCCCACTTCAGCAAGCCATCTTGATCTTGACTACAGTAAAACTAATATTAACATTTCCTTTTTCATGCTTTCAACCTACTTTCATAAATAATAAGGGCAAAATAATGAAATACACAAATTAATTCACCAACACTGCTGTGATATAAAAAACATGGACACTGTGAACACAGAACATTTTGCCTGAAAATCAACACCACCTCATGTGGGGGCAAAATAATTGCTCATCATCTGATAAATTAAAGTCAATATTCAGCTTAAGAAAGGCTAATTCCCCATGGAGCACATAAAATAAGAACCAAGAAATTCTCATTTCCGTATATCAGTCTTCTGGCACATTTTGTTTTATTAGATGTAAAAAGTTTGTGACACTACGAAATTAGATTACCTTTGCAAAACAACAGACACACAGCTGAAAATCCAACTCTGTCCCTTCAGTCTTTATAAGTTTGGATTTTTGTCTTGATGAAATATTACACACAGAGAGAACATTTTTAATTGTCTAATATTATTTTTATCTTTTTTAATTTTTGATTTTTCTTTATTTAAATGTATACTTATTGTATTTGCTTGAATCTAAGAGGTTTTATCTTTTTAATAGCTGTTTATCACTTTTATATAACAGAAGTATTTAATGTTTATGTTTTCTTGCCTTTCCTTACCTTTGGCATTTACTGTTTATTATACCCATGCTATAGCAGGCAATCTTTTTTTCTGAATCATAGTAAACTTTTCTACTCCATGGATTGTAATTGTCTTTTGTTTTAAGACAGCCTGCCATCTTTGTGAATTTTTTCTTATTATATACAGATAGTTCTCTTTCATTTAGAAATAAAAATGCCAATATATTCAATATTCATTGCCTTTTTACTGCGTTGCCTCCCTTCTCTCCTATCGGCTTTTAATCTTTTGAGAATTTTTCCTTTGTGTTTGTGCATGGTTTACTCAATCAGTTCCCTCACTGTATTTTTGTTTTTCAAGGTTGATTACATATTTTATTATTTCTGTGTGCTGGTCACTCAGTCATGTCTGACTCTTTACCACCCCATGAACTGTAGCCCGCCAGGCTCCTTTGTCCGTGGAATTCTCCAGGCAAGAATACTGGAGAACCTTGCCATTTCCTTTTCCAGGGGATCTTCCCAACCCAAGAATTGAACCTTCTAATTAGTTTTAATTGTGAAAGTATGTTGTTTATTTATTTTCTTTAGCAACCTTCCTTCTTATCTATATTTTTCTTATCATATATGGATGGAACAAAAATAAATACGTACAGTATGTATGGTTTTTGGTTTTGTGTTTGTTGAGTCCATGCTATCTTTTATTTTTTAGAGCAAATCAGCCAGTTGTCAAAAATAGTCTGCTTCATAGAGCATTTATCTAAAAATATATGCTCTTGACTTCTCTGTTTAGATGTAAGTTGATTTTCTTTTCTTGGTTTTATATCAGAATTTTCCTCCATCCTTTCTGCTTAGTTATCTTGAGGTGATGATGGATCCTCCAAATTGCCCCCGCTGTACTGTAATGTATGTGCTCTTTGGGAGACTTTGTTTCAACCTGGTAACTCTTCAAATTTTCACCATTGGCTTTTCTGTCTCATGTAGTTTTTGAGCCCTATGCTAGAAAAGCTTTTTGTTTGTTAAATGTTTATCCTTCAGGATCTAGATGATGCCCCTCTCCCCAACTTAAGATGATCTGATTGCCTTAGGTTAAAGGAAGTTTAAAAGCAGGATTTCTGTTTGTAAGCTTATCCTTCCTAAATACCTCCTATCCTTAATCCTGCCAACCCCTATTATCTGTACTTGCTAATATTGGCCTGAAGACAGGTACATGTTTCCGAATCCATTGGTTTCTCTCTCTCTCTCATGTTCCATTTTCTATTTAGATGGGCTCTCTCCTATAATGAAATGATCAGAAAATTTCATCCAGGTCAGTTGTGGTTTACCCCGGGGGAGTGAGAGGTCTGTGTTAAGTGCACGAGCACTGGGATCTACAGCCTTGTCTTGCAGTCCTGATTTCAAGTGTGTGAACACAGATTCCATACAGTTTGCTGAAGGAGTGGCCTATGGAAAGCCTCCCTAGGGCAGGGACTGTAAATCTAATTTATGACTTTTACCCTTGA
Organism: Bos indicus; assembly: GCF_029378745.1. NCBI lineage: Eukaryota > Metazoa > Chordata > Mammalia > Artiodactyla > Bovidae > Bos > Bos indicus. The sequence continues at coordinate 15,263,605 of NC_091767.1, forward strand.
ACAATAAACCTCATTTCTCTATGCGTTCTCTTTCCTCATCTGCAAAAGCAGGTGCAACATACTGCATCTCACAGAGTGTAAAGAGGGTTAGTGATGTGCTGAGGGGAACACAGTAGTTGACATAAGAAGTAGTCCAGAAGCAGTTGCTCATATTATGCAGCCCAGTTCTTTCATTTCACAGATGGGAAACTGAGGCCCACAGCCACAAAACCAGAAATAATCTTATCTCTGATACCAAGGTCAGTGCTTACTTGAAGGAGTGAAATCTGCTTTGTCTCCTTGTTGTGTGTGTATTTGTTTCTGTGTGTATTCACATATATACACCTGAAGTACAGATAGAGCATACTATTAATGTTTTAGAGTTTGCCTTTTGGCTCCTGCAGTGCAGGAGACTCGGACTGGGAAGACTGCAGAGCAGGAGACTGGATTGGAAAGGTTCCCTGGAGGAGGAAATGGCACCCACTCCAGTATTCTTGCCTGGGAAATCCCATAGGCAGAGGAGCCGGGCAGTCTAGAGTTCCTAGGGTAGCAAAAGAGGCAGATGTGACTTAGGTACTAAACAACAATTTGCATTTTATTGCCACTGTCAAAGGGAAAAACAAAGCTCATCAGCTTTTTTTTTAGCATGAGCTTCCTTGTTATTCTTGCTTTAGGATGGCTTTTGACATTTTTCTTCCTTTTTCTCTTTTAACTAAACCAAAAGTTCTCTTTTAACTAAATCCTTTGTCTTATTTGATAACTTCTCTTAAGTGGAGTATAAAATTATTCATTAGCCTAAAAACTACTTTTTAAGAATATTCTTTTTTGGGTGGCCAACTCAGCTACTTATTATAATATCTTCTATTATGGAAGAAATAGAAGCGTGTTAAGAATGACTTCTCTCTGGGAGATTAGCTGTGGGGGTCTCCTCTGAGGAGCAACACTTTCCATCTAATCCACTGAACCAGTAGGGCTGCTTTGATGATAAGGATGATATTTGAAATACTCTAGGTAAAAGTAGCCCTGACTGAGTTCAGTAATTCTGCTCTTACACTGGCCCAGCTGCCATCAGTCATTCATGATGCATTGCAAAGAGCATTGCTTCCACTGAGAGAGTGCCCTTACGAAGCTTATTTTTGTGGTATGTGCTATTTCCCTTGAATACCTTGGGGCAGGGGTTTCTAATACATAAACTAAGCTTGCACAATAGTGCCAGTATCATATGATTTTTTTTTTTTAATTCTGCATATATATATATAGAACACACCTCAGGAAGAAAACCAGAATGTCTTAAGGTTGGGGTGGGGGACGGTTCAGGATTTTTAAAAATAATTCGGGCATAGTTTTGCTGATTTTTCTAAAAGGAAGTACAAAAGATTTGAAGATTGAAATGATCTCAGACCAGTAGCATCAGCATCACTTGGGAGCTTACTTGAAATGCAGAATCTCAGGTTTTTACCCTAGACTTACTGAGTCAGAATTTGAATTTTAACAAGATTTCCAGGTCATTCATATTGCATTAAAGTTTGAGAAGCACCAGTCTAATATAGTATTTAATAAGCCTAGTGCATGCTAGAATCACCTAGGTAGAGCAATGCCTAAGCCCATCACCAGAGATTATGCTTTACTTTTTTGAAGCAGGGCTGAGACATCAGTCTTTTTTAAAAGCTCTTCAGCTGATTCTAATACCTACCCATGGTGAAGAACTACAGGCTTAATCATGCAATAAGCAGCCAGTGGATGACTTCAGAGATCCCTGGTTGTGTTGGTTTCAGCGCAAAGCCTTAAGAGCGTTGCCTCTGCCTCCAGAGCAGAGAATAGGATGAAATGCTTATCTCAAAGCTGGCAACCAGCAGAGTACTAGTGGGCCCCACAGTGACAGGATTATTCCTGGCTAGAGAAGATAGCAGTCAGCAGTAGAGTTTCTATCCCATCCACAGTGCTCTCCTGAGGGTCGATGTCTAGTGCCCTTCAAATGGCAGAGAAATGGAGATTGTCCCATTCTTTGCATTGTCTATTTCAGAATCATTTGTAATTCTGCATTTTAACTTTGATATGTCATTTTTTTCTTCAATAATGACACTGCCAGAAAATCCTACTCTCTCTCTTCAAGTCTATCTTCATTCACATAGGGAAAAAAAAAAAAAAAAAAAATCTCTATTTTTGCCAAAAGTTTGCACTTTCGTCTCAGGTTCGAAGGATTTGTTAACAAAATAAGCCACATGTTACATACAAATAAATAATGTAAATATTTATTACAGAATTATCTAGCTTACTTTCAATATACTAACATTAAAAAAGAGAGAGGGAGAAGTAGAAAGAGTAGAGAATACATCACCAAATTGGGTTTTGACCCAATTTGACTTAAACAGGGCTGCTGCTGCTAAGTCACTTCAGTCGTGTCCGACTCTGTGCGACCCCAAGACGGCAGCCCACCAGGCTCCTCCGCCCCTGGGATTCTCCAGGCAAGAACACTGGAGTGGGTTGCCATTTCCTTCTCCAATGCATGAAAGGAAAAGTGAAAGTGAAGTTGCTTAGTCATGTCTGACTCTTAGCGACCCCATGGACTGCAGCCCACCAGGCTCCTCCATCCATGGGATTTTCCAGGCGAGAGTACTGGAGTGGGGTGCCATTGCCTTCTCCTAAACAGGGCTGGCAAGTCCCTTTTCACAGCACATCTGGAGTCCCAGTTGGAAAAAGGTCCCAGGCAGCCTGTCAGCTCAGTGGGTGAGACTCAAAAGATTTCAGTTAGGGGTTCCCCTTTAGCATCCCAGGAAGCAAAACTGATATCATCATCTATCTGTGAGCAAGACTGCAGCTCTAATATTATGTTAATTTTTTACAATGCTGATTGCTTTGCTCTGCAAATCTTGGAATGTTGCTAAGACTTAAGTCCCTGGAGTGGTTGGTCAGCCCTCCTCCAGGGTCTTAAATTCCAAGACCTGCTCCCTATTGTGTTTCTCTTCCTACACTCTCTAGTGGTTTCCCTGGTGGCTCAGATGGTAAAGCTTCTGCCTGCAATGCAGGAGACCTGGGTTTGATCCCTGGCTCAGGAAGATTCCCCTGGAGAAGGAAATGGTAACCCTCTCCAGTACTCTTGCCTGGAAAATCCCATGGATGGAGTCTGGTAGGCTGCAGTCCATGGGGTCCCAAAGAGTTGGACACTACTGAGTAACTCACTTTCATTTTTTCACACATAGAGCAAGTGTGACTGGCGCCCACAGCAGCAGTCAGGGCAATGTCCAGGTAGATCAGAAGCAAGGTCAGAGGCCTGCTCTGCTTTCTCTCTGAAGCCTAAACAAGACTATTTATTTAATTTCCCTAACACTGACTAACAGAACTTTTTAACTGCTTTACTTCAAGTTCGTGGTGGAAGTGATTACCCAAAGAGCAAATACAGTTTTGAAATTCATAATAAAACAGTGTAAACCAAGCTGTTTGTAATTACACAAGACTTCAGTGCCAGATACATACAACTCCGAATCTTTCTTGAGGTCAAATAAAAATACCTTTATCTTTCAAAATATATAATCTAAAAGACCTTCTTTCAAAATCCCAAAGGAAGTACCTTTTTCCTTTCATGAATTCCTATAGCATTCTGAAGGAGATCAGCCCTGGGATTTCTTTGGAAGGAATGATGCTAAAGCTGAAACTCCAGTACTTTGGCCACCTCATTGGAAAAGACTCTGATGCTGGGAGGGATTGGGGACAGGAGGAGAAGGGGACGACAGAGGATGAGATGGCTGGATGGCATCACTAACTCAATGGACGTGAGTCTGAGTGAACTCCAGGAGTTGGTGATGGACAGGGAGGCCTGGCGTGCTGCGATTCATGGGGTCTCAAAGAGTTGGACACGACTGAGCGACTGATCTGATCTGATAGCAGTTACTGTTTGCACACGTTTATTTCATCATTAATAATGAAGTGATCTGCCGTATTTCATCAGTCTTTTGAACTATGTTTAAATTGTGCTGTTATTCCACATTTCACAACTTTATGGCTTTTTTTCCTTCATAAATTCAATGAAGGCAAAAAATATTGTGACCCACCCCCCTTTATATCACATGACTCCATCTGTGTCACGTGACCCCTTTCCCACCAGTTCTTGGGCTTTGTATCACTTTCACAGGCATTTTTTTTTTTTAATGTCAGTTTCCCAGGCCTTTTTTCCTGTGACCCTGTTTTATTTCATATTTACTGGTACCTCCCTATTGAACAGAAACTCTTTTTTTTTTCCCAGCTCATCAGAATGTAAAACTTAACATATTTGAGCCATTTGGCTTATTTTGGTTTTGCTCATTAAAGGTTTCCCAATTTACTTCTCTCTTTATTAACCATGTATCTATAGTGTAATGCCGGTTTTAACCTGTCAGTTGGGTAATATTAAAAACTTTCACATATAATGAACAAACTCTGGCTTTTTAAATAGCTCTCAAAGAAAGGCATTGCTGGAAAAAAAAGTATTTATCTGTCCATCTTAACAGACAATAGTCTGCTTCCTCAGGATAGAGGCTTGATTATAGCAGCAGGCAGGCCCTCATTCTAAGAGCTATTGCTGCAGTGGGTCTCTCTGGACTGATCTATCAAGTTGTATTCCATGAGGTCTGACTGTGTTGTGAAAGCCTCTGCTTATCACTGTATCTTTGCATGAAAAGTCACACAGGTAAGGCACACCACCTTCCATAAAACAAACCACACAGATTCCAATCTTTCTTATAACATAGAAGCCATTCCATTTAGAGTGATAGAAAAAAGGAATTTAATTATAAAGGGTTAGATTTCTCTAGAATATATTCTCTCTTGTTGAGAATATATTCTCAATAAGGCCAAAGAATGTTTCTTCTCCATTTTTTTCTTGAATTATACTTCTGTGACTACATGTATTTATTACTCAAGAGACAAAAAGTTTATACATGCTGGAGTTCCAAGAAGTTCTCAGTAGGAGAATTGGGAAAACAAGATATGATAAAGATAGTTTAGTTCAGTTTAGTCTCTCAGTTGTGTCCAACTCTGTGATTCTATGGACTGCAGAACACCAGGCCTCCCAGTCCATCACCAATTCCTAGAGTTTACTCAAACTCATGTCCATCAAGTCAGTGATGCCATCCAACCATCTCATCCTCTGTCGTCTGCTTGTCCTCCTGCCTTCAATCTTTCCTAGCCTTAGGATCTTCTCAAATCAGTCAGTTCACATCAGGTGGCCAAAGTATTGGAGTTTCAGCTTCAACATCTTTCCTTCCAATGAATATTCAGGACTGATTTCCTTTGGGATGGACTGGTTGGATCTCCTTGCAGTCCAAGGGACTCTCAAGAGTCTCGTCCAACACCACAGTTCAAAAGCATCAATTCTTTGGTGCTCAGTTTTCTTTATAGTCCAACTCTCAATCCATACATGACTACTAGAAAAATCATAGCTTTGACTAGATTGACCTTTGTTAGCAAAGTAATGTCTCTGCTTTTTAATGTGCTGTCTAGGTTGGTCATAATTTTTCTTTCAAGGAAAAAGCATCTTTTAATTTCATGGCTGCAATCACCATCTGCAGTGATTTTGGAGCCCCAAAACTAAAGTCTGTCACTGTTTCCATTGTTTCCCAATCTATTTGACAAGAACTGATGGGACCAGATGCCATAATCTTACTTCTTTGGATGTTGAGTTTTAAGCCAACTGTTTCACTATCATCTTTCACAAAAGGCTCTTTAGTTCTTCTTCGCATCCTGCCATAAGGGTGGTGTCATCTGCATATCTGAGGTTATTGGTATTTCTCCTGGCAATCTTGATTCCAGTGTGTGCTTCATCCACCCCAGCGTTTCTCATGATGTACTCTGCATATAAGTTAAATAAGCAGGATGACAATATACAGCCTTGATGTACTCCTTTTCCTCTTTGGAAACATTCTGTTGTTCCATGTCCAGTTCTAACTGTTGCTTCCTGACCTTCATACAGGTTTCTCAAGAGGCAGGTCAAGTGGTCTCGTATTTCCATCTCTTGAAGAATTTCCCATAGTTTGGGGTGATCCACACAGTCGAAGGTTTTGGCATAGTCAATAAAGCAGAAATAGATGTTTTTCTAGAATGCTCTTGCTTTTTGATAATCCAACAGGTGTTGGCAATTTGATCTCCGGTTCTTCTGCCTTTTCTAAATTCAGCTTGAACATCTGGAAGTTTACGGTTCACATACTGTTGAAGCCTGGCTTGGAGAATTTTGAGCATTACTTTGCTAGCATGTGAGATGAGTGCAACTGTACGGTAGTTTGAGCATTCTTTGGCATTGCCTTTCTTTGGGATTGTCCTGTGGCCACTGCTGAGTTTTCCAAACTTGCTGGCATATTGAGTGCAGCACTTTCATGGCATCATCTTTTAGTATTTGAAATAATAGCTCAAAGGGAATTCCATCACCTCCACTAGCTTTGTTCATAGTGATGCTTCATAAGGCCCACTTGACTTCGCATTCCAGAATGTCTGGCTCTAGATGAGTGATCACAGCATCGTGATTATCTGGGTCATGAAGATCTTTTCTGTATAGTTCTTCTGTGTATTCTTGTCGCCTCTTCTTCATATCTTCTTCTGTTAGGTCCATACCATTTCTGTCCTTTATTGTGCCCATCTTTGCATGAAATGTTCCTTTGGTATCTCTAATTTTCTCAAAGAGATTTCTAGTCTTTCCCATTCTATTGTTTTCCTCTATTTCTTTGCATTGATCACTGAGGAGGGCTTTCTCATCTGTCCTTGCTATTCTTTGGAACTCTGTATTCAAATGGGTATATCTTTCCTTTTCTCCTTTGTCTTCTGCTTCTCTTCTTTTTTCAGCTATTTGTGAGGCCTCCTCAGACAACCATTTTGCCTTTTTGCACTTCTTTTTCTTTTTTTTTTTTTTTTGCACTTCTTTTTCTTGGGGATGGTCTTGATCCCTGCCTCCTCTACAATGTCATGAACCTCTGTCCATAGTTCTTCAAGCACTCTGTCTATCAAATCTAATCCTTTGAATCTATTTCTCACTTCCACTGTATAGAGGTTTAGTTTAGGTCATACTTGAATGGTCTAGTGGTTTTCCCTACTTTCTTCAATTTAAGTCTGAATTTGGCAATAAGGAGTTTGTGATCTGAGCCACAGTCAGCTCCTGGTCTTCTTTTTGCTGACTATATAGAGCTTCTCCATCTTTGGCTGCAAAGAATATAATCACTCTGAATTCGCTGTTAACCATCTGGTGATGTCCATGTGTAGAGTCTTCTCTTGTATTGTTGGAAGAGGATGTTTGCTATGACCAGTGCGTTCTCTTGGGTAACCTCTATGAGCCTTTGCCCTGTTCTTTCCATACTCCAAGGGCAAATTTGCCTGTTAATCCAGATATCTCTTGACTTCCTACTTTTGCATTCCAGTCCCCTATAATGAAAAAGACATCTTTTTTAGATGTTAGTTCTAGAAGGTCTTGTAGGTCTTCAGAGAACTGTTCACATTTAGCTTCTTCAGCATTACTGGTTGGAGCATAGACTTGGATTACTGTGATATTGAATGGTTTGCCTTGGAAATGAACAGAGATCATTCTGGTTTTTTTTTTGAGATTGCATCTGAGTGCTGCATGTTGGACTCTTTGTTGATTATGATGGCTACTCCATTTCTTCTAAGGGCTTCTTGCCCACAGTAGTAGATATAATGGTCATCTGAGTTAAATTTACCCATTCCTGTCTGTTTTAGTTCACTGATTCCTAAAATTTCAATGTTCACTCTTGCCATCTCCTGTTTGACCACTGCCAATTTTCCTTGATTCATGGACCTACCATTCCAGGTTCCTATGCAATATTGCTCTTTACAGCATCGGACTTACTTGCATCACCAGTCACATCCACACCTGGGTGTTGTTTTTGCTTTGGCTCCATCTCTTCATTCTTTCTGGAGTTATTTCTCCACTGATCTCTGGTAGCATATTGGGCACGTACTGACCTGGGGAGTTCGTCTTTCAGTGTCCTATATTTTTGCCTTTTCATACTGTTCATGGGGTTCTCAAGGCAAGAATACTGAAGTGTTTTGCTATTCCCTTCTCCAGCAGACCACTTTTTGTAAGAACTGTCCACCATGAGCCGTCTGTCTTGGGTGGCCCTGCACAGCATGGCTCATAGTTTCACTGGGTTAGACAAGGCTGTGGTCCATGTGATCAGATTGGTTAGTTTTCTGTGATTGTGGTTTTCAGTCTGTCTGCCCTCTGATGAAGAAGGGTAAGAGGCTTATGGAAGCTTCCTGATGGGAGAAGCTGACTGAAGGGGAAACTAGGTCTTGTTCTGATGGGTGGAACCATGCTCAGTAAATCTTTAATCCAATTTTCTGTTGATGGCTGGGGCTGTGTCCCCTCCCTGTTATTTACCTGAGGCCAAACTATGGTGGAGGTAATGAAGATACTGGCGACCTCCTTCAAAAGGTCCTAGGCATGGACTGCTACACTCAGTGCCCCCAACCCTGCAGCAAGCCACTGACCCATGCCTCCACCTGAGACTCCTGGACACCTACAGGCAAGTCTGGGGAAAATATGTATATTAACATCAGTATTCAATGGACATGAGTTTAAATAAACTCCGGGATTGGTGATGGTCAGGGATACCTGGCGTGCTGCAGTCCATGGGGTCGCAAAGAGTCAGACACGACTGAGTGACTGAACTGAACTGAACATCACTCAAGAAATTCATAGACTGGTGGCATACCCTGATAAACTGCTCATTCTAAAATGTTAAGGAATTTAGGAAGGTTTTACACAAAAGACCTTTGTCACGATGAGCCTTGGGTTTCCTTGATAGCTCAGTTGGTAAAGAATCTGGCTGCAATGCAGGAGACCCTGCTTCAATTCCTGGGTTGGGAAGATCCCCTCAAGAAGTGATAAGCTACCCAGTCCAGTATGCTCAGGCTTCCCTGGTGGCTCAGTTGGTAAAGAATCCACCTGCAATGTGGGAGACCTGGGTTTGATTCCTGGGTTGGGAAGATCCCCTGGAGAAGGGAAAGGCTACTCACTGCAGTATTCTGGCCTGGAGAATTCCATGGACTCTATAGTCCATGGACTTGCAATGAGTCGGACATGACTGAGCAACTTGAATATATATATATATATATATATATGATGAGCCTTGTGGAGAAGGCAATGGCAACCCACTCCAGTACTCTTGCCTGGAGAATCCCATGGACGGAGGAGCCTGGTAGGCTGCAGTCCATGGGGTCGCTAAGAGTCTGACACGACTGAACACCTTCACTTTCACTTTTCACTTTCATGCATTGGAGAAGGAAATGGCACCCCACTCCAGTGTTCTTGCCTGGAGAATCCCAGGGACGGGGGAGCCTGGTGGGCTGCCGTCTGTGGGGTCGCACAGAGTCGGACACGACTGAAGTGACTTAGCAGTAGCAGCATGATGAGCCTTGATGGTAGAGAGTGTTAGTCACTCAGTTGTGTCCAACTCTTTGCAACCCCATGGACTACTCACCAGGCTCCTCTGTCCATGGAATTATCAAGGCAAGAATACTGGGGTGGGTTGCCATTTCCTTCCCCAGTGATAGTAGAGAGGAAGAGCATAATAAGCAAAGTGCCCAAAGGCATGAATTCAAGAAACAGCTTTGAATGCCCGTGTGCACCACAAGATTAGACATTACTGTGATTGAGCATAGTTGTGAGTCTGTGACAAAGTGTGAGGATAACTATGGAAAACAATGAGATGCTTGGATTGATGAAACCTTGCCTTACATTGGTCAATTAAGTTTGGCCTTAATTATGCAGTCATTTGTTTGTTATTAATAGTATTGTAATAAGAGAGTGACCTCATGTAATTTGTGTTTTTGAAGAAAATAACTTCAAGGACAATGTGGAAAGTGGTTTAGAATGGGAAAAACAAAGCCAATTTATATACTGCAGTAGTTCACAGAAAAGATTCTCTCTCCTGATGAAGTAGACTCACTAAGACTTGTTACTGATGAGGTTTGGAAGGATGAGGTTGTAGGAGGCTTTGAAAATTGCTTTGAGTTAATGCAGTTGACCAAATTATTTTGTTGGGGTGGACAAAGAGATGAATCAGAGTAAATGACAGTTCAGGCTAGAGCATGTTTATATTCATAGGACTGATGGATTTGCATCTTGGAGGTGTGGTCTCTGTGAGATTTAGAAATTTGAATTTTTACAAAGAGTTCTTAAAGCAGAGGAGATTTTCCAGGAAGTGAAAATTTAGAAGGGGAATGATCAATAAGGGAAAAAACAAAGCAAGAAGGAAAAGAAAGTTTCACTAAGGTAGGGTAGAATGAGAAGGGATAGGGTGGGAGTGAAACTGGCAGACATGCCTGAACAAAGAGAGACAAATGCCATAGACAAGTCAGAGAGAAGAAGGACTGAAAATGCTCAGCAGCCTTGAATGTTGATGAGTTTGTTAAGAGCGACAGTAGGTTAGTTATCAGGACAGAATGTAAATTGCGGTTTCTGTTGGTAACAAATGTTCAAAGCACATTTGTTATGTTCAGTGTCCCACAGGGAAGAGAAGACGTTATTTGGTTGCTTCAGGTAAGTAGATTAATTTAAGGAAGGTTTAGGGAGTGTTGCACTTGTTGGTTGTAGAACAAAAGGATCTAGAGAGAAGAGCTTGAAGATAAAATGGGTGGGAATCAAGCTGTGTGCTGATTGAGAAGAGAAAGAGTAAAATTAACCTTGAGATTCTGAGAGACTCCTATTTTTCCATGACGGCATGATAATTAATGATCGATTTAAAAATGGGAGGACTGAAAATTTAGGAGTTACCACCCCTTGGTCTCTGTAGTTTTCTGTAAAGCAGATGATAAGTTTGTCTGCTGAGGGTGGAAGCCTCAAGAGTCTGAATAGAAAGAGTGATGAGGGCTTGGATACAACACAGTATTGAAGACTCAGCAGAGGGTGGAGATCATAAATTTATAATGATACCAATTAACAGAGAATTCTTTTCAGCAGCACAAGGCAGTTCATGAGGGAGAGTAGAGCAAGAAATTGGACTGATTTATCTCCAGATTGTCAGCAAAACTAAAGCAAAGAGCAAAGACAAGTGAGTCGAATGTGCTGGCAGTAGTGTCAGTCAGATAGTTGAGTAGCCTACACAGAAAGCTAAGAAGCTTTTAGCCTAGGCAAAAGTGGAGGTTCTGAGAAAAGTAGGGACATTTAGTGGAAGTTAGTGGATGGGAGAGTTGCAAGAGGTGATAATCAGAGATGGGGTTTCAGAAAGATGGTAAGTCAGGATGTGATAAAGTGGAGAAGAGATGAAATTAATAAATTATGAAATGAGTATTTAGACTAAGGTTATTCCATGGATGGCTCAGAGGATAAAGCGTCTGCCTGCAATGCAGGAGACCCAGGTTGGATCCCTGGGTTGGGAAGATCCCCTGGAGAAGGAAATGGCAACCCACTCCAGTGTTCTTGCCTGGAGAATCCCATGGACAGAGGAGCCTGGCGGGCTACAGTCCACGGGGTTGCAAAGAGTCAGATACAACTGAGTGACTTCACTTATTCCATGGATGCAATGTAAGCTGCCTTTTATGACAGCAGGGTTGGGCTGAAGACAAAAAAATAAAAGCAAGAAATATATGTAGCATATGTTTGAGATATATATATATATATATATATATATATACACATATATACACACTGTGAGGTGTCCAGACTTTAACTGAATCATCTGGTATCTGAACTCTCTGTTTACAAACAAATGGAGAAAATACCAGGCATATTGTTCAGGCTATTTATGACCTTAACTAGAATTCACCTATCACTTTAAAGCCTCACATTATTCTTTTTGTGTGTGTGCTTAAGTAATATAAGCATCCCCTTAACTTTCACCTCCTCCATGAAACTTTCCATGATGTTCTTTGTCAAAATCTGTCTGGCTTTCTGTCTTCTATATCTGTTATAGTATTGGCCACATTCTTCCTTTTATTCTCTTGATCAATATTACACGTTTTCAAGGATAAGACTTCATCTTTTAATTCCCACAGCCTTGGTGTGGTGTCTTGTGAGAACTGGGTACTCAATACATGCTTTTTGTGTTGATATGGTCATTATCTTCTCGTTTTGATTTAGTTCATAATATTGGCTGCTCAGATGGTGAACAATCTTTCTGCAATACAGGAGACCCAGATTCTATTCCTGGGTCAGGAAGATCCCCTGGAGAAGAAAATGGCCACCCACTCCATGATTCTTGCATGTAGAATTCCATGGACAAAGGAGCCTGGTGAACTACAGTCCATGGGGTCGCAGAGTCGGACACAACTGAATGCCTAACACTTTCACTTTCTATGTGTTGACTATCATATAGTAAAGCCTGAAGATAACTGAGTAGTAGGTTTTCATGACAGAAATTGTGAATGAATGGTCCAGCATGTGGGGAAAAAACAACAAAAAAAGAGCTTTTATGGGTTGGTATAAAAACACTGAGCGCTGTGTAAGTGGGGTAAGTGAAAGAGGTGGGATGGATAGATTTCCAAGATGTTTGCCAACTTCACAGTCTTCAGTGGGAAAACGATTCTGTCTACAATCAATTTTCTACATGTACCTATGAATTCATTAGACTGGTTTAGAAGGAAGAATTATGACTCTGTGTACATTTGTGTGTGAGAGGAAGATAGGAGGTTGAATCTCCCTAAGGCTTTTGTCTTCATTGTTTCTCTGTAGATTGCTTCCCAAAATCTCATGTGTCATTGTAATTTTCTCCTTGTCTCTCCATCCACCACCACCCTACCTAATTGAAGCCATTGATTTTAATCCTGTCCCTGAACCTTAATAACACTTATTTAGAAGCTCCCCCTATCTTTTTGCACATTTCAGTGTAATCAAGTTGTGTTCATGGGAAATAAATCCCGTAATTCTCCCTAGTTTGAGCTCAGTTAAGTGCCCCCAGCCTCTTTAGGCAGCTGATGAGCACACTCCTCCGAAGTAAATGGTTCCTTTGATACCGGACACCAGGGTGAAAGCAGCCATTAGTCTACAGTCCTTGGAGAACCTCTGTCTGGAATTTAATTCTTCAAATAATTTTGTGAACTTGACAGAGCCTTCAGCTGCTTGGGGGTCGCATGTTAGTAATTTAAAAGAAAAAAAAGCAGCAGTCTTTTCTGTCTCATGGTAGCTCTTTGGTCATTTTTCACAGCATTTAATTTTCAGTATTATTGTATGTAATTTTATATCAGATTTTATTTCTGTGAGATATGTTTACATTATGATACCTCATTTAGATAAGCTTTATTGTTTTAAAATCCATTAGGAATTTTGAGATGTAGTCTTTGACTAAGTAAATGGATAGTTCATTTATAATAACTAACCTAGCATTATGCCCTGTGTTTAATAACATGAGTAGATCATTCCTTTGACATAATTTAATGGCAAATACTTAGAGATTTAACAATTTTAGTTTGATAGATTATCCTGAAAATAACTATTACAACTATATGTGTGTGTGTGTGTGTGTATATATATATGTATGTGTATGCTTATATTGTGTATGTGTATATATAAACATATACATATTATTTATAAGGCTATATCAATAGATAGATTATATGTATATATAAAGCTGTTTACCAGATAATGGCTTTGTTCTAAGTGCTTTGAATAGAGATAAACAGAACAGTTTCTGTCCTCAAATAACATACTATTTAGAACCAAATTAGAGTGTACAAAACGTACTATAAAATCTGTTTTTCCTTTTGTTTCCACATTAACTTTGTTTTAATGGAAACTCTGTTTGTGACAGATGTCTGATCCCATATTAGCTTCTTTTCAATGCATTTCTCAGGGTCCAAGTTATCACACACAAATCTGAATCTCAGCTGTGTTTGTGTATCAGAATATACCTTTCCTAACATTACTTTCCCTGTTTTCTTGTCATAAAGTTTACTCACTTTGAAGATTTAGGACTCTTTACCATCTAATTCCATACTGCTATTATTTTTTAATACATACCACTATCTCTTCCCTTCAAATTTCCCAGCTCCATTTTTCTTGATTCTCTTTATAAAAAGAAGAATATTTTAAGAATTGATTCTAATAGTAATCTAACATAGAAGAAGCCATAAGTATTATTGAAAAGACTTGTTGTTATAATTTATTTTTTTAATACTGAAAAGACTTTGAAGGCAGACTAAATTTTCAACAGCAGGATAATGGTATATCCACTTCAGGTAAGTTATTCCTGGCCCCCATACTCATAGGGTAGTCTAGAGTAGAGCACAAAATTCCTTTTACACAATGCCAGTATAAATGCATTTCATTGTCACTGTTATTTTGAACATCTCAAATTCAGTTTGACCCAAACATTTGATTGTTGTTAATTGGAAAAATCTTCTGGATTTACTTAATTCCCTTTTCCTTCTCATTGGCACAAACCTAATATAGGCAGGTATCTTTTCTATAAATTAAGGCCATAGTTGTCTGTGGTTCTTTCCTTTCTGTCATTTGAGTTATTCTTCAATTGCTGCCAAACTCATCTGAAAGAATGCTTTTCAGAGAGATGGCATGTCTGTTTAATGCTAATATTAATCATCATAGTGGAAATATTAAATTAAAAAAATTAATAACATAACATCTTGTCACAACATGATGACAAACATATGAAACAGGAAACTTAGAAGAATGACCTTCTAATCTTAATTAAAACCTATTTATTCACTCTGAGAACTCTACCACCAATTTATTTTCTTGACTCTTAACTCATAGACCAATACTTTCCTCATTCTTCCACTAGGTCCTGGTTCCTTTGCCTTCTCTAACTCCTTTAGCTTAAATGTTAAGGGACATACATTACAGGCATATATTTCAGAATGTATTAATCTTAGCTATACTACTTAGAAAAATAGTTGATATAATCAATACTTTTCTGATAATACATTTGCTCATTCTCATTTGCATTTTCCAGGAAAGGATAATGCTTTATTTTCTAAGCATTTGTGATACGGGTTTTTAATTCCAGCATGAAGTAGATAAAGGTATTGCATTTTACAATCTACACAGGAACAGGAATTTAATGTGTATGAACAGTCTGCTCATTTACCAGAATAATAAATCCTAAATGGCTTCAATGTGTTCATAGACAGCGAACACTGAAAGCAGTAATTGGAAAAATACATCACCAGTCCAGATGTTCTTGCAGTCTTGGGTTGGAGTCTGGTGATCCTTTTGAATTCTTTGTTTGCTAAGTATAGAGGAGTCTAGAATTATTGACTGAGACTCACATTTGAAGCAGTTTAAGTTATAAAAATACAAAAGATGTAGCTAGACCCATTGTTTAATTAAACTGAACAACAACAACAACAACAAAACCTGAGAATTTATTAAATTCATACTTTTTATTTATATATATCATTTTCTTAAAAATATCTTCTGGATGAATGATAGTATAAAACTATAAATTAAGATTTTAATTTCTACCATAAATTCATATGTAATTACTGTAGAACATTTAGGCAATATAATAGTGGGTTTTGTTTTAGAATTAATAGGGTATTTTTTTTTTTTTCCTGGTGATTCTAACTTATTGAAACCATAAACATCAAGAAAAGCTAATTGTATTAGTTAGATAATGCTAGCTGTTGTAATAGAGAAGAACCCAAAACTCGTGGCTTAATACAATGTTAAACTATATCTTGCTCAAAAAAAACCCAGACCAAAACAGCTGTTCCTGGAAGCTGGTAGAAGGGATTTTGTTCCATTCAGCCTTGTGAGGATAGCATTAGCATTTAGCCATGCTAAAGAGGCTCTTCCGTTTTCTGTGTGTAACTACCAGTGTCTGTCTGGGGTCTGTGAAAGCATTGTGCCTCTCCGGCTATCTGAGGGAATGTGAATATGCTGCATATTACAGAGCACCTGGGAGACCCAGTGAAAAGTCTCTGGTTCCAACCTGAAACTGAGATGTGCTTGGCTGATAACCCAAGCCCTGGCGATGACTGGGATACTGCTGGGATTGATGCCATCTTTGGCAAGGAGTGTATCAAGTGCATGGGAGGATGGTAAAAAGTAAGTGTGAGTGGCTCTCACTGAAGATGTATTTTTTCACTGTTGTAGATCTGACTATGTTGCCATAGCATAGTACATAAATTTGTGCAACACTTTCGTGACTCAGTGACCACACTCAAAACCAGGTTGAATGTGGTCAAGCTTTCTTTACCACCTTGGTTATTGCTCTCACTGTCTTCTGAGAAGTTCTCCCTTTGCTTTTCCTGACCCTCCCCCCCGACTCCCCCCAAAAAACCCCTCTTACCTATCACTACTACCCTTTTCAAAATCCGTACCTACTAAAGGAAAGTACCACATATAATGCAGAAGAATGTAGGAAATAGCCCTGTCGCAAATAATAGAAAATGGACACAGAAATGATGACTTGTCAGAAAGAAAGACTGTGGAAGATTTTAAGATCCAGATTTCCCAGAGGAACCTGTCACTTCTGCTTATATCCCATTGGCTAGAATAGTCACATGACCACAATAAACTGTACATGAGGCTGAGAGATAGAGATCTAGTTGTGTGACAGTGAGAACTAGGCAGACACTTTGGTGATTAGTTAGCAATCTCTGCCACACAAGCTATCAAGAGAAAGTCAATAGTGGCAAAATTTTATTTATAACTTTTGGTTGTTTTATTTGTATACAAGTACGTGTCATTATACAGAAATGCCATAGCTAAATAATTTTGACTCAAATAAACAAAATTAAAAATAAAATTAAGCCTAAAAATAATTATTGGAGTAGGAAGATTGGGGATTGTGGTTGTAATACTATTTGAGTTCTATAATATTTCTTTAGCAACGTTTAAGCAAAACATGTGAAATAAAATTTTTTCTGATGCTTATTTGAAATATTTAGACTTTTTTGCTTCTTTTAGAACTTTTCATTGTACTTAAGCAATAATAAAATTTAGAATTAATAATAACACCTAACATTAATTCAGCTCTTACTATGTTCCAGGCCCTGTTCCAAATACTTTAAATGTATAGCTCAGCTAATCCTTATAGCAGTCACATGAAATAGGTACTGTTTACCTTATATATTTTATAACTGGGATAAATGAAGCTCAGAGAATTTTAAGTTACTTGCCTAGTAAGATGTTGGATTTGAGATTCAATCTGAGATATTCCAGATTCAGATTCTGAGCTTGTCTTCAGTTATGAGGAAAACAAACAAAATCCAAAGAACCTTAGAGTTGGCTCCCAAACTACATTTTAGTTAGTAGAATGTCTAACTTTAGGATTTGGTGAAAGTTCAATTCAGGATTTTGGTGTTTTTGTTTTTGTTTTTTGTATTTACACACATAATGTATTTTCAAACTTACTTTTATATGCCATATGGGTGGTGATACTGAATTTCAGATAAAGTCTTCAAAATATCAAAGCATTTATTTCCTACTTGAAATTATCATAAGGATACACATTTATAACTAATTTTTCACTAGGTTAGCTTTTAAATTATGTCACCACCTTTCCTCATTTCTGTTTCCAACATTTCACACCAATTTCATTCTTTCTCACTTCCTTAGCTCCCAGATACTTTATTGGCTTTTTCCATGGATTGTGACGTAGAACAATTCATAAATCTTTTTGTTATAATTGCTTGACTTACTAGATGCTATGCAGCTATAATTCATTGAAAAGGCAGTATTGTTCTGAGCGTCTTTCTTTCCCAATAAGGAAGAGAACATAGTCTCTAGCCCAGAGCTATTGTGAATTCAGATGGCCTTGAATGGATTCACTCCCTTCTATATATATGAGGCAGTTTTTGTCAGTTCTTATACTGGACTACACACTGTACTAAGTACTTTTGATTCACTGGCTCATTTAGTCTTTATAAAATCTCTATGTATTGATACAGTTTATATCTCCAAGAGAGGAAATTCAGGCTTGGAGTAGTTTAAAAACATGATCAGTTAATAAAAGAGCTTGGGTTTGAACCTAGAAATTTTGATTCCAAAAGCAATCCTTAACTGTTCTGTAACTCCCACTTGTTACTGCACACTTAAATCATGTGCTGTCACCTGGTCGTTTCACTTTTTAATATTAATTCCTCTAGGATGCATGTTTTAATGGATAACAGTATTCTTTGAAAGGCTTTCCCAGTGGTTCAGCAATAAAGAATCTGCCTGCAATGTAGGAAGCGCAGGAAACCCAGGTTTGATCCCTGGGTCAGGAAGATCCCCTGGAGGAGGAAATGGCAACCCACTCCAGTATTCTTGCCCAGAAAATCTCATGAACAGAGAGGCCTGACAGGCTACAGTCCATAGGGTCGCAAAGAGTTGAACGTGCGTGAGCAACTGAGCAGGCAGGCAGACTCTTTGAAACCATTGCTCTCTTTACTGTTCAGTGAATGTGTTAGGATTTAGGTGCTTAAGAGAATAATGACGTGGCTCGTGAGAGGAAGTATTGGAATTTACCATGTGCCAAGCTCTGGACTAAGCACTTTATTTAAAATATAGTACCTAAATCCTCCAAATTATTGAGTTGATAGCATTATCATCACTTTACAGATGTAGAAACTGAATCTCAAGGATAATTAATAACTTCTCCTAGCTCATTCAGCTCTTAAGTGCAGAGCTGTGATTCAAACTCAGGTTTGACCCTAAAGCAGAGATTTTTAGACATTAAACTAAGAATCTTCCCTCAGTACTTACTAAATACTGGATTCTTTCACAAAAATTATTTAATTATATTATCACTGATGCTCAAGGTAGTAGGGTATATTAGGACAAAGATAGATCAGATCAGATCAGATCAGTTGCTCAATCGTGTCCGACTCTGTGACCCCATGAATCGCAGCACGCCACGCCTCCCTGTCCATCACTAACTCCTGGAGTTCACTCACATCCATCGAGTCAGTGATGCCATCCAGCCATCTCATCCTCTGTCATCCCCTTCTCCTCCTGCCCCCAATCCCTCCCAGCATCAGAGTCTTTTCCAATGAGTCAACTTTTCACATGAGGTGGCCAAAGTACTGGAGTTTCAGCTTTAGCATCATTCCTTCCAAAGAAATTCCAGGGCTGATGGGGAATTTAAATAAACATACTAGTAATAACTGGACATCACTTTGCCTACAAAAGTTTATATAGTCAAAGCTATGGTTTTTCCAGTAGTCATGTATGGATGTGATGGTTCAACCATTAAGAAGGCTGAGCAATGAAGAATTGATGTTTTTGAATTGTGGTGTTGGAGATGACTCTTAAGAGTCCCTTGGACAGTAAGGAGATCAAACCAGTCAATTCTAAAGGAAATCAATCCCAGAATATTCATTGGAAGGACTAATGCTGAAGCTCCAGTACTTTGGCCACCTGATGTGAAGAGCCAACTCAATGGAAAAGACCCTGATGAAAGATTGAAGGAAAAAGGAGAAGGGGGCAACAGAGTATACGATGGTTAGATAGCATCACTGGCTCGATGGACATGAATCTGAGCTAATTCCAGGAGATAGTGAAGGACAGGGAAGCCTGGCATGCTGCAGTTTATGAGGTCCCAAAGAGTTGGACACAACTTAGCGACTGAACAACAGATAAATGCTGGGGCTGGTATCAAAACCCAGATCTTTTCGTTTGCAGATCTCAATTTTATCCCTACCGTGTTTCCTCCAGGCCCTCTCCCAGAGCCACCATTACCATATTCATTCATTCATCATTTATTCAAGGAATGCCCATTGTGTATCCATCTTTTCTAGACACTGGCCGCCCTGCATGCTATACACAGTAATGAGTAAAACATTTCCTCTACCTGTAGCTTTTGGTCTAATGAAGGAGACAGATATTAACCAACTCATACAAATATATATTGGAAATTGTAATAAAGGACTCATCTTGTTTAAAATAGGGATTCATGCCTGCCAATGCAGGGGACACAGGTTTGACTGCTGGTCCGGGAGGATTCCACATGCCTCAGGGTAACTACGCTCATGCAACAGAAACACTAAGCCTGTGCTCTAGAGTCTGTGCTCTACAGCAAGAGAAACCACCACAGTGAGAAACCCGCACACCTCCGTGAACAGGAGTCCCCACTCCCCACAACTAGAGAAGCAAAGCAACGGAGACCTAATGCAGCCAAAAATATAAATAAATGAAATAAGTTAAAAAAAATAAAGTAGAGATGTTCATGGAATCTATACCTCAGGGAACATCATTTCAACTGGGATGTGAAAGGGGAATAGAAGTTTACTATAAATGACCATTAGAAGGTGGAAAAAGATTGTGCCAAGTATTCCAGAGAACATTTTTCTATCAGCTCCTGAACAATTTTTTTCCAGTGGCTGATGAAGCTCGATTTTTAAATAAGGTTTCTTGAAAAAATATCCTGGTTTAATTACATGAATATCGATGATTACATAAGCATCTAATGCTGCTGCTGCTGCTGCTAAGTCGCTTCAGTAGTGTCCGACTCTGTGCGACCCCATAGACCGGCAGCCCAACAGGCTCCCCCGTCCCTGGGATTCTCCAGGCAAGAACACTGGAGTGGGTTGCCATTTCCTTCTCCAGTGCATGAAAGTGAAAAGTGAAAGTGAAGTCGCTCAGTTGTGTCCCACTCTTAGCGACCCCATGGATTGCAGCATAGATGCATATTTCTTATCCAGAATCTGTGTATCCAATGGCATCAATTATCTGAAATATACTTTCCAATTAGAAAAAAATCAATAGAATTTATATCATCCATAAAGAGATCAACAAGAATAAAAGTATCAAGTGTAGTTTCTGGAACTTAAAAGTACATCCATATATTAATCACTAAATATTTAGGGATATATAGCCTTCTATATTTTAAAAAACATTAGCATATTAATTTCTAGTAGAATAATTGACATTTACCTAGTAGTCCTGAACCACTGACTATTTAAGTATATTTTTATGAGCTAGATTATATTTATATATATATATAAATTATATGTTATACATATTATAAATGTATCCATATTGTTTATTAATTAGCACTTTAAAATAAAGGTTTGTTATGTGCAGAATTGTAGTTTTATTCCAGGTAAGAGTACTTCTGTTTATATTTTTAATATTTCCTGATATGAAAAATACTTTACATTTGACAAATAGTCAATCAGTGTGGTATTGCATTTGATTTGGAGTAAAATTCTAAAAACTTAGGTAAGGAAACCTAGGCACATGACCTTAGATATTATAGACTTTTCCCCCCAATACATAGGAACTAAACATACAGAAGAATATTCATCTTTGTAAAGTTCAAAAGTCAGCAAACCTTGCATATAGATAACTCAGGAAGCTGTTAACATTGAGATACAATCATAGGTAAACTAGCATTCTGAATTTGACATCAAAGAAGTTAGTTCCTTATCTGTCTCAAAGCTCCATCCAGGTACATAGAGAAAGAGAAGCACTAAAGCAGACAGGTAAAAATGGTTATAGTGATGAGCCATCTGCAAGGGTGAACCCCATGATACAAAGTTCATCTGATGATGGATAAAGGAGCTTTCCTTGCTCCCTCAACTATACATGATGCGTATCTAACAGGAATGCTAATTTTTATTTTCTAAATATTTATATTTTAACCACTTCCTGTGCTACTCAGTATATTAAAATATACATTTTTGTATTTCTAAATATTTATGCCTGTGTCATTAGGCTTCAAATGATAGGCTCCCTTTAATACTTATTAAGGAGAGTAGCTATTCTGAAGGTCATATATCATAACTTCTGCCAATCTTTGTTTCACTGAAGGTTCCCTTTAGTTGACTGGGAAATGTGAATTTTGTTTTCTTGCAAAAGAGGAAGTTAAAAAATATATTGAGAACATTTCTTTAAGTCTTTATTCCTGCCTTCTTATTTCCATTTATTCTATTCTACTTAATAGTGAACAAGTTCAGTATGTTTTCAGTTGCAGCATTTTCCTGCTGAGGCATATTCTGCCCAAAATCCCATTTTTCTGAATGCATGTGTTTTAATTGGGCTTCCATGTGGTGACAGAAGTAGGCCTCCCTGCTAGTCCCTTTCTAGCTATAATTCTCAGCACAGATGGTTTTTACTAAACTACTTTTTCCTCCCACCCTTTGCCACCATTCTGACAATAAATAGTGCTATAGTTCCCTGAGGTATTCATTCATCTCTCAGGCCTCCAAACAGACTGGGCAGCATCTCATGACTGGGAAGAATGACAGTGAGAGGATAGGATTATTACAAGACACTGGAGCAGACCGAGTCACCACCCCTGGGAATTTGAAACAGACAATGCAAGACAAAAACGGACCAGTCAGATTTCTAGTTTAGTGCTCCTTCTGGTCTTATTTCAGTGTTTTTTTTTTTTTTTTTAATTTCCTAAAGGAAAAAGTGAAATGGAAATAGAATATGTAAATCAATTTGAAAGAATCTCAAGAATATGTACATTTCAGAAGGTTTGGTGGAGAATACGGAACAAACTGTGGACGGTTATGGGAATCTGTGCACTTATCTAATGGTCATGCCTGACTTTAGGTGCTTTTCATACTCCTGCTCTGCCTCTCTCTATTCCCATCAATATGTACCATTTCATTATGGCCCCACTAGGTTAATTGGCTGGCAGGTGTAATGATTTTTATGAGACATACCAATGTTTATTTTGTTCACTCAACAAATACTGATCTATCGCTCACAGTTTGCCAAGCGCTGAGGATATAGAACACAAAGTGGGCAAAAGCAGTCACCATACTTGTGAATTTTCATAGCAGTTCACCACACTGTATGAATTCATAATTGCAAATCAAGATAAGTAGTATGAGAAAACGGGCCGTGTTTCTGTGAGAACATGTGATTCAGTACTCTAGCCTAGAGTGGGAAGGAGTGATTACAAGGCTTTCTTTCCCAAAATCGAAGGATGAGTGGAATCACATAGGTGTGTGTGTTTGAAGGCGGGGGACTGGGAAAGTGTTTTAGACAGACGAATCTTTAGAGACAAAGGCTTATGTGAGAGGTAGTAGCACACGATGGCTGGCCCAGGGTCAGGGCTGATAGTTTGACAGCCCTGAAGATTAAGCAAGGTGAAAGTACTATTTACGTGTATTGGTGCTCCAAGTCAAAATATGATACATGTGAAATATAGAACTACAAGGCTTCAAGGGGCCAAACTTAGTAGCTAAGTGTCTCCTAAATTACACTGTGGAACATCAAGGAAGGGGGTTGCCCACTTCATCTGTTTTCAGTGTGAAAGAAATTGGTCTACTGGGGGAAAACATGGAATAATGTGTATATCATGAAGACAAGAAGAGTTATCCCCATTTAAAGATCCAGAAGTCTGACTTTTACTTAAACTTTTACCTAATAAAAATGAGCTCAGAAATTTTAAAATAAATCCTCTAGTGTTCCAGGCTGGTTATATATTCTTTAAGAAGATAATCTTTTAAAGGCTAATTTTTAGTACCATTAATTACTTTTGTATGTTGTTTTCCATGCCTTTAGTCCTGAGTATGAAAACTATTACCATCAGAATAAGCTGCCTTTAAAACTAAAGAGCTTGATAATGTCCCTGGGTATCTGTCTTTTTTGAATTATCATTTCAATGTCTTTGTTGCATACAGGGCTCCTAAATCCCCTCTGTTTTTCAACTCATAAACCATTTAATATTTTCAGAAGCACTGTTTGAAACTAACCTTCAGAAAGGCAGATAAGATAATAGGAAAAAAAAATGACATTGAGACAATGAAGAAAGAATAACTATATCTTCAAAGTTAAAAATATGTGAAAGCTTCCTAATACAGGGTTATAAATACAAACATTAATTATCTAGGGAGTATTTATGCCCTCAGCTTGTAAATGAGTTTCATTTATTGAAAAAAAAAAGTAGAATTTGGATTTCTAGTGTGGCATATAAGTTTACTAGTTTCAATTCTGTCCTAACAACAAGTAAAAATCTGAGAAAACTGAAAAATCAACAACTCTGCTTAGATATGGCAGAAAAGTAAGATCACAAGGCAAATCACTGCCTCTGAAACTGGAGAGATGGACAGCTGGATACAGAGACTCACAACCTACTAAAGCAAAAACCCATGAGAAGTAAACTCTGTGGGGACCAATATTGGGATAGAAAAACCCCAGGAACTATAATCAACAAATTGCTGGAGTCTCAGTGGGAAAAGTGTGAGAGTTAAAAAATGCAGGAGGACCCAAAGAGGAGACCCCAAACTTTTATGAGTTACCAGATTCTCACAGGGAAGACTGGAGAAAAATCCTTTCGTGCTTCTTCAGGCAGGAAGAAGGGAAAGTAGTCACTTTGAAATAGACCTGCCCTCAAGAGAAACTCGAAGAAGGCAATGGCAACCCACTCCAGTACTCTTGCCTGGATAATCCCGTGGATGGAGGAGCCTGGTGGGCTGCAGTGCATGGGGTATCGAAGAGTCGGACACGACTAAGTGACTTCACTTTCACTTTTCACTTTCATGCATTGCAGAAGGAAATGGCAACCCACTCCAGTGTTCTTGCCTGGAGAATCCCAGGGACAGAGGAGCCTGTTGGGCTGCCATCTATGGGGTTGCACAGGGTCAGACATGACTGATGCGACTTAGCAGCAGCAGCAGCAAGAAAAACTATTTTACCAGAGCCTAATCTGTTGGGGTTTTATTGGGACCCAGCTGACCCAGGGGAGGAAAATAATCAACTCCATCCCGCTCCACCTATTCTGTCCCGTCTAAAATAGAGTGGACGGGACTGAGAAGCACTGTGAAATTATTTGCCCAAGGACACAAGCTCACTGAAAGACCGGAAACTAACTGCAGTACTATAAAATGCTTCCCTTTCTTCTACACCTTGCCAGCCACATTATATTAGGTCTATTTATTGCAGTTTTTTTTTTTTTACTACGCACATCATATCAAGGGAAAAAAATAAAAAAAAATCTACAAATCATACTGAAAAGCAAAATACAGTTTGAAGAAACTGAGCAAGCATCAGAACCAGAATCAGATATGGCAAGAATGTTGGAATTATCAAACCGTGAATTAAAAAAAAAAATCTGATTAATATGCTAAGGGATTTAATGGACAACATAGATAACATACAGGAGTAGATGGGTAATATAAACAAAGAGAGAAAAAGTGAAGATAAAATAATTGTTTTTTCTTAATTGACCTAACAGGTGACAGATTTTATGCAAAACAAATGTAATAAATTGTATTTTATGACAGTAGTTTGTGTATAAGTGAAGTGAGTAAAAGAAATGATACAATGGATGCATTAGGAATATATATTTTTTATTACTATTAGGTACTTATACTACCTGTGAAGTATCATATTTTTTTTTACTTGAAAGTAGACATAAGTTATTTGTAAATGCATATTTTAAATTCTAGAGCAACCACTGGGGATAAAAAGAGAAGTATAAATTGATGAACTAGGAAATGAGAGAAAATCAAATCATATAAAGTGGTCAATACACTTCAATCAAAAATGGATAGATAGATCCATCAGGCAGAAAATAGTAAGGACATAGTTGAACTCAAAAGCATCATCATTCAACTGGATATAATGACATTTATAGACTGCTTCGGAGAAGGCAATGGCACCCCACTCCAGTACTCTTGCCAGGAAAATCCCATGGATGAAGGAGCCTGGTAGGCTGCAGTCCATGGGGTTGCACAGAGTCAGACATGACTGAGCGACTTCACTTTCACTTTTTACTTTAATGCATTGGAGAAGGAAACGGCAACCCACTCAAGTGTTCTTGCCTGGAGAATCCCAGGGACGGGGAAGCCTGGTGGGCTGCTGTCTATGGGATCACACAGAGTCGGACATGACTGAAGTGACTTAGCAGCAGACTGCTTCATTTAGCAACAGTAGAATAATCATTTTTCTCAAGTTCATGTAGAACATCACCAAGGGAAGTCACAGTCTGGGTCATAAAACATAACATGTTAAAAAAAAAATAGGAATCATACAATGTATCCTCTCAGACCACAGTGGAATTAAACTAGAAATAAATAACAGAAGACACCTGGGAAATCTCAATATTCATTGAACATAGACAGTATAAATCTAGATATTATATGGATCAAAAAGAAATCGCAAGAGAAATTTAAATATATTTTGAACTAAATGATAATAGAACTTATAAAAAATTACAAAATGCAGCAGAAACAGTGCATTTAGGGATATTTATAGCTTTGAATGCATATGTTACAAAAGAAGAAAGATTTAAAGTCAATGATCTAAGCTACCACTTTGGAAAACTGGAAAAAAATAAAGCAAATTAAATCTAAAGTAAGCAGACAAAAAAAATAATAAAAATTAGAGCATAAACTACTGACATTAAAAACTGGAAATCAACAGAGACAATGAAAAAAACCAAAAGCTCTTTCCATGAAAAGATTGATAAAATTGGTAAATTTTTAACCATGTTTACAAAGACAAAACTTAACAATACAAAAAAAAAAAAAATGGGGAAAAAAAGGCAGAGAGGATAGAAATTACTAATATTAGAAATGAAAGAAAGGACATCATTACAGATCCTATGGATGTTTAAAGGCTAATAAAGGAATATTTCAAACAATGCTGTGCCCATAGATTTGATAACCTAGATGAAATGGACCTATTATAGAAGGCTCAATTTACTGAAGATCATACAAAAATAAATAAGCAATCTGTATAAGCTTGCATTTATTAAAGAAATTAAGTCAATAGTTAATAACCTTCCAAAAAAAAGGGAAAGTCCTAAATGAGTTGGTAAATTTGATAAGCTCTACTAAACATTTAAGGAAGGAATGATACCAATTTTCTATAATCTCAAGAAGATAGAAGCAGAAGGAATACTAATCAACTCGTTCTATGATTTCAGCATTACCCTAATACCAAAACTTGTTTAAAGGTTTATTAGGAAAGAAAATTATAGAACACTATCTCTCATGAGCATAGATACAAAATGCTTAACAAAATCACAGTAAATTGAATACGATGTATGAAAAGAATTATACCTAATGAGGAAAAAAAACCAAACACCTGTCCTGGAAACTGTAAGATCTGATGAAAGAAACTGAAGATGACACAGACAGACAGAAGGATACAGTGTGTTCTTGGGTTGGCAGAATCAATATTGCCGAAATGCACTACCCAAGGCAATCTACAGTTTCAATGCATATCCAAATACCAATGGCATTTTTCACAGAACTAGAAAACAAATTTTAAAAATCTGTAAGGAAACATTAAAGACTCTGAATAGCCAAAGCAATCCTATCGCTCCTTTCAACGTCATACTGAAGTGCTAGTTAGTGCAACAATATATGAAAAGAAAATAAAAGGTAAACAGGCTAGGAAGGAAAAAAATGAAATGAAAAAATAAGACTGTCTCTGTTTACAGATGATATTGTACAAAAATAAATTACTTTCCTATATACAGCAAAGAGTAAGTAGAATTTACAATTAAACACTTACTGCCATTTACACTAGCAAAAACAAAAACAAAAAACAAAAACCAAAACAACAATTAAGTAAATAGGTGTGAAAGTGAAAGTCACCCAGTCATGTCCGACTCTTTGCAACCTCATGGACTATACAGTCCATGGAATTCTCTAGGCCAGGATACTGGAGTGGGTAGCCTTTCCCTTCTCCAGGGAATCTTCCCAACCCAGGGATCGAACACAGGTCTCCCACATTGCAGGCAGATTCTTGACCAGCTGAACCACAGGGGAAGCACTTAGGTATATATTCAACAAAATATGTACAGGATCTACATGAGGAAAAGCTACAAAATTGATGAATGAAATAAAATCACTAAATAAATGGAGAGGTGTTCCATGCTTATGAGCAGGAAGACTCAGTGTTGTCAGTTTTTCCCACTTGATCTATAGACTCAATACAATCCCAATCAAAACACCAACAAGTTATTTTTGTGCATATTGACAAGCTGATTCTAAAGTTTATATGCAAAGGTAAAAGATTCATAATAGCCAAAGATAATATTGAGAGAGAACAAAGTGACCCTAACTTATTTCAAGAATTACCATTGAACTACAATAACTCAGTCAGTGTGATAATGGTGAAAGAATATGCAAATAGATCAATGGAACAGAATAGAGAACCTACAAATAGATCCATATAAACATAGTCAACTTATTTTTGATGAAGGTGCAAAGACATGCCTTGGAAAAAAGATAGTTTGTACCTGGGTTTGATCCCTGGATTGGGAAGTTCCCCTGGAGACGGGAACAGCTACCCACTCCAGGATTCTGGCCTGGAGAACTCCATGGACAGAAGAGCCTGGGAGGCTACAGTCCATGCGTTCACAAAGAGTCGGACACAACTGAGTGACTGTCTCTTTTCACTTTAATACATGGTGCTAGAGTGACTGTACATACACATGCCAAAAAAAAAAGAAAAAAAGGATCAAGATAGATTTTATATTTTTCACAAAGATGAACTCAAAATGGATCAAAGATCTAAATGTAAAAAACTCTTTTGAACTATAAAACTCTTGGAAGAAAACATAGGAGAAAATCTAGATGCCCTAGATATGGAGATGATTTTTGTTAGATACACATCCAAGGTATGAGCTGTGAAAGAAAGAAATGATAAGGTAAACTTCATTAGACTTAAAAACTTCCACTCTGCCAAAATACTGCCAAGAGAAGGAAAAGACCTTGAAAGACCATTTAGTTTCTTAAAGACAAAAGTATACTCTTACCCTTCGATCCAGCAGTTGTGTTCCTTGGTATTTACTTATTTGAATTGAAAACATATGTCCATAGAAACCCGCGCACAGATGTTTACAGCAACTTTATTCATAATTACCAAAACTTGGAAGCAACCAAGATGTCCTTCAGTAGGTGAACGGATAAACAAACTGTGGTATATTAAGACAATGGGATATTATTCGGCGTTAAAAATAAATGTGGTACCAAGCCACAAGAGACATGGAGGAGACTTTAATACATTTTAATAAGTAAAATAAACTAATCTGAAAAAATACTATATTATTAATAATATATGACATTCTGGAAAAGACAAAGCTATGGAGATGATAAAAAAAAAAATCAGTGGTTGTCAGGTGTTGAAGGGGAAGAGGGATGAACAGGTAGAGTACAGAATATTTTTAGGGCTGTGAAACTAGACTGTACAATACCAGAATGGTAAATCTGTGTCACTATACATTTGTCAAAACATCAAGAAAAAGCTCAATGTACATTTTGGAATTTAGGTGAGAATGGTGTATGTATGTAGGTCCATTGATTGTAATGATTGTACCATTCAGTTGCAGTACCTTGATAATCAGGGAGAATGTGTGTGGGGTGGGGCAAGAATTTTATGGGAACTGTCTTTTCTGCTCAATTTTTTGTGAACCTAAATTTTCTGTAAAACATTAAGTCCATTAAAAGAAAATCTATTGTGCCTTGCGGAGGTGGCCAAAGAACTTGATCTAGAGGATCTCAATATTTTACTAAGCACTCAGACCTAAAACTTAAAAAAAACACAACTTCAAAGTACTTGAAACCACAGAGTTTTGTAGAACATGTTAATTAAGAATAGACTGGATAACATTGAACACTGAATACTACAATAGTATTTGGGATCTCCAGTTCCAAACAAAAGGTATGATAACTTTTTGAATAATAGAATCCTAATTAAGAGATGTACAGATGTGCTCGTGGCTTATTATTGCACTTGTGGCTCATTGTAAATGTATTTTATAATGAAAATAAAATAGCCACAATGCAAATATCATTGGACAAATTTTAGTCCATGTAGGGAAAAACATGAAAAGCCAGAACTCATGTCATCAACATACTAGATTTCCATCAAGTTGAACTGTCATAAATGTGTATACATTGGTCATGTATATATTATATTTTTGGCAGTACAGTTCCATTAGTTTATGAGATGCCTTTCTGAGTCAGAGTTATCTGTAAATAGGGCCACTTTCATATATAATTTTCAGCAGTGATTCAATCAGTAAAAACTGATTTTGATAGAATTTTTCATTCAAGTTTCATGTGTGTTATTTATGCATAAACTGCTAAAGCCAAGCTATGAAATGGTCTAGAGAAAAAGTTTTATGCCTCTTTGTGAGAAATAATACTGTATTTTTTCTCGACAGGGAAATCTTACAAAGTATTAAAACAGTAAGGAGTATCCTGGTTTTTTTGAAATGATTAGGTTTTATGGTTCACTTGATGATGTAGATTCCACTTAGCACAAAACATATCATGAGTTGTAATGAGGATGAAATGTGACTCATATATTAAATGTGCTACCTTGATTTTCCTTGATGGACTTTCTACTTCAGTTAAATATGGACAAATGTGTTTCATGGCACTTTTTCCAAGATAGAAACTTTGATTTTTTTTTTTTTTCTTCTGTAAACAAGACCTATTACTTTTGGCAATAAAATGTAGAGGGGTGTGATGGGGTGGGGAGGAGGTTCAAGAGGAAGGTGATATACGTATACCTGTGGCTGATTCATTTTGACGTATGGCAGAAACCAACACAATATTGTAAAGCAATTATCTGCCAATTAAAAACAAATAAAATGTTTAAAAATATAACCAAAAAATGGACTATGATTTGGAAACAGGTATTCAATTTTTAATAACTTAAAATCTAGAATTCTTCACAACACATTTTGGGGAAAAAAAATCTATGCAGTAGGTTAAATGATCTTTTTTCAAAACAGATCTTATTGTGTGAAGTAAAATCCCATTTTCAAAAGTTGTACTCAGTGCCCTGATTGTGAAAAATACCTAACCTATTCCAAGAAGATAGACTGACCAGAAATGCTAGGGTACTATGACAAGTAAGTATAGAGAAGGCAGGTCTAAATAGAACACCAGGAAGAAGAAGAAATAAGGGCAGAACTGGGCATCATTATCTTATATCAGTGTCTCTGGTTTTAAATTGAATTTCCACTCTACTTGCCTTATAAGTTCACATGGAGTTCTAATCAGTGCAGGAATAAAGAGTGACTTGAATAGACAGAAATAAAATACATATATACATATATTTATAAAATTTTGAAAGACTATGACACCCTACTTCTGAATCCCAGAAGATGAAGTTTGGAAATTATGTGAATCATTTTATATTTCCTTGAGAATAAAGCTGAAATAATAGTAATAAACTCAGGGATGCTGCAGCTGAGAATAATAGAAGTAAACTCACCATGACAAGGGATACATTTTAGATCATGACACTTTTATAATGCAAAGTTTATATTGTTTCTGACAGGAGGAAATCCAACCTCTTTAGCTCATCTCAGTTTCTTTTCAAGCTAGACATTTAATTAATTAAATGGTTTTTGGTTTAGCATTAATGATGTCTAGCTTCCTGCTACCTATCTAGCATATTTGAATTCCACTTGCATGTAATAATCATTCCCTAGTCTGAATTTCCAGTAATACCTCATCTCTGCCCATATATGAACTCTTAACTCCTCCTATCCTAGTATTATAAGTCTTTGTTAATTTGATTTATTTTCTCTTTGCTTTTAATAAGCCTGTTTTGGCATGATGGAAATTACAGCTCGATTACCTGTTGTTCCCATGCTTCCATTTTCTGCAAACTATGTAAAGAAAGCTTTCTATAAACTGTGAACTCAAACCTAGAGAATCTTGTTTTGTGTGTTTGTTAAAAGGATTTGGTGGCTAAGTACTGTTTTAATAGCTAATTGAGAGCACAATAGATAAGGATTTTGGTAACTTAGAATAGCTTTGAAAAGAACAAACAAATAAAGATAAAGAAGCTGGTATCTGAAGGAAATGGATGGTTTCTGTTATGCAAAGAAATAAGATTGATAGGTTTACAATTAAGGAAGAAAAATAAGAAAAAGTTTCTCTCTATTATATTTTTTATCAAGTAGTTTTTAGGAAATCACAACATGTATAGCATAAAGAAAAAAATAGTGGAAAGAAAATAGATCATAGTATTGTTTCAGTAATACTCTTTTTAACAGAATTTTTTTTTTAATTCTGTACATATTATTCTGCAATTTGCTGTGTTTGTTCAACAGTATTGAATACTTTATAATTGTTTATTTTATGGTAGTATTACAGTGTATTTAACTGCCTGTTTATTGACAGACATGTAAGTTATTTCCCCCAAATCACTATTATAAACCATTGAAAAAGTATGTCTATCATTTGATTGTTTGCCTGCTCTCTATCTATCTAACTATTTATTGATGCATTTATGTTCATGTTTTCCCTGAAGTGGAATTACTTGGTATAATGTTTAAAAAAGTTAATAGATATTGACAAAGTATCCTGTAATAAAGATATAGATTTTTATCTATATGGATGTAGTTATGAATATAGATTTTTATAAAACTGCTGTGTGGCTCTATATAGGGATAAGATTTTTATCAAGAGTGTATGTGACTACCTATTTTTCCCAAGTCTTTGCAAAAACTAGATATTATCATTATACCCATTTATTACAGGTTATCCATCTCATTGCCATAAAGTTGCTTGTGGTAGTCTCTTATGATCCCTTATATTTCTGTGATGTTAGTTGTAATTTCTCATTTTTCATTTCTAATTTTACTGATTTGAGACTCTCATACAGAGTGAAGTAAATCATAAAGAGAAAAACAAATATCATATATTAACATATATATGTGAAACCTAGAAAAATCTTACAGATGAACTTATTTACAAAGCAGAAATAGAGACAGACCAGACTTAGAAAACAAATGTATAGACACCAAGTGGGTAAGAGGGGGTAGGATAAATTGGGAGATTGATATTGACATATATATGTATATATCTATCTATCTATATATATATATCTATCTCAGATAAGGCAATGGCACCCCACTCCAGTACTTTTGCCTGGAAAATCCCATGGATGGAGGAGCCTGTTAGGCTGCAATCCATGGGGTCGCTAAGAGTCGGACACGACTGAGCGACTTCACTTTCACTTTTCACTTTCATGCATTGGAGAAGGAAATGGCAACCCACTCTGGTGTTCTTGCCTGGAGAATCCCAGGGATGGGGGAGCCTGGTGGGCTGCCGTCTATGGGGTCGCACAGAGTCGGACACAACTGAAGTGACTTAGCATAGCATAGTATATATATATATATACACACACACACACTATGATATATAAAATAGATAAAAAATGAAAATGTAATATATAGCATGGGGCTGGGGTGGAAGAAGGTATAGTCAGTTTGTAGTACATAAGTTAAACCTTAAAAATGCATTCCAGTATATGTTGTAGTCAATCATTCAGTCGTGTCCTACTCTTTGTGACCACATGGACTGTAGCCCACAAGGCTCCTCTGTCTATGGGATATTTCAGGCAAGAATACTATAGTGAGTTGCCATTTCCCCTCCTGGGGGATCTTCCCGATCCAGGGATTGAACCCACATTTTCTGCATCTCCTACATTGCAGGAGGATTTTTTCCCTGCTAAGCCATCAGAGAGGCTCTGCAGTAAACATTAAGTGCAGACAAATACTGTTTGTTTCCGCTTCTGTGAGGTTCCTAGAATAGTCAAATTCATAGTCAGAAATTACATTGCTAGATGCCAGTGACCTGAGGGTGGGGTGGGGTAGGAAGCGGGGATGGGGACTTGGTGTTTACTGGGGACAGAGTTTTAGTTTAGGAAGCTGAAAAATTCGAGAGATGGATGATGGTGAGAGTTGCACAGCAGTGTGAATGTACTTAGTGCCACTGAACTGTGCAGTTAAATATGGTTAAAATGGTATGTTTTATATTATGTGACCTTTACCACAATAATAAAGCATCAAAACAAAACCAAAAGCATTATGCCCATATGATGTACATCAATTAAAAGTTCTATTTATTTGACATTTAGTAGTTGCCATTTCCTTCTCCAATGCATGAAAGCAAAAAGTGAAGTTGCTCAGTCGTGCCCGACTCCTAGCGACCTCATGGACTGTGGCCTACCAGGCTCCTCCATCCATGGGATTTTCCAGGCAAGAGTACTGGAGTGGGGTGCCATTGCCTTCTCCAAAAGTTGAACATTTTTTCATGTATATATCACTTAATGAAGCAGCATTGGAATGAATGTAATAATTATTTTTGAGGACTCAGGGACATCTCTTTCAATAGGGTTTGTCCTAAGTTAAGCTGCCAATTATAAATAGCTCTATCTGTTCACTATCAATGCATTCATGATGACTTTGAAATGTCATCTTGTTCTATCCTTTTTACGAATGCTTGGTTTTTGGCGTCAGGATTTGGAGCGTATAAAGTGTTCTAACAGTTCAATGGGTACAGTTCACATAGAGTAAATTTAATAAGCTTCATAAAGAAGAGGCAGGATAAAATTATGAAACACACATTTAAAAGAGACAGTGTTCTCTCATTTAATAGGAAATTGTAGTTTTCAAAGTGTCTACAAAAGTGACTCATTTACTTAGTCTGTGCAGATGAGAATCCAACTCATATGTGACTCATGTGAGGCCTTGGCTACTTACCCTTCCTCTATCCCTCATATCTGGAGCCACCAAATCCATCCATGTAAGGAAAAGGTGGTCAAGAACATGGTCTCTAGAGTGGAACTGCCTAGGTCTGAATTCTAGTTCTGTCTTCCCTCATCAGCTTTGTCATTATGGGCAAATTATTTCACTTCTTGTGCTTTGGATTCCTAATTTGAAGAAAAACAGAAATGGGAGTAAGCCAGAAAGAAAAACACCAATACAGTATACTAACGCATATATATGGAATTTAGAAAGATGGTAACAATAACCCTGTGTACGAGACAGCAAAAGAGACACTGATGTATAGATCAGTCTTATGGACTCTGTGAGAGAGGGAGAAGGTGGGGAGATTTGGGAGAATGGCATTGAAACACGTATAATATCATGTATGAAACGAGTTGCCAGTCCAGGTTCGATGCACGATACGGGCTGCTTGGGGCTGGTGCACTGGGACGACCCAGAGGGAGGGTATGGGGAGGGAGGAGGGAGGAGGGTTCAGGATGGGGAACACAGGTATACCTGTGGCGGATTCATTTCGATATTTGGCAAAACTAATACAATATTGTAAAGTTTAAAAATAAAATAAAATTAAAAAAAAGAAAGAAATGGGAAAATAGTATCCACCTTGTAGGGTTGCTGTGAGGACTACAAGAGTTAGTACATATGTAAAGAGTTGAGGTAGTGTAAACAAGCCTCATGTGGTTGTTATAGGCATTATTTTAATCAAGCAGTCGTTTAGAAGAGAGGAAAGGCCACTTCAGTTACAGCAATTAACTTATTTACTGAAAATATATAGAAACAAATGAAATGTGAGATGATAAAAGAATAAATCATATTTAAAAATTTACCATAAAACTCTGTACACAGAATTAAAAAGGATATTCTTCCTTGCCTTCTTCCTCCTGAATCATATAGGATGCAGGAGACAGAACACAGACTTTTATTGTTAATATTCACCTACTGTGTTAGGGTTAATAGATGAGAAGGCTGCCCTCAGATTATAATCCTTATTTGCAATCTTCAATGAAAAAAATAAATGGGTTCCATATTCAAACAACTGATTTGCAAAAGGTCTTTTGGAAAACCACATGTTCAATTAAAAATCACCTTGTGTAAGAGTTTTTAAACTACGCCACAGAAGTTAGAGCTGGAAATCCTAATATTCTAATATTTTTACTAATTATCATCTTATACTTAAAATATTTATAGACCCGTGGATATAGTTATATGGTTACTATATACTACTTTTGGTAAAATGAAATTGGGTAAGTATCTTCTAATATTAAATTTTTCCAGATAGAAGTGCTATCACTAATATAATGAGAAAGAGGCTTATCAAAACATTGATCTAGAGAAACA
Source organism: Bos indicus (assembly GCF_029378745.1). NCBI lineage: Eukaryota > Metazoa > Chordata > Mammalia > Artiodactyla > Bovidae > Bos > Bos indicus. Next base: position 15,299,292 of record NC_091767.1, read on the forward strand.
AACAAACAAAACATATGTTTAAGAAATCAATGTGTAAAGACATATTTAAATACCTTCTACCCAAAATCCCACCAGCCTTTTCAAGTCATAGTACTTATTTTCCCAAGTTCTCAAAAAGATATTCTTATAGACTGGCCTGACATGTTTTAAAGAAGAGATTACTTAACTCCAAGATGGAATTGATAGTAAGCTTGGTGAGAAAAATCTCAGCTTTTTTTTTTGAAGTTAACCCTGGAATGAGAATATATCGTACCAAGCAGACTTGAGGATGCCTTCCCTTTGGGCTTCCATTTAGGCTTTAAATGTCTCTGGCAGAATACTTATTATATTTTCACAGCCTATGGTGACTTCCCTGGTGGCTCAGATGGTAAAGCATCTGTCCACATTGCGGGAGACCCAGGTTCGATCCCTGGGTCAGGAAAATTCCCCTGGAGAAGGAAATAGCAACCCACTCCAGTACTCTTGCCTGGAAAATCCCAGGGAGGAAGGAGCCTGGTAGGCTATAGTCCATGGGGTCGCAAAGAGTCAGACACGACTGAGCTACTTCCCTTCACTTACTTATTGCTAAATCTGAGTCACTACTATAATGTTCTTTTAAAATCCCTCTATCTCAAGTACCTAGTAAAGTGCTTGACCAATGATAGGAATGCAGTAAATATTTAATGAGTAAATTATTAAATGAAGGAACTTTCAGGTATACAGATAAAAGTGAGAAATGGTCCTAAATTTTTGGATGTCCAAACATATTGGCTTTAAACATTTTATGTCCTTGAGATATAGTTACGTTTGGGATGATCTTAGCTGCAAGAGAAAGCTATATAATAATTTAGAAATGTTTTCCTGTTAACATTAATAGTGTTATTAAGAATATAGATGCTGGTACTTAAGAACTGATATGAGAATATCATAGTGCAAATATCAGTTATTGTAATCATTAATTTAGCATTTTTGCAGTGTATTCCATTTCATCCCAGAATTAAGGCATTGACAGAAGACAGACTTTCAAGATAAGGAGAGCTGAGATCAGACTCCATCTCTAGGACTTGTTAGATGCTTCTGTTTTGAAGTTTCCTTGCCCATTTTAGACTCAGTTTCCTAATTTTTAGATAGATTGACAACAAATTACTTGTGTGTTTTCTTAATAAATTGCATTATCTATAATCTTTAGCTATGGTCTGGTATATAGTAAGAATTTCACAAATTTTAGCTGTTGGTGCTACTCGTGTCATTATTTAACAATAATCTAATAGAGGTAGTGGAAACCTGATACACCCATATTGTTATGCAAGCTTTTAAAATTCTTTCAGCTGAATCTCCAGCTGGTGATGTGAATCACTTTCATGAAATAATTTGCACATTCATTATATAAGTGTCAGATACAATTTAGCCAAGATTCCCAAGATTACTAAGATAAAAGATAGATACTCTTTTAAATTTTTTAGTATAACTGGTGCTGCTTCATTTTAATCAACATTTTTTCCTTCAATTCCTTAAGGGTATAGTAAAGAAGTTAAGTAGTACATTCCATCAGTGATTAAGACATAAGGTTTTGCTTGCACATGTAGGAAAGAGTTTATAGGGAGGAAAAAAAAGTCAATTTTTAATCTCATGCAGTAAAGGTCAATGGTGGCCTCAAGTACATTTCCTGGGATGTGGGAAAGAATGAAAAACCTACATTAAATGTATACTTTTGTTTACTCCATGCAAAGGGTTGTGAGATATCTATTCATTGTCAGAAGGAGCGGAGAAGGAAAGATAGATCAGAAGACTAAGGAATTTGCCAGAGCAAGTGACAACAGAATGGGATGGAATGGGGAGATGGAAATTCCAAAGACAAAACATATCTGTCTTCCTTTTTTATAGTTTTGATAAAATCTCCCATAGAAACAACTTTGACAAATATTTGCAAAACTCTTCATGAAGAGACAACAAAATGCTGTAGATATAGACGTGAACAATTTTTCCTGGTGGGAAATGATGAACCAGGGCAAAGACAATGGCAGTAGGTAGAGATGGAAGGATAAAAATAAACAAATGACAAGTCAGAGAATTGGGTTTGATGACTAATTGACTGAAGGAGGAGGGCTGGAAAGAAAGTCCATCTTGAACAGTGAGTGGATGGCACTGGCCATGAATGATCCTATCTTATCTTGATATATGTTGTATTAGTTTTCTGTTGCTACACAGGAAAATAAATTTAGCAGTTTTAAGCAATACAGCACATTTTTAATCTCACAGTTTCTGTGAGTCAGGAGTCTCAGCTCAGTCTAGGTGGGTCTTCTCAGGGTCACCTGTGTGTGTGAATGTGTGTGCGCTCAGTCATGTCCAGCTCTTTGTGATCCCATTGACGGTAGGCCGCCAGGCTCTTCTGTCCATGAGATTTTCCAGGCAAGAATACTGGAGTGGGTTGCCATTTCGTCCTCCAGGGGATCTTCCTGACCCAGAGATCAAACCCTTGTCCCCTGCATCTTCTACATTGGCAGGAGAATATTTTCACCACTGTGCCACCTGGGAAGCCCCAAAGACTGCACCAAAGTGTTGGCTGGCCTGAGCTCTTAATCTGGAGGCTCAGTTGGGGTAGATTTACGTCTATGCTCACTCAGTTGGCTGACAGAGTCATTTTCTTGTAGTTGTTGGACTGAGGGCCCTGGCTTTTTGCTGGCTGTAACTGGAGACCATCCTAAGCCTCTGTCAACTGCCTTCAGCTCCTGAAGTCTGTTTCTTATTTCCTAAACACTGTCCACAGTTTCTTACCATGTGGGCTTCCCGGGGAGTTTGCAAGGACATAAACACTAGCTGATGAGGATCAAGGGTGGGCACCCTGGAGTTGGTCCCTTATACACACGGAGAAATCAACATCAACTAATAGGATAAAGAGATGCAGATAAAGTATTATGGGAAATGTATGGGCACCGATTTTTGCATAATGATATTAATTAAACTACAAAACAGAACCTCAAATACAGCTTTAGTGAGTTACATGAACAGTATCATGGAGGTGAACCACACTACATTTCCCTTTTATTCTGCTCACTTGGTAGTTTACACGTTATTATATATGCCTGCCTGTACTTAGCTGTGTTGACAATAAATTAATGTGGTAATTAGTTCTCATTGTTTAAATGAGTTTATTTTTAAATGAGGAACATACCTTTTGGGCTTTTGAATAGCAAATACACCTGCATCCTTCCTCGGGCAATTTCCCTGAGTGAAACCATGTCACCCGAAGCAGTGACGCATCTCCATTTAAAGCAGTGTGGTTACAGATAATGTTGACAGCAGGAGATTTTAGGTCTAGAAAAGCCTGAGGCGAATAGATTATGTTTAGGCACTGGGAAAAAAAAAAAAAACACAGGCACATTATTCAGTTTGTGCCCAAGCAAACTAGTGTATGCCAAACTTGTGCAGCTTTGTTTTCATAACTTCTGGGCTTGTTCTTCGTTCAGTGCATGTTTGTCTGAGCAGTCTTTTCTTCTAAGTGCTCCTTTTTTGTCACGACAAATGCTATTTAGGGGACCAATGAGCTGAGATCATAAAGTGAATTCTTAAGGGAGTCTAATAGGGTCATTGTGATACACTCTTCCAGTGGTAATGCATTTCTGCCTCACAGTGTTTAGCCTGCAGCAACTGTGTATATGAAGGTTCTGTTTTTACCATATGTGTAATTACGGGAATGAGCCTTCAACTGTTTGAAGAGAGAACGGTTTAGTTCAGAACTTCAAGAGCATATTTAAAGATAACTGAATTTTTTGCAAGGTTTCAAACCATTTACTTTTTTCCCATGCCTTATGCACCTGACACTTCTTTCTCCTTTTTCCTGTTCACCAAGTCCATTCTGATGACTGTAAGTTGGCAGCTTTTCAATTTGTGGATTTTTGGCAGCATCATTATATCGTATTACAATAAAAATATGCTATTGTATAACCCTGTTTTCAGGGAATAAGAAAATAGAGTTGGCTTCAGAATATTGAATCATAGTCAGACCTTGTACATTTCCACTAAAACAAGCAAACCAAAGCAAACAAACATAATTATTAGTTCATTTGCATATATAGTAGTTTAGTTTGAGTCTGCATTGATTTATTGAGTACCCATGTGTGAAGAGTCAGACACGACTGAAATGACTTAGCATGCACACACGCATGTGCAAAGAGCACGTAGAGATACATGTGACAGAGTGAGCAGCAAACACATTGTGAAATAAGACAGGTCTGAGATGGAGAAAGAGAAAGGAAGAGAGAGGATGAATGACCTGTATGTGTTCACTCAGTGAGTAACAAGGAGGGCTGAGTCTAGTGAACAATTCCCCCCTCCTTACCTCCCCACCCTCTCTCTTTCTATTTCAGAAGACATACTATAGAAGAGCCTCTGGCATACTATTCATTATAGCCTCTGTTTCTTATAATTTCTACCCTTGGCATTTTATAAATGACTAAAGGGTTTCACTTAGTATGACTGTTTCAGTATTTTATTTGAAAATTCAAAACATAACACTGAAAATTAACTTGAGGTCAACCTTAGTTATCATGGAAATGAAACTCTGTTCTTTTAAAAGGAGGACAGCATATTCAGGAATATAAAAAATGCCTCCCTCTCTAGTACACCATCATTCGTATTTCTTCCCTGTGTAAAGGCTATGCTTAGCCTCAAATATGAGTTGACAAATTGTCTAGGGTAGGAATAAATCAGTGTTTCCTCACCTATATAATTTACCTACTTTCCACAGTTTGTGGGTTTTGACGTTTCCTTTTAATCAGTTGTTTTTTTTTTTCATCGTGGCCCAGGTTTGTATTTTTGTCACCTCCCTGACTTCTCCTTTCCTGAATATGGTTAGTAATATAAATACCTTGGCCTTCCCAGGGGCACTAGTGCTAAAGAGCCTGCCTGCCAATGCAGGAGCCGCACAGAGGTTCCATCTCTGGGTTGGAAAGATCCACTGCGGAAGGGGATGGCAATCCACTCCAGTATTCTTGCATGGAGAATCCCAAGGGTAGAGGAGCCTGGCAGGCTATAGTCCCGAGGGTCGCACAGAGTAGGACACTCCTGAAGCAACTTTGCACACATGCATGCACATAAATACCTTGAAAAGAAGTGCCATTGTTTACCTCTGTTACACTGAATGTTTATTACAGGTGTTGCAAAAAAAATTGAAAAGAGAGATCTTTTAGAGATAGTATTGAATTCAACATGAATTCCACTGTTTTTAGATTGTATCCTCAAAGGACTATGAGTGTCTAGACACTCGCATCAGTGGAGATGATTATTAAAATCTGTTCCGGTATAATCTGAGCTGAGGAAAACAAAAAAGGCTGAAATGAATATTCCAGCAAGATTAACTTATCAGACAAAAATGTTCAGTGTGTATGGAACTGAAATTGGTGGTTTGTTCCTGTCTCTAGAAACTAGTAAAGGATAGGATTAGGTCTGCTGCTGCTGCTGCTGCTGCTGCTAAGTCGCATCAGTCATGTCCAACTCTGTGCAACCCCACAGACGGCAGCCCACCAGGCTCCTCTGTCCCTGGGATTCTCCAGGCAAGAATACTGGAGTGGGTTGCCGTTTCCTTCTCCAGGATTAGGTCTAGAGGTTGGCTATTCATAATAGATATAAACATAGTCCAATATCAAAGGACAGATGTTTTGTTTGCTGTTTATACATCTATATAGTTTGAAAACAGTCCCAATATTGTACTCTATCAAATGAAACCTTACCTGAGATCTTTGAATATTGATTCAAATTTTCTACCTGGTACTTTAACCAAACATTTGTACTGTTGGTATACAGGCCACTTTGAGCTCTTAAAAGCCAAAAGAATTCAGTTTTCCGTTTTAATGAGCTCTTTTGCACTGTAGTAATTTTAATATGGTGGTTTAATCAATAATATGTACAGTAGCAGAGCCTTTGGGCATTTAAAATGTCAGCTGTTTAATTTTGAAAAATGGATGCTAGCCTTACAAAATCATCTCATCAAGCATTTGCATTATATTATGCTTAGCACAGAGACTTACATTGTACTTAGAATGTCTTCATCAGTTATAGCAAGACGATGTAAGGCTTGGGGATCTTTATGTGTGATATCCAATTACCAGATCTTAAGGCCTAATTAAGTTTCCCAATTTCTTTTCTATACAGTAAAACAAAATGGCAGAAAGAAAAAAAAGTAAGCTGCTATCAAACTGTCCAATTTATACTGTTAGAACTTTTGATTATTGATTCTCTTTCCACAGTACCCTTCCCCAGAGACACATCACATACATGCATATGCAGACAAAACATTATGCAGCCACACAATGCAGCCACACAACACCTGAGTTGATGTATTCTAGAATGCACGCATGACTTTTAGGACTGACTCTACAGGTAATGGTGCAAGTGAGTGGTCATAATAAAATATGAGAAACGAAAAGGAAATCAGTATGCATAGACATACACAGACACACACACTCTCTCTCTCATAACATAAAAATAAATAGCAAATTCAGTTCAGTTCAGTCGTGTCTGACTCTTTGCGACCCCATGAATTGCAGCACGCCAGGCCTCCCTGTCCATCACCAACTCCCGGAGTTCACTCAGACTCACATCCATCGAGTCAGTGATGCCATCCAGCCATCTCATCCTCTGTCCCCTTCTCCTCCTGCCCCCAATCCCTCCCAGCATCAGAGTCTTTTCCAATGAGTCAACTCTTTGCATGAGGTGGCCAAATACTGGAGTTTCAGCTTCAGCATCATTCCCTCCAAAGAAATCCTAGGGCTGATCTCCTTCAGAATGGACTGGTTGGATCTCTTTGCAGTCCAAGGGACTCTCAAGAGTCTTCTCCAACACCACAGTTCAAAAGCATCAATTCTTCGGCGCTCAGCCTTCTTCACAGTCCAGCTCTCACATCCATACATGACCACAGGAAAAACCATAGCTTTGACTAGACGGACCTTTGTTGGCAAAGTAATGTCTCTGCTTTTGAATATGCTGTCTAGGTTGGTCATAACTTTCCTTCCAAGGAGTAAGTGTCTTTTAATTTCATGCCTGTAATCACCAAGGCATCTTTGGAATCTGAATAGGTAGCTAGTGGGAACCTGCTGTATAGCACAGGGAGCTCAGCTCAATGCTCTGTGAGGACCTAACGGGGTGGAATTGAGAGGGAAGGGGTTGGAGGGAGGTCCAGAGGGAGGGCATATATGTATACATATAGATGATTCACTTCGCTATACAGCAGAAAATAGAACAACATTGTAAAGCAACTATACCCCAATTAAAAGAAAAAGAATATAAAGAAAGGTAAAAATACAAAATTCACTTTCAGGCGTGCTAAGGAGTACCTCAAGGACAAGAGCATCATTCTCCAAAATGACTAAATTTAAAAATAATGAAAGATCAATTATTATCAAAGAGAGTTATGATATAATTCCAAAAAATAGAGAAATCTAATAGACTTGAAATAAAAGCCTTAAATGGAAAGTTAAAAAATCACAGATTTTTCTCATGAGTAACTCTCTGTGTAATTCTTATAAAAGTAGAAATTTATTTAATGACAACTGAAGGTTCTCCTGGGAAGGACTTTCAGTTTTTATGTTATTGTAATAGTAAGTAATAAATAAAGCTGTCAACTGAGCACTTGCTATTTACCAACCACTGTGCTTTCACTTTGCATAAATTAACTCCTATTTTATAGCATAATTCCTCACTTGAAGATGAAGATTTCATGACTCACCGAGGTTAAATACCTTGCCAAAATTGCATAGCCTGAAAATGGTAGAGACTCCAACTGAAGTCTGACTCTGACAGTTATTCTCCTCACTACTCTAAGGACGGTAACTGCTACCTCTCTAGATTAGAGGATTTGAAGGAACCAGAGGGGAAAATATATTTGAAGAGAATAGTCAGATTAAAATATAATGATACAAGAATGAAAAAGATAAACTTTAAAATCTGGTATAATACACTAGATATTTTAAAATTTCTTCTATTCATAAAAGAGGGATACAGTAACTTAAGGAATAGATATTAAATTGGTTTAAAATTGTAATGGCCAAAAAATGAGAAGAGGAGAACCAAAAATTTAATAAATCCTTGTGAGTAAGAGGACAAGTTGAGTAGGAGTACATAATGACAAATGTGTTATTCAACCTTATGTGAGAATTGGCTTTAGAGAGGGGGAAAAGGAAAGGGAAAAGGAAATACATGAATATTTAATGAGCATCTACTATGTACTAAGCACTTGTTTCTCCCAGGCTGTCTTTACAGAAAACAGAGGAGTTAGACATGATTGCCACAAAGCAGATGCTGAATGAATGAATAAAACTTCCCTTATAAAGCTTGATTGCATCCTACCTCACACTTTTCCTTATGGTTGTATAAGTACATTATAAATAGGATTATTTCATTAACAAACAATTGTCGAGTCCTGACTATATGCTAAGCCCTGGGACAGGAGCATGGTAAGTTATAGCTTGTGATCAACAGTTCAATAGTATATAAACAATTACAATGTGATGGGATGAATGTAATGATAGAGGCTTGCACCAAATTGCTTGAGGCATAGAGGAAGGAATGGTCAATATTTTTATTGCTTGAGGTAAGGGACTTAGGAGTTTGACTTAAGGATGATACTTAGGGCAGTTTTAAAAAAATGCTTGGGCTTCCCTGGTTGCTCAGCAGTAAAGAATCCACCTGCCAATACAGGAGATGCAGGTTCAATCTCTGGATCAGGAATATTCCCTGGAGGAAGAAATGGCAACCCACTCCAGTATTCTTGCCTGGAAAATCTCATACACAGAGGAATCTGGTGGGCTACAGTTCTTGGGGTCTCAAAGAGTTGGACACGACTTAGTGATTGAATAACAATGACCTTTCCATGAAAAAAGAGCGAAAGGGCGTGGAAGATGCATAGTGCAAAACCAGACAGATGTCAAAGACGTGCCCATCTAGCTTTTGGTATGTAGTTGACAGGGACATGACAGCCACAAAACCTGACTAAAAATTTAGGAGGCTCATTTGCCTTGCTAGTGGTGATTACCTGGAACCTAGAGAGGGCTTATAAGGCCAGAAATGCCTTTCAGTCAGTCCTGAGATTAAATTAATCTCAATAAGACAAGGTACCAGCGCACTGGTTTAAAATGAAGTATTGGTACGACAGTGGGCGAAGTGTTGGCTATAACAACAAAGTGTCGGATGTAACATGGTTGTTCAGTCGCTAAGTCGTGTCTGATACTTTGCAACTCCACAGACTGCAGCACGCCAGGCTTTCTTATCCTTCACTGTCTCCCAAACTCATGTCTATTGAGTCAGTGGTGTCATCCAACCATCTCATCCTCTGTCACCTGGTTCTCCTCCTGCCCTCAATCTTTCCAGCATCAGGGTCTTTTCTAGTGAGTTGGCTTTTCACATCAGGTAGCCAAAATATTGGAGCTTCAGTAGTAGTCCACTCAATGAATATTCAGGGTTGATTTCCCTTAAGATTGACTGGTGTGATCTCCTTGTTATCCAAGGGACTCACATGAGTCTTCTCTAGCCCCACAAATCGAAAGCATCAGTTCTTTGGTACTCAGCCTTCTTTATGTCCCAACTCTCACATGCAGACATGGCTACTGGAAAAACCATAGCTTTCTCTATACAAAGCTTTGTATACAAAGCTATACAAAGCTTTGACCTTTGTGGGCAAATAGATGAATGCTAGGAAATATATAAATAATTACTGTAAATACTGGGTCAAGCCAAAGGGACTTTTACAGAAGACATGTTTAAAAACTGAAGTAGGGATTTGGAACCTTTGAATTCAATCCTGCCTATATCTTTTGATTTGAATAACTACTATACTAAGGTCATTTTCAGTTTCATGATTTAAAAAAATAAAGTATAATCATCGTTTACAAAAGAAAAATGTCAGGATTAGAGTATAGTGTGTTTAACTATTGGGATAAATTCTTTCTGTTAGTATCTCAGGCCAGAGGGAGGTACTCAAAATCATTTGATACTCAAATCATTCTTTCTAGCTATTCTCCAGTTTTTAATCACTTGACCACCTAATTGCATAACTTATATCAGAGAATATGTGTTTTGCCACCCTTATTCAAAGGCATCTCCCTGTAACAGCTTTAATTAAAATTTAAGTTTTTTTTTTTTTTCCTGTTGGGCTTCCCTGGTGGCTCAGAGGTTAAAGCGTCTGCCTGGAATGTGAGAGACCTGGGTTCGATCCCTGGGTCTGGAAGATCCCCTGGAGAAGGAAATGGCAACCCATTCCAGCACTCTTCCCTGGAGAATCCTATGGAGGGAGGAGCCTGGTAGGCTACAGTCCATGGGGTCACAAAGAGTCGGACACTACTGAGTGACTTCACTTTCACTTTAGTTTCTGTGTTTTTAAAATAATAAACACTGATCTGCTAAATAAATAGAACCAGCTTTCTATAATATAAGCATCTTCCTATATTCAAGTTATAAAAACTTATAGATTTTTATAATTAATATATTAATAGTTTCATAAATCATTAATAGTTTATTAACTTCAAATCATATTGCTGAGAACACAGAATATAGACTCATGACTGTAGAGTTATGTCAGTAACAGTAAGATTGTCTCATAAAGGTATCTGGCAAAATGAATAAGGATGTAAAGAAAAGTTTCAGGAAAATAAATTAAAACAACCTCAAGATCCCTAAGCAATATCCTTTTTTAATAAGAACTATGTAAAAAGCCTAAAGAATGACCTATAAAAATTGAATCTAGACTTAGATTATAACTCTATCATTAGTAGATTACTTTGTAAGAAGTGGAGATTTTTAGGGAAGGTTTGACAGGAGCACAGATGTGCAAGAAGACACAATCCACGGGATGTAGAACAAGTTCAGGAAAGGCCAGGGTACTTGGGTTTCATGAGTCCCTTTCCGCCTACCTTTACATCATTTCCAAGGCTATAATGATGCCCCAGTGTTCTGGGAACTGAGCAGCATCACTCAGAGAGGCTGTCATGAGTCCCCAGGCCCGTTTCTTACAAGGGACTACACCTCTCCTTTCCTGAGCAGCACATATGTTCAGGGATCAGCCGTTCTAGAAAAGGACAGGAAAAACTGACTCACCATGCCCAAGCACTGGCAACAGTGAAAGAGAGTGAAATAAGTCAGAGAACATACACTATAGAATCTGGATACCTACCATCTGCTCCCAGCTCTGCTCGCTGTTGGCAAGCCATTCAGTCCCTCTACATCTCTACTTCCTGGTTTGTTCAGATATGACTTGAAGTTAGACTATTTTATGGGTCCTTCTAGACTAAAATTATTTTATGGGTGAGTAAATCATAAACTTTATCTGAGAAGAGTCTATTTCTCTCTAGTCTGCACTCTACTTCCTAATCTCTACTAGATTTTTCTTTCAAAATTCTTCAGATGGTGCTTAGGCTAAACTAGTACAATTTAAAGGAATTCATTTTGGAAAGGTATTTGAATATGTTGTGGTCCTTCAGCAAGCATATGACTGTGGTTCAGGAGTTGATTCATCCAATGCAGGTTGAACCCTCTCTGTGTGGGTGGTCAGCTCCATCACCTAGACATGCCTTTCTCTATGCAAAAACATCCCAGCCATGACCACATCCCTCTCTTCTTCCTGCTTTCCATTTCCCCCCTCCATTTCCCACTTTTCTCTCTTCTCCATTGGTCTCTCTACCACCTCTCTGAGGTGGTGGTGATAAGATACAGAGACTTTGCACGGCTGGCTGAAATGCCTATCACCACTGGTGGGGGGTGAATCCTGCTATGTTGCCCCTTTTGCAGAAGAAGTCATTGAAATGAACCATCCCCTACAACTGTATGGTTACCAGCTTTTCATCTTCTTTGTTAGAAAAAGCAGTGATTACAGAGAAAGAGAGACTGAGCACAGCAAGCTTAGGTTTGGAGCAGAAAGCACAAGGTTCAAATCCTGGGTTTGCTCCTTATTATCTAAATAATGTAGGGAGGTTTACTTTGAATTCTGAGCCCAGGTGTCTCCTTTTTGGTAACTTTTAGTATCATGATATCTACTTAATAGGTTCATCAATAGGCGAGGTATAGAGTATCTGGTTCACAGCTACACATTAGAACAAGATTGAAATTCTCCCACATGCAACTTACGTATGATAAAGGAGACTTTCTAATGCATCTGAAACGGCTGAGTTGGTGATCTGTGAATTTTTCCAGGGCAGCAGCTTTCCCTATTTTTTTTTTTTTTTTCCTTCAGTCTCAGTCCCTTCCCAAGGTATTTGTTTAATAAATGTAGAGTGAATAAGTGAATTGTTGAACAACACTGTTCAATACTTTTTCAAAATCTTATAAAAGGAACACAATTTTTTGCAGAAGAAGCTAGAATTGATCCATGATTCACATTGTCTTCAGGGGCTTAGTTATTAAGTTACACACAATAATACCTCTGTCCTGGTATTAGAGAAGGAAACTGAAGGTTCAACACAAACATTGTCAACAGAGTGTTTGCCAAGATGAGTCAATATCTCTAAGACATTAAAAGACCAAATGAGTGTGTCTAAGAAAGCAAAAAAAGCAGATCAACAGGACTTGGCATATATACGTTCCTTTTATACTTTTATCTGCAAATCTATATCAAAATAGAGGTTACCAGGATTGTGAGCTCGAGGGTTGTTTTGTGTTTTTTTTAAAGATATCTAGTCATATTTTCTTTTCTGAGGAGGAGGGTAGCAATAATTTTCTGAAAAGCATCTACATCCTTGTTGGTTATATTATTAGCAGGTTTAAAACAACTTAAGGAGATCAGAACCAAATGTGGAAGATGAATTATGTGGGAAAGTGGGCTTTAAGGTTTTTGATGTACTCTAGTCCTCAAGACGGAGAAGGCAATGGCACTCCACTCCAGTACTCTTGCCTGGAAAATCCCATGGATGGAGGAGCCTGGAAGGCTGCAGTCCATGGGGTCGCTGAGGGTCAGACACGACTGAGCGACTTCACTTTCACTTTTCACTTTCATGCATTGGAGAAGGAAATGGCAACCCACTCCAGTGTTCTTGCCTGGAGAATCCCAGGGACGGGGGAGCCTGGTAGGCTGCCGTCTATGGGGTTGCACAGAGTTGGACACGACTGAAGTGACTTAGCAGTAGCAGCAGTCCTGAAGAACTGTATTGGAACTTTGACAATGGTAGAGATTTTTGTTTGTGTGTGTGTTTGTTTTTAACTCAGAAATACTGTATCAGAATTTTATTCCTGAGAGTCATCAAATTTCTTGTATCTGCTAAAAAGCAATCATGACAGAAATGAAAGGGGATGAAACAACCTCCCTTTTTTTTTTTCAGGTGTTTTAATCATTCTTCAATACATTTGAATTGTGAAAGAGTTGTATAGATATAAATAAGGTTTCTTTAGATCTAGTCAGCTTTCCAAACAAGTGAAACCATCACATATTATCCCAAGTCTATATTGTATAATTTCATGGACAGCAAAGTCCCACCTGCCCAAAGATGCTTGATCCATATTCTTTCCTTTTTAAAAATTCTTTCTTTTGTGCATTTATAGATTCGTGTATTTATTCAACTGATTCATTCGATATGTATTTGTATTGAGCTCTTTCTAAGTTAAGCACTGTTAGAAGCACCAAGTTTATGGTGGTAAGAATATTACCATGGTTGCTGATTTCCTCAGGTTTGTGTGTTTATGAGAAAATAATCAAATAAGTACACAGATAATTACAATTTCACTGAACAATGATAGCTCACATTTATTGGGTACTTAATGTGGGCAATGTTATAATAATTATTGGGCACTATTCTCAGTGTTTGCATGTATTAACTCAGTTCTCATGACTCACTTTAGGTAGATAATATTGCATCTCATTTTATAAATAAAGAAAGTGGAGCATAGAAAAAATAAGCAGCTTCTCCAGTGTCATGCAGACTAGCAACTATGCATTCAGGATTCAGTCAAGGAGTCTGGGTATAAATCTTGTACTCAAACCCACTACTTATTCTGAGAAATGACAGGGAAGAAGACTTGAGGAAGCCATAATAGAGTATGAAAGTTTTCCCATTTAGCATAAGGCATACATTTGGAAATGACATTTAAGCTGACCTAAAAAGCAAATGGCTAGTTAGAGTGGGGAGAGGACAGCTCTAACAGAGGAACAGGCCATGTGCAGGCTTTGCAACTGCAAGGGGCCAAACTTTCAGCACAGATATAGCCTGGTGAGTGCTGAAGTTAGACTGGAGGGTTCAACTGTGGCTAGAAAGATAAAAAGACAGAGGGCAGGAGGCAAAGAGAGAGACTGGAAGAAAATGAAAAATATAAAATCTCCAAAGTGCAAAGGGAAGTCATTTATGGAGAGATGTGATCCAGTTGATCTTTTAAGATAATTCTGATTGTGATATAGAGATTACATTGGGAGGGCAAGAGGATAAGTAGGAAAACTGATTAGGAAGCCCTGAGAGTAATCCGAGAGATAGATAATAAAGGTGACAGCATGTCAATGAATTTAGAATGCACCTGAGCAGGCAAGAGAGGAAGAGCCCAGGATAACATTAACAATGGCGTATGGTTTTCTGGGTTTGGATTTTTGACCTGTGGTATTATTGCCTGATGTTCTCAACATTAGGACACTATCCTGAATTATGACATTTTCTTTCAAAAGCCTCAGTTAAAGTGTACAAATAGTAACTGGAATCACACTGGATTTTTTTCACTCATTTGTTAAATAAATGCAGTGTAGAACAAGAATTTAATAAATAGGAATTGAGGCAGTTGTAAGTGGAACATAAGTGACTAGGACTCAAGAGAAGATGTGAAAGTGTTGCATGGTGGAGTTGAGGGCGAGGAATGAAAACTGTGAACCCAATGAAGATGTATCCTGAATCCAGGCTAGTCTACATGTTTATTGTGTTTGGAACTGGCACTTCCATTTCGGGTTTGCACAAATGCCAGTGCTCACATGGGCATCTTGATTTATTTGTTAATACACTCAAATATTTTTTGGATACTGGTTTACTATGTATTTGATAATCTACCATGTGAGTGTCTGGTGAACTAAGTAGGAATGAACGATGCCTTCAGAGAGATTTATCTCTGTTATTGTTTTTTAAATTAATTAATTTTTATTGAAGGATAATTCCTTTACAAAATTTTGTTGTTTTCTGTCAAACCTCAATGTGAATCAGCCATAGGTATACATATATCCCCTCCCTTTTGAACGTGCCTCCAATCTCCCTCCCTATCCCACCCCTCTACGTTGATACAGAGTCCCTGTTTGAGTTTCCCGAGCTTTACAGCAAATTCCCGTTGGCTATCTATTATACATATGGTAATGTAAGTTTCCATGTTACTCTTTCCATACATCTCACTCTCTCCTCCCCTCTCCCCATGTCCATAAGTCTATTCTTTATGTCTGTTTCTCTACTATTGCCCTGTAAATAAATTCTTCAGTACTATTTTTCTAGATTCCGTATATATGCATTAGAATATTATACTTATCTTTCTCTTTCTGACTTACTTTACTGTGTATGATACGTTCTAGGTTCATCCACCTCATCAGAACTGACTCAAATGTGTTCTTTTTTTATGGCTGAATAATATTCCTTTGTGCTTCCCTGGTGGCTCAGAGGTTAAAACGTCTGCCTGCAATGCAGGAAACCTAAGTTCGATCCCTGGGTCAGGAAGATCCCCTGGAGAAGGAAATGGCAACCCACTCCAGTATTCTTGCCTGGAGAATCCCATGGATGGAGGAGCCTGGTGGGCTGTAGTCCATGGGGTCGCAAAGAGTCGGACACGACTGAGTGACTTCACTTTCACTTTCAATATTCCTTTGTGTATATGTACCACACCTTCTTTATCCATTCATCTGTAGATGGACATCTAGGTTGCTTCCGTGTTCTAGCTATGATAAATACTGCTGCAGTGAACAATAGATACATGTGTCTTTTTCAGTTTTGGTTTCCTCAAGGTCTATGCCTAGGAGTGGGATCACTGGGTCATATGGTGATTGTATTCCCAGCTTCTTAAGGAATCTCCATACCTTCTTTCATTTGGCTGTATCAATTTACATTCCCACCAACAGTGCAAGAGCATTCCCTTTTCTCCACACCCTCTCCAGCATTTATTATTGGTAGACTTTTTGATGATGGTCATTCTGACCGGTGTGAGGTGATATCTCATTGTGGTTTTAATTTGCATTTCTCTAATAATGAGAGATGTTGGGCATCTTTTCATGTGATTGTTGGCCATCTTATGTCTTCTTTGAAGAAATGTCTGTTTAGGTCTTTTTCCCACTTTTTGATTGGGTTGTTTGTTTTTCTGGCATTGATTTATATGAGCTACTTGTATATTGTGGAAATTAATCCTTCATCAGCTGCTTCATTTGCTATTATTTTCTCCCATTCAGAGGGTTGTCTTTTCACCTTGCTTATAGTTTCCTTTGCTGTGCAAAAGCTTTTAAGTTTAATCAAGTCCCACTTGTTTACTTTTATTTTTATTTCCTTTACTCTAGGAGGTGGATCATAGAGTATCTTGCTTCGATTTATGTAATCGACTGTTCTGCCTATGTTTTCCTCTAGGAGCTTTATAGTTTCTTGTCTTACATGTAGGTCTTTAATCCATTTGAGTTTATCTTTGTGTATGGTGTTAGGAAGTGTTCTAATTTCATTCTTTTACATGTAGCTGTCCAGTTCTCCCAGCATCATTTATTGAAGAGACTGTCTTTGCCCCATTGTATATTGCCTACTTTGTCAAAAAATAATGTACCCATAGGTGCATGGGTTTATTTCTGGGCTTTCTATCTTGTTCCATTGGTCTTTATTTCTGTTTTTGTGCCAGTACCATACTGTCTTGGTGACTAGCTTTGTAGTATTACCTGAAGTCAGGAAGGTTGGTTCCTCCAGCTCCATTCTTCTTTCTCAAGACTGCTTTGGCTATTTGTGGTCTTTTGTGTTTCCATATGAATTGTGAAATTTTTTCTTCTACTTCTGTGAAAAATGCCATTGGTGATTTGATAGGGAAGGCAATGGCACCCCACTCCAGCACTTTTGCCTGGAAAATCCCATGGACGGAGGAGCCTGGTAGGCTGCAGTCCATGGGGTCGCTAAGAGCGGGACAGGACTCAGTGACTTCACTTTGACTTTTCACTTTCATGCATTAGAGAAGGAAATGGCAACCCACTCCACTGTTCTTGCCTGGAGAATCCCAGGGACAGGGGAGCCTCGTGGGCTGCCGTCTGTGGGGTCGCACAGAGTCGGACACGACTAAAGCGACTTAGCAGCAGCAGCAGCAGCAGCATGACAACTCAAAACCTATGACATGTAGCAAAAGCAAAAGAGGGAAATTTATAGCAATACAATCCTACCTCAAGAAACAAGAAAAACATGGACTAGACAACCTTACACCTACAACAACTGGAAAAAGAAGAACAACAAAAAAAAATACCCAAAAATTAATAGAAGGAAAGAAATCATAAAGATCTGAGTAGAAATAAATGAAAAAGAAATGAAAGAAACAATATTAAAGATTAAGAAAACTAAAAGCTGGTTCTTTGAGAAGATAAACAAAATTGACAAGCCTTTAGACTCATCAAGAAAAAAAGAGAGAAGAATCAAATCAGCAAAATTAGAAATGAAAAAGGAGAGGTTACAATAGACAATACGGAAATACAAAGGATTATAAGAGACTATTATGAACAACTGTATGGCAATAAAGGAGATAACCTGGAAGAAATGTACAGATTCTTAGAAAAGTTGAATCTTCTAAGACTGAACCAGGAAGAAATAGAAATTATGAACTACCCAATCACAAACACTGAAATTGAAGCTGTGATCCAAAATATCCCCCAAAACAGAAGCCCAGGACCAGATGGCTTCACAGGAGAATTTTATTAAACACTTAGAGAAGAGCTAATGCTATCATTCTAAAACTCTTTCAAAAAACTGCAGAGGAAGGAATACTTCCAAACTCATTGTATGAGGCCACCATCACCCTGATACCAAAACCAGACAAGGATGACACACAAAAAGAAAACTATAGGCCAATATCACTGATGAACATAGATGCAAAAGTCTTCAATAAAATTTTAGCAAACATAATTCAGCAAATATCATGCAGCTCATACACCATGATCAAGTTGGGTTTATTCCAGGGATGCAAGTATTCTTCAATATATGCAAATCAATCAATGTGATACACCATATTAACAAATTGAAAGATAAAAACCTTGTGATCATCTCAATAGATGCAGAAAAAGCCTTTGACAGCATCAACACCCATTTATGATTAAAACTCTTCAAAAAATGGGCATAGAAGGAACCTACCTCAAATATTAAAGGCCATATATGATAAGCCTACAGCAAACATTATTCTCAATGGTGAGAAACTGAAAGCCTTCCCCCTAATATCAGGAACAAGAAAAGGGTGTCCCCTTTCACCACTGTTATTCAACATAGCTCTGGAAGTCCTCGCTGCAGCAATCAGAGAAGAAAAAGAAATAAAAGGAATCCCGATCAAAAAAGAAGAAGTAAAGCTATCACTCTTTGCAAATAACATGATACTGTACATTGAAAACCCTAGTGTCAGAAAATTACTAGAGGTAATCAGTGAATTTAGCAAAGTTGCAGGATACAAAATCAATACACAGAAATCACTTGCATTTCTATACACTAACAATGAAAAATCAGAAAGAGAAATTAAGGAATCAATCCCCTTCACCAATGTAACAAAAAGAATTGCACATCTAGAAATAAACTTACCTAAGGAGACAAAAGAGCTGTACACATAAAATTATAAGACACTAATGAAAGAAATCAAAGACAGCATAAACATATGGAGAGATATTCCATGATCCTGGGTAGGAAGAATCAATATTGTGAAAATGACTATACTACCAAATGCAATCTGGAGATTCAATGTGATCCCTAGCTCTATTATTTTTCACAGAACCATTTCTGCCACCTTAAAATTACTTCTGTGGCTTGATATTTATGATTACATGTGGATTTAGATGGTTAAGACTTTTTTTGTATATGCTGTTATCAAAATGCCATTACTAATATCTTCTAATCAGAGATGTATTATTGTTAACAGCTCATCTCTGGGGTCATTCTGCCTTGGTTTAAATTCCAGTTCTGTTAGTCACTTCATTACTTAATCTCTCAGTGCCTCAATTTTCCATCTTTCAATTGAGAAAAATAGTATTATTTTATTCTTGTGGGAATTAAGTGAGCAAATAGATGTAAAGTACCTAGTGCCTGGCATATGATAAGCTTTAAGGGTATATCAGTTATTATTATTATATTAATGTGTACAAAGCATAAAATTGTTTTATATGTATGTGTGTATATGTTAAAGAAATAGATTTTTTTAATATGTTTTAATAGCCAATGAAATACATAGTTCACTTGCAAAATTTGTAGGTGCAGTAGAATTTCAACTTTTTAAAAGTTGAAGCACAATGAAAACTTTTGACTTGATTGACCTAATAAAAAGATAACAGCGTATTTCTTTCACTCTTGGGTTTTGAAAGATTAAAGCAAATAAAGTACCAGTATCTCTGCCATGTACATCTCTAAGAAAGTCAAGAATAAAAGGAAATGTAAACCACCAAAGCAATCCAGATTCAAGTCCTTGTCATTCTGCTGAGAGCCACCAAACAAAGCAGATGTAAGCAAGGCAACTTAAAAAGGAATCAAAATTCCTTATTTTATTATTATTTTTCTATATGAAGAACAGGCAATGTGCATTTCATGCTCAAATAAATTTACTGTACTCTAAGGGCAGAATTCTCTTTGGGCATGCTCTAGGGAAGCATGCTATAAGTGGAATCTCTGTGGAGTGATTCAATCAAGTAATACTGTCATTTAACTTGAAAAAACAATGTTAAATTTAATATTAAAAATTTCTAGTGAATGCAAGACTCAGTGAATGAATTACTCAGTGGACGCATTTCTCCTTTTCCCTTCTAAAAACCCTCAGGTGCTCTAGAAAATAGTATAGCCTATTTACTATATTATAGAATTATGAATTATATAGCCTCACTCAGTTTTAGCAGAGCTATTTTATGATATTAAAATTAAGATTTATGCAGCTACTTTGTTATATTCAAATTAAGATTAAATGGATGGTATATTATATTTTTTCAATGCTAATGGAAAAGTAATGTTGAATAAATTTATGTTCCCAGGGAATGTTATTTATGTTATCTAATTTGTTAAGAATATCGTATTATTACTTAAGCAAGTTAGTTTTTATTTTCACACAAATACACCTTTATAAGGTATTGGGTATTGTACTTTTATAAATCTTAATAAAAATTTCAAGTAAGTCCAAAATTTGACATTAATTATAAAACAGATTTATTACATTTTAATAACCATTTTTTGAAACAGTGGCCAAAAATACACAAAAGAAGGAAAAGCTTTTATTCCGACTTTCATTTTCATGTAACAATCCTGAAATGTTGACGATACAACACTTAACTCATCCAGTTCTGGCCTACTACACTCATTACAGGTTTCGAGTTTTATTAAGCACCATTGCATTCAGTTTAACGTTTGTTCTAACCAGTCCCATGACCAAAGGTATCCATAGCTAGTGCTTGGAAGGGAGTGTTACATAACGGAAAGGTCTGTGATCTTGAAAAAAATTATTGTGTCATTTTCTAAGCCTCAGTTCTGTATTTTTTAATTATATTTTTTAGTTGGAGGATAATTGCTTTATGACGTTGTGTTGGTTTCTGGTGTACAACAAGTGAATCACCTATACATACAGGTTTACATATATCCCCTCCCTCTTAAACCTCGATCCCACCCCTCCCTTCCCACCCAAGTCATCACAGTTATGCATTTTTAAAGAGAGAGTAGTATCTATCTCACATGATTTATTTTATGATGATTAAATTAAATAATCTCTTTAAGCCATCCATATCCAGGCACATAGTAGGCATGTTATTTCACCTTTTCCTTCTATTCTAATGTTGTGTTTGTTGTGCTTAGTCACTCAGTTTTGTCTAACTCTTTGAGATTCCATGGACTGCAACCCTCCAGGCTCCTCTGTCCGTGGAATTTCCCAGGCAAAAATACTGGAGTGAGTTGACATTTCCTTCACCAGGGGATCTTCCTGACCCAGGGATCAAACCCGTATCTCTTGTGTCTGCTACATTGGTATGTGGCTTCTTTACCACTGAGCCACCAGGAAACCCCATATGTTTAAATAAAGGTTCTTAAATACATCAATTGAGAATTAGGTTGCATAGAGCCCACAGACTATTGTATACTAAGTGTTAATGCTGCTGCTACTGCTGCTGCTGCTGCTAAGTCGATTCAGTCGTGTCCGACTCTGTGCGACCCCATAGATGGCAGCCCATCAGGTCCCACGGTCCCTGGGATTCTCCAGGCAAGAACACTGGAGTGGGTTGCCATTTCCTCTTCCAATGCATGAAAGTGAAAAGTGAAAGTGAAGTCGCCCAGTCATGTCCGACTCTTAGCGACCCCATGGACTGCAGCCTACCAGGCTCCTCCGTCCATGGGATTCTCCAGGCAAGAGTACTGGAGTGGGTTGCCATTGCCTTCTCCAAAGTGTTAATAATAGTGGATAAAAAATTCTGTGAGAGAACTACTTTACATTTAGGAGAAGATGCCATATACATACTACATATTTCCTTGGTGGGGGGTGGGGATCTCTGTTTTCCCTCACTTTGAAATAAAGTATAAGAATCACTAGAAAATGTTGTGGAAAACGAGAGAAGAATGGTAAAATTGTCTACCTTTTTATTTAAAGCAGAGATTTTTCTGACTTTTCCTCTTAAACACTTATGAAGGTAGAGATATAAATTCCTAACAAAATGGTATTCGTATCTATAAATATTCACTGTGTAGGAATGTTTTCCCTCTAAAATAGCATTGAAGGTTCAGGAAGATGGCTGTTTTTCCCCTTGTTTTCAAATACTCCTTAAAGTATATTCTTCCCTCTGTTTGAATCAATTTAAAATATTATTATATTGTTTAAAGAAGTAAATAAAAGAGTGGTTCTTTTATAATTTATAATGATATATGTCTAACCTTGGAATTAAAGTCACTTTTGTTTGAATAGGGGTTAAGTCAGCCCTGGTTGTATGTTAAAAATATTAATCCACCTAAAATTGGTGTTATAGTATGTTCATTGATCCCTTGAATATTTTTTTTTCTCCTTACCACTGTATCATCCTCTTATTAATATTTTTTCTCATTTTGTAGATAATAATAACAGCTACCATTTAATCACACACCAAGTGCTGGGGACTGTGGTAAATTCACTATATGTTCATCCCCACATCAACCCAGTGCTGTCCTTACAGTCCTCATGTGCTTAGTATTATACACATTTGGGATTCAATTGTAATAGAGACTCCTTTGTGGTGCTAGTGGTAAAGAACTCACCTGCCAATGCAAGAGACATAAGAAACATGGGTTCAGTCCTTGGGAGGATCCCCTGGAGGAGGAAATGGCAACCCACTCCAGTGTTCTTGCCTGGAGAATCCCATGGACAGAGGAGCCTGGCAGGCTATGGTCCATAGGGTCGCAAAGACTCGGACAGGACTGAAGCGACTTAACACGCACACATCTAATATAGGAGATGGTAAATAAGGCAAACAATATCACTTAATGAAAAGGGAACTGACTTGGAAGCCAGAAGACTTAAAATATTGTCGTATATTTATGTCATAACTACTCATGTGATCTTGGGGGGAAACACATAATTTTTGTACACCTATGGTAAAAAATTACGTTTAAATTTTATGTACCTTTTCCAAGTTGGTACTCAGGATTCTATTAGGTAAATTGCCAGCTATAAGTGTGACTTTATTGAACAATCTAAGCATGTAAACAGATTCTTCTTTATTTTTTACTTGGCTTGGGCTATCTTCTGTTTACTAAATACTTGCAGATGCGCATTCATCAAGTCCCCTTTTCTTGTGTGCTAGGCATTATCACCCCACTCCAGTACTCTTGCCTGGAAAATTCCATGGATGGAGGAGCCTGGTAGGCTGCAGTCCATAGGGTCGCGAAGAGTCAGACAAGACTGAGCAACTTCCGTTTCACTTTTCACTTTCATGCATTGGAGAAGGAAATGGCAACCCACTCCAGTGTTCTTGCCTGGAGAATCCCAGGGACAGGGGAATCTGGTGGGCTGCCGTCTATGGGGTCGCAGAGAGTCGGACACGACTGAAGCAACTTGGTAGCAGCAGCAGCAGGCATTATCACTTATCTCAAATTGTGTGCCTCACTCAAAATGTTGAGGGTATATTTCCTCAAATTCTTTGTTCTGAGCTATTCTAGCTCAGCCAAGCTACACTGATCATTTTTTATGAAACTGACTTTTCATTCCTTGCCTCTGCTTCCTGTGAGCAGTATTTACTCTGTTACTACTATTTTCCTGCTACTTTCCTAGATCCCTTTGTTGTGAAGTTTAATTCAGTCACTCAGTCATGTCTGACTCTTTGCGGCCCCATGGACTGCAGCACACCAGGCGTCCCTGTCCATCACCAACTCCTGGAGCCTACTCAAACTCATGTCCATGGCGTTATGATACCATCCAATCATCTCATCCTCTGTTATCCCCTTCTCCTCCCACCTCAGTCTTTCCCAGCATCAGGATCTTTTCCAATGAGTCAGTTCTTCGCATTAGGTGGCCAAAGTATTGGAGTTTCAGCTTCAGTATCTGTCCTTCCAGTGAATATTAAGGACTGATTTTCTTTAGAATGGACTGGCTGGATCTCCTTGCAGTCCAAGGGACTCTCAAGAGTCTTCCTCAACACCACAGTTCAAAAGCATCAATTCTTTGGCACTCAGTTTTCTTTATAGTCCAATTCTCACAACCATATGTGACTACTGGAAAAAAAAAGATCTCCTCAATTTAAGAGGAATGAGTCACATGATCTAGGACCACATCTGGACCTGACTTCTTACCTTATCCATTACATTTTATCCAGAAGGTGATCTGTATCAAAGATC
Organism: Bos indicus; assembly: GCF_029378745.1. Lineage (NCBI taxonomy): Eukaryota > Metazoa > Chordata > Mammalia > Artiodactyla > Bovidae > Bos > Bos indicus. The sequence goes on from NC_091767.1 coordinate 15,323,228, forward strand.
AGATTCTTGACCCCATTATTATAACCATTGATTTCATTTTTAGGAATTATAGCTTTAATTTTTTCTTCAGTATTCCATGAATAACCCAGGAAACTCAGAAGGAATTTCTCTTTAGATAGCTGTACTCCTTCAACTCCCACCAAAAGAAATACACACAGATACACATACTTTTTTGGGTTTTATCAAGACATTTCCCCCATCTTCTGTATCCACTACCTTACCTGACCCAACCATTGTTTTCTTTCTTTCCTTTTTTTTTCATTTAACAAAATAATCTCTTTCGTTCTTTATAGTTGGCTACTTCTTTTGCATATATGCCATTTACTTTGCTGTTAGAGCTTATTTTATATCTTTCTTAAACAGTATTTGATCTTAACTAAATTGTCTTCTCCAAGCAACATTAGGAAATCCTGATATAATACACATTCTTATTTCATTAAAGATGTCATATTTTTAGATATGATCATAAGAAAATGACTTGTGATATTCCAGGATCACCTCCCTACTCCACTGAAACATTAAAATATGTTTCAATTAACTAAACGGTAGATTTTATTTGATAGCTTTCACATTCCATATATATTTGTAATTATTCGATAAACACTTTAGACATTAAAAAATATTTTAAGTGACTTAATGATATAAAACAAAACTTATAATTAGTTGCAGGTAGCACTTTATTTTATGGAACATGCAAATTCCAATTTAGTGACTTTATGCTGAGACATATAATATAGGACAGTGGCGGCTGTCTGCAAAGTATGGCACTGTGTGTATCTTTACTGATTAAATGAGATCACCATATGAAAATACCTATTACAGCACTTGTCACAGAGACCGTTCAATAAAGGTTCAGAATTGTTTAGATATGAATAGCAAAATGAGATCCAGCCAGTCAGTTGTTAACACAGAGTTAGAAAGTGATGAGGCACTGGACTAGCTGATGTGTTTTTAGGAAAGCAGGAGAATTCTACAGGACATCCAGAAACTTCTAAAACGCTGTGCAGTCATTTTTGGCATTTCAGTAGTTTTTGCCTAGCGTCCCATTATTATGACGTTTAGAGTGTTCTCTTTCTCACCAAAAGTGTTTAACATTTTCTTTCAAAGTTTGTTTCTCTCTAATGTAAATGTAGCTTCTGATGTCTTTCTGGAATCTAACCCAACGTGTTATTCACTATACAGAATTTATTTGTCTGGAAAGCATTTTTCTTCAAAGTGAGTTCTAATACTCAAGAGCAGACAAAAGAAATGAAAGAGCACGTAGTGGGGGAACTAGTAAAAAATTATATATGTATATATATGCTATATATTATATGCAAATACCTATATATTTGTGTAAACATATAAGTATTAAGTGTATATAGATATTTGCTATCTATATTGGGGCTTCCTAGGTGGCGCTAGTGGAAAAGAACCCTCTTCCCAATTCAGGAGATGTAAGAGATGTGGATTTGGCCCCTTGGTTGTGAAGATCCCTTGGAGGAGGGCATGACAACCCACTCCAGTATCCTTGCCTGGAGAATCCCATGAACAGAGGAGCCTGGCAGGCTATACGGTCCATAGGATTGCAAAGAGTATCTATAGATACTGAGCATCTATATATACTAAATAGATGAACTGAGTGACTAATCCACACAGACACACACACACACAGTTTCTGATAGCAGCTTTTAGAAACACTGAGTTAGTAATGTAATTTACATGAATCCAGCCCTTAAAACATGAACTTATATGACCCTCTTACAATGGGATAAGAAGATGCTCGTTTATTTCCATTCAAATGTGCCACACATCCCTTGACAAAGTTATACTTCCGAGTTAGAAACACCATTTCCCCCACTGTCTCTGTTCCTACTCTCATCTTCTTTGCCACTTACTGGATTAGAGTTTCAGAAAGGGGTGGGAGGTAGAATGTCCATGATGCTGCTTTATTGAGGGCATGCCTGAGACTTGGATTCGTGCCTGAGGACTATGCATTAGGTTTGGATTGAGGGAGATGTAGGAGAGGGATGGAATATAGTCCCATTCTATACAAACAGTATTATTAATTTATGAACTCTGTATAGTATAGAGCTTCTCTCATAGCTCAGTTGGTAAAGAATCTGCCTACAACGCAGAAGACCCTGGTTCGATTCCTGGGTTGGGAAGATCCCCTGGAGAAGGAAATGGCAACCCACTCCAGTATTCTTGCCTGGAAAATCCCATGGACAGAGGAGCCTAGCAGGCTACAGTCCATGGGGTCACAAGAGTCAGACACAACTTAGCAACTAAAGAGAAAGAGAGAGAGATCGTATATATTGTCTAGAAGTAGAAGCCACCTACATGCCTACATATTATATATCAGCATATCAAACTTATAACTATTATTTTCCACATTTTATGAATCTTCTCCAGGAAAATTATGAAACAAAGTAAAAATACTTGCTTAAATCTTGCAAGGAAGTCAATAGTAAAAAGAGACAAGGAGCCAACAGCCCATAATACTTATAACTCAGTGTTATAACCAGAAAAGTATTTATATTGGTAATGTGTACATAATAAGAAAACATTTCCATTATAAATGCTTTAGTTTTCATACTTCAACTGCCTTTCCCAGTAAAATAAGATGGGATTGAATAGTTTTTATTTTTTGTAGTTTTGTAATCTGGAGCCTATTTGGTGCCTTGGAAGTCCCAGAAATACATAACTTGCATTTCTATTTTGTGCATTTAACAAAATCTATGATAACAGCAATAAAGAGGGAGTTAATATTTAAATGGAGATAAGTGATAATAAACATTTAACAGCTAATCAGCATCACTCTACAGAGACATATATTGTTCTAAACGTTATCTTTCACCTTTTATTTATAGTAATTGAAGACTGCCACTGGGAAGCTGCATCATGAGCTACTTGGGCTTCTAAAGTGTCCAGTGGATTTTTCATCACATAAGGTAAATGCCAGATTTATTTTATTTGTATTTTCAGGATGTAATGAAATGCTATTTTTTGTATTAAGATTTATTTTCTTTATACTAAGAAGAAAGTAAATTTTCTTTTATTTGGTCATACATTTAATTAAGTAGTTCCTCTGGCTTGTTAGCTCTGAAGTGACTGGGGGAAGTTATTGACATATTGACAACCACTTCTAGGCTTATGCATTTTCCTCTATAAAACTATCATATGTATTATGTGTTTCAGACAATCTGTTCTCTGTTTTTGTTTGCTTAATGTCATCTTGTCTCTTTAAATACTATGTTAACATGTTCACATGTTACACATAAAATTTAATGGCTAAAGATATTTTCTTTATTAGTATTTATGACTGAGGTAGTTGTGTTGGAGGTAGATTATTATTAATTTAAAGTGGTAGTTGAGTTACATCTGGGCTTTTTTTTTTTTTTCATTAATTCTGGAGGGTATACCTAAATATACATTTGCTCACCCTATAGTTTATAAAATTACAGCTACAAAAGTAGAAACTACTTCGGTGGTTTGAGTATTTATAATGTGGATTACTTTCTTTTCCTTGGGAGATGTTATTAGTTTTTCTACTTTGTCTTTCTCTACTAGTGGTCCTTCATCAAGCATCACAATAATTTTATTTTTATTATTTGTTTTATTTTTGTTTTCAGTTGTAAGAGAGTAAAACATTTGCAATCACTGCTTTCTTTTCACCACCTGAGATTACAGAGAAAGGATTTAGAATTCCAGGGTGCCCAGGAAGACAAGGTTTGGCTAGTAACTATGAAGAAAACCTCATTTAATACATCTAAAGGGAGATACATGGGGCTGCTCACTTGTGTCCTCATGAAGACCAAGAAGTGAAGAAAAGAACATCTTCATCTGAAAAATGAGTTTCTAAGAAAGGAAATATGCCTGCTTCTAGCACTGTTTCGCATGTCTGTCAAACAAACAATAATAGTAAAGACAGAATGGCTTGTATGTAAATGGTTTGTCCAAGTACAAATGGCGGAAATAGATACAAACATAAACACATAAGTCTAGAATGGTGTTTTGGTTTCTAAATGAAACACATTTTCTATGCATTCAAATAGAAATTTAAATTAGAAATAGAAATACATTTCAAGGCATAATAGGAAAGAAATTAAATATACATAAAATAGACTAAATTGTTCAAATTTTAAATATCATGACATCTTGATAAAACTTAAATCATAAACTGCACGCTGAAGCACATGACTCAACGTTTTACAAGGGGCTCCATTATGTTAACTTGGATGAGCTAAGAGGCAAAGAATGAGCAGTCATGTGAAGAGAATTAGAGGAAATTGCTCATCTATTCAGCACAAAACTGTCCATCATTCACAGGGCCCTTCCGATCAAAGAGAACATTTAATGGCACTTATAATATGGTAAATTTGACGTGATTTGAAGACACTGTGAACTATTATTTCTTCTTTAAATATTTCTATAGTATAGCCTTTCATAGTTCCTTTGGTCAGTTCAAGTAATCCTGGTAAGTTCATATCTTGTTTTCTGGTTGAATTTATGTGAAAGTCTACCATCTATCCCTTCTTGTGAACCCAAAGAACACTGGCTGTCTTCAGATATACTTTGATAGTAGATAGAAGGTGGTTTTATTTTTTCAGCAAAAGAAGGAGAAATACATACAATTCATTTGTTATTAATATTTCATTTAATGTTGATGTGGTTTTTAAAAACATCCAAGCCATATGGAAATTTGCACTGAGAACTTTCATTTTAACAGAAGTTTAAAACAGGTATCATAAGCGGAATGAAAGGACAGAGCCCATATTTTTTAGAGACTTTTTCTAACAAATAAGCTCACTTTCACCTCCATTTTCAGCTGCTTACTCCCAGACACTGACTCTTTTTCCTTTGCCCTCAATCTTCATCTAAAGTGACAGATGGAAATTTTAACTTTGCCCCACTCACTCCCACAGGTAATGAACTCTGCACCTATTTGTTATTGCTAATGTTCATTTCCTGAAAACTTTAGGTGAATTTTAAAAAATTATTTTCCTCATTCTAAATATCAGAATATGTATGTGTATGTATATCAGTATTGGTTAAGAGTGAGATAAATTATGAATATAGCAGAGATATTTTATGTTGTACAAAGAAGCATATATTCAAGTTTAGAAAGTAAATGTATCCCATGTGATAGCCAGCGTGCAGTTAGAATGTGAATGAAATTAATAGGCATATTGAACAGAGAAGGCTCTGTAAAATAGGTTAGCTCAGAATGGGAATAGAAGACTCCCAACTGAGAACTGAATACACAAATTAAAGGACAGTGATAAACTCAAAGATAACTGCCCTGAGCAAATGTGATAATGAGGGAACCTATAATTTGAAAGAATTATATATTCCATTTTTTAAGAAGATATGGGAGTATTGTTTGATTTACAATGCTGTGTTAGTTTCAGGTATACAGCAAAGTGAATTAGTTATACATAGATATATATCTAGGGGCTTCCCAGGTGACGCTAGTGGTAAAGAACCTGCTTGCCAATGCAGGAGACTTAAGAGATGCAGGTTGGATCTCTGGGTTAGAGAGATCCCCATGAGGAGGGCATGGCAATCCACTGCAGTATTCTTGCCTGGAGAATCCCCGAGACAGAGGAGCCTAGCAGGCTTCAGTCCATAGAGTCGCACAGAATTGGACACGACTGAAATGACTTAGCACACACACACGCACATACATATATCTGGGCTTTCCGGGTGGCTCAGTGGTAAAGAATCAGCCTGCCAGTGCGGGAGACAGGACAGAAGCCGCGGGCTTGATCCCTGGGTCATGAAGATCCTCTGGAGGAGGAAATGGCAACCTACACTAGTATGCCTTTCTGGAAAATCCTGAAGACAGAGGAGCCTGGCGGTTCACCAGTTCATGGGGTCCCAGAGTCAGACATGACTTAGTGACTCAACAGCAACGGCAGCGGCATGCATATATCCTCTCTTCTTCACATTCTCCAGTTCTGAAAGGCTCTTGTTTTTGTTTTCGTTTTATTAGTTTTTCTTTGTTGTACAAATCTTTTAAGTTTAATTAGGTTCCAGAGACTGATCCAAGAAAATATTGCTACAACTTATGTCAAAGAGTGGAGGGTATTGCCTATGTTCTCTTCTGGAAGTTTTATGGTACTTTATCTAACATTTAAGTCTTTAAACCATTTTAATTACATTTTTGTATATGATTTGAGGGAATGTTCTAATTTCATTATTTTACATGTGACTATCCAGCTTTCTAGTCATTACTTGTTGAAAAGACTGTTTTTCCTTTACTGCCTATTCTTGCCTTCCTCATCATAGATTAATTGACCATAGGTATGTGGGTTTATTTCTGGACTCTCTATTCTCTTACATTGATCTATTAATATATATCCATTCCCCCCCCAATACCACACTATTTTGAGTATAGCTTTGCAGTATTGTCTGACATCTTGGAGAGTTATACCTCCAGCTTTGTTCTTTTATCTCATGATTCCTTTTCAATTCTGATCTTTAGTGGTTTCTTATAAATTTTGGACTTTTTTTTATTTCTCTTAAAATATCCTGAGTATTTTGATAGGTATTGCATTAAATCTGTAGATTGCTTTGAGTAATACGGCTATATTAATAATATTGATTATTACAGTACAAGAACATAGTATATCTTTTCATTCTTCTGAATCATCTTCAGTTTCCCTCATCAGTGTTTTATAATTTTCAGCATATTGGCCTTTGCCCTACTTCATTCATTTTAATGCTGGATCTTTCTTGATATGTGATTTTAAGCAGGATTTTTTCTTTTTCTTACTTTCTCATTCTGGTATTTCATTATTAGTATATAGGTACACAACATATTTCTGTGTATTAATCTTGTGTCCTGCAACCTTGCTTAATTTATTTATTAGTTCTACCAGTTTTTGAGTGGAGACTTTAGGATTCTCTATGTAGAGTATTATATCATCTGCAAATAGTAATTATTTTACCTATTCCCTTCTAATTTGGATACATTTTGTTTCTGTTTTCTTGTCTGATTACTGTGTCTAGAACTTCCAATACTATGTAAAAGAGAACTAGTGAGAGAGGCATCCTTGTCTTGTTTTTGAATTTATTGGGAAGCTTTCAACTTTTCCCCTTTGAGTGCTATGTTGGCTATAGGTTTGTCATAAATGGCCTTTATTATGTTGAGATATGTTCCCTCTATAGCCACTTTGATGGGAGTTTTTTGTCATGAATGACTGTTGAATTTGTCAAATGTTTATTCTGTATCTGTTGAGATGATCATGTGGTTTTTATCTTTCCTTTTGTTGATGTTGTGTATCACATTTATTGATTTTCTTTAAACTTTTTATTTTGTATTGGTATATAGCCAGTTAACAATGTTGTGACGATTTCAGGTGAACAGTGAAGCTATACATACACATGTATCCATTCTCCCCCAAGCTCCCCTCCCATCCAGGCCACCACACAACACTGAGCAGAGTTTCATGTGCTATATAGTATATCCTTGTCAGCTATCCGTTTTAAACTTAGCAGTATGTATATGTCCATCCCAAACTCCCCAGCTATCCCTTCTTCCATCCACCTCCAACAACCATAAGTTCATGCTCTAAGTCTGTGAGTATCTTTCTGTTTTGTGACTAAGCTCATTTGTTTCATCTCTTTTTAGATTCCACATATAAAGGGTGTCATATGGTATTTCTCCTTGTCTGTCTGACTTACTTCACTCAGGATGACAATCTCTAGGTGTATGTGTTGAGCCTTTCTTGTAACCCTGGAATAAATCCAACTTGATCATGTTGTATGATCGATTTTATGTATTGTTGGATTAGGTTTGCTAATGTTTGCTTAATTTAAGATGATTTTTATAAAGAAATTTTATTTAGAAAAAATGTAGAATTTCTTCAGGGATTTTTGGTTTAGGCTTTTCTCCCAGCGGTAGTAGTGCAACTTGGAGGATGTAGTCTTGGTCTGGGAATACTTTAATGATGAATTTTTCCAATGAGGCAGAGGGTGGAAGTGTTGGCTTTATTACTTTGAAGAAAGTGAAATAAGTAGGCTGTCTTAAGAGCTGAAGTTGAGAGAGAAATTCAGGAGTATGTGGGTTGAAATATTTAAGCCCTCATTTCCTTTCTGAGCAAGTTGAGGTTTAATCTGCCTGGAATAATTCTATTTTAGTAGAATAGGATATCAACTTTAAGTCAACTGTTTACTCAGTTTTAGTTCATCTATATTAGAATGAAAGTGAACCTCAAGATTCTTTTTAGCTCCCCAAATCTATGAATTCCACCTATCTGACATGTTTCCAACAGTGAAGCAGAATGTTTTAGTGGTTGCAATCTCAAACCCAGTGCAGCATTCCTGGTTTCCACTTACTGCATCTGTCACTTTGGGAATTTAGGGGAGGTTTCTGAGGCTTTAATAATCTATGAAAATAGGATGATGGAACTACTGCTTATGGTGTGATACTGTTATTGAGGTTCATGTATTAATGATGGTAAAAAGAATGACTTAACATCAACCATTGCTAACTATATGCTTTGCCATTTCACTGTTCTTGAGTTAGAGCCCAACAGTTAGTTCCCTAGGAGTACATTTTACAGAATGGATTAAAGTTGAATATTTTATGGGTACCTTGTTTATTATTTTTTTAAATAATTTAGGATTACGATTAGGATAAGGTGTTGACCTTTCAATAAGAAAGTTCATGTATTGGGTAATATCAGAGTTTTTCCTGGGGAAAGTCCAGATGTTGACTACAAATATTCCCTTTTGTACTTCTCTGCATAGGTACAGTGGTAGCCTGTCCACATAAGTATTCTGCCTTAGGCATCTAGTTCAGCTCAGTTCAGTTCAGTAGCTCAGTCTTGTCCGACTCTTTGTAACCCCATGAATCGCAATACGCCAGGCCTCCCTGTCCATCATCAACTCCCGGAGTTCACCCAAACTCCTGTCCATCGAGTCAGTGATGCTATCCAGCCATCTTATCCTCTGTCATCCCCTTTTCCTCCTGCCCACAATCCCTCCCAGCATCAGAGTCTTTTCCAATGAGTCAACTCTTCGCATGAGGTGGCCAAAGTACTAGATGATGCCAAAATTATGCATGTTTTAAAACCTAAGGATTTGTTTTAATTAGTAACACCAAATGAGTACAATCTGTTACTTATCATACAATATATACACCACAATTTTTCCCAGCCAGTATTAATCAGCAAAGTAGTAGCAAGAAATAACATTGAAGGAGGATTGCCTGAATAATATGAATATTTTTCATTTGTAAATATAGCTGTAATTTTATCAGTGTATTAAATAAGACTGTTAAAATATTTGTATTCACTCTATAGAAGGTCACTAAATTCAATCAATACAATCAACCTATGCCGATTTGTGTTAATAGATGTCAGAAACCTATGTTTACATTTATTGTGGTAATGTTATTCATGGTATGGTTCTTCTTCATTCTGTGTAGAGTGTCTCCAATAAGGAGATGATGCAACACACTTCCCCCCAGTTTCAGCACTCCAAACTGGGAGGTGGGTTTCTCCTGGCAACTTGTTTATTTTTAGCTTATCATTCCAGTAGATCGTGTAATAGATTTATTTGAAGGTCCTTGTAGGATGCTGCTGCTGCTAAGTCATGTTAGTCATGTCTGACTCTGTGCTACCCCATAGACAGCATCCCATCAGGAAGCTTATAATTGATTCTGTTTCAGGTGTCAGTGAGTAAATAGAATTGAATGGCATAAATGATATTAAGCACAACTGCCTTTGATCAGTCTGAGCACGAATACCATGTGTTTTATTTGGTTCTAGGGTAGGTTTGGTCAGGATGCCATCTTGTCTTCTTTCAGTGTTTATCTTATGGTGGTGTTGTGAATGTTAACCAAGATAATCACTTAGTATATTAATACATATTTTTGGTAAATGTTAGCTATGGCTAATATTGATATAAGAAGTTCCCAAGAAGCAGCTCTTTTTCTGCTACCATTCTTGGCTTACCAACACATACACACACATGTTCATGAATGTATGCATTCAGTTAACATTTATTGAGTGCCTATCATGTTCACTTATAATTCCTATGTCTGTGAGTAAGCAATATAGATAAAGTGCTTGTCCTCACAGAGCTAATGTTCTCAATGGGTGTTGTAGGGTGTGGAGTTCATTAACAATAAAAATAGACAAAAGAAAATACTCAGTAATAAGGCACGCTAAGTTGGAAATAAAATAGGTTGAGAGCCTGAGGAGCTGCTTTGAATTGTGTTATCAGAAAAGACCTAATTATAGAGGTGATATTTTAAGCTGGGTACTGAATGAAAAGGAGTTACCTATGCAATATCTGTCAGAAGAGCTTTTTAAGGAGAAGGAATATGTAAGTAAGTCCCAAGAAGAGACAGTAATCTAAATGGCGATTCTAAGGGACTGTGGGATAGTCATTGATGAACATGTAGGTGTGTAGGCATGAGTCTGCCTTATCTGTATTTCACTGTAAAGGCTGAGGTCTTCCTACATGGAGAAGCTCAGTCATCTTATTAAGGCACTCTTCTACCTCATGGTTCAGATGGTAAAGAATCTGCCTGCAATGTGGGAGACCTGAGTTCGATCCCCGGGTTGGGAAGATCCCCTGCAGAAGGGAATGGCTACCCACTCCAGTATTCTGGCCTCGAGAATTCCATGGGCAGAGGCGCTGACAGGCTACAGTCCATGGGGTGGCAAAGAGTCAGACATGACTGAGCGACTTGCACTTCACTTCACTTCACTTCTCCTTTCTATCCTATCTCTCCACATGGTAAACTGACCAAGGACTTAATCCCTAGGCAGGTCCCTCTGATCTGTATTTTCCTTGAAGGCATCTGATCTGATCAGTGTCTACAATACAATTTGGTTTTGAATTCGAAGTAGAGTAGCAGAAATCTCTCAGACTTCTGATCCAAATCCTGGTTCCAGCACAGCTTATCACAGTTCTTCTTAGCATTTAGGTCCTAAACACTGGTAATAAGAAAGTGGAACTTTGCCCAGTTGCCTGTATTCCTTGTAGACAGTTCCTTTAAAAATGACATAGAAAGTAGCCCTGTAGTCTGAGAAAGAAGTCCAGTAGTCCTGGATTCCTCTAGACACTAGCTACTTGTTTTCAAGCAGGAACTAACTTTATCCCTAACATTATTGAACCCATCCATGTTAAAACAAGATATTTTTATCTTATACCAAAACAACTTAGCCATCTCAAATCCTCTTAGGAATAAGCAGAATGTAGCATATACTCTCAATGTAAGTATTTAATTTCTTTCTTCTGTTTTCCAAATATCTCATATTACCTAGTTATGGTAGCATTTTTGCTTCTTATGAATATCAGAGTCCCACTTATTTCAATAAGGTACTTCCATACCTCAGTTCTCTTAATGTTTATCGGTTCAGATTTAATCTCAAATGGATTCTTTCAGAAATACTGGTTCACTTTTGTGCTTATCTCAACCCTATACTGGTCTTCAGGTATCCTGTGTGTGCAATAGTTGATTCCTTCATGACTCAGTAGTTATCTTCAGTGAACAGCAGACAGGGGAAGAGGAAGGAACTAAATGTAAGAATCATCTTTTAAATGCTTTACATTTTCTTTCTGTACCCATATGTTTTGTCAATGATCAGTGTTTTATTGCAAAAACCTGAAAGTATTGGGTTTGGCCAAAAAGTCCGTATGGATTTTTCATTTTACAGAAAAACCTGGATGAACTTTTTGGCCAACCTAATATTAATAGCTGTTTTGGAGATTTGAAGAAGTGAAGTGAAGTCACTTAGTCATGTCCAACTCTTTGTGACCCCATGGACTGTAGCCCACCAGGCTCCTCCATCCATGGGATTTTCCAGGCAAGAATACTGGAGTGGGTTGCCATTTCCTTCTCTAGGAGATCTTCCCGACCCAGGGATTGAACCTGGGTCTCCCACATTGTAGGCAGACGCTTTACTGTCTGAGCCACCAGGGAAGTCTTTTAAAGGCCACCAGGGAAGAGATTTGAAGGCAAGGAACTTATTTCAGCATTTGATTTGCATCCTCTTCATGGCTCTTCCCAATCTTTTGATCCGAGTTGAGGTGCACTGAATCAGTTTTGCGTGTACTGCATGCCTTTCCCACAGGGCATGGTGAATAGCTAATCAAAAGACAACTGCACCTCCACACGCTTAGATCACCATCAGTTTGTCACCAGAAATGCTTAGTCACTCAGTAGTGTCTGACTCTTTACAACCCCACTGACTATAGCCCACCAGGACTGTCCATGAGGATTCTCCATGCAAGAATACTGGAATGTGTTGCCAATTCCCTTCTCCACACCAGAAAGGAGGCTTGCAATGAATTTAAGTCCTTGTATTTTCTGACTGATAGATATCATGTCTGCCCTATGTTTATCACCTTATCTTCCCAGCTACAGAAGATAATAGTGAAAATAGTAAGTGTCCTGGGAACCCTTACACACCTACCCTCAATATGTGAAGTTCTGTTAGTATTTTTATACTCCAACTCCATGAAAACTGTCTTCCGAGGAAAACTCCATTTTCATTCAGAATGTTGGAAATCAAGATCTTCGTCCACCAAGTAAACCAATGTTTAAATGAAAATGGATGTCAGTGGAAATAAGAGAACATCATTTTTGTATCAGTATTTTTGCAACAGCCTCTATAACACTGTGCCAGACATTATTTTAAGTACTTTGTGTTTAATTTATTAATCCCCATAACAGCCTTATGAAAAAATATTATCATTAGCCTCATTCTGTAGATGGAAAAACTGAGGACTCAAAAGGTTAACTTGCTCACAAGCTCACAGGTGATAAATAAAATACAATATGTTACCTAACAAGATGCACTTCTCAGTAGAGGCCTACAACAAAAAACTACTTCTTGAGAGGTTATAGTTCGCAGTAATAATAATGTAGTCATTGCAGAATGAAAAATGGTTCTCTTGATGGTCTCTCCTCAAAATTTCCTGTCACTTGATAGAATGCATGAGGACAAATGACTTTAAAGATTGATAAGAAAAAGTTTACAATAAGAAGTTAAGTCCATATGAAGAAAACTTTAGAGAAAGTACTTTTTAAAAATACATTAATTCCTTTTGCTTGGAGACTAAATAATTTTACCACCCAAGTCTTAATTTCCCCCTAAGAAGTGAGCTTAATCTCAGCAAGTCTCTGGTAAACCTGTTTACACTGAGCCTCCCTTTGGATTCTCATTACATTTTGCCCTACTATTGTGTGACACTTAGCATCCTTGGAATCTTTTTATGACTCTGAGTGCATGCTCTACATGTAATTTACAATAGCATGAAAAAAAAAGTGCAAGACCTAATTAATTCACCAATCAGCTGTCAGAACCTGTGATCTTTTTTCCTAGTTTACTGTCGAGTTCCCTGTGGGAGAATCAGTATTCTGAAACTGCCATTTCCATTATGCTGTGTGGTGTTAGAGAAAAGCACTAAGTTACGCTGCTTGTTCATGGAAAATGTGCCGTCCTCATGAGTGCCTTGATGACTTTGTTAAAAATACCTTCTGCCACCCCTGTGCTCTTGTTCTCATGAATATGGTGGCTCTGCCGTACAGCTGGTTTTCACAGTGCCATAAGTTAAGAGAAGGGACATCAGCCTACCTCAACTTCAAACCTGTGCATTTTCCCTTGAGTTTTTCCATTTTCTTAAGAAACTTTATCCTATTTGATATACTTTTTAAAGTAGTTTAAAATCCATCTACTCGGATTTGATCATTTTTGAGGACTTTTTTGTCTCAAATATTCCAAAATGGGGACATCTTATACATAATACAAATATCTGTTTCATGAATTTATACAATTATGATCCAGTAAATATGTTTTACAAGTACTTTCAGAAAAAAAGAAACATAGGAAAGAAATACAAAATGCTTGTAGAATTATAAATTAGTTTTTTTATGATTAATATCTTCTTTCATGATTGCATGATTGAGGTTTTTTTTTTTTTTTTTTTTTTTTTGCTGAGTAACAAACTACCCTCAAACTCACTTTCTTATTAACTTGATGATCATTTGATGTTTCTCACAGGACTTTTGGTCAGTGGGTAGTTTCGCTGATCCTGGGCTCAACTTATTTCAAATGAACCTGCTTATACAGAGGAGGGCAGCAGTGGGTAGACCACGCTGACTAGTCTAGGATGGCTTCCCTCACTGACTTTCACAGTTTTCTGGCTGAGGTGCTAGGTTGACTGGGCCACTTGTCGATTAGCTTGGATAAATTCACACAGTGGATGGCAGGGTGTTAATAGAAAGAAGCCTTCAAGGCATCTCAAGGCCAGTGCTTAACACTGGCCCAATATGGTTTTACTCTTGGCCAAAGCAAGTCATTAGGTCAGACCAGATACAAGGGGTGGACAAACGGATTCCACCTCTTGATGACAGTAGCTGTAAAATTACAATGCAAAGAGTGTGGATACAGGGAGGAGTGAGAAATTGAGGCATTTTTGCAATCTGCCATAGCTCAGCTATCTAGCAGAGCTTAATGGTTATCTAGACCTGACCTAGGTTTTTTGTTGGTTTGCTTGCACTGTTTCTAATCAGGCTGCTTCCCCAGTCAAAGATATTTCTTATCAATCTGACAGCTCAATCTAGCATCAGAAGAGTAATACAAAACATTCCATATCCATCCAGAGTCTTTTATTTCTGATGTTGCACCTTTACTTTTATTAAATAGAAATATGAAAAATGTTAATAATATATATGAGGTATAAAGAAAATGATAAAGTGTACAATGCTATGTTCACCATTCTGTATAAGAAAAATGTTAACGATATTCTAAAATAAGGCCTCTATTTTCCCCAATCCAATCTCTTTCCTTGTTTCCTCATAGATCACCTCTGTTCTGGATTTTTTTTTTTTTTTTATCATAATTTTGCTTTTTATTATGGTTTTAGGATAAATTTTTATCAGTGTACACTTGTTGTGGGACACATATACATTTTTGATTATACAGAAATGGAATCATACTGCCTCATTGACACAGTTAGCCACTGTTTTGAATTTTGAATTTTATAATAGCTCAAGTATTTAGTCTATTTATACTAACACAAGTGTTAATTTTTTTTATATTTTCAACATTATTTTGAGTTTTTTCTACTTTCATGCTTTCTGTTTCTTATTTTTTTTTTAATTTTTTTTTATTTTTAAACTTTACATAATTGTATTAGTTTTGCCAAATATCAAAATGAATCCATCACAGGTATACATGTGCTCCCCTTCCTGAACCCTCTTCCCTCCTCCCTCCCCATACCATCCCTCTGGGTCTTCCCAGTGCACTAGCCCCAAGCATCCAGTATCGTACATTGAACCTGGACTGGCATCTCGTTTCATACATGGTATTTTACATGTTTCAATGCCATTCTCCCAAATCTTCCCACCCTCTCCCTCTCCCACAGAGTCCATAAGACTGTTCCATACATCAGTGTGTCTTTTGCTGTCTCGTACACAGGGTTATTGTTATCATCTTTCTAAATTCCATATATATGCGTTAGTATACTGTATTGGTGTTTTTCCTTCTGGCTTACTTCACTCTGTATAATAGGCTCCAGTTTCATCCACCTCATTAGAACTGATTCAAATGAATTCTTTTTAATGGCTGAGTAATACTCCATTGTTTCTTATTTTAAATTGATTAGTTATTCTCATTTATCTTTCCCTTTATTAATAGGTGTATTCTCTTTTCTAGTCTTTAATGATTTAGAAATGTTAGTGTGAAGTTTGATCTTTATGTCTCAACAATATAACAGCTTGGAATAACATAACTACAATCAATCTCCTTTCATTTTATATGTAATTTTCATGGATTTTAGTTATATTGCAATTTTTAGTCCAAATGACAGTTTTATTTTTATTTCACATAGATAAGAATGTTGCTCACTTTGTTTGCATCTGTTCCTTCTTTCATCTGAGATCTTCTGAGATCACGTTATTCTGTTTGAAGAACTACATTCAAAGTGTCATTTAGTAATTATCTATTGATAACAAATGCTCAGGTTTTGTTTATAAATATATGCATTTCTTTCTCATCACTGAAAGATATCTTGGTCAATATATTGGTCTAAGTTGATAGTTATTTTGCCTTAGAATATTTAATCTATTACTTTCTTTGTTTCTGGTATACACTGTTATTATTTAGAAGTCAGTTGTCAAGCTAATTGCTTTTGTGAAGATGATCAATCTTTCCTTTCCACTACTTTTAATATTTTTTCCCTGTGTGTTTAGTGCCTGGCAGTTTTATTGTGACATGTCCCAGTTTTGACTTTTTTTGTTTGTCTTAGATTATTTAATCTTTGTATTTGTGTCTTTCATTAATTCTGAAAAATTGCCAGTAATTATTTATCTGTATACTCCCTCTCATCATTTTCTCTCTCCTTTCATTAAGGAAATCCAGAAAAGTAAAAATTAGCTTTATGCTTCATTCACATTTGGGATTCTAATATATCCTTAATTTTTGGTCTCTGAATTTCATTTTTTAGTCTTGTTTATATTGTGACATAATATCAGACAGGAATTTCCTGTGCTATTATTTTAGTTTTTCAACTGTTAGTGTGTTACCAAATTTGCACTGTAGTCTCTCTCTCTTTCTGAAACATTTAAGGATGATTTGAAGTAAAAATACCTCTGAATCATAAAATGCTTCAATATAATTTTCCTATTTTGAAAACAAAACATCTTTTTCATAAGCATAGTATAATTATAAAAATCAGGAAATTAATATTGATATGATACTACTAATTAATCTACAGATATTATAATTATCTATTGCTGTGATTACTCCAAAATAGTGGCTTAAAACAACAAATACATGTAAACTCCCCAATCAAATGGTATATGTTGACAAACTGAATTTTTAAAAAAGAAAGAATAAAAAACAATATCCAATTATATGTTTTCTCCAGGAGATCCACTTTAGATCTAAGGACATTCACGAGTTGAAAGTGAAATATTCCAAATCGTAACCAAAAGGGAGCAAGGATGGCTATGCTAATATCAGACAAAATGGATTTTAAGTAAAAGTTGTTGAAAGAGACATAAAGAAGACATTCTATAATGAAAAACAAGTCAGTTCACCAAGAAGATACAGTAATTTTACAGATATATGCACCCAATATCAGAGCTCAATATATGAAGCAAACATGGACAGAACTGAAGGGAGAAATAGAAAGCACTAAAAGAATAGTAGGAGACTCCAATTCCCATTTTCAATAATGGGAGAAAAATATACATAAAATGAATAATGAAACAGAGGACCTGAACAATGCTCTTATCTGGTGTCATCTAACAGAAATGTACAGAACACTCCACTTAAAAATGGAAGGGTACACAATATTCATATAGATCTTTCTCCAGGATAGGCCATATGTTAGGTCAAAAAACAAATATTGATAAGTTTTAGAAGATTAGAATCCTACAAAGTATGTTTTTCAACCATAGTGGAATGAAACTGGACATCAATATCAAAAGGAAAACTTAAAAGCCCACAAGTGTGTGGAAATTAAATAAAACACTTTTAAATAACTCATAGGTCAAAGAAAAATTAGGAAATATCTTGAGACAAAAAAAAAAAGACCAAAATTTATGGAATGCCATGAAAGCAGTGTGAAGAAGGAACATAGCTTTAATATTGGCATTAAGAGAGAAGGAATATCTCAAATCAATAACCTAACTGTACACCTTAAAGAACTAGGAAAAGAACTAAGTAAACCCAAAGCTAGCAGAAGTAAGGAAATACTAAAGATTAGAACGGAGATAAAGAATCGAAAAATAGTAGATAAAACCAACAAAATCAAAGTTGGTTCTTCAAAAAGATTAAGAAAATTGACAAACTTTTGGCCAGACTAAGAAAAAAGAAAATAATTAAATAACTAAAGTCAGAAGTGAATGATGGGAATTATTGCTGATTTTAAAGAAATTTAAAAGATTTTATGTAAAGAGTTCTGTGAGCAATTATATGACAGCAAATTGGATAATTTTGATAAAATGGACAAATTCTAAGAAACATATAACCTATCAAGACTGAATCATGAAAAAGACAAAATCTAAATAGATCTAAAAGATTGAATCAGTAATCAAAAACCTCTCAAAAAAGAAAAGCCCAAGATTAGATGGTTTAACTTGTGAATCCTTCCAAGCATTTAAGGAGTGGTTAACACCAATTCTTCTCAAATTCTTCCAAGAAATTAAAGCAGAGAAAATACTTTCAAATTTATTTTATAAATCCAGCATTACCCTAATCTCAAAGTCAGACAAAGACATTACCAAAAAAAAAAAAAAAAAAAAACCAAGAAAGAGAACTATAGATCCATATGTCTAATGGATATTGAAACAAAAGTCCTCAAAAAATATCATCAATCAATTCAAAAACATAACATCAGGATTATATACCATGACCAAGTGGAATTTACTCCTGTAATGCAAGGATGCAACATAAGGATGGTTCAACGTAAGAAAATAAATCATGCTATATTAACAAAAGAAAGGGGAAAAAAAAAAAAAAACAACCTGATCATCTCAATTGATGCAGATAAATCCTTTGACAAAATTGCATACTCATCCTTGATAAAAATTTTAACAAACCATAAATAAAAGGAAACTACCTCAACATAATAAAGGCCATATATGTAAAACCTATAGCTAACATCATACTCAGTGGTGAAAGATGGAAAGCTTTTCCCTGAAATCAGGAAGAAGACAAGGATGACCAGTTTTTACTGCTTCTATTTAACATAGTACTAAAAGTCTTAACTAGAACAATAAGGCAAGAGAAATAATTAAAAAGCATCCAAACTGGAAAGGAAGGAGTAAAGATATCTGTTCACAAATAAGTAAGAAAAAAAAATCCTTATTTTGATGCATGCACACACACACAACTGGTAGAGCTAATCAGTGATTTTTAAGTGAAGTTGTAGGATACAGTCGACACACAAATCAGTTGCATGTATATACACAGACAATGAAAATCAGAAAAGGAAATTGGGAAACAGCTTCATTTATAATATTAAAAAAATGCTTAGGAATGAATCTAATCAAGGAGTTAAGGAACTTTTGCACAGAAAACTATAAAATGTTGCTGAAAGAAATTAAAGAATGCAAAAATTAAACAGAAAGTCATTCTGTGTTCATTGGCTAGAAGATTTCATACTATTTATACCAGTACTATCCACTGAAATCTATATTTTCTATTTAATCCTTATCAAAATATCAACAATTTTTTTTTTGTAGAAATAGAAAGATCTATCCTAAAATGCATGTAGTGTCTCAGGGGACTCTTGATAGTCAAAAAGATCTTGGAAAATGAGAACAAAGGTGGAAGACATTTTTCCTGACTTTGAACTTTATTATAGAGCTACAGCACTCAAAACCCTGATAGTGGCTTATAAACAGAAAAATGCACCAATAATTTAGAATAGAATGTCCAAAAACAAACCTTCAAATATATGGTTAAATGCTTTTGGACAAGAGTGCCAAGACCATTCAATGGAGAAAAGACATTTTTTTCAACTAATTGTCTTGAGAAAACTGGATATCCATGTGCAAAAGAATATAGTGGGGCTCTTATTCTGTACCATATGCAAATGATAATCTGAATGGACCAATCACCTAAATGTAAGAGCTAAAACTATGTAACTCTTAGACAAATATATAGAACAGAAGCTT
The DNA here is from genome assembly GCF_029378745.1 of Bos indicus. Taxonomy (NCBI): domain Eukaryota; kingdom Metazoa; phylum Chordata; class Mammalia; order Artiodactyla; family Bovidae; genus Bos; species Bos indicus. Next base: position 15,342,864 of record NC_091767.1, read on the forward strand.
CACAGCATTTGGATTTGGCAATAATTTATTGGATAGGATATCAAAGCATAGCTAACAAAAAGACCAATTGACCACATAAAAATTGCAATCTGTTGTGTAGCAAAGGACCCTATTAACAGAATTGGCTCAAAGAGATATTTGCACACCCATGTTCATAGTAGCATTCCTAAATGCCCATTGATGGATGAAGGGGTACATAAATGTAGTATGTACTACAATGGATTATTCAGTCTTATAAAGGAAGGAAATTCTGACATGCTCAACATATGCTATACTATGCTATACTAAGTCACTTCAGTCGTGTCCGACTCTGTGCGACCCCATAGACGGCAGCCCACCAGCTCCCCTGTCCCTGGGATTCTCCAGGCAAGAACACTGGAGTGGGTTGCCATTTCCTTCTCCAATGCATGAAAGTGAAAAGAGAAAGTGAAGTTGCTCAGTTGTGTCCGACTCTTAGCGACCCCATGGACTGCAGCCTACCAGGCTCCTCCGTCCATGGGATTTTCCATGCAAGAGCACTGGAGCGGGGTGCCATTGCCTTCTCCGATGCTCAACATAAATGAACCTTAAAGACTTCATGCTAAGTGAAGTAAGCCAGACACAAAAAGGTAAATGCTATGAATCCACTGAAGTAAGATCCCTAGAATAGTGAGAGTCATAGACAGAGAAAATAGAATGAAGAATGTCAGGACTTTGTGGTAGGAGAAATGAGTAGTTATTATTTAATAGATATAGAATTTCAGTTGCACAAGTAAGATAAAGAGTTCCGTGGATGGTGGTTGTGGCAGCACAAGAATGTACCTGTAAACTAAACATTTCAGTTCAGTTCAGTCGCTCAGTCGTGTTTGACTCTTTGCGACCCCATGAATCGCAGAACGCCAGGTTCCCTGTCCATCACCAACTCCCGGAGTTCACTCAGACTCACGTCCATCGAGTCAGTGATGCCATCCAGCCATCTCATCCTCTGTCGTACCCTTCTCCTCCTGCCCCCAATCCCTCCCAGAATCAGAGTCTTTTCCAATGAGTCAACTCTTTGCATGAGGTGGCCAAAGTACTGGAGTTTCAGCCTCAGCATCATTTCCTCCAAAGAAATCCCAGAGCTGATCTCCTTCAGAATGGACTGGTTGGATCTCCTTGCAGTCCAAGGGATTCTCAAGAGTCTTCTCCAACACCACAGTTCAAAAGCATCAATTCTTCGGTGCTCAGCCTTCTTCACAGTCCAACTCTCACATCCATACATGACCACTGGAAAAACCATAGCCCTGACTAGACGGACCTTTGTTGGCACAGTAATGTCTCTGCTTTTGAATATGCTATCTAGGTTGGTCATAACTTTCCTTCTAAGGAGGAAGTGTCTTTTAATTTCATGGCTGCAGTCACCATCTGCAGTGATTTTGGAGCCCCCAAAAAATAAAGTCTGACACTGTTTCCACTGTTTCCCCATCTGTTTCCCATGAAGTGATGGGACCAGATGATCTTCGTGTTCTGAATGTTGAGCTTTAACCCAACTTTTTCACTCTCCACTTAGACATTTAAAATGGCTGAAATGGTAAATTTTATGTTATATTTATATAACCATAATTGAACATGAACGAAACAGAAATCCACAGCACTTTCTATCTCACGGTTTCTGTGCCTCAGGAATCAGAAGTGACTGAGTTGGATGGTTTTGGATGAGTGTCTATGTAATTGTTGTCAAGTGCAGTCATTTAAAGGGTCTTGATGATTCATTTGCATGAAGACTCACTCACAAAACTGTTGGCTGGAGGCCTTGGTTCCTCACTATGTGGACCTATCGTTAGTGTTGCTTGGTGTCTTCATAATATAGTAGTTAATACCACTCCTCATAGTGAATGACCTCAGAGAGAGTGAGAGGAGGAAGCCATGATGCCTTTTTTAAATCTTAGACGTGATGTCTTTTTATTTCTACCAGATACTGTTTATTAGAAGTGAGTCACTAAGTGTAGACAAGGAGAAAATAATTAGACAAGGAGGAACATCAAAGATTTGTGAAAATATCTTAAAAGTACCACAGAAGAGTATTCAAGTTTTGCTCATTGTCCCAACTATGTCCTTTTATAGCAGTAGAAAGTATCTGATCACTGGTCTTTTTGTGTTCTTTAATTTCTGTCTTTGTCTTTAACGGTATTGGCATTTCAGAATACAGCCAATTCTGTACATTGTCTCTCACCAGTGTGAATGTCTGATGTTTCCTTGTGATTGGATTCAGCTCTGCATTTTGGTAGGAGTATTTCAAAGGTAATATTTTCATTGCCCCATACAAGGAGGCCCACGCTGTCAACTTTTTTCATTACTGGTGGCATTAAATTGAATCATCTGGTTAAGTTGGTGACTGCTGGTTTCTCTATCATATAATTACCATCTTTTTTGTCATTAATAAGATGCCCTTGAAATCCTATTTGTTTTCCTTTGTAATCAATTAGACACATTGAGCCTATGTGAAATAGTCATTAAATTTTAACCCACTTGCTTTAGAATAAATATTTTTGCAATTTCTTGCTGGATCATTAATGCATTTAAAAACATGTTTAATTTTGTGTTTTAATATTTTATCTAACATTTTAGGTTGTCTTCAGAATAAGAGTCAGTCTGGGTATCTTTTTCATCAACTGCTAGAAACCAAAACAGTGTTTCTTATGTAATACCTATTTGTACAGCCAATATTAAATTATTTAATTGCTTCTCTAAGCTTTGACTGCTGTCACTGGGCATCGTGGTTACTACCTACTTGTTAAAATTGGGAGGGACTTCTCTCTAATTATTCACATCATATGCATGCATGCATGGATGCTAAGTCACTTCAGTCGTGTCTGACTCTTTGTGACCCCATGGACTGCATGGGATAGACCCCATGGCTCGTGTATCCATGGGATTCTCCAGGGCAGAATACTGGTGTGGCTTGCCACTGCTTACTCCAAGGACTCACATCATATGGTCCCCAGATTATCCTAAGCACCTGACGGTAAGCGTTCATAGCCTATTCCACCCTTTATCCTAATAGCAACTTGGTCAGTTGGATCACCATTACATAATAGCATTTTTACATAGAGATATATGTCTAATGATAATAATAGTTAATGGTCATTGAATGCTTGCTATATTTCAACAAGCAAGATGCATTTGCAAGTATTAACTCATTTACTCCTTTCAACATCTTGATTGGATGCTATTATTATCCATGTTTTACTGACTCAGTTCAGTTCAGTTCAGTCCCTCAGTCATGTCTGACTCTTTGCAACCCCCTGGACTGCAGTACTCCAGGCTTCCCTGTCCATCACCAACTCCTGGATCTTGCTCAAATTCATGTCCATCAAGTCAGTGATGCCATCCAACCATCTAATCTTCTGTCATCTCCTTCTCCTCCTGCCTTTAATCTTTCCCAGCATCAGGGTCTTTTCCAAGGAGCTAGTTCTTTGCATCATGTGGCCGAAGTATTGGAGCTTCAACTTCAGCATCAGTTCTTCCAATGAATATTCAGGATTGATTTCCTTTAGGATTGACATGTTTGATCTCCTTGCAGCCCAAGGGACTCTCAAGAGTCTTCTCCAACACCACAGTTCAAAAGCATCATTTCTTTGGTGCTCAGCTAGAGAGAGTATAATATAGCTATTGAGTCGAACTCAGGCAGTCTGTCTCCAGAAGTTATACCCTTAATTGTTGTGCTGCCATAAAGAGGATTGCCTCCTGAAAACCTATGAGATATTTTTAAAACTATATAAATGTAGAATTTCCAAGGCACAGGAAGCTGAAGTTAGAAGATAAAAAGCATTCCTTTTTCTCCCCAGCTGTAGAAACTGAAGCTTAAAAAAAGTTAGCTTATTTACTACTTAGGGTAAAGTTGAGGCAAAATTTAGGCCTCCTGATGTCTAATAAATCCTGTTCACTTTCCATCATATCATACTATAAATGTCTGGTAAAATGAAAATAAGTATACTGCACTCCATTATTTCACCAGGGGCAATGATATAACTCTATGATATCAGTTTCAAAGTTGAATTCTAAAATAAATATGCTGCATATGCTGTACATTAATTAAATGTGAACTGCTTTTGCTTGCTTTCTTACAACATGAAAGGACGTTTGGAGGAATGATTTGGATGATCCATACATTTTTGCTCAGATAATCTGTTTAGTTCAAATATTTTCTTTTGTCCTAAGTAAATATATTTGACATAATTATCTGCTCATTTGTTTAAAAGTAATCTTTGTAAATACAAATTTTAGACATACTGTGGAAGAAGTCTTTTCTGGTTATCAAGTAGATATACAACTGTAAATAACTATTGTATACATACCCATTGAACCAAACATTTGAGTTATTTATACTATTTAATATTGGTACAAGAAACTGACCAACTTATAAAGTGTATGCAGTTGACAGTATTCATTGACTCTAGATTTCCGTGAGTCCATTGCCATTATTTTTATTACAGTATTGTCATATGTTACAGTGATCATTTTAAAGTGGTTCTCAAGGCACCTACATATTTGATAGTTTCCTTATGACTTCCTTATGATATTCAGCTAAGAATGATTTTCACAATGGGTATGTCATGGGCTCTGATGAATCATAAAGGGAACCAACCATTCAGAATACAAATCTGCCAAACCGCTCAGTGGTATCCAAGTCTGCGATCCCATGGACTACACAGTACATGGAATTCTGCGGGCCAGAATACTGGAGTGGGTAGCCTTCTCCAGGGGTTCTTCCAAACCCAGGGATCGAACTCAGGTCTCCCACATTGCAGGTGAATTCTTTACCAGCTGAGCTACCAGGGAAGCCAGTTTAATTAAAATTAAAAAAAAAAAAAAAAAATCAAGGGCTAGGTAAGTGTGCATTGTTCAGTTACCCTTGGACAATTGGACTGTATTTTTTAAAGGCCTTTTTTTAAAATTATTTTTAATTGAAGAAAAATTGCTTTACAATATTGTTTTGGTTTCTGCTGCACAACAAATCAGGCATAATTATGCATGTAGATTGGGCTTTAATACAAATAAATAAAGAAGTTCAAGACTATAGACCAGAAGATATAGGATATGATATGGGGTTGGTGAATTGTTAGAGGTTGGAAAGGCTTGAGACCTGAATGGATGTGTCTGTATGGAAATGGATAAATGCAGAGATATAATTTAGAAACTTATCAGAAGTCAGCTAAAGATGAATCTGCCTTTGAAAGTAATGGGAGACAGGCCCATTATAAATTTTAGAATAGAAAAATGAAATGATGTAAAAAGACTTAGTTTTTGGAAAATTAAGTTTTACTAAAACATATCATTTAATATGGTCTAACTGGCCTTAGAAGTTCAATTTTGCATCAGGGAGGGTTGAGTGGGGTCTGATAAGTAGGCTTGAGCCTTCAGAGAGCTCTGGCAAGAAGTGCAGTGGGTGGTAAGTTTAGTAGCATCTCCTTTTCTTGACTCTATTGATGGTAAGCACAGTGGAGCAGAGTAGAATCAGTAGAGGTCCTTAGAATAATTTAACTAGGACTCAGAAGCTGACAATCTGGTAGCTAGTCTTGTCCTTCTGTTTAATAATCACATGACCCTTGCAGAGGTAATCTCTAAACCTATTAAATTCCCTGCCCTGTCCTATTCAAAAAGCACTATAACAGTATGCCCTTTATAACTGTTTTTATATAACAGTATACCAGTTATATCCACAGGTGATCATCAGTACACTATGGTAAAGCTGTTAAAGTAGTCCTCTTTTGTACTGATACATGATTTTCAAATACAACCCATATTAGTAGAGCCTTTAAAATGGACTGATAGGCCAAAAAAGAACCCATTCTTTGCTTTCTCCATAAGATTAGTATTAAAAGGAAAATATAGTGACAGTGACTACCATGACTAGGGGAAATGTATTGATAACTCCTGTCTCCTACTTGGGCTTCCACGGTGGCTCAGTGATAAAGAATCCACCCTTGGCACAGGAGACGCGAGTTCAATCCCTGGATGGGGAAGATCCCCTGGAGGAGGGTATGGCAGTGTACTCCAGTATTCCTGCCTGGACAATCCCGTGAACAGAGGAGCTTGGCAGGCTGCAGTCCATGGGTTTGCAAATAGTTGGACATGACTGAAGTGACTTAGCATGCATGTACACACACCTCCTCCTTATAAAATGTATGAATGTGCCAGTGGTATGTTTGTTTATTTCTTTAAGGTTATACAGAAGGGACTCACTGAGTAGACAAAACCAGAAAAAAGGAGACAATCAAGGAACCAAGGACGTCAGTGAAATAGAAATTTCAGCAGAAAGCAGGACCTCAGAGTAACTATCCAGTTCAGTTCAGTTGCTCAGTCATGTCCGACTCTTTGCAACCCCATGGACCGCTGCATCCTAGGCTTCCCTGTCCATCACAAACTCCCAGAGACTACTCAAACTCATGTCCATCGACTCGGTGACGCCATCCAACCATCTCATCCTCTGTTGTCCCCTTCTCTTCCTTCCTTCAATCTTTCCCAGCATTAGGGTCTTTTCCAAAAAGTCGGTTCTTCAGATCAGTGGGCCAAAGCATTGGATTTTCAGCTTCAACATCAGTCTTTCCAGTGAATATTCCGGACTGATTTCCTTTAGGATTGACTAACTGGATCTCCTTACAGTCCAAGGGACCCTCAAAAGTATTCTCCAACACCACAGTTCAAAAGCATCAATTTTTTGCACTGAGCTTTCTTTATAGTCCAACTCTCACATCCATACATGACTACTGGACAAACCATAGCTTTGACTAGAGAGACCTTTGTTGGTAAAGTAATGTCTCTGCTTTTTAATATGCTATCTAGGTTGGTCGTAGATTTTCTTCCAAGAGCAAGCATCTTTTAATTTCATGGCTGCAGTTACCATCTGCAGTGATTTTGGAGCCGGTTAAAATAAAGTCTGTCACTGTTTCCATTGTTTCTCCATCTATTTGCCAGGAAGTGATGGGACCAGATGCCATGATCTTACTTTTCTGAATGTTGACTTTTAAGCAACTTTTTCACATTCTTCTTTCACTTTCATCACTTTAGTTCTTCTTTGCTTTCTGCCATAAGGGTGGTGTCATCTCTGTATGTGAGGTTATTGATATTTCTCCTGGCGATCTTGATTCCAGCTTGGGCTTCATCCAGCCTGGCATTTCACATGATGTACTCTGCATATAAGTTAAATAGGCAGGGTGACAATATACGGCCTTGATGTACTATTTTCCCGATTTGGAACCAGTCTGTTGTTCCATGTCCAGTTCTAACTGTTGCTTCTTGACCTGCATATAGATTCCTCAGGAGGTATGTGAGGTTGTCTGGTATTCCTATCTCTTTAAGAATTTTTCACAGTTTATTGTGATCCACACAGACAAAGCCTTTGGCATGTTCAATAAAGCAGAAGTAGATGTTTTTCTGGAACTCTCTTGCTTTTTTGATGATCCACCAGATGTTGGCAATTTGATCTCTGGTTCCTCTGCCTTTTCTAAATTCAGCCTGAACATCTGGAAGTTCATGTACTGTTGAAGCCTGGCTTGGAGAATTTTGAGCGTTACTTTATTAGCATGTGAGATGAGTGGAATTGTGTGGGAGTTTGAACATTCTTTGGCATTGCCTTTCTTTGGGATTGGAATGAAAACTGACCTTTTCCAGTTGTGGCCACAGCTGAGTTTTCCAGATTTGCTGGCATATTGAGTGCAGCACTTTCACAGCATCATCTTTTAGAATTTGAAATAGCTCAACTGGAATTCCATCACCTCCACTAGCTTTGTTCATAGTGATCCTTCCTAAGGCCCACTTGACTTTGCATTCCAGGATGTCTGGTTCTAGGTGAATGATCACACCATTGTAGTTATCTGGGTCATGAAGATATTTTTTGTATATTTCTTCTGTGTATTCTTGCCACTTCTTCTTAATATCTTCTGTTTCTGTTAGGTCCATACCATTTCTGTCCTTTATTGTGCTCATCTTTGCATGAAGTTAAATGCAAAGGAGAAAAGGAAAGATATACCCATTTGAATGCAAATTTCCAAAGAATAGCAAGGTGAGATAAGAAAGCCTTCCTCAGAGATCAATGCAAAGAAATAAAGGAAAACAATAGAATGGCAAAGACTAGAGATCTCTTCAAGAAAATTAGAGATACCAAGGGAACATTTCATGCAAAGATGAGCACAATAAAGGACAGAATAACTATAGAAGTGCACATTTGCAAAATTATTAGGGAAAGTGTTGATCTTCCTGCAGGGCTTTGGCTAGTGGGATGGAGACAATTTTCTTTAAATCTCAAAGGACATGGTGATCTTATCTAAAGTAGGGATTTCAGTCAGCCTTGGGGAATATTTATGGTTACTAAAGTATGAAAGAAGGAAATGTCAAACTCGATTGCCATGCAAACAGCAGTACATTTGAGAGTACGAAGGATTAAATCTTGGCATTAGTCCACAAATATTGTAACTGAGGTACCTGAATGACAGGCTAACAAGCAACCAACCTTAATCCTTCAGATTAGGAAATAGAGAATAGGCTCACCCTACACACTGCCCACTTGTCTTCTGACAGGTAGTTTATCACTATTCTCTGAAATGTTATGTTGTTTGACTGTACTTTTCACATGTAATCATATATTAACAAATTTTAAAAAAGCAACTGCCCTCCTTCTTGCAGTGAAGTAGAATAATCACATCTCCCAAAACTTTGGTATTATTTGTCCAATAAATAAGTCCTCAATTGAAACATATAAACCAAACAAACAAAGAAAAAACATACAGAAATATCAGTACATGTGTGTGTATACACGCTAGTTATATGCAGAGAATTTACCAAATTCATTTTTTTTTTTTTTTTAGAGAAATAAGACCAGTGAGCAATGTGCAGAGTGAGGTTTTAAATTTTATTGATTTAAATTTTGTGTCAAAATAATGATTATGGAAAGAGGCAATGCATTCTCATGAAAGATTTAGAACAACTGTTGAGTCTGAATTATAAGGTGAATGGATTATGTAGTGTGTTTTTTAAAAAGCATCATCTGGACTGAATTTACGGAGGATTTCTTTGCCTTCTCACGGAGACCAGTTTTCTCATCTTTATGTTTGAGAATAATGAATTATTGTTCTTAGAGTTAGCTTTCACAGATATGGTTCTGTGCTTTACCCATAATCCAGGATACTGTTGACTCCAGCTTGGCTTGTGCTCAGGCATTTTCCATCTGCAATCCTACCTTGTGTAACCTTTTGTTTGGAGTAAATGATTCTATATCTTGGTCTCATTTTATTTAAATACTCTGCTGTGATTAATTGGGAGAAGGCAATGGCACCCCACTCCAGTACTGTTGCCCGGAAAATCCCATGGATGGAGGAGCCTGGTAGGCTGCAGCCCATGGGGTCGCTAAGAGTCAGACACGATTGAGCGACTTCACTTTCACTTTCCACTTTCATGCACTGGAGAAGGAAGTGGCAACCCACTCCAGTGTTCTTGCCTGGAGAATCCCAGGGATGGGGGAGCCTGGTAGGCTGCAGTCCATGGGGTCGCACAGAGTCGGACACAACTGAAGCGACTTAGCAGCAGCAGCAGCAGCTGTGAGTAATTAACCATAAGCTATAACAGTAGTAAAAAGAAAGAAAAAGTAATAGCATCATATAGAATTATTGTCAATAGAAACTGACACAAGCTGAAGTAATAATAAAAATTAAATGGAGAGTATATCAAGTTAATGTATGGCATAATCCCAAACTCCATGGAAGGTTTGGTTTATTGCGATCTTAGGGGAAGCAAGCATAGCTTTGAAAGGCTAGCTATTTTTGAATTCCTGAAGGGCAAAGTAACCTTTATATAAATGCAACCTACTGAGCAACTAAGATGAAATTTTAGTACATCTATGTAATTTTCTTTGTAATGATGTTCTAACATTTCACATTCTTTATAATAAATATGTACAAGTATAGATTTGGGAATAAAATGTGTCATTTTCTGCTATAGGAAGCTAGTAGAAAATAAAGTATGTTATCAAGCATTATTATAAAGCCATATCCAGAGACAGGGAGCAATTCTGGATTATTGACACTGATTATGTCCAGTCATTCACAAAGAAAAAAAAATATTAGAACTGGCAGTATACCTGTTACATCTTGAAAAGTTAGTTAAAGGTAATAAAAGAATAAATTATTTTACTCAGTGGGGAAAACATAAGGAAACTATCATCCTAATAGTTAGAACAGCCACACAGGTGATTATGGGGAGTGATATGTTTTAGGATCCATCTTCTAATATTCTTAGTGTGATAGATTGAAGAGCAGCTGAGCATTCCCATACTATATCTCTAGTGGTATTAAAAGACCAAATGTGAATGGTGTTTGCATGTTCTAGGGCTTCTCAGGTGGCTCAAGTTGTAAAGAGTTTGCCTGCCAGTGCAGGAGGCATAAGGAACAGGTGCAATCCCTGGGTCGGAAAGATCTCCTGTAGGAGGAAATGGAAACCCACTCCAGTATTCTTGCCTGGAGAATCCCATAGACAGAGGAACCTGGCGGGCTGCAGTCCATGGAGTTGCAAAGAGCCAGAGTCCCCCTGTTCGTGGAATTTCCCAGACAATAACCCTGGACTGAGACTGAGCACACACAGAAGCATCAGTAGTGCCAGTAACAGTAGCAGCAGCACTGCTGGCCTCTCAGAGACAAACTTATACCTGGGCTGTCTTTTCTCTTTTGGATGTTACGGTGAAGGGATGCCTCACTGTAGGAGACAGACTAGGCAGGACCTTTCTCAGTGGAGTCACCACCATTTGGAATTATGTCCCGCAACTTTCTGGAACCAGAAACAGTGTATTGTCGATACATTCAGTGATTAACTCATATTTATTAAACTTGCAGAAGTGTGGTACATAAACCATAAATACTAATTTATGAACAATAATTCTTTCCAGTGATTACAAAGTTTAAAACACTGTCAAGAGCAAACTATTCTCTCCTGCTGCTGCCGCTGCTGCTAAGTCGCTTCAGTCGTGTCCGACTCTGTGTGACCCCAGAGACGGCAGCCCACCAGGCTCCCCCGTCCCTGGGATTCTCCAGGCAAGAACACTAGAGTGGGTTGCCATTTCCTTTTCCAATTCTCTCCTAGTAGCCAGCTATATAGGAAACTAATTCACCCAATAGAAAGCTACTGTCATGGCATTAAAGAGCATCTAAGAATGATTTAAATGTAATATTTTATGAGAAATTATTTCTAATTTACATGGAGAACTGGAACTCCTGAAGCCTTCTAAATCTTGTGTCTTGCACAATGTCCCTTGAACAATGCTAAAAGCTGTTGCTTGACACAACAGGACTTCTCTGGATTTCTTGGATCAACTTCTATCTGATCCTTTCTCTTGGTGTATATCACTTTTGGATCAATTTTTTAAATCAAAGTTTGTTAAAGACTGCTTTGCTGATTTAAGAGTCACTGTTTTCCTATACTTTCTGAATTAGCCCAGCTCTCTGAGTTCTTCAAGTTTTTATTGTGCAGATTTCAACTTGCACAGTATGGAAGACTCCAAACTTACCACCCTCACTCACCTCCATCACGATGATATACATGTGTGCCATAGAATGACCATCCCAACGTCTCTGCTTCATTTCTCTAATCTCCAAAGTGGTTCCAGCCTGTAAATATCTGGAAAACAAGAGTTCTGGGTGATACAGATGGAGGGATGGACCTTTCCATGGACCTCTACTTTGAGGAAAATATGTAAGCATGGGGTCCTAGAGTGCTTCCCCGGAGTCCACGGAGATTCTTCTTGCAAAAAACAAAAATGCTAATAGCTACCATTTATAAGGGACCTGCTATGAGCCAGTCAATATTACTAGGCAATTTACCTACAGTTTCTAATTTGATCTTGACAACAATTGAATGTGATAGATGTTATTAAATTCATTTTAAAATTAATAAACTGAAGCTCAAGTAAATTAAGATAAATAGTTAAGGTTATTAAACTCAGTAAGTGAGAAATCTGTTATTAAAGTCCTGTCTGTCTCTAAAGCCTGACACTCTATCCAGTCTGCCCACACCTTCCAAGCTAGTTGCTAATGAGGCTAGAAGCATGGCTTCATTCTGAACTCTTGTAGTTACCTTGAGTTTGCCTTGGGTTTTCTCTACCCGCTCCCATACTTTCACCTGAGAAGATGATTATGATCTGATATCAGGCACTGTTTTCCCTAGATGACACTACCAAAGTATCATAGTATGGCTTCTTCACAGCAATTATCAGTTATAGCCATTCTCTCCACGTAATATGTCTCGAGGGTTGCTAAGTAATGAAGTCTTTGGTCTCAAACAATGAGCTGTTTAGCATATTTTTGCAGACCTTGAACTCTTTTGATAATAGTGATGTCATTCACAATGAAATAATTTGAGCCCTTCCCTCCTATCAAATTGCCAACATTAGTAGGTCTGGATATTGTCCTGGCAGAAAAAAACAATTACACAATTGGACTTTGGTTTGGTTTGGAGCTTGATTATTTTTCCATGCTGTGGACTTGACTCTGAGATAAAGGCACCTCAAGTCCTTTCGTTAGTCTAATTAAAATGATGAATTATGTTTACATGAGTGACCTGCTCATAATCCATAATGGCTGATTACTTTGGGCTCACTTAGATAAGAGAGGTACTGGGTTATGTGCAGTTCTCAGTGCAGTAACTGTGATTCAGTCCCCTTTTCTCTCATCAGCTAACTATAGCAGAGACATGCTGAATTAAAGTGTAGGGTGTAGACCTAGAAAGGAGATTTTTGAACTATTAAGGGTATATAGGTGTATTAATTGTTGGCAAGATTGGTATCTAGGGTTTTCATTAACATAATAGATACTAGCCTCAGTTCAACATGTGTTATAAATTCATGCTACCTTCAAATTGCTACCTCTAATTTAAAATCTTAGATGTAAACAAATTCCCATCCTTTTGTAACATATAAGAGTTATTCTTCTTTTTTTAAAAAATCAAGAAATCTTTTGAGATGCTGAATATTCCCTTTAAAGATCAGTGATCTTTCATCAAGTAATTCTTTGTATACATGTGTATTAGTAGGTATAACTTTCAGCAACTTTTGTTTGAGACAGTACATCAGAACACAGAATCTGCCATGAATTCAGCAAATGGTTTTATATTCTTCTGGTCATGCCAACTATTTTATATATAGATGAAAGATTATAGACCGTATGTATACCAGATACATTTTTTTATATACCACTGTAATAAATATATGGAGTCACAGACCTCTTGTCATATTTCTCTGCCCCACCTCTATCTTCTTTAATCATGTCCAGAGTTTCCTTATGCAATGGGTTTTGTGATCATAGAATTATGATACTAGATTTTGACTATGCTGTGAAAATAAAGGAGAAATCACTCGAGACCAGTCACAATTCATGCCTGCATTGACAGTTATCTCCTTTCAGAGTTTCCTGGCAATCCAATGGTTAGGACTTCTTGTTCCTGTGCAGAGGGTTCAGGTTTGATCCCTTATCACAGATGTAGGATCCCATGTGCCTAATCACCAAAAAACTAAAACAACACAAACAAACAAAAAAGCAGAAACAGTATTATAACAGAATCAATAAAGATTTTAAAAATGGTCTATATCAAAACAAAATCTTAAAATGTTATCTGTTTATTTACTGTGGATAACTCTGAAAGAAGGAACTTAAAAGTAATTGCAACCCTTATTTCACATTTAATATTTTTTTATTATTCTTTTCATATGACAATATTGCTATTCTTGATCCTAGAAACATGTAATCAAACCAGCATGGTTGAATTTAGATGGCCTTAAAGGTGTGAATAGGGCCAATAGCTGAAATTAAACATGCCTGACATGATTTGAAAAATCTAGTTCTTCCCAGAAATTCAGCAGAATATAGCCAGCAGAATATGTGTTACTGAACTTTGGGATTTCCTAAGGATACATTTTTCACTTATTCTGAAAGCGAAGCTTTTCATTTTTCATAATCAACTTATGGCGTATTGAAGATATTTAATATGTGTTCACATGTCTGAATAAATGTGTTTATATATCAAAACTTGTTTAAATGTAAGGAAAAAGATCCACTCCAGCTAGCTCAAGAAAACAGGAGTTACTGTAAAAACACAAGTGGAGCATATGGGAGAAAACATTTCATGGCAACTATATAAGGCCCCAGCCGGCCAGGAATGAAGGGGCATTCTGGAATTTGTCTTTCTTTGCTCACTACCAGCTAAGTTTGACTCCTTATGCATAGTTTGCTTTCCCACATGGCTTGACCTAATCCATAACCATGATTTTGACTCTTCATAAAATTTCTTGCCCCAACTCAATCTGTTGGTATGTTTTATTTTCAACTCTACTAAGGACTGAAAAAGTGCCATTATATGACCCACTTTAAATACTTGTGAAATCAGATCAGATTTTCTTTTAGGCAAGAAGCAAAGGTCACTCATTCACTCAAATTAGGTTATCTTGAGTTAGAGGCCTTGTCTTTGTATGATCAACTATGGCAATGGGAAATTGTGGCACGTGAGGGTTTCTTTCTGTGGTGACTTTCTTGGGGCCCGTTTTCTTTAGGAGGTGACGTGAATGATACACATTCTGTTATATCTCTAATTCAATATAATTTAAGTGTGAAAGATGTCTTAAGATACTTTTTGAAGCCTCTGAAATCTTTTAGAAGAATAACCATCTGAATAAGATTGCATTAAAGACAATATTTGGGGGAGTTGCCTGGTGGCTTAGCGGTTAGGATTCAGCGCTTTTACTGCCATGGCCCAAGTTCAATTCCTAATCAGAGAGAACTGACATTAGCCATATGGCATGGCCAAAAAAAAAAAAAAAAATAGACAATATTTTGGTGGACTTTCTTTGTGGTTCTGTCACTTTTATCCTAAATGAATAGCTTTTGTTGTTGTTGCTGTCAGAGTATTTTGTACTTATATCATTTGGAAACCAAACTAAGTCTTATTCAGCCAATGTTTGTGCTTTTCATAATTAATAATTATGAATAACAATCAAGAAGGACTGATATTGAAGCTGAAACTCCCAATACTTGAGCCACCTGATGCGAAGAGCTGACTCATTGGAAAAGACCCCGATGCTGGGAAAGATTGAGGGCCGGAGGAGAAGGGGACGACAGAGGCTGAGATGGTTGGATGGCATCGCCGACTCGATGGACATGGGTTTGGGTGAACACCAGGAGTTGGTGATGGACAGGGATGCCTGGCTGCTGTGGTTCATGGGGTTGCGAAGAGTTGGACCTGACTGAGCGACTGAACTGAACTGAACTAAACTGAACAATCAAGAATCCCATATCTTAAGGGATTCTCTCCTACTTCAATTTCCATGTTCCTATTCTTCATCTCTGCTCTTCCTTTCAAAATACCATATTTAAAATGTTATTTTCTCTCTACATCTACTTACTCTGCACTGTTTCCACTCTAGTTTCGTTCATTTTACTCTACTAAGTTAGGTTAATTTCCTCTACACCCATATCATATTACTACACATTAACAAATATAAAATGCCACTTTTTTTCTGGACAACTTCCCAAACTCATAAATGAAAGTAGAATTCTACTTCTGTGTGTTGTTTTTTTTTTTTTTTTTTTTTTTAACCAATTTATCCTTCTAATTGTAAGCACTACATTTTGAATTTTATTACAGTTTTTCTAACAAAAATTTTTTCTTTTGGTTACAAATGACAGACAACCCAATGTATAATTATGCATTGATTATACAGCAGAAAAGTTCAGTGGTGGATTAATCCAAATTTTCAAAAGTGGCATCAAGAAACTATTTCTTACCATCTATTTTGTTTTGGGTTCCTACTTCTAGCTTCCTTTTGGGGTACACTTTTTCTTCAGGGTGTCCCCTCAGCACTTCCAGGCTTATATCCTCAAATTTTGTTTTCTCTTCTCTAATAGTTTTAACTAGAGTTGCATAATTAATCTTCCTCCTTAGTTGGCCTTTCATCTCATATCAAAAACCAGTTATTGGTGCAAAGGGATGGAAAAGAGTGATTTACTATACACAAGCTTCAAGTTTGTCCTTTAAGTAAAAAAAAAGGGGGGGGGATTAATTGCACCAATACTACTATGACTGAGAATGGACAAGAGGGTGATTTAAAAGGGAAAATCAAGATTCTGTTATTAGAAGAGGAGAGTAAAGAGTAAAACAGTGTATTTGTCAATCATAAATATAACATAGCAGGGACTGTGCTATGTATTTCAAGCCCTCCACAGCATCTATCATGCAATCTTGAATACATTTAAGTGCTTAATACATCAGATCAGATCAGTCGCTCAGTCGTGTCCGACTCTTTGCGACCCCATAAATCGCAGCACGCCAGGCCTCCCTGTCCATCACCAACTCCCGGAGTTCACTCAAACTCACATCCATCGAGTCAGTGATGCCATCCAGCCATCTCATCCTCTGTCGTACCCTTCTCCTCCTGCCCCCAATCCCTCCCAGCATCAGAGTCTTTTCCAATGAGTCAACTCTTCGCATGAGGTGGCCAAAGTACTGGAGTTTCAGCTTTAGCATCATTCCTTCCAAAGAAATCCCAGAGCTGATCTCCTTCAGAATGGACTGGTTGGATCTCCTTGCAGTCCAAAGGACTCTCAAGAGTCTTCTCCAACACCACAGTTCAAAAGCATCAGTTCTTCAGCGCTCAGCCTTCTTCACAGTCCAACTCTCACATCCATACATGACCACAGGAAAAACCATAGCCTTGACTAGACGGACCTTTTTTGGCAAAGTAATGTCTCTGCTTTTGAATATGCTATCTAGGTTGGTCATAACTTTCCTTCCAAGGAGTAAGCGTCTTTTAATTTCATGGCTGCCGTCACCATCTGCAGTGATTTTGGAGCCCAGAAAAATAAAGTCTGACACTGTTTCCACTGTTTCCCCATCTATTTCCCATGAAGTGATGGGACCGGATGCCATGATCTTCATTTTCTGAATGTTGAGCTTTAAGCCAACTTTTTCACTCTCCACTTTCACCTTAATCATAGATGTAGAATATTTAGTCAGTTAAACAAAAATAATTTCATAGGGTAGAGTTAGATTTTGATGTTATTTGAGTATCTGTTTTTATGAAGAGAGGGAGGGCTGCAATCACCACTACTTGTCTTGTTTAATTGTGCCTCCCTTTTGGTTTTGACCAGAGTCCTCGGCCCCTCCTTAAGAATGGGTAGGAAACTTAATGAACCATAGCAGCTTAAAGTACTTCCTCTGTTTGGAGCCTTTTCAGTTCAGTTCAGTCGCTGAGTCATATCTGACTCTTTGCGACCCCATGGACTACAGCACGCCAGGCCTCCCTGTCCATCACCAACTCCTGGAGTTTACTCAAACTCATGTCCATTGAGAAAGTGATGCCATCCAGCCATCTCATCTTCTGTCATCCCCTTCTCCTCCCACCTTCAATGTTAGAGCCTTTTATAAAAACATAAATCAAAATTTTGAAGTAAACAATTCAACAATTTATTTATTTCAGAAATATTCATTGAGAACCAATGTGTTCCTGGCTCTCACCATACAAAGAAATAAACTGAAAATGGCTTACAGACTTAAACATAAGACATGACTCCATAAAGCTCCTGGAAGAAAACATAGACAAAAACATTCTCTGACATCAATCATGCCACTGATTTCTTAGATTAAAGGCAATATAAATAAGCGCAGAAATAAATAAATGGGACCTGATCAAACTTACAAGCTTTTGCAGAGCAAAGGAACCCACAACAACATGAAAACACAACCTCCAGAATGGAAGAAAATATTTGCGAATGATGCAACTGACAAGGGCTTAATTTCCAAAATATACAAATAGTTCATACAAACTAACAACAAAAAGAAAACAAACAAGCCAACTGAAAAATGGGCAGAAGACCTAAAGAGATATTTCTCCACAGAAGAAATACAAATGGTCAATAGGCACATGAAAAGATACTCCACATCACTATTTATTATAGAAATGCAAACTAAAACTACATTGAGGTACCACCTCACCCCAGTCAGAATCAGCATCATTAGAAGTCTACAATAATAAATGCTAGAGAGGATGTGGTAAAAAGGGAACCCTCCTACACTGTTGTTGGGAACATAAGTTCCCACTGTGGAAAATCCTATGAAAGTTCCTCAGAAAACTAAAAATAGAATTATCGTATGATCAAGCAGTCCCACTCCTGGGCATATATCCAGAAAAAAAAAAACTATAATTCAAAAAGTTACATGCACCCTAGTGTTTATTGTAGTACTATTCACAATAACCAAGCCTTGGAAACAATCTACATATCCATTGACGAATGGATAAAGAAGTTGTGGTATATGTATGTATACACACACACATGCATACACACACACACACACACACACACACACTGAAATACTACTAAACCATAAAAAGAACAAAATAATGCCATTTGTAGCAAAATGGATGGAACTAGAGATTATCATATTACTAAATGAAGTAAGTGAAAAAGAGAACAAATACCATATGATATCACTTATATATGGAATCTAAAATATGACAGAAATGAACCTATCTATGAAACATAAATAGAATCACAGACATAAAACACAGACTAATGGTTGGGGAAGGTTGGAGTTAGCAGATGCCAACTTTTATATATAGAATGGATGAGTGATAAGGTCCCACTGTATAGCACAGAGAACTGTATTCAGTATCTTATGATAAACCATAACGGAAAGGATTATATGTGACATAAGTATGTGTGTATATATATCTATATAGAAATAGATAGGTATAGCTGAATCATTTTGCTGTACATTAGTAATTAACACAACTTTGTAAATCAATTATACTTCAATAAAACAATCCAACCATTTATTTATTCCAGGAACATTCATTGAGCACCAGTGTTGCTTGGGATATTCCTGGATTGGGATATCTGTTTTCCTGGAACTACACTCAAGAGAAATTATATACCACAGTGATACATTAGGCTAAGCCAAGAAGGGAAAAGTATATTCTTAGTTTATTGTTGGAAAGAGTTTTATGGACTTGTGTTCTAAGTCACAGTCCAATTTCTTCAGAAGAGAGAATGAAGTGGGCTTGCTACTCACATCCCAGTCTTTTAAATGGATAGTTTTCTTTTAGAAATACACGTTATAGGAGAGACATAAATTCTTTTTTTAATATAAATTTATTTTTTTTAATTGGAGGTTAATTACTTTACAATATTGTATTGGTTTTGCCATACATCAATATGAATCCACCACAGGTATACACGTGTTCCCCATCCCGAATCCCCCTCCCTCCCCGCTCCCCGTACCATCCCTCTGGGTCGTCCCAGTGCACCAGCCCCAAGCTACCGGTATCATGTATCAAACTTGGACTGGTGATTCATTTCATATATGGTATTATACATGTTTCAATGCCATTCTCCCAAATCATCATAAATTCTTTAAGTGCAATTTGAAAGTTGCTGCCTCAAAACCACCTCATATCTCAAAATCATTAATGTCTTTTTTATGCAAAATTCCTTCCTTGAACGTGGGAATTTATCAGTTTGATTGTGTGTGTGTGTGTGGAGCGTCATGCAGCAAATCCCATATATTTGGGCCACACTACATTTGCATCTCAGTTTCATTTTTCATGCCTGGAAACAGTATTCTCTTGATGAAAGGCAGCTTCTATTGCCCTTTTTCATGCTCCTTTTTGTTTTTCCCTGCTTATTCTGTGATCATCCTCTTACTCATCTTTAAGTCTGGATAAGGTGAGATTGAGCAAGCAGAACCCAGAACCCTCTCTCTGACACCCCAAACCGATAGCTCTAGTTTTCCTGCACAGAGATGTGACTGTCCATGTGTGATGACTGAGTCAACATGTTTCCTTCCTACCCTTGTTTCACTGCTCTCTTCCACCCCATTGTAAATTCTTAACACTCCCTTGAACTTGCTGTGTGATTAAATAAGTCAGTGCACTGTATGTGTTTTGTTCCTGTATCTTCTTGTCTGCTTGATTAGTTCTCATTCATCCTTTAAGGCACCACTCATACATCACTCTTTCTGTGACACCTTTTTCCTGTCTCTAAATATGATCATTTCCTTTACTCTCTCCTGCAACACTGCACATCAACCAACATTTGTCACTCTGCATGCCCCACATGTCTGTTTAATCAACTTGTAATCTCTAGGAGTTCATGGATTCCGTCTTACTATCTCATCATCTTCAACAATTAGAAATATTTCTGACACGTAGCAGTTGTTCAGCACATTTGTTGAAGGGATTAATTTCTGGGACCAAAAATTTTGCTTCTTAAGGTGCCTTCAGTTTATATTAATAGCTGCCTAGAGAAATGTCTCAAGAAGAATCATGAAACTGAGTCTGAATGAAGACCAAAATTCTCTTGTCACCCACCCGTGGATTTGGGGACATGGCAACATATGTGCTTCTATTCAGCATCCTTACCTGAAGACGACTCAAAACATGGGTGTACCTATGGCTGATTCTTGTCAATGTTTGACAGAAAACAACAAAATTCTGCAAAGCAATTAACCTTCAATTTAAAAAATTAATAAAAAGTCTAATCAGAAATAAGTATATTTATTGTCTCCCTTCCTATTAAAGTTTCAAGCATGTCTTCCAATATTCATTATTTTCCAAGCATAAGATAAATTTCCTTCCCATATGCTTATCATCCCATATTTCCCAAAAATATAGCGTTCATCATTGTTACGTGATTATATACATAGATATACATAAAATTATACATATGTATAAATTTATATATATATATATATCTATATTTCCTTCTAGCTATGATATATTGGTGTTCTGAAAGGCCTTGTTTGATGACACCAATGTATCTCAATGTCCTGGAAGAGTTCCTGGCATATTACAGTGTTAGTTACTCAATAAATGTTTGTCGAGTTTAGAATCAGCTTAAATTAAGGGGCAGAAAGAAATAAAAGTCTCATGAGGGAGAGAGAAAGCCTAGAGAGTTAGTATGTTTATATGCGTAAGGGGAACAGTTGATGCAGAGTGAATAAGTAGGAATTATTATATAGAAAGCACAAAGATTCTCTCTGCAGTTTTATTTGAACTTCAGTTTTATTCCTTGTAAAATGAGGATGTTAATTTTGTAATTTCTGAGATAACTCTAGGTGTCTCTACTACTACTCAAATCCCCCCAAAATAAACCATATCTCAGTAGTTCTATGTTTTTAGTAATATTGTTTAACCCATGAAAACAAATATATGCACTCCATAGCAAAAGAAAATGAAAAAAAAAGCACATAGTAGATGTTGAATAAATTATAATTGTGTATTCACCTCCCATTTATTGTTCAATAGCATTATATAATAGCCTACTTCAGTTGATAATGGATTGAAATAGCCAGAAAATGAGAATGCTGGAAGGATTTCTTTCTATGCCTTGTCTAAAGAGTCCTGTTTCTCATATAATGGAACATCCTTTACAGCAGATTGAAATAGAGTTTTAAACTGACTTCATTATAGCCATAATGTAAAATGTAAGTACATCTATTCTAAAAGTAGTGAAATGACTGCATTTTTTCCCTATGCTTTTCTGAAAGAGCCTAAATGTTTTCCACAATTTAAAATGTGATTAATATTAGTTGATTAAATATTATTGATTAAGATAAATGAATTAAAATATTATCATAACATACTATAATATTATATGGCATAAAATAAAATTTATTTTATAATCGCAGGGACAGAGGAGCCTGGTAGGAGGCCATCTATGGGGCCGCACAGAGTCGGACACGACTGAAGTGACTTAGCAGCATACATATATGTACACAAAACCTGAGTGTGTGTGTGTGTGTGTGTGTGTGTGTTCGTCACTCAGTCATGTCCAACTCTTTGTGACCCCATGGACTGTAGCCTGTCAGGCTCCTCTGTCCATGGAATTCTCCAGGCAAGAATACTGGAGTAGGTTGCCATTTCCTTCTCCAGGGAGTGTGCGTATGTGTGTATATATATATGTGTGTGTGTATATATACACCCACACGTATATACATACATACATACATACTTCTATACAATCAACTGAGGTTTTCTTGAAGTTTGAGAAGCACTACCAAGGCAGTAACTAAAAAATATACCTAGAGCTGGTGGCTCATCCTGAAGGTGATCAACAGCAAGAAAGTCAAGGAATGAAGTAGTTACATGATGATAACAAGCATTCTTGCATGTGTGCACACACACACACACACACACCCCTTTGCATAATTCAAGAACAGAAATGTGGTGATAACCCTTAGTTTTGAGGAGTGCCAATGTCCCCGTCTTGGTCTTTACCAGATAATTTATAGCTTTCTTAATTCTATCAGTAGAAATCATGATTTAATGGCTTCAAATGCTTAAAAACTATGTCATTAGAGTTTATGAGGCCTTTGGTATACCATTTGCAGTTTGAAGCTGTGAATTCCAGTTTACTGTGCTTCTTTCTTTCTACCTCCTTATCTGGTTTTTCCAGACACCAGGGTTGAATGGTGCCTGGCCTGTTAATCAGAAAGTGTACAAAGATTGTGTAATGGTGGATATGAATATATTCTATCATACAAGCATGCATAATTCATTCACCCATGCATCTATTTATTAAGTGCAACCATGGTCTGAGCTAATGGCAGACAACAAGAAGATTTAGAGGGCAGAAGGAAAGAAGCTGGAGTATTTTCCCCTCAACCTCTCCTCACCTGAGATGACATCTCAAGAAATGACCATGTTCCTTGGTCACAAAGATGAATTAAAGGAATGAATGGGTAGGTTCTATGTCATTTGTGAAAACACAATTTGACTGATAAAATTTAATATTATTTTCACTTACCAAAGCATCATGTTAAATGGTTATTCACTTTTTAGAATGGTGTCATGCATTGGTAACTAACTCCTGACTCCCTGAAGCTTGCTGCTGCTGCTGCTGCTAAGTCACTTCAGTCGTGTCCGACTCTGTGTGACCCCATGGACTGCAGCCTACCAGGCTTCTCTGTCCATGGGATTCTCCAGGCAAGAACACTGGAGTGGGTTGCCGTTTCCTTCTCCAATGCATGAAAGTGGAAAGGGAAAGTGAAGTCGCTCAGTCATGTCCGACTCTTAGCAACCCCATGGACTGCCACCTACCAGGCTCCTCCATCCATGGGATTTTCCAGGCAACAGTACTGGAGTGGGGTGCCTTTGCCTTCTCCCCCTGAAGCTTGATATACCCCAAAAAAATACTCAAAAGAAAGAAGTAGATAAAGCCAGCTTAAAAGATCATTGCTACAAAACTGCCCAACTTAATAGGGTTCCATATTGTCTGCCAATTCCAATGTCTCCATAATTCCTGACTACAGATGGGATTCAAGACCTAAGTCCCAAAATGGAATACATGTATCATTTCCTCTTAGAGATCTGAGTAAGATATGAACCAGTACACTCCAAGAGGTACACTGGCAACTTCACTGAGTGTGATAGACCCTGGAATTTTGAAGCTGAAAATGAAGAGCTCTAAGTTCATGGAAGTGACCTCCGCATTTTTAGGACATTACATTGTTCTCCATTCCCATACAGTTCTGCAATCTGGCTGTAAGCCTAGCCTTTGCCAGTCACTTTGCCCTTGCCATCGAGGGTAAGCCCTTCAGAAAACAGCCAGAGCACTCTAGTGAAGGAGAAAGGTAAGCAGTGCTCTTAAGATGCTGCCAAAAGAATAAAGTTAGCAAGAAATAAATCTCCCCTGGGATGTGCAGTAAGCAGTTCAAATAATATACTCACCCACAGGAAAAGAAAAGAATCAGTATTCTGTCCCCTATCACAACCGGATTCTGCTTTCAGAACCTACTATTTCTTACAGACAAAAAGGTGAGGGAAGAAGAACACTGTGGGTTTTTCTTTCTTTCTTTAATCACAGTTTCTTTCCTTAGTTAAATTTAGCGTTATCCTTGGAGAATTGGCAACACATATTTTTTACTTTTGTTTGAAATGATTATAAATTTGCAGATTGTGGTTCCTTCCATGCATCACCTGGTTTTCCCCAATGGTAATATCTTTTCTAACTGCAGCATATTATCAAAACCTGCAATACTCTAGAAAGTGAACTAAAAAGTGATGGATAATTTACATATTTATATATTTTATATACTTATATATCTATCGTTTCCCTTTATGTGCTCCAAAATCTTCAGAGGCTCTTATGGCTCTGAAAATTACTAAAATTAGTCCATATACTATATATTTATAAATCAAGGGGAAAAAAAAAGATAATATCCTGATATGTAGACATGATGTAGATTTTAAACTTGATAAGTGTCTGCTATGTCCATTGGAGCTCCACCATGCCCTTTCATTTACTTAGGGTCTTTGTCAATCAAAACATGATATTTTTAAGTGCATTTTTGGTAATTACAGCCATTTGATTAACGTCTTTCAAATATCTTTGCCAATTTTATTGGCATAACTAGCCATTGTTTAGTGGTTCAGGATTAGTTCTGAGTACATTAAAAGCCTCAGCATATATTAGGGTAGAACGCAAACATGTGGGTTGATGATTTGATAGATATTGATTGTGTTTAGTGGGATTTTCCTGTTTAGGAGCTTTTGTTGTATCATATCTGTTATTTCCAGAAGTACAGCAAATGTAGGGCCTTGCATGCAAAATACTCTGAACAAAAACTTGACAATGACAAACAGCTGAAATTATTCTCAGTCTGATCAATTTGTTGAGTGTATCTTCCACATTAGGACTAAATGTGTGCTCAGTGTCTGACTCTCTGTGACTCCATGGACTGTAGCCAGGCTCCTCTGTACATGGAATTGTTCAGGCAAGAATACTGGAGTGCGTTGCCATTTCCTACCCCAGGGGATCTTCCTGACCCAGGGATCAAACCTGTGTCTCTTGAGTCTCCTGCATTAGTGGCAGGTGCTTTGCCACTGAGCCACCAGGGAAGCCTAAATATTGGCGCTAATTAGAAGGATTAATAATAGAAAAGGAGATTAACCAATCAGAATAGAGTTAAAACATATAATATAAATGTGAAACACTTGTGGCTCCCAAAGTGTTCATTTCAGTACTGAACTTTTAGATAGCTTTCTAAGTTAATGACAGCATTTTCCAAAGTCCTGTTTCTCTGTGTTCATACCATTCTGTCCACCTGATAACACTGTCTCCCTCATGCGCTCTGTGAGTTAACTTACTATCATCACTGTGCCATTCATTTTAGGTGTAATTTTTTAAGAGCTTCCAAATTCACTAACAGAAAGGTTCTTATATTTTTATTTCTCTTTTCTGAGCCATAGTTTTCTCACGTTAAAATAAAAGGAAAAGTTTTATATTGCACCTACTGCCCCTATCTGCCAAAGCGCATGTATCCTGAACACAAGACTTGCATTGCATTTACTTTTATGGTCCAAACCAACAAATGCATTTTTTTAGATTTAAGCTCCTTGCTGAATGTGTGCCATTGAATTTAACTTCTTATTTTTTAATTAGCTATTTGGCTATCTTAGAACTACCATCTGAGCTATCAGGGAAGCCCCAGAAATAACATAAAGTGGGCTAAATGCACACTCTAGCATGAAACAGACCACGTGTACTGCCAAGAGAACCCACCTTCTTTCTCCTAAAAGGAGAGGAATATTTAACTATGCCAAGATGAAGTTTTTGATGCAAAGAGGAGGGAAGAGGAAAGGAGTTTGTTTGTTCTTCTAACTCCAGTGACACAAGCAAACTTACAGAGAATATTGTAAGGAACCTCAGCACTGTTTACCATTCATTCTCTGTAGCCCAGAAACTGGCAAGCAGTTCCCAGTTGATTTTCAAGATGGCTGCAGAATTTGTTGGGGTTTGAGCAGATGCTGAAACTGCTCCCCCTGCTTCCATATTAGCATGGCTACCAGTTCAGTGAAATCAGGCTACTCACACTCCCACCCCAGGGAGCACACATGAGCCTCTCATGATCTCATACTAGTTTAGCTTTGTGAGATTAGCTTAAAAGGTTTTTGTGACAGGGTATATGTAAAGCATTTGTATAATGCCCCAGTGTGTACATGCTCAGTTGTTCAGTTGTGTTGTGACTCTTTGCGACCCACCGGGCTTCTCGGTCCATGGGATTCTCTAGGCAAAAATACTGGAGTGGGTTGCCATTTCCTCCTCCAAGGGGTCTTTCTGACCCAGGGATCAAACCCATGTCTCCTGCATCTCCTGCATTGGCAGGTGAATTCTTTACCACTGAGCCCACCTAGGAAGCCCTGTATAATGCCTGCCCTATAGTAAATGTTTGATAAATGCTACTCATTGTATAAAATATGATAATGGATCTATGCTTCTATGAGTGGTAAATCTTTTGGGGGCTCTGGAAATCTTCAGAGATTGATCTACTAACCTGATGAGCTAGTTAAGAGTCTACACAAACTAATACCTTTTCAAGAGGTATTAGCTGATGCCATACTTTCAGCTATTAGTATAAAATCCCCATATTACTGCTGGCTCATCATTGCTGAGAAAGCTAATTACAGGCACTAATTTTATTGAGACAAACTTCATTGTGCAGAAATAAAATATTGAGCTGAGTTTATGAAGGCAGAAATCAAAAGACAGGGTGCAAGGGGATAAGGTAGATAAAATTAAGCCCTGATGCATTCATTTGTCATCACTCTGTCATTAAATGCCAATCATGCTCAAATGAATATATGTTTTGCATCCCCTACCCCCCAAACAATCTCACTCTTGATGGATCAACTACACTGCACACAGGAAATATGAGTTTGCAGAGTATAAGGTACTGAGAAACCATCTCTTTAAATCAGCACACTAGTGTGCTCTGAAATGCACAGTGCCAATGTTTTTTCTCTACAAGTAGCTTTTTTTTTTTTTTTTTTTTACCATTATGTGAATTTATTGCTTGCAAACTATGCCACAGCCCCAGAAACTGAACTCTTATATTTATCCATAGAAGAACATGGTGATAATCTCAACCCTGTCTTCAAAGATATATTGTATGCAGCTTTCTACAAAAGGAAGGGAATGCATTACTTTTTCTATGCTAGTTAAGCTTGGATGTTCCTGGTCTATAAAATGTCAGTAGCTATGAATTGTGCTGAAACCTGCTGCATGGTTTGAGACGATTCCTCTCTACACTGGGGATTTGGCTTCGAGCACAACATTCTTTTTCTGCTTGGGTGCCCAGCCTGCATTTTTCATAACTCTACAAACAAAAACTAGCATTGCAGCCATGAAAAAGGGAATTATTGAGATAGGAACAGAAAGCAGACAGTAATGATTTAAACCACACTAGGAAGTATGTATAAAAAGCTCTTTTTTAAAGCATGTGTAAAATTTTAAAACTTATCTTTCCAAGGTCAAATTTTAATGCCTAACAACAGTAGAGATAAAATGTGTGACACTTTACCTTAAAGTCAGCTTTTAGTATCATTTGCAATTTGGGTCAACATGTAGAATGACTAAAAGTTTTTTGTATATACTTTAAATTCTAGCATTATTTTATATACCCGGCAGACAATTTTGAAAAATGAGACATATGTAGCAATATAACTAGAAACTCCCAACTCTAGTCATGTCAATATAACTAAAACTAGTCTTGCCTTCCCTACATTAAAGCTAGAAAGCTGAACAAAGTATATGAAACATTTGATTGCAGACATTAGACATTAAGCAATAACAGACTGGTTCAGATGTTGGCAATTGTGGAACAAGTGGTGTTCTCAGATGTTGCTACCAATCTGAAGACAGGTGGTATTTTTTTTTATAAAATTAAATGTCCACATATAGAATTTTCCTCCTTGGTATTTACACAAGAAAAATGAAAACATGTCCATGCAAAAATATGTACATGCATGTTCTTAATCAACCTTCTTTATCATTTAAAAAGACATGGAAATGCTCATCAACAGATAAATTATAGTATAACAATATAATAGAATATTACTCAGCAACAAAAACGAACAGACTACTAAATATGTAACAACTTTGATAAATCTCAGAGATTAGCTTAGTGAAAGGATGTCATGCAAACAACAACAACAGAAAGCAAAACTAGTGATGCTGATGCATCCTAGAAATGTAGTGGGTAAAAGAATCCATATATGAAAGTGTCTATACTGTTTATATAAACATCCACTCCAGTGTTCTTGCCTGGAGAATCCCAGGGACGGGGGAGCCTGGTGGGCTGCCATCTATGGGGTCGCACAGAGTCGGACACGACTGAAGCGACTTAGCAGCAGTATAATTTATTGTAATAATGATTATATTATATATGATTAATACTGAATAACTATATATTTATAAGGAGATCCAACCAGTCCATTCTGAAGGAGATCAGCCCTGGGATTTCTTTGGAAGGAATGATGCTAAAGCTGAAACTCCAGTACTTTGGCCACCTCATGCGAAGAGTTGACTCATTGGAAAAGACTCTGATGCTGGGAGGGATTGGGGGCAGGAGGAGAAGGGGACGACAGAGGATGAGATGGCTGGATGGCATCACTGACTCAATGGACGCGAGTCTCAGTGAACTCCAGGAGTTGGTGATGGACAGGGAGGCCTGGCGTGCTGCAATTCATGGGGTCGCAGAGTCGGACACGACTGAGTGACTGATCTGATCTGATCTGATATATTTATACATCATTTTATGATAATATTTTATTTATACGTGAAATTTATGGAGAGTAGATCTTAAGCATTTTCACCATAGATACAAAAAATGTGAGGTAATGGAAATGTTAATTATCTTGATCCTGGTAGTCATCCCACAGTGTGTATGTATATTAAATGATCATGTTGTACACTTGAAAACATATGGATTATATTTTCAATTATTTCTCAATAAAGTTGGGAGGGGAAGAAAAGGAAAACTTTAGCCCCTGCCTTAAAAGTTAATTGATGCTATGTTACAAATTTCAACTGCCTCCTCAGGCCCTCTCTAGGGACACAGTGGTGGTGTGTGTCATTTTCAATGTAAATTCCTTTGTCTTATGCATTAGATCTGAGTGATGATATGCTGAAGAAGATTTGAAGCATAAATATGCTTCAAATTGAAAAGAGGAAAGGAGATAATGGAACCAGATGCCGAACAGAGTAGCTGGGAAAATGGACTGCTTTTTCAAATTACTGTTTAGGGACTGTTATTCTAACTCTGCTTTTGATGAACACATTTTGACTAAAACTTAGAAAAATGACACAGTTTACTTTTCTCTGTTTTCCATCGCGGAGTCTACCTTGCAACTTGAATCACCTGGGAAGAAAACAATGCAAAAGAGAGCATTTACCTTACTGAGGAGAATGCTGCATGTCGAGCTATTGAAAACTCTGCCTTCTTTCTCAGTGGAAAGACCACTGCTGCAGCTGAGTCCAGCAATTTGCTCGTTTGGAATTGTGGTAGTGTGGTTATATGGTTGCACATGGACAACCCTCTGAAGCAGAAACATATTAAAGTTTCTAGAGTGAGTTTAATGGACCACAGAATGATGCAAGTTTGCTCTGTAGGCAGCGTTCTGTTTTCCAGTTTCCTTTGCAAGTGTATGGAAATAATAAGCGTATGCATTTTTTAATTCAAGAAACTAAACTACCAGTAAGACTGTTTCTCTTGTCATTCATGATTGGCTTTCCCCTTTAAGCCATCATTATTTATTTTATTATTCATTTTGGCTTTGTCTCTTCAAATTAAGTGCTGCCACTTACAAAGACTGTGTATTTACAGACAGCATCAGTAAGAAGCATCTATGAGAAAAAGCCTAGTAGACAGTCACATTGGCACATTTAGAGGCAGGATAAAGAAATGAAAGCATAAATGACAATAAAATTAGCCTAAGCACACATATTAATTCAAAAAAGAAGTCCAAATGCTGTTCCCAGGACTATTTCTCAGTGACATACATGGAGAGGAAGTATTGTTAATTGGACACCAGTCACATTCCAAAACATTGTGCTAGGTGAATTGTATTCACTGTCTTGTGTATCCTTCCTAACAGGTTTTTGAAGAAGTGACATGTGGAAGTTGGGGCTCAGTGCGTATAAGTAATTGTCAAAGTCTCATCAGCAACCAAGTATAAATCTTAATCTTTTTAACTCTCAGTTTGCTTCTGCATACAAATCCTCCTAATTTACAGTCTCTTACGGTTTGGCAACCCACTCCAGTATTCTTGCCTGGAGAGCCGCAGGGACAGGGGAGCCTGGTGGGCTGCTGTCTATGGGGTCGACATGACTGAAGCATCTTAGCGGTAGCAGCACAGTTAGGAGAGGTAATACCACTCAGCTGCAAGTCCTCTCCAAATCCTTCATGTAATTTCTATCTAAACAGAGACAATGCCAATAGCTATCATTTATGAAGTCTTATTTTGCTCCAAGTATTGTGCTAAACATGGTATATATGTTGTCCCATTTAATTTCTGTTTCAATCCTGACAGGTAGGTAGAATTTTCTGCACTTTGAAATAACAGAGTCACTTTTCTTAAGTTCTTTCATTCATTCAACAGTATTGAAGGAACACATTTTATGTGCCAGGTACAAAAGTACAGAAGTGAGAAAAAACAGAAAAAATGATATAGGGTGGTCTGATGTTGAGTCATTCAGTTTTTCCTTGGAGTGGTGAAGGAATAGATCACCTTAAGCTGAAACTGAGGGACAGAAAGGAGGAGGAGGATCATAGATAGAACTCAGGAGGCCGGATCGTCATAGGGAAGGAGAAGGATATTATAGGAAGATGATGTAAGTAGGATGAGATCATATAGAGCTTTGTAAGCCTAGTTAAAAGATTTGGATATTTGACTTGTGATGGGGAATCATTGGATGGTTATAAGCAAAGGAGTAAATGACTTGATTTAATTAAAAAAAAAAAATCAACTCTGGATGCTGCATATAGAATGAATTGTATGGAGAAACTTCGAAAGTACTTGCAGTGATCCAAACGATATATTGATGATGGTTTGAGAGTGGATGATAATGATAAAAAGCATTATTTATGAGGACACAGTATATATAATAAATTGCAACCCATTGGGCAAGCCTAGATTTAATTGATTAAAATGTATTATGTATCCTTATTTACAGTTTGGAGGGCATTCTAATCATGTTAAACCCTAATTTAAAAATTCTCCAGGCCAGAATACTGGAGTGGGTTGCCTTTCCCTTCTCCAGGGGATCTTTCCAGCCCAGGGATCGAACCCAGGTCTCCCTCATTCCAGGCGAATTCTTTACCAGCTGAGCAACCAGAGAAGTCCCGATTTAAAAATATTCACATGTTAAAAAATAAAAATAGTGGTAGAAATTGGAGACAGGAAGACATATATGAAGATGCTAGTGATTGAATGTGTGATGAGGGATAGAAAAAGATCAAGAATAGTTCTTAGATTTTTGTCTTGATTACTGGGTGGGTGATGGTCCACCTCAACACATACTTTGTTGATGTGGGGAAAACTAGAGAAGGATCAGACTGGGAATGAGGCAAGAAGAGTTATGTTGCAACCATGTCAACTTGGAAATGACTAACTTTCCCAGAGTCAGTCATGTGACTTCTCTAGGATATAAAGCCTATTTTGTCTGATACTGAAGTCTGAATTTTTATCCTACTAGATTGCCACTAACATCCCTCTCCTGAGAGTCCCAGTTTTGGAAGCCTTATTAACTCGATGATCATTTCATTTTGCTTGGTAAAGGCTTCAACTTCAATGATATCTTTATTTCATAATTAGAGAAATCTTCATAAATGAATATGTTTACCACCTTTTTTTTTTAACCTGTAAAAAATGAAATCCAAGAAGTAATTACAAAAGTGTAACATTAAAAAAGGGTGAGTAGATTTCTCATTTTATCCAACCTTAGCATATATTATGAGATACAACTGTCCTATTACAATCCTTGTTCAAATAAAAATTTTATGTAAGGCTATAATTATGGAAATTTTAAAAAATGTAAAGATGAAAATAGCAATGAGTTTGTTCTTTCTGGGTCAAAATAGAGGGAGGAACTTTATTGTTAAGAACATGTAAGAGTAGCTTCTGGATTATAAACGACTTCAGGAATAATTAATTAGAAATATGCTCTAGAAGAAGCTAGTGGGAAAAGAAGAAAAGTAGAAGGATTGGTAAACAGGACTTTTATATTCCATTATCATTTTGTAGTTTTGTATGTGTGTTGAAAGTGTCAGTTGCTCAGTCGTGTCCAACTCTTTGCAACCTATGGACTGTAGCCCTCCAGGGTCCTCTGTCCATGGAATTTTCCAGGCAAGAATGTTGGAGTGGGTAACCATTCCCTTCTCCAGGAGATCTTCCTGGCCCAGGGATTGAACCCTGGTCTCCTGCACTGCAGGAGGATTCTTTACCACTGAGTCATCAGAGAAACCCCATAGTTTTGTGTATTTTTATGCTACTATTTGAAACTAACCACTAATTTCCATCTTTAACAGAACAAAAGGTACAATATGCTATTAGTGAAACTCTGTAATTCTATTTTTCACTACTCTAAGGACTTACTTTTCATTTAATAGTCATGCCATGACCAATTTAATATTAAAACAGAAAATCGGAGGCTCATAGATATCAAGTTCCCACACTATAATTAAGGGAAAGTATCTCTTAAGTGGCAAATTGTCACGATTTTGGAAAAAATAATCAATCTATATTAAGACTGGCCTAGTTTTCATTCCATTAAAGTTGTGAAAGTGGCTTTTGGTGTCTGCAGATCCTTAGTTTAATTCTGTGTTTCTGGAGTAGATGGCAGACGGTCAGACTGTCCAGTCCAAATGATTGACAGTGTCCACACAGCTAGGAGCAGTGTATGTGTTTGCAGTTCTATTTGTTTTCGTGTAGGGACAATAATCAATTCAGAGAGGTACATTTCTGTTTATGCAAAGGGTGTTTATGGCCAGAGGGACTTCATTTCTGTGCCTTCATACCCATGGCTCTGACTTGCAGGAATACCTTGAAATTTTAATAATACAATGTGGCATTTCTGGTGCCTGGTGACGCAAAGGGTCTCTGTAAAGCCGTCTTCTGTCACCTTGAGACACATCACTTCAATCTGTTTTGATAACCGCTGATGGGGGTCAGAAAGAGCTCAAGGGAACTGACATTGAGTGGGAATCTCTTGTGAATGTGCTGCATGTATGTGTGTTTATACACACAGGCACAAGTACACAACCTCTGTTTATTATCCCCTTTTTAGAAACCATATTCTATTTCGGTGGTTACAAGACTATAATTTTATGTGAACTGTTTGTTTTAACCAGTTGAGGATATATCTTAATAAGCATTTGTTTTTGAATAAAAAGATTTTTTATGTATAACATGCACATAGAAAACTACAAAGATGAGTATACAGCTTTCACAAGTTGAATACTCCATATAAGCACAACCTGCTCAAGAAATAAGATCTTACTTGCAACGCAGTAGCCCCTCTTATGTGTTGTGGTATGCATCATCGCTCAGTTGTTTCTGACTCTTTGTGACCCCCATGGACTGTAGCCTGTCCTCTTGCCCATATTCTCTAGTATTCTTGCTTGGAGCATCCCCATGGACAGAGGAGCCTGGCGGGCTACAGTCCATGGGGTCACAAAGAGTTAGGCACGACTGAGCTACTAATCCCTCTCATCAGTTCAGTTCAGTCGCTCAGTCATGTCTGACTCTTTGCAACCCCATGAACCGCAGCACGCCAAGCCTTCCTGTCCATCACCAACTCCTGGAGTCTCCTCAAACTCTTCTCCATTGATTTGGTGAGATGCCATCCAACCATCTCATCCTCTGTCATCCCCTTCTCCTCCTGTCTTCAATCTTTCCCAGCATCAGGGTTTTTTCAAATGAGTCAGCTCTTCGTATCAGGTGGCCAAAATATTGGAGTTTCAGCTTCAACATCAGTCCTTCCAATGAACACTCAGGACAGATCTCCTTTAGGATGGGCTGGTTGGATCTCCTTGCAGTCCAAGGGAGTCTCAAGAGTCTTCTCCAACACCACAGTTCAAAAGCATCAATTCTTCACTAAATCAAATCCATTATGATTATTCAGTGAAAGTGAAAAAAAGACTTAAGGGACTAAATCTGATAGAGTGCCTGATGAACTATGGGTGGAAGTTCATGACATTGTACAGGAGACAGAAATCAAGACCGTCCCCAAGAAAAAGAAATGTAAAAAAGCAAAATGGCTGTCTGAGGAGGCCTTACAAATAGCTGTGAAAAGAAGAGAAGCGAAAAGCAAAGGAGAAAAGGAGAGATATATCCATTAGAATGCGGAATTCCAAAGAATAGCGAGGAGAGATAAGAAAGCCTTCCTCAGTGATC
Organism: Bos indicus; assembly: GCF_029378745.1. NCBI lineage: Eukaryota > Metazoa > Chordata > Mammalia > Artiodactyla > Bovidae > Bos > Bos indicus. The sequence continues at coordinate 15,377,086 of NC_091767.1, forward strand.
AGTGCAAAGAAATAGAGGAAAACAATAGAATGGGAAAGACTAGAGATCTCTTCAAGAAAATCAGAGATACCAAGGGAACATTTCATGGAAAGATGGGCTCAATAAAGGACAGAAATAGTATGGACCTAACAGAAGCAGAAAATATTAAGAAGAGGTGGCAAGAATACACAGAAGAACTGTACAAAAAAGACTTCATGACCCAAATAACTACAATGGTGTGATCACTCACCTACAGTCAGACATCCTGGAATGTGAAGTCAGGTGGGCCTTAGGAAGCATCACTATGAGCAAAGCTAGTGGAGGTGATGTAATTCCAGTTGAGCTATTTCAAATCCTAAAAGATGGTGCTGTGAAAGTGCTGCACTCAACATGTCAGCAAATCTGGAAAACTCAGCAGTGGCCACAGGACTGGAAAAAGTCAGTTTTCATTCCAATCCCTAAGAAAGGCAATGCCAAAAAATGTTCAAACTACCGCATGATGGCACTCATCTCACACGCTAGTAAAGTAATGCTCAAAATTCTCCAAGCCAGGCTTCAACAATACGTGAATCCCTCTCATAGCCCCTATTATTAAGCCCTTCACCCTGAACAGAACTTCCAGCATGACTCCTAACACCATACATTATTTTTATATGTTTCTGAATTTTATATAATGGAGTCATACATATTGTGTTCTCCTCTGCTTCCTTTTTTTTTTTTTTTTTTTGCTGTTCAACATGTTTCCAAGTTCTGTTCAGGTTGGTTAGTGAAATAGTCAATTTTTTTTTTTTTTTTAACATTTTGGTGCCTCAGTAAAAATGCCTTCCAGTAAAGTTTTAGCAATTTATTCTTCCAATAATTGCCCAAAGAATGTGTTTTATACCTTCACCAACAGTTGGCAGGTTTCAGTGTTTTAAGAATACCAATCCTGTGGGCAAAACACAGAGCCATTAGTAGTTTTATTTTTTATTTTTTTATTAGCCATCTGTATGTCTATTGTTAATCACTTGTTACTATTCTTTGGCTTTTTTATATGGGATTTTGTTAATAATTGACAAAAAATTTTGTATATTATGGATTCAATGGTTTATATTCATTCAGAAAATATTGAGTACCTATTCTACTTTGTGTCAAGCCTGAGCAGGCCACTAGGAATAACATAATTATAAGGAAAACTAAGGCTGCTAGCCTCACAAAGCTTACATTTCAGCCCTTTTTCTTTTGGCTATAATGAACAGACACTTTGAATTATGAAACTGAAATTTATTTTGCTTACATAGAGATAAGGAATCTTGGTTTACTCCTTTATATCCAAGGTTTTCCATGAGGCTGAGATGCAGCATTTAAATCATCTTTAATCATATAAGTGAATGTTCACACTGTACATAACATTAAATAGCCAAAAAGTAGTTTTAAAAAGTAACCAAATCTAATTACTTGGATGTTCTCAGATGGGCATCTTTTCCAATGAGCTGGCTCTTTACATCAGGTAGCCAAAGTACTGGAGTTTCAGCTTCAGCATCAGTAATATTGATTCTAGTTGATAGCACTTAAAGTCATGTTTATTCAGTGTTGAATGAACTCTGTGAGGAGCCTATAGGGTTGGAAACTGCTAGAAGCCTTTATAACCTTCAACATAAAAAGCAGGTTAGTCCAGTACTTAAAAAAAATATTCATTGAACTGTACATTTTATCTATTTATGTATTTGACCACACTTTGCAGCATGTGGGATCTTAGATCCCCAACCAGGGATCAAACCCGTGCCTCCTGCTTTGAAAGTGCAGAGTCTTAAAGACTGGACTGGCAGAGAAGTCTCAGCTCAGACCTTTTGAGTCTGTAATTTTTGTAGGTTAAGGAAGGGTTGACCTCCAACTGAGTTAAAGCTCTGGCCTCACTATTAAAATATGTGCCCAGAAAATTATTTAGATTAGCATCATAATATGAAAAGTAAATCACTCCCAATGGCCAAGTCTTTACTATGCCCTGTATATTTCTATCATATCCAGATTTCCACCAGCCTAAGAAATTTGAGGTACAAATTAATGTACATTAACTATAGCTCCAAGTCTCTGGTACTTGTCTCTGCCTGCATATGGAATCTAGGTTCCTCTTTAAAGCCTACACATTTCATTCTGGATGTTACTTTTAATGGGCACATCTGAATTCATGGATATTCATGTACTTTTTATTCACTCATGACCACCTCTTTGGCAAACATTGGGGTATTATAGGAATAAGGTGAAAAGTTCTTACACACATTCCTTGTTCAGAAGCATCTTAGGCAGATCTTTTGTTTATGTTTTTCTATAATTAGGAAATTTTATTTAAAAGGACATAGTCATTTCAATTGATGCTTTCAAACTGTGGTGCTAGAGAAGACTCTTGAGAGTCCCTTGGACTGCAAAGAGATCCAACCTGTCAATCCTAAAGGAAATCAACCCTGAATATTCATTGGAAGGACTGGTGCTGAAGCTGAAGCTCCAATACTTTGGCCGCCTGATGCAAAGAGCTGACTCCTTGGAAGGAGGAGAAAGATTGAGGGCAGGAGGAGAAGGGAGCATGAGAGGAGAAGGGGGGCAGAGGATGAGATGGTTGGATGGCATCACTGACCCAATGGACATGAGTTTGAACAAACTCTGGGAGATGGTGAAGGACATGGAAACCTGGCATGCCTTTTGGGGTCAGACACAACTTAGCGACTGAACAACAAGAGTTTCAGTAGATGTGTGACTTTTGACCTTTGATGTTAACTATAATTTTCTCTAAAGAAAGGCTTCTTCATTTAGACTTATGACAGCAGCTCATATTTTTTCTGCCAATAAAACATAGATATTAGATTTAATTTCTATAATCTGTGATAAAAACTGATTTCATTATTGATATACTTGTTTCTATTCAGAAGATAAAAACTTCTGATCCAATATTTTAAAGATATAATAACTATTGAGGCATTCAAGCTTTCGAGACATCATATAGCCTCTTTGACTATACCTCAGAAATCTGAAATAATGGATGTCAAAAGCATTTCTCTTCATTATAAGTAATCTCGTCCAGCCATCAGTGAACTATAACCCACAGGCCGAAACTAGCTCACTGCTTTTTTTGAATAGCCCATGGGCTAAGAATGAATCTCATATTTGTAAATCAGGGAAAAAAGGAACAATATTCTGACATGTAGACATGATGTACGTTTCAGACTTTTTAAGTGTACACTGTGTCCAGTGAAGCTCCACCTTGCCCTCTCATTTACCTATTGTCTGTGGCTATATGCAGGTTTAACTGGCAGCACAAAGCAGTTGTGAAGTTGGGACAGAGGCTATCTGGCCAACAAAACCTAAAATATAGTAATATTTTGGCCCTTTATAGAACAAGGATCCATATCCTAATTTTAATAAATTGCTTTATCAAAGTAATCATTTTATCCCATTCTAACAAACAGCACTTGTCTTAGGCAGTACTGTGGATTTTATACAGTTGGCCTTCTATACCCCTCCCTACCTTACCCCTTTGTGTGGGTCGATTCCTCTCTATCTTCCCATCAATCATCCACTTAGTAATCCCTCATCCCACTAGAGATGGGCTGTGTCTTGAGATAGCTTTCCTGGTTGGAATCAGAGGGAAATGTGAGGATTGAAGAAGAGGCATAGACATTGTGATATGGCTGGATTTGAACAAAGAAGAAAGGGACCACAAGCCAATGTGGAATGTTGGTGGCCTCTAGAAGCTCAAAAGGCAAGGAAACAGATTATCCTCTAGAACTACCAGAAAGAAATACAGTACTACTGCACTTTAATTTTACCCCAGTGAGAACTGTGTCAGACTTCTGACCTACAGAACTATATAATGTATTTGCTTTGTTCAAGCCACTAAATTTGTGGGAATTTATTATAGCACTCAGGAACTATAATTATGTAGCAAGATAGATATAGAATATTATATAGTATATATGTCTATGAGGCTTCCCTGGTGGCTCGGTGGTGAAGAATCTGCCTGTAACGCAAGAGACGTGGATTTGACTCCTGAGTTGGGATGATCCCTTGGAAGAGGAAATGGCAACCCACTCCAGTATTCTTGCCTGGGAAATCCCATGGACAGAGGAGCCTGGTGGGCTATGGTCCATAAGGTTGCAAAGGGTTGAACACAACTGAACACCCACACACACAGCATATGTATATGATATATAATATTTAGATAGACATAGATAAATTTGGATAGATAGATGTCAGTTTGAATCTATCTCAATAGATTGTATTTTAAGGAAAATTTAGTGTTGCCTCTACCTTAGGTATTTTCATGTAGTCCCTTAGCTCTCATTTAAAATAAATAGCCTAGTTCATTTTAAAGATACTTTAACCTTCATCTAGTAATTTATTTGAGAGTGAAGGGTATAGAATTTTCCTCCAAAGAAACCTTGATCACACCTAATAGTGTTAGAATTTATTTCTGTTATGTTAGTTGGCATCATAGCAGATACCTAAAATAGTTTCACTAGCACATTTTTTTCTCAGATATTCACTCTATTTTGATGTGTAATTGGGCCATGTATGTTTATCTAGCATCTTATATTATGATACTATAACATAGCTTTTTAAAAGCTAGAAATTTGCCATCTATGGAAAAGGGTAAGCATTATTCAAGATTTGGGGAAATGATTCATTGATCAGCCCATGTTAGCGTTTATACATACAGCTTTATTGTCTCTACCTATCTTCTGCAATTTTATTTGTGCCTATGATCATCAGAGAAACGAAGTATGTTTCTGTCAGTGTTTCAAAACAAAGGGAACTAGTTCAACACTGAGATACTAACCTGAGAAAGCCATACTCCTGCCTTCACTTATGACTTCATTTGTTCTTGACTATTCATGTTTTAAAAGCACATGTGACTATAACTAGCAGTAGAATTGCACCATTATTTTATGAAAAATATAAATACTCTTTTATTTCAAAAGTAAAAAATGTTTATTGTTTAAGATTCAAGCTGTTTGAAAATCATGTAATATAACTGAAACTTTCTTCTCAACATCAGTCTTTCCCTCCCCAGAGGTAGCCACTATTAACACTTTGGTACAGATCTTTTAAAAAAATCTAAAAATTGTTGTAAAAGTGATGGTTGTTTTATTCAGCTAATTTAAAGAACATTATTGTATAGTATGGACATCCCTGGTGGCTCAAATGGTAAAAATCCACTTGCAATACAGGAGACTTGTGTTTGATCCCTGGGTCGGGAAGATCCACTGGAAGAGGGCATGGCAACCCATTCTAGTATTCTTTCCTGGAGAATCCCCATGGACAAAGGAGCCTGGCAGACTACTGTTCATGGGGTCACAAAGAGTCAGACACGCCTGAACAACGAAGTGTGCATTGTATAATATATTGTTCTACATTTTGCTATTTTCATGTAACCATATATCATCTTTCGTTGCTGAGTTAGATAACTTTTCAAATGTTTATTGAACATTTATATTCCTGCTTTTATGAATTGCCTACCTATATACTTTTTTCAACTGAGAAGCCTTAAGGATGTTTACTTTTTATTGTTGGTTCATATGAATTCTTTACATAGTATTTGGCACATTTATTGAATTAAAAATTTCTCCAGTTATCACACATCTTGGAACATTGTTTAAATTGTATTTTCTCCCAATTATATTATTACCAAATATCTCAGGCTTTTTTTTTTTTTTTTAAACTTTACAATATTGTATTAGTTTTGCTAAACATCAAAATGAATCCGCCACAGGTATACCCATGCTCCCCATCCTGAACCCTCCTCCCTCCTCCCTCCCCATACCCTCCCTCTGGGTCGTCCCAGTGCACCAGCCCCAAGCATCCAGTATCGTGCATCGAACCTGGACTGGCGACTCGTTTCATACATGATAGTATACATGTTTCAATGCCATTCTCCCAAATCTCCCCACCCTCTCCCTCTACCACAGAGTCCATAAGACTGTTCTATACATCAGTGTCTCTTTTACTGTCTCATACACAGGGTTATTGTTACCATCTTTCTAAATTCCATATATATGTGTTAGTATACTGTATTGGTGTTTTTCTTTCTGGCTTACTTCACTCTGTATAATAGGTTCCAGTTTCATCCACCTTTATTAGAACTGATTCAAATGTATTCTTTTTAATGGCTGAGTAATACTCCATTGCCTCAGGCTTTTATAATTCTGTATTTTGAATCTCCCTCGAAAGAACTTTCCTAATCAAAGATCCTAAAATAAGAATTATCTTTTAATTTTAAAAAATATTTTCACCTAATATATTTTTTTACAGTTCTGTACAAAATAACTCTTCAGTCAACCTGGACTTTCATATTTGTCTCTGGATGGCTATTTTACATGTTTTACCTTTCATAAAAGTGAAAAATAATATTCTGGGTTTGAAAACATATGTTATTACCTTGAATTCTGAAATAGCATCAAAGCTAACTATAGCTATTTTAATGATATATTCCTGGCCAAATACTTTAATAAAATCCAACCACCCGCCACCCCAAAAAACGAAAATGTGAAACAAAAAATACATTTCCCACTTTTTAAAAGAAACAGATGTGCCTATGAATTAAACTTTAAATTAATTAAATGTATAATCATACTTTATAAACTGCATATGCCTAATACCTACCAAGTTTTATAGCTTCTTCTATTTTTAAAAGAAAATAATGATTCACATGAAATATTGCTTATATTTATGGTTTCAAAGAAAAACTATCTGTGAAATATACTTCTTGCCAATCAAAATGATGCAGTTTGGTTTAGATTAGAGACGGTCAACCAAAGCTGATAGTTGTTTCATTTTTAGAAAGTCCTGTCCCACAATAATACTAGATCTTTCAGTTCCAGTTTCACTGAGATATAGTTGACATTCATCACTGAATAAGCTTAAGGTAGAGACCTTAGGATGTATAGTAAAATATATTGTGAAATGATTACCATTATCATGTCACACAATAATAATAAAACAAAAAAAAGGAAAGAAACAATTCTTTCCTTGAGATAAGAACTGATAGAATGTACTCTCTTCATGCTTTTAATGTATAGGAAGGAGTTTAACAAACATGAACTGAAAGAAACTATTAAATTTCAACAAACCTGGTTCCCAATGCATATATTTTAAAAAGTGGAATCTTCTGCTATTAACTCATATAATACCTGTGTAAATGCATGCAGTAAAGACTCTCCAGGGGATTTTAGAAAGACAGAACATGATTTGTATTTACTAGTTTAAAATTTTAACCTGGAAATTGTTTCCTTACTATACGTTATAGGAATGATCTTAGAAATGCAACTAGTCTGAAACACTAAATCTTTAAAACATCACCAGGATTATGGGAGACGATGGAGAGGACAAACATCAGAATCCTAGAATGTTAATAATTGACAGATTCATAGTTAGAAAGAACCTTATAGGAAAATGTGTGTCAGTGTATTCTAAATAAATCATCTTAAAAAAAGAATTTCATGAAAACAGTTCCTGTGTTAAAATATCCCCAAGCAGTCCACAGAACTCATGAGAATATCTGAAAGATAGTGCTATATCTTTCTTTCTTTCTTTAGAATGCTAGTAAGGGTGTAGTTAGTGAAAACAATATTACTCCAGTAGTTTGTGTATATAAATCCCCACTCCCAAATTCCTAATTTTGTGTGTATGCAACTTAGATTATTTACTGGATAAATACATGCAAAATTTTTTCTTCTGGATTTCTTCTATTTTTTACATCATGGTTTTTGACACAGACGCTGAAATACTGCTGGGGTATTTTATTTTCATACATTCTGAGATTCATTGGCAGCACCAGTTATTTTAACCAAATTAAAGTCAATAAATTCCTTCCATTAGATTTGATTTCCTATAAGAACCTTATAGGAAAATCTGTGTCAGTGTATTCTAAATAAATCATCTTAAAAAAAGAATTTCATGAAAACAGGTCCTATGTTGAAATATCCCCAATCAATCCACAGAACCAATGAGACTAGCTGAAAGATAGTGCTGTATCTTTATTGCTAAGCCTTTCTCACGGATCAGTGCAAAGAAATAGAGGAAACTAATAGAATGGGTAAGACTAGAGATCTCTTCAAGAAAATTAGAGATACTAAGGGAACATTTCATGCAAAGATGAGCACAATAAAGGACAGAAATGGTATGGAACTAACAGAAGCAGAAGATATTAAGAAGAGGTGGCAAGAATACACAGAAGAACTGTACAAAAAAAGATCTTCATGACCCAGATAATCACAATGATGTGATCACTCACCTAGAGCCAGACATCCTGGAATGTGAAGTCAAGTGGGCCCTAGGAAGCAACACTATGAACAAAGCTAGTGGAGAGGATGGAATTCCAGTTGAGCTATTTCAAATCCTGGAAGATGATGCTGTGAAAGTGCTGCACTCAATCTGCCAGCAAATTTGCAAAACTCAGCCATGGACACAGGAATGTAAAAGGTCAGTTTTCATTCCAATCCCAAAGAAAGGCAATGCCAAAGAACATTCAAGCTATTGCACAATTGCACTCGTCTTACATGCTAGCAAAGTAACGCTCAAAATTCTCCAAGGCAGATTTCAACAGTTCATGAACCCTGAACCTCCAGATGTTCAAGCTGCATTTAGAAAAGGCAGAGGAAAGTGAAGGTAGAAGTTAAAGTCGCTCAGTCCTGTCTGACTCTTTGCGACCCCATGGACTATGCAGTCCATGGAATTCTCCAGGCCAGAATACTGGAGTGGGTAGACTTTCCCTTCTCCAGGGGATCTTCCCAACCCAAGGATCAAACCCAGGTCTCCCACATTGCAGATAGATTCTTTACCAGCTGACCCACAAGGGAAGCTCAAGAATATTGGAGTGGGTAGCCTATCCCTTTTCCAGCGGATCTTTCCAACTCAGGAATTGAACTGGGGTCTCCTGCGTTGCAGGCAGGTTCTTTGCCAACTAAGCTATGAGGAATTTAGAAAAGGTGGAGGAAGCAGAGATCAAATTGCCAACATCTGTTGGATCATTGAAAAAGCAAGAGAGTTCCAGAAAAACATCTACTTCTGCTTTATTGACTATGCCAAAGCCTTTGACTGTGTGGGTCAAGCAAACTGTAGAGAATTCTTAAAGAGATGGGAATACCAGACCACCTTGCCTGCCTCCTGAGAAATCTGGGTGCAGGTCAAGAAACAACAGTTAGTACTGGACATGGAACAACAGACTGGTTCCAAATCGGGAAAGGAGTACTCAACGCTGTATATTATTACCTTGCTTATTTAACTTATATGCAGAGTACATCATGCAAAACGCTGGCCTGAATGAAGCAGAAGCTGCAATCAAGATTGCTGGGAGAAATATCAATAACCTAAGATATGCAGATGATTCCACCCTCATGGAAGAAAATGAAGAACTAAAGAGCCACTTGATGAAAGTGAAAGAGGCGAGTGAAAAGGCTGGCTTAAAACTCAGCATTCAGAAAACTAAGATCATTGCATCTGGTCACATCACTTCATGGCAAATAGAGGGGGAAACAATGAAAACAGTGATAGACTTTATTTTCTTGGGCTCCAAAGTGACTGGAGATGGTAACTTCAGCCATGAAAGTAAAAGAAAAGCTTGGAAGAAAAGCTATGACCAACCTAGACAGCATATTAAAAAGCAGAGACATTACTTTGCCAACAAAGTTCTGTTTAGTCAAAGGTATGGTTTTTCCAGTAGTCATGTATGGATGTGAGAGTTGGAATATAAAGAAAGCAGAGCACCAAAGAATTGATGCTTTTGAACTACTTTGTTGGAGAAGACTCTTGAGAGTCCCTTGGACTGTGAGGAGATCCAACCAGTCAATCATAAAGGAAATCAGTCCTGAATATTCATTGGAAGGACTGATGCTGAGGCTAAAACTCCAATACTTTGGCCACCTGATGTGAAGAGCTGACTCATTTGAAAAGACCCTGATGCTGGGAAAGATTGAAGGTGGGGGGAAAAGGGGATGACAGAGGATGAGATGGTTGGATGGCATCAACGAGTTGATGGACATGAGTTTGAGTAAACTCTGGGAATTGGTGATGGACAGGCAGGCCTGGTGTGCTGTAGTCCATGGGGTCGCGAAGAGTCACACGTGACTGAGTGACTGAGCTGTACTGAATTAGATTTGATGCTTGGAAGGTTAGAACTTGTTGATTTCATTTTCTTTAGAATTGATGTCTAAAAGGTATGAGATTGATTGACCAGTGGGCATCTTTCTGATTGTGTGAACAAAGTTTGTCTAGAGCCCAAGAGAATGACGACAATTTAAAGAGACTAATAGTATTTACACTGTGGCCCTGTAAATACTCAGAGTAAGGAAACAAATACATTTATGCATTACATATAAACTCCAACCTATTGAAGTTTGATAAGGTGAATGTATGAATGAGGATACCACTGATCACATCTCCACATTGTGCAGCTCTCACATTTTCTTCATGATCACCTCTTCTTGTAAGTGACTGGTAGGAGAAGGCAATGGCAACCCACTCCAGTATTCTTGCCTGGAGAATTCCATGGACAGAGGAGCCTGGTGGGCTGCTGTCCATGGGGTTGCACAGAGTCGGATACAACTGAAGCAACTTAGTATGCATGCATGCATTGGAGAAGGCAATGGCAACCCACTCCAGTATTCTTGCCTGGAAAACCCCAGGGACAGAGGAGCCTGGTTGGCTACCATCCAAGGGATTGTACAGAGTTGGACATGACTGAAGCGACATAGCAGCAGCAGCAGGAATGAAGCAAAGTGTCAGTTTCAATACATGTTTCATTATTAGTAAAGCTTAATCATGTTATTATCTTTTAGATAAAAGTTGAAGCTTTTTTCTTTGCACACAAATGGTTCATTTTGTGCGCCAACTTTGACAACCATTATTTAATAATGTATTTCCTTAGAATCTCAGAATTAAAAAATATATTTTTGTTTATCCATTTCCCTAAATGTGTTCCAGTTCTCCTTTAAGCACAATAAGTAGCCCCTAATAATGTAGTGTAAATATGCTTATTGAAAATACTCCAATTCATATTTTGTTTGTAAAAACCCTTCTCAGGGCAAAATAGTTCATTGCTCAATTTTATAAAAATCTTTGACAATTCCTGTAATCCTCCTGTCTTGTTTCTTTGCTTTATGGTTCAGTTTTACATAAGTGAATGCATAGCACTTACCACAGTGGTGTTCACTATAAAGACGACATTTGAAACATTGATGATAGCTAGTTGTAGAAGTATCAATATGGATAAAATGTTGCTTGACCTTTTCCTGCTAACCTTGATGCAGAGTATTCCTTGTTTAAGAATAACTAATTTTACCTTATCTGCCACATCTAGGAAAATTGAAGTCAATGGATTATATCAATACAAACAAATGTGCTTAAATGAGAATTTCCCTCACTTATGCCCTTCAAATAACCCAGTTGGTACAAAAAAAATAAAATAAAACACGCAAATAGCCTTGTATTGACAGGTCCCATTAGTAATGATATTATATCTCTATTGATTTCTTTACCCTTTCTTCTATAGTAAAGTGGCTTTAAAGAGCTCACTCCCAAGAACGTAAACATCCTTCATTTTCTCCACAGTGACTTTTCTGTCCTTGGAAGTATTACAGCAGCTATTTTGGACATGCTGTTTGTAAATCTTGAAATCCTGAACTCTCTAATCCTAAGCTGGTGACAGAATAGAGGACATATCAAAATTTCTTCTCAGCCCCAATATCTTAACAGAGAGATAATATTAAAGCCTTGTAAGAATTTCAGGGTTCTTATTCTAGAAGTGATTATTAAGATGTAATGGCACCCCACTCCAGTACTCTTGCCTGGAAAATCCCATGGGCAGAGGAGCCTGGTGGGCTGCAGTCCATGGGCCTCGAAGAGTCGGACACGACTTCACTTTCACTTTTCACTTTCATGCATTGGGGAAGGAAATGGCAACCCACTCCAGTGTTCTTGCCTGGAGAATCCCAGGGACGGGGGAGCCTGGTGGGTTGCCGTCTATGGGGTCGCACAGAGTCGGACACAACTGAAGTGACTTAGCAGCAGCAAGAATCCATGAAACACAATGTGAAACAAATTAGAGTTTCAGATTGCTTTAAAAGGGTTTGTCATTTCATCAGATTATAATGTTATTCTAATATGTTTGTTCCCTAAGATATAAGTTACCCAAAGATGGGATCAACTCTGAATGGTAGCATTACTTGCTTCTGGACTGGCAAGTGTTTTCTATAAAAGGCCTTTAAAGAAATATTCTTTAATATCTTTTGTTCCTTGGAAGGAAAGCTATGAAAAACCTAGACAGCATATTAAAAAGCAAAAACATCACTTTTCCAACAAAGGTCCGTATAGTCAAAACTATGTTTTGTTCCAGTAGTCATGTATGGATATGAGAGTTGGACAATAAAGAAGGCTGAGAGCTGAAGAATTGATGCTTTTGAACTGTGGTGGAGAAGACTCTTGAGGGTCCCTAGGACAGCAAGAAGATCTAACCATACAATTCTAAAGGAAATCAACCCTAAATATTCATTGGGAGAACTGATGCTTAAATTGGAGTTCCAATACTTTGGCCACCGAATGTGATGAGCTGAATCATTGGAAGAGACCCTGATGCTGGGAAAGATTGAAGGCAGGAGGAGAAGAGGGTGAGATGGTTAGATGTTATCATCAACTCAATGAGCATGAGTTTGAACAAACTCTAATAGAGATATTGGAGGAGAGGGAAGCCTGGCATGCTGCAACCATGGAGTCACAAAGAGACATGACTTAGCAACTAAATAGCAACAAGTAAATGTTTGAGATTTGTGGGTCATAGGTCTCTGGAACAACTACTCAATGGTATCTAAATGCACATACATGACTATGTTAGATAAAAATCATTTACGAAAAGATACAGGGGGTTGGATTTGGTCAAAAGCTGTAATTTGTCCACCCAGAGCACTGACAGAGGCATTTCTGGTTACATTCTAAGTGAGGAGGCATTATACAGGGCTTCCCAGGTAACTCAGTGGTAAAGAATCTGCCTGCCAAGGCAGGAGACACAGAAGATGCGGTTCAATCCCTGAGTCAGGAAGATCTCCTGGAGAAGGCAATGGCAACCCACTGCAGTATTCTTTGCTGCAGAATTCCATGGACAGAGGAGCCTGGTGGGGCTGCAAGAGTAGCCGTGGGGTCTCTAAGAATCAGACACAACTGAGCTGCTAACACATTCACTTTCATGCTGACACATGTCAAGAGTCCTAGTGATAGCTAAGATGACTTATAACTGATAGATGAAAACTTTCTCTCATCGTTGCATATTGTTTCTCTTTGTGTATACATATACAGTTGGTTCATTAGAACTGTGAATGACATATGTACACGCTATTATCAGACTTGAGGCATTCAAGGATTTCATAGATACTTGCTTCAAAGAAATATTTCTTCATAAATGCTCACTGCAGATTAATTTTATAGCAAAAGTACAGAGTCAACGATACTAGATTTCAGATAAAATTATTTGCCTCTAAGTGCTATCATTGTTAAATAAAAATGCTTCCTACCCCTTTTAGTCTTCTGAAAATAAGTTAAATGTTAAAACCATGGTGTCCTTTATAATTATCTATTGAAAAATGCATGATTAGGAGTATAAAATGCCATTGTTTCTAATCTTAATTTAAAATAAAATGTCATTTTAACCTTCTTCAGGGGATTCATTTCCCTGAAAGATAATCCAAATTGATCAGGAACTCCTATGAAGAACAAAGAGTAGATTTCCTTAACTCATAAGAAACACAGTTGTTGGGGCACAGTTAATTTAGAAGGGGCTTTTGAATCTCAGGATTACCTGGGCACTTTATCTTTCAGTACCTCTGACACATAAATTTGGTTCCCTACTCTCAACTAACATTGTCGTGCATAAGCATACATTTGGAACAGGTGAGCTTTGCAGTGACCTGAATGAGTTTGATCGTTGCTTTGTTAAGCAGCCTGTCCTGCCACTAGGAATTCACTTAGTTGCATATGGAAAGTCATACTAGAAAGCATCACACATAGCTTGCGTGGCTTAATATCCAGAAATGTAAATCTTGGATGAAAACTCCAAGGATGAAATTTAGGGGTGGAGGGCAGAGATCAAATAAAGTAAAAGGAAGAGGTAGAAAAAAATGGAAAGAAGAAATAAATCCAGGGCCTTAGTAGGTATTAGGTGCAGGTGATTATAAGCAAGCAGTCTCTGTTATAGACAACATTTCAATAAAATATAGACAACAGGACTTTTCAGTTTTGACATGTATGTTGCTGGGATACGTCAGAAATACTAGAAGCCAAATTATACCAAAAATACCAAATTTAAGTGACAAATTTAAATTACACTGTCTTGTGTTGTCTGAGTCTGATCCAAAATCGCTGGCATGTCTGCAGCACAAAAAAGTCTGGGTTTAGTGAAGTCAATTTTGTGACATCCAAATCCCATCTTTAGTGTGTTCTGCTTTTTTTTGTTTATCCCTAAAGAGATAGTTGTAGAAGAGAATGCAAAATTTATAATTAGGCATATATGGCAATATGAATTCTATCTTTAAAAAATAATTACCATGCTAAAATATATTTCTCCCTTGGTCCAGTGGAGTCTTTATATCAATGTGGTTGCAACTTCTAGTATTCTACAGAGGTAAGGGCAGAGGTCTCTATCATTCCTGGTATTATCTTTGGACAAGTGTTTCATGTTTGCATATTTCTTTATCCGTTCAAACAACAATCTTTCAACTAAATATATTCACTGAATGCCAATTGTGGGCACCAGTAGGGCTACATACTATGGAGACAAAGAAAGAGACAGTATTACTTTCTGGAGATTATTTATAAGTATATAAACAACTTTACATTACTGTTATTATTATTGAATGGTTACTTAAAATGTAGTCATCATTTTTTTTTAAATGTAGACTTTAATTTCATGTGGATTTTCATTATGAACTTGATGTCATAATGATACATGGTATGAGAATAATGGTATTTAAAATCTTTTTCCAGGTTACATAAAACGTGGCATCCTGTATTTTCATTTTAAGCCCATATTTATACAAGTGGAAACTTTAGCTTAACAGTGTGAGCCTGAAAAACTTGACTGTATTTGTTTTCAAGGGAATTATTGCTTCGGGACATTTTCTTCAACCAAAATTGTACAGACCTAGATTTTGTAAGAACAACTGTTTTCTCTGGTCTGTGTGCCAGTCTTTATTTGCATTTGTGAAGCAGAAAACCAGATCATATTTTGCTGTACTTGGCTTTCAGCTATAGAACTCTGATCAACAAACCTTTTAATCATTCCAGATGATGTGACTGTTTTCTGACAGAGATGTACAGTCATTAGGGATTAGGGTTTGTTGTTTTAAAATTGTCATTTCAACCCTCTGTATACTGATACAGTATTGCCTTCAAAAATCTAAATATGACTTTCTGAAAATACTGACAAATACGTTAGATAAGGAGACAACCTTTCCCTACACAACTCCCTAGAACCTCCAAATTTTTAAATGAAAAAAAAAAACCTATAACTAAAACCTTTATAAAGTATGCGTTAACTGTATTTATTTACTCTTCACTGGCAAATTATTACCTCTAAGTATTGCTGCTGCTGCTGCTAAGTTGCTTCAGTCATGTCCAACTCTGTGCGACCCCATAGACGGAAGCCCACCAGGCTCCCCCGTCCCTGGGATTCTCCAGGCAAAAACACTGGAGTGGGTTGCCATTTCCTTCTCCAATGTATAAAGGTGAAAAATGAAAGTGAAGTCGTTCAGTCATGTCCGACTCTTAGCGACCCCATGGATTGCAGCCTACCAGGCTCCTCCGCCCATGGGGTCTTCCAGGCAAGAGTACTGGGGTGGGGTGCCATCACCTTCTCCGACCTCTAAGTATTAACATGTTTTAAATATATAGACAATTGAAAGACCACTCATTCACTTTAATTGTATGCATAGTTAAACTGTTAGAAAAAAGATGACCACATTATAAGTCTGCAACCTGATATATATATTTTAAAATATATAATATATATATTGTTTAAAGAGTATATATGTATATGAATGTGTGTGTTTGTGATCTCAGAAATTTAAGGAAAACATATCATAGCTTGTCTGAAAATACATTTGGATCTTGGTAAATGACCCTTTACCACATCAGGTTCTTTCTCATCAATAGCCAAATGTAACATTGGCTGAATCTACTTATGTTTTTGTTTTTAGTTTATATTTATTTACCATTTTATGTTAGACTCTAAATTTTTCAATATTTCATTTTTGACACTCTAGTGTTTTGTTTTGTTTTGTTTTTCCTTTGAGGGATGTTTGGGGTATAAAGAAGGCTTCCCTGGTGGCTCAGACGGTAAAGCGTCTGCCTGAAATTCGGGAGACCCAGGTTCGATTCCTGGGTTGGGAAGATCCCCTGGAGAAGGAAATGGCAATCCACTCCAGCACTCTTGCCAGGAAAATCCCATGGGTGGAGGAGCTTGATAGGCTACAGTCCATGGGGTCGCAAAGAGTTGGACACGACTGAGCGACTTCCCTTTCACTTTTCACTCTCATGCATTGGAGAAGGAAACGGCAACCCACTCTAGTGTTCTTGCCTGGAGAATCCCAGGAACAGAGGAGCCTGGTGGGCTTCCATCTATGGGGTCGCACAGAGTCGGACACAACTAATGTGACTTAGCAGCAGCAGCAGCAAGCAAAAATTATTGACCTCAGTGATTAGTAGAGACATTAAACACCTCAGGTATGTGGTGGTTGTTGCTCAGTCATGTCCACCTCTTTGCAACCCCATGGACTGCAGCACGCTGGGCTTCCCTGCCGTTCATTATTTCCCAGAGTTTGTTCAAACTCGTGTCCGTTGCGTCGGTGATGCCATCCAACCAGCTTATCTTCTGTCGCCCCCTTCTCCTACCCTCAATCTTTCCCAGCATCGGGTCTTTTCCAAGGAGTTGGCTCTTCGATCAGGTGTCCAAAATATTGGCACTTCAGCTTCAGCATCAGTCCTTCCAGTGGATATTCAGGATTGATTTCCTTTAGGATTGACTGGTTTGATCTCCTTGCTATTCAGGGCACTCTCAAGAGTCTTCTCCAGCACCACAGTTTCAAAAGCATTCATCAGTTTTTTGACAGTCAGCCTTCTTTATGGCCCTACTCTCACATCCATATATGACTGCTGGAAAAACCATAGCTTTGACTACAGGACTTTTGCTGGTCAAGTGATGTCTCTGCTTTTTAATGTGCTGTCTAGGTTTGTTATGGCCTTCCTTGGTGGCTCAGAGGTTAAAGCATCTGCCTGCAATGCGGGAGACCTGGGTTCAATCCCTGGGTCAGGAAGATCCCCTGGAGAAGGAAATGGCAACCCACTCCAGTATTCTTGCCTGGAGAATCCCATGGATGGAGGAGCCTGGCGGCCTACAGTCCACGGAGTCGCAAAGAGTCAGACACAACTGAGCGACTTCACTCACTCACTCACTCACTAAGTTTGTTATAGCTTGTCTTCCAAGGAGCAAGCACCTTTTAATCTCAGGCATGGAGAGGTGGATGTAATAGATGGCCTAACCGGACCCCCTTTTACTGGCACTGTGAGCCCAGCCTCCTGCTTCCTGTGCCATCTGTTGGAAAACAGAATATTTCCCCCTTTGTCGCCCAACCCTCTTGGCCCTCAACCAGTAAATAATCAATAAAGGAACAGCAACAAGAAAAACAATGCTTTTGGCCTTGCAATAGGACAATCTCTGAGGTGCAATATATTCTATGTACCTTCATGTGGAATAAAGCTGAGGCTGAGATTTTATGTGAAATTACACGTTTGCTTGGTTTTTTACACTTTCTGATTTGCTTCCCATTCTCCTTGTCTTTTCTTCATGAATTTCTTGCACTTTAATCCTTACTTTAGAACTTGTGTCTTAAGATTGCAACCTGAGAAAAACGTTTGCCTATAAAGTTCTTCTACATGAATTGTATTGCTAATTTGTCCCTTCCTAATCTGTTAACTGCCTTTTCCACTTGCCTTATGAAACCCATTCTAGGCTTTTCCATTTTGCTACTTCTAACCTAGTACAGGGAGCTTCCCTGGTAGCTCAGATAGTAAAGAATCTACCTGCAATGAAGGACACCCTGGTTTGATTCCTGGGTTGAGAAGATCCTCTGGAGAAGGGAATGGCTACCCACTCCAGTTTTCTTGTCTGGAAAATCCCATGGACAGAGGAGCCTGGTGGGCTACAGTACATAGGGTTGCAAAGAGTCAGACACGACTGCGTGACTAACAACTTCACTTTCATGGGTCAACCTGCGGCAGACTTGATAGATTTTGGTGTAAAATTAGAATGAGGAGCTCTGAGTGAGTACTTGGATCTTTCACAGATACTTCCTCTTCTCAGCTGGAGTTGTCTCAGTTTTTCTGAGAAGTGACTTCCAAATCAATGAATGCCACATGAAGCCGCTAAAGAACACGAGGTGGTATGATAAAATATCAGATTATGCAGTACCAAAAAAGAAGAAAGCAAACACCATAATAAGATGCTAATTGTCATGCACACTGATTGAGTGACACTGATTGGAGAGCAAACACATCAAGCCCTATTCACCCCGAGGTGCTCCCCCACCTCCAGTCCCCATCATCCTACTGTTGAATGTGAATCAACATAGTTTTCAACAGGAGACCACAGAAGTAACTCAACTTGGCCAGAATTTTTAGGATCTCAGGATCTGTGGGCACCTGGCTACTTATTGTGTGGAGGAATCTCTGTTTCTTCCGGGAGTAAGCTTAAATATGAGGGCTTTGATCGTGTAGCACATGCTTGGTGATGTCTCTTTGGATGTCTTTTCACACCATGTTGCTATCACAGAAAAAGACTGTACGATGAATCTTGGCTTTCCACTCTTCCAGCTCTCTGAAGTGCTACAAAGCATATGGTTCAGTGCAGTAGGAGAAAATATGAAAATGTGTGCCCCCCTGCTCAAGGTGCTCCCCTGCAAGAATAAATAAAACGTACTCGAAAATGTCCTGCTGGGTGTGTCATGAGAATACTATGTGTATTTTCCTTTTCCACAGAGCTCAGCAGTCTCTGGGGGATCTCTTTGCAGAGAACAACCATGTTCTACTTTGGAACCCAAATTATTCACCTTTATTTATTTATTTATTCTTTTAAATTTTCCTATTTCCTTTATGGTAATCCATGGACTTAGGATCCACTCTGAAATGTGTGGCTTAAAGTCATGTTATCTTTATATCTGAAATGCTTCCTTTTTTCCAGGCAGAGTGTAAATTAGTGATACAAACAAGATTTTGGGAGGGGATCTTTAGACTAGTTAAGTGAATAGGCTGCTCTAGAGCCATTAAGCACTTCAAAAGCATGCTGCTGCTGCTAAGTCACTTCAGTCATGTCCGACTCTGTGAAACCCCATAGATGGCAGCCTACCAGGCTGCCCCGTCCCTGGGATTCTCCAGGCAAGAACACTGGAGTGGGTTGCCATTTCCTTCTCCAGTGCATGAAAGTGGAAAGTGAAAGTGAAGTCACTCAGTCGTGTCCGACTCTTAGCGACCCCATGGACTGCAGCCCACCAGGCTCCTCCGTCCATGGGATTTTCTAGGCAAGAGTACTGGAGTGGGGTGCCATCGCCTTCTCCGCTTCAAAAGCATATTTATCCACAAATGGCTAGTATGCTAATTATTGGTTGTTATTATTTAGGTCATTAAACCCACTTCCCTGGAGAACTGCATTAGACAGATCCTTGTTTTGTAGCCCACTTTGACCTACTGTATGTTCTTAAATGGGATCATTTTTTTTCTCAGGGAACACTATTTGCATGACTCTATTTTGTAATCAGACTGGCTTTCCTCCTAAATGATTTTCTCATGCTTCGGTGGCATCCACGTGACTGAGGAGATGGTGGCTGCTAATGTTTATTATAATAATGCTTGTGACATTCTCAATATCACAAACACACTGCTTTCTTTAGTTTCAAGGAAAGATAGTATTGTATCTTCACTCGATGTTGTGGATTCATTGATACAAATATATAGCAATGAGATGATGTAAATGATAACTTGTCTTGAATGCAATATTACCATGTCAAAATGGTAGGATAAAATATAATTTCATTTCTTGCTGACTCTGTTCTCATTACTAAGGAAAAACACAAGCAAACAGAAAAAGCTCCTTAAGCCACTATTTGATGTGTTTTGAAGAAATCTGCTTTCCTTAATCACCTTTTCACTATAAACTGATTCTTCATTCTATGGAGTTTCCTTGGCAAACCAAACGTCACTGTCATTCTTATTACGGAATGATCATCTTTTAAAGCAGCAATGATTTGGTGGAGCTGGGATCTCTCTCTGTAGTAGAATCTAAAGATACTTGGAGAAGGAAATGGCAACCCACCCCAGTACTCTTGCCTGGAGAATCCCATGGACAGAGGAGCCTGGTGGGCTACAGTCCATGGGGTCACAAAGAGTCGGACACAGCTGAGTGACTAATACATACACAAGGATACTTCATAGTTGTAGGCATTTTGCTATCTCAAAACATTTTGTATTAATTTAATTTACTGTGATTTATAATCCACTACATCAGGAAGTAGATTTGCTCCAACCCAACACAGGTATGCTTCAGTTCACCAACTTACAAAATTAGGTAATACATATTATTTCCCTTGTTTCCTTGACTGTCAGGAGTCTCCAAGCTAATCTTGTGTTTAATGGCTGAAATTATCCTTATTTAACATAGAAAGAAGCATTTCTATAAATCACTTGGTCTTGTCTTAATGGTCCAGTTAAATATGCTTTTTATAATTAATTAAAACAAATGTTTTGGGGACTAATCATAGAATAAATGATAAACAATTCCATCTAATTGTGGCCTGTCAAATAAGGAGAGAAAGATTATTACAGTTCTTTAAAGAAAACTGCTTAAACAATAGGTTTCCTTTATTACCCAAATCAAATTTACTTCTGATATTGTCAGAATATTTCATTATTCTGTCAGATATTTCATTATTTAAAATAGATTAAATAACAAAAAAATCTGTTCTCCATTCACAAAAAGATACCAACCAACTTTTTTTTTGATGTGATTGTAAAACATTTTAAACATGTATTTAACAAGTCACCAAGGGTTTTTACACAATATAAAGCATTTAAAATGCCGGTTACCAAAACAATTTAATACTGATGAACTCATTGATGGGTTTGTTTTCACACACTTTGCAAAAGTACTATTTATTATTAGATACAGATTATACTTTGACACTGCAAGAAATATGTTCTATATAGTGCAAATAAACAATGCAAGAATCACTTAGGTAATAAACTCAATTGCCTTTGTGATGAAGCAGTGGCACTGCCTGAGGGTCATGAGGGTTTGGAGAAGCTGCTGACAGAGGCCAAGGGTTAGGGCCTCAGACAAGTGTCAGGCAGGCTTATGAAACACAGGTACTTAACGCACCTCAATGCAGAGATTTTGTTATCGCCTCTTCTAAAGAAGAAGGAAAACTTACAGCAACTTCAAATAAGCTAGCTGAGTAATTTCTATGTAACATAAAAAGTAGAGATGACTATTCACATACTAACATATCTGGCAATGATTTGTTGAAAAACTTAATGGTTGACAAGCTGTCCCTGTGCTTTGATGGCATGTCCTGTTCATAAAATATGTTTTTGAGGACAAATTTTGCTTTTGATTCTTTTAAGATCAAGGCTACAAATTGCTGTTTTTCTTATACATCATCATCTACACCACTGTGATGAGAAATACCAAAGAGGAATTCCTTTAAGCCTGGACTCAATGAAGAGAGACTGAATATTTTGCTCATTGAAGGCTAGGATAGCCAGGGATTGAATGATGCAGTCCTAGAGTCCACAGATGGGGCAGCCAAAGGCTCCACCATCTGGAAGAGGATGAGAACAGGGATGGCTCATACCAACAGCATGCGCCTGGCCACTGGGCTAAGCACCACCACGGAACTGGCAGCAGACTTACTCTGTCCTGCCTACTGCCTAGCTGCCCTGCTACGCTCCTGCCAGGCTCCTGGGCACCTTTTATTTTCCACTGAGATGATTTTAAGTCATCTTTTAAATTAAGCCATGTTACTATTTACCTTGTTTGTTTGATAAAACTTTTGTTTTAGTTCTGTCTTTACCCAAGGTGAACACATCTCTCCATCAATGCATAAATCCTTCTGAGTTCTCTTTTTTCAAGTGAGAATACTTGAAGTCAGAGTATGTTAGTTTTCAGAGGAAAAAGTATGAATGGATATAAGCTGTATATAAGAACTTTTCTTTGCAGTCTTTTCTTGATGATATTTACCACCTTTTGAATCTGTTTGTTCTTAACTAAAAAGCTGTTAAAAAATCTAATTTTACAATTTCCAAGCCCCAGCAAACTAGCTTTTGGAAACAATGCTTCTGTGACTATGCAATATCTCATTGTTTAGGCAAAGGTATTTCACTGTGTGGTTTTGAATTTGGGCTTCTTGATAAATAACTGCATCTCATACCAGTGACAAGGAACCAGAAGAGTTCTCAGAACTAACCTCTGAGCCTAGTTTTGCTTTTGATGCCTAGCTTTGTTTAAGGTGAAATCCATCTGTGGCCTTGATTAATATTTGGTCTGGGTTTTGCATAGACTCCCACATGTCCAGTTGGGAGTTTGGCTTTTATGATGGCATTAGGTCCCTAAGACATAAGGTTTCAATGATTGTCCAAATCTTACATTTCCTGATTCTTGCATTTTCTGATTACTTTCCCAGTTAACAAAATCCATTGCAGTGATTGAATCTGAATTTGAGACTCTCAAACTATTGTATGAATTTGTATTCTAATTTCTCAGGCTTTTTTCTCCACTAAGCCATACTATCAAAGCCAGTGAATGCTTTGTCCTTTGCTTACAAATGAAATTTGTCTCCAAACATTGGCTTCCACACCTCCAGTGGGTGCTGTTCACAATACCAGGGAACATCGCCTATCTTATGTCTGCTGCTAAGTCGCTTCAGTCGTGTCCAACTCTGTGTGACCCCATAGACGGCAGCCCACCAGGCTCCCCCGTCCCTGAGATTCTCCAGGCAAGAACACTGGAATGGGTTGCCATTTCCTTCTCCAATGCATGAAAGTGGAAAGTGAAAGTGAAGTCGCTCAGTCGTGTCCGACTCTTAGCGACCCCATGGACTGCAGCCCACCAGGCTCCTCCGTCCATGGGATTTTCTAGGCAAGAGTACTGGCGTGGGGTGCCATTGCCTTCTCCATGTCAGCCTTCTGTAATTCAGTAAATTCAGCCCTTCTGTGTATGTCAGATATCTTTGTCACATACATTTATGCATCAAAGTGGTGCCATCAGTTGTTGATTATAAAGGATTTGCAGGTGCCTGTGCATAATGCTAGTGTAGATGGTCATTTTTTGTCACTTTAAGAAATATAAATGGGATACGTGTGACTTTGGGCCCAAGTGACCCACCCACACTGGAGGCTGGCTGGTTTATCAGGTGCTAGAATAGGACAGAACTGCTCAGTTCCCCTGCTTCTTGATCTTACTTGCCTAGAAAGGAGCAGTTTTTTTTCATTTGGAAACTGTAATTGATGAGTGGTTGAGACAATACTATGAGACGATAGCTTTCAGGTAATGGATATATGTTACGTGTTAATCAAGGAAAATGATAGTTTTATACTAAAGGCATTGGTGTCATGTAGTCCTAAGGATAATTAATTTTTAGAGTGGTTTTACAACCCTGGATTTATAATTAGTTCAGAAATATAGTTAATTTTTTTATTTGTAATCTATCACTAAAGCCTACAATGAAATTTTAGATAATCTTTATGATTAGATGAAAGGCATTGTTGGCTGGTTCATGCTTCTGTTACAGAATATATTCTAATAGGAACTGATTTTTCTTATTTTTCAGCATGGGAAAAATCAAAATACTGGGGAAAAGTCAGTATTTTGATTTTGTAAGAAGTATATAAGTAAAACATTGGTTTATGATTTGGCAAAAAGTGAAACTCTTTATTGCATCTCATATGTAAAAAAGGGAACAACTTTCATATTCATGCAAATACATTTAGTCCATTTTATTGACTAGAACTAAGTCACTTGCTTGTGCTCACTGGGACCCTATGACCAAGACAAGAGTTAGGTTATATTCTTTCACTCTACAGAAATTCCAGCTCAGTGTTGTGATATAAGCCTCTGTACCAAAGATCAGATGTGAAAAAAGAAATAGCCAAGTTCAGGACTCAGTAAGATAGCATTTTAACATCCTTTCCTTGCAAATCTATGCTGTCTTCAGGACCTCACCAAAAGTCATGATAACACATTTAAAAGTATCATTAACTTTTCTGTTTCCTTGAGTTATCTATGCAATGCAGTATTTTGGATTTAGTGTTTACAGTAATCACAATATACAATGCAAATACATAACTAATTATGTGCAAACAGAACATACATAAAATTCTTTGTTTTTATAAAGCATTATGCTGTTCCCTTATGTGAAATAAACCATTGTAGCTAATATCTTTATGTATACTGGTCTCAATATCTACAAATACCATGTTGTACCATTAGCTATGGTCTGGTTACGAGAACTTATACAAACACATAAACACATAAATATGACAGTACAACTCTCTCTCTGGTTCCCCTGCAATATAGCTACTTCCCTAGTTTCTACTTCAACCTCTGGGTCCTTGAAATAGAATTGATAGATGAGATTATTGAAGTAAACTAGTGTCATCTGTTTTCATACCACATGAAAGATTGCTTGTTTCCCTGAAGATAAATCTTACTTGTTTTGTTTTTTTTCCCCTCATAACCAACACGCAATTACTGAATGCCCACTGTTGACATTTAGTGTGACAAGTGCTGCAAATACTATGAAGTGTAAGATTATAGAGCAAAGACCACAGACTGAAACTGATTCTGTAAACCCTGAGACATTAACAACTTTTAAATATTAATAAGACGGCCAGACTGGGAAAAAGTTTGAATTCAGCCAGAAACATTTGCAATGATGGGAAGAAGAAAATGCATCTTAGTGAAGCAGTTTACTTAGTGAAGTTATTCAGAAAGCTATCCAGATAAACACACGATGGATGTGGAAGTGGGATGAGTGAAAAATGAGTGTTAGATTGAGAAGGCTGAGTTCAATATATACTCTAGGAAAACAGTGAAGAGTCCTATTCTGCGTTCCTTTCTCAAAATGGGTCCATCCCTTTATTATGGCACAGCACTGACTTAACTCCCCATGGTTTTTTTCCTATACATTGAGTTTTTCTCATCTATGCTAATTGATAAATATGAAGCCTGAGGCCAAGTGAGTATTGGCAGGTAACAGTGGGGTGATTGATTTCTTAGACCCCATAGTGACTGAATGCCTACAAATATGCATTCTGATCATAACGGAGTTCAGCGAGTTTTCAGGCAATGTCTCTGTGACTTTACCCATAGCAGTTCTTAATAGGGCCTTGTCACCTGAAACCATACATTTTCAAGAAAATAACTGGTTTCAAATGTCATTTCTGATTTGTAAACCACATCTTCAGTGCCATTTCACACATGAAAAATCAGTAATAGAATCATTTGGGGGATTATTTGTTAATACACATTTTAACTTCAAATCTTTTTCTTGGACAGATTTTGAAAATAGGATATAAAACTATCTTTCTGGAATAGTTGAGATGGAACTCTGATGGACTAGATAATCTCCATCCCTTTCAAACTGTGCTTTTTATACTGTGATCTCTCTTCCTAAGCCATTTAGGAAACTCATTAATTTAAGCTTTGGTTGGTGTAATTACCCAGTTTTGAAATAGTGAATCTTATGCACTGTTCTAAAAAGCCCTTGATGAAAGTGAAAGAGGAAAGTGAAAAAGTTGGCTTAAAGCTCAACATTCAGAAAAGTAAGATCATGGCATCTGGTCCCATCACTTCATGGGAAATAGATGGGGAAACAGTGGAAACAGTGTCAGACTTTATTTTGGGGGGCTCCAAAATCACTGCAGATGGTGATTGCAGCCATGAAATTAAAAGATGCTTACTTCTTGGAAGGAAAGTTATGACCAACCTAGATAGCATATTCAAAAGCAGAGACATTACTTTGCCAACAAAGGTCCATCTAGTCAAGGCTATGGTTTTTCCATTAGTCATGTATGGATGTGAGAGTTGGACTATGAAGAAAGCTGAGGACTGAAGAATTGATGCTTTTGAACTGTGGTGTTGGAGAAGACTCTTGAGAGTCCCTTGGACTGCAAGGAGATCTAACCAGTCCATTCTAAAGGAGATCAGTCCTGGGTGTTCATTGGAAGGACTGATGCTGAAGCTGAAACTCCAATACTTTGGCCACCTCATACAAAGAGTTGACTCACTGGAAAAGACTCTGATGCTGGGAGGGATTGGGGGCAGGAGGAGAAGGGGACGACAGAGGATGAGATGGCTGGATGGCATCACCGACTCGATGGATGTGAGTCTGAGTGAACTCCGGGAGTTGGTGATGGACAGGGAGGCCTGGCGTGCTGCGATTCATGGGGTCACAAAGAGTCGGACACGACTGAGCGACTGAACTGAACTGAACTGAATGCACTGTTCTGCTGTACTTTGTAAATAAGCCCTCTCTTTATCAAATAACTGAGAATGTATAACCATTACTTTAAAATCACAGTTACAGATCAAGGCAAGCTTAAGCACAAATGAAAAGTACAAATAGTCATTCCCTTTGTACAGATTTGTTGTAAAGTGTTTTTGCAAGCAGTTTGACTTAGTGGAGGATTAAAGAAAGAAAGAAGCTCTGAAACAAATGTGAAGATTTGAAGGTAATGAACTGTGATGGATGATAATTTTTAAAAAATAAATTCTAAGCTCCATACTTAGGTTAAATAAGAGTTGGTTAATTATGAATAGTTCACTATTTAGCAAAAGAACAGAAAAAAAAGATATTGTGCTCTTATCTAGAGAGCACCTTAAATGTCTTTTCAATATGTTTCTTTTAAATAATCTGTATTTTAGGTTATGAAATTGATTTTACTTTTTATACACACCCACAAACACAATTTCACTTCTACTTTATAGATATTATCTGTGTAATACTCTAACATGGGTATTTTTGTGCTATCTAATTTCTACCATGTTGGTTTTACTATTTTTTAACATTGAAATTTTAGAATTCATTGTTAATATCAACCATGCTAATTGATTTTTACATTAATTTTATGTGAATATAGTTAGTGTATAGTTGTGTTGGTTTCTGATGTACAAGAAAGTTGATCAACTATATGTATACTTATATCCCTTCTTTTTATACTTTCCTTCCCATGTAAGTCACCACATAATACTAAGTAGAGTTCCCTGAGCTATACAGGTTTTCTTTAGTTATCTATTTTATACATAGAATCAATAGTGTATATATGTCCATCCCAATCTCCCAATATATACAACCCCTCCTTTCCCCTCTTGGTGTCCAAATGTTTGTTCTCTACATCTGTGTCTCTTTTTGTGTTTGCAAATAAGATCATCTATACCATTTTTGCTAGATTCCACACATACGTATGAATATGCAGTATTTGTTTTTCTCTCTCTGACTTACTTCACTCTGTGTGACAGTCTCTAGGTCCATCCACGTCTCTGCATATGACTCAATTCTGTTCTTTTTTATGGCTGAATGATATTGTGTTGTATATAGGTACCGTAACTTCTTTATCCCATTCCTCGCCTGCAATGTGGGAGACCTGGGTTCGATCTCTGGGTTGGGAAGATCCCCTGGAGAAGGGAAAGGCTACCCACTCCAGTATTCTGGCCTGGAGAATTCCCTGGACTGTATAGTCCTAGGGGTCGCAAAGAGTCAGACCCGACTGAGTGACTTGCACTTGCCCTTTCTGTGGATGGACATCTAGGTTGTCTCCACGTCCTGCCTGTTATAAATACTGCATGTGTCTTTTTGAAATATGGTTTTCTCTGGGTATATGCCCAGTAAGGGGATTTCTAGGTCATATGGTAGTTCTATTTTTAGTTTTTTAGGGAAATTCCATACTGTTTTATAGATTGGCTATATTGTTTTACATTTCCACCAACAGTGTAAGAGGGTTCTCTTTTCCCAACACACTTTCCATCATTTATTGTTTGTAGATTTTTTAATGATGGCCATTATGACCACTGTGAAGTGATACCTCATTTTAATTTTGATTTACATTTCTCTTATAATTAGTGATCTTGAGCATCTTTTCATATGCTTTTTGGCCATCTATATGTTTTCTTTAGAGAAATGTCTTTTTAGGTCTTTTGCCCATCTTTTGATTGGGTTGTTTGTTTTTTTTTCATATTGAGCTGTATGGGCTATTTGTGTATTTTGGAGAGTAATCCTTTATCAGTCATTTCATTTGCAAATATTTTCTCCCATTCTGACAGTTGTCTTTTCATCTAAATCACTGTATCTGTGGTGATTCATATCCTCTGAAAACATAAATTTCTCAAAATATGAAAGTTATCTAGCAGCTGCTTATCTTTTTTTTTTAAATTTTACTTAAAAGTGTTATGTTCGTTGGGATTAAATATGTGAATTTTAAGAATTTCAGTTGCAGCATCTTTAAGTGAATATGTATTACAATTATACAACACTGGCTTTAGAGTCACATAGAACTGAGTTTATATATCCTGACCTATTACTTCTTTGTCATATGATCTTGAGCAAGTTAATTTTAGTTTTTAATTGAAAGATATGCATTCCTTTTAAGATGTGGCTTATAAGAGAAGTTTTCAAGGTTCAGAGTGTTGTATGGAACCTCATAGCAGTAGTCAGACTCCTTTACCAGAAAATGTGAAGACACTGGATATTTAGAAATTCAGGCAACTATGGTGGTATATCTATTCTATTCTTCTTTGTCTCCAGACCAATTTGGTCTATTTTGTAAAACAGATTTGGAGGACAAAAAAGGACCACCTAAAGTGAGTGAGAGGACAGTTAAAAATATCATTATAAGCTGGTAAGAAACATAAGAAAAAAAAAAAGAGTACTACATATAACCAGAGCATCCTTGTTTACCAATAGGGTAATAATATCTTCTCTGTAAGGCTGCACTGTATGGGGGGTAGTGATATTTATGAAGCAATTCTGAGTTGAACACATAGTAGGTGCTTAATGAATAATTAAGCCTTACTATCATTCTTATTCTTGACTAGGAAATAGAAGACCATCTGATTATTGCATAATCTGGCCTCAGAATTAACTGAATTCTTAATCTATGGAGAAAATGGGCAATCTAAGAGAAGTAATAGAAATTGGGCCTGAAGCAGAGAATATAATTAGTAGCTGTTAAGAACTATGGTTACCCATCCCTCCAAGCAAGTCAAACTACAAAAGATAAAAAAGATGCTAATGTTAATTGGAAGATCCAATTCTCACTTTAATCAAGCACAGTTCTCTTGGCATCTTCTGAGAGAATGGAGGGCACAGGGCCAAGATTCAAGGTACAAAGTTTGTTTCTGCGATGTGGAACATGTGGAAGAAGGATGTGCAGCTAGGAGATGGCACTTTTATTCTCATAAGATTTATAGAAATTATTTGACTACTTAAACATGACTCTTAAAAGAATGTTCATGTCTTACTCTGAGAAATATTAAAATCAATTTTAAAATTACAAGAAATTTCCCAAAGTGTTTCACACAAGTTATATTTTAACTTTTACCAGGAAACTCAATTTTAATTCCATTTTCAAGGGACTTTATAAAATGTCCATGGCTGCAGTTTAACAAGATCAGATATCCTGAAATACAAACCCTTTCTCTCCACAAAACACCTAAAGCTGAATAAATTGGAGCCAACAAACTTTGCAGAGCATTACTGAGTCACAAGAACATAAAATAAGTCCTTTAGGACTCACCACCGCAACAAAAGTCCTCATAAAGCACAGGCAAAAAATAAATAATACAATAAAAGTGGAAAACCCACTCAGAAGCCAAGACTGCCTTGGAAGTGTGTCTAACTCAGAAACTTCACACTTCACTGGCTCTCAGCCCCGCTATGGAATGGTATTTGAACTTGCCAACGATATGATCTGAAACTGGGACCCCCCTCCTCCCCTCCCACACACATTAAGGCAGATACTCAAAAATGACATTCTTCAACAGCTAGGAAGCCTGCCTGCCAAATGAACCAACCAAAAAAGCAATCTATCTCTATTGGAACTAGGATGGAAAAATTACTATTTCTAAAATGAATAATCTTTCCCAATAGTATCTCCAGCTCTCCTCTCATGGAGTCCTGGGATTTGAATAATACTGTACTCTCAATCTGTGAAACTCAGTCCAAGAAACTACATTAAAATGTTTCCCAGTTGGTCATGCTTATCAGGGGTGTCCCAGGTGACGCTAATGGTAAAGAATCTGCCTGCAATGCAGGAGACCTGGGTTCAATCCCTGGGTCAGGAAGGAGGAGGGCATGAAAACCCACCCCGGTATATTTGCCTGGAGAATCCCATGGACAGAGGAGACTGGCAGGCTGCATACAGTCCATAGGGTCGCAAAGTCAGACACTACTGAAGTGACTTAGCACACACACATGCTTACCAGGTCCGGTTGCCAGATTTAGCAAGTAGAGTATAGGATACCCTGTTAAATTAGAATTATCTCTAGTTTGCCTATGAATGTATACAGAGAGATTTTAAAATGTTGTATGGGACTTATTTCTATTGAGAATAGTATTTGTTGTTTAGCTGTATAGCTAAATGGCATACCGTCTGTAATATCATTTTCCTGAGTTCTGGCTTTTCTTAACAGTTCCATGTTTTGCACAATTTGCTTGAAAAATTTATTGCAATTAGTCAACCTTCTATTTACATTGTAACATGGCTCTATAGTAGTCACATGTAACTTATCTATTTTGTCCATTGATCATTCATTTATGATAAAATATTAATATTATGAGCCAGTAGACTGAACATTTATTTGCAGAGTTAACAACTCTGAGAATTATTCTTCAAATTTAATATTTTGAGGCACTAAATACCATCTTCATAACACAGCTTGCTTTTCTAGTCTGTTTGCAGTGATCAATGGCTTTTAAAAATGTGCTCCACAAACAGCAAAATAGCATTGTCATGAGTTTTTGTTTCTTTCTTCTTCGTTTCATTTCAGGCAGCCACGTGTTCTCATACTGGTGATTGATTAACAACATGCGTGTAAAAATTAAATTCTTCAGAGACTAAAATCTACTCTAAACAAAAATCATGGTGAGGGCCATAATAATTATTCATTACAGGTTGATTTTTTCCTGTTTGTAAGTAATAGTGTCAAGTGTCATATCACCCCTGACACTTAAAGGAATACACTTAAAAGAATTTTTATGAAATCTTTCTTTAATACATTCAACAAGTTCTTTTAAGCAACAGAATATATTAATAACTGTGATTTTATTTCAATTTACTAAAGAGATATTGAGAACTATGAACAAGAAATAAGTGGGCTTCACTCAATGGATTATTAAGCACGTTAACCAAAATTTGGAAGGCTCTTTTCTTCAGAACTAAAGTATGATTTTAGTGCTTCAAATAAATTGAAATGTTCCCAATTGCATTTGTTAAGAAGACCCAACAGGTTTTTTAATGTAGGAATTGAAGACTACAGAATATAAACAAAATCACAAAAAATCATCTAATTGCTGAATTTGAACAATGGAACAGTATAAATGATGAAGAGAACAGTTTCACCACAATTCAGTTCAGTTCAGTTCAGTCGCTCAGTTGTGTCTGACTCTTTGCGACCCCATGAATCGCACCACGCCAGGCCTCCCTGTCCATCACCAACTCCCAGAGTTCACTCAGACTCACGTCCATCGAGTCAGTGATGCCATCCAGCCATCTCATCCTCTGTCGTCCCCTTCTCCTCCTGTCCCCAATCCCTCCCACAATTAGTTCAGTATCAATAGGAAGAACACTGATACTGTTTCAGCAGTATAACACAGAACATAAGGACAGCCAGCATCATCCATAAAATCATTCATATTTTGGTTTACATTTGAGTAAATGTCTGTACCTTTACATAATCACCCAAAGTCTTGTATTTGGATTCTATCCAACAAAAGAGCACATTTTTTTTTTAATTAACTTCTAATTCAATAAAAGATTCTCTGCAAAAATTTTACTATTTTTCTGTGGTCTCATCTGGAAGAGTTTTCCTTTCAATATAGGCTTATGTGTGCCAGTCGCTCAGTCATATCCGACTCTTGCGACCCCATGGACTGTAGCCAACCAGGCTCCTCTGTCCAAGGGATTCTCCAGGCAAGAGTACTGGAGAGGGTTGCTATTTCCTTCTCCAGGGGATCTTCCCGACCCAGGGATCGAACCCACATTTCCTGCATTGCAGGTGGATTCTTTACTGTCTGAGCCACCAGGGAAGTCCCCTCAGTTTTCAGATATTATAAAAATTCTGTTGTCGTTAGGGAGGAAACTGAGGCACATTGACCCCCCACCCCAGGCCTCTATTTGCTAGTCCAAGGTCTAGCGTACACCCTCCTGCTCTCCACCCCTAGCAGAATGAGCTGCACATAGGCAGCCTTTTGCCGTGTGTGGTGGGGGAGGGTCTCAGAAGCCCATCTGGTGGCCTGTGTAGGGGGAGGCTGGCCAGGGTCAAGGGCTGTCGGTGGGGGAGCAGGAGGATGGGTGTGGTTGGAGGAGCAGCTGCTGTGTGTGTGCGTGGGGGGCGGTCAGCGCTGAATAGGGTACCCCAGCTAGGGTTCCATAATGATATCAATGGGGGACAGGCAGAGCCCTCTGCTGTCCAGATGGGGAAACTGAGGCGGAGTCTCCTCCCATCTTTGAGAGGGGGGCCTGCCATCAGCTAGTGAGGGTCATTCCTCTTCCCCAGGAAGGCACCGCAGCCCAGGAGCGGCAGTGCCTTGTCAGCGGTCACTCAAGGAGACACAGAGGGACAGCAGCTGGGTCACCTGACCGCACAGACCCCTCCACTCCAGCCACGTGGAGGGGTACCCTCCCCCACCTCAGCTGCTGGGAGGAGGAGTGCCCGGCTCGGGCGCCTGCTTTCCCCTGCTCACGTGCCCCAGAAAGGCTCATTTTTAGCACCTGGCCTCTTTTCTCTGCCTGGAGGGAGCTCAAGGGACAGAGTAGGGAAGAAAGCAGCCAAGGGGGACAGGAAGATTATAAGCAAGGCTTTTTCAGGAGAAAAATATTACAGAAGCAAAAGGGAATTTTTTCTGTATTGGATAATTAGTAACCATGGCTATAACAGGAAAACGTGAGACATTTAGATCTTTGATAAATTCTATAAAAGTGAATGGAACTGTTGCATATTTTACTTGTGTAGATTTCCTTTTGATGCTTGAAAATTTTCTTGCAATTTTGGAATCAGAAAATTCCAAAGAGGTGGCACAGTGGTAAAGAATCTACCTGCCAACACAGGAAACGTGGGTTTGACCCCTGAGTCCAGAAGATCCCCTGAAGAAGGAGAAGGAAATGGCAACCTACTCCAATATTCTTGCCAGTAAAATCCAGTCAGTAGAGGATCGTGGTGGTCTACAGTCCATGAGTTTGCAAAAAGTCAGACACAACTGAGCGCGCGCACACACACACACACACACACACACACACACACACACACAGCAGGATATGCAGTCATTTGAGCTGTAAAACTGATGGTAAACTAGTGAATGGCCTGTACAACTTCTGCTGATATTACTTTATCTTCTGAATTTTATTAATTGGTTTTCTTCAGTGCTAGTTGAGGAAAACATCCTGTACAAACATATTTTAAAATTATTTTTCTTCATTTAAGTAGTTGTCCAGTGCTTCAGATATTCATCATGAACTCCATGCCTGCATTTTGACAAGTTTTTCTTGTTTGTATATACACAAATAAAAATTAGATGGTATCATCCACTATAAAAATTGAAGGATTGAATATGATAATTTTGTGTCAGTGTCATTTTGCCAGTAACTCGAGTCCAGTTCAAAACTAACCATAAAA
This sequence comes from Bos indicus, assembly GCF_029378745.1. NCBI lineage: Eukaryota > Metazoa > Chordata > Mammalia > Artiodactyla > Bovidae > Bos > Bos indicus. The sequence continues at coordinate 15,411,008 of NC_091767.1, forward strand.
ACCAGTGAATCATTGAAAGAACTGTGAACTAATAATGATAAGTGAACTTATTGGGTGATGCAGACTTCTGATTGACTGCAAAGGAGAGCTGTATTCTTAAGGCACAATCTCTGGTAATGATGCCAGATTGATTTTACATAAATATTTTGGAAACCTGGTGCTCAGGGGTTGCGAGTCTTTCAGAAGATGGAGTGTTTAGGGATTGGGGGAGTTTAGCTGTCATGCTGACATCACTGGATTAAGCTCTGTGGACTGCTGACTTTCAGAAGCATGACCACCAGGAGGCTGTCCTGGCTGGCTGAGGTTCGCAGCATGTGAGAGCTGACCAGGTGTTATTATCTCTGACTAGGGATTTTGGAGGAGAAGGCAATGGCACCCCACTCCAGTACTCTTGCCTGGAAAAATCCCATGGATGGAGGAGCCTGGTGGGCTGCAGTCCATGGGGTCGCTAAGAGTCCGACGCGACTGAGCGACTTCACTTTCACTTTTTGCTTTCACACAATGGAGAAGGCAATGGCAACTCACTCCAGTGTTCTTGCCTGGAGAATCCCAGGGACGGCAGAGCCTGGTGGGCTGCCATCTCTGGGGTCGCACAGAGTCGGACACGACTGAAGCAACTTAGCAGCAGCAGCAGCAGGGATTTTGGGCAAACAAGAGTCATTTTAGTCTTTTTCCTCTTCAATATGAAAACTACATACTTTTAGTTTGCAGGCTTCTCTTTTGGTCTTCTCTCAAGCTATTAACCTTGCCCAGATCTTTACTTGTGGAGATTACTTGTAATTCTCAGGTAGTGTTGTCATTTGTCATTTAAGCACTTCTAAAGGTATTTTAAGATTTCTTTATATTTTAGCGTTGTTTAATGAAAAGGCTGAATATAGGACATTTAGGGTATCCTGATAAATTCCCTAAAGAGTGCCGGACAAAATCATTAAATATAGAACATGTCTAGCAACCCAAGAAATAGGCGCAATATGAAGATGATGTTCTGTGTATTTACAATCATGTAATGGAAAGATTATAAAGATTAGCTAAGTGGTGGGAAGTAGCACAATGATTAGGACACACTTAAAATGAATGGTTGTTAAAAATAAACAAACAAGCATTCTGCAAACCAGCTCTCAGAAATAAGATGAAGTAAATTAATACTTGTTAAGTATTATCACTAGAAGGAAAACTTCCCTTGAAATTATAGGAAACCTCTGTGTCTTAGTTGGCAGAATAGATGTACACATTCTTATTTGTGTGTGTGTGTGTGTGTTTACATTATAATTAGCATCTAACACAGGAATCCCTGCAGTATATAATGCAACAATATGAAAACTGGCATACCTAATAATTGACATACATTAAAATGATTATAGATAAACTTTCCTTTGAGGTCCATCTGCATGTTACTTTCAATGTGTGTATGATTTCACGTACTATGTATTTGTATAAATACTGGGTTTAGGCTTTTGAATTTTCCCTTTTACCTTGTGAGTGACCGGATCTTTAAAAAGTTTTAAAGAAAAAAAGGTAAAAATAGTGGAGTCAGACATTGTATACCCAGAGGTATTCCCGTTTCTTCTACAAAATTTTTACTGATAGGATGTGGGTTTGATTTGACTCTCATGTGAGATTCAGTGGTGAAGGAGTCAGTTCTTGGTGAACACACACACGCACACACACAGAGAATATTTCATCACTCAAGGAAACTCAGAATATATCTATTAGGTAGAAGTTTCTGTGTAACAAAATGATTAACATTCACTCCAAGAACTCATCAGCAAATGCCTGCTGCCCAAGGTCCCTCCTTCTTTCTCCTGCCTTACTAGGTACATGACCCTGCCTTCAATACCACTCTTCCAATTTTTAAGAACAGAGGAGCTATGTTGCTGTCATTTGTCTCTCCCAATTCAACATTTGAAGTGGTTTATTTACCTATTTAGAATGTCTTAGAGGCAGCAGAATTTTATTTTGTTTAAGAGGAAAATAATGTTTACTTTATAAAAGGTTAAAATGTCACTCCAGGAGCATCCTTATACATGGCTGCTGAGTGAAAAATACCAGTATTTGGAGTGTCAAAACGAGTAATGGCTCAGTTTTGTTTTTTGAAATCCCAAATTGGTTTCTTTTCTTACTGCCCAGAGGTTGCTGAATTTTGATCATCAAAATATAATAAAGATATATCTTCCTGTATCCTCTCATAAAGGACTATTTGAATGTCTAAGTTCTGGGCATTCTTGATCTTATACATGCTGGGCACCTCCGTGGATTTAGCAGAGTGCATAACCACAGCATTCTCTTTCTTCAGTTAATGTGTCACTTTTCTCCTATGATAGCAGAGATTTTTATACCCAAAATGGCAAGTGGTTAAGAACTAAAATAGACTTACCAGCATGGTCCTTCTCTAGAGATCTCTGACGTGAAGGATATCTACGCCATGACGTGTGGCAGAGAGGAGGTTGTGGTGGCCAATGGTAACTGGTGTAAAAGGATTGAGTGAGTGAATGTTAGTTGCTCAGTCATGTCTGACTCCTTGCTACCTCATGGAATGTAGCCTGCCAGGTTCCTCTGTCCATGGGATTCTCCAGGCAAGAATACTGGAGTGGATTGCCATTCCCTTCTCCAGGGAATCTTCCCAATACAGGGATCGAACCCAGTTCTCCCTCATTGCACGCAGATTCTTCATCACCTGAGCCACCAGGGAAGTCAAAGGATTGCATACATTTAAAAAATGGAGATATTATTGATGTAACTTTTAAGGCTTTGCTAACATTGTAGTAAGGGCTTATTTTATGGTGTTTTTGTCTGTGACTTGGAGGATAATTATAAAGAGAGTGGCTGTTCTTCACAGATGGTAACATTAAAGTAATAGTCAGAAATGTTGGATTTACCCCTCACTGTCTTCACATATTTTAAAGAATTGAATTCTCTGCTAGAACACAATGTTCCACCCACCTCAAAACCCCTCTCCCCAATTACTAGGTTCATGAAAGCAGAGAAACATGGTTTGACAAATGATTCTATTCTGTGTGATTCAGAGACTCACCCACATTGTGTATTGCTTTTTTTGAGATGGCAATTAGACCATGGGTTTTCATATGTTGATCTATCTTATGAAAGCCAAGACCAGCTCTACAAATCCCGTGTGAGTTAGAGTAATTGACTGCCTGCTCAGCTTCATAGAAGTGAATTTTGGGTGATGCATGATCATATTTATAATGTGCGCTTCACTCTCAGGCTTAGAAGACTGAGTGATTTCTCAATAGGAGTATGCTTGATATTTCTTGACTCTTTATCTCCTGCCATATCATTCTCTCCCAAATCAATTGTTTATGGAAAGCCATTATTTATGGAAAAAAGATATCAGGGAATCCAATATATAATAGTTCAGCAAAATTTGAAGGCCCATTCAAATCGGCCTCAAGGATAGTCAACAGTGAATAACTAGGTACACTGATGTTCTTGGAAACACATTGCTCTCACTTTATAGCGTTTATGTTTTTGTTATTATTTGATTCATTAAAATATATTAACTCAGTTACTTGGGGAGATTGTGTAACATTGTTTGCAAGAAAACATAGCCATTAAAAATCTCTGAACTCTTTTCCAAACTTTGTTTCCAGCTGTACCCCACAAATGTGACTTGTAGATGTTATTTGCTATGTATTCTCAAAAGTTTCCTTTCATAGGTTGACAGTTTAGTATAGAAAACAATTAACACTTAAGTGTTGTTGTGTCAGTGATTAATGGCCGATATGAGCTTCCCTGGTGGCTCAGTGGTAAAGAATTCACCTGCCAATGCAGGAAACCTGTGTTCAGTCTCTAGGTTGGGAAGATCCCCTGGAGAAGGAAATGGTGATCCACTGCAGTATTCTTGCCTGGGAAATGCCATGGACAGAGGAGCCGGGCAGGTACAGTCCAGGAGGTCACAAAAGAGTTGTATACAACTTAGGGGCTAAACAACAACAACAAAAACCAATATGGTTTCATTAACACTAATGAAAAATGGGTGTAGTTTTACATCATTACTCTTCTCTCAGAAATGTATCTTCTTAAACCACTCCAGAGAAATATGTATTTTTCTCATGGGCTAAGGAAGTGGGGCTAATGATGAAAGCATCAGGTAGAAGCCAGGAATCAGCAAAAAGAAGCCTCACAATAGATGATGCTAATTCTCAGAATTCTCACTTTGTCCAGGCCCTTGACTTAATGTCCAATGTGGTATGTCCATAAGGGATGGCTAATCAAATTGAAGCCTTTAAATGCTATGGGACCTACTAAGAGGAGTTTTTATTACTTAAACATTGACTTTTATTAAGGTGGAGTAAACACACCCTAATAAAATAAATCCCACACTACCTTTGTTTCAGCTTATCTTAAATCTGCATTCTCAGATGCTATTTAGAAGTAATACCATAACTGGGAAACAAACAACTCCTTAATATCCAAGATCCAAGCTGGAGATCTCAGCTTAACCTATTTTACTCACTTTTTGAAAATAGGCTATGTCTGCATTTAAACAAAGTGTGGATTTGTACGTATTTTTCCTAAAAGAGCTTGTTGACCTTCAAGGAGAACCAGCAAGTCACAGTTAAGGTTATACTGAGAAATGTTAATTAGCATTCACCAAGAAACCTAAGGAAGACAAAGATTGATCTTTGTACTTACAGTGGAGTAGTTGGTTTTAACGGAATTTACAACTATAATGTCTGATAACAAAAGGACATTCTTCTAATTTAAGATAAAATGGTTTCTTTTGCAGTTAGGAGGATGCAGCAGCCATTTAAAAGTAAAGAAATTGTTTTCCCTAGTTACCAATACTGCGTATAAATTGGGTTTTGGGAGGAAAGTTTTATTTGTGATCAGTAATTATACTACAAAATAAACAGAAAAACAAAGCGTAGAAAAATTTCTATGATAACATTGCTGCTAAGTCACTTCAGTCATGTCTGACTCTGTGCGACCCCATAGACGGCAGCCCACCAGGCTCCCCCGTCCCTGGGATTCCCCAGGCAAGAACACTGGAGTGGGTTGCCATTTCCTTCTCCAATGCATGAAAGTGAAAAGTGAAAGTGAAGTCGCCCAGTCATGTCCGACTCTTCTCGATCCCATGGACTGCAGCCTACCAGGCTCCTCCATCCATAGGATTTTTCCAGGCAAGAGCACTGAAGTGGGTTGCTATTGCCTTCTCCACATGATAATATTAAGTGATGCTTAACCTCTAAATATAAAGCCAGTGTACAATGCTCATATTCTGAAATTAAAAAAAAAAATTACCCAAAAGCTAAGATTAATTAGACAAATTGAATCCAGTTCTTAAACCAAACTGAGAAATATAAGAACTGTTGAGATCCTGGAGCAAGCAGAGTCTGAATTTGCTAACATCCTTACCCATCCCCAGCCTCCACTCAAATGACCATGTACTTTGGGCATACTCCTTTAAGAATGTAGCTCAAAACCAAAACCTGGAAGCAAAGTGCTCTTCATTCCTATGTAGATTATCTTTATAAGCCCCACCCTGCCTCCTTATTGAGTACCATCTCCTGAATGTAGAGGAGACCCCAAGGTATCTTGCTGCCCCTTTGTCTGCTATCTCCAACATTACGAATTCCTTTTTCCCCTTCACAAGAAGACTTTGTTTTTTTCCATAGGCTGTTATCACCTTCTCTGTAAAGTCTTAAACAGATTCGCCATTCAAAATTAGGTGCCATTTTCTTTGTGTTTGCTTAGCAGTTGGATGAAAATCTGTTCACAAGTTTATCTCCTGAAACAGACCACAAATTCCTCAAAAGGAACCCTTGATAATCATTGTCTCCATATTGCCCTGTGTTACTTGACATTTGTTGCTTCTGTTTTACTTTGAGGAAGGAATATTGCACATAGTTTAGCTTGTTTTCTAAATGATGTTCTTTATCTATGTGCAATGTTTAATCATGAAAATATTTTATAACAGTCCAAAAATATTAGAAAAGTCTTGGGACTCAATTCTTTAACTTCGCTGTTGATATATTGGGTGGTTTTGAAGTGTCATTTAAAAAGACTTTATGCTCATTATACAAAATGCTGGGCTGGATGAAGCACAAGTTAGAATCAAGATTGCTGAGAGAAGTATCAATAACTTCAGATACCCAGATGACACCACCCTTATGGAAGAAAGCAAAGAACTAAAGAGCCTCTTGATGAAACTGAAAGAAGACAGTGAAAAAGCTGGCTTAAAACTCAACATTCAGAAAGCTAAGATCATGGCATCTGGTCCCATCACTTCATGGGAAATAGATGGGGAAACAATGGAAACAGTGAGATTTTCTTTTGGGGGGCTCCAGAATCGCTGCAGATGGTGACTGCAGCCTTGAAATTAAAAGCTGCTTGTTCCTTGGAAGAAAAGCTATGACCAACCTAGATAGCATATTAAAAAGCAGAGACATTACTTTACAACAAAAGTCTGTCTAGTCAAAGCTATGGTTTTTCTAGTAGTCATGTATGGATATGAGAGTTGGGCTATAAAGAAAGCTGAGCGCTGAAGAATCAATGCTTTTGAATTACGGTGCTGGAGAAGACTCTTGAGAGTCCCTTGGACTGCAAGGGAATCCAGCCTGTCAATCCTAAAGGAAATCAGTCCTGAATATTCATTGGAAGGATTGATGCTGAAACTCCAATACTTTGGCCACCTGATGCAAAGAACCGACTCATTGGGAAAGACCCTGATGCTGGGAAAGATTGAAAGCAGGAGGAGAAGGGGTTGACAGAGGATAAGATGGTTGGATGACATCATGGACTCAGTGAACATGAGTTTGAATAGGCTCTGGGAGTTGGTGATGGACAGGGAAGCCTGGCGTGCTGCAGTCCATGGGGTCACAAAGAGTTGGACACAACTGAGTGATCAACTGAACTGAAATGAACTTATACTCATTCTATTGTATTTTTCTCTAGCATATTGAGGTATAATTAACAAATAACATTGTGTAAGTTGAAGGTATATAGTATTATGAGTCTATTACATGTATATATTTTGAAAAGATTACCAAAATAATAGGTTAGTTAACACATCTATCACTTCTCATAATTACTATAATATGTGTATGTGTGTATGTAGTGAGAATGAGAAAGCAAGGATGTTGAGCAAATTGCCTTATGTTCCTCAAGTAGAGAGATTGAGCTGGGATTTGAATTCAGGTGTTATGATTCCTGCTGCTGCTGCTGCTAAGTTGCCTCAGTCGTGTCCGACTCTGTGCGACCCCATAGAGGGCAGCCCACTAGGCTTCTCTGTCCCTGGGATTCTCCAGGCAAGAATACTGGAGTGGGTTGCCATTTCCTTCTCCAATGCATGAAAGTGAAAAGTGAAAGTGAAGTCGCTCAGTCGTGCCTGACTCTTAGTGACCCCATGGACTGGAGCCTATCAGTCTCCTCCATCCATGGGATTTTCCAGGCAAGAGTACTGGAGTGGGGTGCCATTGCCTTCTCCGCTAGCCCAGAGTTATATTAGATCTTTATTAGGAAAAGCTTGGTGAATTCACCTTACCATGTCCTATAACTCAGTATCTGCCTATGTAGTGAATAGGTCTAGAATAGTCACCTGAGAGGGAAAAAATACTGGATAAAAGGTTGGATTCTCCTCATGGTGATTTCCCAAGAATGTTTCAGTTCAGTTCAGTTGCTCAGTCCTGTCCAACTCTTTGCAACACGTCAGGCCTCCCTGTCCATCACCAACTCCCAGAGCTTACTCAAACTCATGTCCTTGGGATCAGTGATGCCATCCAACCATCTCATCCTCTGTCACCTCCTTCTCCTCCTGCCTTCAATCTTTTCCAGTATAAGGGTCTTTTCCAGTGAGTCAGTTCTTCGCATCAGGTGGCCAAAGTATTGGAGTTTCAGCTTCAACATCAGTCGATCCAGTGAATATTCAGGACTGATTTCATTAGAATTGACTGGTTGGATCTCCTTCATCCAATTTTTCAGTGCATCATTAGCTTTGATAAAATGTACACATTCATTGGTTCAATAACTAGGAATCAAAAACCACAAGCAGCAGCCACCATTGAACACAAAACATGCTGTAGTCAGAATTAGATCTTAGCCTGCAAAGAGCAGTGACTCTCTTAGGAGATGTCCTGACATATTCTACTATAACTTTGATGTATAAAAACAACAGGCTAGATGTAAAGAGATTTCTAGCCATTTGAGAAAGTCATAAGTTCCATTTAGGATCTGATGAAAACTATATACCTTTTCTCAGACCTAAAATTACTGTTGGAATTCACATAGTTATACAAGTGAAATTTATCACATAATTGATAGGGTAGGTCTACCCTATAAAGCACATCCAGAGTGAGCCTCATTTTCTCTCTCTCTCTCCCCCTCTCTCCCTCCCTCCCTCCCTCCCTCCCTCTCTCTCTCTCACACACACTCTCACTCATTCATTTATTCACTCACAGGTACATATTCATTTTGTGACCATAGGTTAAGCTTAAAAGTCTATAGTGAAAGCTACCTCATATTCTGTCTGTATCTGCCTCTGACTTTTATATAAAGATCAGATTTTTCACTAAATATCGATCAAAGGGGCTTTAAGTCTATGAAGATAATCATTTTAATTTTTAAGTCAATCATGATTTTAAGAAATTAGCTATTGGGGGAAATAGCTATTTCTCTTTGAAATTGAATCTTCATTTTCACAAATTATCTATAGTGCACATTTCTTATTTTGTTCTACTCATGAAAAATTGTTGGCTGTTAATGTAATATTTTAACATCAAAAGTATATATTTATAAATGTTTTCAGTCTATTATTTATTTTCATGTTTTATTTGTCAAGAAAATGGTTCATCTATTTTCTCACTGTTAGAATATAGGTAGGAATTGCTTATTATTCTTGAGAAAAACAAATAGTAAAATACCAAAAAATATATCTCTGCCACAGTAATTTGTGGCTGTAAAACTAGCTTACACATCATGTTAGCATCTAGCAGAAAACAATTATGTGACAAAAAGTTTCAAACGCATAAGGCCTGTGACATTTTACATTATAGTGTTACTGGGAAATAAACGTGTTTCTGCAGTATATTTGGGAATGGATGTTGGCAAAGTCTTGTGAAACTTAAATCCTGAATAATTAGAAACTTACTTGCAGTGTTTGAAGTCTGTTTGAATTAAATTTTGAGGCAGCACAGCTGTACTATAAAGTTTCCTTGGTGGACCTCTAAAATCTTGGTCTGAAGGTTTTCTTCGTGAATTTTAATTGGAAGGTTTCCAAAATGGGGTAGAATTGGTGTATGTATGTAAATAATTTCATTTGGCAGATGATAAATAGTCAATCTGAAGGAAATTCCATTTATAGGTCCATTATCTAGATTTTTTTCTGGGTTGCCTTGATTTCAATAAGCTTAATTAAGATTGTTTAGCTCTTATTGTGTCATTATTCTTTCACTTGAAACAATCTATTCAGTTACTTCTTCAGTTCAGTTCAGTTCAGTTGTTCAGTCGTGTCCGACTCTTTGTGACCCCATGAATCCCAGCACGCCAGGCCTCCCTGTCCATCACCAACTCCCAGAGTTCACTCAGACTCATGTTCATTGAGTCAGTGATGCCATCCAGCCATCTCATCCTCTGTCGTCCCCTTCTCCTCCTGCCCCCAATCCCTCCCAGCATCAGAGTCTTTTCCAATGAGTCAACTCTTCTCATGAGGTGGCCAAAGTACTGGAGTTTCAGCTTCAGCTTCATTCCTTCCAAAGAAATCCCAGGGCTGATCTCCTTCAGAATGGACTGGTTGCATGTCCTTGCAGTCCAAGGGACTCTCAAGAGTCTTCTCCAACACCACAGTTCAAAAGTATCAATTCTTCAGCACTCAGCTTTCTTCACAGTCCAACTCTCACATCCATACATGACCACAGGAAAAACCATAGCCTTGACTAGACGGACCTTTGTTGGCAAAGTAATGCTTTTGCATTACTGCTTTTGAATATGCTGTCTAGCTTGGTCATAACTTTCCTTCCAAGGAGTAAGCGTCTTTTAATTTCATGGCTGCAGTCACCATCTGCAGTGATTTTGGAGCCCCCAAAAATAAAGTCTGACACTGTTTCCCCATCTTTTTCCCATGAAATGATGGGACCAGATGCCATGATCTTCGTTTTCTGAATGTTGAGCTTTAAGCCAATTTTTTCACTCTGCACTTTCACTTTCATCAAGAGGCTTTTGAGTTCCTCTTCACTTTCTGCCATAAGGGTGGTATCATCTGCATATCTGAGGTTATTGATATTTGTCCCAGCAATCTTGATTCCAGCTTGTGCTTCTTCCAGCCCAGTGTTTCTCATGATGTACTCTGCATATAAGTTAAATAAGCAGGGTGACAATATACAGCCTTGATGTACTCCTTTTCCTATTTGGAACCAGTCTGTTGTTCCATGTCCAGTTCTAACTGTTGCTTCCTGACCTGCATATACGTTTCTCAAGAGGCAGGTCAGGTGATCTGGTATTCCCATCTCTTTCAGAATTTTCCACAGTTTATTGTGATCCACACAGTCAAAGCCTTTGACTGTGTGGATCACAATAAACAGTTACTTCTTAGGAATAGGAAAATAAATTCCTGCAACTATTTTACCAGCAAATATTGAAAAAATTGATATGGAATATACTTGTAGGATATGAAAACTATGAAATATGCAGAATGAGATAAAATACAATGACTTTGTCTTGAATTGTGGCCGAGGAAGTTTAGTTACTTAGGCAGTAAAATAGCATCTTTATCAAGTAACCTTACTTCCAAGGATATCTCCAGTCATAAACTTGAAAGGGCAGTGATATACTGAGTTTCTGGTGTTCCTTGAATAAAGGTAATATACTTTTCTTATAGAAGTTACCGGAATTCAATTATTGTACTATGTATTAGGGTATTAGTTATGCAAAGTAGTTCTCAGGGACCTGTGGATTGAAGTTATCCACAGGTATATATCAGAGAGCTCTGTCCACAGAGAAGGATGAATCACAGAATATTTTGCTATTATATTTAAGAATAATGGTAGAAAGATATCTCCATTTTCCCTTAAAGCTTTCAATTTTGAATTTGGCTGAAGGTCGTCTGATATATAATCATAGCTAATTGAGGTTATCACATCTGTTGCTTTGTGCCTTAGAATGCTAGACTTAAAAATAAAAAATAATGCCAGGTTATATTACCCTGCCTTTGATGACTTTCCCCTGTATTACAAAGTTGTATACTATATATATATTGCAACGCTATAAGAATCAAGGCAGTATGATATTGGCATTAAAATAGACTCCTAGTTCATGAAACAGAATATAGAGTCCAGAAATAATAAACCCATGCATATATGGTCAATTACTTTGCAGTGAAGGAGCCAAGACTATACAATGGGAAAAGAAAAGGCCATCTCTTCAATAAATAGTGTTGGAAAGACTGAACAGCCATGTTTAAAGAATGAACCTATACTACTTATTGTCTTATATCATACACAAAACTTATCTCAAAATGGATTGAAGTCTTGACTGTTAGACCCAAAACCATAAAGCTTCCAGAAGGAAACATAAGTAGTCAGCTCCTTGACAGTGGTTTGGAAGATGAAAAGCAAAGGCAACAAGAGCAAAAATAAATAAGTGAGGCTACATTAAACTAAGCCTCAGATAGTGCCGGGGACCAGCCCCGGCTGATCCAGGGTATTCGAAGGAGAGACGGCATAGGCGAAGATCAGGAAACAGTTGCTTAATTAAACGTTAATTAAGGATATAAAGGGTAATAGAATAAGGATAGCTCAGTGAGGAAATTCAGTAGAGAAAAGAGGCTGAAATAAGGATAGCTCAGTGAGGAAATTCAGTGGAGAAAAGAGGCTGAATAATTCAGCCAGAAGGTAAGAGAAAGAACAACATGGTGAGACCAAGTTTCGGTGAACAAAGCCCACACTTTATTTTCCAAAGTAGTTTTTATACCTTAAGTTATGCATAGAGGATAATGGGGGAAGGGGTAGAGTCATGCAGCAAGCCAGGCTTTCTTCCTGCAAACTTATCATATGCAAAAGCTTAGGTGATTTGCATCATCTTCTGGCCCAGAGGCGTGTTAACATTTTAAGACCCTTTCTTCAGAAAACTTATTTTTCTCTAAAGGTGATTGGTCAGGAGCCACCCTCCAAAAGCATTAGATAAAGTTGCATTCCTACAGAGCAAAGGTGTGGTGGGCTATAACAAGAAAAAGAATTAACTCAAGGGTCCCAGGTTACAAACATTAAAGCTACTACTTACACCAATTATATTAATCAATACACTGCCAGGGACACAGCAGGTAAGGGATATGGAAACTTAGCAGCAAACATTGGCCCAACAAGTGAAAATCCCTTCACCAATACAATTTCTAATCAATCTTTTAACTACTCAAAAGAATCTGTGTTTAGACAGTTTAGAACATCACCTGCCTCTCACAGTTGGGAGGCTCTGAACAATCACATGTGGCCGGAAAAACCTATTCAGGCAGGCTAGAGGATTTCCAAAGGAGTTTGTAGGTTGAAACACTGTCACACCTAGGAATTATTAACTGGAGCTGTAAGCTAACTCTTTTTTCAGAGAGAGGTAGTGGGGGACAGCCCCCCATAAAGTCAGAGGTGTAGGTGAAAGCACAAAGCAGAAAGTAGGCAGACTCTGGTTTTGGGGGTAGATGGGGGACTCCTGAGGCTCAATCCCGCCTTTGCGTATGCCGAGCCTCCTTCCTCATGACCTTTGTCATGGGCGGAGTTCCTCATGCTGGCTCCGGCAGTGATAGAATTCCAGTTGAGCTATTCCAGAAACTGAAAGATGATGCTGTGGAAAGTGCTGCACTCAATATGCAATATGCACTCAATATGCAATATGCCGGCTCCCGGCAAGATAGCTTCTACACAGTGAAGGAAACAGTCAACAAAATGAAAAGGCAGCCTATACAATGGGAAAAAATATTTGCCAGTAATATAACAAGTGGTTAATAACCAAAATATATAAAGAACTCATACAACTCAATAGCAAAAAAGGAAACAACAACAACAAGACTTCTGGCTAGTAAATGGGCAGAAGATCTGAACAAACTTGTTTTCTGATGACACATGCATGACCAAAAAAATATATGGAAAGATTCTCAACATCAGTTATCACCAGGGAAATGCAAATCAAAACCTCAGAGATATCCCCTTCACACTATCAGAATGGCTCTTATCAAAAAGATAAGGAATAAGTTTTGGCAAAAATACGGAGAAAAGGGAAGGGTTGTGTAATATTGGTGGGATGCAAATTGCTACAGTCACTGTGGAAAACAGGATGGAGTTACCTCAAAAAAAAAAAAAAAAAAAGAGAGAGAGAGAGAACTATCATATGATCCAGCAATTAATTCTACTTGTGAATATTTATCCCAAGAAAATGACAACACTAACTCCTTAAGATACACGTGTCCCCTAGTACATTGCAGCATTATTTGCAACAGCCAAGACATAGAAACAACCTATTCATCCATCAGTGAATAACTGGATAATGAAAGCAATACTATGGAATACTGTTAGCTACAACAATATGGATGAACCCTGAGGGTATTATTTTCAGTGAAATAAGTCCAATGGAGAATGACAAATTTCATATGACCTCACTTAAATGTGGAACCTAAAACAAACAAAAACTAAGCTCTTAGATACAGAGAGCAGATTGATGGTTGCCAGAGGCAGAAGTTGGGAGGTAAGAAAAAGGGATGAAGGTGGTTAAAAGGTACAAAGTTAGCGTTATAAAACAATTAATTTGCAGCATGATGGCTACAGTCAACAATATTGCGCTGTTCAGTCGCTCAGTCATGTCCAACTCTTTGCAACCCCATGCACTGCAGCAGGCCAGGCTTCAGCTTCAGCATCAATCCTTCTAATGAGTATTCAGGGTTGATTTGTTTTACTGCATTGCATACTTAAAAGTTGCTAAGAGAGTATAGTCATCTCTTGGCATCCACAAAGAATTTGTTCCAGGACCTCCTGCAGGTACCAAAATCCACAGATCTCAAGCCCTTTATACATATGAAATGGAATGGGATAGCTAGCCTTTCATATTTCTAGATGCAGGAGCTGTGAATATGGGGGGTCATTTTGAAAGGGTCATCTTAAGAGTCCTTGTCATTAGAAAAAAAAAGTTATAACTGTGTATGGTGAAGGATGTTCACTAAATATTGTGATTATCATTTTGTGATATATACAAATATCAAATTATTAGTTGTGTAGCTGAAGCAAATATAACATTGCATGTCAATTATACCTCAAAAATATTAATGATAGACTGTGTGACCCTGCTTTTGATGGCCGTTGACTGTGGAAGAGGAACTGTGTGCATGCAAGTTTGTCAGGAAATCTTTATGCATCCATATATTATCCCTAAATATGGCCTTTTATATATCAATTCCTTTTGATGAAATAAATATTGCCTTGAGAGATACAACCCAAGGATAATGGCAAGTTATTTGTGTTTTATATAAACTAAAACTTAATTAGATGTTTTCCTTGTGTAGTTAAGAACTATGAAGAGAGAAGAGAGAACACTGTGTATCAAGTCTGGAGACAAAAACAATTTTGGAAAATGAGAGCTGAAGGAGGGACCTACATGCAAAGAATAGAGTTTATACAGGTGACCGACAAGGCAGTCAGTCTGGCTCACATAGCCTTCTTGTAATTTTCAAATTACAAGTGAGGGACCACTGTGATCCTAATACTCTTACATGCCAAGCTCTCACACCATGAACAATCTTGTAGTTCACTGTACAAAGCAAAATTTTTAAAGTAAATCCAAAGTGGGAGCAAATTAGCTTACTATGGCCAGTATGCTGACCTTGTCCTTTATGAGTAATGACTTCATTCTTGATTCATGATGTTGTGGAGGTTGTCTTGATTGCTGCTGTGCTCTCAAAATAGAACAATGTCACAGCATGAAGAGTTTTAAATATTTCATGAATGATAAGACTAACACACCATAAATAAAATAATGGCATTTTCTAATCTCTGCCTGTGCAAAGTGTTCATCTATATGGAGTCGATAATCAAAACCCGTATGTAGTATGTGGTTTAAATCTTGTGGTATGTGGTTTAAATGATGGCATGAAATTACACAATTCATTTAACATCCCTGAGTCTCCATTTCTTCATTTATATAATGTGACTGGTGATCATTCCCATTTTACAGAATCATTTTATGAATTAGAGATTATGAGTCTAAAGTGTCTGCTGTAAATGGGCTCTCAGCATGAGGCAGTGATTATCCTTATGTGTCTGAGTTTATAAAGTGTTTCGTACTAGCAAATTTCGGTATCAGGAGCATTTTGCTCTGTATAAATAACCAAGCCAGTGTAGGGAAGACAAGTAATTAAAACCATCTTTTTTACTAAATTTTCATCCTGTTCATTCTGGAAAAGAGAACCTTGAAGGAGTACTTTTACTTTTATGTCAACAGCTGTTAGGAAACTAACTGATCTTGTGAACTTATAGTTTTTTGAAAAGATATTTATTTCTCTCACCCCTCCTCCCCAAAAGGAAAATAGTCTAACATATAAATATAGTCTAACAAATAGTCATGAGAGTGTTTCTTTATGATACCTTGAATGGATTCAGCTTCTTTCTTCCAAGTTGCTCAGATAACTCCAACCATCTCATCTCATTTATTTCTCTCATAGTCTCACATTCCAATGACACATTCTGGTTTATCTGGATTTATGAGTCTAATATGCTCAATTCTTATTTTTTCCATTTACTTTATAATTTTGAATTTATTTTTCCTATTCTCTTTTTTTCAATTAAATGTCACTAGAACTTTTTCTTCAGCTGGTTAGATACTACAACTTAAAATTAAGAATCTTGTTAAGCACGAATATCATTCACAGTCATGTCTACATAGTAAGAACCTAGGCAACCTTTCCAAAAAATAGCTCTGCTATGAATGAAAACCTGGCTTTATGACCTGAAAAACAATTCAGAAATATTTTAAATGTCTGTCCTAATGTTAGCCAAATCCAATGTTAAATCATACTGTTTTTAATGCTAAACTATGAAAAACCTGACTAGTAGATGCAGTTTTGTTTTTGTGGTAGATATGCTAAGGCAGAGAGGGCATTCTTATAACAAGAAGCCCCATTACTAATCCCCAAGCATAAACTCAGTCTCTTATCCCATGTGGAGTTTTGCATAAACTCGCTTCCGTGGCCTAGGCTGATTCAAAGAAGTACTAAGCACTATAGGCTGAATGTTTGTGTCTCTCTAAAATTCATGTTGAAACCAAATCCCCAATGAACATGGCAGTGGCCTTTAGGGTAGGATTGAGACCTTTATAAAAGAAACTCCAGAGAGCTCCCTCACCCCTTCCACCACGTGAGGACACAGTGGGACAACCACTGTCTTTGAAACAGGAAGAGAGTCCTCACCAGACATCGGCTCTACCAGTGACATGATCTTGGACTTCCCAGCCTCCAGAATTGTGAGATGTTAATGCTGGTTGTTCAAGTCATCCCATCCATGCTATTTTTTAATAGCAGCTTAAACACTAAGACACATACTTCTTTCTTTCTCTATTATTATTATTTTTTTAATCTTTGTACCCAAGCACTGTCTTCCTTCTTTACCACATAATTCAAGAAATATTAAAGAGGTTTCGTACCATAGGTCTACTTAATACTCATGTTTAGCTTGCAGTGCCAATGTCTTTAATAACACATTTGAGGAAAAAGTAATATTAGCATCTCAAACAGAGTTGCATAATAGCCGTGATGTGGTCTAATGATCTAAGTCACCTCCTGTTTGTCCAGTTATGAGAAATGGTTCAGTTCAGCTCAGTCACTCAGTCATGTCCAACTCTTTGCGAACCCATGAATCGCAGCACGCCAGGCCTCCCTGTCCATCACCGACTCCCGGAGTTCACTCAGACTCACGTTCATCGAGTCAGTGATGCCATCCAGCCATCTCATCCTCTGTCATCCCCTTCTCCTCCTGCCCCCAATCCCTCCCAGCATCAGAGTCTTTTCCAATGAGTCAACTCTTGGCATGAGGTGGCCAAAGTACTGGAGTTTCAGCTTTAGCATCATTCCTTCCAAAGAACACCCAGGACTGATCTCCTTTAGGATGGAGTGGTTGGATCTCCTTGCAGTCCCAGGGACTCTCAAGAGTCTTCTCCAACACCACAGTTCAAAAGCATCCATTCTTCGGCGCTCAGCTTTCTTCACTGTCCAACTCTCACATCCATACATGAACACTGGAAAAACCATAGCCTTGACTAGAAGTGGTAGGTGATAGTAAAATCAATTCTAAGATTTTGTATCTATCATTATGCTGTCCTGTAAGTCAATGATGCCCACAGGAGCTGTCAAAATGTTTATGACTCTCTGTTCCTTTACTCCATGGCCTTGGGTATCAGTGTTTTGAGTTTTCTCTGCTTGCCGTGTCCTCCCTTTGTTCCACTTTCTCCATCGCCATTGGTTTATTGACTGTTCCCACTACACCGTTTCACTGGCTGGTTTGTAGCAGTCCTCCACTCACTTGTGATTTTCTGAAGCATCTATTTTGTGAGATGAGAAATCAGCTTTACTTGTTAAAATTGACTATAAAATAGTAATTAAGTAGATTTGGAATAAGAACTAGGTGACCAGGGAAGAGTAAATGTTTGTATTCTACAAACAATGACTCTTCTAAATGACAAAGAATACTGAATATAACATGACTACTGGTTTATAGACAGCTTTACAGATCAGTTGCGTTTATTGTTTTCTGTGAGGGGTTATTTCCTATCATTTATAAAGAAAAATCGATAAAGAAGTAATGCATTTAATTACAAAGTGAACATTATTTAAGACTGTATGATTAGCACCAAAAGGGATATTATCAGCTATTGGTTTTGTACAACTATGGTTTTCCATTTTTAAACAGTCATAACTCTTTAAATGTTGGCAGTGATGAGCTATCAAAGAATTTTTATACAAAAGCATGCTATTTCTATATAAAAATCAGGCATTTTATTTTAGGTGCAAGATGTTTTTATTGAAAGAAATGAAGTGATTTCACCCATTTATGTTAAAAGTTGTGCAAGGCATGCCATATCCTTTGTTTATTTGTTACAAACTACTTTCATTTTATTAGCCAATCAGCCAGGTTGGAACATAATTTTTTAGAATTGCACTCCTTGCAGGCACTTCTGAAAATAAAAGTGTCAGCTTATTAAGATTTTTAGGCCTAAAGCATCAATTACCCCAAATACAACATCTAAGGAACAGTTTTCTAGAATGTTATAATCTGTACACAAATGCATGTGACATTATAGCAATGGTTTAAGATCACACGTCTATTTAGCAGTTGAAAGGATTTTGTGTCTGTGTCGCAGAAGGTGGGTGTCTCATGTAACACAGTGGATATGTTCCTGAAAAGTTGTACTGAAATTGACTTATGGCAAATTCTACTAACGATGTGATCCTGGGAAGATTACGTCCCCAGAACTGTTCACTAAGCTCAGATAAACTCCCAAAGCACCGCTGTCCTGGTGGAAAGAGGCTTTTAAGCCTCTAAAAGCCTCTCCCCCAATATTTTCCTGGCTCTCCAAGTTTTTTGTAAAAGTCCTGGATCTACCCAAGATTTAGACCCAGTTCTGGTGCTAAGAACGGTTCCATTCTCATAGGTTGATGCCAGAGTCCTTGTTACATAGTTTGACTATCTCCTCAGCTTGCACCATCTCAGGTCCTCAGTTTCTGTCTTATAAATGAAAAAGCTGGGCAAGATGGTATTTTCTTTCATTGCAAAAAAATGATGTTCAAAATGTGAACTATATTTTGTTATTTAGAAATACGTATTGAGTGCCTATAAGGCACAGGCTCTCTGAGAAGAGAACAAAACTCTATGGTTGCCCTACCCCCCGCCTCTTCCTCCTTCTCTGTCTCCCTGTCTCTCTCTCTCTCTCTCTCTCTCTCTCTGTTTTTCCTTCTCCCTCTTTCCAAATTAGTAAGAAAATAATAATTTTTCCTAAATTTCTTTAAAGCAGCAATGTCAGATTTAGTATGTGACTGTTATAAACAAAATGCAAAAGATCAAAACGGGTGATCGTTTCTGACTGGAACATATAAGGGAGGGAGTAGAATGCAATAAATAAAATGCAATCTGAACCTTAAAGGTATATGAGATTTAGGAATATAAATTGGAAGAGTGGATAAGAAGTCAGAGCTTTTCCACTTGGAGGGGATGGTTTGTACTGAAACTTGCAGGCAGATTTGTACATTGGGATTTAGAGGCTAAGTAATAGAACTCTGCATTGATGGACAGTTCCCTATGTCTAAGATAATAGCCCCTAGCCACAAGTGGCTGCTCAGGATTAAAATATGGCTAGCGCAGTAGAGGAACCAAATTTTTAATTTTACTTAATTTAAATTTAGGCTTGAAATACGGCTATTGGCCGCTATATTAGATAGTGCAAGTTTATTAGTAGGAGCTTGTGTTAGGAAGGGATGGAAAAAAATTCCCAGAAAAAAAAATACATTGGAGCAATAATATCATTTGTGTAAAAAAATATTTTAAAGTAAAGAGTGCTTTTTAGGAGACTCTGGTTGTGGCCTGAATGGGACACTGTGAGAGAGGAGGGTGAGAGATAGGAATTGGTAGTTACAGTCCAGGACAGAAGTAGAAGGGGTGGTTCTAGTCAACCTGGACAAGTGTCACATGTCAGATGGAGTATTTATTATAAGAAAGTGAATGTGTTTATCAAGGATTATCTCCTCCCTGTTTCATTAATTTTGCAAATCTAGATTGCTCTATATTTTCTGTGTATACCTGTAATCTTGGGAAACTGTCTAAAGTGACTTAAAAATTCTTCATGGTATAGGATGCTCCAATAATATAACTATGTTTTCCCTACGTGTTCAAGACTATTGCTCTGTGAACCAACAGAAGACAATCAATTATTTTACCCTCCCCCATTTTCCTTCATTGTTTGTATGACGGTGACCCTGTGTTAAGCGCCTAAAATAAAGTTCTGAATAGTCATGGCATCTCATAAACCAGTTTTTTATCACTGTAATTGATATCACATTCGCACACAGAGACTGGTTCTGTTCATCACTGCATCTGTTTGCCGTGTGTGTCACTGCATTCATCAATGCTCAGGCCCTAGCTCATTCTGGGCTCACTGTCATGCTCATGGTAGAGGAGTTCTGGCCACCTCGAAAACTTGTTGGCAGAGACACCACAGATTAGGCAGGAAACAACCAAGGGATGGTTTGTGCGGCTCAGCACCAGCAGTTCTGGGGTCAGCAGCCTAATATGTCAGCCAGACTATCTGACGGAGCGTCATGGTCTCCACAAAGATATCATTTAGGTGGGATTTCAGGAGGACCAATGTCAGAGAATCTGAGCAGTTCTCAGGAGTCCCAGCAGAGAAACCACTCATCAGTTAAGAGAACTATAAAGACAGCCAGTTGCCAACATGTACATTTTTATTTTCTCTTCCAAGGATTTGTTCTTTTGCATATTTACATTTGCATAGAACTGCAGAAAACAAAGAAAGTTAATTTGAGATTACAGGTGTTTCTATTTTTGTAGTGTAAGCGAATTGGACTGCATTTTTTTCCTTGCCAAAATTTGCCTTTAGAGGGGATTATTCTTTTATTGTCCAGAATAGCTTTTGGATTTAGGCATAAACAGAAAGCTTTATCATTTCTGGTCACTAAGTATAGAAACTCTCATATTCTAGATGTGTTGTTCCAATTGAGAATGCTTTAAGCACCCTGTTTTAAGTTAATGATAATTCCTGAGAAGATATAGTATAGAAAAGTAAACAGTAAGCAGAGACATTACTTTGCCAACAAAGTCCGTCTAGTCAAGGCTACGGTTTTTCCAGTGGTCAGTATGGATGTGAGAGTTGGACTGTGAAGAAGGCTGAGTGCCGAAGAATTGATTCTTTTGAACTGTGGTGTTGGAGAAGACTCTTGAAAGTCCCTTGGACTGCAAGGAGATCCAGCCAGTCCAATCTGAAGTAGATCAGCCTTGGGATTTCTTTGGAAGGAATGAAGCTAAAGCTGAAACTCCAGTACTTTGGCCACCTCATGCGAAGAGTTGACTCATTGGAAAAGACTCTGATGCTGGGAGGGATTGGGGGCAGGAGGAGAAGGGGACGACAGAGGATGAGATGGCTGGATGGTATCACTGACTCGATGGACGTGAGTCTGAGTGAACTCCGGGAGTTGGTGATGGACAGGGAGGCCTGGTGTGCTGCAATTCATGGGGGTCGCAAAGAGTCGGACACAACTGAGCAACTGAACTGAACTGAACTGAATAGATCTGGTTTAATTCCCAACTCTCTTCCTTACCAGTTATGGGATCTTGGACAAAGTATTATGGGGTCGCACAGAGTCGGACACGACTGAAGCGACTTAGCAGCAGCAGCAGCAATGGCTCAGATGGGAAGGAATCAGCCTGCAATGAGGGAGACCTGGATTCGATCCCTGGGTTGGGAAGATCCCCTGGAGAAGGCATGGCAACCAACTCTAGTATTCTTGCCTGGAGTATTCCCATGGACAGAGGAGCCTGGCAGAATCTCACTGACCCTTAGTTTCCTTATCTCTAAAATGAGGAAAAGAAGTTTTACACAGCCACGGTATTGCAGTGACTAAATGTGGTAACTATATGTCAAATATAGTAAGAACTAGTTTCCTTTTGTCATACCAGAAGAATTCACAATCCGCTCTTAAAAGGCTGATCTTTCAGCAAGATGGGAGGGTGAGGAATGAAAAAGCACCTTTACAACATCAAAAAGAGACTCACCTCATTATAAAGACATATACCCTTGCAACTCTAACATTGTAAACCTTATAACCTCATCGATAACCGTTTTAGCATGACACAGAAAAGCTTTGAGGAAATTTATCTTTCCATATCTCAGTGAGAGAAAGATACATTTTCTTGGTGAAATTTGATTAGTGGGAGCCAATTTCCTTCCTTTTTTAAAAGTAAATGCTCATTTCCTTTTTGACCATTTTGAGCATTTCCATATTGCTCATTTCCTGTTGGAGATTATTGAATTCTTGGAGAGCATTCCTTTTGACTTTATGTATTATAAGGGTTTAGATAGGTTAGGTTGAAGTATTGTAAAACTTTAGGGATCAGGAAGGCTTTAGCTGCCTGAGAATAATTCACCAGAAGAAAAAAGAATGAGATTTTCTGATCTTTGATGGTTATTGTTTCACTACATAGAGTTCTTTCCCCAAAGAATCATCTAAATAACTGAATATCAAGTAAAAAAAACTTAAAATCTATACCAGTAAGAAGAATACTCAGCTTGTCTTTGTTTGTTATTAGAGCATTTGAGCTCACTGTTTAACACACCCTGTGTATCCTTTTTGTATTTCCTTTGCAGTCTGTACTGACTATACCGCCCACTTTATGGGATCATTTGCTAATGTCCCAGAAAAGTTCAATGTAGCTATTGCAGATACCGCAAGGAAAAAGGATGAGGGTATCTTAATTAGTTTGCAGTTTAAAAAAAAAAAACAAAAATGCTCTAAATAAATTCAGCGAGTGCAAATTGAAAAGTAGACAGCTGGAAGTCTCATTAAGTGCATATTAGCTGGTATTAGCACACTGCAAAGCTGCCTTCAGTGCTTCCTTCTCGCTATTTGAAGATGTGTCTGCAGGAGCAGAAAGCCCAAATCATTCAGCCTCCTTCTCTGGATTCTGTTATACCTCGATTAGCCATATATATATATATATATATATATATATGTATATATATATATATTATTCTTAATTTATAAAACTGATTACTAACATATACCATATATTTTCCTGTAAACCTATTATAGAAACATGGACAGATCTCCTTCAGTAAATTAAAGTGATTATTAGAGGCACCCCAACACTTTATTATGTTTGCTGCTGTAAGTGTTTGTTCCGTGGACTCCCTGTATTACTCTGGTCCATAGCTTGTAATAGAGCTATTTCTTTTCAAATGACTGTGAATAGCACTGAGTGGTGTTTTTTGTTTTTTGTTTTTTTTGTTTTTTTTAATAATAATTCTACCTAACTTTTAGACTAGCTGGATGTCATCAGAATTTAAACTTATTTTCTATAGGCTGGTTGGGAGATGCAGGCAGACACGAGTTTGATCCTTGAATCAGAAAGAAACCCTGAAGGAGGGCATGGCAACCCACTCCATATTCTTGCCTGGAGAATCTCATGGACAGAGGAGGCTGGTGGGCTACAGTCCACAGGGTCACAAAGAGTCGGACACAACGGAAGCGACTAAACATTCATGCACATACAACACATGTATTGAGAGAGAGAGAGAGATTGACTGATTTTAAGGAATTGGCTTTCATGATTATGGAATATGGGAAGTCCAAAATTAGTGTAGGCCAGCAGTCTGGAGACCCAAGAAAGAGCCCATTTTGTGATTCAGGTCTAAAGGCTACCAGGCTGGAGAATTTCCTCTTGCTCAATGGAGGTCGGTCTTTAGTTCTGTAGTTCTAGTCAGGCTTACAACTGATTGGACGAGATCTATCCATGTAATGCAAAGTGATTTACTTTATCCTAAGTGTACCAATTTAAGTGTAAATCTCACCCAAAAAACATCCTCACAGAAACATTCAGAATTAATATTTGACCAACTTCTGAGCACTGTGGCCCAGCCAAGTTGATTCATAGAATTAACCATACCGGGCCTCAAAAGTTGAGGAAAATGGAGAAAAGGTAAAGGTAACTTCACTGGTAGTTGTGAGCATTTTTTTTACTCCACTTACATTCAGATCACCTGCAATGCAGTATACCTGGGTTCGATCCCTGGGTGAGGAAGATCCCCTGGAGAAGGAAATGTCAACCCACTCCAGTATTCTTGCCTGGAAAATTCCATGGACAGAGGAGCCTGACAGGCAGTCCATGGCATCACAGAGAGTTGGACACGACTGAGCACACATGCGCACACTGGTATTTATATGAAACCTCTCTGTACAATGATTTTTTATTGCTATTTCTTGATTGTGGGGAGTGTGTACTGACTTTTTATTTGGGGCAGATACAAATTGAGGTCTCTTTTAACATCAACCTGACAGGTCTTAGCCCCTGATACACATGCATGTTTCCCTTCTTGTCTTCTCATTATTATCATGTCATATTATTGATTGAGTCAATAATCAATTGTGAAGTTTATATATAAACTTATGAAGTTGATATAAACAGTACACACAGCACAGAAATGTCAGCTATTATGATTACTCTTCCTTGTGTGCGAATATTGGTCCTTTTTCTTTTTTTTTTGGCTTATTGTGGTAAGATTTTTTAATTGTATTTTTTGTGCTGCTATTATTTTCTTTTCTTTTTTTTGGAGGTTCTTTTGTTTTGTTTTGTTTTTATTTTTTTATTTTTATTTTTTTTAATTTTATTTTATTTTTAAACTTTACAATATTGTATTAGTTTTGTCAAATATCGAAATGAATTCGCCACAGGTATACATGTGTTCCCCATCCTGAACCCTCCTCCCTCCTGCCTCCCCATACCCTCCCTCTGGGTCGTCCCAGTGCACCAGCCCCAAGCATCCAGTATCGTGCATCGAACCTGGACTGGCAACTCGTTTCATACATTATATTATACATGTTTCAATGCCATTCTCCCAAATCTCCCCACCCTCTCCCTCTCCCATAGAGTCCAAAGACTAATCTATACATCAGTGTCTCTTTTGCTGTCTCGCATACAGGGTTATTGTTACCATCTTTCTAAATTCCATATATATGCGTTAGTATACTGTATTGGTGTTTTTCTTTCTGGCTTACTTCACTTTGTATAATAGGCTCCAGTTTCATCCACCTCATTAGAACTGATTCAAATGTGTTCTTTTTAATGGCTGAGTAATACTCCATTGTGTATATGTACCACTGCTTTCTTATCCATTCATCTGCTGATGGGCATCTAGGTTGCTTCCATGTCCTGGCTATTATAAACAGTGCTGCGATGAACATTGGGGTACACGTATCTCTTTCCCTTCTGGTTTCCTCAGTGTGTATGCCCAGCAGTGGGATTGCTGGATCATAAGGCAGTTCTATTTCCAGTTTTTTAAGGAATCTCCACACTGTTCTCCATGGTGGCTGTACTAGTTTGCATTCCCACCAACAGTGTAAGAGGGTTCCCTTTTCTCCACACCCTCTCCAGCATTTATTATTTGTAGACTTTTGGATCGCAGCCATTCTGACTGGTGTGAAATGGTACCTCATAGTGGTTTTGATTTGCATTTCTCTGATAATGAGTGATGTTGAGCATCTTTTCATGTGTTTGTTAGCCATCTGTATGTCTTCTTTGGAGAAATGTCTATTTAGTTCTTTGGCCCATTTTTTGATTGGGTCATTTATTTTTCTGGAGTTGAGCTGTAGGAGTTGCTTGTATATTTTTGAGATTAGTTGTTTGTCCATTGCTTCATTTTCTATTATTTTCTCCCATTCTGAAGGCTGCCTTTTCACCTTGCTAATAGTTTCCTTTCTTGTGCAGAAGCTTTTAAGTTTAATTAGGTCCCATTTGTTTATTTTTGCTTTTATTTCCAATATTCTGGGAGGTGGGTCATAGAGGATCCTGCTGTGATGTATGTCGGAGAGTGTTTTGCCTATGTTCATCTCTAGGAGTTTTATGGTTTCTGGTCTTACGTTGAGATCTTTAATCCATTTTGAGTTTATTTTTGTGTATGGTGTTAGAAAGTATTCTAGTTTCATTCTTTTACAAGTGGTTGACCAGTTTTCCCAGCACCACTTGTTAAAGAGATTGTTTTTAATCCATTGTATATTCTTGCCTCCTTTGTCAAAGATAAAGTGTCCATATGTGCATGGATTTATCTCTGGGCTTTCTATTTTGTTCCATTGATCAATATTTCTGTCTTTGTGCCAGTACCATACTGTCTTGATAACTGTGGCTTTGTAATAGAGCCTGAAGTCAGCCAGGTTGATTCCTCCAGTTCCATTCTTCTTTCTCAAGATAGCTTTGGCTATTCGAGGTTTTTTGTATTTCCATACAAATTGCGAAATTATTTGTTCTAGCTCTGTGAAGAATACCGTTGGTAGCTTGATAGGGATTGCATTGAATCTATAAATTGCTTTGGGTAGTATACTCATTTTCACTACATTGATTCTTCCAATCCATGAACATGGTATATTTCTCCATCTATTAGTGTCCTCTTTGATTTCTTTCACCAGTGTTTTATAGTTTTCTGTATATAGGTCTTTAGTTTCTTTAGGTAGAGCTTCTGTTTCTTTCTCCTACCTCCACCAGTATATAACTCTTTTTAATACACTTAAATATGCAACACACAGTAAATGTACCTCGGTTAAAGACATCTCTATCCATGACACTCAGTTCAGTTCAGTTCAGTCGGTCAGTTGTGTCCAACTCTTTGCGACCCCATGACTCGCAGCACACCAGGCCTCCCTGTCCATCACCAACTCCCGGAGTTCACTCAGACTCACGTCCATCGAGTCAGTGATGCCATCCAGCCATCTCATCCTCTGTTGTCGCCTTCTCCTCCTGCCCCCAATCCCTCCCAGCATCAGAGTCCTTTTCAATGAGTCAACTCTTCGCATGAGGTGGCCAAAGTACTGGAGTTTCAGCTTTAGCATCATTCCTTCCAAAGAAATCCCAGGGTTTATCTCCTTCAGATTTGACTGGTTGGATCTCCTTGCAGTCCAAGGGACTCTCAAGAGTCTTCTCCAGCACCACAGTTCAAAAGCATCAATTCTTCGGTGCTCAGCTTTCTTCACAGTCCAACTCTCACATCCATACATGACCACTGGTCTGCTCCAAATGGTTCTTGGTGTATTCTTAAATCTCCAAACCTGCTCCCCAGCTATCATGTTCTGATTGGTCATTCTCTCCACCTTTCTTCTATGTTGGATCCCTGTTTCCTGGATCTTCTAATTTTTTGGTTTACTCCCTCATTTTAATGGGAAACCTCTTGAAGTAGATTTCTGAAAATTAGTGCATGGGAGATGCAAGTCTTTCTGTGTACACTCACATAGAACTGACCATAGACTGCTAGGTTGTAACTCCTATTGTTTCATCAGACACACAAAGAGTTGGTCCTGTTGTTTTCTGTGAATAGCTTCCGGTATTGCTAGTCTTACTATATTATTTCACATGAATGTTCCCTAAAAGGCTGAAAATCTTTCCTTTATTCCCTGAGTACTACCTTTTCTCGATGTACCTTATATGTGTCTATTTCTGTCCATAGTACTGGGAACATGGTGGGTCTATTCAATATGAAAACATGTGTTCTTCCTTTCTGGGAAATTTTCATGATTTTCTATCCTAAATTTTCTATTATTCCTTTTTACTTCTGGCATATATTTTTTTTAAGATGTTAGCCCTACTGGTTCTTGGCTCTCCATTTTTTCCCTCTTTTTCTTTTCCTAATTTCCATCTCTGAAATTTTGCTTTTCATTCTACAATAGCTTCTCAAATTTCTCCCCTAAAATTTGTATTGAATTTTTTCACTTATACTATCATGTTTCTATTTCCAACATTTAAAAAAAAAAAATCTGCTCTTATTTCAAGGATACAAAACCTCCTATCTTTGAGGATATTAATCACGTATACTACATTTTATTTTTGTGCATAATCTTTTCTTTTTCTCTAAATTATTTTTTTCTGTTTTTTAGTCTCTTTGATAAAAGATGATCTCTTCAAGTATTTAATAATTCTTGGGTTTGTGCTAATATGTGAAGAGTGGGTCTTGTTAACCCCAGAGTTTTCATTGTGATCTCTGATTTGATTCTGGTTGAGGAATTCCTACTGTCATTTTTGTTAGACCTTTTTCCTTGGATGGGACAGATTCCCTAGAGAAGGCTCTTTCCTTCTCCTGTCTAGACATTGTGTGGCTGCCAGGGTGCTTACAAGGATCTAAGTTGGAGGAGGGAGTCAGGCAGGGGAAGGTGTCTCACACTTAGTGTGCTGATCTCTCGGTGCAGTTTCACTCTGTTGTCCTGGTTTCTTCCAGGTCAGAGAACCTTGGTTTTTTCCTTTCTGGGTAATGAACCTCTTCTGTTCTACCAGAGGACTGAGGAGCAGTGACCTCATTTTGAAGTACAAGGAAAGAGATACAGCAGCCTAACTGTTCAAAAGGAACTTTAAGCCAATCTTGAGTTTCCAGTCATAGTTTTTTCTCTACTGCCAGAAGTACCTGGGACCAGTACTAAATTTTGAGGGGTATTGTGATGAAAATTGGGGTGCTTCTTCTCTTTCTACACTGTTACTTTGGCAAAACAAACAAAACACTGACTCTTAGTTATCTGCTTTCTAAAAGGTGGCAATTCTGACTCCTTCCTCTCTCTTTTCCATTATGGGTCCATATGTCTTTACCTTTTACTGCTTTGTTGCATCATTAAAAATGAAATAATCCAAAAAGCCTCCACATAAATTAAATAAAATCCATTTGATGATGATTTGAATGGTAAACAATGCCTCAAAATAAAGAGAGGTAAAGAAATAAGTAAGTAATGCATTTGCCAACTCTCATGAAAATAATGCATTGACTTTTTTTTAGGGGGATGTAATAATTCAGGTTCAGTTCAGTTCAGTTCAGTCACTCAGTCGTGTCCGGCTCCTTGTGACCCCATGAATCACAGCACGCCAGGCCTCCCTGTCCATCACCAACTTCCAGAG
Source organism: Bos indicus (assembly GCF_029378745.1). NCBI lineage: Eukaryota > Metazoa > Chordata > Mammalia > Artiodactyla > Bovidae > Bos > Bos indicus. Next base: position 15,439,630 of record NC_091767.1, read on the forward strand.
TTCACTCAGACTCACGTCCATCGAGTCAGTGATGCCATCCAGCCATCTCATCCTCTGTTGTCCCCTTCTCCTTCTGCCCCCAATCCCTCCCAGCATCAGAGTCTTTTCCAATGAGTCAACTCTTCGCATGGGTGGTCAAAGTATTGGAGTTTCAGCTTCAGCATTAGTCCTTCCAATGAACACCCAGGACTGATCTCCTTTAGAATGGACTGGTTGGATCTCCTTGCCAGTCCAAGGGACTCTCAAGAGTCTTCTCCAACACCACAATTCAAAAGCATCAATTCTTCAGTGCTCAGCTTTCTTCACAGTCCAACTCTCACATCCACACATGACCACTGGAAAAACCATAACCTTGACTAGACGAACCTTTGTTGGCAAAGTAATATCTCTGCTTTTCAATATGCTATCTAAGTTGATCATAACTTTCCTTCCAAGGAGTAAGTGTATTTGAATTTCATGGCTGCAATCACCATCTGCAGTGATTTTGGAGCCCAAAAAAATAAAGTCTGACACTGTTTCCACTGTTTCCCCATCTATTTTCCATGAAGTGATGGGACCAGATGCCATGATCTTACTTTTCTGAATGTTGAGCTTCAAGCCAACCTTTTCACTCTCCTCTTTCACTTTCATCAAGAGGCTTTTTAGTTCCTCTTCACTTTCTGCCATAAGGGTGGTGTCATCTGCATATCTGTGGTTATTGATATTTCTCCTGACAATGTTGATTCTAGTTAACTACTCTTAAATATGTCAATTGGTAATATTCATTAGGCTTCCTGGTGACTCAGTGGTAAAGAATCCACCTGCCACTGAAGGAAACACAGGTTTAATCCTTGGATTGGAATGACCCCCTGGAGAAGGAAATGTCAACCCTCTCCAATATTCTTGCCTGGGAAATTCCATGGACAGAGGAGCCTGGTGGGCTAAAGTCCATGGGGTTGCAAAAGAGTTGAACATGACCTGGCTACTAAACAGCAGCAATATTCGTTAAGTCATTTACTTCCTTAGGATGCATGTATATATTCACTTTGCAGTGAGACCAGTTATTAGAGCTATCATCAAGTAAACACACACTGTCATCATTTTCTTGGAGGAGTTGCCAGTATTTGGTCTGACAGTTTACAAACATTCTCTGGAAAAAAAGACATTTGTTTTTTTCAGTTTTTAATCCACAATCATTGCTCAAAGTCTCAATACGAAGATTCAGATCTTTACTTGGGAAAGTCCTCAAATGCAGCCTGTGGATATATATTCCATTTTGCCCAGTAGAATGTTACTTCCAGGCAGGAACCATGCATTTTGTTTTGTCTATAATCCAGCGGTATCACGTGTAGAAATTCATGCATAATAGGCTATTGCCTGTGTTTTTTGTTGTCTGTAAATCACATAACTTGTAGTAATCTCTTCCAACCTCAGGTTCCAGAATTCTATAGAACATGACCACTAAAGTACCTTATGTGTGTATGCGATAAGTTGCTTCAGTCATGTCTGACTCTTTGCGACCCTATGGACTGTAGCCCTCCAGGCTCCTCTGTCCATGGGATTCTCCAGGCAAGAATACTGGAGTGGGTTGCCCTGGCCTCCTCCAGGGAATCTTCCTGACCCAGGGATCAAACCCACACAGGCAGGTTCTTTACCATCAGGAAACCTGGGAAGCCCCAAAGTACCCAATTGTTTTTAGTATATACTGTGAAATAATGAAATTTCTTGACTAAACATTCTGTAGTAACTTTTACTACCTCCTTCCAATGCGTGTAACTTATATAAGAAATAAAGACAAAACTATCCTTCTTTTGTTAGTCACAAAACTTTTATGTGTCAGTGCTCTTCCCTTTTCTTCATTTTTCTGTTAAATTATTAGTACTTTTGTTATGTGCAACATCGTCTTTTTATGTTTGTAAGCATTTCTAAGTTTTTTAGGGGGAAAGTATTTACATCTCCAGGAAGATTCTCTTTTCCAGAAAAAGTGAAGGCACTTCAGTTGGATCCAAGGCTAGAATCTGGGAGAAATTGAATAATCCAAGGAATTATTTTCACCAGTTAAAAAGAAAGTATGAGATCATTCCCTCTACTCTCCAGCACCTGTACATACAGTAGGGATAGCAATGAGGACTGAGAAAGCATGAACAAGCTCGTGTACCAACCTACTCAAAGCTGCCTTTGGTCTTCCTGCCTGCATCTCCCAAGCTAGCCAGCCACAGTTAGAAAAAAACCCCGATGATCTGAGTGTGGTGGTGGTGATTTAACTACTAAGTCGTGCCCATAGATTCTTTACCACTGCACTATCTGAGAAGCCCAGATAAATATCAGTAGAATCATGTAAACTATTCAAAAGCAGTTACCTCTGGAAAATAGACTATGTTGTGGTAGACTCTGGCTTTTTTACATAATTATGTAACTTTTTAAACAAAGTGCATCTAATTTTGATAAAACTTTAAAATAGAAACTATTTTGATCTTCCCTGGTGGCTCAGACAGTAAAGCATCTGCCTACAATGCCTACCATGTGGGAGACTCGGGTTCAATCCCTGGGTCGGGAAGATCTGCTAGAGAAGGAAATGGCACCCCACTCCAGTACTCTTGCCTGGGAAATCCCATGGATGGTGGAACCTGGTAGGCTACAGACCATGGGGTCTCAAAGAGTCGGACACAACTGAGCGACTTCACTTTTATACATGTTAAAAATCACCTAGAACTCCATTTCTGTTAAACCATAGACAATACTTTAGTTTGTTTATTTCTAACTTGATATAGTTATAGATAACTAGATATGTAACTAATCATAAATAAATACTGCATAATATATCATGTAGAGGAATTTATTGATATAAGATCATTAATAATTATTCTAAAATTAACAAATCATTAATCTTGACAATTGATAATGGTATTCACTGATTTGTATATATTAAGTTCTAATGGAATATACTAAGTATATTAATACTAAGTATATTAATAATAGTATATTAAGTTCTAATGGAATAGTTGGGACTATTTCAGGTATTCTAGTTTTATTTTATTCATCTATTTAATGATAAAAACATTAACAAAAGTCACTTTAATGATTATCTCATTGTATTGGGTTATATTTGGAAAAGAAGCTCTTTAATCAATGAATTTATTGCCTTTCTGTTACTATAAAACATTTCTAACACGCTGAAATGAAAGGAGAACACTGTATTGAACATATGTGTACTCTGAAGATTTTGAATAATTGCAAACTATTTTTAGATTCCTGTGTGTTCATCATGAATTTCATTCTACTTCCTCTTCCTCAGAGGTAACTACTGATTTGGGTTCTTATCACGTTGATGTATGTGCTTAAATTTTATTACATAAACATGTAATCCTAAAGAATAGCATTAGTTCACATTAATGTGTATTATTTATTAACATTTTAAATTTCTGTAGTTGATGCCATACTGTATTTTTTAATTAATTAATTTTTTTTAATTGAAGGATAATTGCTTTATAGAATTATGTTTTTTCTGTCAAACCTCAACCGGAATCAGTCATAGGTATATATATATATATCCCCTCCTGTTTGAACTTCCCTCCCATCTCCCTCCCATCCCACCCCTAGAGGTTAATACAGAGCCCCTGTTTGAGTTTCCTGAGACATACAGCAAGTTCCCCTTGGATATCTATTTTACATATGGCAGTGTGAGTTTCTATGTTACTCTCTCCATACGTCTCACCCTCTCCTCCCCTCTCCCCATGTCCCCAAGTCTACTTTCTATGTCTGTTTCTCCACTGCTGCCCTGTAAGTAAATTCTTCAATTTACTTCAATACCATTTTTCTAGATCTGTATATATGCATTAGAATACGACATTTATCTTTCTCTTTATAACTTATTTAACTCTAACTTATTTCATAATAGATTTTAGGTTGATCCACCTCAGTAGAATTGACTCAAAGGTGTTCCTCTTCATGGCTGAGTAATATTCCATTGTGTGTATGTACCAAAACTTCTTTATCCATTCATCTGTTGATGGACATCTAGGTTGCTTCCCTGTTCTAGCTATTGTAAATAGTGCTTCAGTGAACAATGGGATACATGTATCTTTTTCAATTTTGGTTTCTTCAGGGTATATGTCTAGGAGTGGAATTGCCGGGACACATGGTGATTTTCTTCCTATTTTTTAAGGGAATCTTCATATTGTCTTCTATAGTGGCTGTATCAATTTACATTGCCACCAACAGGGCAAGAGCGTTCCCTTTTCTCCACACTCTCTCCAGCATTTATTGTTTGTAGACTTTTTGATGATGGCCATTCTGATCAGTGTGAGGTGATATCTCATTGTAGTTTTGATTTGCATTTCTCTAATAATGAGTGATGCTGAGCATCTCTTCATGTGTTTGTTAGCCATCTGTATGTCTTCTTTGGAGAAATGTCTGTTTAGGTCTTTTTCCCACTTTTGATTGGATTGTTTGTTTTTCTGGTATTGAGTTGTATGAGTTGCTTGTATATTTTGGAAATTAATCCTTGTCAGTTGTTTCATTTGTTATTATTTTCTCCCGTTCTGAGGGTTGCCTTTTCACCTTGCTTAAAGTTTCCTTTGCTCTGCAAAAGTTTTTAAGTTCAATCAGGTCCCACTTGTTTGCTTTTGTTTTTATTTCCATTATTCTAGGAGTTGGGTCATAGAGTATCTTGCTTTGATTTATGTCATCAACTGTTCTGCCTATGTTTTACTCTAAGAGTTTTATAGTTTCTGGTCTTATATTTAGATCTTTAATCCATTATGAGTTTATCTTTGTGTATGGTGTTCGAAGCATTCTAATTTCCTTCTTTTACATGTAGCTGTCCATTTTTCCCAGCACCATTTGTTGAAGAGGCTATCTTTGCCCAATTGTATATTCTTGCCTCCTTTGTCAAATATAAGGTACCCATAGGTGCATGGGTACCTTTATTTCTGGGTTTTCTATCTTGTTCCATTGATCTATGTTTCTGTTTTTTTGTGACAGTACCATACTCTCTTGATGACTGTAGCTTTGTAGTATAATCTGAAGTCAGGAAGGTTGATTCCTCCAGCTCCATTCTGCTTTCTCAAGACTGCTTTGGCTATTCAGGGTCATTTGTGTTTCCATAAGTATTGTGAAACTTTTTGATCTAGTTCTGTGAAAAATGTCATTGGTAATTTGATAGGGTATGCATCGAATATGTAGATTGCATTTGGTACTACAGTGATTTTCACAATATTGATTCTTCCCACCCAGAAACATGGAATATCTCTCCATCTGTTTATGTCATCTTTGATTTCTTTCATTAGTGTCTTATAGCTTTCTGGGTACAATTCTTTTGTCTCCTTTGGTAAGTTTATTCCTAGGTATTGAATTCTTTTTGTTGCAATGGTGAATGGAATTGCCTCCTTAATATCTCTTTATGATTTTTCATTGCTAGTATATAGAAATGCAAGGGATTTCTGTGCATGGATTTTGTATCCTGCAACTTTGTTATATTCACTGATTATCTCTAGTTGTTTTCTAATACTATCTTTAGAGTTTTCTATGTACAGGATCATGTCATCTGCAAACTGAGAGCTTTACTTCTTTTCCGATCTGGATTCCTTTTATTTCTTTTTTTCTCTGTTTGCTGTAGTTAGGACTTCCAGGATTATGTTGATTAATAGTGGTGAAAGTGGACATCCTCGTCTTGTTCCTGATCTTAGGGGGCACCCTTTTGGTTTTTTGCCATTGAGAATAATGTTTGCTGTAGGCTTATCATATATGGCCTTTACTATGTTGAGGTAGGTTCCTTCTATGACCATTTTTGGAAAAGTTTTAATCATAAATAGGTGCTGAATTTTGTCAAAGGCTTTTTCTGCATCTATTGAGATCATCATATGGTTTTTATCTTTAAGTTTGTTAATATGGTGTATCATGTTGATTGATTTGCATACATTGAAGAATCCTTGCACTCCTGGAATAAACTCAACTTCATCATTGTGAATGAGCTTTTTGATTTGTTCCTGAATTCTATTTGCTAAAATTTTGTGGAGGATTTTTGCATCTATGTTCATTGGTGATATTGGCCTGTAGTTTTCTTTTTTTGTGTTGTCTTTGGTTTTGATATCAGGGTGATGGTAGCCTCACAGAATGAGTTTGACAGTGTTCCTTCCTTTGAAATTTTTTGCAAGAGTTTCAGAATGATAGCGTTAGCTCTTCTCTATATGTTTGATAGCATTCTCCTAAGAAGCCATCTGGTCCTGGGCTTTAGTTTTTTGGGAAATTTTTGATCACAACTTCAATTTCAGTGGTTGTAATTGGGTTGTTCATAATTTCTGTTTCTTCCTGGTTCAATCTTGGAAGATTGAACTTTTCTAAGAATCTGTCCTTTTCTTCCAGGTTATCCATTTTATTTCCATATAGTTGCTCATAATAGTCTCTTATAATCTTTTGTATTTCTGCATTGTCTGTTGTAAACTCTCCTTTTTCATTTCTAATTTTGTTGATTTGATTATTCTCTCTTTTTTTCTTGATGAGTTCGGCCAAAGCTTTGTCAATTTTGTTTATTTTCTCAAAGAACCAGCTTTTAGTTTTCTTAATCTTTACTATTGTTTCTTTCATTTCTTTTTCATTTCTTTCTACTCAGATATTTATGATTTCTTTCCTTCTACTAATTTTTTGTTGTTCTTCTTCTTTTTCCAGTTGTTTTAAGTGTAAAGTTAAGTTCTCTATTCAATGTTTTTCTTATTTCTTGAGGTAGGATTGTATTGCTATAAACTTGCCTCTTAGAACTGCTTTTGCTGCATCCCATAGTTTTGAGTTATCATGCTTTCATTGTCATCTGTTTCTAGAAATTTTATTTCCCTTTTTATTTCTTCAGTAACCTGTTGGTTATTTAGAAATGTGTTGTTTAATCTCATGTGTTTGTGTTTCTTACAGTTTTTTCTTATAATTGATATATAGTCTCATAGTGTTGTGGTCAGAGAAGATGCTTGATATGATTTCACCTTTTTTTTTTAAATTTTACTTTATTTTTAAACTTTACATAATTTGATTTCACCTTTTTAAATTTATTGAGGTTTGATTTGTGACCCAAGATTGTCATCTATCCTGGAGAATGTTCCATGTGCACTTGGGATGATGTATTCTTCTGCATTTGGATGGAACCTCCTGAAGATATCAGTGAGATCCATCTCATCTAATGTATCATTTAATACTTGTGTTTCCTTATTAATTTTCTGTTTTGATGGTCTGTCCATTGGTGTGAGTGGGGTGTTAAAGTCTCCTACTATTACTGTGTTACTGTCAATTTCACCTTTTATGTCTGTTCATGTTTGTCTTATGTACTGAGGTGCTCCTGTGTTGGGTGCATAGATATTTACAATTGTTATGTCTTCCTCTTGGATTGATCCCTTGATCATTATGTAGTGTCCTTCCTTATCTCTTCTAATCTTCTTTATTTTAAATGTATGGGGTTTGCCTTGTATTGTTAGTTGTTGCTTTTCCCTTGTTGCTTTTAATATTCCTTCTTTGTGTTTAGTCTTTGTTAGGTTGATTAGTATGTGTCTTGGCATGTTTCTCCTTGGGCTTATCCTGTATAGGACTCTTTGTGCCTTTTGGACTTGATTGACTATTTCCTTTTCCATGTTGGGGAAATTTTCAACTATAATCTCTTCAAAAATTTTCTCATGCCCTTTCTTTTTCTCTTCTTCTGGGACCCCTATAATTCAGATGTTGGTGCATTTGATATTGTCCTAGAGGTCTCTGAGTCTATCCTCAGTTCTTTTTATTCTTTTTCTTTTATTCTATTCTTCAGAAGTTTTTTTTCTACCATTTTATCTTCCAGCTCACTGATTCATTCTTCTGCTTCAGATATTCTGCAATTGATTTCTTCCAGACTATATTTCATTTCATTAATTGTGTTGTTTGTCTCTGTATTTTTATTCTTTTATTCTTCTAGTTCGTTCAGTCAGTTCAGTCACTCAGTTGTGTCCTACTCTTTGCAACCACATAGACTGCAGCACACCAGGCCTACCTGTCAATCACCAACTCCCAGACTTTACTCAAACTCATGTCCATTGAGTCAGTGATTCCATCCAACGATCTCATCCTCTGTCATCCCTTTCTCCTCCTGCCTTCAATCTTTCCCAGCATTAGGGTCTTTTCAAATGAGTCAGTTCTCTGCATCAGATGGCCAGAGTATTGGAGTTTCAGCCTCAGTATTAGCCCTTCTAGTGAATATTCAGGACTGATTTCCTTTAGGATGGACTGGTTGCATCTCCTAGCTGTCCAAGGGACTCTCAAGAGTCTTCTCCACACCACAGTTCAAAAGCATCAATTCTTAGGTGCTCAGCTTTCTGTATAGTCCAACTCTCAGATCCATACATGACTACTGGAAAAACCATAGCTTTGACTACATGGACCTTTGTTGCCAAAGTAATGTCTCTTCTTTATAATATGGTGTCTATGTTGGTCATAACTTTTCTTCCAAGGAGCAAGAGTCTTTTAATTTCATGGCTGCAGTCACCATCTGCAGTGATTTTGGAGCCCAAAAAAAGTCATTGTTTCCACTGTTTCCCCATCTATTTGCCATGAAGTGATGGGACTGGATGCCATGATCTTAGCTTTCTGAATGTTGAGTTTTAAGCCAGCTTTTTCACTCTCCTCTTTCACTTTCTTCAAGAGGCTCTTTAGTTCTTCTTTGCTTTCTGCCATAAGGGTGGTATCATCTGCATATCTGAGGTTATTGATATTTCTCCTGGCAATCTTTATTCCAGCTTGTGTTTCATCTAGTCCAGCATTTCTCATGTTGTACTCTGCATATAAGTTAAATAAGCAGGGTGACAACATACAGCCTTGACAAACTCCTTTCCTGATCGGAACCAGTCTGTTGTTCCATGTACAGTTCTAACTGTTGCTTCTTGACCTGCATACAGATTTCTTAGGAGGCAGGTCAGGTTATCTGGTATTCCTAACTCTTTAAGAATTTTTCACAGTTTGTTGTGATCCCCACAGTCAAAGAGTTTGGCATAGTCAATAAAGCAGAAGTAGATGTTTTTCTGGAACTCTCTCACTTTTTCGATCATCCAGTAGATGTTGGCAATTTGATCTCTGATTCCTCTGCCTTTTCTAAATCCAGGTTGAACATCTGGAAATTCACTGTTCACATACTATTGAAGCCTGGCTCTAGGTCTTTGTTAATTGATTCTTGCATTTTCTCCATTTTGTTTTCAAGGTTTTTGATTATTTTCATCATTTTACTATCATTATTCTGAATTCTTTTTCAGGTAGTTTGCCTATTTACTCTTCATTTATTTGGACTTCTGTGTTTCTAATATGTTCCTTCATTTGTGTAGTATTTCTCTGCCTTTTTGTTATATATATATATATATATTTCTAACTTATTGTGTTTGAGCTCTCCTTTCCCCAGGCTTCAAGGTTGAATTCTTTCTTCCTTTTAGTTTCTGCCCTCCTAAGGTTGGTCCAGGGGTTTGTGTAGGGTGAGATTTGCGCTGAGTTTTTTTGTTTGTTGTTTTCACTCTGATGGGCAAGGCTGAGTCGGGCGGGAACCCTGTTGCTGAGGATAGAGTTTGTATTTTGCTTTGTATGTTGTTTAGATGAGATGTCCTGCCCAGGGTTGTGCTGGTGGTCGTGTGACGCCGGGTCTTGTGTTCAAGTGGTTTGATTTCCTTTGTGTGATTTCTCACTATTTGATACTCCCTAGCGTTAGTTCTCTGGTAGTCTTGGAGTCAGTGCTGCTGCTGCTAATTTGCTTCAGTCGTGTCTGACTCTGTGCGACCACATAGATGGCAGCCCACCAGGCTCCCGTGTCCCTGTGATTCTCCAGGCAAGGGTACTGGAGTGGGTTGCTGTTGCCTTCTCCTTGGAGTCAGTGCTCCCACTCAAAAGGCTCAGGGCTTGATCTCTGGTCAGGAATGAAGATTCCACAAGTGGTTTGTTATGGCATTAAGTGAGAGTAAAAAAAAAATACCCAAAAATAAGAAACCAAAGATGAACTCCAGATAAATGGCAGTTACAAAATCAGGCAAATAATAATTAAAATAATGGAATATTCACATATACATATACACCCATGAACAATGTCAAAACAATCCAACTAAAAAAGAGTACAATAGATTGACCCAGCAAAGAAAGGAAATAAAAAATTATATTTACCAGTTAAGAACAAAACTAACTAAAGCACAAACTGGATAACAAACAAAACTAAAGCAAGGTGCCAAGTGGGGAATAAAGCAATGAAAATGAAACTAACAAATATGTTGAGAGGAAAGGAAAGGAAAGAAAGAAGAGATATGCAAAGTTAAATAGGGGTAGATAGAGAAGATTTATATACATTAAAGTTTAGGTGCAAGGGGAAAAGTACAGTAGGAAAAGCAAACAAAATAATAAATATAAAAAAAAATAATAGGTTTAAAAATTAAAATTAAAAAAAGAGAAAAGAAAGAATAAAAGGAAAACTTCATGGAACTGCAAATCCCCAACGTAGAGGCAGAGGTTTATAACAACAATAAAAAATGTGACTTAGAGAAAAAAAAAGCTCAAAAGCCTAATTAGATTTTCATAGTACGAATAAAATCAACAGCTGCAACAGAGGGAGGGAAAAAAAAGAATAAAAGGAAAAAAAAATCCAAAAGAATGTACAGAACAAGTCAAAACATAAGGATAATAAATGTTTAAATGTTTTCTTGAATCACTGCTGTCAGAGTTCTTCCCCTCTCTGGGAGTCACAGCCCACCTCACCTCCCTAGGATGCACTGTGCTGATCTCTGACCTGCTGTGGGGGCAGCTCAGGTTCTAACCTGGTCCTGCTCCTGTGTGTTCTTGCCTCCAGTGTCCACAGCTGTCAGAACTAGTGTGTTTTCTTTTGTGGGAGCTCTCAATGTCCTTTTATATATTCCATAGACACAGCATCTGCCTAGTTGATTATGTGCATTTAATCTGCAGCTTATACAGCTGTTGGGAAGGTTTGAGTCTTTTTCTTCAGCCACAGTGCCCCTGGTTTTTAATTGTGGTTTTATTCCCACCTCTGCATGTGGGTTGGCCCTTGGGGGTTGCTCCTAAGGCTGCCCTGGAGCACTTGGGTCTGCCCCTGTGGGGGCCAGGTGTGGAGGTGTTGCAGCTGCTTGGGTTGCAGGGGTTCTGGCAGCGTCAGGTGCTCTGGGGGGTTGGCAGCTAGAGCAGCAGGAAATATAGTGTTCTAGAAGGGTATGGCAACCAGTATTGGCCAATATGCTCCAGTATTCTTGCCTGCAGAACTCCCCCTGACACAGAAGCCTGGCAGGCCACAGTCTACAGGGTTGAAGAGTTGGACGTGACTTAAGTGACCCTGCACACATAGAAACAAAATTTTTTTTGTCTGTGGCAGCTTTGCCCCCATGAGAGTGGAATGTGAAGGTGGCACAGCTGCTTGGCTTGTGGGGACCCTGGCAGCACAAAGTGTTCAGGGACACAGACTGCATCCGCCCCAGGAGTTATGGCCCTATCAGAGTGTTGTTGTTTTTTTTTTTTTTGAGCCTCTTGTAGCTGGCAATCAGAAGGCCTCTTTGGCCAGTCTCCCTGCTGCTGCTGCTAAGTCGCTTCGGTTGTGTCCGACTCTGTGCGACCCCATAGACGGCAGCCCACCAGGCTCTGCTGTCCCTGGGATTCTCCAGGCAAGAACACTGGAGTGGGTTGCCATTTCCTTCTCCAATGCAGGAAAGTGAAGTCACTCAGTTGCAACCCCACGGACTGCAGCCCACCAGGCTCCTCCATCCATGGGGTTTTCCAGGCAAGAACACTGGAGTGGGGTGCCATTTCCTTCTCCATTGCATGAAAGTGAAAAGGGAAAGTGAAGTCGCTCAGTCGCGACCCCATGAACTACAGCCTACCAGGCTCCTCCGTCCATGGGCCAGTCTCCCTAGCTCTGCCCATTCAGACACTTAGAGGGGCCCCTCTGGCTGGGGTCCTACTCTGTAGATGGTGTTTACTGGTGTTTACTACTCTGTAGATCAGCATGTCAGGCACTTAAAGGGGCACCCTGGGTGGGGTCCTACTCTGTAGTTCAGTGTTTGATGGGGCAGCCTGTCTATTGTGCAGCTGCCAATGCTGGTACTTGGGGAGAGAAAAGCTGTGGTGATGGCTCCACCCGCTACATGTGACTCAGCAATATCGCCTTTTTTCCATGGCTGCCCGGCTTTCCTCCACAGGCATTTCCCACCACAATTTCCTCCTTCACATCCCCTCGATCAGTCTCTCCGAAGTCAACAGCAGCCCTTGCCCTGGGATTGCTCCGTAGTCCCTAAACTCCAGTTCCCAGCTGCTCACCTTCCAGGGGACCTGCATCTCTGTCCGGGATATGTATGGCTGCGGCAAGGACTGTCTGATTCTCATTCCATTTAGGCTGCCACAGGTCAGCTGTTTCACTCTCAGCCTTAAATGTTTCTCCTCTCACTCAGAGTTGCCCCCGTGTTGGGATCAGATCCTGCTTCAGTTCCCCCACCCGCTGAGGGCAGGTCCTGTCCTACTAACACTCCTGTTTGTCCCCCTAGCACCCACATCCTACCAAGTTTTGCATGGTTCTGTATATTCTTTTCTGCTGGTCAGGTACTCCTGTCTGCTCTCAGCTGGTGTTTTGCATGCATTTCTGTGTCTGAAGATGTATTCCTGATGTATCCATGGAGAGAGATGTGCTCCGCGTCCACCTACTCCTCTGCCATCTTGTTCTCTTCCCATACTGTATTTTTTAGTTAAAAAAAATACTAGATTCTTAGTTAAAAGAATCTAGTAAAACATTATTTTATATAGAGCTCTCAGTGTGGATACACATAACTTTAGTTCACTTATTTTTTACTGGTGGTTACTGCTCCAGTTAATGAAAAGTCTGGTGTTTGCTACTCTAGTTTATGAAAAACGACAAAAAAAATACTATTTTTCTATTGATAAACATTTTGCCTCTGATTTTAAGTGTTGCAATAATCATTCTTATAAATGTTTCTCATATATAAGAAACATAATTTCCATGTTTAGGAAGCTTAAATTCCAAATAGCATTTTATGACCCCTATTCCTACATATATCTACTGGCCATTTGTTAATATCATACTTCAGTATTTTTCTCTGATGATGTTGAATAGAATATCCCATCTAATGACAGAATATCACATTTATTAAAATTAAAGTGTAATTTTACATTTTTCACAGAATAATTGTCTATTATTAACTTTTACACATTTTTCTTCTGAATTATGGTTCTTAGTCTATTTTTAAGTTTTTACATCTTTTTTAATACTAATATACAAAAGTATATAGCATATTTTAAAAATGTCTTCTCATTTTTTTTTGCCATTTTTAGTTATGCATTTTAAATAATACAAATATAAATACAAGTATTAATTTTTAAGCAGATCCACTTTATTGATCTTTTCCTTTATTATCTTTTTTTGTATATTTTTAAAGAAATTTCACTCTCCCCCAGGTTCATAAGCATTATCTAAAACTATATAGTTTTCTATGTCTTGGTAATCTTGATACTGGTTTTGGGCAGTGTATTAAGCAAATGTGAATCACATTTTATATTTTTTTCTCACATGCTTTCAGAATCATTGAATATTCTATCATTCCCAAGAAGCTTCTGTTATTTGCCTCCATTTATGTATATGTCTATTTCTAAGCTCTTCTTTCTTCTTTTGTGTTCTATTTGAACTATCCATGCAGGATGTGTTGATTAGGATAATTCTGTAATAACTCTTATTGCATCTTTCCTATAGGTAGGCAAGCAGGAAGTAAGAAAAACTAAAACAGCCTCAATATCTGTCAATATATATGTTCAGAGTCATGCAACGAAATTCTACTTAGTATTTAAGATGAATGAATCATAACTACATGAGTACTAACATGACTCAGTCAAGTATGCTATTGCATGATAAAAACCAGTTGGTGATAGACACTGTGAGTATGATAATATGTATGCAAATTTAGAACACACAACAATGATATACGGTATTTCTAGATATCTGGAAATGTGTAAATTATTCAGAATGATGCATAGGAATAGTAAAAAACACCTTCAGGAAAATGATTACCTCTGGAGTGGAAGGAAAGAGGAATGGTTTAATTATATCTGAATCCTTTTTCTTTAAAGTTAAAATCTAAAGAACTATAGTGTTGGGTTAACATTGTACATGATAAAATATTGGTTACATCTAGATAGTAAAAACAGGTGTTTACTGTCTTCTGACCTTTTCTACACTTTTGGAATATTACCTAAGTTATACAAAATAGATGTGTAGACTCAATAAATGCATTTTAAATTGTAGTCAGTATTCCTTGGTTGCTGTTGTTCAGGCACTAAGTCGTGTCCACCTCTTTGTGACACCTTGGACTGCAGCATGTCAGGCTCCCTTGTCCTTCGCTGTTTCCAAGAGTTTGTTCAGATTCATGCCCATTGAGTCAGTGATGCTATATAACCATCTCAACCTCTGCTGGCCTCTTCTCCTTTTGCCTTCAACCTTTTCCAGCATCAGGGTCTTTTCCAATAAGTCGGCTCTTCCCATCAGGTGGTCAGAGTATTGGAACGTCAGCATCAGTCCTTCCAATGAGTATTCAGGGTTGATTTCCTTTAGGATTGACTGGTTTGATATCCTTGCAGCCCAAGGGACTCTCAAGAGTTTTCTCCAGCACTACAATTCACAAACATCAGTTAATTCAAAATAGGTAGACTGTATCACAGTCAGTATTCCTTGGGTGAAAATATTAAAAGAGATGGTAACAATTCCAAGTTTACATTTTTACAGTGATTTTGTCAGGTCTGTAGTTTGCAATAACACATAATCATGTTTTTTTCTGTCTTAGCACTGCAGATAATTAGTTTATTCTTGAATCAGAAGTCCACTGTAATGTTCAGATGCCTTTTAAAAATAGCAATTACATTTACTATAAAAATTATTAGCTCAAAATCTTATCTTAGAAATTTCTTCTCAAATAGTAGACCCTAGTTGCCTTATCTGTCCCAGAAGACAGTCCTCTGCTCAAAGCTGACTGGTCAGAAGATGAACCCCTAACTGAGATTTAAAATTTGGTTTTGAGGGGTAAAAAGAGCTGTAATTTTTGAATCTCTAACAAGCTGATCATGATTCTTTAAATTTTCAATTAGCATCTTTAGTGAGAACCTATGAGGTCCCTACGTTACACGCTTTTCTGATGGTTTGCTTGGGTGGCTTTTCCTTGTCTTCTGCAGTACAGCTTGTCTTCTTCTAATAAATTTCCTGTTTGGCTTGAATTGTCCTCAGGCTGATTTTGTTATTGTTATCCAAATAACTGTAACATACTATTAATATAGAGCATTTTACTCAGATTTATATATCAACTTAGAAATTTAGTGGCTCTAGTCCTATAATTTTCTTCGAAAGGCAATACAGATCAATCTATTGATTTTGGCTTGTTTTTCTCACTACTTACTTTATATATATCAGCAGTGTTTTCTTTTTCTTTTTTAACCTTCTTTTCTGTGTGTGAAATCCAGTTGCCTCCCCTTTACCTGTTTATTATGAATACTATTCCATAGCCTCCATGTAAATTCTTGTTAGTATTGTATTGGTATTGTATTTCATTCCTTGCAATCCTTTGTCTATTTAATAGTTCAGTTCAGTTCAGTTGCTCAGTCATGTCCGACTCTTTGCGACCCCATGAATCGCACCACGCCAGGCCTCCCTGTCCATCACCAACTCCTGGAGTTCACCCAAACTCATGTCCATTGAGTCAGTGATGCCATCCAGCCATCTCATCCTCTGTTGTCCCCTTCTCCTCCTGCCCCCAATCCCTCCCAGCATCAGAGTCTTTTCCAATGAGTCAACTCCTTGCATGAGGTGGCCAAAGTACTGGAGTTTCAGCTTTAGCATCAGTCCTTCCAATGAACATCCAGGACTGATCTCCTTTAGAATGGACTGGTCGGACCTCCTTGCAGTCAAAGGGACTCTCAAGAGTGTTCTCCAACACCGCAGTTCAAAAGCATCATTTCTTCGGTGCTCAGCTTTCTTCACAGTCCAACTCTCACATCCATACATGGTCACTGGAAAAACCATAGCCTTGACTAGACAGACCTTTGTTGGCAAAGTAATGTCTCTGCTTTTGAATATTCTATGTAGGTTGGTCATAACGTTCCTTCCAAGGAGTAAGCGTCTTTTCATTTCATGGCTGCAGTCATCATCTGCAGTGATTTTGGAGCCACCCTGAAAAAGTCTGACACTGTTTCCACTGTTTCCCCATCTATTTGCCATGAAGTGATGGGACCAGATGCCATGATCTTCATTTGCTGAATGTTGAGCTTTAAGCCAACTTTTTCACTCTCCTCTTTCACTTTCATTAAGAGGCTTTTTAGTTCCTCTTCACCCTCTGCCATAAGGGTGATATCATCTGCATATCTGAGGTTATTGATATTTCTCCCGGCAATCTTGATTCCAGCTTGTGCTTCTTCCAGCCCAGTGTTTCTCATGATGTACTCTGCATAGAAGTTAAATAAGCAGGGTGACAATATACAGTCTTGACATACTCCTTTTCCTATTTGGAACCAGTCTGTTGTTCCACGTCCAGTTCTAACTGTTGCTTCCTGATCTGCATATAGGTTTCTCAAGAGGCAGGTCAGGTGGTCTGGTATTCCCATCTCTTTCAGAATTTCCCACAGTTTATTGTGATCCACACAGTCAAAGGCTTTGGCATAGTCAATAAAGCAGAAATACATGTTTTTCTGGAACTCTCTTGCTTTTTCCATGGTCCAGCAGATGTTGGCAATTTGATCTCTGGTTCCTCTGCCTTTTCTAAAATCAGCTTGAACATCTGGAAGTTCACGGTTCACATATTGCTGAAGCCTGGCTTGGAGAATTTTGAGCATTACTTTACTAGCGTGTGAGATGAGTGTAATTGTGCGGTAGTTTGAGCATTTTTGGCATTGCCTTTCTTTGGGATTGGAATTAAAACTAAACTTTTCCAGTCCTGTGGGCACTGCTGAGTTTTCCAAATTTAATAGTAGGCTCTTCTTAATTTCCATGTGTCATTTAAAGCAAATAAAAATAACATATACTCATTTAAAAAATAAAAGAGTCTTCATCCTTTCTTAAAGAAGCTAAGATTGTTTCTGTGGTTTAGTTTTGAAAGCAGTAATTTAATGTTTCCATTAAGAGTAAATTTCCTGTCTCTAGTTAATGGCAGTTTTTGTTTCCTCTTTTTGATGGAAGTCTGACTTTGAAATTTATATCAGAGAAATGGAAATGCAACATTCAACAGAATCTCTTCCCAAAGTGTTTTCATTAGATGATTACTAAACTTTTTCACATAATTTCTGTAACTTAGCAAAACTTGTGAAAGAGGAAGAAAAAAAAAGGAATGTTATAGAATAAATATATGCCTCATTTGTACATTATTCACATAGTGATTAGATAGAGAAAACACTTGATTTTGTACATAAACTAATTGGAAACCAGTTTACCACTCAACTCTGGGCTCTAGCAATAAGCAGTAGGATATGTAAAGACAATGGATGCATGTTTATTATCAAAGGATCACACCATCTATTTTTATTTTTCTAGCAAGGCTCACTCAGATTTATTTGATAGATTTGGTTTGCACCACCAGATTTTCCAAGTTGGGTTCCCTGCAGTTTTGAGATATTTGATGGAGATTCAAGGGTAAGGTTCTAAATGCAATTTAGGATGACTATAAAACTTCTTGAGGGTTTGAATGCAGATATTTGACCTCATTATAATTCTGCTTACCTACACTGAACTGATCTATCAAAGACATATTTATGTTAAATGAAAAGTAATGGGTCTGCAGGTCTTTTCCCTTTTCACATTTCCCTTAATTTATCAAGGTATTTCACTCTCTCTCGGTTAAGAGCAAATTGGTCTATTTTGATGGATTAAAATTACATGTTTCACTATTTCTATCTGCTTACCCTTAAACTCATTGTGTAGACATTAGTGCTCATTTTCTTATCTGTAAACTTATGAGAATAAAATTAGCTCATATGTGAAAAGTACTTATAGTAATGGTGATTTCTAGTAAGTATTGGTTTGGCCAAAAAGTTCATCCAAGTTTTTGTATAGTGTCTTATGGAAAAGCCCAAAGGAACTTTTTGGCCAACCCAGTACGTAACCCTAGGTTGGTTATTATAATTAACATTTTAATCAAATACACCTTCTTTTTTTGGTCTCATAATCACTGCTGCTGCTGCTGCTGCTGCTTCGTCACTTCAGTCATGTCCAACTCTGTGTGACCCCATAGGTGGCAGCCCACCAGGCTCCCCTGTCCCTGGGATTCTACTGGAGTGGGTTACCATTTCCTTCTCCAATGCATGAAAGTGAAAAGTGAAAGGGAAGTCGCTCAGTCATGTCTGACTCTTCGAGACCCCATAATCACTACCTAACTGTATTTCTTCACTCAATCTTTGACCAGTTGCAGAAGTCCCCTACACCACAACCTGGATCTTTTATTTCTTATAGAAAACATTTTGGGTTATATGGATTATTTGTCAACTCAGACAGACACAAGTGAATTTTGGCTTCCTCATTCGTTACCTCCCTCGTGCCACTGGGGAAGTTGTTTATCTCCAATTAATTGCAGATTTGTCCAATACAGATTCAACAAATCTATGAAGTATAAGGGTTCTTATGAAGACCTAACATACAGAATGCATACCTACACAGAGTTAAGAGAATCTTTGGCAAATCTCAAAGTGTATTTTTTCTAATTAAGATTTTCTATTAAGATCTTTCTAAAAATTGTTTATGTATCTATTTATTTTTGGCTGTGCTAGGTCTTTGTTCCTGTGTGCAGACTTTCTCTAGTTGCAGCGAGTGGGGGCTGCTCTTTAGCTTCAGTGTGTGGGCTTCTAATCGCAGTGGCCACTCTCTAGTTGTGGAATGTAGGCTCTAGGCACACAGGCTTCAGTAGATAAGGCACAGTAGCTTAGCTGTCACGTGGCATGTGGCATCATCCTGGACCAGGGATGAAACCCATGTCCCTACATTGGCAAGCAGATTCTTAACCATTGGACCACCAGGGAGGTCCTCTAAGTATGTTTCTTTCTCACGCTGGCTGGCATTTAAGGACTACTACCAAGACTTGTTTTTTTTCATTTTCCACTCTCCCTCAACTTTCACTGCCCGGTCTTCCCTCCCTATGTATAGTAAGTAAAACATTCTTTAATATGTTTAAATCAACCAATCCCAGATATTTTTAAAAATCTTGTTTATCTTTTTACTGTGCTTTCCTGCATATTGTACTGCCTCTATCCCAAGCCCAGATACTGCCTTTCCTTCCTTTCAGAACTTGCAAATTGGTAACCCTCTGGCAGATATGCTTTATTGGGGCAGTCCAATTTTTTTAATTGAATGGGAATGCCTTTAGGTAAAGTAAGAAATCCACAGTGCCCTGTAATAGCCATGATTTCTTCACATACTTAGGCCTCCTGCCTGGCCCCTGAAGTCACTGGGTTTATCACTAGAACTCCTTCCCTTAATTAAAGTTAGCCTAAAAGAATCACTACCTTGTCTGCCTCCCCTCAATTCAATTAAAATTTTATTGGTCCCTTTATACTATCTGACATAGGCAGAAAAAGTGAGTTTGGGAGTAAGACAGAATTGATTTTAATCTCTGCAGCTAATAATTGGATGACTTATAGCAAGACTCCTTACTTATTATAAAGCGAAGAAAGCAATTCTCATATGCAAATCACAATTCTCTTTGGTTTGTTTTGAGAACTACATAAAGAACATAATATCTAAGATAACCAGCATAGCACCTGGTCCCAAAGAAGTAATCTAGACCCTCTGAATCTGTTTGCTAATTTATTACATGTGGACATTGAAATTAGGTAATCATCCATATCCTCTTTCTAGCTCAAAAACAGTAGGAGACCATGGAATTCCCAATGTTACATTTAAGTATTATATCTCTTGTGATTTTTTCTCAATATAATATAGTAAATCTAATGTAATACTCTTTGTTCCTGAATATTATAATTCAGTGTACACCTGCATACTACCTTGACATTTCGGATGCTATACTGATAATATAGTTTGCTACTTTGTGTGTGTGTGTGTGTGGAAGTTTTCCTTTTAGTAGACTAGAGATTACAGTT
This sequence comes from Bos indicus, assembly GCF_029378745.1. Lineage (NCBI taxonomy): Eukaryota > Metazoa > Chordata > Mammalia > Artiodactyla > Bovidae > Bos > Bos indicus. The sequence continues at coordinate 15,459,706 of NC_091767.1, forward strand.
TTTGATTGAGACCTAGCTTTTGATTGAAACTCACTCTGATTGAGTTTTAGTGACTCTAAGAGAGAACTTGCCTGGAGAGTTCTATGGACAGAGGAGCCTGGCGGGCTGCAGTCCGTGGGGTTGCAAAGAGACGGACACAATTGAGCAATTAACATGGCCAGGGTCAGAGCAGATATTATTAATAGGCCAGGTGAGAGGATCCCATCTAGTGATATTGTGAGTAGACAGAACAGGACCGAACTCTCTTTCTTCTAAAAGAAATTTCCTAGGGGCTATCCAGTCAGAGCCTTGGAGTAGAGAAATCCACCAAAGTAATTAGAAGTGTTAGATACTGGTACGGAGAAGGCAATGGCACCCCACTCCAGTACTCTTGCCTAGAAAATCCCATGGATGGAGGAGCCTGGTAGGCTGCAGTCCATGGGGTCACAAAGAGTCGGACACGACTGAGCGACTTGACTTTCACTTTTCACTTTCATGCAGAGAAGGAAATGGCAACCCACTCCAGTGTTCTTGCCTGGAGAATCCCAGGGATGGCGGAGCCTGGTGGGCTGCTGTCTATGGGGTCGCAAAGAGTCGGACATGATTGAAGTGACTTAGCAATAGGAGCAGCAGCAGATACTGGTAACTAGCAAACCCAACAATTGGGTTGATTTTTAAAACTAGCATAGGAATGTGTCCATGATAGAAAACATTTGATTTATATGCAGATGTCCAAGAAGTCAAGAAATCATTATAAATGATCATACAAATCGGGTCCAAGATCTTGGGCAGGCTGTCTACTCCTGATGTTGTCTCCTTCTTGTCCTGGTGTGAGTGTAGCTCTTCCTCTATTTGAGCATTGTTTTAAAGTGAGTTTGAGATCAGCAGTCCCCTCTGTAGTCCAGTCTGGTGCAGGGGTCCTTTTTAAGTGAGAAATATGAATCCTTTCAGTATCAGTGTACATGAGCTAGCCAAGAGTACCTGATAAAAAGTCCTTCCATCCAGGTTGGAGATAGTCCCTTAAATTATGTCTTTTTCCAATCCAGGTTGTAGGTCATTAGTCATCTGATCTTTGTCCAAAGATAGATTAGTGAGATAAGCTTCAGAAACAGAGTGTCCTTAAATAATTCAATTACATTTTATAATGATATAGCAAAGTAGCAAAGAGCTATTCAGAAAATGAGTCTTAGTTGATACAGATCTTCATTAATAAAACTGGGATTTAACATTCATCTTGCTCTAACAGTTTCTGGCTCTTTTGTGGAGAGCAAGAGAGAAGGATACTACCATGGTGAGAGTGCCCACTGTAGACTCCCTGGTGGGTCCTTGCAAACACCACTGACTCCTGTTGATGGAAGGACCAGCCGATGGAACAGAACAAGTGGCTGGTCTACTTCAGAGAGGGTTCAATATACCTGGAATATCAGTCAGTGAAGTTTACAGAGATCAGTGCAGGGATTCTGTGAACCCAACACTTACTAAATACAAGTCACTCAACAGAGCTCCCTCTGCTTAGATCTAAGGTTCCCAGATACAGCCATTTTTTATCTGTGAAGTTGCTCAATAAGAGCAGGTGACAGTATCTGATAAAAATGAGCTCATCAAACCTAAGCCCTTATCACCAATTGTTAAAGTTTCTTTTTGCAGGGATCATCATTGTTTGTTTTTATGATTTAACAAAGGATTCAAGATCATGTTGACATGAAGTATGTCCCTAGGTGCCGTCTCATCCCCTCTGCCTAAGTTCTAATGTGTGAATGACTAGTTTGAAATTGTTGAAGCAACACTGAGTTTTACATTATTGATTAAAAGCAAGAAAACATATTTTATTTAAAATGAACTGTTCTGCATTCTCTCAAGCATTTTTAATGCTTTGCATGCAGTGTTAAATAAAAAGCATGTAGACTTATGCTAAAAATGGAAGAATTAAATAGGAGATTTTATGGATTCATATATCTACATTTTTTGTTGTTAATACGTTTTTGTCACCATTTCTGGGTTTAAACTAAAATATCCATAACAATTCTGAAGCATTCTGAAAATGAGTGTTGCTCAGTTCCAAGTGGCCTCGATTCATTAAATTATTCAGTGCTCTACATAAATGTGTCAAATTTATTCACAGGGCATAAATGAAGAGATCTAGTTCTTGATAGTCCAGAACTGCTTTTTAAATAGTGAATAAAATAATTTAAAGACATTGAAAGAAGGATAACAAGTAGCCCTTAAAACTTTCTCTTGGACCCAGAACTGTACTGTTCTGGGTTAAATATCAACATAAAGGAGATTTATAAGAATTTGATTATAAGCTAAATAAAGCATAGGTTTAAACAGGCATTAGACTGATCGAGTTGTAAGTGGGACATTCAGAGGCTTGTTAAATCTGTTAAAGACCCCTGGATAACTTTGATACTTGAAAGTCTCATATTTCTTTTCTGTTTTTATATGCAGTTGTCATTTCTTCATGTAGCACATATATCATTTGACATCTTATTTGCATTTTAGAAAGGTCTGCTCCCTTCTTCCGCCAAATTTATCTACCCTGGAATATTTGGCAAAAGACATATTTTCTTTTCTTTTTTGCAACTACATATATTTTTTATTGAAGATATGCATTTTATGTTAATTTCAGGTGCCCAACATAGTGATCCAGTAATCAAATATATTAACAATGGCCATCACAAGTCCACTAAAACCTGCCACTGCATAAAATAATCACAGTGTGTGCTCAGTCACTTCCAACTCTTGGCAACCCCACAGACTAGAGCCCACCAGGTTCTTCTGTCCATGGGATTTCCCAAACAAGAACAGTAGAGTGGGTTGCCATTTCCTCCTCCAAGGGAGTTTCCTGACCCAGGGATCAAACTCGCGTCTCCTGCATTGGCAGGCAAATTCTTTACCACTGAGCCACCTGGGAATCCCAAAATAATTATAGTAATATTGACTATATTCTTATGTTGTGTATTGTTTTCCCACGAGTCATTTATCTTGTAACTCGGAATTCACATTTTCTTGTATTTGTCCCTGGAGCCTGCTTCTCCCCTGGTATTCGCTTCATGCCCACTGTTTTTGTGCTCTTCATTTGCCTTCTCTTTCTCCTCCTTTGTGCACTTTCCTCGAATGCCCTCTACTTTCTAAGTACGGGACTTTTGAATGAAGTGGAGTCTACTGAAGCTTTAGGGATGTTTTTTCAAGTGTTTTTCTCACCCACAGCAATACTGCTGAAATGCAAAAATCCTAACCCCTGAACTCAAGGCTGCTTCCAAGAATTAATCCTTGGGGATTCTAGCTAATGGCTTCCCAGGTGGTTCAACTATAAACAATCCTCCTGCTAATGCAGGAGATGCAGGAGATGTGGGTTCAATCCCTGGGTCAGGGAAATGCCCTGGAGTAGGAAATGACAACCCATTCCAGTATTCTTATTTGGGAAATCCTATGGACAGAGGAACTTGGGGCAGGCTACAGTCCATGGGGTCACAAAGAGTCAGACAGGAGTGAGTGACCGAGGATCATACACCCATGATCCTAGCTAATAATCTGTATTTGCAACAGGTGCCTTAGATGATTCTTAATCATACTAAAGAACTCTTTGAGGTCAATCAGAGGTGAAGGCAGAAAGGATCATTTGTCTAAATGAGCATAAAATGTAAAACATTGAAATTTGATTCTTGGGCATCCTTGTGTGGATGCTTTCTGGGCATCCAGGGCACAAGAATGTCTCAGAGAGCCATTTTCTCTTTAGGGTTCTTTGGTAGATGTGGAGATGTGCTGCCCAGGTTCTGCTTCAAGGAAGGCCTTGCTGTCCAGCTGCAAGAAGAGCTATCAGCACACGCCTTGCAGCTGCGTGTGCTTCAGGCTCCACTCTAACTGGAGAGGGTGCCTCACTCCACCTCTTGTGCTTCCAGCAGCTGGTTTCTGAGCAAGCCAGAAATGACCATTTCAGCCTGTTGCGAATCAACGTTCTCAGACCGTTTCCACTCTAGAGTTCCCCGCCTGAGGTTTTGCTTCCGGCATCACATTTTGGCTTCTTTCCTTGCCTAATCCTGATTTTTACCTTTCTTTTCATAGATGTTAATACCTAGTGAACCTCTTGCACTGAAAACACCATTTTAGCATCTGCTAGAGAACCTGATATGTAACAGTCTTCATCAAGAGTAACACTGTAGCAGCTTTTTCTCTCCTCTGAAAATACCTTATCTTAGGTCCCTGGGCCTCTCTCACCAAGAAGATAGGTTTCTAATATTTATTTTCCTTTAGAATATGCAGTTCTTCTAAATTTTAAGTTGAAAAATTCAGCACTGGTACTGATTTTCCATATTGAAGAACCCAATGGGCGGGTTCTATTTTTATAATCCAAACTTGGCCAGCTACTCCTTGCAGTGATTTTTGCTGTCCACAAAGGAGATGCCATCAATGTGCATTTCTGGGCATTTGTGTCAGAGAAATGAGAGCATGTTTGTTGCCTCACCAGACTCTTTTACTTTGTTTTATGTATAATTAATAAACATGGCTTCTGAGACCTCTGATTCTGAAAATTAAGTAACCAAACATGAAATTTTCTTCCCTATCTGGAAAGTTGACTCTTCTCCTTGTTTTTCTATCCATGATGCTGTCTTGAGAATTTGTTCTTCTGCTGGTAGATGTTATTCTGAAAGCGGAGTTTCTGATTAATTAAGCCATTCTCATCAGGACCACTTAACTTCACCAAATTACATAAACCTGTGTTAGAAAAGTGCCCCTCCTCCTTAGGAGAAGCACCTGTTTTTAACTTCACTGTTTTGCGTGTGCTAAGTGACTTCAGTTTATGTCTGACTCTTTCCAACCTTGTGGACTGTAGCCTGCCAATCTCCTCTGTCCATGAGATTCTCCAGGCAAGAATAATGGAGTGGGTTGCCATGCCCACCTCCAGGAATTTCACTGCTGAGCCAAAGCTATTCTCCATCTTGAAAAAAATCACAGAGTTTGTTTCAGTATTCTGAGGTAAGTTAACTACTAAATTCCTCCACTGACTTCTGGACATTATCTTAGATAACAGGATGAAATGGTTTTCTGCTGGGAAATATTGCATAGCTTCAGTTGTTTTTATCTTTCTTTTGGTATGAACTTGCCTCTTAGGTAGGTAGGAAAATAAAGCCACAAGAAATAAAAGACTCTTTTTAATGGAAACATGAGAAAAACTAAAGTTTATAAGGATTCAGAGCTCAGAGCAATAGGTTAAGTAAATATCCACCTGGGCAAGATCCCAGCCAATGACATTGTGATGACAAGGTGCAGACTGGAACACTTCTGATGGCAAAACAAATCTCATCTTGCTGAGACATAGCGTTTTTTTTTTAAATATATATTTATTTTTGACTGTGCTGGGTCTTCATTTTTGCGCCCAGACTTCTCCTTGCAGTGGTTTTCTTGTTGCAGAGCACGGGTTCTAGGGTGAGTGGGCTCCGTAGTTGTGGCACCAGGCCCATTTGTTCCACGGCATGTGGGATCTTCCTGGACCAGGGATCAAACTCTGTCCCCTGCTAATTTTTAAACTGTTAGCTTAGTGGGGTGATGATGGCACCTACACACTTTTATTACCTAAGTCCTAGTGACTGAGATCATTCCTTGATTAAACAGATATAAAATTGTTACTATGTGATTGTTTTTCTATTTCGTGCAGAAGATAATGGCAAAGAGGCCTGAGAAATGGTATGAAAAGTGAGTTCCTCATGGCTGTAGCCACATGTGATAGTTCTGGAAAAGGCAATAAGGCAAGGGTTTGCTTTTTCAGACTTGTGTTATTTCATTTGGATTTGAAATCACTCCCTCCATCCACAGATCATAATCCAAGCTTTCTTTCTAGAAATGCTTGTCAAATTTTGCAGCATCACTGGATAAGAGAAAAGGATGAGATAAAAATGAGTCAGGCATCCTGTTGAAGTGTATCCAGCTAGTGAAGCCTGTGGGATCTCATATTGTTTACCAGCTGCTTCCGCATTCTCTACTGAATCTGGACTCATTTTATAGCTAGAGTTGAAATTAGCAATTCACATTGCATGCTCACCAGATGCTACTGAGCAATGTGAAGGAGACAGCCACATAATCACATTGAAAACAGAATTTGAAGATCACCTTGTCCTGTTAGCATCCGGGACTCGGTGAAACAAGATGACTGATTTATCTGTGCACCCCATACCTTTATTAAATAAGCAGAGATGAGAACACAAGCATGATATTACACAACAGTGTCATTGGTATGAGTCACAGTACCTGTAATTTAGCATTACATTGTCTAGCTCCAACAGGTGGCACAGTCTGGCAGATGGTATGAGGATTTATTTACAAGGTTCACTGTTTCTTGCAAACTGCTTGCCTTTGTTTCTTCTAAAATTTCATGTGTGTTTGCTCATATCCAATTGTATTCATATATTAAAAATATAAGGAGTGCTTGTTTATTTTTTGAGGCTGTTAATGCCATATAGATTCAGAATGGTACTAACTCTCTGATACTTTTTTCTATTAATATTCATTCAACATTCACTCAAACATTTCTGAACACATATGTGCCAGGTACTACTTATTATAGATTTAAACTTAGGATATATTGATTAATGCCATAGAAAAATTTCATCATTATGTTGCTTACATGAAGATAAAGTAAACCACTCTAAAATAGATCTTACTTAAAATCAATGTTGTCTCAATATTGCACCATACCTTTTTTAGAATGGTATTACCTGATTTGTTTTCTTTTGCTATCTTTCACTTCAAACTTCCTCAAGGAAACTATGTTTGGGTGTGTCTCCTATAAACATAGCTTTAAAAAAAGACATTTGAAAAATCTCTGACTTAAAACTGGGAAGTTTTATCCATCCACCACATTTTTTTGAGAATAATGACTTATTTGGATATGTTGCCTTATTTTGTGTGTATTTTTTCCTATTCTATTCTTTCTTTGATTTTAAAAATTATTTTCTCTTTCTTTTTTTGAGTTTTTTTCTTGATACTCCTTTATACCCTGTTTAATTTGAAGTTCTTATCCTATTTGTATTCTTTTAGTGAGAGTCTTAAATCTAATGATTTAATACTTAAGAAATGCTTGTCCTAACCGTTTTCTAAAATTAACAGATATCGACCTTGTCCTCCTCCAAATACAAAGACCTTAGAGTCTTTTCAATCAATCGTCTCTCCCATTTTTCATGTCGGGTGTGTGGGTGTGTGTGTGGGTGGGTGGGTGGACTGGGAGAAGGGGCAGGAGATGGGAAAGGGAGACTTCTGTCCAAATGCCAATTTCCCCCCTCCCAGCCACCCCACCCCACCTCACCACACCCCCCACTACTGACATTCAACCAGGCAAGAATTTTATAGAAAGAGGGAGGGGCCTACATTTAGAAACAGCACCATCAGCTCTGTCCTATCTCTATTTTGAATATAAGCCCTTAAACTGAGTCATTATTTTCAATCCTTTTTATAACCAATACATTCATTAACTTATTTGCTTGTTATTGTATTTTATACTCAGCATTTTCTTCTGAGTTAAACTTTATTTTGTTGAAGTGCTTCTGGTAGCACTTCATTCAGTAAGATCTGTGAGTGCTACTTTCTCTGCATTTGACTGAAAATGTCTATTTTGACCTCACTCTTGATGGAAAGTCCAACTGGATATACAATTGTAGAGTGACAGATCTTTTCCTTTTACACATTAAATGTATGCTTTCCCTGTCTTCTCTCCTCTATTGAGGTTGATTGTAGGACTGTTTCAATATAGTAGTCATTATTTTTTAGGAATTTTAGGGGTTTTTATATTTAGGAAGTTTCTTAATGAAATGTTGAAGTATGGGTTTGTCCTTCATTCATCACGTTTGATACTCATTGCTTTGCTTCAACACTCATGCCTTTCTTCAATTATGGATAATTTTGAATCCTTTGCACTTTGTTTTTTTAAATAAATTTATTATTTTAATTATTTGTTTGGCTGCACCAGGTCTTAGTTCTGGCACACATGATCTTTTATCTTCGGTGCCTCTTATGGGATCTAGTTCCCTGACCATGGATCGAACCTGGGCCCCCTGCATTGGGAGCACAGACTCAGCCAGTGGACCACTGGGAAGTTCCCATTTGCACTTTTAATATTGCTTCTCCCTCTCCTCTTCTGTCTGTTCCCTTATTGAATTAATGTTGTACATGCATTATTACTTTTCATCATATCCTTCCCTTCAAGTGTTAACTTCAGTTATCCCTAAATGATTCTCTGAGCTGAATTCCAGGTAATACCCTCAGTTCTATTTTTAGTTTACTAAATTTCTCTTCAGCTCTGACTAACTTGTATTTCTTTTCAATTTAACTGTTTTAAAATATTTTTTGCACTTATTTTATCCAGCATTCCTCTATGTTCATAGAAGGAGGTGGTTTTGAGTAACCTAGACTACCATAGTGCTGGAAGTTCATGACCATTTTTCTAAATAAATTATATTAGTTTTTGGAAGGCCTCAAAAATAATCAAAATTACTTGGTATTCTACATATGAAAAGAATCAATATGCAGATAATACTAATGAAAGGGAATGAGAAAAGAGGCAACTGTGTTAGTTTACTAGGCCTGACATAATAAAGTACCACAAGCCAGGTGGTTTAAACTTTGGAAATTCAGTGTCTCAAAGTCTGCAGACCAGGAGTTCAGAGTCAAGGTATCTGCAGCATTGGCTCCTTCTGAGGTATGTGAGGGAAAATCTGTCCCAGTCTTTCTCCTGGCTTCTGGTGGTTTGCTGGCAATCTTTGGCATTCCTTGGCTTCTGCTCCATCACCCACTTTCTGCCTCCAACTTCATGTGGCATTTCCTATGTGTATGCCTATGTCCATATTTTACCTTTTTGTAAGGATATTATTCCTGTTGGATTAGGGGCCCATCCTTATCAGGTATGATCTCATCTTAAGGAATTATATCTTTAATAACCTTGCTTCCAGATAGCTCAGATACTTGGGGCTAGGACTTTAACATGAATCTGGGGGGCGGGGGAGGACACAAGTCGACCTACAACAGAGACATTGTTGGAAGTAGGTGTCTTAAATTTAGAGTCTGAGAGATCTCAATTTGAGGTCAGTCTCTGCTAGTTACTAGCATCAACAATTTCTCCTTTTTCGTTATCTGTTAAAAGAAGGAAACAATGATTATGCTGAGAACTAGTCAAATGTATATGATACACAATACATCACATTTCATGTATCTACCACAAGTCACTTCCTCAATGAACAGTAGCTATTTTCATCCTTTCTTGGTGAGAGACGTGTCCCTATTATCTGTTGAAGTTCTGCCTGCTCACATCAGACATTGTGGGAATTCATGTGCTTACACATGAAAGGAATAAGGAATATTTTAGCAGTGACTAGGCGAAGACTGATGTGGTACAGTGAGGGAAGTTATGAGAACTCATTTGAAGAGAGCTCACATTATTGAGTAATTATTGTATCCAACCCTACACAAAGCCCTTTTGCACATTTTCTCTTTTAATCATCAACAGAAAGACAAAGAGGATGGTGCTCCCATTTTACAGATGAGGAAACCGACTCTCCAATAAGTGAAGTAACTTGTCCGGAGTTCCACTGCCACTAAGAGTTGAAGAATGGATTAAACTTTGGTCAGCTTGACTCCAGAACCCATAGTGTTATAACGCTATCGAGTGAAAAGGCTGATTCTAAACCACATATAAGAATTAGCCTTGTAACCCTAGAAAGTATTTCTGTTCATTCTCACATTTCCACAGCTCCCTAAAGTTTTTAAATCACACTGGTAGCACATCTGTAGCAGTCAGTTATCACTTCGCCATTAAAGTTATGTGGTACCAAGTACCATATTTTATAACTCGGTGTGGTTACTGTGGCACATGGGTCTGTTCAAATTCTGTCAAGCTGGTTGCTTATTGACGCGTTCTTGAGTAGATTCTTGACTTGTAGTTACATTTATCATGGTTTTTTTTATGGAATTAGAACACACTGAATATATTCAGCATTGAAGGCACTTTCAGCGACCCATTCAACCACCTCTGTCCACCTTTGTTTCTTGCGCATGACTGGCTTATTCAAGGTTCTCCCACATGACTGGCTTGGGGCAAGTGGAGGTATTCTATTCATTCGTGCGTTGCTGCTCAACTCTGCTAGATGCACAGTGGCAGTTATATTTTTTCAGTGACCTTACTTTTCCTCTTAACTGGAAAATATTGAAAAATTGCCTGGATAAAACTGTGACTACACTTAAAATAGTTGAGGCAATACAGAGTTTATTTTTTTAAGGACTAAGAATCCCTAACCAGTGAACATATGTGTTCACTTTTGAGTTATTTGAGGGAAGGAAGGAGTGGAAGGAATTCTAGAAAAATAAAAATCATGTAAAATTGGATATCATGTCTGTAGTTTCTCTACCATACTTAGGCACAGAGAATTAAAAATCTGTTATTGGCAGTGCGTATCTTCAGTCTCTGGGGTTTCCCAGGTGGCTCAGTGGTAAAGAATCTGCCTGGCAATGCAGAAGATGCGGGTTCAATCTCTGGGTCAGAGATTGACCCAGATTCCCTGGAGGTGGAAATGGCAACCCACTCCAGTATTCTTGCCTGGGAAATCCCACGGACAGAGGGACTTGGCGGGCTACAGTCTATAGTCCATAGGTTGCAAAGAATCGGACATGACTCAGCCACTGAGCATGGATGAACACGTACATCTTCAGTCTCTGGTACCTGTTCTTTCAGATGAGAGTCCATACCCTTTACCTAAATTTGTCTATAGTCTAGAACACTCAAACTGCTGAATCTTGAGTGACCAGACACCATCAAAAATCAGTATTGTCTCATTATTAAAAACAAAATAATAAAATATGCAAAATGCCACCATAGTTCTTGGCCAAGAAAACTTCATTTGTGTAGGAGTCTCAGGTCCAGCTCTCTGGCTTAGCTGAGGCCAGAGGTCACATCATCTATCACCAAGAGCGTTTAGAGCCCAGGACTGGATCGTCCTTGAAACTTCAACCATCGTGATATCAGTGACACTTCCTGTTGTGGATTCGGCTACTCCCTTTGTTTTCATACCTGCAGATGTGGAAATGCAGCTCTCTGACTTGGCTCTGTGAGTGTGTGTATGCACGTGTGCGTATGGATTCGGTATTACTCACCGTATCTCTGTGTTTGTGGCAAAACTTTTCCCCACTTGCTATTGAAGTTCCCAAATATTTTCAAAGTGTATGAAAACTTTTTTTGTAAATAAAAAATAGATACAATTCTTTCCCTTTTTCTTTTTCTTCTTTCTTTTTAATCATCACAATATTTATCAGGCTTTCTTTATCCAACATGTCAAAAATGCCAAAAATTCATACTCCCAGCCCCAGTTGCATGCCATTTTGTTGTTTGTGTACATGAGTGCATTTCTGTAGGTGGGAGGTTTATAGCTTTTATCAGAATGTCAGTATAATCTGCGACTCCTGTAAAAATCTAAGGCACATTAAATATAATTTTGAAAATATTTTACCCTTATGCAAATTATATTATGCCCATTGCCCACTTAACATTCTCATAAAGCATGATTCAAAATAACCTAGTTATCCATTTTATGAACATGATGAAATTTATATGAAATTCCTGAATTGTTGGACTCTAGATATTTTTCCATATGGGTTACTATAATGAAAAATGCAGTGAACATTCTCAAAAGCAAATACACGAACTAAATATCTAACCATTTCCCTGAAGTAATTTCTTTGGAGTGGAGTTTTGGGGTCAAGTAGAAAAGTCACTGTTAAAATTACAGATAATATACTGTCTTTTCCTGTTACATTTATGCTTTTAAAAATATATGTATACAATTTAAAAATTTTTACTCAACCATTTTAAAATAAAGGAACAGCTTTTTAATTTTTTTTTGGCAAAACACCAGAATAATGTACCTTGAATAATAAATAAAGTTTTAAATTCAGCTGCATTCCTGCTGCCATACAGGCAAGATTTAAGTATACAGATATTTTTTCTGTGATTTTACAATGTTAATTTCTATTCCTTTGCTCTAAGTTTCTATATTTAATTCAGTAGAATAATTTAATAGCTATTTAGTTTGCTGATTTTTCAGAATGTATGGGCTTTTTTAAGGGAAGCAAACATTTTAAGTAAGCAGTGTTGTATATAAAGTAAGACAGGAAATTAAACCAATTTCTTAGAAAGAACGGAAAATAAGAATAACAAGATTATGGAGTGTTAGTGAGAAATGGAAAACTCAAGGTAGAATTGCTATAATACAAGATATTGTTGTCAAATAGAAGAAAGAAAAATTCCAGGAGGCCCAGAAAAGATTCCATTCCATGACCTTAACATGTTATCAATAAAGTCAATGACCTCTTGTATTATCAAAGCAAGAAACTGTATAGTATTTAATAGTTTGAATGCTTGGATCTAAGTCTTCCTCCCTCCCTGCATCTACATTCTTGCCATGACTTATCCTGGGAAAAGTGAATTCTTCTCTCCTTGACTTTGGGCTTAGCCACGTGACTTGTTTGGCCAATGGTATGTAGATAGAAGGGGTTCCCTGGTGGCTCAATCGGTAAAGATTCTGCCTGCAATGCAGGAGATGTGAGTTCGATCCCTGGGTTGGAAAGATCCCCTGGAGAAAGAAATAGCAACCCACCTAGTATTCTTGCCTGGAGAGTCCCATGGACAGAGAAGCCTGGCAAGCAACAGTCTATGAGATCACAAGAGTCAGACATGACTTAGCAACAAAACCACTACCACCACCATGTAGGTAGAAACAGCAGTTTACCAGGCTCAAAGCCTTCAAGAGAGCTTGCACGTTTCTACTTTTCTCTTAGGCCTCTGCCTTCATATAAAGTAAATATGCCCCATTAGCCTACTGGTTCTTGGGAGATGATGCTAAACACATGGAGGAAAGGCAGCCTTCCAACAGGCAACATGTAGAACTGCTCCAAATACTGTAGCCTGAAGCGTAGGCACCCCAGCTGATCTACAAACTCATGAGCAAGAAATGTATGCTCATTTATTGTGTAGTACTTATAATTTGTAGTTGTTTGCTTTATAGCAGCAGTATGCCAATATTTAATTAATACAGAGACTCAGATTTTCTTTACAGAGCTAATGTTGCAAGTACCAGTTTCCTATGGGTTCACCTAAACCAGAAGAACATGCATTGTTATCAAAGAAATCATCAAGGACAGAAAGCAATAGATTCAGCATAGCATTCTGGAAAGCAAAATAGAACAGCAGTAACAAGCTGGAATGCTGTGAACTGGATAAAGATCTTCAACTGCATTAGCCTCAGTGATTCAGTGTTGTTGACAATTTTGTTGTTGTTGGTTTGTCAACAGAATTAGTTGACAACGTTAGAAAACTTTGAAGGAGTCAAAAATCCAGTCCATGGAAAGGTCAAAAGCAATAGCAAAACTAGGAATATTGTCCCTTCATGCAAAAATTGAATGGAGTTGAACAGATGCTGCCATCTCAGCATGGCCTAAGTTCTTCTGTTTACCCGGCACCCACCTAACACATCCCCATCAGTGAGCCATTGTGGCTTTGTGCGAATGAAAATAGGATTCTTTTTTTTTTTTTTTTTCTCTCCAATTTTATTTTATTTTTAAACTTTACATAATTGTATTAGTTTTGCCAAATATCAAAATGAATCCACCACAGGTATACATGTGTTCCCCATCCCAAACCCTCCTCCCTCCTCCCTCCCCATACCATCCCTCTGGGCCGTCCCAGTGCACCAGCCCCAAGCATCCAGCATCATGCATCGAACCTGGACTGGCAACTCGTTTCCCACATGATACTTTACATGTTTCATTGCCATTCTCCCAAATCTTCCCACCCTCTCCCTCTCCCACAGAGTCCATAAGACTGTTCTATACATCAGTGTCTCTTTTGCTGTCTCGTACACCGGGTTATTGTTACCATCTTTCTAAATTCCATATATATGCGTTAGTATACTGTATTTATGTTTTTCCTTCTGGCTTACTTCACTCTGTATAATAGGCTCCAGTTTCATCCACCTCATTAGAACTGATTCAAATGTATTCTTTTTAATGGCTGAGTAATACTCCATTGTGTATATGTACCACAGCTTTCTTATCCATTCATCTGCTGATGGACATCTAGGTTGCTTCCATGTCTTGGCTATTATAATGGGAAATCTGGTCAACCACTTGTAAAAGAATGAAACTGGACCACTTTCTAACACCATACACCAAAATAAACTCAAAATGGATTAAAGATCTCAACGTAAGACCAGAAACTATAAAACTCCTAGAGGAGAACATAGGCAAAACACTCTCCGAAAATAGGATTCTTATCAACAAAGCTGGGGCAAAGAATGTACTCATTACCAGTATCAATAAATGGTGATGCACTTACTCATTAACAGTACCAAAAAATGGTGAGTCACTTAATCGTAGCAAGTTATATAGTATATTTCTTGTGACATACTTTTTAATCAATGGAAATTCATCTTTTAAATCCTCTATGAATCCATGAATTGTATTTAAGTATCAACTGGTCAAAAAGAACAGAATGGTATCTCATGAAAACTAGGTGATATTGAACTGTGAACCCACTTAAGGTGTCTCCTTAACTAATGTGATATGAAGGAAATAAATTGCTAATCATATTTTCAATTACTTACACCAATTGGTTCACAACCCTTCATTAAGTGAAAGAGCCTAACTATAGTAATATATTTGGAGAAGGCAATGGCACCCCACTCCAGTACTCTTGCCTGGAGAATCCCATGGATGGAGGAGCCTGGTAGGCTGTAGTTCATGGGGTCACTAAGAGTCAGACACGACTGAGCGACTTCACTTTCACTTTTCACTTTCCTGCATTGGAGAAGGAAATGGCAACCCACTCCAGTGTTCTTGCCTGGAGAGTCCCAGGGAGGGGGGAGCCTGGTGGGCTGCTGTCTATGGGGTCTCACAGAGTCGGACACGACTGAAGTGACTTAGCAGTAGCATGGTAATATATTAGATTTGTTTAGCAGCTAGACTCACAGAGGAGCTTCATTTTTATTATGTAACTTCATCTTTAAAATGGAATTCCAATGTCCAATAGATATTTAAGTTTGAAATAAATAATACCACTCCTCAAACAACAACAACAAAAAATGCCATCATGTTTAATCTAATTACTTTCACCAATTCATCAAATATTTCATGAGTATCTCTTAATTCAGGTACTTTTCTAGGTGCTGGAAATACTGAAGTAAAATATTAGCTACCATTTACTAATCTCTCATTGTATTACAATGGCACCCCACTCCAATACTCTTGCCTGGAAAATCCCATGGACGGAGGAGCCTGGTAGGCTGCAGTCCATGGGGTCGATAAGAGTCTGACATGACTGAGAGACTTCACTTTCACTTTTCACTTTCATGCATTGGAGAAGGAAATGGCAACCCACTCTGGTGTTCTTGCCTGGAGAATCCCAGGGATGGCAGAGCCTGGTGGGCTGCCATCTCTGGGGTCACACAGAGTCGGACACGACTGAAGTGACTTAGCGGCAGCAGCAGCAGCATTGTATTACAGACCTTCTTTTATTTAAAGGAAAACAAAAACAATTCTTGTTCTAAGCATAGTTTTTCTCAAAGGCACAATCTAGTGACAAAACAGGATATGTACAATCTGCAGTCACTTTCAGACCTCAGCACTGCCAGATAATGCAGGTAACTCATTCACTGCTGCTACTGCTAAGTCGCTTCAGTCGTGTCTGACTCTGTGCGACCCCATAGACGGCAGCCCACCAGGCTCCCCGGTCCCTGGGATTCTCAAGGCAAGAACACTGGAGTGGGTTGCCATTTCCTTCTCCAATGCATGAAAGTGAAAAGTGAAAGTGAAGTCACTCAGTCCTGTCCAACTCTTATCAACCCCATGGACTGCAGCCTACCAGGCTCCTCCGTCCATGGGATTTTCCAGGCAAGAGTACTGGAGTTGGGTGCCATTGCCTTCTCCAACTCATTCATTACCTGTTGTAATTAAACAACCTAAGTTTGAGATTCTCAACTCAATCAGGATTCCAATGACATGTTTATGTCCTAAGTCCTTCCTTCTATGATGACAATTTTCATGAACAGGGCCCAAGGTATTGCCTTGCCAAGACTGACAAAGCGCAGGCTGGATTTCGTCCATTGGAGGCATTAAACATCATTAGAAATGTATGATGGAGGAAGTTTTATTCATAAGAACTCTCGGGGAGAGTCTGCATATTTGGAAGTTTTCTGATGCTGTCCTCTGGCCTCTACAGTCAGCCTTGCAAGTGTGGGCTGTTAGGGTCAACTCTCCTGTCTTGAGCTGAGTTCAGAGCTGAACTGTTTGGAGATCTGGATGTGGGGATCAAACTTTGAGTATAATTGGAGATGCTACCTTTTTTCTTTCTTGTTAGTTTCACCTCTCCACCAAATGTTGAATAAATATACAATGAATGTTTAAGAAATGTCAACTTGAAGAAGTATCTTCATTCCCAAGGCAGGTTCAAAGCCTTTGTTTTGTTTCCTAATGTAACAAATGGAAGTGTCTAAAGCCTGCTTTTTCCTGGGGGAAAAGTGCATTTAGGAAGAAACATCTGAGGAGTAATCTTGAGAATTAAAAAAAAAAATATCATCAACAACAAAAAGATTGTTTTGGCATTTTTAAATCTCATCATCTCCTTCAGCTGAATATGAGAAATTATTTAAAGCAGGATCTGATACTGATTTGTTGAACTCAAACCTCCCTCTCTTCCTCTTTTTTCAATCTCTCATTCCCCTCGCCTTTCCACTCAGCCTGCATTCACTCCTCCAGCCTCCCTTCTGGAAAATGAGTGGTGTAAGTTTCTCTGCTATAGGTAAAATGTGGACCCAGAGAAAAAGAGATTAAATAGGGAATGTCTGTTCCACTTTTCTTTCCCTCAACCCAAGCTCTCTGAAAAGATATTATCCCTACTTTTCAGATGAGAAAGCACAGTTAGGAAACCTCTATTAAGTATCATCTGACTTCTGCTTTTATAAGAAATGAGAATGAGACACTCTGCTCTTGGTTCAGTATCTTGCCACTTATACTTGCCTCATTTTTGTAAATCTGAATGACTCTTCTTGAAACATTACCAGTTTGTAAAATAAGGTAGAAAGCTCTCATAACAGTTTAAAATTCATTTTTATGTCTTTAGATACCAATACTACAATTTTAGCATACTATTTTATTTATTAAGCTGTTAGTCCATAATTTTCTCCAAATAAAAATGAATAATTCATTGCTGCTTAAAGTTTTGTGTTGGAAATGCTCCAGAATTTTCACACACAAAAAAGCTTTTTTTTTTCCAGTCTTTGAAGACTTAAACTAAATTTCCTTTATACCACTCTGTAAATTTCAAGAGCTGCTCCTTAGTGTATGGCAAAATCAGTGGTTTACATAATGTTTCCACATTAGTGAAAATAAAGTGAATAGCATTTGGAAATTAAATATATACCCTAACGGCAATTTGCTGATAGTACTTTTATATAAACATGTTTGATTTTATCTCTTGTCTTCGTATTTTGACTGAGTCAAAGAAAACTATAGATGTCTAACAAAGATAACTTACAAAATGTATGCAAAAATCTAGGAGAGTATATGCAAATTTTATTCGGTCTATATTTTGAAAAGAATATGAAATCTGACAATGCAAATTGTTAGGCTAAATTAAAAAGAGAGAACACTGATGTTTAGCAAAGGGGAAAAAGTAAATAAAGCATAATAGAGCAATATAGTCTCAAAACTCAGTCAATCAAAGGACAGTAGCAAAGATAGCCATAGCCTTAGAACTTCTAGGATTATGTGGGATGGAAGGGGCAAAGGTTGCCATAAAAGAGGCTGTGAGTATCCACTTTGATGAGGCATTACTGTATGGGGAACTAATAATATATCATTTTGAATTTTGTGGAGAAGGCTTAAGAAATATTTGCTCAGAAATGATTTTTGTTCATCAATCATTTCAGTCACAGGTAGGGTTGCCAGATCAAGTCCATGATGTTGAGTTATATATATTAGAGATAAACAGTATGCAAGTTATGTCCTAAATATTATATGGGGGACACTTTTCTAAAAATACTTTTATTGTTTATCTGAAGTTTCACTTGGCATTCTAAGTTTTTTATTTGCTGAATCTGGCAAGCCTAGTTACTGCATCTCTGAGAATATGGCAAGACTTAGCATATGGGAATTGTGAAGCATGGTATGACACATTAGGAAAAAGGACTAGGTGCAAAAGATGATGCTTTTTAATATGCACTTAATATCTTCTGGGGTGGCACAGGGTAAAGAACCTGCCTGCCAATGAAGGAGCTGCAGGAGCTCCAGAAGACTCGGGTTTGATCCTTGGGTCAGGAAGTTCCCCTTGAGTAGGAAATGGCAACCAACTCCAGTATTCTTGCCTGAAAAAATCCCATGGACAAAGGGACCTGGTGGGCTATGGTGCACGGGTTCTCAAAGTGACAGATATGAATGAGTGTGTATGCATACTTGCACTATGCAGTAAAATAGACATATGTATAAATATTGAAATTTTGGAGAAGGGAAACCCTGAGAAATATATCATGATCAGAAGATGACAGATGAAAGTCAGATGTCAAAATGTCAATAATACTCATTCAAAATATCTTATCAATGTCTTTATGTAATATGTTACTGATTTTTATTTAGTGATTAAAACCAGACCTGATAGGTCTATTCTTACAGATCTAATCCTATTTCTCCATGAAATCTCAAATCCTCCCAGGTTTCTTTTTTTCATAGAGTGTTTTTAGGGGAGATACTTTCTAAAGTTTGAAGGCAACAGTGGTATGGTGTTAATTTGGTCAACCTGTGCATAGGGCCTTTATGTTAACGCTGCTAGGAAATGGGCAAATTAACATATTAATGAAGACCTCAAGCTCCTTTTCTTCTGTTGTTGCTGGGGCAAAGGCATTCCAGTTGTAGATGGTTTTATTTGAGCAAAATGTATTGTACATTTTGCATAAACTCTGGCAGTTATTGCCTGAGGAGTGATTTGCTTAAAATGGAATGGCAGATGGTGCATTGTGATGTATTGCTATAATCTCAACTATTTTGCATCATCCTCCTCATCACCATTATCATGCTTTTAAATTTGTCTAGAAGCCTCTGATCAAGAGCCATTGCTTACAAGTATTTTCTCTTCTGGGTTGCCTTCTTTACCTCTTTTACCAGCCTGAACTCAACTCATCTTTTAATGTTCATTCCAAAGGCTTTGTGGACCCTCTTTCACTCCCCAAATTTCCAGTCATTCCTACTGATTACTTTAGACCTAATCACAGAATGATAGAGTTGGAAAACACCATGTCAGATTTAATCTGCTTATTTTAAAGAGGAAGAAATTGATGCCCAGAGAGGTTAGCAAGTGGAGTTAGAGGAAGAAGGAAACAAGTAGAATTTTTAAAAACATGTTTTTTTAAGAGCCCTTTCCACTCTTGCATCCTCTTTAAGTTTACCATATAAATTACTCCTTTGAACTTATAATTATAGACTTATAAACCTCAAAGAAGCTGGTCTTCAACCTCACACTACTCATTATTTTATATTTAAGTTATTTGTCTAACTAACCAGATTCAAGATTTTTACAGAAAACCTTGTGTTTCAAACTTGTTTATATCTCCCAGAGCAGTAAACTGAGTAGCTAAAACAGGGATGGCAAATTTAAAAAAAAAAAAAAATTGCATTTGATCCTAATAGTTGCCTGAAGGGATAGTTTAGGTAGGACTTTGAAGCCTCAGGGAAGCTTGCCATTTTGAATTAGAGATGGCTACCGTAACTGTTCACTACGACATTGTACACTGTTGGTTGTGAAGAATGAACTAAGGACTAAAGTACATTAAACTATTAATGTGTGAAAACCAGTGTTTTAGACTCTTGGCATGTATCATATTTAAAATGCAAAATTGTTTATGCGTAAGCTGAGCCTTAAATCAGTAATACAACTAATATGTAGAAGAATAGGGATTTAATCCTAATCTTTCTAATGTTAAATTCCATTCTAGATAAATTATTATTTTCTTAAATTTAATTTTTATTGTATATTGGAGTACAGTTGATTTACAATGTTAGGAGTTTGGGTTTAATATATACACACTAATATATAAAATAGACAATCAACAAGACTTACAGTATGGCACAGGGATCTCTACTCAATATTATGTGGCAACCTAAATGGGAAAAAAAAATCTGAAAAATAATGGATATATTTATATGTATAAATGAATCACTTGCTGTATACCCGAAGCTAATACAACATTGTAAATCAAGTATACTCCAATATAAGTAAAATTACATTAAAAATATTTCTTCATCATCAAGATAGATTTACTTTAATTACGCCTTGAAGGCAATGGCACCCCACTCCAGTACTCTTGCCTGGAAAATTCCATGGATGGGGAGCCTGGTAGGCTGCAGTCCATGGGGTTGCTAAGAGTCGGGCACGACTGAGCAACTTCATTTTCACTTTTCGCTTTCATGCATTGGAGAAGGAAATGGCAACCCACTCCAGTGCTCTTGCCTGGAGAATCCCAGGGACAGGGGAGCCTGGTGGGCTGCCATCTATGGGGTTGCACAGAGTTGGACACGACTGAAGTGACTTAGCAGCAGCAGTGTGTTTATATGCTTTCCCATAATTCCACTTGTGATATTGAAAGGAGACTGACCAGTATAGTGTTGAAAGTGGCCTTAAACATCTTAGTGACCAGTTGGGAGCCTGATGTGTTCAACCTGGAATTCCTGAAGAAAAGGAGGAAACAAGATTAACTTTCAAAAACTATTCCTCTGATTTAGAATTACTCTGAATGATACTCATGTGAACCCCAGCAAGAAGGTCACGGGTCTATTTATGCTAATAATTGGAACAACACCTAATGCTTAATGATGGAGAAAAATGAAAGTTTGTTGTATTATAAATAATGCATTCACTTGTTTGAGAAAATGATGATTTTTTTTTTCATGAAAAGACCAAATAATATCATTGCCTCAAATACTAGATTGAGTATTGACATTCTTTTTCTTAGTATTTAGATAGTAGGCCAATTTTAGTGTCTCCTGTGGAGTTATTTGTAATACAACTCAAAGACAATTATGTTGTACAACCCCCATAGCTTCCTTTAATGCAGAGACATCCTGGAGTGTTTTCCCATTCCCAGCACAAAGTATAAGCAGTGTTCAATTAGAGAGCATGCCCCAGTAAAAAGATAAAAGTTTAGATCTGAATGAGTCTATTGACTCTACGATATCAGATTCCAGCTGAGAAAGAATTATAAATTGGCCTGTGTAATAACTAAACTGGAATGTGTAGAGTTTTTTATTTCATTGAGGATTTTGTTGTTACGGTTTTCTGTTTCTGAAAGTAGATCGCAGACCTTTGTCCCTTAATCACAGACAAGAGTTCAACTCTGAAAAATACCTTCTGGCAAGCATCCAAGTTCTAAATCATGGATTTCTTTAGCTGCAAGTCATCATGTGGCAATTTTTAAATCAGCTTGGCATTTAACAGAAAACCAGAGTAATTTTATCAGAAGTTTGATGAAGCCTATCTCTTGTGTGTTAAAATTCCAGCATCAGCATTTTATCCTAGTTGGTCAGATGAGAGGGTTGTGTATATATGAGCTGTCCATTGCTGAGAGACGTGTACAGAGTACATGACATCAGCTGACCCTTGAATAGCATGGGTTTTATGAGCACCCACCCTCTAAACAGTAGCAATATAGTATAACTTACGATCAGCCCTCTATATATATGTGGTTCATCTATATCCATGATTTCTCATTATTTGTGATCCAGCATCCATGTATTCAACCATATAGTTACTATATTATAGTTACTATAGTAACTATATTATACTATTGTTACTATGTTATAGTTACTATAGTTACTATATTCAACCGCATAGTTACTATAGCATAGTAACTATAGTGTGTTTGTTTCTGTTTAGTCACTGAGTTGCATCTGAATCTTTGTGACCCCCATGGAAACTGTAGCCTGCTAGGCTTCTGTGTCCATGAGATTTCCCGAGAAAGAATGCTGGAACGGGTTGCCATTTCCTTCTCCATGTGATCCCTCTGATTCAGAGAGCGATCGTGTCTCCTGCACTGGCAGGCAGATTCTTTACCACTGAGCCACCAGGAAAGCCCCGTTGTTGTTGTTGTTACGGTAGTGTTTACTATCACACACACACAAAATCCCCTGTAAGTGTACTCACCACAGTTGAAACTTGTGTTGTTCCAAGGTCAACTGTAGTCCTAGAAGTACATTGGATATTTTCAACATTATTTATTAATGATTAGTTTGGAGCTAGTAAGGTACAAGTAATCCTACCAGAGGGGCTTCCCTGGTAGCTCAGCTAGTAAAGAATCCACCTGCAATGCAGGAGACCCCGGCTCTCCTGCAATTACTGGGTAGGGAAGTTCCCTTGGAGAAGGGATAGGCTACCCACTCCAGTATCTTGGGGCCTTCCTGGTGGCTTAGATGGTAAAGAATCTGCCTGCAATGTGGGAGACCTGGGTTCAATTCCTGGGTTGGGAAGATTCCCTGGAAGAGAGCACAGTGTTCTGTCCTGGAGAATCCCCATAGACAGAGAAGTCTAGTGGGCTACTGTCCATGGGGTCACAAAGAGTCGGACACAACTGAGCAACTAAGCATGCAGCATAGCAACTCTACCAGGAGAAATTAATTTCTTTAAACTCATTGACAGTGAGATGTAAATGGTTCATATAAGACCTTATATTTATGCAGTCATTCTCAATTTAGACAACAGCAAATATTTAGTGAGCATTCATTCTGTTCCAGGTACTATGCAGATACTAGAGATATTGGAACAAACAGAGCACTAGGAGGCCTCAAGGAGGCCATAGTTTAAGAGGAAGGAATAACAAGGATGTAGACGAACACCTTTCCAAGTTGTGATGCTCTGACAGAGGTAAGCATACTGTGCTAAGGAAGCACAAAGCAAGGGCATGTAGCCCAGACTGGGGCAGTGAGGGATGCAGGGAAGGCTTCCCGAAGAATTTGCCTCAGGCTTATAGCTCAGAATAGGAATGCCCTGGGTCTCTGAAGAAAGTGGAGCTTGGGAAGATAATGGTGCAGTGAAGAGTCATGGGTGGGTCTTTCAGTGAATCTTTGCAAAAGCCATGTGTGATCAAGAAATAGTGACTCCCAGAGGACATGGATCTTACCTGTCTTCTTTACCTCACGTTTCCTGAATTGCAAAGACTAGCTAGGACAGAGTGGTGCATATCTGTGAAATGAATACAATAAGGAAATGTTTACAAGTACAGATCTAAACAAGAAAGGAGGTTATATAAGGAATGTCAAATGAGACAACCAAAATCCTAGAATCTGGTCCCAGCCCTACAATTATGTGATTGTCATTAATTCTCCAAGGGGCCAAATTCACTCACTTGGACAATGAAAAGTTTAGATGACATAATCTCTAAGGTCCCTTGATATCTGGAATGCATAACATGACTCTACTTCTGTGGGGGGAAAAAAAAAGCCTGGATTCTTACTATTTTTCTAGAAAATGATTTCTAAGTGATTTTACTGAGCAGTTTAGAGTTGACTGTTCTACTCTACATGATCTCAATATAATATAAAATTTAACAAAGTAAGATAGAAGGTGGTTTGTTTTTCAAACTGCCTTATGTAGTAGATATGTATTTTGAATGCTCCCAAGAGACAAAAGTTTATTTTAATTGTTAGGAAAGTTGCTATAATCTTTTAAAGAAATAAATAATTCATTTAGAAGATACAATGACAAGCTCAGAAATGTTTGTTACATTATAAAATAAATAATAAATCTAACTGGAAAGGTTGACTCAGACAACTCAGATATTGTCCGAGATGGATTCAACAAATGAAAAATCCAGGGTCTGTCTGTCCACAGTGGTAGGAGGTCATTTGGCCCTTGGGTCTGCTCTTAGTAACACAGGTATCCTCTGCATCTATTACCTTAATATTATTAGAAGACCCTAAATTCATTGAGGTTTATCTAGAATACCAGTTTTGATAGCAGTGGATTCAGGAAAGCTAATAAATGATCTACGGTTTGGTGGAGAGAACATGGACACTACACTGAGTGCTTTGTAGTTGCTGCTTTGCTCTTTCATAGATGTTGCTGTTAAGAAACCTGTTACCAGTCTGATATTTGATCCATTGTAAAGCAGTTATTTTTTCCTGAATGGGTGCTCAAAGAATTATTCCTTTATTTTTAATGTCTAGTAATTTTATCATCAAATATATATCTTGATGTTTGAGTCATTTTTCTCCATAATATGGTGTGCCTTTCCAGTATCACATTTTAAAATTCAGTGTTGTGTTATTTATTTTGCTATTTTAACAGCTTTATTATGATGTAATTTATAATCAGTGATGTTTACCAGTTAAAAGAGGACAATTCAATGGCTTTTAAAAAATATTAAGAGTTTAGAATATATTAAAGACATGTCAGAGGACCTTCAATGGAATATTGCTTATCACAACAAATAATTCAGAGAATTAATAGTCTTTCAAATTTTAGGCTTTATTAGACATAGCTCTCAAAGGAGAGGCAAGGTCATTCATTTAGAATGAATTTGAATTTAGAGGTGTAAAGATTTTCCATACATCCAGCCATTGGGAATGGAAATGCTGGAAATCCAAAATGCACAGGTCAAAAGGAATCAAAGGGTGACTTAGCCACTATTTTGTGAAATGCCTTGACAGCTAACATTTTGTATGGTATTGTTTGTGCTCTTAGAGTTCAAGTAAAGGAAATTTAATGGGAAAAGTTGAAAAATATTTATTTCTCTATGGTTTTGATTGCCAGATATAAAAATATACTATATACCATTTCCTTTGTATAGGAGTTGTGTCAGTCTAATTAGATTCCTAATCATTGGTGGAATGCTGTAATTTATTAATTCTGCAGATATTTATTGAATGTCTCTTAAGTACTAGACACTCTTCTAGATGTCAGGGTTAACTGTTGTGAATAAGAGAAATCAAATACCTACCTTCAGGGAACTTGAATGCAAGTGGGTAAGATAGACAAGAAACAAGTAAATATTTTTTGCTTAATTTATTTAAACAATAAATATTAAAATATCCACTAATAATTGAGGCTTTATAAAAGAATAGTGAAGTGAATAAGGTTTGAAAATCTAATTTATAAAATAATGGATATAGTTGATAACACTATTGTATAATGGAAATTTTCTAGGAGAGTAGAACTTAAGTTTTAACATACACACACATGTGTATGGGTATGTTAACTAGGTGACAATTCTTTTACAATATATATGTTATCAAATAATCATGATATATACTTAAAATACCTTACAATTTTGTCAGTTATACTTCAAGAATTCCAGAAAAAGAATATCCAAGAAACTGAAAAAG
This sequence comes from Bos indicus, assembly GCF_029378745.1. Classification (NCBI taxonomy): domain Eukaryota; kingdom Metazoa; phylum Chordata; class Mammalia; order Artiodactyla; family Bovidae; genus Bos; species Bos indicus. Next base: position 15,485,077 of record NC_091767.1, read on the forward strand.
AAATTTAAGGACAAAGGAGTGACAGGAGAGTATTTTAACTAGGGTGGTTATAGACGACCTTTGCAAGGGGTAGCAATTAAACAGTAACTGAATGATGTACAAAAAGAACTAGGCAAAGATTTGGAAAAGAAACATTATTAGTCCAGGGTAATATTCTAAAAGGTAATAAGAATGCCAAGACTGTTGGAATGAATTCTCTGATGATAGTGGTGAGACCTGTTAAGTCTTCTAGGGCCATTGTAAGTGTGCGTGCATGCTGAGTCACTTCAGTCATGTCTGACTCACTGCGACACTATGGACTGTAGCCCACCAGGTTCTTCTGTACATGGGATTCTCCACACAAGAATACTGGAGTGGGTTGCCATGCCCTCCTCCAGGGGATCTTCCTGACCTAGGGATCAAACCCATTTCTCTCATATCTCTTTCACTGGCAGGCATGGTGTATATATGTACATGCACACACACACACACACACACACATATAATGGATTATTATTCTACCATAAAAAAGAATGAAATATTGCCATTTGCAGCAACCTGGATGAACCTAAGATTATTATACTAAGTGAAGTAAGTCAGGCAGAGAAAGACAAATATATATCATTTATATATGAAATCTAACATAAAAAAAACAAACCACAAGTCAACTTATTTGTAAAACAGAAACAGACTCATAGAGATAGAACACACACAGTTACCAAAGGGGAAAGAGGTGGGGATGAATAAATTAGGAGTTTGGGATTAAAAAATACATACTATATATATGGTGTGTATATACACACACACACACATATAATGCTATACACACACACACACACACACACACATATATATATAAAATAACCAATGACCTACTATATAGCAAAGGGAACTATATTCAATATCTTGTAATAGCCTATAATGGAAAAGAATCTGAAGTTGTACACCTAACACAATAGTCAGGTTTCGACAGCTGAAACTAACACAATATCATAGATCAATTCTAGTTAAATAAAGAAAAAAATTGAAAGTCATCTAAGCCTAATATGGTTAAAACATGACTTTTGACCTAACATTCTAGTCCACATCATTGTCTTCTGTTTAGCTTCCTACAGTAGCGTCCTAACCGGCCTCCCTGATTCCACCGTTGTCCCCTATACTCTATCTCTTATCTAGCAGCCACAGAAATCATATTACATCATACTCCTATTTAAAACTATCCAAGAAGTTTCTGTCATACTTAAGGTAAATCCACAGAACCCATCAGCCAATGCAGGACATTTAAGAGACGCAAGTTATTAAAGACACAAATTATGAAGATGCAAGATATAAGAGATTCTAGTATTCTTGCCTGGAGAATCCCATGGACAGAGGAACCTGGTGGGCTATATGTAGTCCATAGGGTTACAGAGTCAGACACGACTGAAGTGACTTAACACCCACATGTATATACACACACACAATGCACACACATATACATGCATCAGATCAGATCAGATCAGTCGCTCAGTCGTGTCCAACGCTTTGCGACCCCATGAATCGCAGCGCGCCAGGCCTCCCTGTCCATCACCAACTCCTGGAGTTCACTCAGACTCACGTCCATCGAGTCAGTGATGCCATCCAGCCATCTCATCCTCTGTCATCCCCTTCTCCTCCTGCCCCCAATCCCTCCCAGCATCAGGGTCTTTTCCAATGAGTCAACTCTTCGCATGAGGTGGCCAAAGTACTGGAGTTTCAGCTTCAGCATCATTCCCTCCAAAGAAATCACAGGGCTGATCTCCTTCAGAATGGACTGGTTGCATCTCCTTGCAGTCCAAGGGACTCTCAAGAGTCTTCTCCAACACCACAGTTCAAAAGCATCAATTCTTCGGCACTCAGCCTTCTTCACAGTCCAACTCTCACATCCATACATGACCACAGGAAAAACCATAGCCTTGACTAGACGGACCTTTGCTGGCAAAGTAATGTCTCTGCTTTTGAATATGCTATCTAGGTTGGTCATAACTTTCCTTCCAAGGAGTAAGCGCCTTTTAATTTCACGGCTGCAGTCACCATCTGTAGTGATTTTGGAGCCCAGAAAAATAAAGTATGACACTGTTTCCACTGTTTCCCCATCTATTTCCCATGAAGTGATGGGACCGGATGCCACATCTTTATTCATTCATCTCTCGATGGACACTTACATTGCTTCTATGTGTTGGTATTGTAAGTGCTATGACATTGAGGTACATGTATCTTTTCAAATTAGAGCTTTCATTTTTCTGTATATATACCCAGGAGTGGGATTGCTCTATCCTATGATAACTCTATTTTTAATTTTTAAGAAATGTCTGGGACAGGGGAGCCTGGTGGGCTGCCGTCTATGGGGTCGCACAGAGTCGGACACGACTGAAGCGACTTAGCAGCAGCAGCATACTATTCGCCTTAGTGGCTGCACCAATTTACATTCCCACCAACAAAGGTTTCTGTTTTCTCTGCATCCTTTTCAGCAAATTTGTAGACTTTTTGAAGATGGCCAATCAGACTGGTATGTGGTGAAACGTCATTGTAGTTTTGATTTGCGCTTCTTTAATAATGAGGGACATGGAACATCTTTTCATGTTCCTGTTGGCAACCATCTGTATGTCTTCGTTGGAGAACTGTCTGTTTAGGTCCTCTGCACACTTTCTGATTGGTTTGTTTTTTGGATATTGAGTGGTATGAGCTGTCTGTACATTTTGGAAATAAAGCCTTTGTCAGTCTCATCATTTGCAAAACGTTTATCCCATTCTGTAGGTTGTGTTTTCATTTTTGTTGATGGTTTCCTTTGCTTTCCAAAGCTTCTAAGTTTAATTATGTCCCATTTGTTTAGTTTTGTTTTTCTTTCTTTTGCCTTGGGAGACTGATTTAAAAAAACCTTAACTATAATACATGTCTGACAATATTTAACCTATGTTCTCTTCTAGGAGTTTTGGGGTGTCATGTCTTATATACTAGTGTTTAAGGCATTTTGAATTTATTTTTATGTATGATGTGAGGGAATATTCTACCTTAACTACTTTATGTGAGTCTGTCCATCTTTCCCAACACCTCTTGCTGAAGAGACTGTCTTTTCTCTATTGTATATTTTTGCCCGTTTGTTGAAGATTATTAACCATACACGTATGGGTTTATTTCTGAGATCTCTATTCTGTTGCATTGATCCATATATCTGTTTTTGTGCCAATACCACACTGTTGTCATTACTGTAGCTTTGTAGTATGTACACTCTGGGAGAGTTATGCCTCCAGCTTAGTTCTTTTTCCTCACAATCACTTTGGCAATTCTAAGTCTTTTGAGTGTATATATGAATTTTAGGATTATGTTTTCTAGCTCTGTGGATAATGTCATGGGGTAACTTCATAGGGATCACATTAAATGTATAGGTTGCTGTGGTAAGTATAGCTAGCCATTTTAACAGTATTAATTCTTCCAATCCAAGGCTGTGTAATATCTTTCCATTTCTTGCTATCATCTTTAGTTGATTTCATCAATGTTTTATAGTTCTTAGCATATAGATCCTTCACCTCCTTGGTTAGGTTGATTTCTAGGTATCTATTTGACATGCTTTTAAACAGGAGTTTTTGTTAACATTCTCTTTCTGATATTTCATTGATGTAAAGAAACACAGCAGATTTCTATATATGGATCTTGCATCCTGCTACCTTGCTGGATTTATTTATTAGTTTCAGTGGTTTTTGTGTGGGATGACTGTTAGATGTTAAAGTGGATATCCAGAAACAAATAGTGTATAAATTATTCAAGAGGTAAGAGGAGAAAAAATAGGGATATAATATTGACAGAATATATTATATGTGTGTGTTTATATACACACACTGTATTATATAATTTATTTTAGAATTGTACATTATAGTATATATAGTATGCATTATTTAATATATACTATATTTATATATTATATAATATGTATATATAGAAAATTCATGGCTCTGTGGGATAGCATAGGTAATTACAGAGAAAGAGGAAACATATTTGAGGAGCACTGGGACACTCCAATTATTAAAATTTAATAGAAAGTTGAGCCAGGCAAGGAAATTGCATCTAGGCCATTCACTCAGAGATAAATAAGAAGGGTAGACTATCCTGAAAAACAAGGAAAGAAATACATCAGCAAGTAGAAAATGATCACTTCTGTCAGCTACTGCTGAGATGAAAACTGACCATTAGATTTGTCAGGATGGATGTTTTACTGGTGACTCTGCCAAGAAGTTTCCTGCGAAGATGAAAGCCTAATTAGAGTGAGCTAAAGACAGCATAGGAGTATGCAGGGCAAGATGTCAAGTATGTTTTGATGGACTTTCTTGGATCTAGTATGTAGCAAAATTTGATAAAATCTGAAGGGAGAAAGCAAAGACATAGCTGGATTATAAAAACACAAACAAACCAAACAGAAAACCTCCATGAATTAGAAAAGTAACAAAGTGGTGATTGAAAAGCTGTCCAGACACTTGGGGTGGAAACTGGTAATGGCATATTATGGCTCACCTCCTGTGGACTTGGAGGGAACTGAAACATTCCAGTCCTGATTCTTTGTTGAAAAACATAAAGTTAGGGAGATTGGAAATGGAGTGACAGCTTGTTCACCAGACTAGTTAGCTGGGTACCCAAAGGGCAAGGTGAAGGTACTGATACATTTGTTAGGGAGAAAGGATGGATAAAGAGGAATAGAGAGAGAATAATAAAAATGTCTACTACAAAATCAAACTTGTAAGTAAAAATCATTATTTCAAATGTGGATTTACTGCCAGTGAACTTAATTATGTGAAAGACTCTAACAAAGACTTAAAACTAAGGATGCTTAGTATGCTCACAGTTAAAATAATTTTATAATTTAAAATATAAGAGTAAGAAAATATAATAGTAAGAAAAAACAAATGGATAGATAAATATAGAATAAGACCAATCAGAAATTTTGGAAATTGAATCTGAATAGCTGCCAGAAAGGAAGGACAGAATATTTTCATTTTGATGGCAGTAGACTTGTAACTATGGATCTTTCACCAGTAGCAGAAAATGAAGGATCAATATCTTCAGTGGGCTTAGGGAAAGAAAAAAACAAATAAAATTGTATACCCAGCTAAGCACTTTATGAGATTAAGCCAAAAAAAGATATTTTCAAATATATGATATTTAAGAGTTTGCCACTCAGATCTTTATTAAACAGGCTTTAACAGTATCCTAAATATATGTATGTGTGTGTATGTGTGTATATAGGAATAGAAAATAAAAGCAAGAGAGATTTGTTCTTGAGTGGCAAAAATGAATCATCATAGAAAATCCCTTAACAGATTAAAGGAATGGAACCATATCTGTTCCATCAGTTCAGTTAAGTTCAGTCACTCTGTGTCCGACTCTTTGCGACCCCATGGACTGTAGCACACCAGGCCTCCCTGTCCATCACCAACTCCTGAAGTTTACTATACACAGACAATATTTGATAAAATCCAATAAATATTCAAAACAGATTTTTTATAGACTAGTAAAAGAGAATTGCTTTATCTATAAAAACCTATATTATAATGATTAATAATAAAATGTAAGAAAAATTCTTAAAGGCAGGAAAGGACCCACATGGACATCTGCCATTTCTGTTTCTATTCAGTATTCTCTTGAAGATTCTAGCAAAGCAATGGGAAAATAGAAGAGGTACAAGAATTAAGAAGGTGGGAAAAACTACCTTTTTTCTTATAATGTGGTGTGTATATTGAAAATCCAAAAGACTTTACATATAAACTCTTAGGCCTAATAAAAATATCGTGAATACAAAACATTAAAATCAATAGCATTCTTATACATAGTTTAAAAAAAACAACTGGAAAATGAAGCTTGACCTAAACCTTACAGTATAAACAAAAAATAAATTTGTAAATAGAAAACCTAAGGTCAACATACACACACACACACACACACACACACACACACACACACACACTAGGAAAAAATGTTCAGGATCCAATCTTAGGCAAAATGTTCTGTGACTTGACACCAAAAGCATGTTCCGTCAACCCTGATAAATTTGAATCCATCAAAATTAAAATCTACTTCTCTGCATAAAAGTCAAGTGAAGAGGATGAAAAGAAAATCCACAGACTTAGCTTATAGATAGTTTTCCTTCATGAAAATCTTAAGTAGAGTGAAGGATGCAGAATACAAGTAACATTTCTTATCTGGAAGATCTGTCATTCTACAACTTCATTTATGCTGCTGCAACTTTTTGTAGCATCTTGAGTTTCCATAAACGTGATACAGAAGTTTGATGGTAGCAACCACAGTACATGAGAAACAAATGATTTGTTAAGCAGAGCAGGGAGTGTTCTATAAATACTTTGACATCTTAGGAGTTAGGCACAGCTCAGCATTTCCAAACAAACAGGGTCCAAACTGAGTAACAATATCAGTGGCACTAGCTCTTTATTTACTTTAGCAGTTTACTGAAGAGATGAGGAAAATAAAAGTGAAAAAGAAAAGACCTTGTGATAACAGATATTCTTTAAACAGGCAAAATGTTTATAGGATTCAATAGTATAAAAAAAGTAGAAAGTGTAACACAAATTAATCCAATGTGTGTGATTCATTCATTACTGGTGAAAAAAAAAAAAAAGTGTACACATGCACAATGATCTTCGTCGTTTTTTTGGAATGGTGAAGAGGAACAAACTGTGCTGGAAATCAGGAAACCTGTTTTCTTCTTGGTTTGTTTTGACTGTTCAGTTCAGTCGCTCGGTCATGTCCAACTCTTTGCAACCCCATGAACCGCAGCATGCCAGGCCTCCCTGTCCATTACCAACTACTGGAGTCCACCCAAACCCGTGTCCATCGTGTCGGTGATGCCATCCAACCATCTCATCCTCTGTCGTCCCCTTCTCCTCCTGCCCTCAATCTTTCCCAGCATCAGGGTCTGAAGCCAGAATTAATTAACTTCATCTCTCAAATTCATTTTTCCCTTTCAAAAAGGTAGAGGCAAGTTCTGGGGGCCCTTTGAGATCCTTTCTGAGCCTGACTCTCTCTGAGGGTCTCCTGCTGGCTGTAGAGGTGAAATGGTTCTGCCCCCACTGTTTATGCCAGTGACTCACTGCCAAGGGTAATGCTGAGTGACACACAAATAAGATCCCAGAATCCAATTTGCTTTGCTTTCCTCATTTCCAGAGTGCTATGTTCTAACAAATGTAAAAGTTCTTCAATTTATAAATTCTACCCTTGAAGCAAAGTGAATCAAAGCACTTGTGGCATTTGAATCTCTGTACCTTGGGAATGATTTATTGTGTTTGAATTTTTATTGTGTTTCTATTGGGGGAAATAGGCTGCTGGGTAAAGTAAACATTTCCTCAGTGTGAAAATATGCTCTAAGCATCCCCAAGTATGTGCCAAGAAGTTCTAATGTTGCTTGACAATTATTATTGCTCCATTAAGGATTTCTGAATATTCAATATAACCATGTGATTAATTTATACCTCCTCAATTCTAGATGACTGCTTTCCAAATGCTCCTTAACTTTAATACATTTACAAAAATAATTAAAATGCAATTCACCAGGTTTTAAGAGTGTTTGCAATAGATGTTCATAAATGTTTCAGGTAACACTACTTTCTGGGTGTTTTCCTAATGGTGTCTTCCTCCCCTCCAATCCTTTTAATTCAACACTTAACAGGTAGAGCAATTCTCATGAATAAACATGTGAATTGATTGAAACAAGTGATTAAATGGCATTCAGAGGTTAGTGCTCTAGCGTTTATTTCCTAGAAAGTCTGTTAAATGTTTTCAATTAAAAAGAAAGAGGGAAATGTCTCACCTCTGAAATGAGGGGCTTTGAATTAGTGTTCTGTTAACCGTCTGGCTCTCTTAGAAGGGGTCCTGGCTGTGGTGGGGGGGTTGAGGGGAAAGAAAGTGAAGAGACACATTAAGTTACAACACTTAAATTCCTTCATCTGTGGTAGAGACCTTTCCATCTGATTAAGTGGAGATAGATGAATGAAGAATCACAGTGTTCTTCCTTAATCAGCTTAATCACCTTGAAAAATTGAGGTGGTTATTCTGCCTACCAGGCGTGAAGGGCCTAAGTGATATTTGCCAAGCTGTTTCAACACCTTGATTATCAAGTTGTACATATCACCATAGATTCAGGCTGACAGCACAAGCCCCTACCATACTTTACTTTGGAATTGCTCTGAATTGGCATTGTTACTAAAACTTAAGAAAGGAACAATGACCTCGGAACAGGTCTTACTGGTTTTAGTATTTTCAAATACCTCTTAGAATCTGACAGAGAAAGAGGATGCTGACATGAGATCTGATCCAGGTTCTAAACCTGAGAAAGTGTTAGCTGCTCAGTCATGTCTGACTCTCTGCTGCCTCATAGATTGTAGCCCACCAGGCTCTTCTGTCCATGGAATTTTCCAGGAAAGAATAATGGAATGGGTTGCCATGCCCTTCTTCAGGGGATCTTCCCGACCCAGGGATTGAACTTGGGTGTCCTGAATTGCAGGCAGATTCTTTACCATCTAAGCCACCAGGGAAGCCTAACAGAGAAGACTCTTAAAGCTGAGCTCTTACTGCTTGGGATAGAATGTTTTTTGTTTTGTTTTGTTTCAACAGAAAGAGTGGAAGAAATTAGTGTCTATAACAAGTTAATGGTGAGGGTGTCAGATATTCCTCAATGGTTTTTACTCATTGACTTTTAAAAAAATTCTTATTCATTTCTATGCAGTAAATACTATAGTTATACCATATTAGATTTGATGATGCACCTTGCAAAATTTAAGTTCCTTCCCCAGGGTCTCAGCTAGGAAAAAATGGAGCCATGAGGAATGCACACCGAGGCCCTGTACCTTTTGAAGCAGCTGTGGCTCCATCACAACCTAAGACATGGCTGAGTCCATAGGACATTGTATCCCTCTCTTATTTCCAAAACCATCAATTGAAACATAGTCAAGTATAATCAAATCATTTTGATATGATCCTACCTATATTAGAAGCTCCCCCCACTTTGGGAATGAAGCAATAAACATGTGAATTTTACTATACCCGCATTTACAAAGTTGTTATGTCCCTTTATAACCATTTTATATTTGATCACCTTCTAGTTTTTCCCAAAATACTTCATTGGCTATCCCTTCCCAAAATATTTGTAACATAAGCATAATATGCACATAGGGAAGAAAAATAGACTATTTTCATGTAAATTTTATGGAAGATTTTCAGAGTTTACAAAACAATGTTGGCAAAAGTAGAAACATCAGTGTTTTTGTGTAACAATGCCCAAATATTATAAGAAAAAAAAGTTTAAGGAAATATCTCATTGTAGAACTCAAATGACAAAAAAGCGTAGATGAAAATATTTACTCAAATATTTCTTTACATTGAATAAAAACACAAATTATAGTGAAAGTGCATTTTCTGTAATTTTGTATTTTGCATACACTTAGATATAAACCCCTGCAGAAGGCAATGGCAACCCACTCCAGTATTCTTGTCAGGAAAATCCCATGGACAGAGGAGCCTGGTGGGCTATAGTCAGTGAGGTCACAGAGAGTCCAACATCACTGGCCACAGACACACACACAGATATAAACAGGAAGATCACAGACAAATCCAGAAGCTAAGAATATAGGGGAACACCCTGAAAATCATGAGCTTTGCCATTTTTATTGGAAACACTGAATTTGAAGCACTGTACTGCTGCTGCTGCTGCTAAGTCGCTTCAGTCGTCTCCGACTCTGTGTGCCACCCCATAGACGGCAGCCCACAAGGCTCCCCCGTCCCTGAGATTCTCCAGGCAAGAACACTGGAGTGGGTTGCCATTGCCTTCTCCAATGCAGGAAAGTGAAAAGTGAAAGCGAAGTTGCTGAGTCTTGTCTGACTCTTAGCGACCCCATGGACTGCGGCCCACCAGGCTCCTCCATCCATGGGATTTTCCAGGCAAGAGTACTGGAGTGGGGTGCCATTGCCTTCTCCGAAAGCACTGTACTAAGTACATTTCAATTTTAAAAATATTTATTGTGAGACATTGTAATAATTTAACCTGGAGTTAACCCATAATATGTTTTACATAAATACAGATTGACGATTGATAGGCAGACAACATGGGAATACCTACATATGCCAACTTTCATTTGTCTGCTTGCCAAAAAAAAAAAAAAAAAGTTTGCATATGGGGATAACTGCTAGACTATTTCACTAGTTATATACAATAATAACTATATTGAAGAAATTATTTTAGTGAATTCAATCAATAGCATGTCTCAGTTTCCACAAATGTATTTAATGTTTCACATTTCTAAGCCATAATAAATAGTCGGGCACTATAAAGTATAGGGCTGTAATCTGCCTGAGGACAAGAGTCTTCTATCACAGTGAAAAATGAGCAAATGTCCCTATGTTAATATCGATTCATGAAATGCTATAATTATTGTAAACTGATCGAAGGGCTACTTGTTTTATTTCTCTGCAAAAGTACTTAGGTTTGGTTGAAATAGCAGAATAACTGAAACCTAGACTACATGTGTATTAGCCTGCCGGGGCTACCATAACAAAATACAGCAGCACTGGGTGGCTTAACTCACAGGCATTTGTTTCTCTCAGCTCTGGAGGCTAGACATCCAAGATGAAGTTTGCTGTCAGAGTTGGCTTCTGGCATGTTCTTCCTGGCTTGTAGATATGTCTTCACTGTATCTTCACATGGCTTCTTCTCTGTGTCCAGGAGGACATTGCTTCCTCTTATAAGGACACCAGTCCTACCAGTCCTCACCATTATGACCTCGCTTAACATTTATTACCTCCGTAGGTTCTGTCTTATCAGGGATGTGAAGTCTTCAACATCTGAGTGTGGGGGAGGGGCCCAATTCATTTTATAATAAATACATGGGAAGCCATGTTTTCTCTTAAGCACCTTCAGTGGAGACAATGGTTATAATACACTAACTGGAAAAATGTCCAGCCAGAAAAAATATTTCAGGCAGAGATTTAAAACAGTGATCAACAGTCAGATCTTGAATTAAAAGGCAACAAGCCGACAGGAGGTGCAGCAGTAGGAAGTAGTTTTAAGCCATAAGGATTGTGGTAGAATGGCCACACTTCATTATGTAAAGTGCTTTCTGTAAAAGAGGAGTGAAAACCTCAATTTCAGGGGCAGTAGCTTAATGAAAGGGTAACCAGGGGAAAGTAAGCTTGACTCAGCTTTTAGGAGTGGTATGCAAAGTAGAAAGAATCTCACTCAGGGGAGCAAGCAAGAGCCTGAGATGAAATTATAGGTAGAGTGAGACTAATTTAGACCAGAACTGTTAAGTTCTAGGTTGGGGGAAGTACAGGTACAGTATTACAGCCTCTCTGCTAGATTCTTGGCACATTATTTCATGTAGTCACACAACTATTCCATAAAGTTCTCATTTACGTACTACAGATGGTGACATCTATGCTCAGGTAAGGTAAGATACTAACCCGAAGGGCATATGCAAAGATAAGGAGCAAACGTTGTTTTCTCTCTGTTAATATTTCATTATCTTTCTACTCTCAAAATGGGGTTTTCTATATTATATACAACAAGAAAGACATAGAATGTTTTGCAGATATTACCCTCCACCCCCAAGAAAAATACTCAAATAGCCAACCTTCTACATACTAGTCAAGGAGAGGAAATATTCTGGAACACAAGATGAAATGTAGGGGTTAATAGAAGCCCAATTCCAGTATTCAGTTAAATATAAGTGCAAAAAAGTCAGAAAAATCATTCCACATAAAAGCTAGACTTAAAAAAAAAAATCCATTAGCAAAGGAAGAGAGTACAAAGGGAGAGAAAGATGGAGGGTAAACGGAATAATAAGATGGTTGGATGGCATCACCGACTCAGTGGACATGAGCTTGAGCAAGCTCCGTGAGACGGTGAAGGACAGGGAAGCCTGGCGAGCTGCACTCCATGGGGATACAAAGCATCAGACATGACTGAGAGACTGAACTGAAACAAAGAAGATGGCAGAAAACAGAAAGAGCTTTAGTTCTCCAGTTTCCTTTAGTACTTTGTACATGCCTGAAGGTGACATCTTAAAGTACTGCTACAAGTCATCCGAGTAAAAGATCACTCAACTATTGAGCCCTGGAGAATAACACATGCAAATGAACACTTTCTGATGTTCATAATGATATATTAAAGCTATATTCTGCTGGCAAATGAATGTAACAAAATTCTTGAACTTGAATAAACGGACAAGCAAGAACTAAAGTAACAAGAGGGGAAATATGTGTATTGATGGTTTTATGTCAACAGTATTTAAATTCATACGTTAGTGCTTTAAGAAAGCCAAGTATACTTTTGTAGTTCTAAATCATTTACAAGAATTAGAATGAGTTCCATTAATAATACATTAGAATTTAATCTTAAAATTGAACATGCTGAATACAGGCTAATATTCACACCTAATGAATGAACACAGTAAGCCTCTGGGTTTTGAGTTTACCTAAAGTACCTTTGTTACTAAAGTATAGAAAGTGAAAGTGAAGTCGCTCAGTGCTCTTTGCGACCCCATGAATCACAGCATGTCAGGCAAGGAGGAGGAAAGGAAAAACATCTTTTTTTTTTTATTTCCTGCATTCCTTAGTCTTAGTCACATAAAATGTTTTGGGTTTTTTTTTTTTTTTTTTCCCTTTAAGCCTGTTGCTGATGATTACACAACAAAACAACTCAGCTTAAACTCTGTACTAAGGATTATATAACAACAATGTATCCTGCTTGAGGACAGTTGCTCCTCCTTGAAAACCTTCTGACTAATCCTGTTATCTTAGAATGTATATTATGGGAGAAGCTCTGGTAAAATCTTTCTATTCTTTGTTCTAATCTTGTCATCTTAACATGTAGATTGTGGGAGTGGGTCTAGTAAGACCTTAATAACCTTGAGACATTCTTTTCATTTATTGTTAATAACCCATTAAAAAAGTATACAACTCCTTTGCTAACACTAGCAAGGGGGGCACTCTCTGACCCCCTTCTGATGTCTATATCAGAAGCTTTCTCTGTCCCTTGTTCAGTTCAGTTCAGTTCAGTCGCTCAGTCATGTCCAACTCTTTGCAACCCCATGAATCGCAGCACGCCAGGCCTCCCTGTCCATCACCAACTCCCGGAGTTCACTCAGACTCACATCCATCAAGTCAATGATGCCATCCAGCCATCTCATCCTCTGTCGTACCCTTCTCCTCCTGCCCCCAATCCCTCCCAGCATCAGAGTCTTGTCCAATGAGTCAACTCTTCGCGTGAGGTGGCCAAAGTACTGGAGTTTCAGCTTTAGCATCATTCCTTCCAAAGAAATCCCAGGGCTGATCTCCTTTAGAATGGACTGGTTGGATCTCCTTGCAGTCCCAGGGACTCTCAAGAGTCTTCTCCAACACCACAGTTCAAAAGCATCAATTCTTCAGCGCTCAGCTTTCTTCACAGTCCAACTCTCACATCCATACATGACCACTGGAAAAACCATAGCCTTGACTAGACGGGCCTTTGTTGGCAAAATAATGTCTCTGCTTTTAATTATGCTACCTAGGTTGGTCATAACTTTTCTTCCAAGGAGTAAGCGCCTTTTAATTTCATGTCTCTTGTTATACTTTAATAAAACACTGCTACACAAAAGCTCTCGAGTGATCAAGCCTGTTCCCTGGTCCCAAAGCTAAATCTTCTTCAGAGATAACGAATCAGACACTGTTCATGGTAAGCTATTAAAACTATACCTTTTCCCTATTACTAACCCAAAGAGCTAAAATTGGAAGGTATACAGTTCATTAACCAATATGTGGTTACATTACATGCTAGCAAAGTAATGCTCAAAATTCTCCAAGCCAGGTTTCAACAGTATGTGAACTGTGAACTTCCAGACATTCAAGCTAGATTTAGAAAAGGCAGAGGAGCCAAAGATCAAATTGCCAACATCCACTGGATTATCAAAAAATCAAGAAAGTTCCAGAAAAACATGCACTTTTGCTTTATTGACTACACCAAAACTTTTGACTGTGTGGATCACAACAAACTGTGGAAAATTCTGAAAGAGATGGGAAGACAAGACCACCTGACCTGCCTCCTGAGACAGCTGTATGCAGGTCAAGGAGCAACAGTTAGAACTGGACATGGAACAACAGACTGGTTCCAAATTGGGAAAGGAGTATGTCAAGGCTGTATATTGTCACTGTGATTATTTAGCTTATATACAGAGTACATCATGCAAAATGCTGAGCTGAATGAAGCACAAGCTGGAATCAAGATTGCCGGGAGAAATACCAATAAACTCAGATACGCAGATGACATCACCCTTATGGCAGAAAGTGAAGAAGAACTAAAGAGCCTCTTGATGAAAGTGAAAGAGAAGAGTTAAAAAGCTGGCTTAAAACTCAACCTTCAGAAAACTAAGATCATGGTATCCAGTCCCATCAGTTCATGGCAAATAGATGGGGAAACAGTGGGAACAGTGATAGACTTTATTTTGGGGGGGCTCCAAAATCACTGCAGATGGTGACTGCAGCCATGAAATTAGAAGAAGCCTACTCCTTGGAAGAAAAGTTATGTTCAACCTAGACAGAATATTGAAAAGCAGAGACATTACTTTGCCAGCAAAGGTCCGTCTAGTCAAAACTATGGTTTTTCCACTAGTCATGTATGGATGTGGGAGTTGCACCGTGAAGAGAGAATTGCGAAAGAATTGATGCTTTTGAACTGTGGTGTTGGAGAAGACTCAAGAGTCCCTTGGACTGCAAGGAGATCCAACCAGTCCATCTGAAAGGAAATCAATCCTAAATATTCATTGGGAGGACAGATGCTGAAGCTGAAACTCCAATACTCTGGCCACCTTATGGGAATAACTAACTCATTGAAAAAGACCCTGATGCTGGGAGAGATTGAAGGCGGGAAGAGAAGAGGACAACAGAGGATGAGATGGCTGGATGGCATCACCGACGCAGTGGACATGAGTTTGAGCAAACTCCTGAGAGTTGGGGATGGACAGGAAAGATTGGTGTCCTACACTCCATGGGGTCACAAGAAGTCAGAGATGACTGAGTGACTGAACTGAACTAGACTGAATGCAAGAGTAAGTTAAATGGAAATCACAAGAGTCAATAGATAAAGAATCTGAAAATTATGTTAGGTTGATTTTTCCTAATATTAGGTTCAGAATTAGGGTTTATTAAAGAGTAGTATTGGGCTTCCCTCATGGCTTAGAGCGGAGAAGGCAATGGCACCCCACTCCAGTACTCTTGCCTCGAAAATCCCATGGACGGAGGAGCCTAGTGGGCTGCAGTCCATGGGGTCTCGAAGAGTCGGACACGACTAAGTGACTTCACTTTCACTTTTCACTTTCATGCACTGGAGAAGGAAATGGCAGCCCACTCCAGTGTTCTTGCCTGGAGAATCCCAGGGATGGGGAGCCTGGTGGGCTGCCGTCTCTGGGGTTGCACAGAGTCAGACACGACTGAAGTGACTTAGCAGCATGGCTTAGAGGGTAAAGCGTCCACCTGCAATGGGGGATACCCGGGTTCAATCCCTGAGTAGGGAAGATCCCCTGGAGAAGGAAGTGTTAACCCACTCTAGTACTCTTGCCTGGAAAATCCCATGGACAGAGGAGCCTGGGAAGCTGCAATCCATGGGGTGGCAAAAGAGTATTAGTTGCTAAATGTAATCAGTTAACCTAAGGTCATAAAAGATACTATAAAGGTCCCCTGGGGAGCAAAAGGCTTATTTCTATTGAATATTCTTTTATAATGTATAATGACTTATTTCTAAAAAAGTATATGAATTGGCTTATAATAAAAGTGTAAGACCTTCCTATTCAGTGTGCCATGGGTCACTATTTAAGACCTTAACTAAACAGACGTTTAGCTTACCAAAACCTGAAAAAATGTTATGGTGTTATAAATTATATCCAGCAAAATTTCCACAATTTTCTTAACTCTTGCTTTACTAAACCTTAATGTTTTCCACAGAAATTAAATCAAAGATGCAAAAGAACATTTGTTTACTGTTTGCCTTTGGCCCCACCTGAAAGACACTTCTGAGTTTTGAGGATCTCTTTTGTTCCATTAAAAACTGCCTCATGTTTCCCCTTCGGTTTACCCTTCCTAGAATCTTTCCAGTGATAATTGCTTTTTAAACATCAGATAATTTGCTCAATATGTATGACCAAATTATTACAACTGCTTAATGTTTTAACCTTAATCTTTTAAATTAAAAGACGCTTACTCCTTGGAAGGAAAGTTATGACCAACCTAGACAGCATATTAAAAACCAGAGACATTACCTTGCCAACAAAGTCTAGTCAAGACTGTGGTTTTTCAGTATTCATATATGGATGTGAGAGTTGGACTATAAAGAAAGCTGAGCACTGAAAAATTGATGCTTTTGAACTGTGGTGTTGAAGAAAACTCTTGAGAGTCCCTTGGACTGCAAGGAGATCCAACCAGCCCATCCTAAAGAAAATCAGTCCTGAGTATTAGGTTGCCATTAACCCCACCATAGAGGTGCCAGAACTTACACAGGGCTGGGAAAAAGACTCTTGGAGGGCACAAACAGAACCTTGTGCACCAGGCCCCAGGAGAAGAGAGCAGTGACCCCATGGGAAACTGACCCAGACTTGCCTGTGAGTGTCCAGGAGTCTACAGCAGAGGCGTGAGTTGGTGGTGCCCTGCTGCAGGATTGGGGGCACTGAGTGTAGCGGTACATGCATGGGATTCTTTAAAGGGGGGTCAACATTATCTTCGTTACATCCACCATAGTTTGGCCCCAGGTAAATAGCAGGGAGGTAACACAGCTCCACGCATCAGCAGAAAATTAGATTATAGATTTACCAAGCTTGGCCCAGCCCATCAGAACAAGACCCACATTACAACCAGTCAGTCTCTCCCATCAGGAAGCTTCCATAAGCCTCTTATACTTCTCCATCAGAGAGCAGACACAGTGAAAACCACAGTCACAGAAACCTAATCTATCTAATCACATGGACCACAGCCTTGTCTAAATCATCGAAACAATGAGCCCATGCCCTGTACAGCCACCCAAGAGGGACGGGTCATGGTGGAGAGTTCTGACAAAATGCAGTCCACTGGAGAAGGAAATGGCAAACCACTGCAGTATTCTTGCCTTGAGAACCCCATGAACAGTAAGAAAAAGCAAAAAGATAGGACACCGAAAGATGAACTCCGCAGGTCGGTAGATGCCCAATATGCTACTGGAGATCAGTGGAAAAATAACTCCAGAAAGAATGAAGGGATGGAGCCAAAGCAAAAATAATTCCAAGTTGTGGATGTGACTGGTGATAGAAGCAAGATCCGATGCTGTAAACAGCAATATTGCATAGAAACCTGGAATGTTAGGTCCATGAACCAAGGCAAATTGAAAGTGGTCAAACAGGGGATAGGAAGAGTGAACGTTGACATTCTAGGAATCAGTGAACTAAAATGTACAGGAATGGGTGAATTTAACTCAGATGACAATTATATCTACTACTGTTGGCAGGAATCCCTTAGAAGGAATGGAGTAGCTATCATAGTCAACAAAGACTCTGAAATGCAGTACTTGGATGCAAGCTCAAAAACGACAAAATGATCTCTGTTCATTTCTAAGGCAAACCATTCAGTATCACAGTAATCCAAGTCTATGCCCCAACCAGTAACGCTGAAGAAGCTGAAGTTGAACGGTTCTATGAAGACCTATAAGACCTTTTAGAACTAACACCCAAAAACGATGTCCTTTTCATTACGGGGGACTGGAATGCAAAAGTAGAAAGTCAAGAAACACCTAGAGTAACAGGCAAATTTGGCCTTGGAGTACAGAATGAAGCAGGTCAAAGACTAATAGAGTTTTGCCAGTAGAACACACTGGTCATAGCAAACTTCCAGTTCCAATAGCACAGTAGAAGACTCTACACATGGACATCACTAGATGCTCAATAATGAAATCAGATTGATTATATTCTTTGCAGCCAAAGATGGAGAATCTCTAAACAGTCAGCAAAAACAAGACTGGGAGCTAATTGTGGCTCAGATAATGAACTCCTTATTGCCAAATTCAGACTTAAATTGAAGAAAGTAGGGAAAACCACTAGGCCATTCAGGTATGACCTAAATCAAATCCCTTACAAATATACAGTGGAAGTGAGAAATAGATTCAAGGGACTAGATCTGATACACAGAGTGCCTGATGAACTATGGATAGAGGTTCATGACATTATACAGGAGACAGGGATCAAGACCATCCCCAAGAAAAAGAAATGAAAAAAAGCAAAATAACTTTCTGAGGAGGCCTTACAAATAGCTTTGAAAAAAAGAGAAGCAAAAGACAAAGGTGCAAAGGAAAGATATACCCATGTGAATGCAGATTCCAAAGAATACAAGGAGAGATAAGAAAGCCTTCCTCAGTAATCAATGCAAAGAAATAGAGGAAAACAATAGAATGGGAGAGACTAGAGATCTTTTCAAGAAAATGAGAGATACCAAGGGAAAATTTCATGGAAAAGACAGAAATGGTAGGGACCTAACAGAAGCCAAAGATATTAAGAAGACGTGGCAAGAATACACAGAAGAACTGTACAAAAAAGGTCTTCATGACCCAGATAACCACAATGGTGTGATCACTCACCTAGAGCCAGACATCCTGGAAAGTGAAGTCAAGTGGGCCTTAGGAAGCATTACTACGAACAAAGCTAAAGGAGGTGATGGAATTCCAGTTGAGGTATTTCAAATCCTGGAAGATGATGCTGTGAAAGTGCTGCACTCAATATGCCAGCAAATCTGGAAAAGTCAGCAGTGGCCACAGCACTGGAAAAGTTGCTTTCATTCCAATCCCTAAGAAAGGCAATGCCAAAGAATGCTCAAACTACCACACAATTGCACTCATCTCACACACTAGGAAAATAGAGCCCCAAATTCTCCAAGCCACGCTTCAACAATATGTGAACTTTGAACTTCTGTATGTTCAAGCTGGTTTTAGAAAAGACAAAGGAAACAGAAATCAAATTGTCAACATCAGTTGGATCATCGAAAAAGCAAGAGAGTCCAGAAAGAACATCTACTTCTGCTTTATTGACTATGCCAAAGCCTTTGACTGTGTGGATCACAACAAACTGTGGAAAATTCTTCAAGATATGGGAATACCACATCACCTGACATGCCTCTTGAGAAACCTATATGCAGGTCAGGAAGGAACAGTTACAACTGGACATGGAACAACAGACTGGTTCCAAATAGGAAGCAGAGTATGTCAAGGCTATATCTTGTCACACTCTTATTTAATTTATATGCAGAATACATCATGAGAAACGCTGGGCTGATGAAGCACAAGCTGGAATCAAGATTGCCGGGAGAAATATCAATAACCTCAGACATGCAGATGACACCACCCTTATGGCAGAAAGTGAAGAAGAACTAAAGAGCCTCTTGATGAATGTGAAAGAAGAGAGTGAAAAAGTTGGCTTAAAGCTCAACATTCATAAAACTCAGATCATGTCATCTGGTTCCATCACTTCATGGCAAATAGATGGGGAAACAGTGGCAGACTATTTTTCTGGGCTCCAAAATCACTACAAATGGTGATTGCAGCCATGAAATTAAAAAACTATTACTGCTTGGAAGGAAAGTTATGACCATTGTAGACAGCATATTAAAAAGCAGAGACATTATTTTGCCAACAAGGTCCATCTAGTCAAATCTATGATTTTTTCCAGTAGTCATGTATGGATGTGAGACTTGGAATATAAAGAAAGCTGATCACTGGAGAATTGATGCTTTTGAATTGTGGTGTTGGGGAAGACTCTTGAAGGTCCCTTGGACTTCAAGAAGATCCAACCAGAGGGAGGAGCTAAGATGGCAGAGGAGTAGGACGGGGAGAACACTTTCTCCCCCACAAATTCATCAAAAGAACATTTAAACGCCAAGTAAATTCCACAAAACAACTGAATGCTGGCAGAGGGCATCAGGCACCCAGAAAAGCAACCCAAGTCTTCTAAAGGAGAGAGAAGAAATACCGCTGCACCCACCAGAACACCAACACAAGCTTCCCTAACCAAGAACCTTGACAAGCCACCTGTACAAACCCACACAGAGCAAGGAAACACCACAATAAAGAGAACTCCACAAAGTGCCAGAATACAGAAAGGACACCCCAAACTCAGCAATTTAAACAAGATGAAGAGACAGAGGAATACCCAGCAGATAAAGAAAGAGGATAAATGCGCACCAAACCAAACAAAAGAGGAAGAGATAGGGAATCTACCTGATAAAGAATTCCAAATAATGATAGTGAAATTGATCCAAAATCTTGAAATCAAAATGGAATCACAGATAAATAGCTTCGAGACAAAGATTGAGAAGATGCAAGAAAGGTGTAACAAAGACCTAGAAGAAATAAAAGAGAGTCAATATAAAATGAATAATGCAATAAATGAAATTAAAAACACTCTGGAGGCAACAAATAGTAGAATAACAGAGGCAGAAGATAGGATTAGTGAATTAGAAGATAGAATGGTAGAAATAAATGTATCAGAGAGGATAAAAGAAAAACCAATTAAAAGAAATGAGGACAATCTCAGAGACCTCCAGGACAATATTAAACGCTACAACATTCAAATCATAGGGGTCCCAGAAGAAAAAGACAAAAAGAAAGACCATGAGAAAATACTTGAAGAGATAATAGTTGAAAACTTCCCTAAAATGGGGAGGGAAATAATCACCCAAGTCCAAGAAACCCAGAGAGTCCCAAACAGGATAAACCCAAGGTGAAACACCCCAAGACACATATTAATCAAATTAACAAAGATCAAACACAAAGAACAAATATTAAAAGCAGCAAGGGAAAAACAACAAATAACACACAAGGGAATTCCTATAAGGATAACAGCTGATCTTTCAATAGAAACTCTTCAAGCCAGGAGGGAATGGAAAGACATACTTAAAGTGATGAAAGAAAATAACCTACAGCCCAGATTATTGTACCCAGCAAGGATCTCATTCAAATATGAAGGAGAAATCAAAAGCTTCTCAGACAAGCAAAAGCTGAGAGAATTCAGCACCACCAAACCAGCTCTCCAACAAATACTAAAGGATATTCTCTAGACAGGAAACACAAAAACGGTGTATAAACTTGAACCCAAAACAATAAAGTAAATGGCAACGGGATCATACTTATCAGTAATTACCTTAAATATAAATGGGTTGAATGCCCCAACCAAAAGACAAAGACTGGCTGAATGGATACAAAAACAAGACCCCTACATATGTTGTCTACAAGAGACCCACCTCAAAACAGGGGACACATACAGACTGAAAGTGAAGGGCTGGAAAAAGATTTTCCATGCAAATAGGGACCAAAAGAAAGCAGGAGTAGCGATACTTATATCAGATAAAATAGACTTGAAAATAAAGGCTGTGAAAAGAGACAAAGATGGTCACTACATAATGATCAAAGGATCAATCCAAGAAGATATAATGATTATAAATATATATGCACCCAACACGGGAGCGCCGCAATATGTAAGACAAATGCTAACAGGTATAAAAGGAGAAATTAACAATAACACAATAATAGTGGGAGACTTTAATACCCCACTCACACCTATGGATAGATCAACTAAACAGAAAATTAACAAGGAAACACAAACGTTAAATGATACAATAGACCAGTTAGACCTAATTGATATCTATAGGACATTTCATCCCCAAATAATGAATTTCACTTTTTTCTCAAGCGCACATGGAACCTTCTCCAGGATAGATCACATCCTGGGCCATAAAGCTAGCCTTGGTAAACTCAAAACAATAGAAATCATTCCAAGCATCTTTTCTGACCACAATGCAGTAAGATTAGATCTCAATTACAGGAGAAAAACTATTAAAAATTCCAACATATGGAGGCTGAACAACACGCTGCTGAATAACCAACAAATCACAGAAGAAATCAAAAAAGAAATCAAAATTTGCATAGAAACTAATGAAAATGAAAACACAACTCAAAACCTGTGGGACACTTTAAAAGCAGTCCTAAGGGGAAAGTTCATAGCAATACAGGCATACCTCAAGAAACAAGAAAAAAGTAAAATAAATAACCTAACCCTACACCTAAAGCAACTAGAAAAGGAAGACATGAAGAACCCCAGGGTTAGTAGAAGGAAAGAAATCTTAAAAATTAGGGCAGAAATAAATGCAAAAGAAACAAAAGAGACCATAGCAATAATCAACAAAGCCAAAAGCTGGTTCTTTGAAAGGATAAATAAAATTGACAAACCATTAGCCAGACTCATCAAGAAACAAAGGGAGAAAAATCAAATCAATAAAATTAGAAATGAAAATGGAGAGATCACAACAGACAACACAGAAATACAAAGGATCATAAGAGACTACTATCAACAATTATATGCCAATAAAATGGACAACGTGGAAGAAGTGGACAAATTCTTAGAAAAGTACAACTTTCCAAAACTAGACCAGGAAGAAATAGAAAATCTTAACAGACCCGTCACAAGCATGGAAATTGAAACTGTAATCAAGAATCTTCCAGCAAACAAAAGCCCAGGTCCAGACGCTTCACAGCTGAATTCTACCAAAAATTTAGAGAAAAGCTAACACCCATCCTACTCAAACTCTTCCAGAAAATTGAGAGGAAGGTAAACTTCCAAACTCATTCTATGAGGCCACCATCACCCTAATACCAAAACCTGACAAAGATCCCACAAAAAAAGAAAACTACAGGCCAATATCCCTGATGAACATAGATGCAAAAATCCTTAACAAAATTCTAGCAATCAGAATCCAACAACACATTAAAAAGATCATACACCATGACCAAGTGGACTTTATCCCAGGGATGCAAGGATTCTTCAATGTCCGCAAATCAATCAATGTTATACACCACATTAAGAAATTGAAAAATAAAAACCATATGATTATCTCAATAGATGCAGAGAAAGCCTTTGACAAAATTCAACATCCGTTTATGATAAGAACTCTCCAGAAAGCAGGAATAGAAGGAACATACCTCAACATAATAAAAGCTATATATGACAAACCCACAGCAAACATTATCCTCAATGGTGAAAAATTGAAAGCATTTCCTCTAAAGTCAGGAACAAGACAAGGGTGCCCACTTTCACCATTACTATTCAACATAGTTTTGGAAGGTTTGGCCACAGCAATCAGAGCAGAAAAAGAAATAAAAGGAATCCAAATTGGAAAAGAAGAAGTAAAACTCTCACTGTTTGCAGATGACATGATCCTCTACATAGAAAACCCTAAAGACTTCACCAGAAAATTACTAGAACTAATCAATGAATATAGTAAAGTTGCAGGATATAAAATCAACACACAGAAATCCCTTGCATTCCTATATACTAATAATGAGAAAACTGAAAGAGAAATTAAGGAAACAATTCCATTCACCATTGCAACGGAAAGAATAAAATACTTAGGAATATATCTACCTAAAGAAACTAAAGACCTATATATAGAAAACTATAAAACACTGGTGAAAGAAATCAAAGAGGACACTAATAGATGGAGAAATATACCATGTTCATGGATTGGAAGAATCAATATAGTGAAAATGACTATACTACCCAAAGCAATTTATAGATTCAATGCAATCCCTATCAAGCTACCAACGGTATTCTTCACAGAGCTAGAACAAATAATTTCACAATTTGTATGGAAATACAAAAAACTTCGAATAGCCAAAGCTATCTTGAGAAAGAAGAATGGAACTGGAGAAATCAACCTGCCTGACTTCAGGCTCTATTACAAAGCCACAGTTATCAAGACAGTATGGTACTGGCACAAAGACAGAAATATTGATCAATGGAACAAAATAGAAAACCCAGAAATAAATCCATGCACATATGGACACCTTATCTTTTACAAAGGAGGCAAAAATATACAATGGATTAAAACCAATCTCTTTCACAAGTGGTGCTGGGAAAACTGGTCAACCACTTGTAAAAGAATGAAACTAGACCACTTTCTAACACCATACACAAAAATAAACTCAAAATGGATTAAAGATCTCAACGTAAGACCAGAAACTATAGAACTCCTAGAGGAGAACATAGGCAAAACACTCTCCGACATACATCACAGCAGGATCCTCTATGACCCACCTCCCAGAATATTGGAAATAAAAGCAAAAATAAACAAATGGGACCTAATTAAACTTAAAAGCTTCTGCACAACAAAGGAAACTATTAGCAAGGTGAAAAGGCAGCCTTCAGAATGGGAGAAAATAATAGCAAATGAAGCAACTGACAAACAACTAATCTCAAAAATATACAAGCAACTCCTACAGGTCAACTCCAGAAAAATAAATGACCCAATCAAAAAATGGGCTGAAGAACTAAATAGACATTTCTCCAAAGAAGACATACAGATGGCTAACAAACACATGAAAAGATGCTCAACATCACTCATTATCAGAGAAATGCAAATCAAAACCACTATGAGGTCCCATTTCACACCAGTCAGAATGGCTGCAATCCGTAAGTCTACAAGCAATAAATGCTGGAGAGGGTGTGGAGAAAAGGAAACCCTCTTACACTGTTGGTGGGAATGCAAACTAGTACAGCCGCTATGGAGAACAGTGTGGAGATTCCTTAAAAAACTGGAAATAGAACTGCCTTATGATCCAGCAATCCCACAGCTGGGCATACACACTGAGGAAACCAGAAGGGAAAGAGACACGTGTACCCCAATGTTCCTTGCAGTACTATTTATAATAGCCAGGACATGGAAGCAACCTAGATGCCCATCAGCAGATGAATGGATAAGAAAGCAGTGGTACATATACATAATGGAGTATTACTCAGCCATTAAAAAGAATACATTTGAATCAGTTCTAATGAGATGGATGAAACTGGAACCTATTATATAAAGTGAAGTAAGCCAGAAAGAAAAACACCAATATAGTATACTAACGCATATATATGCAATTTAGAAAGATGGTAACAATAACCCTGTGTATGAGACAGCAAAAGAGACACTGATGTATAGATCAGTCTTATGGACTCTGTGGGAGAGGGAGAGGGTGGGGAGATTTGGGAGAATAGCATTGAAACATGTATAATATCATGTATGAAACGAGTCGCCAGTCCAGGTTCGATGCACGATACTGGATGCTTGGGGCTGGAGCACTGGGACAACCCAGAGGGTATTGGGAAGGAGGAGGGAGGAGGGTTCAGGATGGGAAACACAGGTATACCTGTGGCAGATTCATTTTGATATTTGGCAGAACTAATACAGTATTGTACAGTTTAAAAATAAAATAAAATAAAATA
Source organism: Bos indicus (assembly GCF_029378745.1). Taxonomy (NCBI): domain Eukaryota; kingdom Metazoa; phylum Chordata; class Mammalia; order Artiodactyla; family Bovidae; genus Bos; species Bos indicus. The sequence goes on from NC_091767.1 coordinate 15,510,363, forward strand.
TAAAAAAAAGAAGAATCAACCAGTACATCCTAAAGGAGATCAGTCCTGATTTTTCATTGGAAGGATTAATGTTGAAGCTGAAACTCTAATACTTTGGCCAGTTTCTGGGAGGAGCTGACTCATTTGAAAAGACCCTGATGCTAGGAAAGATTGAAGGTGGTAGAAGAAGGAGATGACAGAGGATGAGATGATTGGATGGCATCTCTGACTAAATGGACATGGATTTGAGTAAACTCTGGGAGTTGGTGATGGACAGGGAGGCCTGGCGTGCTACAGTCCATTGGGTCACAAAGAGTTGGACACAACTGAGTGACTGTACTGACTGACTAACATTTTAACCAGTATCATTAAAACATTCCCTTTCTTTCTGCTGTCACTAGGATTGTTTTATGTTTTCATTATGGTATTCTAGGATTAGTCACTCAGTCATGTCTGACTCTTTGTGAATCCAGGGACTGTAGCCTGCAAGCTTCCTCTATCCTTGGGATTTTCCAGATAGGAATACTGCAGTGGATTGCCATTTCCTTTTCAGGTGTTTTTCTCCACCCTGGGATTGAATCTGGGTCTCTTGCATTGCCAACAGACTCTTTACCAACTGAGCCAATAGTGAAGTCTGTTGATATTCTAAGTTCTTCTTAAATTGACTCACATCTAGTTAAATAATATGGTTTGCCATCTTTCCCTAACTTGGAATCCTTCACTCCGTTCCTTTTGGTCTTCCTGGTGTCCTTTTATGCTCACGAGCTTTCCACTACTTATAAAGGCTCACCACTTCTTCTTTCAAGCCATACTTCCGGAGTATACTTCTCTGTGAAGCCTTGCTAATTTCACTTGAGTTTATACCACTTAATTTTTTCATCAAGTACACCTTTCCTCTTTACATCTTCCTCATTTCTGAATTTGTTTCTCAGCTAAGTGATAAACTGAGTTAGGATACTGAAAATGGATTTTTTTTTCCCCTTAACTATTTCTAGCATCTGGCCCATATTAGATGCATAATTTGTGAAAAACATTAATGTTTTATCATTTCCATGATGTAACTAAATGCATTTTCTTTAGGAAAAAATACAGTAAAAATCCAGAAGCAAAAGAACAATGAGACTAGAAACGAGTGAAAGAACACTTTACAAACAACCACATTAGAACTGTCTCACTGTAAATATGACACATTAGGGACTTATTTTTTCTCTTCCCAGTTTATAAGCCTTATGTCTGCACTGGTAACTTCTATGCTTCTTTTGAAATAGGCCTCTTGTGAAATATTATGCCATACCATGTCTCATATATTATAAAAAGTTTTGTTTTCCTACCAATATTACTATATATTTGAAAATTGCAATGTAAGTATATGTAAATTAAAAATACTAGTGAGAATGGGACAGCCATTTGGAAATCTAACATGTTTTAAATGTTAAAAAAAAATACTATGGAGACGAAATACATAAGTATACAGGAAAATATGGGTAAGAAATGGAAGAAATAAATTTTTTTTACATTATTCTATCTAGAACATTTTCTTAGCTTTTTAAACTCAAGTAAGAATTATACAGAGTGAAGTAAGCCAGAAAGAAAAACACCAATACAGTATACTAACGCTTATATATGGAATTTAGAAAGATGGTAACAATAACCCTGTATACAAGACAGCAAAAGAGACACTGATGTATAGAACAGTCTTTTGGACTCGGTGGGAGAGGGAGAGGGTGGGATGATTTGGGAGAATGGCATTGAAACATGTATAATATCATATATGAAATGAGTCGCCAGTCCAGGTTCGACACACGATACTGGATGCTTGGGGCTGGTGCACTGGGACACCCCGAGAGGGATGGTACAGGGAGGGAGGAGGGAGGAGGGTTCAGGATAGGGAACATGTGTATACCTGTGACGGATTCATGTTGATATATGGCAAAACCAATACAATATTGTAAAGTTAAAAAATAAAATAAATAAAATAAATTTAAAAAAAAAGAAGAAAATAAACTTTTTCTGAAACTATTTTGACTATAATTGTTAAACTGTAACTGTTAAAATCAAAATAAATCATTAGACTGTATGCACTGTTCATCTTACCTTGATGATAATTTTTCTGTTGCATAGAGTCTTACCCTGTTTCCCACTTTTGAAGTCTGGAATCCAGAGGTAGTAAGTGAACTCTCCAATAAATTTCAGGAGAACTCCCAGTGTTACTTTTACACCCAAGCCATCTGCTCTTGTTCTGCCTTTCCTATTGTCTTATGTATCGGTTAGCCTTTCTGACTTTTTTTTCATTTTCCCTTTGTTTTTTTTTGTTTGTTTGTTTTTCCTTCTATTGCCAGGTCAAAATCTAATGTCTAAGATTCCTTTATCTTACATAAAAGTAAATATTAATCCATTTTATGTGACATTTAAGTTTTATCCTCTCTATGGAAAGCCAATTTTTAGAAAATCATAAATTTATTTACCTCAGATTTCTTACCATAAAGTCTGTTCCCATAAATATGATGGTAATAATGAATAAAACTTTTGACTTTAAATAGACATGTATCATATATTTCAATATGCCATCACCCTAGAGGTGGTACCAGGTAGACCATTATACATAATAGCTAAAGGTGTGTTTCAGATGGAAACATCATCAATAATCTTTTTTAAAGTATGCTGATTTTAGGATTGCCTTCATCAATTATTGTGACAGCTTCTAAATTAGGTATTTTATGGAATTCTTCATTTTTATGTACAGTTAATATATTTTTATAAAGTATTTATGAAATTTTATATTGATTAGCTCATTTTGGAGACATACTAAATTTATTATCCGAGCTGCTTAGAGGTGACTTTAATGGACCTGAAGGTAATACAAGAGGTGTTTTTTTTTCATATTGGTTAACAATAACAGCTTGCTGTGCAAGTTAAATTCATAAAAAATTACACCTTAATATGCAAATCCATTTTTTCATTAGTAATGCAGAGCAAGGCCAAGCCAACAGAATAGCAAACACTAACATTTTGCCTCTAAGTGCTCATGGACATAAAATAAATGAGGCATGGCTATTGATTGTCTTTGGCCTACATTATCTGCACAGGAACTATTAAGGAGGCTTTTCCATCTTTCTTTCATGGCTCATTTTCTCATACTATCTAATGAAGAGCTTCACTTAAACTATAATGTGCTACTCTCCCAAAAGTACAATTTTATGGCACTGAAAAGCAATACTTGTGTATCAAAGACTGTTTTTACTGCTACATTTATTGGCTTGTTGTACTATATAAAATTATAAAATATTCTAGAGCTGGGTGACATTATTAGTTCTTTTAATTATTTTCTGATTTAAGATTTTATTTTGTCAAACCTGCTGAATAACAAATATCACTATAATATTCACATCATCGGACACATTTTTAAATCCTCTAAAATACTTATAATTTATTATTATATATAACTTTAAGATGGGGTTGCTGTGAGAGTCAAGCAAAAGTATAACACATATTTTTGAACATTCTGAATTTAGTTAGGGTCTCTTTCAAATATTAATGAGTGAGCATTTGGATGGAAAAATTAGAATTTCATCAAGAAGATTTGGAAATAATGTGAGTCTTCAGTTGTTGAAACCACAGGAATGAATGAAACTGTTTGGGAAGATGGTGTGGCAGGAAAGCAGTCAAAGGTGGAATTTAGAAAATTTTGATATTTAAGGAGTGGAGAATAAGCAAGTGCCTATGAGATCAGATAGGTAAAGAAGGACACATACAGACCAGCAGACAGTGGTGTCATGGAAATCTAATGAGGAAAATCCATGGAAAGTGAGTGTCAGATGCCAGAGAAAATTATGCTTTATTGCCATTGCTTCTCTCATCTTGAGACCTGGAAATCAAAGATAGGGAGATTATTATCAACTCTTCCTTTCCTTTTCCTTCTATCCTTCTTCCCTCCCTCCCTGCAGGATGGGTATGGATACATACATCTCAGGTGTATCTCTTGTAAACAGGTTGTGGGTAGACAGTTGAATTTTCTTGTCTCTGCCTTTCCTCCCCAACATTATTAGTCTCTGGCTTTTAATGGTGGTTCAGCAGTAAAATAATCTGCCTGCCAATGCAGGAGACACAGGTTCGCAGGTTCAATACCTGGGTCAGGAAAATCTCCTGGAGAAGGAAATGGCAACCCAATCCATCCAGTATCCTTGAATGTAAAATCCCGTAGACAGAGGAGCCTGGTAGGCTACAGTCCATGGAGTCACAAACAGTCAGACACAGCTTGATGACTGAACAAACACAAAAATTGAAAATAATATGATATTGGTCACTGATATTTTTGGACTTACTTTTAGCAGATTCAGTTCAGTACAGTCACTCAGTCGTGTCCGTCTCTGCGACCCCATGAATCGCAGCACGCCAGGCCTCCCTGTCCATCACCAACTCCCGGAGTTCACTGAGACTCACATCCATCGAGTCAGTGATGCCATCCAGCCATCTCATCCTCTGTCATCCCCTTCTCCTCCTGCTCCCAATCCCTCCCAGCATCAGAGTCTTTTCCAATGAGTCAACTCTTCGCATGAGGTGGCCAAAGTACTGGAGTTTCAGCTTTAGCATCATTCCTTCCAAAGAAATCCCAGGGCTGATCTCCTTCAGAATGGACTGGTTGGATCTCCTTGCAGTCCAAGGGACTCTCAAGAGTCTTCTCCAACACCACAGTTCAAAAGCATCAATTATTTGTCGCTCAGCCTTCTTCACAGTCCAACTCTCACATCCATACATGACCACAGGAGAAAACATAGCCTTAACTAGACAGACCTTTGTTGGCACAGTAATGTCTCTACTTTTGAATATGCTATCTAGGTTGGTCATAACTTTCCTTCCAAGGAGTAAGCGCCTTTTAATTTCATGGCTGCAGTCACCATCTGTAGTGATTTTGGAGCCCCAAAAAATAAAGTCTGACACTGTTTCCCCATCTATTTCCCATGAAGTGTTGGGACCGGATGCCATGATCTTTGTTTTCTGAATGTTGAGCTTTAAGCCAACTTTTTCACTCTCCTCTTTCACTTTCATCAAGAGGCTTTTTAGTTCCTCTTCACTTTCTGCCATAAGGGTGGTGTCATCTGCATATCTGAGGTTATTGATATTTCTCCTGGCAATCTTGATTCCAGCTTGTGCTTCTTCCAGTCCCGCGTTTCTCATGATGTACTCTGCATATAAGTTAAATAAGCAGGGTGACAACATACAGCCTTGACGTACTCCTTTTCCTATTTAGCATCTTAGCTTAGGTTATTTTTTTGCTTTTGCTTGTTAGACTTTTTTATGTTTTCTCTTGTCTTTATTGAAATAATAGGGCGTTCTTTGCCCTGTTTCACTATTTTTATTGGTTCACAATTTATTCATCCTATTTTGGCTCTTCAGTTGTAATGATTCTTAAGATTTTGCTAAACTTTGAAAAGTTTTATTTTTCTACCAACATCTGGAAGGAATTAATTAGTATCTATAATCGCATTCAAACAAATCAAGTAATTCAGCATGACTTCTCTTTAACCTGTCCCTCCCTTATCCATAGTCTAAATAAATAGTTCCTGATTGCTAACCAGTTGTGTGTGATGCTTCAATTATGTTTTCATACAAGCATAATGATGAAAAATTTGCTCCAAATTTACGTTATAACAAAATATATATTCAGGAGTATATATATATATTTTCAATTTGCTATGGTACATACTTTGGAAAAAAAATTTTTTTTTTCTGTTGCTAAATAGAACGTTATCAAATACCTTTCATTAGCTCTACTTACTACCTGCTATTTTGCTAAATATGGGATCAAGTTTTTTAAGACATTGTCCTATCACCCATCATCCACTGTAACTTCTAAAATATCATAACCTGATTCTCATATCTTTGAATATAGTGGAGGGTTTTTTTTTTTTTTTTTTGGTGTGTGTGTGTAGCTTTTTATTATTTGGTTTCTGAAATATGGTCACATTTCTCCATTTCTAGCTTTCTGTGTAATCCCCTTACCCCAGTAATCTCCTTTCCATTTGCAGAAAATATATTTTGTTCAATTTGGGGATCTTTTTTTTTTTTTTTTTCTATTTTATTTAAAAAACTATTTTCTCCACATCATCTATAATACTCCTCTGAAAATATATTGAAACATTCTTCCTCTTAAATCTTCTGTTTTACATTTCAATTATTTATCTTTTTGTAATACAGTTCTTAAGATATATCTTGCCTCAAATTTCAGAAAATTTGACTTCAGTTCAGTTCAGTCACTCAGTTGTGTCCGGCTCTTTGAGACCCCATGGACAGCAACACACCAGGCTTCAATGTCCATCACCAACTCCCAGAGCTTATTCAAACTCATGTCCATCGTGTCAGTGATGCCATACAACCATCTCATCCTCTCTCATCCCCTTCTCCCACCTTCAATCTTTCCCAGCATCAGGGCTTTTCTAATGAGTCAGTTCTTTGCATCAGGTGGACAAAGTATTGGAGTTTCAGCTTCAGAATCCATCCTTCCAGTGAATATTAAGGACTGATTTTCTTTAGGATGGACTGGTTGGATCTCCTTGCTGTCCAAGGGACTCTCAAGAGTCTTCTACAACACCACAGCTGAAAAGCATCGATTCTTCAGCATTCAGCTTTCTATATAGTCCAAATCTCACATCCATACATGACTACTGGAACAACCATAGCTTTGCCTAGATGGACCTTTGTTGGCAAAGTAATGTCTCTTCAGTTCAGTTCAGTTTAGTTGCTCAGTCATGTCCAACTCTCTGCGACCCCATGAACCGCAGCATGCCAGGCCTCCCTGTCCATCACCAACTCCCGGAGTCCACCCAAACCCGTGTCCATCAAGTCGATGATGCCATCCAACCATCTTATCCTCTGCCGTCCCCTTCTCCTCCTGCCCTCAATCTTTCTCAGCATCAGGATCTTTTCCAATGAGTCAGCTCTTCACATCAGGTAGCCAAAGTATTGGAGTTTCACCTTCAAAATCAGTCCTTCCAATGAATACCCAGGACTGATCTCCTTTAGGATGGACTGGCTGGATCTCCTTGTAGTCCAAGGGACTCTCAAGAATCTTCTCCAACACCACACAGTTCAAAAGCCTCAATTCTTTGGCGTTCAGCTTTCTTTATACTCCAACTCTCACATCCATACATGATCACTGGAAAAGCCATAGCCTTGACTAGACAGACATTTGTTGGCAAAGTAATGTCTCTGCTTAATATGCTGTCTAGGCTGGTCATAACTTTCCTTCCAAGGAGTAGTGTCTTTTAATTTCATGGCTGCAATCACCATCTGCAGTGATTTTGGAGCCCAGAAAAATAAAGTCAGCCACTGTTTCCACTGTTTCCCCATCTATTTGACATGAAGTGATGGGACCAGATGCCATGATCTTAGTTTTCTGAATGTTGAGTTTTAAGCCAACTTGTTCACTCTCCTCTTTCACTTTCATCAAGAGACTCTTTAGTTCTTCTTCACTTTCTGCTATAAAGGTGGTGTCATCAGCATATCTGAGGCTATTGATATTTCTCCCGGCAATCTTGATTCCAGCTTGTGCTTCTTCCAGCCCAGCGTTTCTCATGATGTATTCTGCATATAAGTTAAATAAGCAGGGTGACATGATACAGCCTTGACGTATTCCTTTTCCTATTTGGAACCAGTCTGTTGTTCCATGTCCAGTTCTAACTGTTGCTTCCTGACCTGCATACAGGTTTCTCAAGAGGAAGGTCAGGTGGTCTGGTATTCCCATCTTTCAGAATTTTCCAGTTTATTGTGATCCACACAGTCAAAGACTTTGACATAGTCAATAAAGCAGAAATAGATGTTTTTCTGAAAGTCTCTTGTTTTTTCTATGATCCAGCAGATGTTGGCAATTTGATCTCTGGTTCCTCTGCCTTTTCTAAAACCAGCTTGAATATCTGGAGGTTCACGGTTCATGTATTGCTGAAGCCTGGCTTGGAGAATTTTAAGCATCACTTTACTAGTGTGTGGGATGAGTGCAATTGTGCAGTAGTTTGAGCGTTCTTTGCCATTGCCTTTCTATCTATACAAGAATGTAGATTGTGATTATTGGGGCTTCTGCTCAGTAGTTAGGAAAGAGCACAGGATGTTTAGTATGATGAGATATGTCAGTAGTGGATTCTTGGTCTGCAGGCACTGATGTTTACTTGACTCTATGAATTGCCTGAGGCACAATTCTATTTCTTCAACCCTAGCTCCAGTTCTAGTAGCCTTCCAAGTCAAACACCTGCCTGATGATTCCACTCAGGGATTCATCCTGGGTCTAAAAGAGTAAGGATGATGTTAGAACAAAACAGGAATAGGAGCAATGTGTCCTGCTCTTGCTTGGAGTGAGAAGTTACCAGTTAAGGTGAAAAGAAACACTAAGGAAACTCTCTGGGATCACAGTTTGCCTTCAAGATTGGCATTATTTTCATTCATTGTCAACAAAAGACGTTTCTAGAAGGCAACATACTTTCTGTCATCTTTGTGGTTGTGCAAGTAATGACCCCGGTAGGGACATCCAGGAAGTTAGGCATTACCCTCTGACTAATCTAGAAAGACTGAATCAAAGACATGGGATTTTAGGAGAGAGATCTTTTACAAGTATCTGTGGAAATGCCCTGGCTGTAAAGTGATGGCTTTTCAATGAGAGAAAGGTGAAAAAATGCCATTTGTTTAGCAACTAATATGGCTGTGTATTACGCTAGGTGTCTGTATGTATGTCATATCATTTAATTTTCAGAAATTTACCTTCATCACTTTATATTTGAAGAAAATCAGGATTAGTAAATTTAAGTAAGTTACTCAAAGTCATTCAGCCAGTAAATGATAAGTCTTGGTTTGAACCTGTTAATGTTGAAATAAAATAGAGGTAATTGGTCCCAGGGAGTTGAATTGAACTCACTGAAATAGAAGAAAAAATTTGCTTCCATTTTTTTATGAGCAAAAGATAGGAGAAGCGTATTAACTGGCTGGCTTTCCCAAGGACTATGATCACCAGGACTTTATCATGTACATTCATGTATACATATTACATAATAAGATATAAAGCCCCAGGTAAGACAGAGATCTTTCTACTTCTTGATACAGCATGTTCTAGACTGAGTACTTTTGAAAATAGGCAAGCCATCTCTCTTTCACACCAAAGCTAGGCAATGTCATTCTCAATTTTTCCTCTGCATTTCCAGCTGATCCTCCCTTGTCCCTATGACTTAGGGAAAAAAATAAAAAAGATGACAATTGTAGCAGCTATAAAATGTTGGAGGTGAGCAACTTCTTTTTGTGGTGCTCGTGCTCAGTCACTCAGTCATGTTCTGGCTCTTTTGCAACCGCATGGACTATCACCTGTCAAGGTATTCTGTCCATGGATTTTTCCAGGGAACAATACTGAAGTGGGTTGCCATTTCCTACTCCAGGGGATCTTCTCAACCCAGGTATTGAACCCACATTTTCCATATTGGCAGGCAGATTCTTTTCCACTGTGCCACCTGAGAAGTCCCCTTGTCTCTAGAATATGGAACCAAGGCTAGTTTCTTGTGAGAGATATATGCAAACACTATAAATATAGGTTAAGTCCATGTAGGTTAGTCTTCTTTCTGAGATTTAATGATCAAAAAAAAAAAAAAAAAAGAAGAAGAAGAAAGAACAACATATCTCCAAAAGACTTTGAGCAAAAAATATGTGTCCTGGGGTCTTGACTATTTCTGAGTGTTTCCCTTAATCTCAGTCCCACAGAGGTTAGTATTCTTTTATTCTATCATTGTCATACACCTATATGCTTTTATATCTCCCATGTATAGACACATACGTCATGTCAGTCTAAATGTCTGTTAATAGTCATTCTAAATTAAATGCTCTATTAACTCATAATTTTAGAATTTAATAGACAGGCTGTATATATGTTGACTTTTTTTTTTTTTTTTTCCGAGGGGGTTGGTGTTAGTTCTAAAAGGTCTTGTAGGTCTTCATAGAACCGTTCAATTTCAGCTTCTTCAGCATTACTGGTTGGGGCATAGGCTTGGATTACTGTGATATTGAATGGTTTGCCTTGGAAACGAACAGAGATCATTCTGTCATTTTTGAGATTGCATCCAAGTACTGTATTTCACTCTTTTGTTGACCATGATGGCCATTCCATTTCTTCTGAGGGATTCCTGCCCTCAGTAGTAGATATAATGGTCATCTGAGTTAAATTCACCCATTCCAGTCCATTTCGGTTCGCTGATTCCTAGAATGTCAACATTCACTCTTGCCATCTCTTGTTTGACCATTTCCAATTTGCCTTGGTTCATGGACCTAACATTCCAGGTTCCTATGCAGTATTGCTCTTTACAGCATCGGACCTTACTTCTGTCACCAGTCACATCCACAACTGGGTATTCTTTTTGCTTTGGCTCCATCCCTTCATTCTTTCTGGAGTTATTTCTCCACTGATCTCCAGGTAGCATTGGACACCTACCGACCTGGGGAGTTCCTCTTTCAGTATCCTATCATTTTGCCTTTTCATACTGTTCATGGGGTTCTCAAGGCAAGAATACTGAAGTGGTTTCCCATTCCCTTCTCCAGTGGACCACATTCTCTCAGACCTCTCCACCATGACCTGCCTGTCTTGGGTGGCCCTGCACAGCATGGCTTAGTTTCATTGAGTTAGACAAGGCTGTGGTCCGTGTGATTAGATTGACTAATTTTCTGTGATTATGGTTTCAGTGTGTCTGCCCTCTGATGCCCTATCACAACACCTACTGCATGAAATTAAAAGATGCTTACTCCTTGGAAGGAAAGTTATGACCAACCTAGATAACATATTCAAAAGCAGAGACATTACTTTGCCAACAAAGGTCCATCTAGTCAAGGCTATTGTTTTTCCAGTGGTCATGTATGAATGTGAGAGTTGGACTGTGAAGAAAGCTGAGCATTGAAGAATTGATGCTTATGAACTGTGGTGTTGGAGAAGACTCTTGAGAGTCCCTTGGACTACAAGGAGTTCCAACCAGTCCATTCTGAAGGAGATTAGCCCTGGGTATTCTTTGGAAGGAATGATGCTAAAGCTGAAACTCCAATACTTTGGCCACCTCATGCGAAGAGTTGACTCATTGGAAAAGACCCTGATGCTGGGAGGGATTGGGGGCAGCAGGAAAAGGGGATGACAGAGGGTGAGATGGCTGGATGGCATCACCGAATTGATGGACATAAGTTTAGATGAACTCTGGGAGTTGGTGATGGACAGGGAGGCCTGGCGTGCTGCAATTCATGGGGTCGCAAAGAGTTGGACACGACTGAGCAACTGAACTAAACTGATATATGTTGACAGTGATTTTTCAAATAAATCACATATTTATATTAATAACTTTACTTCAAGATAGCTGGGGAACTTGTGAAGAGATAGAGCGAGTAGATACCACATTTACCAATATAGCTCCCCAAATTTATTATTATATCTTCATTAGATGGCTGTGGTATGCTTAGCTAAATGCTTACCCAATAGCCACACTCATTTGACTACAGTATTGATTTTGGAAGCAATTTGTCAGCTATACATTCTTTCCCTGGATCCTCTGGCATTGAAAGGTGACCATGTATTACATTCCACTGAAAGAAATGTAGGTAGAAATACTAACAGAGGGGTTATTTTCATTAAAAAAAAAAAAAAAAAAAGACAATGCCTCATTAAATAGAAGCCCTTTGTCCTTCTTTCTCTGACACTTCCCTTTCTGGATACCTGAAAGTGCAAATTGTTGCATAGAAATATAATAGGATAAAGTCTGCAACTAAGGACTATGGATCAGGAGAAATGAGAACTCTTTTGTTCTTAACAACATACATTTTTTCCAAAAAGACGTACATTTTTAAACATGTCAACCAGCCCAGGAATTTCAGACAAATAAACCCCTCTCTGATAGAGTTGTATGGATTTTCTGTTATTGGTAGCTAGACCAATAAAATTGGTTACTAGGAGGTAAACTTTTAAAACCAAGGAAACTACCAGTGTTTTTTAGGATGATTCCTCAATGTTGAAGTAGTTTAACACATGTTTTTTAGGAGTTCCTGACAGTTTAGCACTTATTTTCTTCTTCTCTCCAGGATGGGCAGAAGATCTTCCTAAGTATTCTGTATAGTAGCGATGTTTCACAGTCCTTCTGGGTCTGTTCCCTTGAACTGAAGCTATTCCATGCATCTTTTCAAAGGATGGGATAATTAACAGCTTTTGGAAGGGACCCAAAAATATTTTTAAAGCTATGGTTTTAAAGAAAACAACAAAATCGGACTTGACGGAACTGTATGGTTTTTTCTTGCAACCTGAAGCTGTGTTCTGCAGCTCCAGACTGCCTATAGCATATCCTTAACTACAGCAGTGACAGCATTTATATTACACCCTCACTTTGCAGTGATTTTGGGGTCTTTCTGGAAATGTGCTCTAGGCTAGCACAAAGCTTTCAAGTTCTCAGCATATGAGTTAATGCTGTACGTTGTTTATTTGTTTGGCATAGAGAGCTTTCCCTCAGGACACTAGAACTGGGAGATGGGATAGTTCAGGTGGATTGATCAGACATTTTCCCTGTATCCCACTTATATTCATTGGCACTTACAAGATGCATAGCACCTGATGGAATTCAACTCTGTGTAAAAAATGTCTGTCCACATCTCTCTGCTAAAGGGGATAGCTGAGAGGGCTGAAACCAAATTTTTGAAGGCTGATGTAAATTATTTTCCAAAGATATATTTGCAACAATACCAAATGATCCCATACCATGATGCACATGAGAAATTTTCCATAGAGCTTAGTACCATAAAAATCTGTCTCTTCCTGGTGATTGATATATTTCCTCATTTGCCAACAACAGGAATAAGGTGACCTTTCTTTCTTCAGGTTTTTTTTTTTTTTTTATGCTTTAGTTGTCAGGAGGAAACCCAGAGCCAAGATTCATTCCCAAAGTAAGTAATTTTAACTTATAGCAGTCAGTATTCTCTTTATCTTGTTATTGTAGCTCTAATAACTTTTAAAATTTTTATGAATTTTAGTGCAGGTACCTGTTTTATAACTGCCTGAATGGTGATGGACAGGGAGGCCTGGTGTGCTGTGATTCATGGGCTCGCAAAGAGTTGGACACGACTGAGCAACTGAACTGAACTGAAATCCACTTTAGATCAAAGTGAAGTATAAATACCTCATACTTTAAGAATAAATTGTTGTTCTTCTGGTTGGTTTAGATGTATCATAGTTTTATCAGAATTACACAGGTTTCTATTTTGAACGTTTGCCCAGCTTTGATTTTAAAGTTGGTATGTAAACATGATTAAAATAAACAAACAACCCAATCAAAAAGTGGGCATAAGACCTAAGCAGATATTTCTCCAAAGAAGACATACAGATGTCTAATAAACACATGAAAAGATGCTCAGCATTGCTCATTATTAGAGAAATGCAAATCAAAACTACAATGAGGTATCATCTCATACCAGTCAGAATGGCCATCATCAAGAAAAAGTCTACAAACAAATGTTGGGAGTATGTGGAGAAATAGGAACTGTCTTGCACTGTTGGTGGGAATGCACTTTGATATAGCCACTATGGAAAACAGTATAGCGATTCCTTAAAAAACTAGGAATAAAACTACCATATGACCCAGCAATCCCACTATGGGCATATACCTCAAGGAAACCATCTTTGAAAAAGACACATGCACACCACTGTTCATTGCAGCACTGTTTACAATAGCTAGGACATGGAGGCAACCTAGATATCCATCAACAGATGAATGGATAAGTTCTGAGACATATATGCAAGGGAATATTACTCAGCCATAAAAAGGAATGCATTTGAGTCCGTTCTAATGAGATGGATGAACCTAGAGCCTATTTTCGGAGAAGGCAATGGCACCCCACTCCAGTACCCTTGCCTGGAAAATCCCATGGACGGGGAAGCGTGATGGGCTGCAGTCCATGGGGTCACAAAGAGTCCGACACGACTGAGCGACTTGACTTTCACTTTTCACTTTCATGCATTGGAGAAGGAAATGGCAACCCACTCCAGTGTTCTTGCTTGGAGAATCCCAAGGACGGGGGAGCCTGGTGGGCTGCCGTCTACAGGGTCGCACAGAGTCGGACACGACTGAAGCGACTTAGCAGCAGCAGCAGCAGAGCCTATTATACAGAATGAAGTTAGAAAAGGACACATCTCACATATTAATGCATATATATGGAATCTAGATATATAGTACGCATGATCCTACTTTTAAGGCAGCAAAGGAGACACAGACATAAAAAATAGACTTTTGGACACAGTGAGGGAAGAATAGGGTGGCATGATTTGAAAGAGTAGCATTGAAACATATAAATTCCCATATGTAAAATAGGTAATCAGTGGGAGTTTGCTGTGTGACACAGGGAACCCAAAGCCATTGCTCTGTGATAACCTAGAGGGGTGCAATGGGGAGGCAAGTGGGAAGGAGGCTCAAGAGGGAAGGGACACATGTATGTATACCTATGGCTGATTCATGGCAGAAACCATCAAAATATTATAAAGTAATTATCCTCTAATTAAAAATTAAAAAGTCATAATTTAAAAGAACACATAATAAAAAGTACCTTCACATCCTTCCTGTGATAGAATATTGCCTCCCTCTCCCCCAGTAGTAATCTCTTAGTCACCAGAATTGGTAAATATTACCTTACTTGGTAAATGACTTTGTAGGTAGACTAATCAAGGATTTTGTATCTCCCCATAGGTGGACTCAGTGTAATGACAAGGATCCTCCTAAGGGAAATGAAGGAAGATTAGACAGATGAGAAAGCAAGGTGACTAAGGAAGCAGAGGTTTGAGTAATGTGACGGTAGGCCAAAGTGTGCCAGTAGCTTCTAGAAGCTCAAGATAAAAGCAATAAGTTTGCCCCTGGAGCCTCCAACAGGAACCAGCTGTGTTTCCAACTTTTAGCCCCATAAGACTAATTTCAGACTTCTTAACTCCAGAATTTTAGAGAATAAATTTCTGTTGTTTTAAGCCACAAAGGTTGTGGTAATTTGTTACACTGGCAACAGGAAATTAATACATACCCCTATATCCCACTGTATCCACCCCCCCCCCCCAAATTAACCACTAAGAATTTCTCATGTATCCTTCAGGGAATTTTCATTACATGTATCACCATATTCACATCATAAACAAATGAAATGATACTATATATATTATTTTCTATTTAGGTGGATTTGTATGTTTATTCAGATTTTTGTAGTCACAAAAATTTTTATCTTTTTATATGTCTTTGAATATATGACAGGCATATCTATAGAATGATTTTCTTAATGTAGAATTATTAGGTTATAGTTTATGATCAATAATCTGATAGCTTTAGTAGACCTTGAAAAATTGTCCTTCAGAAAGGTTGAACTAATTTATACAACCTCAGGGTTGTATAGGAATGCCATTTCTCCCCACCCTTACTGACACCATCAAGGTATTGATCTTGAAGGTGTAAGTTTTATAGTGGCTATAGTTTGAGCTCCTTAATTTAGTCCAAGAGTATTTCTTTGTGTCTATTGTCTTACAAATAAATAGACTGAATTAATTCCAGATTACATTTAGGGCATCTGTTGTGATCAAAGAAGCCCTGGGAAAATGGTTTCTCCTTGTTCTGGCATTTTCACTCACTGAACGTAGGACTCTGCGCAAAGTGCTTAACCCCAGTTGCTCACAAACCTACATTCCTAGCAGCTTTACCTGGGGGTAAAACACACATTTCTAGTTCACTCGCCTTTACTTAATTGGAACTTTCTGGAGTGGAGAATAAAAAATCTGTTTTTTAACAAGCTCTTGATCAGAATTTTGTATCTCCACTAAGGAGCAGGCTCTTGACTGTATTTGAGAACAACTGCCTTAATATTTTGGAGAAGTCAATGGCACCCCACTCCAGTACTCTTGCCTGGAAAATCCCATGGACGGAGGAGCCTGGTAGGCTGAAGTCCATGGGGTCGCTAAGAGTCGGACACGACAGAGCGACTTCACTTTGACTTTTCACTTTCATGCATTGGAGGAGGAAATAGCAACCCACTCCAGTGTTCTTGCCTGGAGAATCCCAGGGACGGGGGAGCCTGGTGGGCTGTCGTCTATGGGGTCACACAGAGTCGGACACGACTGAAGCGACTTAGCAGCAGCAGCAGCAGCCTTAATATTTGAGTATTGAGCCTGAGTATTGTTTCCTTTTCTTAAATTCCTGCAATATAAGGTTGGCTTAACCTTCATGTTATAATGGGACCTGGGTATTAGGCATTCCCTTGAGTCTGCTTTCTATATGGAATCTTCAGCCGTCTTAGGATTTGAAAGTAGCATACCACGTACACCACTATACCAATCTGGAACTTCGCTGACTGCTTTGATGCTATTAGAAGACTTAATTCAGTGCTTGCTTGTTTGTTGTGCTTGTTGATACTATTAACAGTCATTATCTTGCCATATTTGTGAATATTAGTGGTATGGGAGGAATTTGGTCAATCCAAAAATGGCCAAAATGGTGACCCAATTAACTTGTTTCTCTACGGGATTTCTCAGAGAACTGAACAGACAAAAAACAAAGTCTATTCTACTTTATTACCAACTTTAGGTCCAGACACAAGAAGAACTCTCTCAACAGCTGACCTAGTAACCCTCTAACATGCTCACTAGAATAGTTAAATTGTCTGTTTCTTCTGTAAAACACACTTGCTGATGCTCTGGGCACAGCCAGACGTCACTGTCTAACACACACAAGCATTTTTGCTCCCACCAAGAGTCTATTATCTGCTTTGTCAGTTTAAAATCTTAAATGTTAACTGTTTTTATTACCAACATTGCATAATTTGCATAATGTTTCTATAAATTAGTGAAGTATAGATGGAGGGAAAACTCTGATTATTAAAACTAAGTTGAATGCTTTAAAAGTTTATTTGCTTTTGTCCAATACATTTTGCAAGGAATACCTCAAAGGGTGACTTAAGGCAGAATGAGGAATGTAATATGTGCTCAAAAGAGTTCTAAATTTTTGTCAGTAGTCCATTCCTTAACCTAAGATTTTAAAATATTCTTCAATTTAGCCATCCTTTTGTCCATGAACATGCACTAGTACAACTAACATATTTAATTCAGAAATTCCCTGTCTTCATGTTGAGCTTGGTCCCCAAAGCTTAGAGAAAGAGAGGTTTTTTGTTGTTGTTATTACCAAAACTCCTCCCCAGAAACTCTGGATATCACCACACATCTTCAAATTCCCTTTGCAATGATTTTTCAAAATTTTAGGGGCACTCCCAAATACTTGTCAAATTTTTAAAAGCACAAGAAATTAAGAATCCATACTGATTGTGATTCTCATCCTCATGTCCTATGTAGCTTTTGTTACACAAGACAATCTCTTTGGCAAAAGTAGAAGAAAGTTTTATCCTAGTAAATGATTGTTATTTGGTTTGATAGGGAAGAATATGTACATGTGCAAAATAGATGTGTGCAGGGCCATATTTAAGGGTATGGAACCATTAAGTAGGAGCAATTGGTTTTTTCCCTCTGTTTTATGTAGTTTTTTGATCTATACACTGTGGGTCATATTAATAGCTGAGAAGCCTTATCAAATAGCTAACCTTTATTGACTGAGACCAGCTTGGTAATTAAGCTGAAAATATATTCCATCATCTCCATCCCTAATTAAGGAGTTTGGGTTAATGTCTGCAACAGCAGTATTTAACATATATGCCACATCATTAGTAAATTAGGATCAAATCTGAATGCAGCTCACTGCATTCCCAGACCTGAGATGTCACAGGACAGAAAATATTAAGACTTATGTTGCTTATATTTATCTTTCTTGTTGGTATGGAGGAAGCTCTTGCTGGGTTGGAGGAAGCACAAGCTGGAATCAAGATTGCCAGGAGAAATATCAATAACCTCAGATATGCAGATGACACCACCCTTCTGGCAGAAAGTGAAGAGGAACTAAAAAGCCTCTTGATGAAAGTGAAAGAGGAGAGTGAACAAGTTGGCTTAAAGCTCAACATTCAGAAAACTAAGATCATGGCATCCAGTCCCATCACGTCATGGCAAATAGATGGGGAAACAGTGGAAACAGTGGCTGACTTTATTTTGGGGGGGCTCCAAAATCACTGCAGATGGTGACTGCAGCCATGAAATTAAAAGACGCTTACTCCTTGGAAGGAAAGTTATGACCAACCTAGACAGCATATTAAAAACCAGAGACATTACTTTGTCAACAAAGGTCCATCTAGTCAAGGCTATGGTTTTTCCAGTGGTCATGTATGGATGTGAGAGTTGGACTATAAAGAAAGCTGAGCACTGAAGAATTGATGCTTTTGAACTGTGGTGTTGGAGAAGACTCTTGAGAGTCCCTTGGACTGCAAGGAGATCCAACCAGTCCATCCTAAAGGAGATCAGTCCTGGGTGTTCATTGGAAGGACTGATTTTGAAGCTGAAACTCCAATACTTTGGCCACCTGATGCGAAGAGCTGACTCATTGGAAAAGACCCTGATGCTGGGAAAGATTGAGGGCAGGAGAAGGGGACGACAGAGGATGAGATGCTTGGATGGCATCACTGACTCAGTGGACATGAGGTTTGAGTGGACTCCAGGAGTTAGTGATGGACAGGGAGGCCTGGAGTGCTGCAGTTCATGGGGTCACAAAGAGTAGGATTCGACTAAGCGACTGAACTGAACTGTGGGTATATTATGGGTGTTTGTGTACACTTTACTCAATCTTCCACTGGGCAACTTGGTATTTCACACATATTCTAGGTGGGTTGAGTAGGAGCAGAGATTGTTTAATAGGAGGATTGATTATGTTGAATTAGCTCTGGTAAATTTGGCTTTCAAATACTTTTAGACAAATTTCCTTAAATTTTTCAATATGAGAATTATCATGCCTATGACCCAAACTCTATTTAGTGGCTTCTAAAATAGTCATATGAGACCTGTCAAAATGGGATCAACTTATGCTAAACCACACTATCTGTAGTCCAGAAATACTATAATGTATTCTCCAAACTGGCCTTCCCTAGTAGCTCAGCTGGTAAAGAATCTGCCTGCAATGCAGGAGACCCCAGTTTGATTCCTGGGTCAAGAAAATCCCCTGAAGAAGGGATAGGCTACCCACTCTAGTATTCTCGGGCTTTCCTTGTAGCTCAGGTGGTAAAGAATCTGCCCATAATGCGAGAGACCTGGGTTTGATCCCTGGATTGGGAAGATGGCCTGGAAGAGGGCTTGACATCCCACTCCAGTATTCTTGTCTGGAGAATCCTTATGGACAGAGGAGCCTGGTGGGCTACAGTCCATCGGGTTGCAAAGAGTCAGAGAAGACTGAATGACTAAGCACAGAACAACACATTCTCCAAATTGTAGTGGTGAAAGAAGCATACCAAAAAATATTTATCAAAAGATTCCACTGTTCTATGCACTCTTAGAAGATAGGTTGCTTCTGAAAAGGCACAGAGGATGAAACAAGGCAAGTTCCCTATAACAAAGGGACCAGTGTTTGGACTTCCCTGGTGGTCCAGTGGTTAAGAATCCACCTGCCAATGAAGGAGACATGGGTTTGATCTCTTCCGGGAAGGTTCCACATGTTTTGGGGTAACTAAGCCCATGCACAATTATTGAGCCCATGCTCTGCAATAAGAGAAGCTACCAGATGAGAAGCCGACACACCACGATGAGAAAGTAGATCCTGCTCGCTGCAACTAGAGAAAGCCCGCATGCAACAACAAAGACCCAGCACAGCCAAAAGTAAATAAATTTGATAAAAGAAGGGAACCAGTGTTTGTTGCCACAATTTTATCTCCTAGGTCACTGAGTAACTTTGGGCTTTCTTTCATACAAAGCAGAAGTCTACTTTTTTTTCTGTAATTCACTGTATGTGTGTGTGTGTGTGTGTGTATTTATATATAATATATTTGTTGTCCTGTCACTAAGTCATGTCTAACTCCTTGCGAGCCCATAGTCTGCAGCACACCAGGCTTCCCTGTCCTTCATTAGCTCCCAGAGTTTACTCAAATGCATGTCCTTTGAGTCAGTGATATCATCCAGTCTCTGATATCATCTGATATCATCCATCCTCTGTTCCCTTCTTTTCCTGCCTTCAGTCTTTCCCAGCATCAGGGTCTTGTCCAATGACAGTTGACGTTTTCCATCCTCTACCTTTCTATCACACTAACTTGATGCCATCTTCCTCTGGAACTGCTCCTGCCTTCTCTCCTTGGCACTGAGCATGTTGAATAGTTTCTTTGTGTGTCTCAACTAAGTCAGTTCCCTCAGTACAAAGAATACTAGCACCTTCTAAAAGGGAGTGCGGCACTCTGCAAAGACTATCCAAGAAATCTGTTAATAAGTGAGGGTAAGAATCTAAAGTTGGACTCGTCAACAGCACACAAAGCAACACTGCAATCATGCAGAGATGGCCACCATTGCCTCAGTGGGAGGAAAAAATAAATAAATAAAAGGGAGTCTGGCTCTATATTTCAGCTCTTCAGGGAATGACTATAAACTCTGTCTCTTGTCCACAGATTAATATTTTATATTATTATTTTCATTCTTTTAAAAATTCCACTTATTTTGTTCCTTGGAACTTGAGATGGCTTTCATGAGTTAAATATGAGCTAAAGATAAAGACAGTATATTTTTGTAAGATGAGAGGAGTATTTATTTGGGGCCCTAATATGATCAGCACACTGTTCCTTGTAAAAGGAGAAAAATTTTTCCTTGCATGAAGGAATACCTTTTGAAAAGAGAAATTAAAACAGCAGGAAAGAGTACAACACAGGCACCTATGTACACACGAGGACATACATACGTGCCTATGTCTCTGTGTGTATTTTCTTTTAGGGAGAGAAGGAGTTGGGAAAATTTTCCAGGGATAATTTCTTGATTGTGATAAATTCATTTTTTCCTCCAAGTGACATAATGAAATTCTAGTTTCTATGAACCTCACTCAGTAGATATTTACTGAGCACCTGTTACTTTGCTCCAGCCATTTGTGATGCACAAATGCCAGGCACTCTCATTCTGATAATGGGTCTACATTTACTTCACTTGAGTGTAAGAAACTGGTGCACAAAACCTTTTACTTGTCTCCTCTGTGCCAAGTGAGCTAGTGCTACCTTCAAGGAGATTGTTGGAAGAGGTCAGCAGCCAGACCCAACAGGTCAGTTCTGCTGGATCCCTAATCAGGCATCAGAAGGCTATCTTCAGCTCTCCCCATCCGTAGGAAACTGATCCTGAAGGCTTGTGCCTTTGCTCCTATCACAGAATCGATCATCAAGACCTGTGTCACTTGGCCCCATCATTAAAGTCATGGGATGTCTGCTGTACCAGTTGGAGAGGTTGCTGAAAATAATGATTTGCAGTAGCCAAGCTTTTGGAGTCACTTCCTCCAAAGCCAGTTGACAAAGTCAAGTTCTTTTATTTTCAAATATGTGTCTATGGGATATATATGTGTGTGTATGCATATATACACACACACACACACAGACAATGCCACTCTCAATTCATCCCACCCTCTCCTTACTCCACTGTGTCCACAAATCCATTTTCTATGTCTGTGTCTGTACTCCTGCAAATAAGTTCACCAATACCATTTTTCTAGATTCCATGTATATGGAATGTGTTAATATGTTTGCATTAATATGTTTGTTTTTCTCTTTATGACTTAGTTATTCTGTATAATGTACTCTAGGTTCAGAGCCTGTTATCTTGAGATGTTCTCTTCAATTCTACCTAACTCACCAGTGTGTGAAGCTTTTCCTATAAAAGTGAAAAACTATAGTTCTTTAGAGGTATATATAGTTTATACATATATATATAGTTTATTAATATATTTATAGTCAAACCCCAAAAGGCGATATCGGATGCCCTCTTGTTTTTGTATCTTGATTTTTTTTTTTTTTTTTTTTACTTATGATGCTGCACAGACCCTTATAGGGATTTTAAAACCATGTAGTTGATGGTTATATCTTTTTAACTAAGCAGAGTGGGATGTTGTATATACAAGGAGTTGCTAAAATCCAGTATTTATATTTGGATCCTTATCCAGTTGTTCCATGTTTCAGAGATGTTATGTGCAGTTGTCACACAGTTTCTAGATCAATAGAGGGCTCTTTAAAAGCTTGATCACTCTGACTAGGCTGTAAGTACTCCTTTCTCCCAGTTCATCAAGTGCCCTGTCTCCTTCCATCGCCTTCATGAAATCCTTTCCATCTTCTTAGGCCATGTTGATGTTTCCCTACTCTGAATTCCATTACCATTTATTGCTATCAACATTTGACATTCGTATTTTTACTGCTTTAAATATAATAACTAGACTGTTACATACTGTAAATACTAGATGGTTTCTCTTGTAAATTCAAGAGAAAGAGCTGCAATTATGTTTTCTTTGTATCATCCATATTGCCAAGCACTGTGATAGGTTCACATATGCATGAAAGTAAGTTGCTAGGTGAACCAACAAATTAATACTTGAATCATAATATGATGAGAACTGGCAAAACATTTTCTCAGATTTTATTGAAGATGAAACTTTACATCTGGGCTAAATTAAAACCAAAGATATGACTCTTGACAAGAAATTTTGAAATGCTGAAATTTCTTATCAGAACAAATTATAGTTTACCTAGAATCTTAGAGATATTTAATTCATTTGATGACTGTGTTAGAGTTCTCTAAAGAAACAGTACCAATAATATATATATAGATAGATAGATAGATAGATAGATAGATAGATAGATTTATTACAAGGAATTGGTTCAGGCAATTATAGAGGTTGGAAGTCTCAAGATCTGGTTTCTGTGAGCTGGGAGACCAAGGAAAACCAGTGGTGTAGTTCAGTGTGGGTCTGAAAGCCAGGAAGTCAGGAGTATCAGGGGTAGGAATAGATCTATGTCTCATCTCAAGCAATTAGACAGAAAGGGCTAACTTGTTCCTCCAACTTTTTCTGCTATTCAGGCCCTCAACACATTGGGTGATGTCCACTCCATGGAAGAGGGCAAACCACTTTATCAGATCCAACAATTCAAATGCTAATTTCACCAGAAATACCCTCACAGACACACCTACAAACATTTGTTAGCCAAATATCTGGGCACCCCGTGATCCAGTCAGATTGACAGCGAAAATCACCAGTATAGTACCGGATAAACTTGAAACCATGTATGTTAGCAACTTGTCCAAGGTGACTTAGCTGGAGAATCATGACCCAGGTCATTTGTCTTAGGAGGAGTCCAATATTTGGGGGATTTAGCAAACAGTATGGGCAATCTAATGAGTCTTGCCTGTGGGTGGGTTGCAGGCATACACTATAGACAACATTCTCTCAGATACCACTCTAACATCAGCAAGCTTAGAGGTGAATTTTTGATCTATTAATATTCTAACGGTTAGTTCTCTCTCTGTCTACTTTTGAAAAGTGGAAATTTTCTTTAAATTTAGGTCTCGTCACTCTTCACAGATGAGAGAAATTTACTGTTATTCTCAGGGCATTCCATTTCTGCTGGAAGCTTCAGAAATGTCATAGGATGTTCGAGACATTTTAAAAGGAGACATTGACAAATGGAAGTACATCCAAAAGAAGGTGACCAGACTGGTGAAATGTCTGGAAGCATGTCATGTGAGGAATGTGTCTGTCATTTTGTGTTTGGAAAGTAGTGATGTTGAGTCAGAAAGATGCTCCAGTTCCCTGCAGGGCGATGACAACTTCCTTCAATTATCTGAAGACCTGCCATGTGAAACTCGAATTCTATATTTTCTGAATAGTTCCAGAGGGCAGAATTTGGACCAGTGTATGGCAGGTACAAGGACAATAATTTGAGTTGTTGTTTCAACTCCTTTTTTTCATACCATTGGAGCTGTACTGGGGAACCTTGTCAGCAAAAGCGAGTATCCCAATATTAAATGGGAGAAAGCCGGGATGACCCGAGTTACTTCTGACTTCAAGACTGTGTGGTTATCTGTCTCTAAGTTGTATCCAAATTATGACATCCAAACCTCATTCAGTTCTCTCGCTCATCTCACTCAAATGAAGAGCATTTTAGGAGACATGATGCATTAGAAGCCATAGCTGACACCAGGAGGCTTCCCTGGTGGCTCAGATGGTAAAGAATCTTCCTGCAATGCAGGAGACCAGGGATCAATCCCTGGATCAGGGACATCCCCTGGAGAATGGAATAGCTACCTGTTACAGTATTCTTGTCTGGAGAATCCCATGGAGCCTAGTGATTAATTGCTGAGGATGTAGATAGAATAGAGCCTGTTATCTTTTCTAAAAATATATATTTTTTAATAGGAGGATAATTGCTTTACAATATTGTGTTGACTTCTGCTGCACAACACTGTGAATCAGCTATAAGTATACATGTATCTCCTCCCTCTAGAGCCTTCCACCCACCTGACCATCATCCCAGCCTTCATCACAGAGCACCAGGCTGAGCTCCCTGTGCTATGCAGCAGCTTCCCAGTAGCTCTCTCTTTTACACATGATCGTGTATATGTCAGTCCCACTCTGTCAACTTGTCCTACCCTCTCCTTCCCCCATTGTGTCCACAAGTTTGTTTTCTATGTCTCCCTCTCTATTCCTGCCCTGTGAATAGATTCATCAGTACCATTTTTCTAGATTATATACATATGCATTAATATATGATCATTGCTTTTCTCTTTCTGACGTCTGTATAATATACTCTAGGTTGGGAGCCTGTTATCCTGAGATGTTTTCTTCCATTCTACTTAACTCACCAGTGTGTGAACCTTTTCCTATAACAGTGAAACAGTATAGCTCTTTAGGCGGCTGTCTGCATTGATCTACACGAAGGAAGGAGAATGTATTTAAAATAAATCCTTGTCCCCTCAATCTTTGTAGGTCAACAGTAGATATTCAGAGCAGCTTATATAAAACAAGTGTAATTTAATGAAATACAGCTTTGAAAGTGTTAGAGAATGAATCAAACTGTAAAATGTGCCAGAGGTTTTAAAGTAAAATCATATTTCAAATCGTACTGAAATAATGTTCACTGTGAGGCAACATATATAAAGCAATATTCTTTCACTTCTCACCTTCATTAGAATAGAAGGTACATATTTAACAATTAATTTGAGATTTGAATGTGACTCAAACTACCATTCCAGTTATAGTTCGTCTTTTATCCTTTTTTTTTTAAATTTCACTTAAGCTGCAGTCAAAGCTCATATGTAGGTTTAATACAGATTTCACTGAACACACAAGTTCCATGATGGAACTCATTTTATTAGACCCTGCACTCAATACAAAACATCAATTGCAGAGGGTCACGCTGCATCTTTCTAGCTGTCACACCAATATCTTGCTAAATGCCATCTGCAAGGTCTCAGATTCTGTATTTATACTGGAACTCATTTAGTTTGATCCGAGAGCTATTTCCAAAATGCCTGCGGTATACAGAAAAGCACTTTATCGATAGTCCATTGCTGTGGAGATAGAAACAGCAGTGAAATTCTCTATGGTATAGATGTTTAGATAAATGATGATAATAAATTTAAAGAGAAGCAATTCTAAGAAAAGTTCTATTATAGTAAATGAACCTACCTGTCCTAAACTTGTGTAGCTCTAAGGAGATTTGGATACTTCAAAACTCTTAGGTTTTGAAATGTAAAGCTGATACTGTTGTTGTTTAGTCACCAAGTTGTGTCCACCTCTTTTGAGACCCCACGGACTATAGTCCATCAGGCTCCTCTATCAGTGGGGTTTCCCAGGCAAGAATACTGGATTGGGTTACCGTTTCCTTCTTTGGGGGGTCTTCCTGATGCAGGTATCGAACCCACGTTCCCTGCATTGGCAGGAGGATTCTTTACCACTGAGCCACCAGGGGAACCCATTGGAAGCTGGTTAATTCTTCTTACTTGATGTATCTGTAAACTTAGGAAGCTACTACCAGATGATAGAATTATCTTGGCAGAGTTCCATGGACTAGGTAAAAATCTTTCTCAAACTGCACCTGATAGATCTCTATAACCTCTGATAGGCATGAACTCTCACTCTGACACCTCACTATCTTTTCAGGTGAAGAATAGCACAAGTCTGTATTCAGAGAAAGGAAAATAAAGTATTTCAAAAAGTGATTAATCATTCAGTTCGATGTCAAAAACATTGTGTGCGGTGTGGACTCCGGGTAAAAGATGGAAACCTGGTTTCCACCGTTTATCAGCTTAACCAAAGACTCAAGGCAGTTACAACATCTCTGTGTTTCAGGAGTCTCACTTCACAGATTTACTTTAAGAATGAAATTGCTCACAGTGGTGAAGATCTTTGAAGTTTGCAAAGCACGTCTGCATTATGCATTTGCAGAAATGAATCTGAAAAGGTCAAAGATAGTTGAAGTCTTTGAGCCCAGACTTAGGAGTTTGAAATAGGCTTCATTTTCCCCTTTTATTCTGCAGAGAACGGGGAGCCTTAAAAACATTTTGGGAAAGGATTGACAGGATTCTGGCTTTGATTTAGAGAACTTAATCTGGTGAAACTGGCTAAGGATTTGATACAGGGAAAGAGAGAAACACTATTGTTGAGGCAATTGACTCAGCTAAAAATCGGATACAGTAATAAAGGTGAGGAGGTGGGAGCTGTAATCCTTTGGCATTATGGATTAAAGGATGGCAGCAACATCCTTTGTTTCTTCAGAAAAGTCCATCTGCCTTCTTTCAAATTGTAGATTATAGAAGAACATCAAGGCCTGACATATGAGTTTGGACATTAAAAATACATAATAGGAAAATTAATAGAAGAATATTGGTTAGGAACTATGGAAGCATTTTAGGAGTATGTAGATTGAACAGTTAAGTGGCTGAAATCTAAGAGGCCTGTTGTTCAGTCACTCAGTTGGTCTGACTTTGTGACCCCATGGACTGCAGCACGCCAGGCTTCCCTGTCCTTCACCATCTCTTGAAGCCTACTAAAACTCATGTCCATTGAGTTGGTGATACCATCCAACCATCTCATCCTCTGTTATCCATTTCTGCTAATCTATTCTCCTATCCATTTCTCCTAAGAGCTAATATATCAGCTCTTCACATCAGGTGGCCAAAGAAGCCTGTTAGGAGGTGGTCAGAAATTCTAGTGTTAACCCAAGGATATTAAAATTCTTGGATTCTTCCTCCTAACAGTACTTTCTCCTAGATATTGAACCTTACTCCACCCCAACAACACATTTATATATACAATTTTTTTTCCTACTCTTTGAAGTTTATCTAAACAATTGCTATTTTTATCCCTGTACTTGGGTACACCAGGAATTTCCTGAATGATTCCACAACTGCTTTCAAAGGAATAACTTCTGAATAATTGATTTGGAAATAAAATCAGAATCATGGTGCCCAGTATTATGGAGGCGCTGATCTGCTTCTTTACAAAGAGTTTGTTGAAGAAAGCATTTGAAGATACAGGCAAAGAAGATGAGAGGCTGGCTCAGAACTAATGAAGAAAATGAAAACTGGCCAGTTCTTAAACTTATTTTAGAAATGAGCCTTATTACTGTATCAGGCAGAGACCATGCCTTTTCTATGTTAGAAGTTTTTGATTTGGTAGTGAATGTAAGAGAAACCATTATAACTTACACTTATTATAATATCAACTCTTTGGAACTTTAAGAGAAACTCACGTGAAATCATTGGCAGAACATCATCTTTCAAACTGCTGCTGCCGCTGCTAAGTCACTTCAGTTATGTCCAACTCTACACCAGGCTCCTCCATCCCTGGGATTCTCCAGGGAAGAATACTGGAGTGGGTTGCCATTTCCTTCACCAATGCATGCATGCATGCATGCTAAGTCACTTCAGTCATGTCCAACTCTATGCGACCCTATGGACAGCAACCCACCAGGCTCCTCCGTCCACAAGATTCTCTAGGCAAGAATAGTGGAGTGGGTTGCCATTTCCTTCTCCAATTTTTCAAACTAGATATGAATAATTTATTATTGATATTAAAATTATGTTTTGGAAGTACTCCTATTAAAGTTTTTCCAAAATACAATACTCATAATTTCAAAAAAATTACCTCATATGGTTATATGTGTGTGCATGTGTATGTGTGTATGAGTGTATGATTCCATAGGTAAAATATGCTTCAATAATGGTACTTAAAATGGGAGAAATGGTGATTGTAGGTATACCCAATAATCGCTATTTCTTTAGTGGAATTTGGAGACCTGCTTATGGAATATATTGCTACTTGGAAATTAGCTGAAAAGGTCAGAAATAAGCATATCCTTGTTATATGTATACACGACTATTGAATTTCTATCTTTCAATATCTAGTTATGTTTCTTCATCCCTTCAACAGTGATAAAATCATACTTTTAGGAAGTCATCATAAGTAATAAATTAATGTTTAGCAATGAAAAAATCTCTTGCTAAGCTTTGGAAATGAGGATTAGAATCAGTATTCTGTAAAGTTTATAATGACTTTTCCTGTGCTCTTGCAAATACTTCTTATTTTAATGTAAACATTTTCTTTTAATAAAGCATGTAATATAGAGGTTGAGTCCTATGTTTACTACTGCAATACTATTGGCTGCTAAAATATTTTCCATCAGGGAAGATATTTACTTGATTCTTCAAAAAATATCAATTTTTACTTTATTATAAGAATAAAATCTAACATACTTAAATTTGAATCTCAGTTTTACTACTTTTAGGTCATATGATCTTGAACTAATTTCTGTATCTTAAAAACTCAACATAGTAATAGCTTATTTTAAAGAGGATTAAGTGAATCAATACATGTAAAACATTAGAATGGTACATGGCTATTGCGTGCACTCTAAGTCTCTTCAGTCATGTCCAAATCTGTGTGATCCTCTGGACTGTACCCTGCTAGGCTCTTCTGTCCTTGGGATTCTCTGTGCAAGAATACTGGAGTAGATTGCCATGCCCTTCTACAAGGGATCTTCCCAACCCAGAGGTAGAACCCAGGTCTCCTGGATTTCGGGCAGATTTTTTACCATCTGAGCCACTAGTAAATACCTAAAAATTATAACTGTTATTATTAACATTACTTAATAAATTTATGAATTAAATAAGATATCACATTTTTATATGAAATTATATAAACACATATACCTAGCATGGTGTATACTGTATACTACAGGGCTGTATACTGTATACTGTATACTACAGGGCTAAATTAATGGTAGCTAAAATCTGTAAGATAAAAGATATTGGAAATATAGAAAAAAGTAGAGTAGAAAGTAAAAATTATTAATACTAAAAACTTCTGTTCAGTTCAGTCACTCAGTTGTGTCCAACTCTTTGCGACCCCATGAATCGTAGCACACCAGGCCTCCCTGTCCATCACCAACTCCCTGAGTTCACCCAGACTCACGTCCATTGAGTCAGTGATGCCATCCAGCCAGCTCATCCTCTGTCGTCCCCTTCTCCTCCTGCCCCCAATCCCTCCCAGCATTAGAGTCTTTTCCAATGAGTCAACTCCTTGCATGAGGTGGCCAAAGTACTGGAGATTCCGCTTTAGCATCATTCCTTCCAAAGAACACCCAGGACTGATCTCCTTTAGAATGGACTAGTTGGATCTCCTTGCAGTCCAAGAGACTCTCAAGAGTCTTCTCCAACACCACAGTTCAAAAGCATCAATTCTTTGGTGCTCAGCCTTCTTCACAGTCCAACTCTCACATCCATACGTGACCACTGGAAAAACCATAGCCTTGACTAGATGGACCTTTGTTGGCAAAGTAATGTCTCTGCTTTTCAATATGCTATCTAGGTTGGTCATAACTTTCCTTCCAAGGAGTAAGCGTCTTTTAATTTCATGGCTGCAGTCACCATCTGCAGTGATTTTGGAGCCCCAAAAAATAAAGTCTGACACTTTCCACTATTTCCCCATCTAAAATCTTAACCAGTGACAAAAAGGCAGTATTTTATTTATTTTGTTATATATTGTTGAATTCAAGGGAGCCTGCACTAGGTGAGATCACATTTTTCAAAGCAAGGAAAATGTTTATTTATTCATAATTATTAATAAATTACAAAATAAAGTAGAAATATATGAAGTTTGCTATATGCTTATTTAATATTGTTAAGCTCACAGTAATGGCACTTTTTAAAAAAGGAAAATGTAAATTTAAAACCCATTATTAGTAGTTATGGGTTTCCTTGGTAGCTCAAATGATAAAGAATCTGCCTGCAATGCAGGAGACATGGGTTCATCCATGGGCAGGAAGATCCCCTGGAGAAGGGAATGGCTGCTCACTCTAGTATTCTTGCCTGGAAAATTCCATGGACAGAGGAGCTTGGAAGGCTACAGTCCATGGGCTCCCAAATAATTGGGTATGATTGAGCAACTAACACTTTCACTTTTCACTTTCATTTATTTTGTAATATTTTTGCACATGGATAGTATACACACATATATACACAACTTGAATTTTAAATCATTTGGAGCTATCATCTGAATCTGACCCAATATGTAGTCAGTGGATGAGCACCATCAGCATAACCTAAGCCTGTGATAAATATTGACTCTTGAGTGTCCAACTCTCACATCTATACATGACTACTGGAAAAACCATAGCCTTGACCAAACGGACCTTTGTTGGCAAAGTAATGTCTCTGCTTTTGAATATGCTGTCTAGGTTGGTGGTAACTTTCCTTCCAAGGAGTAAATAAGCATCTTTTAATCTCATGGCTGCAGTCACCATCTGCAGTGATTTTGGAGCCCCCAAAAATAAAGTCTGACACTGTTTCCACTGTTTCCCCATCTATTTGCCATGAAGGGATGGGACTAGATGCCATGATCTTATTTTTCTGAATGTTGAGCTTTAGGCCAACTTTTTCACTCTCCTCTTTCACTTTCATCAAGAGGCTTTTTAGTTCCTCCTCTTTGCTTTCTGACATAAGGGTGGTGTCATCTGCATATCTGAGGTTTTTGATATTTCTCCTGGTAATCTTGATTCCAGCTTGTGGTCCCTCCAGCCCAGCGTTTCTCATGATGTACTCTGCATGTAAGTTAAATAAGCAGGGTAACAATATACAACCTTGACATACTTCTTTTCCTATTTGGAACCAGTCTATTGTTCCATGTCCAGTTCTAACTGTTGCTTCCTGACCTGCATACAGGTCATACAGGGAAAGGGTCAAATCCTACTTTATTGACTATTAGCAGTGACTCTTTATTAATTTACTAAATCTGAGCCTGAGTTCTCTCATCTTTAAAATATAGAGAGGTTAATGTTACCTACCTTATAGGGCTGTTGTAAATATTAAATTTACAACAATTTACAATTTAAAGAGTTTTGCCAAGAAAATGCACTGGTCATAACAAACACCCTCTTCCAAAAACACAAGAGAAGACTCTATACATGGACATCACCAGATGGTCAACACCGAAATCAGATTGATTATATTCTTTGCAGCCAAAGATGGAGAAGGTCTATACAGTCAGCAAAAACAAGACCAGGAGCTGACTGTGGCTCAGACCATGAACTCCTTATTGCCAAATTCAGACTGAAATTGAAGAAAGTAGGGAAAACCACTAGACCATTCAGGTATGACCTAAATCAAATCCCTTATGATTATACAGTGGAAGTGAGAAATAGATTTAAGGGTCTCGATCTGATAGATAGAGTGCCTGATGAACTATGGAATGAGGTTCATGACATTGTACAGGAGACAGGGATCAAGACCATCCCCATGGAAAAGAAAAGCAAAATGGCTGTCTGGGGAGGCCTTACAAATAGCTGTGAAAAGAAGAGAAGTGAAAAGCAAAGGAGAAAAGGAAAGATATAAACATCTGAATGCAGAGTTCCAAAGAACAGCAAGAAGAGATAAGAAAGCCTTCTTCAGCGATCAATGCAAAGAAATAAAGGAAAACAACAGAATGGGAAAGACTAGAGATCTCTTCAAGAAAATCAGAGATATCAAAGGAACATTTCATGCAAAGATGGGCTCGATAAAGGACAGAAATGGTATGGACCTAACAGAAGCAGAAGATATTAAGAAGAAATGGCAATAATACACAGAAGAACTGTACAAAAAAGATCTTCACGACCCAGATAATCACGATGGTGTGATCACTGACCTAGAGCCAGACATCCTGGAATGTGAAGTCAAGTGGGCCTTAGAACGCATCACTACGAACAAAGCTAGTGGAGGTGATAGAATTCCAGTTGAGCTATTCCAAATCCTGAAAGATGATGCTGTGAAAGTGCTGCACTCAATATGCCAGCACATTTGGAAAACTCAGCAGTGGCCACAGGACTAGAAAAGGTCAGTTTTCATTCCAATCCCAAAGAAAGGCAATGCCAAAGAATGCTCAAACTACCACACAATTGCACTCATCTCACACGCTAGTAAAGTAATGCTCCAAATTCTCCAAGCCAGGCTTCAGCAATATGTGAACCGTGAACTTCCTGATGTTCAAGCTGGTTTTAGAAAAGGCAGAGAAACCAGAGATCAAATTGCCAACATCCGCTGGATCATGGAAAAAGCAAGAGAGTTCCAGAAAAACATCTCTTTCTGCTTTCTTGACTATGCCAAAGCCTTTGACTGTGTGGATCACAATCAACTGTGGAAAATTCTGAAAGAGATGGGAATACCAGACCACCTGATCTGCCTCTTGAGAAATTTGTATGCAGGTCAGGAAGCAACAGTTAGAACTGGACATGGAACAACAGACTGGTTCCAAATAGGAAAAGGAGTGCGTCAAGGCTGTATATTGTCACCCTGTTTATTTAACTTCTATGCAGAGTACATCATGAGAAATGCTGGGCTGGAAGAAGCCCAAGCTGGAATCCAGATTGCCAGGGGAAATATCAATAACCTCAGATATGCGGATGACACCACCCTTATGGCAGAAAGTGAAGAGGAACTAAAAAGCCTCTTGATGAAGGTAAAAGTGGAGAGTGAAAAAGTTGGCTTAAAGCTCAACATTCAGAAATGAGGATCATGGCATCCGGTCCCATCACTTTATGGGAAATAGATGGGGAAACAGTGGAAACAGTGTCAGACTTTATTTTTCTGGGCTCCAAAATCACTACAGATGGTGACTGCAGCCATGAAATTAAAAGATGCTTACTCCTTGGACGGAAAGTTATGACCAACCTAGATAGCATATTCAAAAGCAGAGACATTACTTTACCAACAAAGGTTTGTCTAGTCAAGGCTATGGTTTTTCCTGTCATCATGTATGGATATGAGAGTTGGACTGTGAAGAAGGCTGAGCACCGAATAATTGATGCTTTTGAACTGTGGTGTTGGAGAAGACTCTTGAGAGTCCCTGGGACTGCAAGGAGATCCAACCAGTCCATTCTAAAGGAGATCAGCCCTGGGATTTCTTTGGAAGGAATGATGCTAAAGCTGAAACTCCAGTACTTTGGCCACCTCATGCAAGGAGTTGACTCATTGGAAAAGACTCTGATGCTGGGAGGGATTGGGGGCAAGAGGAGAAGGGGACGACAGAGGATGAGATGGCTGGATGGCATCACTGACTCGATGGACATGAGTCTAAGTGAACTCCGGGAGTTGGTGATGGACAGGGAGGCCTGGCGTGCTGTGATTCGTGGGGTTGCAAAGAGTCGGATACGACTGAGCGACTTCTCTGATCTGAAATATTAAATTAGACAATTCCTATAAACTGATAAATGGAATTCCTGATACATTGTAAGCAAAAAAATTGTAATCATCACCATTATGCTATGATATGACTATTATTATTGGTCAAAAAAGTCACAATATCAAAGAGACAATGGTATAAAATATGAGTTAGAAGACCAGTGATTAATTATTTTAAGAAACAGTTCATCTCATTACACTTATTTTTGAGTTAATAAACACTACCCTAGGATAGCATTTACTGTTTTTTTTTTTTTTTTGTCAACTAATCTTTCTTTTCTTTATCCTTCTGTGTTTTTGTGGATTGCAGAGTAGAGTTGAGCAGAGTTGGGAAGTAGCATTAGGACAATGGGAAAGACATTCTGAATCTAAAAAGAACATTTTATTTCCCTTTTTCAAATGTATAGTTACTCCAAAAGTAAATTCACACTTAGAATTCATTGTATTTAAATTTCCTGTATAAATATATAGTAATTATTTTTGATAATAGATTTTTAGTTTCATTCAATAATTATTAAATACTGAAACTATACAGAATAATCTGTGTCTTGCATGTTGACCTCATTGTCAAATTTTATCCTTTGAAATGTCAGGTTTATTGGCATAGCAAAAAATACTTTCTCCTTCAGGTTTATTTTCTTCTTCTTTTCAGACAAGTGCATTATAACAAAATACCATTTTGCCTCTGAAGTGGAAGATTGAAAATCTTCAAATATATTAATTATTTGAACATAAGTTTCCTTCTTTCAACTATTTAACAAAAAAAAAAAAGAAAGAATTTAATGAATGGCTAGATGATAGATACTTTGTCCTGTTCTGAGAATTCCAGGGTAAAGCATGATACTATTTTTGCTTTCAGGATGCAAAACACCAAACATGTGAAAAGGTTAATCCCTATTGTGTTTCTTTAAATGTTTTATAAAACATGCTATGTAAATTTGAATTATTATTCTGGCCACTAACATATGGAAATCCTTCCAGAAGCAAATATTATTTTTCTTTTTGCATGTTTTGGCAGCCTTGAAGCAAGGTTATGAAAGAGACTTAGAGCACTATACTAAAAACACCCCAGCATGAGGAGATCAACGAGTCAAACTGGTAAGTGACAGAGATGGTTCATGGGTGTCTCTTTTATGCATTATTAAGTCTGTTCATGCCATTTCTTACACAAAATATCCTCAGAGCTTATAAATAAAAATGAGAATGCTTCTAAAATATTGCCTATGAAATTTATTCTCATTACTTAGAATACCTTAGGGAGATGGTATTAGGTGGGAAAAGTCACCAATTCCGTTATAGACAGACAGGGATTTAAAGTAGCTTTGTGACTTTGTGAAATTTCCTTAATTCTTTCAGTCTTATTTTCTAATTTTAAAATGTAGATTATGGTTGTTTCCTTGTTGTATTTTCCTACAAATTAAGTAAGAAATTGCCTATGAACAGTTGAGCATTTCCTTAGCAAAGAAGAGGAGATAAAAGATATGACTAATATTTATTGAATGCATTCCATGTGTCACATACTAAATACTAAATGCTGCATTACTTTATTGAATATCACAACAACCCTTAAGTTTGAAGCTATTATTACTCTCATTTTGCTGATGGAGAAACTGTGCTTTTGAAAGATGTGTGGCCTGCGTTAAATCACACATTGCTCCTGTGACAATTGAATGTAGTTCTGTCTGATGCCTGAGTTTCTGTTCTTATGTTTATGCATAAAGCCAACAGACATGTATTAGGCATCTAATAAATACCAAGCTTCTTTTAGCTAAGATACTGTGCTGTTTCCCAAGTGATTATTACTTAGAATATAACAGCCATATACTTATATGAAGTCTTATGTTGTTCAGTTGCTCAGTTGCGTCTGACTCTTTGTGACGCCATGGTCTGTAGCACTCCAGGCTTCCCTGTCTTTCACTATCTCCCAGAGTTCACTCAAACTCATGTCCCTTGAGTCGGTGATGCCACCTAATCATCTCATCCTCTGTTGCCCCCTTCTCCTCATGCCTTCAGTCTTTCCCAGCATCGGGGTCTTTTCCAATGAGACAGCTCTTCATGTTAGAGCTTATAAATAATTTATGAATAAGTAATTCTGTCTAGTTTCCGTATAATCTCTATGGAAGACAAAGTCGGGATCTTTTCTCATATTTTTAGAGATGGAGAAATTGAGGTCCAGCATGTCGAATACATTCCGTGTGCATATAGCTCTGTGCTTCTCAGACCCTGTGGTTAAGGGTCAGTCACTGTTAATTCATTTAAATCCATTATAGACTGAATGCTTTTATAAAATTGCTAAAAAAAATTATTACTAGGAAATGACTAAAAGGCGTATAAATATAATATGCTAAAATATACAAATCCACATATTTATTATCATTTGTCATTATCTTACAGACATAAAATTACTAAATGTCTGTAAAAGTTTCTAATGCTTGTCCTCTGTTTCCACACTTCTCGTGATACAGACCAATTAGCATGTGGAGATTGGCACCAACCTGTAAACCAGACGGTAAATCTACATTCAGGCTTCTAGTACATGTCTTTTCATACTGCTCCTATTGCCTCAACATACAGCAAGAAGCTTGTTTTATAATCTAAGGGTCAAAAGATTGAATTCCAAATTGTTCACAATC
This sequence comes from Bos indicus, assembly GCF_029378745.1. Classification (NCBI taxonomy): domain Eukaryota; kingdom Metazoa; phylum Chordata; class Mammalia; order Artiodactyla; family Bovidae; genus Bos; species Bos indicus. The sequence goes on from NC_091767.1 coordinate 15,546,564, forward strand.
ATTGAAAGAGAATTGACCATAACAAAGTATCTTAAAAGAGTTATATAAAACAATTAACATGAAAAAAAAAAAGTTGAGAGTTTATAGGGGTGATTTCTTTTTATTTATAAGAAACCAAGACTTAAAAAAAAACATTTGATATGCTGCTGATTTTCTCATGATATGTTTCTTCCCCTTCTTTTTTCATTTTATTTATTCTTTGAAAAGTGAAGTTAAGTTGTATTTAGAAGGATGGGCCTTGTCACTTCCTGAACAGTGTATAGACCTTGTATAATTCTAAGAAATAAAGTCGATCTGGGCCAGCTATGAAATGTAAATGAATTCTTCTCCCCACTACACTACAAAAGTCTGAAAATAAATGTTACTTGTTTATTTCAAAAAGTACCAAAGAAGATTACAACACTTTGGGGGCAAAGTAAAATGAACACTGAGTCAGCAATGAAAATTTACTTCATAAGACAGTTTTGTGGCTTTCTCAGTTCTACTGAAATGGATCCAAATATTTACATGTGCTATGTTATTAATAACTATTTTGCCATCTGTGTCAAAGTAATATTGCACAGATGTTCAGGAATAACTTTTGGTTGTGAGTAAATATTAGAGGAAGATTGAATTTTTCTCCAAATGATGCTGAGGGGTTGGTTTTTTAATCACAGTTTAAGATGTCAGTTGTTGGTTGGAAGTTCTACCAGATTAATAGTCTTTAATGCAACTTAAACTGGCTATAAGGGCACAGATAAAGATGAAAAATTCATGACAAAATTCAAAACTGAGACTTTCAACCAATCTATTTTTAGCTTCTGGGAAGACTCCATGTCGCTAAATTGAAATTTGCAATCTGAAGTAGAGCAAGCCCATGGCCTTAAGTAATAGAGAGCGAGACTCTGTGTTCCTCACTTACTTTCTGCCTGCTAACTCAGAAATCCATGATTGGTATGACTTAAAGAGTTAAGCAGCCGTATCTTGGCACCTCCCTCAATCAGTGCCTTCATATCTGTATTCATTTTAGGATTATCTTTCCTGATCCCTCTGAAAAGGGTAGAAAGGAAGGAATGACTTATGGAAATACATTGTAACCAAAGAGAAAGATAGGTTTTGCAGATGTGGTGATAATGGGATTAGTGACGACAGTAATAGTACTGTGTATGTGTGTGATCAGAGAACGACAGAGTGTGGAGAGAGGATGGTACACTAGCATTCTAACAGAGGCTTTGAATGTCTGATACTCATTGGAATTTAAGCCTGAGGTTGTTCACAGTCTACTCAACTGTGAAGCTTAGAGGCTTTATACAGAAAAATCAAGTTATCAGTAGGACCAAGGGCTAATGGTCAGTCTTATGCCTTGTCTGTTGAGAAATACTACCCTTCAATGGATTTTTCTCACATTCTCAAATACAGAAGCAATAGCAACAACACAATCAAAGTCAACCATGATCTTGATAATGATTACTTTAATGTGGGGAATGAAAACCTGAGGTAAAGCATATGTGGATCAATGAGTTAATATGAAAACCAGAATGATATCTTAGAAAATTATATTTTATCCTTTTAACATATGCATTGATTAACTTAGAAATACAAGCCATTAAAATTGAGAAAGTTGAAATGCAAAGGATTGAAAGGAAACAGAAAATATAATAGAAGAATTAAATTGGCCTTCATAGGCAAGGGACTTCCCTGGTAGCTCAGCTGGTAAAGAATCTGACTGCAATGCCAGAGACCCCAGTTCAATTCCTGGGTCAGAAAGATCTGCTCTGGAGAAGGAACAAGCTACCCACTCCAATATTCTTGGGCTTCCCTGGTGGCTCAGTTGGTAAAGAATCCACCTGCAATGTGGGAGATCTGGGTTTGATTCCTGGGTTGGGAAAATCCCCTGGAGAAGGGAACAGCTACCCACTCCAGTCTTCTGGCCTGGAGAATTCCATGGGGTCGCAGAGAAACAGACATGACTGAGCAACTTTCACTCACTTTTGTAGGCAACAACTAACATAATTAGATTTATGGAAAGCAGACTGAAGAAGCACTTTTAGAATGCAGAAGATAAGGACAATGATGAAAATTATGAGGAAAAAAATAATGACCAATATGGCAAACAAATAAAACATGATAATTATTCATGAAAAGAGAGGAAACAAATAAATAAAAAGAAGTCCTAATCAACAAATCACAAGGGAAAGAAGTGTTGCTCAAGGGAAAAAAAAATGAAAAGCATGTCTTATCCCTCTCAAATTTACTTGCTAAGATAGATATTTTTAATATTGTGTGGAAATTCCATATTTTTTAAAAGTTAGGAAAATTTAGTGGTAAATTAATGTGAAAGGTTATTGGAACTGGTAGATTATTTTTTAATGTTTAATGCTTCCAGGACTATAGAAGCTTGGTCTACTCAGATTTTCTTATTTTTGTTAAACAATTTTGATAATTTCTGTTAGAAAAACTATAAATGCTAAGTGCCAATGTATGAATATTCATATAGAAAAAAAAACTTGAAGTCTATGCATCAGTGGAATAATGAAGTGCTTTTTATTTTTCTATTTTAATATCATATATGTTATCTGGCATATGGTATAATCATATATAATTGATTAATTAAAGATTTTTGTTAAATATGCTTAGTGCACAAATTATAGGTGAACAGCTCAATAAATTATCACAAAACCAACAGACATGTGTGTTAACCACTCAAATTAAGAAATAGTACTAAATCAGTGTAGTTGAAGGTGCTCTTTTTCTTCCAAAATTATAAATCCCAATCCTCAATAAGATAGCAGTTTTCCTAAATTCAAATGCCATTAGTTATTTCACCTTTCTTTGAGTTTTACATAAACAGAATGATAGAATTTGTACATGTTTTTTTGTGTGGCCTGTTCTCAATATTACTTATGTGAGACTTCTATGTGTAGCAGTAATAATTTACCTTTCAATGCTATATACTATTTTATCATGGCCACTTTGGGCTCTTACATTCTTGTCTTTGGGAACATGGATATGCACATTTCTCTTGGATATGTTATTAATTATACATTGCATATATGTTCATTTTTAGTAGATACTGCAACTTTCCCAAACTGGTTGTGCTAATTTGCTTTCCCACCGACAGCGTATAAGAGTCCTACTTGCTTCACCTCTTTACCAACACTTGAAATTACAAGAAATTTTTATTTTAGCACTCTAGTGAATGTGTTGTGCTATCTAATTATAGTTTTAATTAGCATTTCCATGGTGACTGAGAAGAGTGTCTTTGCTACCTCAGATGAACAATCCCCTAGATACCCCAAAATTAAAAGGCAAGTGGAAATTTAGAGGAAGTATAAAGAAAGGTGGTAACTTTATTAACCTTCACTGAATAAACATTCAGTCTAAAGGGATCTAAAATTCCTCTTTAGAGAATGAAAAACTGTATAAAAACATGTCTTTAAATGCATGCATCCCTGACAATATCATCCAGTGTTAAAATTCAGCTTATTGAGAGATTGACCAAGATGGCAGAGTAGCAACACTCTAAGCTCACCTCTCCAGAGCACACCAAAAAACAACTATTTGCAGAACAACCTTCAGTTAAAAAGGCCAGAAAAAAAAGTGAAAGTGTTAGTCACTCAGTGTTGTCCAATTCTTTGAGACCCTACTGCCTGTAGCCTTCCAGGCTCCTCTGTCCATGGGATTCTCTGGGTGAGAATACTGGAGTGGATAGCCATTCCCTTCTCTAGGGGATCTTCCTGACTCAGGGACCAAACCCAGGTCTCCAGCATTGCAAGCAGATTCTTTACTGTCTGAACCACCAGGGAAGCCAGAATCTACCAGAAAAAATCTTCTAAAACTAAAAACATGGAACTACAATGAGATAATAGAAGAGGTGAACTTGCCATATAGTCAAGCCCCATGGCAATGGCTAGATGAACCACAAACTGGAGAATAATTATGCTACAGTGGTTCTCCCAAAGGGGTGAGAGTTCTGAGCCTCACATCAGGTTCCCCTGCCTAGGAGTCCTGCACTGGGAAGATGAGCCCTCAGAGCATTTGGCTTGGAAGGCCAGTGGTACTTAATTTGGGGAATCCCACAAGACTGAGGGAAATAGAGAGTTCACTCTTAAAGGGAGCATACAAAACCACACAGAACTACTACTGTCTTGGAGAGACTCCTGAAGAGGCAGGGGCAATGGCAGGTGTGACATAGACACTGGCGGCAATTTTTAGAGTTTCTTCTGCCACGTGGACACTGGTGTTGACAGGCACCATTGTTGACAGCTAGGGGATCCTCCCACTAGCTCCTTAGCACCAAAACATGGGCCCACCCAATAGCCAGTAGGTGGTAGTACTAGAGCCTCTCAGGCCAAGCAACACATCAGATGAGGTCACAGCCCCACCCATCAGCCAGCAGTCTGCCTAAAGTCCTCCTGAGCCCATTGCAACCTGGAGCATGATCCTGCCTATCAGAGGGCCCAGGAACAAGCTCCATCCATGAGCAGGCAGAGATCAGTCCCAGAATCACTTGGGCTCTGATTCTGCTCTCAGGAAGCCTGCTCGAGACTTGACTAGCCTCACATACTAAGAGGTAGACTCCACGTGCAGGAAAACTAAATCATACAACCCGTGGACTCATCCTGTCCTCAGCATGCCAGACCATGCCCTGGGAATATCTGGGGCCTGCCCTGCCCACTAGCAGGCCAACACAAACTTCAGGACAAGAGCTTTGGGCCCTGCAAACACATTTCAGGTCATTGTGCTGCCTGCCAGAAGTGCAGCACTAACCCCAGAACCTGGCATAATCTACCAGCGAGTGGAAAAGAGCCATGGATCTTCCAGACCCCGAATCCATCCAGCAGTCAGCCAACAGTAACCCATGGGGGCCACTGGGGTTCTGTAGTCAGCTTCCCATGACCAAGTGGTACCAACCAGTAGCCAATAGCCTTCACACACGGCAGGGCCTAGCAACAAACCAAACCAGGAATAAGTCAAGCCTACCAGACTGCTGACATAGTCTGCTCACCACAACAGGACTCAGACAGCCCTCAGGAGGGGAGACTCCAGAGCATACATTTTGTGTGGCAAGAGAGAAGTGTGCTGCTGGGATGCATGGAATGTTTCCTACATTATGCTATTTCTCCAAGATTGGGAAATATATCTAACCTACCAAATACATAAAGATACAAACAGCAACTTAGGCAAAATGAAGTGGCAGAGGAACATGTTCCACATAAGGACCAGATAAAACCCAAGAAGAACTAAGTAAAGTGAACGTAAGCAATCTACCTGAAAAGGAGTCCAGAATAATGATCATGAAGATGATCCATTCTTCTCTCTCAGAAGAGGAAGAAATGGATGCAGAGTGAGAAGTTAAACATTATTCACAAAGAGTTAGAAAATGTAAAGAACCAAACAGAGGTGAAGAGTACAATAAATAAATGAAAACATACTCTAGAAGGATGAATAGTAAGTAGATTAAATGATACAGAGGAATGGATCAGCCAGCTGAAAACAGAGAAGTGGAAATCACTGAAGCAGAACAGAAGAAAGAAAAAAGAATTAAAAGAAATGAGAATAGTTTTAAGAGGCCTCTGGGTCAAGCACACTAATATCCTCACTACAGGAGTCTCAGAAGGAGAATAGGGAGAGAGGGCAACTGAGAAACTATTTGAAGGAAATAGTCATCCTATTTCAAGAAGGACAGAGAGTTCCATGGAGTATTTACTGAAAGAGGAAGAAACCAAGGCAGATTGTAATTAAAATAGCATACATTGGAAAGAAAATACTAAAAGCAGCAAGTGTAAGGTAACAAGTAACATAAAAGGAACTCTTATAAGGCAATCAGCTGACTTTTGAGCAGAAACTGCAGGCTAGAAGGGAATGACGTGAGATATTTAAAGTGATGAAAGGGGAATATATATATATATATATATCAGTTCAGTCACTCATTCATGTCCCACTCTTTGCGACCCTATGGACTGCAGTACACCAGATTTCCCTGCCCATCACCAACTCCTGGAGCTTGCACAAACTCATGTCCACTGAGTTGCTGATGCCATCCGACCATCTCTTTTGTCGTCCCTTTCTCCTCCTGCCTTCAATCTTTCCCAGCATCAGGGTCTTTTCCAATGAGTCAATTCTTTGCATTGGGTAGCCAGAATATTGGAGTTTCAGCTTCAGCATCAGTCCTTCCAGTGAATAGTCAGGACTGATTTCTTTTAGGGTTGACTGGTTGGATCTCCTTGCAGTCCAAGGGACTCTCGATATATCTATAACCAAAAATACTCTACCCAGCAAGGCTTTCCTTCATGTTTGATGGAGAGAATAGAAGTGTTACAGACTAGAAGAAGGTAAAAGAGTATAGCACAACCAAACCAACTTTACAACAAAATACTAAAGGAACTCGTCTAGGCAGAAAAGAAAAGGCTGCAAATAGACACATGAAAATTACAAAAGTAAAAACCTCATTGGTTAAAGCAAACATACAGTAAAAGGAGGAAATCATTGGCAGTGAGGTTAAAAGACAATAGTGAAATTCTCTATCCACACTTAGCAATTAAGGGATACAAAAAACAATTAGATGCAAAACACAATATCGAAAACAGTAATTATGAGAGGAGAGTACAAATGCAGAGTTTTTCAAATGCATTTGAAACTAAGAAATCAGAAATTTAAAACAATAGCATGTATATATAAGTGCTATTTATTTGCAGGCTGATCTGCCAAGCCACCAGGGAAGCCTCATCAGTGGTATTAGGCTGTAATTTTGTTTTTTTCCCTGATATTTTTGTCTTGTTTTAGTATCACAGTGATATTAAGGACTTGAACTGTTCCTTCCTCTACAATTCTTTGGAATAGTTTGAGAATAGGTGCTAACTTCTCTAAATGTTTGGTAGAATTCCCTTGTGAAGTCATCTGGTCCTGGACTTTTGTTTGTTGGGAATTTTTAAATTACTGATTCAATTTAATTACTGGTAATTTGTCTGTTCAGATTGTCTAGTTCTTCCTTGTTCACTCTTGGGAAATAGTACATGACTAAGAATGTATCCGTTTCTTCTAAGTTGTCTGTTTTATTGACATGTAGTTCATAGTCGTCTTTTATGGTCTTTCGTATCTCTGTAGTGTCAGTTGTAACTTGTCCTGTTCATTTCTGAATTTATTGATTTGGGTCCTCTCCCTTTTTTTTTTTCTTGATGAGTCAGGTTAAAGGATTATCAATTTTGTTTGTCTTTTTAAAGAACAAGATTTTAGTTTCATTGATCTTTTCTGTCTTTTTAAAAATCTCTATTTCATGTATTTCTGCTCTTTATGATTTCTTTCCTTCTACTAACTTGGGGCATTTGTTCTTCTTTCTTGCTTCCCTTAGGTATAAGGATAGGCTGCTTATTTTCAATTTTTCTTGTTTTCTGAGATAAGCTTGTATCACCATAAACTTCTCTCTTAGAACTGCTTTTACTGTATTCCATAGGTTTTGGATCATCACATCTTTGTTTTCATTTGTCTGTAGGTATTTTTTTATTTCCTTTTTGATGTTTTTAGTCATCCATTATTGTTTAATAGGTATTACTTAACCTCCACATGTTTTTTTTTATTTTTTCAGCTTTTTCTTGTAATTGATTTCTAGTCTCATAATGTTGTAATCAGAAAAGATGTTTGATATGATTTAAATTATTAACCCACTCTCTCCTTCTTTCCTTTACCCTCCCTCCCTCTTTCTCTTTCTCTCTCTACACACACACACACATACACACACACACAAACACACACACACATACACAAATACAAGGGCTTGCCAGGTGGCTTAGTGGTAAAAAATCCACTTGCCAATGCAGGAGATGTGCGTTCATTTCTTAGGTTGGGAAGATACCCTGGAGAATGAAATGGCAACCCATTCCAATATTCTTGCCTGGGAAATCCCATGGACAGAGGAGCCTGGCAGGCTGTGTTGCATGGTATTGCAAAAGAGTTGAACACGACTTAGCAACTAAATAACAACAAAATATTACGGAAGAACATGGTGTAAAAATCCTCATCCAAATATTAGCAATCCAAATCCAACAATATGTTAAAAGGCTCATACACCACGATCAAGTTGCATTTATCCCAAGGATGCAAAGACTTCAATATGGCAAATTGATCAGTGAGATTTACCACTTTAATAAATTGAACAATAAAAGCAATATGACATTTCAAGAGAAGGGTAGAATTCTTCTGACAAAATTCAGCATCCATTTATGGTCCAAAAAAAAAAAAAAAGAAAGAAAGAAAGAAAGAAACCTCTTCATTAAATGGGCATAGAGGAAAAATACCTCAGCATAATAAAGGCCATATATGATAGACCACAGCTCACATCATGCTCTATGGTGAAAAGCTGAAAGCATTTCCCCTAAGATCAGAAAAAAAGATAAGGATGTTCACCCTTGCCACTTTTATTCAGCATAGTATTACAATTCCTGTCCACAGGAATCAGACAAAAAAGAAGAGGAATCCAAATTGGAAAGGAAGAATTAAAACTGTCACTGTTTGCAGGTGACATGATACTACACTTAGAAAATTCTAGAAATACCACCAGAAAACTACTAGAGCCAATCAATGTATTTAATTACATTTAGGATACAAAATTAATACACAGACATTTGTTCTCATATTTGGTGTTGGCCTCTAGTTCTAATTTTCATTTAGAATTCTTATTGTCTTAAGTAAGAATTGTGTGCATTAGCTACCTCCCTAGCTTTCTTCATCCATGATGACATTCTCAGAATAGGGATTTTGACAAACAGAACTGTGCTGTTTATATAGTTTACTTGTAAATAAAGGAGTCTGAAATTGCCTGTATTTTTACATCTGATGCAGACCCCAATTTACTTGAGTTGTTGTCAGGATCAGTTATGAAACTGCAATTTTGTGCCTCCTCTGAATCATGTTTTCTCCTTGTAACAATTGTGTGTAATGTCATTAAAATTTTAAAATATTCCTTACACATTTCCATGCCCTAACAATGAACTGTCAGAAAGATAAGGAAATGATTCCATTTATCATTCCATCAAAAAGAGTAAGATACCTAGCCATAAAACCTGCCTCAGCAGATAAAAGACCTGCACTTGGTAAGTTGTGTCACAATGATGAAAGAAACTGAAGATGATACCAACAGATAGAAAGCATGCTGCTGGATTGGAAAAATTACTATTGTTAAAATGATCATAGTTCTCAATGCTATCAACAGATACAAGGCAGTCTCCACCAATATATCAATGGAATTTTTCACAAAACTAGAACAAATTATTCTAAAAATTGACTGAAAACACAAAAGATCCCAAGTAGCCAACAGTCTTCAGAAAGAACCGAGCCAGAGGAATCAGAGTTCCTGGCTTCAGATTATACTACGAAGTTACAGAAATCAAAATAGTAGGGTAATGGCACAAAAACAGATATATAGATAAATGGAACAGAATAGAGAACTAAGAAATAAACCCATTCAATTCTTATCATTTATTCTAAGACAAGGGAGACAGAATTTATTTTAGGGAAAACAGTCTCCTCAGCAAGAGGTGTTGGAAAAGCTGGACATCATCATGCAAATCAATGAATTTAGAATGTTCTCTAATACCATATACAAAAATAAAGTAAAAATGAATTAAAAATATAAATGCAATACAGGATTCTATAAAACGCCTAGTAGAAAACATAGGCAGCACACTCTTTGACATAAATCATAGCACTATTTTTTGATCTGCCTCCTAAAGCAAAGGAAATAAAAGCAAAAATGAGACCTAATTAAACTTAAAAACTTTTGTACAGCAAAGGGAACTATCAATAAATTGAAAATACAGCCTACTGAATGGATAAAATATTTGCAAATGATATGATTGATAAGGGGTTAACATTCAGCATGTATAAACAGCTCATACAACTAACTTAATGTAAAAAAATAGCCAAAAGAAGACCTGAATAGACATTTTTCCAAAGCAGAAATGCAGGTGGCCAATGGGCACTTAAAAAGATGCTCAACAACACTAATCATCAGGGATTTGCAAATCAAAACCACAGTGAGACATCACCTCACACTCATCAGACTGGCTACCATCAAAAGAGCACAAATAACAACTTGATGAGGATATGGAATAAACAGAAACTTCATACACTGCTGGTGAGAATGTAAATTGGTACAGCTGCCAGGTAAAACAGTATGGAGCTTTCTCAAAAATGGAAAACTAGAACTATAATATAAACCAGCAATTGTACTCCTGGGTATATATCCAAAATAAACAAACAAGCAAATACTCCCAGAAAAGCCAACTACTTCAAAAAGATACATCACCCCAATGTTCATAGAAGCATTATTTAGAAGTTCCAAGATATGGAAGCAACCTAAGTGTGTGTGTGTGTGTGTGTGTGTGATATTGTGGAATACTGGAATACCACCTAGCCATAAAAATAATGAAAAATTTCCACTTGCAACAATAGGGAAAGGCTTGGAGTATATTATTCTAAGGGAAATAAATCAGACATAGAAAGACAAATACTGTATGATATCACTTATATGTGGAATCTAAAAAAATACAACAAACCAGTGAATATAACAAAAATGAAACCAACTCACAGATAAAGAAAACAAACTACAAACTAATGGTTACCAGTGGGGAGAGGGATAGCGGAGAGGAATAAAGGCATTAAGATGCACAAATTCCTATATACAAAATAAGCTACAAGGATGTTATATAACACAGGGGATATAGTCAATACTTCATAATAATTATAAATTTAAAAATTGTGGATCACTCTATTGTATCCCTGTAACTTGGGCTTCCCCAGTGGCTCAGTGGTAAAGAATCTGCCTGCAATGAGAAGCTGTAGGAGACACAAGTTCGATCCCTGGGTTGGGAAGATCTCCTGGAGGAGGGCATGGAAACCCACTCCACTCTTCTTGCCTGGAGAATCCTGTGGACAGAGGAGCCTGGCAGGCAACAGTCCATGGGGTCACAAAGAGTCAGACACAACTGAAGTGACAACACCCACGCACACATACCTATAACTTATCATATAGCAACTATGCTTCAATAAAAAGGGAGAGTTTGTACTTTTTCTTTTCAACAAGAAACAGCATTTTTTCTAGTTGTTGCAAAAAATGACTCCAGGTGAATGAGGCATTGTCGTTTAATGGGTTTAGGAGTTCATTCCAAGATAAAAAGAGTTCTGCAGATACACGGGGGTGATGGCTTCACAGCAATGTGAATGTAGTTAATGCCACTAGTGACTTAAAAATGAACTGTAGACCAAAATGGTTAAGATGATCATGTTTATTTCATGGGTATTTTTTCCACAATTAAGAATAATAGTTAAAAAAAGAAACAAGCATAATTTTATATTGCAGTTTTTCATTGCTGGATGGTCCTCTTTTTCCCACTTCTCTACATTCTTCCTCCTCCCTTTTTTATAAACCTGTTTTAAGATAAAAGATTAAAATTTTGACCTCTAGGATATTATTTCTAATAACAATTATCTGCTGATGAAAATTGAACCTATCAATTTTGCCCAACTTTTAATTTCCCATTAGCCAATTAAAGGATTACCATCTATCCATTTTGTCTGGTTTCTTTGGGTACAAAGCAATCTTATGACTGTAGAATCACAGCTAAATCGTGCTGTTTAGAATTTATTGCAGAGGAATGATTGCACTGTCCATTTCTCAGTTGGGAAAACTATCTGTCCAGCCATTTGAAACTGGGGATGGCAGTGGGTAGTAGGCATGAGAGTGATCCAGGAGGGCAGCAGGATTTGGACAAAGTGCCTACGGCTCTCACCCACGCAGCCTGTGTGAAGCTCCATCACTCCACCAGCCATTTCCTCTGGTGGGCTGTGTCATGGTTCCTTTGCTTTCACTAGTATTAGTTTCCAAACTGTGTGAGAGCTTGGCTGTTCCATTGTTGAGTCAATTTGGAAGTGCATAGTTTGATACTGTGTTGTCAAGTGGCATGCTTTGGTAAAATGAAGCCATGTTATCAGAAATTAGCTGGATCAGATGTGTGGTTCCCAGAGGAGGAAGGAAGGAGAGGAGAATGAAGGTGGTCAAAGGTACAAACTTCCAAGTACAAAAGAAATAAGGTCAAGATTTAAAAACTCACCAGTTTAACCTTTTGTAATGGGGTGTATTTCTGTTTCTTTAAAGGCCTGTGGTCTTTTGTTGAAAATCAGGCATTTGTAAAAGAAGTCATCTTCTCTCCCAGTGATCGCAGGCTGTCTCTGTACAAAAGACCATCACTAATAAGCCCAGTAAAAGGTTGAGACCTTCTCAGGCCTTTTCTGGGCATGTGTCCTGTCTGGGTATTTGTGTATATACTTTCTTCCCTACACTAGTCTGTCCAAACTGTAGATCTTTGATTTGTCTTTAGGACTTTCATAAAACTATCTTCATCAATCTATAGTTGATTTAATATTCCTGTAGGGGAATAAGAGCCTGGAGCTTCCTAGTCCAGTAATTTGCTGATGTTAGTCACTGTTTTCAAGGCCTTAATTTCCCAAAGAGGCTTATTCCAGCTTCTTCTCAATGTCTTAGATATCCTATGATATTTTTCTGCCTGTCACCTTACCTTAGGCTTCTGTGAAACTGCAGGGCCCCTGCAGTTTTATAGGCCTGCCACGCTTCACATGGCTTCCGACCTGAAATCTAAACTTTGCTGCTCTTCCCCAGCTCTGAGTCAGGTGAGACAGAAATTATTTTGTCAGAGTGCAGACAGGTTAGAACTTTGCAAATATATTCTACTCTGCTCATTCTAGCTTGAGGCAGGGAACTAGGAATCGCGTCACTTCTCCCTGACTATGTAAGGCTATACCCATGAGGGAATGGGACAAGGGTGAGTAAAACACCACAAAATTCCCTACTGTTTTGAATGTGCCTTTTCTTGATTGAGCTTGGACGGTAAAGCGTCTGCCTACAATGTGGGAGACCCAGGTTCGATCCCTGGGTCGGGAAGATCCCCTGGAGAAGGAAATGGCAACCCACTCCAGTATTCATGCTTGGAAAATCCCATGGGCCGAGGAGCCTGGTGGGCTACAGTCAATGTGGTCGCAAAGAGTCAGACACAACTGAGCGACTTCTCTTCACTTCACTTCTTCACTGTCTTGATTGAGCATTTGCTTGGTTACTGTATCATTGATTTCCAGAGTTTTCATAAGATTCTTTCAAGTAATGTGTAATTATGTTATTTCTTCTTGTGAAGAAATAGAAACTTGGAACTTCCTAGCTTCCTGTTATGACATGATCTTCTACATAGAAAACCCTAAAGACTCCACCAGAAAATTACTAGAACTAATCAATGACTATAGTAAAGTTGCAGGATATAAAATCAATACACAGAAATCCCTTGCATTCCTATACACTAATAATGAGAAAACAGAAAGAGAAATTAAGGAAACAATTCCATTCACCATTGCAATGGAAAGAATAAAATACTTCGGAATATATCTACCTAAAGAAACTAAAGACCTATATATGGAAAACTATACAACACTGGTGAAAGAAATCAAAGAGGACACTAACAGATGGAAAAATATACCATGTTCATGGATTGGAAGAATCAATATAGTGAAAATGAGTATACTACCCAAAGCAATTTATAGATTCAATGCAATCCCTATCAAGCTACCAACAGTATTCTTCACAGAGCTAGAACAAATAATTTCACAATTTGTATGATTTTTTTTTAACTTTTGATCCAAATGCTTTTTGAATATAATACAAGATTGCCATTCCAAAGTAAAAAAACTAACTTACTACATGACTTTTATTTGTATTATATGATGCCAGTAAGTACCTTGTTGAACTAGTCTTTTAAAAAAGTTTCGGTAGATCAGCCAGTTTCTACTCATTAAAAATAATAATATCAAATAATATTATTTACTTCAATTTCATTCTGGTTTTATTCACTTCTTTTTTTTTTTTAATTTTATTTTATTTTTTAAACTTTACATAATTGTGTTAGTTTTGCCAAATATCGAAATGAATCCGCCACAGGTATACATGTGTTCCCCATCCTATTCACTTCTTTATTCAAACTAAGAGCAGTGATATCACCTCACTTTTGAGGTAGTGAGTGCACTTTATGGTATTTAGGGAATTATGCTTTGTTTTGAATATGATTTCAGCATTGATATAGAAGACTTCAATGACTTAAAAATTTGTTCTGAGTCTGTCATCGTAGAGAAGCCAGAGTCAGCAAAGTCTTCATATCAACAGTGTTCCTTCTACGTTGTTTGATAGTTTAATATATAATTGAAGGGAGAGAGTGCTGAGATTGAGTCTGTTATTGTTAAATCAAACCCACCTATTTTGTTTCTGTGTCTTAGTACCAGAGTTAGTTTGGAATTAATTATGTATAAGTAAAAGTTTTAGTAATGTTTGATCAATGTGTAGCACCATTCCAACAGTTAAGTAACAGTTAAGTAACATGCATGAAATACAGAAGTGTTCATGTGATTTTATAAATGCCTTTTTTAGATTTAATAAAAAAAAAAAGAAAACATGAAGTTTAAGTAACAATTACAGTGAAATCAATGCTCTACTGAAAATCTTAAGGTAGTGAGCTATTAATTTTCTAGCTACATCCCTCACCATAAAATAAAAAGCTGATGATGACCTTCACTGAGAAGGAGGAGGTCACTTATCTTCCAAGGATCAAGTGTCTTTTAATTTCATGGCTGCAGTCACCATCTACAGTGATTTTGGAGCCCCCCAAAATAAAGTTTCTCACTGTTTCCATTGTTTCCCCATCTATTTGCCATGAAGTGATGGGACCAGATGCCATGATCTTAGTTTTTTGAATGTTGAGTTTTAAGCCAACTTTTCACTCTCCTTTTTCATTTTTATTAAGAGGCTCTTTTGTTCTTCTTCACTTTCTGCTATAAGGGTGGTATCATCTGCATATCTGAGGTTATTGATATTTCTCCCAGCAATCTTGATTCCAGCTTGTGCTTCATCCATCCGGCATTTTGCGTGATGTACTCTGCATAGAAGTTAAATAAGCAGGGTGAAAATATGCAGCCTTGGCACACTCCTTTCCCAATTAGGAACCAGTCTGTTGTTCCATGTCCAGTCTAACTGTGGCTTCTTGACCTGTATACAGATTTCTCAAAAGGAAAGTGAGGTGGGCTAGTATTCCCATCTCTTAAAAATTTTCCAGTTTGTTGTGATCCACACAGTCAAAGGCTTTGGCATAGTCAATAAAGCAGAAGTAGATGCTTTTCTGGAACTCTCTTGCTTTTTCAATGATCCAGCTGGTGTTGGCAATTTGATCTCTGGTTCCTCTGCCTTTTCTAAATCCAGCTTGAAGTTCTTGGTTCACGTACTATTGAAGCCTGGCTGGAGAATTTTGAGCATTACTTTGCTAGCATGTGAGATAGGTGCAATTGTGCAGTAACTTGAGCATTCTTTGGCATTGCCTTTCTTTGGGATTGGAATGAAAACTGACCTTTTCCAGTCCTGTGGCCACTGCTGAGTTTTCCAGATTTGCTGGCATATTGAGTGCAGCACTTTCACAATATCATCTTTTAGGATTTGAAATAACTCAAGTGGAATTCCATCACCTCCATCATAGTGATGTTTCCTAAGGCCCACTTGACTTCACATTCGAGGATGTCTGGCTTTAGGTGAGTGATCACACCATTGTGATTGTCTGAGTCATGAAGATCTTTTTTGTACAGTTCTTCTGTGTATTTTTGCCACCTCTTCTTAATATCTTCTGCTTCTGTTAGGTCCATACCATTTCTGTCCTTTATCGAGCCCATCTTTGCATGAAGTGTTTCCTTGGTATCTCTCATTTTCTTGAAAAGATCTCTAGTCTTTCCTATTCTATTGTTTTCCTCTATTTCTTTGCATTGATCACTGAGGAAGGCTTTCTTATCTCTCCTTGCTATTCTTTGGAACTCCACATTCAGATGGATATATCTTTCCTCTTCTGCTTTGCCATTTGCTTCTCTTCTTTTCACAGCTATTTGTAAGACCTCCTCAGACAACCATTTTGCTTTTTTGCATTTCTTTTTATTGGAGATGGTCTTGATCCCTGCCTCCTATACAATGTCATGAACCTCCGTCTATAGTTCTTCAGACACTCTACCTATTAGATCCAATCCCTTGAATCTATTTCTCACTTCCACTATATAAGTGTAAGGGATTTTATTTACATCATACCTGAGTGGTCTGGTGGTTTTCTACTTTCTTCAATTTAAGTCTGAATTTGCCAATAAGAGGTTCATGATCTGAGCCACAGTCAGCTCCCAGTCTTGTTTTTGGTGACTGTATAGAGCTTCTCCATCTTTGGCTGCAAAGAATATAATCAATCTGATTTCATCATTGAGCATCTAGTGATGTCCATGTGTAGAGTCTCCTATTGTGCTGTTGGAAGAGGGTGTTTGCTATGACTAGTGTCTTCTCTTGGCAAAACTCTGTTAAACTTTGCCCTGCTTCATTTTGTACTCCATGGCCAAATTTTCCTGTTACTCCAGGTATCTCTTGACTTCCCACCTTTCCAGTCTAGTCCCTTAAAATGAAAAGAACATCTTTTTTGGATGTTAGTTCTAGAGGGTCTTGTAGTTCTTCATAGAACCATTCAACATCAGCTTCTTCATCATTACTGTTTGGGGCATAGACTTGGAATACTGTGATATTGAATGATATGCCTTGGAAATAACAGAAATCATTCTGTCGTTTTTGAGATTGCATCCAAATACTGCATTTTGGACTCTTTCTTGACTCTGAGGGCTACTCCATTTCTTCTAAGGATTCGTGCTCACAGTAGTAGATATAATGGTAATCTGAGTTAAATTCACCCATCCCAGTCCATTTTAGTTCACTGATTCCTAAAATGCTGGTGTTCACTCTTGCTATCTCCTGTTTGACCACCTCCAATTTTCCTTGATTCATGAACCTAACATTCCAGGTACCTATGCAATATTGCTCTTTACAACAATGGACTTTATTTCCATAACCAGTCCCATCCACACCTGGGTGTTGTTTTTGCTTTGGCTCTGTCTTCTTATTGTTTATGGAGTTATTTCTCTACCTATCTGCAGTAGTATATTGGGTACCTACCAACCTGGGAAATTAATCTTTCAGTGTCCTGTCTTTTTGCCTTTTCATACTATTCATGAGGTTCTTATGGCATGAATATTGAAGTGGTTTGCCATTCCCTTTTCCAGGGAATGTGCCATTCCCTTGACCACATTTTTGCCAGTACTCTCCACCATGACCCATCTGTCTTAGGTGACCCTAAAGGGCATGACTCATAGTTTCATTGAGTTAAACAAAGCTGTGGTCCATGTGATTGTATTGATTAGTTTTCTGTGATTGTGGTTTTCATTCTGTCTGACATCTAATGGATAAGGATAAAAGGAAACTCTAAGCAAGGTGGAAAGACAACCCTCAGAATGGGATAAAATTACAGCCAACAAAACATCTGACATTGGATTAATTTCCAAAATGTGGAAGCAGCTCATAGAACTCAATGCCAGAAAAACAAACAACCCAATCAAAAAGTGGTGAAAATACCTAAATAGACATTTCTGCAAAGAAGACATACAGATGGCTAACAGACTCATTAAAAGATGCTCAACATCACTCATTATTAGAGGAAATACAAATCAAAATTACAATAAGATTTCACCTCACGCTGGTCTGAATGGCCACCATCAAAGAGTCTGTAAGCAATAAATTCTGGAGAGAGTGTGGAGAAAAGGGAATGCTCTTACACTCTTGGTGGGAGTGTAAATTGATACAGCCACTATGGAAGATGGTATGGAGATTCCTTAAAAAACTAGGGATAAAACCACCAGATGATCTAGCAAACCCAATCCTAGGCATATACCCTGAGGAAACCAATGTTGAAAAAGACACATGTATCCCACTGTTCATTGCAGCACTATTTACAATAGCTAGAACATGGAAGCAACCTAGATGTCCATCAACAGACAAATGGATAAAGAAGTTTGGTGCATATACACAATGGAATATTACTCAGTCATAAAAAGGAACATATTTGAGTCAGTTCTGATGAGGTGGATTAACCTAGAACCTATTATACAGAGTGAAATAAGTCAGAAATAAAAAGATATATATCGTATTCTAATTCGTATATGCGGAATCTAGAAAAACGGTAGAGAAGAATTTATTTACTGGGCAACAGTGGAGAAGCAGACAAAGAATAGACTTATGGACATGGGGAAAGGGGAGGAGAGGCTGAGATGTATGGAAAGAATAACATGGATACTTACATTACCATATGTAAAATAGATAGCCCACGGGAATGTGCTATATGTTTCAGGAAAGTCAAACAGGGGCTCTGTATCAACCTAGAGGGGTGGGATGGGGAGGGAGATGAGAGGGAGGTTCAAAAGGGAGGGTATATATGTATACTTATGGGCGATTCATGTTAAGGTTTGCCAGAAAACAACAGAATTCTGTAAGGCAATTATCCTTCAATGAAAAGTAAATAAAACAAAGCACGTACAAACACACAATGGTGTACAAGAATCTATACATTCCAGTTGTTATTTTTAAAACAATATAAATGTAAGAAAAATATAGAGCGTGCACCCCCCAAAAAAAGATCAAGTCTGTACATTCTGAAATAAAATTTATGGTTTTAATTTAAAAAAAAAAATGCGTGGAGATAATGGTGTAAACTAGGACTGTCCCTGGCAAACTGAAATGCATGGTTCCCTAACCTAACATGTGATCTAGCTCTAGGTTGCTCTGTCTACAGTATTCAGCCCTACATGTGGTTTCCACAGTTTGCAAACAAATGCTGTCTTGTATAATTTCAGATCAAAACAAATGCATGATATTGCTCAGTGAGTTGTCCCTGAGAGGGCATAGAAATCCTAGGGTAGGGAATTTTCCAAATCTAAACAGAGAGGATGTTGTATTAGTATAGTATATGGCTAGTATGGTATGTAGTCCCTTGAAAAAATGCACAGAACTTGATTTCTCCTCCTCAAAAACCAAGTTACTCTATGCATCTACATTACTTCATTGTGCTTCTATTTCCTGATCTATAGTGGGAAAGAGTAATTCGAATAGATGATTCTGTTCTAAAGGTATTTCAAGCACAAACATTCTGAGTCTGAGCAACAGTTCTAAAAGACTTTCATGCTTCTAATAAATAACAGCACAAACTAAAGTCATTTATATACAAATGATGTGAATTTTTAGGCCTCTCTTACAATGGTTGAAGAGAAAGATTATAGAAACCTGCACCACCCTTCTCCCCCTATTTATTGTCTGTTGTTCATGCACCAAGTATGCTTGATCTCTTTTCAAAATAACACATCATCGAAAACTCCAGTATAAGATTTTTTGGTTAGAGGATGATAAATGTTAGAGGAGCATATGACCCCTTTTATTGATCATGAAATGAAAATAAGGGCACCAGGGTTTTTATTCATTCCTAAAGCATTATTTAAACCATATTATCTGTAGGATTCTGTGCTATTTGCACTGAAAGAAGAATATCACCCTGGGGACCCTAGCATGCTTTCTGGCAGTAATAATGGAAGCTCTAGAATTGTTCTCTCTTTGCCAGTGCAGTGATGGATAGTGTTAGGCCTGGGAAGTCCATATACTTGTCTGATTCTATTATTGGAAGGTTATATGACTTAGGATGAAGGTTAAGCTAAGATAAAGATTAGTATTACGATGAAGGATAACTTTGGAAGAAAAACAATACGTTTCTGTTTATAAATATGTAAAATTCATATATATTTAGAGTGGAACTAATATATTTAAAACAATTAGAAATAGTTCAGTTCAGTCACTCAGTCGAGTCCAACTCTTTGCGACCCCATGAACCGCAGCATGAAAGGCCTCCCTGTCCAACTCCAGGAGTTCACCCAAACCCATGTCCATTGAGTTGTTGATACCATCCAACCATCTCATCCTCTGTCGTCCCCTTCTCCTCCTGCCCTCAATCTTTCCCAGCATCAGGGTATTTTCAAATGAGTCAGCTCTTCGCATCAGGTGGCCAAACTATTGGAGTTTCAGCTTCAACATCAGACCTACCAATGAAAACCCAGGACTCATCTCCTTTAGGATGGACAGGTTGGATCTCCTTGTGGTCCAAGGGACTCTCAAGAGTCTTCTCCAACACCACAGTTCAAAAGCAGAAATTCTTCGGCGCTCAGTTTTCCTTCAGAGAAGGCACTGGCGAGCCACTCCAGTATTCTTGCCTGGAAAATCCCATGGACGGAGGAGCCTGGTAGGCTGCAGTTCATGCGGTCGCTAAGAGTCAGACATGACTGAGCGACTTCACTTTCACTTTTCACTTTCATGCATTGGAGAAGGAAGTGGCAACCCACTCCAGTATTCTTGCCTGGGGAATCCCAGGGATGGGGAAGCCTGGTGAGCTGCCGTCTATGGGGTCGCACAGAGTCGGACACGACTGAAGCGACTTAGCAGCAGCAGCAGTTTTCTTTACATTCCGACTCTCACATCGATACATGACCACTGGAAAAACCATAGCCTTGACTAGACAGACCTGTGTTGACAAAGTAGTGTCTCTGCTTTTCAATATGCTGTCTAGGTTGGTCATAACTTTCCTTCCAAGGAGTAAGCGTCTTTTAATTTCATGTCTGCAGTCATCATCTGCAGTGATTTTGGAACCCCGAAAAATAAGGTCAGCCACTGTTTCCACTGTTTCCCCATCTATTTGCCATGAAGTGATGGGACCAGATGCCATACTCTTAGTTTTCTGAATGTTGAGCTTTAAACCACCTTTTTCACTCTCGTCTTTTACTTTCATCAAGAGGCTCTTTAGTTCCTCTTCACTTTCTGCCACATGGGTGGAATCATCTGCATATCTGAGGTTATTGATATTTCTCCCCGCAATCTTGATTCCAGCTTGTGTTTCTTCCAGTCCAGCATTTCTCATGATGTACTCTGCATATAAGTTAAATAAGCAGGGTGACAATATACAGCCTTGATACACCTTTTCCTATTTGGAAGCAGTCTGTTGTTCTATGTCCAGTTCTAACTGTTGCTTCCTGACCTGCATACAGATTTCTCAAAAGGGAGGTCAGGTGGTCTCATATTCCCATCTCTTTCAGAATTTTCCATGTTTCATTGTGATCAATACAATCAAAGGTTTTGGAATAGTTAATAAAGCAGAAATGGATGTTTTTCTGGAACTCTGTTACCTTTTTCCAATGATCCAGCGGGTGTTGGCAATTTGATCTCTGGTTCCTCTGCATTTTCTAAACCTAGCTCGAACATCTGGAAGTTCACAGTTCACGTATTGCTGAAGCCTGGCTTGGAGAATTTTGAGCATTACTTTACTAGCATGTGAGATGAGTGCAATTGTGCAGTAGTTTGAGCATTCTTTGGCATTGCCTTTCTTTGGGATTGGAATGAAAACTGACCTTTCCCAGTCCTGTGGCCACTGCTGAGTTTGCCAAATGTGCTGGCATATTGAGTGCAGCACTTTCACAGCATCATCTTTCAGGATTTGAAATACCTCAACTTTAATTCTATCACCTCCACTAGCTTTGTTCGTAAGGATGCTTCATAAGGCTCACTTAATGTCACATTGCAGGATGTCTGGCTCTAGGTGAGTGATCACACCATCATGATTATCTGGGTCATAAAGATCTTTTTTTTACAGTCTTCTGTGTATTTTTGCCACCTTTTCTTAATATCTTCTGCTTCTGTTAAGTCCCTACCATTTCTGTCCTTTATCGAGCCCATCTTTGCATGGAATGTTCCCTTGGTGTCTCTGATTTTCTTGAAGAGATCTCTAGTCTTTCCTATTCTGTTGTTTTCCTTGATTTCTTTGCATTGATCACTGAGGAAGGCTTATCTCTCCTTGCTATTCTTTGGAACTCTGCATTCAAATGTTTATATCTTTCCTTTTCTCCTTTGCTTTTCACTTACCTTCTTTTCACAGCTATTTGTATGACTTCCTCAGACAGCTATTTTGCTTTTTTGCATTTCTTTTTCTTAGGGATGGTCTTGATCCCTGTTTCCTGTATAATCATGAACCTCCATCCATAGTTCATCAATCACTCTGTCTATCAGATCTAGTCCCTTAAATCTATTTCTCACTTCCACTGTATAATCATAAGGGATTTGATTTAGGTCATACCTGAATGGTCTAGTGGTTTTCTCCACTTACTTCAATTTCAGTCTGAATTTGGTAATAAGGAGTTCATGATCTGAGCCACAGTCAGCTCCTGTGTTTTGGCTGGCTGTATAGAGCTTCTCCATTTATGGCTACAAAGAATATAATCAATCTGATTTCGGTTTTGACCATCTGGTAATGTCCACGTATAGAGTCTTCTCTTATGTTGTTGGAAGAAGGTGTTTGCTATGACCAGTGTGTTCTCTTGGCAGAACTCTATTAGCCTTTGCCCTTCTTCATTCTGTACTCCAAGGCCAAATTTGCCTGTTACTCCAGGTGTTTCTTGACTTCCTACTTTTGCATTCCAGTACCCTATAATGAAAAGGACATCTTTTTTGGGTGTTAGTTCTAGATGGTCTGATAGGTCTTCATAAAACTGTTCAACTTCAGCTTCTTCAGTGTTACTGGTTGGGGCATAGACTTGGATTACCATGATATTGAATGGTTTGCATTGGAAACGAACAGAGATCATTCTGTCGTTTTTGAGATTGCATCCAAGTACTGCTTTTCACACTTTTTTTTTGACTATGATGGCTACTCCATTTCTTCTAAGGGATTCCTGCCCACAGTAGTAGATATAATGGTCATCTGAGTTAAATTCACCCATTCCAGTCCATCTTAGTTCACTAATTCCTAGAGTGTTGATATTCACTCTTGCCATCTTCTGTTTAACCACTTCCAATTTGCCTTGATTCATGGACCTAACATTCCAGGTTCCTATGCAATATGCTCTTTACATCATCGAACCTTTCTTCTGTCACCTGTCCCAACCACAACTGGGTGTTGTTTTTGCTTTGGCTCCATCCCTTCGTTCTTTCTGGAGTTATTTCTCCACTAATCTCCAGTAGCATATTGGGCACCTCCTGACCTGGGGAGTTCATCCTTTAGTGTTCTATCTTTTTGCCTTTTCATACTATTCATGGGGTTCTCAAGGCAAGAATACTGAAGTGGTTTGCTCTTCCCTTCTCCAGTGGACCACATTCTGGCAGAAATAGATCATAGTTCAAATCTCAGCTCTACTGGTAATAGTTTTATGATTTTAGACCAAGTTATAGACCAAGGTACTTATTCTCTGAGACTTAGTTATCTCATTTATAGAATGGACTATTAATTCTAACTCAAAGAATAGTTGCAAAAATTAAGTAAGTAGAGCTCCAGCAGTCACTGTAGTGTCACAGATCTCGTACCAATTACTTTTTCTTGACTGAGAATCTTAGACCACTTGCGTCAGGAAGATCCCCTAGAGGAGGAATTGGCAACCTACTCCAGTATTCCTCCTGGAGAATCCCATGGACAGAAGAGCCTGGCAGGCTACAGTCCATGGGTTCAAAAGAGTCAGACACAAAGTGTTGTTGTTGTTGTTTCCTAAACCTTGTTTTTTATTAGGCTTGCATAAACTAACACATGCCATCTCTCCCTATACCCTGTGATCCCAGATGTAAGCATTAATAACTAATCCGCATGCTGTGCTAATTCAGAAGATAGGGACTATCTTTTTGGACACCAGTGCCAAATGTTCAATACTCATTAGAGCAATTGTTTTGCATATTTTGAGAATACACTATTCCTTTCTATTATTTTTAAGTTTATAATTGTTTTTGAATCTGGAGAAAAGGCTATATGCCCAGCCTGGTCATGAGCACTTTATTTGACATAAAATGTGTTACTATCTTTGACAGAATAAATGAAAAAATTTAGGACGCCCTACACGGCTGGAACATACTATGTTCCAGAAGTCCTCCAAACAACTGACTATGAGGGATAAACGAGTGGGAGAGACATTAGATTGTGAAAAGAGGGCTTGTGTAGCACATTAGGCTCCTGCTGAGGTAGATCAAGAAGTGTCTTACCATCTCGAGATTGTGTAATACATTTCAAAATGCCCATCTGGAGCATCATTTTGATTTGTATTCCTATAAGTAAACTTCAATTTCCAGTACTATCTTCTGTCATTTTCTGTTATACAGTGAATCAAACATTTATGGCTGACTATAGATTTCTCTTGAAAAAAAAAAAAAAAAGTGAAGGAAGATGATGAGGAGGAGGAAGGAGAAGCAAAGTGGATTTGTTCCTAGGTGTTTAGGATCCTATTGTAGTTGCAATGGTGTTTAGGTGCTTTTAACCTCCAGACTTTAATTTTTAAAATTCATTAATTTTCTCAATTAACTTTTTTTAAAAAGTGAACTTGAGGAAAAGAAACATAGGGTTGTAGACATTTTTAATCTTGTATTATGAAGTTGAGATCTTACTCATTTATCTTTTCTTAACTTACCCCCAACATGTCCTCCAGGCTGGGAGAAATATATTCTCATGGAATACTATCCAGTTTACAACCTCTTTCCAAATACCCATATACTAAAGGGATTAATTCCCAACAAGAGAAGTAAAATTTCCAGTTAAAAATGTACTGAATTTAACATAATATCTTCTGATTGAAAGAATATTTGTCTAGCTCCCTGGCCTGGAGTTTTTCAGTTCCTCATTTTTTCCCTACTTTTTTCTATTATTATGTGTAATCCTAGTGACACCCATCATTTTTAGCAAGCAATCTATAATCTGGATTTTTAAAGCCTTGCTCTACTGAAAGGCTGAGTGTTCAGTATTGAGAAATATGTATTAGTGAGCATAGACTGTATTTTTCTAATAGTTCTCTGGTTGTTTTCCAAACACATCAATCTTTCACTTATTTTTAAGTCATTGATTTTTGGACCTAAGATTCTAAAAGGATTATGAAATTAAAAACAGATATCATACCTCTAGTGGGTTTTTGCCCATAATACATTTGCTCTTATATTCAGCATAATTCCAACTGGCTCTATTGTCTGTTTTCCTAGACTACAAAGAGACAGTTCAGTTCAGTTGCTCAGTCGTGTCTAACTCTGCGACCCCATGGACTGCAGCACACCAGGCCTCCCTGTCCATCACCAACTCTCAGAGTTTACTCAAGCTCACGTCCATTGAGCTGGTGATGCCATCCAACCATCTTATCCTGTCAGCCCCTTCTCCAGCCTTCAATCTTTCCCAGCATCAGAGTCTTTTCAAATGAATCAGTTCTTCACATCAGATGGCCAAAGTATTGGAGTTTCAGCTTCAGCATCAGTCCATTTAAATCAGGTCTACTGGCAGTGTCCAAAATGGAGAGCAGACAGAATAGCAATTGATAGAGTAAGAAACACACTCAAATGTACAGATTAAAGAATTTACAAAAAATGAAATTATTGTTGACATTTAAGTAAATTCCTTATACTCAGAAAAATAAATTTATGTTCAGTTTATTATGCTTAAGATATGAATGTCTTACGTGATAAATTTTAAAAATGAACTTTGTCAGTCACTTGCTGGTTTCTACTGGATATATTTTTTCATGTTTATAAATTCTCTGGTGTGACTTCAGATATTTTCTTCAGTAGTAAAAATATGCAAACGTATTTTCTTCACTGCAAATTAGAAAGCACATTAAGTAGTATTATGATAATGATATAAACATTTTAAGTCTTTAAATATTTCCAGGCAACCCTCTTTCAAGAACATCACATGATAATGTTTCCTTTGATAAATACAGTATTTCCTTAACATCTATTATGTGGGTCGGGAATATTGTCTAAAACTGAGTGCAACTGTAAATAAGACATTAACACTAACCTGGAAGAACAAAAGTCTACATAGGACCTAGGTCCCCACTGGTAGTCACACTGAATGTCCTTTTGCCCACTTAAAACCACTAAATGAGATAATACAGGTGGAATTTTGTGGCACCTGAGAGAGACTCAATCAATGTTTGTTGATATCGATTCCACTCACAGTTCCATTTTTTCTTCTCAACAACCCAATAAGGCAAAAATTACCACCATCCATCCCTGTTGACCTTCAACATGTTGCTAAATCTCTTAAAGTCAGATTCATTAACTGTAAGATAGATATACAGATACCTAACTTATGGAGTTATTGTGAAGTTTCAGTAAAAAGTGAAATACATAGCACACAGTTTGTGTTGAATATTCTTTCCTATCCTTTTAAATGTGTAATTCCAGAGCTTCAGATGAAAGAGCCAGAACATCATGTTGGAATCTGTTTGGTTTGCTCTTTAGAGTTTAATTAAGTCATTTTCATATTTTAAGCATCATTTTTTATTTTTTTGCAAATTAATGCAAAATAATCTTGCAGTGTCCTGTTGGGAACATTGGAATAGAACAAGTGCCCAGTGGTGCTAGGATTTTATTTTGCTGATGCTTATTTAAAAAAAAAAAAAATCCAGGTTGTCGCATTGGATTTCTATAAAGCAGAATCATAATTCACATTTGGGCTCTATATTGTGTCAGCTTGCCTCTGTATCCAGAGTCCCCTAATGTAGGCTCATGGGCATCCCTGGGGTCTCAGTGATTTTAAAAAAAAAAAAAAAATCTGCCTGCAAAGCAGGAGACAAGGGTTTGAGCCCTGGCTTGGGAAGATCCCCTGGAGAAGGAAATGACAACCCATTTCAGTATTCTTGCCTAAGAATTCCCATGGACAGAGGAGCCTGGTAGGCTATAGTACATGGGGAAGCAAAGAGTCAAACACGACCTAGTGACTAAACACAAGAGTACACAAAGTAGGCATGTGCCATTTTAGACACTTCATAGTTTCTTTTGGCTTTTGCTCTTCTCCAGTTTTTAAAGTATCTAGTTGGGGTGTAACATTCAAGATAAACCACGTGGTTAGTGTGTGTGGCCAGGGCAGACTTTTCAAGAGTGTGTAGTTGATCAAGGAGAAGTTCAAGAGTAGGATGGAGAATCTAAAAAAATATTGTACAAATGAACTTTACAAAATAGAAATAGATGTAGAAAACAAACTTATGGTTACCAAGGGGTAATGCCGGGGGAAAGGGGAGAGAGATAAATTGGAAACTGGGGACTGACATAAACACATTACTATATATAAAATAAATAACTAATAAAATCCTACTGTACAGCACAGGAAACTCTATTCAGTACTCTAGTAGAATTTCTACTCTGGGAAAAGAATATTAAAAAGAGTATATATATATGTATATGTATAAATTATTCATTTTACTTACACCTCATACTAACACAGCATTTAAGTCAAGTATACTCCAATGAAAAATTAATGTAAAATAAAACATCAAAAACACAATTAAAAGGCAAACTACCATCAGGAAAAGCATTTGCAATATGGAAGAGATATCTTGATATATGAAGAGCCCTAGGAAAAATAAAATTGATAATCAGTTCAGTTCAGTCACTCAGTCGTGTCCAGCTCTTTGTGATCCTATGGACTATAGCACACCAGGCTTCCTTGTCCATCACCAGCTCCTGGAGCTTGATCAAACATAAGCAATTAACTGAAGAAAAAATACAAATGCCAAAAAAGAGAAAATACTGAACTTTGCTATCAATCAAAGAAATAAAACAATTTACCATTAAAAATTAAAAAAAAAAAAAAGAATAGGATGGAGGAGAATGTGAGGGTTTGTCTGAAGTTTGGTGAGCCTAGAAGTTGTCATCAAACAAGTACCAGGAAGCACAGATCAGAAAACAGCTAACAAGAGCTATATACAGGAAAATGGATTTTGGAGAGGGAAGTTCAGATCCTAAGAGTATCACGGGAGTAATAGAGTTTTAGTTACAAAGTTTCTCAAATTCTTGGTAATATTTCTAGATATGACAAGAACAGAACACTACAGCTGCATTAACAGCGATTTAGTTAATATAACTGAAATGCAGGACATTTATCATGATGAGTAAGATAAGAGTTTGCCCAGGACAAATAACAAGGCTGAAATAAAAGAATAGACAAGTTAATCAGCAAGTGGTTTTTGAGTTCTAAACATGTATTTCACACTATATTAGGCCCAGGAAGCTACAATAATGTAGTAGAATATTGACTTCTTAAACTAGCATTTAGGTAAAAATGTTCTTCATGACTTGGTGACAATATTGAGGATTTAAGATTGTGATACAGCATTTAGTCTCATTAACATATCTGAAGACTTCACTGTGCTTTACCATCATTTTAGTTCTCTTTAAAACACCTTTCTTTCATTTTACTATGTGATGAGATATATAACTTGACCTGGTCAAATAAAAGTTTCTGTTTTCATGCAAGAGAACTATCATACACAGGGACCATGTTGTTCAGTTGCTCAGTCGTATCTGACTCTTTGTGAACCCATGGACTGCAGCACACCAGGCTTCCCTGTCTTTCACTATCTCCCAGAGCTAGTTCAAACTCATGTCCATTAAATCAGTGATGCCATCCAACCATCTCATCCTTTGTTGTCCCCTTCTCCTCCTGTCTTCATTATTTCCCAGCATCAGGGTCTTTTCCAGTGAGTCAGCTCTTTGCATCAGGTGGCCAAAGTATTGGAGTTTCAGCTTCAACATCAGTCCTTCCAATGAAATATTCAGGACTGATTTCTTTTAGGATTAACTGGTTTGATCTCCTTGCAGTCCAAGGGACTGTCTTCTCCAACACCACAACTCAAAAGTATCAGTTCTTCAGCACTCAGCCTTCTTTATGGTCAAACTTTCACATCCATACATGACTACTGGAAAAACCATAGCTTTGATTAGACAGACCTCTGTTGGCACAGTAACGTCTCTGCTTTTTAATATGCTGTCTAGGCTTGTCATAGCTTTTCTTCAAGGAGTAAGTGTCTTTTGATTTCATGGCTGCAGTCACCCTCTGCAGTGATTTTGGAGTCCAAGAATACAAAGTCTGTTCCTGTTTTCATTGTTTCCCCATCTATTTGCCATGAAGTGATGGAACTGGATGCCATCATTTTTTTTTTTAATTTATTTTAATTGGAAGCTAATTACTTTACAATATTGCATGTTTTTTTTTTTTTTTTTTTTACCATACATTGACATGAATTAGTCACAGGTGTGATGAATCACTCCCGTCCCAAAACCCCATCCCATCCCTCTGCATTGTCCCAGTGCACCAGCATTTAGTGACCTGTTTCATCGGGAGTTGGTGATGGACAGGGAAGCCTGGTGTGCTGCGATTCATGGGGTCACAAAGAGTCAGACACGACTGAGCAACTGATCTGATCTGATCTGATCTTCATGCATCAAACTTGGACTGGTCATCTATTTCAAATGTGGTAATATACGTTTCGATGCTATTCTCTCAAATTATCCCACCCTTACCTTCTCCCACAGAGTCCAAAAAGTCTGTTCTTTACATCTGTGTCTCTTTTGCTGTCTTGCATATAGGGTTGTTGTTACCATCTTTCTAAATTCCATGTATATGCATTTATATACTATATTGGTGTTTTTCTTTCTGACTTACTTCACTCTGTATAATAGGCTTCAGTTTCATCTACCTTATTAAAATGGACTCAAATGCATTTTTTTATAGCTGAGTAATATTCCATTGTTTATATGTACCATGGCTTTCTTATCTGTTTGTCTGCTGATGGACATCTAGGTTGCTTCCATGTCCTGGCTATTGTAAACAGTGCTGCGATGAACACTGGGGTACACGTGTCTCTTTCAATTCTGGTCTTTGGTGTGTATGCCCAGCAGTGGGATTGCTGGGCCATATGGGAGTTCTTTTTCTATTTTTTTAAGGAATCTCCATATTGTTCCAAAGAAGGCAATGGCACCCCACTCCAGTACTCTTGCCTGAAAATTCCATGGATGGAGGAGCCTGGTAGGCTGCAGTCCACGGAGTCGCTAAGAGTCAGACACGACTGAGTGATTTTACTTTCACTTTTCACTTTCACGCATTGGAGAAGGCAATGGCAACCCATTCCAGTGTTCTTGCCTGGAGAATCCCAGGGACAGGGGAGCCTGGTGTGCTGCCATCTATGGCATCGCACAGAGTCAGACACGACTGAAGCGACTTAGCAGCAGCAGCAGCAGCCACACTGTTCTCCATAGTGGCTGTACTATGTTGGTTTGCATTCCCACCAACACAGTAAGAGGGTTACCTTTTCTCCACACCCTCTCCAGCATTTATTGTTTGTAGACTTTTTGATAGCAGCCATTTTGACTGGCGTAAGATGGTACCTCATTGTGATTTTGATTTGCATTTCTCTGATAATGAGTGATGTTGAGCATCTTGTCATGAGATTGTAGGCATCTGTATATTTTCTTTGGAGAAATGTCTGTTTAGTTCTTTGGCCCATTTTTTGATTGGGTCATTTATTTTTCTGGTATTGAGCTGCATGAGCTGCTTGTTTATTTTGGAGATTAATTCTTTGTCAGTTGTTTTGTTTGCTATTATTTTCTCCCAATCTGAAGGCTACCTTTTCACTTTGCTTATAGTCTCCTTTGTTGTACAAAAGCTTTGAAGTTTAAGTAGGTCCCGTTTGTTTATTTTTGCTTTATTTCCATTACTCTGGGAGGTGGGTCATAGAGGATCTTGCTGTGATTTATGTCAGAGAGTGTTCTGCCTATGTTTTCCTCCAGGAGAGTTATAGTTTCTAGTCTTACATTTGTATCTTTAATCCACTTTGAGTTTATTTTTGTGTAAGGTGTTAGAAAGTGTTCTAGTTTCATTCTTTTACAGGTGGTTGATCAGTTTTCCCAGCATCATTTGTTAAAAGAGATTGTCTTTTCTCTATTGTATATTTTTGCCTCCTTTGTCAAAAGTAAGATGTCCATAGGTACATGGATTCATCTCTGGGCTTTCTATTTTGTTCCATTAATATATTTCTGTCTTTATGCCAGTACAATACTGTCTTGATGACTGTAGCTTTGTAGTGTAGTCTGAAGTCAGGCAGGTTGATTCCTCCATTTCCACTCTTTGTCAAGATTGCTTTGGCTATTCGAGGTTTTTTGTGTTTCCATACAAATTGTGAAATTTTTTGTTCTGGTTCTGTGAAAAATACCATTTGTAGCTTGATAGGGATTGCATTGAATCCATAGATTGCTTTGGATACTATACTCATTTTCACTATATTAATTCTTGCAACCCATGAACATGGTATACTTTTCCATCTATTTGTATCATCTTTGATTTCTTTCATCAGTGTTTTATACTTTTCTATATATAGGTCTTTTGTTTCTCTAGGTAAAGTTATTACTGTTTTATTCTTTTTGTTGCAATGGTGAATGGAATTGTTTCCTTAATTTCTCTTTCTGTTTTCTCATTGTTAGTGTTAGGATTGTTATCTCATTGTTAGGATACAAGGGATTTCTGTGTATTAATTTTGTATCCTGCAACTTTACTATGTTCATTGATTAACTTTAGTAATTTTCTGCTGGTGTCTTTAGGGTTTTGTACATAGACGATCATGTCATCTGCAAACAGTGAGAGTTTTACTTCTTCTTTTCCAATCTGGATTCCTTTTATTTCTTTTTCTTCTCTGATTGCTATGGCTAAGACTTCCAAAACTACGTTGAATACTAGTGATGAGAATTGGCACTCTTGTCTTGTTTCTGACTTTAGAGGAAATGCTTTCAATTTTTCACCATTGAGGATAATGTTTGCTGTGGGTTTATCATAAATGGCTTTTATTATATTGAAGTATGTTCCTTCTATGCCTTCTTTCTCGAGAGTTTTTTTTTTTTTTATCATAAATGGGTGTTGAATTTTGTCAAAGGCTTTCTCTGCATCTATTGAGATGATCATATGGTTTTTATCTTTCAATTTGTTAATATGGTGTATCACATTGATGGATTTGTGAATACTGATGAATTCTTGCATCCCTGGGATAAAAGCCCACTTGGCCATGATGTATGATCTTTTTAATATGCTCTTGGATTCTGTTTGCTAGAATTTTGTTGAAGATTTTTGCGTCTATGTTCTTCAGTGATATTGGCCTGTAGTTTTCTTTTTTTGTGACATCTTTTTCTGGTTTTAGTATTAGGGTGATGGTGGCCTCATAGAATGAGTTTGAGAGTTTACATTCCTCTGCAATTTTCTGGAAGAGTATGAGTAGGATAGGTGTTAGCTCTTCTCTAATTTTCGGTAGAATTCACCTGTGAAGCCATCTGGTCCTGGTATTTTTTTTGTTGGAAGATTTTTGATTACAGTTTTGATTTATGTTCTTGTGATTGGTCTGCTAAGAGTTTCTATTTCTTCCAGGTTTAGTTTTGGAAGGTTATACTTTTCTAAGTATTTGTCCTTTTCTTTTAGTTGTCCATTTTATTGGCATATAGTTGCTGATAGTAGTCTCTTATGATCCTTTGTATTTCTGTGTTGTCTGTTTTGATTTCTCCATTTTTATTTCTAATTTTATTGATTTGATTCTTCTCCCTTTTTTTCTTTATGAGTCTGGCTAATGGTTTCTATATTTTATCTATCTTCTCAAAGAACCAACTTTTAGTTTTGTTGATTTTTGCTAGTTTCCTTTGTTTCTTTTCCACTTATTTCTGCCCTGATTTTTATGATTTCTTTCCTTCTACTAATGTTGGGGTTCTTCATTTCTTCCTTTTCTAGTTGCTTTATGTGTAAAATTAGTTATTTATTTGTTGTTTCTCTTGTTTCTTGAGGTAAGTTTGTTTTGCTATGAACCATCCTCTTAGCACTGCTTTTGCTGAATCCCATAGGCTTTGGGTTGTCTTTTTTTCATTTTTTTTTCTATACAAATTTTGATTTCCTTTTTTATTTCTTCTGTGATCTATTGATTATTCAGAAAGGTATTTTTTAGCCTCAATATATTTGTATTTTTAGTAGTTTTATCCTGTATTTGACATCTAATCTTACCTCATTGTGATCAGAAAAATGCTTGAAATGATTTTAGTTTTTTTTGAATTTACCAAGACTAGATTTATGGCCAAGGATATGCTCTATCCTGGAGAATGTTCTGTGTGCCTTTGAGAAAAAAGTGAAATTCATTGTTTTGGGATGAAATACCATATAGATATCAACTAGGTCTAACTGGTCCTTGTATCATTTAAGGCTTGCATTTCCTTGCTAATTTTACATTGCCTTGATCTATCCATAGGTGTGAGTGGAGTATTAAAGCTTCCCACTATTATTGTGTTACTTTTAATTTCCCCTTACATACTTCTTAGCATTTTCCTTACCTGCTCCTATGTTGGGTGCACATATTTATAATTGTTATATCTTCTTGGATTAATCCTTTGATCATTATGTAGTGTCCTTCTTTGTCTTTTTTCACAGTCTTTATTTCAAAGTCTATTTTATCTGATATGATTACTACTCCTGCTTTCTTCTGGTCTCCATGTGTATGAATAACAGTTTCCAGCCCTTCACTTTCAGTTTGTATGTGTTTGGTTTGAGGTGGGTCTCTTGTAGACAGCATATTTAGGGGTTTAATCACTACAGATGGTGACTGCAGCCATGAAATTAAAAGACGCCTACTCCTTGGAAGGAAAGTTATGACCAACCTAGATCACATATTCAAAAGCAGAGACATTACTTTGCCAACAAAGGTTCATCTAGTCAAGGCTATGGTTTTTCCTGTGGTCATGTATGGATGTGAGAGTTGGACTGTGAAGAAGGCTGAGCACCGAAGAATTGATGCTTTTGAACTGTGGTGTTGGAGAAGACTCTTGAGAGTCCCTTGGACTGCAAGGAGATCCAACCAGTCCGTTCTGAAGGAGATCAGCCCTGGGATTTCTTTGGAAGGAATGATGCTAAAGCTGAAACTCCAGTACTTTGGCCACCTCATGCGAAGAGTTGACTCATTGGAAAAGACTCTGATGCTGGGAGGGATTGGGGGCAGGAGAAGAAGGGGACGACAGAGGATGAGATGGCTGGATGGCATCACTGACTTGATGGACGTGAGTCTCAGTGAACTCCGGGAGTTGGTGATGGACAGGGAGGCCTGGCGTGCTGCGATTCACGGGGTCGCAAAGAGTCCGACACGACTGAGCGACTGATCTGATCTGATCTGATCTGATATATGCTATATATCGGAGAAGGCAATGGCACCCCACTCCAGTATTCTTGCCTGGAAAATCCCGTGGATGGAGGAGCCTGTTGGGCTGCAGTCCATGGGGTTGCTAAGAGTTGGACACAACTGAGCGACTTCACTTTCACTTTTCACTTTCATGCATTGGAGAAGGAAATGGCAATTCACTCCAGTGTTCTTGCCTGGAGAATCCCAGGGATGGGGGAGCCTGGTGGGCTGCCATCTATGGGGTCGCACAGAGTCGGACACGGCAGAAGTGACTTAGCAGCATATATGCTATATATAGCAAATCTTTTAAACAGTATGTGAACCATGAACCTTCAGATGTTCCAACTGGATTTAGAAGAGGAAGAGGAACCAGATATCAAGTTGCCAACATCTGTTGGATCATTGTAAAAGCAAGAGAGTTCTAGAAAAACATCTACTTCTGCTTTATTGACTATACCAAAGCATTTGACTGTGGATCACAACAAACTGGAAAATTCTTAAAGAGATTGAAATACAAGACCACTTGACCTGCCTCTTGAGAAATCTATATGCAGGTCATGAAGCAACAGTTAGAACTGAACATGGAATAACAGAATGGTTCCAAATCAGGAAAGGAGTACATCAAGGCTGTAAATTGTCACCCTGATTATTTAACTTATATGCAGAGCACATCAGGAGACACGCTGGGCTGGATTAAGGACAAGCTGGAATCAAGATTGCCAGGAGAAATATCAATAACCTCAGATATGTAGATGACACAACCCTTATGACAGAAAGCAAAGAAGAACTAAAGAGCCTCTTGATGAAAGTGAAAGTGGAGAGTGAAAAAGTTGGCTTAAACTCAACATTCAGAAAACTAAGATCATGGCATCTGGTCCCATCACTTTATGGAAAATTGGTGGGGAAATACTGAGAAACTTTATTTTTGGGGTCTCCAAAATCACTGCAGATGGTGACTACAGCCATGAAATTAACATGAACTTGCTCCTTGGAAGAAAATCTACGACCAGCTTAGATAGCATACTAAAAAGCAGAGACATTACTTTGCAACACAGGTCCATCTAGTCAAAGCTATGGTTTTTCCATTAGTCATGTATGGATGTGAGAGTTGGACTATAAAGAAAGCTATAAAAGAGCACCAAAAAGTTGATGCTTTTGAACTGTGGTGTTGGAGAAGACTCTTGAGAGTCCTTTGGACTGCAAGGAGATCCAACCAGTCCATCCTAAAGGAAATCAGTCTTGAGTATTCATTGGAAGGACTGATTTTGAAGTTTTAACTCCAGTCCTTTGGCCACCTGATGCGAAAAGCTGACTCATTTGAAAAGACCCTGATGCTGAGAAAGGTTGAAGGCAGGAGGAGAAGGGGGCGACAGAGGATGAGATGATTGTATGGCATCACCAACTCAATGGACATGAGCTTGAGTAAACTCCAGGAGTTGGTGATGGACAGGGAGGCCTGGCGTCCTGCAATCCATGGGGTCGCAAAGAGTCAGACGTGAATGAGTGACTGAACTAAACTGAACTGGGGTGTTTTGCCTTGGATTTATCCTGTTTGGGATTCTCTGGGTTTCTTAGACTTGGGTGGCTATTTCCTTCCCCATTTTAGGGAAATTTTCATCTTTTATCTCCTCAAGTACTTTCTCATGCCCTTTCTCTTTGCATTCTTCTTCTGGGACATCTATGCTTCGAATGTTGGGGCATTTAACATTGGCCCAGAGGTCTCAGGTTGTCCTTATTTCTTTTAATTCTTCCCCCCACCTCTCTGCTTCATTTATTTCCTCCATTCTATCTTCTACCTCACTTATCCTCTCTTCTGCCTCAATTTTTTTTACTGTTTGTTCCCTCTAGAATGCTTTTTATCTCAGTTATTGCATTATTCATTATTGACTGACTCTTCTTTATTTCTTATAGGTCCTTGTTAAACACTTCTTGCATCTTCTCAGTCCTTGTTATTAGTCCATTTATATGTAACTCCATTTTATTTTCAAGATTTTGGATCATCTTTACTATCATTATTCTGAATTTTTTTTCAGCTAGAATCCCTATGTCCTCCTCTTTGGTTTGGTTTGGTGGGCGTTTATCATGTTCCTTTACCTGCTGAATATTTCTCTGCCTTTTCATTTTGTTTAGATTAGTGTTTTGGGGGTGCCCTTTCTATAGGCTGGAAGTTCATGGTTCCTCTTAATAGTGAAATCTGCTCCCTGTGGGTAGGGTTGAACTAGTGGCTTGTCAAGGTTTCCTGGTTGGGGGAGCTTACATCTATGTTCTGGTGGGTGAAGCTGGATTTCTTCTCTCTGGAGTGCAATGAAGTGTCCAGTAGTGAGTTTTGGAGTGTCTATGGGTTTAGCATGGCTTTGGGTACCCTGTCTTTTAATGCTCAGGGTTGTGTTCCTGTTTTGCTGGAGAATTAGCATGGTATGTCTTGCTCTGGAACTTGCTGACTCTTGGATGGAGTTTGGTTTCAGTGTAAGTACGAAGACTTTTGGGTGAGCTCTTATCTATTAATGTTCACTGGAATCAGGAGTTCTCTGATGTTCTCCTGCCTCTGACTTTCAGTCCTTCTCTTACAGTAGCCTCAAGACTGCTGCTGCTGCTGCTAAGTCACTTCAGTCATGTCTGACTCTGTGCGACCCCATGGACGGCAGTCCACCAGGCTTCCCTGTCGCTGGGATTCTCCCGGAAAGAATACTAGAGTGGGTTGCCATTTCCTTCTCTGATGCACGCATGCATGCTAAGTCACTTCAGTCATGTCTGACTCTGTGTGACCCTATGGACAGCAGCCCACCAGGTTCCTCTGTCCACGGGATTCTCTAGGCAAGAATACTGGAGTGGGTTGCCATTTCCTTCTCCAAGCCTCAAGACTTCTCCATCCACACAGCACAGTTGATAAGATGTCTAGGTTAATGTTGAAACAGTTCTCCACAGCGAGGAATATGCAGCGAGATTCAGAGAGTTACAGAGAGGACAGAAGAGAAGAAGGAGAGGGAGATAGAGGGGACCAGGTGGAGAAGGCAGAGAGTCAAAAGGGGAGAGAGCAATCTAGCCAGTAATCAGTTCACTAAGTGTTCTCCACAACCCGAAATGCTCAGAGATTCACAGAGTTAAGTTGACAAGAGAAGGGAGAGGAGGAGATAGAGGTGACCTGGGGGAGAAAAGGGAGAGTCAGAAAGTGAGAGAGCAATCAAGCCAGTAATCAAATCCCTAAGTGAAAATGGATACTGAAGATTAGTTCTTAAAAGTACAAAATTGATAACAAATACCAAAAAACAAAGATTAAAAATCTAGAACAGAGGTTAGACTCTCAAAAATACAATATTAAAAATATAAAACAAAATAAATCACAAAAAAAAATATGTGCATATGAAATTTTCTTTAAAAAATAGTGGGTTTTTTTGCAAAGTAATAGTAGGTCATAAAAATGAAAATTAAAGGAGTAATAAAGAGCTTAATTAAAAAAAAAAAGTAATAATAGTAAAAATATATCTAGGAATATCTCTGGTGCTGTTGTGGGCAGTGTGGGGTCAGTTCAGTGTTGGATAGCTCCTTGTTCCAGCTTATACTTGTACTCAAGGCCTCTTCCAATGCACAGTCAGTATTAATTGCAGGGTTTTAATAAACAAAAGGATTTTTTAAATTAATTTATTTTTTATTGAAGGATAATTGCTTTACAGTATTTTACTGTTTTCTGTTAAACCTCAACCTGAATCAGCCATAGGTATACATATATCCCCTCCCATTTGAACTTCCCTCCCACTTCCCTCCTCATCCTACCCGTCTAGGTTGATATAGAGTCCCTGTTTAAGTTTCCATACAGCAAACTCCCGTTGGCTATCTATTTTACATATGGCAGTGTAAGTTTCCATGTTACTCTTTCCATACATCTCACCCTCTCTTCCCTCTCCCCATGTCCTTAAATCTATTCTCTATGTCTGTTTCTCCATTGCTGCCCAGTAAATAAATTCTTCAGTACCATTTTTCTGGATTCTGTATATATGCATTAGAATATGCTATTTATCTTTCTCTTTCTGACTTACTTCACTCTGTTTAACAGGTTCTAGGTTCATCCACCTCATCAGAACTGACTCAAATGTGTTCCTTTTTATGGCTGAGTAATATTCCATTGTGTATATGTACCACAGCTTCTTTATCCATTTCATCTATTGATAGATTTCTTTAAAAAACTAGGAATAAAACCACCATATGACCCAACAATCTCACTGCTAGGCATATACCCTGAGGAAACCAAAATTGAAAAAGACACATGTATCCCATTGTTCATTTCCAGACTATTTACAATAGCTAGAACATGGAAGAAGCCTAGATGTCCAGCAACAGTTGAATGTTGAGTTTTAAGCCAGGTTTTTCCCTCTATTCCACCTTCATCAAAAGGCACTTTAGTTCCTCTTTCCTTTCTGCCATAAGGGTGGTGTCATCTGCATATCTGAGGTTATTTATATTTCTCCCCAAAATCTTGATTCCAGCTTGTATTTCATTCAGCCCTGCATTTCTCATGATGTACCCTGCATATAAGTTAAATCACTAGGGTGACAATATTCAGCTTTGACGTAATCCTTTCCCAATTTGGAACCAGTCCGCTCTTCCATGTCCAATTCTACTATTGCTTCTTGACCTGCATACAGGTTTTTCCAGAGGCAGATAAGGTGGTATGGAATTCCCATCTCTTTAAGAATTTTCCACAATTTGTTGTGATCCACATAATCAAAGGCTTTAGCATAGTCAATGAAGCAGAAGTAAATGTATTTCTGGAATTCTCTAGACTAGAGATCTCTTCAAGAAAATTAGATACCAAGGGAACATTTCATGCAAAGATGGGCCCAAAAAAGGACAGAAACTGTATTGACCTAACAGGAGCAGAATATATTAAGAAGAGGTGGCAAGAATACACAGAACTACACACAAAAGATCTTAATGACCCAGATAACCATGATAGTGTGAGCACTCATGTAGAGCCAGACATCTTGGAGTGTGAAGTCAAGTGGACCTTAGGAAGCATCACTATGAACAAAGCTAGTGAAGGTGATGGAATTGCAGCTGAGCTATTTCAAATCCTATAAGATGATGCTGTGAAAGTGCTGCACTCAATATGCCAGCAAATTTGGAAAACTTAGCAGTGGCCACAGGACTGGAAAAAGTCAGTTTTCATTCCAGTCCCAGAGAAGGGCAATGCCAAAGAATGTTCAAACTACTATACAGTTGCACTCATCTCACATGCTAGCAAAGTAATGCTCAAAATTCTCCAAGCCAGCCTTCAGCAATACATGAACTGAGAACTTACAGATGTTCATGCTGGATTTAGAAAAGGCAGAGGAACCAGAGATCAAATTGCCAACATCTGTCACCTCATAGAAAAAGCAAGAGAGTACCAGAAAAACAGAGATCATCAGCACTTTTTTAATCACTGCAACAGGTCAAGGTTTCTTCCTGATCTCTCTAGAGTTTTGTGTTTCCATAACGGAGTACTTGACTGTTTTGCATCTGAAATTAGCTGTGAGATAGATTATGTTCACTTATGATTTTAAGTAGCTACTGGTGTCTCTGATGGTAAAGGCCAATGCAGGAGACGCAAGTTTGATCCCTGGATCAGGAAGATCCCCTGGAGAAAGAAATGGAAACCCACTCCAGTCTTCTTGCCTGGGAAATTCTATGGACAGAGGAGACTGGCAGACTACAGTCTATGGGATTGAAAAAGAGCTGGACACAACTTACCAACTAAACAACAACAAAAAGCTACATAACAGCACTTCAGCAATTTCAGGCCAGTGCTGTCTCCTTATTATAGACTGTAGAATATGATTCCTACTCCCAAAGTTCTGGAAGATCCCAAACTCAGGAAGTGATGAAAAGACTTTTAGAGTAGAAAGAGTTCAAATTATTTTGAATAAATACCCATGAGGAATGGATGCAAGAGGGTTCATAAAAGTTGTGTATAAAGACTGCTGATCCTTCATAATGGAAAAGCCTGCTCCCAGATCATTGCTTATATTTTTTCACAAACATTCCTTGAATTAGAAGCTTTAGATTAAAGAATATTACATATACCTCTATGTCCAGTTTGTGTCATGCATATCAGAGAGAAGAATCTTCATGGGTCTCCAAAGTGACAGTTTGAGGCAGAGAGAAAGATGACCCTGGTTCCAATATGTGCCTTACTGGACAGTTTCTCACAAAACTTCTAAAACACTCACTTGTCCATATAGTACTCTGGAAAGGGAGCAATCAGAATTGAGCAAGCATCTGACTTGAAAGGAGACTTCAGAAAGTCCAAATTTCTCCTTTGGTGTTCTCCATATTTTTGATTTATTTCTCTCCTTCCTCATTTTATGCATTTGGAAGTTATATTACCATGCCTCTGAGGTAGTAGATACAGAGAAGATGGAGACTCCCAGCAAAGTCTGGGGGAGCTGTAAGTGAGGCAGCCTACTATAGAAGTGATGCTTGGATTAGGGGTAGAAGTAAATAAACTGAGGAGCAGGGCCAGCTTCTGTGACCACGTGTGGATTGAATCTTGGTCTTAACACCAATCAGCAGGTGACTTCAGTTATTGATATTTTTATTTGCTCATCTGTAAAATAGTACTTACTTTATCAGTAATTACTTTACTTTATCAGTAATAGTACTTACTTTAAGAAAGTTGATGTGGCGATTGAAAAGCATGATGTTTGTGAAGCACTTAATACAGCGCCCATTGTAAAAGAAACACTCAAAAATTACTAGCCATTATCCCATGAATGAAATGTACTAACAAATGTTCATTATTATTTGAGAAACAGAATTTGAGGATAAAAATGAAAGGGAAGAAAATGTATGGGGAATATGGGATGTGGAAGGACTAATACGTTGAGATGAGTCTTTAAGGATTAATACGTACGTCTGGCACCTGAGAATACAGGGGCCTTCCAGATACTGGGTCAGCATGAGCAGAGAGAATAGCGTATGGATAAAGGATTCCATGGTGTGGGTAGGGGACCACAAAATGGTTAGTATTGCAAGAGTGTACTGTGCAAGGCAGGGGGAGGTGGGAGATGAGATTTCAGAACTAGGTAAAGGCTGTCTCAAGAATGCTCTAATATTTTGTGTAAGAAATTTGTACCTGCCCCTTTGTACATTAGAATAACACCGATGGATTGTAATCAAGAAAGTAGCATGCCCTTTTCTCCTAGACTGTAATGAGAGCAAAGATTTAAATAATAAATCTGTTACTCTTCTTATAGTTCCTTCTTGAAACACTTTTATTGTGCTATTACTATTATTTTCCACTTTGGTATTTACACCCCCTTTCCCCTTTGGCTCCTGACTTTAATTGCATCCTGTACTCATGTGTTGGTTTTGATTGTCTTTGTTATTTGTCATTTGATAACAGACTTGTTTGGGTTGCTTCTTATATAATTTTCCTTAAGCACATTAGAGAAAGGGTAGCTTTGTCCTCACACAAGCATTTAGATAGGAAATCATGCTCATGTTCAAATGACTTTGTGAATAATTTTTTAAATAAAAATATATTAGATTTATATTAGAAGTGTATCCACTTTTACCAATAGTGTCTATCAGTTAGGACAAAGAAAGAACTCCTTTGGTAGACCAGTATACAACAGCAGACATACAAGCCTCATATTCTGGAAAAAATGTTAATGTCTTTTGTCCCTAAACTAATGTCCCCTCATGACTATTTTTATAACTCATATTCTCTCCATGTGACAAGCATTATGGTTTTCTATAAGCCAAATAAACATAAATTTAATTTTAAACTTCAGGGAATGGAAAAGCAATAGAGAGAGTTAGTGAAGGGGTTGGAAAGTATACTAGGGACAGCAAGGATAAAAACGAAATGATTTCAGGAAATCCTTAGTTCTTATTCTTAAAACTAATGCTTGCATTCTGAAATTCAGTTAAGCAAGCTGAGAGGTATTGAAAACATTCCACATTGTGTTCTAGCAGATGGTTAAGTAGTGTTTTTTGTTAACTCATTCTTCTAAAGCTCCTTCATCTGTATTAAAATTGTCCCAAAGGGAAAAGAGTAGTTTCAGAAATGTTTTTGATCCTTTATTATGGGGGAAAAATCCATTTTCTATGATTTCTGTCAAGTGTATAAACCTATTTAAAGGAATTAGCCATGATAATTCACTGCTTTGAATTCATTCCTTTTGCAGTATTGCTTCCCACACTTTCATTTTATCTCATGCAATACAAGTGTCTTTATCTTGAAGTTTCATGATCAGAAATCTACACTAAGTATTGTGTGTGTGTACACAAGAATGATTTCTACAAGTGTTATGAAGAGCTTAGTTCCAAGCTCTTAGTCCATCTTAGTCTTCTCAGTCCTCTAATTTTATCCACGCTGCCATGAATACAGGCAGACTGTGGGATAGCTAGAGTAAAGATTGAAGGCATTGGTCAATATTTATATCTGCATTGGTCAGAAAAGTCATCTGAGGGATTAAAAAAAAAAATGGTGCACACACACACACAAACCCTCTAATCTCACTGATGCTCAACACAGAATTAGGAAGTTATTTAAATAATGTGCCATGAGCTCTGAAGTTAGATACCAAAGAGGAGTTCAAAAAATATCTTGAGTAACAGGAATATCAGTAAAATAGAGGACTCAACATACGTTTGAATAAATCTATTCTAGCATTAGCAAGAAATCTGGTATGATTGCCTAGAAATATGGATGGGACCTTTTTACTTTCTGGAAAAAAAAAATCAAGCTTCTCCGAACTATATAGTGATTTTAAACTTTTTAAAAGTAAAATCCTTTGTAGAAGTAAAAATCTGAAATCAAAGAAACATAAATGAAATTTGTCTTGGAATTAAAATTGCATCTGAATGTTCCATTCAATTTGTAATTTAATAGGCTGGATCCAAAATGTGGAGCTTCCCTGGTGGCTCAGTGGTAAAGAACCCACCTGCCAAAGTAGGAGACATGCGTTCCATCTCTGGGTTGGCAAGATCCCTCTGGAGAAGGAAATGGTAACCCACTCTAGTATTCTTACCTGGGAAATCCCATGGACAAAGGAGCCTGGTGGGCTACAGTCCATTTTGTTGCAAAGAGTTGGACATGACTTAGCAACTAAACAACAACAATTCAAAATTTTACTTTAAAGCATTACCAAAAATTCACAGATAGACCAAAAATTCACATCTATTCATCCATTTCATCTATCTTATTTGTTGTGATTGTATTTGAAACAGTAGAAATAAACACTGGATAAATTAGTAATTAAATGAAGCATGTAAATAAAATGAAAATACAGATTAAATATTCAGCACTCATCATATGGTTATGTTCTAGTGTTAACAAGAAATCTGGTATGAATTTCTAAAATGTGAATTGGACCATTTTACTTATCTGAAAACAATTTCAGAGTTTCCCCTATAATTTATGTGTTTGTATTTTTCTCTTCTACCTTTCTAGAAGTTACTGTTTTTCATCTGTTAAATTTCACCATTTCAGTATATTTTTATAATTACAGAAATGTAAAGGTTTAAACTAAATGAATTAGGTTTTTATATATAGTGGGTTACCATTTCCTTCTCCAGGGGATATTACTGACCCAGGGATCAAACCCAGGTCTCCTATATTGCAGGCAGACGCTTTACCCTCTGAGCCACCAGGGAAGCCCTAAAATATTTAATCTTTAAAATTGCTTAATGTTGTTTATTATTTTGGACATTTTCAGTTTTAATTCTATAGAACAAGGCCTAATTATTTAAAACTATAGTTAAACCTATATTTATTATATTTGAGAGCATCAGTTCAGTTCAGTTCAGTCGCTCAGTCATGTCCGACTCTTTGAGACCCCATGGACTGCAGCACGCCAGGCCTCCCTGTCCATCACCAAGCCCCAGAGTTGACCCAAACCCATGTCCATTGAGTTGGTAATGCCATCCAACCATCTCATCCTGTATTGTCCCCTTCTCCTCCTGCCCTCAATCTTTCCCAGCATCAGGGTCTTTTCAAATGAGTCAGCTCTTTGCATCAGGTGGCCAAAGTATTGGCGTTTCAGCTTCAACATCAGTCCTTCCAATGAAGGATTTGAAAGCATAGATGTTTCTGAATTCACACTCTAAAAGAAGTCTCTTTATAGTATGTGACATAACAACAGAATATTCATACAAATGAACAGCAAAATTCTGCCAAGGTAAAAACAGAAACACATTTATATTTACCTGTCTTCCATTCTGAGAGATCATCCATATTGCTCACGAAGGTCTATTGTCATATGTATTTAATGAGCATCAGGTTTAAAATAGACTGAGACCTTTCCTCCTCAAAACTAACACTGTTGGTGGCAAAAATGAAGATTTTAATATTAACAAAAACTTGAGTTTGTCTATTTGGTGAATATTAAGTAATCAGAAGGAATGTCTCTGGTGGTTTTATTGAATTCACTAGTTCATTCAATTAAAACAAATAAAATTTTGGCAAAATTATTTGTGTAGACATTCTATCCCACCTTTTAAACATATTTTCCTGTAGTGAGTTAGACTGTAGCCTGGGATGTCAGAGAAGCATTCCATTATCA
Source organism: Bos indicus (assembly GCF_029378745.1). Classification (NCBI taxonomy): domain Eukaryota; kingdom Metazoa; phylum Chordata; class Mammalia; order Artiodactyla; family Bovidae; genus Bos; species Bos indicus. The sequence goes on from NC_091767.1 coordinate 15,591,053, forward strand.
CTTCTCTTCTTTTTTACCCTAAATAGTATAATTGTTTTTCTTGAGTTATTACTTTAAAATACTGAGGGAAAATAATTTTGACAGCAGTGTCCAAAGGAACATGATCATATGGATCACTGAAACCTCATTCCAAAGTAGCGTACTTATGAAACATAGAGGAGCGTTAAAGACCTGGAACTAATGATTGATCCTTATTGGTTAGGTGCATGCATCCTTATTTTTATTAAGCAATTTGATACAATTTCACACTTCCATTTGAAATGTGTGTCTCTTTTCACTTTGAAGTTGTACTTGTCTCCTAAACTACAAAGACAATTTCATAAGACCATTTCTATTCAAAATGAAGGATAAGACTTGGGCTTATTCATGCTACTCACTGCAGTTAAGTGATAGAATCAGTGAGAAGACTGGACTACTTAAATATAGGTATTAATCATTTATTTTTATATGGCTTAACTTTTTAAATTTTTATTTATTTATTTGGCTCTGCTGGGTCCTCACTGTGGCAGGCAGGACCTTTTAGTTGAGGCATGTGGGATATAGTCTTGAACCAGGTATTGAACTCAGGCCCCCTGCATTGGGAGTGTGAAGTCTTAGCCACCAGATCACCAGGGAATTCCCTAATGTTTTTTGTCAGTAATGCCTAACGCAGCTCCCAATTTTTTATAACAGAAAAAGAGTATAAAATAAAAACATCCAGAATATCTTCTAGCAGAGTTGTTATACATAAACATTCATGAAAACATAAAAGTTGTGCTTTTTTTTTTATAATAGCATTTCAACTGACAGCCCTCACTGTGCTATGCACATAATATATGGATTTATGATAGCAAAAAGATAATGTTCTTGAAAGAAGACAATCAAATAGCCAACAGGTACATGAAAAGTGCTCGGCATTACTAATCATCACAAATCAAAACCACAATGAAATATAATCATCCCACACCTGTTAGAATGACTATTATAAAAACAAAAAAAGGGTTACAAGTACCGGTGAGGATGTGGAGAAAAGGGAACCTTCATGCACTGTTGGTGGAAATGTAAATTGGTGCAGCTTCCATAGAAAATGGTATACAGGTGTCAGTGTAATGCACAGGTGTGATGCACAAGTGATGCGGAATGGGGGTCGCTGTGTGTCTAAAGATTTAAAAAACAGTCCCACCCTTCCTCCTTCAACCCAGTGACCAGAGGTAAGGAAAAGAGGTTCAGCCACAGCCAGCTTTCTAAGACAGGTAGAAACTGATAGGCACTTCATCTGGTTATATAATTTAATTTATTTTCTATAGTCAATCTCAGAATTGAGACTTCTCTTATTCAAAATTATAGCTCTAAAATATGTAGCAAGACTTTAACACTTATACATTTATATCTATCTATTTAAAACCACCATTGCCTGTAAAATAAGTTCTAGTTCTTTGACATGCCACTAATGATTTTCACTACCAGTGATGTTGCTTTTCTCGCTTCTCTTGCCACTTCCTTTCACTTGCCCTGCATTTCAGTGGAACTGGACTATTCACTGTTCCCATAATCACTGTAGTTACTACCGGAGCCATGCTTTTCTCACACTCTTCCTTCCATCTGATAATACTATTCCCTCCATGTCTGATACTACCAGTCATTCAGAGCATAAGTTAAAGCCACCTCCACCTGGAAGTCATCTATTCTTCATGATCAGAAGGAAGTAAATCTCCTTCTTTTCAATATCAGCATGTTTAGCATTCCCTTCTTTTCTCATTCTCTTTTCTCATATATGTTATGTTTATCTGCATTTGGATCCTCTCCTGTTCGAAACTGTAAATTTCTTGGAATCAAGAACCATGTCTTTCCCCTCTTAAAGTTCCCCTTAGTGCATAAGTTTATATGTATGGTTAGTTTGCAATAATTTTTAATGGATGTCCTCCTTCTTCAGTAAGTATTTTAATAAAAAGACTTTAAGAGAGTGAGACTTGAAACTGTATAGGCAAAATGTTTTCCAACTCTGTACATGCTTATATGTCTATTAATAAATCTAAAATTTTGTTGTGATAGTTTTAAAATGATATTATATATATATATATATATATATATATATATATATATATATATATATATAGTGGCTGCTATTGTTTAACTGTGAAGCTGAGGCTTTTGAAAAAGGATGAATTTGGAAGGGTGAAAAAGAGTCAGGTTTGTCAGTCTTTCCTTTCTTTGTTTTAATTTTTAACGAAATGCCTATTGGAAAAATTCATTTTCCTTGTGTTAGCAGCTGGGGTTCCCTTGGAGTTCAGTCAGTAAAGAATCTGCCTGCAACACAGGAGGCCTGGGTTTGACCCCTGGGTTGGAAAGATCCCCTAGAGGAGGAAATGGCAACCCACTCCAGTATTCTTGCCAGGAGAATCCCATGGAAGAGGAGCCTGGCATGCTACAGTCCATGGGGTCGCAAGAGTTGGACATGACTTAGCCACTAAACCACCACCACCATCACATCATTAATCAATAAAAGCTGTAGGTTTTATCCTTATACCAGCTTCTGTTTACCCAGGAAAGTCCTCCCTGTTTTGTATTTGTACAGTTTTCAAACCCATGCAGTATTTTAATGCTGTTTTTAATTGTCATTTTATTCTATCCTTTCAAGTTATTTTTGGATGTTAATCAGTTCTGCCAGTAAACATATTAACTATCTCCCTCCCTTCCCCCACTCTCTCATCCTTAGCTCCAAGTAATAATCTCACAGGAGAAGCTTAGTTTCTCTGTCTTTAAGGAATTCATTAATAAAAATGAATAGAAAAGGAACTATAATAGAGAACTCTCTTTTGATTGGCATCAGTTGAAATCAGCACATTCTGAATCCTCTAATATGACCATAATCCTCTATCTTATCCACAAAAATATCATGAGAGCTCTTCACTGTTTTACTGTAATCAATGTGTATTCTTTTTATTTTTCTCAAAGTGATACAACAATAAAAAGGATTTAGTAGACCAATCAAGTAACTTAAAGCCAATATAGAAGGCCCTGTTAATCCTTTCAAAAATAGTAAAAACTGATAGTTTTTATCTAATATGCTAGGTTTATACCAAATAAGTGACTATCCTCTAAATATTTATTTTAAATTTTTATTGGAGTATATTTGATTTAAAATGTTGTGTTAGTTTAAAGTGTACAGCAAAGTAAATCATTGATATATATATATATATACACACACACATACATACACACACATCATTGTAGTTTGAATTTGTATTTCTCTAATAATTAGTGATGTTGAGCATCTTTTTATGTGTTTTTTGGCCATCTATATGTCTTCTTTGGAGAAATATCTATTTAGATCCTCTGCCTATATTTTGATTGGGTTGTTTGGGTTTTTTTTTTTTTTTTTATTGAGCTACATGAGTTCTTTGTGTATTTTGGAGATTAATCCTTTGTTGGTACTTTGTCTGCAAATATTTTCTCCCATCCTGAAAGTTGTCTTTTTGTCTTGTTTATGGTTTCCTTTGCTATGCAAATGCTATTAAGTTTAGTTAGATCCCATTTGCTTATTTATTTATTTTTTTAAATTTTCATTACTCTAGGGAGTGGATCCAAAAAGATCTTGCAGTAATTTATATCAAAAAGTGTTCTGCTATGTTTTCCTCTAAGAGTTTTATAGTATCTGGCCTTACATTTAGTACTTTTATCCATTTTTAGTATATTTATATGTGTGGTATTAGGGAATATTCTAATTTCATTCTTTTACATGTAACTGTGTAGTTTTCCTAGAACCATTTATTGAAGAGACTGTCTTTTCCCCATTATATGTTCTTGCCTTTTTTATCATAGATTAGGTAACAATAGCTGTGTGGACTTATCTCTGGATATTTTTATCTTGTTCCATTGACCTGTATTTCTGTTTTTGTGCCAATACCATACTGTCTTGATGACTGTAGCTTTGCAGTATTGTCTGAAGTCAGGGAGCCTGATTCCTCCAGCTGCAATTTTTCTTTCTCAAGATTGCTTTGATTATTTGGAGTCTTCTGACAAATTGTAAAAATATTCTATTCTAGTTCTGTGAAAAATGCCATTGGTAATTTGATAGGGATTGTGTTGAATCTATAGATTGCTTTGAGTGATATAGTCATTTTCACAATAATGATTCTTCCAATCCAAGAACATGGTATATCTGTCCATCTGTTTGTGTCATCTCTGATTTCTTTCATCCATACCTTATAGTTTTCTGAGTAAAGGTCTTTTGCCTCCTTAGATAGGTTTATCCCCAAGTATTTTATTCTTCTTGTGATGATACATAAGATTATTTCCTTAATTTATCTTTCTAATCTTCCATTGCTAGTATATGCTTCTAAGTATTTAAAGTAATTCATTCGGTCTTTTTTGTCCGTAATTTTAATTATTATTACCAAAAAAAGTAAAAATAAATAAACAATATAAGCTGTATCATCACAGGAACTGACAGATATAAGATGATACTGATGAACCTATTTGCAGGGCAGCAATGGAGACACAGACATGGAGAACAGACTCGTGGACACAGTAGGGGAAGGAGAGGGCCAGATGAATTGCACATAGCATGGAAACATATACATTACCATTTGTAAAATAGGTAACCAGTTGCAATTTCCTGTGTGACACAGGGAGCTCAACCCAGTGCTCTGTGCCAACCTAGAAGGGGGAGATGGGAGGGGGTTCAGGAGGGAGGGAACATGTGTATACCTGATTCATGTTGATATATGGCAGAAACCAGCATAATATTGTAAAGCAATTATCCTCCCGTATTTTTTTTTTAAACCTATCAAGTTAAAAAGCAAACATGATGGTGTTTACTGTGTGAAAGACACTATGCTTTCTGCATTAGGGATGATATCTCATCAATCTTCATTAAACTCTTATGAAATAAACATACTTATTATCCCATTGCACAGAAGGGAATCTGAGGGTCAGAGTTCCACTTATATACTCAACAATTATTGACCAACTGCCTGTTCTGTCTCTTGCAGAGATGATTCGTATGGTCCATTGAATCTGTGTTTCGATGGGGTATGGGATTTCCATTAATTCACTGGTGAAATCCTGTGCAGCTGATTCAGGAACAAATCAGTTGGTCACAACTGTGGCAAGTGGTACAGAGAAATTCAGAGCAGTATGAAATTATAAAGTACACTGATCTAAAATGGAAGTTTAGGAGTCCTGAAGAACTTGACAGCCAAGGAGAGGCTGGCAGTGGGGTGGGGCAGGTGAGGACAGAATCAGAAAGAGAATCATAATGTCTGCAAAGGTCCTGACCTGGGAAAGGAGTCTGACACATTTTAGAAAAATCATAGATGGCTCATGTGATTGTGGTACAAGGAAAAAGGAGTAGAGAAAGGAGACTCTGGCCCTTGCTCGGCCTTCTTGCAGACCACCTATTAATTTTAGATTTTAGCCTAAAGAAAATGGGAAAACAAAAGTGTTATTTGATTATTTGTATTTTAACTAGTGAACTAGAATCAGATTCATACTGTAAAAAGGTCACTTTGGTTGCTCTTTCGGTACTGGACTAGAAAACAACACAAGAGGATGGATAGGTATCAGTTAGGATGCTTCTGTAGGAGTGAAGGAGAAAGATCCAAGTGCCTTGGAGCAGGTAATGACACAGAGGACAGAGACAAGTGAATAGGGTCGAGAAGTTTAGGAAATAGAACTGGCAAGACTTAGTAATGGATTGAGTGAGACGATGAGAAAAAAGAAAAAAGTCAAGGCTTGTTCAACTGGGTGGATGGATGTTAATTAAATAGTTGCCTAAGGACAAACAGCTAATGAGCATTAGGGATTTGGACCTTGTTCAAAATGTGGGTTTTCAACATTATGATCCTTTGCAACACAGCTTAAAATGGTCAAACATTTCAGTATTTGAAATTCTGAAGTATATATTCCACAATATAAATACTTGCACATGTGAGATAAAATACCAGAGAGACGTGTACAATGCAAAATGGACTGTGGAACAGGTTCAGTTTCTGTGGTTCAAAATTTGCTCTTCTGACTCTTTAGCTGCAAAATATGAGGCTCCATCACTTGTGTTTCATTCTGTAGCCTGGTGCTAGCACTAATAATCATAATGAGTTTACTCAAGATAAAATGAAAAATATGCATTCCCTAGGATCCTTACATGAAAGAAAAAGTTTGTCCCCAAATCATGTATTTTTCATGTTATTTCATATATTACTCTGTCTTATTGAATAATACAAAAGTTTCAGTGTCTCTTCTCAAGTGCTATATGTTTGTGCACATCAGGAGAATTAGGCATATCTGAGATCAGGTAGAATCTCTCTTTTTTTGAATATAAATACCTTTAGAAATATGAAGTAATAAATCATAATCCTTAATCATGGTCTTTTCCCTTTTGGGTGAAAAGATAATCAAGGAATTAATTATAACCATAGGATTTCATCTTAAAAACTGTTGCCACCAGGAGATAACTTTGTGATTAGGTTGGCGCATTTTTTTTTTTCCCTTCCTATCCTTAAATTTTTGTTTGAGATTTGCCTTCCAAAAGTGAATTTCATGTTTCTTTGACAGCTCAGGATACTATGTGATGTATTATATTTTTTTAGATTTAACTGCATGTAACACTGCACACTTTACTAAGATGAAATGAGTGAGTAATAAAATAATTATCTTAAATGTTTCTAGAGCACCACAGATGGTGACATGGTTTTGTCTCCTTTACAAGCCTACTATGGTGTACATAGCTATTTCTCCAGTTATTTCCTTTTCCAAAAGAGGCAAATCCAAGCTATACCATGTTATGCTGTGTCTGTGGAGGATAGCTCAATCTGTGGCTTTAACTGCAATCCTCAGAATGGTCAGGATAAGGTGCATAGCCCATGAATTTCCATCCTTGGGGGACATTGGGCAGAAGGTGGTAAATACCAGTTAGGAAATTGTTGTTTTGCAGAACAGAAACTTCATCATCCCTATAGACAAGGGGCTCAAAATTGAGTGAATCAAGAACTAATGATAGTTTCTGAGAGTAAACGCTAAGAAGCAGCATTTTCAGAGCACATATTATTATTAATAACATTATCACCATGGAGTGATTAAGAGCACAGGCTCTGAACCCTCACCTCTAGAGACATAACTTACTACCTTTGTAATCGTGGCTAAGTTACTTAACTTCAGTGAGTTAATCACGGGGTGGTGGGAGGCTTAATGACATGACACATAAAGAGCTCAGTGCACTGGAGAAATGTTAGTGGTTATCATTATTATTGCTACTTTAATGCACTTACCCAGTTAGATCCTTTAATAAGCAGTGATAAGTGCTTAGTTTGCTATGACCAGTGCATTTTCTTGGCAAAACTCTATGAGTCTTTGCTCTGCTTCATTTCGTATTCCAAGGCCAAATTTGCCTGTTACTCCAGGTGTTTCTTAACTTCCTACTTTTGCATTCCAGTCCCCTATACTGAAAAGGACATCTTTTTGGGGTGTTAGTTCTTTATAGAACCATTCAACTTCAGCTTCTTCAACGTTACTGGTTGGGGCATGGACTTGGATTACTGTGATATTGAATGGTTTGCCTTAGAAATAAACAGAGATCATTCTGTCATTTTTGAGATTGCATCCAAGTACTGCATTTTGGACTCTTTTGTTGACCATGATGGCCACTCCATTTCTTCTGAGGGATTCCTGCCCGCAGTAGTAGATATAATGGTCATCTGAGTTAAATTCACCCATTCCAGACCATTTCAGTTCACTGATTCCTAGAATGTCAACATTCACTCTTGCCATCTCTTGTTTGACTACTTCCAGTTTGCCTTGATTCATGGACCTGACATTCCAGGTTCCTATGCAATATTGCTCTTTACAGCATCGGACCTTGCTTCTACCACCAGTCACATCCACAGCTGGGTATTGTTTTTGCTTTGGCTCCATCCCTTCATTCTTTGTGGACTTATTTCTCCACTGATCTCCAGTAGCATATTGGGCACCTACTGACCTGGGGGAGTTCCTCTTTCAGTATCCTATCATTTTGCCTTTTCATACTGTTCGTGGGGTTCTCAAGGCAAGAATACTGAAGTGGTTTGCCATTCCCTTTTCCAGTGGACCACATTCTGTCAGATCTAATGCTCAAAATTCTCCAAGCCAGGCTTCAGCAATACGTGAACCGTGAACTTCCTGATATTCAAGCTGGTTTTAGAAGAGGCAGAGGAACCAGAGATCAAATTGCCAACATCCGCTGGATCATGGAAAAAGCAAGACAGTTCCAGAAAAACATCTATTTCTGCTTTATTAACTATGCCAAAGCCTTTGACTGTGTGGATCACAATAAACTGTGGAAAATTCTTAAAGAGATGGGAATACCAGACCACCTGACCTGCCTCTTGAGAAATCTGTATGCAGGTCAGGAAGCAACAGTTAGAACTGGACATGGAACAACAGACTGGTTCCAAATTGGGAAAAGAGTACATCAAGGCTGTATATTGTCACCCTGCTTATTTAACTTATATGCAGAGTACATCATGAGAAACGCTGGACTGGAAGAAACACAAGCTGGAATCAAGATTGCCGGGAAAAATATCAATAACCTCAGATATGCAGATGATACCACCCTTATGGCAGAAAGTGAAGAGGAACTCAAAAACCTCTTGATGAAAGTGAAAGAGGAGAATTAAAAAGTTGACTTAAAGCTCAACATTCAGAAAATGAAGATCATGGCATCCAGTCCCATCACTTCATGGCAAATAGATGGGGAAACAGTGTCAGACTTTATTTTTTTGGGCTCCAAAATCACTGCAGATGGTGACTGCAACCATGAAATTAAAAGACGCCTACTCCTTGGAAGGAAAGTTATGACCAACCTAGATAGCATATTCAAAAGCAGAGACATTACTTTGCCAACAAAGATCCGTCTAGTCAAGGCTATGGTTTTTCCTGTGGTCATGTATGGATGTGAGAGTTGGACTGTGAAGAAGGCTGAGTGCCAAAGAATTGATGCTTTTGAACTGTGGTGTTGGAGAAGACTCTTGAGAGTCCCTTGGACTGCAAGGAGATCCAACAGTCCATTCTGAAGGAGATCAGCCCTGGGATTTCTTTGAAAGGAATGATGCTAAAGCTGAAACTCCAGTACTTTGGCCACCTCATACGAAGAGTTGACTCATTGGAAAAGACTCTGATGCTGGGAGGGATTGAAGGCAGGGGGAGAAGGGGAAGACAGAGGATGAGATGGCTGGATGGCATCACTGACTTGATGGACATGAGTCTGAGTGAACTCCGGGAGTTGGTGATGGACAGGGAGGCCTGGTGTGCTGTGATTCATGGGGTTGCAAAGAGTCGGACAGGACTGAGTGACTGAACTGAACTGAAGTGCTTAGTAGAAGAAATAGGACAACTGGTATAAGAGCAAACCTTGTTCACACTTTGTCATTCTGTCCCTTCTCTTTCATATATACACCCATTGTCTATTTGACTCATTAACACAGTATTCTTTCCTTTTCTACATGTGTATATGCCATGATCCATCTAAAATTATAACCGAGGTAGTCCTGACTTTGAAGCTTATCAGAACATGCATGTTGGGATCACTCCTGTAGAAATCCTCATTTGTTAAAAACTACATTGTTCAGGTTCATCATTTTAATTTCAAGTATATTGAGAATATATACCATGTAATGAAGCTCCACCAAAGGAAGCAAATTCTCTACCACAAGATTCATCATACCTTTAAAATCATGGGATTATATGTGAATATATCACTGACACAAGAATGTACATAAGCGTGACAGTGATCAAGACTTTAAAGAAGTATAGATGAGCCTGATCACTCTCAGCAGAGGACCCTGGCTCCCTGAACAAAATCTCTTGGTTGTCTTTGTAAGAAGAGTGTATGTTTAAAGAAAGGAAAGAATGTAAATGCATCTAACTGCAGCATTTGCTTCTTTGGTTCTAAAAACAGGGAGCTGGCAATGATATGGAGAAAGAAGGACCTTGTGCCTGGTTGTAAAACTACTGTATAATCTAGCAATCCCACTTCTGGCATATAACCAAAAGAAATGAAATCACTACCTCTAAGAGATATCTATACTTATGTTTTCCTTGTAACATTATTCCCAATTGCCAAGACATGAAAGCAGCCTATGTGTCCATCAACAGATAAATAGATGATACAAGTGTGATATGTGTGTGTGTGTGTTGTGTATTGTGTGTGATGAAATATTATTCAGTCATATAAAAGAAAGAAATCTTTCCATTTGTACAGTGTAGATGGACCTTGAGGCATTGTGATACGTGAAATTAGTCAAAGAGAGAAAGATAAACCCTGTATGATCTCACTTATATGAGGAATCTAAAAACATCAGACTCAGAAACAGAGAATAGGTTTCCAGGGGCTGGAGGTGGTGGGAGAAAGTGGGACATATTGGTCAGTGGATACAAATGTACACTTATAAGAAGAAGAAGTCCCAGGTATCTAATGTAGACTGTAGCATAATGATTAGGGCTAGCAAAAGTTCTGTGAGAATAGATCTTAACTGTTCTCACCATAACAGTAACAAATAAAAGGTAATAAACTTGAGATGAAGGATGTTTAACTAACCTTGTTGTGGTAAACGTTTTGCAGTCTATACATGTATCAGATCATCACAGATGTATACCTTAAACTTATACAGTCCTATAGGTCAGTTATAGCTCAATCAGCTTAGAAGCAGCAAAACAATAGAACAGGGAAGATGAAATAGAGGAATAGGTGGTGAGCATTGAAGAAGGAAACAGGTTAATAGGGAAAAAAGCAGGTTGCATAATAGATGATTGATGTTTGTTTTTATTACTTTTTTCCTCTAGTTTTATTGAGATATAATTGACATACAGGACAAGGTGCATAGCGTAATGATCTGAGTATACATTGTGAAAGGATTACCATAATAAGTTTTGTGAACATCCATCACCTAATGTAGATGCAACATTAAAGAAATAGAAAATGTTTTTTCCTTGTGATGAGAACTCTTAGGATTTACTCTCTCACTGACTTTCATGTGTAACAGACAATAGTGCTAGTTATATTTATCATGATTTTTAATGTTTTTTTTTCTTTTTTTTCTTTTTAATTTAATTTTATTTTTAAACTTTACATAATTGTATTAGTTTTGCCAAATATCGAAATGAATCCGCCACAGGTATACCCGCGTTCCCCATCCTGAACTCTCCACCCTCCTCCCTCCCCTCCCCTCCCTCTGGGTCGTCCCAGTGCACCAGCCCCAAGCATCCAGTACCGTGCATCGAACCTGGACTGGCGACTCATTTCATACATGATATTATACATGTTTCAATGCTATTTTCCCAAATCTCCCCACCCTCTCCCTCTCCCACCGAGTCCATAAGACTGATCTATACATTGGTGTCTCTTTTGCTGTCTCGTACACAGGGTTATTGTTTCCATCTTTCTAAATTCCATATATATGCGTTAGTATACTGTATTGGTGTTTTTCTTTCTGGCTTACAATTATATGCACATAGGATAAAAAATTATAAAAGCATACAAAGCCAAAATTTAATAGTAGTTGTATCTCAGTGGAAGGATTTGGGGGTAGTCATTCATTTATTCATTTTTTGCCATTTTTCAATTATTACACCATGTATTTCTTATGTTTTTAAAGAAGAAACAAACAGAAATGCAAAGTAAGCTGACCAAAAGACAATTAGTAAGGTTCATTTATTTTTGTAATTTGTACAACTGAACAATATTTTTATATGTTCAGGAAATGTCTCAGAGGTTCCCAGGGAAAATAAAAGAGCTTATAGGATTCATACAAGTCAAGTAGAGATACACTTACAAAGGCATTGCCAGTGGTGAGAAAGTTTTTATAAAAAAATAATAAAATAGTCTTATCAATGTAAAGTCTGAAAATTATTCTCAATAAGAAAGAGTGGATGAAATTAGGGGTGTCTGTGTTCAGTGAAGTCAGATACAATTAACACAGTGTTAAATACAGCAAGTAATCAGTCTAATTTTCACAGTCACAGAATTTCTGAGAAGTTATTTGCTTGTAAAAAATGTCCAATAATATGTGACTTGAATAGTAAATGGTTTACTCATTTAATAAAAAATGAATAATTTACTTTTCATCAAGGAAAATAAATCAGTGGGATAATATGTTCCTTTCTCCTTTGTTGTTAGAGAAGAGAATTTTATAGAAAGCATGTTAACTAAAAATGTGTGATGCAAATGGACAAAATCAATGCCCTTGTAAGGGCTCTGTCTTGGCTATGTTTCTCAATGGTCAATGACTAGGCTTGCATCAGAAATAACCTGATCAATTTGACCTCTGACCACCAAATCAAGCTCTTTGGAGTCACAGAGGAGTCTGAATTTTTAATAAGTGCCCAAGGTAAATTTGACGTTCATGAGGTTTGAGAACATTAAGGTGAACTCCATCAATCATTAGCAAAGATTTCACATTTCTGTTTAAAAGCAAAAAGCTTCTTTATTTAACTGAACATTGTTTTAATGGTAAACTTTCTGACGAGGATGGACTAATATAGCACAAAAGGCCAATGAGTTTATAATTCTGTGCGTATATATGGACTTTTTGAGATATGCCTCGAGGTCATTTTCATTCAAATTATTTCATATATTCTGAATTAATATGTGAACTGGGAAAGCCTTAAAATACCTGGTCCTCAATTTGCATAACTGATAGAAATAAAATATTCTTTAATCACTGAGGCATATGTAGTAGGTTTCAGCTGACTAATTTTACTTTAATGTGATTCCTGTGTGTTTCTTCACTCCATCGAACACTCATAGTTGAAACAGAGAACATTCTCTGAGATATTTATGTCCGTTTAGTTATTATATCCAAAGTTAAATTACTTTTACTCTCAGGGTTTTTTGTTTGTTTGTGTTCTTGTTTTCCTTCCTATAGTATTTCTAAAAGACATAATTTCAACTTAGGGAAAAAAAAAAAAAACTCTAGACGGTTTAAGAAACAAAATAAATAAATAAAGAACTCATGAAACCAATAATATGGGAATATCAGAAGTAACCTTTCAACCTCATAATTTAGGGAATTATTTTTCAGAGTGGGAATATTTCCAAATTCTTCTAAGGAGCTATAAGACATCTATCTAAAAGCACTTGTGGGCTCTATTGGTAGCATTCCTGTTACTTTGTATAATTACACTATTCACACAATTTTTGTATCTTTGACTTGTGAAATATAAAATAATCACTTAAGTATGAGCATTTAATATTCCAGAAATTTATTGAGCCTTCCCTGATATATCAGACATATATATCAGATAAATCTGTTCACAAAATGTACATGCCCCTGAGTGTATTTTTGGACTTTAAAAACAAAATAAGAAAAACCAGAGTTTGGAGGAAATCAGAGTATCATTGTATACAAAGAAGATATTAGTGGTGTAAATTAATTTCCTGAGAATTGTGTCAATTTTTATGGGCTATGTTATGCCATGGTCACATATAACACCGAATTTCAGAGTTTTGAAAACAGGTGAGATGTATTGCTTGCTGATGGCATATTTCAGTCAAGTTATATTCAGTTCAGGATCCTGGCTGTAGAGGAGTCACTATCTGAACATTGCTTAATACTGTGATAGAGAGAAGGAGCTAAAAATATGAACCAGGCTTGGATTTTAAAGTTTCCTCCCATAATCAATACTTGTTATTGGACAAAGCAAATTGCATGACCATACCAAACCACAATGGACAAGAAGGTGCAATGACACCACATTCTAGGAGAACCACAAATATCTGACCAACAGCACAATGACTACCCCAAGGAGTCTCGCTTACTGGGCACGGCTCACAGGGCATTTGTATGACAGTCTTCTTTCTTTTATCCCAGTCATCAAAACTATTTTCCATACCTGCGTTTTTGAAATATCAGGCAAAGGTGTTATGCTTTTATAAGCTTCAAAGGCATTAGTGAAGATTTGCAAGTTTATATCATTAGCACTATTTGCTGATAGCTGGTTTGGGAGAGAAAAAGAGTAGCTAAGTGATACCATCTTTCAATAGCTCTAGAGGCCAATATGATGGGAGAGGGGACATGATAAAAGACCTAGGCTTTGGTGAACAAGGAAAGGAGAAAACTAGATTAATGGAACCAAAGTCAATATTTCCAACTTTATAATATTCCTGAATCAATTCTTTTAATTCTTGTATGAAAAAAAGACATTTTTCATTATATTAAATATATTTGAGAGAGGGGAAAATAGCTCTACAGTGATAGCAATGAAAATTTAAACTCTTAAAAATGAATTTGCCTGCCAGAGTTTACCCTGCTGCTTTAACAAATTATGAAAGGATCTTCTGTGCCAAATATGCTGTGTTTGTCCTCCAGAACCCCCTCTTTATCACTGAGGGCTTCCCAGGTGGCTCAGTGGTAAAGAATCTGCCAGCCAAGTAGGAGACATGGGTTTGACCTCTGGGTCAGGAATATTCCTCTGGAGCAAGAAATGGCAATCCACTCCAGTACTCTTGCCTGGAAAATACTATGGACTAAGGAGCCTGGTGGGCTACAGTCCATGGGGTCACAAAGAGTCGGACACGACTGAGTGACTGAGTATGCAAGCACCTTTATATAGTCCTAGAAGTCTGGCATGTGTGGTTTGCTTGTTTTTGGCTTTCTGAGTTTAGATAATGAAGACACTGTCAAGATATGAACAGTGGGGAGATGGATGAGGTTCACTTTCTGCCAGGTCTTCACAGAATGGACTTGTCTCTTTACTAAAGGCTACAGCTCCTGTCAGGTGGCCCTGTTCACACAGGCACCTTGCTTTCAACGTCTCAATGACCATTTCCTTTGGGTAAAGCCTTGTGGTAGTAAGGACTTCCTGCTCTTGCTATTCTGGAAGTGTTGCAATATCCTGTTTCTTTCTCACACCTTGTCTACCTTTATAAATTTTTTTTTTTTTCTTATTCATCTCTCCCATCAAACAATCATGCCTGTTTCCCACCATGGTCTTGACTAATCCAGTAACTATCCAGGTGTTTTGATATGTGTTTAGATCCAAGGTCAATAATTAGAATGACAAGATTACAAAGATCTTGGCAGAAAATAATCTCCATTAATATTTCATATTCCTAGGCTCCCAAAAGTTCCTAAAGAGATCAAGATGATAGTAGGGGGATAATCATCACTATTACTTGAAGAGTGAATTTAAGTCCTGACTTTTATCAAGTTAAAAAAAATATCTGAAGTCCTTGTAATTGCATGTTATTGCTCTGGATAATTCATTCAAATGTTTCTGAGATACTATAAAGCAGGCTATTGATTATGTTAAGAACAGAAAGTGGAACTGCTGCTGCTGCTGCTGCTGCTGCTAAGTTGCTTCAGTCGTGTCTGACTCTGTGTGACCCCAGAGACGACAGCCCACAAGGCTCCCCCGTAAACTCCAGGTTGAAAACCTTGGTAACTGCTCTTTACTGTGGATCACTGCTGACAGACAGAGACAGTATACCTAAGAGTAAAATAAATGAAAAGAGTGTTAACCAGCCTGTCAGTCACTACATATTTACTCCTCTAAAACCTCACCTGCTCCCAAGTCCACTATTTCTATAGATTTATCCAGTACTTTTTCAAGTTTTGTTCCATTATCTTTTATATTGATTTTATTACTCTCTTTTGACCCTATATGGATCCTCTATGGACTTCCCTGGTAGCTCAGACGGTAAAGCATCTGCCTACAATTGTGGGAGACCTGAGTTCACTCCCTGGGTCGGGAAGATCTCCTGGAGAAGGAAATGGCAACCCACTCCAGTATTTTTGCCTGGAAAATCCTAGGATGGAGGAACCTGATAGGCTACAGTCCCTCAGGTCACAAAGAGTTGGACACGACTGAGTAATTTCACTCTCACTTTATTGACCCTATTGTACATAATAACTGCAATATTACTGGTTTTTTGTTTTATGGCTTTCCTCCCTAGTCTGATGCTCCATTCTTCAAGAAGAGAGCTGTTTCATGCACAAAGATAGAGAATATATTCTCATTATAATCCTATAAATTAAGAATAAAGATCAAGATTTAGATATATAATACTACATTCCAGCAACCAGTTTACACTGTCTTCTGTTACATTCTTATTCTGTGTTCATTAGTCTTCTGCAGAAATCTTGAAGTGAGATGGAATGACAGTAGGGAATCAAACTTCATGACTGAGCTCATCATAACTTTTGTGGGCAGCCCCTATATTATTTGTTGTCTTATTTAGCATTTCTTAGACTTGGAAGATGAAGCATCACAACTTTTGCTAATTTAGGGATCTTCTTGACTATCAAAGCACAATAGTGCTTCTTTTTATGCTTAATGACATCCCTGCCATAGATGTGATAGATATAATTCTTAGGTTATGTCATTTTAAATCTTCAAGATCACCAAATTACAATACATTTAAAATAATTTATGATAAACTATAACTGAGTTATTTTACAATAAAATTAAGTTTTTATTTTAATTAAGCGTTCTTAGTGCTTATACCCTGTAGCATTTGGTCTCTAGTGCCTAACTCTTTTCCTTCGTGTCTTTGTTTTAATATTTATGCATTGAATGTTCACTCTGTGTTTTTTACTATAAACAAATCTACATGTGATATACTTCTTTTTCCCAAAAGTTATATCTGCTGAAGGAGAAACAAAAAGTAGGCATTTATAAAGGGAAATATTTGTTAAGTGAATGGAAATATAAGAAGAGAAAAATATAGAGGTCACATTGGCTCAGGAAAGAGTGTGGGTTGAGTCTAAGCTGTCTATCTATAAAATATATTTTTGGTAGGTTTGCTCAATGGGTTTTCCCTCTTTTTCTTTTTCTTTTTTGTATAAATGTTCTATTCCTTATAGAACATTTGCATAGAAAAAAGCTATTAAATAATTCAAAAAGGGAAAAAAAGAAAGGATATCAAAGCTATGAATGAAAGTAGAGAATAAAATAGAGGTGAGTTTAAATGATGGATTAGAGAAGGAAGAGAAAAGAAAGTTCGTATCTGTTTATTTCAGTCTTCTTATTTGAAGAAATGATGATGATTTTGGACCAAAGAGAAGAGAATAAAACATTTATGGAGAATGTTGAAACAGAAGACCTCCAGCTTGAAGAAACCTAATACAGGGGGAAAAATGGCATTTCTCAAGTTTCTATTTGAGATTTACCTACCCCGCCCTTTAGAAATAGGGCTTCCCTGGTTAGCAACCCCATGGACTGCAGCCCACCAGGCTCCTCCATCCATGGGATTTTCCAGGCAAGAGTACTGGAATGGGGTGCCATTGCCTTCTCTGTCATCAACATGATTCCAGATTTAATGAGATCTGTCTTCTCTTACTGGGTCATAAGGCCTTAGCTAAAAGGACTATTTTTAATTTATCTGATTTTCTTGTCTATAGAAGATTTGCAAATGTTATCTGTGAAATGATTAAGAAAGGAAATGCCTTTATAGACTGGTCTCTATTCAGTGATCTGAATCTTCCCTTTAATATAGGCAAGGAGTATGGTGGCTGAGAAAAGAGGAGACAGATTACCAGCCTGGCTTTTTTAATTGAGGAAGTCTGTCCACTAGATCATATTTTATATACTTTCTCAACTCTAAGTTGTATGCAATGATGTCTTCCCAACAAACCATACCCCCTCTTTCCTATCCCACCTTTTTATAATCTACTTCTTTTCCAAGAGTTGATAGCCATTTTGAATGCTAAAATGCATATTTTAATTGGGCAAATGCATGTCATTTCACACTCATTCTAGTTCTCAATTAAAATAAGACTTCATATAACATTTGTTTTCTCTGAATGGAACTGTGTTTAATTTTCAGTATATTTGATTGATAATAAATTGAAAATATAGTTAAGCTGAAGTTAATGTTTCTTTTAGCTGCAATGTTCTATTATGGAAATTAATCAAAATTAAATACAAACATCAGAATCCTTTATCTTGAAAGTACAATTAATATAGTCGAACTGTATCTTATAACAACATTTTTTTTCCTATTCTAATTTAATGATTAATGTGACCATAAAAGCAAAGAAAATTGAAACAGAATTCAGATCTGAAAGTGTTCAAACTGCCCTTTGTTAGTTCTGAAGCTGCAATCAAATTAACTCGTGTGAATAAATGTATTGTTTGTACATTTAAATTGCCACGAAATCAATCACAGTTAAGCTGAACTGGAAACTATTACAGTTGCCTCTCTGAGCAGTAACAGGAATAGTTTTGCTTTGTGATTCTTCCATCATTAGTTCCTTTTCTTTTTCTTGAAATTGCGGTTGAAATGCTCATAATTTATTTTTTTATTAAAAAAATAAATTGATGCTCATTAGGACAGAATAATTTATTGAAATCCTGTACAACTTCATATCAAATAAAGTCTTTTAATGTCAAAGAGGGCTTTTACTAGAATTAAATAAGTTTCAAGAAGTTTGACCCATAACTAAACTACCTACCATAACATAACATAACATAACTACCTCCTATAACTGGTTTCTTTTAAGGAATATATCAAACCATTGTGTACACTCAATTTCATCATTAAAAGTCTATAGCATAACTCATGGAGAAGGCAATGGCACCCCACTCCAGTACTCTTGCCTGGAAAATCCCATGGACAGAGGAGCCTGGTGCGCTGCAGTCCATGGGGTTGCTAAGAGTCGGACACGACTGAGCGACTTCACTTTCACTTCTCACTTTCATGCATTGGAGTAGGAAATGGCAACGCGATCCAGTGTTCTTGCCTGGAGAATCCCAGGGACGGGGGAGCCTGGTGGGCTGCCGTCTATGGGGTCGAACAGAGTCGGACACGACTGAATCGACTTAGCAGCAGCAGCAGCATAACTCATCTATTCCTTCTGATCTCTTCCAGACAAAGCCGAGCCCTCTTTTCCTATGACCCTACAATATTTTCTTTATTACATTCACATTATAGTTTATTCACATTATATAATTGTTATTTCACATTATATTTTGATTATTTGATTGCATGCATATCTGGATGTACATATGCTGGATTCTGAGAGTAGGCACCAGATTTTAATCACTTGTGTTTTCCTATCACCCACATGTTTATGGAGAGAGTGAAAGAGGAAGGGAGGGATGGACTGAGAGCTATATTTCAAAGGGAAAAACGTCATATCAAGTATTTTAAAGCGAGAGACTTGACATTTCTCCATTTATAATTTCAAGAGAAATCAGCCTAAATTAGAGTTCACTTTCGATATAGCACTTAAGAAAACCCATTTAAGATAATTGAACTTCTGTTTATTACATAAAACTGCATCCATAAATGTCAGTGTTTCAGCCACAGGGCCTTTTGGTCATAAAATATACTACAAGGAACCTCCATGAACCAGGAAAATGAATATAATTAGTCTTTATATTTCTAAATTCAGAGATTCTTTTCCAGATCTATATAGCAGTTCTAAACTACAAATTCTTTTTTTGCTAAATGGCATAATCAAAGGCCATAATGCTAGAAAGTCTATGTAATTTCAGTCTTGGCTAAGATATTCAAATTGTGTTTCTCTCTCCTGAACAATAGTTTTATAGATTGGTCATTTCCAGTTGCTGCTGCTGCTGCTGCTGCTGCTGCTGCTAAGTCGCTTCAGTCGTGTCCGACTTTGTGAGACCCCATAGATGGCAGCCCACCAGGGTCCCCCGTCCCTGGGATTCTCCAGGCAAGAACACTGGAGTGGGTTGCCATTTCCTTCTCCAATGCATGAAAGTGAAAACGAAGTTGCTCAGTCGTGTCCGACTCTCAGTGACCCCATGGACTGCAGCCCACCAAGCTCCTCCGTCCATGGGAGTTTCCAGGCAAGAGTACTGGAGTGGGTCGCCAGTGCCTTTTCCTTCCAGTTGTTAAGGGACTTAATTTATGATTTGACTTTGATGGCTCTTACCTTCTCTTTCTCCTCCTTCCTTTCTTCATTGTTTACTGTGCCAAACATTAGACAGATGCTAGGAAAATACAGAGCAATATTTTGGTTTCAACCCAGTTAGGGAAAATACTGAATGTGATGGACTGACTCTGTGATGATTTGTAGTGATTCCTGACACAATTTTCATGCCTTTGTGGAATCTCTTCCCCATCAGTGTGGGTTGAACTTATTGGACTTGCTTCAAATAAATAACATTTGACAAATATGATGAGTGCCACTTCTGAGATTGGTTATTTAAAAAGACTGTGGCTACGGCCTTGGCATTTCTTTATTTCTCTCACACTACTTGTTCTGAGCTAAGCAAGTTGCCAGCTGTGAGAAGCCCTATAGAGAGGTTCACTGTTATGGTGGAGAACCAGGGCCCTCGGTCCAATAACCGAAACTAAGGCTTGACAACAACCATATGAGTTGCTTGGGAGTGAACTTTCAGCTTCCGTTAAGTCTGGCAATGACAGTAATCCCAGTTGACACCTTGACCACAACCTAATGAGTCACCTTTATCCAGAGCCATCAACTGAGACAGTCCTAAACTACTCACATAAAGAACAGTTGTTGTTATTTTAGACTATTAAGTTTTAGGGCAATCTGTTGCCCAGAAATAGATCACTAATATGATAATGAGTGTAAAACAAACCCCTTTATTATATCTGTATGCTGAAGTCCTCTTGTAGGATAATGTGGGGAGACAAAAGAAGTCAGATCTACTTAGGATGGAAATGATGTCAGAAGTCTTTTGAGTTCAAACTTGAAAGAGGTTTTCCCTAAGAGAAAGATCTTGAAATGGAAGTAAATTATTCCAGGAAAAGGGAGTTGTATAAATAGAGGTTCAAAAATGTGGAACAGCATGGCAGGTAGAGTAACCAAGCACTTGGTCATCCTTGTGTACGGTACCGGAACACGGGATGCAATATGGAATATGCATATTTATGTTGTACTAGTAAGCCTGAATTTTATCCTGTAGGCCCTGGGATCATACACTGAAAACACAATTTTCTCCTTTCACCCACCTTGTTCATATCACTGACCCTCTGACCTGGCCCCTCTTCTGTCAAACCTACAAACAACCTCAGGGCTCTCTTTTACACTGTGTTCCAGGCAGCTGTTATCCATTGATCAGCACTGGAATAAAATATATGCATATGAGTCTTTGAGAATTAAACTACCTAAAATCACACACACACACTGTAGGAAACCATCTTCCCTTCTCTCCTGCCTTGAAGATAACTTACTCAGACCTTTGTAGTGGCTTTTGGAAATCAGACATATGTATCCAACTCAGTGTGTGAACAATTTGGAGCTATATCTACCTCATTTTGTAGGTACCTCATTTTGTAGGTACCTCAGGAGGTTGAAAAAGCAGTGATTCAATACCTAGTTGTTGAATCGAACCACAAATCTTGTTCAACACCTTCTGGGTGATCCTCAATTTTTTGCCTCTCTTCCTCTTTATTTCTCTTCTCAACTTAAATGCATGAACTCAGGGACAATTGAACACCATGGGTAGCATCTTTGCTAAGGTTAAGAAGCCACCAAAAAACAGACTGAGAGAAGATAAAGTCAAAGGCCTTTAGTGGTGGTGGGACTAGTCATTACTGAGTTTTGTCTAAGGAACTTGAAGACTATTTTTACCACTATTTTCTACTAAAGGATTCCTTGTGTGTGTGTGTGTGTGTATGTGTGCTCAGTTGTATTCTAGTCTTGGTAATCCTATGGACTGTAGCCTGCCAGACTCCTCTGTCCATGAAATTTTCCAGGCAAGAATCCTTGCTGCTGCTGCTGCTAAGTTGCTTCAGTCATGTCTGACTCTGTGCGACCCCATAGATGGCAGCCCACCAGGTTCCCCCATCCCTGGGATTCTCTAGGCAAAAACACTGGAGTGGGTTGCCATTTCCTTCTCCAATGCATGAAAGTGAAAAGTGAAAGTGAAGTTGCTCAGTCGTGTCCGACTCTTCGCAACCCCATGGACTGCAGCCTACCAGGCGCCTCTGTCCATGGGATTTTCCAGGCAAGAGTACTGGAGTGGGGTGCCATGTTGTTGCAAATTTCTAGCATTTCAAAGCTCCCAATTGCAAAAGGTAGGGGACACTGACTTATTGAACATCCCCAAATAATGTTATCAGTTATGCAGAGCTCCATAGTATTAGTTTGCCACTGCATATTATGGAATAGTTAAGGGAATGTGGACCTCATCCACCTGAGTAAGAATGTTTCTTGATGCAACTTCTTAATCTGACTCGTAACCCAAAGTCATGTCTTTGGAACTAATATGTAGCCTTTAGGCCATGGTGGGAAGAAAGGGCTTTATTATAACTATCACTTTTTTGGTCTAACTTTAAATCTTTTGTGAGATTTTGGGAAGAAAAAGTCCAGGGTACACAATGGATTCTTGATGCACAGTGCCTTTGCAGTGTGCTCTGCAAGCTTGCAGAGGTAGAATAATAGCAGAATATTCTATTTCTATCTCATTTTTCTTTAAACAGATAAAAGTGCTAAGGCAACATTAAAACCTTACTGAGCTGCTAAGATGATTTATTAGAATAGTGCTGTTTCCATTTTCCACTGCTGTGATACAATTGTCAGAGAAGTATATACGTAAATAGTGTGCTTTATTTCCACCAAAGTTATTTAACAAGCTAGACAGAAAGTTAAGGTAAGATGAAGAGTCATGTTCTCTCCAGCTACCTGTTCATATTGCTAGGATTGCCTTTTGATTGCAAAGATAATAGAACAGAACTAGGAGGTACTAATAGTTAACTATTTAATACTACTTTATGTTCTCCCTACATTCAGTAGATATTAATTTCATTAGTGTATAGACGAGGGTACATATCCTTGAAAGAGTCAAGTCAGTTGTCAGAAATCATTCATAGATGACAGGTGTGCATGGGTGCTCAGTCGTGTCTGACTCTTTGTGACCCCGTGGACTGTAGCCTGACAGGCTCCTCTGTCCATGGGATTTTCTAGACAAGAATATTGGAACAAGTTGCCATTTCCTTCTCCAGGGAATCTTCCCAACCCAGAGTTTGAACTTGAATCTCCACATCTCCTGGATTGCTGGCCAATTCTTTACCACTGAACCATCAGGGAAGCCTTCATAAATGACAGAAGTAGTTTCAAATTCACATCTTATTCCAAAGATTGTGTTCGTTCTACTATAATCCATGGCAACTCCATTTGAGTCCACTGTAACCCCAATGAAAAGCAGAGTCAAGTTTTATAATAGCCTCACTGGTCTGATTAAAGCTAAATAATCGTCCATTTTTTGAGTCAATTGAGGTTGATAATGGAAAACCCCACTGCATTGTCAAGTAGTTGATAAGGCCCAGTCGCTTTGATCAGATGACTTTCTCAGCAGTCAACCATTTGGCTGAACCAGAGAATTGATTAGACACTAAAATAACCTTCTTTGGGGAAATGAGAACACTGAAACAACCCCATAGCTTCCTTCTTCTATAGAGAAGCAGTCATGCTGCTTTATCAAGCAGAGGGTGAAGGCAGACACGATCCCCATTCTGCCCTCACTTATTATTCACATTGTGACTTCCTTAAACACTTTTCTCAAAGATTGCCCAAAGAATCCTCTCACATATCAGAAACCCTTGTTCCTGATCGACATATGAAATATAAAAACCAAATAGATGGCTGTTTTGTTTATTGTTCTGTGAAATTACATTATTAGGAGAGGCATCATTTTAAATTAGGAAGTGATGCATGGCTATAACTGGTTTCAACCTGCTACCTTTTTATGATTAAGGAATATTTCACCATGTTAGGAGATCCTGGGGAAACGCACATACACATTTCATGCTGTTCCTGTCCTGATTGTATTACATCCTCAGAGTCAGTGCAGAGGGAGCATAGAAGTGATATTATTTGGGGCGTGTAGAATATAGTCTAGAATGTATTATTAAGCTACTTATCTTGGACTGATTTTACATTCACATAAAACAATCTATGGAATAGAATCATGATATGCATGGCAAGAAAGCATTTTTAGGGTAGAAACTCACAATTGAGGCTTTTAGAATGAAACAAACATTTGCAGAATCAATCTCTGTCACTTATTACTTATATGAATTTGTGCAAATGATTTAACCTTCCTAAATAAGCAGTCTTTGTTTCATAAAAGGCAAAATGAAGATTATTACTTCATAGGGTTATGGTGAGGGTTAAGAAGAGAATCTGCATCAAATGCAAAGGATAATTCAATAAATACTAGTAGCTCTGTGCCTGAGTGAAGAGATCTTATTCACTCATATCAGCTTCTGTATCTCCTAAGAAGGAACACTTAGAGTAGCAGCTGGGTTATCTGACTTGTGAGAAACCCACCCAAGGTTCCTGCTATTCATCTACATCAGAGCCCTGAGAAGAAGAGAGTACTTAGTGAGTTTGTCTTCTCTGGTCTGTCTTTTGGTATCTTCAGTATCTAGCACAGTGTCTGGCATACAGGAAGCATCCTTCTGTAGTGTTTTTAATGTGCTTTTAATTGTGGTAGGGGCTTCCCCGATGGTTCGGTGGGTAAAGAATCCTCCTGCCAATGCAGGAGATGCAGGTGAAGCCAGTTTGATCCCAGGGTCAGGAAGATTCCCCTGGAGTAAGATATAGCAAGCCACTCCTGTATTCTTGCATGGGAAATCTCATGGACAGAGGAGCCTGGCAGGCTAGAGTCCAAAGAGTTGCAAAGAGCTGGACATGACTAAGCAACTAACCATATACACACAATTATGATAAAAGTCACACAATATAAAACATACTATTTCACTGATATTTAACTATGCATTTCAGTGGCACTAAGTACATGCACACTGCTGTGAAACTCTCACCATCATCTGTCTCCTAAATTTTTCACCTTCTTAAGCTGAAACTCCGTCCTTATTAAACACTAACTCCCCATTCTCCCTCCCCACCCCCCACCCCTGGCAGCTACCAATGTACTTTCTGACTCTGAATTTGACTGCTCTAGGTACCTCATATAAGTGGAATCACAGTATTTGTCTGCACCTACTGTATACCGGAATGCATTTTTTAGGTTAACTTATATCCCACAAACAGATTGTACCTTCTTCCCCCCCACCACCCTGTGCTATGCAGTAGCTTCTCATTGATTATCTATTTTATACATAGTAATGTGAATATGTTAATCCCAGTCTTCCAATTTATCTCCCTCTTTCCCTCTTTGATGTCCATAGATTTGTTCTGTATATCTATGTCTCTATTTCTGCTTTGCAAATAGGTTCATCTGGGCTATTCTTTTCCTAATTCTACATATATGCATCTTTTATGTTTTTTTTTTTAATGAAAGAAAAATAAATAGAAAAATGAAAGATTTCTTTGAAATCTAAAGCATGTGAGACATAAGGAATCACTGAGCATGTTTTCTAAAATGCCCCTGTGTCCCAGCCTTTGGTTACTTATCGCAGTATTTGACTGTTCGAAAGATTGCTAATAGGCTATTCTTGACTCCCCTCCCCTGCAGACACAGCATACATTGACGTGTCCCTGGGAGTCTTTACCGGATAATGTTGTTGTGATGAATGATGGAGAGAGGAAGACTTTACACTCACTTGCTGTTATTCTCTGTCTCCACCTCCTGGGATCACATAAACTGATGTTCCATTCTGTAGATCTGTCAACCATGCAGCATTGTCTTCCGAGCTTTATTCAGTCTTTATGCAGCGTTTATTGAGGTCCTGCTATCTCAATACCTGTGTAAAAATAATAGGTATGGCATTCACTCAGTGCTTCAGCCATGGTGATTTTTTTTTCCTATTTTCTAATTTGCTCTAGGACACCAACAAGCCTATAAGCACACTTTTGCCTCCTATTCATCTCATTAACCTCGCATGAAGTGCCTTGTCCTCTAAGAAACCTTTGTTTAACTCCCTAGCTTTATTTTAAGGGTTCTCCCTACATGACCTCATACCACTTTATTTCTCATAGCTTATATAAGGCAATATGGTTATCATATATGTACCGCTCAGTGTTCCCAACTAAATACAATGGCTGTTGACAGTAGAAATTGTGATTGGTATCTTAATTTTTTTGTATAATTAGTCATTGGTATCATATCTGGCTTATATTAGGTACACATCTATTTGTTGAATAAATGGATGAATGAATGAGATGAAAATTTAATGACCTTTCCCTTTGAAAGGATACCAATATGGCACAGAAAGTGAGAGCGAGAGAGAGGATACCTTTTAAAAGAAAATTACAGTAAAATATAATAAGAGTCACAATAAAAATCTGAACCATGTACCATTAGGTTCTAGAGGAGAGAAAGGAAGAAGTAACATCTGAACTGGATCTTCATTGTCAAAGAAGAGTTTGATGAGTGGATGATAGTCTGTGTGCTTTTTGCTGCGGTGAACAGAAACAGTGCAGGGATGAAAGCACGAAGATGCTTGGGACATTTCCTCTCATTCAGATACCTTCGATAATATGTATTGAGCCTCATCCTTTCCAAGGGATCTTCACTGATGGTCTATGTGTTTCTTGCTGCAATTAACAGAAACAGTTCAGGAATAAAAACAAAAAGATGCTTGGGGCATTTTCCTCTCATTCAAACGCCTTCAGACAATATCTACTGAGCCTCATCCTTTCCAGTGGACCTTAAACCTCCATTTTAAGTCCTCTACTTCTCAGGAGCAGCATCTCTGCTCTCATCTTTTATAAATACGGCAAGGGATATAAAAACATCATTACAATATACTACATATTCTATTTTTTTAAAGATTTATTTTTATGTGGACCATTTTTAATGAATGGTCATTTTTAATGACTATTATTTTCAGTTTTTATTGACTTTATGACAACATTGCTTTTGTTTTATGTTTTGTTTTGGTCCCAAGACACATGGGTTCTTAGCTCCCCAACCAGACATCAAATCCCCACCTCCTGCATTGAAAGCTGAAGTCTTAACCACTGGACCCCCAGGGAAGTTCCAGCAATATACTATATATTTTAAAACCTCTATTGATAGTGTTTCTCCAAAGCTGAACACAGAATTATACAAAGCCAAATGTTATATGAAATTGTTTTTCTCTCAATGGTGGTAGAATTGTGCTATTCCATACGAAGTTTTGCCATCCTTCCCACTTTCCAAATTAATACGGCTGTAAATACAAGCTTTGAGTCACTGAACATACTATTTTATTTAAAAACATCAGTTAAATAATTATTTTTCAGATATTTAAGATCAGTTCTAGTATTATAAATCCCCTGTATATTTCAAATGACAGCATTTTTCTAGTAAGCTAGGCAGTTACTTATCCTCTGGAAATATAAAGAAAATAGACTGTATTCTTGGATTTCAAAACTGTCACCTATGTGATTTCTAATATGCCTCACACACCTCTCTTATTGATTGTCTGAATTTAATGAACAACTGTGTTCATTTTCCTAAGTTCAGTTTTTTAAATTAGGAGGAGGTACTTTAAATTCCTGACTTGAGGCAGCTTTTCAGGTATATTTTCTATTTATCTAGCTAGTGACCCGTCCACTATTTTATAATAACTATTCACATACATGACAAAGATGTCATGTGTTCATATATAGCCATATATGTATAGACATTTGGGGACATGTTTTATTTAGTTTTTATAAATATTTGATAGGATATATTTTTATTATTGCATTATAATGTTTGTGTATTCATCTTCCATTTGACCTTCATAATGGCAACAAGAAGAATTTTAAGTAGTTGATTCAGTGATACAATTCAAAGTATCTTAAATGTGTTCAACTTCAAAAAGAATGACTTTACTCTTCTAAAGTAAAGCAATTTCTAGTTACAGATAAATTTAATCTTGAAATGAAAATATGGCAAAAGTGGATCTCAAAAAGAAACAGGCTGAATAGGGATCTCAAAAAGAAGGTGATTTATCTGCATTTAGCAGTAACAAAAACCCATAGTCAGACTCTGACTCATGTCAATGTATGGCAAATACTACATATTTGCCACTACAATATTGTAAAGTAAATAGCCTCCAATTAAACTAAATAAATTAATTTAAAAGAAAAAAAAAAAGAAATTGCTCTTTGAAGTAGTTCCTGTTTTGACATTTCTGTCCAGCCTTCATGTTATGAAACTGCATTTGATTCGCAGGTGATAGGTAGCTGGTGCACTGGGTATTAAGACATAGTTCCTGGAGAAGATGTCTTAGTAAACACAATTTCTGATTTTATTGGTTTGAATCATTAAACACAGTTTTCCTTTTGACTTGATTCTGAGTAGAAAAAAACAAATAAGAAGGCTCTAATGTTGGTTTAGACCCATATCAATGTGATCGTGTGATGGAAATGTTCCAGATCATGATAAAAGTAGAAGACCGGCAGCCTCATGCAGTATTGAAAGCATAAACAATAGTTTCTTTCACATAACGAGCTCTATAAGTTTCTTTTTCATTACAAAGTTACAGAATATAAAGGCATTAAAAGATAAGCTATGGGAATTAAAGGAGTTGGAATTATATATTAATAAAAAACATCAATGTTACTGCAGTGTGCTACAAATTTTAAAAATAACTATCCATTGAATGCCTACTGCACATGAGAGATTAAGTATGCTATTTTCTCCCTACTATAGCTTTATAAGGGAGATGTTATTATACTTATTTTCCAAGAAAAAATGGAGAAATTTATCCATTTGTCTAAAATCAAAGAACCAGTATGTGGTGGGAAGGGCTCAGAGAAAATCTGTGTAGTGCTAGGACCTGACCACTTAACTACTGTATGAGGCTGCCTCTTGTGTAAGCCCAATCTTTACATGTTGAACACAGTAACATGAGTATAGGTGTATTTAGCCCCATATTTTACAAAGCATATGAAAGAGAAATCTAGCCTGATTGTAATTATAGAGATACTAGTTATGGTACAAAAATATAAATAACTAGTGTGCTGGTAGTGCTAAAATGGCATGATGTTAAGGATCACTTGTTGCTCCATAAAATATTACTCCAAAATCTTGTGGCAACAGCAACTACCATTTATGTAGTTCACAATTCTGTGTGGTTCTTCTCATCTTGGCTGGGCTCTGCTGATCTTGTGTATAGTCAATCAGTATGATAAATGGGGGCTTATCATTCTCATTCACGTGGTTGATAGTTAACTGGCTGTTGGCTGGGGGGCCTTGGTTCTCTTCCACTTGGTCTCTTTTCTATCATCTAACTTGGGCTTATTCACATGGTGGCAGCAATATAAGAAAGGGCTGTTGAGGACTAGGGTAAGGATTTGCACAGCCTCACTTTCTTCGCTGTCTTTTAGACAAAAGTAAGTTTCAAAGCCAGGCCAATTTCAATGGTAGGATGAGATATTCCTCTTCTTGATAAGAGGAGCTGTATAAAATATTGTCATTCTTTTTGCCATCTGACCATGGATTATCTGGAAGTGATGATACTAAGTGGCTTAATTTCCTTAGAAGTTAGCATGACAGGCAATGTAAAAAAGAAAACGGCTGATGAAAATTAATAGCATGAGTCCATGATACCAACCTTAACTCTACTCAGAAAGGAAAAAAAAGTTTTACAAAGATTTTATGGATTGCTATATCATCTCCAAATTTTTTTTAAAGTCTGCACTTTTCTATAACTGTAATAACCTTTACTCCATAGTGATCAGGAAAATTGGAGCAGGAGAAAGGCCGTTTGGTATTTACCCTGAGAAATCTTAAATTTTAATTTGTTGATGCATAGCACCACCGACTATATTATCTTCAATCATTACAGAACGTTTAAAATACACTTAGTGTTTTTAGTCATTTTCTAAATGTTTTTAGTCATTTAGTCATTTTAACATTCATATCTCAAAGTCTTAAGTCACAGAGACTTTATATACCAGATGGAAAAATTCAATCCTTTTCAATATGGCCATAAAGTAAAGATGAATACAGGAAAAGATAGTCCAAATCAATTACCCATAAATTTCACACTGTAGGGCTGTTGTACTTCACAACCAGGCTATGAGTTTGACACAAAGAGAGCAAAGGGGTAAGGGTAAAATTTCCTGAGCTCTAGTAAAGTTTTCTCTTTCTTGCATTGGAGAAGGAAATGGCAACCCGCTCCAGTGTTCTTGCCTGGAGAATCCCAGGGACGGGGGAGCCTGGTGGGCTGCCGTCTATGGGGTCGCACAGAGTCGGACACGACTGAAGTGACTTAGTAGCTTAGCAGCAATAAAGTTTTAAGGGCTTCCTGCATGCCTCAGTGGTAAAGAATTTGCCTGCCAATGCAGGAGACACAGGTTCTATCTGTGGGTCAGGAAGATCCCCTGGAGAAGGAAATGGCAACCCACTCTAGTATTCTTGCCTGGGAAATCCCATGAACAAAGGAGCCTGGTGGGCTACAGTCCATGGGGTTGCAAGAGTTGGACATAAAAAACTAAACAACAACTTAGCAACTAAACAAAAACAACAGAGTAAAGTTTTATACCTACTCCCTTTGAATATGGTTTATATGTCCTTCAGAGAGAACATGTCAGGCTTCCCTGAGCTCAGTTGGTAAAGAATCCTCCTGCAGTGCAGAAGACCCTGGTTTGATTCCTGGGTCAGGAAGATCTGCTGGAGAAGGGATAGGCTACCCACTCCAGTATTCTTAGGCTTCCAAGGTGGCTCAGCTGGTAAAGAATCCGCCTGCAATGTGAGAGACATGGGTTCGATCTCTGGGTTGGGAAAATCCCCTGGAGAAGGAAAGGGCTACCCACTCCAGTATTCTGGCCTGGAGAATTCCATGGACTGTATAGTCCATGGGGTCGCAAAGAGTCGGACACAACTGACTGACTTTCACTTTCATAGAGAACAAGGACACTGTGGTCCAGTCCTGTGACCCATAGCCCATCAGTAATTCCGGCCCCAGCCCCAGGAATGGCAGTGAATGTAAATAATCCCCTTGCTGTCCCTCATTCTGTCTCCTCTACAAACTGTGACACACATGTGCTAAGCAGGAATCAATATGTAGAAAAATACATCATTGTCTAATAGTTGAAGCAAGGCTTTATAGCTAGCTAATAAATTAGTTTAAATTGAAAATTGTTTAACCATGATGGAATAGTCCTATTGTAACTATACAATAGTGTTGCTAATTATCAAGAAGAAAATGTCGCCTATGCTTCCTAAGACGGACTTTGTAATGAAAAAGAGCCCTATTAGTGGGTAGACCTAAATAAGAAGTTTGACAGTTTTAAGAAATAGAGGATTACTTCCAGAGTATTTGGCCACTGTCTGATTTGTATTTTCGTGTCATTTTATTTGGATATTTTGGGGCTGTAATTTTATTTGGCCAGTGAGATTTTCTTTGTGTTGTTGTTCAGTCGCTAAGTCACATCTGACTCCTTGTGACCCCATGGACTGCAGCATGCCAGGCTTCTCTATCCTTCACTGTCTCCCAGAGTTGGCTCAAACTCATGTCCATTGAGTTGGTGATGCCATACAACCATCTCATCCTCTGTTGTCCCCTCGTCCCCCTACCTTCAATCTTCCCCAGCATCAGGGTCTTTTCCAATGAGTTGGCTCTTGACATCAGGTGGCCAAAGTATTGGAGCTTCACCTTCAGCATCAGTCCTTCCAATGTAAGACTGATGCTTTCCTTTAGGACTGACTGGTTTTATCTCCTTGCAGTCCAAGGGACTTTCAAGAGTCTTCTCCAGCACCACAAATCAAAAGCATCAATTTTTCATTGCTCACTCTTCTTTATGGTCCAACTCTCACACCTTTACATGACTACTGGAAAAAACATAGTTTTGACTGTACGGACCTTTGTCAGCAAAGTGATGTCTCTGCTTTTTAATATGCTATCTAGATTTGTCATAGCTTTTCTTCCAAGGAGCAAGCATCTTTTAATTTTGTGGCTGCATTCACCATTTGCAGTGATTTTGGAGCCCAAGAAAATACAATCTGACATTGATCCCATTTCCTCCCCCATCTATTTGCCATGAAATGATGGGACTGGATGTCGTAATCTTGATTTCCTGAACACTGAGTTTTAAGCCAACTTTTTCATTCTTTTATTTCACCTTCATCAAGAGACTCTTTAGTTCCTGTGCTTTCTACCAGTAGAGTGGTACAATCTGCGTGTCTGAGGTTTCTCTGTGAGGTTACAAATATGAGAACTATAGTAAATGACCAAAGGACTGAACTATATACCCTCCCAGTCTGAGGCCAGAGACTCCCTAACTTTTGCTGCTTCCATTGCCAAACTTGCAAATGTATCATTTGATGTTGATGATATTTTAAATTTTTCCTTTATAATTTTTCTATAATATAATTACTTTATATATATATTTTAAAGTATGACTTGTGAACTTATTATATATTGATGGCCCACTTATTACTTTTTATTATTCATTTCCTTTTTCCATCCCATATTTCAATAAATGTTGAAAGGAATTTTATATGTATATATGACATTTGTTTATTTACTTTTGTTCTCTTATAATATTGATTTGATTTGCAATGTTGCAAATTTAGTTTCTTTAGAATATAAATTTTATTTATTTTTTTTCAAGTATACATTGAGATTTATATTCAAATTTAATAAATATCAGTCACCCCTTTAACCTTTATGTGTCTGAAACAATAAGGAATATAAATTTTAAAACTGCTAAAATTGTTTCCTGAATATCATTTTAAAATAGCTGCATTTACCCTTTTTACTAAATTTCATTTATTTCAGAATTATAAGACTGCAAACTGATATTTCTTTCCCATCTATCTCCACATTTTAATTTTTGTTTTTATGGCGAAGGAAATGGCAACCCACTCCAGTATTCTTGCCTGGAAAAGTCCATGGACAGAGGAGCCTGGCGGGCTACAGTCCATGGGGTTACATGACTGAGCATGTGTGCATGAGGGTGGAGGGTGATGGGTTGGTAGCAATAAACTGGTAGAACTAAATATATATATATATATATATATATATATTATTCTTATTCTACTTTGCATTGTGTGATTAGCTATAGGATGTCTTAATGCTATAGCTGTAGGATTAGCTATAGGATGTCTTAATGGAGTCAGATTTTCAACAGTCCAGTTTAGGCCAATAACCTCTCTGAATATATTTCCACATCAAAGAAATGAGGCTAGTGATAATAAATATAATATACTTACTAACTATAAATGAGTATTACAAAAATGAAATAATATATATGAAAAGTCTATCAGTAAATGTTTAATAAATATGCATTTCTTTAGAAATAAATAAATTTGGAAAAAACAAGAAGTCATGAATAAGGTTTTTAAAATAAGCAAAACACGAGAAGCAAATAGTTTTTATACCATTGGCTAATCAGAGACGAAGATGGAATCTCTTCTGTTCATTTCAGTAACCCTAATACCAAAACAATCTAACCTCTAAAAATAACACAAAAGGAGACAGTAAAATAATAAGGCAATAATATTAATTCAGCAATTTTATAAAACAATACTGTACTTTAATCATGAAGAATTTACTCTGTAAATGTTGAGTTGATTAAAATTAGGAAATAACTTGTGTAAATTAATCGCATTTGTAGATAAAAGGAAAAATGCATATGAATATTTGTATTGGTGCTAAGAATGCATTTGTTGAAATCAACAATATTCATTCTAGAATTTTAAAAGATAATTTAGCATTTAACATGACAGAAAAAGGTTTGTATGATGGAACAGTACAGGCATTTTCTCTTATAATCAGAGATTCCTTTGTAATCAAGACATTTACATTAAAACCAAAAATTTGTAGACTCTATTTACATTTATTAAATATTTTCTATATGCTAAGTACTGAAACTAAGTGCTCTGTTTTAACCCTCTCACATAATTTGGAAGGGTAAGTACTGTTTCTGTCCTTGTTTTGCAGGTGAGAAAATGAGGCAAGTATGTCTTAGAGAAATAAAATAAATTTTCGAATAAATGGGAAAGTTAGGACTCAAGTCCTAAATTTAGGACCATTCTCTTTAATGCTCAGGGCTTTCATACCCAACAAGAACACTAGATGGATGTTTATAACACGAGAAAATGGATGTTTAGGGCACTAATGGATGTTTAGGAACATCAAATACATTGTTGAAAGAATTTGATAATTGAAAGAATTTGAAAGAATTTGCCAGTTTAAAATAGTAAGCATGATGAGGGAAAAGTGGGAACCCTCTTAGGCATTCTTAGAATGATGGTTCAGTATAGTTTTCAGTGCTTTAAGTCAAAGGTTATAATTCAGTCCCCTTGCTCCTGCTCTGAGTATTAACAAGTACACTTATCTAAGAAGACAAATATAAATTCATATGTGTTCATTCACAAACATCCATTCAGAATCTACCTTATGTTACATGTTTTCTTCAGGATGAGGGATACAGAGACAAATACAACTGAGCCTCTCCTCTTTAAGATGCTCACAGTGTAGAGGGCTAAATAGGACTGTAAACAACATGCAGTATGATCCGTGCAACAGTGGAAATCATATATGATACACAGTATCACGAAAATTGATAAAGCATCTGAAAGTGAGGGTATGGATTGGTTACTTTAAGGAATTCTTGAAGTTGGTATTGGAGTAGGGCTCTGAGAGGTCAGTTAGAGTTTACCATGAAACTTGAAATAGTTTAACATGTTTTTCAGGGAATTATAAACCATAAATTACATAATTAAGGGATTTTTTTCTTTACAAAATCATCATCCCTTAATAATTCTGTAATATATACATTTCTATATTATTAAATAATCATTTTCAGGCCACATTTTGGATGTCATTAATTATCATGGCTCTAAAACACAAATAAAATGTGTTAAAGAACTTTTATTTTATTCATTGTGACATTTAACTATAGCACCACACTTAAAAACATGTTCTACCATATTATATATAAATAACTAGATAAGTGACTATATGTCTTCAATTGCCACTGAATATAATTATTGAAATTAAGATTTGTAAGGGATATAGAAAGATGTCATTCATTTCCTTCATTATGGGTAAATAAGAAGTTGCTAAAGGTCATTCAGTTAAGAAATAAGCAGAGGAATTTGAAGTCAAATCTTCTTGTTCCTTTTAATCTCTTCCTTATCTTCTTCCACAACACCTAACCCTAGCTATTACATTTTTTTAAATTTAGAATTGTAATATATAAGAATATTATAAAAACATAATCCAATAAGAAAATGATGTAGAATGCTTTTAAAATACATATATATGTGATTAATATCTCACATATATGTGATTAATAGTCCCTTGGACTGCAAGGAGATCCAATTAGTCCATCCTAAAGGAAATCAGTCCTGAACGTTCATTGGAAGGACTGATGCTGAAGCTGAAACTCCAATACTTTGGCCACCTGATGTGAAGAACTGACTCATTTGAAAAGACCCTGATGCTGGGAGAGATTGAAGCCAGGAGGAGAAGGGGACGACAGAGGATGAGATGGTTGGATAGCATCACCAACTCAATGGACATGAATTTAATTAAACTCCAGGAGTTGGTGATGGACGGGGAGGCCTGGCGTGCTGTGGTTCATGGGGTCACAAAGAGTCGGACGTGACTTAACTGAATTGAACTGATATCATTTTATGTTAAGGAGGGAATATTTAGCAAGCTACAAATTTGACAGATAGTCTGTAATCGTAGAGATGAGTTTCCCCTTACCAGTGTTTGCCACTAAACTATTACACTTAGAAAAGCTAAGTGAAGGAAGATAGCAGTGTTTAAGTGTGATCTGCGGACCACTACATGAGAATCACCTGAGTTGATGTCTGTCGTACTCAGGGTCCACTTAATAATAACTTTTAGAATGGAACCTGAGGATTTAATCTCTACAGAATCATCAGCATCTATCTTTCTTTGAAATCTTCATTTTCTTTAGTTTTCTTGTGTAGTCTGTATGTAACTGCAATTGTATCAAATTCCCTATTGTACATTTCTGTTTGAAGGCATTGAGCCATTTATTATACATAATAAATAGTCATTAAAAGGATGGTGAGGAAGACTGTATCTCTGGAGCCTTCCATTTTATTTCTTTTTTTTCTGTCTAGTCCACAAATGAACTAATCCACTATCAGAACATTACTCGTGCTTTCTTCCATGTGGAACTTGAAAGAAGTACTGTTTTCTTTTTCAATTTCTCTTGTGGCTAATTTTAAAATTAATCTGAATATTTATTCGCCCCCATTTGTTTTGATATCTTTTTGTCAATTAACCACATCTTCTACTTGGGAAAGAAAGAAAAAGAGAGGGGAAGGAAATACATGAAAAGCATGAATGCCAGAAATCTCTGCATGTTGATGATTCAGCTACTTCTTAGATCAATATAGGAACTTTAGATCTGAAATTTTTAATTTAGAGTCAAAGTCTTAAAATACCAGCTATATTTTATTTATTCTCTCATATGGTACCAAACTCCAAAATAACTGAGTTGAGTGTTAGCTCACTGTCATTCATTCATAAACCACCATCAGGTCTTGAAGATGTCAGTGAGGACGCTGTGACAATTCTGTGAGCTCCATGACCATGTGAGTGAGCTATCTAAAAATTTTTAAATTTCTTTACTAATGGTGACATCCAAAGAAGAGGAAAGATACAAAAGCATCATATCAGAAATTTTATTTTTTTCTCTTTCATTCTTAGAATCACTAAAAAGGAGTAGCATCCTAGTCCTTTGCGGTTCTTCAGTAACTTTCTTCATTCCTTGGAATGAATGCTGAGAAAGTGGAAGCATTTCTTCACCAGTGTGTAATTGCATGGATACACTTTTCTAACACCTCAACTAATACCATTCGTCCCTTTAAGGACCTTACATAAATAACTTTATGCAGAGCAGCCCCACGGGAACAAATTAACTCTTTTGTCTCTCCAAGTGTTGATAGCTTTCTTTTTAGTTCTAAATTTATCCCTGAAATTCATCTTTCCAGACTAAACTCCAGATTTCAATTTACTACCTCATTGTGTGATGCCCTACATTATAATAATCTTTTCTTACTTACAGCTCTTCCTCTGAGATCGGAAATTCCTACAGACCAGAATTGGGCACTCATGTGTCCCTATATACCATAGCCTAGCCCCGTGTTGATTTTTGTGGTTTGTGTTTTAATGGAGTGTAACCAAACTCCATGGAGCTACAGCCATTCCTAATAGAGCTTAGTTTAGCCCACTCCACTGACCTGAACTTTCCTTCCCTAACCATTCCTTGCCCTAGAAAATGAAGGACAATTTGGCCTTGCCAAAGTCCTTCATAGACTAACCATTTTCTTAACTGACTCTTTTCTCTAAGTCTTACATCAGTACATAACTGAAACAGTCTGTTGATACTTGAAATAAATTTGTAAAGAGTTGGGGTATATAAAATCCATATGTGTATGTCCATGTATTTCTTTTATCTAATTGAGTACAACTAATTGAGTGCATGCATATAATTGAATATGTACATATAATCCTAATCTCTGAATGTATAGTAGGAAAAGTTAAATTTGCAAAGAACTTTATGATATACTACTGCATTTATCTTAACATTCACAGCTTAAATATAGTCTAATAAAAGCAACTTCTTAGACTGCAGTCCTCTCAGCAAAACCACTCCACTGTCCATTGCTTTCCAGATGGGTCTGACCTTGTCTAAGATACTTGATGTGAAGAGATAATGTCAAAATTTTTTTTCTTGATAGACGTTTTGAGGGTCTCGCATATGGGATTCAGAGCTGCATATGCTGGGATGGGAGACAACCACTCATTGTAGTTCATCTGGAGCACTTTATAATCTTGAGTTTCCCTATCTCTCTTTAAAAATAATTAATACTTCACAAAAGGTAATATCTCTTGAAGCAAATTTAATTTAAAAATCTGTTTTAAGTGATAGTGAGGAGATGACATATTTTAGTAAGTGGTGCATGTTCAAAATATTCTGAGAAACAAGATGTCTCAGTGTGTGTGTGTGTGTGTGTGTGTGTGTGTGTGTGTAAATGTTTTAAATTCAGAAGCAACCATAAAGGGGAGTAACCATAGTAATTCTGTTCTTTTTCAAGAATGCTGTTGATTATAGTGATAACTCCTATCCAAGCTTATTAATCTAGAATCTTTAATTAAAGTGGATAATGATGATGTGTATTTATTTAACAGGAAATGTTTAATTTTACTAAAAAGAATATAATTTTATGGCTTTAGTTTGGCAAACAGAGAAGCCAGATTGTTTATATATCTGCGGTAGCTCCTGAGATCACTATGATAAGCATTTGGCCTAAGATTTGGATACACTCATTGAATAATGTGAAAAACCCTCAATATTTAAAATCACTTTTGGATAAAGTAAAAGCTATACAGGTAAATGGAGCTAATTTTGTTCAAAACGTTGACTTATTGTATTCTACAAAAATTAAAACCTGAACAGTCTTGAACTATGGTTGATCTTCCTGATTGTAATAGAGGTCATAACCACAATTTATGTGACTTTACCAAAAATGATAAGGTTTTTGTTCATGCATTCACATAACAGTTATTTTGAGCACCAACTATGTGCCATCCGTGGTAAATGTGGAACAGGTAAGATTACAACACTCACAGAATTTATTGTCTGATACTTTTTCTCCAAAGGCTAGACAGACAAATAAAACTAATAAAATTGTTGCTACAGAAAGTGATGTAGGCTATAGAATGGCCTACTTTAGCTGAGATTGTGAGTGTATTTGAGGAAATATCATTTAAGCTGGCACTTGAAAAATGAGAAACTGGAGAGTATTACAAGGAAAAGGACATCATATTCAGAGACCCTGAGTTGGGGGAAATCTTGGGAGAGTGTTAATGTGACAGTAGTTGAGTGAGTTTCAGGGAGAACATCATGAAATGAGAGGGCAGGCAGGTGCGGTGGTGCTTCACGCAGGGCCTTGCAGGCCATGTTAAATTTGATGGGATTTACCGTCAATGGAATGGGATGCCATTCTGGGAAGTGTTAACATTCAAATTTCAGTTTAAATGCATCATCCTGGCTGGCTGTCTTCAAAAAAAGTTTTTAGTATGTCCAAGTAGAAACAGACAGGCGGGGACCTAAAAACAGAATTAGCATTTGAGTTGATTTATATTCTAAATGAATTTTGAAGAATTTGCTATTATGAGGGATTTGGGTGCATATCAATATTTTCTTCTGTTCTAATGTTTATTGCTCCTTCCTGATAATATAGTGTGCTGTTGACACTTTAGAGTATAGTTAATGTCTAACCTCCCATATCATTAAATGTTATCCTACAGTGTCATATTTAAAATGCAGAATTTCACTGTTTAGACATGCTATGCATTTATTTAAATAGTTCCTTATTTTTGGACTCTGGAGTTATTTTCAAAGCTATTGTGTAATAAATAACTTTTCAATAATTCTCTACTTGCAAATCTTAATACATATCTTTAATGACTTTCTAAAGATATATTATTGGTGTAAAACCATCAGTTTCTCAGAGACAAGCATTCATCATTTCTGTGGCAAACCCACAAAACAGTGAAGCTGAGCAGCGATTAAGCTATAGTAAGTCAGCGTGGTTCACTCCTTAGTAAATGATTCATTGCCCTGTATCAGGAATGCCCCCATTTCCCTTATCTGTCCATCAGAAGATGGCTCAAAATCAGCAGTCTAATAGATTATTACATGTCAGGCACTTGCAGGGTTTTTAGCAAAGACAACTGTAAATATTAAATCCACGATTTTTAAGGTATAATTTCTCTAATCTCCTTATTCTATACCAGCTCATGGTTTGGAAAACCATTACCAAACACCAGCCCCTTCAAACTGTTGCCATTCACTGAATGTTATATCCTCCGTCAAATTCATATGTTGAAACTCTAATCCCAATATGATACTATTTGGAGGTGGGATTTTGTGGGGAGTAATTAGATCATGATGATGGTGCCCTCATGAATAGGATTAGTGTCTGTGTAAGCAGAAGCCAGAGAGCTTACTAGCACTTTCTGCACCATGTTGGACACAGCAAGGAGACACTCCTCTATAAACTAGAAATTGGTCATTAACTAAGAACTTGACCAAGATGGCCCCCTGAACTTGGATTTCTACCTTCAAGAACTATGAGAAATAAATATTTGTTTTTAAACCACCCAACCTCTAGTAAATGGTTATAGTAGCCCAAACTAAGATAATTGCAGCAGATTTTAAAAGCTAGGAAGCACTTGGTAAGGGAATCTATTCTGAAATATTTCTATATCTTTATATTCATGCATGCATGCTCAGCTGCTAAGTCATGTCTGTCTCTGAGCAACCCCATGGACAGGCTCCTCTGTCCATGGGATTGTCCAAGCAAGAATACTGAACTGGGTTGCCATTTCCTTCTCCAGGGGATCTTCCTGACCCAGGGATCAAGCTTGCATCTCTTGTGTCTCCTGCATTAGCAGGTGGATTCTTTAGTACTGAGCTACTTGGGAAGCCTATCTGTATATGCATGTGTGTTTAAATAAGCATACACATGCATGCTGCTGTTGCTGCTAAGTCGCTTCAGTCATGTCCAACTCTGTGCGACCCCATAGACGGAAGCCCACCAGGCTCCCCCATCCCTGGGATTCTCTAGGCAAGAACACTGGAGTGGGCTGCCATTTCCTTCTCCAATGCGTGAAAGGGAAAAGTGAAAGTGAAGTCCCTCAGCTGCGTCCGACTCTTAGCGACCCCATGGACTGCAGCCTACCAGGCTCCGCCATCCATGGGATTTTCCAGGCAAGAGTACTGGAGTGGGGTGCCATTGCCTTGTCCAATACACATGCATACACATCTGTTATACATATAATATTTTTCAGCTCATCAATAGTTTTATGTGTTTCTATCTCCTTCAAGGGCCGGATCAGAATAAATAGGAGTGAATCAAACCATCTTATGGACTTTAGACATTAATAAAATTCTGGAAAAATGTAGGGACTCTCTCTACCCCCAAAACAAAAGCAAAGCATAGTTTTTAAAGACATTATTTTTATATTTGATAGCTGGAAGTCTAGAATGGGAAACCATGGGGTAAAATTTGTGAAGTCTGTTCCCTTCACTTGTCAAAAATACTTGTAAAAAAAGAAGAAAAATTGCTGCTTTGCTTATGTGCGACTCTGATCCCATGCTAATATACGTCTTGGAAGAGACAGTTTTATAATTCACTTTATTAAGAGACTCTTTTAATATTGGATTCAAATTATTATTAAGTTAATGCTGATTAAATTATAATATTAATACCTCTTACATTTTTAAAAGCCTCTTTTCAAAGTGCTAGTCTTTTTGATCATCGTAATAATCAACAGTGGCAGAATCCTGACTTCAAATGAATCTTATAATTGAGTATCAATTATAATACAGACATAAGCTTAAACTCTACAATGAAGTCCATGGAAATAAGAACGGCTGGTCCACTCTCTACCTGCAGAGCAACTGCCACCCCAGACTTACTCATAACTGAGCCCCAGTTCTCAATTATTGTCCCTCAAGTATCTTCTGAACCATTCAGCAGTGCTGCATAGCTTGTAAAACACTGTAGCGATCTGTGCAGGCCAGATTAAATAAATAGAGTCCCCTCTGTGTTTTCTCTGGATAAGGAAAATCAAACCCAGTGAGAGCAATGATTTATCCATTACCAGAGAGCTATGAGAAGGAGGGCTAAAAGGAAAGAGGGTTTAAGCCTAATTGAGTTCTTTGTCTACTCTTCCTCAATTACATTTATATGCAGTTGTATATGTAAATTTTATGC
Organism: Bos indicus; assembly: GCF_029378745.1. Taxonomy (NCBI): domain Eukaryota; kingdom Metazoa; phylum Chordata; class Mammalia; order Artiodactyla; family Bovidae; genus Bos; species Bos indicus. The sequence goes on from NC_091767.1 coordinate 15,632,606, forward strand.
AAAGGGAAGCAGATAGCATAGAATATGAATAAAACCCTAGCTGTGAAGACTTGGGCAAGTCACTTTCCAATTATAAAATGGAAGCTTAAATTGCAGAGAAACCCCCAACATATTGAAAATTAAATTATCGTATTTATCATTTTAAGAAAAAGACAAAAATGAATTAAAAATTTATTATGAATGTTATATTTTAAATGACAATTCAAATTTTCTAATGCATAGGTTGATATTATTTCCTCAGTTTTGCCTCCAAATATACTTTTTTTTTTTAAACTTTACATAATTGTATTAGTTTTGCCAAATATCAAAATGAATCTGCCACAGGTATACATGTGTTCCCCATCCTGAACCCTCCTCCCTCCTCCCTCCCCATACCATCCCTCTGGGTCCTTAAAAGGCCAAAATGCTATTTTCTTAATTTCTTTTTCAGAGTGTTTGTCGTTATAATATAGAAATGTAACTGATTTTTTGGTGTGTTGACTTTGTATCCTGTGGCTTTGCTGAATTCACTTATTAGTTCTAAGAGTTTTTGTGGAGTCTCTAGGGTTTTCTACATATAAAGTATCACCATAAATTCATGAGTAGATATAATTTTTCTTCTTCCTTTCCAATTTGGATTTTTTTTTTCTTTTCTTTTTTGTCTGGTTGCTCTGACTAGGACATCAATACTTTGCTGAAAATAAGTGGCTAAATTGAGCATCCTTTCCTTTTGCTTGATCTTAGAGGAAAAGCATTCAGTCCCTCATCATTGAGAGGTTATTTGCTGTGTTTTTCTTATTATATTTATTATATTTAATAATTTCTTATTCTATTTCTTTATTATATTGAGGTAGTTTCTCCTTTACTTACTGTGTTGGGTATATTTTACATGAAAGGGTATTAAACATGTCAAATGCTTTTTCTGCAGCAGTTGAAATTATTATAATCTGTTTTTCCTTCTTTCTGTCAATGTGGATTTTTGTGCTAAATTTTTTCATATTTTGAACCATTCTTGAATTCCAGGGATAAAGACACTTGGTCATGGTGTGTAATCCTTTTAATATGCTACTGAATTCAGTTTTCTTGAGGATTTTGCATTGATGTTTGTAAAGGATATTGTCTATAATTTTATTTTCTCATAGTATCTTTGTCTGGCTATGACATCAGGGAAAAGGCTGAGCTCATGGAATATGTTAGGGAATGTTCTTTTCATTTCTGTGGGGAAAAGTCTGAGAAAGATTGATGTTAGTTATTCTTTTTTTTTATTTTTTAACTTTACAATATTGTATTGGTTTTGCCATATAACAACATGAATCCGCCACAGGTATACACGTGTTCCCCATCCTGAACCCTCCTCCCTCCTCCCTCCCCGTACCATCCCTCTATTCTTTAAGTGTTTAGAAAATTCAACAATGAAGCCATCAGGTCCAAGGCTTTCCTTTTTGGGGCAGATTTCTGTTTACCAGTTAAGGAAGCAGTTTATTATTATTCATGTATAATAGCATATTTATATAGATTATATTAAATATATTTATTATATTTAATCTATTAAATATAATATATAATATATTATAAATGTAATATATATTTATAATATAATTTAAAATATAATATATTATAATATTTATAATATAGTATATTATAAATATATTATATTATAAATATAATATATTATATAAATATAATCTATTTATATATTTATTTATAATCTATAAATTTATGCTTTATATAGATTATAAATAAATTTATAATCTATATAAATTATATATTATATAATATATATTATATATGTAATTAATAATATATATAATTATATATATAAATTATATATAGATATAATTATAAAGTTATAATCTATAATTTATAATCCATAAATATAATCTATAATTTATAATCCATAAATATAGTCTATTTATATATATTTAAATCTAAATATATATAAATATAAATATAATCTATTAAATATAATATAATAATCTATTAAATATATTTACCTATATTTAATAGAATAATATATTTATTATTCATTTATAATAGCATCCAAAATATTACTTAGAAATTAACAAAGGAAGAAAGACTTGTACAATTATAAATACAAAGCAGGGACTTCCCTGGCAGTCAAGTGGTTAAGACTCCATACTTCCACTGTAAGGGGCACAGGTTTGATCCTTGGTCAGAGAATTAAGATCCCTCATGCAGCAATGGTGTGGCCAAAAAACAAAGAAACAAAAAAAAAGAATTGCAAAGCATTTCTAAAGTAAGGAAGATGAAATTATTTAAAGGGTACTGACTTTCCATTTGGAAAGAAAATATGTGGGGATGAACAGCGATGATAGTTGCACGACTATGTGCATGTGCTTATTGCCATTGAATTGTGCTCTTAAAAATGATAAAATGATAACTGTTAAGTTAAATATTGATACAAATATTGATCTATTTTATCAACATTAAAAAGTTTTTTAAAAAGCAAATAAATAAATGTAAAGGTATTCCATGTTCATGGATTGCAAGAATTATCCCAATAGCACATTTTGCACAAACTTAAAAATTCATCCTAAAATTTATATGGAATTTCAAGGGATTTCAAATAGCCCAAACAATGTTGAGAAACAAGAACAAATTTGGAGGACTCACACTTCCTCATTTCAAAACTTACTGCAACTGTAGTAATCAAAACGGTGGTACTGGCATAAAGACGGACATATATACAGATGGAATAGAACAGAGACTCCAGAAATAACCCCTGGCATATATGGCCACACGATTTTTGACAAAGATGCTAAGACCAATCAATAGGGAAAGGACAATCTTTTCCACAAAGGGTGTTGATAAAATTGTGCATCCATATATAGAAGAATGAAGTTGGACCCTTACCAAACACCATATGAAAAAATTAACTAAGGTTGAATCAGGAACCTAAATGTAAGACCTAAACACAAAACTCGTAGAAGAAAACATAAGATTAAAACCTTTACAACATTGAATTTGACAATGATTTCTTGGATGTGACCAATAAAATCATAGGTAACAAGAGAAAAAAAAAATATATATATATAAATTGGATTTCAGGAGAATTTAAGAACAAATTGTGCCCCCCAAGGCTACTAAGGCAAGCCACAGAATAGGGAAAAATATTTGCAAATCACATATCTGATAAGGGATTATTATACCAAATATATAGACTATTCCTAAAACTCAACAACAAAAAATCAACCTGATTCCAAAATGGTCAAAGGACCATCGTGATGGTTTCATGGGCATATAACAACTCACTGAGTTGTTGTATACATTGAATATATACAGCACTTTACATATCAATCATACCTCAAGTGGTTTTTAAAATGCCTAATATGGTCAATTTTATGTTATATGATTTCTATCACAGTGAAAAACTGGGGCAAAAGAAAGCCAAGCAGAAAATTCTTTGGCCCCTTTGGGTCGTTGTTAGATTTTTGCCATAAAGCCTAAAACAGAATATGTAATTCATTAAATTTCATTTTTTTCAGGAAAATCTGGTCTGTAAATTACTGATTTGAGCTTGTTTTTATATAGCCAGCTATAAATTCATGCTTTTTTTTTTTTAATGCTCTCCCTGAACACCTGATTCATCATAATATTCTGGCATATTTAAAGGAATAAAGAAAATTCCTAGATATGAACAGCTTGCATTGAGAATTTGTTCTTGCAGCTAGCAGCCTTCAAAGGTGTGTGCCTGTGAACTCTTAGCAGCTTCTTGAATCTCAGCCAGTGTTTGGGTCCCCTGCATGTGACCCTGGGGGGAAAGCTATTTGTAAGAGCACCAGACCTGTTTCAGCAATTAATTACTGTGAAGCAGTGGACATTTACTTCATTTTCAGAAGTGTTCTAAGACACATGTTGAAACTGTTGCCCAACAATTGACTTTCCAGATTGATATCAGAAGAAAAAATAATTGGAGTTTCAAGCTATCTGAGTAAACTGTCAGAGTTTATGTTGTGAGAAAAAGCAAATAAAATATACACCACATATTTCCCACTTACCGTGTTTGTTGTTCAGATTTTTCTAGTATAAATTCTAATCAAACTTCCCCTTACTATATCTTTTGGGTCTTCATCTTGGAAATAATGAGCCACTGGCAGTCCTGAAGCAGCAGCTTCATGTTCTCATTAACGCCAGGTCTTAAGTCATAGAAAATCTCATGGGACTCAGCTCTGACACTCTTTGTTTTGTTTTTTATAGTGTGCTTGTTTCCTTAGTTGAACAAAAAAATCTAAGTAGCCTTTTAGCTGGTTTGGGGGGACATTCTTATCTTTAGGCCTGTGCAGTCCTGCTAATGACTCTTAGCACTTTTAATATGAGCAGTATCTTGTTATTTTTTTAAATCAGTAACCCCATAAAACAAAAAAAACTATTCAACTCTGAGTGGTCCTTATAGCTCCTAGCTTATTTGCTTAATAATTTGATTATATCCATATCATAAAATAAAATGAAGAATAAATTTTTAAGATAGCTGAATTGAATTTTAACTTTTTGTGCTCTATATTCTTTCTCCCTTCCGTCCTCCCCATCCTCTTCCTGCCCCTCCTCCTTTCCTTCCTCTCCTCATCCTCCTCCTCTTTCTCTCTCTCTCTTCCCTTCTTTCAATACCAAAATGTATGTTTTTCATCTCCCTGGGTGTGCTTCACCATTAGTGGAATAACATTAATGGACCAGATGAAATCTGACATCCATTCCACTCTGGCATGAGATGACTCTGTTTCTAGTGGCCGCTAGGAGCAGGGTAACAACCGTACCAGCATGCTCTTTTTCATGGTATCTTGGGCACTCTTACTGCGTGATCATTGGTGCTGTTTCTGTTTACAATGGCTTTAAAATATCATATACCTGTGCATGCACACACACACACACACACACACACACACACACACACACACTCTTGCATATCTGTCAAGTCAGTTTTGAAATAAGAAATCTGCATTTTTTTTTTTACTGCATTTTAAGCCTTCATCAAAATCTGAATGCTATATTTCAGAATCTCAATTAGGAAATATATTTAACCATTTAACACTGTTGAAGAAAGCCACATCAGGTTCAAGTCAAGTCATTCAGGAACTCCACTATCAACAGCAAAGTTCAAAATGAATACATCAATAATAAATTAATGGAAAAAAAAGAAAAAAAAAAAAAGAAATGAATGGGATGCGTCTGATGTTTTCTTCCCAAAAGGAAAGCTGATATTAAAAATTACGTTGGCCTGTTTTTCTGAAAGATGGCCTTGGCTGAACTCTGTGTAAGTCCTTTGAGTGAGAACTTGGACAAGGAAATTATCTCATAGCAGAAGCACAGAAAATAAGTACCATCAGTAACTGCACACACATAAACTTTTCCTATTTGTTCTCAGAAAGTATTAATTTGAACACATGAACCATTATTTCTAGAAAAATTGCAACATGAAAAGAATTTTGTAAACAGGTACCCAGTGGGAGTTAAGATCATATGAGAGAGGGGCTGGTCATTGGAAATCTGCCTTGTGTTCCTCATATTATTCAGTAATGAGGAAGATATGACATTCAAGACAATGAAATTAATTTCTAATAATGTTTACAGAATCTTTTGGAGAAAATGTTAGAAATTCAGTCACCACCTAGGATGCAAATGTTCTAAATTCTTTATTTATGAGTTTCAGAGCAGGCATTCTTTTGTCACATACAGGGGCTATGGGCTGTGGAATGAAAGGCCATCTTCCTATTTGGATGGCTTTCAGAAAGTTGGAAAACATCTGTGAGCCCAAGTCCTCACCTTCTATAATGAAGGCTTTTCCAAATCTTCCGATCTATATTCCAAGTAATAATAATGATGATACTCAAGATGTTTTGAGTGCTTCTGATTTGTTATACAGGAGCTGCGGGGTTCAATCTCTGGGTTAGGAAGATCCCTTGGAGGAGGAAATGGCAACCCACTCCAGTATTCTTGCCTGGAAAATTCCATGGACAGAGGAGCCTGGCGGGCTATAGTCCATGGGGTCACAAAGAGTAGGACACAACTGAGCGACTGAGTACACACTCTAACAGTGTACAAAATGCTTGATAAAGTGATCTCACCATAGGTAAATATTAATAATATTTCCTTCCTTTACACATGAATAAACTAAAAATTAAAGAGGATAAATGATGTATCCAAAGTCTCCCCATGAGTTACTAACCAGACCTGATGAATGCAGGCTGTATAGTTCCAAAGAAAAATGCCTTACCAAAAGTCACTCAGCACTGCTGCCCTTACGTGCCACAGAGCTGCTGAAAGAATTGTAAGCATGGTAGTGAAATAATCAGGTTACTTCTCTTTCCTGTCTTTCTCCCCTTTCTGCCCTACTTTTGTGTCTCCCACTACTCCATCCTGATTTATTTTGCCAAATAAATTATGTTATTTATTTTATTTATAAATAAAATTTTTATAATGTAGAGGACTGGCTGCCTCTACACTAAATCAAATGCACATTGATTTCCAAGTTGTTGTTTTGTTAGGATGCCTTGGCCAACTAAGAAGGCTTCTTTAGAGTGAATCGTGTGGTCTTCTTGCTTCTGCAGGGGTTTATGGCTGAAACTCAGACACACATTTATTTGTTGGATTGACCAAAAAGTTCACTCTGGTTTTTCCAGAAGAGCTTATGGAAAAACCCAAACAAACCTTTTGGACAACCCAGGAGTAAAAATTAAAAAAGTAGTAGAATTAAAAAGTTATTTTTGGGGGCTCCAAAATCACTGCAGATGGTGACTGCAGCCATGAAATTAAAAGACACTTGCTCCTTGGAAGAAAAGCTGTGGTCAACCTAGACAGCTTATTAGAAAGCAAGACATTAGTTTGCTGACAAAGGTCCATCTAGTCAAAGCTATGGTTTCTCCAGTAGTCATGTATGGATGTGAGAGTTGGAGTATAAAGGAAGCTGAGTGCCAAAGAATTGATGTTTTTGAACTGTGGTGTTGGAGAAGACTCTTGAGAGTCCCTTGGACTGCAAGGAGATCCAGCCAGTCCATCCTAAAGGAAATCAGTCCTGAGTGTTCACTGGGAGGACTGATGCTGAAGCTGAAACTCCAAAACTTTAGCTACCTGATGTGAAGAACTGACTTATTTGAAAAGGCCCTGATGCTGGGGAAGATTGAGGAGGAGAAGGGGATGATAGAGGATGAGATGGTTGGATGGCATCACCAGCTCAATGGACATGAGTTTGAGCAAGTCCTGAAGTTGGTGATGGACAGGGAAGCCTGGTGTGCTGCAGTCCATGGGGTCAAAGGGTTGGACATGACTGAGCAACTGAACTGAACTGAGTAGTAAACAATAATGTAAGGAAAAAGGCTAACAGTTAATTATAAAGACATGAAGCATCCTCTTAAAATAGCATGCTTCCTTTTCCTCTACTTCCTCTCTCCCAGCTTCCACCCTTCCCTCTAGCATATGTCATTTCACACTTTCACACTTGTTTGTTATCTGCTGCAAATTAGCAGGAACCCTTAAGAAAATTTGCAAGTATTGGCACCAAATCCAAATTTCATTTCTCAAGTTGTTTGTGGCCTTAGAAACCTCTCCTCTCTGATGGTCCGTCCCAGTATAGGGAACTGGGTGAGCTGCAGAACCTGAGTCCTACTCTTTAATTCTGTTAACCATCTGTCCCCAGATAGAGGCATTCGTTAACGAGTAATCATAGCTTTTGAATAGCACCTTTATGCATGGTTGCTTCTCCTTTCTGCAACAACTTGCTGAGTTACAAGGAAATTGATTTTCTATATCATAAATGATTAGTTTTATAACCTGACTTTGGCTGTTACTCTTTTTTTTTTTATATATATTTGCCTCAATTTTTATTCCTTTTATCACTCCTCTTTATTTTTTCTTTCATTTTCCTTCTCTTCTGTCCTGTTCTTCCTTCTTTCTTTACTATTTTCCTAATCCTGATAGTTTATAAATCATTACTAACTGTTGTCTAAAAAATACCTGAAAGTAGAGGCTGTTTTATTTGATGGGAATGTTAGGACTTCAAGCCCAGGAGGCAGCATCTCAGGTAGCCCTGAGAAACTGCTTTGAGGAGGCAGAGGATAGAGTCAGGATATACAGGAGTTTGTAACAAAGGGGAGCAAGCAGTGTGAACATCAGATTACCATTAATTAAGGAAAAATAGACATCTCAAGTTAAGGAATTCAGTGCTCTTCTATGTATGGGAAGATACAAGAGTCTGGGATTATTGAAGTCATTCCTTTCATATGCATCTCTGCTATCCAAGGCCAGCATCCTGTGTGTTTTTGATTTTTCACATTCTCTGAACTTCCTCAGAGCTCCTCAGCAATTGCTGGGGGTGGAGTGGGGGTGGCATCTGCTGGATCACAGGCTTTGTTTTCCCTTTTGAGGGCCCTCATTCCCATTTTGAGGCCCCAAGTCACTGATGGCTGTTACATCTTTGTTTATTGATATATCCCATTCCACAAAACCATCACAAATACATTTTAGAACATGTGTGTGTGTGTGTGTGTGTGTTTGTATGTATGTACACGTGTATATATACGTCCCTAGAAATAAACAAACAAAACAAAACAAGGTAAGAGGTACCATATCCTCTTATAATACTTAGCCCCTGTAACCAGAGATTAATTGAGTAACCTGGCAACCCACTCCAGTGTTCTTGCCTGGAGAATCCCAGGGACGGGGGAGCCTGGTGGGCTGCCGTGACTGGGGTCGCACAGAATCGGACATGACTGAAGTGACTTAGCAGCAGCACTCAATGCAGAGATGAAGAGATTAGATAAGGTTTTTGCTAGTGGCGATTCTGATTGTTTGGATTATAGAGTCATCATGAACTCTAAAAGACAAGTTTCAATAGGACAATGCAGTTGGAGATTCATTATTCTGACCAGTCTGGTATCTTTCCTCAAGATTGATGTTCTTGGGAAGAAAGGATTAAAATGGCTCCTTCTCAATTCCTTTTCATGTGAAAGCATGTTTATCCTGGTTGACTATTTAATTCAGACCTTAAAGAATAAATAGGACATTAAAAGAAGAACAGTTTGCTTAGGATATGTTGCATATAGCCTCCTGTTTTTTGAGAAATCCTAAAGCAAATTTTCTAAAGTATAAAGAGAGTAAGAATCTGAGTGAAGTTAGATTAGAGAGTGTTGTTTTCACCTGTAGTTTTAATTGATTTGAAAAATATGGTTTTATTGTTCAAGAGGCAAGAAGATAAAGAATGTATGCAGAAAATAGCAAGCTAATATACCTGGCTAGTAATAATCATAGATTAAGTACAGTTGGCAATCGTGGAAGGCAAAGTTGGACAGGTAGCTAGTAGAAGTCTAATTTACATATGAGAAATCTTGAATGTAAATCAAAACTGATGGGCAATCATGGTACATCACTGAAATTTTGGAAACAAAGAGATAAAAAAGATAAGGATTTTAATGCATTGCTACTGCAGGAGGAAGTAGAGCTACAGAGATTAATTAGAAAGCTCTTGGCATATTAGAAATTAAAGTACCACAGTGCCTTGCCAATAGCTGTCACTTAATAGATTCTTTTAGGTTAAATGAGTAAAGGAATGAACTAGCCTTTAATCTCCACATTGTTGGTGAAAAATGAAATGGAAGGAAGAGAGATCATATAACCAAATGAGGGAGAAACCAAATGAGGGAGATTTAAATATTGATAGAGAAGGAGGTCTGAAATAGCCTAGAATTCAATGGCTGAAAACTTAATAGAAAGAAATAGCTTGTATTCCAAAAAAATTGTCTCTAAAGCTGTTTTCCATGGATAATTAAAACAAGTACAATTGCTTTGCCAACAAAGGTCTGTCTAGTCAAGGCTATGGTTTTTCCAGTAGTCATGTATGGATGTGAGAGTTGGACTATAAAGAAAGCTGAGCACCAAAGAATTGATGGTTTTGAACTGTGGTGTTGAAGAAGATTCTTGAGAGTCCCTTGTCCTGCAAGGAGATCCAACCAGTGCATTCTGAAGGAGATCAGCCCTGGGATTTCTTTGGAAGGAATGATGCTAAAGCTGAAACTCCAGTACTTTGGCCACCTCATGTGAAGAGCTGACTCATTGGAAAAGACTCTGATGCTGGGAGGGACTGGGGGCAGGAGGAGAAGGGGATGACAGAGGATGAGATGGCTGGATGGCATCACTGACTCGATGGATGTGAATCTGAATGAACTCCGGGAGTTGGTGATGGACAGGGAGGCCTGGCATGCTGTGATTCATGGGGTTGCAAATATCAGACACGACTGAGTAACTGAACTGAACCGAACTGAACCATGATGCAGTAATTGTACTTTATTTTACCCTCTTGAATGAAAGAGTTTGTGTTTCTACTGTCATCAATGCTGTAAAGCTAATTGTAATAGTTGTTGTTTGTTATTCAGTGGCTAAACTGTGTCTGACTCTTTGCAACCCAATGGACAGCAGCATACCAGGCTTCCCTGTCCTTCACCATCTCCTGAAGTTTGCTCAAACTCCTGTCCATGAATCGAAGATGCCATCCAACCATCTCATCCTTGGTTGTCGCCTTCTTCTCCCTTTAGTCTTCCCCAGCATCAGGGTTTTTCCCAATGAGTCAGCTCTTCGCATCAGGTGCCAAAGTACTGGAACTTCAGCGTCAGCATCAGTCCTTCCAATGAATATTTAGTGTTGATTTCCTTTATTGACTGCTTTGATCTCTTTGCAGTCCAAGGGACTCTGATAGATATAAAATTAATAGATTTTCAATTAAGAATTGAGGAAAATCTGTTCAACGAAGGAGCTGGTGAGCATGGTACTAGAAATACCGAGTTAAACAGAGGTGGAGGTAATAGCTCTGAATTCCCCAGGGGGAAAAAAAAAAAAAAGAATGGAGACTCAGCTTTAGAGTTAAATACAATAGGTATTTCAAAAGAATAGCTCTTTTTGAAGAATCTGATTGTATTTCAATTAAGGAGACACCTACTTATATAGCAATGTTGAATAATAATGCAGTGTTTCAAAAGCCCGAGGGAGAATAAAAATAAAATAGTTTAAATTAAATTGCAAGTTACTTTAATATACATTGATGTTCTTACAAAGGTTTAAGCCCGTATGATATTAAAGTATCAACAAACTTAACCAAGAGCTTCTGTATTAACCAAGTTCTTAATTAACTAAGTTCTTATTCTTAACCAAGTTTCCTAGGCAGGGATTTGTTTCGAAGAACCTTTTTATGCCTCCTGAAGAGAAAGGCACATTCCTCCTGGTTGAGTTAATCTCTTAATCTAATTGAAAATTCAATCTCCTCTGACCTGCTCCATATGAAATTCCTCAGTTCAAGGGTTGCTATGCCGAATTGAAAGGTGTGGGCCTCCTGGAATTTTGCAGTGAAAACTAGGGCAGCTCCATTTCTTGTATTAACAGATATGCTCCTGCATACCTTTCAACAGCTATAACTTCCTCCTCCAGAGGTCACTGAAAGTCACTGTGGATGAAATGATTCAGCCTTGTCATATTTACAGTGGCAAAATGTCAATACACAAAGTGAGATGATGATAAACAGCTGATTGTCAAAGTTTAGCCTGAATGCAGGCACTCAAATGAAACAAAATCCCCTGGATTATTTCAAAAGAATTAGGTCCTTTCTAATTATGCATCCCAAGATGGCAACATTTAGCTTCTCAAGCCAAGTTTGAAATAACTCAACATGGTAGTATCATTTGTTCTTATACTTAATATCTTTTATTTTTTCCTTTAAATGTAGTTTCATTCATTTCATTGTGACTGACAACTGTAAAATAATATTTTGTAGGAATTTGTTCTTAACACTTTGAATAGTCTTTTCAGTAACACAATTTAGAGGAAATATCAATAAAATCTGCAATATTCCTGCATGCTCAGTCATGTCCAACTCTCTGTGACCCTTTTGGACTGTAGCCAGCCAGGCTCCTCTGTCCATGGGAGTTTTCAAGACATAAATACTGGAGTGGGTTGCCGTTTCCAACTCCAGGGGATCCTTCCAACCCAGAGATCAAACCTGCATCTTCTGTATTAGCAGGCAGATTCTTTACCCCTGAGCCTCTGGGGAATCCCCTATGATATTCTTAGTTTCAAAATATTTGAAATAGAGTACATATTAGGCTTAATATATTTTTAAAAAATAAAAAATTTGTTAGTAAGTGAGCTGATTTGTCCTTTAAATTCCTATCACAAATCGTTTGGAGAATATATGTATTCCTTTGTGATACAAAAGAGCAATGTATTATTTGCTTAATATAAAAAATTAAAACGAACATTCAAGCAATGAAAGAAAGTTCAGTTATTATTGTGGTCTGAACGAAAAAAGAAAAAATGATGCAAGAATCTATACTGAGTAATATAAAGAGTAGTATGAGCACTTTTTTAAGAAATGTAGTGGGCATAATTATGACCGTTAACTAGAAAGAAAAAAATATTCCTTCATGAGTATTGCCCATATTCACTTTTTCTTTAACGGGGAAAAATGCTGGCCCATTGGATCAGCTTCTGCACTCTCCTTTATCCATCTGTATCTATATCTATCTATCCATCCAAATCTAGGTAAAAGAATTATCAGATAAATGGAGAAAGCAGGAAGTGTAAATTAATCTCTGCATACAAAGCTAGGGGGAGAAAAGAGCTCATGCCCAGAAAAATATTCAATTTAATTTATAAAGTCTTACCTTCACACTCTGTGTGTAAATCACTGTGCCAAGTGCTTAGAGGGTGTAAAATTGAGTAATGCCCAGTCCCTCATCTCCAACAGGCTCACAGTTTTATAGGCAGGAATCTCATCACTATTATGCAAACTCTGCTACTTGCCAAAATAGATTAAAATACAAGCATATTGCTTTGGGATTTCAGGAGAATTCTAAGGTCACTCTTTTTTCTCTTTATAAAGCAGTGGCGGTTTTGGAATAATTTCTCAAAATTTTTGCCATATCATTTTTGTTTAAAGATAAAGTAGGGCTTCAGTTTGTTTTGAAGAGTTTAAATAATGGCGTTTTAGGCTTCCCACATAGCTCAGTAGTAAAGAATCTACCTGCAATGCAGGAGACACGGGTTTGGTTCATGGGTTAGGAAGACGCCCTGGAAAAGGAAATGGCAACCCACTCCAGTATTCTTGCCTGGAGAATTCTATGGACAGAGGAGCCTGGCAGGCTATAGTCCATGGGGTTGCAAGAGTCTGACATGACTGAGTGACTAAACCACAACAACATTTTAAGCCAAACCAAGACCATCATTATTACTGTATCAGTCAGAATCCTGGTAGGACAAGAGGTACTATCCCTCTTTTCACATATTTTATAACTTTTTTTTTTTCAATAAACAGTAGGGGGAGAAAGAATTAAAAATAATAGAATTTTGTCATGGTTTTATAATGCTGCTGTCAGTTTTTATTTTTCTTTGGTTGTATGGTAATCAGTTCAGTTCAGTTGCTCAGTCACGTCCAACTCCTTGTGACCCCATGAGCTGCAGCACGCTGGGCCTCCCTGTCCTTCACCAACTCCTGCAGTTTACCCAAACTCATGTCCATTGAGTCAGTGATGCCGTCCAACCATCTCATCCTCTGTTGTCCCCTTCTCCTGCCCTCAATCTTTCCCAGCATCAGGGCTTTTTCAAATGAGTCAGCTCTTCACATCAGTTGGCCAAAGTTTTGGAGTTTCAACTTCAACATCAGTCCTTCCAGTGAACACCCAGGACTGATCTCCTTTAGGATGGACTGGTTGGACCTCCTTGCAGTCCAAGGGACTCTCCAGAGTCTTCTCCAACACCACAGTTCAAAAGCATCAATTCTTTGGCGCTCAGCTTTCTTTATAGTCCAACTCTCACATCCATACATGACCACAGGAAAAACCATAGCCTTTAGACAGACCTTTGTTGGCAAAGTAATGTCTCTGCTTTTTAATATGCAGTCTAGGTTGGTCATAAATTTCCTTCCAAGGAGTAAGCATCTTTTAATTTCATGGCTACAGTCACCATCTGCAGTGATTTTGGAGCCGAAAAAGATAAAGTCTGCCACTGTTTCTACTGTTTCCCCATCTATTTGCCATGAAGCAATGAGACCACATGCCATGATCTGTTTTCTGAATGTTGAGTTTTAAGCCAACATTTTGACTCTCCTTTTTCACCTTCATCAAGAGGCTCTTTAGTTCTTCTTCACTTTCTGCCATAAGGGTTGTGTTATCTACATACCCGAGGTTATTGATATTTCTGCTGGCAATCTTGATTCCAGCTTGTGCTTCATCCAGTTCAGCGTTTCTCATGATGTACTCTGCATATAAGTTAAATAAACAGGGTGACAATATACAGCCCTGATGTCCTCCTTTTTCTGTTCGGAACCATTTCCAGTTCTAACTGTTGTTTCCTGACCTGCATACAGATTTCTCAAGAGGCAGGTCAGGTGGTCTGGTATTCCCATCTCTTTCAGTATTTTCCAGTTTGTTGTGATCCACGCAGTCAAAGGCTTTAGCACATTCAATGAAGCAGAAATAGATGTTTTTCTGGAAGGTGCTCGTAAAATGAGAAAATAGACAAGGTGGCGTGACACTGACTCCATCCATGTAGGTGGGATTTTAGAATTACTTATGCCTGGTAGCTCTGATGGTAAAGAATCTGCCTGCAATGCAGGAGACCCAGGTTCAATCCTTGGGTCCAGAAGATCCCCTGGAGAAAGAAATGGCTACCTATTCCAGTATTCTTGCCCGGGGAATCCCATGGACAGAAGAGTCTGACAGGTTACAGTTCATAGGGTTACAAAGAGTTGGACATGACTGAGCTACTAACCGACTATGCTCTAGTGAGGCCTTTGATACCTCAATTGCACAAAAACTTGTCTTCCCCTTCAAACCTCACTATATTTTTTCTTAGTTCAAAGAACACTTTACAGTCTTACATTTGTCACTACATTCCCTTTACATGCAGAATTATTAACACAATAGCCCAATAGAATATTTTATCTTTTCATGTCTAAACAATGTGTACATTTTTGTTCATAAACACATTTCTGTGTATTTATTTTATTGGTAAGAGCAGTCACATTGATTCAATATCAGTGAAAGAAATAGAAAGGAAAAAATTATTTCAGGAGATCTCATCTGACCTTTCTAGAACATTAAATAATATATCTTTTATATTGTTTGCAGTTCTGCCTAAAATTTAATTACTATCATAGTTTGGCCTGATTTCTTTTTCAGAATGTTCCCTTTATCTAATTCAGAATTCAGATTGTTCTTTTACCTTTCATCTTCTGTTCATGTTTTCCTGCACCCCCACAAAGTTTTAAGTTCTAGAAAGCCTATTTCAGTGTCATTAGTTACCTTCTTCTCTCAATTATTTCTTTTTTTCCCAATAGAAGTAAAGGATGTTGTTGTTAACTCTTTGTTCTGGATTTAAGCTATCAAAGCACGATGCATAGAGGAATACTATTAACAAAAGCTCCCAATGCATGCTGTTTTACAAGGTGCTTTTAAATCCCTTAGTCACATTATCTTTAAATACCTTTTATTGAGGTAACATTGGTGTATAGTATTATATTGGTTTTAAGTGTATAATATTATATTTCTACATCTGTATTCACTGCACTATACTCACCATCAAAAAGTTTGTTTCCATCAGTCACCATGTAATTGGCCTCTTTACTCATTTTGCTCTCCCCCACCCCTCTTCTCTCTGGTAACCACTGCTCTGGTCATTTGTGACAATAAGCCTTGAGGATATGATACTAAGTGAGGCTGAGAAAGTCACATATGATTTCATTTATGTGTGGAATATTAAAAAAATGAATAAACAAAATAAATGGACAAACTAAACAAGCATGTAAATACAAAGACCAGAGTAGCCATTCATAATTATTCAAAAACCCATTGTTTAAACCAGCGATGTACTGGCAATGTCTTACAACCAACTCGTTTGGGTGGGAGGAGCCCTGGTTTATGATTTTTGCTCGTTCCATGATACAAGCACACCCATCATGCTTAATTTCAGACTTCTAATGTAACATCACTGAACACTGACCTGGGAGGATGTATTCATGATTGGCTCCACAAGCCCGTATGAGCCAGATTCTACACACCACTGGCACTGAAATTCAGGAAAATTCATGAGTTTTATAAGCTCTCACAGATGATGGCTCAGAGTTTAAAGTGTCTGCCTCCAATGTGGGAGACCCGGGTTCAATCCCTAGATTGGGAAGATCCCCTGGAGAAGGAAATGGTGAACCACTCCAGTATTCTTGTCTGGAGAATCCCATGGACGGAGAAACCTGGTAGGCTACAGTCCATGGGGTCACAAAGAGTCGGACATGACTGAGCGACTTTACCTTCACCTTCACAGATGATAAATGGCAGATCTGACCTTTGGATCCACGTCTTCTGACTCCAGATAAATTCTCTTCCTCAAAATAGAGTGCCATGCAAAGATATGATTGTATCTTAGGTTGGTCTTTCTGCTGCCAGAGGGTTAAAATAAAGCCAATCTGTTTTAGCTTCCTCCATGGCATTCTGAAGTCTAGCTGTTGTGTCCACGTGGATGGACCTACCACCGCTACTCACTTCCAACAGAATAAGGCTGCATAATTAAACAAACAGCTTTTTGTTGAGCCATAGACCATTTCTTTCCATTTTATAAACTAAATTCTAGTCCAGCAATGGTATTGGCTAATCATTACCTATAATAATGACTCTTCAATAAATACTATTAATATGTTCATTAGATAGTATTTTTAAAACATTCCCACAGCAAATATATCTAAAGAAGTCTTTTAGCATTCTGGAAACAGAGTGAATCTTAAGTGCCTTTAGGTCAAATTCCATAATTCAATGTACTAATTAGCATAATTCCCTACTCTGCCTCACTGGAAATTCTTCTAATGTTCCAGGTCAGTTCTAATCACAAAGCTTTCCTGCCCGTCACAGGAAACACTAAACCTTTGGTATCATATAGTCTATATCGGGATGGAAATGATATCACTTTTGGTTTAAATGTACATTTCAGACATGTTATTTTCTGGTCATTGGTATCTTTCTTCTTTAATAAGGTTTTCAAATTATATTTTACCCCATATTTCTATTTGTAATTGTTCTCAGCAGTTATGGGAATTTTTCTTTTATTGATTGCATTATATTTCATTTCCCCTGGAGAAGGAAAGGGCAACCCACCCCAGTATTCTTGGCTGGAAAATTCCATAGACAGAGGAGCCTAGCGGGCTATAGTCCATGGGGTCACAAAGAGTCGGACACGACTGAGCGACTAACACACACACACACGTTTCATAATGAAAGTCTGTAAGTCAGCCATAACTTATTTAACCAGTTTACAACTGTCAATATTTATATTCTTTCCAGTTTTTCACTTTCACAGTTAATGCTGTGATAAAAAATGTGCACATTTATTTTATTATTTCTCCAGGATAAATTCCTAGAATTTTACTTGGGTCAAATGTTGTATAAACATCTAAGGCTGTTGCTTTATATTGCACAAGTTTCCAACTTATGTGTCCACTTTCTTGGGCTCCTCATCTTTGAAGAAGAATATATATGTAGTCACTGTTTTGGGTCCAGTCTTGCAGAACTTCACTTTGACAGAGATTCTTCTTGGGGAGCATATCTAAATGACCTAATCCTGTTGACAATGAAGGAGGTGAGAAAAGATGCTACCAAACTCTCCAGAGTTCAGGCAAATGCCTTTGAACAATAAATCCCATTTCCTGTCCAAGAATAGAAATATCTCTATGATTGCTGCTTTGAATGCTGGACCATGACTGAAAGAGCCGAGATGAAATTAGAATTTTGAATTTTGTGTTTTAGGGAAATTGAATGTGAGATAGGAGTTTTACAAGTAATAGCACCATGATCTGATCATCAGAACATTGGAAGTGACAGTTCTTGAGATATTTAACTTAATCAATCTCCTAAATACCATTTGCATGCCTTCTTCAAGAAAGAAATTTCCTAAATGAATAAAAATATAAAGAAAACCCAGGTTATAGAAGCAGAGGATTATGCAAGGTACATAGCCTCTCCTTAGGCCTTCTCTCTATGTCTGGTCCTCACTCACCTTCTTACCTGTTCTAATAAACTGACAGTGTAGATTTCTGCTGCTCAGCTTGCTCTGTGGTTTTATAATAGTCTATTGGCTCTATTTGCATATTGAAAACACTTCACTTTCTTTCTACCTTTATAGCTTAGCTCTTTTCTGAATAGATTTTAATCCCTATTAGCAAATTACCTTACTTTTCCTTTTAGCCAAACTATACCTGAGTCAGTTCTTACTCCCAATTATCTAAGCCAATTTCTAGAAAAAAGAACCAAAGCAAGGAAATGACTACAGATTTATTCATAATGAAATTAAGAAAAGGATTTCTTAAACTTGTACTAGAAAGTAAAATGAATGGATTTTGATATTAAAGTGCCATTAGCACTTGACAACTGATAAAATCAACCCTTTTATTAAACACCTTCTAAATCCAAGTACTAGTGAGCTAGATAACTCAGTCCCTGGAATTATCACCTGTCCCTAATATGCTATAGATTCAGTAGTCTGACCTCCGCTGGTCTTACCCGACTGTCACTCAGCACTTTATAGACCACAGAGCTGTTGAAAGAATTTTAAGTAAGGTAGTAAAATAATCCGAGCGCTACTCTTTCCTGTCTTCCTCCTCCTTTTCCCCTACTACTACGTTTCCCACTACTCCATCATGATTTATTTTTCCCAGTTGAGGAGTGGCTGTCTGTACATTATTTCAAATATATGTGTGTATATGTATACACACACACACACACACACATCCAGGAGCAGGCTAGACTGGAAGAATACTTGCAAAATCAGTTTGGAAGGATGGTAAATCATTCTGTTTCCACCAACTATGAAGTAAACCCAAACTGTTTTCCTCTCTGATGTCATCTCCTACTCCTGTAGTCTCTGCTTGCTGATCTCTTCACCAACTTCTCTCTGGAAAGCTGGCCAGCTTACTAGTTCTCTACCGCTCTAGCATATTTTTCATCTCAGAGCCTCTGCACTTGCTGATCTGTCTGCTTGAAGCATTGTTCTCCCATAAAGTTACATGGATGGCCCTTTAATTTAGTCAGGACTATTCAAATGTCACTTTTTAATGTAGTCAACTCCAAATGTATCATATAAAATATTAAGTAAGAGAATAACATATCCTGACCAGACTCTCTAGAATAGTTTACTCCTCTCTCTCTTTCCTTCCTTGGATTTACTTTGCACATTATTCGTGGCACTTATAACTCAGACATTTGCCATAAGATTAAATGAGTCAATTCGTGCAAACTGCTTAGAGTGGCACTTGGCCTGCAGTAATTTCTATGTGTCTTTTGAATAAATAATCTACCACATTTTGCAGAGAGGAAATGGAGAGTCAGAAGTGAAGTGCCGTATACCTAGTTGGAAGGGATCCTCAGTTTTCTGTTATATTATCAAGGGCTCAGTGTGAATGGTGGTTGTGAACTGACCCTTTCCTGTCTCCTGTTGCCCAATGAACATTTTAAGTTTTTAGTATGTTTTTTAACTGAGACAAACTGATAGGAATGTGATATAGGGCACATTTCCAGCTTTACCAAATGAATCTAAATATCAAAGACCAAAGAGCCAAATTTAAGACCTAATATTAATTCTTTATGTGCCAAGAGGGAATGTTTGCTGGAATTCCTACAACCACTACTAACCAAACTTAATAAGTGCTTTTCAGAATTTTCCATAAAAATATCCTCAATGCCAGAGCCATGAACTTGGCCAACAGAGGTTTGGGCAACAAACTAAATGGATCATCTGCAATCAAAAGACTTAACTGAATGCTAATATTTTATCTCAAGAAGTTATACAGTCAGCTTTTTGCATTCAACCTTACCTTGTATCTATATGATTTTTTTTTGCATGGAAAAATTTAATTGAATTGAGTTCATTATAACAGCTATTTTTTTTTTTTTTTCTGCAGCCTGGTTTACCATAACAATAAATTTGTATCAGAAGTAGAGTGTGCCATAACATGTGTCAATTTATTTTTTTATATAAATAATACTTTGATTTACCTACCCCTGAACTGGAGCCATGTACCATTTTTGTCCATTGGCTTGGTATGAATCCTGCCATACTGATGTACACAAAGCGGGCCAGGCTTCCCACTCTGAGCAGTATGAACCTAAATATCGTTTCACTTCTGTTATTGTAGAAGTGGCTTTACTTCTGTGTGTTTGGCTTTTACTTCAATATCACAGTTGAAATGCCTTTGAAATATACTTTATACAATATCCACATTCTTGGCAATGAACACCTGTTCTTTCTTGTAAACATCTAATATGTTGGCATTGAAAAAGAGAATGCCAATTTGAAGTAATATCACAATTAAGAAAGTGATATTTTCCAACATACCTCACCTTGAATTTCTTGAATGAAGTTGGTTATTGATAAATTATTTACATAGTTTTCTTGTATCACCTGTACTTCTTGTAAGCACATAACTGACCAAGGTTAATTAGTGATTATCACGCTTACTTTAGGGAGTAGAATGAAGGGCTTTCATCTGTTGGTTTCAAGTGTGGACAGTTACCGGTTGTGATGATGACATGGGACTGACTTACGAGCAGGACCTTTATGAAGGACAGGTTAATATTGTTTCCTGTGTCAATGATTCTATGTGTTTTAATAAAATAAGGAAGTCTTTCTCTTCCCAAGTGCCAAGATAGGTAGTTGTTTGAGCTCTGAGAATTTAATAAATGAGATAGCAATAGCCTCATGCCAAACAGGAGTTAGATACAAAAAGATAAGGTGAATTTAGTTCTTCTATCTTATAATGAAATTAATACATTCTCTACCTGTGTTCATTTTACTAAAGGCAATGACAAGGGGTTTAGGCTGAGAATTCTATTGTTAATTCTGTTCTTTCTCTTAGCTGTGCTGTGCTCATTTGGAAAATGAAATGGATTATTTCCTTCACAGAGGATTTTCTTTCTTAATAAGAATCTATGTGTATTGTATTGGATAATAAAAAAGAGCTCCAGGTACAGCTCAAGACTAATAATATTTTTTTTCTTACTTAGTACCTCTACCTACCTCCATAAATCTTCAGAGAGTTTTAGAAAACAAAAGATATCAAGGGAGAAAAGATAATAACAGTTACTTTGTATCTCCCTACTTTCTTAACTAAAGAAACGTCTCTTTTCAAAAAAGCTATGATTTAGGTAAGATTATATATTCTGTAGGAAGAAAGGAAGGAAATAGTAAAATTAGGGAGGAAGTGATGGAAGGAGGCAGAAAGAGGTGGAGAAGAGAGAGGAAAACATTGGTGGGGGGCAGTGGGGGAAAAAGGGGAGGGTGGGCATTCTTCACTGTGATATGATTCTGTTTTGGTGGTGGAGGAATCAATTGCTATTTGATTTGTAAGCAAAACCACATTTCATATCCCTGACAGCATTCAGAATTAGAGAATATTGCAGTGAATTCCTCAAAGGGAAATTTCATCGATTCTGTGCAGAATGAAACACTCCAGGAGATTTTTGGATTTATCAGGATGGCTTTGATACTCATCCATTAATTCTAGGGCTACTGGCTGGGTGCCCTCACTTTTGTGAATCAATTGATAGACTTGCCTCGGTCCCCCCAAGCAGAGCGTCCAGTACAAAGGGAATGTATTCAGGAGTTAATCCTAAGAATCGTTGGTGGGGAGTGAGACAAGGAGTAAAAAGGAGCCAGTAAAGGATGTGACCTCAATCAACTTAGCCCTCCTGTAGTGTTAGTCACTCAGTCATGTCCGATTCTCTGTGACCTCATGGACTGCAGCCCACCAGGTTCCTCTGTCCATGAGATTTTCCAGTCAAGAATACTGAAGTGGGTAGCCATTGCCTTCTCCAGGGGTTCCAGACCCAGGGAATGAACCCGAGCGTCCTTTGGTAAAGAAGGCTCAGATGGTAAAGAATCTAAAGGCAGATTCTTTACCATCTGAGCCACCAGGGAAGCCCAGCTCTCCTGTAACTGGAACCTAATTCGATGAGCTGAACTCTGGCAGCCAGCATAGGAAGATTTTTTTTCTCAGAGTTTACACCTAAGGAGCAAAGAATATACATTTACCAACTCCTGTTAGTCATTATCCTATGGTTGCTTGAAAGGATTTTAGTGTGAATTCTCTGGTATCTCTGGCCTTCCTGCTACCCTGGGGCCCTGCAATCTCTATATAAAGCCATTGAGGGATGGAAGCTGCTAGAAGATGGAAGTCACGCTGTTGTGTTCTACATGGTAAGGCTCTATGTTAGCATCTGACAGTCGATCTTGCTTTGCATTTCACTCTATAGCTATTTATTAACATCTGTCTTTTGTTACCAACCACCACCCACTCCTGTCTTCCTGATAAATGGTCTTGCCTTGTATTTCATTCTATTGATGTTAGTATGATCACCACATCTTCTACCTTAAGGATGAAATTTGAAGGTTTCATTGATTGGGCAGTCAGCAAAACATCAGGTTTGAGTCAGAAGGTGTAGGCTCCAGTCTTAGCTGATCAGCTTCAGTTCCCATGTCTATGAAAAGAGAATGATGTCATTTGCAAGCTGGACTCCCAGGGTACTGTAAGGACATGATGAGCTAACAGAAAGTGTGCTCTACCAGATGCTGGTAAACATCAGTTTTCTTATCGCATGTTCTAGGATGTGAGCTGTGTGTTTGGCTGTGTGTGAGGGCAGTGTTCATGCTTCGTTCACTATGTTCCCAGTGCCTGGAAAAGTATGTAGTAGATGGTGCAGTGCAGCTATTAGAAATATTCATTTAAAGAAGGTAAACACTGGAGTAGATTGTCTTGAATTCAAATGTAAAGTCATCTATTTGCTGGCTGCTCGATTTCAGGCAAATTTTTATCTAAGAGACTTTTTTTTTTTTTTCTGAAACTCACCACTCAGATAGCTTTCTCACAAGGTTGTCTTAATTAAGATTGGCTCTAATGATAGATTCTCCCTCAATAAGATTCACAATTTCACCCTTGGGGTGAGTATACCCTCCAGCTAGAGCTGAAAAAAAAAACCCATAACTTGTTAAACAACTCATTTAAATTCTAATAGTCAGATCCACATTTTATCATTGAAAACAGTTGCAGTCATTCTATTGTGTGGATATTCTGCTCTGAATTAATAGAAAATAACTCATTATAGAATTTTGTATTTGATTCCTAAATTTACATTTTTGGAACAAAGCTTCAAATAATTAAAAATTTATTAGATTAGGCTTATCTGTGGCTACTTTTGAAATATTCTCAAATTAATATGCATCAAGTAACTCACCTAGTACTATGCATACAGTAGAAACTTAGTGATAGTAATGAATAAGACGGTAAAAGCTGAGGGTTTTATTTTTTATAGCCACATAATTATGGATTCAACATAAGTTAAGATCTGCTTATTAAAATCTTTTTTCACCCTTAGATCTCCAGTACAACGCAATCTACCCGTCTATGGTAGGTACTTAGTAAATGTTGTTTAAATGAATTAGCTGTCTATTAGTACATTCAAAGATCATTTTTGAGCACTATCTTTTGCCAGGAAAGTGTCAGGCATCATTAAGAACATATCAACAATAGAAAAAGAAAAAAACATGATTCTTAATATTGGAAGGTTTCAAGTCCAGTGAGTGGTAGAAACATTAAATAAACACACCACACACTCTTACATACATACACAAATAGAGAGTTATTAATTGTAATAAAAAGTATAAAAGAAAAAACAAGGTGCAATAGGAGAGAAAAATAAGGCTGATAGAGTAGGGAAGGCCTTTCTGAGGAAATGATAATTCATAAATAATAGGATAACAGATATGATCCCCCGCTGCCCTAATCCTCATCCCCCAGGCAGAAATCCAGGATCTGGATTTTTTTTTTAATCCAAGATAATAGCATCTATTTAAGCATAGATCTGATTTCTAATGATTTAAAACTGGGTCTATGCAAAGAAGCATGAGAGACATTTCTGAGGAGATGGAAACATCTTTTGTCTTGATCAGTGTGGTAGTTATTATTTGAATTTCTAAATTTGTCACAGCTCATTAATTTTCACAGTCAAACTGTGTGAATTGTATTACACATACATTATACCAATATAAAGTTGATTTTAAAATAAAACTGGATATAAGTTAATGGGTCAATAAGCAAGCAAATGAAAGATGAATTAAAATTACTCTGACAGTTACCCATATCTGTGTTTTAGTGGTTTCACGTGTCTTAGAGTAGTATATTGTTGGACCCATACCTGCATATAGATTACTTTTCTGTCTGTAACAATAGTTCTTTCTGACTTGTCAAGTAATTCAAGCATCTTTTAAACTAATGCTGCTAAGATAGAAGAGGAAAGAAGAAAAGCTTTTTCACTGATGTTCTAGGTTGGATCAGTTTTATACTTTAGCTACATTTGGTAGGTTTTCTTATACCATGAGTGAATAATAGCAAGAGCATCAATGGCAATGCCTTTTGTTTATAAAATTCTCAGCTCTGAAGAATTAAATTGCTTTGCATTCGTGTCTTCATTAAATCCTCTCTACCCGAGAGAATGCAAACATGCATATCCCCCTTTTACAGACAACTGGGGCACAGGAACATTTAGGAGATGGCAGATATATGTATATATCAAGGTCTACCAGACTATGATTATAAGCTCCTTTGTGAATATTTTTTTTTAATTTATATGGCATTCAAAGGAAACCTTTTTCTGTTCTGCTGTGCATATATCAATCTTTTAATAGCAGGAGACCAATGGAAGCTGTTCATGAACACCAAAGCTGGAAAAATCTGCTGTGCCATTTTTTACTCCATACTTGGTAGATTAATATATAAAGTGAATTAACTAGATACTTGTTTAATTATATACAGCTTTAGAATAAATAGCTACTATGTATGGATATGAATTAAGATTTCATAGTAAAAAGGTTCTCCCATTGTTATTTGCCAAACAACTTGAAACCTGTTTGTGCTGAAAAAGATAATTTGATTTTGTAGTCACCTGCTGGATTTGAACAATGAGGGCGTTATTTTCTCATGATGTGTGGCAGGTGGTAGAGGGTAAGGCAGAGACTGTGGAAGAATACAGCTCAGGCATTTACTAACCTAAGTGATCTTGGGCCATCATGGAAAGCTATAATGGTTAAAATGTGTGTAAGACACTAACATATTGTCTGGCAGATAGTAGACACTCAAAAAAATTGGTAGCTACTATTAGTTAAGTGGTTTATCAAGCTAGAAAATCTGAGCTTGATTCTAATAAAAATAGATTGCTTGGTTACAAGAGATGCAAATTTTTCCAGACCCCTAAAATATTTTGATTAACTGATCAAATTAACTCAGGGTCTTTTAGTACTGTTCCAAATCCTGACAAAGGAAGAGAGAAAGGGGAATATGAAATGTGGAACATGATGCCAGGGATAGATTAAGACTTTATTTCATCTCAACCTAGAAACATCTAGTGCCCTCCATAGGTAATTCAAAATAAAATTTTTATTCCACTGCACAATGAAATCTTAGATTTCTGTTGAATTTAAAAGTTTCTAGATGTTTCTAATGGCAAAGTTCTGAATGAATTGATCACAGGGTTGTTGTTTGTTTGTTTGTTGGAGTTGAGATTCTTGTCTAGAAAGATGAATAAGCTCCTTGTTGGAGGATACATCATTACGTGGAGTTGACTGTGAAATTTTCTAGGAGATGGATTAAAAGTTTTGGGGTGCTGAGGTCTGGAAGTCCTGAGTAAATGAAAATGATGCCTCTGTGTCATGGTTGTCATGCCCAGGAATCTGGTAACTTAAAGGGCTGTGCCCTTGGTTTCATGTAAGTTACTAATAGATTATCTACACTCTAGAGAGTAGCAAGAATAATAGCCGTCCTTGAAGCTTGACTTTCAGTGTAGGAAAAAAAAAAAAATCCCTGAGAAATTTGATAACCATAAGCAGGTCCTCATGTGTGAATTCATTCTTCTTGGGGGTTCCCAACAAGCCCTCAAACCTAATCTTTAGCCTCAAGTTGCTAAGCTTGATAAAGCTTTTATGTGAATGGAAGGAAAGAAATGCAAATTATATTTGGGTGAATCCACATTTGGCTCAGCCATCAAGAAATTACTACATCAAAGAATTACTCAAGGAATGTGAGATCAGAGTTAAAAAAAAAATCACAAAGCACACAATACCTAAAAAGTCATTTATAGATGAGAAGTTATCTATCATCAACCTCATTAGTAGCCAAAAAATATACATTAAAATCAAGAGTAAGATACATGATTGGCAAACACTAAAAGGCATGGAATGAACAGAATATTTAAAAGTCCATGGTTCAAGTTAACAGATTTAGAAAACAGTCTGGCATATCATAGTGAATGTGAACACAGGCATTCCTATTGTTTGGCAACTCTGCTGCTGCTGCTACTGCTGCTAAGTCGCTTCAGTCATGTCCGACTCTGTGTGACCCCATAGACGGAAGCCCACCAGGCTCCCCTGTCCCTGGGATTCTCCAGGCAAGAACACTGGAGTGGGTTGCCATTTCCTTCTCCAATGCATGAAAATGAAAAGTGAAAGTGAAGTCGCTCAGTTGTGTCTGACTTAGCGACCCCATGGACTGCAGCCTACCAGGCTCCTCCGTCCATGGGATTTTCCAGGCAAGAGTACTGGAGTGGGGTGCCATTGCCTTCTGAGAAGCTCTTCTTTATGTGTCCCAGGATGCCCAAACCTGATATTCATGCATGAATATTAAAAGTGGCAATGTTTTTAACAGCAAAATGCTGGGGAAATCCCAAATGTCCCTCAACAGTGGGCAGAGGGGGAAATGTGGTATATTCACATAATATAATACTCTCCAGCAATAAGAGTGAATAAAATAAGCTGCACAACATGAATAAATCTTAGGGACATAATCCTGAGGGGGGAAAAAAAATCAAGTCTAGTTCCATAAGCTTGAAAGCCGTGAAAACCAGGATACTATGTTTAGTGATATTGACCAGTATGGTAAACTGTGAAGGAGAGTGAGGGAATAGCAAAACATAAATTTGGTGTTTGCAGTTACCTTTGTGGTCAGGGAGGACAATCACTGGTGTCAGTGATGGACATGTGAGAGCCTTCAAGGTCAAGGATGTGTCCTATTGCTTATACTGGGTGGTAGGTACACAGTCCTTACTAAATCATAAATCTTTATTTCTAACACAGTGTTTATAAACATTATTTTAATTAATTGTATTGGAGTATAATTCTTTACCATGTTATATTAGTTTCTGCTGTACAGCAAAGTGAATCAGTTATAGATAGATAGATTTCCCCCCCTTTTTTAAAATTTCCTTCCCATTTAGGTCACCATAGATCATTGAGTAGGATTCCCTGAGCTATAAGGTAGGTTCTCATTAGTTATCTATTTTGTACATATCAACAGTGTATATATGTCAATCCCAACCTCCCAATTCAACTCACTCCTCCTTTCCCCCTTTTTGTCTGTACGTTTGTCCCCTGTATCTATGTCTCTATTTATGTTTTACAAACAAGAACAGTTTTCTAGATTCCATATATTTGTGTTATATATGATATTTGTTACTATATATTTAATACTTTTTTTTTTTTTTAATTTTAAACTCTGTAGAGAACCTATAGTTCATTTATCTATTGATGGACATCCAGATTGCTTCAATGAAAATTGGATTACATGTGTCTTTTCCAGTTTTGGTTTCCTCAGGGTATATGCCTAGTAGTGGGATTGCTGGGTCATATGGTGTTTTTATTCCTAGTTTTTCAAGGAATGTCCATACCATCTTCCATAGTGGCTGAATCAATTTGCATTCCCACCAGCAGTGCAAGAAGGTTCTCTTTTCTCCACACCCTCTCCAGCATTTATTGTTTGTGGACTTTTTGACGATGGCCAGTCTGATCAGTGTGGGGTGATATCTCATGGCTGTTTTGATTTGCATTTCTTTAATAATGAGCGATATTGAGCATCTTTTTATGTGTTTATTAGCCATCTGAATGTCTTCTTTGGACAAATGTCTATTTAGGTCTTTTTCCCACTTTTTGGTTGGGTTGTTTGTTTTTCTGGTATCGGCTGTATGAGTTGCTTGTACATCTTGGAAATTAATCCTTTGTCAGTTGGGTGAAGTAAGTCAGAAAGAGAAAAACAAATATCATATACTAATGCATGTATATGGAATCTAAAAGGGTGGTACTGATGAAATTATTTGCAGGGCAGCAATGGAGACACAGACATAGAGAGCAGACTTCTGGACCCGGTGGGTGGGGAGGAAGGAGTGGGTGGGATGTATGGCGAGAGTAGCATGGAAACTTAATTACCATATGTAAATTAGATAGCCAATGGGGATGTGCTGTATGGATCAGGGAACTCAAACTGGAGCTCTGTAACCATCTAGAGGGGTGAGATGGGGAGGGAGGTGAGAGGGAAATTCAAGAGGGATGGGACATATGTGTACCTATCGCTGATTCATGGTGATGCTTGACAGAAACCAACACAATATTGTAAAGTAATCGTCCTTCAATTAAAAATAAATAAATTTAAAAAAAAAAAAGAAAGAAAGAAAAAGAGTCCCCAAAGAGTTCCTTCACACTGGGACAACCACCATTTTTGAAACAGGAAGAGGGCCTCACCAGACATCGCAGCTCCCAGTGACATAATCTTGGGCTTCCCAGCCTTCTAAAATGTGAGATATTAATGTTGGTTGTTCAAGTCATCCCGTCTATGGTATTTTTGTATTAGTAGCTTAAACACCAAGACACATGCTTCTTTCTTTATTTATTTTTTATCTTTGTACCCAAGCATTTTCCTCCTTCTTTATCACATAATTCAAGAAATGTTAAGGAGGTCTCATACTATAGGTCTACAATGCCAATGTCTTTAATAACATATTTGAGGAAATGTTAGCGTGTTATACAGACTTCCATAATAGCTGTGATGTGGTGGAAATGATCTAAGCCACCTCCTGTTTGTCAAGTTACGATAAATGGTAGATGACAGTAAAGTCAATGCTAAGATTTTGTGTCTGTCACTATGCTGTCCTGTGAGTCAGTGATGCCCACAGGAGCTGTCAAAATGTTTATGACTCTCTCTTCCTTTACTCAGTGGCCTTGGGTATCGGTGTTTTGAGTGTTTAGTTTCTCTGCTTGCTGTGGCCTCCCTTTGTTCAATTTTCTCCATTGCCATTGGTTTATTGACTGTCCCCACTACCCCGTTTCACTGGCTGGTCTGTAGGTGTCCTCCACTCACTTGTGATTTTCCAAAGCATCCATTTTGTGAGATGAGAAATCAGCTTTACTTATTAAAATTGACTATAAAATAGTAGTAAGTAGATTCAGGGTAAGAATTAGGTGACCAGGGAAAAGTAAAACCCAGATGCGTCCCAAACAAACACTTAATGGCTCTTTTTAAATGGCAAAGAATATCGAATATAAAATGACTGCTGGAATGTAGACAACTTTTATGTTTATTGTTTGGCAGAAATCAACACAATAGTGTAAAGCAATTATGCTTCAATTAAAAATAAAGTTTTTAAAAAGTAAAAAAAAAAAAAAAATATATATATATATTTTTGTGTTTCAATAGAGGACAGCCACCCAGAATTATTGTAGATGGGCCTCTCTGTATACTCTTGGACCCTGGTGCCTAACTTACTGTATCACATAGTAACTACTTAGTAAATATTAACTGAATGAAGAAAGAATGAATAAAAGAAACAAAAATCAGACCAACTTCAGACTTTTCATATGCAACATTTAATTCCAGAAAACAGTGGAGTGCATTTAAAGTATTAAAAGCACAGAAAACATAATATTTCATAGCCAGCTGTTATTTAAATGAGAGGATGATATTCTCTATCATACAAAGCCTCTGAAACTTTGCTAAAGACCCATGCCAGGAACAGTTTGCATAAATATTTAAGTAAGAAAGTAGATAAATCTTAGGTGATGTTTTAAGAAATATATGGTATTTTAAAAGTTTTTATTCTTTGTTAAAAATTATAGTTTTAAAACTTGCCAAGAAAAAAAAAAAAAAACTTGCCAAGAGAAAAGAACAAGAATAAACATACGTAAGCTGATACAAAATTAAAATTCTGGTTATGAAAATACCATCAGTTCAGTCACTCAGTCTTGTCCAACTCTTTGTGACCCCATGAATCGCAGCACGCCAGGCCTCCCTGTCCATCACCAGCTCCCGGAGTTCACTCAGACTCACGTCCATCAAGTCGGTGATGCCATCCAGCCATCTCATCCTCTGTTGTCCTCTTTTCCTCCTGCCCCCAATCCCTCCCAGCATCAGTCTTTTCCAATGAGTTAACTCTTTACATGAGGGTCCAGAATGATAATATCAGACATATTTGGGGAGTAGAGGTCAGTGAATGTGATATGTACTGAAGTGTTTAATTCTAAAATAATGGGAAAAAAATAAATGGAGAGGATAATTATGTTTTAAAGAATAGGAAAGAAGATCAAGTTGAAATGATATGTGGCAGCCGGTTCAAATATATAAATAACTATCATAAAAATTTAACTGAAAAAGAAACAAGATAAAATAATTAGATACAACATGTTTTAAGTTAAAAACATCATAAACATACACATATATAAACACCTTTTTAAATAAATAATTATAGATGCAGTCAAACTGTAAAATAGGAAAGAAAGATAATAATAAATGTGAACTTCACAATGCTGATTGCCTGAAGGGATGGGTTCATATGTTTGGGGTTTAGGAAGAGCATACTGTCAATTTTCTAGTTTTTATGTTGACAGGACGTTTGCTTATTACATTACTAAAAATGACTAATTATTAATACCTAAATATAGCTTTTGAATTATCTAACTACTGTTAGTTCCATCACTTCATGGGAAATAGATTGGAAAACAGTGGAAACAGTGTCAGACTTTATTTTTGGAGGCTCCAAAATCCCTGCAGACGGTGGTTGCAGCCATGAAATTAAGACACTTACTCCTTGGAAGGAAAGTTATGACCAACCTAGATAGCCTATTCAAAAGCAGAGACATTACTTTGCCAACAAAGGTCCATCTAGTCAAAGCTATGGTTTTTCCAGTGGTCATGTATGGATGTGAGAGTTGGACTGTGAAGAAAGCTGAGTGCCGAAGAATTGATGCTTTTGAACTGTGGTGTTGGAGAAGACTCTTGAGAGTCCCTTGGACTGCAAGGAGATCCAACCAGTCCATCCTAAAGGAGATCAGTCCTAAGTATTCTTTGGAAGGATTGATGCTAAAGCTGAAACTCCAGTACTTTGGCCACCTCATGCAAAGAGTTGACTCACTGGGAAAGACTCTGATGCTGGGAGGGATTGGTGGCAGGAGGAGAAGGGGATGACAGAGGCTGAGATGGCTGGATGGCATCCCCGACTCAATGGCCATGAGTTTGGGTGAACTCCAGGAGTTGGTGATGGACAGGGAGGCCTGGCATGATGCGATTCATGGGGTCCCAAAGAGTCAGACAAGACTGAGCGACTGAACTGAACTGAACTGAACTACCATTTGCAGTAGAAATCAGTAGTTCAGTACTCTCAGTTCAGTTCAGTCCAGTCCCTCAGTCGTGTCCGACTCTTTGTGACCCCATGGACCTCAGCACCCCAGGCCTCCCTGTCCATCACCAACTCCCAGAGCATACTCAAACTCATGTCCATTACTACTAATTTAATATTTGTAAATTTCCACATGTCATATTGTATAATGTTTTAGTGAATATGAAATATATGAGAAGGATTTAATAGATGCAGTCCTACTCTCAAGACTTATAAAATTTTCTGCGTTAGCATAAGATCATAGAATTTTCTACCCCAAATTCTTCTCCCATGAGAATTATAGGTAAACTTAAATACTGCAGGTGAGGTGAAAGAAAATGTTTATACAAACCAGATGTATTTTCCAATTCAGAGCATCCTTATATTAAAGTCCCTGTTTAATTAATTTCACACAATATTATCTGGTTGACTTACTCCCTCTCTCTAAACACCTCTGGGAATATCTGAGCTATTGTACAGATGCTCTTACAGAGA
The DNA here is from genome assembly GCF_029378745.1 of Bos indicus. Taxonomy (NCBI): domain Eukaryota; kingdom Metazoa; phylum Chordata; class Mammalia; order Artiodactyla; family Bovidae; genus Bos; species Bos indicus. The sequence continues at coordinate 15,664,570 of NC_091767.1, forward strand.
ATTACATTGCTAAGTGTCATTAGCATAAATCAAGATTCAACATTCATTTAATGGCTGGGGCTTGGAGCTGACAACCCCCTTTTATTCCCTCAATTCCAAATTCCTGTCTATGTTAATGGCTTCACTCACTGAGAGATTCTCAGTAGGGACCACCTCCTTCCAAGTGAGGAGCTTGTCTTCCCACTGTCTGGAAGTCACAAGCCTTCCCACCAGTTTCTTTTTTTTTTTTTCCTTTTATTTTTATTTATTTATTTTTAAATTTTATTTAACTTTACAATATTGTATTGGTTTTGCCATATATCAAAATGAATCTGCCACAGGTATACATGTGTTTCCCCATCCTGAACCCTCCTCCCTCCTCCCTCCCCATACCAACCCTCTGGGTCGTCCCAGTGCTCCAGCCCCAAGCATCCAGTATCGTGCATTGAACCTGTACTGGCGACTCGTTTTATATATGATATTATATATATTTCAATGCCATTCCCCAAAATCATCCCACCCTCTCCCTCTCCCACAGAGTCCAAAAGACTGTTCTATACATCAGTGTCTCTTTTGCTGTCTCATATACAGGGTTATTGTTACCATCTTTCTAAATTCCATATATATGCGTTAGTATACTGTATTGGTGTTTTTTCTTCTGGCTTACTTCACTCTGTATAATAGGCTCCAGTTTCATCCACCTCATTAGAACTGATTCAAATGTATTCTTTTTAGTGGCTGAGTAATATTGTGTATATGTACCACAGCTTTCTTATCCATTCATCTGCTGATGGACATCTAGGTTGTTTCCATGTCCTGGCTATTATAAACAGTGCTGCGATGAACATTGGGGTACACGTGTCTCTTTCAATTCTGGCTTCCTCAGTGTGCATGCCCAGCAGTGGGATTCATGGGTCATAAGGCAGTTCTATTTCCAGTTTTTTAAGGAATCTCCACACTGTTCTCCATAATGGTTGTACTAGTTTGCATTCCCACCAACAGTGTAAGAGGGTTTCCTTTTCTCCACACCCTCTCCAGCATTTATTGCTTGTAGACTTTTGGATTGCAGCCATTCTGACTGGCATGAAATGGTACCTCATAGTGGTTTTGACGGAGAAGGCAATGGCACCCCCACTCCAGTACTCTTGCCTGGAAAATCCCATGGATGGAGGAGCCTGGTGGGCTGCAGTCCATGGGGTCGCAAAGGGTCAGACACGACTAAGCGATTTCACTTTGACTTTTCACTTTCATGCATTGGAGAAGGAAATGGCAACCCACTCCAGTGTTCTTGCCTGGAGGATCCCAGGGACGGGGGAGCCTGGTGGGCTGCCGTCTATGGGGTCGCACAGAGTCGGACACGACTGAAGTGACTTAGCAGCAGCAGCAGTGGTTTTGATTTGCATTTCTCTGATAATGAGTGATGTTGAGCATCTTTTCATGTGTTTGTTAGCCATCTGTATGTCTTCTTTGGAGAAATGTCTATTTAGTTCTTTGGCCCATTTTTTGATTGGGTCGTTTATTTTTCTGGAATTGAGCTGTAGGAGTTGCTTGTTCCCACCAGTTTCCACTGTTTTGAATGTTTTCCTTTTCTGAAAACCTTCTTCCAAGAAGTCCACATACTTCCTTTCCTAATAAGCCTTTCCCATACTCTACGGTCATTTTTGGGAGATTAAGGACGGGAAGAAAAAGCATTCCAGGTAGAAAAGGGGCTATACAGAAAGATAAGATGAAGCCCAGAAATCTCTGCTCTTATGCACAGAAAAGCCTGAAGGCCTATAGTACTTCAGCTTAAAGGCTGAGTACTTCCTGTAAGATGGACAGAGGCCACCCCACCAACGGCCTGAAGCACACACTTAAGTGTCTTCATGTAAGTCTTCATCTTACAGGGCACGTGTGTGTGCGACAGTCTTAGTCGCTCAGTCATGTCTGACTCTTTGCGACCCCATGGACTGCATCCTGCCAGGCTCCTCTGTCCATGGAATTCTCTAGGCAAGAATACTGGAGTTGGTAGCCATTTCCTCCTCCAGGGGATCTTCCCATCCCAGAGTCTGAACCTTAGTCTCCCACACTGCAGGCAGATTCTCTACCATCTAAGCCACCAGGCAGGTGCAAATTAAGATTTTTAACCAGGAATGGTTCTAAATTGGGCTTGAGGAAGGGTAGAAAACCCTGCCTCTACACCTATGACCTTTTACCACAGGATTCCCTTTTTTTTTTTGTCTTTCTTCTAATTGTTATGTATGATATAAATCTCCACAAACCTTGTTTGGGAAAAAAAAAAGTATGAAAGAAACTATGATAGTATTTATTTGGTGATTCCAAAGTATCAAACACATTAATTGCTGTTCATCATTTAATCCTTACTGGAGTCCAGTGAGATAGATGCTCTTTTATTACCACTCCCATTTTACAGATCAAGAACACAAGCATAGGAATTAAATAATTTGTCAAAGATCACACAGTAAGTTGACGAGCATGAGGAGGCTGTCTCAAAGCAGAGCGAGTGTTATTAGCCACTGCTTTAGTGCTTTCCATTGAAATGTGCACGTGGCTTGCAGAACTTAATTGTAATATTCCTATATGAGGTTTCCAGCCATTGAGGAGCCAGAGATCGCACATGAATGAGCCCTGTGAGATTCAGGGCTTTGCTCTTAATACTGCTGATGTACAGCAAAGGACATATTAAATGTGTTTACTTGGCTTTCAACTAACTCTCTCTATGGATATTATTTGTGTCCTTAATATAAATGAACACCTATTAATGGTCTGCTGTGTGTTCTAGGTAGTTGGCTAAACTCATTTAATATATAATTTATTGATGTGATTGTTTTACAGAGACATATATAAAGAGTTTTTCATGTGAATCTTTGCGTGTGAATCATTTCATGTGAGAATATCTGGACTCTAGACATTTGAGATATTCTAATAATATTTTTATATTTTGAATGACACAGATGATAAATACAATCAACTGATAGTTTAATACTTCAGTAATATTATCAAAGAAGAAAAGGAGCTAATACTTACTTTATGTCTAATAAATGCTGGGCACTATCAGTGTGCTCTGCTTAGTGTCTCAGTCGTGTCCAGCTCTTGCTACCCCATGAACTGCAGCCCACCAGGCTCCTCTGTCCTAGAGGCTTCTCCAGGCAAGAAAACTGGAGTGAGTTGCCATCCTCTTCTCCAGGGGATCGTCTCAACCCAGGGATCAAACCGAGGTCTCTTGTACTGCAGGTGGATTCTTTACCGATTGAGCCACCAGGGAAGCCCACTATCTGTATAGCATCTCACTATTTCTCAAAACAAATCTTGAGGTAGGTAAATCACTCAGTCCTCTCCGACTCTTGGTGACCCCATGGACTTCAGCACACAAGGCTTCCTTGTCTTTCACCATCTCCCAGAGTTTGCTCAAACTCATGTGCATTGAGTCGATGATGCCATCCAACCATATCATCCTCTATTGTCCCCTTCTCCTCCTGCCTTCAATCTTGCCCAGCATCAGGGTCTTTTCCAATGAGTCGGCCCTTTGCATTAGGTGACCAGAGTATTGGAGCTTCAGCTTCAGCATCAGTCCTTCCAGTGAATATTCAGGACTCATTTCCTTAAGGATTGACTTATTTGATCTCCTTGCTGTACAAGGGAGTCTCAAGGGTCTTCTCCAACACCACAATTTGAAAGCATCAATTCTTCAATTCTCAGTCTTCTTTAAGGTCCGACTCTCACATCCTCATGTGACTATTGGAAAAAAACCATAGCTTTGACTATACGGACCTTTGTTGGCAAAGTGATGTCTCTGCTTTTTAATATGCTGTCTTGGTTTGTCATAGCTTTTCTTCCAGGGGACAAGTATCTTTTAATTATTGCCATTTTATAGATAAGGAAACTGAGGTTCAGAGAAGTTATGGAACTTGCCCAGTATTTCCCTGTAAATATGTATTGATGCTGGAATCCAACCTGGGTGTGTCTGAGCCCAAAGATTCTGCTGTTTTTACTGTGACCTACTCAATACATGATCACTACGTGCATTAAAAGTATGTATACATTTTTGGATATGTAAACAGGAAAAAAAAAAAAAACACTTAAGATACAAAATTTGAATGATGTTCTGAGTCTGTTGATCCACAAGGCAACGTTCTAGTGATGTGGTCAATAGTCTTCCCCAAACTGGCAGTTGTGGGCTTCTTCTCAGTACAATAGGATGGTTAGGTTAGAAATGCAATATAAATGACCATCTAAATGATTTCCTCAGTTGTCAGTACAGGGTCAACTTTCTCTACACTAAACACTTTAATCAGACACAATTGAGTGGACTCTGGGCGGAAGGTAAAGATTTTCCTTTAAAGTCATGGTTATAGTCTAAAACTAATGAGGACCTTAAAGTATCTGACCTTCTTTGAAAAGATCATTGCCTTTTTTTTTTTTTTTTCCTTCTTGATGATAATCATTTAGACATTAAGTATGGTCTTGTATATTCAATATACATGTCAAGTCCAAATTGAAAAGGGCAGTTATAATTATTCCCTGAGAAGTGCTTATATTTCCTGAGATTTGCTACCTATATGCAAAGCCACACACAGCTCCACATTATATATCATATCAACAGCCTCAAACTCACCAACCAGTGGGGCCTGGAATTATTCTCACTGCCCTTGGCACACAAATATCCAGAGACACATCTTTTCCCTTTTTCTATCATGTTAATTAAAACTCTACATCGAATTTCCAGCTTTTCTTTTTTTTGCTTGGAGTTTTTGTTTTTTGGGTTTTCAGTTCAGTTCAGTCGCTCAGTCATGTCCAACTCTTTGCGACCCCATGAATCGCAGCACGCCAGGCCTCCCTGTCCATCACCAACTCCCGGAGTTCACCCAAACTCCTTTCCATCAAGTCAGTGATGCCATCCAGCCATCTTATCCTCTGTCATCCCCTTCTCCTCCTTCCCCCAACCCCTCCCAGCATCAGAGTCTTTTCCAATGAGTCAACTCTTCACATGAGGTGGCCAAAGTATTGGAGTTTCAGCCTCAGCATCAGTCCTTCCAAAGAACACCCAGGACTGATCTCCTTTAGAATGGACTGGTTGGATCTCCTTGCAGTCCAAGTGACTCTCAAGAGTCTTCTCCAACACCACAGTTCAAAAGCATCAATTCTTCGGTGCTCAGCTTTCTTCACAGTCCAACTTTCACATGTATACATGACCACTGGAAAAACCATAGCCTTGACTAGACAGAACTTTGTTGGCAAAGTAATGTCTCTGCTTTTGAATATGCTGTCTAGGTTGGCCATAACTTTCCTTCCAAGGAGTAAGTGTCTTTTAATTTCATGTCTGCAATCACCATCTGCAGTGATTTTGAAGCCCCCAAAAATAAAGTATGACACTGTTTCCACTATTTCCCCATCTATTTGCCATGAAGTGATGGGACCAGATGCCATGATCCTAGTTTTATGAATGTTGAGCTTTAAGCCAACCTTTTCACTCTCCTCTTTCACTTTCATCAAGAGGGTTTTTAGCTCCTCTTCACTTTCTGCCATAAGGGCGGTCTCATCTGCATATCTGAGGTTATTGATATTTCTCCCGGCAATCTTGATTCCAGCTTGTGCTTCATCCAGCCCAGCATTTCTCATGATGTACTCTGCATATAAGTTAATTAAACAGGGTGACAATATACAGCCTTGATGTACTCCTTTTCCTGTTTGGAACCAGTCTGTTGTTCCATGTCCAGTTCTAATTGTTGCTTCCTGACCTGCATATAGGTTTCTCAAGAAGCAGGTCAGGTGCTCTGGTATTCCCATCTCTTGGAGAATTTTCCACAGTTTATTGTGATCCACACAGTCAAAGGCTTTGGCATAGTCAATAAAGCAGAAATAGATGTTTTTCTGGAACTTTCTTGCTTTTTCCATGATCCAGCAGATGTTGGCAATTTGATCTCTGGTTCCTCTGCCTTTTCTAAAACCAGCTTGAACATCTGGGAGTTCATGGTTCACATATTGCTGAAGCCTGGCTTGGAGAATTTTGAGCATTACTTTACTAGCGTGTGAGATGAGTGCAATTGTGCAGGAGTTTGAGCATTCTTGGCATTGCCTTTCTTTGGGATTGGAATGAAAACTGACCTTTTCCAGTCCTGTGGCCACTCCTGAGTTTTCCAGATTTGCTGGCATATTGAGTGCAGCACTTTCACAGCATCATCTTCCAGGATTTGGAATAGCTCCACTGGAATTCCATCCCCTCCACTAGCTTTGTTCATAGTGATGCTTTCTAAGGCCCACTTGATTTCACACTCCAGGATGTCTGGCTCTAGGTGAGTAGGGGACTGTTTTGTTTGTTTGTTTGCTCTGTGTTTTGTTTTCAGGCTTGATACAATCCACTTCTCAGTTGTTCATTAACTGCTAACTTGCTTCAGTCATGTCCAACTCTGTGCAACCCCATAGACAGCAGCCCATCAGGCTCCCCCATCCCTGGGATTCTCCAGGCAAGAACACTGGAGTGAATTGCCATTTCCTTCTCCAATGCATGAAAGTGAAAAATGAAAGTGAAGTCGCTCAGTCGTGTCTGACTCTTTGCAACCCCATGGACTGCAGCCTACCAGGCTCCTCTGTGCATGCTAGGCAAGAGTACTGGAGTGGCGTGCCATTGCCTTCTCTGGTTCATTAACTAGGGCCCTGGAAAAGATGATGGCTTCCTCTCTGAAAGTCCAAACACTTTCTATTAGTCATCATCACTGTCAGGGATCCTGTTCTGAACGGCATTATTTTCTACCCATCATGCTGGACTTTCTTGAATATTGACTCCAAGCACAGTAGAGTTTACCATGTTCCTTTGGGCCATGGACAGTGGACTTTTCTGGCTCTGGGAAGAAATAATACACGTCCAGGGGCAGAACCCTAGTCACACCCAGCTCCTGCTCTTATTTTTTTTTCCTAATGAGCCTGAGTTGCTGTGGACCCAACATGCTCTATACATATGAAATACACATGCATTCCTGCTTCTTTCTTCCCATCCAGGTTTTAGTATTTTGTGCTTATTTTAAGCCTGTACTGCGACTGTTCTGTATTTCATCTCTAATCCATGCTACATATCTATGTCAAATTGATCTCCCCAGAGTTTCACTTTCTTTATACTACCCCTTTTCAAAAATACTTTATAGCTTCCTGTTGTCTGAAATAAGCTGAAAAATTGTTAAGCCTGACAAAGAATATCTTTCACATACAGTGTTTTGGTCTATCCAGACATATGTCCTCTGTACTCACTCTACCCCATATACTGATATAACTTTACTGGTCTTTATTCTCTGATCATTTACCTTGACTCTTCCCCGTAACTGAAGGAACCCCAAGCTCCCTATTTCTTCATCTGTTTTCATTTGCCTGCTTTTTAAGACTTTTTCCTCCATGACAATTCCCCTTTTAAAGAATTTCACAGTTGAAAGAAACCTTTGAAGGCACTGAGGTCAATCATAGATTTTGTGATCTGCTCCTCTCCAAAATATGCTTTGTTGACGGTCACATAATTTATGTCTGGTGGCAGGGACATTAGCACAGGGCTAAAACTGTGTCTTACCTGTGTATTGTCAGGGTATGATCCATTTTAGAAACAGTATATTTTCTTGAAATATCTTTGCTAAATGAATGAATAAATGAATGAGTGACTCTTTCTTGAGGCAGGTGCCAGCAAACATTTCCTGTAAGTGGTCACGTAAATGAATTTGGCTTTGTGGGGTGTATGATCTCTGTCACAACTCCTCACATCTGCTACTGTAGCAGTAAAGCAGACAAAAACAATGTGTTTTTAATGTCTCTAAATAAAGAGCATAGAATTGGTGGCAAGATTTGGCAGTCTGTAATTCACCAACTTTTGTCTTAAGGCACAAACCATCTCTAAACAGTTTTTAGTATTCTTCCTTAGTTACTTCAAATATCTCTAGGGAAATTTTTATAATGTTTTCTCTGATGTTCCAAAACAGCTCACATGCTTCCTGTGCTCACGTTCAATTCTTTCAGTGATTTCTTGTATTAATGTTATTTTGATTTTCTTTACTAACTTAGCCTTTCTCCTATATTATGTCCCATTTGTTTGTGGATTTTTCAAAACAAAAAGCAGTACTCCATATTGATATGACTACTGAAAGGCAATTCAAGCTCATTCCCTACCTTACTCTATATGGGACAGATGTAATAGTAAAACTTGCCATGGCATTTGTAGGGGAGAACTTATGCTGTAGCTAGTTCAGAACTCTCATAGTGCAGCTCTTATCTAAACTATGGGTTCTCCACCTCTCAGATCCCATGTCTGATGATCTGAAGTGTAGTAATAATAGAAATAAAGTTCACAATAAATGTAATGCAGTGGAATCATTCCAAAACCATCCCCACCTCTCTGGTCCGTGGAAAAATTGTCTTCCATGAAATTGTCCCCTGTGGCCAAAACGGTTGGAGACTTCTAAATTCTAAACCATTCTATATTATGTAGTGTTTGGTGGTAGAGAGGAGTGGAGACTGAATAGAGAGTCTCATAGTTTTACTATATGGCTTTCTTATTTTATTTTGAAAGACTGATATGAAAGACTAGTTTATAAATAATATCTGTAATCTCATTTGCTAAGCCACTTAGGTTGTGTCCAACTCTTTGCAACCCTATGGACCATAGCCTTCCAGGCTCCCCTGTCTATGGGATTGTCCAGGCAAGAATACTGGAATGGGCTGCCATTCCCTCCTCCAGGGGATCTTCCCAACACAGGAACTGAACCCTGGTCTCTTAGTCTTCGCATTGGCAGGCGGGTTCTTTACCACTAGATAATGATTCTCACCAAATGCATTGTGTTACCTTTATTTCATCACTCAGTCACTTGTGATCTTTGTCCCATCCGTTCTCTCCCTTTTATTTTATCTTCCCATATACATATTCAGTTAATCACACCAAGATATTTATCAAGTATTTACCACGTTGCTGGTTACAGTGCCAGGTACCAGCAACTGGTAGGCTCTTCCTCAATGGATAACAACTATTTTCTGCCTCACTGTGGCAAGTTTCATTCTTATCTCAGTTTATCAGATTTTGTCTTGTGTTTATTTATCATGCTAAGCCCTTAGTGCAGCATTTCTATGGAATCACATGAGTAAACCAAGAATACCACGTATGTTTAAATAGAAGAGTACGATAATGTCATCCAGAGTTAAGAGTGGGCAAATGAAATAAAGGAATTAATGATCTGGAATTTCTTTAGAAACAGCTTAAAGCAATATAATTCCAGACAAGAGATTACAGAAAGATGATGACTGCTGAGTTGAACTGTTCGCTGGTTGTAAAATCCTAACTGCAGTCTCTCAAAATTACACAGAATTAGGTAACAGGATTCTGTGTTCCGATTGTAAAGCCTGCCTGAAGTAATATTTTACCGGACCATAAGTTGTTCAGACTACATTTCATGCCTGATAAAATCCTTACATTTATGGTAGAAAATTTAAGCCTTTGTTCTGTAACTAATCTTTTAAGTTTTCCAAAACCGAGCAGTTCGGGAATTTTTTTTTTTTTTTCCCCTAGAAAATGGCATGACTAAAAGAATACTGTTCTTCAAAAATAGACTAGCATAATTAGGAATTTTTCTCAAATTATCTTTGAAATTAGTCTTGAATTATATTTTGTAGGTTTTCTAGACAAGAGGACTGGAGTGGGTTGCCATTTCCTTCTCCAGGGGTTCTTCCCAACCCAGGGATTGAACCTGGGTTCCCGGCATTGGGGGCAGACGTACCATCTGAGCCACCAGGGAAACCCTATATATGCACAGATATATACACATATGTGCATATACATTTTAATATAATGTTATAAATTCATAAATGTAGATATACAGATAGAGATTTCTGTATCTACTAATTTATCTCAGTCTGGAATTTAAGAGACATAAATAGATTAGATTAATATTCCTACAGCAGTATAATTGTAGTCATTGGGTAACACTGAAGAATGCTTTCTAATTTACAGGTTTAAACGTATCATTATCAACTGTGTTTACTGCCTAGATAAAAATATGTTGAAAATTAGATTAAACTGTTCTCTGTGGAAGATGGGAAGATCAAATGAATAGGATATGGACTTTAGATCCAGTCATATCTGTGTTCAATTCTCAGTTCCATGTATTCTGAATTTGTATTCTTGCTTTAGGTCAGTTTTCCAAAGAAACAGACTCTGAGGTGGAGGTTTTGATGTAGGAAGTTTGTTGAAGAGTGTATTTGTGTTTAATTATAGGTGTCCCAGAAGGCCAAAGAGGGGCCTGGCCTTTCTACCCATATGAGTGAAAGAAAGTGAAAGCATTAGTCTCTCAGTCAAAGCACTTAGCAGGGCACTTTGCAACCCCATGGACTGTAGCCCACCAGGCTCCTCTGTCCATGGCATTATCCAGGCAAGAATACTGATGTGAGTTGCCATTCCCTTCTCCAGGGGATCTTCCCAACCCAGGAATCAAACCCAGGTCTCTTGCATTGCAGGCAGATTCTTTACCATATGAGCCACCAGGGAAGCCCTTGTATCTGTATAAGGATCAGTCATTAGAAGTGAGCTGCCTGTGGGAAGGTGAATGATCTTGGGTCAAGCACTTCCCTTTGGTGGAATGAGGAAAATCCCCAGAGAAAGAGTCACTGTGAGCCACCAGGAACCAGTACTTCCGGCAACTGGGGGATGAGTGCCTTGTCCTGAGGGAGATCTGGATTCTGTCCTGCAGCATCTACCATGTGCATTCCTGTGACTCTTGGCTCTTCATGCTTCATGTATTACATTTATCACATCTTGGAACAGCCCCTTCAGCATTCTGGTAAGTCTCTTTTCCTGGCAAAGCCCCTAAGTGGAAGGTTAGAACTCCAGCCCGTGCCAGTGCAGCTAGTTTCAAGGACACAGCTGAAAACTACTCTCCCTTTATTCTTTTCTCTCTTCTACTAACTGTCCTAGGGTATCCTTACCCAGCACTTCTACTGATCCATATGGCTTACCTTGGGGGTGGAACAGGCCATTACTGAGGGGTCTGAACCCCTCCTCACAAGTCCCTTCTTAGGCCATGGCTGCTGCACTTGTCCATTTATTATCAAAAACAAGGAAATACCAAGAAATTCCCATTGAATCACCTGAAGACTACAAATTCTTCCCTGCCCTTGTTATCCGACAGTAGCCCTCTTCCTGATGCTGACCACTTATCCCCAATAGTATGACTCCTCTCTTTGTGCTAGTCTCCTAGCACAAGGAACCCAAAGTACTTGGATATGACGTATATCCTAAAGTTCAGTGAGACTCCTCCCGTGTCCTCTCATGAAGCGTGTGCGTGTGCTTAGTCACTCGGTCATGTCCGACTCTTGCAGCCCCATACGCTGCAGCCCGCCAGGCTTCTCTGTCCATGGCATACTCCAGGAAAGAATACTGGAATGGGTTGTCATTTCCTTCTCCAGGGGATCTTCCCAACCCAGGAAACAAACCCGGGTCTTCTGCATTGCGGGCAGACCCTGTACTGACTGAGCTATGAGGAAAGGCCCTCGTGAAGCATACTCCCTCTGAAAACCAGGATCTCTAGATGCAGAGAGTCTAAATTTGTGGGTTAGAAAGCACAGATTCCCCATTTAGGCCACTGGGAGTGATGTCAGTTTTGACTACTTCTACTTCCTCCCCTGGTTTCCTAGACCCATGTAATCTGTCTACTGGAGTGTGTGCATGCGAGCATGCTCAGTCATGTCCAACTTTTTTGGAACCCATGACTATAGTCTGCTAGGTTCCTCTGTCCATGAAATTTTCCAGACAAGAGTACTGGAGTGGTTGCCACTCCCCATTCCAGGGCATCTCCCTGATGCAGGGATTGGTCTTCTACATCTCCCACATTGGCAGGTAGATTCTTTACCACTGCATCATCTGGGAAGCCCTATCTATTGGAGATGAAATACCAAAGAATGGTCATGGGTTAGTGTGTTTCCCACATCCTTTACATGGCACCCATCATCACAGGACATCATTTCCAAGCTGGTGCTACAGCTGCCCCTCCAGAAGGCTATTCCATATGTCTGTCATGCCAGCAGTTTCTAGCTCATGCCGTATGTATCAGGATAGGTGGATCCCATGATTATATATACACTGCTGACTTCCACTGTATTTCCATTGGTCAGAGGTAATATTATGCCATGTTGTGTACTGATGAATCAGGTACTCTATAGGCGCTTGGATAACAGTGATGAATAAGGCTCTGCGGGCAGATAAGCAAACCCTTATTTAGAACTGGTTTTAGTTCAGGTCAAAATGAATCACTGTTCTTAAGGTGGCAGGAGTCCAATGTCATAATCAGCTTTCTATCACGTGGCTGGTTGGTCTCCCTATGGATGGTGCTGAAATTGAAGCTCAACACAGATCCCTGTTACTGCCAAGGTAGGCAGCTCATCAGCCTTTATGAGGCTGTGGGGAAATAGAAATATATATTATGTGGCCTGAATCAAATAGATGGCTTCCACCAAGACAGCAAAGGGAAGGTTATTCTAAGGCCTAAAAAAGAAATATAAGAGGAAAATGGAACTTCTTGGGCAAGGATCAGAAACAGGAATCAGAAGCTAACAGAAGACCAAGACTAGATCCCAGAATTGTTTAAGCTGCATAAGATGGTGGTAAGCCAGTGGCTAGAATGTGGTCTACTAACATCTCACTAATTTATGTACTTATTATTCTTTCTTTTTTAATTTCCTGTTTTGTTTGCCCTTAATTCCCATGGTTCCATTTCATCTTCATTACTTTTTGGTGGACTACTTGATTTTCCAAGTTAAGAGAACAGAGACCAACTTGGAAAATTTGGGCAAATTAATCACTTCAGATATGATTCATTTTCCTTATTAAGAAAATCACAGTGAAAATATTTGCCTGAAGAGTTATGGGATATAAAAGCATATCTACAAAGTACTGTGTATGGTAGCTCCTCAATCACTTCTTATTAATTTTGAAAACGTCCTAAACAACTGCTGCTGAATTCTTAAGGAGGAAATGATAGGCCTCCCCTCTTTGTTCGGGGCACTGGTTGTAGAGATCTGGCAAAGTAGGAATAAGTCAGAAAAATGAGATGAGTTAGTAGAGATCCACTTCCCATGTTCCTAGGAGCTCACGTAATCAGATTCAGTGATTGGCCATGAATTTTATTTTTTGAAATAGTATAATTTTTGTGTTAACTTTGGGATGTTCTTGATTTACTAGCTCTGTGATGTTAAGTAAATTCTTCAATACTTGTGGACCCTAGAAAATTTTAATAAAAATGTTAGTTACCTTATGGGCTTGGTAGGTAGGGTAAATGAGAAATGTGTGTAATTCACATATAACTGTACATAATATCCCATATGTCATATGCATGGCAGCCTGATTGTGTCATGTCTACCACATAACAAATGCTATTATTATTATGGTTTCCCAAAATACATATCTGAGATCCCAACAGGATGTTTTATTTCAGCGTTTTTCCCTCACCTCCCCATTCCTCAAAGAGAACAATGACTACAGAACATCAGTTGGGTAAATAGTGCATTATCATAATTACAATTTCCCTGAGAAAAGTGGCTTGCAGTTTGAATATTCAGTGTCACAATTGCAATTTCCATAAGGAATGTAGAACAGTTATTATAAACAACACAATGACCACTTGGTCCATAAGGGAGAACAAATTATCGGGAGAGTGAGAAGAGACGGGTAGCACGAGCCTGTGTTCTAATTAGCATTCAAGGGTAGAAACACAGGACCCGAGAATAAGTTGTAATAGCCTCTTAAAGCACTTTTGTCTGAATTTATCAAACAGTCTTCTCATGATGCAGGATTCCATAGGTTGATTAAGTCCTGCCTATGTAATTTTTCCTTATATCTAATCATTTTTAGTAAACATCCTCCCTGTATCTTTCCTCATTGTCATTCATGATTGCTATGCCCCTAAGAAATTTTAAAAAGCAAACTAACAAAATACGAAAAGCACAAAATATTTTAAAAAATAGATTAAGGGGAGAAAAAGTTTCATCAGAGGGTTTCTCTCTTCACAGTTAAATGTGTCTCCTTTGTCAAGGGAAAAATGCTAAAAGTTTTTTTTTAACAAATGCTCTTTTTACTTCTGTTGCCTTAATTGGTTTCACTTAAATTTCCTTTTTTTACCCCCTGTCTTTTTTATTTTTTGCAGGTGATATGAGAAAAACAGAATGCAGCTTTCAAGGTTGGTACTTTTCATGATGTTTTAACACCTCTTATTAATATGAAACAGAGTATGAAAGAAGTAGAGTGTCGTTAGTTTTTCACAGCTAGTGATTAGAAGCCATTATGCTTTTATTTTTTTCACTCGTGGATGGAGAAGTACAACATAAATTGTTACAAAGTACAATGTAGCAATTGAATATAATCTGATAAAATCCTTGGCAACATTGTGAAATTTGAAATATTCAATGGTTTTCTACTCTATTCATGCATCATGCCATCCATCCACCATTCATATTTTTTTTTCAGTGAATACTTATTACATACATACTGTGTACAAGGCCCTGTGGTCTGATTTTCCTCTATTCATACCGTGTTTGGCTCAGTTCAGTTCAGTCGCTCAGTCGTGTCCAACTCTTTTCGACCCCATGAATCGCAGCACGCCAAGCCTTCCTGTCCATTACCAACTCCCGGAGTTCACTCAGACTCAACGTCCATCGAGTCAGTGATGCCATTCAGCCATCTCATCCTCTGTCGTCCCCTTCTCCTCCTGCCCCCAGTCCCTCCCAGCATCAGAGTCTTTTCCAATGAGTCAACTCTTTGTATGAGGTGGCCAAAGTACTGGAGTTTCAGCTTTAGCATCATTCCTTCCAAAGAAATCCCAGGGCTGATCTCCTTCAGAATGGACTGGTTGGATCTCCTTGCAGTCCAAGGGACTCTCAAGAGTCTTCTCCAACACCACAGTTCAAAAGCATCAATTCTTCGGTGCTCAGCTTTCTTCACAGTCCAACTCTCACATCCATGCATGACCACTGGAAACTGACCTTCACCATATTCCCAATCCCACACATTTTTCCAATGTTCCTTGATATCTCTGACAATAAACCTTCATCTATTATCACAGATCTTCAATTTAGCTTGCTATATCTGATACACGAGCAGTGTTTCCAGCACATTGCTCAGTTATGCACTCAGATATGTCCCAAATAATTGAGAGAAAACCATTATGGTGGAGAGAAAACCATTAGTGTGACAATGAGCAAATAACTCCTCTCTTCATACTAATAAACTGTATGATGCTTTTTACTATTATGTGAGATGCATTGCTATTTGTAGATTACTATAACATAGTTTAGGTGGACTTCCCTGGTGGCTCAGATGGTAAAGCGTCTGCCTACAATGCGGGAGCACCCCACTCCAATACTCTTGCCTGGAAAATCCCATGGATGGAAGAGCCTGCTAGGCTACAGTCCATGGGGTTGCAAAGAGTCGGACATGACTGAGTGACTTTCTTCTTCTTTCTTATAACATAGTTTAGTAGTAATCTATTTATTGTAATCTATAATATCAGTTATCTTTTCTCAAAAGTCTGGCTATAGGCCTTCTTTCCCTATACAATTTAAGCAATCTTAAGACTTTCAGGAACAAATGTGTTATTACATTGTATTTGAAAACAAGCAAGGCATTCAAAATACACATGAAATGGCTCCTTTGTAAGAATGACAGTGGTAGATTGAACCAAACTTCTTGGGGAAACAGAGACTGAAAGTTTTCTGCTTATTTTTTTCTGCTAAATCAGCAGTGGTTAGTGAATAGAAATTTATAAACTTATGCGCTAAATATTGTTTTAATTTTGAGGGAATGTTCCTATTGTTTTATTATCATGAACATTATTATATTTACTTAAAAGAGGCTTTCTAATTTTCCTTACTAAAATTGATTTCCTGTAAAGCATTAAAAGAAAAAAAAAAAACTAAAGTCTTGAGGTCCTCAACAGAAAATTCTGCTGCCAGAGGTTTTCACAAACATAACTTTCATAATTGGAAGGGACTCTAGTGACTATCTGCCAATCTAATTTAACTCATTTAATCTAAAGAAGTCTAAATTATCTCAGCCATCAATCTATGTAATTATAATACTTACTGGGAAGTGCTGAGTTGTGGTTGAGAAGTTGGTCTCTCAAATCAGCGTGCCTGAGTTTGAATGTTATTTACCCATATATTTTTTGCATATTGAGCCAGCTTATTAACATCTCTTGTCCCTGCTTTCTTCAGTTGTAAAATGAAAGAAATGAGACTACATTCTTCATAAGGTTGTTAGAGAATAAATGAGACTGTGTGTTTACAAATCACTTTGACATATTGTAAGAATACAGTAAATGATTGTTGCCATTATTATTACTTTTCTATGATTACTGTTATTACAAAGCATTATTACAAAGCAGGCAGCATCTTCACTTCTCTGAAATAAACTTCTCTATGGACGTGATCTTTCATTTTCCCCATCAGAGATGTATGTATTCACCTTATGGTCACATTTGGTTGCCTGTGAAATTATAGATAACCTGGGACTGTCTATCAAGTTAGGACATCTTCTGGTAGCAAACAGTATCTACTTTTTTTTCCTAAGTATAAGATGTTTATAAACATCACCAAGGTGAGAAAAGTAAGCAATCTGAGTGATTGCTGGGGGTGGGGTAGGAGTGGAGAACAGAATGAGTGATAGCAAGAAGGAAGTCATTGGAAGGAGAGATTTGGTGCCAACTTCCAAATCTCACTCGGACAGAAACTAGCATTGTCTGTGCCTTTGTGTGCAGAGAGGCCCTTCATTCATGGTGATGTGAGGCCTGATAGATGGACGGGAGGCTGATGAAGATGGTGGAAGAGAGGAAACCTGCAGGAAAGATTGGAAGTTATTATTCCATGGCAATAAAAATGGCAAAGTGGAAGAACCATATAAAAGAATGCAACTAGAGCCCCTTTCTCTTGGTGAGACCTACAGAGTGTTTTATGTAGCTGGCATCCAGGCATATTAGAGGAAAGCCATCCCTCCCTCAGTGGAGACTGGTCACTGACCCCAGACCGTGTCACCAACATGCAAAGGCCATCCAACAGGAGCCTCTTGGTGCCGGGGCTCAGGGTAAGCCCAAATGCAAGAGGTTGGAGTGAACAGATCCTACTCTGTTCAGCCTCTTTTGGTGAGGCAACAGACACCCCAGGGTCCACCAGACTGATGGCATAAGAAGGGGAGATTTGTCAGCTCCCCACATAAATCCTTGGATTCATCTTGACACATGTTCTGGCAAGTATGTATACATGTTAAACTTTGACCTTTTATAGAGAAAGAGCCTCCTTTGATCCAACAGGAAAAAATGGCACCTCTAATTCAGTGTCATAGAAACTGCCAGGTATTTCATAATCCAAGTAAAGCAGGAGAGTACTGAAATGTCTTCATCTGGCCTCTGAGTTAGCAAGACTCAAAACCTAATTTATAAACACACATGGGTAAAGCTCTATAGCACAGCTCTGTAATCTCAAGTAGTCTCATCCATCAGCGTCTGAAACATCACTGGGTGACACCAGTTATGGTCTTCACACTGACTCCACTGCTGCTGCTGCTGCGTCTCTTCAGTCGTGTCCGACTCTGTGTGACCCCATAGACGGCAGCCCACCAGGCTCCCCCGTCCCTGGGATTCTCCAGGCAAGAACACTGAAATGGGTTGCCATTTCCTTCTCCAATGCATGAAAGTGAAACATGAAAGTGAAGTCACTCAGTCATGTCCGACCCTC
This sequence comes from Bos indicus, assembly GCF_029378745.1. NCBI lineage: Eukaryota > Metazoa > Chordata > Mammalia > Artiodactyla > Bovidae > Bos > Bos indicus. The sequence goes on from NC_091767.1 coordinate 15,682,285, forward strand.
AGCAACCCCATGGACTGCAGCCTTCCAGGCTCCTCCATCCATGGGATTTTCTGCAGGAGTACTGGAGTGGGGTGCCATTGCCTTCTCCGACTGACACAGTACATGATAAAACAATTATCTCTAATCCTGTGAAAACTACAATGGTCAAGGAGGAATTGAAAGAAAAAAATCATGATGGTCCCAGACCCACCTCTGGGAAATACTGACATTTTGATTGAACCTGCCTGTGACATCTAGTCTATCCCGACATTACCCCTGAGCACTCTGTCCCTTATATACACAGGCGTTTCTGATGACTTGTGTGAACCCCTGTGATCCCCTGATCCCCTGAGCAGTAGGTCTGCTCATGCCCTTCTCATGAAAGGGATCCATTACAGACTTGTGTATCTAAAAAGTACTTTAAACTAGTGTTCATTTTAGCCTTTTTTCCCCTCAAATAATGAAATTCAGGCGCACAGAAGTTAACTATCCTAAGTCATGATAGTACTAGTACATGTGTACTAGTATACTAGTGTCCAAATAAGGACCACAATCACATTGCCTTACTCCTGAACCTCAACCACCAAGCAGTCCTTCTCCAAGACAGGAAGGTCTTGTTTGGAATGGAAACTATTTCTGAAACACTGCATTCTATAGCATCCTGGGGCCTGAAATTGTCATTCATCTTCTGTTGTTAAGCCCTTCTCAAATGGTCTTACTTGCCTGACTATATCAAGACTTCCGTAAGGGTAGAGCTCATCGCTACAATTTCTGTGCATTTTTACCGTATTTAGAAAGTTCTAAATCAGTAAATATTGTACAGCTTATTTTGATCTAAGCCTTGTCAAGAGCACTGAACCCTTACCTCTTCCAACTCGGTGAGTTCTATTTACATTACTTATAGAAGACCCTCCCCCTGAAGGTGACCAAAAAGCAAACACATATGATTAGGCTTTTGTTTTGCTCTGGGGTTGTCTGGGGGTTGCTTTGTTTTCAACTTTACTATGGGATTAGAGAAAGAATGAACATATCAAAAAATTAACTCATTGAAATAGTCTCTACTGGCATAAATGTATATTTTAGGACAAGAGTATAGGGAAGGTAGTCAAAAAGAAATGTTTAATCCAGTCCATTGAGCTGAATTACTTGGGCTTAGTGACTTACAAGCTGAATCATTAGAGCGAATGGTAAAGATAGAGAAGGCCTTTGGAAAATGTGAATGTATCTTTGAGCAGATAGCAAGAAGGGTCCATCCATGTTCGGTCGCTCAGTCGTGTCTGACTCTTTGCAACCCCATAGACTGTAACCCACCAGACTCCTCTGTCCATGGGATTTCCCAGGCAAAAATACTGGAGTGTGTTGCCATTTCCTTCTCCAAAGAAGAGTACAGAGACTGAATATTATTAGAATGAAAAGTCTCCATATTTTTCTAATATAGAAGAAAGATTGCAAATAAAAAAAAAACACAAATTTCCTTTTTATTACAGAGTCTAAATCTAATTTTTCTTTGTCCTTCCTGTGTATGTGAAGATAGGATGTAGGTCTTATTTCCATGTCAGGACTCTTTAGTACTAGGATTCTTTCACATCAGGAACATTGTTTTTAGATTTGAGTACCACAAATTTAGATGGCTATAAAAAATATTTTTTTTCCCTTGCTTCTAAATAGAGTGTTATTCAAAAAGCACAGATTAGATAATGATTATTAATTAAAGAGAATTCTGATATTCACTTGACTCTTTCATAGATCATTTAAGATGATCCAATTAACAACTCCTTTTCCCATCTCTCCTTTATTTACAACAGGCAATATTTTGAATGTTTTCACAAATCAAAATATTAAACCCCTCTTATGCCCCAGTTCTCACAATTTTGTTGTGTATATCTCTCTCTCCTCTTCCAACATTTGATTATGTTGTTCAATCTGGATTCTCTGCCTAAACCTTCCCTCTGTCTCTCCCATCAGTCTGATTTTATCTTGGCACATTATCCAGATTTTTCAGTGAGAGAAATTAAAATCAAGACAGACTCTGGAAATACTAAGGGTAGTCACATGTTAGTAAATCTTGTCTCAGCCATTTATATTCTGTATATTAGTATACATTTATATACATATAAGTACATGTATACTTATATGCATGTACAGTAAGGAGTATGGTGATGGACTCAGAATTGCACTGTTAGTAGCAGTAGAGGAAGCATGTGTAGTGGGCAGAGAAATGGATTCACTTCTAATTGAATCCATTGGTGAGGTATTATTAGTGTAATACTATTGTATCATTGTAGCACTGCTAAATTTAAATGTATTTTTGATACAACTAATTGTGTAATTTACTCTAGCATTAAATCTTGCTCTTACCATGGGATTAATTTCTCTTTTCTTCTTATTTTTTCCTGGTTTGTTTGCTTATTTATTGATTTTCATGTTGATCTTCATCATAAAGGAGCCAAGTCAGGTGAATAATCCCAGCTTAATATGTGACAGAAAGCTCACAGGGTCGGACATGACTGAAGTGACTTAGCAGTAGCAGCAGGTGGAAGAGAGATCTGATTAAGCCTATGGTACCAAGTGATAAAGTAAGGAGCCAGAAGGATCACGGAAACATATCCAGCTCAATATAAGGAGGAACATTACTATAAAACATGCTGTACCCAAGGCACGGGTAACTTGTGAGTTCCTCCATGGTAGTCTTTCCAACATAGCCTCAGGATCATGAACAGGGGTGAAGTATAGAGGAAACGCTAACACTAGGGGGTCAACCAGTTAATGTTCTCCATTCTTTCCTCCATGGCCCTGATGATGCTATGTCCTGTGTTCACTCTGCAAATGCAGAGACCAGCAGGGAGCTGGGGTATAGCTCTTTTAGTACAGTGGTTGCAGAGATTTAAGAGAAAGCAATAGGCTTTGATTGCTTTCAGCATTAAGAAAAAGGTAAAAAAAAAACAACCCAGAATTGCAACCATCTCAGTCAAATGTAACCCTAGATTTAACACTGAAAAAGTTTGAAGACTCCCATAAACTTCAAGGGCAGACTTCTAACATCTCATTTGAAAGCAGTGCAGCTCTCTTGGGAAAGGACAGACCCAGCGCTCCTTTGCTATGAAATCCATCCTCATCACACATACAAGCAGAAACTGATTTGTTTAATTCCTCCACCTGGACACACCCTTCTTTTCTCGCCTCTCTCTGCTCTAAGGCTTCTGCGTGCGTGCTAAGTCGCTTCAGCCATGTTCCACTCTTTGTGACCCTACGGACTGCAACCCACCAGGCTCCCCTGTCGATGGGATTCTCCAGGCAAGAATACTCATGTGGGTTTCCCTGTCTTTCTTCAGGGGATCTTCTTGATCCAGGGATCGAATCTGCATCTCTTAAGTCTCCTGCTTTGGCAGGTGGGTTCTTTACCACTAGCACCGCCTGGGAAGCCCTCTAAGGCTCCTGGGTTAGTCTCAAATTAGGTACACTTTCCATAGGCTGAGGAGGAGGGAAAAACTGGGCTCCTGACTGTTGGGGACTTTGCTCTTAGCTCTTGTTCTGATTCTTTAACATGAAAGAGAAGGTTAAACTCCCACCCTACCCCAAACCACTCTTTGCTTTCTGTGGCCTCGTCTTTTTCTGGCCCTCCCTGGCTTAACTTTCTCCCAATTTCCTTCAGTCGCCCTCCTCTTCCCATGCTGCTGCTGCTTCTTCCCTCACTCAGGCCAGCCAGAGACCCTTTTAGACAGCAGTATGGCTCCAGGATCTTGTGTCATAGGATGTTGCAGATTTGCCATCTAGTAATGGCCCTTCTTGTTCTGCTATGAAACCTGTTTCAAGATGGAGCTTCCCAAGTAGTGCTAGTGATGAAGAACCTGCCTGCCAGTACAGGAGATATAAGAGACAAAGGTTCAGTCCCTGGGTTGGGAAGATCCTCTAGCAGAGGAAATCGCAGCTCACTCCAGTATTCTCACCTGGAGAATCCCATGGACGAGGAGCCTGGTGCACTACAGTTCCATGGGGTCACAGAGAGTCGGACATGACTGAAGCGACTTATTATGCACTGCTTGAAGATACGGACCACCTCTGTAGCTCAGATCCAGTTCTTACCTTTTAGCCATATTTACATTGGCCATCCCTTCCCTAGGCAGTTAATTCCAATTGATTAATTCCAATTAATTTTTCACATTGTGATCTAAGTGGCATTCCAGTCTTCTGTCCTGTTCTCCTACCAAGCTACTTTGTTCCAGACACACTAAGCTATTAAGAATGCCCTTCCACCTTATCTTCTCACAGACACACACTGGCTAAATGGAACTCAAATAACTCTTCCTCCTCTGTGAAATCTCCTACTTTCCTATTCAAGCTTGATCAGGAATCCTTGTGTGTTCCTAGGACATTAGGCTCATACTCACATTGTAACACTTAACATGTTGTGTTACAGTTTATCTTTTTGTAAGTTTATCTTCCCTATTTGTTTGCTCAAGTAAAAGTATCCTTTTTCTTTTTGGTATTCACAGTACCTAGCCTAGTGTGTGATTCATAGCAAGAACTCCATAGATGTTATTTGAATGAATGAAATAAATAAGTAAATGAATGAGGACATATACTATAATATGTGCCTTTTTAAACAACTGATCTAGAGAATTAGCTGTTAAACAGAGAAAGCTTCAGTAGGCATCTTGAACATCTGGACAATTGTAATGCAAAATACTTACTCAGAAGGCAAAGAGATGGTCTCTTTTCCTGTGAAAATATAAAAGCATTTTTGTTTCAAGGAAAATTACATTGGAAAAAAAAAAAACTGTCTACAGTAGAAGAGACTAAGTTTGTCTCTTCAGAGACATTCCCTTGTCTTTTTATATTACAAGAGTGAACAAGATTTAAACCATGCAGTCAGTGTAATGATGTTGCCAGACAGCTAATAAAGAGGAAGATTAGAGAGTTGTATAAAATGGCAGGTGCCTCGGCCGATTCCCCGTCTTAGACATTAAACACAAAATAAAGTGCTGCTGTTTCCCGTGGATCACCAAAAGTGCTTGATGTCAGCTTCAGCAGCATGGTGCCATTTTGACTGTGGTGTTCATCTTACCTAGTATCCCAGTTTGAAAGCAATATAGAGCAAAAATAAAGCAAACAGCAGTAGATGGTTCTCAGAGCAGAGAGACAGCATCTGAAAACAACCAAACTCTTGCACAAAAGAATGAAAAAATATTTCTACTCAGTCATGGATGGTACATCCTTTGCTCTCATAGAATAGACTATAATATCTAATCATGCAAAGCATCTCAGTGAGTCAGAGGGAGTCTAGGGGGACTGCATTCTATAGTTCACAGTATATTTCAGTCTCTCAGGAAGCTTAGAATAACTACTATTTTAAAACAGATGAGAAGTAAAGTGGTAATATTTCTCCTCACATGACCAAGAGCAAACAGAGAAAACACATATTTGTACCTAACAAACATAATTACAACACATATTTCCTCCTCTGAGCTTTCTTTAACAAAAAAGCAATTTCAAAGCAATCTCCTGTTTGGGGATAAAGGCAGTGCTGGAAACATAGTGTGAATATGGGCTTGGAAGAAGAACAAAGCAAAGATACAGACACAGGTCATACAATGGAGAAGGGTTTGGGTTTAGAAAGGAAGAAAGGAGAGAAGCATTTCTTAGCACTTAGTAAGTACTGAGCATTGTGCTAAGGACTTTGCAAAGAATAGATCTTCGTGTACGTTTGTCTAATGGGTATAATACAAATGTAACAACACAGCAGGGTATATAGTATAAAAGGTTATTGTAGGAAAAACTGATCTTATATATAAAGCATTAATACACGTAGAAGAGTTTTTCAGTTTATACCCAAGAAACTCAGACAACACATCATACAATTTTGGACATATTTTCAGGTCTTAGACATGGGAGCCAAATCCAGGAGTCCAATTCTTTATAGGAAAGGAAGCTGAGTTTACAAAGGGTGCAAAACTCCTTAAGCCTTCAAAATATAGGTATGGATGTAGATATATAGTATGGCATGTATATAATTGCATACAATATTTCAATCGTATGTTATTTATCATTTAACAAAATATCTCTACACAAAAATCATTGTCAGCCTAAAGATATCTAATGAATATAGAACAGAAGTTTCAGAAATTAATCATGAAGACACTAGTAGAATTTTTTTTTTAAATACAGTTTGTCTGAAATAAAGAATTTTTTCAAGTGAACATACCCACGTAGTCTCATCTAACTAGCTAATACTAGTGAATTGAATGGGGGTGATTAATATGTGACCCAATGAAAGGACAAATAAAAATAAATCTGTATGTTCTACATTTTAGAACTTATTAAACTGAGTTTTTTCATATTTCTCAAGAAACTCAGGCCTCTGTTAGTATGGGTATTACCTAAACACTTGTCACTGGGAGCCAGAGATAATCCAGGACTTGGAAGACATGTCTACATGTCCTGTATTGGGTCAAATCAAATTGTACCCCAGCACAGGTTCTTAGCTGGCACTAGTGGTAAAGAAAGTGAAAGAAAGTGAAGTCGCTCAGTCGTGTCCGACTCTTTGCGACCCGTGGACTGTAGCCCACCAAACTCCTCCGTCCATGGGATTCTCCAGGCAAGAATACTGGAGTGGGTTGCCATTGTCCTCTCCAGGGGATCTTCCCCACCCAGGGATCGAACCCAGGTCTCCCACATTGCAGGCAGATGCTTTGGTAAAGAATCTGCCTGCAATGCAGGAGACATAAGAGACTCAAGTTCGATCCCTGGGTCCAGAAGATCCCTTGGAGGAGCGCATGGCAACCCACCCTGGTATTCTTACCTGGAGAATCCCATGTACAGTCCATGTGATTGCACAGAGTGGAACACGACTGAAGTGACTTAGCATGCACGCACACACGAGTGCACACACATGGGGGCTATGCACTGCCCCCTCCTGGTAAATAATGGCTGATTCAGCCTGATTTTCTGATGTTCTCACACACTGTTCCTCTTCTCTATTTTCTCATCTTTGCTTTCGCTCTCCTTCTCAAAGGACTGATGCATGTGTGTCCTGGTTATTTCACTTACCGTTTTTCTGAGAGTCAGCAGAATATAAGCTCTAGAGATGAAGTAGCTGGGCTTGAGTCCCAGTTTTTTCACTTACTTTGTATGTCTTTGGATAAATTGATGAAAATCTCTAAACTTTAGTTTCCTTATCCATAAAGTTGAAAATGCATCCTAACAATTTTATGAATATGAAATATAAAAATCTATTTATCATGCTTATTGTGCATAGATACTCAGTTGGTACTGATATTATAATTTTGTTAATGCTAGGAGTAGTGTCCAAACTTGTAGACTTCCTCAGCACCCATATGTTTAAGTACTTCCTTCAGTTCTGACTTAGAACATGAAATGTAGCAGACATCTTTTCTTTTGCTCAGATGCTGGAAGAATTAGAACCAAAATAATACTGTCAGAATAAAAAATATATATATATGCATATATATATGTGTGTGTGTGTGTATATATATATATATATATATATATATATATATATATATAATATTTTTAGAGCACTTTTAATTTATCTTAGCTGCTAGAAGAATTCAAGTCCAATTCAAAGCCAAGTGACTTTCCTGACAGGCTTGGTTTTTGTGTTCTGGTTCTTTTTAGTCAGCCTTCGTACTTGGTTTATTCATAATTTGTACATGTTCGGTTGTATTTGACTTCTTGTTGTCAGTCTCTAACTTGTGTCTGACTCTTTGCAGCCTCATGAACTGCAGCATGCCAGGCTTCCCTGTACTTCACTATCTCTCTGAGTTTGCTCAAACTCATGTCCATTGAGTCATTGATGCTATCCAACCATCTTATCTGTCGCCCTCTTCTCCTCTTGCTCTCAGTCTTTCCCATCAGGGTCTATTCCAGTGAGTCAACTCTTGGTATCATGTGTCGAAAGTATTGGAGCTGTGTTCCCTCACATCCTTTTGAAACAAAACAACAAAATCCTTACTGAAGCCCCAATAAGTTCTCTGTCTCTCTGTCTCTGTCTCTGTCTCTGTCTCTGTCTCTCTCTCTCTCTCTCTCTCTCTCTCTCTAGTGAGAATATACACTTAGTTCGATCTATACCAGTTCTGGACCATTTTGAAATTACATATTCGCATGCCCAGCTCTAGAGATTCTGCTTCTGTATGAAGGGGAACCAGAAATCTGTATTTTTAGCACATAGTATTTACTTAGGAAATTGAGATTTAAGTGGTACTCTATTGCTCTTGGAGAAGCAAATAGAGAAGAGATGAACGAGAGTCTGGATTCTAAAGCAGAGCCAATCACGAGATATGTGACCTTCAGAAATCACTCAACCTAAAATTCAGTTTCTTCATCTTTACAAGAAGTCTATAAAAGTCTGTTTTACTGAACTCATAAAGTTACTGTTAAAAAATGCATGAAATAATGTGTGCAACAGAAAGGAAAAAAAATTATAAAATGGTTAAATAACCATCTAGTTTCACAGTCTAGGAAAGGAGCAAAAGAGCTTTGCTGAAGCAGATAGCTTTTTCTGGTTTGAAAAATCAAGGCCCTAAGCTGTGACCCGGAGAAGGCAATGGCACCCCACTCCAGTACTCTTACCTGGCAAATCCCATGGATGGAGGAGCCTGGTAGGCTGCAGTCCATGGGGTCGCCAAGAGTCGGACACGACTGAGCGACTTCACTTTCACTTTTCACTTTCATGCATTGGAGAAGGAAATGGCAACCCACTCCAGTGTTCTTGCCTAGAGAATCCCAGGGACGGGGGAGCCTGGTGGGCTGCCGTCTATGGGGTTGCACAGAGTCAGACACGACTGAAGTGACTTAGCAGTAGCAAGCTGTGACCTTGACTGCTCTAAATAGAATAGATACAGGGGATCTAGAACAGTGCCTTAGTCATGGCTCATGATTCATTATAGTATTATGAAATCAGTTTAGTGATGGCTCCAGCATTTTTTATTTTTTTAAATTAAAACAGTGGTAGAATATTTAAATATTGCTTTCCATTTACAATCATTACAGAATATCTATCCCCCCATGTTGCACAATACATCAGTAAGTCTTTCTTAGATCCAGTGATTTGTACCTTCCACTCCTCACTCCTATATCCCTTCCCACCCTGTCTCCCCACTGGTAACCACTCGTTTGTTCTCTGTGAGTCTGCTTCTTTTTTCTTATATTCACTAGTTTTCTGTATTTTTAGACTCCACAAGTAAGTGATATCATACAGAATTTTTCTTTATCTCATTCACTTAGCATGCTGCTGCTGCTAAGTTGCTTTAGTCGTGTCCGGCTCTGTGCGACCCCATGGACAGCAGCCCACTAGGCTCCCCTGTCCCTGGGATTCTCCAGGCAACTTAGCATAATGCCCTCCAAATCCATATGTTAGTGCAAATGGCAAAATTTCATTCTCTTTAATAGCTGAGAAGTATTCCACTGTGTGCATGTGTGTGTGTGTGTGTGTGTGTGTGAGTGTGAGAGAGAGTGTGTGTGACATCTTATTTATCCATTCATCTGTTGATGGACCCTTAAGTTGCTTCTGTATCTTGGCAAATGTAAATAATGCTGCTATGAACATTGCCAGGGTGGAGGCATATATTTTTTCAAATTAATGTTTTCAGTTTTTTCAGATATATACGCAATTATACAAATGCTGGGTCATGTGATAGTTCTATTTTTAATTTTTTGAGAAACTTCCACACTGTTTTCTACAGTGGCTTTACCAATTTACATTCCCACCAACAAAGTATGAGGGGTTCCCTTTCTCCATTTCTTTGTAATATTAGCCATCCTGACTGGAATGAAATGGATATGATAGGATAAGACAGGGCAGAACAGGATAAGCTAGGATAGGATAGGGTAGGACAGACTACAGGATAGAAAATACCATAGCACATCACTTATAGGAAAAAAGAGTTTAAAATATGTTGTCTAATATTTACATATGATTGTTTTCATGCTATCCTATATCTCTGCCTCCAATGCCCTCTCAGTTTATCCCTATATATTTCTGATTGTGTTTGGAAATCATACATAGGAATGAAGAAGATGAGGTAGTGACAAGCATGGTGAGAGAGAAGGAGAAGCAAGATAGCAAGCAGGCAGCATCCTTGGGTGCCAATGCAAGAGACGTAAGAGACTCGGGTTTGATCCCTGGGCTGGGAAAATCACCTGGAGGAGGGCACAGTATTCTTGCCTGGAGAATCCCATGGCAGAGGAGTCTGGTGGGCTAAGGTCCCATAGGGTTACAAAGAGTAGGACATGACTGAAGCAACTTAGCATGCACATATTGCCCTACTTAGTAGCTAGTTATAGTTAAAATCCTAAGTTGTATCCGCTGTTTAGTGGTTACGTTAACGATCACCATTTTGTGAGCTCATACCAAGTGCTAAATTTTGTGCTAAGTAGATTACAATGACATTCTCTTCTAGAGTTCTAGGAGAAATTTTGTAGTGTGTATGCTTTATAGATGATACTCCTGAAGATTAGAAAAATTAAATAGTTAATTTCAACCCAGACGGGTAGCAAATAACAAAAGCACAATTCATGCCTAAGTTATCTGCAGTGATGCACCTCACTGCCTCTGTTCCTAGAGTGAACCAGTGCTTGTGGGCCAGTTTTGGGAGGTCAGCACCATAGAGAACATTGATTCTGAGTAGCAAGTGTGTCTGTGAAGTCAAGCGATGAGGCTAAACCAGTGTTGTGCATTACCCTGTCAGCCTTTGCCAAAAAGTCTTAGTGTCTCTATGTCTTCATTTGATAACTACATGCATTGTAAATGCATTATGGCTTTTCCTTTGTAGATCCTAAAGGGACTTGTGGGGGAGGGTGGGTAAAAGCAACTGCATATTATTTCTCTTTTAGATATTAATTTTGCAGCATGTCCCATCAATCTGTTTGTGTTCTGTCACTCACATGGCAGTGATTGAGATGAAAAGAGTATCATGCTAAAGATGTATTTCTGATTTTATAGGGAATATAGTTAGAAAATGAATTGTTCCATGTATTTTTGGAATCTCAGAGCCAGGGTTAGGGCAGGTGTGGGTGAGTCGAGGGAAGGAGGTGTTACTCTGGGATCAGTGTGTTGTCCGTTTTGTATTTGGCAATCATGAGAGTCAATGTTAATTTGATCCAGAAATTATACAATGTGAAAGGAGGTATCTTTTGGAGAAAGACTAGTTTCCTGTGGACAGCTTATGCCCAGAATCTGTTTGCTGTGTGCATTCTTATAAGGGCTGAGATGAAAGAATGAGGCAGCTGTGACTGGCTTTCAAAACTGCAAGAATCTGAAGGACTTGCTCACCAATTGTCCCTGACAGTGGAGGGCAGAGGAGGGCAATTGCTCACTCCCTACTCAAAACCCAGAAAGATGCAGGAGACAGCCTCTCTCAGTCCCTGTTTCTGGAAGTGGAGTTTGGGGTTTGGTAGAGGATACAGGCAACAGAAGGGCTTCCCTGGTGGCTCAGACTGTAAAGAATCTGCCTGCAGTTCAGGAGACCTGGGTTCACTCCCTGGGTTGGGAGATTCCCCTGGAGAAGGGAATAGCGACCCACTCCAATATTCTTGCCTGGGGAATTCCATGGACAGAGGAGCCTGGCGGGCTACAGTCACTGGGGTCTCAGAGTCGTACATGACTGAGCAACTAACGCTTTCACAGAAACAGAATTACTGACTTTCAAGGGCATCTAGCATATGAAAATTTGCATTCTGTGATCTGCCTCTCTCTCCCTAGTGTCTCAGAACAATCTGAAATTAGCAAGCCTTGACAACACCTAATGAATGTGAACAGACTTACACAGATTCCCCTTTTACAGTATTGGATTCAGTCTCTTACAAGACAGGCAAATCAGCCCAAATAACCTCTTTTTCGGATGGATGAAAAAATTTCCTAGCCTTGAGCAGTTGTGTGCTCAGAAGAGAGTCAGCTAAAAAATCTGGGATATAGTAATGATGATAATATAGTAAGTCTTCTACATACATACAAAGGAGTTCTGTTCTGAGAACATGTTCATTAAATCCAATGAACTTAGGTATGCAACTAACACAATTAGCTATATAGTACTGTAATAGGTTTGTAATTTCACACAAATAATAAATAAAAAATCAAACACCAAAAATAAATAAAACATTTTTAACTTTACAGTAGCTTGAAAAGTACAGTAGTAAAGTACAACAGCGGGCATACAGGGTCTGGCATCAAGAGAACAGGCAAGAAGAGTGACTGACTAGAGGAGGGAGAGGAGGTGGGAAATGGTAGAGCTGAAGGATCATCAGCAATAGGAGATGGAGGGCAAGCTGCAACTTCATGCATGCCTGACGTTGATGGCACAGGGTCTGGTTCCTTGCTGGAACCAGATGCACGTTCACAGCAGACTTACTGTACGTAGGATCCATAGAGTGTGTACTTTTGTACCAGACATGTCTTCTTCACATCAGTCCAGTGGCATGGGCATCACCACCACCACCACCTTGGTCAGCATCTTCCTCAACTTATAAATTAGGAAACTAACAGGCAGAGAAGTTACATTTTCTACCAGTGGCCCGTGTCCCTGCTCCAGGGATATGGTTCCCCCTGCTGTATCTCTCTCCTGTCCAGGTATGAACTGCAAGGCTCCTTTTTGAATTCCAAGTTGCTTCACTGAAGGGTTCTCATCCTGAAACCCATGGGAAAAGGTTTGGTTACATTTCATCACACATTGCTATAGTATCTGGTGAACTATTCTTTCCAGGCATGACTGAGCAGTTGAAAAATAATGATTTAGAATCTACCATGAGCTAGGTACTATCCTAGATGACAGGAGATATTGTTTTGTGACCTAAGTAAACCTGCGGATCTACTTCCTGAATTAGAATCCACTTCCTAGTTGTGACCCTGGAAAAAGTGATTTAACTTCATATGCCTTGGTTTTCTCATCTACAATTGAAGATAATAATAATACCTCCCTGGAAGGGCTGTTGTGGCAACTAAATGAGTTAATTAATGCAAATCAATTAAAATAGTGCCTGGCACAAAGAGCTGAAGAACTTTTCTTGTTATAGTTATTATAATTTATTCTGTTTTTCAAGCTAAAAAGAAGAAAATGGTTTTGAAGTAGTTTTAATAGTCTAAATGGAGAGAGAAAATAATTACTCTGAATCTCTCCTTTTAATTAAATTAGTTGAGATTTTAAAGCACTAATAAAAATATCTCCAATTGTTAAAGGCTTTAATTAAGTTACTCTTTTGCATCCAAGGAATGCATGAATAATATACTTTAATTTCTTAGTTTATTTACTTGATACACATAATCTAATCAATATAGCTAACATATATTGATTCCGTAATAGATGTTGGGAATAGTTGGTGAAAAAATTTTGCACAGGATTTGTAGAATCCTTGCTCCATGCATACTTTCCTACTCTTTTCCACTTGATATCTTTTAAAAATATTATGTGAAATTTTAATTAGCACTTAAACTGTGTATGAGTGATGCTGTAAAATACAAAACAAATAGTACTTTATTATTGATTGAAATATATTTGTTGAGTAAAAAATCATCTAAAATGAAAATGTTGCTATTGGTTATCTGCATTCCAATTCTTGCTTATATTAAATGCTTTATAATATTTATAATCAAAGAGATGTCTCACTGCAAAAACAGCACATTTAAGATTCTATTTGAGAGTGAATACTTTTTATATATAAAAACCAACCTGTCTGGGATCAATGTTGCACATAAAGCTTCTGATACTTAATATTTGCTCTTTAAATTCACCACAGGGTACACCATGTAATGAAGTTATATCATTGAGAAGACCAAAGAATAGCTGTCCCTCGATGTAAAATATTGATTTATTGATTTGTTTTGCTTTATTTCTGTAACTGAAGAACTTCTAGATTTTTCACTAGTAAAAAAAAAAAATCTGTGTTTTTTAATTATCCCCATTTTACACACACACTATTCACTTAAAACCTGTGAGATAGGTAAGTTTTAACTCACTTTACAAGCATGAAAGAGGCTTAATGTACTTCATCTATTTTAACTATCGGGTTAGCCAAAAGTTTGTTCAGGTTTTTTGGTAGCATTTTATGGAAAACGCTCAAACAAACTTTTTGGCCAACCCAAAGCTAAGGGAGACTAATTACATAGGAGCCTATGGATATTTAAAAAATTAATGAACAGTTTGTCTTTGAAGTTAGCTTATAGCACTTTTAAAAATCTTGGAGTAGTTTTTATCCCCTCCTTCTCTATTTCTGTTCCAAGAAGTAATGTCATCACTTAGTTGAAGAGAAAGTAAACGTGTCTGTTGTTTCTTCAGAGGTTAGAAATACGGTCGAATACGAAGGGCTTTTGGGAGGAAGATTTCAGGTCAATAGGAGAATGAGCTTTCTAATAATTAAAGCTGTCTCTAAGTACATTCTACTATTAGATATAATCAGAATGTGTTTTATTTTTTGGGAATTTTTGTCACAGAGACAAAGATATTGCTGTTTAAAATATGGTTGAAGAAATTCTTCAGCCATTTTAAAAAAGTCTGCCATGGTCCTAAGCTATTCTTATTTCTCTGTATTCCTAAATCAACTATAAAATTGCTTTTGTAATATCCAAATTATATGTTGGCACAATGACTGTTATTGTCTACTTCTGCTTTATTGACTATGTCAAAGCCTTTGACTGTAGGGACCACAATAAACTCTGGAAAATTCTTAAAGAGATGGGAATGCCAGACCACCTGATCTGCCTCTTGAGAAATCTATATGCAGGTCAGGAAGCAACAGTTAGAATTGGACATGGGACAACAGACTGGTTCCAAATAGGAAAAGGAGTACATAAAGGCTATATATTGTCACCCTGCTTATTTAACTTATATGCAGAGTACATCATGAGAAATGCTGGACTGGATGAAGCACAAGCTGGAATCAAGATTGCTGGGAGAAATATCAATAACCTCAGATATGCAGATGACACCTCCCTTATGGCAGAAAGTGAAGAAGAACTAAAGAACCTCTTGATGAACGTGAAAGACGAGAGTGCAAAAGTTGGCCTAAAGCTCACTTTAATGTTCACTGGCCTAAACACTCAGAAAACTAAGATCACGGAGTCTGGTCCCATCACTTTATAGGAAATAGATGGGGAAACAGTGTAAACAGTGATAGACTTTATTTTGGGGGGCTCCAAAATCACTGCAGATGGTGACTGCAGCCATGAAATTAAAGGACGCCTGCTCCTTGCACTGAAAGTTATGACCAACCTAGACAGCATATTAAAAAACAGAGACATCACTTTTCTAACAAAGGTCCATCTAGTCAGAGCTATGGTTTTTCCAATAGTCATATATGGATGTGAGAGTTGGACCATAAAGAAAGCTGAACACCAAAAAATTGATGCTTTTAAACAGTGGTGTTGGAGAAGACTCTTGAGAGTCCCTTGGACTGCAAGGAGGTCCAGCCAGTCTGTCATAAAGGAAATCAGTCCTGAATATTCATTGGAAGGACTGATGATGAAGCTGAAACTCCAATACTTTGGCCACCTGATGTGAAGAACTGACTGGAAAAGACCCTGATGCTGGAAAAGATTTAAGGAGGGAGAAGAAGGGGACAACAGAGGATGAGATGGTTGGATGGCATCACCAACTCAATGGAAATCAGTTTGAGTAAACTCCAGGAGTTGATGATGGACAGGGAGGCCTGGCATGCCGCATTCCATGGGGTCACAAGGAGTCAGACACGACTGAGCCACTGAACTGAACTGAACTGAACTATAGGTCAAATTTGGAAATACCAATAGTAAAATTTGGAGGCTTTGTTGTTTTGGAAAATATGGTTTTCTAATGAATGGACATGGTATGTCCCATCAAAACAACAGCAAAAAACAAAAACTGACCAACAGTGGAGTAATGACCACCTGTCACTGGGATCATTCAGGCAGAGACTGGGTGATCATTACTTAAGGATGTGGCACAAGGGATATCTCTAGTGGTAGGCCATTTGATTAAGAGGGAGAGGGTGGGAAGATTTGGGCAAATGACATTGAAACATGTATAATGTCATGTATGAAACGAGTTGCCAGTCCAGGTTCGACGCACGATACTGGATGCTTGGGGCTGGTGCACTGGGACGACCCAGAGGGATGGTATGGGGAGGGAGGAGGGAGGAGGGTTCAGGATGGGGAACACATGTATACCTGTGGCGAATTCATTTCGATATTTGACAAAACTAATACAATATTGTAAAGTTTAAAAATAAAATAAAATAATTTTTTAAAAAATAAATAAATAAATTGTCTTACAACTCTAGCAATTTCCTTTTAAATGTGGAAGCTCTTGTCTAGCTTTAAATTATTTTCCTTGAAACAGTTGCATAATGTAGTAGATAAAAACATCAATTTTATGATGAAACAGGTAGACCTGGGATTTGGTCTTTGCTGCCAACAACCAAGCTGTGTGACTGATTCAGCTTATCCAACTTTCTCATGAACAGCTTGTATCGCTGCAGAAGAACCATCTCTAATCAGTGACTGGTATGGACTGAGGGCATGCCTGTTAAAGTTCCTCATGTGGATCAAGTGTTCATAATGTGCCCTAGTTCTGGGTCTAAGGACCTGGGAGGCTGTGTCTTTCAAAGGACTTAGAGAGAAATGATTGAGAAAGGAACTCTGATGGGAACTAGGGAAATAAGTATGATATTCCATAGTTTGTGTTAACTTTTAAATCTGTGGTATCACTGAACCGCTTTTATGCATATTTAGTTTATATTAGCCGGAAACAAATATCTTTGTGACTGATGTGTTACAGTTAAGACACTTTCACCACTACAAGGATGAGGGGTTTATAATTGTTTGCTTTTTTTCAGAGATGACTCCATCCATCATCTCTGGCTACATTCATAGCTCTTTATAGATGCTAAAAGTGATTGAACATCTAAACACTAGAACTGCAGTTTCCTGTAAATCTGCTTTCTATCATATAATCTCTCAGTTCATATTTAGCACTCTCTGCCAGGCCAAGTTCAGTTGACCAGTAAAAGATTTTCTTGCAGATTTGTGTTACATAATGGTAGTTAGCCTGTGGCATACATCAAATCAGTGGTAATAGATGTTTTCTCTTCATGCACACACATACATGCCATTATGGAGACCACATTCCTCAAAGAGTATAGTGTGAGTCTTATATGCTGAAACTGCACAAAACTAGTCTTTCTTAGCCTACAGTTTTGATCCTTCACTGAGAACCCTCCTAGAGCTGGCTAATCAGCATGCAGAACTAAGTTCCAGAGGAGTCCACAGAGCTCTCTAGGGACCTACACCCATCTGTGTGGAGAGAAAGGGTCCATACGTAATTTTTCAGACCTGTCTTCACTTATTCTCCTCAAGAAACCTTTTGTTGCTTCAGAAGTAGAAATGAATGTGTGTTTCAGCTGGCTTCCAGTACACCTAGGAAGAGAATGCAAAAATATATAGCAGTTTATTTAGGGGCCAAATGTTATTCTGGAAATGGTAACTTTTCCAAAACAACACACACCCACCTGTTCTCTCTGTGTGTAGACATTTGAGGTTTGGGTTTTCTAATGAATCCTAGAATAATGAGAGAAAAAATAGATGAAATATAAAGACAGGCAAGAAGAATAGTAGATGTCTATCCATTAGACTGATGTGTTTAAAAGGTCAGCATCCGCTAGGCTAAAGTTAGAATGAATTTCTCTATTAGAGGTAGCTTCAGCATTTCTTGGGAAAGTCTACTGGCACCTTATCCTGCTCAATGTTATGTGGCAGCTTGGATGGGAGGGGAGTTTGGGGAAGAATGGATACATGCGTATATGTGTGGCTGAGTCCTTTCTCTGTTCACTTGAAACAATCACAGGATTGTTAATCGGCTATACCCCAATATGAAATAAAAACTGAAAAAAAAATCATTAATAGATGCAAAAATATTCTACTTTTGGGTTGTACTATGTTTTATTTAATCAATTTTAATTGTTAGACATTAAACTACTTTTCATTTCTCCTACTACAAGTCACTATGTAATAAAAAGGCAGCATAACCAAGCAATTATCTGATATTTTCCTGGGAAAGATTCTTAAAAGTCAACCTACTTTAAGGAATACATGTATTAGAAACTATATATTGCCAATTTTCTTCCAGAAAAGTTTTATAAACTTTGTTAGCAGGTGGTCCCAAGAATATTTAATAGTAATTCAATCTTTCCTCACTTGTTTGGGATGTTACTTTTACCATACTATATATAGTTTATATTTATTTAGTTCTTTGAATTTTGTATTATTTTCCAGGAATCTCTTTGTCTATGATGAATTCAGTACTATGACCGATCATTATTTTTCCTTTAAAACATATTTCAATATATAGTAGATCCAACTAATCCCCCAAGTCATTTTATTATTATATTCTTGACTAATCTCATCTCTCATGTATTTGATCTATAAATTTACCTCCCTCACCACCAACATCCCTCATTAAAATACTTTTAGGATCTTAGTTGCAATTGAATAGCATTTATGTATTAATTTTGGGAGAGACAGCTGTGTAAAATGGAGTGCTCATTCACAGAAAGTTCTTAAGTATGTTCACTGATTTTATTTTGATGTTTCTTTTACCATTTTTAAATGTATATATCCTATTAAGTTTAATAAAGCATTTGTATTTTGTTTTTATTACGAAGATAATTTTTAAATATACTTTAAAGCGTACCTGGATAAAATTAATGCATGGGAAAATCTATTTTAAAACTTTTAAACAATTTATCTTGCTGGACTGCTGTTTCAGCATTTATACCTCTTATTTATTATCATAATGCATACTAAATAATAAAACTAGTATCAAGATTCCTTGTCTTATTCTGGAATGTATCTTGTATTTCATTATTAAAAATACTTCAGCAGTTGGTTTTAGATAAATACTTTTCAATTTAATTAAAGTTTCTATTTATGTTATTAAAGTTTTCAAATTTTATTAGTTACTGAAAGGATATTGAACCTTTTCAAATGTTTTAGGAATATCAATAAAGATTATGTTTATCTCTTTGCCTTTTTAATATGAAGAGTTACTAATGTAATAGATCTTTTAAGAGAAATTGTCTTTGTCTTGCTAGGATTAATCCTACTAATCAATGTATTATTCTTTTAATATATTACTGGATTATACTTGTTAATTTTCAATTAAGATTTTTGCTTATGTAATCCCAAATGAGATTAATATTATTGCTTTTGTGATTGATCATGATCAAATTCTAGTTGCTGATTTTATATGACCTTTATAAAATGAATTAGGCAATCTTTATCTCTTTTTTTTAACTTAAAAAAAATTTTATATTGGGGCATAGTCTATTAGCAGTGTTGTTAGTTTTCATATGTCCAACAAAGTGATTCAGTTATACCTATACATGTATACATTCTTTTTCAAATTCATTTCCTGTTTAGCTTATCACAGAATCCTGAGCAGAATTATCTATCTCTTTATGCTAGGGCAAGAATTGGCAAATTATAACCTACAGGATAACATCTGCCTGCCATCTGCTTTGTAAATAAAGTTGTATTAAAACACAGTCATGCTCATTGAATCGCATGTTATCTGTTTAGGCTTGCATTTAACCTATGGCAGGAGAGTTCAGTAATTGCAACAGAGACTTCCTGGTCCTCAAAGCTACTGTAATTTATTATTTGACCTTTTAAAGAAAAAGCTGCTCTAATATAATTGAAGTTGCCCAGGACTTCTCCATCTGTTGAAAGTTTTACAGAAAAATTAACTGGGCCTTTACCTAATTGTCTTGTGAGAGGATCGGTTTTGAGTGTTCATTCTTTTTTGTAATGTTTATTTATCTCATTGACATTTTAACTGGAACTTCTTGACATTTTATAATTCAGTTTTTTCATGAGTAACACAATTTTCCAGATTTTAGTATTAGTGAAGATTGAATGTATTCTAATAAAGCTTTATTTTTATATTTTGCTTCTTCCTTTTTGAATGATACATGTTTAAATATTCTTTTATATTTTATTCAATATTATGGAGAGTGTCTATTTTGCTGTCCTTTAAAAAAACAATTTTGTTGGTTATCAAGTCTACTTTTGTCCATTTTATCTGTTTAATCTATTTATATAATTATACTTTATTAATTCCTTCTTAAATACATTTTTACATTTTTAAAGTACTTCATTGTCATTTCTTGAATTTCTTAAGCTTAGTAAATGATTAGTTGGGGACTTAAAATTTTTCTTATTTAAACATAAATGCATTTAAGATTATATATAAATTTTTCAAGTACCACTTTGAATTATCCCATTTTCATTGTGATAAACTTTTGTTGTTGTTGTTGTTCAGTCACTAAGTCATGTACAACTCTGTGACCCCATGAACTATAGGACACCAGGCTCCTGTGCCCTCCACTATCTCCCTGAGTTTGCTCAAATTCATGTCCATTGAGTCAGTGATATCATCCAATCATCTCATCCTCTGTTGTACCTTTCTCCTCCTGTGTTCAGTCTTTCCCACCATCAGGGTCTTTTCCAGTGAGTCAGCTCTTCACATCAAGTGGCCAAAGTATTGGAGTTTCAGCTTCAGCATCAGTCCTTCAATGAATAGTCAGCATTGATTTCCTTTAGGACTAATTGGTTTGATCTCTTTTCAGAGCAAGGGACTCTCAAGAGTCTTCTCCAGCACTGCAGTTCAAAAGCATCAATTTTTCAGTGTTCAGCCTTCTTTATGGTCCAACTCTCACATCCATACATGACTACTGGAAAAACCATAGCTTTGACTATATGGACCTTTGTCAGCCAAATGATGTCTCTGCTTTTTAACACCCTGTCTAGGTTTGTCATAGCTTTCTTTTCAAGGACCAAGCGTCTTTTAATTTCATGAATGCAGTCACTGTCCACAGTGATTTTGGAATCTAAGAAAACAAAATCTGTCACTGCTTTCACTTGTTCCCCCTCTATTTGCCATGAAGTGATGGGACTGGATGCCATGAACTTAGTTTTTTGAATGTTGAGTTTTAAGCCAACTTTTTCACTCTCCTCTTTCACCCTCATCAAGAGGCGGTTTTGTTCCTCTTCAATTTCTGTAATTAGAGTGGTATCATCTGCATATCTGAGGTTGTTGATATTTCTCCCAGAAATCTTGATTCCAGCTGTGATCTCAGCCTAGTGTTTTGCATTAAATAAGCAGAGTGACAATATATAGCCTTGTTTTACTCATTTCCCAATTTTGAACCAGCCCATTATTCCATGTCCAGTTCTAACTGTTGCTCCTTTACCCACATACAAATTTCTCAGGAGATAGATAAAGTGGTCTGGTATTCCCCTCTCTAAGAATTTTCCAGTTTGTTATGATCCACACAGTCAAAAGCTTTAGCATAGTCAGTGATGCAGAGATGTTTTTTCTGCCAAAGAATGTTTAAACTACTGTACAATTGCGCTCATTTGACATCCTAACAAGGTTATGCTCAAAATCCTTCAAGCTAGGCTTCAGCAGTACATGAACTGAGAACTTCCATAGGGACAAGCTGGGTTTAGAAAAGGCAGAGGAACCAGGGATCAAATTGCCGACATTTGTTGAATCATGAAGAAAGCCACGGAGTTCCAGAAAAACACCTATTTGCTTCTTTTCTTTTCACAGCTATTTGTAAGGCCTCCTCAGACAGCCATTTTGACTTTTTTCATTTCTTTTTATTGGGGATGGTCTTGCTCCCTGTCTCCTGTACAATGTCACGAACCTCCATCCACAGTTTACTAGGCACTCTATCAGATCTAATCTCTTAAATCTATTTCCCACTTCCACTGGATAATCGTAAGGGATTTGATTTAGATCATACCTGAATGGTCTAGTGGTTTTCCCTACTTTCTTCAATGTAAGTCTGAATTTAGCAATAAGGAGTTCATGATCTGAGCCACAGTCAGCTCCCAGTCTTGTTTTTGCTGACTTTATAGAGCTTCTCCATCTTTGGCTGCAAATAATATAATCAATCTGATTTCGTTGTTGGCCATCTGCTGATCTCCATGTGTAGAGTCTTCTCCTGTGTTGTTGGAAGATGGTGTTGGCTATGATTGATCTGTTCTCTTGGCAAAGCTCTATGAGCCTGTGCCCTGCTTCATTCTGTACTCCAAGTCCAAATTTGCCTGTTACCCCAGGTGTTTCTTGACTTCCTATTTTTACATTCCAGTCCCCTATAATGAAAAGGACATCTTTTTTGGGTGTTAGTTCTAAACGATCTTGTAAGTCTTCATAGAACCATTCAACTTCAGCTTCCTCAGCGTTACTGGTTG
Source organism: Bos indicus (assembly GCF_029378745.1). NCBI lineage: Eukaryota > Metazoa > Chordata > Mammalia > Artiodactyla > Bovidae > Bos > Bos indicus. The sequence continues at coordinate 15,704,504 of NC_091767.1, forward strand.
GGGCATAGACTTGGATTACTGTAATATTGAATGGTTTGCCTTGGAAACAAATGGAGATCATTCTGTCATTTTTGAGATTGCATCCTAGTACTGCATTTCAGACTCTCTTGTTGACTATGATGGCTACTCCATTTCTTCTAAGGGATTCCTGCCCACAGTAGTAGATATAATGGTCACCTGAGTTAAATTCACCCATTCCACTCCATTGTAGTTCACTGATTCCTAGAATGTCAACGTTCACTCTTGCCATCTCCTGTTTGACCACTTCCAATTTGCCTTGATTCATGAACCTAACATTCCAGGTTCCTATGCAATATTAGTCTTTATAGAATCAGACTTTGCTTCTATCACATCACATCCACAACTGGGTGTTGTTTTTCCTTTGGCTCCATCTCCTCATTCTTTCTGGAGTCATTTCTTCACTAATCTCCAGTAGCATGTTGGGCACCTGCAGACCTGGGGAATTCATCTTTCAGTATCCTATTTTCCTTTTTTTTAAGTATTATTAATTGTTTTCTTGTATTACCAATGATATTAAATTTGATTTTATTATTTTTTTTATTTTTAGGCCTAATGCAATTAATAATTTTATACATATACTATACATGTGTGTGTGTGTGTGTGTGTGTGTGTGTATGGAACAAAGTGTATAGTCGTTGTTTATAGGGTTCATGTTTCAACATACAGTACTAAATCAAGCTTGTTAGATACTGTGCCTCCCAGTTTATGTTTTGAATAATTGATCTGTTTGTCTTAAAATTCTGTGTTAAACTCCCCTTACAAATTTAATTTTATGTTTTTCTAGATATCATCTAAATAATTTTTAACATTTTATGTGTTTCTGCCATGTGCATAAAGGTCCATGGCTTGCATTTGTATTCTTGTGTATAGAGTTTACAATAGAATGCAAAATCTTAGTTGTGAGTTCCGTTTTCAGATATTAATATTGTTCACTTTTTGCTTTGCATTTGACTAACATATATGTCTACATCTTTACTCTTACTCTTCTCAAAATACTATTTTGTTTTAGTGTGATTCTTGCTAATATCAAATAGCTAACATTTCTTTTGATCATAAACTAAATTTTTCTTTTAAAGGAAAATGTAAGCTAGTCAACCTGTATTGGAATAACTGATTTTCTGATCTCATTCTTTTAATCTAGTTTAATGTTATTTATTTTTATGATTTCTTAGGGTTTTCTTCTTTTGATATCCTAACCTTTCCTATGATGGCCAAGTATTCTTGGTCTTTAATGACCTCCAGCTATTATCCTGCTGGCCCCATGACTTGCAGATTTTACATTCTAATTCTATTCTTTATACCATTAATTTTAAATGTTTAAATACACACACACACACACACACACATGTATATTCCCTTATTAACTTCCAGAAAAAAAATGTTGTCAGGGGATTCCTTCTTTGTAAGGTGAATATTTTAGCAAGCTAATACCTTCCCATCTTCCCATGTATCATTGAAATTACCTGAAAATGTTGTGCTTTTGTTCTTTTTTACATACCCATCTCCTTCAGGAATTATGTCTTTATATGCACATTAGGTTCAAACACCACGTTAGTAACTGTGTGTGTATGCTTTATGGATTTAAGTATTATGTATTGAGTGTTTTCTATGTACCAGGCAGTAGACATTTCTAATTATTATTGGTTTTGTTTTCTCATCATTGTATGTGGTATCTTCCCTTTCCTGCACCTTGCTTTCACTGATTGGTTGATCAGAATACCTTTCCAAGTGGGTTTGATTTGCATCAAAAGGACACATGAGGAATACATCATCTGAATGCTGTAAATCTGAAAATGCCTTCCTTTCCCTCTCTCAAATGAATCCCACTTTTTCCTCTCCCTCTCTCAAATGAATCGCACCAGTAGGACTGGTGCCCAGTAGTTTACAAAGCTGAGAATAGGGCTATGGGCAGAAAGAGATATTAGTGGTTGTTAGAGAACTTTTTCCCCCAGGGAAAATTTCTCTTTGAAATTTTCATCCTTGGCTGACAGTTTTGGAAAATTTGCAATTTTTAGTGTTGACTACCTTAAGATGCTTGAGTCAGAAATGCTTATTCCTCCTTGATCCCTGATAGACACATTTTATTTATAACATCCTCTGGTTAGTTTGCCAGACAGTTCTTAGAACCTACAGACTCAGTATTGGCTGTGAGTCTCTCGGTGCCTCCCATCCCCAACAGGTAATGGCAGCAGGTGGAAACTCTTTGTGTTCTGCAGAATCAGTGGGAGGCCGAGGCCCAAACTCCCTCCACTTGTTTCTCGCCTTCACCCTTTCTTATCTAATGTCTCAAGGAGAAAGATACATAAGAAAGATCTTTACCTGGTTTTCAGCAAGTATATGGATTTTTTCAGAGAAGGCAATGGCACCCCACTCCAGTACTCTTGCTTGGAAAATTCCATGGACGGAGGAGCCTGTTAGGCTGCAATCCATGGGGTCACTAAGAGTTGGACACAACTGAGCGACTTCACTTTCACTTTTCACTTTCATGCATTGGAGAAGGAAATGGCAACCCACTCCAGTGTTCTTGCCTAGAGAATCCCAGGGATAGGGGAGCCTGGTGGGCTGCTGTCTATGGGGTCGCACAGAGTCAGACACGACTGAAGTGACTTAGCATAGCATATGGGGTTTGTTTGTTTATTATATTGATGGAGTCATTCTAATGAGAAACTGGACAGAGTTTAGGATATCCCGAGTCTCAAACATGATTTTAAATCCTCATGTCTCCCCCAAGGTTTTTTTTTTTTTTGGGGGGGGGGGAATCTTGCTGATAAATAATTATGTGTACAAGACAATTTCTATTTCTTCAGTTTTTTTAATTTGCCAGAGACCTCAAAATTTTTTATCTCAGACCTTCTTGTCAACCCTACTCTTTATGCTATTTCCATTACATAGTAAGCAAAACTAGAGCTCTGCAGTCCAAGAAATGGAAGATATGTGCCTGGTTTTTGTTTGTTTGAGGTGTGTGTGTGTGTGTGTGTATGTTCCATCAACAGTATTTGCTATTATTGGCACTTTGTCTACTGACTATAAGTAAAATGGATTTAACTTGTCATTATCTCATTATATGCCTTCATTACATGCCCTGTTACACTGACTACCCCGATGGTGTTCTGAATTTCCAAACAGACAATATTTATCTGTTTTATCTCATGCTTGACTCCATGCTTCCTTATTTCCTAAGTCCTAATTCGACCCCTGGGTTGGGAAGACCCCCTGAAGAAGGGAAAGGCTACCTACTGCAGTATTCTGGCCTGGAGAATTCCATGGACTATACAGTCCTTGGGATTGCAAAGAGCCAGACATGACTGAGCAGCTTTCACTTTCTGTGGGAAACTCTAATGAAAGTGATTGTCATATGATTTATAAAATGACCATATGGAGATTCTGTGTTGTGAGTACAGCACAATATTAAATCCATTCTGCAATCCCTTGGAAATCTCCATCCACCCAGCAAAAGCCTTTTGCTGTCATCCAGTGTCCTTAATAAAACCACTTGCCTGAAACAAATGGAAGGATTTGATAGCCTGGAATAGCAAGATCAGTTCTAGCTAGTTTTTTGTTTTTGCTTTTTTTTTGTGGGGAGTTGGGGGGGGAAGGTTTCTGGTTTTAATGAGGAGAAAATGCTCACTCACGGGGCTTCTTTCTAGTCCCTTCTCTTTAAAAATAAAAACAGAGTATGTTTAAAACAAATAGAATCATGTTTTAAGCATGCAGGATCCTTTGCAAATGAAATTAATTCTATTTAAACTATGTTTGTGAGTCCTTTATTCTCACAGCCTCTGGAGGATATGCTTTAATTAGTAACAGTTTTTTTCTCCTGGTATATAGTATTTACCTGAAGTTATTTTGTTACGGAAAAAATGTTTTGATATCATAGAATTGAACTCTAAAGTTTTAAGTGAGAAGTCAAACAGGGAGAAAGGAAGGACTTTTACCAAAAGCTTAAAATTCAAAAGCAGCCAAGAGGGAACCTGACTGCAGATTTGAGATTCTAGTACCACCAATTGGTGATGGTCACTGTTGTGTAGCTGAGGTCAGAGTTATGTGTCTGGTTGGGGAGGGCATGGGAATCTGGGAGTAGCACACAGTACTGCTGTTTTCATGTTTGCTGTACTATATAGGTAAGATTTATACATATATGTAAGATTCAAGACAACTTACAGTAGAAATAACCTTTTTGACAATGGGAATATAAGCATTAAAAGGTAAAGGACAAGTGAAACTGTAGATCAGAAGATGAAGTTAAAACCAGCAAGAGAGCGTAGACAAGCCAGCAGGGTAGAGATTCAGTCGTGTGGCAGATTTTGCCTTTCAGAGCCTTGAAATTTAGAAATGGAAGACTCATCATTTCTATAATTAGCATTTTTTCAGAGGGAAGGAATTAATATTCCATTTCTCAGGTGAGACAGAGTTTTTCCTTTTAGTTTTAAGGAACACGTTTCCTTCCTTTTGGGGTAGTTGGAGCTGTGTTGCAGAGGAGACTTATGGCTTTTGTGCTTGTTCGTGATTCATCCTGACTCTATCCCACAGGGAAGAAAAAGAGAGAGAGAGGGAATGATGAATGTATGTCACAGAGAGAGTCTGAGGTTGGCAAAAACTTAAAGGTGTCATTCCATCATGGGTGTACGGGACACGTTCTACAATTTAGCACTGATGGGATACTTAAGTTGACCCATTTCTGTGAATTTGATTGTAGGGTGGAGACCTCTATGGATTTGTGGTTGGGAAACCAGTCTGAGGTATTTGTCTACTGTGTAAGCCTGAGAGGAAGCTACAAACACTATAGGGTTTGCACATTGTTTAAATATGGTTATATTTTGAAAAGAGTTTTGTAAAGTGTAAAGCATTATATACCTCATAATTATTAACCTTTCAGATGATGGATATACTTTTCAGAAAACAGCAAATGCTATGCAGTCACATCTTTCCTGAGTATATTTATTTTCAACATGTTTTCATTGTTGTATTTTTCCAACTGTTTTATTAGCTACTTACCATGGAGAAATGACTCCTCCACACTATGGAGTGTGTCTTTTCTCAGTTAATGTTCTGTCTGCACTGTGTTTTAGAAGTCACCGTCACTAATATTTCATGGAACAATATTATTGCAACAATAAAGAGTTGATTTAAGTGAGTCTGAATACCAAAATATAGCAGCAACACATGATGAAAATGATTGGTAACATATATAGCAGTAACATTTGACAGAAATAATGGGTAATGTAGGAGATAGAAATAAATACCCACTGTCTTCTATTAGGTTGCCAATACTTTTTCTAGTTATATCTGCTGTCAGCATATTTTACAAAAGTAAAGTTGCAATTTTAGTTTTGCGTATGTGATAGAGGTGAATTTTAAATAGCCCAGGCATATCTATTGTAGTGGGCAAAGATATATCTCAGTTGAAAACTTGCTTGTTCTACTTTATGAACTTTCTTTGTTCATTACACAATCTAGATAACAGTAGGTAATGAGAAATTAGTCTTTGCTCTCCTTAGTTTTTTAATTCCCAATGTATTTTTCTCTAGGGACTCATTAGGTTATTTTATTGCTGTGCATTATATTTGCCCTTTAAAGAAAGAAGAAAAAGCCTTCATGTTTCTGTTGTTTGTAGCTAGATTCTTTAAAAAGCAAAACGGCATGATGAAATGATTCGATTACTAAAATATCCTTGTGATTACTTCATCTATTACAGTACTGAGTGACCTAATAACAATTTTTTTGATTAAAATGTTCTCACTACTTCACCTATTTTCTATAATGAGCATCAGAAACCCATGACTCTTCTTTATGTTCTGAATACAAGTTGCTATTCCATAGAGTATTTTTTTCCTTGAATTATTTTGTACTGCTTAGAAATTAGCCACATTCTTCTCAGCTATATCCACTATTTGAGTTTAAATAAGCCAACAAAGCAAAGCCATTTACTAGGTCACTCCTGTTCAGAAAGTTTGTAAAGAAAGATAGTAAAAAAAAGATGTCTTTTCTTCACAGGTTTCCTCTTTCCACTCAATAGAATTCCAAAATAACCATTGCTCTATTTCTTTCAGTGTGATGTACGTTGGAATAATACCATTCTGACTTCAAATCAATTTTCATATATTTATAAATACTTTATACTCCATTCAGGGAGTATATAATGTGTTTTCAAGTATTGTGCAATTCATGAAGCATATGTCCTGCTGAGTTTGTTCCTGTTTTTATGAGTATAAAATCAGCTACTCGATTGAGGGCTTATTACATCCCAGACATTGTGTTTGAGAGCTTTGCATAATTTGTCTCATTGAATCTTCACACTAACCCTATGAGTGAAGAATTATCCACCTTATATTCATAAAGGAACTGAGACTCAGATGGATTGTTGTAGGTATCCCCATGGTCACAGAGTGAGTGTCAGAATTCAACCCTAGGTCTCCCTGTCATCAGGATTTGTGCTCATCACTAGCATGCTGTTTTGCCTGGTGTAAATCAGTGTGCAGCTGTAGTGTTTTCCTGTTTTACTGAGCTGCGGATTTACAGACCATGTCTTTTTTGAAGCAGAGTCCAGCCAGGGAAGAAGCTGATTGAGCTCAAATGGCCAGGCTTTTGGAGGCTGTTTGAGGCAAAGTAGAGCCTGTAGGGACCTGAGGCTAGACAGGCTATAGGAACTGAGGGGAGAGCTTAGGTCCAGTGGCTCCACTGAACAGAGTTGCCCAGTGTAGAACCTTTCACTGCAGTGAGCAGAGCTTCCCATCTCTGACAGGTAGGGAGATGAGGTTCTTGTATTCAGTTCTTACATTGTTCCAATGATTGCCTAGAAACAATAAATATTCACTACCATTTTTCAGGTGCTTGCAGATTTTATTATAGTAATTAAAAGGCAAATTTATTTTAAAGCATCATTGAATTCAGAGCTTTGCCTTGAAATAGTCTCTCAGTTGATAGATGCTAAAATTGTTATTTAACGGGCCTAAGTAAAATTAGGTTCAGAAAATGTGTTAATATTAAAATGTGTTCCCACAGTCAACATGTTTGCAGCTACAGCACTTCTGTACTTACGCAGCCATGAATACTTACTGAGGGCTTACTATTTTGCCTGTCATTTCAGTAAACATTTTAAATGCATAATTTCATTTAACCTCATAATGGTTATATGGTGAGTTCTACTACTGTCCCATTTTTCAGATGTAGAAACTAATGCATGGTTTCCAATTTCCAAATACTACCTACCATAAATAGTTTTCAGGAAATTAAAATGGATAATGAATTAAAAATAGTACAGACTAAGTCTAAGGCAATAATCTTAACTAATTTTTATTAGTAGTTGTAATAATGGTTTGTAATTAATACTATATAGTGGTTTATTATTTTTTTCTATTTTTTTTCTTTTTTTATTTTAAATTTATTTATTTTAATTGGAGGCTAATTAATTTACAGTATTGTATTGGTTCTGCCATACTTCAACATGAATCCACCATGGGCATACATGTGTTCCCCATCTTGAACCCCCTCCCACCTCCCTCCCTGTACCATCCCTCCAGGTCATCCCACTGCACCAACCCAGAGCATCCTGCATCAAACCTGGACTGGTGATTCATTTCTTATATGATATTATACATGTTTCAATGCTATTCCCCCAAATCATCCCACCCTCTCCCTCTCCCACAGAGTCCAAAAGACTGTTCTATACATCTGTGTCTCTTTTGCTATCTCGCATACAGGGTTATTGTTACCATCTTTCTAAATTCCATATATATGTGTTAGTAAACGGTGTTGGTGTTTTTCCTTCTGGCTTACTTCACTCTCTATAATAGGCTCCAGTTTCATCTACCTCATTAGAACTGATTCAAATGTATTCTTTTTAATGGCTGAGTAATATTCCATTGTGTATATGTACCACAGCTTTCTTATCCATTCATCTGCTGATGGACATCTAGGTTGCTTCCATATCCTGGCTATTATAAACAGTGCTGTGATGAACATTGGTGTACACGTGTCTCTTTCAATTCTGGTTTCCTCAGTGTGTATGCCCAGCAGTGGGATTGCTGGGTCATAAGGCAGTTCTATTTCCAGTTTTTAAGGAATCTCCACACTGTTCTCCATAGTGGCTGTACTAGTTTGCACTCCTACCAACAGTGTAAGAAGGTTCCCTTTTCTTCACACCCTCTCCAGAATTTATTGCTTGTAGACTTTTGGATCGCAGCCATTCTGACTGGCGTGAAACGGTACCTCATTGTGGTTTTGACTTACATTTCTCTGATAATGAGTGGTGATGAGCATCTTTTCATGTGTTTATTAGCCATCTGTATGTCTTCTTTGGAGAAATGTCTGTTTTGTTCTTTGGCCCATTTTTTGATTGGGTCATTTATTTTTCTGGAATTGAGCTACAGGAGTTGCTTGTATATTTTTGAGATTAGTTGTCTGTCAGTTGCTTTATTTGCTATTATTTTCTCCCATTCTGAAGGCTGTCTTTTCACTTTGCTTATAGTTTCCTTTGTTGTGCAGAAGCTTTTAATTTTAATTAGGTCCCATTTATTTATTTTTGCTTCTATTTCCAATATTCTGGGAGGTGGGTCATAGAGGATCCTGCTGTGATTTACGTTGGAGAGTGTTTTGCCTATGTTCTCCTTTAAGAATTTTATAGTTTCTGGTCTTACGTTTAGATCTTTAATCCATTTCGAGTTTATTTTTGAGTATGGTGTTAGAAAGTGTTCTAGTTTCATTCTTTTACAAGTGGTTGACCAGTTTTCCCAGCACCACTTGTTAAAGAGATTGTCTTTTCTCCATTGTATATTCTGGCCTCCTTTGTAAAAGATAAGTTGTCCATAGGTGCGTGGATTTATCTCTAGGCTTTCTATTTTGTTCCATTGACCTAAATTTCTGTCTTTGTGCCAGTACCATACTGTCTTGATGACTGTGGCTTTGTAGTAGAGCCTGAAGTGAGGCAGGTTGATTCCTCCAGTTCCATTCTTCTTTCTCAAGATTGCCTTGGCTATTCGAGGTTTTTTATATTTCCATAAAAATTGTGTAATTATTTGTTCTAGCTCTGTGAAAAATACTGTTGGTAGCTTGATAGGGATTGCATTGAATCTATGGATTGCTTTGGGTAGTATACTCATTTTCACTATATTGATTCTTCTGATCCATGAACATGGTATATTTCTCCATCTATTAGTGTCCTTTTTGACTTCTTTCACCAGTGTTTTATAGTTTTCTATATATAGGTCTTTAGTTTCTTTAGGTAGATATATTCCTAAGTATTTTATTCTTTTCGTTGCAACGGTGAATGGAATTGTTTCCTTAATTTTTCTGTCTATTTTCTCATTATTAGTGTATAAGAACGCAAGGGATTTCTGTGTGTTGATTTTATATCCTGCAACTTTACTATATTCATTGATTAGCTCTAGTAATTTTCTGGTGGAGTCTTTAGGGTTTTCTTTGTAGAGGATCATGTCATCTGCAAACAGCGAGAGTTTTACTTCTTCTTTTCCAAGTTGGATTCCTTTTATTTCTTTTTCTGTTCTGATTGCTGTGGCCAAAACTTCCAAAACTATGTTGAATAGTAGTGGTGAAAGTGGGAACCCTTGTCTTGTTCCTGACTTTAGGGGAAATCCTTCCAATTTTTCACCATTGAGGATAATGTTTGCTGTGGGTTTGTCATATATAGCTTTTATTGTGTTGAGGTATGTTCCTTCTATTCCTGCTTTCTGGAGAGTTTTTATCATAAATGGATGTTGAATTTTGTCAAAGGCTTTCTCTGCATCTATTGAGATGATCATATGGCTTTTATTTTTCAATTTGTTAATGTGGTGTATTACATTGATTGATTTGCGGATATTGAAGAATCCTTGCATCCCTGGGATAAAGCCCACTTGGTCATGGTGTATGATCTTTTTAATGTGTTGTTGGATTCTGATTGCTAGAATTTTGTTTAGGATTTTTGCATCTATGTTCATCAGTGATATTGGCCTGTAGTTTTCTTTTTTCGTGGCATCTTTGTCAGGTTTTGGTATTAGGGTGATGGTGGCCTCATAGAATAAGTTTGGAAGTTTACCTTCCTCTGAAATGTTCTGGAAGAGTTTGAGTAGGATAGGTGTTAGCTCTTCTCTAAATTTTTGGTAGAATTCAGCTGGGAAGCCATCTGGACCTGGGCTTTTGTTTGCTGGAAGATTTCTGATTACAGTTTAAATTTCCGTGCTTGTGATGGGTGTGTTAAGATTTTCTATTTCTTCCTGGCTCAGTTTTGGAAAGTTGTACTTTTCTAAGAATTTGTCCATTTCTTCCACGTTATCCATTTTATTGATATATAATTCCTGATAGTAGTCGCTTATGATCCTTTGTGTTTCTGTGTTGTCTGTTGTGATCTCTCCATTTTCATTTCTAATTTTATTGATTTGATTTTTCTCCTTTTGTTTCTTGATGAGTCTGGCTAATGGTTTGTCAATTTCATTTATCCTTTCAAAGAACCAGCTTTTGGCTTTGTTGATTTTTGCTATGGTCTCTTTTGTTTCTTTTGCATTTATTTCTGCCCTAATTTTTAAGATTTCTTTCCTTCTACTAACCCTGGGGTTTTTCATTTCTTCCTTTTCTAGTTGCTTTAGGTGTAGAGTTAGGTTATTTATTTGACTTCTTTCTTGTTTATTGAGGTATGCCTGTATTGCTATGAACTTTCCCCTTAGCACTGTTTTTACAGTGTCCCACAGGCTTTGGGTTGTTGTGTTTTCATTTTCTTTCATTTCTATGCATATTTTCATTTCTTTTTTGATTTCTTCTGTGATTTGTTGGTTATTGAGCAGCGTGTTGTTCAGCCTCCATATGTTGGAATTTTTAATAGTTTTTCTACTGCAATTGAGATCTGGTCTTACTGCATTGTGGTCAGAAAAGATGCTTGGAATGATTTCAATTTTTTTTGAATTTACCAAGGCTAGATTTATGGCCCAGGATGTAATCTATCCTGGAGAAGGTTCTGTGTGCGCTTGAGAAAAAGGTGAAATTCATTGTTTTGGGGTGAAATGTCCTATAGATATCAATTAGGTCTAACTGGTCTATTGTATCGTTTAAAGTTTGTGTTTTCTTGTTAATTTTGTTTAGTTGCTCACTATTATTGTGTTATTGTTAATTTCCCTTTTCATACTTGTTAGCATTTGTCTTACATATTGCGGTGCTCCTATGTTGGGTGCATATATATTTATAATTGTTGTATCTTCTTCTTGGATTGATCCTTTGATCATTATGTAATGACCTTCTTTGTCCCTTTTCACAGCCTTTGTTTTAAAGTCTATTTTATCTGATATGAGTATTGCTATTCCTGCTTTCTTTTGGTCTCTATTTGCATGGAATATCTTTTTCCAGCCCTTCACTTTCAGTCTGTATGTGTCCCCTGTTTTGAGGTGGGTCTCGTAGACAACATATATAGGGGTCTTGTTTTCGTATCCATTCAGCCAGTTGGGGCATTTTTTTGGTTGGGGCATTCAACCCATTTACGTTTAACGTAAGTATTGATAAGTATGATCCCATTGCCATTTACTTCACTTTCAGTCTGTATGTGTGCCCTGTTTTGAGGTGGGTCTCATAGACAACATATACAGGGGTCTTGTTTTGTATCCATTCAGCCAGTTGGGGCATTCTTTTGGTTCAGGCATTCAACCCATTTACGTTTAGGGTAAGTATTGATAAGTATGATCCCGTTGCCATTTACTTTATTGTTTTGGGTTTGAGTTTATACACCCTTTTTGTGTTTTCTGTCTAGAGAAGATCCTTTAGCATTTGTTGGAGAGCTGGTTTGGTGGTGGTGAATTCTCTCAGCTTTTGCTTGTCTGTAAAGCTTTTGATTTCTCCTTCATATTTGAATGAGATCCTTTCTGGGTACAGTAATCTGGGTTGTAGGTTATTTTCTTTCATCACTTTAAGTATGTCTTGCCATTCCCTCCTGGTCTGAAGAGTTTCTGTGAAAGATCAGCTGTTATCCTTATGGGAATCTACTTATGTGTTATTTGTTGTTTTTCCCTTGAATATTTGTTCTTTGTGTTTGATCTTTGTTAATTTGATTAATATGTGTCTTGGGGTGTTTTGCCTTGGGTTTATCTTGTTTGGGACTCTCTGGGTTTCTTGGACTTGGGTGATTATTTTCTTCCCCATTTTAGGGAAGTTTTCAACTATTATCTCCTCAAGTATTTTCTCATGGTCTTTCTTTTTGTCTTCTTCTGGGACTCATATGATTCAAATGTTGGGATGTTTAACACTGTCCTGGAGGTCTCTGAGATTGTCCTCATTTCTTTTAATTTGTTTTTCTTTTTTCCTCTCTGATTCATTTATTTCTGCCATTCTATCTTCTACTTCACTAATCCTATCTTCTGCTTCCGTTATTCTACTATTTGTTGCCTCCAGAGGGTTTTTGATCTCATATATTGCATTATTCATTATATATTGACTCTTTTTTTATTTCTTCTAGGTCCTTGTTAAACCTTTCTTGCATCCTCTCAGTCCTTGCCTCCAGGCTATTTATCTGTGATTCCATTTTGATTTCAAGATTTTGGATCATTTTCACTATCATTATTTGGAATTCTTTATCAGGTAGATTCCCTATCTCTTCTGCTTTTGTTTGGTTTGGTGGGCATTTATCCTGTTTCTTTACCTTGTGGGTATTCCTCTGTCTCTTCATCTTGTTTATATTGCTGTGATTGGGGTGGCCTTTCTATATTCTGGTAGTTGGTGGAGTTCTCTTTATTGTGGAGTTCCCTTGCTGTGGGTGGGGTTGTATGGGTGGCTTGTTAAGGTTTCCTGGTTAGGGAAGATTGTGTCGGTGTTCTGGTGGGTGGAGCTGGATTTCTTCTCTCTGGAGTGCAATGAAGTGTCCAGTAATGAGTTATGAGATGTCAATTGGTTTGGATTAACTTTGGGCAGCCTGTATATTGAAGCTCAGGGCTGTGTTCCTGTGTTTTGATAATTTGCATGGCATGTCTTGCTCTGGAACTTGTTGGCCTTTGGGTGGTGCTTGGTTTCAGTGTAGGTACAGAGGCGTTTGATGAGCTCCTATCTATTAATGTTCCCTGGAGTCAGGAGTTCTCTGGTGTTCTCAGGATTTGGACTTAAGCCTCCTGCTTCTGGTTTTCAGCCTTATTTTTACAGTAGTCTCAAGACTTCTCCATCTATACAGCACCATTGATAAAACATCTAGGTTGAAGATGAAAAGTTTCTCCACAGTGAGGGACACCCAAGGAGGTTCACAGAGTTGCATGGAGAAGAGAAGAGGGAGGAGGCAGTTAGAGGTGACCAGAATGAGATGAGGTGGAATCAAAAGAGGAGAGAGCAAGCTAGCCAGTAATCACTTCCTTATGTGCGCTCCACAGACTGGACTGCTCAGAGATGTTCATGGAGTTATACGGAGAAGAGAAGAGGGAGGAAGGAGACAGAGGTGGCCAGGAGGATAAAGGGGGGGAATCAAAAGGAGAGAGACAGGATCCAGCCAGTAATCAGTTCCCTAAGTGTTCTCCACCATCTGGAACACACAAAGAGATTCACAGAGTTGGGTAGAGAAGAGAAGGGGGAGGGAGGAGATAGAGGTGACCTGGTGGAGAAAAAGGAGAGTCCAAAGGTGGAGAGAGCAGTCAAGCCAGTAATCTTGCTCCCAAGTAAAAATGGGTACTGAAGATTGAGTTCTTAGAGGTACAAAACTGATAACAAATACCAAAAAGCAAAGATTAAAAATCTAGAGTAGAGGTTGGATTTTCAAAAATACAATATTAAAGAAAAGAAAAGAAAAAAGTCACAAAATTTATAAATATATATATATATATATATATATATATATATATATATATATGTATATATATGAAGTTTGCTTTAAAAATAGGGTCTCTTTTTTTTTTTTTTCAAAGTAATAGTAGGTTATAAAAATGAAAATTAAAGTAGTAATAGAGGATTAAAATGTTTAAAAAAAATGTTTTAAAAGAATGATAGTAAAAATAGTAAAAATATATCTAGGACTTTCTCTGGTGGTGTTGTGGGCACCGTGGGGTCAGTTCATTTTCGGATAGTTCCTTGGTCCGGCTTATATTTCTCAAGATCTATAGGCCTCTTCCTATGTAGTTGGTACTAACTACAGGGTTTTAATCTATTGCACCTGTCACTTCCAAGACGGTTCCCTCAGTTTTAGTTTCTTCTCTTTATGGTCTCTTCGGTGTCTGATTTCTGCCCTGACACAAGGGGGCGGTGGTGGACACTTTTTAGGCTCACTTTTTCAGTCACCCTGTGGGGAGGGAGGGACACTGCAAACAAATAACACTGGCGCGTGCTCGCAGTGTCTCAGCCACACTGGGCCTGCCCCTGCTGACGGCGCGTGTGCCCACCCTGCCCACACTGCTCAGTCTCTAGGTTGCTCCACCAGGAACTGTCCGCTGCCTGCCCTGGGCTGCATGCACTTCCCAAGTCTAAGCCGCTCAGGTTCAGGCACTCTGGTAGTCCTCGGAGGCACAGACTCAGTTGGGCCTGTGTTTTCTGCCCTTCCCAGCTCTGAGCAGCTCAGGTGATGAGGTGTTCGGCGAGTGCAGTCGCTGCAACTTATCGCCTCCCCCGTCCTTGCCACTCGGTTTTCAGGGTGTACAACTGGCGCACCTTTTCAGGTGGATGTTGATCGTCCAGAACCCCTAGAAGTCTTAGTAAAGAAAACTGCTTGCAGTTTGGTAGATAATATCTCTCTGGGGCTGCAATTGCCTCCTTTTGGCTCTGGCTGTCTGTCACCAGAGGGGGATTGGCCTTTGTTCTGTGAGCGGGCCTGGCAGTATCTTAGGTTAGGGCTTTTTGCGTGGTAGCTATCCCACAGTCTGATTTGCAAGCCCAGGTTAGTTCCCTCAGATTGCCCTCGGGGCATTCAGGCCCAGTCCTTACTCTAAGCAATGCAGCCAGTGCATCCCTGCCCAGGCCCCACTTGCTAGTGGTGGGTGCAGGCATCTGTGCTGCTTCTCCACTGGGGGAATTACCATTGGGCACGTAATCTGTGTGTTTTAATTATTTATTTATTTTTCTTCCCAGTGATGTTGCCCTCTGTTGTTCCAAGGGTCATTACAGACACGGCAGTGTTTCCTGGTGTTTGGAAACTTCTCTCTTTTTAAGACTCCCTTCCCGGGACAGAGCTCCTTCCCTACCTCTTTTGTCTCTTTTTTTGTCTTATATTTTTTTCCTACCTCCTTTCAAAGACACTGGGCTGCTTTTCTGGGTGCCTGATGTCCTCTGCCAGCATTCAGAAGTTGTTTTGTGGAATTTACTTAGCGTTCAAATGTTCTTTTGATGAATTTATGGGGGAGAAAGTGGTCTCCCTGTCTATTCCTCCGCCATCTTCAGTGGTTTATTATTAACACTAGTTTCATTGAAGTCAAAATCCATTAATTTTTTTTTGTAAAATTGATTGATAATGTATACTTTACTATTCCAAAAAAGAGGTTAAGTTAGCAAAAGGTCAAAATAGGACATCTTATTAATGGGACATCTTGTTGTTATCAAGAGAGTAAATGGAATATCATTATATAGATTTTAGAAAGAAACAAAAGACTTGAAAGAAGTTTGACACTTATAGAGTATGTTTTAGGTCAGGCTCCAAGACCTGTTTACTCCTGTCTGGCATCATTTTAATGATTTTTAGTTTTGTTTGTTTGTCTATGTATGTGGGGGTGGGAAGGAAATGTCTGTCAAAATTAAAGTCATGGGAACTGAAAGTATATAATTGAAATGTAATACATGGAGAAATATTTCTTATTAGGTTCAGTTCAGTTCAGTCACTCAGTCATGCTCAACTCTTTGCGACCCCATGAATCACAGCATGCCAGGCTTCCCTGTCCATCACCATCTCCTAGAGTTCATTCAAACTCAAATCCATTGAGTCAGTGATGCCATCCAGCCATCTCATCCTCTGTCGTCCCCTTCTCCTCCTGCCCCCAATCCCTCCCAGCATCAAGGTCTTTTCCAATGAGTCAGCTCTTTGCATCAAGTGGCCAAAGTACTGGAGTTTCAGCTTTAGCATCATTCTTCCAAAGAACACCCAGGGCTGATCTCCTCTAGAATGGACTGGTTGGATCTCCTTGCAGTCCAAGGGACTCTCAAGAGTCTTCTCCAACACCACAGTTCAAAAGCATCAATTCTTCAGGGCTCAGCCTTCTTCACAGTCCAACTCTCACATCCATACATGACTACTGGAAAAACCATGGCCTTGACTAGACGAACTTTTGTTGGCAAAGTAATGTCTCTGCTTTTCAATATACTATCTAGGTTGGTCATAACTTTTCTTCCAAGGAGGAAGCGTCTTTTAATTTCATGGCTGCAGTCACCACCTGCAGTGATTTTGGAGCCCCCCAAAATAAAGTCTGACACTGTTTCCACTGGCTCCCCATCTATTTCCCATGAAGTGATGGGACCTGATGCCATGATCTTCGTTTTCTGAATGTTGAGCTTTAAGCCAACTTTTTCACTCTCCACTTTCACTTTCATCAAGAGGCTTTTGAGTTCCTCTTCACTTTCTGCCATAAGGGTGGTGTCATCTGCATATCTGAGGTTATTGATATTTCTCCCGGCAATCTTGATTCCAGCTTGTGCTTCCTCCAGCCCAGTGTTTCTCATGATATACTCTATATATAGATATAGTCAGCAATTAAAACTTATGAATTAATGTTAATTTGATTAACATGTTTTTACTGTTTCATGGAGGGTAGATATAGTCACTAGCTAACAGGATTCAAACACTTAAGAATTATCATGAATAGAGGCTTAACAGAAAATAATATGAATGTTGACCTTCAGTATTTTCTAAATGATTTGTTAATAGCCACATACAGACACTAACGGCTACATACAAAACTGTAGTTTCCACTTGTCCTTTCAATGGTTTTCTTCCAGTGTAGTTTTAAATACTTATCTTCAATCCCTAAAAAAAAAATTGAAAGGGAAAAATATCACTCTGAATTTACAGTGAAGAACCCGCTTAGTTTGGAACCTCTCATAAATATCAGGCCTTCACAACTTTTGTCCCATAGAACCCAAGGAAATGCCTTTTGTGAAGCTCAACCATGACTTTCCACTTGAGTTTTTGCCATGTTTGGAATATTTTGTTTATGTTTTTCAGCTTGTTATCTGTTAGCATGTACTGTTTCTAAAATCTTAAAAATCATTAATGAGTATTCTTAAGAGAAAAACAAAACATGCTTCTCAAACTGAAATAAGATTGCTATTAAGGGAACCCCACCACCATGGGCCAAGCAGCAGACAAACCTACAGGATAAGCATGTTTTCCTGGAAATCAGTTTAACTTGAGAATCTGGGATAGTAGGTATGTGGGAGTAGCTTAATTTTCACATTAAACAGGCATGAATATTTTGTGTAGCAGAATGTAAGATTCACATATATATTATGAAACATGATTAATAATTAAAGAACTGTCTTGCTTAAAGTCCCTCAGAGCTACATGCCCACATCTCTGGGGTTTTTTTTGTACACTTCAAGGTAAGAGGAACCCAAGTAAGATGGTACATGTTGCAAGAGGGCATCAGAGGGCAAACACACTGAACCATACTCACAGAAAACTAGTCAATCTAATCACACTAGGACCACAGCCTTGTCTAACTCAATGAAACTAAGCCATGCCCGTGGGGCAACCCAAGACGGGCGGGTCATGGTGGAGAGATTTGACAGAATGTCGTCCACTGGAGAAGGGATGGCAAACCACTTCAGTATTCTTGCCTTGAGAACCCCATGAACAGTATGAAAATGCAAAATGATAGGATACTGAAAGAGAAACTCCCCAGGTCAGTAGGTGCCCAATATGCTACTGGAGATCACTGGAGAAATAACTCCAGAAAGAATGAAGGGATGGAGCCAAAGCAAAAACAATATCCAGCTGTGAATGTGACTGGTGATAGAAGCAAGGTCTGATGCTGTAAAGAGCAATATTACATAGGAACCTGGAATGTCAGGTCCATGAATCAAGGCAAATTGGAAGTGATCAAACAAGAGATGGCAAGAGTGAATGTCGACGTTCTAGGAATCAGCAAACTGAAATGGACTGGAATGTGTGAATGTAACTCAGATGACCATTATATCTACTACTGCGGGCAGGAATCCCTCAGAAGAAATGGAGTGGCCATCATGGTCAACAAAAGAGTCCGAAATGCAGTACTTGGACGCAATCTCAAAAACGACAGAATGATCTCTGTTCATTTCCAAGGCAAACCATTCAATATCACAGTAATCCAAGTCTGTGCCCCAACCAGTAACACTGAAGAAGCTGAAGTTGAACGGCTCTATGAAGACCTACAAGATCTTTTAGAACTAACCCAAAAAAGATGTCCTTTTCATTATAGGGGACTGGAATGCAAAAGTAGGAAGTCAAGAAACACCTGGAGTAACAGGCAAATTTGGCCTTGGAATACGGAATGAAGCAGGGCAAAGACTAATAGAGTTCGGCCAAGAAAATGCACTGGTCATAGCAAACACCCTCTTCCAACAACACAAGAGAAGGCTGTATACATGGACATCACCAGATGGTCAACACTGAAATCAGATTGATTTTATTCTTTGCAGCCAAAGATGGAGAAGCTCTATATAGTCAGCAAAAACAAGACCAGGAGCTGACTGTGGCTCAAAGCATGAACTCCTTATTGCCAAATTCAGACTTAAATTGAAGAAAGTAGGGAAAACCACTAGACCATTCAGGTATGACCTAAATCAAAGCCCTTATGATTATACAGTGGAAGTGAGAAATAGATTTAAGGGCCTAGATATGATAGATAGAATGCCTGATGAACTATGGATGGAGGTTCGTGGCATTGTACAGGAGACAGGGATCAAGACCATCCCCATGGAAAAGAAATGCAAAAAAGCAAAATGGCTGTCTGGGGAGGCCTTACAAATAGCTGTGAAAAGAAGAGAAGTGAAAAACAAAGGAGAAAAGGAAAGATATAAACATCTGAATGTTCCAAAGAATAGCAAGAAGTGATAAGGAAGCCTTCTTCAGTGATCAATGCAAAGAAATAGAGGGAGACAACAGAATGGGAAAGACTAGGGATCTCTTCAAGAAAATCAGAGATACCAAAGGAACATTTCATGCAAAGATGAGCTCGATAAAGGACAAAAATGGTATGGACCTAACAGAAGCAGAAGATATTAAGAAGAAATGGCAAGAATACACAGAAGAACTCTACAAAAAAGATCTTCACGACCCAGATAATCATGATGGTGTGATCACTGACCTAGAGCCAGACATCCTGGAATGTGAAGTCAAGTGGGCCTTAGAAAGCAGCACTACAAACAAAGCTAGTGGAGGTGATGGAATTCCAGTTGAACTACTCCAAATTCTGAAAGATGATGCTGTGAAAGTGCTGCACTCAATATGCCAACAAATTTGGAAAACTCAGCAGCGGCCACAGGACTGGAAAAGGTCCATTTTCATTCCAATCCCAAAGAAAGGCAATGCCAAAGAATGCTCAAACTACCGCACAATTGCACTCATCTTACACGCTAGTAAAGTAATGCTCAAAATTCTCCAAGCCAGGCTTCAGCAGTATGTGAACCGTGAACTTCCTGATGTTCAAGCTGGTTATAGAAAAGGCAGAGGAACCAGAGATCAAATTGCCAATATCCGCTGGATCATAGAAAAAGCAAGAGAGTTCCAGAAAAACATCTATTTCTGCTTTATTGACTATGCCAAATCCTTTGACAGTGTGGATCACAATAACTGTGGAAAATTCTGAAAGAGATGGGAATACCAGACCACCTGATCTGCCTCTTGAGAAATTTGTATGCAGGTCAGGAAGCAACAGTTAGAAGTGGACATGGAACAACAGACTGTTTCCAAATAGGAAAAGGAGTTTGTCAAGGCTGTATATTGTCACCCTGTTTATTTAACTTATATGCAGAGTACATCATGAGAAATGCTGGGCTGGAAGAAACACAAACTGGAATCAAGATTGCCGGGAGAAATATCAATAACCTCAGATATGCAGATGACACCACCCTTATGGCAGAAAGTGAAGAGGAACTCAAAAGCCTCTTGATGAAAGTGAAAGTGGAGAGTGAAAAAGTTGGCTTAAAGCTCAACATTCAGAAAACGAAGATCATGGCATCAGGTCCCACCACTTTATGGGAAATAGATGGGGAAACAGTGTCAGACTTTATTTTTCTGGGCTCCAAAATCACTACAGATGATGACTGCAGCCATGAAATTAAAAGACGCTTCCTCCTTGGAAGAAAAGTTATGACCAACCTAGATAGTATATTGAAAAGCAGAGACATTACTTTGCCAACAAAGGTTCGTCTAGTCAAGGCTATGGTTTTTCCTGGGGTCATGTGTGGATGTGAGAGTTGGACTGTGAAGAAGGCTGAGCACCGAAGAATTGATGCTTTTGAACTGTGGTGTTGTAGAAGACTCTTGAGAGTCCCTTGGCCTACAAGGAGATCCAACCAGTCCATTCTGAAGGAGATCAGCCCTGGGATTTCTTTGGAAGGAATGATGCTGAGGCTGAAATTCCAGTACTTTGGCCACCTCATGCGAAGAATTGACTCATTGGAAAAGACTCTGATGCTGGGAGGGATTGGGGGCAGGAGGAGAAGGGGACAACAGAGGATGAGATGGCTGGATGGCATCACTGACTCGATGGATGTGAGTCTGAGTGTTCTCCGGGAGTTGATGATGGACAGGGAGGCCTGTTGTGCTGCGATTCATGGGGTCACAAAGAGTCGGACACGACTGAGCCACTGATCTGATCTGATCTGATGTTCAGTTTTCTCTCAGATAAGAAGATGTAGGGGGGGAAAAAAAGAAGAACGCCATTAACACAAATATGTATAGAACTTAATGATGCCTTAAATGCTAGACTTCTGTGGTGTGTCTCTGGCATTTGGCATGCATTGTGATGTGATACCAACTCCACCTCCTAGACCTCAGCAAAAGTCCTCTGCCTTGAAAGTCCTTGTGAGCACAGATCAGAGTTGGTGACTAGCTAAAGGGAAAGAAAGATAATAAAAATATTAATAGTTTTAGTAGATCTAAAACTCACTCTACCAACAGAGATAGGCACAAAATATATATTTCTTTACTATCTCTAAATAACTTATACTCCTAGCCTTTATCTCACTGGCTTGATAGGCAATTTTGATGCAGTCATTCCTGGAGTTCCTCTACCAAGGTCCGTATCCACCCACTAAAACCACTCCTATTCTGTCTTGGTACCTGAATTCTGGTGTTTTAAATAGTGTCAAAGCCTCAAGTTGATGATAGCGTCACCGACTCAGTAGACGTGAGTTTGAGCAAACTCCAGGAGATGGTGAAGGATAGGGGAGCCTGGTGTGCTGCAGTCCATGGATTGCAAAGAGTCAGACACCACTTAGTGACTGAACAACAAGAAGGCCTGGAGGAGGTCCTTCCTTCATAGCTGGGTGTTATCATTGTGTCCACTGCACTAATGTTCAAGATCCTTTCATAGCCTCAGTGCTCCTTTACCTGCCCTGGGCATAGAAAGATCAAGCCCAGCTCCTTGGGGCTTTATTTCATTTCCTTTGAGATTCACAACAGCTTCATGCCTTCAGAAAGCCAGGCAAAGGATTCCACAGACAGTTCCCACTCAACCACTGTACCTCACAACCCCAGACCAAGCCCATTCTCTAAGAAAAATGCTCATTTAAAATATACTGTATACCAGATATTATATATAAGTGCCTTAGAAGTAGTTAAGTCACAAAAACTCTATGTAGTAGATACCATTATTATCCCATTTCCTGGATTAGAGAGCAAGCCCGGACAGTGGTCAAGTATATAATTCTAGATAAAGAAACTTATACTGTTTCATTGAATGGTATCTTGTGAATATTTTTCCTGTTATGTTTGTTAAATACTCCTTATTTGAGAAATGTACATTTTAATTGGTCAAATACTATTTATTTTATAGTTGGTTTAGTTTGTTAATTATCAAAAGAAATAGAAATATGGATTTAGGTTGTAAAAATAGAGGTTGTTCAGTCATACGATGATTTTTTAGCTTATGCATCTTATTTTCCTAATAAGATTGAAGGCTCTTAGGTGATTCTATTTCTTATGCTCTATTTAACTTCTTGAAGTACTTAACATACATGTGTATCCACAACATTCATCTGCCAGAGTAAGTACTTTGTGTTCAGAAAAGGCTTCAGGGAAAAAACAGCTCCTGCTTTTGCAAGAAAGCAAATCCAGCAGCACAAGGGGAAGCCTATAATCATTTCTTCAAATCTTCAAACCTGAAATATAAATCAACATTACATAAATTCTTGATAATTTTTCTAATGTTACTGTGCTCCAGTATTATGGCTCTTTCTTTTATGAAACAGCTGACAAAATTATATAATGAGGTCATTTGTAAGCAATATTTTCATTTCCTTTGCTTTTTTTCAAATGGATATAATGTTAGGTTTAATGCACTGAGAGGATGTCTGCTCATGTATACTTTTTAAACAATTTGCAGTGAGAATGAAATCCTTTTACAGTGTCTTACATAGCATTTGTATGGGTTTTAAAGAGCTATATATACAGAAACCAAAGGATACGGCAAGACCTTGAAATGACAACATTTTGAAAGTTCATTAACAATATCCTTAGAGTACATCATAGCCTTAATATGCACACTTGAGAACTGGCTGGTTTTCAATTTAGTTTAATTTCCTGAAGAGCAATGTACATTTTTCATTTGATGTACTTTGAAAACCAAGAGTATGTTAGCATTGGACTGGAAAGAAAAAAGTCTCTTATCTGCTCTATCAGATTACCATTGTGGCTTGACTTTTCCAGGCAGCTATCCTAAATGTCTTAGTGTTTTACATTTGAATGTACCTTAGCCGCCCACATAGATTAACCTTATACAAAACTGGCCTTTAAAAATCTCTCTTGTGTCCTTGTAGAATTGCTGATTGACCTAGATTACCCTTACCCTGAAAGGTCTCATTCTTCTAAAGAAGCTATGCAGCAGCTGTATTTTTTTTTCTATTAAATCAAAGGGTCTTCCTGTTTTATCATATGTGTTCCAAAATAGAAGTCCTTGCTTTCAATGGTTGAAATACAAAGGCCTGGTCATGATGTTTACCTAAGTTAATCACTCTTATTTTCCTGTGACTCCTGACTTGTTAGAAACCCCATATTATAAGGGGTGACCAAGACGGCAAAGTAGGAAGACCCCAAACTCACCTCCCAGGGGCATGCTGAAATTACAACTACTTATGAAGCAACTATCTATGAGAATGTCCTGAAACTAGTGGAAAAGATTCTTCTTAAAATTATAGAGAAGGAGCTATGATAAAGCATGTAGGAGGGACAAAGAAGAGGTATAATCAGGAACCATACCCCTGGGTCAGAAACTCATAACCACAGAGATTTTCCCCAAGAACCAAGGGGTCCAAGCCCCACATTGGGCTCCTCAGCCTTGGGGTCCTGCACAGGGAAGATAAAGGCCCCAAAATATTTAGCTTTGACATTCAGAAGAGCCAGAAGGCTATAAGAAACAACAGTAACTTTTCTGATAAAGGGCATTTAAAAGATCTCATATGCTCTAAGTTCTGACACAGAGGCAGCAGTTTGAAAGGAACCTGAGTCAGACCCATTTGCTGATTTTGGAGAGTCTTGGAGAGGGAAGTGGGGCTCCTTCTATGGGTGGAGACACTGATGGCAGCCCTTTGGGAGAGCTCATTTTACCACAGTGACACCAGCTCTGGCAAGTGCCAGTTTGAAATCTTTTTTCTAGGCTCTTAGACTAGAGCTTGTCCCACCCACAATTGGGCCTACAGCAGCTGTGTGTCTCCTGGGCCACGTAGCCAGTCTTTTAGGGACACAGCACCATCTATCAGCAGGCCAAACAGCAAACCACATTGGAAGCCTGCCCTGTCCTCTATGAGGCCCACAGCCAGTGCACAAGGTAGGCCTCATAGCTAAGCAGACTGGAGGCCAGTCTCACCGGCCAGTTCTACTGCTGGTGCTGTCAGTCAGCGCACCCTGTCTGTCCCTACCACTCGAGAAGGGTGCACTCATAGAACATTGAGTTCTGGATAAGAGGAGAGTGTGCTGCTGGGCCACATAGGCTGCCTCCTCCATAAGGCCAGTTCTCTAAGATTAGGAAACATGACCAACCAAGGTAACACACGAAATAAAGAGAAACAAAGGAACGAGACAGGACCTCAGAAAAAGGACTAAATGAGCTGGAGATAAGCAGTCTACCTGATAATGAGTTCAAGGTAATGATCATAAAGATGCTTACCAAATTCAGAAGAATGAATGAACATGGTGAGGATTTCAACAAAGAGTTAGAAAATATAAAGAAGAACCCAGCAGAGCTGAAACATACAATAATTTTATTTCAAAAAGTTTACTAGAAAGAATCAGCAGATTAGATGATGCAGAGGAATGGATGAATGGTTTGGAATAGTGGAAATCCCCCAAACTGACTAGAAAAAAGAACAAAGAAGTCTAAAAATTAAGGACAATTTAAGAGTCCTCTGGAGCAGCACCAAGAATACTAATATTTGTACTATAGGAGTCTCATAAACAGAAGAAAAGGGAGAGACAGAGAACATATTTAAAGAAATAAAAGCTAAAAGCTTTACTAACCTGAGCAAAGAAACAGACATCTAGGTCCAGGAAACAGTGAGTACCAAACATGAATCCCAAAGATGAACTTACAGAGGTCATCTTTAAGATGACAACAAACTATGACTAAAATGGCAAAAAAAAAAAAAAAAAAAAAGGTGGGGGGTGGTGTAAAGAGAGAATCTTAAAAATAACAAGAGAAAAACAACTAGTTATGTACAAGTGGACCCCAAAAGGCTATCAGCTGGTTTTTTCAGCAGAAACCCTGAGAGCCAGAAGGGACTGGCATGGTATATTCAAAGTGATAAAAAGAAAAAGAATCTACAGCCAAGAATACTTTACTTGGGAAGTTAGAGTATTCAGGGGTCTCTACCTCCAATACTATACCTTGGAATAAATCTAACCAAGGAGGTAAAAGAATTTTACTTAGAGAAATATATTGATGAAAGAAACTGAAGATGACACAAACAGATGGAAAGGTATACAGTGCTCATGGATTGTAACAGTTAATGTCCTTAAAATGACCATATTATCCAAGGCAGTCTACATACTCAGTGCTATCCCTGTCAAGAGCAATGGCATTTTTCAGAGAACTAGGAAAAATAACTCTAAAATATGCAAAGAAACACAAACAATGCCAAATAGCCAAAGAAATCTTGAGAGTTAATAACAAAAATAGAGGTATCACAGTCCCTAATTCCAAATTATTCTAGAAAACTACAGTATTCAAAACAATATGGAACTGGCACAAAAACAGACACATAGATCAATGGGACAGAAAAGAGAGTCCAGAAGCAAACCCACACTTACACGTTTCATTAATCTATTATCAAATAGGCAACAATATACAGTGAAGCAAAGACAGCCTCTTTAATAAATGGTGTTGGGAAACTGAACAGCTGCATACAAAATAAAGAATTTGAACTAATTTTTTTATATCATATGCAAAAAAAAAAAGATTACAGACATAAATACCTGAAACCATAAAACTTCTAGAGAGAAGTATAAGCAGATAAAGTATGATGCTCTTTGACATCAAATTTTTTTTTTCTCTTTCTCCTCAGGCAAGGGAAACAAGAAAAACAAACAAATGGGGACTATATCAAATGAAACCATCAATAAAACATAAAGTCAGCCCACTGAATGGGAAAAGATATATACAAATGATATAACTAATATGACAAAACATCAAAAAAAAAAACCCAATTAAAAAATGGACAGAGAATTGGAATATAATTTTTTTTTCCAAAGAAGGCATACAGATGGCCAACAAACACACAAAAAGATGCACAACATCACTAATCATCAGGGAAATGCAAATAAAAACCTTAGTCAGATACCACTTCATATCTATCAGAATGGCTGTCATCAACAAGATAATAGTAAATTCAGCATCACTATGGAAAACAGTATGAAAGTTCCTCAAAAACTCAAAATAGACCTTCTGTATGAATGGATAAAGAACAAGTGCTATACACAAACACACACACACACACATGTGCACACACACACACACACACACACCATGGAATATTACTCAGCCATAAACAGGAATGAAATCTTATAGATGGAGCTAGAGGACATTATGCCAAATGGAATAAGTCAAACAGAGAAAAGAAATGCCATATTAAAAAAAAAAAAAAAAAAAGAAAACAGAATCATAGAAAAGAGAACAAGTGGGTGGTTACCAGAGGGAAGGGGGTTGGGTGAAATAAGTGTAGGAGATTAACAGGTAAAAATCTCCAGCTGTAAAATAAATAATCCCCAGGGATATAATATACAGCATAAGATGGTCAATAATATTATAATAAATTTGTATGGGGGCACATGGTTACTAGATTTACTGTGGTAATTTATCTTGTAATGTATAAAAATGACAAATCACTCAGCAGTGCACCTGAAACTAACATAATATTGTATATCAACTCTATTTCAATGATAATAAAAAGAAAGCTCTTATTTAATAATTTCCTATAGACAGGCTTCTACTTCTCACTGGCTGATTTTTTAAGAGACCAGCTGGATTCTAATCAGTAAAACTGCACAAATTAAAGATAAGTATCTCTGTATCATAACATTTTCATTTTCCTGCTAAAAAAGCTAACTTTAAACATCAGGGGTGAGACCATCTACCTGATCCTCATTTCCCCCTTATGATTATACTTGCTCATCAGACCACAGAGCTCAGAAACAAAGCAAGAGGTCTGCGAATCAGCCCTTCCCCCAGGCTAATATGTGCTTTCACAGTTCACTTCCTATGGGCTTTCTTGGGCCAGAATTACCCAGGTTTCTCTTAGACATTCATTTAGGGATTTAAATATTCCTTCTGGTGTGATGCACTTCCTTTTGATTAAGCAAGGTTCTTGCTTCAGTCAAAATCCATGCAATTTCTTTTTGTTTTATTCTCTTTGGATGGAAGAAACCAGTGAGATTTTTATAAGAACATGTCTTGATATTGAGGTTGGCAGTTACCATGCATGTTCCCCATCCCCTTTCCTTGCAGTACTTAATTTTTATCCCATTTTAAGAGTGCCAACTTAGATAATACCATGGTAGGATGGTATGAGAAGTACCCTTTTAAGAGATTTCTACCACTAACAACGTAATCTATTTCCGCGTCTGCTGCTGCTAAGTCACTTCAGTCGTGTCCGACTCTGTGCGACCCCATAGATGGCAGCCCATGAGGCTCCTCCGTCCCCCGGATTCTCATGTCTAGAGAATCCCAAATGTGAGTCAAGGGAGGTTTGAAGAGGAAGCTCAGTGTAGTGGCTTAAACTAGAAACTATAACCAAAGCCAGTTTGCAGCCTACTGACCATGTAGTAGCAGACAATTTCTTAAGGTCTAAATTTCTGTTTCCTCAAAACAAAAATGCTCTATGTGATTCATTACTTTTTTAGTGTAATATTTTATGAACATTTCCAAAATGTATTTGTTAGTGCTTTTTAAAGACTTTATTCTTTAGTTTTAGGTTCACAGCAAAACTGAGGTGGGAGGTATGGAGATTTCCTATATGCCCTTTCCTCCACATATACAGGGCTTCCCTGATAGCTATGCTGGTAAAGAATCCGCCTGCAATGCAGGAGACCTGGGTGTGATCCCTGGGTTGGGAAGAACCCCTGGAGAAGGGAAAGGCTACCCACCCCAATATTCTGGCCTGGAGAAATCTATGGACTATAAAGTCCATGGGGTTGCAAAGAGACGATGCCACATGTACATGGCCTCCCCAGTTATTGGCAGTCTCACCAAGTGTAGGACCTTCGTTACAATTTGTACACCTACACTGACACGTTATCATCACTCCATCATGCATTAGTATAGCATTCACTCTTTGATGTTGTGCCTCTATGACTTTAGAAAAATGTATAATGACGTGTATCTACCATTATAATGTCAAAAACAGTTTCGTTGTCCTAAAAATCCTTTCTGCTTTACCTATTATCTCTTTTTCTCCTTCCCTACCTCTTGGAAATCACTGATCTTTTTACTATCTCCTTATTTTTGCCTTTTTCAGAATGTCATCTAGCCCCCTTCAGATATTTGAGTTCACATTAGACTTTACAAGCTCTGGAAAGGCCTACAATAATAAAATCTACTTAATCTTACTTAA
The DNA here is from genome assembly GCF_029378745.1 of Bos indicus. Classification (NCBI taxonomy): domain Eukaryota; kingdom Metazoa; phylum Chordata; class Mammalia; order Artiodactyla; family Bovidae; genus Bos; species Bos indicus. Next base: position 15,732,695 of record NC_091767.1, read on the forward strand.
TGTAGCAGCTTTCATTTTGTTTCTCAGCATTTTTAACCTTCCCTAAAACTTCAAATACTGACACTGGAAACCTGACCTGAGTTAAAGAAAGAAAATGTAGTATGTCAGACAGTGTGGCTCTGAATCCTACATCATTTCAGTGTCAAGAAAGAACTAGATTATTTAGTCAGTTATATTGTGGAAGACTCATTTTAAAGAGATATTTCATTAGACCTCATGGTTAATTGTGTTGATGCAATTTTAAAAAGCCATCTCATTAGGTGGCTCCTTAAATGGTAAGAAATATTTTTATCACTGGTAAAACCCACATTATTGACATAATCACTAAATGTTCAGATTATTATATACCCTGTGCTCAGCTGTGTCCAACTCTTTTGTGACTCCATGGACTTTAGCCTAACAGACTCCTCTGTCCGTGGGATTCTCTGGGCAAGAATACTGGAGTGGTTGCCATTCCTCCTCCAGGGGATCTTCCCAGAGCCAAGGGGATCTTCTTTTCTTCCGTCTCCTGCATTGGCAGGCAAATTCTTTACTACTAGAGCAACCTGGGAAGCCCATTATATATCCTGCCTTCTTCCAAGAAGAGCCTTTCTGAAAAAGAGGGCCATTGTGCTACTCAGATTACATTTTGTAATGATCCAATCAACAATAATTGTATAAGAGTTGCTTACTTTGTTCAAGGCTCTGTGCTTTTCTCATATTCCAGAGCTGAAAGTAAAATGCTACAGTACAGTCATGAACATGTTAACAGGCATTCTTCCAGAACCTTCCAGAAGTAACTGTCTGTAGTGGTCTGTAATGCTTATCATCACTCTTAATCTTGTGTTTGCAAGTCAGTCTTGGTTTGCTGTCTGACAAAGAAGAAACCCTCTAAGCTCTCCCTGGGCCCATGATGCAATGATTTGGGGAGCAGTGGGAAGAAAAGGTGACAGAAGAAAAAAAAAATACAGTTTAAGTCTTAAGCAGGGGATGCTGAGAGGAGAGAAACCTAAAAGAGGATTGGAGATAAGATCAGGAGCCTACCCGATCTGGATACTCCTTGAAAACTCTGTCTTATTTTTCTGAATGAGGTAGACTTCATTATGAGAGTTCATATCTAAAGCTTACCTAAATTACTTTATACTACCAAATTTGTTCTCAATATTGTAACAATTAGTGAAATTTGAATACTTATTGTCTTTGGTGGTGATGATGGGAGAGGAGCATACTGCAAGGCATGGCATAACAGAGGACCTTAAGTGATGCTTGAAGTCAGGCTCCAGTGTAGATCTGTTTTACCCACCACATCCAGGGTGGTGACAGAGGCAAGATAATCAGCAATTCACAACAATAGATCACATTTTGGCTAAGTCGTATGTATCAGAGACATTCATTCTTTTGGTTTTTCATTGTTTTAATAAAAATTGGCACCTACAATGTATCAAGCACAACCATAGGAACTAGATATGGAGATTAAAAAAATTACCATCTGAAACTAATTACTATTAGCTCATCGATGGTAACAAATGTATCATCTAATATATGGTATTTTAATTAGAAAAACTTGTGGGGGGTTGATGAGAGGGAATTTAGAAAGTCTCTATACTTTCTACTGAATTTTTCTATAAATCTAAAATTTCTCTATCTTAGTCAGCCCTGGTTGCCGTAACAAAATACCATACTAGGTGGTTTAAACAAAAGAAATTTATCTTCCACAGTTCTGGAGGCTGGGAAATCTAAGATCAAGGTGCTAAGTTTCATCCTGAGGTCTCTTCTCTTGGCTTAAAGGTGACATCATCTCAGTGTGTGGTCACATGACCTCGTGTGTGTGTGTGTGTGTGTGTGTGTGTGTGTGTGTGTGTGTGTGGAGAGAGAGGGAGAGGAGGAGAGCAAATTATCTCATGTGTCATCTTAAAAGAGCACTAATCCCATAACAAGAACTTCACTCTCATGGCTTTCAGTTCAGTTCAGTTGCTCAGTCATGTCCAGTTCTTTGTGACCCCATGAACTGCAGCACACCAGGCCTCCCTGTCCATCACCAACTCCCAGGATCCACCCAAACCCATGTCCATTGAGTCAGTGATGCCATCCAACCATCTCATCCTCTGTCGTCCCATTCTCCTTCTGCCCTCAATCTTTTCCAACATCAGGGTCTTTTCCAATGAGTCAGCTCTTCGCATCATGTGGCCAAAGTATTGGAGTTTCAGCTTCAACATCAGTCCTTCCAATGAACATCCAGGACTGATCTCCTTTAGGATGGACTGGTTGGATCTCCTTGCAGTCCAAGGGACTCTCAAGAGTCTTCTCCAACACCACAGTTCAAAAGCATCAATTCTTCAGCACTCAGCTTTCTTAGTCTAACCCTAATTACCTCCCAAAGATCTCATCTCCAAAAGCATTACATGGGAAGTTAAGGATTCAGCATATACATTTGGAGGAGACACAATTCAGTTCATGGAATGCTAAAAGTAAAGTCTATTTAAAAATATATAAAAATTATAAAATATGATTATCTAATGGAAAAGCTAAATATATAAATAGATAATAATAACAGTAGAGATATACATAGGATGTTATAGGATCACAGAGACAGTATATCTAATTTTGGAAAATGCCATGAGTCTATGAAGTCTTGAAGGATAAGCTAGAATTAGCCAAAGGATGTGTGAATGTTAGTGGGGGCAGTAGTGAGGGAGAGGAGAGGAGGGTAGGGAAAGGGGCTATTTCAGAAAGAAAGAATAGCAATAACAATGGTACAGAGGCTTTGTGTGTGTGCTAGCACATCCAGGCTCGAACCCAAGATCTGCCTCAGACATGTCTGTACATATGTATTACGTCAGGGAATGAGGGGTTAGGATTGGAAAAGAGCCAAAATTTAGATGTCAGAAATAATGACTCAGCTGAAGAGATAGAATGATACTTGTCCCTAACTCAGCCCCACTCCCTCAAGTCTGAGCCCAGTGAAGAGAAAGGGGTTCAGTAAGAAGCAAAAGGGACTGCCTTCAAGAGGGTCTTTATGAGACATAAGGAAGTAAGAAATTGCTTTGGACCATCAGGCAGAATTCTCATAAGAGGAGAAGAGGGCTGTCCTTACTTTTGGGCAGAACCAAAATGACTTTAGCACAAATGAAACCATAAGGAAATCTGGAATTCTTTGGCAAGTGGGGACTTGCTTTTTTGGGAGCCCTTTTTGTAACTTAGCAAGTGCCCAGAGAAAATAAATATAGGAAAATATTCATGGGCATGAGTGAAACACCAAAGGAATATTTGTGGTATGATTTTGTAAGGGTTAAGGCCTAAGAAATAGATGGGAACTAGAGCCTGAGAAGTTTTAGGCAAGACCAGTGTTGTTCATTTGCTAAGTCATTTCCAACTCTTTGCGACCCCATGGACTGCAGCACACCAGGCTTCCCAGTCCCTCACTATCTCTGGAGTTTGCTCAGATTCATGTCCATTGAGTCCATGATGCTATCTAACCATCATCCTCTGCCACTCTCTTCCCCTTTTGCTTTCAATCTTTCCCAGCATCAGTTTCTTTTCCAATGAGATGACCGTTCACATCAGGTGGCCAAAGTATTTCAACTTTAGCTTCAGCCTCAGTCCTTCCAATGAATATTCAGGGTTGATTTCCTTTAGGATTAACTAATTTGATCTCCTTGCAGTCCAGGGGACTCTCAAGAGTCTTCTCCAGCATCACAATTCAAAGACATCAATTCTTCTTAGGCATTCAGCCTTCTTTATGGTCCAGCACTCACATCCATAAATGACTACTGAACCATTAATTTCATTCTATTAGTATTCACTAACTGGTGCGATCAGGCTACCTGGGTCAACAAAGTAAAGGATTTTTATTAGATATTTTGTTTTGTGAAATGGCACCAGTGTTGATCCCAGGGGGACATTGTTCACCATTTTTTTGTAGTCTGACAACAAACCCTGGGCCATGACTTACCTATCACTTAGTAACCTGATCAGTGTGTGATATTAAGATGATATTCTTAGCTTACTAAAAAGTTAATAGAATACTGCAATGTATTTGAGTTCTGAAAGATTACATATGGTGTTTTTTATGTGCAGCACATTACTTCCTTAATGAAGAAAATTAAAGAGATCTGGCATAATATGATTTTCCTAATGTTGTGCTTAGTGACTTAAGGTCTTAATGATTTGTTTTAATGCCATTCCCATGACTGAAATTAAGGTTAGTATTCTAATAACTGCTATCACTATGCCATTTTTTTGTTTTTCTGTTTTTTCATTTCCAAAGATGACTTTGTGTCCTTTTTTAATCTCTGGAAGTGTCTTCTGCCCTCCATGGTTCTCAAAATAATAGCCAGCTCCTTAGTGATAAAAGTCACGTATTTCATGAGAATTCTGAAGGCCTGTGTTTGGTTGTGAAAGTACCTCATCATGTCCTTTGTTATTTATTTAGTGTTGTCCCTGCTTCACAAGGAACTCTTTAGTTATCAGAAAACATTAGACTTGTCCATACTAATTGGCTTACATAGTATCACTGACGGCCTTTTCCTTTCTTGATGCTGTGTTGTTAATAGTCTTTCTCTACCTATCAAAAGGCAAATAACTGCTTTTTTTGAACTTTCATTTCATGCTTGCCTGAGAACTATTGTCTTGCTCCTGTTGCTCATCTTATGAACTCTAGAGCCTTTTTGCAGTGATTTCTCCTGGTTCCCCAACATAATTTTCCCCTTTCTTCAAGATCTTCCATTATGATACTTCCTACTTCACATTTTTTATTATTCTCCTGGTAAGAACTTTTTGATGCGCATATGAATAGAATCGGAAAGTTTGAAAGGAATATCTAGGACCCTAGAGAGTGTATGTTGTATATTTATCTAACTCTCTTTACAAGTGATTTTGGCATTGTCATCGTGTTTTAAAAGAACACATTCTGGTACATTTTATCAGATATAATTAAAAGTAACCAATTATTTTATTATAATACAAACCCCATACCTGTCTAATATCAGCGAAGACTTAACCTAAGGATGGCAGAAGCAGGAGTGCTTATTTCTATTTTTGAAAAGCAGACATAAAATTCTGAGAGAAAGTTTGCTAGTTTGACTATAAAAGGAATTATAGCATGTTATTATTAAACTCTAGGGAAAAAAAATCTTTCAGCCTCAGGACCTCCCTCTGAGTGAGAAGTGGTATTAGACTATGCTAGACAGGAGACAAAAATGAGAGTGATTTTCCATCTTAGCTCACAAAATAAGCTTGGAAAAGCACTTCCTCAGGCCTGAAAGTGAGCTTCCTGGGTGCGTCAGTGGTAAAGAATCTGCCTGAAATGCTGAATTTGTTCGCTGGGCTGGAAAGATACTCTGGAAAAGGAAATGACAACCTACTTTAGTATTCTTACCTGGGAAATCCCATGGCCAGTGAGCCTGCAGGGCTACAGTCCATGGGGTCACAAAAGAGTTGGACACAACTTAGCGACTGAACAACAACAGCAGGCCTGAAACCGCCGCGTTGCATGCAGGTCCTGAGCTTCCTGCTCACTTAATTACAGCTGTGAGTGGGAATGGAGGCAGTTGGCTAAGGAGTGTGGAGAGCTAAATGAGGTCCTTCCCTTGGTGTCTTTCTCAGAATTGGCATCTGTGTGCCCAGGGATGAAATATGCAACCATCATGTCAAAATCATCACATATGTTACATATTGTGCCAATATGCTTCTGAATATGATCCTCAAAGGAATGTTAAACCTTCCTAATATTAGTAAATCAAAGAGACTCTAACTTAGGATTAGAAAATATACTCTTGATATGTTTTATTCAGTCATTTTTTTTTTAAATGTCCAGTGTTTGTTTACTTATTTTTTGGTCACACCACACTGCATTGCAGAATCTTAGTTCCCTGACCAGGAATCAAACTTGTGCCCCTGCAGTGGAAGCATGGAATCATACCACTGGACTGCTAGGGAAGTCCTCAGTCATTTTTTCAAACACATTTATTGAGTGTGCACTGTGTGTTAGGATGTCATGAGGAAGTTCTGAGGATTAAAAAAAAAAAAAAATGAACAATTCAAATATGGCTCCTGATCCCATGGAATGTACAGTCTAATGCAAGAACCAGGCAATAAATAGATGAACAACAACAAATAAAGTGTTACTAATTGTAGTCAAAAGCTGTATAAGAAACAAACAAAGTACAGTGATACAGAAGGGTAAATGTTTATAGATAAGAATATCAAAGAAAGTCAGATTTTAATGAACACAGAAGGGAAATGAAGAATTGGGGAGGGCAGAACAGCAAAGCTAAAGAGTCTGAGGAAAGAAAGACATTAATATGCACTAGAACTAAATGCTTTATCTGCCACACCATACAAATCATTTCTATGTATGTATTAGACATGAATTTGAGCAAACTCAGAAGATAGTGAAGGACAGGGAAGCCTGGCATGCTGCAGTTCATAGGGTTGCAAAGAATCAGACATGACTTAGCAATTGAACAACACCAGCAACAGCTGTCAAAGAAAAGTTGCACTGGATGGAGCCAAACCGGCAGGATGATTTATTCCAAACTATTGCAATAGAGGAGAAAGACCGACTCAACACATTGAAACAAAAGGTGTAGGATTTTGTAAGCCCTAAGGTGAGCTGGTGGAAAAGTACTGGAGGACATGCTGGTGGCTGGTCTGAGTGATCAAGTCATGTGTGTTTGCTCACTGGTGCTTGTTAGGCTTCCACCCTCCCATGTAGACTGGGAGCTAGGGGCACAATTTTCCTTGATGATTACATTTCAAAAGGTAACTTCCAGGTCCTAGAGAAAGACTTCACTGAGTTATAAAACTGACAAGAGGCTGGGAGAAGATTTACATCTCATAGGAGCAGAGAAGGAATTTATAATTTTTCTAAAGTAAATGCTCTAGCAAAAGAGGGGTCAGGAATCTATAGTCAGGAAGTAATTGACTGTATAAAGTTTAGTCAAGCAGAGGGGAAATGTAAAGCTGCCTTGGTAAGTACGAGAGAGATAAAGAGAGGGAAGGGATAGAGTGAGAAGCAAAGACATGGAGAAACAAAGACAGGAGGAAGATTGAGAGAGAAAGAACAAAAAAAAGAAGAGGCAAGAGCTTGAAAAAACTGTGTGTCAGAGAATTGGAAAAAGAACTAAGAAAGAGAGTGGGAGGGAAAGAGAAAGAAAAATCATTGAGAGAGAGAGAGATTTGAGGGGGACAGGAAATACAGTGTTTAGAGAGAAAATAGAATAGAGAGAAAGATATTGATAAGAAGTGTGAGAGACATATGAAATTCAACTACCCCTTCATACTCATACTGATACTAATAAATATGCCAGATTCTGTCATGATTAGAAACTCAGTACTGAAACCAGAGACAGATTCAGGTTTATGGGGTCTGAAGCTTATAAAATGTGCAGAGGTAGCAGTGGTGGTGCTATTAACAAGAAAATTCATGAAAAATTACTAATACAAAATTAGGAATTCATGTTGACAGGGCCCCATGCTAGTGAAAGGCTTAGAACCCTAAATTTCCTTAGTTTGATAGTTAATATCCTTTGCCCCTAATTATTTGTCTCCATCTAAAGTTTTGTTTTTAAAGTTTCTGCAGTATATCACACCAGTGCTTTTGATTATATAAGTGTTCATGGCTTTTTATACAATATACAAAGGAAGGAAAATACTTTAAAATGTATTTGTATCACTCAGCTTTCTGGTTCACTTCATTAACCTATCTGTCTGCTTTCATCACCAGTTAGTATTTTAGTAGTAAACACACATGCACATACACATATGTGTTTTTTTAATAATGCCGTGCATTATTTCTATCAGTTTCTTTACAAAGTATGTGTCCAATTATTCCTTCTCATCCTCTTATTCTGATGTATGGTGCTATTACTCTTCTATTTTTTAAAGCAGATAATGATGATTCATTGTGACTGGTTACTGCCCTGCATCTGTCAGCCTAAAAATGCTCTGCCATAGTTCTCTGAAAGCATATTTGCTTTGATGCTGCTCTGGAGTATTTACAGCTTATTTCAAGACCCAAGTTTTGGGTCTTTGAGGCTTGCTTCCTATATATTTTTTGTCAGAGTGAATATAGTTCTATCAAAAGACGTAGAATTTGCTTACAGAGTATGCGACTTACAGTTGATGCTGAATACCATTGGGCCCACCCATTTTAAATGATAAATTCTTTTAGGCTGTATCCAGAATTCCACACATTTTTCTTTATATATGTAGCATGTAAAAAGTATCTTTTAGAGGTTATAACAATAGCCCACTCTTAGTACTGTAAAGTACTGCTATACATCAAATTTTAATAGATTGGGGCCCAAAAATACATAAGCACGTGTGTACAGGTTAACCTCCTTCAGGGCACAGTTACAGTAAAGTGTTTCCTCTCATATCACTAACTGATGAATATCCTGAGATTTCAAGGTGGTCAGTTTTTAAAAGTTCACCATTTGCCACTATATATGCATAAACTTGGATTTTTCTCAACATATACAACCAGAATAAGTCTTTAAAATGTGTTTCACAGGACAACATTATGATTTCCACTGGTTGATTTCATAATAAGTAAATATTATATCTTTTAACATAGGAAAGGAGCAAATGATTAAGGTTGTACATATGATTTTATTTAGAGAAGGAAAAAAAAGATTATGGTGCTAGAGAACTGGGAAATTATTTTTCTGTCCAGTGACTCACCTCAAGTCACACAGCTAATGGTACACAATCAGTATACACCAGCATTTAAGAGCCTGGCTTGGATCTAGATAGATGGATCTGACTTTGAATGATGCTGTACATAAATTTATGGCATGCAAATTTATTATCTTTTGTAAATTTGATTTCCTCTTCTATAGAGTAAAAATAGTAAGGCCTATTGCATATATTTATTGTGAGAACTGTTCATAAAGTAAATATATTCTGAGTACCTACTAGATCTAGAAACTGTCCAGTATGCAAAGAGGTTTCCTATTCTCATGGACTCCTTGGATTTAGTTGGAAACAAACAAAAAATCTATATTTTAAAGCAGTGAATAAAAGAAGTGTGGTATGATGGAAAGTTACTGATTAATTTTAAGTTGGATAGTCAGGGAAGACTTCTCTGAGGAGAAGGCATTTGAGCTGAGGTCCAAAACACAAGAAGGATTCACCCATGAAAAGTAAAGCAGGAAAAACATTCCAGGGAAATGGTATAGTTGGTAGGCCCAAGAACAGAATGAGCCTGGTGTTTCTAAAGAAGAGGGAAAAGACCAGTGTTTGTCAAGATTAGTGAGGAAAAAGAGACTCCTACAAGACAAAATGGGAGAGGAGCTTGGTAAACCAATGGAAATAAGTTGGATTAGTCTAAGTAGAATCCACTTCTTCTTAGAATCTAGGAAGAATCTACTTCTTAGATTCTAGGAAGATTCTACTTCTTAGATTCTAAGTTGAATCTACTTCTTCTAAGTAAAAGTGGTCAAACAGATGATGGCAAGAGTCAATGTTGACATTTTAGGAATCACTGAACTAAAATGGGCTGTAAATGGATGGATTTAACTCAGATGACCATCATACCTGCTACTGTTGGCAACAATCCCTTAGAAGAAATGGAGTAGCCGTCATAGTCAACAAAAGAGTCTGAAATGCAGTACTTGGAAGCAGTCTCAAAAACGACACAATGATCTCTGTTTGTTTGCAAGGCAAACCATTCAATATCACAGTAACCCAAGTCTATGCCCTGACCAATAATACTGAAGAAGCTGAAGTTGAACAGTTCTATGAAGACCTACAAGACCTTTTAGAACTAACACCCAAAAAAGATGTCCTTTTCATTATAGGGGATTGGAATGCAAAAGTAGGAAGTCAAGAAACACCTGAAGTAACAGGCAAATTTGGCCTTGGAATACAGAATGAAGCAGGGCAAAGACTAGTAGAGTTTTGCCAAGAGAATGCACTAATCATAGCAAACACACTCTTCCAACAACACAAGAGAAGACGCTACACATGGACATCACCAGATGGTCAACACCGAAATCAGATTGATTATACTCTTTGCAGCCAAAGATGGAGAAGCTCTAGACAGTCAGCAAAAACAAGACCAGGAGCTGACTGTGGCTCAGATCATGAACTCCTTATTGCTAAATTCAGACTTACATTAAAGAAAGTAGGGAAAACCATAAGACCATTCAGGTATGACCTAAATCAAATCCTTTACGATCAGCCACTGGAAGTGGGAAATAGATTTAAGGGACTAGATCTGATATACAGAGTGCCTAATGAACTATGCATGCAGGTTCATGACATTGTACAGGAAACAGAGATCAAGACCATCCCCAAGAAAAAGAAATGCAAAAACACAAAATGGCTGTCTGACGAGGCCTTACAAATAGCTGTGAAGAGAAGAGAAGCAAAAAACAAAGGAGAAAAGAAAAGATATACCCACCCATTTGAATACAGAGTTCCAGAGAATAGCAGGAGAGATAAGAGAGTGCAAAGTGATCATTGCAAAGAAATAGAGGAAAACAATAGAATGGAAAAGACTACAGATCTCTTTAAGAAAATGAGAGATACCAAGGGTACATTTCATGCAAAGATAGGCTCAATAAAGGACAGAAATGATATGGACCTAACAGAAGCAGAAGGTATTAAGAAGAGGTGGCAAGAATACACAGAAGAACTGTACAAAAAAAAAAAAAAAATCTGCAGTACCCAGATGATCATGATGGTGTGATCACTCACCTAGAGCCAGACATCCTGGAATGTGAAGTCAAGTTGGCCTTAGAAAGCATCACTATTAACAAAGCTAGTGGAGGGGATGGAATTCCAGTTGAGCTATTTCAAATCCTAAAAGATGATGCTGTGAAAGTGCTGCATTCAATATGCCAGCAAATTTGGAAAACTCAGCAATGGCCACAGGACTGGAAAAGGTCAGTTTTCATTCCAATCCCTAAGAATGGCAATGCCAAAGAATGCTCAAACTATCACACAACTGCACTCATCTCACATGCTAGTAAAGTAATGCTCAAAATTCTCCAAGCCAGGCTTCAGCAATACATGAACCGTGAACTTCTAGACGTTCAAGCTGGTTTTAGAAAAGGCAGAGGAACCAGAGATCAAATTGCCAACATCTACTGGATCATCAAAAAAGCAAGAGAGTTCCAGAAAATTTTCCATTTCTGCTTTATTGACTGCCAAAGCCTTTGACTGTGTGGATCACAATAAACTGTGGAAAATTCTTCAAGAGATGAGAAAACCAGACCATCTGACCTGCCTCTTGAGAAACCTGTATGCAGGTCAAGAAGCAACAGGTAGAACTGGACATGGGACAACAGACTCTGGTTCCAAATAGGAAAAGGAGTACATCAAGGCTGTATATTGTCACTGTGATTATTTAACATATATGCAGAGTACATCAAGCACACACTGGAATCAAGATTGCCAGGAGAAATATCAGTAACCTCAGATATGCAGATGATACCACCCTTATGGTAGAAAGTGAAGAACTAAAAAGCCTCTTGATGAAAGTGAAAGAGGAGAGTCAAAAAGTTGGCTTAGCATCCGGTCCTATCACTTCATGGCAAATAGATGGAGAAAAAGTGGAAGCAGTGGCAGACTTTTAATTTTTTGGGCTCCGAAATCACTGCAGATGGTGACTGCAGCCATGAAATTTAAAGATGCTTACTTCTTGGAAGGAAAGTTATGACCAACCTAGACAGCATATTAAAAAGCAGAGACATTACTTTGCCAACAAAGGTCTGTCTAATCAAGGCTATGGGTTTTCCAGTAGTCATGTATGGATGTGAGAGTTGGACTATAATGAAAGCTGAGCACTGAAGAATTGATGCTTTTGAACTGTGGTGTTGGAGAAGACTCTTGAGAGTCCCTTGGACTGCAAGGAGACCCAACCAGTCCATCCTAAGGGAGATCAGTCCTGAGTGTTCATTGGAAGGACTGATGTTGAAGCTGAAACTCCAGTACTTTGGCCACCTGATGCGAAGAACTGACTCATTTGAAAAGACCCTGATACTGGGAAAGATTGAAGGCAGGAGGAGAAGGGGATGACAGGATGAGATGGCTGGATAGCGTCATCGACTCAATGGACATGAGTTTGGGTAAATGCTGGGAGTTGGTGATGGACAGGGAGGCCTGGTGTGCTGTGGTTCATGGGTTCACAAAGAATCAGACATGACTGAGTGACTGAAATGAACTGAAATGAAAAGCCATCAGAGAGATGTTATTTAACTTTATTTACAAAATAAATCTTATAGGTGGATGTGTGAAGGATTTCTCATCCTAATATCAACTGAAATACCTTTGGGGAAATTCTCTCTTCTTTGGTGGATGTGCTTGACTGAGGGTAATCTTCCCTACTTAACTGGTTTGATGTCCTGACAGAAGCTGAGCATATGCATCCAATATGCGGATTGAATATGAAGCAGACCAATAATAGAATTGATGTTTGGTATCTGATCATGTTGAGTAGATACTTGCTATAGTTTCTATTCTGGCTCTACCCATAGTGTTCCTATTTTTGAGATCTGCATCTCCATCATTCTCATTGAGTTTGTCATCTCCTAATATATTTCTAATACATTTTCTTTACCCAACGGACAGTTGACTTTTTGGTTTCTTGCAACCAGAGCCTTATTTAATACAGCACACAAATTTTTTACATATCGTATGGAATATTATGACTGATGGTAGACTAAACTTGAATTCAGACTTCCTAACTTTTAGTCTCAAAGTTGGACTGTGAAGAAAGCTGAGTGCAGAAGGATTGATGCTTTTGAACTGTGGTGTTGGAGAAGACTCTTGAGAGTCCCTTGGACTGTAGGAGATCCAACCAGTCCATTCTGAAAGAGATCAGCCCTGGGATTTCTTTGGAAGGAATGATGCGAAAGCTGAAACTCCAGTACTCTGGTCACCTCATGCAAAGAGTTGACTCATTGGAAAAGACTCTGATGCTGGGAGGGATTGGGGGCAGGAGGAGAAGGGGACGGCAGAGGATGAGATGGCTGGATGGCATCACTGACTCGATGGACTTGAGTTTGACTGAACTCCGGGAGTTGGTGATGGACAGGGAGGCCTGGCATGCTGTGATTCATGGGGTCGCAAAGAGTCAGACACGACTGAGCGACTGAACTGAACTGACTGAACTTTCAGTCTCTATCAAACTAGCTTCTATATGTCTTTTAGGTAGTTTCTTCTTGGCTCTCAGAAGTTGGTTTTCTCTACTTAGAACACATTAGGCTTTTGGGTTGTGTGTGCTTAGTTGCTCGGTTGTGTCCGACTCTTTGAGACCCCATGGACTGGCCCACCAGGCTTGTATGTCCATGGCGATTCTCCAGGCAAGAATACTGGAGTAGGTTGCCATGCCCTTCTCCAGGGGATCTTCACAACCCAGGGATTGAACCCAGGTCTCCTGCATTATAAGCAATTTCTTTACCAATGAACCACCAAGGAAGCCTGCTATTGCTTACTGTGACAACATGTTTGCCAAATGTTTCACTTCCCAAGCAAATCTCAGATTTTTTATTCTAAAATTTCAGTAGGCAATTTGCTTGGGTATTTTCTCAGGACAGATATAAACAAACACATGGAATAATTCATGTTCAACTCTTGGTTAAGCATTTCTTTAATCAAAGTGAATGTTTTAGTTTGAGTGGGAGAAGGGTGTGAATGAGTGCAAATGCATGGATTTTTTAAATTATTAAAACTGGCTTTAAAGTAGTAAAAATTAAAGCAACCTAAACTCATTCATCCTAAGAAATGTGATTAAATGAGCTTTTATGCCACAGATTGGCAGCTGCAAGACAAAGTACATCCCATTATTGGTGCTGTCAATCAGATCATATTGTAATTCAGTACTGTAAAAATCTGTTTATTACTTGAAGCTAGCAGAAAGTACTCCCTGAGTTTCAATGTCCTGCCATGATGAAACAGGATTTTTAACCACAAGAAACAGAAGGGGAACAGATGCTTGAAGGACTTGGTAGGTAAACAAGCCCTATTCTCAGTCTCGATTAAGAGTCCTCTGTTGAATTGCATCTTTGAGAAGAGGTATTTTGAAGACAACAAACTGCCATTCATGCAATGATCTGGCTCTCCTCATTAAACTATGCAATATAGCACTGTCTCTGCCTTTTCAATTTCTGTGCTCTGTGCCAAAGCTACTGTCCCCAACCTATTCCTATAACACTTTGGTAAAGCCAACACCAAAAGTTTGACCGAGTCCTAAGTCTAACGCTAACGTTATTCCTCCAAGGTCCAAGAGCAGTGAAAGTGAAAGTGTTAGCTGCTCAGTCGTGCCCAACTCTTTGTGATCTCATGGGCTACAGCCCATCAGGCTCCTCTGTCCATGGCATTTTCCAGGCAAAGATACTGGAGTGGTTTGCCATTTCCTTCTCCAAGGGACCTTTCCAACCAAGGGCTCGAACCCAGGTCTCCTGCCCTGCAAGCAGATTCTTTACCAACTGAGCTACCAGGGAAGCCCCAAGAGCAGTACACATATCTTAAAAAGTAAAGGTAACTGCTAAAATTGTTTCCAATTGTGTGTGCTAACTCCAATGCCATTCACAATGTGTTTAATTGCACAGGTATCTCATTAATGCTTAAATATAGGGATTGACAGAAACAATTACAATTTCTCTTAGATCTGTATGCATCCTTTAGTTCACTGAAAGAGTATTAGACTGGAGCTAGGAGACCTGAATTCTACTTCTGGCTCTCAAACTAATGAGATACGTGACCTCAAGCAAATTATTCGATCTCACTGGCTTTTTCTTCTTTAAAAATTATGGGAATAGGCTATGTGACCTTTGAAATTGATGACAGTTATGTATCAAATCCCAGAATGGAACAACTGATAATATGATGGGATTTTTTCCTGGGTATAAGAAATATATTTTGCCTGCTAAAATGTTGACATAATTGAAGTTCCATGGGAACAATGTTTGAAATCAGAAAATATCTAGGAGAATGTTTGAAATCAGGAAAATCTCTGAAAATTAGGGACCTGGTCTCACTATATTAATAAAATTACCCTATAATTCTAAAATTCTAGCATCTCGATATTTAAAATGCCTTGGTGAAGCAATAGTATATTTTTCTTTTCTTAATTTTTCTGAATCATGTTTATTACAGTATGATTTACATACAGTAAAATTTTAGAGTTCAGTTCCGTGAATTTTGACAAATGTGTTTAGTAGTATAACTACCACCACAAGAAAGATCCAAGATGTTTCCTTCGCTCCAAAAGTTGCCTCAAGCTGCTTTGTAGTGAATCTTCTCCTCTCATCCTCAGTCCCTGGAAACCACTGATTTGTTTTCTGCATCTATACTTTTGCCTTTTCCACATATCATGTAAATGGAATCATGCGATATGTTGCATTTTCATTTAGGGTAATAATTTGAGATTCATCTGTGTTGTATCAGTATAGGCATATGATAGGCAGAAAAATACACACCCTTCTATGCCCCAGAGATTTCCACACCCTAATCCCTGAAACCCATGAATATTTTTCCTTATATGGCATAGCAATTTTGCTGATATGTTTAAGACAACAAGCCTTGACATGTGATATTATCCTTTTCCCAGCTATAGCAGGGAGATGAGATGCAGGAAGGAGGAGAGATTAGAACCGTAAGATAGACTCAATCCATCATTGCTGGATCTGAGGTCAGAGAAGAAGAGGACCCAAGGAAGGTGGCTGGCCATCCCTATTCTTTCAAAATCCATATAGAAGTCACAGTTCACCAGTTATACATCATATTATGTTAAATTTGAATTCATCTGTGTCTGTTGCTTTAAATGTTTCTTAGTCTCCGTGTCATTGCTGTTGTTTAGTTACTAAGTCATGCCTGACTTATTACTAAGTCATATAATGACATGTAGCCCACCAGGCTCCTCTGGCCATGGGATTTCCCAGGCAAGAATATTAGAGTGGGTTGCCATTTCCTTTTCCAGGAGATCTTCCTGACTGAGGGATCAAACTCAGGATCAAACCGAGGGATCTCCTGTTTTGGCAGATGGTTGGTTTCTTTACCACTGAGACACCAGGGAAAACTCCTACACTCTGTCTCTTTGTCAGTTAATACTTTCTAATCAATAGGAGATGGCAAGAGTGAACGTCGACATTCTAGGAATCAGTGAACTAAAATGGACTAGAATGGGTGAATTTAACTCAGATGATCATTGTATCTACTACTGTGGGCAGGAATCCCTTAGGAGAAATGGAGTAGCCATCATGGTCAACAAAAGAGTCCAAAATGCAGTACTTGGATACAATCCCCAAAACGACAGAATGATCTTTGTTCATTTCCAAGGCAAACCATTCAATATCATGGTAATCCAAGCCTATGCCCCAACCAGTAACACTGAAGAAGCTGAAGTTGAATGGTTCCTTGAAGACCTACAAGACCTTTTAGAACTAACACCCCCAAAAGATGTCCTTTTCATTATAGGGGACTGGAATGCAAAAGTAGGAAGTCAAGAAACACCTGGAGTAACAGGCAAATTTGGCCTTGGAGTACAGAATGAAGCAGGGCAAACACTAGTAGAGTTTTACCAAGAGAATGCACTAATCATAACAAAACCTTCTTCCAACACAAGAGAAGATTCTACACATGGACATCACCAGATGGTCAATGCTGAAATCAGATTGATTATACTCTTTGCAGCCAAAGATGGAGAAGCTCTAGACAGTCAGCAAAAACAAGACCAGGAGCTGACTGTGGCTCAGATCATGAGCTCCTTATTGCCAAATTCAGACTTACATTGAAGAAAGTAGGGAAAACCACAAGACCATTCAGGTATGACCTAATCAAATCCCTTATGATTATACAGTGGAAGTGAAAAATAGATTTAAGGGACTAGATCTGATAGAGTGCCTAATGAACTATGGACCAAGGTTCGTGACATTGTACAGGAGACAGGGATCAAGACCATCCCCAAGAAAAAGAAAGGCAAAAAAGCAAAATGGCTGTCTGAGGAAGCCTTACAAATAGCTGTGAAAAGAAGAGAAGTGAAAAGCAAAGGAGAAAAGGAAAGATATAAGCATCTGAATGCAGAGTTCCAAAGAATAGCAAGGAGAGATAAGAAAGCCTTCCTCAGTGATCAACGCAAAGAAATAGCAAAACAACAGAATGGGAAAGACTAGAGATCTCTTCAAGAAAATTAGAGATACCAAGGGAACGTTTCATGCAAAGATGGGCTCGATAAAGGACAGAAATGGTAAGGACCTAACATAAGCAGAAGATATTAAGAAGAGGTGGCAAGAATACACAGAAGAACTGTACAAAAAAGATCTTCATGACCCGGATAATCACGATGGTGTGATTACTCACCTAGAGCCAGACATCCTGGCATGTGAAGTCAAGTGGGCCTTAGAAAGCATCACTACGAACAAAACTAGTGGAGGTGATGCTATTTCAAATCCTGAAAGATGATGCTGTGAAAGTGCTGCACTCAATATGCCAACAAATTTGGAAAACTCAGCAGTGGCCACAGGACTGGAAAAGATCAGTTTTCATTCCAAAAACCAAAGAAAGGCAATGCCAAAGAATGCTCAAAGTACCGCACAATTGCACTCATCTCACACGCTAGTAAAGTAATGCTCAAAATTCTCCAAGCCAGACTTCAGCAATATGTGAACTGTGAACTTCCTGATGTTCAAGCTGGTTTTAGAAAAGGCAGAGGAACCATGGATCAAATTGTCAACATCCGCTGGATCATGGAAAAAGCAAGAGAGTTCCAGAAAAACATCTATTTCTGCTTTCTTGACTATGGCAAAGCCTTTGACTGTGTGGATCACAATAAACTGTGGAAATTCTGAAAGAGATGGGAATACCAGACCACCTGACCTTCTCAAGAGGCATCTTGAGAAACCTGTATGCAGGTCAGGAAGCAACAGTTAAAACTGGACATGGAAGAACAGACTGGTTCCAAATAGGAAAGGGAGTACGCCAAGGCCATATATTGTCATCCTTCTTATTTAACTTGTATGCAGAGTACATCATGAGAAATGCTGGGCTGGAAGAAGCACAACCTGGAATCAAGATTGCCGGGAGAAATATCAATAACTTCAGATATGCAGATGACACCACTCTAATGACAGAAAGTGAAGAGGAACTAAAAAGCCTCTTGTTGAAAGTGAAAGAGGAAAGTGAAAAAGTTGGCTTAAAGCTCAACATTCAGAAAACTAAGATCATGGCATCTGGTCCCATCACTTCATGGCAAATAGATGGGGAAACAGTGGAAACAGTGGCTGACTTTATTTTTTGGGGCTCCCAAATCACTGCAGATGGTGATTGCAGCCATGAAATTAAAAGACGCTTACTCCTTGGAAGGAAAGTTATGACCAACCTAGATAGCCTATTCAAAAGCAGAGACATTACTTTACTAACAAAGGTCCGTCTAGTCAAAGCTATAGTTTTTCCAGTAGTCATGTATGGATGTGAGAGTTGGACTGTGAAGAAAGCTGAGCACTGAAGAACTGATGATTTTGAACTGTGGTGTTGGAGAAGACCCTTGAGAGTCCCTTGGACTGCAAGGAGATCCAACCAGTCCATTCTAAAGGAGATCTGTCCTGGGTGTTCATTGGAAGGACTGATGCTAAAGCTGAAACTCCAGTACTTTGGCCACCTCATGTGAAGAGTTGACTCATTGGAAGAGACTCTGATGCTGGGAGGGGTTGGGGGCAGGAGGAGAAGGGGACAACAGAGGATGAGATGGCTGGATTGCATCACCGACTCGATGGACATGAGTTTGAGTAGACTCTGGGAGTTGTTGATGGACAAGGAGGCCTGACGTGCTGCGATTCATGGGTTCACAAAGAGTCGGACATGACTGAGCGACTCAACAGAACTGAACTGAGTCAATCTTAATAAATACAAAAGGTAAATTGTCACTCAGTGTAAGGAATTTTTCATTATTCACTAAAGGAATGTGCTTCTAAGTTTTTAGTACTAAGGCGGTTTCTGTCATTCACTGGTCATACGAATGTGGCAAGTTGCTCAACTTCTAAGTTTTTAATTTGTAGAAGGTGGAAAATAATAAGGCTTCTTATCAAGGTTTAGTGAAATCACGTATTCTGAAGTGTTTATTTGGAATAGTTCCTGGATTACAAAAAGCATTCAAGAAATGATGGTTTTATTATTATTACAGTTTTTAGTAACATGAACATTTCCAAAGGTAGCTTTTTATGACCTCATGTTCTCAAATATTAGGCTCTCTTGTGGGATACACCTACTAATTAAACACCACATCAACAATAATGCCAGACATAGTCTCATCACTAGAACAGTTAAACTTTTGCCCTTTGAAGCATCTAACTAAACAGGTAATTTTGACTATACTTGTAGAGAAGCCTGAGCTTTAGCTCCTGCCACACAAGTGTCATAATCTGCTGCTGATTGTTGGAAGTCCTATGACTTTGGGCATGTCGTTTTATCTCTTTGAACTTGGTAAAAATAATCTCTGGCTCCCAAAGTTATGGTGAGGCTTCTACCAAGATGACCATGGTACATACTTTGCAAATATTTATTTTCTCCTCCAAAGAAGAAATTTTGAGATTTAGACAACAATGTGTTACATGATCATGAATAAATCAATAGCATAAATAGAAATATGTGTCTGATTTGATGTTCATACCCTGTGCTTAACTATTTTCAAGTGCTAATTTGCATTGCAGAGTTCTGACTCAGTTTATGGTGTCCTGAGTATAGGGATATTAAAGATTTTTTTTTCTTTGCATCTGTTAGGAGTTTTATGAGGGTTGAAGTGCTTTGAGTCTTTGTTGTTCTGATTGTAAATCAAATTAGTCTAGTTGTAGCAGGGTATTAATTCACTGAACCTTGAAAGGACATGGGAATCTTGGGCTGAAGGGCCACATGCCTGTTTCAACTCCTGCTGCTTCTTATATGACTGCAGCATATGTGCATTACTTGCTGATGGGCTTTTAATGTGACTCAGTGCACAGATGTCTGAGAGACTGGCCATTCAAGCTGCCTCTTTTTCTCTTCGTGTTTTGATATGCTTAGGCCTACACAGGCTGGAGCTTGATTTGATGGGCTGCATTATTGAGGCTCTGAAAGTTGGCCCACACTCTATGTGGCAGACAAAAATGTGACTTCAATTAGTAGACTGGGAAATTTTGGAAAGTTGCTGCTGCTGCTGCTGCTGCTGCTAAGTCGCTTCAGTCGTGTCCGACTCTGTGCAACCCCATAGACAGCAGCCCATGAGGCTCCCCCGTCCCTGGGATTCTCCAGGCAAGAACACTGGAGTGGGCTGCCATTTCCTTCTCCAGTGCATGAAAGTAAAAAGTGAAAGTAAAGTCACTCAGTCGTGTCCAACTCTTCGTGACCCCATGGACTGCAGCCCACCAGGCTCCTCCACCCATGGGATTTTCCAGGCAACAGTACTGGAGTGGGGTGCCCTCGCCCTCTCCTTTTGGAAAGTTAGTAACTGCTAATACAGCTAGTTGTTCTTGTACTGTGTGTGCATTAAGATAGTATTTCATCACTACCATCAACCCATTTGTATGTGAATAAGGACAGCAGAGAGGGAGAAGGCAAATATTATTAGTGCCTGTTGAAAACATTTCTTTTTCAAAAGTTCTGTTTTTTAGAGTAATGAAACGGCAGTTCAATCCATTGAAATTTCAACCTCACGATATTAAAATTTGAAATTATGTTTCATAGAACTCTCATGGGCTACCTCAACCTTATCTCACCTAGAATAGTCCTACTTTTAACTATTCGACACATTTTACCTTGATGGATCTTTGGCCTTCCCTCATGGCTCAGACAGTAAAGAATCTGCCTGTGTTGCAGGAAACCCAGATTTGATCCCTGAATCGAGAGGATCTCCTGGAGAAGGGAATGGCTAACCATTCCAGTATTCTTGCTTGGAGAATTCCATGGACAAAGGAGCGGAGCCTGGAAGGCTACAGTCCATGGGGTCATAAAGAGTCAGACACAGCTTACCAACTGAACACACAAGCACAATGGTCTGTAAAAATTTTACTAATAAAAGAAAGTTACAAAACAACATGTGTAATCTAAGGTGGAAACATTTTTCAGCCACTTTTAAGTCTTCCTTGGACACTATTGTTGACTTCCGTAAGACCTTAAACCCCTAAAAGACAAAGTTTGTGTCTTACTAATTGTGAATTCCCTCCAGTTCTAATATAGAACTTAATTCAATAGATGTTCAGTTTTAACATAAATACATATTGTCTTACCTGTGTAGGCTTGCAGATTGGTTATTCAGACTGCACTGCAAAGAATCTGCCTGCAATGCAGGAGCCACAGGTTTGATCCCTGAATCGAGATGATCCCCTGGAGAAGGGAATGGCTATCCACTCTAGTATTCTTGCCTGGAGAATTCAATGGACAGAGGAGCCTCAAGGGCTATAGTCCATGGGTTGCAAAGAGTCAGACATGACTGAGCAACTAACACTTTCACTTTCACTTATCTATTTACATCTCTATATATATTTAATTGTTTACATTTATAAAAATTTAAAAGTTTTTATACTATTTACAAAGTATGTATGCATAGCAGTTATTGCTCTTGGTAACTAATATTTATCAGATATTTATTACTTGCCAAGTGCTATACTACATAATTCATATGTATTTACTCACTTAAAGTTTATGGTGATCCTATAAAATGAGAAATATTATTATGTACTATCACCAGTATTTTCAGATAAGGAATTTGAAGCAAAGAAAGGTTTATAAATTTAGCCAAGTATCACACAGGCAAGTGGTAAGTGACAGAGCTATTTTAAACTTTAGATTCATCCTGGCCCTGGCAACTTTACACTTAACCCATAAACTACTCTACATTTTTATGACTCATTTACCTTTATTATACCCTATAAAGAGAATTAGGTATTTTGAAGCTAACACATATACATAAAATAGAAATTAGAAAAGGATCAAATTTAAAAATATAAATGAAGTTCTAAAATCTTCTTGCTGATCTCCAGTAAGCATTCTCATACACTCTGGGGAGTGACACAGTCCAGTTTGATAGTATTGATACTGATAAGATGATATAAACCTGTAAACAATCAAACAACACTAGCTAAGTTCTCCTAATGCTGAAATTAAGCATTCTATTTTCTTTTTGTTAAAACCTAGACATTATAAATATATCTTTTCAAGTGATAAAGATAGTTTACACCCTTTCAGGGAAAAAAAAAAATGAAAACAGCTGGTCAGTCAGGAATTTTTGAGAAATAAAAGAGGCACAGGAAATAAATTTAGAAGGTAAATGTTTGTTCTATGAAAAGTTATACACCAAAACTCTATTATATACATCAGATCAAGAGTGTATCTCTATTGATCTGCCTCAGGTTGTGTTGTCACTGGTTGTTTGGAAATTATTTTAATATCATAAACTATTCTTTTCTTTCCTAACATATTTCTATATTTTAATCTTTGCCGCTGTTTTATATTGAGGTTCATAAATTCTAATTTTTAATGTAACAGAGGATGAGATGATTATATAGTATCACTGACTCAATGGACATAAATTTGAGTCAACTCTAGGAGACGTGGAGGACAGAGGAGCCTGGCATGTTATAGTCCACGGGTTTGCAAAGGGTTGGACACAACAGCGATTAAACAACAACACGACATATCCAAACAAGAACAGACTGTCAAACTAAATTTTGTGATGGTCATCAAGACATGCCCAGCTCAGACAGATTGCTTTGGGGGAACAAGTTTATCTTTTTCAATATCAGTTTCTTTAGCTGTAAAATGAAATCAATGGCTTGAATATATAACGTACTCAATTACTTCTTAAGAAAGGAACAGGAGAAAGGTGGAAGGGAGGAGTTAAAGTATATAATTAGGGTTCTTAGCTGTTCTAAAATCCAGTGACTCTGATATCTAAAATTTTGTTTTGAGTTTCAAGTTGGAAGGTTGCAATCAACTTTTTGCTCACTGTAAACCATAGCTCTTGCTGCATTCAAGTGTAAAATTCCCTCCTGGAATGTTATTATAGGATATAAGATTAAAAGTGATTTCTCACTGGTCACACTGTTTAAAGTTCTCATGATACTTAGCATCTAAGTCTCTCTATCCATTTTATAAGGCCCTCTTCAAACAAGACCCATTCACATGCACATACAAAATGCCATCAAGCTGACTGATATTACAGAGAGAACTTTTAGTTAAATATTCATTGGTGCTCCTTACAGTCTCCTAATTCTCAATTTGCATTTGAGAAAATATATATTACTTGACACTGATTTTATTTAAAAGCTTGAATTTGAGAAGCAACTTTCCTCAAAATAGGATTTGAAATAAAAAATGTTTGAAAGTGTTTCCAAGAGTGTGCAGCTTCTGAGCTCAACAGTCTAAGAATGAACTGCCTTAAAGATGATGATAGCAATGATTGGCAGATTTCAGTTTCTTCTAGTCTTTGCATGTGCAACATTAGGAATTTGAATCATCCTTAGGAAAATCAATATTGTCTACTTTTTCCAAAATTTAATAAACTTTTTAGAGTTGAAGCTTAGCAAATGCTTCCTTCACAAAGCATCGTATATACTGTCTTTTTTGACTGACTTTATTTTTCCATTGTCAGTGTATAGAAATACAACAGGTTCTGTGTCTTAATTTTGTATCTGCAACTTTACTGAATTCATTTATGAGCTATAGTAGTTTTCTGGTGTCATCTTTAGGATTTTCTATGTATAGTATCACATCATCTGCAAATAGTGACAGTTTTATTTCTTCTTTTCCAATTTGAATTCCTTTTATTTGCTTTTCTTCTCTGATTGCCATGACTAGCACTTCCAAAACTGTACTGAATAAAAGTGACAAGAGAGGGCATCCTTGTCTTGTTCCTAATCTTAGAGAAAATGCTTTTAGCTTTTCACTGTTGGTATGGTGTTAGCTATCAGTTTGTCATATGTGGCCTTTATTTTGTTGAGCTATGTTTTCTCTATGTCCACTTTCTAGAGAGTTTTATCGTAAATGGATGTTGAATTTTGTCAGAAGACTTTTCTCCATCTGTTGATATGATCATATGGTTTTTATTCTTCATTTTTTGATGTCACACTGATTGATTTGCATATATTGAAAAATCCTTGTATCCCTGGGGTAAATTCAACTTGATCATGGGTTATGACCCTTTTAATGTGTTATTGAGTTTGGTTTGCTAGTATTTTGTTGAGTACTTTTGTGTCTACATTTGTTCTGCTGAAAGATTCATGATCTGCTGAAAGACTTTCATTTTCAAGTACAGGGGATTCACTAGCAAAATAACTTTACACTTTAGTAAATGAGAAATAAGGAAGTTTATTCTGTTAATAGTAAATTACAGTATGAGGACAAGTAATATAGTAAGTGATATAGCAGAGGAACCAGTGATCAAATTGTGTATATATATATGCAGAAGAATGAGTGATCAAATTGCCAACATCCTTTGAATGATACAAAGAGCAAGAGAACTCCAGAAAAACATCTACTTCTGCTTCATTAACTATGCTAAAGCCTTTGACTGTGTAGATCACAATAAACTGTCGAAAGTCTTATAGAGATGGGAATACCAGACCACCTTACCTGCCTCCTGAGAAATCTGTATGCAGGTCAGGAAACAACAGTTAGAACTGGACATGGAACAAAAGACTGGTTCCAAATTGGGAAAGGAGTACATCAAGGCTGTATATTGTCACCCTGTTTATTAAACTTATATGCAGAGTACATTATGCGAAATGCCAGGCTGGATGAAGCATGATATGGAATCAAGAATTCTGGGAGAAATATCAGTAACCTAATGTATGCAGATGACACCACCCTTATGGCAGAAAGTGAAGAGGAACTAAAGAGCCTCTTGATGAAGGCGAAGGAGGAGAGTAAAAAAGCTGACTTAAAACTCAACATTCAGAAAACTAAGATCATGGCATCTGGTCACATCACTTCATGGCAAATAGAGGGGGAAACAGTGGAAACAGTGAAAAACTTTATTTTGAGGGGCTTTAAAATCACTGTGGCCAGTGACTACAGCCATGAAATTAAAAGACACTTGCCCCTGGGAAGAAAAGCTATGACAAACTTAGTGTATGAAAAAACAGAGACATTACACTGCCAACAATGGTCCATATAATCAAACTATGGTTTTTCTAGTAGTCATGTATGGATGTGAGAGTTGGACCATAAAGAAGCCTGAGCACAGAAGAATTGATCTTTTGCACTGTGGTGTTGGAGAAGACTCTTGAGAGTCCCTTGGACTGCAAGGAAATCCAACCAGTCAATCCTAAAGGAAATCAGCCCTGAATATTCATTGGAAGGACTGATGCTGAAGCTGAAGCTCCAATATTTTAGCCACCTGACATGATGAACTGACTCATTATAAAAGACCCTGATGCTGGGAAAGACTGAAGGCAGGAGGAGAAGGGGATGACAGAGAATGAGATGGTTATATGGCATCACTAACTTAATGGACATCAGTTTGAACAAGCTCTGGGAGATGGTGAAAGACAGAGAAGCCTGGCATGCTTCAGAACATGGGGTCACAAAGAGTCAGACATGGTTGAGCGACTGTACAACAACAACAAATTTTATATATATATATGTATATATATGTATATGTGTATATATATACACACACACACATATATAGACACTATAGATATATTTACACACATTGCCAAATTGGAAAAATAGTTCCCAATATGCAACTAGAATATCAAGAAACAGATGTATGTATCACCAAACTGGGGAAACACATACAGATTCAAACTTGAGTTTCCAATTAAAAGATACATAAGCAACACACCAAGAAATCAAAGGCACATCACCAAATTGGAGGAACATGTATACCCTGGTTTAAGAAATGCTGGGAGATCCCTCAAATAGCAACATGGAGTTCCCAATTAGAAAATCCTGGACAGTGCTTCCATCCCATGGGTGAGACCGAGTGCCATCCAGAGGAATCCTGCTTTTATTGCCAAGCTGCAAGCTGATAATCATCAGCTTACATGCAAAGATGCAGCTCTGGCTATTATGCTAAATGCTTGTATCTCTAGTTCAAAGTCTCAGAATGTTTGCTAATCTCAGGAACTAGCCAAATTCTCAAGGACCAGAAAGCTCCATGACTTACTCCCTTCCCTGTGACTTACTCCCTTCCTTATGTGTTGGTTCTCAAGACCTAGTTTTCCCATTTTTGCTGGTCAGCAGCTTAGCATGTAACTCCTTTCAGGGTCTCTGTTCAGTCAAAAGCCTATCGTTGCCTCTGAAGCCTGAACAAGACTATTTCTATTAATTTCCTCAACAGTGTTCAACAGTGATATTGGCCTATAATTTATTTTTTTGTTGTATCTGTTAGGTTTTGTTATCAGGCTGATGATGCCTCATAGAATGAGTTTGGGAGTATTCATTCCTCTGAAATTTTTTGGAATAATTTCAGAAAAATAGGTAGTTTCAGAAGGATAGGAATCCACTCTTTTCTAAATGTATGATAGAATTTTTCTATGAAGCCATGTGGTCCTGGACTTCTGTTTGTTGGGAGTTGTAAAATCATATTCAACTTCAGTACTCATGGTTGATCTGTTCATATTTTCTCTTTCTTCTTGGTTCATACTTAGGAGATTGTACCTTTCTAAGAATCTGTCAATTTATCCTAGGTTATTCATTTTATTAGCATATAATTTCTTGTAGTAGTCTCTTATGATCCTTTGTGTTTCTGTGGAGTCCATTGTAACTTCTCCTTTTATATTGTTAAGTATATTAATTTGAGCCCTCTCCTCCTTTTTTTTTTTTTTTTTTAAATGAGTCTGGCTAAAGGTTCATCAAAATTAATACACAGAAATCTGTTGCATTTCTATACACTTATAACTAAAGATCAGACAGAAAAAAAAATTTTTAATTCCATTTACCATTGCATCAAAAAGAATAATTGCTTTCCAGGTGGCTCAGTGGCAAAAGAATGCACCTGCCAATGCAGGAGATGCGGGTTTGATCTGTAGGTCAGGAAGATAACCCTGGAGAAGGAAATGGCAACCCCCTCCAGTGTTTTGGCTTGGGAAATCCCATGGACAGAGGAGCCTGGTGGGCTAGAGTCCCAAGGTTTGCAAAGATTTAGACAAAACTGAGCATGTATGCACACAATATAAAAAGGATAAAATACTTAGGAAAAAACCTACCTATGGAAGCACAGTTCATGTCAGTTCAGTTCAGTCACTCAATCTTATCTGACTCTTTGCAACCCCATGGACTGCAGCACGCCAGGCTTCCCTGTCCATCACCAACTCCTGGAGCTTGCTCAAACTCATGTCCATAGAGTCAGTGATGCCATCCAACCATCTCATCCTCTGTCATCCCCTTCTCCTCCTGCCTTCAGTCTTTCCCAGCATCAGAATCTTTTCCAGTGAGTCAGTTCTTCGCATCAGGTGGCCAAAGTATCGGAGCTCCAGCTCTAGTAACTGTCCTTCCAATGAATATTAAGGACTGATTTCCTTTAGGATGGACTGGTTTGATCTTCTTGCAGCCCAAGGGACTCTTAAGAGTCTTCTCCAACATCACAGTTCAAAAGCATCAATTCTTCGGTGCTCAGCTTTCTTTATAGTTCAACTCTTGAGATCTATACATGACTACTGGAAAAACCATAAGTTTGAGTAGCTGGACCTTTGTAGGCAAAGTAATGTCTCTCCTTTTTAATAAGCTGTCTAAGTTGGTCATAGCTTTTCTTCCAAGGAGCAAGTGTCTATTAATTTCATGGCTGCAGTCACCACCTGCAGTGATTTTGGAGTCCAAAAAGTGAAGTCTGTCACTGTTTCCTTTTTTTCCCCATCTATTTGCCATGGGACTGGAGGTGATGAGACTGGATGCCATGATCTTCATTTCTTGAATGTTGAGATATGGCTCAGTATAAAAAAAAATCCAATCAAAAAATGAACAGAAGACCTAAATAGACATTTCTCCAAAACAGACAAACAGATGACCAAGGGACACATGAAAAGATGCTAACATTGCTAATTATCCAAAAACGCAAATCAAAACTACCATGAGATATCACTTCACACCAGTCAGAATGACCATCATCAAAAAGTCTACAAACAATAAATGTTGGAGAAAGCGTAGAGAAAAAGGATCCCTCCTATGCTGTAGATGGGAATGTAAATTGGTACAGCTACTATGGAGAACAGTATGGAGGTTCCTTATAAAACTAAAATAGAGCTACCATATGATTCAGCAATCCCAATCCTGGGTATATATCCAGATAAAAAAGTTTGAAAGGATGTATGTACCCCAATGTTCATGGCAGTACTGTTTATAATAGGCAAGACATGGGAGCAGAGCAACCTAAATGTCCATCAGCAGACAAATGGATAAAGAAGATGTGATACATATATACACTATAGTGGAATATTACTCTGTCATTAAAAAAGAATGAAATATGCCATTTGTAGCACCATGAATGGACCTGGAGATTATCATAAGTGAAGTAAGTCAGACAAAGATATCATATGTTACCGCTTATGTGTAGACTCTTAAAAAAAAAAAACATACAAACGATCTTTTATTCACAAAACAGAAACAGACTCTCAGAGAATGAAACTTACAGTTAGCACAGGGGAGTAGGGATGGGACAGATAGATTGGGTGTTTGAGATTGACATATACACATTGCTAATTTTTAAAATAGATAACCAACAAGGATCTACTGAATAGCACAGGGAACTCTGCTCAGTATTCTGCAGTAATCTAAATGGGAAAAGAATTTATATAAGAATAGATACATGTACATGTATAACTGAGTCACTTTGTTATACGCCTGAAACTAACACAACCTTGTTAATCAACTATGTGCGTGCATGCTAAGTCATTAAAGTTGTGTCTGACTCTGTGCGACCCTATGGACTGTAGCCCACCAAGCTCCTCTCTCCATGGGATTCTCCAGGCATGAATACTAGAGTGAGTTGCCGTGCCCTCCTCCAGCAGATCTTCCCAACCCAGGGATCGAACTCCTGTATCTTATGTCTCCTGCATTGGCAGGCAGTTCTTTACGACTAGCACCACCTGGGGAGCCCAAATCAACTACAATCCAGTATAAAATAAATTTTAAAAAATTATTGTTACATAAAGTAAAATAGTTTATTGGGGCTTTTAGATATTTCTTAAATTGAATCTATGATATTAAGTCTGTAAATAGGAATCCAGAGTCCCCCTTGTTAAATATATCTATTTTGTGTGTGAAAAGTATCCTCTTGAAATGATTGTTTCCTAGTTTAGCAGTTATGCTTCCAGATATAATTATGTATTAGCCAAGGATATGAATTCTCTCACGTGTAATCATGTGGTCTCATTAGGAAACTGGCTGTGCCATAGGAAATCAGTGATTAAACTTCCACTCAGTGTAGTTTCTTCATCAGTCCTCGGGACAGGTGTCAGGATTATTCTCTATTGGTATTTTGCTTGGTACCTGGACTATTAATCTATTTGTATGAAAAGTTTGGATGATATATTGTCTCTGCCTTAAATCCTTTATATTTTGTGAGTTGCTGTGGCATTTAATGTAATGGATAACTCCCTTTGGGTCATTAAAAACAGGAAGGCCAGATTTTCCGTTTTCCTGACACAGCAGAGCTCTGATTAACTGTAAAGGAACAAGGTGATATCTTCCACTTTGAAACTTCCTATGGGATGAGAGTAATGTAAGTGATTATTTCAAGTGGAAACAGCAACAGCAATAAGCCACATGTGAGCTTATTTCACATTAGCATGTTAAGAAAACTATCAACGTTTTCTTGGAACTACAGTAATTGTATTCAGTCTTGTATGAAGGCAGAAATATGTTTTTGGTGGAAAGGAGAGAAGGATTTATAGGAACCTAGTAATTTTAAAAATAACACAAAGTCCCCTAATCAGAATAGGACATTATAACACTACACAGTACCCTATGTATGTTAATAAATTTATTCCTGTAATCCTCTTATGCAGATACTCTTCAAGTTTACCATCAACTTCAAAATCTAATTCATAATCATATGCTTTAATTTCATAGCTGAAAAGTTTCTCCTTCATAGCCCTTCAAATTTCATTGTTTCTACTCATCATTTTCCCATTTTCCTGGACAAGCCTCTCCTCCACTATCCTGTCCACCTCCTTCCCTCCTTATCATTTTTATTTTCATGATTTGAAACTTAAAAATAAAAACAAATTAATCAAATCTGTTAAGGCCCTATATCACAATTTTATTTCAAAATCTGCAAAGGGAAGTGACAAAACTGACCAATTGAAAGAATAGTCATTCTAGGAAAATATACTTTTACAGTAAAATAATTGATTAGGTAATTATCACTATATGGATATAAAGAAAAAGAATATCCAGATAAAGAATATTATACACCTGATTGATAGCCAATGAGCTGGCTACTTAATTTCAAAAGAGGCCTTTTTGTACATAGAAAACCCTAAAGATAGTATCAGAAAATTGTTAGAGCTAATGAGTGAATTTAGCAAAGTTGCAGGATGCAAAATCAATACACAGAAATCATTTGCATTTCTATATATTAACAATGAAAAATCAGAAAGAGAAATTAAGGAATCAGTCCCATTCACCTTTGTAACAAAAAAAATTAAATATCTAGGAATAAACTTACCTAAGGAGACAAAAGAACTGCACACAGAAAATTATAAGACACTAATGAAAGAAACCAAAGACAACATAAACAGATGGAGAGATATTCCATGTTCCTGGGTAGGAAGAATCAATATTGTGAAAATGACTATACTACCAAATGCAATCTACAAATTCAGTGTGATCCCTATCAAATTACCAACATCACAGACATTTTTCACAGAACTAAAACAAAAAAATTTCATAATTCATATGGAAACACAAAAGACCCCTAATAGCCAAAGCAGTCCTGAGAAAGAAGAATGGAGCTGGAGGAATCAACCTTCCTGACTTCAGATTACTACAAAGCTATGGTCATCAAGACAGTATGGTACTGGCACAAAAACAGAAGCATAGACCAGTGGAACAAGATAGAAAACCCAGAAATAAATCCATGCACCTATGGGTACCTTATTTTTTTACAAAGTGAAGCCACTCAGTCATGTCCGACTCTTTGCGACCCCATGGACTGTAGCCTACCAGGCTCCTCCTATGGGATTTTCCAGGCAAGAGTACTGGAATGGGTTGCCATTTCCTTCTCCAGAGGATCTTCCCCACCCAGGGATCAAACCCAGGTCTCATGCATTGTAGGCAGATGCTTTACCATCTGAGCCACCAGGGAAGTCTTTTTTTTTTTTTTTTTTTTTTACAAAGGAGGCAAAAATATACAATGGGGCAAAGATAGCCTTTTCAATAAGTGGTGCTGGGAAAACTGGACAGCTACATGTAAAAGAATGAAATTAGAACACTTCCTAACACCATACACAAAGATCAACTCAAAATGGATTAAGACCTCCATGTAAGCCCAGAAACTGTAAAACTTTAGAGGAAAACTTGGGCAGAACACTTAATGACATAAATCAAAGCAAGATCCTCTATGATCCACCTCCTAGAGTAACAGAAATAAAAACAAAAGTAAACAAGTGGGACTTGATTAAACTTAAAAGCTTTTGTGCAGCACAGAAAACTATAAGCAAGGTGAAAAGACAACCCTCAGAATGGAGGAAAATAATAGCAAATGAAACAACTGACAAAGGATTAATTTCCAAAATATATAAGCAGCTCATACAACTCAATGCCAGAAAAACAAACAACCCAATCAAAAAGTGGGGAAAAGACCTAGACAGACATTTCTCCAAAGAAGACACACAGATGGCTAACAAACACATGAAAGGATGCTCAACATCACTCATTATTAGAGAAATGCAAATCAAAACTACAAAGAGATATCACCTCACACTGTTCAGAATGGCCATCATCAAAAATCTACAAACAATAAATGCTGGAGAGGGTGTGGAGAAAAGGGAACACTCTTGCACTGTTGGTGGGAATTTAAATTGATACAGCCACTATGGAAGACGGTATGGAGATTCCTTAAGAAACTAGGAATATAACCACCATATGACCCAGCAATCCCACTCCTAGGCATATACCCTGAGGAAACCAAAATTGAAAATGACACATGTATCCCATCGTTCATTGCAGCACTATTTACAATAGCTAGAATACGGAAACAACCTATTGTATTTGATGTGATTGTGATTGTTTTCTTTATTTCTTTTCCAGATATTTTCTTGTTAGTGTGTAGAATTGCGGGGATAAACCCAACTTAATATTGATGTCTTACATATATTATATATATATATCAGGCAATCAGTTCAGTTGCTCAGTTGTATCTGAATCTTTGCTACCCCATGGGCTGCAGCACGCCAGGCTTCCTTGTCTATCACCAACTCCCAAGGCTTATTCAAACTCATGTTCTTCGAGTTGGTGATTCCACCCAACCATCTCTATCACCATCAACAGCCCCCATTATATGGTACATTTGTTACAAATGATGACAGCCATTAACACATCATAATCACCCAAAGTGCATAATTTACATTAGAGTTCACTCTTGATGTTGTACAATCTCTGGGTTTGGACAAATGTATAATGACCTGTACCCACCATTATGTAATCATATAGAGCTGTTTCACTGCCCTGAAAATCAACTGTGCTGCACGTGTTCCTTCCTTCTTTCCTTCCTGGTGACCACTGATCTTCTTACTGCCTCTATAGTTTCACCTTTTCAGAATGTCATATAGTTGGAATCATATAGTATATAACCTTTTAAAATTGCCCTCTCTCACTTAGAAATACGCATTTAAGTTTCTTTCATGTCTCTTTAATGCTTGATAATTTTGGTTTTGTTTTGTAGTGCTGAACCGTAGGACTTCATTTTAGTGCTGATCTTCCATTGAATAGATATGTTGCACTGTATTTATGCATTCACCTAATGAAGAGCCTCTTTGTTGCTTCCATATTTTGGCAAATATGAACCAAGATATGCTATAAATATTCACATGCAGGTTTTTGTGGGAATATGTCTTCACTGCATTTGATAAATAACAAAGAAACCAACTGCTATATCATATGGGAAGACTATGTTTAGTTGGCAAGAACTGCCAAACTACCTTCCAAAGTAACTGTACCATCCAGCATTCCCACCATCAATTAACAAAGTTCTGTTCTATCATAGCCTAACCTAACCTAAGCATATGTATTATGTTCTTATATGGTTTTTATTTGATTTGCTAAAATTTTGGATGTGAACTATGCTGTCCCCCAAATTTCTGTCCCAATCAGGTCTGAAACAGATTTTCTTCTGTTTCAAGTTTTATCATATTAAATGTGATAGTTATTTCATATCTTTTTTTTTAAATTATGGGAATACCTCTCTCTCAGTCTCATTTTCTCTGTCTTCTCCTCCTCTAATACTTGTAACTATTTATTTCTTCCACACCGCAATTATTGTGTACTTATTACTGGTGATCTCAGTGCTGTTTTTAAAGATGAACATTGCCTAGAATCCTTGATGTTAAGGAGGCCTAGTCTACTGGGGAGAAATGGACATTTTACAAATGATTCAGGTTCAACCTGGTGACTGAGTATGATAGGTTACTACAGGAATCCTTGTGTGTGCATGTATGTGTGTGTGTTCTCAGTCACGTCTGACTTTGGGGTTCCTTGGACTGTCACCTACCAGGCTCCTCTGTCCATTGAATTTTCCAGGCAAGAATACGGGAGTGGGGTGCCATTTTACTCCAGAGGATCTTCCCAACCCAGAGATCAAACCTGTGTCTCTTGCATCTCCTGCTCTGACAGGCAAATTCTTTGACACTAGCACTGCCTGGGAAGCCCCGGGAATTCCTTTAGTCAAAGATGTAATGCTGGAGCTAAGGCTAGTTTGCCAGATAAACAAAGCAAGGCAAGTTTTCAAAGAGAAAGTAGCCTATCAAAATCAGGTCAACAAAGGACAGCATGTCGTGTTTTGGAAGTTACCAGGGTATGTTAGATGATGAACGGATTTCATAAAATAAAGGATGGTATGTCATAGTCAAGAAATTTTGATTTTATCATATTGGTGATGACGGTAAGATTTATATTTCAAAGAGCAATTGCTTAGAGAAAGCTGGATTTGGGCTGGAATACCACTTTGGAAGTAGTTTTAGCAGTCTAAAGAGACAAGGGGATGAGTTCAAAGATATTTAACAGTTACAGCAAACATGACCTATTGCTGACTAGGTATGGGAATAAGGAAGGAGGAGGAATAAAAGGTAATTTCCATTGTTTCATGTGTTTCTCAATGTTGTTTTTTGTTCTTACCTGTTTTGTTGGTTTCTGCATCTGTGTGGCTAGCAACACCATTCATTGACATGAATGTAAAATATAAAAAGGAAGAGACATCTCATAAAGGGAGTTATTTAGTTTAATTGTGAATCGCCTGAAGCTGAGGTGCTTGTCTCATAGCCAGGGAACATGAAGGATAGACGGGCGGAAGTAAAGGTCTGAAGTCCAAAAGGGATTGGATGTCCAGAGTTACAGATCTGTGAGTTACTAGTGCTGTATCTGAGTTGGGAGAATATTTAAAGTGCATCAGATCCAACCACAAATATCACTGCTTCACACAGCTCTGCAGATCTGAATGTACATTAAAGTAAAGGCCATACCCGAAGCAGAGAAGTGTCCATGTGGATAAGATCAGAAGTGCAGTGATTGATCGCTCCCTGTGAGATAAGCATTAAACATCACTGTACGGCAGCAGTCATCGGCTGTTGGTAATATGTAGGTATAGATCCTTTGTGCAGAATGACAAATGCCAGGAAAACTTGGAACTTCACAGAGAAGATATCTCATTTTGATAATTATATAGAAATCATATTTCTCTTATGTGGGAAAGATATCAAATAGATACAAAAAAAAAATTTTTAAGTCAATATAGATTGTTTGTGTGAACTCAAATTGTGGAAATTGTGAGTCAAAAGGAAAGAGTAGTTTTTGAAAGAAAGATTTCAAGCAAACATAAAAAAATCTAAATAGTGAAACATAGCCTGTAAATCCACATCTACCTAGTTTAACAATTTTTGTCATTTTGTCATACTTAGTTCAGTTTTGTTGTTTTCATTTTTGTTGTGTCAGAAGCAGATCTTTATAGATGATGCTGAATCTTCCTTTGCAGTCATTTCTGCTTCCTGCCCTTCGTGTAACCAGTGACCTACATTTGCTGTGTATCTCTTATGTCTATATTTTCACTCTATATGCTTTGTTGAAATTATTGATGGTATCATTGTGGATGCATTTCTAGATTTTCTATTCTTTTCAGTTGATCCATTTGTGTGTCATTGTATCAGTAACCCACATCTTAATTACTGTGACTTTATAGGAAGACTTGAAGCCAAATACAGTAAATTACCTAATTTTAATTCTTTTTTATTTATTTTGGCTTTGCCTATATCCTTTATATTTTTGTATAAATTAAAGAATTAGCTTCACAATTTCTATTTTGTTTACAAGCCTGCTGGGATTGTGATTATATTGTATTGACTTTATAAATCAGCTCAAAGGGTCTTAGTGTCATAAAAACATTGAGTCTTCTAACGCATAGACATAGTGTATCTCTCTGTTTATTTAAATTCTCTTTAATTTTCTTACAATATTTTGTTGTTTTCAGTGTAGAGACATTATAGGTTGTATTAGTTTTCTACTGATGCTTTAAAAATCACCACAAATTGAATGGCTTAAAGCAACATCCATTTAATATCTCACAATTTCTATAGGTCTGGAGTCTAGACTTAGTGTAGTTGAGTCCTTTGCCTAAGCTCTCAGAGCTTGGAAATCATGTATCAGACATCTCTGAGATCACTTCTGAAACTCAGGTTTTTGGGTTTTTTCCCCTCAAGCTCAGATGGCTATTGGCAGAATTCATTTCCTTGGACTGTAGAACTCCTGGGTGCTATACCTTCAAGGCCAACTAAAGGCATCTCTCTGAAACTGCACCTTCTTTTAAAGGCTTACCTGACTAGGTCATGCCCAACCAGGATGATCTTCCTTTTGCTTAACTCAATGGCAACTGACTAGTAATCTAATCATAAGCAACAACTCATTTTCACAGGTCTCTCCCACATTCAAAGGGAGGGGACTGTATCGACATTTACCCCCAAGAGGCACAAATCATGGAGGCTGGGTTAGAATTCTGCCTGATTATACACATTTTTTGATGAATTTCTTTAAGTACTATATTTTGTGATACAATAATATATTATTTTAAAATTTTATTTTTAATTGGAGGATAATTAATTTACAATATTGTGATGGTTTCTGCAATATATCAGCATGAATCAGCCATAGGTATACATATCTCCCCTCCTTCTTAAACCTCTTCCCCACCTCCCTCCCCATCCCATCCCTCTAGGTTGTCACAGAGCCCCAGACTAGCTATGTACTTTACATATGGTAATGTGTATGTTTCATCCTGACTATCTCAAATAATCCCACCCTTCTCTCTCCCTCACTGAGTCCAAAAGTCTGTTCTCTATGTCTGCATCTCCATTGCTGCCCTCTAGACAGTTTCATCAGTACCATCATTATTTAAATTTCATTTTCCATTTGTTTGTGAAGCAAATCACTTTAAATTTAATGTATCTTTATTGAATAGTTGTGCTAGCTATCTAATTGTATCTGGAAGTCATTCTCAACATTCTCCTTAAAACATTGATTTGAAATTTACCAGACACCGTCTTTCTGGCTTTTGTTTTTGTACTTGTTTTTGGTAATTTTTCTAAATACATCATAACTTCAGCCACAGTCTCTCTATTCAGTATTTTTTTCCCCCTGATTTTCTTTCCTCTTTGTTATTCTCTTTGACATGCTTCATATTACTTTGGGTCAGTCTCCTAGCTGAGTCCTAGCAGATTTCTTATCAATTTTAAAAAACAAAATTCTGTGTCAGTCAGGATTTTTAGTTACAAGTATTGGAAAATAATGCTGGCTCTCTTAAACATTAAAATGAACTTAGCCAAAGGAGATTCAGACTTTACAAAATAGGCATGTGGAAAAGAACGTGGAAGGGAAGGTAGGAGCTGAAAAAATAAACATTGTCACATTGCAGGAAAACCTACTCTTTTAGTCACTTTATATATATATATATATATATATATATATATATATATGTATGTATGTATGTATGTATATATAAAACACATGTGTGTGTACACTTGCTTAGTCATGTCTAACTCTTTGTGACCCCATGGATTGTAGCCTGCCAGGATCCTCTGTCCATGAGGCTTTCCAGGCAAGAATGCTAGAGTGAGTTGCCATTTCCTCCTCCAGGGAATCTTCCTGACCCAGGGATCCAGCCCTCGTCTCCTGTGTCTCCTGCATTGGCAGGCAGATTCTTTACCACACACACACACACACACACACATATAATATATATGTAGCTATATATATAATATGTGTATATATGTCATATATTTATTTATGTATCATTCCCTTAAGCATCCAAGTTTATATCACATCTGTGCTCCCCTCATTCCCCGGCAGCAATAGAAAGAAGGCTTCCCCTTCCCTTCAAGATTATCCTTATGTTAATAATGCAGAATACAATAATAATACAGCATTCAAGCTCTGTCCTACTTTCCTAACAAAAATCAGGGACCTAATTGGAAGAGGAATGTGTTGGTTCCTGGACAGCCAAAAACAAACAAACAAACATGGCATTCTCTCTCTCGTATTTTATGTGTATATACCTGATGTTGGGCAAAGTGTTCAGAAAAGGGAAAGTCTAGAAATACAAATAAAAGAGAGAAATGGTCTACCTGGGTTTATTCTTGAAGTGATTATAAAAGCAAATTCATAGGACAATCTATAACATATTCTATTAGAACAAAACATGGCTGATGCCACTAGGAAGTCAGAAGTGTAAATTCTGCTTCTCCCTCTTGGCTTTTTGACCCTAGGCAAGCTGTTTATCCTCAGTGATTCTAGGTTTTCTCGGTCACCAGGCAGGAATAATCACATCTGTCTCCTAGGTTTGCTGTAATGATGAAATGAACACATGAGTAAAGCATCCACCACAACACATTAATTCACAGTGGTTGCCTGCCAATTATGTGTTCTTTTCCTAACCCTTCTTTCTCAAATGCTCTCTAACTCCTGAAATACCCTACAACCACCACCACCACTCCTCTGAAAGGAGCTGTGGCATCTCAAAAGTGCTGAGTGCATCCCATCAGGAAGTGAATGTGATCCCCTCAGTAATCGCTGTCAGACTCCTGCCGTCTGTGGACTGTTATTGAGGGTGGTCATGTAGAGAGAATAAACTTCTCCTCCATGAAAGGGAAGTTGTCCTGAGATCACTATGCTCCCTTCATTTCTTATTTCCCATTGTAGGTACAGTGCTGCCTTATACCAAAGAGAACTTGATTCCTCCTTCCTTATTATGACTAATCTGTACTATCCACAATGATTCCAGATGCCGATAATGGTTTCTATCCTTAGGAAGTCTTTTTAGTTATCAAAAATTAAAGTTATATTAAATAAGAAGAGTGATGAAGATTGCACACATATGGAACATTAAAATACATTTTTTTTAATATTTGAAGAAAAAGGGTGGATCTTTAAAGGAAATTTCTCAATTTATTCAATTCAAGGAAGAATATTTTTTCCAAAATAGATGTATTTATTTGAAAGTAAAAGAGAAATAGATGTTATAAATTAAAACTTGTGGGACCATATTTAGAAATGCCCAAAACAGGCTTTGTTCTAGAATAGTGATTCTTAAACACTAATAGTGATTCTTAAACACTAATAGTGATTCTTAAATCACCAATAATGATTCTTAAACACTAATGCATCTTTGTACAATCTAGGGAACTGTCATTTGCAGAATTTCCAATTTCACTCCAAAAATGGAGTTTCATTCTGGAGTGGTGCCCAGGAATCTACAGTATGAAATGCAGTTTTTGATGATTTTAACAAGCTAATACAAAGGACTTTTTTCCTCCACTAGAAAGATTTCTTGAGAAATCTTTACCTACCATGGATTTTGCCAATAGGTGGGGAAATGGGACCAATATGCAGACAGCAATGGGCAGTGACTCTTCAATAGTTGTAAAGCAGCATCTTAAACTGGTGACAAGTGACCAAAACCTGTTAACAAGAGTGTTCTCTCTGGAAAAGCAGTGTTTAATATGTTTATGATGCTCTTAGGCTAAGCTTGCTTTCTTCACTTCACCATTGACTGTCCATTTGGCTTCTGGTTGTAGTCAACCAAGCTGTGTTCATCTTTGAGTCATGTGACTGACCCTGAGACATTTGATTGTAAGGCCTGGGTATTTGTAAGATCCCTTCCTAAGCCACAGAAAGCTCAGTGTGTTAGGTACTCTGTCTTGTCTGACTCTTTGCGACACCATGGACTATGGCCTGCAAGGTTCCTCTGTCCATGGGATTTTCCAGGCAAGAATACTGGAGTGTGTTGCCATTTCCGTCTCCAGGGGATCTTCCTGACCCATGAATCAAACTCGGATCTCCCACACTGCAGGCAGACTCTTTACCATCTGAGCTACCAGGGAAATACAGAAAACTCAGAATGTGAGGTATTTGGAAACTTTCGGGTTCAGTTTTGTTTGTAAGTTCTCACTTGACCAGACCAAGCCACCTAGAGTCAAGATATGCACTGTTTTTCTACTCTAGGCTGACATATTCTGGAAAAGTTAATACAGGCTTGATCCCTGCCCCTCTTCCATAATAAATCAGCTTACTTCTCTGTCCGTCCTAGTAGACTATGGGCAATACCTGGGTAGTATATGAATCTTTTATTTTTTTTATCTTTTATCTTTTTATGCTTTCTTTTTTAAATTTAAATTAATTATTTTATTTAGTTTCCCAATCTTATTTACTTTTAATTGAAGGAAAATTGCTTCACAATATTGTATTGACCTGTGCCATACATCACCGTGAATCAGCCATAGCTATACATGTGTCCCCTCCCTCTTGAACTGAATCTGTACTTGCCTTATCCTCAGAGCCTAGCACATTACTAGAACTTAACAGGTTCTTAAAACTCTGTTGAGCTGAAAAGACAAAGAGGGAGGAAACCAAAGGAAGGATTGAAGGAAGTATGGAAGAAAAAAAGGAAGAGAAGATAGTGAAGGAACAGAAAAGGAGAAGAGGGGAAGGAAGGAATGGAGAAAAGTGAGAACAGGAAAGGAATGAAAAAGAATGGAGACATGTTTCATTTGTGGAGAATTTGTGAGTGTAATAGAATCCCTCCTTTAAAAAAAATCAAGGAAGAATGTGGACATTCTTAATTGGCATTTTCTAGGTCATAATCAATTCAGAATTAGGTGTCTTTGAGCAGACACAAAGAACTGTTTGCGTATCAGGCACTGGTTTCTCAGATGTAGATTGAATTACCCTAGATTTTGTTTTATGTCACTTAAGAGGCTGCCTGCTGGGCTTCTGAAATAAAAACATTAACTGGATATCTTAGAATATTATTTTAAGCATGCAATTACTAATAACAGAGCTAAACATACCAAATGGGCATCAGCAAAACACCACTGTGTTATTTATAGTTCAATCTAATCATACACTTTGTCACAATCCATCAACACACTCTTCTCCTGGTGTCTATATATTTTTTCCGTTGGGAAATAAATTGGCTCAAGAGAGAGAGAGAACAATATCATTTGTTGATTTCAGAAACTTAAGCTCCGTTAAAACTGAGTACTCAGAAATCCTGTTATTTTGTTTATTGGCTTTGGCATCTTCTTTCTAAAATAAAACCTACCCCAAACATGGTTCTTTAAACACAACTGAGATCTATAAAGTTGTTTAGACACCATGTGTAGAAAGCTGGGTAAGAGAGTGGTGTATTAGAAAGACAGGGACATCATGAGTTTGAGTATTCATCCAGACCTGCTATGATCTTATGATCTCTGAGATGTCACTTCATTTCCCAGACACTCAGATTTTCATCAGTAGATTGAGAAAATCTCTCAAATTCAGTTTATAAG
Organism: Bos indicus; assembly: GCF_029378745.1. Classification (NCBI taxonomy): domain Eukaryota; kingdom Metazoa; phylum Chordata; class Mammalia; order Artiodactyla; family Bovidae; genus Bos; species Bos indicus. The sequence continues at coordinate 15,773,620 of NC_091767.1, forward strand.
AATTTAAAACTGACAGTACCATAGTATCAATTAACTGCACACCCAGCTCTCTTTTTCAGAAGCTCTATGCCCTTGGGCAATCATTTAAAATCTCTGATCTTTATTTTCACCACCATAAGTTGGACATTATTGTAATACTTACTTCACATGGTTTTTGAGACAATTAAATGAGAAACTATATATAAAGCAGATAGCAGTTACCAGTGATTTTTGTTAATTACCCACCCCTGCCTGCTGGGAAATAATCTATAATGTTTACATTTGACTAAATGAAGAAAAAGAAAAGAAGCTAGAAGCAATGAATCTGGTACTTAAAAAATAGTGGCATCTTTCCTTTTCCAATATCACTGATCAAAGGGTACAGATTTGAAATACATAAGGCCAAAAGCTTCATAACTTTAATCACTGATAACCTACCTATTCCTACATTCTTGATGCTTGTATTCTTGAGGTTTATGCAGGAAAATGAGTGACTTAGATACAAGGCTTGCAAAATGTACCAAACAGGCATTTAACAAATGCACTGAGCTCATAGAATGCTGAGCATTCCTATGGTTTCGTTGGATACCAGAGGGCTTTGCAACGTGTCCATGGTGGTCATGAAGCACATCCCTGAGATAAAGTTTAAAAAGCATCATATCAACAAGTACAAATCAATGTCTTATGAAATATGTGCCTCAGTGCTAGAGGGATCCTGGGGAAAGCTTTCTTCCAAGCAATAAGATAAACTAGAAGGACAGGAGTAGTATGCATAAAGAAAGACAAAGAAGACCAAAATTCAACTACAGAGCACTTAAGGCCAGACCAAGAAACAAGAAAGTAGGGTCTGTGAATGTTGAATTTCTTCTACTTTATAAAAAATTGATTGGAGACTTGTTTTAGATTCAAATACAACAGTATTTTGTCAATAGGTTCTGTATCTCATGCCCCTATCTAGAACCTCCCTGAACATGATAAAAATGCATTTAAAAGTTGTAAGTCAACATTATTGAGGTATAAATTATATACGATATAATATACTCATTCAAAATTATTTTTAAAGAATACAAATCTCTCAAAAATAAGAATAACATTTATTTTTAAAAGTGTTTTCAAACTAGTTTCAGTATAAGCAGAGATCCAAAAAACAAAAGATGAGAAAATAGAAGAAAATGGAACCATTTGGAAGCCATTGATTTTAGTAAAATGTCTTTATTTTTTTCCTTAACTTCTAAAGAGCATTTTTAGAAGTATAATCTGTGTCTTTTGTTTCCATATTCCTATTCAGTATCATATCTGAAGGGAGGAAAGTGAAAAGTTTTATATTTTTTTCACTCTAAAAATTGGTCTTGAAAATTCAAGTCAATGTTGTGGAATTAGCATTTCTTATGAACATCTCATGAACTTCTCTTTGAGAAAAATACATGCATTTAATGTGATATATCCTCTTTGAGAAAATAATATTACAAACATCATGTGAAGCAATGTGTTGTGTAACAGTACCTGCACTGAAATCTGTTGACTTGTGACACAGGCCACATAAGATTGTACTGCAACGCCTAATACACACATGTGGGAGGCACTGACTCTGTGCTGGATGCCAGAAATGTCAATGTACTGTCAGAACCTAATTTGGTTGGATTTTTTGAATCATCGTGACTCACTCAGTTAGTGGGCTTGAGAGTGACACAGAACCATCACATCCGGTACAAACTGTATACAAGTTGACTGGGTAAGTCAGTCGTTTTGTGTTGTAGCCCTTGGTCTATAATGGTTTGCTCACTGGCAAACTTAATAACCCCTTTGTCTGATCATATAGTGGCTGGCATATAAAATAAAACCAATTATTTTAATTTGGTCTAATGTTGCTGCCTTTCTTGGGTACCAGTATATGTCAGCAAATCAGAATAGAATAAATAGTAAATTCTTTATGGGAAGAATAAGTGTGTTTTCATTGTGTATTTGGGTACCTAACCCCTTAGGTGGCACAACTGAAGTGCTCAGTTAAAATCTGTGGAAAGAATAAGTGGGTTAATGAATAAATTAGAGGTCAATGGTCAGTAGAAAATCTTTTCATTACTTAAAACATACACAGAAAACCTATCCATTCAAAGAAGGGATCAATAACATCATTTATGTATGGTGAGATAAAGCCATTTTAGAAAGCAAATAGTTACGCTGATTTACTTAGTTTCACTCTTATATAGTAAGTGGCAGAACTAAAGTTTTAGGAATCACATTAGGTCACAGGTGGGTCCTTCCAAACCAACTAGCTTTCAAAGATCCCTCACTTCAAAGTCAGTTTGGTAGCTTGAAGATGATGTTTAATTTCCACTTGCCTGACATTTAGCCTACCTGTATATGACTTCTTCTAATACCCTGATTCTCCCCCAAGAGACAGGAAAGGATTACTACTCATGGAAACAGATCTGTTTTATAAAAGACTTGATTTTATAACTCTTAGAGTATCCTCTAAGAAGAAAAGTAAAATAATTTAGAGCATTTGTGTCCAGAAGTTAACTAAAATTTTAGCTTCATCAATACCAGAGCTTGGATCAGTAGCTTTGACAATTTCAACTGTTATGTGTATGTATGGGTATTTATGTTTGATATGAATAGCATCAACATAGCACTTGAATTTTGAATTGCACAATGGTCACTTAATGTCCAGGTACACATGTCTTGATTTTTAAGGACTTACTTTGAAGTGTTGCATTTTATTCTGATGTATGCATTTGACTTTAACCCCTTGCTATCTTGGGCTTCCCTGGTGGCTCAGCCGGTAAAGCGTCTGCCCGCAATGCGGGAGACCTGGGTTCGATTCCTGGGTCGGGAAGATCCCCTGGAAAAGGAAATGGCAATCCACTCCAGCACTCTCGCCTGGAAAAATCCCATGGATGGAGGAGCCTGATAGGCTACAGTCCACGGGGTCGCAAAGAATCAGACATGACCATTCTTGCTGAAATGGCACAAATATAGGAGATCTCACTACCGTGTCTTCTAGTGAAGTTTCCACATGGACTTCTGGGAATATTAGTTGTAGTTCTAATTACAAATCCATAAGGATATATAATTCTGTATCTTGTTAAAGCCAGTCTTTGCACCTGTGTTCATTAATCTGCCACACATAACCATTCACATGAGTCCCCTTACCAGCTTAGAACAACCTCTCAACCATTTCTGCTGCACCATTTAGAAAATAAAATAATAATAAATGTTTTAGTATATACATAGCTAAATATGGTTGTGGTAGCTAAAAAAATATCTAGTCATTCTTAAAGCCTACCCTGGGAAGACCAATAAAGAAATCTATCCATTTAGAATCCTTCTAAATTTCTATGGAACACAGTTATTTGTGTGCCAGGTATCCACGCAATCGTACAATCAGGAGTTGTTGATTATACATGGAGTTTTATCTCCTTAAATGGAAGCTAACGATGCTTACGAAGATTAAATACCATATTTACTCATATGAGTATAAATAGTTTAAGCATTAAATGTGTGGTAGATTGCCCCAATATTAGTTATCTAATTACTTTCCTGGTTTCTGGTCGTTCCTTTGTGTACAGACTGTGGCTACCGCATGTTTGTGTTGGTGACTGTCTGGTGTGGTCTATCTTGATTTGGATCATGGAGGGTGCTGAATTTGAAGGCCCTTATATATGTTCATCAGAGGTGTTCCTCATACACTATAATGCAGACATGTTTTAATTTTTATGTTGGGAATATTGAAGTGGAATGTCGGAACTCACAGATGTAAGTGTCCTTGATCTAGGTCATTATGTGGATTTTCTTCTAGCTGTTGATGAGTTTTGTCCTGTTGAACCTCATTACCAGTTACCCTGAGAATATTATGAATAGAGTCAGAAAAATACTTTTGAGTACTCCAAGTGGTCACCTACATGAAGGAGAAGAGGTATGCACTATAAAATGTGTGAGTTTTAGTATCAATAATATTTATTTACACCGACAGCTTAAATAGATCTACGGTAACATGAAGAGGAACATGCACTCTTGCCAAAACACCTTCTGTAGCACATAAATGTTGGTCTATTGGCTTTAATGTTTATCAGCATCTTGAGTGGCATTTATTGCTCCTCATACACTCCTTTATGATTCCCTTATTGATCAAGTAGTGATGCCTCCTGGACCAAGGATATGGTTCCCTATTTTTCAGTTAGATGAAAAAAATGCCTTGTTTGTTGCAGGTTTGTTTCAAGGAGATGACATGTGGGATTCTGAGAGATGCTGCTGCCCATGACGTGTTGGAATTATCATGATCTACTACCCAGTTTGGATTTCATCCAGTGGTCAAGAGCTTTGCATGGTAGACAGCAAGGGTCGGATTTCTAAAAAGAGTAAACCAGGTAAGATTTGAGGGAGTCATCTGATCATTTATCATTTGTTTAGGCATTTCTAAGGGCTTTAGAGTGCTGCCAAGGTGTATTGAATAATGCGTAACTTCTCTGTTTGCTTTCTAAGTCCACTCAACAGGTTGTTGAAGAATGGTGCTCCCTTGAATTCAGGAGAATGGGTATAGTAATGATTGAGTTCTTTTTTCTCAAGAGGAGGGGAGGAGTTAAGACAACGTAAAGCAGACACAAGATACTATGGATGATGGTTTAATGCAATAGCCCCAAATTGCAAGCTAAGGCAGTTTCCTCTTTAAGGAACTACTCTGAACTATAATGGAATAAGCAGTTGTACTTTTTGAAGGTTGAGTAGGGAAAGTGTTGCAGTTTACAGCATATGATCTTACATATATGCTTCAAAGTTATTCCAGTTTAGAAGGTATACCATTATTTTGCCTTTTATTTTTTGAAAGTATTTATCATTCTAAATTCTGTTCATCTAAGTATGATTTGATATGGTAACATAATGACCTAGTCCATTGTGGCTTTTGGAATTTAAAATGTAACACATGCTCTTATTCAACTTGTCTCTGGGACTTTTGTCTGTTTCATTCTGGAACCTCTTTTCAACTATCAGATCTGATCTTTCTCTTTAACATTCTTCCTCCTCTATAACATAATTAAAATTTGTTAGTAACAGTTACTTGGGGCAACTACATTATTCCTATCTTCTGATTTTAAGACTATCAGAGCTCTTATATCAAAATTTTATGAATCCCAAATCAAGATTTCCTTTAAGTTCAATTATCAAAACAGAAAATATATGTAAAATTTAATCATTTAGAAAACTTGAACTCTTTCAGTTGGAGTGTTTGTTTTTTTAAAATACAGCTTTTTTATTTTCTGAAAATAAAGCAAATGGAACTCAGTTAATAAATTATAGGCTAAGATAATTATTTGGATATAAGAATTTTGATAGTGCTTGAAAATAATTGACTTTCTAAAGTTTAATATGTATGTCTTCTCAATCTCCTAGTAACTTGTCTATAAGATGATATCCTGAGAGTCTGAAATTCAAATTAGTCATGGCTTTTGAATTTGTTAGAAATAGTATAGATCACCAAACTCATGGCACAAATCCTTATTTGATGAACTGGGTTAGTGGGTAACTATTTATCCTGTTTTGTGGCATATTGGGTTAGCCATATTTGGAAGAGTTCTGAAAGTCTGTAAATAAAAGAGACACCAACAAGAAGGATGCATTTGTGGGATAAACCTCAACTAGTTTCATGCTTCATTACATTGTTATCTAGCAAAAAATTACAGCAAGAACACTTCATGATAGGTTTCCATATTCTTAAGCTTATTAGTCCAAAATAAATTTGATCCTAATTATGTTTATTTCAATATTTTCATTAAAACTGGGTTGTATGTTAAAACATCAGACTTAAAAGAAAGACACAAAGGGGAGGGATGCAATTAAATCTATTTTTAAGGCCAATAATCATGTGTTAATGTAATTATTAAAGAAAGAGCTCTTCTCTATTTGTGAGACAAGTGTTTTTATTCTTTAGAATATTTTTTGAAAGAAGTCATCAATATATAGAGAGAAGTGTACAGCAATACTTTTGATCTAAGAATCATAAAGAAACATAACTTCTCTTAGAGGGTCCTTTAAAGTGAGTCCTGTTGATTAGGATATACAGATAATAAATTCCACTGTTCTATATAAAAATGAAAACTTTGGAAGGGGCCTCTGGACATAAAATATTTGACAGTGAATTCAAATATTTTCTCAGTTAAAGGTTGACTCTTTTATTTATTTTTTTTTAGGTTGTTTTTTTTTTAATTTTATTTTATTTTTAAACTTTGCATAATTGTATTAGTTTTGCCAAATATCAAAATGAATCCGCCACAGGTATACATGTGTTCCCCATCCTGAACCCTCCTCCCTCCTCCCTCCCCATACCATCCCTCTGGGTCGTCCCAGTGCACTAGCCCCAAGCATCCAGTATCATGCATCGAACCTGGACTGGCATCTCGTTTCATACATGATATTTTACATGTTTCAATGCCATTCTCCCAAATCTTCCCACCCTCTCCCTCTCCCACAGAGTCCATAAGACTGTTCTATACATCATTGACTCTTTTGCTGTCTCGTACACAGGGTTATTGTTACCATCTTTCTAAATTCCATATATATGCGTTAGTATACTGTATTGGTGTTTTTCCTTCTGGCTTACTTCACTCTGTATAATAGGCTCCAGTTTCATCCACCTCATTAGAACTGATTCAAATGTATTCTTTTTAATGGCTGAGTAATACTCCATTGTGTATATGTACCATAGCTTTCTTATCCATTCATGACTCTTTTAAAATGAACAGAAACTGTATACATTATGGATTTATACTTATATTAGTTTGAAATTTGTTTTTGTTCTCTGTTGTAAGAATGGCAGTTGCATTTTTTTTTTTTTTATGGTGATGCATGTCACCTTCTCCATAAAGTTAAAAGAATGTCAAGTCATGAATTCTGTTCTCGGAAGTTTGTAAAAAATCAAAAAATTTGCACTGCTCCTTAGCCTAAAAGGAATTTTTCCTTCTTAAAGCATTTTTAAAGTAAAAGTTTATCTAATCTCAATGTTACATTACTGAATGCTTGTACAGAGAAGCAATATTAAGCTATAAAGACAGGCTATAAAAGGTCAGATTTTGCAAAGCACTTCTGATAATAGGATGCCCCCTGTAATGGAATTTGTAGTCTCCAAGGTGGTTCATGGAAAGCATTTAAGTCCTACCTGTGTAGGCAGTGTCTCCTTTACCCTCTGCAGAGTATGGACATTCTCACCTGTGCCATCATTCTTATTCTGAGGTCTTCTGAAAATAAAATTTTAAGAATTCAGGGTGGCCGCTGTTTCCATCATGAAAAGCCTCATATGAATGTTACATATTTTTTGCTACAAGTTTACTTACCCTCCGAGCATGTTTTGAGTGTCAAATGAAAGCATTAGGCACTCAGTCATGTCTGAATCTTTTCAACTCCATTAACTGTAGCCCACCAGGGTCCTCTGTCCATGGAATTCTCCAGGCAAGAATACTAGAGTGGGTAGCCATTCCCTCCTCCAGGGGATCATCCCAGCCCAGGGATTGAACCCAGGTCTCCCTCATTACAGTCTGAGCCACCTGGAAGCCCTTTGAACCTCAATCACACATAAAACAGAATGAGGCCAGAAACAAATCAGTGATCCTCCCAGCCCTGTCCTCAAATAGTTCACACAGAGTAAAACAGACACTAAATGGCTCACTCCAGGCAAAAGGAACTAAAAAGTTTAATGGTGCATTTCAAGCAAAATTCTCTAGAAACTGAAATGAAGGATTGTTTAAAACTGATAGGAGTATTAAAAGGTCTTCGAGGCTTAAGAGATACTTCAGCTGCACAGTTGAAAAGTGAGGAGAATTTTAATTGATAGGAAATGTGTATGAAGGCATTCTAGGGGCAACTGTGGCAAAGTCACCATGGTGTAAAAATCAATGTTATGCTTGGAGAATGGAAGTTGCATACTGGAGGACAGGGGTGAATCAAAACAGAGGTGGGACATACAGTTTGGGGCTGGACTGTAGTGTTTTGAATGCATGGTTATCTTGGATAAAAATATGAAAGTAATGTATAATGCAATCTATAAGAAAAGAATTCTGATAGAGTGTAGGGGAACAAGCAGGGAAAGTATGTGCAGAGAAAAGAGATAAACTGAAACCATTGAGCTCCCTGAGTGCAGAAAGTTGTGGTTTCAAGTCTGCTGTATCACCAGAGCCGTTCCTGCCGTTCATTGATTCTGTTAGTCTCTATTAAATGCTGACTAAATGAACGTCTCTCGCTGATAATCCATAAACCTCTAACTTTGCAATTTTTCCTCCTTTAAAAATGGTATGAGAACTCTTCATAAAAGGATGAAAAGAATTTAACTTACATGGTTTTCATCACATGCAAGAGTACACACACACTCTCTCTCTCTCCACTCCCCGCAATATGCGCTTGAAATTAAACCTCAGATCCTGTTCCTAAAATTTATGCTTCAATTAAGATGGGGGCAGCTGCTTCCCTCTTTTATTTCCCTTTTGAGACTTTTATCTCTCAGGCTTTATCCTTCCCTTCCTCGTTTTATCATCATATCCATCACTGTTTCACTCCTTGGGAACACAGCAGGCATGGCAGGCACATTTTTATGGCTAGAAAGCAAACCTAACCTACTTGGCCCAGACTGCTTACTTAAACCTAATTAAGTAATTCTGCTGAAAGTCTCACGTCCTTTCCATCACAGGGCACCTTTGGTCAAAATAATAGGGGACACTTTAAAGCCATGGAAAATAACTGGGGAAGGGAGCCTGAAGAAGAAACAAAGTGAGTGAAAAGAAGCTGCAGCCCAACAGTCTTTGACACAACCCTTTAATGAGCCTGGGTGCATTAACACCTCTGCTGTAGGAAACCCCTAACTCATAGCATCACTTTCAGGCCAATTATTTTACATAACATTACCGTTGTTATACAGCTCCCCAGTCATACACCAAATTCAGTGCATTTTGTATGACTGAATTATCTATCTTTCAAAGAAGTTCTCTTATGGTCTGGGGGAAAAAATCAAGAATGTCTTTTCAAATATGCCTACTTAATGAGGCATATGATTCACTAAGACATTATATTCTTGTTACTAGGGTCTTTGTCTTTTTTCTATAGGATCTTATTTCCAGAGCCACATACTAATTCAATAAACTTATCTGCTGAGTGAATGACCGAATATCAAAACTTGGACTTCAAATCAAATTCATTACTTCAGTGTCTTTACGAGTTGGAAATCTCTCTCTCTTGTTAGTGGGACCATTGGTATTTGAGGTTTTTGTCCACTGTTACATCAAGGGCATCTTAGTGTTTCATGTTTTTAATACTGCCATTATTTAGTAACAGATCTTTTTCAATCACACAATGACATATAATAGTACCCAAAGTCGAGGGGTTTGGAGGGTTTAGTCTGACAGTAAGAAGCAAGAAAAAAAGAGAAAAACATTTACTAAATATCTCATTGCCTTTATAAATGAAGTATGGTTCTCTTTTACAAACTTATCACAGACTTTGCATTTTTATTTTTATGGATTTCAAATGGTAGGGAGAAAGAAGTAAGCTCTTTCTGTGCTCTTGGGTGTGGACTTCTCTGGGTAGAAATCACTGAAAAACTGCCATGCTAGCAAGCTACCCTCTTCTACTTTGAGGAGGCAGATTATAGCTACTTGTGTCTGTAAATATTCTATCATATTTATCGGCATTGGCTTTAATTAAGAGCTGGGTTTGAATCTGAACTCTGACACTTAACAGTTATATCACCCTCGACAGGTTATTTGTTATCTCAGAACTTTGATTTCCAATAGGAAGTATAAAGTTATCAGTAGGGGTTCCATGGGCTATCATGAGGATTAAATGAGATCATGCTCTAAGACACTCTGCAGAATATTTGATACATTGTAAATATGCTAATAATGCTATAGCTCTAATTGAGGATACTCCCACATGGCGCTAGTGATAAAGAACCCGCTTGCCAACTCTGGAGATGAAAGAGACAAGGCTTCGATCCCTGGGTTGGGACGATCCCCTCGAGGAGGGCATGGCAACTCACTCCAGTATTCTTGCCTGGAGAATCCCATGGACAGAGGAGCCTGTCGGGCTGTAGTCCATAGGGTTGCACAGAGTTGGACACAACTGAAGTGACTTAGCACATAATGTTCTGATTATTTTATCACTATTGTTCTAATTATTATTATTATTTGCAATCTATATGTGTAGCAGTTCTGTCTAGAAATCCACTTGTTTTCAGCAAAATGTCAGAATATTTTACCCACTTTTCCCAGAAGTAAATGAGATGTAAAGGTGCTTAGCAGAATACCTGATACCTATAAGTACTCAGTACGTATTGTGGTGGTGGTGGTCATTATTATTTATTTATATATGCATTTCTCTTCCTTAGGCTTTTTGAAGAGATCTAGGTCTAATTATAGTAACAAGGTCCTTCTTAGAAGGTCTATGAGTATCGTTCGTGTTTGAGATAAAATCCTGTTTATCACTCTGTTATTGGTCATTTTGTAATCATGTTGCTGATATTGAAGTAAATATCATTTTCTTTTTAACCAAAGATCACCAAAGTGATTTTCCATACCAAATTATAGTCTTTAAAATTAAAAAAAAAGAAAAAGCACATTGAAAATGAGGACACTGTCTACTCCCAACGGATAAAAACATCCACAGATGCTAAATATCCTTTGGGCTTCCCTGGTGACTCAGATGGTAAAGAATCTGCCTGCAATTCAGAAGACCTGGGTTCCATCCCTGGATCAGGAAGATACTGTGGAGAAAGAAACGGCAACCCACTCCAGTATTCTTGCCTGGAGAATTCCATGGACAGAGGAGCCTGATGGGCTACAGTCCATGGGGTTACAAAGAGTCAAACATGACTGATCAACTAACACACACAAAGTCCTTTGTATAAGTGGTGTAGTACAGTGAAATGTCACCCACTACTGATTGGATCCATATCCAGTGGAATATGGATCCAATTGGAAGTAGTGGAAGGCCTATAGTATCCTACAATAGCAAACTGATCGTCCTTATCTGTTGACATGATTCTCTATTTGGGAATACTTCTTTAATACACACTCATAGAGACTGTCTTTAGAGGACCCTGCCATTAACCAAGTGGTATATGTAATTATGCCTTTAACCTCTACTTTATTACATGAGTTTTATAAGAGAGACAACCATGAATTTTGAAATGAAAATTTAGAATTAAAACTACATTTTATACAGTACAATAATACTTCAAAGCTTAATTATCAAGATTAATCTTACAACCAGACTAGGTGATTAGTGGGGATAAATGCTAGGCAATTTCATGAATTTCTGGTCAGTGCTTTGTAGGCCGTTGGTTTTGAGTGGCCCTGGCCATGTCAGTAAAAGGCAGAATCCAGATCATCAGCTGAGGCATGAAGGAAGACAGTGTAGATGAGAAAGCAGCAGTGGGATGTGGAAAAGGAATCAACCAAGGGCAAATAAAACCAGGCTTTGGCAGAAGGGCCTTTTAAGATTGGATGGTGGGTGTCGGCAGCAAGCCAGGACTGGAGAGCAGCTCATTTTCCATCAGCAGCTCTCTGTTGCCCTCAGAGAGGCACAGAGGAAGTCCATGGTGGAAAGAGAAGGAATTTAGGGAGGCACTGTGGTGACGGAAGTAGCAACGGAGTTAACTGGCAGGTTGAGGGGAGTCCTGCCAGGAGTTAACAGCTTGACAAAATGACAAGGGTTTGGACTGAGTGGTAGGAAATCCCTGAGTGTTGGCGGGGGGGCGTGGGGGGGATCATTTCATTAGAAAGGATTTATTCATCCTGAGTATAAGATTTAGCATGAAATTAAGATGCTGCTGGAGACAATCTTTACAAAGTCCCTTCTGCAGAAGTGGGAACGGAAGGATAACCAAGACTCAGATATATCATGTCTCATCCTGTTGAATCCGGCAGTGACAATGGCAATGAAATAATGACAACCACCCTAAGTTGAATGTTTAGATCAATACAGGTAATTCATATCAGTAACCCTGCAGTGTAGACAAAATTACATGTATATTCAAGACAAAAAAACTGAGACTTAGGAAGGTTAGTAATTTACCCAAGCTCACACAGCTAATGTGTGTCAGGGTGAGTTTTTCTTCCAAGATCTCCTCTTTATAAACATTAGTGAGTTTTCCATTATATTATTATCCCAATTTTCAGTTCTTTAGCACTCCAATCCCTGTGCCTTTATACATAGCTGCGAATTTGCTCTAGTGTATAATAAATTTTTATAACATTGTCTAATTTCCTTCTTGTTACATGTGTGTGTATTTTGCTTGTCCATGAATTTGAAAGTGATCTGAGAGGTAGAACCCATAGTGTTTCATTTTACAGAGGGCCTGTTACTACTGGTGCTATGACAGGCCCTGATTCTGAACGAATATTTGCTGATGATAATGTCAATAACAAACTGCCCCTTTTCAACAAAGGTGAATATATGTACACACTTCATATATATTTCTTGGTATAGATGTTGTATATATAAAGTCGTATACCTATAACTTATTGAATGACTAGATTAAAATCATTTGAATAATATTCGTTTCATCTATATAAGATTTTCTTTCCCATAACAGAGCATTTACATGGATTGATTTAAATGGATTGTTTTCTAACATGTATTCTATGGAAAACTGGCCTGGAGGTGTGTGTTCCTTGTGTGAAGAGTTTTGTAGCCAAAGGCATTTGCAGGCGTCTTATTTGTGATAAGACCTGGCTCGAAGAGAAAGAGTTTAGGTTTGCCTACCACGTGGGCCACATTTTTCCTTGAATGCAGGATTATTGATACGCAGAGGAAAGTGAATGGTTTTGAGCCACCTTTCCCCCAGATGCCATTTCTGGCGTTAGGAACACAGACCTTGGACACATGAATGCTCATTCTCCATCTTTTTCTCTTCCTCTTTTTTCTCTTCTTTTCCTCTTCCTTTTTTCCCCTTTCCTCTCTCCTTCCACTTTCTCTTTCTTTTCCTTTCTCCTCTTCTCCTCCTCCACTCCTCACATTCTCATATTCACTTCTCTCCTCTCTATCCCCCTTGCCTAAAGAACATGCTAACATTTCTTTCTTTGGGTTTCTTCACATTTCAATTAAAGCAGATCATTATGTCCAGTAGCATCCCTTCTCTAGATATGTTGTGTGTGCGTGGGTGTTAGTCACTCAGTCGTGTCTGACTCTATGTGACCTCCTGGACTATATAGCCCACCAGACTTCTCTGACCTTGGGATTCTCCAGGCAAGAATACTGGAGTGGTGTGCCATGCCGTCCTTCAGGAGATCTTCCCAACCCGGGGATCGAACCTGGGTCTCCTGCATTGCAGGTGGACTCTACCATCTGAGCCCAAGGGAAGCCTAGATATGTTACTCCCATCATTGAAGTTATCATTTTTTTTCATCTGTTCAAGCAAAACCTGGACATGTTCTCCCTCTCCTTGCTAATGATAAGAGAGACATTATAATTTTAAGGCAACTCCTATAGACAGAGTGCTTTTTACCGGGAAATTACTTTTTCTAGGGTAACCTCACTTTCACACTCTTGGTAGTAGATAGAATTCCAGGCACAGGCTATATTTTACACATTCAAAATGCAGCCTAATTATGAAGCCAAAGGCAATTATTGTCATACTCCATTATTAGCACCATCAGTAGGAGATTTTTGCTAGTCTTTTCTGCAGGGGCACTGGGCCTGGTGAAGCAGTCTCAATTTCAGTCGCTTTCCTTTCCACATATGTTACAGACTGTCTCTACCCAATTTCTTTAAATGTCATAGCTTAATGGCTTACAGCCTCAACTTCCGTTAGTATCTTGTAATACTCTATAATGGAGAATAATCTGAAAACTTATATATATACCATATATATGGGCTTCCCTGGTAGCTCAGATGGTAAAGAATCTGCCTGCAATGCAGGAGACCCAGGTTTGATCCCTGGGTCAGGAAGATCCCCTGGAGAAAGAAATGGCAACCCACTCCCGCATTCTTGCCTGGAGAATCCCATGAACAGAGGAGCCTGGCAGGCTAAAGTCCATGGGGTTGCAAAGAGTCGGACTTGACTGAACGACTGAAAAACAATAACATATAAGTTTTTAGATTATTTTCCATTATAGGTTATACAGATATATATAACTGAATCACTTTGCTATACATCTGAAACTAAATGCAGTGTTGTAAATCTCAACTCTTAAATGTTAGCTTTGTCTTCAAGGAGTTTATGATGCCAGTGACAAGCAGAGCAGATATGCAGTATTATCAGAAAAGGAAAAAAGCCAGTACTTTTAAGTGTCAGGCAAGAACTTGGGTGGATGAGAAGAACTGCAGAGATTCAGAGGAAGAAAGTCATGGTGGACCTGAAACCTCGGGGAAGTTTCATGAAGGAGATGAACCAGAGCTGAGCCTCAGAGAAAGAGTAGGAATTCTCTTACTAAAAGCAAAGCTGAAGCTGAAGTTCCAGTACTTTGGAAGACCCTGATGCTGGGAAAGATTGAGGGCAAGATGAAAAGGGGGTGACAGAAAATGAGATGATTGGATGACATCACGGACTCAATGGACATGAGTTTGAGCAAACTCAGGGAGATAGTGAAGGTCAGAGAAACCTAGTGTGCTGTAGTTCGTGGAGTCTGAACAGAAACAACAGCAAAAGCAGGGACTTCCCTGGCAGCCCAGTGGTTAAGGCTCTGTGCTTCTAATGCAAGGGGTGTGGGTTCAATCTCTGGCCAAGAAACTAAGATCCCACATGTGGTGAGGTCAAAAATAGATAAATAAATAAAGATGCACATGATTTGTGTTGGCCAGATGAGGAGGGGGCATCTAAGCAATAAAGTGTAGGTAGTTCACTAACTAAAAATCTCTCTGGTATTTGGCCTCCTTAAAAAAAAAAAAAAGCAAAAGCAAGCATCAACGTGTTTTTCCCATACCCTTTATCATATACTGGGAAGTTCTCTGTGATCAGACTTCTTATCTTGCGAGATTCACACTTTGTATGCATCACACTTCCTTCCTTATTTGACCTCACAGCTGAGCACACTATTTTTCATCCCCTATTGTGTATAACTCCTAAAACATACTTCTATGACACCTGTTTCTCTCACTAGAATGTAAGTTCTGTAAGGCAGAGACCAGGTCTTATTCATCATCTTTGTTTTCTCAGAATGTCTTTATCTCACAGAGGTGACATGTAGGCATGAACATATGCCTTTTCTTATCAGTTATGTCAGGACTTACTCACTTAATGCTTTGTCAGTTTTGAAGACTGGAAATCACATTCTAGACTCCCCTTTGCCTTTATTTTGTTGAAATGCCATCATGGCATGGTCAAAAAGAACAGCGAGTTCTAGAATATCTAGTAAAAATGATGTGGGCTGACAAATATTATGTAAATTATTGGGATTGAAAACAAAAATCCTACCTCCAGCACTGGAAATATTACAGATGGTATTGAAATGTGACTCGAAAATGTGATTTCATAAGAGTGATGGTATTTACATGAACAATTCAAAGGAGATGGAAAACTAATTTTGATAGAAAAGTTTTAAGAGTTTAAATGCTTTTTATGATTCTACTTTATTGGAATTCACCTAGGCTCTAAAGCTCAGTAACCTTCCCTCTGTCTATCGTACACCCTTCACAATGTTAGATATACCTATGAACACTTTTGTTCTCATTTCATGCCTTAAGTAAAGTGTACCTGAAATCTTGGATTTCAACTTTTTTTTTCCCAATTACATAATTTACCTACTATTGCAACGCAAGTAAGAAACTATAATAAATGGAATCACAAGAAGAACAAAAACAATCTGTACGCAATAACTGAGGTACAAATGAGTACATATATTCTTTGAGTTCCTAAGAGTTAGATTTTAAAAACTGAAAATGATACACGTTGCTCAGATCAGATCAGATCAGTCGCTCAGTCATGTCCGACTCTTTGCGACCCAATGAATTGCAGCACACCAGGCCTCCCTGTCCATCACCAACTCCCGGAGTTCACTCAGACTCACGTCCATCGAGTCAGTGATGCCATCCAGCTATCTCATCCTCTGTCGTCCCCTTCTCCTCCTGCCCCCAATCCCTCCCAGCATCAGGGTCTTTTCCAATGAGTCAACTCTTCTCATGAGGTGGCCAAAGTACTGGAGTTTCAGCTTCAGCATCATTCCTTCCAAAGAAATCCCAGGGCTGATCTCCTTCAGAATGGACTGGTTGGATCTCCTTGCAGTCCAAGGGACTCTAAAGAGTCTTCTCCAACACCACAGTTCAAAAGCATCAATTCTTTGGCGCTCAGCCTTCTTCACAGTCCAACTCTCACATCCATACATGACCACAGGAAAAACCATAGCCTTGACTAGATGAACCTTTGTTGGCAAACTGATGTCTCTGCTTTTGAATATGCTATCTAAGTCGGTCATAACTTTCCTTCCAAGGAGTACACGTCTTTTAATTTCATGGCTGCAGTCACCATCTGTAGTGATTTTGGAGCCCAGAAAAATAAAGTCTGACACTGTTTCCACTGTTTCCCCATCTATTTCCCATGAAGTGGTGGGACCGGATGCCATGATCTTGGTTTTCTGAATGTTGAGCTGTAAGCCAACTTTTTCACTCTCCACTTTCACTTTCATCAAGAGGCTTTTTAGTTCCTCTTCACTTTCTGCCATAAGGGTGGTGTCATCTGCATATCTGAGGTTATTGATATTTCTCCTGGCAATCTTGATTCCAGTTTGTGTTTCTTCCAGTCCAACGTTTCTCATGATGTACTCTGCATAGAAGTTAAATAAACAGGGTGACAATATACAGCCTTGACAAACTCCTTTTCCTATTTGGAACCAGTCTTTTGTTCCATGTCCAGTTCTAACTGTTGCTTCCTGACATGCATACAAATTTCTCAAGAGGCAGATCAGGTGGTCTGATATTCCCATCTCTTTCAGAATTTTCCACAGTTTATTGTGATCCACACAGTCAAAGGCTTTGGCATAGTCAATAAAGCAGAAATAGATGTTTTTCTGGAACTCTCTTGCTTTTTCGATGATCCAGCGGATGTTGGCAATTTGATCTCTGGTTCCTCTGCCTTTTCTAAAACCAGCTTGAACATCTGGAAGTTTACAGTTCACATATTGCTGAAGCCTGGCTTGGAGAATTTTGAGCATTACTTTACTAGTGTGTAAGATGAGTGCAATTGTGTGGTAGTTTGGGCATTCTTTGGCATTGCCTTTCTTTGGGATTAGAATGAAAACTGACCTTTTCCAGTCCTGTGGCCACTGCTGAGTTTTCCAAATTTGCTGGCATATTGAGTGCAGCACTTTCACAGCATCATCTTTCAGGATTTGGAGTAGTTCAACTGGAATTCCATCACCTCCACTAGCTTTGTTCATAGTGATGCTTTCTAAGGCCCACTTGACTTCACATGCCAGGATGTCTGGCTCTAGGTCAGTGATCACACCATCGTGATTATCTGGGTCGTGAAGATGTTTTTTGTACAGTTCTTCTGTGTATTCTTGCCATTTCTTCTTAATATCTTCTGCTTCTGTTAGGTCCATACCATTTCTGTCCTTTATCGAGCTCATCTTTGCATGAAATGTTCCCTTGGTATCTCTGATTTTCTTGAAGAGATCCCTAGTCTTTCCCATTCTGTTGTGTTCCTCTATTTCTTTGCATTGATTGCTGAAGAAGGCTTTCTCATCTCTTTTTGCTATTCTTTGGAACTCTGCATTCAGATGTTTATATCTTTCCTTTTCTCCTTTGCTTTTCACTTCTCTTCTTTTCACAGCTATTTGTAAGGCCTCCCCAGACAGCCATTTTGCTTTTTTTGCATTTCTTTTCTATGGGAATGGTCTTGATCCCTGTCTCCTGTACAATGTCACGAACCTCATTCCATAGTTCATCAGTCACTCTATCTATTAGATCTAGGCCCTTAAATCTATTTCTCACTTCCACTGTATAATCATAAGGGATTTGATTTAGGTCATACCTGCATGGTCTAGTGGTTTTCCCTACTTTCTTCAATGTAAGTCTCAATTTGGCAATAAGGAGCTCATGATCTGAGCCACAGTCAGCTCCTGGTCTTGTTTTTGCTGACTGTATAGAGCTTCTCCATCTTTGGCTGCAAAGAATATAATCAATCTGATTTCGGTGTTGACCATCTGGTGATGTCCATGTATAGAGTCTTCTCTTGTGTTGTTGGAAGAGGGTGTTTGTTATGACCAGTGCATTTTCTTGGCAAAACTCTATTAGTCTTCATTCCATATTCCAAGGCCAAATTTGCCTGTTACTCCAGGTGTTTCTTGACTTCATACTTTGCATTCCAGTCCCCTATAATGAAAAGGACATCTTTTTTGGGTGTTAGTTCTAAAAGGTCTTGTAGGTCTTCATAGAACTGTTCAACTTTAGCTTCTTCAGTGTTACTGGTTGGGGCATAGACTTGGATTACTGTGATATTGAATGGTTTGCCTTGGAAATGAACAGAGATCATTCTGTTGTTTTTGAGATTGCATCCAAGTACTGCATTTCGGACTCTTCTGTTGACCATGATGGCCACTCCATTTCTTCTGAGGGATTCCTGCCTGCAATAGTAGATATAATGGTCATCTGAGTTACATTCACCCATTCCAGTCCATTTCAGTTCACTGATTCCTAGGATGTCGACATTCACTCTTGCCATCTCTTGTTTGACCACTTCCAATTTGCCTTGATTCATGGACCTGACATTCCAGGTTCCTATGCAATATTGCTCTTTACAGCATCAGACCTTGCTTGTATCACCAGTCACATCCACAGCTGGGTATTGTTTTTGCTTTGGCTCCATCCCTTCATTCTTTCTGGAGTTATTTCTCCACTGATCTCCAGTAGCATATTGGGTACCTACTGACCTGGGGAGTTTCTCTTTCAGTATCCTATCATTTTGCCTTTTCATACTGTTCATGAGGTTCTCAAGGCAAGAATACTGAAGTGGTTTGCCATTCCCTTCTCCAGTGGATTACATTCTGTCAAATCTCTCCACCATGACCCACCCGTCTTGGGTTGCCCCACGGGCATGGCTTAGTTTCATTGAGTTAGACAAGGCTGTGGTCCTAGTGTGATTAGATTGACTAGTCGCTATGGGTATGCAAAAGTGAATGTATTGCACATAGGTTTTATAGCTGGTGGCTGGCAAATGAGAAACACTGTAAGAGGCATCAGAGAATTTCCTAGCCCCAAATCCTAAAATTCTCAAATCTAATAGAAAGTCTCCTATTCTATTCCCAAGCATCTCCTGGACATAGCTAAGGCAAATCTGATTATCAAATCAGATCCGATATAAGCCAAACAAGTACAGTTATTATAGTACAGTATCTCAGCTAACATAATAATTTTTATTTGAAAAATAACATTTGTTTCCTGGCATGAGTTTGTAGTAGAATGAAAACACGCTTCACCAGCAGAAAGGGTAGTGTTTTCTCCATCTGATCTTTCATCAAATAGAATTCTTAATCAAGCTGGAACCTTCTGAAATACATGATTTGGAGACTTTCCAAAAAAACCTGTCATGAGAGGATGATAAATTACAGTTTGATCTCATTTGTCCTAAATTCTGTACATCATTCACCTATGAGTTATATTTCTCTCACCCTGGTGAGATGTGTCCCATAACTCATTCTCATCAATATGATATATTTACTACTAAAAGATTCATATCTTAGAAATAGTTTGACTGTTTCAAACTATGGTCTCTAATTAATCAGAAGGTAATTGCAGTAAGTACCATTCTAGTTGCCAAGTCTAATCATATTCCACCCAGGTGAGTCTTTGACTGGCCTCTGGATCTGACATGCTTTCTGAAATTTAATCAGGGTCATGCTTTATTTATTTATTTTTTTTAATTAAATGAATAATTGGTATTTTTATTGAAATATTTACAATAAATTCTTTTTCTTGTCTGATCCCTGACTACCCCAGTGTGAATAAATGGAACCCTGTGACTAGACATTGATGTTTTCCCAAATGCTTGGATTTTAAAGATCAAGAGGAAATTCAGCTTGCCTTTTCCACAAGGCATTTGTTTCCTGTTTAGAAACAGTTATAGGTTCAAATGTACATTTTTTTTTTTTTTTACCTGCAGAAATCCAGTAACTGTGGTTTGAATAGACCAGGAAGGCACTTGCAATTTAAGTCTAGAAACAAGTGTGTCACAAATCAAAATCAAGTCATGTAGATCTGGCTTAGCATGGTGTGATTCACTTAGCAACAGAGCATCTTTTTGATATTACTTTCTTGGTATTAAAGGCTGTCCACATCTTTTTTCCCATCTTCACCAGACTATATGCATCCTAGGTTGGGCACTGGTCTTTTACTGTAGTAAATTCACTCATGAAAACAAAAACAAAACAATCTAGTATCTAATAGTCCCTTAATGTGTATAGTGTATTTATAAATGAATGAATTGATGAACTGAGAAAATAACATGCATATGGCATTTTACTACACTGAAAATGTTTAGTGGTCAATATAGGCTTTCAATGGTTAAAACAAAAAAATATGCAGTCTCTTATTTACTTTGTTGTGGTGGTTCAGTCACTAAGTCCTGTCCAACTCTTTGTGACCCCATGGACTGCAGCATGCCAGGCTTCTCTTTGCTACACTATATCCCAGATTTTGCTCAGATTTGGGTACATGGAGTCAGTGATTGATGCTCTATAACCATATCATCCTCTGCCACCTCCTTCTCCTTTTGCCTTCAATCTTTCTCTGCATCAGGGTCTTTTCCAGTGAGTCAGCTCTCCACATAACGTGGCCAAGGAATTGAATCTTCAGCCTCAGCATCAATCCTTGCAATGAATATTCAGCATTGATTTCCTTTAGGGTTTACTGGTTTGATCTCCTTGCAATCCAAGGACTCTCAAGAGTCTTCTCCAACACCACAGTTCAAAAGCATCAGTTCTTTGGCACTCAGCCTTCTTTATGATCCAACTCTCACATCCGTACATGACTCCCAGAAAAACCATAGGTTTGACTATACAGACCTTTGTTGGCAAAATAAAGTCTCTTCTTTTTAATATGCTGTCTAGGTTTGTCATACTTTTCCTTCCAAGGAGCAAGCATCTTTTAATTTCATGGCTGCAGTCATGGTTTGCAGTGATTCTGGAGCCCAAGAAAAGAAAATGTCATAGCTTCCACTTTTTCCCCTTCTATTTGCCATGAAGTGAGGGGACCAGATGCCGTGAACTTAGTTTTTTGAATATTGAGTTTCAAGCTAGCATTTTTACTCTCCTCTTTCACCCTCATGAAGAGACTCTTTAGTTCCTCTTCACTTTCTGCCATTATAGTGGTATCATACGCGTATCTAAGGTTGTTGATATTTCTCCCTGCATCTTGATTCCAGCTTGTGATTCACCCAGCCTGGCATTTCACATAATGTACTCTGCTTAGAAGGTAAGTAAGCAAGGTGACAATATACAGCCTTGACATACTCATTTCCTGGTTTTGAACCAGTCAGCTGTTCCACGTCCAGTCCTAACTGTTGTTTCTTCACCAGCATATAGGTTTCTCGGCAGACAAGCAAGGTGGTCTAGTACCCCCATCTCTTTAAAATGGGAATGCCATCTCTTATTTATTGTAGAAATCAAGCTGAAAATTCAAATTTGAAATTGCATTTCAAACATTAGGGTAAAATTCCTATATTTTTCAATTAAATACTCTATTATTTTAAAAATAATATTATCTTCTTACAGGTAAGAAGTGACTTTTGTAGTGTTCTTTAGTTGTTTGTACAAATCACCCAGTTGTGCCCTTGTGTCTACACTAACTTTATGTTCTTTTTCTAGTAAGGCTCCCCATGTCTGATAATAAATCTAGACAGCTACTCCTCAGAGGTGGCAGGTCAAATTAGATGCTTCTGTATTGGAATGAAATTCTTAAAAAGGACTACTGCAGATATTTATCCCTTCCCTTTGCCCACATGCTTAATCATGTCCGACTCTTTGGGATCCCATGGACTGTAGCCCACCAGGCTCCTCTGTCCATGAGATTTTCCAGACAATAATACTGGAGTGGGTTGCCATTTCCTTCTCCAGAGGATCTTCCTGACCCAGGGATTGAATCTGCGTCTCTCACATCTCCTGCCTTGGCAGGATTTTTTACCACTGTACCACCCGGGAAACCCACAGACAATTATAATAAACGTCATATTATGTCTGTTACTGTCATTAATGAAAATAAGGAAATAAGTATTAGGGTTATTGCACATAAAGTAATCACTGGGTTTTAATATTCTAATCTGAGTCAACTTAGGTTCTGTCCTGAGAAGAATCAGTGGCTTTTAGAGAAACATGTCATGGTTGTTTGATAGAAGAGTCACTTTGTAAAAGTGGGCACTGACCTGGAGCATTGCATCTAACTACTCACCACTGCTTGTCTTGTGCAGGGAGAATGACCCAGTTCTTTCATTCTCTGTGATGTGGGTGAGATTGCCATGCATAGTTACTGCTGGGTACATAAGGACTTGCCCCCAGAGCATTACCAAACCCTGAGTTCATCCTGCTATTTAAATAGCTTCCTGTTGTTTTATTTCCACTCTGAACCCTCTGCCTGGAAGAAGAGAAAAGGAAGTTTGTCTTTATTGGAACTAAACTTGAAAGAGAAGTCACACATAAGTGATCATACATCAGGTGATCTGAGTTAATCAGTAGTTCCCAGTGTTTATTTTAAGAATCAAATTTCACTAACTTCTAACATTCTTGGGCTTCTTTGCATGTTTGTATTCTCATATTACCCTAAATTTGTACCTGTTGTGAATCAAGATTGCTGGAAGAAATATCAATAACCTCAGATATGCAGATGACACCACCCTATGGCAGAGAGTGAAGAGGAACTAAAAAGCCACTTGATGAAAGTGAAAGAGGAGAGGGAAAAAGTTGGCTTAAAGCTCAACATTCAGAAAACGGAGATCATGGCATCTGGTCCCATCACTTCATGGGAAATAGATGGGGAAACAGTGGAAACAGTATCAGACTTTACTTTTTTGGGCTCCAAAATCACTGCAAATGGTGATTGCAGCCAGGAAACTAAAAGACACTTACTCCTTGGAAGGAAAGTTATGACCAACCTAGATAGCATATTGAAAAGCAGAGACATTACCTTGCCAACAATGGTCTGTCTAGTCAAGGCTATGGTTTTTCCAGTAGTCATGTATGGATGTGAGAGTTGGACTGTGAAGAAAGCTGAGCGCCAAAGAATTGATGCTTTTGAACTGTGGTGTTTGAGAAGACTCTTGAGAGTCCCTTGGACTGCAAGGAGATCCAACCAGTCCATTCTGAAGGAGATCAGTCCTGGGATTTCTTTGGAAGGAATGATGCTAAAGCTGAAACTCCAGTACTTTGGCCACCTAATACGAAGAGTTGACTCATTGGAAAAGACTCTGATGCTGGGAGGGATTGGGGGCAGGAGGAGAAGGGGACGACAGAGGATGAGATGGCTGGATGGCATCACTGACTCGATGGACATGAGTTTGGGTGAACTCTGGGAGTTGGTGATGGACAGGGAAGCCTGGCGTGCTGCAATTCATGGGGTCGCAAAGAGTCAGACACGACTGAGTGACTGAACTGAACTGATATATGTTGACAGAGTGATTTTTCAAATAAATCTCATATTTATATTAATAACTTTACTTCAAAATAGCTAGGGAACTCTTGAAGAGAGCTGAACTTAACTGAACTGATGATCACTAAAGCAGTGTTATACTTTGGAACATATTTAACTCCTTCATTGGAGAAGGAAATGGCAACTGACTCCAGTATTCTTGCCTGGGAAATCCCATAGACAGAGGAGTCTGGTGGGCTGCAGTCCATGGGGTCACAAAAGAGTTGGACACGACTTAGTGATTAAACAGCAACAACTCCTTTTTTAGACTGAGGGCTCCTTATAGTGCTGGTGTATCTCTTGTCCATTGCAGTCCAGTGCCTGCTGAAGTGTTGAATATTTAGTAGCTCCTCAATAAATGCTGAATTAAGTAATGAGAGTTTTCTGCATCATCTTCAAATATTTTTTTCTTTGACTTTCATCTACATCTTGAAATAACTGTGAGATTCTATTAAACATTTCTTCAAAATTCACAAAGACATGTATTAATATCTATGATGTCATGACATAGTACTTTGCTTCTAAGGGCTTTTCATACTCCCTTCACTGCCCTGAAAGGACTTATGGTCTAGATGCAGAGAGGAGATAAAAGCCACACACAAAGGTTAAATTACAAAATGAAGGAGTAAATTATTAATTTCATAAATGATATGAATGTAGTGTGTTTTAAGATCATGCCTAATTTAGAGCCATTCAGCAGATTCTTACCTGAAAATATGAGATTCTTTAGGGGCAGCAGCCAGAGTTGGTGGTTTTGAAGGATTGAGGGGCCTCCTGGAAGGATACAATTTAAACAAAGAGAATCAGTAGAGAAATCTGACCCAGTAAGTAAATCTTAGTCATCAGAGGTGAGGCATGATGTGATGAGTGACTTGAATGAGTCCCTAACATAACATTTCCTTTCACCACTGACTCATATGAGAATTTTGTTTCAAGGAGAAACAAAGAACAGTGACATAGAACTGAAATTACTGTGTAAGATATTACTATTCATGAGATGTCAATCCTGTAAGTTATTGGGCAAAAGCTTTCATCCTTTAATGTGTGTGGTAAGTTGCTTCAGTCATATCTGAGTCTTTGTGACCCTGTGGACATTAACCCATGAGGCTCCTCTGTCCATGGGATTCTCCAGGCAAGAATACTGGAGTGGGTTGCTGTGCCCTCCTCCAGGGGATCTTCCCAACCCAGGGATGGAACCCGTGTCCCTTACATCTACCTGCATTGGCAGGTTCTTTACCACTAGTGCCACCAGAGAAGCCCTTTATCCTTTAATAGAAGATAAGAAAAAGGATGGAAGTCTTATCTTTGACTCTGCCTTGGGAATATTGTCCAGTGTGGGAACTGAAGGGTGCAGTTAACCTCTGGATAATATGGTAGCCAGATTCTTGCATAACCACTGGATAATATGATACCTAGATGCTTATCTGGAAGCATCACAGGTGTCTTACAGAGGCATCAGTAACCAGTGGAGGTGGGCATTGCTAATTGAACTCTCAGTGTTATTAACAAAGAGGAAGGAGGGACAGAAGATGATAGTAGTGACTAGACATATCTTTGAATCCATGTTGATTCCCTTTGGTGATACTCAAAATACTCAATGCATGAGTATTGCATTGAGTGTCTGACTCTCTGCGACCCCATGGACTATATAGCCCACCAGGCTCCTCTTTCCATGGAATTCTCCAGGCAGGAATACTGGTATGGGCTGCTATTTCCTTCCCCACAAAATACCTGAAGAAAGACTCAACATAGGGTAAAGCAAGTGATAGGTTTGTTGTTGTTTAGTCTCTAACTATGTCCAACTCTTTTTGACCTATGGACTGTAACCTTCCAGGTTCTTATGTCCATGGGATTTCCCAGGCAAGAACACTGGAGTGAGTTGCCATTTCCTTCTCCAGGGTATCTTTCTGACAGGTTACATGTTTAACAGATATTTACAGGAAGGTGAGTTAACTGAACTGCAGTACAATCTGGGAATTCTTCATAAAGCAGGAAGCACTAGATCTAGACATAGAAGGAGGGAAGGTAGTGGGGAGTGGCAGGATAGAAAGATGAAGATAAGCAAAGTCAAAGAAGAAATATCTCTGGTTTGTGGTTCTTGGGAGACCACGAACATAGAACTGTGACTGACTATAGCTCTGTTTACATTAGGGGATAGTGAGCAGAGGCACTATAAATGGATACTGGGGTCAAAATTTAAGACACCTGTATCTCCATCATCTCAAAAATCTAAAAATAGTAGGCTCCTGATATGAAGATTTCAGAATTTTTCAGATAGTAATAACCCCATGACCCACAGCCACGCTATAAGCACTTTGGATATTTTATTTTTAATTTCAAAAAGCTTTTTGAGGAAGTGTTATTATGGTTGTTTTCCTTAAATCAAGATTGAGACTCAGAGTTTAAGTAACTTGCCCAACGTGACTCAGTAACAGTTGAGCCAGGATTTGAGACTAGATGTGTGTGGTTCACAAACTACTTCAACACTTCACCTTTCCTAATTTTGTTTTAGTCAGTGACCTGATCACATTGGGGTCAGGTTCCCATGGTATTTTCCCCTCTCTTGTTTATTTCCTTGGATAAAATAATGTTGGTTTTGTATTAAATAAAGATAGAACATTAATGGTGATCTTTCACTTCTCAAAATTAGTTCTTTTAATGATATTCAATTTACCTTTATATTTTTGAAGACCCTGGCCTGGAATTTTCTATTTTTTTTGTCTTATTTTGTTAGTTTTTGATGAATCTGCCAATATCATATATACTTGCATGGCTCACCTTTTTGTGTTAATGCTATGGGAGATGATGGGCATTGTACTTTAACAATGACACATCCTTGTGCCTTCTGTGACCTAAGAGTTTAAGTGTTAAGGAGATAAGAAGGGAGAAAGGAAATAGGTTTTATAAAGGAGGATGAGGCTAGCAAAGGAAGTTCTGATGGCAGATGAGACTGGGGTGATTAGGCTTGACTTGGTTTACTTACAAAATGGACTTCAGAGTAGACAAGACCAGCCTCCTGGACTTGGAATCGACATGACTTGGGGCTTAGAGGTAAAGGTATCCCCCTGACAGGAAATCAATAAAGGTTTTCTCTACTACTGAAAGAGGAGGAATCTTCTTTCTAGTCTAAATACTTGTAAGCACCTAACTTAATTAGTTTCAGAGAGTCTGTTAAAATTTCCATGAAGGCAGTGGAGAAGTGCCAAGGGCATAAGCTACTGTTGTAATGACCCAAACAGAGAAAGGATCACAGTAGTGATGGGGAAAGCCTTATTCCTGAGGTTAGTTGGAAGACAGAAGCACCTGTCTGTGTTGGGAGTTGTTAAAGGGGGGCACTTATGAAGAAGCAAGCTTGTTGCTACCCCTTCTCACTGCTTCATGTAAAACATAAATTTAACTTCACTTCATCTTCCTGAGTCAGTTTGACTTAGCAAGAATAGCCCCCAAAAGAAATCACATTCTAATAAAAATATGTATGAATTTGGGGGAGTTGAAATAATTGGTATATAAATACAATTTTAAGAGGTAAATGAAAGAAAATCTTCAAGTTGTACAGTTCAGATAGCAAATTAAACATGATGGGGTCTTCTCCTAATGGAAACTGGGGGAAATTTTCCAAGTTATTTATGGAATCAGTGAAAAAAATTAGACTGTGCTATCACATATACTTTGATGTCAGTTTTAACCCAAACATTAGTCATGCATTTTCAGATCTCCAGAAGAAAAAAAAATCCTCATAAATGCGACATTAGTCCTTCTTTTAAATGTCCTTTCAGAAATGGGCTTTGGAATAACACAATAGAGATTTGATAAAGTACAGTGGTAGAACAGAGGAATGATTGAAAATAAACGAGTCTCCCAGAAATAATATTTTATATTTACAATTGGAACTATTTTTTTATACTTAGGTCACTGAAGTTATATTGTAACATGAATTCTATAGGTATGTTCAGGTATTCCATCATTTGCAGTAAGTATTAACTGTAACTCCATTATAGCTCTCAAATTTATCCAATTCTCCCCATCTTTTCTGTCCCTGATTTGATGTCATGGATTCTTTTTTTTTTTTTTTAATTTTATTTTATTTTTAAACTTTACATAATTGTATTAGTTTTGCCAAATATCAAAATGAATCCACCACAAGATGTCATGGATTCTTAACTGTTCTCTGAAACTCAGGTCTGGGCCCTGCTCAGTCTGTTTGCCATCAGGTGGGGTTTAGGATCTGAAGGAAAGTGGACTTCACCTTTTGTCCATTGCTCTCTACGTGGGGGGTTAATAGCTATGCCTGGTACATTTGCTAAGGAAATTAGTTCTAACCCTGGTGTCTAGGTTTATTGGTCTAAATATTAGCATGTTGGAAGAGCATGGCTTTCTGTCAGGCTTACTCCGTTAATAGGGATGCCAGGAACTACTCCCTGAGGCGCAGCTGCTGCCAAGGGATTAAGACCTAGTGTTGGCATTTGTATTTCCTCCCTTCCCTGGATCTAGGTTACCCAAAGTCATAACAACTCCAATCTCTTCTTGTAGAGAAATAATTAATTAGATGAAATAGTAGAGAGCAAAGCAAAACAGACACAATATGGCAGAATTCAGGCTGAGGTGCTCTGATGGGTAGCTTAGAAACTTTTGTGTTGGGGTTCTCTGAATTCCCTGCATTCTGGTGTATTTGGGGGCTTGTGAAATAGCGCTTACTGTTAGGAGCTTAGTTTCCAATACACAAAGCAATCTTTTTCTTCTTGAATGAAAGACTCCAGAGAATTTTGTGGCTTCCCTTTTTCAGGTGTGGTCAATTTTAGCCCAGTTTCATTTGTCTATACAAAAACACCACTCTGCTTTTTCCACTGACAATATTAGGTGATAACTAAGACAGTTAAACCAGTGCAAATAGTATCATGAAGAGCGTCACTTACTAGAGCTGCATTCAAGAGCAAGATAACTAGTGGGTATGAAATAAATCTTTTCCAAGGAAGGAGGTCAAAGAGGAAGAGGACATGTGGTCAGCTCACATGACAGACAAAAACCAGTGATACTGAGAGTCCAGGACGAGTTGGTGTCCCTTTTGAAATAAAAGTCATCCCACAAATATGGATTGAGCCACTACCATGTGAGAGGCATTATCCTAAGTTCTGATGATGGTGGAGAACTGGAAAGATCAAGAGTAATGAAAAGGGCCATAATTCTAATAGGAGAAGGCATCTAACAAAACTTCAAAAGAAGCTAACTTAAGCAACTCAAAGAGACGTCAAAGGCTTTATTCAAGTGATGTGCTCAGGTAGCACCTGAAGACCAGGTGACTCTCCTAGTTGAAGCAGGGTTGGGATTCTACAGGATGAGAAAAGGAGAGGGTACCAATCCTAATGGTCTGACTCAAGTACACTTCCCACCTTCAGTTGCCGTAACTCTTGTTGGAATAACAGAAGGGTTTTTTGGTCCTTGGGTCACTTACTCAGTGTCATTGTTGTAATATCATCCAAAAAATGGCCAGAACATTTCTTCTGAAACCAGTTTTTATAAACTTTGTGATTTGTTGTTAGTCAAGGTTCGGAGGCGGGGGCCATAAGAATACAAAGGAGAAAGAATAAAAACTGAGAGAGGCGATTGTCAAAGGCTGTCCTCATTCTTTTTACATAAAGTATTTGTTCTTCAAGTCATTAAGTTATGTCTGACCCTTTGTGACCCCATGGATTGTAGCATGCCAGTCTTCCCTGTCCTTCACTATCTTTCAGAGTTTACTCAAACTCATGTCCACCGAGTGATGTCTCTGTTGTCCCTTTCTCCTCCTGCCTTCAACCTTTCCCAGCATCAGGGTCTTTTCCAATGAGTCATTTCTTCACATCAGGTGGCCTAAGTATTGGAGCTTCAGCTTCAGCATCAGTCCTTCCAATGGCAGTAAGTCTACCAATAAATAAAGTGTCTTCAGTGTTTGTAAGTTGAATCAAGAAAGTAAATTCAGAAAAGTGTGGTTGTTAGGAAGACATCTCTTAGAAGAAGACATTCAAGTTGAAACTTGACCTGTGAGAAAGAGAAACCCATGAAAGATTCGAGAGGTTTGGCAGCTACAGAGGCTGGAAAGTAGGAGTGAGCTGAGCATGTTCGCAGAGAAGAAAGCAGAGAGCTACGGGAGACAAGGTCCAGCTAGAGGGTTTGTAGGGTTTGTAGGGCAGGCTTTGGTATTTGATGACATGGTGGGTGGGGAGGAGAAGTAGGGTTGCAGGGACGTTCACACCTGATTGCAGTTGTTTTGAGCTGGCACCAGCCCTCGCTTCCTCTCCCAGGTGCTGAGAGTAGATTCTGTTGGCGTGTTTGGAGTGGTGGTTCTCAAACATCACTGTGCTTAGAAATCATTTGGGTGCTCATTTGTGTCTGACTCTTTGTGACCCATGGACTGTAGCCCATCAGACTGCTCTGTCCGTGGGGTTCTCCAGGCAAGAATACTAGAGGAGGTTGCCATTTCCTTCTCCAGGAGATCTTCCCAACCCAGGGGTTAAACCTGCATCTCTTGTGTCTCCTGTGTTTGCAGGTGGATTCTTTACCACTGAATCACCAGGGAAGCACCCATTAGGTTAAAATGCAGATTCTAGTTCAAAAGCCCTGAAATAGGGCCTGTGATTCTCTTGTCTAATGAACTCCTGGGTCATGCTGATGATGCTTGAGCACCCTGAGCAGAAACGTTTCAGGGGCTTCTTGGAGACCCTCTCTCCTCTCCAACTCCCTCCAGTACTTAAAGCCTCAGAATGAGTGCATCCTTGTTTGAGTTTCTTTCTTTTTTGCCATTCACAGTACCAAGGGAAGCCTTTTCCTCGGTCTGTTAGCCCACTTGCCACTCTTGCTGTCTCCTTAGAGAGCTGGTTCTTGTTAGATTTCCAATTCAAATAGAAAAAAGTGGTAAACGCTAGTTAAATCACCTTCCCTTCAGGTATGTTAATTTTTTGAAGTTATTCTATCATACCCTACTTACACATTCTATGTTGTCTCTGAAGAACAGTAATAATTGTTAAATGAAAAATACCTGATTTCTTATTTACTTATAGAGCTGTGTTTTTCTTCACTTGGGAGCCCGTTAGACTGCAGACTACAGACATTGAGAGTATTTGTCCCCCATTAGGCATGGGGAATTCTAAATTTTGCTAAATAATTTAAAACTGATTTGTTAGTGGGAAAAAAGGGTATTTTCAAGTGCATCTATGTAAAGGTGGTAATTTGACTAAAACACTGCCTAAGCAAACTGGCAGGAACTGGGAAAATGTTATTCCTCTGTGCTTAATTATCTTAGAAGTCCTAAATACTTTTTGTTCTCTCCTGCAAATACAAAAGTAAGGGGGAATGACTCCAGGTCAAGAGCATTATGCTGTTGAATTGCAAAAACATCACACAGATTTATAGGTTGCTTAGTACTTCATGATAGGGAATAATATCTATGCTTCTGACAATCCTACCTTAATATTTTCCTTAATTTTAAGGAAAGCATATTGTTTAAGGGCTTCCCTGTGAATCTAGTGGTAAAGAACCCACCTGCCAATGCAGGAGACATAAGAGATACAGGTTTGATCCCTGGGTCAGGAAGATCCCTGGAGGAGGGCATGGCAACCCACTCCAGTATTCTTGCCTGGAGAATCCCCATAGACAGAGGACCCTGACAGGCTACAGTCCATAAGGTTGTAAAGAGTCAGACATGATTGAAGCGACTTAGCACACACTCACATATTGTTTAAGAGCAACAGATTTAAGATATTAATGGTCACAGGGTCTGCTCAGCTAGTTACGGCACCTGTGAAATTTGGCAAATTGGTTTGACCCTTCCGAGCCCCAGACTCCCTAGATGAAAGTCTAGATTATCATAGTACTTTCTCTTTGTGTCATTAAATAGGCATGCATGTAAATTGTAAGCCTAGTGTCTGGTACGCAGTAAGTTTTCAATAGACATTAGGCATCAATATTAGTAATATGATCACTAATTATTATCTTCCCCACCAGAACAAACCCAATTCAGGAAGGAACGGTTGGCAGAGCCTTCAAAACATGTTCGTGATCTGACGCTCACGTACCAGCCTCTAATTTGCTTGTTTATTTCACTTGGTTTTCCTGAGCTGCACAGAAGGGAGGTGGGTGGCAGAAGCTTAATTTATTTGTTCCTTTTTTTTTTTTCTGAAAATGTGGGTTTTGGCTCTCACGCTATTTTGAGGCATGGCCTTCCCATGGCATTGTGGAGAGGCACGCTTGAGAGAGGTAGGAGGATTCTGTAGCTCTTCTGGTGGTGATAGCATCTTTCTTTCCCCAAGTGATCAGCATAGGTGCTAGATTGCCAGTGCTGCCAGCCAAAGGCCTCTCCTCCCACAGACCTGGAAGCACATGAAAAGAGCCATGACTCACGGGCTACAACTTTTTCAGCTGCTTGATAAGAGCACTCATAGGCTCAGCTCCCATGTTGCCATCACCCTGCAGGCTGGCTGAAGGGGAAAGGCCTCTCAGGTTTTCAAATAAAGTGCTCCCCAGCGATCACTGAGAACAACTGAGAGAGACGGTGCAAAGGTTAGGATGCGGTTCATGGTCCTTGGCTGAAATCAGTGGAAAGGATGACTTGGCATGACACCAGGGTTTCTTCAGACCCTGAGAGGTATGGCTTATGAAATAGTCTCAAATTTCTCTTTAAAAACTCTCCCAGTCTCTGCTTTTCCTGCACTTCACCCATTGTACCCGGCACACTTCTCCAGTAGCACTTACCTCATTGTGAAATCTGTGGTGATTTTTATGGGCCTGTCTCTCTTCTGCCTGCTGTGTGCTATGTAAAGACAGGTCCTCTGCCTTTTTAATCGTTGGATCTCCAGTCCTGAGTGCAGTGCCTGGTAGGCTGTGTTTACATAGCAATTGTTGGCTACATGGGTAGATGGACTGGTGAATGGGTTCATGAAAGGACGAATGGGAGAAGAAAAAAAATACTCCAGTACCATAGATGGCGGTGCATATGGGAACACACTTTGGCTATCAGCTATTTGGCGGGAGGAATTGTTGACTAGAGAAGGTTCTCAAGTTCTGAAAACCTGCTTTGCTATCAAACTTCAGGTCATAATATTAAGTTTGAGAGCTGCTACTTTGTCCCTAAAACCCCCAAGTAATTTTGTGGAGAATTTAGAATGAAAAAAAAGAAAGCATCCTCAGAAGTATATATGAACATTTGTGACTTTCTAAATGGACATAAGACAGATCTGGTTTATGTAAAGGTAAGGTAGTTTGAATATATAGGGGATTTACATACACACGGAACTTAAAATTCCACTGAGAAAAAGTGATAGGAGTTTATCTATGAATTCACTGAAACAGTATTTAGTAAAGACATACTTTGTCCTGTACACAAGGGATTAAGGGATGAATTGGTCCATGACTCAGTCTTCTGGGGCTTCATAGTTAGATCAAGAAAAAAACATGTAAATTAGTAATTATAGTAGGAGGAAAACAGTGGTATGATCTTGGCACTGTCAAGAGATGAACATGGTCAACTTTGCTCCAAAAAATCTAGAGGGAGAAAACATTATACCTGAATTGAAATTTGAAGGATGTGTGAGAGTTGACTATGGCAGGAGGGAAAAAGAGGTTTTATCTGTGCGGAGATAGAAGGGCCAGGAAGAGCCGGTAGGTTCTGAAGAGTGCAGGTCTTCTGTATGACCACTACATTGCCCTGTGGGTGAGGGAAGTGAGTAGTTGAGATCAGAAAGACAAGTGAGAAAACCCAAAGGACTTGTACACCAACTCTGGATTCAGAATTTATTATTCCATGGAGATTATGCATAACTGAAGAATATAGTAATCAGTGCTACTTTTCCAAATAGTGAGGTAGAATGCCCAAAGAGTCCTTTGTCATTCTATTTTGACAGCTGGGAAAAATGTGTGTTGTGTGTTTATGTAGTCCTGACCTCATGTATTTTCATTCTTTTGGTAAAGGCAATTGATGAAAAACATAATGTAATTTAACTTTATACCCTTGTGTCAATTTGGTCTGTATTTTTTACAAACTGTAAAAAAGCATCCTGGAAAGATATATCACCATGTTTTATTTTAGGCAACAAAGGAAATTTTTATACTCAAAATGGATTCATTGATAAGATCAGAGATAAAATATAGGACCCCTGGTTTCTTGCACACTGGCTTTCATATGAGACCACCCAGCTTAATAAATGCAATAGGCTTCTAAGCTGGAAGGTGATGGTTTATCTTCTTTGCTATGTCATGCAAACTCTTTTTGAGGGTTGTATGTCATCAACTTCTCCTACATGACTTTGAATATCTTACAAATAGGAGATTTTGCATTCCTTAACTCAGCTTCACAGATTGATCTTTTTGCAGTTTAAACTTTTATTTATCTTTGAAAGTGAAAGTGAAAATGAAGTCGCTCAGTCGTATCCAACTCTTTGCGACCCCATGGACTGTAGCCTACTAGGCTTCTCTGTCCATGGGATTTTCTAGGCAAGAGTACTGAAGTGGGTTGCCATTTCCTTCTCCAGGGGATCTTCTCGACCCAGGGATTGAACCCAGGTCTCCCGCATTGTAGGCAGATGCTTTACCCTCTGAGCAACCCACCCCCGAAAACCATTAACTGGAAATCATCCACTAAAAATCAGTTCACCTCAATCTGTCACTTCTTTAGAAGAATTTCTGTATAAAGTCAAGAACACATCTTCAAAATCTACCTTGATTCATTTTATATTATTTTGACCCATATTTTTAGAGTACCAATATTCAAAACACTATGTATCTGCTCGTGTGGAGGAGTATATGCCAGTAATACTCATATTGGTAGATACTCACATGACAGATACTATGCTGCAAAGCATGAGTCCAGGTGCTTTTTATAATATCAACACATTTAGTTTTTGTCTATACAAGGTGGGTACCTTTTTAAATACCTGTTTTATAGATGAGAAAGCTGAGGCTCCCAGAGATTAATAAGTAATTTGCTCAGATCATGAGCCAGGAAATGGAGGAGTCAAGAATTGGACTTTTATTGTCTGGCTGTAGACTCCAGGTCCTGGAAGGAAACTAGGATCCCCTTGCCCATGATGGGAAGAAAGGGCAGGTAGTCATGTGAAAACTACTCAGAGATACAGAAGAGGGGAAAATTGTATGCCTGGGGTAACCGTGACGTGTTCATAAAAGGAAAGACATTGAAACTGAGCCTAAGGATTAGTGGGCTTTTCTCAGGTGGATGTTTAAATGACACTGCAGACATGTGATTGCCATCAACAAAGATAGCAGGATGGAAGAGTACATGGTGTGTTTGGAAGAGAACATGTGAGGCAGTGTGTCAGGAGTGGAGTGGAGAGTCATGGAAAAGGACAGGAAGAAAGTTATTAGAAGGAAAGTTATAGCAATTTCTAGAGAAGTTTAAAGCCCAGATAAAAGTTTGAAATGTCTTCTGTATGTGAAGGTCTGTGTTTTTATTATTATTTAGTTATTTTTTATTTTTATTTATTTTTTTAATTTTATTTTTAAACTTTACAATATTGTATTAGTTTTGCCAAATATCAAAATGAATCCGCCACAGATATACATGTGTTCCCCATCCTGAACCCTCCTCCCTCCTCCCTCCCCATACCCTCCCTCTGGGTCGTCCCAGTGCACCAGCCCCAAGCATCCAGTATCGTGCATCAAACCTGGACTGGCAACTCATTTCATACATGATATTATACATGTTTCAATGCCATTCTCCCAAATCTTCCCACACTCTCCCTTTCCAACACTGCACTGTTTATAATAGCCAGGACATGGAAGCAACCTAGATGTCCATCAGCAGATGAATGGATAAGAAAGCTATGGTACATATTTAGTTATTTTTTAAAGCAAAGGAGTAAAATGAAGGAAGATAAATTAAGCAGGTTTGTGTAAAATTGATTAGACAGAGAATGCATGCATGAGTGCTCAGTCATGTCCAATTCTTTGCAAGCCCATGGACTGTAACCTGCCAGGCTTCTCTGTGCCTATGATCCTCCAGGCAAGAATACTAGAGGGGGTTGCCATGCCCTCCTCCAGGGGATCTTCCTGGCCCAGGGATTGACCATATCTCTTGCATCTCCTGAATTGGCAGGCAGATTTTTTTTTAACCACTGAGCCACCTGGGAAGCGC
This sequence comes from Bos indicus, assembly GCF_029378745.1. Lineage (NCBI taxonomy): Eukaryota > Metazoa > Chordata > Mammalia > Artiodactyla > Bovidae > Bos > Bos indicus. The sequence continues at coordinate 15,809,303 of NC_091767.1, forward strand.
CAGACAGGGAATGAGAAAGATTTAAATGGAGAAATGGTTAGTATTCTAATGGATAAACCCTTTTGCAAGAACAGAAAAAACAAAATTAAACAAAAACAGAGACTTGTGAAGCATCTTAACTCTGAAGTTGAAACTGAGACAGGCAGGACTTGTGCTACAGCAGAAAAGGTATGGTTATGAAGTCATCTGGACTCCTCTACACAAACAGGACTTTTTCTACCATCTGGAGCTCTGGAAGAAGAATTCATTCTTTAGTTCCTCCTTGTACTCTGAAGTTAAAGACTGTTAACTTTTAACTTTTCCTCTGTACTTTGGTGAAAGGTTTGCCCAATATAGATGTACAGGAAGTACAGCACATTCAGATGTCCGTGGCTGTCTTGGGGTGTGGAACAATGATGTGTCTGCTACTCTGAGATGGGCATTAAGAATGGCCATGGCTTACTCAGGGCACAGGAACTAGGAATGACTAAGCAGGGAAAGGTTTTCAGCCAGTTATAGACATACTTACCCAAGTTCCTATAGTTCCTGAAGAAGCATAATAAAGCAAGGTTCTGAACCTGATTTGGGTTTTATCTTTCCATTTGAGCTACCTGTGCCTCATGAGGACACAGCCCTCAGATATCAAGAAAAAGAGAAGAACCCGTGAGATGGATGGACATCCAGACAGAATTCTGAAGTAAACAAGAGACAAGGCAAATCCCTGTTAGTTTTGTTAACTTGACTTGAAATCGTAGGGTGTGTAATCAAATGCATGTTATCTAGGAAGCTCAGTTTTGAAAGATCTTGGAGATTCCAGGTTAGCTCTGAAAACAGCAGGGTCTGCATAGCATTGCCTTTCCATTGTTGTTCAGTCGCTAAGTCATGTCCTACTCTTTTGCGACCATATGGACTGCACCCCGTCAGGCCCCTCTGTCCTCCACTGTCTCTTGGAGTTTGCTCAAATTCGTGTCCATTGAGTCTTTCCACTAGGTGGGTCCCTATTAGTTGCTTCAGAGAAAACAACAGGACAGCTTGTCTGGAAGTTGTAAAACTTCTTGTAGTAGTCCTCTGAGTAATGTTCATTCTTCACGAGACACGTTACAGTTGAAGTGATGTACTGCATTTATGACCACCTCCTTACAGTGCCCCAAAGTAAATGGCCCCAGGGGGTGATTCCATCAAACGGGTCCTTTTGGGTAATCTTGGTGCCTCATTTCATTCAAGACAAAGTTTTAATGAGCTAGAACTTAAGAAGCATCTTGAAATGATACATAAATGGCAAGTATGTTAAAGAAAAGACATTTTTTATAATAAACTACATCCAGTCTTAAACCTAATATTAAATCATTTCACATATGAGAACATAAGCTAGTGATGGAAGAATGACCACATGTTTCTTCATCTTCAACCTCCATTATGGTCATCCCGTATGCTCCCCCGCTCTTTCCACTTGGAATGTAACACTGTCTCAGCCAGTGTTGGAGGAACAGGATTGTTGGTGAGCCGGACAGACTCAAGCCTTTAAACTTAGCCAAAAGGTATTGTCAACTGGGGATTCCCGAGTGGCGCTAGTGGTAAAGAACCTGCCTGCCAATGCAGAAGTAACAGACATGGGTTCAATTCCTGCATCAGGAAGATCCTCTGGAGAAGGGGCATGGCAACCCACTCCAGTGTTCTTATCTGGAGAATCCCATGGACAGAGGAAGCTTGTGGGCTGCAGTCTGTGGGGTCACAAAGAGTCATACACGACTGACCACACACAAACATGTTGTCAGCTACCAATTAGTTCAGGTGCCCTGAAAGGGGTGCTAATCACTCCACAGTTTTGGTTTGGGTCCCTCTATGAAAATTCTGAAAGAGATGAGAATACCAGACCACCTGACCTGCCTCTTGAGAAACCTATGTGCAGGTCAGGAAGCAACAGTTAGAACTGGACATGGAACAACAGACTGATTCCAAATAGGAAAAGGAGTACGTCAAGACTGTATATTGTCACCCTGCTTATTTAACTTCTATGCAGAGTACATCATGAGAAACGCTGGGCTGGAAGAAGCACAAGCTGGAATCAAGATTGCGGGGAGAAATACCAATAACTTCAGATATGCAGATAACACCACCCTTATGGCAGAAAGTGAAGAGGAACTAAAAAGCCTCTTGATGAAAGTGAAAGAGGAGAGTGAAAAAGTTGGCTTACAGCTCAACATTCAGAAAACGAAGATCATGGCATCCGGTCCCATCACTTCATGGGAAATAGATGGGGAAACAGTGGAAACAGTGGCTGACTTTATTTTTCTGGGCTCCAAAATCACTACAGATGGTGACTGCAGCCATGAAATTAAAAGACACTTACTCCTTGGAAGGAAAGTTATAACCAACCTAGATAGCATATTGAAAAGCAGAGACATTACTTTGCCAACAAAGGTCCATCTAGTTGAGGCTATGGTTTATCCAGTCATGTATGGATGTGACAGTTGGACTGTGAAGAAAGCTGAGTGCCAAAGAATTGGCTCTCAACTGATGCTAAAGCTGAAACTCCAATACTTTGGCCACCTCATGCGAACAGTTTACACACTGGAAAAGACTATGATGCTGGGAGGGATTGGGGGCAGGAGGAGAAGGGGATGACAGAGGATGAGATGGCTGGATGGCATCACCAACTCGATGGACGTGAGTCTGAGTGAACTCCGGGAGTTGGTGGTGGACAGGGAGGCCTGGCGTGCTGCGATTCATGGGTCACAGAGAGTCGGACACGACTGAGCGACTGAACTGAGCTGAACTGATGCCATTTTCCTCTTTTTTTTTGCATTTTCAAAGTTTTTGTTTTAACATTATCTTAAACATACAGAAAAGTTATAAGAATAAAACAAAGAGTTTCTCTGTCCTCTTTACCCAGAATCAGCAGCAATCATTAACATTTTCGGTACTTGCTTTATGATTATCTGTTTTTTTTTTACAAGTTTTCTGGACCCATTTGAGAGTAGGTTTCTTATGTCATACCCCATTTCCCTTTATGTACTTTAGTGTGTATTTCCTAAAAATTAGAATATTCTCTTACGTAAATGCAGTGCATTTATGAAGTGTGATACTTTTATCTACTTTTACCTAATCTACATTCCATATCAAATTTGTCAGTTGACTTAATCATACTATTTACAGAACCAGATCCAAGCTAGGATCAGATGTTCTTTTTATTGTATTAGAACTTTGACTAGAAGGGAGGCTCCAGGGAGATACTTTTCAGATAATGTTTGGGAAGGGGCCATTGAGGAGTCAGATGTATAGAGTACCTTTGTATCCTTAGAAGAGCTATTCCTGTGAGACAGTCTATCAATCACAGTTCTCCAGGAAGACAACACCAATACATCATCCCTTAGAAGAGAAAGAGAACAATAACAATTCAAATATTATTATAAGCAATGAAAACCACATGAGCTTTCATAGAAACTTATGAGGCCACTGTTCCCAATGGCATTTAAGCACAATTGACAAGAAAATGATATAATTTATTGTTGCCCACATTTTTTAATCCCTTTATATAAATGTGTATAGTCGCTCAATGGTGTCTAACTCTCTGTGACCCCATGGACTGTAAGCCTGCCAGGATCCTCTGTCCTTGGAATTCTCTAGTCTAGAATACTGGGGTGGGTTGCCATTCCCTTCTCCAGGGGACTTCCCAATGAGGGGTCAACTTGGGTCTCCTGCATTGAAGATGGATTCTTTATCATCTGAGCCCACCAGGGAAGCCCCATATATATGTGTATGTAAGTATATATTTGTGTGTATATATATTATACATATATACATATACAAATAATTATATGGATGGAGAGAGAAAGAGAGAGAGTGAATGAGTTAGTGGCAGGCAAGTTAAAAACCAGGAGGGCAGGCCAGCAGACTGGAAACTTTGCTGGGACTTTATTGTAGTCTTGAGTCTGTCTGAAATCTGTAGAATACACCAGTAGGCTTACCCCTCAGCAGGAGCTGATGCTGTGTTCTTGAACATCAACACACATTTTTAAGGTAATCTACTTAAAGCCAACTGACTACAGATGCTAGCCACATCTGTGAAATATCTTCATATCAACATCTGGATTAGTGTTTAATCGAATATCTGGCTTAACTGTGTTAACACAGAGAACTATCAGAGGTGGAGATCACCACTCATGTTTTACATGGGGGAATCTAAGGCTTCAGATCAGATCAGATCAGATCAGTCGCTCAGTCATGTCCGACTCTTTGCAACCCCATGAATCACAGCACGCCAGGCCTCCCTGTCCATCACCAACTCCCGGAGTTCACTGAGACTCACGTCCATCGAGTCAGTGATGCCATCCAGCCATTTCATCCTCTATCGTCCCCTTCTCCTCCTGCCCCCAATCCCTCCCAGCATCAGAGTCTTTTCCAATGAGTCAAGTCTTCACATGAGGTGGCCAAAGTACTGGAGTTGCTTAGCACCACTGTTTTTATGGAGGACACTCAATGTGTATGACTGAGCCAGAATATGAACCCAGGGTGCCCTACACCCCAAACCTGTGCTACTTCCACTGCATTCCTCGTGGAGAGGGCATGGCAACCCACTCCAGTATTTTTACCTGGGGAATCCCATGGATAGAGGAGCCTGGCGGGCTACAGTCCATAGGGTCGGAAAAAGTTGGACATGACTGAAGCGACTTGGCACACATGCAAATTTCCAGTTTCGTATGATGGTATGAAAATATAATCTGAATGGCTTGCTAGCGAGAATGTTCAGAAATGACTCAAACCTTAAGTAAAAGCCTCTACTAGATGGTTTTTAAAATTTTGTTGGCCATTATGAATCCATATCAAGTTTTTTTAAATGTATTTTAGGGTTTTTGCCTTCTTATTGGAGCATAGCATTTTTATGCACATATACCTTCACATCCAATTAGTAGCTCTAATCAGAACAGACAGGTAAATTGTACCTCTCTTTTTTCCCCCTGGAGCCTACATTATTTCTAGTTTTCAAAACATCATTTCAAACTAGTTCTACTATTTGGCAGATCTGTTAAGAGGTCCCTGAGAAAAATATGAGACTTCAGAGAAAAGCCGTACAGTTGGAAAGCAATTGCAAAGGACTTTTATGTAAATATAACTTTTTAAAAAATGTAACTCTATGTATTTCAATAAGTCATTTGTTTCCTTATACTCTTATTCCAAGGATGACTTCATGGCTCATTTTTTTTTTTCTCTTTTTTACCTTACAGTAAAATTGGAATCAAATCCCATGGTTTTTCTTGACAATTATCCTCAACATTAGAAAAAAACTTCATCCTTTGTAGGGCATTATAAGTAGTAAATGATAATCATATAAGTAATTGCTAAGCATCATTAGGTATCAGATACTTTTCTAAGTGATTTATAAACATATCAAGTTATTCCTCTTAACAACTCAAAGTACATATTATAATTGTATCCATTTTAAGAAAATGGAGCAAGCACAGGAAGATGAAATAGTCCTAAAAGTAAGATCCTGCACAGATGATGTATAGCTGGATATTTTGTTTTCTGATTTTTGCTTAGTATCTTCACATAAATGGATTTGTTTTATATACAATTCATACTGCCCTTTAAAAATCTGAGTATATATATTTCAACATATGAAGGAGCAAAGTAATTAAATGTCTTGCCCTTGATCACTAGCAAAATGGTTGCCAAATTAGAAAATTAATTTATACCTTTTAGGGGCCAAAGTTTGTCCATTAAATTACGTCTTCTCACAATAAAACCCACTGTTAATGACAGCTTAACATATCAAATATTCTACTTTTTAATAAGTACTAATTTTCTATATTGCAGTCTATAATCACCATCACTGGGCAGTGGCCTGGTCCTTTGCTTCAGTAACATGGTGTCATTCAATTTTGAGGCAGGTTATTTTTTCTCTAGGCATGTTTTTCACTTGGTAAGAAATGAATGTCAATTCCTTAGTCTGAAAAAACTGAAATCTAAAGAAATCCTCTGGGGAACATGGAAAGGACCGTCCAGATTTTTTTTTTTCCAGAGTTAGCTATCAGTGAGATTTTATGGATATAAATCTTCTACACAGTGGAGGCAAGTCCTATTGTATTCAAATCCAAAGATAGATGTGATGACTCAAATATAATTGTAAATATGATAGAAATCCTATGAGCTTTCTTATTGACTTGTGATGTCACTGTTCTTGGTAGGATTTAAGCATGGCTGGAAAGAGTGAAATTGAATTTATCTTTGCTTAGAAGACTTTAAAAATCTCTCCCAATTTAGATAATTTTAAATGCCAATTTTCATTTTTAAGCAATATACACTCCCTTATTGCATTTACCATTGTGAACAAGTATAACTTGCATTTCCTAAATTACTTGCATTTCCTAAATTAACATGAGGATAAAATTGTATGAAATTCTTACTGTTTCCATAGAAGAATCTAGTCTCAGAGTTGTCAAGTTATACATAATGGAGTGTTAAATACAGTGCCACTGATAAAGCAGGCTGTTGTAGGGCATCATGTTGCATATTTACATGTGATACTCAGATGGGTGCATTAAATCCTTAAACAAACAGACCTAGGATTTCCGATGGTGACATAGGATTTTTGATGGTGCCACAAGAGTATTACTAAATTCTGTTCAGACAGCATTCAATGTGGAATTTCTTTTTGAACGTTGAACTCCCAGTTGCTTTATGAAACCCCAGACATCAGCAACATTCCAGAGAAAACAGAACATAAGACTAAGAGAGAAGCTGCCCTGAGATAAGGCATCAGTTGCTTTCAGAGAATTCATTAGAGGAGAGAAACTCAAGAAATAAATCCACCTATGCCACAGCTTGTGGGTAGACAGGCAGCGAGAGAGAGGACTCTGTGGTCCAGACCTGTTGGATGGGTATTACTACCACCAGGATGTAAACCTGTGTACTTCTCTCAGGTCTGCATCCTGGCGTGAGGACATGGAAGTCCTGATGATTTGCAAAACACTGTGAGTTCAAAGAGTCAGTCTCACAAGACTGTGATAAGACTCTGCTCTTAAAGTGGATCAGAATGTCTTCAGTTCAGTTGCTCAGTTGTGTCCAACCCTTTGCAACCCCATGGACTGCAGCACACCAGGCCTTCCTATCCATCACCAACTCCTAGAGTTTACTGAAACTCATGTCCATTGAGTCGGTGATGCCCTCCAACCATCTCATCCTCTGTTGTCCCCTTCTTTTCCCTCCTTCAATCCTTCCCAGCTTCGGGGTCTTTTCAAATGTAACCAGGGTCTTTTCAGCTCTTCACATCAGGTGACCAAAGTATTGGAGTTTCATCTTCAACATCACTCCTTCCAATGAACACCCAGGACTGATCTGCTTTAGGATAGACTGGTTGGATTTCCTTGCAGTCCAAAGGACTCTCAAGAGTCTTCTCCAAACCACAGTTCAAGGGCATCAATTCTTTGGTGCTCAGCTTTCTTTATAGTCGAACCATCACATCCATACATGACTGCTGGAAAAACCATAGCATTGATTAGATGGACCTTTGTTGGCAAAATACTATCCCTGCTTTTTAATATGCTATCTAGGTTGGTCATAACTTTCCTTCCAAGGAGTAAGCATCTTTTAATTTCATGGCTGCAATCACCATCTGCAGTGATTTTGGAGCCCCCCCAAAAATAAAATCTGCCACTGTTTCCACTGTTTCTCCATCTATTTGCCATGAGGTGATGGGACTGGATGCCATGATCTTAGTTTTCTGAATGTTGAGCTTTAAGCCAACTTTTTCACTTTCCTCAAGAGGCTCTTTAGTTCTTCTTCACTTTCTGCCATAAGGGTGATGTCATCTGCATATCTGAGGTTATTGATATTTCTCCTGGCGATCTTGATTCCAGCATGTGCTTCATCCAGTCCAGCATTTCTCATGGTGTACTCTGCATATGTTAAATAAGCAGGGTGACAATATAGAGCCTTGATGTACCCCTTTCCCAATTTGTAACCAGTCTGTTTTTCCATGTCCACTTCTAACTGTTGGTTCTTGACCTACATACAGATTTCTCAAAAGGCAGGTCAGGTGGTCTGGTATTCCTATCTCTTGAAGATTTTCCACAGTTTGTTGTGATCCATGAAGTCAAAGGCTTTGGCATAGTCAATAAAGCAGAAATAGGTGTTTTTCTAGAACTCTCTTGCTTTTTCCAGCAAATGTTGGCAATTTGATCTCTGGTTCCTCTGCCTTTTCTAAAATGAACTTGAACATCCGGAAGTTCACAGTTCACGTATTGCTGAAGCCTGGCTTGGAGAATTTTGAGCATTACTTTATTAGCATGTGAGATAAGTGCAATTGTGTGATAGTTTGAGCATTCTTTGGCATTGCCATTCTTAGGGATTGGAATGAAAACTGACCTTGTCCAGTCCTGTGGCCACTGCTGAGTTTTCCAAATTTGCTGGCATATCAAATGCGGCACTTTCACAGCATCATCTTTCAGGATTTGAAATAGCTTAACTGGAATTCCATCCCCTTCACTAGCTTTGTTCATAGCGATGCTTCCTCAGGCCCACTTGACTTCACATTCCAGGATGTCTGGCTCTAGGTCAGTGATCACACCATTGTGATTATCTGGATTGGGAAGATCTTTTTTGTACATTTCTTCTGTGTATTCTTGCCACCCCTTCTTAATATCTTCTGCTTCTGTTAGGTCCATACCATTTCTGTCCTTTATTGAGCCCATCTTTGCATGAAATGTTCCCTTGTTATCTCTAATTTTCTTGAAGAGATCTCTAGTCCTTCCCAGTCTGTTGTTTTCCTCTATTTCTTTGCACTAATTACTAAGGTAGGCTTTCTTATCTCTCCTTGCTATTCTTTAGAACTCTGCATTCAAATGGGTATATCTTTCCTTTTCTCCTTTGCTTTACGCTTCTCTTCTTTCACAGCTATTTGTAAGGCCTCCTCAGATGGCCATTTTGCTTTTTTGCGTATCTGTTTCTTGGGGATGGTCTTGATCCCTGTCTCATGTACAATGTCATGACCCTCCATCCATAGTTCATCAGGCACTCTGTCTATCAGATCTAGTCCCTGAACTCTATTTCATACTTCCACTGTATAATCACAATGGATTTGATTTAGGTCATACCTGAATGGTCTAGTGGTTTTCCCTACTTTCTTCAATTTAAGTATGAATTTGACGATAAGGAGGTCATGATTTTTAGCCACAGTCAGCTCCCGGTCTTGTTTTGCTGACAGTGTTGAGCTTCTCCATCTTTGGCTGCAAAGAGTATAATCAATCTGATTTTGGTATTGACCATCTGGTCATGCCCATGTGTACAGTCTTCTCTTATCTTGTTGGAAGAGGGTGTTTGTTATGACCAGTGTGTTCTCTTGGCAAAACTCTGTTAGCCTTTGTCCTGCTTCATTCTATATTCCAAGGACAAATTTGCCTGTTACTCCAGGTGTTTCTTGACTTCCTACTTTTGCATTCCAGTCCCCTATAATGAAAAGGACATCTTTTTTGGGTGTTAATTCTAAAAGGTCTTATAGGTCTTCCTAGAACCATTCAACTTCAGCTTCTTCAGCATTACTGGTTGCGGCATAGACTTGGATTACTGTGATATTGAGTGGTTTGCCTTGGAAACGAACAGAGATCATTCTGTTGTTTTTGAGATCCCATCCAAGTACTCCATTTCGGACTCTTTTGTTAACCATGATGGCTACTCCATTTCTTCTAAGGGATTCTTGCCTGCAGTAGTAGATATAATGGTCATCTGAGTTAAATTCACCCATTCCACCCCTTTTAGTTCACTGATTCCTAAAACGTCAACTTTCATTCTTGCCATCTCTGGTGAGACCACTTCCAATTTGCCTTTATTAATGAACCTAACATCCCAGGTTCTTTTTGCAATATTGCTCTTTGCAACATCGGACCTTGCTTCCATCACCAGTCATATCCACTACTGTGTGTTGTTTTTGCTTTGGCTTCATCTCTTCACTCTTTCTGGAGTTATTTCTCCACTGATCTCCAGTAGCATATTGGGCACCTGCCGACCTGGGGAGTTCATCTTTCAGTGTCCTATATTTTTGCCTTTTCTTACTGTACATGGGGTTCTCAAGGCTAGAATACTGAAGTGGTTTGCCATTCCCTTCTCCAGTGGATCACATTTTGTCAGAACTCTCCACCATGACCCGTCCATCTTGGGTGTCCCTATACAGCATGGCTCATAGCTTCATTGAGTGTCTTAGAGGCTAAGAAATCTCTGAAGTTAGTGTGAAAAGATATAATTCAGTCACCATTCTGACACAGAGCAGGATAGGGTTTGAAACATGGAACAGAGGAAAGATTTAGCTGATGATACAAAGAAGTTTCAAGAACAAAAGTAGTTCTCACAGGCAGTTCAGCCTGTTTTACCAGTTGCCAAGTGTGAATAATTTATTTTTAAGTTGCCATCTGACCCACTCTGAATAGTGTATGTCATCTTTATGTGTGTGATCATACATACATTCACTCTTTAGGACAGTTAACGTATCATTATCCGTTGAGTTTATCATCATCTTCTCTGAGTTTATGGAGCCTGGAATTTTTTCAAATCTGGTCCATCTCACATTTAGTATCGGTGGGTGTGAGGGGCCCCTGCTCAATCTTGCTCTTACAAGTGTCTGAGGTGTCTTAAAAATATGATGCCCACATCAGATGATATTGCTGATATGCTGCTAAACTCTGTAGCAAAAACAACCATCATTTTTGCTGGATAGTCAGGTTGTGAGATGTTAGTTCCAGATGCAGATGGGAGGGTTAACTGTCCAAGGCTTTGGGGTCAGGAAAGGGAGAGTCTAGCTGTAATCAGGGTTGGACGTGGATGCATACTGGCCGAGCTACTGTGCGGTTTCTAGACCTTCAGATAATGTCTCTTTCAATGTTCTTTTTTGAACTTCACTCACCAGCCTTCCTTTTTTCTTTCATAAACAATTCCTCTGGGATCTTTGGGGCCAATTTATATCCTTTCCTACCCATCTACCTCAAATGGTTTCCTTTTAATCTGAGAAAAAAAGCCTTTTTTTTTTTTTTCTTTCAATGAGTCTGTCTCTCTTTTCCCTCTCCCCATTCCTTCTCTCTCATCTTCTTCTTTTCTCTCTCTCCTCCCTTTTTTCTTCTTCTTCTCTCTCTTTCCCTCTATCTCTTCCTTCTCTCACAAACCTGTTTTCTTATAGACCTTATATGACCTCTAAACCCAGATTCCAAAATATTAGCAAGCAAAATTATCATTCCTTCTGATAGAGGGCTGGGAGAAATTCATCCCCAAACCTTTCCAGGATGTGAAGAAAAATACTTCTTCCAGTACCTTCCTTCCTATATGACATAGAAAAAGAAGAAAAAGAAAATTGAATTAAGACTCTGAATGTATTTGTATATCCTACCACAATCATGTATTTTGGGTAAAATTAATCTCAGCAAGGTCTCATTTTATTCTGATTGTCACACATTTGTCTTTTTTCTTCAAATTTTAAACTTTTTATTTTGTATTGGGGTATATAGTTCAGTTGGTAAAGAATCTGCCTACAATCCAGGAGACCCCGGTTCCATTCCTGGGTCAGGAAGATCTGCTGGAGAAGGAATAGGCTACCTACTCCAGTATTCTTGGACTTCCCTTGTGGCCCAGCTGGTAAAGAATCTGCTTGCAATGCAGGAGACCTGGGTTCGATTCCTGGGTCAGGAAGATCTGATGGAGAAGGAATAGGCTACCCATTCCAGAATTCTTGGACTTCCCTTGTGGCCCAGCTGGTAAAGAATCTGCCTGCAATGTGGGAGACCTGGGTTCAATCCCTGGGTTGGGAAGATCCCCTGGACAAGAGAAAGGCTACCTACTCCAGTATTCTAGCCTGGAGAATTCCATGGGCTGTATAGTCTATGGGTTCCCAAAGAGTTGGACATGACTGAGCAACTTTCAGTTTTGCTTTCATAGCCAATTAACAATGTTGTGGTAATTTCGCATGAACAATGAAGGAATTCAACCATACATATACATGAATCCATTCTCCCCCCAACCCCACTTCCATCCAGGCTGCCACATTACATTGAGTAGAGTTCCATGTGCTATACAACAAGTCCTTGTTGGTTTTACATTTTGAAGATAGCAGTGTGTACATGGATTGTCACATAATTATAATGCCCATTGGTGGGCATTATAAAGGAGAAATTATGTGTATTCTCAATGGCAGAGTCTATTAAATATCAGAATCCTGGTACCAAGACTAGGGGGACCAGGAAACAACACTCACAGGCTAGTACTTGGACAAAGCTTTTTCTCACCAGGACATGCTGTGCTTTGCACATGTGTACAGACAAATTCTAAAAAAGCACAAGCATTTTAAATAATAAAATGAAAACAAAACCCATTCATATATACCCAAAAGACAAATAAAGGTGATCCGGGACCAATCCTCCTGCGATTTTCTTTAAATTTCTTATCTTATGAAATATTCACTGCCTTGTTTGAAAAGTTAAAGCCATGCATGCCTAAACTTCCAGGCTTCAGAAGAAAAAAGTAATTCCTCTTGGATATGACTTCTACACATGGTAAAAGCTTTGGTATGGTTGGCAAGTCAGTGAACATACAGATGAGAGGAGGAAAAATAAATACCCCAATGGCTGTGAAAGATGTTCTGTGGTATAGTTCACAGCTTCCATCGTGCTATGGAATTCAGATTTATTTCTAAACCTCTCTGGGAGAGTTCTCTGGTGGGATAGTTGTTAGTCTCAAAAGACTGGGAAGAAATTCCTAGAAGATATTTTTAATGAAGCATGCATAAGAAGCCCAAGTTGAACAGAATATTAAAAAAAAAAAGAGTCTTGGGGTGTGTGTGTGTTTGTTTTCAATGATTTTTAGGTCGACACAGTTTTCTGTAATGGTCTTTTAATATGTTTATATGAAAATAAGTTGTCTAATTTGTCTTCAGATGTATTTATCCTAGTACCTGTACATGTCTTGCTCAGTTCTCACCCTTGGCAAAAAACAAGGGCAGAGTGACAGAGGTAGTTCTCTCTAAGGATGGAAGTGAGATATTTTTCTCTTACAACCCTTAGTTAGAAATATATTTTTCAGGAACATTTTTATTCCAGTCAGCATAGCAGCCTTACTCAGTATTTTTATAGCCTTTGTATTTGTGAAGTGCTTTAAAATGAGCTTGATTAGACACATACTTCATCATCTAAGGAAAAAATCAATACAAGGCATCATTCCCACTTGACAGAGAACATAGATGCATCACCATAAGAGTATATTTCTTAGGAAGGAGGTTAAGTTGCCTATTCAAGTTGGTCTTCCAAATCAATGGAAGACAAGTGGATCAAATCTGGTGTTCTTTAACTTCTAGAGTACTGCCTTGGTTGCTTAGCTATGTGTCTGTTTCCATGCATTAATCAATAACACCATAATTATCAGGAATGACAATTGCACATCAATGATTCATCCTCCACTGTAAGTACAAAAAAGGATTAATATTACATTGGCTCTAGAATATAGAGAAGGAAAGGTCACTAAATGACGTATTAGAACCACCATGATAGCAGACCAACAAATTAAACCCAACAGGAAAAATCAACATTTGTTGGCTAAACCTAATAAAATCTTGCAGTTTATTGATGTTGTTCCTCCAGTGGGCAGAAATAGCTCTAGGATAAGTTAGAAAGACAATAAATAAGCATGTGGATCAGAAAGAGTCGGTGAAACACATGTGGAGATCAAGGTAGCTCAAAATAAAGCTGTAAGTACAAATTTCAATAGATCCATCATTGCTAAAATGTTATCTTACCTTTAGAATTATTTTCTGTTACTGAACTGTAAAGAAACTAAGATTTTTTTCTAAATCCTGAGTCAAAGACTTCTGGTAGCCATAATTTTAGTGAGTCTCTGGGAGGTCATTTCACTAGTGATCTCTTGTAAATCACAGAATCCTTTCTTCTTTAAAGACCACTGTCCTGCAGATTAGAATGGTCTTGTGTGTTGATGAATTCTTTAAAAGACCAGTGGGCATACAAATGTATATACATGACAGATAGACAAAATAATACGTTTTAAAAAGTCTCTTTAAAAGATTTTGTTTTATATTAAATGTGTATTGAGTCTAATGAGACTAAGACAGGCTCTTTAGTATTTTAATGTTAAAGATCAAAATGAATCTTACTTCCAACTTCCAAGAAACTATATAAAATTGTGACAAAGATATTTTCATAAAAATACTGATTACAGAATTTCTTATGGAGCAAATAAATAAATAGAAAAATAAAATAAAAACAACCTAAAGATCCAACATGGATGGTTGATTACATAAAAGACACTGCTTTTGTGTGAGGGAATAACATGCAGCCCCTATAAACTATGTCTATGAATTACTTTAATGACTGAATAGATTAGGTCCTCCTAATCAATTAAGTTTTGAAAAAAGGTAGAATAAAAATTATACACAGTAGGGTATTTTATGCTTTTCCCTTTTCTATGTATCTAAAAATTCTTGAAAGATATATACCCAAATATGAAAACTTTTTAAATAGTTTATGTAAAATGTTTATTTTTATATTTTGCTGTATGTTCCAAATTTTCTACAATAAAAATTTCATATTGCTTAATTAACCTAAAAGAATTAAGATTTTTACTCTATTAGTTTCATTTTAATGAATTGTTTTAGTTTCTCAAGTGTATCATGTTCTTTGATGCTTGTTCTTCCTTCTGTCTGGAATGTTCTTTTCCTATCCTTGTGGCTGGCTGCTTTATATCATTTTATATTTATGCTCAAACATCATTTCCTCAGTGAAACTTTCCAAAAGTACCCCATTAAATGTACAGCCCCCTCCCCCATATTTCATCATTCTTATCCCATTATTGTTGCTTCCTTTTCTTCATGATACTACCTGAAATTACATTATTAACCTATTATTTCATCTATTTATTTGTTAATTTCAGCCTATTACATTACTAAAGAAATCTGCATGAGAAAACTTGCCTACTTTAAGTTCCCACGTCCTAGAACTCTACCTTGCATTAAGGAGGCAACAGATTCCTGTCTGTAACACCTGTACAGATGCCACTTTAAATCTAGAAATAGCTAAGTAATCTCGAGTGCCTCTAAAACAAGACCAAAAAATTTCATTAGTTTCCTTGGGCTGTATATAAACCTATTTTCACAACTATTTTGACATAAAATTGAGAGGAAGAAGTATCATTGTCCAGGACAAATAATGGAGTGTAGTCGGTGGCAAACTGTAGAAGTTAGGTTCTACATGAACGTATGTATTAGACTTGGTGTTCCTATTGGTTGTTTGTAAAGTTGTTGTTTGAGTGGCAGCCTTCAGGGAACGTTATCTTCTAGCCAAAAGTAAAATTGTCCTTCAGTAAAAGGGCAGATTTCCTGGAACCTTTATAGATAAGTTACAAGGTGGGTATGTTGGAAGTGAGCCCTCTCATGGGATTTAAAGTGTTGCTGAAAGTCATCAATTGCTACAAACTCTATGATTTTTCTTCATTGAGTGTCATGATGATATATTCTTTGTACTAGATGTGAAATAAATACATGTGTCTGCCGGGGTCCAGCCCCGGCTGATCCAGGGTATTTGAAGGAGAGATGGCATAGGCGACCTATTTATTTAAATATTTATCAAAGATATAAAGAGCAATAGAATGAGGATAGCTCAGTGAGGAAATTCAGTGGAGAAAAGAGGCTGAGTAGCTTGGTTTACGCGGGAGACCAATAAAACTTCAAGACAAGAAGTTTGCACCACTTACGTAGGCCGCAGGCGTCCTTCCATTCTCCCAAAGGAGAGGAGACACTGAGGCCTCCCTGGTCAGATCTTAGAAGCTCAGGCATAATTAGTAAGCATGGTGGGTTCCATGCTCCAGATGGAGACTCAGCCAGAGTGAGAGAGAGAGCGACATGGGGAGACCAAGTTTCAGTGAACAAGGCCCGCACTTTATTTTCCAAAGTAGTTTTTATACCTTAAGTTGTGCATAGAGGATAATGGGAGAAGGGGTAGAGTCATGCAGTAAGCCAGGCTTTCTTCCTGCAAACTTATCATATGCAAAAGTTTAGGTGATTTGCACCATCTTCTGGCCCGGAGGCCTGTTAACATTTTAAGAAACTTATTTTTCTCTAAAGGTGATTATTCTAAAGTCAGGCGCCAGCCTCCAAAAAGCACTGGACAAAGCTGTATTCTTATAGGGCAAAGGTGAGGTGGGCTCAATCAAGAAAAGAATTAACTCAAGGGTCCAAGGTTACAAACATTGAGGCTACTACTTACATTTCTATACACCCATTATATCAATCAATACACTGCCAAGGACACAGTAGGTAAGGGGTATGGAGACTTAGCAGCAAACATTGGCCCAATAAGTGAAAAACCCTTCACCAATACAATTTCTAATCAATCTTTTAACTACTCAAAAGAATCTGTGTTTAGACAGTTTAGAACATCTCCTGCCTCTCACAGTTGGGAGGCTCTGAACAATCACATGTGGCCGGAAAAACCTATTCAGGCAGGCTAGAGGATTTCCAAAGGAGTTTGTAGGTTGAAACACTGTCACACCCAGGAATTATTAACTGGAGTTGTAAGCTAACTCTTTTTTCAGAGAGAGGTAGTGGGGGACAGCCCCCCATAAAGTCAGAGGTGTAGGTGAAAGCACAAAGCAGAAAGTAGGCAGACTCTGGTTTTGGGGGTAGATGCTCAAGAATTTCCAGGGGGACTCCTGAGGCTCAATCCCGCCTTTGTGTATGCCGAGCCTCCTTCCTCATGACCTTTGCCACGGGTGGAGTGCCTCACACTGGCTCCCGGCAGTGATAGAATTCTAGTTGAGCTATTCCAGATCCTGAAAGATGATGCTGTGGAAAGTGCTGCACTCAATATGCAATATGCACTCAATATGCAGTATGCCAGCTCCCGGCATGTGTCTATATTTTATCTAGGCAGATAAAACAAGGGACCTGAAAGTAGTCTCTTTATTCTGAAAAACTGGATATAGTGTATTAAGAAGGTGTTGAGAAAATAGGGAAACATTTCTGCATATTTTAGGGTTTTTTTAATCCCATTTTATTGTCATATTCCAATAGTACAGTGGAAACCATACCTAAATATAAATGTTCCTTATTATAGTCTGCCAAATTTTATAAATAACAGTCGTATTGTTATTATTAATTTTAATGATGCCTAAAATTTACTAAGCAACTATTATGTACTAGGTAGTATACTAAACACTTTAATATGTAATTATGTATAATTCACTTTTTACAATAATGCTCTTAGGTTGGCCTTTTATGAGCCTGGTTTAAGAAATGAGGAAAATGAGATCTGAGATCAGAGGGGATGTTAGGTTCCCCAGGCTACATGGTGAAAATGGTGAAAATGCCATTCGGCCCCAAGTTGGACTGCTTCCAAACCCTGGGATTTTTAATTCCTGCCATCTTAATTGATTCTGTTGTTTGAATTTGAGAAGAGACTTTCTTCATTTAACATTTATTTAATTTCCAGGAGGAACTACTAAAAACATGGTTACAAGAATATAATGCAAGTAAGAGGAATCGTTTAACTTACTGCTGAGAATAGCTAGGAATATATTTACCTCTTGACTGAGTGAAGGAAATAATAATGTTTCTTTGCTCACCTACTACAACAGATTATCTTAAATTCTAAAGTATGCGCGAGTCTTTGTTTTTAATTTCCATAAACCCAAGGGCCATGCCTTGCATATGCACAAGTCTTTGTTTTTAATTTCCATAAACCCAAGGGCCATGCCTTGCATTTCTTTTGTGACGTCTCATTGTGTTTAGTATAGTGCCCTGCAGAGTTAAGTGGTCAAAAAACGCTTGTAGACAGAATTTCTCATTGGGCATTTGTCAATATCCTACAGTGTACTTTTAAGATTTAATGAAACTGTACTCTCAAAGAAAGAAATGTGCATCTGTTCTAATGCCCCATGAAAATCAATATATGTACTATAATGACTTGAAACATCCATTTATTTTTTTCTGCTTTATTTTTTCCACCTATTTATAGAGGAAAATAATAACTATGTATTCTTTTTTTTTTTTAGCAAGTTGAAACATGAGGAAGTTAGGTTTGATAGTTGTTCTGAAAATACTTACTTGTTACTTACTTTTCATGCTAACACATAGCTTATAGAACTTTTATTTTTAAATGCCAGCTTCTTTTGTTTAATTATTTTGAATACAGGGAACGTGGCACCATTTATTTAAGTTACTCTAAATTAACACCCAATACACATCTTGAAATTAAAAGACGCTTACTCCTTGGAAGGAAAGTTTTGACCAACCTAGATAGCATATTGAAAAGCAGAGACATTACTTTGGCAACAAGGTCCGTCTAGTCAAGGCTATGGTTTTTCCTGTGGTCATGTATGGATGTGAGAGTTGGACTGTGAAGAAGGCTGAACGCCAAAGAATTGATGCTTTTGAACTGTGGTGTTGGAGAAGACTCTTGAGAGTCCCTTGGACTGCAAGGAGATCCAACCAGTCCATTCTGAAGGAGATCCACCCTGGGATTTCTTTGGAAGGAATGATGCTGAAGCTGAAACTCCAGTACTTTGACCACCTCATGCGAAGAGTTGACTCATTGGAAAAGACTCTGATGCTGGGAGGGATTGGGGGCAGGAGGAGAAGGGGACGACAGAGGATGAGATGGCTGGATGGCATCACTGACTTGATGGATGTGAGTTTGGGTGAACTCCGGGAATTGGTGATGGACAGGGCGGCCTGGCATGCTGCGATTCATGGGGTCGCAAACAGTCGGACACGACTGAGTGACTGAACTGATACATCTTGAGGGCTTCTCCGATGGCTCAGTGGTAAAGACCTGCCTGCAGTGCAGGAGAACCAGGAGGCGCAGGTTCAATCCCTGAATTGGGAAGATTCCCTGGAGGAGGAAATGGCAATCCATTCCAGTATTCTTGCCTGGACAATCCCATGAACAGAGGAGCCTAATGGGCTACAATCCATATAGTCACAAAGAGTCAGAAATGACTGACCACAGCATAGCAGCAGCTACATCTTGACTTGACCATATTCCTGACAGACTCTTGATGAAAGTGAAAGAGGATAGTGAACAAATTGGCTTAAAAGTCAACATTCAGGAAACTAAGATCATGGCATCTGGTCCCATCACTTCATGGCAAATAGACAGGGAAACAATAGAAACAGTGACAGACTTTATTTTGGGGGGCTCCAAAATCACTGCAGATGATGACTGTAGCCATGAAATTAAAAGACGCTTGCTCCTTGGAATAAAAGTTATGACCCACCTAGACAGCATATTCAAAAGCAGAGACATTACTTTGCCAACAAAGGTCTACCTAGTAAAAGTCATGGTTGTTCCAGTAGTTGTATATGGATGAGAGAGTTGGACTATAAAGAAAGCTGAGCACTGAAGTATTGATGCTTTTGAACTGTTACGTTGGAGGAGACTCTTGAGAGTCCCCAGACTGCAAAGAGATCCAACCAGTCCATCCTAAAGGAAATCAGTCCTGAATGTTCATTGGAAGGACTGATGTGGAAGCTGAAACTCCAATACTTTGGCTACCTGATGCAAAGAACTGACTCATTTGAAAAGACCCTGTTGCTGGGAAAGATTGAAGGTGAAAGAAGGGGACGACAGAGGATGAGATGGTTGGATGGCATCACCGACTCAGTGGGCATGAGTTTGAGTAAACTCCAGGAGTTGATGATGGACAGGGAGGCCTGGCGTCTGCAGTCCATGGGGTTGCAAAGAATCAGACACGACTGGGTGACTGAACTGATATGGATGTAATGAAATACCAAGATCCCCCTCATTTTGTATATTGCTCACTATGTCACTCAAATGCTGTTATTAATCTCCTCACTGGTATAAAGTAGGTGTTGAATGAAATTATTTATAAAATTTTTAAAGTATTTTGGCCCATTTATTCATTTAACTTATTGGCCGTGGGGCATGTGGAATCTTATTTCCCAACCAGGGATTGAACTTGTTCCTCCTGCAGCAGAAGCACTAAGTCTTAACCACTGGACCAGCAGGGAAGTTCCTCTAAGGTTTTTAATAGAGTAGCATTTTCTGATACTATTATATTGCATAATATGTATCTACTATGATATATATATATTATGGCATAATATACGTCTGTGAGTACATACATACTATATATAATGCTATATGTAGTAAAATAGAACATGTATTTTCACTGATTGCTCTAATTTGACTGGATTTTTCTTGAAATATAACTCATGATTCAAGGTCAGAATAATGTTGGCTTAGAATGGAAGTACAATCTGCTGATTTCTCTCAACCATAGTTCCCATTTTAAAAATAATTTACTATTCATATGTGAATTTTGGCATTATGCTCAGGGTGTTCTTTAGTATATGCTAAGGCCATTTCAAAAGTGGTATGCTATTTTCAGAGTAAGATATTTACAATGTGGTTTGTTTCAAAACTTGTTGACTATGATTTCTTAACTTCCATTCCATCTATATTATTATCTCTGTATAAACCATTTCCAAAATTCTTTTAAGAATGTAAAAAAAAACTACTTTAAAAACTCTCATTATAAGTATTTGTGCTTGTTCTCAAAATTATCCATTTCCAGAACACACAAAATTACATGATCTCAGAGAGATCTAAAATTTTAGACTGGAAAGAAACTTGTGAGTCATCTATGTAACTGTAGATTTTACCAAAAATGCAGAAACTGAGGTTCAGAAAGATAAGCGAATTGTCCAAGCTTATTTATCACATAGCTATTTAGTGATAGAACTTACATATGAATCAAGATCTCCTCTTGCTTTAACATTCCATCCTCTCTTCCACTCTTTTTTCTGGTCTGTTATTTCTTCAATGAGATCAACTTCAGATATACAATCTTACCCATAATCTCTGTGCTTTTCTGCAGTTCTGTTATTTGTTATAGGGCTTCTCAGGTGGCTCAGTGGTAAAGAATCAGCCTGCCAATGCAGGAGACACAGGAGATTCAGGTTCAGTCCCTGGGTTGGGAGGATCCCCTGGGGAAGGGAATGACAACCCACTCCAGTATCCTTGCCTGAAAAAATGCCATGGACAAAGGATCCTGGTGGGCTACAGTCCATAGGGTTGCAAAAAGTCAGACACGACTGAGCATGCACGCATAGGTAGGCACTTTTCAGATTGCTACACCTTCTTGAAGAACTGACCCTTTTATCATTATATATCCCTCTCTGTCTCTGATTTATTTTTAAATTTTGAGATTTATTTTCCCTGTTATTAATATATATTAGTGTGCTGTTATATTACTTTATTTTATAGATAATACATTAACTTATTTATTGTAGGGGAGGAAAATTTTCCTCTACCCTTCTAGGTTCTTTTGGTTGGTCTGTTAGTTAAATTGACCTAAGAGTAACGAAAAGAAAAAATGATGTATGTACAGGAAATCCACAGAGACAATGAGAGGTTCCCTAACAGGCAAGCAGTTGAGGCTCATATGCCATTCTGAGCTAAGGAAAAAGGGGTGGGAGTGTGTAGTTTCAAGAGAAAGGAAGACAATTCACAAAAAGATGGAAAGAGCAAATATTTGGTAAACAAATGCTCACCTTGCCATTCAGAGACAGTAGACACAGAGAGGACTTTGAACAAATAGGCCCTGCTGGCTTCCCCCTAGCTTACCACACCTGGCCCATGTTTTTTTTAATCTCTTGTGATAGTTTTCTCCCTGTACCAGGTCATCTATCTAAATTATTTTAGCCAGTTAAGGCGAAGGTGAAAAACAAAACAAAACACCTTTTTCCTGAGTCTTTGTCAATGTCAACTTTGTCAGTCTTTGTCAACTTCAGGTCAGTGTAATTCGTATGCAAAAGGGACACTCGGGAGGAGGATTGCTCTGAGCCCCTTCAACATCAGGATGTTAGCAGAATCATTTTTACTCTTAGTAAAATATAATCAATAATAAAATATTCTGCCAACCCAGAAAAAATTCTCCCCAAAGAGAGACGAGACAACAGTTTTGTCACTGAATAATTGAAACCAGACTGTGATGCGTATCACAGGCAATCTTCTGAGACTGCAAAAACAGAAAGAAATCTCAGCCTTTTGTATAACCAGGAGATACAATCCATAGCCTGCATGTTTTCAGGATAAATGATAACCAGTTCTCACATAAGAGGACTTAATATCTGTCACACAGAGTTCATCCTACATCGGCCTGATAACTAGGGTGACAATCTGTGTTTCCTAAGTGCCTTTATCCAAATGAGAATTAAACTTCTCATATCTATAGGACAGGAGGTAGCTTTGCACCATCCTGAGAAATTCAGGCTTCTGTCCTTCTATGGAAATTGGGGATAGAGATGTTATCTTCTTTGATGATTTAGTTTCAAAGAGAGGGCAGCCAGGTCCTTGTGAAAAAAAGTTCCTAGGTTCTTCAACACTGGCAAGAGGCTTATTTAGCTTTCAAAAAGATGTACATATTGCTCAAAGGGGCAGGAAAAGTATCACAAATAAAAGTTTTCTAAAGCAAATTCTCTAAGCAAGGGGAGGGGAATGGAAAAGTCTCCCTTTTTGCGCCAGGCAAAATTCCTTTTTTTTTTTTTTTAATCTGTGTTTACCCTTAGAGAAAGGGAGAAGGCACCTTATTACTTCTACGTGGAGGTGACCTCTAGGCATATATTCACTGGGTAGGGAGGTTCCTCCCCTGTAGATGGAGATGGGCGTTCCTGTTCCCCACTTGTTCTCCACTGACACCATGGTAGGCATGGCTTCACCACCACTGGTTAATGGTAGATGTCCTGACTCTCCCCAGTCCTCCTCTGACAACCCCTCAAAGGGGAGAAGCACCTCATTACTTCCCAGTGTGGGTGGAAGAACCAACTCCTCACAGGGTCTCCACTGGCCTCTCCTTACTGACTGATAGAGATGGGGTCAGCTCCCCGTCTGACTCCTCTCTGGGGAGGGTGTTGGCTTTGTTACAGTCCCTCTGGGCTAGCCGCCTGGCCTCCGCATTCAGCCCTTGCTGGCATGAGTACAGATGGGGCCAGAGGTTTTTCCGTAGTCTTTGCCTGGAGCAGAACCATTATTTTCTTCAAATTTCCTGTCTTGCTCAGCTGCTCCTTGCCTGGCCCTTTCACTGGAGGGCAAACTTTTAAAAAGGAAATATTTAATTTATTTGCCTGGATTGGGTCCTAGTTGTGGCAGGCGGGATCTTTCACTACAGCACACAGCCTCTCTAGTTGTGGCTCACTGGCTTAGTTTCTCCTTGACATATGGGATCTTAGTTCCCTGGCCAGGGATCAAACCTGTGTCCCCTGCATCCCTGAGGGGAGGCTTCTGTTGGCACTATTTTGGTCTGTACCTGTTGTTGGTGTTCCCATGCTACTGGGTTCTTCAGCTCCAAATGTGCATATATTAGGGAAAAGAAAACCCATCTTGCCCTTCAAAATTTTGTGTTCACTTTGTGTATACGCTATGGGATTTTAGTTGCACTTAGTGAGAGAAACAGGAGAAAGTACGTCCATTCCATCTTCCCAGAAACCAACGTCTCTCTGCATATTTTGAAAATAGTAGCATGGAAGTCACTGTGTCATGAGAACTCAAAAAGATGTTACCAACATGCCAAACCCTTTACTTTCCTAACCACAAGTTTGTAAGGTCCATGAGGACAGGGGCTTCAAGTAGTACTCACTTTTAGTCAACTTCCATTTCTTCCCACAGTGAGAAAACAGAACATTTTTTTTCCCCCTTGTCTTTATAGTCAGATTTTTTCATGTCTGAAAGTGAATGTTAAATTGAAGCATAATAGTCACGGCACCCAAACACTGCCCTTCCCATCAGGATAATTTGTAGCACTTTTGTCAAAAACTTAAGATAATTGTTAGATCAAAGAAAAAGTGCCCCCTTTTGTTTGATTCAAATTGCCTATTCCTTCTTTTACTTCAAGAAAGAATTTTAAAGGATTTCTTCTCTAAATTATAAAACAAGTCAAGTTAATGGTAATGATAGGGAAAGAATTTTTATTTCTGACTAAAAGAATGATAACTCATTTTTTTTCTTTAATGAGAACAGTAAGTAAAAGTAATTATTCTTGCATGCTTGCTATCTCATTTAGCATTGATACAAAATTCTCTTCAATAAACTCAAGTGGGTTTTTGTTTTTTTTTTTTTGCAAAGTTGGGCTTTAGCAGGTTTATTATTTCCATTAGGCTGTGGAATTTGATTATTCAATCAACCTACTTCAATCTAGAAAAATCTCTTATGGCCCATTATTTTAAGGAATCTTCTTTTGTAAAGCACATGATTGTGAAAAAAAAGAAGAAAAAAAGAAAGACTATCCTCTTACTTTCCTTCTTCTTTTATTTTTAGTTTTAAATAATTCTTGTTGCAGTTCATGTGTAGTAAGCCTATTAAACACATTTATAGCCACAGTTATTCTAAGAAACTTGAAAAATAAAGATTAACATCTGATCCAAACTCAATCACTGGTCTGAGTATATCAAATACATTAAACTTCCTTTTCAGCATAGGAAAATATACTTTCACCAGAAGAAGTATACATCTTCAGGTCGAATTACTCTAGAGGGTTTTGGGTAAAACTTCAAAGATTTTTCCTATGAATAAATAGCCACATGAATCAAATTGAGTTTAGGAAGATAGATAGGTAGATAGGTACAATGTTGCAAAGGTATTTTCTAAAGTAAAATGTACTCTGCACCTTATTTTTCCTAAAAAATATCTTCCCACAAATCATATTATATATGTATAATATATGTAATATGTTATATGTTGATATATGTTAATATATGTTAACATGTATGTGTTAATATATGTAATTGTGCACATTTGTATGTGTACATGTTGAAGCAACAGTTAGAACCAGACATGGAACAACGGACTAGTTCCAAATTGGGAAAGCAGTATGTCGAGGCTGTATATTGTCACTCTGCTTATTTAACTTATATTCAGAGTACATCATGCAAAATGCCAGGCTGGATGAAGCACAAGCAGGAATCCAGATTGCCGGGAGAAATATCAATAACTTCAGATATGCAGATGACACCACTCTTATGGCAGAAAAGGAAGAACTAAAGAGCCTCTTGATGAAGGCAAAAGAGGAGAGTGAAAAAGCTAGCTTAAAACTCAACATTCAAAAAACTAAGATCATAGCATCTGGTCCCCTCACTTCATGGCAAAAGGGAAAAAGTGGAAGCTGTGACAGGTTTTCTTTTCTTGGGCTCTGGTCCCATCACTTCATGGCATATGGATGGGAAACAATGACAGACTTTATTTTCTTGGGCTCCAAAATCACGGCAGATGGTGACTGCAGCCACGAAATTAAAAGATGCTTGTTCCTTGGAAGAAAAGCTATGACCAACCTAGATAGCATATTAAAAAGCAGAGACATTACTTTACCAACAAAGGTCCATCTAGTCAAAGCTATGGTTTTTCCAATAGTCATTTATGTATGTGAGAGTTGGGCCATAAAGAAGACTGAGCACTAAAGAATTGATATTTTTGGAATGTGGTGTTGGAGAAGACCCTTGAGAGTTCCATGGACTGCAAGGCGATCAAACCAGTCAATCATAAAGGAAATCAGTCCAGAATATTCATTGGAAGGAATGATGCTGGACATGAACCCCCAGTATTTTGGTCACCTATTACAAAGGACTGACTCATTAGAAAAGACCCTGATGCTGGGAAAGATTGAAGGCAGGATAAGAAGGGGACGATAGAGGACGAGATGGTTGGATGGCATCACCGACTCAATGAACATAAGTTTGAGCAAGCTCTGGAAGATGGTGAAGGAAAGGGAAGCCTGGAATGCTAAGAGTCCATGGGGTCACAAAGAGTTGGACACAACTGAATTACTGAACAACAAATATTTTGGCTGAGGGGAGGAGGTGTTCTAAGTAACACCATGGTCTAGAGTAGCTCTAGAAAGCTTATTATTTGGCTTTTTCTTTTCGATGAT
This sequence comes from Bos indicus, assembly GCF_029378745.1. Taxonomy (NCBI): domain Eukaryota; kingdom Metazoa; phylum Chordata; class Mammalia; order Artiodactyla; family Bovidae; genus Bos; species Bos indicus. The sequence continues at coordinate 15,835,202 of NC_091767.1, forward strand.
TAATAACTATCTCCCAGGTTGGTATTCCAAAGCTGATTGTGTCCTGATCTCTAATTCTAGTTTGTTTATAAAAATTGCTTTCTCAACACTAGCATTGTTAAATAAAAAACCTACCTTCACTGACTGAATCAGCACAGGAACTTTTAATATGCATTAAATGGAAGTAACCCTGCAGGTCAAACTTATACTCACCCAACTATTCTATAGTGATACCTATCATTTTGGTTTTCCTTTTTAATCAAGTCAGGCTTTTATATATGTGTTGATTACATGATTTCCCACAGGATTGTTTTTTAAAGAGTTGAAAATTGTATTTTCACATTTCACAATACAAATGAAAATTACTTTTTTTTTGGGGGGGTCGCATTACTTCCCTCCAAAACTACTCTCATTTTGATAGGAAGGGGGAACACGTTTTCCTTGTTATTCTCTTAGGAAACACCCCAAGTCACAGCACCATGATCTTCTGATGAAGATCATGCTTTACATAAAGCAAGTAATGTAAAATTGATATGAAGAGGCTCTCCAATCTCTTTATCTTTCTAGTCAGGTCTTTCCTCACCAGGTGGGCACCATGATGAGACAGGCAGAAGGTCTCATCACTGGGGGTCCAGGCATCATGGGTATGTGGCCTCCCATAGGCAGCCTCATTCTAGGAGCAGGTCCCACTGGCATGATCCCAGGAGGAGGAGGGCTCATCATTGGCATCATGGGAGGGACCCCCATGTGGGGTGCTAGCTTCATCCCTGGGCAGGAGGTCCTGGGAGACTGGGGGGAGGTGGGATCATTGCCCCTGCAGGAGGAGGAGCAGAGAATGGAATAAAAGGTATCTTTCCTTGTTGAAATAGCTGTTGTTTTTATCAATCAGGCTCTGAGCCTGCCCTTCTATGCATTTCTGATAGTAGTCCTTCACATTCTCTTCGTGCTTCCTACCACTGCAGTGTGTCTTTCTCACAGAGGCAGAATCGTGGGTGAGGAATGGATCACAGTAGTCACAATAAAACAGGCATGTTGCTCCGCAGGCCGTTGGCAGCTCTGTTCCCCATAGGATTGTATGTTGGGTGTTTTAGGGAGTGCCTTTCCTCTGCCCCAGATATACTTAAACTTCTGATAATGTAACTTAAGACTCTAATGGCCTCTATAGTATAAAAATTCTGTGAATAGGAAGTAGAATATGTTTAGCTGCCCAAACTCACTTTAGCTCAAGTTTGTTCAGTCAGGTTGTCTATCATTTTTTTCTTAACAAGGGATGAAGTAGAGGACAAAGATATATATGTTGTTTAGAGTATACATGTCGTTTATATTAATGGAGATATGAAACATACATACTTAAGCTGTCACAGTATCTGTCTTAAGAGAAGTATGCTGCTGCTTGGTCATTCAGTCATCTACAACTCTTTGCAACCCCATGGACTGTAGCTCCCCAGGCTCCTCTGCCCGTGGGGATTCTCCAGGCAAGAATACTGGAGTGGGTTGCCATGCCTTTCTCCAGGGGATCTTCCCAACCCAGGGATTGAACCCAGGTTTCCTGCATTGCAGTGAATTCTTTACCATCTGAGCCACCAGGGAAGCCCCAGCCCTTAATTTGTTCTAAAAGACTAAAGAGATCATTCCAGATTTGGATGACCCTAAGATATTTTCCATTGAAATGGGAGGCTTGTTATTAATATTCACAGCAATGCAATTGGCATGACCTTCTTTCCAAATAATGCAATTTTTCAGCTTTTTTCCATGCCGAGTTCCATGAAAAAGATGTCATATATAAGAGATAGTTATATAGACATTATTAGCATGGGGTTTGAATTTGACAGTATAAGGATGGTTTTGTACTAAATTTTTTTCATGAAATATAAACCTTAAATACTAACACTGAAAATATTAGAGAACATTTTAGTATAAAGGATAGTGCTAGACATATAACTAAAGCAAGAGAAGCATCCTCTTGATAAGATGCCTAGAATTCAGAATGTGCCTTTTCATCATAATCATGCTAAGGGTCATTGGAATTGAGTGTCTTGATGGTATCATCTGTAAAATGGAGTTAATGGCCCCTTTTCCTTACTTATCTCACAGAATATGGTGAAAGATAATAGAACTTTGCAAGTAGCCTTACAAAGTCATTACACAAATAGAAAGTTTTACTATACCTATGTGGGAATATGTCCTTTGAAACACATTAAGGAAGAGAGTACCATATCTTAGAACTGAGGATACCATTTTATGCAGGTTTCCAAATGTATGATATGGCTGAAAATATTAATCTTATTTGTTATTTAATTTTGTAAGTGAGAATAATTTCTCACTTCTTTCTCATGAAAATATGTAAAATCCCTTTAACATTTCAGAAAATTTAAGTATTTATAATTTTTAATTTCAATAGAAACATTAATTTTTCCACATCGTTCCTCTAAAAGTTCAGTTTTACTTGGAATTGTTTATCAGTGAATGACTTCTATACAGGGAAAATTTCTCTCCTACACATACTACTTTTAAGCACATTTTCTGAAGTCCATCAACTTGCAGGCCCCCTTCACCCTCTAATTCGATGATATCCTGGCAGACCTTTACCATTTTTCTCTGATCATAGAGAGAACATTTTTCTCTCCAAGGCTAATCTCTTGATCTTGTTACTCTCTATCCTCAAGCTTTCCACTGTTCAATCCTGATCAAAGCTTTTCCAATGGTATATTGAGATCTCCGTGTTATGTGTTTTCATTATCTTCTATGATAGGAATTTAAGAAATGTGATGAGTAAATAATGGCCAAACTTGAAATTCTGATACTTGTCAAAAATATATATATATGATTTGTTTCACTAGTAAAGTTGCTTTATTATCTTTTTGATTTGTTAGTCTAACCCTACATACCATTAAAAATAAGCAAGAAATTGTGATGGGAAAAATTTTGATGTCAAAATGTGTAACGCATACTTAAGGGTTAACTGTAGTAAGAAATATGTGAATGTTATAGGGAAAGAACAAAGCATTTTTGTTAAATGTACAAGAAGGTGGAAATAAACTGGTACTCAAATTAATTTCCTGTGTGGAAAGATGAACTTTACAAATGTAAATTATTTTATATATTTATTGCACAGTTAAAATCTCAATAAATATTGAGGTTTTCAATAATTTAAAATTAAAATTTACTAAAAATAAAAGCTGGATGGTCATATTCAATGTATTTTAAGTTGTTAAGGTGGGGATTTACCCTGCTGTTTGGTCGCTAAGTCATGTCTGACCCTTTTGTGACCCCGTAGTCTATAGCCCGCCAGGCTCTTCTGTCCATTGGATTTCTCTGGCTAGAGTACTGGAGTGGGTTGCCATTTCCTTCTCCAAGGGATCTTCTGGACCCAGGGATCAAACCTGTGTCTCCTGCATTGGCAGGCAGCTTCTTTACTACTGAGCCATCAGGGAAGCCCAGGGATTTACCCTATCAAATATCAAATAACATTATAAAGCCACTGTAATTGAAATATGAGATATTAGGTTATAAAAGACATTAGACCTCAGAAATAGAACTAATAATTTCATATATGACAGAGATGAGATCTATTCCCTTTTCCTTTCTAACGTTAGAAACCTATCTACACTTTTAATTTTTGAGTAGCTTCCGTCGTGGAGATTACCCGTTTTAGTTTTATTTTTTTGAAGAGTCAATTTTTAATTAATTTATGAATTCAACCTTTTTCACATTTAAATTAATTGATTTCTGTGTATATATAAATATAAATAATTTTTAATCTTCTTTCATTGAATCTGTTGAATAAATTGTTTGCAAATTCTCTAATATAAAGTTTAGTTTCCTTTATTCCTTTTATTATATTGTCTGTTAAAAAGCTTTTAAAGGTATAAATGTGAAACTGAGAGTATATTTGGTTAATATCTCGTTTTTCTAAGAGATATTTTAATTGGTTTCACTTCTAATACAACCTGCAGTTGTGCAACTGTAGTTTTGATTTTCGCTTTAAGCCTAAGAGAATTGAGAAGTAATTTTTGTCTGTTGTTGGAATTTTTGTTATTTTTCTTTGATTGCCTTTTTTTGATCATTTGTCTGTACAAGATGTTCTTTTATGGAAGTCAATTAAATTATAATTATTTCTGTTATCAGTTTTTATTAATGAACTATGAAAACATGAAAAGAGATGAATTATCTATTAGGGTGGTATGTGGTTCAATGTTTACTTTATTAATCTTGTTTAAATTCCTATAACTTAATTTTTGATTTTTATTTTTACTTTGTCTATTAAAAAACTGAGAAAGAATGTGTTGAGTTTTCCTACTAATGACGTATTTCTGTTTGATCATCATTGTATTTTTCAGTTTCATTGTGTACACTTTGATGTTAAGTTATTCAGTTCTCAAGTTCTGTGACTGTGTTACTGGATATTTTATGTTTACTAAGATAGACTTTTTTGTGTGTGTTCACAACGTGTCTGATTTTCTGTCTAAAATTAGTACTCTCGTTCCTGGAATTTTTGTTCTTCTTTGCTACTCTAATATTTGTTTCTACTTTTATTTTAAGTGATTTTCTTGTAAACCATATATATTAGAATTTTATTTTTCCTTGTAAAGTTATCAGAGACTTTTTACTGGAAATGTACCATGTATTTATTGCTATAACCCAAGATTATTTGCTTTATTTTCAACATTTTGGGAAATATGTGTACACAGTTTGAACTTGGCCACTTTTTTTAAATCACCTCTTTAATGAAATAAGAACAAAATTATATGTTTTAACTTTCTCCATAGTTAGGAGGAGAAATTTTGCCTACTTTTATTTTCCCCATTCTTTTCTTTTTAAATAAGTGTATATAGAACTCTAAAATATTTTAAAATCATATTCTATTCTATATCTTACTCTAGTTTAAGAATAATTTTTCACACTTTTAATGCTGTCAACACATCTTCAGCTATTTTTTTAGATTTAACTTTATAACTAAGCAATTTTGATATTTATCATAAGTTTGCAACCTAGCTCCCCACTCTTGAAACTTAAATACCAAGCTACTTAAACATAGATGCAGATAGTATTTTAAAGAATGACACATAGATTTAATATTTTCTGAACTTTGACTTTTTCTCTGAATATCACTGTGTTGCTTGTTAATAGAAACAATAATGGCCTAGGTATAAAATTTTAAATCCTAACGTTTTCCCCTGAGGAATAAGAAATATTTAAACCAAAAGAAGGACTATATGTGTGGAGTGAAGTCATGATATTGTTGTGTGCTAAAGGGATCAGAGTGAGTCCGTGTAATTCCACAGGGCAAAACCAAGATCAAAGGTAGAAGCTATATAGAAAGTTGGATGAATAAAAAAGTTGATCTCTTTAACACAGAGAGTGTTCTAAAGATAGAGGCAGAGCTGCCTTACAAAATCATAAAATGTAGTACAAGTTTTCCTCCAGTGACTTTGTGCCTCCTTCGTAAGATATTGTGCAGAGGGAATTTATACTAGATTGTTTTAAGAGTAGGGAACATTCCCTTAGGTAGGTACCTGCCTCAAAACTAGAGGATCCATCTCTTACTAAGGCTGGTACATTGTTTAGTGAATTGTAAATAGATGGAACCATTAAGATGAGACTTTACATAAACTGTGCTTTTATTTATTTATTTTTGAGAAAAAAAATAAAGCCTTGTTTACGTTGGTTAATTAATTAATATCCTGTTGCCATCATAGTGTCTCATGCTTTTGCTGCATGATGGATGGTGGAGGGGGCGTGGCTTGGGGAGGCGTGGCTTGCATTTCAGCTATTCAGTAGACGTGGCTCCTTTGCAACCGTCTTTCTGTAGCCCTCCTTTGAATACCAGTCAGATGTACATATACACAATGGAGTATTACTCAGCCATTAAAAAGAATACATTTGAATCAGTTCTAATGAGGTGAATGAAACTGGAGCCTATTATACAGAGTGAAGTAAGCCAGAAGGAAAAACACCAATACAGTATACTAACGCATATATATGGAATTTAGAAAGATGGTAACAATAACCCTGTGTACGAGACAGCAAAAGAGACACTGATGTATAGAACAGTCTTATGGACTCTGTGGAAGAGGGAGAGGGTGGGAAGATTTGGGAGAATGGCATTGAAACATGTAAAATATCATGTATGAAACGAGATGCCAGTCCAGGTTCGATGCACGATACTGGATGCTTGGGGCTGGTGCACTGGGACGACCCAGAGGGATGGTATGGGGAGGGAGGAGGGAGGAGAGTTCAGGATGGGGAACACATGTATACCTGTGGCAGATTCATTTTGATATTTGGCAAAACTAATACAATTATGTAAAGCTTAAAAATAAAATAAAATTTAAATTTAAAAAACAAAAACAAACAAACAAAAAAAACTAAGCATCCATACTGCTTACACTGAAATCCGCGAAAGAATTTGTAACCAGAGCAAAAGCCCTCTAGTGGAAGATCTGTTTGTAACTCTATTACATAGTATGTGACTATTAACTAGAGGGATTCTAAATAGTTCTTTTAGGAACCTTTTAATGTTTTTTTTTTTTTTAATTGCTGAGTTCCAAATAATACTTGGTGGGTAGTCTAAATATTTAATGTTAACATAACAAAAAAGAACACCGCTTTTATTGTTAAACAACACATACCAACTACATAGAAGGGAACAACAGAACAACTGTATCTGAATTTCCATTTTAGAAAACTATCACTAAATGTGTAAACGTGCCATTCTCACTTAACTTATAGCTGAACCAGATAACGTGAAAGAACTTAGAGGAAAACAGCAAAGAAAAGCTGAACTTCTGTTTTATCCTTTACATGGGCTCCTATTCTATGCACAGCAGGGTGATCATAGTTCATAAAGCAGGACCAAAAGCTTACTAGGGTTTAAATATAGCCTGTGACCTCAGGGAATTTCTGGATTTTAGTTCTTGTTCTGCCAGCTCCTGTTAGTTCTTTGTCAATTACCAGAGCTTCAAATTCCTTATCTGAAATTGGAAGGGCTATTGCATGTAATAATAATACCCATTGCTATATTGAGTACTTGCTATGTGCCACACATTGTGCTAAGCACTTTATATGTATTATTTCATTTAATCTTCACAACAACCCATATGTTAGAGATGTGACCCAACTGATTCTACCATTAGAATGTTGGTCTGCCGGACAGCAAATCTATATACCTGAAAACAATATAAATCTTAAAAACCAAATCTAGGTCTAAAATTTTATGAGAAATTGGCCTTGGACTAACTAATGTCAATTACACATTGAATTCTCTGTTTCTGATGAAAACCACCAATGAGTTAATTAACCATACTGTTCCTGGGTCATTTGATTTAATTCTGGTCCTTAGGTTTAGTCTCCTCCCTCATTCCTCTTTCTGTGGCTGCCTATTTTGCTTTCTCTTATTAAGAAATTTTCATTTTCACTGCATTTAAACTGTCAGTATTATCCTTTATCTGGTTTTATGTTTAGCAAGTTAAACTATCCTCATAATTTTATCAAATTTCTAGAAAAGTCCTGTTGGTATTTGATCTGCATTGCATTTTAACATACACTGTAGTTTGAAGAAATTTGACATCTATAGCTATTCTTTAAATATTCAGTCTCATGGCACAGGAGTGCAATATATCTCTGTAATTATGTTGTTTTTTAAAGTAGTTCCCAATAATATTTGATATCCTTCAGTATATGTTTCAGTTCAGTTCAGTTGCTCAGTCATGTCCGACTCTGCAACCCCATGAACTGTAGCACCCTAGGCCTCCCTGTCCATCACCAACTCCTGGAGTCCACCCAAACCCATGTCCACTGAGTCGGTGATGCCATCCAACCATCTCATCCTGCGTCATCCCCTTCTCCTCAGGCCCTCAATCTTTCCAAGCATCAGGGTCTTTTCAAATGAGTCAGCTCTTCGCATCAGGTGGCCAAAGTATTGGGGTTTCAGCTTCAACATCAGTCCTTCCAACCAACACCCAGGACTGATCTCCTTTAGGATGGACTGCTTGGATCTCCTTGCAGTCCAAGGGACTCTCAAGAGTCTTCTCCAACACCACAGTTCAAAAGCGTCTAACATATTCCTTCTTAATTTGTAGGTATCTTCTTTTTCTTTGCTACTTTCTTTCTCATTTATTGGCCCTTCTCTTTTCTTGATCTTCTCCCTATCCCATCAAAAGTAGATGTTAAAACACTTTTATCTTATAAAACCCTAGGTATAGGATTTCCTGTACCCTAATTGTGCTGTCTCATCTATCCCAATGATTGCAACTACCACCTGTACATAGATGACTTCCACATTTATATGTTAATCCAATCTATGTCTATAATTCCTTGTACTCTTCTCTACCAGGTACCATTAGCAATCCCAAACTCAAAATATCCAGAACCAAACTCATTATCTTATTTCTGAGGATAAATTCATACATTTGAATTCCATATTTTGCTTAATAGTATTACAATATGTATCCAAATTCAGAGTATTAGAGCCAGCTTCTTTCTCTCTCTTTTTCTATATACAATCTGCAGCCAGGTCTTAATGCTTTAAGTTCTGTGAAGTTTCCAGCATCCATCCCCTTTTCTCCACTGTCATAACCACTGTCAGAGTTCATGCTCTCCTGAAATCTTGTCTGGATTATTGCTTTGATCTTTAAACCTTTCTTTTTGTTTCCATCTTCTTTCCTGCCATCCCATCTAGCCTGATAACCATCCTGTTCTTCTTTCTATTGCACAGCATCATTTCAGTCTGTCCTGTAGTCAGGATGCTGCAATAGTCCACAGTAGCTCCTTGCCTAACTCAGTACAAGTTCCTCAAATTAGAATTTAAGACCCTCTTACTCCAGTTTCTTTGCATTCTTCCTTTCAGGTGATTCTAGTCCTCAAGCCATCACACTATCCTGCAACTGAACTGTTCACTTCTTTAGAAATACCTGATAATTTTATTCATCTAGCCAAATTGGTCATACTGCAGCTGTTCCCCTGAATACCTCCTTGGTCACCTCTACCTAGTGAAGCCTATATACTTTAAAAGTATATGATATCTCCCTCACCTCATACCTTAATTTTGGTAACTTGTCATGGTATAAAGGAATATTATGCTGTTTATGTACATGACTTTTCTTCATTTCTAGATTTTTCAGCTCTTTAACTGCAGGGATTGATCTTACTCATCTTTCATTCTACTCAGTCTTTTGTGCACATATAGACTTCTCTAAATATTTATTAAAACAAATTATCAGTTCAGTGAGTTCAGTCACTCAGTCATGTCCAACTGCGACCCCATGAACGGCAGCACGCTAGGCCAAACTATCCATCACCAACTCCCGGAGTCCACCCAAACCCATGTCCATTAAGTCAGTGCTGCCATCCAACCATCTTATCCCCTGTTATCCCCTTCTCCTCCTGCCCTCAATCTTTCCCAGCATCAGGGTCTTTTCCAATGAGTCAGCTCTTCACATCAGGTTGCCAAAGTACTGGAGTTTCAGCTTCAACATCAGTCCTTCCAGTGAACACTCAGGACTGATCTCCTTTAGGATAGATTGGTTGGATCTCCTTGCAGTCCAAGTTACTCTCAAGAGTCTTATCCAACACCACAGTTCAAAAGCATCAGTTCTTCAGCGCTCAGCTTTCTTTATAGTCCAACTCTCACATCCATACATGACCACTGGAAAAACCATAGCCTTGACTAGACAGACCTTTGTTGATAAAATAATGTCTCTGCTTTTCAATGCTGTCTAGATTGGTCATAACTTTCCTTCCAAGGAGTAAGCGTCTTTAATTTCATGGCTGCAGTCACCATCTACAGTAATTTTGGAACCCAGAAAAATAAAGTCAGCCACTGTTTCTGCTGTATCTTCATGTATTTGTCATGAGGTGATGGGTTCCGGATGCCATGATCTTAGTTTTCTGAATGTTGAGTTTTAAGCCAACTTTTTCACTCTCCTCTTTCACTTTCATCAAGAGGCTTTTTAGTTCCTCTTCACTTTTCTGCCATAAGGGTGGTGTCATCTGCATATCTGAGGTTATTGATATTTCTCCCGGCAATCTTGATTCCAGCTTGTGTTTCTTCCAATCCAGCGTTTCTCCTGATGTACACTGCATATAAGTTAAATAAGCAGGGTGACAATATACAGCCTTGACATACTCCTTTTCCTATTTGGAGCCAGTCTTTTGTTCCATGTCCAGTTCTAACTGTTGCTTCCTGACCTGCATACAGGTTTCTCAAGAGGCAGGTCAGGTGGTCTGGTATTCCCATCTCTTTCAGAATTTTCCACAGTTTATTGTGATCCACACAAAGGCTTTGGCATAGTCAATAAAGCAGAAATAGATGTTTTTCTGGAACTCTCTTGCTTTTTCAATGATCCAGCGGATGTTGGCAATTTGATCTCTGGTTCCTCTGCCTTTTCTAAATCCAACTTGAACATCTGGAAGTTCATGGTTCACGTATTGCTGAAGCCTGGCTTGAAGAATTTTGAGCATTACTTTACTAGCATGTGAGATGAGTGCAATTGTGGGGTAGTTTGAGCATTCTTTGGCATTGCCTTTCTTTGGGATTGGAATGAAAACTGAACTTTTCCAGTCCTGTGGCCACTGCTGAGCTTTTCAAATTTGCTGGCATATTGAGTGCAGCACTTTCACAGCATCATCTTTCAGGATTTGAAATAGCTCAACTGAAATTCTATCACCTCCATTAGCTTTGTTCATAGTGATGCCTTCTAAGACCCACTTGACTTCACGTTTGAGGATGTCTGGCTCTAGGTGAGTGATCACACCATCATGATTATCTGGGTCGTGAAGATCTTTTTTGTACAGTTCTTCTGTGCATTCTTGCCACCTCTTCTTAATATCTTCTGCTTCTATTAGGTCCCTACCATTTCTATCCTTTACTGAGCACATCTTTGCATGAAATGTTCCCTTGGTATCTCTAATTTTCTTGAAGAGATCTCTAATCTTTCCTGTTCTATTATTTTCCTCTATTTCTTTGCATTGATCACTGAGGAGCTGAGAAAGGCTTTCTTATCTCTCCTTGCTATTCTTTGGAACTCTGCATTCAGATGCTTATATCTTTCCTTTTCTCCTTTGCTCTTCTCTTCTCTTCTTTCACAGCTATTTGTAAGGCCTCCTCAAACAAATTAAATGGACCCCAATTATAGGAATTGCTGGTTCAGACAAAGAAACAAACACCTAATTTTAATTAGATTCAGAAGGTGCCTTGTTTAAAATAAAACCTGAGGTATGCTGATTTCTTCATTTTGTCCTTACCTGACTCAAATTTTAATTTTAAGGTGAACAGCTGAGAACCTCTGATTGCAAAATCCTGCATGTCAATGGGTTTTTCATTGTTAAAATGAGTTATTTGCTAGAAATGCCTCATTGCACCTAGGTATTTGATTCAAAGGCTGTGATTTATGACTTAGACTGGAATTTTATAGGAACAATGTCATATTACACCTGAAAATGTCATTTATTTTAATGCTGTATTTAAATTACACTTATACCAAGTTACAGCAATATTTAAAAAGTAATATTCAGTGCTTCCTTACATTTACCACGTTTTTTAATCAGAGTAGAACTGGGTTCAAAGTTACTGAATGGGGAAACAATTCTGCCACAAAAATGTAACTGTTGAATAATTAATCAAAGAAGAAATGTGTTCAGGTATATGGTTTTGTCTTTCTTTGTTGTGAGAATTTCATTTTTATTTTTGAAATGAATATATTCATGCCCCTGGATTTTCCCTTTTGAAGTGGGATTCATAGCATATCTCAAAACTAAACCCATAGTACATTTTACAGAAGGTAATACAGATACAATTTTCTGATGAATGTGAAGTGTATTTTTCCAAAATGTATTTAAACTAGAATGTTTGGAAGTGGGTATGCTTTAGTGTATTCTGGAGGAAATAAGCAATCATTTAAAATAGTGGATAACTGGGTATAGTAGTGAGTGTAAAATAAAGTTGAGATAATCAAAGTGCTTCCTGACTCTATAAGAATGATCAGGGATTAATTTTCAGCATTTATTCATTTTTTTTTTAATGTTGTGAGACAAAGCATTGAATATGTTAGTTTCACCCTTTGTCCAGAAATAGCTGTAGTTCACATTGCCTGCATTTTTTAATTCAGATCAATAAGTGGGAATTTTAATATCCCCCTTTATTACTAGTAATTTTTTAAATTCCCTGAGTATTTCTCACTTGACTGCAAACCACAAAATAATATGCTTTCTTCATAGATTGTGTCTCTGATCCCCACATTTCTACCCACTCCCAGTCAGAGATGACGGAAGCAACTTAGCAGGCACACACACCAATTAGGAGAAACAAATGTGTCATAATGCATAATTTTTGTTTGTTTCTGGGAGGTCTTTTTCCTTTGAAGTGGCAGCATACTTGTTTGTCTTATTTGTTTTGCAATAGAGGTATAGATTTAGCGAGGAAGCAGTGGTATTCACCTCTATTTTCCTGGAGATCAGTTGTAGGTGTTTATGAGGTATGTGATGGTGATTTTATGGGTCAGAAATCTAGGATTTAGATACCTTATAGACAGGAGCAATCTAACCAACCCATGTAGGAACTGAACTTATAACCAACAAAACAAACGGGTGAACAAGCAATAAAAAGATCGAGTTGGTTTGAAAAGTAAAAGCTTCAACTCTTTTTAGGTCACGTTCAGAGCTTCTAGTCAAAACCATTTCTGAACACAACTCCAAATAAGTCTAGTGTTTTTAAAATATTCATAGTAGTATTTTATTCACTAATTTGTACCTATTGGGATGAGTACGTGCTTTGTATTACTGATGCCAAGAGTGCCTTGTCCCAGAGAATTTCATTTTGTATGACAGAAGACAAATGAACAGCAAAATGATTTTACATGGTTTACTATTCTGAAAAGCAGTGTTACATTTTTTTTAAAGTATTCCGTAGCTAAATAAGTCTGGAAAACATTGTGTTAACCTTCAGTCAGGCTTCTTTTTTTCTTCTTCCTTACAAAAGTACTTAGATTTCAACATTTTAATCTTTTTTTTTTAACATCTTCATTTTATTTATTTTTGTAATTTTTTTTAACTTATCTGCCTATTGGGTCTTAGTTGTGGCACATGGAATCCAGTTCTCTCACCAGGAATGGAGCTTGTGCCCCTACATTGGGAGCACTGAGTCTTAACCACCCGTCTGCCAGGAAGTCCCTAATATTTTAATCTGCATTGTGAATCTATTAGAGGAAAATATGGTGTGTGGCCTTTCATAATCTAATTAGTCTATGAAAACTTTGTACACAGTACGTATCAGCTCCATTTGTTCTATAGAACACAGTTTGAGACGGATTATCTATAATATGCATGTGTGTGTGAGTTGCTTAGCCGTGTCCAACTGTTTGCAACCCCATAGACTGTAGCCCACCAGGCTCCTCTGTCCTCCACTATCTCCCAAATTCATGTCCATTGAGTTAGTGATGCTGTCTAACCATCTCATCTTGTACCAACCCCTTCACCTTTTGCCCTCGATCTTTCCCAGGATCAAGGTCTTTTCCAGTGAGTCAGTTCTTCATATCAGGGGGCCAAAGTATTGGAGCTTCAGCTTCAGCATCAGTCTTTCCAGTGAATATTCAGGGTTGATTTCCTTTAGAATTGACTGGTTTGATCTCCTTGCAGTCCAAGGGACTCTCAAGAGTATTCTCCAACACCACAGTTCAAAAGCATCAATTCTTTAGTGCTCAACCTTCTTTACTGTCCAACTCTCATACTCATACATGACTACTGGAAAAACCACAGCTTTGACTAGATGGGCCTTTGTTGGCAAAGTGATGTCTCTGCTTTTTAATATGCTGTCTAGGTTTTTGTCATAGCTTTCTTTCCCAGGAGCAAGCATCTTTTAATTTCATGGCTGCAATCACTCTCCACAGTGATTCTGGAGCCCAAGGAAATAACTCTGTCACTGCTTCCACTTTTTCCCCTTCTACTTGCCATAAAGTGATGGGACCAGATGTCATGATCTTAGTTTTTTAAGTGTCAAATTTTAAGCTAGCTTTCTCACCCTCCCCTTTTATCCCTGTCAAGAGGCTCCTTAGCTCCTCTTCACTTTCTGCCATTAGAGTGGTATTATCTGTATATCTGAGGTTGATATTTCTCCCATGAATCAGACTCTTGAGAGTCCCTTGGACTGCAAGGAGATCCAACCAGTCCATCCTAATGGAAATCAGTCCTGAATATTCATTGGAAGGACTGATGCTGAAGCTGAAACTCCAATACTTTGGCCACCTAATTAGAAGAACTGACTCATTGAAAAGACCCTGATGCTGGGAAAGATTGAAGGCAGGAGGAGAAAGGGATGACAGAGGATAAGATGGTTAGATGGCATCACCAACTCGATGGACATGAGTTTGAGCAAGCTCCAGGAGTTGGTGATGGACAGGGAAGCCTGGCGTGCTATAGTCCATGGGGTTGCGAAGAGTTGGACACAACTGAGTGACTGAACTGAACTGAACTGAACCTTGATTCCAGCTTGTGCTTCATAAAGCCCAGCATTTCTCATGATATGCTCTGCATAGAAGTTAAATCAGCAGGGTGACAATACACAGCATTGTTGTACTCCTTTCCCAATTTTGAACCAGTCCCTTGTTCCATGTCCAGTTCTAAGTGTTGCTTCTTGACCCACATACAGTTTCTCAGGATACAGGTAAGATGGTCTGGTATGATCATATCTTTAAGACTATAAAAAGTATAAACACAAAATTCATAAGAAAAGCCACATATCTAGACTATGTTTCATGATAGATTTTTGAAGCATGTTAAACTTATTTGCCAAAACAGAACCATAATATAATCTTGATAAAGGTCTATGTGACAGGTTTCCTGTAGGAAAATTTTAATTTAAGGAATATGTTTTCACATTGCCTCCAACAAGAAAAATAAATATATTGACAATTTGACAGTGATAATATGAAATTTTACTTGGTACTATTTTTCCTATTATGAGACCTTAAAAAAAGAAACTCTAAAATAAGGAGTAAGGCAAGCCTATTTATCATTTTGAAATATAAAGGAGTATAACCTGAGCCCCAAGTTAAACATCCATTCTTTATGTAGGCTGAAGAAAGAGGAAGTGTGAGGAAAACAGCTAGTGGTTCTGAGTATTAAGCTTCTTGAAGGCACAGATTATTTATTTTCTACTTCCCTTCTATATGCCCAGGGCCTACGAAGGTACCTGGTGCATATAAAGTCATCCAAAATATTACTTTTATACTTCAGTGGAATTTCAAGAATTGTCCTGGGGTACTTAATAAGATGGGGCCACTGACTTGCCAGTAGCCCTTGGGTCAGGTCATCTTAACTCTGCAAAAGCCAATCCATTGTAGATGCCACCAGGAGACCTGAGTGTCTGCCTGCTTGACTCCAATGGCATTCAGAGAGGTAAATGATTAGAACTCTGGTAAATGGTCACCAGTGAAGAAAAGTTTCAGGTTGTCCAAGCCAATGTGCAAAGTGTAGTCAAAGGATATTTGAAATAAGTAACAATCAGAAGTAGAAACCTGATCCTGTATCTGTAATGATAAATGATCTACCTGTGAAGTGATGGAGGCTCAAGGCAGACTTCAGCCTGCAAAAGGGAAAGAGAGGACATTAATCTATCAGGATCTTATAGTCCTCACCCAAGGTCCTGGAGAAGGTAGAGTTGTGGCCAAAGGTATCAGGGTATGAAATGATAGTAGAAAACTAGAGGACATTCTTATTTATCTCTGTTCTTCATGGCGGTGTATGTGCAACTCAGTTCAGAACAGCCTTGGTTTTGATGACCTTGGGAGAGCAGATTTTCCAGCTGGGAAGCTGATTGGCCCCTATTGTCAGATTGGGTTCCAGGAAGATTCAGTCTGCATTATAAGTGCATACCTAATCAGCTTTAGTACTTCAGTTTTCTTTGAGTCAGCCTGGTCCACTATTATAATGGAAAAAACTGAAAATTCCAGATTAAATTATTAACTTTGCATAGGGTTAGATATCATATTGGAGAAGGCAGTGGCACCCCACTCCAGTACTCTTGCCTGGAAAATCCCATGGACGGAGGAGCCTGGAAGGCTGCAGTCCATGGAGTCGCGAACAGTCAGACATGAATGAGTGACTTCACTTTCACTTTCCTGCATTGGAGAAGGAAATGGCAACCCACTCCAGTGTTCTTGCCTGGAGAATCCCAGGGACAGGGGAGCCTGGTGGGCTGCCATCTATGGGGTCGCACAGAGTCGGACATGACTGAAGCGACTTAGCAACAGCAACAATAGATATCATATATCAGAACCAGAGCCCAGACTCTAGTCTTCAGATATAGATATACATACTTATAACTCTGCCTTCACCTTTGTCCCTTTCCACATTAGCTCTTATGTATAGTCTCTATTTTAGACTGCTTTAAGAATAGATCTCCTTCCTCTTTTTCCACACCATTTCATTAGGATATGTAGTTTACTCATCACCTCAGTCTCATAATAAATAGATAATTATCTTATTTTTTTCACATGTGTACCTTATACAAAAAGTAACAAAAAGACCAGCACAAAATAAGATAACCCATCTTTCAGTGGTCACATATTCTCTTTTTCCTTGTTAATCTCACACATTGAAAAGAAGTTCCTGTTTCACATAGTCATGTATTTTTCTTGGTATCTGAGAGC
The DNA here is from genome assembly GCF_029378745.1 of Bos indicus. NCBI lineage: Eukaryota > Metazoa > Chordata > Mammalia > Artiodactyla > Bovidae > Bos > Bos indicus. The sequence goes on from NC_091767.1 coordinate 15,851,824, forward strand.
TGAAATATTAGAAGGCGGTCTTTTGGTCCAAGATCCATTATTATCACCAAATATATTTTAGGATTCAAAAAATGTGAAGGCTCTTTTGGACATCAGGGCAATAAAGGAGATTATAAAATGTAGTTTGAGAAAATAAGGACACTAAAAGAAGGAAAATATCTCAAGAAAAACTGTCCCCAGGACTTTGTTTTAAAATACTGATTTTCCTATGGTGGTGTTTGCTCATATAGAGGAAAAATGCGAAAAGTATTCTGTGCAAAAGTATATGAACCAAACTGTTACATTTGGAAAATGTGCACAAACATTTTCACCTTTCATTTGCCATTTTCTTTTTAAATCTCAAATTTTCTTTTAAAATTTTTTAATAGTATACCCGAGTATTACTCCAGATAGACATAGGAACTATTTCACTTAGTGTTAGCTTAGTGTTATCAATTTTACTGGGATTTCCTATTTCAGAAGTTTACCCAAAATAAGGTGTTGTGGTTTTAAAAATAATTGTATAAAAACAATACATCACTCAATTCATTTATATTATGTACTATATATAGTAGATATGTATTATATGTACTATATATGTATATTATGATAAATTTAAGGACATCAGCACCAATGATTCGTGTAACTGTATTAATATCTATTTATTTGGCCCTTCTCATTAATCAAGCCAGGGATCAAACCTGGGTCTCCTGTGTTGTAGACAGATTCTTTAGTATCCGAGCCACTAGGGAAGCCCAGAACAATCATATTGTATTTTTAATACCATTCTCTGTTTATAAAATGCAAAAAAAAATCATATGAATTCTTCCAAATATCTTTTTCTCTTTCGTATTTTGGAAAATTTCTCATTTTTTGATCCACCTGTTCAGAATGAATGATGTGTTATTTTAAAGGTGGCAAACTATGAAATACAGCAACTTTCATAATGATCATAAATAAGCCATTTGAGTTCTAAAAATATTGCTGCCAGTGGAATACTTTATTGGGGTTTAATTTTAAAATCCCCATAGAAAATATGCTGTATTCCATAAAAACTAAAAAAATGAATGTTTAAATATATATGCAGGTAATTTTTTTCTTTTAATTTTGCATTCTGAACCCACATAGCTATCCTAGCTCTTCAATTTCTGTTCAGGAGAAGTTCATCTGTAGGAGTGTTTATGTTGTCAACGCAGCAATCATATTGAAGAAAGACATTTTACAATGCAATCACCTTTGCAATTGCCATTTCTGCAGTGATGGCTATCTAAGCGAATTATGTCACAGTCTTTTTTCTTCCCTTTCTTCATTTAACTACTTGATAGCACTTTTCTACTAAACCCCTCCTTCTAGAATAATTGAAATAATATGCCAAGAACATTAGAAATCCCCACAAAAATTCCAAATTTTATTTTTAAAGGTCTGAAATGTCATCCTAATAGAAAATGTCATCTGCAGAATCCTGAATTAGAGAAGCCATCCATGGGTTGTGGACTATGGGGCCACATTTATTTATTTTGACTGTTATGGATATAATAAATCATTCTAAAATAATGTTGACATTTGTGCATTCTGCTAACATGGCAGTTTAACAGCCTGCTCCATATACTGCTGCTTGAGTTAAGGATTTGCTATCACATTTTCCAGCTTAGTTCTCCCAATCTTAACACAGCAGACAGTGGTAATGTCAACTGCAGAAGTGCCAAGAGAGAAAAAGATGGATAATGTATTCATATTTATGGGCGATTTTAAACTTCATGCCATTGAGCACATTTCTCTGAATGGCTCTTCTAGCTCACAGCTTTTGCTTCTTTTCTCTGTCTTTGGGCTACATGAAGGCTTTTTTCGCTTTAGGTATGGCTTTCACTTTGATTTAATCCTGCTCTCTCTGCCCACCAACAGGAACACAGAATGCATTAGCAAGAAAGATATCATAATTGAAATCAATACCATGACTTTGAAGAGTGTTTCCATGATGAGTTCTGGTCCTGTGTATTTTATATGCTGCCATAACCATGTTGATGTAATGGATTAGACATTTCCATCAATTCAGTCCATACCACCCCCTCCCCTCCACATACACAGACACACTAGCACAATGCTTAGAAACATTTCTTTTAGACTGAATTTATTGTTCAGCTCTTGGACTGCCAGTTGTTTGATTAGACTGAACCATTCAATACATAAAAAGAAGAGATGTACTTGTTCTTCAGGTCAAAAATGTGATTCAAGCACCACGATGAACACTTTGTCTGCCTTCACTATAAAAGTGCTAATTCAGATGTGCAAATGAGCATATATTTCCATTTCTGATTGCTATTTGCATGACATTTCCCCCCTTGACTTCTAATCATTGTTGACTCCTGAAACCTTCTTGGCCGTACTTGACTGCCCATATTTTCCTCCACTAATTCATTAGGTGAGCTTTTTCTAGCACTTTGCCATTCTACCATGTGCTGATCACTCAAACACAAACTTTGAAATTTTGCAGGTGTGGAATGAATTGGGGTGATGACCTCTGTGTGTCTTGTTTTCCTGTAGAAAACATGTGTATGAAATTCTAAAGAAGGACCTTAATACTGAATACCAAAGCCAGACAACCCACCTCTGAAATTGTCTTCTGTGAGTTTTTCTAGTAACATCCTGGCCTTGGTAGTGGAGAAGCAGCCATAGTAGCCACACTTAGGATGTCCTAACTTTCTTACAAACAAGCATGATAAGAATTTGGCATTTCCTGCAGAAGAAAGAGAATTTTTGCTTTAAAAATTTTTTGCTTAGAAAATTCTCCATAAAAAGTACAGTAGTGATGCATACCAGATCCCTCTGGTGCTCACATTTTTTTTTTTTTTAATTTTCTGTGCTGGGTCTTCTTTTTGTGACCTTTGATTGTCCATGACTTCCTTGAATACCTGCAAAACTTCAACAATTGTCAGATGTCATAAGAGTAGATTTCTAGACAAAGGGAATGTCATAAGCCATTAGCATTTTTTAATCCATTGATTTTATGCATGTGAATATAAAGGAAACCTTAATCAAGATGAGTTTATTTGCTACTATGGATACCAGTGAGCTTCCCAAGTGACGCTAATGGTAGAGAACCCACCTGCGAATACAGGAGATGTAAGAAGACATAGATTCAATCCCTGGGTCGGGCAGATCCCCTGGAGGAGGGCATGGCAACCCACTCTAGTATTCTTGCCTGAAGAAACCCATGGACACAGAAGCCTGGCACACTACAGTCCATATGATTACAAAGAGTGGAACACAAGTCAAGTGACTTAGCACACACGCATGCAAGGATACCAACATATTTTTCTTAAACTTCTATCTTTAGCTCTTGCTTTCTCTAAATTAACATTTGTATTCTGTCTAATATCTCAAAGTTCTGTTGAAATTAGGAAAAATATTTATTTTTTTCTTTTTGTTCATTTTGCTTTTCTGAATATAAATGTCAAGCATAATCTTTCAATCTCTCACAAGCACATTTTAAGTGTATACCTATAACAAATCGTAAAATGCTGTCCTTTTTTTTTTCAGTCTTTATGACGTTTTAATTTTAAAGATGAAATTTATTTCAAAAGTTCTTATATAAACCAATCATGAATAAACTTTTATAATGAACTTCTCAAATCTTTTTACTATCTACCTTTCTGGCTCAGCTGGTAAAGAATACGCCTGCAATGTGGGAGACCTGGATTCGATCCCTGGGTTGGGATGATCCCCTGGAGAAGGGAAAGGCTCCCTACTCCAGTATTTCTGGCCTGGAGAATTCCATGGGACTGTATAGTCCATGGGGTCACAAAGAGTCAGACTTAACTGAGTGACTTTGACTTTCTTCTTGGGATAGCTTTGTTATAATACTATTACATTTCCTTTTTTATTCAAATGAACTGTTTTCAAGATTAATGATTATTAGCAAATCTTGATGCAAGATAAACATGATACTATAAAATTACCATTTCCTATCAACTATCTAAAGTAAAAAAGTATTTGGTACTGAGTGTTCTTATGTTCAAATTCTAAAAGTAATTTTTAGTCCCAAGGGAACTTGGTACTCCAAGACTTAAAAAAAAAATTTTAATGATATTTACATAATATATATATTTTTAATCACTAAGTTCCTCCTCATCACTGAAGTATGTGCTTTTCTTTATCCTTGGGCATCTTGAATCATCTGATGTTGAAGGACCTCCTGAACTGGGTTTCCATTTTTTTTGTTCTTCTTCAATTTTGGCTTGCTGGAAAGCTATGGCCTGACTGAGGCTGTCAAGAGCAGGATCTTCCCCTTCATCTTCACTTTCTTCTACTTCTTCAATTTCTTCTTCTGGCTCAGGAATTTTCTTTTTTTTCTTTTTCTCTTTCTTCTTTGGAGGTTCTTGTTCTCCAAGCATATTTTTAGGACAGGCATAACTTAAGTGTCCACTTTCCCCACATTCATAACACTTAGATTTATCAAAGTAGTTTCGTCTTCGGATGAGCTCAGCTGCTCTTCCATTGTCAATAGCAATGCTTGCTTTTATCACTCTACCAAATAACTGTTTGTTGTTTATTGCCCGGGTACAGTTTTGTGCAGAGTCTTTATCCAAAAATAAAATAAATGCAACCCCTTTACTCCTTCTGGTATCTTTATCTTTCATTATAGTAACCTTTACAACTTTGCCATACTTGGAAAATATCCGATATAAGTCATTGTTGGTCAGGGAAAAGGGCAGATTGGATACATACACTGTGCTTTTACTTGGGGCCAATCCACCACTCATTTCTTCAAGTGGGGTGGGCCCAGGGGGAGGGCCAGAAAAGCACGAGCCCTCAGCTCACTTGGGGCTCAACCCCCAGCGTTCGTCGCTCCTTGCAGCTGGCATCACGGGTCCTGGGAGGGGTCAGGCGCAGGAGACGAGAACTGTCCTTTTTTTTTAAGTATAGGCATTAAAGGTTGAATCAGGAAATGTTGCATATTTAGAATGTTTTTGATAATCACAAAATGCAAGCTAGAGGATATCTATTTTTTCCATTAAGGTTTCCCTGGTGGCTCAAGGGTAAAGAATCTGCCTGCCAATCCGGGAGATGTGGGTTCAATCTCTGGGTTGGGAAGATCTCCTAGAGAAGGAAATGGCAACCAACTCCAGTATTCTTGCCTGATAAATGTCATGGGCAGAGGAACCTGGTAGGCTACAGTCCATGAGGGTTGCAAAAGGATTGGACATGACTTAGCGACTAAACAACAATAACGTAATGGGGATATTGTTTCCACACACTCACCCTGCAGTGTTGATGGTAGGATTATTTAAAAGCCATTGTCGAGAGGTAAATGATTCCAGTACTACACAGATAATAAATGCATGCATGCAATGCTTAAAATAAATGAACAACTCTAGAAGATACTTAATATAAGTGGTTCCTAGGAGAAGGCAATGGCACCCCACTCCAGTACTCTTGCCTGGACAATCCTATGGACTGAGGAGCCTGGTGGGCTGCAGTCCATGGGGTCGCACAGAGTCGGACACGACTGAAGCAACTTAGCAGCAGCAGCAGCAGAGATGTTAATTTTTACTAAGTAATTGAAAAGTGGGTGTTTCTAAACTGAGGTAATAATTTTACTTTTATTGACAAACAGAAACAAGAGGAAGTTTGTGTTTGTTACACAAATAGCCTCTGCTGCCTTTAAACAGAAAAAACCCAAACTACAGCAACAACAAGTAGAACCCAGGAACAAACAATGTATGTGTTTCTTAATAAGTCACTTTTCTGTCACTAGCTGCTATATAAATTCTCAGGAAACCAGGCAGAATAAAGTATGCTGATTCATTTCATTTTTTTGTGCTTATCTGTTTATTTTCCTGAAGTTGTTTGATCACTCTGGCTTTTCATTTTCCATATCTTTATGGCTGTATGGACTATTTCTGAAGATTGGCTCAATATATCAGAACGCCATCTCTCCTGCCTTGTTAAGTTTCCTCCAGAAAAACAGTTCTTAAATAGCTTCCCTTCCCCCTTTATTGAAGCTTATCCAACAATTGAACTCTCTAGGAACTTTGAAAAAATGAAGCTGATTAAATGTTTCTGCAGTTTCACAGGCCTGTCTGTATCTTGAAATGTTCAAGATGAGAATCTGTTGACATGGATAACTAATAACATATAAGCGTATCTTCTGCGCTTTGCTTAAACATGTTGTTGCACAGGCAAAGCTTTTCATGCAGCATCAGATTCAGTTTAACCATGAAGGAAAATATTGCAGAATGAATGTTCAATGTCTGTATTTTGTTTGCACAGCCATGAGTCTACAGATATATATGTGTATATGTTAGGATGTGACACAAGAGTTTTCTAGTTAAGTGTCTTCTGTGATTTGTGAATAGACAAACTCTTTAATAAACAAATTTGTTCATATTCCCATTGAAATTCATTTAGTTCAATGCTGCCCAATAGACCTTTCTGCAGTGATGAAATTATTCTGTATTTGTACTGTTCATTGCAGTAGCCACTAGCTCCATGTGGCTTGTGCACGTGGCTTGTGACTAGTGTGACTGAAGATCTGTATTTTTAAATTTTATTTTATTGAGTTAAATTTAAATAGCCACTTATAAAGGTAGCTGTTGCTTTGGACAACTCAGAGCTAGTTGATATATGAATTCAACTTGACATGATTAAATCATTATTTTGTTCAGAGTGTACATGTAGTCAAGTACCTTCAGCACCTCAGAGCTAAAAGAGGATACACGACTTCTCCCCTAAATCCAGTTCATGAACACATTGTGCATGAACAGAATGAAGCTAGTTATATTAATAAAGGGAACGTACAGGAGACCATACCAGAGAGTAGTTCAGGGTATGCACCTTAGAGTATGACAGACTTGAGTTCAAATCCTGTCTCTGACCTGCACTTGCCCTATTATCTTAGAGAAGACATTTAAAGGTCTCTGAGCTTCCATTTTCTAAGTTATAATTGGAGCTAATAATAATGAAATCAAGTCTATACAAAACTTAACACTCAACACAGAGAAGTGACGATGGTAAAGGTGATCCTGTTCATGATAGTGTCCCCTTCATACATTCAGACTTATTTAATCCCATTACTTCTATTCAAATACGTCTACATTTCTCAGATGAGACAACTAAAACTCAAAGTCACTATATTCAAAATCACTTAACTAATCCAAAATTTAAATTATAAGTCTAATTCTAAAGACCTCATTCTACTACTTACTTCTTTTTAGTTCAGTTCAGTCACTCAGTCGTGTCTGACTTTTTGCAACCCCACGGACTGCAGCACGCCGGGCCTCCTTGTCTATCACCAACTCCCGGAGCTTGCTCAACCTCATGTCCATCGAGTCAATGATGCCATCCAAACATCTCATCCTTTGTCGTCCCCTTTTTCTCCTGCCTTCCAGCTTTCCCACCATCAGGGTCTTTTCCAATGAGTCAGTTTTTCGCATCAGGTGGCCAAAGTATTGGAGTTTCAGCTTTAGTAACAGTCCTTGCAATGAATATTCAGGACTGGTTTCCTTTAGGATTGATTAGTTTGATCTCCTTGCAGTCCAAGGGACTCTCAAGAGTCTTCTCCAATATCAACAGTTCAAAATCATCAATTCTTCAGCACTCAGCTTTCTTTATAGTCCAACTCTCACATCCGTACACGACTACTGAAAAAACCATAGCTTTGACTAGATGGACCTTTGTGGGCAAAGTAATGTCTCTGCTTTTTTATATACTATCTAGGTCTTTCATAGCTTTTCTTCCAAGGAACAAGCATCTTTTCCAATTAGACCTTCCTGCCAAAAGTCTAAACTTTTATTCTTAACTACAGGTTTGTCACCCTGAAGGTGATCTAAGTCACATTTAGGGATGAGAATACTAAGTAGGTTGTTGACCTCAGCCTTTAAAATAGGATTACCAAGGAAGCAAAAAAGGAAGAAAAGACTAAAGCAAACAACAAAGAAATATGGGGGAGTAACTCTCTCTGAATCTATATTTGAAGAATATACATTTCCTACCTTCTGAAAGAAGGTGGATGGCAGAGAGAAAAAAGAGAATATAAGTCACACAAATATGAATGACTTGTCCTTAGGGTTCAAGCCCTACCTGGCTCTACTTACCTATTTCAAACAATAAATGCAACAAAAGTTTCATAAAATATGGGTTCCCACCTTTCAAAAAGCATAACTCTAACTGATATGTTCATTACCATCATTTTATCAGGCTAGACTAATCAAATTAACAACTTTTTCTTTGCTGGAGTAGGGATAGGGAGACAAAAACCTGACTGCAAAAGAGACCAACAGTTCCCTTTTCCTATGTTTAAGTATGGCAGAAAGACTTTGAAAGCACACCTTCAAAATTATTCTACTACCTGAGTGGTAGACCCTTTGATAGATGCTCCCTAGAGGTGAAGGAGATTTGTGTTATGACTCAATGCCAGGAAATACAACTGCCTTCAAACTAAAAAAAAGAAAAAAACAGAGATGGAATTGACATTTTCCTGGTAAATCCAAATAATCTAGGTCATGATTCCTAACTGGTGAGTAACTGACTCCTGCTGGGATATAGTAATTAATTGCGAGAACCCATTGATTAATCTATATTTGTAGAGACTTGATTGGTAGACAGAATAAATAAATATTATATAAGCTGCATATACATGTTGCAAGGTTTAAAAATATACATATGTGGTTTAATTGCAAAGATGGATTGATTTTAAACAGGAAATTCAGAGTGCTTGTGAAATTATGCATTTTCTCAACCACCATCAGAGAAATACAAGCAGTGGCATCTTGGGAGAATCTATATTATTCAAAGTCTGTCATGAAAATAATACCATACTGAAGCTCAGTTCCTGGCTCCATATGGCCTTCCCGAGACCTTCTGGGAATGATGCTTCTTTCTTGGTTATGTGATATTTACTCTTGCATTTAAACTCTCTAACTGGATAGAAGCCTCATAAAGAAATGAATTTTTTTTTTAATTTTTGTTCCAATACCAAAAAATAGTCACAGAAACAGTATCTAGAACACAGAGATGAGTTCATAAAACCCTACCAATTCTAGAGCTACTGATTCATTTGTCTACTCAAATTTTATAGAAGTGTGGAAGCTTGAATTCAATTTTATTAAGGACATACATACAGTCCTTCCACTTAAAGTACTATGGGTCTTTATTTTTTTCTTTAGAAGAGTTTTATAAAACTTGCTGTTGATTATAGTATCACAAAACATCTATTGTATCTCTCAGCTTATTAGCTCATATGGATAACATCTATTATAAAGAAACCCAATTTTTAAAATTCTTTCAACTAATTTCCATGAATTAACAATATCCCATTAAACTGATAGAATTCAAGGATAGAAAATAACACAATTCCCAATTACTCTATTAAGTTCTACTTTAGAAATCTGTGGTCCAGTGACTACTAAAGTGTAGGGAAATTGTTCAAATTGTTGTCTTCAGCTTTTTTGTTTATTTATAATCTACTGATTCAATGCCTAAAGTCACTGAGAAACACAGCTGGAGATGTAGCCACCACCAAGAACCCAAAGCCATTAGAACTTGAAAAAACATTGAAATAATTGGGCCTTGAGTTTAGTACAAACAAGTTAATGTGATCTCATGCCATACAGAACATGGATTGTTTCTGACTTTATAGAAGGAACAAAATTCATTCAGGATTTCTTTTTGTTTGATTAAAATAGCTTTAGAGTAAGCTCACTGGAAGTTCTTTTGAATTATTTATGCTTATAGCCCTAAAGCTAAGTAGATAAGTTGTTGGAATTTTTTTTTTTAATGTGAATAGCTTTATAGCTTGTCTTCCCATGATTATAAGCCTGAGAGGATGAATCTGTTTTCTTATCAGTTGAAGTAAAATATAAAATACACCAAGGTGTTCATTTACTAAAATATTTCCATTACTTATTAATCAAGCCACACCATTATTTCACCATACTCCTGAAATGTTCTAGAATTGTTCTGATTCTCTATAAATGTACTCTTTCTGAACAGTAAATTTATTAACTATGAACTTATACCTTAAGTTTCTCCAAGACAAAGATATCTTTATTTTTTCATTTTAGCTTAATGTTGGCCTATAATTCAAAAGTTTTATTAAACTGAACTATTACTAACAGTGATTTGATTTTTATACTTTAAAATAAATCCACAAGTCAGGACACAAAAATTCTTTGTAAGACCATCAGGCAATACATCCTGACTTTTAGTTCAGAAAATATGAGCACTATAACCAGGAAGTACCAACAATGTCATGAGACCAATTGCAGTATGAACAGAAATTCCCAAAGGAAGCTGAAGCTAAGAGCTACTAGAAAGAGTTCTTTAGATTTATAAGCTCCAGACAGATGACACCAACAGAGTGAGACAGAAAGAATAAGATATACAGTGAGTCTAACAGAGTATTTCCAGCACCAAACCATGTATCACATATATCAGGTATTCAATGTATGTTTGATATATGAAAATCTCTAATGTATTAAAACTAAAATCAACATCATCAGGAAATGTTTAGAAGGTAGGTATATAAGATCTATGAGAGAAAGCTTTAAAAAATGTCAGTATAGTGTGTGGAGATTGGCAGCACAATTTCATAACTGCTTTCAAGCTTACATAAGCTTATTAAGAGTTTTGCACTCTGTGATAAATGGATTAAGAAGAAAGTTGGCATATGGAACACATCCATTTATCTTTCCTCCCTCTTAAAACTTCATTAATTTAGCTATACAGGAACAAACCCAGAAACGACAAAGAAAAGGAAAGAGGCTATAACAGCAGAAAAGTGATAATCAATAAAATGGTAGGAAATGGAAAGTAGATGACCAAGTGCTAAAGACTTAGTAGAACAGACTATGGACTAAGGACTAAGGATTCGCTCAGTTGTGTCTGACTGTTTGTGACCCTGTGGACTGTAGCCCAGCAGGCTCCTCCATCCATGGGATTCTAGGAACAGCCTAAATACCTGCAGGAGGCAGAAGGTGATAGCCATGTGAAGTGAGCTGACTCAAGTCTACACAAATGCTCAGGAATTATAGACATCATGTACCTCTGAACACTTGGGTGAGTGAGTATAAAAACTGCCATATCATTTGAAAACCTGTACAAAAAGCATCCAGAAGCCCCCATCTCTTCACTCAACTGTAATAGACAGGAGCCTTATACTCTCTAGAAATTAAATTAGGAAAGTTCTCCAAGAAACCAGATAAAATAAATGGGAAAAAAATAGGTACAATTTTGTACACAGGAAATGAGAATTAGCTATGAATCTCCCCAACTTTACACATGAGTCTACCCCCTGGCTACCCGCACCAGAACTTTGCAATAGAAGGCTCATAATTCCAGGCTCCTCTTACCTCCTTTCTATGGAGAAATGGGCACATTGGATAAAGAAGATTCACCACAAGATATATCATCATAAAATACTTTATACAGGCTTAACAGAGTGTTGTCTGTATCAAAATGTGAAGAAAATGTGAAGAGTTGCATATGAGCTCCCCCTTCCCCCCAGGAGCTGTAGTAGCAGAGGTCTGTTGTTTTTGGCTCTAAGGCTTGTGGGGATTTTTAAACTCAAACTTAAAATTCTAAACATAAAAGTCTCTTTTAATTGCATTAGGATATAAATGGGCAATTATGTATTTATAAACACTAAACATTTTAGAAACAACTGTAAGAATTCTTATATTAGTTTTAATAAAAAGTAAGCTAGGGCCAAAATAATAGCTCAGTAATGTCCAACTCTTTGCGACCCCATGGAGTGTAGCCCACTTAAGCTCCTCTGCCCATGGGATTCTCCAGGCAACAATACTGGAGTGGGTAGCCATTCCTTTCTCCAGGGGATTTTCCTGACCCAGGAATTGAACCCAGGTCTCCTGCACTGCAGGCAGATTCTTTACTGTCTGAGCCACCAGGGAAGCCCAAAATAATGAACACAAGTCCAATATTTGGTATAAAAGGAACTGTATTTTGAGATGGGCTTGGAAACCAAAACCAATTGATAACATTCACTTAAGCCAAAAGGCAGATCTTAAATTTCCAACCTACTTACTTAGGCTCCATGTGAACAGAAGGAACAGCCAGATCAGATCAGATCAGTTGCTCAGTCGTGTCTGACTCTTTGTGACCCCATGAATCGCAGCACGCCAGGCCTCCCTGTCCATCACCAACTCCTGGAGTTCACTGAGACTCACGTTCATCGAGTCAGTGATGCCATCCAGCCATCTCATCCTCTGTCGTCCCCTTCTCCTCTTGCCCCCAATCCCTCCCAGCATCAGAGTCTTTTCCAATGAGTCAACTCTTCACATGAGGTGGCCAAAGTATTGGAGTTTCAGCTTTAGCATCAGTCCTTCCAAAGAACACCCAGGACTGATCTCCTTTAGAATGGACTGGTTGGATCTCCTTGCAGTCCAAGGGACCCTCAAGAGTCTTCTCCAACATCACAGTTCAAAAGCATCAATTCTTCGGTGCTCAGCTTTCTTCACAGTCCAACTCTCACATCCATACATGACCACAGGAAAAACCATAGCCTTGACTAGACGAACCTTTGTTGGCAAAGTAATGTCTCTGCTTTTGAATATGCTATCTAGGTTGGTCATAACTTTCCTTCCAAGGAGTAAAGCGCCTTTTAATTTCATGGCTGCAGTCACCATCTGTAGTGATTTTGGAGCCCAGAAAAATAAAGTCTGACACTGTTTCCACTGTTTCCCCATCTATTTCCCATGAAGTGGTGGGACCAGATGCCATGATCTTTGTTTTCTGAATGTTGAGCTTTAAGCCAACTTTTTCACTCTCCACTTTCACTTTCATCAAGAGGCTTTTTAGTTCCTCTTCACTTTCTGCCATAAGGGTGGTGTCATCTGCATATCTGAGGTGATTGATATTTTTCCAGGCAATCTTGATTCCAGCTTGTGTTTCTTCCAGTCCAGCGTTTCTCATGATGTACTCTGCATAGAAGTTAAATAAACAGGGTGACAATATACAGCCTTGACGAACTCCTTTTCCTATTTGGAACCAGTCTGTTGTTCCATGTCCAGTTCTAACTGTTGCTTCCTGACATGCATACAAATTTCTCAAGAGGCAGATCAGGTGGTCTGGTATTCCCATCTTTCAGAATTTTCCACAGTTTATTGTGATCCACACAGTCAAAGGCTTTGGCATAGTCAATAAAGCAGAAATAGATGCTTTTCTGGAACTCTCTTGCTTTTTCCATGATCCAGCGGATGTTGGCAATTTGATCTCTGGTTCCTCTGCCTTTTCTAAAACCAGCTTGAACATCTGGAAGTTCATGGTTCACATATTGCTGAAGCCTGGCTTGGAGAATTTTGAGCATTACTTTACTAGCGTGTGAGATGAATGCAATTGTATGGTAGTTTGAGCATTCTTTGGCATTGCCTTTCTTTGGGATTGGAATGAAAACTGACCTTTTCCAGTCCTGCGGCCACTGCTGAGTTTTCCAAATTTGCTGGCATATTGAGTGCAGCACTTTCACAGCATCCTCTTTCAGGATTTGGAATAGCTCAACTGGAATTCCATCACCTCCACTAGCTTTGTTCATAGTGATGCTTTCTAAGGCCCACTTGACTTCACATTCCAGGATGTCTGGCTCTAGATGAGTGATCACACCATCGTGATTATCTGGGTCGTGAAGATGTTTTTTGTACAGTTCTTCTGTTTATTCTTGCCATCTCTTCTTAATATCTTCTGCTTCTGTTAGATCCACACCATTTCTGTCCTTTATCGAGCCAAGTTTCATTTAAAAAACAAAAAAGTCAAGTTTCTCCTTCAGGTCTCAGAATGTTGGCAGACAGTGGAATTCTATTTTTGGAATTAAACATAGCTAATTATTTTTAGGCATGGCACCAAAAGCTTATGTCTTCAGATTCAGCAGTTTCCAAAATTTCTTTCTGGACTTTTCTCTTGGGTCCCTATAATTCATATTCCAGAGTTGAGATAACGTATATAAACTACAAATATGAGAACATCCTTTACTCTTAATGAATCAGGTTGAGGATTGAGAAAAAGAAATATGGTATAGAATGTAGGAGATCTTTTGTGTTTTTAGATACTGGAGGTGAGAGGAGAGGGTTTATTCTCCTAATGAGGAATGTATTAGTCAGATATATTTTATTTTCATGACAAATGCCTCCTCATCACAAGAAATCAAACAGATTCTTAAGAAAGGAATAGAATTTGAAGAAAGATTTTTTTAAACTCATGAGTCAACTTATCTGAAATCCTTATAAATCCTTTACAATTTATGTAAAGTAACTAAAAATTATGAAATTGTTTTTTAAGAATCCTAAATGATATTAAATGGTCTTTAATCCTATTTAACAGGATTTGATTCCTCCAATTGACATATTTACAGTGGAAAATTGGTAAATATACTGCATTTGACATGAAATTCAGTGCTAACCTGAAAGAACATTTATGAATAATGTTTGTTTACAGGTGATCATATTTAAAAGAATTGCATTTAAGCAGAGTGAAAAATAAGTCATCAGTAACTGTAAATATGTAAGGCAGAGGACTTAAATCAGACCCTGTGGTTAAACATTAAATATATTAATTTTCCTGAGAGCAATTTCATTTTAAGTAATTCAATTAGCCTAAATAATATTTGATGAAGAAAATGTCAATCCAGATTTTGGCGCTTAGGGATGGTCATTTAGTGTTACTCTCGTATACTGGCCACATGTAGTATGGCAGTTGTGACACAAGCTTTTGTAAGAAGAAGTTTAGTAACAATTAACTTCAGAGCATGATGTGAATAAGAAATCATAGAGCTGTAATGGAAAAGATGATACAAAAGCAAAGGAAAGTATATTTGCTAATAATACAAATGGAGAAAGAGCATTACTATTTCACAATTTGTCTGAATGGGTCTTTTAGTTAGAACACTAATAAGCATTATTTATTTAGATAACTAATAATAAATTCTTTCCACAGAGAATTCCACGGAAGATTCATAATGTCTTACAGGAAATGAATACAATAAAATAAGATGTGTATGTGTTTTGTGACACATATATGTATGTACACATATACCAAAAAAAGTTTATATAGAGAGATATACATATGTATGCCCCAAAGATATAAATACAGATATATAGAGAGATGTGAATGAAGTCGAAAAATACAACTGAGTAAAAATAGTTGCTACAGTGACATTGTAACCTGGCTTTGACTATCCTGGAAGCCAAGATTAAAAGGTGTTCCATGGGACACTAGTCCCTCATGACATTCAGTGAATAAACATGTTTGGTATCAAGTAAGTTTGAAAAGGTTATATACTGTATACATTCCGTGACCCTTTTTGGAGACTTGGAGTACAAGTCTCGGAGTACAAGAGACCAAAATAGTACAGGCTCTGATGAACCACAGAAAAACCAAATTGTGGAGTTTTGTAGCCCATTATTTCCCAAATGTTTTGGTCACATAATCCCTTTTCCTATGTTTGCTTCATTTTACACCCATTATATCCCCATGAAACAGCATTCCACTGAATACTCTGGAATTCAGTCTTTGTGCTGTTTGCTTTCAGGAAGCTTATAACAAGTGTTCTAACTATAATATTTTGTGATGCATGTGTTATCTATTTTATTTATTCCATTGATGCTAATACTTTGTATGACATGGCATTTTTTCCTGATTCTACTTATTGTTTTATTATTGTCTTATTTTTCAGTATATATTCCCTGTGAGTCCATTCATTCATTATAGAAACTTTAATAAGGTTTCCAATTATCACAATTCAGCCCTTGATTTTTTTTTTTTTTTCAGAAGTCTTCCATGTATCATTCCAGTTTCCTCACTCTTTACATGACTCACCACCTTCCCCTCTTCAGAGCCTAAGCCAGAGGGATACCTCTTCTTGTAACAGCCCACAAGACGGGGCACTGCTAGGACTGTCACACTTGGAATCCATCTATATGCTATCCAAACCAATTCCAAGGGGTTTATCGCAAGAAAATAATGCTTACCAACAATACCAAAGCATTGCTCAAAAGAGTGAATATTACAGAAAAACCAAAATCCTCCCCCCTCCAAAAAAAAAAGATTAAATTATGATACCTAAACACACTGAAATACTATGCTGTCATTTAAAATTATCTTTTATGAAAATACTTAATGTCATGTAATTTTTTTCACTCTGTATTATTTTATAAAATATAGCCTTAATCATTATACATGGGAGGTTATACTTTTTTTGTAATTTGAAGAATGGAATTATGTCTGGCTTTTTGTTTCACTAATTACCTAAATGTATTCAATTATTTACTGAGCCCCCACTAAATAATGCTACAGTATGTGCTAAGGTGACAGCAATGGCCAAAACCAAGCCCCCAATTTACAGAGTTTATGTCCTAGTACACCAAGCATGCACGGTTTTGTGCAATAAAATCAACTAAGAATTATTTTTTTTTTTTAATTTATTTTTATTTGTTTATTTGGCTGCCCCAGGTCTTAGTTGCAGCATTCTGGATCTTCAATATTCATTGCAGCACATGGATTCTTTTCGTTCCAGTGTGCAAACTCTTAGTTGTGGCATGTGGGATCTAGTTCCCTGACCAGGGATTGAACCCAGGCCCCCTGCTTTGTCAGTATAGAGTCTTAGACACTGGCCCTTCAGGAAAGTCCCCAAAGTAAGAATCATTTTGGATGACTTTTCTCATATTCTGTTAACGAAATGTTTAAATGGAGAATATTTATCTGAGAAGTGTCTATTCCTATAGGTACTCCAAGAATATTATTTTGTGCCATGCCATGACCCAAGCTTAGGGTGAAGAGTGCTAGCTACCATTTATTAAGAATTTATTTTGTGCCAGACACAAAGTTAGAAATTTTACTATATTTCTCCCAACTCGGATTATCCCTATTATGCATTTGTGAAAATAGAGTCTCACAAAAATTAGGTTACTTGCCCAAGATAATACACTAATGAATGAGGAAGTCATAGGAACAGCACTTGAGTCAGGATTTTCTGCACTGAAAGTCCGTCTTTTGTTTTGCTTCTAAACAGTATATATGACTCTAAAGGAAATGTTAGTGCAAAGCTTTTCAAGTGGGAAAAGTCAGAAGAAACATTGCTACCACCTCCAGGAGAGAATCACTACCCTAAAAATGAATAAGTCAACTTTTGCTTCTGAGTCTTTTCAGTGATTTTCAAAAAATAATTAGCTATTACCTCTTGCATCCAAATTTCCAGATATATTTGTTGAAGATATAGTCTGCTGGTTGTCACCTCAGACTTACTGAATCAAGCTTTCAAAAGGGGAGTTATGGATAGAAGTGTGTCCCCCTGCCCCAAATTCATGTTTTGAAGTTCTAGTCCTCTGTATCTCCGGATGTGATCCATCTCAGAAATGGGATCATTGCAGATGTGATTAGTCAAGCTAAGATGAAGTCATTGTAATAGAGTGTATGAACGGTGTCCTTATAAAAAGGAGAATTTTAACACTCATACACAGAAATAATGCCTTGTGAAAATGAAGGCAGTTATCCACAATGCAAGGAACATGCAAAGCAGCAGAAGCTATTAGGGAAATGGGGAACAGATCCTCTCTGTGAGGATCCTCTCTCAAAGACTTCAGAAGGAACCAACCCTGTGAACAACTTGATTTTGTACATTCAGCCTCCAAACTTGTAAGACAATAAATATCTGGGTTTTAAACCATCCACTCCAAGGTTCTTTGCTACAATGACCCTAGAAAACTGAACTGTAGGGGCACCTGCATTTAAAGGGAGTATCCCAGATGATTCTGATGAACTCTCAAGTCTGAGAACTGAAGAATTAGTACCAACCCATGAGATAGACAGGAGGACCATCGGAGTAGCAGTCATTGCCAGGGCTTGTGCTATGGCTTTTTCTAAGGTAACGGGAGAATCTTGAAAGAGGGGAAAGATGAGGAGTAGGAGGAGACTAGGGGTGAGGAAAGAAAAAAAGAGGGTTGTGGGGTGGGGAGGAGCACACCATCAGAGGGCGACTTGGCTCTTGTGGCACAATTTCCTCCTTAGGAAAGAAAAAATGACAACAGAGACTTCAGAATCTCAATGATAGTAGTATGATTTGGAATTCAGGAAGTAATAGGGGGGAAAAGAACCCCTCAAAACATGAATCTTCCAGCCCAATAATTAAAGCTGGTAACCAGGTCAGGGTTTTCTCACAGTGACTTATTTATTTTATATATATATAAAATAAATATATTTTATTTTATTATATATTATATTATATATATATATATATCTGGAGAATATATATATCTGATATCTGGAGAATCACCTTAATATTTAAATACATCAAAATCAATCCATTATTTTTAACCAAAGTCACTTTGAATAACTTTCATGTTATTTTTTGATATTTTACCATGGGAATTTTTAAATGCTGATATTATTCAGCATACAGAAATTTGTAGTACAAAATAGATACTTGGAGGATATTTGCTTATGTATCATTTCTATCCTTTCTATATTAAATAGATCTATTGCAATTAAATTTGACTTCACAAAGCAACTAAAGTTACATGCTGACTTTTTATCAAGAACATCTTTCACAATGTGAATCATATCTTTGTTGACAGTGTATTCTGACTAAATCCTGAATTTTTAGAAGCGACTGTATTTTTGAAGCTATATGTAAATATTTGATTTTTCCCTAAGAAAACTGTCTCTACTTTGGTAAAATTATTGCTCTAATCTCCATGACCTAGTTCTCTTTTATTCAATGAGAATAAAGTCAGTGTGTTTCCTCTCAAAAACATAGAGAAATTTCTTCTAGATTTGGAGGTCTTTTTTTCTCTTTCATGAAGCACTAAAATCATGAAACTGAAAGGAAGTTTGAGAAGTGGTGGTGTTCACTCACTCAGTCGTGTCCAACTCTACAACCCCGAGGACTGCAGCACGCCAGGCCTCCCTATCCTTCACCATCTACCAGAGCCTTCTCAAACCCGTGTCCATTGAGTTGGTGATGTATTCCAACAATCTCATCCTCTATCATCCCCTTCTCCTCTTGCCTTCAATCTTTCCCAGAATCAGGGCCTTTTCTAATGAGTCAGCTATTCGCATCAGGTGGCCAGCGTTGGAGCTTCAGCTTCAGCATCAGCCCTTCCAATGAATATTCAGGATTGATTTCCTTCAGGATTGACTGGTTTGATCTACTTGCAGTCCAAGGGACTCTCAGGAGTCTTCTCCAACACCACAGTTCAAAAACATCAATTCTGTGGTGCTCAGCCTTCTTTATGGTACAACTTTCACATCCACACAATCACACATAGCTTTGACTATATGGATCTTTGTTGGCAAAGAAATGTCTCTGCTTTTTAATACACTGTTTAGGTTTGTCATAGCTTTTCTTCCAAGGAGCAAGCATATTTTAATTTCATGGCTGCAGTCACCATCTGCATTGATTTTGGAGCCCAAGAAAATAAAGTCTGTCACTGTTTCCATTGTTTCCACGTCTATTTGCCATGAAGTGATGGGACCAGATGCCATGAAACTGAAAGGTGGAGAAGTCGTTTGAGTCCAACTCAAACCTAGACACGAGCACTATTGTTTTGCTTAAGATAACTCTAGAAATGTCACTGTTTTGCAGTTGAAAACCCTTATTGGCAGGAACTACAATAGCTTAGACATTTATTGCATCATATATCCCATAATAGCTATGTGTTACTTGTGAAAGAATATTTTTTCTTTTGGAAAGAGTGTTTTGTTGTGATTGTTGTTTGCTTATTTTATACTTAAATTTCATTTTACATAGGAAGTCTTTTTCCCTAACTTCCATTCACCTGATACTTAAAACTGAATTTCAACTCACACAAAATAACCATGAAGGTCTTTGCTTGGTTATCTTTTTGTCTGTACATCTGGAAGTCATAACTATGTAATTGTTACTGTCATTATTATCATTGGTGTAATGTCAGTTTGAGAATAGGAAATTTACTAGATATCGGTTAATTCAGATTAGCAGAGACAGATATTGACAGGAAGAGAGACATTCTTTTGAATTGTAAGAATCAAACTGAATTACCTCAAAAAGAACAAAGATAGCCCATCACCTTCCAAAGTACTGAACATATTGAAAAAAATAACCTTTAGATTTATTGACTAACATACCTTCATCTCAAAGTATTCATTAGCCACCTATTATGTTCTAGGCAATGTACTAAGTAGGCATGGGAATAAATATATGTAACAGTCTTGGAGGGATGTTGGATAAATCAGTAGGAGTTTGCAGTGCTATGTAATATGAGATATGGTATGTGTATACACAGGGGTAGTGTTCTAACAAAATTGAGCTTCACAGAGAGGCAAGATTGTATATGGTGACTATTTTTTTTCCAACTGTACATGGAAAAGAAATTATCTAGTATATCTTCATAATATTCTGAGGAAATATTTTAATAAAATTTATAAATATGACAGAGAAAATTTCAAAACTTTCATATTTTTTGACCGAAGCTGAGCCACTTGTCAGGAAATCATTAAAGAGACAGCATTAGACATGACATTTAAGGTCCATTTTGATCTGAGATCCTATGAAATGATGAGATTATATCTGACATAATGACAAACTGGCCCTAAATTTACTAAGCTGGGATTTGGAAATGCAGCAAACAGTAGGGTCATTATTTTTGTTAGCTCCTATCTTCCAAGAGTATAACATGTCTCATTGACAGTTGTTATCAGTAAAAAAAAAAATATAATGAAAAAAAATGATTATTTTTATTGGTGATTAAGACCTCTTAGCAGCTAGAAGTTTCTCAAGACATTTTCAGTTTAAAAAGACAATTGACATATTAAAAAAAAAAAAAGGACAAAATGGCAAAATGAGTTGAAAAACAGGAATATTTTCTCCATTTTTACATGGGTATTCATTTACATAGTAAAAATTTTGAAAAGCACAAATACATGGCTAGTGAAAAGTAAATTCACTTTTGTCTCCTTTGCTACTCTTACACAGAAAGCGACTTCTGTTACCAACTTCTTGTATATCATCCAAAGATAGTTTATGCATATCCAAGCATGTGGTGTAAGGATATACATGCACATTTATATCTAATAAAAGTGGTAAAATGCTGTATACATCTTTCTGTAACATGTATTCAAAAATCTTTTTACATTTTGTATATATAGGATTCACTTTTTTTTTTTAATTTGAAGTATGGTTGATTAACAATATTGTGTTAGTTTCAGTTGTACAAAATTGATTCTGTTATACATATACATGAATCTATTCTTTTTCAAAATTTTTCCCCAGCTAGGTTGTTGCATAATATTGAGCAGACCTCCCCTGTGCTATGCAATAGGTCTTCGTTGTTTATCTATTTTAAATGTTATCGCTGTGTGCATGTCAATCTCAAACTCCCTACCTGTCCCTCAGCCCCACCTTCCCCCTTGGTAGCCATCAGCACCTTCTCAAAGTCTGTGAATCTGTTTCTGTTTTGTAAGTAAGTGCATTTGTGTCATTTTTTAGGCATCGCATATATGCAGTTGTTGTTTAGTCGCTAAGTGACGTCCGACTCTTTCTGATCCCATGGACTGTAGCCCGCCAGGCTCTTCTGACCATGGGATTTCCCAGGCCAAAATACTGAAGTGGGTTGCCATTTCCTTCTCCAGGGATCTTCCCAACCAAGGGATCGAACCCACATCTCCTGCTTAGCAAGAGTATTCTTTACCACTGAGCCACTTGGGAAGCCCCAGTTTTACGACATAAGCAACATCATATGATATTTCTCTTTCTCTGATTTAGTTCACTCAGTATAACAATCTCTAGGTCCATCCATGTAGAACTCAGACTTTATTTTAAACAAAACATACTAATTTACTTTGAGATACCACTATTGATGGATAGTTAGATTCTTCCCATTATTTCTCTGTGTTATTCCTCGAATATAAATCTGTGGGATAAACTCGTAAGAAGTAAAATGCTTGTGTGAAAGTCTGTCTACATCTAATTTTGATAGGCATGCCAAATTGCCATCCCAAAATTTTAATCAAATTCCCTTCCCATTTACACGTCTACCAACACTTTTATCATGATAGTATATTGTTAAACTTTTCTCATTTTTCCCCAGTATATTAAGCAAAAACATTGTGTCTCACTGTAGATTAACTTTTCATTTCTCTTGTAAAGAACGAGGATGATCAATAACCTACTGTGCTTTCTTTTATGACAATTATCTGTTTCTAGAAAATTTGAAAGAGGTCTTTAAGGTAATTAGTCCTTTGTGGACTGAATTCCAAATACAGTGAGTCCCCTCCATACTAAGTTCCATTCCAATAGTGTGTTTGTAAGTCCAACAAAGTTAGCCTAGGCACCCAACTCACACAATTGGCTATATAGTACTGTACTGTACTATACTGTAATTGGTTTATAATACTTTTCACACAAATAATACATACATAAAAAACACAAAAAATAAAACATATAATCTTACAGTACAGTACCTTGAAAAGCACAGTAGTACAGGGCAGCAGCCCCAACATATAGGGGCTGGCATGCATATTCACATCTTTGACAGTTTGCAGCTTGAAGGTTCATATGTAGAAGACCCACTGTATGTTTTTTCTGGCTTGTCATTTATTTTTTGACAATTTTTATGCCATGCAAATTCCCTTGAATATTTATACATTGAATTTACACATTTTTTTCCTTTTAATAGTTTCAGTATTGAATAATATTTAGAAAAAGCTTCACAACTCTAAACTAATTATTTATAAAAAAAATCATGTATTCATTTATTTTTGGAGAGGGGAGATATGAGTGCAAGTTTTTGAGATCAGTTCTGTCTGAAAAAAAGTGAAGTTGCTCAGTCGTGTCTGACTCTTTGTGACCCTATGGACTGTAGCCCACCAGGCTCCTCCTCTGTCCATGGGATTTTCCAGGCAAGCGTACTGAAGTGGATTGCCATTTTCTTCTCCAGGGGATCTTCCCAACCCAGGGGTCAAACTCAGGTCTCCCATATTTCAGGCAGACTCTTTACCCTCTGAGCCACCATCGCAGTAAACTAGTTCTGTTTACTACAATAATTCATATATTCTGGTAAGATTATTTTGCTAGAGAATTATCTATTTCACCCAAACTCTCAGATTTGTCTAGAGTTGATAAAAGTAGTATTTTCAGAGTCTTTCAACATTGTGTTTCTTTTGCTATTTTTCTACTATCATTTCTTATATTTCTCATATAATTATACTTATTATCTATTTTTCTAGAATTAGATTATAATGGTCTACCTATTTTGTCGCTAACAATATTGTTATCCAAAGATATATTTCTCAATTTTTTTTACTACTTTCATAATATATTAAGATGGGAAAAATAAACAGGGATAGAGATGACCTAATCATCAAGATTATTTAAGTTACATCCAACCGATAGCTATCAAATGTCATACATTTTTTTGGAATCTTTGCGTTAACTGGTACTCATACATTTGATCTGTAGTGTGTTCAGAACTATTTTCTAAATATTCTGTCATTCATTTACATTTTGCCTCAAAAGTTATCTAAGACAGTATGTTTTTTCTCTTTATTTCCTGAAAGCAAATATTTGTGTTTTTGTTTACTTTTCCCTGGTATTCATGATCTCTACTTTTTTTATTTCAGTCCATTTTCTCTGTCAAGGATGAAAAGAGGAATAAATAGTATTTTAAGGATGAAGAGTAATTCTGCTATATATGTGTTTCAGTTGATTACTTCATATACATCTATAGTTTGCTTTATGAACATAAATGTTATATTGTTGGGCACATAGATGTGAGCAATTTTTAGATCTCTGAGGATTCTACCCTCATTATGGTTTCGCTTTTGTTTGAGTTTTTGCTTTGAATTAAATGTAGTTAAAGGTTCATTGTAGCTGTTTCTTTCGGCAGGTATGTTTTCCCCTTTCTTTTCATTCCTTAATTTCAGTTGCACTTTGTTTTACATATATTTTTCAGGTACATTTAATTGAAGTTTACCTTTTTATGAATCTGGGAGATTTTCCTCCTAACTACTGAATTTAGCCACTTTTTATTACATTAGTCTTAATTCTGTTCTTAAGAGACAATTATGATTAAAACATTGAGAGAATACACTCCGGAGAGGGACTCCTGTCTTCAGATCCCGGTTCAACAATCAATTAGCTGTAGAGACATTGACAATTTATTTTCTCTCTCTTGCCTCAATTCTTTCATCCATAAAATGGTGATATTACTATCATCTTTCTTAGGATTTTGTGAGAATTAATTAGGTTAATATTTGTAAGGAATTTAGATACATACTTGGCACGTAGTGTTGGCTACTATTCATTTCAGTTCAGTTCAGTCGCTCAGTCATGTCCGACTCTTTGCGACCCCATGAATCGCAGCACGCCAGGCCTCCCTGTCCATCACCAACTCCTGGAGTTCACTAAAACTCACATCCATCGAGTCGGTGATGCAATCCAGCCATCTCATCCTCTGTCGTCCCCTTCTCCTCCTGCCCCCAATCCCTCCCAGCATCAGAGTCTTTTCCCATCAGTCAACTCTTCTCATGAGGTGGCCAAAGTATTGGAGTTTCAGCTTTAGCGTCAGTCTTTCCAATAAACACCCAGGACTGATCTCCTTTAGAATGGACTGGTTGGATCTCCTTGCAGTCCAAGGGACTCTCAAGAGTCTTCTCCAACACCACAGTTCAAAAGCATCAATTCTTTGATGCTCAGCTTTCTTCACAGTCCAACTCTGACATCCATACATGACCACAGGAAAAACCATAGCCTTAACTAGACGGACCTTTGTTGGCAAAGTAATGTCTCTGCTTTTGAATATGCTGTCTAGGTTGGTCATAACTTTCCTTCCAAGGAATAAGCATCTTTTAATTTCATGGCTGCAGTCACCATCTATAATGATTATGGAGCCCCAAAAAATAAAGTCTGACACTGTTTCCACTGTTTCCCCATCTATTTCCCATGAAGTGATGGGACCAGATGCCATGATCTTTGTTTTCTGAATGTTGAGCTTTAAGTCAACTTTTTCACTCTCCTCTTTCACTTCCATCAAGAGGCTTTTTAGTTCCTCTTCACTTTCTGCCATAAGAGTGGTGTCATCTGCATATCTGAGGTTATTGGTATTTCTCCTGGCATTCTTGATTCCAGTTTGTGCTTTTTACAGCCCAGCGTTTCTCATGATGTATTCTGCATAGAAGTTAAATAAGCAGGGTGACAATATACAGCCTTGACATACTCCTTTTCCTATTTGGAACCAGTCTGTTGTTCCATGTCCACTTCTAACTGTTGCTTCCTGACCTATATATAGGTTTCTTAAGAGGCAGGTCAGGTGGTCTGGTATTCCCATCTCTTTCAGAATTTTCCACAGTTTATTGTGATCCACACAGTCAAAGGCTTTGGCATAGTCAATAAAGCAGAAATAGATGTTTTTCTGGAACTCTCTTGCTTTTTCGATGATCCAGCGGATGTTGGCAATTTGATCTCTGGTTCCTCTGCCTTTTCTAAAACCAGCTTGAACATCTGGAAGTTCACGATTCACATATTGCTGAAGCCTGGCTTGGAGAATTTTGAGCATTGCTTTACTAGCGTGTAAGATGAGTGCAATTGTGCGGTAGTTTGAGCATTCTTTGGCATTGCCTTTCTTTGGGATTGAAATGAAAACTGACCTTTTCCAGTCCTGTGGCCACTGCTGAGTTTCCCAAATTTTCTGGCAAATCAAGTGCAGCACTTTCACAGCCTCATCTTTCAGGATTTGGAATAGCTCAACTGGAATTCCATCACCTCCACTAGCTTTGTTCGTAGTGATGCTTTCTAAGGCCCACTTGACTTCACATTCCAGGATGTCTGGCTCTAGGTCAGTGATCACACCATCATGATTATCTGGGTGAAGATCTTTTTTGTACAGTTCTTCTGTTTATTCTTGCCCCCTCTTCTTAAAATCTGCTGCTTCTGTTAGGTCTATACCATTTCTGTCCTTTATCAAGCCCATCTTTGCATGAAAAGTTCCCTTGGTATCTCTAATTTTCTTGAAGAGATCTCTAGTCTTTCCCATTCTGTTGTTTTCCTCTATTTCTTTGCACTGATCACTGAGGAAGGCTTTCTTATCTCTCCTTGCTATTCTTTGGAACTCTGCATTCAGATGCTTATATCTTTCCTTTTCTCCTTTGCTTTTCGCTTCTCTTCTTTTCACAGCTATTTGTAAGCTGCTATTACTATATTTTAAGTCAAATTTCATAGTCTGTATTCCATTTCCTTTGTTATTATGTCTTCTGATAGAATAGAAAGTGTGACAGATCATCTTCTCTATCAATGGCCACAACAATATCTTTCATTCCATCTGGTCTTACTACTGGATTTTGACAATCCCATTTTGGGAAAATGGAGTACCTACATGTCTACTTCCTTTAAGTCCGGAGTGGGCTTTGTTTACCTTGATCAATAAATTAATGTACAAAAAGATGCTATATGATTTCCAAAGCAAATTCATAAAAATTCCACACACTTCCACTCTACTCTCTTGGGCTGTTCACTCTGGAAAAAGGCAGCTGCCATGTAAAATTCTGGGTGCACTGAGACCACCCTGATGTAAGGAGACCAACTAACTTACAGAAAGCATGCAGAGAGCTGGACACCTGCACAATCCCTACTCACTCTAGCCCTTCATTCTTCAAACTCCAGCTTCCATATGATAGGAATCACATAAGGGACTTTGAACAGAACTGCTGGCAAGTCATTTCCAAATATCCCACCTACAGAACAGAAATGGTAAAATGATTGTTACTGTTGTAAGCCAATGAATTTCAAAATGATTTGTTATACAGCAATAACTTACCAGAACAAATGGTTTGTATTTTAGTTCTAGTGGTTAATTTAGAACAATAATTTTATATAATACTTTTAATTTTATATTTCTTGAAACAGTATCTATTGGCCCTTTATGAATCTTGATGTAATTAATGTATTTCCACTTTCTCCCTTCCCTCATTGTCCAGTTATAGAATATATGTTTACTTAGTGCTTACTTTATAAAGTTCAAACTCTTTACATTTTTCTCTTTTGATATTTCCTTAAAAAGTCTTAACCCTATTATTGGAGAAGACAATGGCACCCCACTCCAGTACTCTTGCCTGGAAAATCCCATGGACGGAGGAGCCTGCTGGGCTGCAGTCCATGGGGTCACTAAGAGGCAGACATGACTTCCCTTTCACTTTTCACTTTCATGCATTGGAGAAGGAAATGGCACCCCACTCCAGTGTTCTTGCCTGGAGAATCCCAGGGACGGGGGCGCCTGGTGGGCTGCCGTCTATGGGGTCGCACAGAGTCGGACACGACTGAAGCGACTTAGCAGCAACCCTATTATACCACAAAGTGTGGCACCACTTTGTGAGGTGTGCTGGTAAGGTATTAAGCTGCAGTTACCTGCTAAATCATGGTTCTTTAACAACCTGCTCATTATATATATGTATGTCTCAGTAATAAATTCCTTCATTGCTGAAAAGCTGAAAAGTAGAGATCATGTAAGTAAAACGTTTTTTTTTTTTAATTTTTCTATCGATAGCAGTGAACATTAAAGACAGCATTGTCTACTTAAAATACATTTTGAGTGTCTAATCATTCAAGTAAATATATCTTTTGTCTCTATATATTTTTAATATTTAAAAAATCTTAGGAGACATTAAGTCATTTTTCATACATTTCAAGTAACTTAGCTAAGAAAATTGAATAGTGACACAGTGAGTTTGAACTAGAAATTTCTAATTAATCATATTTTCCATTAAAATAGCATGGTAAATGGAAGATACCCTTTATATCTGTAAATCTATCTGTTACATTAAAAATGAATGGGACTATTCTGAGAAAAAGCAATGGGGTAGAAACCATATTTATAATAATATTGTTAGTCATAGCATAAAAAGTTTCACAAACCATTTGAACTTCCAGCATAAATTTTTGAGAGTATCAGGGTAATCTATCTTTGCATCTCAACTCCTCCAGGAATAAATTAAATTTCTACTAAGTCAGTAATCATCAAATATGAGCAATTCAGCAGCATATATTATGACAACTAGTTAGATTCTTTTCTGTCTCCTAATTATCTCTCGCCCTTAATGTATTTAGTATGTGGCTCAATGGGTACAGTTGAAATTGTTAATTTTTTTTTTTAATACCACATGGGAAGGAAGCAACAGCTTCAAAGACAAAACTGTATAATAGAAAAGCACATTTTCAAAATGATACAACCAAAAGCATATATAAAATATTGTTCTATATGCATTGTGTCAAAAGAGAACCCAGTTTGGCCACTCTTATAAAATGATTAATCAGAAATAAAACCAGTAATATGCATAAACATTTAGTGTTTTAAACTTTTTTGACCCACAGATTCTTGCAATAGTAACATTTATTTATGTAGAAACAAACTGACTTTAGGTTCTCATCTATATGTAGAAGATACAGGTCACTGTAAGCCAGTTCAAGAATTATGGCATACCATACCAGAGACAAAAAAATGGAGCGTGGGCAGGAGGCTCCAAGGAAACAGGCAGGAACCATGACCACTGATAAGCAGGGAGTCATGTAGGTGAATATCTACAAAGGAAAGGTCCCAGTGATTTGGAATTTATTCTGAAGGTTGTTTATGTTCAAGACTTATAAGTAATTATTTCAATGTACATTTGCTGAGTCCCTATTTGATATACTTGGGGAATATGAAAAAAATACTAAAATATTAGCTCTATTTATATATATATATGTGTGTGTGTGTGTATTGTGTATATACATGTAATATACACATCTGTGTAGCATATTTATATATATATGAATATGTGCATTCAGTCACTCCAGTGGTGTCTGACTCTTTGTGACACTATGGACTGTAGCCCACCAGGCTTCTCTGCCCATGGGATTCTCCAGGCAAGAATATTGAAGTGGGTTGCAATGCCCTCCTCCAGAGGATCTTCCTGATCCAGGGATTAAACCTGCATCTCCTGCATTGGCAGGCAGATCCTTTACCCACTGAGCCACCTGGGAAGCCCCATACATGAATATACATATAAACATATGTGGGGCTTCCCAAGTGGCATTAGTAGTAAAGAACCCACCTGCCAATGAAGGAAATGTAAGAGACACTGGTTCGATCCCTGGGTTGGGAAGATGCCCCGGAGGAGAACATGGCAACCCAACTCCAGTATTCTTGCCTGGAGAATCCCATGAACAGAGGAGCCTGGAAGGCTACAATGGGGTTGCACAGAGTCAGACACGACTGAAGTGACTTAGTAAGCACACATACACATATACACAAATACACATCCATTTGAGAGATAACTTCTACATTCCAAACTTGAACAATTGGAAAATGGTGGTGCTGTTTATTATGATTAGGAAGAATGAGGAAGAGGCAATAGGAGTTTAGGTTTGATCGTATGAAAACTGAGATTCCTTTTAGATATATTCAGATATCAAGTAGGCAGTCAGATATACAAATCTACTACTCAGTGGAGAGTCCAAGAATACATATGAAAATTTGAGAGTCATCAGATGGTATATAAAGCCCAAGGAGTAGAGGAGATAGCTGGATAGAAAACAGAAGGTGCCCTAGGACATGCACTTGAACAATATTTAGTGGTCAGGTAAGGGATGAAGACCCAGAAAATTAGTTTTAAAGTAGCTAGTGAATTAGAGGAAAATCAGGTCATTGTAATTTTATGAAAGTCAGAAGACAATGCTGTTTCACAAAAGAGGTAGTAGTTATATTAAATCTTTCAATGCTGCTGAGAGGTCAAGAAAGATGAAGATATAGATGTTACCGTTAGCTTCATCATATGGGTTATTAGTGATATTTATGCATTCCACATTGTTTTCCTAAGCTCATATCATGTTTCTGGTATTGAGCATGTATATAATAAATGCTCATTAAATATTTGTAGAGGGGAAGGAAAGAAAAAGAAAGACATGGACAGAGGCAGAGAAAGAAGGAGGAAAGAGAGAAAAATAAGGAAGGAATGGCTAGATAAATAAACTGAAAATGATAAATTATATTTTTGTGGCCTAGGCAAAAACTGATACTTGATTTTGTGAGATGTTGGTTGGGGCATGAAATCATAGGTAGCAGGCATGAGGTGAGGTCACGTAGCAGCATGTGTAAAGAATCCTAGTTTAGCAACAGATCTGTACTTTTGCTTTATGAACTATATTATAAGTGTAAGTTTATATAGCTTTTCAATAAATAGTCAGACATTTTGAAAAAAGTGGAAGTCTGCACACTTGATTTTAGAACACCTCCTTCCTTTACCACAATGCTCAGGAGTTATTTCATTCATTTATCTATTTTTACACAGAGATGTCTCCTTGGCAGACAGCCCAGCCTTGCATGGCTACAGCAAGTAAGCCATGGACCTTTCTCACGTGTTCTCTTAACCTTTGTTCAGGGGGCTGTGATTGGAGACTGGCCAATCATTTTAAAGAAATTAAGAAAGAAATAAAGATTGAACAGCTGCTTTGATGCTTAAGACGGGCTGCCTTCAGATGCTAGTTGGCATCTGGCTGGCAAAGAGCAAGATAATTCAGTCCATCTGCTTATGCAACTGCAGATTATTTGGTCAATGCAGAGCTAAACAGCAAGAGCAGATATCTGTTTGGTACTTTAGTTATTAAATTCTCATGGTTTTTAGTATCATTCTATAACTATTTGGATACTTCTTTAGCACAAGTGTGTGTTATCAGTTAAGTTGTCCTTATTTGGTTTCAGTTCAGTACAGTTCAGTCGCTCAGTCGTGTCCGACTCTTTGTAACCCATGAATTGCAGCATGCCAGGCCTCCCTGCCTATCACTAACTCCCAGAGTTCACTCAAACTCACGTCCATCGAGTCAGTGATGCCATCCAGCCATCTCATCCTCTGTCATCCGCTTCTCCTCCTGCCCCCAATCTCTCCCAGCATCAGAGTCTTTTGCAATGAGTCAACTCTTCGCATGAGGTGGCCAAAGTACTGGAGTTTCAGCTTTACCATCATTCCTTCCAAAGAACACCCAGGACTGATCTTCTTTAGAATGGACTGGTTGGATCTCCTTGCAGTCCAAGGGACTGGCAAGAGTCTTCTCCAACACCACAGTTCAAAAGCATCAATTCTTCTGCGCTCAGCTTTCTTCACAGTCCAACTCTCACATCCATACATGACCTACTGAAAAAACCATAGCCTTGACTAGACGGACTTTTGTTGGCAAAGTAATGTCTCTGCTTTTGAATACGCTGTCTAGGTTGATCATAACTTTCCTTCCAAGGAGTAAGCGTCTTTTAATTTCATGGCTGCAGACACCATCTGCAGTGATTTTGGAGCCCCCAAAAATAAAGTCTGACACTGTTTCCACTGTTTCCCCATCTATTTCCCATGAAGTGATGGGACCGGATGCCATGATCTTCGTTTTCTGAATGTTGAGCTTTAAGCCAACTTTTTCACTCTCCTCTTTCACTTTCATCAAGAGGCCTTTTAGTTCCTCTTCACTTTCTGCCATAAGGGTGGTGTCATCTGCATATCTGAGGTTATTGATATTTCTCCTGGCAATCTTGATTCCAGCCTGTGCTTCTTCCAGCCCAGCGTTTCTCATGATGTACTCTGCATAGAAATTAAATAAGCAGAGTGACAATATACAGCCTTGACGTACTCCTTTTCCTATCTGGAACCAGTCTGTTGTTCCATGTCCAGTTCTAACTGTTGCTTCCTGACCTGCATACAGGTTTCTCAAGAGGCAGGTCAGATGGTCTGGGATTCCCGTCTCTTTCAGAATTTTCCACAGTTTATTTGGTTTGCCCTTCCCCAACTCCTTGTGATGAATGGCTTCCCTTCACCTGCAGATTGAATTAATAGAAAAACTGCAAATACCAGCAGCTTTGATTTCCTTCACTCAGTTATTTTTTTGTGGTGGTTTCTGTTTTTAGCATATTAGGGAGGTTGTGGAACCCCATGAGATGCTGCATAAGCTATGGATCTCCTCCTAAGGAAAAGGCATATACATCCCAAATTTTACAGTCTGGGGTGTTTATTAACACTAATTATAGACAGATCAGCTCAGAAATTCTGATGGTATAGGCAAGATGTAATGTGGCATCATATTCATTGTGGACTTGGAGAGACGATTGAAAACATGATATCTTTGCTCATACTGAATCAGAATTTCTAAGTTTGTTAAAGATGTGGAAAATTTGTAATGCTACAGTCTGAGACACTGCTTAAGGGGTCCATGGACAGTAGGCTAAGAGAGCTTTGGTTCATAGCACCCTCTCTAAGCAGGCTTTTCTTAATAATAGAGAATACTGTTTCACTTATTTTCTTTTCCTCAACTCTTCACTCTGTTTTTCCCTCATGACCACCCACCACTCTTTTTACGCATACCATGTGAGAGTTCATACACACCACACAACAGGATTGGCTGACTTGATCACAACACCTTTTAAGCTTTCTGTTATCCATGGAATGTTAGGCACTTGTTGAGGCATTAAAATTTAATCACCTTTTAACTTTTGCTTCTTTCACTCCTAATTAACATTAGAAAAATGACTGGTGCTCTGGTTATCTTTCACTTTGTGTGGCTTGCGAAGATACTTAAGAGTAATCTCAGGAAATTTGTTCTGAACCTGCAGGACAGCCTACAGCTAATACAAAAATTGGCCTCAGAATGTGAACTTTCTAGGACAAAGCCTCTAAACTTTGCCATGATTCTCTGTTTAACTGATACAAACCTTCAGACCCATTTTTTTAAATCTTTTCCTATTCCCCTTTCCCAATCTTAAACAATTTCTTAAGACATATTCTTTTTTTTCCTTATAAGAAACTAAGGGTGGATCGCATTCCAAAAATCAGTTTGAAAGTCCTTTGTTCTAAGTTTGGCACGAATTTTGCCATGGTAAGCATACCTAAATGAGAGTGGCACCTTTCCAGCCTAGAAAATCCCTTTGACATTATTTCTGAATTCTAGGAATAGAGAATCATATGCTATTGATATGGTGACTGTTGCTGCATTTTCCTTGGCTTCTCCCCTTTTCCAAACATTATTCTTAGAAACCATCAGGAATGCTAGGAAATTCCTGTTATCTTAACAGTGGTAGGAAAAAAAAAAAAAAAATCACTCCTCTCAAGTTTTGGTTACAGAGAAAAAGACAATAGTAAATTTTGCTTTCCTGGAGCAGAGTTTTTCCCAGGCAAATTTATAGGAAACATGGGAGCCTCGAATCTCTTGCTTCTGGCCTCGTCGCACCTCACACTACAGCGCTTCTCCTCTAGGAGCCGGTGGTGAGAGAGTGTAGCCACTAACAAAAAGGGGCTGTTTATAAATGTGATGTTGACAAATCAGGAGATGATGCCCCTGAGAGAAGGAAACAATTTCTCTTTTAAAAGACATGCCATATGTCATTTGTTATTAGAAGGAATTATCTGAACAATGAAACAAACGGTTATTCAGATGTTCACTCACACACAAAGAGAAACTCTGAGTGACCAAGTGAAAATCAGCAATGACTTTAGCCTAGCTCATTAGAAAAGCCCTTCAGCCATTCATTTCCACTCAAACATTTCAAGCTTTCAGCAGTAGAAGAAACCATTTGACCTGACATTGGGCCAAGTAGAAACATTTAAAGTCAATAGCAAATAGCAGAGAAAAATTTAAAAGGATTAATGAACCCATTTTAAAGAGCAACTAATTACAAGCTTGGCTAGCTGAGACTGGAAGCTATGAAAGTGTCTTAGGTGACGTACAAGGGAAAAGATAAGGAAGCAACTCACAGTTTAGAATTATAAGACAATTACTGAATACTTTGGAGAAGGAAATGGCAACCCGTTCCAGTATTCTTGCCTGGAGAATTCCATGCACAGAGGAGCCTGGTGGGCTACAGTCCATGGGATCGCAAAGAGTCAGACACAACTGAGCGACTAACACACACACACACACACACACTGAATACTTATAGGTCTTGAGGCCTTACTATATTTTTTACTAGTTTTAGCATAAAATTAAATCAGAATTTTATACTATGGAAAAGGCTTGGAGATAGGGCTGTCACATGTGTTAAGGAGTAATCAGTTATGCACCATTGTGTAAATTAGCAAGTATGCATGCATTTGTGGAACACAAAAAATAAATAACTCCTTTTCTCTCTCTTTAATTTTAAAACAGTTACACCCACCTCAGATCTTTACCATGAACTCTAGGATAAAGTAAGCATCACAGACCTAAAATGTCAGAAACTGATCTCCTGATCTTCACCGAGACCTCCCCTTTAATTTATTCTTCCTCCACTCTATCCCTTCTTGGTTAATGACAGTCCTCCCCATATAACAGTACAAGCCCAAAATTTTGGAGTCCTCTCTGAATTCTGTTTATCTTCTCTCTTTATGCATCAGGAGTTCCTGATAGAAGATAAATAGATACTAGAACAGTAGCTCTATTTGTAGTATCTTGTTATAGGCTTCGCAGGCAGCACAGCGGTAAAGAATCCAGATTCCTCACCAGTCCTTAGAATAACTGATCCAGAGCAATGTCAACAAAACTGTTTTGTAAAAGTCTCCCAGGTAATTCAGAATTGCCGTGGACAGAGGAGCCTGGGGGGCTACAGTTCAAAGGGTCTCAGAGAGTCAGACATGACTGAATGAGTAAGCATGCACACACAGGGAATTCTAATGGGCCATAAAGTCATAGGCATGTCTGTAGCCATCAAAGCTTCAGATTAAGAAGAAAAATCTGTAAATGGAAAGAAGAGCTAGGGATTATATTATGATAGTCCAACTTCCAGGACTGTATACCAGTTTTCTAATGCATGCCAATAGTGGGGAGTAGGAGTAAAGACTCTTGGACATATACATTTGGGCAAAAATTAGTTAAATCCCATTACTGTAGGGCTTCACAGAGCCGTCTATGGCTTGTTACTGATTGCCATATATTTATGAAGGGAATAAAATAGGTAACATTTTCTACACTTACTTTTTTTTTTTTTTACCATTCTACCTGTTAATCAAAGAAAATTATGCGGAATGAGTATTCTGGGAAACACATCTGATTAACACTGGCATAGTGTTATGGTCTCTATAAGACAGAATTTGGTGCAATTGTAAAGGAAGTAAGGATGGTTCAGGTGTTTTGCATTGTGTATAATTCTGGAAAAATCAAAATTTATGTGGCAAGACATTACAGCTCACCCTTTGTCATTCAATCACTGGTGATTTTTTTTTTAATTATTTACATTAAAAAATCAGTCTAGAAGCGGGCAATGCTTAGATCAAAGGAATAATTTTCAAAAGATGCTGTTTTAGGAAAACTGGCCCCTATGATGAGTGCTGTTCAGAGTAGCTGGGCCTTCCTGACAGTTCTTACCTCTCCATAAAATCTACCTCTGATCCTGTCTCTCCAGAGTTTGGGGAGAGTTTATTTTTTAACTCCTCCTGTCTATCATCAAGCCACCACACTGTTAGTATGCTCTCCAGAGAATGAAGGATTTGTACGTGAATATTTGTCTTGTCTCCTGGGTACGACGAGGCAGCAGCTGTTTTCTCGTGCTGTGTATAAGAGGCTACGTTTATTGTGGGCCTTTTCCATCTTGCTTACTTAGTGAAAGGTTGATGTTAAAGGTCTTTGTCGTTGTTTACTTTCTCATCTTAGAGGAAATATGCACATACTTTCTGAACTGTGTTCCCAGCCAGTCTCTCTCTACCTTTCTCTGTCTCTGTCGGTCTGCTCTTATCATCGAACTATCTGCCTCTGTCACTCTGAGTCCTTAATTCAGATATACCATACTGTCAAGTTCATTTTCAGATGTGAAATTTAAGAATAGTGCAGCCTTAGGCAAACCAGGATAGTGGTAGAAGCTGTAGCAGAAAACAATGGGCTTTAGTGTCAGATTGGATGTGCTCCATTGTATTACTGACTGGCTGTGTTACCTCCCTCCAGCAAGTTACTCAAGAGCTAGGGGTAGCCTGAAAGAGGGTGGTATCTAAGTCGTGGGAGCAGAGAGAGGATTATGGAAACAGTGTATATGAAAGTGCCTGGAATTTGCTTTCCCTTCTATCTCCTCTTTCCTTATTAATAGTCTTCATAGGTGATCTCTCCTCCCTGAGAACCCTCCTGGGTTACCCCAAATTTCCCCACATGAGGTCTAGAGAGCACTTCATGGCAGCCCTTACCAATTTTATCCTTTAATCCAAGAATCCAGGAATCCAGGAATAAGTTCCTCTAAAGCACCAGCTCCAGAAGATCCATAGTGGCTGCCTAGAGACTGTATAGAAAACAGTCATAAGGTCCAGTTAGGGCTCTGAGAATAGGAGCATTAAGATTGGTTGGTTATGTCTGTCTTTTGCATGAGAAGTTAAGTTGCAACATACGTATTTGCCAGTCCTATTCCAAACCTCTTTCCTCTCTTTTCTTTCCCAACCAGTTTTTACCAAGCTAGACTCATCTTCGTGGGTTTTTGCTATAGCCTTCTGAAATAGCCCAATTTTTATATATTCATTCCCAAAAAGACAACAGTTTTGGCTGATGGTACTCTATAATCATTGTAGGGACACTTAACATATTTATAGACTAGGTATGAATCTAATAGTGGAATTTCATGCAGTGTTCTTGCAACTTTTCTCATCACATTATGCAACTCTCCTCACCTGTTACAAGGTCTCTGCAACAGCTTCTCATCTCTGCCCTTGCTCTGTGAAAGCATAGACACTAAGTATAATAAATAAATGGGTGTGTTCCAATAAAACTTTATTTACAAAAACATACGGTGAACTCAATATCACCCATGAGTCATGGTTGCTAAGCCCTGTGTAAAGGCTACATTTCTGTGTACACTACTCACCAATGATTCTAGACACTGAGACACAAGAATTGGCCCTGCTGTTGGCACTCAATAAATCTGAACAGACCTTATGTTCTGTGACTTGCAATGAGTTATAAGTGGGACTCGGCCCTGGATATTAGTTTCACAATTTTCACTGAACTTCATAAAACTGCCTATGCTGATGATTCTCAAACTAGAATGTACATCAGAATCATCTAGAGAGCCAGACCATAAATTGCTGGGTCTGCCATTAGCATTTCTGTAATAGTCCACTAGGTCTGGAGTATGGCCTGACAATTTACATTTCTAAACATTTACATTTCTAATATCCATGTGGATGCAAATGGCTTGGAGAATCATACTTTGAGAATGAATGGCCTAAGCGATCCCGTTTGCCTAGAAAATCTAAGGTGCTCGATGAGATAGCATTACTCAAGCAGCAGTAGATTTGGTTGGTCCTCCAATTCCTGATCATAGAAAACTTATCGCACAACATCTCTACTTGATTAACTAATATATGCCTCCTGTTGGCAAGTTACCTGCCTATTGCAGGCAGCCCAGAAAATATAACCTGAGGTCCATGGATGTGCTGGTTGGTGGTAAGAACTGTAGCTCAGAGGAGCCCCAGACCAGCAGGCTCCCTTCCTGTGCCTGTTGCCTTCCTGCAGGCCCAGTATCTCTGCTGGCCATTGGTGACAATTTACCTTAGCCTCTAGAGCAGAGGTTTAGGCAAGTGAGTCTCTCCCTGAATCTGATAAAAATCAAACAATAGATCTCCTCGCCTATTAAGATGATCTTAATTTCCTGTGTGATTTTGTTTCCATGAAAGTATAGGAGACTGCATCAGCATATACCTTCCAATATGACCACATTAGCTAGACTAGTGAACAATCAATTGCTTATCCATTTCCTATGCAAATAGTGCACCCCCTGTTTGTGTGTGTGTCCGTATGTGTGTGTTTAATATATGGGATACTCCTAGAGTTCTCTTTCTTGGGAGAGGAAAGAATGAAAGTGATATTTATCAAGTAAGTGGAATTGGTAGCCATCCTTGTTTCCTCCAAAAAAGCTTTTGCTCACCAGCTATTGCCTGAATCTTGTCTTTGGTGCCATGTTTTTTGTCTGAAAAAGCAGACTTTTAAGCTGTTAGCAATCATTTATACCTGGGGCTTCCCTAGTGGTTCAGATGGTAAAGAATCCACCTACAATGAGTGTTCAATCCCTGGGTTGGGAAGATCCCCTGGAGAAGGGAATAGAAACCCACTCCAGTATTCTTGCCTGGGAAATCCCATAGACAGAGGAACGTGGCTATGGTACATGGGGTCGCAAAAGACTCGGACACGACTTAGTGACTAAACAGTAACAACAACTCCAACCATATAATAGATACTTGGAAATTTAAAATCCACAAAATAGGTTCACACCAGTGTACAGGACAGATGCTCCAGCAAAGTGCTGCAGAGTTCACTGGGGATCTTCCTTATCTCTGAAGATATACCTGGGCACAAAGCCGCTGAAATAAAGTTCCCCAGAGGGAGTCAGGACATGGGATGGAGGCGGCCCAGTGGCCACTGATAAAACAGACTCTTCCCTGCTATCCCAGTGCTTTTCCTCCTTTGAAGTGCTGTCTGTGGTTATACAAAAATTATCTGCTTTCAGTTCCCTAATCCACACTGAAGCACCAAAAGAATGCTCCTTGCCCAAGGTCACATAGTGAGTGGCAGATCAATGACATGGACAGAAAATAGAGATATGAGGCCTAATGTCGTTATGGACTTTGGATGCCACAAGTATCTTAGTTGCACCTAGAAGAAGAAGAAAATAGTTGATTCACTTCAAAGGTTTATTTTAGGAGTTATTTGATTTTTTTTTTTTTTTTTTTTCAACTTCAATGTACCAAAGAGTCCTAGCTGTGAATGCCTGTCAGATAATTACTCTTAGTAAGGAGTTTTTCTAGTAAGGAGAAAAGTAAGAAAGAGAAAACAGAATGATTAAGACATTGTAAGCTTAGGATTCTGTGTGTTTCTGTAGTGAGTATTTAAGGAAAAATACCATGCATTTGTTATATGATATAAAAGGAAATGAGTTAAAACTGAATACTTCCCCAAACACAGTAGTCTAGCTCTAATATTCTATCGGCAATGCTATAAATCCTTTCAAGTATCAGCTTCTGATAAAATATGGAAGACCTTTAAATAAGTGGCTCTAACAGACACCAATTCCATGTATTAAAAAAAAAAAAAAAAATTAACACTGCTCCAAGCTGCTATTCAATTCATTTCAGTGGGCTTTATTATATCCTCAAAAACTATATTATCCTTTGAATCTCAATTTATCTCCTTTCAAATCTATTTGGCTGATGTTAAAGGTGAAAACTGATATGGCCCAATGGAGCACGGATTCAGAAAAACTGAAAATGGAGTATGTACCATTTCCAACTTAAAAAGAAGCTAATAGAAGTTATTTTGCTGTTCTATTCACTTGACTCCTCTTTCCCATTGGAAAGTTTCTTGGACTGAACACCCTCCAGCTATCAATGATAATGTCTATGATATGCATTTGACTAGAGTCAATTATATTGTAATAGCTAAAATAAAAACACAGGAATCAAGCTATGAAAAGAACACTTTTATAGAAGAAAATTCAGTCTAAAGGGAACATAACTTTTAGTGTCAACTCTGACTTGTGAAAATGAAGAGCAAAATGTTCCCTGAACACTGAGAAGATAATTTCCTCTTATCGCCAAAGCTTTGTTCCTGTTCCTTCTCTGGTTATCAAATCATATTTCCATAATGAATATTAATGCTTGTAGCACTTTAAAACCCAAACACCTGTGGTATCTAAATTAACTGAGATCCTTTATCCATATTTAATATTTTGCAAGTTTTTGCAGAAGAATCTATTGCCATTTTGTTATATATTTTGAATGCATATTTTATTCATGTGAAGTGGTTTGCCTTGCAAGTTCAGTGAGACTGTAAGTTGTGGTTTCAAGTTTCCTCTCACTGTATGTAAGAGCCCAGGCATTTCATACAGTGTCTTCTCTGAATTGTAATTTAAGTTTTATCACAACCCTGCGGGAGCCACTAGTATCTGCAGCTTGATTTCACCCCATGGTTTAATACCCTGAAGTGTCAGGCTGATAGCCAATGCTGTGCCAATCAGTTTCCACCCAGTAAAGCTCAGAGAGTAAGGCAGAGATAAAGTGATGGAAGGCTGATAGTTGATGATGATTTACAAGTGGGCTTCATAGCTCTTAGGACTTCAGGATCCCTCCAGAGGGCATTAAAAGGAAAAAAACATCTCCATTTGCATAGTTTTTTGCATGACTTCAAAATAACAGGTGGAGAGTGGGAAGTCTAAAACAGATGCCCCGTGTAAAGAAGACTAAAAAGGCAAAGAGTAAGCGGTTGACTGTACAATAGTGAATTACTGGCAGTGTCACCTATGAGAGATAATAGTGCCTGAGTAAGACTCCAAATTGGGGCTTCCCAGTTGGCTCAGTGGTAAAGAACCCACCTGCCAATGCAGGAGATGCAGGAGATGTGGATTCAATCCCTGGGAAGGAATCCCTGGAAATGGCAACTCACTCCAGTATTCTTGCCTGGGAAACCCCCATAAACAGAGAAGTCTGCAGATATAATCCATAGGGTCACAAAGAGTCAGACATAACTTAGAGACTAAACCATAGGAAAGACCTCCAAATCACCCACTGTTTAGACTGGAGTTTCCTTGTCTATAAAGTGGAGATGCTATAGAAACTGACTTCAGAGTTTTTGTAGAAAAGAAATGATATGTCAATCAGGGTGCCTGGTTCCTTGGCATTATGAACCCATTCCCTTTATGTTGCTCTCTTTAGGTTGTTTTATTCCCACTATAGGGTATCATAACAGTATTAATTGGACATTGAATATGTTTCAGGCACTGTGCTAAGCTTTACCTTCTCCATCATATGGCATTCATGAAAGAACCCTAGGAGAAGAGTACTTCTTTTATTTCCGCTTTACGGAGGAAGATGCCAGTGCTCAGAGAGGTGCATTAAGATCAATACTGGACTGGAGATTTGAACATGTGTCCATTAATCTAGAAGGACTTCCTTGGTGGCTTAGCAGTAAAGAATCTGCCTGCAGTGCAGGAGTGGCAGGAGACCTGGATTCAATTCCTGGGTCAGGAAGATTTCCCAGGAAGAGGGCATGGCAATCCACTCCAGTATTCTTGCCTGGAGAATCCCATGGACAGAGAAGCCTGGTGAGCTACAATCCATAAGTTTGAAAAGAGTTGGACACAACTGAAGTGCATTAACATGCAGAGCACATGCCATTGATCAAGAAGTTCCTGACGCAACTGACTTGGGAAACTAGAAGGCATAAATACTAATTCCTCTAGGAATATTCAACGTGTCTGGGCTGCAGAGTGACAGTCTTTTAGAACTCAGGCCAGTTTTTATTCACAACCTTTTTGTATGCCACATTTCAGCAAAATAGTCATACTCAAGGTTTTCTGGCCTGTCTCTATTCATATGTATACTCAAATATTCCATCCTTTACCAAAATTATAGGCAACCAAAGTTGCCTATAATTTTATCTAAATAAACAGCAAAGTAGGAAAATCTTATCAGATGACAACAGAGGGAATCTTTCATGTTGAAATAAGAAACACATTCTGTAGCTGCATCCCCATCTTTTTACAATGGCATTTGCATTTATACAGCCCCTAAATTTTAAGGGATGCCTAAAACTTGGTAAATGCTATTTCAATCTTATCAGGATTCAGGAGACTTGACAAGTGCATCAGTGTTATGATACTAACTTTACAGGAAAGGTAACCAAGATGAGGTCAAAAGCGTAGATTAAGTCATATTTGTGTACGAAGTTGTAATAAAAGATTGAAAATATGAGTCTTGGGTTTTGAATGATTGAACCACATATAGAAAGTACAGGCTGCTGACACCAAGTTCAGCAATGAAGACTGTGAGTTTTTGTTTTCTGTAAAAGCACAGGGAACTGTGAGCAATTGTCTGCATTGAGCCATCCATCAAAGAGTATTGATGGTGAGTGTTTGGTGTGCTGAGCAGATTCTAAATAACCTGCTGCTTTAATTTCCTCATCTAGAATATAGAAATAATAAAGATATCTGCCTCATTGGGTTGTTATAAGAATTAAGTGAAATAATGCATGTGGAAGTATTTTGTAAACTGAAGTATTACATGTGTCAGACTTTTATTCATTT
Source organism: Bos indicus (assembly GCF_029378745.1). NCBI lineage: Eukaryota > Metazoa > Chordata > Mammalia > Artiodactyla > Bovidae > Bos > Bos indicus. The sequence continues at coordinate 15,893,802 of NC_091767.1, forward strand.
CAGGCAATTAAAACTTTATTGAGCGTAATCCACTTGGTGATAAAAATCTAAAGACTAAATTGTAGGTTATTTTACTCTCAAGGATATAACTACCTAACAGGATATGTATCTTATCTACACAATTAAAATTCAGTGTGAAAACTGCTACTAAAATGTACAGACAATGCACACGGGTGTTGTAGAAATAAGGATCACAATTAATTCAGGGCAAAGAGACCATATTTTAGAGACTTTTCAGGCTAGAGTGATATATTGTGCTTTCTCTGAAAGTTGTGAGGGGAGTGTTTGGGTTTTTTTGAAATGGAAAAAATGGATATTTTTGTTTGTTTGTTTTTAAATTTTTGTAATGTGTTTATTTCTGCCACACAACAACGCAAATCAGCCATAATTATACATACATCCCTTCTCGCCCAAATCTCCCTCCGTTCCCCCCACTCCATCCCTCCAAGTCATCACAGAGGGCCAGACTGGGCTCTGTGAAGGGAATTTTTAAGGATAAAAGTATTCTAGATAAGAACATCCCAGGTAGAAGGGACTGTGTGAGCATCAGCACAAAAGCATAACAAAGTAGTCTCGGTCAAAAACTTATGAGAAGATGAATTCAAAAGATAGGTTGGAAGGATGTGGGTAAAGACTTTTGAATGCAGTGCTTAAGAGTTGGAGTTTTATCTTGAATAACATGAGTTGCCGTGGGTGGAACTATTTTCAGGAGGAATGTAACATATATCATGTTTGTTTGTTTTTGGAAGAGAGGTAAGAGTGGAAGTGATGTCATCCCTGCCCTTAAGATGTTTCTTTTGGACTAAAGAGGTCATATCAGTGTATACACAGTCATGTCAGTTCCTTAACCTTCACCATTAGGAGCAGAACCTAGGCTGGGACCAGAATAAGCACGTGATCCAGTATAGCCTAGAATTGCTGGAGCTAATACAGGTCATCTCTATGTGTGTTAGTCACTAAGTCGTGTCCGACTCTTTGCAACCCCATGGACTGGGGTTGCAAACCCCAGTTACAAACCAAAAATCTCATGGTGTTTGGGAGGTTTGAGCACAAGCGTCTTAATAAGCGTGAACTAGACCTGGATGCTCTGTTATCTTGCGGACCAGGTATAACTGAGTTTGGCCCTAATGACTTGCCACATGTGGTCCAGAAGTGCACTCCCGAGTGGGCGGGGGCACTGAGTCTGCTTCTGGACAAGAATTATATGTCATAGTCACACCATTCTAGAACAGAGTTCCAAATATTTTGTATGGGCTTTCCACGTAGTGCTTAGTGGTAAAGAACCCACCTGCCAACGCAGGAGACATAAATAAGAGACATGGGTTTGATCCCTGGGTCAGGAAGATCCCCTGGAGGAGGCCTTACTAAACCACTCCAGTATTCTTGCCTGGAGAATCTCATAGACAGAGGAGCCTGGCAGGCTGTAGTCGTTGGGGTTGCACAGAGTTGGACACAACTGAAACAGCTTACTTGCATGTGTGCATATTTGATATATCACTATATTATGTGAATAAGAACAAAATTCTTCTAACAATGAGACATCACTCATTAGGTTACCAGTGGTACACTGAAGATGATGTGTTTAATTGTCTGACTCACAGAGAGGTTAAAACTACAATTCTGAGAACTTCCCTCTCCCATGGTTCCATGTCAGTGTCTGAAAATGAGGGGAATTTATGAGCTTTAGAAGGAAGAAGAGAAAATGTGGGGGTAGCCTTCTCTGGAGTTGTGGTTAGTCCCCTGAGCAGGTGTAGAGTTGGAAGTGACTTCCAGATGTATCTTGAAGATCATCTGCATGAGGCTGCAGACTGAGATGGTTGCTGGGTGCCTCCAGAAGTTCTTGGGGTGACCCACTGAGAACCATGGGCTTTGTTGCTGCAAGCTGAAATTCTGGGTGAAGGTTGTCCTCAACTTTGCTTTCCTGGTAATGCCAGTGATTATGGAAGCCAGCCTCCCTCCCTTTCCCTGTGTTAAAACCTTTTATGTATGGAATACATAAAGTAGATTGCATTTTTTGTCAGTCAACACTGACTGATTCAGATGTGGTCATATACAATACTTACCTGGTAGAAAACAACCTGCCAGTATATATATATATGAAAGATATGTGTCTATTTACATGGTACATTTAAGAAATGGCAATATTGGTCATACATATTAGAAACCATTTTAAAAATTCACTAAAATCTCATGCTGAGTCACTTTGGTCATGTCTGACTCTTTGCGACCCTATGGACTGTAGCCCTCCAGGCTCCTCTGTCCATGGCAAGAATACTGGAGTGGGTTGCCGTTTGCTTTTCCAGGGGATCTTCCTGGCCTAGAGATCAAACCTGTGTCTCTTGTGTCTCCTGTATTGGCAGGCTGATTCTTTACCACTAGAGCCAACTGGGAAGCCCTATATGTGTGTGTATGTGTTTGTATATATATATATATATATATATATATATATATATATGTATTTATACATGCTCTGACCAAGAAATCCAGCTTCTAACAATTTATCCCAATGATATAATGAAAAAAGTATGCAAAGTTATTTGCCACACATTAATAAATACTCTCTTTTCGTTCAGTGTTGTGCCAGCCTCTTGGGACAAAGATGAATAAGACTCGCTTTCTGTCTTCATATCTCAAACTCAGTCAGATGTAACTCACTGCTCTTCAAGGCTAATCAGCCATACCCACCACTATCAAACCTCAGGTACCCTTAGGCAGTCTTAGACCTCATTCTTCCTCAATCCTCACTCTCTGCCCAGGTTTAGTTAGTTCTTTTATTGTCCTCATGTCTTCATCTCTGCTCCCATATCCTTCCTTACCCTGTTCCATCTTCCTGTTATTTCATGTTGGCCCCTTACGTACTCTGAGGTATATATATATATAACAAAATCAGTTTATGCCTCAAGAGATCCACGAACATCAGTTTATTACTATTAACTAAACTCTAGCCTGCTTTCCACTAGTTTTTTCATTAATACCCTTTTTCTGTTCCAAGATCAAATCCAGAATTATGATTTTCTCTTTATGGTTTGAAAATAAAACTGTAAGTATACATCAGTTCGGGTAGTTCAGTTCACTCTCAGTCGTATCCGAATCTTTGTGACCCCATGGAATGCAGCACGCCAGGCCTCCCTGTCCATTGCCAACTCCTGGAGTTTACTCAAACTCATGTCCATTGATCGGTGATCCCATCCAACCATCTCATCCTCTGTCTATCCCCTTCTCCTACTCCCCTCAATCTTTCCCAGCATCAGGATCTTTTCCAGTGAGTCAGTTCTTCACATCAGGTGGACAAAGTATTGAAGTTTCAGGTTCAGCATCAGTCCTTCCAATGAGTATTCAGGACCGATTTCCTTTAGATGGACTGGTTGGATTTCCTTGCTGTCCAAGGAACTCTCAAGAGTCTTCTCCAACACAACAGTTCAAAAACATCAATTCTTTGGTGCTCAGCTTTCTTTATAGTCCACTCTCATGTCAATACATGACCACAGGAAAAACCATAGCCTTGACTAGACAGACCTTTTTTGGCAAAGTAATGTCTCTGCTTTTTAACACACTGTCTAGGTTGGTCATAACTTTCTTCCAAGGAGCAAGCGTCTTTTAATTTCATGGCTGCAGTCACCATCTGCAGTGATTTTGGAGCCCCAAAACATAAAATCTGCTAGTTTCCACTGTTTCTCCATCTATTTCCCATGAAGTGATGGGACCAGATGCCTGATCTTTGTTTTCTGAATACTGAGCTTTAAGCAAACTTCTTCACTCTCCTCTTTCACTTTCATCAAGAGGCTCTTTAGTTATTCACTTTCTGCCATAAGGGTGGTGTCATCTGAGGTTATTGATATTTCTCCTGGCAATCTTGATTCCAGCTTGTGCTTCTTCCAGCCCAGCATTTCTCATGATGTACTCTGTATATAAGTTAAATAAGCAGAGTGACAATATACAGCCTTGACGTACTCCTTTTCCCCAGCAATCTTAATTCCAGCTTATGTTGTATCCAGCCCAGCATTTCTCATGATGTACTCTGCATATAAGTTAAATAAGCAGGGTGACAATATACAGCCTTGATGTACTGACAAAACATGGTCCACTGGAGAAGGGAATGGCAAACCACCTCAGTGTTCTTACCTTGAGAACCCCATGAACAGTATGAAAAGGCACAAAGATAGGACACTGAAAGATGAACTTGCAGGTTGGTAGGTGCCCAATATGCTACTGGAGATCAGTGGAGAATTAACTCCAGAAAGAATGAAGTGTACATCAGATCATCTTAATGACCACATTATAACAAAGTCTCAGTGCTTGATTTTGATGACCATGTTTGAATTTACAATAATGCCAAATAGTACTAATTTTATTGTCCTGACTAATGAGTAAAGGACAGAAAGTTACTGAATAGGAAAATGAAGCACCATCACTGAGTAAATGTCAAATGATATCGCTGCCTCCGCAGCAACTGTACAGAAATTTAAAGAGAAAAGCACAAAATTTATTCCTTTACTTATTGTACAAGTTTTTATCAAACACTTACCTTGTGTAGGCATCTTACATTGGGGACAGAGTGATTAACAAAATAGACAAAGAGTCTCTCTCTCTCCCCTCCCATCCTCCTTCCCTCTTTCCCTTCCCCTCCCCACACTCTCAGTGTCTCTTTTTCCCCCTGAGTTTACATTACATAAGACGTAAGAGTACATGCACATCAAAAATGGAAGAATCTTCCCTAGGCATGACTTTCATGTTCTAGGTACAAATGGTAGTTGTGCTTTCAAAAAAGCAACATCATTCATTATACTTATTTGTTAATTCTAATTTTTCAGTCTTATTTGCATTTAATTTTTAAATTTACTTTTCTTTTTGTGGCATAAGGACTTCAAACATTAAAAATTAACACTCTGAGTAAGTAATGGTATAAATTGATAGAATTTAGACTGCATAATATTTTTTCCTTAAAAAATTCTGAATTTGGAAAATATTGTGTAATGCATCATATATATCCCTCACGTGGCATAATTAATAATTCAGCATATTCTGTCCTCAATAAAACCTTTTAGATTTCTAACAATAACAGGAAATGTAGGACAATTTATATATTTCTATTTGGCTTTCCATTTCAGAAGCTACTGTTTGGAGGGCTTCTCATTTGTTTAGCTGTTAATATAGAAGTTTGAATGACAAGACAGAAGGTTGCACTGTCAGAATTCCCAGCTGAAAACACAGATGGGCAGACCATTATAGACATTACTTTCATGAACTCACCCTAGGTCTTTCTAGGTCTTGCTGTCTATTTTGCAGGCCCAGGAATCTGATTCGTAAGTGTATAGAAAGTAGGGGTGAAGTGTGTCTGCTTTCTCTCTCTCTCTCTCTCTGCCTCTCCTGGGACAGTTGCTCATTGTAACACCCCATACGAGATTTATATTCAGAAGTTTGCTTTGGGGCACCTGGGAAACAGATCCAAAAGAGGTGTTTTTTTTTGTTTTTTTTGTTTTTGTTTTTGTCTGTTTGTTTTTACACAATTGAAATATCTAGTAACATCAGGCTTGGGTAGCCTGACACACTCATTTCAGTAATGAGCATGCATCTTCTGTCAGACCAGCAGAACTGGAGCCTTGGTAAGGGTGCTTCTTCTAAAAGCAGTTGCAAGGTCACTACTACCCTTTGTCTCTATGACAATCAGCTTTCTATCATTGACCGACATACCCTTGACTGATTGGCACATGGTGTCATTAAACACGTTCATCAGTTCAATAAACTCCATTATAGACTACAAGTCATTCTTTGCAAGCTCTTTCACTGAAGCATTAATTTCATTAAACATTTATTGAATACCTTTCATGGAGCAGCAACTGAATTTAGGAGTATAACAGATATTGTTCCCACTCTTGCAGAGTTTATCATCTATCAGGAGATACAAAAAAGTGTTCAGATGACCGCCACAAGCATGATGTGTGTTGTAATGGGAGTAGAGGAAGCAATGATAGAAGCTAGGAGAAGCACATGATGGACTTGAGTCCGTGCCATCTCCCTATATTAGGTTATGTCTAAATGCATTGGAGAAGGCAATGGCAACCCACTCCAGTGTTCTTGCCTGGAGAATCCCAGGGACAGGGGAGCCCGGTGGGCTGCCGTCTATGGGGTCGCACAGAGTCGGACACGACTGAAGCGATTTAGCAGCAGCAGCAGCAAACTGAAATATGAAAGTTGAGCAATGACTAGTTGGAAGAAGTGCATATGTTTATGTAGAGTGTGTGTGTGAGAGAGACAGAGAAAGCAAGAGAGGTTTTCAGGTGAAAAATGAAACAGCGTGAACAAGTATCATGAGAAAGTGGGTATTTTATAAACTGAAAGTGAGTATTTTCACATAGCACTGTTCTGACCCATGATATGTTGATATCATGGTTTCCATCTCCATCTTCAAGAGGGAAATGTTTCTTTTATTGCACATTTACAATTAATGCAAGGAACAAGGTTTTATAATTCTGATGGGTATCTCATTTTAGAAATGTCATGGATCACACCAAGCAGCTGTCACCCTCACTAAGCCAAATTCTCTACTGAGCAAGCAGTCTTTAGAATAGCTTGATAGAAATATGGCTTGTGCAGTTTTTTCATTGTTCTGTTCCCCTGCAAAAAGTCAGCCTTGGTAAGCCCTTTCTTAATGCATCCACAGTGATACCTCAGCAGGTATTTATTTTATTATCTTCTAAGTGAAAAGATCTCAACTTTGTATAGTATGCAGGTGTGCATGCTAAGTCCCTTTAGTCATGTCTGATTCTTTGAGACCCCATAGACTGTAGCCCACCAGGCTACTCTGTCCATGGAATTTCCAGGCAAAAATACTGGAGTGGGTAGTCATTCCCTTCTCCATTTATATAGTATAGATTTCTTCAATTTGAATATCATTTCCTTAGCTATGTAGACTATAAAGAATAAAATTCAGTCAAATTTACTTCAATAAAAAGCATTTTAAAAATAAAGAATACTTTTGTATCAATTAAAAAAAAGTTAACAGAATTAAGCAGAGTTGGCAGTATCCAGCCACTTTCAATACCATGTTCATATTTTAGCCATTGAAAAAGTAGGTGGATGAGGAAGTCAATGTTTTCTGACTTTAAATGAATAATTTATATCCTCCATTATACAAAAATTTACCCAGTGGCTAAACAAGATAAAATGTATCCAGGACAGTATATATCAGACTCTAGGGTGATGGGGGCTAAATAAGGGCTTCCCAGGTATCTCAGTGGTAAAGAATCTGCCTGCCAATGCAAGAGATACTGGAGACACAGGCTCGATCCCCGGGTCCGGAAGATCCCCTGGAGAAGAAAATGGCAACCCACTCCTGTATTATTGCTGGGAAATACCCATGGACAGAGGATCCTGTCCATGGGGTTGCAAAGAGTTGAGCACAACTGAGCAACTAAGTATAGCACACAGGCTAAATAAATCGATGAAAAATATTTCTTCATTTGTTATACATTCAGTAAAACTGAAACATTCTGATAGTCATTCTGTGATTAAAGGGACTACGTGGCAGAACACTTACATTGTATGGCATTTCTAGAGCTGAACTGAAACTTTATGGTTTCTCTATAAGAGCATATTCACCAAAAGTTGAAGTGGATGATGGTCATATCCCCAGTAGGACAGCCTCTTCCTTGGAAATGCACCTTCTGTTTATCTGGTGGTAGATGAATCGCTTCTCTTATAGTCTTCCACTTTTCCATGTGTAACTCAGAAAGTTGGTTCTTTTCCTGTAAGCCTCAATACAGAATTTCTTCCTCAATTATTTTTCTCCTGTTATATCTCACTTTTCAATTTGCTACTCCCCTAGAATTCAGCTGTCTGCCTCACAGTATCAAGTCCTGCTGTAGAAGAGAGCAAATGGCAGATATAAATGCATTTTAAGGAGAGTGATCTGCCAGGTCTTTTTGAAACTGAAGGTGCAGGATGTGGGGAAAATGAAGCAGGGATTTAGGCAGAGTATTATTAGATACTTAATTGTTGTTTTCCACTTCTAATTCACTGATAAGCTCCAGTAATCCTAAAGCATCTCATTTTTTATAGAAAAAGAAAGAAGACACTTGAAATCTTAAGTTGTCTTTAAAACTATAATCAAAGAGAGTATTCTGAAGAGGAAACTGCCTCTGTTGAATTGGGGCGTTCAGACTGCACAATTTTAAAACAGTTGAGCACCCAGGAGCTGAATGAAACAGCCAAAGAGAATAGTTTCAATAAGTTCATAATTATATGTGCTGGATTCCAGGGGAGATCAGCCTGAGTGCTGGAGGGTTAAGACTTGTGCATGCATATAAGTAATAGCCCATAGGCAAAAGGCAATATTTCAATCTGTACTCTTTTCCTTGGCATTCATTTGTAGAAGGCAAAAAGTGCAAAATTTCTGTCAATAGCCTCCTCCCCCGCTCCCTGAAAAAAAAAGAAACAAACTAGGGAAAAGAGCTTTGGGATTCTTTTTTAAGGATATCCTGCTGAAAGGCAATGAATGGAAGCCAGACCGTAAGTCTCAGCCCTGAGAACTCTTAACATTGCTGCTTCCGTTCTCCCCTGAGTTTTCCCTTCAAAGCTCCTTTTGCATATAAGTCTTCATAAGAGTTTGATTATGGATTTACTATTCAAGGATGACTATATTTTAATCACAAAATATCTAACATGTAAGTGAAGATTCAGTTCAGTTCTGTTCAGTCGCTCAGTCGTGTCCGACTCTTTGTGACCCCATGAATCGCAGCACACCAGGCCTCCCTGTCCATCACCAACTCCTGGAGTTTACCCAAACTCATGTCCATCGAATCAGTGATGCCATCCAGCCACCTCTGTCGTCCCCTTCTCCTCCTGCCCCCAATCCCTCCCAGCATCAGAGTCTCTTCCAATGAGTCAACTCTTCGCATGAGGTAGCCAAAGTATTGGAGTTTCAGCTTCAGCATCAGTCCTTCCAATGAACACCCAGGACTGATCTCCTTTAGGATGGACTGGTTGGATCTCCTTGCAGTCCAAGGGACTCTCAAGAGTCTTCTCCAACACCACAGTTCAAAAGCATCAATTCTTCGGTGTCAGGTTTCTTCACAGTCCAACTCTCACATCCATACATGACCACTGGAAAAACCATAGCCTTGACTAGACCCATGTTGAAATGTTCGCAGTGAAGATGATGCTTCCACTTTGTAGGGTTCTTATACAGACCCAGTGAGATAATGCATGGAAAGTGCTAGTATAGTGCTGGTGAATCCTCTGTCGCATTAGCTATAGCAGCAGCTGCCGCTGCAGTGCTAGGAAATGATGCTTTTATTATATTTCAGCCATGAGGGCTTCCCAGGATCCAGAGGTCCATTTCTTTAGTCACAGTACAATGTTGTATTTGGGAGGGGAAATAATGACAACAAATTATTGAGCAAAGAAAACCCCAATACATATTTGGATGGCATGCAAGTCCTACTGTCCTGGATTTGGGGATTTCTGTCCATACCCCAAGAGACTTTACCTTTTCAGTTTTTTGGGGAGCCACTCACCCTCTGTGATGCCTGCATTAACTGCTGTCCACAATGTGATGGGGTTTTAGCACTGGTAAAAGTCCTTTCAGGTACAACATCCACCCTGCTCAAGCATGGCAGTAATTCAAACTAGTCTAGTTGCAAGAAACCGGAGTTTTAAGGCTAGATTTTGTAAGAGGTTGTTAACAAAAGACATCCTAAAATTCTGTTTCCCTCTACGAGTTTGTTCATTCTCCTGCCTGCAGACTGAGATTTTTTGTTTCCTTGTCATGTCTACCCCTAACCCGTCTCTCCAGGTGCAGGTTGCACTTGCAACCTGTGAAGTCACTGTGAAGACTGTGAAGTCTTGCAACCTGTGAAGTCTTGCAAGACTGTGAAGTCTTGCAACCTGTGAAGTCACTGTGAAGACTGTGGCCCTGTTTCTGTAAAAAGTTTTAATGTCTGGCCCGGTGGCTTACCCTAGTGTCTTAATAAGAAACAACTTGATTGACTTGGCTTAGATTGACTGCCCACCCTCTAGTCTATAAGCCGCTGTGGAATGGAGGTCATAGTGCCTGTAGTTATCTTTGGGCAGAACAGTGGCCTCCCAAGGAAGATCCCCTGGAGTAAGGGAATGGCTACCCACTCTAGCATTCTCGCCTGGAGAATTCCATGGACAGAGAAGCCTGGTGGGTTACAGTCCATGGGATCACAAAGAATCAGACTTGAATGAATGACTGACACAAGGAATTCCATTTCATAATCCCCAGAATCTCTGAATATGTTACCTTAATCAGCATAATGGACTTTACAGATGCCATTGAAGCAAAGATCTTAAAATATAAAGATTACCCTGGATTATCCAGGTCAATAAACTCACAAGAGCACTTAGAAAAGAGTGGGGGGAGAGAGTCAGAATCAGAGATGGAGATGTGATGAGGTAAACATTTTGGAGTGATGTGGAGCTGTAAACCAATGAAGGCAGGAAGTCTCTTGGGGCCAGAAAATCAAGGAAATGGATTCTCCCCTAAAGCCTCCAGAAGAAATGCAGCCCTGAGACCCATTTTAGACATTCGATCTCCAGAACTGTAAGAGAATAAACCTGTGTTGTTAAACCTGTGTTGTTCTATGCCACTAAATGTGCTGTAATTTGTTAGAGTAACAATAGAAAACTAACACATGACCTCTTTGGAAGCAGGGGCAGCTGCTAAAGGAAAACTCACCTTCTCTCTGATTCCCAGACCTCAGAGAACTCAAAAGTAGCTTCTCAAAGTTTAGGGACTGCTTGCCTTAACATTTTCAAGCTTTTTTCTACCTCTGAGTTCTAACCTAACCACTAGTTCCTGTTATGAGTCAGTAGAAGCTGTCTTTATTTCCTGAAGATAATAATAATAACTACTTCATGGGAATTTTGGTGAGTACTAATTTAGATAACTTATGTGGATAAAGTTGCTTATAGCAATATCGGGCACAAAGTAAATGCCTATTATTATGAACCCTACTAATAAGATATGAAACCTTGATGATTGTCATTGACACGAATAACTAGATTGAATGAAGTTGAAAGGCCCTTTACTCATTGCCCAATCTTCATGGCTCAAATATTTTCCTATTTATTTAGGCTTTATAACAGCAGGATAGGATTATTATCTCCAATTTATAGGTGAGAAAACTGAGTCTCAGAGAATGTAAATAACTTGCCCTAAAGTGGGAGTGTCATAGCTAGAATTCAAATATAGGTCATTTGGCTTGAACAGGAAGCCTTTTTCTAGGTCATTGTGTGGACTCTTAGTGCAACAAACCAAAGACACTGGGCTCCAAAGCGCTGTCCCCATTTCTAATGTGTGAAATAGAAGGTGGTAATGGGTATGAAAAGCTTGGCAACATTTTAACCTGCAAGCACTGGATGTGTGAACACTGTCAAAGTTTCAACAAGCATGCTTATTGCTGTAGACTGAATTGATCCCTCTAAAATTCATAAGTTGAAACTCTAGCCCCCAGAATGACTATATTTAGGGATCAGGCCTGTGGGGCTATAATAAAGATTAAATTAAGTCATAAAGGTGGAACCTGGTAGGCTACAGTCCATGGAATTGCAAAAGAGTTGGACATGACTGAGCCCCTAAAAACACAAACGATAGGGTGGATCCCTAACCCAATAGGGTTGGTGCCCTTATTAAAAAAAAAAAAAAAACAGAAGAAACACCAAAGTTCTCTATCTCTCCACCATATGAGGACATGGTGAAGAAGCAACTGGCTTCAAGCTAGGAAGAAAATCCTTATCAGAAAGCAAATCAGCCAACACCTTGATCTTGGACCAACCAGCCTTCAGAACTATGCACAAATATATTTCTGTAATTTAAGACCCCCAGTCTATGGTACTTTTGTTATGGCAGAGAAGTCTAAGACAAATATACAGAAGTGGCATCCCTTTCTTCCTCTTGGTACTGTTATTCTGTTTTTGGTTTTTTTTTATTTTTACAACTCCAGATGTTTCAGGATCTGTTCCTATACATATGAAACACTGTTCTTCACTTCCTGTCTAACCTACATGCATTCATTTTGCTGACATTTTGGAGAGTAGAACCTGTGTTGTGTGATAGAGATGAAAAATCAGGAAGGACAGACCCTAATTTTATGGTGGAGCTTCCAACATAAAAAATGTATGACATGGTGTGTGTCAATGTATATGCACATGCCTATGTATATGTATGCATGCAGCGTGCATGTGTGTGAGATGTATATTAAGACATGAAGAGAAGAAAGAGGAAAAGATAACGAAAGTAGCAGAATTAGAACTATAGATTGAATCGAATACAAGTCTGTATTTCAGTCCTAATGAAAAACACCATGCATTTGGGTGAAGTCAAGGGAAAAATAAGAATTGTCTTCAGAGAAGACAGTAAGAAGAAAGGTCCTTAAAGATGTCTTCTGTCTTTCTGGACTTTTTTTTTTTTTTCCTTAGACTAACACCTGATATCTTAGCTGGTCCTGATGGTGGATACAACAGATCTGGGGTTCCTCCCTGATTTTATCCCTGAAGTCCCATACATAGACAGTGATCTTTTGAGGAGCACTGTCGATTTGTAGGTACTTAAAGACAAACAGATAGAAAGGTTCAGCTATGAAATTTTTCTAGCAGTTAATTTTAACTTTGCAAACAATATATTTGACCACTGAAGGGCAGGGAAGGATTCTTCGTTCCTTCTTTCCTGAACTACAGATTCTTGCTCTGTCCTAAGGAAGGCCATGCACTGATTGTCAAACCTCCCAAACCTGTCTGCTTCTTTCCATCCTTAATGCCACTCTGTAGGTTTAATCTAGCATCATCTAATGCTAAAAGATAATTGATGCTAATATCCACATTCCTATCATTGTCTCCAACGCCACACATGTGATCTTGTGATTCCCTGTGTAAAACTGTTTAGTGATTTTCCCTTGCCCTTTGCATCACATCCAGTGTCTTCAGAGATCATCAAAGACCCCGTACGCTTCAGCTACCCATACGCTTCAGCTATAGTAGTACTGTTAGTCACTCAGTCCTTTCCAACTCTATGTGATCCCACGGTCCATGGAATTCTCCAGGCAAGAACACCGGAGTGGATTGTCTTTCCCTTCTCCAGGGGATTTTCCTGACCCAGGGATCAACAGGGTCTCCTGCATTGCAGGTGGATTTTTTTCTGTCAGAGCTACAGGGAAGCCCCCTTTGAGCTTCAGCTATACTAAGGTATTTACCATTCCCAGCAGGCGGCAAGCTCTTTCTTATCATCCATTATTTTGTACACACCATTCTCTCTACCTAAAAAGGATTTCTCCCTTTTCTTTGACTGGATAACCCTATATTCAAGCTTTCATGTAGATATCAACCATTAAGGAAAGAATCACCTGGGCTGCTTTTTCATCCATAGGACGCCAATTTGAGTAATGTCTGCTTCAGTCATAATGGAGTAAGCTAGGACAAGACTTATTCTCTCACCATAATCAAATAGAAAAATGGACAAATATATAAAATAACTGTTTTCAGAAATTAGACAACATCAGAGAAAGACTGTGCTCCTTACAAAGGAGAAACAAGCGAGATGAGTCCTGTGATGACCCAGGATTTATGGGGATCTTTGCAGATCACAGTGCAGAACAGACCATTCCCAGCAGACCATGAGGGCCTTAAGGTCTTAAAACGTTGAGTAGATGTGGATCAGAGGTTGAGGGAGCTAAGGTTTCCGAAACTTATAACATGAAGAACTGGAGGAGGAGGAGCCATATTAAGGAAAGCTCTGAGAATTTGCATATCGTTTCCTTGAACCTCTTCCTGAGTGATAAACTATGTACACACAGGTTGAGATTCCACAGGCTAGAGAAAAGCCAACTAGGAAGCTTTATTACAGACAGGTCTCATATTCACAGAGAATTGAGAGAAGTTTGAGTTCTGGCTGGCTGGAGATGTGAGTCCTCACTGATTGTTCATGGCATTTAGCAGACCCCAAGCTTCCTTGGTGGCACAGATGGTAAAGAATCTGCCTGCAGTGTGGGAGACCCAGGTTCGATCCCTGGGTAGAGAAGATCCTCTGGAGCAGGACATGGCAACCCACTCCAGTACTCTTGCCTGGAGAGAGGAGCCTGGCGGGCTACAGTCCATAGGGTCACAAAGATTCGGACAGGACTGAGTGACTAACACTTTCACAAACGAGTCACACCTGAGTAGGTAATTCAGCTAGCATGAATAATATGATTAGGAGAAGTGGTGGCTGATCTTAATTTAGACAGGAGTTGCTAGACTCACAGGCCTGTTTTTTTCCTCCAAGATACAAGGACGAGATACCAGAATTATTTTTTTTTTTGGTGGGGGATAAATATACATATATATATATACACATATAATTGATAACACCATGGATTAGAGAAAGCCCCATTACATATTTGTCCAGCGTCAAATTTTACAGTCCTTGAAGGTAACACTTCTTCCATTTTCTAAAGTTTTAAAAAATATTCTACATTTAATTTGTATTCTTCTTTTCCTGCCCCCTGCATCATCTCTATAAATTACAATTTTAATTCTTCCTTTACTGTCTGTCCTTAATGCCATCAAGTCTTCTTGAGCATCCTTCTGCTGCTGCTGCTGCTGCTAAGTCACTTCAGTCATGTCCAACTCTGTGAGACCCCATAGACGGCAGCCCATCAGGCTCCACGGTCCCTGGGATTCTCCAGGCAAGAACACTGGAGCGGGTTGCCATTTCCTTCTCCAATGCATGAAAGTGAAAAGTGAAAGTGAAGTCGCTCAGTCCTGTCCGACTCTTAGGGACCCCATGGACTGCAGCCCACCAGGCTCCTCCGTCCACGGGATTTTCCAGGCAAGAGTACTGGAGTGGGGTGTCATTGCCTTCTCTGGAGCATCCTTCTAATACCAAACAAAAAGAGATCATTCCTTCTTTGAACCTTTTTATTTGCTTGTTCCGTGGCTTCCAAACCTTCATGAGTGCAAATGAGAGTCTTTTAGTATCATGAGGTACACCGTAAGCCTATTGCTTAATCACTGTGAAATCGTTACTGCACCAAGCACAGGTGAACCGCATCTCATTTAACCTTGACAACAAACACATGGGATAGGAGCTCTTTAACGCCCCTCAGCCCTTTCTCTACTGAGGAAGTTGAGGCTTAGCGCGCTGGTAAGTAGCAAAACCAGGAGTTGAACACGAGCAGCTTGGCTCCAGAAAACAAGTTCTTCAGCTCCACCCCAGAGAAACTGTAAGTCTTTTGTCTATTTTTCTTTGATTAGAAGCTCCTTGTAGACGATCTGTGTCTTTTTTGTCTTCATATTTAATAGTATGTTGTCGGTAGTTGGTTACTGGAAGATATTTGTTGAGTGAATAAATGCATGCATGGAAATTTTAAATATCTTTTGAGAGATGATAATGTTGCAATCCATAGGAGGTATAAGTTATGCCTGCAGGGTAGGGGGTGTATTATTGATGTCTTTGGTGCTTTTGTGTTTTGTAAATATCAGCTTTGTGACATTGTTTTTGATTTTTTAAAGATTATCTATTTTCTGTGCTAAGATTTTGAAACAAAATATACTCTTTTGATACATGAAATAGATTATTTTCAAAGCTGGTAAATTTAGTGATCAATATTCTAATCATTGAACATGAAACTGTTTTATAGAGTAAGATTTGGTAAATTGAGCAAGAGGAAAATAAAGTCATTGAAAAGAAACCTCCCTCACCTACTTTAGAGGGAAAAAAAACAGCTCAGGAGGAATGAGGGATAAAAGGAAGACAATTACAGGTGCAACCACAAGTTTAATAGGCTCAAAGGTTTTTCTTTTTCAGATTTCATTCTCTTGTATTTATTTTTCCTTATTTTAAAGCTGAAAATAAATGGGGAATGGCATGGTAATAATGAACTTGAAATTGTGAGTTATTTTCGGCTAAACTGCTATATAACTTGGACAGAGAAAACTAGGCATCTTTAGTGTAAAAACCTCCGAGTGAGTAGTGGAAGGAAAGCGATAAATTATCCTGTATCCTTTTTCTACCTCACCTCCCTCCATAGTTAGACTTCAGACTTCTGGTCCTGAATCTCCCCAGTGTGTCCAAGGGTCTGTGCAATGAAGTGCAGCAAAGTAACACAATTTAGTGTACCATTAACAAAAGTTTAACATGAAAAGGACCAATAAAACACTATTGATCCACTTCTAGTTTGAACAAATGATGTACAATGAACCATAAAAACTCTTGTTCTTTAGAGACCTTGTTAATTTTGTGATTCTGCTCTTGTCCTTATTTTAGAAGTCTGAGTTTGCATTTAAAGTGTCTTTGTAAGAATTAGAAACACAGTTAAAAATTAAGAGGCCTGTACGTGTAGTTTTCACATTTTAGAGATTCACGGGGAAAAGGGGCCCAACCTGAAAGTTGCCCAGAGATGAGTCTGTTGTTTCACTGCATGAAAGAGCCGTAGTGACTGGAGGCAAAGCTTGCCCAAGGGCTGGGTGGGAGTCATAGTTAAGTTGAAAAGTAAAAACTGTAAGGAAGGAGAAATGTTCAGCAATAATTCAGTGTGATGAACGGGAGCTTCTATCAGTATGCCAGACAGGAGACAAGGAGCAGAGGAAACAGGAGATAGGAACTTTCCAGGAAAGTGCACAAGAATTGAAGGAGTAGATCAAAACTTCCGGCTAAAACTCATATCAAGAGCTTACCCTGATGAAGTACTGCTAGTCACGTGTATGGGAGTGGACCAGCCATCTCAAAGGCATAAACTAGTACCAATATTTTGCATACATTGCTTCCTCTAATGGCTTTTTGGATCTCCTAATATCCGAGATAGCCTTTGCTTCTATTGTATTCTTCAAGACCTTTGTCTTTAACGTTCCAATGTTATTCACCTTTTACCATAGAAGGGTGCTAGGAACAGATAACTTGTCTCCAAATCAGCTTCAGTGCTTTTTTAGCCATGTATCTATGAACAAATTATTTAATTTCTCTATGCTTCTCTATTTTCTCATTTCTAAAATGGAGTTCATAAATGTTTCCAGACTTCATAACATTTTAAGAATATTTAATAAGTGGAAAATTCTTAGAAAAGTTAACACTAGAAATTATATTTTATTAATATATTCATTATCATCTTATATGTCTACAATAGTGTCTACAATAGTGCCTGACACACTTTCCATGATCTGTGAATATCTGGTGAATTAGTGAATGAAAGATCATGAATCCTAAATTTGTAACATACCTGCAGAGGTCAAAATAGTCACCTCCAGTTGGGATAAAAGTGAACAATATAGATAGACACCACCCTATCTTTTTTTAAAAATTAAGTGTTAACTCCAATCTATGATAGGGCTGGTGGAATATTTTTTACTGCATTTACTCAAAGGATAATCTCTAACATTTAAAGAAAGTGTTTTTCCTGATTTTGACATTTTTGACTTTAGATAAAAGAATAGGAAGAATCATTTCCTGAACCAGTATGTGCTGACCTACTTACTTGCACCTTGATTAGTGTTATAAGCAGGGCCAAAAGACCTCTTAATTTACGACTGCCGTGGAAAAATGTACCGTTAAGCATTAATAGAGTTTGAATGAAGTCCAGTGAATTTTAAGTAGGCAAGCTGGAACCTGGTGAGGCAGAAAACTGTGCTTGTAGGTATGTGGTGTGTGTGATGGCGATTAGTGAAGTGGGCAGATTCCACAGTCCACCAAGAAGGAAGAGGAACTTGGCATCATGATCTTAATGTTGTTGGTAGATCTTTGAATATGTATTATTCTTTTATTTATTTTTGTCTTTGCTTAAGAACAAGTAAGAAAGTTACTGAAAGACACAGCATATAATACCATGACACATTACTCTTAGGCCTTCTGATTCAATTTTTCCATATCTTTCCATCTGAATTCATGTTATTCTGTGTGCATTTTGGAATCCCTTTATGAAGTTTCAAACCACTGGATTATTTCAAATATTGTTACAGTGTATTAAAAGACAGGGAGACTTAGCATTTGTATCACATTGATTTTAGATTACCATGCAGTACCTACAAGAGGTCCCTTCTCTTAGCATGGACCCAGTAGCTCCTATTCAGCCTCCCTTACTTTGGTTCCCTCTTACTCAAGCCCACTTAACTCCACATTCTGTTGATGCCTCCTTTTAAATGTCTCTCAGATCAAGATGTAGCCAACCCTCTTGTCTGGCATATTTATAATAGACTAATAAAGTGGTTGTTCTGCCTCTGGTTTCTTGCTCCTTTGACTGATCTTTCACACTCTTTCAAGAAGTTATTTACTAAAACACAGATGAGAATGTAAGTTTCTCCAGCTTTAAATTTTCTAACTTATTCCTGTTGCCAAAGGAATAAAATCTAAACGCCTCAACCTGTTTACTCAGAGTCTCTCTCAGCTCTTGGTTTCCCATGAGCAACGCCCCCCCGTTCTCATTCTCATTCTCACTCTCACCAGTGTTTACCAGTGCACTCCCCCATATCCCCATGAGAGTGTTCACTATGCTCTAATGCATTATGGTTGTGCTAACATGAATGAACAATCATATCAAAATTAAGACTCCTGTAAGTGATTGCCTCTACTGCTGTATACTGGGATCCAAGAACCCCATCAAGACTGCCACTGTTGAGTCTTGTCCAGAACAGAGTAGTTCACAAGAAGATAAAATAATGCAGAAAAACATGCAGAGTGCATTCCTAAAACACAAATTTTAACCTGCAGTAAATACATTACATATTTTTCAGTAGTGTCATAGAATTGCTCTTTGGTCTCGTTAGCATTTCTTTCTTGAGTGGGGAAAGGCTTACAACTTTGTGGAAGCAGTGTTTTTCTCAGAAGCCTTCCATATTACACTGTATTTCTGCCTCGTTAGCTTCGGGTGGTTGGCCTAGTATGTATCTCACCTAAGCCAGGTGAGTCAGTCTTTTCTTATGATTTTTCAACTGTGCTGGTATATGAAATACATCCAGTGGTATTGAAATATACTTGATAGATACCTATGCACATAAATGCAGAGAAGGGAAGGGAGGCACTTAATTTATTCAAGCACCTGCATAGTAATGAAGATCTTCTTTTTGTCTGAATTAGTTTGATCTTGGTTTCTATCATGTCACAAAAAAAAGGTGCAGGAAAAAAGCATAAATGTATTGTGGAATTAGATTCAAACTGTTTTTGAAATTGTAGGATCTGAGATAAAACTAGAAAGAAATTTTGAATTCATAGCAGATGACTCAGCTCTTCCTAGCTTTCTCAGAATATGACTTCAACTTTACTACTTTTCTATTACTAGAATGGAAATAGAACTATTAATAGAAATAGAATAGGATAGTTGTTGCTGCTCATGTTGTTGGAGCATGTTTTTACCCCACTGATATTAAAGTATACTTGACAAATCAAAGTTGTGTGTATTTAAGGTATACAGGTGATATTTGGATGTACATGTACACTGTGAGATATTACCACAGTCAAGCTAAGTAACATGTCCATTATTTCACATAGTAACCATCATCGTACTCTGATTTTATAAGTGAGACTTTTGTAGATTCCGCGTATGAGTGAGACCATTCTGTATTTGTTTTTCTGTGTCTGGCTTATTTCACTTAGCATCATGTTCTCCAGGTTCATCCATGTTGTTGTACATTCCAAGATTTCTTTCTTTTTGTTAAGGCTGAACAGTATTCCACTGCGTGTGTATACATATAGGTACCTATGGATAAACACACATACATTTACACACGTTCTTTATCCGTTCATGCACCGACGGACACTGAGGTTGTTCCCACACCTTGTCTTTTATGAATGATAATGCAGTGAGCATGGCGGTACAGAGACCACTTCAAAATACTGAAGTAATTACCTTGAGGTGTTTTTCCAGAAGTGAGATTATTGGGTCATAGGCAGTTATTTTTCTAAATTTTGAGGGACCTTGCCAACACTTACTTTTGTTGTTTTGATGATACATTCTAACATACTTCAGTGAAATGCTTTTATTGCACTTTGGGAAAACCATTACTACTTGTTGACCAGTAGTTAACTGAAAAGAATGGATTTTAGTATTATTAAATCAATTTTAAATGTAAATCTTTATAGGAATGTAATAAAATGGTCAAAATAGCTAGTGATAAAAAGTTCTGAATTATCATTTTTAATATTCTCACAGACTTTGACTAAGATATAAGTGCATCTCACTGGATAACTTATCCTCTATACTAGCTGGCTCCTGTATATATGAATCCTTCTCACTCCATTTGCAATATGAATAGAGATGGGAAATTGTAATAACTGGTTTCCTTTCTAGCTTTAGGAAGGTCACTCAATTTGTCTTTTATTTTTTAATCAACAAAAATGAGGCAAATACTATCTTTTAGTTTATACTGGTACTAAGTAATTTTTAGTGAGTTTGTGTATAAAATATATACTTCTGTCACTTGTTGAAAAATCATAGTTATATTTATTATATACTTTGTACATTAATTGGAAAAATAACTGTAGATAATAATATTAAAGTGCACTGCAAACATTTTTTTCTTCTTAATTATATTCTTAACATCACGCACCCCAATCTTTTTCCCTTACTTGCTATAAGATTATTTTTCAAGTGGTTCTGGTATTCTAAGGTACAATTGACTGTACTAGAGAAGTGGTACCAACAGTTAATTGTTATAATTAAAAACAAAGATATATTTATAAAACTTAGAGCCTAATAGAAATTACTTCATTTTATAAAGGTATTATGTATTTATATTACTAATCTTGCCCTCTGTTTTTAATCTCTGTCCAGAACATTAGTCTAGCTATAGATGTAATGACTGTGATTTTGGGGATCCAGGGCTGGTTGGGGAAGTCCCCACCTAAAGACACTAGAAAGAAAGGAACTTAAAGATTGAATAATATCAGACACTGTGCAGGGACATGGATGTTCATGATGCTAGTCAGGGAATCAGGAAGGATAGTGGAATCCTGACAGATCAATGGGAATGTGCAGCCAAAAGCCAACAATCAGTATGGTGCCTGGTAATCGGTTCATTCATTCATTCATTCAGTAACTACTGTGCGATACTGTCAAGCACTATTCCTGCAACTGAACGTAGAGTAACGAACAAAACAGGAACAGCGTACTTCTCTTTAGGAGCTTATCATTAAATATTCAGGGAATAAATGAATGGATGTAGAAGGATGAACGCATTAACAATGCACATTTGCAGAGTATCAAATTGCAGAGATGAAGAGCTGGAGCAGAAGAGGAGGTTCTGACTTTTGTCTTTAACAGGACAATCTAGAAATGTGAGTTTGAGTGGAGCCTGATATAAAGCCACAGAAAGGTAGTAGATAATTAGGATGACATGTTGTCCATATCCCTGGATGTAGGTCAGGGAGTAAATAATTTGGCAGCCAGAATTTTTTTCATTTCAGTTTTTCTTCATCTTTTTCATTTATTTTTTAATAGGATAGGTCTGAGGGAGTCAGCATTCCTTCTAATGAGAGGGCCTCTCAGAAAATCACTGGAAGCCTCTCACAACATCACACAAGATGGAGATGACTTCTGTTAGATTCCACTAGAATACAGTCAGTAGAAGCAACATACTGACACGCTCAGTTTGGCATATCTTCCATGCTTCTTAGACAGTGAGCCTATTAACTCTTCACAACTGATGTGTGTATGTTAGTCACGAAGTCGTGTCCAACTCTTTGTGACCCATGGACTGTAGCACACCAGGCTCCTCTGTCCATGGAATTCTCCAGGCAAGAATCCTGGAGTGGGTTGCCATTTCCTCTAGAGGATCTTCCTGACCCAGGGATTGAACCTGCATCTCCTGCATTGGCAAGAGGATTCTTTACCACTGAGCCACCAGGTAAGGCCCTACACACATATCCATAAATATGTGAGTGTGTGTGTATGTATATATATACACATTGCAAGCAAAATAAGGTGACAGGAATATAATTACTTATATCAAATGTTTTTAGTTTCCTGAAGCTTATCTGAAATCATTTTTATTGTCTTTATTTAGCAGATCAAGCAGAAATGATTTTTTTCAGATTTATAAATAATTCCAGGAAATCCTAGAATGTCATAAAGAAATTTAAAAGCGTATTTGTATTTTTAAATTAGTATTTTTCCTAATGTTCAGATGTGAAAATAAACAAAATTTATAGCAGAGAAAATGTTCATGAATTAATTATCTAAGAATAAAGAAAATCTGCCTTTATGCCTATAAAAACCTGTCTGAAACAAAGAATTAGTTACCTTTTTGTTATTATTCTTGAGCTATGGGAACTTTCCCTTTAAAATGCACCACAGCATTATTTCAATATTTTAACTCTCTATGAATTCACCTCAGACATTTTCACACTTGTAATACTTATGGGAACATACTGTGTGGATCACTTTTTAAATAATTCATAAAACAAGTAAAATATTTTCCATTATATGCCAATTTATAGTCCAGGTAACAAAATAAGAAAATATTTGCAATCACCATTTTTATGTGTGTGTGAAGTAGTTTGTTACACCTTTAAATCAAGCATGAAAATAATGAATTTTTTTGAGAATTAAGTGATTATTCAAGTCTGTCCTTATACATGTGCCTATGTGTGACTTTCTTTTAGCTGTTTTATTGTTTTACTCTTATTTTTCTCTGTGCTCAAGCTTTTTCTTAATTTATATAGCATTCGGTTGGTGGCTCAGTGGTAAAGAATCCACCTGCCAGTACAGGATACATGGGCTTGATCCCTGGGTCAGGAAGATCCCCTGGAGATGGTAATGGCAACCCACTCCAGTACTCTTGCCTGGGAAATCCCATGGACAGAGGAGCCTGGCAGGCTATGGTCCATGGTGTCACAAGAGTCAGACATGACTTAGAGACTAAACCACCACCACCACCACAGCATTCTATTGCATATGTACTCTGCAAGCAAAATAAAGGAATGCAGAATAATCTAAATAAATAAAGGCATGTTTGTGATGCTAGCCCTTAATAAGTGTTCACAGTGAAAGTGAATATTGGAGCTAGTCAGGTCCTCTTTAATGGATACTTGGTTAAGGATGATTCCTTGGCTGTACTGTAACCGCACCATCAGATTATTTCCCCTGTGAAACTCATTGCTCAGGGCATCCTTGGGAATTGCTGTATCCCATGCTGAGGAGCTCTAAGTGGAAACAGCAGTTGGAGGCAATCTCCTTTTGTCGATGCCCAGGTTGGCCCTTCCTTGTCACCCCCAGAGGGATCCTAATAGAAGCCTCCCTCCCACTCCCAGCCTTCTCATTAGTCATGGTCTGCTGAGCCCTGAGGTGGTTTTAATCCAGTTTTGAAAGATAAGGAACAGACAAGCTAGAGAAAAGGCATGAGGTGGAGGAAGGAAATGGATGGGGAGAGACAAGACCTGCTTTCCTGTCTTCCCTAACCCACCTGAAGGGCCCTCCTGTCTCTAACTCTGTGTTGGTGCCTTTTCTCTCACTCAAGAACTCTTCATTGGCACGTCAGAGACTTTGCTTTTATTAACAACAACTCCTCTGAGAAAATTCCTGTGAATAAACTTGGCAGGAGTGTGGGGCACTTCATTGGAAGCCTTCCCATTGTGTCAGCAGACTGTGAAAAAACCAGTGTTGATAAACTGCCAAGACTTGCAGAAAGAGACAATCAAAGTTGTTGGGATTCGCGTGAAGGTGGTGTTTCTGTTTCTAAGCTTTTCGGTCACAGAAAAAAATTTTTTTTTTTAATTTTCATTTGCTCACGGAGTAATGAGTCAGAGGGAAATAAGAGTCAAAGATAATTAAATTTACTTTGGGTGATTAGTAAAATTAACAAGATCACTCCATTCAGGTACAGTGTGTGTGACTACCTTCAAAAAGCTCAAATCTTCATGATCTAGGCTAGTATCTTGGCTAAGTTTGGGAAACCAAAAGTCTAACCAGGAGCTTGCCAGGTCAGCACAGGATTAGGGCAAGGACATGGGTTTGGGGCAGTTAGGCAGTTGTTGAGGCAGTATTCATGCCAGAGTAAAGAACAGGGCTTTGGAATCACAGTAGCCTCATAGCTCAGTTGGTAAAGAATCTGCCTGCAATTCAGGAGACCTGGGTTCAATTCCTGGGTGGGGAAGATCCCCTGGAGAAGGAAATGGCAATCCACTCCAGTATTCTTGCCTGGAAAATCCCATGGACAGAGGAGCCTGGTGGACTAGAGTCTATGGGGTTGCAAGAGTCGGACACAACTTAGCGACTAAACCACCAGCCTCAATCCAGAGGTTTTGTTCCTCAAAGAAATTATTTACACTATAATGAGCACCGGTTTTCTAATCTTAAAAAAATGAATAAGAATACATGCTACATAGAGTTGCAAAATTTAAATAATGCATACAGCATAGCCCAACATTTAATTTTTAGAAAGTGCTCAGTAAATTACAATATAATCTAGCATTATCAGCATCATCAGGAGTATGATTCATCCAAGCAGGTACATCCTTGCTTCATTAAAGAGTTTATTCTTTAGCAATTGGTATGCTCAAGTTCACCTGATGCAGTGGATATTTATATAAATAAAGATATTATATATATACTAGATATTATTGGCTGAATACTAATAAATTATTCTTGTCTCATCTTCATCTTCCTAGACTCAAAGCAAAGTAACTTTTTTTTGCTTTATGATATTCCAAAAAAAACCTTTTAAAAATTATATTTTCATCTGCCTGAGATTTGCCAGATGTCTTATTATCACTGGAAAGCTTCAGTCTCTCCAAATTTCATTTGCAAAATTGGAATTAAAATGCCTGTGTGATAAGATGGATGTAAATGTTTGAGGATTGAATGAGAGCATCTATTTTTAAATGCCTAGTACACTGCCTGGTACATAGGGGTTTTTTTTTTTTAACAGTGTTAATGGAGCTACTGCATATTTCAAAACATTCCTTGGAGTGGTTACTCTCACTGAATTAAAGTTACTCCTGTTAACTTCTGCTGAAGGGAATAGTATTTTTTTTGTCTCCAGTTTAGGGAGGATATTCTCTACTTTGAAGTCTGATATATAATTAAGAGATATGTAAGAGGAAATGGGAGAAAAACCTTTAGACTCAAAAAGGAAGGATAGAAGCCCCAAATCTTCACAGATATTTGTTCAATGAAGAAATTTTCTGTTTTAATAAATGACTCCTTAGGAAAAAGGGCTTCAAATCAGTAGTGGTTAGTCACCTGGACAAACTTTCTTGTTTCATCTAGTTCCTCAAATCCAGAGTCGATTCTGTCTTTTAATTATAAGTAGATATATATTTGCAATTTTATATTTATTTTGTCATTTCAATGGAGCTTATTTTACAGAAAAAAGTAATTCATCTCCACAGATAGATGTTGGGCATATCCAATTGCACATGTTTTACACCAGAAGTAGCATAAACAGTATTGTGTTTTAAAAAGACCATTCTGGCTATTGGGTAGACACCAAAGAAAAACAGAGTAGGCATAAGGAAATAGGACTTGTTAAGACTATGTGCAAAGATGAAAACTACAATTAAGTAGAAAGATATGGGACCCTTTTCAAGGCATAACTTTTCATGTCTGATCTTTTGTGTTGCATGTGACATCTCCTTCCTGTTACTTCTGGATTTCCAGCTCCAGGTTATTGAATTTGCTGGAAATCTAAGCATAGAGCAACTGGATTCTTATAGTAAATTTATGATATTATCAAGATAAATGTGTTTCCCCAAAGCTGGAAACCATCTTATGTCCATGGATTACATATTTTTCTTAAATGAAGTTTAAGGCTTCCCTAGTGGCTCAGATGGTAAAGAATCTGCCTGCAATGCAGGAGCCCTCGGTTTGATCCCTGGGTCAGGAAGATCCTTTGAAGAAGGGAATGGCTACCCAGTCCAGTATTCTTGCCTGAAGAATTCCATGGACAGAAGCGCCTGACAGGCTACGGTCCACAGGGTCGCAAAGAGCCAGACATGACTGAGCGACTAACACACACACACACACACACACACACACACACACACACAAATAAGAATTTCTGATTGAAATTCACAGAGGAGGATTAAAATTCAATAGCATTTGTAATATATTTTCACTTCTGCCTCCTAACAACTAGAGATTCAGTGATGAACAAGTAAAGTATTTCTAAAACTTCTCCTTACAGTAAGAAATGAAGCAAGTGAAGTTTTCTGTGTTTTGTTTTTGTTTTTTCAATTTTCTTCTTTGGAAAAAAATCTGTGTTTCATTCCAACCTGATACTATGTTCTTCCTTGTAATCCAATATTAGGGCATTATTAGGATGAGATTTTAATCTCTGTAAGTGTAGTTGGAACACATATTGAAAATCTGTAGGTGTTTGAAAAGGGAATGCTGCGAAGTGGAAATTCATAACCTTTGATTATAAATTGCACAGTATCATTCATTAAAGCACAGAGGCTTTCTTTTCATCATGGAAACACAGGGATTTAATACAGGTAGAAAGTAATTTTGATACCCAGGAATATAATACTCTATGAATAAACCCTGTGAATTTCCCCCATAACAGAAAAATAATAATCTATCTCATGTCTTTATAAATAAAAACCCACTTATAGGCATGTATCCAAGCAGACCAAACAATACAGAAATGGAAATACCATATCTTTTCCTGAAATGTCTTTATATTTGGACCAGTGTGCGTTCATCTTTAATTTATAACCTTTACAAATTGAAGTTTGGCCCCATGGAAGAGGAGTGGAGCTTTATTTTGAGTAGAAAAACACTGCCTTAGTAGTTTGACCCAAAGTCTCATTTTTTCTTTATGGGTGATAAAAAAATATTACAAGTAAACAAATAATTCTGGTCGTAACTTGTAGGTTATACGATTATGTTGTAGATAGAAATTTGAACTTCCCCTTCCAGTGCTCTGCCTTCCCTCTTCCGTCTCCACCAAAAAGATCCATCTCCCCGCCTAGAAGCACCTACTACATGGTGGTATTTGTCATAGCGCTAGGGCTTCCCAGGTGCTGCTGGGGAGAAGAACCTGCCTGCCAGTGTAGGAGACGTAAGAGACGCGGGTTCAATCCCTGAATCAGGAAGATTCCTTGGAGGAGGGCATGGCAACCCACTCTAGTATTCTTGCCTGGACAATCCCATGGACAGAGGAGCCTGGTGGGCTACAGTCCATAGGACCACACAGTCAGACACAACTGAAGTGACTTAGCACACAGAAATAGAATGAAGTAATTAAAGCAACTTCAAGTGTTAATTTTCTGTGACTGATTATGGATTCTTTATTCTTTTTAAACATTCTTCTCATCCGTAAAAGACAAGTCATAATATGAGAATTAAGTGAATGTGTGTGAAGGTGCTTGGTCAATGCCCACTCAAGAAATCTTATCTTCATCATATTTGCTTTTTTTTTAATGAAAATTTCTTAAGCATCCTCTTTTTTTCCCCCTTCCAAGAATATAACATTGTTCTGTAATACAGGGTCCCACTATCTGATGCTAATTTAATCACAACAAATTTAAGTTTAGGTGGCACCAAATAGTGTAGCTCCAGTATAGAGGAATAGAGAAGCACTCTCTGCTGTTAATATTTTAATCATAGATGATTGCATGTTTATTATTAAAATGTGAAAATTTTAGACATTGACAAATTAGAAAGTGAAAATATCTTAGAGTACTATATTACTTTTAATGAGATAAACTTTTTATACAAATATTTTACATTGCATGCCATTTATAATTTACTTTTAACATATAACACATTTGTTAATTTGACATGCAAACATTTACTGAACATCAATGTTCTGGGTTATAGCAAAAATAATCTAGATAAGGCCTATGTTCTATAATTATACAATATATAATTCTAATATACATAGTATATACTAGAATTATTATTGTTTCCACACATGGAAAACTATCTCCATGTATAGTGATATACCATAACATATATATGCAACCCTCACAAATGGGCATTCAGGCTGTTTCCACTGTGACAATTGGCAAGGGGGAGGGGGGCAGAAATGTTTTTCTGATTGGGTCCAAATATTTACTAAGTGAATTGCTAGGTCAAAATTATTAATATTTATTTTACTAGATATTACCAGATATCCTTGTAGGAGAGTGTGCTAATTTAAACTCCCAGAAGCAATAAATGTCTTATCATATGACACAGTGAGCTCTCTGATTAAGGTTTTATAGCTCCCTTAATAATCTTGAGCATTGTACATTATAATCCTTTTCCTCATTGATACTTAGGCATTTTATATATTATGGATATTGGTCCTTTGGTTTCTATTGAAATCAGTTATATTGAAGTCAATTTCTTCTCAAGTTGTTGTTTAAAGTAAGCTAATAGGTAATTTTTGTTTTTCTTTAAATTATCAGTGGTTTTGTCATATTTTAAACATTTCCTATCAGCAGTTATATCCACTTAAATTTTCTCCTAGAATTTTTGTATTTTAATTTTTTACCTTTAAATATTTGATCCGCTCTGAATTTTGTGTAAGAAACAAAGGCCCTAACTTTGTTTCAAATAGCTTCCGCTCATCCCATTGACAGTTAATAGCTTAAGAGCTATGAAATTAAGATGTCATTTTTATACACATTAAATTCCTACATATACTTGGGTTTGTTTTGGAGCTCTCTCTTCTCTTCCACTAATCTATTTTCTAATCGATGCCATACTCTATTGGGGACTTGTCTGGTAGCTCAGATGATAAAGAATCTGCCTGCAATGCAGACCTGGGTTCAATCCCTGGGTCAGAAAGATCCCCTGGAGAAGGGAATGGCAACCCACTCCATTATTCCTGTCTGGAGAATTCCATGGACAGAAGAGTCTGGCAGGCCATAATCCACTGGGTCTCAAAGAGTCGAATGTAACTAAACGACTAACACTTTCATTTCATTTTCATACTCCTAGAATGATCAATAGTCTTTATACTTGATAGATTTATTTAGTCCTGATTACACTTAAGATTTATCTGTGCATCATTCTATATTTATTCTTCCAAATCAATCCTAAAATAATTTTGTTGGTATTTTAATGGGAGGGCAGTGTCTCATTTCTAGATGCATGTAGGAAACATAAATAGCTTTACAACACTGAATTATCTGGTTCAAGAACAAAATATGTTTCCTGTTCAGGTCTTCATTAGTTCATAATTTCTACAACCTCTATATTTCTTAAGTTAATTCTCCACAATTTTTGTGGTTTTATTTGTCATAGAAATTAGGATTTTGTTTCATTAAATTTTCTTCTGTTTAGAATATAAAACATTTTCAGTAAGTTCTCTTGTTAAATTCAAAATTATTTTATTTGGGTTTTGTACTAAAAATCATATCAACTTTTAATGGTTATAGTATTTTCTTATTTATTTAAATATTCATAGTACTAGTGTCCAACTTTTCAGTACCTCCAGAATATTAATAAACAGCTTTAATGATAAGTTACTCTTAATTTGATCATGACTTTATTTGCAGCACTTCCAGAATGTCACCATCAAGTCTAAATATCAAACATATATTTAGTGTGCATGCCGGTACATGTGTGCATGCGTCGATATAAATTCATGTTAAAGCATCACATAATCCTCATTTATTAAGGAAATTTTGGCTTCCATCAAATACCTCTTAAGCATCTAGTAAAGGGATTATATGATCTTTTCCTGTTGATCAGTTCTAATAGTCATTTACAATTATTGCTATGCTACTGCTGAAATATCCTGGATTTCCAACAATAAATTAAACTTGGTCATACTGAATTATTCTCAATATACTGCTGGATTTTGTTTAGTTATCCCCCCCCCCCATTAATCATAATAAGTGAAATTAGTGTAATTTTGTCACTTGGATGTGTTAACTTTCTCGTGATTTGGTATAAATGTTACTCTGGGTTTATAAAACAGGAATCTTCCTTTATTGTATTTTGTTATATTCTGACTTACCTTAACTATCATAGGAATTACTTTTTAAAATTAATTTTGAAACCATGTTTGGCACTACTTCAAGAAGTAGCTCTTTGAAAACATTCTTAATATCCTCCATGATTATTGACCTGTTTAGGATTTTCATTACTTCTTAAGTCAATTTTCATAGCTTGTTTTCCTAGAAAATCAATCGTTTTATCTAGGTTTTCAAACATTTAATTTCCTCTATAGCTATGATTCTTTTCCCTTATCAAAACACAATCAGTATTTGTACTTTCTGTATCTTTGTTCTTAGGCTAACTAGTGGTTATTCATTTTATTAGTTTCTCTTAAAGCACAAACTCTAGAGTTTTTACTGCTAACTTATTCTTGCTTTTAATTTTTCTTTCCTCTCTTTTCATCAAGTCTTCAGGAGAGAGCGTCTCATATCTTTCACCTGCCAATAGGTGAGAACAAGATAAGTCTAAGAGTTCTTGTTGCTTTAGTAAAGTTACAATTTAATCCATAGCAAAGACAAAGGATTTTTAGAAGGAATTTTCTAGACATTAGTCTGATCCTCCTGGTATTACAACTTCACCAAAAGGCTGCCACCAGTGACCTTTTTCAGAATTTCAGCACCTGTCTTCTTATCTACCCTATTGCCTCTTGTTATCTAGAGTTGGCTTATAGTTTAGCCCTAACTGCATATTCTAGAGATGAATAAATTATAAGCATAGAAAACAGAAAAGAATCTGCAAAATATTTATTAATTTGATTTGATTCACATGGTTTTTCTGAAAATCAAATTACCTGTTCTTTTGGGTAAAAGACTTAATTTCCATCTTCTGGAAACCTTACTATCTGTATGATGTTGAGTAAATTGTTTAACTTCTCTATATGTTGGTGTCCTCATCTGTAAACTGGTCATAATTATGGTAGCTACTCCTATAGTTCTTCTGAGGATCGAATGGATCGGGTGAGTCAGTATTGCCAAACTGCTCTGAAGAGGGCCTGGCATATCACATACAGTGAGCACTGTTCATGTGTTCATTTCTGAAAATGTTGAGATTACCGTGGGTGGCAGTCAGGTCAGATGGTTATGTAATAATTGCTTTGGCTTCTCTCCTTCTGAATTCTGACACATCCTAAAGGTAGAGCTTGTTGCAAAGAGGAACCCAGTGAGAACTACTGCTCTGTGGATTATTGAGGGAGTTTAGGACCCACTGCTAGCTCTTGACCTGTGGGCGGTTACATCTGAAGGGGGCTGATTGTGGACCAGCTGGTAGTTCATAAATGATGAGGACTGTGTGCTCCTATGTGATTGCTGCCATATGGGGGGCTAAATGGGGGTGAAACTTGCTCTCAAGATGCTATTTAAAAATAAAAAGTGGAATTTTATTCAATCCTTTTTGGCACTGCCATCCAACTTTACCCCTTCCTATATGTCTGTTCAACAAAGACATGGAAATCAGGATTAACCATGTAGTGGTGGTTTAGTAGCTAAGTCGTGCCTGAACCCATGGACTATAGTCCACCAGGCTCCTCTGTCCATGGGATTTCTCAGGCAAGAATACTGGAGTGGGTTGCCATTTCTTTCTCCAGGGGAGCTTCCTGACCCAGGGATCAAACCCACATCTTCTGCATGGTAGGCAGATTCTTTACAGACTGAACCATAGCACTGAGCAAATCAGCCAAAGGGGCTCAGGCTCAGATAGCTTGGGGGAGAGAGAGAGAGAGAGCCCTTGTTAGAAAGAATTCTAATCAAGGAATCTTAGGGTATTGAGTCTGGGAGAGAAACGTGACGTTAATGCCATTTTAGTTGAAGCTATTCATTGGTAGGTACAGGGGGAGGAGGGTGAAGGTGTTGCCAAAATATTGACTCTCTCTGCTCCAATGCCAAACAAAAATACGGAGACAGAGCCATAGAGAAAGAAAGAATGGCTTTATTACTGTGTCAGGCAAAGTGGGGACACGATAGGCTAATGCCTCAAGACTGTGCCCTGCTCCCTGTGAGTAGAGAGAGATTAAATGGTCAGGCAGGGTATAAGATAAGGATCAAGGCAGTAACAGTCCTGCATTCTTGTTCTGCAAAATTTCAAAAGGGTGGGGTTGCCGGCAAGATTAGGGTGCATGCAGGGTCTAAGGTGGTCGGGTCCCCTAACCTCTCTGATCCCTTTAGTCTTGCCTCAGGTGGTTTCCTGGCTGCTCCTCTCTTGATTACCAACTGTTCTACCCTTTGGAACTCAGAGAAGGTCCTTTCCTTGCCTAAAGGAAATGGGAGACAAAAAGGCCTCCATACACAGCAGCCCCACAGGGCACTTCTTGACATCAAAAGGAAGAAATTTTTAAATATAAAATGTGTTTTAAAATTGTTTCAAGAATGCATAAAACTGGGAACTTCAAGACCTTCTGTTCAAATCTCACATTTGCTGAGGCAAGAGAGGAAATGTGTGGAGGAGGAGGAAGAAAAGAAATTAACACATAGTTTGCTCAAACATGGAGCAAATGTTTTCCAAGTGTTCACAACAGTAGGTCAGAAACACATCCTGAAACTAAATTGAGTGCTGATACCAAGTTCTGACTCTAGCTATAAATCAATTTTTTTTTTTAAGATGATAATGTGGTAGTCTTGAGAAACCAATTTGACAGTCTTAGAGGATACTGTATAAACACATAATTTTGTAGGCTGCTTCATTCTCTGCAGTATTACAGAGTTGCTTAAAATATCTACAGTCTGCAAATAAATCCCTAGTACCTCCTAGTTTAGACTGAAAATTGAGTTTATTAAACTCTCTGTGGGCTTCCCAGGTGGCACTAGTGGTAAAAAAAAAAAAAAAAAAAAACCCACATGCCAATGCAGTAGACATAAGAGACACAAGTTCAATCCCTGGGTTGGGAAGATCCCTGGAGGAGGGTATGGCAATCCACTCCAGTATATGTGCCTGGAGAATTCCATGGATAGAGGAGCCTGGCAGGCTACAGTCCATAGGGTCTCAAAGAGCTGGACATGACTTAAGTAACTTAACACAAACTCTCTGTAGTTATCATTGAGTCATCTGCTCTCAGCTGTCACCTTCTTTCCTACCCACCCCCAGTATCCTCCAGTAATCACTGGGGATTCCTCATATGCCCCCATCTTGAAACCATGTAAGGGCACAGCATTTCTTTCTACGGCCTAATAATACTGATTGGGAGAACACTATAACAAAACAGTGAAGGACAGAGAGAAGAGAAGCAAAGGTTCTATGTTGCTTTGCTTCATTGGCCTCCTTCATGACTTGATGGCTTCCTACACTTAATCCTGCCTCTGTTCTTCACTGTGTTCATTTCTTTGAGTAGGGTGAATACCCAGGTGTTGCAATGTTACCTTTCAAAAGTTTGTATTGCAAAAATCCTCTCTGGACGAAATTAGCTACAGGAATCCATCAGTCTCTTACCTGTGATTCAAATCAAGTCCATACCGACATCATTATGCTGACCTAAACCAATAAAACAGCTAGTTATTTTACCAGCAAAATGGGTTTATTTCCTAACAGCAAAGATTTGTGATCTGGGGCATGCAATCTGTGGTGACCACAGACAAGTCTAGAGAAAAGAAAGAGGAATACTGTGCTACAGAGTAGAGGAGGAGTTCAGACAGGCTATTATATACAAAGAGTCCAGTGGAAGGTAGTAACTAGGAGCTTGAAGTGTACTTGCATTTCACTGGCTAAGCTGTGACAGTCTCTCATTGTCTGGGCTGTTGCCAGGTGAGGAGAATACCTCCTGCTCGGTAGTAAAGTGGTCTTTGGCAATGGAAAGTACCTTCCTTCCTGTTGGTAATTCTGTTGACTTTGAGTGGTAGGTCACTTGATGTTTCTGTTCATCAATTTCCACAATTTCTTCTTACATTATCATTGTACTTCCTCAATTTCCAAATGCTTTATCATATACTGCCTTACATAAGATTTGATTTGTCTTTGTTATTCGTTTGCCAAACCAGACTATAAGCTCTCTGTAGGCAGGAGTCTTGTCTTTCGGTGGTGGTGTTTGGTATCTCTCTACCTCCTTTTACCCTGCCCCATCCTCTAGCACTTAAGCAGAGGTTTAAATATAGTCAGTAGGCCTTAGGCCATTCAAAGGAAACTGAACTGAATATATACCCAGCAGATAAAGTATACCACTTACTATCCCAGTTTCCCCAAAACTGAGATTGACTCTTAGAAAAAGCTTTCATATTGAAACTCATTCTCCTGTATTTATGGATGCTGTTACACTGAATCCTGGAACCATACGAATCTCAATGGTGCTTTTTAAAACTTCCTATTCTCAGACTCCTGCCCTGATAGACTTCTGTTTCCTGTGAGGGAGTTGGTATAGATCCTGGGAATTTGTTTCTTTAACAAGTATCCCAGGAATACTGATTTCTAGCCAAGTGTGAGAAACACTGTGCTAACTAAGATAAGCCTGTATCTGGGAAACCCTGAAAAAAAAAAAAGTGTATTTCTCTCATTCAAAATACTTTATATCATTCACAATAAAGCTTAGAGGAAATAGCAGATCTTACTATAACACAAGACACTTAATGCAATTGTTAAAGAATTTTAAAAATCAATTAATTTTTAGAGGGTTTAAGCTAATTTTATCTTTTCATTTGGTTTTCTGTTCACTCTTACATCTATGTCCATAATTTTATCTGACTACCTAAACACCTATCTACATCCTATGTTTCTATTACTAACATTGTCAACTTAAGACATTTCTGGATGAATAGTTAGTATCCTTTCTAAGTTAAGTATATGCTACAACAAAAATCAAAACCAAAATTTTTATAAAAACTACTTTGACCTAAAAGATTTAAGAATTACTTTGACTTTAACTGAGTTTTTCCTTTGGACTGAAATAGCTCTTGAAAACATCTCCCGGGAATTCAAGTTGTTGGTTGCCTTCTCTTATGAGTGATTTACGCAGGAGCAGTAGTTGTCCTCAGTGACTCGGCAGTAAAGAATCCTCCTGTAATGCAGGAGATGCAGGCAGGAGACTCAGGTTCAATCCCCTGGAGAAAGAAAATGGCAAGCCACTCCAGTATTCTTGCCTGGAAAATCCCAGTTCATGGAATCCAGAAAAGACTTGAACACAACTGGGCAACTGAGCAACAACAAAAAAAAAGTAGTAGTCGTAATTTGTTAGGCAGTGCTTGCGATTAGAAATATTTACTTGCTATTGATTCCAAAACTTCATTTTCTCATTTTTATCACTGAGCCTTCTATTTATGTGCTTTTGTTCTATGCAAAATACTTCCTCTTTCCCCTTGGCGTTTGTCTTTCACACCTAAAACTAAACTGAAAACTTCCTTCTTCTTAGTCGTTGCTCAGTCCATCCTGAAAATGTTGAACAACTTGATTCACTAGTTATCTCTCTAATTCCTGAACCCTTTTAAGTTTTTTGGCTCATTTGCCTACTCCTTCCAACATATGTTGGGCTTCCCTGATAACTGAGATGGTAGGTAATTTGCCTGCAATACAGGAGACCCCGGGTCAATTCCTGGTTCAGGAAGATCCACTGGAGAAGGGGTAGGCCACCCACTGCTGTATTGGGCTTCCCTGGTGGATCAGCCATAAAGAATCCGCCTGCACTTCGGGAGACCTGGGTTCAATCCCTGGGTTGGGAAGATCCCCAGGAGAAGGGAAAGTCTACCCACTCCAGTATTCCATGAGGTTCCAAAGAGTTGGACACGACTGAGCAACTGTTACTTTCCAACATATTTTACAACTCTGATCCTCTGCTACTTGAAAGTGAAAAGAGGTGTGATTTTATTGGGCTTCCATAGAGCTTTAAAATCCATAGGGTTGTAAAGAGCCAGACATGACTGGAGACTCAGCACACATGCTCAAATGAAAGGGATTATCCACTTCAAGATGTGAAGTATCTATGTGAAATCAAAATAGCACTTGTTGTTTCTCTATCTAAAGTGTTTGGCTGCCTCTTCACTTTTCAATCATCCAAATCTGTGTTCGACTTATCGGTTTTGCTGTTTTGTTTTTGATTCTCTAGGACACTACACTTGAATATTCCATTGGTGTACAAAGCTAAAGGATCTAATATAATTACCCAGGGATTTTTCTCCAAATTTTCTGTTTGTTGCTGCAGTTATAGAAAATGCAAGTTGATTTCTGAATAGGAGTCACTTACCAGTCAGTGGGGATCTGGTGGGATCTGTACAAATAGCCAATTGAGAGTATTTATTCCAGAAATTCAGTTTTCCCCATATATATGGAATTGGTCAAATTGAAATCTATTTGAGTAAGTTTCAGTAACAAAACTACATATAAACCAAATAGACAATTATTAATCCATAATGAGAATTAAGACTGCCAACTAAATCACAGTTCTTAGATCATCTGGTCAGTTAGGAAAACCAGTATGAAAAGACAAAGTAGAAATTTACTTAGTATGAAGGGAACCATATAAATGGGATTATTGGTTATCTAAAGGGGCAAGTGTCCTTAACTCATCAGATGGAATTATTAATACTTTATGATATTGCTGCCAATTAAACCAAAATCTTTAGGATAGGTGCTTTGAGTCTTCTTTCCTCAAATTAATGCCCCTGCTGCTGCTGCTAAGTTGCTTCAGTCGTGTCCGACTCTGTGTGACCCCATAGACGGCCTCCTACCAGGCTCCTCTGTCCCTGGGGTTCTCCAGGCAAGAACACTGGAGTGGGTTGCCATTGCCTTCTCCAATGCAGGAAAGTGAAAAGTGAAAGTGAAGTCACTCAGTCGTGTCCGACTCTTAGTGACCCCATGGACTGCAGCCTACCAGGCTCCTCCATCCATGGGATTTTCCAGGCAAGAGTACTGGAGTGGGGTGCCATTGCCTTCTCTGCAAATTAATGCTAGCTATTCACTAATAAATGGATACCCTTCATTTCATTAACCTAGTCTTTCTTCAGATGTTTAAAACTATTGATAAAGTGTTTGTTTTCTTTGACATTATTCATCTTATCCGCCATTTTTCTGATCCAGATCCTTTGTTATATTTATGAAATATGTTGTAGCTAGAATTCAAACTCAGATCTATCAATAAAGCCCATGCCTAATTTCTTTCTCTATTTAATATACTTATTTTAAGGACACACTACACATATCTGATTTCAGATGTTAGCTTTATTGCTTTCCCTCTTAGAGGATAAAATTATTAGGGATTTCTGGAAACATCATTAGTCATGTACGTCAATAATGTATGGTATGTAACTTTAATTGCCACAGAGAGAGGAAGTAAACCTTGATCAATTTCAAAGGAAACTGGTCTTTGAAGTATTCAAGCAAAGGAAGAAAATTGGGCAACAAAAGTAGTTTCTATTAGTAATTCATCCATGAAATTCTTGTTTTCAGAGCAACCTGGAAATGTGCTGAAGGAGGGTTATCTATTTTTTTTCTTACAATTTTCCAATAAAGCTTCTACTTGGTTAACAATTCTAAGAACTGTGTGTGACAATGAAATATCATTACATGCATAGACTAACATGAGATTGGAATGTATCCCATGGTATAATAAAATCTGCAGAAGTTAGTAATTCAAATTTATACAAAATAACTCTTGTATCACTTGTATTACATAATGAAGCATTTTGGTTTTGGGGGGGGACATTTTTTTTTTAATGTAGGTTTTCCCAAGCATTACAAGGTATAATCTCCTGGCAGCTAAATGCCACTAGGATCCTCCAATGTTGTGACAACCAGTGTCCCTACACCACATTTGCAAATATCCCTCCTGGGGCTGATGATTCTGCTCCCAGTTGACAACCACTGAAAGGAACCAAGAGTAGTTAGTAAAGGGCATATTTCTAAAAATTCTAAAGTGAGTGCCAAGCCCATTATTTCAGAAATATTGGTAAATGAAAACTTGTTCTAGATCTCAATTCCGGCTAATACCATGACAGAAATAATTTCTCTAATCAGCTAACAAGAACTTCCTTCTTTCATTCATGTTGAATAGCTAAGGCAATTTTCAGCATTAGGGATCTCAATCAGATGTTAATTTGAACATTATTGGTTTGGACTCAATCATATGTTTCCAATATGAACTTAATTTTATGTTGTTGATTAAGGCTTATATTAGGTACACTATGGAATAAAGAAATGGTCAAAGAATATTTTTCAGTTATTTAGAAAAAAAAAATCTTGATTTTTCTACTATGTGTCAAGCCATATAATAGGCATTAGAGGTACATTCATGTTTGAGAATGGCCCTGTCATTGTGGAGCATATAATTTAGTATGGAAGGCATAATAACCAGTTACCAGATAGTTTCTTAAGTAACTTAGAAAATGTATGTATAAAATGCTATAAGAAAATTCAGGGAGCAGTAGAAAGATGAATTTGACTTTCAGGTATGAGTAGAAGTTTCCCGGAGAGACAATGGTTTGCAGTGAGAATTTTATGGGCAAAGATCCAGCTGTATTATGTAGCAATAGCTCAGTGAGGATAGAATAGAAAGAAATGGCAGGAAATGAGATTTAAGCTATGTGTGCGTGTGAGTGTGTGTGTATTTGGTTGTGTCCGACTATGAATCCATCAACTGACTAGACTTCTCAGTCAAGAATACTAGAGTGGGTTGCCATTTCCTCCTTCAGGGGATCTTCCCAACCCGGTAATTGAACCTGAATCTTTTGTGTCTCCTGCACTGGCAGACAGGTTCTTTACCACTGGTGCCACCTGGAAAGCCCTTAAGCGATATGTGTGCATTCAAAGATTATGTGGTAAGAAGTATGGTTCCTCTTTTTTGGTAAATATAATATCTGCTGAGGAATTGTAAGTGTCAGGGACAAGTGATTTAATAAGTATGCAGGCTTTAAATCATGCTATCATATGCATATCATATATAATACCTGATCCACCCAGTAAACACCTCTGAGTTTATGTTACAAATCAAGCTTTTCAGGTTTTAGAACTTTGGAGGGAAAGGTGCTTCTCATTGTCTGGCTTCCCTTGGCTCTATGTCTATGGAAAATATTCATGAACTTTTCACAATAACCCAGAAGTTTTATTTTCTTTTTCTTGAGATATCTGCTTGTTTTTAAGTCCAACTCTTTAGATCTTCAAGATTTAGATTTTCTTAGATGGAACCTTAAGATTTTGTTTTGCTTGAGGGACCAAGGTTACCTTGAAATTATTGTCTATATCTGCATGTATACCATTCTCATATAAAAATAATTTTTATTCAAAGATACTTCAAGGAATTCAAGAGAAGTGCTTGTAAGATAAATTGAAAATATGACAAATATTTTCAATTAATAATCATGAGATGAAATGTTATCTAAGTTCATTAATATGAATTCAGTGGTACTTTTGGATTATTCAGAATTATCCAATTGGGCTTTTTACCTCCAAGATGAAAGCATAGATTTCTCTGTGCTTATGCTTATAATGTTCATTGTGTTTTCTCTCATTTTTTTTTAATTTTATGATACCTTTCTTAATTTCCAATATGCACATCTCAATGTATTTTGTAAGCAATTTCTATAAACCTTTCCAGCAGTAAAATTCCCTTATGTTTTAAATTAAATTTAACAGTAGGAAGAAAAAAATTCAGTGAAGAGAGTCAAGAATCTAAGCATTTCTATTGTTAACCATGAAAAATGCTTCACTTTCTGCCCTTTAATTAAAATCTACATTCCTCTTATCAGTTTTGCTTTCTCCTTTGGTGCCCCAGCGAATATCCAGTTTTGTAGCTGATATACCAGACTGGTATAATAATTGGATAACAAGAAAAGGGAACAAATTAAAAAGGATATATTCACTCACATAATTTGAGTTAAGGAGACCTTATTCTGTATGCATATGTACCCACCGTGTGTGTATGTGTGTATGTATATGTATATATATAGTATAAATAAGTGTATGTAACCTGCATTTTAACCAACTCCAGAAAGCTGTTAGAAGCTAAGGTTGCTTTTGCCAAAAGCAAAAGCTAATGGCCAAGGTTATAACTCTAGTGACTTTTTCTTTTTAGTTAGTAACTGAGATACCAATATAGTTATTGCTAAGGTCCAGACCCTGCATCACTGAGTTAGACAACTCTGACTCTCACTCTGAGGGAGCAGATAATGATATACTCAAGAGGGCTACTCCAAGATTTTTGATACTTAACTAACCTGAAAAATAGCTTCAGGCATGACTGACCAGACCACTCCCTCTTTAAAAAGCCAGGCCTTTTTAAGGGTCACTGATAATTGAAAGGACAAACTTTCAAGGGAAAAAGTAATCCACTCTTTTCTTGGGCGAATAATGATTCTTTCATACTGGTTATGGGGCAATACTTTTCTCACCTTCCTTATCCCTTGATTTTT
This sequence comes from Bos indicus, assembly GCF_029378745.1. Taxonomy (NCBI): domain Eukaryota; kingdom Metazoa; phylum Chordata; class Mammalia; order Artiodactyla; family Bovidae; genus Bos; species Bos indicus. The sequence continues at coordinate 15,933,967 of NC_091767.1, forward strand.
CATTTATGGAATGTAGGAGAAGGTTTGCATTTTTGGAATTCTAGTCTTTTGCAGACTTACTGATTTATATTTGTTAAATTGACCCTGGATATACTCATTTATATAAATTCTTTAGGATTGATTATTATGACACCTATTTTATATGCTCATTAATATAGCATTATTAACCTTTTATATGATGTTCTCAGAAGAGGTCAAGGATGTAAGTACTATCATAAAAGGAAACAGAATAAAGTTCATGATTAGTTTAATGAGTCACTGAAAAAGTCTGCTTTTCAAAGCAAGGCTGTGAGTTCTTTAATCAAAGACTGAGGGCAATGAAAGAAAATTACATTATGTCACTACATCACTTATCTTGAATTCAAATGTGAAAAATAGCCCGTGGGGGAAAAAAAAAGGATCAATCTACATTTGAAGAGATGAACAGAATTTTTAAAAATTTAATTCCCAGTTCTGTCATTGACTAATTGTATTGGAAAGGCATCTTTCTTTGTCTCTCATATAGTATACATGTAGACAAAGCACATTTTATAATCTTCAGCTATGTATTTTAATAGATTTCTAAATTATTACAGATGCTATTGCATTAAAAGCAAAAGAAAGAATCAGAGGAGTCCAAGGAGAGAAATTGAGCCATGTTCTGGGTTAATTGAAAACTGGAGAAAGAAATGGCAACCAACTCCAGTATTCTTGTCTAGAAAATCCCATGGATGGAGGAGCCTGGCAGGCACATACCATGGGGTTGAGGTTGCAAAGAGTCAGACATGACTGAGCGACTTCATTTTCTTTTTTTCTTTTGATCTTTAATCTTTGGAGAAAGTCACTAAAGTAAGATAGTCTTGAGTTCAGTTCAGTTCAGTCACTCAGTCGTGTCTGACTCTCTGCAACCCCATGAATCCCAGCACACCAGGCCTCCCTGTCCATCACCAACTCCTGGAGTTCACTCAGACTCACGTCCATCGAGTCAGTGATGCCATCCAGCCATCTCAACCTCTGTCGTTCCCTTCTCCTCCAGCCCCCAATCCCTCCCAGCATCAGAGTCTTTTCCAATGTGTCAACTCTTCGCATGAGGTGGCCAAAGTACTGGAGTTTCAGCTTTAGCATCATTCCTTCCAAAGAAATCCCAGGGCTGATCTCCTTTAGAATGGACTGGTTGGATCTCCTTGCAGTCCAAGGGACTCTCAAGAGTCTTCTCCAACACCACAGTTCAAAAGCATCAATTCTTCGGCGCTCAGCCTTCTTCACAGTCCAACTCTCACATCCATACATGACCACAGGAAAAACCATAGCCTTGACTAGAGGGACCTTTGTTGGCAAAGTAGGGCTAAGATCAGACATTAGTCACTGGGGACTTTGATTTTGGTGTTACAGTTATCTTTAGCACGTTTATTAACTTTTCAAAGATTTATTATCATTGCCTATAAGATTAGGATTATATCTACTTTCTGGGTTTAAGGATAAACTTGATAACATAAAGTAGTTAGGAGTAAAGCTATTAGTAGCTATGTATCTTAGAGGAATTTTATTTCTATTTCCTGAAAGTGTGTAATTCCTGAACTGAACAGAAATATACTCTCACATTGAGTTTCTTTTGCTCAGCTTGTCTAATTATCCAGGTGTGATGATTTACTTTGCATAAATTCTCTAGAAACTCTTCTGTCCTCATGGAACAAAAGATATACTGGAATATTTTTTAAAGGAAAAGTAAACAATGTTATCATTACATAAAGTTTGCTATATCGGTTTTATTGCTATTGAAATGACTAAAATCTTAAGAGGTACTGGGCCTATCATTATAAGAAAAAAAAACTATAATAGTTTTCACTTATTATAAGAGCAAGTGAGCAAATAAGACTTTAGAAAAATGTTTTTCCATCAAATAGCTATTGGATTTTTTTATGTTGAAAAATTCCAGTAAAGCTATCCATAAAAATATACTTAAAATCAGGAAAAAATATATGCTGCAGCCTAAATTATACCAGAAAACTTCTAGACCTCTGGCTCATTCAAACCCAGTATTCCAGACCCTAAATATGAGTCACAAGGACACAAGAACAATCATAAACCAGCTTTCTGGGGAGAAGATTAGGGAAGGGAATTCTGAAGGGCTGTCTTTAATTAAAATTCCTATAAGAGTGGAGTTGTTGGCAAGATTTCTGCAACCACTTTAACTATTAAGCACTTTTGCTTCCTCCCCAATATTTTCAAGACTTACATTAATATTAATGTATGTTTAATTAGATATTGCAACTGACACTCAACTTACATACAATTACGTTAAATTTTATTTAATTATGTTGAGTATGTGTTATGATTCTCCAAGAAACAGAACCAATAAAATATAGTAAAAATATAGAATCTCTCTGTGGACTTCATATGTATAAGTATGATGTCTGTGTATATGTGGGTGTGTGTAGTAATAAGGAGTTGGGTCATGCAATTATGGAGACTGAGAAGTCCCAAGAACCACAGTAGGCAAGCTGAAGACCCAGAAACCAATAGTATAGTTTCAGTCTGAGTCTGGAGGCATGAGAAGTAGGAGAGCTAATGATGTAAATGATGTAACATCTAGTTGGAGTCCAAGTCAGAAGACAGAAGAAATATATCCCTGCTCATGAGGTAATAATTGAGCAGAGGGAGTAAATTCTCCCTTACTCAGCTTTTTCATTCTCTTTAGGCCTTCAAGGGGCTTCCCTGATAGCTCAGTTGGTAAAGAATCCGTCTGCAATGCAGGAGACCCAGGTTCAATTCTTGGGTTGGAAAGATCCACTGGAGAAGGATAGGCTATCCACTCTAGTACTCTTGGGCTTCCCTTGTGGCTCAGCTGGTAAAGAATCTGCCTGCACTGTGGGAGACCTGGGTTCGATCCCTGGGTTGGGAAGATCCCCTGGAGAAGGAAAAGGCTACCCACTCCAGTATTCTGACCTGGAGAATTCCCAGGGACTATATGGGATCACGGAGAAGGCAATGGTGACCCACTCCAGTACTCTTGCCTGGAAAATCCCATGGACAGAGAAGCCTGGTAGGCTGTAATCCATGGGATCGCTAGGAGTCGGATACGACTGAGCAACTTCACTTTCACTTTTCACTTTCATGCATTGGAGAAGGAAATGGCAACCCACTCCAGTGTTCTTGCCTGGAGAATCCCGGGGACAGGGGAGCCTGGTGGGCTGCCATCTATGGGGTTGCACAGAGTCGGACACGACTGAACTGACTTAGCAGCATATGGGGTCATAAAGAGTAGTGAAAGTGAGGGACTTTCACTTTCAGGCCTTCAAGAAATGGGATAAGGCCCATCCACATTGGGGAGAGCAATCTATTTTACTTGTCTACTGATAAAAATATTAATCTCATCCAGAAATACCCTCACAGACATATTCATAATGTTTAATCTTTAACCAAATATCTGACCTCCCCATGGCCCGATCAAGTTAACAGATAAAATTAACCATCACAAGTCCACCCCTTGCTGACTTGATATCCATATACATCTTTAATCATACTTAATCTCCAAGACTATAAAAAGATCATAGCTCTGCCTATCATGATATAACTATTTTGCATATAACCCAAAACACACTACTTTTCCAGAAGAGTGTGTGTAATACACACATACACATTCATAACAAAATAAGGGTGTGAGGGAATCATCTTATAGTCTTTGTTTCTGTAACTGGTCATGTCTGGTATTTATAATTTCCTTCTGCTACTCTTTGTGTATATCCTTTGCCTTGAGCAAGCATCTAAGCCATTCTTGGTTCTTTAACTGGTCGGGTGATCCAAATCTGCATTTCTCAAGGTTCTGGGCCATTTGTAATCCTGCCTAGGTTGGGTTGTTGTAATTTTCCATTGACCTAAATTTCAGGGCATAGTAATGCTGAGAGACTGTGGGATCTTCTGTATTCCAGACGTAGTCTTCCTTATCTCCATTGTTGAGTAGCATGCCAATCTGCCCTTGGGATTCAGGATTCTTTGCCCCAGGTCCTGCAATAACTCCTTTCTTTCCCTATTGATTAACAGGCACGAGGAGTCCAAAGTAACTGGATAGAAATCTTAACTTCCAGTTTAATGGAAATGTTGTGATTTCTCTTGGTAAAAGCATTCCTCATTTGGGAACTAAAGTCTCCAGGCCAGCAAGCTTGAGGTCACAGGAACAGGAAGCAAAATGTTGCTAGTGGGTCACTAAGGCAGTAGTGAGCAGTGCCTATTTCTACCCCTTGATTCATGGACCTGTGGATTCTGGCTATGGGAGAAACAGCACCATGTATTGGACACCTTCTAGAGAACCTCGTCCCAGTCCTGCAAGATATTGCTGACTAGCTGGCACTGTTACAGAGTTTCCAAAAGGTCATTCTACCATTCTTTCAAATTATCTGCTTCTGAATCATGGAGGATGTGGTAAGTCCACTGACTTCCATGAGCACAGGCCCATTGTCATACTTCTTTTGCTATGAAGTGAGTTATTTAACCAGAAGCAGTGCTATGTGAAATACTGCTGATGACAGATAAGGCATTCTGTGAGTCTACAGATGGTACTTTTGACAGAAGTATAGCATGGCGGGGAAGCAAATCTGTATCCAGAGTGTGCATTCCATTATGAAAAAAAAAAAAATGCTGCTCCTTCCATGGTGGAAGTGGTAATTAACTGGCCATCAAGTAGCTGGATGATTACCTTACCCTAAGAAATGGTGCCTATGAGGGCACAGTGTTGGTCTCTGCTGCTGGTAGATTGGGCACTCAGCAATAGGTGTAACCAAGTCACCCTTGGGAAATGGAAATTTGTGCTGTTAATCCTGTGCATTGCCTCCATCCCTGCAACCATGGCCATTTTTTCTCATAAACCCATTGGATGATGATAGAATTGGCTGAATAAAAGCTGACTGGTGTGCACAGAGCATGTCATTCACTTGATTATTAAAATCCTCCTCTTTTGAGGTCAGCCTTTGATGAACATTCACATAGAACACAAGTATCTTCATGTTCTTTGCCCATTCAAAGAGGTCTATCTACATACGTGTTCTTTAAATTTCCTTGTCATCAATTTTTCAGCTATATTTTTTTCAAGACCCTGAACTTCCAGCCAAATCATTGACCCACAGCCCATGAATTAGTATTAGTATGTAATTGCTATCTTGCCATTTCTCATTCCAAGCAAAGTGAAAAACCAGAGCTCAAAGGTCTGCCATCTGGGAGGACTGTCCTTCACCTATCCCTTGGGGATGTCCTAGAAAAGGTCTATGGTGTAATAACTATCCACTGTGGGATGGTGCCTTCATATCGTGCATGCTGCTGCTGCTAAGTTGCTTCAGTCCTGTCCAGCTCTGTGTGACCCCATAGACGGTAGCCCACCAGGCTCCCCCGTTCCTAGGATTCTCCAGGCAAGAACACTGGAGTGGGTTGCCATTTCCTTCTCTAATGCATGAAAGTGAAAAGTGAAAGTGAAGTCGCTCAGTCGTGTCCGACACTCAGCGACCCCATGGACTGCAGCCCACCAGGCTCCTCCATCCATGGGATTTTCTAGGCAAGAGTACTGGAGTGGGGTGCCATTGCCTTCTCCGTCATATTGTGCATAGCCGTCTGCAAACCAGGCCTATGTCTTCTCTGCCAACTGGTCTTAGAGAACTCATCATGAGGCCATAGATGCTGGTGGGGAGAGAGAAGGCAGTGGAGCAGGAGTGGCCTGAGCATTTGGGCCACCTCATTATGTAAATTACTCATGCATTCAGAGCCTTCCTGGGCCTGGTCATGTATATACTGATTCCACTTGATGATGAAATGTTGCTATGCATACCCAGCTTTCTGGTTTGGGAGTGTCAGAAAACATCCAGTTCATGATGGACAGCTCAGGTTGCATGGAAATTTGGTGGCCACTATCCTGAAAGATGATGCTGTGAAAGTGCTACACTCAATATGCCAGCAAATTTGGAAAACTCAGCAGTGGACACAGGACTGGAAAAGGTCAGTTTTCATTCCAATCCCAAAGAAAGGCAATGCCAAAGAATGCTCAAACTACCACACGATTTCACTCATCTCACATGTTAATAAAGTAATGCTCAAAATTCTCCAAGCCAGGCTTCAGCAATATGTGAACTGTGAACTTCTAGATGTTCAAGCTGGTTTTAGAAAAGGCAGAGGAACAAGAGATCAAATTGCCAACATCTGCTGGATCATGGAAAAAGCAAGAGAGTTCCAGAAAAACATCTATTTCTGCTTTATTGACTATGTCAAAGCCTTTGACTGTGTGGATCACAATAAACTGTGGAAAATTCTGAAAGAGATGGGAATACCAGACTACCTGACCTGCCTTTTGAGAAACCTATATGCAGGCCAGGAAGCAACAGTTAGAACTGGACATGGAACAACAGACTGGTTCCAAATAGGAAAAGGAGTACGTCAAGGCTGTATATTGTCACCCTGCTTATTTAACTTCTATGCAGAGGACATCATGAGAAATGCTGGGCTGGAAGAAGCACAAGCTGGAATGAAGATTGCCAGGGAAATGTTAATAACCTCAGATATGCAGATGACATCACCCTTCAGGCAGAAAGTGAAGAGGAACTAAAAAGCCTCTTGATGAAAGTGAAAGAGGAGAGTGAAAAAGTTGGCTTAAAGCTCAACATTCAGAAAACGAAGATCATGGCATCCGGTCCCATCACTTCATGGCAAATAGATGGGGAAACAGTGGAAACAGTTTCAGACTTTATTTTTTCGGGCTCCAAAATCACTGCAGATGGTGACTGCAGCCATGAAATTAAAAGACGCTTACTCCTTGGAAGGAAAGTTATGACCAACCTAGATAGCATATTCAAAAGCAGAGATATTACTTTGCCAACAGAGGTCCGTCTAGTCAAGGCTCTGGTTTTTCCAGTGGTCATGTATGGATGTGAGAGTTGGACTGTGAAGAAAGCTGAGTGCCAAAGAATTGATGCTTTTGAACTGTGGTGTTGGAGAAGACTCTTGAGAGTTCTTTGGACTGCAAGGAGATCCAACCAGTCCATCCTAAAGGAGATCAGTCCTGGGTGTTCTTTGGAAGGACTGATGCTAAAGCTGAAACTCCAATACTATGGCCACCTCATGCGAAGAGTTGACTCATTGGAAAAGACTCTGATGCTAGGAGGGATTGGAGGCAGGAGGAGAAGGGGACGATAGAGGATGAGATGGCTGGATGGCATCACTGACTCGATGGACATGAGTTTGAGTGAACCCCGGGAGTTGGTGATGAACAGGGACACCTGGCGTGCTGTGATTCATGGGGTCGCAAAGAGTCAGACACGACTGAGGGACTGAACTGAACTGATCTGATGGTTAATGGTAGTTTCTGTTAAGGCCCAATAACAGGCCAAGAGCTGTGTTTCAAAAGGAGAATGGTTTTCTGTAATGGATGGCAGGACTTTGTTCTAGAATCCTAAGAGCTTTCACTGTGATTCACCTACAGAGGCCTGTCAAAATCTCCAAACACCATCCCTGTCTGCCACTTACCTCATTTACAATTGCATCTGTTGTGTTACATAGCTCAAGTAACAGGGCTTGCACAGCATCCCAGACCTGTTGTAGAACCTTTTCTTATTCTATCCCCACTGAAAGCTAGCAGTTTTTTGGGGTCTGGTAAATGCACCAGAGTAACGTGTCCAAATGAGGAATATATTGCCTCCAAAACCCAAAAAGGCTCACCCAGTATTTTGCCTGTTTTTGTTTGTTTGTTGGTTTTTGTTTGTTTTTGTTGGTTGAGGTAGGAAACAGATACAACAACTTATCTTTCAGTTTTGAATGGATTCTCAGTATACCCCATGCACCTAGATCCCTAGAAATTTTACTCAAAGAGGAGTCCCTTGAATTTTTGTTGCCTTTATTTTCCATCCTCTAACACACAAATTACTTATCAACAAGTTTAGAGGAATTGCTGCTTCTTGCTCACTAGATCCAATTTGCATAATGTCATCAGTATAAGGAATCAGAGTGATATCTTGTAGAAAGGATATCTATGACTTGGTTGAAGAGTTAATATATCCATGGTGTAGGATAGTGAAGTTATATTGCTGGCTTTGCCAACTGAAACCAAACTGCTTCTGTCGGGCTTTATCAACAGGTATGGCAGAAAAAAGCATTTGCCAGATCAATAACTACATAACAGTTACCAGGGGATGTGTTAATTTTCTCAAGCAATAAAACCGACTCTGGTATAGCCAGGCTGCCATTGGAGTCATCACCAGGTTAAGTTTGCGATAACCCACCATCAGTCTCCAAGATCCATCTGTCTCCTGCACAGACCAAGTAGAGGTGAATGGGGATGTAGTGGTAATAACCACCTGTGCATTCTTCAAGTTCTTGATAGTGACACTAAAAATAAAGTATTACTTTTGGTTTGTTTTTGTCCAAGCTAGAGGTAGTGCTGGTGGAATCTGCTTGACCTTCACACAATAGCCCTCACTCCATAGGTCAGGGAACCAATGTGGGGATTCTGCTGTCTGCTAAATACCTATGTTCCCATTGTACATTCTGGAACTGGAGAAATAACCACAGAATGGTTTGGGAGACCCAATGGGGCTCACTGTGAAATGGATGTAAACTAAAATCTCATTGATCACCTGAGCTCCATAAGACGCTACTCTGATGGACTACAGTGATGTTTCAGGTCATCTGAAATCAGTGTCAGTTTAAAGCCAGTATCCAATAGTCCCCAAAAGATCTGATCATTTTCTTTTCCCCAGTGCATAGTTACCTTGTGGAAAAAAGGCTGTAAATCCCCCCCTTTTGAAAATAATTTTATTTATTTTTATTTCTGTCTGAGTCTTCCTTGCTTTGCTCGGGCTTTCTCAGGTCATGACGAGTGGGGGCGAGTCTGCTGTGATACAGGCTTCTCATTGTGGTGGCTTCTCCTGTTGCAGAGCACAGGCTCTCGATGTGCAGACTTCAGTAGTTGCAGCTCACAGGCTCTAGAGCAAGGGCTCAGTAGTTCTGGTGCATGGGCTTAGTTGCTCCTCGGCAAGTAGAATCTTCCCGGACCAGGGATCAAACCCATCTCCCCTACATTGACATGTGGATTCTTCACTGTGCCACCAGGGAAGTCCTGTAGGTCCCTTTGGCGAAGGTCCTGAAAAGACTGACAGTATAAAATTTGGGCAGTGTACCTGGATCCTTCCTCAAGAGGACCTATTCTCCCCTTTACTCAAAGACTTCTGAGTCTGCAAACCGGCTCAATACTGGCAATTGAGGGGGCTTGAGTTTCAGTTTTCATGATTCAGGTTAGACTTGTTCACTTGATATAGAACTTGTCTGCTTATAAAGGTCAATTGAGAATTATAATAGGTTTTCTATCCATTTCACTCCTAGGAACAGCATAACCCACCAGCCAGTGCTGTAAGCCTGGCTTGCTCTTTGACTGCTGTCCATGACACTAACTATGTGCACCTTTCTTGAGGCAGCTGAATGCTGTCATCTGTCCCTGCCACCCCAGGATCCAGTTACTACCATTGAATTTAAATATCCTAGTTAGTGACAGTAGTTTTCATTGTACTTGGAAATTTTCACTATTCTCCACTGACCTACAGAGAACAGTGATCATAAATCTCTTCAAAAATGCCAGAGCTCTGCTCACAAATTTCTGTCTCACAGTAATGGTGAAAAGTATGTCTTCTGGACCTTCCCAATGTGGGTGAGTATGTCTTAAATAACATCCACTCCAACATCTAATCTCCATAAACCTTTGAATCCCTCCCTTTATATTAAGGTTTCCCAGGTGGTAAAGAATCCATCTGCTAATACAGGAGATGCAAGAGATGCAGGTTGATTCCTGGGTAGGGAAGATCGCTTGGAGAAGGAAATGGCAATCCACTCCAGTATACTTGGCTGGGAAATCCCATGGACAGAGGAATCTGGTGGGCTACAGTCCGTGGGGTCACAAAAAGTTGGAAAGAACTGAGAGTGTACACACTCACACACACACACACACACACACACACGCACGCACACAACACACACACGCATGCGCTCTCTCTCTCTGTATTAAACCAAGTCAGATCAGGAACTTCTCATTTACTCACTAAGGAACACCTTTCTGGTCCCTCTTTCAGCCAACCGCCCAACCTGTTTGAGCCCTTTCTGACTCCTTGAACTATAACATTATATTTAGAATCTCAGCTTGATGAGCCTATATCAATAAAGTCACCCTAATTCAGCATTGTTTCTTCAAGCATTATACCACAACCTTAGTGTCTGTTCCAACACGTGTTCCCCAGGTCCATCTTTATAAGTTTGAAAACTCAAATAGTAGTGGAGAGCACCTCCTCACTCACCTTTAGAGGCCTGCTGGGACTTGAATCCGGGTATGTCTAGATTCAAAAATGGGTGGTGTATCCAGAGGAGAATCAGCATTGTTTTGGTTGACAACTCACTCAGAGGAGACCATTACTGTTTCCTCCAGCAATGAAAATTAATCCCATTAAAAGGAAATGCAGAGGCTGTTTATTACCTTGGGGTTGGGGAGGCTACTTCTACTGGAAGTGAGCAGGCTACTCCCACTGCAGCTGGGGAAGCATCTTTGGCAAAGAAGATGCATCAGACTTGAAAGACTCAATGTCTCCACTTTCATCAGGGTCTTCCCATTTGTCCCCAATTTACAGGATCCCATCCTTTTTCAATCAAGGCTATTATTAAGTACCCTAAAAGACTGGAAATTCAGGTTTCTTTGTAATTCAGTCAGTCACAGAATGAGATTCTGCTTTTGATTTTCAAGAATTTCAGCCCTAAGGCTGTAGGAAACAAAGGTCTCCTTCAGGACACACAAAAAGGCTTCAGATTTTGTGTGTGTGTGCAGTGCTTAAATTGGGAATTGGAATCCCTGATCTCATCTTTTTATTTCTCCACTTTGTCCAGTGACATTGGGACAACAAGCTAATCTCATTAAGTCATTGCTCTTCTTAAAATGTTCAAAAGTGTCATGTACCCAGTAACTCAGCACGGCATTTCTTAATAAATGGTTGATGAAGAGGGTCTAGGGCTTCTCAGGTGGCGCTAGGGGTAAAGAACCTGCCTGCCAATGCAGGAGACTTAAGAGATGCAGGGTTTATCCCTTGATCAGGAAGATCCCCCAGAAAAGGGCATAGCAACCCACTCCAGTATTCTTGCCTGGAGAATCCACAGGGACAGAGGAGCCTGGCAGGCTAGAGTCCATGGGGTCACAGAGTTGGACACAACTCAAGTGACTCAGTCTGGGTTTCCTGGTGGCTCAGAGGTTAAAGCGTCTGCCTATGTCTGCCTGCAATGCAGGAGACCTGTGTTTGATTCCTGGTTCGGGAAGATCCCCTGGAGAAGGAAATGGCAACCCACTCCAGTATTCTTGCCTGGAGAATCCCATGGACAGAGGAGCCTGGTGGGCTGCAGTACATGGGGTTGCAAAGAGTCAGACATGACTGAGCGACTTCGCTTTCACTTTCATTTTCAAGTGACTCAGCAAAGAGGATTAATGGAGATTTTTGGCATACCCAGGTGTCAGATCATGCTGTGTATTATCAGTGGTCTCTTTACTATGGGAAATGTCTTTAATCAGATTAGAGAGTCAATTCGAGAAATCCCGGTACCAATTCAGAAAACAAACCTAAATATTCTGTTCCTCTAGAACCATTCTCAGTACCCAAATCTATACTACTCATAGTCTTCCAGGTAAACATGAACCAGTACGATGGATGGATAAATGAATATATAGCTATATAGATTGATGTGCTGTGCTTAGTTGCTTAGTTGTGATGTGACCCATGTAGCCCACCAGGCTCCTCTTGTCAATGGGATTTTTGGGGCAAGGATACTGGAGTGAGTTGCCAGTTCCTCCTCCAGGGGATCCTCCAGATCCAGGGATCGAACCTGTGTCTCCTATGTCTCCTTCTCCTCCATTATAGGCAGATATTTTACCTGCTGACCACTGGGGGAGCCCATAGATTGATATGTAAATATACAAAGTTAATAACTAGCTTGATAATTCAAGGTGTGCGAAGACCTAGAAATTTGTTGTGTGTTTTTGGTGGATTCTGTCATCCTCTACAAAGTGAAGTGCTAGATGTTAGTACTAGCACATTGACACTAGAAGAAACCCTAGAAATAAACTACTTCTCCTTCCTTTAGTCATCAGACTCTATCAAGTCGTAACTGTGTGCTAGGTGCTTGACTATAAAGGCCTCTGTTCTTGGGAAACTTACGTTTCTGTGAAGGGAGGAAAACAACATCTAAATAAATAATGTAATTAATGAGATAATTATGGTTATGATAGGCTAGGGAAGAAACAAACAGTAAGATGGAAGAGAATACCTTAGTGACATGATGGACAAAAGCCTTTTTGTAACAGTATGTTAAGACTCAGCTGTAGGAAATTCTGAAGAACCATGTTTGAAGTTGATGGAACAAAATAAGTAAAAGGTCATCAGTATGGCTGAATGAGAGCTGGGGAAAACTTGAAATATGTAGGAGTAGAAGCCAGTGATGCAAGACAGGCCATGGGGCAAAATGTAAATTTCATTCTAAAATCTGTTAGTGGCTATTGGAAGGTTTGAAGAATGGCAGTGATACGATTTTGTTGTTGTTGTTTGGAATTTTACTTCTGAATAGATAATAGAGCCATAGAGTTCATAAATGAAATAGTGCCAGAGGATTTTGTTTGTGCTTTCCCCATTTTTGTCCTGAGTCTATTTTTCTGTTTTCCATTGTATCTGTTTTCTCATGTTCTTCCCTTAAACTTGCCTTTTTATTTTTTCTAGTAATTTTACTTCTTTCTCGGGAAAGAATTTTCTCTTGGATTCCACCAGTTCATATTTCATCTCTTCTCATTGTCCCAACATCTTTTCCTTGAGTTCTTATATTTCTTCTTTAAGAGCTTCTGTTCTTGGCAATCACTTCATACATTTGTGTGTAGTGAAATAAAAACATTTTTTTACTGTGCTCCATTGTGAATCTTTTGAGTACATTCCAAAATGGTACATTTTGCTGCTTTTTACCACCTTCTTCATAGAGTATCTTTTTCTCAGTTATCTGCTTTATTTTTCTCTTTTTAAAAATATTTACTCATTTGGGTGCAGTGGCTCTCGAGTTGTGTCACTGGGCCTCTCGTTGTGGCTCACGGGCTCCAGAGCACATGGGCTCAGAAGTTGCATCACATGGGCTTAGTTGCTCTACAACACGTGGGATCTTAATTCCCCAACCAGAGATTAAACCCACATCTCCCAGACTGTAAGGTGGACTCTTAACCACTGTCGCACCTGGCAAGTCCCTCCGTTGACTATCTTGATAACTAAGCTGTATAACTATGTTTGGTGCTGTTTTGTTACTTGTCATTGAATCAGCTATTTGCAAGAGGTTCCTGTTTGGTGGTACAGGTAGCTTTCTAATCAAAGGGCTCCCCCTTCTTCTTTTTGATGTAGACTGTTTCTTCCCTGTGTAGCCAACTTCCTTTTGGCCCTCAAAGCTTAAGACATCCAGTAGTTTCTGCTGCCAGATCTGCATACCCTTGTCCCGGTTCCTTCACCACTCACAGGCATTAAGGGAAACACCCCTGTGGTCCAAGGCAATCTTCAATTGTAGGTGGTGTTTTCAGTGGCACTGTCTTTGATACTCCACTACTATTAGATATATCACCTTGACAGCCGCTGTCAAAGGCCAGCCTCCCTAGAGTTCAGTCCTGTTTATTGTAGCTCCAATGTCAACTTTAAAATTTACATTTTAAGAAAGTCCTCATACTTAGTGGGTGTATGTGTGCTGTGCTTTTTGGAATCTGTTACCTCTGAGACTCTAGGCACTTTGCACTCAGTTGCCTACACTTCCAGGTGATTCTGCAAGATCTTAGCAGCAATAAAATATTACTTGGAGTTGTAGCTTCTGTTTCCTCGTATTTCTGGAAAAGCAGCAATTGAGTAATTTTGGATTTGGGGTTTTTTTTTAATGTATGTCTATTTCTTTGTTCTCCTAATGCTTAATGGTCTCCAAGAAGTGATAAGTTGTTTTTAGGTAAACGATAACTATATGAGCTCTATAATCACATTATATTGATTTTCTTTCTCATTCTTTCTTTTTTAATGATCCATGTGGCTGCCAAGTGAAAAATGAATTGTGGGAGACAAGAGTAGAAATAAGGAAAAGAATTTGAAATGACTTCAGTAGTCCAGGCTACAATAATTGTGGCTAAGTCAACAGCATGGAAGCTAGATGATAGATAAGTCACTGGATTTGAGCTGTATTTCAGATCTGATAGGACTTGGTAGATTGGAGTGGTATGTAGAAGAGAAAAGGTAATCCAGGAACACTCTTTTTTTTTTTTTTTTTTTTAATTTGGAGGGACCAAGATAGATAGAAGGTCTTTTATGGATGCACCATTTTAGTATATTGAATAATATTTTAAGATATCTGAGAAGAAATGGGAAAATCTGAAAATCTGAAACTAAAGTAATAGCTGTGGACTAGAAGTGTTAACTTGAATATCAATACATTACAGATGGCATTTTCAATACAAAATTTGATGGAATCATATTTGGAGAGTTTAATGACTTTAAAAGCCCCCAAACCAAACCATAAAGAGCACCAACACTTAAAAATAAATAAGACAGAGGAGCCAGCAAAGGAGATTGAGAAGTGGCATTCAAGTGGACAGAAAGCCTCATTTCACTCAAACAGACCTGCGTTCTCTGACTCATGCCTCCAAGTTGTCCTTCAGTGCTCTCTGAGCTTGTCTCTCAACTTTTCAGTGATCTAAGATAATTAATACTTCAGAAATTCATTCTTAGTGTGCAGGTTTACCTGACAAGTAACGTTAGAGTTAATTTCAAAAACTACCTGTATGTTGTTAACTTCAGTTTCGTATATCTGGTACAGAATCTTCTCAGAGATCATATATCATTCTTCTAATTGACAGCTGTACTTGAGTATCTAATAGGATTTGTATTTCCGTGATTATAGAGTAGACATTTGCTATGGAAAAATAAATAATTGTTTTCTAGTTTTTGATGATATACCATAGTAATAAATCCCTTCCCCAATCTAAGTATAAAATAAGTCATAGTTACATAATGTGCTATTTATATATCTTGTATTTCCTTAATAGTTATACATATTCAAGAATAACAGAATTAAATACTTCATATCCTTTTTTGTTCTTTTGTCTTCTTAATCTCTTCAAAGGTTACTTGTGAATAGGATAGTCTAAGCTTTCCTGAACAGTTTTGATCAAATAATCCTCTTCTTAGTAAATGTCAGCTGCTTTGTGGTTTGATATAATGAGGCAGATACCTATTTCTGCCTTCCTCTCTATTTTGTGACTTGTAAGTTGCTTATTCTTTGGGCATTTATGTTTCTTAAAAACTGTGTGCACTAAAAGCCTGACCCACAGCTCACTGATTTTTCTTTATGAATGTGGAGATTGCCTTCTGATGGACAGGAGTGTCTGCTCACATTGACGTGATGTCTGTCTGGAACAAGTTTCTGCTGTTTATATTCACAAAAGTGCCCACTGCAAGCAAACGGGTCAAGGTCAGCTTTGTTTTCCCCTTGAAAAGCGTATCATCCAAAGGAAGGGCATGAGAAGCTCTGGGATCTTAAAAACACAAAGTACTTTCCCCTTCATGGAACAACAGACTTCAACTCAGTCTCTTCATTGAGTCAAAACACAAAACTGAAAGCATTTGTGTTTTTATTACATGTGAAAAACCTGATTTATTAAAATGATAGACTGAAATAAAGGAATAAAAATGATGAAAGAAGTTACTAGATAACTTAAGTTGTACTTGAAAATTTACTGTGTAACTTCAGGAAATCTAAAGAACTGGCCATAGATATGAAAGTGGTCTAGTTGAAATACATGAAATGGTTACCACTCTGACAGCCATAACCCATGGCATCTGCCTTCTTGATTTAGAATGTCTCTTTAAATCATACTTTTGATGGGAAGATATAATAGGGCTTGGGAAAATCACATTTATTAAACTCTGTGAACGATTTTTTTAAAAAGACATTATCCCATTTTATTTTCCAATAGCTCTACAAACAGATATAACTTGGTTTGTATATTTATAGCCCATTTATGTTGGGCTATAATTTTGAGATGCTTTTTAATAGTTCAATCAATAAACTAGAAAACAAAATCAGGGTCAGAGGAAACATAGATGGTAAATATATAACACAGGAAAAGATCATATATACACAGGCAAACTTTACAGTTATATTTGCAATCTAATATTATCTTTGCAGTCTAATGTTAGTAAATAAGTTACTAACATTGGACTGATTATTTTTGAGCTTTTTGGCTCTAGTATAACCATGTTTCTTTTACAGTGGTTGAGACTGAAGTTCAGAGAAGTTACCTAGTTCGCCCAAGGACACAATGATTGAATGGCAGAGCTCAGTAATAGGGCTAAGATCTGATATTGGATTTCAAGCCTTCGTCCCTCAAATCTATGCCCTTTCTCTCCTCCTTGAGGAGTTTTCATCCTAGGTCTATCTTTCTTTCTTTGCTCAATTCCTTTTCACTCCCCAAATGCAAATTTCCCTGAAAGCCTCTTGGAGGTGTGATTCACTTAACAAATTTTGTTGCTTTTGACTCTTTCCAATAGAAGGACTCATCCCCCAGAGGGTGGGTCATCTACCGACTATCACTGGAATCTGTGAATGAGGTTGTGTTTAAGGACTTCTGCCCTCCAGCATCTGATTATTATGTGAACAGACCAATGTACATGAAACCATTTTAGAACAATTACCAGCTGAACTATTTTGTTTATGCTTCTATAAGTATAATCCATCTGTCATTTGCTTTTTCAGCCTTAGATCCTCCTTCTTGCCTATATTATATTTAGTTCATGAAATATTTGTTAAGCATATACTTACTATACTTACTGTGCTAGCATTTGGGGGAGATAAAAAAGAGATATTGAGTGAGATAGTCTTTTGAAGGAGTATGAGTCTATTTAGTCAGTGATGAGCCAACTGCAAGCGTATCAAATGGGAGATTAAGTGAATAAAATAAATAGAAAATGCGGTAGAAATTTTAAGGAAGAAAATGTTCAGAAGAAGAAGAATGCAGATGGTTACTTTTTCTAGACCTTAAACAACAGTGTGGGCAAAATAAAGAGCATCTGGACCACTACTCTCAAGGTCACACCTTGGTCACTAATCAATCGTGGATTTTTTTTTTTTTCTGAATCTGAAAGTGACTTGAAAATCTTTGCCTATACATTAATCTCCCCAAACTCTGTCAATTTACTAGAGTTGGCAACAGAGAGCAAAACTCTTTTGCTTTTTTTAATCTTCATTATGAGGAGAGATGGAGAAAGGTAGGGATGGGTGGGACAATCAGGATGGAAGAAGATAAGGAAGAAACATCAATCAATGTAAAGATGGGAAAGCATAGACATACTGTGGAATTCTAAATATACAAGGCTGGCTATTGTACAGGTTCTAATTGGAAAGAAAGAATCAAAACAAATATAGATATAGGCCATGTTTTGGAAGTCACTGCATAGGGACATGTATGCATAAACTTTTTCCTGAAGCCAAACTGAACTGCTTCTCAGAATCTGAACTTTTCCCATCTCTGAACATTTAGTCTAGTGTATCTGCCAACAGGAATGTCTTACTTACTCTGCTGCATTAGCCCAAGTACTGGCTAAATTAGCTTTAAGATCAAGCTCCCTTCCTCTTAAGTTAACCCTCCCATTTTTTAATTTCCATACAGTAGCACAAACTATGATTTTTTTTAGTGATTGTTATTATGTACTCTCTGATAGTGTTGGTTTTATTAGCATGTGTACGTGGCCTGTTTTTCCAGCTAGACTGAAACTCCTAGGGGTAGGAACAATACCCTATTTTTACAAATACTTCTAAAAGATTATTGTTATTGGACACATGGGGAGAGATTCACAAAAACTTGAATTTAGATCAGGAAGAAAAAGAACTAAAGTTTAGCAAATCTGGAAATGCATCCTAACATATACCCTCCATGTGGAGGCTTAAATACCTTCTACAGTCTCACAGTCAGAGGGAGAATCAAATAGCAGACTTATCGGTAGTTGACCTTCTTGAATCCGAAAGTTACACAGTCACAGCTGAACAAATGCAGTTGAATCAGAAAATAAGCAGCAAGTTTCAGAAATCTGATGAGGAGTCTTAAGATCTATTTTAGAGGGTCTGAAGTTCAAACCAGCACCTAAAATGGAGACTTTTCTAAATCTAGAAAAGTCCTCTATTGCGCATGGGAATCAAGGTTAGAACTGACAAAATCCCCAAGAGTTTAGCTGAAGATCAATAAATATATTTATGGGCCCCTGAAACATGTGAAAGAGTCTGAAGAGTTTATTCTGTGATTTCTTACATTTTAAGGGGAAAAAAAAGTCTACTAAGAAGTCCGCAGGAATGTGAGTATTTTATACTGGAAAGGTTCCTATGTTCTGGGTTAAATTAAAAATCTCTTTTATTTTTCACTCTGTAAAACGCAAAGCACATTTTTCTCTTATCTGCTTTTTTATTTTCCAAGTATTCAACATTTTTCAATTTTATAAACCAAAAATAGAATAAAAATAAAAACTTATGCAGTGTATTTTTCAATTACCAGAAATATCTGTACACCAAATACCTGTATGTTTGATCAAAGAAAATTTCCAAATTTACAATTGGACAACTAATAGAAACTAATTGGCTATTTAAATTTTTCTTTTGCCCCATATAGCCTTAGTTCAGGCAGTTGAGTCATAGCTTACCAGAAGATGGCTACAGTGCATATGGGAGCAGTTGGGTCAATGGACCAGATCTGTTCACCTAGGGAGGATCTGTCCTATTTGGAGGACTACAGGAGGGAGAGGATTGGATTAGCTGTTCTAAGCATCTGACCAAGAGTGTCCCCTTGGGAATCTCTCATTAGAGGTGCGCCTGGACACCGTTCCAGAAATCAGGACACTTGGAGGAGAGGCAGAGCCCAAGCTTCTGGGAGTGCTCAGTTACACAATGGAACAAAAACTACAGAAAGGGAATTCTGCCATCGGGCTTGTCTTGCTGATGGTGAGAGCGGTATGTCACCAGGGTTCACGGTCAGCACTGGCCCAGACCGAAGGTCAGAGACTAGTAGAGTATGGGTCCAAGAGCCAGATTTGGAGCTCCACATCCTAAGCAGACTAAACCACTCTAAAAGACCTTTGCCCAGCTTTGGCTGAGAATTTATAAATATTTACTCCTTAAGTTAGGTCTACTCTTAGAACTATGTCCTATAGTAAGTTTTAGAATGAAGAAAAATAAAGGCAGGGGAAGTATAATGGGGCTAATATTTACCTCCTATACACACAAGAGAAATGCTAGTTTGATTTATTTATTTGAACCTGTGTGGTGTTGGGTGATAAGCTTTAATTTGGGTGCATTACTAATCACTGATACAAATCAGTGCTATTTCAAGTTAGTTTCTTTTTTCACCTGAGAAAAACTTCTGGTCAAAAGACACTTACTGAGGAGTCAGAAAACCTTGGTCTTGGTATCTGTTGTGTCACTCACAAGCTGGGTCTCCTTGCACAAGTTCTCGTCCCTCTCTGATCTTCCTTTACCTGTGAAATAAAAGGGTGGAGCCAAATAAGCTCCATGGGTATTTTTTCATCAATCACCCTATGAATCCATGAAGCAAGACTGACATGTGACTGGAGCTTCCTAGGAAGTTCACTAATGCACTGCCTACTTGGATTTTACATGTGGAGATTAGGGAAAGTATAAATCTGATTAGATTGTTTAAATGGAGACCCTCAATGAAAATGCTGTATGACTGAATTCACCTCTTGACTTTTGAAGAATCATGCTTTCTTCTTTATTCCAGCCTTATTGTCTGATCCAGGTTTCTTCACTCTCTTCCCGTCTAGGATTTTTTTTCTTTCAGCTCCTAATGTATCACCTCTAATTTTGGTTCAGAGTTACAGGAGCATGAACAATACATAATAATAACAATTGCTTGGAGATATATGCACATACACTCATAGGCAATCTCTTTTAATCTTCACAAGAACACCACAGGTCAGACGTTATCACCTCTGTTTTCTCCATAGAAGTCAGAGAGAGAAAGGAACTTTCTAAGGTCACAGAGTGACTCAATGGTGAATCACTATTCCGACCAGGACTTTCTAACTCCAAACTCTGCAGCAACTCAGAAAAAGTACAGCAGAACTGTTATTGTACATGCCAGTTTTATCTCCATTCTGTGGAATGGCTTTAGATATGGTCAAGGACATGGGCAGAGGCCACCAGAGAGAGAAGGCTCTCCACATCCCAGAGCTTGTATTCCTTACCCTTAGATTTCTTATCTGGTCTTCCCTCCAGGCTTCCCAGTTGGCACTGGTGGTCATGAACCCAGCTGCTAATGCAGGAGATGTAAGAGGCATGGGTTCAATCCATGGGTTGGGAGATCCCCTGGAGTAGGAAATGGCAACCCATTCCAGTATTCTAGCCTGGACAATCCCATGGACAGAGGAGCCTGGCGAGCTACAGTCCATAGGGTCCCAAAGAGTTGGACACGACTGAAGCGATTTAGCAGCAGATCTTCCCTCTGTCCCCTAACTCTTGTGTTTTGGGGATTGCAACTATTAAGTACTTTTTTGTGCATTTTCTACATCTCCTCTCCAAAGAAAGTTCTTCAGGGTAGTATATAGTGTGGCTTTTGAAAATCAAGTGTTACGTTTTCAGTTACAGAAGTTGAACTCTTGCTATAGCTACTTTTTTCAGTTGACTGAATTCCAGTATCATTACCAAGAAAGTCCTGACAATACAGCTTAAGAATTGAGAATGAGGCTCTGAACTCTGGGTGCAGCGTTTTGATCTTGGATGTACAACTTTCTAGCTGCCAAGCACATTTCTGTGCGTCCCTTTCCTTACCTGTAAAACAGGGGTTAAAAGCAGTACCCACCTCACAGGGTTGTTTGGAGGATAAATGCTTCAAAATGATGCCAGGCACTTTGTAATTACTCAGTGCATTCTTGCTTAACATGACAAGAACCTTTAGATGGTTCTTTTCCACCGCTACATGCTGAGTACCCCTTTGACTCAGCCTAAAGTTTCCTTACTGAATTCATAGTTAAAGTGTAGATAAAAGGAAGTGAGTACCACAAAAGAAGAAACAGAGTTTTGTCATCTTTTTCAGTTATCTATTATTGTATAACAGACCCCTCCAAAACTTAGAGCTTAGAACAACAGCGTCCATTTTTTTGCCCCTAATTCAGCAAGCTGGTCAGGGCTTAATGAGAATAGTTTATCTCTGCTTCATATGGTAAGGGTTCTGGCAGCTTGACTGAGGCTGTGCAGTCTCTCATCTCCAGGAATTCTCTCTTCAACAGCAGAATTATACTTTATATCGTGACTGTCTTCTGAGAGACTGTCTTCTGAGAGAAACAACCTCTTGAAGCTTGACCTCCAAAATCCCAGTATATATTATACATAGATTCTGTTGGCCAAAGCTGTCACTAAGCCATCCCAGATTCAAGGGAGGAGACAGTAGTCTCCACTTCTAGATCAAAGCTGTGGCAGGTACATAGAGTGAAGGAAGGAGTTGTTAGTGGCCAGTCTTGTAGATAGAATCCGGCAGGCCTGAGCTCCAATTCAACTTCTCCCACCTAGTACTTAAGGAACTTCGGTGAGTCTCCATTTCCTCTTTATTGTTTTTTATTTGGAGTATAATTGCTTTACAATGTTGTGTTAGGTTCTGCTGTACAATAATGTGAATCAGCTAGAAGTATACATATATTTTCTCCCTCTTATATCTCCCTTCCACCTCCTGTATCCCACCCCTCTAGGTTATCACAGAGCATCAAACTGAGCATCATGTGCTATATAGCAGATTCCCACTAGCTGTCTACTTTACACATGGCAGTGTATGTATATCATTGCCACTCTCTCAATTCATCCCACCCTCTCCCCCCAACCTCAAGATGTTGGGAGAAAATATTTGCAAAAGAAGCAACCCACAAAGGATTAATCTCCAAAATATACAAGAACTCATGCAGCTCAATTGGAGAAGGAAATGGCAACTCACTCCAGTAATCCCATGGACAGAGGAGCCTGGTTGGCTATAGTCGATGAGGCCACTGCAGAGCTGGAAATGACTTAGTGACTAAAACAGCAACAACAAACAATGCAAGTCAATATCAAAAAAAAACCAAGCAATCTAATCATCTTTAAAATAGCCTTTGCTAAGAGAGTACAGACTAATATATAAAGGATGCATGTGAAGTATCTAAAACAGTACTTCATTCACAAAAAAAAAAAAAAAAAAAATGCCAAAGACCTATTTCCTTTTCTTTTCCCTTTGTACCCTGCCCCTAAGAACAAACCAAAATAAAGGTAGAGAGCATCCTTTCTATAAAGGAGAGTAATATCTTATTCCTCACCACTGTTGTCCAGTTGAAGAGCAATTAACCATACTGACAAATTTAACACCCCAAAAAACTAGTACTAATACTCTGATTTTTGATTTGTCACTTCCCTTTCAAATTGATGTTTGTTTGCTCTGTGACCTGTGAATGCCTATGGCAAGTCTCCACGCACTGAGCATCCCAAGCCTCTAAC
Organism: Bos indicus; assembly: GCF_029378745.1. Taxonomy (NCBI): domain Eukaryota; kingdom Metazoa; phylum Chordata; class Mammalia; order Artiodactyla; family Bovidae; genus Bos; species Bos indicus. The sequence goes on from NC_091767.1 coordinate 15,956,515, forward strand.
TGTGTGACTGCCTCTTGCTTTGAGGCACCCCCAGGTAACCCCAAAGTGAACTTAATCTCTGCCTACTAGCCTGTAGTTTAAGTCAAACCATCTCAAACATGTAATTCATATTTAGGAATATCATGTAATAGTGGTTTTCACATGGACATGGAAATAAAGGGACAGAAACATATTTAAGGGAGATTCCCTGTAAGATGGTAAAGAGCTTACAGTGGTTTATCTCAATCTACCTGATTAGTCAGGCTGGTATTTCACTCCTCCTCATAGCCATCATTTTTGGCTATGTTCTTTTGATTGGATCTCCTCCAAATAGCCTGACAGATAGGACTGTTCTGTGGTCATTCCAGGTCATTTATAAGGTAGCCACAGCTCATAAAATATAGGTATTTAGAATTTTTAATCTTTAGAAATGAATTTTTACTGTAACTCATTTTGTTGAGATACAGTACATAATATGATAACTTCACATACTTTGGCTACAAAAAATGACAAGAGGAATTAATATCACACACTGTTGCAGAGGAGAGAGATTCTTCTGGCCCTTCATCAGACTTTTTCTTCTTGAGGTTATTAAGCTACTTAATACTTAAGGCACTTCATTTAGGTCAGCCATGCTCAGATTAATTTGAATGATTAGAATTTAAGATCCTATTGGTATGGAGAACAGGGATAATTTGGTGGGTACTCAATTTTCACTGGAGAATATTTATCAGAAATGATGGGATAAGTGTGCTGGTAATTAGAGACATTTGGGGAATGTAAAAACTGAACCTCTGGAAGTGGGTTTGGAAGTAACTGCTCTGTGGTCAGTGATTGATCAGCCTCGGGCAATATTATCATCTTTCATTAATGTCACAATTTAGTTTCATGGGTTCAACCCAACATCCTCTTGTTTAAACACACACACACACACACACACACACACACACACACAGGTCACTCCTCAGTTTCTTCTTCTGTATTTCTTTTCTTATTTTCCAAGTCCTGGGCTTGGAAATCTAAGTGTACCTTAAGGATCTGTAACTGAAACATCTTCTGTCCCAGGGACAAAATTCTGAGAAAGCTCTATAGTCACCAGCATATGGTTATAAGGCTGGGTCTAATTTGGCTCCAAAAAAGTACTAGGGGAACCATAGACCCAGCTTCAGCACTTGGGCAGACATTTCGACCATAATCGATTTCCAGACGGCCACTGTAATATTCAGCATGTAAGTTGCTAAGAAGAGTTCTTACATGTGTTACATTTGAGTTGTTCTGTTTACAAACCCTCTCACGTTTGCAAATACATGAAATAGCTATTGGTCTGAGCCATCTATTACATATCTTTAGTTGTGGCAGAAACCACATGCCCCACATTTTCTTTTAAACCAATGCATTTGCATGTTTCTTGGGCTTTTGAAAGGTCGTAAGGAATTTATTGGGCTTCCCTGATGGCTAAGCAAGTAAAGAATCTGCCGGCAATGCGGGAGACACAGGAGACGCAGGTTCAATCCCTGGTCCGAAAAGATCCCCTGGAGGAGGAGATGGCAACCCATTCCAGCATTCTTGCCTGGGAAATCCCATGGACAGAGGAGCCTGGCGGGCTATAGTCCATGGGGTCACAAAGAGTTGGACATGACTTACTGATTAAGCAAGGAATTTATTGCCCCAGTTCCCCTCTGGCACCAAGAAGCTTAAATAGCCTGTGGATATACACATTTTTCTTCCTTCTCTACTCTCTCCAGTATTTTTGCTGAAGAATATATATGTACTCGACTGTGTCTTCTGGCTCCAGAGTTCTGGATGATCTACCAGAAGTACAACTCCCTCTGACACTGAGAGATTTGAAATGGCCTTCCAGAGACTGCTCCCTGCCAACCCTCCTTCTTTGTGGGTATCTATCTCATCCTGTAGGACTAGTGAATAATACACAGCCCTCTGTTTTATGACACAACATGTCATCATCTTTTGAGCAATTGTCACTTAAAATATTACTGGTATTCTATTTTTTCACTACAGATTGCTTGAATTGAATAAAAAGCCAAGATAGGACCACAGAAGGAAGGCAGCTACTTTCTGCTGTTCTTGTTTGTTTGTTTGCTTTGCTTTTGTTTTTCCTTTTCTTATTTTAACTTTCTTTTTTATACTGGAGTATATTTGTGGTAGTTCAGGTGCATAGCAGAGCAACTCAGACATACGTATACATGTGTCCATTCTCTCCCAAATTTCCCTCCCATCCCAGGCTGCCACATAACACTGAACAGAGATCTCTGTGCTATACAGTAGGTCCTTATCAGTTACCCATTTTAAATATAGCAGTGTGTACATATCCATCCCAAACTCCCTAACTATCCCTTCCCTCCACCCTTTCCTCCAGGAACCATGAATTTGTTCTCTGTCTGTTTCTGTTTTGTAAATAGGTTAATTTGTATCATTTCTTTTTAGATCCCACACATAAGAGATATCACAGGATATTTCTTTCTCTGACTTACTTCACTCAGTATAACAATCTCTAGGTCCATTCATGTTGCTACAAAAGGCATTATTTCATTCTTTTTAATAGCTGAGCAATATTGCTCCTGTTTTTTCATTCCTGCATATGCTCTACTTTGTTCTAACAGCTGGTGTGTGTCCCAGCACATCCATCGCTAATGCATGTTAGCAGCTGCCTAGGTAGTGATCCCATTTCTCTGATAGCCAAAGGGGTATTACCAATGAGGCTAGGATTTTAACTCATAAGAGGAAAGAAGTTTGAGCTCTGTTTACTCAAAGGTAAATGAAAAATTATATCTGGACCATATGTGTGAAACTGTTCAAAAGAGAAGGAAAAAACAAGATAAATATAGTTTGTCCCCGAGGTCCTTTTTTCTCTTTTAATAGGAACGTGCAGATGGTATACTGTGTACCATTATATATGTAATATGTCTGTGCTCAAGAAAAACTTTCTTTCTTTGCAACTGTTTGACTCTGAGATTACCAGGGATGGTAAACAATTGAAGTGCAATCTTTTATGCCTATAAAAAGAAATTAAACTAGTTCTCCCAAAGTTTTATCTTAAATCTTATTCCTAAACTTTAGTGCATGATTTTAATAGGCTAAATCAAACATAGTTCTTAAAGTAATACAGTGGAATCAGATTTCTGGAATCCAGATGGGGTAAGAACTGTCAATTATGACCAAGGTTAACGGCTGCTAAGCCATAAGACCAAAGACTCTTAGCAAGAAAATGCTGCAAGGAATAGGCCCTTGGGTCAGGAAGATCCTTTGGAGAAGGACATGGCAACCTACTACAGTATTCTTGCCTGGGAAATCCCATGGACAGAGGAACCCGGTGGGCTACAGTCCATGTGGTCGCAGAAGAGTCACACACAACTTAGCAACTAAACAACAACTAGAAAGTCATGCCTTGAGAGAATCCACGGTAATATGCCAACTATGAATGACATCTCCATCATAATGGGGATTTCTACTACCAGAAATAGACTAAGACAAGGCCTATCCCGTAAAATATCCCATAATTTTATTGTGCCTTTTCCATGCTAAGACTTGTAGTTTTTTAAACGTCATTTCGGGGAGTCTCAAAGGATACTTATCCTACTTTTATAAAAAGGTTCAAAGTTTGTTTAATTTTAGTAACAAGGTCAATTACAAAAGCATTTTGTGTGCCAAGTGTGTGCTAGACACCACACTCTGTGCCCTGAGGACTACATAAGTGAGTGTATTCTTGACTCAAAATAGGCCTTTTATCTTCAAAAGGTATCCTTTGTCCCAGAAGGTGCAGGTTTGGAAAGCATATGCCTGCAACAGAGATAATAGAGAGAGGAGACATTGCTGATCATGCAGATCACTGGAGACAATGCCAGAACGAAGTGTATGTTGCCCTCATATTCACATAGAAGTAAACCTAAGCTTTTTAATCAGTCTTTATTGAAGTGTAATTGACAAATACAGATGGAAAATATATAAGTACAGTATAGTAAATTGGTGTACATATGTATTATGGAAAGATTCTCCCATTCAATCAATACATCCATCTCCTCACATATCATTTGCTGGTTTTGGTGAGAACATTTAATTTCTACTCTCTTACAAACTTCAATTATACAAGACACTGCTATCAACTATAATCACCATATTTTACATTAGATCCTCAAATCTTAATCCTCTTATAGATCCTCAAATCTTAATCCTCAAATCTACCTTCCCCCGATCTTCTGCACTCCCCAGCCCCTGACAGTGTCTTTTCTACTGTGACTTTTTTTTTTTCAGATTTGAAATATAAATGCAGAATTTCCTTCTTTCTGGCTGAATAATATTGCATTGTGAATTAATATTTCTTCCCATCCCACATCTTCTTTATTCATTCATTCATTGATGGAAAGCTAGATTATTTCCATATTTGGCTATTGTGAATAATGCTGCAATATAAATCTAAGTTTATGCTCCATTTAAAAAATATTTATTGACCTGGCTATGTGGAGTCTTAGTCACAGCATGTGGGACCTTCAGTCTTCGTTGAAGTATTCAGAATTTTATCATACAAAGTCTTCGTTGCGGCACATGGGATCTAGTTCCCTGATGAGGGATCAAACCCGGGCTCCCTGCAACGGGAACATGGAGTCTTAGCCACTGGATCACCAGGGAAGTCCGTGTAGTCCGTTTTTTTAAGCTGTTTACTTCTGCATATTTTGTTAATTAAATTGATTTCCTTTTTGAAACATGAATATGATCTCCTAATTGGGCTTCCCTAGTGGCTCTGATGGTAAAGAATCTGCCTGCAATGTAGGAGACCTGGGTTCCCTCCCTGGGTCGGCAAGATTCCCTGGACAAGAGAATGGCTACCCACTCCAGTGTTCTTGCCTGGAGAATTCCATGAAGAGAGGAGCCTGGTGGGCTACAGTCCATGGGTACAACTGAGCAATTAACATGTTCTTTCACTTTCAAGATTACCTCTTTGAAGCTAGAAGAAATAGTACTCTTTTTTAGTTGCAATTTTAAACAGCCTAACAACTGTGAAGTGGTGTCTTCCCTCTCTTCAGTGTTATATAAGCCTCTTCAACTATTTGATTCAACTTTGGTCCCAATTTAAAAAAAAAAGAAAAAAAAAAAACAAGCTCAAGAATGAAAAAAGAAAATATTGATGAGTAACTTAGTATTTTTTAAATGGTGAGTATGTGATCCAAAGGGTTAAAAAAAACAGAAAATAAATTGTTTATATGCCATATATATATATATATATATATATATATATTCTGACTGATGGAATATTTCTAATCCTAGCATCAGAAAACACAGACACCAGAAGGCAAGTATTCTCCACACCTCCATCATAACAAATTTCTCAGGAGTAAAGAATTATAACAGTTGCAAATAGAACTCTCAAAAGCACGAGATAAGCTACATACATTATAAAACATAACCTGTGTTTTGTTAATACTGCAATGGTACTGTGGAAGTGGAAAAGTCAAGAAGAAGGCCAAGTTGCCATCATTTGGGAATGGCTTGCTTTTATTCCCAAGAAGTCCAGAAGGAGGAATGATTGCACAATTTTCATAATGAAATACATTAAGTCCCTCTTTTGTAGCATGGTGGGAAAATAAGGGTTTAGGAACCAAATATGTCTGATTCTAACTCCATTTAGGCCTCTATGTCTCTGGGCAGCTTAGAGAAAAATTCTGAGTCCCCGTTTTCTCCTTTATAAAATAATAATGGTGAAATCCATCCTACAAAATGCATGTTTCAGTGAGATTTTCTATTTACCTGAAACAAAGCAGACACTAAATATTTGTTATTTTCCTTCTCTTAATCCTCATGTTTGTATATATAGCTCACTATAAATTCTTAACACATCTTCACATATTTTCTCAAAAAAACCTTTGTAGTGCTAATAATAATGCATCAGAACTTGCATTTATCTTTCCTAACAATTATTTTTAATGGCTTTTCAAACTAGCATACGTACCACTGAGTGTTTTTGTATTAAGCTCTCTTATATCTTATCTCAAGATATTTGAAGATACTGAATTTAAGAAAGTAAGTAAAGAGAAGTATCATTTGCTAGTTTTATGAGACCAAGAATTCTGTCCTCTCCTAGCTGTGATTTTTTTTTTTCCAGGTAAGTCCATTCATTTATTAGTTTATCTTCTCTCGTATATAAAATGAGAATGGTGGCATTTATTTTGGCAACGCTGTGAATTTTTCAATCCGTATCAACTTAAAAGAGCATTAAGTATTACATTTTCTGAGATATTTATTTTTAATAGCACAAAGGCTGTATATATAATTCAGTAGTTCTGAAGTTTTCATGCTTCTTTTCATTGATTCATATTCTAGTGGAGTAATGACAAGAAATTGGATTTTTTAAGTGCCCAGTTTTTCTTTATGCACTAGTCTTAGACAAGCTTTTTTTTTTTTTTTTTTATCCTTTAAATAAAACAATCTTCTCAAAGATATATTTCATAAACCTTGGAGTTTTTCTCTGGGAGCGTTCTTGTAAGAGACATATTTTGGATTCTATTGTCCCATTGTCGTTGTGGCTTACTGCCAAGAGACCCAGCTGATTTCATTTAGATTGCCTATCTACTAGCTGCAGAAGCTCCAAGCACAAAAAGGACAGGTCCTTTTGTTTTCCGGAAGGGTCCATGGGAGTGCTACCAAGTCCAACAACAAAAAAGACAGAAATACAGAAGGAAGTGAGGGTAATCGAAGATAAAGGATTTAAACTTGGAGGAGGTTAAACTCCTTTGTGAGAACAGGAAAAGAGCAAAAGCCCTAAAAGAGCATCTTAGGGTTGTTGCCCTCCATGTGGGTGAAATAAAATCAAAGACATTTACTAATATTCAAAAGCTACTTTCAGTTTAGTTACAACGATGTAAATTTATCGAAAAATCTATATGCCCCTAGGGAAAAAAAGCCTCTGCACTAAGACAGATTATAGCCTGTACACATACTCTTTCTAGCACTTTATCCTCATATTTCTTTTCATTTTATTCTTATTTCTTTATAGTTTATTTTACGGAATGCTTTTGTCATAAATTTACAGTCTGAATTCTATTTTGGCCAGGGGACTGCAAACTTGTGTGTTAATGTACCTAAAATATTTAATTTTAGGAAAAATAAGACAAAAAATTCAAGTTGAAACAGTCTAAATAAATTGATATAGAATGGATCTTTTCGAATATACTGATACGAGGCTTGGTTTCTTTTTTAAAAATCCAGGCAGGTTTGCTTCTTGCGTTTTCTTCCATTCCACACAAAATACTCACTCTTGTGAGGCATTAAAGAATACCTCACAAAAGCACCTACATAAAGCTCTCTGGTCTGGGCAAGAAAATCTTCTAAATTGAAAGAGTAGGCTTTTCCCCATAAGCTGATTTGAGCTGTCAGAAAAATAGTGATGGGTTGCTTCCAGTGGAATTGAACAAAGACTTACACTCATTATTTTTTTTCCATATTAAATCTAAGATTGCTGTGACTGATAATCACTGTATTACTGCATCAGCTGAAAATCAAACTGCTATTTGGTTCAGCATTTGAATCCCATGGAGCAAAGGAGGGAGCTTACAATTTGACTTTAAATTGCAAGCCCCAAAACAGGACCCTCAAACGCTAAAAAGCTCCAACAAATCCTGTGTTCCCAAGTTTTGCCCCTCTAGGTAGCCAGTTTTCTTTGGCATTCAGCCACGAGAAATTAAGACCCAGTTTCCCTGGCAACAATAACAGTGCACAAGTCTTCACAAGAGCTCTCCCATTCAGATTGTTAACTATACAAATAAAGTTGCACAAAGAGATTGCCTGAGCGTAAAGGAATAAGAGAAAGACCATCACCATCTATTGTGACAGGCGTTAAGGTATTATTCACAGTACCTCCAATTGGACAATGTGTTTTTGTGATGAACTGAATTACCTTAGATTGGTTTTCCACATCTTTTTTTGTCCTTGGGATAGCAGCCTAGACTTTTATAGTGTATTTAGTTCCCTCCTCAGTTCCATTAGCATAAATTCTATTTTTTTCCAGCTTGTTTTAGGGGAAATTTACTTGTTAAATTGCCATATTACCTTTTAAGGAGCCACTCCCCACTGAAATTTAAGTATAGCTCAAATCTTTCAAATTTAAGCTGCATTTTAAAAATGTCTTCCACTTTCCCCCTATCTTTTCTTCTCCACAATATGTATATGGGACGAAAGGAAACACAGTATTTTAACTGAGAGTTTGAGCTGTAAAATAAATGAATTGAGGTTATCTTGGTTCAAAGAAATCTAGACCCTATATTCGAGACAGCAGAAGCAACACAAATATAAAGAACAGACTTTGGGACTCTGTGGGAGAAGATGAGGGTGGGATGATTTGAGAGAATAGCACTGAAACATGTACATTACCATATGTGAAATAGATGACAGTCCAAATTCGATGCATGAAACAGGGCTCAAAGCCAGTGCACGGGGACAACCCAGAGGGATCAGATGGGGAGGGAGGTGGGAGCGGGGTTCAGGACGGGAGGACACATGTACACCCGTGGGTGATTCATGTCAATGTATGGCAAAAACCACAATATTGTAAAGTAATTAGCCTCCAATTAAAACAGAGAAATTAATTTTTTTTAATAATTAAAAAAAAAACTAGGGCATTTTTTGCTTGTTTCCCACAGCTCATTTGCTCATATTTCTAGGGGCAAAATAATAGAGGTGATTGGTTTAAAATTTTACTAGAGATAACTTGACAAATATATTTTAGACTTTTAATTAATCAAGTCCTCTATGTTTACCCCCAAAAGCAAGACTATACATCTGAAGTTCTCTAAAATTAATAAATTCAGGGGGTAAGTAATTCATGGTTCTTAGAAGGAAGAATTAAATATCAGGTACAAGGTATGATAAAATTTACTACTCATTGAGTGTTACTCTGTGCCAGCCACCATGCCAAATACTTTCCTTAGATACCTTATTTAATCATCACCACATCCCTATAAATCATATATCTATCATTATTATAGTCACCTTAGTTATATAAACCTACTCAAGATTACACATATTTTAAGTAGTAAAGCTATGATTCAATTCCACAGAGTTAAGTTCTAGAGCCTATGCTTTTAAAGTACTTCATTATGACTAAGTATTATATTTTTAAGAAATTTTTCAGTTAAGAAAGATATTTTTAGTTAACCTGTGTGAATACTTTCTTGTTTTCTTTCTGAGAATGAGCCCAGCTGGTGATAGTAGCTCATGCATTCAAACAATCTAATATGAACAACTTGCATATAGTTTGAACCCCTAACCCCAGCCTTTTCAACATGAGTCTCTAACTCTCTGAGGCAACACAGTACTGCATTTTATACAGACAATGACTAATGCATTCACCTTGGAGTTCCAAGATAGGTCCAGGGGAATTGACTGATAAACTGAGAACTTAATCCTGTAAAATTTTCCAGTTAATCATTTGCATTCATTCCATAGGAGTTCAGCTCATTCAGGCTGAGAAATTCAAATTTGTTTAGTAAATAAATTATTTCTAAGCCTTTAATGTGTACAAAGACTTAGACTTATGGGCATGCTAGAATGGTCCAAATGTGGCTCTGGCCTTCAAGGGGGCAACATTTAGAGCTTTTTTAAAAAAAGCTTTGGCTGTGCCGGGTCTTTGTTGCTGCTTCAGCTTTCCTCTAGTTGCTGTGAGGGGGGTTATTCTTCCTTGTGGTGTGCTGTGAGGGGGGTATTCTTCTCATTGTTATTCTTCTCTTGTTGCAGAGCATGGGCTCTAGGGTGTGCAGGCTTCAGTAGCTGTAGTGTAGCACATGGGCGCAGTAGTTGCAGCTCCTAGACTCTAAAGCACAGGCTCAGTAGCTGTGGTGCACAGGCTTAGTTACTCTGTGGCATATAGGGTCTTCACATATCAGGGATCAGACTAATGTCTCTGAACTGGCAAATGGATTCTTTACCACTGAGCTACCAGGGAAGCCCCAACCCTTAGGACTTTTGAGTGACACAGAACACAAGGGGAAAAGAACTGAAGTACATCTGGGTGGATGTTAAATCTATCTTGACACTAACTACCTGGGTGAGCTTATGTTATGGCTGTTGGACCTCAGTTTTCTCATCTATAATGAGATTTTCTGACTTCTTTTTCTCTGACAGCCTCTGGTTCTAGTGTTTTATGATTCAGAGTTTTCTAGGTTAGCAGCCTGACTAGGTTATCAGGTTTTGTGGTTGCTGTCCTAGGTGCTGAAATCTTTTGATTGACTTGTGGTTCCTTTTCAAAACTCAGACTTTGCTAGAATTTATTCAAAGTATGTTCTGTTATCACAGGCTCACAGAAGAAATAAGCCTCTTAAATACACACACATACTATTTTTTACTTTATTGCCAAAAGTGAAATGCTTTAACCAAGATGCTTTAATTCAGGGTAGTAAAAATTCAAGGATCAAGGGTAAATTATTTTCAAATTAATTTCAAAGCCCTCACGATAAATATATAACATTAAGTTTTATATAAGATGGCAAATAATTGAGAACTTTTTGCCTTAGGTTGCTAAACAAAAGATTCTTTTCCTGTTAAGATCCCAGACTCATGAGAAGGATGGTTTCTGTCTTGCAAAACATTCATCATACATTTGTAATTTGTGCTGTACTTGATGTATACTTCATATATTTTTGTAAGAGCTTCACATGATACATTTGAGTTAAATCTTCAAAAACTCAGAACAAAAATAATGATTACTTATGTAGGGGTATAAATCTTTGATGGTACCATAAAAATTAACTGTGTATGTGTAATGCAATTAGAACTTATGCCTATTTTGGTTTTCTATGAAGATAATATCTTGATTACTAAACCTTCCAAAAATAATGAAACATCTTCTCATCATGCATGTGTGTGTGCTAAGTCACTTCAGTCATGTCCTACTCTTTGTGACCCCATGGGCTGTAGCCTGTCAGGCTTCTCTGTCCACAGGATTCTCTAGGCAAGAACACTGGAGTGAGTTTCCCTGTCCTTCCCCAGGGAATTTTCCTGAACCAGAGATCAAACCCATGTCTCTTACATCTCCTGCATTGGCAGGCAGGAGTGCCACCTGGGAAGCCCAGTTCTCATCCTGCCCACTGTCAAACTTTCCAATTCTATACACCCACACTGTATCTACTTGCCACCCCCCAAACTGGGTAGCTTATTGAGTGTTTCTATACTGTTACTTTCACATTTCACTTTCATGCATTGGAGAAGGAAATGGCAACCCACTCCAATGTTCTTGCCTGGAGAATCCCAGGGACGGGGGAGCCTGGTGAGTTTCCGTCTATGGGGTTACACAGAGCCAGACACGACTGAAGCGACTTAGCATACTGTTAAAAACACCGCCTTATCTTTATTAAACTAGCATTATGCTTTTAATTTAATTTTGATGGGAAAACATCATTAAGGTTTCTGGAGAAGGGGTAGGCTTACCAACTCTAATATTCTTGGGCTTCCCTTGTGGCTCAGCTGGTAAAGAATCCGCCTGAAGTGCAGGAGACCTGGGTTCGATCCCTGGGTTGGGAAGATCCCCTGGAAAAGGGAAAGGCTACCCACTCCAGTATTCTGGCCTGGAGAATTCCATGGACTGTATAGTCCATGGGGTTGCAAAGAGTCGGACACAACTGAGTGACTTTCACTTTCAAGGTTTCTGAAAATTGAGACAATTTGATACTTTGCATTGTATGTATTATATGACATTCAAGTACGTTCAAGTCACTCTAAGTCAAATCTGCTATTCAGAGAAGTAAGACCTGCAGTATTTTCCTGCCAGTCCTACACACTCAGCCTACACTCATTCATTCTCTTGACACTTTGATTCTTCACACCTTTATTCTTATAGTTCCCGTGTGTTGTTATTGTTATACTTTTCAGCCTGGTCTTATAAACACTTACTCATCCTGTAAGATGTGGCTTAAATATCACCTTCATATATCATGACTTCTCCAGGAATTATTTATCCCTCCCCTCTATATGCCTCTAAAAATCCGTGAATATCTCTATTGCAGCATTCTTTCCTATTTTTGAAAATGAAAGATAGCTACACTTCATTGAACAATTAACATGGAAGCCCTTTACATGTTACCTTATTAAATTATGTTGATTGCACTATAATTATCTTTTTCCGATCTCCCCCATTTCTAGTAGATTTTAAGCTCCTTGAGGAAGAGGACAAATATTTGTTGAATGAATAAATGAATAATTAGAAGAACAATTACTCTGAACCAGCTACATTCATTCTAATTATTCCCTTCCTAAAATATGATTATAAGTTAATGAGACAGCTGGTCAGAGTTAAAAGTTCCCTAGAGCCATTTTTTCCCTTGTGATTCCTGTAAGTTCACAGAAGGAGAAATTCATGATCTTGGCCCTCTTTTCTGTTTTTTTTTTTGTTTGTTTGTTTGTTTGTTTTTTAAACAGCATAGAGTGGGAGACAAAGCATGGGCTTAAGATGGGATGACTTTGAAGCTGATCCCCAAGTGTGATCCTTAGCACATTAGTGTATCTTGCTATGACTCAGTTTCCTAGTCTCTATTTAAAAAAAATAAGTAAGGTAGCTATCTCACAGAGTTGATGCATTAAATGGGAAAATCCAATAAAGTGCTTAGAATGCTCTTGACACTTAGCAAGTATTCAAGGACTATTAGTTTTCATCCTTTGAGACTCTTGCTGCCAGAAGCTAACAGAGTCAGGTGGCAGTCTATACTATTTTTTTTTTCCATTCCTAACAAACCTAACAGGAGAAGTAACTTGGGCAGCACTGAGAAGCCTATGGTTCCAAAAACTTACACTCCTGAGTAAGTCTGATGCTTCTTTCTCTCCCTTCCCTCTTGGCTGGGTTGACATGACTAGCAGACATTTCTAAATGAGATGAAGGTGCCATGACGTGTATATAAAAGTTCAGGGCCAGTGCATGGAGAAAGGAATTTTCCGCTGTGCCCTCCTTACGTGGGAGTGTACCAGAGCATTAAATCATTGCATCAGGTGTGACATGCTGTTTAATAGTGGGAGCACACTTGGCTGCCTGAGACTCTTCAAAGGTAATTTTATCTGAGACGAGAGAGTTGGCTTATATACCCCTTTCCTCCAGCCTTTTCATAAGGGAAACAACCTAATTACAACTTTAAAGGGACCTCAGAGTCTGTGTTCCCTTTCAAAGATGGCATTTGGTATTGAGTAGCTGGGTATTGTAGCCGCAAGAGAGCTTTCAGAGTCGCGGGCAAAGGGAAGGCTCGTTCAGGGAAAGCTTTAAGGCCTCTATCTGCACCCGTTTGAACAAGGCTCCGGCAGTGCCACTGGCTTTTTGCTCGCATCTGTGTCTGAGCATCAGTGGACGCGCACTGCTCTTATTCTCATACCTGTGTTCCTTTTAGAGCAACTCGCACAGACTCGACTTTAGGCTCTTCAGTTCTGTGTCCTGAAACATGAAGTGGGTTTCTAAAATGGATACCTTTTTCTGAGAAGGGCTGAGTGTAGGGGGGGTTGCAGGAGCTGTGAATTTTAGGCTTTTATGACTTGCCTATTTTCAAAAGTGGTCAAGCATATGGGATGTTTCATATCTAGGGGGAAAAAATGCACGTATTGCCCCTAAAAATGAAGCACGAATAAGGCTGAACAAACCCACTGACTGAAGTTTACATCTGAGATTCTCTTGGTGAATTAGCACTGGTCCTTCTTGCTTTGTTCTCTAGGCGGCTAGGAAAAGGTTTAGGTTTTCAAATAACTGTTAAGGAACACTCTGTCCTGTAACTACTGGGGGTAAGTGGGCAAACACAGGGAGTAAAGTAGAAGGAATTATTGGAACAAATGGGATGGGGTGGCTCAGGAATATGCAAAGTAAAGATACTCATAGATTTGTAGCTGCAGAAGAAAACTTGGTTATTATTAACCAAAGCCCATGATTTACAGACTAAAAATAATCAAGACACAAAGTTAAGTAGCTTTCCCAAGGTCACATTATATTCTTACATATGACATTTCAATAGGCAATTTTGAAGAAAATTATTAAAATGAAGGTTTTTACATTTTTTTGTCACTTTTCCGTACTAGTAACAGTGATACGTGCTATGGATATAATAGGGAACAAAACAAATATAATTCTGGCCTTCGTAAAAATTTGACTCTTGGGTGACAGATACTGAACAATCAAACAAGTGTGAAGACAGCTCTGATGAGTGAGAGGTGCCTGGTGTTAGGAGGACCTACAACAGAGGAGCCAAGTGAGACCTGAAAAACCACATAGCGTTCACGAGGCAGAGGGATTAGGGAGTGGAGGAGAGGCACATGGAATATCCCAGATAAAGAAAGGCCTTTTGCAAACACTGTGAGGAAGCCTAGGCTCTTTTGCTTGTGTAGGACTAGTTGCATAAGCGTGAGAGACTAGACTAAGATAGGAAGGGAGAAATAACAGTAAATAAAATAGCACTCAGTTCTCCATGGGCAAGGCACTTTTATTTGTATCTTATTGTCTATTCCTCGGTGAGCTATATTCTTTCCACAATTTATAGATAAAAGAATTAAGATCTATACAGTTTAAATAACTGGCAAAGTCTTCGCAGATAGTGAACAGAACTGTTTCACTGTCGAATTTCAGATTACACTGTGGTTCCTCTAGGGATGGGGAGGGGGAAGAGAGTGGGCAAGTTGGGAAGAGATGAAGGAAGAAGTAAGTTAAATATGAGCAATGAATTGGGCATGTGGATGTGAATCGGGAATATACATATCACTCTGTAGTCATGTAGCCTCTACAGTAAATTCCTAGGTCAGAAGTGAGAGGAAATAAGGAGTTGTCTGTCTACTCAGACTTCTTTATTCTCTCACAGTATTCATTTGAAGAAGGGTGGAGTGCACTGGGCCAGGAGAAGACAATTAAACATTTTCAAATTTATAGTAAGAGCAACTGCCAGGTTGAATCCTTTGTGTCTTTGTGTCAACTTAGAAAAAAATAAGAGTTATAAGGAATCTCTTTAAAATTGTGTGAGCTTGCCTCTTGTCTCAGTCTGTTTGAGTTGCCATAACAAAACATCACCCGTTGAATCTAAAAAGGCCTGACTCTTAGAAATGAAGGCTAGAATTATGGTTACCAGGGACTAGGGGTGGGGGATAGGGAGATAGTGGTCAAAGTGTAGAAACTCCAGTTGTAATATGAGTAAGTTCTTGGGATGTAATGTATGTCCCAAGCATGGTGATTATGGTTACTCATTCTGTATTATATGCTTGAAGGTTAAGAGTAGGTTTTCAGTCTTCTCACCAGAAGAAAAAAAATAGACATGCTAATTATATGACCTGATGGAGGTAGTTGCTAACTAATACTCTGATGGTCATCATTTTGCAATATAGAAGTATATCAAATCAACATGTCATGCACCTTAAAATTATACAATGTTGCATCATAATGTTGACTGAGATATCAATTTTATCTCACTAAAACTGGAAAAACAGTGCCATAGACTGGGTGGCTCAAACAACAGAAATTTATTTTCCCACAGTTCTTGAGGTTTGAAGTCCATGATGAAGCTTCTAACCTTATGGGCAGAGCCATTCCCCAGTCTGTGCACTCGGTGGGGCATAAGAGGGAGAGACCGAGATCCTTCTCTTCTGCACAGAGGTCCCCAGCCTCTGGGCCATCTCTACCCACTGTCAGATCAGTGCCAGCATTAGATTAAAAAGAAAACGTACAGTAGTAATGGGCTGGAATCATCCTGAAATCATCCCCCCAACCCCAGTGCATGGAATAATTGTCTTCCACCAGACTGGTCCCTGGTCCCAAAAAGTTTGGGGACTGTGGTTATAAGGACATCAATCCTGTCAGATTAGGGCCCCATCCTTAGGACCTCTCCTAACCTTAACCCCCTTATTCTAAAGCCTATCTCCCAAAACAATCACATTAGTGGGTTAAGACACACGAATTTAGGGGAGACATAATTCAGCCCAAAGCACCTCTCCATTTTTTCTTTATTTAATCACCCTGTTGGATTTTCTGTAAATCATTAGTTAGTATTTTTCTTATTTGTCTATTTGTCTTTGGTTTTTATTATTTTATCTTCATAGACTAAAATATAAGCTTCATCAGAGCACTATTTTGCCTTGTTCATCGTGATACTCTCAGAGCATAGAATAGTGCCTGGCACAAACAGGAGACCAGAGAATATTTGCCAAATAAGAAAAAGAGCTTATATTCTATGAGAGCTTCACTGGCATTTTCTGAACACTTCCTAATAATGTGACTTCTCATCAGTACAAGAAAAATCACCCGCTGGTGTTTCAGAACAGTTCTTGAGAGGGTAAACAGAAGTAGAGTATTTTTGTCTTCAGCTGTTCATGCATATTCTCACCTTTCCTCTAGATATCCATTACTGCATACCCACAGAATAAAGTGTGCCAATCTGACTTCCTCACTCTAATTGCAATCATGTTGAAATGATGAGTCAAGTCTGGGTCCCCATGCCTCAGAGGATATGCATACAGCAAATTGATCAATGCCTAAAAGAAGATGTTTTCAATTATATAGCAAACCCAGCAGTTAACATATTATTAGCACATTCATTTTTCTATTGGGGGGAGGAAGAATTCTACCTTTCTTTTCACCATACTGTATTTTATCTTTTAATTATGAAGAACATATTTCAAGAATAAAATTAGAACATTTCCTTCATTTCTTTTGAATGACACTTGTTGATCAGACTGGCATTACCAAAGAAGAAAGAAAAACATTAGTGAAAATGAATCAGAGCTCAATTATAGTAAACGCAGGAAGAAATGTACAAGTCCTGTGGAAAGAGGCAGAAAGAAAGCAGACAGAACTACAGAATGATTGTCATTATTTTTAGCACAAAGGAGAAGTTAGAGTGCTCTGTCTTATCCTAGTGACATTGTAATTGAAAAGAAAGTAAGTCAGAGATGTTCATTGAGATAGTGCTCTGAGTGGGCTGTACGTTAGGAGAAGGTCTGGAAGAGCGATCTGGATGAGTTTGTGCCTCAAACCAAAAATGAGGAGCTAAGACAGAATTCGAGTTATTTATAAAGGAGGTAATTTTAATCTCTCTCCTAGAGGGTGTCTCTGATAACTGCAGACCCAACAGTTCATCTGTTTGATGAACAAACATCTCTGTTTCTTGGGGTTGTTGGCTGTTGGATGCATGAAAGCAAGTTGACCAAGTATTTCTCATTATTCAAGAAGCTAATCTGGGCTTGATGGCATGATGGCTCAGGGTTATAAGATAGAGCAGATGCAGGCAAAACTTCTTGGGACCCAGACTGAGAACTCAGACAGCCTCATTTCCACCACAGTCCTTTGACCTCAATAAGACAAAAGTCAACCCACTTGAGAGAGAGAGAGATCTAAAGACTCCACCTCTTGGTAAGAGGAGCTGCAAAGAGACATGACCATTTTTATAATCTGTCACAATCCATATGAACAAAAATACAGAAACTTTTCTTTTTACTTTTTAACTTAATTATGTTTTTCAACTGTCCATTAAAATTCAAGGAATCTTAAACATTATTTTTATAGATCACGTACCTTCATTTTCAAACACTCTGTTAACAGAAATATGTACCAAGAAATTCTCCTGAACTCATGACTAATTTAAATTAGGAAGAATGCTAATGGCCTAGATATAAGCATATTTTAAATTGAACTCAGTAGAAAAATATGGCAAAACAAAGGAGTATCTTGAATTCACTATGGATCCCTTGGAGGATTCCAAGCAGAGATCTTCAGAATGATCACCCTGAAACACACTGCTTGTACAGTTCTCCAACTTCCAAATCTGTTTTCTGGTTAATACCAGACTACTAGCTTTCCACAGAAGGGTGTCCCTTAGGTTTTCCTGCATCCCATTTGTAAAGTAATCATAAAAGCTATAAGCTATTATGAATAAAAGCTTAGAAAACTAGTTGCTCAGTCATGTCTGACTCTTTGCAACCCCATGGACTGTAGCCCACCAGGCTCCTCTGTCCATGGAATTCTCCAGACAAGAGTACTGGAGTGGGTAGTCACTCGCTTCTCCAGGGGATCTTCCCAACCCAAGGATCTAACTCGGGTCTCCTGCATTACAGGTGGATTCATAAACATCTGTGCCACCAGGGAAGCCCAAAAAACATGCTGGTGAATATTTTTTTCATTCATATGAGAGATAAAAAGGGGTCAAAGTTGTATGTCTCTTTATAGTTTTAGATTTCCAATTTATCACTGAGGCTGTGGGTTTTAAGTGTCTGTCAAATATGAACTGAGCTTATTTTTAAGCTGCTCATTAAAAAAAAAAAAAAAATTGACCCCTTTACCTTCCCAGCTATAGTCTCTCACATTAATCCTTGTTTTGAAACAAATTAAACACATACAGCATATTTAAAATAACATTGTTGATCTATTTGCCCTCTTCTCCCATCTGTAATACCTTGCAGATATTCTCTTGCTTAAGGCAGATTTGGGTTTTAGAAAATAAAGATCTCTTAAATGAATTCATTTTTTTTACTTCATTCCTGGAAGCTTGGGATCCCCTTCTCTGGCTTGTGCTTTTCGATCAGAATTAATACTTGAATTTAAAATATTGTTATTTCTACCACAATCTTCCTCACTGCCAGTGTCTCACATGGGGTGTTTGGATCTTTCATTCAAGCATGTATCCAGTTTAAAATTGAAAGCTGTCTTTTCCCTTAGTCCCACCAGAAATATTTTATAGAAAAAAATACAACCTTTCCCAGGGCTTCATCTAAGCTGATTTTAATTGACTGCTCCAGCCCAGGGACAGAGCAAAACCATTGTGATTCCAGCACGGTCTCTGTGGCAGCCCACTAAAGCATTCCAAACACTCAGTGGGAGGGATCAAGGTGAGTTGGAGGCAAAGTTGATGGAAAATTGGAAAGCAGAGGCTTGTATTTGTCATACCATTCTACAGTGGCTTTTCACCAGGGTTTATATTCCTGGCGCATAATCCTAAATGTCAAAATAAATTATCCCAGGGAAAACAAGTGAGTTATCAAGGTTGACTGTTCTTGACTTCCTGACTTTTCACAAACTCTCTTCCAAAACTAAATTTATCGTTAGTTCAGTTCCGATGGCAGGGTAATATAAGCTGTGCTCGGCTTTGTAGCAGTGTGTGCTGATAAGGGACCGTCACTGAGAGATTCAGCACATACAGGGATAGCCAGGACAAACTTATTAACATAGTTTAACTCTCCTAGAGACAAAAATTCCCTTGTCAGTGGGCATTCTTGCAACCACTACCCAGGAGATTTAATTGAAAAGCTTAAAACACATAGAAGCAGTAGGGGAAATCTCCAGGAACTTAGGAATGATGAAAAAGTTTAATCTTTGTCAATGAAAAGTTGTTCTAATTTACTCTGCACACTGTGAAGTATTGGACTGTGCAGCATTTACAATAGCAAGCAATTAGAAGCCTTTTTCTCCCCTTAGCCATAGCCTTGAAGTGACCTAGTTAAAATCATGTTTATAGTTTATTTTGAAGTGCAGTCTTATTTTAATTTTGTGGAATAACATTTGGTTGCTCTGTTAGTAGAAATGCATAGCCTCTAGCAAATTCAGGACTGATGAATCAAAAGCTGAAAACCATATCTGTACTCAAGATTTGCATCTAGGATGAATCCTGCATAATGGCATAGACGGATACCCCACCGCTGATGCGGGCAAGGACTATCAATAGAAAGGATTAGTCCAGAGGTGAGAGGGGAGTAGTACTGGTATTAGATTAGAGAGGGAGCTAGTATTTATAAAAAATGAGCATCATTGTACTGCTTTCTCTCCTTGTCTCATTGCCTCAGTTTTATGATGCCTCCAGTAACTTCTTTTTACCCTTTTTTGTAAAACAATCATATTTGAACATAAATATTACTACCGCCACCTTTAAAAAAAAAAAAAAAAACAACTGTGTAATTGTGGAAAGTATTCAAGAACAATTGCTGCCTCAGTCTCCTCTCACCTCTTCCCCCGGCTCCAGGTCTTTACTCACTCATATATTGGCTGAGGCATTGGCTCTAAAATGCTGTCAAAATGGACTTTCCAGGTGTGGGGGGAGAGAGCAGACCCCACAGCATAACTTAGACTGAAGGAAATCCTAAGCAAAGCTCAATCCCAGTAGAGCCCTCAATGTTAGGTATGAGTTATTGAAGGAGTTGATGGGATGGGAGTTGAGTCAACTCACTGGAGACAAAAGATGTGAGAGTGGAGGATGAGAGGTGATGTCCCCTGGGTTAAGGAAGGTAACTGTAGCCTCATTTCCACAGGGGTCCACTTGCTTTGGTTCTATATTGATGAGGAGCCATTAATGGCCACAGACAAGTGAGATAGCAGTTTTGGCTGATGAGACTTCTTCTGAACACTGAATACTCTGTTAATTTTCTTTGCAAGACTCAGACGTGACTACGGTTTACATCCTTGCAGAAGAGTGAACTCCAGTTCCTTGTTCAGCACATGTTCATTTCTCTGCAGTCCACCCAATATTGTTCACATCTTCATGTTAGCATTAACTACATTATACTCTGTCTTCTCCATTTACTACTGCTTCTGCCTACCCCCCACTAAACTGTAGTTAGCTATTGGAAAGCAGGGAGCATTGCCTTTCTCTGTGTAAATAGTGCCTGACCCACCCTGAGACCCCATAGTAAGAATCCTGTGTTCTGTGCTGAGTGATCCAGCTAGTAGTATATGAAGAGAGGCTCTCATTAAGGCATGCACTCTTTACTGATTTTTTAGAAAATATTTTATTTACTTATTTGGCTTTGCTGGATCTTGGTTGTGGCATGTGGGATCTGGTTTGCTGACCAGGCATCGAATGTTGCTCCTTTGCACTGGCAGCATGGAATCTTAGCCACTGGACTACCAGGGAAGTGAAGTCCCTCTTAACCAATTTTATTCATTCCCTCACTTGTCAAATAAGTTTTGAACTCCTATTATGTTTTAAGTATAATGCTAAGTGTGAAACAAAACCATGAGGAATGAAGTCCTCCTTCCTGCAGTTTACAGTCTAACAAAAAAATAAATAAAACAAGTTATTCCACAAATGTATTTTGAATTTAATTGTGTTAAGTGCTAAAAGGAGAATTACATGGAGTTATGAGAAGTACCATAGATTCTGAGGCCAAGAATGTGTGCTTTGTGGAAGTGATAGGGCCACATTTGAAGAATACACAATGGTTGGCCAAGTGAGGAAATAGTAACAATATTCCAGACAGAGGGATCAGTGTGAGGGAAGGGCCTATGCTGGACGAGAGAATAGGAAGGGCGAGACCATAGTGACTTCAAGGGAGAAGGTTTGCTAGAATTGGATTATTCTTGGCCTCAAAAGCCACTTTATCCACATAAGTCAGTATCCCAACAGGATAGTTAGGGTTTTAGAGTGTTAAATAGAATCTTATTTTAATTCTTAAGGTCATGCTGGAGAGTGGAGCAAAAAGACATGTGAGGTGACAGGTAGGTGACATCCAGTGGTACTTTGAGCCAGGGTGGTGGCAGTTAAGATGGAGAGAATGGACAGTAACATATGCCAGTGGGTGAAATCAGCAAGACATATCCACTGATTAAATGTAGGAGTTAAGGGAGAGGATGGAACGTAGTGTCTTCTAGTCTTCATCCACACAGTATGTGAGCCTCTCTCATGGAATTCACAAGAAAATAAAACAAAAAAAGCAAGAAATCTCAGATAAACTGCACAAATACTTTACAAAAATAAGTCTTTTTGTTTACTGAGACTTTGTTGTAATGTTTCAAATGCCATTTTAAAATCATTGCTATTATTTTGCCCCACTGATATTCTTAATCTCAGAACATATGATTGTATTGAAGAGGTAACAAGATAACCAAAATAATCACCTTTACCTTTCAAAGATCAATTTGAAGAATCCATGTGTGTATATTCTGTAATTTAACTAGTAACACTGTTACTACTGCTACTGCCCTGCCTAGTACATATGATCTTTTTATAGTCTGAGCATAATGGTTTGATTTCCAAGTAAGTGTGACCTATAGTTTCTATGGCTTTTTTTTAATATTTTGTGTGCACTAGTATCATTGTAGCATGAGATATATCCCCTTAGCATGAAAGTTATATAAAACAGTCCATCATACAAACATCTTTGCCATTTCTTCCCATCACAGTATCATCTCGTTATTGAAACATTCTGTGTCCCAAATGAGCTACGGACCCTTGTCAATACGGTGCAATCTTTGGCTGCCTTTGTTGTTGCCATGATCCTCGTTTTTTGAATGTTGAGTTTTAAGCTGGCTTTCTTCCATCTGCTCTTTCACCTTCATCAAGAAGCTCTTTAGTTCCTTTTCCCTTCTGCCATAGTGGTGATGTCATCTGCATATCTGAGTTTACTGATATTTCTCCCAACAATCTTGATTCCAGCTTGTGCTTCATCCAGCCCAGCATTTTGCATGATGTACTCTGCATGTAAATTGAATAAACAGGGTGACAATATACAGCCTTGACATACTGCTTTCCCAATTTTGAAACAGTCTGTTGTTCCATGTCTGGTTCTAACTGTTGCTTCTTGACCTGCATACAGGTTTCTCAGGAGGCAGGTCAGGTGGTATTCCCATCTCTTGAAGAATTTTCCACAGTTTGTTGTGATCCACACAGTTAAAGACTTTGGCCATAGTCAATGAAGCAGATGTAGATTTTTTTTTCTGGAATTCTCTCGCTTTTTCAATGATCCAACAGATGGTAGCAATTTGATCTCTGGTTCCTCTGCCTTTTCTAAATCTAGCTTTAACATCTGGAAGTTCACAGTTCACATACTTTTGAAGCCTAGCTTGGAGAATTTTCAGCATTACTTTGCTCACATGTGAAATGAGTGCAATTGTGCGGTAGTTTGAGCATTCTTTGGCATTGCCCTTCTTTAGTATTGGAATGAAAACTGACCTTTTCCAGTCCTGTGGCCACTGCTGAGTTTTTCAAATTTGCTGGCATATTGAGTGCAGCACTTTAACAGCATCATCTTTTAGATTTGAAATAACTCCGCTGGAATTCCATCACCTCCCCTAGCTTTGTTCACAGTGATGCTTCCTGAGGCCCACTCGACTCTTCGCACTCAGAACTCAGAGGTGTTTTGTTTTGTGTATTCACTGAGGGCTCTGCCCCAGAGCTGCAGTACTGTTTCTTGACTGCTCCTCCTTTGTTTCTGCATCCCATCCCTTCCCTGAGAAGCAACTATTTGAATATGCTCTTTGATACTGAGGGAAGTTCAAGGAGGCTAAATTAAGACTATTTCCTGAAAACAAGAAACACAGGGCATAGGAAGGATTTGTACCCAAGAGGAACCCACAGGGTTTTGCTCTGTTTCACAGTTTCCCACATAAAAATACCAAAATTACAGGAGGACATTAAACACACAGAGGAAAAAGGACCCATGCTCTAAGCGTATAATTACATCGTATCAGGAAAGGCTGGGTGCTAAGAAGTGTATATAATCCAACACAAGGGCACCATGCAGGGTTGACAGAATCTGGTGAAGTACACGCCAAACCAGTGGGGCAAATTTAAGAAAACAGGGACAAAGAAGTGTGGAACATAACAGACTTTTAAAAATACATTTTAGAACAAATGAAAAATTGACCAAAGCCTGTTTGTAGATATTCCTTAAACTCAATGTCCAGCACATCTCACCACCTTCCAGGCAGCTCCCCCGAGTTTTAAACCTACTTTGGTAGCTGGGAGGGAGCAGATCCTTCCCGTTGTGCTAACTGAGTTGTAAAGGTGGAAGATTTCAGTGATTGTGGGGCCCTGCTGGAGGTTGTATAGATTCTTATGCTAATGTATGTATATTTGTTTTCAAGGGTTTTGTAGGTACAGTGAAAGTATTATTATTCTTCCAAAAATATGAACGGGAAATTTCTAGAGTTCAGACATAGTGTAAATGCTAAACTTTTAATTGTAAAATTCTAATTAGAGTGTTATTAAATTTTTAAAATATCATGTTATTGGTTTAGATATGTCTGATTATCTTCTAATTACTTCCAAAATGGGTTTTATGCAACTAGTGTCCACCTATGTCCTATCTCCTATTCCTACTAAGAGACCACTTAGGGCACGTTATGCTTCCAAACAACCTTAATTTAAGTGGAAGGACTTCCGCTACTGTACTGTACTATGAACTTCACAATGAACTTTGAGAGCCTAGTAGAATGGGAGAACAGTGTGGTACAGCGGAGTCCTACTTTTCACTATTGTTTCAACTGAAATGTTAATGAAAGACATGAAAACTAAGCACTATTTTAATATGTAGCTTATAATTGGAGAAGGAAATGGCAACCCACTCCAGTATCCTTGCCCGGAAAATCCCATGGATGGAGGAGCCTGGTAGGTTACAGTCCATGGGGTCGCAAAGAGTTGAACACGACCGAGCTTTCACTTTTTTATTGAATGTATTAGGGTGCCTAATGGAAAAATTTATCAATATTCATCTTTAGCACACATAAGTCCCTTCCCTTAGGTAATTAGATACATGGAATCACATTTTTAGAACAGATTTTCCTAGTCTAAAACGTATAAATAAAATAAAAGATTTGTTTTTCCCCCTTTTCGTTGTTGCTCCATCATGCAAAAAGCGATGTAGACTTAAAAAAACAGTCACAGCCTAAAAGCTGAGAGCTCCGTTTAATTCGGTGGGAATTTTTAGGACTTCAAGCACAGGAGACAGCATCTCAAGTAACCCTGAGAGAAGTGGTCCAAGGAGGTGGCAGGGGATGGGGGAGCGAGGGGGTGGGGTGGGAAGGAGTAAGGTTATTTAGAGGTTTAAAAAAAGGACAGGCAGTCTGAACATCAAAAATATTTTTGTGAATTAAAACCAGATACCCCAAGTTAAGGAATTTAGCACTTTTCTCTGTATGGGAAGATGCAAGAGACTGGGCTCACTGAAATAATTCCTGTCATATGCATCGCAGCTATCTGGGCAAGTGTCCTGTGTTTTTCGCATCCTGAGTTACTCAGTGTTCAACACAGGAATTGGCTACAGCCTCACGGCTGCCCGGTCACAGGTATTATTCTCCTTCCTGGGTGCCCTTAGGGCTCCGAAATTCACACCTAGGGCCAGAACAACTAATGCCATGATATCCTTGTTTACTGGCCTGGCAGGAAATACTCCATTTCTCAACAGCTTGATAGGTATTCACCAAACTGAGAGGATATGGTCAAGCTGTCTTTCATATAGTGTAAGCTCTGACATATAATATCCTGTGGGAGATTCTGGGTGGTGGAGGTGGGGGAGGGTTCTTACAAAGATATAGACACATTACTTCCTATTACTTCTTATAGCTTATTAAAATGTGAGCAATAGTAGGGAAGTATTCACTTGGCAACATTTAGCTAACATTGTTTTCAGCATCTTATCTAGGTACTTTTTAAAATTACATTACTTTTCCTCCATTGGTAGTCAATTTATGTATTTCTCGGACATTTTCTTCCCTAAGTGGGTCACATCCATTATACCAAATTTTTGGAAAATAATTGTAGTTCAGAAGAGATATTTCAGACTAATTATAAATAACACATAGCCAGTTGATCTTTTCTAAGCACTCCTAGTTCAAAACCTACTTATTGAGTATCTATGGTGTACGAGGTCCTCTGCTGGGTACCAGATCCAAAATACATTAGAGAATTCAGAATTTTCTTCCCCAAGCATATATCTTTATTACAAGCTCCTAAAAAGTGCCTCTGACTGGATCTTCCAAGGTATGCATGGTTGTAGACGGTCAAATAAAAAATGTCTAGCTCCTGGGAAAGGCACTCATATTTCAAGATCTTCCCAGGACGTGGTCAGCAGCCCTTGCTTTCTCTCCTGGCTCTGTCTGCCAACACTAATGCTCCGGGTTGAGAGTGTAAAAATGATGGTCTAATGGAAAGCGATTATTTAGGCTAGCAACATATCCTGTATTTTCAGCCTAGAAGCTTTTAACATACTATTTTCCTGGAACAAAAGGGTTTCTACAGTGTTGAAAAGTGTCATAATGTGACTGACACTAATATTTAATTGGAAAAATATTACAAGTTTTGGCAAAAGTGATAGTTGAAGAAAATGGATGTTTAATGAGTACTTACTATGTGATAATTACTGCAGTAAACACAGCTCGTGAATAACTTCTTTTAAGTCTCACAGTGACCCTAAGATCTTGGTATACTGAAAGCAAGCCACATTGCAATGTCATAGTCTGCCTCACCCAAAAGCCCATCTCTGTCATTATCAGAACAAAGAAACCTTTGCTTCTTGTCGAGATTGCCACTAATGCTCCTGGTAATGACCAGGGATTTTTTTCCACAGAGGTGTCTGCAGCACTGTGACAAGGAAATGAGTCCTTTCATTCTGGAAGAAAATGTACTGTATAAATTGCCTCTTACGTGCCTATCTCTTAGGCAGCAGAGTCTTCGAATTCATCTCAGAATTCACAGAAAGGCAGAGCTGCAGCCCCACTGCACACTGCGGCCAGGGTAACTAGCCGAGAGATGAAGAGCAAGTGCTTGGAGGTCTAACTACTCGAGTTTTAAATCTTACTGCTATCACAAACTACCTCTGTGACCCTGGACAAGTTACTTAGCCTCTCTTGGCATCGCTTACCCCTCCATAAAATGGAAATAGTGGGAGCACTTAACTCATAAAGTTGTGATACAAATTAAAGCATATAAAGCGCTTAGTCCCATGTCTGGTACATGACAAGGGCTCAATAAACTATTTTTATTACCCTCTGTTATAAAATGTTCACTATCATTAAAGGATGTGACATCCCTATTATTAACTCATGCAAGTAAGAAGCTGCTTGGTCTTAGTCAAAACTGCCTTCCAGTTTTTTCCAGATTTGATCTTAATTCCATACTAAGGGCATTATTTGTATGGCCATTACCATGGTCCACACTACGTTTATCAATACCCAGAGGACTTAGACATAAAGGTGCCAGAATTTCATCCATGGACCACAAGGTGGAGAGTGGGGACAGGAAGCCAGAACCAGTTTTGTTGTTCACTTGCTCAGGCATGTCTGACTCTTTGTGACCTATGGACTGCAGCATCCCAGGTACATCTGTCCTCCACTATCTCCTGAAGTTTGGTCAAATTCATGTCCATTGAGTCGATGATGCTATCTAACCATCTCACCCTCTGCCACCCCCTTCTCCTTTTGCCTTCATTCTTTCTCAGCATCGTGGTCTTTTCCAGTAAGTCAGGTCTTTGCATCAGGTGGCCAGAGTCTTGGAGCTTCAGCTTCAGTATCTGTCCGTCCAATGAATATTCAGGGTAGATTGAGTCCAGCTTGATTCATCCAACCTCATATTTCACATGATGTACTCTGCATAAAAGTTAAATAACTAGGATGCCAATACACAGCCTTGTCATGCTCCTTTCCCAGTTTTGAATCAGTCAATTGTTCCATGTCCAGTTCTAACTGTTACTTCTTGACCCACATACAGGTTTCTCAGGAGACAGGAAAGGTGGTCTGGTACTCTCATCTCTTTCAGAATTTTCCACAGTTTGTTGTGATCTCACACAGTCAAAGGATTTAACATAGTCAATGAAGCACAAGTAAATGTTTTTCTGGAATTCCCTTGCTTTAGCCATGATCCAATGAATGTTGACAATGTGATCCACTGTAGTCCTGCTGCCATTTCTAAATCCAGTTGTATATTTGGAAGTTCTCAGCTTACATACTGCTGAAGCCTGGCTGGAAGGAGTTTGAGCACACCCTTATTAATATGTGAAATGAGTGCAATTGTACAATAGTTTGGACATTCTTTGGCATTGCCCTTCTTTGGGATTGGAATGAAAACTGACCTTGTCCAGTCCTATGGCCAGAACCAGATGGAACACTGATTACTATAGCATTTGTAAAGATAAAGTTTGTAGCTAAATATTCTTATAGTAGCTTGACAGTGAGAGTCAGAATCTGTAGGGCATAGAAGTTTCAGCTAGGGTCTAAATGTGAAGTCTAGAAGCAGGTGCAGTATTTTGCTAGAATTTATCTGAACTTCAGGGGTCATCTCTGTTGCTATTATTGAACCCTTAATTATATTAAATGATTTTACATACATTTGACCCTTGAGCAAGGTTGTGGGGAGAGGATGGTAGTGTGTTGACCCTCTGACAGTTGTAAATCTGTAACTTATAGTCAACACCCATATCTCTGGTTCACCCACATCTCTGATTCAACAAACCACAGATCATGTAGTGTAATAGCATTTACTAGTGAAAAAACTCCACGTGTAAGCGGACCTACTCTGGTTCAAACTGGGTTGTTTAAAGGCCAACTGTATATATATTTAAAAGAAAATCTTCTACAGACTATTAATCCGGTAGGCTGCTGTTGCTGCTAAGTCGCTTCAGTCATGTCTGACTCTGTGTGACCCCATAGACGGCAGCCCACCAGGCTCTCCCGTCCCTGGGATTCTCCAGGCAAGAATACTGGAGTGGGTTGCCATTTCCTTCTCCAATGCATGTAAGTGAAAAGTGAAAGGGAAGTCGCTCAGTCATGTCCGACTCTTAGCGACCCCATGGACTGCAGCCCACCAGGCTCCTCTGTCCATGGGATTTTCCAGGCAAGAGTACTGGAGTGGGGTGCCATTGCCTTCTCCAATCTGGTAGGCTGGTATTCAGCAAGTCATGAATTGAACTATTTGCTGAGCAGACAAGATGATTAGTTCTTTTCTAGAGCCAACATAGAATGTCGGTTAAGCTCTGATTTGCAGATGTCTGGATAGCCCGTACGCCACTGGGACTGCTGCAACCAAAAGGCTCCTCCCACTGGTATTTACAGCTAGACACTCATGTCACAGATCTGGAAACATGAACTGATAAGATGCCCTTTCAGATGTGATTGTCTCAGGAAGTATGTAGAGGCCCTCTTAAAGGCTGTCTGTGTACTTGGCTCAAAGCTGCTGACAAAGACATAGGAATAGGTGGGGGGAAGGAGACAAAGATGTATGTTGGATCCTTGGCTCCTCCTGTGTCTGAGTCCTGGACTTTACATATAGGGATGTATAGTGCATAGTCATTCCAGGAAAAGGATCACCAAAGAGGACCAAGACTGAATATTTAGAGAATGGAAGAATACGACTTTAATTGACAGGTAACCTTTCAAACTTAGGGAAGCCAAGAGAAAAATAACTTTCTCCTAAATGTATTCCACTTACATGTAGGCTATGTGTGTGCTCAGTCGCTTCAGTCATGTCTAACTCTTTGCAACTCCATGGACTGTAGCCCGCCAGGCTCCTCTGTCCATGGGATTCTCCAGGCAAGATCACTGGAGTGGATTGCCACGCCCTCGTCCAGGGGATCTTCCCAACCTAGGGATTGAACCTGCATCTCTTATGTCTCCTGCATTGGCAAGTGGGTTCTTTTCCACTGGAACCACCTAGAAAGCCCCATTCCATTTATAATTCTGCTTAGAAATGCTATTTTTCTTGAATAGAAATATTCATAAAAGCGATAAGTAGAACAAATGCTAGTACAACACAAAAAAGCTTTTAACTGCCTTGTTTCCTTACTGTATAATTTATGCCTTGTCGCAATAATCCTGTATAACAAACAATTCACAACTAAATGATTTAAAACAACAACTGGCTATTATTATTCATAAGCCCATGGGCACTTCTGATGACCTATCCTGGCCTCAGTTAATCTGTGTATCTCAGCAGATATGCATTAATATACAGTATTTGTTTTTCTGACTTCACTGTGTATGAAAGTCTCTACATCCATCCATGTCTCCACAAATGACCCATTTTTGTTACTTTTTATGGCTAAGTAATATTCCATTGTGTCTGTGTGTATCTGTGTGTGTGTGTGTGTATGTGTACACACACATCACATTTTCTTTATCCATTCCTCTGTTGATGGATATTTAGGTTGCTTCCATGTCCTGGCTATTGTGAATAGGGGAAAGTAGACTTTTAATGAGAGGAAATTAAAAGTTATGGGCTTCCCTGCTAGCTCAGTTGGTAAAGAATCAGCCTGCAATGCAGGAGTCCCTGGCTTGATTCCTGGGTCAGGAAGATCCACTGTAGAAGGGATAGGCTACCCACTCCAGTATTCTGGCCTGGAGAAGTCCATGGGCTGTATAGTCCATGGGGTCACAAAGAGTTTGACACAACTGAGCGACTTTCTTTTTCACTTAAAAGTCATATCACAAGGATTATGGATACAGGGAGAGAAAGAATTGGAGCCATTTTTGCAATCAATTTAGCACACTTGATATTTAAATTTTCCCTGTACTGAAGGAAACTTCAGTAAGATGATGACCTGGAGGTAGATGATATGAAGACTGAATATAGTGATGCCACGCAAGTCTCAGAAGCATGTGGTTAAGGTAGGACTTGAGTCTTCACTCTCCCCACATTCAGGCCTGGCTATACTGTTCATGATCTTATTTGTGATTTTTTTTTTTTTTAATTATCAAGCTCACTTTGGACATATATAAATTCAAAATTGTTAACTTCAAGATAAAGTATATCTGAACTCGCTTTAAAGTCTCTTTACTTTTTATTAGGCTGGAGAAATGATATTGGGACCTAATCAAGCTCAACTTGCACGTATACGAATGTCCATAAATCTCTTCGATTCAAATGAGGGAAAGTGATGGAGGTGTTTGAGAAGGCAAAGCTGAATTTTCAAGTTAGTTATATTGGCTGCCTGTCTTGTAAAGATTGCAATTCAGGACACATGGCTTTGAGTGAAGCAGTAGAATGCAGGCTGCTTCTCCTCTCTCTAGTTTCTGAGTTTTATCTTCTTTTTTGAATCTAAACCAGCATCATCTTTTCATCCTGAAAAGAGTGTAGCATTTCTCCAGGGTGTTTGTTTTTCTGTTTTGGCTCAGAAACATCTGTGCACATAAACACATAGATGTTTTATTTTATTATTAAAAATATTTATTTTCAAATAAGGTGGTGTGTGCTTGTTGTCGGACATAAAATGGTTTTAGTGAAAAGCAATTCCCCCTCCACACTGCTCTCCACCGGCCCCTTGTCCAGATGTAAATGGGACATATCCCTTCAGAGCTGTCCTGTGCATATAGCATGTATATAGTACATAAGCAAAAGCAAATATTTTATACAGCTGTTTACATCTCTTATTTTAATATAAATCTGAATGCACTGCACATGTACATTTTTTAAACTTGTTTCACTAATTTGTCTTAGAGATTTTCTCATCTCAGCGCAGAGAGAGAAGCTTCATTTTGAGCAAGTTCGTGTGTCTGACACAGTGAAGCCAAACTGAAACGTTGGAGTTTGGAGGAGAGAGAGGTTTATTGTAGAGCCATGCAAGGAGATGGGTGGCTCATGCTCTAAAAGCCTGGAGCTCCCTGAGGATTTTGTCAAAGCACTTTTAAAAGCCAGATGAGGGGGGGGGTTGTCACAGGGTCTGTGATCAGCTTGTTCACAGCTCTCTGATTGGCCAATGGTGAAGTAACAGGGCGGTGTCATAGGGGATACTGTTATCAGTCAGGGGCTCCAGGAGGCCTGGGGCTATGTGCTCATGGTATCAAGTAGTTCTTCCATTTGCTAGGGGGTTTTCACATCTGCAAAACAGCTCAGGACATGTGCATCGAATACTCTAATCTAGACACTTCCGAGAGGAGCTAAAGAGTGGATTCAGGGAAAGACCTCCCCCTTCCTCATCAAAGCTCTGTGAGGTCCTGCTCAGTTACATCGTTTTACTTATAAGCACATCTCATTTTCTAAGTTTCCTGCTGCCTGGTGACACATTTGCTAGGTGCTCCTTACTTCATCTCTCTTTTCTTGTTGTCCAAATGCTGTTCTAGGGGATTTCTATTTCCATACTGGGGACTTTATCTGTCCTAAATGGATCCTGCCATCTTGATAAATCACATGGGGTAGCAAGATATCCATCCTTCTTGCCAGGTCCCTCTTTCTGGGAGAGTTGAAATGACACGGGGCTACTCTGTCTCAGTGTTACCTCCGAGTCTGAATCTGACCAGCAGCGGTTCCAGAATTGCAGAGATCTCTCACACTGGACAATCTTGCTTCTCCATTTCTGACCCAGTACGATTTCTCATTTTGTTTTTGATACATCAGAAATGTATTTCATCAGTGCTAAATTATTTTCTAACTCTGCTGGCTTATTAAAGCCAGACTGTGACAGCTCTAGTTCCTCAGATTCCCTCAGAAAAGATGCTGTTTAAGATTGAGATGTCAAAGGCATACCTCTTCCATTCTTGTGTATTGCAAAGAGTTCCAGAAAAACATCTATTTCTGCTTTATTGACTATGCCAAAGCCTTTGACTGTGTGGATCACAATAAACTGTGGAAAATTCTGAAAGAGATGGGAATACCAGACCACCTGACAAGCCTTTGACTGTGTGGATCACAATAAACTGTGGAAAATTCTGAAAGAGATGGGCATACCAGACCACCTGACCTGCCTCTTGAGAAATTTGTATGCAGGTCAGGAAGCAACAGTTAGAACTGGACATGGAACAACAGAATGGTTCCAAATAGGAAAAGGAGTACGTCAAGGCTGTATATTGTCACCCTGCTTGTTTAACTTACGTACAGAGTACATCATGAGAAACGCTGGGCTGGAAGAAGCACAAGCTGGAATCAGGATTGCCAGGAGAAGTATCAATAACCTCAGACACGCAGATGACACCACCCTATGGCAGAAAGTGAAGAGGAACTAAAAAGCCTCTTGATGAAAGTGAAAGTGGAGAGTGAAAAAGTTGGCTTAAAGCTCAACATTTAGAAAACGAAGATCATGGCATCCAGTCCCATCATTTTGTGGGAAATAGATGGGGAAACAGTGGCTGACTTTATTTTTTTGGGCTCCAAAATCACTGCAGATGGTGACTGCAGCCATGAAATTAAAAGGCACTTACTCCTTGGAAGGAAAGTTATGACCAACCTAGATAGCATGTTGAAAAGCAGAGACATTACTTTGCCAACAAAGGTCCGTCTAGTTAAGGCTATGGTTTTTCCTGTGGTCATGTATGGATGTGAGAGTTGGACTGTGAAGAAAGCTGAGCACCGAAGAATTGATGCTTTTGAACTGTGATGTTGGAGAAGACTCTTGAGAGTCCCTTGGACTGCAAGGAGATCCAACCAGTCCATTGTGAAGGAGATCAGCCCTGGGATTTCTTTGGAAGGAATAATGCTAAAGCTGAAACTCCAGTACTTTGTCCACCTCATGTGAAGAGTTGACTCATTGGAAAAGACTCTGATGCTGGGAGGGATTGGGGGCAGGATGAGAAAGGGACAACAGAGGATGAGATGGCTGGATGGCATCACTGACTCGATGGACGTGAGTCTGAGTGAACTCTAGGAGTTGGTGATGGACAGGGAGGCCTGGTGTGCTGCGATTCATGGGGTTGAAAAGAGTCAGACACGACTGAGCGACTGAACTGAACTGAACTGAACTGAGGATGGGTCAGTTAGAAGGTACCCTTCCCCTATTGTTCTCATGGTCTGGGAGCTCCAGATAAAATAAGACTTGTAGGGTATGACATTTACATCTCAATGCAATAAAATTTTTGGTAAGCATTATATATTGTAGACGGAGAAGGCAATGGCACCCCACTCCAGTACCCTTGCCTGGAAAATCCCATGGATGGAGGAGCCTGGTAGGCTGCAGTCCATGGGGTCACTAAGAGTCGGACACGACTGAGCGACTTCACTTTCACTTTTCACTTTCATGCATTGGAGAAGGAAATGGCAACCCACTCCAGTGTTCTTGCCTGGAGAATCTCAGGGACGGGGGAGACTGGTGGACTGCCATCTATGGGGTCGCACAGAGTTGAACACAACTGAAGTGACTTAGCATAGCATATATTGTAGAATATAGTGTAATGTTAATTTTAAACTCTAGTACAATGTTCATGAGCATAAAATTCAGGGTCAGCTGAACCCTGGGTGACCTAAGTCGTTATCTGACTGTTCTAAGTCTCTAAGTACTCATCTGTAAAAATTATTAGTAGTACTTCCTAGCACAAGGGCTAGTTTGAAGATTAAATGAGATATTGCGTGTAAAATGGTCACAGAGTGTCTGATACTACAGTCAGTTGGTAGTTATAACCTTGAGTCAATGCCAGTGTACCAGCTCCTGCAAAAAATGCTTTCATATCTTCATCCCCCACAGACTCGCAGCTATTTGAAATCCATCCTAACCCTTTCTTCATTCTGAAAGGAATTATATATCCAGACTCTGACTCAGAGACCTCAACAATGCCCAGTAGTCCTAGACAAAGCATCTATAATGTGCAAGGCAATTCTTTGGCATTACACGACTAACCAAGAGTTTCAAAAAATTTTTTTAGGTCAAAGACCATAGTATAAACATAATTTGGCATTGGGAGGTTTAGATTTCGTCTCTTTCATCTATTACTGTGTAACATTGGGCAAAATGAGCCTTAGTTTCCTCGTGTGTTCAATAGGAATAAGAACGTCTACCTCATATGTTTTTAATAAAATATATTGGTTAGGTTGAGGAATTAATACTGATGAGTACCTGGCACTTATTACCTGCCTATTAACCGATCATTTCCTTCCTTCACTTTAGCATGTGTGATTGATATCTATGTGGTTAGTTTGTTGAAATGGAGAGATAGCCTGTTTGCTTATTGTAGTTGCTTAGCTGCTAAGTTGAGTCTGACTCTTGTGCAACCCCATGGACTGTAGCCTTCCAGGATCCTCTGTCCATGGGATTTCCCAGGCAAGAATACGGGAATGGGTTGCCATTTCCTTCTCCAGGGGATCTTCCCTGACCCAGGGATCTAACCCACATCTCCTGTATTGGCAGGCAGATTCTTTACTGCTGAACCCCCAGGTAAGCCCATCTGCTTATTACAGACATTTTACTTATCATCTATCCTCCTGCCTTAAGTTGTCTGGTGAGTGTTCAGCACTTGAAGGTGTATAATAGATGCGAGGTCATTGATACTTCTAAATTTTTTTGAAAAGACAGAGAAAACAAAGAGTTGAACTAGAATGATTCTGGTACTAACAAAGGTTGTCTCTTTTAGAAAAAAAATGTAACCCAAACCAGACTGTAACAAAAAATTACTTAAGTCAGTATGCTATGGGGTCTGTGTGTATAGCCATACCCTCTTTCTCCCCACCCTCTCCTTTCAGAATGCACCAATTCTCTTTTAATTAATATTTCATCAGATAGTGCTCTAAGATCCAAGAAGGTCTGGGCAGATAGACACAATGGAGTAAAAATGACACCATAATCTTGATTAGTTAATTAAAAACTGGATCCTAATCTTGATGTGACACTGAGTACAATTCTTCATATTATATGAATTTCCCAACGCATGTGTCATCTTAACTGTGCTTTATTCACTTCCTCACTTTCAATTCCAGGCTTTGCCATTATCATAGTTAATACTTCTAAAGAAAAAGTGATCACTATGGATTAAAAAAAAAAAAGCCTGATGTCCTTCTCAAGGTAATACATTCATTTCATTTGGTATGTATGCTTTTAATGTGATAGTAGTATCCAACACTGAGAGAGAAAAAGACCTCAGATTGGTTAGTTACTCCATATGAGGCATTGTGCCTGCTATTTCATATGTGTTACTTTATATTTTATCTTCAGAGGCCAACACTAACCTGGAACTGGTAAAAGAAGTGAAGTCACTCAGTCGTGTCCTACTCTTTGCGACCCCATGGACTGTAGCCTACCAGGCTCCTCCCTACATGGGATTGTCCAGCCAGGCAAGAGTACTGGAGTGGGTTGCCATTTCCTTCTCCAGGGGATCTTCCTGACCCAGGGATCGAACCCTGGTCTCCCGCATTCCAGACAGACGCTTTAACCTCTGAGCCACCAGGGAGTGGTAAAGCGAAGTGTAATTTCAGGCTTTCCGTTTGTGATGCAAAGGAATTTTATAATGGCATAACAATGATGTCAATTCAGTAATAAACAGACTGCAATAGTCAAGTATGAGGAGGAAGTGGCATCTTCTCTTGAAATCTGACCACTCTGGAGGAGAGTCTTTTCATAAACAGAGTGGAAACATCTCCTAGAAGTAGGTTCTAACCACCAACCAGTGGCTCAGCCATCTGAGAGCACTGACCACTCAAAGCATCCAAACGTGGTCTATGAAACCAGAAGGGGATGGAGGCCAAGCCAGGGATTATAAAGCCCCATAGGGCTAAGTTTGAGCAAGTACTAGTCTGATACTCGTTCTCAGACTTCTTACCCACAGGGAGGTCCTTGTGCTCACCAAAACATGCCCTGTTAAGAGAATCTTGCTTACAGATGTGATGGTTAAAAAAACGTGCAAGTATAATCCTACCATTAAAGATAGGCACTGAAACCTGAGAGATGCTTTTTATATATATATATATTTTTTTGCTCTATTTTTTCTCTCTTTTTTCTTTTTTTTTTTTTTTGTTGTTGTTGTTGACTGCACTGGGTCTTCATTCCTCCTCATGGGCTTTCTCTAGTTGCAGTGAGCCAGCGGGTTGAAGGATACTCTTCATTGCAGTGCTCAGGCTTTTCATTGTGGTGGCTTCTTTTGTTATAGCAGATGGTCTCTAGGTGTGCGGGTTTCAGTAGCTGTAGCAAACAGGCTCAGTAGTTGTGATGCATGGGCCCAGGTGCTCAAAGGCATGTGGGATACTCCCCAACCAGGAATTGAACCCATGTCCCCTGGACTAGCAGTCAGATTCCTAACCTCAGGACCACTAGGAAAGTCACTCAGAGGTGCTTTTAAATGAGTGGGGAAACCGACATGGAAGGGTAAAGTTACAATATTGATATCATGGGTCAGGATCAAGACAAGGGAACCACAAGGTGCTTTTGGAGCACACAGCATACCTGGAGGTGGGGACAATAAGTGAAAAATTAAGTTATCGTGATGATTCCACAGGGAAGATTGGAGCCCACTAACTGAGGCCATATAAGTTTGCACAGTTGCTAAAAGGGCATCTGGAATTCTGTCTCTGGTTTTCCTGGCTGAAGGATGATTAGATGGTAGGACTAGGACGATCCATACAAAGAGGATACCTGCCTGCCGATGCAGGAGACACAAGAGACACAAGTCTGATCCCTGGTCAGGAAGATCCCCTGGAGGAGAGCACGGCAACCCACTCAAGTATTTTTGCCTGGAGAATCCCATGGACAGAGGAGCCTGGCGGGCTATAGTCCATAGGGTCTCCGAGAGTCGGACATGATTGAAGTGACTTAGCACTAAGAGTCAGAAAAATTCAGAGTGAGAGGAAGAGATCCAGGGAGGGAGGGAGGGACAGAGTGATAGAGTGGAGGTGAGAGGAGAGAAAGCGAGAACTTTTCCTTTTCTTAACTGGAATGTTCCCTACTGTGACAAGGAGGCTAGAAAAGAAATAATAAAGCTCAGATTAGAAAATTTTAAAAAAACACAGGCTTTGATTGCCCATTTTAAAGCTTTCAAATCTCTTATTATTTGCCACTTATCTCCTGAAATTTTCAAAATGTTTCTTTGGAAAGCCCCACCCAAATGTTATGTCCATGTTTTATAGCTGGAAGGCATATCCACTCACTGTAAGAAAAGAGAAGTTTTGTTAAGATGTGACTTATGTTTGTGCTGAACCACTAAGGCTTGATCTTAAATCAGACAACCAACAGTAAATTCTGTGTTGTTGTTGTTGTTATTATTTTTAATCTGACACTTCCTAATCATACTGAAGGTTTTGTACTGTTTGGGTGTGAATTGGTTATTGTGCTTGTGTGCATGTGGCATGATACTCTGCTGTCAATTTGAGATGAGGTCTTTCAAAATCAGCAATTGAAGATGATAGCCTTAATCAGAAGATGATTTTCTATTTTATTCACCTTTGATGTGCTTCAAAAGCCAAGGTGACATAGGAACATCCCCACTTACTTCTTGCAGGAAGACATACCTCAACCAACTGAAATTATTAAATCAGAATTTGAAAGTGTTATAGCACATGTCAAGCATAAAGAGCAGAGCTAATTAAGAAGGTGTCTATGATCAAGAAGTCCAATGTGTAATCAGCAAGCAGTGCCTTCATTGATACTTGACTCCTGTCAAATTCTATTTGTAGGGGAATGATAAAGACATTTTCAATGCATATCGATTCTGTTCCAGTGTACACATTTATATTTGCTACTTTTGTATGGCAGGAAAACTGCACTTACTTTGCAGGGGAAAATTGCCACCATTCAAAGAGAATGTGTTCTGTGCTATATACTCAGCCAGGTCGTTTTCAGGCATTACTTCATGTAATCTTTACAAGACTTCTAAAAGAAAGGGATGATATTTCCCATTGTACAGAGAAGGAAACTGATGTTCAATTCCATTAAGCAGATTCACCTAAAGTCACATGGCTAGCAAGTAGCAGAGCTGACGATCAAAGCAGCTGTCTCCATCTATGTATTCTATATGTTCTCTATTCAGAACTTCTCTGAGCTTTGTATTTGAAATGACCATGAATTGTCATTGAATAAAATACCCTTTTTAAGTTCTGAGTGTTAGTTACAGTTGAGCCTGAACTAACATTCCCATTACATACCATCATAAAAGCCATCGCCAACTCTAAAATTCAGATATGTTTTCTTTTATTTTATTTTTGAGGATTTTGCAATGGTCCATCATAAGAAGTGATTTCTTCCAAATAATTTTGTGTATTAGCTAGATGTAAATAAAATACCAATGTCAAAAAAAAACCACTCCTTTACAGCGTGAAGCTCCATTAGAGATAATTTGCCTCTGCTCTCCTCTGGGCCAGTTTTGGTTTCCACAACTGGAAAGTTGTGGTTGAAGCTGATGGGCAGAGGCCAGGGATGCTGTTATACACCCTACAATGTCCAGAATAGCCCCCATGACCAAGAACTATCCAGTTCAAAATAACAATAAGAAAACATCCACTTAAAAACCTTGAAGCAGAGAATTCCAGGCAAAGGGAACAGTCTGAAGCAGGAATAAATCTGTAGTGTTCTAAGAACAGAAGCAGATCTGGTGTGATTTGATTCTGATGAAGAAGTGAGAGCGAGAGAAAAAGCAGCTGAAAACAAGCCACCAGGCCAGACCATGTAGGGGCTCTTGTGCCTTGACAGAAAGTGAGATAGTCTTTTCATCGCAATAAAAACTTGTTAGATGATTTCAAACAGGGATATAAGAAGATCTGATGTGTGCTTTGAAAGATAGCTTTGGTTACATTTTGGAGAAGTTTCTAAGGGAGGCGTAAATGGAATTGGAGAGACACATAGAAGGTTTTGGAAATAAGGGAAGATTTATGGGTTTAGACTATGGCATTTCTGTGAAGATGGACAGAATTGATTGCTATCATAAATTACTCTGGAGGTAGAGCTGACAGACTTGATGATGAGCAGGTTGGAAGGAGAGGATGATCTATCAAAGGTGATAACTGGGTGCACGATTGGGTGGAGGATGATGCTATCCACTGAGATGCGTACCCTGACAGCCAAACAGAAGAGAGGGAAAGATCACATGATGTGTTTGGAGCTGTGTTATGTCTAATGTGACATTCACGTGAAGATGTCAAGGATTCAGGATATGTGAATCTGAAGATCAATGAAGAGGTCAGAGATGGAGGTGTAATTATGGGTATCGTGATCATGAAAATGCCATTTAAAACTGATCAGAATTATCTGGGGAGCATATGTTTATAGAGAAAAGAAAGGGACTTAGAAAGAAACTTGAGAAAATCCAGCCTCCAGGAGCTGACATTTATTCTTGATAAAAAGGGTGCAAGTATTAACAAGTAGACATGTGGAATTAGGTGGAGCAGAGGAGCTTTGGAAAAATTTTATGCTTTAGTGTGCACTGAACCAAACAAGAAAGAGTGTGTGTGTGTAGGGAGAGGGGGGGGAGTTTTAAGAACATAAAGTAGTATAATCCATAACAGCATTTTTGTACTTTTAGAGTAACTGAGAGGAAGAGTATAGGAAACCTGAAATAAAAGGAAATACCTGAACGTGCCTTTGAAGAGTTTAACTTGTACTGACAGAGTCCTTCTTGGGGTCTTTTTGATGCAGACAGTAGAACTGAATTTTATCATCACATTCTTGCATTGAATACACACTCCAAACACTTTGGTGTTTTCACCTTCTAAACTGATAAATTTTACTAAGTCATGCTTATATTCAAGTGTTACACTTCCCAATTATCTGTATTTAATTTCATCTTTCCAGTCTGTTCAGGGTGGGTTTTTTTTTTTTTTTATTCTGCCATAAAAGATATTAGTATTCTTTCCAGTTTGTTACTTACAAATTTAACTCATGTTTCTTAACCCAAGCCTTACTAAAAATGTTGATCAGACAAGGACCTGAAGGGCTTTACCATTTCACCAGGGATTTCCCTCCTTTTAGATATTACAACATGTTTTGATTACTGTTCATTATGTATCCACCAAGTGTTGAACTATATTTTCATCTTTATTCTGTCCCCTTTAAAACAAACTCTCTGCCTGAAG
Organism: Bos indicus; assembly: GCF_029378745.1. Classification (NCBI taxonomy): domain Eukaryota; kingdom Metazoa; phylum Chordata; class Mammalia; order Artiodactyla; family Bovidae; genus Bos; species Bos indicus. The sequence goes on from NC_091767.1 coordinate 15,996,882, forward strand.
TATGTTCCCCATCTATCTATAAGATGTCACTAGTAGAAGCATTTAGAGATTTTTACTTCCCAATCAAGCAAGGTAAGTTATAATTTATTAGAGAATATTGATCAGCTCCTATGATTTCTATTTCTAATTACTCACAAAATTCTTTTTTAAATAGTCTATTTTAAAATCATATTGAGACGTTTTATTAAGTTTTTTTTGAAATCAAGATACTGTCCCATTCAGTCCTTTAATACCTATTCTCTACATATTTCTCAAATATTGCTGTCAGCAATGTTGCAATCTCACCCCAATTCCATCTGGGAAGGAGACACTCACTTCTTGACAATTATCTCACCCTGATTGGACTTCCATAATCTCACACTAAAGTGTGGCCCTCTCTTACCAGCCTGACCATCCTTCTCATTGTTACAGATGATGGACCCAAAGTAGAAGTAAGGGAGTTAAGTTTTCCTCTCCCAACATATCACCAGCATAGGCAGGCACCATATTTGTTTTTTTTATTTGTTATGCTTTAAGTTCTGAAAAATACATTCTTTTAACCACCACTTAACTATAATGATACATGTGACATAAATTACAATTACTTCATTCTCTAAAGCTTAGGCTTAATCATAATCAAATTAGGCCTGTTCTTTCAAAGAAATGGTAGGATAAATTGACTTGACAAAGGGAAGTACCTGAAATTTGAAACTGAGTTTATCATCAGATTGAGGATACTTTCTTCATTTTCTGAAGATATCTCCCTTCCTACCTCCCTCCCTTCTTTCTTTCCTTCCTTTCTTCTGGAAATTATATCAAAGAATATAGCAAAGCCTTGTGAAAATATCTGGGTAGCATTGGAGTGAGTTTAAGTTATTAGTTTTTGTAACTCATTTACTCAATTTAGCTGGCATTTTAATGAAACTATTTTCCCCCAGTGGTGCTTAAATAGCACACTTATGTTGTGATTCATACATAGTCTAAGAGGTTTCTGTTTGCTCTTTCTGTGAAAAAATAAGGGAATGGCTTTGATTAATTTAATTGAATAGCAACATGGATTCCCAGAACACAGAAGACCTTAGTATTTTTGAGTGAATGAATAAATCCATGAGTGAATAAATATAGCTAGTAAAATTTGAAAAATATATAACTTATATACAAATTCTTCAGCTGTCTAACACATATCCTTTACTATGGTGGTGGTGGTTTAGTCACTAAGTTGTGTCTGACTCTTGCGACTCCCTGGGGTATAGCCTGCCAGGCTCCTCTGTCCATAGGGATTCTCCAGGCATGAATACTGGAATGGGTTGCCATTTCCTTCTCCAGGGAATCCTCCCAACCCAGAAATCGAACCCAGGTCTCCTGCACTGCAGGAAGATTCTTTACTGACTGAGCTATGAGAAAAGCCCATCCTTTAAGATAGTATTAAAAAATGAATATATTTTATTAAAGTTCATTTGAGCAGATAAAAACATATTTTATATGTAATTTTTAGAAATCAGTCATACTCAATGCACTCCATCTCTTTATTTTGACTTAACTGTTTTTTCTTATAGAACACGTTGACGTATTTAAGCTGAATATTCCTTCATTTACTCTACAAATGAGCAGTAAGTCTATACCAGTTAGTGGGAACCCATCTTAGTGTTCCACGGACTGTCAGTGCTCATGTTAATTTCAGACTTTTCTGGTAATATGTCTACATCAGCAAGTGATTTTGTCTTAGATTGACTCATTATAGTTCTGTTATGAGATAAAACCCTCTGAGCTCTGCAGTCACACTTTATTCAGTCATGTGAAAAATGTTAGTGAAAAGTGTTCCTACTCGCCATGGTCGCTGAATAACTCCTATTTCCAAATATACTACAATACTTTAGTGTCTTTTGTTGAAGATCAAAATGAGAGAGCAGAGTTTAGAATTTCAAGGAGAGACTCCTTTGTTTAGCCCTCAAAAGCAACCAGAGAGAAAACTTGGTTCCTATAGCATCTGCAACGAGTTTTTACAGGTAACTTTTCAGCAGAAGTTGTGGAATCCAGATGATGATTGTGGAATAAATCCTTAATGGATACAAATGAGAATTGTCAATCTAAAGTTTTAAACCCAGTGGAACTGTCTTTTCAAGAACCAGAATAAAATTAATGCAATGATAGAAAATTTTAAAAATTAAAGTTTGCCAACAAGAGATGTATGCTTCCAAAAAATGTATTTCTTTGAAATATATATTACAGAAAGATACCAGAGTAAAATCTGAGATAAAAAAAGGAAAATGAGCAAATAAAATGACATGTATGTTGGTAGATTTAAGTAAATATCCTTTGAAAAAATGAACATAATGTAAATTTCCAGAACTACAAATAAAAATTTTTTTTTTTATTAAAGGATAATTGCTTTACAGAATTTTGTTGTTTTCTGTCAAACCTCAACAGGAATATATACCTATGGCTGATTTGTGGTATATATATAGGTATATATAAGAATATATATATCCCCTCCCTTTTGAACCTCCCTCCCATCTCCCTCCCCAGCCCTCCCCTAGAGGTTGATACAGAGCCCCTGTTTGAGTTTCTGAGCCATACAGCAAATTCCCTTTGGCTATCTATTTTACATATGGTTAGGGTTGTGTAATGGAGAAGGCAATGGCACCCCATTCCAGTACTCTTGCCTGGCAAATCCCATGGATGGAGGAGCCTGGTAGGCTGCAGTCCATGGGGTCGCTGAGGGTCAGACACGACTGAGTGATTTCACTTTCACTTTTCACTTTCATGCATTGGAGAAGGAAATGGCAACCCACTCCAGTGTTCTTGCCTGGAGAATCCCAGGGACGGAGAGCCTGGTGGGCTGCCGTTGTATGGGGTCGCACAGAGTCCCATACGACTGAAGCAACTTAGCAGTAGCAGCAGGATTGTGTAAGTTTCCATGTTACTCTCTCCGTACACCTCACCCTCTCCTCCCCTCTCCCCATGTCCATAAATCTATTCTCTATGTCTGTTTCTCCATTGCTGCCCTGAAAATAAATTCTTCAGTACCATTTTTCTAGGTTCTGTATATGTGTATTAGAATACGATATTTATCTTTCTCTTTCTGACTCACTTCACTCTGTATAATAGGTTCTGGTTCATCAACCTTATCAGAACTGACTCAAATGCATTCCTTTTTATGGCTGAATAATAGTCCATTGTGTATATATACCACAACTTTTTTATCCATTCATCTGTCAATGGACATCTAGCTTGCTTCCATCATCTAGCTATTGTAAATAGTGCTGCAATTTTAAAGAAAGTTTAAGGTAAACTGTTGAGAAGCAATTTAATGTAATCCAGGAGAGGGTTAGGAATTTAAAGTACTCTAAGATCTTTTTATTATTTGAGAGGTTAAAGACACTGATTAATATTAGACTTTTAAGTATTCTTAGGCTCCCCTGGTGGCTCAAACAGTAAAGAATCTGCAATGTGGGAGGCCCAGGTTCTATCCCCGGGTGGGGAAGATCCCCTAAAGAAGGGAATGGCTACCCACTCCAGTTTTCTTGCCTGGAGAATTCCATGGACAAAAGAGCCTGGTGGGCTACAGTCCATGGGGTGGCGAAGAGTCAGACATGACTGAGATACTAACACTTTCACTTTCACTTCATTCATATTCATACTTTAATAGGGTCAATTAACAGAATGAAATTAATGAATACAATTTTAAACCATTAGAAGGAAAAACTGGAATGAGAAAAAAATCTGATTAATCAAATTCATTTCCAAGTTAATCCTAATATAATTGTAAAGGTATATAGAAGAACAAAGGATCAGTGAAAGTTAATTCATGAAGAAGAAAGTGCAGGATTAGTTGTAGTACTAAATATCAAAACTTGATTAGAAAAAATATGATTTAGGACATGACACACAGGTGAGTGAGTATGCAAACAGGCCATAGAATAATATGAGAGACATAATATTGCAGACCACTAGGCAAAAGATTAGTTATTCAGGCAGTATTACTGGAGCAATTGTTAATTTCTATGGGGGGAAAAAAAACCTAGGTATTTCCCTCAAACTAACACATAATGCAAAAATCAGAAATCATAAAAGAAAATATATTTTACTATCTTAGAATTATAAACTATTTATCAAAAGATATATAAAAAATGTGTAGCCACAGAATGATAGATAATATTTATAATATGTAAAACCAAAAAGGAATTAATATCTATGATACATGAAGAGCTTTTTCAAATTAATAAGAAAAAGACAAACTACTTAAAAGAAAAACACTTAAAGGCAAAAGAACAAACAAGTATTTCACAGAAGAGAAAACAGAACATTCCAATAAATACATTAAAGGATATCGTCTCATTTTTAACCAAGAAAATGCAGATTAATACCACAATGGGCTACTGTTAGATGCACCAAATTGAAAAAAGTTTTAAAGGAGGATAACAGGTCTCGATGGGCAGTGGAGAAAGGAGATTTTTCTTGTTTCTGGTATATGTATAAATTATCCAGTAAGGTTGCTGATGTGGGCCTTCAGTGACCCAGAAATTATTTTCCTCTATATTTAAGCTAGAAAGAGTTCTACATGTGTACAACAGAATAAATGTACAGCATTGATTATAATACTAAGAACTGGAACCAACAAATGTCCATCAATAGAATGAATAGAAAAAATTTGGTTCAGTGTTAACTAAACAGCAGTGAAATGAATGAAACAGCTCATTTTATCAGCATGAATCTCATCAACATAATGTTGAACAGAAAAAAAATTGTTGTGAGAATAATACATATGCTTCAATACCCCTCATATAACATTTAAAAATATGTAAAATTAAACAATATTTCAGGATACATACATATGTATAACAGCTATGAAGAAATGTCCAGGGAATGATAAAAGTTCAGAATGCTGATGACTTATTATGGGAAGAGAGGAGAACAGCCCTTTAAGAGGCTTCAAGGATAAATGAAATACCCTATTTCTTAATGTGGGTGTTCTTTTAGCACTTTTCGTGGCTTTTATACATAATACATTATAGCTATAATTTCTTAAGTATAAATTTTTCTGTAATTAAAAAATAAAATTACATAATTTACAAGAATTTTTCAAAAGGTTAAATGACTCATACTGTACCCTATCACTTATCCATATATAAAATAAACCACCAAAATAAAATGAATTCATTACAAATCTTCTTTTAGTTAAATTTAGTAAAATCAGTAGTGTTCATCTTTTTCACTAATATGGGTTCCTAAATTATTCCAGGACCAGAAAAACACTCCAACATACAGTACATACAACTATCATGATTTTTGCTATGTTTCAGTTGTGTCCGACTCTTTGCAACCCTATGTACTGCAGCCCACCAGGCTCCTCTGTCCATAGGATTCTCCAGGCAAGGATACTGGAGAGGGTTGCCATGTCCTTTTACAGGGGATCTTCCTGACCCAGAGATGAAGCCTGCGTCTTATGTCTCCTGCATTGGCATTTGGATTCTTTACCACTAGCCCCTCCTGGGAAGCCCATTCATTGTTTAGTAAATGTGGCTGACCTTGGTAAGGTACTGTTTTCTCAGTTTCTTCATCTCTAAACTGAGGAGCTTGGATCAACAGACTACTCCAGGAGTAGTCCTACAGTAAGTTTCTATGTACCATCCTGGTCTATAACTTGAATGCCCTCTCCATGGGACAGGAGCACTTATTACAAGCTGTGGTTTCTGAAAGGCAAAACCTGTGTCTTCTAAGGGCATAACTGCAGGGTGTAGGTGTGGATTATCTGACATATGGTAGATGACCAAATAAAGGTCAGTGGAATAAAGGATTCTGGCATGACATGCCAGTGAATGAATGTTGGGCATGCTAAAATCTCCTCATATCCTGAAGTCACTGCAAAACCAGTTGGATGGTTTTACACCACCACTGCAAGGATCATGGATAATAAAGGATCAAAAAGACGAGACATCCATCAATTTTCACATTTTGTTTTCTCTAAAATCGAGGTAGATCTCGTAATAGATACCTTTTTCAACTGTTGTCAGCTAGGCAGCACTTATGATCACTTGTCATTGATTATAAACTTTGTTACCCTGGTGGTGTGATACACAACAGAACTCCTTTGTTTCTGTTAGTAAATCATTTAAGGAAAGAATGAGTCCTTCTTGTCCTTTCTTCCATTGAAACAATCTGATACAATTAAGAAAACCCAGCTTCAGAAATAGTAAAAATAGATATGCTGATATTTTAGAAGAAAATCTTGGGAAAAGCGGTAAAGCTTTTAAGGAAAATCTCCATCAAAAAATGATCTTGATAGCACAGAAAATGAGACTGATTTGAAAAACAGATAAAGAAATCTGAGTTGAAAATAATCAATAAATCAGAAGAGTTGCACTCTAAATGTGAATAGATTTTAGGAAAACCGTAACCAATGAGTGTAACATACTATATATATATATATTTAAACAAGGTGTAATAAAAAAAAAAAAAAAAACAACTTTCTCCTGTCACGGATGCTATTCACTGGTCTATTCACTGATGCTATCAAAATGTAAAGGGTTAATCCCCACCCCCACCCCCGTTAAATCTTAGTGATGGAAACTGGGAACCAGGAGAGGGCAGCAGAGAACAAACCAGAAAATTTTTTTGTTGATATGTTTTAACTGTAGAAAGGGCACTTCATATTTTATGAAGCTCTTTCACATATATCAATTTATAGAATCCCTGCAACATGGCTGGGGCAGGCCAGTTATTCCCATTCTCATTAAATAGACAAACGGAGGCTGGGAAAAATTAAAGCATTTCTTTGAGGTGACCCAGCTTCCCATATAGTGCCAGTGGTAAAGAAGTGAAAGTGAAATGCACTCAGTGGTGGCCGACTCTTTGTGATCCCATGCACTATACAGTCCATGGAATTCTCCAGGCCAGAATACTGGAGTTAGTAGCTATTCCCTTCTCCAGGGCATCTTCCCAACCCAGGGATTGAACCCAGGTCTCCCACATTGCAGGCAGATTCTTTACCAGCTGAGCCACCAGGGAAGCCTGTGGTAAAGAATCTGCCTGCCAAAATAGGAGATGCAAGAGACACAGGTTCTATCCCTTGGTCACGAAGAGGAGATAGCAACCCACTCCGTTATTCTTGCCTGGGAAATCCCACGTTCAGAGGAGCCTGTCAGGCTATAGTCTATGGGGCCACAGAGTAGGACACGACTGAGCACGCATGCAGCTGACTAGCTTAACAGACGGCCTTTGATTTTAAGGAGTTTCACTTCATGTGCATTCCACTCCTTCAAATACTGGTAGAACCACTGAGAAGCCAAGTGGCTGGTCCGAAGGAGAGTTAGACCTAGGATCTGCTGAAATCCAGATCCACTAAGCTCAGGCCCAGGGTGTGTAAGGAAGATACCATGAATCAGGATGTAGACATGAACTAAGAAGTCCAACCAAAGACCAAGGGAGTTCAAGTAAATTCCAAACCAGTCCATGGTTACTGGAGAGTGGAGACTGGTCTGAACCACCAAACATAGATCGGAGACAGACAGGAAATCCCAGATGGCATCTTGTGTTGTCAGAGGTCCGTGAGTCCTGGTAGGTCTCAATCCCTGCCCTTCTGGTCTTTAAGTGAACTAGTCTCGGATATTTAAACAACAGAGCAGCTCCTGGCCCCTCAGCAGCAATATCTGAGCAAAACTCCAGGGTGTCTGTACTGGTGAAGTTACAGATGAAATGAACAAAAAAATATTTACTCTGTTCCTGCCTCACTTCCTAGCAATTAAAAACCAACAACAGCAATGAAGAATCTAGAGGGAGAGTTTCTGCTTCATTTATCAAGTGGTTATTGTTTAAAAGCTCAAATCAAAAAGTGGAATATATTGAAGCCCTGCTGGGAAGGCATATATGATTTCACATGCAAAGAAATTGCACTAAACCTTTTGGCCTGATGGTATAGCCTAGTGAAGTATTACTTTGTGTTGTCAGGATTCATTTCTTTACCAAGCAGTCACTACATAAAGTGAGCCATGTGGTTGAGATTTTGAAAATTTTTATTTATCTGCTGAAACTCAGAGATGGGAAATGTTCTTAGGCCAAGAGGTGTAATCTCTGCTTAATATTCTCCTGCATGACCATCTCTTTGGAATCGCTCCAAAGAGAAAGGTTGGGAGGTGTGCCTACAGCTGTGTTTTCTTAGGGAAGATGGTTCTCAGAATGCAGAATAGAAAAGGTAGTGTCCAGACTCTGTCCACAGTGTGTGCAAGACATCAACCATGGGTGTTAATAAAAAATAATAAACTAGTCACCCTCCAAGAAACCACAAGAGCAGGAAAATAGAAGAATTTGGCAATCTTTATGACTCACTTAAATAAATCATGCTTTGTGCTGGTGGATGGAAGAGAGGATATTTGTAAGGAAGCACTTCCATGTAGGAGGGTAATGAAGATAGGGTGGGCATTTCTTTTTAAAACTTTATTTATTTATTTATTGGCTGGGCATGGGTTTTCTATAGCGGTGGTGAGTGAAGGCTACTCTCCAGTTGCGATGCATGGGCTTCTCATTGTGGTGGCTTCTCTGCTTGTGGAGCATTGGCTCTAAAGCATGCAGGCTTCAGTAGCTGCAGCACATGGGCTCAATTGTCGCAGGGCCCCATGGCTTGTGGAATCTTCCTGGACCAGGGATGTCATCCATGTCCCCTGTATTGGCAGGCATATTCTTAGCTACTGGACCACCAGGGAAATCCAGGATGGGCATTTCTTGTTCCAACAAAATCTGTGCTTTATCTTGACTGTTACGTGCACATTTTATGAGGGCTTATGCAGCCTATGATAGGATGCAAAGACTGAGAGAGCAGAATGATTCAAAGTCATATGTTGCTGTTCAGTCACTAAGTCATGGCTGCCTCTTTGCAACCCCTTTGACTGTGGCATGCCGGGCCCCTCTGTCCTCCGCTATCTCCCAGAGTATGCTCAAATTCATGTCCATTGAGTCAGTGATGCTATCTAACCATCTCATCCTCTGCCGCCCCCTTCTCCTTTTGCCTTGAATCTTTCCCAGCATCAAGATCTTTTCCAGTGAGTCAACTCTTCACATCAGGTGGCCAAAGTATTGGAGCTACAGTATCAGTCCTTCCAATGACTATTCAGGGTTGATTTCCTTCAGGGTTGACTGGTTTGATTCCCCTTGACGTCCAAGGTACTCTCAAAAATCTTCTCCAGCACCACAATTTGAAAGCATCAAGTCTTTGGTGCTCAACCTTCTTTATGGTCCAACTGTTACATTTATACATGACTACTGGAAAAACCATAGCTTTGACTATATGGACCTTTGTCGGCAGATCATACAGTCATTTTATGACATGATCTGTCTTTGACTCTCTCTTTGTATTCCCTCTGGGATAACAATTCCTAAATATATTTTTATATCTATATTTATATCTATATTTATATTTCTTCCCAGAGTAAAGAGTAGGAACTGAAGCTTTAGAATCAGATGGATGTGGATATGTAATATATATATTAATTTTTCATCATTCATTTATTAGTTGATTTTGGGTGAGGTATACAATATCTTTGAGCCTTAATTTCCTTATCTGTCAAGTAGAGACACAAATTCCCACATTATATTGTTTTCAAGTGAAGTGAATAAGTATATATTCTCTGTGATCTTTAGGTTAAACGCAACCAATCTTTTCTTTCCATGGAAGCTCCAGGGTGCCACTCATATTCTATGCTTGCAGCTCTCCTTTACTAATTTAAGCAGTTGAGCACTTTTTAAATGCCAGCAACTGTCCTAGACCCTTAATATAAGGGACAAAACCCCTTTCCTCAGGGAATTGATAGTCCAGTGGGCCCTCTATTCTCTTTTTCCTGCTCACTTACATCTTTATCCACTTATCCTCCAAACTTCACTTCATCAGCTTCCCATTCTGTGGAGAAACGTTCTGAGATTTTCCTACAGGAAGCTGGTCTTTAGAGCTTTGCAACTCCGTAACGTTTTCCTACCTTCGCTGCTCACATGGCTCTTTGCCTCCTGCTTCCCTATACTGTAGGTTTTTGTTCACATGTACTTTCAAACTGCATTCCGGGGGTAAAAGTTCTAGATATAAGCTTAAAAGGACAGTGTGATGCCGTGTGTTTTATTCACTGGGTATCCCCAGGAACTGTAGTGGGAAAATAGCAGATTTTCTATAAATATTTTGTAGGAATGAATGCTTTTGTATGTTTCCCATTACCTTGCTATGTTATATGTGGAGAATTAGATTTACATTCCAAATTCCTGGGTTTAAAACCCAGCTGAAAAGTTAACTTTCTCTCTCTGAGACTTGGCTTCCTGATATGGAAGATAGAAATACAATAGTTGTTATGACTAACCTTGTAATGAATGAGCAAATGAATGAATACATGCGCTATACAGACTATAAAGGTTTGTGTCCCTACAAAATTCATATGTTAAAGCCCTAACCCCCAGTGTGATGGTATTTGGAGATGGGGTCTTTGGGAGATAATTAGGTTTAGATGAGGTCATGAGATGTGATCACTCCCTTGGAAGACGAGCACCACCACCTCACCTCACGCTCCTGTGGGCACAAAGATGTGAACACACAGCAAGATGGCAGCCACCTGCAAGCCAACAAAAAGGGCTCAGATTGAAATCTGCTTTGCTGGCGTTTCAATCTTCGACTTCCCAGCCTCCAAAACCGCGATAAATTTCTTTTGTTTAAGCCATCCAGTCTAAAGTATTTTGTCATGGCAGCCTGACATGCATGTGTAAATGAATGAATGAATGATAAGAAAAAATAGGGTTCTCTAAAGTTTGAACAATTTGGCGATTCAATCAAGAGGTAAATAAAGGTACTCTAGAGGAGACAAAGTCTTCAGTCAGTCCAGAGAATTACTTGATGCTTAAAAGTGCTGTGCTGTAACTTTGCTTAGTATCTTTCCTGAGACCAGCCTTACTCCTAAGTTTAGGACATAAGGGAGAGAAATAACCCATGTGTTAAGAGACAGACGTCTCAGTAAGTGTCACCTTAACTCTCTGATCCTCTGTTGCGTGTAAAATGGAGATTTGAAAGCCCAACATATCTACCTACTAGCATTGTTGAAATGATCAAAGAAGTTTATGCATTAATAAATGACTTTTAAACTATCAATTGCCCATAAAACGAGAGATGCTAGCAATAGTATCGTGTCATTAAAGACTCATGGTTTGTGCCACATCCTTTGCTTCTCAAAATTAAACTTTTTACCCAAGATTTGCTTATAATCTAGGAATTCTTAGCATCCTGGCATTTATTGAGAGTGCTAAGGTTTGGATCCACACAAACCTGTAAGCCATATTTTGTAGGAAGAAAGTGGCCCATTAAGGCAAAGTGAATTTTCCAGGGTCACTGGCTTGTTGATGGCATGACTGGACTCCCAACACCCATTCAGTAACTCCAGATTTGCAACTTTTTCCAAGAAAGGACAAAAATCTGAGCGCTCTTGTTTTCAAATACTTTTTTTTTGTCAATGAGACCTAATAGTCCTTAGTATCACATTGAATCCAGTAAAGGTAACAGCTGAGATTTTTGTGGAATTTTCTAGTACCTTTAAGTTTTGGTAAATGTGCAGTATTCTTACCGGTAACTTACTTTTTCATGGTGCAATTTAATGGTGAATCCCTAGATATCCGATTGGCAGTTGCTGACATTTAATTTTTCACAAAGATTTTTAAATGGCCCGGTACTGTGAAAATATTTTATGCTTGTAAATATTTTTTTAAGTGTATGATCCTGAATATTTTAAAACTGAGTGCTGGCATAAAATAAGATGACTGAGGTCATAGTCCATATCTACAGATATTAGTTATTAAACAAGAGACAAGATGGGTGGAGAGGTCTAAGTTGTATTTAAACTTCTGGAGGAAGGATGATAACGAGGTGCAGAACTTTACAATAGCCTTTTGACTCTAGCCTGTAACTAGGCATATGATAGGAGTTAAAAAGAAATTGCTTCACTAAGCACCATTATCCTGAAGAATGGTAAGAATAGCAAGCAAAGACACTGATGACCTCAGAGAAACATGAATAACACATTATGGCTCAGATTATATTGACAGCCTAGCCTGACTCCCAGGAATTTAGAGCAAATTTGGCATTCAGAAGCCAGATGGGTTTCTTTAAGACCCATTCTATTTTTTAAAGATCTTGTTAAGTCAGCCTTGAAGGAAGAACAGAAGATAATTTTATTCTGGAGAAAAATACATTTCTTCCCTCTAAATCTTATCATTCAATGGCAGTTTAATAAAGACTAAGCCCAGGATTTTGAACCTCATATGGAAGGACACCTGGCTCTATCCTCAGGAGTATTCCTATTCTCCTAGCTAAGGTTTCTGCCTAGGAAGCCCCAAAGGGGCTGAGGTCATGATACAATTTCAGGACCAGGAGGAGCTTGGCTGAGAAGCTGTTCCTCTAAGCATGCGCTCATGACCTCTTATTGGGATTGCCATGGTGCCACTCCTGAACATAGATTTAGTCATGCATGGGTGATTAATCACTCAGTCATGTCTGACACTTGGTGCCTGCCATGCTAGGCTTCTCTGTCCCTGGAATTAGACATGGCAAGAATACTGGAGTGTGTTGCCATATCCTCCTCCAGGGGATCTTCCTTAGCCAGGGATCAAACCTGCATCTCCTGCATTGGCAGGTGGATTCTTTAATGCAAAGCCATCAGGGAAGTCCCTTAAATGGTCATGCCACACACACAAATACAAACCAGGATCTGAGTACTCCTTTGACCCAGTGAAACATAAGCAACCACTGACAATTCCCAAGCTTTGTTCTCTGCTCAGTTCAGTTCAGTCGCTCAGTCGTGTCTGACTCTTTGTGACCCCGTGAATCACAGCACGCCAGGCATCCCTGTCCATCACCAACTCCCAGAGTTCACTCAGACTCAGGTCCATCGAGTCAGTGATGCCATCCAGCCATCTCATCCTCTGTCGTCCCCTTCTCCTCCTGCCCCCAATCCCTCCCAGCATCAGAATCTTTTTCCAATGAGTCAACTCTTCGCATGAGGTGGCCAAAGTACTGGAGTTTCAGCTTTAGCATCATTCCTTCCAAAGAAATCCCAGGACTGATCTCCTTTAGGATAGACTGGTTGGATCTCCTTGCAGTCCAAGGGACTCTCAAGAGTCTTCTCCAACACCACAGTTCAAAAGCATCAATTCTTTTGCGCTCAGCTTTCTTCACAGTCCAACTCTCACATCCATACATGACTGCTGGAAAAACCATAGCCTTGACTAGACGAACCTTTGTTGGCAAAGTAATGTCTCTGCTTTTCAATATGCTATCTAGGTTGGTCATAACTTTCCTTCCAAGGAGTGAGCATCTTTTAATTACCACAAAAATTCAGAGACTATGATACATGCCAGCTGATCTAACAATCAAAATCTTGAGAAAAAATCCAGACTCTCTTTGGTGTCCCCAAGTCAGTAGGTTTCTTTGCTTAAAGATAAAGTAAAAAAGGGGAACAGGGTGCTGATTCTGCCCCACTTAAGATTTACAGGGCTTTTGCACGAATCAGACTGTAGTACCTTTGTACAAGCCACATCACTCTAATATGCTATTTTGGACATATGCTATGCTAAGTCACTTCAGTCGTGTCTGACTCTGTGCGACCCCATAGATGGCAGCCCACCAGCCTCCCCCATCCCTGGGATTCTCCAGGCAAGAACACTGGAGTGGGTTTCCATTTCCTTCTCCAATGCAGGAAAGTGAAAAGTAAAAGTGAAGTCGCTCAGTCGTGTCCGACTCTTAGCAACTGCATGGACTGCAGCCTACCAGGCTCCTCTGTCCATGGGATTTTCCAGGCAAGAGTACTGGAGTGGGGTGCCATTGCCTTCTCCGATTTTGGACATGGCAGGAGCCATAAGGGAAACTCTTTGATTTTATTGTTGGTTTGTTGTCTAAATTTATATTGAGAATATTATCTGCATGTATGTGTGCATATGTGTCTGCATATATAACACTCCATCAAAGTTCTTTCTTATACCTACGAACAACTGAATGTTGCTGCATGTCATTTATAAGGTACTGTCATAATTTTTTTCTCATCAGAATCAAAATGTTATTATCATCATCATCATTAACAGTTATTGAGCCCTTTGAAAAGTGTTAGTCAGTCAGTCATGTCTGAGTCTTCTTCAACCCCATGGACTGTAGCTCTCTAGGTTCCTCTGTCCATGAATAAAAGTAGGTGATGTTCAGTTCAGTTCAGTCACTCAGTTGTGTCCGACTCTTTGTGACCCCATGAATCGCAGCCCCCCAGGCCTCCCTGTCCATCACAAACTCCCGGAGTTCACTCAGACTCAAGTCCATCGAGTCAGTGATGCCATCCAGCTATCTCATCCTCTGGTGTCCCCTTCTCCTCCTGCCCCCAGTCCCTCCCAGTATCAGAGTCTTTTCCAATGAGTCAGCTCTTTGCATGAGGTGGCCAAAATACCGGAGTTTCAGCTTCAGCATCAGTCCCTCCAAAGAAATCCCAGGGCTGATCCTTCAGAATGGACTGTTAGCCCCTTTTTATTATAGGTGAGGAAACTATACTCTGGGACGCTTAAATAATTTTAAAATCTACGTAGCAAAATTTTGGCAAAGTCAGTTGTCAAAATCAGGGCCTATGGCTCCAAAAGTGCTATCTTTTACATCATACTATGCTGAATCTAGCACATGTTCTCCCCTATCCCAGGAAGACGTAGAATCTGAGGACTAACAGAGGAGGTTTGCTTATTTCAGTAACCAATATCCTGAATCTGACTCTCTTAGATGTTTAGAAATTGTATACTTTGAAAAGTTAATACAGATATCATATATATCTATATATACACACACAATTAAAGTTGATAAACCCAACACAATATAGTGTATGTAATGATTTGCCCTTTTTTTTTTTTAACCAGGCACCACTTAAATACGGGCTTTTGGATAATTGCTGCCCAATTCCTCCAGCCCTTATTCACAGTAGCCTCTCTTTAGGCCATTCACACATTTATACAATGAGCAATTTTTTTTAAAACACTTGCTTTAATATGGAGCATTGCTGCAGGGACTTGGAATAGAGCGATGACAAAAGAAATACAACTTTCATCAGAATACAAAATAAAAATGTGCTTATTAAGATTGATCTTGAGACAGTGGTTGGTTAATTTTTTTTAATGTAGAGTCAAAATATCAACAGTTTTATCACTTCCAATCTTGCTCTTAAAAAAAACTACACCCATGAGTCAGGCTTTATAGATCCTGTGTGGAGGATCTTATACTAATTTCTATGGAGCCGTCAGAGAGAAGAAAACATGTCTTGTCCTCAAATAACAAGGGCAGGCAGGGAAGCTGTTCTTCTAAGAATTTGGATTTTTCCAAGACTCTGTCTAGGACTCATTCTCCATAATACATCCTCTCTTTAATAAATTCACTGTACCCTGTGTGTTTTCCAAGTGTTTTATGGTGTAAGTCTTCAGGGATTAGTCATTTCCACTTGCCAGTGCCTTGCCTAGCAAGATCTGATGCAAAAACCATTTCTCCATCATGCCAGTTGGCAGAGGCTTGGGGCTGAGTTTTGTTCGGCAAACAGATGAGCCCTCTAAGGGTTAATTAGGAAGCAAGCCCCTTTCAGGGCCTGGGATTGTTTACTTCAATCGTTTTTACATGCAAACTGCCATGTTTCACTTGGGTACTAATTGTGCCTGATGGACCCATTATTTTGTAATCAGAGCAGTGTCTTGGCTAGCTCTCTGGGGGTTAATTAAATGGATGAGGTAGTGCCCCGGATATTACCAGCAGACAGGACCCTTGAATTTCTCACCAACCTTATTGGAGAACCTCCTGTTACTATGAACAACTGGGTTTCTCAGCACCAGCGGTGTCTTGCACAGTTTAAGTTTATTAGGTTACTGTACCAAGACAAGCCCGGCTGATCCATCCACGCAGTCTTGCCTGGCTTGGCCCTCTCCACTCACAGAGGACTTGTACCAGTGGGCTCTGGAAACCCCATCTGCATAGAGGCAGCGCTGTTTACTGCAGAAGATGATTCCTGCCCCGGGTTAAATGTGTACACCTCCTGGAAATGTCAGTGTCTTTAAGCCAAAGGCACTCAGAAGCTAGAAGAGCAGCAGTCTACTTGGAACACACTGTATTAACACAGCAAGAGCCCACAATGATTGGTAAGGTGATCAGACGTTTCTCTGATACTGTTATGTCACTGTGGCTGCTAATGGGGGCTGACCTTGTAATCTGCCGGTTCTTTCCCCCTCATTTCTTTCCTCTCCCCATGCTGAATTTCTAACTCCAGGCTGTGTAAAATGACTACACATTATTTTCTCTTATTTTTTTTTTATTTTGCAACAAGCTTCACTGGGATTTAATAAACAGGAGAGAGAATTGTGTATTGAGGTGTGAATGAGGAGAATGGTAGATACTAGATCTCAAATGCCTAAGCTCTTCTGTATTTGGGGCCACTTGGGGAACCAGCAACTCAGGAAAAGGGATTTTTTTTTAACTAGATGCTATAGCCTCAGTTCCATATTATCAATTACAGTGAAGCATTTCTGTTGCATACAGAATTGTCTGAACTGTAATCATAGGTAACTTTAAAAAATAATCTTGGAGAAGTATAAATTGCTTTTATCGACTTAATTCTTGCACAAATTCTTTTTATCAGAAGGACTGGTTGTCTCAGGGTGGAAAATGTAACATGCTGGAAAGTACACATGATGGAGAGTAAAGACCTAAATTCAGTTCTTATTTCTTCCATGAACAAGCTGTGTAACTTGGGGCAGCTCACTTTGCTTCTGTGAGTCTCAATTTTCTTATCTTTAAAATGGGAATAATAGTACTGACCTACTTTCTGGATTGTTTTAAAAATCAAACATAGTGCCTGGCATATAATATGTGAAAAACTAGCTGGATACAATTAAAAAAATATTCCAGGAAAATGTTCCAAAGGTATTGTTTATAATCATGTATAAGGCTTAAAAACAAAAATAGGATATTTTATGAATATTTGATATTTTATTAAATATTTTATTTGAAAACAAAAACTGATATTTTTTTACATTCCTCCATTTCCATACACACAAACAATTATGACCTGTTACTAGCTATATTCTTCAACTTTGAATTGTTCTAGAAACTAGCTGGATACTGAGGGCTTCCTGTCGTAGGTCAGTACTTTCTTTCTGTCAGGGCAAGAGAATGCCAGAGCAAAGTTACATCCTTCTGAACTGGGGTAGAATTTTGCAGAATAAGGAGTAAACACAGTACTAAAAATACATTAGGTCTGCTGCTGCTGCTGCTAACTCGCTTCAGTCGTGTCCGACTCTGTGAGACCCCATAGACGGCAGCCCATCAGGCTCCCCCGTCCCTGGGATTCTCCAGGCAAGAACACTGGAGTGGGTTGCCATTTCCTTCTCCAGTGCAGGAAACTGAAAAGTGAAAGTGAAGTTGCTCAGTTGTGTCCGACCCTCAGCAACCCCATGGACTTCAGCCTTCCAGGCTCCTCCGTCCATGGGATTTTCCAGGCAAGAGTACTGGAGTGGGGTGCCATTGCCTTCTCCTACATTAGGTATATACCATGTCCAGAAGAGGCAAGTCTACAGAGACAGAGAAACTCCAATACTTTGGCCATCTGATGTGAAGAGCTGACTCATTTGAAAAGACCCTGATGCTGGGAAAGATTGAGGGTAGGAGGAGAAGGGGACAACAGGATGAGATAGCTGGATGGCATCACTGACTCAATGGACATGGGTTTGAGTGAACTCCGGGAGTTGGTAATGGACAGGGAGGCCTGGCGTGCTGCAGTTCATGGGGTCGCAAAGAGTCGGACATGACTGAGCGACTGAACTGAACTGACAGAGACAGAAAGTAGATTCATGTTTGCCTAGGGCTGTGGGTGGGAAAAGTGAAGAGGAATGATTGCTAATGAGTACAAGACTTTTCGGGGAATTGTTGAAAATATGCTCACGGTTACACAACTCTATGGATATACTGAAAACCATTGAATTATACATTTTATGTATATGGTTTGTTTTAAATGTGAATTATGTCTTGGTAGCTGTTACTCTAAAAAGGTACACTTAGAAATTATATTATACTTTCATACATATCTTAGGGAATACAGTGCTAGAACTGAATAGATATTGATGACTGTTTGGCCCTAAAGTGGAAAATACAGATTCCTCAGTTAAGTGTTCTAGTAGGAAAAAAAGAAGCAATCAGAAGGTAGTCCCCAGTCTTGTGGGCAGGACAGATCAATGCTGAGGAGGATGCTTTCCATGAAAATTGGATAAAGTGTATTAGCTTCAGATCTCAGTCTGAAGTTGCACCATCTCCCACTTCTTTTTCAGTCTTGACTTATTTTTTTTCTATCTGTTTCTGCACTTAAATATGTGGACTCATCAAGCCTGTGCCTCTGAGAAGACTAGGCAAAGCATTGGCCTAAAGATTACTCACAATGAGACAGAATCCCTTTCCTATCTCGCACCATCCCATTTTTCCCTAGTGCTTAAGAAATATATATATTAATAACACGTCTCATAAATAATATGCTTTATTTCAATATATAATGACTAGTGTATATATATAATTACTACACACCTAGAAAATAATGTGTTAAATAGTAGACTAGATTTGTTGGGTAAGCTATATTACCAATGTCTTAGCAACTGCAATATCTTTATCCCATCATCTACTAATCTCAGCTAATCTACTATAAGAATTAAGTTCATGTTTCAAAATTTCTTGATCAACTGGGAATTTTATGAGATTCTTTTCCCCTAATTAGATTGTTACTGTGTTTACCTTTTAAATCGGCCTAAAGTTTATACTAGAAATTGGAGGAAAGTCAATTCTGGTGGCTCAGAAGGTAAAGCATCTGTGTGCAGTACGGGAGCCCCAGATTCAATCCCTGAGTTGGGAAGATTCCCTGGAGAAGGAAATGGCAACCCACTCCAGTACTCTTGCCTGGAAAATCCCATGAACGGAGGAGCCTGGTTGGCTACAGTCCGTGGGGTCTGCAAAGAGTCAGACAGGATTGAGCGACTTCACTTTCGCTTTCTTTCTTCTTATAGTTCATTTGTGCTTATGTAATTTGCATTTTTGATTTATCTTCAAACTGTGGTTTGCTTGCAAGGAATTTTTTTAAAGTCATTTGTCTACTTTTTGACATAATTACTTAGTTTAAGCCTAGTAACAGAAATTGAAATTTAACTTAAAAAATTGCAGTATGTTGAAAAACAAGGAATGAATTAGGTCTTTTAAAACTATTTTTATACCTGTGTATGATAGCACTTCCTCTCTTGACTAAAAATAACTTGGATACCTTTTGCAATATCTCATCACATATGAGTGATGAGAATGTTATGTATCCATAGAGATTAAAAGTTTTTTTCTTGATTATAGCACACACACATATAATCATAATAGGTTATCTTTTGTGCATGGCATTGATCTTATTATACCTCCCCTGCTACACTCCCTAGTAGTGAGAGCATCCTTTCTTGAAGACTACAGGAATTAATTTTGATGATGATATCATCAAGTATTTTGACCATTTAAACCTTTCCTATCAACTAGCAGCTGGAGTTATCCACTGGCAAGCATAAGCAGCTAAGAGGGATCACTTTCTGACTGGCACCACCACTCACTGAGAACTTACTAAATGTCAAGCACTGTGCTTTGTCTGTAGAGATATAAAAATGGCTAAATCATATTGTGGCTCTAAAGTAGCTCAAAGTTTAACAGGGGAAATTAATCAATAAAAGAGAGTTATGGTGTAGTGTGATCTATGCTATGATGTAACAGAACACAGGAACAAAGAGGACATTAGGGAAGATGGCAAGATTTAGCTAGTTTTTTTTTGTTGTTTTTTTTAAAGAATAAGGTGGAGATTTCCCTGGTGGCTCAAAGGGTAAAGTGTCTGTCTACAATGTGGGAGACCTGGGTTCGATCCCTGGGTCGGGAAGTTCCCTGGAGAAGGAAAAGGCAACCTACTCCAGTACTCTTGCCTAGAAAATCCCATGGATGGAGAAGCCTGGTGTCCATGGGGTCGCAAAGAGCCAGATACGACTGAGCAACTTCACTTCACTTTCACTTTAAGAATAAAGAGTTAACTAGAAGGATAGCCTGGGGCTTCCCAGGTAGCTCTGTGGTTAAGAACCCTCCTGCTAATGCACGAGATGTGGGTTCAATCCCTGGGTCAGAAGATCTCCTGGAGGAAAACATGGCAACCCACTCGTGTTCTTGCCTGGGAAATCCCTTGGACAGAGGACCCTGGTGGGGAACAGACCATAGGGTCACAAAGAGTTGGACATGACTGAGTGAGTGAGCACACATGCATGCAGAAGGGTAACCTAGACACAGAGAAGACCCTGTCTGACTTTTACTAAAATCTTAGGCGGTAACAGGCTTAAAGACCAGTTAATAAGTAGAACTTCTATTCAAATCTCTGTACTCTTGATTCTCCAGCATGGTGACTTATAAAATGCATAAAACGAGAGATCCCTTCTGTACCTGAATAGTTGTTCTAATATGTATTAGCAACTGGCAGGCATTATCAGTTCAGTTCAGTCTCTTAGTCGTGTCCAGCTCTTTGCGACCCCGTAGACTACAGCACACCGAGCTTCCCTGTCTATCACCAACTCTCAGAGCCGACTCAAACTCATGTCCATCCCATCATTGATGCCATCCCACCATCTCATCCTCTGTCATCCCCTTTTCCTCCTGCCTTCAACTTTCCTAGCATCAAGGTCTTTTCAAATAAGTCAGTTCTTCACATCTGGTGGCAGAAATATTGGAGTTTCAGCTTCAACATCAGTCCTTCCAATGAAGATTCAGGACTGATTTCCTTTAGGATGGAATAGTTGGATCTCCTTGCAGTCCAAGGGATTCTCAAGAGTCTTCTCCAACTCCACTGTTCAAAAGCATCAATTCTTTGGTGCTCAGCTTTCTTTAGAGTTCAACTCTCACATCCATACATGACTACTGGAAAAACCATAGCTTTGACTAGATGGACCTTTGTCAGCAAACTCATGTCTCTGCTTTTTAATATGCCATCTAGGTTGGTCATAGTTTTTCTTCCAAGGAGCAATCGTCTTTTAATTTCATGACTGCAATCACTATCTGCAGTGATTTTAGAGCCAAAAAAATAAAATAAAATAAAGTCTGTCACTGTTTCCCCTGTTTTCTTATCTATTTGCCATGAAGTGATGGGACCAGATGCCATGATCTTAGTTTTCTGAATGTTGAGTTTTAAGCCAAATTTTTCACTCTCCTCTTTCACTTTCATCAAGAGGCTCTTTAGTTCTTCTTCACTTTCTGCTGTAAGGGTGGTGTCATCTATGTATCTGAGGTTATTGATATTTCTCCTGGCAATCTTGACTCCAGCCTGTGCCTCATCTGGCCTAGCATTTTGCACGATGTATTCTGCATATAAGTTAAATAAGCAGGGTGACAATATACAGCATTGACGTATTCCTTTCCCGATTTGGTACTAGTCTGTTGTTCCATGTCCAGTTCTAACTGTTGCTTCTTGACCTGCATACAGATTTCTCAGGAGGCAGGTAAAGTGGTCTGGTATTCCCATCTCTTTCGGAATTTTCTACAGTTTGTTGTGATCCACACAGTCAAAGGCTTTGGTGTAGTCAATAAAGCCTTTTTTTGGATATTTTTCTGGAACTCTCTTGCTTTTTTGATGATCCAGCAGATGTTGGCAATTTGATCTCTGGTTCCTCTGCCTTTTCTAAATCTAGCTTAAACATCTGGAAGTTCACAGTTCAGGTACTATTGAAGCCTGGTTTGGAGAATTTTGAGCATTTGTTAGTGTGTGAGATGAGTGCAATTGTGCGGTAATTTGAACATCTTTTGGCATTCCCTTTCTTTAGGATTGGAATGAAAACTGACCTTTTCCAGTCCTGTAGCCACTGCTGAGTTTTCCAGTTTGCTGGCATATTGAGTGCCGCACTTTAACAGCATCATCTTTTACGATTTGAGATAGCTCAACTGGAATTCCATCACCTCCACTAGTTTTGCTCATAGTGGTGCTTCCTAAATCCACTTGACTTTGCATTCCAGGATGTCTGACTCTAGGTCAGTGATCACACCATTGTGGTTATCTGGGTAATGAAAATCTTTTTTGTATAGTTCTTCTGTGTATTCTTGCCACCTCTTCTTAATATCTTCTGCTTTTGTTAGGTCCATACCATTTCTGTCCTTTATTGTGCTCCGTGGAAGAAAAGTTATGACCAACCCAGATAGCATATTGAAAAGCAGAGACATTACTTTGCCAACAAAGGTCCGTCTAGTCAAGGCTGTGGTTTTTCCAGTGGTCATGTATGGATGTGAGAGTTGGACTGTGAAGAAAGCTGAGCGCAAAAGAATTGATGCTTTTGAACTGTGGTGTTGGAGAAGACTCTTGAGAGTCCCTTGGACTGCAAGGAGATCCAACCAGTCCATTCTGAAAGAGATCAGCCCTAGGATTTCTTTGGAAGGAATGATGCTAAAGCTGAACCTCCAGTACTTTGGCCACCTCATGCGAAGAGCTAACTCATTGGAAAAGACTCTGATGCTGGGAGGGATTGGGGGCAGGAGGAGAAGGGGACGACAGAGGGTGAGATGACATCACTGACTCGATGGTCGTGAATCTGGGTGAATTCCAGGTGTTGGTGATGGACAGGGAGGCCTGGCGTGCTGTGATTCATGGGGTTGCAAAGAGTCGGACATGGCTGAGCAACTGAACTGAAAAAGAAAGATCCCTTCTGTACTTGGATAGTTATTTTAACATGTATTAGCAACTGGCAAGCACTATACACAGGCTCAATTTAACAGCATAGATTGGAATTTCCCAAAATGTATCTTATAGAACACTCATTCCTGAAAATGTTTAGTAGTAAATGGTTCCATGGTTAAATAAGCTTGCTGCTGCTGCTGCTAAGTCGCTTCAGTCGTGTCCAACTCTGTGCGACCCCAGAGACGGCAGCCCACAAAAGGCTAAATATTCTGTTTCCCTCATGTAGATTTAAAACACACGTTAACATAGAGTTCTATGAAGACCTGCAGTTTAAAAACAACAAATTTTGTTTAACTTAGTGGTTCCAAAATGAGTTGAGGCATGGGATATGAAGGGAAGTGAAGTGAAAGTCACTCAGTCATGTCCAACTATTTGGGACCCCATGGACTGTCATGGAAATCTCCAGGCCAGAATCCTGGAGTGGCTAGCCTTTCCCTTCTCCAGGAGATCTTCCCAACCCAGAGATTGAACCCAGTTCTCCTGCATTGCAGTCAGAGTCTTTACCAGCTGAGCCACAAGGGAATCTTTCACCCCAAATAAATTGAAATAAAATGATTACAACTAATAATTTATCAGGTAAACAAGACAAACTGGCTTGGGTTAGTTCACATTTTTTGGTGGATCGTCAGTAATCTCATTCACAAATGTAACAGCTTCTATCTCAAAATACAAATAACAAACATTATATCATCATATAGATTTTTATTTTATTTCATGATGTTCTTCAGTCAATTTATATAGCACCATCTGTGGAAAGTACTTCTGAGATTAACCTAAATTAAGGTAATCCCTTAAAATCTAATACCATATTTTTGTTAAAATTGTATAATATTCTAATATAAGGTCATATCCATTCTATCATTCTTAAAAGAACGGGACTGAGTGAGTGCATATGTCAAATACACTATGACACTTCATTGTAAAACCGGTGCTAGCACCCCGACTTCGCTCTGTATAGACTGAGATCCTCTGGAAGTGGCACAAATGCAACTTGTGTAAGCTTAAGCCATGGGTTCTTCTCCTTCATATACCAACAGAATGTCTGGTGTCAGCACCAAGGTCATTCTTAGGACTGCAGATCCCCAAGTGTGTCTGCCCTGATAGCTCCTGCATGGCGTGATTGGCTTGGGTGACTCACTGTGCCAGGAATGGACTACTTAGGCCTGGGTCATCTACAAATCACTGGAGCATCACTGGAATATGAAGGGGTGGGTTGTGGAGTGGATCAGATGAACCACACGAATGTAATTTATTAAAGACGGTGGGAATGGATGCTTTCCCATGGAAAGGGTACTAAGACGGGAACAAAAGCATACACTGTGAAAAAACTAGTACAGAAGATCTTATATATAAAGCAGAAATAGAGACACTGGCTTAGAGAACAAATGTGTGAATACCTAGGAGGAAAGGTGAGGGTGGGATAAATGGGGAGATTGGGATATATACACATACACATACATATGCACTATTGATGCTAGGTATAAACTAGATAGCCAATAAGAGCCTACTGTATTGCTCAGGGAACCCGCCTCTGTGTTCTGTGATGACCTGAACCGGAAAGAAATCTAAAACAGGGGGGGTATATGTATACATATAGGTGATTCACTTTGCTGTACAGTAAAAACCAACACAACATTATAAAACAACTGCATTCCAATAAAAGTTAAAAAATTTAACATTTGCCATACACGTAGCATGTAGACTAAGTAAAACTTAGTCTTGAGTAGTTTAAGTGGTGAAAGTACAGCTTAAATAGTTGAAAAGGCTTTATTTTTACACTTAGTTTTTCTAAATAAAATTATATCCAAAGGCTGCAAATGGAACTAAAGAAAGCTATTTACATTTCTAAGAGAAACAGGAATTTTGAGTATATATCTTTAAAGAAAGACAATTAAAAATCTGAAGTAACATAGCAGATGGTTAACAAAAAAATTTTCCTAAGTTTTTCCTTCCATAAAAAACCTAACTTAAACTCAAAAGCAAGGCTACTTTTTTATACAAGTTCATGAATAGATGAAAAATTATGAGAAAAATTTGCTGAAATCGTATCATCCCAATAAAGAGTCCCATTCAAAACGGAAGCCACAAAATGACTTCATAGTTTACTAAAGTGGGGCTCCATTCCCCCTGTTGTTAATGCTAAGTCACTTCAGCCGTGTCCGACTCTGTGTGACCCCATAGACGGCAGCCCACCAGGCTCCCCCGTCCCTGGGATTCTCCAGGCAAGAACACTGCAGTGGGTTGCCATTTCCTTCTCCAATGCATGAAAGTTCCCCCTATTACATAAGTTCAAATGCTTTATGCAAGCAGTCTTGCTGCAAATGCTCTTATACAACAGAGATGCGTTATTGAACATGGCGAAAGTGGGCAGTGCCTACAATGGCCTGACCCTTTAGAGTCCATGGCTGGGACTTGTTCATTGAGAAGCTCTTTCCTCACCACCTGTGTCTGCTCTCTCAAGACACTGTACAGCCATTTAAAAACAGAGGAGAAGACCATACTTGTGCAAGGAAAAGGAAAATAATTTGAGGCCTTCTTGGGCTTCCCTGGTGGCTCAGAGGTTAAAGCGGCTGCCCGCAATGCGGGAGACCTGGGTTCGATCCCTGGGTTGGGAAGATCCCCTGGAGAAGGAAATGGCAACCCACTCTGGTATTCTTGCCTGGAGTATCCCATGGACGGAGGAGCCTGGTGGGCTATGGTCCTGGGGTCGCAAAGAGTTCGACACGACTGAGCGACTTCACTTTCACTTTATTCATGAGGAGCTAAGTCTGCAGGAATGTAAGAAGTTAATTCATGCATGAAGATACATCACAAGGAAAAGATGGAAAGAATTTTCAGCATTTTGCTTTAAAACACACTATGATTTCTGGAAATTCTTGATTGAAATCTAGGTTCCCTTTTGAGAGTTGTGTATTTTATTGGAGGTGTGTGTGTGTGTTTGTATTTTGGGTTTGTTCTAATCAGAAAGCAAATTATGTTTTGATAAAGCCCACATAAGGAAATTTACATTTTTAGAGAAAACGAGAAAACATGTTCATTTATATAGCACTGAAGTATAAGGCCTGCAAAAAAATGGAGGAACATTTGAAAATAGAGCTTAGATAGTTAAAAAGGCTGTATTTCTAAAATAACAGTACAAAAATCCAAAGCTTAGGCTTAGTATGAAAACTTAAGGTTATAGCGAAAATTAAAAATCTTTGGATAATATATTCTGTGATGTGATCATCTCTAATTAAAATTCAATACCCACAGATAATATCAATATTATGCCTTTGGTTTTTATGTATAAAACTATTTACTATACTTTTTAAGAAATTAGTTTATAAAGCAATAAAACCTGTTCACCAAAGGGAAGACAAATTCAAATTAATGCCTGTTCCTTGTCTTAATTTATTTTAGAGGTAGGAAGAAAAGTGGGGTGATAAACAAATTTATTGTTTCTAAAATTTTGATACATATAGATTGTGAAACTTCACACTTTAGTCAATAAATATATATTACTTCTCTAAAACCCATAATAGATGCTATATTAATTAAGGTATAGATAGGAAAAAGATTCTACATACTTATATGGGTGTGGCAGTAACACATGGAACCTAAGGCAGGTCTTTTCAAACATAGCTTTTATCGACTACTAATTTTATCAACTACTAATTTTATCAACTACTATTGATCTTTCTACATGCTCTGTAGACTCTGGAAGTGTTAAAAATAGCCAAACCAATAAAAATGTTAAGTCACAAGGAAAGACTGGCAACCACAGCTCCTCTAGCTCAACTTAGTGAAAGAAAGAGAAGGTTCCTGGTCCTCTAGGAATTTGTCTGTCTGGCCCTCTTTCTTTTCTTGTGGCCATTACTTTTTTTGCTATGCTAATGATGAGTACATGAAGGGCCCAGGTTCCCAATGATCCTCTCAGCATGGACATCTTGAGTTCTGCTCCAGGTACCCTCCATTTCACTCCAGAGTCCTGCCTCCCCATCACACCTCTGCACAGCTCTATTCTACCAAAAAGTCCCACTCCCGGGATTTCATTTCTGTCAACTGTGCTACAAACCTTCCCCTTCACAGGTTTCTGGGTCAGTGGGAGAAGGTGGGCTCAGAGGTGTCTGTAATGAGGGTACACTTTGAATGGTACCATTAGCTAGTAGAGGGGATAAAGTTTTCACCAAAGTGACAAATGGGTCAGCATTCCCCATGGCCCTGAAAGACAAGGTATCTAAGGGAGTCATTTTCCATAGAGTGACCTGGACAAATCTCATGAACATGGTGTAATAGAATCAGTTTTTGGAGCTTTGTCTTGAGTCACACAATTTTGTGACCTCCCCAAATAAGAAACTTTGAGCTCCATTTTCCTCATCTCTGCAATACAAATTAACTTACTCATTCAGTATGTATTTATTCAGCACTTGTGACACATCTTGTGCTAAGAGAAGGACTTAGAACATACCCTTAGTTACTGGTAACTGATATTTAGCACAGACTAGGTAGTAATCACCCCTCCTTTCTCCCCCATGGCTATTGTTCATCAATAGTTGTTTATATTTTATTGAACATTTGTTCTGTGGCTAGTTGTAGAAAAATGACCACAATAATTATAACAAAAGGCAGAAGCCATAGTCCCCAGTTGCAAACAGCTCATGGTCTGAGAAGACACAGTCAGCTCTGAAAGTGGAGAGTAGCTCAGATTTTTTCCTGCCTTTGGCATCTAAATCTATATTCTTTAAAAGTACCAATATCCACTTCCAACATAGACCTATTATTAAATCAGAATCTCATATTGTCTTTGCCTGTTGTTGCTGCTGCTGGATCCACTCTCTTCCCATCCCTGTCATCTAATTCCTGCCCCTTTTCCTGCACTTAGTGTAGAAGTCACTTGCTCTAAGTGCTTCCTGACTCCACATTGTGTTAGGAAGCCTCCCTGGGACTCCCATTACACCTTACATTTTCCCTCTCTAAGACTTATCACATGGTCTTGCTTATGTATCATTCTGTATTCCTCTCTGGACTCTCCAGTTCAGTTCAGTCTCTCAGTCGTGTCCAACTCTTTGTGACCCCATGGACTGCAGCATGCCAGACCTCCCTGGCCATCACCAACTCCCAGAGCCTACTCAAACTCATGTCCATCCGGTCACTGATGCCATCCAACCATCTCATCCTCTGTTGTCCCCTTCTCCTCCTACCTTCAATCTTTCCCACCATCAGAGTCTTTTCAAATGAGTCAGCTCTTCACATCAGGTGTCCAAAGTATTGGAGTTTCAACTTCAGCATCAGTCCTTCCAGTGAACATTCAGGACTGATTTCCTTTAGGATGGACTGGTTGGATCTCCTTGCAGTCCAAGGGACTCTCAAGAGTCTTCTCCAACACCACAGTTCAAAAACATCAATTCTTCAGCGCTCACTTTCTTTAGAGTCCAATTCTCATATCCATACATGACCACTGGAAAAACCATAGCTTTGACTAGATGGACTTTTGTTGGTAAAGTAACATCTCTGCTTTTTAATATTCTATCTAGGCTGGTCATAGCTTTTCTTCTAAGAAACAAGCGTATTTTAATTTTATGGTTGCAGTCACCATCTGCAGTGATTCTGGAGCCCCCAAAGATAAAGTCTGTCACTGTTTCCACTGTTTCCCCATCTATTTGCCATGAAGTGATGGGGCCAGATGCCATGATCATAGTTTTCTGCATGTTGAGTTTTAAGCCAACTTTTTCACTCTCCTCTTTCACTTTCACAAGAGGTTCTTTAGTTCTTCGCTTTCTGCCATAAGGGTGGTGTCATCTGCATGTCTGAGGTTATTGATATTTCTCCTTGAAATCTTGACTCCAGCTTGTGCTTCATCCAGCCTGGCATTTCACATGATGTACTCTGCATATAAGTTAAACAAGCAGGATGACAGTATACAGCCTTGACATACTCCTTTCCTGATTTGGAACCAGTCTCTAATTCCATGTCCAGTTGTAACTGTTGCTTCTTGACCTGCATACATATTTCTCAGGCAGGTAAAATGGTCTGATATTCCCATCTCTTTAAGAATTTTCTACAGTTTGTTGTTATCCACACAGTCAAAGGCTTTGGTGTAGTCAATAAAGCAAAAGTAGATGTTTTTCTGGAACTCTCTTGCTTTTTCTATGATCCAGCTGATGTTGGCAATATGATCTGTTTCCTCTGCCTTTTCTAAATCCAACTTGAACATCTGGAATTTCATGATTCCCGTACTGTTGAAGCCTAGCTTGGATAATTTTTAGCACTACTTTGCTAGCGTGTGAGATCAGTGCAATTCTGCAGTAGTTTGAATATTCTTTAGCATTGCCCTTCTTCGGGATTAGAATGAAAACTGACCTTTTCCAGTTCTGTGGCCGCTGCTGAGTTTTCCAAATTTTGCTGGCATATTGAATGCAAGCACTTTCACAACATCATCTTTTAGGATTTGAAATAGCTCAACTGGAATTCTATCACCTCCATGAGCTTTGTTCATAGTGATGCTTCCTAAGGCCCACTTGACCTCG
The DNA here is from genome assembly GCF_029378745.1 of Bos indicus. Taxonomy (NCBI): domain Eukaryota; kingdom Metazoa; phylum Chordata; class Mammalia; order Artiodactyla; family Bovidae; genus Bos; species Bos indicus. The sequence goes on from NC_091767.1 coordinate 16,026,142, forward strand.
TATTCTAGGATGTCTGACTCTAGGTGAGTGATCACACCATCGTGGTTATCTGGGTAATGATCTTTTTTGTATAGTTCTTCCATGTATTCTTGCCACCTCTTCTTAATATCTGCTGCTTTTGTTAGGTCCATACCATTTCTGTCCTTTATTGTGCTCATCTTTGCAGGAAATGTTCCCTTGGTTCTCTCACTTTCTTGAAGAGACCTCTAGTCTTTCCTAGTCTATTGTTTTCCTCTGTTTCTTTTCCATGATCTCTGGACTATAAGTTTCATGCGAACAGGATGCACAACTCTCTTACCATTTTTATCTCCATTTTCTACATAGTGCCAAGCACATAGTAGATGCTTAGTAAATATCTGTTGACTTGAATTTACATGAATGCATATGTTTATTTATGCTGAAACACTATAAGTAAACTGTGGTATCTACTATCTAGCACTTGCAAGCGTGAATTACTGTCACATAAAATTTCCATATAACTGATATTTTCCTCTGAGGAAACCCTTTCATGCCAATTTCACACATTTGAGAATTAATGGACCAATCTCTTCTTTCCCACTTACCTTGGCCTTTGGGGGGCTTTAATTATTATCTGTTATTGTAGGGCCCTTCCTGTCAGACAGCTTGGGAGTAAATAGCAGAGGCTTTTGCCAGCTGAAAGAGCTTTAATTTCTCAGTCCCACCCTGGAGGATGCATGCCATAACTTCACAAAAGAAATTTATGCTGTACAATTAGGTGTCTGCTCTTGGGATTGGCGGGGGCTTTCCTGGTGGCTCAGTGGAAAAGAATCCACCTGCCAATGAAGGAGACACAGCTTCAATCCCTGGGTAGGGAAGATCCATTGGAAAAGGAAATGGCAACCCTCTCCAGTATTCTTGCCTAGGAAATCCCATGGACAGAGGAGCCTGGTGAACACAGTCCATGGGGTCACAAAGAGTCAGACAGGCTGAGTGACGAAACAACAAATTGTGATTGGTAAAGGACTTCCTGGGCAGTATCCTGTCTTCTCTGGCAGATGGTGCTAAAGCCAGTCCTGGAGTATCTCAGAAACTGTTGTGCTCAGTAGTGAAAACCAGAGGTCCCCAAACTAATCTTTTCTTGGAAGCGCCCATGTTCCCTATGCATGAGATGTGAGCAATGTGGTTTGTGTTGAAGTGGAAATAGTGTTGTTCAAATGATAGCCTAATAAACAAGTGATTACTTCTAATTGCTGGCATTAGGACTTCACATTTCCATTCTCCAGGATTATTGTTTTTGTTATTAAACAGCCCTCCCACTTGCAACACTTTCCAACTTTGTCAAAGATCAAGTTGCCATAGGAATAAATTGGGGTTTGTCTTTTTCAGAATTTATACTTTTATTTGCTCAATTGACTATGGAGAACCGCATGCTTCTTTAATGAATTAAAATTTAAATCTGGATCACTGACTGGGCCCAGTTCACCCACTACTGATGCAAAGCTCCTTAGCATTTCAGAGTGAGCACGGAGCAGGAAACAGCCCTAATTGTGTAATGAGAGGGAGGACACGTGGAATTTGAGGCAACGCCTGTGGTGCCCAGCATAACCATGATTTTGAATACTCTATGCTTATTTTTATTGTTAGGTACAAGAAATTGCAACACTTTTCTGCGCGAGCTTTGTCCCCAAGACCCCTTGCATAATTTTAGACAGACTGTGTATATCCTATTTTTTTAAATTTGGTTTCTATGAAAAGTCTCAATTTGTTCTTGATCAGCTCTTTGTTTAACTGTTTGTTGTTGTTCAGTCGTGAAGTCACATCTGACTTTCTGTGACCCCATGAACTGCCACATGCCAGGCTCCTCTGTCCTCCGCTTTCTCTCAGAGTCTGCTCAAATTCAAGTCCATGGAGTCAGTGATGCTGTCTAACCATCTCATTATCTGCTGCAAATTCTTCAGATTCCAATGATGCTGAATTATTGGAAAGAAGGGTGATATAGAAGGAAAATGGTACTTTGGAATTTGAAAGAGTAGACTTGGAATTCAACTATAGCATTAGGCAAGGTTCGAAATCTCACCAAAACTCCCTTTCAGGTATAGTGCAAAGATTAAATGAAATCATAAATGACAGTTGAATGAGATCATTGGGACGTATTCAGTTCCAAGAGGCAGAGGCTTATATCTGTTCACTGCTGTGTCTCCAGTGCCTGGAATAGAGACTTGTACATAGTAATAAATTTGGGATAAATTAATATCATATATGCAAAATACCAGCCATAGTTCTTAGTAGGTAGGAGTATTCAATAAATGGAATTTTCTAGGATTGATTCCAGACAGACAAGATTTCAGGTTGTAGAATGCTTTAGAGAGACACTTTGAAAATGGGTTAACATTTCTGCAGGAGGTATTTGTCATATGTGTTATGAAATTATCCCAATGATATATCTGAGTGTATCCTTCTTTTTTATGGCCTCAGCCTTCCCACTGGAGAAAACAAAATTATACCAGCTGATTGTGCAGAGTTATGACATCAAAGGTGTCTGTTTCCATGATAACCTGGAATATGGCTCACCTAACTGTCAAAGCCAGAACTCTTGCAGAGTAAAGGTTTTCACAGTGTCATGTGTAGGAAAATGAAACCATGGAGAAAATCTTGGAAGAAGAGTTTACCTAAACAACCTTGTGTCATCCTTCTTAAATTTCTTCTACACTTGTTACTGATTTAGACTTTTATATGCTATCATATTTGATGATTTTAGTTGAAGGGAGAAAGACTAATAAAATGAATGTAAAATAAATTTAAAATTACAGATTTGAACATTTTGTCACATTCACACTTGTGCTCTCTACATATATATTCATATAATATATACATATATATTCATATAATATCTGTATATGTGATACATATCATATGAAATGCAAAAATATTTTAAATAGCATAAATGTTTGTAAGTAAGTTATGGACATTATGACATATTACCCTAACTATTTAACTACTTCAGCATCTATTTCTGAATACCTAGAACTCTCCTCTACATAACCATAATAGCTTTAGTATACTGAAGACATTTAACAATGATATGATAGTATTATTTGATTTGTTTACTCAAATTTTCCCAGTTATTATGTTAATATCCTTTTAACTATTCCTTGGCAGTGGGGGTCATTAGTATCCAACCAACAACCAGTGATCATACCTAGCATTTAATTTTCATGCCTCTTTAGTGTCCTTCGACATTGAACTTGTTCCCTTTTTAAAACATCTTTCACAATATTAATACTTATGAAGAGTCAGATTGTCTTGCAGAATATTTCCTAATTGGGATTTGTCTGATCATTTCCTTGTGAAATAATTCCTTTATTTCCATCACAATTAGATATGTAATTGTTTTTGTTAAGAATCCAGATAGTTGGCTGTATACAACAAAACTGTATTTCCTTCATCTGTATTTTTATGTCTTTCCTGACAGAAACTGAGCTCTTTACAGAGAGGGGTCTTGTCTTGTTCATCTTGGTAACCTCAGAACTCAGCAGTGCTTGGTCTTTGCAGGCACTCAGTCACTCATTATCTTCCTCAGCCTGCTCCTCCTTTTTATTTTTCATTTTAGTTGCTGTATCACCATCCACTTAACCACCCATTCTAAACAGCTAGCTATGTTGACACCTCACTTTCCTCTCATTTTTCTCCCACCTCTAAATAGTCACAAAGTCCTACCTGTTACACCTGCTGACTATTTCTCCAAACTTCCCTTCACTTCCATTCCCCATATTAGGCCTTCAGCATCCTCTCCAGAATTATTAAAGCAACCCACTACGTGTCCTTCTTACTGTAGGTCTCCACCCCATCAAATCTAACTTCTAGTCAGTTTTCAGAGTGACCCATTTAAAAAGCAAACCTAACTGTGTTGTTTTCCTAATTAAAATCCGTCAGAGGCGTCAGCAATTTATGGCGTGAGGTCCAGGCTTTTTAGTCCGATGAAGAAGCCCTCTATGATCTGAGTGTCTCCTGTCTCACCCTGCCTTGTACCTGTCGGTCCAGGGACACTGAAGCCCTTGAAACAGCACTTCATCTGTTGAGGGCCAGCTCCTTGTCAGGCACTTGAGAGCTTCCTTTACATACACAGTCTCCTCTAATCCTTATGTCAGTGTGTGAGGTAGGTGGAGTTATTTGCATTTTATATGAGGAAATGATTTGCATTACCCAGTCAATAATGGTAGAAACAGTTCTTAAACATACCCTGAAGGCTTTGCCTTTTCTACCCTGCAAAGGTCATCTCTCGGAGAAGGCAATGGCACCCCACTCCAGTACTCTTGCCTGGAAAATCCCACGGACGGAGGAGCCTGGTAGGCTGCAGTCCATGGGGTCGCTAGAGTCGGACATGACTGAGCGACTTCCCTTTCACTTTTCACTTTCATGCACTGGAGAAGGAAATGGCAACCCACTCCAGTGTTCTTGCCTGGAGAATCCCAGGGATGGGGGAAGCCTGGTGGGCCACCATCTATGGGGTCACACAGAGTCGGACACGACTGAAGCGACTTAGCAGCAGCAACAGCAGCAAGGTCATCTCTACTCACCATGCTATTTCTCACCTTCCTGCCTGCTCTCTGCATCTTTCCACCAGCCACTTGCCATGTTGGTAACTCGACTAATTCTGTAGAACTCAGAGCTAGTATCCTTTATTACCACTTGTGATGGGTTGGATACCTCCTTGGTATTTTTTAAATAGCCTGGTATAACTCTAGTGCTATACCTACATTATAATTTTTTCAACTCATTTTTTATTGAAGCATAGTTGCTTTGGGCTTCGCTTGTGGCTCAGATGATAAAGAATCCACCTGCAATGCAGGAGACTGGGTTCCATCCCTGGGTTGGGAAGATCCCCTAGAGAAGGGAATGGCTACCCACTCCAATATTCTTGCCTGGAGAAGTCCATGGACAGAGGAGTCTGACGGATGACAATCCATGGGGTTGCAAAGAGTCAGACATAACTGAACTGCTAATGTTTTCACGTTTTTCATAGTTGCTTTATAATGTTGTTAGTTTCTACTGCATAGCAAAGTGAATCAGCTGTACATATACATTTATCTCCTCTGTTTTTGGATTTCCTTCCCAGTTAGGTCACCACAGAGCACTGAGTAGAGTTTCCTGAAATACAGTAGATTTTCATTAGTTATCTATTTTATACCTAGTACCACTAGTGTGTGTGTGTATATATACACACACATATATATATATACGTATGTGTATATATGTGTGTGTGTGTATATATATATATCTCAATCCCAATTTCCCAGCTTATTTCAGCCCTCCTTTCCCCACTTGGTGTACATACATTAGAGAGTGTCATGCAGAGTGAAGTAAGTTAGATAGAGAAAAACAAATATCGTACATTAACACATATGTGTGAAATCTAGAAAAATGGTATAGATGATCTTATTTGCAAAACCGATGTAGAAACACATACATAGAGAACCTACGTTAGAATTTAATGATCACTTTATATGTCTGATGGAGAAGGAAATGGCAATCCACTCCAGTACTATTGCTTGGAAAATCCCCTGGACACAGGAGCCTGGTAGGCTACAGTCCATGGGGTCACAAAGAGTTGGACACAACTGAGCAAAGGCAATTATATGTCTGTATGTCTGTCTGTCCCATTCCACCATCAAAGCTGAGACCATATTGTGTCTTTACTATTTATTCAGAGTAGAATCAAAGTAACAGTAAATATTTGCTGGGTCAACGTGAAGGAGGGCATGGCAACCCAATCCAGTTTTCTTGCCTGGAGAATCCCATGGACAGTGGCGTCTCACAGGCTAAAGTCCATGTGGTTGCAAGGAGTCGGACACGACTGAGCAGCAGGGTCAGCGTGTAGGTGATGGGAGAGCACAGAGCTCTCGATGCTGCCGAGTTGCACATTGCTGACTTGTGTAAAGACTTTGTGTACACTATTTTCAGACACAAATTTTCAGTTGAAAGAGATAGCTAAATTGTGTGACAGAGCCTAAACTTTTCATTTGTACTGGAAACAGGATGTAAAACTTTTCAAGAGTAATGCTTAAATAAGTGATAATTTAGAATTAAAATAATGCTTCTCTAATACTGTTTGTCCTTTATGCATTTTACCTACACCCACATTTACTTTGTTACATTCAGGATAAAATACATCCTGTGTGCATGTAAAATGTGAAAAGAAGAAAGCATACATGAGCTATTTTCATTAATGATAGTGTTTGAAACATGTCTGTATAATTGTTCATGTCTTCATAATTATCATTTTAATTACTATGTAATATTTTGCTGAACTGATTTGTATTAAATCTCTTTCTCTAATCTTGGACATTTATGCTTTTTTCAGTCCTTTGGAATCATACATAGCTATTCTGTGTATATGTTTTTGTCATTAAGAGAAATTCTGGAGTCTAAAATTTGGATCAGATTATATACATCTTTATTATTCTTAATATACTGCCTTCCATAAAAGGATATACCAATTAAATTATCATTATAAGTAAGTGAAAACAATAGATTCCTTAAACATTAACCAGCAATAAATACCATTTTAAACATTTATTAGCTATTTATATAGGTGCTTGAAGGTATCTTCAGGCTTCATTAAGGATGGTCTTCTGTATTTCTTTATAACTTATATGTCTCTATGTAATTTTTGTATTGTTATGGCTTATTTGATTTTTGGGTTCTCGAGGTTTTCCTTCAGAATTGACTGTACTCTTCTTATAAATGTTCATTTGTCTGACATTTTCAGTGCAAGTATTTTTCTGACTCAGTTCTTTTTATATGACAGAATGCAATCTGCATCATTTTCTCCTTACAGTCTTTGAGCTTCTGTATTTTCAGTTGTGGCAGCACACCCCTCTGTTTCCTCTGTGGATTCTTATGTAAGGTGCACTTTGGTTTTCTAAATTGTTGTATTTTACCTTAATACAACTTATTAAATCAGTCTTTTTTTGCCCCTCCATTTGGGAAAACTGACTTCACTTTCTGCATACATTTTGGGTTTATTTCTGATGTCTCCACTTTTTCTAATTGGTGTGTCTTTCCGTGTTTGTGCCAATACCACAGTTTTAAGTTTTAATGCTTTCGTATAAGTTTAAGTCTGGTATGACTAGATTTCCTTCTCTCTTCTCCTTTTCAGATTGTCTGACAGTGTTTCACCTCTTCTCATTTTTTTCATGTAAATTTTGTTGCCATTTAAAAAATCCTATCATCATTTTGATTGAAAGTGTGTGAAGTCTATAAATCTCCATGGATTGAACAGATAGATTGATAATTTCCAGTCTCACCAAGGCAAAAATTATAATTACTTTAATTTTTTAGAAATTTCTAATAAGGCTTTGTAGTTTTCCATAAAGACTTTTGCTCTTACTTTGTACAGTATAAACCTTACCTGGGATGATAGAGAATCCACCTTCTGTGTAGGATAGCTGGGTTCAATCCCTGGGCTGGGAAGATCCCTTGAAGAAAGGAATGGTCACCCACTCCAGTATTCTTGCCTGGGGAATTCCACGGACAAAGGAGTTACAGTCCATGGGGTCATGAAGAGTCGAACACAACTGGGTGACTAACAGTGTTTTGAGTTGCTTTTAATAAAATAATAATGGCTAACATTTACTAAGCATGTAACATGCATGGGACATTATGCTAAGTGTTTTGTATGTAGTATCTCCTGAAAGACCACTGTGAAGTAGCTGCTGTTACCACCATGCCTATGAGGAAGCTGAGGTTTAGGCTGGTCACATAATTTGTTGATGGCCACATAGCTGTTAGACAATAGAGCTATGATTTGCAACCAGGACAGTCTGACTTCAAAAGCAGTGCAACTAACCACCATCCTACACTTTGTAAACTGAATTATGCTCTACTGAGATAATGAAATAAAATAATAAAAGCAAGAATAAAATAAAAGCCAGAATAAAAGCAAAATTCTTGTGCCAAGGTCAATATTTCAAATGGATAAGGAAAGATACCTGTTCAGAATGTAAAAATAGAGTCCAGGTCTTCTACAGAGTATCAGCTAATAAAGTGGTATTATTGCTCTAGACAAAGTAATAAAACCCAGTTCTTTGTTCATGGATATATGATGCAGCTTATGGAAAGGAGATAGTACCAGTGGAAAGGAGATAGTACCAGTGTATCAGTATCTAAAATATTGTGTTCTCAGCCCCCTGTTTTGAGAGTGGTCTTTATAACCAGATGCTTCATCAGAGGATGATAACATGGTAGATAAAGAGGAATTATGTAGAATAAACAGCTAAAGGATGGAAACTTTCAGCTTGGTTAAGAGAAGATATTGGAGGAGTTGTTTAGTGCAGAAAGGAATATACACATAGTGAACAAAGATTTTAAGGAGACAGACTTTGGCTCCAGTAAATTCTTATAAAATTAGCCTGTGTAATAGGGAAACTGGCTTCCTTGCAGTTCAGTGAGTGTATCATCCTTTGAATTATTTGAGCAGATAACAAAGATTACAGAAAAGTGATTCCTAAATTGCAAAAGAAGTTGATGTATATTAATGGCTTTTCAAGTGCATGTCCATAAACAGTAGCATCAGTCAGAAACCAAGGTTGTTATAAATGCAAATTAGAGGACCCCACCCCAGACTAAGAAGTCAGAAATGAGGCAGCAATCTGTTTTAACCAGCCATCCAGGTGATCCCTGATGCATGCTAAAATTTGAGAACTGCTAACCTAGGTAAATTCTGTTTGTGTGTGTTTTACTCACTCAGTCTTGTCTGACTCTTTGCAACCCCATGGGGGCTGTAGCTTGCCAGGCTCCTCTGTCCATGGCATTCTCCAGGCAAGAATACTAGAGTGGGTAGCCATTCTCTAGATCTTCCCAACCCAGGGCTTGAACCCAGGTCTTCTGCATTGCAGGTGAATTCTTTACCATCTGAGCCACCAGGCAAGCCCAGATAAAGTCTGATATTTTGTTTTGTTTTTAAACTCCAAAGTTTAGATCTTCTTATATTTGTCATGCGGTACACTTTTACATATCAATGCGATACCAACCATGTACTACATCTAAGGGAAGTTCATTGTTGAAATAAAAAAGGAACCTCACTATAAAGTGGTTTCATCCAACAGATGACTTCATGATGTCAACTGTGAGACAGTGCTGCAGCTGAATTTCAAGTATTCCAATAAATATTTGCAAGTGTCTCATATATACACACCACGCTGTGTCCACTAGTGAACGTGTGGCATATCCTTATTATATGTGTATTTTTCCCCAAATGATAGATGTATAAATGCAAATTAGCATACTAGTTTTATGCCTTTATTTCCATCATCAAACTAAAGTCCTCTGGAGGTGATTTGGAGTTTATGGGAAAAACTGAAATTTCTTATAGCTGGGGAACAATGGATGTTGAATTCCCTTTGCCACTTATCTGTCTGTCTGTCCCACCATGCTGTGCGTTCCTTTGGCATTGGAGCCATATCTTATCCATCGTTGTATTCCCCATGGTGATTAGTGCCGTGCCTGTGAAACATTAGTGCTCGATCATTGCTTATTTAACATAATGGATTCCAGACAATAAGTTTTGCAGTTTGGAAAATATGCTTTTCATACAAAGTATTATGATTAAATAAGACAGAGAAGACCAGCACCCTAGGCTGCCCAAATCAAATACAACTACTATTTACTTTTTGTGATTGGTACACATTTGTTTGTACAGATTACATCTGTAATGACTCTCTTCTCCCATTTTTTCTGAAGCTTTGTTTTATATGATTATAATCATACTTTGAATTCTGCTCTTTTCCCTTTTCATTGTGGATTAGGGAATCAGAACATGATACACTTACACGTGCAGAGAGAATACAGCTTTTTAAATTTCTGGAGCCAACTTGATCTTTCTCATCAATCTAGTAGGTAAATGGAAAAGCTGACAATTGATGATAGCTTGGTCTTCTACAACTAAACAGTCTGTATGTGTGAAATAGTAAATTCAACTCTGCCTGTCACGGTTGGGTTTAATAATTCCATGGATGACTGAGTTTATTAAAGATAAATGCTCAGTGTTTTAGAGCTCTGTTCCTCCCCTGCCTTCCTTCCAAGATGGCATCTGAGAGGGGTTTTGGGGAGTAATGGGTTGGAGTGAATAGGTAAATGGCTTATGTGAGATCATGGTACTGAGGGAAGAGGTCTCGGGTGTTTTCATTTACTCCAATGCCTGGCTTCTGCTGGTTCACTGACCCCACATCCACTCTTCTGAGCCCACTGAGACATTGAGGCCCCCAGAATGGAGCATACATGCAGTATTCAGAGGGAGTCAGAACTGTTTTAAGGTCATCTATCTAGCCATTTTCATCAACCAGTTTTATACCATCTTTCCTGTATTACTTGGGATGTGGTACTGAGTTGAAGTGAGATTGTTTCAAATGGAAAAAAAGCAACACTTTCTCTTCAACCTATAGGAGAGTCTCCCCAGCCTTTAAAATATCTGCCTCAGAGAAGTCAAGACACAAAAGCATCCCACCTTCCTCAAATTCTTCTCCCTTCTTCTTTGTGGATAGAATGATCCTTTCCTCTTCCTGTCTGGGTAGAACTACCATATCATGTTGCCTATTTTGTATTTTCTGTGCACTTAAAAAACTGAAACCAAACCAAACAGAGATACTTGGATACGGCCAAACTCTTGATATGAAAAAAAGGAAACTTTGAAATGTAGAAACCCGTGCTGTTGCTCCACACACTTGGCTTTCGGATTGTCCCTGTTCTTAGGAAAGTCTGTTGTGACACTGAAGGCTGACCCCTGATGCCACAATGTCTGGGGCAATCTCCATTCTCTGTTTCCCTGAAGCACCAACTGCTCAGCTACAATTTAACATGATTTTAGGAGGAAATAAAATGTCTGGGCTTCCCTGGTAGCTCAGTGGTAAAGAATCTGCCTGCCAATGCAGGGTATGTGGGTTCAATCCCTGGGTCAGGAAGATTAACTGGAGGAAGAAATGGCAACCCACTCCAGTATTCTTACCTGGAGAATTCCTGCCAGAGGAGCCTGGCAGGCTCTGGTCCATAGGGCCGCAAAGACTTGGACACAACTTAGTGGCTAAATAACAACAGAAACATGCCCGTTAACATTTTGTATGTATTATACATATTAAAAGGAGAAGGCAATGGCACCCCACTCCAGTACTCTTGCCTGGAAAATCCCATGGACGGAGGAGCCTGGTAGGCTGCAGTCCATGGGGTCGCTAAGAGTCGGACACGACTGAGCGACTTCACTTTCTCTTTTCACTTTCCTGCACTGGAGAAGGAAATGGCAACCCACTCCAGTGTTCTTGCCTGGAGAATTCCAGGGACAGGGGAGCCTGGTGGGCTGACGTCTATGGGGTCACACAGAGTCGGACACGACTGAAGTGACTTAGCATAGCATACATATTAAAATGATGCTCTGGTGTTATGTAACTAACACTGTGATTGGAGATACAAGTATATGTTGAGTTTGATTAATTTAATTGTTTTTCTCATTTTACAAACAGATACATGGAGGATAAATATAACCTGCCCTAGGTTTCACAGGGAGGGCACTCTTTCAACTACACTGTGCACAATAGCTAACCAAATGCATACACCACTTTTTATTTAACCATTCCTCCATATTGAGATATTGAAGTTGCCACAGGTTGTTTTAAAGGCAGATTTGCACCTCCTAGTGCAAGGATCTGGAGTTTAGAATTCAGAAGCTACTTCAAACCAAATGGGGAAAACTTACAGATTAAAAGGAAAATAAAATATATATCCACAACCAATTACAATGCCAGAATCTTAGGTGAATCCTGATCCAAATGCGGTGTAACAACAACAAAAAGAATACACTGAGAGAATTAAAACACTCACTAAATGGATATTTGATGATAATAAAGAATTATTTATTTTGTACATAACATTGGCTCTTAAAGAGTTACATATTTATTATATACATATATTAGATACACACTGAAGTACTACAGAGGAAATAATATCAAGATTGCTTTAATATAGTACAAAGGAAGAGGATTGGGTGGAGATGGAGAGGATAGAGGAAATGAAATTGGCCATAATTTGATCATTGTTGAACTAGAAGATGGGTACCTGAGGGCCCATTATCCCATTCTTTTCTACATGTTGAAACTTTTCATAAAGAAGTGTGTGTTGTTTTTTTTTTTAATATGGAATAGGACTCCCTATGCTTTCTGGATTTTAAGCAAGGAAGTGTTCTTTTTGTAATATTATGAAGCAAGTATGCATTTGCATGATTTTAGTTGCGGTCTCTAAATCCCCAGCCCCTCTCCCCCAACCACATTCCTTTTACATATTATATATCACTTGCCAAATTTCTCTTGGATGAGCCTTGTCAGATGAAAATCCTTCTCCACTGTGGCATAAAAAGAGGTAGCCAATGCTCTTGAGTGATTGTGTGTGTGTGCGTGTGTGTGTGTAGAAGGCACACAGTCAGTGCCGCTGGTGAGCACGACCATTCTCTGAAACAGTCCTTGCCAGAGTCTCGTTATCCCACCCCATGCTGCAGTTTTATCATGTGTCTGAGAAAGTGTTTCCCCTGCCAGGTGGGAAGGAAATTTGAAAATAAGTGCCAGCTTCGAATGCCTGGGGGGAAGGGATACACTGACATCTCTTTGTCTGGTTGGTGAAGCCAGGGTGTCCTGCAGAGTGTCTCATTAACATCAGGGGCTTGGCCAGGCAGGGTGCCCCAATTTGAGCATGCGTGCTATCTGGGCACAGTTTTGATTCAATTTATGAAATGTACTAAAGTCACATTGCATTAGACCCCAGATGTGTACTTGCTTTCTGTAGAAATGTTTATAGTATTTCCTCTCCTCACCCCTCCCCATGCTACTAAACCAGGTACCTGGCAATTTCCATCTCTACTGATGTGAGAGGAGGTAAGATTTCATTCATCACTCTTCCCATCTCAATATTATTCAGAATTGTCATTCACATATTTATTAATATCTGTTACATGGAAAAAGGAAAGGGGGCAAAGATGACATACCTGGGAAGAAGGGGAGGGGCGGTAAACAATGTGAGATATTGTTCATCACAGAATATGAATGAAGAGCGTGCTATCTTGAGATTCTGGTGAGATTCTGAAATGAAGACAAAACACTGAAAAATAGATTAAAGATGTGTAGTTTTCTCTAAGGCAAACAATGAAATGTAATGTGTAGGAAAAAGACTCGCTTGAATTTTATAGCTTCCCTTCATACCTGTACAAGCTAATGCCAAGATTCAAGGGTGGAACGATGGTAGCCTTTGGTTATGTCCCTTTCTTTACGGTAACATCTCTACAAAATTCAAAGAAACCAGGAAAATCGCATTAAAAAGATTCCCATGACAGTCGAAGACATATCTCATCATCAAACTCCCAGTGTGTACCAGTGACTTTTTCATACTTTTTCTCCCAAAACCCTATCATTGGCCTTCACAGTTTTATGCAAATTGACAATTCAATAAGGAGCGTAATGATTTCTGTAGAGAACAGACAAAGGGGCAAGTTGTAGGTTGTGATTCTGGTGGAGACTAAAAGGTATTAATGAAGTGAATTTTCTATTTTCATTATTTGAAGAACAACCATTATCAGGAAATGCTTCAGAGTTTTTAATTGAAAACAAATGGAAGAAAAGGAAATACGAAATACTCAGACACCGACTCATTTATTTTTTGCTATAATTTTCACTGTATTAGGTTTATTAATTTGTATCTTTTTTGATTAATTTTTATTGGGGTATAGTTGGTTTACAATATCGTGTTAGTTTCAGCACGTGTGCATGCTAAGTCGTTTCAGTCGTGTCCAACTCTTTGCGACCCTATGGACTGTAGCCCAACAGGCTCTATGTCCATGGGATTCTCCAGGCAAGAATACTGGAGTGGGTTGCCATTCCCTCCTCCAGGGGATCTTCCTGACCCAGGAATAGAACCTGCATCTCTTATGTCTCCATGTACATGTACAGTGTTAGTTTCTACTGTACAGAAAAATGAATCAGCTATACATATATCCTATCTCTTTTGGACTTCTTCCCCATTTAAGTCACCATAGTGCATTAAATAGAGTTCCCTTGTGCTATACAGTAGGTTTTCATTAGTTACCTATTTTATTCAGAGTATCAGTAATGTATACTGTCAGTCCCATCTCCCACTTCCTCCCATGCTCTTCTCCACCCTTGGTGTCCTTATGTTTGTTCTCTGTGTCTATATCTCTATTTCTGCTTTGCAAATAGGATCATCAGTACCATGTTTCAGGATTCCTCATATATATATTAGTATATAATATTTGTTTTTCTCTTTCTGACTTACTTCACTCTGTGTGACAATCTCTAGGTCCATCCACATCTCTGCAAAGGAACCAATTTCGTTGCTTTTTGTGGCTACTATTCTATTGTATATATGTACCACATCTTATTCCTCTGTTGATGGACATTTAGGTTGCTTCATTGCCCTAGCTATTGTAAATACTGTTGCTATGAACATTTCTTAATTCATTTGTATCCACCATTTTTTTTATAACAGAAGTATTTTTATTTTTTTACTTTACAATATTGTATTGGTTTTGCCATACATCAACATGAATCCACCATGGGTGCACACGTGTTCCCCATCCTGAACCCCCCTCCCACCTCCCTCCCCATACCATCCCTCTGGGTCATCCCAGTGCACCAGCCCCGAGCATCCTATATTCTGCATTGAACCTGGACTGGTGATTCATTTCACATATGATATTATATATGTTTCAATGCCATTCTCCCAAATCATCCCACCCTCTCCCTCTCCCACGGAGTCCAACAGACTGTTCTATACATCTGTGTCTTTTTTGCTGTCTCGCATATAGGGTTATCATAACCATCTTTCTAAATTCCATATATGCGTTAGTATACTGTATTGGTGTTTTTCTTTCTGGCTTCCTTCACTCTGTCTAATAGGCTCCAGTTTCATCCACCTCATTACCATTTTTACTGGTCTTAGGCAGTATCTAACATTTGTACCAGCACTAAGCTGGGTAATTCACACACTTTAGTTAGTTAAACCTTTAGAAGCATGTATAGAGGTACATTTCACTCTCCCCACTATGCATATGAGGGAACACAGTTTAGAGAAGTTCAGTTGTTGTTCAGCCTCTAAGTCTAGTCTGACTGTCTGCGATGCCATGGACTGCAGCATGCCAGGCTCCCCTGTACTTTACTATTTCCTGAAGTTTGCTCAAACTCATGTCTCTTGAGTTGGCAATGCCATCCAACCGTCTCATCCTCTGTTTTCCCCTTCTCCTTTTGCCTCCAATCTTTCCCAGCTTCAGAGTCTTCCAGTGAGTCAGCTCTTTGCATCAGGTGGCCAAAGTATTGGAGCTTCAGCATCAAGTCTTCCCAATAAAAATTCAAGGATGATTTCCTTTAGGATTGACTGATTTGATGTCTTAGCAGTCCAAGGGACTCTCAAGAGCCTTCTCCAGCACCACAATTCAAAAGCATCAGTTCTTTGGTGCTTAGCCTTCTTTATGGTCCAACTCACATCCCTACATGACTACTGGAAAAATCATAGCTTTGTCTATATGGAAGTTTGTCAACAAAGTGATGTCTCTGATTTTTAATTTTAGAGAACTTCAGCAAGTTACCCAAAATCGTAACAACTAGGAAGTTGCAGAGCTAAGCTTCTAACCCACCTCTGTCTGAATATAATACCTGTTTCCTTTCTACTGTCCTTCATTGACTGTTACTGCAAAGGAGATGGTCCTAAAGTAATTTGCCGTTTTTAGAAGAATGTTCCAAAATGTCTGTTCTTTTTACTTATGGTTAATGCCTATTGGATTATATATCTTACACCTGGCATTTGGGAGTGGTAAACATTTCCATATTGCAATAATTTTAACAGCAAACTTGTATGTTGTAGGATAAGGCTCCATGGAGAAGGAAAAAGTTCATAAATTACAGTCTGTCAGTAGTTATTTGTGTGGCCTTGAGCAAATGCCTAAATCCTCTGGGCCCAAGTCATCACTACCAAATAGAACCTATTTGGTTTGGTTAAGTCTAAATTACCTTTTCCTTCTGTGATTCTCTTTTCGTGGTTGATGGACTGTAAGTTTCAGTAAATCAGAATTGAGATTTTTTTTTAATGTGAATGCTCATTTGGGATGGATTTTTAAAAATCTTAAAATGACTTTCCATTTTATTCACAGCCAATTTCTCTTACCGTCTCTTAGTCTCTCTCTCACATGTACTACATACATGTACACATAGACGCCCAGCACACCCTATATTATTAGCATTATTAGTTTTCCTCAAGGAAGGGCACTTCAGAGTAGATTTCAGATGCAAAGCACACAGATAAAGAGGGCTTGCAGGCACTTCAGTTATTCAAGTTGAACATTAAGACAACAGTCCATCTGTCCATCCCACTGTCCCCCATCACCCCTTGTGAACTCACGGGAGGTTGCTGATCTGGACCCAAGTCAGGAATTCTGGGTGCTTTGGTATGAGTCTTTATTGGCCTCACCTACCTCCAAACTCTGAGAAAGTCATTAATGAGGTGCAGTCTGAAGAAACAGATGTTAGATCCAAACACAGCAGGTCTTGGATATCTTTGGAGAGGATATTTTTTCAGCTGTCCGCAGTGGAAACTTTTTGATATTTCACTCTCTATAGGCTTTGGGTTCTCTGGAAGAAATGTCACCAGCAGCGCTGTGGTATGATTACACCTGGTGAGGGAATGAGATTCTTTGCCTGATGAAGTCTTCTTGCCACAGACACTGTCAGTTTGTGAATTTCTTCCCTGCTAAACTGATCATTTCTTAAGGGCCCACTATCCCTTTATTGCTACAGCATCCAGCTCAGTGCCTGAAATGTAGTGGCAGTATATCAAGAAAAGGGCAGTGTGTATTTTGTGGTGGGGGGAAAAAAATGAAGTTTTGGAGCCAAGCATTCCTGTGTTCAAAGTTCTTGTTCTGCTAATTAGTTTTTGTGTTTGGGGAAAAGTTGGTTAGATTCTCTGAGCTTCTGTTTTCTTATCAGTAAAATGGAATGAATAAAACTTCTTGAAATGTTTAAGATTTAGAGACAGTATAGTCAAAGGAGCTATTGAATTGTGGGTACTTAGCAGTAGCTAAACAGCAGTGATGTTGGAGGTAGGCAGGCGTCTTTAAATGTTAGAACAATAGAATTGTTATCTATAGCTGCATTATAAACCACTTTGTCATATTAGAGAAAGAAATTGCCATGAACCAAAATAGGAGAAAGAAATTTTTTTTTTCATTTGAAGTACAAAGAAAAGTGCTTTAATAATTGAGGGATCCGTCTTACGAGATGCCGGCCCTATCCTAGCCCACCCCGCCAAAAGGAGAAAGACTTCAAGCAGTCTTTAAACCAGTAAAAGTTGGAAAGGAAGTTACACTGAGCTATTGCTAAGAAACTTCCTATTCAGCAGTTTCTGATATCCAGGTTTGTTTTTGGTTCTGAAGACTTCCCAGTCAAACACGAAGCCATATTGTTCAAGACAAATGATTAGTTATGTGCCTTTGCTGCAATAGCAATAAATTCTTTGGTGAGGAATTGAAAAGATCACAACTCACTTTTAATGAAGCAATCTGTTTTGCTAACATCAACAAAAAAATAACAGGAGAGAAGGCAAAATGTAGTTTGGAAGGAAGGGAGAGATAATCATTCAATATTTGATTTATACTGTAAATGCAAGGAATAGAGAAAAGTGGTTTTGAAAAATCTCCCAGGACCAAAATAAAATAGCTCACCTTATCTCGTGCTGATGAGCACATAGCTCGGGCTTGGCATATGTTTTCATAAAGTTCCCATTTTCTGGGAGTGCAGCAAACGTGTGAAGATGAGCAAATCTGCAACCCCATGGAGCTGATGTTTAGCAGAAGGCACAAAGCTGAGGGTCAGAGAGGGTATTTCTGGAGAGAAAAGACAGCAGAAAGGCACCTCCTCTTGGGCCTCACTGCCAGATAGACGGGCACTGGCATTTGTGTATATTAAGGACCAAAATTTTAATTAGGACACTATTGAAAGACTATATTCTCATTCGTTATCTATTTCACGTGTGCTATACTGGGCTAAGTTGCTTCAATCATGTCTGACTCTCTGCAACCTATGGATTGTAGCCTGCCAGGCTCCTCTGTCCATGGGATTTCTCAGGCAAATATACTGGGGTGGATAGCCATTCCCTTCTCCAGGAGAGCGTCTGACCCAGGTATTGAACTCACATCTCTTATGTCTCCTGTACTGGCAGGTGGATTCTTCACCACTCGCGCCATCCATGCTTAGTATCGACAGTGCATATGTGTCAGTCCCAGTTCCTCTCACCACCCCTTCCCCCGTGGTAGCCACACATTTGTTCTCTATGTCTGTGTCTTTATTTCTACTCTGCAAATAAGATTGTTTATACATTTTTTCTAGATTCCACATATAATGAACTCTACTTAATGTTGTGTGGTGATTTGAATGGGAGGAAGTCCAAAAGGGAAAGGATATATGTATATATACAGATGATTCATTTTGCTGTACACTAGAAACTAACACAGCATTGTAAAGCAACTGTACTCCAAAAAGATTAATTGAAAATAATAATAAATAAATTACCTAGCCCATAAAAGCTAACAACCTCAGGGCTGCTCTCTAAGCAGGTCCACATTCTGCCTGTGGAATGTGTAGTTGCTAAGTTGTGTCTGACTCTTTGCAACCTGATGAACAGTAGCCTGCCAGGCTCCCCTGTCCATAATATTCTCCAGGCAAGAATCCTGAAGTTGGTTGCCATTTCCTCCTCTAGGATTAACTTAATACATAAAGATAAATATTGCTCTTGAAAGAGCAAATTATTTTCCTACTTAGAATTTTTTGCTAAAGATCTACTATAAAAATAATTTCTTCTCTATTTCCCTGACATGATAATGATAAAATACATCTATAGTCTCCTCAAACCTCAAGTGTTAAGAGCATATTATCCCATTTGAGTTGGAACACTGCTTCACATAGTCAACATGTTTTTTTTAAGGAACTCTAAGAACTCTCAAGGACAGTAAAAGGAAAACATTCCTGTTGCCTATAGATCTTTCAGGTATATTTTCCCTCAAAGTTTTCTAAATTAAATGATGTGATAATTGGTTTTTATTTGGCTATGGAATATATGTCTGTAAATAAACTTGCTGTGAAAAGAAAGGAAGGAAAGAAATAAAGACTACATTGAGGTATCTGATCAAGTGACATCAGGAATTGAGGACTTGTGGTGATTGAGTTAGCCCTCACACACTCATATAGTATATGCCAGGAACTCACAAATACTCTCATCCGTTCCACTTCTGGTGAAAAGCAGGTCCACCCAGATGAGAGACTGTTTACCAAAGAGTTCTAAATTCTTAAATGTAATCAGTAGAATCGTAAAGGACTCCACTTTCAATCTTTTATTATGCCCTAGCAGTAAAGAATCCCACCTGCAATACAGGAGACTTGAAGGAGACGAGAGTTCGATCCCTGAGTCAGGAAGATCCCCTGGAGAAGGAAATAGAAACCCACTTCAATATTCTTGCCTGGGAAATGCCATCGGCAGAGGGGCCTGGTGGGCTACAGTCCATAGGCTCGCAAGAGACGGACATGACTGAGCACACATGCACGCACCGATACTTTTACACACACACATGCACACACGCACGCCCCCCTGATGCTTAAAGCTAGCCTAGAAGACACAACCTCTGGTAAACTATTACTGCCCCTCCCCCTCACCACCTTTAATTGTGTTCCTATTATAACTTAGAATGTGTATTTAGTAATATGTTTTCTTGCATTTTGCCTAAACGAAAATCTGATGTTCTCCTTACATTTTTATGTAGAGCTTTAAAAACTTTTTAAATGGAAATATCAAGCTTATTAATCATTTTTTGTTGTTGTTATTAGCCTCATTTCTTGAAATTAAGGGCACAGCCTTATTCCTTTGAGAAACATGTATAGACAGTTATATTTCATCAATGTCCAGTTGGCAGAGGCCCATGGGCAGGTAGCTTAGACTTGTATTTCAGTTCTGAGAAGGGGAGAAACAATCATTAATATATAGAAGTCCTCTTTCCTTATCCTGCTGAAAGGCTGTGCCCTAAATGTTTCCCCCTACCTTGCCTTCTTTCAGTGTCAGGCTCCTTTTTTGGGGTTTCAGGGTGCAGGATCATGGAGAATAGTGGAACAGGAAAAAGAAATTCAGAAAGTTCATTCAGAAGAGATTTAAAGACAAATGCTAGGAAGCAGGCAACCATGATGTCTAAGAGAAGTGAATACAGAAAACAACTAGGAGCTTTAATATATCGCTGTGGTTTGTGAATATCCTTCACAGTGTTTAAGAAATACAAGCCAAAAAAAAAAAAAAAACGTGTATTTTGGAAATAGATTTTGTTTGATGGAGTGTTTTCCTGTGATCTCAGCAGTCCTCTGTACTACCACATGTATTATAATTTTATAAACATAGCTTTTAAAATTCATGAACACAGACATATGCACATCTCTGCAATTCTCTATAATGTATGTTCCCAATGTCTCAGATTCTTGGTTTCCCACATCCCTCTCTTTTTCTCATTAGAGGCCCCCTCTGGTCTCATAGTGGTTTCCTTTTCCCCGGCCACTTAATGAACAGTTACTTAAATGAACCATGATAAATGTCTGTCCTGGCATGGTCTCAAGTTAAATTCATTATAAATGTTGGGTCACTTAGGCTAAAATGCCTCTTATCATCTTAGAAAATGAAATTGCAGGCTCATTTTCCAGAAGTAGCTAAAGGAAGCCTGCATTCATCAGTCCTCTCACTGTTGAGGTAGTACAGCCTAGCGGTTAAGAGTTCAGCTCTGAAACTCGTCCTCCTGCTTCAGTTCTAGTCCAGCTGATGTCTGTGAGTGCATGTGCTAAGTCATTCAGTCGTGTCCAGCTCGTTGCAACCTTATGGACATGGACTGTAGCCTGCCTGGCTCCTCTGTCCAAGGGATTCTCTACACAAGAATACTGGACTGGGTTACCATGCCCTCCCCCAGGGCATCTTCCTGACCCAGGGATCAAACCTTATGTCTCTCTTATGTCTTATGTCTCCTGCATTGGCAAGCATCTTTTATGTCTCCTGCATTAGTAAGTATCTCTTATGTCTCCTGCATTAGTAAGTATCTCTTATGTCTCCTGCATTAGTAAGTATCTCTTATGTCTCCTGCATTAGTAAGTATCTCTTATGTCTCCTGCATTAGTAAGTATCTCTTATGTCTCCTGCATTAGTAAGTATCTCTTATGTCTCCTGCATTAGTAAGTATCTCTTATGTCTCCTGCATTGGCAGGCGGGTCCTTTACCACTAGTGCCACATGGGAAGATACTGTCTGTGTTAATCTCAGAAAAGTTACTTTGTCTTGTCATGCCTTGGTTTGTTCACCTAAAAGGAAAATATTGATAATGCTATCCTCACAAGGTTGTGGTGACCCTATAAATGAAGGTGTTCATGTAAATAACTTAGAGTACCTGGCACTTAGTAAAATAACTGCCCACCCATTCACAAAAGAATGTAGTTTAAGAAGTTGTCCTGGTAACCAAAGGGAAAAGAGGGGAGGGATAAATAAGGGAGGGGGGATAAATAAGGAGGGTGGGATTAGTATATACACACGACTGTATTAAATACATAAGCAACAAGGACCCACTGTATAGCACAGGGAACTACACTCAATATTTTGTAATAATAAGGGAAATGAATCTGAAAAAGAATATATATATATATATATATATATATACACACACGCACACTGAATCATTTCTCTGCACACCTGAAACTAACACCATATTGTAAATCAATAATATTTGAATAAAAAATAAAATTTTAAAAAGGAGTTGCCCAGCAGATGTTTCATGAAAAGTTGATAGAATTGAAGGTGACCCTGTTTGGTGATTTGTATTTGAGTTCCTGGGTTCTAATATATCCATTCACTCACTAAAAGGTGATTCACTGAGCCCTAGCCGTGATAGTTGTGGCATATGTCAGCAATCATGGCACAGGTGTTGCCCCCAAAGAGTCCCCAGACCACAGAGGGAATGAGCATGTAACAGACAAAATGGACTGGGAAAATGCAAGAATGTTTTTTAAAAGCCTGTAAGGTACAAAGCTCATGCAAAATAAAGACTAGTTAAGATTGTCCAGGAACTCTAGGAAGGCTTCCTAAAGGAGGTGAAATGTTAGCTGACTTGTTGAAGGGTGAACAGGCACCCACCAGGCAAATGATTCAGAGAAATCAATTCCAGGCAAAGTAAATAGCAAACAAAGTTATGAAGTAGCAAGCAATTTAGTTTTACTAGAATATAACATGTGAGTCAAGAAATGGGAAGAAAGGGAGCTAGAGCAGTGGCTTGGAGCCATGAAGACCTCCCAGCCTTGTTAAGTTGGATCTAATTCAGAGAGGCCTCCTATTTATTGCAAATCTTGTGTTTATTTAACTAGGGCCCCAACTCACAGTTGCTTCCATACACTGAGTCAGCAGACATGACCAAAAAGTTATTTCGTTCCACCCACCTCAGCATTTTCCTACATTCAGTTCAGTTTAGCCGCTCAGTCGTGTCTGACTCCGCGACCCCATGAATCGCAGCACGCCAGGCATCCCTGTCCATCACCAACTCCCGGAGTTCACTCAGACTCACGTCCATCGAGTCAGTGATGCCATCCAGCCATCTCATCCTCTGTAATCCCCTTCTCCTCCTGCCCCCAATCCCTCCCAGCATCAGAGTCTTTTCCAATGAGTCAACTATTCGCATGAGGTGGCCAAAGTACCGGAGTTTCAGCTTTAGCATCATTCCTTCCAAAGAAATCCCAGGGCGGATCTCCTTCAGAAAGGACTGGTTGGATCTCCTTGCAGTCCAAGGGACTCTCAAGAGTCTTCTCCAACACCACAGTTCAAAAGCATCAATTCTTTGGTGCTCAGCTTTCTTCACAGTCCAACTCTTCACATCCATACATGACCACTGGAAAAACCATAGCCTTGACTAGACGGACCTTTGTTGGCAAAGTGATGTCTCTGCTTTTGAATATGCTATCTAGGTTGGACATAACTTTCCTTCCAAGGAGTAAGTGTCTTTTAATTTCATGGCTGCAGTCACCATCTGCAGTGATTTTGAAGCCCCCAAAAATACAGTCTGACACTGTTTCCCCATCTATTTCCCATGAAATAATGGGACCGGATACCATGATCTTCGTTTTCTGAATCTTGAGCTTTAAGCCAACTTTTTCACTCTCCTCTTTCACTTTCATCAAGAGGCTTTTTAGTTCTTCTTCACTTTCTGCCATAAGGGTGGTGTCATCTGTATATCTGAGGTTATTGATATTTCTCCCGGCAATCTTGATTCCAGCTTGTGTTTCTTCCAGTCCAGCATTTCTCATGATGTACTCTGCATAGAAGTTAAATAAGCAGGGTGACAATATACAGCCTTGACATACTCCTTTTCCTATCTGGAACCAGTCTGTTGTTCCATGTCTGGTTCTAACTGTTGCTTCCTGACCTGCATACAGGTTTCTCAAGAGGCTGGTCAGGTGGTCTGGTATGCCCATCTCTTTCAGAATGTTCCACAGTTTATTGTGATGCACACAGTCAAAGGCTTTGGCATAGTCAATAAAGCAGAAATAGATGTTTTTTCTGGAACTCTCTTGCTTTTTCCATGATTCAGAGGATGTTGGCAATTTGATCTCTGGTTCCTCTGCCTTTTCTAAAACCAGCTTGAACATCAGGAAGTTCACAGTCACATATTGCTGAAGCCTGGCTTGGAGAATTTCCTACATAGCACCATTTGAATGGAGTGCTTGAATTTGGAAACTTGAAAATTCTAGGAATTCACCTACAATAAGAAAAGCAGCAGCTTGAATAAAATATAAATAGGTCTATCAAGATGTGGGCAGAGACCCTGATAGAACTATTTGCAGTGAGCACTATAACTTTCTCATTAAACACCAATTCTTCATTTGCAGAGATTGACACTTTTATGACTTATGGGTTCAATTTTTCCTTAGAACCTCTTGTCCAGACTAAGCTAGTCATCACTTCCTATTTCTAGAAATATTCTGGCTTCTCATCCTTCTTCTGAATTTTTTTAAACTAACTTGTTAAGGAGCCTTTCCCCTACCTTGTCTTTCATCTTACACACCTGTCTATTTGCATTTTTCCGTTCATGCTATTTCAGTACAGTCTGAAAGGGGACTACTTTCCTCCGTCTAATTAAGTACTTAGAAGCCGTCTCAGCATGGCTTAGGTTGCACCAGTCTTTGGGCTAATGCATTCTCACTTCACTTATCTTTCTTCACAGCTTTCCCAAAGTGTCACCTTTGGGCACTTTTCTAATAAAAATGAGTTTTTGCCAAAAGGTTATCATCTCCATTGATTACCAACTCTATCCTCAGCCATAGGTCTACAGAACTAGATTAATAATTTCAGTCTTCCTGGTTTTCCTGACAACCATGCTTTGGCTAACCAGGAGCCCAGTCAAGAATCTGGCTACCAGGCTAAATCTGCTTACACCCTAGACATCACATCTGTCCAGCCTGTTCTAATGGATCCTCTTCTTTCCCATGACCTGGGACCCTCCTATATCTTTCTGTTTGGGGTAAAAAGGAATAATTAATCAGTCAGTTGCTGATAAGAGGAATTGTCTGCCTCAGAACTGCATATCATTTCTATAGAATCTTTGTCTGTTTTCCCTTTCAAAAATTTCCCTTTTGCCCACCAAACAAAATTAAAGTGTTAGTTACTCAGTCATATCTGACTCTTTGTGACCCCATGCAGTGTAACCCACCAGGCTCCTCTGCCCATGGAATTCTCCAAGCAAGAATGCTGGAGTGGGTAGCCATTCCCTTCTCTGTGGATCTCCCCAACACAGGGATAGATCCTATGTCTCTTGCATTGCAAGAGGATTCTTTGCCATCTGAGGCACCAGGGAAGCCCTACCAAACAAAATAGTCTTGTTTAATATGTGGTGCTTTGGCTTCTCTTATAATTGCTGCCTCCTCAATAGAAAAATCCCATTGGGGCTCATTTAAATTCTTTAACTCTTTCCTGACATGCAGCAGAGAGGTTTCCTAAGTCTCAAAGCACTTTACTAAATAAATAAATTACATTCCTATCTTTGGCATTGTTCCAACAATAATCAATTTTCAAAATTGAAAGATATGTATCAAATAGCCAAATCCCCATAGTATATGCATATATTGGCTCAGTCTCTGTGGGGTCTCTGGGTCCTGGTGCACATAAGGTTATGTTTGAGAAAAGAAGGGACACTAAAGTATCATCGAAAAAGCAAGAGAGTTCCAGAAAAACATCTATTTCTGCTTTATTGACTATGCCAAAGCCTTTGACTGTGTGGATCACAATAAACTGTGGAACATTCTGAAAGAGATGGGAATGCCAGACCACCTGACCTGTCTCTTGAGAAACCTGTATGCAGGTCAGGAAGCAACAGTTAGAACTGGACATGGAACAACAGACTGGTTCCAAATAGGAAAAGGAGTATGTCAAGGCTGTATATTGTAACCCTGCTTATTTAATTTAGATGCAGAGTGCATCATGAGAAATGCTGAGCTGCAGGAAGCACAAGCTGGAATCAAGATTGCTGGGAGAAATATCAACCACCTCAGATATGCAAATGACACCACCCTTATGGCAGAAACTGAAGAGGAACTAAAGAGCCTCTTGATGAAAGTGAAAGAGGAGAGTGAAAAAGTTGGCTTAAAGCTCAACATTCAGAAAACTAAGATCATGGTATCTGGTCCCATCACTTCATGGCAAATAGATGGGGAAATAGTGAAGACAGTGGCTGACTTTATGTTTCTAGGCTCCAAGATTGCTGCAGATGGTGACTGCAGCCATGAAATTAAAAGACACTTACTCCTTGGAAGCAAAGTTACGACCAACCTAGACAGCATATTAAAAAGCAGAGACATTAATTTGCCAACAAAGGTCCATCTAGTCAAGGCTATGGTTTTTCCAGTGGTCATGTATGGATGTGAGAGTTGGACTATAAAGAAAGCTGAGTGCCGAAAGAATTGATGCTTTCGAACTGTGGTCTTGGAGAAGACTCTAGAGAGTCCCTTGGACTGCAAAGAGATCCAACCAGTCCTTCCTAAAGGAGATCATCCCTGAGTGTTCATTGGAAGGACTGATGTTGAAGCTGAAACTCCCTGATTCAAAGAGCTGACTCATTTGGAAAGACCATGATGCTGGGAAAGACTGAGGGCAGGAGGAGAAGGGGATGACAGAGGATTAGATGATTGGATGGCATCACCGACTCAATGGACATGGGTTTGGGTGGACTCTGAGAGTTGGTGATGGACAGGGAGGCCTGGCATGCTGCGGTTCATGGTGTCGCATAGGACATGACTGAGCAACTGAACTGAAAGACAAAGGAGAAAAGGAAGCAATAGCCATTTGAGTGCAGAGTTCCAAAGAAAAGCAAGGAGAGATAAGAAAGCCTTCCTCGGTGATCAATGCAAAGAAACAGAGGGAAACAATAGAATGGGAAAGACTAGAGATCTCTTCAAGAAAATTAGAGATACCAAGGGAACATTTCATGCAAAGATGGGCTCAATAAAGGACAGAAATGGTATGGACCTAACAGAAGCAGAAGATATTAAGAATAGGTGGCAAGAATATACAGAAGAACTATACAAAAAACCATCTTCATGACACAGATAACCATGATGGTGTGATCACTCACCTAGAGCCAGATATCCTGGAATGTCGAGTCAAGTAGGCCCTTGGAAACAACACTACAAACAAAGCTAGTGGAGGTGATGGAATTCCAGTTGAGCTATTTCAAATCCTGAAAGATGATGCTGTGAAAGTGCTGCACTCAATACGCCAGCAAATTTGGAAAACTCAGCAGTGGCCACAGAACTGGAAAAGGTCAGTTTTCATTCCAATCCCAAAGAAGGGCAATGCCAAAGAATGTTCAAACTACCACACAATTGCACTCATCTCACATGCTCAACATTCTCCAAGCCAGACATTCAAGCTGGATTTAGAAAAGGCAGAGGAACCAGAGATCAAATTGCCAACATCCGCTGGATCATGGAAAAAGCAAGAGAGTTCCAGAAAAACATCTACTTCTGCTTTATTCATTATGCCAAAGCCTTTGACTGTAAGATCACAACAAACTGTGGAAATTCTTCAAGAGATGGGAATACCAGACCACCTGACCTTCCCCCTGAGAAATCTGTATTCAGGTCAAGAAGCAACAGTTAGAACTAGACATGAAACAACAGACTGGTTCCAAATAGGAAAAGGAGTACGTCAAGGCTGTATATTTTCACCCTGCTCATTTAAATTATATGCAGAGTACCTTATGCGAAAGATCAGGCTGAAGCACAAGCTGGAATCAAGATTGCTAGGGAAAATATCAATAACTTCAAATACACAGATGGCACCACCCTTATGGCAGAAAGTGAAGAGGAAGTAAAGAGCCTCTTGATGAAGGTGAAAGAGGAGAGTGAAAAAGCTGGCTTAAAACTCAACATTCAAAACTAAGATCATGGCATCTGGTCCCATTGCTTCATGGCAAATAGATGGGGAAACAATGGAAATAGTGAGACTTTTATTTTCTTGGGCTCCAAAATCATTGCAGATGCTGACTGCAGCCATGAAATTAAAAGCTGCTGGCTCCTTGGAAGAAAAGCTGTGACCAACCTAGACAGCATATTAAAAGCAGAGATATTACTTTGCTGACAAAGGTCCATCTAGTCAAAGCTATGGTTTTTCCAGTAGTCATGTATGGATGTGAGAGCTGGACCATAAAGAAAGCTGAGTGCCAAAGAATTGAAGCTTTTGAACTGTGGTGTTGGAGAAGACTCTTGAGAGTCCCTTGGACTACAAGGAGATCCAACCAGTCAATCCTAAAGGAAATAAATCCTGAATATTCATTCGAAGGAGTGATGCTGAAGCTGAAATTCCAATGCTTTGGCCATTTGATGTGAAGAACTGACTCATTGAAAAAGACCCTGATTCGGGGAAAGATTGAAGGCAGGAGGAGAAAGGGATGACAGAGGATGAGATGGTTGGATGGCATCACCAAGTCAATGGACTTGAGTCTGAGCAAGCTCTGAGAGTTGGTGGTGGACAGGGAAGCCTGGCATGCTGCAGTCCACGGGGTTGCAAAGAGTCAGACACAACTGAACAACTGCACTAAACTGATGCATATATTGTATAGTTTTGCTGTTTCTGTTTTTTCATTACTTAAATAATAAGGAAACCAAAGCAAGAGGATTTATAAAAGCTGATAAGGAGAAGCTTTTACATTCATATAGACACTCCTGACTCTAAACAAATAATACATTTTCAATAAACATATCCCTATTGTGATGTCAGCTCTGTACATTGGAAAGATTGGTTTCACTTCAGTTTTTGTATCCTAACACAGACTTAGAATTTTAAATAATATTGTTGTCCCCAAAATACATGTAATTATTCAGAGTAGACCCACTAAGATGTTTAAATGCTTCAACTGAAGACAACCCTGTAGAATTTTCATTAATTATGTGAATGGGTAATGTATAATAGCATGTGTGGTTAATTATCAACTTATGTTGAATTTAACAGAAATTCTGCCCTTCTAGTTCATAGTTACTAACAATAGATTCCTTTACATGCTGATGCATACCAGAAACACTATGACAATTGTCTGAGGAAGTCCTATTAACTGTGAAAGGCCTTCATAAATGAAACTCTGCCCTTGACATTATTTATTGAATTGTTTTGAGAAAGGCTGATAGCCACAGTGAGAACACAGGTTGTGAATTCAAAGTAATGTCATTTAAAATATGACCTGTAAGAAAATTTATGGCTTTATCCACTTTGCCTATACAAATGCCTCTTAAGTATAAATCATAAAACAGAAAGAACACGTATCAAGTGTGTGTCGGTAAGCTGACAAGAACTAGGAAAATGAAAGCACCTTTAGGCCATTGTACCCAAAGACCCGAGGGTTGAATTTCCTGGAGGGCAGGTGCTGTAATCTAATATATGATTGTTGCTTCTTTAGAAAATATTTCAATATCCAAGCAGGCGCTGGGGTTGCATGGATATTGTTCGGTCTGTGGTTTGCAGTATCTGTGGATTGGGAAGGGACTCTGGAGCTCACACCTAGCCACAGTCTGCACCTGCTGCTTATTCGCCACTTCTAACTGATCCATCTGAAACGCTAGCTGGGTTCTGGTTTTGTGTGTGTGTGTGTGTGTGTGTGTGTCCAATTGCTCTACCATATTGTGTTGGTTTCTGTCATGCATCAACAAGAATCAGCCACAGGTATAGGTACGTCCCCTCCCTCCTGAAGCCCCCTCCTATGTCCTTCACCATCCCACCACTCTAGGCTGTCACGGAGCACTGGGCTGAGTTCCTCGTGCAGCACTTTTTACAGTAGCTAGGACTTGGAAGCAACCTAGATGGTCATTGACTGACGAATGGATACAGACATTATGATACATATATATAATGGAATATTACTCAGCTATAAAAAAATAATGCATTTTAGTCCGTCCTAATGAGGTAGATGAACCTAGAGCCTGTTATACAGAGTGAAATAAGTCAGAAAGACAGAGACAGATATTGTATGTTAATACATGCACATGGAACCTAGAAAGATGGTACAGATGAACCTATTTGCAGGGCAGCAGGGACACTGCTTTTAAAGACTGGAACCAAACAAGTCAGAGGGAAAAATGAGTCTGTGAAGAATAGAAGATAGCAGTTCTTACTTAACCATTGTTTTTCAACTCCTAAGAGAAAAATGACAGGTCACTGGCTATTATCCCCTAGAACTTGTCCCAGGAGATAAATCCTTGTTCTCCAAGCCAGAACAAGATGAATTCTCTGTTCTATAGCCAAGAGATACTATCATTGTTTTAGGCTAGTTTGCAAAGCCCGGGGGTAGCATGGCAAACCACTCCCAATATTCTTGCCTGAAGAATCCCATGTACAGAGGAGTCTGGCAGGCTACAGTCCATGGGGTCACAAAGAGTTAGACGTGACTGAAGCGACTCCATGCACGCATCCTTCAAGGATCATACATTAGGGTACTTGAGTTCCTTGTGAGTTGGTAAAATTCTAGGCTCTTAGGGTACAAAGAAGAGGCAGGCTGAGCTTAGTTAACAAGATCCAGGTAAAACCTCCAACCAACTGCCTGGAATATATACATTTTGGAAAATTGACAGAAAATGCTCCCTAGCAAGAGTGCTAAGTGGAATGGGCTTCTGGGGGAACATTCTAAATAGGAACAGGATCCCCAAGCAGAATTTCCAAAGGAAAGAAAATGAATAATCAGCTTTCTTCTTCCTTTCACATCTGCCTTTCTCCTTATTCAACAACCAGCAAAGGAGCTGTGTTGTTACAAGATGCACACCAGGGAATGGAGCAGCAGCTGGTGTGCAGGCAGCTGAACGCCTGGGCAAGCCCTGGCCCCGGGAAACAAACGCCTCCCAGGTTTAAGGTGGAGCAACAGGGGAAATGAAGCTGGTTCACTTAGGAAGAGGCGCCTAGACTGTGGGGAGGGCCCCCAGACCTCCAGAGCAAATGAAGCCTCACTAAGGCATTTCACAGAAGGAAAACCAACAAAAGTTCATAAAAATGAACTGCCCTTTTTAAAGAGACTGGTATTTAAAATTGTGTTTATAAGAATAGAATCCATAACGGCCCAGAGGAAAGTGGTGGATGGGGCAATGGGGTAGGAGGAGAGTGGCAGTGAAATCATGATATGCTAAACAAACATCTTTCAAAGAGAGAGGACTTGGGCCAAATTCACACTAAGCTCTAATTTACTGTACTCAGCAAAGTCTTCTGCCCTCTTCCTAATAGATTTAGCAGATGATCCTGGTTATTTCTCGGGGTTCCCAAGTGGCTCAGAGGTAAAGAAGCTGCCTGCCAAAGCAGGAGACATGTTTGATCCCTGGGTCAGGAAGATCCCCTGGAGAAGGAAATGGCAACTCACTCCAGAATTCTTGCCTGGAAAATCCCATGGACAGAGGAGCCTGGCGAGCTGCAGTCCACAGGGTCACAAAGGAGTTGGCCACGATTTAGCAACTAAACAACAACCTGGTTATTTCTTTACACTTATTAGTATTTCACAGATGAAACAAGCTCATACAGAACGGTACTAATCCCCAGTGAAATAGAAGCACTTAAAAAATTTCATGTCATGGTTGGGATTTTGCCAGTATGGAAGGAATCCATTCTCAAAATACACAAAACTAGGAGAAAAAAAGTCATTCCATGATTGTTACTGAATCAAGTCTGGCTGCTTGCCACTGAAAAAATCAATATGAGACAGGGAGATGTTGGGAGAGGGAAAGGTTTCTTTAATCAGAATGTTAGCAATCTGGGGAGATGGTGGACTCAGTGTTCCCCCTAAAATCACCTCCAAAGATTCTGTTTGGCCATGGAAGTTTTAAGGGGAAGAAGAGAGTTAACCTCAGTTAGTCACTGAGATGGGGAGTCAGAGTCGTGTCCGTCCCCCACTGCGTGGAGGCTCATCAGCTTCTTGTAATTGTCCTTTAGATGTTATCTCGTTTATACAGTTTAGTCACACAGTTTCTTCATGAAATTACGGGAGGGGAAGCTAGGAAAGAGATCTGCTCATCTGTTATTTATTCTTCCTATCAACTTCTTTGATCTACAGAAAGAGCCAACAACTTAGGCAAGCTATTGTGTGACTAAAAGATTTGCAATGTGTGCTTAGGCCAGAGTTGATCAGAGTATGGGGGTGCCTGGTTTAAAAGTTCATCACAATAGAGCTTTGCTGAAGTGACAAGAAAGGGGGCTTCCTCATGAGGGCAGTTTCCTGTAAAGAGCTGCCTATGTGATGAAATTACATAATTGATATCTTGATGGATTTGCTTTCTAGAAGCCTTTGAAATTGTTACATGGCAATTTACACCCCTAGTTCTATGTCTATTACTACCATTGACTGAAGTATGGCAAAGCAGTGAGGGGGTGCAGCTGGGCAAGAGCCTTGGATGACTCCTGAGATCTTCCTCCTAGAATTTCCAGTGTCCCCAAAACTCTCCCATTTCAGAGGGCACAGACTCTTGACCCATCTCCTCCTCCGCATCATATCTGAGATTCTTCAACTATAAGAATCTAATAAATATAATCCTGAGGACGCATTAAAAATTCAGTGAGCATTTTTTTAGAAAGAATGAACGAACAGCTGTTTAGTGTAACACGCTGGGCTGGGCCCAGTGGACATGGGCAGGGGGAGTGGAGACACATCTACTCTCACACAATAGAAGCCGCAACAATAACTCAGGGGACTGTGGAAGCAAATGCTGAAGAGGGCAGGCTCTATAGTATCAGATGCAGTAGACCTGGCTTCTGTAGATGCCTTGTTTTCTAGTTTCCTAGCACATTCATTGCTCATCCCAGGGGCGAACTGCAGGAATTTCATTTGGAAAAATAATCAGAGAAAGCAAGAGGCTACCAAGGGTGCTCTATCCTGAAATGTTCAGGCTTAGATTGTTTTTCCACCCAAGAGAAGGTGAAGCTTGGTAGAAGGCTCTGGCTTTTTTGTTCATTTGTCTTTGGTTTCACTTTTTTAATCAGAGAATAATTGCTTTACAGTGTTAGTTTCTGCTGTTCAGCAGCATGAATCAGCTCTAAGCATACAAATGTCCCCTCCCACTTGAGCCTCCCTCCCTCCCTCCCGCCCCTGATTCCACCTCTCTAGGTCATCACAGACCGCCAAGCTGAGCGCCCTGTGCTATACAGCTATCTATTTGAGCTCCCTGCGCCATGTATTAGCTATCTACTCTATACATGGTAGAGAAGGTGGGACAAATTAAAGTCATGTATTCAAGCTGCATCCTTTGTGTTCCACACTGCTCCCCTCGTGTCACTGACATTTTGGGCTGGATGATTAAACCAAAGTAGAGTGTTCGGACAGCACAGTGTTTCTTCATCCTTACACTGTAGGTGTGTGTTTTCTGGCAAGATCTGCCTATGTCAGTGTGGATTCTGTAGTGGGTTGTAGGTTCTTTTTCCAGGATTCCAGATCTGTCACCCACTAGTGCTGTGACCTTGGGTGGGCTGCTTGACCACTGAGGGTTTCAGCATTTTCACCTGTAAAAGAGGTTAAGAAAATCCATATGCCTGCTTCAGCAAGCTACTTTAAAGACCCAGTGAGAATGCCTGAAGGCAATGAGGGATGGAAGATATTGCTGTGACCTGCCTCTGAGTTATAACTGAATTCACAAAGAGCCGAGTGCCTGGAATCCAGAGGGGTGAGCACTTAGTTATGTGAATCACACATTTAATTGTCCACAGGGCAGCCTCTTCCTCTGCTTCCCCAGGGGGAGCTTTTCTGTGGTCAACATTGCTGTGGTCCCAGAGGCTGAAGTGGGGCTGGGCAGGGATTAGCGAGGGCCATGTGTGCCCTTTTATGATAGAAATAGACCAACAAATGCCTCCTCAGGCGGAGTAGCAAGAGGAGGTCTGCACCTGGCCCTGGGTTTTTATCATGTTTCCTTTTATTTTTCCCTGAAGAATTGGATTAGACTCTGTGGAATTGTGAATACCCACACCTACTTCATGACGGGACAGCAGAGCAATCTGTTTTCAAAGGCCAAATCTGTTTTGCTTTTTTTTTTTTTTTCGTACCCTATGCTCTGTGGTTTTTCTCTCCTCTCCTCATCCCAGTGAGGGTTTTTTTTTTCTTCATCATTTTGAGTCAGCAACTTACCAGTAACAAAGGTACCCAGCTGTTCTCTGAGTTCTAATCTCTAAACAACTTTTAATAGGTCCTGCCTGCCTTCCACGCTGTGGGCTGCCACAATAACACACCAGATTGCAGGTATTTTAAGGAGGGTTCTGAGGATTATGGCCAAGTGTGGTTTTGCCCAGTAGATTTAGGAACAGAATCTCTAATATATCCCTATAATCTTTTGTTTTCCTTTGATAGATAGGTTTGAACAGTTTGCTATGATGCAGACTTGAGAGGGAGCTGACAGGGCTCTCCCGACTGTACCCGTGAAACCCTGGACGAACGATAATCGTAGCTGACACCCACAGAGCAGATTATAATTATCTCAAGTAATCCCACCCCAACAAGAATGCTGTGTCGCAGATACTTCATTGCCCCCATTGCATAGATGAGGAAACGGAGCTCTGCAGAGGTTAAGTAACTAAAGTCACACAGCAAGGACATGGCAGACCCCAGGTTCCAAGGAAGGCAATCTGACTCCATCAGAATCCATTTGCTTCTGCTGAAGTGTGGGTAGAAGCACAGACCAATTTCTCAATTCATGCAAAACACAGAAAGTAAAACATGGTGCGATGGTCCCATTTTATTTAGTGCATGTCTCCAATATCCAGGACAAGCCCACCACTGAAATCACACCTGCATACAATCCCAGTCTTCAGGGAGACTTCATTTTTTTTCCATTTTAAAGACTCATTAGCCAAGAAGGAGCTTGACTATGTGGAAAACTTGACCTAGCACTATAAAGCCTCACTAAACTAGATTCTTTAATTACTACCATAGAATCAAACATCAGACTCAAAAAAAAAAAAAAAAATATATATATATATATATATATATATGGAAGGGATTGTATGAATTAAATCATTGTTCTCAAAAAGACACCTCTTTCTCTCTCCTTCCTCCTTACTCTCAAGTGCACTGTGGCCCTGGGAAGTTCAGCTTGTCAAAAACGCACACGTAGATCCAGGATTCAGAATGTCTACGTTATCAGGACAGGGTGGCCGAAGTTTAGCTTTGTACCAACTAGAAAGTAATGTTTACTAAGCAAAATGATATTGGAAACACACTTGCAATGGACTATTTAAGCTAGTCAAGAGAATAAATTGCTTCCAAGCTTACATTCACATGGAAATGATTGAAATACTAATTATAAGCCATTCTTACCTTTTCATTAAAGCCTGTTCCCTGAGGCCTCTGTTAGGTACAACTTTATTAAGTCACCATTCCTGACTATTTAGAATAGCATCTCTTTCTTAGAAAAACAAACTATCTTAATTCAGATTTTTCTTTGGCTCAGATAGACATCTGGCCCTCCTACCCCTAAACCTGATAAATATTTCACCAAGAAATAATTATTGAGTGCATCCTACATGTCAGGCCCTGTGGTAGGCCCTGGCAATCCAAGGGTGGATAAGATTTTATTTCTATTTCGAAAAGGTCCATATAGCTTTAATTTTGTTCTTCTCAAGAGTTCAGAAGCTTTCCATTCATGAATATTTAAGACCACGTGGGCAGCAATGATGTGGGGAGAGAGGATTAAAGAATCACCAGATGATACTTCATTTCCTCTGAATAATATGATCCCAGATTCACCTCTGCTTGTGGACCAAATAGATTTGTCAACTGCCACATGTTAGTATTTGTTGGTGTTTAGTCTCTCAGTCGTGTCCAGCTCTTTGCAACCCCATGGACTGCAGCACTCCAGACTTCCCTGTTCTTCACCATCTCCCAGAGTGTGCTCAAACTCATATCCATTGAGTCAGTGATGCCATCCCACCGTCTCATCCTCTGTTGCCCCCTTCTCCTCCTTCCTTCAATCTTTCCCAGGATCAGGGTCTTTTCCAAGGAGTCAGCTCTTTGCATCAGATGGCCAGAGTATTGC
Source organism: Bos indicus (assembly GCF_029378745.1). Classification (NCBI taxonomy): domain Eukaryota; kingdom Metazoa; phylum Chordata; class Mammalia; order Artiodactyla; family Bovidae; genus Bos; species Bos indicus. The sequence continues at coordinate 16,061,729 of NC_091767.1, forward strand.
TTCAGCTTCAGCATCAGTCCTTCCAATGAACATTCAGGGTTGATTTCCTTTAGGATTCCCTGGTTTCATCTCCTTGCTGTCCAAATGTTAGTATTATTATATATTAAGAAGTTGAATTTGAATTTCGATCATTGATATTGCAATGTAATAGGAGGTAGAAGGACCCAGTAGTTCCTAACAGAACTTGATTTTGAAAGACAGCAACGTCTCTTCTGTTCAGTATCTTTAGAGATAGATGGATCCTGTGACCATTTTCCAACTCACTGAATCCATAACCACTGAAGCCCCAAACTTAGTTTTCTAGTATCCATTCTAAATTGAAATCTTTTTCAGTGGATAAAGTCCAGTTGCATGCACTATTGAATAGAAAGCATTACTGACTTCTATCCTTTTGGTTATTTGGTCTGGGATCCATCTTGGGTTCTTCGTTCTTCCCCCAGTGCTTATCAGGTCTCCCTCATTATATATTCAGCATTCAGCCTCTTCTTACCTTGACCTCCACATGCTGGTGCAAGCCTTGTCATCTCGCATCAGCTTCATTCTGGTAATCTTCTGAAGCTCCCTGTTTCTGTGTTGCCACCTTAGAATCTCTTGTGATCCTTTAAAATTATAAGGCCTGCCAAACTCTGCAATGGTTTTTCATCCATCACAGATCACATGGCCTAAGGAGACCTTCATGATTTGGCTCATTTCACTCCCCTATCTCCCTCTGTCTAGTTCTCACCACCCCCTAAGTTGCTTGCATGCTCAGTCTTGTCCAACTCTTGCGACCCTATGGACTGTAGCCCACCAGGCTACTCTGTCCATAGGATTTTCCAGGCAGGAGTACTGGAGTGGGTTGCCATTTCGCTGCCCTCTGCTATTTCTCAAATAGGCCAGACATGTCTCCATCGTGGGCACCTGCTGTGCCCTCTGTCAGGAATACTCTTCCTCTGAATACACCGTAGTTGCTGCCTCACTGCCATCATGTCTTTCCTCAAATGTCATTTCATACAAGGCCCTTAGCCTCCATTTCAAATTGCAACCTCCCCACCTGACACTGCCTTTCCTTTTTCCCTGCTTGATTTTTACCGTGAAACTTTTCTATGCGTCTTAATCACTTTGATTTCCCCTGACACGTGCACCAGAATGGAAGCACAATGAGGGCCAGGATTTTTCCTGTTGTTCACTTCAGTATTCCCTGCCAGGAGAAGAGTGCCTAGCACATCAGTATGCACTTAATAGCAGCCTATGTAAGTAACTAATCTGTGAATGAGTAGCATCATTACCAACCCTTAGCTGAGGCCCTACCTGTACCTAAAGATGTATATCAGAGTCTGCAGGTACAAAGGAAGCATGTATAGTTTGCCAACAAAGGAATGATACAGTCCATTGCTTTGATTTGTTTCCACATTTGTAAAAGGACATGAATTTATAACATTTTAGAAATAGAACTAAATGGCTTCACTGTGTCATTTTGAATCCTTGTCTGCCTTTTACAGATTGTCTGTTTCTTCCATCATTAATGGACCAGTCCTCATCACTTTTTGCTCTTACCAGCACCACCTTCTCAAACTACATCCTGGCCTGTTGTTCATAATGTATGGTAGCATCAGAACATGTTAGAATTTGCCCTCAAATACTACTAATTAGTTTCAGAGAAAAATCTGAGTGACTTGAGACTGAAGCGATGGTACATTTCTGCTTGGTCACTGTGATACCAACACTTTGCACACTTAATATATGCTGTTAGATGCTTAATGCACATCGGCTACTCAGTGCTTTATTTATATTGTGTTTCCAACCCATTTTACCTATTTGCGATTGCCTGATATTCGGCTCATAAGGGAGGGGAGTTTTTCTGGGCCAGTTGTTTTTTGTTTCTTTTTTCTTTTTTTTATCTTGGGTGCAGTCGTAAGATTTTTCTATTTCTCGGAAGTTTTGTAAAGACTTTTTCTAAATTAGTTCCTTAAATAACAGTGTGTCTGTTGGTTTATGGTGTTATACTTACTAGTCACTATGTAAATATCAAGTCTATTAATTAAAATTCCACATTATTTGATAAAAGGAAATTAAGATAAAGTAAATATGCACTTTCTATAATGTATAACTAAAGAGCTTCTTGATGAGAGTGAAAGAGCTAGCTTAAAACTTAACATTCAAAAAACTAAGGTCATGGCATCTGGTCCCCCATCACTTCACAGCAAATGGATGGGGAAAAAGTGAAAACAGTGACAGATTTTATTTTCTTGGGCTCCAGAATCACTGTAGATGGTGACTACAGCCAAGAAGTTAAAAGACACTTGCTCCTTGGAAAGAAAGCTATGGCAAACCTAGACAGCATGTTAAAAAACAGAGACATCACATTGCCAACAAAGGTCTGCATAGTCAAAGCCATGGCTTTTCCATAGTCATGTATGGATATGAGAGTTGGACCATAAAGAAGACTGAGTGCCGAAGAATTGATGTTTTCAAACTGTGGTGTTGGAGAAGACTCTTGAGAGTCCTTTGGACAGCAAGGAGATGAAACCAGTCAATCCTAAAGGAAATCAACCCTGAATATTTATTGCAAGGACTGACACTGATGCTGAAACTCCAATACTTTGGCCACGTGATCCAAAGAGCCGACTCATTGGAAAAGACTCTGATGCTCGGAAAGATTGAAGGCAGGAGGAGAAGGTGACAAGAGAGGATGAGATGGTTGGATGGCATCACTGACTCAATGGACATGAGTGTGAGCAAACTCTGGGACATAGTGAAGGACAGGGAAACCGGGCATGCTGCCGTCAATGGGGTCGCAAAGAGCTGTACACCACTTAGTGACTGATAATACTTCCAAATCTCAGAAGCAGCCTCATCCACGGAAGACCATTTTCTCATGTCTCTGTGTTGAACATGAATTATTCAAGGCCAAGTTCACACCTACCACTAGTACTACTACTACTAAGTCGCTTCAGTCGTGTCCGACTCTGTGCAGCCCCACAGACAGCAGCCCACCAGGCTCCCCCGTCCCTGGGATTCTCCACGCAAGAACACTGGAGTGGGTTGCCATTTCCTTCTCCAATGCATGAAAGTGAAAAGTGAAAGTGAAGTTGCTCAGTCGTGTCCGACTCTTCGCGACCCCATGGACTGCAGCCTACCAGGCTCCTCCGTCCATGGGATTTTCCAGGCAAGAGTACTGGAGTGGGGTGCCGTTGCCTTCTCCGACCACTAGTGCTACTTCCCCATAATTTCTGGCCTTACCTGCAGCTTCAGTGACAGCCAGAAATGGCCTGAAGTATAAGGAAGATTTTAATAGGTCAGAACACTGTCTCCTTAGAGATCAGCTTTACGTCTGTCTTCTGCTCTGCGGTGGCCTTGAGTCATCCTCTCTGATTTCTGGGATTCCAGATTCATTTTCTTACGCTCATCACTGGAAATCTGTCCTTTCCTTCAAAAGGAACCTTGCTTCTTCTCTAGGGGCTGCAGAACTATTATGCCTTTATGTTTTGCTCTCTGGCTTACACCTTTGATCCATCTAACAGGAAATGCTAAGCCACATAATTGCACATTAATAATAAATAATAATAAATGCCTTTTTATTCTACTTGACAGAGACTCTAAGATCCTCCTACATGTTAGTATATTTAATCTTCACAGTACCCCCATGAAAGTTATCTTTAATGTTTAAAATAGCTAGTAGCTCCCATCAGCTAGTGATGAAATTAATGCAGAACATATATAGACATGCATATGTGGGTATGTGTCTGTGGGCAGGGGAAGGTTTATTTGAACCACAGGGGGGAAAATGTTTTCAAGTAGGAAAATAACCATTCAGAGAAGTTTATAACATAATTATAATCAAAATAATCTGCTATTTAATTATTATAAGCTTTGACTATGCTTTTAAAATGTATCTTTTATTCTTGCCTGTCTCAGGTCACTTTCCCTATCTCCTATTACCATTTCCTTCTTCTTATTTCTGACTCTTCTCTGTGTTACAGATGTGGTTCCTTTCATAGCTCCTCCTGGTGCTGGCACTCTGTGTGCTAAATTTCTCTACCTTCCTTTCAGTTTCAAAGCACTCTTCACCATTTCTATCACCATAGATCCACAAACCTTGCATCTTTCTGCTCTTTGTCTTTTGAATAGCTCTGAGGAGTACCCTGCCTGTGTTTAATTTACACCTTAGTGATTCTCAATGTGTTGGCCATGGATCAAAGGCATAATAACAGTTGGGATGCGCGTTACGATTCAGATTCCTGGATCCCAACCTCAAGAAATGATGACTTGGTGGGTCTCACCCTGCAATCTTGCAATAGTCTAGTGATAGTAATACATAATAAAATTTGAAAATCACTGTTCTAGATTTTTAAAATTGTTTTACCATTTGATTCTTTAAGAGGCCTTGTTTTTTGGACATTTTAAATCGTGAAACAAAATAAGAATTAAGCAGCTGTCTTCAGAGGGAGGAGTTCCCTCCATAGTGGACCTTTTACATACTCACTCTCATCCAGGCCTAACAGTCCCATTTCTGAAAGCTTTTGTGAGCCTTCCTAGTAAGCATCTAACAAGTACTTCTCTGTGAAGTATTTGATGGTTGCCTTGGGGCCTGATGCACCAAGATTCCATTGTCCCCATAGGCTCAGAAGAGGTAAATTTTGGATTACAAATAAGTGCTGAGTGTGTATCTGTAGTTCACCCATGCATAGAAATATACATGTATAGATATTTCTTATATTGATAATGCACTGGTAAAGTCTTCTGTGGGTACTTGTCTATACATTGGTATATGGTAAGTATAATATATAGAGTAATTCAACCCCTACTTCTAGCCTTTTATATTTTAAATGTGCCTAGTATCCTATCAACCACCATGATATAACTCTGTTGCTATGATAGGTAGAGAAGCTTAGATAGTTGAGGCAGTAGAAGATGAAGATGGATGAAGTCTAGAGTTTATATGGCTGTGTTGTACTTACCTAAATGAAGGTCTATGTTAAACTTCCACCAAAGCCTTCCAGCTTCATTCATATGCAAGTTCTTTGACATGTTTCCTCTGAGCCAAAACTCAGCAAAAAGAATCATTCTTAATATTCTCATTCGCATAAGTATCCTTGATCATTCTCAAGGGTGTCTATGCCAGAAGATCGACTATAGCATGAGTGATAAAAACAGTTTGGAGAGAAGAGACACAAACACTATTTTCTTTTTTCTGTTAATTTTTTTATTTATTTGTTTAGCTGTGTCAGGTCTTAACTGCCATGCAGGATCCTTCCTTGGGGTGCATGGACTCTAGCTGTAGCATGCAGGCTCAGCAGTTATGACTTAGGCTCTAGAACACATGGGCTGCAGCGGTGGCAGCACACGGGCTCTCTAGCTACGGCACACAGGCTCCGGAGCACACGGCTCAGAAGCTGCAGTGCAGGCTTAGGTGTTCCACAACATGTGGAATCTTAGTTCCCCGACCAGGGATCAAACCCACGTCCTCTACCCTGTAAGGCAGATTCCCAACCACCGGATCACCAGGGAAGTCCTTATTTTCTTTTTTCTGAATTCTGGGTGCTTAGCAATTTCTAACACCTCAGCACTCAATAACTATTAAGTGGATGGTTTAAAAAAATTAAAAAAAAACACTTTATTGGTGAATAATTTTATCACTTTTAAATTTGATTCCCTCACTAACTGGATGCTACCCACCCTTGATGTATAGCTTTTGGAGCCTACCCTAGACATAACGGTGTTCTGTGTTGGATATGTTGTGGCCACTGTTTATAGTAGCTAAATTCTTAATTCAAGAGGATCACTCTCAATTCCTGCCTCCTGGATATACAGGAAACTGCTCAAGGGCAGGGCCAGGATGTTAGTTACCATCTCGTAAAGAGGTGCTGTGTGTTGGTCTGGTGCTAAGGTTTTCACACACATTCTTCACGTTTAACCCTGGTGGATACTTTGTGGAATGGAATTTACTTTCTCCATTTGAAAGAGGAGGAACAGGCTCAAAAAGACTAAATAGCTCCCCCAAGCTCACAAGGCACAGAAAGCGGTGGAATGTGGGTTGTCTGACTCCATCTGTGGTACCAGGCTGCCTCTCACCTTATTCCCTGTGTCCCATTCATGCTTGATTCCCCAGAATGTCTTAGTTCCCTGCACATAATAAATTATTTTTCTGTGATTATATGTATCTCTAACTGGCACCAACATATTCTGTATTCTGGCAGTCCACATAATTTTAGGCATCATTTGGACTACTAAAGTGGGTTTGATCCCTGGGTTGGGGAGATCCCCTGGAGAAGAGAAAGACTACCCACTCCAGTATTCTGGCCTGGAGAATTCCATGGACTTGTATAATGCATGGGGTCACAAAGAGCCGGACACAACTGAGTGACTTTCACTTTCACTTTTCTGTTCTCTATAGCATGGTAGGTAAGATCATGAACTTTGATCACCAGATGTCTGGATTTGAATCCTGGAGTCACCACATGTAAGACCTTGGACTCATGACTTGACTTCTCTGTGCCTCAATTTTCTTATATATAAAATGGGGGTGCTTGTTACAAGGACTAAATAAACTGATATGTATAAAGTGATTAAAAGAGATCTGGCTTAGAGTAACACAGGTTAAGTGCCTTCTAGGATTGTTGTGTTCTACAGAAGGAAAAGGCTGGTGTTCAGTGACCTTTCTGTTCAGTAATGTTTTATGATGCAACAAATAATTGGTAGGGTCAAGTGTACATTAGTTAGACAAGGCTAGCATGGTGCTTGCTTCCACGAAGCTGATAGCCTGTCAAGAACGATAGGCAATACGGTAAATGCTATGGGAAGTCTTTTGTTGAATTGGGGCAGGTGGGCAAGAAGTCCAGATAGTGAAAAACCGTGAATCCTGATCTCTCCAGGAAGATTTTAGATCAAGGCAGGGATGATCATGATAGCCTCTGATGCACTCCATACTGGCAGTAAAGTCAATGAGGGATTCAAAGGCCAGGCAGCGGGGCCAAGAAAATGATTAGGATATGGTTATAATAGGCTGAGGGCTTCCTAGGTGGCTCAGTGGTATAGAATTCACCTTCCAATGCAGGAGATGTGGGTTCAGTCCATGGGTTGGGAAGATCCCCTAGAGGAGGAAATGGCAACCCATTCCACTATTCTTGCCTGGAGAATCCCATGGACAGAGGAGTCTAGCAGGCTACAGTCCACGGGGTCTTAAAGAGTCAGACACAACTGAGCATGCATAGGCAGCAGTGTAATAGTCCAAAGGTCAGATTATACTGTCCCCATGTAGAAGGGGAGGAAGAGAGCTGTGAAGGGGATCCTGCAAAGGAAGAAGCAAAAGGATTAACTGATTTAGGAACAAAATATAAGGGACTGCTTCAGGACCTCCAGCTGGTTAGTTGCAGAGATGGATCCAGAATGCACATCTCCTCACTCAGTGTTTCCCATAGTAAGGATGCACTTGTGGAAAAAGTGAAGTGTTAGTTGCTCTGTTGCTGCTGCTAAGTCATCTTCAGTCATGTCCGACTTTGTGTGACCCCATAGACAGCAGCCCACCAGGCTCCCCCATCCCTGGGATTCTCCAGGCAAGAACACTGGAGTGGGTTGCCGTTTCCTTCTCCAATGCAGGAAAGTGAAAAGTGAAAGTGAAGTGACTCAGTCGTGTCTGACTCTTAGCGACCCCATGGACTGCAGCCTACCAGGCTCCCCCATCCATGGGATTTTCCAGGCAAGAGTACTGGAGTGGGGTGCCATTGCCTTCTCCAGTTAGTTGCTCAGTCATGTCCAAATCTTTGTGAACAAATGGACTGTAGCCCACCAGGTTCTTCTGTCCATGGATTTTCTCCAGGCAAGAATACTGGAGTGGGTTGCCATTCCCTTCTCCAGGGAATCTTCCTGACCCAGGGATCAAACCCAAATCTCCCACATTGCATGCAGATTCTTTACCATCTGAGCTATCAGGGAAGCCCACTTTTGTGGAAGGGCTTCCCTATACTGTGTGGTTCTCAAAGTGCTGTTCCAGCACCATCCAGGAACTCATTAGAAATGCAAAGTCTTGGGTCCCACCCCCATGCATCAGAACTAGTAGGGGCCAGGCAATCTGTGCCTTAACCAGCTGCCCAGATGATCCTGATGTCCTAAAAGTTTGAGAACCACTGCCTTTATTCATCTGGGTTGTGAATATCTTTTTTGTACCGTTCTTCTGTGTATTCTTGCCACCTCTTCTTAATATCTTCTGCTTCTGTTAGGTCCATACCATGTCTGTCCTTTATTGAGCCCATCTTTGCATGAAATGTTCTCTTGGTATCTCTCATTTTCTTGAAGAGATCTCTAGTCTTTCCCATTCTGTTGTTTTCCTCTATTTCTTTGCATTGATCACTGAGAAAGGCTTTCTTATCTCTCCTTGCTATTCTTGGAACTCTGCATTCAGATGCTTATATCTTTCCTTTTCTCCTTTGTTTTTCACGTTCCGTCTTTTCACAGCTATTTCTAAGGCCTCCTCAGACAGCCATTTTGCTTTTTTGCATTTCTTTTTCTTGGGGATGGTCTTGATTCCTGTCTCCTGTACAATGTCACAAGCCTCCATCCATAATTCATCAGGCACTCTATCTATCAGATCTAGTCCCTTAAATCTATTTCTCACTTCCACTGTGTAGTCATAGGGATGACAGAGGATGAGATGGTTGGATGGCATCATTGACTCGATAGACATGGGTTTGGGTGAACGCCGGGAGTTGGTGATGGACAGGGAGGCCTGGCGTGCTGCAGTCCATGGGGTCACAAAGAGTCAGACACGACTGAGCGACTGAACTGAATTGAACTGCCCTTATTCATTTATTCCTACAGCAACTATTTTATCAGAGATTATACCCTCAGAGGCTACATCTGTGAATCAGAGTCCAGGTGCCCTTGGAGTTTACAGTCCTTAAGGACACCCCTCAAAATTTCAAATAATCAAACAATTACAGGGGTTTCCCGGGTGACTCAGCCATAAAGAATCTGCCTGCAACGCAGGAGACGATCCCTGGGTTGGGAAGATCCCCTGGAGAAGGAAATGGCAACTGACTTTAGTATTCTTGCCTGGAGAATCCCTTGGACAGAGGAGCCTGGCAGGCTACAGTCCATAGGGTTGCAGAGAGTCCAGCAAGACTTAGTGACCAAACAACAAGGACATCCCCCAAATTTCAAATAATCAAACAATTACAGGAGCAGAATTGTGCATGGGCACATTTAACAGGAGGACTTAAACTTGCCAGAGTAAATAGGAATTTTTCCTTACGATGAAATTTTGCAGAGAGAGCAAGAGTTTTTGGATTAAAGCCTGCAGTTATAGACAAAATGAAAGAAGGCCTGAGTAGCTGCAGCATAGTTATGAAGGGCAGGGGGAAGCTTGCTGAGGACGAAGCATAAGCAGAGACCTGAACATGCAGGCTTGTTGGCCTTGGGACGAAGCCCTACGAAATGGAAAACCCTGGGAGAGGAGGAGCTTGATGAGATTTGCACTTTTAAAAGACCACTCCGACTCTCCTTGTGTGCTGCTAAGTCTGCTAAGTCACTTCAGTCGTGTCCGACTCTGTGCGACCCCATAGACAGCAGCCCACCAGGCTCCCCCGTCCCTGGGATTCTCCAGGCAAGAACACTGGAGTGGGTTGCCATTTCCTTCTCCACTCTCCTTGTGTAGCTTATACTTAATACCATTGTAATCTTCACAGGTATAAATTCAGCCATCCTGAGCAGTTCCCCTGAAACCTATAGGAGTCTCCAATTTGTCCAGCCTTCTGCCTTCTGCATGGGAAGCCCAGCCCTGATGCTTCCCTTCAAATCTGTGTACTTTCTGACCCTAAAATTCTCCCAACTAGTTCAAAAGCAGCCATTAAGTTAGAGTTTTCAACTGGCCTCCAGCCATGAAACCACCAAGAGTTTCAATTTAATTTTCCTTTCATGCCCATTCACACCTTGACTCCTTTTGAGAAAAACCAACTATTAGTACTGATAATAAACTCATTTTATGCTTTGGAAGGAAAGAAAATGCTCAACTGAATTCACCATTAAATACATTCCTCTCATGATGGAGCCTACATTTAAGTCAGGCTCCTATTAGTTGAGAAAAGAGTGTCCACTGAGGTATGAAATGTTTATTGTAGCTGGTTCCTGCAAGCGCTGCCAAGAGAAAGATAGTATTTTCAATGACCAAAAGCCGCAATGCACAGGACATGAATTATGTATGCCTGTCTCTTTAAAACAAATCAGCATAAATTATCCCATAGGGCAGACTGCAGGAATTGAGGGCCCCTGAGAGATATATGTTGTCTTGGTCTTGGTGTCAGAAACCTTGGGATGAGAGAGTAGTGACTGAATGAGATTCCAAATCACAACCTTATGATATTTAAGGCAGGGAGGTGGTTAGGAATGAGCAGCACCCTGCATTTCTGAGCATCATCTGTCAAGGAACGAGTAATCAACATGTCATTATTATTCTCATCAGCCCAAAGCATAAGAGTAAATTGAGTGGAAAAATCTTCACATTATGTGAAATGATTACTGCCTTGGAGCCATGATAAACAATGATCTTGCCCTAGTGCTAGGCAGCAAAACAAATGAGGGCTGCCCACTGCTGGTGCAGTACCATATTCATTATTAGATTTTATACCACCAACCCCAGCCATCTTGCAAGGGCCTGATTTAGTGATTAGGGCTGGGAGAGTATTGCTCAACCCTCCTGTTAGGTGCAATCTTTGGCTCCAGGTTGGGGACATTGGCTGACTTGCACAAGCCTTCTCTCTCCCACTCAAGTTTATATGCACCACTTGGCTCCCCAGAACAATGAGGAAGTCCATAAAAGGGCTATGACTATGGAGCATGGGTACACACTTGTTGCTTTCAAATGTTAGCTAGTCAACCAGGCTCCGAGCAGGCAAGAAGCAGCAGGAGACACAATAAAAATGAAGGCGTAGTCAGAGGCTCTGACCTTCCCAGGGAGCAAGGCTAGAAATTAGTGAAGCGTGTGCACAGGCTCTGTGCTGGTGGTCTGGTTCTATCAAATCCTCATCAGGGTGAGAGATTCTGAGGGTAGGTCTGGATGTACCCAGCAAACCAGGCTGGGAAGAGCCACTAGACACTTTTGTAGGATGGCTATAATTGGCAAGTTCAGGCTTAGATCTCTCTTGCTGTCAGCCCACAGGACACCTCTGTACAAGTTAAATGCCATCCTTTCTTGCCTCCTAGGATGGATGTCCTTGTGTAGAGTGCACAGTTCACAACTGTAGACAGTAGTGCTTAAAACACTTCGATGTTTAAAATCATGTAGTTTTGCTCATAAGGTATTACTGGTGCAGGTGTACCCGGCAGTCTTGATTCCAGCTTGAGCTTCATGCTGCCTGGCATTTTGCATGATGTATTCTGCATATAAATTAAATAACCAGGGTGACAATATACAGCCTTAATGTACTCTTTTTCCCAATTTGGAACCAGTCCATTGTTCCATGTCTGGTTCTTATTGTTGCTTCTTGACCTGCATACAGGTTTCTCAGGTGGCAGGTAAGGTGGTCTGGTCTTCTCATCTATTGAAGAATTTTCCAGTTTGTTGTGATCCACACAGTCAAAGGCTTTAGGGTAGTCAATAAAGCAGACGTAGATGTTTTTCTGGAATCCTTTTGCTTTTTCTATGATCCAACAGATGTTGGCAATTTGATCTCCGGTCCTCTATTTTTTCTGAAGCCAGCTTATACATCTGGAAGTTCTTGGTTCACAAACTGTTGAAGCCTCACTTGAAGGATTTTGAGCATTACCTTGCTAGCATGTGAAATGAGTGCTGTTGTGTGGTAGTTTGAACATTCATTGGCATTACCCTTCTTTGGGATCAGAATGAAAACTGACTTTTTCCAATCTTCTGACCGCTTATGAGTTTTCCAATTTACTGCCATATTGAGTGCAGCACTTTAACAGCATCATCACTTAGGATTTGAAATTGCTCAGCTGGAATTTAGTAGACTGGACACAGCCAAAGAAATAATCAATGCACTTAAAGATTTGATTGGACTTAAAGATTTGAAGTCCATAATAATGTAAGTTTTTACAAAATGTTTATTATTTTTGTATTGTTAGAGAAAAATAATTTATGGAAGAAAACTTAGAAAGTATAGACAAGCAAAAAATAGATAAATTAGAAACCTGTCAAAACTCTACCACATCAATATAAACACTTTTTTTTTTTTTTTACTTTCTAAGCACTGTTGCTGGGATTCCTTTGGCATTCAGATTAAATATGTCTGATTATATTATTTGTCACTCAAAATATTCTTTGTCATTGCCTTCAGCTTGTTTAATAGATGAGTTTTGTATTTCACCAAAAAGAGTAGAAAGGACCAAATCAAGGTTCTGTTTTTCCTCTGTCTCCTCCTATAGTTCTTTTTTTTAATTAATGTATTTGTTTTAATTGGAGGCTAATTACTTTACAATATTGTAGTGGTTTTTGCCATACATTCACATGAATCAGCCACGGGTGTACATGTGTTCCCCATCCTGAACCCTCCTCCCACCTCCCTCCCCACCCCATCCCTCAGGGTCATCCCAGTGCACCACCCTGAGCACCCTGTCTCATGCATGGAACCTGGTCTGGCAATCTCTTTCACATATGGTAATATACATGTTTCAAGGCTATTCTCTTACATCATCCCACGCTCGCCTCCCATAGTCCTTTACCCTGTGCTCCCTAGCCATACTAAGCTTTGGTTTGCTCATCCATTGCTAGATAATGGAAAAAGTAATTTCCCTGGGTTTCATAAGATGGAGACTGATATTTTTCAATAGAACTACTGCCTCTGATTGGAAATGTCATGTTTATCAGATACACATCACATTCTTTCTGTTCCCAGATAACACGTCTAAGAATTAAACCTTTCTTTCAGAGCATCAAAGCAGCCTAGGGGATGAGAGTGTTTGCATCTCACATTGGACCTCAGATAATCTGGTGTAAATATTGCTCAATAGTGGGAACTCATCAGAAATCTTGAAGGTAATGGCAAGCTTTTTCTCACCGTGCTGCCTAAGCCCCGACCATTGGTTCTACTGACAGGTTTTAATATACTTTTAGATCCCATTTGTAACCTAAAGCAGTAACCCTAAGCTTATTATTCATAGATGTTAGCAGGAATGCTAAGAAAACAGGAAATTGGAATGAGGAAATGAAGGTCATTGGTCACAAAATTAAGTTCAAATGTTACTTCCCTGAGGAAGCCTTCTCTGAACTTCAGAAAAAAATATATTCCCCTGAAATATCCCTGATGTCTTTTGGCGGAGGTAGTGGAGGGGTTCTTTTCTTTTCCCTTGAAAATGGCTAACACAATTTCTACTTAAATATTTGTGTGATTATTTGGCTTATTCTATTGTGATTATTGGACTTCTTCAGAGTTCAGTTCGCTCACCATTGAATCCCAAACACTCAGTTTGTGCTCTGTAGTTGGATCCAATGTATATTTGTTAACGGAAGTAATGAATGAATGAAAACTAAAAGATCAAGATTTCTTCACATCTCCTCTCTCATCCTAGCATATTTTGGGAAGTTGGGCTCATCATCTAAATGACAGCTCCTCTTGAAAATAGAAAAGGTACTAAAACAGCTCAAGTTTTGTGATTATTGCTGTGAAATTGCATATTATTTGTGAAAATGCCTAATCTGACTTACTCTGTTGATTAAAAGCAAAGCTACTCTACTCTGCCCTCTCATGGTTATGATCTCTGGTGGCAAAAAATTGTTCAGTATAAAATTTTCAATACATTATTGCCTCACTTGTCTTACATACTTTTATAATTAAAAATTTAAATAATTATCCATTAAAAATTGTGGATTCCAAGTGTACACATAGTTCTATGAATATTAACACATGCAACAAATACAACTACCATCACAGACAAAAGTATGTCATGGGGATTTTTCAGTCAGACTTTCTCAACACATACAATTACCATGTGATCCAACAATCCAATGTCTAAGAATTTATTATGGGCTTCCCTGGTGGCACAGATGGTAAAGAATCTGCCTACAATACAGTAGATCCAGGTTCGATCCAGAGAAATGAAAATTTATGTTGACATAAAAACTAGTACTCAAATGTTTGTAGCAGCATCATTCATAATCCTCAGAAACTTTAAAAAGTAAAATATTACCATAAAGTAAATGTTACCTATGTTATATTCTACTTCTTTTCTATCCCAGCATAAAACTAGAATATTCACTAGAATGTTAGTTAGAAGTGACTTTATCATTTCTCATTCTCCCAGCTTTTGCTAACAGTAGGATGGTTAGGCATGCCATTAAATTGATGTAATTCAAGGCACTTGAGTGCAGTTAGATAATATTCTGATATTCTTCTGTGCTCCACTCTGGGTGCCTGAACATGTATGAAGGGGACTAATGGATCAGTGGCAGAAATCCTCAAAGCACTAAGTGGCACTTGTATCAAGAGACTATTATGCAATTATAATTAAAAACCATTCGTCATTGGAATTTTTGTCACTTTTTCCCTCTTTCATGAGTGTTCTTTATTTTCTTCTAGCTCAATAGACTAATTGTAAAGAATAATTTAATTTTTCAAATGCTCAGGGACACCAACTGTGTTCATGTGCTTTTACAAATGATTTAATAAAGACTTTAGATTATTTTGCTATAATTTCTGGGTGGCAACTACATCCTACATGGAAGTGGTGTGTTGAGGTCCTTTAATGGACTAGAACTTGGTGGTCCAGAGTTGACGATAAGAAAGTAAAGGAGAGAAAGAGGCTGATATTCCTTGGTTTACACAGAAAGCCAATAAAGCCCCTGCACAGGGCTTGCTCTGTTCACGAAGGCCTCGGGCGCCCTCTTGATGGGGTGAAGGCGCACAGCACCTTCTCAAGACGGTCTTAGAAACCTGGGCAGGAAAGTGAACTCAGAGAGCCTCTGTGTTCCAGGGGATCAGCCTGTAAAAGAGAAAGAGAAAGAAAGACAGACACGGGGACCAGAGCTCTGATGGAGCAAGGGTGTTTTAATCAACATGGTGTGGGCATATATACTGTCTTACAAAGTAGTTATTCTCAGCAAAGATAAAGATTAAAATTCCAGACTTACAAAACATAGGCAATCCATATTAAAGAGAGAGATTTGTAAACAATCACTTTTACAGTTTGTTTCACAAGAAGGAAGAGGGTACTTATCACCATATAGAAACGCTAATGAAGGAAATGCCTGGATTCCTCAGTCCTGGGAGAGGCTTGCTTCTCCATTCCTGAATATTCAGGAATTAATAAGGAGCAGAGAATTCCTGACAGATCCAAAACAGCACACAGGAAACCTCCTGTTAAATGCTTCCTGACAGTGGTGAGGAAGTCACACGTTCTAGAAATGATGACTAACATGAGCTTGCAAGAGGTCAAGGCATGAAATCTTCACTGCAGAAATAGCAGGGCAGAATACCAGCGTGTGTACCTCTTTACCTTAGCAGTGTAACTAGTTTCAGTTCCTCCTGGGAATTGAAAAAAGAATTGAAAAGAAAAGAAGGGCAGTGAATATCCCAGTCTTTAGCTAGAAATATTCTTGAGTGTGTGTGCTAAGTTGCTTTAGTTGTGTCTGAGCTAAGTTACTTCAATCGTGTCTGACTCTTTGAGATCCTAAGGGCTGTAGCCCACCAGGCTCCTCTGTCCATGGGATTCTTTAGGCAAGAATACTGCAGTGGGTTGCCATGCCCTCCTTCAGGGGATCTTCCCAACCCAGGGATCGAACCCACATCTCTTTTGTCTTCTGCATTGGCAGGTAGGTTCTTGAGTGCTTGAGGATGTGCAGGCCAACTCAAGAATAAACTGCATGAGGAGGCTCTAGAAGCTTCACCCGCATTTGAACCGGGAAACTGAGTTTTTCTCTGCTTTCTACATTGCACTTCCACGTCAGATTTTACTCAAAATGTTTTGCTGAGTTGCTGACTCAGAACAGTTACAACTCAGACAAACTACCTCCCTACAAGTCATGTATGCTTGACTTTTTAAAATATTAGAACAATTTGGTCAATTGTTGAATATACATACACTAAGTGAACAACTCAGTGTTTTTAGAATATTCATAGAGCTGTCTAGTCATCACCACGATCAATTTTAAAACATTTATCATCCCCATGGGACTTCCTAGGTGGTGCTAGTGGTTAAGAACCTGTCTGCCAATGCCAGAGACATAGGAGATGTGGGTTTGAGACCTGGGACAGGAAGATGACCTGGAGAAGGAAATGACAACCCACTATTCATGCTTAGAGAATCCCATGGACAGAGAAGCCTGGCGGTCTATGTTCCATAGGGTCACAAAGAGCCTGACATGACTGAAGCAACTTAGCATTTCACCCCCCAAGGAAACACAGTACACTTTGGCTCTCATCCTCCTATTTATTCCCCTCATGCCTCAGCCCGCTTTCAGCCAAAACTTACTTTCTGCCACTGTTAGACATTTTATATACATGGAATACATGATCTTTTGTGATTAATTTATGTCACATTTACAAGGTTTATCCATGTTGTAACATAGATCAAAATTTCATCTATCTTTATCACCAAAAATAATTTTTATATAGATATATTATATTTTTTCATTCATCAGTTCATGGGTATTTGGGTTTCTTCCTTTCTACTTTTAGTACAGTTCAGTCACTCAGTCGTGTCATAACTTTCCTCCAAGGGAGTAAGCACCTTTTAATTTCATGGCTGCAATAACCATCTGCAGCAATCTTGGAGCCCCCAAAAATAAAGGCAGTTACTGTTTCCACTGTTTCCCCATCTATTTGCCATGAAGTGATGGGACATGGAACAATAGACTGGTTCCAAATAGGAAAAGGAGTACTTCAAGGCTGTATATTGTCACCCTGTTTATTTAATTAATATGCAGAGTACATCATGGGAAACATTGGGCTGGAAGAAGCACAAGCTGGAATCAAGATTGCCAGGAGAAATATCAATAACCTCAGATATGCAGATGACACCACCCTTATGGGAGAAACTGAAGAGGAACTAAAAAGCCTCTTGATGAATGTGAAAGAGGAGAGAGAAAAAGTTGGCTTAAAGCTCAACATTCAGAAAACGAAGATCATGGCATCTGGTCCCATCACTTTATGGGAAATAGGTGGAGAAACAGTGTAAACAGTGTCAGACTTTATTTTTTTGGGCTCCAAAATCACTGCAGATGGTGACTGCAGCCATGAAATTAAAAGATGCTTACTCCTTGGAAAAGTTATGACCAACCTAGATAGCATATTGAAAACCAGAGACATTACTTTGCCAACAAAGGTCCGTCTAGTCAAGGCTATGGTTTTTCCAGTGGTCATGTATGGATGTGAGAGTTGGACTGTGAAGAAAGCTGAGCACCAAAGAATTGATGCTTTTGAACTGTGGTGTTGGAGAAGACTCTTGAGAGTCCCTTGGACTGCAAGGAGATCGAACCAGTTCGTCCTAAAGGAGACAAGTCCTGGGTGTTCATAGGAAGGACTGATGTTGAGGCTGAAACTCCAATACTTTGGCCACCTCATATGAGGAGTTGACTAATTGGAAAAGACCCTGATGCTGGGAGGGACTTGGGGCAGGAGGAGAAGGGGACAACCGAGGATGAGATGGCTGGATGGCATCACCGACTCGATGCACATGAGTTAGGGTGAACTCCAGGAGTTGGTGATGGACAGGGAGGCCTGGTGTGCTGTGATTCATGGGGTCGCAAAGAGTCAGACACGACTGAGGGACTGAACTGAACTGATGGGACTGGATGCCATGATCTTAGTTTTCTGAATGTTGAGTTTTAAGCCAACTTTTTCACTCTCCTTTTTCACTTTCATCAAGAGGCTCTTTATTTCTTCTTCACTTTCTGCCATAAGGGTGGTGTCATCTGCATAGCTGAGGTGATTGATATTTCTCCTGGCAATCTTGATTCCAGCTTGTGCTTCCTCCAGTCCAGCATTTCTCATGATGTTCTCTGCATAGAAGTTAAATAAGCAGGGTGACAATATACAGCCTTGACATACTCCTTTTCCTATTTGGAACCAGTCTGTTGTTCCATGTCCAGTTCTAACTGTTGCTTCCTGACCTGTTTACTAGCATGTAAGATGAGTACAATTGTGTGTAGTTTGAGCATTCTTTAGCATTGCCTTTCTTCGGGATTGGAATGAAAACTGACATTTCCAGTCCTGTGGCCACTGCTGAGTTTTCCAAATTTGCTGGCATATTGAGTGCAGCACTTTCACAGTGTCCTCTTTCAGGATTTGAAATAGCTCAACTGGAATTCCATCGCCTCCACTAGCTTTGTTCGTAGTGATAGTTTCTAAGGCCCACTTGACTTCACATTCCAGGATGTCTGGCTCTAGGTGAGTGATCACACCATCGTGATTATCTGGTCATGAAGCTCTTTTTTGTACAGTTCTGTGTATTCTTGCCACCTCTTCTTCTGTCAGGTCTATACCATTTCTGTTCTTTATTGAGCCATTTTTGCATGAAATGTTCCCTTAGTATCTCTAATTTTCTTGAAGAGATCTCTAGTCTTTCCCATTATGTCGTTTTCCTCTATTTCTTTGCATTGATCGCAGAGGAAGGCTTTCTTATCTCTCCTTGCTATTCTTCGGAACTCTGCATTCAAATGGGTATATCTTTCCTTTTCTCCTTTGCTTTTCACTTCTCTTCTTTTCCCAACTATTTGTAAGGCCTCCTCCGACAGCCATTTTGCTTTTTTGCTTTTCTTTTTCTTGGGGATGGTCTTGATTCCTGTTTCTACTTTTGACTACCATGAATACTGGTAGTATGAATATTTACATACATGTTTTTGCATGGAAAGATATTTTCTCTTGAGTATAGCCCTAGGAATGGAATTTCTGAATCATATGGTATGTCTATATAACAGCAACCCTTTGAAGAACTGCTTACCTGTTTTCCAAAGAATCTGCACTATTGTATATCCTCCCCAACTATGTATGAGAGCTTCCATATCTACACATCATTGCCCATTTTTATTGTCTGTCTTTATTATTACAGCCATCCCAGTGGGTGTGAAGTGGTATTTCATTATGATTTTTATTTGTCTTTCCTGATGGCTAATGATGTTGAGCATTCTTTCATATACATAGTGGTCATTTTTATATCTTCTTGTAGAAGTATCTATTAAAATTGTTTGCCCATTTTTAATTGGGTTATTTATCTTTGATTAATAAGTTATGAGAGTTCTCTATATAGTCTAGATTAAATACATATTAGATACATATGATTTATAAATGTTTTCACCCATTCTTTGGGTTGCCTTTTCACTTTCTTCATGGATATTATTTGTGGCACAAAAGTTTTTCATTTAAATGGAGTACAATTTATGTTTTTCATCACTTTTGCTTTTTCAGTTCAGTTCAGTTGCTCAGTCGTGTCCGACTCTTTGTGACCCCATGAATCGCAGCACGCCATTCCTCCTTGTCCATCACCAACTCCTGTCCATCGAGTTGGACAGTTGTATATAAGAAGGCTTTATTTAACCCAGGATCATTGTGATTTAATCCTATGTTTTCTTCTAAGAGTTTTATAGTTTTAGAACTTAAACTTAGATCTATGATCCATTTGAGTTAACTTCTGCATATGGCTATCCAATTATGCCAGGATTATTTGTTGAAAAATCTATTATTGCTCCTTTGAATTGTCTTGGCCCTTTGTAAAAAATTGGTAACTGTAGATCAAGGGTTTATTTTTGGACTATCAACACTATGGCATTGGTCTGTCTGTCTGACTTAATGTGAGTACCACGATGCTTTGTCTCCTTTTGGTTTTAAAATCAGGAAGTAAGTCTTCAAACTTTATTGTTCTTTTTCAAGGTTAGTTTGGCTACTTGTGCCCCTTGAATTTTAAGATCAACTTTTCTATTATTATATTCTTAATGGTCTTTCAAATGGAATTTTTCTTAACTCCATTTCCAGATTTTTACTGCTAATGCATAAAAATATAACTGATATAGATGGAAAGAAAGAAAGAAGGAATATCCTTAATCCTTGATGAACTCATTTATTAATTCTAGTATTTTAAGTGAATTTCCTTAGGTTTGCTATATGCAAGATCATATCTTTGACAAAGAGAGGTTTACTTCTTCTTTTGTAATCTATATGCTTTTGTTTCTTTTTCTTGTCTAATTGCCTTAGGTAGAAAGTCCAGTACAATTTGAATAGTAGTGAAAGTCAAATTATACTTAACTGTGATATGTTTACTGTGATTTAGTATGTACACATATATTTGATATGTATACTATGCCCTTCTGGTTATATTTGCACAGATTACATTATATGTGTTCAATTGGTCAGTCATGTCTGGTCTGACTCTGCAACCCCATGAACCGTAGCCCACCAGACTCCTCTGTCCATGGGATTTCTCAGACAAGAATACTGGAGTGGGTTGCCATTTTCTTCTCCAGGGAGGTTACATTATATACTAGACATATTATTTGTCACCTATATGCATAAGATAGAAAGACGCATATTTTGTAAAAGCAGGTAAGTTATGGCTACAGGGTCAGTGAATAGCAGAACACTGAGAAGTACTGTAAGGAAATTAGGTTAATTTTAATATTTTCCATCATTTCACAACTCAAAATAATCCTTTTGAGCTTCTCCCTGCTTTGTTGCTTTTTGCAGAAAGTATGCCCACTTCTGCAGGCCTCTGTTGAGAGTAGGGTGGGATAATTTTCCTGACAGATGTCAGGAAAGCTGGGAGCAGTGTTAAAATATATAATAAAAGACCTTGATTTCAAAATAAAAATGGTTATTCAATAAACATGCGTTGAGCATCTGCACTGTCCAAGCTCCTAGGAATACACTGCATGAATGTTATCATAAGCAGAGAAAGAGTCCACCTGCTGAGCCTTTTGGACCTTAGCCTGCTGTTGATACAATGGAGGGAAGACCAAACCAGGAGCCAGAAAACCTGGTCTATAATCTTGATTTGTTTTGACTTTTTACTTAAAGGTTCCTCTCACCCATAGACCAGAAATTGATGTAGTTGTCCATCCAACCATCAGAGGGTCATTGTGAAAGTAAGACGTGATCATTCTTATACTCAGGAAATATTTAGGAAACCATACATTGTTCTGCAACTTCCATGTATGCAGTTTCAGTTGTACAGACTCTTAATAGGTATGAGTTAATTTGTGGGAACTTAACTGCAAAAACGATAAAATCATTTACTTTCTCTTTTTTTTTCCCAACACATTTTTTGTTCTATTCATAAGGGTAGCCAGTGACAGAGAGAGAGTCCACCCAGGACATTTCAGTTTAACCCTCAATAGAGCCATTTCAGTGGTCCAGGAAAAAAGATAAGTGGGGTTATTTTGGGGGGAGGGGGAAAGGATTCAAAGGACAGTCAGGTTTGCTCCTCATTTTGGGTGTAGTGGTCTCAAGGCTATTTGCTAGTAGACAGTTTCTTTGCTTTTCTCATACATGGATTTTTTTGCCTTTCTGGTCTACCTCTTCTACCAATGCAATTGTTTTCAATTCTTCTATAAGCATTTTCTTAGGTTCCAGTTATTGCTGTGCATGTCAGTATTTCCTGGCTTTCAGGCCTCATTGTGATGAAGACAATGAGACCCAGGACCAGAGACTCTAGATTTCACATCTATTTTTAGGTTAAGGAGTTAGGCTAGATGACCTGCTTCCAAGATTTTTTTCTAAGACCCCTTCAATCTATAAGAGTCTGTTATTCTCTGTGTGAATTTGTTTGAAAAAGGAGTTCTTGGTTTTGAAGAAGAATTTAACTGCAAACCAGCAGAGTAGTGAAATTCAAGTTTGCTATACAAGTCACAAGAGGGCAGGTGTCTTGTCTGTTCGTTCACTTCATCATCCCTAGCACTTAGTCCGGTGCCTGACACATAGCAGGTGTTCAATAAATAATTATTGCAATGAATGAATGAGTGGATGAATGAAATGAATGAGACCAGCTCAGTAGCTCAGCAGGATCAGTGGCTCTCTAAATTTGCTCAATCCTAAATACTAAATCCTTAATCCTAAATAGACTTTGCCATCAGTTTCAGTGGAAGGCACTTCTGAGACATAGAACTATGGAGGATGATGGTGATAAACCATTTTAGCCTTCTTTGGTCTGCTAGTTATCTCCTGAACTGAGTTTATCTCCTGATGCCTTGAAATTTTCATTTCAGACAAGATGCCCTAAAGAAATAATACATAGTAGCAATGTTCCCTAAGAGAGTTTTCATCTTTGAGAAATCAGTGTAGACCTACTGGGGCAAAAGAGACTGTCATTAGAAGGATCTGTTGGCATTCAGATACATCATCAATTTCATGATTAAATTGCATTTCATGGACAACTTGTATTTCCTAATAAAACTGAAATCTCACTGGGCCTGGAGTTGAGCTTATGTTCTATTTTTTAGACTTCCCAGTTCTATAAATTTTTCATCTCGGCGTTCAATGACAGACTATAAGCCGTATAAATTATTTCAATCCCAAATCATTTGTAAAAGCAATCTCCTCACAATTCCTCTCTTTCATAGCCTCTCTTTATTTTGATCTCTGGTAAAGATTATTTTTTTAATCTTAGGTAAGAATTTCTTCCTTTTAATTCTCAAAAGGTCCATGTTTTCTCTGCCTTTTCCCCCCATTTAAAATTGATTCTGTGACTGTGTTTCAATTGTGCAATCAGTTTCCTGTTTTGATTAATAAATGTTTGCAAAGAATATAATCTGTCCTTATGCTTTTCGCCTCCCTTTACTCTCCCAGAAGAAGCTTTGCATGGCTAGCAAAACTCTCCAGATAACACTGGAAATAAATCTTAATGTCTTTGCCCGTGATAGTCCTAGACCTTATCATCCTTTTTTCTTTTTAACCCCAGTGATGATTGCTTATCAGTACATGTAGTCCCTATTCATATGGTTCTGATGCTACCGGAGTTTACATCTCTAGGAAGACAGACAGGAAGTGAAGTCCACTGAATCCATTCTTAATAGCTTTAACAGAAATCTGACAAAGAAGGAGTAGTGGGCTGGACTGGCTATCTCAGAATGATAAGGCTGTCTATGCATTTTGGATGCTTTTTCAAGATGTGTTTTCCTCTTTTTTGACTTGTCTGCCCTGGAGAGGTGGGGATTTACAAAATGTATTTCTGTCAAAGCTACAATCAAAATAAAAGATGATGTATTAAAAATATATCAAAAATAAGGTATTCAAAATATATCCAACTTGCTGTCATTTTACTCCCCTCAGTAGCTGAAGAGAATCTCAGATAAAAATCACCCAAACATAACACATGCAAAATATACAGGCCTACAACCCAGTGGGACACTTGGGAGCAGCCACAGTCTTGGAGGACTTCCTAGGTGGTGCTAGTGGTAATGTATCCACCTGCAACGCAGCAGACTTACGGTAGGGAAGACTCCCTGGAGAAGGAAATGGCAACTGGCTTCAGTGTTCTTGCCTGGAGAATTCCATAGACAGAGGAGCCTGGTGAGCTACAGTCCATGGGGTCACCGAGAAGGACACAACTGAGCAACCAAATACACACCTTCTTTAAATAAAACTTTGGGAAGAAGTAAATACTGAACTTCCTATGTACAAAATAAGTACACCAATTTGGGACACTGGATATCACATATCCAAGGACATATGGTGAAACAGATAAAAACTCTGGGTAATAAAGGAGATGGAATACAGAATTGCAAGAGAAAGGGAGAGAGAAGATAAAGGAGGACCTGAGGAACATTCTAGAACCTTCCATTTGTTCTGACATCACCTCAGAGAAGTTGAGAAGCACAGGATATGATTATTCCCTCACCAGGCCAGGATTAAAAAGCACAGCAATCAAATTGCCTTAGGTTGAAATGGCTACATATTTTCCAAACATCTAATATGTCCATGGTGGACACAGAACTTTATAAACCAGTGGGAAATGCCTTACCTGCCTATCTTACTGACTATTGAATTTGTATGATCTTAGGTTTTTACTTTTGGGAAAGTGAAAAAATTTACCCAGGTGAAAGTCATGCTATTGAAAAGTGAAAGTGTTAGTGGCTCAGTCATGTTCAACTCTTGTGACCCCATGGACTGTAGCCCACCAGGTCATCTGTCATGGAATTCTCCAGGCAAGAATACTGGAGTGGGTAGCCATTCCCTTCTCCAGGGGATCTTCCTGAGCCAGGGATTGAACCTGAGTCTCACGCATTGCAGGCAGAGCCACAGTGGCTTTACGAGCCAGGGAAGTCCCTTGTGCTATTGGGCAAATGGTTAAACTTTTTCTTTTTCCAGGGGAGGGAACCACAGCACCCAGTAACTGGCCACTTTCAGAAACACTGCCTATTTGTGTGCATCACGGAAATTCGCTCTTACACGGCAAAGACAGCCTAACTGCCTGTGTCTAAGAACACAAGCCTCCCGTATCCGTGCCTACTCAGTATTTTTGGACTTCTTGATGGTTTCAGAAATCAAGTCAGATAAAAACCCCAACCTGTTTTCAGAAAGAACTCCTGGTATGTACATACCTGGTCCTAAGACTCAGAGGCCCCTGATGATTAAGCATGATTCCTTAGGGATCACCCCTAATCTTTCTACCCCTACCTGAACCCCAGTGCAAGCCATCATCCTACCTGGTGTCCTTTCCTCATCCTGCTGGTGTCTCAGTTCTTTCACCTGTCTTCAAAACTCAGCTCCAATTCTGCTTTCCTTTGGATTTCAGTAATCTGTTCAACTGCCTTTCTTGAATATGCACCATGGACCAGAGACTGTACCAAACTCTAGGGATAAAATAATACACAAAAATGAAGCGCCTGCTCCCATGGCCATCACAGACTCAGGGGAAGATGCTATAATCAGGTAACCACACAAATATACGAAAACAGATGGTGATGGAGTTACGAGGAAGTCAGTCCTCTGAGGGGATACATCAGGGGCCCTGGGTTTAATTTGGAATTCTTTTCTGAACTGGGTATTATATAATATACACTCTCTATAAAGTAAACGAATATGCAGAAACTCAAACTGAATTTAAACAAAGTGACAGAATATAAAAGGCCAAGTGATCCAAATCCTTGTGGAGTCAGAAATCAGTTAATTGATTTAATCCGTGACTGAAATGGCAAAATTACTCAAGGTAATAGATTTTTCAGATTTGAGTGTATATATTTCTACCAATGAAGCTGAATGGCGCATGCCCTAAATGACTCCTGAAAACTTAGGTTGCAAATAGGCTTAGTTTTATCAGGTAGATATGTCTCCTGGTAACTGATTATTTTGAAGCTAAGATCAATTTAGTTCAGTGAACTTTTATGGATCATATACTATTTGTATATCCTTGTGCTGGAAATTGTGAAGACAAGAGAAATGAACCAGACAAAAATCCCTACCCTTAAGAAATGAATCGACATTTGTCTATTCACAAATATGCTGTATTTAAGTAATACCCTTTAACTCTGTCTGGCATTTTAAAGTATATAAAACAACACAAAGGTTTCAAGAACCCATCATAGGAAGTGATTTAAAGAGGATTAGGTTAGTGCTTCATTTTTAAAAACAATACACTGTATCAAAAAGCTAGGTTAATAAAAAGCAAGTGATTCCAGTATTCTAAGAGGGATATCATACAAGTTGTATTTCTCAAACTGAAGGTTAATGCAGTCATTTTCCTTTAAAAGAAAACATTACATTTTGGTTAAATTACCCATGTAATGGGCTCAAATTCTCCCTTTATTCAGGTGGGCAATTTAAAAAAAAGTTTGAAATCAGCAACATTTGCATTTCCTCACTGTTTGATATGTTGTAGTTTTGTTGTTTAGTCACAAAGTCATGCCCTACTCTTTGCAACCCCATGGACTGTGGCCCACCAGGCTCCTCTGTCCATGGGATTCTCCCAGCAAGAATTCTGGAGTGGGTTGCCATTTCCTTCTCCAGGGAATCTTCCTGACCCAGGGATAAAACCCATGTTTCCCGCATTGGCAGGCAGATCCGTATTACTGAGTTACCAAGGAAGTCCAGTGTTTGATATAGTGAGATTCAAAGAATCTTGGTTCCAACCAAGATTACTAGTTTTCATGTCCTTCTACCTCCCCATCACATGTGCTGGCTTTGTTTACCCTGATAAGGAGACTAGGTAGCCACATAGACAGATGCTTACATTATGCAAAGTGATCAAAATAGAAAGCAAAATTATATGACACATCAAGATTTCAATTATTTTAGAAATACCTAAGAATGTAAACACAGACTGAATGCAAACATGGACAAATGCGAGCAGTTCTAATGCAAAGATGAGAAGGATTTTTTTCCTCTTTGAAAAATTCCCCTTAATATAGTGTTTTTTTAATGGAGTATAATTGCTTTACAGTGTTGTGTTAGTGGGTTTTAACAGAAGAAAAATAAATGAATTGGCACAGTTAGAAAGTCCATTTCCGCTTTCTCAGTTGTGCTTTCTAGATTAGAACTGTTTGCTAATGGATGACTTTTATAGACATGAGTATGCCATTCTCTTAAATGTGATAGAAATATGAATCCAAATGGTTACTAAAGATTAGGGGGAAATATGGAGTTTCTATCTAGTTAATCTAAACACACATATACAACTTATTTTTCATATGTTGAAATAAATTGAATTATGAAAGAAAAAGAAAAGGAATGAAGGGAGGATAGGGAAGAGAGAATTTACATGTACTGAGCTCTGTGAGTTCAAGTTGGATAAAAAACAATATTGGTACATCCAGCTGCCTATACCACACGCTCCCAAGAATGATTTATCTGTGTTCATGGGTTGCCCATGTTGGTGGTGCTCACACTGTAATATTCAATCTGATGGATGGGCCAGCTGTGCCCCAGCTCAGCTCTGCATCCTGCAAAGCAACGAGCACCCGCTCCCAAAGTGTATGAAAATTTTACTAGGGAAAGTAAACAAGCTTTTATAAGTGCGATTGTTGTTGGCTGAGGGTCTAACTTTCATCTGTAACCTCTGTGATTATGGAGCAGCAATTTTTTGTCACTCATTTGTGTAACTTTCAATTTATCAATCAATATTTTTGTAAACTTCTTATCACTTGGGTCAGTCTTCTCAGAACATTTACAGAAGTCATAGAGATTCTTTTTTTAACCTCTTTTTTATCTAAATAAATTGGAAGCCTCTTATAGACAGTGATTCAATTGCTCCCTGTTTTGTCCGTAAGATGAACTAGTAAGGTATAGGATCCATTTATCCATTCTTGTTCTGCCTGTCTCAAACTTCCTCTTCTTGGCTAGATCGTGTCTCTACTTTAAATAATTCCTTTCCAAATGATCCTACCACTTTCCCTGTACATAGTGCCTCCAAAAGAGTTGCAAATAAGAAGAATGTTTGACATAGAGCAACAGTCCTAATTTTTAACCCTGTGTCTGCCACTAAGTAGCAATGTGCATGACACTGGTGGCGTGGATGGTGAAGGGTCCTGGGATTTTGCAAACTTTCTGGGCCTCAGTTTTGTTATTTGTGAATGGAGGGGGGCAAACCAGTTGAGCTCCAAAACTCTTATTGCTCTGCTATTCTGTCATTTTTTTAAAAAGTAGTTGGAGTACAGTTGCTTTACAATGTGGTGTTAGTCTCGGGTGTACAGCAAAGTCAGTTATGCATATGCGTATGACCACGTTTCTTTAGATTCTTTCCCATATAGGCCACTATTGAATACTGAGTAGAATTCCCAGTGGTATACAATAGGCCCTTATTAATGATCTGTTTTGTATATAGTAGCGTGTACATGTCAATCCCAGTCTCCCAGTATTATCCCTTCTCCCCTTCCCTCCAGTAACCACAAGTTTGTTTTATCTATATTTTCTATTTCTATTTTGTAGACAAGTTCATTTGTACCCTTTTACAGATTCCACCTAAAAGTAATATCATACAATATTTGCTTTTCTCTGTCTCACCTCATTTAGTATTCTGTCATTTGTGATCATCTCTAAGAGATCTTCTGACCTAGACGTTCTACGAATCTCTAGCTCTCTTAGATTAGTAACTGTTCACAACTGCTCTGTGTGGTCCTGGGAGTTATGTGGAGGTGCTCCTATGGCCTTGGGAAGATGGGGAGGGGAATCTAGCAGTCTGTTTCAGACAGCTCACTTTGATATATTTCAGAGGCGGGCCTTCCTGAATAAGATTTCAACTGACAAAGGGTTCTATGTTTTTTTATTTTTATTTTTTTATTGAAAACCTTACATAGTAGATTAAGAAACTTTCTATAAAATTGTGTAAACATACATTGACGGTTACAGTCTAGAATTAAAGACTGAATTGCTGCATAACGATCAATCTAAAATATCTTAGGAAAGTCATTTAGTACTGTCTTGCAGGGGACATCAGCTTCAGTCACTGTCCAATTGAGAATTAAGCTGACACATCAGGAGAAAATGATTAGGCAGGTGGGAATATGTTTTATATGAATTTTAGGTACTACATAGTACAGTGACTTCTACTTGAGAGTCTGAGTAAAGTTCCTTCCAGGCTGCAGTGAAGAATAATTATGAGGACAGGTAGCAGTTGTTTTATATCTGCTTTCTCGGCAAATAAAAACACTTGTCAACTTTAATGATAGTTTCCCTACTTTGGGGGCTTCCCTGTGGCTCAGCTGGTGAAGAATCCATCTGCAATGCGAGAGACCTGGGTTTGATCCCTGGGTTGGGAAGATCCCCTGGAGAAGGGAAAGGCTACCCACTCCAGTATTCTGGCCTGGAGAATTCCATGGACTATGTAGTCCGTGGGGTTGCAAAGAGTCCGACACGAATGAGTGACTTTCACACTCATACTCACGACTTACAGAATTCTACTAATTCTACTAATGTCAGAACTATTGCTTTATGGCACTTAAAGCACTAGGCTTTCAGGTGGTACTCAATAGACGCTTGACTGATTGAATAGGGTGTCAAGAATGCAGAAGCTGTATTCTAGCAAATCCAGTTAGCCATATGATAAACAAAGAACCATCCAAAAGTCCCATGTCTCAAGAAAAGATTTTCCACAATATTGTTATTAAGGCATTTGCTTGAACCCCACTGACTCAGATTTGTTAAATTTATAATGAAGGAGCCAAAAGGAAGCTAACACCAAATCTTCATTCTCTTTCTTCTTCTTTTAGGCCTATTAATACCACTGTTTGGCTCCATAATATGTACAGACTGTTGACTGAAGGCTGCTCAATAAAACTAACGATTCTTTATAACGCCATTTGAGATAAAAACCTATTACAAGTTAGAAAGGAAACTTACATGTTACTTTTGGAATAATGCCATTCTGCCCTACCTCTCAGGCCATAATACCCCTCCAGAGCACTTCTTCAGTGAACGGTGGTGTTCAGGCTCTCCTTGGTTCATGCCTGGTCTTTTCACTGAGCTTATCCTGTTAAGTATCTAAAATCAATATCACATCATTGTTATATATCTAAGAAAGAAGTTCTGGAAAACAATCCTCTCAAAAGCTCATTTCAAGCAGCGTAACAATTATTTGATATCACCTATAAAGGATCTGCTGGAGAAGGAAATGGAAACCCATTCCAGTCTTCTTGCCTGGAGAATCCCATGGACAGAAGAGCCTGGTGGGCTACGGTCTATGGGGTCCCAGAGAGTCGGATACGACTGAAGTGACTTGGTACACATGCACGCCCATAGAGGATCTCCTATTGAGAGGAGAATTTTATCATTTAAAATCCATTCTGCCCACTCTTTGTGTACATTTTCCTTTAGAGCTGTGTTAAATAACATGTGTCTGACCGTTCTCAAATCCTAGGAATCAGTATCTTTTCTCATGCTCTAACATTCCTTAGGACAGTCCTTCTTTTATTAGACTTAAAGATATCCATTATCACGTCCACTGACTTCTCAAGATTTCAGACAAAGACTCCTAGCAGGGCATCCCAGCAGCCTGTATGGAAGTCTCTTCCAGGGAGACACCAGAGGAAACTAATCACTCACCCATAAATCTATTGCTTCCAGGGCAGAAAACCCAATGAGTTTCTTCCTTTTCAGGTCTCTCACACCCCCACATACGTACATGCACACACTCTCACAATTAGACACTGCAGTTAAGCTGAAGGGGCCTGTGAACTCAGATTGTCAGTTACCTAAGGGGTTCTACCTACACACAAAGCATAATTGCTTTCTCTCTTCCATCATCCTCTCATCCAGGCATTCTTCCATGCTAGTTTATGAGGTTTATGACTTCTGGTTAATGGCCTTCCTAATCCATTTTAGATTCTCTGTCTTGGTATTTTGTTCGCTTAATTTCCAGCCACATGCACTAATTTGGAACCTGAGGTCCCAGACACAATGTCTTTCTTTCTCTCAGTATATTTGAGTTTGGTCTCCATAGACCTTTTGACTCTTGATTCTGCACTCTAAGTGTGCTTGGATGCTCTACTCTACCAACATTTAACTAGCACAAAAAATAAAATAAGAGGAAATTCTGGGCTGCCCCTAATCTGAACCCTCTAGTAGAATCAAATGCATGTAGGGCATGTAAGGAATACATTTCTATCCACTATGGTCTCTTGAGCTGACTGTATTTATCTAGAGTGATGTAGTGGCTTAAAGTAATAATTTACTCTTCTCTCTCATGCATTGGTAGTTCTAGCCTCAGCTGGGCAGTACTCGCTTGAGTCCTTGTATACTTGCAGTCAGATTCTGGCTGAAGTGGAGTTGTCTGAAGACGTCCTTACTGGTGCTCAGGCTGCACTGGCTGGACCAGTGGAGACCTGATTGGTCATCTCTGCATGAAACTTCTCCACAAGGCTAGCTTGGGCTTCTCCACAGCATAGTGGTCTAAGAGCAGCTGGGCTTCTTACATGGCAGCTGGCCTCCCCAAAGTGAGCATTCCAAAGGCCTCAGGTGGAAGTAGAAAAGCTTCATATGACCTAGACTCAGAAGTCACATGGCACCACTTGCTCTACATTGTGTTGGTCAGAGTAGTTATGAACCAGCCCAGATTCAAGCAGGAAGAGGAGCAGACCTTCCCTTTCTAGGGAAGTGGGTACAGGGACAAAAGGTAGTGATGGCTATCATCGTGGAGACAGGCTACCACAGTGGGTATCAAGTAAAGTGTATCATAGAAAACTAACACATTATAATTTTTTAAATAGCAACTAAATCATAGACTGATGTCCACTTCAGAAAAAAAAATTTTTAAAGCTTGTGTGAGCTCATTTTCTTAAATCCACTTAGAATAAACACCTTTAAAACCTAACCTTTGGAAGGAGTATCAGCTGCTCCACTGAACACTGTTTAAGGATGAATGACTTGCTTAGTGACTGGAAAATGGCTGCATTAAAGGAGCATCCAACTTATTTTAGATTTTGAAGAGAGAACAAGATACTGGCTGGTCAGTAGCTTTCAGACAGGGCAAGCACATATATTTTAGCAAATATATCTTCATTGTGGTTAAACGCAGTTTCAGCCTGATACATAGTGCAAACCCATAAAAATGCATTGCCTCACACATAATAAGTGCACAATAAAAATTAGGTCTAGGTATTCAGCTAAGTAATAGTGAATCATAGTCTGAGCAAAGACAGTACTTAGTGATCCATTAGTAAAACAACTTTGTGTTCTAGGCAGGGGTCTGAGGCTCTGCAGGGGCTTCCCTGATAGCTCAGTAGTAAAGAATCCATCTACAATGCAGGAGACACAGAAGACGTGGGTTGGGATGATCCCCTGGAAGAAGAAATGGCAAGCCACTCTGGAATTCTTGCTTGGAAAAATCCATGAACAGAGGAGCCTGGTAGGTTATAGTCCATAGGGTCACAAACAGTCTGACAGACTGAGTGACTGAGCAGGAGCATGACCTGAGGCTCCACAAGGGAAAGGGAACTGCGCAAGGTCACACAGCTTGTAGGAACAGAGCCAGATTGGAGCTCACCTGGATGCAAATTCTCTCTTACTACAGAGACTGCTGCTGCTGCTGCTAAGTCGCTTCAGTTGTGTCCGACTCTGTGCGACCCCACAGACGGCAGCCCACCAGGCTCCCCCGTCCCTGGGATTCTCCAGGCAAGAACACTGGAGTGGGTTGCCATTTCCTTCTCCAACACATGAAAGTGAAAAGTGAAAGTGAAGTCGCTCAGTCATGTCCGACTCTCAGTGACCCCATGGACGGCAGCCTACCAGGCTCCTCCATCCATGGGATTTTCCAGGCAAGAATACTGGAGTGGGGTGCCATTGCCTTCTCCACTACAGAGACTATCGATTCTCAAAGTGCTTAATGACCTGGGAACTTGACTTTAAAATGAATACCCTTATATTTCAGCTGGAGTTTTGCCGAATTCTGCAGAGAACAGCATGCCCTTCCATTAATGAACAAATGCTCATCTAAAAGACTTTCACATCTGCCAGGCTTCCCCTATGGGGCAGTGGTAAAGAATCTGCCTGCCAATGCAGGAGACATGTGTTCAATCCCTGGGTCAGGAAGATTCCCCTGGAGAAAGAAATGGTTATCCACTCCAGTATTCTTGCCTGGGAGACTCCATGGACAGGGAAGGCTGATGGACTAGAGTCTATGGGGTCACAAAGAGTCTCTGAGCACAGCACACAGGTGGGTGCAAATGTGGATAATTAGGCTTGACCTTGAGTAGCCTCTGTAGTTCACCCAGTTATAGATGTTGCAGCAAGTTGTCCTGGACTAGGATAAAATTTAGTATAAAACCAGCAGGAACCACTATGTTTTGGAAGTAACTGATGGTTTTGCAAGGAATCTGGCCAGTTGTGTGTATGTGGATATTAAATTCCACTTTGGGAAATTAAAAGTTCAATTGCACATATCCCTATACAAGAGGATTTTTGAAAGCTGTGTCCACTAGAGCTGAAAGTAATAGATATGTATGTGTGTGTTATGAAAGTATAAATCACTCTTTTTTTTAAATAAAATAAGCATTTTTAAGCTCTTTATATTCTTTTAGCCCTAAGCTAGGTACTAAGGGTAAGTGATATGAAATAAAATTACCTCACCTTAAGAAATTTATAATTAGGTATAGTGGTGAAGACTAGTACATATAAATATTTAGATATTAAGAAACAATTAATTATTAACCTACGTTTAAAGAAATAGGAATTAAATAAGGAAAAAGAGCTCCCACTTAGAATTTGTTGTTGACAGAAAAGATTTCACTGGAGTGCAGCTTGATATGGATTTTTAATGATAAATAGTACAATTTGAGCAGGAAGAAATCAGAGTTAATATTAACATATTATTCGTGAGGAACCAAGGATAATACTCAAATGATCCACAATCCAGGCTCAAAATGCTAGCTACCAAAAAAGCAAACTATTTCCTAACCTAGGATACTTTTAAATTGTCCCAAGAAAAGAGGAATAAATCATCAAATAAAATGTATGGCATTATACATAAAAATATATATTAATATAAATTAAACTATAATTCAAATGCTAATCCTACCTCCAGAAAACTGGGCAAATATTAGCATCATGCATAAATTTATCACATTAGTCATTAAATCCCTCACATTAACCATGGTTGAGCAGTTAATGCCTTTTATCCAGAGAATTATTGATTCTACAGCTGACTTCCTGCCTAATGACAACATACGCCAGCTAATATAAGGAGAAAATAGTTGCTGTAGTTCTCACATGGGGCCTTTTCAGTGACACTAAGATGGACCCACATATCAGATTCACATGCCTATTACAGGAAGTCTGTGAATTTGTTTTTGTGCCACCTCTTATTTAGACAAGATCCATTTTAGAAAGCGATGCTTCACACAGGGCTCTATTCCCTGGTAGCTCAGTTGGTAAAGAATCTGCCTGCAGTGCAGGAAACCCAGACTCGATCCCTGGATTGGGAAGGTCCCCTGGAGAAAGAAATGGCAACCCACTCCGATATTCTTGCCTGGGAAATCCCATGGACAGAGGAGCCTACCAGGCTACACTCCATGGGATCGCAAGGGTCAGACATGACTTAGCGACTAAACCACTACCAAATTGTCATTTATTACAAAAAATTAAAGAGAAAGCAAAGCAAAACATAACCCTACCACTAGAAATCTACCGCTTTAACCCACTGATTTCATCTTCCCTCATTGCCTTCACCTTCCCCTACTCACCCATATGTGTGTCCATAGCATTAATTCAAGTTTATTTATTCACTATACATTATATCATTAAACTCTTTCCTAGAGCTACATGAGCTTCTATAATGCCTAGTTTTCTAGTCATTGTAGTTTTCTAACTGAATTGATTGCTCCCTCCTCTATTCTTGTAAAGCATACTATTTTCACCTATATTTTATTTTTTTTATTTTAATTTTATTGGAGCATAGTTGATTTAAATGTTGCTAGTTTCAGAGGTACAGCAACATGATTCAGTTATACATATACATATATCCATTCATTTTTAGATTCTTCTCTCCTATCAGATAAGATAAAATATCACTCAGTCCTATCCAACTCTTTGCGACCCCATGGACTGTAGCCTCCAAGGCCCCTCTATCCATGGGATTTCCCAGGCAAGAATACTGGAGTGGGTTGCCGTTCCCTTCTCCAGGGGATCTTCCTGACCCAGGGATCAAACCCAGGTCTCCCTGCACTGCAGGCAGATTCTTTACTGTCTGAGCCACCAGGGAAGCCCCTTTCTCATATAGGTTATCACAGAACATGGAGTAGCGTTCCCTGTGCTATAACTCATCTGTTGCTATTGTTTAGTCACTAAGTCACATCCGACCCTTTGCAACCCGATGGACCGCAACATGCCAGGCGTCTCTGTCCTTCATTATCTCCCGGAGTTTGCTCAGCCTCACGTCCACTGAGTCAGTTATGCCATCCAACCATCTCATCCTCTATTGCCCCCTTACCATCTGCCCTCAACCTCTCCCAGCATCAGGGTCTTTTCCAATGAGTTGGCTCTTCATATTGGGTGGCCAAAGTGTTGGAGCTTCAGCTTTAGCATCCGTCCTTCCAACGAATATTCAGGGTTGATTTCCCTTAGGATTGACTGGTTGATCTCCTTATTGGTTATCTATCTTATATATAGTACTGTGTTTACATTCATCCCAAGGTCCTGATTTATCCCTCTGCCCGACATGTTTCCCCTTTGGTAACCATGCGTTTGTTTTGGATATCTGTCAGTCTGTTTCTGTTTGGTAAATAAGTTCATTTGTATCATTTTTTAAAACCTTAGATTGTGCATGAGTGATATCATATATTTGTCTTTCCCTGACTTACTTCACTTAGTATAATCACCTGTAGATCCATCCATGTTGCTGCAAACAGCATTACTTTGTTCTTTTTTATGGATGAGTAATATTCCATTGTATACACGTACCACATTTTTTATCCATCCATCTGCTGACGGGTATTTTGGTTACTACAAGGTCTGGTCTCACTTCTATTTTAACACTTACTGTAGTAGTTATTTTATAACTACTACCCTTTTTTTTTTTTTGCTTGCTTGCTGCTTTTCCCTATCGACTAGACTATTTCCACCAAGAGACAGTTTCTTTTGCCTTTGCTCTAGCAATGTGTACAGGGTTTGGCACCTAGATTCAATAAATAATTGTTAAGTAAACGGCCTTGAGCAAACTCCAGGAGATAGCGAAGGACAGGGAAGCCTGGTGTGATGTAGTCCATGGGGTCGCAGATAGTCTGGCATAACTGAGCAACTGAACAACAAAGTAAATGAATGAAAGTGCATATATGACTTTGAGCCTGTGTATCATAATTTATATAACCCCTGCTACTGTGGCTGGGATGCTTTCTTATTTTTTCAAATATATATCACCCCCTTTGGGATTCATTGGGATTCAAATTTTAGGAAAAAAAATAAGGATTTGAGATAGTGTATAAAGATGAGAGCATTGTCAGTAATAGATTAGGGCAAAAGACTGGAAGAATGTTTGTCAATCAAAATTCATCAAACTGATGGGGAGTTACTTGGCGCCACAGCCAACCACACCTTTGCAAGTAACTTGAAAGAAGCAAAAAAGTTATAGAAATGAATCTGAATATCCAGGGTGGGGATTTCCCATAATCAAGGTATGAGTTTAGCTGGAGAAAGCAGTGGAAATGAGTGTATAGTTTTCTTTTTTTTATTTTTTTTTATTTTTTAACTTTACAATATTGTATTGGTTTTGCCATATATCGAAATGAATATAGCTGAAATCTTGTGAAAATCAAGAGACAGGTGAAAGAAGATGGGGAGCAAGAACACATTTTTGAAATGAAAGACAGCTCAGCTGACTCATGGCAGGCATCGCAACGCATAATATTCTAATATGATGGTCTATTTGCAACAGAATAATGCATATAGCTCCTGGGACTTCTGACACAAAGAAAACCATATTCCTCCATTTTTTTCTTCAGAAATGCATAGCCCTCCTGTGAGGTGGGAAAGACAGCTAGGCTGCGAAATATGAAGTTACATAATCATTGTGTTTGCATCACCAACATTTGAGTTGTGTTCATAAGTGTTCAAAGTTGCCCTTCATCTTGTCTTCTCCTTTCTGTCTGTATCTTTTTCACAGGCAGCCAACTCTAGTATTCCACAAATAAGAATGCTCCAAAACCTGGCATCTGCCTGGCTTAAGAGGACAGAACTAATTATGGTGGCCAGAGAAAAGGAGCCCAAATGAAAGCCTCCACTATCTTTGTTTTGATTTATCATCGAGCACAGATCTTGAGGGCTTATGGGGTAACCTTCGAGGTCACCTCGTCCATTTGCTTGTTCTGAGGTAGAAAGACCAAAACCGCAAGTGAATCATCCCAGAGAGGAAGAATTAGCATCTCTCTTAGCTCTGTAGAGAAAGCAATAGATACCATCAATGAGCAGAAATTCTTCCACTTGTTCATTTTGCTTCACCAAATTTCTTAGGCAATGTGGTGAGCTCCTTACTATAAGCACTTTGAAAAAGAAAAACAGAACTTAAAGTAAGAATCTGGACTCATAAAAATCTTTACCTGAAAACTGACTATCCGAAGGCCTGTTTTTCTATTTTTTTTCCAGAGCACAGAGTGCCTTATTTTTTGTCTCTACCCTCAAGTCCTTTCAAGGGGTTCTTGAAGGTCATCATCTTGTAGCGGTCATGATTTAATCTTTGTAGAGGCAGCTGGCACAGGCCAACTTTCAGTCAGCAGGGCCCCTTCATGGCCACATATTTGACCATGTTTGGGGGGCATTTCATGGTCATTGTGTCCCGCGGCGCTGGGAAGCCTCATTCCCAGGTCTAACAAAGATTCCATTGACAGGCCACTCAATGAGCTGTCACTACACCAGGCCTTGTAAGTAGCAAAACTCTCTGGACCAAAGCTGTCTTACTAGCCTCTTGGTCCAGGAAAATATTTCCTCTTGTTGCTTCTTCCCATATCTAGAGTTCAGTTCAGCTCAGTTCAGTCGCTCAGTCGTATCTGACTCTTTGCAACCGCATGGACCGCAGCACGCCAGGCCTCCCTGTATATCACCAACTCCCGGAGTTTACTCAAACTCATGTCCATTGAGTTGGTGATGCCATCCGACCATCTCATCCTCTGTCATCCCCTTCTCCTCCTGCCTTCAATCTTTCCCAGCATCAGGGTCTTTTCTAATGAGTCAGTTCTTTCATCAGGTGGCCAAAGTATTGGAGTTCCAGCTTCAACATCAGTCCTTCCAATGAACACCCAGGACTGATCTCCTTTAGGATGGACTGGTTGGATCTCCTTGCAGTCCAAGGGACTCTCAAGAGTCTTCTCCAACACCAGAGTTCAAAAGCATCAATTCTTCAGCACTCAGCTTTCTTTATAGTCTAGCTCTCACATCCATACATTATTACAATCATTGATCTCATATGGAACTGCATATCACCATTTTATCACAGGCTCAGTCACACATTTGGTAACAAAAGAAATAATCTTCTGAAACAAGCTATATAGAAAATAACATAGCTAGCAGTTATTAGTAATGTCATAAGCAAGAATTTAAGTCAAGAACTTTCATTGGGTATAGCTCGGTATACCCCAGGTCATCTGACTCAGTTAAATGATTATAGCCAAGTGTTAATCTCCTGGTTATACATCATGGAGCATCTGACCTTTATCCAAAGATTGGTTACTGAGATAAGCTTTAGAAACAATTTTAGTGTCCTTTTTAATAACTTAATTAAACCTTTCAGCAATATAATAAGGAACTATCTCAGAAGTGAGTTTTAGTAAGCACAGACCTTAATTAACAAAACTAGAACTTAATATTCAGTGAAACATAATTTTTTTCTTTTTCTTCTTCTTTTTTTTTTTTTTTGGAGAACTCATTGTGAGGGCATTAAAACTGTAGCCAGGGAAGGCTTTAACCCATCAAATAAAAAATGAGGTCTGTCAGGGAGCCAGGAAAAGCCAAGCAGCTGTCTTGGATTTCCCATAGCCCTGGCTCCTTGATTTTTAGCTGTTGTTTATCCATTTTTAATTTCCTGATTTAGGAGCAGACTATTGCCATGTTTTAAGGACTTCAGGATAACAAAGGTCTAACCATGAGGGGTTATTTTTTTGTAGAAACAAAATGAGCTTTGTCTACATGTACCATAATTTGAAATAATGTTTTATTTACTTTACCAAAGTAACAAAAAGATTTTAAAAACAAATATAAATCACTTAAAGACAAACTCATAATCTGTTATCAAAAGCTGCATTCTAAGAAAACTTTGTTCTCTAAACAGAGAGAAGACCAAATTCCAGTCTGGTACCAGCTTACTGTTAATAACAAAATTTGTTTATCTGCTTAATCTTAGAAAGTCTTTTCCATAAATATTGAAGAACTAGCAATATTCTTCTAAAGGCATGAGAGTAAAACCATAGAAGGACTGTTTAAAATCTGATTCTATTGCAATTGACAAAGAAACTT
The DNA here is from genome assembly GCF_029378745.1 of Bos indicus. Taxonomy (NCBI): domain Eukaryota; kingdom Metazoa; phylum Chordata; class Mammalia; order Artiodactyla; family Bovidae; genus Bos; species Bos indicus. The sequence goes on from NC_091767.1 coordinate 16,100,503, forward strand.
GGTCATAACACTTTAATATGATAACTAGAATTATAATTGACCATATTTTATCAGAGCATATCAGATCTATATGAATTTCACATAATTTTAGGACATCTATATTAGTAACATCAACCATACAGTATAACCTGAAAAGATTTTTCACCCCTTCAACACTACTTCTCATGTAATTCAACATGTCCAATGAACCCAGGTAGCTTAACAGCTCTCTGGGATGTTCCAGGGGCCCTCTGAAGCATCCCAAAGATAACTAGAAGTCAAGTTATTTAGGAAGTTTTGTTGATAAATACCAAAAGGGTTTATAACACTCAATCAGGTAGGAGCATATAAGTCATTGTGAGATAATAGTTATTTACTTAGTCAAAGTTAACAAAAGATTTCAAAGGTAAATATAGAACAGATCAATTAAGAGGTAAAGAAACTTAAATCTAATATTAAAGGCAGTTTAACATCTGAAGAAAATATGACCTCTTAACAGAGAGAAAGATTGAATTTAAGTTTTTACACCAACTTTCTTTAAACTCATTTAGGTAAACTTAATTTATTTTAAACTTTGTCCATCTTAACCAAAACTTTTTCTTCAGGGTCACTTTCCACAAACCTTCTAATAACTTTTTGTAACAGCCACCTGTAGGACAGACCTACTTTCTTTTCCCTTTATAAAATGTAATTTTATTTTTACACCTCTTTTTATTAAAAACAACATCCTACTTTCCTTACTAGATTAGCAAACAAACATTAATACTAGATACTTAATATTGAATATTTCCCAGTTCACATGAATCTGAAATTTATTTAGGTTAATTTTTCTTGTATTTGGAATTGTTTGATTTGTAAGCGGTTACTTTTTTAGGCCAATAAAATTAGAACTTATTTACAACTTTAACAATATTATCAGAAAAAACAAAAGGCATACGCAAACATACATACATAGAGACAGAGATCTTATAGTTTTCTTTTTGAGATTTAAAAATCTTTTTGACCCCTCTTTTTTTTCCTTTGCTTTAAGTTCTAATTTGCCCAAAGCTGAGGTCTCAGGCAAAGTGGGCTGTGTATTTCAAGGACATGTAAAGGGTTAACTTCAAGCCTTTCCCTAGGCAGGCCTTTTAACAAACTAGTTGTTTTTAATTGCATATGCAAAAAGAATTGGTTTTGCAGTTCCAAAAAGAAAAATTTCTCTCACTCTGTTCAATCAGCAATTACACACTCGCAGTCATTCAGAGGCTATCACAATGCCTCCCTTCTCCAGAGTCCCCAGGGCTCCTTAACTGTTGCTCCCTTCCCAGGAGCTCCAAGGAGGTTGTCAGTCACAATGCCTCCTTTCTCCTGAGTCCCCAGTTCTCCCTATATGATTCTCCCTTCCTGGGAGCTCCAAGGAGGTGATCAGTCTCTTCTACCCGTTGGGGTAGGACCTGACTAGAGACTAGCCCCGTGGCCTTACCTGATCCTGTGGCCATTCCTGGTGAGTTGTTCCGTCCCTCCAATGAGTCCAGTCGGGGCTTGGCCGTCTGGAAAGTCAGAACACTGGTCTGAAAGAGAACCCAGAATACCATCAGGTGGCATGACTCCTCGTCTCAGGGTTCCTTCTCTCCAGCCTGGCCAAGCCACCAGTCTGACGTCTCAGGGGACCGGCATGGTTGGAATCTCACTGGGGCCTCCAGAAATGTCGCAGAAACCAGTAATCAAGAAACCAAACACCACACTCAAAGAGTTGGAGAACTCAGGTTTATTACATTGGCGGGCCCAGAGGAGTTAACACTTCAAGCTCTGAGCCCCAGACAAAAGGGTTACAGAGTTTTTATAGACAGACTATAGTGGGTAACACTAGCTGCTAATAGGCTGGCTTAAACCAAGGGGTTTCATGAGCTTGGGAACAGCAGTCAAGACGGGAAGGGGGGGATGCCTGACCTTTACATGGACAGGCATGATTAAGTAGGTTTGCAGGAGCTGGGCAATTGCAAACAGCAGGACAAGGGCGAGTGAGATAAGCTCCAGTTACTAGTATTGTTAAGTCCCCACTTTCTAAGACAATATGACCTATGTGATCCAGACTTTGTAAGGAGCAAGCTGAGTTACATAGGCAGAACGAGCAGGAGGTTATGTAAAATTTTAACTTTTCCTCTTCATCATCAGTAAAAGTGGGAGAATGCATGTACTATTTTCTAAATGAACCTTATCAACAATTCATTTAAAAGACTGACTACTTAATACATGCTGGAGCAACAGGGGTAGATTTATGCAGAAATGGGTTGAAGCCTCTCAAGCTGGGATTCCTCTTCATTCTTTCTCTCCTCCTCTTTCATCCTAATGAGCTTTCCTAACTTTGGTAGCAATGTAAAAACAACACGAGAATATTGTCCATAATATCATAATAACGTTGTATGGTGTATGTGATGTATAAAAATATTGAATCACTATGTTGTACTCCTGAAACTAATAGAATTAAGTCAACTATATGTCAACAAAAGGAAAATGAAGCAATAGGAGGAAAAACAATAGGTTCAAAGTTGTAAAACTTGGGTTCAAATCCTGGCTTTACCACTTTCTTGAATGAATTTGGTTAAGTGATTTTACCTTTTTAGGTCTCTCTTTCTTCATCTGGCCTAGATGGAAAAAAGGTCAGTCTTGTTGGGGTGAGAACTAAATGAGATAGTATATATGAAAGAGTGCAGAACAGTGTTTAACTCACAGTTATCTGTGTCCTTTCATTCTGGTCATGGGACTTTGGTTCCAGCAACACATAATGATAGTATAATTGCCACGTGAATGATGTTGATGGCATTCTGGAGTGCCTCATACCTGCCCAAAGCATCCCATCCTCCAGTGCTTGCCAGAACCTTCCATTTATTGTGTAGTTTCTTCTGTAGTTTCTGTACACACACACACACACACACACACACACACACGTTCAGTAGGTTATTTAAAGTGCTTACTGAAAACACACCATATACTCTGAGGACAAAGCAATGGATAAGATAGAGTCTCTGCCTGAATGGAGCTTACATTCCACTGGGAAACTAGATGATCATAAATGAACAAATAATACATTTCCAGGGAGTGAGAGAGGCTCTGGACAACAACAAATAAGGGTGAGAGAAAAGGATAATGAATGGACCCTTGATAGGAATCCTGAACTTAGTCAAGGAGCAAGCCAGGCAAAGATCCAGGAAAGAGTTTTCCAGACAGAAGAAGAAAGAGATTACAAATGTCTTAAGGTGGGAAAGATCTGGCAACATTCAAAAATATCAATAAAGTTAGTGTAGCTATAGAAGAGGGAATAGAGGAAGAGTACAGAAAAAATGACAATATAAACCTTGTAAACCTGGTTTTAAAAAGAGTTTCGTGGTAATTTCCTGGTGGTCCAGTGGTTAAGACTCGAGCTTCCAATGCAGAATTTGTGGGTTCTATCCTGGACTAGGGAACTAAGATCCCACATGCTATGCAACATGGCCAAAATACTAAATGACAACCCATTCCAGTACTCTTGCCTGGAAAATCCCACAGATGGAGGAGCCTGGCAGGCTACAGTCCATGGTGTCACAAAGACTCAGACATGACTAGGGACTTCACTCACTCTCTACTGCTACTCTAAGCTCTTCATATGGGCTTCCCTGGTGGCTCAGCAGTAAAGAATCTGTCTGCAATGCCGAGACACAGGTTCAATCCCTGGGTTGGGAAGATACCCAGGAGAAGGAAATGGAAACCCACTCCAGTATTCTTGCCTGGGAAATCCCATGAATGGAGAAGCCTGGCTGGCTACAGTCCATGGGGTCGCAAGAGTTGGATACGACAGATGGTATGGCATGGCATCCTTTTAGATGCTAGAACATTCCAGTAACCCAATGCCGCACATTTTCCACCTTTTTACAATGCTCTCCATCCTCAAGCTCCTTTCACCGTGGACTTAAAAATTATCACATCACATACTGTCTTAAGAGATTGATTTTCAGCATATATGATTCTACCTACATCAGCTGGAGAATGGTTTTAGAGCCTCTGGGGAGATAGTACTCAAGGAAGTCTCCTTGCTGCCCCAGCTGTGATCAGCTTGCACCTCCCTCCCCTCCTTTCCCCTGCCTTCAGAGTCAGGCCTGTACTTCTTTCCTTGGTTTCTTGAGGCATAGATGACCCCAGCCTTCCTGCTCTTTGTAGGCCCCTAGTAAATATTGTTGAATGAATGAATGCAACCAGGAAGCTACCTCTTGTAAGCACTCTGGTTAAATTGTGCTCAAACAGCCAATGTATAGCCTGAGATTATGAAACTGACTCTCATAATGGCTGTGAATGGCTTACTTCCTCCTGCCTCTCCACTTGTCCATGAATCCTGGATGCTGACTGCAAGAGTACTCTTCCCCTTTGCCCCAGGCATGTGAGTGTGTATTAAGTCGCTTCAGTCGTATGGTACACTTTGCGATCCCTTGGATCGTAGCCTGCCAGGCCTCTCTGTCCATCACCTCCACACATTTTCTTCTGCCCTTTTGTTTTTGGGGGCTTCTCCAGGCAAGCATACACGAGTGGGTTGCCTTACCCTCTTCCAGGGGATCTTCCCAACCCAGGGGTCAGACCCGCATCTCTTATGTCTCCTACGTTGGTAGGTGTTTTCTTTACCACTAGTGCCACCAGGAAGCCCCAGGCAATCATTTCTAGATTTGGGGTGATTTTTTCCTTCCTTCCTTCCCCCCCCCCACCTTTTTTTTTTTTTTTTTTTTTTGGAGAATGTACTGAAGATTGTGTGAGAGGAAAGATATCACTAGGAGCTGTCAGAGCAGGCTGGCTTCTGTCTTGTCCCTCTGTCTGTTTCTTCTCTCCCTCCAGAATCCAGTTGCAACCCAGGGTTTGTACAGAGTAATGCTGCCAAACCAGGCATCTCAATGCCTCACCCAGCAAAATACTTTCCCCTAAATGCAATTCCTTTTCTGAGAGGAATTTCTGAGAATAGCATCATCTTTCCTCTGTTCTAAACTTCCCCAGTGGGAAGAAGGTTCTCAAGCTGGAGAGAGAATTGAAAATCTGTGATCCCAGTCAGTCAAAATGACAGAAGGACATGTTTAATTCCTCTCCTCGCAGCCTCTCACCATTGCAGTGGTCACCTCAGGACACTCTGTTTGCACTGGATCTCTTATCTACTTTTCTTCCCCTCTGTTTACTGGAATATGCAGGGGGGTGTTGGAAAACTATAGGGAGGTTTTGTATATATTTTGTATTACAGACAGTAAAGAATCTGCCTGCAGTGCAGGAGAACCAGGTTTGATCCCTGGGTCAGGAAGATCCTCTGGAGAAGGGAATGGCAACCCACTCCACTATTCCCTGCCTGGGAAATCCCATGGACAGAGGGGCCTGGCAGGCTACATTCATGGGGTCATACAGAGTCAGACATGACGGAGTGACTCATACTTTTGTATATATAGACTACTTTCTTTCACCAATAAAAATCATAAATTATAATAACAAAAAACACTAGTTGGGAAACACAAATATTTTACTATGTACCTTACTTACATTGTGCTAAATGTTTTCTCATGTTTTATGAATTAATACCAGTGACACTCCTGAGAGTTAAGTATTATTACCCTCAATTTACAGATGAGGAAACAGAAACTCAGAGAGTTGGTGTCATTAATGGATTAAAAGATTGCACAGTTAACTGTTCAGGGCAGGATTCAAGTCTAGGACTTCCAGAATCAAACTACAGTAGCTTGGCTATATATAAGAACAAGAGGGAAAAGCTGGGATTATTATAACTTTTCATGTCAAATGTATCCTGTGAATTGCATGCCTGACACCTTGCTATGGACTTGCTAAATTGTTTAGAGAGAAAAATAATTTATGCATCCATCCATCTAGCCTTCTTGAGGTATATATAACTAGTACACAAAAAACTTCACACGATTAATGTACACACAGTGTTAGGACATACATGTCCGCTTGTGTTACCATCACCACAACCCAGGTAACAAACATGTCCATCACCTCCATACATTTCCTTCTGTCCTTTTGTTCTTTGTTTTGTGGTAAGAACACTTACCCCCTGAGATCTACCCTCTGAACATATTTTTAAGTACACAGGAATATACTGTTGAGTGCAGGCACTATTGTGTACAGCAGAACCCTGCACAACTATAAATTTTGAATGATTATTTTGACTAACTAAAATGATCACATGTTCACATAAAAGCAGATTCAGAACCAAAAAGAAATGGGAGAAAAATAAACGCATGTTGTGTATACAGAACGCACAGAGCTGATGTGTTATGACACCCATCCTCAGAAATGAGAATCTACTGATAGATACACCTCCCTCCTCACTTGGAAAGAAGGATGTCGTAACAGTTGTGTTGTCTCATTTTCGTGTATTTATATCACTCCTACACTGTCAAGCTAAAATAATTCAGAGAGTCAAGAGGTACATACAATTAATTTCTTTTTTTAAACACAAGTGCTTAAAAAAGCCTCTCCTCCAAGACACCATTGTTTACAGCTTTTACCCTATCATTAAATATCCCATTCCTTTTTTTAAGGGAAGTAGATTTTTAAATTTTTTTGTTTTTCGCCATGCTGGGTCTTTGTTGCTGCATGTGGGCTTTCTCTAGTTGTGGCAAGTGGTGGCTACTCTTCAGTTGCGGTGCATGGGCTTCTCATTATGATGTCTTTGCTCGTTGCGGAGCTCAGGCTCTAGGGCTTATGGGCTTCAGTAGTTACAACTGTCAGACTCTGGAGCGTGGGCTCTGTAGTTCTGATGCATGGGCTTAAGTTGCTCTGTGGCAAATGGGATCTTCCCGGACCAGGGACCAAACCCATGTCCTTTGTATTAGCAGGCACACTCTTTACCACTGGGCCACCAAGAAAGTCCAAATCGCCCATTCCCTGCTCCTCCCCAATGTCTACTATGATAATTTCAACTTAAGCAGATCATTAAAGATCTCTAAGTCTTTCCTCATTTGTAAAATGGAAATACTATTAATACCACCACATATCACCACATACATGATGGTACTAAAATCTGGTAAGGATTTTAAAAATAGAGGATGCATATAAAGCAGTAGTTCTCAGTTAATGCCATTTTCCTCACCCTACTCAGCTTTTAGAATGTAAACTTTTAGAGCAAGAGTTAACTATGGTGTCTAATTCAGAGCTAGAAGCACAGAAAGTGGATTAACTATGATGTAGATTTTGTCAGTGCCCTGTAGTGGATTTCTGTCTCCTTAGCCCAGAAGAGAACAATGCTCTTTCTTTTTTTAAACTGAGGCATAACTGATGTGCAATGTGTTATGTTTCAGGTGTACAACACAGTGATTCACCATTTTTAAAGATTATATCCCATTGATCGTTATTATAAACGATCAGCTATACTCCCCACATTGTACATATATCCTTGTAGCTTACGTAGAGAACAGCCCATTGGTGGGGAAAGCAGAGGGGGACCTAATACAGGTAGGGGGATTGAGAGAGAAAAATTTCTACATATGAAATAAGCAATGCTCTTTATATACTCCTCCCAGACCTTAAGCCAGAGCCCAAGTGCAGGCCTATGAACTGTTAGTTTCTACCACCAGGTGGCATGAAAGTGAAATTGTGTGTTTTCCTTGTACTTAGAGCTTTGAAGGAAGTTTTGAAGTAGGAACATTTGTACTTAACAAGACAATTGTTCCAAAGACTCGATTCCATTTCCTGACACCATTTCCCCTGGTAGATTTCAGCAGATGTGTTGCAGCTCATTGCTCTCCTATTAAAGCCTGGTTGGCTCTCACATTCGAGATGCGCTGGGAAGGTCCACACGCAGCCTTCCACTGCTAATAAGATGAAGGCAATAGCTGTTCAAGGCTCATAAACCTGTGACCTTCATAAATCAATTTCAGAGCAATATTGTGCTTAAATGAACACAGTCCCCACAACCAAGAAAAATTTTAAAACAACTCGAACTAGCATTACTCAATATTATGAAGGGGACAGGAAATCCCCTAGCAATAAATTTTAAAATCCCTTTTTAGGTTCTTCCCAATCCACTGTGCTTCTCAAACCAGTGAGAACTTAAAGTTCATGTTTTTTCTTCCCCTCATTCTCCTCTTTCCTGCCTGCTTTTCTCTTTCCTCCATTGTACAGCCCAAGAACTGTCCAAGACTACATCTTTCAGGGGAACAGAAGGGTCGGCCCTAATGTAGACCTTACCAGGCACCACGAGTGGTTAGCCCAGAAAACACTCTGGGAAAACTCAAAAATTAATCACTTACAGTTCATTAAAATTGGATTAAAGCCTTTTGTCAGATATATAGTTGCAAAAATTATCCAGTCTGTGGCTTATCTTTTTTTTAAATTATTCCTTTCAAAGAGTAGTCATGTTTAATCTTGGGCGAAAAAGAAATGGCTATAGCCATCAAAGGTAAACCATAGCAGAATATGAAAAAACTTAATCACTTGTATCTTGGCATATCGTACCCAAACTTAAGAAATACAACAAATAGGGCTGCAAAGTGCAGAAGAAATAATGAGATCCAGTTGCAGAAAACACTGAATTAGAAATCTAAAGTTTTATTCCAATTAATTGTACGAACTCTAAAGGGTAACTTTACTTCTGATTACTTACTACTTGCTTCCTTGTATTGATATGAAAACCAGGACTCTTCTTAGTAAGATGGAAAGACTGGGATAAGGGCACATGGGTCAGTGGGTGAGCCGGAGTTTCAGAAAGGCAAAAAACATGTCTCTATGTGCTTTTGTGTCTCTAGTACCTACTTGACAGGGCCTGGCGCCTATAAACACTCAGTGGCTTTTGGATGGATGCAAGATTTGTACCTATGCTTCTGAATCCAGAGTCAATGCCTAACCCACTTGATATCTCACTTCCTCATTGCACCTCTGTTCTGTTAAAGTCCCACCCCCTTTCAAATGATTGACAGGCACTTCTAGTCTATGCACTCACTAATGGTACAGAATACCAGTCCTAATCCATGTTATTACTTTTATGATGGTAATATCTCTATTTTTTTTTTGGCTGCACCGAGCAGTATGTGGGATCTTAAGTTTCCCAAGCTGGGATCCAACCCATGCCCCTGTATTGGGAGTATGGAGTCTTAACTACTGGGCCATCAGGGAAGCTGCAATATCTCTAATATTAACTAATATTCTTTTGAGTTAACATTTAGATCTACGGGACTTTGAGTTGCATGTATTTTTCATAACCAGATGGCACAATTTGTTCCCACTGCTGTAACATTATTTCCCCATTTTCTCTGTGACAAAATGATGCATCCTGACACTAATTAATTGTTAACATCATGATTTAGGAAGATATTTGGAGGTCTGCTTAGACATATTTAATTAGAAATTACCACTTTAAGTATTATGTGTTTTTATGCACCCAGTGCATTATGGGATGGAGTCAGGGCAATACAGAACAAAGCAGGAAGGACACAGGTGTGTTGTGTGCTGTATCCACAATTGATGGAGGACATGTATGTAGCACTTTACAGATTGCAAAACATGCTTATTTTAACTCCTCTGAATGATCATGAAGGGTAGGCATTATTGTTAGCCAGTTTACAGATAGGAAGCTGAGGCTGTAAGCATCATGTAAGCATCTTGTTCAAGATCACAAAGCTGGGTCTGAGATGCCCAGCTTTGCTTGCAGGAAAAATTCTGAGCCAGGATAGTGGGACAACTGAGGGTATCATCTTTGGCTAGATTGCTTAGTATTAATATCCCAGTTTTGCTACTTACTAGCTTTGTGAGCTAAGTAAGACAAGTCACTTAACCTTTTTGTGCATTAGTTTGCCATGCGTAAAATGGGAAGAAAATAGAACCTACCACATTGGGTTTCAGGGGAGTTAGGCTAATGGACATAGTTTTCTCAGAATAGAACCAGCTTATTAGGACATACTTAATAGGGGTGTGTGTGTGTGTTTTCACTAGAGAACTGTTTCCCACATTTCTGGAAATCCCTCACACATTAGCTCCTGAAATACATTTCCTTTCTTAAAAAAAAAAAAAACCTGATTCTTGGCAGCAGCCTGATTATAAACTATGTGTAGTATGTTTATGAGGAGACTGTGCATCAGGGCACCCATTTGGGAACAGGGCACCAACATGTAGAAAATGAACAGAAACAAAACCCTGACCTCTGATGCAATCTTCATTAAGGCGCTTCTCAAATAAAATTCCTGTGCTTCAGGAGCTGATGGCCACAGTGACCCCACAGCCCACAGAACATAACAGCAAGTGCTAATTTAAAATTTCATGCAGGAAGGAAAAGTTACAGTTTTCACAGAGTCTGTAGATCAAACACAAGATGAGAACTAAGTGTCTGCCCAGTGAATCAAGCGTGGAAGCAGGCAGCATGGCTTTTGCGTTCTTTCCTAGTCAATTTTATTGATTAAACCTCAAATTCTCTAACGTGGTGTTGCATGGATGTCTAAAAGCAGCCTTTGAACAAAGTGAGGCGACTCAATCTGAACAGTCAGGAAGTAAAGATACTGTTCAAAAATACTGTGGTGTTTGCTTTAGAGCCAGTAAAAACCAAGAGACCAAAGTGACTCTCGAAAGGTTTAGGGTCACATGTGCTAAATTCTGCCACTTGAGGTAGAGGTGCCATGTTTGACTTGCTGGCCCTTCACTAAGCTAGATGGACAGGAAACTGCTTTTTGGACAGACAGGAGCAGCATCCCAAGGCCCTCCTGGGTGGGTTAGGACACCTCCTACGCTGCCTGGTTGGGTGCATTCCCTTTTTGGCCTCATCATTTATAATTCTCATTATCTTCATTCAAATTAGGCCATGCTACAAAACTACCCTCATTCTGCCTCTGGGAGACTATATGAGGTTGCAGAAATCACATAAACTTCAGGGTCAGAAAAAAACAAATCTGTTTGAGTCCATGTTTTACTTTTTATTACCTGTGTGGTAAAGGGCAAGTCACTTACCCTCTCTCTGCTTCAGTATCTGTAGCTGTAAATGGAGATAAAAATAGTAATTTCAACATCATCAGGAGGATTAAATGAGACAATAGATGGGAAAGTGTTCAGCACATATCAGCTAGTTAAATGTCAGTTCAGGGAGAGAGAAACAAAAGGCAGAAGTATTAACTTGCTTTTAGAGAGAGAAAACTTCCAGAAACATAGAGATGCGTGTCTGACTTGTTAATAAAATTTTAACCTGACTGAGATCAATGAAATGTTCCGTGTTGACTGCAAATGCATACTCATCATCAGCAATCCCAAGGAAAATCTATCAGGATTATTTCCTTCCCTTAAAGAGCAATATAAATATTGATCCACTTTCCTAATTGGCCTGCGCCTTGCCTTCATACATCACACTTCTGTTCTGCACACAGGGCACAAATCTTCCAATTACCTTTAGTTCATGATTCATTATGTCACATTAGAAGCTAAACATGAACGCAGGGTCCTCATCAAGAAAGAGTACCACTTGAGGAGCACTTCCTCTGTTGCTTTTTATTCTCTAAAGATACCTGAGCCGCCTCATAGTTGATGTGTGCAAGAATATCTTCACCCTCCCCAGGTAGGCCAACCTGTTAGATCAAAATCGAAGCAACTGCGTGGTGGGGTCAAGAGATGGCTAGCCCTCCTACTCAGGACCGGAAAGGAACAGCACACCAGCTCATTAAGAAGGAATTGTTAGGCTTGATGACACAAGGAGGGCTGGAAAAATGCCAAAGCAAACATCTGGTGTTTCATAAAGATGGCAAAAGGCATGCTAATCATCTTGTTAATGGTGGTTAAAACACTGAAGATCTTCCCTTTACGGGCAAAGGCAATGCATCCTGTCTTTTGGACACAGAAGCAAAAATAATGAGAATAGAATACAATACTGGATGCCCAGAATCCTGAATGATTATCCAGTAATAGCTATCTCTCTAGAAATCTGAGTGCCTCAGACTTAACCAGCAAAATAGATGGTTCACTAAGGAATTTTCTGGCTAGTTTATTGGCAAGAAAGTGAATGAATCAATGGCCTAGAAAGGTACTGGGTGTCCTGCAAGTTTGAGGACATTATAGCCAGAGGTGTGCCTTTCTCTACCTCTGTTTGGGACTGGGTTTATTACTATACATTGTTTTGTTTCTTCTGACAGAACAGCAATCCTTCCTTTGCACCTTTGTCTTTTGTTCAGTTGCTCAGTTGTGTGCAACTCTTTGTGACTCCAGGGGTTGCAGCACACCAGCCTTCCCTGTCCTTCACTAGAGTTTGCTCAAATTCATGTCCACTGAGTCAGTGATGCCATCCTGACTCATCCAACCATCTCATCCTCTGTCAGCTCAAAACAAAATTCCCGCCACCAAATGAAATAGACACGATAGCACTCTGAATAGCTCCTGTTGGAAACAGGCGCTGTGTACCTTGGGCCCTGTCCCCTTCATATGCCAACACTGGATGGAACTGGAATTCAGCTCCCTTAATTAGCAAGAGAGGATGACTGCCCGCATGAAGTGTGATCCTTCCTCTCAGGAAGTACACGTTTATGGACATAAAACAACACTGGTTTTCAATAGGTTCTCACATTTAGTTTGCTTAATTCTGAGAAAGAATTGGTTTTACTTTTTTCCTTTGTAAGCCTCTGTTCTTTCATATGTGATAATAGAAGTTTTCCACTTGTTACGATAGGATATCTTTCATTTTCTTACTGTCTTAATACCAAAGGATCCCAGTACAGTGTTTTCCCAAATTGTTGTGGCATTGCAGAATTAAGCTGAAGGGGAAGTAAATGTAGGATTCTACTTTTTTATTAGATAAAATACATCATCTCTCTTTTCCTTTCCCATTGAGGTAGATTACTAGCAAGAAGAGAACATAAAACAAAATAAAACAAACTTCACAAGATAATTCAAAAATGGCTTAGCTGACATGGTAATTTTTAACAGCTAAATTTATACCTAAATCCTAAAGACCATCCAGATCAATTTCTTCAGCACATATGTGAGAAACAGAGACAGCAAGTGACCACTCCCAGATCAATGAGTGAAAGAGTGACCCAGGAGTATGCAAAGGCCAGGTCTTCTGACTTCATTATTTCCTTCCCATGCTTGTTGAACTCATTGTTATTCAGTCCCTAAGTCGTGTCCAATTCTTGTGACCCATGATGTGTAGCTCCCCACTCCCCGAGCCTCCTCTATCCTCTACTATCTCCTGGAGTTTGCTCAAATTCATGTCCATTGAGTTGGTGATGCTATCTAATTATCTCATCCTCTGGTGCCCTCTTCTCCTTTTGCCTTCAGTCTTTCCCAGCATCAGGGTCTTTTCCAATAAGTTGGTTCTTCACATTAGGTGGTCAGAGTATTGCAGTTAAACTCATAGGAAGCCAAAATAGGACATTAAGATCAGTGACTTGAAGGACAGTAAAATGGAAATGAAGATGGCAAGTCCCTGCACAAGAGTTCCACTAATCTGGCACTGCTAATTGATCCATCTTCTTTCCTGGTAGGGGCTTCCCTGATGGCTCAGATGGTAAAGAATCCACCTGCAATGAGAGAGACATGGGTTTGATCCCTGGGTCGGGAGATCCCCTGGAGAAGGGAATGGTTACCCACTCCAATATTCTTGCCTGGGAAGTCCCATGGACAGACGGGCCTGGTGAGCTAGTCCATGGGGTCACAAAGAGTCAGACACGACTGAGCTATATCTGATTTATCTATCTTCCCTGGTAAGTGCACACACACACAATCCTATGCTTCGGGTAACCATCCCCATGGATTAGATTTCTTATACACTGTGAAGCATATTTGTTCTTTCTGGTTTCGCAATTAAGTGCATGCACCTTGGAATAGGGTTGGTCAGTGTTCAAATTCCAATTCCACCTTTTAGCAGCTGTGTGACCTTGAACCAGTAACTTGACTTCTCTGAGCCTTGAGTTCTATAAATCGAAGGTAGTGTTCCTTTTGGGGTTGGTAAATGGTGAATAAAGTGCTTGACGCAGTGCATGGCATATACTATGCTCTCAATCAATGATACTTATTATTATCCAAAAGAATTAACCACTTTTCTGTGTTTTCTACGTTTCAACTTTGAGGCATTAGATTTATCAAAATGTGTGTGAGGGGAGTTTTATGGGGCTGTTCAGTGGTGCCTTAGGTCTTTTTGCTAGATTCTATATTGACAATAATAAGTAATTCTAGGAGAGACTCCATTTAGAAGTAAATTCTAACAGGTAGAACCTGTTTGTCTATTTTTAGCCACATGCTCCATGTCGCTCCAGAGTATCTGTTGCATTGAACTGCAGTTCAGCTCAAGACTGCTCATTTAGAGGCTCGAGAAGCCTGGAAAGATTTTAGAATTCAGGTTGGAATCAATGTCAAAGCTGAATCTGGAGATGAGGTGTTCTTACATGCCATCCCAGAAGCAAAGGGTACAGAGACAAAAGAGTGTAGCCAGGTGGGAGAAGTTCTTTGATGAGATGTCCTTTCTGTAGACACTCTCCAGGAAGAGAGAGCTAAAGAACAGTCAAGTACGCACTTGACGCCCACTGGGGCTTGTTTGCAGAGCCTGAATCTGGGGCAAACAGCTTGCCACATCTCTTAATGCCTAGCCTCAGCACTTATTTAATTTGAGATGCATTTATTTCCTGTTAAAAACTGTTGCAGTCACTCTTTGGCATCAACTGTTTGCTGGAAAGCAAGGTGAGACTGTCAGATGGTTGTATTGGCTGGTGACATATTCAGGCTCTCATGTGATAGGGCAGCCGTTCAGATAATCATTTTAAATATTTCACTAACACAGTAGTAAATTTTTTAAAAGTATACAGTGATAGTGCTTCTGTTCGTCATATTCACACTGCCTTTTTATTTCTAATAAACTTTGTCTTCTGAGGATATGTTGTTGAGAGCTCTCCCTAGAATATTATCATTTGTAATAGATGCTCCCGAATAGTTTATTTTTATTTATACTAATAGCCAGGGAGTCATGGTAACACCTGGGAAAGTGCAAAAGCAAAACGGAATTTTCTTTGGAGGAGATAAGAGGAAGCCGCAGAGAAAAAACTGTTGGGCGCCCTTAGAGTCCTTATCTCCTGAAGTAATGAATTAGTCATCCAGAGGGGCAGGAATATTCCCAGAAGGAAGCTTCCCTGGTTGTCTGGGAGGTTTAATTCTCACTAACCATTAGGAGTGACTGTGAATGCCACCTCCCCGTCCTTGTGTCTATGATGAGGCTGTGAGCACTGTACTCCCATCTGGGCGTCTGCTTTATTGCAAAGAAAAGAATGCAGACAAAAGTCTGAATTTTTGCACAATGCCTAGAGTCTATTTCCACGAATGCTGCATTAATTACTGAGTGAGAGTGTCTCTTATGAATTTTCAGGTGTGTGCTTGCAATTCATTTTTTTTCCCATTTACATAAAAAGTCGATTGGAACAAGAGTCTTTGTTGCTGCCTCAGTGGGATCTTCTCAGGGGATTTTTCACAGAGATTTATGTGCTTGAAACCAAACTTAGATCAAAAAATATACTGAAGGTTCTTCGAATTACCATGGGAATGGTTCAGCTCTTAGTGTATTCCTGTCACACAGAGAATTTTCCAGCTAGGCTGACTCCTGGCCCAGCCTCTGCTCTCTTGGGAACTGTAGAGAGGGTATAACATTTAGATTCGCACCTTCATCCAGCCTAATGAATCTTCTTCCTACAACTTAAATCCTTTAAAAAAAAAAATGAAGATAAAACATGTGAATAGACTTTTAGAAAGAGGGGGCTATACAGTGCAGTGGGTAAAAACAGAGACGAGAGCCAGACCTGCTATGATCATGCGACATCAAGTCCATTTCCTAAGGGCTCTGAGATTGGATCATGTCATCAGCTAAACAGATGGCAGTGGTATCTCTCTCGTACAGTTGTGGGGAGTGAATGAGATGACCCAAAGAGCATCCAGCACAGTGCCTAGCATATACATTCTCGCTAAGATTTTATTATTCAGAAGTTTTCTTAATTCAAGTCATTTTGGCCTCAGAAATCATTCCATGCAAATATAAACTCTGGATGTGCCTACCTAGAAAAGCGGGAGTTTAAGTCATGATGTAACATAACAGTTCTGTTGAAAAGAAGGGACTGGGCTCAAAACTGGAGAAGAACTGAATGTCTTATGAGAACAAGTCCACCTTCCTTCCCAGAAGGCAGGCTTGAGGCAGAGATGTTGAGGAAAGTGCCCTTGGTGGGGAAGTCAAGCAGATCTCCACGTGACATTCAAACTCAGGTACCAGCCTCATCTGCTGTCACCAAAGGGCAGCGAGGCAGGTGGCGAGCCAGGAAGGAAAACCCCTTCCTGCCTTGTTCTCTCTCACTGCTCAAGCCATCACTTCAGTTCAGTTCAGTCACTCATTCGTGTCTGACTCTTTGCTGGCCCATGGACTGCAGCACACCAGGCTTCCCTGTCCATCACCAACTCCCAGAGCTTGCCTGAGTGCCATCACGATTACCAAGGCAACTACATAGATGGTCTAGAAATCTACCACAAGGACTCTGATTCAGCAGGTGCTACTGTAGATTCTGATTTAGTGTGCTTTGGATAAAACCCACAGATCTGTATTATGTATACAAACATATAACATTTAATTTATAATATTTATAGTACATATTTTACAATTGAACTTTTATTATTCAAAATTCAAAATGGACAAGCGTAGAGATAATAAACATCCTCTCTCCTGCCCCAGGTCCCTTCCCTGGAAATAACCAATGTTATCTTTGTATTCTTCCAGAACTGTTTTATTCATATACAAAGATACATTTATTTTCTCATATTTTACATAAATGTGGATCAGCATCTTACAGTTTTCAGAGTACAAGTCTTTTGCCTCCTTAGATAGGTTTGTTCCTGGGTATTTCATTCTTTTTGATGCAATGGTAAATGGGATTGTTTCTTTAATTCCTCTTGCTGATGTTTTGATGTTAGTGTATAGGAATGCAAGAGATTTCTGTGTATTAATTTTGTGTCCTGCAACTTTACCAAATTCACTGATGAGCTCTAGTAGTTTTCTTGTACCACTTTGGGGATTTTCTATGTATAGTATCATGTCATCTACAAACAGTGACAGTTTTGTACTTCTTTTCCAATCTGAATTCATTTCTTTCTCTTCTTTGATCTCCATGGTTAGGACTTCCAAAACTATTTTTAATAAAAAGTGGCATGAGTGGATATCCTTGTCTTGTGATCTTAGATGAGACACTTGCTGATTTTCACTATTGAGAAGAATGTTAGCTATCAGTTTGTCATATATGGTCTTTGTTACATTGAGGTAGGGCTTCCCTTGTGGCTCAGCTGGTAAAGAATCTGCCTGCAATGCGGGAGACCTGGGTTCAATCCCTGGGTTGGGAAGATCCCCTGGAGAAGGGAAAGGCTACCCACTCCAGTGTTCTGGCCTGGAGAGTTCCATGGACTGTACAGTACATGGGGTCGCAAAGAGTCAGACACAATTGAGCAACTTTCACTTTCACATTGCTGTAGGTTCCCTCTGTACCCACATTCTGCAGAGTTTTTATCATAAATGGGTGTTAAATGTTGTCAAAAGCTTTTTCTGAATCTGAGATAATCATATGTTTTTATTCTTCAGTTGTTTAATGTGGTGTATCACATTGATTTAAGATTTTGAAAACTTCCTGCATCCCTGGGATAAATCCCACATGATCATGGTGCATTATCCTTTTAATGTATTGTTGGATTCTCTTTGCTAGTATTTAGTAAAATACTAAATATTTCATTGTCAAGGATTTTTGCATCTATATTCATCAACTGGCCTGTAATTTTCTATTTTTGGTATCTTTGTCTGGTTTTGGTATCAGGGGATGGTGGCCTCATACAAAAGGTTTGGGAGTGTTTCTCCCTCTGCAATTTTTTGAAAGAGTTTGAGGAGAGGTGTTAACTCTTTTCTAAATCCTTGATAGGATTTGCCTGTGAAGTCATCTGACCTTAAACTTTTGTTTGTTGGAAAGTTTTCCACCACAATTGCAAATTTTTGTGATTGGTCTGTTCATATTTTCTATTCCTTCCTGGCTCAGTCATGGGAGATTGTACCTTTCTAAGCATTTGTCCATTTCTTCCAGGGTGTCCATTTTATTGGTGTAGAGTTGCTTACAGTAGTCTCTTGTGATCCTTTGTATTTCTGTGGTATCTGTTGTAACTTCTTTTTCATTTCTAATTTTTTTGATTTGAGTGCTTTCCCTTTTTTTTCATGAGTCTGGCTAAAGGTTTATCAATTTTATCTTTTTAAAGGACTAGCTTTCATTTTCATGGATCGTTTCTATTTTTTCTTTGTCTCTATTTCTGCTCTGTTTGATTTCTTTCCTCCTCCTAGTTTTGGGTTTGGTTGTTCTGCTTTCTCTAGTTGCTTTAGGTGTAGGCTAGGTTGTTCACCTGAGATTATTCTTACTTCCGGAGGTAACACTGTATTGCTATAAATGTCCCTCTTAGGATTGCTTTTGCTGCATCCCACAGGTTTTAAATCGTTGTGCTTTTGTTTCATTTAATTTCTTTTGTGATTTGATGACTATCTTTACTATTGTTTCAACTGCTTTTCTTTCTTGTCTGTATATCTGTTGCAGATTTTTGCTTTGCAGTTGCCATGAGGTTTTGATATAGCACTCTCTCTCTATACATGATTGTTTTAAGTTGCTGGTCTCTTACTTTCAAATGTGTTCCCAGTATCTTGCATTTGCACTCTCTTCTCACAACTGCTGGTTTTGATATCATAGTTGTGTGTAGATGACTTCCTACCTTTACTGTATATTTGCCTTTATCAGTGAGCAAAATTACAGAGAGTACTTGTAAGTTTCTTGTTCCTCGTTATGCCTTTTTCTTTTTTTTTTTAATTTTATTTTATTTTTAAACTTTACAAATTGTATTAGTTTTGCCAAATATCAAAATGAATCCGCCACAGGTATACATGTGTTCCCCATCCTGAACCCTCCTCCCTCCTCCCTCCTCCCTCCCCATACCATCCCTCTGGGTCATCCCAGTGCACTAGCCCCAAGCATCCAGTATCGTGCATCGAACCTGGACTGGCAACTCGTTTCATACATGATATTATACATGTTTCAATGCCATTCTCCCAAATCTTCCCACCCTCTCCCTCTCCCACAGAGTTCAAAGGACTGTTCTATACATCAGTGTCTCTTTTGCTGTCTCATACACAGGGTTATTGTTAGCATCTTTCTAAATTCCATATATATGTGTTAGTATACTGTATTGGTGTTTTTCTCTCTGGCTTAATTTGTATGGAAATACAAAAAACCTCGAATAGCCAAAGCTATCTTGAGAAAGAAGAATGGAACTGGAGGAATCAACCTACCTGACTTCAGGCTCTACTACAAAGCCTTTTTCTTTTCTGCTTTGAGAAGCATTTGTTGAAGAGCTGTTCTGGTGGTGCTGAATTTCTTAGTTTTTGCTTGTCTATAAAGTTTTTGATGTCTCTTTTGAGTCTGAACGAGTCCTGCTGGGTAGAGTATTCTTCGTTGTAGGCTTTTCCCTTTCATCCCTTTAAATATATCATGCCACTCCGTTCTGGCTTGCAGAGTTCCTGCTGAAAAATCAGCTGATAACCTTATGGGGATTCCCTTTATCTTTATTTATTGCTTTTGCCTTGTTGTAGTATTTTCTCCTTGGCTTTAATTTTTGTCCATTTGATTAATCTGTGTCTCAGCATGCTGGACTTGGGCTTATCCTGTATTGGACTTTTTGCACTTCCTGGACTTGAGAGTGTTTCCTTTCCCATGTTAGGGAAGTTTTTGACGATTATCTATTCAAATATGTTCTCAGGCCCTCTCCCCCGCCCCCCCACTTCTGGGACTCCTATAATGCAAATGTTGTTGTGTTTAATATTTTCCCAGAGGTCTCTGAGACTGTCCTTTTTTTCACTCTTTTTTTTCTTTATTTTGTTCCACAGCAGTTATTTCCACCATTCTGTCTTCCAGGTGACTTATTCGTTCTTTGGCCTCATTTACTCTGATGTTGATTCCTTCCAGTATATTTTTTCATTTCAGGGACTGTAGTGTTCATGTCCTTTTGTTTGTTCTTTAAATCTTTTAGCTTATCATTAAGCAATTTTTGATACCTTCTCAGTCTGTGCCTCAATTCTTTTTCCAAAATCTTGGATCATCTTTATCGTCATTGCTCTGATTTATTTTTCAGGTAGATCGCCTATCTCCACATCACTTAGTTGTTCTTCTGGGATTTTATCCTGTTCCTTCATCTGGGAGATTTTCTCTCCTGTCTCATTTTGTCTTACTCTGTTTATGGTCTTTCTGCAGGCTGCAGAGTCGTAGTTCCTCTTTCTTCTGTTGTCTGCCCCCTAGTGGGTGAATCTGGGTGTAGCCCCACTAGTAAACAGGGTCACGTCAAGCGGTGTGTTTAGAGGCCCCTGCGGACTCAGGATGACTTTAGGAAGCCTGTTTGCTGACAGGTGGGGCTGTGTTCCCACTGTTGGTCGTTTTAACTGAAGTGTTCCAACACTGGAGCCTGCAGGCTATTGGGTGAGATCTGGGCTTCCATGATAGCTCAGTTGGTAAAGAATCTGTCTGCAATGCACAAGACCCTGGTTCAATTCCTGGGCCGGGAAGATCTGGTGGAGAAGGCATAGGCTACCCACTCCAGTATTCTTGGGCTTCCCTTGTGGCTCAGCTGGTAAAGAGTCCGTCTCCAATGCAGGAGACCTGGATTCGATCCCTGGGTTGGGAAGATCCGCTGGAGACAGGAAAGGCTACCGACTCCAGTATTCTGGCCTGGAGAATTCCATGGACTGTATAATCAATGGGGTCGCAAACAGTTGGACATGACTGAGTGACTTTCACTTCAGGTCACCAAAATGGCAACCTCTGGGAGAGTTCACGTTGATGGATATTCCCTGGGGCTCTGCCACCAATGTCCTTGTCCCTACCTGTGGTTTGAGCCACAGCCATCCTCCGCCTCCTCAGGAGTCTGGCACAGTTTCCTAGGAGTCACGGCCTTGCCCTGAGTCCCCAGTGCAGGAGAAACCTTGTGTGTGCCCTCCAAGAATGGAGTTTCTGTCTCTGTCAGTCCTCCAGAGTGTCTGCACTCAAACCCCACTAGCCTTCAAAGCCAGAGGGTGCTCCTCCTAATGCCAGCCCTCCAGCTGGGAAGCTGGAGTGGGACTCAGAACTCTCACTCCTGTGGGAGAACCTCTATGATACAGTTATTTTCCAGTTTGTGGGTCACCCATCCAGTGGAGAAAGAATTTGATTATCTCGCTAAAACACCCCTCCCGCTGTCTCAATGTGGCTTCTTCTTTGGATGTAGAATATCTTTTTTGGTAGGTTCCAGTCTTGTCAATAGTTGTTCAGCAGTTATGATTTTGGTGATTTTGTGAGAGGAGATGAGCTCAAGTTCTACTCCATCTTGTCCCTTCGCCCTCCAATCAGTAACAATTTTTTTTTAATACAAGGAATTTGTTGCCACATTTGATCACACACAGTTTATATACAAAATTATATTCTATATATAAAATACTGCCCTATTAGTGTATATGAAATTATTTAATTCAAAGCAGTAGGATTTGGTTACTACTATGTCGGATGCAAATTGTACCAGCTTTGCAAGAGACAATATGCTGATATAAATGTGCTGATATTATGTCAAGGAGGTATGGGATTTAGTGGGAGTATTTGCATCATAGAAATCAGTAATCACTGGAAAACGGGAGAAAACTGGTTGTTAAACATTTACCAACACAGCACTGTTTCTGTAGGTCAGGTATCCCAAACCAAACACACACATTGTCCTTAACGGGCACAACTACAGAGACTGAGCAGGCAGGCAGGCACTGCTAAAAAGAAAGATATTTTATTAAATAGAACATTACTAAGACTGGCACATTAAGTAGAAAGTTAATCACAGTACTGACTTCTTAGCTTTAATCACTGAATTCTTGCCAGTAACCAAAAATGTGGATTAGACACACAGGATTTCTCTCTCATCCCTTTGCTATTAAGTATCTAAATAATTATTTCTGTAGTCAGAGTCTCCAAAGCTAAACACATGATGAAGAAAAAATGACCCCAGGTCCTTACTCTTATAGTCCTAGAATGCAAATCAGAAGTCTAGATATTCAATAACTTCTCTGGCAACAAAATGAAGCATGTGGAGAATATCTCGGGCACATTTGATAGGTTATCACACTGTTTCTAAATCTCCTATCTTTGACTCCTATAGCAAATGTTTCCAAAAATCAAGTAGCATTTCGAGATTTTCTAGCATTAAATAGCCTTGGAATGCCCCACTTAAGTTGAGGAACAGTATTCATGTATTTGTCCTATTAACCCTTTTCTCCCCTAGAGTGCTAAGCAAGAAATTAGCTCTCTTCCCTCACCTTACTGATGGCTGCACTTTCAACTTGTGAGTAAATCAAAGGCATGACATGCTGTTTTAATTACCTACTTCTTGTTTGTGAAACCCAACTATTGGTCAAAAATGACATTCCGTAAACAGGAAGAACAATGCTGTTCCTCTGGGAACTTTTAGTGCTCTGATAATCCCAAATAAAAGCATGCAATACTATGTGGCAAGGAACAGTCACTGGCCTTGTGCGGATTGTGCTGCAGGTTGGTCAAGGGCTTTCCCATTGTCCCAGTAAACAGTACCTGCAGGCCTTTGGTGACTTAATAGCAAGCTGACTCTGCCCTATGTTTCCATATATTCCTCTCCGTCTACAAACTGCACAGGGCCCCGCACTCAACACCCACCCAAAAGCTTTATCTAAAGAACTGTGATGACTCCTAATAAAAGAATGCAGAGAAATAAAAGATTTGACCTCAATCCTAGGAAGACTGGAAAGGGACCCAGAGGAATGTCATAGAGGACTGCAGCTCAAAGCATCTTCTCTCCGGCATTGCACCATGCAGCCCAGGACCTTCCTTCTCACTGGTCCAGAAAGTGCAAACTCAACTCTTTCATCTAGAATACCCCCAAATTTCTACTTGCATGACAGATAATAAAGCCTTTAAATTGACCTCACTGGTGAAGAGATTGTGGATTGGTGGTGGTGATGCATGGGAGCATGCTAAAGTTGCTTCAGTCATGTCTGACTCTTTGCAACTCTATGGACAAAAGCCTGCCAGGCTCCTCTGTCCATGGGATTCTCCTGGCAAGAATTCTGGGGTGGGTTGCCATCTCCTCCAGGGGGTCTTCTCTACCCAGGGATCAAACCAGAGTCTCTTGCATCTGCTGTACTGGCAGGCGGGTTCTTCACCACTAGCACCAGCTGGGAAGCCTGTGGCCTCCCAAGGGTTCTCTCATTGGACAGGTCAGCATTATACCAGACTCTGTACCGTGGAGCACTGACATGTTCAGGACAGACAGAGGTGGTTAGAGGACTCTTAGGAGGGCTTCTGGGAAGACAGAGAAAAGAGGATTAAACTTTTCTTCATTAAATAAACTTGAAGAAAGCCTGTCTTTCTCATGTCCCAGGTTTTCTAAATGTTGCTATTCTCTTCTGACAATTTTATCTAATTAACATCTATTTTTCACTTCTTTATGCAGTAATCAGAGTTCAATTACCGGAACCCAGCTGCTGATGCTAAAAAGTACTGGAAAATTATATTCATACAATAAATCCTCAGATGCCCTCACCATCTCCTAAAGCAAGACAAAGGAGTTTGATTCCTCAACTCTATTACCTACATACCTTCATTCCCCTTTTATAAATTCTTCTGTGACTTTGGTTCCATTTCAGGACCATTATTGAAGGCCCACAGGGAGAGGGTCAAAGAAAGGAATAAAAATAAACATGAACACTAACACAGAAGTTTTCATCTAAGGATAGTAAAGGACTTACAACATATGTACATATTCCAACATTTTTGTTTTTAAGGAATCAAACGAAATTTGAAGAGCATTTTACCTGAAGTTAATATTCATGTATCTGGTACAGAGAATTTTGTTTTCCGCATGGAAAAATTCACGCCTCAGTTTGTATATTCTTTAAGTGTTAGCCTTATGAGAGAGGTGGTCATTGAAATCCATCCCTGAAGGTCTTATAAACAAACTTATGATTAATTAAACAGTTAATTTTGATAATGATTAATTTTTAGAAGTTTCTAATTCCATCAAATTGTTTTGTGTATGCAGGAGGTTACATTTTATAATATTTTGGTCATCTTAAGTCTTTGTTTGAATAAGAGGGGAAGGAGGTAAGGGAGAGAAGGAGGAAAATGGAATAAGAAAGAAGGAAGGAAAACGGAGGGAGGAAAGGAAAAGAAAAGAAAAATTCTGAACTTTTTAGATGATTATGAAAAATGCAAAGTCTTGTTACAGAACTTGGGGAGTTCCTTTGCTATTTTAAGTTAAAAGAGGAAAGAACCAAGATTTGCTATGGGGCTTCCTGTCTGTCAACTACTCCATGTACTTAATTCACTTAAAAATCTCAATAAATAGTTGGTAGATAGAGGTATTATCCTTGACATTATGAAACTGACAATTCTTGAGTTTACATGCTATGGTTAAGGAGTCAGATAAGATTGTCCAAACCTTCCTGTTCCCTTTCCATGTTATCTATTTTCATGATGTGTCTATTTCCTGGCATATCATCATGCCTGATTTCTTGATAACTGGTTGGCCATTCCAAGTCTTTGAACTCAGCTTCCCATTATAAGACTGTTGGTAGAAAGTAGGACGGAGAAGGCAATGGCACCCAGTTCCAGTACTCTTGCCTGGAAAATCCCATGGACGGAGGGCCTCGTGGGCTGCAGTCCATGGGGTCGCTAAGAGTCGGACATGACTGAGCGACTTCACTTTCACTTTTCACTTTCCTGCATTGGAGAAGGAAATGGCAACCCACTCCAGTGTTCTTGCCTGGAGGATCCCAGGGACGGGGGAACCTGGTGGGCTGCCGTCTATGGGGTCGCACAGAGTCGGTCAGGACTAAAGCGACTTAGCAGCAGCAGCAGAAAGTAGGACAGTCCACTGCACAGAATTTCTCACACTGAACTTCAGGACAAGAATTGAGAGTCAAAAGCAAAATTTCCTTGGGATTTAATAGAATTCATAAGCATCACTCTTCCCATAGCACAAGCAGAACACAACAACCAATGTTGTTTACTTAGAGTAACTTCTTACTGTTCTGGTCCTCTGGCCGTTAAGATATCCCAGCCCTCAAATATTAAAATTTGCTCAGTTCTAATCCCCAGACTACTTACTTGATCTTTGACTTTTTTTCTAAAACTAGATTCATCAACATCAAAGAATGTGTGTGTTCTTCATATTTGTATTGAAAGAACTCAGTTTTGAGATAAGCATCCAGAAGACTAGTTAGAACCCCTGAACCAAGAGAAACATGTGCAGGACCATCAGGAGGGAAATCTACATGCTCCCAGGGCAGTGGCCATCTTTGACTGGGACAGCTCAGGTTTTTCTCCTGTTGCCTAGGATATTATATGCATAGTGCCCCCATCCCTTCACAGGACAGTCCCAGTTTGGGTGGCGTCCTCTGTGGTCATTCTACCTGTATAATGTAAAACCTAGATCACCAGCGTAGACACAGGTGGATTTCCCTCCTACCTTGAGTTTTGCTCTGGTGAGAACATGCAATATTAATAAAACATTATGAGGCCTTAGTGAAGCTAAAACCAACTATATAACAAATGCTGCTTATGTAATTCATAACATATGTTGAGAGAAGCTGTTTGTTTCTCTGCTGTGGCAGACCTATGTTTTCACAGAGATGGGCGGAGGAAGCTCAGCTGGCTTTGGAGTCGATGACAGAGCTGGGTTAGAATCCTTGCCCTGCCACTTGTTACAACAATGACCTTGACCTGGCAGCTCTGCTCTCCCTAAGGCTCAACTGTATATTCTAAGAGAATAGGCATAATACCACCTACCACCCAGGGCTGCTTTTACCAGAATAACAAGGGCTTTAGAGCCACAGACACCTCTGTTTAAATACCACTTGTACTACTTCTTGGCTGAATGACCCTGGCATTAAATTTGACCTAGAGACTCAGTTTCCTTATCTACAGAAAATCATAACAAGTACAGTTCCTATCTCAGAGATTATTTTGAGGACTAAATAATATAATGCATATAAAGTAAGCATGTAATACTCTGTCATCATTTTGAAATATAATATGGGGATATACTTAAGGCCTATAAATAATTTGTACCAGAAATTGTTAAGATTGCCTTCTCTCTCAGTTCAGTTGCTCAGTCGTGTCCAACTCTTTGCGACCCCATGAATCGCAGCACGCCAGGCCTCCCTGTCCATCACCAACTCCCAGAGTTCACTCAGACTCACATCCATTGAGTCAGTGATGCCATCCAGCCATCTCATCCTCTGGCGTCCCCTTCTCCTCCTGCCCCCAATCCCTCCCAGCATCAGAGTCTTTTCCAATGAGTCAGCTCTTGGCATGAGGTGGCCAAAGTACTGGAGTTTGAGCTTTAGCATCATTCCTTCCAAAGAAATCCCAGGGCTGATCTCCTTCAGAATGGACTGGTTGGATCTCCTTGCAATCCAAGAGACTCTCAAGAGTCTTCTTCAACACCACAGTTCAAAAGCATCAATTCTTCGGCACTCAGCCTTCTTCACAGTCCAACTCTCACATCCATACATGCTACTGCTGCTAGGTCGCTTCAGTCGTGTCTGACTCTGTGCGACCCCATAGATGGCAGCCCACCAGGCTCCCCCATCCCTGGGATTCTCCAGGCAAGAATACTGGAGTGGGTTGCCATTTCCTTCTCCAATGCATGAAAATAAAAAGTGAAAGTGAAGTCGCTCAGTCGTGTCCAACTCTTAGCAACCCCATGGACTGCAGCCTACCAGGCTCCTCCATCCATGGGATTTTCCAGGCAAGAGTACTGGAGTGGGGTGCCATTGCCTTCTCCATCCATACATGACCACTGGAAAAACCATAGCCTTGACTAGATGGACCTTTGTCGGCAAAGTAATGTCTCTGCTTTTCAATATGCTATCTAGGTTGGTCATACCTTTCCTTCCAAGGAGTAAGCGTCTTTTAATTTCATGGCTGCAGTCACCATCTGCAGTGATTTTGGAGCCCAAAAAAATAAAGTCTGACACTGTTACCACTGTTTCCCCATCTATTTCCCATAAAGTGATGGGACCGGATGCCATGATCTTCGTTTTCTGAATGAGTTTTAAGCCAACTGTTTCACTCTCCATTTTCACTTTCATCAAGAGGCACTTTAGTTCCTCTTCACTTTTTGCCATAAGGGTGGTGTCATCTGCATATTTGAGGTTATTGATATTTCTCCTGGCAATCTTGATTCCAGCTTGTGCTTCTTCCAGCCCAGCATTTCTCATGATGAACTCTGCACATAAGTTAAATAAGTAGGGTGACAATATACAGCCTTGACGTACTCCTTTTCCTATTTGGAACCAGTCTGTTGTTCCATGTCCAGTTCTACCTGTTGCTTCCTGACCTGCATACAGATTTCTCAAGAGGCAGGTCAGGTGGTCTGGTATGCCCATCTCTTTCAGAATTTTCCACAGTTTATTGTAATCCACACAGTCAAAGGCTTTGGCATAGTCAATAAAGCAGAAATGGATGTTTTACTGGAACGCCCTTGCTTTTTCGATGATCCAGCGGATGTTGGCAATTTGGTCTCTGGTTCCTCTGCCTTTTCTAAAACCAGCTTGAACAACTGGAAGTTCACGGTTCATGTATTGCTGAAGCCTGACCACACATTATTAGGTACTAACTGGTCTAGCTTAAATCACAGTAATATTATCTGAGAATCAATTAAGATTTCACCTGGTTTTAAATACTCAACCAGAGGTTCACATAAATATACCCTATGAATTATACCCCTGAATTGGATGAATTAAAACCTCAAATGACATTGTTTTCCATGAAACAAATTTAAATTGCTAGAATTATTTCCTTATATATGCCGTTTTATACTCCAAGCTCTTTCGTACTTTTTCACCTTCATTCTTAGTCATAAAAATCTCATTTTCTGAGCCATTTATTGGTTTTCTTTTGAGACAGTTTATCCAAATGCAGCATGTATATCGCATAAAGGTAAACATGTGATTCCCTAGAGATTTTTACTAAAATATAAACTAGCAAATATATGTAAGCCTTCCTAGTATGTGTATCTAAATATCCATACATAGACAGACACTCACATACATTGTATATGTGGTGTGTATATATAAACAACGTGTATGTATAGTCTCCAAGGAGATACATAGTTAACCAACCCAATCTAAAACACACATATGTATATATAAATGACAGTTTTCAGCCCTATTTATATATTTCAATGGAAATTGAGATGTGATTTCTGTATTCCCTCGTTGGAAATAACTCAATTGAACGACAGATTATTCATGAATACTCTATTGGCAGCAAAATGAAAAGAGATGCCCAGTGCTGCGTGGAGAGGAGAGAGTGTTAGAGGCTGTTGGGAGTATAGACAGAAGCCTGGGTGCAAGTCCCTCTTCCAGCACTTGTCAGGTATCTGGCATTATGAAGTTATCCTTCTGTGTCATTGCTCCTCTAGAATTCTGACAACTGAAAATATCAGAAGTGAAAAGCTCGTTGCCTAAGCCTTTCATGTATTTCCCAAAGTATGGGATGCATTCCAATGTGATCGCCTCATTTTAGGAGGTACAAAATGTTTAGTAACCCTGAATTAATGAAGATGAAGCTACTCTCTTTTAAGTGTACTGTCAATCCTCTAATTATACGGAAGAAGACTTGGTTTTAACACCTGTCTATCCCTGACCATTATCCACATGGAGATCAGGTCTCTGGCACATAGCCTGGGAAGACAAGAAATTATAACTAGAATGTGATATTATTCTGTTTCCATTGTTTATATTTTTAAAATTAATTTCCATTTACTATTTTCCATTCTGGTTTTCCATCTAAAATTGTACAGTGAATTCTTACCTTTAGGGTATTTAAGTTTTAAAAATGAGGTGATTGAAATAATCAGTGCACCTACCACACTGGCTCAACACGAATCACGCCATGGTAACCAAGGCCTGGTATTTAGAAACATCGTGTTCTTGTTCCTAGTACCCAGTATTAAAGGTTGCCATGCTTTGTACAAGACACTGCTGGGCATAAGCACACTGCACTGACTTTCCTTCAGGATAAGAATAAGCACGTTCATATATGAACAGAGCTACCGCAAAGACCACATAGGCTGAGGCTTATGTGTCATTCCCTATCTGGCATCCATGACTTGAATCCTTTCTTTCCCACTGACCCTATGCTTGTGGTCTGGAGGCACCATGGCTGAAGCTGCTATTCCATTAACACACTTGGATGTCAAGTCAATAAGCCAAGAGTCCAGTAGGGAAGACACAACATGTACAAAAGTAATATATGGTAGGAAATCATCAGGTAGTCATAGGGCAGTATAATATTGACAGGGAAATAGAAATAGTAACCAGAACTGGCACCTACCTTCTACTCCGTAATGTGGGCTCATTAAGTGCGTTATGAATGAAAGGTGCATTAGTTCATGTCTATGTATCAGTTAGTCATGGCAGCAGAGGCTTACTGTGATTGCATTTTAAAGTGCTTTCATTATATTTTTATGTTCTATCTTTTCAAAAGTAACGTAATGCGTGTTGAAAACATTTTTTAAACAAAAACAATTGATAGTGTTGCTGGATATTTATTCTAACACTTAACACTTTGTTGTATTTCTTTACAATCTTTTGTTTGATGCATAAGGATATTTCCCCTTTATTATATTCACACTATAGGTATAAATTTATATCCCACTTTTTTCACTTAACATTTCTGCATGTAAACATTTTCCAAGTTATTAAGTATCTCCCATAACCATGATTTTAATTCCTATATAATAGTCAATTTAAGGAGATGAATCACAGATAATGTAATTACTTCTCCATGACTAGACATTGTTTTATGCAATATTCCAGCATATTAAATAATACAGTAAAATGCATCTTTGATGTTATATTGTAATTTGATTCCAATTTGAGAAAATTGAATCATTAATTTGTTTACTGGACAGTTTCCCTACTAGACTATTAACTGTTTGAGAACAAGAATTGCATTTACTCAACTCTACATCCATAGCTCTCTGCCTTGAACATAGAAGGTACTTGTGATATGTTTACTGAGCTGAAATGAATATACTTTCTTTTTTGATAGTCTTCCACTCTTTTCTGGAGAAAATTCAAGAAATCATTTGGCAGTCATCAGTTTTAGTTCAGTCGCTCAGTCACGTCCGATTCTTTGTGACCCCATAGACTGCAGCACGCCAGGCTTCCCTGTCCTTCACCATCTCACAGAGCTTACTCAAACCCATGTCCATCGAGTCAGTGATGCCATCCAACCATCTCATCCTCTGTCATCCCCTTCTCCTCCTGCTTTCAATCTTTCCCAGCATCAGGGTCTTTTCAAATGAGTCAGTTCTTCGCATCAGTCATCAGTTAATTGCTAAAATAAAGGAAAATCCCCAAGTGTCTACTAAAATTAGAGGCAAATCTATTGTCTTGGGATATAAAAATTATGCATTCTTAATTAGCTTTTTTGCCATATGGCTTGAAAATAAAATCATTTGCTTTCATTTTCTCATCTACAAAGTCACTAAAAAAAATGATAAAATTCCTATCACCCAGGAATCAAAAAATGACTGAGTTTTACCTAGATATACTAAGTCATTATTAGTAATATGACTTAATGTTCTTAACAAAATAGGCACATAAATGGAAATTTTAGGTGCAATTCTCTATCTGGCAATGATAGTTATATCAATAAGCACCAGATTTGAACTGTAATGTGGCAAGATATTTTTTTTTTTTTAACATTTGGAGAAATACAAGCAAAATCACTGAATGTAAAACTGCAATGATATTTTAAACAGATAATTTTCCAGATGCCTACAGCCTTTCAAGAATTAACTTATAAATAAACAATAGAAGCTTAAAATATATCCATGCATACTACTGCTACTGCTAAGTCACTTCAGTCATGTCCGACTCTGTGCGACCCCATAGACGGCACCACCAGGCTCCCCATCCCTGGGATTCTCCAGGCAAGAACACTGGAGTGGGTTGCCATTTCCTTCTCCAATGCATGAAAGTGAAAAGTGAAAGTGAAGTCACTCAGTCATGTCTGACTCTTCGCAACCCCATGGACTACAGCCTACCAGGCTCCTCCGTCCGTGGGATTTTCCAGGCAAGAATATTGGAGTGGGGTGCCATCGCCTTCTCTGCCATGCATACTAAATTGTTACTTAATATCTATATCTCTATATATTGGCAGAGAATAGCTAGCTACTTACCAAGCCTGCTTCCTCTTCCTCATAGGCACATAGCTAAAACTTCATTTCCCAGACTCCCATGCATAGGTGTACCCACATGACTGAATTCTGGGGAGTGAAATGACAGCAAAAATGATGAGTGCTATTGTCAGGTTTGGTTCATGAAAACCTCTTACCCAGAATCCTCTTGGTCTTTCTCCATCTGAAAATGGAGCATGGCAAGGACTTAAACGGTACAAGTCCCTTAGTGTTTTCTTGAACCAGAACTAATAAACTACTGGTTTAAACTACTGTGTTAGAACAGCTAGAAGAAATTTATATTTGTTCATTTCCAGAGTGTTCCATATGGGATTTGAGACAGCTATCTTGTCTG
Source organism: Bos indicus (assembly GCF_029378745.1). Lineage (NCBI taxonomy): Eukaryota > Metazoa > Chordata > Mammalia > Artiodactyla > Bovidae > Bos > Bos indicus. The sequence goes on from NC_091767.1 coordinate 16,132,076, forward strand.
AGGAGCTTTCAAAAAGGTCTTGGTGACTGCAGCACCAACTAATTAAAACCAGGTAATCTCCAGAGGGAGTCCCTTCATCCAGGAATACCCACACTTCAAAGAGTCCAATTTTTCATGGAACGATAGATAAGTAGTTTCCCCTTCAGATCCTTAAATCTTAAGATCAAATAGAGAAGAATTGTGTTATTTTCCCAAGTAAAATTTCTTAATAATAAGAAATGGGCCCCTGTGGTCACATATTTCATAGGGATTGGCCTAGGTGGATCCTGAGGGATAATTACCACAGAAAGGCAGCCAACCTTTTTTTCATTCCATAGGGAGGCATTTATTTTATAGCTCTTCCTAACTCTATTGTCAGAGGGGTTGAAGTAATTTATTAATAGGAATTTTTGCCCAAGATTGTGGTCACCTCAGTTTGCTCATTTGTAATATGAGATACTTAACAGACATGAATATCTACCTTAATAAACTAATCCAGTGCTTTCAGATTGCATGTCCCTGAAGGCAACTCTTTACTGGGGAAATGTTTGTAAGTACTCTCTTCAGGTGAGAGTTTACATGTCTAGGAGATATCACTTAATAATGTTTCTCTTTCTCTGAATAATAACAATAATATTAGTTACCGTGTATGGAGTGCCGACTTCGTATACAGTCTCACATTTTACTGTTATGATAACCTACTAGGTTACCAGGGAAGCCCAAGTTTAGTTACAATTATTCCCATTTTAGAGGTAAGAAAACTGAGACTAAGAAAGGGCTAAGGTATAAACACATTTTTATTATTGCATTCCTAGGTTCTTAGCCATTAACTTATACTGCCGTATAGATTTGAAGCACTTCATAATATATTTCTGAGACCATCAGGCATCTTGAGCCAACTACCCTACATTTAATAATATCAATTTCAAAGAGATACATCTCAAAGCTACACAAAAACCATTTTCATCTCTCAAAGGTTTAAGTAGAACAGGCATCTTCTTTATGTCCAAGTATTTCTATGTAGGCCAAAAGGAGGCTCAGAACTAGAGCAGAAGAGCAAATGATTTGCATTTCAAAGAGATCAAAATAAATACAAGAACAGAGGGCTCTCTGGTTTCAGGAAAGATTAAACAGAAACTATTAATTGATGACTTAGGACAAGCTTTGCTAATTGTTTACTAGTCACTTGAATACAAAATGAACTCATGTTTTGAAGTAGATACAGTCCAGTGGAAAGCTGTTTCAGAACCATGAAAAAAGATACCAAAGCATAGCCCAGAGGGAAGATGAGGGAATTTTGTGGTTTTCTCTGTTGTTAAAAGGAAGCGTTACTATTAAATTTTTTTGTAACAAAAATAGTTATAGTTGCTATTTCTTTGAGATGAATTGTATACAGTGAAAATGTGTGAGCAAGGATGGAAGAAGTACAGGGTAAAGGTTGAGAACTCTGACTTTGAAGTAAAAAGTGCACAGAAATACTGACTCCATAACTGTACATACATGGTAAATTGCTCCAGTTGTGTCTGACTCTCTGCAGCCCTCTGGACCATAATCTGCTAGGCTCCTCTATGGGATTCTCCAGGCCAGAATACTGGAGTGGGTTGCCATGCCCTCCTCCAGGGGATCTTCCCACCCCAGGGAGAGAACCCATGCCTCTTAAGTCTCCTGCATTGGCAGGTGGGTTCTTTACCACTCACGCCACCTGCACTGTTAGGCAAATAACTCGCAAGCAAGAAGGGTGCTTACCCTTTCTTCACAGGTCAGGAGGTAAGTGCTTCAACAGGCTCTGCTGGAATCCTTCAGTCTTCCACTGTAGCTAAGGGCACACCACAACTTTGGTCTGACTTCTTCCTAAGAAATCTAGAGGATAATTGTTAGGCTTGATTGTCTCTCTGTGATACAGGAAAGGAAGCTGCTGCTGTACTGCAGTTCTCTACATTGATGGGTTTTTACCCATCATTTTTACAAATGAATTTTCCCCATGCCAATGAGGGCAACAGGCATGAGAAAGCCAGTATGGATGTTATATTAGTCCTTTACTATCATGTCATCTGGGAGGCTCATGGGCCCTCAGGCAGTCAGTTCAGTCACTCAGTCGTGTCTGACTCTTTGCAACCCCATGGACCGCACCATGCCAGGCCTCCCTGTCCATCACCAACTCCCAGAGTTCACTCAAACTCATGTCCATAAAGTCAGTGATGCCATCCAACCATCTTGTCCTCTGTCGTCCCCTTCTCCTTTTGCCTTCATACCTCTCCTGAATTAATTATAAAGGGAAAATGGGGGGGGGGGGAATTTAAGGTACTATGCAACTACATCCATGAGTCCTGCTTGTCCAGTTTACTAACTGTATGATTTCCCATAAATTTCATTGCATGAACTCATATTAACAGCTAATTTTCATATATAGAGAGAGACTTTAAATCAAGTGGTAACTGCAAGCAGCCAACAGTCTCCATTCAAATGACTCAAGATCAAAGTTTTACTTTTAGCTATTTACAGAATTGATCGTCTGCATATGATTAATATCTACAATGGTAGATAACTGTTCACCTACCTGCATAAACCACTGAGCAATTTTATCACCCCATTTGTAATTTATCACCCCATTTTGTTTAGAAAATATAAGACACATCAGATATCCTCCAAACTTGGCTTTCATGTTGGCCGTTTCCACTTCCTCCTTGAATATTAAAAGAAGAGTCTTGATGTTGAAAGTTTCCATTTCCTCCCTATCAATAATACGTTGAGAGAAAAAAGGTAAAAATACTTTGGAGGGTAACTAGAAATCACACAGAAGGATAATTTTCATTTTGCAGAAAAACAGTTCAAGTCCAGTGTTCCCCACCAGGTTGAGGACTTTGGGGTTCAATCTCAAGTTCACTCAGGTCCTTCAAAGAACTTAGGTAACCCTGGTGACTTTCACAACTTACGCTAAAATTGATTTCTCTTGGTTTTCAAGTGTTTTATACAACTGTCACAACTCTTCAGTATCTGATTTGGACACAGACCAGTATTTATGAATTTATGGTTTTAGACACCAGGAAGTTATCTCGTATATTTTGGACACTTTTTTTATTATTATTAAATCCTTTACATTCCTTTCTTCCCCCACCTCCCTCCCTCTTCACCCACCCCTCTCCACTTGGGAAATAGGTTCATTTATTTATTTCCAGTAAAGCTATAGTTTGTTTGTGTGAAGGTTTAAAGAGCTTTCAGTGCCATCCATTTATTGCTGTGTGCCCTTGTTCAGATGCCAGTCAGGAAACTAAATTAATCATAGAATTCTCAGGATAAGAAGTTTCTCATCACCTTAGCATCTGTCAAAGTAGCTGTCTCTCTTCTAGGTTTTCTTTTTAAACAACTCACAGCCATCATCATCTCTTTCTCTTCTCCTTTATGTTTTTTAAAATGATAGCTATTGGAAACTCCTTTTTTTCTCTTTATAACTGTATCATCCTTTAGAGGATTTCCTTGTTCAGTATCTTCCAAATCTGTCTTCAGAGGAAATCCATGTCTCCTTGGCAACGCTTTATGTTCTGACAGATACTGTTTCAACAAACCATTCTCCCATTAAAATAATTATGGCAGTCACCTTACACACACCACCTTTAATCATCACATTTATCCTGCTTTATGACCGCAAATTAGCATATGAAATACTGAGAATCATAGATATTGTATCAGCTTACCCACATCCCACAGCTAACAGACGTCAAACTCAGAGTTACATATTGCACTCAAATATCGTTTCTGTTTTTCCATTGTGAAGTCCTTTGGTTTTGTTTGTTTCGTGCTTTAATACAATGAGTTGCAAAATATACTCAGCACACAAAAAATATAAGCAAGAAAATATCCCAACTTCGTACACTAGGTTTAAAAAGGCACTTATCATTGAGCCAAAAATCAAATCAGCCTTTGATCAGAATTAATGGAAAGGCCCTAGCTGGCTTCCTGCGGATTTTAGTCTCCTGCTCTACTCTTAATGAAATGAAGTTCATCTTATCAGACCATGGTCACAGTCAGACATTGAGCGCAAGCTTTGATTGTAAGACTTCCGCTGACAGTGGAAGCTAAGTGGAGTCAGCAGTTTGTCCTTCTAGACTAAACCTAAGAAGTATTGTGATAAGAATAATAAAGCACAACCTTCCTGCACAGCTTCCAAACTATATACATCAAAGAGCTGCGATGAGATACGGCCTCATATTATCTACTTCTGCTTAGCTGAAAGACAGAAGTAGAAGGGAGGAGCTGCCCACAAGTGAAAGGAGCTTATCTGCTGCCTGCTTGCTGAGCACTTATCCATCCTTCTTTGTGATGGTCCTTCACTTTGGAACCAAAAGAACAAATTTTTAAGGAAAATGATACTCAACGCTATGTACCTTCGTTGAACTCCTTTCTGGTTGAGTTGCAGCCATGGTTAAATAAGATATTGTCATTTCCATGTTGGACACAGAGCCTGATTAAGGGATCCAAACAATGAAATAACATTTTCCCAAATCATTACTGAAATAAACCAAAAATAGGATGCCAGTTATCTCCTTATCTAACTGGTGATGATACATAGATCATGCAACTCTAGCAGACAAAACTACACTCAGCAGTGGAATTTATATGGCTCATTCTTTATCATAAATCAAAATGAAAAGTACAAAGTGTGAAATAAAACTTCTATCCTGAACATAAAATCTGTAATAAAATGTACATTTTCCCAGCCCTACCAAAGAAATGCCCCCAAAAGTATCTGAAAAATTTTACTTTCAAAGAGTGGAAAATCCTTCGGCCCACATATCTTGACCCAGTGACAGACACATTTGAGAAACTTGAATTCCTCATCTTGTTACTGCTAAACTTGCCATCTCAGTGAATGACACCAGGTCCCATCCAGTTGTCAGAAGGCTAGAACTCATCTTTGCCTCTTCTCCTCCACCCCTCACAGTCAATTCATAAAGAAAACATTTCTATTCGGCCTCAAAACACCTCTTGAACCTGTCCACTTACTGAAGACTACTCCTGTGAACCTGCTTTGTTCTGGTTTGAATAATGCAACAGCCTCCTGAGTTTCCAGCTTCAAGGTTTCTCCTCCTGCAAGTCTATTTTTCATGGCGGTCAGATTAATCTTCCCCAAATGTAAATCTGCTCATATCACTCCTTAGCATAAACCACTTTAATGGCTTGCCACTGCCCTCAGGATAAAGTGCAAACAGCTTATCACAGTTTACAAGCCCCTTGTAAATCATTCCTCTAATTACCTCTCAGCCTCTTTTCCCCTCCATTTCTCTTCCGGTTTTGCTCAAACCATTCTGGACTACATATTTTAATTCCCCAATCACAGGGCGTTCTCCATTGTTCTCATGCCTCTGCACATACTGTTCCTTTTGTCTGGAACTCACTATACCTTTTGTGAATGAAAATATACTGTTGCAAGTCTACTATATATTTTACCTGAAGCAATTCACTAAAAAGTATAAATTGTGGTAAATGAAAGATGTATACTCTAATTCAGACAGCAACAAATAAAAAATAATGTAAATAAATACAGAAAGAAGAATTGCAATGCACACTTAAAAACTACACTTGATCTCAGCCAAAAGGCCCAGAAACAAACATGCGTTTTAAAACCTAATTCATTTTGATGTTTGGCAAAACTAATACAATTATGTAAATTTTAAAAATAAAATAAAATTAGAAAAAATAAATAAAACCTAATCGTTTAAAACAGAAGATAGGAGATTGAGAGAAACAAAGGAATTCAAGAGACAAATGGCCAACATATAACAAAATGGCATGCTTAAATGCAGCCATATAGTAATTATATTCTATTTAAATGGAGTTAGCAACCTAACAAAAGGCAGAGATGCTCTTTAACTACAGAGATACCAATATGTTGAAAGTTTCATATGGAAAAATATATACCATGGAAACATTAAGCTTGAAAAGCTAGAGCTGCTGTGTTCATCATTCAAAATGACTTAAAGACAAAAAGTATTACTAGAGACAAAGATGGACTATTCATGATAAAAGAAAAATCACTAAATCAGAAATTAAACATCTGCTTAATATCAGAATTTCAAAATATGTAGGGGAAAAAAGCTACAGAACTAAGGGAGATATAGACAAATTCATAGCTGGAGATTTTAACACATATTTCTGTCACTGATATATAGAATAACTTAGAAAAAGTGAAGATTTTTGCAATCCTTATTAACATAAGCAACCATATTAATTTTCACAGTTTTTGTGGCCCACTACACCACCAAACAGCAAATACACATTTAAGTACACACGGGATGGTCAGAGATTGATCCCGTGCTGGTCCATAAGACAATCTCAGTAGATTTCAGAAGGCTGACATTTATTGGTAAAAATACATAACTCAGCATCTAGAAGGCAATGGCACCCCACTCCAGCACTCTTGCCTGGAAAATCCATGGACACCAGAGCCTGGTGAGCTGCAGTCCATGGGGTCGCTAAGAGTCGGAAACGACTGAGCAACTTCACTTTCACTTTCCTGCATTGGAGAAGGAAATGGCAATCCACTCCAGTGTTCTTGCCTGGAGAATCCCAGGGGTGGGGGGGCCTGGTGGGCTGCCGTCTCTGGGGTCACACAGAGTCGGACACGACTGAAGTGACTTAGCAGCAGCATCTAGAAAAGACCTACATATTTGGAAGTTAACTCAAAATTACACTGTCCATAGGTCAAAGATGGGAACAGAAAAATAATTTTGAAAAAAATTTTGACTGATGTCTTTTAAAATATATTAAAGTTTATGAAAGGATATAAAACGCATGAAGGAATAGTTATAATTTTAAAAACTTATATTAGAGGAGGAAAAAGGCCCCAAATTAGTGATCTAAGTTTCTACCCTAGGAAACTTAAAAAAAAAAAAAAAAGTTCAATAAAATTGACAAAATTCTAGCAAAGCTTATCAAGAAAAAGGAAATGTACAACTTACCAATATCCAGAGTAAAAGCAATGACCTACAGAGCTTGAAAGAATAGGGAAACTTTGACTTCAGCCAAATAAATTCATATCTTGATGAAACAGACAAATTCCTTAAACACATTACCAAAATTGACACAAAAAAGAAATAGAAAATCTAAATATTTCAATATCTACAAAGGAAATTGACTTACACTTCAAAACATTCCCACAAAGAAAACTCTTGGTTTCACAGGTAAATTCTATTACGTATTTTAGAAAGAAATAACAATCCTATACCAACCCTTCAAAATACAGAGGCCAAAGAAACATTTTCCAACTGATTTTATGAGGTCTCTATTACTCTGATACTAATACTACATAAACATATCACAAGAGATGTAAAAAACCAATATTACATAAACATATCATGAGAGATGTAAAAGACAGAGAAAAGATTCTCATGAAAAATTATTTACCAAATACTAGCAAAACAAACCTAATATAAGTGTGTATGTACACAGACTTCATACAAAGTGGGGTTTATACCAGGAGTTCAAAAGTGGTTTAACATTCAAAAAAAGTAATATTATATGCCATGTTGAAATAATAATACAGAAAAATAATAAGACCATTTCAATAAATGCAGAAAAGCATCTTTCAACATTCAACAACTCATTTATGGTTAAAAAAAAAAAAAAAAAATTCTAGTTACCTAGGAAGAGAAGAGAACTTCCTCAATCTAATGAAGGGCATCTATTTAAAAAAAAAAAAAAAAAACAACACTAAAACATAGCCAACATCAAACTTAATGGTGAAAAAAAAAAATGATTTATCTTAAGATTGGGAACAAAATAAGGCAGACAGCTTTCAGCACTTCTATTCAACATCATCTTAGAGGTAATAGCGAACACAGAAAGGTACAAAAATAAAGACATAGAAGTTAAAAAGGAAGAAACATTTGCTGAAAGAAATTGAAGAGAAAGTGAAGTCGCTCAGTTGTGTCTGACTCTGCAACCCCATGGATGGTAGCCTACCAGGCTCCGCTGTCCATGGGATTTTTCCAGGCAAGAATACTGGAGTGGGCTACCATTTCCTTCTCCAGGGGATCTTCCCAACCCAGGGATCGAACCCGGGTCTCCTGCATTGCAGACAGATGCTTTACCGTCTGAGCCACCAGGGAAGCCTGAAGGAAATTAAAGACCTAAGTAAATTGAGAGTACCATTATATTCAAAAACTGAACATTGTCACACTATCAGTTCTCCACAAAAAACTATAGATTCAATACAATTCTTATCAATATCCCAGCAAACTTTTAGAATTGGCAAGCTGATGCTAAGACTTTTTTGAAAGCTCAAATAATCTTTAGAAATGTCAACACAAATTTGATCCCTTATTGTTAAATGTATCTATGACTTTTTACATGTGAAAACAACTTCAAAAATCAAAAGTTTTATTTTCTAATTATAAAAGTAATACAAGTTATATTGTGGGGAAAATAGAATGCATGCAAATTTATAAGAAAATGGAGGGATTAGAGGTGATTTCCATCTCAAAATAATTACTATTGTCAACATTGTCATTATATACTCCTAGTTTTGTTCTTGCCTATATATATGACTCTGCTCAGATGCCCAGTTGTTTCTGATTCTTTGCAACCCCATAGGCTGTAGTCTGCCAGGGTCTCTGTCCATGGGATTCTCCCAGCAAAAATACTGGAAAAGTGAAAGTCATATCCAACTCTTTGCGAATTCTCCAGGCCAGAATACTGGAGTGGGTAGCCTCTCCATTCTTTAGCAGATCTTCCTGATCCAGGAATCGAACCAGGGTCTCCTGCCCTGCAGGCAGATTCTGATCGGGATGCCATTTCTTCCTCCAGGGGATCTTCCCAACCCAAGAATCAAACCTATGTCTCATGTCTCCTGCATTGGTGAGTGGATTCTTTACCACTAGCACCACCTGGGAAACCCCATATATATAACTATATTCCTATATATATCTATATAAAAATTAAGAAATATATATTCCTTTTTGTGTATGAATATATATAAATGTATATATTAATGTATTAATACTTATATATTATGAATTACATTATATATAGAGTGTATTATAAATAATATATTAATATTTATATATTTCTATATAGGAATATATATTTATATATAATATACTGTAATATATTTATATTACATATATTCCTATATGTAAATTCCTATATTATATATATTATAATATGTTACATATTTTCTATATCCCTATATAAAAACATGCATTTATATATTATATATATTAAATATATATTAATATTTATATTATACACATATATTCCTATATTAGGAATATAAAATTCCTAATATAGGAATATACATAGAAATACACGTTTGTATATACTCATGCACACAAAAAGGGGTATATATGTATTCATCTTTCCATGTTAACAAGTACAGACCTAAGTCTTCAATGTTATTGGCTACATATTCCCTCATAGCTCAGCTGGTGAAGAATCTGCCTGCAATGCAGGAGACCTGGGTTCGATTCCTGGGTTGGGAAGATCCCCTGGAGAAGGAAATGGCACCCCACTCCAGTATTCTTGCCTGGAGAGTCCCATGGACAGAGGAGCCTGGAAGGCTATAGTCCATGGGGTCGCAAGAGTCAGACACGACTTAGCGACTACACCACCACCACCACATATTCTGTAGTATGATTGTATCTTAACATATAACTAAGATCCTAATATTACATATTTCCAGGTTTCCTATATTATAGACAAGCCTGCACCAAATATCTATGCACATGAGTTAAATTATTTCCCTATGATACATTTCTAGGAAAGAAGAGAAGGTCCACCCTCTTTTGGAGATGGTACACATGTTTATGGTATAGATTGTGGTGATGATTTCCCAGATACGTACTTATCTCCAAACTCAAATTGTATACATCAAGTATGTACCGTTTGCACAGTTTCTGTATGGCAATCATTACTCAGTAAAGTGGTTTTGAAGATGTTTTAAGAAAATGGTTTAAAGGGATGAACGTATTAAACTTAAATGCATCATTTAACCCCCTCATTGTCATACCTCTATCTCCTGATGGTTACACCAGTTTATATTTCTTATTTCAGTTTCTTCAGTCACTAACCTTTGTCAATCTGAGGGGCAAAGGCGTTTTACCCCTGTTTAAGTGAAGTTGGTCAGCTTTTCATATATTAGCTGCTTTTAGCTTTTATTACACTCATTGCCAGGCTTTCTATTGACATCCACCTCTTGTCCTTATGGATTAATAAGAACTGTTTGCTTAGTACTGTGCTTAATCCCTTATCTATTAGAAGCCTAAAAGATAATCTCCATTTTAGCAATTGCCTTTGTGTGTGTGTTTACTTGCTTGTTATACTAAATTTTTTTCAAATGCACACAGTTGAATAGATTATTCTTTTCTTTCAGGCGTGCTAGCTTTCGTCATAGAAAAGGCTTTTCAATTCTATTATTATAAAATTAAAGAATTTTCTTCTGGTATATTATTTGTTCTTTCATTTTAATCCCTCATCTGGAATTTATTTTATTGGAACCAGTGAAGTTGATGTACAACTTTTCCCACTAAATTCCTAGTTATTTGTATTTTTCTCACTGGATTAAAATGCCACTTTTCATGTATGCTAACTTCTCAAATCTATTTAGATAAAATTCTTTACTGTATGTTTCATTCACTGTGTATTTTCATGCCAGCATGATGCTCATTTTTATCATAGTTTTGTAATTTATGTTTAAATTTTTCAAAAGAGTGTTTTTAGTACTAATTTTTTATGTTTCTGATTAGTCTCATATTTATATTCTTCCAAATTAACCTGAGAATTTTTCAAATCCAAAAATATTCTTTGAACTGTATGTATTTATTGAGAATTATCTTTATAATTTTAAATCTTTCTATTGAAATATATACTATATCCCTCTTTTTAGTAAGTTTTGTTTCCTCATTAGGGCTGAATGGTTGTAATACTCTGTGTATTTCTTATTTAGTTTATTCTAAAGATTTGACTTTTTCAGAATTGCTATGACTGGAATCATCTTATACAGTAATATTTTCTAAATGATTTATATGATTCTAAATAATTTATATATACACATTATTTTTATTATATAATATGTTAATTTACTTATTCTCTTTGTTCTAATAATTTCTCAGTCGATTTCTTTTGGTTTTCAAGACAGACTTTAGTTTGATCTACAAAGAAATATTGGAAAAGATGTGGCAAAATTAAATCTTATCTCACCTCTAATTGATTTTACTAGCACTTTCTGCATTTTTGCTTTTGTCTTACATTTAGAGGCCATTTTTTCTAGAGATTCATTCACTTTCAGTTTGTTCTTACTTGTCATTTTTATGGATAGATGTGTTTAGATATAGACATAGTTATATATACATAGACATATGTAAACACTGATTGAAGATTTATACTCTTAAACGATTCAGCAGTGAATGCTGAAGTTTTATCAAATACCTTTATATCTAAAAATATTACTTTAAATTACTTGCCCTTGAGTATACATGGTGTCCATGGATGAAGCACACCCCTGGGGATCTCAGGTTCATACTTCTCCGTAACATACTTTTCACTATTCAGTTGCGCAGTAAGTTCAGCGTCTGCTTAATGACATACATTTAAAACATAGTCAGTTCCAATCTTGTTTGATATCTATTTAATTTCAGCTTAACAGGTTTAATGGGTTTGAATTTGAATACGAAAAAAATGATGTTCATTTATTATTTAAAGACTTTTTTTCTTAAAATAATGACTCTTCCCACTGTTACATATTTAACCCAAAAATCTCAAAGAATTTTCATCTTCATAGCCACTATGATGCCTCATACCTATGATAAACATGAAGAGGTCAGGGAGATTTTGAGGATTTTTTTTGATTTCCTCCAAAAAGAAAAACCCTCTATAAATCAAAATTTGCTGAATTCTGAAAGAGGTACACCTTCTAGTTAAAAGGGACTTTGGTAGCTCAGATGGTAAAGCATCTGCCTGCAACGCGGGAGACCCGGGTTCGATCCCTGGGCCTGGAAGATTCCCTGGAGAAGGAACTGGCAACCCACTCCAGTATTCTTGCCTGGAAAATTCCATGGATGTAGCCTGGTGGGCTACAGTCAATGTGGTGGCAAAGAGTGACATGACTGAATGACTAACACTTTCACTTTAACAGAATATTTACATATGAAGGTAAAACATCTCAACCTCTTTCACTGAATGTAACTTTGTTTTGTACTTGGAACGCAAGGTTCCTAATGTTCAGTGAAGCTTCTATTAGCTTCATTTTGAAGAGGATGACATCAAAACATCAGAGATACAGACACTGATTCAAACTGCATAAAGCCACTGACCTCGGCTTCTGTCCTTTAAGTTCAAAATAAAGCCTTTTGCGAAATGCATGGTTTTGCACCAGTCTGTGCCAGACACTGTAATAGTCTTTCGAGAACTCCATGGACAGAAGAGCCTGGAGGGCTGCAGTCCATGGAGTCGCAGAGAGTTGAACACAATATGCCTGGAAAATCCCATGGACAGAGGAGCCTGGTGGGCTGCAGTCCATGGGGTCGTGAAGAGTCGGGCACAACTGAGCGACTTGACTTTCACTTTTCACTTTCATGCATTGGAGAAGGAAATGGCAACCCACTCCAGTGTTCTTGCCTGGAGAATCCCAGGGACGGGGGAGCCTGGTGGGCTGCCGTCTATGGGGTCATGCAGAGTCGGACACGACTGAAGAGACTTAGCAGCAGCAGCAGCACACATACAGAGTTGTTCAGTTCTGAAGCTGTCATAACTCTGGAAAGGTACTATTACTGTCCCTCTTATTTCCATTTTACAGCCAATAAAACTGAAGTACAGGGAGGTGAAATATTAATAACTTACCCACGATCATGTTAATGATGGCAGCTCTCAGGTTTAAAGGTCAGATCTGATCTGCAGCCCTCCAAATCTAGGGTCTTTTTCATTGTACTCACTGTCTCCTTTATGTCTCTTCGCCTATCTATTTCCTAACTCAGTTTTTCTTCCTCCCTTCTTTGGCCCCTTCTCCTGCAGGCCCGTGACCAAGGTGTAGACTAAGACGGGGAGTCATGCTTCACACGGCCTTATCATGTTGGCAGCCATTCCTGGGTCTGGCTGTGGTCTTAATCTTCATGGGATCCACCATTGGCTGCCCTGCTCGCTGTGAGTGCTCGGCCCAGAACAAATCTGTTAGCTGCCACAGGAGGAGGTTGATCGCCATCCCAGAGGGCATTCCCATCGAGACCAAAATCTTGGACCTCAGCAAGAACAGGCTTAAAAGCATCAACCCCGAAGAATTCATCTCTTACCCTCTGCTGGAGGAGATAGACTTGAGTGACAACATCATTGCCAATGTGGAGCCAGGAGCCTTTAACAATCTCTTCAACCTGCGTTCCCTCCGCCTGAAGGGCAATCGCCTAAAGTTGGTCCCTTTGGGGGTCTTCACGGGCCTCTCCAACCTCACCAAGCTTGACATTAGTGAGAATAAGATTGTCATTTTACTGGACTACATGTTCCAGGATTTGCATAACCTGAAGTCTCTGGAAGTGGGGGACAACGATTTGGTTTATATATCACACCGGGCCTTCAGTGGGCTGCTTAGCTTGGAGCAGCTCACACTGGAGAAATGTAACCTCACTGCAGTACCCACAGAAGCCCTCTCACACCTCCGCAGCCTCATCAGCCTGCACCTGAAGCATCTCAATATCAACAACATGCCCGTGTATGCCTTTAAAAGACTGTTCCACCTGAAACATCTCGAGATTGACTACTGGCCTTTACTGGATATGATGCCTGCCAATAGCCTCTACGGTCTCAACCTCACCTCCCTCTCCATCACCAACACCAACCTATCCACCATCCCCTTCCTTGCCTTTAAACACCTGGTCTACCTGACCCATCTGAACCTCTCCTACAATCCCATCAGCACTATTGAGGCAGGCATGTTCTCTGACCTGATCCGCCTCCAAGAGCTTCATATAGTGGGGGCCCAGCTCCGCACCATTGAGCCTCACTCCTTCCAAGGGCTCCGCTTCCTTCGTGTGCTCAACGTGTCTCAGAACCTTCTGGAAACTCTGGAAGAGAACGTCTTCTCCTCCCCGAGGGCTTTGGAGGTCCTGAGCATTAACAACAATCCTCTGACCTGCGACTGCCGTCTCCTATGGATCCTGCAGCGGCACCCAACCCTGCAGTTCGGTGGCCAGCAGCCCATGTGTGCTGGCCCAGACACTATCCGAGAGAGGTCATTCAAAGATTTCCACAGCACTGCCCTTTCTTTTTACTTCACCTGCAAAAAACCCAAAATCCGTGAAAAGAAGTTGCAGCACCTGCTTGTGGATGAGGGGCAGACGGTCCAGCTGGAATGCAATGCCGATGGAGACCCTCAGCCTGTGATCTCCTGGGTGACACCTCGAAGGCGGTTCATCACCACCAAGTCCAATGGAAGAGCCACCGTGCTGGGTGATGGCACCTTGGAGATCCGCTTCGCCCAGGATCAAGACAGCGGGATGTATGTCTGCATCGCTAGCAATGCTGCCGGGAACGACACCTTCACGGCCTCCTTAACTGTCAAAGGATTCGCTTCAGACCGCTTCCTTTATGCCAACAGGACCCCTATGTACATGACCGACTCCAATGACACCATTTCCAATGGCACCAACGCCAATACTTTCTCCCTGGACCTTAAGACAATACTGGTGTCGACAGCCATGGGCTGTTTCACCTTCCTGGGAGTGGTGTTATTTTGCTTTCTCCTCCTTTTTGTGTGGAGCCGAGGGAAAGGCAAACACAAAAACAGCATTGACCTTGAGTACGTGCCCCGAAAAAACAATGGTGCTGTCGTGGAAGGGGAGGTGGCTGGACCCAGGAGGTTCAACATGAAAATGATTTGAGGGTTGGCCGCTCCAACTATTGTTTCCGTGTCATTGTCTGTAACCAGTGAGATGGCCTGGCACAAGAAAAGTACTAGGTTAAAAGGCAGCTTAGTGCAGCTTCCCCTGTGTCAAAGCAGGGTCCGCAGAAGCAGGAGGACTTGTGATGGAGACGCTCCACCTAGAGGCAGGCAGGCATGTGTCAGAGCCCTTCACACAGTGGGGTACTAATTGTTTGCATTGCAAATACTGGCATTCTGGGGATCTCAGTAATGAACCTGAAGCTTCGGCTCATGCTCGTGGACAGTTACTCAACCTTTTCTACCACTGCAAAAACAAAAGAAGAAATCAAAAGGAACAACCTACAATGTAGGATTTACGTATTAAAAAGACGCATTTGTCTAAACCATACTCGACAGAAAAATTTGTATCTATGATTCTCCTTTGTTAAAAGCCTTGCATCATCCCATATTGTTGGTTCAACACCACAAAGAAATCAGTATATTCTTTACTCTTCTCTTTTTTTTTGGAAACATATATGCTGTATATGTTTTAAAGCAATATGAATGAGAGGTTGTGCTTTTTAGTTACACACCACTATCAACCCAAGTGTGACTTCACCTTCCTTTACATAGAGATAACCCTGAGACTAGATCCCTGGAGTTATGGGTGGATATATGTGGAGAGATGAGTTTTGTCTGATGTAGGATGCCAAGAGATAGGACCCAAGGCAAAAATGCCCAACTCTGTTAACTTCTGTTACTATAAATAAAGGCATGTGCCTAGTTTTGATACAGAATGGAATATTTTTTATACTTGTGATATCACACTGGACCAGTTTACTGTAACAAAGCCTTTGGTTTCTCCAGAAAGTGGTGTGTCACTGTTTATATCTGTAAAATGCAAGGTAGGTGTCAGTAATGAAACTTATTCCTTTAACCACAGCTTGATTTTACTTTCATCAATTGCTACTAAGGGAAGAGGATGTGATGTTTATATCTACTCCTAGGGTAATATTCAGCTCATAGCTAAGATCAAAAAAATTCAGATGTGTAAAGCTCTCTGGATAATAAGTTCTTCTCAGATGCCAACAGAAACCAGGGCGATCCATACAACTAAGGATCTGTTTAAAAAACAGTGTTGTCTGAAGGCTGGGTCACTGCCAGTCTGAGGAATCATCTGGCTACTGCACCTCTGATGTTGTCTATTCAAATACTCTACACACAGTATCATCTTAAATGCACAACTCCAGGGTGTCTCTCTGCTTCCTTTCCGAGGAGATGTTGATTTTTATTTTGAAAGCTGTCTGGTGTAGACAAAGAAGACTCTGTCTTGTTTATAAAGAAGTGGCAAAAAATAAGGTGGATTTAAAAGCACTTACTATTTTTTTTTTCTCCACTGAGGAAAAGCTCATTTACTCCTATAAATAGGTTAACTATGCTGACACTTTCACCCCTCTGAATGAATTTGTCCAATTCAGTTTGTATTAATGATTGTTACTCAAGTGAAAATATTATCGTTCTTAAAAAATGGCATCATGCCATTCCCACCAGTGATCTGGTTCAAATGAGACATAATTCCATTTGGCTGAAGTCAGTGGTTTTCAAAGCAGATACAGCTGACCCTTGAACATGGGAGTTAGGGGGGGAATGACCTCCTGTGTGGTTGAAATCTTCATATAACTGATAATTGGCCCACAAGTCTGCATCCATGGATTCAACCAACCTCAGATCGCATAGTATCAATACTTGTAATATATATGGTTGAAAAAAAATGTGTGTATAAGTGGGCCTGCACAGTTCACGCCCAGGTTGTTCAAAGGTCAACTATAATCATATGATCTGGGAAAGCACTGATTATCGTGTATTCATGACATGTGATATAATGAATTAGCATAGAAGAGATAGATTTCTACACTTTTAACACTTTGAGAGGAACCTTAAAAACAGCACCCTTTGGTACAGTGCGTAAGCTGGAATAGAAGGTGTCTGGCATTTGTTTCTTGACATATCACATTGGAAGTTTAACTTTCAAAGAGCTGACTTTTTGCATATTTGAAATTTTGAGTGACTTCAGTAAAATAAAAGTGACCCCAATAAAAAAGTGACAGGTCCAAAAATTGTTTTGCCAACTGGAAGCAGCATGTTTAAACACATTTCTCCCTTAATAAAGGGTGGAAATGAGATAGAAAGATTGAAGAATGGACTGCCTGAGTAATTTTTCATTTGACTTTCCTGATGATTATCATAAACCATTTAGAAATTCATTTTCCTCTTATGGAAATTACCGTATTTATATCTAACAATGAGTCAAGACCTGCTATAAATTCTATCACAGTTCCAACTTGTATGGAAATGGAACAGAATCTTTCAAATTTAAAAATGAACAAAGTTAAAGTAGACAGAGTCTTCCAAAAGTTAGTGGAGAGTACTTTGTTTGGAATAAGTATTTAACTAATTGTCCAGCTGGAAAAAAAAAAAATAGAGAGAGAGAGAAACATTTAGCAGTTAATAACAGGGCTTTGAGATTCTGCTATTTTCTGTCAAAAGTGGACCAAAAAGCTTAGGCAAATGAAATTGGATTAAAGTCAACCCATCCATGAAAAGATTTAGTTATTATTCCACAGGAAGTAAAGAGACTGCACTCTCTTGGGGGTTTATATACTGTGATCCCTGGAACAAGTTATTTAGGATATTAATAAGTGTTCTTTCCAAAAAAGTCTCATAAACTAATAAGTTGGGGAAATGATGCATGCTATAACAACCTCTTAGAGGTTCAAAATATATTTGAGCCTAATAAATCTTCTAAGAAGTTCAATAAACATGAATGTTATTTAATTTTGCTTACCTTGAGGTTTCTCCAGCTTATTTGAGCATGAGGCACTTCTTTTCATGATATAACTGTTAAACATCTTGAAAAACTAGAGTTTCACAGAACCCAGTTCAGTTAACACTGGACTGGAATTGTACTCTTCTGAATTATTCCTAAACCCAATGTTTCCAAGAAGAATAAAATTACTATTTGAATTGGGTTCGAATGGATTACCAAAAAGTATGCCACTTGGATGAATGATCTGATCATACAAATGAACTGGCCAGAAAGTTCTAGGAGGAGCTGTGACTTTGTCTGAAGCATCATAGTAATGGATTTACAGGTAACTGAAATGGCCACTTGATTTTCTACATTCTATCTGTTCAGATCTTGGGTTCCTTTTTATAACTGTAAAGCTTTGATCTTAGGTTCCAATGACTAGAACTTTGAGGCTCTAGTATCAAACTTCACAAAGGGAATTTTCCCTTGTGACTTCAGCTTACCTCTTTATTAGATCCAACTAGACTGTGACAAACAATAATATCTTACATCAGCACATGGGACAAATTTTCCCCTAGTAGTCATCTAAGGGTCATCAATCTTCCCAGAGTATTTTTTTTTCAAACTATCCCAAGAAGAAATACAGTTGTTTGGCTCAGCATTTAATTCTAGGTTGACCAGTTCTCTGTGTATATTAAGCATCTTCAATGAAGTATACTCTCCAGGCATTAAATTTCAAGAAGAAAAATTCCCTGGCTAAAGACCTAATGGTCAGAGAATTGATTTATCTGTTAGAGTATGATAACTCAAATGATTTGGCCTAATGTGTTTCTGGCAAGTAATTTCTACTTTTCCAAATTCTCATGTTACTTTTTAAAAAATGTCATTGCATTTATGGGTTTTTCAAATATTCTCAAAGTTTGAAAATATAACCCTAGAATTGCCAAGACTTGTACTTCCTAGTCCCAGAGGACATTTTCATAACTCTAGCTTTGCTTAAGTTTCTCAGAAATTTTTCTTATCACCAACAACCCCACCCCCACCCCACCCAGTAGTATAAAGGCATTCAGGATTTGCTCTACAGTCTTCAAGGTTGATTCTTTTTCCATTGTTTGGTCAAATCTGTTCTCTTCAGTTCTCAGAGGAGAACTGAAGAAATTATAATCTTGCATGATTTTTTTTTAATCATTTAAATCTCACCTGCAAATCTTAAATTTTAAGCCTGACTTTTGTCACTTTCCATAACTCATTCAGAAACAAATATATAAGGTAGAAAAGAGAGGATGTGATCCTGGAGAAAAAAAATTTACTGGAGCCCCATGTAAATTTACTTACTCTTCCAGGACCTCCCTTTATTTCCACATCAAGACATTTGCTTTAACTTTAGTAACTTTTCTCAGAAGATATTCAGCATCACAGATATGTCTTGAAGCTTTCTAGAAAAAAAAAAAAAAATCATTTTCAACTTAGAAGGCTAAGTCCTGACCAAAAAATATATATATAAAAAAAGTCTAAAGAAAGGTTGGAGGGAGACATGTCAATCCATTTTAATCCTATTTCCTTTCTAATTTTTATAGTTATCTTCTTAACTGAAGAAGCATCTTCTTCAACTTTCATCAGTGTCTTTTTTTATCCCTATTACCTATGTCCAGGTCATGTTTATAGAACTCACATAAGCCATTCCAAATGGATTTTGTGCCACATGAACCTAGTAACAAAACATGTGGGGCCAAAGCCATTCACTCTACACAGTACTTAGGTAAAGATTTATCCCTTTATTCCTGGGAGTAAAGTCTTAGAAACATTCCCCATTAGACTAAGACATCAGGTGCCTGGTAATTTCCATTGACTTTCCACAGTTGGCTTTAAGAGTACTATCCTTTCTACTAAAATCCTTGCTATTTTCTGAAGGCGGAGTTCTGGAGTTATCCTTGCAATTGTTTATGGAAGGCCTTGAGGGATGAAGTATTGTCTGACTTGTTGATTTCTGAGTTCCACATTAGGTAGCAGAGTGTGCTTCCTAGTACTTTGGCAAACATTTGACATGAAACTCTATTACTCTTCCCCTAACTCCTTCAAAAACCATTCCATGGGGAGCCTTCTCAGTCTCACTCCAGCAAAAGTCCCGCTACAGGGAAGGACAGTTTCACAGTGAACAAGATCAAAATGTGAACTGATTCACCACAATATTTAGCTAAATTACCTAGCAAAAAAGGTTGAGGAGCCATCGGCCTGGATTGGCAAGATTTAGCCAAGTAAACTGCGTTTTCCACTAACGATTAAAGATAGGTTTCCAAATCTGACGTTGGCTTTTCTGTTTTGATAGCAGTAAACCTAGCTGAATATTTTCTCAAAAAACATCAGAGAATGGAAACCGTGTTGTAAGTTTTTCAACAAGTTGTCTAGGATAAATGTTTGCACCCCCGCAAAAAAAAAAAAAGACAATTAGGAAGTTTGTAAAAGCTTTGATTTTCTAAAACAGGCCTGAACTGAAATTGATGTTCCTCTTCCAAAATATGGGAATATAATCAAGACAAACTTACATGTACCCCAGACTGCCCTTCTCCAGTTGGCCAAAGTCTTTAAGACCTCTTCTCCCTCCCCCTCCCCCACCTTCTCCCTAAGAACATACTGAATAGGAAGGAGGAAAAGAACATGGACCACTGAGTCCCCTGAGACAGCTCACGGAGACAGGAAAGCTTTGGTACCCCCACCCCCGATTCCTGCCTCCTTTCCTGATGCCACCACTGAAAGGATTCCGCATTCTCCAGCTCTCCCTGCCCCACCACTGTCATCTCCCAGCTGCTGTCACACCCTATCAATGAATGTTCTCTCCAGGGAAAAGTCTCCTTTCATTGGTACTCAGAAATTCCTAATTGTTAAACCGGAAATTCATTTTTTTTTCAAAAGCCCTCCACTTAAGCCCACAGAACACTTAAAAGTTAAGACTTACCATTCACATAATTACAAGGTGACAGCAATCTGCAGGTTGAATGATTCTAATTTTTTTTTTCTCTCTCTTTCAGAAGCAGGTGGGTTGATATAATGCCAGCCTTAAATAGAAGCTTTATTTATAGCCTTAACAGAATGAGCAAAGAGCTGGCATAATCAAGAGAGTACTGCATATTTTAAGGAAGGCTTTACCTTTAATATGCAAAATAGCCATTAGAAGACAACAAAATGCAAATGCACATTCTCCTAAATTGGTCAACTGTATTAATTCCAAAAAGTTCAAAAGATAACTTTCCGTACTACAAATGGGTCAGAGTCAAAGATGTATCTATCCTACAAGGACAAAACAGAAAACACCCCAAAAACAAAAAATCACCCCAGAAATTCAGTTGCCATGTTAGCTTTCTTCATTCACTGCAAACCTCCTATTCTAAATTACTTTAATATATTTGATCCCCACTACCATGAAATCAATACTGTAATGCAATGTAATCAACAAACAATGATTATGCAGGAGAGTAAATCAGACTTTCAACAAAAAAATTCAATCTTTACCACAATGTGTGTCCAGCAACACACTGAGTCAGACATACCTGTGTGATGGCAAGAGACAGAAGCCACGTCATGAACAAACTCTTTCCAGGCTGTTTGGAAAGAACCATGCTCTTCTCCTTCCCAGTTATAAAATCAGGTGTACCACACACAACACACTTGTGTGTTGCTTTGATACACAACTCAGTTGTCTTCTTATGCTTTATCCTTTTCCTTATAGTATGAAATGTCCCAGATAATAATTAACTTAAATACGATTGTTTATATATACATATATAAATATGAGGGGGAGGGTGATTTGATTTTTTTAAGTGTTTAAATAAAATGTAACTGTTTTAAAAGCTGATAAGCTTGAGCAGGAGAAAAAGAGAAACAGAATGTGTGTGTGTGTTTTTCTTTAATGTCTTATCAAAGTCTTATTCTGGGAATATCCCATGATTGGAAGTTACTAACCAACAACCTTTAAAACTTTTTTTTTTTCTTTAATGCCTGATAGCTTGTTTTTATTCTCAAAAAAAAGAAAAAGAAAAAAAATAGTGCTAATGACAGAAGTACCTTGATTTATATTTGTGTATCACTGACTATTATTATTGACTTATTGTGGGCATGTTTTATTTTTAACTTGTAAAAACAAGTTAACTTATTTTATTAACATGTAAAATAAGTTAAGAACACATGTTTTCTTTACTAATGTAAAGGGCTTAAGCATATGATATCTCAGTTAAAACCATTTGGCTATTATTAAGGGGAAAAAATGAAATGTAATAAAAAAACAATTGGAGTCATCTATCAGAAAATACTCCCTATTGAGAGAGGTCAATTATATGAGCCTTGCTCATGAGGAACATAAGGTTACTTAAATATCTTTACCTTTAATATTTAATACTTAAATATCTTTGTGATTAGATCAGATAATCTATAAATAAATAACTCCAGTCAGAGAAGCAGTAGGCCCAGGGGAATCAATCTACTGCTGGGATGAATGGAAACCACTCAGAGAGGACTCTGAGGCCAGGCTTTCAGATTCTTCATAAGCAAAATGTCCAAGAAGCCATGATTTGACCTGCTGAAAATCCAAATTTAGGTCATACCATGCATATTAGAGGGCTTCCCTGGTGGTTCAGCTAGTAAAGATTCTGCCAGCAATGCAGGAGACCTGAGTTCGAACCCTGGGTTGGGAAGATTCCCCTGGAGAAAGGAAAGGCTACCCACTCCAGTATTCTGGCTTGGAGAAGTCCATGGGCTGTATAGTCCATGAGGTCGCAAAGAGTCAGACACAACTGAGCGACTTTCACTTTCATGTATACTAGAAAAATACTCTACTTTACTGAAGATTAATCCTGTATCACTTGCAAAATCATCCCATCCATTACAGTTGGTTACAGAGGCAAGTAATGGCCATGACTTTAGGCATGAAATATATTTGAACAAGTACTGTAGGGTCCAGCAAGTCAAACACACAACATGACCATCTAGTCATCCTCAATGAGTCAGCTTTCACTCAGCCAACTATCTATGATTGAGACATTGTGTAAGATAGGAAGGCACAAAAAATTAAAACAGAGAAAAATCTTTTATCTTCAGGCATGTTGACAACAAAGGAAAGAAGACTGTCTAACATAAAACAGGAAAAGAACTGACAATGTAAAAACTGCCCTCGTGCAATCTTTCTTCTAAGAGCAAAAGTGTTCTCTCCTTACTTTTGGTGCTTAAGGGAACGGGCTTTGGGGAGGTATGCTCAGGTAGCTGTCATCCTGTGTTTTCATCTTCACCCCTAGAGCTCATGCTAGATGCCTTGCAGTGAAGAGGGAGTGAGTGGAGGAAGCAGACAGCTGGCAAGGATGGGACCTGGAAGCCATACTGATAAATGACAAAAAAGCCCAAGATCACCGCTAGGCAGCAGCAGGCACTCAGAAAAGGCCACCTTGCTATTCTTTAATTATAGGATGAAGAGCTTACCACCAGAAAGGGGTTTCCTTCTCCTGGAAGATTTTTTATACCACTAAACTAGCATGATCAAAACAAAAAATTGTTTCCATAAATAGTTAGGGATACATCTCTGTCAACTAATACATCAAGTTAGGTTGTCCAATAAACTCCCTGATCAGGGAGTAGATAGCCCTGATACTTCAGGACTTTTTCTTAAACAAGGATAAGAGGGAAGAAGACAATATAATGGAGTCAAAATTTTAAATAAGAACTAAATATACTCAACTCCAGAGAAGTAGGGTGATGGCACCCTACTCCAGTACTCTTGCCTGGAAAACCCCAGGGACAGAGGAGCCTGGAAGGCTGCAGTCCATGGGGTCGCGAAGAGTCGGACACGAATGAGCGACTTCACTTTCACCTTTCACTTTCAAGCATTGGAGAAGGAAATGGCAACCCACTCCAGTGTTGTTGCCTGGAGAATCCCAGGGACAGGGGAGCCTGGTGGTCTGCCGTCTATGGGATCACACAGAGTCAGACATGACTGAAGCGACTTAGCAGCATACTCAACTCAGCAGCCTGGCTTCTGGCTCTATCCTTATAAAGACATTCTGTCCATATGTTGCTTCATACATTTAGAAGCCCATCAGAGTTCTGAATTGGGATGGGAGTTGCTGGACTTTTTCTCCCTCTTATTTTCCTTGGTTATGAGTATATCACTCCAGGTGATTCCAGATGTCATTTGATACAGTTAATATAAGAGTTAAGAGTTCCTAGATACTCCCATTAAGGCAGATAAATATATTGTAGAACTCAATATTCTCTTCATAATCAGCTCATTGTCAGACCTAAAACACAAGATGTGAAGATTAATGTAGAATAAGACCAAGTTAAGGAGGGAACTGAAACACCTTAATGGGATTCCTGAGTGGAAATTCACCTGAGAATTCTGCCACTGATGGGTGGAAAAATTGAAAATGCTGGCTTGTAGGGCTCCTCACTCCCGTGCCTTTCATTAACTCTTATAAACACCTAAATGCAAAAACTATGACCCTCTATTATTGAGAAGAAAATCCCTTGTTATAGCTATACAGGCATTGTATCACTCCATAATACTCTGAACTATGTAATTCAGAATATTAGAATATGTCAATAAGGCTCTCTATATAGTACATGTCATTTAATGCCAGATACACACCCACATACTATTACTAAGAACCACACATACTAAGAACCATCTGGAGAAAGATAAAGGAAAAGAAAAGGCAGATGGAAAATATATGGCTTATCTGAGAATTCCCATGATTCTGTTTGCTTCTAATAAGGAAAACTAAGAACAGAACTCAATCATTAAGAAGACAGGGTCTGAAAGATGAAAATCCAAGGAAAGTCTCTGTGAAAAACAGCATACTATTACATAGGTTATCTCTTTGCTTGAAAGACCTAAATCTTATATATGATTGTGAAAGTTAGTCATATATTGAATAATTTTGTTTGCTGTCACATTGGGAGATAAATTCATTTACCAGATACTCCTCATTTATATGAGCCTTTTCTATCCACAGCATTGCTCCTCATATTATTCTCAAGCACAAGAAATCAAGCATGCTGGTGCCATAGCACAGAGGCAATTCACTACCTTTAATCTACAGTATTCTTTTGCTCAGTCACTAAGTCTTATCTGACCCTTTGCAACCCCATGGACTGCAGCCTGCCAGGCTCCTTTGCCCATGGAATTTCTCACTCAAGAATACTGGAGTGGGTTGTCATTTCCTTCTCCAACAGTATTCTTTTATTCATGGGCTATTAGCTGGATGTATGAAAGTCTACAAGATTACAAAGACCCCGGTTCAATTCCTAGGTGGGGAAGGTCCCCTGGAAAAGGGGTTGGCTACCCACTCCAATTTTCTTGGGCTTTCCTGGTGGCTCAGGTGGTATAGAATCTGCTTGCAATGTGGGAGAGCTGGCTTTGATCCTTGCGTTGGGAAGGTCCCCTAGAGAAGGGCATGGCAACCCACTCTAGTATTCTTGCCTGGAGAATCCCCATGGACAGAGGAGCTTGGTGGGCTACAGTCCATGAGGTCATAAAGAGTCAGACAGGACTGAGTGTCCAAGCACAGAACATTACATACATTCAGTGCTCTTGTGGAAGTTAATCACTTTTTAAAACACACACACACAAATCTACACCATGGTGTTCAGAGTTTCTTTAAGCCTGTGTATTACCATCAGTATAAACATCCTACTGGGAATTAATTTACTAAACAGAGAACAAATGTGAATGCAAAGAGATTACCAAGTCAACTCTACCATCTTGATTTACATAAGCTCTTCTATTTTAGCGACACTTGGAGAATCCAGTTGCCTCTACTTCAGTGGTCTCAAGAGCCTTCCATGGCACTACAATTATAAAAAGAAAAATTGCTGGTTTTAACACAGGGCTGGTTTTGATACACAGCAGCTGTTTTCTGAGTCTTCAGGAAAAAAAAATTTTTTAAAAATGGGTTTACACAAATAGAAAGTAACCAAAAAGTGTCCCCTGGCTGGGGAGTTCAAGAGAGAAGTAGTTCATTGTTTTCAGTTCAATGTATTTTCAAAACAGGATTTGATAAGAACTGGAGAACACAAGTTTTTCAAATAAATGACAATGAAAAAATAGGTATACAAAACGGAATTTTCTTTTGAAGGTGAATGGATGATGTTTTTGTATGAGGCAATGCCTCTAATAGTAATCATTACAGTTTGGATTTGAAACCAGTAAGTACACAGATTATATATTAACAGTTATTTTAAATGTCTGTGTATCTATATCCTTTGAAATGCTGCCAGTATTAGCTCAAATACATGCCCACAGGAAATTTAGGAATCTACTTAACTCTTTCCTTCTCATTCTTGATTAGAAATTGGAATTCAGATTTCTCCAGTTCTAGTTTTAAAATGTGTACAAAATTTTCCACCTATACAAGCACAATCTCCCTTCATTCACTCATTTACTCATTCATCGATTTAATAATTTAACACCGACTGAGTAGCCACTATCATACTAACTTCACAGCACATCAATAAATAAAACTGCTATCAATTGCAATCCCAACTTTAATCCTGCATTTCTCCATATTAACTTCTTTGGCTTCCACGTTGACCATAACTGATTTCTCATTCCATCATCCAAATCATGTAGTTTAGAGATGGGCCTTAGTGTCCAAATGGCCAGGTACTAATCTGGCTTTAAGGACCTACCTGCTTTAACGATCCACTCTCAGGGAGTCCGTGTAGTTAAGTTCTAAAAAGACAAGGATCTGGAGTAAGAGTTCTAAGGGCTCTGTCACTGGGTTCATGCTTCTCAATGGGCAAGATACTTAGCATCTCTGCATCCCCATCTCTAGAAACGACCATAACACTACCTACCTCACAAGGGTGCTGTGAGGTTTACTGTGAAAGCATGAGGGAACGGTGTGGAGAACTGGGGCCCTAACACAAAGGGGCTACAGGATTTAGGGTGGCTAGATGAAGTCACTGCATATGAACCCTTTTCCCCAGGGAGGCCTAGGTCAGCTCCCTCTATACTTAGAATCTAAAATGGCATTGACCACCAATTGGCTTGGTTCATCTCTAATATATGATGTCTAGGAGATCCATCACAAATTCCCCTCTTTTTGAGAGATTTTAGCTTGGAAAAATGATTAAACTAGTTTTTACAAAAGGTTATGCAATGATTCACTTCCAGGTGCTGGGGGTGGGGTAGTTATTCTAATATGAAACAAGAGTTTGAATGGCTATCTTCAAGGGGATGCATTTCATTGGCGCAATCTATTGCCTAGGGTTTTCTGTTGTTTTCAGTCTGACTCCCCAGCTTTCTGTACCATTGTTTTCACATACATCCCCTTCTTCCTTTTGTTGGAAGGCAAGCTATAATGCTCCTTTCATGATGATTCTTTTCATGCCGTCTGTTTTGCTCAAAGGACAATTCTTTTCAATAACCATTGTGATTATTTTCTTAAGAGGGCCAATTTTAATTGCCATATTGTTTAGCTAAGCCCTACTGTCTTGGTGTCCTTCAAAATTGTCAGTTGCTTTAAAATACAAGGGTGGGAGGGGAGAGCTGATAAGCACATTGTTGTAATTGATTTGTATGTTTGAATTGTCTTATCAGAAAACAAGGTTATGAATTTCATCTGTTGAGACACAAAAATAAAATACTTTTCCTAAAAAATGTATTTGGCTTTTGAATGTTGGCTTTTGAATGTTCTAAAATACCATTTATTCTTCTCTTCATCCTTTTAATATTTCATAATAGTATTGCATTACTAATCATATTTGAATCATAACTATAATTATAATAGAAGCTCAGCCTTCTCCTACACTCATTACTATAGCTCAATTATGAAATATCTACTTGGGAAATAGTAAAATAAAATTGTTCAAGATTTACAATTGAAAAAAAAATCTAGATGAACCCGTTCTGAGGGACCTACATTCAAGGCCAACCACAGAATCACTTAAGACAGATGGGTGTGAAGAAATAGGTTTTCCAAGGAGTATAGTAATATGACCTCTTTTCTTTTCAGCAAAAATTGTCACTGCTAAGTGATGGGAAATAGCCATGAGATATTATCTGTCAGTTGTTGAAACTTTAAGAAATGAGATGAAAACAATTAAACTTGGCTTTTGAAGTATTCCTGGGCCAAGATCTTGCTATAGTAATTTAGAAAAACTGTACCAAACAAAGCAAAAACATTGCTGATATCTTAGCTTGGACTTCCATAACAAAGGGGCTCAGTGGTAAAGAACCTGCCTGCAACATAGGAACCCCAAGAGACTCGGGTTCGACCCCTGGGTCAGGAAAATCCCCTGGAAGAGGAAATGACAACCCACTCCAGTATTCTTGCCTGGAGAATCCTACGGACAGAGGAGATTGGTGGACTACAGTCCATGGGGTCGCAGAGTCGCACATGAATGAAGTCACTTAGCATGCATGAACACCATAACAAAATACCATGAACTGGGTGACTGAAACAACAGAAATGTATTTCTCACTGTTCTGGAGGCTGGGAAGTCCAAGATCAAGGTGCCACAGGGTCTGTCTCTGATGAGAGCACTCTCCTTGGGTTACAGGCACCTGCTTTCTCACTGTGCCCGTACATGGCCTCTCCATGTACACACACATATAGAGAGGGAGATATCTCTTTCTCTGTCTCCTCATATTAGGCCCACCAACCCTATCTAATTAGCACCTCTCTCTTATAACCTTATTTAACCTTAATTTCTGTCTAAAAGCCCTATCTCCAAATACAATCACATTGGGGGTTAAGGCTTCAACATATGAATTGGGGGCGGGGAGACATAATTCTGTCCATGCGTGTATACGTGCATGCTCAGTTGTTGTGTCTGATCCTTCTGCGACCCCCATGGACTAGCCCACCAGACTCCTCTGTCCATGGGATTCTCCAGGCAAGGACACTGGAGTGGGTTGCCAGTTCCTTCTCCAGGGGATCTTCCCAACCCTAGGATTCCCTGTCTCCGGTATCTCCTACATTAGCAGATGGGTTCTTTACCACTGAGCCACGTGGGAAGCCCAATTCCATCCATAGCAATTGCTTTCTGCACATTAATCAAGTGTTCCATCACCTTTATTTACCACGAGCATGAGAGACAGTATATAATACTGAAACCATGGCCTATCCTGAAACGGTGCGCCATAGGGTTGACAGAAACTGGTGACTAACAAACTCCTGAGCTAGCCTTCCCGCTTGTTAAAAACCCATATGCTTGTAGAGCACCTTGATGGAGCAAGCTTGCCTTAGTTATTTTGTTGTCAACTGTCTACCCTACAACCTTCACCTAGTCCAAACAATAAAATGTTTGTCAGAATTGTTTTCAGGAACTTGGAGTCAGCTGTGTCTGCTTTAACTGGCTAAGACTGTTTGCAACAACCGACCCCAAAACTGGACCTGTGCAGGTGTCCAAGGAATGACCTTTTGACATCAGAGAGCCAAAAACTCCACCTTCAGATCGTGCTAAGCACCTCCATTTTAAACATACATCCCATAAAAATGCATGCAACTCAGATACTGCACAGAACATAGATTACCTTGGTTTTTCCCTACTTTCCATCACCTCTCTCTACTCCCAAGACCATCCTATTTCTTTATCCCATAAATATCCCAAGCCCCTTGCCTTTAGGGAGGTGGATCTGAGGGGATATAAGCCCTTTCTTTGCTGTGAATCTTGGAGTCTCAGGGTTTTGACTTGCTGGGCATGAGGCAAATGAACATGGTTTGGTAACAATAGTAGGAAGATAAGTTAGAGAAGTCAATATAAAAAATGAAAAAGGATTTCAACAACTACAAAAACCCTCTCCTTGTTTTCCCTTACTTTACTGCACCTTGACTCTTCAAGACTCTGGCCTAATTGTCATTCATTTTCTGCAATGACACATGACTTTTCATTCTGTTAAACCAAAGTTCTTAAAGAGCTGTGTCTTCTCTTTCTCACAACACATCTGCAGAGTTACAAGTCTGCAAAAATCTTAACCTCTTAAATTTCTTTCTCTCTTATGCAATATCATTATTTAACATACTCCTTTCTAGAACTAAAGAGCCTCTTGATGAAAGTGAAAGAGGAGAGTGACAAAGTTGGCTTAAAACTCAACATTCAGAAAACTAAGATCAAGGCATCTGGTCCCATCACTTCATGGCAAATACATGGGGAAACAGTGGAAACAGTAGCTGACTTTATTTTGGGGGCCTCCAAAATCACTGCAGATGGTGACTGCAGCCATGAAATAAAAGACGCTTACTCTTTGGAAGGAAAGTTATGACCAACCTAGACAGCATATTAAAAAGCAGAGACATTACTTTGTCAACAAAGGTCCGTCTAGTCAAGGCTATGGTTTTTCCAGTGGTCATGTATGGATGTGAGAGTTGGACTATAAAGAAAGCTGAGCACCAAAGAATTGATGCTTTTGAACTGTGGTGTTGGAGAAGACTCTTGAGAGTCCCTTGGACTGCAAGGAGATCCAACCAATCCATCCTAAAGGAAATCAGTCCTGGGTATTCATTGGAAGGACTGATGTTGAAGCTGAAACTCCAATCCTTTGGCCACCTGATGCGAAGAGCTGACTCATTTGAAAAGACCCTGATGTTGGGAAAGATTGAAGGCAGGAGAAGAAGGGGATGACAGAGGATGAGATGGTTGGATGGCATCACTGACTCAATGGACATGAGTTTTGGTAAACTCCGGGAGTTGGTGATGGACAGGGAGGCCTGGCATGCTGCAGTGCATGGGGTCACAAAGAGTTGGACACGACTGAATGACTGAACTGAACCAATTTCTAGACGAGCCATCCTTCATCTGATGCTCCTCTCAAACATTCCAAGTTCTCTTTTGACTCTGCCCTTCTCCCCATCCACTAAAGAGAAAAATAAGATGATATTCCCTCATGATCCAAAATGTGCTCACATTCCAGGTCAGCTGTCCCATTTTCATGGCTTACCCATATTGGCTAAGTGACAGGCTATTAGCTTGTTCTCCATAGTTATTTTGGTGCAGAAATATCAATCAAAGTGTTTTTGTCTAAACAAGCACCACAGCGTTTGCTAGGACCATTTGCTTGACCTAAGGAGCCCCAAACCATCTGTCTGAAGAAGATAACAGCCTAAATTAAAACTCACTCACCGTGCCCACAAGCTTCCCTGTAGCTATTTCTCCCGGGTTTGCCGATAGGACAGAAACCAGGGCGCGAGGCCCCGTGTGATAAGCCAGCACTTGTCCCAAGTTATTCATGTTCACCGAGCTTCCCAGAGAACCAAAATTCAGTATCAGAGGATAGGCCATAAGACTTTGACTCACACTGGAACCAAATGCTCCAGAAATCAGGGCGGGACCAGGGAAAAAGAGTCAGAGTCCTCAAGTAAAACAACTTTTCTTTTTCTAAAATTAGAGGTGTATTTGGCAAAACTAATACAATTATGTAAAGTTTAAAACTAAAATAAAATTTAAAAAAAATAAAATAAAATAAAATTAGAGGTGTATTTATGAAACCAGATTCTTTTATAGAGGACACTCTGTCCTTGCCTTTTATAAGCTCTAAAGGAGTCTAGGGTCCTAGCCTCCTGGGCAGTGCTGATTTCTGAGGCTACAATTTGAATTTCTAAACTCCTCATGTCCTATTAGTGTACATGGGGCCATGAGTCAGCTAAGTTCCTCAAACATCACTCTTTGAAGCATCCAGAATGAGACATAGGACAATGAAGTAATTAATAAGGGGTTGTTTTAGCTTAGTTTTTCTAATTATAAAAGTACTATTAATATATGCTGACTCATTGTAAAAAAAAAAAAAAATGTATAGCACAGAGGACTCTACTCAATGCTCTGTGATGACCTAAATGGGAAGGAAATTCAAAAAGGAGGGGATATATGTTTATGTATGGTTGATTTACTTTGCTGTACAGCAGCAACTAACACAATATTATAAAGCAACTATACACCAATAGAAATTAAGAGCAAATGTAGAAAGTATCGAGAAGTCAGGGGGAAGAATCCTTTATCCTCCTATCTTTCAAACGTAATCACAGTTATTATTACAGTACAATTCTTACCATTCTTTTTAGCCTTCTTTACATAGTAAACTTTAGAGTGCACAGGTCTTGCTGCCACCACCACAGTCCATGCCTGACCCTGCTCCTCTTCCTCCCCCTCTTCCTGCTCCATCTCTCCATTCAGCTCTCCAGACCTCTGGTGAAGTGCCAACCAAAAAGCTCAGGAAGGAGAAATAACCTGCCTCCTCCATCATTCAGGATGCCAGAAAAGTGCCTGAGAAAACCCTATGTAGTGATCATGGTGGGAATGATCACTTAAAAGTATCCTTAAAAGTTCACATTCTTCTTCTCAAAAAAAAAAAAAAAAATTACTCAGTCCAATCTATATGATCCTCTGAAATTTATAGACACAAATAAGAGGCAATAATGGCTACCAATTACTAAGTACCTACTGTGTACCTGGATCTTTATAAAAACAAGCTCATTCATCTTCCCAGAAACCCGGAAGTGGTGGACACTATCTATTTTTTTAATCGAAGTATAGTTGATTTATAATATTCACTAGTTCCAGGTGTACAGCATAGTGCTTCAAGATTTTTAGAGATTATACTCCATTTACAGTTTTACAAAACAATGACTAGATTTTCCTGTGCTGTTCAATATATCCTTGTTGTTTATCTATTTTATACAGAGTAGTCTGTCTCTTAATCCCATACTCTATCTCGCCCCATCTTGTCCTTCCCTCTCCCCACCGGCAACCACTAGATTTTCTCATTTTATAGCATTTCTACCCATTGCTGTCTAATTTCAACATCCTCCTGTTTCTATTCTGCCATGCTACTCCTCAACTCTGAGACTGCCCTGCGTAGAACAAAACCTTATAATCATTTCATAAGGCGGCTTCCGTTTACTGCTGTTCTGCATGCGCCATTCAGTAGAGATTCATTTTTTTAGTGTGTGCCCCACCCCACCCTGCCGCCTGCAGCAGCTCTGAATCTCTTACTCAGTCCCCTGGTGTTCTTCACAATAATATCCATCCAGATGTACTCTCTCCCTGCTAATGGAGATCTAACTAGGGATGCTCTGAAAATATGACTGTAATTGGGTATTAATTAAAAACTAAATGAGAGGACAGTGTGGACTCTTTGGCGCCTGCTTGTAAAAGCTTGTTGACTATCTTAAAGGGCAAAGGGGCATTTTTCTTCCTTTGAAGTTATCACCCCATGATTGGGGTCACAGCCACCACAGGGAGAAAGCTTGCTGCTACTCATCACCTTCAAAACTCTCCCGCCTTCATGCCGATAAAGCCTCCTTCTATTAGCTGGTTTGGGAAATTTGTTATATAACCCACCTACAACAGAGTAGACTGGATTCTTTTTTCTGACACATTTTTCTTGATAAGAATGGGATTTTCCTGGGATTGAAATAAAACAGAAGACAAGACTAGACTGTGCCCCCCACAGGTAGAGGAAACTCCATGTGCTCTACAGAGGAGATCGTCTCTCTTTTGCAGACCTTCATTTCTTTTTTTTTTTTTTTAATAGAAAGGACATAAGTCTTGGGGTATATGAAGCACATTTGCCAAATTTGGGAATATTGTGTATTAAGTACGGAGGAAATTTCTGCTAATTATTAAAGAAGAGAGGTGGAGACTGCACTCTTTTTAAAGGTTAATGATGCAGATGGACAATGTGTGGAGACTCTGGCCCAACCATATCCCCCAGGAAGATGAAAACTCCCTTCCAGCTACCAGGAGAGAAAAGAATCATTAACAGTGGTTGCCTGTAGGTGTTAAATAAAGCAATCTGAGCATGCCATGGAAATTCATCTCATTCAGGGACAGATAAGCCGGATGACAGAGAGTGATTCTAACACAGAAAGCTTAATTTATTATTTAGGTTTCCAATTAAATGCCTGCATGTTAAGCAGGGCCAGGCTGGTTGTCTGTGTTTTTGCAATCTTACTACGTAACATGTGCTATTCACACACCTTCTCATCTTGGTCATTTTGTCAAAGCATGCTTCCATTGGTCAGAGTTATTATTGTTGTTGTTTAGTTGCTAAGTCACGTCCGACTGTGACCCCATGGACTGTAGCCCATCAGACTCCTCTGTCCCTGGGATTCTCCAGGCAAGAATACTGGAGTAGGTTGCCATTTCCTTCTCTAGGGGATCTTCCTGACTCAGGGATCACATCCCGGTCTCCTGCACTGCAGGCAGATTCTTTATCACTGATCCACCAAGGAAGTACTCTTTCCAAATTCCTTACATTTTAACATGTCCCAAGTTGGTATAAAAAGGAAGAAGGAAAAAGGACCTTTGTCTAGGGTGCTTTCAGTGAGATTAGAAACACAGGCACTGACATCTGGACTCTTGGTAAATCACTCAAGTATTTATTGAGTGCTTACTCAGTGTCAGCTAATATTCAAGGGATTTCACTTTAAGTAAGAAACTGAGAAAAGGAGGTATCATATCACTGCTTGTCCTTCAGCTACTTCTCTGTGTGGAAGTCATTCAGCAAGGTGCCTTTTATTCCTGCCTCTTTACTGCTTATATGATAGAAGGCAAGGTAGGTATATTCAGTTCTGTCCTGGGAAGCTGGGCCCAGCAAACAGTCCAGTGACATGGTTAGGAGACAACCTCAGATACTGTTGCAGGTCAAAGGCTCCATTTTACTATCAAGGAGTAGTGCTTCCAGGCAAAAAAGTCTCAGTAGAGTGGGCTATCCAAAATGAAAAGCCTTGGGACTGGGCTAACACAGATACTTAATCATTTTGGGAATATCTTCAAGGAAAAGAGATAAATGGGTGTGGGGAAAAACTTCCCCTCTTCCAGGGAAATGCCTACAATGGTGGAAAAGTATTGTACGAAGTCAACAAACCCAAGTGAAGGGGCAACCTAATACAGAGTTTGGCATACAGTAGGTGCTCACTACATCGGAGAAGGCAATGGCACCCCACTCCAGTACTCTCACCTGGAAAATCCCATGGACGGAGGAGCCTGGTAGGCTGCAGTCCATGGGGTCGCTAAGAGTCAGACACGACTGAGCGACTTCTCTTTCACTTTTCACTTTCATGCATTGGAGAAGGAAACGGCAACCCACACCAGTGTTCTTGCCTGGAGAATCCCAGGGACGGGGGAGCCTGGTGGGCTGCCGTCTATGGGGTCGCACAGAGTCAGACACGACTGAAGTGACTTAGCAGCAGCAGGTGCTCACTAAGTGTATGTCAGATAAATGGGTGCATAACCCACAGACAGGTGACAGCATGGGGAAGCATACTCATAGGCAAACCTCTATGCATGAAACTCTCACAAATTCATTCTTTGTGGGGTTTGTTGTGTGTCAAGTGTGTTTGCACATAGCAAACGTTCCTTACAGAATCATTAAAAAACAGATAGGCAGGAGAAAACTTAAAATTTCCAGTCACTCTAAATGAAGAGATAACTACTGGTAATATTTAGGTGGTTAAGTCAACATAAGCATCAACCAATTTTACTATAGACTTATGTATTTTAGTGGGTACATATTGTTTCATAAACTTTTTTTTCACTTAGCATTTTATTGTGAATATCTTTCCATTTTAAATGGCTGCACAGAATTCCACTATCTAATTGGACTGTAATCTGTCTAACCAATGCCATATTGTTGGATATTTAAGTCGCTTCTAATTTTTTTCTCTTATTATCAATGATTGTACTGAGTGTCTTTGGAGCTAAATCTTTAGTTATGACCTTAATTACTTTTGTAAGCTATATTATCTGAAATGGGATTGCTGAGTCAAAAGTTAATGTAACTTCTTGAAGTTTTTGATACCTGGTGATACCAGAGAGGTGCCAGCTTACAGGTACAAGAGGGCTCTTTTCTCTGAATGCTTATGAACATTTTAGGTTTTGATAAGAGCATCTATAATATTGTCACTCTTTTTATATAAAGTATCAGATCCCACCTGATCCTGAATTACTGTCTTACCAACCTCACCTCTTTACAATATTTTCCACTTTCCTACATAGCTTTCTCTCACGCTCTCGCATTAACAGACATGTGCCTAACAGGTCCTTTTGAATTTGATAAGTGGTCAAATCTAAATGCCAGTATTCACTCGAGTACACTTTTTGATTTACTCAATAAATGCACAGTGACTACTATGTACCAAGTATTCATCTATTGTGCTATTAAAAACACTGAGTCAGAGAGGTAAAACCCCTAACCCCAAGGAGCTTGCATTTTGATAGAAGACATTTCAAATAAACAGACACTATAATACCAGGTAGCCATAAGTTTTATCTTGTATTCTAGAAAAGGTAGTCAGAGAAGTCCCTTCTGAGGAGACACCTGGATAAACTGACTGATCAAGCCATACTTACATCTGACATAAGACTGTCAAAAAAAAAAAAGGCAGAGCATGTACAAAGGTCCTGAAGAGGAAGTGAGTTTGACATGTCCAAGGAACAGGCACCCCAGTGTTGTTAGAGCAAAGTGGAAAAGACAGATGGGGATAAGAAATGAGATCAGAGAAGCGGCCAAATCAAGGAAGGCCCAGTTGGCCACTGAGAAGACTGAACTTCCTCCCCGATGATGGGAAGCATTTGAGAGTTGTACTCAACAGTAGAACGTGATCCCATTTATATTTCCTAAATACCACTTGGATGTTAAGTGGAGAATAGCCTGTGGGTCAGGAGTAAACACAGAGGGACAAGTTGCAAAGCTCTTAGAAGAGTTTTATCAACTCGGCATTTCAAGCTCTTGAATCCTAATTTTGGGAGGAGGCAAGAAACTAAAAAGTGATATGAATACTCATGGTTAAAAGCAGAATTCTGTCATTACATTACCTGGTTCAGTGACAAAACATGCCTGATCATCCTCACGTGAGCACTTCTACTGTTGGATTGGTTTCCACATGAAGGTGTCCACAGAGCAAGTTATGAGAGCTGCTTATCCACGAGGGAACTCTCAGCACAGACAATATGTGGCCCAGTATCTTTATGTCTGAACTATTACAAAAAGTCTGAGCTAACATATCCTCCTTAGAAGGAAGTCAAATAACTGGGAAGGACTCTACCGCAATTCTCAGCGGCCCTTTCCCTCAACCCTTGGACTGTCTTGCTATTGACCAAGCAGAGCTCTTGAACAAGAACTGAGTGGAAGGCAATGGCATTGCAAATATGAGAGGCCAGTGACTGAACTATTCATAATCAAATGTCTATTGGGATATATCATGGAAGTACTAAGTTAAAGGTACATGTCTGCTTCTAGAAACCTACTCACTGAGTATCATTTAAGCTTCTGAGTGGTAAAAACAGGATTAACTTTATCATTTTAAGGATCATTGGATTTTTCTAAATATATAAAAAGGGAACATCGTGTGCTTCTTTTAAAATCACACAAAAAATGAAAGGGACTTTTGAATCCACAAGGAGACTCACGTGGCAAAAATTTTAAGAAAACCAAAGTTACTGGTTTTCTGTATGCCTTTTTATTAATTTTTTTTTAATTTTTCCTTTTCATTCCCTCTGACACAAATGTGTAATTCTGAGAATCTATGCTAATGAAGAGTGTGTCCACGAGATGTATAATGCGTGCCTTTTAATTAGTTCTGCTGCTGTAATTGATTAACATTTTGCTTGTGCGGTACTTTTACAAAGAATGAGCAGTGGAACGCAGTCTGCAGCTAGTCCCTATAGTAAAAAGAGAAGGAAAAAAAGCACTGAACATTGCCATTGTTTAACATCTGCACCGCCAAAGCGAGCCTCCGCGTTCCTATTGAAAGTCTGTTGGGAGGCGCTTTGAACAGCCTAGAAAGAAGCAGAAGAAATAAAAGACAAAATGAAAGGGCCAAAGGCCCAGAGGAATGACTCTGGGAAATATTATAAGGGAGGGAAAGAGATCATGATGAATAAAAGGAGTATGAAAACAACCATTACTCCATAAGGAATCTAGGGCTGATGGAGGAGATGAAAGTAAAAGCTGAGAAAAGAAACTGCAAATTGTGTGTGTGTGTGTGTGTGTGTTCAGGAAGGCATGAGAGGGACATGCATATATATGTAACTGTGTGCAGAAAAACAAGGACAAAAGTTAGCTCTGGAAATATAAAGCTCCAGCACCAGCCCAGAGCTTGCTGACTCAGTTCCCAACCAGGGCCAGACCCACCTGACTTAGCATCTCTGGCAAATGGGCACCCCTCCCCTTCCTGGTAAAAGGTGAAAGGAAGGACCATTCATCAATGGCTCCCCAGCCACTGAGAGAGCAGGAGCTCTGAATGAACGCTGTGCCAGGGAAACAGCACTAAAGCAGGCAAATTTCCTTGCTTCACGCTGCTTACAGTTCAGTGGCAGAGTCTACAAGCCAGCAGGGAGTTAGGATGGTCTGACCTCAGGACAGGAAAGCAGACAAACACAGACAACTGACACTAAGCCTGGGCAAGAGGAGGAAGGCTGTTCAGCCTCAGTGATTTCTACTCAGAGACAGTCCTGTGAAAAGTGGGTGGAGGAAAGGATGTTCAGGCTAAGAGAACACTCTGTAGCAAGGAATTGAGGAAAGAAGGGTTGGGGCCTTTCAAAGAAATATAAATAGTTCAGGAGAAATGGAGAGCGGGGCAGTAGGTTAGGAGACAGACAAGTAGCAGAGGCCTGATTATGAAGACCTCTAGGGGGCGGGGGGAGTTAGTTGAAACAAAATTTAACAAGTTTAATCATTTTAAGACTTCTCGCAGACACACAGTACAATGAAGGACATTGTGAGTTGCTATTTAAGGGAGAGAGTAGGCAGAATTCCTTAGGTTCCCCCCAAACACACCCCCCTCCCCAACACCCACCACCCCCTCCCTGCAGTCCATGCTATTCTATTTTTGGAAAATGAGCTGTTCACACCTTAGGTATTTAACAAAAGACCTGTTCCATTCAGTCTGGGAATCACCTGCCTGAGTGAATTCATTTGAACTTACTTCTCCATCCTCTATAATCTACCCATCAGCCTATTTGTTCAGATGTATAAATTCATAATCGCCAACACTGCCCAGCAGTCCTGCTCTGGTTCTTTTTTCCATTTATCATTATTTCCATACTTCACTTCCCCTAATAGCAATTTCAAAATTCCTCTTAAATCTCCAGTCTTTTCCCCATGGCTCCCCACTCTTGGCAGACAACTTCTACTTCACAGAAATGCAAAGCTATCAAGGGGGAATTCCTCGGCTTCCTGATATCAAATTCCTAGGACTCCTACATCTAAACTCTCTTCCCTCTTATCACAACAGAGGAACTGTCCGGCCCCCTTTTTCTCTGAATTCTATCTCGTTTATTTCAGCAAATTTACACTATCTCACTATTGTGAGAAAAGGTGTCCTCTCTCACAAAAGTCTCCTTTTAAAGCAACACTAGCCACTAACCCACATTCTTCCCTGACAACTGATTTCTCTCCTTGGCACAGAATCTCTGAAATAGTGTGCAATAGCCAATATCCCTTTGGCTCTATCTCTTCACTTCCCACTCTCTTCCACCTGCATCCATCCACCAAAATACCTCATGCTAAGGCTATGGTTTTTCCAGTGGTCACGTATGGATGTGAGAGTTGGACTGTGAAGAAGGCTGAGCACCGAAGAATTGATGCTTTTGAACTGTGGTGCTGGAGAAGACTCTTGAGAGTCCCTTGGACTGCAAGGAGATCCAACCAGTCCATTCTAAAGGAGACCTGTCCTGGGTGTTCATTAGGAAGGAATGATGCTGAGGCTGAAACTCCCATACTTTGGCCACCTCATGCAAAGAGTTGACTTAGCATGATGCTGGGAAAGATTGGGGGCAGGAGGAGAAGGGGATGACAGAGGATGAGATGGCTGGATGGCATCACCGACTCGATGGACCTGAGTTTGGGTGAACTCCAGGAGTTGGTGATGGACATGGAGGCCTGGTGTGCTACGATTCATGGGGTCGCAAAGAGTTGGACACAACTGAGTGACTGAACTGAACTGAAGTGAAGGATAATCAATGCCTCTCTGGCACTAAATCCAAAGGACATTTTTCATTTAACACCATTAATCAAATCCATCACTGACAAAGCTTTCCCCCCTCAGCTTCCATGGCAGAAATCTCCCCTAGTTTCCTCTGACCTCTGTGATGTTTTCATCAGCCTCCTATACAGCTGTACCCTCCTCAATTCCACTCTTAAAATGCTGTGGTTCCTCCAGTCTCAACCTCCCTCCTTTGGTCATGACTCTATACTCCCTCCTTGGGTAACTGCATCTTTCTACATCTTCAATTATATCCTGAAAATCTCTTGAATTCCATATACTAATCCCAGTCTTCATTGCCACCAATTTACCACCCTTTTTTTGATACTCTTGATGGGCCCTCCCACAACAGTCTTTGGGTATCCTTCCAGCACCCTTGCAATGTGTCCTCCATATTTCCATGCTACAGCTGGAGTGAAAGCTTTACAGAGCGAATCTGATTATATCAAAACTTTTCTACATGCAACATGTGCATGCAGGATGCAGGAATACACATACACACACATACATACCCTTAGAACAATTTTATAAATTTTTATTATGCTTAGGATAAATACCAAATACACTTAACCTGATCTCTAAGGCTCTGTATGCTCTGGCCCCACCTATATCTCCATCCTCATCTCCCTCATTTCATGCTCCTCTTTCATTCAGTCTGTGTGCTTCATTATCCTAGTATTTCCCTTTCGATTCCTCGGATGCACTATCCCCTCTCCCACCACAAGCCCTCTGCATACTCTATGCCCTCTGCCTGGAACACTCTTGCTCCTCAAGTGCCCTTGATTACATCTGAAATAAATACAAATCTTCTTATGGCAGTCCACAAAATACCAGGTCAGAAAAGGTGGTTTTCAATCTCAGTTCTTGAGCTCTCTCCCTCTCTCTAGCAAATGACTTCTCAGGACTTAACTCTCAGTTCAGCTGTAAACTCTTTAAAGAAGCCCTGTATGCTAACCAGGCTCCTCATCGTAAACCCTGTCTGAAGCCAGAAGTCTTAATATATTGTTCACCATCCCAAACTGGCTGATATTGAAAAATATTAAAATAGGTCATTGAAAATCAATATAATGCCAGATGGGAGAAAATATATTGTAGACTTGGAGTGATGTCTTAGAACATACATGTGCTGTGAGCTACATCGCTCCAGTCGTGTCTGACTCTTTGCGACCCCATGGACTGTAGCCCATCAGGCTCCTCCGTCCATGGGATTTTCCAGGCAAGAAAAATGGAGTGGGTTGCCATTTCCTCCTCCAGGGAATCTTCCAAACCCAGGGATCGAATCCGTGTCTCTTATATCTCCTGTATTGGCAGGCAGGTTCTTTACGACAAGTGCCACATATGCCTAAACTGGTGGCCAATATAATGTGTCTTTTCATCCACAACGCAATGAACACATCTGGGAACAAAACATTGGAAATGTGGATAGTACCTCTCGATGGTACATTTAATGGTCCACACTCAAAATATTTGTCTCTTGATCACATACTCAGCACTCTGCTGGTCCACAGGTTTAATACTTGTGTGAGGGACATTTCTACTTGAACATAGCTAATATTTCCATTATATAAAAGCTGAGTTTCAGTATGTACATTTGTTGCTCGTGTATTTTGTGCAAAAGAAGGAGGTCACGGGATTGGCTGAGGTGACTGACACTGACAATAACAGGAAATGTTGCTGTTGCAACACAGTAAGGACCATAAGGAGTTTAAACCCAAGTATACTGTAAACTACCTCCTGTTTCACTCTGTTAACATTAAAGGTAGACTCTCTCAAACTACACGTAATTTAGACCATCCCAAATCTTGTCTTCTCACAACATTTAGATTACCATATCAGGGAAGGAATTATGACTGTCTGAGATAATGGAGAGAGAAAAGGGGAATGTGAAATGGTTAATAATGGGAAACGAAAATAGCAAATGATAAGGAACAGTTGTGGCCTCATAATTGTAGAATTAAGATGGTGCCTCTCCTTGTGTGCCCCTGATTACTTCTCTTCCTCTCCTTTCCCTTGCTACTCATATTAGTCTCCTTTCCATTCGGTCTGTTAAGTTGCAGAATATTGAGGTGGATTCATGACAGAACAAAGAGGGTAAAAAGACATGACCTACAAATCCCAGATGTAAAGAACAGAGATACTATATTGCCTCTGCATGAGGTTTGGAGATGGACCGTTCTTGTACTTATCAGCTTATTGATTCAACAACATATCTAAAATAAAAACAAATCTGTTTATGCCAGTCCACAAAATGCTGTGTGAGAAAAAGGTGGTTTTCGATCTCAATTCTAGAGATCTCTCCAACAAGCTAGAGCAAGACTTGGCCCCGCCTGGGGTAGGGACACTTTATATTTACCATGCCCTTGCATAAGCAAGGACGAGAACCTCAGCAGCACATAATTACATTTCCTGTCTCTTAAATTACAACCATCTCTATGTGAGAGTCATACACTCTGTTTCAGTCCTTGCATGTTTTATAGTTTGTGATTATTTCTGTAAAGGAAGGTAGGCTGGTAAGCCTAAGATAAATTTCAACAAAATTTCTTGCATTTTTAATAACCAGCAAAGCTGAAATGCAGATGAAGACATGAGAAGGACCCATCAATATATCCCTGGACACACTGCTATATTTGCCATGTGTCTGGAGAAAATGCTATTTGGGTTACAGGATTTTCTGCATGAAAGCTTTATCCTTGTGAGCCAAATGTGGGTGGTTTTGTTGCTGTTTTATCTGGTGTTCTGACATTCCAGAGGAAAAAGTCTATGTCCTGCTGCTGCTGCTAAGTTGCTTCAGTCGTGTCCGAATCTGTGCAACCCCATAGACGGCAGCCCACCAGGCTCCCCCGTCCTTGGGATTCTCCAGGCAAGAACACTGGAGTGGGTTGCCATTTCCTTCTCCAATGCATGAAAGTGAAAAGTGAAAGTGAAGAAGCTACTATATTTAAAATGGATAAATGACAAGGACTTCCTGTATACCACATGGAACTCTGCTCAATGTTATGTGGCAGCTTAGATGGGAGGAGAGTCTGGGGGAGAATGGACACACATGTATGTACAGCTGAGTGCCTTCGCTGTTCACCCGAAACTATCACAATGTTGTCTGTTAACTGGCTAT
Source organism: Bos indicus (assembly GCF_029378745.1). Lineage (NCBI taxonomy): Eukaryota > Metazoa > Chordata > Mammalia > Artiodactyla > Bovidae > Bos > Bos indicus. The sequence goes on from NC_091767.1 coordinate 16,174,783, forward strand.
ACCCCAATACAAATAAAAAGTAAAAAAAAAAAAGTGAAATAAGTCTTAAAAATCTAGGGATTCCAATTGCAGGAGTTAAAAACTGAACAGGATTCTAGAAAGGCAGCATATTACCCCACATAATGTCGCATCAATCTGCCGAGGTAAAAACCTCTGTGGTTCCTTTTATATTTGAAATTCCATTTCTTTCATATTCAGTTCAGTTATTCAGCCATGTCTGACTCTTTGTGACCCCATGGACTGCAGCACACCAGGCCCCCTGTCCATCACCAACTCCCAGAGCTTACTCAAACTCATGTCCATCGAGTCGGTGATGCCATCCAACCATCTTATCCCCTGTCGTCCCCTTCTCCCCCTGCCTTCAATCTTTCCCAGGATCAGGGTCTTTTCAAATAAGTCAGTTTTTTGCATCAGGTAGCCAAAGTGTTGGAGTTTTAGCTTCAGCATCAGTCCTTCCAATGAATATTCAGGACTGATTTCCTTTAGGATGGACTGGTTGGATCTCCTTGCAGTCTAAGGGATTCTCAAGAGTCTTCTCCAACACCACAGTTCAAAGCATCAATTTTTTGGTGTTCAGCTTTCTTTATAGTCCAACTCTCACATCCATACATGACCATAGGAAAAACCATAGCTTTTCATATTTCTCAAGGCTTATCCCTTTTGTCTCACCATAGTTCTCAAATATGAGAGAAAAAGGAAGAGTAAGGCATACAAGAGACCAAAATACTGCTTCCAATACTAAAAACACTGCAGATATGGCTTAAAATTCAAGGCAGAATTCAAAGACATTGATATTTACACACACACACACACCCACACCCACCCCAGAACTATAGCCTGGAGGCGTGATGAAATATGTACTCCCTGCAGACAGGAAGTTCCCTGAAGAAGGGCGAGAGGATGGGGCAGAGGTGCATGTGTCTGTTTCGCCTTCCAAGCTCACAAATCAGGTATGTCATTCCTACACCTCTTGGGAAGAATGAATGAGGTAGTAAAGAATGGCTTTGGCCACCTAATGCAAAGAACTGACTCATTAGAAAAGACCCTGATGCTCAGAAAGGGTGAAGGAAGCGGGAGAAGGGGACGACAGAGGATGAGATGGTTGGATGGCATCATCAACTTGATGGACATAATCTGAGAAAGCTCTGGGAGTTGGTGATGGATGGGGAAGCCTGGTGTGCTGCAGTCCCTGGAGTTGCAAAGAGTCAAACAAGACTGAGCATCTGAATTGAACTGAACTGATAGTCTCACATTGGCATAAGTCCCTCCAACATGGGAGAAAAACATCACAATATAGAAGAGATAACCACTCTCTCCCAAGAGATAAGTCTTGGTGAATTGTTTGCAAGCATAACCACAGAGTAAATTCCTAGCAAAGGAAATTCTAGCTCATTTTTATCTTCATTAAATTGTTAGCTTTCCCTCCAAAAAATTCTCTCTCAGCAACAAAGTATGAAGATTCCCCTTATTCATGCTCTCACCACTAGCTCTGGACACAATCAAATATTTTATATTTTCCCATCCGATGTGCAAAAGGGGGAATGTATCTCGTTGTTGTTTTGATATGCATTTTCTTTATTGTGATGAAGTTGACCTTCATTTCATATTTTGAGTTTTTTTTTAATATGTGTGTTTATTTTTTTCTATAAGCTTATGTCTCTATGCTTTCCTCTTTTTTTTTTTTTTTTTAAGGTTGTCACTCCTTTAGTGACTGGTTTGTATGAGCACTTAGTGAACTAAGGGAGTTATTCATGTGCCTTAGGTGTTGAAAATCTGTTTTCCTAGATTGTTATTCCCTTTTAGCTTTGTTTTTGCCATTAAACAATGTTAGACTATTACATGGGTAAATTTATCAATGCTTATATTGTAGTTCTTTATCCAGGTAAATTAGCATAATATAGTGTAGATTTGACTGAGTTTCTTTCCCAACCTTGACAACAAATTATATTTGCTATCCTTTTAGACGGTGTTTAAGGCTCCCATGGAGGGTAAAGAGTAGACCTTTAAGTCATTTACCTTACTTTACTTTACTCACCATTGTTTTACAGAGATGATGCTGGAATTTTATCTGTTAATACTGTCTGTACAAAATTTTACTTTAAAAAGTGAGTGTAGCTAAATGGCGGGTGGTGGGAAGTTGGAACTCATGTCTCCATCAGGTTGGGATTTAGAAAAACCAAACACTGATACCCCCAATATATGCTGTACACGGAAGGTCTTTCTCCCTTTACTCTCTCCTTGCACCTCCTCCAGTCTCCTATTTCTAGCTCCAGCTAACATTCACTCCTCTGATGGAGGAGGGTACACTAACCCAAGCTTGTGCTTTACCCATTCATGTGCATATTATGTGTTACAACAAGTTTGATGAAACTGTCGAGACCATGGAGAACAGGACTGGAAGTGGAGAGAGCCAAGTGGTAATCTTCGGGCATCCGCCATTGAAAACGCTCCTCTGGCAGGCAAAAATGGCCGCAGGCACTCACAAGCCAGACACCTGGGCTGGAACTCTTCCCATGGCAGGAATGCCCAGCTGCTAGGGCACAACTCCTAACCTCCTAGAGACCAGCAACGGGAAGGTACTTCCTGCAATGACTGTGTTCCAGGGATCTCTTAAAAAAACCCTACATGTTAAATGCATTTGCGTGGGTCTTGACAATGAACTCAGCACTCCCGTGGGCAGATTTGCACCATGATGTAGTGATGATATCATTAGACCTGCAATCAGAAAATGTGACTTCTGCTCTAATACAGTGTGCCTCTTGGAGACAGGCATGTGTTTCTTCAACAGGACACAGAAATTAACCATAAAAGAAAAACTTCACTGAGATTTCATTAAGTTGAAATTATAATCAAAAGAAACCAAATTTCCCCTTACTTTCTTTAAAATACATATGGCTGCTTAAAGTAAAAAATATCATACAGTATCACGGTGGTAGAATGGGTTTTCGTGGAAATCAGAAGTTGGGTCTTTTCTATCAAGTGTCATGACCTTTTTTAATTGGCCTGTTTTGACTATGTACATGTATTATAATTATCAATATCATTGGGTTTAAATCAACTGTCTTGTTGTTTGCCTTCTATTTCTCCCTCTTTTTTTTCTTTTTGTTTCTTTTCTTCTATTTTACTGTTTTCTTTTGGGTTGTATACAATTATATTTTTTCTTTTGGGTTGTGTACAATTCTATTTTTTCCCATCACTCCCTAATTGGCCTTATATCTTTGCTTTATGTTTCAGTCATTATGCTACATTTTACAATATGCATCTTTAATATACTTCAGTTTTACTTCAAATGATATTATAATACATCATGTAAAATATATGACTGCTATGAGATTATAAATTCATCTGTACAATTCTTTGAACTACTGTCATATTTTACTTCTGCATATATCAGAAACCTCATGACAAACTGTTGTTATTTTGTTGAGCTATTCAATTATTTTAAAGCAGTTTTATAAATGAGAAAAATTTTATATTCAGGTATCCCAAAATCTTTTATATTTTCAACTCTAGAAATACATTAAAATGGTATTGCATCATTACCAAGGAGGATTTGCTCCAGAAATGATTGGTAGTTTTAACATTCAAAAATCTATAACTGTAATTCACCATATTAATAGAATAAGGAAAAATGCATACAGCTAACTCAAAAGATGTAGGAAAAACAGTGGCATGAATAGCTTAGTCCGTAAAGAATCTGCGTGCAATGCAGCATGCCTGGATCCAATTCCTAGGTCAGAAAGATTCCCTGGAAAAGAAAATGGTAACCCACTCCAGTATTCTTGCCTGGAGAATCCCATGGACAGAGAAGCCTGACAGGCTACAGTCCATGGGGTCGCAAGAGTCAGACACAACTGAGTGACTAACACTTTCACTTTCCAAAACAGAAACTTCTGAACAATTGGAAATACAAAAGAATTTCCTAAATCTCATGAAGGACATCCCTGATAAACCTAGAGCTAAAATCACATTTAAAGGTGAAACAGTTAAGGATTTTTCTGAAACTTAGAGTAACATAAGGTTAGCCACTCCTGATACATTTACTCAGTGCTTTCCTGGATGTCCTAGTACTACAGTTAGGCAAGAGAAAGAAAGAAAGACCATAAAAGAAGAGGGCAGCTATCTCTATTCACAGACTGCTTACGTGGCAAATTCTAAGGAATTTTTAAAACAACTATTAGAATGAACAACTAAACTTAGAAAGGTTGCAGGATATGTCAATATTTAAGGTCAATTATTTTTTTTTGAATACTAGTGGTATCAACTGGAAAATTAAAAGAAAAATTTCATTTATAAAGCGTCAAAAATATAGCATACATACTAGGAAACAAATTTAACAAACAAACCTCTTCGACTTCTGCAATGAAGACTCCAATACCCTGCTCAGAGTGACTAAAGAAGACCTAAACAAACAGAGAGAGATACTATATTTATGGATTGGGATATTCAACAGCGCTTAGATGTCAATTCTCACCAAAATAATCTATAAAGTCAATGCAATCCTAATTAGAATTCCACTAGGACTTTTGTAGAAATAGACAAGTCAACTTAAAAATTTACATGGAAATAGGAAATGGCATAGATGAGCAAAAGCAAGCTTGAAAAGAAAGAATAAAACTGGAACATAAAAACTGCCTGATGCTGACTTACTAAGAAGTTTCAGGAAAATATGGTATTGGCATGGGATTGACCATATAGTCAACAGAACTGAATAGAGAGTCTAGAGGTAGGCCCACCTTTATAAGACCCTTGGAATTTTTTCACAAAGGCTCCAAAGAAATTCGTGAAGAAATCAAAGTGACAAATGATGTTAAACAACTGTATATTCATAAAGAAAAGATAAACTTTGACCACTATTTCATATCATATGCAAAAAATGGGGCTGTAATATATATCTAACTACAGATGCTAAAATTTGAAAGCATCTAAGAAACTGGGACTACCGCATGAAGTTAGGAAATATCAACAGCACACAGAGGGCAATAACCACAAAAGGAAAAAAATGATGTTTTATATTTCATCAAAATTAGAAACATGTGCTCATCAAAGGACACCATTACAGGGATTTCCCTGCTGGTCCGAGGGCTAAGACTCTCTGCTCCCAATGTAGGGGGCCCGGGTTCAATCCCTGGTCAGGGAATTAGATCCCACATGCTGCAACTAAGACCTGGCACAGCCAAATAAGTAAATAAATAAACATTTTTTAAAGACATTATTAAGTAAATAAATAGCCAAGCAACAAAGTGGGAAAAAATATTCACAAAATATGTACAGTATCTGACAAAGGATTGGTCTTGAGGATGCATGAGGAACCTCCACAACTCAGTAATAAAAGGCAAATAACCCAATTCAAAAATGAACAAAAGTCTTGAACAGAGACTTTGGAAAAGATACCAAGTGGGTAGAAAGCACCTAAAAACTGCTCTATATAATCATTCTTCATAGAAATGCATCTTAAAGCTGCAAATGAGGTATGACTACACATCCACCAAAAGAGCTAAAGGGCCAATACAGCAGTTGTTGAAAAGAAAGGACAGTAACTGTAATTCTTAAAAACTATAAGCACTTACCAAAGGTATATGAAAGCATTAAGTCTACAAAATGTCATGTAGAGGAAATTTCATAGATTCGTAATAGCCAACAACTGGAAACAATCCAGATGTTTATCAACAGGAGAATAGAGTTTTATAAAACACTGCCATATATTTAAATACAATGAAATACTACTCAGTGGTAACAATGTATCATCATGCTGAATGAAAGAATTCTCTCACAAAAAGAGTACATACCCTAGGCTTTGATATAAAATTCTAGAACAGGTAAAACTAAAATATGGTAACAAAACATCAATATAGGGATTGCCACTAGAGGTAAACTCAACACTAGAAAGGGGCATGAGGACACTTGCTAGGATTGTGGCAATGTTCTCTTTCTTGATTTGGTTTGGGCTATACAGGTGTCTGCATTTGTCAAAAGTCATAGACTAGTACAATTGGGATTTATACATTTCACTAAGTATATTTAACTATGTAAATTTTGCCTAATAAAAGCATGGCAAAAAATTAAGCTATAAGTAATTATATGGATGTGTGTGTGCTTCATCGCTCAGTCATGTCTGACTCTTTGTGACCCCATGGACTGCAGCCTGCCAGGCTCCTTTGTCCATGGGAATTCTCCAGACAAGAATACTGGAGTGGGTTGCCATGCCCTCCTCCAGTGGATCTTCGAAACCCAGGGATCGAACCCAGGTCTCCCACATTGCAGGCAGATTCTTTACTGTCTGAGCCACCAGGAAAGCCCATGAATACTGGAGTGGGTAGCCTATCTCTTCTCCAGAGGATCTTCCCAACCCAGGAATTGAACTAGGATCTCCTGCTTTGCAGGCAGATTCTTCACCAGCTGAGCTATCACAGAACATATTTATCCCCAACGTATTTAGGGATAAAATGTACTAATATCTATAACTTACATTATAATGTGTCAAAATTGATGGATAAATAGACATGTGATGAAGCAAGTTTAGTAAAATATTAATGGCAAAATTGGGGTGGTGTGTATAACCCTCCACAGTACTACCTCACTCAGTTCTTTACACTTTCTAACTCTCAGAGTTTAAGTGGCTAACTCCTACCAAAAGAAAAAAAAAACAAAAAACATTGATTAGCCAAGTAATGACGTGGTACTACCACAGGTTCTTAGAGGAAACTCTTGAGATAGAATGATGAAAATCAATACAAGAAAGATACAAGCCTATGCTCTACACTCAGTTGTGTCTGACTCTTTGTGACTCCATGGACTGTAGCCCACCAGGTTCCTCTGTCCATGGGACTTTTCAAGCTAGAATACTGGAGTGGATTGCCATTTCCTCCTCCAGGGGATCTTCCCGACCCAGGGATTGAACCCACGTCTCCTGCATCTCCTGTATTGCAGGCAGATTCTTTATGCGCTGAACAATCCCCTAAGATAATTATTTTCTAAAAGAACAGCAGAATGTGGACTGAAATATGTTTGGCTGCTTAAGCCAGGCTCTTCCTACAGTATTTCTAATTTCTACAATTACATTTGGTTCCTACTGTGTGTCACTTTATAAATATCTGTATTTACTGTATTTTAATACTCGCATTGTGAGATCAGTATTACTGTCCCCGTTTTACAAATGAGCATTAAGCTTCCTGAGGTGAACAGCTGTCATGGGGTAGAGCCAGGGTTTCAAATCAGGGCAGTCTGTCTCCCAAATCCATGCTGTCCACCGCTATGCTCCATTTACTGTCTTTAAACTTCCAGGAGCAGGAGAACTCAAATCATTGAGGTTAGCATGTTCCATTGCTGAACACTTCTGTCTCATCTATTTCTTTTCCTTGGTCTATAATTGGACTCTGAAACATCTGCAGAATACAGAGCCTACACTTTTGCCAAGGTGTCCTTCTTGTCACATTGAGCAAACTTTGTCCTTCCAAAGTTCTAGTTCTTTATGGACATCTTGAGAGAAAACTTGATGAAAAAGAGAAGACAAAGAGAGGGCTGGCAGAGAGACCCAAAGAGAAAGAGAGATGATCCTAATGTCAGGAGAAAGCAGGTGTCTAACTGTGGGCCAAAATGTTAAATTACTAGAGCAATTCAGTTTCCCAATTTGCCATGATGCCAGCCACACAGAAATAACAAAGACCTGCATCTATCAGCAAACAGCTGAAGATAATTTTCAGCAACACTGTGCCCAAAGCAAAGAAAGGCATTCGAAAGGTCTCATTAAACCTTTAGAGCCTGAATGATCAACTGATTTCATTGTAAGCCACAGACTTTGCCTCCTGCACTCTCCAAAGCATCTCTTAGCTCCACAGTTTCCTGGGAAAGTGATGTGTCACACTGAGCAAATCTACTTGGCAGGCATCATAAAACTGATCCATGCTATTCCTTGCTCAGAGATCTCAGAAACATTTCCTCTGTCTGTCCTGTTTGAGGCTTGGTGTTGTGTGTTGGAGGGTCTGCTCTTTCCAAAGGGCCAAAGTGTAAAAGATAAATCTTTGGATATGAGTGAAGTTTCTGATATGGCTTATCAATTGAGGCAATCAGTGAGAAAGATGTTTCTGAACCTTTCTGTAACATCAGTTTCCTACCTCTTTAATTAGGAATATCAATACCTTTTCAATGGACATAAATTTGAGCAAACTCCAGGAGACAGTGATGGACAGGGAAGCCTAGTGTGCTGCAGTCTATGGGGTCGCAAAGAGTCGGACACAACTAAGCAACTGAACAACAACAACTTTCCAGTGGCTTCTTGGGTAGCTCAGTGGTAAAGAATCTGCCTGCCAACATAAGAGACATGGGTTCAATCCCTTGGTCAGGAAGATCCCCTGGAGTAGGAAATGGCAACCCACTCACTATTCTTGCCTGGAGAATCCCATGGACAGAGGAGCCTGGTGGGCTACAGTCCATGGGGGTACAGAGAGTCAGACACGACCTAGCACTCACTCACTCATACCTTTTCAGAGTGATTTCATGTTTTAGAGAACCATCATGAACTTTCTAAAGAAAAAGAAATGCTTCTCACAAGTATTTGGGCTGACTGGGTACCATTCATTAAATGGTACATTGAACCTGTATTTTAAGAGGCCTGGTGGTGTTCCCTCTCAAAATTCCTTCACTGCATATCATAAAACACAAATTCTCTTTCTCTCTCTCTCTCTCTCAGACACATACATACACACATTTCAACACTTCTTCATCTCTAATCGAGTAACTGGGTTTAATGAATGTAAACTACTCTGAATTCCACCCTCCTACTGAGTGATCTTAGAGAAAGTGTCCAACCCAGGGACACTCATTTCCATGACTCCAAGACTCTAAACTCGATGGAACCACTCTTTTTTCCCTAGTTCTGCAGAGTTCAAATGGGACTAGGTTCCTCTTAAAGCTACTGTACTCTTATTCCAAATGTTAGTGGGAAGAGGGTAAGAATGCAGAAAACAGGAGAAATGTGAAGGAACTGCATTGAAAGACTGAGTTCCATCTGTGGACTTAAAAGTATCTTTTGATCTCCTACACTTAGCCCTCAGGTCAATAGATTACCATGTCTGCCTGCAATATGGCTAGATCTGCTTCTGCCTTCCACACCTGCAACCAGCTAATCTGAATGACAGACCAACTCCTTTCCCAGGTAACTCCTACCAGCCAACTGTTAGCTCTCAAGTGTCACATCAAATTTAGAAGACGAGATTTATGTATTAGTACACAAAGAAAGAAACCAGCCCCATAAAAAAAAAAAAAAATTCTATCAAAGGAGAACAGCCCCAGCCCTGCTTTAAAAAAACAGAGACTAACAGTATCGATCTTGAATAGCATTTGAATGGCATTTGAAATAACAACAGAAGTCTTATTTCATAAGAAAAATTCTTATAATGAAAATCATCTCTGCCTTCCATCAACTCACTCATGGGATGGGAAACAGAAATTCTTAAAATTGGAATTTTTGTACTGTATGTATGTTTTTAGCTGTCTGGGGTTTTTAGTTGTTTTGGTTTTGTGTTTAGGTTTTTCACTATTCTTGCTCATTTTTGGCTTTTGTTTTTTTTCTTGCTTGCTGCACTTTTGCTGGGTTCACAGGCAATTAGTTCCTTTCACACTGGTGTCATCCTGATGCCACCTTTAAGACTATGCTTCCATAAAAGCAGAAAGATGGCAGGAAATGTCACACTGCATTTCTGAGCAAGCTTTGTTTACCAGCAAACTAACACAAGTTCACAGTAATACTATGAGTGCCCCCATCCGAGGTATTCTGACAGATCAGAAATTCAGCAACAAGAATCTTCAGCAAAACTTCTCTCCAAGTCATGGAGAAGGGAACGGCAACACACTCTAGTATTTTTGTCTGGGAAATCCCATGGATAGAGGAGTCTGGTGTACTGCAGTCCACAGGGAAATAAAGAGTTAGACACGACTTAGCAACTAAACCACAGTATCTTCAAGTCAAGACCAGTTTGTAAAGCACCAAAGAGTGATTTTTTTTTTTTCCTGAGTTGGCCTGAGGGTTGACTCAAACTACTAAATATCTCTATAGCTATATGGCTGCACGGGGAAACTAAAGAATTGCTTGAGTTGTGCCTCCTATGTCTTTTAACTAGAGGGCAATATCATGTTCTCCTAAATTTAGAATTAGACCATTCAATGTAGTGGTAAGATTCCCATCAAAATAAGGCATTGAGAATGCCCTTAGTTTGGAATAGAAGGGAGAGTTTTGCAAGTCTTCATATTGGAAGAAAGATTAAATATTCGACTTTTCAAATTCATTTAGATAAGAGAAAGCATACCCTCTCAATTTAAAATAGCTGCCATAGCCTTGGCAGAGTGAGTGTTCTGTATATTCCGTCTAAAAATTATTTACAAGGCACCTTATCAAAGCTCAGCCTTATTTATTTCTGACAAGACAAATATCCAGAAATAAAAGACATCTTTTTATTCCTTCTGAATCTGTCAGTCTATTGCCTTCTATATCAGAAGCATGAATGATTGGGAACTTAATTCTGCGTGTGACGCAAGGAGGCTAATATAGTCAGTGATGGAAAATAAACGTAGAACATGATGGAAAATTGTCAGCTCCCCAAACAGTCCCCTTCTAAAGGGGAAGAGTGTGAATGGAAAGGCTCTGGATTGACGGGATTCAGTTTCAGATTCTGATTCAGGGTTGTGAATCTAAAGCAAAACACAGTACTTTTCTGTGTCGTAGTTTCTTTGTATACATAACAAAGTATATAAATTGGGCTCATTGTGCTTGTAAGTTATAGAAACTCAATTAAAAGTATTTTAGATTCTAAAAATTGGATTATCTCACATAATCAAAATTTCTAGATCACATACTCCAGGAAAGGCTGCATCTCGGTGCTTAAGCAGGACACCACGGAACTGTCTCTCTTCACCCCTCACTCATCGTCCTACGTATGACCTTCCTTTTCAGAGAGGCCCTTCTCAACAGGATATAAAAACGGCCTTTGGAAACTTCAGCTGATATTCTACCTGCTATGTAACAATAGTGGAACGAGAGAACATTTCCCAGCAGTTTCGGCAAAGGTCCTAGAGCTGGCAATCCTAAGGTTTCACTCACCCAACCTGAACCCACATCAGCTCCTGAACCAACAACCATGACCAAGATGAGACACAGGAACTTTGGCTTCACTGAGTAACATGCTCACAAATACAATTCAAAGAAGTCCAGGTGCTATTAGAAGAGAAAATGCAAACATATGTTGGTGGGAAAAAAAATAGATATTAACTACATGAAGGAGATGGATTAGAAGATACCAAAAGTTTCCCCACAAACCCTAATAATCTAAGAATCAGTCATTATAGAATCCTCCTAGCTTTTAAATACTTAAAAATAAGGGAGAGAAAAAAATTTTAACTTTATTACTTGCCCAAATTATTGTTAATCTCTATATATATTACATGATTTATTCCAAACAAAATAACTGCATAAATAAAACACTATCCCCCAAATTGGGTGGTTGTGACTTATATAATTAACAAAAATTAAATAAAAAGAAAAATGATTTGGTGGAATTTATCAGATTTTTTCCCCATAGATCTCCTTGTAGAAAAACATGTGGTCACCACTAAAGGTCAGTCTTTTGCCATTTGATTCATTATGGTAAACAACTGGAAATAAAATAAAAGATGTTCATATATAAAAAATCATTAATTCTCAAATGGACTAGGTAAAACTTAGAAACACTCCAGGAACCATAGCCATAATTCTTAATAATTGTAGAAAAACCCATTCTGTTCTAGCTAGGAAGCATGTGAACAAAATTCTTGCATGAAAAGCATGATGAGAGGAGTTAATTGAGACTGCAAGTAGCTGAAGTTATAATTCTGCAGTTGCAGAAGACAATGGAAGAGACACTAACATTGCTACCAAGAGAAAAAAAACTAGCAGCCCCCACAGGAAGGGATTTCACGATTAGCATTTCAAGAATGGTGTTTAGGACAGTTAGTTTTATGTCAACTTGACGGGGCTAAGGAATGCCCAGATAGTTGACAAAACGTGATTTCTGGAGGTTTGTGAGGGCATTTCTGGAAGAAACTGGTGCTTGAATCTACAAAATGAGTAAAGAAAATCTACCCTAAACAATGCAGACAGGTGTCATCCAATCCATTAAGGACTTGAACAAAAAGGCAGAGGAAAGGTGCATGCTCATTCTGCTGGAGCTGGGACATCCATCCTCTCCTGTCCCCAGTCACAGGAACTCCTGGTTGATTTCAGGCCTTTGGATCCTGGCATTTACACCAACACCTGGCAATGTGCTCCCCTCCCTTCTCAAGCCTTCGGGCTTTCTTAGGCCTCAGACTGGGAGCTATATCATCATCTCCCCTGGTCTTTAGGCCTTTGAACTTGGGCTGAATTATACTGCAACTTTCCTGATTCTTCAGCTTGTAAATGGCAGGGCCTCATCATGGCATATCTGGTACCTCTGTAATTGCATAAGCAAATTTTCCCCCTGAAATCTCATCTTATATATCAATAACCTAGATTTTTATATCTATACCTATCTATATCCTTTTGGTTCTGTTGGGGTTCATATTTCATTTTCACTGGTTATTACATAAATGAAATTTCCAAAAGCTTTTTTTATTAGAAATTATTCCATGAAATTATGCAGTATACGTAGGCAGCATTGATCTTTTTTCCTTCCCCTTACGAATCATAGCCCCTTTTCTTTCCATTTACTGTGACTGTTTTTAACCCTGTGAAGTAGTCACTGCACACTTGTTTTTTCTCTATCAAGGTCATATTTGAAAGAAGCATCAGCTCTGTGGAATCCAAGACTTTTCCTCCCAACAGAGGTGATCACTCTAGTACCTCAATGATGTCACCATTACGTATGCCACTAATGCATATAATGATTTTTTTCAGTGTTTTGGGGATGTTTAAAGGAATAGCAAGATAGCTTGTAAGAGATAATTGCTAGATTTTACACAGGCAAAGAAGACAGGATGGTCTTAAAATTCCTTTCAATATTGTTCAGACTACATTATGTATGTATGTAATTCACTTTTTTATTGATATAAAACAGCCACAACCAGCAACTACAACCAAAGTTCACTTATTCATGTGAGTGATAATAACAGATGAAAGGCTTCCAAGGAATGGAAGCATCTCCCAGAAAATACTCAGTCCAAACATTTTCCATTTATCACTTGCATAACATCAAGGTCTATAAAACATTCACAATCAAAGCTGTGGGATTTTGAAGAGAGCATTATTTTAGAGGGCAATATATGTTCTCACTCATATAGCTAGCCTTTTGTGTATCTGTATACATCTATGCATACAGCAAAAAAGCTGGCTTAAAACTCAACATTCAGATAACTAAGATCATGGCATTTGGTCCCATCAGTTCATGGGACCATCAGGCAAATAGATGGGGAAACAATGAAAACAGTGATAGACTTTATTTTCTTAGGCTCCAAAATCACTGCAGATGGTGACTGCAGCCATGAAATTAGAAGACACTTGCTCCTCGGAGAAAAGCTATGACCAAACTAGATAGCATATTAAAAAGTAGTGACACTACTTTGCCAACAAAGGTCTGTCTGGTCAAAGCTATGGTTTTTCCAGTAGTCATGTACAGATGGATGTGAGAGTTGGATCATAAAGAAAGCTGAGCGTCGAAGAACTTATGCTTTTAAACTGTGGTGTTAGAGCAGACTCTTGAGAGTCCCTTGGACTGCAGGGAGATCCAACCAGTCCATCCTAAAGGAAATCAGTCCTGAATATTCACTGGAAGGACTGATGCTGAGGCTGAAGCTCCAATACGTTAGCCACCTGATGTGAAGAGCTGACTCACTGGAAAAGACCCCAATGCTGGAAAAGACTGACGGCAGGAGGAGACGGGGATGACAGAGGATGAAATGGTTGCAGGAATCACTGACTCGATGGACATGAGTTTGAGCAAGCTCCAGGAGTTGCTGTTGGACCAGGAAGCCTGGTGTGCTACAGTCTATGGGGTTGCAGAGAGTCAGACATGACTGAGTACATCCATGTGACAATGAGTAGTAACTAAAATCCTTGAGCAATAAATTCCCTTGGTAGGTTGCTATGTCTGAGCAGAAGTTTTCTGTTCTTTAAAAGCTGAACTTGAAACGAGAACAGCAGAGACTGAGATCATTTCATAATTAGTATATACATGTGACCTCTCTGGGGCTTCCCAGGTGGCTCAGTGGTAAAGAATTTGCCTGCAATGCAGGAGACTCGGCTTTGGTCCCAAGATCAGGAGGATCCCCTGGAGGAGGAAATGGCGACCCACATCAGTATTCTTGCTGGGAAAATCCCATAGACAGAGGAACTTGGCGGCCTACAGTCCATGGGATCACAAAGAGTTGAACACGACTTAGTGATTGTGCATGCATGCACACGACATGACATGCATGTCATGCATGATGAGAAACTGTATTTCAGTCAGGTCAGGTCAGTTCAGTCGCTCAGTCGTGTCTGACTCTTTGCAACCCCATGAATCGCAGCACGCCAGGCCTCCCTGTCCATCACCAACTCCCCGAGTTCACTCAGACTCACGTCCATCGAGTCGGTGATGCCATCCAGCCATCTCATCTTCTGTCGTCCCCTTCTCCTCCTGCCCCCAATCCCTCCCAGCATCAGAGTCTTTTCCAATGAGTCAGCTCTTCACATGAGGTGGCCAAAGTACTGGATCTAGCAGTATGAAATATCACACCGCATGGATGCCAGTCAGGCTTCCCAGCTGGCACTAGTGGAAAAGGACCTACCTGCAAATGTAGGAGATGTAAGAGATGCAGGTTCGATCCCTGGGTTGGGAAGATCCCCTGGAATAGGGCATGGAAATCCACTCCAGTATTCTTGACTGGAGAATCCCATGGACAGAGGGGCCTGGTGGGTAACAGTCCATAGGGTTGCACAGTCGGACGTGGCTGAAGCGACTTAGCAAACATGCATGCATGGTATCAACCAATAAAGGCTAGATGATGCTACAGTAACAATCTCCCAATTCTTAATAGCTTGAAAAATGAAGATTCATTTCTCACACTACATATTCATCAAGGGTCTGCAAGGGGGATCTTTCCTCACTGAGAGACATAGTCTGATGGAAAAATCATCTTGATGTTGCCAATCCAGTAGCCATCCCAAAGGGAAAAGAACACTCTGTAAAATTCCTTACAGGAAATCAGAAATTCCTCCTGGAAGTGGCACATGTCACTTCTCCTCCTTTGTCAGAATTGACCACGCTGTCCCTTTAAAGTCATCATGTCCCTACTAACCACAGAAGAGTTAAGAAGTACAATTCTATCATGTGTCTCAATGGAGGAAAGCTAGATATACTCGATGAGAAACATTGATGGCTACCACGGAATTAGATTGCAATGGAGCAAAGCTCTGAAAAGTAGGATCAAGGTAGTGACTACATTGTAGTTTGCATAAAAATAGAGGGTTCCTTGAATCCTGGTAAGAAGGAAATGAGCAGCAATCTGGAAGTGAAGAGTAGTCCACATAACGATACATCATAAAATATTTATTTCCTATTTAACAGGCACTGTTCATTCTGTAGGTTCTATTTCTTTCATATTATCTTGCTTTCTTTACAAAACCTTCAACAAAAAGAAATTCCATTGGTAATATTAAGCAAAGACATCTGAATTCCTGAACTGGCCAATATCCTTTCATATGATAATAGAAAAGGTTATTAATTTCTCCTACCTGACGATCTTGAATAACACAGATTCAAGCTATAATAGTATTGAATATGTGTGATGGACACCCCTTTCCAAGGCATACATAAAGCATGTCATTGCTTGTCTTCTTATTGTACAAATTATGAAATTATGTAATTTAGCTGGTGTCAAATATGTTTTAAGCATTGTAGGAATTTTTTTATGGCAACTTCTCGGACTACAATCTCAGATTTTATCCCTGATTTGAAGGATTTCACTGCAGAGCTAATTCACCTCGCTGCCTCCTCAGGTGCTCTGTCTCTGAACTGAGGGGGTGTATGTGCCCCTCTCGTGATTCATAGTTGGGAATGGTATTGATCAGAACATGCATCTTATTTTATGTAGCTTTTAAAACATTGCCACATAGGGACTTCCCTGGTTGTCTAGTGGTTGAAGCTTTGCCTTCCAATGCAGGAGGTGTGGGTTCAATCCCTAGGTGGGGAGCTAAGATCTCACATACCTCATGGCCAAAAAACCAAAACATAAAACCAAAACAATATTGTAACAAAAACAATAACGACTTTAAAAATGGCCCATGCCAAAAAAATCTTTAAAACAGAAAAAGAAACAAACAAAATATAACCTTGCCACATTTACTCCATCCTGAGAATACAGGAAAACTCCCCTGTCAGCCACTCACTCCTCTCACAGACACATTTATTATAACAACATTTAGGTCTTGGCGTGACTATTTGAACGGTGCCAATTTTAGGAGTACTGGCAGGATATTTTGGTCTATGAAGTGAGGATGTGCTTATTTGGCCAACTTTATAGGACCTATTATGAAAAAAATAATGAAAAAATAATTATATAGCCCACTACTTTTTATAGAGAGAGATAAATGATATATAAGAAATGATATAATGGCCCTTTTTGCTTTCTGACTCCCTACTTGATTTAGGATATCTTATTATATCTTCTTTGGCCCTGGGAATAGGATTTAAACTGGTGGTTCCCCTGATTCTGGTGCCTTCAAATTCACACTCAGACTAAATGACACCACTGACTTTCCTGAGTCTCCAAATGGCAGGGGGCGGATCATGGGACCTAGTCTCCAAAATCACCTACCTTTATGACTGAAGGTCACTTTTGTAGATTCCCTGTCTGCAGAGCCCTTCTTATTGGGTGGTTTCTTGTGAAGGGTTTAGACCACACATGTAGTGCCCCAACATTTAACACTGCCACCTAAAGGACAGGAACCCCAATCACCTAGGTCTGGAATTCAATGAGGCTTACATTCCAGAAATCCAACATGGCTATAGCAAACAATGAAGCAGTTGTTACATGAATACTCATCGAATCCATCCCCCAAGGCTCAGAGGTGACGGAGCAGGCACAGAATATCCATCTCCCAGCTTTTACCCTGGAAGGTGTTGGACTGCCTACTTTACAGCCTGAATTCTTGAAATCACTTTTTTATCAAGTAATGAATGGGTCATCTCATATATTCTTCAGCTTGGTAGAAAACACTTAACATATCACCATCCCTAGTGACCAAGGCTGGCCCCATAGCATCATCAACATATGCCCAGCTCTAGGA
This sequence comes from Bos indicus, assembly GCF_029378745.1. NCBI lineage: Eukaryota > Metazoa > Chordata > Mammalia > Artiodactyla > Bovidae > Bos > Bos indicus. Next base: position 16,192,055 of record NC_091767.1, read on the forward strand.
ATTGGCAAATCTCCTAGCTGACCATGTGACTTGAATTTTACACCACATGTACATAAAACAGCAGCAATACGTCCCACCTTCAGAATTTTCAAAAGTCGTCAGAACTTCCCCCAAAACATACAGCGCCATCACACTGCTCTCCCACACAGCACTCTCAACTGCATCCAAGGATACACCTCCAGACGCTAGTGTCCTCCACACTGCATCGATTACATTCTTGAAAGACCAAGTGTCAAGGACCGAAGGCAGAAGGCTTGAGATGTGCAAGAGGGCCAGAATGAGCAGAAGCAACACAAGAAGCAGAGGCGAGTTCGGCACCTGCAGCACGGCTCAGTGTCAGCAGTCAAGCTTGAGAAAGAGCACAGGCCCGAGCAACCAGCACACACCTGGCTGCTGCCCCTACTTTCATTTCTGATTTTAATAATTTGAGGCCTTTTTTTTTCCCTTAGTCTATGCTGCTAGCTCAATTTTGTTGAACTTTTGGAAGAACCAATTTTTCAATGTCATTTTCTCTATTGTTTTCCTATCCTATATTTCATTTGTACCTCCTTTAATCTAATCTTTAATCTCTTCTTTAATTTGTATTAATATGTCCTTCCTTCTTCTAGTTTGTTCTATTCCCTGAAGTTGTAAAGTCAGGCTGTACGGTGTTGATTTAAGATCTCCCTTCGTTTTTAAGGCAAGGATTCACAACTATAAATCCACCCCTCCTGCCCACTTAGCACTGTTTTCACAGTGTCCCCTAACTTTTGGTATATTTTTGCTTCATTTGTCTCAAGATACTTCCTAGTTTCTCTTGTGATTTTTTTCTTGATCAATTGGCTATCAAGACTGTGCTCAGACAGTAAAGAGTCTGCCTGCAATGTGGGAGACCTGGGTTCCATCCCTGGGTTGGGAAGATCCCCCGGAGAAGGAAATGGCTACCCATTCCAGTATTCTTGCCTGGAGAATTCTGTGGACAGAGGGGCCTGGTGGGCTGCAGTCCACAGGATACAAAGAGTCAGACATGACTGAGCGACTAACTTTCACTTTTTTTTTTCAGTGTATTTCCACATATGTGTGGATTTTCCAGTTTTCCTTCTATTATTGAAATCTAACTTTATCCTGTTGCAAGTCAGAGAAAATACTTGTATTAAATCTGTCTTTTTAAAATCTAATGAGACAATCTGTAGCCTAACAAATGGTCTCTCTTGAGTATGCCCATGTACACTTCGGAAGAATATATATTTTCTTGTTGTTGGGTTGAGTAGAGTGTTGGATCGAGTGTTCCTTAAAAGATAGATCTAATGGATTTATGGTGTTAAGTGCTATACTTCCTTACTTCTGTCTTCTATTTGGTTGTTCTATCCTTTATGGAGAGTGGGGTATTGAAATTTCCAACAGTTACTATAGAACTGTCTATTTATCCCTTCGATATTGTCCATTTTTGCTTCATATGTTTGGATGGTCGAGTTTTATTGTGCATAAATATCTATAATTGTTATATATTCTTGATGTATTGAAACTTGTATTTGTATATAATGTCTTCCTTTTTCCCCTGTAATCTTTTTATTTAAATCCTATTTTGTCTGATATTAATATATCCATCCCTGTCTCTTTCAGTTACTATGTGCATGAACTACGTTTTTTCATCCTCTCACTTTCAACCTATTCATGTCTTCGGATCTAAAGTGAATCTCTTATAGACAGCATATAGTTGGGCCGTGTAATTTTATCCATTTTTTTTTTTGAATATGAAATGATTCATTCATTTATTTGAACAATTTCTTATTTCTGGACATTTACATTTTTATATCTCTTGGCTTTTTTCTTTTTTTCTTTTTTTCTTTTTTTTTTTTTCTCTAATTTTATTTTTAAACTTTACATAATTGTATTAGTTTTGCCAAATATCAAAATGAATCCGCCACAGGTATACATTTTATCCATTTTATCCATCTTTGTCGTTGGAAAGTTTAATCTGTTTACATTTAAAATGATTTTGATAAGGAAAAACTTCTGTCCCTTTGTTTCCTATATGGCTTATAGCTTTTTGTCACTAATTTCCTGCATTACTACTTTCTTATTTGTGTGCTTATTTGTCTGTCGCTCTGACTCTGCAACTCAACAGACTGCAGCCTGCCAGGCTCCTCTGTCCATGGCATTTTCCAGGCAAGAATACTGGAACGAGTTGCCATTTCCTCCTCCAGGGAATCCTCCTCACCCAGGGATCAAACCCATGTCTCTTGTGTCTCCTGTATTGGCACACAGATTCTTTATCACTTGTGCCATCTTTCCTGTTTAGCTGGTTTTTATGTTTTCTGCAGTGAAACATTTTAATCCTCATTTCTTTTTGTGTACATTCTATTTTCTCTATGGTTACCATGGAGATTACATTTAACATCCTAACGTTACAATATTCTAATTTGAATTTATACCAGCTTAACTTTAACAATGGCACCCCACTCCAGTACTCCTGCCTGGAGGGTCCCATGGATGGGGGAGCCTGGTAGGCTGCAATCCATGGGGTCGCTGAGGGTCGGACAGGACTGAGCGACTTCACTTTCACTTTTCACTTTCATGCATTGGAGAAGGAAATGGCAACCCACTCCAGTGTTCTTGCCTGGAGAATCCCAGGGACGGGGGAGCCTGGTGGGCTGCCGTCTATGGGGTCACACAGAGTCGGACATGACTGAAGTGACTTAGCAGTAGCAGTAACTTTAACAACACACAAAAACTGTGCTCCTATACAGCTGTATCCCTACCCCCTTTCTGTTATTGTCGTGAATCTAAAAACATAAACTAATACTTTTTGTGCATTAATCTCTATAATATGTAGAGAAGAAAATGTAGAGTTACAAACCAAAGTTACAATAATGTTAACTTTTAGACTAATTTTTAAACACATTAGTCTCTTAAATCATGTAAAAAACAAAAAGTATAGTTAGCAAACAAAAGTTATAGTACCACTAATTTTTACAAATGCTCTTGCATTTAATTTCACTGAGCTCTTTATTTCTTCATACAGCTTTGAGTTACTGTCTTGCCTTTTCATTTCAATTTGTAGGGCTCCTTTTATTATTTCTTGCGGGACAGATCTAGTGGTAATGAACACATAATCAGCTTCCATTTATCTGCAAATGTCTTAATTTTTGCCTCACTTTGAAGGACAGTTTTGCCAGATTGAGGATTCTTGGTTGACAGATCTTTCTTTCAGTACTTTGAATATACCCACCCATTGCCTTCTGGTCTCCAAAGTTTCCAATGCAAAATATGCTATTTTTCTTACTGAGAAATCTTACACGTGAGGAAACACTTCTCTCCTCCTGCTTTCAAGATCCTCTCCATCTTGGGCTTTTAACAGGTTGGTTATATGTGCCTCAGTGCGGGTTTCCTCCTTTTCATCCCACTCGAGCTTAATTAAGCTTTTAGGTGTTTACATTCATGTCTTTACCATCATGGATTTCACAGGTAGTTTTCCATGCCATTTTAAAATATTTTTATGTTAATATATAATCATAAAGGAACATATAATGTTGTTTTTACATGTGATATTAAACTGGTGGTTCAGATGGTAAAGATTCCGCCTGCAATGCGGGAGACCTGGGTTCGATCCGTGGGTTGGGAAGATCCCCTGGAAGAGGGCATGGCAAAACCCACTCTAGTTTTCTTGCCTGGAGAATCCCCATGGACAGAGGAGCCTAGCAGGCTACAGTCCCTGGGCTCGAAAAGAGTTGGGCACGACTGAGCGACTGAGCACAGTACACACATTAAACATGAACATAAAATTATCATGCACAGCATGCTCTTCTGTAACCTGCTACTTTTACCCATTTTTTTTAAATCTGAACGCTATCTTCATTGATGATGTTTCCCTTATACTGTTTGTATGCTATTCCACCACATGAATTTACCACACATCATTTTTCATTCCATTTAACTTTCAAGTTGTTGTCCTTTTGCCTGTTAAAAACTGTGCTTTATTTAAAACATTGAGTCCACAATTTTTTCTGGATATGTACAAAGGTTTCATTAGAGTTTATTCCTACAAGCAGAGTTGTTAGGTCATAATATATGAACATTTTCAAGTTTATAATATATTCAGTCTTGAACCATAACAAAAATAAGTGTTAGTTGCTCACTCGTGTCCAATTCTTTGTGACCCTATGGACTATAGCCCACCACACTCCTCTGTCCCTGGAATTCTCCAGGCAAGAATACTGGAGTGGGTTGCCATTTCCTTCTCCACAAGATCTTCCCGACCCAGGGATCAAACCCACATCTTTTATGTCTCCTGCATTGCTAGGCAGGTTCTTTACCGCTAGTGCCAGCTGGGAAGTCCAACAAAAATAAAGACCTGGACAAAAACCCAAAGCTTTAAAATTAGAAGAAAATTTAGGAGAATGTCTTTGGGAGGGTATAATTAAACAAGACACAAAATGCACATATATTAAAACTCCTGAATTTGACCATGTTAAAACTAAAAACTCCCGTCCTCAGAGAAAGGTCATGCACATAATTAAAAGGAAATCAAGACATTGGGAGATGATATTTACAATACTTTTAAAAGAAAGCATTGTAATCTATCTATCTATATACATATATGTATATATTATATATATACTATATATATAGTAATCTATCTATATATATAATATATATATATTAGTTTATATATATATATATATAAATTAATTCTTTAAAGCAAACAAGATAAAATTATTTTTTAAAGCCAGGACATAAAAGACAAATCATAGAAGATGAAATCTGAACTAAAAATTAACAGATAAAAATGCTTTTCAGCCTCACTAGTAATTGAGCACATTCAAATTAAAACAGTGAATGCTATTTTTCAGCTATCAGGTTGACAATAACCAAAAAATCTGATCATTTCAATTACTGGGGAAGATGTAGAGAAACAGGACTTTTCACAACCTACCATGAGAGTATAAGTTGATATATTCCCTTTTAAAAAACTTGAATGTATTGTAAATTTGAAAATGTATTATACACACTACAAAATTACAATATTTAAAACAATGAGCTACTATTAAGAATAAATCAATGAAAATTAATTGAAAGGCCAGATATATATGCCTGTTTTAATACAAGTGTGTATTAACACAAAAGTGGCATTCTCAGTGAGTAAGGAAAACATGAGTGATTTACTCTGGCCACTGTGACTTCCTTTAAATGAGGTATCTCCCTACTCTGTTCCCAAGTAGTTCTGGACAAGGAAAGTTACCACAAATAATCCCTTACTGCAGGGAAAACCACCTGAGGCTTACCTCATTGAACAAGCACAGACTAATATTACAGTAGTTCTCTGATAAGGGAAGGTATAATTAGGGTGCCACGACATTGCTGGCATATGTAACACAGATTATGGCTGAAGAGAGGTAGACCAGTGTTGACAATCCCAAAGGACGGCTCCTTCCAGCAAAAGCAGAGGTTCAATTGGCTTTTCTGTGGTATTTCTGGTGACAAAAGCCTGTGCTATGAAAACAATTTTTTATTCAGGAATGGTGGGTCACATGAGACTTAAATCCATGTAGGCTCAAGACACATTGTGGGATTTGGGGTTTCTGAGGGTCAATATTTCTTGCCACATTTATTGATTTTTCTTATATTTAAATAGATGAACTGCCTCACACTTTATGTCCTGGGTACTTCTGAGGCATGGAATTAATGTGGGTGTGTCAGACTCTCTGTTGAGAGATTTTTCTCAGGTGGAAGCTTGAGACAAAGGAAGTACAACTCTACAAATATCCTAGTGGTTCAGAATACCAGTATTTCCTCCACACAAGCTGGACCTCGACTTGGCTGCTGAGGCAAACGGATTGAAAGAGCCAAGTTGCAGTCAAGAATATGTCCAAATTAGCTAAATGAAGACTTAATATGTCTTCTCAGCAGCAGCTTCAAACTGAATGTTCCTCTCCTCCTTTATTATAATGAGGAAGATAATAAAATTTGCTATGCTCACACTTTCAAATATGGGAAAAGTGAAAATCCTTTCTCAGGAAATCTTCCTTACCCTTCATCACACCCATCTCCAGTCTAGGGAAGGTAACCCTCTACTATACTCCCACAGACCCCTTATGTGCCCAATCATCGCAACCTGAACAACATAATTGTCTGGAAGTTTACTATCTCACTAGACCATAAAGCCCATGAAGGGTATCTGTCTATTTCCAGCTCTACTCTCTGCACTTAGGATAGTGTCCAGAGCAGTGTTTAGCTATTAAATATCTACTGAATGCCAGTGAGTAAATATAGTTGGCACTTACACACATGTTGTAGTCTTGAATATAGCTATCTTTACTGTTGCTGCTGTTGTTCATCGGCTAAGTCGTGTCCGACTCTTTGTGACCCCGTGCACTGCAGCACACCAGGATCCCCTGTCCTTCACTATTTCCCTGAGCTTGCTCAAACTCATGTCCATTGAGTCGGTGATGCCATCCAACCATCTCATCCTCTGTCGTCCTCTTCTCCTCCTGCCCTTAATCTTTCCCATCACTAGGGTCTTTTCTAATGAGTCAGTTCTTTGCTTCAGGTGGCCAAAGTATTGGAGTTTTAGCTTCAGCATTGGTCATTCCAGTGAATATTAAGGGTTGATTTCCTTTAGGACTACTTTGATCTCTCTGCTGTCTAAGGGACTCTCAAGAGTTTTCTCCAGTGGCTCAATTCAAAGCTATCTGTACTATTACTCATATAAAGGACAGAGACCATACTAATGAAGTCACATTGTACAGGGACTAGGCAATGGGCTGTGCTCGTTTGCTTTTTGATTCTATTTGATGTGTAAAGCAGGGGAGAAGTTGTATCAGAATCAGCGGGAGGAAGGAGGAGAAAGAGGGAAAAATAGAAAAAATTAGAAGGTAACTTCTGTACTGAATCTGCCAGATACTGAACTGTCTACACATATTTGAGGTTCAAATAGTTGAATATGTGTTAAAGACCTCTTGCATGAATCTCTCTCTCCTGGGGAGCTATTTGTCTTTCCCTAGCAGTGGCTGTTTCTCCTAAGCCATTTTTCAATGTCTGCAGTGGTCATAATAGCAATCTGTCAGCCCCCAAAACCTTTAGCAAGCAGGCAGAATAAAAGCCTGAGGAAATTCATTTAGCCAGCAGTAGTTTAAGTCATAGCTGTTATGAGCCCAGCTTGACCCTGCACACTCTTACACCCACATTGTTTTGACACCAGAAGTGTGTGTGTGTGTGTGTGTGTGTGTGTGTGTGTTCTTTAATGCAGTATATTTTCCCCCATGGGTGTTCAACACAGTGTTTTTCTTCCAAAGATCTGCAAATATTTTTAAAGTTGTATGGCTCTCAATATTCTATATACTAATAAAGAAAATCATTCCATACATGAAACTGTGAGACAAGCAATGTATTTTAAATTATGTTTACGATAAACAGTTATTAAACTATGTTAATGCTAATAATGAAATCCATTGCTAATTCAAGAACTAATTATACAGATAATGGTCCCTGCTTCTACTTGTCATTTAGCTACTTTAGAGCTTCCAACTTGTTTTACTTAGTGCTTAGAATAATCTAGGAATGGTACAGCACAAAATTAATGCATTAATAAAAGTTGTAATTACATATAGTATCTGTATAGCACAGTTTATACAAATAATTATTACCAAGTTTCTCATTTATTATACTGCTTTGAACAAAACTATGACATTTTACTGTAGAGTTAAGAAAACTAAGATTAAAACTTCTGAATTATTTCCAGGGGTATTATAGTCAATAAGTGACAAATGTAGGGCTTAAACAAAAGCTTCCTATTCAGTGTGTTTCTACTTTCTAAGGAAATCCTTGGGTGATTTTAAGAGTCTAAGATTTGCCTACTTCTTACTTGAGGATATGTCAGTGTTATGAGTTGAATTATAGTCCCTTGGACAGCAAGGAGACAAAACCAGTCAATTCTAAAGGAAATCAACCTTCAATATTCAATGGAAGGACTGATGCTAATGCTGAAGCTCCAATATTCTGGCCACCTGATGAGAAGAGCCAACTCACTGGAAAAGACCCTGATGCTGGGGAAGATTGAGGGCAGGAGAAGGGGGCAATAGAGGATCAGAGGGATGGATGGCATCATCGACTCAATGAACATGAGTTTGAGCAAGCTCCTGGAGATGGTGAAGGACAGGGAAGCCTGGCATGCTGCAGTCCATGGGGTTGCAAAGAGTCAGACACAGCTTAGCGACTGAACAGCAACAACATAGCCCTGAAAAAGATGTTGAGGTCCTTCCTATCTCTCAGCACCTGTGAATATGACCTTATTTGGAAATAGGTTTTTATAGAGGAGATAATCAAGTTAAGATGAGGTTATTAGAGTGGGCCCTATTCCCACGTGACTGTGTCTGAATAAAAAGGGAAAATTTGTACATAGAGGGAGACCTGGACAGAAAGAAGATGGTGTGAAGACACATGGAGAATCCATCTACAAACCAAGGGATCCCTGATACTGTCAGACACGAGGACGGGGTCGTGCAACATCCTCCCTCACAGCCCTCACAAGGAACCAATCTTGCTAACGCTTCATTTTAGAGTTTTGCTCTTGAGGAGTGTAAGAAACTGAAAGAACTGTAGGAAAACAAACCTCTGTTTTCTAAGCCACCTAGTTTTGGTATCTTGCGGAGGCGCTCCAGGGAAACTGTTACAGTCAACGACAGTCACTGATCTCTTTGTATTCCACCTGCAACCTTGGATTGGATAGAGATTTTAAAAGCATATGACTCTGTACACTGTATTGCTTCTCACTTAAGGAATCCAGAACATAATTAAGGAAGTTCTTTTATTTTATTGAAACCCTTCCTGTTTGGGAATTGAACCAATCCTGAGCAAGACACAGAGTTCAATAAACAGTTGATCACCATCAACAGAATCAATTTTATTGCCATTGGCCCAGCATGACAAAGAATGCTTTGAATGCAAAGAATGTTTGTATGCTAACTAACCTCACCTACCAGAATGTTTATCTTTAATGAACTGATATCTGGCCTTAAAAACCTTTCTCACCATTTCAAAGCCTCTACCAACACAGGAATTAGAACTAGAGATGATACTCATTTGCCTGCCCTTCTCTAGGCTCTTGATCATGTGTTTACACATGTGTGCATGTATGCATGGGGAAGATGAAACCTAGCTTTGCATACCCATCCACAGCCACCCTTAAACTTTAACACTACACTTCTAAGTTCATCCCATATTACACATCCCACACTACACTGCTATGTTGGTTCCACCTCTAAACCCGAGTTTCTGACTCATTTTTTCCTCTGTACTTTGTCCCTGCTGGAAATTAGACTTTTCTCTTAACCAAAGCCCATGTTTTGGACTCCTGACACAACCTAGTTTTTGCCAATCTTTTCCCCAAACAGATGAGATGTTTCCACTGGAAGAAAATCTATTTTAAAATGAAAAACATACCAGAATGTTGAGAGTGCTATGTCTTTTCTATTTAGTCATTGTTCCCGAATATTCCAATGGTGTGCCCCACTCATCCTTAGTTAAGACTGCCTACCTACTTCAGACCCAAACTCATTATGAAATGCAAGCGTGCTCAGTCGCTAAGTTGTATCCAACTCTTTTGCAGTCCCATGGACCATAGCCCACCAGGATCCTCTGCCCATGGGATTTCCCATGCAAGAATACTGGAATGGGTTGCATTTCCTTCTTCAGAGGATCTTCCTGACCCAAGGATCGAGCCCACATCTCCTGAATTGGCAGGGCATCATGAAATCACTACCACTTATTGATACATTCTTATTAGTATGATAAATACATAATTCATGTATATCACATGATAACCCTAAGAGACAGGCAGACTAGTATTCACATTTTGCAGAGAAAGAAACTTAAACTGTCAAACAAATGGATGATTTAAATACTGGTATTAATGTTGAGAAAATGAATGACTCTAATAATTGGATTTTTTAAATCCTATTATAAGTCAAGGAGTTGCCAATTCTTTGCCTTCAACTAGATTGACTGAAGGACTTATCAGTTGACAGCTGTTCCTAAAAAGTGTTTTTGAAGATTAATCATTATATGATTTTTGTCATGCATATCAAAAAGATTTTAAACTGAGTGACATTTCCATCACAAAACTCCTTCCATTCCCATCTACCTGTCAGTAAATAATATTCTTCAGACATCTATAAAAATGAAAAATAGGAATAGAATTGATATTGATCTTTATCTCATTTAGCAATAACATAAATTCATGAACGAATTGAAAATTAAAATGATCCCATCAAAAGATGCATCTCCAGAAAAATAATGACACTGGTATAGACACTGCCGCTGCTAAGTCACTTCAGTCGTGTCCAACTCTGTGCGACCCCATAGACGGCAGCCCACCAGGCTCCCCCATCCCTGGGATTCTCCAGGCAAGAACACTGGAGTGGGTTGCCATTTCCTTCTCCAACGCATGAAAGTGAAAAGTGAAAGCCAAGTCATTCAGTCGTGTCTGACTCTTTGCGACCTGATGGACTGCAGCCTACCAGGCTCCTCAGTCCATGGGATTTTCCAGGCAAGAGTACTGGAGTGGGGTGCCATTGCCTTCTCCGGGTATAGACACCAATCAAGAAATCAAAGAGCTGGACTAGCTCTCAGTTACTGACAGGATCATTTTGAGTGACTCCAATGCCAGTCTTGGAAATCAACATGAAAGACCAGAACTGAGAATATTACATCTTACAACCACAGAACAGCCTTCTTAGCCAGTTAGAGAAGTTTGATCAAGTCTGAGTAACTCACAGCCTCTGAGATAAACATGATTATTTCCATCAACTTAAAGAAGGTTTAAATAGGTCAGTAATAATCATTATTTCTCTCCCACTAAAGTTCAGTAGGCCTGGGGTGGTAAAGAATTACCTGATGGCCCTCTGTGACAGTTTTCATGATCTTAGTTAAAACAATCTACTCAAATATACCAGTTCAGTGATACACCACAATTTTCTACTAGCAATCATATCAAGAATAGAACTGGGAACAAATAATTTAATCTCTGAGAATTTATCCCAACAGCTTAATAATGTGCCAAATTACAGATCGTTATGAGAATTAAAGCAATTATAGTATGTAAAAGTGAAAGTGTTAATCACTCAGTTGTGCCAACTCTTTGTGACCCCATGGACTATAGCCTGCCAGGCTCCTCTGTCCGTGAGATTTCCCAGGCAAGAATACTGGAATGAGTTGCCATTTCCTTCTCCAGAGGATGTTCCCAACCCTCGGACCGAACCCAGGTCTTCTCACATTGCAGGCAGATTCTTTACTGTCTGAGCCACCAGGAAAGCTCATGGTATGTAAGTGAAGTACCTAGTGAAGTCGCTCAGTCGTGTCCGACTCTTTGCGACCCCATGGACTGTAGCTTACCATGCTCCTCCATCCAGGGGATTTTCCAGGCAAGAGTACTGGAGTGGGGTGCCATTTCTTGTTGGTGACTGACAACATAAATAAGTACTGATAAGATTTAATTTTAATAGCAGATCAAGTAGGGTCTAGGTTTGCTCCCTCCCATGATAATCCTGCTCTCTCTGGTACAGGCAGTACCAACACTAGTACAATCTACATTCATTATAAAAAGCATGGGGAAAAGAAGTATTTAAGTTTGGTCTTTGACTCAAGCATTAGAGATGCCCCTTAAATAAACCTACTAAATGGGGACATGAAAGACATGTTTGTAATTCCATTCATTCATTCACAAAACATGTATTAGGCACTTGTATATACCAGGAAATAAGTCTGTAAACCTAAAGAGAAAAGTAACCTTAAGAGACTCTTGAATAACCATGAAAATTAAACACAATGCGATATAAAATGTGCTTTAATAAATGGATATATTATGGTAAGGGCTTTCCTGGTGGCTCAGACAGTAAAGAATCTGCCTGCAATGTGAGAAGACCTGGGTTTGATCCCTGCATCAGGAAGATCCCCTTGAGAAGGAAATGGCAACCCACTCCAGTATCCCTGTCTGGAGAATTCCATGGACAGAGAAGCCTGGCGGGCTTGAGTCCACGGGTTCACAAAGAGTTGGACATGACTGAGCAACTAACACTTTCACACTTCTCGCTTTCACGGTAAAGGGGATGATTAAAAGAAGTTAGTAGGATTACAAAAGAGGTGCTATTAGAGGTAAAATTTATAAAAGTCCTGGATTTTGCAAAAGGGGTAAGAAAAGAGACCATGGCTGTTATGATCACTACTGGCCGGCACATTGTTGGCACTCAATAATCATTTGTTGTCAATGAGTCACTTACTACTTTTCAGTCAGTAAGTTAAAGGGTGTATGAAAAAGAAAGATCTGTATGCTTAGATCGTAATAAGTATGTTGATTGACTTCAGATGAGCTGCAAAACTATTTGGGTTTCTTTGGCACAGGTCTATCTATAATTCTTTAAATTTTACCATGAAAGTAAGGGTACCCAGCATATCCTCTGGACCCATACAGAACAAACTCCTCTTTCACTGGGAAATGCTTGCACTATTTACATAATGAGCTCTAGTCTTCACTTCTCTGACTTAAATATTTCTAATACTTAACAAAGATTTTCATCTGATATGAATTCTAGCCTTTCCACTATAGCTGTCATTTTTCCTTAGATATACATCAATTTCTTAAATGTCCACAGTGAAACTGAGCGTCTGACATGCAAACATACGGTTACAAATACAAAAGAGAGTAGGGCAGGCGACAGTGGCTTCACCTACACGCTATTTTCCACTAGAATGTGTCCCATGGGGGGAAACAAAGATGTCAACACAGACTATCTGGGCAAGATCTTTTCTTGTCATGATTTATTAAGTATTGTTTCCTTTCTTCTACACTGCTTTCCTATCACTAGGAGGAAAACCCAACCCGTATCCTGGAAATACATTTTTTCCCCCATTGGGATAACCCATTTATTGCTAACATGTAACTTTAAAAGCCAGAACATTCCTTAAACATTACCCAGAAGCCTAGCAACCTCAAAGTTTGTGCCCAGATAAGACTCAGAAGAAAGAAAACACCAAATTCACAAAAATGTCCTTATTTCACAATAATGATGTCTATTTTCCAGATGGCCCATCACCAGAGTCTCTTGATCTGGTCATAAGCATGTTCATAGCCATATGTGGAGATGCATCTAGACCCTTTAATTCTGAAGCCTTGTCTTCTTTTCTTTCCTTACTTTGGGCCATTCTAGAGTCCCAGATATTTTCTCCCTAAGAGGCTACAGTATTCTACCCTTTTGGGTATTAAGATAATCTGACATTTTTGTAAATATCACAAAGCACTACAACTTCTTACTTTTAAAACTCAGGAGCCAGGAAATATAAATCAAATCCACAATAAGATATCACCTCAGACTTGTCAGATGGCTCTCAAAAAGACAAAAATATTAGCAATTGTTGCTGAGGATGTAGAGAAAAGGGAGCATGGAGCACTAGTACACTTTTGGGTGGGAATGTAAATTGGTACAGCCAACTAGGGAAAACAGCATGGAGGTTCCATAAGAAATTAAAAATAGAACTACCGTATAACTTATCAGTTTCACTCTTGGTTATTTATCCCAAGAAAATAAGAACACTGTTAGAAAAGATATATGTACTCCAATGTTCATGGCAGTATTATTTACAATAGCCAAGGTAATGGAAGCATCCTAAGGGCCTAGTCATAAACCAATGGATAAAGAAGATGTGGTACACATGTACAATGGACTAGTACTCAACCATAAAAAAGAATGAAATATTGCTCATTGCAGCAACATGGACAGAGGATATTATAGTTAGTGAAATAAGTCAGACGGAGAAAGACAAATACTGTATGTTTTCACTGATATGTGGAATCTAAAAAACAAATGAACAAACACAACAAAACAAAAACAAACTCAAAGATACAGAGAACAAACTGGTGGTATCTGGGGTGGGGGGCAGGGCGGTGGGTGTCGATGAGTGACATAGGTAAAGAGGAATAAGAGATGCAAACTACCAGTCATGAAACAAATAAGTTATCAGGATGTATTAAAAGATGCTTACTCCTTGGAAGGAAAGTTATAAAAAGTAATGTCTCTGCATATTAAAAAGCAGAGACATTACTTTGTCAACAAAGGTCCATCTAGTCAAGGCTATGGTTTTTCCAGTGGTCATGTATGGATGTGAGAGTTGGACTGTGAAGAAAGCTGAGCACCAAAGAATTGATGCTTTTGAACTGTGGTGTTGGAGAAGACTCTTGAGAGTCCCTTGGACTGCAAGGAGATCCAACCAGTCCATCCTAGGGGAGATCAGTCCTGGGTGTTCATTGGAAGGACTGATGTTGAAGCTGAAACTCCAATCCTTTGGCCACCTGATGCAAAGAGCTGATTCATTGGAAAAGACCCTGATTCTGGTAAAGATTGAGGGCATGAGGAGAAGGGGACGACAGAGCATGAGATGGTTGGATGGCATCACCAACTCAATGGACATGGGTTTGGGTGGATTCCAGGAGTTGGTGATGGACAGGGAGGCCTGGCATGCTACAGTTCATGGGGTTGCAAAGAGTCAGATACAACTGAGTGACTAAACAATTGAACTGAATATATAACATAGGAAATAACAGTTGGTGTTTTATAATTCTAATATATAATCTATAAAAATATCAAATCACTATGTTGCACACCTGAAACTAATAATAATATTTTAAGTCAACTATAGTTCAGTAAACTAGAAAGAAATAAATAAAAGTAATATAGGGAGTTGCCACCCAGCTCTGAAACAATGACTTCATATTAGTACATATGAGTTGTGGATCACTATGTGATTTTCTAATCTTATACACAGGCATGGTCACTCCTGGAGACTGCCATCAATTATCTGTTAAGGAGGCGAAGGCTTTTCTTCCCTTAAGCTTCCATCTCTACTGAAATTCAGGTAGTCTGGCATGTGCCCATAGAAGCCAGTCATCTCTTATAAACCATGGATGCCTGTTATTCTTTATTTCTCTTTTTTTTTGCTCCCCAACTTTCAGATAACTCTTACACAAATAATGTAAACATCCCAACTTTGGCTTAATTATTAATAGAAGGACAGATTCCCTCTTGGACAAGAAAGTCCACAGGGAAACAATACCATACATCTACACCATCATCAAAATGGTGGCAACAGAAATTCCCAAGAAACACCTTCAAGAAAGGAAACAAAGTCTGGTTATAGATACAGAAATTCTCCCTTTGCTGCTGAATCTGAAGAATCTGGTTTCATTCAAGAAGATGTAAATGTATTTATGCATTTATTTGAGATTCTAACCAACTCTAAGCCTGTGGGATCCAAGGTCTTCCCATTAGTGCCCACCACTGGTTCACAACTCTAGCTGGGTTTCTAGAACCCTCTCTGTAAGAGCTACCACACAACCCTCAGCACCCTATTGTCCTTCAGACCTCTAGAGCTATGAAAGAACTGTAAAAAGATGGATTCCCTAGATGATGACCTCAGAAATCCCCAAATCACATCCACTGAAATCCCCAGTCACATAACAAAATGGCCCAGAGAAGGCTTTTCCTGTACAGAAAGCTCAGTATCAAAGCAAATCCATATTCCACTTCAACACCTGGGCAATTAGAGAAGATCCCATTTGGGTCCCTGTTTATTTATCGCAATTGCTGGAATTAGCAGGCTGCTGTCTATGGGGTCGCACAGAGTCGGACAAAACTGAAGCTACTTAGCAGCAGCAGCAGCAGCATCGACCTGTCTTCCTGCCTCTCTCTCTCAGTGGGGGATGTTCAGGGAACATCCCTTCTGCTGATCACCAGGACAAAGGCTACTACCATGCTGAAACTTAAGAAAAGATTGAAACTTAAAAACAAATATTTCCCCTAGTCCATTCAAGTTTAGATAAGAGTCTCAAACATTCTCTCAAGAATCAACAGTCCAGGGCAGAAAAGTATAGTGTAGCAAGAAAACAGAAATCACCACCCCATAAAATTTTGTCTGGTTCCTAGAAATCTCCTAGCAATTCTATATAGATTCAAAGAACTACTTAACTGTGTAGATTTCTAAATACCATACATTTAATATTATCCTCCCAAATGGTACAAAACTCATTAAAAAGCATGTGCTTCATTGCTTTCACACTTACAAGAGAAATGTCAATTTCTGGGTTGGGTTAGCCCCCACCTCATGTAATCTGAACAAGAACACCCCACAAGATCCCCATGTCTTGAGTATGTCAAGAATAGTGGATAACACTATCGTCCAATTTCTACCCTTCCACCATTTCCATATCATCTATAACAGGAAGTACATTTTAGATTTCCACACCCCGAAGACTTTGAAAGTAATTATAACTACTAGCTAAACTTCAAGAGATGTTTTGCTGAGATACACAGCTTGGTTTGCTTCACACCAGCTCCTCATCAGAACAATCATAATAGAAAAATAAAAAAGATTTGCAAGAAATATCTTAGTTGCTGGTCCTTAGGGCTTTAACTCTCTAAAGCCTCTTTCTTACCTTTAAAAAGCTTGGGGACTGTTCAGGTACCCAACTACAATATCATCTTTAATTCCATCACTTAATTATCTTGTGATAACATGCAGTGAATCAAATATGGGAGTGTCAAAAGATAAATAAATGTCTTTTAAAAGTTTTACAAGTGTAAGTTTTGAATAAGCTTTTTGTCTTCAGAAGAGCAGTGTTCAAAGGGCTAGATCATCTGTAGGTCCTTAAGAGACCTAGCAAGAAAATAACAATTCCTCTACCTTCTCCATCTCTTCCAAACTCTATCATGAGACTGGACATGAGTTTTAGGTTCTCCCTCTCCCCCTTTACAGAGAAAGCTAAATTCAGGTCATCACCACTTCTGCCACAAAGAAGGATTCCAACCAGTACCTATAAGCTCTTGGATAGCTTCTCTGAGGGGCACAGATATACTGGGTTGGACAAAAATTTTGTTCAGGGGGAAACGCTGAATGAGCTTTTTGGCCAACACAATACTTCTTTTGATTCTGCTTCCAGGTCAGAGATCCACATGACTCTTAAAAGGTCAGAAAACCTGGGATTCCTTTTTTTCTCACGCAATCTCATTCTCACGTCTTGACCAAGTGGTTGCAATAATGTCTACATCTGGGTTACAATGTCAAAAACTGTATGAGAATTCTGTACTCTTATTGAACGGAGCAGCAAATGTCAGCGTTCACTTGTTTGAAATGTTGTTTTAGCTAAATGCTCATCTGGGACTTGACAGTGTTCACTGGCCTCCTGGGGATATGAGCACACTCTACCAATATAAATTAAACTCAGGCCACTGAAGATCTTCAGCCCCATTATTTTCAGATACGTAACAAAAACGTCACCTCTTCCACAGCACAGCTGCCTATCAGCAAAGAAAGAATTACTCTTCACTTCTTCAGGGCCCTCCCAGTGCCTGACTCTGAACTATAAATCAAAAAGGAGAAATGACCAACTGGAGTGGCTGTCCTATGAATTCTAAACACTGAGGTGAACCAAGAATTAGTACTTGATTTTTTGATCGGCACATCCAAGGAACACGTTTTTAGTTACAGTAATACAATTTAATAATTTAATAATAGAAATTTTCTAGATGAAAAAAAAAAATCAGAGAAGGCAATGGCAACCCACTCCAGTACTCTTGCCTGAAAAATCCCATGGACGGAGGAGCCTGGTAGGCTGCAGTCCATGGGGTCGTGAAGAGTCGGGACATGACTGAGTGACTTCACTTTTACTTTTCACTTTCATGCATTGGAGAAGGAAATGGCAACCCACTCCAATGTTCTTGCCTGGAGAATCCCAGGGACGGGGGAGCCTGGTGGGCTGCCATATATGGGGTTGCACAGAGTTGGACACGACTGAAGCGACTTAGTAGTGGCAGATGAAAAATGTAGTCACTTTCCCAACCTTCCAAAAATACATTTAATTATTCTAAAAATGTATCCTCTTCTATAGATATTTGTCATTCAGTCAGTAAGTCATGTCTGACTCTTTGTGATCCCCATGGATTGCACCACACCAGGATCCCCTGTCCCAGAGTTTGTTCAAACTCATGTCCATTGAGTCAGTGATGCCATCCAACCATCTCATCCTCTGTCAGCCCCTTCTCCTCATGCCCTCAATCTTTCCCAGCATCCTGGTCTTTTCCAATGGCTCTTTGCCAAAGTGGCCAAAGTACTGGAGCTTCAGCTTCAACATCAGTCCTTCCAATGAATATCCAGGGTTGATTTCCTTTAGGATTGACTGGTTTGATTTCCTTGTAGTCTGAAAGTCTGAGAGACTTCTATGGATAAGTATATTCATATTGCTTGGTGTCTAGAGAAGTTTTAATTTAGCAGTCCAGGACAAAGCACTCAGGGCAGGTCCTGAGTCCCCATGGGCCTCACCCACTCCCTGAGCTCTGAGTTGACCTGAGGCAAGGGTTGGGGGTGGGGTGCTGTGGAAGAGTGGGGCCCAGATCTGTTCCATCTAAACAAACCAGAAGCAACAGATCAATGGCCACCTCACCCAGGCAGTGGAGAATTTTGGCAAGAAGAGAAGGCAGGAAGTGCTCTGGAGGCTGACCTCACCTCAGGCCCTCAGTGTGAACACAGGACACAGACGTGGACACAGACCGGTCAGGTCAGGCTCCTCCAGTACTTTTGTTTTGTAAGACACATCTTTTGCACACCAAAAAGCAAAAAATGCATTTAAAAAAACCCACTAAACTCATTCTCAATGTACTCAATGCTCAACTTGCACACTTAATTTTTTTTTTTCACATTTTGACAGTTAAATTGACACAAAATTTGAAACCACTTAAAATGAGTTCAGAGCAGTCTGCCCAGAAAATATATCTGTGTACCAAGAGATGCGGTCCCCGCAAAGTACCTAGTGATGAGTTTCCTGATCATTTGTCCTAAAGAAGATGGAGAGAGGCTCTCTGCTTATCTCCATGGTGACAACATTCAGATTGGAACAACTCCAGCTTCAAAAAGAACTATCTCACCATTAGCCACTACGAAGCAGAGTGCTGGAGATATGGTGATTTTTCAAAAGCACTCCACTCTTCCAAATATTTGAAACTCTTTTGCATGTACCTACACTGCTTCTAGACCCAAGATAAGTTGACAATTTTAGTCAATTTGTTATTTTTTTAATAAAAATGCACTTTGATATTGAAGAACACATCGACTTTTTAAAAGAATTTTAGCACTGTATTAAAATGTTACAATATGTGTTTAAGATAGCTTGCTTATAAGTATTGCCAAATATTTCTTACTCAAAATGAAAGCTGGGTAATAAGAGGAAGACAAAAGGTGGGCAAAGTACCATGTGACATCCATGTTTAAATAAGGAGAACATTTAAGAATGTTTCTTTGCTGAAACAGCCAGGCTGTTGGAAGGTCAACGTACATGACTCAGATAATGAAGAAGATCATGTGGCTGAACTATGAAGAGGCACCAAAAACCTTGATGATACATTTAAGCCTTCAATGCTTATGTTAGAAAAGGAGAAAAGTAAAAATTAATGTAACAAAGGAGAAGAAATGAATGAAACAAAGGAGATGAAAAAGTAAAGCCAACAATTATTTGGGAAAAAAAGTAGACAAATTTCTGAAGAGCATTATTACCAACTATTCACTAATTAATCTCTTGACCACTCAATTTCCATCAAAATACCAACAAGGACCTGCATGGAAGTTAAGAAGTCTACTATGAAATTTATATGGAACAGTAAAGGGTCAAGAATTGCCAACAGACCAACTCTTTTCTTTAGGGAGAGTATAGGGTGGAACTTACACTCTAGAGAGGAGAGTGGAATAAATCGCATGTGTGTATACATCTTGCACATCACAAAACCCATATGATGCTGTACATGTGGCGTGGTAAATCATCTCAGTCGTGTCTGACTCTGCAACCCCGTGGACTGCAACTCTGGAGGCTCCTCTGTCCATGGGATTCTCCAGGCAAGAGAATTGGAATGGGTTGCCATGCCCTCCTCCAGGTGATTTTTCCAACCCAGGGATCAAACCTGAGTCTCCAATGTCTCCTGCACTGCACCATGGGTTCTTTACCTCTAGTACCACCTGCCAAGCCCATATAATGCTGAATCCTGATTAAAAATAAAAGTTGAAAAACCCCACTCAAGGCAAACTTGAACATGTGAAGAAATACGTTCAAGAATGTCCACAGCAACACTACCGGAATAACAACAACAAAAAGCTGCAAATATCTGCTGAGAAGAAAATGGACACAATGCATTGATCAAGAGGGACACTAGTCAGCAGAATAGAAGAAAACTACATTCATATCTCAAACATGAATTAATCTCAGAAACACATTAAATGAAAAATATAAGTTGGAGAAGAATACTCACACTACAATTGCATTTATATAGAAATTTGAAATCACTGCTAAGTAATTTATAGGTGCAAATTTGATAACAAAACTATAAAGAAAAATTTCTAAACCTATGGGAGGAGAAGAGAAGAAATAAAATGAAAACCTAATGGGAAAGCTACATAAAGGGCTTTAGAAATATTAGTAATCTATTCTTAAACTGGGTGGTAGGTATAGGCAGGGTTGATATTCAAAATATACAATAATCCAAACAGTCTAACTACCAACAAATCTAAAGGGAAAAATGCTATAGCGATGTGTCAGAGTCCACACAGTGCCTTGCTTTCCAGGCATTATATGTTTAAGACCTGAATCTTGGAGAAGTTCAGATCCAAAGAGATGGGGCAGTGGGGTAAGAGGTACTTGGAGGTTCACATCAGCAGCTACCTACCAGCCCGTATGGATAGCCTTCAACAGTCATTGCAGCCACACTAATGCTGACCATCTGAGTAAGAAACAGTCCTGGATATATGAGTGTTCTGTATTCCTTGTAACATATAGTATATATTATATTTCTGTAGATACACAACAGCACTTTCAATAGTAATATATCGTATGCTACATGTGTAAGTCATATACATAATTTTGGATTTTCTGTTAAGCCCCATTTTTAAAAGTAAAATGGTTAAAACTAACTTTAATAAACATTTTGTTCAATTAAATATAACCAAAATATAATTTCAATAGGCAAGCAATATGGAAAAATTACTAATGGAATATTTCACATATCTTTGTCCTAAGTGTTCAAGTTTCAATATGTGTATTTTATATAGAGAGCACATGACAAGCTGAACTAGCCAATTTCAGGCAGAGGAGGCTAAGGTCCTGACCATCACAAATACAGAATAAGAATTTTATATGTGTAGATATGGATGGAAACATCTCAGACATATTACTGAACGAAAAAGAGATACAAAAGAGTATATACGATTCAATACATTTGAGTATATGGAAAATACACTTTTTTCTGGAAAACTATTAGTAGTGGTGTTTTCTTGAAGAGAAGAGCTAGAGGACTCAATATTTTTCTGAATTCTAAAGCCTCTATGAACTTTAATTTTTTACAGCATGTATGTCTATTAGTCTTTAGGAAAAAAAAAAAGTTAATAATGAGGCATGTGAAAGTGAAAGTCGCTCAGTCGTATTCGACTCTTTGTGACCGCATGGACTATCCAGTCCGTGGAATTCTCCAGGCCAGAATACTGGAGTGGGTAGTCCTTCCCTTCTCCAGGGGATCTTCCCAACCCAGGGATCGAACCCAGGTCTCCCCCACTGCAGGCGGATTCTTTACCCACTGAGCCACTGGAAGCCCAAGAATACTGGAGGGGGTAGCCTATTCCTTTTCCAGCTGATCTTCCCAACCCAGGAATCAAACTGGGGATTACTGCATTGCATATAACAGTGAGAAAAATACTATGAAATAGAAATAGTTAATTTAAGGGAAGCCTCACTTACATTTCCTACCAAAACATCAAAATTATAGATTTTGTAATGATGTGGTGATTTGCCCTTCTCTGTCTGCTTTGACAGACAGGTAGCCCGGCCACACCACAGTGATCTTGTGCCCTGTGAACACTCTGCTTTTCTCTACATTGCAAGCCCTGATCTAACTGAAGATAGATGGAAGATTAGGGAATTAAGCAAACCTAGAAGGAAAAATGTCTGAAACTTTAATGGCCTGTGGTTGTACAGATTTGAATTCAAATGCTTTGGGATATGCAAGATGCCCAAGATACCCTAACTCTCCCCTGGAATTGCTAATTATGTAGTCCTTTGAAAGAAGGAAGTGAACTTCTATCTGACCTAATTTGTTCCTGACACAGTCGTATTCATGATTAATGCTTCCTGTTAAGTGGGTCAAAAACAACTTTTATGAAGAATCTTATTAAATTTCTTCCTAGGGGCCCCATCAGCATTATTGAATTATATTCCAGAGTCTTCTACATTTCATTTTTGGAAAACCAAGATTACCTAGTTACATCTTTACTCTGACTCCTTTCTTGTTTTCTGCATATCCTTAAAATCATCAGCATTATTTAGGCTGCTGCTGCTGCTGCTAAGTCACTTCAGTCATGTCCGACTCTGTGCAACCCCAGAGATGGAATCCCTCATAAATTCTATCAGCATTCTTAAATAATTTAACACTGATCAAGAGAGTTGAATGCTTTGGGGGTGGCCCTGTTTTACTCCTTTAATAATACCAGTTGTGTGATCTTTACTGTGTAGTACATTTTTTTATGCAATCAAAATTTTAATAGCAAAGATATTATTTTTCAGTTCAGTTGCTCAGTTGTGTCCAACTCTTTGCAACCCCATAAACTGCAACAGGCCAGGCCTCCCTGTCCATCACCAACTCCCAGAGTCCACCCAAACCCATGTCCATTGAGTCGATGATGCCATCCAACCATCTCATCCTCTGTCGTCTCCTTCTCCTCCTGCCCTCAATCTTTCCCAGCATCAGGGTCTTTTCAAATGAATCAGCTCTTCGCATCAGGTAGCCAAAGGATTGGATTTTCAGCTTCAACATCAGTCATTCTGATGAACACCCAGGACTGATCTCCCCTAGGATGGACTGGTTGGATGTCCTTGCAGTCTAAGGGACTCTCAAGAGTCTTCTCCAACACCACACTTCAAAAGCATCAATTCTTTGGTTCTCAGCCTTCTTTACAGTCCAACTCTCACAGCCATACATGACCACTGGAAAAACCATAGCCTTGACTAGACAGACCTTTGTTGGCAAAGTAATGTCTCTGCTGTTTAATACGCTGTCTAGGTTGGTCATAACTTTCCTTCCAAGGAAAGAAATTAATTTCACAGCTGTCTTTTAATTTCATGGCTGCAATCACCATCTGCAGTGATTTTGGAGCCCAGAAAAATAAACTCAGCCACTATTTCTACTGTTTCCCCATCTATTTGCCATGAAGTGATGGGACTGGATGCCATGATGTTCGTTTTCTGAATGTTGAGCTTTAAGCCAACTTTTTGACTCTCCTCTTTCACTTTCATCAAGAGGCTCTTTAGTTCCTCTTCACTTTCTGCCATAAGGGTGATGTCATCTGCATATCTGAGGTTATTGATATTTCTCCCACCAATCTTGATTCCAGCTGTGCTTCTTTCCACCCAGCGTTTCTCATGATGTACTCTGCATAGAAGTTAAATAAGCAGGGTGACAATATACAGCCTTGACATACTCCTTTTCATATTTGGAACTAGTCTGTTGTTCCATGTCCAGTTCTAACTGTTGCTTCCTGACCTGCATACAGGTTTCTCAAGAGGCTGGTCAGGTCGTCTGGTATTCCCATCTCTTTCAGAATTTTCCAGTTTATTGTGATCCACACAGTCAAAGGCTTTGGCATAGTCAATAAAGCAGAAATAGATGTTTTTATGGAACTCTCTTGCTTTTTTGATGATCCAGCAGATGTTGGCAATTTGATCTCTGGTTCCTCTGCCTTTTCTGAAACCAGCTTGAACATCTAGAAGTTCACGGTTCACATATTGCTGAAGCCTGGCTTGGAGAATTTTAAGCATTACTTTACATGGTCAAATATACTCAGTTAAGTCCAGATTTAAAAAACAAAAATATCTGGCTGAACATTACAACCATAAGCTTTGTACAGAACATTCCATAGATCAAAAGAAAATGCATTTGAGCACAAAAATAAAAAATATTTATAGAGAATCTCTAAGAAGCATTTTATTTCTGCAGAACAAACATGTAGTACTGATTAAATATTTACAAGTGCTTTTCCTTTATAAAAATACATATATTCTTAATAGATAAAGTCATTAACAATGACCTGGTAATTCTTTCACTTCAGTTTGAATGATTTGTAAGCTAAATCTTGCAACCACAAAAAGGTTTTTATTTGTATTAATACATTAAGATATTACCACTTTTGACAAAAAGAAAGCTTAAAATACTCTATATTTCAAAGGAAAATTAGCAACATAACTGTACTATACAGTCTATGATGGTTTTAATGGGAAAAAAAGATCTAGGATTTGAGTGACAAAGCCTCCATTTTATCATATGTTGATACTACACCACCATCCCCCAATGGTAAGCCTGTATATTGTTACCCTGCTTATTTAACTTTTATGCAGAGTACATCATGTGAAATGCCAGCCAGATGAAGCTCAAGTTGGAATCAAGAAAGTGAAAGTGAAGTCTCTCAGTCATGCCGGACTCTTTGTGACCCCATGGACTGTAGCCTACCAGGCTCTTCCCTCCATGGGATTCTCCAGGCAACAGTACTGGAGTGGGTTGCCATTTCCTTCTCCAGGGGATCTTCCCCACCCAGGGATCGAACCCAGGTCTCCCGCATTGCAGGCAGATGCTTTAACCTTTGAGCCACCAGGGAAGCCTAATTGATATTTGTCTCGGAATCAAGATTTCCGGGACAAATATCAATAACCAGAGATATGCAGATGACAACACCATTATGGCAGAAAGTGAAGAACTAAAGAGCCTCTTGATGAAAGTGAAAGAGGAGAGTGAAAAAGTTGGCTTAAAGCTCAACATTCAGAAAACTAAGATCATGGCATCCAGTCCCATCACTTCATGGCAAATAGATGGGGAAACAGTGGAAATAGTGACAGACTTTATTTTCCTGGGCTCCAAAATCACTTCGGATGGTAACTGCAGCCATGAAATTAAAAGATGCTTGTTCCTTGGGAAAAAAGCTGTGACAAACCCAGACAGAGTATTAAAAAGCAGAGACATCACTTAGATGACAAAAGTCCATATAGTCAAAGCTATGTTCTATTCCAGTGTCCTTGAAATATAGGATCATGGAGGCCATCATCACCAATGAGCCATCCCAACAGTTTCTGATCCAAGACATCTAAAGTCAACCCCAGCAATTTGTATTTGATCAAACATACAAATTAGTTGACTAATTCATATTAAAGTTTGAGAACCATGTCTAATCCCTAATGAATTCCATACAGTTTATTTAACATTATTTTATCTTTTATGATGTATTATTACTATTGTTTATAGTCACTGACATTGGTAACTTTTATCTCCCATTAAAAATCCGCACCGCCCCCACATCCCCTGCCTTAGGGATCTCAGAGTCTTATTTTTTCTCATTTCCAAACCTACTTATGCAGATACTAACAATTTTAGAGGCAATAGAAAATAAAAAAAAGAAACATAATGAGTTTTGGAACCAGACAAACCTTTCCCAACCCTCAGTTTTTCTCAATAAAATGAAGATAATATATAATATAGGATTTCCCAGGTGGCTCAAGGGTAAAGAATTCACCTGCCAATGCAGAAGCCACAGGAGACTCCCAATCACTGGATTGGGAAGATCCCCTGAAGGAGGAAATGGCAACCCACTCCAGTATTCTTACCGGGATAATCCCATGGACAGAGGAGCCTGGCAGACTGCAGTCTATGGGATCACAGAGTTGGATATGACTGAAGCCACTGAGCATGAGTTCACAATACATAACAAAGTTGATATGAGGATTAGTGAGCTGATTTATCGCTTGGTGTAGTGATAGAATAACTGTAGACTCAACAAATGTTAATTTTAGTCCTCCTACTATTCTTTACAGTAACTAGAGATACGTAATCCGCATGACCCCCCAGCACTCTTCTCCAACGGTTCGACTTTGAAGAACAATGACTCAGACCATCTTGCTGAGTATCACAGGTAGAGGAGCAAAGAGTACTAGCTCTGCCTGTGACATAGGTCTGAATGAAAAGGATAGGAAAAGAAAGTAGCAGATATCCCACTGCAAAATAATAAGCTCCAGTTTAAAAAAAAAAAAAGGATTTAGGTGAGCTGTAGACTTTAATAATTCTTAAGAACTAAAGAAATAAATATCAAATGGTATAATATTTCAACTCAACAAGTTATTCTACTTAAAATTTGTGTGCAAACTAAATAGTCTACAAAAAATGTTTCTACCACAATTTATTAGGGCTTCCCTGGTGGCTCAGTTGGTAAAGAATTTGCCTGCAATGCAGGAGACCCTGGGTTTGATCCATGGGTTGGGAAGATACACTGGAGAAGGAAATGGCACCCCACTTCAGTAATTTTGCCTGGAGAATCCCATGGACAGAGGAGCCTGGCAGGCTACAGTCCATGGATTAGCAGAGTCAGACATGACTGAGCAAATAAACCACCACTACCACCATGGTTTATTATCTATTTGTGAAAATGAAAGAACAAAATCAAGGTGAACATATTTTTGATACATATTGATTATTAAAATAACTGGCAAGCCATCATTATTTGTCATGGAAAGTGAAAGTGTTAGTCACTCAGTCATATTCGACTCTTGTGAACCTGCGGACCGTAGCCTGCCAGACTCCTCTGTCCATGGAATTCTCCAGGCAAGAATACTGGAGTGGGTAGCCATTCCCTTTTCCAGGGAACCTTCCCAATCCAGGGATCAAACCCATGTTTCCTGCATTAGCAGGCAGATTCTTGATGACTGAGCCGCCAGTGAAGCCCATTTGTCATGGAGGCAACCACTAAAACAAGCAACCAACCACAAGCCTGTATCAGTACTGGGTATGAAAAAGAAACCTAGTCCTTGGGAATTCCCTGGCAGTCCAGTGATTAGGACTCCGCACTTTCACTGCTGAAAGCACAGGCTCAATCCCTGGTTGGGGAACCGAGATCCTGTAAGCCCCAAGGTACAGCCAGAAAGACAGAAAGTAAAAGGAGAAAGACACATAGTCCAAATAAATAAGAAAGAAGTGTATATGGGGAAAGTAGATCACATATCAGAAGCCAAATTACTTACTCGTTATTCTGTGTAGTTTAGTGGAGTAGTTCAAATGAAAGTTAGAAGGAATTATTAATTTAGCTCAATGGCTATAGCTATAGGTAACTTCCAAATCTATAATTCCCTTACCTCCACAGACCTCTAATTGCAATGACAAAAAGAGTGAATAAAAGCCCTAGATAACTGAGCGCCGAAGAATTGATGCTTTTGAACTGTGGTGTTGGAGAAGACTCTTGAGAGTCCCTTGGACTGCAAGGAGATCCAGCCAGTCCATTCTGAAGGAGATCAGCCCTGGGATTCCTTTGGAAGGAATGATGCTAAAGCTGAAACTCCAGTACTTTGGCCACCTCATGCAAAGAGTTGACTCATTGGAAAAGACTCTGATGCTGGGAGGGATTGGGGGCAGGAGGAGAAGGGGCCGACAGAGGATGAGATGGCTGTGTGGCATCACCAACTCGATGGACATGAGTCTGAGTGAACTCCGGGAGTTGGTGATGGACAGGGAGGCCTGGCGTGCTGCAATTCATGGGGTAGCAAAGAGTCAGACACAACTGAACGACTGAACTGAACTGAACTACAGGTGCAATTTTAGCAAGTTTATTTCAGAGTTGGAATTATTTTTTCAGATAAATATTCCAGACAGAAAAGTGATTAAAATTTCTCTGCATCACCCTATTACAGAGCATAAGGTGATGTCTCTTCTTGGGACCTCAGTTTCCTGATCTGTGAAGGGTTTACAAGTTTATTCAAACATCTCTAGCACATAAGTTAGTAACTAGCCCACTGTAAATCTATGTTGGGTCTCTTTCCAGAGATTCCTTTACATCACATAACAGCCCCTGTAATATAATATCTAAGTACAGATGTCAGTATTTATAATACTGTCTTCCTCTAAAGATTCTAAATAATATGTGGTAGAAGTGATTAATTTGTTTTGTATGCTTCTTTAACACAGTAACAGAACGAGTGTTCAGGAGAGCATTAGTAGGTAATGAATTTTTCCACATAGAGATTTCCAGTAATTACCCCCTGTGCTTTCATCATAGATAAACCATATTTACTGAGTACCTGTAGCTGGTTAGTTCCACTGACTAGATCAAAACACAGGAAGGTCAAAATCATGGAACTCATTAGGTACTGAAAAAAAGGCTCCTAGGCTATTGAGAAAAGGGAACACTTGCACATTATTGGTGGGAATATAAATTAAAACAGTTACTATGGAAAACAGTATTGAGGTCCCTCAAAAACTTAAAACACCATATGATCAAGTAATACCATTTCTAGAACTGAAATTAAGATTTTGAATGTGTATCTGCCTATTTTATTGCAGCAGTATTCACTATAGCCAAGATATGGAAAAAACCCAAATGTCCATGGACAGATGAATGGATAAAGAAAATATGGTGTGTGTATATATATACACACACACGTAATATATGTGTATATAATACATGTAATATATGTGTAACACCCCACACATAATGGAATATCATTCAGCCTGTAAAGGGAAGGAAATTCTAATATTTGCCAGCTAGAAAAAGAACCAAACAGAGACTTGAAAAACCACAGGAAAGGTCAATGACACTGAGAGCTGATTCTCTGAAAATATAAACAAAATTGATAAACCTTTAGCCAGACTCATCAAGTAAAAAAAGAGCGATAGCCCAAATCAATAAAGTCAGAAACAAAAAAGGAGAGGTTACAGCCAACACCAGAGGGATACAAAGGGCAGTCAAAGACCACTGAGAACAACTATATACCAGTGACTGGACAACCTAAAAGAAGTGGACAAATTCCTAGAAAAGTATAATCTCCCAAGACCGAACAAGGAAGAATTAGAAAATACGAACAGACCAATTACTAGTAATGAAATTGAATCAGTTTAATAAAAACAAAAACAAACTTCCCAACAACAAAAAGTTCACAACCAAATGCCTTCACAGGTGAATTCTACCAAATATTTAGAGAAAAGTTAACACCTATCCTTCTCAAAGATTTTTTTTTTAATTGCAGGGGAAGGAGTGCTTCTGAACTCATTCTGCAAGGCCATTATCACCCTGATACCGAAAACAAAGATATCACAAAAAATGAAATTTAAAGGTCAATATCAACGATGAACATAGATGCCAAAATTCTCAACAAAATATCAGCAAACTGAATCAAATAATGTATTAAAAGGATTATACATCATGATCAAGTGGGATATATCTCAAAGATGCAAGATTTTTCAATAGCTGCAAACCATTTTATGTACCACATTAACAAATTGAATAAAAACCCCATAATCATCTCAATAGATGTAGAAAAAGCTTTTGGATGAAATTAAGCAACCATTTATAATTTTGTAAAAAAAAAACTCTACAGAAAGTGAGCATAGCAAAAACATACCTAAACATAATAAAAGCCATATATGAAAAGCCCACAGGGAATATCATATTCAAAGGTGAAAAGCTGAAAGCATTTATTCTAAGGTCAGGAACAAGGCATCAACGCCCACTCTCACCACTTTTTTTGAACAAAGTATTGGAAGTCCTAGCCACAAAAATCAGGCGAGAAAAAGAAATAAAAGAGAATCCAAATTGGAAAGGAAGAAATAAAACTGCCACTGTTCTCAGATGACATGATACTATACAAAGAAGGTCCTGAAGATGATACCAGAAAACTACAAGAGCTCATCAATGAATGTAGTAAAGTTCTAGGATACAAAACTAATATACCAAAACCTGCTGCATTTCTATACACTAAAATGAAAGATGAGAAAGGGAAATTAAGGAAACAATTTCATGTATCTTAAAGAATAAAACACCATTTTCCTTTAGTGAAAGGAACTTCCCTTAATGTTTCTTGTAGTACAGGTCTGCTAACAATAAATGCTCTCAGATTCTGCTTATCCAAAAATGTCCCTTTAGGTATGGAGAGAAGGGAGCTCTCCTATACTGTTGGTGGGAATGTAAATTGGTACAGCCACGAGGGAGAAAAGTATGGAGGTTTCTTAAAAGACTAAAAATAGAGCTACCATATGACCCTGCAGTCCCTCTCTTGGGCATGTATCTGGAGAAAAACATAGCCCTAAAAGATTCATGCGCCCTAATGTTCATTGCAGCACTGTTTACAACAGCCAAGAGATAGAAGTAACCTAAATGCCCATTGGCAGTGGAATGGATAAAGAAGATGTGGTATATATATACAAGGGAATGTTACTCAGCCATTACAAAAGAATAAAACAAGCCATTTTCAGCAACACAGGTGGATCTAGAGAGTGTCAGAGTGAGTGAAGTGAGCGAGACAGAGGAGGAGAAATATCATATGATGTCCCTTATACGTGGAATCTAAAAAGAAATGATACGAATGAACTTACTTACAAAACAGAGACTCACAGACTTAGAAAATGAACTTATAGTTGCTGGGTTGACGGATGGGGGATGAAGGGGTAGTTACGGAGTTTGGGATTGACATGTACACACTGCTATTTTAAAATGGATAACCAAGGACCTACCGTCTGCAGTGTGGGACTCTGCTCAATGTTATGTGGCAGCCTAGACAGGATATGAGTTTGGGGAAGAAATGATACATGCATATGTATGGCTAGGTCCCTTTACTGTTCACCTGAAATTATCACAACATTGTTAATCAGCTATATATACCTCAATACAAAATAAAAAGTTTAAAAAATTAAAATGTCCCTTTATTTTTTTGCTTTGTTACCCATTTTTGCTGAATATACAATTCTACTTTTTTTTTTCCTTTCTTTGTGCTGAATATAATGAGACTGCTTTCTTTAGAGTTTTAAGTGTGTCCAAATCTGGTTCCCAGTCTTGAAGGGAATCAGAAGAGGAGCAGATAAGAGTACGACTCCAGTTCAGTTGCCTCAGTTTAGTACACGTCATGCTGCTGCAGATGCTAAGTCGCTTCAGGCATGTCCGACTCTGTGCGACCCTATAGAAGGCAGTCCACCAGGCTTCCCTGTCCTTGGGATTCTCCAGGCAAGAACACTGGAGTGGGTTGCCATTTCCTTCTCCAATGCATGAAAGTGAAAAGTGAAAGAGAAGTCGCTCAGTCGTGTCTGACTCTTCGCGACCCCATGGACTGTAGCCCACCAGGCCCCTCTGTCCATGGGATTCTCCAGGCAAGAGTACCGGAGTAGGTTGCCATGCCCTTCCCCAATGTCTTAGTAGCAGTAATAAATGTAGAAGACAGACTCCACACTGGGTCTGGACAGGTAAGAACTTCTAAGTTGGGCAGTCTTATTTATCGAGCTTATGAAGTTTCAACTCTCCATGGCCCTAAAGGATAAGGTTTGGTAGAGTCTAGAAGTGATTCTGTTGGTTTATAAATTCCTAAGTCTTCTGTAGAGGTTAAGTGTATAAATAAATCTTTTTTTTTTCCTTGCCAGAGAACTGTCCAATAGGCTTCCGAGGAGCCAAGATTCATCCATTTGAAAACGACATAAGCCTGCCCCATCAGCTACCTGTTTTACTTGCACATGGTTCTTTCCTCTCCCTGGACCTAAGAAAACTTAATCGTAAATGACATTAGAGACCCTACTGGTGAAGCATACATTTAGAAATATTTTTGCTTTCTATTGGTGTTTTAACACTAGAATAGCAATTTTATTTCTCTTTCCCAGCCGTAAGTCCTGACCTGAGACACAAAGACCAGCCAAAAAGACTTGGTCTAACAAATAAGTTAGTGATTATTTTGGCTAATGAGATCCAAGAGAGGAGAATTGTAAACTAACTCTCTCCTTTGTTTGTGAATCTAACTTAGATATAAAGAAATACTTGACTCATGTTGCCCTTGAAGATAAAAGTTTCACTAAAAATTTTCCCTCCTGTGTGCTTCGCTTTGGAGGTTCCTAAGAAATCTATCACCAGCCTATGAATAGCTGGCTTTCTTAGCATTTACTGGTTGCCTCAAAGGTGGTTCAGTAGTAAAGAATCCACCTGGCAATGCAGGAGACACGTGTTTGATCCCTGACCCCTGGAGGAGCCCACATGCCATGGAACAACTGAGCCCAGGCACCACAACTACTGAGTCTGTGCTCTAGAGCTCAGAAGCTGCAACTGCTGAGCCCACGTGCCACAACTACGGCTGCCCGAGCACCTGGAGCCCATGCCCCACAACGAGAGAAGCCACCACAATGAGGAGCCAATGCACTGCAACTAGAGAGGAGCCTCCGCTTGCCGCAACTAGAGAAAAGCCCACCAGCACCAAGACCCAGTACAGTCAAAAAAAAAAAGAAAACCTCGTCTGGCCACCAGGGAGCAGAACAAACCAGAGATGAGCCCAGCGCTGGGCTTCCCTGATGGCTCAGATGGTAAAGACTCAGCCTGCAATGCAGGAGACCCCAGTTCAATCCCTGGGTTGGGAAGGTCCCCTGGAGAAGGAAATGGCAACCCACTCTGTATTCTTGCCTGGAGAATTCCATGGACAGAGGAGCCTGGCATGCTGCAATCCATGGGGTTGCAAAGAGTCAGACACGACTAAGCAAGTAACACACTGGAGCTCAGTGACACACCTAAGGGCCTTACTGATCCCTAGAATGGACAGATGTTAAGTTTTCATTGTAACAGGTCAGGATATCAAAGGATGGTTGGCATAAATCTTCACCATTCTTGGTAAAACTAGAATCATATGTTCTACGGTCTATGATAGAGGGAAAAGTTCTACTGGATCTCACAGACCATAACTTCTTTCCAGAGTCACACTATTCTACAACAGTGAATCTTAACTTTGAGGGGGGGACATGGAACCCTTTGCGAATATCATGATAATATTTTGCCCTTTCAGAAAAAATCCTATTCTCTCTCTTGACACACACCATGAGAGAAGCATGCACTCCAGGCAACAAATTATTCTTAACAAATTATTAATTAATAAGAATTAATTCCTAAAGTTAATCCTTACTAATTGATGATAATCACTACCAAAACATAATAGAACAGAATGTGATATTGATTCCCCTTCAACATTCTGACCCAAGAAAGAACAAGTGGTTCTCTTAATAACTCAATCTTAGCTGTAAAAAATCAAAGACTTCATGAAGGCTAAGGAATCTACAAACAGAAATAAATTATAACCAAATGACCTGATTTACCAGGCATGTCTGCCTTCTAAAGATACTGGTTCCATCACCTCAGCTCTACAAAGCCCAAACTAAACAAAGGGAGATTCCAAGAAAAAAAGAGAATCAGAATTGTAAGCTTTTGAGGGACAAAAAAGGAAAAGTCCAGCTTTATATTGCATTCTGTTCGATGAGTGCTAAGTCTCTTCAGTCATGTCCAACTCTTTGTGACCCCGTGGACTACAGCCCACCAGGCTCCTCTGTCCATGGGATTCTCCAAGCAAGAGTACTGGAGTGGGCTGCTGTGCCCTCCTCTAATGGATCTTCCCAACCCAGGGATCAAACCCACATCTCCTGTGGCTTCTGCATTGCAGGAGGATTCTTTACCGCTGAGCCTACAAATATGACACCTGATAGGCTTTCGTGTAATCTACAACCAAAATGAAGTCAGTTGTTCAAATGTGTGCAAAATTTCTATTCTTTCTAAATCAACAGTTGCAAAGACAGGCTATGCACTTAGACAAGAGGTGAATACAGGCTGGGATAAAAATCCCTGAGTGTAACTATAATAGGGAGTTCCTTTATCTTAAGATGACTTAGAAAGCAAAGTGAAAGTGAAAATCGCTCAGTCATTTCTGACTCTTTGAGATCCCATGGATATACAGTCCATGGAATTCTCCAGGCCAGAATACTGGAGTGGGTAGCCTTTCCCTTCTCCAGGGGATCTTCCCAACCCAGGGATCAAACCCAGGCCTCCTGCATTGCAGGCGGATTCTTTACCAGCTGAGCCACCAGGGGAGCAAAACCTTCCGTAATATTTCTAACACTTAGAGCAGGGGTCCCCAACCTCCAAGATCTAATGCCAGATGATCTGAGGTGGAGCTGATGTAATAACAGTAGAAATAAAGGATACTATAAAGGTGTAACCATCGTGAAACCATCCCCTCATTCTGGTCCTTCGAAAAACTACCTTCCACAAAACAGGTCCCTGGTGTCAAAAAGGTTTGGGACCACTGACTTAGAGGACTTATTTCGGGGAGTTTCTGAGAGATCTATGGCCAGATTGAAGAAAGTTATCTTTTTTGCACTGAAGGTTATCTATCGTACCTTGCTCTCCTTGTAGTAACAGAGGCTTCCAAGACACAAGAGAGTACAGCAAAAGGTGGTGGCCTTTCTGGGAAAGAGGAACTAACTTGTAGTGTGAATGAGTATAAGAACAATGGGTATTGACCAGTCAGACACCTAAAAGTGCAGGCAGGGTTATCTGGAAAGAGGATTTAGGAATCCGTTGCTTTATCTCACCCTTTTTCATATACTTTCAGTTGTAATAGAGTCCAAGATGTCATGAGAGAGTGAGTTAATTACAGCAGAAATAAACATGCTAAAGGACCAGGGCTCTGGGGTTGTCTCTATCACAACACCAGATCCAAGAGGACATGGATCCAGCTGTACCTAGCAGAGGGATGAGTTTATTAGTCTACCATGAGTTACAAATGTTGAGACGAAGGAGTCTGGAAGCCTGAGGGTCCCGTGAACCCAGAAACAAGAGAAAATTTAAATGAGATGGCAAAGAATAAAGCCTTTTTTTGTATAGAACTTCATCTTATTTCAGTATTCTTTGGACCTGGGAAAGAGTATAAGAGAATTGAGTAGATCAGTCAGTAGGCATGCATGAAGTGAAGCAATCTGAAGGGAGCCACCTGAGGAATCTCTGGGTATACAGGGAAGCATACGGTTCATGGCCACTTAAGGTGACTTAACTCATTTAATGAAAACCAGGGCTTAAAAAAAAAAAAAAAACTGATTACAAATGCAGAAGATGTTCAGATAGTTGAGAGATGAGAGTGCTGCAGCCTGTAGGCACTTTCTGTGAAGAAAAGCCCACGGCTGACAAAAGCACCAGGGAGCCGGCTCAAACATGAATGTGTCAAGGTGACAGGCCCTGAATCTCCTACTGTGGATTCTTGAGAGAGACAGGCATGCATAAAACCATGTGTTCTTTCGCTCAGCGCTAAGGCAGTCCTTCAATCCTTCATCTTTTCAACTAGAAAGAAAACTTAAGCAGAGAATCACAGACTTGGAAGGGCCCTTAGAGATGATGTAGTCAAACTTTCATTTTACAGTTGAAGAAACTGAACGAGACCAGAGGAGGTAGAGTGATTTGCTCAAGGTCACACACATGGGTGGTTCATGACAGATCAGGAATTTAAGCCCTTAGGTCAACTCTTCTACTCTAATATTCTTTGCAAGACACTCTATTTTGATCTGTGCCACAAATTCATCTAACTACTATAAAGGTGAAACTTGAGACGCAAAGAAAATGGGTTATCATAGACAACGGGTTATCATAGACAACCTCCGTGTAGCTCCATCTGATCTCTTTAGCCTGTCAACGTCTGTCTGGCCCTGTTGTTGTTTTAGAAGCTAAGTTCTGTCTGACTCTTTGTGACCCCATGTATATTATGGCCCATTTAGGCTCCTCTGTCCATGAGATTTCCCAGGCAAGAATGCTACAATGGTTTCCCATTTCTTTCTCCAGGGGACCTTCCCAATCCAGGGATTGAATCCACATGTCCTACTTGGCAGGCAGATTCTTTACCACTGAGCACCTGGGAAGACTCTACCTGGCCTAAGAGCTAATAAAATCAATTAGTGATAAGGCATGTGATTGGGCATATCTAACTGTCATATGCAAATCACCTGCATATGACTAGTGCTACAAAATGGACTTTTTTTTTCTGTCCCAATAAAAGACTAACCATAGTAAAGATTACCAATATATGTAAGATTTTAAGCATTGTTAGGGTGTTGGCTTATGATTATAAGGAAGTTTTTAATGTGAGATATTTTACCATGCTAATTTTCCCTTTGGTATTTATCCATAAAAAGAAAAAGACAAATTCAACAGACATTTAAGTTTCTTCTCACATGAAGGCAAATTTTGACTTCTCATGGTTCCCAAAATATAGATCCTAAATATTTCATAAAACATCATGAACATATACACATGGCTATATATAACCAACAAGGAAACTATACTGAATATTTTATAATAACCTATAAAGGAAAAGAATTTGGAAAAGAATATATGTAACAATCGCTTTGCTGTATACCTGAAACTAATTCAACATTGTAAATCAACTATACTTCAATAAAAAACAAAAATAAAATAGAAAACATATTATGAACAGAACACAAGAACACAGACTTTTAAAACTTTGTAACAAGTGCTGTTAAAAATCACAGTGTAAGAAAGTGGGAGAAATTCTTCAAATCTTCATGTATGGACATTTCAAAAACTAGAATTTACTTTCCTCTTTCAGGATAGAGTTTGGGTCCTTCCTCCTTCCTGGAAGGTGACTTCTTGCTTTGAGTTTACCAAGGACAGTGATTTAATAGAGGGGATTCATCCCATTAGAGGAATCACAGCATTCTAAGCAAGGCAGAGTGGATCATTCCGTAGGACTACGTGCACCCCATCACTAACAGCTGCCAGACATACACACAGACTGAAAGGTATTCAGATTTGATTGGGAAGTATACTGGTGGTGACGGTGTGCTCAGTCACGTCCGACTCCTTTAGACCCCATGGACTGTAACCCACCAGGCTCCCCTGCCCTTAGAATTTTCTAGGCAAGAATACTGGCATGGGTTGCCGTTTTCAGGGAATCTTCCTGACCCACGGATTGAATCTTCATTTCTTGTGTCTCCTGCATTATCAGGCAGATTCTAAACCACTAGCATCACCTGGGAAGCCCAGGCTATTATGATTGAGGGAGTTTACAAGGGCTAATATCCAGAATATGAAGAAGTATTGCCATACAGAACACAGCAGCAGGAGCTTGGTGACAAATCAGAATGAAACAAATGACCATTTTAATACAATCCGCCCTTGGCTCTTGTATGGTTATTTATGAGGAGAAGTGGATGGAACACTCCTGTAATTACAGATACAAGAGTAAAGGCAAAATAAACAGTATCACATACTCATTTGCAGGACGAGTGGTTATGAAGTTTTGGTTTTGTTGCTCTTCCCACTGCCTCTCCTGCACCTCTCACAGGATGACTGAAGATACCAGGACGGAGGGCTAAACACCCAGGAGGAGGAGCATCTTGGTCTTCCTGTGTGTACTAAGGAGCTGTGCTTATGGTGAATGGCAAAAGTAGCTCATCAGAGATCACTCTTACCTCCTATTCATTTATCCGTCTGATTTCTGCTGCAACACCTTCGTTGAAAATGATTTTCTGAGTGTCTCTGGTGACTACTCAATTATATTTGATAGGTTCCTTTTAATAGGATCCTCCAAGTCATCTTTGATTCCCTTTGGCATCATTGACCTTCTACTTACTCTTGAAACTCTCTTGACTTGGATGACATCAAGGTGATTCCCATCTGTGGCCAACCCCTCTCAGTTCTTTCACCAGCGATGCTCCCTCAGACCCATCAGTGCAGGCATTCCCTAACAATCCTTTTGCATCTCCTTGTACTTACTGTCTTGGCAATCCCATTAGTTCTCCTGTCACAAATTCACCATCAGCTCTCTCCATACAATTATACTTTGTCTTAGTCACTCAGTCATGTCCAATTCTTTATGACCCCATGGACTGGGGCCCACGAGGCTAGGCAAGAACACTGGTGTGGGTAGCCATTCCCTTCTCCAGGGGATCTTCCTGACCCAGGGATCAAACCCAGGTCTACCACATTGCAGGCAGATTCTTTACTGTTTGAGCCACTAGAAGTTTTCTAAAATGAACACAGCAATTCCTTTAATACTCCCAACAACCTACTTTTATTATGCTATGCTAAGTCACTTCAGTCGTGTCCAACTCTGTGCGACCCCATGGATGGCAGCCCACCAGGCTTCCATGTCCCTGGGATTCTCCAGGCAAGAACACTGGAGTGGGTTGCCATTTCCTTCTCCAATGCATGAAAATGCAAAGTGAAAGTGAAGTCGCTCAGTCGTGTCCGACTCTTCACGACCCCATGGACTGCAGCCTACCAGGCTCATCTGTCCATGGGATTTTCCAAGCAAGAGTACTGGGGTGGGGTGCCATAGAGAAGGAAACTGAGAGACTCAGAGAGGTGAAGTCAACTGCCTAGGGGTTCAAAGTCAGAAGGTCTATAAACTTAATCCGAGCTCTTAGGTCTAGTGCTTTTTCACCACACCATAAATGTAATGCCTCCAAACATTTCCAAATACATACACTAATGCCCCATCTTCTTCACCAAGTCCCAGACAAATAACACTTCACCCACTTAATAAGAAACTAGATCCAAATATCCTTATAACTTGCCATATTACCCAAGAGCTTCCTCTGTTAACCTCAGTTTTCTTAACTGAAATACAATTGACACGTAGCATTGTATTAGTTTCAGGTATACAACACAATGATTAGATATTTATATATATTGCAAATTTATGCAAGTCTAGATGCAAAGAACTGACTCATTTAAAAAGACTCCAATGCTGGGAAAGATTGAAGATGGGAGGAGAAGGGGACGACAGAGGATGAGATGGTTGGATGGCATCACCGACTCAATGTACATGAGTTTGAGTAAACTCTGGGAGTTGGTGATGGACAGGGAGGCCTGGCGTACTACAGTCCATGGGGTCGAAAAGAGTCGGACATAACTGAGCGATTGAACTGACCTGAAGTCTAGCTAACATCTGTCATCATAGTTCTTTTTTTCTTGTGATGAGACTTTTTAAGATCTACTCTCTTAGTAACTTTCAAATTTACAATATAATTAACTATGGTCACCATGCCATATGTTACATCCCTAGGACTTATTTTAGAATCACAGGCTTATACTTTTTAACTCCTTTCACTTATTTCACTTACCCCCTGCCTCTGGCAACTGCCAATCTGTTCTCAGTATCCATGAGTTCAGTTTTGGGGATTTTCATTTGTTTTATTGATTTATATTCCACATGAAAGTGAGATCAGACAGAATTTGTCTTTCTCTGACTTATCCACTTAACATAATGCCTTCAAGGTCTATCCACATCATTGCAAATGGCAAGATTTCCTTCTTTTTAGGACTGGATACAGAGGATGAGATGATTGGATGGCATCACTAATTCAATGGACATGGGTTTGGGTGGACTCCGGGAGTTGGTGATGGACAGGGAGGCCTGGCGTGCTGCAGTTCATGGGATCGCAAACAGTCAGACATGAATGAGTGACTGAATTGAACTGAACTATTCCATTATATGTACATATTTGTGTGTGTATATATATTTATATGGACCACATTTTCCTTACCCATTCATCCATCAATAGACATTCTATTTTTTATAATGCAATCAGTATATCCCTGGTTACAAGTACTTGGACATATCTTTAATGTTTCTATTTGCTACCAATCAGTTGCTACATTTGAGAAACTACACCTTTAAATATCTCTTGTATCTCCCACCAACACTTTTTTTTAAATATAAATTTATTTATTTTAGTTGGAGGCTAATTACTTTACAATATTGTATTGGTTTTGCCATACATCAACATGAATCCACCACGGGTGTACACGTGTTCCCCATCTTGAACCCCCCTCCCACCTATATGCGAGACAGCAAAAGAGACACAGATGTATAGAACAGTCTTTTGGACTCTGTGGGAGAGGGCGAGGGTGGGATGATTTGGGAGAATGGCATTGAAACATGTATAATATCATATGTGAAACCACCCAACACTGTCAATGCACAGTGCTCCTGTCTTTGTTCTGGTTTGTAGATTGTTTTCCTAAAGATCTGTGCTAGTGGACTATTAACCTAATGTGTACTAATATATTAGTAACGTACCTATCTCCCGTCTCTCCTCTAATTTACTCTATGCCCTGCCTCTGAATTAATCTTCCTTCACTTGCTTTCAGTGGCTCTGCACTGCCTTTAGAAGAAAGTCCAAAGGCTCAAAGTCCCATATGATTAAGGCCCAAGTCTATCAAGAACTTTATCCACACTTCCTTATCTCATGCACTCTCCACTGAGCCACTCCAGACTATTTAGTGCTCACACAAAGATATTTTCTGATGGTAGGTGATCAAAAAATATTTGTTACATTATTGGGTTGACCACAAATTTCGTTCTGGTTTTTCCATAAAATGTTACAGAAAAAGCCAAATGAAATTTGTGGCCAACACAATAAATCAAACCTGTTTGGAATGAGTTGGTTTTATTTCACTATTTGACAGTCAAGAGATTCAAAATCACTTCCTTTTAAGCTGCCATTCTCACTAGGTAGCCCTTCTTTGGATAAGTGTCCTAAAGCTGTCTTCTTTCCCTTCTCCTAGACATCTGTATGTGCATATTTGCTTTCATCGCACAAATGAGTAACTTAAAAATTTGCAGACATCTGTTGTTGTACTTCAGCCAATACACTATATTGTATGCCAACCAAAATTATTAAAATGATACAAAATTGGTGATATATTCATTTTCCATGAAAAAAAATATTGTAAATGCTGAAAACTCATTGTAATAGCTTTTATTCTCTCCCAGCATGTAAAATAAATTATTCTCTTCTGTATAATAGCTAAAGTGCAGTTCTAGAAAACTTTGGATTTCAGAAATTTACGTGTAAAGTTAACAAAAATAATTTGTTAAATCTGCTCATATCAGATGCATTCTAATAATTACCAACTAGAATAAGTGGAGAGGCCTCAAGAGTCACACAATCTCTGAGTGAGATACAAAGTCTCTATGGTCTCTGAGACAGTTACCTAGATAGATACACTAAGAAATAAAATCCTGAAGAGGGATCAAAATAGTAAATTGACAGAATAAAGCCTCCATTTATGCTGTGTTATATCTTAAAATGTTAGTCTCAAAGTTCAGTTCAGTTCAGTCACTCAGTCGTGACTGCAGCACGCCAGGCCTCCCTGTTCATCACCAACTCCCAGAGTTCACTCAGACTCATGTCCATTGAGTTGGTGATGCCATCCAACCATCTCATCCTCTGTTGTCCCTTCTCCTCCTGCCATCAATCTCAAAAAATAGCATAATTGGCTGTAGCTCATTTGACTCAACATAGAGGTAAGGCAAGAACAGTGAAGGCAAACATCTCGCACTAGATGTCATTTACTTTAACAGCACTCAATAGTGGACATTCTATTCTGCCTAATGACTCTAAGAAAATTCATCTTATGCAATTAGAATATTAAGACTATCAAAAAAAAAAGGAATTTACTTAAAGATGCAAAAGAGCAATGGAATATTACTCAGCCATAAAATGAATGAAATAATACCATTAATACCAACATGGATGGACCATTGTCATCCATGTGAAGTTTGACTGAGTCAAACTCAGAGATTGTCATACTGAGTGAAGTCAAACAGAGAAAGACAAATATCACATGATAACTGCTTATATGCGGATTATATTTTGGGGGGCTCCAAAATCACTGCAGATGGTGACTGTAGCCATGAAATTAAAAGATGCTTGCTCCTTGGAAGGAAAGCTATGGTAAACCCAGACAGCATATTAAAAAACAGAGACATCACTTTTCTGACAAAAGTCTGCATCATGAAAGGATGGTCTTTCCAGTAGTCATGTATGGGTATGAGAGTTGTACCATAAAGAAGGCTGAGCACTGAAGAACTGAAGCTTTTGAATTGTGCTGCCGGAGAAGACTCTTGAGAGTCCCTTGGACAGCAAGGAGATCAAACCAGTCAATCCTAAAGGAAATCAACCCTGAATATTCATTGGAAGGACGGATGTTGAAGTTCCAATACTTTGTCCACCTGATGCAAATAGCAACTCATTTGAAAAGACCCTGATGCTGGGAAAGATTGAAAGCAATAGGAGAAGGAGCCAACAGAGGATTAGATGGTTGGACATTATCACCGACTCAATGGACATGAGTTTGAGCAACCTTTGGGGGATAGTGGAGGACAGGGAAGCCTGGCATGCTGCAGACCATGGGATCTCAAAGAGGGACACAGCTTAGGGACTGAACAACAACAATATGTGGAATCTTTTTCTAAAAAGTGCTACAAATGAATTTATTTACAAAACAGAAACAGAGTCACAGATGTAGAAAACAAACATCGTTATGAGGGAGGAATAGGTGGGGAGGGATGAACTGGGAGATTGGGACTGACATACACCCACTACTATATATAAAATAGATAATAAGGACCTACTATATAGCAAAAGGAACTCTACTCAATACTCTATACTGGCCTACATGGGAAAAGAATCTAAAAAAGAGTGGATATATGTATAACTGAATCATTTTGCTGTATGCTAGAAACTAACGGAGAAGGCAATGGCACCCCACTCCAGTACTCTTGCCTGGAAAATCCCATGGACGGAGGAGCCTGGTGGGCTGCAGTCCATGGGGTCGCAAAGAGTCGGACACAACTGAGCGACTTCACTTTGACTTTTCACTTTCATGCATTGGAGAAGGAAATGGCAACCCACTCCAGTGTTCTTGCCTGGAGAATCCCAGGGACGGGGGAGCCTGGTGGGCTGCAGTCTATGGGGTCGCCCAGAGTCTGACAGAAACTAACACAACATTGTAAATGAACAGTACTCAAAAAAAAAAAAAAAAAAAAAAAAGACAGATACAAAATAGCACTGTAAAACTGCTGCAGAGCTGTATTCCTCTACTCTGTTCAGGAGGACATCTCCAACTGTCTCATTTAAGGAGAAATTTCTGGGGACTGATCCACTCTGTTGCTTCTCCAAACAACTCCTTTGGGCCAAAGCTTCCAGTTGGAGTCTCAAGCTACCCACAGTCTTCCTGTAGCAGCGGGCAGGCCAGTCCATAGCCCAGCTCTATGCTTACACTACTTCCTCCATTCCCTCCTTTGGCTCTGCTCCCTTCTGTTTCTTTGTCCAGAGCCTTTTCAGGGAAAGACCATCACATACAAAAGTGAATTAGGAAGTTAGAATCATGGTCCTGACTTTACCCCTAACTAGCAGAGTGGCCTTAGCCAATTTCCTTATCTTTAAAAAAAAAAAAATTTAATGTGGACAATTTTTTAAGTCTTTATTGAATTTGTTACAGTATTGCTTCTGTTTTATGTTTTGCTTGCCTTTTTTTTTTTTTTTTTTTCAGGCACTAGGCATGTCGGATCTTAGCTCCCCAATCAGGGATCAAACCCACACTTGTTCCATCTTTATTTTTCTTTCTTTATATGTAATAACTGGAAACACATTTCTCATTACTGTTGTGAGAATCCAATGAAATACAGTCCAGTAAACCATCTGGAAAAGAACACAAGTACCCATGTCTCTGGCCCACCATCTACAAACATCTATATTGACACTGTTCTGAACTTAAAAGAGTATACAAACTGAAGTGTGGAGAGTGACATTCCTAGCACCATATAAGAAAAAAAAAAAAATCAATCAATATAATTCCTGTTTTCTGATTTCAGATCTTGGTATTTTTTTTTAAAAGACCATGAAGGGCTTCTTAATTCCTCTGCCACTAAATCTTTTCACAGAAAGAGGTTTGCTGTTAGAAGTGGTCAAAGACTGTGACGAATTGGAGAGGAAGAGATTCAGAAGGCAAAGAGGTGTGTTCTGGCAATCAATTACTCTAAGGGATGAAAGCGGATTCCTGAAATTTTTGTGGAGGTACAAAATTAGACTTTAGGGTGTGAGAAAGGTAAAGGAACTATAAAAGAAAGAAAATGAATGTGGAAAATTACTAAAGGTTAAAGAGCTGCCTTAGATTTCATCATTGATCCTTTGGGGAAACAATGAAACATCCCACAAAAGGTCACAATATGGCCCTTTTCTAACACCTTTTCTTTGCACTTCATCTCATACACCCTCTACTGTAGCTGCCTTAACATCCCAGAGATCCCCAGAGGCAGCCAGTTTTCTCTCTATTCTCATGGCCTTTGACTGGCTTGAATCATCTTCCTGGAATTCCTTTTGTTTGATTCTTTTCCTAATTACAAAAGTTAAAAGCCTTGGTGCAGGGAAGGACTACACACTCCAAAAAAGTTGTTATCCCCCAATTTGCCTCTCGGAACCTTCAGCTACAGATAATAGATAACAACTGCCCCATTCTCTGGAGAAGGCAATGGCATCCCACTCCAGTACTCTTGCCTGGAAAATCCCATGGACGGAGGACCCTGGTAGGCTGCAGTCCATGGGGTCGCTACGAGTCAGACACGACTGAGCGACTTCTCTTTCACTTTTCACTTTCATGCATTGGAGAAGGAAATGGCAACCCACTCCAGTGTTCTTGCCTGGAGAATCCCAGGGATGGCAGAGCCTGGTGGGCTACCATCTATGGGGTCGCACAGAGTCAGACACTACTGACGCGACTTAGCAGCAGCAGCAGCAGCCCCATTCTCTAACAAGAGGTGCTAGACAAACTATGCTTGTTGTTTAGTCACTAAGTCATGTCCAATTCTTTTGCAACCCACCAGGCTCCTCTGTCCACGGGATTTCCCAGGCAAGAATATTGGAGTGGGTTGCCATTTCCTTCTCCAAGTTATCTTCCCGACCCAGGGAATGAACCCAAGTCTCCTGCACTGGCAGGCAGATTCTTTATCACTGAGCCATCAGGGAAGCTCAGACACCCTATAGGACTTGCCTATTAAAGACAGTGAAATGGGTTTGGGTACATTTATCCAACACACACATCCAAGAAGGCTACAGAATCACTGAGGAGAATAAT
This sequence comes from Bos indicus, assembly GCF_029378745.1. Classification (NCBI taxonomy): domain Eukaryota; kingdom Metazoa; phylum Chordata; class Mammalia; order Artiodactyla; family Bovidae; genus Bos; species Bos indicus. Next base: position 16,236,851 of record NC_091767.1, read on the forward strand.
CAGAGCAGATTTATTTGCGGTGATTTAGTTACTGACCTCGGAGGATGAGTCTAAGGCATTTTCCATCCCCTGTTCTCCTCTGCCTTGAGGTAAGTGAAAGGAGCATCAAAAGCAACACGGAGTGTAGGGGACAGGATGGGGGCTAGGAGAGTCCTTGCCAGAGGGCACCCTGCTTGCTCAGTGCCCCAGGCTAGAGGTTTGATGAGCTGAGCACATACACTCACTGGCCTGCCTGTCGGAGCTGAGGGAGAACAAGTTCTTTGAAGCAAGTCACCCTTCCTGAGTCTGGCAAGACAGGGAGGCAAATATTTCCTGCGGCCTCAGTAACACAGAAAATCACTGAGCCTGAGACATCTTGAAAGCTGATTGCTGAAGAGGATACCCAACTGAAAAGGTATCACAACCGAAAGACTGGTGGTTCCCAAAGGACAAGGGGGTGGGGAGGGATGAATTGGGAGTTTGGGATGAGCAGATGCAAACTATTACATATTGAATGAATGAACAAGGTCTGACTGTACAGCACAGAGATATAATCAATATCCTAGGATAAACCATACTGAAAAAGAATATTCTTTAAAATAATGTATATATAAGTATAACTGGATCAATCTGCTGTATAGCAGAAATGGATACAACATAGCAAATTAACTACACTTCAGTAAAAAGAAATAATAAAACTGAAAAAAATTCTGTGAGAAAGTATAAATGTTAAAACTAGAAAATAAAAGCTTAAAAAAAAAAAACAAAAAAGGATAAGTCCATCAGAAAGGAACATTTGAGGTTTTGTGGGGCCTGGCTGAAATACATATAGAATTTGGGGGAGTCTACTTTTACGTATATAAAACCAGCCACAAAATTAAAGGTTTATTTGGAATAAGAAAATAAGGAGGGCTTCCCTGGTGACTCAGTGTAAAGAATCCGCCTGCCAATGCGGAAGACATAGATTCGATCCCTGACACAGGAAGATCCCACATGCCTCGGAGCAACTAAGCCCACGTACCACAGCCATTGAGCCTGTGCTCCAGAGCCGGGGAGCCGCAACAACTGAGCCCACGTGCCACAACTACTGAAGCCCGAGCGCCCTACAGCCCGCGCTCTGCAACAAGAGAAGCCACCACAAAGACAAGCGTGTGCACTGTAACAAGAAAGTAGCCTCTGCTCACCACAACCAGAGAAAAGACCTCACAGCAATGACGGCCCAGTGCAGCCAAAAAGTAACATTTTTTTTTTTAAATTAGAAGGGGACGACAGAGAATGAGATGGCTGGATGGCATCACTGACTCAATGGACGTGACTCTGAGCGAACTCCGGCAGTTGGTGATGGACAGGGAGACCTGGCGTGCTGCAATTCATGAGGTCGCAAAGAGTCAGACACAACTGAGCGACTGAACTGAACTGAACTGAATGAAACACAAATTTGTAAAAGCTGGACAAATGCCTCCAACAGCATAAATCCATAAAATAATATTTTCATTAATAATCTGACATGTTTCCATAATAGTTTCTTCCCTAAAATTTCTTTCGGCTGCATACTTTCAAAACCTGCTCCCTATGAAACAAAAGAAGAATTGAAAGATCACTTAGTCTTACCTCAGGTATCATTGAATTGACTTTTTAAAACTGTGTATTGCTGAGACAGTTTCTTTCTGCTTTAAATATTATTTTATTGATGCAAAGTGAGTTTTTAAGATTATCAAGTTGGGGAAACTCTGAACAGTTTCTTTCATATCTGTAATATCTGGAAGGGTTTTTCACATACTACCTCGGAGCCTCCTATGTTTCAAATCCTGCTTCTTCTCCATGAGCCACATGCTTCAGTGGCCAGGTGCCATCAGACATAATGTTAGTAAAACCTCTGCCCCTGAAGCTTCCTGTGACAGTGACAACTGGAATATCTCTAGAAGCCTTTTCACATTGGATGGGGAACAAAATCTTGTGACTTTTGAACCACGCAAATATATCCCTCTCTACCCTAACTAAATAAATCTCAAATCAACTTCCTCTTCATCAGTTCCCTCAAGTTCCCATAAGCCCTCCCAGTTCACTAGCCACCAGGAGAAGTATTTGAGAGGGAAAACAAAGTCAACAGCTGTTTGTGTCAAAACAGCACCCTCTTCCACATTTTACAAAAGCACAGGACCCTGTGAACACACTGCTAGGACACTTTCCAGGGCCTTGACCAGAGCCTGTCCAGGTGAAGGGCTCGGAGGCAGAGTCATCATTAGCCTCTGGGTGCATCCACTTCCATATGTGGTCATGTAATTGGTGTAGGCACTGAGGAGACAGAAGACGTCAGCTCAGTAAGTTTAGTTCAGTTGCGTCCGAATGAACGCAGCACTGCAGCACGCTGGGCTTCCTGTCCATCACCAACTCCCAGAGCTTGCTCAAACTCATGTCCTTCGAGTCAGTGATGCCATCCAACCATTGCATCCTCTGTCATCCCCATCTCCTCCTGCCTTCAATCTTTCCCAGCATGAGGGTCTTTTCCATGTCAGCTAGAGAATGTATAACGCACACCCGGGAACTGTCCATGGTTAAGGTCCAGAGGCTTTCCCAAAATCCACTAAGTTATCCCCTGAAAGAGCAGGCCAGTGTCTGTAATGACCAAGGGCATTAACAATCAAGAAACAAACCACAGCAGCCAAGTAGAAGTCATGTCTGCCTCTCTCTGCCATTCCCTCTCCTTCCCAACCATGAAGCAACCAGAAAACAGCATCATGAATGGGAGACAAGGGGAAGGTAAGAAATGGGGGTAGAGGGTGGGGATTAAAACTACCAGCATGGCTGAGAGGAGGGTGAAGAAAGACAGCCACCCAGGAGTCAGATTGAAGGAGGGGCTCCTTTCAGTCCAAGCTCAGAGACCATACCTACCCTCCCCATTCCCCCCGCCGCCCCCGTCTCCTGCACCTAGGTCAGGTTTTAGCTGTGGTCAAGGGAAGATGTCCATAGGTGGAGGAATGGGACTTTTTCATTCACAGCACATGGGAGTTTCTAATGAGGTTCTGATCATTTATAACTGAAAGCAACAGAAAGCTGTGAAATCTTCCCAACTGAAGCAGAGAAACAGAGCAGATTTAGAGGACAATGGTGGAATTAAGCGTTTTCCTGATTGGACCCTAATGAGCACTTCCTGTTCAATCAACTGCCTACATGTAAAGAAAGAAGCAATTGCTCTTGCTGCAAACAGGGTAAGACCAAACTCCTCAGCCTGGCATGCAGAAGCATCCATCCTGTCCTCCCTGGCCTTCTCTGGTCTGGCCATCTCTTCACCACCGTGATACAACTCAGCACACCCCATCAGCACTGTCTCCCTGGACTTCTGACTCATGCCTTGAATACCCTTCCCCTCCTGCTATCTATCTCCTTTTCTACCTTCAGGGCAAGGTTAGATGCCATCTCCTCAAGAAAGCTATGCTTTACAGCCTCAGGCAAATGAGCAATTCCTTCCTCTGAGCTCCACCACATTCTTTATGGGCCCTTCTTAGGGCACTTAACACACTGCAGGATCTTCTATCTGTGTCTAGTTCTGGCTTTTCCCCTAGGTTGTCATACTCTTCCACATCGAGTGTTCTTTAGTCAAGCTTATACTACACTGTCTTTAATACATACTCCAGAACAAATGCTTTCAGTAAACGTTAGTTACATGAATGAACGCCTTCCTTTTTTTGCCTCATGTAAAAGAATTATATTGGTGGCTCAGTGGTAAAGAATCCGCCTGCCAATGCAGGAGATGCAGGTTTGATCTCTGAGTCAGGAAGATCCCCTGGAGAAAGAAATGGCAACCCACTCCAGTATTCTTGCCTGAGAAATCCCAATGGACAGAGGAGCCTGGTGGGCTACAGTCCACGAGGTCACAAAGGAGTCAGATATGACTTAGCAACTAAACAACAACAGAAGTGTACAATTGGCTGCTAGTTCTGTGGAAAGAGGCTCCCTTTTCTTAGTGAACACATTCACCTGATTATTACTACTGTTTCAGAATGCTTGAGCCATCCATCCCCAGTTCAGTTCAATTGCTCAGTCCTGTGCAACTCTTTGTGACCCCATGAACCACAGCAGACCAGGCCTCCCTGTCCATCACCAACTCCCAGAGTTCACTGAAACTCATGTGCATCGAGTCAGTGATGCCATCCAGCCATCTCATCCTCTGTTGTCCCCTTCTCCTCTTGCCCCCAATCCCTCCCAGCATCAGAGTCTTTTCCAATGAATCAACTCTTTGCATGAGGTGACCAAAGTACTGGACTTTCAGCTTCAGCATTAGTCCCTCCAATGAACATCCAGGACTGATCTCCCCTAGGATGGACTGGTTGGATCTCCCTGCAGTCCAAGGGACTCTCAAGAGTCTTCTCCAACACCACAGTTCAAAAGCATCAAAAGCGCTCAGCTTTCTTCACAGTCCAACTTTCACATCCATTCATGACCACTGGAAAAACCATAGGCTTGACTAGATGGACCTTTGTTGGCAAAGTAATGTTTCTGCTTTTGAATATGCTATCTAGGTTGGTCGTAACTTTCCTTCGATGGAGTAAGCGTCTTTTTTAATTTCATGGCTACAGTCACCATCTGCAGTGATTTTGGAGCCCAGAAAAATAAAAGTCTGACACTGTTTCCACTGTTTCCCCATCTGGTTGCCATGAAGTAATGGGACCAGATGCTATGATCTTCGTTTTCTAAATGTTGAGCTTTAAGCCAACTTTTTACTCTACTGTTTCACTTTTCTCAAGAGGCTTTTTAGTTCCTCTTCACTTTCTGCCATAAGGGTGGTGTCATCTGCATATCTGAGGTTATTGATATTTCTCCCGGCAATCTTGATTCTAGCTTGTGTTTCTTCCAGCCCAGCGTTTCTCATGATGCACTCTGCATAGAAGTTAAATAAACAGGGTGACAATACACAGCCTTGATGTACTCTTTTTCCTATTTGGAACCAGTCTGTTGTTCCATGTCCAATTCTAACTGTTGCTTCCTGACCTGCATATAGGTTTCTCAAGAGGTAGGTCAGGTGGTCTGGTATTCCCATCTCTTTCAGAATTTTCCACAGTTTATTATGATCCACACAGTCAAAGGCTTTGGCATAGTCAATAAAGCAGAAATAGATGTTTTTCTGGAACGCTCTTGCTTTTTCGATGATCCATCCCAGGAGATGTCATAATCGAGGGGGAAACCTGAAATAAACTCTTCCATTCGCAATTATTAAGTCATTTCAGTTTAGAAAATTGCCCAATCAGGCACAAATAACAAGCAATCCTCTTGGGTGAAATGATCAATATTTAAACAACATTACCAGAGAGCTCTGGTGATTTTATGAGGGGAAGAAAATGCTCTAAGGTTCAAAGATTTCAGACTCCCAGCAAGTAATAGCTAAGTTATTGATGACACACAACTTTCCCCAGGTCAATCTCCCTGAAAGTATTCTTCCTTCCCTTCCTTCTGCAACACAGCCAACTCCTCTGAGGTATCAGATCTTTGTTTTCACTAATAACCTAATTTACTTTTAATCAAAGTATCACAATCAGATAAACTGAGAAAGCGTACTCTAAGAATTGCTTGAGGTGGAGATGTGGATTGTTAAAGATATTCTGATTGCTGTACAATTCCATTGATTTTAAACCCTGGATGTTGCCTATCTCCCTTGAATCCTAAACATTTGAGCTCATCCTGGGTGTTCGAAAACCTCTGCCTTTATCAAGTTTCCAAATGACTTTAAGCCAGATGGACTTGTCATTCCTTGTATGAATCTGTCTTTAGAACAGGGTAATGTTCACGAGAAACATGTTTTCACAGCTTACTAGGCCAGAATAGCATTATGGATTCTCTTTTTTCAGAGTTTGAGAGTCATAACTAGAGGGTCATAACAATATTCCAGAAGCTTAACTTTGACATGTGTCATTTGTTAGGATTATACAACACAAATTACACAGCAATGAAATCTGGTAAGGCTTCCATTAGAGGCTTTAATGAATACAATAGAAAAAAATACTTTCCTGGAGTATGTTTTGATGTACATTTTATGTCTCCCTTAATAATTGAAACTATATTTGAGCAACAGACTTTTAAGTCACTAGGCTACTCTCCCTGGACACAGACCTAGGAGAGGCCAGCTTCTCTATCTAAAGTTCTGGAAAAGTATGGATAAGAAGGAAGGAGGGTGGGGATGGGATCCAAATGTAAGCAGTAATTGCTTGAGATAAAAGAACAACTCTAGCCCGCCATACTCCTAACTGCTACCAGGTTGAGATGACTGGTGAGGAGAGTTGGTAGAGGTATGGCTATGCCACCATATGCTGAATACGATTTGTTTGTGGCACAGAAGACAAGTCTTCCTCCTCCCGTTTTAAAACCTAAATAATACAGTATAATATTAATGCAGCAGAACCGCAGAATTCTGTTTCCCTGAAAGAGCACTGCTAGAAGGACAGCACTTCCCTTTATGCCCATCTACTGACCAGTCACAATACTGTTATTTCTCGTCCTCTCGCCGGCACCACTTCTCACGACAACCTCCATTTCATCGATTGCCGGTTTGACGGAAAACTACAGCCATCCTCAGAAGCACTCCTTGGCTTTTCAAAACTGATTTATATGTCCCTCCTCTGCTTCTATAGCATTCTGGCCAATCCTATCGGGACACATCGCCTCACACAATAAACCTGGTTTTCTTTTCTGGCCCCTTCTCTTGACTATGTGCTACTTAAGGAGGAGAACTGCATCTATGCAACTCTGTGTCCCCAAGGTCCAACGTAGTGAATGATAATAAATGAACACCTGACTTCCCTGGTGGTCCAGTGTCTAATGCTCCACACTCCCAGTGCAGGGCCCCCGGTTCAGTGTCTAATGCTCCACACTCCCAGTGCAGGGCCCCCGGTCCAGTGTCTAATACTCCACACTCCCAGTGCAGGGCCCCCGGTTCGATCCCTGGTCAGGAAACTAGATTCCACATGCCCTAACTGAGAGTTTGCATGTTGCAACGAAGATGGAAGATCTTGTGTGCCATGACTAAGGCTCAATCAAAGCAGTCAAATAAATAATTTTTTTAAAAAGAATGCTACAATATTATTAAATTAAAAAATTGATGAATCCACGAAAAGAACAAATGCATGTAGGAGTATCATAATAAATATACGTATACTCAATTCTGGAAGTCTGCTTGTCCTGAATCTTCCCTGTCAAGCAGATAACACAATACCCTCCAGTCTCCTTGAGGTCTGTGACATTTCTCACATGTCTGCTTTGAGTACCCTACTTGGAGTAAATTCCTTATCCTTTGCAATGAAAATGGGAAACAATGAAGAAGAGCTGTATCAGGCCTCACAGGCATTGGGCTTGCTACATCTGGGTACCCAAGATGCAAGTGGACCCTAACAAGACCAATGTCCACAGAGACCCAGGACTCACTGTCACTGAGTGAGGGAGTTTGTCATCAGGTTGAAAGAAACAGTGTGCCTGGGAAAGAATAAAATCTGATGACTCCACCCTTAGAAATGAAAGATGTGAGCAGGACCTCAAGAGAACTTCTGGGCATCCATGTGCAAAAAGTGAAAGCAAGGTTAAAGGCTACGGAAACTAAGACTTCTTAAATCTCTGCCACTTGCCATAATATATGATTTTTGGTTATTTTATGTCTTACTGCTAAAGCCAGGAAGTCAATAATCAAAAGGAAAACTCCCCAGAAAGAAAGAAGCTCAGGGTACATCACATCCTCAGTCAGGCCCCCTGCTCAACTGCCTAGCCTCATGCGACCCCTCCCTCAGTCAGCCTGACTCAGTCCCCAGGGAGGGACCCGCCTGCTTTTACCCTGTGTTATGGCTCCAGATTGACTTCCTCATTCCCCATCCCACAGTGCCCAGGACAACATACTGGTCTGTGATCAGTGCACCATATGCTGCTGCTGCTAAATCGCTCCAGTTGTGTCCGACTCTGTGTGACCCCACAGATGGCAGCCACCAGGCTCTGCCATCCCTGGGGTTCTCCAGGCAAGAACACTGGAGTGGGTTGCCATTTCCTTCTCCAATGCATGAAAGTGAAAAGTCAAAGTGAAGTCACTCAGTTGTGTCTGACTCTTTGTGACCCCATGGACTGCAGCCTACCAGCCTCCTCTGTCCATGGGATTTTCCAGGCAAGAGTACTGGAGTGGGATGCCATTGCCTTCTCAGTGCACCATATACATGCACTCTATCTTTTATCTCTTCCTATGAGGAGAAAGGAGAAGGCAATGGCACCCCACTCCAGTACTCTTGCCTGGAAAATCCCATGGACGGAGGACCCTGGAAGGCTGCAGTCCATGGGGTCGCTGAGGGTCGGACACGACTGAGCAACTTCACTTTCACTTTTTACTTTCATGCATTGGAGAAGGAAATGGCAACCCACTCCAGTGTTCTTGCCTGGAGAACCCCAGGGACGGGGGAGCCTGGTGGGCTGCCGTCTATGGGGTCGCCCAGAGTTGGACACGACTGAAGTGACTTAGCAGCAGCAGTAGCATGGGGAGAAAAACCTACAAACCCATCCTTTTACCTCCTAACTGAGGACATACCTGATTTATCATCTAAGATGAAACACTTTTGAAAGTGAAAGGGAACGCTAGTCATAATTATACTGGGATAGTAGTAAATTCTACCTCTCCTAGGCAAATCCAGAAGAATGCTCACCCAACTTGTAACACCAAAACAAAAGTAAACACTGACAGAACCAATGGAAGTGCAGTCAAGGAAAAAAACAGAGTCTCAAATTTAAAGAGGGAGAAAACCCCTTTTCTCATCCTCCTAAGGCCTGCTCTTTCATAATACATAAGAAACCACCTTCCATGGGGGCCCCATAGGCACAGCAATTTAAAGATAGAACAGCTACAGCAATATCATTCATAGTAACTTTTTCTGCCCTTGAGGATAGGGACACTTTCCTAATGCAGTCCCAGCCCAGAAGACCCCTCACAGCCCTCTCTTCTTGGGGGTGGGAGGTGGGGGGACAGAATATACTGGCCTCTCTTCTACCAAGTCATCTCTACAAATGTCCTCAAGGCTTCTCAGCCAATGGCTCAGGATCTTCTACTTTGGCTTTTTGCTGGTGAACAGAGAAACTTTTTGTTCATGTCTACAGATGGCAGCGCTCTAAGCAAAACTCGGAATTATGTAAGCCAAATAGTGGTGTATCCATTTGCTACTAAATATAAGCCCACGATTCAATAACCAGTCAGAGCTGACCATGAAAAGTAACATTAAATCAGAACCAGAGAAGTACTCTTTCGTGGAAAACCCCATGGATGGAGGAGCCTGGTAGGCTGCAGTCCATGGGGTCGCTAAGGGTTGGACACGACTGAGCGACTTCACTTTCACTTTTCACTTTCATGCATTGGAGAAGGCAATGGCAACCCACTCCAGTGTTTTTGCCTGGAGAATCCCAGGGACGGGGGAGCCTGGTGGGCTGCCGTCTATGGGGTCGCACAGAGTCAGACATGACTGAAGTGACTTAGCAGCACCAGCAGCAGCAGAGAAGGGTCTTATGTATCTATTCTGAATCAGTAGATCGCATCCTTTCAGTCTGAGTCATTTACCCTTTTTCAGGAGATAGTTTATACATCCCCACTTTCAAAAAGTGTTGAGGCAGCTGACACTAAACTATGAGCACATGTTCATAAGACAAAAAACTGACACCAGAAAATACAGAAAACAAAGATTCAGAAATAATACAAAGAAGAAGAGCATTATGTCAACAACAAGAAATTTACTCTTCAGTTTCTAGTTAGTTAGGAGACTTGAAAGAGGAATGGTTGATCTGTTGGAATTAAACTGTTCTATCAGAAAATACATTTTTACCTGGATGCTATAGGGAACTGTGCCCACGACTGATTGCTATTAAAGTTATATTTCAAAGAAACACAAAATACTCCTCCTTCTCCTTACCTCATTCCCCAAGTACAAAATTGTCCTCTCTTCTAATCTTTCACTCCTCCTAATTTTAGTCACAGTATCGATAGCACAGGAAATATATGATTTTCCAGAACACTCAGATAAGGCAATAGGCGATCCTATTTTGGAAAATGAGAGACCAGTGACATTGAAGTCTGTCTCCTAGCCACTGCCTCAGGAGTAGGGTAATTACCAGGAACACTGAAATGAATCCTTTAGAGAGGTACTATCTTGAGAGGCAGGAAATGAGAGGGCACGAGAAACACGAAACGTGTGCCTTTGAGCTGATACATTAGCAAATCTCTGATGGCAAAGGTTCACGGCTGCCAAGCTGGAGTGAGGAACAGGGAAGGAAGGGCAGCCCTGATCACTGATTGACACGAGTTCCCAGAGCAGAGCAGCGGGATTATTTCAAGGCACCTCAAGTGGGATTTGATTGCACATCCTAATGAAGCAGCAGTCTAAATGATTCCCATTTCCTGGTGGCCAGGGTGGTTACAGAACTGACCAGTAATCTGTTGCCTCAGAAGTTTTAACGTTTCTGAATTCAAAGCAGCATCTCCTGGTGAGTTGGAAGTCCTACATCTGATGAGTCCTGTAATTGAAGACCCACATCACCTTGCAGCAGCCACTTCAGGTCCACTGCATTTTGTGCTCAATTTACTTTTTCACTTGAGGTGAAAAATCTAATTATATGAACAACAAATAGTGTTATTTTTTTGCCTCTTAGCAAAAGCCCCATGTTAAGTGTCACCAATTATTTAGCTAATCATAACTCTGTGCATGGCACTGCTAATCCCTTAAGAGCATCAAACTATTCTGGGTCAAGTAGCTCACTCTCCCTTAGTTGCTAATGAATTTCTTTTCTTGGATTCATCAGGTACGACCCCAGAAGCACGTCAAGGAGCTCCTTTAGCATAAAAATTGTCACCTGGATAGACTACATACACTGTGGCATGCAGAAGAAAGTTTCACATTAGACAGAACTGACTTCAAACCCAGTAGATTTACTTATTCACTAATTTAGTAACACACCATTTGAAAGTTGCTATTTAATGCCTACAAAGCTTACTATTCAAGATGATTAAATCTTAGAGATTTGCTGTAGAATGCTGTCCCCATAGTCACCAATGTTGTATATTAGACTTAAAACTTGTTAAGGGGGTAAATCTCATGCCAAGTGTCCTCATCACACACAAAAAAAAAAAAATTCAGCAAATACTTATTGAGAGCCTACCATGTAGCCAGTGCTACCACTTACTAATTATGTAACATGAGAAAAATTACTTACTCTCACAATCCTTATTTTCTCTAAGTGCAAGGCAGACATCATAGTATTTCGATTGCATGGCTGTTTTAAGATCAAAAAAGACTGTAATAATTATAACTGATACAGTATGTTTAATGTATTTAGTGTTGACTCTGTGCTAAACACGTATGCCAAGCATTCCACACGTACGAACATAATATTTAGTTTATAGTAGCTATTCAACAACCTTCATTTATTTCTTCCTCTTCCTAAAGCACTCTGAAGAAATCACTTGCTTGACATTAGCACTGTTTGTCTCAATTTTTCAGAAAATCTTACGCTGCTCTGCTTCTTTGAGACAAAAATTTAATTCACTATTAGCATGGGAGGTGAAAAGGCCATCAGGAAGATATAAATATGCTGCAGTGCATGTATACCAGAGGAGTTGGATGACTTCAAAACGGTATTTCTAACTCCTTTTGCAGTCTGTTTATGAAATAAGGAGGTGATAGCAGTTTCCATTGTGAAGCTTGAAATCCATCAAACGAAAAAAATAAAAGGAGAAATGAGAAAAATATCTAACCCATCTTGCAGTTCATTTCCTTGCCATTTCTTATTTTTTTACCAAGAATATCCTCAGGGTGAACATTTCCCAGCAGGCAATCCCTCTTTTCACACAATCAGCTTACTTTGGAGATTTTCCCCTTACGTTCCTCTTGTTTCCTCGTATTTTTCTGCGTGTCAGACTGTGACAAAGAACAACTCAGAAATACTCAGTTGGAGTAGTTGACATGGTAAACGACAGTCCACAGGCCAAATCCAGCCTTTTCCTGCCTCTGTACAGCCCATGAGCTAAGATCAGTTTTTACATTAACAAATGGTTAAAATAAATCAAAAGAATAATATTCAATAACAGAATACTATATACAAAAACCAAATTTTACTACCTATAAATAACAGGTGGCATCACCAAGATAAGTCTTTCCTGATTTCCTCTCCGCATCATAAGAATAAGTAACAACTACTATTGGACAATACATGGCTGAGAAAATCCTGCAACACAGGAGCAAGGCTGAAGCATATCCCTTCCACCACAGAGACCAAGACAGACCACATTAGAAAAGTAAAAGATCTGCCGACACAATGACCACAGGCGTCCCAAGGGGTAAATGGTAAAGAATCTGCCTGCCAAATGCAGCAGACACAAGAAACACAGGTTCGATCCCTCGGGTGGGAAGATCCCCTGGAACAGGAAATGGTGACCCACTCCAGTATCCTTGCCTGGAAAATTCTGTGAACAGAGAAGCCTGGTGAGCTACAGTCCATAGGGTTTCAAAGGGTTGGACACGACAGAGCGCATGCAGGAGCACGCACACACACACACACACACACACACACAATGACCACATTCCCCTCCCCCAGGTAGACATAATACCACACCAAGAGGTCTCCCTTGAGAACACAGTTCTTCATGAGGAAAACAGAGCCAAGGGCGGACCTGCAGCTCCTCCAGTGTTGTGAGTCACTTTGTGAGCTTCTCTAGTCAGGCTGGGCCACCCGGGGTCTCTGCAGAATCTGCAGGGTTTGACCAATGGGAATTTGATTGAGACAAAGAAGGGGGAAGGACTTTACAACAATCAGAACTTGGATCTTGGCAGACCACTTTCCCACCTGCAGTGTGGAAATAGTAGTACCAACCAGCAGCTTGGCTCACGTGCAGAGCTAAGAGTTTAGTTTCCTGTCTGACCAGGTAACGCAGCAGGATTCCTGATTCAGGCCCTTAAAGGAAGAACCTTTCCAGTCCTGGAGCCTGATCTGTCCCCGCCCAGAAAGAGGGGTTGAGTCATAGCCAGGTTCACAGCTAAGTGTAGTCCTTGGCCCTAACTAACCAGAAAGGTTAGCCACAACACCTAGAAGTAACTTAACCAGCAATGTCCAAGCAGAGAGTATAGTGGGCAGAACTCATCATCTAAGAGTAAAGCCAGGGGCACTACTCAGCCAGGAACTTGGAGAGCAGCTTGGCTTGAGTCAAGATCACAAAGAGCCTTTCCAGGCTTGAAGACCTCCTCTGCTCCACCTAGGCAGGGCACCTAATTCATAATCCCACCTACTGCTGAGTGTATTGTCTGGCTCCTCCCAACTAGAAAGTCTAAATAGGAACATCCAGAAGGCTCCTTGAAGTGGGCCTTCCATTCTTCACAGGCAGAGAAGCTAACTCACAGCCTAAAGCAGACTTGCTTTAGATTTAGAGACACACATAGGCTGAAAGTGAATGGTGGGAAAAGATATTTCAAATAAATGGCAAAAAAAAGCAGAGGTAACTCTACTTATATAGGACAAAACAGACTTTAAATATTGTAAAAAGAGACAAAGAAGTCTGTTATATAATGATAAAGGGGTCAATCCATCAAGAAGATATAACAACTGCAAACATTTATGCACCCAACATCAGAGCACAGAAATATATAAAGCAAAAGCTAACAGAGCTGAAAGGAGAAATAAACAGCAATACAAAAATGGCTGGGGACTTTATTACCCCCATTTTAAATAATAAATAGATCACCTAAAGAATCAATAAGGAAACAAGCAGGCTTGAACAACATTATTAAACAATACTATAGAAACACAAGAGTCAGACATGACTGAGCGACTGAACTGAACTGAACTGATAGAAACACAAAGGATTACGAGAATCTACTAAGAACAGCTACACTCTATCAAAACTGGCCAACCAAGAAGAAATAGAAAGATTCTTAGAAACATACAACCTACCAAGAGTGAATCAGTAAGGACTAGAAGTACCATCAGGCCAATTACTAGTAAGGAGACTGAATCAGGGATTGAAACTCTCCCAAGGGAACAGAGTTCAGGACCAGGTAGCCTCACTGGTGAGTTTTACTAAACAGTTAAGAAGAATTAATTCCAATCCTTTGCAAATGCTTTCAAAAAATCAAAGAGGGAACACTACAAGAAAAGAAAACTACAGGCCAATAGCCCTGGTGAATGTTGATGAAAAAAATCTCAATAAAATACCAGCGAACTGAATTTAGCAACACATTAAAACACATTATCAGGATCAAGTGCGATTTATCCCTCAGATGCAAGGGTGGTTCAATACACACAAATCAATCAATGTGATACATCACATCAATAGAATTAAAGAAAGAAATCTTACGATCACCTCAATAGACACAGAAGAAGCTTTAGAAAAAATTCAACATCCATTCATGATTAAAACAACAACAACAACAACCTCTTAACACGTCAGGTATAGAAGAAGTGTACCTCAACAAAATAAAGGCTATATGTGACATGCCCACAGCTAACGTCATACTCAATGACGAAAAGTTGAAGGCTTTTCCTCTAAGGCCAGGAGCAAGGGGAGGGTGCTCATTCACTGCTCCTACTCAACATGGTACTGGAAGACCGAACCAGAGTAATCAGACAAGAAAAGAAATAAAAGACTTCAGAATTGAAATTGTAAAACTGTCTTCATTTGCAGATGACATGATTTTTATATATAGAAAATCTTACACACTCCTCAGAAAACTGTTAGATCTAATTTAAAAATTCAGTAAAGTTGTAGGATACATAATTAACATACAAAAATCAGTAGTATTTCTATACACGGACAAAAAATGATCTGAAAAAAAAATTTTTTTAATGATCCTATTTAAAATATCATCAAAAACAATAAAATACTTAGGAATAAATTTAACCAAGGAGGGTAAAGATACCTACACTGAAAGCTTCCCTGGTGGGCTTCCCTGGTGGCTCAGACAGTAAAGCGTCTGCCTGCAATGTGGGAGACCCAGGTTCGATCCCTGGATCAGGAAGATCCCCCGGAGAAGGAAATGGCAATCCACTCCAGCACTCTTGCCTGGAAAATCCCATAGACGGAGGAGCCTGATAGGCTACAGTCCACGGGGTCACAGAGTCGGACACGACTGAGCGACTTCACTTTCACTTTCACACTGAAAGCTATAACATTAATGAAAGAAATTTTTTAAAAAGACACAAATAAATGAAAAGGTAGCTTGTGTTCACTAACTGGAAAAGTTAATATACTTAAAATGTCAAATATTACCCAAACGTCCATATTACCCAAAGCTATCTATAGATTCAATACAATCCTTATGAAAATTGCAATATCATTTTTTTAGAAGTAGAAAAAAATCCTAGAATTCATTAGGAACCACAAAAGACCTCTAATAGACAAACAAAGCTGAGAAAAAAACAAAGTGGGAGGCATCAGGATTTCATGCTATGTTTTAAAACTATAGTAATCAAAGACAGCATAGTACTGGCATAAAAACAGACACATAGACCCCTCCCCCCCAAAAATGGAAAAGAATCAAGAGCCCAGAAATAAACCTATGCAGTCATATATATGGTCAACTAATACTCAACAAGGTAATCAAGAATACTCAGTGGAGAAAAAATAGTCTCTTCAATAAATGGTACTAAGGAAATAGGATATTCACATAAAAAAGAATGAAACTGGAACCTTATTTTACATCACTCACAAAAACTAACTCAAAAATGTATTAAATATTTAAATATAAGCATGAAAACCATAAAACTCCTTGAAAGAAACTTAGGGAGAAAGTTCCTTGACATGGGTTTCAGCAATGATTTTTTGGATAAGACATCTAAAACCCAAGTAATACTATCAAAAATAAACAAGTGAGGTTACACCAAACTAGGAAGCTTCTGTATAGCAAAACAATAAATCAACAAAATTAAAAGACAATCCAGAGAATGGGAAAAAATATTTGCAAACTGTCTATTTGATAAGAGCTTAATATCCAAAATACATAAGAATTCACGTAACTCATTAGCAAAATCATCATTATAATCCAGTCAGAAAATGAGCAAAACACTTGAACAGAAATTTTTGCAAAGATGATATACAAATGGCCAACAGATACATGAAAAGGGGCTCAAAATCACTAGTCACAAGGGAAATGCAAATCAAATCACAAGATATCTCCTGAGGTTTATCAGAATGACTATCATCAAACAAAAAGGGATATTCAATATTGAGCAGGATGTAGGAAAAAAGGGAACCCTTGTGAACTGTTGATGGGAATGTAAACTGGTACAATCACTATGGAAAAGAGTATGGAATTTTCTCAGAAATGAAAAAGAGAACTACTATACAATCAAGAATTCCACTTCTGGGACTCTACCTAACGTTGAAGAGGTATCCCCTGTGTTCATTGCCGCATGATTTACAACAGCCAGGATATGGAAACAACTGAAGTGTTCATTGAAGGATGAATGAACAAAATATCATTTGGCCAAAAAAAAGAGAAGGATATCCTGCCATTTACATGGCTGGACCCTGACAGCGTTAAGCTAAGAGAAGTTAGACAAGACAAATACTATATGCTCTCAGTTGTACATGGAATCTAAAAACAAACAAAAAAGCAAAAATCAAACTTATAGGAAAAGAGATTAGACTGTGATCACAGAGGCAGAGGGTGGGGGTAGAGGGAATTGATAAATAAGTACTAGTTATTTCATAACATATAATCAACTATGTATCAGACAGAGGAGAACGTCAAAAAGTGTGAGGGCAACCAAAAAGCCATCAGGAAAACTGAAACCCAGTTTGTGCATAGTTTTCTTTTCAGTCGGCGTGCGTGCTAAGTCACTTCAGTCGTGTCCAACTCTTTGCAACCCTATGGGCTGTAGCCCACCAGGCTCCTCTGTTCATGGGATTCTACAGGCAAGAATATTGAAGTGGGTTGCCATGCCCTCCTCCAAGCTATCTTCCAACCCAGGGATCAAGCTAGTGTCTCTTAAGTCTCCTGCGTTGGCAGGCAGGTTCTTTACCACTAGTAACTAGTTACAAGATTAAAAAGTACCAGGGATGCAATGTACAACATGATGACTATAGTTAGTAATGCTGTGTGACATATTTGAAAATTGATAAGAGAGTAGATCCTAAGAGTTCTCATAACAGGAATAAAACAAACATTTTTTTCTATTTTTTTTTAATCTATATGAGATGATGGATGTTCACTAAACTTACTGGGTCATTTCACAATAAATGCAAGTCAAGTCATTGTGCACTATGTCTTAAACTTATACAGTATTATATGTCAGTTATAGCCTAATAAAAAGAAAAGAAAAAATAAAAATTGCCTTTATTATATCTCAAGATATAAATGTTCATATGTCTGTATGGAGATAAGTAATATTCATAAATAAAGTTTAATTAAGAAAACATTCTTGTTTTTTCACTTTCATATTATCTGTGGGTTCCCAGGTGGTGCTAGTGGTAAAGAACCTGCCTCCAATGCAGGAGACATAAGAGATGTCAGTTCCATCCCTGGGTTGGGAAGATCCCCTGGAGGAGGGCACGGCAACCCAGAGAATCCCATGGACAGAGGAGCCTAGCGGGCTCCAATCCATAGGGTCACAAAGAGTCAGGACTAAGCGACTGAGCGCACACACACACACATACTCACAGTCATTTTGCCAACAACAATAGAGTTGAGTGGTTGCAACAAAAATTATACAACCAAGCTTAAAGATACTTACTATCTGACCCTAGATAACAGGTTGCCCACCCCTGAGTAAACAGCACAGGTTGAAAGACCATTGGACAGCAAGATCAAACCAGTCAATCCTAAAGGAAATCAACCCTGAATATTCATTGGAAGGACTGATGCTGAATCTGAATCTCCAATACTTTGGCCACCTGATTCGAAGAGCTGACTCACTGGGAAAGACCCTGATGCTGAAAAAGATTGAGGGCAGGAGAAGGGGGCGACAGAGGACTAGATGGTTGGATGTCATCACCATCTCAATGGATATGAGTTTGAACAGACTCTGGGAGATGGTGAAGGACAGGGAAGCCTGGTGTGCTGCCGTCCATGGGGTGGGAAAGAGTTGGACATGACTGAGTGGCTGAACAACAAAAATTAATTCATATATGAGGAAGACAAAACATGTATAGATTATCTCACTGAACAAAGGCAAAGGCCATGCTTTAAAAGCAACATTGCAGAAGGTCTGTGGAATGCAGCACTTTAACACACCTAATTGACTGAAATCTGCCAAGGAGGAGAGTTTATCCATTAGCAGTAGATACGAGTTGTTGAGTGAGGCAATTTTCATTACTTCAAGGGTTTCTAGGAAACTGTTGTTTCAGGAATGTAACGCATCAGTCTTGGAGTTAGGGCTGCTGGTGACCCGTTGATGGGTTCAGTTAAGTTGGGTCCATACCACTTCTTTTGAATTTCTATCTCCCCTTAGGTCTACTTCAGATTCCAGAAGAAATGAGTTGACCATGGGAATCTTGACTTTCTTCTTGATTCTGTATCACCAGCTCAATATCTGCTTAGGATATTGGCTGCACAGTAACATATAATTAACTATGTGTCAGACAGAGGAGAACGTCAAAAAGTGTGAGGGCAACCAAAAAGCCATCAGGAAAACTGAAACCCAGTTTGTGCGTAGTTTTGTTTTCAGTCGGCGTGCATGCTAAGTCACTTCAGTCGTGTCCAACTCTTTGCAACCCTATGGGCTGTAGCCCACCAGGCTCCTCTGTTCATGGGATTCTACAGGCAAGAATATTGAAGTGGGTTGCCATGCCCTCCTCCAAGCTATCTTCCCAACCCAGGGATCAAGTTAGTGTCTCTTAAGTCTCCTGCGTTGGCAGGCAGGTTCTTTACCACTAGCACCACCTGGGAAGCCCAAGACCTAATCAAGGGAGTAAGTTCCATGGTTTAACTTTAAATAATCAAGAGGTCTTTCCTCTAAATTCATAATGGCTTTGTATTCCTCAAGTGTTTATCCAGGCACAACATGATATTTTAGACATTGTACAAGCTTTGCTGTGATTGGTTAGTAAATAGTTCAGAGAAAATCTATTATTCAGGACTATTGTTGCTGGCAGGGGCTTCCCTGGTAGCTCAGATGGTAAAGAATCCACCTGCAATGCAGCAGACTGAGGTTGAATCCCTGGTTGGGAAGATGACCTGGAGAAGGGAAGAGCTACCCACTCCAGTATTCTTGCCTGGAGAATTCCATGAACAAAGGAGCCTGGTGGGCTACAGTCCATGGGGTCACAGAGAGTCAGACACGACTGAGCGACTAACACACATGGTTGCTAGTTAGGTCTAAGTTGGACTACTGGGCTACTGTACCAGGTTAAGTATAAGTTAGGTTTCTAACTTAAGCTGATTCATTTGCTATCTGGGTCTTAGTCTTAAATTGAGGATCAGACATTCTAGTTTGGAAACTTCGAAACAAAGTAACCCTAACCCTAACCAAATACACTAGTAATATTCAATGTTACAGATACATCCTGGTTAATATCAGGCTCTAGATAAATTAGTACTAATTGAAGAGGAAGGGTGCCTTTGAATACATGAGAAAGTAAAATGGCCTTATCAAAAGTAGAGGTCATGTTTTGATGTGGCAAGCACAGGAGGGTCATCTGAACAACAGATCTAGTTACACACACACACGCCCTGAGAGTTGCATCTGGAAGGTATACAAATGTGCTGTTTATGATAAATAGTTGCTATCCATCGCCTTGCTGATTTGACTATGGTACAGGACAAAAGCTGGTGAATTAAACAGATCTTGTAATGATCTCTGCATAGCTTCATGAGAAATAACTGGACCACAGCTTGCATAATTCCAAGTCCATTTTAACCCCTTTCCTGTGAATTTCTTTGAGGATCTATAAGATATATTAATTATAGCAGTTAATTATTGTGGTTATATTTCTGTGTTGACTATAAAATGGAATGTGGATATATATGCATATGGCTATAAGAACTTTACAAGAGAAGTCTGGGGCCAGATGTCCACCCAAGAGCTGAAAATTTTGCTGTCAACCACTGAAATTGTTTGGAAATGATATAGTTAGGAAACTTGAAGAATTTAAGTGAAAGAACTTGATAGAAAAGGGGACAGAAAAGTATGATAAATGGCACAGTCAAGAATATTCGTTTTTTTACTCTAAAATAAAACTATGAAGACAATTCTTCAATTAGACTTAATACTAAACCTCCCCAGTGAGTTTTTTTTTTTTAAACAAGCTGGATATCACTTACTATAATCTAACAATATTCATTAATTTGCAACTAAGTTTTTCTGTACGAGTTACAACTTCAACAAGAGTCTAGAGCTTTCTTTAAAAGCCAGGACATTTAAAAGCATAGAAGTTAAATTCCTTTGTAGTCTAGGAATTTTTTTAGTTATCTTATCCTGGGAGTATGGAAGTCCTATTAATAAACACTCCATAAGTCAATCGAAATAGGAACGCCTTTAAATACGAACCTTTATAATGTAATCTATTAATCCCCTCCCAAAAAGGTAAAAGTATTTCCACCTATTTGCTCAGAAAACCATGAACACTCACAAAGTAAAGGAATATTATCAGTATCCTGGTTAGATAGCGAAATTTGGAGGTCAATATTCTTTATAGTAAAGTCATTTTCCCTGGTACTGATTCTTGGGCAGCTATCTTAATCTGGGAACAAAATTTCCTAAATCCAACATAAGGAGGTTATAGTTAGGGCCATTTCTCCCTATTTCATAGAAACTATCTTCTCTAACATTATTCCAATTGGACTATGCATTAAGATAGGGTCTGGACTCTAAGGGTTTTTCCCCCTACTTTTTTCTAACCACTCAAAGGTTTTCTCCACATCTGAGTTAGCTCATTTGTGAATTTCTTTAAAATTGTTCTATTACATTCAAGAGAGATGAAAAGTTTATGCACTCAGAGTGCTTCAGATTTTTCAGGTCTTAATGAAGGGCCATGAAACTCCGGAGAAACCAAAAGTAATACTTTCTATTCAACCAGCATTTTCTTTTCAACACATTTTCATTGCTTATTTTAGTGTAGTCCCATTGCTCATATATTTTATGTAAAGTAATTTGTATCTGTAATCCCATCTTCCTAAGTTACCCCATATTTTTCATTCAAGCATTGTAAAACAAAAAAGGAAAACTCACTTGGAATTCAGAAATATTTGTTTTTCAATCCAAATAGAAATTAGATTGATTCTAAATTCTTTTCATCTTTGTATACAGTTCTCTTTCAATAGCACATACAACTCAAGAAGAGATTCCTGAAGCGCACAGAAATGACAGCTTGTAAATCCTAAAGGTTCTGGGGGAGAGAGAAAAAGACTGCATGCCTGTACACAACTGAGACAGAAACAGAGATCTGGCCATCGACACAAAAGATGCTATAAATATGAAGAGACCATTGAAAAAAAAATATTTTTTATGAAAAAAAGAGCTTTTAAAGCTTTTTGTTTGTTTACAGACACATACAGAGAAAATCAGCAACTTCGGTTGCACATTTGTATCAAAAGCAAGCACAGACACTGTAGGTCCATGACTTTACGTTGCCCTTGGAAATCTTCACGGACTTTCATTTGTAAACATTGCTTTCACGATGGGACATCCTACCTAGGATTACAGCTCCCCCGGTGCTTCCAGGTGCTGGACGCCAAGAGTCCTAGAGAGCAGCAGTCCCCAGCCTCTCAGGCGCCAGGGACCACTTTCATGGAAGACAATTCTTCCACAGGCCGGGGGTGGGGCTGGGGGGAGCGGATGGTTTGGGGATGATTCAAGCACATGACACTTATTGTGCACTTTATTTCTATTATTATTACATCAGCTCCACCTCAGATCCCGAGGTCGGGAAGATCTGCTGGAGAAGGGAATGGCAACCCACTTCCGTATCCTTGACTGGGAAATCCCATGGACAGAGGAGCCTGGTGGGCTGCAGTCCATGGGGTCGAAAAGAGTCAGACACAACTTAGCAACTAAATGTCAACAGAGAAAACTGGTAACTTCAGTTGCACATTTATATGCAAAGCACATCAGTGGACATTGTAGATCCATTGCTTTATTTTGCCTGAGGAAATCTCATAGACTTTCATATGTAAACATCAGTTTCACAGCTGGAGCATCCTATCTAGACACTACAGACAAAGAATTTGCCAAAAAGGGAAAAGCAAAGGAAATGACACAAGCAACTTAACCTCATGACTGAACTCACTAGTCACTGGCCTGAGTAAATGCAGTCAGATTAATGGCAAAGAGACAGATGGCTTAGATGTCAAACGATACTAGAATCATCATGACGGACATGCAAGAATCCTAGCATCAAGAGACAGCCAGAGGACTCCCGACACTTAACAGATATCAGATTCCCTGTTGTTGGACCATGAAATTATAAAGACCAGATGAGCAGAGTAAAACAACACTTTCCCTATTACTGCCACGAATAGAAGGAATGGAATGACCATGCAAAAATTATAACCGGGACAAAACTACACAGGGCCAGGAACCAAATCCCATGCATGCAGGTTAAAACTTACCTGCTAAATAGGCAGATTTCCTCAAGACAAAGAGGATGAAAAACAGAGCAATCAGTGGTAAGCCATGAACCTAGCAGTAGACAGTTAAATGCAATGGATAATGAGAGGCTGTTTAGTAATACCATTGCACTATAATTGCTAAATACATTTACAGAACTCATTTTATCTTAAGGTTCTAGAAAATGCTCTTTGATTAGAAAATGAGTCATTTGACTTAAAAATTGAAAAATAATTTGCTAATTATTTTACCATATACCAGGAAAATTTAAACTCCAATAAAAAAGTAACCAGGGTTTAGTAAAATGGTTAGATAAAATATATTAAAAATTATTTCATTTATATTAATAAGAATTTCATAAAAAATTGTTATGAAGTACTGATATATGAAAATAAAAATATTAAAGGCTGATATACATATCAACTAACCACCTCAAACACAAAAATTTCAGTTGTGTCAAATACCTTTGTTTTGAAGTGCTGGATTAGAAGTTCTGCCAATTTCTTCCCTACACATACAAGTGTTGTTCACTTTTTCTGCCGTCAACATGTATTATTTAAATGTATGATGTATGTATGTATTAGCTCAGTTGCTAAGCTGTGCCCAACTCTTTTGTGACCCCATGGACTGCAGCCCGCCAAGCCCCCCATCCATGAACTTTCCCAGGCAAGAATACTAGAGTGGGTTGCCATTTCCTCCTCCAGGGGATCTTCCTGACCCAGGGATTGAACCCATGTCTCCTGCGTCTCCTGCACTGCAGGCGGGTTCTTTACCGCTGAGCCACCTTTTAACCAGTGCTCTCCAAATTGAGCTCCAATCATCTGGGAAGAGGGCGGGAGGACAATGTCAGGGAAGCAGTGATGACTGTACTGGTATAAAATGGTACAAGTTGATATATCAGGTAATGAGAGAAAATTTGAGAACTTTGATTTATATATAAGGACTTCTTGTCCTTATTTTAGAGAAATGCTTATCACTTATAGCAAGCCAACTATCCTGGAAGTTCTACCACAAGGAGGGAACTTGTGGGTGACATCCTCAATCATTTGCTCACTTTTAATGGATTGTTTTACACTTCATTTCTGCCTCAATAGGATTTGAAGATTATATCATATCAATTGATAGAAGTAATGCAATACTTTGTAATGAGACAGTAAGTAATCATAACTTTGTTCTACACAGATATTTATTGTGTAGTGGCAAAGTTTGGTTTTTTTTAAGTAACAGACCTTAAAGATAAATTATACATTTTTCATTTGCCAAAATATTTTATAAAATAAAAAAAATTATCCTCAATTGGTCTTCTCTGTAATAAAAAGAGGTAGTCAGTGGTTTATGATCTATAGCTATTGAAAAAAAAAACACAGGTAGAATTTTTACTTTCAAGTTAAACATGACATTTTTAACATTAACATTTCCTGCTTTTAAAAAGAAACTTATAAAAGACATAGCATCTTTTGTTTGTAGGAACATCACTAATGTAAAACCAACATCAAAGATGGGAATTTATGAGCCAAATTTTGACAAAAATCTCTGCATAGTTGGTTGAAGAAGACTGTCCCAGAATCTAACATAGCATTTCCAAGTACCTGCCTGGCCCAAAGAAGCCTTTTAACAGATGTCTATTAAATAAGTGACATGCAGGCACAGAGAGTCTGTATTTCTATATTTCCTATAGTGTCTCAGGCCTGGCACATTACTCATTTTAAGTACCAATAAATTGCTAGAGTCAGGCGGTCAAAGATTACTAGAGTTGAATGGATTACAGGATTCTTTTTTTCAGATAAATTAAATGACTTTTTCAAGAACATAACTCTTCCATCTGATTCTCACATAGCCCTGAGGAGTCTGGGTGTTAATTTCAAAATGCATAAATATTTTTCTATTCCCGCTTCCTCCTTGGAGAGACAATTTGATGTTCTGGAAGAGCACAGACTGACATCAAACTCCCAGCCTCAGTCCTCCATATCAGTTATCTGCTCTGCAACCTTCAGCAGGTCACTTAGCCTGTGAGCCTCAGTCTTCCCAACTGCTGAGACTGTCAGTGATCTGACACACATGCACACAGCAGATAGACTGCAAAGAGCAACGTCAGTTTTGCTTTTGCTTGTTGTTATTCCACAACTGTCTGCTGCAGTGGGATAGTCCCCAGATTACGCTCTGGGAAACTGGCAGCCCGAGTTAGGAAAGTACTGAGTTCCCTGGAGGGCAGCCTGGACTTGCCTGCAGCACTTCAGTCTCTATCTCTTTGTTCCATTCATCTTTCAGCTGTGAGTGGATTTTCTTCTCTTAATATTAGTTTGGCTATTTTACCATGGACAAATCCCCCAGCTACATCTGTGTGTATAACCTAGTCTCTCTCAAAAGAGAAAAAGTGCCCTTCCCCGACGAGAGAAAACACACTTTCAGAGCTGCTCTCAACTCTGTGTTATCACCTCCTGTCTCGTTTGCTTGATGGCAAAACCTAAAGGTGTCTCATTTTGATTTTTTTCTATTCTTTATCTCCCACCCAGAAAGAGCTCACCCAACACCTCCTGCTTCAGAAAAATTGCTTTCTGATTCTGTGAAAACATTTACTCTGCAGTACACACCTCAGTCCCTTCCTGTTTTTCTGAGAAGACAGTTCTCTTTGTTGCTTTTCAACTTTGGAGGAAAAATTCAGTGAATCTTAGCGAGCTGTAAATCCTGTCATTTGCGAATGTTTCCGATTGAGGTAAATGTAGAAGATGCTTATTGAGCACCCAATATATACCGAGTCCTATACTGAGCATTTAAAGATAAACAGATCACAGACCCTCGCTCTCAAGTTCATACAGGAGACCAAAGTGTTAATCATCACACGATGGTGCCAAGAAAGCCGTGGTAGAGAGATGGGTCTAATTTTTAGCCTTTTTATTTATTTCTATCCTGCTCTGCTTCAGAAAAGATTTACACTTTTTCAAAGTACATTTACTGCATTTTATGTAAAAAAAAAAAAAACTACATTTACTGTGTTACTTTAGCTTATGTTTTACCTGTCCAAGAGAGCAAGCACTGAACCAGAGTTAGCCAGAACACTGACAAAATGCAGTCATTCCATACCCATTTCCGAGAGAACATGAGGGAAGAAAGAACAATCCAGAAGAAACACCCATGGCTGATAAGAACCTGCCAATAAGGTGACAGGATGGGAGCTGTTTCCACTGAAGACAATACTATGTGAACACGTGAGAGTTGGTGTGTTAGTTTTCTATCGTTACATAACCAATTACCACTGACTTTGCAGCTTTAAACAACAGCTGTTTATTATTACACTCTAAGTCAGAAGTCCATCCTGACTAAGCAGGTTTCTTTATTCAGGGTCTCACACTCAAGTTGTGAGATGGGTTGAGTTTCCTATTAGAAGCTCTGGGAGAAGAATCCACTTCTGAGCTCACTTGGTTGTTGACAGAATTCGTTCCTTGAGGCTGTGTGCCGGGGTTCCCATCTTCTGGCTGGCCACTGGCCTCAGATCCTTACGAGTCAACTCTGTCTAATTTAAAGCCAAGCAACAGACCATCTCTCCCCCATGGAATCCATCTCCTGCTTCAAACCTCAGACATCAGGAAGAGCCCAGTCCCTTTTTCCCTAATTCAGTGTATTTAAATTGAAGCACAGCTGATTCACAATGTTGTGTTAGTTACAGGTGTGCAGCACAGTGATTATGCACACACACTCTTCACATGTTTTTCCCTTATGCATTATTACAAACTACCATTGGTTCCTGTGCTACATAATCAGTCTTTGTTAGTTATCTACTCTATTTATATTAGCGTGTATACATTAATCGCAACCTAATTTATCCCTCCCTGTTTTTCCCCTTTGGTAACCCATAAGTTTGTTTTCTATGTTTGTGGGTCTACTTCTGTTTCTAAATAAGTTCATCTGTATCTTTTTAAATTTTAGATTCCACATATAAGTGATATCTGTCATTCTCTGACATACTTCACTTATTACGATAATCTCTAGGTCTATCCAAGTTACTGCAAATGGCATTATTTCATTCTTTATGGTTGAAGAATAATAGTCATACCACATCTTCTTTTTTTTTTAACTGATCTCAGTATTTCTTTTTTTTAAATTTTATTTTATTTTTAAACTTTACATAATTGTATTAGTTTTGCCAAATATCAAAATGAATCCGCCACAGGTATACATGTGTTCCCCATCCTGAACCCTCCTCCCTCCTCCCTCCCCATACCATCCCTCTGGGTCATCCCAGTGCACTAGCCCCAAGCATCCAGCATCATGCATCGAACCTGGATTGGCAACTTGTTTCATCTGTCAATGGACATTTAGATTGCTTCCTTGTCTTAGCTATTGTAAACAGTACTGCAACAAACACTGAGATGCAGGTATCTTTTTGAATTATAGTTTCCTTCAGAGGTATGTCCAGGAGTGGGATTTCAAGACCATATGTGCTATGTGCTACGTTACTTAAGTCGTGTCTAACTCCGTGTGATCCTATGGACTATAGCCAGCCAGGTTCCTGTGTCCACGGAATTCTCCAGACAAGAATAATGGAGTGGGTTGCTATTTCTTCTCCAGGGTATCTTCAGGACCCAGGGATCTAACCTGCATCTCTTAAGTCTCCTGCATTGGCATGCAGGTTCTTTACCACTAGCGCCACCTGGGAAGCCCGTTTGGTAGCTCCACTTTTAGTTTTTTCCAGTCCCTTTAAAGGAGTCATCAAATTATGGCATATTCACAAAAGGCAATCCCCCTTTCTTAAAGTCAACATGCCATGTGACATAAACTCATCCTAGGAGTACTATCCCATCATATTCAGTCATATCCACACTCAAAATAAGAGGACTGTATAGCACACAGACACCAGGAGGAGGGAAAATTGAAGGCCATTTTAGCATGTCACCAACCACAGTTGGGTTCTTCTTCTGGTATTGAGAATGTCACACATCTTAAGGACTCTAGGTGAGGAAAGGCAGGTAATTGTGGACAGAAGACTGAGTGGGTTATAGGGTCTGAGAGACAGAAAAACATACCAAGAAGAATAGTATAGGAAATCTATGAACTTTTCAGATCAGAGATTATGCTGTCAGAATGAGAGATTAAGTTGAAGCAAGTATTCTCAAATGAATTAGAGCTCTTGGAGATGCAGGTTCAACCCCTGGGTCAGGAAGATCCCCTGGAGAAGGAAATGGCAACCCACTCCAGTATACTTGCCATGGACAGAGGAGCCTGGCAGGCTGCAGTCCATGGAGTCTCAAAGAGTAGGACACAACTAAAAACAGGCTTAACAGAAACTGAGCTCTCTTCGCAAGAAAAAGGCAAAACAGACTTTGGGGTCCCAATTCCAACAATCCACCAAGTGTCCTCACAAGATGTTGTATTCAATTTAAAGTTAGAAATAAACATATACCTAGCCTGGTGTCTAATCAGAAATGCACAAATTTAAGAAGAAACACTTGGAAAAAACCAAAAGGGGGGCAGGAGAGAAACCTTCATGTATTTGATAGGCCATTGCAGAGATGAGGAAGCAGATTTATCAGCTAGTTCCAGGGGCAGTGGTGTGCCAGCAAAGACATGACAACCAGCTGCCCCAAGATTCCCTGATTAACAGTAGCCTTTATAGAGTCCCTTTTCATACTGTTCATGGGCTTCTCAAGGCAAGAATACTGAAGTGGTTTGCCAGTGGCTTCTACAATGAGATAAAAAAGATAAGAAACAGAGATATAAGACAGCCTTCCTCACTGCTCAATGAAAAGAAACAGAGGGAAACAATAGAATGGGAAAGACCAGAGATTTCTTCAAGAAAATTAGTGATACCAAGGGAACATTTCATGTAAAGATGGGAACAATAAAGGACAGAAATGGTATGGACCTAATGGAAGCAGAAGATATTAAAAAGAAGTGGCAAGAATACACAGAAGAAACACAAAAAAAGATCTTTGTGACCCAGATGACCACAATGGAGTGATCACTCACCTGGAGCCAGACATCCTGGAATGTGAAGTCAAATGGGCCGTAGGAAGCATCACTACGAACAAAGCTAGTGGAGGTGATGGAATTCCAGTTGAGCTATTTCAAATCCTAAAAGATGATGCTGTGAAAGTGCTATACTCAATATGCCAGCAAATCTGAAAAACTCAGCAGTGGACACAGGACTGGAAAAGGTCAGTTTTCATTCCAATCCCAAAGAAAGGCAATGCCAAAGAATGCTCATTATCCCACATTTGCACTCATCTCACACACTAGCAAAGTAATGCTCAAAATTCTCCAAGCTAGGCATTAACAGTACATGAATCGTGAACTTCCAGATGTTCAAGTTGGATTTAGAAAAGGCAGAGGAACCAGAGATCATATTGCCAACATCCGCTGGATAATGGAAAAAGCAAGAGTTCCAGAAAAACATCTATTTCTGCTTTACTGTCCATGCCAAAGCCTTTGACTGTGTGGATCACAACAAATTGTGGAAAATTCTTCTGCAGATGTGAATACCAGACCACCTTACCTGTCTCCTGAAAAATCTGTATGAACTACAAGAGGCAACAGTTAGAACTGGACATGGAACAACAGACTGGTTCCAAATAGGAAAAGGAGTACGTCAAGGCTGTATATTGTCACCCTGCTTATTTAACTTATACGCAGAGTATATCATGTGAAATGCAAGGCTGGATGAAGCACAAGCTGGAATCAAGACTGCTAGGAGAAATATTAATAACCTCAGATATGTAGATACACCACCCTTATGGCAGAAAGCGAAGAAGAACTAAAGAGCCTCTTGATGAAAGTGAAAGAGGAGAGTGAAAAACTTGGCTTAAAACTCAACATTCAGAAAACTAAGATCATGGTATCCGGTCAGATCACTTCATGGCAAATAGATGGGGAAACAATGGAAACCATGAGCGACTTTATTTTCTTGGGCTCCAAAATCACTACAGATGGTGATTGCAACCATGAAATTAAAAGATGCTTGCTCCTTGGAAGGAAAGTTATGACCAACCTAGATAGCATATTGAAAAGCAGAGACATTACCTTTCCAACAAAGGTCCATCTAGTCAAAGCTATGGTTTTTCCAGTAGTCATTTATGGATGTGAGAGTTGGACCATAAAGAAAGCTGAGTGCTAAAGAACTGATGCTTTTGAACTGTGGTGTTAGAGAAGACTCTTGAGAGTCCCTTGGACTGCAAGGAGATCAAACCAGTCAATCCTAAAGGAAATCAGTCCTGAATATTCATTGTAAGGACTGATGCTGAAGCTGAAAAAAATCTAATACTTTGGCCACCTGATCCAAAGAACTGACTCATTTGAAAAGACCCTGATGCTGGGAAAGATTGAAGGCAGGAGGAGAAGGGGATGACAGAGGATGAGATGGTTGAATGGCATCACCAACTTGATGGACATGAGTTTGAGCAAGCTCCAGGAGTTGGTGATGGACAGGGAAGCCTGGCGTGCTGCAGTCCATGGGGTTGCCAAGAGTTGGACAAGACTGAGCAACTGAACTGAACTTATAGATTCCCTTTTCTTCTGAATAATCTCACTGTGGCAGATTTCAGCTCTAATCTGATGTCACACAGACTTATAAAGAGGGCAACTTCAGGGGAAAAAAAAAAAAACTATGGAATCAGATTTTCACTGAGGCATTAAAAACATGGCAAAGCTGGGCAATGGAACTGATTCAAAAACTAGGAGTTGCCAGTATTCTGGGTAACTAGAGATCTTGATGCTGCCAGAGGTACCTGTAAAATGAAACCTAATATTGGAAGGTTATAAAGATAGGGTATGAAAATGGAAGGGTTAAAGGCATCTGGCAATTTCCTGGTCTCTCAATAGTATTTCCAGCAAGCTCTCTCTTACTTCCAGGTAAGACATTTTCCCATCACCAGCTGAGGCACGGAGTCTGCAGGACTCCCTTGGTTAACGATTAAGGGCCATGCTAGAAGGACATCTCTGGTCTTTGCTACATCTGAAACCTCTAAGCACTGTCACTTTTTCTGTTTCGACATTTTAGGCTGGAAATTTTCAAACTGTACTTTGTGAAAAATTACATTCTTGGCAATTTTCTTCACCACTGTCTCCCCAAGATTAGAACTATAAATAATAGAAAAACTTAATTACCGATGCCTTTCTTAAAAAGTGTTTAGAGATGTAGTGTTTAAATCTCCATAAAATTACACCTTTGAAATTGCTTAATTGTGTTTTTCCTGCCAATTTAAATTGCTCATAAAAGGACAGATTTTTAAATATATAGTTTCTAATTCTTTCCTTGACTCATCGCAGTAGCATTGCTTTTGCTTTAGAAGATAGCAGTGCTTGTACAAATACTGCCAACATCAGCAAATTGAGGTTAAGCCCACAGTGGTGTAGGAGGAAGAGGGAGGAAACACTTCAATCTCCTGGTTTGGTTTAATTTATGTCTAATGGATTTAAAAAAAAAAAAGCCAACACCCACCTAAAAGTTTGGTTCTTACTCAGAATCTTGCAGTTAAGGCATGTAATAATAGTTATAAAAGGTTCATTAGATTTCCTTACAAAGATGTTGCTCTCTAAGGGCACTGGGACCTGGCTTTCTCTTTAATTGCAATTATTACTGTATTAGGCTTATTTATTTGTATAATAAAAATAATCATTTGCATTTATACAATTCCTTTCTTCCTAGGAGCTCATTCTAATGAAGCATATCTCATCTGCAAAAAAATATCTATCACCTGTACAGACTTATGAGCCAGCAGTCTGGTAGACTTGTAACATTATAAAAATGTTCATTGAGAACTCTTTCCTTGTGTGCCTAACAGCCCAATCTGCAAATAGACCAGCTTCAAAGATACATTAAGTGCTATCTGCTTTCACAAAAAGGCCACCTTCCCAGGTTCTGTGAGCTATCGTAACCAGTCAAGCAGTTGACTACATGAAACTTTACACACTTCTAGGGCAAGAAATGGAGAAGGCAATGGCACCCCACTCCAGTACTCTTGCCTGGAAAATCCCATGGATGGAGGAGCCTGGTGGGCTGCAGTCCATGGGGTCGCTGGGAGTTGGACACAACTGAGCGACTTCACTTTCACTTTTCACTTTCATGCACTGGAGAAGGAAATGGCAACCCACTCCAGTGTTCTTGCCTGGAGAATCCCAGGGACGGGGGAGCCTGGTGGGCTGCCGTCTATGGTGTCACACAGAGTCGGACACGACTGAAGCGACTCAGCAGCAGCAGGGCAAGAAAGCAATGGAATAACTAAGAAGTACCGGTGCTTTAAGAATGAGAATTTGTGACTGAAAAGAAATGCTAAAAAGTCTTCAAAACTTACCCTCTGCTCCTCTGTGCAGGACATAAACTAGCAATTAGTATATTGCTTGGTTTTAGTATATTACCTAAAGGGAGAAAACATATTCTGGTAGTTTTCAGACCTGGTTGCATTCTTTAGATGCACTTTGAAAAGACTCAGTGAGCTTTTTAAAAACCACAAATGCCTAGACCCAAAACCAAGAGATTGTGAATCAGTTGACCCTGATTTGTAAAACTACATCAGCATTTTTTCAAACTCCACCGGTGTTTAATGTTCAGCTCAGTGTGGGGAATCATTGGTCAACTGGAAATAACACTGGATTGTTTTTGGTTGACCATTAACTAGCTATGTGATCTTAAGAGAAGCAGTATTTCTGGGCTATGGAATATTAGCCTGAAAAATTAGATATTTGGATCAGAAAGAATATTTTTTCACCCCTTGACATCTGTGATTAAAAAATGAAGATGAACAGTTCTAAACATGAATTTTAATTCTCAATACATTTGCACTAAAGCATTTCCAGTAATAAAATACTACAGGGGAACAAATAGCCAAAGCAATCTTGAGAAAGAAGAATGGAGCTGGAGGAATCAAAATTCCTGACTTCAGACTATACTACAAAGCTACAGTCATCAAGACAGTATGTTACTGGCACAAAAACAAAAATATAGACCAGTTAGAAAAAGACAGAAAGCCCAGAGATAAACCCATGCACCTATGGGTATACCTTACTTTTGACAAAGGAGGCAAGAATATTCAATGGGGCAAAGATAGTCTCTTCAATAAATGCTGCTGTGAAAACTGGATAGCTACATGTAAAAGAGTGAAATTAGAACACTTCTTAATACCATATACAAAGATAAACTCAAAATGGATTAAAGACCTAACTGTAAGACCAGAAACTATAAAAGTCTTAGAGGAAAACATAGGCAAAACACACTATGACATAAATTACAGTAAGAGCTTCTATGACCCACCTCCTAGAGTAATGGAAATAAAAACAAAAATAAATAATTGGGACCTAATTAAACCTAAAGACTTTTGCACAGATAATGAAACTATAAACAAGGTTAAAGACAACCCTCAGAATGGGAGAAAATAATAGCTAATGAAACAACTGACAATGGATTAATTTCAAAAATATATATCCAGCTCATGCAAAAAAATACCAGAAGAACAGCCCAATCGAAAAGTGGGGAAAAGACCTAAATAGACATTTCTCCCAAGAAGACATCAGTTCAGTTCAGTTGCTCAGTCATGTCCGACTCTTTGTGACCCCATGAACTGCAGCATGCCAGCCCTCCCTGTCCATCATCAACTCACGGAGTTTACCCAAACTCATGTCCATTGAGTTGGTGATGCCATCTGACCATCCCATCCTCTGTCGTCCCCTTCTCCCCCTGCCCTCAATCTTTACCAGCATCAGGGTCTTTTCAAATGTCAGTTCTTCACATCAGGTGGCCAAAGGATTGGAGTTTGAGCTTCAATATCAGTCCTTCCAATGAACACCCAGGACTGATCTCCCCTAGGATGGACAGGTTGGATCTCCTTGCAGTCCAAGGGACTCTCAAGAGTCTTCTCCAACACCACAGTTCAAAAGCATCAATTCTTTGGCTCTCAGCTTTCTTTATAGTCCAACTCTCACATCCATACAAGACTACTGGAAAAATGATAGCCTCGACTAGATGGACCTTTGTTGACAAAGTAATGTCTGTGCTTTTTAATATGCTATCGAGGTTGGTCATAACTTTTCTTCCAAGGAGTAAGCATCTTTTAATTTCATGGCTACAAATACAGATGGCTAATAAGCACATGAAAAGATGTTCAACATCACTCATAATTAGAGAAATGCAAATCAAAACTACAATGAGAAATTACCTCACACCAGTCAGAATGGCCATCACCAAAAAATCTATAAACAATAAAGGCTGGAGAGGATGTAGAGAAGAGGGAATCCTCTTGCACTATCGGTGGGAATGTAAATTGATACACACACTACGGAAGCCAGTATGGAGATTCCTTCAAAAACTAGGAACAAAATCACCATGTGACCCAGCAATCCCACTACTATGAATATACCCTGAGGAAGCCAAAACTGAAAAACACACATGCACCCCAATGTTTACTGCAGCATTATTGACAATAGCTAGGACATGGAAGCAACCTAGATGTTCATCAACAGATGAATGGATAAAGAAGAAGTGGTATAATATAATGGAATATTACTCAATCATCAAAAGGTATGCATTTGAGTCAATCCTAATGGGGTGGATGAACCTATATACAGAGTGAAATAAGTCAGAAAGACAAAAACAAATATAGTATACTAATGCACATATATGGAATCTAGAAAGACAGTACTGATGAACCTATTTGCAGGGCAGCAATGGAGACACAGACATAGAGAACAGACTTACAGACACAGGGCAGGGGGTGGAGGAAGGAGAGGGTGGGATGTATGGAGAGAGCAACATAGAAATATACACTACTATATGCAAAATAGATAGCCAATGGGAATTTGCTTTATGCCTCAGGGAACTCAAACTGGGGCTCTGTAACAACCAAGAGGGATGGGATGTAGAGGGAAGAGTAGGAGGGAGGTTCAAGAGGGAAGGGACATAGGTATGTATACCTATGGCTGATTCATGTTGTTGTCTGGCAGAAACCAACACAATACTGTAAAGTGATTATTCTTCAATTAAAAATAAATAAATTTAATTTAAAAAGAAATGAAAGAGACTATTACAGAGGGCAAGTATATCACAGGGATTTTACTCTCAAAAAACAAACTATACAAGCTATGCGGGAGACCAAAAAATGTACTTTTTTATTTTTTTTAGAAAAGGCATTTTCTACTTTGAATTATGACTTTCTAAGTATGCATAAAGGATCCTTTTAATGCTGCCCATTTCTTTAAAACCAGGATTCTAGTATAAAAGAAAAACTGCACTGGCTCAGTTAAATAGTTCACGTCTGTTGAGTCACTCAGTCGTGTCTGACTCTTTGCAACCCCATGGACTGTAGCACGCCAGGCTTCTCTGTCCATCACCAACTCCCGGAGTTTACCCAAACTCATGTCCATCAAGTCGGTGATGCTATCCAGCCATCTCATCTTCTGTCATCCCCTTCTCCTCCTGCCTTCAATCTTTCCCAGCATCAGAGTCAGTTCTTTGTATGAGGTGGCCAAAGTATTGGGAGTTTCAACTTCAGCATTGGTCCTTCCAATGAATACTCAGGACTGATTTCTTTTAGGATTGACTGGTTGGATCTCCTTGCAGTCCAAGGGACACTCAAGAGTCTTCTCCAATACCACAGTTCAAAAGCATCAGTTCTTCAGTGCTTAGCTTTCTTTATGGTCCAACTCTCATGACTACTGGAAAAACTCTCATGACTAGATGGACCTTTATCAGCAAAGTAAAGTCTCTACCTTTTAATATACTGTCTAAGTGGGTCATAGCTTTTTCCCCAAGAAGCAAGCATCTTTTAATTTCATGGCTGCAGTCACTATCTACAAGGCAGCCTTTATTCAAGACTACTGCATAGAGGAGCAAGAGAAACAAACTCTGGTTATTTTTTTTTTTCATTTCTTACATGATATTTTACATGTTTCAATGTCATTCTCCCAAATCTTCCCACCCTCTCCCTCTCCCACAGAGTCCATAAGACTGTTCTATACATCAGTGTCTCTTTTGCTGTCTCGTACACAGGGTTATTGTTACCATCTTTCTAAATTCCATATATATGCATTAGTATACTGTATTTATGTTTTTCCTTCTGGCTTACTTCACCCTGTATAATAGGCTCCAGTTTCATCCACCTCATTAGAACTGATTCAAATGTATTCTTTTTAATGGCTGAGTAATACTCCATTGTGTATATGTACCACTGCTTTCTTATCCATTCATCTGCTGATGGACATCTAGGTTGCTTCCATGTCCTGGCTATTATAAACAGTGCTGCGATGAACATTGGGGTACACGTGTCTCTTTCCCTTCTGGTTTCCTCGGTGTGTATGCCCAGCTGTGGGATTGCTGGATCATAAGGCAGTTCTATTTCCAGTTTTTTAAGGAATCTCCACACTGTTCTCCATAGTGGCTGTACTAGTTTGCATTCCCACCAACAGTGTAAGATGGTTCCCTTTTCTCCACACCCTCTCCAGCACTTATTATTTGTAGACTTTTGGATCGCAGCCATTCTGACTGG
Source organism: Bos indicus (assembly GCF_029378745.1). Lineage (NCBI taxonomy): Eukaryota > Metazoa > Chordata > Mammalia > Artiodactyla > Bovidae > Bos > Bos indicus. The sequence goes on from NC_091767.1 coordinate 16,272,829, forward strand.
TGTGAAATGGTACCTCATAGTGGTTTTGATTTGCATTTCTCTGATAATGAGTGATGTTGAGCATCTTTTCATGTGTTTGTTAGCCATCTGTATGTCTTCTTTGGAGAAATGTCTATTTAGTTCTTTGGCCCATTTTTTGATTGGGTCGTTTATTTTTCTGGAGTTGAGCTGTAGGAGTTGCTTGTATATTTTTGAGATTAGTTGTTTGTCGGTTGCTTCATTTGCTATTATTTTCTCCCATTCTGAAGGCTGTCTTTTCACCTTGCTGATAGTTTCCTTTGATGTGCAGAAGCTTTTAAGGTTAATTAGGTCCCATTTGTTTATTTTTGCTTTTATTTCCAATATTCTGGGAGGTGGGTCATAGAGGATCCTGCTGTGATGTATGTCAGGGAGTGTTTTGCCTATGTTCTCCTCTAGGAGTTTTATAGTTTCTGGTCTTATGTTTAGATCTTTAATCCATTTTGAGTTTATTTTTGTGTATGGTGTTAGAAAGTGGTCTAGTTTCATTCTTTTACAAGTGGTTGACCAGATTTCCCAGCACCACTTGTTAAAGAGATTGTCTTTAATCCATTGTATATTTTTGCCTCCTTTGTCAAAGATAAGGTGTCCATATGTGCGTGGATTTATCTCTGGGCTTTCTATTTTATTCCATTGATCAATATTTCTGTCTTTGTGCCAGTACCATACTGTCTTGATAACTGTGGCTTTGTAGTAGAGCCTGAAGTCAGGTAGGTTGATTCCTCCAGTTCCATTCTTCTTTCTCAAGATCGCTTTGGCTATTCGAGGTTTTTTGTATTTCCATACAAATTGTGAAATTATTTGTTCTAGCTCTGTGAAGAATACTGTTGGTAGCTTGATAGGGATTGCATTGAATCTATAAATTGCTTTGGGTAGTATACTCATTTTTACTATATTGATCAGGTTGGCTTTATCCCAGGGATGCAAGGATTCTTCAATATCCGCAAATCAATCAATGTAATACACCACATTAACAAATTGAAAAATAAAAACCATATGATTATCTCAATAGATGCAGAGAAAGCCTTTGACAAAATTCAACATCCATTTATGATAAAAACTCTCCAGAAAGCAGGAATAGAAGGAACATACCTCAACATAATAAAAGCTATATATGACAAACCCACAGCTAACATTATCCTCAATGGTGAAAAATTGAAAGCATTTCCTCTAAAGCCAGGAACAAGACAAGGGTGCCCACTTTCACCATTACTATTCAACATAGTTTTGGAAGTTTTGGCCACAGCAATCAGAGCAGAAAAAGAAATAAAAGGAATCCAAATTGGAAAAGAAGAAGTAAAACTCTCACTATTTGCAGATGACATGATCCTCTACATAGAAAACCCTAAAGATTCCACCAGAAAATTACTAGAAATAATCAATGACTATAGTATAGTTGCAGGATATAAAATCAACACACAGAAATCCCTTGCATTCCTATACACTAATAATGAGAAAACAGAGAGAGAAATTAAGGAAACAATTCCATTCACCATTGCAACGGAAAGAATAAAATACTTAGGAATATATCTACCTAAAGAAACTAAAGACCTATATGTAGAAAATTATAAAACACTGGTGAAAGAAATCAAAGAGGACACTAATAGATGGAGAAATATACCATGTTCATGTATTGGTTATTTTTAAGATCTGGGATGAGCTAATGGAAACATACTGGAGTACTAGGCAGAGAGATTGGTCCACATAGTTAGGCCATCTGTGTTTGCTAACTGGCACCTATAGAATTTAGGCTCCCATCCTCTCAGAGAGACACAGAGATAGGGGTGCTGTCTCTTTCAAGAATTACATTTCAAAGAGATGGTCCTTAAGAAGACATTGATGAGTTGTACAAAATTCGCATCTCAAAGGATCAGAGAAAGAATTTGTAATTGCAATTTTCTATAGTACATGCACTAAGAAAAAGGAAGTCAGGGCCTAAAGTCATGAAGAAATCTATGTAAAGTTTAATCAAGCATAGAGGGATAGTAAGGTCTTCTTGTTTACCAGCTCACTGCTTCAATTCTTTCTTGTCAATGGAACTGAAATTCCCATAGCTGGATGGTCTTCTCACCTCTTGGCTCTTTAGGCAATGAGCTCTCATAGTTCATCAATTCTAAGTCACAGTTGTTGTTTTTTTTTTTCACATTTTTAACTTTTCCAAATTTGGGATATTGTTTTATCATCATTGTTGGCCAGTGGCAGGAATGACAAATCAAATGGCCTAACTTGCCTGTCTTCAAAAAGACTAAACTAAGTTGTTTACTGTTGAAACAGAATCATTTTGTTGAAGTGAGCCATAGCATGGAAATGAGGTATTATTTGGGAAGCAAATATTTCTTGTTAAACTGAAAATGCTAGTCACTCAGTCGAGTCTGACTCTTTGTGATCCCTAGACTGTAGCCCACCAGGCTCCTCTGTTCATGGAATTCTCCAGGCAAGAATCCTGAAGTTGGTAGCCATTACCTTCTCCAGGGGATCTTCCTGATCCAGGAATTCAATCTGGGTCTCTTGCACTGCAGGCAGATTCTTTACCACCTGAGTAATGATTGAAATTCCCCATTTTCTTACGTCAACTACAAATTGGCACTTGCAAAGAGCATTTTCCAGTGACTGAATGACAAGAGCATCTGTCATCTGCCTCTGAGGAACTGAATCCTGTGCTACGGCTGCTGACTTTCAGTATGGCCTGATGGGAATTCAGGGTGGAGAGTGAGGCACTCTGTGCTCTAAGGAAACTGGTGGACTAGGTCTTTAGATATTTTCAGGAACTGATTTCATGACCCCCTATCCTTGCATCTCCTCATATCTAGAAAAACTAAATCCCTTCATGGTGACATCAGCTCCTCATGACTAGCAGAAAACCTTTTATAAAGTAAGTGCTTGACTGCATTGAACTCCTTCTTCCCCAAAATCTTATATATCGACCTTCCCCCACTGCCTCTTTGGAGCAGTCCCTCAAAGCTACTTGAGGTGCTGTCTCCCCAGCTAGAGTCCTCATTCTGCCCCAAATAAAACTTAACTCACAACTCTCATGTTGTGTATCTTTTTAGTCAACATCTTACTAGACAACAAACATGTTCTTTGGATGGAGATAAAACCAAGATGTAGATTAAACTGTGTTATTGGTACACAGGCAAAAGACTGTGACTCCCAATTGCCAAGCAATAAAATAAGAGGAGGAGAAATTCCCAAAACCATCAAAAAGACAAGACACAAGTCAAAGCTACAGAAGGCTAGCATTTTATTCTCTCAGTGATCTATTAACATAATATGGTGCATCTGAGAATCAATGAAGTCTTAGATTTAAGAAAATATGATAGCTTTTCTAGTTATAACTGCTCAGCCTAAACCAAGTGTGCAGTCCATTATATTTGCCCCTCCCCAAAAGCAAGATTATTGAAGCTGTATTCCTTTTGAACACAAGGTATCTTAAGCAACTGGAAAGAAGGTACAATTTAGAACAACATTCAAAGAAAAACATACCATCGCTGTGATTTCCAAGTGTTATTTATCCCTTCCTAACCTTGCCCCTCTTTTTATCATTTTACTTTAAAGAGATTTGGTACCTCTGCCTCTCGAAGCGTTGAAAAAGGAGAAGCCCCACCACTGCTCTGCACCATGCCTTGTCGCCAGCTCTAATTTACCAGCGTGAGAGAGCTTTCTGTGCATTCTTCAGAACTCAAGGCTCAAAACTGCCTATGCCATCTTTTCATGAAAAAGAACTACTTCATGTGGGTTTATAGTGAGTAAAATGCATTGATTCAGCAAAGCCACAAGCAGATAATGACTTTAGTTTCCTTAACTTAATCCCAAAGGAAGGTGGTAAAAAGCAAGCTGAATTTTCTTTAAAAAATAAAAAAAATGCCCTGATTCAAATTCTAGTGAAATAATCCTTAAAGTGAAGTGAGGGACCCTAAGGGAATCATTAGCAACTTGTCAGTGGCTGCCTTAAGCAGAAAATGGTTGGAAATTGTCTGCTGCAACAGGGTTGCAAGCTCCCAAAGACCTTCAGAGGACATGGGCCTTTCTCCTCTGAGGAATGCCCCAGGATGAAAAGTATAACAGAGCCATGTAGCTGACTCTAACTCTGTACCCCCGACATCTGCTTCCCAGTGGATCAGTAGGTCAGACAGTGGCTACTGCAATATTGCGTCTCTCTGAAGTCTTAATACTTCCTTGGAACTGAATCTACGTTGAGTGGGGTCCACCATGATACACTTCTGCAGTCTACTAATCTTACAAACTCTAAAATGCTTGCTCTTGTATTCACGTGCAAGCTCTGAAAACAAGGCAAAAATCAATTCAGTGACAAGAGCACTCTGTTTGGAGACCAAACAGTTGGGTTCAAGTCCTGACTCTGTCACTACCTGAACTTGCTTAAATTCTCAGTTTCACTAAGTAAAAACTGGGAAAAGCTGTTCAGAGAATCAAATGTGATCAAATGGATAATGTACTTTATCAGCAATACAAGCATCTACCAACATCCCATGCTGTAGAATTGTCACAGTGAACGCCATCATACTTTTCCTCACCTGAGCCACAATACCAGACATAAAGAGGTTAAATGTGTGCAATCGAAAAAGATGCTCTTTACAATAGAAATCACATCCTTTACGGTTAGTGTAATAGCCCACACCATCTTATGTTGGATTTCCTGAGAAAATCTTTCAAAAATTGTTAGAAGATACTGAGAGATTTAGTCAAAGACTTAGAGCTGTAAAGGAATAAATGGACAACAATGAACAGCTACTTCACAAAACGGAGACGTGGAGAGGACTGTTTACAGCATTGTGTTCCCGATAAGATTATCTTAGAGTAACACTTGAATTGTTTGCTCACCCATTTTACATCATTACTGAACAGTTTGAGGCCGCGATTCCTGAGGGGCACTTAAACCATAAATGTCATGTTGTCAAAATCCTTAATGTAACCTAGTCCCTTAAATGTGTTTCCTTTCTTCTTGAGAAACTACTTGCATTTTAAGTACTGATGCACTTCCAGTCTAGATAGGATGATTCCTGCATATTCTCTGGGACCCTAAGACCCAGGGTCTACCTCTTTTCTCTCTGAGACACTCCTGGCCCATACTAGGGGACCATGGTGCTTACTTGTTTTCTCCAAAAAGAATGATAGTACCATTAGCAGAGGTACTATGTCCTGAGGACTGAGGATGGAAGCACTGGATCAAATGATATGATGTCCATAAACATGTTTTGCAAAGTTCTGGGTTAATAACAGCCAGCAGTTGTTATATTCTGACTGTTAGGCATTATACAAAGGTGCTTTAATGCATTATTTAACTCAAGCCTCATATGGAATGTTCATAACAGTATGACAACAATATAATACCCCAATAGTATTATTATGCTAATTTTACAGAAAAGACTGGTGAGGAACAGAGAACCTCAGTGACTGGCCCACAGAAACAGACAAATTATTAAAGGAGAGAATTTCACTAAGGCAGTCAGCCTCAGAGTCCAAGGTCTCAAAAATCTTATGTTCTAAGAACAACTGGATGTTTCTCATGATAGAGCTCTTAGTGCAATTGTCTCTCTTGGTTGGACAATTCCTAAACATCCTGATGGTTTCGGCTTAATTGTGCCTTCCTGGAGGTTTTCCCCAGTCCCCCTGACAAGGACAAATCCTTCTTTTCTATACACTCTACTTCTCCATAGTATTTACACTGTATTTAACTAATTCTTGGCTAGCTCCATTTATATCTCATCCCACAAGTGGCTCCAAGACTGCAAGGTGGTGCTCCATCAGAATTAAAGAAGAGAGTCAGTCAGAAAGCTCTTAAGCTTTAAAAACTCCCTGGTTGCCACTGAAGCTTGAAAACTGGGAGAAACACAAAAAGACCATGGCAGAACCATCATTCTCCTGCATATAGATCAGGGGACCTGTTTCAGGAGGTTTAGGGGGCTTCACAGCACCTGTCCCAGCTAGATTTTCTTTTTTTTGTTCCCCAGCAAAACTAAAAAGTTATACAATCTCTGAAGATCCTGCCAGATTCAACTTTCTGTAAATCTACAGACATGAAAACCTCTTTGCCATGTGAAAGAAGAAAAGTGTGAAAACTTTTCTCTGTTCAGTTCAGTCGCTCAGTTGTGTCCAACTCTTCACGACCCCATGAATCGCAGCACGCCAGGCCTCCCTGTCCATCACCAACTCCCGGAGTTCACTCAGACTCACGCCCATCGAGTCAGTCATGCCATCCAGCCATCTCATCCTCTGTCGTCCCCTTCTCCTCCTGCCCCCAATCCCTCCTAGCATCAGAATCTTTTCCAATGAGTCAACTCTTCACATGTTAAACCAGTTCAAATTAATTCAAATTAGTGGAAAAACTCACAGATCAGAAGATGTTCACTGTTGGCTATAACTTATGAGTATAAAATCTTCTATTCCATGCACCTTGATCCAAGCTATAAGCACTGAGAGCAGTCAGTTGAAGGTCAAAGGAAAACTGAAGCAAAATCTGAAACAGAAAAACGTATGATGTAGTACATTAGAAATGTTATTTATCTAAGTTTCAAAAATTAAGAGCATTCCCCTTATATTCATAGCAGTACTATTTACAATATCCAAGACATGGAAACCACCTAAATGTCCACTGACAGATGAATGGATAAAGATATGGTACATATGCACAACAGAATACTACTCAGCTATTAAAAAAGAATGGAATAATGCCATTGTCTGCAACATGGATGCAACAAGAGATTATCATACTGAGTGAAGTAAGTCTGAAAGAGAAAGAACTACATATACTTTTATATGTAGAATCTGAAATATGACACAAGTGAACCTGTCTATGAAACAGAAATAGAAACTCACAGAAACAGACTTACGGTTGCCAAGGGGAAGGGTAGGTGGGAGAAGGGAGGGTGGAAGTTTGAGATTAGCAGGTGCAAATTATTATATACAAGATGAATAAACAACAAGGTCCTACCATATAGAACAGGGAACTATACTCAATATCCTGTGATACACCATAATAGAAAAGAATGGGGCTGGTGCACTGGGACGACCCAGAGGGAGGGTATGGGGAGGGAGGAGGGAGGAGGGTTCAGGAGGGGGAACACAGGTATACCTGTGGCGGATTCATTTCGATATTTGGCAAAACTAATACAATATTTTAAAGTTTAAAAATAAAATAAAATTTAAAAAATAAAAATAAAAGAATATTTTAAAAAAGAATGTGTGTGTATATATACACACATACATACATATATATACACACACACACATATACACACACACACACACGTATGTATGTATAACAGAATCACTTTGCTGTATAGCATAAATCAACATGACATTGTAAATTAACTACAATTAAAATAAAAACTTCCCTTACTAACTCAGATGGTAAATAATCTACCTGCAATGCAGGAAACCCAGGTTCAGTTCCTGGGTCAGGAAGATTCCGTCTAGAAGGGAATGGCAACCCACTCAAATATTCTTGCCTGGAGAATTCCATGGACAGAGGAGCCTGGTAGGCTACAGTCCATGGGGTTGCAAAGAGTCGGACATGACTGAGCAACTAATGCTAATTAAAACTAAAAGAAAAACAACAACCCCTCCAACAAAAAGAAAAAAAAATGAATACATACAATAAAGCTCCAGTTTAAACAACGGAAAGCTAGATAAACAACTAGAACCAGAGTAAAATTGGAAATGTTTAGCTAACATCAAGCAGGAAAGAAAAAATACTTTTAAACAATATTTGTAACAAACCTGTAGTCATATTCATGTAAGGTACTTCTCTCCTTAGTAAATTATGAACTAAGAAACACTATTAAATTATGAATGGCTAAAAACCATGGGAGGAAATGGCTACAAAAAGCTTTAAAATATTTTATCCAGGTATTTTAATAAATTTCTTATTCTGAATGTAAAGAGAGGCATAGTTTTTATCAATATGTTCTTCTATATTACTAACTATATGTTGCTATTTAAAGAGTATTGCTTTAAGGATGCCAAATCATTAGACTGCTTCTGATACAGTCACATCTAAGTTTCATTCTGCACATGTATATCTGAATACATACCCACAAGCACATGTTACAAAATTTTTAAGATTACTTTCAGTCTGCACCATTTTGATTTTTTGAAGCACAGCACCAACAAGACAGCAAAGTGGCTCTTCCTTAAGAGATATTCTGGCTTGACTGATAATAGGAAATGTCAAACCTTGGAAGTTAATCAGGTTATTCTGCTGTAAAAGTTTACAGCAGAATAGTTTGGGCTCAGATGAGCATCTCAGTGTTTAAGGTTTCAAGGTCCACATATTTATCACCTAGCCTCATTTTTCATTCATGGTAGAATGCTTTCAGAAGGCTTTAGAAATTCTCTCTAGTGGGAAGCAAGTAGTACCTCTGATCATCTTTTAGAAAACAAAACTCCCTTCTAAATAAAGTTACAAATCACCCTCAATAAGAGGTGCACAAATTCTTCAACTAAGATAACTCATATGCCAGATCCTGAACCCAGCTATAGGAATACTAATGATTGAGAACCATTTTCATGGGAAGCAAGGATCCTTAGAATTTCTGGAAATGTCAACTATTTTGTCATTCCTTGACTCATGTATTAAATGAAAAAAGAAGATGGATGGACAGAGAAGAGACGGAATGAAAGGACGAGGGAGATAAGAAGGGAAACAGGAAAAGGAAGGAAATACAACAGCAATGAAACCAAGAAGGAAGAAAAGGAGAGAAGGCAGACAGATATTTGGGTACACAGAAAAACAGTTTAAAATCTACTTGGTAAAAGTATGTTCAGAGAAAAAATATATATATATTTACAAGGTCATCTAACAGTTCTCTTGAAAAAAATCTGGAGTTACTGCTTGTGAACTGGACCTATTTCAGTTATCATGGGAACCTGGTATCTGAATTTGGACTGATTTGGGACCTTAAAATTGAGAGTCAGGTTTTCAGAGAATCAGCATAAGCCCCTGTATTTCTAAAATATCATTGTAACAAGTGTGTTTATCCCACCTGCTTTTTCATCTCGCATGTCAGGACTCACTATGGATGAATATTTTCCTTCCCTTAAAGAAACTTGTACCACTGGGAATGATATGGCATCATAGTTAAAAGCCCAGGTTTTGGAGTCAAATAGAACATTGAAATATTGGGCCTCTCTTGATTTATCTTTCTGTGTTTTAGCTTCCATTTTGAGGATAAAAGAATGATAACTGATCTTAGGGATCTGTTGTGAAAATTAGATAAGATATATATTCAAAACTCTTAGCATGACATCTGGTACATAAACAAAGCTCAGTAAATGGTAGTTCTGCCAAAAAATAAATGGCAGGTGGATATTTATTAGCATGGCATTTACTTATACATAGAAGAAACCAAAAATAACTTAGTAATCATTGTTACTTGCACTTAGCAAAAACAGTATCAGGATTCATACGAGAAAGAAGAAAGGGAGAAGGGAAACCCACAGACAGTTTAAAAACAGTAAATTTTGGATAAAGGAATAATTAGCTAAACAGGGGGGCTAATCAAGGTGTTCTGTTCTTTAGGTAGATGGATGTGCACCAAAGAAAATGTGAGTGTTTTAATAAGTTCTCCAGGAGAGCATAACTGTTTAGCTGTAGGCTGGGGATCAGGACACCTGAATGTATGACATCTGCTCGTGTCTTTTGTTAGTACCTTCATGTATGCTAGACCAGGTCTACACCACCTCCCTGACCAAAATCTTTCTCCCTGCTTTAAATCCTAGATGCAATCCTGTTATGCTAGCTTATGGTGCTCTGTGCTTTTCTTGGCAGTACTCAACTCTTTTTGTAATTATAAATTTGCTTTTTGGTTGATTAGGGGCTGGCTGTCTTTGCCCATATCCCCAAGAACATGGATCTTTCCTGCTTTATTTCTGGCCGCCGGCTCGGCATGTAGCACAGCATGTGAGACATAGTAGGTATACACAGTAAGGAAGGAAGGGAGGGAGAGAAACAACAGTTACGCAAACGAACAGGCAGGCACAATCTGCTGCAAGACAGGTGAAATAAAAGCGCTGTGATAACCCGGATTTTGTGAAAGGGAATTAAAGAAAGCTGCAAGGCAGAAGTGCCATTTTAGCTAAGCCTTCAAGCATGGGTAGAATTTAAACACTCCCACTGGGGAAGTATGGGACATGGCATAAAGTATGTCTCAGTTTCTCTAGAACATAAGGTCTCTGAGGGGTGATGTAAGAGTTGAGGCTGGAAAGGGGTGGCGGGCATGTCAGACCAAGCCATCTGACAGTGAGGAGCCCCTGGGGGGTTAGGGTTGGAGATGAGACACACTTGGATGTGTGCTTTAGAAATTCAAGTTTGGTAAAGCGTAAAAGCTGAACACGAGGGGGAAAAGAAATCTGACACAGGAAGGCAGCTTAATATGGACTAAGTTATTCTGTTATTTCTGTAACAGTAGAGTAGTTCTATTTGCACAGACAAATAGCCTACCAAACATTCTGAGTTTACTTGATTTAGACAAATGATGATGATGCTCAATTCTTTGAGGAATTTTCCATGAAACAAAATAACCAAGATGAATAATTAGAATATATTGAAAACTATTCAAGCCTTTTCTACACATGCATTTATCTATGTCTGGCTGGCATGCAAATGAGAACTTCTACTCAAAATCTAGGGAATTAAATTATGGACTTCACAAAGAGCAGATACACCCCTAAAAGAGCCATGGAGGTCACAAATGTGCAGACCTCTTTATTTAAATTAGGAAGGCAGGTGAATCCTATTTTGATTTCCAACTTCATGAGTCTAATAATAGTAGCACTCACTGTGTGGTTTGCATGCTCTAAGTCTGTGCATGCGTGCTCAGTCATGTCCAGCTTTTTGCAACCCCATGGACAAGCTATGGATACCTCTCACTCCCTGGAGGCAGAAAATACGACCTGGAAGGAGGAAATGGAGCTGAGGTGAGATGAGAGCCTAGTAGGTCGCCTGCCAGGCTCCTCTGCCCACGGGATTTTCTAGGCAAGAACACTGGAGTGGGTTGCCATTTTCTTCTCCAGGGGGTCTTCCCGACCCAGGGATCGGCCACATCTCTCACGTCTCCTGCAGTTTTCAGGCAGATTCTTTACCACTGAACCCTCTGCTCTTGGAAGGGCACTGGATACATCAACTGTCATACAAGGGAGGGATATTAGTCAGGGTTCTCTAGGAAATAAACAACCTGCATATCTAAGGAATTGGCTTATAGGATAATGGAAGCTGAGAAGTCACACAACCTGCCCTCCACTAGTTGGAGACTCAGGAAAAGTGATGGTGAAGTTCAAGGGCAGAGAGCTGGCAGGCCCATGGCTCAAGTCCAGTCCAAGCCTGAAGCCCTGAGAACCAGGAGCGCTGACAGAGTGAGTCCCACTCAGGGCAGGAGATCCGAGGCTCAGATCACGCAGCAGGTGGGGAGAATTCAACTTTCTTCCCACCTTTCTCTCCTAGGTGGGCACTCAGCAGGTGAAGTGATGCCCAATCACATTGGAGAGGGTCATCTGTTTTAGTCAGTTCGCCAGTTCAATGCTCATCGGTCCCAGAAACACCCTTGTAGACACCCAGAAAAATTGTTTAGCCAGATATCTGAGTATTCCATGGCCCAGTCAAGTTACTACATAAAATAAACCATCACAAATTTTTGTTTTTTCCACATTTCAGATGATTTGATGAGATTTTAGAGGTTACACAGCCTGTAATTGGTCATAAATGTGTAGACCTCTTTATCAGCAGGTCCAAGACTATAACTCAGTATTTCTAATATGCTCTTTACATCCTCCTTAGCCTAGAGGCTCTTTCGCTTGCCTGGTAAACAGCTCCTTTAATATTTTTTAAGTTGTTTTTTTTTTTTTTTCCAAAACCAGCCTGCCATGAATTCTCTTAAATTCACACACACACACACACACACACACACACACACACACACACACCCGTCCCCACCCCCACCTTCCCTGTCCCCACATCCATCTCTCCATCCCAGGTTGTGGTATCACCATCACCATCTTCCTCAGCTCCATTTCCTCTTTCCAAATGGCATCTTCTGACTCCAGGAGTCCCAGGTAGCCACAGCTTGCTGAGCTTCCTCATCCTGCCCATCCCTGATGTGGTCGCGCCCTGGACCGTCTGTCCTGTTCCCACCCCCACTTCCTGCTTCTCGATCTTCACACTCCCACAAGCAGCTGGCTGCTTCACTGTCACCAGGGCAGACATGACAGTAGAACCTTGTCGCATCACCCTTCTACGCAAAAGGGTGTGATAGGGATGGGTGGCGGCGACAGACAATGAAGGCTCTGGAGGAACACCAGAGAAGCCAAAGGAGGGCCAGGCTGCAGCTGCAACCAGGGAGGCGGCGGCCAAGATGGCGGCTGCAGAGGAAAAGGTGGCTGAGATGTTCCCACACTAAGTTCTGAGAGCATTCCTGCTCTAACGGGACTGACATTCTAGGGGAAAAGAAACAAGAGATTTATGTAAAATTTGTAGCAGTGTGCCTTAAGGCAATTTCACCCCAGTGTAGCGATGGGCCTCCTCCCACTGCAGAGGGTAGAGGGTTTGATGTAACTACACCAGGCAATAATTAAACCAAAATACTTTCAGACAAATGTAACACTGAGAAAATTCATGATCAGAAGATGTGGACTACAGAAATGTTAAGTTCCTCAGGCAGTAGGAATATGATATCAGGCAAAAGGTCTTTACATCTGCACAAAGAAATCAGGAGAGTTACAAAGGAAGCTTCTTAAAAAAGTAAAAATTCACTTGGCTTTAGCATTCGGGGATGAAAGTTGTTTTTCTTTTAATATTTCAGAGACTTTGTTCCATCGGCTTCCATGTGCACTTCCATTGTCTCTCACACACACACAAATACACACAGGCAAACACACAAAATTATATATACCACTGGTCCCAAGTCAGAGAGGAGTCTCCTAGTAGACTCATTGTTTTATGGCTGGTTATATAACTGTACATACTACAGCAAAATCATTTCATTTTAATGAAGAGGCAGAAATGCTTTAAATTGCTTTTGGTGCAATTAACAAAGAATGCTTATAAACAGAACAACTGACTTTCACTGGATGCATTTTAAACATCTCTGCAATCTGTACACATTATGCTGTGCATCCTACATGGAAGGTGGATACTATTATTAGTTCTGCTTTCAGCTGAGGAAGCTGAGTCTTTAGGTCAGTTTTCACTGACCTGTTGAAGTTTAAGCTGGCGTCAAGCCTGGATCTCTTTGGCTTCAAAGGACAAAGAGACAACAGCACTCAAATGCCCATGTGGTATTTAGCATTTCCCAGCCCTAGGTTCTTGTTTGTCCAAATTAAGATTTCTAATGTGTCCAAAGGGCCAGAAGTGGCACTATGTCTGACAAACTCAGGGGAGAATAAAAAGTAAAGACAGAGGCGTTTACAGTTTCTGGGACTGCACCAAATGTGGGCCACATTTAGAAAATTTGATTAGATAAGCTCCTTCTGGAGAGATAATGCCTTCTACCAAATATAGCTCAAAAATTGGTAGCTGAATTGATGCTTTTGAACTGTAGTGTTGGAGAAGACTCTTGAGAGTCGCTTGGACTGCAAGGAGGTCCAACCAGTCCATTCTAAAAGAGATCAGTCCTGGGTGTTCATTGGAAGGACTGATGCTGAGGCTGAAACTCCAATACTTTGGCTGCCTCATGCAAAGAGCTGGCTCATTTGAAAAGACCCTGATGCTGGGAAAGATTGAGGGCAGGCGGAGAAGAGGACGACAGAGGATGAGATGGTTGGATGGCATCACCAACTCGATGGGCATGTGTTTGGGTAAACTCCAGGAGTTAGTGATGGACAGGGAAGCCTGGCATGCTGTGGTCCATGGGGTTGCAGAGTCAGACACAATTGAGCGACTGAATTGAACTGAACTTCTGTGGGTTACATTCATTTTACTTAATAAAGTCAACTCTAGAAAAATGTAGTCTTGAAAGACTGGATTATAAAAAGTTATTCTGATTGATTTGTTTCAACCAGAGACTACTGCTCTGTGTAATTTGATTTTTACACATCATAAGGGAAACATAAGAGCCAAGTCCAATGTGTTACATGTCTGGAGTCCCTCAACATGTTCACATAGAAAATGAGACAGTGAACCATGACTCAGGATAGGCTAACTGCTGTCAAAAATATATAAATAAAAATATGCAATTAAGCCCATTAGAAATGGATTTCTTGCTCAAGTAAGGTTTCCCAGAGAGAGAAACTGACTGGCAGAGCAGTCCTCCTCTGTGTAGACATTCTGGCATGTCAGGGAGTCTGACAGAGGCTTTCCTTTCATTCCTTTTAGAGCCTCTGTGGGAATCCCCACCATTCCAGGCAGCAGGAAGGAAACAAGAGCATAGAGTATCAGGGGAGTTCTTGGGGTCGGTCTTTTAAGTAGTATACATCACTTTCACTCATATGCCTTTGACTTAAACCCAGCCACATGGCCAAGTCTAGCTGCTAGAAAGTTCTGGAGATGTAATCAGTGGTGGCCAGGACTTCCCAGTGACAACTGTGTGCTACAGAGGGGAGCACAGCCGTCTAGTAGACAGTTCGCCATCTATGCCATAGCCCACAGCCAAGCTCTGTCAGCTACAGTGGGGTTCCCCAGTCTCTGGGATCTACGGCCTAATGACATGAAGTGGAGCTGATATAGCTAGCATGCACTGTGTTCAGTTCCTGATCTATATCCTCTCAAAACTAGATTCTTCTTTTTTTAAATTAGCCCAGTGGGCAGTGAGAGGGTGGGGAGGAGGCAGCCAGCAGTTAGGGCTTGAGTAGTCAGGGGATCCCTCTGTTGCATACTTTAGGGCCATTCTCAATCTGAAAAACTGTGAGGTGGTCAACAACTGTCATCCTTACTGTCTAATGTGAGCCTCCCAATGGCATAGCAAAGCAGGTAAGAGTGCAAGGAGGTCAGAGGCTCCATCTAAGGTCCCCTGGACAGTGAGGACTGGATGCAATTCCTACCCTATGAGCTGTATCTAGTATCATTTCCCCGATGGCTCACTGCTCCCCTGGCACTTGTTGCTGAACTGCAGCTGTCCAAAGGGCATGGAAATGAAGACCTTTCCAAGAAAAGGGATTTCTTGATTTATGGCCAGTAGTAGTGTGTGTTTTGACTGCTACAGAAACTTTTTGTAGCATCACAGCTGAAAAACACACGCCTGCCAACCTTTATTGTGACAGCTGAGTGGAAGAAAAGATCTTTGAATTGAAGGTAATAGAGGAGCCAGGAAAATTTAAACTAGGATAAGTTAGTTTGCCAACATTCTGGAGACACTAGAGCATAAGCAGGATGCTGGAGAGAATGTTCCATTCTATTGGTTGGTCAAGTAGACAATGCCGTTCCATCCCCTCTGAGACATGGAGGCTGCAGAGACCCGTTCCCTGGAGGATGGCCAGGCCCACAAGCCCTGAAGCTAGAGGTGTACTTTCCTGTTCTATTGACCATGCAATGGACTCAAGGTCTTTCTGGTCTTCTTGAATTAGAATGAGACACACATCTTATTCTACTAAATCTTCTGACGAAAGAGGAATGTTCTTATGGTTACTAGGCCACCCCTGGCCAGGCTTTAAGTCACTTGGAAACACAAGTAATGCCCTCCATGAAGTACAGAGTAAATCAGAATCTTCCTTTATAAGATCTTACAGGTCTTTAAAAACCTCACAGTGAACATGTATATTACAGGGTAACACAGTAGCTTGGGATAACATTTTCCTGACACTGATATAATTTAGCCTTTTTACACTGAATTACCTTTTTCAGCAAATAGTGCTAGAGTACCTGGATATCCATTGGCAAAAACAAATCTTCAAGATCAATTTTAACCTAAATCTTATATAAAAACTAACTCAAAACAGACCATAGATTTAGCAAGTCAATATAAAACTATGAAACAAACCAGAAAACAAAAGAGTAAATCAGAGGAAATCTTTGAGAAATAGGGCTATGCAGACTTGACATTAAGATTATGATCTATAAAAGGACAAATTGATCAACTGAGCCTCATCAAAATGAAACAATGTTTTTATTCTGTAGAAGCCCATACATTGAACATGAAGTGACAAGCTATAGAAAGAAAATATTTGCAGACGACATATGTGACAAAAGTATCCAAAATAAAGACTTCTCAAAAGTCAACAGAAAACAATACAATTAGACAATGTGCAGGAGACAAAGAAAATGAAGTGACATTTCGGTGGAAAAGATATGCAGATGGCAGATAAGCACATGAGAAGTTGTTCAACGTTATCAACTGTTACAAACACAAACTGAAACCCCAATGACGTCACATCACACATCTGTCAGAATGGCTACAATTAAAAAAAAAAAAAAAGTAACAACACCCAAATGCCAGCAGTGAAGCAGCAGGAATGGAAAATGATAAAACATTCGGGGCAGGGGGCAAGAAGTGTGACAGTGTCTTAAAAACTAAATATTCAACTACCTTATGACCCAGGAAAATCACCCCTGAGCATTTGTCCTAGGGAAATGAAAAGTTAAATCCATACAAGAAGCCTGCTACATGAATGTTTCTAGCAGCCTCATTTGTAATATCCCCAAACAGGAGTCAGCTCAAATGTCCTTTCAGAGAATGAAAGTTCAAATAAGCTATAGCATATATATATATACTGTGGAATATTAGTTAGCAATAAAAAGCAATGGACTACTGATACACACAGAAACTTGGATGAATCTCCAGAGAATTAGCAAAAAAAACGGCCAATTTTGAAAGGTTACACAATGAATGATTCCATTTGTATGAGAGCTTTGAACTGACGAAATTTTAGAAATGAAAGATCGTGTGCATGCTGAGTCACTTCAGTCATGTCCAACTCTGGGTGACCCTTTGGGCTGTAGCCCACCAGGCTCCTCTGTCCACAGGATTCTCCAGGCAAGAATACTGGAGTGGGTTTCAATACCCTCCTCAAGGGGATGTTCCCAATCTAGGGATCGAACCCAAGTCTTCCACACCTCCTACATTGCAAGTGGATTCTTTACCCACTGAGCCATCTGGGAAACCTTGAAAGACAGATTAGTAGCTGCCAAAGGTTCGAGACTAGAGGAGGTAGAGAATGGGAACAGGAGACAGTGTGGCCATAAAAGAGCAAGGGGAAGTAATTGCAGTTGATCAATATCTTGACTGTGGTGGTGGACACACAAGTTTATACAGGTGACAAAATCGCATAGAATTTAATACACAGAGACAAAGAGAACAGAACACATACAAATAACAAGTGCAACTGGGGAAATCTGCAGATCAGTGGCTTAAACAAATTTGACTACCTTGGCTGTGATTTTATACTATAATTTTTCAAAATGTTATCACTGAGGAATAAAAGAAAAGTATACAAGGGATCACTATTTCCTATAATGGCATGTAAATCTGCAATTATTTCGATAAACAGAAACTTCAACTAAAAAAAATGTCTTTTGCAACCCACTCCCAATTTAGCTTCTTCTCACTTCTCCCATTACCCTGTAATTTAAAGAACCTCGCAAAGAAGTCAGAGGAGGAATATCCGATGTTTCTAAATGAGGGTCTGCTCATATTTGCAACTTTTTCTGGGTTCTTTATCATGTGATGCACAGCCTCTGCCAATTAGCAATTTAAATGCTTGCAGATGGACCCAAGGGCTTGCTATCTCAGCGCCGCGGGTATCACTTAAAGTCAAATGTGTCCTCCCTGGTACCTGGCACCCATAAGTCAAAGATGAGCTACAGACATCCCCATATGGCAAACGGGTGATTGTTTATAACCCAGTCACAAAGGGGCCTATAAAAATCCTTCAAGCCAAAAAGAATACAGGATGACAGCAGATGGCCCTATCCTAAAATGAAGAATTAAAGATGTTAAGCAGAGCAATCAAACAAAAGAACATAAGTGATCACAAAAGGGAAGCCAGCCTTTTACCTCTTCAGCTAGATAAGGGCATCGCTCACTTCAATTCCATTTGAGCCCAGCAACCACGTCAATCATAAGACAGGTTAGAGCTTCATACAAGACCTTAAAGAGATACTCCCAGGCTACTGGAGGGGAATCATGTATTTTGCTCAGTTCTCCATCCCCAACAAACAGAGGGATCACTATTTCCTACAATAGCATGAAAATCTGCAATTATTTTGATAAACAGAAACTTCAATTGAAAAAAAAATGTCTTTTGCAACCCAGAAAACAATGGAGTGTTCACAGGACCCAAAACCCTGAATTTACACGTGAAAATGAACTTGTAGATAGATGCCTGGTAGTTTGTTAGAGTTCCACTTGGACTTCTTTAGCAGCAAGATCAATAGCATTATGAGGGTGAGGAAGGTGGAGGTTTCATCCCAGTGTGTGGGCAAATGACGCCTCAGTGGCTCCAACCTCGTCTCCACCATAAGCACCACCAGATAGAACATGACCTCCATTACCACAGTATCTTGGTGGCCTCATCCACTGTCCCTGGGCTGCAACAGGTGAAGGACTAAGGACTTCAGATGCTAAATAAAATTTTGAAACTCTCTCCTCCCTAGGTTAAGGAGCCCAGCCCAGCTAGGAGGCTTTCACAGAGGTATGGGATAGTCTGAGCATCATTCAACCAGAATTTGGAGGACTGCATAAAACAGAGAGTATGCTTGGCAAAGAGCTTAAGACAGGATATTGTTCATAAGCAAGAGTCCAAAAGGTCAAAAAACACACAGCCCAAAAGAAACGGCGAGCACCACATAACAACGTCAGAAATCACAGTATCAGAGAGATGAACAGGAAGCAGTAGGCACGGTATAAATGACAGAGGGCCATGAGCTCTTAGTGGGAACTGACCTTCTAGACGGAGCCATCTTGGTGCCTGCAAATACACTGTGGGCGGAAAGACCAGCTGTAATACAGGACTAAGAAGGCAGGGGAAACATGGGAATAATTAAAACTAGGCAAAACACCTGTATGCAAAACACCAGTTCACCTGTTCACTGAACTGCGTACACCTGTGTGTTCAGTTCAACTAGTCATTGGGAAGTACCAGACTCAACAGTTTTAATCACTTAGGAACTCCAGCCATGGTCTCCTCCTAAATTCCACTGTGAGTTCCTAGACACAGCTAAGTCACAAGGGAACAAAAAGATTAAGACGGTTTCAACACATCCTCTCCAAATTAAGTGGCTTCTTGTAAAGAATCAGTTTTCAAATCTGCTATCAGGTTTGAGTGGGAGAGTAAATTCCCAGAAAATCATGTAAGTGGATGAGTATACGGTGACCCTGTGTGTGTGCTCATTCAATTGTACCTGACTCTTTGCGACCTCATGGACTGTAGCCCACCAGACTCCTCTGTCCATGGGATTTTCCATGCAAGAGTACTAAAGCTGGTTGCCATTTCCTACTCCAGGGGACCTTCCCGACCCAGGGGTTGAATCCGCATCTCCTGCATCTCCTCCACTGGCAGGTGGATTCTTTACCATGGAGCCACCTGGGAATCCCAACCATGACCCTACTAGATTGCAAAAACAGGTACACACAGAAAGTAATAATATTTGACCGGATAAGATCTGAATGTTAGAATGATATGGCTAGCAGTGAGTGGGCAGTAGGTGAAATGTTTGGCAGTCTGCACATAGCCAGGCTGGCAGAGGAGGCAGGCTCTAGGATGTTCTTGTCAGGACGCAGTTCTTCAAGGCAGATACTGGTGACTGAGGCAGTGGAAGAAGGCAGCATTAAAAGATTCCTACGTTTCTCTCACTGGCTCTTGGGACAGGCAAATATCTTCAAAACAATCATGGGTGACAAAATATTTCTATTCCCTGCAGACAGAGATTTAACCAATTCCAGAACAGATATTCCCCAAAGACAAGAAGTCTTAGCAGAGAGAAATTCAAAGCAAGGATATAATCCCATTGAGCACTCATGAAAAAAATACTAGTCACCTTATTGTTCCTTCTGGGTAGGTTTGATTCTCCAAGGATATCACCCTGTGCAATGAGGAAGTTCATGTCTATTGTCATGGGACCTGAGGCTGAGTAATAAATGGCACAGTTACAATGAATCAAGCAAATGGGCACCACTTTAGAAAGAGATAAAGAAGTCAAGGATTACCAAAGAGTGTAAAAAGAGGTTTATCATTATCGTAGACTCTTAATTTTTATCAGCTCTCCTAATTCAGTGCTTTCTAAATCATTTTTAAAGAAACAGTAGTCTCTTCTGGGTCACATGAGGTGTTGATGCTCAAATTTAAAGCCATACTCTTTATCTAAGGAAAAGAAATAAATATAGGGTTGACCAAAAGGTCCGTTGGTGTTTTTCCATACAATGCAACAGAAAAATTCAAGCAAACCACTTGGCCAACTCAATACATTATAAATGAGCTGATTCAATCAAGGCATTACTACTCTCCCTTGAAGGAGCTGCTTAAACAGAAGAAGGTAACTGTTCCATTTCCTGTTTCACATTTAAATTGCTCTGCCTGACTGTCAAGGTCCCTTATTATTCTACTTCTTTCTAACTCTATTTCCTTATCCTCACTCATAGCTACCCATTCTGTGCTACCTGTTTTAGTCAAGTATGTGTGAGTAAAGAAAAACAGAAATATTGTCTGCTAGTTCTTCCAAATGAAAAAGGTTCTGTATACAGAAGACCATTTTCTTACGCAGAGTAAGACATCCAACAGTAGAGTAGAAGGGACTCTGGAAGACAGGGCTGGCCACCGAAATCTGAAGAGCTGGGCCAATCACTGATCTCAGAATACATCACTCTTTTCCCATCAGCAAATCAATTGGTGCCAGGTGGCCATCATTCAGACATGGTGGACTAAGAAGTAATCCAACATGGAATATGGATTTTGAAATGTCGTAAGATATATACTACTATGAACTATTACATCATTTTTTCACTAAGCATATTCCATGGGATTTAAATCAGGATCAGTGAGGAAGAAGTACATGCTTGAATAAATTTTGGAAAAGCTAAATCAGACCATGCTGCAGCCAATGGGGTCGCAAAGATTCAGACGTGACTTAGTGACTGAACAACAGCAACAAAAATCAGACCAAAGTAAGTAAATTTCTCTCTTCAAGACTGCTCAGAGTTATTACTTTGTGAAAACAGACCGTGATTCTCCAGCATGGGAGGAGAGGGGAATAGCCATAAGCAGCAGTATGCTACATTTCCCACTCATGTCCAACTATGAAACCTTTGATATCCAAACATATCAACTATGAAACACTTTTGCTCTCTGAACATCAGCAAGGACTACTGTTTCTTTAAAAATGATTTTGAACGCACTGAATTAAGGAGAGCTGATAAAAATTAAGAGTCTATGATAATGATGCTTGTCTCATGATCCTTGAGAAACCAGATCTGATAGAACCTGAAAGTCATACTTAAGCAAGCTGACCCTCACCAAAGTGGAAACCTACTGAGGGGCTACCCTGAAGATATATTAGACTGTCACAAAAGAACTAGGCTAAGGAAGAAGGCAAAGCCCGTGGAAACTTTCTGGAGAGCCAAAATTGGCAACTGTAAGGTCAGAACAAGGTGTAATAGAGGCAGTAGGAAAACCCACAGGAATTCAGATACGGGTGATTTTCCACTGATGTGGCTCTGGAAATCAAATGCAAAATGATAGCCCCTGATTCCATATATAATATGCTACCAGGGCTTCTTAACATGCCAGGTTTATCTGTAGAGTAATAAGGAGACCACTAAGCTAGCTATGAGAACTAGATTTTCAGCTGACCCAGAGGTCTGCTGGAGCCAGCTTGCACTAGCTCAACAAGAGCCAATCATGTGCCTCTTTTCTCAATTCCACATTGAGTAAAGTCAGGTTGGTAGCCATAATGAAAACACTTACACTACAGAAATCGTTACACTTTACAAATCAGGGCTTTCTTTACTCCCTCCCGCCACCCTCCACTTCTCTCTCCAATCCTCCACAGACAGCTGTTGATTAGACACCTACCAGGACACCACTGGCCATGACCTAGGTTTGTGAGATTGGATTTATCTGTCTTTAACTGTAAAGTCAAATGAATTCATTTTTCATCTTTTAGACTATAAGAACCCAATTAATTATGAACTAAAGTGAGGTATCAGACATATACATGATGAAGTTTGTATTCTCAGTACAAACTTTAAACATAAAAACAAATAGCTTTATAAATTAGATAATTCTTAAACACGTATTTTATCCATTGCAATAGCACCTGCATGTTTAACAACTACTAAATGAGGAAAAATGATATTTGATAAGAAAAAAAGGCAGCATTTAGAATAACTAAAACAATGACATATCTTTTGCACCCTTGGGAGTCATGGCCCACAACTGGGGAACCAGTGGGACCCCTGAGGATTCTCCAAAATGGCCAAGAGACAGAACACCAGAGATATTGTTTAAATTCAGCTTCCCAGGTATCATCCCAGAAACGCCTAATAAGAATCTCCTAATTTGGCCCACCCTTTCCTTCCTTAATAAACATAACCTACTAAATTTAAATATGGAAAAGAACCTCTAAGGACAGGCTTAGAAATATGTATGCACAGCAAATTCTCTAGTGATTCTTATGTAAACATGCAACATAAGAGTTCACCATATTGCTATACCTACTGGAATGAGCTTGATGGTATTGTATTTCATTCTATTACAAACATTCTATAATTCTGAAAGCCTCTTCAATCCACTCTGAGTAGACCCCAACTGAATTATCATTTTTGTTTCCAGAGACTTGGGGGGGTGGGGAGTTGGGGAATGGAAACATAGCAAGAGCAGAGAAACCAAGAGGTGAGAAATCTGCCAACTATGCCTCAGGAGAAATGATTAAAGAACTAGAAAAAAAAATTATGCTTAAAGGAAAAAAAGTTTGAAACAATAGATCAACAATGCTCCCTAATTGGTCCTCATTATTTATTTCACTTTCTGTTTCCACTTAGGGAACTAGTCCTCTGTAATCTTAGATATAACTGTCAAAGTATTCCTTATAACTAGACTGACCTTACAACTTGTCATTCAAACTGGTATACTTAGAGAAAGAAGGTGCTCTTTGTAACTATCTTGGGCAGCAGGCATAAAGCCATGAACTTGGGTTGCCTCAAGTAAACAGAGATGTAGCAATTCAATCTTACCTCTCAAGAATTTTTGCCCATTCACCCTACTTCTCCCTTTGAAGCCATAAACATCAGCCTAATTTCATTAGACACCCTTTGAAAAGAAACCATTATGACCTCCCTCCTGGCTCTTTAGCCATTTCTAACCTGGAATCTTAATATGTGAAACAGAAATCAAATGTGGTTGAAAGGGGTGATGATTCCAGACTCCACCTGACTACCTGCTGACCTCCCTTTGCCCCTTGGGATAGTGCACGAGCCACCTGCAACAGAACCCTAGGACTTAGTCATGCAAACTAAGCCAACCAGGTGGGCATCACCAGATGACCTTTCCATATTAAGTTTTGGAATCCTTGGATGACTCTGCATTTTGAATTCAGGAGTAGGATGCCAAGGGAGTAAATAATGCTCAGCAGGTTCATCGTTGTTGTTCAGTCTCTCAGTCGTGTCCAACACCACTTGGCATCCCCATGGACTGCAGCATGCCAGGCCTCCCTTTCCTTCACCATTTCCTGGAGTTTGCTCAAACTCATGTCCATTGAGTCGATGATGCCATCCAACCATCTCATCCTCTGTCACCCCCTTCTCCTTCGTCCCTCAATCTTTCCCATCTATCACGGTCTTTTCCAGGATCACAGTTCTTACTTTTTCCATGTTAAAAAATTATATATTGAGTATATGTAAAATTGTTATATTGTAGAGTATAAAAAAATAACAATACAACTGACATCCAAGTAACCACTAACAAGTTAAAGAGAGAGAGTGTTAGCATAGTTTTGGAAAGTTCCTTTGGTTCTTCCCCTTCCCATGTCCCTTCTCTCACACAACCCCTCATCCCAAAATGTAACTACCACCTGGAATTTGTATAATTCCTTTCCCAGTTTGCTGGAGTGTCTTGAGCTGAGGGCCAGGAATCTCTGGGTTAAGCAGGCAATGAGACTCCCACCAACACAGCGCAAGCAGCTCTCTGAACTGCAGAGCCTACCGTTGGCTGACAAGTCTTTGAGGCAATTTTCCTAGAACTGTCTGAATGGATGAATAAAGACCCTGGACTTGGCTATCTCCCAAGTTGATTTGATGTGGCTAATATAGAAATGCCAATTCCATACAGCTGTACAGAACGCTGAGCATTTTGACTAACAAACACGGGTGAATCTGGCACAGAAAACCTTCACAAACCAGCGATTGTCACACTGTTGTATGCTCATAAAACACATGTATACCTGTGGCGGATTCATTTCGATATTTGGCAAAACCAATACAATACTGTAAAGTTTAAAAATAAAATAAAATTAAAAAAAAACTGACTGTGATAGCCTTTTTAAAGAAAAACTGGGCTCGTTTAAATCAGGAAGCTAACTGGAAGCAGGAATTAACAAGAGAAGAAAATTGGAGAGAGAGAGAGAGAATTAAGGTATGGCCCTACCCCTTCAGTTGTGTTTTTTAAACATCCTGTTTTGTCTTAGCGTCTTTGCACACATGTTGCTTAGATGTTGTCTGAATAGAAGACAAATGCAGGGAATAAGCAAATTATGAACAAGGCAAGATGCTACTGAATTTCTTTATACCCAAGTGCTAACCTATGTACCACAGGCCATTGGAGAATAGCATAGTGCCATGTAATGAGGGAGTAACTATAAGGCTAAGTGAGTTAATACAAAAGACACTTGGAAAGGGAAAGATCACTTTGGCTGGCATCAGAGAAATCTTTGCAGAGGCAGCAACCTTGGAGCCAGGCCTTAAAGGCGGCGTAAGGTATGAGAAGATGGAGCGTGAAAGTGTGTTCACACTAATAATGAAAACAACTGGCATTCACTGAGCACCAGCTGCTCTGGTTAGCACTTTATGTGCGTTATCTCTTTTCCTCTCCTAACCACCCTCTGAGGGAATAATTATGCCCATTTGACAGACAGGGAAACTGAGAGTCAGAGCTAAAGTAACTTGTCCAAGGTCACAAAACTAGATGGTAGAATTCAAAGCCAGGATATATGACTGAATAGCCAACAGGATGCTTCACTGCCTAGGTAGAGGAACAGCAGAAGCGGAAGCCAAGACATCAAAGGAAACAGGCTAATTGTCAAGGAGTCAGCATGGATTGGTCATATTGAAGAGGTGACCAAGTGTGGGTGTTTGGTCAAGTCATTCCTCCCCTGATAAATCTTTAAATAGCTGCCCTATCCCTGGTGCCATGCACACAGAGATGCTCAAGACTGCTTGTTAAATTTAATTGGCAATGTAAACAAAGGACCCAGCATGAGAAGCCATGACATAATTGGGATTCTTTGCCTATTATATCTCCTACATGACTAATATTTTGAAATTTAACAGGGCATGAACAGGTTTATATGGGGTAAATGTCTTACATTTATCAATACAAGTTGGGAAAATATAGAATAACACAAGAATGAAGGTGTGCATAGACTCTTAAGAAAGTGTGAAGTCATCTTTTATTCCTTTTATTCATCTACTCATTCCATGCACATTTCCTGATGGGTCACTTTGTACGAGTCCCTGTGCTGGGGATATGGGCCCATCTGAAGGGGCAAAACAAAAGGATGCAGGCTTCCACTATGCTGTATAACTGACAAATGCTGTATAACCGACAAATGCTGTATAACCGACAAATGCTGTATAACAAATCAGAATTCAAGTCACCTCCCGTAGCATGTATGGAACAATGGGCATTTATCAAACCCCGATGATGTACTGGGTGCTCTAAGAGATGATAAATATGTGAATATAAATATATGTCCTCAAGTGTTTCCAAGGGACGATAAACAGAAGAACAAAAAATTGCAGCCCAATGCAATGAGTGCCACTTAAAGGGGGTTTATAAGCTAAAACAAAGATCTGTACCAAAGAAAAATATAAATTTCTGATCTGCATTTATTGAGTTCACTCAGAATAAGTTTAGAAGTTTCCTGTTGTTTTACTATGTTCACCTTGCTGAACTCCAAGGACCAGTCAGGTGACTTCACAGAAAACCTTACGGCTCTAGGATTCTGAGGCGGTACTCCCCCAGCTGTTGAGAAATCACGGCACACAGGCCAGAAGAGGAAAGTAATACGAGAGTAACAGAACACAGCGGCAGCACTCAGCACTCAGCCTTCCTAAGCAGACCAGGTAACGCTCACTAAGGGTTATCTTTTTTTTTTTTTTTTTTTTAGACAAGCCACCAAAATACAAAACATTCACTTATGCATAAGCAGGTTAAAATGCCAATTTCACAATACTAAGGTAATTGCTTTCACCTAATTGCTAACTTCCAGTATTGCCAGCAGTGGTCCACTGAAGGTCAGATTACATCTAGAAAATGTAAGCTCAAGTAGTTACGTCCCATTAGTTTGTTACAAAACATAAAATAAAAAAATAAAAAAACCCAGAAATTCCAATTGCAAGTATTTAGAAAAACAAACCAAAGCTCAGTGATCACATTCAGGGAGGACTATAACAGCAAAGATAATTGTTTCATTAAAATTGCCAAAAGAAGACTCTGGTCTTGGGCTGTAGCATACTTGGCCATGTGATGTTATGCCAAATCACTCTTCCTGGGCCTCGGTTTTGTCATATGTAAAAGAAGAAGACTGGACAAAAATATTCATCTTCACACTGGGATATAAAAGCCTAACAATTTACAATCACAGTCAGGGGACGGCAAATATTTTGGCCTTGAATGAC
The DNA here is from genome assembly GCF_029378745.1 of Bos indicus. Classification (NCBI taxonomy): domain Eukaryota; kingdom Metazoa; phylum Chordata; class Mammalia; order Artiodactyla; family Bovidae; genus Bos; species Bos indicus. The sequence continues at coordinate 16,299,615 of NC_091767.1, forward strand.
ACCTTCAGTGGATTGGTGTTATGAGCTGTCTGTGAATGGAGAAAGATTCTGAGGTCCAGGCCAACCTCAGAGGGAAGGATCCAAGGGCTTTAATACAGTCTGCATGGGACAAGTGGGATGAGGGTCACACAAGAGCCATTTCTTTTCTAATTGAATCCTCACTTTTTTTTCAAATGATTTCCCAAACTCATGTTATTGAGTAATTTTGCTCTGACAAAACTTTAGGGAAGTGTTATTACTAATTTAACCTCATAAGTTTATTTGCTTAAATCAAACATTTTCTACATAGCAGATCTGGAATTCAAATCCAGATCAGTTGGATGCTTTGAAATGCCACAAGAAACAGTGAAAAAAAAAAATTCCTAAAATTCAAAGAAAAAGAGAGAGAGCACATCACATTCACAAAGTCAGCAACATTGTGCCTTTCTTCAAGGAAGATAATTCTATCACTCAGAATTTCTGGTTGTAGAGAAATCTGCTTTAAGTAGTACAATTATTCTTACTGAAGAGAAGAGAAGCCCATATTTTCTCACACCTTTTTTTACAGTAGAAAACTTGGACCTTTAGTGGTCTGGGGATATGCGATGGTTACAGAACAAATTAATAGATAACACAAATTTTAAGTCAAATTTTTATTACCTACATCGGTACTCGTTTTTAATATTTATAATCATTGTATCATCATTCATCTTGTATCCAAAAGAAATTACAGTGTCTCACAGAAGTGCATATAATGCAGTGAGATCAATGAATACAAAAATAAGACAAAAAGAAATCTATAATTTTATCATACTCAGTGTTATCAAATTGATTGCCTAGAGTATAATTTATTTCACATCACTATGCTTCTCAGTGATGCCCCAAAGTTATTATCCTTCCCTAACTGCCCTTCTAAATCTGTATTCCAACTGCACTGTTTTACAATTCCCCAGACACAGTACAGCACCTACCCATTTGGGAATGTCTGATCATCATGCAAGTCATCCCTCTTATCCAGGAACTTCTAAATCTTCCCCAGGACACTGTTTATGTGTGACTTCACTGTCCTAGCAGTAGTTCATGAAACGGACATAATGTAGGGCATGAAGATTCTCTTCAGTCAAAAAGTTGGGGTACCCATAGTCCACTCTGTGAATGAAGAAGCAAAGGAAGCAAGTTTGTTCAGAGACATGAACAAAGCAGTAGATAAAGAATTCTCTCTGTTCCTGAATTGTTTCCCAACTCTAGTTCCAATTCCTTCCTAAGACCTGGATGCATGTCTGCCTTTGAGTCCCCCACAAACACCCTTGAATCCTTAATTTCTGCCATTTCTTAAGCTTGCTCTAGATAACTACTCAGCATCTGTTTCTGTGGTTTATGCCTTAATCCACATCTTGCCTCAAGTCCCTGGTCAAGACCACTTCCTTCAGAAAGCTTCTTCAGATTCCCCCCAGACAGGAGCGATGTCTTCATCCTACAATTCCCAGTGTACTGACTCTATATATTTCTTATGACATATCTGCCTTAGAACACACTTTCATGATTATACATCCTGTTTTTATCATAATTTCTAAGTCTCTTATTGAGAAAGATCCATGCCTTATTCATTATGGTAATTCCCATACACCAAGAAGAATAGAAGTAAGTGACTATCAACCATTCTTTAAAAAAAAAAAAAAATTGGATGAACGAATGAACACTTTTTATTCATTCTCTACTGTTGAGCAAATCCCTAAACCTCTCTTTTTAAGGCTGATATTATAGAAGCAGAGATTTAACCAGCCAATTTACCCAGCTAATATGAGCAATGTAGACAGACAAACAGAATCCTTGTGGGCCAGGAATCTACTCTGGAGGCAGAACAGTGCTGTCTTATTGTCAATATTGATCACGATTAATTAGAAAATTTACAGATCTCTGCTGTTCTTAGTGCTGTGTGGGCATCACCTGAAAGCAAAGGGATGACAAGGCATTCCGAGCATCTGCAGCCTTGATGTAATAAACGTCTTCATTTGCAAAAAATGTGTGCCTATTTCTGAGCAGGATAAGAGTCTTTTAGAATTTTGTCTTTTTCCCATTCCAACTTTCTTCAGTGGTTAGGACCAAAGAACTATTAATGTATAATTCCTAGATATATTAAAATCATGTTAATTTATTTTAATTCACACCCTACAAATGAGCATTCAGAGTACGGTTGAAAACCAACATGAGAGTTTAAGAAATAATCATTCCAGGAACAGAATGCAGTCAATTTAAGGTACATTGTGACTCTGTGAAGTGGGTTATTAACCTGTCAGGGACCTAGATCTGTTCCAAACACCTCTCTGGTCTTTCATGACCCTGTCAGAGCCCTTTGCAGATGGAAGCATAGCTGTAATCACTGGGCTTTATGCCCTACTTTCAGTTTCTCAAATGGCAGGTTACTCTCATGGTGTGACTTGCCATTTGATCTGTCTTGTATCTATGTTGATGCCCTATCAGAACTGGAAGAAGCTTGTCAGTAATCATTAAGATGGGTTACAGCAACAAACATGCAAATGTTCATTTTGCCAGTCTCTGTAATTTGAAATAGTCGTTCAGCGATAACCAATTTGCTCATCTCAGTGTGCAGGCTTAAGCATGCGGCATTTGCATGGGGTTGCTGGTAAATAAACCTAAAGGGTGGATCACTCCTTTATTATTATCAAGAATAAACACCAAGGATTAAGATTCAATATCTATGGCATTCTCTTATCTGTGCTTATCAACCAAGGGTATGCTTAAGTTATGAACCTATGAGAATTCATCTGTGTTTTGAAAAGGCATATTGTTAAAGCATCATTCAGTATCCCTAACACAAACAATTGATTGTCATATCTGTTGTAATCTGAAAGTCTCTTTTTACCTGGAAGGAAAAGAGTCTTGTAAAACTGGTAAAAGAGAGATTGGAAAGCAAAATCCTTCCTTAACCTGATACATTATTTTTCACTAGCTAGAATAGAAAGTGGAAGGTGCAAAAAAAATATCACACACAACAAAAAATTTTTAAATCCCCATGATACTACTGTCCTAGAAGAACCAAGGTTAAAATTTTTGTTTCACAGTCTTTCAGTCATTTTAATATGCATAGGTAGACATATGAGTGTGATTAACATATTTAAAGTTAAAATGTTATGATACCATTTATACTATTTTATACTTTTTTCACCAATATAGCATAAACATTGATTGGATCCAAAGGTTGAAAAGTTTCTCTGTAAAGACTCAGAGAGTAAATATTTTAAGTTTTCTGGGCCACACAGTGTTTGGCACTGTTCAATTCTACTTTTATAGCAAGAAAGCAACCTTTGACAATATATAAATGAATGGTCATGATTGTGCTCCAATAAAACTTCATTTACAAAAACAGGTAGCACACATATTGTGTTCATGGAATGAAAGACTCAACACAGCAAAGATCTCAATTCTCCCTAAATTGATACACATTTAACCTAACTCCTGTCATATTCTCCGCAGTTTTTCGTAAATATGACAAGATCATTCCAAAATATATATGAAAAGGCAAGGGAACTAGAAGAGCTAAAACAATTTTCAGAGATAACTACAGTGGGAGGAATCCCTTTGTCGAATTTTAAGATATACTTTATAGCTACAGAAATCAAGCCTGTGTGGTAGTACCAACCATATACTAACAAAGAACTTGCTGAACTAGATATTACTACAGACCCATTTGAACAGCTAAAACAAAAAATAATCACAGTACCCAATGCTGGCAAGGATGCAAGGCAACTACATCCCTTATGCATTGTTTAAGGGATTGTAAAACGATATAGCCACTCGGCAGATACATAGAAAGCTAAACATACACTTACCATCCAACTCAGCAATCACATTTCTATTTATCCCATAGAAATGAGAACCTGTGTCCACATCAAACACTATTCACAAAAGGTTACAGCAATTTTATATGTAACAGCCAAAAAAAAGGAAACCATAACACCCCCTTCAATAGGTAGACAGTTAAATAAGATCTGATGGATCCTTACCATGGAAGATCACTCAGCACTGAAAAGAAGTAAACTATCGATATATTTCTAATTTAGATACATATCAAGGACATGACACAGAATAAGAAAAAAGAGCCAGTTTCAAAAGGTAATATATGATTCTATTTACATAATATTCCCAAAATAACAAAGCTACAGAAATGGAAAACATATTAATAACTGCCAAGGTCTAGACATGGCAAGGGAGAAGAAGTAGGTACAACGATCAAAGGATAACACAGAGAAATCTTTGTGATGATGGAATAACCTGGACTGTGGCTGTAATTACAGAAATTCACACACACATTTTACTGATGTCAGCTTCCTGGTTTGATACTGTACTACAGCTATGTAAGATGTAACCATGGAATGACAGGAATGATACACAGGATGTTTCTATTCTATGTTTGCAACTTCCTGTGAATTCACAGTTATTTCAAAATAAAAAGTTTCTTTAAAAAGTAGTACTGTGTCATGCTGTGGTCATAGTTTGACTATAGTTTGCCAACCCCTGGTCTAGAAAATTAGATGTTTTGACAATATTTTCATTAGCTGTGTAGGATATCTTTCAGTATATATAGATTATTTAACCATTTATCTGTTGTTTCCAATTTTTCTCTTTATAAAACCAAAACCTAGGATATTTTATCTTTTTATACATCTATAATTATTTCCATAGAATAAGTATCTAAAATTACAGTATCAAAAAAATACAGTATGAAATGTACACATACCTTTAAACTTTGGCATAATATTGCCAAATTACCTTCTAAAAAACACATCAATTTATACTCCTATGAGCCCTGTATGGCTTCCCAGGAGGATGGCTTCCCAGCATCCCAGGAGGCTCAGTGGTAAAGAACCAGCCAGCCAATGCAGGAGACAGGGGTTGCGGGTTTAATCCCTATGTTGAGAAGATCTCCTGAAGAAGAGAATGGCAACCCACTCCAGTGTTCTTGCCTGGAAAAACCCATGGATGGAGGAGCCTGGTAGGCTATAGTCCATGGGACTGCAAAGAGTTGGACACGACTGAGCGCATATGCACACAGAGCCCTGGATGACAGTATGTGCCCTTATACTCACCAACAATGTACATTATCTTCAAAAGGAAAAAAAAACTTTCCACACTTGTGAACAAAGAATATCTCACTCTGTTTTTTCTTTAAGTGTATCTTGTCTTTTACTTTTAGATCTTTACTCACACCAGCCCCTCCCTGGGACATGTTCTGCCCCTTAGCTAGCTAAGGAATTCAACCAAGTCACAAGTAAAATACCACTTCCTACAGGAAGACTTCCCCAATCTCAGGTATGGATTACATGCCCCTCTTATTCACCTCCACAGCACCTTGTACCTCCTTTACCATATTGCTTACCCTCTGTGGTCATAGCTTATTTAATTTTGTATCTTCAATCTTCAGACCTTAATTTCTGTAGGGCTGCTACCTGTTTTGTTCCTCAAATCATACGTGTTCATTAAATACTGAACCAATGGATGAAAAAAGAATATGTCAACCATAAAGGAGATGTTCTGCCTTTTGAGCATTCACAATAAGATTCATATTTTTATTATGTTTAGGTATATAGATACAAATTTATAATACTGTTTCCAGAACCACTCAGGAAAAAGGATCTCTTGCCTATGAAACTAGGTCATGATGGAGCCTACTCCTATAGGAGGGAGACAGATTCATCAGATAATCACAGCTTGATGACACTGACTATAAAAATTATGCAAATAGCTTTCACTGTATACTCTATAAGCCACTTTTTAGTAATTTTGTGGTTTTTAGATATAGTTCATATACTAACCCACACTGAGAACATGTATGTACCATGCAAGCTTAAACTTCCTTGGGACAGAAGGCAGTCCTATGATGGCGGATGAATATGACAGGGAGACCACTTTCTCCCCTACAAATTCATCAAAAGATCATTTGAATGCTGAGCAACTTCCACAGAACAACTTCTGAACACTGGCGGAGGATACCAGGCACCCAGAAAGGCAGCCCATTCTCTTCAAAAGGAGGTATGAAAAAATATAAGACAAAAACAGAGACAAAAGATTTAGGGACGGAGACCCATCCTTGGGAGGGAGTCGTGAAGGAGGAGAAGCCTCCACACGGTAGGAAACCCTCTCACAGGTGGGTCTGTGGGGAGCTTTGGAACCTCAGAGGGCAATATAACAGGGAGGGGGGAAAAAACCCACAGAATACACGCCTAACCATAACTGTCAGCCGTGAAATAGCCCAGAAGCTCATGTCCACCACCAGCAAGTGGGGGCTGGGCAGGGAGGTGCAGACTGCATCATTGGTCCTTAGGCTAAGGACTGGGCCTGAATGCCCTGAGGACAATCAGGGAGCTCTGATGCTGGGAGGGATTGGGGGCAGGAGGAGAAGGGGATGACAGAGGATGAGATGGCTGGATGGCATCACCAACTCGATGGACATGAGTTTGGGTGAACTCCAGGAGTTGGTGATGGACAGGGAGGCCTGGCGTGTTTCGATTCATGGAGTCACAAAGAGTCAGACACAACTGAGCGACTGAACTGAACTGAACTGAACTGAAGGAGCTAACATGAGATAGCAACTCAAACTGTGGGATAGCCAGAGAGAGAAAAAAAAGAGGGAGAAAGAGAGAACTTTCTCATGAAAAGCTCTAACCTAAGGCACAGCATGGCCTGCTCACAGAACAAAGGACTGAGCAAACACCAAAGGAGAGCTAGCCAGCTGCAGACCGGCCCCTCCCCGCCGCCAGAGGTAGAGAGGCAGGCGGGTGACAGCCAGAGCCAGAAGGCAAAGGGCAATCTCAGCCACAGAGACGGCATCCTCCATCACTGTGTGCAGGCTCCCAATTGCTAACCAAGTCTTTCTGGGATCCTGGATGGTTGACATCTGCTAGGAGGGTAGCAGCCAGAGATCAGCTCCCCAGAGGAGACACACAGCACAGCTGAGACGGTGCTCTTGCAGCACACCCGGGAAACCAAGCAGCCGACCAGGGAGGTGAGTAAGACACGTGGCCCAGCTGGGACAGTGCACTCGCCAAGCACCTGGTCACCTGAGCTGCTCCGACCTGGGAAGGGCACAAAACGCACACCCAACCAACCCTGTGCCCTTGCGGAGTACCAGAGAACCTGAACCTGAGCAGCTTAGACCTAGGAAGGGCACGAAACACAGGGCCCACTTTAGACAGCACCCCTGCAGAGCAACCTGGAGCCTGAGCAGTGTAGACCGGGAAAGCACATGCCGCCATGAGCTGGGGCAAACCCAATATGTTCCATTCACTGTAAGCATGTCCCACACACGCCAATGATGTTTGTTTGCAGTGTTCCTCCCTCCCCACAACACAACTGAACAAGTGAGCCTAAATAAGTGACCACTTTCGCCCCCTTGCGTCAGAAATTAGACAATGAAGAGACTTGCAAACAGAGGAAGCCAAAATAAACAAAGAGGAAACTGCTCTGGAAATGACAGGTGCAACATATTAAAATCCTGTACTTAACACTGACTAAGGATTAGAAGGGGCCTACAGACCTTGAGAAGCAGTATAAGCTGCAACAAGGAACTATCTGAAGCTGAACTGACCCCACACTGCCCTCAACAGCTCCAGAGAAATTCCTAGATATATTTTTACTATTATCATTTTTTTACTTTAATTTTTTTAATTTTTAAGTTCTTTTTACTCTTTTAATTTTCATTTTTATAACCTGCTGCTGCTGCTAAGTCGCTTCAGTCGTGTCCAACTCTGTGCGACTCCACAGACAGCAGCCCACCAGGCTCCTCTGTCCCTGGGATTCTCCAGGCAAGAACACTGGAGTGGGTTGCCATTTCCTTCTCCAATACATGAAAGTGAAAAGTGAAAGTGAATCACTCAGTCATGTCCAACTCCTAGTGACCGCATGGACTGCAGCCTACCAGGCTCCTCTGCCCATGGGAATCTCCAGGCAAGAGTACTGGAGTAGGTTGCCATTGCCTTCTCTAATAACCTACTATTATCTTGCAAAAAAAAAAGAGACCTTATTTTTAAAGCAAATTTCATATATATATTTTTTATAATTTTCATGATTGATTTTGTATTGTACTTTTGAGAGTCTAACCTCTACTCTAGATTTTTAATCTTTGCTTTTTGGTATTTGTCTTCAATTTTGTACCTTTAAGAATCTAATCTTCAGTACCCATTTTTACTTAGGGGTGTGATTACTGGCTTGATTGCTCTCTCCCCTTTTGACCCTCCCTTTTCTCCACTAGGTCACCTCTATCTCCTCCCTCCCCCTTCTCTTCCCTATTTAACTCTGTGAATCTCTCTGGGTGTTTCGGGTTGTGGAGAACACTTAGGGAACTGATTACTGGCTATATTGGCCTCTCCCCTGTTGACACCCCCTCTTCTCCTCCTGGTCACCTCTATCTCCCTCATCCCACTTCTCTTCTCTGTGTAACTCCGTGAACTTCTCTGGGTGTTCCAGGCTGTGGCGAACACATAAGGAATTGATTACTGGCTAGACTGCTCTCTCCCCTTTTGATTCCCCCTCTTCTCCTGGTCACCTCTGTCTCCCTCCTCCCTCTTCTCTTCTCCATGTAGCTTTGTGAACCTCTCTGGGTGTCCCTCACTGTGGAGAATCTTTTCACCATTAAACTATATGTTTTGTCATCTGTGGTGGAGAAGTCTTGAAGCTACTATGAGAATGAGACTGAAAGACAGAGGCAGGAGGCTTAAATCCAAAACTTGAGAACAGCAGAAAACTCCTGACTCCAGGGAATATTAATCGACAGGAGCTCATCCAAGAGCCTCCATACCTACACTGAAACCAAGCTCCACCCAAGACTGAACAAGTTCCAGAGCAAGACATAGCATGCTAATTCTCCAGCCACGCAGGAACACATCCCTGAGCATTAAAATACAGGCTGCCCAGAGTCACACCAAAACCATAGACACCCCAAAACTCAAACTGGGCACTTCATTGCACTCCAGAGAGAAGAGATCCAGCACCACCCATCAAAACACAGACACAAGCTTCCCTAACCAGGAAACCTTGACAAGCCACTAGTCCAACCCCACCCATAAGGAGCAATCTCCACAATAAAGAGGAACCACAAACTTCCAGCCGACAAAAAGGTCACCCCAAACACAGCAATCTAAACAAAATGATAAGGCAGAGAAATATTCAGCAGGTAAAGGAGCATGATAAATGCCCACATACCCAAACAAAAGAGGAGGATCTAGGGAGTTTACCTGAAAAAAATTCAAAATAGTGAAAGTAAAGATGATCCAATATCATGAAAACAAAATGCAGTTACAGATAAATAGACTAGAGACAAGGATTGAGAAGATGCAAGAAATGTTTAACAAGGACCTAGAAGAAAAAAGAGAGTCAATCAATAATGAATAATACAATAACTGAGATCAAAAGCACTCTAGAGGGAACCAACAGTGGAATAACTAAGGCAGAAGACAGGATAAGTGAGGTGAAAGATAGAATGGTGGAAACAAATGAAGCAGAGAGGAAAAAAGAAAAAAGCATTAAAAGAAATGAGGACAACCTCAGAGACCTCTGGGACAATGTTAAACACCCCACCATTCGAATCATAGGAGTCCCAGAAGAAGAAGACAAAAAGAAAGGGCATGAGAAAATACTTGAGGAGATAATAGTTGAAAGCTTCCCTAAAATGGGGAAGGAAATAGCCACCCAAGTCTAAGAAACCCAGAGTCCCAAACAGGATAAACCTAAGGCAAAACACCCCAAGACACATATTAATCAAATTTAAAAAGATCAAACACAAAAAGCCAAAATTAAAAGGAGCAAGGGAAAAGCAACAAATAACACACAAGGAAATTCCCATAAGGATAACAGCAGATCTTTCAATAGAAACTCTTCAAGCCAGAAGGGAATGGCAGGACATACTGAAAGTGATGAAAGAGAAAAACCTACAACCCAGATTACTATACCCAGCAAGGATCTCATTCAAATATGAAGGAGAAATCAAAAGCTTTACAGACAAGCAAAAGCTGAGAGAATTCAGCACCACCAAACCAGCTCTTCTACAAATGCTAAAGGATCTTCTCTAGACAGGAAACACAGAAAAGGTTTATAAACTAGAACCCAAAACAACAAAGTAAATGGCAACAGAATCATACTTATCAATAATTACCTTAAATGTAAATGCACTGAATGCCCCAACCAAAAAACAAAGGCTGGCTGAATGGATACAAAAACAAGATCCCTATAAATGCTGTCTACAAGATTCCCACCTTAAAACAAGGGACACATACAGACTGAAAGTGAAGGGCTGGAAAACGATATTTCATGCAAATGGAGACCAAAAGAAAGCAGGAGTAGCAATACTTATATCAGATAAAATAGACTTTGAAATAAAGGCCATGAAAAGAGACAAAGAAGGACACTACATAATAATCAAAGGATCAATCCAAAAAGAAGATATAACAATCATATATGCACCCAACATAGGAGCACCTCAATATGTAAGGCAAATGCTAAGAAGTATGAAAGGGGAAATTAACAGCAACACAATAATAGTGGGACTTTTATACCCCACTCACACCTATGAATAGATCAACCAAACAGAAAATTAGCAAGGAAACACAAACTTTAAATGATACAATGGACCAGTTAGACCTAATTGATATCTATAGGAAATCTCACCCCAAAACAATGAATTTCACCTTTTTCTCAAGTTCACACAGAACATTCTCCAGGATAGATCACATCCTGGGCCACAGATCTAGCCTTAGTAAATTAAAAAAAAATTTTAAATCATTTCAAGCATCTTTTCTGTTCACAATGTGGTAAGATTAGATGTCAACTACAGGGGAAAAACCTATTAAAAATACAAACATATGGAAGCTAAACAACATGCTTCTGAATAACCAACAAATCACAGAAGAAATCAAAAAAGAAATCAAAATATTCATAGAAATGAATTAAAATGAAAACACAACAACCCAAAACCTATGGGATTCAATAAAAGCAGTGCTAAGGGGAAGGTTCATAGCAATACAAGCTTACCTCAAGAAACGAGAAAAATCAAATAAATAACCTAACTTTACACCTAAAGCAACTAGGAAAAGAAGAAATGAAGAACCCCAAGGTTAGTAGAAGGAAAGAAATCAAAAATTAGGGCAGAAATAAATGAAAGAAAAACAAAGGAGACTATAGCAAAAATCAACAAAACTAAAAGCTGGTTCTTTGAGAAGATAAATAAAATAGACAAACCATTAGCCAGACTCATCAAGAAAAAAAGGAAAAGGGAGAAGAATCAAACCAACAAAATTGGAAATGAAAATGGAAACATCACAACAGACAGCACAGAAATACAAAGGATCATAAGAGACTATCAGCAACTATATGACAATAAAATTGACAATTTGGAAAAAACAGATGAATTCTTAGAAAAGTATAACCTTCCAAAACTGAACCAGGAATAAATAGAAAATCTTAACAGACCCACCACAAGCACAGAAATCAAAACTGTAATCAGAAATCAATACAGTATACTAACACATATATATGGAATTTAGAAAGATGGTAACAATAACCCTGTGTACGAGACAGCAAAAGAGACACTGATGTATAGATCAGTCTTATGGACTCTGTGGGAGAGGGAGAGGGTGGGAAGATTTGGGAGAATGACATTGAAACATGTATAATATCATATATGAAATGAGTCTCCAGTCCTGGTTTGATGCACGATACTGGATGCTTTGGGCTGGTGCACTGGGACGACCCAGAGGGAGGGTATGGGGAGGGAGGAGGGTTCAGGATGGGGAGCATGGGTATACCTGTGGCGGATTCATTTCGATGTTTGGCAAAACTAATACAATATTGTAAAGTTTAAAAATAAAATAAAATAAAAAAAGAAAAGAAAATGTTGCTAATAAAAAAAAAAAAAGAAATCTTCCAGCAAACAAAAGCCCAAGACCAGATGACCTCACAGGTGAATTCTACCAAAAATTTAGACAAGAGCTAACACCTATCCTACTCAAACTCTTCCAGAAAATCGCAGAGGAAGGTAAACTGCCAAACTCATTCTAAGAGGGCACTATCACCCTAATATGAAAACCAAAGATGCTATAAAAAAAAAAGAAAACTAGAGGTTAATATCACCAATGAACATAGATGCAAAAATCCTCAACAAAATTCTAGCAAACAGAATCCAACACTATATTAAAAAGATCATAGATCATGACCAAGTGGGCTTTATCCCAGGGATGCAAAGATTCTTCAATATTCACAAATCAATCAATGTGATACCCCACATGAACAAATTGAAAGATAAAACCATATGATTATCTCAATAGATGCAGAGAAAGCCTTTGACAAAATCCAACATCCATTTATGATAAAAACCCTCCAGAAAGCAGGAATAGAAGGAACATACCTCAACATAATAAAAGCCATATATGATAAACCGACATCAAACATTATCCTCAATGATGAAAAATTGAAAGCATTTCCCATGAAGTCAGAAACAAGACAAGGGTGCCCACTCTCACCACTACTATTCAACATCGTTTTGGAAGTTTTAGCCACAGCAATCAGAGAAGAAAAAGAAATAAAAGGAATCCAGATTGGAAAAGAAGTAAAACTCTCACTGTTGCACATGACATGATCCTCTACATAGAAAACCCTAAAGACACCACCAGAAAATTACTAGAGCTAATCAATGAATATAGTAAAGTTGCAGGATATAAAATTAACACACAGAAATCCCTTGTATTCCTACACACTAATAATGAGAAATTAAGGAAACAATTCCATTCACCATTGCAACGAAAAGAACAAAATACTTAGGAATAAATCTACCTGAAGAAACAAAAGACCTATATATAGAAAACTATAAAACACTGATGAAAGAAATCAAAGATGATACAAATAAATGGAGAAATATACCAAGGTCATGGATTGGAAGAATCAATATAGTGAAAATGATTATACTACCCAAAGCAAACTATAGACTCAATGCAATCCCTATCAAGCTACCAATGGTATTTTTCAAAGAACTAGAACAAATAACTTCACAATTTGGATGGAAATACAAAAAACCTCAAATAGCCAAAGCAATCTTGAGAAAGAAGAATGGGAATGGAGGAATCAACCTGCCTCACTTCAGACTCTACTACAAAGCTACAGTCATCAAGACAGTAAGGCACTGGCACAAAGACAGAAATATAGATCAATGGAACAAAATAGAAAGCCCAGAGATAAATCCATGCACCTATGGACACCTTATCTTTGACAAAGGAGGCAAGAATATACAATGGAAAAAAGACAATCTCTTTAACAAGTGGTCCCGGGAAAACTGGTCAACCACTTGTAAAAGAATGAAACTAGAACACTTTCTAACACCATACACAAAAATAAACTCAAAATGGATTAAAGATCTAAAAGTAAGACCAGAAACTATAAAACTCCTAGAGGAGAACACAGGCAAAACACTCTCTGACATACATCACAGCAGGATCCTCTATGACCCACTTTCCAGAATACTGGAAATAAAAGCAAAAATAAACAAATGGGACCTAATTAAAATTAAAAGCTTCTGCACAACAAAGGAAACTATAAGCAAGGTGAAAAGACAGCCTTCAGAATGGGAGAAAATAATAGCAAACAAAGCCACTAACAAAGAATTAATCCCAAAAATATACAAGCAGCTCATGCAGCTCAATACCAGAAAAATAAATGACCCAATCAAAAAATGGGCCAAAGAACTAAACAGACGCTTCTCTGAGGAAGACATACAGAGGGCTAACAAACACATGAAAAGATGCTCAACATCACTCATTATCAGAGAAATGCAAATCAAAACCATAATAACATACCATCTAGTGCTGGGCAGAATGGCTGCTATCATAAAGTCTACAAACAATAAATACTGAAGAAGGTGCAGAGAAAAGGAAACCCTCTTACACTGGTGGTGAGAATGCACAATAGTACAGCCACTATGGAGAACAGTGTGGAGATTCCTTAAAAAACTGGAAATAGAACTCCCATACGACCCAGCAATCCCACTGCTCAGTATACACACTGAGGAAACCACAATTGAAAGAGATACATGTACCCCAATGTTCATCGCAGCACTGTTTATAATAGCCAGGACATGGAAGCAACCTAGATGTCCATCAGCAGATGAATGGATAAGAAAGCTGTGGTACATATACACAATGGAATATTACTCAGCCATTAAAAAGAATACATTTGAATCAGTTCTAATGAGGTGGATGAAAATAGAGCCTATTATACAGAGTGAAGTAAGCCAGAAAGAAAAACACCAATATAGTTTACTAACACATATATATAGAATTTAGAAAGATGGTAATGATAACCCTGTATGTGAGACAGCAAAAGAGACACAGATGAAAAGAACAGTCTTTTGGACTCTGTGGGAGAAGGCGAGGGTGGAATGATTTGAAAGAACAGCATGGAAACATGTATATTACCATATGTGAAATAGATCACCAGTCCAGGTTCGATGCATGAGACAGGGCACTCAAGGCCAGTGCACTGGGATGACCCTGAGGGATGGGATGGGGAGGGCAGTGGGAGGCGGTTCAGGATGAGGGACACATGTACACCCATGGCTGATTTGTGTCAATGTATGGCAAAAGCCACTACAATATTGTAATCAGCCTCCAATTAAATAAATTAATTTTTTTAAAGATGGTAAACAAAAAATTTTTAATAAATAAAACATGAAAGTGAAAAAAAAACTTCCTTGGGACAATTACATTTTTTCACTAAAAATTAATAAAGTGACATCTGATCTGTGCGTTAGTTGCTTGTGGATTTTATTACTGTGAGTACATTCCCTGGGGTTCTGTAATCTCCCCTAGAAGGCAGCGATCATATCAGTATGCCTGTTGACCTCCAGCCCCTCCAGGGACTGCCCTCCCGTTTGCTTTCTCAAACTATAACAGGCAGGACTTTTAAATCTCTGTGGATTTTATACCAAAGTATTTTTATTTCCTTTGCTGCTGCTGCTAAGTCACATCAGTCGTGTCCGACTCTGTGCGACCCCATAGACAGCAGCCCACAAGGCTCCTCCGTTCCTGGGATTCTCTAGGCAAGAACACTGGAGTGGGTTGCCATTTCCTTCTCCAATGCATGAAAGTGAAAAGTGAAAGTGAAGTCGCTCAGTCGTGTCTGACCCTCAGCGACCCCATGGACTGCAGCCTTCCAGGCTCCTCCGCCCATGGGATTTTCCAGGCAAGAGTACTGGAGTGGGGTGCCATTGCCTTCTCCATTATTTCCTTTGACTTTGCTACAATTTCAAATTATCTTCTAAAACTCTTCATGAAGGCATTAATCAGCCTGTGTGCTTTTTCTGCACTAGCCAGAATACATTTTGTGATGGTAACTGGATTAGATCTAGATCTGGAAAAGTATCTTAATGTTCCTGCTCCTAATCAGATGGTTATGGTTCCTGTTTGGCAAGGGGTTTGAAATCAGATTTTCCTCTTTGTCAAAACTCCTTCTTTTTATCTATATGAATTTATTCCTCATGTATAAGGGGTTACTGCATTTAACACACCACTAATTTATCTAAGGCTGTCAGGTTCATTGCCAGTAGAGTGACCTTTAGAAAAGATCAAAAAGTATGTTTAGTGGCTGAGATTTAAATATATGTAAAACATAATTTCTCATTTGAGAATTATATTCTGGATCACGAGCATTGTAACTGGTTGCTAAGGGAGACTATAGAACTGTGTGCAGCCTGACCTGGAAATAAAAGGAAAGTCTATAGGAGTAGGCAATGTATTACAGAGGAAATATACCAGAACCGTAATCCTGTTACTAACTTGCTGCAGGATTCTGGGTTAGCTACTTAAACTTTCTAAGCCTCATTTCCTCATCCATAAACCAAGGGAAGTGGACCAAAAAAAAGGATAAATCCCCTTCCAGCTCAGTTCAAGTTCTGAGATTCTGTGAAACAACTGGTCTAGGCCCTCAACATATAATCCCAATTAGTGAAATTTATTGGGGAAATCTATAATTTACAATCTAATCAGCATCCCCTGCCTTGTACATCAGTCTATAATGTTCCCTTTTTAGCCCAGACACTTTCCACTGTCCTCTATACCTCACAGGTGCTTTCCAGGTGGTGCTAGTGGTAAAGAACCCGCCTGCCAATGCAGGAAACACAGGAGACACCGGTTTGGTACATGGGCCAGGAAGCTCCTCTGGAGAAGGTCACTCCAGTATTCTTGCCTGGAGAATCCCATGTACAGAGGAGCCTAGTGGGCTGTAGTCCATGGAGTTGCAAAGAGTCAGACACAACTGAAGCAACTTAGCATGCACACTATACCTCACAAGGACACCCACACCAGACTTCACTTCCACTGCTCCCCATGACTCCCTCTCCCTGATGACAAGCTTTCTCTTCCCATCCCTCACCTAATCAGCTCTCATTCTTACCTTCTCTAGGCTGGCTCTCTAATCCTATCTAAAGCAAACTTCAGACATGGAAGAAGCCCTAAGGCAACAGTCAAAATCTAACTCTCAAATATCATCCTGTGTGTATTAACACGAGCTTTTTCTTCTTGTTGTAACTTGAAGGAGGGACCTTAACTGAAGCTAAGTGAAAGAAAACTAACGTCCATTAAATACCAGTTGTGAGTCACACCTCTACATATCACCTTTACTCCTTACAGTTCAGTGCAGTCGCTCAGTCGTGTCCGACTCTTTGAGACCCCATGAACCACAGCACACCAGGCCTCCCTGTCCATCACCAACTCCCAGAGTTCACTCAAACTCACGTCCATCAAGTCGGTGATGCCATCCAGCCATCTCATCCTCTGTCATCCCCTTCTCCTCCTGCCCCCAATCCCTCCCAGCATCAGGGTGTTTTCCAATGAGTCATCTATTGGCATGAGGTGGCCAAAGTACTGGAGTTTTGGCTTCAGCATCAGTCCTTCCAAGGACTGATGGGAGACCCAGGACAGATCTCCTTTAGGATGGACTGGTTGGATCTCCTTGCAGTCCAAGGGACTCTCAGGAGTCTTCTCCAACACCACAGTTCAAAAGCATCAATTCTTCGGTGCTCAGCTTTCTTCACAGTCCAACTCTCACATCTATACATGACCTACTGAAAAAACCATAGCCTTCACTAGACGGACTTTTGTTGGCAAAGTAATGTCTCTGCTTTTGAATATGCTGTCTAGGTTGGTCATAACTTTCCTTCCAAGGAGTAAGCGTATTTTAATTTCATGGCTGCAGTCACCATCTATAATGATTATGGAGCCCAAAAAAATAAAGTCTGACACTGTTTCCACTGTTTCCCCATCTATTTCCCATGAAGTGATGGGACCGGATGCCATGATCTTCATTTTCTGAATGTTGAGCTTTAAGCCAACTTTTTCACTCTCCTCTTTCACTTTCATCAAGAGGCTTTTGAGTTCCTCTTCACTTTCTGCCATAAGGGTGGTGTCATCTGCATATCTGAGGTTATTGATATTTCTCCTGGCAATCTTGATTCCAGCTTGTGCTTCTTCCAGCCCAGCATTTCTCATGATGTACTCTGCATAGAAGTTAAATAAGCAGGATGACAATATACAGCCTTGACATACTACTTTTCCTATCTGGAACTAGTCTGTTGTTCCATGTCCACTTCTAACTGTTGCTTCCTGACCTGCATATAGGCTTCTCAAGAGGCAGGTCAGGTGATCTGGGATTCCCATCTCTTTCAGAATTTTCCACAGTTTCTTGTGATCCACACAGTCAAAGGCTTTGGTATAGTCAATAAAGCAGAAATAGATGTTTTTCTGGAACTCTCTTGCTTTTTTGATGATCCAGAGGATGTTGGCAATTTGGTCTCTGGTTCCTCTGCCTTTTCTAAAACCAGCTTGAAAACCAGGAAATTCACAGTTCACGTACTGCTGAAGCCTGGCTTGGAGAATTTTGAGCATTACTTTACTAGTGTGTGAGATGGGTGCAATTGTGAGGTAGTTTGAGCATTCTTTGGCATTACCTTTCTTTGGGATTGGAATGAAAACGGACCTTTTCTAGTCCTGTGGCCACTGCTGAGTTTTCCAAATTTACTGGCATATTGAGTGCAGCACTTTCACAGCATCATCTTTTAGGATTTGAAATAGCTCAACTGGAATTCCATCACCTCCACTAGCTTTGTTCATAGTGATGCTTTCTAAGGCCCACTTGACTTCACATTCCAGGATGTCTGGCTCTAGGTGAGTAATCACACCATCCTGATTATCTGGGTGGCAAAGATCCTTTTTGTACAATTCTTCTGTGTATTCTTGCCACCTCTTCTTAATATCTTCTGCTTCTGTTAGGTCCATACCATTTCTGTCCTTTATCGAACCCATCTTTGCATGAAGTGTTCCCTTGGTATCTCTAATTTTCTTGAAGAGATCTCTAGTCTTTCCCATTCTGTTGTTTTCCTCTATTTCTTTGCATTGATCGCTGAGGAAGGCTTTATTATCTCTCCTTGCTATTCTTTGGAACTCTGCATTCAAATGGGTATATCCTTCCTTTTCTCCTTTGCTTTTCGCTTCTCTTCTTTTCACAGCTATTTGTAAGGCCTCCTCAGATAGCCATTTTGCTTCTTTGCATTTCTTTTCCATGGGGATGGTCTTGATCCCTGTCTCCTGTACAATGTCACGAACCTCCGTCCATAGTTCATCAGGCGCTTATCAGATCTAGGCCCTTAAATCTATTTCTCACTTCCACTGTATAATCATAAGGGATTTGATTAAGGTCATACCTGAATGGTCTACTGGTTTTCCCCACTTTCTTCGATTTAAATCTGAATTTGGCTATAAGGAGTTCATGATTTGACCACGGTCAGCTCCCGGTCTTGTTTTTGCTTACTGTATAGAGCTTCTCAATCTTTGGCTGCAAAGAATATAATCAATCTGATATCAGTGTTGACCATCTGGTGATGTCCATGCATAGTCTTCTCTTGTGTTGTTGGAAGAGAGTGTTTGTTATGACCAGTGTGTTCTCTTGGCAAAACTCTATTAGCCTTTTCCCTGCTTCATTCCGTACTCCATGGCCAAATTTGCCTGTTACTCCAGGTGTTACTCCTTACAACTAGCTCTTAAATACTGTTTGCCTTTTTTTTTTTTTTTTTTTTTTTGAAGTTAAGAAAATAAATGTCCACGGAAATTAAATAAATTACAGAGATCAAGAGGTACCATCAGCAGAACTAGGACTCAAACTCCCAGTCCGTCTGACTTGAGAATTGCTCTCTCTCCACCAAATCATACAGTCCCAGTCTGGTCCACAAAGTCCCAGGGTTCTGGGGTACGATCTCAGGGCCCTCCAAGAAGAGAGGACACATATTAGACTCCATCCTTTTTTACTCTGAGGATATCCAGAATGTGCCCAAAGGTGTTTGTTTTGTAATGATTCCTATTTGATCTGAGGGAAAATAAAATATCCCACTGATTTAGAAATGTTTGCACAGCACTTGTTAAGAAAACAAACAAAGAGCTGATCCCCCCTAGAGTATCACCTTTTTGTACTCATAAACACTCATTTTCATAGACAATTCAGGTTACGGGCTTAGACTGAATAACCACTCTCACCAATTACCCATTCTCAGGGACAGTCTGAGAAATAAGGGAGCCATGATAGAGGCTCAACAATTGTTATTCTGTGCCACTCCTCCTCTGGCTGAATCTAACCTCAGCTACATCAAAGATGACTGCAGGGTAGTATACTAGAATCTCACAACACTCATCGTTTGTAAAAATTCCACAGATTCCATACACCTACAATTTTAATTTCATGGTTAACATGCTCAGGGTCACATCAAATCACACAACCATGTTTTTCTATTTTTTTTTTTTTAATTCTCCTGCACCTGCATCAACCCTCTTCTTTTCTCTGAGCCAGTGGATTACAATGTGTGAAAACAGAAGTCTACATTGAGAGAGAGTGGATGGACTACAGGATGTACTGCCTGTGTGAGCAAATAGTAGATAACCACACATACTCCTGGCCAATGTTTTTTGAAGTAGAACGTTTGGCAACACTGCAGGCAGAGGAGGGATAATAACATCTGAAGTTAGCTACAGGGCTTAGAAGTGTCTGGCATCCGAAAGGTCAATGTGTGATCAACAGGTAAGGCAGGAGCCAAAAGAAAACAGCAGCAGGAGAAAGAGATAAGGAGCAAAAAGCATCAAATAAACAGCCTCAGACTTGAGAAACGGCCTCTGGGTGTTTACTGGGCTGGGAATCTGTGACACTGAGTTGGGGTGTTTCCGACCCTTTTATAATTGTGTCGTTCGTCAAAGAAGCCACACTGGAAATGGAGAGCTAGACTTGGTGATTTTCCTGCAGACTGCAAGCTACTTATAATTTGTCTGAGAAAGGTGGAGAGACAGAGATAAAGGCCTCCCAGTTCCTACATGGGACTGCTTTACACAGGTGGAAATGATCAACAGGCACCATTTCAATCCATGCAACCTCTGAAGTGGCAGTGGGCTAATGAAGAGACATCCCCAGACACTTAACTGAGGCTTCTGTCACCCAAGGCTAGTTCCCCTACAAGGACATGACATGGTATCGCAGGTATGGAACTACATCAAGTAAGATCACGTATGAAGGTAGCCTTCATATTGCAAGTGATGCATAATAGGTATTCTCTAAAGCAGCAGTCCCCAAGCTCTTTGGTACCAAGGACTGGTTTCATGGAAGACAATTTTTCCATGGACCAGGGTGGGGGCTGGTGGGGTGGGTGGTTTGGGGCTGATTCAAACACATTACATATACTGTGCACTTTATTTCTATTGTTATTACACTGTGATATTTAATGAAATAATTATACAGCTCACGATAATGCAGAATCCCAGAAGTGGGAGCCCTGAGCTTGTTTTTCTGAGCTTAGGTGGTAATGCGAGTGATGGGGATCAGCTGTAAATATAGATGAAGCTTTGCTAACTTGCCTACCACTCATCTCCTGCTGTGAGGCCAGATTCCTAACAGGCCACAGAGTGTCCATGGCCCAGAGGCTGAGGAGCCCTGCTCTAAAAGTTAACATCTTCTCTGAATTAAATTCATTTTGCATACAGTAAATTTGAGATGCCTAGGGACTGTTATCAGAGAAGGCAATGGCACCCCACTCCAGTACTCTTGCCTGGAAAATCCCATGGAGAGAGGAGCCTGGTGGGCTGCAATCCATGGGGTCACTAAGAGTCGGACAGGACTGAGCGACTTCACTTTCACTTTTCACTTTCCTGCATTGGAGAAGGAAATGGCAACCCACTCCAGTGTTCTTGCCTGGAGAATCCCAGGGACGGGGGAGCCTGGTGGGCTGCCGTCTATGGGGTTGCACAGAGTCGGACACGACTGAAGTGACTTAGCAGCAGCAGCAGAGACTGTTACAGGGAGATATTCGTATTCACTGGGACACTGTGAAGGTATGGTTCAAGTTTAAAACGGGCAGGTTTGTGAAAGTGAGAAGGGGTAGAAAGGAAAATGGGTCACTGGTAACTGTGCATCAGGGACAAGCATATCCTTTTCTGAGAAGCGAGCATCACCGTGTATGTCTTCACCTTGTCACGTATACTTTGATCACTGGTTGGTCAATGACCCAACTTATACACTATGCTTATTCCATGCATCTCATGAGAAAACAAGTAGCTAAAAACTTTAAACACTGGGTGCAGTGTTAGAACAAGGAAATTTCTTGAATGACTTCCCCAGTCAGTGCCTGTGTGCCTTCCCATACATCCCAGACCTGAAATCTGAGCTCTGATAATTGCCTCGTCAACCATTCTCCACAAGCCAAAGTGCTGCTGGTTCAGGTCACGGCCTCTTTTCTTCTCTTTTTCTTGCAAAGAAGAGAAAAGCCACACAAATTTAAGATTTCAATTATGAGCTCTCCTACTTGACCCTGCTGGCTTTGAAACCATAAAACGATCCCTCTCTCTGCATTTCATATTTCTCCTTTTAGAAAGAGCAAGTGAGATTCAATTGGTAGGAACATGTGATGAAAAAAAATGGAGTGAAAACTCAAACTGCCTTAAACACCAGATGCCAAAAGAACAAACCTGGTTAATGATCTAACTTTTAAATATATTGTATGCAAAGAAAATAGCAGCAGGAAAACAGGAAACACAAAATGTGTCATAATGTCCACCCACTGAAAAACACTGCATTCTAATGGCTAAGGGTGGGAGGAATGAGAGAAAGAGAAATGAAAGTAATAACTTTTAAATTCCTACTATGTGCTGGGTACCTTGACATAGAGTTTAAACATTATTTTTCTCTAACCTCCTCAGGACAATATTTGCAGTCTGAATGGAATTTAAATCTGTTCCAGTTTGAGCATTGGGACTTTTTAGTAGCCCACATTGAAAGACATTTTATCATTTTCTAAAAATCAAAAACAGAAA
Organism: Bos indicus; assembly: GCF_029378745.1. Lineage (NCBI taxonomy): Eukaryota > Metazoa > Chordata > Mammalia > Artiodactyla > Bovidae > Bos > Bos indicus. The sequence continues at coordinate 16,321,988 of NC_091767.1, forward strand.
TTCTGTTAAAGATGGTCTGTCAGTAGTCCCCAGAACTACCTCCTATTCACAGATTCACTAGGATACATGGAACTCATATACAGTTGTACTCATGTCTAAGATTTATTGTGTCAAAGTAGGAAGAATAAACAGCTGGATCATAGGTGGAAACAGGCAGGCAGAGTCTGCAGGAATCCACACACAGGCTTTCTTGGGCTCTCTCCCTCCCATGAGGGACCAAACAAAGCATGTTATTCCCACAGGAACAAAAACACATTATATGTTGGCATTTTTCTGCCCAAGGAAGTCCCTAAGAGCCTCTGTGCATGCTCAGTCGTTCAGCTGTATCCAACTCTCTGCAATCACATGAATTTCAGCCCACCAGGCTCCTCTGTCCATGCGATTCTCCAGGCAAAAATACTGGAGTGGATTGCCATTTTTTCCCTCCAGGGGATCTTCCCCACCCAAGGATCAAACCCATGACTCCTGCATCTCCTGCACTGGCAGGCAGATTCTTTACCACTGAGCCACCTGGGAAGCCCAAGAGCCTCTGTGCCCAAGGTTTATATTGATGGCTAATCACATAGGCACTCTCTGCCTTGTACATACCAATATTCCAGACTCCAAGAAGGAATACACATATTTAGCATAAATCACATTTGCATAATCTAAGCACACAAATCAACCTTATCAGTTAAGTGTTGACTATCAGGAATGCTCTAACAGCCCAGTTCCCAGCTGCCTGCCAAAGGCCACTCCACAGGAAGGCCTTTCTAAAGAAAACAGTCTTAGAGCGATGGTAGCTCTCTTCTGTACAAATGGTGGAGTCAGGGAATGCTTTCACGCAAATCTGTACCTGCTACTTCCATGCCCTGCCAAACACAGGGCAATGACAGCAAAATATGAACAGTATGAAAGAAAGAGCCCGGCTTGAAAAATAACCTTAGTTATAAAAAGAACCATGAAGTAGAGCTTTCAGTTTTTTGGGGGGAGCAGTGGGGGGTAAAGTTGCTTTACAATGTTGCATTAGTTTCTGCTATACAACAAAGTGAATCAGCTAGAGCGATACATGTATCCCCTACGACTTAAGTTTCCCTCCCACCCACCCCCCATCCCAGCCTGTAGGTCATCACAGAGCCCTGAGCTGAGCTTCCTGCGCTGTATAGCGGGTTCCCACCAGCTGCTTTACGCATGGCAGTGCACGTATGTCAACCCCAACCTCCCAATTCATCCCGCTTCCCCTTCTTCCAGTGTCTCCATGTCCATTCTCTACACCAGAGTCTCTATTCCTGTCCTGCAGATAGGTTCATCTGTACCATTTTTCTAGATTCCACACACATGTGTTAATTTATGACATTTGCTTTTTTTTTTCTAACTTACTTCACTCTGTGTGACAGACTCTTGCCCATCCAATACATAACTAGAATAAACCCTGAAGAATGCAACAGTATTGACTAGCTGCTGCTGCTGCTGCTAAGTCGCTTCAGTCGTGTCCGACTCTGTGCGACCCCAGAGACGGCAGCCCACCAGGCTTCCCGTCCCTAGGATTCTCCAGGCAAGAACACTGGAGTGGGTTGCCATTTCCTTCCCCAATGCATGAAAGTGAAAAATGAAAGTGAAGTCGCTCAGTCGTGTCTGACTCTTAGCGACCCCATGGACTGCAGCCCACCAGGCTCCTCCATCCATGGGATTTTCCAGGCAAGAGTACTGGAGTGGGGTGCCATTGCCTTCTCCAGTATTGACTAGACTAGAGCATAAAAGTTGGAAACTTATTTCTGGAATATTAGATCTACACTGGAAATCTGTCAGTTTTGGAAAATGGAAAAACGGGTACAATTCCAGCTGGAAATACTGGTTAGAAGGGTTCACATTCATGAGGGCTATTTGCTCAGATTGAACCTAAGCAAAATTAAAGTAAAACTTTTAAACTCAACCAAGGCAACCAGATATACTTAATTTCAGAATCATTTACATTTAGTTCTCAAATGGTGGCAAGTGTCAGACAAGTAGCTCTGAATGCAGCCCTGGCCAGCAGAACTCTCTGTGATAACAGAAACGTTCTTGCTGCAAATTCTAGTAGCTACCAGCCCCATGTGGCTCTAGAGTACTTGACATGTGGACAGTACAACTGAGCAACTGGATTTTAACTTTATTTCAGCTGAATTAAATTTAAATGGTTTATATATGGCTAGTGATTTCTCTGCTCAAAAGCAGTTTCTAATGGCTTAGAGACATTACTTGGTCAACAAAGGTCTGTCTAGTCAAGGCTATGTTTTTTCCAGTGGTCATGTATGGATGTGAGAGTTGGACTGTGAAGAAAGCTGAGCGCCGAAGAATTGATGCTTTTGAACTGCGGTGTTGGAGAAGACTCTTGAGAGTCCCTTGGACTGCAAGGAGATCCAACCAGTCCATCCTAAAGGAGATAAGTCCTGGATGTTCATTGGAAGGACTGATGTTGAAGCTGAAACTCCAAACCTTTGGCCACCTGATGCAAAGAGCTGACTCATTGGAAAAGACCCTGATGCTGGGCACAACTGGGGGCAGGAGGAGAGGGGGACAACAGAGGATGAGATGGTTGGATGGCATCACCGCCTCGATGGACATGGGTTTGGGTGAACTCTGGGAGTTGGTGATGGACAGGGAAGCCTGGCGTGCTGCGATTCATGGGGTCACAAAGAGTCGGACACGACGGAGCGACTGCACTGAACTGAATGGGTTCACTGTCTTGTTTTTACTCTTACTACAGGTGCTTTCTTCAAAATGCATTGACAGAGCAGTGGATTTTGAGAGGGTGTGTGTGTGTGTGTGTGTGTGTGTGTGTGTGCACAGTTGATTTTGAGAGGGTGTGTGTGTGTGTTTATGTCTTTGGCCAGTGTCAGCAACACCCTTTATAAATACATATTCTTAATTATCAGAAAGAGAAATTCCAGGCCTGCTTTAGATCATCCAAGCTTAGTTCATCTCTAACCTCTTCACATTTATAACTTGACCCTGTGGAAATCTGTAATAAAACCTCATGCATTTAAGTGGACAGGCCAGGTAAATCTCCTTGAATATCGAACTTCTCAAAAATCTCACTAAAGACATTAGTTTTTCTTTAAAAAAAGGAAAAACAGGATAGAGGCAGAGGAGGTAGTTGTGGTGTCTAGTAATATCCAACAGAATCTGTATTATATACGAATAATGGGTTGTTATAGTTTTACTTATTGGGTTTGCATTTAAAAAAAAATATTTAAGTAGGGAAAGCATGATTTCCACTTTTCTGTAAGAATTTATAGTGTTGTGAAACTAAAGATTCACCAGGACACCATGTGAATTATGAAAATAAAGTGGTGCTGCCATGCTGACACATTAGGCTTGCTTAGGATGAGTAAGCATCAGCCAGTGACACTCATCTGTTCATCAGTTGTATAATGTGGTCTACATGTCTCTGGTGTACAAGGCACTGTACTAAGTACAATGGATTGAATAAAAATAAGTCCCAACCTCCAAGGGCTTCCCAGGTGGCACAGTGATAAAGAATCTGCCTGCCAATGCAGGAGACACAAGAGACGCAGGTTCGAGCCCCGGGTCAGGAAGCTGCCCTGGCGTAGGAAATGGCAACTCATTCCAGTATTCTTGCCTGGAAAACTCCATGGACAGAGGAGCCTGGCGGGCTACAGTCCACAGGGTCGCAATCAATCAGACACCACTGACCACACATGCACGCAACCACCTCCAGTCATTCTGATCAAGACCTGGCACCTGGACCGGATAAGTCTTTAAAGAGAAATGTCAATGCTGCACATTCCCTGACTGAATTTTACAACTGGTTTGCTTTAGCATACAATTTTGCTTATGACTATAGCCAGAGGATGATGGTCAGAAAATTATCAGTAACAGAAAGTCACAATATTCACCCTTCCATCTAAACAAGGGATACAAATGAAATGAAATATGGTGTCCTAAAATAGAAACAAGACCTAGTGCAGGGGTCTCCAGCCTCTGGGATCTAAGGCCTGATGATCTTAGGTGGAGCTGATATGATAATAATAGAAATACAGTGCACAATTAATTTAATGTGCTTGAATCATCCTGAAAAAATACCCCTGCCCTAGTCTGTGGAAAAACTGTCTTCTGTGAAACCAAGCCCTAATGCCAGAAAGGTGGGGGACCACAGTGAAAAACTGCCAACATCTGAATAAATCTGAAGTTCTGTAAATAGTGACTAACTTCTTAGTTTTGATCCGTATATTATAGCAACGTTACAATTAGGGAAAACTGAGTGAAGAATGTGCAGAAATTCTTTGCACTGCTGTCTTAGTCTGTTCAGGCTGCTATAACAAAAAATACCATAGTCTGAATAACAGAACTCTATTTTTCACAGTTCTGGAGGCTGAGAAGTCTAAGATCAAGGTACTAAGAGACAGGTCGTCTAGTGAGGGCCTGCTTCCTGAGTCATAGGTGGGTCCTCTCTTCACTGAATCTTCACTTGGTGGAAGATGAGAGGGAGCTATTTTACAAGGGCAGGAATCCCATTCACCTCATGTGTGCATGCAGGCGTGCCTGCTAAGTCACTTTAGTCATGTCTCTTTGTGATCCCGTGAACTGTAGCCCTCCAGGCTCCTCTCTCCCCGGGAGTCTCCAGGCAGAATACTGGGGTGGGTTGCCATGCCCTCTTCCAGGGGATCTTCCTGACCCAGGGATCAGACCCATTCCCTCTTCCATCTCCTGCACTGGTAGGTAGTTTCTTCACCTCTAGTGTCACCTGGGAAGCGACCCCCGACCCCGTTCACCTCACCCCCTCCCAAAGGCTCTGCCTCCAAACACCATCACGTTGGGGATTAGGTTTTAACATATAAATGTTGAGTTGTCACAAACATTCAGTCTAAAGCAGCTATCTTTGAAACTTTTCTATAAATGTAAAATTATCCAAAATTTGAAAGTATATAAAAAATATATGTGGAAGGACACACAGGAATGTCTAAGGCCCCCTTAGAGCTCTCTCCGAGCTGCCTGAGAGTCAGCTAGCTGGGCCTAGGTCCTGCCTTTCTTGTAGAAGGAGAGGCTAGACATGACTTCACCTTCCCCCAAGGTCTCCAATAAATCCTATGAACAACCAGCTCTAAAGCCCAGACTATTTGGCAGCGTATCTTGATCTCTGTCTCCAGCGGCAAGCTAGCCATCACACTTGCTCTGTAAAAATGTGCACCAAGGGGGGAAGGGTCCCTCCTAGATTCTATTCTCAGAACATGGCCAGCTATGCCCAGACATGCCATTTTGAGAGAACAGCAGACCCACCTACTTTCTAATTCTTCTTTCTGTGGAGTCCAGTATATACCATATTTGCACAAGCCCATTTCATGACTCAGTTCAGTTCAGTTGCTCAGTCATGTCCAACTCTTTGTGACCCCATGGACTGCAGCACGCCAGGCCTCCCTGTCCATCACCAACTCCCAGAGTTTACTCAAACTCATGTCCATTGAGTCAGTGATGCCATCCAACCATCTCATCCTCTGTTGTCCCCTTCTCCTCCCACCTTCAATCTTACCCAGCAACAAGGTCTTTTCAAATGAGTCATCTGTTCGCATGAGGTGGCCAGAGTATTGGAGTTTCAGCTTCAACATCAGTCCTTTCAATGAATCAGTCCTTCCATTTCATGAATAATGCTATGGAAATGCCATCATACTTTATTTTTGAGTTTTCCTTATTGAATATTTCAATGTATTTCACCACCACCAACAACAACAAAAAAAGGTTTGAATAGCCTACCTTCTAAAAAAAAATACTTTTTACTGAATAGACTACTGTTTGAAAGTTAAGAATCAAAGCAAGTTGGGGGATGAGGAAGAAATAAAATATAGACTCAAACATAGTAAAGCTAAATCTGAAAGTATAGATCAGTTAGTGTTTCATCCCCAAACCAGCCTGTAAACTGTCATCCTAAGTTTGATCTATGCAGGATATGTACAAAGCAATGTTTCGAGTGTAACTATTTTTGTTGTTGTTCAGTTGCTGAGTCCTGTCTGACTCTTTGTGACCCATGGACTGTAGTCCACCAGGCTCCTCTGTTCATGGGATTTCCCAGGCAAGAAGGCTAGAGTGGGTTGTCATTTCATTCTCCAGGGAATATTCCCAACCCAGGGATTGAATCCATATCTCCTTCACTGGCAGGCAGATTCTTTACCACTGAGCCACCTTATTCAAAAAGCACTAACTTATATAAACAAAAAATTCCCACTAGCTTCCTACCTAATTTTAAATGTCTAGGAGGATTTTTTTTGTAAACAATCATTATAATTATGGGTAGAAGGTTAGGGTGATGTCACTTTAAATACAGAAAACTTCAGATTTTGGAGGATTTCTGTAGAAAGTGTTCACTTTCCTCAGACATTAATCTGTTCACTTAATGAGGAACAGAACTTGTCTTCACAATTTCAGAGGCAGCTGGAGGTTTTTACATGTTGGTGCAGACAAGCCTATGCAAGACCTTCTCACATTGTGAAGAGGTTTTTAAATAATGTGTGAAAATTCTGTGGTGGTAATATACTTAGTACTTTCACATGACAAAATAAGAGAAGAAAAATCAATTCCCACCCTAAGAATGAAAGAGTGGTCTAAGAGTGGTCTTGCAGGAGCAATAAGGCAATTGAATGAACAATTTCAAATTTGGACAACAGACTTCTGGGAAGAATAGATTTATATCCTCTGTGAACGTATGGGCTCAGTTTCTTTCAGTAGTTTTACAGGCAAAAATCAGTAAATTTCTTTGGACCAAGGGGAGGAAAAGAAGGAAAAGCAGCTACAGGCAAAGCTCTGCCTGAATCTTTTATATTCCCTTGTCCCTACGGCTTTCCACAGCCCATGTGACTATTATTTCTCTGGGTCCTCCCCCAGTCAGGAAGACTTCACCATTCTTAATGGTCCCATAACAATAAAGCATTCGGCCTGCCCCAGATGCTTTTCAAAAGACAGCAGAAATTCTCCTCCCACGTTGGAGGGAAAACTCCACTACGGCTTATATTACCTCTCATTGTAAGTAAAACTACTTAACAAAATACAGAAAACAACTACCTGAGGACCCTGAAAAGGAAAGAAAATACGGTGGATTGTGGAGGGAGTCAGAACTTAGGGAAGGAATCCACACAGAGGTTGAGCAGTAATTCAGGTAGCCAAAACGTCCATGTAAACATCCTATTTCTGGCCAGAGGAATGTGGTAAAGGGCCTAGTAGGTTGAGAAGGTGGGGGAAATCTGACAGGCGAGGTATGGGATGACTCTTACTCTAAAGATAAGTGTCAGCCTCACCCCCAAGACAGAACATGACAGACACAAGCATGAGAGTTGAGGCTTCAAGAACTGACCTAAGGACTTCCTGGTGGTGCAGTGGTTAAGAGTCCACCTCCCATTGCAGGGGACATATGTTCGATCCCTGGTCCAGGAAGAGTCCACATGCCATGGGGTAACCAAGCCTGTGAGCTGCAACTACTGAAGCCTGAGTACCCAGAGCCCATGTTCTGCAACAAGAGCAGCCACAGCCATGAGAAGAACCTGAGCACCGCACCGAGAGAGTAGCCCCCGATGGCCACAGCTAGAGAAGCCCACACACAGCAACAGAGACCCAAAGCAGCAAGAAAGAAGGGAAGAAGCGAAAGAAAAGACCTAAGGTTCCAACCACAAGTCAGATCACAGAACATCTGAGAGGCACACATGCAGGACAGGATAGAACAGGACAAGCAGCACAGCAACAAAATGCGATTGGGAACACTGCCCGCAGAAGGTGAACGGAAACCTGTGATCTGAAAATGAACAGATTGATAACCTCCTAGAAACAGCAACAATCACAATCAATGTTCCCTGGAACAAGAAACATTACTGGGGATAAAAAGACACATCACATAATATAAAAAAATCAATTCTCCGAGAAAACATAACTAAACTTCTCTGCGCCTATCAGTAGAGCTTCAAAATACATGGAGCAAAAACTGACGGAAGAGAAAACGAAAATGCCACAGTTCTGATTAGAGACGTCAGCGCTCCTTTCCAAGCAATCAATGGAACAAGCTGACAGAAAATCAGTAAGGATACAGAAGACCTGAACAAAATTATCAACTATTTTGACTGACATTTATAGAACACTAGCAACAATGGCAGAATATACATTATTTTCAAGTTTACATGAAACTTTCACCAACTGAAAGCCTTAGAGAAATGAAATCTTACAAATAGGGTCTTTGACTATAATGGAATTAAACTAGGAACCAATAACAGAAAGCTATCTGGAAAATCTTCAAATATTTGAAAACTAAACAACCCACTTCTAACAAAAATACATTACAAGGGAAATTAGAGAATATTTTAATTGAATGAAAGGTAAAATGGAACATAAAAATTTGTGAGATGCAGTTAAAACAGTGCTTCTAGTAAAATTTATATTAAATACTCCCATTAGTAAAGAAGATCTCAAACCACTTATTTAAGATTTCCCCTTAAGAAACTAGAAAATAGCAAAAAATTAAGCCCAGAATAAGTACATAAAAGTAAGTAATAGTGTAGAAATTAATGCATTGAAAAGGGAAAACTATAGTAATCAATAAAACCAAAAGCTAGATTTTGAAAAAAAAATTAGTAAAATTGATAGACTTCAACCCAGAAATAAAGACAGATTACTGATATTAGAAATAAAAGAGGAAACAAAGACCCCCTACAGATGTTTAAAGGATAAGAAAATATTACAAATAATTTAATATGCATAAAGTTAACAATTTAAATGAAATGGGTAAATTCCTTTAAAGACATAAACTACTAATGCTCACTGAAGAAAAAACAAGATAATCTGAATAGCTTATATGTATTAAAGAAATTGAATTCATACTTAAAAACTACAACACAAAAAACTCCAAGTCAAATGGCTTCACTAATAAAGTCTGTCAAACATTTAAAGAAGAAACAATATGCCAGGAGGAGGAGGGAGACTTTATAGGGAGTTGCGGTGTCTTTCGAGCTTAGGCTTGCTGAGAAAAGTTGAATTATGAAATTTCTGAGGTCTTGTAGGACAAGCTGTCAACACCCCTCCCCTAGGCACCCTGGTTTCATTTCTTTATCACTTCATTTCAGTACCCCACCATCACCACCGCTGAGGGAGCCAGGTGTATAGATTTGCTGGAAGTACAAGGCAAAAACAGCTACCCTGGAGGAGAAGAGGAAGGAGAAGGCCGAGATCCATTATAGGAAGAAAAAACAGCTTACGAGGCCAAGGAAACAGGCCAAAAAGAACATGGAGAAAAAACTGACAAATATACAGGGACCCTCAAGACCCAGGGACTCCCGGTCTGAGCCTGATAAAATTGAGTGTTGATTTCTCAAGAAAAAAAGTAAGAAGAGATAATATCAATTCCATATAAACTCCTTCAGGGAGAAAAAAGGAGGAGCAAACCTCCCAGTTAGTTTATGAGCTAGTATTACACTGAAAGCATACTTAGGAGGAAACCATAGACCAATATTCCTCATGAATGAAAAATAATTCAGTAAAACATTAACAAAACAGATCTAGTGTTACATCAAAAAAGACAATAAATTATGACCAAGAGGGATTTGTCCCAGGAATGCAAGTTTGATTTATCATTTGAAAATCAATCAATATAATTCACTATACCAATAAACTAAAGGAAAAAAACAAACAAACATAACCAAGCTAGTTAGCTATTAAAAACATAGAAGCAACAACAATGAAGACCCAGCACTAACTTACTATAGACTTCTCTACTATCTAATTTATAGGAAGTACCAAACACACTGTCAACACATGCTGAACTCTTTATTTAAAGTCTCACTAACTTCAGGGGATCAATAAATGATCAAAGAATGCATCTGACAGGTCTCGTACACAAATTCTCTTGTTACCTAGCAGAATTATCTTATTTTTGATGTCACTTTCTACCCATATCTCCCTCATGCATTTGTTGCCGTAAAATAAAAAAATACAAAGTAATGGAGCAATTACATTACTGTGATCACTTTCTGAATTGAATCATTCAAGACTTATAGGAGTACAGGTGGCTGCGACCTGCGCGCTAAGCGCGGCCGAAAGGAGCTACCCCACGTCTGAGGTCAGGGGCAGAAGCTGAGAGGACCCGATGCCAGAGAGGCCGCGGCCAAGAGGCGTTACCCCACGTCGGAGGTCAGGGGCAGCAGCCGAGAGCTCCAGGCTGCGACGGCGCAGGAACGGCCAAGAGGAGCTACCCCGCGTCCAACGTTAGGGACGGCAGCCGAGAGGAGTTACCACACGCCCGAGGCCAGGCGCGGTGACCAGGAGGAGCAAACCCACCTCCAAAGGAGCAGTGGCTGCGCAGGCACAGGAGGGCCTAGAGGAGCTATTCCACATTCAAGGTCAGAAGGGGCAGCGGTGAGGAGATACCCCTCCTCCAAGGTAAGGAGCAGCGGCTGCGCTTTGCTGAAACAGCCGTGAAGAGATACCCCACGTCCAAGGTAAGACAAACCCAAGTAAGATGGTAGGTGTTGCAAGAGGGCATCAGAGAGCAGACACACTGAAACCATACTCAAAGAAAACTAGTCAATCTAATTACACTAGGACCACAGCCTTGTCTAACTCAATGAAACTAAGCCATGCCCGTGGGGCTACCCAAGATGGCGGGTCATGGTGGAGAGGTCTGACAGAATGTGGTCCACTGGAGAAGGGAATGGCAAACCACTTCAGTATTCTTGCCTTGAGAACCCCATGAACAGTATGAAAAGGGAAAATGATAGGATACTGAAAGAGGAACTCCCCAGGTCAGTAGGTACCCAATATGCTACTGGAGATCAGTGGAGAAATAACTCCAGAAAGAATGAAGGGATGGAGCCAAAGCAAAAACAATACCCAGTTGTGGATGTGAGTGGTGATAGAAGCAAGGTCCGATACTATAAAGAGAAATATTTCATAGGGACCTGGAATGTCAGGTCCATGAATCAAGGCAAATTGGAAGTGGTCAAACAAGAGATGGCAAGAGTGAACGTCGACATGCTAGGAATCAGCGAACTAAAATGGACTGGAATGGGTGAACCATTATATCTGCTACTATGGGCAGGAATCCCTCAGAAGAAATGGAGTAGCCATCATGGTCAACAAAAGAGTTCAAAATGCAGTACTTGGATGCAATCTCAAAAATGACAGAATGATCTCTGTTCGTTTCCAAGGCAAACCATTCAATATCACAGTAATCCAAGTCTATGGCCCAACCAGTAACGCTGAAGCAGCAGAAGCTGAATGGTTCTATGAAGACCTACAAGACCTTTTAGAACTAACACCGAAAAAAGATGTCCTTTTCATTATAGGGGACTGGAATGCAAAAGTAGGAAGTCAAGAAACACCTGGAGTAACAGGCAAATTTGGCCTTGGAATACAGAATGAAGCAGGGCAAAGACTAATAGTGTTTTGCCAAGAAAATGCACTGGTCATAGCAAACACCCTCTTTCAACAACACAAGAGAAGATTCTACACATGGACATCACCAGATGGTCAACACCGAAATCAGATTGATTATATTCTTTGCAGCCAAAGATGGAGAAGCTCTATACAGTCAACAAAAAGAAGACCAGGAGCTGACTGTGGCTCAGACCATGAACTCCTTATTGCCAAATTCAGACTTAAATTGAAGAAAGTAGGGAAAAGCACTAGACCATTCAGGTATGACCTAAATCAAATCCCTTATGATTGATTATACAGTGAAAGTGAGAAATAGATTTAAGGGCCTAGATCTGATAGATAGAGCGCCTGATGAACTATGGACGGAGGTTCATGACATTGTACAGGAGACAGGGATCAAGACCATCCCCATGGAAAAGAAATGCAAAAAAGCAAAATGGCTGTCTTGGGGAGGCCTTACAAATAGCTGTGAAAAGAAGAGAAGCGAAAAGCAAAGGAGAAAAGGAAAGATATAAGCATCTGAATGCAGAGTTCCAAAGAATAGCAGGAAGAGATAAGAAAGCCTTCCTCAGTGATCAATACAAAGAAATAGAGGAAAATGACAGAATGGGAAAGACTAGAGATCTCCTCAAGAAAATTAGAGATACCAAGGGAACATTTCATGCAAAGACGGGCTCGATAAAGGACAGAAATGGTATGGACCTAACAGAAGCAGAAGATATTAAGAAGAGGTGGCAAGAATACACAGAAGAACTGTACAAAAAAGATCTTCATGACCCATATAATCACGATGGTGTGATCACTCACCTAGAGCCAGACATCCTGGAATGTGAAGTCAGGTGGGCCTTAGAAAGCATCACTACAAACAAAGCTAGTGGAGGTGATGGAATTCCAGTTGAGCTATTTCAAATCCTGAAAGATGATGCTGTGAAAGTGCTGCACTCAATATGCCAGCAAATTTGGAAAACTCAGCAGTGGCCACAGGACTGGAAAAGGTCAGTTTTCATTCCAATCCCAAAGAAAGGTAATGCCAAAGAATGCTCAAACTACCTCACAATTGCACTCATCTCACACACTAGTAAAGTAATGCTCAAAATTCTCCAAGCCAGGCTTCAGCAATACGTGAACCGTGAACTTCCAGATGTTCAAGCTGGTTTTAGAAAAGGTAGAGGAACCAGAGACCAAATTGCCAACATCCTCTGGATCATTGAAAAAGCAAGAAAGTTCCAGAAAAACATCTATTTCCGCTTTATTGACTATACCAAAGCCTTTGACTGTATGGATCACAATAAATTGTGGAAATTCTGAAAGAGATGGGAATACCAGACCACCTGACCTGCCTCTTGACAAATCTGTATGCAGGTCAGGAAGCAACAGTTAGAACTGGACATGGAACAACATACTGGTTCCAAATCGGGAAAGGACTACATCAAGGCTGTATATTGTCACCCTGCTTATTTAACTTCTAGGCAGAGTACATCATGAGAAACGCTGGGCTGGAAGAAGCACAAGCTGGAATCAAGATTGCTGGGAGAAATATCAGAAACCTCAGATGTGCAGATGATACCACCCTTATAGCAGAAAGTGAAGAGGAACTAAAAAGCCTCTTGATGAAGGTGAAAGAGGAGAGTGAAAAAGTTGGCTTAAAACTCAACATTCAGAAAATGAAGATCATGGCATCTGGTCCCATCACTTCATGGAAAATAGATGGGGAAACAGTGGAAACAGTGTCAGACTTTATTTTTCTGGGCTCCAAAATCACTGCAGATGGTGACTGCAGCCATGAAATTAAAAGACACTTACTCCTTGGAAGGACAGTTATGACCAACCTAGATAGCATATTGAAAAGCAGAGACATTACTTTGCCAACAAAGGTTCGTGTAGTCAAGGCTATGGTTTTTCCAGTGGTCATGTATGGATGTGAGAGTTGGACTGTGAAGAAAGCTGAGTGCCGAAGAACTGATGTTTTTGAACTGTGGTGTTGGAGAAGACTCTTGAGAGTCCCTTGGACTGCAAGGAGATCCAACCAGTCCATTCTGAAGGAGATCAGCCCTGGGATTTCTTTGGAAGGAATGATGCTAAAGGTGAAACTCCAGTACTGTGGCCACCTCATGAGAAGTGTTGACTCATTGGAAAAGACTCTGATGCTGGGAGGGATTAGGGGCAGGAGGAGGGGACGACAGAGAATGAGATGGCTGGATGGCATCACTAACTCGATGGACGTGATTCTGAGTGAGCTCTGGGAGTTGGTGATGAACAGGGAGGCCTGGCGTGCTGCGATTCATGGGGTCGCAAAGAGTCGGACACGACTGAGTGACTGAACTGAACTGATGCTTGTTTGACCTTCTGGTTAACCATACTAGTATCCCTCCAACCTCTAAGTGAAGCCACTTCAGATACAAGATTTTCATTATTCAAATTGCCCCTCTGGAGAACAAACAAGAAAACACTTGAGATTGTTCAGTTATGTGAATTGCGTCATCATGCCATTAACCTCGGTCTCAGTCTGGTGGCTTCTGGCTGCTTTGAGCTCTACTGTAGCTCTGCTCCAGCTCTCAGGGAGCTGCCCCAGTGTGGCCTCAGTGATGCTGCCCTCACAGTGTGCAGCCCAGAGGCAGGTGCACGACCCTCCAAACTGTGCCCAAGAATATGGGATACGGAGAACAACCCTGGATTCATAAACATTTCTCATTTTCATTTTCCTCATAGACTACGGTATTTTGCATTTTTAAATAAGGGAATAGGGACTTCCCTGGTGGCGCAGTGAATAAGGAATCTGCCTGCCAATGCCGGGAACACAAGTTCGATCCTTCATCAGCGAAGATCCCACATACCTCAGAGAAACAAAGCCCGTGCTCCACAACGAGAAGCCACCGCCTTGAGAAGCCCATGTACCACAACAAATAGTAGCCCGCACGCTGCAGCAGGAGTCCAGTCTAGTCTACTCTCTTACTGCAACTAGAGAAAGCTGCGCACATCAATGAAGACCCAGCACAGCCAAAAATAAAGAAAATTTTAAAAATAAATAAAGGAAGGGGCTATTTGAAAACTTTATTTTCACAAATTGTCTTAGACTTTCAAGTAAATTTTTGCCTTAGGACATCATGTTCTTGTGAGTTTTGATCAATGAGTGTTCCAAAATTCTCTGGAAAAAAAAATGAATACATTTATCTAAATGAAACTTATATCCATATTACATATAAACCATTCACCAGGTTCTGTAGTCAATAAGCTTTCTATGCAACAAAACAGACATACATTGGCACTATAAATTTCTAGAATAATTGTTCCTTTTGAAAGTTTACTGTATGAGGCTTTGAGGTTATGGAAAATAGCCTTTGTTGAACCTGATGATCTTTCCTCATGTATACAGACCTCTCCCCTGTCCCTGTTCACTTGGAAACTTACTCATACTCTGAGTCTTCTTTAGGGAACACCTTCCTGACATCACTCCCTCCTTCCGCTTAGACCTTGCTGTACATCACTGGAGCATGTCCAGCATATACGCTCCTGCTAAATTCCCTGAAGGCAGCAAATATGTCTGTGCAGTTTACTCTTACTTTCACTGTCTAGCACGGTCCCTGGTATATAGAAGGAAACCATAAATATACTTGAATGGAGGAAAACCTAAGTGTGCTACTGCCACCAAGGGAAAACTACCCCCAAATCGCGTTTATGAGGAAGCAAAAAGAACCAGTGAGATGATAGTGGGCTTCCCTGGTGGCCAGCAGTAAAGAATCCATCGCAATGCAGGAGGCCACCTGCAATGCAGGAGATGCAGGTTTGATCCCTGGGTCAGGAACATCCCCTAGAGAAGGAAACGGCTACCCACTCCAGTATTCTTGTCTGAGAAATCCCATGGACAGAGGAGCCTGGCGGGCTACAGTCCATGGGGTCACAAAGAGTTGGACTCGACTTAGCAACTAAACCAACACCACTAAGATGGAAATATTGATCACCTCCCTTGAAGAAACAGCCTTTTGTTCATAAGAAGAAATATTTTTTGAAAAATATTTTCAACCCAAATTGTTAAAATGTAAGTTATGGGATATTAAGCATCCATTACTAAATCTGAAATAGTTATATAACTAGACATCCACAATATATGTTTAACTAAAAATACTATGTGTAATTTGATTATATTCTTACTGGGAAAATATAAATGCATACAGACACATATAATGGGATCTTACAGTTTTTCATTTTCTGCCATATATTTTATATTGAAAACTTTTTTAAACAATTTTGAAGTCAGAAAATAAAAACTAAAAACATTTGCCATTCTGTTCTAGCTCTTCTGCTAAGTGCCAATATGGCAAGAGTTTCAGTATCATATTAATAGTATATACATCATAAAATACCAAATTTTGCTATAATAAGTATTTGTCCTTTTAAATTTTAAGGGAAACTTGAATACAGAAAATACAAATTGTAACTCTTCAGCTTATATTTCTGAGAGAAACTGAACTGTAATGTTCCTTCAAACATTCTCCTGCCCCATTATTTCCACCTTCTCCTTCTAGGATTTCTATTTCACGTACATAAATTTTTTTCACTAGAACAACATGTCTCATGCTTTTCCCCCCTGTATTTCCTGCCTTTTTTCTTTCTAAGCTTCAGTTTGTTTTCTTTCATTCTACTTTCACTATTCTGACCTTCTCTTGTGTGCACTGTTTTGTTTAAAATACCTCTCACTGACTTTTTAAGTTATTGTATTTTTCAATTCTAAAATTTCTACTTTATTCTTTTGTATATTCTAGCACTCTGGTGAAACTGTCCATGTTCTTATGTATTTCATTTATATTTCCCTCTATTTTGGTGGGGTATTACTTAAACAGTTATTTTAAAGCTATTATGTTAGTTCCAATAACTAAATCACCTGTTAAACTCTTTTTTAAAAAATCTTACATTTTAAGTTATAGCCTTGTATCTTGACATGCCTAGAAACATTTTATTGAACGTCAGGTATTCCCTGTAAAATATATATAGTCTCGATATATTATTTCCTTCAGAAAACGTTCACCCTTTCCTCTGAGGCTGAACTGAATCAGAACTGGGCAACACCCTGGTAAGTTTCCCTTTACCTCCAGTTCACCTCAGTTCCTGGGTGTAAGCCTCCAGGGTTTCATACTTGAGACTGGTGCACCTGGTGGGTCCTGAATCTATCCACATCAGTATCTTGAGGCTGATGAAATACCTGCCTGGTTTTTCACAGACCTTCTGCTTGGTTTTGTGGCCTGTTCAGAATTCAACCAGTATCTTGAAAAGGAAATCAGTTTGTGTTCTCTATACCACCCTTTTCAGTGGATCTTGGCCCCCAAAGTCTCCAATTATGTCTCTCCATTGGAGAAGGAAATGGCAACCCGCTCCAGTGTTCTTGCCTGGAGAATCCCAGGGATGGGGGAGCCTGGTGGGCTGCTGTCTATGGGGTCACACAGAGTCGGACACAACTGAAGTGACTTAGCAGCAGCAGCAGTCCCATAAGATCCCAAACCTCTGTTGGTTACTTTGTCCTGCAACACAGCCCCTTTGCCTGGGAAACCCATGGATTCTTACAGCCTCTTGCCTTGTACTCACAATCAGCAAGTGCCTCCCCAATTAATGACACTGAAGAAGTTCAGCTCACCTCTCTGCAGTTACCCTTTTCCCACAAACTTGGCCCCTGTCGACCTGCTTACTCTAACAGATCTCTCATGTCTTTAAATAGTTTTTTTTTTTAATTCAGCATTTTCATTGTCTTCAGTGATAGCAATGATCTCCAATGAGCTACTCCACCATAACTAGAAACAAATCTCTTGTGGAATTTTTTCACTATATGTTTAACTTGTTATAAAAACAAAAATATATAACTTTAAAAAAAACGGCCCAGGGGGATGGTGTGGGGAGGGAGGAGGGAGGAGGGTTCGGGATGGGGAGCACATGTATACCTGTGGTGGATTCATTTTGATATTTGGCAAAACTAATACAATTATGTAAAGTTTAAAAATAAAATAAAATTAGAAAAAAAAACAAAACAATAAGTGATGTGTAATCCAATGAAAGATAAAACAAGAGATATCTATCAATAAATTTCCTGTTGTTCATACGTATCTTTGATTACTAAAATTTCGTTGTGTTCAGTATATTTATTGAAGCTATCTGCAATGTAGCAAACTGCCTGCAATGTGTTATTCAGAACCACAGGACATCATACAGTTCTTTTCTTCCTATTGCATTCATAAATGTGGATTTTCTTAATTTTCTACCTTTTGCATGAATTCCAGGAGAGTCTTTTATATTTGCTTTTTCTTGGCTCCCTCAGCTCTAATTTTATGATACTTTATTCATTGATTTCATTATATCAATAATTCAGTGAGAATTTTGAACAGTCTCCACTGAAATTTCATCAGTGGCCCTTTTCTCCATTTTAAGAATAAAAGAATAATTGATTACTTAAGCAATAAAATAATGAAATATCACATGTACCATTGCAAGTTCATAAAAAATAATTAGGTATTTCTTCAGGTACTTATTACATTAGTAGGTACTTACTTTGAAGCACATGTTATTATTCTGTTTACATGCTTTATGCTGGGCAATAAACACAAATGCAGTCGATTTAAATTCTTCAGTGGCAATTTAACATAGAAATTGAGCTTAAATAGAACTTTATAAATAATAATGTTACTTCCTCTTTAGCACTGCCTTTCAGAGGAAACATTTTTTTTTTGCTTATAATTATTTGTAAACTAATAATAGTTTAAACATTAAGCATTGACCTACACTGCTGGTTAATAATTAACCCCAGACTCGTGTGAAATTCTCCAAAACATAATTAGATTGATATGCTGAAAAGACTGAGTTCTCTATTCACATAGAAGCTAATTATTTTTTTTTTTATTGCCCATGTAATATGCATGAGCTAAAAAAAGACATATCTGGAAAACTCTTTCATCAAGGAAATAAAACAGCTCTTAGCCTCATATGACTACACATTCATAGAACCAGAAAGACTAACATAAACTAATTTTTACCAATTTCTCTCTTAAAAATCTAAGGGGGCACTCTTAAAGAACCCCTAAGACCATCACCAACCTTCACTCCCACTCACAAACAAAATTTCTGTAGCAGTAGGAACTAAAACTTTACGTGGAGCTGGTTAAAGCAAGACACTCAAAAGTGTTTTCTTAAAGTACTGGAAGAAACCAGGGAAATTAATGCCTTTTCCAAGTAATATTTCTCCCTAGCTTTGCATTTACCTGAGTCTTTGTGAAGATAGAACAAATTTTTTCCAGAAAGGCTATGGGAAGACTTACAGCCTTAAACCATCAGGTGCTTTTATTCAAGTGGAGTCTTAGTGGGGGATCACATTGTTCTTCTTTTATTCAATCAAAGAATTCTAGTGTTAGAAGGAACCTTGCTAGTCGTCCACTTCAAACATCCATCTGGGGCTGAAATGCTCTCCTCAGCTTGCTCAACACATTTTTTCCACTGTTATTACATTCTTCCAGTGAACAGAAACTGATGTATCCCACACCCATCATTTAAAAGTGGATATTCAATTTCCAAATACATGGAATTTTTTAAGTATCTCTGATATTAATTTCTCATTTTGATACTAATTTCTTATTTAAATGCTTTCTTCTCTGCAGTCACCCTCTGTGTGTTTTGTCTTCTAACTTCATTGAGACTTTCAATGGCTAAATCAAAGATCCCATGGACTATAGTGCTAAGTCACTTCAGTCGTGTCCGACTCTGTGCGACCCCATAGACAGCAGCCTACCAGGCTCCCCCATCCCTGGGATTCTCCAGGCAAGAACAGTGGAATGGGTTGCCATTTCCTTTTCCAATGCATGAAAGTGAAAAGTGAGAGTGAAGTTGCTCAGTTGTCTGACTCTTCGAGACCTCATGGACTGCAGCCTACCAGGCTCCTCCATCCATGGGATTCTCCAGGCAAGAGTACTGGAGTGGGGTGCCATTGCCTTCTTCGATGGACTATACAGTCCATGGAATTCTTCAGGCCATTGCCTTCTTCAGGGGATCTTCCCAACCCAGGGATTGAACCCAGGTCTCCCACATGACAGGCAGATTCTTTACCAGCTGAGCCACCAGGGAAGCCCCAAGTCAAAGATGTTTCTTGGTAAATGTCACATTGCACTTGAAAATATGTGGGTTATTTTCCAATATCTTTTGATATTGATTTTTAACATAATTTTAAGTGGTAAGAGGACAGACTGCAGGATTTCATACTTTTAGATCATGAAATTTTTGCACTTTGTTTTATGGCCCTGGATATGTTCCAGTGCCTCATGGCTTACAGTCTATAGGAACCTGAATAAAATCTATATCCTACTATTGTGTGAAAATTGTATAAATATTAATTATGTTGAGTTGGTTCTTGGTGATTTTCATGTCTACTATATCCTCCTACTTTTCTGTATATTTATTCTATTAATTTTTGAGAGTTTGATATTGACACTCCAACTAAAAATCTCAATTTATCTACTTTAAAAAAATAATTTTAATATATAGTGGGACTATATGTAACTTTGTTCTGTATTTTCCAAGTCTCCTGTAAATGTGTTATCATACTTTCATATTTTAAAAAATAAAAAAGAAAGAGAAAAAAATAGAAATTGATATATCCCAGAGCAGTTCCGGACCTTCTTAGATCATAAACTAAAATCCTCCTGGAGCTTCTCACTCATTGTGCAACCAAGCAGGACTCTATGGGGCCTTCCCCTAACAGACCTCCTACCCTATGTGTTCCACCTGCCTCTTGCCTGTAGAAAAAGCTTAGCCTTCTAGGGCCTTCTTTGATTTACAAAGAGTAAATTTAATCAGAGATGTGAGGAAAGTCAGAAAAGGAAAGAGTCAAGCAAGACACAATAATAATAATGTATCCATTAAACAAAGTCAAGAACCTTTAGTTCCTCCTCAAGGGATATAGGAGAAGGCAATGGCACCCCACTCCAGTACTCTTGCCTGGAAAATCCCCATGGACAGAGGAGCCTGGTGGGCTACAGTCCATGGGGTCGCTAAGAGTCTGACACGACTGAGCGACTTCACTTTCACTTTTCACTTCCATGCATTGGAGAAGGAAATGGCATCCCACTCCAGTACTCTTGCCTGGAGAATCCCAGGGATGGGGGAGCCGGGTGGGCTGCCGTCTATGGGGTCACACAGAGTCAGACATGACTGATGTGACTTAGCACCAAGGGATATAGATAATATTCTGAACCATGTCTTTTGAGCTGTTTTGCAGATACTGAAAGACCCACCACATGGAAGAAGTCAACTATATGCTCCCCACAAGCATACAGATCCCAGACTGGTTGAAACCAGAAGGTTGATTATGTTAACTCCCGATTACCCTACTACTAACCAATCAGAAGAATATCCATGAGCTGATCACATACCCCACAACCCCCTTCTCTAACCCTGTCTTTAAAAACTTTTCCCTGGAAACCTTCAGGAGTTCAGGCCTTTGAGGCAATAGTTGCTCTGGGCTCCTTGCTTGGCCCCTGCAATAAATGCTATGCTTTCCTTCACCACAACCCTGGTGTCAGTAGATTGGCTTTACTTCCACAGGCAAATGGACCCAAGCTTGGTTCAGTAATGAAACTAAACAAATAAATAAAGCAATATCCCCTGGGGGTGGAACAACATTAGTCACCTTTTTCATTAGCATACTTATAATTCCAAACACTTATATTCTGCTTTAAATAGCACACTCAATTTAAATTGTCTCACTTGATTGTCACAAAAGCCCTGTCGGGTATGCATAATAACTTTAAAAGGAACAAAGTAAAACTCAGAGTAAGATTCAGGCTTTTTAAACACTAGCTACCCGGATTCCTTGTTTGGCTCTTGCAATAAATGCTGCCCTTTCCTTCAACACAGCAGGCTGGCTTTACTGCACATGGGCAAGTGGATGCAAGTTTGGTTTAGTAACAGCTGGTCCTCATTAAAACATGTTCAACAATATAAAGTCTAATCTTTCTCCCAAATGCAATGGGAGACCTAAATATTTGAAGACCTCCTAGCTGTTGAACCTAAGCTTTCTCCTCTCTAAATATTCCCATCTCTTATAGTTTTGAGTTTTTCTCCCAAGTATTTATTTAGTGTCACTGAAGTAGAAAGTACTATACTAGGAGCAGAGACATAGTAAAATAATTTTCTCATGTATTCTCCTTCTAAAGGAGGTATAGGAAGCTTTTTCAGAGGAAAGGAAGTCCAGGTAAAAGTCCTAGTTGCTCAGTCGTGTCCGATTCTTTGTGACTCCACAGACAACAGCATGCTGGGCTCCTCCGTCCATGGAATTCTTCAGGCAAGAATACTGGAGTGGGCAGCCATTCCCGATCTTCCCAACCCATGAATCGAAGATGAGTCTCCTGCATTGCAAGCAGATTCTTTACCCTCTCTGCCACCATGAAAGCCCAAGTCTTAATGAGTGACTAGTAATTGTTCATTCATTCATACATTCAACAACGCAGGAGAGCACCTATTACATGCAAAACTCTGTGCAAGGTATTGGGAATCCAGAAATAAGATTTTTAAAAATCATTTATTGGATAAATAAATGAATGAATCAATGTATGGGTGAGATAAAGCACAAGCCCTCAGAAACTCACAGTCTAGTGAATGTCAATTCAATCTATTTCTAAATACTTTGTACACTTAAAATATTGTAAAACATTCATCACACAATGGTCTATAAGATTTTACATTTAATTCATTAGGTACATGTATGCTGTATTAGTTGCAAACTGAGGAAAATAAATTCTCAGATTAATTTAACCTTCTGGTAATCAGTTTACTGTGCTGTATACACCATTCATATATCTTCAAAAAAGACTAAAATGCTACTTATCACACCATATTTGAAATACAGTACTCAACATCTCTCAGAAGCTCCACATGCCTCCTATGAACAGTACCTGTGTATTTGCATGGGGGTTATACGTGTGTCTACAAATACTCCAAGTCATAACATAAATATGCTGAGTTTTTTTTTTTAAAGAAAAAAATCAGTGATGAAAACAAACCTAACATTCTTGAGGCTTCATCCATCATTCAACTCATCAACTCCAGCATTCTCTTTTCTTCTAGTATCCTAGGAAGACTTGAAATTAGTATGGATTGTTGTGTATTTGGGGAAAATGTGCAAGTAGTTGGTACTTTATCTTCAGGTTATTTGAAGTTTTGAAAGTGAAATTTTGTCAACTATCGTGTTGGGCTAAATAACTCATTGAGAAGCAGTGTGCCAAGCAGTTAATATAAAGAATTTAATTTGTTTGCTTCTTCTGAGTTCTGCCATTGAGCTTTCGGTGGGAAAGCTTTCCCTAAAAACACACTTTATTGGCTCTAATTAAGAATGCATCCAGTAGTGTTCTCTCAGGCTTTGGATGCCTGCTGGCTTAATTTTTAAGCTTCTCCATTCTCAATAAACGTGCTGAATTGAATTTAAAAGTCTATTCCTACAGAATTACCCCTTAGTGTGCACACCACTCACACTTCTGCAGAAAAGATTAAAATACTATTTACTACACAGAGCAGACATTGTTTTTTTGAAAATGAATGGAAAATGAGTCTATAGTTCAGCAATAATTTTGAAATGAAAGGTTGTTTCAAACATACAGTTTTTGCTTTTTGGTTTACTTTTACCCCAAACCAAGACAGAAGTTATTCATGGAGCCGCAGAATATAATAAAGTATCTGTTTAAAGTCAGCAAACAGATTCATATCCTTCATTTTCAAAGGCTGGAAAAGTTCTAGTTATTTCTTTATAACCAAGGTATACATGACTAACTTTAGGATTTTCTCATAAGGAAAACCCAGTTACATTCTCTTTGATTAGACATCATGGGTATGTTTTCCTTTCATTAATGAAGAGACAACAATCTTTGGTACTCTGAGTAACTTGTCCTAAATGGACTGTTTTTCTTCTTCTTTTTAGGAAAAGATTCAACATCATGCTGACTGATCATATTCTCCCTACAACACAAGCATAAATTTGTACACCACATTGCTTAATTACTCTTCACACACATACTGTATCCTACTATGATTTTGTGCCACACCATGTATTTTTTTTTTAATTTTATTTTATTTTTAAACTTTACATAATTGTATTAGTTTTGCCAAATATCAAAATGAATCCACCACAGGCATACATGTGTTCCCCATCCTGAACCCTCCTCCCTCCTCCCTCCCCACACCATCCCTCTGGGTCGTCCCAGTGCACCAGCCCCAAGCATCCAGTATCACGCATCGAACCTGGACTGGCAACTCGTTTCTTACATGATATTCTACATGTTTCAATGTCACTCTCCCAAATCTCCCCACCCTCTCCCTCTCCCACAGAGTCCATAAGACTGTTCTATACATCAGTGTCTCTTTTGCTGTCTCGTACACCAGTTTATTGTTACCATCTTTCTAAATTCCATATATATGCATTAGTATACTGTATTTATGTTTTTCCTTCTGGCTTACTTCACTCTGTATAATAGGCTCCAGTTTCATCCATCTCATTAGAACTGATTCAAATGTATTCTTTTTAATGGCTGAGTAATACTCCATTGTGTATATGTACCACTGCTTTCTTATCCATTCATCTGCTGATGGACATCTAGGTTGCTTCCATGTCCTGGCTATTATAAACAGTGCTGCGATGAACATTGGGGTACACGTGTCTCTTTCAATTGTGGTTTCCTCAGTGTGTATGCCCAGCAGTGGGATTGCTGGATCATAAGGCAGTTCTATTTCCAGTTTTTTAAGGAATCTCCACACTGTTCTCCATAGTGGCTGTACTAGTTTGCATTCCCACCAACAGTGTAAGACGGTTCCCTTTTCTCCACACCCTCTCCAGCATTTATTATTTGTAGACTTTTGGATCGCAGCCATTCTGACTGGTGTGAAATGGTACCTCATAGTGGTTTTGATTTGCATTTCTCTGATAATGAGTGATGTTGAGCATCTTTTCATGTGTTTGTTAGCCATCTGTATGTCTTCTTTGGAGAAATGTCTATTTAGATCTTTGGCCCATTTTTTGATTGGGTCATTTATTTTTCTGGAGTTGAGCTGTAGGAGTTGCTTGTATATTTTTGAGATTAGTTGTTTGTCAGTTGCTTCATTTGCTATTATTTTCTCCCATTCTGAAGGCTGTCTTTTCACCTTGCTAATAGTTTCCTTTGATGTGCAGAAGCTTTTAAGGTTAATTAGGTCCCATTTGTTTATTTTTGCTTTTGTTTCCAATATTCTGGGAGGTGGGTCATAGAGGATCCTGCTGTGATGTATGTCAGAGAGTGTTTTGCCTATGTTCTCCTCTAGGAGTTTTATAGTTTCTGGTCTTACGTTTAGATCTTTAATCCATTTTGAATTTATTTTTGTGTATGGTGTTAGAAATTGGTCTAGTTTCATTCTTTTACAAGTGGTTGACCAGATTTCCCAGCACCACTTGATAAAGAGATTGTCTTTAATCCATTGTATATTCTTGCCTCCTTTGTCAAAGATAAGGTGTCCATATGTGGGTGGATTTATCTCTGGGCTTTCTATTTTATTCCATTGATCTATATTTCTGTCTTTGTGCCAGTACCATACTGTCTTGATAACTGTGGCTTTGTAGTACAGCCTGAAGTCAGGTAGGTTGATTCCTCCAGTTCCATTCTTCTTTCTCAAGATCGATTTGGCTATTCGAGGTTTTTTGTTTTTCCATACAAATTGTGAAATTATTTGTTCTAGCTCTGTGAAGAATACTGTTGGTAGCTTGATAGGGATTGCGTTGAATCTATAAATTGCTTTGGGTAGTATAATCATTTTCACTATATTGATTCTTCCAATCCATGAACATGGTATATTTCTCCATCTATTAGTGTCCTCTTTGATTTCTTTCACCAGTGTTTTATAGTTTTCTATATATAGGTCTTTAGTTTCTTTAGGTAGATATATTCCTAAGTATTTTATTCTTTCCATTGCAATGGTGAATGGAATTGTTTCCTTAATTTCTCTTTCTGTTTTCTCATTATTAGTGTATAGGAATGCAAGGGATTTCTGTGTGTTGATTTTATATCCTGCAACTTTACTATAGTCATTGATTATTTCTAGTAATTTTCTGGTGGACTCTTTAGGGTTTTCTATGTAGAGGATCATGTCATCTGCAAATAGTGAGAGTTTTACTTCTTCTTTTCCAATTTGGATTCCTTTTATTTCTTTTTCTGCTCTGATTGCTGTGGCCAAAACTTCCAAAACTATGTTGAACAGTAATGGTGAAAGTGGGCACCCTTGTCTTGTTCCTGACTTTAGAGGAAATGCTTTCAATTTTTCACCATGGAGGATAATGTTTGCTATGGGTTTGTCATATATAGCTTTTATTATGTTGAGGTATGTTCCTTCTATTCCTGCTTTCTGGAGAGTTTTTATCATAAATGGATGTTGAATTTTGTCAAAGGCTTTCTCTGCATCTATTGAGATAATCATATGGTTTTTATTTTTCAATTTGTTAATGTGGTGTATTACATTGATTGATTTGCGAATATTGAAGAATCCTTGCATCCCTGGGATAAAGCCCACTTGATCATGGTGTATGATCTTTTTAATGTGTTGTTGGATTCTGATTGCTAGAATTTTGTTAAGGATTTTTGCATCTATGTTCATCAGTGATATTGGCCTGTAGTTTTCTTTTTTTGTGGCATCTTTGTCAGGTTTTGGTATTAGGGTGATGGTGGCCTCATAGAATGAGTTTGGAAGTTTACCTTCCTCTGCAATTTTCTGGAAGAGTTTGAGCAGGATAGGTGTTAGCTCTTCTCTAAATTTTTGGTAGAATTCAGCTGTGAAGCCGTCTGGACCTGGGCTTTTGTTTGCTGGAAGATTTTTGATTACAGTTTCAATTTCCATGCTTGTGATGGGTCTGTTAAGATTTTCTATTTCTTCCTGGTCGAGTTTTGGAAAGTCGTACTTTTCTAAGAATTTGTCCATTTCTTCCACGTTGTCCATTTTATTGGCATATAATTGTTGATAGTAGTCTCTTATGATGCTTTGTATTTCTGTGTTGTCTGTTGTGATCTCTGCATTTTCATTTCTAATTTTGTTGATTTGATTTTTCTCCCTTTGTTTCTTGATGAGTCTGGCTAATGGTTTGTCAATTTTATTTATCCTTTCAAAGAACCAGCTTTTGGTTTTGTTGATTTTTGCTATGGTCTCTTTTGTTTCTTTTGCATTTATTTCTGCTCTAATTTTTAAGATTTCTTTCCTTCTACTAACCCTGGGGTTCTTCATTTCTTCCTTTTCTAGTTGCTTTAGGTGTAGAGTTAGGTTATTTATTTGACTTTTTTCTTGTTTCTTGAGGTGTGCCTGTATTGCTATGAACTTTCCCCTTAGGACTGCTTTTACCGTGTCCCACAGGTTTTGGGTTGTTGTGTTTTCATTTTCATTCGTTTCTATGCAAATTTTGATTTCTTTTTTGCTTTCTTCTGTGATTTGTTGGTTATTCAGCAGCGTGTTGTTCAGCCTCCATATGTTGGAATTTTTAATCGTTTTTCTCCTGTAATTGAGATCTAATCTTACTGCATTGTGGTCAGAAAAAATGCTTGGGATGATTTCTATTTTTTTGAATTTACCAAGGCTAGCTTTATGGCCCAGGATGTGATCTATCCTGGAGAAGGTTCCATGTGCGCTTGAGAAAAACGTGAAATTCATTGTTTTGGGATGAAATGTCCTATAGATATCAATTAGGTCTAACTGGTCTATTGTATCATTTAAAGTTTGTGTTTCCTTGTTAATTTTCTGTTTAGTTGATCTATCCATAGGTGTAAGGGGGGTATTAAAGTCTCCCACTATTATTGTGTTATTGTTAATTTCTCCTTTCATACTTGTTAGCATTTGTCTTACATACTGTGGTGCTCCCGTGTTGGGTGCATATATATTTATAATTGTTATATCTTCTTCTTGGATTGATCCTTTGATCATTATGTAGTGACCTTCTTTTTCTCTTTTCACAGCCTTTGTTTTAAAGTCTATTTTATCTGATATGAGTATTGCTACTCCTGCTTTCTTTTGGTCCCTATTTGCATGGAAAATCTTTTTCCAGCCCTTCACTTTCAGTCTGTATGTGTCCCCTGTTTTGAGGTGGGTCTCTTGTAGACAACATATGTAGGGGTCTTGTTTTTGTATCCATTCAGCCAGTCTTTGTCTTTTGGTTGGGGCATTCAACCCATTTACGTTTAAGGTAATTACTGATAAGTATGATCCCATTGCCATTTACTTTATTGTTTTGGGTTCGAGTTTATACACTGTTTTTGTGTTTCCTGTCTAGAGAATATCCTTTAGTATTTGTTGGAGAGCTGGTTTGGTGGTGCAGAATTCTCTCAGCTTTTGCTTGTCTGAAAAGCTTTTGATTTCTCCTTCATACTTGAATGAGATCCTTGCTGGGTACAATAATCTGGGCTGTAGTTTATTTTCTTTCATCATTTTAAGTATGTCTTGCCATTCCCTCCTGGCTTGAAGAGTTTCTATTGAAAGATTAGCTGTTATCCTTATGGGAATTCCCTTGTGTGTTTTTTGTTGTTTTTCCCTTGCTGCTTTTAATATTTGTTCTTTGTGTTTGATCTTTGTTAATTTGATTAATATGTGTCTTGGGGTGTTTCTCCTTGGATTTATCCTGTTTGGGACTCTCTGGGTTTCTTGGACTTGGGTGTATATTTCCTTCCCCATTTTAGGGAAGTTTTCCACTATTATCTCCTCAAGTATTTTCTCATGGTCTTTCTTTTTGTCTTCTTCTTCTGGAACCCCTATGATTCGAATGTTGTAGCGTTTAATATTGTCCTGGAGGTCTCTGAGATTGTCCTCATTTCTTTTAATTAGTTTTTCTTTTATCCTCTCTGATTCATTTATTTCTACCATTCTATCTTCTAATTCACTAATCCTATCTTCTGCCTCTGTTATTCTACTATTTGTTGCCTCCAGAGTGTTTTTAATTTCATTTATTGCATTATTCATTATATATTGACTCTTTTTTATTGCTTCTAGGTCCTTGTTAAACCTTTCTTGCATCTTCTCAATCCTTGTCTCCAGGCTATTTATCTGTGATTCCATTTTAGTTTCAAGATTTTGGATCAATTTCACTATCATTATTCGGAATTCTTTATCAGGTAGATTCCCTATCTCTTCCTCTTTTGTTTGGTTTGCTGGGCATTTATCCTGTTCCTTTATCTGCTGAGTATTCCTCTGTCTCTTCATCTTGTTTAAATTGCTGAGTTTGGGTTGTCCTTTATGTATTCTGGCAGTTTGTGGAGTTCTCTTTATTGTGGCTTTTCCTCACTGTGTGTGGGTTTGTACAGGTGGCTTGTCAAGGTTTCCTGGTTAGGGAGGCTTGTGTCGGTGTTCTGGTGGGTGGAGCTGTATTTCTTCTCCCTCCTTTCAAAGAGTTGGGTTGCTTTTCTGGGTGCCTGATGTCCTCTGCTGGCATTCAGAAGTTGTTTTGTGGAATTTACTCGATGTTTAAATGCTCTTTTGATGAATTTGTGGGGGAGAAAGTGTTCTCTCCGTCCTACTCCTCCGCCATCTTGGCTCCTCCCCCCCTGTGCCACACCATGTTAAGTTCAGTTCAGTCGCTCAGTCGTGTCCGACTCTTTGTGACCCCATGAATCGCAGCACGCCAGGTCTCCCTGTCCGTCACCAACTCCCAGAGTTCACCCAAACTCATGTCCATCGAGTCGGTGATGCCATCCAGCCATCTCATCCTCTGTCGTCCCCTTCTTCTCCTGCCCCCAATCCCTCCCAGCATCAGAGTCTTTTCCAATGATTCAACTCTTCGCATGAGGTGGCCAAAGTACTGGGGATATAAGGAGCCAACAGCCCAATGGAAGTTAAATGATAGATAAAATGTGTTGACAAAAGAATGAGGCAAATCCCATGAAGAGGTGAAAATCATGTATAGTGAGACACAAATGATCCAACAACCAACTCTGCCTGAGAGAATCATATTAGACGTGGAGGAGTTATTTCTTGCCAGAGGTCTGCAAGGCGAACTGAAGGCTGAGCGGTATAGTGGTGGGAAGATCTGTCAGGCTTTAGAGACTGTATGTAGATAGAGGTGCAGACATATGAAAAGGAAGAAACAATGGAAAGTTTAATGCAAGTTTTTATTAAATGTAATACTCTTCTCTATCAATTAAACTGAAATATCCAGGGTGATTATGGCCATCCCCAAAGGCATACGATGTGATCTTATTTCCATAAAATCTGTCTATGATGTTGAGAATGAGCAGCAGTGAGGAAAAATTAGAAAGGAAAAACCACTGAGGAAATCATTGCAATCATAGGAGAGAAGTGATGGTGAGCAGGATGCTATTAGTGGTGATGGCTAAAAGATATCATATTCAGGATATTATCTGGAGCTAGAGCTAATGGGATTTATTGACAAAGCAAAGGGATATAGTTTGTGAAGGAGAGAGAGGAATTAAACATGCCCCATGGCTGCTGGTCTTAGCAACTGGGGGAGTATGTGCCATACCTGAAATGAAGAAAGAATGCAGGAGTGTATATATGCATGTACATATGCACATGCTAAGATAAAAGAAAACCAGTGGTGCTATTTGGCTGTGGTTAGTTTCATATGCACTTGGTGAACTGTCATTAAGCAGCTGTATATAGGAATGTAGTGATCAGTGAAGAATCTACATGACATCAGCTAAGGGGTTGGTGTAAATAGAGAAATATGAGGGCCTGAACCCCAAGGCATGCTAACATTCAAAGTTCAAAAAATGAAGGAGGATTTATAGTCATTCCTTCAGTATTTGTTGGGAACTGGTTTCAGGATTTCCATAGATTCATTGAAAAAGGCCCTGATGCTGGGGAAGATTGAAGGCGGGAGGCGAAAGGGACGACAGAGGATGAGATGTTTGGATGGCATCACTGACTTGACGGACATGAGTTTGAGCAAGCTCCGGGAGCTGGTGATGGACAGGGAAGCCTGGTGTGCTGCAGTCCATAGGGTCACAGAGTCGGACATGACTGAGCAACTGAACTGAACTGAACTGATAGATACCAAAATCTGAGAATGCTCAAGTCCCTTATATAAAATGGCATAGTATTTGCAAATAACCTGTACACATCCTCACGTATATTTTAAAACAGTGGTCCCCAACCAGGGACCAATTTCATGGAAGACAATTTTCCCACAGACCTGGGGAGGGGGATGGTTTCAGGATGCCTATGTATTTTATGTATTATGTATTTTTATGTATTATGTATTTTATTTCTAATTTAAAGCCATCACCGATCTGAGGGCAGGTACTAGTCTGCGGCCTGGAGGCTGGGGACCCCTGCTTTAAAGCATCTCTAGATTACTTATAATATAAATGCTCTGTAAAAACACAAATACAGTGTTAATTCTATGCAAATAGTTTGCTGGAAAATTCAAGTTTTCCATTCTGGAACTTTCTGGAATTAAAAATATATGTATTTAGATCTGTGATTGGTTGAATATTTGAATGTGGAGGCCAGTGACACAGAGGGCCAACTATGCACACAGTGGAATACTATTCAGCTATAAACAAGGAGAAAATCCTGCCATTTGCAACAACATGGATGAACCTTGAGGGCATTATGCTACATGAAATAAGTCAGACAAAGGAAGGCAAACACTGCATGATCTCACTTATATGTGGAATGTAAAAAAGTCAAATTCAAAGAAATAGATTGGCAATTGCCAGGAGCTCCAGGGTGGAAGAAATTGGGAGAACTTGGTCAGGAAATACAAACTTTCATTTATAAGATGAATAAATTCTGGGAATCTAATACCCAGCACCATGAATGTAGTTAACAATACTGTATCATACACTTCCCCTTTGCTAAGACAGCAGATCTAAAATATACTCACACACACCAAAAAAACGGTAACTGCATAAAGTGATGAATGTGTTCCTTAACCTTACTGTGGTAATCATTTTGCAATATACATGTACATCACATCATCATGTTGTACACCTTAAACTTAAGATGAATATTATTTTTCTCAATGTTATTTTTCAATTATATCTCAGTAAAGCCAGGGAGAGGAAATGGAGGAGAAGCCACCAAAAGTGAAGGAGCGGGGACAGCCAATGAGTATGGTGATTCTGAACCTAAGTGAAGGAAATGGTGAAAAGATAAGGGCATAGAAAACCATGAGACGTTGAGAGACGTGAGGACATCAAGGTATAAATGAGGCATTTTGCTTTAAAGGAGAGGATTAGATGGGGTGACAACTAGGGCAAATGTTAAGTCAAGACAGGG
Source organism: Bos indicus (assembly GCF_029378745.1). Taxonomy (NCBI): domain Eukaryota; kingdom Metazoa; phylum Chordata; class Mammalia; order Artiodactyla; family Bovidae; genus Bos; species Bos indicus. The sequence continues at coordinate 16,353,623 of NC_091767.1, forward strand.
GCTTTATTTTAGAATGAAAAATAATTATTTATTATTATTTATTATGTAATTAAAATAAGAAATTTACCAGCTGATAAGAATAATCCAGTGGTAAGTGGGCACAGTTTGAATGCAGAAGAGATAATTTTAAGAGTCATATCCCTGAGTAGACAGGGGAAGGATCCAATGCCAAGTAGAGAGGTTGACCCTAGCTCGAACCAGGAATAATTCATCCACCTGATCAGCCAGGAAACTGGATAGATCAGCCAGTTTAAAAAAAAAAGAAAGAAAGTAAAAACAGAGGTAGTGGTAAAAAGGAAGACAGCACTAAATCTTCTATGAATGAGGAGAGTGACCTTGGATTGAGACATGATAGTAACAAGGAAGTGAGTATGGAGTATCATTTGACGGTGTCTGTAAAGGAGGAGTACCCAACCTCCTGAGCCATGGATCACCACTGGCCCATGACCTGTTAGGAACCAGGCTGCACAACAGGAGGTGAGCAGTGGGTAACTAAGCGAAGCTTCATCTGTATTTAGAGCCGCTCCCCATGGGGAGCCGGGAAAAGCTGTCTCCCACGAAACCAGTCCATGGTGCTAAAAAGGTTGGGAACCACTGCTTTAAAGGAGATACTAGACTGAGAAAGGAAGGAGGGAGAATGTATTTTAGAAAGAAATAATAAGTAAGCAGTTAGTCCACTCCACTCTCCTCCATAACCAGGATATATTCTTATGAGACAAAAAAATAATCACCACTTGAGAAGGAAGCACTGTCTTTGGGGTAAGTCAGGTTCCATGAGAATAAGGGGAAGACAACATTCTTCAAAGAGTTGAGGATATGGGCAGTTTTGCTCATGACACTGAGAGGTCAAGAGAGCAGGTGGAAAGGTTTGGGTGGACAGGGAGTAGTGTCAGAATCTCATTAAGATATTTAGAATGCCATACAAGGGAACCTCCCTGGTGGCCCAGTGGTTAAAAATTCACCTTCCAGTGCAGGAGATGCAGATTCGACCCCTGGTCAGAAAACTAAGATCCCATATGTGGTAGGGCAGCTAAGCCCACACGCCACAACTACTGAGCCCACACGCCACAAGTAGAAAAGCCCACATGCCACAACAAGAGATCCCGGGGGCTGCAACTAAGACCCAACACAGTCAGATGTATAACACTGCATGACACTCCTTATATGTGGAATCCAAACAGAAATGATACAGATGAACTTACTTACAAAACAGAAAGAGATTCAGGGAACAGCAGTGTCAGAGGGGAAAGGATAGTTAGGGATTTTGAGATGAATATGTACACACTGCTCTATTTAAAATAGATAACCAACAAAGACCTACTGTATAGCACAGGGAACTCTGCTCAATGTTATGTGGCAGCCTGGATGCCAGAGGAGTTTGAGGGAAAATGGATACATGAATATGTATGGCTGAGTTCCTTCTCTGTTAACCTGAAACTGTTACAATACTGTTAATTGACTATACCCCAAGACAAAATGTAAAGTTTAAAAATAATAATAAATAAGTAAAAAAGAATGCCATATGGGTGTTACATGTGGACAACAGAGGATGTGATATATACACATGCATGCTTACACACACAATGGAGCATTACTCAGCTATAAAAAAGAATGAAATTTTTGCCATTTGTTACAACATGGATGAACTTGGAAGGTATCATGCTTAGGGAAATAAGTCAGACAGAGAAGACAAATACTGTACAATATCATGCACACATATAATATAAAAAAATAAAACAAACTATAGAGAATATAACAGAAAAAAAAAAAACAGACTCACAGATATAGAGAGCAAACTAGTGGTTACCTATGGAAAGACGGAAGAGGGGAGGGTTAATATAGGGGCACAGCATTAAGAGTTACAAACTACTATGTAAAAAATGAACAAGCTACAAGGATATATTGTACAATGCAGGAAGTACAGCCAATATTTTATAATAACTGTAAATGGAATGTAACTTTTAAAAACTGTGAATCACTATATTATGTACCTGAAACTCACATAACATTAAACATCTGTTGTACTATACCTCAAAGAAAAAACAATAGGTTTCCTGAAGCTTAGGCTTTTGACTGTGTATGAGGCAAACAGGACTATAAAGCATATGATCAGGTCTGATAGAATGTGGATTCTAATGAGAGGGTTCTTTTCAGAATCCATCTCACGGTTGGTAAAGGAGTGGATGGTGTCATGGATGGCAGCGTGGGGTGCCAGCTGCTCTGATCCCCCTGCTCAAGGGAACCTTATTTTAACTCACAACCACCAGCTGCCTCGTCTTAGTGACCCACCGCAGTGTTCACCCCAAGACCACACTTTTGCTGGGTTCCTCCCAGCCAGACCAAGCAAGGGGGAAGTGCTAGAGAAAAGACCATTCCTGTCAACTGCAGGACTTCTCTTTATCTAAGTCCCCACACTGCCCTTGTCAAGACCATCTCAGGGCCACCCTACAGTCTGAGGCTCTCCTTACCAATCTCCTTCCATCCCCCTCCTTTTCCTACAGATATCAAAACTGTTTCTAGGTCTGAGGTTTTCCTTGCCTGTGTCTGCCTATTCTCCCATCATCTCCCGTGGACATCTTCCACAATAAATCTCTCACACTTGTAACTCTGCCCTGGAGTCTGCTTCCAGGAGGACATGAGCTGACACACTTCGGGAGAGGTGAGGAGGCTATGGAGCTGAGGCAAAGCATGCTGGATTTTACTAGGAAGTCACAGAGCTCTGAAGGCCTCCTGAATGTTATTGACATCTGATGATCAGGGATGAAGTGGTTCACTGGAAATAATGGAACCCCATGAATTTTCCTTATATCCTGCTATAAGTGGCACTAGCAGTCAGGATAATGGAAAAGCTTTTCTATCAATATGTACTTTATTGGCCTCCTTAGGTGGTCAAGAATCCAACTGCCAATACAGGAGATGCAAAAGATGTGGGTTTGATCCCTGGGTCGGGAAGAGCCCCTGGAGTAGGAAATGGCAAACCACTCCAGTATTCTTGCCTGGGAAATCCCATGGACAGAGGAGCCTGGCTGGCTACAGTCCATGGGGTCACAAAGAGTCAGACACAAGTGAGCACAGCACATGTACTTTATCATCCTCCTTGTATGCCAAGTTGGGAATGCTACAAAATAGCGAGCAAGACCGTCAAAGAACTGTATTGAGGGCTTGCTCTGTAGCAAGCTCTGGACTAGAGCCCCCATTCATTCAGAGCGTTTACTGAATACCCAGGTTCACAGGGCACCACCTCAAGTCAAAACACAGGTTAACACTTGTTTTTTTAAAAATCATTTACATCCTGCCTTGCTTAGGCAGCACTGTGTCTGTCCTAAACCAAACACATCCACAGGCTGCCATGTAATATAAATTCTCCTTGCTATCTTGCTGACTGGATGCTTCCTGCTTCTCCCAGCTGCATCTCAATTTTCCTCCTTAAATAGAGCAAACAAAGGCTCTCTTTCTTGCCATTGCATGTTGTGAACGCTTCAGAAATGACAACATGCCTCCAGGAGACTGGAACACTTGAAAATCAGTGCCTTCATAAAAGGATCTTCTTGTGTTGTCCACTTCAGGGGTTCCTGCCTGACAGGTATTAGTGCTGCTTTCCCAGTAGACAGCCCAGCCTGAGTGAAGGCAAAACAATGTTAGCCCCCAACTCAAGAGGAAACAGAGCTGTGGGCTTTGGGTTCCTTTGGACTCCTGGGTTACTTATTTGTCTGGTTTCTGTGCTTTTCTGAGATGGCGACTATTTAAAACCTCAAACCTCTATACCTTTTTATTCCTCCCCTGAGTGAAAGGCTTACAAAATATACCTTTGCATCATAAACACATTTTAGAAGTTAACCCAGAGTTCCCTGGGCCCAGCTAAATGCTAACTAAATGTGTTAAAATCAACAGTTTGATGTTGCCCAAAGAGACAGCTGGGGAGTGGGGGGGCGGGAGACGTAAGGGAGTGACTCACAGGTGGAGAAGCCAGCAGAAAATGATACTACCTGAGACCAAGCAAACAACAGGGGCTTTCCTGGTGGCTCAGAGGTAAAGAATCTGCCTGCAGTATAGGAGACCCAGGTTTGATCCCTGGGTCAGGAAGATCCCCTGGAGAAGGGAAAGGCTACCCACTCCAGTATTCTGGCCTGGAGAATTCCATGAACAGAGGAGCCTGGCAGGCTACAGTGCATGGGGTGGTAAAGAGTAGGACATGACCAAGAGACTAACACTTCATGGGAAACCAGCCCAAACAGGTCACGGAACTGGTGTGGTGATACAGCTCTCAGTTCAGTTCAGTCGCTCAGTCGTGTCTGACTCTTTGTGACCTCATGAATCGCAGCACGCCAGGCCTCCCTGTCCATGACCAACTCCCGAAGTTTATCCAAACTCATGTTCATTGAGTCAGTGATGCCATCCAAACATCTCAACCTCGGTCATCCCCCTTCTCCTCCTGCCCCTAATCCCTCCCAGCATCTGGGTCTTTTCCAATGAGGACACAGCTCTAGGTAGCTAAAATTAAAAATGATTACCCAGAATTGTTTAATTAGACCATTTCATTTCCTGAAATTAAATATAAAATCCACTAAGTGCTTACTATTCTAGCTCCTGTACATGTACATGTAGTGTTATTCAAAAGTTTAATAAACTCCCTCCTAAGCACTTAGCAGTCATCTACTCCACGCTTTAGCCATCACGTGGCAAGAGCTGGGGAGTCCTTAATGCCCTTTAACCTAGATGTGCCGTTCCTGGGAAGAGAGCACAAGAAAAGAGCATATGAATGAGGCACGTATTCACATTGCAATAACTCTAATAACAAAAGACTTTCAGACAATGGAAATTGTTTTAGAAATTAATCAATACAAACAAAAGAAAATATTATAAAGAATATTTGCATTGAGAAACTAAATCAGTCTTTTCCTGTTGTCTATTGCAATTCAATAGACTGTAAGTTAACACTAAGAAAAAATGCTAATTTCACACACTATATAAAATAGATAACTAATAAAAACCTACTGTATAGCACAGGGAACTCTATTCAATAGTCTGTAATAACCTATATGGGGCTAGAATCTAAAAAAAGAGTGGATATATGTATATTAATAACCAACTCACTTTGCTGTACAGCAGAAACATAACATTGCAAATCAACTACATTCCAATAAAAATTAATTTAAAAAATCACTTTGGCAGTGGTATGCTGAAGCCAGCTCACAAACTCCTAAGAGCCAACTGTTAACATTTCAGGAATTTTATGAGCTGATAATTATATATAACCACCTCTGAAATTTAAATTATATAAGCTTGTAACAAAATAAACTATATAATAAAGATCCATGCCTCATCACTTCCTTAAAAAAAGAATGTTAGTTTTATCATAATAAAAATAATAGAACTGCCCCCAGTGATTATTAATCCCAACACCTACCTAATTGTCTCAATAAGGGAAAACAAGAAATTCCAAGAGGCAATAGGAGAGAATTTGTAGGAGATTTTCCTGAGGTGAAAGTGCAATGGATTGTTTGTCCCTCCTCTATTTGGAGAGGATAGAGAATGCCTCCCCCCTCAGAAATTAAAAAAGAAAGGTCCAAAAAAGTGTCCACAGAGTGACAGCCTTGTGTGAAAGGAGGCTGGCCTTACTCAGGTCATCTAGATGTTTGCTGAGCTGCAGACACTTGGAGAACTAAACCAGTGCAGCCACCTGAATGAAGGGGGATAAAGAAGTTTTCATGAGACTTTGATATGTGTCCACTGAAATTTCACATCCACAGTAGATCTGCCTCTCATCTGGAGAATTCTGAAGGTAGGAGTCAGGCTGGAGAAGCCTTGATGGCATAGCAAAGACAGATTGCCCAGTAAGGCTGCATCAATTTCTTGAGAACGAAGTGGATGCCTTGGAAGATAAATGGGCCACCTTTTAAGTACTCTGGCCAGCAGTCCAAGATTTGGGTCGACCACCAGCAGTAGTAGAAGCCATAGGAAATCAGTTAGAAAGTGCACTGCCCTTACTGGGTGCACACAGTGGGTGGTCCAGTCAGCCTGCAGAATATCCATCAATGCCCAAGACAAAAAGAGCCAGCATTTAGACACCCATTGTGGAAAGCATAAATTACAATAAGGCATATGCAAGTAGCAATAAGACAAAGCAAAAGACTTTTGCCTTTTTTTTTCCTCCAGTCTTCTTTCTCCTTACTCCAAATCTATGAGACTTAGGATACACAAGAGAAATAATCGAACAGGAGATAGCAAAGAAGAACAATCACACCACATGTCCCATTAGAGGTCCCCTAGCCACACTCCAGCCTGCTGGAGAGAAGGGAGAAGGCTGAACTGGATGTGAGATTGAACCTGTGGTTTACATTACCCTAAATCAGATAAAAAATACATATATCAGTTCAGTTCAGTTGCTCAGTCGTGTCCGACTCTTTGCGACCCCACGAATCGCAGCACACCAGGCTTCCCTGTCCATCAACAACTCCTGGAGTTCACTCAGACTCGCGTCCATCTAGTCAGTGATGCCATCCAGTCATCTCATCCTCTGTCGTCCCCTTCTCCTCCTGCCCCCAATCCCTCCCAGCATCAGAGTCTTTTCCAATGAGTCAACACTTCACATGAGGTGGCCACAGTACTGGAGTTTCAGCTTTAGCATCATTCCTTCCAAAGAAATCCCAGGGCTGATCTCCTTCAGAATGGACTGGTTGGATCTCCTTGCAGTCCAAGGGACTCTCAAGAGTCTTCTCCAACACCACAGTTCAAAAGCATCAATTCTTCAGTGCTCAGCTTTCCTCACAGTCCATCTCTCATATCCATACATGAGTCTTAATTACCCTAAATGACACTACAATAATCTCTCCTTCTCCACAGGGGATACTCTCCAAGATCCTCAATGGATGCTTGCATCTGCAAATAGCACTGAACCCCATATCTACTATTGTTTTGCTATACATACATGCCAGTGTAAGGTTTCGTTTATAGGCACAGTAAGAGAACATCTCATGCCAGCACCACTACTCTTGGCACTCTGGGGCTAAGTCACTTCAGTCGTGTCCAGCTCTTTGTGACCCTATGGACTGTAGCTCACCAGGCTCCTCTGTCCATGGAATCTTCCCGGCAAGAATACTGGAGTGGGTTGTCATGCCCTCCCCAGGGGATCTTCCCAAGGCAAGGATCGAACCCGTGTGCTTTGGGGCCATTATTAAATAAAATGAGTTACCTGAACACAAGCACTATGGTACCACGACAGTCAATCTGATAACTGAGATGGCTACTAAGTGAATAATGAGCAGGATGCTCTGGACAGAAAGATCATTCATGTCCTGGGCAGGACTGACCAGGACTGAGGGAAAGTTCATCACGCTGCTCAGGATGTCATGCAATTTAAAACCTATGACTTGTTTATTTCTGGAATTTTCCATTTAATAACTTTAGAAGGCAGTTGGCCACAGGTAACTAAAACCACAGAGAGCCAAACTGTGAGTACAGGGAAACTACGGTACTTTCTAACTCAAAGTGCCTGGAAAGTTGTGTCTACACAAGACACAGTGAGAGGTGAGCGAGTCAGCACTGCCCTTGCCCTTTTAAAGTCATCATTAAGGAAGTAAAATCTTTTCCACAGGTGTATCCTCATTAAGTTCATCTCATTTATTACATCAGTAACACAAAGCATTGTGTTCTTTAATACTTTTCAAGAAGGAATCCTACCTAGGCTGTGCTTTTTGTGTTTTTGTAAATTCATGTTCTTTCGAGCCATCAGAAGGTCCACTGTTAGATTAAAAAGCAAGAAAATTTTGGTTTTAAAATATCAAAAATATAGAATTTCAAGGAGTATTTAGAATACAAGTAAAATATCCTAGAACAGTGCTTCCCAAAATGTGTTGCACCAAAAACTGTAAGATCCTCTGCTATAAAAAGGAGGGATATGCAATAAATTTGAGAAACTTGAATTTGTCATCTTTCTTCTTAAAAATTCACAATTCATATTACCATGTTCAAAAGTCTGAGAAATGCTCTAATTTTTTAAAATTACTAATGTTTAACCCGGCACACGTGATGTTCACCACCACCAGGTACTCAATTCCATGACAATATCCAACAATCGATCGTCTGTGGAGTAAATCTTTGTGGGAAGTGCCTTTGCCTACAAGTTCCCTCTGGACCAGAAGGCAGTAGGAAACACACTTCTCTGCCTCTTCCTCCTCTGGATGGTAAATGAAGTTCATATGAGGGTGAGAAGGAAAGAACGAGACTAATGCAGAAGACAGAACAGAAACTGTAAAGGATACACAATGGCGAGATATTGCAAGAAAGGTAGAAGGTACCTGACGCTGTTTCCTGAAGCAGCACCTCAAAAGGTCAACAGGCAAGTGAAACTATGGCTTCAAAGGAGACTTTTGGCCCAGTTCAACCACTCACAAGGCCTCATTCCCCAAAAAAGATTTTTTCCCTTCTTTTTTAAACTTTTTCTTTTATATTGGAGTAAAGCCAATAAGCAACACTATGATAGTTTTGGGGGGACAGCAAAGGAATTCAGCCATGTGTGTGCTCAGTCACTTCAATCGTGCCTGACTCTACGACCCCATGGATTGCAGCCCGCCAGGCTCCTCTGTCCATGGGATTCTCCAAGCAAGAATACTGGAGTGTGTTGCCATGCCCTCCTCCAGGGATTTTTCCCAACTTGGGGATCGAACCTGCATCTCCTGTGGCTCCTGCATCGCAGGTGGATTCTTTACTGTTGAGCCACTGGGAAAGCTCAGACTCAGCCATCCATATACATGTATCCATTCTAAACCAAAAAGATTTTGGCTAAAGAGATACCTGACCCAATGGTTGCAGTATGAAAGGTAAGCAGAAGGAAAAGCTATAAATATCTTTCAGGTAAATGGGGACATTACATATGTCTGGTTATGAAGAGGAAGGGAGAAGGATCTTAAAACTTTGCAGAAGAAAAATATTCTTAGTTTTCTCTCTGAGGAAGATAATTTCTGGCCTCAGTTGCAGGTAGTATGTAAAGTAGGAGTCTAAAATAGAACCAAGGAAAGAAACAGAAAATGCTCTAGGGTGGGTTGAAAAACGGCCACGCCAAGCTCCACAGTGCATCGGTATATCACATGAGGGTTCAGGTACGAGTCTGTCAATTGCACTCCCTTCAGGAGGAATGGGTTCTTAAAAATACATCTGTGCCATATTTAAACAAGGGAAACCTATCAGCCTCTCTTCAGAATTCACCGATGGAAAGCAGCAGAGGGTTTTCTTAGTGAAGATGACGAACAGCAGGGTTGGTCATGTGAGATAAGCCATTACCTAAATCTGACTGAAAGGAGAGTGACTTGCTACAATTAATTGACTCCACTTAAAGTCTGCTCTTATTTCCCCCAAACCACAAGAACCTCTCGCCTGCAATACTGCATATGGATTGCAGACCAAGAGGACAGAGGAGGGCTTCCTTTAGGTCTCCAGAGTGGCTGTGTTCCTCTCTCCTCCCGCCTCACAGTGAGCTGGGACAGAGCTTGTCTCTGACAAATGGAGATAGGGTTAATCTGCTCACAGGGACAAGGATTTTAACAACAGCACAGATGGTTCCATCAAGCACTTAAATGTGCCAAAGACTGTCCTTAGGACCTAGCACCATTACAGCATTTGATCCTCAAAATAACCATATGTGAAGGTGGGCACTTTAATTACCCCTAACTTACAGAAGGATAAACAAGAACACAAAAGTAGAACTAAGAAAGGGAAACCAGAGAAACACACAAGGAACCATAGACAGTTGATTCTGGAAAGTACCATGGAAATTATTGAGGCCAGTGGTTCTCAGCCAGGGGCAGTTTCACACCACCCACCAACTCGCCCTGGCTGGGACATTCAGCAAAGACTGGAGACATTTTTCTTTATCACAACTGGGCGAGGGAGGCAGGGGAGTTGTTGGCATCTGGTGGGTACAAGCCAAAAATACTGCTAAATGTCTAACAATATACAAGATAAATGCCATAACAAAGAATTATCTGGCCAAAATATCAATAGTGCTATGACTGAGAAACCTCAGGATAACTGAATGATTTTGCATGGGAAAACACTAAGACCCAAAGAGGCTAACGTCTCATCACCAGGTGGTTTAGAGCTTGGGCTCTGTCTTAGGCTGACGGGGTTGATACAACAAAATGCCACAAAATGGGTAGCTTCTAAACAACAGAGAGTTATTTCTCACAGTTCTGGAGGCTGGGAAGTCCAAGATCAAGATGTCTGAACACTCGGGGTCCAGCAAGAGCCTACTTCCTGATTCACATGTGGCCATCTTTTTTGCCAAGTCCTCACACGACTAAAGGGTCATGAGCGCGTTCTCGGGTTTCTTTTATACAGGCACTAATTCCATTCACGAGGGCGCTACCGTCAGGATCTAATCACCTCCCAACGGCCCCACCTTCAAATACCCTCACACCAGGGATGAGGTTTCAACATAAGAACTTTGTAGGAGACACAAACGTTCATTTTGATGACAGACTTCAGAATCTGACTTTCTAGAGTCAAATCTGTATGACCTTGGCAATCCCTCCGCTTCTTCAGGCTTCCTTTTTCCTAACTGTAAAGTGGACATAATAACGGCAAGCACTTCATTGGGCTGCTAGGTTAATCAAAATGCCATATGTAGACAGGTAATTCCAAGGCTGTCGTCAGCAGTGTCAAACGTCTGTCAGTGGGTGACTTACCCACTAGTGAGTCCTAACTTCCAGCCCAGATCCAACACATAGGACTTGGAGGGCGCCAAGCACAGAAGCTACGCTGAGATGCCCGCACCTTCTTTCTGTGTGTGTGTGTGTGTGTGTGTGTGTGTGTGTGTGTGTGCGCGCGCGCGCGCGTGCGCTTAGCAGTGTCCGACTCTTTGCAACCCCATGGACTGTAGCCCACCAGACCCTAGCCATGGAACTTTCCAGGCAAGAATACTGGGAAGGTTTGCCATTTCCTGCTCCAGGAGATCTTCCCAACCCAGGGATCAAACCCTATATCTCTGTGTATACCGCATTGGCAGGCAGATTCTTTACCTCTAGCACCCCCTGGGAAGCCCATTCTTTTGCTTTAGTCTTATTTTCCTCCATCAAGAAACAGAACAAAATAATACCTAGCCTGCTGAGCTGAATGACACTCAAGCAAAATCTGATATCCAAGCTAGACCAGTAGAGATCAAGAGAAATGGTGAGAGAGGAAAGGGTACAAAAGATGACCGAAAGGAAAGTGAAGAGGGAGGCAACATCCCAGAGGAATCAGAATCAGCGATAGAAAAAACCACCAGCTGAATCAGGTTAAGGCTCAGTTCAAGGCAGGGGGTGTCAGCACAAACCACCAGGTGCCACCCCTGCTCGTTGTGGGCTTGGTGGAGCCCTTAATAGAATGGAAGGAGGCTCTGTGGATTTAGAAAGACAAAGCTGGAGACATCATGCAAATAGACACTCACCATTGGATCAAAGTTCTATTTACCATCCTTCCTGGAGAGAGAAAAAAAAATTCACTGAGGCCCCCTGGTGGGTGTGCTAAAGCAAATACCTGAGCAACTAACCACTCAGAAGAACACATTTGCTTTGATCACAGGATGAGGCTGGAAGCTGCATTTTTCTGGTTACACTGCATCTTATCCACTCCCTTGTTGATGCCAAACCACATTTCTTCTCTATTAGAATAGAGCCCGTTTTTTATTATTCTAGGCAGCTTTTCTAAAACTCGTTTTTTTCTTTTTCCTAACTAATGCTAATAATTTCTGATGGAAAGCCTGAAACTTCTGTCAGGGCTCTGCAGCTGGTAATCCTATGCTTCCCCGCCCACCCACTCCACCCCACCCAGGCCCCAAAGCAGTGCTGAGCACAGTAATTTGAGCCAATAAAAAACTCCTTCCCAACAGTGCTAAGGATCTGATAAGTTTAGGGGAGTCTATCCAGAAAATAAGAATGTGTGTGTTTGTTGCTCAGTTGTATCTGACTCTGCAGTGCCATGGACTGTACTCCACCAGGCTCCACTGTCCATGGAATCAGGAATACTGGAGTGAGTTGACATTCCCTTCTCCAGAGGATCTTCCAGACCCAAGGATCGAACCTGGGTCTCCTACATTTTAGGCAGATTCTTTACCATCTGAGCCACCAAAAGAACAAAAATCTCTAAACCAAACCTAGGCAGATATTTAATTTGGCCCTTCTGGTGAAGTTTATTTTCAAAAGGTAATTATGCTTCTGAACTATCAACCGTTGTTTAGAATGCCATTTTCTGTGAAAGAGGGGGTAGGCGCTGCAGTGGAAAAGCGATAGCCGAACCTTTGCAGTAAAATCGATTTTTCAGAAGAAAGCTAAGCTATAAGGCAAGAGAACAGCACACACAACCACTAGTTGAAATGTCTGTCCCTACATGAATAAGAGATGAAAGATCAGAAAGTAACTCTATCAAGATGTCATGCCAGAAGCATGCCAATGCTGGTACCTTCAGGATTTCGGATTCCCAGGTAGAGATGTGAATAAAAAGAAACAAGCAAGTAGCTCTGACTTTAAGTATTTACAAGGAGCACCAGCCAACACTCGTACCGCATCAGCAATGAGCTGGACACCATCCACACTGAGCACTTTACATATACGTCACCCTTAATTCTCACAAGAGCTAAGTACTACTATTACCCGCATCTTAAATAAAAGGAAATAGGCACAAAAATTTTAAACAACGTGCCTCAAGTTTTACTGCTAGCAAGAAATTACAGAAGATCTGCTGCTGCTGCTGCTGCTGCTGCTGCTAAATCGCTTCAGTTGTGTCTGACCGTGTACCCCATAGACGGCAGCCCACCAGGCTCCTCCACCCATGGGATTTTCCAGGCAAGAGTACTGGAGTGGGGTGCCACTGCCTTCTCCGGCAGAAGACCTGAGCTGTTTGCAAATACCTCTGATCTACTCAGAGCAGTGACAGAATTTAACGTGGCTTAAAACTCTATGGGGGCTTCCCAGGTGGCCCTACCAGTAAAGAACCCACCCGCCGATGGAGGAGAGGTAAGAGAGACAGGTTTGATCCCTGGGCTGGCAAGATCCCCTGGAGGAGGGCATGGCAACCCACTCCAATATTCTTGCCCAGGAAATCCCATGGACAGAGGAGCCTGGCAGGCTACATCCATAGGATCTCAGAGAGTCAGACACAACTGAAGCAACTGAGCACACACACGCTCACAGAACCTCTGTGAGCCAGGGTGTGATCTGCCAGGTTATCTGTGCCCTGGCTCGGTGATCACTGAGGAGGTACTGGGATGGAGCCTCCACTGGTCCACGTTTCTAAGTGACTATGATGCTTACAGGCCTCCTGCCAACCTCAGTGGGCCACTTACCATGAGCAAAAAACACACCTTTGCTGGGTGTATCAAGCCTCCACACAGTCTAGGGTTGTCTGTTAGTGACGCACACTCCAGCCTACCCTGCCTGATACAGCGGAAATGATGGTATCTGAACCCAGGCAGTCTACCTTCAGGGTCCGTGCTCTAAACCAGTATGCTACACTGCCTTCCAAGTATGAGGTATCACCTCTGCCTTTAAAGAACTTAAGTCTGTGGGGAAATGGGCATACACTGCAGAAGCAGCCACACGAGAGGACTAAGGAGTCCCTGATGGATTTAGACAATGAACAGCACAGACTAAGTGAATGGGAAGTTCAGAGAATGGCAAGATCAGTGTAGCCAGATGTTCTGGTCCAAGCCCACTGGGTCAGAAGGATGAGAAGCCCACTGTAATTTTAACTAGAGTCAGATCAGATCAGATCAGATCAGTCGCTCAGTCGTGTCCGACTCTTTGCGACTCCATGAATCACAGCATGCCAGGCCTCCCTGTCCATCACCAACTCCCAGAGTTCACTGAGACTCATGTCCATCGAGTCAGTGATGCCATCCAGCCATCTCATCCTCTGTTGTCCCCTTCTCCTCTTGCCCCCAATCCCTCCCAGCATCAGAGTCTTTTCCAATGAGTCAACACTTCGCATGAGGTGGCCACAGTACTGGAGTTTCAGCTTTAGCATCATTCCTTCCAAAGAAATCCCAGGGCTGATCTCCTTCAGAATGGACTGGTTGGATCTCCTTGCAGTCCAAGGGACTCTCAAGAGTCTTCTCCAACACCACCGTTCAAAAGCATCAATTCTTCGGCACTCAGCCTTCTTCACAGTCCAACTCTCACATCCATACATGACCACAGGAAAAACCATAGCCTTGACTAGACGAACCTTTGTTGGCAAAGTAATGTCTCTGCTTTTGAATATGCTATCTAGGTTGGTCATAACTTTCCTTCCAAGGAGTAAGCGTCTTTTAATTTCATGGCTGCAGTCACCATCTGCAGTGATCTTGGAGCCCAGAAAAATAAAGTCTGACACTGTTTCCACTGTTTCCCCATCCATTTCCCATGAAGTGATGAGACCGGATGCCATGATCTTCGTTTTCTGAATGTTGAGCTTTAAGCCAACTTTTTCCCTCTCCACTTTCACTTTCATCAACAGGCTCTTTAGGTCTTCACTTTCTGCCATAAGGGTGGTGTCATCTGCATATCTGAGGTTATTGATATTTCTCCCGGCAATCTTGATTCCAGCTTGTGTTTCTTCCAGTCCAGCATTTCTCATGTTGTACTCTGCATATAAGTTAAATAAACAGGGTGACAATATACAGCCTTGACGTACTCCTTTTCCTATTTGGAACCAGTCTGTTGTTCCATGTCCAGTTCTAACTGTTGCTTCCCGACCTGCATACAAATTTCTCAAGAGGCAGATCAGGTGGTCTTGTATTCCCATCTCTTTCAGAATTTTCCACACTAGAGTCAGAAAAAGAACTTAAATGACAAAATCTCTTGGAATCTCAACCAGGAAAATAAGAACTGAGCCTCCTATGAGCTGAAAAGATCTGAAAATTCAGTAATATTAAGTGCTCAGAGTTAGTAAAAATAGAGATTTTCAATCCATGATCTGAACTCCAAGCTCTACCTGAACTTAGACAAGTTACTTTACTTCCTGGAGTAAAAAACTAGATATACTAATACTTACATCATACATTTGGTGTAAAGGTTATGTGAACAAACGCTTGTAAAGCTCTTAGTCCAATGGCATATTGTAGGTGTTAAGGATATTAGGTCTCTTCTTGGTCTCCTCTCTCCCTTGATGAGGATTCCCTCCGAGTGATGTCAAGTACCTGTGTGCCATACTGCGCTCTGGACAGATGGAGCAGCTGCAATATACACTGCTAAACAGAACCTCCAGGGCTAAACTGCACGCCACTCAGGCCTCAGTGGCCTCCGATCTCTCCAGAGATCGCATCTCACTGGTCAGCGACTGTGCCTCCTTGTTGCTCTGGAATAACACAAGGTCAGGGCAGGGCCCCCACACAATCGCATGTGACAGACTCTCCTCCGCACTGCAATTTGGCTCATTCCCTGTTGTGACAGTGATGGTAACAAGAACTGAAAATAGCACAATACAAATCCATTCTTGAGATCAAAAATGGTAATAAAAATGGGAAGTTTTACAGGAGCTGTTATCTCCAGAACAAGCTTCTCATTATAACTGTGTGGATATTTATTTTTCTTTATTTCTTGTTTCTTGCGCTCGGATTTGGTATTGGCAGTTAGAGAAGAGTGTCTGGGCGATCAGGACAACAATAATGTTCATCTAGTAACAAGGCTGCAAAAAGTTGAAGGCAACCTGCTAAATGTAATAAATGCTAAAGATAGTTTCCTTTGCAGAATTAACCCTCCTACATTACACCTTTGACATAATAAGGAATAAAAACACTCAAACCAAGATCCCAGTAAATAAAATTTGCATCTCTTGAGACAGACATTCTGTTAAAGTAGTAATTTTTAAATGGGAACAAACACATACCCTATTCTCAAGGGGCATTTGGCAATATCTGCAGATACTTGTCATTGTCACAGATGGGATGGGGGTGCCAATGGCATCTAGTGGGCAGAGACCAGGCATGCTGATAAACCTCCTACAGTATGCAGGCGAGGCTCCCACAGCAAAGGATTATCCCACCCAGAAATGTCAATAGTGATGAGATAGAGAAACTTACATTAAAAGAACTGAAACCTCTTGCTCTGCTTTAATCCATACCTTAACATTTAATTATTAACTGTTTTTGCATCTCATTTCCTTGAAACTTACTAGACAAAAAAATTTTTAAAAGAAAACAGATAAAATGAAAACTTATAAAATAGGAACTAAAAAATAAATCTCAAAATTTTTAGAAGCCTATATGAGCCAATGTAAGTAAACATTATAACCTATAATAAACTATAAGGGAAAAGAATTTTAAAAACAATATACACATGTATATACATAAATATATGTGCAAGTGAATCACTTTGCTATACAGCTTAAACTAATACAACATTATAAATCAACTACTGTTGTCATTGTTTAGTCACTGAGTCGTGTCCAACTCTGCACTCCATGGACTGTAGCCCACCAGGTTCCTCTGTCCATGGGATTTCCCAGAGAAGAATACTGGAGTGGGGTGCCATTCCCTTCTCCAGGGGATCTTCCCGACTCAGAGATCAAACCTGGGTCTCCTGCATCAGCAGGTGGATTCTTTACCACTGAGCTGCCAGGGAAGCCTAAATCAACTGTATACAATTAAAAAATAAAAGTGTAACCAAGCAAGGCCCTGTGGGACCTTCCCAGAACAGGACTACCCTCATGTCCTATCCTTGTCTTTTGTCTGTAGGAAAACTTTGGTCAAAGAATAAGTTGAATCAGAGAAGTGAGGAAGTGCAGTTAGATAGGAAAACAGTCAAGCAAGACAAAATAACCATAGTTTAGCCATTATACACAGTCAGAGACTTCCAGTTCCTCCTCAAGGGCTACAGACAATATTCTGAACCATGTTCTTTGAGCTTTTTCACAGATACTGAAACCTACCCCCCACCCCCAGATGGAAGAAGTTAACTGTATGCTCCCCACAAGCACATAGACCCCAGACAGAGAGTTGATGATTTTGACCCCCGATTACCTCACCAACAACCAATCAGAAGAATGTCCACAAGCTGATCACCCATTTCACAACCCCATTCCCTCACCCTATCTTTATAAAACGTTTTCCTGAAAGCCTTCAGGGAGTTCAGATCTCTTAACCACTAGATGCCCTGGACTCCCTCCTTGCTAGAGAAGGCAATGGCACCCCACTCCAGTACTCTTGCCTGGAGAATCCCATGGATGGAGGAGCCTGGTAGGCTGCAGTCCATGGGGTCGCGAAGAGTCAGATACAACCGAGCGACTTCACTTTCACTTTACACTTTCATGCATTGGAGAAGGAAATGGCAACCCACTCCAGTGTTCTTGCCTGGAGAATCCCAGGGACGGGGGAGCCTGGTGGGCTGCCGTCTATGGGGTCGCACAGAGTCGGACACGACTGACACGACTTAGCAGCAGCAGCAGCAGCCCTCCTTGCTTGGCGCCCTGCAATAAATGATGCACTTTCCTTCACCACCATCTGGTGTCAGCAGACCACCAAGTGGACCCAAGTTTGGTTCAGTAATAAAATTAAATAAAATCAAGAGAGCAAGCAAGTAAGCAATACCCCTGGCAGGGAAGAAAAACCAACAACATTAGTCACCTTTTTCATTAGCATGCTCATAATTCCTAACACTTATATTCCACTTTAAGTAGCACACTCAATTTAAACTGTCTCATCTGACTGTCACAAAAGCCCTGTGGGGTATGTGTGATTATCTTCATCTTAAACAGAGTAAGACTCAGAGGGGTTACGTACTTGTTCAAGGAAACATGGATAACGAGAACAGCCTGGGACAATGGGAATGACAAATGTGTAGGATCAGAATTCTGATTTTCCTAAAGCCTATCTTTAGGCAGTTATGTTACTGCTCACCCTGAGTATTCCCAGCCATATAATGGGAGAGATGATGGCTAGCTCAGGGGGTCACCATAAGGACTGAATGAGGCCGTGGAGAGGAAATAAACACAGTAAGTGAAACAGACACAAAGGTGACAGGACAGCAGAGCCTGAGCCAGATATCATGACTCCAAATCCACCGTGACCTCTTCCGTCCCTCGAGGGCCCACCCAGGGTTTTTATCAGGCTGGACAAAAAGTTTTCTCTGTTTTTCTATAACCTGGGAATACCTAGACGAATTTTTTGGCCAGCCCAGTAACTCCACAGGCATTTGAGGTCACTGATTTCAGTAGCAAACGTGTATGCTAAGTCGCTTCAATCGTGTCCAACTCTGTGTGACCCCATAGACGGCAGCCCACCAAGCTCTGCCGTCCCTGGGATTCTCCAGGCAAGAACACTGGAGTGGGTTGCCATTTCCTTCTCCAATGCATGAAAGTGAAAAGTGAAAGTGAAGTCGCTCAGTCGTGTCCAACTCTTAGCGACCCCACGGACTGCAGCCTACCAGGCTCCCCCATCCATGGGATTTTCCAGGCAAGAGTACTGGAGTGGGGTGCCATTGCCTTCGCCGGCAAATGTGTACAGCATGCCCAAAGAGAAGAAAAAAAGAATCACCTTAAAATCACTTAGAACTCCTGTACTTTCAACTATAGTGTTCAAAACAGCCAGATTTCTTTCTTGGCCAAAACAAGATCAGCAGAAACTTCCCATTTTCTATGATGGAATCATGTGCGTTTTGGGGAGTGTTGGGGGGTAGGGGCCAGGGAGAATGAAAGCATCTCAAAACAATCCAAAGCAAAAGGGGATGTAATCATTGTTGCTGAAATGAAGAGAACATGTTTTAATAGATCCCCAAACAATCTCAGACCAAGAAAGCATATCTTTCTCAAGCATCCAGCAAATCTTTGGGGGTCTGAGTCAAGAAGAGAATGTTAAAAAGAAGCATTGACCTAGTAATTCCAATTCCACTTCTGGGAATTAATTTGAAGGAAAAAAAATACATATATACATATATATAAATGTACATCTAGTATACAAATTGTAGTATCATCTATACAGTTCTAAAGTTACAGAACCTTTTGTAAATATTGAAACCAAACAAAATATCCAACAAAAGGAGAATGGTCACGCAGTCACTAAAAATTTTGGGTGTAAAGGACAGTTATAACAATACGATTAATGTCTGCTATAATAGTAGTCAGGAAAAAAGCAGAAACAAAATTACAGATATAAAATAAACTTAATTTTTGAAATTCAAATAAACTAGTAGGAAACAGTCCAAAATGTTATAATGGTAGGATTATGAGTAATTTTTCATCTTTCTCATTTTTTATTTTACCAACTTTAAAAGTGAGCATATATCAATGTTATAATAAAACAAAAATAAATATAATGATGAAATTAAGAGCACTTAAAAAAAAGGAATTATGTTGGAAGCGAACATAGAATTTTAGGTGGAGAATTTGCTGCTGCAAATAAGAGAGTTCAGTAAGGCAGGGGAAAGAATAACTTGATTGTTATACTATTGCAAAGCCCTTAAGACCAAATTCCTCTCAGCCCATCAATTTCACATTGATTTCATCTTGACATGTAACATGCCCCTCGGTTCTACAGTAAAAGAAACCACACAATATCAATGGTGACTTCTAGAGGACACATATACACATGTTGATTGAAGATTAATTTCTCAGCAGGATTGCTCATCATCGATAGCCTGCCTTTACTGTGACATAGGTCAGATGACCTTAATGATTATTAAAGAAAACTACTGTGAGCTGGCTCTGGGTTTCCAGAAAATATGAGTTACTCCAAAATAAAAGCAAACAGGATGCTCTGGTTTGATAATATATTTTACTATGGAGCATCACAACTCAAGTAAGAGACTATCTGATGGTTTGACAAGCTATTGAAGGGTACCATTTGTATGAAGTTTGGTGATATCTGACTCTAAATAAAGGGGAATCTGTCTTCTGGCAGCATACTACCTGTTGGCTTGACCTGTGTCCCATGAAATACTGACTTTGCCCCTTTTATCTCTTCCTTTGCACACAATGGCCCAGCAAAACCTTCAACAGCATGTGACCTTTGCGGGGGAACAGACTGAAGAAATTATTTAATTAGATGATTCTCAGGGCTCCATCTAGAGTTCAGCATGTAAACAGCTCTGAGCTGAAAGCTCAATTTCAAAAGAATGTAGATTCGTAGCAACAGAAGCACGAAGACCACCATGACAAGAACTGACTTAAAAGCCACTTTTTAATCAATATAATGAAAACGTTTAGTTGGTCCAAAATACCTTTGTCATGAATGTGTGAAAGACTGCTTTGGGAAGTCACAACTCACTCTCTGACAGCTAGTTTGCCACCCAGAAAAGTCACTTCTATAATACGTAAGCTTTCAATGTTGTATTGCCACCCAACCATCTCATCCTCTGTTGGCAGGAAAAAAGGATGACAGAGGATGAGATGATGGGATGGCATCACCGATTCGATGGACATGAGTTTGAGCAAGATCTGGGAGCTGGTGATGGGCAGGGAAGCCTGGCGTGCTGCAGTCCATGGGGTTGCAAAGAGTCAGATATGACTGAGTTTCTGAACTGAACTGGCAATATGGAAGCTTACCTACTCACTTTCTCCACCCAGTTGTGCCCAGTTTTTTCAACCAAAGGTGAGCATCTGACCAAAGTTAAGTCAATCAGATATTCTTATCCCATGAATTTGGAATTGAGATTGCAAGCCTACCAGTCAGTTTTTGCAAGTGGCTTTGGAACTGAAGAATGTGAAACCATTCATCTCCCATGTTCATGAAAAAACCAGAAAAAGCTTAACTGAAGTAAATGAAAGAAGAGAGATGCAATGGAGTTGGAAAAGGCCCAATACAAAGATCCGTCTTCCCTGCCTGAGTTCTGAATCAAGGAGAAGACATGGGATATAGACTGAAATCAAAACGCCCCTTTATCTGTGATGCAGTTTAGCGACCGCAGCTTTAGGTATATGACCAAGTTGGCTTCCCAGTTCACAACTTCAGGTTGGGCAGAACCACCCTTCCAGTCACAGACAGTGCTGGACACCACAGCACTTCCCTAAAGCACCTTCCAGGCATCTTAAAACACACAGGATGAAGAAGCAGAGCAGAGTGTATGTTCTCAGCAAGCAGTAGATCCCCAAAAGAGGGTAAGCCAAATATGCCCAATGTATTCTTCCATATTCTCCAGTTAAATAAGTCACCCTTCCCCAAGGAGGAATAAGTGAAGGGGTGGGAAGTAGCCAAGAGTCCAATATTAACAGAGGTCTTCCCACATATGAGTATGCTAATTGGGGGGAAAAGTGGTTCTACCTAACATGATAATTGGTGTAACAGCAGATGGGACTCCAACTGGGTTGCCCTTGGATTTCATGAGATACACAAGTATCCTTCTCATAAATTTCCCTTTTGCTTAGATTAACTTGAGTTGATTTCTATTACTTAACATCAGAATCACCCAAAGACAACTGTTGTGCTCAGCACTCCACACTGGACTGCAGAAGACAGCTGATGCCCAGCTACATGGTTGTTCTCTATTCACTCCACCTTTTCTTTTCATTTTACAGGTTAGAAGATTAAGACCTGAAGAGATAACACACATATGGCTCCAAAATCACTTGCTTTAGGCTTTAATTAGTGCCATCATTTGAAAGATGGAAACAATGTTGAATCTCTGAAAAACGCTCTCATTTATGGCCCATCAGTTGTGTTTCACTGGACAAGAACAGCCCCAGAAAGGAGTTGATGGGCCAGAAGCCCCGAGCAAAGATATCCAGTTATCAGCAGACTACAATGTGAGAGAGCATCAAAGCTCCAACGGGGCCACATAGGGGACACTGCTGAGCCACCCCATTGCTCCTTCAGGACCCAGACACTTATTCCTCAGCTGCTAGCAGTGTTGGCATCTGACAGCTCACAGCTGAGTCCCTTCCCTGGGACGCCCCCTTACAAGAAGAAATCTGTTTCCCCAAGGACATGCCCCTTCCTCAGGAGGAGAGTGGGTCAGCCAGTATCCAATGACTGTGGGAGAAGGGGAACAGAGGTTTGGCATGGTTGCCTCAATTTCAGGTATTTCCGAAGAGCCATCCCAGGTTCAGAGCTCTCCCTGAGATACACTGAGGCCCCCTCTGTGGCTGCTTCACAGTTTAGCCTCTCCCTTTGCTTAATCTTACTTCCCTCACTCCCAGATTGGTTCCCAAGACCACTCCTCAGTCAATTTCCTGAATGTAAATCTCCACCACCAAGTCTGTTTCCTGGGGGATTCAGTCTGTGACAGTCCAGATGTCAGAGATAAGAGTATCCAGGGCTTCACAGAACTACAGAACTTTCTGCAGTAACGCAATATGTCATAGCTAGCTGTCCAACGTGTAACTGTATGTGTCCACCAAGCACTTGAAGTGTGCCTACTGCTTAACTCTTAATTTAATTAATTCAAATTTTAACCATCTACATCTGGTTAGTGGCTACCATCCTGGACAGTACAGATCCAGAATGTCAGGATGAAAACTAGAAACTCATGGCATACCACAGTCATACCAAAAGTCTGTGAGAAATGAAACACGGTGGGAAAGGATAACGAGGTGCTGGACACAAAGGAGGCGAAGATGTAGGTTTTGAGGACAGATAATAATAAGCATAATAATAACTACTAAGCAACTTATGCTGGGTGTCCCGGGCGGCACTAGTGGTAAAGATTACGCCTGCCAATGAAGGAGACATAAGAGACACAGGTTCGATCCCTGAATTGGGAAGATCTCCTGGAGGAGGGCATGGCCACCCA
Source organism: Bos indicus (assembly GCF_029378745.1). Lineage (NCBI taxonomy): Eukaryota > Metazoa > Chordata > Mammalia > Artiodactyla > Bovidae > Bos > Bos indicus. The sequence continues at coordinate 16,376,296 of NC_091767.1, forward strand.
CTCCAGGATTCTTGCCTGGAGAATTCCATGGACAGAGCAGCCTGGAGGGCTACAGTCCATAGGGTCACAAGAGGTGACACCACTGAAGTGACTTAGCATGCAAGCATCTATGCTAGGTAACATTATCCCCATTTTTCAGATGAGGAAAATGTGGCTCAGAACTTGTGCAAGACCATACGAGTAATAAAGCCAGAATCTGATTCTAAAGTTTATGTTCTTTTTAAAATGTTCAAAATGGGATTTGTTGTTCAGTCACTAAGTCATGTCTGACTCTTTGTGACCCCATGAACTGCAGCACACCCAGTTACCCTGTCCTTCACCATCTCCCTGAGTTTACTCAAACGTATGTCTTTTGAGTCAGTGATGCCATCCAACCATCTCTTCCTCTGTTGCCCCCTTCTCCTCTTGCCTTTAGTCTTTCTCAGCATCAGGGTCTTTCCCAGTGAGCTGGCTCTTCGCATCAGGTGGCTAAAGTGTTGGAGCTTCAGCTTCAATATCAATCCTTCCAACCCTTCCAGGGTCGATTTCCTTTACAATTGACTGGCTTGATCTTGCTGTCCAAGGGTATCTGTAAGAGTCTTCTCCAGCTCCAGTTTGAAAGCAACAGTTTTTTGGCACTCAGCCTCCTTTTTATGGTCCAATTCTCACATCCATACATGACTACTGAAAAAACCACAGCTTTGACTGTATGGACCTTTGTCAAGGAAATGGAATATGTGAGAGCAAAAGCAGAAAACCCAGTCCATCAGTGGGCATGAAATGTCTGAATGTATCCTTAAGTTTTCTTAGCTTACTGATGATTCTTACTGTGTGTAACTGTGTAAGAGGAATTATGAAGGATGAGCTGTGGTCATCCAGTGAGTCCTTCCCCATCACGTGTTGAAGATCTACCATGGGCTGGCTGCCTAAGGCTAATAACCAGATAAATAAGATATCAAGGCAATGACTCTAAGTGATGGTAAAGTATGCCTAGATTTGTGTTCTTCCTGTTGTCTATCCCCACTGCAAAGCCCTGAGGCATAGTCACCCATCCAGTACACTGCAGGTTACTGGCAGCACTGCTAAGGCTATGGTTCTAAATCCCCATCCTCTCTCTAATCTTGGAGAACTGGCAGCCCCTTTGCACAGGAGTGACCACTGGTGGGGGAAGGCAAGTGTTCACAGAAGCAGCTCCAGGCACACCATTCACATTATATTCCACGTGACTGGTACCCCTGCCACTGCGATGAGCGGCCCTGCATGAGCCTCTCTTCCTGTCTGATTTTCCGAGGAACCCCGGAGGCTAATTACTTTACAATATTGTGGTGGTTTTTGCCATATGTTGACATGAATCAGCCATGGGTGTGTACATGTTTCCCCCATCCCGAACCACCCCCCCCACCTCCCTCCCCATCCCATCCCTCTGGGTTGTACCAGTGTACCGGCTTTGAGTGCCCTGCTTCATGCATTGAACTTGGACTGGTCATCTATTTCACATATGGTAATATACGTGTTTCAATGTTATTCTCTCAAATCATAACACCCTCGCCTTCTCCCACAGAGTCCAAAAGTCTGTTCTTCATATCTGTGTCTCTTTTGCTGTCTCGTGTATAGGGTCGTCATTACCATCTTTCTAAATTCCCTATATACGCATTAATATACAGTATTGGTGTTTTTTTCTGACTTACTTTACTCTGTATAATAGGCTCCAGTTTCATCCACCTCGTTAGAACTGAGTCAAATGCATTCTTTTTAATAGCTGAGTAATACTCCATTGTGTATATGTACCACAATTTTCTTATCCATTCATCTGCCAGTGGACGTCTAGGTTGCTTCCATGTCCTAGCTATTGTAAACAGGGCTGCGATGAACATTGGGGTACACATGTCTCAATTCTGGAAGCCAGAGGTTTTAACTGCCTTGCTTCTGCCAGGGAATGCTTCCCTCCTTAGCATCATGGCTCTGAGCTTCCCCTTCAGGTGATTCTGGGTCAATGACACATACAACAGTCTGGATCTTCAAGGAGCTCATAGCCAAGTGAAGAAGACACAGCAGTAAATGATCACTCTGCAACGACAAGGTCTATGGAAAAGAGATGTACAGATGCTAAGAGGGAGCGTGAGGAGGGACCACTCAGAACTTCCCAGGTGCCGTCTGTTACAGCCTCATTTTCACTAAGGTGACAGAGTTAGATCTGAGAGCTACTGAACAACATCTTAGACTGCAGGCATGACCCATGGTGTGTTTGTAAGATGATCCCAGCCATCAACCCCAAAGAGGGGAATTAGCATTTCTCTAAGAGAGACCAGCCTGATCAATGAGTCCTTTGCTCTGAGTCAACATCTATTGATCAAGAGAAGGGAAAATTAGGTGTTGGTTTCAGGTTTCCATGCCATATCCAGGTGGATGTTGGAGGTCCATCTCTCCATTCTCCCAGCAGGTTAAGAATATGTGCAGAAGAAAAGATGGCCCAAAATGTACCACAAACCTCCTTCAAGCCATTAATCACAAACTCGGGCAATTCAGTGTTACACTGTCAAGATCATTTTCTACATTCATTATTCACAAGGAAAGACTTGAATATGGATTCCTGAGGGCAAAGAGGCCTCTATTCCTCACTGTATTATCAGTGCCTAGCACGCCCAGTAGGTGCTCACCATATATTAGCCCTTCTCCACTCAGTAGTTCAGTAATTTCAACAAACACAGAGGGCCTCTGTGTGCAGCTTCCTTCCAAGGACTGGGTAAAGAAGATAAATAAGACATGCTGGCCCTTTGCTCTTCATTGGCTTACAAACAGACTGAACTGCTGACTGAGTGGTTCAAGGGGATCAGGCTCAGAACCACAAATAAACTCTGAACAGAAGCCTCCAATCAACTGAACTCAAAACTGATTTGAGATATAACCAAAGGATATTGACCAGGCATATGGCTTGGATTTCTTAAGCACACTATGTGCACTGTCTCAGTGCCTATGATCATTGATTCCTTCATATACCCGCCCCTGCCCCGGCTCCTTTCCGACCAATAATGTTCAGGATGAAGCCGCTGTCTCTGGCCACAGGACCTATGGAAACATACAGGTCTACTAGGGCTTGAACAGACATCCTTCCTTAGAATTATGCTTTTACCTGCCCACTGCAGATGTGCCAAAATGGATTTGCTATCATACTGACACAGCTTCATAGTAAGTTCTTCAATATAACAGAATTGTCCTTCCAACTTGAAGACAAATAACATTGAATGGACAACCTACCTTCTGCATTTCCTGATTTTGTGACTGCATGTATCCCTAAATGAACACTACAGAGGTTACAGAGCTTCCCCCCACCCCACTGGGCACTCTGGTCTATAAATCATGCTATTTATACTTGTTTCCCCCTAATTGTACAAAAGAAACTGTCCTTGTCACTGGAAAATAAGGATGAGTAGTCCTACGATGGCAGAACACAGGCAATCCCAAAGAGTCAGGGAAATAAAAACTAGCAACAAGATGGATGGACTGGAAGCAAGCATTAACAAGAGAGGAGGCAGTGAGCATGGGCCATGCTTGCATCAGCCATGCAGCCAATGCCCCTCTGCGTGAATGCTCAGCGGGCTTCAGAGGGAATGCCGGAAACAGGTTCATACCTGAGGCAGAAGAGACTGTCAGTCAGCTAGAGGCCAGGACGAGAACAGGTGAGAGGGGCTGGAAGTGACTGGCGGAGATGCCAGGACAAGAACAGGTGAGAGGGGCTGGAAGTGATTGGTGGGGGCCTTGGCATTTGCTGCCCAGTCTCCTCAAGGACACAGGCGTCTGGACCACCAGCCAGAGTAGAAGGACCTTCCGGCTTGCCTGTCCCCTGTGCCTCCCACGTGCTGTGTGCTGTCACCGCAGTCGTGTCCAGCTCTTTGCAACCCCATCGACTGTAGCCTGCCAGGTTCCTCTCTGTCCATAGGATTCTCCAGACAAGAATACTGGAGTGGGTTGCCATGCCCTTCTCCAGGGTATCTTGTAGACCCAGGGATCAAACCCACATCTCTCCTGACTCCCACATTGGCAGGAGGGTTCTTTACCACTAGCGTTTCCTATGTCCTAGACTAAATGCAGAGACAGCATATGAAATAGATGAGCTAAAACTCAGGGCTCAGGGATACACATGACACACAATGGTAGGGGTTCCTGTGTTCCTGTCATTAGTTCCCTATACTGCCCCCCAAACTGCAGCTGCCAAAATTTAACTTGTTTTGAAGCTGGAGCAACTTTGATGTTTTCTTAGCACAGGCGGGCGCTTCATTAAAGTGCTGTGGAGGATACCAGCTATGTTTCCCCTGGGGTGGGCTGGATGAGATCCAAGCCAGGATACCAGACACACACAGGCAAAATTATACAGGCAGGGAAGCAAACCTCATTATCTTCCCAAGACACAATTTTACCTGCTTTAGTTAATTGTTGTGTTTGTGCAGGGAGGGGAGCAGCTTCATCAAAGATGTTTTCAGGAGACGTGTGTTGGTCCAGAGTCTGTGAGCTACTGAGCACATCAGAGGCTCGTGGTCTAACTGGAGGCCCAAGGGCAACATCCTGTGGGAAAATGCACTTCCTCCAACACAGGCAAAGGTCAGGGAGCAAATTCTGGGTTGGTGAAGGGAAAATTCGTGCTCCCAACAAACAGACCATGCAAAACTGATTCCTTTGAGAACTATAATTTGTCCTATTGGAATTAGAATTGTTTGACCTTAAGCTTGTTGGTGGTGAGAATAGAGGTGGAGGAGGAGAAAAATGCTTAGAAGTTATTGACAGGCTCCCAGGACTTTAAGCTGTTTCATATTTATATGAAGAGCTGAGTCTCTTCAAAAATGTTATGATTCCATACAACAATCCCCAGTTCGTTTGTTCACTCATTCATTCATTAATTCTTTCAAAAAGTACTTATTTCATATGTGCTAATCATTGTGCTAGGCTCTAGAGATATGGTAATAAACAAGACAAGTATGGTTCTCCTCCTTTTATAGCCTAACCTGTTGAACACATAATAAAGCATGATTTTTTTTTTAATGAAGGAGTGTGTGCAGGGAGCAATCATGCATGCAGATGAGAGACCTAACCTATTTAGTGGAATTTGGTGGCCTTCCCAAAAAAATGTGCCACAAAGCACCCTGGGTTCTGCTGTGGTAATTAACAACCCACAGTCTCAGAGAATTAAAACAACAAAAGTTTATTCCTTGCTAACCCTAGCTGTCCACTGCAGTTTACCAACGGCCTCTGCTAATCATGGTAACACAGGGACCCAGGTGATAAGACAGTCATCACCTCCAATGGCATCAAATGTTAAAAGCACGGGAACAAGGAGAACACCGAGAGCCTAACAGCGGCATCCAGTCCGCCTGTATATCACCTGTCACTCTGCCTACTTCTCCTGAGCCAAGACAGATCATGTGATTGCACCCAACTAGGAAGTGCAGCCCTCCCAGGGGCTTAGTAATGGCTTGCAGAGCAAGTAACAACTTGACGCAACCATGAAATCAGGGTCCTAGTTAGTCCCATGAAGTGGAAGAGGAGGTCAGGGGCAAAGAATTCTAGACATATTTCAAGACAGTAACATGTGTGAAGGCCACCTAATTTTTTTCTGGACTGGACTTCTGTGCATGCATGCAGGCATGCTCAGCCATATCCAACTCTTTCCAACCCCATGGACTGTAACCAACTGGGCTGCTCTGTGGATTCCTCATGGGATTTCTCAGGCAAGAATACTGGAGTGGGTTGCCATTTCCTCCTTCAGGGAAGCTTCCAAACCCAGGGATCAAACCTGTGTCTCCTGAATTGCAGGCAGATTCTTTACCGCTGAGCCCCCAGGGAATTAATTGTATGTCTGCCGCCAGACTAGACTGTAAGTTCCCAAATCCACACTTCCTAGCACGGTGCCTGGCATGGAACCCAGTACTGATTTGGAAATAAGGAAAACAAGATTTCCTTCTAGACTGGATGCAATAGATTAGCTCAGGAATATGCAAAGTTCCCTGCAGAGCCATAACCATCTCTAGGACTACAGAGACCTGCTTGAGGAAGCTCCTGCTCTGCCTCCATCCTATTCCCTCTCAGAGGGGACCTGCTCCCTTCTCCCTTCTTTCCCAACTATACACCGTACAAGTAAGTTCACAGGATCCATCCATGACACCCTTTTCCTGCCTGTGTTTGTCTCTCATCCTACCAGATATTGAGGGCACTGCCCATCTTATTTATCTGTGTCCCAGTGTCTGACATGTGGCAGGGTTCGATAAGTATCTATTGGGTAACTGAATGGATCTGAATTAAAAGGTGTCAATAGAAGGGTGTTGGCTAGCAATGGGAGAGTAGGAGAATGAGGGAAGTTAGATGCTGTCTGAGGGAGTTCGACAGACTGAAACAAACGCCCTAGCTCAGTTACAGGTATGTCTTCCCAGGAGAGGTGGGTGCTGCAAGTTATTGCGGCCGGTTTTGAAATGGATTTAAACCACCCTGGTAGCTTCCTCCACTCCAATGCTTGCACATGACATTCAAGACAGAACCTGCTGTCAGCTTATGTGTACATGCTGGTCTCTTCACCACACTTTTTTCTCCTCTCCTTGTCTGCCCAGACCCTTCTATTTTTCCAGGAGCAAATCCAGTGTTCACCAGAAGTGCATTCTTCTTGCCTTTGTGTTTAACACTTGAATTTCATAAAATGATTTCACGTTTCTCAGCCCACCATCCAGAAAGGTAACTTCTGTGGCATCCACCCATAAATAATGGTGTGTTGTCATTATCAATCAGAGGAACGGAAAAATAGAGTGTGCTCTTTCAGGTTTGATCTTTCAGAGTAGCTGAGATGTTGTTCTGGCTCCTCTCTCTCCCAGATCTATTGGCCTCGGTAACTGCCTGAAACAGCAGGGCTCCAAGTAAATATTCAGGCTGATGACCACAGCAATCTGAACAGAATGCTAATTTCCATGCATTCGAGGTGAAGCAGGCTCCTCCGGTTCTCAGTTGTATACTCTGCCAGGAGACCTGCCCCCATGGCAGCAGAAGCAGCTGTTTGTCACTGCAGTTGCTCAAGGAAGGGCTTGTGAGTTGCAATTTTTCACACCATTAATGCACTGTTTACACCAAGAAGCACAGCTGGCAATCCTGGGTTTGCATTAGAGGCTTTGGTGAGAAGCCTGAACACCTTTTATCAAGGAGAAAGTGAAAGGTGACCTCGGGGACTCTACTGCTAACTCTGCGGGGAACCACCACTAATTTATGTGTTTACCAGAGCCACGCTTCTGACTGTAGTAGGGCCCCTGACAAACGGAGGGATTTTTGTATTGCTCCACTTCAGTAGAACTAATAGGATGTCAGAGCTGCTTTCAATGTCTTTCCTGATGACCCATGCATGATAGCCTCCTGTGCATATCCAGAACTCACTTTGCAACTGATACTTCCAAGTTTCTGAAAATGCTAGTCACTGGAAAACCCCATACACCCTAAATTTCTACCATGAACCCGACAGTATTATTAGTGGTTAAGAGGCTTTCCATTTCTGTTACACTGGATTCAAATCTTAGCTCCTTCACTTTCTAATTGTAACTTCAGACAAGTTACCCTCTCAAAGCCTCAGATTCCTTTGCTTTAAAATAAGGATCATAATAGTAACTACTTATGGTGACGATTAAATGAGAAAATGAATGTACAGTGGCAGGCACCATAAATTATTAAAAACAATTTTTTTTTACTTGGCATTTTTGTCTAGGACCCATGCTAGGGTATCTCAAGACAGTAAAAAGATTAAGAGGTGGACATTACAGATTTCAGTAAGGTCCGTTACCAGGTGTCAGGTACTGCCCTGGAAGAAAAGGCATGCTTTCAACAAACACACATCAAGGACTTGATATATAAGAGCTACCAGACCCCAGGTAGATTAAGTTGTCTGTCACTGTGTGTATTAAGTGTGTGATGGCAGGAGCCAGCAGAGGGCATCTTCCACCCCAGAAAAGCAAATGCAGCAAGTGGGCTAGTCCAGGGGAGAGAGAGTGTTAATCAGGTTTCTGGGCTGAATAATCAACTTGCACCCACTTGAATCGATGCAAAATTGCGTGTGGGCCCCTTCATTCCAATTGGTGTCTATATTAATAAAGAAAGATAAAAGAGAAAGGGGTGGAGAGAACAGCAGGAAAATTACATAACTGCCTATTCCAAATTGCTTGAAAGTCTTACCTGAAGACACATACATCATAATTAAGGCCTTCGGGCTCCATTTAAGAAAATGCTGGAACAGCTCAATTGCTTTGCTCACTGGTACTCTTTAGGGTTTTTTCTTGCTGTTACCATTATTATGTGACTGAGAAGTGTTCATCATGAGTGTTGGCTCTTTAGCATCACAACATGAAGGGAAACCACCTCAGCTCCTGGAGCTTCCTTTTCCATTTACATGGACTCTTGAAAGGAGAGGCGGGCACAGAAGGGGGGGTGGGGGGCAGGGGCGCTGAGGCACTGGGTAATCTACAAATCACACCTCCAAATCACAGTGAGCCACGCTGCAAGCGAACGAAACCCCCTTTCCATCTGATGAGTTCCCAACGCCCCCCCTTGAAGATATAGAGAAGCTGGGGAATGAGCAGTTGCTAGGCTGAGGAGGTGGTGAAGCAAGCTGACAGCCGAAGCAGAGCAGGCAGTTAGTGGGTGAGAACGTACCAGGGGAAGAAAACTGGCAAAGGAAGGAGAGACTGGAAAAGGCCCGCGAGTTGCATTCTGAGAAGGCAGCCCACCCCAGTAGGCACGCTACAATATGCTCCCAGATGTCTCCTTTGTGCTACTCATCTACAGTTCTCAAACTCGCGCATGCCTGGGTATCACCTGGAACTCTTGCTAAAATGCAGATCCAGGGACTCCCCTGGCGGTCCAGTGGTTAGAAGTCCGCCTGCCAATGCAGGGAACATCAGTTCGATCCCTGGTCTGGGAAGATTTCACATGCCGCGGAGCAACTAAGCCCTGTGCTGCAATTGCTGAAGCCCGTGTGCAGCTGGAGCCTGTGCTCCACAACAAGCGAAGTCACCGCAGTGAGCAGCCCGCACCCCGAGACTAGAGAGCAGCCACACTCGCACAGCCAGAGAAAGGCCGCAGGTAGCCAAAAACAAATACATAACATCCCCAGGACACCCTCCACATTCTCTTCCTTGTTCTCTGGAGAGTCACCAACACTCAGAGAACCCAGAACATTCATCAGAACACATTCGGGGAAGTAAGTGAGAAATCAGCTTCTATCTTTAAAAAGAAAAATTCCAATCCAGACAGTAGGTCTCGGTGGAGTCTAAGATTCTGCCTCTCTACTAAGCTCCCACCCAAGTGATGCTGACACTCGGTCTACAGAGCACACTTTAAGTAGCCACGTACTGAATCAGGGGTTAGGAAGCTACTGCCTGATGGCTAAGTCTGGCCAGTTGCCTACTTTTGTAAGTGAAGTGTGGTTGAAATACAGCCACGCCCAGCAGTTTACACAGTCTAGAGTTAGCTTTGCACTACAGCGCCAGAGTGGAATAGTTGTGACTGAGAACTTAAGGCCCATAAAGCCTAAAAAATATTTACTATCTGGCCCTTTACAGGAAAATGCTCTGATCCTTGTCCAAGAAGATACTAGTATTGAAACAAAGAAAAAAAGATGAAATGGTGTTGTACTGGGTTGAAGGAATCTGCATTATGAATTTCAACAAATAAAGATTCTCACTTTGATGACAACAAAAAAGATCCTTTTTACAAATACTTAGAGGAGATCTGTATTCTGTCAGTAAAGAAATTGCACAGAGATTCCAGAATTAAACAGTTCTAGAGGAAATACTCTAGTCCTTTAGAAATATTCTGTAGTCTTTTGGACTCTGTGGGAGAGGGAGAGGGTGGGATGATTGGGAGAATGGCATTTAAACATATATAATATCATATATGAAATGAATCACCAGTCCAGGTTCAATGCATGATACTGGATGCTTGAGGCTGGTGCACTGGGATGACCCAAAAGGATGGTACGGGGAGGGTGGAGGGAGAGGGGTTCAGGATGGGGAGCACGTGTACACCCGTGGCAGATTCATGATGATGTATGGCAAAACCAATACAATATTGTAAAGTAATTAGCCTCCAATTAAAATAAATAAATTTATATTTAAAAAAAAGAAATAATCTGTAGGATGGAAAGGAAGAAGTAGTAAAATTATGGGTGTTTTACAAAGTCAGTCATCAGTTAGGTTCAGAAACACGAAAGTTTATGAAACCATCTTAGATCAGCTGAAAATAACATGCTTCTACTCTTCACTATGTCATCATGGTTTTTTTTTTTTCTTTTTCTTTTTTACTGAAGCATAGTTGACACTGAATATTATGTTAACTCTAGGTGTAAAATACAGTACATCATGGTATTTCTAGATGCTAAGAGAGTGCTTTTTCTTTAACAGGGAACCAATAGCAACAATTCAGCCTCAATTTCACCTGACACAGCATCTGTTCAAAATTATTTTCACTTGTAATAGAACATGTGATCTTCACATTAATCCTCCTTATAGGTAAACGAGGGCTTCCCAGGGATGGCACTAGTGGTAAAGAACCCGCCTGCCAGTGCAGGAGACACCAGAGATGTGGGTTCGATCCCTAGGTCAGGAAGATCCCCCGGAGGAGGGCACAGCAACCCACTCCAGTATTCTTGTCTGGAGAATCCCACGCACAGAGGAGCCTGGCGGGCTATGGCCATTGCAAAGAGTCGGACGCAGATGAAGCGACAGCACAGCACGGCACATATAGGTAAACCAATTCAGTTTGATTAAAAGAAGCAGTGATGTAAAGTTTTCTCTCAGTGAGCTCATAGACAGTGGTGGAAGCAGACATCAACATGGTATAATAGGTGCTAGCAGAAGGGGCGGAGAAGGCGATGGCACCCCACTCCAGTACTCTTGCCTGGAAAATCCCATGGACAGAGGAGCCTGGTGGGCTGCAGTCCATGGGGTCGCGAAGAGTCGGGCACGACTGCGCGTCTTCACTTTCACTTTTCTCTTTCATGCATTGGAGAAGGAAATGGCAACCCATTCCAGTACTCTTGCCTGGAGAATCCCAGGGACAGAGGAGCCTAGTGGGCTGCCGTCTATGGGGTCGCACAGAGTCGGACACGACTGAAGTGACTTAGCAGCAGCAGCAGCAGAAGGGGAGAAGAGACAGAAAGAAGGGCATGGGCTACCGTGGGTCTGCCATTTCAGAACACATCTCATGGGTCTTGAAACTGAAGGAGGGAGGGACTTATAAGGAATGAGACGATTGTCATCACAAAAATAGAAGAAAACAAAATCTGAAAAAATATAAAAAGTCAGTCATAGCATTATACAGATAATATCTTATGAGCTAGAAATTCTCCTCGTGGTAGATATAAGAAAATTGAGTCTCATAAATAATAGATTAATCAATTCTAATGAATAATTAGAAGGTAGAATTTATACTTCTACCTTCTAATCATTTCATTAGAAGGTAGAATTCATGCTGAAGTCTTCTAACTCCAAACATTGGTTCCTTCTACCGCTATATTAGCTTTTCAAAGAGTTTTTTCCCCCCAAAAGGTGGTGATGTAACATGGGATTATTAATAATAGTTACCATGATTATGACTAACATTTGCATGTGTTTTCTATGTGCCAAAACCCACCTTTCAAAGAACTAGCATCAAGAGATGGATGTTACATATGAACAGATTTTAGCTCAATGTAAATAAAATCTGTTAAATCTTTGGAGCTGCCCAGCAAAAGAAAAGGTTATATCATAAATAATGATCTGGCTCTTTCTTTAAAGAAGGGAAAGTGCCTGCAAGGAAAGGAAGCTGAATCTACAAGAGGCTCTGCCAGCAAAGATTCCTTTGTGTTGGCTAAAAAGTTTAGAATCCCCTCCAAATCTCTATCTCCTACCAAAAGGCAAAGGAATTTCCAAAGGCCGCACAGTTATTCAATGGTTAAGCCTAAAAGCTAGAGCCTATACATCCCAATTCTCCTTCCTCTACCTCCCTTGGGACTATTTTTAAAATTTTATTTTTCATTGGAGGATAATTGCTTTACAATATTGTACTGGATTCTGCCATACATCAACATGAATTAGCCAAAGGCATACACATGTCCCCTCCCTCTTAAATCTCCCTCCTACCTCCCTCCCCATCCCACCCGTCTAGGCTGTCTCAGAGCATAGGTTTGGGGTTCCCTGAAGCATACAACAAATTGCCACCAGCTATCCACTTTACATGGGCTTCCCTGGTGGCTCAGCAGTAAAGAATCTGTCTGCATTGCAGGAGACCTGGGTTTGATCCCTGGGTCAGAAGATCCCCTGGAGGAGGGCATGGAAACTCACTCCAATACTCTTGCCTGGAGAATCCCATGCACAGAGGAGCCTGATGGGGCTGCAGTCCATAGGGTTGCACAGAGTCGGACACTACTAAGCAAGTAAGCAGCAGCAGCAGCAGCCACTTTACATGTTGGTGATGTATATGTTTCAATACTACTTTCTCAAGTCATCCCATCCTCTCCCTCCCTCACCGTGACCCAGTCTGTTCTTACGTCTGTGTCTCCTTTGCTGCCCTGCAAATAGGATCATGGACACCATCTTTCTAGATTTCATATATATGTGTTAATATACAATATTTGTCTTTCTCTTTCTGATTTACTTCACTCTGTATTATAGGCTCTAGGTTCATCCACCTCATTAGAACTGACTCAAATGCATTCCTCTTTATGGCTGGGTAATATTTTCAATAGGACTATTAATGAGAGATGTAAGTGATGAGTTGACTAATGAAGAATCCAGCATTGTATTTCCAGAAGCAAAATGGAGGTCAGTACAGATGGCTCAGCGGTAAAGAATTTGCCTGCCAATGCAGGAGACATAGGAGACATGGGTTCCATCCCTGGGTCAGGAAGATCCCCTGGAATAGAAAATGGCAACCCACCCCAGGATTTTTGCCTGGGAAATTCCATGGACAGATGAGCCTGGTGGGCTACATTCCATGGGATCACAAAGAGTTGGACACAACTGAGCATGCATGCATAGCCAATAATATATAAATAGTTGTAATTATCAGTGGAACCCTAATGATGGGTCTTATTGAGCCTCTGAGCAACTAGGAGATTTCCTAATTCTCTCAGTCATTAAGATAACAGTCTCCACTTACTTTTATGTTCCACTAAGAATTGTTCTTGAGTCTTCAGGCACCATTCGTACATTATGATACATCATACATACCACTCACACATAATGCTGAGAACATATTTGTTTGCTACTTTTTCCTAATTCAGATCCCATTACACATAGTTTCCTGTATCACAGCAATTTAGAGCTGGAATATGCATGAGGGAGCTGAGTGAGTACAAAATACCGTACAGTGAAACCCCAGGGAATGATGTGGTCTTTTACTTTACAGCATATTATAATATTTTACAATAACCATGGATTCAGTCACATGTTTTCCTTATGGAATGACTTACAAACCCAAGCCACTATCCAATGTAATTCCAAAAGCACTAACTGCACAGCCCAGCTCTGACCCTAGTTCCTCACTAGGCAGGTGCATAAAAGGGAAGTATTCTATAATGAGCTTGGTACTATAATCTCAGTGGGGTTTACACTCATGGAGGTTTATTTGCAAGCACGCAACCCAGTACTACAGAAAAATGTACAACAGCATCTTCTAAAATAGAGGGTCAAAAGATAGGAAAATAAGTACCCCAGAAGGGGATATACGATTCAAAGGGAATTTTAATAACATTAATTTTCATGTTTCAGCTACCTTATGGATTGACTAGACTACCCCTGATAACCAATTGATTTCTTCTCTGTTGAGAGCCACATGTGGGTCCACCGTCAGCCCACATGATCAGACGACAAGAACCGTGTCCCACTGAAAGAGATTAGCTGATCGGCAGTGGCTACATTATGAATTCAGTCCCCGCTCCCTATAATGCTTCTGTAATGCAAAACCTAATGATTTTTATTTTCTTTAACCTGTGTAGTCTCTGGAGGTGGTACATCTGATTCAGCCTCTCAAGTAAGGTAAACAGCGTGGTTTGGAGGTCAGCACAGCAGGTCAGAAAGCAACAGAAGCGGTGATACAGCCGAACAAAGTGCTTAAGATTCTTTTGAAACTGACTTGAGTTTTTAGTGCCTGGAAAAAAAACGAAATCAAAGGTACCGGTAGTCCTCACCCACCTGCTAAATATAGATTTTCCTAAGTTAGTCAAACATGGCTCTGAGAGCTGGTTTTATCTTGAGGTTACTCTCCGATGAGAAACTGATGTTTAATTAATTTTAGTCAAGAGGTGGCAGATACGCTTCTTTTTGTTTAATTAAAATCAAATCACAGAGAGGTCATTCATTCACTCTTTCACTCACTTAGTAAATATTTCTTTAACCATCTGAAGACTTAAAAAAAAAAAAAAACTAAAGCAAAATTCACTAGCAAATTCCATGCTGCATTAATTTTCTTCATTTTAAATATTTGCCTAATTCCACAGTGATATCACCCTTGCCTTGAGTATCAGAGGAAATTTACATCAAAAATATTTGCCCCCTGTAACCACTTTCTATTTAGAAACAATGCCAAAATCAGTGCCTCTGGAATTCTAAATGACTTTGACATAATGAAGCAGAATTATAGATTACTTTAATCTTTAGACTAGAAAACTTTCACCAACAAATGGGCTTTGTCCTTCAATTGGTAATTTAATCCTCATTACCGTCTTTTTTTTTTTTTTTTTTTTGGTTACTCAAGATCACTGACTCTCAGCCTTGCCTGTACTATGAAATCACTTGAAGAAATTTAAACTTTAAATTTACTGATACCTCTTATACCCCAGACTCCTAGAGAGACTAATTTAATTGGTCTGGGGTCAGCCCAGATTTTAAGTACAGTACATGTTTCAACTGAGAACCACCACTCTAAATTATGATCCAGGGACTTCCCTGATATAAAGTCCCGAGATTAAGACCGCCTTACAATGCAGGGGTGCACGTCGGTTTCCCGGTTGGGTAACTAAGATCCCACACGCTTTACAGCCAAGAAATCAAAATATTAAAAACCAAAAAAAGAAGCAGCAGCAATATTGTAACCAATTTAATACAGGCATTAAAAAATGGTCCACATAAAAAAATCTTTAAAAAATTTAAAATTTATTTTAAAAAAATTATGATTCAACAACCTTCATGGCTACTGAGTCAAGTTTAGAATCTCAAACGTGGTCATCTGTGGTTGCTCCCAGACACCCGGCCTCCATGTCTATCTCGGCCTCTTCCCCCAGCCCCTCAGCAGTGTGCTTCCCAAGGGGTAGGTCTTGTAACCGCCATTCAGTTCTTACACTGGTCTAGGACAAGCGTCAAGTTCCTTTGCTGGGACAGGCATCCCCTGCCTGTTCGTCTGGCCACTTTCTATTGGTTTTTAGTTTGGGTTGAAGTGTCACTTCCTTGTAAACACGTTGACCCCACGCCATGCATTTCATCCTAAAACAGGTTTCCCTGCCAAGCCTAACACCTGACTTGTTCATCATGGAAACTGTAGGGGCACTGAGGGCAGGAACCCTGTCAACATAGAGTCTGGTACATAACAGGAGCTCAGTAACTGTGTTACAGAATCAGTCAAGGTCCAGTCAGGAACAAGACATCACATCAGGAATTTGAACAGAAAAAAAATAATTTATACCAAAAAATTCTTAAATTCAAGGGGTGCGGTGGGCCAGAGCTGAGCTGCTGGAGTCATGTGGTGGGGTGTTGGTGAGGTTCAACTGAGGTGCCAAGGGGTGCAGCTGGTCCACTGGAAGGTACCCAAGGGAGTGCCGATAGATTGTAACTGGTCTGCACGAAGATTTCTACCAAGTGCTGGAGAATCTAACTGGAAATGAAAAGCCACTGGGCCACCCACTCACCACAAGCAACTGGTCAGCTGAAGGAAGAAGAGAAAAGTGCAGAGGAAAAGCTTTGTTCTTTGCTCTGCCGCAGTGTCTCTCTAGCCCCTTCTATTGACAAAACCTGACAGTAAAGCAACATTAGAAAATGAAGATCGTGGCATCTGGTCCCATTACTTCATGGCAAATAGAAGGGCAAAAAGTGGGAGCCATGACAGATTGTCTTTTCTTGGGCTCCAAAATCACTGCAGACTGTGACTGCAGCCATGAATTTAAAAGACACTTGGCTCCTTGGAAGGAAAGGTATGGCAAATCTAGACAGTATAAAAAGCAGACACATCACTTTGCCGACAAAAGTCCATATAGACAAAGCTGTGGTTTTTATAGTAGTCACACAAAGATGTGAGAGTTAGACCATAAAGAAGGCTGAACACTGAAAAAGTGATGCTTTCAAACTGTGGTGCTGGAGAAAATTCTTGAGAGTCCCTTGGACAGCAAGGAGATCAAACCAGTCAATCCTAAAGGAATCAAAGCTGAATATTCATTGGAAGAATTGATGCTGAAGCTGAAGCTCCAATACTTTGACCACTTGATGCAAAGAGCCGACTCACTGGAAAAGACCCTGATGCTGGGAGAGATTGAGGGTGAAAGGAGAAGGGGGTGGCAGAGGAGAGGATGGTTAGATACTATCACCAACTCAGTACACATGAATTTGAGCAAATTCCTGGAGATGGTGGAGGACAGAGGAGCCTGGCACGCTGCAGTCCATGGAGTCACAAAGAGTTGGATATGACTTAGCGACTGAAAAATATTGAACGTGCTCTCAAAGGTCAAGTGTCTGCAGTGTTCACCCCAAATCACAACTCACAAACAGAAGCAGACTTGGAGCAGAGAGGCAATCATTTGATACCTAGCACTGCTATTTATAAATGGATAGATAGATAGATAGGCATGCCCACATACATAGAAATACAAAGATAAAAATAAGTATCTCCAGTGAAAACAAAGTAAATATAAATCCCTTCACAAATGTAAGAGCCAACAGTATGCTCTAAAAGAAAGATAAGAGCTTCATATTCACTTTCTCTTATTACATTTCTTATTATTCCTTTTTCTCCTATTCACAATTCAAAGCCCATACCATATTGATGGTTGCCATTTCTTCTACCCTGATTAGAGTTGTACCTCTCTCTCCATAACGCTGAAAAGCCTTGTTACTTGGACGAAGGCAAACCTTAGATTAGAAATTTGGCGGTTTTGTTTATCTGCAAGATGATCATTAAATCCCTTCAATTTCACTTTTCAGGAGATTCTGGTAGCTATTTGAAAGCAGTGAGAACGTATAGACCAGAGAAAATAAATTAATCAGGATACTGCTTGCCATACTTTCATATCATTAAGGATGTTTGAATGCCAAATGAAGGCTTTGATGCAAAAATTAGAGCACAGAACTGCAAGATTCTTTTGATCCTTCATCAGTGCTTGTAACTGATGGAACATCAACTGTGGCAAAGAATCATTAGTCTTCTGCTATATTTAAACTTCTGCTTTATTTAATAAGCAAATAGTGAAAATAAAACGCACATAGCAGGAAGATGCTCTGTAGTTGGTGTCAGGGACTGAATAAACAGCCATCAATCCTGGCCTGTCCTTCCTTACAGCCAAGTACTTGACTCAGAATCAAGTGAATTTCTGAAAGCAATTAAAATTTCCTTTAAAATACTCATGCATTTCTAGGGGTACAATTAATGGCACATGCCTTTTGGAAAGCTTTCCAAAGAACAATTAAATGATATGCATAAATAAGGAAAGAACCTGATACATAGGAAAAGCTTTATTCTAAAGATATCTGTCACAGAGTATTTATAAGTTACTCCCATCCCAGCAAAGAAACCAAATGGCTAACAAGAGGAAAACTGTGGTACCATCTCATGATAAACAGTCATGCAGGCATTAAGAATGGTATGTAAAAGACTCTGAAACAACACAAAGAAATTATTGTTTCATAATAATCTTGTGTCAAATGACAAAATGTGGATACAAAACCACGTCCCATCACCACTAAAAACTACATAGGAGAAAGCATGGAAGGCCAGGATAATTTTCTTAAAATAGACATACCAGATAAAAAACTGAAATAAGTTAAAAATTGGGGGATCTTCCCTGGTGGTCCAGGGATAAAGACTAAGCCTGACAGTGCAGGGGCCACAGGTTCGATCCCTGGTCTGAGATGATTCCACATGCCACAAGGAAAAACTAAGCCCGTGTGCCACAACTCTAGAGCCTGTGCTCCAGAGCCCAGGAGCCCCAACTACTGAAGCCCGAGCACTCCACAGCCCATGCTCTGCAACAGGAGAAGCCACCACAATGAGAAGGCCGTGTACTGCAAGGAAGGGCAGCCCGCTCACAGCAACTAGAGAAAGCCAACACATGACAAAGACCCAGAGCAGCCAAAGACAAATGTCAAAACATCTGGTAGGTTGCCAGACTCTCCTCCAAAAAGACATGCACAACATTTACTTTTCCACTAACACTGCATTTTCCATATTTTCTACATGTTCAGTGATATTTATAGGCATAAATAACATTTATACCAGGGAAAATCACTTCTGGATTTTGCTTTAACACTTTCTAAATCCAGTCTTAGAGATAGCACCAGTACTTAAATAAGGACAGAATAATTGTCTATTTTGTATATAGCTCCCATATTTCCTGAGAGTAAAAAAGCATGCTCAGGATGTCAAGCTGTATTTAATTCATCCAATCACCATATTTAGTTGAGCAAATGTATGTAGAAATTGCTAAATGAGACGCTGTGAGGGGCATAAAAATATATCAGAACTGAATTCTACCCTTAAACAACTTAACCGTCTCATACACATTAATAACTATGAAAGCAGATAGGTAAGTGTCACCGAGGAGGTGAGGAGCCTACAGGTGTTTATTATGATTTGGGAAGTGTCTCCATAAGCAGCGGCTGTAGCCATGGCAAGGCGATCCTGGAAAATCTCTTGCTAGAAATGCAAAGGAAATCATGGAGTATAGTCGTTTTACAGTGTTGTATTAGTCTCTACTGTACCACAGAATGAATCAGCTATAGGCATACATACAGCCTCTCTATTTTGGATTTCCCTCCCATTCAGGTTACCACAGTGCATTAAGTAGAGTTCCCTACACAGGAGGTTCTCATTACTTACCTATTTTAGACATAGTATCAATAGTATATATGTCAATCCCAATCTCCCAATTCATCCCACCCCCACCTCCCGCCTTGGGGTCCGTATGTTTGATCTCTAATCTGTGACTCTGTTTCTGCTTTGCAAAGAAATTCATTGAGAGCTACCATATGATCCCTTTTGTTTTTTAAAATGATAATCCTCCCCAGCCACACTCAAATTCTGGAATATTATTCATTGCCCACCTTTCAATCAGGACAACATAGGCTTCACAGGATTACATTTAATGAGTAACTACCAGACTCCAGGCAGGATACTTGATTCTAGGAATACACACATTAAATAAAAAGACAAAATAAGATTAAAAAAAAAGTTCCCAATCTTAAAAAGTGTTTACACTTACGTTCTAGTGAAAGAAAAAGTCAAATAATTAGAAATCAAAATTCAGTCTGAGTACATATGAGTAGCAGAGCTGAATTATATGGTAGATGTGGGTGTAACTTTTTAAGAAACATACAAATGGTTTTCTAATCACTGTGCAGTGATATCTCGCTTTGATTTAAACTTCCTCTAATGACCAATGATGCTAAGCATCTTCTCACATGCTTTTTAATGGACTTATTTATCATTTTCATATCTTATTCTGTTCAAATACTTTTCTCATTTCTTTATTGGTTTATTTTCCTACTACTGAGTTTTAAAGGGGTCTTTACATAGTCTGGATAAAAGTCCTCTCTCAGATACATGCATTGCAACTGTCTTCTCCTCATCTATGGATTGCCTTACCATTCTTCTAATTTGTACATGAATGTTCACAGCAGCTTTACTTAGAATATAAATACTACAAGTGGCCATTAACAGGCGAATGGATAAACAAATTGTGACATATTCATACAATGGAATACTCAGCAATAAAAAGTAATAAAACATTAATACAGATGACATTGATGAACCTCAAACTAATTATGTTGAGCAGAAGTCTTATACTCCACTGGGAGATCCGAGACACATAAGAAGGGACTAGAACAACTCTGGGACAGAATCAGAGAAGTTAAGCTCCCAGGCAGCACACCCTGGCCTGCCACATGATCCTTGCTGGCAATCTTATCTGGACAAACTGACTTCAAAATGGGAAATACAGGTTTCAAACTAAAAGAAAAAGCCAAATTATTATAAACAACAGTAACCCATAGCAAATGATTTTATTTATATAAAACTCTCAAAAAATCCATCTGGTCTTCAGTGACAGAAAGCAGATCAGTGTTTGCTTGGGGAGGGCGGGAGTAGGAGAGGGGTGGGGAGGAACTGCCAGGAGGGATCGCCAAGAGTGTAAGGACATTTAAGGAAGGAGTGAGTATATTGTCACACTTGATCTTAGCCGAAAGGCTGCAGAGTGATTAGGATATATTGCTAAACATAATGGTGGAGATGGTTTTACAGGTTATTCATCTGTTGAAACTTATCAGGTTGCACAAATTAAATATGGAGATCCATTGCTTCTCAATAACTATTAAAAAGCAATTTGGGAAATGTGGCGATATAGTCATCACAATTTGCTGAAGAAGCTCAGAGAAAGGCACCTACTCATAGGTCCTGGGAGGCTTTCTAGAAGGACACCCAGGCTGAGCCCTGAAGAAAAGAGTGGGATAGGAATGGTGCAAGCCACCCCCTCCAACATCCTGACCTCCAACAGACCTTATCTTCTTTCACGTGTAGCATGAGGCTGCCGCTACTGCTGTTGCTTCAGTCATGTCCAACTCTTAGCAACCCCATAGACAGCAGCTGACCAGGCTCCTCCCTCCATGGGATTTTCCAGGCAAGAACACTGGAGTGGGGTGCCAGTGCCTTCTCCAGTAGCATGAGGAGGGCTTATGAATTGGCTGAGAAAAGAAGAGAAGCTAAAGGCAAAAGAGAAAAGAAAAGATATACCCATTTGAATGCAGAGTTCCAAAGAATAGCAAGAAGAGATAACAAAGCCTTCTTCAGATCAACCCAAACAAATAGAGGAAAACAATAGAATGGGAAAGAGTAGAGATCGCTTCAAGAAAATTAGAGATACCAGGGGAATATTTCATGCAAAGATGGGCACAATAAATGACAGAAATGGTGTGGACCTAACAGAAGCAGAAGATATTAACAAGAGGTGTCAAGAACACACAGAAGAACTATACAAAAAAAAATCTTCAGATAATCACGATGGTGTGATCACTCACCTAGAGCCACATATCCTGGAATGCAAAGTCAAGTGGGCCTTCGGAAGCACCACTATGAACAAAGCTAGTGGAGGTGATGGAATTCCAGTGGAGCTATTTCAAATCCTAAAAGATGATGCTGTGAAAGTGCTACACTCAAGATGCCAGCAAATTTGGAAAACTCAGCAGTGGCCACAGGACTGGAAAAGGTCAGTTTTCATTCTGATCCCAAAGAAAGGCAATGCCAAAGAATGCTCAAACTACCGCACAATTGCACTCATCTCACATGCTAGTAAAGTAATGCTCAAAATTCTCCAAGCCAGGCTTCAACAGAACGTGAACTGTGAACTTCCAGATGTTCAAGCTGGTTTTAGAAAAGGCAGAGGAACCAGAGATCAAATTGCCAACATCCGCTGGATCATCAAAAAAGCAAGAGAGTTCCAGAAAAACATCTATTTCTGCTTTATTGACTTTGCCAAGGCCTTTGATTGTATGGATCACAACAAACTATGGAAAATTCTCAAAGAGATGGGAATATCAGACCACCTGACCTGCCTTTTGAGAAATCTGTATGCAGGAAGCAACAGTTAGAACTAGACATGGAACAACAGACTGGTTCCAAATCGGGAAAGGAGTATGTCAAGGCTGTATATTGTCACCCTGCTTATTTAACTTACATTCAGAGTACATGATGCGAAATGCCAGGCTGGATGAAGCACAAGCTGGAATCAAGATTGCTGGGAGAAATATCAATAACCTCAGACATGCAGATGACACCACCCTTATGGCAGAAAGTGAAGAACTAAGGAGACTCAATGAAACTGAAAGGAGAGTGAAAAAGTTGGCTGAAAGCTCAACATTCAGAAACCTAAGATCATGGCATCTGGTCCCATCACTTCATGGCAAAAATGGGGAAACAATGGAAATAGTGAGAGACTTTATTTTGGGGGGCTCCAAAATCACTGCAGATGGTAACCACAGCCATGAAATTAAAAGACGCTTGCTCTTTGGAAGAAAAGCTATGACCAACCTAGACAGCGCATTAAAAAGCAGAGACATTACTTTGCCTACAAAGGTCTGTCTAGTCAAAGCTATGGTTTTTCCAGTAGTCATGTATGGATGTGAGAGTTGGACTACAAAGAAAGCTGAGTGTTGAAGAATTGATGCTTTTGAACTGTGGTATTTTAGAAGACTCTTTAGAGTCCCTGGGACTGAAAGAAGATCAAACAAGTCCATCCTAATGGAAATCAGTCCTGAATATTCATTGGAAGGACTCATGCTGAAGCTGAAACTCCAATACTTTGGCCACCTGACACGAAGGACTGACTCACTGCAAAAGACCCTGATGCTGGGAAAGATTTAAGGCAGGAGCAGAAGGGGATGACAGAGGATGAGATGGTTGGATGGCATCACCGACTCAATGGACATGAGTTTGAGCAAGCTCTGGGAGTTGGTGATGGACAGGGAAACCTGGTGTGCTGTAGTCCATAGGGTCTCAAAGAATCAGGCATGACTGAGCAACTGAACTGACTGACTCTGTCCCCTTGAGCCTCCCTGTCAAATCTCCAATAAAGTACCCTAAGTAGGCAACATCCATCTAACAGTATTGGGATGAGGGGCAAAATGCATTTGCCATCCCTGGAAGAGGAATTATTCTTGTAAAGAAGGAATTCAAGAATCTTAAAGTATTGTTTCAGTTCAGGCTCTCACTTTTCCCATCACAAAACTTCACCTGGTCAATCACAGGTTCACCATCACTCCTACGGCAACTCTCCACAGACAGCACCTCATCAGGCTGGATTTCCTGAAGGAGCCTACAGCAGGAATTCTCAGGAGAGTGCCCTCAAAAGATGGCAAGGGCGGGACAGCAGCTGAAGCTTGGCGGGAGCTTCATATTAGCCTCACCCCACAGGGAACTCTGGACAAACACCGCTCAGCCAAGGCCCTGTTATCTCTGAATCCTGGGTTAACCAGTCATTGGCTGAGGGCTGAGGGGGATGTGTGTGTTGGGAGGTAACTTAGTCTGGAAGGGCAGTAACTTTCCCAACAAGGTGGTAGAAGTGAGAACGTGGAGTCTGTGAGCTGTTAGCAGCCAACATTCAGGGAAGCTGGAGATCTGGGCTGGAAATCAAGTTTTTCCCATAGAAATTCACTCTTTTCAACCTTTCTTCTCATATTCTCATCACTACATTTTAGAACAGGGAACCGAAGTTTAAATGCCTACAGGAAGAAGCATGGAAATGAAGGAGAAAGCCATAGGTACAGAGAAATATTTCTCTACTGTAAGAAAAAAAAAAATACATTGCTGTCAGAAATGACTCCTGTGACCTTGGCATCAGGGAGAGAGCAGGGAGAGACAGAGATGGGCAAGCTGGAGGGCAAACTCAGCTGGCTTGTGTTTTCATGTGGGAATATGAACCTAGCATTGGTAGGTCCCTCAACTGTACGAAAAGCCAACAACCTTAATTTTAATGGATTGTTGCTATTCCAAGCAAGAATACTGGAGTGGGTTGCCATGCCCACCTCCAGGGGATCTTCCCAGCACATGAAACGAACCCAGATCTTCCATATTGCAGGTGGATGTTTTACTGACTGAGCCACCAGGGGAAGCCCAATTTTAATGGAAAAGGTTCTCAATTTTTGACGATTGGCCCCCATTAAGAAAAATTATAATCATCCTTAAAACATTGTTTGCAGGTCACAGTTGACCCATGGGTAACCAGTATACAACCTCAACTTTAGGAAAATGATAAAAAGATAAGTTACTCTCCACAAAAACTTTCCCACATTTTTGGAGTCCAAAATTAATAAGTTGGCAGCAACAAACAAGCATACTTATTACACTGCATTAGAGAAATCTAAACATCGAATATAATACAGAATATAAAATGGAGAGAAATAGTAGGAAGAAAGGACCCAAAACCCAAAAGACCCTATCTGTTCCCTCAAGGGAAAATCACAGAGCCATGCAAGATAACTTTCTGGGCGGTCATGAGACCTCTCCGAGAATCTGATTAAAGCCACAGACACTCCTTTCAGAAACATGTGAACATGCACACATACAAATGTGCCTGTAATTCCTGAGGGTCTGTGAAGCCCATGGGCAGAGCCCAACTTCAGAACTCCTGGTGTGAGGCAGGAAGGAATAGACAGAACAGACAGATCAAGATGAGTCACCAAGGAAAGAACTGCAGTTTCTTCTACTTCTCTCCACAAAGAAAAGCAAAAACAGCTGGTTTCTAAAAGCTTCCAGGAACGTAAGCCCCCTATGAGGACGCGTCGCAACTGGAGAAGATGCTAAGGAACGCAGACATTAAAGAACTGAGGCTGACGCACTCAGAAGGGGCCAGGGAGGATGATCCTAAGAGCCCCCGACTTCCAACCTCACCAGTGAAGGAAGGACATTCCCCGATGGCATTTTAGCAGCATGGTTCCACTTCCTTATCAAGTTGCTGACCTGATGCTTGCTTTATTTTCAAAAGTTAAATAAGTCAACTCAAATAACTGAGTTGTCATAGATATATTGCTATGAGCAAGGAGAGAGGAGTCTAGGAGAGTTCCAGGCATGTCTGTGATGTGACACCCGATGCTATACTCAGAGGCCAGGCTGGCCACCCTGCAAGAGCCACCAGTCAATACAGAACAGAGGATGCCACCAAGCCTGATTCCACAACCAAGAGCCTGCGTGCACCTTCCCTGGAGACAGAGGAGCAAAGCACATCTGATGCAAACTCTGCCACTCACTGGCCACGATTCTGGATTTTTCCGTGCCTCAACTTTCTACTCCGTAAAATGCAGCTTCAGGGAGTACAAGATAACAAGTGTTTATTCAATGCAAGGCACAGGACTCTGGAGGAAAGAAAGAGTGCTTTCCTTCTATGCCAAGGAATGTGCCAAGGCTTGATTGAATCCCCTGGGAAGGCGGTGCTGTGACCTGGCTCCTCCATAAACAGACTGCTGCCAGGGATGCTGGCTGGGGCATCGCATGGGTCAGGTTATCTCGCATCACCCCCTTCCCTTTAAATGTAGGAAGTAAAGCCCCGCTGCTTTTATTTTTAGAGAAACAAGAATCTTCCTTACTATTTGGTGTGTCCTCATGCAGACACAAACATATAGATTTCCTTGGGCTCTTTAATTGCGGAAGCAATTCTAAACTCTGTCAACAGTGGCCTTATTAACCCAGATGGTGTTAATTTGCACAGTCCTCTACTTAGCTTTGGTGTTTCCTTTGCATTAAGCAGGAGTTGATTCTTTATTCCAAGTCTCACCACAGTCCGTTCCGAAGACACACTTTGTACCAGCGACGACCTGCATGGTATGCAGATGAGCTCGTGGAGCCGAATTGAAATTCCCTCAGGAGGTGGAATAATGTAGTTGAAAGAAGCCTATATTCCACACATCTGCCTGCATTTAGAGGGCCAGAGCCATTAAGGAACACGCAACTCACACTGTGTTTCAATATTGCTGTGCTCCTAGACTGCTTCCCAATAAATACGACTCCTGGATGACAGTCACCTGTAATTGATTACCCTGCCTTGCCCAGCGGCTTCTGTTGTTTTTCTATATAATGAAACCGAGGACTCGATTCTCAGCAATCTCCCAGGTCTCTTAGAGCCTATTTCATAAAATTAAAGTTTTCTCCTACAAAAATCTTTTTCCCCCAAAGTGCGAAGGTTTGACTCAAGCCCAGCTTGGCAACTGACTGAGAGACACCGGGTTGCCTGCGTTCTGACTGCTTAATGAAGGAGTGAAGATAAAGCAACATTTCTTGAGCACTTACTATGGACAAGACCATGACCTTGGGGATATATACATGTGTATGAATGACCTTGTCCATTTTTATTCTCATAGCCAATCTCAGAAAAAGGTGCTGCCACCAACATCTCACAGCACAGTGAAAACAATTACCCGTCATTAAGCTAGTTAGAATGTGCCCACCAGTGCAGGAGATATAAGAGTTCAACGGTTCGATGGTTCGTGGGTTCGATCCCTGGGTCGGGAAGATCCTCTGGAGAAGGAAATGGCAACTCAATTCCAGTATTTTTGCCTGGGAAATTCCATGGACAGAGGAACCTGGTGGGCTACAGTCCATGGATTGCAAAGCGTTGGACACGACTGAGTAACTGACCATACAAGTAGTTGGGAAGAGCAGAAGTGCAAGTGCAGGCTTATACCTTTGCTCTGCCTCTTACTCTGCATGTGACCTATTGCTGAGTCGGTTTCCTCACGTTTAATAAGGGGAAATGGAGGGTGCACTGCAGTAGGAATCGTTTCACTTATGAAGGCAGCAGCACGTGGTCAGGCACATAGAGTTCCTTTGTGAGCGATCTCCCTTTCTAGAACGCAGGGGCTGGGTACGTGTGCACACAGCACACGTGAGTCTGAGACTGCTGTGCAGAAAATTCTCACCCAAGACCGGCCAAAAATCTGAGACCCGCGCAGCTTCTTCTTTGGGTCTCCTTTCACTCTCTGTGACCACTTTGGAGCATACGTTTCTCTCTTGGCTCTCCTTCCGTAGTCTTACCCTTTCTTGCCCCGCCCTTTTCTCTCTCCTTGTATCTATCTTCTGCTTTCCTCCTTTCCCCACCGAATGCTTCCTCCTTCTGGATAAAGAGGCTTTGTGGACAAAGAACTCCCCCAAACTGGAGACTTTCCCCAAAGTATCTCAGGGACCTCCACAGTCCAGAGCCTGAAGGACCTCCTGCCATCATGACACCCATGAGAGGCTGGTGGACTTTGTGTAAGGCTGAACCACCTCTACATATGTAGACTTCCTGTCAAAGTGTCTGGCAGCATTTCTGTTCCTTGAAACCACTTCATCACACGTGCATAATAGTCCACTGAAGAATAGACCCTCCTGATTTGAGATGAAGATGTCATATCTACATGATCCCTCCTGGTCCATTCAAAGACTGTGAACACCAGCGCAGTCCTGTTCCCCTGAGGACAGCCAGTAATCACACATGTGACTTCATCTGGTTCCACTCAATTACTGCCAGTACCTTGTTGCTCTGAGTATTGACGTGCAATTTTCCATGCCTCTTTCCCTTTCTTGGTCTATGTCTACTTATTGGCTGGAAAATCGATGCATGCACTCTATTCTTGCACCTCATGAATCTGAGAAAATTGAGGGAACTAACACTTCAGTGGCACAATTCCCTGAAAAGCTGAAAGGCCTAGCTGCAATCAAAAACACACAGTTCATCACGGCCTCGTCTCCATTTCTCTCAAATGCACGTGTGGAGTGGTTTCTGCATGTCAGGGACTGGGCTAAGTTGTGTTCACAACCACCCTGAGAAGCTGAAAACATTACCCTTATTCTGTAGATGAGGAAACTGACACTAAGCCACTGAATCAAATCTCTTCTAAGGAGCAGATACATAAGATATTACTGTGGAAAGAAGATGGGCCTCAGACCAGAAGAACCCGAGTTTAAGTGTCAAGTACCCACCAACTGAATATTCAAGGAAGGTTGCTTCACCTGAAACTTAAGCCTCAGTTTTCTTATCTCTAAAATGGGAACAATAAATCCAATTACACAGGGATAGCTGCAGGAGTCACTGTGAGAATAAGTAAACTAATACATGGAACAGAGTCTGGACCATAATAAAACCTCTGCGAGTATGTATTACCTCCCTTCTCTCATGACGGCCATGAGCACACAGAGTGTGAGAGGCTGTATATGCATGATAAGTCGCTTTAGTTGTGTCCAATTATTTGTGACCCTGTGGACCGTAGCCCAGCAGGCTCCTTTGTCCATGGGATTCTCCAGGCAAAAATACTGAAGTGGGTTGCCATGCCCTTCTCCAGGGGATCTTCCTGACCCAGGGATCAAACCCATACCTCTTAAGTCTCCATGAGACATATATATATACACATATATATACATATACATTTTGGCTTTGTTGTCACATAATCCAGCCAGCTGGCCTTCCAGACTAATGCTCATAGCCGTGTGCGACCCAATTTTTAAAATGTGTATTTATTACCCAGACACCCTCTAGGGCCATTACAGTCTCATGGAAATCTATCTCAGTTTACAGACCACTGGCCCAAATAATCATTAAAAGCTAGTAAGTGTGTTTTGTCAGTTCCGTTGTCATGCACGAGTACTACATCTTTGCACGACAAAATCTTTCTGCAACATTTTTTTTCCTAACTCGTTACATATTTCCGCAGTGGATTTTTAACGTACTTCTGTGGTGGTTTTTTAAGAGGGAGAGTGAGTCAACACAAGTAGCCCGTCTGCCCAGAGCTTCTGCCTGTCCGCCTGAGCCTATCCACTGCCCCACGTGTCCTGCTCTGTGGCGTCCCAGGGCTGAATCTGCAGGTCTCCGCACACTCACACCCTGGAAAATAAGGGCTTAAAACAGGAATGCTGACACCACCCTCATTCCAACAGCGCAAATGCAGGGCAGTAATTTTCTGTGCCACCTAATCTCCGGATACAACAACCTCTGTGGCTCAAGGGAATTCCTCATCCAGTCTGGGGGCGGGGTGGGAGGTGGGTAGAATATTCAAGCATGTAATAAGTTAACCAACCAAATTAGCATGTAGTCCGGCTTTGTGGCTCTTACCAACCACATTAACCCCAAGGCGAATATCTTTAGTTGTGCTGTTTTTTGCTTGCTGTCTCCAGACCACTAACCTTATTTCTCTATGGGGGAATGGAAAGCTATGTTCTTTGCAAATCTCCCTCTGATTTCTGTTCTTTTTGGTGGAGCTAAGCCTTTGGTTTCCAAGGTCAAATGAGCCAAGCCCCTTCCAGGGGAGCTTACTTCTGACTGACACAATAAGGGGCTACTCTTCTTAGCAGACGCTTGCGCGGGCATCATTAAAACGCTTCTCCATCATTTGAAATGCAACTTTCTTCCCTGAGCCATCTTGTGGGCCTCAAAAGAGACACACATGGAGCAGCAGCGCCACCTGCTGGTCGTCTCTGCATCACTGTTACAGCAACGTTTGGGGTCTCCGCTTCTGCCTTAGAGAATGAGGTCTGCTCACTCTGGGACTCTGTCACCTACAAGAGGGTCAAAAGCGGGAATACCTTTAACAACTTTTTTTAGTCCCCTTCCGCATGAGATGCTGTATCTTTAGGGACTAAATTTTGAGATGGAAGGGGAGATGGGAAAGCCAAAATTGGAAATATACAGAATGCCTCTTGTTGATTCCTGATGGTACCTTCTCCAAGCCCCTGCGGGTGTCCTGTTCAACCTGATGTGTGTCATGCTGGCTAAGCAGGGGCCTATTTGCATAGTTGACACTGGCATATGGGAAGCCTTTGTCTCTGTGTCAGAGTGGGAAGACAATGGTCCAATAAATGATTTTTACCTGATGCAGGTAAATATGATATAAATATATCAAGACAAAAAATGCCTCCAAGTAAGAAATGCACGTGACACATTGGATGGCTTAGTGATCAACTGGACCAGTTAGCTGGTGCTGCCTAGGGGGCCAAAGTCACAAATTTAACCCCAAGGGCACGGGTAGAAAAGCTCTGCTTCGTTCTTTAAAGTTCTTCGAGAGAAAGAACTGACATTTATAGATGAAAATACCTTTGCGGACATATGCTGCCCCATTTAATTCCAGCAACTAATCAATGTAGTAGGCATCACTACCTCCATATATAGACGAGAAAACTGAGATTTCAGAGGTTGAACCCTTGCCTAAGGTAGCAAGCCAGCAAGAGCTGATCTTGGAATGTAATTCCCTGTCTGTCTAGATTCAAACCTTGTGTTCTCAAGAGCACAAATATGCCCTTGCCCTGGTTGGCTGTCTTGAAAATGGGTCCTCTAGTCACAAGAGGAGTCACATGAGGAGGGGTGATGCCGGTTTCAAAAGCCTTGTCTGGTTTTGCAAGAAAAAACCCATGGACTTAACTTGATCCCCAGTGATAAACAGCATCACCTTCATCAATAACAGAAAGTATTAAATGTCAGCTACAGCATAGGAAGTTATACTGTGCCTTTTCCAGAGGAGAAATTACAATGAACCCCAAGATTCACAATGAGGCCATTTTGCCCTACCCACTCTTATTCAGGGGACCACACTATATGATTCTCATGTCCAGAAAGATAAAGAAAAAGATGTTCTACTACTAAGTCTTTGAAGGGGCTTATTGCTCTACAAGTCAATTATTTCTTGCAGACTATATATAAACTCAGTTCTTCCCAGGTGGCTCAATGGTAAAGAATCCACCTGCCAATGCAGGAGACGCGGGTTTGATCCCTGAGTCAGGAAGATCCCCTGGAAGAGGAAATGCCAACCCATTCCACTATTCTTGCTGGGAAAATCCCACGGTCAGAGGAGCCTGGCAGGCTACAGTCAATGTGGTGGCAAAGAGTCGGACATGACTGAGTGAGTGAGCGACAATAAAAACCCACTTGCTAATCAGAATTGTCCCCACCACTGCACTCAAACAACCATTTCAAAATCAACAAGGACCACCACCTGTCAGATATAAGGGTCAGGTCTCTGTCCCCAGTAGCTCAGAGTGGAGAAGTGATCCCCAAGTCACAAAGGGCAAAGCCAGAACCAGGCCTCCCCTCCCCTGGCTTCTGTGACAGCATGCCAGCTTTTTGCACTCTCCCTATTATCTTTCAGATATATTTTCTGGCTTTCTACATTACAAAGTAATACACATATAAACGTTAAAATTGCATGCAGTAAAGGAGAAGGACAAACATAAGACCATCGATAATCCCACCACTCAGAGCTGACCACTCAGAGCATTTTGGTGTATCTCCTTAGTGTGTCTGTGGAGGGTACTGGTGAGAGAATATTTTCTATTTGTGATTTTACTCAAATGTTCAGGGGCTTCCCTGATGGTTCAGATGGTAAAGAATCTGCCTGCAATGAAGGAGACCTGAATTTGACCCCTGGGTCAGGAAGATCCCCCAGAGTAGGGATTCTTGCCTGGATAACCCCATGGACAGTTCATGGGGTTGCAGAATTGGATACAACTGAGTGAAGGCTGTATATTGTCACCCTGCTTATTTAACTTCTAGGCAGAGTACATCATGAGAAACGCTGGGCTGGAAGAAACACAAGCTGGAATCAAGATTTCCGGGAGAAATATTAATAACCTCAGATATGCAGATGACACCACCCTTATGGCAGAAAGTGAAGAGGAACTTTTTAAAAGCCTCTTGATGAAACTGAAAGAGGAGAGTGAAAAAGTTGGCTTAAAGCTCAACATTCAGAAAACGAAGATCATGGCATCTGGTCCCATCACTTCATGGGAAATAGATGGGGAAACAGTGGAAAACAGTGTCAGACTTTATTTTGGGGGGCTCCAAAATCACTGCAGATGGTGACTGCAGCCATGAAATTAAAAGACGCTTACTCCTTGGAAGAAAGTTATGACCAACCTAGATAGCATATTGAAAAGCAGAGACATTACTTTGCCAACAAAGGTCCGTCTAGTCAAGGCTATGGTTTTTCCTGTGGTCATGTATGGATGTGAGAGTTGGACTGTGAAGAAAGCTGAACGCCGAAGAATCAATGCTTTTGAACTGTGGTGTTGGAGAAGACTCTTGAGAGTCCCTTGGACTGCAAGGAGATCCAATCAGTCCGTTCTAAAGGAGATCAGCCCTGGGTGTTCTTTGGAAGGATTGATGCTAAAGCTGAAACTCCAGTACTCTGGGCACCTCATGAGAAGAGTTGACTCATTGGAAAAGACTCTGATGCTGGGAGGGATTGAGGGGAGGAGGAAAAGGTGACGACAGAGGATGAGATGGCTGGATGGCATCACCGACTCGATGGACGTGAGTCTGGGTGAACTCTGGGAGTTGGTGATGGACAGGGAGGCCTGGCATGCTGTGATTCATGGGGTCGCAAAGAGTCGGACACAACTGAGCGACTGAACTGAACTGAGTGACCAACACTTCCACTCCAACTTTCACTTTCAAATGTTCAGAACACATATATATATTCATATGATATCTATCATTATATTACATACCAACATGGAGACTGTTTTCATCTTAACAGCTAACAGGACAATATATGTCAAGGAAAGAAGAGACTTGGAAAAAACAAAACTCTGCTAAGTCCTCGGGAAGGAAGTCAGCTCCCACTCCCCCTACCCCAATTTGAACTAAGAACTAAGGGTTAGCTGACACCAATGCTCAGAGCGGGAAGGAAAATTGTAAAATAGAAGGCAGAACTTGAAGCTTCTGAAGGCAACTCAGCAGGGAGGCAATGGCAGGAAAAGATGGACCAGGAGAAGATAGGGACTCAATTTAAGGACAGAAAGCTGAAACATCCACCAAGATGAAGCAAAACTTTCTCCCAGAGTCTAGTAGACTCACTGGCAATTGCATGAGTTTGGGGATGAAAACGCAGAAGGGGATGACAAGACACACTTAATGAGTAGCAGAAATTCCAAGGGGGTTTAGGGACTTCCACTGTCTATGGCATGGGAGATGCAAGGCGAGTTAATTCAGATCACAAGAGTTACAGGAACTCCAACTAACATCTGAGTTACACAGGGCTGAGCGTATACAGTTTTCTTCAGGTTTTATGTGCCTTTATTTTCCAGTGTGCAGTAGTTGAATGCTATTTTTGCAAGGCCTGCCTTCACAAGCCTTCCTAGAGATTCTAAAGATTCTCCTACCTTGCTCCAGTTTCCTGAACAGAGGTCTGACAACTCTGGTCTAGGAGAGGGACCACTGGGGGTTGGCAGAGACCATGGGTGGGCTTGCATGAAGTGGTCATGTGCAGAACAGGGAGAATTGCACACTACCGTCCTCTGGCAGCTAAACTAACTGCAGCCGAGGGAAAGCTTTCCAAAATGTGGATACTTACTGTGTTAGATACAGTAAATTGGTGAGCCCAAGGTGTAGAAACTGCAAACCCAGAATTAAATCTATCAAAATCTCAGGAGAGATTCTTTTCCCATTCATCCTATGTGGGTTTGTGCAGCTGTGTGTCAGACAAGTCATTAACAAGTAGAAATTGATGTTAAGGGTCTAAGGGCCTCCTGCAATATTTCAAATGTGAGATATGAAGAGTTTGAGTTAGAATGTGCAATAGGGAAAAAAAAGGTGTATATCAAAGAGGTTATAAAGGAAACAGAACTGTGTGAGTGACCATCTGTAGAATTATGGAAGAATGAGAAGTGAAATATGACTTCATATTTCTTACCTGGGAGCTTAGACTGAATAACAGAAGTAGGGAAGGAAGGGTGACTGGTTTGCCCAGAGGGAGATAATAAGGGTGTTTTTATTACTGTTGAGGTTCCCAGCTAAGACATGTGGGGCCAGCAATCAGATAGAAGGGTAGGGTTGAAGTTGAGAAGAAAAGTCAGGGCCACAGCTATGGGTTCGGGAAACTCCCATGTGGGTCAACTGAAGTCAATCAGGTGGGTAAGCCCTCCAGGGGAGGGAGGGGAAGTCAATACCTCGGTAACACAGTTAGCCTCCCTGAAGAATTAATTCCTTTTCTCCTTTTCAAAGATGGTTGTCAGAAAATGCCATGGAGGGGCTTAGGAGATTTTCATTTCACTTCACATGAAAATGTCATGGATTTCTAGAGTGCATGTTGAGGGAACATAGATGATCTGACGAGAACTGCAGAAGGACAAAGGAAGGAATCTTTAAATTCAGAACCCTGGGCAAGCTTTCGATCTTTCACCCAAAAAAAAATGCCCTTTAGCAGAAGCTAAAAATGTCACTTGTTACCCTTGTTTTTGCCCTAACCTAAAGCAAGTCAAGTATTCAGAATGCTGGAAGGAAGGAAGGAAGTTCCTTTCCAGAACCCCAGAGTCCGCTCTCTTTGACCTACAAAAAAGGAGGATACGTGAAAAGCACAGCAGAGATGGAAATGAAGAAGGCCGAGCATTACTGAAGCAAAGCTTTAGAGCTCATTGAGTATTAGGAAGACTCCTGAGAATATAAATTCAGAGCGCTTGCTTTGGACTTATGGGGGGCGGGGAACATAAATCTAAAAACAACAGCACATGCAACAGAGATTTCACCATTGATTTTCACAATGAACCTAAGGCTTATTTATTTTTCTATTTATAAATACCCTTCCTGAACTTTTCTTTCTTTCCTTAAAAACTGGCTCTGCTCCCCTAAATTATGTTCCAGTCACATTTCTCTCAATATAGATCCCCTGCATCAGAACCTTTGGGATGCTTATTAAAGATATGGATTCTTGTGGACTAGAGGGATCTATTCATTCTATTTTCAACAAACAATTCACAGGATCACATTTTACACATTCAAGTTCCAGGTACATTATATGAAAAAACTGGCCTTCCAGAAATTTTGACCCCCATATATATGAAGGGAAATCCACTTTTCCCCACCGTTTAAATCAAGCTGGAATAAATAGCAGTTACTCCCCACCCCAGCATCCTTGCCAGGAGAATACCATGGACAGAGGAGCCTGGCAAGCTACAGTTCACAGGATTGCAAAGAGTTGGACATAACCCGGTCTGAGCACACAAACAATGCATCTCAATAGGCTATGTTTCTTAGACTGGGTAGATATAATTTTAGGTCTAGAAAAATTTTATAATCCTTTAGTTTGTCGGAGTGAGCCCTATTATGGGATGGGTCCTGCCAACAAAATTCTAGAAATAACTGATACTCTGTCCGTTAAATATATATACAGGTGCACACACATACACACAGAGAACAAAAACACATTCGGGAAGTTTCCTAAATGATGATGCTGCTGGGGGTGAGGGGACTGGGTCCATATGTGGTTTTGTTGCTAGTTTTAATAACATACAAGATACAACTTTACTTTTATACAAGTTTTTTTTACTGGAAAATTTCAAAAAGAGAAAATTTTGAGTAGGGGACACAGAAAAAAAATGGACAATGGATAAAGTTAAACTAAATATCCATCAGAATTAGATATTTTCAAACTTACATAGAAAAAAAAAAAAACAGTACAATGCAACCCTCTCATCCTGGCCATTTACATACACTAGGTAGGTTTGCTAAGGAATATCTGTTTCTATTTATTTCTATACTTACAAAGCTCACAGCCCTTTTTTATGTTACTTAAACTGAGGCTTTTTCCAAATAAGGCAGCTTTTCACAAACCTGTTTCCCCTCCTACATCTATGTTCCCAGTGTCAGCAAGCCATAGAGGCTGCTATTTTCTAGAACTGTCATTGTATTCTATGACAAAGCACCCTTCCCTTTAGCTGAGCTGAACACTAGAAATGCTTTCAAACTAAAGTTTTCAAAGACTCCAGGCATTTTCTTACCTTTAGCTGTGGGGTCTGACAAGCAATTTTCCTTCTTCCTCTTGATTGAAACTCATTTTAAGCTTAAAGAATATTAACTGTAATCCCAATTCTCCTTCAAAGGTCCTGCAAATGATTTTTTTTTTTTAAAAAAAAGCATCACTTGGTCCTTGGGGTAATAATCCATATATATGTCTCAGGACATCAGTGGATACAGAGGCATCTGAGAGTCAAGAAAATCCAGTGACCATGAAATAAACAGTCGACTGATCAGCAGTAGAAACCTTAGGGTCTTCCACCAAAGGGATGCAGGAAACATTTTAACCAGGCTGCTTTATAAAGCAATACTATGAGCAACAGTAATCAGTTCTGGAAATCTGAGTCTCTTGACCCATGAACAATAGTGTGGTCCAAATTGCCTTAGAGGCTTTATAATCTCTTTCTTGCTTTCTCCTGAACCTGACCCCATGGTAGTTTCTAGAACTCAAACTTCTTTATCAAATATCTACGAGTTGCTCATGCTAGTCTTTTTGAATGTATATTTAATTCTACAACAGAAACTTAGTACCTAATGATGTACCAGGCACTGGGCTAAGCATTAGGGATTGAAAGAAGGAAGAATAATGTGTCCTCAATAACTTGCAAGTTAGTGGGAAAACTAAAAACCTGTGTGTTATCCTCCAGCACTCAGCTCAGGCCTCACCCCTCAACAGTGTGGACCAAATTGCCATAGAGGCTTTATCTCTTTGATCTATACCCCTGTGGTCAGCCGAATTCTAAGACAGCCTTCAAGATCGCCGGTGTACACACCTTATATAAGCCATTTTCCTTGAGAATGGGCAGGACACACTCATGGATCATGAATGTAATGGAACCTCTCTCCTGTGATTAGGTTATACTATTTGGCAAGGTTGAAGGGATACTGCAGATGTAATCAAGGTCGCAAAGCAGTTGACCATGAATTAATCAAAAGGAAGGTTATCTTGGATGGGCCTGACTCAATCAGATGCACACCCTTAGAAAAGAGGGACTGTGCTTTCTGAATCTTCTTCTGATCTTGCAGAAGAAAGCTACTGTGTTATGAGAGGGTCAGACAGCAAGGGAGTGGCCTCTAGTTGCAGACAACCACAAGGAAACAGAACTTAATCCTTCAACCACAAGAAACTAAGCTATGGACAGGCGTGTAAACGGAACAGGACCCTGAGCTCCAGAAAGGAGCATAGCCCATCCTAAATCTTGATTACAGCCTTGGGAGACTCTGAGCAGAGGATCTAACCGAACCGTACTGAGACTGCTGGCCTCCAGAAACCATGAGACAGCAACTGTGTATCACTCTAAGCCTTGAGTTTGCAGTAACCTGTCACCCAGAAATAGAAAACTAGTACAAAGTTCAAAACCAGTCGAAAAGTGTGCTATGAACAAGAATCGAAATGAAGAAGGTTAAGGCCATGGTGCGTGCAAGCTAAGTCGCTTCAATTGTATCTGACTCTTTGCGAGCCTATGGACTGTTGCCTGCCAGGCTTCTCTGTCCATGGGATTTTCCAGGCAAGAACACTGGAGTGGGTTGCCATGCCCTCCTCCAGAGGATCTGAATGCATCTCCTGCATTGGCAGGCATCTTCTTTACCACTAGTTCCACCTGGGAAGTCCTAATGAAAATAAAGAAAGATATGGTCATGGTGCAAGAGGAAGAAATACATATGGTGGAGAACATATTCACCAGCTATCGAGAGACCTCAGTTCTGGTCCCAGCTCTCCACTAACTCAGTGTATGACACTGGACAAATCACTTTATCTCTCTGGGTCCCACCCAGTTAACTTAAGTATAAAATAGAGGAGTTGAACTAGATAAACTCTGTGTGTACACTCCATTGCTCCAGTCATGTCTGACTCTTTGTGACCCCATGGACTGTAGCTCACCAGGCTCCTCTGTCCATGGGATTTTCCAGGCAAGAACACTGGAGTGGGTTGCCATGCCCTCCTCCAGGGGATCTTCCTAACCCAGGGATTGAACCTGTGTCTCTTGTGTCTCCTGCATTGCAGGTGGGTTCTTTACCACTAAGCCACTGAGGAAGCCTCTCCAATCTCCAAGGTTCTTCAAGGTTCCATCCATACCACACCAAATGATAGCTGCCATGAGCCCCCAAGAAACAGGAACTTATGAAGAACATGCTTTGGAAGAGGAGAGGGAACCCTGCTGTCTTTCCTCTTCTTCTAAATGTCTTCACAGTGACATGAGCAATACAGAGATACCTCCAAACCTATACAACCTAGAAAGACTCATATCATAAAACTACGCTCAACATCAAGACCTCAAAAAGGTCCCTGATCTCATGGTCCCTGATCTCATAGCCCTCGAGGAGCATCTGATCACAAGCATCTTGAAACATCACTTTTATGTATCAAATTGTACAACAGCTACCATGTATTGAACACCTGATACTAAAGCCCAATCTCAGATCTTTCTGTACCCCTTGTGGCACTGAAGGTTACACAGTCACTAAGCAGGGGTGAGAATTCTAACCCAGGACTATCTCAGGCTAGAGCTTATGCTTCTTCCTTGTATGATACTTGCACTGGGGTCATGCCCTCACCACTCATTTATACATCACACCAGAGAGTGACCAATCATCCTAGTTTGCCCAGGGCTGAGAGGTTTCCCAGGATGCCAGACTTTCAGGGCTAAAACTGGGTATATATTCCAGGAAAACTAGGATGAGTCAGCCTCTCTAGCACCTGTGCCCAGGGCTGGGGATGCACAACTGGAGCCCAAAGGACATGTGCAGATACCAAGCACAAAACCTTCTCTGAGAGTTAAGACACGTTTCACTTCTTAGACACAATCCCATGGGAGGGACCCAAGTAGAGTCTGTCAATGTTGTCATTCAGTCACTAAGTCGTGTCCGCCTCTTTGTGACCCTATGGACTGCAGCACACCAGGCTTCCCTGTCCTTCACTATCTCCCAGAGTTTGTTCAAATTCATGTCCATTGAGTTGGTGATGCTACCCAACCGTCTCATCCTCTGCTACCTGCTTCTCCTTTTGCCTTCAATCTTTCCCAGTATGAGTCTTTTCCAATGAGTCAGCTGTTTGCATCAGGTGGCCAAAGTATTGGAGTTTCAGCTTCAGCATGAACCCTTCCAATAAATATTCACGACTGATTTCCTTTAGAAATGACTGGTTTGATCTCCTTGCAGTCCAAGGGACTCTCAAGAGTCTTCTCCAGCACCACAATTTGAAAGCATCAATTCTTCAGCACTCAGTCTTCTTTATGGTCCAACTCACATCCATACATGACTACTGGAAAAGCCATAGCTTTGACTAGATGGACTTCTGTCATATAAGCAGACACTACATACAGAGTCTGTCCTTGAAATCTCTTGAAAGAAACATGCTCATGATTCTAAGTTACAGGCCCATCTGTCTACTGAGAAGTCTTCCTACGCTTGCATACCAGGGTTTCTCAGTCATCTGCCAACCCGCGGTCACTCAAACTAGTACACCGCCTACAATACCAGAGTGTATGAAGCTTACTCCTGGCGAACTCCAGGAGGTGGTAAAGGACAGGGAGGCCTGGCGTGTGGTCCATGGGGCTGCAAAGAGTCAGACACAACTTGGCGACGGAACAACCACAGCATGAAGCTTAACCATTCTCCCTGCAGCCAACACTGCTCTTCGATCTGTCTGATACCCAAATCCTCCAGGTGCAACTTAAACCTTTCCACAGGGCTACTGTTGCTCTGTTAGTGATTCCAATCTCAAACCCATTAAATCTCTTATAGATCTAATGACAAAACCTGAACTCACATACAGGGCTCTTGGACATCTCTTGGAACTTCCTAATTCTGTACACTGGAGACAAGGAAAACAGGCAGTGAAGTCTGTAGCTGGGGCCATATTTACTCTAAAAGCTATATCCATAGTCAAGTAAAACCTAAACCTGATCACTCTGTTTCTAACTTGGAACTGAACATAGGGGTCCAGGGTTGAAATGGACTGGACTTTGGGTCTTCAGCTCTGGTAGACTACAAAGCCAGCATCTCCCACTGACCTGGGCTCATTTCCGGTTCCAGTAGCTGAACCTCTTGATCACTTTTTAACAGAAGGAAGAGCTGAGTGTTCACAGTGCCAAAACCAAAATGCCTCTTTTGACCTGGATATTTAAGCATTCAAACAAGTTATACCAAGAGTTCCTATTACCAGATGACCCAAGCTGGGAGCTGAGGGTTCATACTGGAGGAGTCTCAGTCTGAGATTCAGCCTGTTCAAAACACAGTGAGATCTGGCAGCCACAGGGCAGCTGCCATGGACTCTGGGTGATGGGTGCCTCGTGCCTCAACTCACCTAGGCCAAAGCCATTACTTCTTAGTTTTAGGGTCTGAAATAATACCGGGCTTCCAGGTGATACAGTAGTAAAGAATCTGCCTGCCAATGCAGGAAACACAAGAGATGTGGGTTTAATCCCTGGGTCAGGAAAATCCCCTGGAGAAGGAAATGGCAACCCACTCCAGTATTCTTGTCTGGGGAACCCCATGGACAGAGGAGCCTGCTGGACTACAGTCCATAGGGTTGCAAAGATTCAGACACGCCGGAGCATGCAGCTTCAATAAATAATATTACAGCTTTTCCTCATTTGAACATTAAATAATTTGAAAAATGAAACTGGCAGATTGAGGTTCAAAATATCACTTTCATTACTGATAAAGGTCACACTGAAAGATGTGGCTTAGTGAGAAAGCCAATAGGCTGGGAAGTGAAACACAGAATTAGGCCAATTTGCACACACTTCTCAGTAGAAGTGGAGAAGACTTGCTCCTGGAAGAACAGTGGAGAAAACGATTCTCTGCAGTGAAGCATCCCAAGGCAGAGAGGAGGGTTTTGGGGGTAGGGAGAGCGAGGCTACTTGCACCTGATTTATTCTTCCTAAACTCACCAATCAGGTAAATCACTCCCTTCCCACATCTGTATGAATAAAGGGGCTGAAGGGTGGGTAGGAGTAATTGATCTTCCTCACCTTGAAGAAAACGACATGTCTGTACTAAGTTCAGAGCTCCGGGTTAGAAATGTCCTTGAGCCACTGAGACAAGAACGCTGATTAGGATTTTCAGAAAGGAAAAAAAAAAAAAAGTCAGGCTGAACTGGGTGGTAAAAACTGTTAAGTGCTCTAGGATGAAAAAGGAGGGAAGGGGAAGGGATGGTACTCAGGGCAGGCTTCTCCAGGTGGGGAGACCTTGGGTAGAATGAGAGAGGGAAAAATAATTTAAATAGCAAAAAGAGGAAGAGATGATATTCTTAACAAAGAAAAAGCCAACAAGAACAGAGAAGTGCAGTTTGAAGGACAGGGGGTAGTTAGAAGAGAAAGGAGATGGAAAGCTTCCACCAATCTGAGCAGCTAAGGGGTTAACGCTGGACACAACCGGAAGCTTGAGGGGTTCCTTAGCTGGAAGTAACAGGCATACACTGGAGTGAACGCATTTGGGAACCAAAATTCCAGCTCCCTAAAATGCCTGTTTAAATACATAAAATGAAAGTGAAAGTGTTAGAATGTTAGTGTGTTAATGTTAGAATGAGTCACGAGTGTCTGACTCATTGCAACCCTACGGGCTGTTGCCCACCAGGCTTCTCTGTCCATGGAATTCTCCAGGCAAGAATACTGGAGTGGGTTGCCATTCACTTCTCCAGGGCGTCTTCCTGACCCAGGAATCGAACCCAGGTCTCCTGCATTGTAGGCAGATTTCTTACTGTCTGAGATATCAGCTCCCTTAAATACACAATCATGCTTTATCACATATAGAGTTCATACCTATACAAATCAAAATTATGACTCTACTATGTGTAAAAAGTAAAACTATAATTGTTAGAGGAAAAAAAAAACCATTTATACAAGACATTTTTATTTTCCAAGGAAATGAACATTTTTGGCAGGGGCAAGCTTTTACACTGGCTTTGGTGTGCAGTACAAGGTCACCGTGGGTGCTCAGCAGGTGTGCCTTGAGGAAAGTCCCTCTGGCAGAAGTTCAGAGTGGCTCCAATGAGAAGCAGAAGCAGGCAAAGAGCCATCTGCAAAGATACCTGAAGGTGCTCTCTGGGCCCAGGGTCCTTGAGAATCCCTTGGGAGATGCTTGAGGGTTGGCCAAAATCTCCCAGGCACAGTTTACAGGGCCAGGATTTCAGAGATAATCCCGAGGTGTGAAGTATTTTATAAATTCTACCTTCTTTAGTCAAACTTCTGGGAACTTTTTCAAGTTGGAGTGTTGCTACCTTCTCCCTCTAGCTGAGGCAATAGTGAGAGAAAAATAAGTCCTCAGAAGTCTCAATTGAGGACTTCCCTGATGGCGCAGTGGATAAGAATTCTCCTGCCAGTGCCAGACACATGGGTTGGACTCCTGATCCAGGAGGATCCCGCATGCTGCAGAGCAACTAAGCCCGTGTGCTACAACCAGTGAGGCTGCTCTTGAAGCCTGGGAGCCACAGCTACAGAGCCCACATGCCGCAACTTCTGAAACCCACCTGCCCTAGAGCCCAGGCTCCAAAACAAGAGAAGCCAGGGCAACGTGAAGCCTGAGAACTGCAAGGAAGAGCAGACTCCACTTCCGCAATTAAAGAAAAGCCTCAGCTCAGCAAGGAAGACCCAGAGCAGCCAAAAACAAATTGAAAATTCCCGTGGTGGATTCATGTTGATGTATGGCAAAACCAATACAATATTGTAAGGTAATTAGCCTCTAATTAAAATAAATAAATTTAAATTTAAAATTTTTTTAATTAATTTTTTAAAAAGTAAAAATTTTTAAAAAGAAGTCTTGATTGCTGCTGTCATCCCGCAGTCTAGTCCCTCCCCCACAGCTCCTCTTTTCAGGGTGGAGAATCATCCCCCCTTTTCCCCATCTCTCCCCTTCATAACCTACTTTCAGCCCCTGGGAGTCTGGGGAGAGGAAGATTTCCGTAAAGAGCT
This sequence comes from Bos indicus, assembly GCF_029378745.1. Taxonomy (NCBI): domain Eukaryota; kingdom Metazoa; phylum Chordata; class Mammalia; order Artiodactyla; family Bovidae; genus Bos; species Bos indicus. Next base: position 16,418,677 of record NC_091767.1, read on the forward strand.
TCCCAGAATCTCAGATGTCACCCCAGGATAATAATGCCCTGACCCCACGTTCGGCCTCCATTACTTTCCAGCACGCACAGGGCTTTGCATGCACCTGCTCCTTCCTGACCATTCTGGCCATGCCACCAGAGGCTGTGTTTCTCTCCTCTGCCCCAGGGCAGGAACCTGCATCCCAGCAGGGCTGCAAGACGCTCCAGGGCCCTTCTGCTTTGATCTGCTGCTCACGGTCTGCATGAGTGCCCAAGGATACTTCTGGCCTGCAGGGCTGCACTGGCAAGAGTCTCAGCCTTGACTGCTAGGAGCAAGATCACAGAGGGCGGGGAGCGAAGCGGGTGAACGCGCTCTCCACGCGCACTCCAGGTGACTGCAGAGCCCCTGGGGACAGCTGCACCCTGGCACTCCAGCAACAAATCTAGCAAAGCGCCCAGTGAGATGGGCCATAAGACAGATCCTCCTTCAATTCCTTTGTACTATAGAATTGGAATAATAGGAGGGGCCTTGGAGGCCATCTGCCCAAATTCTTATCTATAATGGCGAACATCTTCCGATTCACATGACGGCCACTGGAATAGAACAGCCCATCTTTCCTAAGGAAAACTCCAGCTCTTCGACTGGTTCCTACAGTGAACACAAACTATAGACAGCAAACCTGAGACAAACTTCTATTCTCCTCGGAAAGTCCTTCCCCGGTCTGCACGATTCCTTCCTGACTGTTCCCACAAGCAGCATCAGCAGCTGCTGGTTGACTCACTTGCTCCTAACTAAGAAGGATTTCTTGGCTTTTTCTCCTCCCAGTTGCAAAGCTGGGGACACATTCTGGTGTCTCAGGGACCCCTTAAAAGTGCAGTGATCATGTCCAGGGCACGGAGGGGCTCCTACTGTCCCTGAGCCACTGCTGTGCATCTCTCCTTGTGGCCAAGACAGGCAGGGACACCAACGGCTGAGAGACTCACGGCCGTGCACTGGGGCAGAGAACAAGGACTCTGGGTCAGACTGACCAGGTTCCAATACCAACTTTGTCAATTATTACCTGTGTGACCTTGAACAACTTACAGGACATTTCTAGTCCTGATTCATCCTGTGTGAAACTGGGATAATAATGCCCTCCTTATCAAGCTACTGTGAAATTAGGTGAGATGCTATATGTAAAAAGCACTGCACAGATTAAGAGAACAATTACTGGTTGCTATTACTGTTGTTAGGACTACACAGCGTCCATGGGTCAGATTGGACTAGGGGAAAACAAGGTCTGTATTGCTCTTTATGTTCTGCTATTGGTCTCTTCTTTCCAGCAGAGTCCTAGCCATCTGGACTGAAAGCTGTTCTCCCCATTTCCCCACTGGTGGGAAGGGAAAATAAACATCATTCCCCTGGTGCATTAGAATTATATCCTTGGAGAGCTTGGCTCCTGCCAGGAATGGGTCTGCTGCTCTGCAAGTTAGAGAGAACTTCTTGGTCGATGCCAGGATGCCAGTTGCATTCACAAGGGGGAGTGGGGTTCAGACACAACGCAGAGGGTAGTGGGACCAACCCTCAATGTTTCACTTCTGCTCTTCCGTATCCTCATAGATGGGGTCATCTCACAGCCTATCCCGTTGGTACCAGTGGAATTCCCACTCCTCATCTTTAGCCCCTCATGCCTAGTCTACAAGCCTCTGCTAATTGGTAGAAAGTGATGCTAGAAATCGTTTCCTGAAATCGATGGATATCACTGAGATGCTGGGGATGGATGCAGTTAGCGGTCCTCTGTTCCACGTGCTTTCTCAGGAACACAGGGCCCTTTGTGCAAAGCTCCAGAAGGAGCTCTTGCTTCCTGAATGCACACTGCTTTCCTCCTGCTGCTGCTGTTGAAACTGGCTGCCCAAAGGCTGCCACTCTACTATGCTGACAACCAAGTCCTGCCCTAAATGAAAAAGCACAGGCTTTGGGGGCTCTCACCAAGTCTGCAACTCACTTTTCTATGATGGGATTCAGTGGCCTAACTCAGGATATGGAGACTCAGCCACATGTGGCCTGTTTCCTGCCCCCCCCCGCAATTTCCCACAGAAGGTCCACTCCCCTCCCCTGCATCCACTCTGGCCTCCCACCTACAGTTGACCTTGGTCCCATCTGTGATTGTCTCCATCAGAAGAACAAATTGTCTCCATCAGAAGAACAAATGGGTGCTAAGGATTTGCACAGGAGGGAAGAAGGGACTACCCCGGTGGTGGAGTAGCTAAGACTCCATGCTGCCGATGCAGGGGGCCCAGGTTTGATCCCTGGTTGGGGAACTAGATCCCACCTAAGAGTTCAGATGCCACAACTAAAGATCCCCCATGCCACAGCAAAGACCTGAAGCAGCCAAATAAAGAAATAATTATTTTTCTTTAAAAAAAAAAAAGATATAAGAAGAAAGAAGAAAAAACAAGAAAACAAGTGTTTTCTTTTAAAGAGACAAAGGAGATCAGAGCCTATTTCTGAAGTGTTTCCTACTTTGGAGACCAGTATACATCACCTAGACCCCGCCTGCCAATGCAGAAGACATAAGAGATGCAGGTTTGATCCCTGAGTCAGGAAGATCCACGGCAACCCACTCGAGTATTTTTGCCTGGAGAACCCCATGGACAGAGAAGCCTGGCAGGCTGCACTCCATGGGGTCGCAAAGAGTCAGACACAACTGAAGCAACTTAGCACGCATGCATGTACATCAGCTAGAGCCCCAGCAGAACCCTAGACCCTAGGAGCTCTGCTGAAGAGATTTTTCAGGATTATAAACCACATGGCCTGGACCACAATCTTGCTGCACCATGAGACAGGGATGCTTGCTTTTTATGACTATTTCCATTTTCCCTGAACCTGAGCAATCAGGATTTCAGTGTTTTATGCTCCCGTGGGTGCCCGAATTTCACACACCCTCAGCCCCATTCACCAGGTCCTCAATTCCTCCCACCCCTTCTCTCCAGATCACTCCGCTGGCTCTCATATCTCCATTGTGCTTTATCCTGGGGTGTTAGAGACCTTCACAACCTCACCCAAAACCCGAGTCAAACTGCTTCCTAGTACGCCAGACCTCTGCCAGTCTTCCCTAAGCCATGCTTTTAATCAGAAAACACAACTAGAGGTGCCAGGCGCTGCTGGAGGCTGTCAGGCTGGCAGCAGAGCCTGGCAGAGTCAAGCAGCCACTGGGCAAGGAATTGGGGACTGACTTGCCCCAGACCAAAGACAGGAAGAGGAAGGACTTGTATGTTTTCTCCTACAAAATTTCGGTTTCTTTTGAGAAGTGAAGATATTGAACTAAATGATCTCTAATTACTCCTCCTCCGTGTTCCCCTAGTAGGCACACACACTGAAACACAGAAAGGGGAAGGGATCCATTTAAATGGACGTGTACTTACATGCGTACAACTGTGTACAGGGGATGCAGGGACCCTGCAGGGACAGATTACAGATGCAAGGCCCCAAGAGACTACTTTGAGTCCTCAGAAAATATAATAGCTACAACGGTCCCCGCCACCATGCCCACCTGCCACGCTTCCCTTTTTCCCACACTGAGTGGCCTGGGTTCACACCAGAATCTTCCTGAACAGGGGTCAGCTCACTCCACCCCACTCACACCTGTTTAAGGTGACCAGTGCTGACCTCCAGGCCAGCTTCCCTCACCTCCTCTGCTTCCAGTTGCTTCTGCTTCTGACACCACTTCCTGGCTGGACTGGGCACCAGCCTTTCTTAGGCTTCTTAAGGCCGAGGCTTGCCCTTGAGCTGCTGTATTCTTTTAGCTCAGAGATATATTTGACCATGACCCCCCATAACTGGGATAACCAGAATCTGCAAAATCTCTCCAAGAATCTAAATTTTCATCAAGCCACAGCTAGCCTCCAATCTCGGTGCATTCTCAAGGATATTCAAGGTCAAACTCTAACCTCATCCACGATACTGTCCCCAGAGAAAGCTGACATCCAGCAGACCTGATATTTTCATCAGCATCTGCAAGAACAATCTTCACTTTTTCCACTGGAAAATTGCTCCTTGACCCACATTCAGTGTCTTTCTGCTGCAACTGCATTTCAACAAAAATATTATCTTGACTTTTCAAGAGATTTTTGTTTTTAACTCTCTGGAATTACCCTCAGTAACCCAGCCTCTTGCAAAACAAAAGAACAAGGAACTACTAAACAGAGTTAACAAAATCTCAATTAGGTCGGGTTTAACAGGAAGGAAGAATCACTAAAAGCCTTTATTCTTGTATCCAACCTCCACTTCCTCCTTAGCATGTCAAAAAAAAAAAAAATTCTAGAGTTGCACAGACATTGCAACTGTAGTAAAGAACATTGAAAAGATAAAAAACAAAATCACCTACATTCCCATCGCCCTCACAAAGTTTCTATTTTCATTCTTCTAATCTCTGCCTAACCATGAAAATAAATGCTACTCAGTTGGATATAGCTCTGACACGATATTTGTAGGTTTGCTTTCATTTTAGGTTATAAACAATTTTTTCCACTATTGCTGCAAACTCTTCAATTATAACTCTTAATGGTTACAGAACAGTCCATTGATCTGATGAGCTTAACTTATTTCATGCTTTTCTAATATTGGACTTCTGGGCAATTTTCAGATTTTCTCTAAGACAGAGCTGCAACAAATATCATGGTGCATAAAGCTTTACCCCTTTATCAGATTATTTCTTTAAGAGCAATTTCTAGGAGAGAAATCCCTGTATCAAAGCATAAACCTTTCATGGCTCTGAAAATATTTTGTCCTATCCCATTCCAATCAAGCAATATTCTTGTTCCCCACCATTGGAATTTATAAGCACAGAGGAGGGGAATGTCTGGGCATGAATTTTTAAAACATGAAAAAACTATTTCAAAAAGTAACCAAACCTTCATACCCAAGCCCCATATGAAGAGGAAAATTCCAATCAATTTCCTCAGACTCCTTCCTGTCCTTACTGAGGCCAGATCATGACCTTCCCACATTACACTTCATGGGTCATTCCTATTCTTTCCCTCCAGGATCCAACAGCAAGAAGATAACACCCCCTCCCTCCGGCCACAGGCTGGACAACTCTGCCCAGCACTGAGGACAGATTTTTTTCTATGTCTGGGTCTTTTTCTCCTGACTTTTCATGCTACTACTGTTTACTTTCTGCTAGCATCAGTAGCAGAGGAGGCAATGGCACCCCACTCCAGTACTCTTGCCTGGAAAATCCCATGGATGGGGGAGCCTGGTGGGCTGCCATCTATGGGGTCGCACAGAGTCAGACACGACTGAAGCGACTTAGCAGCAGCAGCAGCAGCAGCATCAGTAGATTCCTCTCCCTCCTGTCCAAACCCAGCCTGTCCTTCCAGTTGCCCTGACAACTCCATCATTCCACTGAGCCCCTGATGTCCTAAACATGAAACCACTCTCTTTCTAGTTCCTTTAGTTTATTCAAGTCTCAATGTCTCTATCACTGTTATGTCATAGTTCTAACACTTGGTGGGGCATGGGGAGGGTGGACAATGACCTTTTCCAAAGGAAACAGAGGAGGAGACTATTATTCAAACTCTCAATAAAAGCATTAAGCATGAAAGGGCTGAGAGGAACAATAATAAAATGGATACCCTCCCAAGCCACCAGCCAGGAAAAAGAAATAAGATGCCTTTCTTCAACAAAATTATTAAGTTTGAAGATTTCTGTTTAGTAAATGCAAGTTTATGCAGCTGAAGCAACTCCAAGCTAGTGATGCTTGCCAGATCCCAGAAGTCCCAGAAACTGGGCAGCCTGAGAGAACTAGGCAGAACAGCAAGGCCACCTGAATTGAAATTCTCCACAAATATCTACCTTCATATCCTAGTTGAAGGACACTCACAAAATCAATAACTTGCTGGTGTCAGAAAAGACATTTGGCACAAGCCAGTGCTTGGCAGTACTCAGGTTGAGGTAAAAATCAAAGTAGACTTCCAGACGATTCCATATCCCTGACAACACAGTGCCTAAGCTTCAGATCTCTAGACTGCGCCTACTCAGGCTTATACAAAAAAAAACAACAACAACAATGGCTATCTATTTTTTCTTTTTAGTTCATCCATATTAAACATAATGTCATCTTTGGTAGGATTTGGTAAGAATGTGGATAAAACACACAGAAATTCATGTTCTAGGACTTGGAAGCAGAATAAGAAGATGTAGACAAATCTACAAAAGAAGGAAATCCCCAGTTAAGCATTACCACTCCCGTCTGGCCCTGGCTCAATGGTATAGATTCTGCCTGAAATGCAGAAGACCGAGGTTTGATCCCTGGGTCAGAAAGATCCCCTGGAAAAGGGAATGGCAACCCAATCCAGTATTCTTGCCTGGAGAATTCCATGGACAGAGGAGCCTGGCGGGCTAGTCCATGGGGTTACATGGAGTCAGGCATGACTGAGCAACTAACACTTTCTAGCACTTTATGGACTCTGTGGGAGAGGAAGAGGGTGGGGAGATTTGGGAGAATGGCATTGAAAAATGTATAATATCATGTATGAAATGAGTCGCCAGTCCAGGTTCGATGCACGATACTGGATGCTTGGGGCTGGTGCACTGGGACGACCCAGAGGGAGGGTATGGGGAGGGAGGAGGGAAGAGGGTTCAGGATGGGGAACACAGGTATACCTGTGGCGGATTCATTTCGATATTTGGCAAAACTAATACAATATTGTAAAGTTTAAAAATAAAATAAAATTAAAAAAAATAATAATAATAAAAAATAAAAATCTCAACTCACTGAACAAAGATACAAGATCAAGGTCAAATCTCTACCCTCTCAGAGCACAAAGTTCAGTTTACCTGATGTTTTAGAGAAACACTAATATCTTTAATTGAAGACTAAAGAATTTCTGCTGGATCATTGAAAAAGCAAGAGAGTTCCAGAAAAACATCTATTTCTGCTTTATTGACTGTGCCAAAGCCTTTGACTGTGTGGATCACAATAAACTGTGGAAAATTCTGAAATAGATGGGAATACCAGACCACCTGACCTGCCTCTTGAGAAATCTGTATGCAGGTCAGGAAGCAATAGTTAGAACTGGATACAGAACAACAGACTGGTTCCAAATCTGGAAAGGAGTACGTCAAGGCTGTATATTGTCACCATGCTAGTTTAACTTATACGCAGAGAACATCATGAGAAATGCTTGGCTGGATGAAGCACAAGCTGGAATCAAGATTGCCGAGAGAAATATCAATAACCTGAGATATGTAGATGACACCACCCTTATGGCAGAAAGTGAAGAAGAACTAAAGAGCCCCTTGATGAAAGTGAAAGAGGAGAGTGAAAAAGTTAGCTTAAAGCTCAACATTCAGAAAACGAAGATCATGGCATCCGGTCCCATCACTTCATAGCAAATAGATGGAGAAACAGTGGAAACAGTGGCAGACTTTATTTTGGGGGGCTCCAAAATCAGTGCAGATGGTGACTGCAGCCATGAAATTAAAAGACTTACTCTTTGTGTCTTTTAATTTCATGGCTGCAGTCACCATCTGCACTGATTTTGGAGCCCCCCAAAATAAAGTCTGCCACTGTTTCTGGGACGACCCAGAGGGATGGTATGGGGAGGGAGGAGGGAGGAGGGTTCAGGATGGGGAACACATGTATATCTGTGGTGGATTCATTTTGATATTTGGCAAAACTAATACAGTTTTGTAAAGTTTAAAAATAAAATTAAATTAAAAAAAAAAAGACACTTACTCTTTGAAAGGAAAGTTATTACCAACCTAGACAGCATATTAAAAAGCAGAGACATTACTTTGCCAACAAAGGTCCGTCTAGTGAAGGCTATGGTTTTTCCAGTGGTCATGTATGCATATGAGAATTGGACTATAAAGAAAGCTGAGCACCAAAAAATTGATGCTTTTGAACTGTGGTGTTGGAGAAGACTCTTGAGAGTCTCTTGGACTACAAGGAGATCCAACCAGTCCATCCTAAAGGAAATCAGTCCTGAATGTCCATTGGAAGGACTGATGTTGACGCTGAAACTCCAATACTTTGGCCACCTAATGCAAAGAGCTGACTCATTGGAAAAGACCCTGATGCTGGGAAACATTGAAGGCAGGAAGAGAAGGGGACAACAGAGGATAAGATGGTTGGATGGCATCACCGACTCAATGGACATGAGTTTGAGTAAACTCCAGGAGTTGGTGATGGACAGGGAGGCCTGGCGTGCTGCGATTCATGGCGTCGAAAAGAGTCGGACACGACTGAGTGACTCAACTGAACTGAAAGAATTTCCACAGTCTAGAAGCCTGCAGCTCTATTTGAGGAAAATTTCAGCAAGTTAGAAGTCAGTTTGGTAGAGAAGGGCTTCCCAGTTGTGGCACTAGTGGTAAAGAACCCAATGAAAGAGACGTAAGACATGGGAGTTCAAACCCTGAGTCAGAAAGATCCCCTGGAGAAGAGAATGGAAACCCACTCCAGTATTCTTGCCTGGAGAATTCCATGGACAGAGGAGCCTGGTGGGCTACAGTCCATGGGGTTGCAAAGAGTCGGACACGACTGAGTGCCCAATGCTTTGGTAGGGAACGGTGAGGAAGTAAAGAAAAAGGAACGGGGGTGGGGGCAGCAGCATGATTCCCTACCATGGGTCAAGCATTTCACCTTTATCAGTTCACTACAAGGAAGCTGTTATTTTCGCCACTAGCAAATAAGGAAGCAAAACAGAAAGGATAAGTAAGTTGTTAAAACCAAGCAAAAATACGTGGCAGAACCACATCTGAACTCGGACCTGGTGCTTCCTCCTCCTTCCAGATCCCCACATAGCTGGATTCACACACCAGAAGTCCACTAAAGTCAACACCTGCGGGAACTGCAGAAATTCTAGAACATAAACTCCACAGAAGCAGATAAGCCTCAGAAGAGAAAGGGCCACACACATGCTCAATAAATGTCAGCTGTCATTGTTAGCTCCATATGCTCACTCAGAAAGTAAATTTGGATCCCCAATTAGTTTCGCTCTGCTGTAATAATAGCTACTATTCATTTTGTGTTTACTCTCCATCGGGCACCATGGTAAGTGCTTGAAATGATTTATTTCATTTCCACAAGATTTCTCCGAAGTAAAATTTATTATTCCCATTTTACAAATGAGGAAATGGAGGCTCAGAAAGGAAAAACTCGTCTAACATTAGAAAACCAACATATGACAGAATTAGGTGTCAAACAGACCTGGGCCCCCATGGCCTGGTCTCTTCATCATTCCATTGTCCTGCCTTTCACCGCTCCCCTCACCCCCAACCGCTAATGAAACTCAGTAGCTTTACAGACCATAAATCAGAACAGGTGATGTAGATAAAGGGGAGGGGGAGGGGAATGGGATGAACTTCTTCATATAAAGTGTATCTCACAAAGCAGGGGCTTAGCAGAAGTTCTCAGAGATGAAAAGAGAATGAAATAAGCGTTCAAGGCAGGCAGACCAGCTATCACAGCCTGCGATGTGGCATGGCATTACTGTCCACAGGCAGACCAGCTATCACAGCCTGGCATGTGGCATGGCATTACTGTCCACAGCACAAACCCGAACTGCTCTGGCATCCTCTGGTGCACTTCAAAGGCCACGTAAGCTCAGGAAGTGTGCAGTCCATGTTGTCAGAGAGGAACAGGAATTTGTCAAATCTGAAGGCAGAAAGCAGGATCATTTGAAAAGCATAATGTTCTTATAGAAGTTTTCAGATCCAGGTAGAAAGTGACTACTTAGTCTCAAAGAAATGAAGTCTTGAGTCCTGATGACAAATTGAAATTAAAATGGGGTGACCACAGTTCAGGCATACATGACTGCAGTCAGGCAGTAATCAAAGATCTGGTCTCTGACACATCCCTGTACCACTGAGAACTTGAACTTCTTTGAGCGGTACCTGACCCAAGGACATCACCAGCTGTATTTAGAACAACATCCACTCTCCCCTTGTAACTATAGGGTCTCCCTTTGTAACTATGCAACCATTTCAGACCCCAACTAATCCTTACTTAACAAGCATCCTTACTTCTTCCCAGCTCCAATTATAATTCTTGATTTGAAAAGAAAATTTCATGTAACTAACTGTAACCTTGCAGTCTTTTGCCTTTGTGAGCCTCCTCCATTTTGCAGTGCTGCTGCTGCTAAGTCACTTCAGTCGTGTCCGATTCTGTGCGACCCCAGAGACGGCAGCCCACCAGGCTCCCCCGTCCCTAGGATTCTCCAGGCAAGAACACTGGAGTGGGTTGCCATTTCCTTCTCCAATGCGTGAAAGTGAAAAGTGAAAGTGAAGTCGTGTCCGACTCCTAGCGACCCCATGGACTGCAGCCTACCAGGCTCTTCCATCCATGGGATTCTCCAGGCAAGAGTGCTGGAGTGGGGTGCCATTGCACCTGAGCCAGTAGAACAGAAATTTCTCAAGCCACAAGGCATAGAGTAAATATGTAATGCTACAGGACACCACGGAGGAGTTTGCTAGAATCACTGCAAGCAGCACACACAGCCAGCCCAGCCACAGCAGAGCCATGACCATCTGGTGAGAATGAGAAGCTGGAAGAACGGATGAGCGGAGGACAGAGCAATGTCACAGACGTGCCTCTGACAGGCGGTGTCCTGGGGGAAGCCGGAGACCAAAGGAGAACACGTCATGGCTTCATGCCATGCGCCCTCCAGCCCCAAGGTCCCATCATCACACCAAAGGATGGTATAAACACATGAAGCTCAGGACAGGTGTTCTTCTCCTTCAAAAGCGAGCTGAGGCATTTGACTGAGATATATAGAGATATATGCTAAAAAAAAAAAAGTAGCGTGCCATGACATTTAAATTTATTAGCTGACAAACACGGTGTTATACCATCTGCTGTTCTGTGCTAAACTTCCTGTAACTAAAGATGCACAAACCCTAGAGAATAAGCATTAGGTAAAATAGATTCATTTCATATAATTGAACATAATTGTGCATGTAATGTTTTAACGTAATATTACTCAACAGCTGTGCAAATAATAGAAGGGTTATTCCCCATAGACCATATGCTGGCGATGAGATAAAGGCAGCGCTCTAACCGACCGGTGAACCCACAGCCTCGCTGGGATGACATGATGGCTTGCTTTAGAAAAAAGAGGCAGGGACGGGGGGAGGGGGCAAGTTAAAAGCAGAAATGGAAGCAGAGCACCAGAGAATTCAAAAGCCAAGGGGTGACATTATCCTCTGATGCTCAGTGAAGATAAGGGACAGTGGCCTTGTATTTTGTCACCCTTAGCCCCTGTCACCCTCTGTTCTTCCCAAGGTTAACTTTGCGTGGCCTCTCTTCCTTCTCCATAATTTTTATGATGCTTTCAATATTCTCCTTTGATAACCACACGCTGACTAACCACAAGGAGACACATCTCTGCTTTTACATTCTGTTTTACAATAATATGACAAGTGAGCTCGGGAGCCAGAATCTCTGAATCCTTAAATGACTCTAGTTTTTGCCTTCTCAATAAACTTTTTCAGGGATCTTCATGTAAATCATAAACTTTCTCCATTCTATGGGTAGAATTCTTTATACCCATTTTAGAGATGAGAAAACTGAGGCTTAGTGTTTCAGTCAATCAACAAGTGTTTCCTTAGTACCTAGTATGGGCCAAATTTGTATAAGTCCTTTGCCTACAGTAGGACAAGCACAGAATGGCAAATCCAAGAATTAAGACATAATGCTTTGTTCTTTACATTAGCTCTTTTAGTGCTTCACTGCTAAATGACTTTGGACAAGCTGCTTAATATGCCTAAAACTCATATTCAACATTTATGAAAGAAGAAGAAAAAAATCAATTAATTGAAATGTGTCTACATGTACCCCTTTGATCAGATATAAAAAGCTTTAACTGAGTAAGCTCCAGGAGTTGGTGATGGACAGGGAAGCCTGGTGTGCGGCAGTCCATAGGGTCGCAAAGAGCTGGACACAACTGAGTGACTGATCTGAACTGAACTGAACATCTGACCAAAATCAGTCCATAAGCATCAAGTCAATGTAGTCTACCTCAGCCCCTGATTATTCTATTCATTCTATTCCACCCTTTCCTATAAAGCTTGTTACCATTTCTTTTCAAACCTGCTTGGCTATAGCAGCCATTTCAAGTCTGTGGAGTAAGATGAGATATATATTTTTTCTGATATCTTATGCTAAGAAGTGTCTTACCTGCAGGCTAACTATTGTAAATTGCCTCGATGTTCACTATATTATACATGTCACATTGTTCTGCCTATAATATTAAAACTTGGTCTCTTGGAAAATATTATAAAGGAATTTATACATAAATATTAATAGGTGCAATAAAATAAGAACAGCATAACAGTATTTCAGTACTAGAAGTTAAATGTGTTAGAGCCTAAGGAGAGTCTTTTACCCTTTTCCCTTTTGTTAAATGACTTTAAATTCACTTAAGATGATGAAATTATAAAAATGAAGATAAAATACAAAAATATATTTATTACAATATATTAAGGGTAAGAGTTAGTGGCTTAGAAAGCCCCAAAATGACAAAAGTACAATATTCTAGAATTGAAACAAGTCATCACAGTTACTCAAATACTGTTCTCCACCACAGAGTCATGACTTTGTTACTAACACTCAGATAAATATAATAATCTCAAACTATTTAAAGGCTGGGTGAAGGTTATGAGGAAAGAGTTACTGAAGCCAATAAATATCAGACTTGGAGCTGACATTTGGTCTCAAATTCCCAGTGTCTGCAAAAATTCCAGCACAAGTGTACCATCAGAGTATGTTCAAAATACAGACATCTGCAGACTCAGAACCAAGAGACTAGCAACTTAAATGTATGTTCTTCTGGGAGGGAGGGTAGTTATTCTCAAGTATAGTGAGAATTATTCAGCTTAAGCCTAATTCATTTGAAAAACTAAAGATGAACCCAATCTGTCAAATGGGAGTTCTAGTCACTGAGTTTCTTTTCTAAGCACATTCCAAAAGGATCTATGCAATTTGGATAAAGGGTTATGGTTAAAATATAATTAAATTTAAAAGATTTTGTAATCTCTGTTCTTCTGTTTTCATGAATTCAAGAAGTGGAGATGGGGTTATATCTCTACAGTGATTCTACAATTATCTGAAAACCATGAAAATCCAGACAGAATGTAATCCTTCCAAGGTCATCTTCATTTTTATATCCACTTGGAAACAAATTTTGTGTTGTTGTTTGATCTCTAAGTCGTGTCTGACTCTTTGTGACCCCATGGATTGTAGCCGGCCAGCCTCCTCTGTCCATGGGACTTTCCAGACAAGAACACTGGAGTGAGCTGTCATTTCCGTCTCCAGGGGATCTTCCCAATCCAGGAATCAAACACGTGTCTCCTGCATTGGCAGGCAGATTCTTTATTGCTGAGCCACCAGGGAAGCCCTGGAAACAAATATGTTGACTTAAAAAGTAAACTCTCAGAACTATCAAGCAATGAAAAGACATGGAAAAATCCTAAATCCATATTACTAAGTAAAAGAAGCCAATCTGAAAAGACTTCACACTGTCTGATTCCAAATATATTACTTTCTAGAAAGGTAAAAACTATAGAAACAGTTAAAAGATCAGTATTCGCCAAGAAGGAAAGACGAATAGGCAGAGCACAGAGGATTTTTAGGGCAGTGAAATTATTGTGTTTAATGCTACAGTGGTGGATACATGTCAATAAACATGTGTCAAACATGTACAAACATGTACAAACATGTACACTAAGAGTGAATCCTAACATAGCTATGAACTGGGTCAAAAAAACATCATTGGTAACAAATGTACCACCATATACAGCATGTTCACAGTGAGGGAGGCTGTACACGTGTGGGAGCAAGGAATACATGAAAATGCTATACTCTGCTCAATTTTGCTTTGAAAATTAAAACTTCTCTAAAAAAATAAAATTTATTTTAAAAAGACAAAAAAAGTAAGATTTCAACTCCAGTGTCTGATCAGTTTCAGGGGACTCTGTCTCAGAAACAATTAGCAAAGCCTGTCGACTTTCAGAAATGTCCAAAGTCTGACCACATCTATCCACCTCCAGCACTATTACACTGGCCCAAATGACAGAAATGAGTAGATGTAAGAGGGTCTTCATGGCTCTCCCATTTCCATCACCACTTCCTGCAGTTCACTCTTCATAGAGCTCTAGAACCATCACAGTTACATCATACTTTTGGAGGAAGCTGCCCACCCATGACCCTCCGTGTCTTCACTCTACTCCTTCCTGGTTGATTGGACCCTTGATCCAGGTAAGGTCACTGAGATTCTGCATCCTGGAATCTCTATGAGGATTCACAGCACCAAGTCATTCTGTTGACCACTTTGCAAAGAGAAGATGCAGTAAATCTCTGAGAGAAATGGAGACAAAAGTCTGTGCCAAGAGAGAGAAGAAGAGATAGGAACAGACTGACAAGAGAATTAATTAGCACCTCGGATCCTGATGCCTTGCCAGTTGCTAACTGCAGGCACTTATTGGGGCCCATAGTTCCATTAAAAAAAAAAAAAAAAAAAAAACCTCTGTATCCTTACAACAAATTCTCAAGACTTAGCAACAGCGACTTCAAACCTACCACTGGAGATGCAGGGCCAAGGGCCTTCCTTAGACTTCACCAGCTCCCATAATTGAGAAAGATTGAGTCCCTTTAGTGACTGATGTATTCCATGTCACTTACAGCTACTCTGCTTCCCTGATAAGACACTAACTGATACATAAAAAGCCTGCAATTAAACTATGTTTCCTGCGATGACTAGCTGAGTGACCTCAAGAAAGTCACTTTTCTAAGCTTCAGTTCAGTCATCTGTAAAATGGGGATAATTCCCTCCTTACGGGCCTCTTCAGAGTATTGAAGGAGTCTGCTCTGCTTAGTCACTCAGTAGTGTCCAACCATGACCCCATGGACTGTAGCCCACCAGGCTCCTCTGTCCATGGGGATTCTCCAGGCAAGAATACTGGAGTGGGTTGCCATGCCCTCCTCCAGGGGATCTTCCCAGCCCAGAGATCGAAAACAGGTCTCCTGCACTGCAGGCAGATTCTTTACCATCTGAGCCACCTGAGAAGTCCATTTGTTTCTGACGTAATATCAAATAGAGGCAACAGATTATTGAAGGAGTAGTTATGTGCAAAATGTTTAGCTTATAACCTTGTAAATAACTTTATCCTCATCATCACTATTATTATTCAAACAAGCCTATATGATAGGCTTCCCTCAGTAGAAGCCTGCAGTAAAGACAGTAAAGAATCTGCCTGCAATGCAGGAGAACCAGGTTTGATCTCCAGGTTGGGAAGATCCCCTGGAGGAGGGCATGGCAACCCACTCCAGTATTGTTGCCTAGAGAATCCCACGGACAGGTAAGCCTGGCGAACTACAGTCCATGGGGCCGCAAAGAATCAGACACAACTGAGCAACTAACACTTTTTCACTTTCACTATGTATTACAAGCTGAACTTATTAACTGCTGGTACGTTTTTCCGGTGGACATATTAGAGAACAGAATTTAAGAGCTATTGTTTTTGCTCTATCCTAATTCAGAGTCAGCTCGAGAAGTGATACAACCTTCTAACACAGCACCTTTTTTTTTACCTAATAGTGATTATGCTATACATAATTATCTCCAGCCTGCTTTTTTAATTTATTTTTGCTTATTCTTCTTATTTTTCTCTTTCTGGCATAGCACTGTGGCATCTGAACCAAAGGAGGCCATTACAATAAAAACAAAAAGTGCTGATAAGACACTCTTGGGTCTAAAGCAACAGCAGCTTTAGACTGTGTTTAGAGGGTTCAGCCAAAGGGCAATGCTCAGCCCAGGAAACGTGCTAATGGGTGGTCAAGACTCCGCTGTCAGTGCCAGATGGCCCAGGGGTTCTTAGACTCAACCTCTAAGGGAGTCAACAACACGTCCCAGGCTGCTCCTGCCAGCTCGGCCATGTTTGTGTATTCCCTTCTGGAGCAAAGTGTAACTCTGGCACAGCTGCAACTCCACTGAGGATGTCCTCTATTTTCAAACTGATAAATTTCACTTTCCCAACCTGACACAAGGTTCTGTGTCGGATGACACATGGATGCAGGCTGATTCCACAGGAACCTTCAGAGAGACGAGTCTGTCTGCTCTTATTAGAGTTGATGGCTAGGCAAGACATATGCTGCTGATCTATAAAAGCTGTGAGGACAAGAAAGTTTTAAATTGGGTTAAGGTGACTGAAGGCAGAATTTGAGATGCCAGTTGCTTCAGAAATGAAATTGGGCTGACATTTCCTCCAAAGTCCCCTCCAGGGACAGCAGGGTAGCGGTTACTTGAACCACAGAGACATACTAGAGTGTCGTATCTGAAGACCATGCAGCAAAAAGAATCCAACGTAAAGAGAAGGGTCGGGAACATAGAGTGAGAAGGATGAGCAAAAACTGAAGGCTGACTCCCCTAAGAGAAAGGGAGCCTAAAGGGGACATGACACTCACCCCTGCCTTGGTCAAGCCCCCAAGCCACTTCAGACACAACTTGATGCAGGAGCATAACTCATGGATGCTACGAAGACAGGCAGAAAGAAAACAGCTTATTTACGCCATGTAACAAACACATACAGAAATCGTAGTACAAGTCAGCCTCGTTGGGACCAACAAGATTAATGCTTCCTTAAATAACTGTGTCTCAGAGGGATCAAAATTAAGATCAAAGATCTGTTCAAGGAGAGAATTCTGAATCTTCTGGCAAGAAAGAAGTTGAGATTCTAGAATTTTATGCCATGTAACATAAAAGGGATAATTTAGATCTGAAATCACAAAGGGAAAGTTTAATAAATATACCATTTCTCTAAGAACTTAGTCCGGCCCTCATCATCATTACTATACAAATAGTTTATATTGTAAATCTACTGTGCATTGTAAGTTGAAGCTATTCATGAGAAGTTTTAGCTGTTGGTATCAGGTGGCGCTAGTGGTCAAGAACCCGCCTGCCAACGGAAGAGAAAAAGGAGACACCGGTTCAATCCCTGGGTCGGGAAGATCCTCTGGAGAAGGAAATGGCAATCCACTCCAGTATTCTTGCCTAGAAATTCCCATGGACAGAGGAGCCTGGCAGGCTAATTGCATGGGGTCATAAAGAGTTGGACATGACTGAAGAGACTTAGCACATGCACACATGCTCTTCTGGAAAAAGTACCAGAAAAAAAAGAATTTAGGTGCTATTGTTTTATCCTAACACAGAGTCAGCCATATCCTGGAAAGAGGTGAGACAAGATTCCAACAAGTGTTACTGATTGACTTAAGGGAGACTAACTCTGAGGATTTCTAATGCTAGTAAATACTTTAGTAGAAGTGTGTTCCTAGTGACCTTTTCTGCTAGTTGACATCAGCCATCACAGTGTTGACTGAGCTTTCTCTGAACCTCAATAATGGGGTGTGTCCAAGAGGAGTCAGCTCTGTGTGGTCTCCTTAACCTGCCTCCAAGGAGCCATGTATGCCAGGATGAACTGTGTGACCTTGAACCCACTAAGCTTAGCATGGTTTCAGAATGCTTTCAGAAAATAATACTTCTGTATTATGCTACTGCTGCTGCTAAGTCACTTCAGTCGTGTCCGACTCTGTGCGACCCCATGGAGGGCAGCCCACCAGGCTCCCCCGTCCCTGGGATTCTCCAGGCAAGAACACTGGAGTGGGTTGCCATTTCCTTCCCCAATGCATGAAAGTGAAAAGTGAAAGTGAAGTCGCTCAGTCGTGTCCAACTCTTCGTGACCCCATAGACTGCAGCCTTCCAGGCTCCTCCATCCATGGGATTTTCCAGGCAAGAGCACTGGAGTGGGGTGCCATTGTCGGTATTATGAGCACATATCAAACATCACTGCAGCAAGATAAACAGCTAAAGCATTTCTCCATCCTTTACGACAAAATGTCTAAAGCTAAGTGAAGAGATCTTCTCCCCCCTCCTTGGTATGATCCTGAAGGGGATTCATTTTCCTGCAAGGTTTTTCTCCTAAACGTCAAGTCTCTCTTTAAAAAGTAAAGTTTTAAAGCTATTACTCCAATAAAAATTAATTTTAAAAAATTAAGTTTCTGTTTTCACAGTTAAAATATGATCATTGTTGGAATTTTTAAAAAATGGTTTCTCCATCCTAAAGCAATTGTTATAATGCATTTCTGTATTTCTCATGAGTCTGTTACTACATACTCTGTTGTATGTAATTTACCAAAGTTATTGCTTCTCGTGTGTATTTTTAGATCTGTTTTTATTTCACTTAAGATTGGATCAGAAGTAATTGACTCTGTCTACGTAACCTTCATTTGGATATTTTTTCAAGTCCTACATAATGTTCTATTGCTGCTGTCTATTTAGAGAACTCCTAAAAAGTCACTACAAAGAGATTTTTCTCTCCCTCTCCTTCACTTTCCTCTCTCTTAACAACTCAGGTTATTCTGTAGAGAAAGCAACCACTGTTGTGAGCATCTGGGACAGACTCACTGAAGCTCGGGCTCAAGACTAATGAGCTCTGTGATTTAAAAACACCAAATCTTTCCAACCTTTCATGATGTTGAAGAAATAACATGGATAAAGTGAAGTTGCTCAGTCATATCCAACTCTTCGTGACCCCGCGGACTGTAGCCCACCAGGCTTCTCTGTCCATGGGATTTTCCAGGCAAGAATACTGGAGTGGGTTGCCATTTCCTTCTCCAGAAACATGGATAACTCCAACATTAAATGTTTCTTTTAGCCCAAGTGGCACACTGAGGTGACAGATATCATTTACACTCTAAAGTTGGTGACATACCTTGTTGGGGCACAGAGAGAATTTCCTTTATGAAGTTTACCATTATTACCTTAAGACCGAAGCAATTTTTCCTTCCTTAATGTTTTAACTGTACTTTTATTTTTAGCCATCAAACATTCATCTTATTCCACTTACTTCTTCTATTATTTATATAGATGCTTCTTCCTAGATAATAAGAACCTTCAGTAGAGTCATTCATCCATAGAAGTATGGGGATGTATTATACTGACTTTATGCGTAAGACAAGGTGTCTGGTCAGAGTAAATGACCAATAAATTTTTAAATAAATTGTCAATAAACAAATGCTCATTGACTGTTCACTCGGTGTCTATTATATACCAGGTACTAGGAGAGGTACTAGAATTGTATCACATTTTATTCTTTCTCAAGGAAAATAATAGACTTAGTTCTTGCCAAATGCAAGGTAACAGATGTGAGCTTAAAAATCCAGCAGATCTTCTTAGTGGAAAAAAAAAAGCACTTACTTCAAAGCCTTCTCTAACTTGGTATCCATATCTAATGGAGCCAATAAATTAAGCCCTGTTGGTAAAATATCTTGAGCAAAATTCAGACTGGGGAGGTACTATTAAACAGAGAGCCATAAAATAAGTGTAAACCTGTTTATGAACTACCTTGGAAGTAATTTCAGGATAGGAGAGAAGGAACTGATTACCAGGAACAATAGCTGCCAAGATCTTTTACTCTGGTTCCTTATAAATGGGAGTCACCTTAGCAATCTTCAGCAGCCTCCCACTATGAAGAAAAGTAACTTGTATTTAAAGTTTCATAATATCTACTTAAAGGTGACCTGACATGGAATTTGCCTTTTTTTTTTTTTAACATCTAACTTCTCAACTGTGACACAGGGAATTCAACCAGCTAAGCTTAAACTGCCTTACAGACTGTACCAATAAATGGTCTTTCAGGTCTCAAGGCCAGTTCCAGTTAAAATCCCACTGCCTCTGTCCTTGACTATCAAGAAGGTTTCAGTTCAGTTCAGTTCAGTCGCTCAGTCGTGTCCGACTCTTTGCAACCCCATGAACCGCAGCATGCCAAGCCTCCCTGTCCATCACCAACTCCTGGAGTTCACCCAAACCCAAGAAGGTTTAGAGAGTATCTAAGACACACCCCAAGCCCTATGGATTTAGTTACCCATTTCAGAGTTAAGATGAAGATCTCAGTCGCATATAAGCCAATGCAGTGGGTCTGACAGCTAATAAATAGTTGTGAAGCTCCTCACAATGGCAACAGGATAGTGGCCCTCTTCTATGGAGAGGACTTCTCCATGGGGGGAGCTTCTGGCCAAGGTGAGTATCAGCGCCCCTTCTCAATTTCTTCAACTATAAAAAGAGAGGAGGACACAGTTTTCTGGTGTTATCCATAGCCAACCTTTCCAAGGTCTCTCCAGGTGGAAAAATATTCTCCAACATTCAGATGGTTTACAGCCAATAGCTAATTATTCTGTTTCCTCCAGATTCAACAAGATATACTATTCAATTAGACACCTTATTGATTGAGTTTTCTTCTTGTTTGTAATCATGGAAGAAAAATCGAAATACCTGTATGGGAAATTACATAAGATAAATACACTGTGATCATGCCATGATACAGAGCAAAACACTGGGACTCCATTACCTAGTCAAACTTCTGTGTTAAAGCACACACAGGGCCGTTTTCTGGGGAAGATTCTAGTCCAGATCATAGATGCTCTGAGGCCAGCTTTTAAACCTATGGGATGTGAGCACCCATTCAAGTGCACATCTTAGATTCCTGTTTTAGAGGGGAGGAGTTCTTATTTTCTACAGGATTTTTATTCTGTCTGCTGCACCACTCACTGTCCAAGCGTGGGAATCTGTCCTCCATAGTAGTCACCATAACCCAGGGGCTAGTAGCACTGATGACCCTGAACTGTGCTCTTCCATTCATCCCCAAATCTCAGCTACCCAAATTCATGTTTGTAAAGAAGCTAAAATATATTTCTGTATCCACTGCTCCAAATATTCCAAATATTCCAAAATTTGTCCAAAAGTCAATAGTTCTTTCTCTCATTACAATGCAATTCAGAGTTGTTCCCTAATAAATAAAAGATGGGAAAGGAAGATTGAATGGAACCTGTCACTACTAATTATGCACATCCGGTGACTTTAACCTTCAGGGATCACTCCAGGCTACTCTGGCATTACAAAAAGCCCTATTAACAGGAATGGCCTAGTGGGTAAGCGGTAAAAATGGAAACGTGCACTTCAGAATGTTCTCTCACACCACTTCAGAATGTTCTCTCACACCACGGTTAGATTTTATGGCAGTATAATTTCCTGTTTATGTGACTTCTCTGAGTCTCACATTCTCCATCTGTAAAAGGAATATAATAAAACTTCCTCCTTGATTTCTGATGAGAATTAGAACACTGAGCCACAAGTACAACAGTTCTTACCTTTGTACTATATCTGGTGGTTTAGTTGCTAAGTCAGGTCCAACTCTTTCGACCCCATGGACGATAGCCTACCAGGCTCCTCTGTCCATGGAATTTCCCAGCAAGAATACTGGAGTGTGTTGCCATTTCCTTCTCCAAGGGATCTTCCCAACCCAGGGATCAAACCTGGGTGTCCTGCACTGCAGGCAGATTCTTTACTGACTGTACTATATCTAAGTCTGTTCTAATCACTAATCTCTAGATTATCTGTAATCAAAACACACTAATTTACTTATCAAATTTTTCAATTATACATTAATTTGTTTGTATACTTCTTTATTACCTACTGTCAAATTAGATTTTAAGCTCTGGGAGGGCATGCACCATATCCATTTCATTAACCACTACATACCTAGTGGGAGGAGGACGAGAAAGGGGTGTCAGAGGATAAGATGGTTAGATGGTATCATCAACTCAATGGATATGAGTTTGAGCAAACTGGGAGACAGTGAAAACCATGGAGGCCTGGTATGCTGCAGTCCATGGGATGGCAAAGAATCAGACATGACTGAGTGACTAAATAACAATAGACCTAGTGGCTATAATGTCCTCAATGATATTTAAATGACTGAACAACTGAATAAAAGAATAAATAAGTGAATGAGTTAGGGTTTTATGCTAACTGCTTTAATTATTTTAGCGTTACAAAATTATGACATTTTGAATATTGTGAAAATTCTAGTGGTTTTGTTACTTGCTAAAATATCAAGCAGATCATTTGGAACATCATAATCAAATTCACCCATGTAATTGTTATGCATTTCAGAATTCTTCAGACTATCTTAGACTATTCAAATCTTTTGCATTAATACCACTTATATTAAAAAAAAAAAACATGTTTACAAGACTTAGTGAAGTGATAAAATCAAATAAAATACCATATAAAATAACTCACTGGTTTTATATAAATATCTGATGCTGGGAGGGATTGGGGGCAGGAGGAGAAGGGGACAACAGAGGATGAGATGGCTGGATGGCATGACTGACTCGATGGACATGAGTCTGAGTGAACTACGGGAGTTGGTGATGGACAGGGAGGCCTGGCGTGCTGCGATTCATGGGGTTACAAAGAGTCGGACACAACTGAACTGACTGATACATGTTTATGGTGGCTCAGATGGTAAAGGATCTGACTGCAATATGGGAGACCCAGGTTCGATCCCTGGGTGGGGAAGAACCCCTGGAGAAAGAACTGGCAACTCACTACAGTCTTCTTGCCTGGAGAATCCCATGGACAGAGGAACCTGGAGGGTTATGGTCCAT
This sequence comes from Bos indicus, assembly GCF_029378745.1. NCBI lineage: Eukaryota > Metazoa > Chordata > Mammalia > Artiodactyla > Bovidae > Bos > Bos indicus. The sequence goes on from NC_091767.1 coordinate 16,441,130, forward strand.
TGGGTCACAAAGAGTCGGACACAACTTAGCAACTAACACACACATATACTGTACAGATATTCTAGTTATTCAAAACATCACATGCCTACAATAAAATATCTACAGGGCTTATCTCCATCTCATCTTTGAGGCTTTTTCCTATTTTATTTATCTTCACTGACTTTTCTCCTATAACTACCAAGGACTACTTATATATTTAAATTTCAAAAATCCTAAATAAAAGGCATATATTAATTTAATTTTAAAATAGTTCAAATGAACACATTTTAGCATGCATTGTTTTGTATTTTTATTTTTTATTAGGGTATAGTTGCTCTCCTGGTGTATGTGCATGCATGCTCAGTTGCTAACTCATGTCCAACTCTTGTGACCCCAGGGACTGTAGCCCGCTAGCTTCCTCTGTCCATGGGATTTCCCAGGCAAAAATACAGGAGCAGGCTGCTATTCCTTCTCCAGGGGATCTTCCCACATTGGTGGGTGGATATGGCACAGGACTAAACAATCCACCTGCTAATGCAGGAGATGTGGGTTCGATCCCTTGGTCATGAAGATCCCCTGGAGGAGGGCATGGTAACCCACTTCAGTATTCTTGCCTGTGAAATCCCATGGACAGCAGCCTGGTGGGCTACAGTCCATGGGATTGCAAAAGAATAGGACACAACTTAGAGACTAAGCAATAACACGGTTGTTTTACAATGTTGTGTTAGTTTCTGCTGTACAGTGAAGTGAGTCAGCCGTATACACATACATCCCCTCCTTCTTGGACCTCCCTCCCACTCTCCACCCCACCCCTCTAGGTCATCACAGAGCACCAAGCTGAGCTCCCTGTGCTTTATAGCAGGTTCCCACTAGCTAGCTATTTTACACTATAACTGGGAGATGCTGCTGCTGCTGCTGCTAAGTCACGTCAGTCGCGTCCGACTCTGTGTGACCCCATAGATGGCAGCCCACCAGGCTCCCTCGTCCCTGGGATCCTCCAGGCAAGAACACTGGAGTGGGCAATTGGGAGATGAGCTTGCATTTAAAATTAATAAAATATTTCTTTGTAAGTGCATCTGTCTTTCTCTTAATTTATTTGGAAAATAAGGTTAAAACAACCAAAACAGTACCTCATTTAGTCTGTTTCCTCCACCCTGTGCGCAATATACTTCTTAGAAAGCAAAAACCACTTCAAAACATTACATTTTTGTAAAGATGCTGGATATATGTGAAAAGAGTCTATCCACTCAGAGCTCAAGAGTATAAGACATTCTGTGCAACTTTGTTTTATGCAGCCCCTCAAGTCACTGGTAGTCAGCTGGGCCAGGGAAGACCACAGGCACTTTGTCTGAATCACCTGGGGCAAGCTTCACACCACACTTGTGTCTGAAGTCCTGTTCCTACCTATTATTCTTCTCAAAGGTACTGGTATTTGAATATAAAAGTCTTCCTAGAAACGTGCTTCGGAGAAGGCAATGGCACCCCACTCCAGTACTCTTGCCTGGAGAACCCCAGGGACGGAGGAGCCTGGTGGGCTTCAGTCTATGGGGTCGCACAGAGTTGGACACGACTGAAGTGACTTAGCAGTAGCAGCAGAAACATGCTTAGCACAGTGACTAGGGAGATCATATAGTAGCAGGAGGAATATTGACAGGTAACCTTTTATTGAGTATTTACCATGTGCCACAGAAAATGGATTAACTCATTTAATCTTCAAAAAACAACAACAAAAAAAAAAACCCTGTTTGGCAGATACAATTGTTATCTCCATTCACAGACAAGGGAAACTGAGGCCCAGAAGACATGACCTTGCCCGAGGTTACACAGTTAGTAAGTGGTGGAGCCAGGACTGGGCTTCCCAGGTGGTGCTGGTGGTACAGAACCTTCCTGCCAACTCAGGAGATGTAAGCAATGCTGGTTCGATCCCTGGGTGGGGCAGATCTCCTGAAGGAGGGCATGGCAACCCACTCCAGTACTCTTGCCTAGAAAATCCCATGGACAGAGGAGCCTGGTGGGCTACAGTCCATGGGGTTGGAAAGGGTTGGACATGACTGAAGCAACTTAGCATGCATACACAGAGTCAGGATTAGAATGCGGGGGGTTCAGTCCATAACACACACCCTTTACTAACACTCTCTGCTGCTTTCCAACTTTACTGAAACCAACTTCACTGAAAATGCAAAGTACCTATGAAATATTTCCAAAGTTTCTGTATACCACTGAAGATTTCTCTTTTGCTTGGAAATGAGTACATTATATACACTCAGTATAGTTATTTCAACTGGATAACACCATTAAATCTTAACACATGACTGTTTCCCCCAGATTTTTCCCTTTCTCTTTCATATTGGTGACAATTCTACTTCCTCACTTCAGGAAGATAAAGGGTGTGAGTTTCTCAAAGATTCCCAAACAACCCTTCGAAGAGTTGCAGGAAAAAACACCAGTAATCTGTTATATTTAAATTCATATAAATGACAAATCATTTTTTACTATAAGTACATCCCATGCAAAATCTTAATCATATTTATATTTTAAATTATTCATAGTTTATCTGAAGTTCAAATTTAACTGGGTATCCTTTTAATTGCTAAACCTGTCAACCCTCTCCTTGGGAAAACTCAGATAGTTTAAGGAGGATGTAAAAGGTAAGAAAATTCACACAACAGGCAGAGTATCTTAGAAAAAGCAGGAGGGAGAGGGTCTAGGCAGATGAAACTTTTGTCAGTGAATTTGAGGTTCTTCACAAAAGAATTCGGAGATGAAATGATCAGTAAGTGGATTTCTTAGAGAGAAACACACTCAGACAGAATGTGGACCATCTCAGAAGGTGAAAGAGAGAGCCTCATAATATGGCATGGTAAGTGTATAGGCTAATTTCTTTGACTAATGAGTGGGAGGATCATTTCTATTATTGAGGGAAGGGGCAAAGATTTTCAGGAATTGGGCTACTGCCCACATTTTGGTCTTAAGACAGTCGGCCTTGGAACCAACAAGGCACAGTGGTTGTATCACTTAGCATGCTAGTATATCACAAGCAGTGTATGATGAGGCTCAGGGTCTGCTGCAAGTCAACTCTTCCACCATCTTGGACCTAGCTGGTTCTAACCAGTTTGTCATGTCCTATGGCCATGTCAGTCTTTTACAGGTTGTGCCCTGTCCCCTTCCCTCCTGTTTAAAAAGCATATGCAGTCCAGCAAAAGACTCCAGGGGCCAAGTGTAGCTAGGAAAGAGCAGGGGCTGCCAGTCCAAAGAGCAACGAGGACAGATGACCCTTGACCAGCTGCTTCCTACTCTCCCATTGATGTCAGAGCTATGTTACAACTCCAAGTTATAAAACTAAGATACAACCTAAAAGCCCAATGCAGAAGGTTGGGCCAAAATGAAGGCACTGTGGATAAAGAGGAAAGCTATTAAACTGGGAAAATATGGATACCCACTGGCTTTTACTGAAGAAAATTAAAACTAATCTATTACAAGGAATAAGACAGCTTAATAGACTCTCTTCAGGCTTGACCATCCCAGAACCTGAAGCAGAATTACATCTGCAGCTTTTATCAGATCAGATTCTGAACAATGAATCTGAAATGCTCAGGGTCGTGTGCCCTGCTGTACTACAAACCAGAGACACTGAGATGAGAAACATATAACGCTCGCTTTTTAGGTAATAACCATCTGACATGTGAAATCAACAGGTAAAAAGCAATCTCAACTCTAGAGTCTTCCATACACAATGAAAGTCATTAGAAGAGGGTAGGATTGACTCTCTAGAAAGTGACAGGGAACACTTGACAAAGGAAACTGCTCCAGAGAAAGAGGACAGGATTGAGAAGGATGGTCCCTGTGAGGTATGTTTGGTATTTCTGGAATACACAATGGCTAGAAGGAGAAAGAGAGTAAAGTAGGCTGAAGACAGATTTTAACAGCCCTCTGACACATAAGTGCTTCCCAAACTGTATTACATGCACCAATTATCTAGGGGTCTTGTTAAAATGCAGTTCTGGTTGATGTGGTACGAAGTAGAGCCTTGGGGATTCTGCATTTCTAACTTAGCTGCCAAATGAGGCAAACGTGGCTAGTTAAGGCGTGAATAATTAAGGCTGTGTGCCACACTTTGGGCTTCCCTGGTGGCTCAGTGATAAAGAATTCACCTGCAATGCAGGGGACTTAGGACACGACTAAGTTCACATGGGTTCAATCCCTGGACGGGGAAGACTCCCTGGAGGAGGGCATGGCAACCCACTCCAGTATTCTTGCCTGGAGAATCCCATGGACATAGGAGCCTGGTGGGGTACAGTCCATGGTGTCATATGCACACCACACTTTAGGTGTTAAACCTTTTCCTGCAGGTGGTTTCTCTAGCCTGAGAGTGACTAGAATTCAAAAAAGCTACAAGCAGGTATGACTCTCCCTATGGTCCAGGTAAGAAATACCCAAACTGAAGACACTAAAGATAAAGAGAAGATGAATTGAGTCATTTGCAAAGGTAAATAACCAATCTTTTATAATAACCTTAAATGGAGTATAAGCTATTGATATAAAAATATCAAATCATTATGCTGTACACCTGAAACTAATAAAACATTTAACTCATCTTGACCTCAAAATTTTTTAGAAGGTAAAATTGACAAGCTGGTATTCAACGGAAGCACGGATAACAGAAACAGGTGATGGTATTTAATTTTTTTCACAATATGATATGATTTGAGATGTGTAATCTCATTTAACATTTAGGATGTCCTGTGCATGCATGCATGCTAAATCACTTCAGTTGTGTCCAACTCTTTGGGACCCCATAGACTGTAAACTGCCAGGCTCCTCTGTCCATGGGATGCTCCAGGCAAGAATACTGGAGTAGGTTGCCATTCCCTTTTCCAGGGGATCTTCCTGACTCAGGGACGGAACCCACATCTCTTAGGTCTCCTACACTGGCAGGCAGGTTCTTTATCTCTAGCATCACCTGAGAAGTCCTTAGGATATCTTACTATAATTAAATGTAACACCTTTTTAACCATAAGATATGACTCTAAACGAGGAGTTGGGTTTTAAATGCAGTATTTGGAGGATTCCGTCCCCTAACTTTAAGGTCACTAGTAATACATATCCAGTCTTTCTAGATAGACTGTAAAAGTCCTCTCTGGCAGGGATGGGCTTCAGTGTGTCCCCAGCCCTGAGCATGTGCCTGGTACACAAGGCTTCCTCTTTGATCATGGTTTTATGAATATGCAGACACGCCATTCCTGATCAGACACTGCTTCACAAACTTGAAAGCTTGAGAAGATTCCAAAGCATCAGTCCCCAGTGAGTTTCCTAATTTATTTTCCCCCTTCTCACTTTCAAAAATCTGAACTGGTAAGACATTTCAATGCCAATCCTGAAACTGAGAGCTCATGCATTTCTCAAGTTCCGGAATAACATACTGAGGTACCAATCCCAGCGGTCCTTCCTAAAGACTGATTAGAGTTCTTTTCTTTACCTCCTACAGCTGATTACTTGTTGTGATACCACAGATTGCTTAGCGGCTTGACTTAGCACCTGTGCTAATTGCTTTATCCTGTTAGAATCTGATTTTCAGTGTGTTGAAATGTTAACTTAAGCCAGTGGTTCTCAGGCCTGACTACACGTGAGAATCACCGAAGATCCTTTTTAAATGCTCAGGCTCCATCCCCAGGGATTGCAATTTAACTGCACTGAAGTGGGTCCCAGGTATCAGAAAGGTTTAAAAAACCTTCCCAGGCGAATCTAATGCACAGCCAAGACAAAGAAACACTGACGTGGCAAACTTATGTGGGGATTTTGTGTATGCAGCATCTGAGGCTGCCTCCCCACACCACAGTCCATCCAAGAAAAAACACCAATAAATGAAAACTCTGATAGTGTTCGTCCGAGTCTGTCTAAAGCAGTCTCACCTATCAAGACTCTTGAGAGTCCCTTGGACTGCAAAGAGATCAAACCAGTCAATCCTAACGGAAATCAACTCTGAATATTCCTTGGAAGGACTGATGCTGAAGCTCCAATACTTTGGCCATCTGAAGTGAAGAGTCGACTCATTGGAAAAGACCCTGATGCTGGGAAAGACTGAAGGTGGGAGGAGAAGGGGCCAACAAAGGTCAGATGTTGGATGCCATCACCAACTCAATGGACATGAGTTTGAGCAAACCCCAGGAGATACTGAAAGACAGAGAAGCCTGGCGTGCTGCAGTCCATGGGGTCGCAAAGAGTCAGACACGACTGAGCGACTGAACACCACCACCCCCATCAGGAATACCAACAGCATAAGGACAGTCTCCAAACCACCAAACCAGATGCTATGAAATCCATTCAGAAAGGACCTAAATTAGAAGGAGCTGAGACCTGATGGTTAGAAACAAAACAAAAAACAGGTCTCCTACTTTACTGGTTACATGACTTAAGTTATTTTCTGCATCTAGTTTTCTCATCCACCCACATAAATTGTCCCCATGAAGTGATACGTAGATTTAATAATATGGTAATGAAACAATTTATTCTCATGTTTCAACTTCTTTTGAGATTTTTTTTACATCACTCCAGGTATGCTATTTTTCTTCTTTGCCACATTCTTGGCATTTGAAAGATTATTTTAACCTGTTAAGCTAAAACTATTTGCAACTTAATTTTATTTTTCTGAATATTTATCAAATGTGTAACATAATAAAAATTATGGCATTGTTCTATACCTTTGTATCTTAATCTCATGTATAGATTTTTTTTTAATGTTTTTTGCAAGGCCTCTACACCAACCAGGAAGTGTTAACCAACAAAACAACCTGATATATCCAACTCTGGAGCCCAAATGCTATGGGCCACTGAACACCAAGAGGCAGCGGGCCGGCTGATCATTTGGCAAAGCGGCCTGATCTCATGGTTTTACCCCTAAGGAAGCCAGCACCTGGCTACTGACCCACCCACCACAGGAATCCAGGGGCTAAATGCCTAAGCCACAGAAGCTGACCACACAGGACAGCTAGGTAGGTATAGCCCAATGTCCAACGGCCCAGGTTCTCAAGAGGCCAGGCAGGGTGAGGGACCACAATAATTCCTCAGCAGCAACCACTACCATGTTGTAAAATAACATAGCTTTGTGTTCCCCAATAAAATCATTAAATCCCATTCTTTGAAAGTTTTGTTTAGTCCTTTTATAAAAATATGAGGCGCGCCTGATTTTCATACCCACAAGCTCAGATCTGCAAATATTAGAGATTTTTTTTTAATGTCATTTATTCGTACCATGAAATTTTTTTCCACAATTTCTTTTTTTTTTTTTTCCCTTTAGTCATAGTTGCAGTTCATGGACTCTAGAGGGTGGGCTCAGTAGCTGAGGTGCCTGGGCTTTGCGGCATGTGGGATCTTAGTTCGCAGGCCAGGGATTGAACCCATATCCCCTGCACTGGTAGGTGGATTTGCAACCACTGGACCACCAGGCAAGTCCTGAGATTTTTCTTTATAACTGAAATAATTTCTATCACAAGCTCTGCATGTTTCCTGATAGAAAACTGAATCTGGGTACTTCTAAGTAAGCTCAACCATGTCAGTAATTTCTTAGTTGTATCTGTTTTATGTTCAATCACATTAGGGACTGCCTCCTTTTGTCTTCTCCCTGGGGCTGCCTGTAACTCCACTGTTTACACAGTAATGTAATATCTACGAGAGAGTGTCTCTGTGCTTACGCAGTGACATTCATTGATGTACATATAATCCTGTCTGGTTCTCTGTGTTGCCAACCTCCATACAGGCTTCCACCCACTTGGTCCCACACTGCATGGCCCCTGCCGCCACTGACAGCTGCATCCCCTTGTCATGACCTTGAGACCCCTCTGAATACCTGGATTTCTCTCTCCACTAAAATAGACATTTTTATTCCAGAACTGAGCAAGGTTCACTTGTTACCCCACATCTCCCCAGGGCAATGGGATACTTAGGATCTGTTCTCAAGCCCCCTCTACCTCTCACACCCATGCTGAATGACATGAGAATCTTTGTGAATTCAGTCATCCAGATGGGAAACACAACACTCACTCTACTCAAGGTAGGGCAGGTTATGCTGTAGTAAAAATGCCCAAAAGATCAACAAAATGTCATTCCTCACTCAAAATCCATTGTGAGTCCAGAATACTCTCGCTGACAGCTGTCTTTGGCACATTGGCTCAGCCTTCCAGATTACAAAGAGAAGAAGCAAGCTGGAAAGTCTAGCACCAATAATTGGATGCTTCAACACAGAAGTGACCCATATCATTTCCAGGAACAATGTATCAGCCAAAGCAACTCACAAGGTCACATCCAGCTCCGAGGCAGAGGGGAAATTTTTGGCCTTTAGTTGCTAAGTCATGTCCAACTCTTTTGTAACCCCATGGACTGTAGCCCACCAAGGCTCCTCTCTCCATGGGATTTCCCAGGCAAGAGTACTGGAAAGGGTTGGCATTTCCTTCTCCAGGGTATCCTCCCAACCCAGGGATCAAGCCTGTGTCTCTTGCAATTCCTGCATTGGCAGGCAGAATCTTTGCTCTGAGCCATCTGGGAAGCCTAGAGGAGAAATACAATGCCCCACGTGCCTAGAAGCACAGCGAGCCCAAACCTCTGCGCTGTGTAGCAGTGTTCTCTGCAGTCCTGGCTCCCTCTGCCCTTACACTTGCTTGGTGTTTTATAGTCTCTTTGCCCACTATTTGGCTCATGAATTGGGACTTGGCTCAAACAGGGGGTTCAGCCCTAAAATTAATGTCTATCTCTCTTTATGAGCTTCCCACCTTCTTCCTTCAGTTGGCAGCACCTTTATCCAGTGAAGGAGTGGGGACAGGAAGGAGAGATTAAGGGAAAATATAGAAAGATGATTTAAGACTTGTAACTTTAACAGTCAGAAATTTGACATTTGAAAAGAGCGAAAATAGGAGTAAAAATGCATTCATTTCAGACTAAGAAGGTCCATAGAAAACTTTTAAAAGTGGCACATTCTGAACAGCCTAATGTGTATGAGGCTCTGCTTCAGCAAATTGCAATGCCAAAGTCATTTCTCCTTAACTAATAAAGGTGGTTCAAGAGATGGGTTACCTGCCCCCCTGGAGAAGGCTCTTGAGGCTGAAGAACCTGTGCATTTAAAAATATATTTAATAGTATTTTAGTCACGCCTTCCCTAGACCTCTATTATTTATGAAACTTCAGTTTTGCCTCATGTGTGCTAAGTCGCTTCAGTTGTATCTGACTCTCTCTGACCCCATAAACCGTAGCTCACCAGGCTCCTCTGTCCATGGGATTCTCCAGGCAAGAATACTAGAGTGGGTTGCAAGCCCTCCTCAATCCAGGGATCAAACCCACATCTCTTTAAGTCTATGCACATTGGCAGGTGGGTTCTGTGCCACTAGTGCTACCTGTGAAGCCCTAAGTTTTGCCTATAATGATACATTTCAGGATCACAAGCTCTGAGATTAGGCAGGGTTTAAAGTCAGGTGGTTATGACAACTACTATACCCATGTTCTACTGCTATAATTAAAATGTGCAGCAGCCACAAAACTTCAGGGCCACAAAACAATAAATGTTTTGTTCACATTCTTGAGGGCCAGCTGGGCATCACTCTAGTGATCTGGCAGAGAGAATTTACATATCTGGGGTCAGCTGGTTATTGTCTGATACGGGTTGGCCTCAACTGGGGTGACTGGAACATTCCACTCTAGCCCACGTCACCCTCCCTCCTCCTAGGATCTGCAGGCTAACCTGGGCATGTTCACACGGCATTAGCAGCACAGTCACCAACACAGTTTTCAAGGCTCTGCTTCCATCATATCTGCTCATATTCTATGGGCCAAAGCAAGTCACAAGACTACACCTGGAGTCAGGGCAAAGGATGGCTGTAAAGGACATGAAAAATCAAAGTCAAGGCATGCTGTTGACCACATCTAGGATTCTGTCTATCAAGGATGCCCGGGCAGGGCTCACTAGCAAAATGATGAATGAACTTAAAATGGGGACCGGGTCAGAGAGAGAAAAACAAATATCATATATCAATGCCTATACGAAGAATCCAGAAAAAACTGGTATAGATGATTTTATCTACAAAGCAGAAACAGAGAAACAGACCTAAGAACAAACATATGGATACCAAGCGGGGAAAGGGGAGATGAACTGGGAGAATGGGATGGACATATATACACTATTGACCCTATGTATAAAATAGATAAGTAATGAGAACCTGCTGTACAGCACAGGGAACTCTACTCAGTGCTCTGTGGTAACCTAAATAGGAAAGAAATTCAAAGAGGGGGTATATGCGTGGAGGTATAGCTAATTCACTTTGCTGTACGGCAGAAACTAACATGCGGAGAAGGCGATGGCACCCCACTCCAGTACTCTTGCCTGGAGAATCCCATGGATGGAGGAACCTGGTAGGCTGCAGTCCAGGGGTCGCTGAGGGTCAGACAGGACTGAGCGACTTCACTTTCACTTTCCACTTTCATGCATTGGAGAAGGAAATGGCAACCCACTCCAGTGTTCTTGCCTGGAGAATCCCAGGGACGGGGGAGCCTGGTGGGCTGCCATCTCTTGGGTCGCCCAGAGTCAGACACGACTGAAGCGACTTAGCAGCAGCAGCAGCAGAAACTAACACAACACTGTAAAGCAGTAATACTCCAATAAGATTTTTTTCTTTTTAAATAAAAATAAAGATGAGGTAACTGAGAAAAAAATGTCAGGACCAGGTCCTGAGTCTTCAACAAGAAAGAATGAGAAGCAGAAATGGCACAGAGACGTATGAGGAGAAACAGGAATTCAAAATCCTATAATCATATTTAGAAATTACAAGACATATTAAGCACGATTGAGAATGACCAGAGTATGCCACAGTAATTCCTAGCATTATTTTGCCTGCAAAGACAGTACCTGCTATGTTACAGAAAGTGAAAGTGAAAGTCACTCAGTGGTGTCCGACTCTTTGTGACCCCATGGACTATACAGTCCATGGAATTCTTCAGGCCAGAATACTGGAGTGGGTAGCCTTTCCCTTCTCCAGGGGATCTTCCCAGACCAGGAACTGAACTGGGATCTCTTGCATTGCAGGTGGATTCCTCACCAGCTGAGCTACAAGGGAAGCCCCAGTGTTACAGAGGGCTGTGTAATTAACAGTGTTTCACATCGTTCATCTCAAATGATGCTATCAATAGTCCCTGGGCAGTGCCCGGCGGGCATTGCTACTCCGTTTTAAATGCAGGGCCATCCTGCAGGACTGAAGAAGAAAAGTGAGGTGCCCAGTGGAACAAGGCTAGTGAGTGATCCAGTTGAGACTCAAACCCAAGTCTAGTTTCTTTTTCCCAGTATATAATGAAAACTTTTGAAAAGTAAGCCTTGAAACAATAACATCGAAAATGTCTTCCCCATAAGAGTCTAGAATAAAGGCCAAAGAGTCCAGTGTCTCCCAGTTTAGAAAAGGATAAGCAAAGTGGTGATTGCTACGGAGGCACTTACGCACTTACTTGCTTGTGAAGATGGGGGTGATGCTGAAAGTTGTTAAAAGTTAAAGGCAATCATGAGCCAACACTTACATGTTTTCTGAGTAGTGACAAAAACAACACAATTCACATCAAAGTGAGGGGAATAAATAGTTCCAAATGCTATTAGAAAAGGTAGAGGAGAGGAAATGCAATGGGAGAATCAGACTCAATCAGCCTTTTGATGGGAAAAGATCACTTTGAAAAATGAGATAAAATAAAACCTAAAAATCATGAATATAACACTTGTTAACAAGGAGGAAAATCAGAGATGACAAAACATAGGTACAAGAACTACAAGATTAAAAATAATGCAAAGATGTAGATTATTACCAATCACAAAGAAGATTTAAAAAAATGCAGTATAACAACTGAAGAAAAAGCAAAGGCCATTGGTCATTTTTCTTCCAGAAATGAAAATACATATACTTGAAGGATATTCTGCTGTCTTCAGACGCAGGCAGTACTGCAAATTTGCTGGAAGATAAACAGGAAGACTTGAGTCTGTTCCAAACTTAATAACAGAGTTCTGTAGGGGTTTTGTTTTTTTTTTTTTTTTTTCTTAATAACTTGAAAACTTGAAGGGAAAAATTGGGGCTGATCTCATTTCTGTGACCTGATACTGCACAGAAGTCTGGTTTCTGAGAAATGGCTGGGGGATTCATGGGAGATGGGATATACTTCCAAAGAGTTACAAGAAGACACCGCTGAAGCTATGCATAAACAGATAAGCAATGAGACCCTGCTCTATGGACAAGGGAATGCTGCTTAGTGCACTGTGCTGAATGGGAACGGGAGTCCAAAAGGGAGGGGGTTACGTATATGTATGACTGATTTGTTTTTCTGGACAGTAGGGAAAAAACAACATTGTAAAGCAGCTATACTCCAAAAAAATTAATTTTTTAAAAAATTTACAAGAAGAAAACGACTCTCGGTTAATCATCAGGCCTTTGATGGAAGGGCCTGTGGAACACACCACACTGAGACAGAGCCTCGTGTACAAAGCATGGTGAGTGTACTCTCGGAAATCTAGAATTAGAGACACAGCAAGGCTACCACTTGTTGAGAACAACAGATTATCTAGACTAACTCTTGAACTCCCAGGGAGCAATCTGAGGAGAAAAATAAATGCAAAAGATTTTCATAGCCATTAACCCTCCCCTGGGTCAGCCCTCATTTCAGCAATGATTTCAATAAAGATAAAGAGACAGTGCTCAATAGATCATTCTTTTTAAATATCGAATATGTTAACAGGGGTGCGCTAGTGAAAAGAAATGGCCCTGTGATAGATGGAACTGCTAAGAGGAAATTCAGCAGACATAAGCAAATAATGCTAAAGGCAAACCTAGGAAACTGGTTATACAAGTTAAGGAAAGAAAACTAAGAATGCTATGTGCTGAGTCGCTCAGTCGTGCCTGACTGTGCAACCCCATGAACTGCCAGACTCCTCTGTCCATGGGGATTCTCCAGGCAAGAGTACTGGAGTGGGTAGCCTTTCCGTCCTCCAGGGGATCTTCCCAACCCAGGGATCAAACTGGGGTCTCCTGCATTGCAGGTGGATTCTTTACCAGCTGAGCTACCAAGCAAGCCCCTTAAGAGCGGTAGATAGCCTAGGAAAATGAACTTGGTGTTTGAATTGGCTACAAGCTCCATGTCAGTCTACCTTTATTTACCACAATGGTTCATAACTTCTTTGGAGTCAAGGATTCCTTTGAGGGCATGATAAACATTAAGTACCTCAGCTTGGAAACAAGTACACTTTGCACTGAGTCGAGAAGCTCACAGAGAGCCCACAGGGCATCAGTGCTTTAGAACATGGGACTTGCTCTACGTGAGTCCACAGTCAGTCCAGGACTCAAGTCTTTCAAAAAGTAACACTACCGTCTCTTCACTCCGAGTTTCCTCACCTGTCAAGGGGTGATAACAACACCAGTACTTACCCCCACTCCAAGGTTACTGTAAGTAACCAGGAGTATTTTTGTTACATTTTTATTACTTTGGAAATATGGTAATACATGTTGCTACATGTATGTTTTATTATATGTATTGCATTGGCAAAGTCAGTTGCTACTTTGTGCAATTTCTCAGTAACTTTTAAGTTTAGGGTCCAAGGCAGAAGAGGGGATTGCTCCTCTGGGGTCGGTTGCCACTTGGAATAATTCCTGGAATCTTCAGTTCTGATTTGGGCCTCTCATGTTAAGAGAAAGGCCAGGTAGGGTGGTAAGGAAATGTGAAAACTGGCACAGGAAGACATATGAAAGAACTAATCATATTCAGCTCAGGAGGAAGAACTAAGGATATTTAGCCTAAAGAACAGATGGTTTAGTCAAATTCAAATACTGAAAAGATTGTATTGTTGTGGAAGAAAAGGAATTATTCTGAATAATTCCAGGGGTCAAATTTAGGCCAAGAGACAAAGAACTTTCAGGTGGTTAAAAAGAAGAATGTCTTAGCAATTAAAAGCTGCTATTTCCTTATCAGTGAAAGGTCAATCTATTCCTTTACTCAGCAAACATTTATTGAGCATGTACTGTGCACCAGAGACCATGCAAGGTACTGGGAATACAAAATGACAAAGACACAGAGCTTGTTATTTGGAGGGAGAAACCAAGAAAACATGTAGTTGCAAGATAAACAGAGGCAGTAGTATTGCCTGGAGAACAAGGCAGGTCCACTCCTCAGCCTGAAAGAAGGGGCCTGATGGAGGTGGCACTAGAGCTGAGACATCTCGGATGAAGAGGAACAAGCCAGGTGGCCAGGCACGCTGGGCAGATGGCACAGACACAAGTGAGGAAGAGCACAGCGTGTCCACGGAGTGCTGGCTGCGAGGGACAAGGCAAAGCAGAGAGGGAGAAAAGAACTACGATGTGACCCTTTGGACAAAGCCATTCAAGGATAGGAAGCACATACGTGACCTGGTCAGATCTGGGCTTTAGATGAAGACATGGTCATTACTAAAATGTTTGAGATGAGAGCTGGCGGTCCTATATTCCATACTTGTGATAGTTCCATATCTCCTCCAAGTAAGTGAAGAGCTTCATGATAGCTCAACATTTTTTAATGGGTTATTTAGTCTTATATAATACAAGAATGTCTCAAACAAGATACTTGTTGGGAGTGTGGAAGCAAGACTGGAAATCTAAAGAAAAGCAAGAGACTGGGGTAAGAATCCAAGCAATGTGAGGGCCTGCGTTGGGTATGGGAGATGGAACTGGGGCACTCAAGGGCTTTTCAAAGTTCAGACTCTATGCAGTTTGGCCTTGAAACCATCACAGAATTCTACGATTGTAAAGGACATAGAGACCATCTCATGCAGCTCTTCCATTGTAGAAAGTAAACCCCAGGAAGAGACAGTAGTTTTATGACCTCCCCAAATAACTAGCTGATGAAAGAGTTAAGGATAGGATACAGAAACCTGAAAAACACCACATTTCAACATTGACCCAGCTGGTGACCTTTGGTTTCACTGTACCGCTCAAATTTTATTAAACCATTTTTTGCAGCAAATACACTTTTTTACTGAAATACGGTTCCAAGACATAAGCTATTTATCAAAAGGAAATGAGCATAGAATTTATATATTGCCATGGATCATAGAAACCTTATGGAACAAAACGGATCTCCTATTTAAACCTTCCAAGGTGGAAGGAAGAGGACAGGCTGACCCAAAGCCAAGCTCCACACTTGCCAACAGAGTGATACTGAGGAAATTGCTTATCATCTGCAGTCTGGTTTCCTCATCTGTAAAGCAAAGAAATAATACTTATCTTAAGGAGTTTTAGGTATACAAAGTGCCTTCATGATACTGGGAGTTCAACACATGTTGAGAGTGAAAGTGAAAGTCACTCCGTAGTGTCAGACTCTTTGTGACCCCATGGACTATACAGTCCAGACTATTCTCCAGGCCAGAATGCTGGAGTGGATAGCCTTTCTCTACCCACTACCTAAGATTCTCCAGGAGATCTTCCCAACCCAGGGATCGAACCCAGGTCTCCCATATTGCAGGCAGATTCTTTACCAGCTGAGCCACAAGGGAAGCCCAAGAATACTGGAGCGGGTAGCCTATCCCTCCTCCAGCGGATCTTCCCAACCCAGGAATCAAACTGGGGTCTCCTGCATTGCAGGCAGATTCTTTACCAACTGAGCTTGGTATCAGGGAAGCCACATGTTAGGCAAGTCCTTTCTCTTTCTGTTCACCTTCCTGTCCCCTCCCCATTAAAACCCACAAGGAGAAGTTACCCTCCATCTTCTCCAGCCTACCAGAGACAGTAAGAGGTTAGAATTTGTTCACCAGTGTCAGGCCAACTAACTGATAATGCTTGGCCTTGTGTCAACTTGTACACATTTTTTAATCTCTCTGAGACCATTTATAAAACTATAATAATCCGAAGAAAACTATTCCTACCCTGTGGAGTTGTGAGGATTAAAAGAAGTGAAAGTGTCAGTGGCTCGGTCATATCCAACTCTTTGCGACCCCAGGGAGTGTAGTTCCCCAGGCTCCCCTGTCCAAGGCATTTCCCAGGCAAGATACTGGAGTGGGCTGCCATTTCCATAAGCAAAATACACGAAAGGTATTTAGAGCTGTGCCTGACATATAGTAAACACTCAAGCAACTGCTGTGATTATGTTGATTTTACATGCAGAGAACCAGATTACATTGATTGCAATTTCCTTTGTTTCCTTAACCTCCTTGTTAATGATCTCCTCATTCGTGCACAACTTCATCTTTTCAAGAAAATAGCTGCATGCATTTCTCTTCAGACATGGAAGAAACTGAAACATTTTCTCCCAAAAGCCATGAAGGTAAACATGATCAGTGGATCCAAATGACCATCAGAAATGGAATAGTGGAAACTTAGTATCATCAATTCAAGCTACTGAACACCCATCCATTGATTTGTTCCCTGTCTTTAATTACAATTCAATATCTCCCCATCCCTCATTCTGCAGGCCAGAGGGACTTCAAAGCACTTCCTATGGATTATGTGGTATGACATGCTCCTAGGAAGATAGCCAGGTGAGGGTTAGAATTGGCCTTTGAATCATCCTTAATGCCACAATGTAGTTCCTCAAAACATCCACTGACAAACCAATCATTCAGGCTCCCTTCGTTAAGTGCTGGGTCCTACAGGATTCATGCTAGGGACCACCTCACACTGCATTTGAGAGCACAAGACTGAAGGAGGTGGCAGATGCATTGAGTAAGAGATTGGGCTCCAGAGTGAGAATATTTGAATCCTGGAGCCACCATCTTTGTAATTTTAGGCATGTCACTTAACCTCACTACATCTCAGTTTCTTCCCCTGTAAAATGGGGAACATAATAGATGAACCTAACTAGTAGGGTTCTCATGAGATAAACTGAGATAATGCTTAAAAACAATTTAGCACAAGCAAGTGTTCAATAAATGAGGTGATGATTACTATTTCAGTTTAAAATATGACTAAGTGCTATTCAATGTTATACTGTTTATAATGCACAAATAAAAATTCATAAAAGGAGAGAGCCATGTGACACTAGATAGCGTATCGTATTCATCATCACTAAAGAAGATGTGTCTTGGTTCTGAGCCTAACCTTACAGAAAGAATTGCTTTAGATCTGCAAAGGGCATTTCCTACGGGAAAACAGCCAGAAGGCTATGGATCCCTGAATTCATAGAAGACACAGGAATAAATTAACTGCCTGAATTTTGAGCCACTGCCTAAGGAGGTAGAAAAGGGAACATTTCTATGGCCAGTCTGGAAGTGGCAGGTGATTTCAGAAAAGACGAGCTACCTGATCAAAAACCATGGTGTGGGAGGTGAATGTAGATTTTAGTGGCAGAAAGACCTAGGTGAGAATCCTTAGACAAATAACCTAACATTTTTAAACCTCACTAGTCTTCTCTTTGCAAAGCTAAGAAAGTCTTATCTTTCACCTTCCTTGCAGAATTAGGAGAAGAATCAAATGAGTTATTAAAGTTAAAACAGCCATCTCAGCATCTGACTCTTAGCTAGTATGATTATCTGGTGATATTTCAAGAAAAACAAACACTAACAGGAGTGATATAAATTTCCCTGGACAAACACCTAACTTCAGGTGAATGAGGAAGAGCTTGCTTTCCTTTAGTGTCCTACATCTCATTTTTCTGTTGGAAATTTAATACCTACAATAAATGCCAGATATTATCATTATCATGGTATAACAAATACAGAGCTATCATGATCTCATTTAATGTTCATACAACTCTGGGACAAGGATCATTTTATTTGTCCATTTTACAAAACACTTTTTAAAAAGAGGTTTAGACATTCAACCATGTGAAAACATACATTCTATACTCCCAATTTTCCCTACCTTTTCTGTGATCCATGTGATTCCAAGTCTTATAACTAATGATTATATAAGTAAAGTCTTGTAATTTAAAAATTCAAATAAAAACAGGTTTAGAGAGATTAGTCACTTGTCCAAGCTCACCTACAGGAAGTGATGGAACCGAGATTTGAACCAGGGCAGTCTGGTTCCAAAGGCAGTGTGCTCTGTACACCTCTAGGGAATGCTAGCAGACCTCCCTGAGACCTGAAGACTTGTTCCCCCTGACCCAGACCTGCCAAGTCAGCATGAGCCTGCCACCTGCATTCAAGAAAGAAAAACAGCCCTACAGGGAAAAGTGGATATGATTAAGTACAGAGCTGGATCAAGTAGGCTCATGCAATTTTCATTTATTTCACTCTTTCTCTGTAATTTAATTCTCATTTTAATTCACAGCAAACAACCCCTTAGACTGAAGTATGCTGCAGACCTGGCCTTGCTGTCAGAAGTGCTTGTTGGCACTTCTGTCCTAAAACTGCAGAAACACAGAACACCTTCAAGAAACAGCATCCTCCTGAGACAGGTCTGGTCGTGCCAGGCAACATTAACTGCACACCCAGACAAGCTCTATCAATGGCCATCTTGTGTGCAAAAAGAGCTTGCTCCCACAGGTCGTACTTAGAAACAATTTGCTTCTTCTCTAGGCCAAAATAATTGAAAATCAAAGTCGAGAATGTTACAGAAAATCTGAAGAGGATTCAGTGTAAGAGTGAGAAGACGGTTAAAATATTAAACTATTGGTTCTCAATTTTGTTTTTCTTCTCAAGTATCTCCACTCATTCTCCCCAGGTCTCCTATCATAACCGATCTAACCTTCTGGTCCCTAATTTCCCAAAGGGAGGACAGGAAGAGAGAGGGAGTGAGAAGGAGGTAAAAGGGTAAGAGCAGGATCAGCAGGAAGGTGCAGAGGAAGAACGGGAAGGAGGATCAGGGAGTAGGGGTCTGCAGACTGGAGGTCTTCGTGAGGTCAAAGGAGAGCTGCAGCTGGGATAACCAAGGGAACACGGAATAAAGAAAGGCCTCAGGATTTTATCAGAGGAACATCCGTGTATACCGACAAGGCCTGAGAGAGTGAGTAGGTTTCAAGTGGGTTCTAGGGGAATTAGAAACAAAGAAGTGAAGAAATGTGGAGAGGAAATCACCCACTCTGTTAGTAACTAAGCATTTCCCAAGAAATCCCGTCCAATCCCAGCAGGCACGGAGGACATCCTGTGCTCCAGGCTCTTGAGCTGTTTGCAGCGGTGTCATGTAAAGGGAAGGCAGATCCGCACAGTCCTGACCGCAGTGAAGTGGGTGTTTGCTTAGATGCTGGACTGAATGCCTTTGGAGCAGACACTATCTTCTATTCAGGTTGCATGTAGCTGGTACCTGGGCTTCCCCGATGGATCCGCAGTAAAGAAGCCGCCTGCAATGCAGGAGATGTGGGTTTGATCCCTGGGTCAGGGAGATCCCCTGGGGGAGGGCTTGACAAGCCACTCCAGTATTCTTGCCTGGAGGATCCCATGGACAAAGGAGCCTGGCGGGCTACAGTCCACAGGGTCACAAAGAGCTAGACACGGCTAAAGCAACTGAGCATGCGTAGTTGGTGTCTAATAAATGTTTGCTGGAAAGGAGGGAACAAAACTAGGGGGAAGGGAGGGGAAAGAAGGAAGAAAGACAAGCAGACAGACATGCAGGAGTTAAGTCCTCTTCACCTTAATCAGATGGCGTCAGATGGTAGTTCTGGTCTCAAACCAGTCATTTCATCCTTTCACATGTAGCACAGACTTGCCCTGACAATTTGGAAGAAAGACAAAAGCCAGAGGGATTCACATTGCACCTCTTCACTAGAAAGTTTAAAAAATGCCAGAAGCCAAAACTGTGAATAACTAAAACTCAACGGTGAATATTAGGAACTTAATAAACCATAATCTCTAAAATAATTGTTCTGAATGAGCTTTTAAGAATGGTTTAATGCCTTTTGCACCCCCATACGGCCCATACTAAAGTACCCTCAACTCTTACATTGTGCCACTGAAAGATTAAAATATTCAGATCAATTACTAAAAAACAGAAAATGCAGTAGTAAGAAACACCTTATATTTTAGCCAGGTTCTTGCTTTTTCAAACTACTTATCTTTGGTCTCCTTTGATCATGACAGTATGATTCTGAGGTTGGTAGGAAAAGTATTCATGGTATCATCCCAGTCCATAAATGTGAAAACTGAGGAAAGGATCAGCATACAGGAGGTTCACGTCTGATCAAAACTGAAAGCCTAGGACTCTCGAGTCCATGCTTAGCTCTCTCCCTACAGCAATACTTAGACTTAGGCCAGTGCAGACTGTTCTCTGGGCGTGTCTTTTGAAGGAGAGAAACAAGTAAAAGACTTCTCAGTTTTTTTACATATCAAACATATTCTTACATGCACTATCTTTATTTTATAAAGTTGATTTTTACTTTTCTCATGCAGCTGTGGCCTTTAAACTTCTTTCAGCAGAAGTTTTTTTACCAAAAATGTTGATAAGTGTCATGCCAAAGCTCTCTATACCAAACAAATAAAAGTCTGAGGGGATGTGGAGAAAAGGGAACCCTCCTACACTGCTGGTGGGAGTGTAAATTGGTGCCGCCACTGTGGAGAACAGTCTGCAGTTTTCTTAAAAAACAAAACCAGAGCCACCATACAATCCAGCAATCCCACTCCGGGGCATGTATCCGGACAAAACTAATTTGAAAACATACACATATGCCTATATGTTCATAGCAGCACTACTCACAGCAGCGAAGACACGGAAATAACTTAAACATCTACTTACAGATGAATGGATAAAGAAGAAGTGGGACATATAGAAAATGGAATATCACTCAGCCGTAAAAAGAATGAAATAATGTCATTTGCAGCCACATGGATGGACTGCAGGATTATTATACTAAGCGAAGTCAGGGAAAGACAAATATGATATCGCTTTTATGTGGTTAAAAAACTGATACAGATGAACTTATTTACAGAACAGAGATAGACTCACAGACATGCAAAACAAACTTACAGTGACCAAAGGCAAAAGGCAGAGTGCAGGGTAAATTACGAATTTGGGTTTAACAGATACACGCTACTATTACATAAACTTATATAACCAACAAGGACCTACTGTATAGCATAGGGAACTATACTTAACATCTTATATACTAAGGCCAGTGTGAATCCAGCCCCGGGAGCTTGTAATCTGCATCTACTTCAGTTGTGCCCTGCTCTTTTGCAACCCCATGGACTGTAGCCCACCAGGGCTCCTCTGTCTGTGGGATTCTCCAGGCAAGAATACTGGAGTGAGTTGCCATGCCCTCCTCCAGGGGATCTTCCCAACCCAGGGATTGAACCCATGTCTCTTATGCCTCTTGCATTGGCAGGTGGGTTAACATTTTATAGTAACCTGTAATAGAATTTGAAAGACAAAAAATTATATATATATATATATATATATATATATATACACATACACGAATCACTTTTCAGTAAACCTGAAAGAGTGTAATCAACTATACTCAATTAAAAACTAATAAAATAAAATAGATCAAAGCAGAGCTGCACTGGTTGAAGCAGAGCTGAGAGAGCCGTTAGGTTTGGGGACAGGGGCCACTGGCCTTACTCTCAAAGCCAAACGTGAAAAGTACCAGTATGCCACTGACTGAAGACCCTATCGCAGATTACGTCTGACTTAGTGTGGAGTAAGAAGGGCAAGCACTTCACAGTCCAACCGATTCTAATTTCAAGTCCATCAGTTGCTGGCCGCGTGCACTGGGGATATTATCCACATTTCTGAGCCTCGGTTGCTTGACCTGTGCAACAGTGATGGAACACCTGCCAGAGGAGTTAGGCACAATCAGGGAATCTTAGGACACCGTGCTCAGCACCCAGTAGGTACTCAAGCAGTTTCCTTCCAAAGGCCCTTGCCAGACCTGCATGCTTTTCTGATCAGAGATGTGTTCTTTTCTGCAAGGGTACAAATTCCATTTGTTTCCTGAAGTCCAGCTCATGCCTTTAGCACTGCTCGAGCTGCTCCCTCAAACATTTAGCATTTTCTATTCGGTTAGCGCAGCACTGAGACTTTAAAAGCAGCTTGAAAATAAACTTGATTCCAAATATGATTTATAACATCCCAAGCAACAGCTCACTTACCCAAGAAAGCTCCATCAACTATTGACAGATGTACCCTCAGAGGAGAAGTAGCATGAGAATTAGAAATGGAGGGAAAAGTATGTTCCAAGCCCTTAAGCCAATTATCCAAGGTGATTTTGAGCATTTAGTCTTTAGATATGCTTAATTTACTGTCCTTGCCTGCAAGCACAGAAAAGAGTTTAAAGAGCAGAAAAAAGTGCTAAGCAATTTAGGACTGCTTTTAAAAACAAAGAGAAAGAATAAGCATAGATGGGAAAAATACATAGGAGGCGGCATGTGGGTGTTGGACGCGTGTGGGCTTTATCGACTGAGCATCCCCAGCCCTCACCCACTTTGCCCTCTCATGGGAAAGCCAGCCACATCCCCACCTGTCTTTGTTCAGTACAGAAATAATTGCGCTTAACTGCCTCTGACCTAATAATTATAGCAGTGCCTGATTTTATTCTCAGCATGTTCATTGTGGTTGAATTTCTACGGTTTTCAGTGCAAAGGCCTTACTAAGGATGCTAGCGTTATTTGCTTGAACATCAAGCCAGTGACAAGGCTATGTAAGGTTTTGTAAAAAAGCCAAGAGGCCAGTGTGAATCCAGCCCCTGGGGGCTTGTAATCTGCATCTGACATGCAGATAGTAGAAAACCTTGGCAAGATTAGGAGGCGAGGGAAGAAAGAGAATGCATGAGGCCAGTAAATATGAGGATGTTAATTCATTTCTCTTTAGTTTTCTCAGAAGGAGAAAAATAGAAGAGAGAGGGTTTTTTTAAAAATCCAAATCATAAGGTAAATGGTGACCAATCATACCTGCTTGTCTTTAGTCTAGGGCTTCCTTGGTGAAGAATCCTCCTGCAATGCAGGAGAGCGGAGTTTGATCCCTGGGTCGGGAAAATCCCCTGGAGAAGGAAAAGGCAACTCACTCCAGTATTCTTGCCTGGAGAATTCCATGGACAAAGAAGCCTGGTGGGCTACAGTCCATTGGGTTGCAAAGAGTCAGACATAACTGAGCAACCAACACTTTAGGTTTAGTTTGCAGGTACTCTGAGTGTGTGTGTGTGTGTGTGTGTGTGTGTGTGTGTATGTGTACCCACATGCTTGCACATGTGTATAAACAAGCATGCACAAGTGCACTGCATGTATGCTATGGATGAACATGGGGAGATGGAAGCAAGGAATACTGGGGGCATGGAAAAGAGGTCTAACATACACACAAATTTTTGCATGATGAATTAAACATTTCTATATTGAAAAAATTAACCCTACCATAGGAGACCTGAAAAATTACTCCTCTGACTTAACGCAATCTAGGATTTAAAGTACAATTATACAATATTCTAAAATTACTTCCTTATACCTCATAACCTGGCAGAGTAATTATAGGCTAGATTCATTCATCTTTTTACATTTTTCACATTAAGATCTCTTAGAGACCACTGTATTGCATTATTAAAAGCCTGACCTGTTATAGCATATTTTTATCCCATTATGAAATTGTGTATATAAAATAGAGTAAGTTTTGACTTTTATAGCTTTTACTTTTAAATTTCAGATTTGTAAATCAACATCTGAGGACCAACTGGGTACCAAATAATGCACACGTGCTTTGAAAGGCACCCCTCGTTAGATCAACAACCAGTTTCCTAACCAGGTCTTCTGATTCTGACCTAGTATGCATCCCATGGATCACAGCCTTGTCATCAAGTCTCTGCGGATCAGATGGAAACATTGATCTGGCTCATTGGTGATGCACAGTGGCCTGGCACTGGCTTGCTGTTAGAGGCATGTGGTGTTCTTTTGGGGCATCGCATTTCTCTAAATGT
Source organism: Bos indicus (assembly GCF_029378745.1). NCBI lineage: Eukaryota > Metazoa > Chordata > Mammalia > Artiodactyla > Bovidae > Bos > Bos indicus. The sequence continues at coordinate 16,464,914 of NC_091767.1, forward strand.
GAAACTGAACAAAAACAGAGGATCTCCAATCAACTCACAAAAATGTGCACACTGCATCCTTTTGAAAAACAAAACCATCAGTGAATGTGTATCAAGGAGAAAGGGTGAGCTTTTAATGACTAGTGATTTTAACAAAGCTGCAACTGCTTCAAATCTTATGTTCGGGAAGAGGGGCAGTCTGGGGCCAGGGGAGTCCTCTTTGGGATTATCATCATTCTTAACATCCCTGAAGATTTATTTTGTCAGGGGTGGAAATTTTTTATCTTTAAAAGGATACTTGAAATAACCAAAACTAATTCAGAGCCAAGGATGATAAGTAAAGCAAAGGGTCAAACTGGATAATGCCATTTACTATCAACATATAAGATATCACTATGAAGTAGCTTATTACCTTGAGTAACCTGTAAGCTGTTTATGAACACAATGGCAAAGGAGAATTCCAAAATATTTCAGGTAACTGTACACACACATTTAAAGGTTCCTCAGAATGTGTAGATGTTCAAAACACAGAACAAATTTTAAAAACAAATTTCTCCCATTAAAGAGATGGAGAAACTGATTTGCAAAATAAGCCGCTGGCCTGGACTACACGTGTGGCCACATGTCTGTAAGTGCACACGTGTGTGCCTGCACATATGAACATTTGAGTGGATACATACGCTTGCCACCCACAAGAGAAACTGCCTTCATTCTGTTAGAGCTGCGAGTTACCCAGTCTGTTCATCTGGGCCCCTGAATCTTGGGTACAGTTGTCATGCTTCCCTAGCGCAAGTTTACAGCTTCACATACTGGGAAGGATGCTATTCCTGACTAAGAAAAAAAAACCACCACCAACAACAAATATACCTAAAGGAATTAAGTGACAACCTCACCTTTTTAATTAGGACTAACATAAACTTTCTAAAACAGTAAAGTATGAACATACGTAAAAAACTATTTAAACTATTTATTAAATGCAATCTTTCCAAACTTCATTTCCAAACAAACTTACTGGATAAAAAGAGTATTTTTGAAGTTTTGAGGAAATGTAATAAACAAGGTAAAGCACCCTCTAGTTTGTGTGGGAATACTTTTTGCAAGTTTTCCTCCCTTGGAAAAAAAATAAAAGCTAAAATATAATAGCAGTGATCACAATTCAGATACTGATTTAACACAAAATGTATTATGGGTTTTTCAAATTGTGAACTAATACTGTACTCTAGTCAGCAAATTTGTTTCCCAGAGATATGAGCTATCAATTCTGAAACTACTTTATCTTCTAGTAGAGTTGAACAAAATAAGTGACTACATCGTAAATAATAAGGACCAAGTTTCTCATGTTCAGAAAAGAAGCTACAAATAAGGAGAAAAGGAAGCAAATGATACCCTGGTAGCAATGAGCACACTCATTACTCACAGTTTAGTTTCTAAAGGCCATTCGCTAATGAAAGAAACCAGAGTGTTTCTTTGAAGAAGTGGCGGATTCCAAAGCTGAGGCAGGAAAAATACTGAATGAGTCTGGAGCATCTCTTAATTCATAAAGGTAAACAAGTGCTCAGGAAGGATGGGGAGGGGGATGTGGAAAGGACACAGGAGCCGACCGGAAAGAGCTCACAATGGCCAAAAAATGAAACAATTTGAGCAAGAAAATAACGATAGCATTGTATTATGACCCACAGAATAAAGTAATTTGATATACATGGATCTGTACTGATATAAATACCTGCTTGAATAAACAAGCAAATGGAAGAGAAAAAATAACTCTTTTTTTTTTTCAGATGAATTCCAATTCATAAATGGGGGCGGGGAGTGGAATGAGGAAATAAAAAGTCACTCAAATTGCTGTAGGTAAGATCTACAGATGAATGCTAATACTAGCAGATGAAAGTGTGAGGGCTATCCACCCCAGCAGGGTGGACAGGACAGAGAAAAGAACTTACAAGGGTTTGGTGGAAACATACCCCACAGGAAGAGAGGTGAGGACATTATTAATTGCCCAGAAAGAAAGGGTGGAAAGGATGGTGCATTGCTGAATACCAGCTTCCTCTGCTTCACAGAGAACCATGGAAGCTGAGACTGAATCGAGAATGGAAAGATTTTGATGTAGCTGTCATCGCCGCCTGTGTCACAGAGATCTCACCAAGGATACTAACGTGAGGAATAATCATGACACAGAGTCAGTTTAGCCATAATCCTTATTCTTGTACTTCTTGTACTATTCTTTCTTGCTAGTAATTTTCGCATCCTTATACAGCAGCTTGGGAAAGCTACCCTACGCTGGGACAGACTGTATTCTAAAATTTTGATAACCTGTAAGTTCTAAGATGTCTTTTCTACCTCAATACAGGTAACTCATTAAGAATATATGTAGTTTGGATTTGAATGACTTGAATATACTTTAGTTCCACTTTTTGATTCGACCAAAAGAAGCCCAACAGGTCTCAAGGACGGCCTGTTTTAGAAGCTTGAAGATGAAACTCAATATCAAGAATTTGAAGCTAATCAACTTGTGTAGAAGGAATGTAAAGAAAACAATGGGTAGCTTAACCAGAGCATAATTAGAATAGCACATATGAACCACATTCTCTGGTTTTCAAATATCTGAACTGTAATAAAATTTTTGATGTGCTATTTCAATTTTCAGTTGGGCTTCCCTCATAGCTCAGTCAGTAAAAAATCTGCCTGCAATGCAGGAAACCTGGGTTTGATTCCTGGGTCGGAAAGGTCCCCTGGAGAAGGAAATGGCAACCCACTCCAGTATTCTTGCCTGGAGAATCCTATGGACAGAGAAGCCTGGCAGGCTACAGTCCACGGGGTCGCAAGAGTCAGATACAACTTAGTGGCTAAACCACGACCATATTTCAATTTTCAGTAGCAAAGAAATTTGTGTATAGAGAATCTAAAGTTTAAGACATATCTAAATATCTTTTAAAAAGAAAGAAAAAATACTTGCATGCCCTCTTTATCACCCATATTCTAGTCAACTTATGGAAGAAAATATGTTAAGAAAAAAATATCTGCCCTTGGCCTGGAGGAACCCTCTCTTGCTGGACTAATCCACACTTGGAAAATGAGTAATCACTGGTCGTCAAGCTGCATGTTCATTTCCTGGAGGAATGAAAGGTATGTTCCCAGGTTCCTCTATGTCTGTTCCAGTTGTGATAACAACCATGCTTCACATTTGTATAGAGCTTCTGCTTTATAAACTTGACTCACATACTGTACCGATCTTCGAAAATCACCCTTGGAGATTGGTTCATATATCAGTACTTATGAGGAACCTGCTCTGTGTCAGGCCCTCGGAAAGAAATAGCAAACAGGACAAATGATCTTTGCCTCCCACCCGAAGTTGAAACTACAGTGGGAAGGAAATACAACCAAAAAAAAAAAAAAAAAACAGAGTGAACAAAGACCTTATGGTAAGTACAGAGGACCATATAAAGAGGAAAAAAACAAGAATACTATCAGTTCAGTTCAGTTCAGTTCAGTTGCTCAGTCATGTCTGACTCTTTGCGACCCCATGAATTGCAGCACACCAGGCCTCCCTGTCCATCACCAACTCCCGGAGTTCACCCAAACTCATGTCCATCGAGTCGGTAAGAATACTATAAAGCAAAGCAAATAAGTAGACATACACAGGGAGCCCTACTCTAGAGAGGGGATGAGTCAAGGCCCCTCTGAGGAGGTGCTGTTTGATGAGAAACAGACAACCCAGCGGAGGCTGGAGTAGCACCTCCCATTCAGAGAAATCAGCAAGAGTAAAGGTGGTGTGTGCAAGGGGGCTGTACGGGGTGGACAAACAGCTTGGCATACTCTGGAAACTTTCAGAAGGTAAATTCCTCTGAAAAAACTAGGAAGGAAGCAGATAGAGGTCTGAAATGAGGTCACAGAGGAAAGCAGGGGAGAGATGGTGTTTAAAGCTGGGACTAACAGGCAATGTATGAAGGGTTTTAAGTTCAATGAAAGGGGTGACAACATTACTGTCACTTTACAGGTGAGTAAAACTAAGCTCAGAGACATTACATGCCTTCTCAGATTTCTTGTAGCTGGCAAGCATACAGTTCCATCCAGATCTTTCCATTCCTTCCTCCTTTCCACAAATGTAATAAGTGCATGCTAGATGCCAAGCACATTACTCCTTGCCAGATAAGATGCAGTTTTAATCTCAATTAGATTAAGCCCAGAACTGGGAAGTGGTCACTTGAAACAAATGTAAAAACATATGGTGGGCACTGTGTCCAGAGGTCTCTACAGAATATAGAGGGGACTTGAAGTAGGGGGAGTCAGGTCTATGTGGGCAGGGCAGGGAGAGTCAGAGCTCGGTTAGTACTGAGCTCAGTCTAGAGGATGCAGGTTTATAAGGAACATCGGGGTATGGGGGGTTAATCAAAATAGATAGAGCCAAGATACAGAGAAAGAAACAGTCAGACAGATGCTGGAAATAGCAAGTTGGAGTGGGGTGCAGGGCTTGAGGATGGGGTCAAAAAAAGAGAAATGGCCAAAGGCCAGACCATGAGCTCCTGACACAGCAAAGCAGTAAGATTGGTCTTCATTCTCTAAGCAATTGAAATTGGTCAGTAGTCAAGTAGGCGAGCAACCTGATCTGATTCGTTTCAGATAGATCACATTAACAGAACTACGGAGGTGAACTGCGGTGGTGGCAGGAGGGGCAGCGGTAATACTGAAAACAGGGAAACCAGTTAGAAGACCTGCAAAGTCTAGGCAGGAGGAAATGGAGGAAGTGGAGTTGCAGAGATGAGAAAGACTAAACAGATAGGAAGAAGACGTAGAACTTAACGACCCTGAGTGTGTGGGGTGAGCGAGATAGGGGACTGAGGGTGAATTCTGGGTTTTTAAGGCTCCCTGGTGGCTCAGACAGTAAAGAGTCTGCCTGCAATGCAGGAGACCTGGGTTCTGTCCATGGGTTGGGAAGATCCCCTGAATGAGGGCATGGCAAACCACTCCAGGATCCTTGCCTGGAGAATCTCCATGGACAGAGGAACCTAGCAGGCTACAGTCCATGGGGTCGCAAAGACTCGGACACAACTGAATGATTTCACTCTGGGTTTTTACGACTTTTGACTCTAGAGTCAGTACTTCTGACATGGAAAGGCTTTCCACCTCATATTAAAGAATGTCTTTTATTTATTGCAAACAGTTTAATATATCCTCTCTGCCAGCAAAGAAAAACTCACCTGAGATTCATATTTTAAGTTATTTTTAAAGAGAAAAATATTTTTTTCTGAAAAACTATTGTTTAAAAGACAGTGTTTTTGTTTTCTTCTTTACCCAAAATGATCAGCATAACATCCTCCACTAAGATAAAGAACAAATTCCCACATAGCTGCTGGCATGATGGATATCTAAGCAGAGAAGAATTTTTTTACAATGTAACTTTCTATCATGGGAAAAAGATTAGCACTCTATTTAAGAAGACAGTTCTCTGAGATTCTCAGAAAAGGTGAAACAATCATTTCTTTTATGTTCAGACCTGTCTTGACATGCCCTGCTACCACCATAAACACAGCACATTAGAAGTTCAATTTCTATTCTCAGATGCACAAGAAGTAACTTCAGATTCAAGACTGACATTTGACTTGAAAGATATGATGTTAACATGTCATAGACAGTGCCTGGAAAAAAAAGATTTTAAAAATATATTTAAAGACTTTTCAAAATAATTTGGCTCTAGGGGACAAACGACAGTGATATTTAAATGTCAGTGATATTTAAACGTCAGTGATTTAAGTTCCGAGAGCTTATACAGGATAGCTTCCATGTACAACCTGTCCTTGTCATGCGCCTTTCCTCTGTACATCCCTTCTCTCTTGTCTGTTTTATTTTGTCATCCTTTTTCTTTTGGGGAGGTATATAAAACTTTTAACTATGCTTAGGGGGAGAAATGAGCTGAGATTTCTATCTGCTTAAAATTTTACATAGAACGTGCTGTGTGCAGAGAACTAGAAAAGAACTTTGAATTGTCTTGATTGAAAGCACCACTACCGAGGGTCATTTGGGAGAACTGTGCCACGTACTTTAAAGATTCAAGGTATGTGACATTATCTCCACAGCAAAGATAAGAAAACTGAAGATCAGAGAAGCTAAGTAAGTCACTCAACCTCACAAAGTCAGTAAATGATGGAACTGGGATTCAAGCCCAGCTCTGTGACTTCAAAGCTAAGGAAATGAGTGTGTGTGGCCGGGTGTGTGTGTGTTAGTTGCTCAGTCGTGTCCAACTCTGTGACCCCACGGACTGTAGCCCACCAGGCTCCTTTGTCCATGGGATTCTCCAGGCAAGAATACTGGAGTGGGAAATGAGGAGCCAGTCTTAATCTAGTGAACCTCCCAACCCTACCCATTTTGTGGGAAATTTTACAAATGACCTCTACATCATTTTTCTCCCCACAAGCACAAATGTTGAAGAAAAATTTGATTCATATGCATGTATCCTTAATTGGCTGTCCTGCTTATTTATTTCAGAATGCAAAGGCACATTTCACTTATTAAACCTCTGGGTGTTTTCAAAAATTGGCAAAGGAAATGAAGTAATGGCTATAACACGCTTCCTGCAAGAGCCAGCAATTAATGGAAAGGGCTCTCATAGCTGTAGTTAACTCAGCTGTAAACTCATATTCTTCCCATCTAACTCCAGAAGCAAATTTCTGAGAAAACAAATGAGTTAATTTGCTCTCTGAGCTAGAGTGGACCAAGGAGAGGCAATTCTCTGTCGAGTAAGTAATGTTTGAGTTTGTTAATGACAACCTTGAAGTAGCCTAACATTATGGTCTCATATGACAAATTTCAGTTTTCTAAATCTAAATTGCATACCACTAAAAATCAATTGCTCAGGGGGAGGGAGGCTGTCAGCAGAAAGTATGAAGGTAGGAAAGAGATACTTAGCATGTTTTAAAAATAGATTTTGATGTAACTTCATCATTTTCTAGAGATACAGGTTACTTGGATTAGATAAGTGGTTTCCCCAACTACACTTTCTACCTGTGTAGACTCATTTTGTGTGAATCAAAGAAGTTATAGGCTATCACAGGTGTTACAAGAATCTTGTATGTATCCTAGAAGTTACAGGATACTAACGGTTGTTATACCAAATCACAGGGTGGACCAGGAGTTACAAGAATTGAATTTAAATGGCAAGGAACACATCACCAGGGAAGTATTGATAGATGAAATCTGACCAGTGGAAATGTTACCAAGTCCAAGCTTGCTCTGCTTGCCTCACTACAGGCCAATAAATCTGAGAGATGAGGTGCTGAAGAAAGGAATACGACTTGAAGAACCCAGTTAACAGACAAGATGGCAGACTAATGTCTCAAAATAACCAACTTATCAAGGTCTAGGTGCAGGTTCTTTTATAGAACACAGATGGAGGGGGTGAAGAAACAAAGTATTATAAAAAGGCCATTAATCTTGCAAATATCTCCTAGAACCACAGGCTAGAACCATGGGCAGGGGATGTGTTAAGTTCTTCCTTCCTGCCCTCCACAGGTAGACAGGGTCCTAAACAAAGGCAATTACTTTAACAGTCAGGCAGAGGGGCAGGATTCTCTGAAGCAGACCATTATGTATGACAATAATAACAAAAGTAACAGAAAGCAAGTCAAAGAAACAGTTTCAACATGGAGTCAGAATTGGCTTTTCCCTGCAACAGAAATACTAGACCTGTATCTAGGGATCTCTCAGTGATGGACATTGTTTTAGTCTCCCATTGAGGCAATCACAATTTATCACAGACTTAATGACCTAAAGCAATGGAAATATATTATTTTACAGCTTCTAAAGGTCAAAGGTCTAGGTGGACTGGGCTGGATCCTCTCCTGAGGGGCTCACAGTACCAAAATCAATGTGTTGGTAGGGTTGCTCCTTAGTCAAGGTGCTGGGGAAGAATCTGCTCCCAAGCACATTCACATTGTTGGCCAAATTCAGTTTCTTGCAGTTGCAGGACTGAGGTTCCCATTTCTTTTGTAATCCTGGGGACACAAGGAAGGGGGATAGCTTCTGCCCCTAACAGCTGCCCATTTCCTTTCTCTAGCTCTCCATGTGGTCTCCTCCAGCAACAGCAGTAGTCCTCCTGATGTTTTAAATGGGTCAGATTTCTTCTTATGCCATCTCTCTCTCTGACTCCAGCAAGTTTTCCAGAAAGTTTTCTACTTTCAAAGCCTTGTTCGATTACACTGAACCTGCCTGAACAATTGAGGATAACCTTCCTATCTTAAGATCTTAACTTGAACTACATCAGCAAAGCCCCTTTTGCCATTTAATGTAGCATAACCCAGAGCAGGCCATCAGAGGGTAGGGTTCACAGGAGGACAGGGGCAAATTTCTGCCTTCCATCAGCATTACTGTTTCCTGGGGCACCCAGGCTCACAAAGGTTCTTGAAAGAATGTGGCTTCCAAAACCAGCAGGCTATCTTCCAAACTATGAGCACAAAACAAAACAAACAAACAAACAAAAAAACCCTATGCAGCAATGCCTCTTTCCTCAAAAGGTAACCAAATCAATTTGGTTTACTTTACACCCAACTGTTTTGAACTGTTAAAGACAGAGAACTTCCTAGTGCACAAGTCAACAGAAAACACATCCTATTTTTAAGGCAAAGTCATCAAAAAACATTGACAGTAGGTTCAGTAATAATAATAGCTACTGTGTTGTGCCCAGCAGTTAACAATTTTGGGCAGTGGTAAACATCCCCTTTATCAGTCCTTTGATGGAATGGGATACAATTGCTCCTTCTAGACAACGGATAAAAACATTTCAGTGCCAACAGGACTGTAATGAAATATGCAGAGCCAACACATTAATCCTTGTTAATATTTCCTGTGTTCATGAGAGCTCTCCATATACGACTACATAAACTAAACTTACGTGTGCAAAACGTGGAATGAGATTGCATGGTTCACTGCTGCCACAGAATGGAGAGCAGTGCAATCCCCAACTGTTGTCACAAATCTCAAATCTGCTTTGACATCACAGTCTGCAAATTATAGTCCATCAGAGGACACAGCTCACTGGTCTCTGCACATTCATTTTCTTATGCAATAAAATCATTTCCCAGCAAGAATACAATTTCATGAGAGTGGCTTCACAGTGAGAATCATCCAGCATGGTAGTTAAATGCCAGGGGGTTATAAAAATACAAATAAAGTAAGAATGTTTAAAATCCTTTGAGTTGATATTATAAGAACAAGGGTGTTTAACATCTCTGGACAATCAAAATAGTAACTTGATAGGTACAGGAGTTCTTTAATCCTAAGGGCATTTAATACTGATCTTAATGACAATGATTTTAGACCTAAATCAATCCTGACAACAATAATTCCAATCATTCAGTTCAGTTCAGTTCAGTCATTCAGTCATGTCTGACTCTTTGCAACCCCACGGACTGCAGCATGCCAGGCCTCCCTGTCCCTCACCAACTCCTGGAGTTCACTCAAACTCATGTCCATTGAGTCGGTGATGCCATCCAACCATCTCATCCTCTGTTGTCCCCTTCTCCTCCTGCCCTCAATCCCTCCCAGCATCAGGGTCTTTTCCAATTAGTCAGCTCTTCACATCAGGTGGCCAAAGGATTGGAGTTTCAGCTTCAGCATCAATCCTACCAATGAACACTCAGGACAAATCTCCTCTAGGATGGACTGGTTGGATCTCCTTGCAGTCAAAGGGACTCTCAAGAGTCTTCTCCAACAACACAATTTAAAAGCATCAATTCTTCAGCACTCAGCTTTCTTTATAGTTCAACTCTCACATCCATACATGACTACTGGAAAAACCATAGCCTTCACTAGATGGACCTTTGTAGGCAAAGTAATGCTTCTGCTTTTTAATATGCTGTCTAGGTTGGTCATAACTTTTCTTCCAAGGAGTAAGCGTCTTTTAATTTCATGGCTGCAGTCACCATCTGCAGTGATTTTGGAGCTCAAAAAATAAAGTCAGCCACTGTTGCCACTGTTTCCCCATCTATTTGCCATGAAGTGATGGGACCGGATGCCACAATCTTAGTTTTCTGAATGTTGAGCTTTAAGCCAACTTTTTCACTCTCCTCTTTCACTTTCATCAACAGGCTCTTTAGGTCTTCACTTTCTGCCATAAGGGTGGTGTCATCTGCATATCTGAGGTTATTGATATTTCTCCCGGCAATCTTGATTCCAGCTTGTGCTTCTTCCAGCCCAGCGTTTCTCATGATGTACTCTGCATAGAAGTTAAATAAGCAGGGTGACAATATGCAGCCTTGACGTACTCTTTTTCCTATTTGGAACCAATCTGTTGTTTTTGTCCAGTTCTAACTGTTGCTTCCTGACCTGCATACAAATTTCTCAAGAGGCAGGTCAGGTGGTCTGGTATTCCCATCTCTTTCAGAATTTTCCACAGTTTTTTGTGATCCACACAGTCAAAGACTTTGGCATAGTCAATAAAGCAGAAATAGATGTTTTTCTGGAACTCTCTTGCTTTTTCAATGATCCAGCAGATGTTGGCAATTTGGTCTCTGGTTCCTCTACCTTTTCTAAAACCAGCTTGAACATCTGAAGTTCACGGTTCACATATTGCTGAAGCCTGGCTTGGAGAATTTTGAGCATTACTTTACTAGCGTGTGAAATGAGTGCAATTGTGTGGTAGTTTGAGCATTCTTTGGCATTGCCTTTCTTTGGGATTGGAATGAAAACTGATCTTTTCCAGTCCTGTGGCCACTGCTGAGTTTTCCAAATTTGCTGACATATTGAGTACAGCACTTTCACAGCATCATCTTTTAGGATTTGAAATAGCTCAACTGAAGTTCCATCACCTCCACTAGCTTTGTTCATAGTGATGCTTCCTAAGGCCCACTTGACTTCACATTCCAGGATGTCTGGCTCTATGTGAGTGATCACACCATCGTGATTGTCTCGGTCATGAACATCTTTTTTGTACAGTTCTTCTGTGTATTCTTGCCACCTCTTCTTAATATCTTCTGCTTCTCTTAGGTCCATACCATTTCTGTCCTTTATCGAGCCCATCTTTGCATGAAATGTTCCCTTGGTATCTCTCATTTTCCTGAAGAGATCTCTAGTCTTTCCTATTCTATTGTTTTCCTCTATTTCTTTGCACTGATCACCGAGGAAGGCTTTCTGATCTTTCCTTGCTATTTTTTGGATCTCTGCATTCAAATGGGTATATCTTTCCTTTTCTCCTTTGCTTTTCGCTTCTCTTCTTTTCACAGCTATTTGTAGGGCCTCCTCAGACAATCATTTTGCTTTTTTGCATTTCTTTTTCTTGGGGATGGTCTTGATCCCTGTCTCCTCTACAATGTCACAAACTTCCATCCATAGTTCACCAGGCACTCTGTCTATCAGATCTAGTCCCTTGAATCTATTTCTCACTTCCACTGTATAATCATAAAGGATTTGATTTAGGTCATACCTGAATGGTCTAGTTATTAACAAATGTATTTATCCCCCTTTGGAAATGAATTCAGACCATACTGAATTAAAACCAGCTGCAACTAAAAAAGCTCAAGTTATGTGGTCTGAAGTTACTAGTTAACTTTGGTATAGACACTGCCTCTGACAATATTCCACCTTCCATTTAACTAAATTGTTAGAGAAGGGAAAACAGTAGTTATAATAAGCCATTCTGTACTTTTCATGCTTTCTATTGTGTTCCTTGTACTTTTGGAGACTGATACTCATTGAACTTTAAATGAATTTGGAACATCTGTAAGTTTTATTACCAGTGGCTCAGAGGTAAAGGATCTGCCTGCAATGCAGGAGACCTGGGTTTAATCCCTGGGTCAGGAAGACCCCCTGTAGAAGGAAATGGCAACCCATTCCAGTATTCTTGCCTAGGAAATCCCATGGAGAGAGGAGCCTGGTGGGCCATGGTCCAGGGGGTCACAAAGACACGGCTTAATGACTAAATAACAACTTTCACTAACGTCCTGCAGAACATTTCCCTGTGCTACTGCTGCTGCTGCTAAGTCGCTTCAGTCGTGTCCGACTCTGCGACCCCATAGATGGCAGCCCACCAGGCTCCCCTGTTCCTGGGATTCTCCAGGCAAGAACACTGGAGTGGGTTGCCATTTCCTTTTCCAATCCATAAAAGTGAAAAGTGAAAGTGAAGACACTCAGTCATGTCCAACTCTCAGCGACCCCATGGACTGCAGCCTACCAGGCTCCTCTGTCCATGGGATTGTCCAGACAAGAGTACTGGAGTGGGTTGCCACTGCCTTTTCCTGCTACACTGTTCCTTAAAAAAGAAATAATTGATTAGAAGATTTAGGAGATCAAATACTAATGCAGCTTTCACACTGATCAAAATTAAGAAAAAAATAAAGATTTCATGATTTTTTCATCTGCCTACAGAGAGAAATACAAGACAAGCTTATTGACTAACAAACTTAGCTTTAAATAATAGATAAAGCATGTCATTTTCATATCAAAAAACCACTTTTTTAAGGCACTTTACTATTTAAGTAAAAAATGAATTCAGTAAAATACAATCAAATTTTATATAAAATCTGCCAAATGGAAGCTCTTTACTGTATGACCTTTAGCATCATTTGACAACCTCCAATAAAATCTTATTTTCACCTTCTGTTCTAGACATTACTTCATGCATTATCGGCCCCAGAAAGTTTTCAGTGACAATAATTTCATTGAAAGTGTCTTAATATAACCTATATTCAAATTCACTGAATGCCATGTATCATTTGTACAGCCTATTTCTTGACATTATTTTCAAAATATTGCTTGCATCCAATTCTTTTTGTCTGCAAATATTCAAATTCATACTACAGTTGTTATAGAAACAGCTAATTTACATATAGATTAAAAATTACCTTGAAGCCCATTTACACCCTGATGAGTTAAAGACAAAGTAACCCAAAGCTGATAGCTGGCTTCCATTAAATCCAAGTATTATGACACGTTAGACTAGTCAAAATACAGGCTCCAGGTTCATGGCTTGGATCCTAAAATGCTGGATGGGATGATGGCAATGTAGCAGACATGGCCAAAATTGAAGATATTTTCTTCAATACTATGCAGATTCTGAGACACTATTCCTTAAATTGACTCACCTCTGTGCTTACTCTTCATGCTTTGTCCAATATGCATTATTGGTAGCTGTTTTAAGTCAAATCAGTCAGGAGGCCATTGGCAATCTAGCCAATTTTAATTAGACTTGAGGAAAGAATGTTCTTTCAAAATAACCACAAAGTTTACAGTATGACTAAGTGCATAGTTTGATGCTGCTGGTCTACTGGCCTGCCTGCTTTTCTTTCTACTGGAAGCATTAGATGACTGCTGCCTACTATGACAGGTTTTCCACAACTTTCAGTAAGTAGATGCTTATTCATACTGGACATATCATTCTGTTGTGCCAGCCATGCCCAAGTTTTCTTTAAGTTCCCCCACTCCTGGTCCTTATTTAAAGGGGAAGGGCTAAGTGACCAGCTTAGAACTCTATGAGCTATCATAGCCATAGTATTGGACAAAAGATGGAGAGCTTTCTCTATGCCTGTTAACCTGTTGGCCTCTCTGTTACCAATGGGATTCTCTCTCTTTATCTCTTGAGAATTTAAACTCTTAGACACATAGATTATTGTCAGGACAAGCCGAAAGACTATGTAGAGTTGAAATCAGAATTGGTATCAAAGAAAGCCTCATTAAAAAGGAGTAGAGGGAGTTTACTGGTGGTCCAGTGGCTAAAATGTTGCCTTCCAGTCCAGGGGGTGTAGGTTCGACCCCTGGCCAGGGAGTTAAGATTCCACATGCCTCACCACCAAAAAACCAGAACAGAGCAATATTGTAATAAGTTCAATAAAGCCTTTAAAAATGGTCCACATCAAAAAATATTTTTTTAAAAAAAGGAGTTGAGGCTATGGATCAGAAGTTCAAACCATACAATAGAGGAGAGAATGAAGAAGACTTGCAGAGAATGAGAGCTGAAAGAACATACTGCACTATAACAGAGACACAGTGAAGGAGACAGACACAGAGTAAGATTCAGAGAATGGCAGCGTCAGAGACAGAACTCCTGAGTTCCCACTGGCTTTCCACCCCCTGGCCCAGTGCCCATGAAAATTGGCCATACTTCCTACCCTTAGTTTAGTGATACAGCCTTATATTTTTTTCATGTACATTTTTGCTTGAACTGATATGAGTAACTGTGAGTTTTAGGCATACAAATGCTGATTACAAAACCATGTTAAAAGATGCTTTCAAGCGTAGATGGAACTACCTTATATCTGGATTTAAGAGAAGGAAAGAAAAAAATCTGTTTTGTAGAAAAAAGAACAATCCTTCTGATGTGGCAGGATTCTCTAACATCCAACATAATGTGCTTTTAAGAAACAAATGTACTGGGACTTCCCTGGCAGCCCAGTGGTAAACAATCTGCCTTCCAGTTGTAGGGGACATGGGTTCAATCCCTGGTCTGGGACGATCCCATACACCCTGGAGCAACCAAGCCTGTGCACCACAACTACTGAAGCCCAGGCTCTAGAACCCATGCTCTGCATCCAGAGAAGACAGCGCAGTGAGAAGCCTGCGCACCACAGGGAGAGAGCAACCCCCGATTGCTGCGTCTAGAGAAAGCCTGCACAAAGCAGTGAAGACCCAGCACAGCCATAAAGAAAGAAAGAAAACCCTACGTCTGCTTTCTTTTCATGAGAAAGTACTATTTCCTAAAAGTTATCATCTCGGAGAATTTCTAAAGAACCCAGGGTAAAGTGACATGTTGGTATTTTGTCACTTTCCATATTTGAAAGATGGAAAGGTCTTGCATATACATGACTATGAAGTCTGTTCTGTTCAGCATTTACCCTTTGGTGTTTATTCAAGAGACTTAAGTCTCTCGCCTCTGTGCTCTTCTTAATCCTTTTGCCGACCAAGTCTTTCCACCCAACTCATTTGCTGATGATTCTGACACTCAACTGTCCCTCTGTCTCCAGTTCTTGTCTTTCTAAATTTTACCACAGAGAGTATTTCTTCTTTTCCCCTTATAAACTAAGACATGCTTTCAGTTTCCTGAAATAGAGGCAACACTACAAAAGAAATTGCAGTGGATCTGGACTACTTCCAGAGCCCAGCAAGTTAAACATCAACTAAAAAGAAAATTAGACAATGGATCTTTTCTATCAGAATAACTTTGATCAAATAATTGTATTACAAATACGGAGGTATTTATTGGAGGCTAAAATAGACCAAGTCACAAAAGATGCAAGCAAAATAAATAAAGAAATTTTAAACAGAAATGTTTAGCCAGCAATTCCACTCCATATATTTATAAAAACACATGTCCATACAATGTCTCACAGAAATGGTCATGAAAGCTTTATCCATGATAGCCAAAAGCTGGAAACAACCCAGAATTCCATCCATAACAGAATATAGAAACAAACTATGGCATACCCACACAACAGATAATACTCAAGCAGTGAAAAGGAATGAAGTTCTGATCTGAGTAACAACAAATGAACATCAATATTATTATGCTGAAGAAAGAAGCCAGACACAAAAGAGAGTGTAAGATTCAGCCTGGATGAAATTCTAGAAAAGCAAAACTAATCTACAGTAACAGAAAGCAGACCAGTAGTTGACTGAGGGTACAGACAGGGGTAGTAGAGAGAACTGACTACACAGAGGCATGAGGCAGCTTCTTGGAATAATGAGAAGGTCTTTATTGAGATGGCAGACACGCAGCTGTGTACATTTGCAAAAGGTCACTGAACTGAACACTTTTAAAACTGGTACATTTTATTGCATATTAATTATACTGCAATAATGTCAGTTTTAAAACAATAAGATTATCATAAAGCTGGGCCCCTCCTAATCTTTATCATTACAGAGACATGATTGGCATTCAGTGAAATCACTATTTACCTAAATGTTCAAATTATTTTTTATTTTATTTATTTTTTACTTATATTTAGCTGCATGAAAAAAACATAGATTTTTCATGCAGCTACCTGAATTCACTTAGTCATCATTTAATAAATTCCAGTAATTTATTATACCCATATATCATAGTTAGTTGTATTAGGAAAACATTTCCCAATCTAAGATTGATCACTTTTACAGTTCTCAAGCAAGAAGGATAAAAGTTTGAGAGATCCTCAAGAGGGGGGGGAAAAGGCATAACTCGCTTGTTATTTTTCTTCTCGAATTTAAACTATTAAGCACTTCATAGGTGTACACACACTTTAGATATATTTTATTATTTACAACTTTTTGGGTGCTTAGTTATCTCTACTTGAAAGCCAATGACTCATTTTCAACAAGTAAAAGAATGCCCTTGAGGCCCCATCAACTCATTCTCTCTACCAGATAAAAATCACTGATTGCATAATAGTGGAAGCAATCCCACATTCCATGACAGGAATCCCTTCCTGGCCTCCAGGAAACCTCCAAGAAACCATGATGACTCAATGATTCATCTATGGATGCCCAGCACCACCATCCACACCACCTAATAAATGAATGAATCCACCTGGACAAAATGGTGGCTCTCGTGAAAGAAGCTCTTATTTGTGTCAAAGAGCTGCCTTCTCCCAAAGTCAAAAGCTTTGGGTCCTTTCTACTCTGATGCAAACTTTCTGTCCTTCTCATGATCTCTCTTACAGCACAAGGATTTTTCTTTATATTTTATAAGTATGTTATTTGTCATCACCCCCAGGTAATTGTTTCAACTGATGTTAATAATTACTTTGCCAACAAAGGTCTGTCTAGTCAAAGCTATGGTTTCTCCAGTAGTCACGTATGGATGTGAGAGTTGGAAAGAAAGTTGGATGTGAGAGTTGGAAAGAAAGCTGAGTGCCGAAAAACTGATACTTTTGAACTGTGGTGTTGGAAAAGATTCTTGAGAGTCCTTTGGACTGCAAGGAGACCCAACCAGTCAATCCTAAAAGAGATCAGTCCTGAGTATTCATTGGAAGGACTGATGCTAAAGCTGAAACTCCAATACTTTGGCCACCTGACGTGAAGAACTGACTCATTGGAAAAGACCCTGATGCTGGGCAAGACTGAAGGCAGGAGGAGAAGGGGACAACAGAGGATGAGATGGTTGGATGTCATCACCGACTCAATGGACATGAGTTTGAGTGAACTCCAGGAGATGGTGATGGACAGGGAAGCCTGGCGTGCTGCAGTCCATGGGGTCGCAGAGTTGGACACAACTGAGTGACTGAACTGAACTGAAGTTAATAAAATACTTCAGGAACACAGTATAATTATTGAATTTTTCCAGCTGGAATAAAGAATTCCTGCAGACTACCCACAGCCAGAACACTGCTGGCTTCTGAATGGCTGAATTCACCAATGGGCCAGGGACTGCAGTATCAGTCACTCACACACCTCCTCAAGAGTTCAGGTATGAAAAAGGCTCCTGCAGTGAAATAACACTGCTCTGTTTTATATAGTACCCAGCAGTTTTTGACTGTCCTGAGTGAACATCCAACAACATCCATCTAACAACATCAATGAGTGATGCTCCTTCAGTACAATGACTTCCCCTAAGATAGATTTTTTTTTAATGCATACCAGGGTTCATAAAATTCAAGGCCCAAGTATCTTCTGCCTTAAATAGACCTAGCTAAAATAATACGAAGAACTTAGCCTGGCCCTCAAGCTGTCCCATTATTATTTCTGAGATATAGAAGAAGTCCTTCAAATGTATTCCAAGTTAGGATAGTCCCCACTCAGAGCCCAGACTCTCCTTTTCCAGTCCACTCCCCATCACCCACATCACGTTTCCAGAGTCAGCCAGAAAAACCTGACCACTCGCCTTAGCCATCCTGAGAACAGCACTGTCCACACAAATGATCATGTCTCTGGATATTCCCAGAGATTCCTATGAAAGAAGGCCAGAGTGCAGAAGAGACCGCTGTCTTCCTCACTGGTGATGCACGTGGTCGCTGAATTTTGAGGGCTCATTGTGCTCAGAATCTCATGGAGCGAGCTCCTGACATTACTACCTTCATTCAGGGTGTTTCAAAACCAGTTCAAGAAGCCTGATCCTGGAAAAGTGCCATCTGTTCACAAGATTCTCCTAACCCTTCCACCCACCACCACCCAGGGTGATGTCTGAATGGTGGCAGGAATGAGGGTTTCTGCATTTAGCAACAAATCCTCTTACACCAATGTGAATGTTAATAGGCACAGAATCAAGGGAGACCCCCGGACTGTTCTTCTCAGTGTCTGGCTCCTGAAGACCTGCAAATGATGTAGGAGCTCTAGGTTAGACATTTACAACTGGCCGCCTGTTTGCATTTCATGGGACACGAAGAAGTGGGCTTCAGGCTAGATACTTCAAACTGTTAGCATTTCCTGAGACAAAAGATAGATGGGCTCAAGTTAAGGCATTTACAATCAGCCTCCCGTTTGCCCTCTGAAATGGAACTAACAGCAGAAACAGGGTAATAGCCAGTGTTTGTCTCTTGTAAACACCTTAAGGTAATAATCATGGCAATAGTCAAGGCAATAGTCATGGCTAGGACAAAAACAGGCAAAAGTCTGATTGAGTAAAGAATTAAAGCATCTCTGCTCTCAGTTTTTTTGGGACAAGGGAGATACTACACACGCATAGAAAGGCTCTTTGTGGGTCAAAAGGGATAACACGAGACCATAATGAGTCCTGCTTCTCCCAGAAGCCTTCACTTTGAGATCCATCTTGGATGAGGGGTATGTGAGCACCCAGAGGGTTCAAAGGTAGGTCAGGTATGGAAAAAGAAGCCACATAATTGGCCTGAAGGAAGACAAAGACCCGGAAGAACTGCCCTGTATAAATGACTTAACCACCTCTTTGCTGCGCTCCTCGCCAGACAGAGAAGGCAATGGCACCCAACTCCAGTACTTTTGCCTAGAAAATTCCATGGACGGAGGAGCCTGGTAGGGGTGGACCCCAGTCCATGGGGTCGATAGAGTTGGACACGACTGATTGACTTCACTTTCACTTTTCACTTTCATGCATTGGAGAAGGAAATGGCAACCCACTCCAGTGTTCTTGCCTGGAGAATCCCAGGGACGGGGAAGCCTGGTGGGCTGTCGTCTATGGGGTCACACAGAGTCGGACACGACTGAAGCAACTTAGCAGCCGAAGCACACCCCTTTCTTTCCGGGTTGCATCTCTGCCTTGCTTCTGTCTTAACTAAACAAACCATTCCTCCGTATGCTCTCCCACTTGCTGTTGTGCTACGTCTCTAATAATAAACGTTGTACCTGC
Source organism: Bos indicus (assembly GCF_029378745.1). Lineage (NCBI taxonomy): Eukaryota > Metazoa > Chordata > Mammalia > Artiodactyla > Bovidae > Bos > Bos indicus. The sequence goes on from NC_091767.1 coordinate 16,484,103, forward strand.
ATTCACAGTTTCTGCCTCCGTGTTAAACACATTTTTCACTGGGGGCAAATTTCCAGGGAAAATAGCTTCTAGCCTCTAGCCCTTGCTGGTCTGGTGACGAGGATTTCTGGGTCTCATCCAAGCTACCCAGGTCCAATTCCTGGGCAGGGAATGAAGATCTTGCTTCACATCACTGCTCACTGCTACCTCACCTAGATCACAAAGCACACCTTCATGCTTATCGATGATCTATATTCTTCCTCTAGATTTCAGTCCCCAAATGCTAAATCAAAAATCTGAAGGGATGAACAGATTCTGAATTTTTAAACAAGAGCATGAGATGATTTTGCATAGGTCTAGTACTGAGAACCATGGCTAGGTAGGCTAAGGTAAACACTAGCACAATTTAGATTTGTTGATATGCAAAATGTGGGTATTCTCATATATCCTGCTGGTCTTCCCTTAGAATAAATATGTGCCATAGCAGCAGTACTGACATTTATCTGAAATGTGGGTTGTGAAAGGCTGCAGGGCCTACAATAATGGAGACCATGAGGACACTGTCTAGATATCCAGTTTTCATGTGGATACTTGCACACATGTGAAAATGAAAGTGCTAAAAATTTCTGAAAGGATAATAAGGACAACAGGTATTTAATTTTTGCTTTTAAGGGGAAAATATAGGAATTTCAGAAAAAAATGAGATGTATGTTTAATCCTAATTTTAAAAGTACTCTATTGATGTAAAGACATCAGTTTGTTCAGGAAGATAAAGAATATGTTATGTTTAATTTGCTTTGCTTTGCTCTTAGAATTGCCATATTTGAAACACTGAACTGAAGAGTACAATTTATATAAAGAATAATTATCCATTTACTCACTGAAATTACCATTAGATCATTTAGAAGTACCAGTATCTTATCTCCATCTCTTTTGGTTAATGAATAGCAGGCCAATATCTGAGAGACAAGAAGAACTAGTATTTACTGTCATTACCACCCACCAGTTCCTGTATTAAGCAGCATACAGGCCACGTATGAGAAAACGGTGTGAAAAGTATTTGTTTAGACACAAAAGAAAAAGTTATGTTTTCAAAACTTGGTAGCCTCCATGGTGTTAAGTGGGCTTCCTTGGTGGCTCAGACAGTAAAGAACCTGCCTGCAGTACAGGAGACCCAGGTTCCTTCCCTGGGTCAGGAAGATCCCCTGGGGAAGGGAATGGCAACCCACTCCAGTAGTCTTGCCTGGAGAATTCCATGGACAGAGGAGAGTGGTGGGCTATACAGTTCACAGTGTTGCAGAGTCAGACACACCTGAGTGATTAACACTTTCACTACTTTTTACGGTGTTAAGAGTTACAGAAACCATTCATATTCTGAAAAGAAAATGTGGAGAGGTGGAGACAATCTACTGAATTCAACATTTGTCAACTGTAGCTTAATCTAACACAGTGGTTTAAAAACCAGATATGACTTCTGGCCCCCCTCCCTGGAGTTCCTGATTTTGAAGGTCTGAGGTGAGGCTAGAGTACTTTCATTTCTTAATTTCCAGGTGATACTGACGCACGATTAGAGAACAGCTGGTCTAAACAGTTTCGTTTTCCAGCTGTGGCTGCTCCTGTACCCTGTCCCAGTGTTGCGGGAGGTATGTAATGGGCACACCACCAGATGCATCCTGGACCTAAGCCCAAATGTCTTTCTGTTTCTGGAACTGTTTTTATCCAGTTTTGACAAGAAAGGGAAAGGATTTCTGATTTCAAAAGTATATTTTGTGTGTGTTAGAAATATTGGAGGAAAACAAAAAGAAAATGATCTTGTAAAAACTGGAAGTCCCTTTCCAAAACCGTCTTTAATGTGCACTGGAATCCACTCAAATGGCTTTGGGCTTTGAATCCAATCAAATGCGGAGCCCGCTTTGCTCCTATTTGTGCTGTTGAAACTTGCCTACAAAGATTAGCAGAATCATAAAAATGGCTGACAATCAAATTTGCCTTGTTTCTTCATTTTGTTTTGTACTTTTCAATGAAAGATGCACCCTGAATCTCAAATATATCTTCCCCCTGGGCTACTTGGTTAAAAAAAAAAAAATTATCTTAGTCAGCTGCAGTATGTCTTGAAGAAATTGGCATCACAACCCACAATGAGTTCAGGATTCATCACCCTCAAGTATCAGCCCTTACACTTCTGGAGACTTAAACATTCCCAATTATTAACGCTCTTAAAAAGTTTCACGGTTTTCTAGTAAAAAGGCTATTACCAATTCACAAACAAAGAATTTCAATCCAAACTTTACATCAGTGTATTGTTTCTTGTATCCTTTCTTTCCGGAAGGCAGCTGCTCTAAGAAAAAGATTCTTTGTCTTTCCTAAATTCTGCTCTCATCTCTAGATATTTTTAAGAGGGATTAGTACCATGACATCAGGGAGCAAAAGTGAGCCTTGGAATGCACAACTCTTTAGAGTCATAAAATAGGTGTCTGTCATGACTTCTCTTGTTGCATACATTTTATTTACACAATTAATCAACAAATAAACATGGCTGACCCTTAATATTCAAGGGATGTTACAATAATATTGGTGGCTGCTTTCATAAAGAAAAAAGCTGTCACTTTGTGTTAGAGAATTGTAACAATTAATAGAAACAAAAGCTTCCCTCCACCTCCAGGCAGTGTCCTTTTCTCATTTTTTTTCCCCTTTTTATTGGAGTATAGCTGATTCACAAAGTTGTGTGAGTTGCAGGTGTACAGCAAAGTGATTCAGTTATACATATACATATATCCCCTTTTTTTACAAGAGTATTTCCCATATAGGCCATTAGAGTGTTGAGTAGCATTCCCTGTGCTATACAGCACGTTCCTATTAGTTATCTATTTAATATATAGCAGAGTATATATGTCAATCCCAATCTCCCAATTTATCCCTACTCTTTCCTTATCCCCTGGTAACCATAAACTTGTTTTCCACATCTGTGACTCTACTTCTGTTCCGTAAATAAGTTCATTTGTATCCTTTTTCTTAGATTCCACAGATAAGCGATGTCATAAACTTGTCTTTCTGCGTCTGACTTACTCCACTCAGTATGACACTCTCTAGGTCCATCCGTGTCACTGCAAATGGCATTACTTTCCTTTTTACGGCTGAGTAATATTCCACTGTATGTACACACCGCATCTTCTTTATCCATTCCTCTGCTGATGGACATTTAGGTTGCTTTTATATCCTGGCTATTGTAAACAGTGGTGCAATGAAAATTGGGGTGCATGTGTCTCTTTTAATTATGGTTTTCTCCAGGTATATGCCCAGGAATAGGATTACTGAATCATATGGTAGTCCTATTTTTAGATTTTTAAGGAACCTCCATATTGTTCTCCATAGTGGCTATACCAATTTACATTCCCATCAACATTTTCTCCACACCCTCTCCAACATTTATTGTTTGTAGATTTTTTATGATGTCCTCTGCAAACAGTGACAATTTCACTTCTTAACCAACTTGTATTCCTTTTATTTTTTTTTTTCTTTGCCAACTGCCATGGCTAGGATTTCCAAAACTGTCAAATAATAGTGGTGAGAGTGGACATCTCATCTTATTCCTTATCTTAGAGGAAATGCTTACCATTTTTGACCATTAAGAATGATGTTTACTGTGGGTTTATCATATATGGTCTTTATTATGCTGAGGTAAGTTCCCTCTCTGCCCACTTTCTGGGGAGTTTTTATCATAAATGGGTGTTGAATTTTGTCAAAAGCTTTTTCTGCATCTATTGAGATTATATAGTTTTCATTCTTCAATTGGGCTTCCCTGATAGCTCAGTTGGTAAAGAATCCTCCTGCAGGAGATCACGGGTTCAATTCCTGGGTCAGGAAGATCCCCCGGAGAAGGGATAGGCTACCCACTCCAGTATTCTTAGGCTTCCCTGTAGCTCAGCTGGTAAAGAATCTGCCTGTTGTGTGTGTGTGTGTGTGTGTGTGTGTGTGTTTTAATTCTACAGTTTGTTGATGTGGTGTATCACACTGATTGATTTTCAGATATTGAAAAATCCTTGTACCCCTGGGATAAATTCCACTAGATAATGGTTTATGATCCTTTTAATGTATTGTTAGATTCGGTTTGCTAGTATTTTGTTGAGGATTTTTGTGTTCATCTTTATCAGTGATACTGGCCTGTAATTTTTTGTTGTTGCTGTGATAAACTGGTCTGGTTTTGGTATCAGGATGGTGGCCTCATAGAATGAGTTTGACAGTGTTTCTTCCTCCACAGTTTTTTGAAAGAGTTTCCAAAGGATAGCTGCTAACTCTTCTCTAAGTGTTTGATAGAATTCACCTGTGAAGCCATCTGGTCCTGGACTTTTGTTTGCTGGAGGATTTTTAATCATAGTTTCAGTTTCATTACTTGTGTTTGGTCTGTTCATATTTTCTGTTTCTTCCTGGCTCAGTCTTGGAAGACTGTATCTTTATAAGAATTTGTCCATTTCTTGCAGGTTATCCATTTTATTGGCATATAGTTGCTTGTAGTAGTCTCTTATGATCCTTGGAACAAAAGCTTGATTAAAACACTTAATTTGAGGTGTCAGAGCCCAAGCAGAGTGAGAACAATCAGGTGTGACTCAGGCTGGATTGCTGAAGCATGCGGAAGTTGATGGGGGCGCCCACGGTTTGGGAGGGGGGGTGTTGAGGTGGATAACAGCAGCCCAGCTAGGGATGTCAAAGCCTGTGTTGGGTAAGATGGGTATCTTCGTGCGGCAGTGTAGCAACAATGTGAGATTGGTCACATATAGGATAACTGATCAGACAATACAGAAGGCTAATGGGAGCCAAGTTTCTCACTGTTGAAGGAAGGAGTTACAAATATGTAATGGGAAACAAAAAAAACTAGAATATGCTTTGAGGTAGTGGATTGAAATTGTAGGTATAGGTGAAAAGTCATGACTTCAATACAGATATGGAAATGCGGATATACATATGAGGACAGATAGCTAGAAAGGTAAATATTCCCTAACTCTGACCACTCAGAGGGCCTCAGAACAACGCTTCACCATCAGTGAGAACAACTAGGTTGCAGAATTCAGCTGTTTTATATCTTTCTCTGTTAGTCCAGGGTTCCTTGGAGTAATAGGTGATTTCAGCATTGGGGCAATAAAAGTACATGAGTCACAGAAACTCACTGTTCCCAAAAGTAAGGAAGCACTCAAAGAATGATAGAGATATGAGAAGACAAAAGCCATTCTGAAGGGATTTTCAATGACTAAATATGGGGAAATTTCAGCATCAAAATAAACAATTACAGTAGTAGATTATAACTCATTGAATTTAATCAAAACCTCTAAGTCCATACTAAATAAGTTGATTAATTGATTTTAAGTGAGAAGAGAAATGGGAGAGTTAAATAGTTTTAAAGTCACTCTCCACAAAACACTTATTAATTTCAAAAGGGAAAAGAGTAACTTTATAGTGGAGAAGCTCTAGGACACATTTAAGCCAAATAAATTAAAAAAAAAGTCACCCAGTTGTGTCCAACTCTTTGGAACTCCATGGACTATACAGTCCATGGAATTCTCCAGGCTAGAATACTGGAGTGTATAGCCTTTCCCTTCTCCAGGGGATCTTCCCAACCCAGGGATCGAACCCAGGTCTCCTGCATTATAGGCGGGTTCTTTACCAGCTGAGCCACAAAGTAAACATAAATAAAGAGGCAAACTGAAATCAAGAGCCACCAGACACAATGAGAACAATTCAAAATCGTATCTGTAATATTCTGGAAAAAGATCAACTGGATTATAAACATGATGGAATATCAAACAAACCCAAATTGAGGAGTAGCCTATGAAGTAATCCTTCAAAACATCAAGGTCATTGTACCAGACAGACCCTAAAATGAATACCAATAATCTCGGCTTCTTGGTGTTAATGCCTTTGTGCAATCCTATCTCTTGAGTTTGGGCAGAACCAAGAGGATACAGCAAAGGCTGATGAGATGTCCCTATCATGATTACATTACAGTATGTATAAGGCTCCATCACGCCAACAGAGTCTCAGCTTCTGTCCTTGAAGGAGGATTCTCCCATGAAGTGGTCATGTTGGAAAAAACCCACATGGTAAGAAACTGCAGGAGCTAATGTAGTCTTTGGCAACAACCTTCCAGCAATCTGAAGGAGTTATGAAGCAGACCTTTCCGCATTCAAGCCTCTGATGAGACCACAGGTAAACTGCAGCCTGCTGAAACCCTGAAGCTAAGTCCTGTCTGGACTCCTGACTTCCAGAAACTGAGATAATAAATATGCCCTGTTTAAAGCTGCTAAATTTATGTTAATTTTTTTATGCAGCACAGAAAACAGGGACAGTCATTAAAGTCAATAAAAGACTGAGAAACTCTTACAGACTAAAGGAGACAAAAGAAATATAAGAACCAAATGTAATGCACGATTCTGAACTGGATCCTTCTGGGCATTACTGAGACAACTGTAAAGACGTGAAGGTGGTTTGAGACTCAGAGGGTAGAAGTATATCAATGTTATCTTCCTAATTTTGATGAGGGTTTTACAGTTATTTAGGAGACCATCCTTGTTAGTAGAAATACTAATAATAAACAAACACATGGAGTATAAATATTTAAATACTTTGATTACTAAATACTCTGGACACTAAAGTATACAAAATATTTAAAGGTGATGATGGGGCATTAAGTTGGCAACTTACAAATAGTTCAGGGGGATAAGTTACTTATATTCACAACCATTTTGTAAACTGAAGACTGTTAAAGTATTTCAAAAACAAACCAAAAAACCTGTTCCAAACCTACTCTTTTCTATCTCAACAAATACCATTTCTATTTTCCCAGTTGCTTGAGTCAAGAACATCTATTGCCTGTTCTGTTTCAATAGACTCCTAACTGTTCTCCCCCTTGCTCTATAACACCCTCCCATCCCCCACCGCCACGTCAATTCTCTACACAGTAGCCAGAGTGATGTTTTAAAATTTAACTCAGATCCTGTCAAGCCCCTGCTCAAAATATCCAATGGCTGCCCTCAGCATTCCTTTACACGAACTATACCTCCTCGTGAGTTGGCCCCTGCTCACTCTCTGGCTCACCTCTAACCATTCTCCTTCATCATTCCACTTCAGTCCTTAACACCCTTCTTGCTGCTTCTGGAGTTCAAGTTCCTGCCCTTCCTATTCTCTCTGTTTAGGTTCCCCCAGGCAGCAACGTGGCTTACTTCTTTCCATCAATATGGCTTCCATCAAATGCCACATCCTTGGAGAACTCTTCTTTGAGCATTACATTAAAACTGTGTCCTCTTTCCCTTTTTTTTTTTTTTTTTGGCTTGGAAAGATTGAGTGCAGGATGAGAAGAGGGAGATAGAGGATGGGTTGGATGGCATCATAGACTTAATGGACATGAGTTTCAGCAAACTCTGGGAGATAGTGAAGGACAGGGAAGCCTGGCATGCTGCAGTCCATGGGGTCACAAAGAATCGGACACGACTTAGCAACTGAAAAACAACAACTTTCCCACCATAATGTACAATTATCCCTCACCCCACAGAGTCAGACACGACTGAAGTGATGCAGCAGCAGCAGCAGCCACTTTATTTTTCTTAATGGTACTTATTACAGCATGCATGCTAAGTCGCTTCAGTCGTGTCTGACTCTGTGAGACTGTATGGACCGTAGCCCACCAGGCTCCTCTGTCCATGGGATTCTCCAGGCAAGATACTAGACTGGATTGCCGTGCACTCCTCCAGGGGATCTCCCTGACCCAGGGACTGAACCCGTGACTCTCACATGCCCTGCACTGGCAGGCAGGTTCTTAACCACCAGCGCCACCTGGGAAGCCCATTTCTTTATTTACTTGTTTATTATCTGTCTCTTCTGTGAGGGCAAGTTCTCTTAATCTCCAAATCTCCAAGACTAGTCTGCTGCCTGATGAATGAATGAACACAGCCATACCAATATTTAGATGCTGAGGCATCAGCTAGGTTTATTCACTAGCTGCATGCTTTCACCCACAAGCCTTGCCGTAATTATGGCTCAAGTTCCTGTCTCAGAAAAATAAAATACTTCATGGGCAGAAACTCTAGGATCACACAAAATAGGCAGAACCATAACCCTTAAATTACAGGAGTCCTTTCAACTTCACCTGTCTCTATCCTAGAGAAAGCCGCTCACTTAACACAGACGTATTTTGACTCAGGTCTATCTCCCCTGTTTTATGAAATAGATCAGAGTTTCTAAACCTTGGCATTTTTGACATTTTGGGCCAGATCATAGATGTGGAGGGCTGTCCTATGCATTGTGACTCATGCGCTCAGCTGTGTCAAACTCTTTGCCACCCCATGGACAGTACTCTGCCAGGCTCCTCTATCCATGGAATTTTCCAGGCAAGAACACGGGGGTGGTTTGCCATTTCCTCCTCCAGGGGATCTTCCCAATCTGGGAATTGTACCCTTGTCTCTTGTGTCTCCTGCACTGGAGGCAGATTCTTTACCGCTGAGCCACCTGGGAAGTCCTGTGCACTACAAAATACTTAGCAGCAGTCCTGACTTCTACTTACTAGATGCCAGTAGCACCCTCCCAAGTTGTGACAACCAAAAATGTCTCCAGACATTGCCAAATGTCCCCAGGAGGGCAAAAGTCGCCCTTAATTGAGAGCCACTGATGGAACCCAAAATCACTGCGGATGGTGACTGCAGCCATGAAATTAAAAGTCGCTTACTCCTTGCAAGAAAAGTTATGACCATTCGGGGGTTTTTTGTATTTCCATACAAACTGTGAAATTATTTGTTCTAGTTCTCTGAAAAATACCACTGGTAGCTTGACCCTGGGGGATGGGATGGGGAGGGAGGTGGGAGGGGGGTCCTGGATGGGGAACACATGTGCACCTGTGGCTGAGTCATGTCAATGTTTGGCAAAAACCACTACAATATTGTAAAGTAATTAGCCTCCAATTAAAATAAATAAATTGATTTTAAAAAAAGGAAAAATTATGACCAACCTAGACAGCATATTAAAAAGCAGAGGTATTACTTTGCCAAAAAAGGCCCGCCTAGTCAAGGCTATGGTTTTTCCAGGAGTCATGTATGGATGTGAGAGGTGGACTATAAAGAAAGCTGAGCACCAAAGAATTGATGCTTTTGAACTGTGGTGTTGGAGAAGACTCTTGAGAGTCCCTCGGACTGCAAGGAGATCCAACCAATCCATTCTAAAGGAGATCAGTCCTGGGTGTTCATTGGAAGGGCTGATGGTGAAGCTGAAACTCCAATACTTTGGCCACCTGATGAGAAGAGCTGACTCATTTGAAAAGACCCTGATGCTAGGAAAGATTGAGGGCAGAAGGATAAGGGGATGACAGAGGATGAGATGGTTGGATGGCATCACCAACTCAATGGATGTGAGCTTGGGTAAACTCTGGGAGTTGGTGATGGACAGGGAGGCCTGGCGTGCTGCAGTCCATGGGGTCGCAAAGAGTCAGACACAACTGAGTGACTGAACCGAACTGAACTGATAGAACCCTGGATGGAACTCAGGAACAGAACCTGAGTCTTTTATTTATTTGTTTGACTGCATTGGGTCTTAGTTGCAGGGCACAGGCTCAGCAGTGAGATTAGCTGCTCTGTGTCATGTCAGATCTTGGCTCCCTAAGGGATAGAACCCACTTCCCCTGCATTGCAAAGCAGATTTTCAACCACTGGACCACTAGGGAAGTCCCTGTGCGTGCTCAGTTGCTCAGTGGTTCTGACTCTGTGACTCCATGGACTGGAGCCTGCCAGATTCCTCTGTCCATGGGATTCCCAAGCACGAATACTAGAGGTTATTGCCATTTCCTTCTCCAGGGGACCTTCCTGACCCAGGAGTTGAACCCTGGTTTCCTGCGTCTCATACACTGGCAGGAGGATTCTTTACCACTGTAGCACCTGGGAAGCCTGGAGTTAGGCACTAGTATTTTATGAAGGCTTTTTACCTGTTTTTCATAAGCAACTAAGGCTGAGAACCACTGAGCCAGACTTTTCTTGCAGGGGAACGAATACCATATTTAAAAGGATCACTGTTAAAACCTGGGCAGGGCTCAGGGCTCAGTCTACAGAGGTGGATGAAATATCTTCAACTGTTGAAAAGCCTAGGTGACTAGGCTTGGTAGATCTTATTCACTCTCTCCAGTTTAATGTGTTTAACTGCAGTTTTTAGCAGTCTTAGGATTTTATGCTATGATTATATTAATAAGTTTGCAAGACAAGAAAAGGAACAGAAAAAAAGAATTGACAAATTGCAGAACTCCTGTTTGTTTGTTTTTTTAACTTTTCTTTCATTAACAAAAAAAAAAAAAGAGGAAGTTTCCATTTGCTGGTTCCTTTTTCACTCTTTAAAAGCCTTATATTAATATTATGCTATCTTTTGAGATTGCCAGTTATCGCTTGGGAACATTAGCAGTTAGAGGAAGGACCTTTGTGGAGGTCCTTCAAATACCTGAAAACAGTACCATGCTTGCCTTTCCTAAATCCTATACAGAGTGGGCAGTGAAGAGTTACAGGTCAGCCTGCTGCCCTGCTCTGGAGTTCCCAGGCAGGCAAGCCTCTGCTTCTGCAAGCTCTTCTGAGAGAACCTAGAAGTATTCTAGAGCAGGTATCTGCAACCTTCGAGACCTAATGCCTGATGATACAAGGTGGAGCTGATATAATAATAATAGACATAGAGTACACAATAAATGTAATGCACTTGAATCATCCCGAAACCATCGCCTCAACCCCAGTCTGTGGAAAAATTGTCCCTCCACAAAACCAGACCCTGGTGCCCAAAAGGTTGGGTACCACTGGGCTAGAGAAAGGCTTTTCTTGGCTTACTGGGCCTGATCTTCCCAAAAGGTTCTACAAGCATAAAACATCCCTCTGACTGTGCAAAGGGTATTTATGCTCAGAGTATTCAGAGTGCACACACAGATGGTACCAAGAGGGCCTTTAGCATTAGTGATGCTTACTAATGGCTGAGCTGCAGCCATGTTGATATCTGTCCTACAATATCTGAACAATCCTCATTTTTGTTATAATGTCACTACTTCCTGTTGAAATAAATGTTAGATAATGGAGTATGACTTCATAATGAGTGATGCTGTTGCTGCTAAGTCATTTCAGTTGTGTCCGACTCTGTGCGACCCCATGGACTGCAGCCTACCAGGCTTCTCCGTCCATGGGATTCTCCAGGCAAGAACACTGGAGTGGGTTGCCATTTCCTTCTCCAATTCATGAAAGTGGAAAGTGAAAGTGAAGTCGCTCAGTCATGTCTGACTCTTAGCGACCCCATGGACTGCAGCCTCCCAGGCTCCTCCACCCATAGGATTTTCCAGGCAAGAGTACTGGAGTGGGGTGCCATTGCCTTCTCTGTAATGAGTGATAGGCACTCATTATTAGGCCCACTGGTGTTCAAACTGGTCATCAGCCCTGCTGGACTGCTTACACTAGAGCTCTCAGGTGGACACTTGCATATGGACAATACCTCCCTTTCTCTTCTGCTCTCAAAACCTACAATATCCACCTTCATTCCACCACTGCAAAGAATTCTCAGACGAACTCTTAGATTGCCAGGATCTTCTTGGGACTCCCTTGCTTTTCAATGAAATAAAAACAAGTGCAACAGAATAAGGAAGTGAATGCAGTGAGGTGGGAGCTGGCTGGCACGGAATGAGGGCAGCCCAGGGCACAGGGAGATGTCCTGAGGAAAGTCAGGACAGCAGAGATGCCAAGGCCCACTGCAAATGCCTGGTGTGCAGTCACACGAGAGTGTGGCAGGGGAGAGAAACTATGGAGAACAAAGAATGAGTGTATTATAAAAGTCAGGGAACAAATTCAATCATAAGGATTTGGAGTCAATGGGGCAAAGCCCAAGTAATAAAATACTGGAGATAAGCAGTAAGTGAGTCATATTCACTAGTATGAGGAAATGGGTTTCCTTAAATGCCTCCTCTCACTCTTTCTGGAACCCAGCACCTCTGTTACTAAGAGAATTAAGTGGGGACCATTTGTAATATAACTCAACCCTGAAGAAAACACTCCGTTAGCACAATGAGCTGGAGATTGCTCTTCATGGTCTAGAGAACTGGTGGTGTGTTAGATATTTCAATATTGCCCTGAAGCCCACAAGAGGTGTCACTCCGGTGGGCTCTGTGCTTTACACAGCCTGGCATATAGCAGATGAACAAATCAACTTATCAGGAGCATGCATGTGCCTCTGTCACTTGGGACCCAATGCTCAGCACCAGCACAGCATGACCAACAACCACAAAATCTGTTTACACAACTCATACCCTTCAAGCCCCAGGGAAATGATTCTCCATGTATCTGGCCCTCTGACTTCAAAACCAAAGGCAAATACAAGTGAATTCTGTGAATTTTGTGGGTGGAAATCAGATACAAACATCAATTTAGATGAGGGAATGTTTGAATGGCAGAAGCACTTAGGTAAGAGAAAAGGCAAATTAATTATCTTGTCAACTCCTTCCTCTCAGATAAAGTGAATGCAATAGATTCCTGCATAGTGAAATATAGCTCCCCAACTGTCATGTTGGGACATGTTCCATGTCCCATCTATCTATAGCTCCCCATCTATCTTTTTTGCTTCTGTTCATGTTTCAATTCATAGTTCCAGAGGTACTTATGAGCTAGATTAGTTTTTGAAAATTAAACATGGTTGCTTAAGAACATTTTGCAATATTGAATATTTTATAGCAGCCTTAAATTTGTGTAAACATAGGCTTAGATGTAATGAGTTTTAAGTATTAGCAATTAGGTGGAAACTGAACATGAGAAGTGCAAAAACTTTTATGATTTGGTCAAATTTATAAAAATTAAACTAAAATAATTCAAAACTTTAAATAATTTTATTTAAAATTTTTATATTACAGTTTGTTTTCTTTTGATTATATTGTAAAATTTTGATAGTATTATCAAATATTTAATAAATATTACTAGAAAGGTTTTTAAAAGTAAAATTTTCAAAATTTTCCGTTTATTTTAACTTAAATTTTAGATGAAAATGTTTCTAAATTTCGTACACTGCAAATGAAGTTAACTGCGTTTGAGTGTTTGATCCTTTGCTCCTATAACAAATTACCACAGTTCAGTAATTTAAAACAATACATATTTATTATAGGCCAGAAATTCAACAATGGTGGTTTGATCCCTGATCTGGGAAGGTCCCACATGCCACAGAAGAACTAAGTCCATGTGCCACGACCACCGAGTCCACGTGCTCTGGAGTCCATGCGCCACTAGAGAAGCCACCGCAAGAAGAAGCCTGTGCACCGCAGATACAGAGCACTCCCTACTTACCGCAACTGGAGAAAAGCCCACGCAGCAACAAAGACCCAGTACCGCCCAAACAAAATGCAGATTGATTCCTCACAGCACAGCTTTCGGCCATGAAAAAGGGTGCACGGTTTAGACACGGAGATCTTAACGGGATAAGTATTCTGCCTACCACAGTCACTGCAAAGGAGTACAAGACTAGAATAGCAACAGAATATATGATCATGAAACTCGAGAAGAAAACAGGCGAAGAGAAAGCTGGAACTCTCGAAAGAAACACCTGCTTATACTTACAAAAACTGAAAACAACGGGAGTGAACAAACATCTGTTGAGCATGACGCACTTAACAGCTGTGAAACTACAAATTTTGTTTATAATGGAGAGTTACTTATGATCAAAACATTCCAAATAAGCAATGAATTATTCACATTAAATTCATACCATGAAAAGGTCAGACAAAATTCAAACAACTTCATCAGATCAGATCAGTCGCTCAGTCATGTCCAACTCTTTGCGACCTCATGAATCGCAGCACGCCAGGCCTCCCTGTCCATCACCAACTCCTGGAGTTCACTCAGACTCACATCCATCGAGTCAGTGATGCCATCCAGCCATCTCATCCTCTGTCATTCCCTTCTCCTCCTGCCCCCAATCCCTCCCAGCATCAGAGTCTTTTCCAATGAGTCAACTCTTCACATAAGGTGGCCAAAGTACTGGAGTTTCAGCTTTAGCATCATTCCTTCCAAAGAAATCCCAGGGCTGATCTCCTTCAGAATGGACTGGTTGGATCTCCTTGCAGTCCAAGGGACTCTCAAGAGTCTTCTCCAACAACACAGTTCAAAAGTATCAATTCTTCGGCACTCAGCCTTCTTTACAGTCCAACTCTCACATCCATACATGACCACAGGAAAAACCATTCTTAACTAAATGAAGACTAATTATCAATCCAAACAATGAGACTATAGGGGAGTCCCCATTTGCACTTTTGCCTGGAACCTAAAAATATCAGGGATAGGTTGGCTTCACCTTGAGGCCAGACCACAGAGTCAGCCCCATACCTCTCCTCTCCTTCACCCGTAGGTCTGGGGCCTCATCAGAACTGGATTTGAGGAACACAAAACCTAGAGGAGGGAGTAAACAGTTGGAAAAGGAGCTGATAGGGAGAGAAAAATAGAGAGGATGCAAGAAAGAGGGTATTGAGGATAATTCTATTCTTAATACCAGAGGCTGTGTGGTCCCTGAGATTCAGGAATAAGCTGAAGAGACCAGAGAATCCACACCCAAATCGAAGCTACTCTGGATTCTGGGTTGGTTAAGAAATCTCACCCACTCAAAGTCCTCTAGAATATTCTCTCTGATTCAACATAGGTGCCTAACCAATGAATGGCAAAGCCACTTTGTTTTAGACTGTACGACCTCCTGCTCCAAAACAAAGGGAGAAATGATGAGTTTATACTATGAATTTCCTACTTCATTAAACATGGGGAAGAGGAAATCTAAGTAAAGAGCTGAGATGATGACCTAATCATCCTTGTCCACAGAATGGTGACCAATTCCTTGTCAAAGGATGAATGGTAAAGTTAGCTCACACTTCGTATAGGATGGGTCTACTCAGTTACACTTTTAAACACAGTGTTTATTAATTCTGATAATTATATACTTGTAGTGAAAAATGAGCCATTCTCAGGCAAATCACTTACTAAAAATTTTAAATAAGAATCATAAAAGGACAGTATAGCAAAAGTAGCTACATTGGCACTGGAATTCTAATCACCAGCTACTGACTTATCAATGCCCGGAAAAGGACAGTTCATCTTTTATTTTCATCAGCATTAAAAGAAGCAGATGAAGTGCCTATTCAAAGCTTTAGATCATTTTCTCTTCAGTTGTGTTCTTTTTGTTGAGTTGTGAAAATTCTTTATATAATCTGAATGCAAGGCCTTCCCAGGTGGTATTACAGGTAAAGAACCTGCCTGCCAATTCAGGAGATGTAGGAGACCTAGGTTCTATCCCTGGACTGGGAAGATATCCTGGAGTAGGAAATAGCAATCCACTCCAGTATTCTTACCTGGAGAATCCCATGGACAGAGGAGCCTGGCAGGCCACGGTCAGTGGGGTCCCAGAGTTAGACACGATCAAAGTGATTTAGCAACATGCATTCTGAATACAAAGCCTTATCAGATAAGCATTTTTGCAAGTATTTTTCTCTAAGTCTATAACTTATCTTTTTGTTTTCTTGATGCTCTATTTCAGAGCAAGTCTGTAATTCTTATGAAGTCCAATCTAACAACTTTTTCTTACATGGCTTTGTAGGGGTTTTTTATCCCAAGAAATCTTTACTTAGCTTTGCATATTAGCTCAGCTCAAAGCTAAGCAAACAGATCAAAGAGATTCTTATATTTACTTCTAGCAATTTTATACTTTTAGGCTTTGATTTTAGGTCTCTGATTCATTTCAGATGACAAATTAGCACATAAAAATATGTGTTCATCATCATCAGGCATTAGGAAAATGCTTATCAAAACTGCAAGGAAATACCACTATATACTAAAATTAAGAAACAAAACAAAAAAGAATCCTGACCATACCAAATGCTGAAAAAGGAAGGGCTACTGAAATTCCCATACAGTGATGGTGAAAATGCAAAACGACATTACCACGTTGGAAAACATTTTGAAAGCAGCTATACTGACATGGTTTCCCTTAGAAATGAACAGAGATCATTCTGTCATTTTTGAATTGGATCCAAGTACTGCATTTCCGACTCTTTTGTTGACCATGATGGCTACTCCATTTCTTCTAAGGGATTCCCGACCATAGTAGTAGATATAATGGTCATCTGAGTGAAATTTACTCATTCCAGTCCATTTTAGTTCGCTGATTCCTAGAATGTCGATGTTGACTCTTGCCATCTCTTGTTTGACCACTTCCAATTTGCCTTGATTCATGGACCTGACATTCCAGGTTCCTATGCAATATTGCTCTTTACGGCATTGGACCTTGCTTCTATCACTAGTCACATCCACAGCTGGGTATTGTTTTTGCTTTGGCTCCATCCCTTCATTCTTTCTGGAGTTATTTCTCCACTGATCTCCTGTAGCATATTGGGCACCTACAGACCTGGGGAGTTCCTCTTTCAGTATCCTATCATTTTGCCTTTACATACTGTTCATTGAAAAAGCAAGAGAGTTCCAGAAAAACATCTACTTCTACTTTATTGACTATGCCAAAGCCTTTGACTGTGTGGATCACAACAAACTGTGGAAAATTCTGAAAGGGATGGGAATACCAGACCACCTGACCTGCCTCTTGGGAAAATTATATGCAAGTCAGGAAGCAACAGTTAGAACTGGATATGGAACAACAGACTGGTTCCAAATAGGAAAAGGAGTACGTCAAGGCTGTATATTGTCGCCCTGCTTATTTAACTTATATGCAGAGTACATCATGAGGAATGCTGGGCTGGAAGAAGCACAAGCTGGAATAAAGATTGCTGGGAGAAATATCAATAATCTCAGATATGCAGATGACACCACCCTTATGGCAGAAGTGAAGAGGAACTAAAAAGCCTCTTGATGAAAGTGAAAGAGGAGAGTGAAAAAGTTGGCTTAAAGCTCAACATTCAGAAAACTAAGATCATGGCATCTGGTCCCATCACTTCATGGGAAATAGATGGGGAAACAGTGGAAACAGTGTCAGACTTTATTTTGGGGGGCTCCAAAATCACTGGAGATGGTGATTGCAGCCATGAAATTAAAAGACGCTTACTCCTTGGGAGGAAAGTTATGACCAACCTAGACAGCATATTAAGAAGCAGAGACATTACTTTGTCAACAAAGGTTTGTCTAGTCAAGGCTATGGTTTTTCCAGTGGTCATGTATGGATGTGAGAATTGGACTATAAGGAAAGCTGAGCACTTTTGAACTGTGGTGTTGGAGAAGACCCTTGCGAGGCCCTTGTACTGCAAGGATATACAACCAGTCCATCGTAAAGGAGACTAGTCCTGGGTGTTCACTGAAAGGACTGATGCTGAGGCTGAAACTCCAATACATTGGCCATCTCATGCGAAGAGCTGACTCATTTGAAAATACCCTGATGCTGGGACAGATTGGGGGCAGGAGGAGAAGGGGACGACAGAAGATGAGATGGCTGGATGGCATCACCAACTCAATGCACATGAGTTTGGGTGAACTCCGGGAGTTGGTGATGGACAGGGAGGCCTGGCGTGCTGCGATTCATGGGGTCGCAAAGAGTTGGACACGACTGAGAGACTGAACTGAACTGAACTGATACTGACATGGAATTTTCAGTTGGAAAAATCTTAGGAAAAAATGTATTTTATCCCCTCACCATCTCTCCACCCTGAGGAACTTTGAGATGAGGAAAATTTGGCTCAAGGAGGAACTTGTCTGTTTCCTCTTGGAACTTTCCCATGACAATTACCTTGGTATCATAACCATGACCCTAATTATCATCGGTCTGGTATGGGCAATTTTCTCCCTTTATTGCTTTCTATAGGTGTCTCAAATGGTAAAGATTCTGCCTGCAATGCAGGAGACCTGGGTTCAATTCCTGGGTCAGGAAGATACACTAGAGAAGGGAATGGCAACCCACTCCACTATTTTTGCCAGGAAAATTCCATGGAGAGAGGAGTCTGGTGGGCTACAGTCCATAGGGTCACAAGAGTCGAACATGACTGAGAAACTAATATACATTATAAAATTATACATATATATATATATATATATATATATATATATATTCAGTTCAGTTCAGTCGCTCAGTCATGTCCGACACTTTGCGACCCCATGAACCGCAGTATGCCAGGCCTCCTTGTCTATCACCAACTCCCGGAGTCCACCCAAACCCATGTCCATTGAGTCGGTGATGCCACCCAGCCATCTCATCCTCTGCAATCTCCTTCTCCTCCAGCCCTCAATCTTTCCCAGCATCAGGGTCTTTTCAAATGAGTCAGCTCTTCTCATCATGTTGCCAAAGGACTGGAGTTTCAGCTTCAACATCAGGCCTTCCAATGAACACCCAGGACTGACTTCCTTTAGGATAGACTGGTTTGATCTCCTTGCAGTCCAAGGAGACTCACAAGAGTCTTCTCCAACACCACAGTTCAAAAGCATCAATTCTTCGGTGCTCAGCTTTCTTTATAGTCCAACTCTCACATCCATACACGACCACTGGAAAAACCATAGTCTTGACTAGACGAACCTTTGTTGACAAAGTAATCTCTCTGCTTCTTAATATGCTGCCTAGGTTGGTTATAACTTTCCTTCCAAGGAGTAAGCATCTTTTAATTTCATGGCTGCAATCACCATCTCCAGTGATTTTGGAGCCCCCCAAAATAAAGTCAGCCACTGTTTCCACTGTTTCCCCATCTATTTGCCATGAACTGATGTGACCGGATGTCATGATCTTAGTTTTCTGAATGTTGAGCTTTAAGCCAACTTAAGCTTTCTTTAAGCAATCTTGATTCTAGCTTGTGTTTCACCCAGCCCAGCCTTTCTCATGATGTACTCTGCATAGAAGTCAAATAAGCAGGGTGACAATCTACAGCCTTGACATATCTTTTCCTATTTGACCAGTCTGTTGTTCCATATCCAGTTCTAAATGTTGCTTCCTGACCTGCATACAGGTTTCTCAAGAGGCAGGTCAGGTGGTCTGGAATGCCCATCTCTTTCAGAATTTTCCACAGTTTGTTGTGATCCACACAGTCAAAGACTTTTGCATAGTCAATAAAGCAGAAATAGATGTTTTTCTGGAACTCTCTTGCTTTTTCGATGATCCAGCGGATGTTGGCAATGTGATCTCGGGTTCCTCTGCCTTTTCTAAAATCAGCTTGAGCATCTGGAAGGTCACAGTTCATGTATTCCTGAAACCCGGTTTGGATAATTTTGAGCATTACTTTACTAGTGTGTGAGACGAAGGCAATTGTGCGGTAGTTTGAGCATTCTTTGGCATTGCCTTTCTTTGAGATTGGAATGAAAACTGACCTTTTCCAGTCCTGTGGCCACTCCTGTGTTTTCCAAAGTTGCTGGCATATTGAGTGCAGCACTTTCACAGCATCATCTTTTAGGATTTGAAATAGCTCAATGGGAATTCCATCACCTCCACTAGCTTTGTTCATAGTGATGCTTCCTAAGGCCCACTTGACTTCACATTCCAGATTGTCTGGCTCTAGGTGAGTGATCACACCATTGTGATTATTGGGTTATGAAGATCTTTTTTGTACAGTTCTTCTGTATATTCTTGCCACCTCTTCTTAATATCTTCTGCTTCTCTTAGGTCCATACTATTTCTTTCTTTTATTGAGCCCATTTTGCATGAAATATTCCCTTGGTATCTTTCATTTTCTTGAAGAGATCTCTTGTATTTCCCATTCTATTGTTTTCCTCTCTTTCTTTGCAGTGATTACTGAAGAAGGCTTTCTTATCTCTCCTTGCTATTCTTTGGAACTCTCCATTCAGATGAGTATATCTTTCCTTTTCTCCTTTGCTTTTCACTTCTCTTCTTTTCACAGCCATTTGTAAAGCCTCCTCAGACAGCCATTATGCTTTTTTGCATTTCTTTTTCTTGGAGATGGTCTTGATCCCTGTCTCCTGTACAATGTCACGAACCTCCATCCATAGTTCATCAGGCACTCTATCTATCAGATCTAGGCCCTTAAATCTATTTCTCACTTCCACTGTATAATCATAAGGAATTTGATTTGGGTCATACCTGAATGGTCTAGTAGTTTTCCCTACTTTCTTCAATTTAAATATGAATTTGTCACTAAAGAGTTCATGATCTGAGGCACAGTCAGCTCCCGGTCTTATTTTTGTTGACTGTATGCAGCTTCTCCATCTTTGGCTGCAAAGAATATAATCAATCCGATTTCGGTGTTAACCATCTGGTGATGTCCATGTGTAGAGTCTTCTCTTGTGTTGTTGGAAGAGGGTGTTTGCTATGACCAGTGTGTTCTCTTGGCAGAATTCTATTAGCCTTTGCCCTGCTTCATTCTGTACTCCAAGGCCAAATTTGCCTGTTATTCCAGGTGTTTCTTGACTTCCTACTTTTGCATTCCAGGCCCCTATAATGAAAAAGACATCTTTTTGGGGTGTTAGTTCTAAATGATCTTGTAGGTCTTCATAGAACCATTCAACTTCAGCTTCTTCAGCGTTACTGGTCAGGCATAGACTTGGATTACCGTGCTATTGAATGGTTTGCCTTGGAAATGAACAAAGATCATTTTGTGGTTTCTGAGATTGCATCCAAGTACTGCATTTCAGACTCGTTTGTTGACTATGATGGCTACTCCATTTCTTCTAAGGGATTCCTGTCCATAGTAGTAGATATAATGGTCATCTGAGTGAAATTCATTCATTCCAGTCCATTTTAGTTCTCTGATTCCTAGAATGTCGGCGTTGACTCTTGCCATCTCCTGTTTGACCACTTCGAATTTGCCTTGATTCATGGACCTAACATTCCAGGTTCCTATGCAATATTGCTCTTTACAGCATCAGACCTTGCTTCTATCACCAGTCACATTCACAACTGGGTGTTGTTTTGGTTTGGCTCCATCCCTTCGTTCTTTCTGGAGTTATTTCTCCACTGATCTCCAGTAGCATATTGGGCACTCACTGACCTGAGGAGTTCATCCTTCAGTGTCCTTTCTTTTTGCCTATCTTTTTGTCAGTTTTCATTCCAAGACCTAAGAAAGGCAGTACCAAAGATTGCTCCAACTACTGCACAATTGCACTCATCTCACATGCTAGTAAAGTAATGCTCAACATTCTCCAAGCCAGGCTTCAACAATACATGAACCGTGAACTGCCAGATGTTCAGGCTGGTTTTAGAAAAGGCAGCAGAACCAGAGACCACATTGCCAACATCTGCTGAATCATTGAAAAAGCAAGAGAGTTCCAAAAAAACATCTATTTCTGCTTTATTGACTATGCCAAAGTCTTTGACTGTGTGGATCACAACAAACTGTAGAAAATTCTGAAAGAGATGGGAATACCAGAGCACCTGACCTGCCTCTTGAGAAACCTGTATGCAGGTCAGGAAGCAACAGTTAGAACTGGACATGGAACAACAGACTGGTTCCAAATAGGAAAAGGAGTACATCAAGGCTATATATTGTCACCCTGCTTATTTAACTTATACACAGAGTACATCATGAGAAACACTGAGCTGGAGGAAGCACAAGCTAGAATCAAGATTGCCGGGAGAAATACCAATAACCACAGATGTGCAGATGACACCACCCTTATGTCAGAAAGTGAAGAAGAACTAAAGAGCCCCTTGATGAAAGTGAAAGAGGAGAGTGAAAAAGTTGGCTTAACGCTAAACATTCAGAAAACTAAAATCATGGCATCCAGTCACATCACTTCATGGCAAACAGATGGGGAAACAGTGGAAACAGCAGCTGACTTTATTTTGGGGGCCTCCAAAAATCACTGGAGATGGTGATTGCAGCCATGAAATTAAAAGATGCTTACTCCTTGGAAGGAAAGTTATGACCAACCTAGATAGCATATTAAAAAGCAGAGACATTACTTTGTCAACAAAGGTTCGTCTAGTCAAGGCTAAGGTTTTTCCAGTAGTCATGTATGTGAGAGTTGGACTATAAAGAAAGCTGAGCACCAAAGAATTGATGCTTTTGAACTGTGGTGTTGGAGAAGACTCTTGAGAGTTTTGGACTGCAAGGAGATCCAACCAGTCCATCGTAAAGGAGATCAGTCCTGGGTGTTCACTGGAAGGGCTGATGTTGGAGCTGAAACTCCAGTCCTTTGGCCACCTGATGAGAAGAGCTGACTCATTTGAAAAGACCCTGATGCTGGGAAAGATTGAGGGCAGGAGGAGAAGGGGACGAGAGAGGATGAGATGGTTCGATGGCATCACTGAGTCAATGGCCATGAGTTTGAAAAAACTCCGGGAGTTAGTGATGGACAGGGAGGCCCGGCATGCTGTAGTCCATGGGGTCGCAAGGAGTTGGACACGACCGAGAGACTGAACTGAACTTAAATGAACTGAATTTCACTATAAATATTATTCTATGACTTGTTTTTTCAATCAAATTACATGTCTTAGAGAAAAAAATGTATATATACATGAGTATATAAAATGATGCCTAAGGAGGAACATGTCTATAATCTCTAGTACATCTTCCTCTCTCTATATATATATATATAAATTCATTCTTTATAAAAGTTGCAGAGTAATTGAAAACATCAATGGGCCATAACTTATTTAGTTATTCCCCTATTCACATGCATTTAGGCTTATTCTAACTTTTCATAATTAAAAAGTATACTTCAACTAACATATATACATCTTTGTCCATCTTTGCACAATATATATGATATTTTTTTAGTATGGGTTCCAAGAAGTTCTACTGCAAAGAGGTCAAATGATTTTAATATTTTTATGTTTATATGTACAGTTTTCATTTAATAACTTACACAAAGGCTGTAACAGTTTACATTCACATCAACAGTGTAACAACCTATTTTACTGCTTCTTTGTTCTTGCTGGTTATGAGCAATAGTTTTTTATTGAAGTAGAAATGATTTATAATATATTAATTTCACATGTGAAATTAATTAAACAGTGATTTAATATTTTTCTAGATTGTACTACATTTAAACTTATAAAATATTGACTGTATTTCCTGTGCTGTATAACATGTACTTGTAGCTTATTTATGTGGTATACAGTACTTTGTACCTCTTAACCACCTACCTGTATGTTGTCTCACCCTTCCCTCTATACCTGGGAATCTGTTTCTGTTTTGTTATATTCATAAATTTGTTGTGTTATTTTCGATTTCATATATAAGTGATATCATAAAATATTTATCTTTTTCTGTCTGACTTATTTCACCAAGCATAATATCCTCCAAGTCAATCCATGTGGTTGCAAACAGCAAAATTTTCATTCTTTTTTATGGCTGAGTAATATTCCACTGCATGTGTAACTATCACTTCTTTAATCATTAATCTGCTGCTGGACACAAGTTTCTTCTGTATCTCGGCTATGGAGAATAACGCTGCTGTAAACACTGACATGCATGTATCTTTTTGAATTAGTGCTTTTGTTTTCTTCAGACATATACCCAGGAGAGGAATTGCTGGAACACGTCAGAGTTCTATTTTTAGTTTTCTGAGGCACCTCCATACTGTCTTCCACAGTGGCTGTGGAATTTTATCTTGTAAATTATTTTTCCACAGTGGCTGCTACCAACAGTGTATAAAATTTCCTTTTCTCCACATCCTTGCCAACATTTTTTATTTATAGTCTTTGGGATGATACCATTCTGATAGGTGTTAGGTGATATCTCATTGTTGTTTTGATTTGTATTTCTCTGATGATTCACAATGTTGACATTCTTTTCATGTGCCTAATGGCCATCTGTCTTTCTTTGGAGAAATGTCTATTCAGATCTTCTGCCCATTTTTTGATTAGTTTCTTTGTTTGAGGGTTTTTTCAGTATTGAAATTATATCGACTGTTTATGTATTTTGGACATTAGCCCCTATTGGTCAGATCGTTTGAAAATATTTCCTTCCATTCAGTAGGTTGTCTTTTCATTTTTTCAATGATTTCCTTTGCTGCGCAAAAGCTTTTAAGTATAATTATGTCCCATTTGTTTATTTTTGCTTATATTTCTTTTGCCTAAGGCGATAGATCCAAAAAATGTTGCTACAATTTATGTCAGAATGTTCTGCCAATGTTCTCTTCTAGGAAACTTTTAATCGCAAATTCATGATGATCTGTTTGTTACAAAACAGATTATTTCTTATTCAGTCTTGGCAGGCTGTATGTTTCTAGAAACTTGTCCAATTCTTCTAGATTGTTCAATTTGTTGGCATGTAACTGTTCATAGCATTCTCTTTTTTGTAACTCTGTAGTATTGCTTGTTATTTCTCCTCTTTCATTTATTTTATTTGAGTCCTCTCTCTTCTCTTCTTGGTGATCCTGGCTAAAGGTTTATCAATTTTTTTCTAATCTTTTAAAAAAACAGCTCTTGGTTCCATTGATCTTTTCCATTGTTTTTTATATCTTCTTATTTCCTCTCTTCTGCTGACTTTGGGCATCATTTATTCTTTTGTTTCTAATTTTTTATGTGGTGGGTCAGGCTGTTTATTTAAGATTTTTCTTGAAGGGCTACATTGCTATAAACTTCCCTCTTAGCCTGCTTTTGCCACAGCCCACAGATTTTGGAATGCCGTGTTTCCATTTTTCACATGTCTTAAGGTATATTATGATTTCCTCTTTAATTCCTTCATTGATCCATTGGTTTTTCAGTAGCATGTAATTTATTCTCCACGTTTCTTCTTTTCCCATTTTTCTTTCCGTAACTGATTTCTAGTTTTATACCACTAGTTTCTAGTGGTCAGAAAAAATACTTGACGTAATTTCTATCATCTTAAATATGTTGAAAGGCCCACCACATGATCTCTCATGGAAAACATTCTATATCCACTTGAAAAGGATGAGTATTCTGCTGTTTTGGGATGGAATGCCCTGTAGATATCTATTAAGGCCCATTGATCTATTTTGCCTTTTAAAAGCGCTGCTGCCTTTTTTATTTTCTGTCTAGATGATCTATCCATCGATGTAAATGGGGCGTCAAAGCCCCTAGTATTAGTGTATTATTGTCAATTTCTCCTTTTATGTCTGTTACTATTTGCTTTATATATTTAGGTGCTCCTACGGTGGGTGCATATATGCTAACAGGTACAATATCCTCTTTTGCATCGATCCCTTCATTGTATAATGTCTCTGTCTTTGGTTTAAAGTCTTTTCTGTCTGATGTGAGTGTTGCTATCCCCATTTTCTTGTTGTTTCTGTTTTCATTAATATCTTTTTCCATCCCCTCACTCTCAGTCTTTGTGTGGGCTCACAGTCTTAGCTCTGAAATGAGTCTCTTTTAGATAGTATATAGGACTCTGTTTAATCCTTTTTAGGTGATACTTAATCACTGGAGAATCTCAAAAAAAATCATTTTTAGGGAATTCCCTGGTGGTCCAGTGGTTAGAAGTCTGTGCTTTTAACTTCCAAGGATCTACGTTCGATCCTGGTTGGGAAACTAAGATCATGCAAGTTGTGTGGCGAAGCCAGAAAAAGAATCACTTTTAAAAGAATTCTTCAGGTTAATATCTAGTTTAAAGATGTTTCCCGGGTAGGAGAATGAGGTGGTTAACATTATTCAGGAACAGTGGACTGGGTGGACAGGCACTGGGTGAATGCAGAGCTCCACATACTGGGAGAGATTCCAGTTGGATATATTAGTAGTATGACTTTCCTGAAAGTCATCAAAGCAGACAACTGAAGACAAACTAGGGGAAACACCATCTGAGACAAGGCGGCAAAATACCGAAAGAGCTGAGCCCAATATGGTGATGGCCAATCTGTGAGTAGGTAGCCCCAAGAACAGGCAGGTGGTGCACTGGCAGCCACCATGAGGTGGGTGTGTACCCGGGGGCGGGGGGGTTAAGGCTACAGGCAGCCAGTAGGATGGAAAGAAAGGGAATGCATTTGCACAAGTGCTTCTCTACCATTCATGTATACAGGAGTCACCTGGAAATCTTGCCAAAATGCAGGTTTTGATTCAGGGAGTCTAAGGGGGGTACTTTAAGATTTTACATTTCCCAACAAAATCCCAGCTGATGCTGACACGACTGGTCCCGGAACCGCTCTAAGTGCTGGTTGCTCAGTCCTGTCCAGCTCTTGCGACTCCATGGGCTGTAGTCCAGGCTCCTCTGTCTCTGGGATTCTCTAGGCAAGAGTACTGAAGTGAGTTGCTATTTCCTCCACCAGGGTATCTTCCAGACCCAAGGAAAGAACCCGTGTCTCTTGCATTACAGGTGGATTCCTTAGCATTTGAACCACCAAGGAAGCCCTGAACCGTTCTAGAAGGCTTGTATCACTACGCACAGAAAAGCTCCACTTTTCCAATGAGTGACAAAACGGGTTAAGAATTTGAAGAGTAAAGTAATGCAGATGTCAGAGTATGTGGCAGCCACTTAGGTCCCTCCTGGCTATATTCAAGATGGCTTTCTAAGATGAGGGGGGAGCTGATCCTGCCTCTGGGAGTCAGGAGGCTTAGGTTATGCAAAGGGTAGGATTAGTGAGGCTGGGACATGGCCAGGAACTGGGCAGTGACTTCCTGCTGATTTTGAATTTGCACAAAACAAAGCAATAAACTGCTACACAGTTGTATTCTCAGCATCTAAAAGCTCTTTCACGTATCACTACTTCCATTAATAGGGCCCTTCACTATTTCTACTTTTCCCTCCAGCTATCCACATTTTGGTTTTTCATACCTCCATCAGAAGGTGGCCACAGAGGAAATAAAATGTACTGGAATGAAAACATGCTCATTTGTCTACTTGTATAGACAAGTACTAGCTGCCAAAAGTAGACAGGAAAGAAATTGAATGTATTTTTATGGGGAAGATTTTCAAACATTTTTTCAAACATTTTCCCAGCTCATTTGGGTAAACTAAGAGACCTAAGACCCACCTACAATTTGGGCTTCTACTTGTCAACAGGAAAAGAACTCAGCTTTTGTTTTGGGGTTTTTTTTTATAATTTAATTTAAAAGCAAAAAAGGCAAAAACAATCAAGAAGGTACACAGTACCAAATTTTTGTATCCTATAATAACTGGGATAGATCATGATTAAGCTTTTAGCCACATACCGGTGGCACTAGTGGTAAAGAATCCACCTGTCAATTCAGGAGATGCAGATTTGATCCCTGGGTCAGGAAGATCCCCTGAACTAGGAAATGACAACCCACTCCAGTATTCTCGCCTGAGAAATCCCATGGACAGAGGAGCCTGGCAGGCTACAGTCCATGGGGTCGCAAAGAGTCGGACATGACTAAGCACACACACACAGCATCATACAGGGAAGAAGAAAATCTACAGAAACGTGGATCATGTGCTTATGAAAACGATCACTTCACAGCCCACCAGGAGGAAGCCTACGGCCCACAGGAGCCTATGGATCACACACTTTGAGGACCCCTGGTCTGTGGTGGAGGCTTCAGAACTCTGAGAAGACTTGAGGCTCCTTGGAGGTTCCTTGCAGCCTAGAGAAGTAGGTGTATCCAGCTTCCAACCTCATTTTAAAGCAAAGCATCTCCCCTTTCATCAGGCTAATGCACAACATGGTGCTTCAGAACGGTTCCCAGGACTGGTGCAGTTTGACAATCACTGATTCAGAGTTACATTTGTGTATTTTCTCTGGGTTTGACTTATTCACGATATCCCATCACTCATAAATACAGAAATCCAGAGTTAACTATTTAAGTTTACATTGGGGATAGTCTCAAATTCCTTGATGAGATAAACTTCTGCAGCAAATTACTTGGATCAAAAACTAATACATTATCGCTGTGAGCTGTGTAATTGGGAATAAATACCCACTAATGAAGCATCTTGAAAGGGAAGAGCCTCAGGTATTCTGAGAAGTGAGGCACTGAAGTGTATCGCTCCTGGCTTTGATCATTATTTTTAAATACAGTTTCTTTGCTGTGCATCCATAAATCAGCATCCAGGAACCTGAAGTGGTGCTATAATAAGAAGGAGATGCTACAGATAATGGGATTAAATGGGACACTATAGATAATGGCATAGACGTTCACATATTATCATTCACGGGGAGAGACCAATAACACACTGTATAATATACTAGAGAAATGAGAATTATGGAATGTTTTCCAGACTTACATAATCAGCCACAATGTCAAACAAAGGACAGGTTCCGATGATAAAATGATCAAAGTACAGTAATAACAAAGGTGAACCTTGAAGGGCCTTTTCTCCCCTTTTCTCTGCAGTAGAACCGCCTGAATAGTCACTTTTGGCAGAAAGCTAGTGCTTAGGAGGCTCTCTTAAGGAGAAGGCAATGGCACCCCACTCCAGTACTTTTGCCTAGAAAATCCCATGGACGGAGGAGCCTGGTGGGCTGCAGTCCACGGGGTCGCTAGAGTCGGACACGACTGAGCGACTTCACTTTCACTTTTCACTTCCATGCATTGGAGAAGGAAATGGCAACCCACTCCAGTGTTCTTGCCTGGAGAATCCCAGGGACGGTAAGCCTGGTGGGCAGCCGTCTATGGGTCACACAGAGTCGGACACGACTGAAGCGACTTAGCAGCAGCAGCAGCAGGAGGCTCTCTTAAAGTATCATTTTCCAACTAAAATTTATCTCACAAAAGCCCTACCTCCCCACCAGCCTACAGGGAGAACAGCTGATGCAGTCTCTGCTCCACTGGCAACAAGAAGTGGGTTCTCACTCTCAGAATCAGCCGAGCACTGCTGAGATAACTTTTGGGGGGCTTTACTTGCTGATCATTTGTTTCAGGCCTAGCTCCTCTTCACACTGTGAGTGTGAAGAGTAATGGACCAAATCAGTCTTCACCATTAAACACTCATTACCAACACAGGGCCTGGCACATGTCATTGAATCAGTATGAATATTTGTTGAGAGAATGAATGTCCTTACCAGGAGAACATTTGACATATAAGGCCAAGCTCAAGATCCCTAATAACTCCAGCTGCTTCTCCTCGCAGTCCTCTATCATACACTTCTTGGTTCGTGTTATCTGTGTTTCCTCTCCAACCTCAAGTTTGTTTGAGGGAAGGACCCCTTTTTTGTAGTACATAAGGTTTAAAGTACCTAAGATGGTACTTTGTATATTAATAGCATGATATGCATATGATCCCTGGTAGGCTTTTTTTAATATATACATAATTGCTTTACAATGTTGTGTTAGTTTCTGCTGTACAATGAAGTGAATCAGCTCATGTATACATATATCCCCTCCTTCTTGGACCTCTCTCCCACCCCCCGCCACATCCCATCCCTCTAGGTCATCACAGAGCCCTGGGATAGGCTCCCTGTGCTATCCAGCAGCTTCCTGCTAGCTATCTTCAATAGATATTTATTAAATAAGCAAATGAGATTACTAGGTTTTCTAGGCTGTTCTGAAGATGTTTAACACATTATTTGATGATAAAACTACACTTAATTATGGAGTCCTGTGCAGAAACAGTTGTAGCTTTATTTTTATTAAGATAATAAGCATCTGTGTGTATTATCAGAGTGCTCAATTTATGGTATGAGGCTGTTTTGCTTCCCTGAACATAGACCACAGAGATCCTGAAAAATTAACTGCCACCCCAGAGCCAGTGCCTAACACAGGCATTTTTAATCCTTGAGGCTTTTGCAATAACTGAGCAACACTTTTTCAAATGTAGTAACACCAATATGCAGACATATTTATTGTCCATTCACAAAGCCATCCCTCAATATGATTACAATATGCCTCCCTGGATGTCATTAAAAACCAGGGTCTTATTTTTCTAGGATGAGTTAGCTGAGGTTCTGCATGAAAGAAGGTAATGGGAAATATGATTTCTTGAGTGCCCTTCGGCCTTTTGCTTCTGTGCTACAACCTTGCGGTCCACTTCCAAAGTCGGGGTGTGCTTCTTGCAAAACCACATCTTTGGAGTAACTTGTTTTGTTCTTAATACATGCTCCCAGGAGCTTAATAAATATTATTTCTGCAACTTGCTTAGTGGCAAAATAATGAGTCCTTGGGGTACACTTAGCCTCAGCTTTGCTACTAGAGTAGACAGATTCAGACTATTTTAACCGAAACTCAATTCAAGGGCAGAAATTAGTTCTAAGAACTATTAAAATTCAAATATTTGGTAACTGTTGTGCAGCATGTGTGTTCTAGAAAATGCTATCATTTTTAAAAGATAAGTTTTACCTTGTTGAGAAATTTCAAATATCAACTGAATATATTAATAACTGAAATGTTCCCAAGTAAACAAAGAGTTCTCAAAGAAATTGTGACCTTGTATAGACAAGTATCCATGGAGGAACAATTTTAAAACCATCTCTCTATTTCCTCATGGTATCTACAACAATGTGGGTGCATTGAAGTTGATGAATGGATAACACTGCAACCTTTCCAGCCTCTCTTGCCTTTCATTTGTCCATATTTCAAGCTTCACAGATATAGGGGATTTTAAATGGCAACCCACTCCAGTATTCTTGCCTGGAAAATCCCATGGACGGAGGAGCCTGGTTGGCTACTGTCCATGGGGTCGCAAAGAGTCAGACACGACTTCACTTAAGGGACTCACTTAAGTTTTACCTCATCATTGTCTGATTGCTTCCCATGGTCCCTCCCTCTCCTAGGAAATTTTGGTTTACTAGGTGGGAAAACCCACATCTTTGTATCCTGATATTTTAATCTCACATCATGTTACAGACTTTATTTCAAGTTGCTATAAAGTCATCAATTATCTTTTCAACAATTATATTATAATCGATCATTTGAGTGCATCATCAATTATTTAACCATTCATCTCTTTGGACACTGTTGCCATTTTGAATAATGGCTCAATGAACAATGCTGTACGTGTAACTTTTTTTCTGTCAAATTATATTTCCTAAGGATACATCCCAGGAGTGTAATTACTTCAAAAGGTAATTACTCAGAAGGGTAATTATTACTCATCCACAATCCTAATAAGTGAAAACAATTTTAAGTAGCCAATCTTCTTAACCCAGTAAGATGTTTACATGTGGACTTAGAGATAACCTGGTGGTTCTAACTGCACCTAACTTTTTAACTAGCTAAGTGACTGCTTCAATCACCTAATTTCATGGAGCTTTACGCTCCTTTGTACTGGACAAGACTGGGTTGTGTGTGCCAGCTCTTCAGACTCAGATACCAATCAACACACTGCTGCTGCTGCTGCTGCTGCTGCTGCTAAGTCGCTTCAGTCATGTCCGACTCTGTGCGAACCCATAGACATCAGCCCACCAGGCTCCCCCATCCCTGGGATTCTCCAGGCAAGAACACTGGAGTGGGTTGCCATTTCCTTCTCCAGTGCATGAAAGTGAAAAGTGAAAGTGAAGTCGCTCAGTCGTGTCTGACTCTAGCGACCCCATGGACTGCAGCCCACCAAGCTCCTCCATCCATGCGATTTTCCAGGCAAGAGTACTGGAGTGGGGTGCCATTGCCTTCTCCGAATCAACACACTAGAAAAGTGAATTCACAAGTGTCCTCATGTATGCAGTGACCAGAGACCAACCTTGATGAACTCATGGAAGAAGTACAATGTATGTACAACATATGTTGGAAGAGCCATTGAAAGACCAGGGTCATCTGGCACTAAACAAGAGGACTAACGGGGAAAAAAGTTTACTGAAAGAACATATTTCAACACCCAAACACCTGGTATCTGCTCAAATAAAGAGTCAGTTAACAGTCAATATTTGTAAAGGAGACGACAGCCCTGGTAGGGGCTAACCTTCTAGACTTTTCAATGGCTGGAAGCAAATGGACTCAAGAAAGACCCCTTCAGTAAGATGCAGCTAGGATTCAGGTTTTTGGCCCCGAAGTAAATAACAACTCAAGAATAATTAAGAAAAAATGAGAAAGCACTGGTAAGAACTTACATTTCACAAGTCTGAAGAAAACGAATATTAGAGAAGCCTTACAGAAAACCAATATTTATATCAACTCAAGGGCATTGTACTATGAGGCAAGGCACTCTGGTCCTGGCCACTTCACCTGTTTTGGTGCTAGGTCCACGAGATTCCATGTTAACCTTAAAATAAGAAGTGAGACTTCCCTGGCAGTCCAGTGATTTAGAGTCTGCCTGCCAATGCCAGGGACACGGGTTCAATCCCTGGTCCAGGAAGACCACATGTGCCATGGGCCGACTAAGCCCAAGTGCCACAACTGTGGGAGCCCACGCTCTAGAGCCTCTGTTCCACAAGAGGAGCCAGCACAGACACGAAGCCAGTGCGCTGCAACTGGAGAGCAGCCCCCACTCGAAGCAGAGAAAGCCCACACACAGCAACAAGGCCCAGCACAGCCAAAAAATAAGCAAATAAATAATAAATTAACTAAAACTTTCTAAAATATGGGGTACCTGGAAAACAACAATAATTGAAGTTGGTGGTTTAGTCACTAAGTCGTGTCCTACTCTTTGTAACCCCATGGACTGTAGCCCACCTCTGGGCTCCTCTGTCCCTGGAATTTCTCAGGCAAGAATGGTGGAGTGGATTGCCATTTCCTGGTCCAGGGGATCTTCCAAACCCAGGGATCAAATCTGTGTCTCCTGTTTGGCAGGCAGATTCTTTTATAACTGAACCACCTGGGAAGCCCCATAATTGAAGATATTCAAATTCAAATGAATATACTGGCAGTACAGTTCATTATAGAACATAACATAAAAATAAACATTGCTACCCTCCCCCAGCCAAACTTTCCTGAGGCCCTTACTATAGGAGACGGAATGTTACGGCAGTGAGAAAGGATAGACCTTGAGGAGACGGGAAGATAACGTGTGAGATCACCTGGAAAGTGAGACTTAAGATCTAGCTTGTTCCTGTACTGTCACCAGCCATCATAAAGTCAGTAAAATCTTCCAAGACCATTCAAGCCTGACTGATCTCTGTCTTCTCTATGCTATCCTCGGAGTGTAAGCTCTTGCATCTTTCATACTAGTATTTATCATCTACAATATGATATACTTATTATTTCAAGTATGATGACTCATCTCCCAAAGATACTGCAAATTCATGAGCTCAAGTTTGTGTATTTTATTCTTATCTGACTTAATCAGATTTTACAGAGTTAGACTCCCTGATTTCTCTAACAGTACGGCTTATCTTTGTGTATATCAAGAAATCTTTTTCTATCAAAGACAATATGAGGTAAATCAAACGAGAACCTGACTTCAAAATATCTAGAATGTAGAATGGCAACATCAGCGTTGGAAAACCCCACAGGAGGTGGCCAATACACACCTATTATTACAGGTACTGATGCTATAATTTACAATACAAAAACAAATACCTCGGGACTTCGCTGGCGGTCCGCGGGTTAAGAATCCACATGCCAATGCAGGGGACATGGATTCGATCCCTACGCAGGGAACTAAGATCCCCCACGCCAAGGGGCAACAAAGCCTGTGGGCCACAGCTACTGAGCACACGCACTGGAGCCCATGAGCCACAATTACTGAGCCACATGCTTCAACTACTGAAACCCACACACCCTGGAGCCTGTGCTCCGCAACAAGAGAAGCCTTCATAATGAGAAGCCTACATATAGCAAGAAAGACTCAGCAAGGCCAAAAATAAAGTTAAAAAAAAAAATCAAATAAATGCCTCTATTTGGAAAGTTGAATTAAGAGCAGAACACTCTTTGTAGGTCTCTTCATAGAAACTACTAAATTTGTATTTGTTTAAACCAGATCTCTTCAGTGGTCTTATTTCCTACTATCTTGGAGGAAAAAAAATTGCTTAAAATATTCACAAAGACTACACTTCATACTTGTGCGGTACAGACAATACTTACATATTCACCAAAACGTCTTCTATGCTGCCTGGATACTTACGGAGATCTAATTTCCCTGCTCCCCTTCATTTAATGGAGCTGTTATGACAACATCTAGACAGGCAATGTGAGCAGAAGGAATCCATGCCACTTGCAGGCCTGGCTTAAAACAAACAAAAAAAACACTCCCTCAGGCATGATTCTCCTCTTTTTCCCCTTCATGAGTAAGCTAGCGGCTATGTGGTAAGGATGGCTGGGTACCAAGTTTAAAAAGCATGCACTTCTGATTCACCATTTTAAGAAGTACTGACCAGGAGAACAGCCTGACCAGGAACGTCCACACAGGATGCTATAAGAGCAAAAAATAAAGTTCTATTATATTGAGCCATTGAGATGTGTGTGTTCTGGTTATAGAAATTAGCATTAATTTTCCCGGTTAGTACAACTTCTTTGTATCCACCAGGTGAGAGAATAAAATACTGAATAAATGTGTTTTGAGTTTGTTACATTTTTCATATTCCAGTAGTTGCTAATTCCACTTGACCTCATTTCAATGGATGACCAAGGGCTAAAGCTACCCACCCAAGCCAAGCACCAAAATCACCTTTTGAAGATGTAGCTTCAGAGATGTCACCCAACTGAGATGTAGACTCAGTGGGTTTTCAGATGGAGCCCTGGGACTTAACATTTTTTATAAAGCTTCCCATGTGATTCTGATGTATAGCCACCAAGTTTGCAAGAACCACTGACCTGGAGCTTTAGCAAGAGGAAAAGGCACCACCAAGGACAATGCCTTCAACATAGAAAACATTACACATTCAATAAGAGCTTGTAGAATGGTAGATCTACTAATAGATTCAGGAGCAAGCCTCAGGCAAAATAATGAGGGTGCCATTTTTTCACTGAAACAATATCCTATCTCCTTTATTCCTTCTGGTCTCCGGGGCTCTGTGGTTCCTTTTTCCTGCCCATATCAAAATCTACTCTCAGGGCCAAAAAAAAAACCTCATGCCACCTCTATATGCTAATGAATAAAACTGCTGCTTGCTGCTGCTAAGTTGCTTCAGTCGTGTCCGACTCTGTGTGACCCCATAGACAGCAGCCCACCGGGGTCCCTTGTCCTTGGGGTTCTCCAGGCAAGAACACTGGAGTGGGTTGCCATTTCCTTCTCCAATGCATGAAAGTGAAAAGTGAAAGTGAAGTCGCTCAGTCGTGTCCGACTCCTAGCGACCCCATGGACTGCAGCCTTCCAGGCTCCTCCATCCATGGGATTTTCCAGGCAAGAGTACTGGAGTGGGGTGCCATTGCCTTCTCCAATGAATAAAACTAGTGTTTCTCAAATATCTATGACAAAGGACCCACTGAAGACCAGTACTTTCGTAAAACGCAATAAAAACAAATTACTAGAAAATGAAATTTAACAATCAAAGACATACAAAATACAAATCCTATTTTGTTTTTATTATTCGCTTTAAGAAACTTAAAATTACATTTCAAGTAATCGAATCAAGGCATACATAATGCAGGAAAAGATAATCATCACAAGGCTCATCTGCACACTATGCTTCACCACACACTAGCATAAAGAAGCAAGATCTTTCACCTGTGGGCATGTCCACTGCCATCGACAAAGACATGAATGAAAGGAGGGCTGCCCTTGACTCAGAGTGCCAGGCATCAGGTGGCCAGTATGTGTGCTTTGAAACTGGGGTGTTTTCTAGGCCCCTCAGAGTCAGCATGCACACGTCCAGGCCTGTGCTCTGGATCAGAGAGTGGGCCAGGCCATGGACAGCATGCACTGTCCTGAGAGAAAAAAGTCAGCAGCAGAAGCTTGACAGAATTTGCACACTTCGGTCACAGCAAGCTCCCAAGCCCTTCATCTGAAGCCATGTGCGTCCTGACTTGTACCTTTGCTTCCATGGAATTAGTGTGATACTAAGACCTTGGGGCTTACTTGTAGCCACTTGGGGCTTCCCTAGTAGTTCAGCTGGTAAAGAATCTGCCTGCAATGCAGGAGACCCTGGTTCAATTCCTGGGTTGGGAAGATCCGCTGAAAAAGGGATAGGCTACCCACTCCAGTCCTCTTGGGCTTCCCTGATGGCTCAGCTGGTAAAGAATCTACCTGCAATGCAGGAGACCTGGGTTATATCCCTGGGTTGGGAAGATCCCCTGGAGAAGAGAACGGCTACCCACTCCAGTAGTCTGGCCTGGAGAATTCCATGGACTGCACAGTCCATGGGTCACAAAGAGTCGGACATGGCTGAGTGACTTTCACTTCACTAAGACCTTATTGTCAAAATTCTATTCACCTGTGAAGGTACCGAGGGTTTGGAATGTGAACATTTTTTAAAATGCAAACTTAAGCCCAGCTAAGCAATTCTGCTCAGTAGCAGATATATTTGCTATCATGTGGGGAGAAAAAGTAAATAGGGAACTAAGATTGATCTTACCAATAAGAAACAGAAACAAGACTTTAGAGTTAAATAAGTGGGTCATTTAGGAGCCCACTGACAGATTCTTAATAAAGATTGTAAGATGTGCTCACCATTAGGCTGTATGGAGATAACATTTGTAACTTTAATACGACAATTTTATGTGATGAGAAAAATCATGGACTTTGACTTACTGCTTATTAGCACAGTTCTAGAGTTATAACTCCAGCATTCTGTCTTTGAGACCTTTGCCTTCAATTAAATTGATGAGAGGGCTACAAATAACACACAACTGTACATTGTTCATGAGACTGTGGAACAGAAAAGGGGTGTCATCTCCTCCCACTTCCCCCCATCCGAGCACCCCTGTCAGAGTCTGGAAGCATCCTCTACTTCAGGACCCCATCTGCTCCCTGGTCCTCTCTAGGGCTTCCTTCCCTTCCCTACAACCTTCCCTCCTTGCAGTTTTACAAGCTATTTCCATGCCAGTGATTTGGTTTCAGCTTGTAAAACTGTATCCTTGCCGTTATGGAACCAAACGGGAGAGCCTCTGAGTCACGGCTGGGTCCTGTGACCAGGAGACTCTTGTGAGTCTTTGGCCAGTCTCTGCCAGGAAAGTGAAAAAACAATGGGGACAACTATTCCACTGACTTCAGCTATAAATCCTGTTTTGCCCGAGTTGTTGGAGTGATGAGTATTCTGTGAAGATGCTGCTCTCTAGTGCAATGCAACTGCAAATAAAGCATATCTATTTCTTATAATCCCATTCGACACAGACGCCCTAAGTTTCAACTGTAACAAAACAGAGGTGATACGGTAATTGAATCATACTAGATGTACAGGAAAGAGGAGGGAAATTTTAAGCATGAGGACACTATAGTGGAAGTAAGTTTTACTTAAATGGGGGTCACAGATAAGAATGATATTCAGTTCAGTTCAGTTCAGTTGCTCAGTCG
The DNA here is from genome assembly GCF_029378745.1 of Bos indicus. Lineage (NCBI taxonomy): Eukaryota > Metazoa > Chordata > Mammalia > Artiodactyla > Bovidae > Bos > Bos indicus. Next base: position 16,521,139 of record NC_091767.1, read on the forward strand.
TGTCCGACTCTTTGCAACCCCATGAATCACAGCACGCCAGGCCTCCCTGTCCATCACCAACTCCTGGAGTTCACTCAGGCTCACGTCCATAGAGTCAGTGATGCCATCCAGCCATCTCATCCTCTGTTGTCCCCTTCTCCTCCTGCCCCCAAATCCCTCCCAGCATCAGAGTCTTTTCCAATGAGTCAGCTCTTTGCATCAGGTGGCCAAAGCTTTAGCATCATTCCTTCCAAAGAAATCCCAGGGCTGATCTCCTTCAGAATGGACTGGTTGGATGTCCTTGCAGTCCAAGGGACTCTCCAGAGTCTTCTCCAACACCACAGTTCAAAAGCATCAATTCTTCGGCACTCAGCTTTCTTCACAGTCCGACTTTCACATCCATACATGACCACTGGAAAAACCACAGCCTTGACTAGACGGACCTTTGTTGGCAAAAATAACGTCTCTGCTTTTGAATATGCTATCTAGGTTAGTCATAACTTTCCTTGCAATGATATTACCAATCCATCAATAGGCAATTATTAACAGCTTACAGTCCACTCAAGAATGAAATATGAAGACAGAAGAAGTATAAAATACAGCCTCCAATTCTAAGGACTGGTTTGCAGTTTGGTTCAAGTGAAAAGATATGAAATAAGAAAGAGCATGTTTGAGAGTTGGAGAATGTGGTGCGTGAGTGCTAAGTCATTTTAGTCATATCCGACTCTTTGCAACTCCTCTGTCCATGGGATTCTTCAGACAAGAACACTGGAGTGGGCTGCCATTCCCTCCTCCAGGAGATCTTCCTAACCCAGGGATCGAACGCACACCTCTTATGACTCCTGAATAGGCACATGGGTTCTTTACCACTAGTGCCACCTGTCGGAGCAGGGAATGGCACCCCACTCCAGTGTTCTTGCCTGAAGAATCCCAGGGACAGGGGAGCCTGGTGGGCTGCCGTCTATGGGGTCGCACAGAGTCGGACACGACTGAAGCGACTTAGCAGCAGCAGCAGCAGTACCACCTGTAGAATCTAGTACCAACTCTTAACCTGCCTGGTTCAATACAGCAGTCACTCACCACACTGAGCACCTGAAATGTAGTAGTCCAAACTGAGATGTGTTATAAGAATAAAATATAAATCAGATTTGTAAGGCTTAGGAAAAAATAAAGCTATCTCATTAATAATCTTAATTACAGACAGAAATGAAAATATTTTGGAAATATTACATTAAATAAGATATATTATTGAAATTCATTTTAGTTATTTCCAGAAAGTATAAAATTACATATAGGGTCTGTGTTTCATTTCTAGTCAATAGCACGGCTTTAAAAACTACTTCGGAGGAATGAGAACTTACAGAGAATGGAATAATCTGACACCCTTGGCAGAACTGGACCTGAATGAGGCTTGCTGAATTTGGAGAGGCAGAGAGAGTAAAAGAAAAGTCAGGTCTGGGAAATGGATTTATGGAGTGAAAGTTTAGAGAGAAGGAAGAAAAGAAACAGGACGAGGAGAAGATGCAGTCTGGGAGAGATGACATAGAAAACCTGATGAGGATGGAGGGGGAGGAAGACAGAGGGGATACAAAGACATTCAGTCTTTAAATCCAGGCAGAGGTTTTGTGTTCCTCAGAAATAAGGCAGCCCCCTTGGAAGAGTTAGAGTCAAGAAGACTGTGGATGAAAACTGAAATTAAGGAAGAAAATTCCAACAGCGAGTTACTCAAACCTCTCATCTTATTAGAAAATTTTCACATAATCATCAAATTCAGATTCCCAAAGAATGCCACAAAACTATAAAAGCTCAGCCACAAAATTCAATTAAAAAAAAATAGCACATTTTCACACACCAACTTAACCTTGGCTTTTGTGCAGTGCTTAGTCACTCAGTCATGTCCAACTCTTTGTGACCCCATCAACAGTAGCCCACCAGGCTCCTCTGTCCATGGGATTTTCCAGGCAAGAATACTGGAGTAGATTGCCATTTCCTTCTCCAAACCTTGGCCTTTAGTCAAAGCTTCTTTGGTCATTTTCAAATCCAATCACACAGAGGTGCTGTGATTTCTAACAAGAAGCAGAAAAAGAAAATGGAAAGTGAAGTAAGCAGGAGGCGTGGAGAGCTTTCGGGTGATGCCATCTGAACTAACAGTCCCTTTTCATTGTCTGTAAAAGCAGCCTTCTCTTAAAGCCCTCTGAAATGATGAAGTGCTCGTCGATAAACATCGATTCCTTCTAAATCATAAAGTTTGCCAGTTTGTCTTCCTCTATCTCACCCTTTACATTTCCCCCAGAAAGTGACTGTCACAAATATCTGGGTGAACAAGATCGTGAAATGTAGTCATAAAACAAGCTATTATTTCTAAACTCATCTTTGTCACATTGTAACACTCCACAAAACACCTTCCCTCAGGCTATGACTCACATTAATTGATCCCATCAGCACCATAGCTGTGTCCTGAGTGACTTCACAACACCCTCTATTTCAGGAAAAGCCAATCAGGTTATGGGTTTGCTAGTAAGAAAAATTACCAGGGAGCAGTTTGTGGATGTAAGAGCAATGAAAATTCTAAAGAGAAGTAATCAGCAAAATAACGAGCATCTTTTCACTTCTTGGAAGTGAACAGTCCAAGCTCCCAGAAGCAACACTTAACCTATCGTATTAAATAGTAACGGACAAGTATTAGAAATGTCTATGTCAGCTCTGAGAATCTGTCAGCATCCAAACGTCATTTCAAAGTTCAGTTCTTCTAAGTATTCTTCGTCAAGCTTCTTTCTCCAGTGCTCTTTTCCTACTAGGACAAAGCCCTTCAATCCCAGAAGAATAATTCTGCTCTTGTTTTCATGATTTGTTTACTGGTTCATTTCAGAGGGCGAGCTAGCAGAAGCGGAAGTGTCCTAAGGAGTCTTTTATGTCTCATGATTTTCTACTGTGTCACTCCTGATAGTGCTGCCCTCTGCCAAAAACTATTTGAGGAGCCCACTGGGCAAGCTGCTGAGGAGACCCCAGCACTAACTGGGGCACAGGCTGCACACACGTCCCCTTTACCCCAGCAAGGAGCCCCTGCAAGTACTTGCTAAATCTTTACTGTACATCACAGAGTGAGGAAAGTGATAGAACAATCACAGTTACACCAGCAGCTCTTCTCTCTCTCAACAAGGAGAATCAGCTGGCCTGGAGGGTGAGTTCTTTTGGGAAAGAGGTGACAGAATCTGAAGAATGCGAGAGGGCTTTGCTCTAGCAGACCTCCTCAGGAGGGAAGGGCTTCCCTGGTGGCTCAGACAGTAAAGAATCTGCCTGCAATGCAGGAGACCCAGGTTCAATCCCTGGGTCGGGAAGATCCCATAGAGAAGGGCATGGCAACACACTCCAGTATTCTTGCCTGGAGAATCCCATGACGGAGGAGCCTGGTGGCCTACAATCCATGGAATTGCAAAGAGTAAGACACAACTGGGCAACTAACACTTTCACTTTTAGGACGGGAAATAGACTTAATGAGTGTGATTTATTTGAAGGGACCTTGGGGCCTCTTTTAAGAAAGCAGTTATGGCTGAAATAGAGGTATCCTGCAAGATGCAGATTCTGGCAAGCTGTGAGGGATTGGTGTGGAGGAGGCAGGAGTTAAGGGCTGTCAAACAGGCAGTATCGGCCTCTCGCGTCCCACACTTGGAGCAGACAGCCAGCCTTACTCAATCACAGCCCGTGATCACAACCCTTTTCCAAAAAGTGATCCAGGCACCACTGCCTATGAAAAGGCATTTGCACAGGAGAAGAATTGAATCTGCCATACTCGCTTGAATTTAGGCTTAAAAATAAGTCACCTGTTTTCCTCTGTAGCTTGATTTAGCCAATGTTGCTTAGAGAAAGAAAGAAGGCAAAGTTTCAGAAGAAAGCCAGGAAGAACACGTTCATAGACTAATACTAAGGACATAATTATAAAACTAGTGGTCAACTTCTGGGTCCCTACACTTAAAATGTGCCAGTTATTATGTGTCATTTCTAATCCTCATAACTCTTGCAGTGGGCATTAGTATCATTTCCCCTGCTGTTTTTTTTTTTCCTTTTGAGGAGACTGGTACTCAAAGAAGTTAAGTGATTTTTCCTAAATCAAAGAACCTGTAAGTAACCAAGCCAAGGTCCTTTGATTCACAAATCCCACATTCACTCTTCTAAACCATTTCCCAAAGTGGGAGATGGTTTTAAAGAAATGCCTTTATTTTTATATGTGACTTTCATTTATGAGAGGTGTCATGTTTTCGTATTTATAGAAGTGAAATAAAATCTTCCTTGAAAACAAGTTATATCTCAAAAACTAACACTGATTTAAAGAAAAACATTAAGAGAGTAATAGTCCGGAATTTATGAGAGTACAGCAAATGACAACTATTAAGATAGTCAAAGCGAAACAGCTTGAAATAAGTGATTTCTACTGACTTCTCCTCAAAGCTCAGGAAAAAGAGGTAGTACTCAAACTTAGAAGCAGGGAAACAACGAACCGGGCCTGTGGCTTCCTCTTCTGTGTTCTTCAAAACTCCCTCTACGTTAATCGAGCACGCACAGGCCTTGGGGGGAGTTTTCTGTTCTCGGAAAACTGAGACTCCAGCCAGGAAATTAAGAGGTGTCTATGCTGCACTTCATTCCCTTCAAGGTCAGGATCTGTGCTATCAATAGTGACAGTTAGCTAACACATAAAATTATGTTGTGCCAATGAACTAAGAGAAAGCTATGGGAGAAACCCAGGAGCCCATTTCCCTTCCCAGACATCTTACATAAACTTACTCAAGACAGACTCAAAACATGGGTGGTTCTTAAGCTGGCAGCAAGGCAGGGGAGACAAGACAAATGTCTGAGGGCAAGTGGTATTTGTATGGGGCTTTCCAGGTGGCGCTAGTGGTAAAGAACCCACCTGCCAATGAAGGAGTCACAAGAGATGCATGTACTATCCCTGGGTCAGGAAGATCCCCTGGAGGAGGAAACGGCAACCCACTCCAGTATTCTTGCCTGGAGAATCCTGTGGACAGAGGAACCTGGTGGGCTACAGCCCATGGGGTCACAAAGAATCAGACATGACTTAGCAACTGAGCATGCACGCTGAGTGTTTCTACAGAAATCCTGGAATGGCACTTTATACAAATGTCCCCATTACATCTAAATGGTGACTCATCTCTACCCTCAGTGGCAGCTGATGGACAGCAATATAAATTTCTAGAGTGACTTCGACTTTTTTTTTCCCACTGTTTTGATTTTAAGAGAAAACCCTACCAATGTCAAACCACCTCTAGCCAGTATCATCTGCTGACAGCATCAGCAGACAGCACTACTATAATTCCTGAATTCCAAGATGCACTTTCCCACCAACACACACACGCCTCAGCACTGCTGACACTGAATGATACCTTCTACCCAACTGGTACATTCCATGTGGCCACTCTTTTTCCTTCTTCATTGCACCTCACACCTGAATTTCCCTTGCAATTGAGTAAACAGAATGTTCACATGGGTTCCCAGGAATTAGGGTCAGTCTTCATTTCAGAAGTATGTCACCAAATAGACACCTCTCTACATATTAGAGTTTTTAATATGGGTTTTTAAAAAATATTTATTTATTTGGCTGTGCCAAGTCGTAGTTGCAGCTCTTGAGATCTTCAATCTTCATTGCAGTATTTGCGATCTTTCAGTTGCAGTATGCGAACTCTTAGTTGTGACATGTGGGATCTAGTTCCCCAACCAGGGAAAACCCAGGCCCCATGCAATGACACTGTGGAGTCTTAGCCACTGGACCACCACGAGAGCCCCGTATTATTGGTTTTGAAGTCATTTCTCTTTTAAACTATTAAATATTAAGACATTTTGTTATGGAAAATTCATTTGAACAAAGTTGGTGGAAAGAAAAAACATGTAAATGATCAAAAGGATGCTACTATGTCCCTAAAGTTAGAGTCACCTTACTATCAAGAAAGTATAGAGCAAGGAGAACCAGCTAATTCACAAATAGAAAATTTTGGTGTTCATTCATCTTTGTTTTTAATAATTCCATTTGTGTTCACATGTTAGATCACAAGGTTGTGATGTTATTCTTCATGCTGATTTCTCATGTAAATTACAAATACATCTTTCTGATGATGATTTATGGAGTTAGCTATTCATCTTCCCAACGGAGGTACCTACAAAGAAACAATTATTCTACCTCTGAGATGGCATATCATAGAAGGAACGGTACATTTCCAGATGCTTTGATTTAAAAAGGCTTCAAGAATATATGCAACATAAAATTCCAAAGCAGGCAAAACTAATCCTCCTGTTAGCAGTCAATGCAGAAGGTGGAGAGAGGGGGTTAGTGACCGAGAACAAGCTCACAAGTCCCTCCTGGGGTAGTGGAGGCTGGTAATATTCTTTTCCTTGACCCGGGTGGTGACTACACAGGTGTGTTTACTTTGTGATAATTCACTGAGCTGTGCACCTATGAACTATGCATATTTCTGAATATATGTTACATTCTTCCTTTTAAAAAGAAATGCACAAAATAAACTCAAAAGACACAGGATTTCCTATATTATTTGTTAACAACAACAAAATGGGGGGAGGGGGGGCAGGAATTGATTCTCCCTTCATGTAAGCTGTATTAGTGGCTTTAACATTACATTGACTGGAGAGGGGTAAATATTGACCCTAGAGCCATGAATCTTGATGTTCTTCCAAGTCATTCTCTGTTCTCTAGCATTATCTAAACAGAACACAGCTGTATATAAATGACAATTTCTGGTCATTCTCAAAGAATATCACTAAGCCTGAAAATCAGAAATACTGATCTTGTACAATGATATTTCTACTCGTGTGCAATAGTTTCTGTAAAATCGTAGACGTGCTGTCCTAACACACATAACTGGCCCTGGCAGGACTTAGAAGACAGCCACAACTGGGAATGACTTTCCTCAGTAATCAGGTTCCAACAGGACAGAGCAGGGGCATGGACGCTGGAGTCCTCTGTCTCAGCTTACCCTGGTTACTGGGGACCAGGAAAGGCTCAACCAGTGTGACACTCTTCTTGACTGCGAATGGGTGGGGCTTTGGGCACAGGTGATGAGAAAGGGATGGGGAGCAAAAGGACGCATATCCCTGGGAACCAGGCAGCATGGGAGCACTGACGACATCTGTGTGAAATTCTAGCACCCATCAGCATGTGTGTGGGACACTGAACTGACTCAGGTGTTAAATTTGCTTGTACCACCACTGACTTTAGGTGATGTCTGTTAAAGACCCAAACAAAGGCACACAGACCCCTCTAGCTCTCCCCACTGCCAGAGCAAGTACATTTCCGTCAGTGGGAAAGGGCTATTATTCCCCCAAAAGGCTCTGTACTCCCATCTGTACCCTGCATCTGCTGGGGACATGGAACAGTTCAGCCTTTCTCTCTCCCCTCTCCCTGCCCAACTGGGCCCTTGTCTCTTCCACCCCTTCTTGAGCACCGGCTGAGACCCACGCATCTCCCTTACCCTAGATCACAACATAGAGTGTTTTGAAATAAGATAGGTGATCATCAGGAAAATACCAAAAACACAGTGAGACATCACCTCACGCCCATTAGGATGGCTACTATTCAAACAACACAAAGCAAAACAGAAAAGAAGACATGCTGGTGAAGATGTGGAGAAACTGAAAGCGTTGTGCTCTATATGTGGGAATACAAAATGATGCAGCCACTGTGGGAAACAGTATGGCATTCCCTCACAAAGACTGAAAACAGAATTACGATACGATCCAGCAACTACACTTTTTGGTATTAAAAGCAAGGCCTCAAAGAGACATTTAGTACACCTCTTCTCCTAAGAGCATTTTTGTAATAGCCGAAATGTTAAAGCAACCCAAGTGTCTGTCAATGGATGGGTGGATAAACAAAATGTGATTTATACATCCAACGGAATATTACTCAGCCTTGAAAAGAAAGGCAACTCTGACACATGCAACAACACGCATGAACCTTGCACCCATTATGCTAAGTGAAACAAGTCGGTTATAAAAAGACAAGTACTGTATGACTCTCCATTTATATGAGCTATATAGAGCAAACAGATTGGTAGGAACAATTCACACTTATATGTGCAATTAGTCTACAACATGGCAGGCAAGAATATACAATGAGAAGGTATCTTCAATAAATGATGTTGGAAAACTGGATAACTACATGCAGATGAATGAGTATGGACTACTTTCTCATACCATGCACAAAAATAAATTCAAACTGGATTAAAGATTTAAATGTAAGACCCGAAACCATGAAACTTCTAGAGGAAAACACAGGCAGTACTCTCTTTGACATCTAAGATGTCAAGTAATCTTGTTTGGAAATGTCTCCTCAAGCAAGAGAAACAAAAGCAAAATTTGGAAATATGTCCTCAGGCAAGGGAAACAAGAGCAAAAATAAACAAATGGGACCACATCAAATTAAAAAGCTTTTGCACAGCAAAGGAAACTATTAGCAAAATGAAAAGGCCATTTAATGAATGGAGAAGATAGTAACATCTGCAAACAATATTTCTGATAAAGGGTCAATATCCCAGATATACAAGGAAATCATACAATGCAACATCAAAAACAGAGAGAACCTGATTTTAAAATGGGCAGAGAATCTGAACAGACATTTTTCCAAAGATTAAAAAATAGTCAACAGGTACATGAAAAGATACTCACCATCACTAATCACTAAGGAAATGCAAATCAAAACCTCAGTGAGATACCATCTCACTCCTGACAGAATGGCTATTATGAAAAAGACAAAAAATAACAAATGTTGGAGAAAAGGGAATCCTCCTGCACTATTAGTGAGAATATAAACTGGTGCAGACACTATGGAAAATGTATGGCGATTCCTCAAAAAATTAAAACTACCATATGATCCAGAAATTCTAGTCTTGGATATTTATCTAAAGAAAACAAAAACACTAATTAGAAAAGATATATGCACCCCAATGTTCATTGCATCATTATTTGCAATAGCCAAAATATGGAAGCAACCTATGTGCCTATCAACAGATGAATGGATAAGGAAGATATAGTACACATATACAATGGAATACTACTTAGCCATAAAAAGGAATGACACCTTGCTGTTTGCAACAACATGGATGGACCTAGAGGGTATTATGAGATAAGTCAGATAAGATAAGTGAGATAAGTCAGACAGGAAAAGATAAATGCTGCATGATTTCAATTGTATGTGGAATCTAAAAAATAAATGAACAAACACAACAAAACAGAAACAAAGCTAGAGATACAGAGAACAAACAGGTGGTTACCAGAAGGAAATAGGTGAGGATGATTAAGAGGTACAAACCTCCAGCTGCAAAATAAATGAGTCATGAGTATAAAATAAACCAAGTGTGGGGAATCACGTCAATAAATAATACCTTTGTGATATAGCATAACTAAACATTGAAGTTATCATTTTGAAATGTCTGGGAAAAAATCACTATGCTGTATAACAGTAATTAACATACTGTTGTAAGTCAAACACACTTCAAAAACAAACAGGGACTTCCCTGGTGGTCCATTCATAAGACTGAGCTTTCACTGCAGGCGGCATGGGTTTGATCCCTGGTCAGGGAACTAAGATCCTGCATGCCTCATGCCACAGTGAAATTTTTTTTTTAATTAAAAAAAAAAAAAACCTACAAACAAAGAAAAAGAGATCAGATTTGTAGTTACAGAGGTAGGGGAGTGGGAGGAAGGGGAATTGGATGAAGGCAGTCAAAAGATACAAACTACCAGCTATAAGATAAATAAGTACTAGGGATATAATGTACAACATGATAAATTAACACTGCTATATGGACAGAGGAGCCTGACAGGGGATCGCAAAGAGTCAGACACGACTAAAGTGACTTAGCAGTTACATATAAAAATTAAGAAAGTAAATCCTAAGAGTTCTTACCACAAAGAAAACTTGTTTCTCCTTTTCCATTTCTTTAATTTTATATCTAAATGAGATGATGGATGCTCACTAAACATACTGTGATAATCGCTTCATGATGTATGTAAATCACATCATTGCACTGTACACGTTAAGCCTATACAGTGCTGTATATTAATAATGCCTCAATAAAACTGGAAGAAAAAAATTAATAGAAACAGACAGCAGAATGGTGGTTGCCAGGAGCCTGGGAAGGGAATGGAAACTTGTGGGTTAATGGGTACACAGTTTCAGTTTTGCAAGATGAAAAAGTTCTGGAGATGGGGTCCACAACGACGTGGACACACTTAATACCAAACTGTACACTTCATGGTTACGATGGTAAATTTTATATTATGTGCATCTTACCAAAGATATAAAATATACAGGAAAGTGCAGAGACTAAAGCAACCACTTACCCAGACTGAAAGCTCCTCTCCCACCCTCCGCCTTCCTTTCCCCTCCATCTCCCAGAGCAGGTATTCTCCTGCTTTTACTTTCCTTCTCTCCATCCCCAAATAATACGTATTATCCTGACGTATCGCAAAAATATATCTTGAGAGGGGAAAAAAGCAAATTGCAAAAAAAAAAAAAAAATGCTACTAATTATAATTTCCATTTTAAAGGCATACAATCCCACAGCAGCTTCAAGCAGAAGTGAGGGTGTCCACATTTATAAGCTAGACTCTGCTAAAGCATGCTGGTCTCAGATTCAACTTGCTAAAACACTGGAAATAATCTGCCTGCTGTTTTGGTGAGCAGTGTCCTATACTTCAAAGTCCTATTTTTGTTTTCACTGGATGCCCCTCTCATTCAGCCTGGCTAAGACCTTAGTCCTCCTCCCAGTTCGGGCATCACCTCCTGGCCTGACCAACATGGTCACAGTAGACACCTTATCACAGATACAGCAGCCAGCCCCACGATGCTCCTGCCTGTGTGTTCACTGCCACAGATGCCCCCATTCCTGGCCCACTGCAGCCTAACAGGTGTGCCCCAGAGACTTAGGGGATTAACAGATAGTTGTGAAAATATACAGTTTTATTTTTAGGCTTATGGTAAAACATAACCTTCTGCATCATGGAAATACATGAACAATTCAACTTTCAAAGAAAGAATCAAATGAAACACTGAAACTGAGACACAAAGCTGAGAATTTGAGTCTTTCTCATGTTAAGAAATTCCACAACAAAATTCCAATAAATGCCATTCTTTGAACTTAAATGTCTGAAAGCTATATTATATATAATGAGAGTTTTACATATAATTTCTTTCATACATCTTTGCACTTAAAGCATAACATAAGTTATCTGGTCAGTATTAACATTATTTTACTTTTTATGTTCACCCTCAAGTCAGTGTCACTTGGGTCACCCACTCCTAATAGAAAATTTATTTCATTTCTGCATAGGTTAGATCTTCAGTTTTAATAGAGGCAATCATAATCAAGTAATCTGACATAAAGCAGAGTGGAAAGCCCAAAAGATGTGACAAGGTTAAATGGCTTTCTCTTTACTTCTCTGCATAGATGAAGTTAATTTTTCTTGAGCGAATCACTTCACTTCTCTGAGGTTCAGTTTCTCACAGGCATGATGAGGATAATAAAACCACCTGACATGAAACTGGACAGATCAGAGGTAAACAAGTCAGAGGTGACTCGTGTGGTGCCTAGTACCGTGTCCGGCACCTCACTGTTAGGAACTAGGTTTAACAGAACTCTTTTTAAACCGTTTCATGAAGACCAAATGCAGGTTAAGGGGAAACACAAAGAAATCTGTTGATTTGTTTTTTGTTGGTTATATGTTTGTTCCTTGGCTTGCTTCTGGCTTTGCTAATCTGATCAGTTGTTTCTCTGAATTAAATAAATCAATATCCTGGTTTAACTATAAATAGGTCACAGCTGTTTATAATCAATCTATATTTCTGGATTACTACTGGGTGATTTTCTGGGAAGGAAAGATGAAGCTACATCCCCACGTCACACTATGCATGTGGATAAACTGTAAATGAATCAAAGACTGTACATGAAACATAAAGAACTACAAGAAATGGAAAAATTTTATGATCTTGGAGAAAGGAAGGCAATTCCAACTATGACTCATAATTCAGATGTCATAAAACAAAAAAAAAGAATCAACTGATTCATTACATAAAAATACCAAAAAAAAAATTCTGTGACAAATTCTAAAGACAATAAAATACTAGAAATTTGATTTCAACACATGCTACAAAGGGCTTATCTCTATAATATATAGTAAATTGCTGGAAATAAAAACACAGACCAACAATCCAATAGAAAAAATTGCCACATGTGAATGATCTTTAAATATATGAAAAGATTTCAATTGCAGTCACAGTAAAAGCGGTGCAAAAAGAAAATACTACACTAAGTTGCAATTTCCCACCTGTCAAATTTGCAAACATCCAAAAGTTTGATTAAACATTTGGTTGGCAAAGTTGTGAAGAAATATGGACTCTTCATGCACTATTGAAGGCAGTGAAAATCATTTAACACCAATGAAAGTAAATTCAGTAACAACAGTAATTATAAGTGCATTTATACTAGCAAGTCTATTTCTGGGGGGTTGCCTTAAAGGTATACCTACACACTTAGAAAATAACATATATTTATCACTGGTTATCCACCACAGAATTCTTTGTAATAGCAATAACCTAGAAGCAACTCACATATCCATCTAAAGGGAAGGAGTTCTCTAACTATGATTCAGCCACAAAATGGAATATTCTGTAGCCCAGAAAAAGAATGAGGAAGCCTTCTGTGTGTGTGTGTGTGTGTGTTTGTGTGTGTGTGTCGGTATTAGTCACCCAGTCGTGTCTGACTCTGTGACTTCATGGACTGTAGCCCACCAGGCTCCTCTGTCCCTGGAATTCTCCAGACAAGAATACTGGAGTGGGTTGCCATTGCCTTCTCCAGGGGATCTTCCTGACCTAGGGATCGAAGCCAGGTCTCCCACATTGTGGGCAGATTCTTTACCGTCTGAGTCACCAGGGAAGCCCAAGGAAGCCCTCTACACACTTACAAAGGACGGCAGATGGATGAATGAAAAAAGTATAAAACTGGCCACAGAGTCGGAGACGTTTTAATCAAAGAAAGGAAGGTAAAATGAACAGATATTCATATTTGCTTGCATTTACATAAAGAGTTGCTAGACACAAAACTGGAATAGAATAAAGTGGTTTCCTACCAAGGTAGGAAGAATAGAGTGAATGAGGATGAAGGTGGGAACTAGATTTCCTAGTGTATTCATTTTAAGATCATTTTGATTTTTTAACAGGTGACTGTGTTATCTATTCATAAAATTATACTTGATGTAATTACTGTTTACCTGCTAGGTAGAAAGCCCTGTGTTCAGCACTATAGTAACACTTTTAAACCAGCTACAATAATTAATTATGAGCATCAGTGTGCCTGACACAGTGTCTGAGTTGGTTGATGGGGGTTGAGGAAGGAAGGGAACTCATGGTGTATAAGTCATATTGGAGTAAAATCTCCATCTTTGACTTGTACTTCCCTGCCTCAGGGCCGAGCATGAATACGATTTAAGAGGAGACAAGACACACCTGGATAAAAAGATTCCTATCAATGGTGTACAATAGAGCTAAATCAATACTGAAGGAAATATACTTCTAGATCAGGAGAGAAAAGTCCTACTGCTGAACTCATCCAGAAAGGCTTCAGAGAAGGTAAAACTGGAGCTCAGTCTTGCTGCTGCTGCTAAGTCGCTTCAGTCGTGTCCAACTCTGTGTGACCCCATAGACGGCAGCCCACCAGACTCCGCCGTCCCTGGGATTCTCCAGGCAAGAACACTGGAGTGGGTTGCCATCTCCTTCTCCAATGCATGAAAGTGGAAAGTGAAGTTGCTCAGTAGCTCAGTCGTGTCCAACTCTTAGCGACCCCATGGACTGCAGCCTACCAGGCTCCTCCGTCCATGGGATTTTCCAGGCAAGAGTACTGGAGTGGGTTGCCATTGCCTTCTTCTTCTTCTGCTCGGTCTTGGGTATCATACAAATTAAACCTTTTTCACAAAAAGTTCTTTCACGGAAAAAAAGTGAACTTTTTCTGTACAAATGCTTTTTTTTTTTTCCCCAGAACCGCCTTGATTATGCTGATTTTTCTGAATGGGGGTTGAGGGTAAGGGAATGTAATGGGAAGGCAGGAAGGAGATGCTCCATCCTTTCTACTCAATTATCAAAAAGTGAATAACGTCACAAAATTAGGTTTTCCTGGTCATCTCAGTCCTTCCTTAAAATAAAAATAGTACACAGAAATCAGAGTCTGGACTGAAACAATTCACAAAGTTATACCACTGTATTTTATTGCTTTCTCACTTAAAATTTCACATCACCTCGAGAAGTTTTTCTCTTTGTCAGCTTTCATAGACAGTTCCTCTGCGTGGGTTGGCCAGAATCAGGAGAGGAACAGCAAGTTTCTGTTCCTGTCCTACACTTACAAAGAGATTTCGCTTTGTAAGTGCTTATGCCGATGCAGGAGACGCAAGAGACACGGGTTTGATCTCTGGGTCAGGAAGATACTCTGGAGAAGGAAATGTCTACCCACTCTAGTATTCTTGCCTGGGAAACTCCATGGACAGGGGAGCAAAGAGTTGGGCAGGACTGAGGAGCAACTAAACACACACAATAGGGCTATAGCGATGGGAAGAGGGAACGCACCTGGGAGGGGTCATTGCCCTGATGCTCAGGATTGGAAATGCCCACCTGAATGGCCTCCTTGGCACAGGGAGCCCACCTTTGAACACTTCCTGTGATGGGAACTCACTACCACCGTCATCTGGATGCAAGCTTTTATGTTGAGATGGAAACTCTCTTATCTTCAAGCCCCTGGTTCTGAGGCTAGCCACAAATTTGCAGACAAGGCAAATTCATCTCACATGAGTTAAACTCGGCACACTAGAAGAACTGCTCTATGGCTTTTGTCAGGATGCAGGAGTGGGAAGGGGAAAGAGAATGAATGTTTTTGCTGGTTTTGGATTCTTTTTTTAAAACATTTACTTGACAGTGCTGGGTCTTCGCTGTGGCACGCAGGATCCTTCCTTGTAGGATGCACACTCTTAGTTGCTGACCATGGGTGGAACCCAGGCCCCTGCTTTGGAAGCCTGGAGTCTTAGCCACTGGACCACCAGGGAAGTCCCTGTCGTTGGGTTCTAAACAAACACTGGTCACTTTTGCATTGAAAATAATTAGGTAACAGTGTTTAGATTAATTGCAAAATAGAAGCATACTATATTCAATGTACCATTTATCCTCTAATGGACCAAATTCACCTGAAAAGTAACATTTTTCGGGAGTGCATCTTAAGCATGTAAAATGACAAGTAGAATGCCGACCGTCTTCTAAGCATCACTCTGAAGCGTCCGAGGAGCCCCTACCACTCTAGGACCCAGGTGCTCAAAGCAACAAAATTCAGTAGTGACAAACAGGAGACAAGCCTACTTAGCCTCCACCAGGGTTATGGCCACCTAGAAATAAGGCGTTTGGAAAGCTTTTCCTGGAGAATAAGACTTATTTTGAATAAAGTGCTGTCACCTAAGTCAGTAATATCCCCAAGCAAGTTTTATGACCCTGTAAGGAAAGAATTAGCCTACTCATTTGGGAATTTAGTGGTGTTTGGAATGCAGAAAAGTGACAATGAGATTGGAAATGGATTGGCTTTGGGGCTTGTTCTGCTTTATAAATAATAATGAAGCTTTTCTAATAAGAACTAACGTGAAATGAGAAAAAAAAAAAAGAAAATCTGTCCCTAGAGTATAAAATTACCTCATCACCCAATTTGCATTTCTCCACTCCAAGCACATTTTCTGTGAGTTCCACTTAGAGCGAGGAAGCTGCTGTATGATAATTAATTTTAACAAGCACTTGGCAGCCTGAGCTGGCCTGTAGACAAGCTGCCCTAGACCAACTATGAATTTGAAGTGCACTTTTTATGGTGTTTTTTCCACAATGACATTATTTAGGCATTTAAAAATCATCTGGACTGCAACTTTACTTTGTTCTTTTTTTCTTCTTCACTGGGATTTTTTTCATGTACTTGAATACACAAGCAGTTTGTAAAAACCGTTAGGAAATGTGGGAGATAATTGGATCTTGCTGTAGCAAAACTAGAAGGGGATTAGGTATTTGCGATTCATCAAAAGGGCCACTTGTTTTTCTTTTCTTTTTCCCCTGTGTTCAGAAAAGAAATATGCACGTCGCCTGACTTATATATAGTTCATTAGAGGAAAAAGTGCTTTAGAATTAGATCCTTTCGCGATTTCCCATGCAGCGTTTGCCTTCTTTTTTTTAGCACTACTGTAAAAGCAGGTGATAGTCCTGAGATGTGATGAGCAATGTCTGAGCACTATTTCTCTTTTATGTCGCTGCACATGGAGTATGGGCAAGCAAATAATGAGTCTTTCTGAGCAGGAAAATAAATCTAGAGAGAACTAATACTTGATTTCATAGTCATAACTTACCTCTCATCTATCGAGTTTATTGTTCTATACTAAATGATTTGCGCATGTCTGTATGTTTATAGTGTACATGAAAAGTTGCAAAATCTTAATTACGGCAAAAAAAAAGACATTCTGTAATTTCCCAGGCAAGCTACTTAAAAGATGAGTATCTCTCTACATTTTTTAAGATGAAAAACAATGACATGATAACTCATTCCTTTTTATGTTTTTAAAAACAGACTTACTGCCTGTGACTCAGTTACTTGCTCTCACAAAGAGTCCAAATTAACCTTCGTGATAACAACTTGTCAAATTCCATTACTTTCATAAAGGCAATTCTTTCTTATCTTTCATAACAAACGTTTAAACTGATGATTAACACCATGGGTACAACTGCCAGTTAAAAATAACATGCGGGAATTTCTCATCCTTTTCACTTAGTCGTGTGTGAAATGTTTATCTAGAAATCTTGATGCAAGTGGCCTGTGTCACCTAACCATGCAATAACATTTCAAGTTAAGCTTTTCTTTATTAAGATCATCTGTACTATATTTGGAGCTAAACAAAATTCTCCAAAGTCAAATCTATGCACTGATTGGAGAAATTTTCTTTATTTATCCTCATTCCTGGTGGGAATTCTCTTAGGTTAAACTGCATTCACCATTTACTGAGACTCTAACCTGGGCAAGGCACTGAGCTTAGAGGCAAAGGGGCAGACAAAGGTGAATCAGAGAAGCCCCCTGTTCTCAGAAAGCTTAGTCTAGTGAGGAGATAAAACTTACGTTCACCTGAAGCTGATAATGCGGAAAGAGCTCACACCTTGTTAGCACACAAAGGTGCAGAATGTTCTGTATATATTTGTTCTAACATGTCATTTAAGGCTAATGTTTCCTTATTGATTGTCTGTGCAATGATGTATCTCTTGACGTAAATGGGGTGTGATCAGATCAGATCGGTCGCTCAGTCGTGTCCGACTCTTTGCGACCCCATGAATCGCAGCACGCCAGGCCTCCCTGTCCATCACCAACTCCCGGAGTTCACTCAGACTCACGTCCATCGAGTCGGTGATGCCATCCAGCCATCTCATCCTCTGTCGTCCCCTTCTCTTCCTGCCCCCAATCCCTCCCAGCATCAGAGTCTTTTCCAGTGAGTCAACTCTTCGCATGAGGTGGCCAAAGTACTGGAGTTTCAGCTTTAGCATCATTCCTTCCAAAGAAATCCCAGGGCTGATCTCCTTCAGAATGGACATCCGCTGCTATTATTGTGTTGCTAGCCATTTCTCCCTTTTAGTCTGTTAACATCTGCTTTAAATATTTAGGTGCTCCCATGTTCAGCGTATAAAACTTGTAAAATATTACATCCTCTTCTTGGATTGAGCCCTTTATCATCATGTAATGTCAGCTTTGTCTCTTATTAGTATTTATTATAACTAATAAATTCAGTAAAGCTGCAGGATACTAAATCAATACACAAAATCTGCTGCATTTCTATACACCAATAACTATCATAAAGAGAATAAAGAAAACAATCCCATTTATAATTGCATTACAAAGAATAAAATATCTAGTAATAAATTTAACCAAAAAAGTGAAAAAACTATACACTGAAAACTACAAGATATTAATGAAGGAAATTCAAGACATAAATAAATAGATATTCTGTGCTCGTTACTCAGAATAATCAATATTGTTCAATGTCCACACTACCAAAGCAAGTTACAGATTCAATGTAATCCCTATCAAAATTCTAATGGCATTTTTCAAAGAAACAGAACAAATAATCTTAAAATGTGTGTGGAGTCACAAAAAAAGCCTGAATAGCCAAAGTAATTTGGATACAGAAGAACAAACCTGGAGGTATCATGCTCTTTGATTTCAAAGTATTACAAAACTTTAGTAATTAAAATAGTATGATATTGACCTAAAAACAGACACACAGAGCAACTGAACAGAACAGAGAGCTCAGAAATAAACCCACACATGTATGGTCATTTAATTTACAACAAAGGAGCCAAGAAAACACAATGGGTAAAGAACAGTCTCTAATAAATGGTGTTGGGAAAACTGAAAAGGAATGAAACTTGACCACTATCCTATACCATACACAAAAATTAACTCAAAATGCATTAAAGATTTGATCACAGGAGCTGAAACCATAAAACTCCTACAAGGAAACACAAGTGGTAAGCTCCTTGACACAAGTCTTGGTGATGATTTTTTTTGAATCAGACACCAAAAAAGCAAAAGCAACAAAAGCAAAAATAAGTATGTGGAACCACATTATACTAAAAAGCCTCTGCATAGCAAAGGAAATCATGAACAGAAAAGGCAATCCAGTGAATGGAAGAAAATATTTGTAAATCATACATCTTAAAAGGGGCTAAAACATTCAAAATATATAAAGAACTCATGTAACTCAACAGCAAAAAAAAAAAAATCTGATTTAAAAAAATGGGCAGAAGATCTGAATAAACATTTTTTCAAATAATATATACAGATGGCCAACAGGTAGATGAAAAGATGCTCAGAGTAATTAATCATCAGGAAATGCAAATCAAAACCACAGTAGGATACCACCTCACAACTGTTTTGAATGGCTGTTATCAAAAAGGACATGAAATAAATGTTGGTGAGGATATGGAGAAAATGTACTCTTCTATGCTGTTGGTGGGAATGTTGACTGATGCAGCCACTATGGAAAACAGTATGGAGGTTCCTCAAAAAAAAAACAAAATAGAATCATCACATGATCCAATAATTCCACTTTTAGGTATTCATCCAAAGAAAATGAAAATACTAAAGGACATCTGTACTCCCATGTTCATTGCAGTATTGTTTACAATAGCCAAAATATGGAAATAACCTGTGTCCATCAGTGGATGAATGGACAAAGAAATTGTGGCTCTACACAATGAAATAATTTAACTATAAAAAAGAGGAAATCTTGCCATCCGCAACAACATGGATGGACTTTGGGGCTTCCCTAGCAGTTCATCGGTAAAGAATCCGCCTGCGATGCAGGAGCCACGGGAGATGCAGGTTCAATCTCTGGGTCAGGAAGATCCCCTGGAGGAGGGCCTGGCAACCCACTCCAGTATTCTTGCCTGGAGAATCCCAAGGACAGAGGGGCCTAGCGGGCTACAGCCCATAGGGTCGCAAAGAGTTGGACATGACTGAAGCAACTTAGCACGCACGCACATAGATGGTCTTTGAGAGAATTACACTAAATGAAATGAGACAGAGCCGATTCATTGCAAAGACCCCAATGCTGGGAAAGATTGAAGGCAGGAGGAGAAGCAGACAACAGAGGATGAGACGGTTGGATGGCATCACCAACTCAATGGACGTGGGTTTGGGTGGACCCCAGGAGTTGGTGATGGACAGGGAGGCCTGGAGTGCTGCGATTCATGGGGTCGCAAAGAGTCAGACACGACTGAGTGACTGAACAATAAGACAGAGACAAATACTATATGATTTCTCTTACATGTGAAATATGGGAAAAAACAAACAAGTTCATGTAGATGTGAAGAACAGATATGTGGTTGCCAGAGGTAGTGAGTGGGGGAAGGTGGGAGAAATGGATGAAGTGGATCAAAGGTTAAAAATAATTTAAATACAGTGCATTACTAACAAACACCAGAAAACAGTGTACTATTACCTAGTAATCTGTTACCATCTCCTACAACAAATAAACAAGAAAACAATCTGTGTGTGTGTTGCTATATATACAGTATACTAACGCGTATATATGGAATTTAGAAAGACGATAATGATAACCCTGTATGCAAGAGAACAATTGAGACACAGATGTATACAACAGTCTTTTGGACTCTGTGGGAGAGGGAGAGGGCGGGATGATTTGGGAGAATGGCATTGAAACATGTACAATATCATATAAGAAACGAATCACCAGTCCAGGTTCGATGCAGGATACAGGATGCTGGGGCTGGTGCACTGGGATGACCCAGAGGGATGGTATGGGGAGGGAGGAGGGAGGGGCGTTCAGGATGGGGAACACGTGTACACCCATGGTGGATTCATTGATGTATGGCAAAACCAATACAATATTGTAAAGTAATTAGCCTCCAATTAAAATAAATAAATTTAAATTAAAAAAACTGGAGAGGTCTGTAAAAAGGACAATGTCATCATCCTTGCTCTAGTGTCAGGTTCCACTTTTACAACCCAAGCAACCTACTCTTCTCCATACACACAAAAAATTACCATCACTTAAAATTTTGTTGTCGTTGTTCAGTGGCTAAGTCCTGTCCAACTCTTAGCAACCCCATGGCCTGCAGCATGCCACGAGCGAGTTGGCTCATCTCCCAGAGTTTGCTCAAATTCATGTCCATTGAGTCAGTGATGCTAACCATCTCATCACTTAAAATAGGTATACTTTAACAATGAAAATGCATCTTTGTCAAACTAAATATTACGTTGAAATATTTCACACATTTCCACAGAAGGGAGGGGAAGAATGACACTGAATTTACTTGCTTCTCTGTGGTATAGTCAGTGCATACATTAAGATTGGATGGTAGGACTTCCCTGGTGGTCCAGTGGTTAAGAATTCACCTTCCAATGCAGGGGACTCAGGGACTTGGGTTCGATCCCTGGTCAGGGAACTAAGATCCCACATGTTACAGGGCAATTAAGAGATATGGCTTTGTCAACAGGTACAGGTTTTTCCAACAATATTTTTGTAAAAATCCTATACCTGCTGACAAAGCCATAATATGCCATGGGGTAATTAAACCCATGCACCACACTAGAGAATCTGATTGCCTCAACAACAGAAAGCCCACATGCCACAACAAAGACCCAGAACAGCCAGAATTTTAAAAATTAAAAAAAAAAAGCTATAAAAATTTTTTTAAAAAAAGATTGGATGGCATATCATTGCTTTAGGAGATAGACTGAAAAAGAAATTGTAATTTTTTTTGAAACATTATTGGAAAAACCTATACCTGTTGACAAAACCATAATATTTTATTTAGTAACTTACTTAATAAGATCTAATACATATAATGGAAAATTTACTTAAGTCTTTCTGGATCTCAAGAATTCTAATCATTTTAATGGTCCTTTGTTTCAGTTTGCTGATATTTACCAACATTCTGATTTATATTTATTTGTTGTTGTTCAGTTGCTTAGTCATGTCCAACTCTTTATGACCCCATGGCCTGCAGCACGCTGGGCTTCCCTATCCTTCACCATCTCCTGGAGCTTGCTCAAACTCATGTCCATTGAGTAGGGGATGCTATCCAACTCACTATCTCAAAATGTCCCATTTTCTCAAAAATAATTCTCTTTCCATCTCATTCTTTCTCCAAATCTCCCTCTCTCTCTCTCTCCTCTTTGTCACAAACAGACACACAGCCCTATACTTAGAAACAGTCTATTTTGTGGGAACATAACTGAATTTCTGTCTCTCTCACGCTACCTCAAAGTGGTAACGCAGTTATGAGTTGATCAAGATGGGAAGATGGCCTTCACGTTCACCTCAGCTTGTCTAAACTTCAGACTGGCTTCTCTCTGACTCTAGTCCCTATCACTCCTGCTTTAGAGTTTTTACCTTAGAAAACTTGTCAAGGTAAATTCCTTATCTTCCCTACAGAGATGTTAAATTTTTTAAAGTCTCTTGCAAGTTTTACAACCCAGGGATGTCTTTCTTGAGGATCTGGAATCACACCTTTGAAATATATGCATCAAGGAAGAGAGCAACCCCTCTCCCAATCTCCATGAGAGAGAAGGAGCCTACCTTCAGCATGCAGGCAGTCTTGCTCCAGGTTATAAAGCTATCTCCTGTTGTGAAGATAAGGAAAAGACTGCTTATCCTTTTCAGTTCAGTTCAGTTCAGTCATTCAGTCATGTCCAATTCTTTGCGATCCCATGGACTGCAGAACACCAGGCCTCCCTGTCTACCACCAACTCCTGGAGTCCACCCAAACTCATGTCCATTGAGTCAGTGCTGTCATCCAACCATCTCAATCCTCGGTAGTCCCCTTCTCCTCCTGCCCTCTATCTTTCCCAGCATCAGGGTCTTTCCCAATGAGTCAGCTCTTCACATCAGGTGGCCAAAGTACTGGAGTTTCAGCTTCAACATCAGTCCTTCCAATGAACATTCAGGACTGATTTCCTTTAGGATGGACTGGTTGGATCTTCTTGTAGTCTAAGGGACTCTCAAGAGTCTTCTCCAACACCACAGTTCAAAAGCATCAATTCTTCAATGCTCAGCTTTCTTTATAGTCCAACTCTCACATCCATACATGAGTACTGGAAAAACCATAGCCTTGACTAGATGAATCTTTGTTGACAAAGTAATGTCTCTGCTTTTTAATATGCTATCTAGGTTGGTCATAACTTTCCTTCCAAGGAGTAAGCATCTTTTAATTTCATGGCTGCAGTCCCATCTGCAGTGATTTTGGAGCCCAAAAAAATAAAGTCTGACACTGTTGCCATTGTTTCCCCATCTGTTTCCCATGAAGTGGTGGGACCGGATGCCATGATCTTCGTTTTCTGAATGTTGAGCTTTAAGCTAACTTTTTCACTCTCCTCTTTCACTTTCATCAAGAGGCTCTTTAGTTCTTCTTCACCTTCTGTCATAAGGGTGGTGTCATCTGCGTATCTGAGGTTAGTGATATTTCTCCCACCAATCTTGACTCCAGCTTGTGCTTTATCCAGCCTAGGGTTTCTCATGATGTTCTCTGCATATAAGTTAAATAAGCAGGGTGACAATATATAGCCTTGATGTACTCCTTTTCCTATTTGGAACCAGTCTGTTGTTCCATATCCAGTTCTAACTGTTGCTTCCTGACCTGCATACAGGTTTCTCAAGAGGCAGGTCAGGTGGTCTGGTATTCCCATCTCTTTCAGAATTTTCTACAGTTTGTTGTGATCCACACAGTCAAAGACTTTGGCATAGTCTATAAAGCAGAAATAGATGTTTTTTGGAACTCTCTTGCTTTTTCAATGATTTAGCAGATGTTGGCAATGTGGTCTCTGGTTCCGCTGCCTTTTCTAAAACCAGCCTGAACATCTGGCAGTTCACGGTTCACATATTACTGAAGCCTGGCTTGGAGAATTTTGAGCTTATTCTTTTGGCAATTAATAAATATAGATAACCTAAGATTCCCCCTTAGGGCTTAAAGATCTTAGCTCTTAAAAACTTTTCCAACTATTATTTCAATGGAGTTTTCTGTCTCTCTTCCCTGTCACAGTAGCTGTAGAAAGTCCTGCTTGCCTGTTTAACTTTGGCCAGTTTGCTGTTTCCTGGGACAGGGCCAAATTCATGATGTCAGGAAAAAATGCTTTTTTTGTGATGTGGAATGATAAGGCAATTTCTTTTTCCTATTCTTAGTCTGTAAGCTCCTTATGAAACCCTTTATCGAAAAACAAAAGCAAAAAAAAAAGATGTTACATAACTTACCCAAGGTTACAAAGTGGTTGGGCCGGGATTCAAGCCTCAGTTAATTCAAGTCTAAAAGCCGATACCTTTAAACCCTACATAGTGTTCCTGCAACCATTTCCAAAGGCTTCATAGGTGGCTCAGTGGTAAAGAATACGCCTGCTAATGCGGGAGACTCAAGAAACACGGGTTCGATCCCTGGGTCAGAAGATCCCCTGGAAGAGGAAGTGACAACCCACTGCAGTATTCTTGCCTGGAGAATCCCATGGACAGAGGAGCCTGGCAGGTCCACGGGGTCACAAAGAGTCAGACACAACTGGGCGACTGAGCACACACACAACCCTCTCCAAAAGATTCTAACCTCAATATTATTAAATAAGACCATTATTTGCCCTAAAAGTGAAAAGTATAAATGACAGAGAGTTTGGCTTTTATATTAATAGTGGAGATTAACGGTGCACAAGACACATTAATTCCGTCCTGCAGATGACACCACGTGGCTGCAGTTAACAAGATTTCTTTACACACAACCAGAAGGTAAGGGCATTCCAGGCTGAGATAACCCAATGGTTACAGAGCAGTGAACGATGGTGGGTCAGAAAGCAACAGGGGAAAAGGCAAGAGGAATGAAGTCTTGCAAAGTCGACTGGAAGCAGATTGGGGAGAGCCTTGAGAGCCATTCTAAGGACCCTGGACACTATAAAGAACATAAGCAGCTGCTGAAAGTTAAGGGACATGAAAGTAAAATGATTAGTACCTTCTTGTCTGGGGCTTATTTCTTTGTTTTGTTGCTTTTAATTATTTATGTCAAAAAAGAAGATGAACATACAAAACGAGTATAACTGAATACTGCTGCTGCTACTGCTAAGTCGCTTCAGTTGTGTCCGACTCTGTGCGACCCCATAGACAGCAGCCCATCAGGCTCCCCCGTTCCTGGGATTCTCCAGGAAAGAACACTGGAGTGGGTTGCCATTTCCTTCTCCAATGCATGAAAGTGAAAAGTGAAAGTGAAGTCGCTCAGTCATGTCCGACTCTTCGCGACCCCATGGACTGCAGCCCACCAGGCTCCTCCGTCCATGGGATTTTCCAGGCAAGAGTACTGGAGTGGGGTGCCATTCCCTTCTCCGTAACTGAATACTAGCAACAAATAATTTAAAATGTCATTTTTAGAAGAAATAATTTCAATGGCAACCTAATTAAAACATAACTCGGGAAAAACTCCCAGAAGATGCAAAGTGTCTTTTCTGAGAAAACTATAAAATCTAATTCATGAGTACAAGAGAAGTTGTTAAGTAGAGAAACAGACCATGCTCATAAATGGAAAGACAAGAAGCTGATCTATAAATTCAACACAAAACCAATAAAAATCTAAAAGGGTTATTTGTGGAAGTTCACAGGCCAGTTGGTCCTCATGTTCACAGAAGAAAAAGGGCCAAGTTGGTCAAGATGATTTTGAAGGAGGAGATATCAAAACTCCCCAGGTGTTAAAACATTTTAAAACTAAGTGACCTGACAGGCAGATACAGAGAACAAACTAGTGGTTACCAGGAGGGGAGAGTGAAGGGGGGAGGGGCAAGATAGGCGTAGAGGATTATGAGGTATAAACCATGATGTATAAAATAAGCCACAAGGATATATTGTACAACATGGGGAATGCAGCTAATATTTTATAATAACTATGATGATGTGATGTGCATGCTCAGTCATGTCTGACTCTTTGCAACCCCATGTACTGTAGCTCACCAGGCTCCTCTGTCCATGGAATTTTCCAGGCAAGAACACTGGAGCAGGTTGCCATTTCCTCCTCCAAGGGATCTATCAGGCCTAGGGAGTGTCTTGCACCTACTGCATTGGCAGGCAGATTCCTTACCACTGTGCCACCTGGGAAGCCCCTATAATAACTACAAATGAATTATAAGCTTTAAAAACTGTGAATCACTATATTGTATACCTGGGAACTAAAAAGCCTCTTGATGAAAGTGAAAGTGGAGAGTGAAAAAGTTGGCTTAAAGCTCAACATTCAGAAAACGAAGATCATAGCATCTGGTCCCATCACTTCATGGGAAATAGATGGGGAAACAGTGGAAATAGTGTCAGACTTTATTTTTTGGGGCTCCAAAATCACTGCAGATGGTGACTGCAGCCATGAAATTAAAATATGCTTACTCCTTGGAAGGAAAGTTATGACCAACCTAGATAGCATATTCAAAAGCAGAGACATTACTTTGCCAACAAAGGTCCGTCTAGTCAAGGCTATGGTTTTTCCTGTGGTCATATATGGATGTGAGAGTTGGACTGTGAAGAAGGCTGAGCGCCAGAGAATTAATGCTTTTGAACTGTGGTGTTGGAGAAGACTCTTGAGAGTCCCTTGGACTGCAAGAAGATCCAACCAGTCCATTCTGAAGGAGATCAGCCCTGGGATTTCTTTGGAAGGAATGATGCTAAAGCTGAAACTCCAGTACTTTGGCCACCTCATGCAAAGAGTTGACTCATTGGAAAAGACTGATGCTGGGAGGGATTGGGGGCAGGAGGAGAAGGGGACAACAGAGGATGAGATGGCTGGATGGCATCACTGACTCGATGGACGTGAGTCTCAGTGAACTCCAGGAGTTGGTGATGGACAGGGAGGCCTGGTGTGCTGCAATTCATGGGGTCTCAAAGAGTCTGACACAACTGAGCGACTGAACTGAACTGTAACTTATTTTATTTTAAGAAGGATACTATTCTTTTAAAAAAATTTGTTTTAAGTGACCCAAGATTGGTCCAGAGTCATTAATTGGGCTTTTATATTTTTTTGCTTGGTTAAAGAAACTGTGAAGAAGGGAGATAGAAAAGATGACATGGATGACAAAAAGAGATGGTCTCCTTCACAGCTCCTCATCCACTTTAAATGAGAGGGACCCTGATACTCACACAGAGCAACCCTGACTCTTAAATAAAGACAAAAACTATTTTCAAAAGAAGCACTTACACCACAGGTGTCTGGTCTAAGGATAATGATAGTTGGAGTGAAATAGTTCAATCATCCATCTGGCATTTGCCAATCCAAAGAAAGGAGTCAGAAGACGAAACTGTAAGCACTCTGCCCTGGGTCTCAAATAGCCTGGGATAAAGTTAAGAGGCAGAAGACACACAGGAAATGAGGAACCTACTTACAAAGCAACATTCTATTAAGTACAATAAAGTACAAGTATAAACACAAAAGTGCTGAGAGTTGCGAGCAGAGAGGTAACCGTGGGCAGATGTGCTCAGGGAGGCGGGTCTGGAAAGCATAGGGTCAGTAAGGGAGTCACTGCCATTGAGCTTGCTGCCTTCAACCTGTTTCTGGTCCACTGCGATTCAGACATCAAGTAGGGCAGCACCAGACCCATCACTGTGCACTGTTGATTCCACCTAAATTCCATCAAAGTAGGATAAACTTTTCAAGCTAAAACTTCATATGAAGTTAATGAATGATCTTGTCTAAGAATTTAGAAAACGGGGGGCTTCCCTGGTGGTCCAGTGGTTAAGACTCCACACTCCAAATGCAGGGGGCATGGGTTCAATCCCTGGTCAGGGAACTAGGATCTGACATGCCGAACAGCATGCCAAGAACAGAGAAGGGTATGCCTGTCGTCCTGCTTCTTTCTGCCCTTCTTGTTGGGGGTTACATGAGACTGTAGTGAACTGAGAGTTTTCCCTCGGAGACTCTCATCTGGAGCCTTAGATCATTCACAACTTGTTTTCAGATCACCAATATGGAAGGAACGGAGGTTATTATCTGGCCAATGGTGTGATTCCTCCCACTAGAGGTTTAGTGACTTGCCTACAGAATGATAAGTCCCACGGAGGACCCAGAAAGAAACATATATTGGATCCTAATGATGTTCTCCTGCAGGGTCACTGCCTACATTGAGCATCATTAGAACTAGAGACTGTGAGCTCCAAACATGGACCCACTAGAGCTTTCTCAACCGTGTATATCCACACTAACTCACAGAACTAAGTTGATATATCCAGGAATCAAGATTCCAACTGCAAGTACCTCATTTGGGGGTTGGCTCGCTCCTATTCCCACCAAACAGTAAACTAAACTACATATTGTTAAGTCTGCAATGGTTAAGGCAACCACATAAAATCTTTTTACTTGAAAGAAATTAAACTCACTGTGGTTTATTCAGCAATATTTCTCATCCATGTCCAACAGTGGAGTGCCCGCATCAGTCACAGCTGAATCTAATTTGCTGTGATCTTGGTAAATGGGAGGTAGTCAACAAGTCCCCAGCTCCAGCCCAGAAGCAGCACATAACACGTTTCTGAAATAAAGTAATAAACAGAAGATGGGAGAAAGGTTCCCTGACCATAACTGACATTTGTGATGTAGCAGGAAGGTCCCCTGGGTTCTGATTGCCTATTTATTGGAATTATAAATATGTACATTGTTGAAGAGATTGATGAGTCATTTGTTATTGCTTCTGTTACTGAGATTAGAGTCCCTATCTCTCGAGTATGCTAAATTCTTAGCTTGCTTGATCCTGGGGAAGCCTCACAGAACCCTTTGAGAACTTACTCTGCTTGCTATTTTGCAGCTGAGGAAACTGAGGCAAGAAAGTGAAGTACTGTTCAAAATCTAATAATTAGCCAAAGGCAGAGACAATACACCAGCTCTGATGCCAGAGCCCAAACTCTTAGCCAGGTGCTTCATGGCTCCCTTGGTTGCAAAGCCTTTGTGTATAATTGCTCATTAGTTATATGTGGACTGGTGGTGAGCTCATGCATTTCTAAATAAGATTTTAGGGCTATGATTCTGGTTGGAAATGAGGAACTAGGGCTCTTGCTTGAAGATGTGTTTCAATAACAAAACCTACTTGCCCTTAAACAGTGTAGTTATTAATATTTAGGGTGGTTTATTTGGGTTAACAGAACTTGGAGGAATTAAGGGTTAAAGTCCTCCCAAGTCATCCTTTCCAGCTGCTAATACAGATCACATTACTGGAGAAGGGCATGGTAACCCACTGCAGTATTCTTGCCTGGAGAATACCATGGACAGAGGAGCCTGGCAGGCTATAGTCCATGGGGTCACAAAGAGTTGGACCCAACCTATCAACTAACACTTTCACTACATACTTAACTCCATTTTCTCTTTGGTTTGCTGAAGGATCAATATGCGTGAGGATACCTGTCTTCCTATTTTACACCTTGGAGCATGCAAATACCATGAACCACAATACTGTCACAACTGTTTTGTCCCTGCAACTGGATTTTTTTTTTTGTTCTGATTCACTGAAAGACATATAAGCTACTGCTGCACAATGCCTACAGAAATTGTTCAATTAGATGTGAGGGGGAAAACTCACATTTACTAACTATAAAGCATCCTGCATACAGAGCCACTTTCATTATGTATCTTATTTCTCATGGCCATGCAGAATTTAGGCCTTGGTGTTTGATTATATCTCTCACAGGAAGCATAGTTGTTCTAGGGTTGATGTTGCATAAAGCCAGAAACAATTTCCATAGTCTCCAAGAGGAATTGGAGACAAGGGAAGTTATCTTGTCCTGAGGCAGAATGTTGAAGTAGGAAAAACTGCTCTTGGCACTGTATTCCTCTCTCAAGCACTTACTCTGAGTCCCAATCTTACTCTAAACTGCAAGTGTTGGTATTATCCCCACTAGGTGTTATCTGAGAAAGACTGTCATCAACTCAGTATCAGCCTGGTATCCTCAGAACTCAGTGGTCGCTTAGAATTGCATAGAACTGGCCTGAATCCATTGGCCGGCTGGTTTGGGGTAATCTGTCTGAACCTTAGTCAAATCCTCTGTAAAACAAGGATGACGATATCTATATCCTAAACATGTTAGGAGGATTGGGCGTAATTCTTTATGTAGGCTGAGAAGCACACCACCAAAGACACAGTAGGAACTAGACAAATGATAGCTTTTCTGGTGTTTGATATAAGCATAAACACAAAAGGGTCTATTTCCGCAAAGAGTATAGGTATGAGAGAATCATTTTGTGTATTTCTTCCTCTGAATGATGAAGATATGCTATTCGATATTTATAAAGATTTAAAACGTTAAGTGCTACTCATCTGCAGCAAATAACCTGAGTATACACATGTGCAGACCAAAAGGCTGATTTATCTCGAGGTTAAAAAAAAAAAAATCTTACATCAGAAAATAATATATTTTGAAAGGTTAGTGACACCCCCACTCATTCACATTGTGCAACTGGCTAATAGGATCTTTAAAGATGTGAAAATCATGGCTGAGAAAATGCTTATATGTAAAGAAGACAAAACTGCGGTCACTATATATTGTGGGAAAGGAAACTGCCTAAGGACACTTGGGGTGAAGTTACAGTACACAGAATTGTGTCATAAATAAAAGAAATCCACTCATTCATCAAGTACTTGTTGAACGCCCGCTACCTGCCAAACACAAACAAAACAATTCACAGCCATCAATTCGACTTTACTTTCTGGGGGCCCGGCAGCCCACTGGGTAAACTATAAAATCTTCGCTGCTAACTCCTTACACTAACTTTACGGAGCCCGTTTTTGAGCAAAGGGGATAGAGCAAGAAGGCCCCGCCCCTCCTCTCGCCGGCCTCCTGCGTTTACGTAATCGTATTTCGAAAACGCCAAGACGTACCTACGGCGTCCCACGAGGAAATGCTACTGCTGCAACTTGTTCCGCCCGCGTGGAAGATGGCGCTTAATGCGTCAACCATCCCTGCTGCCCGGTTCCTTCCTTACGGGGGCGGGGCCCAGAGAGGACTGGTGTTTAGGAAGTGTGTGGTTTAGTTTTCCCCGCCCTTTCTCTCCTCCCTTTGCTCTCACTATATTCGCGGAGGGTGAACGAGCAAAGATCGGAAAAAATTTAAACAGAAGAAGAGTACAAGGCGAGAAACGACCGTGGCGTGAAGCCAGTTCGGGAACGCGACGCTCACGGGGGCGGGGCAGGGGCGGGGCCAGAGCTACGGGGGCGGGGCTGCGGTTGCGGTCCATTTGCCCGCTGCGGCTGCGACGGCGAAGCAGCAGGCGGTGGCTAGTGGGTGAGTGAGAAGCCGGCGTGTAGGTGGCCGTTTGGGCTTCGGTTGCGGGGATCGGGCAAGGGCGGCGGCGGAGGCTCTCCCCAGGGCTCGGCTCCGCGGGTCTTCTCTTTACCCCTTTCTCCCCTGACCGAAAGCGGGCATCGGGTTTTCCAGCCCGGCGACTAGTGGAGTTGCCTGCATCCGGGCCCCGGACTTTCCGGCAGCCGGGGCGCAGAGATAGGGTCATAGGGTTCCGTCTCCTTTTCTGCTTTCCCGCCCGCAGTCCCCGAGCTGGCTCATTCTCGAGGTCCTGGCGTGAGATCCGAAGAGATCGATCCGTCGGATCCCTGTGCCGCGGGCTCCAGGGGAAGGAGCCTCGGGCACCAAGAGGCCTGGCCCAGGGAAGGCCAGAGAGCTGGCGGCGCGCGGCTGCTCCGGACCGAGTCGGGGTCCGAGAGAGGAAGAAGCGGGATGGGGTGGGCTGGGATCAAACTACTGGCTTACAGAATTGTCTCGGTTTCGAGGTTGCTAAGGATTGCTGATGCCCTGGAATTTGATGCAGCAGTTCTAGACTGGGTTTTGCTCCCGTTGTGTGGTTCATGACCTGTTTACTTCTCTTCTCCGAGATTGCACAGACTTAAAGGAAGTGACCATTATGATTTGGGCATCACTTGACTGATGGCATCAGTTTCAGAAAGAAGTGCCGTGATTAACGCGTCTGCTTTGACCACACAGTGTCTGACTGGCCCTGGTGATCTCCACCAGGCTTCTGTATTCAGGAGACTGGGAGGTCATGCACTTGCCCCAGAGAGGTGACCCTTTCCGAAACAATGGAGATTGTTAGGCTTTAGTGAAAACAGTCTGACTGTGGCCAATGGATAAATTCCGATTCAGACTATTCTCATCTTGTGATCCAAAGCAAAGGGGGTCAATCCATCTGTTATTTTAATTTGTACAAAGAGCTTGGCAAATACTGTTATATCTTACTGATGATCTTAGACGTTGGAAAACTTTTAACACGATTCGAACGTCACAGAAGCAGGAATGTAATGTATGGGAAATTAATAGCCTGGAGTCAGAATACTTGAAATACAATGGTGTTATGTGACACAGATAGTATTGCTGGCACCTTGTCAGTCTAGGAAAGCCCTGAATCGTTTGGAAACTAACATCATGATGAATGTACTCTATGAAATAAAAACAAGAGAAGTAGGTGATGGATTGTGCACTAGGCCAGCAGGGGACAATTACATAGGAGCTAAAGGGTTTTTTCCCCCACCTTATAAAGTTAATAAAATAGTGTCATTTTTTTGTTTTTTGTTTTGTTTTGTTTTTTCTGGCTCTGTTAGCAATCCAAATTAATTTTCAGAGAAAGAAAAAACCAAAGACTCCTATTTTTCAAGACTGCCCTTGGGCTCTGTTTTAATTAAGTAATTCTAGGGAGTAGTGGGTTAGCCTGCCTATTTGAGAAACTGGAGCTGTGAGAGATGGTCAGATAGGGCTATGGTGAACTACACCTCTGAGTCTTGGAAAGTGTTGCAAAGTCTTTTTTATCTGACATTACAGGGAGTTTAGTGTCAATAAAATCTGTCCGGGCAGGTCCTATTTTGGAAGTAGGGCTATTTTATTAGGATCCTGCTTCTCTTAGGGCTGTGTGTGTGTGTGTGTGTGCGCGCGCGCACATGCGCGCGCGTTCCGTCACTCAGTTGTGTCTGACACTGTGACCCATGGACTATATAGCCCGCCAGGCTTCTCTCTCCATGGAATTTACCAGACTAGAATACTGGAGTGGGTTGCCATTTCTCCCTGCAGGGTGTCTTTCCAACCCAGGGATTGAACCCAAGTCTCTTGAGTCTCCTGCATTGCCAGACAGATTCTTTAGCACCTCGCCATCTGGGAAGCCCTCTCTTAGGATTGTGAAGTCACTCAGTCATGTTCGACTCTTTGTGACCCCGTGGACTGTAGACTACTAGGCTCTTCCATCCATGGTATTTTCCTGGCAAGGGTATTGGAATGGGTTGCCATTTCCTTCTCCAGGGCATCTTCCCGCCCCAGGGATCGAACCCAGGTCTCCCGCATTGCAGGCAGATGCTTTACAGTCTGAATGACCAAGGAAGCCCCCTCTTTTAGGATTGGGAGGTAATAAACAGAAAGCATGGTTATGAGAAATGTGGGTCTAATGATGGTTGAGTTCTTATTTACAACAGCTGCTGTTGCTGCTGCTAAGTCGCTTCAGTCTTGTCCAACTCTGTGCGACCCCATAGATGGCAGCCCACCAGGCT
Organism: Bos indicus; assembly: GCF_029378745.1. Classification (NCBI taxonomy): domain Eukaryota; kingdom Metazoa; phylum Chordata; class Mammalia; order Artiodactyla; family Bovidae; genus Bos; species Bos indicus. The sequence continues at coordinate 16,554,234 of NC_091767.1, forward strand.
CCTCTGTCCCTGGGATTCTCCAGGCAAGAACACTGGAGTGGGTTGCCATTTCCTTCTCCAATGCATGAAATTGAAAAGTAAAAGTGAAGTCGCTCAGTCGTGTCTGACTCTTCGCAACGCCATAGACTGCAGCCTACCAGGCTCCTCTCTGCCCATGGGATTTTCCAGGCAAGAGTACTGGAGTGGGGTGCCGAAGGGCCAACCAACTTTCTAAATATCAATCAGAGAAGAGATGACTGATTTTTAGCAGAGGTTTAAAAAAAGCAAAACTTTAAAACTTCCCCTGTGCTAACAGTTGTAACGTGTGGTAATTAATCTTTATGTCTGCATGTGTTGGGTTATTTTCAGCAAGTATATTGGGTACACCCTCTTGAACCCTGTTCTTTGTTTACAGGAGTGTGGCAAGCCACTGTGTCACCCAATTTGGATCCTGGCTTACCTCAAAACTCTTGTTTCATAACTGTCTGGTGTAGCCAGCACTACATGTAAAAAGATATATTGATGAAAGACTCTTGATTTCAAGCCATTTCTGTATATATGGATTTTCTTTGCCAAAGATGATGACTTTAACTGTTAATACATTCATTTTACGGCTCTCTTAACTATACTTCTCTGTGACTTTAATTTCTTCAGTTATTTCTTCTAGTAGGATTTAAAGTTAAACAATTCAACATAATCTTCATCCTTTATTTTCTTTCTGATGATACTAGCAGTAAAATTGAACATAGTTGCTGCTGCTGCTGCTGCTGCTGCCAAGTCGCGTCAGTCTGACTCTGTGCGACCCCATAGACGGCAGCCCACCAGGCTCCCCCATCCCTGGGATTCTCCAGGCAAGAACACTGGAATGGGTTGCCGTTTCCTTCTCCAATGCATGAAAGTGAAAAGTGAAAGGGAAGTCTCTCAGTCGTGTCCGACTCTTAGCGACCCCATGGACTGTAGCCCACCAGGCTCCTCCGTCCATGGGATTTTCCAGGCAAGAGTACTGGAGTAGGTTGCCGTTGCCTTCTCCGTTGAACATAGTTAGTAGCCTATAATAGAACAGTTTTCACAATTAGGTAAAAGGTTGTGCTATAATCTAACCAGATTTTGTTCCAGGGTTCAATTCCACTTAAGAAGTGTCTTTTATTTTCAATACAATGCTGAAATGTTTGAGTGGCAGTATTACCTTTATGATTATTCACCTTTTTTATCCAAAAAGAAAGAACAAAAGAATATGTTACAGTATACTGATATGGGTATGTGTTTACTTAATGCATCTCCTTGGCCTCTAAAGTTTGCTGTTATTAATTATCTTAGCATCATTACATTTTCTATTCATATTATATTCCTGTATTCTGTCATTGTAAAGTATTTAACTTGTATCTGTAACAATGGATTTTTTTTTTTTTTTCCAACTGAGTCATGTGGGCTGCAGGATCTTAGTTCCCTGACCAGGGATTGAACCCACACTCCCTGCATTGGGAGCGTGGTATCCTAACCACTGAACCACCAGGGAAGTCCCAACAGTGGATATTTTAAGCAAGCTATACAACTTATACTTAGTGTAGTCTCTAAAGTCTATTAAATTGAGACAGCACATTTAAAACTGTGAATATTTCCTAAATGAATTTCTAAAATAAAAAATACACAAGAACCGTCTTTGTGTTAAACCATTTCTGCACATACTTACAGTAAGGCATTTTGCCAAACGCTGTATATCCATTCTTGACATCATGATAAAAGTGCTCATACAACACTCTAAAATTAGAGTATTTTATTTTTTGCTTTTCCTTAGTCTCTGAGCTCTCCTGACAAGGTGTAGATAAAGTTCTTTATTTTAAGTAAAATGGTTTACTTTGACATGAATTTAGTTATAGATCAAATGTTATTTCTAAAGCAATCATACAGGCAAAGATAGATGTATCATAGCTCACCTATTAACTACTATCCTTTACCATTATAATGAATAGATTCCACAATTTTAGACTTGCCTAAATGAAATTGTCACTGAATACACATAGGTATTCAATTTTAGTATTAGGCAGGAATGATTCATTTTGCATTCATACCTCATTGAATGTGGTATGAGTGGATTCATTGGTAGATTCATGTGGTAGAGTGATTCATTGGAATGGGTTTAGATGTAAAAATGGCACCCCACTCCAGTACTCTTGCCAGGAGAACCCCATGGACGGAGGAGCCTGGTAGGCTACAGTCCATGGGGTCACAAGGAGTTGGACAAGACTGAGCAACTTCACTTTCACTTTTCACTTTCATGCATTGGAGAAGGCAATGGCACCCCACTCCAGTGTTCTTGCCTGGAGAATCCCAGGGACAGGGGAGCCTGGTGGGCTGCCGTCTGTGGAGTTGCACAGAGTCAGACATGACTGAAGTGACTTGGCAGCAGCAGCAAGATGTCAAAGAGACCTGGATTCTAGTTCGGCTCAGTGACCTTGGGCAGTTCACTCTTCTCTGTTTCTCAGTAGATTGAAAGGGCCTATCCAACCATTTAGTCCTCTACATGTTTTAAATAATTAAAGCTTTTTTATTTCAGCCATTTAGTATAGAAGCTTCTTTGTAATGATAAAATGCCATACTGCTTTCTTGAACAGCATATTAAATATATTTCCTATTAAATAGCATATTAAATATACTTAACCTCATTTTAAACACCTGTATTTGGCTTTAATACCCTTGATGCCCAAAGAATATGTTGAGAATAATCGTGTGCATCATGTTGCCTCATTTTCTCATATGGTTCCAGATTGTTGTGGTCTTATAATCTTTTGTCTTTCTTTTCTCTCCCCCCTCCCACCCCCGACTTCTTAGCAGCTTTTAAGGCTTTCTACTGCCAGGTATGGACTGCCGTAACAAAGTACCACAAACTGGGTGATGTAAAAATGTATCCTGTCTCAATTCTGAAAGCTAGAAGCCCAAAATAAGTGGTTGGCAGAGGCATGCTCCTCTAAATACTCCAGGAAAGACTCTCTCTTTGCCTCTGTTTAGCTTCTGGTAGTTACCAGCACACATACCTTGGCTTGGAGCCACATTACTCCAGTTTATCTTCATCTTCTCATGGCCCTGTTTCTGTCTGCTTGTCTCCAAAGCTTTCTCTCCTTGTCAGGACATCAGCCATTGTATTAGAACCATCCTGATCCAATATCACCTCATCCTAACTTGATTACACTTATTTCTAAATAAGATCACAGGGGGTTAGGACTTGAACATCTATTTGGGGTGGGGAAGGACACAGTTCAGCCCAGAGCAGGGGCCATGGTCTCTAGGTGAGCCCTCCCTTTCCCAATTGGCTTCTCTTTAATTCCTATGGTTCAGGAACCAAATAGCCAATCATATTAGAATTGCAAATAGTCTGGCTATTTAGAAACAGTGAGGTTTAGTATATAATAGTTATAGTATTTATATAATATTTATATAAATACTATAATATTTATTAAAAAATAGGAGGCATGCTTTCACATCTTTTTGACTGGAGAGGAGAAAACCACATATGTCTAAATCATTTAAGAATTTTTTATTTTTACACCTTAGAGTGCACATTTTTGTTTGTTTGTTTTTAATTTTTATTGAAGTATAGTTGATTTACAGTGTTGTGTTTCTGTTGTACAGCACATGCATATATCCACTCTTCACGTTATTTTCCCAGATAGGTCATTGCAGAGTATTGAGAAGAGTTTCCCGTGTTATACAGCAGGTCCTTATTAGTTATCCATTTTAAACAGAGTAGTGTGTATATATCAGTGGGCTTCCCAGGTGGCTCAATGTTAAAGAATCTGCCTACCAACGCAGGAGATGTGAGTTTGATCCCTGGGTTGGGAAGATCCCCTGGAGGAGGAAATGGCATCCCGCTCCAGTATTCTTCCCTGGAGAATCCCATGGACAGAGGAGCCTGGTGGGCTGCAGTCCATGGGATCACAAAGAGACGGACATGACTGAGTATGTGCACGCATGTAGATATCAATACCAACAATTGCGTTTTTGATGGATGACTTAAAAATCACTGAACTTGATCACTGGTTTTGTATGTCATTGTCCAGATATCCCTGGAGCTTTCAGATAATGTGACAGTTGGGATGCAGTGATGTCGACCCTCTGTCCACCACCATCTCCAGCTGTTGCCAAGACAGAGATTGCTTTAAGTGGTGAATCCCCTTTATTAGCAGCGACCTTCGCTTACTGGGACAATATTCTTGGTCCCAGAGTAAGGCACATCTGGGCTCCAAAGACAGAACAGGTACTTCTCAGCGACGGAGAAATAACTTTTCTTGCCAACCATACCCTCAACGGAGAAATCCTTCGAAATGCAGAGAGTGGGGCAATAGACGTGAAGTTCTTTGTCTTATCTGAGAAAGGAGTAATTATTGTTTCATTAATCTTCGACGGAAACTGGAATGGGGATAGAAGCACCTATGGACTATCGATTATACTTCCCCAGACAGAGCTGAGCTTCTACCTCCCACTTCACAGAGTGTGTGTGGATAGATTAACTCACATTATCCGGAAAGGGAGGATATGGATGCACAAGGTGAGTGGGTTTGGAACTTATTAAGCATGCTAACCTAGCCACTGACAGTTTACCTTCCACTACATTTATGTCTGGCTTCCCAGGTGGCTCAGTGGTAAGAATCCGCCTGCCAATGCAAGAGACTGGATTCAATCCTGGTTGGGGAGGATCTCCTGGAGAAGGAAATGGCAACCCACTCCAGTATTCCTGGCAAATTCCATGTTCAGAGGAGCCTCTCAGGCTACAGTCCATGAGGTCACAAAGAATCAGACACAACTGAGTGGGCACGCACGCACACTTATATCTAATTTTTAGAAATTATGTACAGTTAACTTCAAACAGGAGCTATTATCTGCTTCTACCATATTAGGTACAAATCAATCTAGGCTGGTATTTGTGGTCTTTTAACTCTGGAAGGTAGGAGATGATAGCTCCACATTGTAAACAGAAAACCAAAGCTTAGAGAAATTAAGAAACATAAGCTTCAGAGTCTGGATTTGTCTTGCGAAGTATTTGACTCTGAAAGCTTATTTTTGCGTTGCATGACCCTGTCTTTCACTTACTGTGTATAGTATAAGCAGCTTAGGACAATGTTTCATAAGCCTTTGCCCGTATAACCTTTGGCCCCTTTAAGTTCTTTGCCAAGTTCGCACATTTTTAAAATGAAGAAGTTGGACCAAATGGTATTCAGAAAATATTCCTTTCGATTTTGTAACTTGAGCTAGAGGAAATTATTGTTATCACCTAAATCCTATAGTTTAATAAACAGTGATATTTATATTTCCATATACTGTAATTCTGGCACATGAGAAGAACAGATTTCATTCTTTCTGCTTAGTTTCATAGTAACATGGAAATCCACTAAAGCATTACTGATTTTTGTAAGGCTTTTGCCAGATAGTAGGGGAAAGTAATATCTTTTAAAAGAGTTTTTTTTTTTTAAAGTATGTTTGCAGGCGTACCTCCTTAATGCTCACGTTTATAAAAATCATTTAAAATCTAGCTCGGTATTCCCTAGATTGATCTTGATCTTATCCAGTTTGAAAAGTACAAATCATTAGTTTCTTTTGTGAAACTTTGCAGATGTTAGTTACACTGACTGTTTTTCTGTCAAATTATATTTTTAACTGCCAACAAAAAGGGTGTTATTTTATTTCATATTGTCTATGAGAGCATGGATTTGTTGGGTGCTTCCCACCCACCCCTCTTTTTTGGACCCTAAAGTGGAAAGTATTTTCCCATGAACTAAATTACCCAGGAAGATGTCTGCCGTTTAACTGTATTGTGGGAAATAAACAAGTATCTAAAGGTTGTGGTTTATTAATTTTAATGAATTTTCTCTTGCTCAGGAGAGGCAAGAAAATGTCCAGAAAATCGTCTTGGAAGGCACAGAGAGAATGGAAGATCAGGTAAGGCGCAGATTTCTCATCCCCGGACACGGCCAGACCCACCACTAAGGGCTGCGTAAAGCTAAGGGGCGCTTCTGTTAAACTGCCCTGCTGGCTCAGATGGCAAAGAGTCTGCCTGCAATGCAGGAGACCCAGGTTCAATCCCTGGGTTGAGAGGATTCCCTGCAGACATTATTAGTTTGACAGAGCGAGCCTGAACGCAAACAGAACCTTCATGGAGATAAATGGAATAAACTGGATGAAAACTTCCATATCTTAGACCTGAAGAGTTAAATGAACGATAATAAGAACTGAATCTACAAATTAATATTTTGCTACCTTTTTTCCATTTGCGTAGGATAAGTTTTAGACAAGTTGCACATAGTAAAAATTTTAAGTGCTGTATATTATTTTTTTTAAGGTATTGCTTCTTAAGCATTTCTACAGAAGTAGTTGTAGCAGGAGAGTGAGTACCCCTAACATATCTGGGAGTACACACACAGATCTAGACATGATATTTCTTTGAAGTCTCATTTGTAGCTTTAAAACTCTCGCAATTTTTTTTTATTGGAGGATAATTGATTTACAGTCTTGTAGCAGTCTCTGCCGAACAACAACATGAATCAGGCAAAAGTTTATATATATGTATGTATATATATCCTATCCCCACCCCAATGCACCCTTCTAGGTCGTCACAGAGCACCAGGGTAGGCTCCCCGTATTAACGCAGCAGCTTCCCACTACTTACCTATTTTACACACAATAGTGTATGTCTATGTCAATGCTCCTTTCTCAATTTAAACCTCATGCCGTTTACATTTTATTCCGTGATATATCTATTTGTTTTAATATTACAGTTTGCCACTAGTATTCCTTACCTTCTTACCATCCTGGCTTCTCGTGGTATCAAGTCTCCAAGAAAACATGCCATGTTTATCCCATGGCTTTGAACATCCTTGGGGAGCAGGCACCAGGGTTTGAGAAGCATGATTGCAAGGGTATGGCTTCCCTCATGGAAACTAATTACAAAGCCTTTTTTACAACCCAGGGCAGAGATTTTCTGAAGGGAGATCCCCCCACAGAGAAACCGTTCTCTGCTTTTACTCTCATCGCCTCTGGGTCTCTGGCCACCCTCATTGCTCCTCTGGAAACTCCAGTGTAAACAAGCCTTCTCTCTGGTTCTCTTTGGGATGCCTGAGACAAACAGTATTTTAAACAATCGCTTTTTCTAGAAATTTGTCAGGATATAGGAACATAAGGCAAATACAAAATGCTATAAAATGATCTTTACAAAATTTATATGTTTGTACTTTTGTAAATAATATTTACAAAAGTCAGAAGGAAGCATATACGGAGAAAGGTCTAAGACTTAACAAGAAAATATTTCCCTTTACTCACAGAAGCCCGGCTTTCCTTGCTAGGCAGTAAGAAGTGTGCCCAGGACTTTCACCAACCTCTAGATGTACCTTCTGGTTATGGAGGAACTAGTAGAGTTATGTCAACATAATGAAATTTAGAACCCAGTAAAATTCTACGTTTTCTGGGGGTTTTTCAAACCAGAAGTCTGTGCTTATAAAGTTAACAGCTATTAACGTTACAGTTTATTTCTCTTTTAAGCTCTCTTCTTAAAAATGTTATCCTCCCCTTTCTGTGTCAGGAGGAAATTATACTTGGGCTTCCCTGGTGGCTCAGACAGTAAAGAATCCACCTGCAGTGTGGGAAAACTGAGTTCGATCCCTGGGTTGGGAAGATCCCCTGGAGGAGGGCATGACAACCCACTCCAGTATTCTTGCCTAAAGAATCCCCATGGACAGAGGAGCCTGGCAGGCTACAGTCCATGGGGTCACAAAGAGTGGGACACGACTGAGTGACTAAGCACACACATACTTGAATAAACAGGAGGTTTTTAAAGGGGAACTGCTTTCCTGCTGAGAAATTCAAGACATTTTAGAGCCTCTTCTGTGGTCAGCCATCTAGTATTTGTTATTGTTAAGCTTCAGTGAGGATCTCCATTTGCTTATGATGATAAATGTCTGAGATGCTGTGTATAAATAGTATATATGCCTACACCATGGGGTCGAAAAGAGTCGGACACGACTGAGCGACTGGACTGAACTGAAAGGGAAGGTATGTGTTTAGTTGCTCAGTCATGTCCCACTCTTTGTGACCCCATGGACTGTAGCCTGCCAGGCTCCTCTGTCCATGGGGATTCTCCAGGCACGAGAGTGGGTTGCCTTGCCCTCCTGCAGGAGATCTTCCCAACCCAGGGATCAAACCCAGGTCTCCCGCATTGCAGGAGAGTTTTTTACCGTCTAAGCCACAAGGGAAGCCCAAGAAGACTCGAGTGGGTAGCCTGTCCCTTCTCCAGGGCATAATCCCAACCCAGGAATTGAACCGGGGTCTCCTGCATTGCAGGTGGATTCTCTCAAGGGAGCCCCAAAGGGACGGTATTCTCCCATAATTATCCTTTCTGAAAAGGAGTTGCCTGATAATTGAGTTCTTGCAAATCCCACATCATGTGGTTGCAGTGACTTTATTTTGAGCAATAAATACTGTTTGATGATGATATATAGTCTAAAACAAGTTTAATCATGCTAGTTTTAGTTGCTTGTAGCTGTCATATGGTAAAATTGTTTTACAAGGAAGCAAATTTAACACAACTTCAATCATTAGTCTTTGAATTCCATGTATTGATAGTTGTAATTATAAACTGACATTTAAAAAATTAAAAAGCAAAAACAATGAAGGTTTTGTATTCATAGGTTACTACAGGATCAAATTTTTTTTAATAATAAAACATCCTGAGAGATACAAGGGGGCCTATGCCTTAGGATACCATTTCCAGAGGCAGCATCACATTTAAATTCTAAAGCAACTTAACATGATATGGGGCTCTGAAAACTAAGTTAAGTCACTGAAGAAAAGGACTGGTCCTAGGAATGCAGAGTTTCTACTTCAAATATGCATGTAAGGAGTTTGAGTTCAGTTTAGTTGCTCAGTCATGTCTGACTCTTTGCGACCCCACGGACTGCAGCATGCCATCCAGCACTAACTCCCAGAGCTTGCTCAAACTCATGTCCATCGAGTCGGTGATGCCATCCAACCATCTCATCCTCTGTCGTCCCCTTTTCCTCCTGCCTTCAATCTTTCCCAGCATGAGGATCTTTTCCAGTGAGTCATCTCTTCATATCAGTTGGCCAAAGCATTGGAGTTTCAGCTTCAACATCAGTCCTTCCAATGAATATTCAGGACTGATTTCCTTTAGGATGGGCTGGTTGGATCTCCTTGCAGTCCAAGGAGCTCTCAAGAGTCTTCTCCAACACCACAGGTCAAAAGCATCAGTTCTTTGACGCTCAGCTTTCTTTATAGTCTAACTCTCACCTCCGTACATGACTACTGGAAAAACCATAGCTTTGACTAGACCAACCTTTGTGTGCAAAGTGATGTCTCTGCTTTTTAATATGTTGTTAGGTTGGTCATAACTTTTCTTCCAAGGAACAAGCATCTTTTAATTTCATGGCTGCAGTCACCATCTGCAGTGATTTGGAAGCCCAAGAAAATAAAGTCTGTCACTATTTCCATTGTTTCCCCATCTGTTTACCATGAAGTGATGGGACCGGATGCCATGATCTTAGTTTTCTGAATGTTGAGTTTTAAGCCAACTTTTTCACTCTCTTTCACTTTCATCAAGAGGTTCTTTAGTTCTTCTTCGCTTTCTGCCATAAGGATGGTGTTATTTCTGTATCTGAAGTTATTGATATTTCTCCCGGCAATCTTGATTCAAGCTTGTGCTTCATCCAGCCCGTCATTTTGCATGATGTACTCTGCATATAAGTTAAATAAGCAGGGTGACAATATACAGTCTTGATGTACTCCTTTCCTGAGTTGGAACCAGTCTGCTGTTCCATGTACAGTTCTAACTGTTGCTTCTTGACCCACATACAAATTTCTCAGGAGGCAGGTCAGGTGGTCTGATATTCCTGTCTCTTTGAGACTTACCACAGTTTGTTGTGATCCACACAGTCAGAGGCTTTGGCATGGTCAGTGAAGCAGAAGTAGATATTTTTCTGGAACTCTCTTGCTTTTTCTATGATCCAATGGATGGTGGCCATTTGATCTCTGGTTCCTCTGCCTTTTCTAAATCCAGCTTGAACATCTGGCAGTTCATGGTTCATGTACTGTTGAAGCCTGGCTTGGAGAATGTTGTGAGCATTGCTTTGCTAGCATGTGAGATGCGTAATTGTGCAATAGTTTGAACATTCTTTGGCATTGCATTTCTTTGGGATTGGAATGAAAACTGACCTTTTCTAGTCCTGTGGCCACTGCTGAGTTTTCCAAAGTTGCTCGCATATCGAGTGCAGCACTCACAGCATCATCTTTTAGGAGTTGAAGTAGCTCAACTGGAACTCCATCACCATGGGAAAGACTAGATACCTCTTCAAGAAAATTAGAGATACCAAGGGAACATTTCATGCAAAGATGGCCACAATAAACAGAACAGTATGGACCTAATAGAAGCAAAAGATATTAAGAAGAGGCAAACTGTACAAAAAAGATCTTCATGTTGAAGATCTTTTTAGTTCTTCTGTGTATTCTTGCCACCTCTTCTTAATATCTTCTGCTTCTATTAGGTCCATACTGTTCTGTTTATTGTGGCCATCTTTGCATGAAATGTTCCCTTGGTATCTCTAATTTTCTTGAAGAGGTATCTAGTCTTTCCCATTCTCTTGTTGTCCTCTATTTCTTTGCATTGATCACTTAGGAAAGTCTTCTTATCTCTCCTTGCTATTCCTTGGAATGCTGCATTCAAATGGGTATATCTTTCCTTTTCTCCGTTGCCTTTTGCTTTTCTTATCTCAGCTATTTGTAAGGCCTCGTCAGACAACCATTTTGCCTTTTTGCATTTCTTTTTCTTGAGGATGGTCTTGATCACTGCCTCCCTGTACAGTGTCACGAACCTCCATCCATAGTTCTTCAGGCACTCTGTCTATCAGATCTAATCTCTTGAATCTATTTGTTATTTCCACTGTATAATCGTAAGGGATTTGATTTAGGTCATATCTGAATAGTCTAGTGGTTTTCCCTACTTTCTTCAATTCAATGTAAGGAGTTTAAATATTGGAGAAGGCAATGGCACCCCACTCCAGTACTCTTGCCTGGAAAATCCCGTGGACGGAGGAGCTGGCAGGCTGCAGTCCATGAGGTCACTAAGAATCGGACACGACTGAGCGACTTCACTTTGACTTTTCACTTTCATGCATTGGAGAAGGAAATGGTAACCCACTCCAGTATTCTTGCCTGGAGAATCCCAGGGATGGCGGAGCCTGGTGGGCTGCCTTCTATGGGGTCACACAGAGTCGGACACGACTGAAACAACTTAGCAGCAGCAGCAGCAGCAGTTTAAATATAATCATTTCCTGAAATGTGAATGAGGGGATAAGTTTTGTTCTTAGATTGATCTTAATACGTGATTTTAAAAACATGTTTAGCTAAAAATTGATAGACATATGACAGTTTCATCTGCCTCTTTAAAAGTCTGTGATTTCAGCATGGGCCACACATGTTGGGGAGTCACAGTGGCCATGAATGCATGCAGGAGCCACCCATACTTGAGGCGCTTCACACGTGCGGTGTTCTCTATTGAGTTTTCAACTTCCTTCTATAAACTGCAGATTTTAAAACTACATTTTTGAAATGTAAGCAGTCGTAGTATTACCTTGAAAGAACACTAAAGGAAACTTGTCGTCTTTGTTGATTCTTAAAAATACATGCTACGACTTTGATTTGGGTAGATTATACCTTATTATGAATATAGAGATTGAGTATTGACTCAAGCTTTACTACTGAGTTTTCTACTGAGAATTTTAAAGCCTTTTTACGCTTGTCTTTCCCCATTTTTAATATAAAATGCATCAATGACCTTTGATTATTTCTCACAATAAAATTGCAGAGGAGATTCTTTTTAAATTTGGTGTGGTGATTTAATTATTGTGTGTAAATGATAAACCAATGATTCCATTCTGACTAAAGAAAATCATTCCTGGAAGAATGAAAAGGAGTTTTAAATAGCATATAAATCTTATAGAAATAGAAAGGTTTCAGAGTAGACACTGTTTGAGGCTGTGTTTGAATGTGTGCGCTCAGTTGCTCAGTCATATCCGACTCTTTGCGACCCCATGGACTGTAGCCCACCAGGCTCCTCTGTCCATGGAATTTTCCAGGCAGGAATACTGGAAGGGGTTGTTATTTCCTCCTCCAGTGTTTGAATAAATTATCAAGTATTTATGTGTTAAAGGGTGTTATTCTCTGCTTTCAGTTTTTGATTTGTTATCGCCAACTTCATCCTATAGTTTGTGATTTTCTTCACCTCATTTTACTCTTTTATGCAGGGTCAGAGTATTATTCCAATGCTTACTGGAGAAGTCATTCCTGTAATGGAACTGCTTTCATCTATGAAATCGCACAGTGTTCCAGAAGAAATAGATGTAAGTTCTCAGTTGTCATGTTAAATCGGAGCAATGGTACCGTTTATTAATTCCCCTAAGTTATATTACTACTACATATATTAGTAATGTTCTAATTTTAGTAGTACAAATTTTTATCATACATATCATTCATATGAATTATGAGCCACTTTAACAAACACATTTAAAATTCTGAATTTAATGACCAAGCAGAGACCTTTTGGTTAGTAATAGCAGTTATGATAAATTTAGTTAAATTCTCCACTCTTGTATTTCCTAGAAGTATGATAATTTCAGACCTTAGAGAGTCAATCAGTGTTCAGTGCAGTACTTCTTGTAACAAAGCAGTGTACAGATCATAGCTCTAGTGGACGTTCCCCTATCTTCACTAGTGTGATTTCCTTAATCACCCATTTGTTGAGGACATTAGGAATTACACACTATAGATGTGAAGAGAAATCTTCAGGCAACTAATTTAGCAGCTTCCTGACTTTGTAATTAAGATTTGTTTCCTGATTGTGACAGCTCAGAAGAGGAAGTAGCTCTTGTAAAAATGGTTACTTAACCTGTCTCCCCAGCTTTCACATCACTTGTTCTGCAAGTTTATATTGGTGACACAGATTGTTTTATGGGGATTTGTGATGCTCAGAAATGAGGGCAATGTGTCTCATTGAACCTAGACTTCAGAAAACTTATGTATTAAAATTGTTATTTCAGCGTTTTGTTAACAGCCAGAATATTCTTTTTTTCCTTTTGGTGCGTTTTAGATAGCTGACACAGTTCTCAATGATGATGATATTGGTGACAGTTGCCATGAAGGCTTTCTTCTCAAGTAAGAATTTTGTTTCTTTTCATAAAAGCTGGATGAAGCAGATGCAGATTTTATGCTCACCTGTGACAAGATTGGGAAGGAAGAAAATAATAAGAGAATGCCTAACTAGATTATTCTAGGGTCAGCAATGCATGATTGAATTATTGCTTAGCTTTGTGTTGCTTCTTTACTTGTTATTTACCTATGATACATTTGATGTGACTCTTCTTAATATTTAAAGAAGCTGAGTTTCCCATAGTGTTTAGATAAGAATTCTTAGAGCCTTGTCTGGTTCTGGTTTCTTGTTTTTCTTCTCATGAAAGCTGAAACAAAGAACCCTTTCTAATTAAGTTGTGTTATAGATGGACGCACTTAGGCCTAGGAAAGACAATTTTCGTATTTGTACTGATGCTTTCCTTGTTACAGTAGATTTTAGAACGTGGGCTCTAAAATCAGGCTTCCTGGCTCACTGCTGTGTGACCCTGAGCAAGCTGCAGGAGCTCTCCATGCCTGCATTTCCTCATCTGTAAGATGGGATAATATTACCTACTTCATAGGAGTGTTGTAAGATTCAGTGAGATGAATCGTATTAGGCATTTAAAACAGTGCATGGCACATATGGGCACATAATAATAGCAAATAGCTAACATTGTCTGTTTATTTATTCTAAGAAAAATGATAATAACAATGGCCAGTGTTTATTGAGTGCCTGCATATTAGTCCCCAAGTGCTCTGCCTGCATTTATAAGCTCATCTTCTACTTGAGTGTTTCTTTACAATTACAGATTATCATGAAATTTTGTTTTAAAAAATGAGGAATGAAAGGATAAAGTACTTGCTTTTATGTCTACAAGTCTTCTCCTTTAGGTTCATGATGGGGTCTTAAAGATATGTGTTTAACCTCAAAGCCTTACATGGCTTGAATCAGAAGCTCTTTAGTCCTGATTCTGCTCAGTGTCAGCCATTCATGAGGTTATTTTTAGCCCCATTTGACTTTAAACAAACCACTTTAACCTCTTTGTACCTCAATTTCTTCCACTGTAAAACTGTGATATTTTACTAACTGCATTGTTTTAAGGTTCAGATAGAATCTGTGAAAGTCAAGTGGTGGAAAATGCAGAGTACTATAGAAATAAAAGATGGCATTATGATCAGAACTTTGATGTTCATCATTTAAAGCTATTTAGAGTTTTTTGAAGTTCACTTGCCTTTTTTTTTTAGTTTGTGAAATTATTTTACAGTCAACATTTTTTTAATCTTTCTTTTTCAATTCACAGCGCTATCAGCTCACACCTGCAAACTTGTGGCTGCTCTGTTGTAGTAGGTAGCAGTGCAGAGAAAGTAAATAAGGTAATTTATTTTGTAATCCAGCAAATAATCTGATTTTTTAATGCTGCTAACATATGTGGATTGTAATTTAAAGGTTAGGTTGCAGTCAAGATGATCTTATAATTTTAGGAGGCAATGTAATCTGACCAAATTACTGGGACACCTTATGGCAAAAATAAGTTTAAACTATCTGAAATGGAAGTCATTTATCAATTTCATCATGATAATTTATAAATACTAGTCTCAGTATTGTATAAATGGTTTTGAGAATATTTTAAAATCAGATGTTTTTAAAAATACTTGTCTTCTATTTCCTGATGTTATCGTTAATGTATATGAAGATGGCCATGTTCTTTTGGTACTAATTCCAAGGAAACGGAATCTCATCATTCATCGTGATTTCATTACCTTGCTTTTCCCTCTAAATCTTTTCCTTTTAGGAACCTATTGCTACTAAGTGGTCATTGGAGGTTGTATGGCAACATTTGTGACCACCTCCTTCAGTGCTGTATGAGTTAAAAAAGAATTCATGAACCTTTCCAAGCATTAGGTAGTAAACTAAGGGATTTTGTACTTTTCTTCACTGATCACTAATTAGAAAGAGATAAGTATATGTATCTTATCAATTTAAGCAAACCTGATTTTTCAGGTTTTACACAAGAAGTATGTTAGGAATGATTATTTGCTTGACAAATAATTTCATTATTTTTTTCCTGTGATAAGCTTCCCTGTAGACTTACCCAACCCTTGATTTACCAAGATTATATTTCTGGTATAACCATTTATGACAGATTAACTTACCTGTTATTATATCTAGTGGCTTATTATTATTTCTGCTGCCCCAAAAGGTAGCTTTCAGTTCATGTCCTGCAGAGCTTTCAGATTCCTTAAGACCTTCCCAGTTGCTTCTTGGGGAGAAAAAGCCTCAGTGGTTGGGGTTCTGTATTTTGCATTTTTCTTATCTACCATCGTCTTTTAGCTTAATAGCTTCTCTTTTATCTTTTTAATTTGAGGGGAAAAAGGTTGCCACCATTAATTTAAAAACCACTATTTTAATATAAAAATTCTGAATGTAACCTGAATTCTGAGATAGTTACATGGCTTTTTATTTTTTCCTAATAGATCTATCACCAAATCTTGTCAGAATGATAGGTTTCTAAACTCTAACTTTTAAACAGAAGATATAATTCTGCCTAATTTAACTGCATTTAGTTTTATCATCCAAATTATTGCTGGGTGGATATATAATCAATAATTATATTAGGTCATTATTTCCTCATATAAGATTAGGAATAAGGTTTCCATGGTAAAATAAGTTTGAGAAAGTCTGCTTATTGTATCAGTCACCTAGAGAGTCATAGTGTGTATTCAAATGGTAATGGTTTTGAGATACCATACAGTTAACTTTACTAACATTTTCCAAGCTTATTTGGCCACAGAATACTTAGGTTAAGCAACAACTGTTATATCCCACAGACTATTCCAGGTTACTGAGAAATACTTATTTTTCAGAATAGGTTTTATTGAAAGTAACACCTGAAATTTCTATTCAGGTCTCTTTCCTAAGCAAACTGGCCTTTTTATCCATATTTTAATGCTAAAATATTTTCATTTTACAGATAGTAAGAACATTATGCCTTTTTCTGACTCCAGCAGAGAGAAAATGCTCCAGATTGTGTGAAGCAGAATCATCATTTAAATATGAGTCAGGGCTCTTTGTACAAGGCCTACTAAAGGTACAGTTTCCATTTATCACAAGTGACACAAACTTTTTTAAAATCATCTTTGAGATTCTTTATAAATATATGTTGAACATTAGCATTTAACGTGTCTCGTGTTTGTATGGTAAGGAGCTTGACTTCCTTTTCACAGGTCTGAGGATGGAGTGAATATCTTATAAATTTATAGTTTGTATCAGGAAAACATCACAGAATAGCTTTCTTGGTGTTTCTGTTTGGTTTCCCACACCTATCTGGTCTCAGGATCTTTTTTTTTTTTTGATATGTGCTTGAATCAGTGTACACAACTAAAATGGGACTATTTCTTATTTACTGAACAGATTTGAATTCTTGTTACCATTTGATGTTTTATGTACCACATTCATTTACTGAAAAGGAAATGTTAAGCTGCTTCCTGTCTTGACAAATTGTATAGGATTTGACCAGCTTCTATTTATCAGTGTGTATGTATATATAAGAAAAAATTTATTTTATACTTTTTCTTTATTTACTTGAGTCTGCTTTTCAAGGAGCAAAACAGATAAATATAAATTAACAATTATTTTCATTAATTATGGGGAATCCTTATTCACTTTATTGAATTCATTATTGATGTTTTGATTATCATCAGAGATATGAAGAAGTAGATTTCCTAATGATTGTCTGAGTCTTTCAGAGTGATTGCTTTCTTGAGGATGTAGGCATAGTAAAATGAAAGAAAAAAATACTAAAAATTGTTGCAAGTAAAAATTATATTCAGCTTTTACATTTTCAATAATATGCTTGCTCTGAGCTCAGAATAATATTGTTTAAATACAGAAACTACTTGAGAAACTCATTTTTTATTTGATATGTACAGATCTGAAAATTAGAACTTCTCCTATCAAAGGCATAATGAGGTACTTAGTACTTTAATTTCCTCAGCATCATCTCACTTAATGTATAATTTTATCCCTTAAAGGAACCTATACCAAATGCATAGCAGAGAATTTGAAACTATAATTTAATGAAAACATGTTTCTTAAGAATTTTCCATGCAAGTTTAAATTGTATAGCCTTTTAGAGCATACTTTGATATTATAACAGTAGGTACTTGTTATATGGCAACTGACTACCCAACTGACTGTACCTGGAAAGAAGTATACTTACTATAAAAATGAATATTCAACTGATACTTAACAGAACATGAATAACCAAGAATATAAAAACTCACTTGTAATCTCATAATCCATTGACTAGCCCCTATTAATATTTGGCTTATATCTTTCTGGTCTTTTTCTTCCTCTGTAATTTTTTCATATCTTTCCCTTCCCCCAGCCCAGAAAATTAGATTATACTCTTCATGTTTTAAGCTCCTTTTTTCATAATATATTATGAACATCTTTCAGTATCAACACATAAACATTGGCAACTTAATTTTTAGCAGCTAAACAATAAACGACTTTCATTTCTTTAAATGAATAAATATGTATTTCTCTTTTTGGACGCTCAGAGTGTTTCTGGTGTTTTACTGTTTAATCCAGTGCTGTAGCACACACGCCACTCAAACGTGACACACAACCATGATTCATTTTCTGGGATAAATTTCTAGAGCTGAGTTTGCTAAGTTAAAGCCAATTTTTTAAATTAAAAGATAATCTTCATATCTTTCAGTGTAAAAGACGGTTTTCTTTTCATTCTGACAGGATTCAACTGGAAGCTTTGTGCTTCCCTTCCGGCAAGTCATGTACGCGCCCTACCCCACCACACACATAGATGTGGACGTCAATACCGTCAAGCAGATGCCACCCTGTCACGAACACATTTATAATCAGCGTAGATACATGCGATCAGAGCTGGCAGCGTTCTGGCGAGCCACTTCAGAAGAAGATGTAGCTCAGGATACCTTCATCTACACAGATGAAAGCTTTACCCCGGACTTGTACGTCGTGCCCTGCTTTCTGATGTTGTCATTAAGCAGCATTAGGAAACTGTCTTTTATGAGTAGAAACAAACAATTCAGTGTTTAAAAGGGAAGACATATTAATTATGCTAGAAGAAATCTGTGGTGAATCAAGCATTGTTTTTCTTAAATGTCTATTTTTTTTAGTATGATTGTGTTTGCCATAAGTTAGATTAGTCCTTAAAAATAAGTACTTAAGTACTTAATTAACAGATATACATTGAGCCCCTAGTTACAAGGTGCTAAGGTTTGTTGTTGTTCAGTGGCCAAGTCGTGTCCGACTCTTTGCCACCCCATGGACTGCAGCACGCCAGGCCTCCCCTGTCCTTCACCATCTCCTGGAGTTCACCCAAGTTCACGCCCATTGAATCAGTGATGTTAAGGTTAATAGTGGCCAACCAGACAGCCCCAGACCCAGGTCCTTCCATTGCTTATAGACTAGTGTGTAAAGGTCATTAAGAAGCTTATTTATTAACTAAACCAAAGAGGGAATGGTATCTTTTTTTTTCCCTTGACATATAAATATAAAATACAGCAAAACTGTGAAAATACAGTAATAGAGCATCCTTTTATATTCTCTTGTGTTGTGTTCATTTCTTACCATAAGGTATGATCGGTAAATTAACAGAAAAAGTAATGATAATAAAATGTTGAATGTGGACCCAATTAAGAAAAAAAAAGAAATCTGAACTGTAAAACACTTAGTGTTCTGAAATCAGGAAAATAAATTGTCATATACTCTCATGGTTCTCTGTACCCGGCATATAGAATGTGCTCAGTAAATGTTGACTAGTAAATAATCCAGGTTTTAGTGGATAAGGCAGCAGTAAAATTGGAGCAAGAAACCCTATCCTGTGTCTTACAGAAAAATTTTGAGCTGAGGCAACAGACTTGTGAAGCGCCACTAGTCAGACAGCAGGTGTTGCCCACAAGCATAGCAAAGGAACACCATGTCCCAGGAATCCCCAGTCTCATGTGTCTCTAGGTACGGAAAGATGGCTTCATTAAGAACCAGCTTTTCCTGGCTGTCCATTGTTTCTGGTTTTTTGGTAGGTTGCTGGAGAGCTCTTTGAGGGGAATTTAGTGAACTTTATCTAAAGTTCTGGAATTTTTTTTTAGAGGAGATACATGTATGGTTTTAATATGTCTTACTCATTTTAGCCAGTTATGTTGGCTTCGCTGATTTGACAAACTGTGATGAGCCACCTATTCTTGTTTTCCTGATCATAACAAATAATGTCATGAACTTTTAAAATTTGTTTTCAGCTGTTAAGTAAATTTCCTAAACATAACATTATCCAAAGATAATATTTTCAGACTCTAGATTGATGTATTATTAACTTTTATGTTTTATGGACATATTTTACTTTTTAGTTTAAGCAATATTACTTATTTTTAAGATATTTTTAATTTTAACTCTTAAAAATAATTCCACTCACTACCTAAACATGAAAAATCAGTCACTGAAAATACTCTTTTTATGAAACTTTGCTTCATCTAATTCCCTTTTGACCAAGACAATCAAATTATAAAGCAGATATGTTCAGAACACTAGACTTAAATAGCTAAATTCTCTCTCCAAAGCCAGAAAGTGGGTGCTGTCAGTTCCCACTGGCCACCAGTTGAACAGCCAGTAATTGTGAAATGCTGATTTTTTTTTCCCCGTTTTCTGAGTTTCCTTCTTCTGTAGTTGGGAACACCCATTCCCTAAAACTAGGAAGTTTTAGGTACTTTGCTATTTACATCTGCACACACATCTCTTTCCTTGGTACTTCGATCAGGTATATGATGATCCCGACTATTTTCTTTCTTTTTAGTTAAAAATTGTTTACCTTAGTAAATGTTATGTTACCCTCTGACTTGAGTATAGCCTAGTATCCCAGTAAATTCCTTGGAGAAGGCAAGGAGAGGGAAGGAAGAAGAGAAAGACCAAAAGGGGTTGAGACCTGGGAAATAGACAGTCTTTTTAAAGTGCCTATAATATCTTACGGAGAAGGCAATGGCACCCCACTCCAGTACTCTTGCCTGGAAAATCCCGTGGACGGAGGAGCCTGGTAGGCTGCAGTCCATGGGGTCTCGAAGAGTCGGACACGACTGAGCGACTTCACTTTCACTTTTCACTTTCATGCATTGGAGAAGGAAATGGCAACCCACTCGTGTTCTTGCCTGGAGAATCCCAGGGACGGGGGAGCCTGGTGGGCTGCCGTCTCTGGGGTCGCACAGAGTCGGACACAACTGAAGCGACTTAGCAGCATAATATCTTAAGTTGTATGGTAGATGAACATTATCTCAAGTGTGAATTAGAACTTAATTTTGACTCTGCTCATTGCCGATGTAGCTAACGTTTTCTTAGGTAGCTGATTCATGTTACTCACCAGAGGATGGACTTGTGGATGCAAACCCAGTGGGCAAGACATTGGAGATAATCATCTGTGTGTGTTCCTTATTCCCACTTGAATGTTTCCTAACATTCATCCTCTTTTTTTTTCTTCCAAAACTGCTTATTAGGAGTTATTAGTACATGAAGTTAACCTTTTATTTTGTTTGGGTTTTTGATAGTAGTGGCGTATATTTATGTTTGTTGCTGTTTTATGTTTTTGCGATGACAGGAATTGGTAGTTGCATTTACCAACTGCCTAAGGCTCTCAATATTCTTTATAAGGTGAAGTATTAAAATACATTGATAGATACGTACATACCTTTCCTGGGACTGCTTATACTATTAAAAAGAAAATAATCACATTGTGGCCTGACAGACTCCAGTAATAGATAAATGTATACTTGAGTTAAAATGAGTGTATTAATCTATTTTATTGTATTTCCAAATCTATTTATTGTATTTTATTGTATTTATTTATGTAATTCTTATAAATATGTTTATAATCCCATTTCGAATAATTCAGTTTGGCTGGCATGAGAGGTTGTGGAAAACAGCTTTGTATAAGCCATGTCAACATTTGGTCTGTTTTCTTCGTAGGAATATTTTTCAAGATGTCTTACATAGAGACACTCTTGTGAAAGCCTTCCTGGATCAGGTAAGTATTAAACCTGAGATTGTCAGAGTGAATGATATGACATGTGTTCTGTTCCAGTATATCCCACAATGCCTGTAGAATTAGCTCCTTTTGTAGTTTTATCTCTGGTTTTTCTAAAGTGTCAAAATTATTTTTCTGCTGAATTATTTGTGGAAAGTAGTTTGTATGTTAACAATTGAAGATGCAGCATCCCCCAGTTCAAATAATAACTTCTAAGCACTAATTTATAACCCAAGGATGTTCTCTTTTAGTGAAGGGAAGTTTTGTACAAATGTTGTATATTTGCCTTAATTAAGCAAAAAATGTCTTTAAGACTTACTTAGATGATAGCGTCCTTACTGTCTCATTTCTTTGTAAAAGATCTATATTTTAAAGAAAATTTTAGATTATATGGGTCTTATTTCTTAAAATAGAGGGACTTTGTTATGATATCACTCTAGGGATCAGGCCAGGAAACAGTTGTCATGGATGTAGCTTTGAAATAATATAATCCTGAGGTTAACTAGAAATTTTGGATCCAGGTCTGTGTGATCTGTGACATGTTGCAAAGTTCAGGGATAATTCAAAGTCATGTAATTCCATGCTTCTCAAGCATAAATAAAATTGTTCTACCACTACCCATGCACCCCCCACCCCTCAAAATAGAAAAATATGAATATCTCAAAACCATAGTGAAAGCACAGTTCAACCTCTAGGAGCTCCAGTTTTATTTGAAGATATGGGCAGAGCTAAGTAACACAACCAGAAGTAACCTATATCATGATTTTTAATAACAAAATAAATATGACTGTAGTCTAAGGTAGAAGGACAATTTTGAGTCCATTCTTAAAAGAGGAATCAGAACTGTCAGGCCGTTCCAGTATGTCCATCCCCTCCTGTCCACCAGGATGTATCCATCCATGGAGACCATTAGGGAGGGCTGCTCAAACGTGGGTTACCTGCCAGGCACTGTCAGCAGAAACATGCTGTGGATAAGCAGAACGGGAGCAAATTATTTATGAGCATGCTTCATTTTCCTGCAGGTCTTTCATTTGAAACCCGGTCTGTCTCTCAGGAGTACTTTCCTTGCACAGTTTCTGCTCGTCCTTCACAGAAAAGCCTTGACGCTAATAAAATATATAGAAGATGATACGTAAGTCAGACTCCTCCATGGAAGAAAAACCTTCATTAATTGCTTTCATTTTGAACCCTTTGGACCTCTTCTATCTTATAATTTCTCTTGTATCATTATTTGTAGGCAGAAGGGGAAAAAGCCCTTTAAATCGCTTCGGAACCTGAAGATAGACCTTGATTTAACAGCAGAGGGCGATCTTAACATTATAATGGCTCTGGCTGAGAAAATTAAGCCAGGCCTCCACTCCTTTATCTTTGGAAGACCTTTCTATACCAGTGTCCAAGAACGAGATGTTCTAATGACGTTTTAAATGTGTAACCTGTTAAGAATGTTTCGTCACAATCATAATTGCTGCTAACGTAGGTTGGTGATGTTGGGAAAGGAGACTCCCTCCAGTCATGCTCTAGAGCCCTACTTAGCAACGGCAGTTAGTTAGTTACACTACAGTTGTCACAAAAAGTTTGTAAGGGGATGTCAGGTGCACGGTTACAATAAATGCACCTTTTCCTGGATGTGCTGTCTTCGGAGACAGACTTATTATGTTTACAATTATAATAAATAGTATTGCTGTCTTTTAAAGATGTAGGATATAAACTTGACCACAACTGCTGTTTTTTGAAACTTACATGGTTTACAAGTATCAAAGTGATATCTGAGTTAGCTTTCACAGGCATAAGACTAGTTGACTTTCCATCTCTTGATGTTCCTTGGTATGTGGGGTTACTGAACTACTTTTACAATCAGCTACAAACCAGAGCATTTAGATTCTTTCAGCTCCACAGAAGGAAGGTAGCTTGAACATAGATTAAGTTTTAGAAAGAAAATATTGATCAAGCATACGTGTTGTTGAAATCAGTTATAAGATCCTACTTTGCAGACGTACTCCTCAGGATTCAGTCTGGGTAGAAACATCAGGCACTGTGTATAGTCCTGATGATGGTGAATCACAGTCAGGGTGTTTTTTTTCTGTTTGTTTGTTGAGCTCTGTCACAGAAAATACAGAGAATTGGATTTTAATGTTTCCATAGTTATTGCCAACTTTTCCAGTTACTTTTCATTATTTTTGAGCCAAACTGAAATGTGTACCTCCTGTGCCTTTTTTTTTCCCCTTGGAAAATGTAATCACTTGGAAGAAGTTCAGATTTCCCTAGTCACTCATTTTTATCTTGTTTTCCTCTTGTATAGTCTTGCTCTGATTTAGTAATCATTATAACTCAGATTATTAAATGGAATAGAAAAATACTCACTAGTAAGATTTCTTTTCAAGACTGCGAATAATACCGTCTTCCTTACATTTCTGCCCATGTTTTGGAGTTGTTGCCATGTCTCTTTGCCTTCATCATACAAGGACTAGCAGGAGAAACTTTACTGACCTGCTGTTTTACTAGGTGCTACTTTGGCAGAACTAAGTGGTCAATTTCTTTTGTTTCCTTCCTGTGTTTGGACCATTGTGCTAGCTATAATATACCCAATTAACCTAATTCTGTGCTGAAACAGCATTGACAAGACAATATACGCAATCATAAAATACATTTTTATTTAAACTGTGAAAGTAACATAAAAGGGAAAGATATGTATAAGAAAGGGAGAAAAGTGGTAGAGCCCCTCCATCCTTGCCCACCGAATTTAACCAGAACCAACATAGGTCCTACCAGCCTTTCACATCACTAATAGGAAAGGTGTAGACATCTTGATTTTTAGACACACACTCAACCAGATGAGGGATGCTATGGCTCAGTCATGAAACAGTGTACAGATACCACCTTATTGAACCCCGTATTCAGTGCTATTTACTTGCTAGATTATTTAAGTGCTAATTATTTTCTTTTGCTCATTTATTGTACTATTGTTTGGGATGCAAGTTGTACAGTGAAATAAGTTATTAAAGCATGTGTGCACATTGTTATATGTCTTTGCTCCTAGATGGAGAATTTTGAATAAAATGTCGGAAATTTTGTCTCTTTCAGTTATTTGCTCAGAAAAGCAGTGCTATATGGAATGACTGATTGGCTTCCTTCTTAGCTGACAATCATCATGTATCTAAACAACTTTTATTTTACCGATACTCTCTTTTGAAAGAAAATATATTTAAAGGTTCTATATGATGCTGGAATCATATGTGGTGGTTTTTTTTGTTCATTTGTTCGGTTGGTTTTGTCTATTAACTCCCAAGATCGCATTCTGATTTTTTAATTTATATACTAAAATAGCAGATATAAGATAATGATTGGGCAAATTCTTTTTTCTTAGTTACTATTATAATAATACAACCTAAGCTGAAGTTATTCCTTCCAGGTTGCCAGTATAGGTATACAATGTGAAAGTGTAAGAAATCTAAACCCTTCAGTCTAGAAAACAAATTACATTTTTACTCTGAGGAAAAAAATTCATTCATAAATATAACAGTTGAGTTGAAAGGTTTCTCTAGAAGAAGACTGATCATTACATTGCTAAATTCTCAAAGAGGAAACCTGAACTTCATATAATGCTGAAAATTAGAAATGAGACAGTTACCACTATGATCTGTTTCTGTAATGTTGCAAGTCAAAGAGGAAGATAGTGAACATCACATTTCTCTAACACTGTTTTGGTATTGACATGGAATTGTACAAATTGTTATTTCTTGTGTGATCTTCAGGGTACAGCTGAAAGTAACAACAGTTACCCACCCCCATTTAACATACAGGACCCACTGGACTTTCTGAATCTATCATCACAACAACACTGAGGCAGGCATTAGTTCCATTTTACAGACGAGGAAGCTAGAGAGTAAGTGGATGTAATACACAGACCATGGTCACTCAGATGGTTAAACTGGACTCCATCTCAAGCAGTTACAGAAGTTGTCATGTGGCACAGCTCCATGAAACAGGTACTCAGTGCTGCTGAAATGGAGGGAAGGGAATGAAGCAAGGATTATATGCTCATTAGCACTCTGAAGTGCCCTGCTGTGCTACTTGGAGAAGTTACTTAACCTCTCTGAGGCTCATTTTTTAAATATCTGAAATGAAGACATGATGATAACATCATGCTTATTAAAGAGGATTTCATGAGACTGTGTAAGCTACTTAGCTCAGTACCTGATGAGTGGTTTTATACCTCCTTTTACACAATCTGAAAATCATTACCTTTTAATCAGGGTGTTTGGAGCTTTTGCATTTAATGTGATTGTTGATATGTTTATGTTAAATATATCATCTTGCTGTTTCCATTTTTTCTTTGTTCTCTTTTTCTTTTCTGCTTTCTTTTGGATTGAGTATTTTTTATGATTGCATTTAATCTCTTTTGTTGGTTATTACTTACAACTCTTTTATTTCAGTGATTACTTTAGGGTTATAGTATGTACATCTTTAACATACCTGTCTACATTCAAGTGATCTCTTGACATATAGTTTAAGAAGCTTATAATGAAAAACTCATTTATCTCTTCTTGCCTTTGTGCTATTGTGGCCTCATGTTTTACTTCTGCATATAGTATAAGCTCCACACTTTGTTATTATTTTTGCTTAAACAGTCAATTATCTTTTGAAAAGAGTTAAATATAAATATTCTAAATACCCCAATTAAAAGGCAGAGATTGTCTAGATTGGATGAAAATACAAGATCCAACTATATGCTACCAACAAAAAGCATATATTGAAAATAAAGGGCAAACAGATTAAAAAGGTAGAAAAAGATACACCATACTAACACTAATCAAAAGAAAGCAGGAGTGGCTATATTAATATCAGACCAAGTAGGTTTCCCAGCAAAGAATATTACCAAAGATAAAGAATATTTCATAATGCCAAATAAAGGGTCAATTCAGCAAGAAGACACAAAAATCCTAAATACTTATTTACATAACAGCTTCAAAATTCTTGAAGTAAAAGCTGGTAAAACTATAAGGAGAAATTAACAAATCTGCAATTATAATTGGAGATTTGAAAACTTCTTTCAATGTTAGAAGAAGAAGACAAATTCTAGAGCTAGATTATGCATAGGCTCAATTTTAATGAACGACTTAACAGAAAAAAAAAAAAATCTAAACAGTAAGTATATAGAAGACTTGAGCAAAAACTAGCAATTTGATGCACGTGACATAGAATGCAGCAATACCCAACAATGGTAGAATACACATTCTTTCCAAGAGCACATGGAACATGTACTACGATGATCATATTCTGGGCCATAAAGCAAGTCTCCATAACAATAAAAGGATTCAAGTCATACAAAGTAAATGGAAATAAAAGTCAGTAACAGATATCTGGGAAAACCTAAATACTTGTAAAGTAAATAGCATTTTAAAGATTATAAATCTTATGTCTTGGGGACAAGAGGAAGTGAATTAGAGAACAGCCAGGGAGGTAGCAGAATGCTTTGGAATGATTTTTATGAAGATTGGAGCTGATCCTGCCTTTGATCTCCCCAACTGCAACCCAGTCTTCACACTGACAACAGCATGATCCTTATAAAATCAAATCTGATCATCACTTCTGTTTAATGGCTCCACATCACTCCCAAATTTAAGGCCAAAATCTTGAGACACAGTTTTTGTTCCTCCCTCTATCCTCACTATCTCACTTCTAATTTCCTGGTATTTTCTTTTGCTTTGTCTGTTACACCATTTCTTTGCTTCTCTTTATCCACTGCTAAAGTCTGGAGAAGGAAATGGCAGCCCACTCCAGTATTCTTGCCTGGAGAATCCCAGGGATGGAGGAGCCTGGTGGGCTGCCGTCTATGGGGTCGCATGGAGTCGGACATGACTTAGCAGCAGCAAGTCTGGACAAGATAGATGCCTTTTTCATTTTTGTATCTGTGTCTAGCATGGTGTCAGGTCAAAGGGCATGCTTCCAAAAAAGTTAGTTCAGTGAATACAAGTTTACTAAACATTATTTTCTTTGTCCTCTCCAAAAAGAATTAGTTCCTGCAAAAGAAATTACTTTCTTTATGTAATTGGAAGCATTCTCCCCCCACCAAGAAAGTCCATTAAACTGAGCCTATGCACAGCCTAGCTCTAAAATTTCAAAGATCTCAATGCAGTGATTTTCAGTCCCTTTAAAGTAGTAAGACCCTGTCATTTTCTGTTTCTGCATTTGTGTCTCACTACATCATCTCTTGCTGAAATGTCCTTTTTATATTAGTACCGTGATAAGTTGCTAAGCAGTTTTCATCAGACTCATTAGAACATTAGTAAGCATCCGTTTGTGGAGCATGGACATTGAAGAAATCTGATCTAGTATTGAGAAAATCATTCCTGAGCTCAGAATTGGCTCAAACTGGCACCTTCTGGCATTTGCTTGTGGGTGGGGAATGTGGAATGCTTTGAAAGCTGAATAGATTTGTCAAGTTTAAAAACTCCCTTATGGCTAAAGGAAAACAGCATTCATTGTTCGAAAACACCATTGTTTGTTTTTTCTGCTTTTCTGTTTTTTGGAAACTGAATCTGCCAAAACATTCACGCCCAGCATTTTGCTTCGTGTACCTCACTTATTTGGAGGAGGAACTGGCACCCCTCTCCAGTATTCCTGCCTGGAGAATCCCATGGACAGAATAGCCCGGTGGGCTACAGTCCACGGGGTCGC
The DNA here is from genome assembly GCF_029378745.1 of Bos indicus. NCBI lineage: Eukaryota > Metazoa > Chordata > Mammalia > Artiodactyla > Bovidae > Bos > Bos indicus. The sequence continues at coordinate 16,582,100 of NC_091767.1, forward strand.
AATGAGTCAGATGCAACTTAACACCTCACTTACTACGTTTCTGGAGGATGTGAGTGGCATGGAAACGTTTTTATTGTGGCTACAATGTTCAGAACAAATTGAAAATCCCCACTTTAGTGCTCGTACTGAATTTTACAGGAAAAAACACTATATCTGTCATTGTAGGAAAAGAGTAGTTTTGATAGGAGTGTGAGTCCTGGAACGAGACTTCAAATCTGTTTTTCTACTTCTTGGCTGTGTGAGCTTGGACAAGGTATTGAACTTCTCTGTGCTATCTCAATATCCTCATCTATTCCACAGATATAATGGAACTTACATCATAAAGTCATTTTTAAAAAAAAGTAGGTTGATATACGCAGAACACGTGAAAGGGTAACGGGCGCAGAGTAAGTGAACAATAAGATTCAGTTACCACTGTTGTCAATGGTATCGGTGTCATTATCAGCATCATTAAGCAACTGAATGTAGAGTTTCCCCATCTGATTATTAAGCCGCAGCAATTCTGCAGCCATGATTCTGAAGGATACCACCTCAGTAGCAAGGTGGTTTTATTAGTGTGAATCCGTCGCAGCCTGAGAGGTACTATCCAGAGGCTTCACCCTGTTTTTCAAATCTCTCTGCTCCAGCTTCATTGTCACTGCTAGGACTTCATCATCACTCACCCACACTAACTCAACAGGTTCCCTCTCTGGTCTCTTCACCTACTAGGCACCACGCCCCTCCACCACCCCAATCCATTTTTCCACAGAAAGCAGAGCAATCTCTCTAATATCATCTCCTCTTTAACTTTACTCACTTACTTTAGAAAAAAAAACCCTCAGTGACAACCTTTGACACAGTATAAAACCCACCATCCTTGGGCGAAGCACAGGGACCTGTGGGATCCGACCCAGCAAACTTCTCCACTCTGCTCTCACCACTCATCCCCAGGTAGAAATGGACTGTGTGTGCTTCCCCACCCACCTTGCTCTCATCACTGCTCTCACTGCCTGGGATACTCACCCCCTTCACCTCGATGGACTTACTTCTCCATCAGGGTTTACTTGTGGCTGGTATCCTGCTCTTCCAGTCCCCTCCCTCAACTTTGGATTTAGAGCATCCAAACTTGAAGCTCCTTGAGGCAAGGACAATGTGCACTCAGTTCAGTTCAGTTCAGTTCAGTCACTCAGTCGTGTCCAACTCTTTGCAACTCCATGAATCACAGCACGCCAGGCCTCGCTGTCCATCACCAGCTCCCGGAGTTCACCCAAACTCATGTCCATCGAGTTGGTGATGCCATTCAGCCATCTCATCCTCTATTGTCCCCTTCTCCTCCTGCCCCCAATCCCTCCCAGAATCAGGGTCTTTTCTAGAGAGTCAGCTCTTCACATGAGGTGGCCAAAGTACTGGAGTTTCAGCTTTAGCATCAGTCCTTCCAAAGAACACCCAGGACTGATCTCCTTTAGGATAGACTGGTTGGATCTCCTTGCAGTCCAAGGGACTCTCAAGAGTCTTCTCCAACACCACAGTTCAAAATCATCAATTCTTCAGCACTCAGCTTTCTTCACAGTCCAACTCTCACATCCATACATGACCACTGGAAAAACCATAGCCTTGACTAGACGGACCTTTGTTGGCAAAGTAATGTCTCTGCTTTTGAATATGCTATCTAGGTTGGTCATAACTTTCCTTCCAAGGAGTAAGCATCTTTTAATTTCATGGCTGAAATCACCATCTCCAGTGATTTTCGAGCCCCCCAAAATAAAGTCTGACACTGTTTCCACTGTTTCCCCATCTATTTGCCATGAAGTGATGGGACCAGATGCCATGATCTTCGTTTTCTGAATGTTGAGCTTTAAGCCAACTTTTTCACTCTCCACTTTCACCCTCATCAAGAGGCTTTTTAGATCCTCTTCACTTTCTGCCATAAGGGTGGTGTCATCTGCATACCTGAGGTTATTGATATTTCTCCCAGCAATCTTGATTCCAGCTTGTGCTCCTTCCAGCCCAGCGTTTCTCATGATGTACTCTGCATATAAGTTAAATAAGCAGGGTGACAATATACAGCCTTGACGAACTCCTTTTCCTATTTGGAACCAGTCTGTTGTTCCACGTGCACTAGCTTATACCTAATTGTCTAGCACCTAATATGTTTATCAAATATGTGTTGAATTAACTACCCTTCATTCAGAGTTCTTAGAGGTTTCCATACTTACAGGCCCAGCATAACACTTAACTGATTATAATCACAATTATTCTAGGTTTGTCTCCATTAAATTGCAGCCTTCACACACAAGGCTGGATCCTTGTCTTATGCACCACTGTGTCCCCATCTTCCAGTGTAGTTCCTGGAACTCAACAAGTTCCAAAAGAATGAATAGTATCCACATACCATTAATCTCAGTTTCGAAGCTTCCCCAAATTCTGAATCAATGGGATTTATGCCCCCATTCCCACCTTGGGAGTTCTTGGATATTATCCCAGTGATACCACTGACAAATGTTTGTATGTACATATACTTTTCTGAGTGGTGGAGCCATAGCTTTCATCAGATTCTCAGAGGGGTTTCTGATTTCCCCCAAAGGTAAGAATCTAGGTCCTAAAGAGTTATATTTAAAAACCAGTTGTGAAATAAAATGTTTGCAAGGAATCAAAACTCCTGGGTATGTACTACCTCTCACCAGTTAGAATTGCCATCTTTAAAAAGTCTACAGATAACAAATGATGGAGAGAGTGTGGTGAGAAGGGAACTCTTCAGCACTTGGTGGGAATGTGAACTGGTGCAGCCACAATGCAGAACAGTGTGCAGGTTCCTTAAAAATCTAAAAATAGAGTTGACATATGATGCTCCAATCCCGCTACTGGCCATATATCTGACAAAACTATAAAAAGTTATATGCAGCCCTATGTAAACAGCAGTACTGTTCACAATAGCCAAGACATGCAAGCAACCTAAATGTCCACCAACAGATGCCTGAATAAAGATGTGCTGCTCATATTCAATGGAATACTACTCATCCATTAAAAAGAAAATGACATAATGCCATTTGCAGCAACATGAATGGACCTAGAGATTATCATACTAATTGAAAGAAGTCAGAGAAAGACAAGCACCTTACGATGTCACTTATATGTGGGATCTAAAAATGCCACAAACAACTACAAAAGAGAAATAGACACAGACACAGGTCAGACTTGAGGGTGCCCAGGGGGAGGGATGGACCGAGAGTTTGGGATTAGCAGATGCAAATGATTATATATAGGATGGATAAACAGGGTCCTACTGTATAGCACAGGGAAATATATTCAATACCCTGTGATAAACCATGATGGAAAAGAACATGAAAAAGAATATATGTATCACTTTGCTGTACAGCAGAAATTAATGCAACACTAAATCAATTATTTTTCAATAAAACATTTTTTTTAAAAAAAAGGAAATAAAAGCACACTCATACACACAAAAAAATTGTTTGCAAGGTAGTCTGGTGAATCAGCCCATTTGGCCCAGACGAGGTTGTGGGTGTGTGTGGCCCTACAGCCTCCAGTGGTCTCCCTACTGGACTGTGGAGGAGCCAACTGACAACAGAAGGTATTTTTTTCCCAGTGACTATCCTGAAAGCCTCCTCCAGCATACCTGCAGGAGCAGTCTGAGACTCATTTGCAGGGCCTTCTTGGTTCTGGAAGCATCAAGGATTTCAGCCCTGGGACTAGCACCACTCAGTGTTAAGTCAGCATCCAGGGAGGAGAGAATTTTCTGTTCAAAACTGAGAACCTCCTTTGATCCACATTGGCTAGACATTTTTCCTGGCTTCGATCAATAGACCGCGTTTTTTTGTTTTGCTTTGTTTTTTTTCTGGCCTAGACCCACACAAACAAGAGACTAGAGCATCTCTAAAAAGCTAAGAAAAAGTACATTTTAAAAATAACTTGAGCAAATGAATTCATTCTGGCAAAAGCAGTCCAAGTACGTAAAATAAACTAGGGTTTCGCAATAGCAAGTCCTAAAAAACGTAAACAACCCCAGGGTCCACGTGAGCCAAGCCATTTGCTGAACAGAAAGTCCCTGGCCTAAATTCTGCCAGAATAAAGAACACCTTATAAAACTAGGAGTTGATTGCCATCATGTGAAAAGATGATGGGGAGGGGGGAGGAGGGGTGGGATCAACCCAAGGAAAATGAGAAAGTCTCCTGACTAGATACTCAAAGTGCTAGCTTTCCGAGCCAAAAGCTAGGCTGATGAGGGCCTAGGAGGCAGCTATGGGTACAAGCTATGCCTCAGGCCCTTGCTCAGACCCCACCAGGCTTCTGCCTTCCCTAGGGAAAGTCAGCATCCACTCTCTCTCATGAAGTCCCAGGGAGCCCCTGCAGGTTTTACCATGTGTTTTCTTGACAGGATAATGGTTCCACTGAAATTATAATAACACACTTGGCCAAAGAAGCCCACACTGTTCTAGTAACTTCATAGCCAGCCTGAGTTTTCTGAGCATCATAGTAATACATTCTTTCTAATGAGACCCATACTGTTCTGATGAACTTCTGCACTGTTTCATCTCTATACCAGAACAATACTTGCTATAAATACTAAATATCATGATCATCATTTTATATTCGAATAGTTCCCCTTCCAAAAAAAAAATATAGAGTACTCTCTCATCTCTTAGTAGTAGGGAGGGCCTTTCTAGACTGAGAACACTGTGCTAGAATCCACATCTCAGAACAGACAAAACTTGGAGAAATTCAGAGAAAGCACACAGGAATCATTTTTAAAGACTAGATAGTGCAATTTATAGAAAAAGGTTGAAGAGCTTGCTATTGTTTATAGTAAGCCTTTATACTATATTTCACCCACTCGTGTTTTTGCCTGGAGAATCCCAGGGACGGGGCAGCCTGGTGGGCTGCCATCTATGGGGTCGCACAGAGTCGGACACGACTGAAGTGACTTATCAGTATACTATATTTCAGGCATACAAATAAGCCACATTTATGGAATAATGGCTATGTGCCATTTCTCATTTAACCCTCACAACAACCTCAGAAATTGAATACCCCCAGGGTACACAGTACTCTTGCCTGGAAAATCCCATGGACAGAGGAGCCTGGTGGGCTGCAGTCCATGGGGTCATGAAGAGTCGGACACAACTGAGCACCTTCACTTTCACTTTTCACTTTCATGCCCTGGAGAAGGAAACGGCAACCCACTCCAGTGTTCTTGCCTGGAGAATCCCAGGGACGGCGGAGCCTGGTGGGCTGCCATCTATGGGGTCACACAGAATCGGACACCACTGAAGCGACTTAGCAGCAGCAGCATGGTACACCACAAAGACACTGAAACTCAGGTGGAAAGATTATCCAAACAGACATTTTTCGCAGGTGTTTTGCTTTTCGACCTCTCTCTTTTCTCTTACCTAAAAGTTGGATAGTACTTTGCGTTCACCTTGAGCAAGAGACATGGGTCGCTTTCAGATAGAATGAACAAAATCAGTGTGAGCTCTGCCTCTTTTGCACTCTGTCACAGCGACCATCAGCATTCTGGAAAGTGGCTGCTCCATAGCCTCAGTTTTGCTGTGGGAGCCTCGGAAGCACAACCTCCCCGACCCCCATCCACCAAATCCAAGCACGTCACGTGAGCAAGACATTAGCCTTAGGGGTTTCGGCCGCTGAATCTGGGAGATCGTTTCTGCAGCAAAACCAGTGAGACTTAGTCACCCAGCTGACTAGAACCTGACCTGCCTCTATGGCCCACAACTTACTTCAGCTAACACTCTGTGCTGCCTTCCAGGTAGAGAAGGATGGCTGTGTCTTGTTCCTTGCGTGAACAGCAGGGGGAAAATTCCCCAGGATGCAGTTAAGACTGATGGACAGGGCTTCTTCCTTGGTGGCTCAGTGGTAAAAACTCTGCTTACCAATGCAGGAGACACGAGTTTGATCCCCTGGTCCAGGAGGATCCCGCAGGCAGTGGAACAACTAAGCGCATGCGCCACAGCTATCGCGCCTGTGCACTAGAGCCCAGGAGCCGCAGCTCCCGAGTCCACCGTGCCGCAACTACCGAAGCCCACTGAGAGACTGATCTGATCTGATCTGAAGTACCGTAGAGCCTGTGCTCCACAGCGAGAGAAGCCACCACAACGAGAAGCCCCTGCTTGCCGCAACTAGAGAAAAAAAACCTGAGAGCAGTAATGTGCTGAAGACCCAGCACAGCCCAAGAAATAAGTTTTAAAAATAGAAAGACTGACAGATAAGTGAGGATGACCAGGCGACTTCTATTGAAGATTTATTCAGAAGAGAAGAACAGTGACTGGATGTATTGTCTGCCACGCATGTTGAGTGAACATTTTGCATGTATTTTCTCAAAGAAAATTCTACTTAAGGGAAATTTTCTTAATAGAGTTCCTGGCTTGGAATTGTTTCCTCTGCTTCAGGGTTTCTCTCTGGGTTAGTCTATTTTCTTGCAGAACTCAGGACAATAACCTTCTCCCTTACTAATCAGCATGCAAGACGGTTTTCATTTCCAGTCCAGCAGGAACCCAAGGATTTCGGTTTGGATTCCCCTCAAATCAGAGCCTAAAACAAAGACTCCAGGACAATGAGTTTATTTGGGAGGTGATTATAAGAAGCTGGAGTTAGAGAGCAGGCTGACTAAAAGAAAAAAGAGGAAAAGCCACTATGAGGATGAAGCATACCTACCATCCAAGGTCATCGTGAGGATAAGAAGCGCTAATAGAAGTGAAAATGCCCAACACAGCCCCTAGCACATACCAGGCACTCAATAAATATGAATCCCCTGCCCTCCATCGCCTGGAAAATTCTGGAGCTGTACTAGACGCTGAAGCAAATCAACTCTAATGTCCTTCCAGCTCTTCACTTGTGCTTTCTTTTGGGTTTCTGGTGAAGACTCTGCCCCAACTTGAGTAGCAATGAGAAACCACTTCAAGTGAAAACCTGATTTAGCATCTGCTGAGACAAACAAAAAAGAACCCAGGGAAGCGAAAAGCCATGGAAAGGGAATGGAAGTGTAATTCTATTTTTATAAAAAAGGAGATTTCTTCTTCTGGAATACTGGGTGGAAATCTTGATGAGGGACCTAGCTGTCATAAATCCTCTCTGAAACAAAGTAACAAAGGAAGGAAGGGAGAGAAAGAAAGGAGGAAGGGAAGACAGAGGGCTAATGGGAGGGAGGAGGAGAGAATAAATGAAAGAAGGAAGGAAGGAAATAATCCAATGGGGACTCTGCTGAGCAGACCGTAAGACCCAGGGACAGTTTAAAATGAAACTTCCCTGAAAACCTTTCAGAGAGCTGTACTTCTTCAGAAAAGCATCATCACAGCTGTTCAATGCCCAGGGCAAAGTCTTTTTCATATTATTGGACATGAAACAATATCACATTTGAGGTTGGCTGGAGGCCATTCAGAAATTCAATAATTATTCAACCCAAGGGGCTTTCCAAATGGTGATGTAGCTTCTTAGGAGGAAATTAATATTGAGCAGTATATCAAATCTAATTGGAATCTTGAGGAAAGAAGGTCCCGAGTAGGTGAAACAGCTGGGGACTAATGTAGAACAGGGTGAGTAATGGCCTCGCTTTTGTGTCTTGCCTTAATTATGATAGGAAAAGGAAAATCTTGTTTATTTTTTATGCTGGGAAGGCAGGGGTTGCTTGAGAGAAGTTCTTCCACGGCACCTTGAGTCTGACAGTAGTTTCTTTTGTTTCTTTGCACAGATATTCAAGGAGAACTGTATCTGCACAACTTCTTGGTTGGCCCTCCAAGGTAGGCAGGGGCTCATGACTGACTTATTGGCCACCCAGTGGGTAGGCACTGATCACAAAGGTATGGCAGTGTTTTCACCTCTTGAAGAGAAGGTCTATTTGATACCCATGTTATGTTCCTATTTGGAAGAAGGAAAGGGATGTAAGCAAGTTCGAAGCATCCATGACACACCAGCCTCTTCTCTATCTTCCTATGCCCTTCTGTATGAACTACTCTGAGAGCATGACTTCCCAAATCCATGAGCATACAATGGTCTAATTTTCCCACTTAAGAGAGGTGTTCAAGACTCACTCTTAAATTGATTTGGGGGAACTAGACTACCGGGTCTTTAAAGAAGACTACATTAGTTGTTGGTTCTCCTGGCAACCATCCCTCCTTGGATCATATCTAAGTTGATCTGTTTAATGGTGAGACGATTTCTCTCCGTTGTTCAAGTGCTGAGGCCAACCACAAGTGTGCCACACTCAGCTTGTGTCAGGCCCGAGCAAAAACAGGCTTATCTTCTGATGAGAAGAGTCGCCCGTTAAAGATTCAAATTATGTTAGAAACCCTAAATCCAGCCTAGTAGGGAAGAACTGGAATAACATTGGGTCACTATGAAAAGTGTAAACAGATCTTAAAAACAGAAAGAAGGCTCACAGTCTCCTTTCAATAAACGACTTAGGAAAGAATATTCATTCTATGCCTATAGAATTGAAGGCAGGTAATTATCCACTGTGATTCTAAATTGCACTTTTTTTGTTTTTTTTTTTTAGCTGCTGCTAGAACTTTGAACAGTACCATAGAGTATCATTTCAGTGGAAATGACTATGGACATCCAGTGTCATTTTAAAAACAACATGGATACATGGAGTTTTGTCCTGGTTTGAAATTGCTTGATACACACACACACACACACACATATACACTTTTCTTTGAATTGCCATTATGTCAGTGCTTAGGGGGAAATATGTACATTTATTTCCAGAACCCAGAATTCACTAACATAAATGCTTGTATCACAGATCCCATAAAGCACTGAGACAATCCCTCCAAACTTGTAACTAGTCAGGATTTTGTAAACAAAATCAAAGTGGGTAAGCCCTTACTTTTGATTTGTTATGTAGACACTTAGCCTTGCAAATCATCATTGCTTGGGATCAAAGGAGAGACTCTGAGAACATCTACTATTTGTTAGCAAGCCGCCTGTGGTAATCAGTTTAGAGCACAATCACTCGGCCAAAATGAACAGAATTTTCACCAAATCTCACCTCTCACCAAACCGAACTGGAGTAGCCCTTGAACTCTGAGCACTGCTCTCCAGGGCAACGTAACTGTGAGCCTATGTTCATCAATGACAAGGCATACACGCTCTCTCCACTTTTACTCTGTTTCAGTCTGATTGTTATGATGTTGCTATGGTGATACCCTTCTGACATTCCTTTGCTCTTTTGGTGCCCTCTCAGAGGAATCTGTAATGAAGTGGTCTGGCCACAGAATCTTTCTGGGACTTTTCCCATACACCACTGAAGACCAGCATGACTTTCCTCTTCCAGGAAATGTATGTATAAAGCATGAACTGAAAATGATGAAAAATAATCTGCACTGACTTGACAAGAAATATGAATGTTATTCATTCTGTATCGACCTCACCAGAAACCTTCTCTTTTTGTTCCCAATCCCAGGAGACGTCACCCCAAGGGACAGTGGGTCTTCTGGATTCAGTGTGGAGTGTAACACGCACTGAGAGCTGGGACAGCTTACTCTCCCAGGGGAGGGGCTGTGTGAGGGTGGCTGAGAATGACTGGAAGGAGGAGGACACAGGTTTTTGAGCACTTACCTGATAGCACTTAAAATGACAGGTACTCTGCTAAGCACGTTACATGAAGCCCTCCATTGAGTCCGTACAATTACGTGTGTCATTTACCTCATTTTATGAAACGAAGTAAGCTGACTCAGAGAGACTAGACACAGCTAACGTCAGTCTTTCAGACTTCAAAGCCCATTCTCTTGATTACTATGAACCTTGTCTCTCTGTACTTCATCTTTCAGATAATTCTGGCTTCTCTCTGTTGCCTAGAAGAGCTTGGAAGTGAGATTCATGAGTAGCCACACCCAAATTCCTCAGATTTACCCCATAGGAACCTGGGATGTGAAAGAGCCTAAAAGCTGACAGCCTCCTCCTCTGGGACTAATACACCCTGTGGCCTTTTCCACTTATGTATCAGGACACACAGAACACTGATGGTCATGAGATCCAGATTCAGTGTCTCAATTTTAGTGGTTGTGTCCTCTGGGATGAATCACTTACTCCTTCCAGCCTTAGTTCGTTTATCTGTGAAGTGGAAGTGGTGAGACCATACTTGTGCAAAGGTTGGGAGGGGCCAGTCGTTCTCACTGTCCATATTTGCCCGCTTTTAGAAGCTTTGGAGCCTCCTATATTTGAGGCTGTGCCCTGAACTCGGATTTGTAGGTCCAGGATTGCCCTGCAAACAGTTAGCAGCTTCTGAACACAATTTATTCAACAAGATGTTCATTTTTCTCTACTGCTTGTTGCCTTTTGAGTTACAGCTTCAGACATTACTTTGGAAGCTCCTTGAGGTCATTTTTCTCCATTAACAGTTCTTAATGTTAACAGTTCAAATTCATTAACAGTTAATTAACAGTTAATTAACAGTTAATTAACAAAATTAACAGTTCAAAATCATTAAATCCCCCTGATCTCTAGCCTAATTTTTGCGATCCCAGCCCTCATCCTCTAACTGCATGCATAGTCCCCATACCAACAAGATGAATCTGGGTTTCTGGAACACATTAGCATTTTTCTCCTTTCGGGTATCCTTACTCCTGTGGCTCCTTCTGCCTGAAACAGCCTTTCCATCCAACTCCACCAATGTCCACCATCTTAAGTGCAGCCCAAATGCCACATCCTCCCTAAAGTTGCCTATAATCAGCTCCAACCAGAATTAATCTATCCCATCACTATGCTCCACAAAAACATGCTGGCCTCTCCTACACTACACTCTATAGTCTTTGTGAGTGTGTGTTATTGCTTGTGTTTCTCTTATCATTTTTACTAGATTGGAAGAATCTTGAGGGCAAGATCCAGGTTTGCCCATTGCCATGCGATAGGGGCAGTGGAGTGTGAGGGTTAAGGCCATGGGCTTAAGTCATACTGTCCAGTCTAAAACCCACCTACATGATGTTCTAGCTGCATGACCCTAGGCAAGTTAATTTAACTTCCTAGTCTATAGTGTCTTCACCTGTACCTACCACATAGGGATCTTCTGAGAATTAAATGGGATACTTCATGTAAAGTACTTAGCAAGTGTGTGTGTGTGTGTTAGTCGCTCAGTCATGTCCAACTCTTTGCAACCCCATGGACTGCAGTCCACCAGGCTCCTCTGCCCATGGAATTCTCCAGGCAAGAATACTGGAGGGGTTGCCATGCCCTCCTCCAGGAGATCTTCCTGACCAGTGATCAAACCCTCATCTCCTTCATTTCCTGCATTGGCTGGTGGTTTCTTTACCCACTGAGCCACCTGGGAAGCACCACCCCCCCCCCCAACCATGCCCGTTCAGCTTATCTAACACTAATTACCTCCCAAAGGCCATATCTTCAAATACTGTCACATTGGGGATTAGGGTTTCAATATGTGAATTGCAGCAGGGGAGGGGGCATGGAGTAGGGAACAAAAATTCAGTCCATAGCAAGTATCTACACATTTCCTATACTTTTATTGAGCTAGTCTAGGGACAGAGCAATAAACTGAATAGATAAAATCCTTGTCTCATGGAGTTATACCCTAGTGGGAAGAGTAACTAGGCAGCCTGTAGATGAAATAACTGCTTCTCTAGGCATCCACATCCTTATCTCCCTAACCTGTGAATATATTGCACCACAAAGGGGATTAGGTTGCAGATGGAATTAGCATTGCTAATCATCTGACTCTAACATAAGGAGATAATCCTGGATTTTCTGGTTGGCTTCAATGTCAATTTCCCATAAATAGAAGAGGGAAGCAGAAAAGGCCAGAGTGATGCAATATGAGAAAGATTTGACCTACCCTTGCTGATTTTGAAAATGGAGAAGGGGGGCTATGAGCCAAGGAATGTGGGTGGCCTCCAGAAGCTAGTAAAAACACGGAAACTGATTTTCCCCTATTGATTTAAAACAGGAATGCAGCCCTGCTGACATCTTGATTTTAGCCCAGTGAAACTTGTGTAGGACATCTAAGCTCCAGAACCATAAGATAATAATTTTGTATTACTTTAAGCCATTCAGTTTTGGGTAATTTATTATAGCATCCATAGAGAATGAATACAGGCATTGCTGCTGCTGCTAAGTTGCTTCAGTCGTGTCCGACTCTGTGCGACCGCATAGATGGCAGCCCACCAGGCTCCCTCGTCCCTGGCATTCTCCAGGCAAGAACCCTGGAGTGGGTTGCCATTTCCTTCTCCAATGCATGAAAGTGAAAAGTGAAAGTGAAGTCACTCATACAGGCATTAGACATGTGCTATTTTGTGCTAAGTTGCTTCAGTCATGTCCAACTCTTTGCAACCCCATGGACTGTAGCCTGCCAGGCTCCACTTTCCATGAAATTCTCCAGGCAAGAATACTGGAGTGGGTTGCCATTCCCTTCTCATGGGATCTTTCTGGCCCATGGATCAAACCCAGGTCTCCTGCACTGTAGGCAAATTCTTTACTGTCTGAGCCACTGGGGAAGTTTTACAGGCCGTATATATAATGTGGTGACCCAAGGACAAAAGAGCAGAAAAAGCCAAGGAGGGACTTGGAATGCAGGAATAGAAAAACCATACCCTTATCGTCCTTACTCCCCCATGTTGTAACTATTAACAGATTTCACGTCCTCCTGAGCAGTATAACCTGTCTCCCCTCCTACCCCATAGAGAGAAGATATTTACCTTACTCCCCCTGCCCCCACCCAGTATATGTGCCCCATCCAAGCAGCAAATGAACTGCAAAACCTCTATCCCACTTCTTGTACCCTGGGTATACAAGTGGACTAAGGACCCCTGTTCAACACCAGTTCTCCCTTGAGCTGGCCCACTGTTCTAACAGTGTCTCCCACTCTAATAAACTTTATTTCCCTCTCATTCTGTCTCACGTCTGGAAATTCTTTTCCAACCTGCGCCCGGACCACGACAGTTCTGGTGGCCCATATGGGGAACTTGGGGTCTCTTTCCCCACCTCCTCGCTTCTCCTTTCTCACAGGGACCCTGTGCGAACAGGTAAGTGCTATAGAAGCCACTGAGGAACTCTGGCCAGGGTTACCCTCTGGTGTGTTCCAAAGGCTGCACTGCTCACTGAGCCCCAGGAATTGCTGCCCGAAAGGGTGAGGGTCTCTCCTTTTTCTTCTCTCCTGAGGACTAGGCCAACCAATATTGTGTGGGCACAGGTCAAGCACTTAAAAATCATTAGGACGCCTGCCACATGAAGACACCTGTGTGAGGATAAGGCAGACACAGAACAGATCAGGCCACAAGGGCATCTGCCCCCAGCAAGACAACATCTGTGCACCGAGTCAGGCGCATAGTGGTTGAAGCAAAACAGAGGTCATTGTCCCCTGGCCACCGCCTCCCCAGTAGGATTGTAAGGCGGATTCCTCAGCCTTCTTCCCTGTCACTTTCACTTCTTTCCCTTTTGGTCCAGATTGATTTCCAGGAGCCTAGGTGTTGCCTCTGAGCCATCCCGGAGAAGGCGATGGCACCCCACTCCAGTACTATTGCCTGGAAAATCCCATGGACGGAGGAGCCTAGTAGGCTGCAGTCCATGGGGTCGCTGAGGGTCGGACACGACTGAGTGATTTCACTTTCACTTTTCACTTCCATGCATTGGAGAAGGAAATGGCAACCCACTCCAGGGTTCTTGCCTGGAGAATCCCAGGGACGGGGGAGCCTGGTGGGCTGCAGTCTATGGGGTCACACAGAGTCGGACACGACTGAAGTGACTTAGCAGCAGCAGCAGGTGTTGCCTCTGAGCCATCCCAAAGGCGCCTTCTGCATTTCAGGGGATTGCCAAATGGTGACTCACCCGGTTGCTCCAGGTGAGAAATCTCTTTCTCTGCCTGGGGCACATGGTGCCTTAGCTCTGTCTTTCTTTACCCAGGTCACATGGTGCCTTAGCCGCTCGGTACTCAGAGATCACCTCTCACTGTCAGACGTGGCTTTTGGGAATGTCGGCCATTTTTGTGCCATTAGTTGCACGGAGACATCGCTGAGACAAAAAGGGACACCTTTTTGCCAGCCGGTGACTCTCAGTACCCCCCAGTTCCTTGGCATATAGGCTAAGGATGGGTTCTGATATGTCACAGGAGCCTCTCTCAGACTCACCTCTTGGCTACCTTCTCAGAAACTGGACAATTTTGACCCTGCAAAAGGCCTGGTCCCAATACAAACTGGGGGACCCAAAAAATGACTAAATGGCACACTAGCTTTTGCCAAAAGCAGGGAAAGGACTCAGAATTTCCTTACGTCAGTCCTTCATGGCCCTCAGTCAGAATCCGGGTTTGAGGGACTCATGCCGCATGTGTCTTTCTGTTGCCCACCCCCCCCCCATCTCCTGTCCCCCTCTGTCTTTCTCATCAGACTTCCTAGACGACCCTTACTTGACGTTTCATATCCACATGAGCTCTAGGAAAGAATTCTGAGGTTCCTTTGGTTCAGGTCTTTCTCCTATTTTCAAAAGCCTGAGGGATCAAAAACTCTCTTAACATTCTAAAGAATTCCCTTCTAACTACTCCTGTTTCTCAGGGTGGAGAAAGACCAAGCTTTCCCCACTCCTGCAAATTCCCTTAACCCTTCAGATTTTTCTGATGGGACAAAGACCTCACTTCCCACCAGAGGGACAATCCAAGATTTTTATCAGCTGATCTGCCCCTGATATCAGAGTCAATTTGAGCACTATTTGCTCTGTATTTTAGCTATAAAACTATGACTACAGAAAGGAAAGATTACTTTTTGACACAGGATGGCCGTGATATTCTTTAGACTCCGGAGAAAACTGGTTAAAATGAATTTTTTTTTTTTCTTGGAAACTGCAAAACCGGTTTCTTTTGCATATGCAATTACAAACAACTAGCTCTTTAAAAGGCCTGCCTAGGGAAAAGCTTGAAGTTAACCCTTTCCATGTCCTTGAAATATACGGCCCACTTTGCCTGAGACCTCAGCCTTGGGCAAATTAGAACTTCAAGCACAATAAAAAGAAAAAAGGGATGTGTCAAAAAGACATTTTAAATCTCAAGCAGAAAACTATGAGATCTCTTTCTGTCTCTCTGGATTTATGTATGTCTCAGTGTGTGTCTTTTTTTATTTTTTAATAATATTACTGAAGTTGTAAATGAGTTCTAATTTAATTGGCCTAAAGAAAAGTAAGCACTTACAAATCAAGCAATTCTAAATACAAGAGAAATTAACCTAAATAAATTTCAGATTCACGTGAACTGGGAAATTTTCAATATTATGTATCTAGTGTTAATGTTTGCTAATATAATATAGACATGTCTGTGCTGGCACCCTACTCCAGTACCCCTGCCTGGAAAATCACATGGATGGAGGAGCCTGGTGGGCTGCAGTCCATGGGATCTCGAAGAGTCGGACACGACTGAGCGACTTCACTTTCACTTTTCACTTTCATGCATTGGAGAAGGAAATGGCAACCCACTCCAGTGTTCTTGCCTGGAGAATCCCAGGGACAGGGCAGTCTGGTGGGCTGCCGTCTATGGGGTCGCACAGAGTCGGACACGACTAAAAGCTACTTAGCAGCAGCAGCAGCAAGCTTCATTAACATTAAGCATAATATTTTCATTGTGCCTAGGTTTCAGTTCAGTTCATTTGCTCAGTTGTGTCTGACTCTTTGCGAACCCATGAACCACAGCATGCCAGGCTGCCCTGTCCATCACTAAGTCCCAGAGTCCACCCAAACCCATGTCCATCGAGTCAGTGATGCCATCCAACCATCTCATCCTCTGTCATCCCTGCCTCCTCCTGCCCTCAATCTTTCCAGCATCAAGGTCTTTTCCAATGAGTCAGCTCTTTGCATCAGGTGGCCAAGGGATTGGAGTTTCAGCTTCAACATCAGCCCTTCCAATGAATATCCAGGACTGATCTCCTTTAGGATGGACTGGTTGGATCTCCTTGCAGTCCAAGGGACTCTCAAGAGTCTTCTCCAATACCACAGTTCAAAAGCATCAATTCTTCCGCACTCAGCTTTCTTTATAGTCCAACTCTCACATCCATACATGACCACTGGAAAAACCATAGCCTTGACTAGACAGACCTTTGTTGGCAAAGTAATGTCTCTGCTTTTGCATATGCTGTCTAGGTTGGTCATAACTTTCCTTCCAAGGAGTAAGTGTATTTTAATTTCATGGCTGCAGTCACCATCTACAGTGATTTTGGAGCCCAGAAAAATAAAATCAGCCACTGTTCCCACTGTTTCCCCATCTATTTGCCATGAAGTGATGGGACCACATGCCATGATCTTAATTTTCTGAATGTTGAGCTTTAAGCCAACTTTTTCAGTCTCCTCTTTCATGTCGAAGGTAAGGAGCAGCGGCTGCGCTTTGCTGGAACAGCCGTGAAGAGATATCCCACGTCCAAGGTAAGAGAAAACCAAGTAAGATAGTAGGCACTGAGAGAGGGCATCAGAGGGCAGACAGACTGAAACCACAATCACAGTCAACAGGCCAATCTGATCACACTGACCACAGCCTTGTCTGACTCAATGAAACTAAGCCATGTCGTGTGGGGCCACCCAAGACGGACAGGTCATGGTGGAGAGGGCTGACAGAATGTGGTCCACTGGAGAAGGGAATGGCAAACCACTTCAGTATTCTTGCCTTGAGAACCCCATGAACAGTATGAAAAGGCCTAGGTTAAGTATAAGTTAAATATTGTTATATTGTTATATACAAGTTTGTCAGCAAGGAAAGTACCTCAAATGAAGAAACTTCAAAAAAAAATGTAAATGAGATATAAGCTTTTAGATAAACTCTATTAAGAATAATTATAATTTAGAAATGTCTGTCTAAAACAGTCTCTCCAGATTTTGGTAACCTGAGTTTCTAGGGTTGCGCTAAACTAAGTGACAGAAGTTTATTGAATAGCTAGGTAATTTCCAAATAAAATAAGATTCTGAAACTTCTATTACTGAACACTAATTTCCTCTTATAGAGAAACTAGAGATTTTGGACTATTAATGAATAATGTTTGATGCCATCCTGAGATGTTCTCTAGAATTTTTTTTAAAGAAGTTATCACTGGTATTTATGTTCATCAATCTATAGAATGTTAATATAAAAGTCATTTCTTGGTTGCTTAAGGAAAGTATGATGTGTGTTTTCAGTAAAGCAGGTATGAGGAATGAAATTATATTTTACGAAGGAAAAAGGAAGTAGGTCTGACTTACAGGGGGCTGTTTCAGGATCGGAGAACAAAGTAATGGGTACAGAAAGTGATAAGAAGGTTTTATGGAAAGTGGACCCCAAGGGAAGAGTTTTGTGCATAAATACAAGTTTTCTTGTGATGTTGAACTGCCTTTGATAATGGATTTTAAGTTTCTTTACCTCTGAAGTGATCTGTTCTATGTTTACCTTTGAAATCTTTTGTTAACTTTGGCTAAGTGAATAACTATTGTTTCACAGTGACTTATATGATCCTATCTGACTGAGTGTTATAAACCCTTTTGATATTTATTGAAAACACTTCCTAAATCATTTGACTTCTAGCTAACTTTGAGATGCTCCAGAGGGCTCCTGAAATATCCCAAAGAGAGATGTTAAACTATCTGAGTTCATTTGACATGTTACATTACATCGGAAGTGTTATTGGAGGAGTGATGAATCTTCTCAGGTTGTATGGTTGATGTCACTTATACAGATATCCTAGAAATTACAAAAAAAAAAATCCCTCATGGTTAGACTTTTGCTATCCTGATGTCCTTACAAACATGGCAACAGTCTACTCCTAAATTGGGGAATTAAAAATGGGTGAACAATAGCTGTAAATCAAAGAGCAAGGGCTAGGAGAAATCCAAGATGGCCACTTGGCTTTTCCCGGCTCCCTGACAAACCTCGTTTTTATTTGATGGGCTAAAGCCTTCCCTGGCTACAGGGTTAATGCCCTCATAATGAAAAAAATCATGTTTCACTGAGTATTAAGTTTTGTTAATTGTTAAACTGAGTTTCTAGTTTCATTAATTAAGGTCTAGTGTTTACTAAGACTCACTTCTGAGATAGTTCCTTGTTCTTATATCACTAAAATATTTAATTAAGTTATTAAAAAGGACACTCTAAGTTTGTTTCTAAAGCTTATCTCAGTAACCAATCTTCAGATAAAGATCAGATGCCCTGTGATGTACAATCAGGAGATTAACACGAGGCTATATGGTGGCACCCCACTCCAGTACTCTTGCCTGGAAAATCCCACGGACGGAGGAGCCTGGTGGGCTGTAGTCCATGGGGTCTCTGAGTCGGACACGACTGAGCGACTTCACTTTCACTTTTCATTTTCATGCACTGGAGAAGGCAATGGCAATCCACTCCAGTGCTCTTGCCTGGAGAATCCCAGGGACGGGGGAGCCTGGTGGGCTGCCATCTATGGGGTCACACAGAGTCCGACACGACTGAATCGACTTAGCAGCAGCAGCAGCAGAGTCATTTAACAAATAAAGTCAGATGACCTGGGTTATACTGGGCTCTACCTAATGAAAGTTCTTGACTTATAATTCTTACTTAAGATCTTACTAATAACTGCTAGCTATAACTATATTATTTTCTATGTCACTTGTTTCAGAAGATTATTTCTTTCGTTACCAAGTGTGTGACTGAGCCTGTGATAAAATGCTGATATGCAGTTCCATATGAGATCAATGATTGTAATAATGTAACTCTAGATACGGGAAGAAGCAACAAGAGGGAATATTTTCCTGGACCAAGAGGCTAGTAAAACAGGTATGGTCCAGAGATTTTTGCTACTGGCAAGGCCTGGTCCCATAACAGCACACTGAGTGGCCTGTCAATGGAATCTTCCCTAGATCTGGGAAGGACTCTTCCCAGCACCGCAGGACACAGTGGCCATGAAATGCCCCAAAAGCATGGTCAAATATGTGGCTATGAAGGGACCCTGCTGACTGGAAGTTGGCACTTGCCAGCTGCCTCTACAAAGATTACATTATAACCACTGCAAGCTGCTGACCTTCAACACCGCCTGAAAGGAGTTCACGATGCAGATCAGAAATAAGCATCCTGTGCTCTGGGAAAAACCCAGAAGAACCAGCCTTCAGATAGGTGTTTTCAGGTAAAGATTTTATGAGCCCAAATTCTTGCATCTTCTCATACCTAGAGAAACACTAATGACATGAACCAATGTCTGATCCTGGTTCTCCTGGCTAGGTCCTCAGAAGCTTTTCCACTTCTGTTCATCTCTGGGCCACGTACTTTTAACTTTTTTGTTAAGTTTGTTTCTTCTAGAATACAACAAATCTCTAAGTGATAGTATGATAAGAATATTCCCTGGCCAACACCCAGACAATGCTGAAACAAGTCGCCTTATCATTCCATGAATTCCCATCTCCCTCTGTAAATCGTAAATGCACCCTGGCAGAGAGCAGGCAAAGGGAACCCAGAGCCTCATGATGCCCCTGTACAGCCTGAAGAAGCCTGAGTGGTCATCACCCCTTTTCCTTTGAGACTGGGTTCCCAAATGTCTGAGAAGGGAAATAGGTAGATAGTTAGACACGAGCAGGGTATCCAAAGGGGCCAAAGAACTGGCCGTAAAAATAAAGAGAGGGAAGAATGTGGTGACCCAAGGGCGAAAGAGCAGGTAAAACCAAGGAGCATCTTGGAATGCAGGAACAGAAAAACCATACCCTTATCGTCCTTCCTTCCCCCATGTTGTAACTATTAACAGATTTCAGGTCCTCCTGAGCAGTATAACCTGTCTCCCCTCCTACCCCATAGAGAGAAGATATTTACCTTACTTCCCTCTCCCCCACCCAGTATATGTGCCTCATCCAAGCAGCAAATGAACTGCAAGACCCCTATCCCACTCCTTGTACCTAGGTATATAAGTGGACTAAGGACCCCTGTTCAACACCAGTTCTCCCTTGAGCTGGCCCGCTGTTCTAACAGTGTCTCCCACTCTAATAAACTTTATTTCCCTCTCATTCTGCCTCATGTCTGGAAATTCTTTTCCAACCCGCGCCCGGACCACTACATATAATGTATATCACATGGCAACAAATCCAATGGAGGAAACTGGAGAGGCGAATGGGAGTTGATTGTAATTTTAAACAGACTTGAAAGAGGAGGCTCCAGTGACTTTTGAGTAAGTGCTGAAGGAAATGAGGTAGTTAGCCACTAAGTATCTGCTTGAAGAGTGTTCCTGGCAGAGGGCGCAGCAAGTGTTGAGGTAGAAGTTTACTTGGTATTTGGGGGAATCAAAGAGGGCAGTGTGGATGGAGCGGAATTTGTGATGGGGAAAGTAAGAGGAGACAAAGTCAGAGATGAAGGAATGCTGATTTGTGTTGGGTTTACTCTGAGTAAGACAGGAAGGCCCGGGAGGATTTTTGAGTAGCAGAGTGACAAAATGCAACACACATTTTAAAGGAATGACACCGGTGACATATGGGCAGGAAAGCAGATACAGGGTGGGCAGTAAGCAGAGGAACCAGTTCGCACGCTATTGCAGTATTCCAGGCTGCCTGTATCTGTGGCTGGACCATGCTGGCAACTGTGGGGGTGGTGGGCTGAGATCTGCTTCTGGATATCTCTTGAAGATAAAAATCAGTGAGATTTTCAGATAGTGTAGAGGTGGAATAGAAAAGGAGAAAAGTCAAAGATGATTCCACGGGGCCCTTACGCAACTGACAGGTTGGAGCGGCCCTTCCCAGAGATGGGGAAGACAGCAGTGTGAGCGAGTCTGATGGGGAGGATCCAATGAGTGTGGGTGAACTTTGGGTATCTGAATCCTTCCCACTCCCCCATTCTTTGCATTTAGCTTACTTTTCCAAACAACCTAAGACACATATGCATAAGAAATAATAAATAGTCAGTGGGAAACAATAGCTACTTCAATTCATGATGGGATTGGTTTTCTGTACAAAAAGGGTTCTGACAAAACCTGGATTGGAGAAGAGATGTAGCCCAAGATGCTCTACAGTGAATGCTTGTGTCGCCTCCAAACAAAATTCATACGTTTGAATGACAGCCCACAAAGTGATGGTGTTGAGAGGTGGGGCCTTTAGGAGGTGATTAGGTCACAAGGTTCTCAAGGCAAGAATACTGAAGTGGTTTGCCATTTCCTTCTCCAGTGGACCACATTCTGTCAGACGTCTCCACCATGATCCGCATGTCTTGGGTGACCCCACACGGCTGGCTTAGTGTCATGAGTTAGACAAGGCTGTGGTCCGTGTGATTAGATTGACTAGTTTTCTGTGATTATGGTTTCAGTGTGTCTGCCCTCTGATGCCCTCTCGCAACACTTACTTGGGTTTCTCTTACCTTGGACGAGGGGTATCTCCTCACCGCTGTCCCTCCTGACCTTGAATGTAGAGTAGCTCCTCTCAGCCCTCCTGCACCAGCACAGCCACTGCTCCTTGGACCGCCCCATGAACAGTATGAAAAGGTAAAATGATAGGATACTGAAAGAGGAACTCCCCAGGTTGGTAGGTACCTAATATGCTACTGGAGATCAGTGGAGATAACTCCAGAAAGAATAAAAGGATGGAGCCAAAGCAAAAACAATACCCAGTTGTGTATGTGACTGGTGATAGAAGCAAGGTCTGATGCTGTAAAGAGCAATATTGCATAGGAACGTGGAATGTTAGGTCCATGAATCAAGGCAAATTGGAAGTGGTCAAACAAGAGATGGCAAGAGTGAACGTCAACATTCTAGTAATCGGCAAACTAAAATGGACTGGAATGGGTGAATTTAACTCAGATGACCATTATATCTACTACTGTGGACAGGAATCCCTCAGAAGAAATGGAGTAGCCATCATGGTCAACAAAAGAGTCTAAAATGCAGTACTTGGATGCAATCTCAAAAACGACAGAATGATCTCAGTTTGTTTCCAAAGCAAACCATTCAATATCACAGTAATCCAAGTCTATGCCCCAACCAGTAACACTGAAGAAGCTGAACGGTTCTATGAAGACCTACAAGACCTTTTAGAACTAACACCCAAAAAAGATGTCCTTTTCATTATAGGAGACTGGAATGCAAAAGCAGGAAGTCAAGAAACATCTGGAGTAACAGGCAAATTTGGCCTTGGAGTACAGAATGAAGCAGGGCAAAGGCTAATAGAATTTTGCCAAGAGAAGTCACTGGTCATAGCAAACACACTCTTCCAACAACACAAGAGAAGACTCTACACATGGACATCACCAGATGGTCAACACTGAAATCAGATTGATTATATTCTTTACAGCCAAAGACAGAGAAGCTCTATACAGTCAGCTAAAACAAGACCAGAAGCTGACTGTGGCTCAGATCATGAGCTCTTTATTGCCAAATTCAGACTTAAATAGAAGAAAGTAGGTGAAACCACTAGACCATTCAGGTATGACCTAAATCAAATCCCTTATGATTATACAATGGAAGTGAGAAATAGATTTACGGGCCTAGATCTGATAGATAGAGTGCCTGATGAACTATGGACAGAGGTTCGTGACATTGTACAGGAGACAGGGATCAAGACCATCCCCAAGAAAAAGAAATGCAGAAAAGCAAAATGGCTGTCTGAGGAGGCCTTACAAATAGCTGTGAAAAGAAGAGAAGTGAAAAGCAAAGGAGAAAAGGAAAGATATAAGCATCTGAATGCAGAGTTCTAAAGAATAGCAAGAAGAGATAAGAAAGCCTTCCTCAGAGATCAATGCAAAGAAATAGAGGAAAACAACAGAATGGGAAAGACTAGAGATCTCTTCAAGAAAATTAGAGATACCAAGGGAACATTTCATGCAAAGATGGGCTTGATAAAGAACAGAAATGGTATGGACCTACAGAAGCAGAAGATATTCAGAAGAGGTGGCAAGAATATACAGAAGAACTGTACAAAAAAGATCTTCATGACCCAGATAATCTCGATGGTGTGATCACTCACCTAGAGCCAGACATCCTGGAATGTGAAGTCAAGTGGGCCTTAGGAAGCATCACTATGAACAAAGCTAGTGGAGGTGATGGAATTCCAGTTGAGCTATTTCAAATCCTGGAAGATGATGCTGTGAAAGTGCTGCACTCAATATACCAGCAAATTTGGAAAACTCAGCAGTGGCCACAGGACTGGAAAAGGTCAGTTTTCATTCCAATCCCAAAGAAAGGCAATGCCAAAGAATGCTCAAACTACCACACAATTGCACTCATCTCACACGTTGGTAAAACAATGCTCAAAATTCTCCAAGCCAGTCTTCAGCAATACGTGAACCGTGAACTTCCAGATGTTCAAGCTGGTTTTAGAAAAGGCAGAGGAACCAGAGATCAAATTGCCAACTTCTGCTGGATCATCGAAAAGGCAAGAGAGTTCCAGAAAAACATCTATTTCTGCTTTCTTGACTATGCCAAAGCCTTTTACTGTGTGGTTCACAATAAACTGTGGAAAATTCTGAAAGAGATGGGAATACCAGACCACCTGACCTGCCTCTTGAGAAACCTGTATGCAGGTCAGGAAGCAACAGTTAGAACTAGACATGGAACAACAGACTGGTTCCAAATAGGAAAAGGAGTACGTCAAGGCTGTATATTGTCACCCTGCTTATTTAACTTCTATGCAGAGTATATCATGAGAAACGCTGGGCTGGAAGAAGCACAAGCTGGAATCAAGATTGCCGGGAGAAATAGCAAGAACCTCAGATATGCAGATGATACCACCTTTATGGCCAAAAGTGAAGAGGAACTCAAAAGCCTGTTGATGAAAGTGAAAGAGGAGAGTGAAAAATTTGGCTTAAAGCTCGACATTCAGAAAACGAAGATCATGGCATCCGGTCCCATCACTTCATGGGAAATAGATGGGGAAACAGTGGGAACAGTGTCAGACTTTATTTTGGGGGGCTCCAAAATCACTGCAGATGGTGACTGCAGCCATGAAATTAAAAGACGCTTACTCCTTGGAAGGAAAGTTATGACCAACCTAGAGAGCATATTCAAAAGCAGAGACATTACTTTGCCAACAAAGGTCCATCTAGTCAAGGCTATGGTTTTTCCAGTGGTCATGTATGGATGTGAGAGTTGGACTGTGAAGAAAGCTGAGAGCTGAAGAATTGATGCTTTTGAACTGTGGTATTGGAGAAGACTCTTGAGAGTCCGTTGGACTGTAAGGAGGTCCAACCAGTCCATTCTAAAGGAGATCAGTTCTGGGTGTTCTTTGGAAGGAATGATGCTAAAGCTGAAACTCCAGTACTTTGGCCACCTCATGCCAAGAGTTGACTCATTGGAAGAGACTCTGATGCTGGGAGGGATTGGGGGCAGGAGGAGAAGGGGACGACAGAGGATGAGATGGCTGGATGGCATCACTGACTCGATGGACGTGAGTCTGGGTGAACTCTGGGAGTTGGTGATGGACAGGGAGGCCTGGCATGCTGCGATTCATGGGGTCGCAAAGAGTCAGACACAACTGAGCGACTAAACTGAACTAGATCACAAGTCAGGGGCCCTTGTGAATAGAATTAGTGCCCTTATCAAAGAGGCCTGAGAGGACTTCCATGGTGGTTCAGTGGATAAGAATCTGCCTGCCAGTGTAGGAGACATAGGTTCTATTCCTGTTCCAGGAAGATTCCACACGCCTCATAGCATGTACCACAACTACTGAACCTGTGCTCTAGAGCCTGGGAGTTGCAACTGCTGAGCCCATATGCCATAACTCCTGAAGTCTGGAGCCTTAGGCCTGCATTCTGCAACAAGAGACACAACCAAATAAGAAGTTTGTGCACGATAACGAAAAGTAGCCCCCCACTTGCCACAACTAGAGAAAGCCTGTGTGCAGCAAAAATTAAATTATTAAAAACAACAACAAAAAAAAAACAACAAAGAGGCCTGAGAAAGCTTCCTTGCCCCCTTCTGCCATGTGAGGACACAGAGAAAAGATGTCAGTGAGGAAATGGGCCATCGTCAAACACCAAATCTGCCAGGGCACTCCTCTTGGACATCCCAGCCTCTAGAACTGTGAGAAGTCATTTCTGTTTATCAGCCGCCCAGTCTACAGTATTTGCTTTCACTAGCTTGAATAGACTAAGAAACTGGACCAAGGAGGGCTTGGATTGAAAATGCTGGCCTTTCAGGGCAGATTCTGAAGGTTGAGCCATCCTCTTCCAGTCACCAGCTCACAGGCAGGGAAGCTGGATCAGGAAGATGGGACGTGATTCATCATACTGACCCCACTCACCGGTGAAAGTTAGCCCAGGAAATAATGAAGTCTCCCCCCAAACCCACCAGCTTCACTGTTGCTCCCCATTGAAGGGGCCACTAAGGGAAGCAAGTGGGATGAGGCAAGGCTGAAACCCAAGCAGAGGGGCAGAGACAGTTCCATGAATGCTTATTGATTAGAATCCAGTGTTTTCTTTGCCCTACGCATACTCTGCCTGTCTGTGCCCTGGAGCTTGAGCCTTTTCTTCAAGGGCAGAAGTTGGCTCTTGATGTTCTTCTCTAGTTTCTGAGACAGAAAAACTTATTTTTCCTCTCTTCTTGACAGAACAGAAAAACTCTGTACTGAGAATTCTAGGGCAGGCAGCAGGCTCCTCCCGATTTGGGAAAAGGAGTGAAACAGAAGGACTACTGAAGGTAAACTAGAGTAATTAAGAGATACTTTCACCCTAATTGCTCTGGATGAGGAAGAAGAGTTGATTGCCATGAGGCCAAAGGACAGAAGGAGCTTTAAAGAAGTGAATGAGGTTTGAGACAGCTTAGAAATGAGATTGCATGAGTCAACAGTGACTCGAAACATTTCTTAGTTGGATGGGTTTTAGTACCTGACCATTTTTTCTTCTTGAGTTTGAGTTTTATACTCACAGTCTTCAGTATCTTTGCATTGCCAAATGACACAAAATTCAGTGGAATCCTTTAATTCAGGGTTGATATCATTAGACCATGACTATTAAATATTTCTTATAATATCAGACTTGATATTGTAAAGGTTGAGTGTGGGTTTAGAGGTTCTCACTTGGTAGTTGTGGAAACCGCTTTTGGGGGAGAGATGTTTCTCTGTGTAGTCTAGTTTCTACTTAATATGTTTCTAAACTTCTTTAAAGTGTGTACTGAGAATTAGAAAATGTAATACCTAGTCATTTGGTATACTTCGCAGTCGATGTGGACGAAGATGTTATTATACGAGGAATAAAAAAATATGGAAGACATTATTTTTTTCTGCCTCAGGAGGCTTATATATCATGACTCCTACTATGAACAAAGAATACTCTCTATGTTTAGTTTATCCTTTAGTACCACCCTTGCAGGTAGACACTGCTCTTCCCAATTTACAGAGAATACTGAGGTTTAGAGGTGATAGACCAATATCACACAAAGAGAAAGGGGCAGGCTGTGGGTTGGGATTCAAGGTCCATGTTCATTTCATTACCCTCAGCTTATTCTAGTGAATTTGCTAGAATCTTGAAGTATTTTCCAATGATGACTGCTATTCTCTGTCCGGCAGTCCATAGCATTTTTCAAGTCAAAAAATCTTGGGAGAAGGTAAGCAATTTCCCCCTCTCTAGGTGCCTTGGATGTGACCATGGTGGATCCAGAACTCATTCTTTCTGATCTGATAGCTTTCTCCCCGCCCTGGCCAGAGGGTCAATGTTTTTTCCACAAGGCTGGGAGCCTCGCTCAGACGGTCCATTCCCCACCTCTTTCCGGAGGGACGATGACCCTAAGGCGACCTGACGTCTCTTCCCAAGGGAGCTGCCATTCCGAAGGCGGCCGCCAGGGGGTCCCCGCTCCGCTCGCGCCCTGGCAAAAGAGAGCCGTTCTGCGGGTGCCGGTGGGGGCTGCTCTGGAGCGGCGGCGGCGGCAGCTGGAGCCCGGTGCTCGCTCGCCCGCGCGCTTGCTGAGACCGCGCGCGCTGGCCCGGGAGCCCCTCACTGGATCCGCGAGCGTCGCCCCTCCTGCCCCGAGCTCACCTTCTTCCTCTCGCGCCGCCTGCAGCTGCCCCGGCGCGGCGAGCCGACAGGGCCCCGGGGCTGAAGGTAAAACCCCACGGTGAGTGAGAACTCGCTTCGAGCGAGGGGAGGTGGCGCAGCTCGCAGCCGCTCGCCCCGGGTCGCGCCCGGGCGGTTTAGAGGTGCGGGGCACACCTGGGGCGAGTGCAACAGGAGGGCGGGAGGCGGCGGACCCTGTTTCCCCGCCCGCCCTCCGCCTGCTTCCGGGGCTGGAATCCGCCTCAGACCCCTGCCCGCGTCTTGGCTCTGGCAGCCTCCTCCCGCTCCCTTCCCGGGTTGGAACGAGAGTCCTCCCCGGGCTCCGGGGCCTTGATTTTTAAAGATCTATCAATGAACTCGTTCTTGTCTTGGGGAGGAGGGGGCGGATATGACTCTGTCCCCGAATCCATCCCGGATCGCAGATGATTGCAGAGTGCATGCTGGACTGTGGGTGGCGGGAAGACAAACTTTTACCAAAGTGCGCCCGGGCAGGGGGACCACGTTTAGGGCGTCTTGGTATTGAAGGCGGAGGCTCGGCTCGGGACTCAGAAGGGGAAACTCCGCTGCGTCGGCCGGGTCGCCCCGGGGACTGCTGATGCTTCGCGAAGGGAGAGGGTGTGTAAAGGGCGTACAAATCCTTCGTAACCCCTGGGCCAACAACTGTCAAACATCTGGAATCCAGCCCCTCCCTTTCCCTGCACTCAGGAAGAAGGTGAAAACCCTTCAACTTTCCTCTGATTGCTCCTCCCGGCCTTTGGACCCCTCTGGAAGGGTACAGGGCCGACCCCCGGCGCCTGGCAAGTAAGTACCAGACCGACACCCCAGACTTCTCAAGATCCCCCCTCACCCACCTCCCTGACCCCTCCCAGACGTCCGTCCCGCAGGGACCACGCGACAGAGCCGATGGAGATCGAGGCGAATGGCCTTTTGTTTCTCGGCGTTTCCCCTATTGTTCGCCTTTCTAACATCTGGCGGGGCTCGGGAGACAAGGAAGCCCCTCTCGTCCTCCTCCCCCGCCCCCCTACGCCAGCCTCCCGGCCAGCTTGCGCCCGGGAGCCTGCCTGGGGAAGGCGAGGAGCCCGACCCCTGCGGGGCCGCCCCTCCCGGGCCTTGCGGTGAGAGGGCGGAGGGAAAGTTGTTCCTTCCCCGCCTCCTCCGCTGCCTGTGGCCCCGGGCGCATTTCTCAGATCTTATCCCTAGCGCGCCGCGGAGCGCAGATCCAGAAGGTGCCGCTCGCGGGAGAGAGTGGAAGCGAGGTGCTGCCCCAATCCCGGGTGCCCTTTTCCTGTGAGTTCCGGTGGATTCCAATCTCCGCCTAAAGGCGTGTGGTTGGCCCGTTGAAAGGCGGTGGGACGGGATCAGGGCAGATCTGATAGGCAAATAGCTAAATCTAAGGCTCTGAGACTAAGGCTCTGAGTTTCCAAGGGCCGAAGGGCAGGCGAGTCGCCCTCCTTAAGGAGAGCGTGTGTACTGTGCTGTGCTCAGTCGTGTCCGACCCTTTTGCGACCCGGTGGACTGTAGTCCATGGAATTTCCCAGGCAAGAACACTGGAATGGGTTGTCATTTCCTTCTTCAGAGGATCTTCCCGACCCATGTCGGGAAGGGTCCCCTTCTGTAACTCGGGTCTCCTGACTCTGCTGCATTGTAGGCGGATTCTATACCGCCGAGCCACTAATGGAGATATAGAAATAACCTAGGAAGCCTCGAGACTTTGCTTAGAAATAGGAGTGAAGTGGCTCCCTCCAGAATGAACCTGGGGTCCTGACTTCGCACAGAGCTCCAGTTTAAAGCCCGGATACCCCCTCAACATTTGGTAAGAGCAGACCTGGAGGACTCAGCACTGACTGTGTAGACGTTTCTCAGTCCCTGCGAATCTGTAGCTGGGGACCGAATTCCCCTGTGAGTGCGCCGGTGAGGTTATAAGCTAAAGCTAAGCTAAGTTGCTTCAGTCGTGTCCGACTCTGTGCGACCCCATAGATGGCAGCCCACCAGGCTCCCCTGTCCCTGGGATTCTCCAGGCAAGAACACTGGAGTGGGTTGCCATTTCCTTCTCCAATGCATGAAAGTGAAAAGAGAAAGAAAGTGAAGTCTCTCAGACATGTCTGACTCTTAGCGACTCAAGGGATTTCAGGCTCCTACGTCCATGGAATTTTCCAGGCAAGAGTACTGGAGTGGGGTGCCATTGCCTTCTCCGGTGAGGTTATAGGACCCTGTTATTACTCTGCCTTTCCGATCAAGTTGTGTGCTTAAACACGGTGCTTATTCTTAGTGACCGAGGATTATTAAAGACCTAGGACTTACACCTGAAACTAATATAATATTGTAAATCAACTATGCCTCGGAGGGTGGGGGGAATAGAATTTGGGCAAAAACGTAGTAGCCACTCTCAGAGGGCAGGGTCCCCAGATGGTGCTCCCAGAGTTGCTTAGCTGGTGAGGGGAGACTGTGTCTGTACACCTGTTGAAATGTATACCTGCACATAGCCTTACATATACTATTGTTAGCTTTTTCTGTCTGACATACAGTCAGTGCCTCTCCCAGGAAGGCTCAGGGAGGCTCTTATTTTTTTTTTTATCCTTCACTTTTTGATCTGTGCCCCAAGCCAGGGGAGGGAGGAAGCTTCTGTATGAACACCTGTGACCTTGTACCCACTGGAAGGTTTTAAGTAGACACTGTGGCTCTGCACAGCTACAGGAGTTTGCCCTACCAGAGTGGGAACTTTTGAGCTTCCATTTAATAAAGAGGAACAAAGGAGACGAAGTCGGCAGAGAGGACACACACAACACATTCTCCAGTAATTTCTGGATGTTACCAGTGGGACCCACAGAAGACAGAAAGCAAAATCTTAGAAGCACCAGAAGGCACTTTACAAATACTGCATTATGAAAATGATCCCCACGGAAGGATTCCTTTGAAATTTAGCAGCAGCAGCACTAGAAAAGCAGGAAGTGCCTGGGTTGCTCAAGAAGTGTCTAAAAGCATCCTTAACAAAGTGAAAGGGCAATGTCTGTCCCAGTCTACTCCAGTAAGGAAAATAGGGTAATTATAGGGAAAGATAAGCTTGTACGACTTCTTTAATTTTAGGATTAGAAGAAGACCCTCCCCAGCATTGAAGAAAAAATAAAAAATACAGAGGTGAAAATTAAAACAGAAGGAGGAGGGATATTATAAATAAGGCTACATTGAACAATCTTATCCAATTGCTTACATGGAATAAATTTCTGGAGATAGGATAACTAGGTCTAAGGGGTTAATGTACTTTTTTTTATGACATTTAAGATAGCTATATTGTCCTGTAGGAAACTTGTGCCAGTTACCATTTCCCCATCAATACATAGGATTTTTTTCTTTTGTACCCTGCACTCCACTGATACTCTACATTACCACTCTTTTTTTTTTTTTTAATCTCTACCAGACTGATGAGAGGGGAGTATCTTATTACCTTCTTTTACATTTCTCTAATCACAAATGAGAATAAACATTTTTCATATTGTCTGTTAGTATTTCTTGTGATGTTACCAGTTTGTGTCCTTACCTATTTTTCAGTGAGAATATTCTCCTTTTTCTGACTAGTGGTGCTCTGAATAAAAGCATCCCGTTGTGACTTCCGCCCCTGCTGGTACAATCAGACAAGCTCTATTGACTAGAAGTGCTGATTTTCTTTCCTTCTGCATTATTGCAAACATTTGGCAAGACTGCAACCATCAATTGCTAAAGTAACTGACATGGTCCCAGGAGAATCATTAAGGCGATCATGCAAAGGCATTATTAGAGAAATTCATGGAAAATATCAAATGTATACTTTCTGCCTTGTAGCTTGCATGTCCCAATTCCTTTATAGCTTGTAATGCTTTTTAAAAATTTACAACACTTACTGATGAGTTACTGTTACTAAATGGATGATATGAACTTGTTTTATTGTCTGATCCTTCTACTGGTAACCAGTACACTGTGATCCACAACTAGTTCTTGTTCTTTTAAACATTTCTTCTAACTTTTGAACTGAGTTTTATTTTAATACTTTCTCAGTACAACTATGTTGGAGTTTAACTATCCAACTATTTAATTATGGATGAATATTGAGTCTAAACCTTTTAGCAGCATGCTTTGAAAACAAATAGCAAGTAAAGGCCTTCCAGGAGTTGAACTGGATACTCTCTGTGATGCATTTGGGTAGCCACAATCTCTCTGTTAATTCTTGCCTGAAGGTAGATGATTCTGAAATGGGGTAGAAGGGAGAGAGAAAGGTAGAGAAAATTCAACTAGAAGGTGAATTAATACAAATGAAGGACCACACAAGAAAATTTAAGTAAATAATCTGGGTAATCTAGGTACAAAATAACTTTCAAAAAGATAAAGTATATTAAAGTGTCGTGTATTAGTAAGAAGATTAGTTTATTTAACAAGCAGAAAGTGGCCTTCTAGTTGGGAAGACTCCAGTGTGAAATTCTTCCGTAGTCTAAGCATAGGTATTTCATTTCAGCTACAAAACAAACAAAAAAAAGACAGATATTAAACTTCTCTATAGCATTTTTCATGCTTTTAAGTGTCAAAATCGCATGATATGTATTGGGAATGACCAATGCTGTTTGTATTAGAATCATAAGCTCTTAAAAGTTGAATGAGACTTTAATGGTCATCTCATTCAACCATCGAATATCATTACAGATCTTCACTGTCTTGCAGTAATAAAATACCAACCCGCAAAGTTTCTATCATTTTAACCAAACCAGGCTGAGAAGCAAATGGGTCCAAAATTTCTATTTTTTTTTTTAGAGTAGGGAGACAGGAAAGGTTTTAATTCTATGGGGTCTTGTACAGGCTCTTGTAATGTGCTGAACTTTCCTAGAATAAACAATCTTGGCAGCAAGAGAGTTAAGCCATTGAGGTGTTAGATTTTGCAGTATTCTCTGAGCCATGTCCTCTGGCCATTGGTTTGAGGGAGTTCAAAAGCAACAAAGCAAGTACAAAAGAGCAAAAGGAAAGAGGAACAGAGAAAAGAGGATGGGAGGGCAAGTCTTCCTCTAAAACTGTCTTCAGGATTTCCTAACAAGACTCTTGATCACCCAGGGGGTGGTAGGCATCGCCTTGTTTAGAGAGGTGAATGTGGCCGATGCTGCCAGGCCAAACTGCAGAAAAAAATGACCGTTACCCAAACCACCAATAATCCGGTCGAGGGGAGCCATGGCACGGCACAAGCCTTAAAAAGAAGATGAAGGAGGATGAGAAGGAAAACAAGATTGTGGGAGAAACAGAATTTTAATTCTTAGAATACATGAATACCTTATCTCCTCCTGAGTAATGCTGTGAGTTTCTGAAAGAAGTAGAAGCATCTTCTGATTTCCACTCGGACAATCTCCCAGGCGCAGTGACTGTGTTTCTTATCTTTGAGGAACCTGTCTATCCTGTTGAAATATCTCCTCAGATCTAGATTGCCCAGCTGGAGGACCGGAGCTCCTGAGGGTTTCCTGAGGGTCTCCTCTCCGGCTGAGAGAAGCTCTTCCCTCTCTCTTGTGTCTTCATTTTCCTCCTCCTCTTCTTCCAAGCATTGCTCCAGGTACTGCAGCTGGTGATCAAGTCCGATCTGGACTTGTCTCAGGTGTTTCTCTTCCCAAGTGGATTGGAAGGTGTCTTGAGTGAAGATGTGGAAGGCCTGTTTGGACATTTCATAGAAGGCCTCCTTGATGTTCTTCTGCAGAGGCTGGGTGTATGAGAGGATCTCTTGGGGCAACTCGAAAGCTTTTCTTTCTTGTAGACACTCTATAGGAAATGAATTGCTCATTGTGCTCAGAAGTTGCAGATTCTGCCAGGTGACTCTCCTCAGGCGAACATTCAGCGAGTTACAGTCCAGAGAGAGGATGCCAGTGATAAACAGACCCATGAGGCACGCCAGCCACACATACTTTCGAATCCCATCAGGCTTGGTGATCATTTTTTTCCCCTCGCCCATGGAGGTGAAAAATCCACAAGATTCAGAGGTTGACAATGAGGTTTTAGGTCTGAAGTATTCCTTTGTGTGCCTTTTATACACCTGGGTATCTTTGGTGAGGAGGAGTTTTTGCATTAATCATTTTATGATACTCAGCATTTCAGCTTCTTTGCCTCTGAGGCTTTTTAGATTTGGGGTGACTACGCTGACTTTGGAAGTGCTGTCTTTTTTTTTTTTTTTTTTTTTGAGAAAAGTGAGCAGAGCATTATGATTGTGTTATCATCGATGGCTGGATGATCCATCCCAGTCCTATATAATCGCCAGCACAGGACAGATGCAGACTGTTTCGGAAAGCCCTGAAAGCTATGATTCTATACACTTGGTCACCCAACACTGTTACATAAGAGAGAACGATCCTCCAAGAAAATATTTTTTTGTACCTGGCCCTATAACCAAACCTCTTCTCTCACGGAGTTAATCGTAGACGTTGACCAAATGACTATGATTATTTGATTGCAAGGCCACTAGAACATAACATGGTTGAGGTTTTTTTCCAGTCTTGTTAAACTTCTATATTTGGATATTTTCTCTTTTATTTGAGTTTTTTGTGTCTCAAGAAAGATGAAAAACAGAGTGGATCATTGAGCATGGCACTTATCGCATAGAAGACTAGACCAACTTAGTTTTGTATTGCCACTAGAAAATGTTGGAACTCTCCAACTGTCCTTTCCTGTAGTGAAACCTGAACCAGCACTTACCATCCCCACCTAGCATTTTGTATGCCTCTGATCTCTTTCTTAGAAATCCTCCAGGGGCTTGTATACTGGGGAATATTTTTCTGCCTCATTAACTTCTCTCTTATAGTATCTAAACTTTTAGATGTGGTTTAGTAGTATTTTAAAACTTTAGTTTAATTTTCTTGCTTGCTGAGAAGCTCTGTGTGCTGTAAAGATTTTTTGTTCTTATTTGTTTCTGAGGAGGTATGTGAGTAGGTGATCACCCACTTTAGCCAAACTAATTCACACCTGGACCAATATTCCTGGGGTGATGATGGCTGTCCACCATTTATGATTTTCACTTTCTTTGACCAGAAGGAAAGTTATGACAACCTAGATAGCATATTCAAAAGCAGAGACATTACTTTGCCAACAAAGGTCCATCTAGTCAAGGCTATGGTTTTTCCTGTGGTCATGTATGGATGTGAGAGTTGGACTGTGAAGAAGGCTGAGAGCCGAAGAATTGATGCTTTTGAACTGTGGTGTTGGAGAAGACTCTTGCGAGTCCCTTGGACTGCAAGGAGATCCAACCAGTTCATTCTGAAGGAGATCAGCCCTGGGATTTCTTTGGAAGAATGATGCTAAAGCTGAAGCTCCAGTACTTTGGCCACCTCATGCGAAGAGTTGACTCATTGGAAAAGACTCTGATGCTGGGAGGGATTGGGGACAGGAGAAGGGGACAACAGAGGATGAGATGGCTGGATGGCATCACTGACTCTATGGACGTGAGTCTGGGTGAACTCCGGGAGTTGGTGATGGACAGGGAGGCCTGGCGTGCTGCGATTCATGGGGTTGCAGGGAGTCGGACACGACTGAGCGACTGAACTGAACTGAACTGAGGCTTCTTCTGGTATGCCCAAAAAAAGTGGATTTTTTTTCTCCAGGAACCTGAAATGGGATGCCATTAAAGGAGGGGAGTTTTAATTACCACCTTAAAAAAAAAGAAATGCATTAATTTTTAATAAAGTCATTTTAGAATGGTGAGCAACCACCGTTCCTCAAGCATGGCAGACTTTGACTGGAAATTTGGCTTAAAATGTTCATGTCTAAATTAATTGGCTGCACCAAGGACTAATTGTAGACAAGTGAGATTTCTTAAAATCCTGGCTTTTTGGACTGATTTATTTTGAGAAGAAAACCTACTACATATGTTACTTTATACGCTCTCTCTGTATAAACTCTGATTTTGCAGAGATATTTTGTGCGATGACTAACTTAGAAAAATAATCGGGAAATGAGACCTTTTATACAGGATTATAAACTGACACAGACTTCTTTGAGAGCAAAATGGTGACATATATCAAAAGCCTTAAAAATGTACATGGTCTTTGACTCAGAATTCTCCCTCTGGAAATTTATCTCTAAGAAATAATGATGAATGTCTCTAAGGACTTACCTGTCAGGAAGTTCATCACAGGAAAAACTGAAAACAATTAAAATGTTCAGCAGTAGGTACTTGGTTAAGTAAATCATCAGTAGAAAATGTCTGTGCAAGCATTCAAAATTATGCTGTGGGATTATACTTAGTTATTTAGATGGGCAAGCTTTACAGCTTAAAAGCAAGTTTACATGGTAGTATATAGAGTCTGTTAAATATAAACACATGCATACATGTACAGAAAAAAAATCTAGACGTATGTATGCTACAAACATTAAGAAAAATAATTAAGAAGTATGAACTATGCATTTATAAACTCTCTGTATGTATGCATAACAATAAATATATGTTTATAAAATGCCTAAGTCTTCTGAAGGCCAGACCTCCTTCCATACCTCATACTACTTCTTATTCCTAAAGCTTCTTGAATTGTCTCAGTCAGAACTGCTTGTTCCTCTTTGGGGCTTTTACAGTGCTTTGTCCTCCTTAATTCTGGCTTTTTAAAGTAAATAATTGTATAAGTGCTGAACTCCCAATTTTGTGTCCCCTCCACCTGTACCCACTCAGGGACCTTAGCATAGTTCCTGCTGCTTTGAGACAGTTTCGTTGTACTAACCAAGCTAAGAGTTTGTTCAGTTGAACTTCTATACTAATAGGTTCTACCAGTGGATGATGGAGGTGGCTGGAAATTTGGCTATCGTCCACCACCTTGAAGGTCCCTGTATTTTCCGTCAGGGACAGTTTTGTCATCTTATCCCCCTTACCTCAAATGTCTTCCCTTTATTGTCATTGCACATTTTATCCTCATTTATTCAAAACTGTATTTTTAGCATCTACTACATGCCAGTCACTGGGCTAGCTCTTGAAGAAGGATGGGTAAGATAAGTCCATGATCTCAAGGAGTCCGTGGTTGAAGAAGCAAGCATGTTCTGAGTGTTTTGGGTACAGGAGAAATTCCTAGGTTTTTGGTATAGCATGCACCTCATTCCTCATGTGCTGATGATGTTGACAATATTCATGACAAGAAAGGAAAGATGATTGACAGGCATGTTGTCTACCTCTTCCACCATTAGAATTGCCTGATTTAACAAATAAAAGTACAGAAGACCCATGCAATATTTGGGATGTACCTGTACTAAAAATCCTTCATTATTTATCTAAAATTTAAGTTTAACTGGGTGTCCTATATTTTATCTGGCAAGCCTATATACCATGCCAGCCCCACTGACCTCTTAGAGCAGAAGTGAAGTGAAGTGGCTCAGTCGTGTCCGACTCTGCAACCCCATGGACTGTAGCCTGCCAGGCTCCTCTGTCCATAGGATTTTCCAGGCAAGAATACTGGAGTGGGTTGCCATTTCCTTCTTTAGGGAATCTTCCTGACCCAGGGATCGAACCAGGGTCTCCCGTGTTGCAGGCAATGTCTTTACCATCTGAGCCTCCAGAGAAGCCCAACTCAGTCATGAAGGCCTCTGCAGGAAACTTTTCCTCTGCTAGCTGTCCACCTCATGCACAGGGGCATTCGATTGTGTTTCTCTGCGCTGGTTTTACTTGTGCACCCTTCCCTGACACCTGTGCACACTCTGAAGAGGGTACCTGCCATACGAAGACAAAATAGTACACACACATAGTCACACATAACTGTCATGATCAGAAGCATTATTGGATGATCGGTGTTGGTCATGCCTCTCTTCTATAAAAGCCATGCCATCTGACTCCATCTCAAAATATGAGAAAGTAAAAAAGAATGACAGTGTAAGGAAATGTTTTTATTCCAGAATTTGTGTGTCACAACTGCCCAGTCTGTCACCGTGGGCTATGTGTTCGCATGCTAACATTGTTCCATAGGGCTTCCTAGTTTGGAGCTAGTGGTAAAGAACCCATCTGCCAATGCGGAAGACATAAGAAATGAATGTTTGATTCCTGGGTGGGGAAGATCCCCTGGAGGAGGGCATGGCAACCCACTCCAGTATTCTTGTTTGGAGAATCTCATGGACAGAGGAGCCTGGCGGACTGCAGTCCATGGGGTCTCAAAGAGTTGGACAGATCTGAAGTGACTTAGCATGCATTGTTCCATGATATCTGCTCTCATTTCTCTAGATCGGGGGAAAGGTGATTATCAGGGATGTCCTGTTTTCAGTGGAACTGTGTGAATTTTACATGGGGATGACATGGTTATTGGTAATGGATGAGACACAATTTGACAAAGTGAAGATGAGACATCTAGGTCTAGACGAGATACCCATGACTCACTCGTGGGCATTTGGCATCGTATGGTGAGATTGATAGCACTCCAGGAAAAGGCAAGTTTTGAACCAGAGTGAGCCTAACATGTTGATCCTACACACGTTACGTTACTCAGTGCGTGTAAGTTAGTCATTGCATTTGTGGGGTCACTAGGTGATTGAGCCCAGTAGGGAGCTCAAAGATGGGAAGCCTGTTGTATCCATGCCCAGCACTGCTTTCCACGTGGCGTGCAGACCATGGCCACCACAAAGTCGTGTGGAACTGTTTTAGCCCAGACCAACCCTGACGCTGCGACAACTTGGTGTTTCACCCATTTCCACTGCCTCCCACGCTGGGGTCCACCCCTCCCCTGGTCCTTTCTTGGTTGTTCTTCTCTTGATGATGCACCTGATATAGAAACTTACAGTGACTCCACAGGAAATAGGTGGATGTGTTCGTATTGTAAACATTTAAACACTTCAGATAAAGTGAAAGCTGGCTTGCCAGCTCCGCTCCCCATCATGTCTCTCTCCCCTGCAGTAACCACAGCTATCAGTGTGGTAGGTCCTTGCTTGATATCTGTCTCCCCATCAAACACTAAGTTCTGTGAGCACACGTCCAACAGCTGGCTTGTCTGCTGCTCATTCTTGAATGCCTGCAGGGCCCACAGACATGCAGAGACACCTGGACCACTTCCTTGCAGATCTATAGCATGGGAGTAGGGAGACTTGCACGTATGTTTTGAAAATTACCATAACAGGATTATAAAGATTGTGATATGCCTTGAAATTTAAGCCTGGAACTTGTATCTCTGTGACTGTATATTTGATATCACTTGGATATGATATGATTTTTTAAATCTGTGTTATTATAAATCCTTAGTGAATATGAAGCCCAGGGTAAAATGGCTCACCAGACCTGGATCAGACAGGTCCAGGGCCTTTCACAGCGTCCTGCGCGTACTAAGTACTCAGTAATTATTTGTTGGATGACTGAGGGAAGATAATGAAGCTGTGTCTCTCAGTGACAGGGAAGTTATTTGGTGGTTTTAGTTCTGGTGTAGAGACACAGGGCGGGCAAAGTCAGGTGCTGGGGAGATTTGAGAAGTTCACAGAATGGTAGATGGCAGCCGAAGCATTCATTCAGCATCCCCTCCTCCTTCCATTGCTTTGTCTTTGGGATTCCCCGGGGCTGGTTAGGTCATGAACACCAACATACCTCCATGCAGGTAGTATCTCATAGTTCTGTGTTATTTGGTTGACTCATACATCTTTGCCTCCAGGCAAGACATATCTCTTACTCAGTTTTGTATGCACGGTACTTCTTCAATAAAGACATCGATGTTTGTTGAATAGAAGCCTGCCAGGTGACGTTTTTACGCTTCTTAAGTTTGGGTGTTAACTTGTGCTGAAGAAACTGCTGAGTGGTTCCAAAATCAGGACTTCCCCCCTCCCCCGAATGTTGTCACTTCTCCTATCATGTGCTTCCGGTGATCACCTTTGGGATTCCCCAGGGCTCCCTTAGGGAGGCTGAGTGGACAGACTTCCCGCTGTCTCTCTTTCACAGCCCAGCTTCAAATGATGCATACAGTAACTTCCTCCACAGGGCGACTTGGAGCTTTTAGAAAAGGATCCCTGATGAAAAGACACTTCACCTGGTGAAATAAGTATGTACGTAAATTAACATGCACCATCGGTAAAACCTACCCTCAGTTTGGGGTTCACCAGAACAGCTTCCATCCGAATCCTTGTTCCACTCGGTTCATTTTAACACTACTGGGGCTTTCACTTTTGAGGTGGTGGTAAGCATTTCAGATGAGAAGAGGTCACCTTCCAGAATAGCCCTCTCTTTTACTCACTGAATAGATGTGGATTTCTCCCCAGACCGTATCCAAATATGCCTGTGGTTTGGAAAATCAACGAGAGTGGACTGAGAGATAGACAGAGATGTCCTTTTGTCTTGGATAAAAATTTTAAAAGGAATTGCCATGGCAGAAACAAGGGTAGTGTCTTTTTAAAATTCCTGTCAGTTTGCATGTGGTCATAAGATTTCCTAGCATTTATAAAGAACAAAGAAAGGCATTATTATGGAAAAATTTAAGTGGACTTTTCTTTGACAGAAAATTCACATGCTCCAAATTTTAGGCTTTTTTTTTCTTTTAGTGTCTGAGCAATGCCTGGTTTTGAGGATGGTGTCTAGAATAATCTAGTAGAGCCATGGGGTGCCATGCCGAGGGGGCTTTTTTCTTCCTGACAACTCTCCTCCCTCTAGCTAACCTGTGAAGTACAGACTCTAAATCCTAGAATTTAGGGTTGGAAGGGCACTGAGAGACAGACTTGGGGTTCGAGGGATAAAGTGACTTGCCCAAGGTCACAGTGGTACTTGGGGGTAAAGTCAGAGAGGGCAATTAATTCCTTTAAGCCTAAAATCAAAGCCTCTCCCTCGTCTTTTCCCTCGTTTGTGATCTTCCAGCATATGCCCCTCATGAAACATGCCAGATATGTATCCGTGAGTTCTTGGCAGATGTCAATGGGACTGAAAGTTGGCTTGGTTATTTCACTTCTGCCAGTTGGGGCTACAAGTGTTGGAGAATGTAGTATTGATAGTTTCCCAGGACTGCTGTAGTAAATTTCCATGAACAATGTGGCTTACAACAATAGAAGTTTATTCCCTGATAGTTCTGGAGTCTAGAAGTCCAAAATTAAAGTGTCATTAGGGCCGTGGTCCCACCAAACCTTCAAGGGAAGACTCTTGCCTCTTGTAGCTTCTGGTTAGTGCTGGAAATCCTCGGTGTTCCTTGCCTTGTAGACATATCGCTCGTCTCTGCTTCCATAGTCAGATGAAGTTGTCCGTGTTTTCGTGTGTCCCCATGTCTTCCAGACATTGCCTTTGGTATTCTTTGGTAACAGTCTGCATAGTTACTAATTACAGTAGAGATACTGTTTATGTAGTAGGTACTAAGTACCAACTCTTTAAGTAAATTATCTTTAAGTCTCATAGCCACTATACAATATATTAATAGATGTTATTCAATTCAGTTCAGTTGCTCAGTTGTGTCTGACTCTTTGCGACCCCATGGACTGCAGCATGCCAGGCCTCCCTGTCCATCACCAACTCCCAGAGCTTGCTCAAACTCATGTGCATCAAGTCAGTGATGCCGTCCAACCATCTCATTCTCTGTTGTCCCCTTCTCTTCCTGCCTTCAATCTTTCCCAGCATTACGGTCTTTTGCAATGAATCAGTTCTTCACATCAGGTGGCCAAAGAATTGGAGTTTCAGCTTCAGCATCAGTCCTTCCAATGAATATTCAGGACTGATTTCCTTTAGGATTGACTGATTGGATCTCCTTGCAGTCCAAGGGACTCTTAAGAGTCTTCTCCAACCCCACAGCTCAAAAGCATCAATTCTTTGGTTCTTGGCTTGCTTTATGGTTCAACTCTCACATCCATACATGACTACTGGAAAAACCATAGCTTTGACTATATGGACCTTTGTCGGCAAAGTAATGTCTCTGCTTTCTAATATGCTGTCTAGGTTGGTCATTGGAGAAGGCAATGGCACCCCAGTCCAGTACTCTTGCCTGGAAAATCCCATGGACAGAGGAGCCTAGTAGGCTGCAGTCCATGGGGTTGCAAAGAGTTGGACATGACTGAGTGACTTCACTTTCACTTTTCACTTTCATGCATTGGAGAAGGAAATGGCAACCCACTCCAGTGTTCTTGCCTGGAGAATCCCAGGGACTGGGGAGCCTGGTGGGCTGCCGTCTATGGGGTCACACAGAGTCGGATAGGACTGAAGCGACTTAGCAGCAGTAGCAGCAGCAGATTAATAGTTATAGTTAATAGTCATAGTTAATAGATGTTATTACCCTCAGTTTAAAGAGAAGGAAATGGAAACTTGGAAGTATTAGGTGACTTGCCTGATATCACGTATCTGGAAATCCACAGGATTAGATTTCAAACCCAGGTCTGTCTGAGCCCAAATTGTATATTTGCAAGATGTAGGGGTTCTAAAGGTTTGGTATAAAATCCACTGTGTGTGTATTTCATTCCCAAAAGGATTTGAAGAAACTTATAAATATATATATGGGTTTCTCAGGTAGCTCAGTGGTAAAGAATCTGCCTGCCAATGCAGGAGATGTGTGTTCCATCCCTGGGTTGGGAAGATCCCCTGGAGGAGGAGATGGCAACCTGCTCCAGTATTCTTGCTTGGGAAATCCCATGGACACAGGAGCCTGGCATGCTACGGTCTGTGGGGTCACAAGAGTCAGATGCAACTGAGCCACTGAGCATACACACATAAATATATATATAACATAGGAGAATAAAAACAGTTAAAGAAATTAGAGTTGAGAGAAAACAAGAGCAAGAAAACAAGATGAAGTCAGGTGCAGTCTGAACATAAGTGTGCTTGTCATAATGTCTAGTGTCGTTATGGAAGAGAGATTGCAAATCTGTCTCTAGGCTTTCTAGAAGCAAGGCGGAACCCTGCCCTGCTTCCCTAGTATCTTAGATGGTAAAGCATCTGCCTGCAATGCAGGAGACCCGAGTTCAAACCCTGGGTCAGGAAGATTCCCTGGAGAAGGAAATGACAACCCATTCCAGTATTCTTGCCTGAAGAATTTCTCGGACAGAGGAGTCTGGCAGGCTACAGTCAGTGGGGTTGCAAAGAGTTGGACACGACTCAGTGACTAACACACACACAAAGTAACCACAGTATCCAAGAGATAAAACAAACTAGCAGCAAAGCTAAATCTTCAGTAGAGGCAAAGCTCTTCTTTTTTTCTTTTTTGTGTATGTGGCCATATCACATGGCATGTGGGATCTTAGTTCTCCAACTAGGGATCAAACCCTGATTCCCTGCATTGGGAGCTCATAATCTTAACTGCTAGACTACCACAGAAGTCCCAAAGCAAAGCTCTTCTTGGTGCTGAGTCCTGGGGGTAGTTTTTCCTGCAGTCTTTCTGAAAGAGAGTGCAGTAGGATTTTCTGGACAAAGACCCCAGCAACTTCCTTACAGGAGTAACTGTCACCACCATCACCACCATGTATTACAAGGCTGAATTTTTTTTTCAAAAATTCATAATTAATTACTTTGGCTGTGCTGGGTCTTCGTTGCTGTGCATGGGCTTTCTTTAGTTGCAGCGAGCCAGGGCTAGTCTGTAGTTGCGGTACTCGGGTTTCTCCTTGCCATGGCTTCTCTTGAACTGGAACACAGACTCAGTAGTTATGATGCACAGGCTTAGTTGCCCCATGGCATGTACAATCTTCCTGGACCAGGGATCTAACCCATGTCCCCTGCATTGTCAGGCGGATTCTTAACCACTGGACCACCAGGGAAGTCCCAAGGCTGAATCTTGTAACCTCCCTCGGTGCAGGTGGATGTTACATGGCCAGTGCAAAGTTTCTTGTAGGCTTTCTGCAGCAGCTTGTTGAGTTTTCTCCTGTTGAGCTGTGGAACGGAGTTCATGAATTCTGGATTGGGATAGCCTTTCTTCATCAGGGCTCCAAGTGTGGAAAAGTGTAGTCACATATGTTGGCATTTCCAGGACACTCAGTGTGGAGAAACTGCCCTGACATTTCCAGAGTCCCTGCCCAGATCCATTTCTGTGTTTCCTATTATACATACAGAGGAACTTCGGGGGAAATTGTTTGTAGGCATGACTCTCTTCTATTTAGCCAGAACTGGGAATACAGACTATTTTGTCATATTGACCCAGTGCCATCAGCAGAAGTGAAGTGTGTCTTGGACTTCCATGAAGTTGTGGGCTTGCTTTGCCACACTCCTCTAAGGGCGATAGTTCTGGATGTGGGAACTCAAGCAGGCAGCCTGTGGTTTGACTCTGCATCGAGGGGACTTTTGTCTCTTCTGAGAAAGATTTTTTGTAAGTTGGAGAGCTTAAAATTCAAAGGGAAGATAGCCTTGTGCCCCAAATATTGTAGATAATTAAATGTTAAGACATCCTCTTGGAACTATTAATTTTGTAAACTCAAACATTTTTTATATAAGAATAGAACCCATACATGGATGGCCTCAATGCTAAAACTTTGTATTTCCAGGAATACTGCACTTAAGGGAGACGAAATTGGCATTTCCCTATAACCATCCCCACTGGTAGACGGCAGTAATACTCACTGCTAAATGTGATAAGACTTTCTTATGGAAGATCCATGGGACAATGAGTGCTAAAATGATCTGTTCCCTATAATTTTATCCATCCATCCATTCATTCTTCTTTGACGATATGATGCCTGAAACAAGATAGTGTAAAAGATAAAGAGGTGAAGAAGTTGGTGTCTTCATAGTGTCCAGATTTTCAGACAGTAAAGAATACAATTTCAGTAAATCTTTCATCCAATTGTTTGTTGATGGGCGGGGCTGTGTTCCCTCCTTATTGATTGCCCTGAGGCCAAACTGTGGTGGAGGTAATGAAGATAATGGTGACCTCCTTCAAAAGGTCCCATGCACACACCCTGCACTCAGTGCCCCCGAACCATGCCTCTGCCAGAGACTCT
Source organism: Bos indicus (assembly GCF_029378745.1). Taxonomy (NCBI): domain Eukaryota; kingdom Metazoa; phylum Chordata; class Mammalia; order Artiodactyla; family Bovidae; genus Bos; species Bos indicus. Next base: position 16,625,793 of record NC_091767.1, read on the forward strand.
TGGATTAAAGATTTACTGAGCATGGCCCTGCCCATCAGAACAAGACCCAGTTTCCCCTTCAGTCAGTCTCTCCCATCAGGAAGCTGCCATAACCATCAGAGGGCAGAGAGAATGAAAACCATAATCACAGAAAACTAACCAACTGACCTAGAGCCAGACATCCTGGAATGTGAAGTCAAGTGGGCCTTAGGAAGCATCACAACGAACAAAGCTAGTGGAGGTGATGGAATTCCAGTTCAGCTATTTCAAATCCTAAAAGATGATGCTGTGAAAGTGATGCACTCAATATGCCAGCAAATTTGGAAAACTCAGCAGGGGCCACAGGACTGGAAAAGTTTTCTTTCCAATCCCAGAGAAAAGGCAATGCCAAAGAATGCTCAAACTACTGCACAATTGCACTCATCTCACACGCTAGCAAAGTAATGCTCAAATTCTCCAAGCCAGACTTCAACAGTATGTGAACTGTGAACTTTCAGATGTTCAAGCTGCATTTAGAAAAGGCAGAAGAACCAGAAATCAAATTGCCAACATCCACTGGATCATCGAAAAAGCAAGAGCGTTCCAGAAAAACATCAACTTTTGCTTTATTGACTATGCCAAAGCTTTTGACTGTGTGGACCACAACAAACTGTGAAAATTCTGAAAGAGATGGGAATACCAGACCACCTCACCTGCCTCTTGAGAAATCTGTATGCACGTCAAGAAGCAACAGTTAGAACTGGGCATGGAACAACAGACAGGTTCCAAATCGGGAAATGAGTATGTCAAGGCTGTATATTGTCACCCTGCTTATTTAACTTCTATGCAGAATACATCATGAGAAATAATGGGCTGGATGAAGCACAAGCTGGAATCAAGATTGCTGGGAGAGATATCAATAACGCAGATCAGATACGCAGATGACACCACCCTTATGGCAGAAAGCAAAGAACTAAAGAGCCTCTTGATGAAAGTGAAAGAGGATTCTGAAAAAGTTGGCTTAAAGCTCAACATTCAGAAAACTAAGATCATGGCATCTAGTCCCATCACTTCATGGCAAACAGATGGGGAAACAATGGAAACAGTGACAGACTTTATTTTCTTAGGCTCCAAAATCATTGCAGATGGTGACGGCAGCCATGAAATTAAAAGACGCTTGCTCCTTGGAAGAAAAGCTATGACCAGCCTAAACAGCATATTAAAAAGCAGAGACATTACTTTGCAGACAAAGGTCCATATAGTCAAAGCTATCATTTTTCCAGTAGTCATGTATGGATGCTAGAGTTGGACTATAAAGAAAGCTGAGCACCAAAGAATTGATACTTTTGAATTGTGGTGTTGGAGAATACTCTTCAGAGTCCCTTGGACTTCAAGGAGACCAAACCAGTGAATCCTAAAGGAAATCAGTCCTGAATATTCATTGGAAGGACTGATGCTGAAGTGGAAACTCTAATACTTTGGCCACCTGATGAGAAGTGCTGACTCATTTGAAAAGACCCTGATACTGGGAAAGATTGAAGGCAGTAGGAGAAGGGGAGACAGAGAATGAGATGGTTGGATGGCATCACTGACTCAATGAACATAAGTTTGAGTAAGCTCTGGGAATTGGTGATGGACAGGGAAGCCTGGCGTGCTGCAGTCCATGGGGTCGCAAAGAGTCAGACACAACTGAATGACTGAACTGAACTGAACTGAAAGAATACAGGGTGTTACCGGTGTTATGAAGGAAATTAATAGGATAAGAGGGTAATTGCAGAGGTGATGGCTGAATTGAGACTTGAAGGATGAGGAAAAATCCACAGTGTTAAGATCTGGAGGGTGGGCATTTCAGGCAATGAGAAGAGTAGGTTCAGAAACTGTCATTGGAAAGAGCTTGGAATAATCCAAGAAACACAAAGGCGATTGGTTGTGTTGGAGTGAAGGGAGTGGGGTAATTGGTCCTAGGATACGTTGGGGTTGGATAGGGAATGGTAGGCTGTGACAGATCTCCAGTTTTATTCTAAGATTAGTGTAGATACATGAAAGAATTTTAAGCAAGAGCGTGGCATCGTGTGACTCGTGCTTTGAAGAGATCACTTTGGGGACTCCTTGCTGGGGGCTGTCTGGAGAAGGAGGAAGAATGGAAGCAGAGAGCCTAGGATGAGAGCAGATATTTCAGCAGGCCGGGTTAGAGTTATGGAGGCCTAGATAAAGGTGGAAGCAGTGGTGATGGAGGGAATAAGATGGTTTGAGAAAAGCTGTTTATGATGTATTTGGGTTCAGGCTAACACCTGTGATCACCAAAGGCAGTGTTCCAGAAACACTGTAGATATCCATTTGATTATAAGGTCGTGTTTTGATAGCCAGTAAGTAATCTCATTTGGCATTACATCTTTAACTGGATGGCCTCAACTAGGGTAGGTCCCTTATACTTCAGACAACAAAATAAATAATTTACTTCATTAGACCTGGGTTGGGATTGAAGCTTGAATTTCCCAGGTTTAGCTTGAGGCTTAAATTTCTGAGTGTCCCCTGCTACACAGAAATAATGCATACCCCTGTATGCTTCAGCCTTTTTAAATTAAACCATGTGTCTCACGATCAATTTAAATCATGGATTACTATCTATAGTCAAATCATAATGGAATATATAATTACTATAATCATACAGTTCTGAAGTTAAGAAAGAGATTGTAATCTATTAATTACAAAATATAGATGAAAGCCTATATATAGCTAACAACTCCAGTTTTCTCCAGTTTGGTTTTTCTAAAAAGTCTCAGAAATGTCTAATTGTCAGAAGTATCGGTCTGTACTCTGACACAAACTATACTACCGTGAAACATAGGTATTTGACAGGCTGGGTCAAGATGTTCTTGTCACTAAAGTCAAGCAATGACAAACTTTTCTTGTGTTACAGAAACATTTTTAAGTGAAATGATTATTTTTCATTTCAAGGTTTTCAGGAATGTTTTTCTTAAACTTCTGGCACTTCTGATGGTTTACCTGCAGTAGAAGCTAGGCTGCAATGTTATCTTAGTTCTAGATTACCAGCTACTTTTAAAATAATTACTTTTTGGATTTTTGTGTGCCCTAGGTCTTCGTTGCTGCACAAAGGCTTTCTCTGGTTACAGCAAGTGGGGGCTACTGTCTAATGGCAGTGCTCGGGCTTCTCATTGTGCTGGCTTCTCTGGTTGCAGAGCTTGGGCTCTAGGGTGCTTGGGGTTCAGTAAGTGAGGTGTGTGGGATCAGCAGTTGTGGTGCACAAGCTTAGTTGTCACATGGCATGTGAAATCTTCCCAGACCGGGGATCAAACATGTGTCCCTTGCATTGGCAGGTGGCTTCTTAACCACTGGACCACCACGGAGGTTCCTAGGCTAGCTAACTTAATAAAAAAAGTGAAGTCACTCAGTCGTGTCTGACTCTTTGTGACCCCGTGGACTATGGCCTAACAGGCTCCTCTGTCCATGGGATTTTCCAGGCAAGAGTACTGGAGTGGGTTGCCATTTCCTTCTCCAGTGGATCTTCTCAACCCAGGGATCGAACCAGGGTCTCCTGCATTGGAGGCAGACACTTTAACCTCTGAGCCACCAGGGGGCTAACTTAATAAGCACATCCAAAAACACAGAATAGCTCAAACCTGATTGGAGTATTTCTCACTCATATGTAGTTTGGAACTTGCAAGAAATCTATTTTTGTGGAAAGATAGTTTCAAAGTATACTTGAGTGAGAAATACTCATGCGCTGTGGTTGGCTTTTTTCCTCAAGAAGTGATCAGGCATCAGGCTTTTTCCATCTTGTGGTTCTGCTATCTCCCTTGTGGCTTCCAAGTTTTCCAAGCTTATTTTTATCAAGCTGGGGCAAATGGCAAGAGCTGGAGGGATGTGCATGGGAGCATTGTATGGCTTAGGCTTGAAAGGGCACACATACTTCCATTCACATCCCATTGGCAGGGACTTAGTCACATAGTCAGAGCTAAGAGTGAGGGCTGCCAGGAAATTCAATCTGGCCATGTGCCCAGGAAGATGAGGGACTGCCTTGGTGAACAGCTAGCCCATCTCTGCCATGCTTCTGATCCATTTGGAGAAAGTCTAGCCATCGGGATGTGTTGGCACTGGTTAGAGTTGGCTTGGGGATTGGCCTGGCATGCGGGGACACATTGTAGAGACCCAATAAAGTTTTTTTTTTTTAATACACTTGAAGATAATTGGAGTTGTCACCCACAGGTAGCCCTCTAGTAAGGTTACTTATTTATTTTCTGACAAGTAGAACAAGAGGTGTTGTTGAAATAGAAGATTCTTATTTTTTTTCCCCAAGGGCAATACAAATAAGAAGAGAAATGATTAATTTGTGTCTTTTTTTTTAAAGCATGTTTTCCTTGCAAGAAATCTATTTTTGTGGAAAGATGCTGTCATTTGCTTTTTTAAACAAAAAGAACCCATGGACCTTATTTCCCAGGGGGACCAACATGGAGAACACAATCCTTCAGTACCATCCATAGCTAATACTGCATTGTGTGTCAACCATTCATCAAGCATAGTATGACCAAGTTTGCAAACATTCTTTCACTTTAACACCAAAAGAATATGGCAAGATCCCATTTTATAGTTTTGAGGAACCAAGGCTGCAAAAAGTTACATAATTGGTAAAAGCTGCACAAAACTAAAGTCTGCCTGATTTTCTGTTAAACTGTACTTAAGTGAAAATAAGTGTCTTGAGTATACCATGTTTTTCCTTCCTTCTTTTCTTAAATGGAGAAGAAAATCTGTCACCTAATAACATCGTAGCCATAACTTCTCAGAAGCCTGACTTCTCATAAAATAGGTTGAACGCACTTGGGTCCTTTTTCCTGTCGGAACAGCAAGACAATTTCTGTCTCCCTGTAGTCAGTTTATATGCTGGAAGCTGTTTATGTCCAGCTTTGACTGGACATGAGGGACCAGACATGGAGGACCAGACAGACATAGGGACCAGACAGATTCCAGGGTGTGGCTGAAATTCATTTCTGGCTTCTGTGGCAGAGGGAGGCAAAAGCAGTGCTGGCCCTGTGAGAAGGGGCGAGAGCGGGGGCCTGCCAGGGCCTCTGCACCAGAGCGTCTCAGGGCTACTCCCAGTGAGCTAGTTCAGGTCAGCTTGGGGGATCCTGATGCAGAGACGGGCTGTGTGTCAGACCAGAGCCTCCTGCAGTTAGAAATGGGGTAATATCAGCACAGCATCTTCAGGTGCGGAAAGTACTCAGATCTGTCTTCCCTAAGTTGGTTTCATGAAACACTAATTTTGCAAGAAGTTCCGTGAAAAAAGCTTTTTGTGATTCAAGAAATTTAGAAAACTTTATATGTTCAGTGTAGACTCATGGTGTATATTAGCATATTATAAACCTCTAAAAGCTTACAGCAAGACACCTGTTAAGCTTGTTTAAACCATGATATGACAAGTTTATTTGACTATGTACTTTAAAATTTTTTATTTATTTATTTTATTGGCGATTCTTAACACTGGACCACCAGGGAAGTCCAACCATGTACTTTTTTAAAAAAATCACATTTAGGAATATCCTGAGGAGCCAGCGTTTAGGGGAATGAGGAGTCAGAGCCTTTGTGAAAAACTGGTCTAAATGGGGCATAAAATGAAACTAAAGACTCCTCCCCGCCCTCATGCTACAACAAAGATCAAAGAGCCCACATGCCACAGCCAAGACCCAGCACAGCCAAATAAACAGTTATTTTAAAAATAATTAAAATAAAAACCACTTTATTATCATCAAATTGACATAAATTATCAATAAAAGTTTGATTAATAATTAAAATAATTTTATAAATAAAAGAAGATAACATTAGAAAATATGTAAATCTAAGGCCCAAATATCAGTGCAACTTCATATCAGTGGAGGATTATGAAATTACTCTTTTATGAGGGCAACATAGGCTGTGACAGTGATGGAATTATAACCCCAGTGTTTTTTGTTTGTTTGTTTTAAACAGAAGAGAGATATGAAACACTCACAGCTTTTATATTGTAAAATGCCTTTTGCTCCTCTTACTTTTGTTTGGTTTTCTTCTCCCTTTTCTTTTTCCAATACCACATAAGCTTCTTGCTGCCATCAAGTCACTTGAAATTGTCATGTTTATTCTTTTCATAAGATATGTTGAAATTCCACTGAAAGGAAGATAAAGATATTAGTAAAGTACGTATTGTACAAAAGATGCTTCATAAATTTATCGGGCTAATAATTTTATTTGATGTGTCTTTAAATTGGGGGAACTGGAAATACATCCTGCCTTCCTTCCTTCCTGCCTGCCTGCCTGTAGCCAATCTATGTTGACACCAAGACTTGGGATGAGAACTACAAAACTCAATGGTCAAGATGAAATAGGATGACCTGGCACAGTGCCTACCATGTGGCAGACATGCAGTAATTTTTTACTATTGTGATGATGGAAAATGTGATAGATGAAAAGAAGAGATCTCAGGCACATGGGGGAGGCACGTAGCCTGGTCTGGGCTTGGCATGTGTCCCAGTCCTCTTGGACAGATGATTTGTTCAGGTGAGTAACAGTTCAAAGGTAGCAATGGTTATAAAATGTGTGAAGTTTAAACGAAAGTGTCTTAATTAGAGCTATTGAAATAAGATTCCAAGATTCTAAGAGAAAATCAAATTAGTGGTCTCAAGTTTCTGTCTGATTCTCCTGTGCCTCCTTCAAAATTTCCAGTGATTCCTAAGAAACATTGCAGTGACTCAAACAGCCCAGGCAGCAGAGCTCCAGGACCACAGCCTAGAATACACCAATACTAAGGCAATGACCACCCTTCTCTCTGCTTTCATGATGACAACCCATTTGCCAAAAGGAGAAAATGTTTTAGTTTTCATGTGGCCATCTGCCCAAGTCTTTGATTTGACAAGTAAGAGAGGAAAGCAAAGACTATGAGTATATTTGGTGAAATGTTATTTCCTGATCCTTTTTTTCCCTTTTTTTTGTTTTTGTTTTTTTTTAAATATAGACAGCCTCGAGAATCACTGGTTTATTATTATTATTATTATATTTAATTACTCAGCCATAAAAAGGAATGAAATTGGGTCATTTGTAGAGAGGAGTCTGTCATACAGAGTGAAGTAAGTCAGAAAGAGAAAAATATCATACTTATTTTTTCCCTTTAGTTTTAAGAGCCAAAGTCAAGGACAGTGGGAAGAGAAAAACAACAAAATAAACAAAAGAAGAAGAAAAAAAAAAAAAAAAACCCACTCAGCTCTCCAGGAAATGAGTCTCCAGGCAGAACTAGAGAATGTGTCCAATCACCTGCGTTGTGTGTTCAATCAGTAGACAGGTTCTAGGTTTGCCGACAAGCACCTGAGGCCTTCTGCAAGAGAAGAGCCTCTCCTCCACTGCCTCTCACAGCCCGAGGGCTCCAGAGTGAGGTTTCTGAAGGGAGCTGGAGAGAAGGACAGACTCCCTGTAGAGCTGTTTCCATGGCATTGACAGGGGCCAGAGGACAATCTAGTGCGTTTTTCCCAAAGTGTTTCATGCAGTGTTATGTAAAAAATAAATGGATAAAACTCGAGGTTAAAACAAGTTAAAATTGTTTCCGGGCTTCTCAAGACCTCTGATTATGCCACTGTGAACTGTGAGCATCCAAGGAGGGAGAACGTGAATGCAGTTCTTTCCAGACTCCCTAGAAAGTGATACCTAGGGCCTAGTGTCTCGAGCAGCTCTTCAAGCAAAGCTGATTCAGGACCAAAACACCAGGCTAAGTCATTTCTTTGTTCTTGCCCTCTCCCAGAGGGTACAGCTCCAGACACAGATGTTTGCAGGCAGCTGGTGGCTCAAATGGTAAAGAATCTGCCTGCAGTGTGGGAACCTGGGTTTGATCCCTGGATTGGGAAGATGCCCGGGAGGAGGGTATGGCAACCCACTCCAGTATTCTTGCCTGGAGAATTCCATGGACAGAGGAGCCTGGTGGGCTACAGCCCATGGGACTGCAAAGAGTCAGACCCAACTGAGCAACTAACACTTTGCCTTTCCAGCAGCCAAATGGGATCACTGATCAGAAGAGCATCCATCATTTGGAAAAGCCTGATGGGGTGTGGTGGAGAAGGCAATGGCACCCCACTCCAGTACTCTTGCCTGGAAAATCCCATGGACGGAGGAGCCTGGTAGGCTGCAGTCCATGGGGTCGCTAGGAGTCGGACACGACTGAGAGACTTCCCTTTCACTTTTCACTTTCGTGCATTGGAGAAGGCAATGGCAACCCACTCCAGTGTTCTTGCCTGGAGAATCCCAGGAACTGGGAAGCCTGGTGGGCTGCCGTCTCTGGGGTCGCACAGAGTCGGACACGACTGAAGCGACTTAGCAGCAGCAGCAGCAGCAGATGGAGTGTGGCAGGCCAAATAATGGTCCGCTAAGAACATCCACTTTCTAATCTCTAGAGCCAGTGAATATGTTACTTTACATGCGAAAAGGGCCTTTGCACATGTGGTTAAATTAAAGATAACGAGAAAGGGTATTATCCTGGATCATCAGGATGGGCCCAAGGTAATCACAGGAGGCTTTATAAGAAGAGGCTGAGAGCTGGCAGCCTCCATCACAACCTGCCACCATGGAAATAACTGCTGTAGCCCTAAGGGGATGTGGGCAGCACATTAGAGAGTCCACTAAATGATTAGGCTGTGATTCTGGTGCGGCCAGACAGCCAAACTTTGGAGGAGTCTGGTCACTATTTTTGGCCATGCTGAGATGGAAATCAGGGGCAAAGTAATCAGGAGGAAGAGACCAAAGCATGGGAGAGCTCTCATGATGCTAAACCAAGGTCCGGACCACTGGAGAGAGAGGGCTGGGCCCCTTCTAAACTAGAAACCCCCCTCCCAGAGCTGGCAGAGCCTGAATTGCCTCCACTAGCGTTTTCATTTATGGTAACTTGCTAATTTGAGAGACACTGAAGGTCTTGCTACTTAGTCTTGTTTTGGCCTTGTAGGGCACTTGGACTCAGAATTGGAGCAGATGGAGAAAATGACAAAAACATGAAATAAAAAGTTGGTAGGTCTGACATTTTGTGGTCAGTTTTTCCTCTAGTAAAATATAGGTACCTTGTAAAGAAAAGATGAAATCTGTTCTACCCCCTGCCCCCCACCCCCAGCCTCCTCCCACACACCCCCTCCCCTCCTTTTTCCTTTTGATTCTTAGGCCCCACATAGACATCATTTTGTCTCTCCTGTTTAGTCACCCCTAACTCTTTATTCTTAAACAATTGGATGCCTGGAGTCTGGCTCTTACTTCCTTGGATTAGGAAACAATGGGGTCAACACCTCTCATTCTCTGAAATAAGTGATCAGCTCACACTTATGGCTTTGAGACCCTCCCCCTTCCAAAAAAAAAAAAGTCATCAGATCTCTGAGGGAGGCTGCTAAGAAACCAGCAGAGATGAGCAGGATAATAGAGGACTTTGTCACAAAGGGCTGTCAGCACGTTTTCCAGTTGCTGATCTCGATGCTTAGGCTTAAGTACAAGATTTTAAAAAACAATTTGTGTCTACCTCCTTGTAATGTTTTCTTTAGGAAGACTGAAGATGTTCTTACCTGTAACAAGAATTTAGTTTTTGCATTCCGGTAGACTGAAGGTTTCATGGCCACCAGACCAAGGCTTTTCATCTGGAGAACCAAGTCTGAGCCATTGGGAGTGGTGGTCTGGAGATGCTGAGTTAGAGAAGATTCTGAAAGAGCCTCTGTCTGATTGGCTGCTGGCTGCCCTGGCTGTGTACATGGGGAGGTGTGTGTTTGGCCATCTCTGGACTAGAGTTTCCACCAACAGTGTCCTCAGTTGGCTGAAGAGTGGTTATTCTGCTTGGTTTTTTTTTTTTGTTTTTAGTGATACTCAATAGTTACCTTTAATCCAGTGGGATGTACTCTAGTTTTTGAGTTATTCAGAGGTGAAATGCTGAATGTCGCATGATGAGTTAAAGAGGCCATTGTCTAGACTTTGGGGAAAAAGTGGAGGACAATTAAATTCCCACACAAGCATATTCTTGAATGAGAAAGAGACAGTGGAAGTAGAATATGTAAATATTCTTCTGTTTTGGTGTTGTGTAGGAGATACACACCAGTAACTCCACTGAGATAGGTCTGGGTCCTATATGGTTAGACCTGCTGATAAAAAGGTTGATTGGGGCTTGAAGTGGAACATTCTCTCATTACCTCATTTGACCTGATGGCAAGTAGCAAAGTATGAAAGGAGAAATCATATGTATTATAATACAGTGCTTAGCAAAGGATGACGGGAAACCAGAGATCTGACTTGGTGGGAAGGGATGGTGTGTGTTTGGAAGAAACGAGAGAGCTGAACTGGTGGCAGAAGAGTGGAAGACAAACAGGGTTAGATGCCAGACTTTGTCCTTTTGGTTGAGGGTGTGTTTTTCCTGAGAGAGCCTTAGGGACTAAAGGTAAAACTTGAATTGCAATTTTACAATTTCCTTTTGTTTGGCAACATCTCTTTTTATAAAAAAAAAAAAAAAAAAGGCTGTCCTAAAGTAGTCAATTATCTGACACTTTCCCTTGCTGGAAATACATTACTTTGCTCAACGTGGAGTCCTCTTTTCGTAATAGTGTCTTTTTAATAAAAACATCCTACTGCTGTAATTGGAGTTTTAAACGAGGACTCTTTTAAACTGTCAGTAAGAGACTTTACTGTCTTGTGTTCAGTAAGACACCTGTTTGCACTTTCTGTTACTTGGATTGCATAAAAAGGTAGCTTTGCAAAGGAACTTGGCTTTCCTTGCGAGATACCTTATAGGTAGTCACAATTTTGTTCTCAGTGCAGGGAATTTGAGACACAGAATGGAAGAAACTAAAGTCAGTGAACCAGACTCAGTTAAAGCAAACTGGCACCTCACTTCTGGACTTCTGGTATACTCACTACAAGGGTGATTTTTCAATCATTGGAAGTTCTCCACAATACTGAGGTCAGGTCAACATGCCACAGCAATTCAGAACAAGATGAAGTTAAGTTAGGTGTAAGAAAGCAGAACTCCAACATGAGACTGTCTTAAAAGCTTGATTTCCAATGAAAAAATTCATCATGTTATAAATCATTTCAACAGCAAACTTAATGGCAAAATTAGAATTCTTTCCAAGCCAACAAGGTTCTGCAAGTTGCAAACAATATTTAATAAAAACTGAAGCCCCCACGTTGAGATCATTCGGTATTAGGCTACACGGTTTTCCTGTACTGACACCAACACACACACAATGAGCCAATCGTTTCCTGGTTCAACTTGTCCCTCGGAAGGTGGGATGGTGGCCCAGCATGACTCATTTCCCCCACAGACCGGACGTCGCCTTTCTAACAAGAAATGGCATGAGTGGAAGGCAAATTTCTAAATATTAAAGTGTTTGTCCTAGGAAGCTGAGGATGTTTATTAAATTGGGTAGTATTTGAGTTACTCATTTTAATACTCACTTTGGATTAGATATGATTAATATTCCAGTTATTAAAGACAGATAAAGATGTCTTAACCTGACACATTTCCTTTCCATGTGTTTTCAGTGAGGACCTGAGTTTGTCTTGCCAGCACAATTAGAAGAGTAATATGTTGACATGATGACTTGCTTCATGAACCTAGAGGGTTCGTAGGCTAGCTTTCTTACTCGCCTCTTTAGAGAAGGTTCTTAATTGATTGTTGAATTGTGAGGAGACAGGACTCCAGTCTTACCCCTTCATTTCTATGTGATTTCCCCCGCTCCGGGCTCTTAGTTTGCTGACCAGGGATCAAACTCGAGGCCCCTGCAACGGAAGGCAGTCTTAACCCCTGGACTGCCATCCTTTTTTTTCCCCCCAATACCTAAAAGAAAGAAGTCGTTAGTAACTCTGAGGTATAAAAATAAATGCATTTGCTCTCATAAGTTCTCGGGTAAAAAACATAAACTGTGAAACCCTAGTACATTATTCCAATTTTAATAAAAGGTGGAAAACAGACCCCAGAGAAATTTAGGAACTTGATTAGGGTAAGTTGGTCCAGCAGTTTAGACTTTAAATTCATGATTCTTTTCTAGTCTGTTCATTGACTGATCACTTATGCATATACAGAGAAATTTATTCAACACGCATCTTAAAAATCCTATTTTAAGATCTTGTTCTCTGGAATCAGAGGTTGCACGCTGGCAGTCCACAGGCCTATTTTGGTCCTTAGAGATGTTTTGTTTGTGCATAGAAAGCATTGGTTTTTCTTTTTAGTTGTCAATCTGTAAAAAAAATACTCAGATTTCACATAAAATTTTGAATTTCCAGCTATTCTTAGGAAGTCTGAATACCCAGCATTTCTAGGTCTTTCTCCCCACATTAGCCACTGCTGCTAGAGTGGAGTCCCTGGCCCTTTTTAAACGGTGCCTGTGTCCTGACACCTTGTGTCCTTGATCTAAAAGCATTTGAGTATGAGACCCTGATTCTACAAATAACACTTTATTCTGTTGGCCTTGATGGACATTTTTCTAGCATTGAGAATAAAGAATTTAAGCATATTAAGTAGTATTTGTATTCAAAGAGATTGGGTACCAGAACAAAAATTTAGGGTCCTACTTAGGGTTTAAAAAAAAAAAAACTTGAGTTTTTTTTCTTTAGCAAGAAGTGGATTCTCCTAACGTCCTACTTTCTATTAAGTTTGTCCCAAGGTGCACTTGCAAATGGTTTCCCAAGACCGTGGCCGAACCAGCCCTCCCCTCCCCAACGCACACGTCACACACTTCTTCCAACAAGTCTAATTAATGGTCTAGCAGAGCTCTTAAGATTCCCGAAGCTAATTAAACAGGGCTCACCCTTGTACCTCCCAGTAGGTTGGGGGGTAGCTTGGCAAATGCTGTGATTGATATGAAAAGTAGCAAGGTATTCTTAAGCACTTTTAGCAGTGTTGTTGCTCTGTGAAGCACAAGCTTTCAACACAGTGGCCTTTTCTCCTCTGTGCTTTTGGAGTGTGAGAACACCATGGAGGCTACATGCACCGCGGCTTACTTGTGGGCTGAGAATCAAGACTGGGAGTAGAGGGCAGCAGCAGGGGAGTGACTAGCTGGGAGAGGGGGCCCGGCAGCTGTCATCTGAATAGCTTCTCCCTCCTCCCATTAGCCTGTTGTCCTAAAGCTCCATCCATTCATATTCATGGTTTCCAACCCTCTGCATGCTGCCAAGGCCAGCTTCCTTTGCACATTTTATTTCCTTGATCATCTTGGATTTTCATTTGAATTTACGAAGAATCATTGAACTGCTTCAGATAAAGGATGAACTATGAGAAATTGGAGCTAGTTCATAGAGAATCTACTGGGAGAAATTTATTTAAATATAAGAATTGAAGGCTAAATCTATAGTATAATACATTAACTTTATGTTCACTGACTTTTATTTATTTATATTTCCTCCTAGTGATTAATTTATTCCATATGTATTAGTAATTTATTCCATACGTATGATGAGAGAACAAATGAGGAAAACGTTTTATATTCTACTTACAATAGTAATATTTATTTAGTATAAATGTTAAACTACAAAAAAATTATGAAAATATAAAGAAATTTAAAATCACTCTGCTGCTGCTGCTAAGTCACTTCAGCCGTGTCCGACTCTGTGCGACCCCATGACAGCCCACCAGGCTCCCCTGTCCCTGGGATTCTCCAGGCAAGAACACTGGAGTGGCTTACCATTTCCTTCTCCAATGCATGAAAGTGAAAAGTGAAAATGAAGTCGCTCAGTCGTGTCCGACTCTTCTCGACCCCATGGACTGCAGGCTACCAGGCTCCTCTGTCTATGGGATTTTCCAGGCAAGAGTACTGGAGTGGGGTGCCATTGCCTTCTCAGAAAATCACTCTATCCTACTGTAATTATTATTAACTTTTGGATTTATTTTCAGTCATAGATGTATGTATATTAAGAAATTGAGATAATTCTAGACATGCTATTTCATTATCTGCTTGTTTATGTGTAATATTGCTGCTGCTGCTGCTAAGTCGCTTCAGTCGTGTCTGACTCTGTGCGACCCCATAGGCGGCAGCCCACTAGGTTCCTCTGTCCCTGGGATTCTCCAGGCAAGAACACTAGAGTGGGTTGCCATTTCCTTCTCCAATGCATGAAAGTGAAAAGTGAAAGTGAAGTCGCTCAGTCGTGCCCCGACTCTTAGCGACCCCATGGACTGGAGCCTACCAGGCTCCCCTGTCCATGGGATTTTCCAGGCAAGAGTACTGGAGTGGGGTCATATATATTTTTCATATATTAAAGCTTTTAAAAAGTCTTTATAGAATTCCATTGTATGTGTCACACGAGTGTATGCGCTTCAGTTTTTGTCTAATCACAACAAAGATTTGGAGGGATGGACATTAAAGCTCCCTCTGCGTGTCACAGCTCTCGGGTCTTGAACCATGTTATAGCTCTCAGGTCTCGAACGGACCGTGTTATAGCTCTTAGACAAATCAATGTTACAGCTCAGTGTCACAGCTCTATTTTATTTAGAAGATAGCAGGAAAATCCATCTTCGAGGCATGAGGGCACGCTGATCCAACGACTCGAAGAGAAGAGCACCCCGGGGCGCAGGGGGTTGGGGGAGAGAAGAGAGAGAGCCTTTTGGCTCCTCTTTTTATATGTTTTTTTCTTCTCCCTGGGTCTGCCCTATGCAAATTGGGCTTAGTCAGTAGTGCTGTTCTATCTGAAGTCCTCAGTCCTCTCCTCGGACCTTCCTTTGACCTTCCTCTGTTCTGTTTTCACAGGCTTTTCCCTTCCTTGTCTTTTAGCCACCGCCATTTTGGATGCCATTTTCCCTATTCTATTTACCTAACATATGGATTGGAGAAGGCAATGGCATCCCACTCCAGTACTCTTGCCTGGAAAATCCCATGGATGGAGGAGCCTGGTAGGCTGCAGTCCATAGGGTTGCTAAGAGTCGGACAAGACTCAGCGACTTCACTTTCACTTTTCACTTACATGCATTGGAGAAGGAAATGGCAACCCACTCCAGTGTTCTTGCCTGGAGAATCCCAGGGACGGGGGAGCCTGGTGGCTGCCGTCTATGGGGTCACACAGAGTCGGACACGACTGAAGTGACTTAGCATAGCATAGCA
This sequence comes from Bos indicus, assembly GCF_029378745.1. Taxonomy (NCBI): domain Eukaryota; kingdom Metazoa; phylum Chordata; class Mammalia; order Artiodactyla; family Bovidae; genus Bos; species Bos indicus. The sequence continues at coordinate 16,640,831 of NC_091767.1, forward strand.
ACATATGGATATCCTATGATCTATTTTTATTTTTATTTATTTATTTATTTTTTTTCCAGAAAGGTAACCTTTATTTGCACCTTCTCTCTGAATGGAATTCATTTAACAAATATTTACTGGGCATGTGCCCTCCCTCTTCTGGACACAAACTGCATCCTCAACTACAAACTCCCTGGCTGTTAGAGCCAGGGGCTGAGGTCTTGGCTGGTCACTACGTACTGCTCTTTACCTCTGTTAAGTGAGGAGAGCAGACTGCAGCCCACCAGGCTCCCCCGTTCCTGGGATTCTCCAGGCAAGAACACTGGAGTGAGTTGCCATTTCCTTCTCCCTATGATCTATTTTTAGAAAGATAGGTTTTTCAAAGATTTGACACTATTGGCAAACAGTGCTATGATACCGACATTCATAAGCTTTCACATCCAAACTGTCTGCACGTCTATAACTTTTTCCTCTGGAACATTACCCAGAAGTGACTTGTGAGTCAAAGAGTATATAGCTGGGCTAATTGTGACCTCCAGAAACGTTGTAGGCATTGAACCTCCTCTTGGCATATTTTTTCTAAAGATGTATTTATTTATTTATTTTTGACTGTGCTGGGTCTTTGTTCCTGCGGGCAGGTTTCTCTAGTTGCCGCCAGCACAGGCTACTCTCTAGTTGTGGTGTTCAGGCTTCTCACCGCTGTGGCTTTGCTTGTTGGGGAGCATCGGCTGGCTCTAGGTGCAACGGGCTCAGTAGTTGTGGCCCACAGCCTTGGTTGCCCCGAGGCACGTGGGATCTTCCCAGGCCAGGGATGGAACCGATGTCCCTGCATTGGCAGGCAGATTCTTAACCACTGGACCACCAGGGAAGCCCTCCTCATGGCATTCTATGACAGCCCTAAATAGGGAGCTTTTCTCAGGATATCTTTTGGCTAAGCCACTCTGAATATTCTTTGACTGCTTTTACCTAGATATTTCTACCCCAAGAAGAAAAATAACCACTTAGGTTTCTCGGCTTACAGGAAGAGGAAAGTGGAATGCTGCCAGCTATGAAAATGTTTGGAAAGAGTCTGGGCCATCTTAACCATCATCCTAATTAACATTTGCTTTATATCATGCATGAGAAGCCAACTTTCCTGTCAGAAAATATAAATGTCTGCTGGGAAACATGTATTTGCTATGAGGAACTCTTGGGACCAAGAAAATAAAATGCTTAATAACAACAGCATAATGAGGTCACAGGGGTGCTGAAAGCATTAATTAAAGAATGATTTAAAAGTTCTCCAGACGCTTACGGAGAGGTGTGCTGTAGCCTCCCCAGGAGAAAGATTTGGTTCCAAATATGTGGATTCCTGTACTGACAGAAACTAATATGTCTGACTACCTGGGCTGACTTGATTATATCAGAGCTAAATCTTAAAAACACACCTAATTACAGCTTTCCTTATTGTAAATGCAATGTGCCATATATATCGGAATCCTATTATTTTATTGAGAAGATGAGTCACAGCTCACCACACCTAATTGAAGATTTAGGTTGTAAAACTAAAATTTTAAACATATCTGTAAAGGTTTAGAAGTAGATATTGTACTGACTATATATATATAGATATATGCACAATGTCCTGATTTTGCAGCCAAAGAGCCATAAGAAGACAGGTCTGAACTGACCAATTGAGTTAGAATTTGAGGCTCTGATCAGAAAAAAAAAAAAAAACCGTGTTACATAAATACATCAAATTTGGACAAGTGCTTCCTAGTATTGTCTAATGAAGCTTAAATTTTCAGTTGTCCTTCTGCTTTAATGAGGTTTCTAACTCCTAGCAAGAAAACCAGATTTTGCTATAGTAGCTTCCTTGGCAAATCTAACCTCTAATTGTCCGTGCAGTAAAATAATCCATGCAAAGACTGCATGACTTGACTGTACAAGCTGATGCTGATACGAAGCCCCAGTTGGAAGACTTATATTTTGTAAGCAAAGCAATGCAAGGTTTTTCTTTGCTTTTAGTGCTCCTTGATTACTTAGAAAACCTATAACCTGGTGTGAATGCTTAGTGGCTCAGTTGTGTCCGACTCTGTGACTTCTCCTAATTTTCTTTCCCATTTCCTCCCTGGACTGGCCTAAGTTGTTCCACACCTTTCTCCTTCCTCATGCAAATGTGTGCAGACAGATATGTGCATATACCAGGTTTTCAGTTTTACATGAAAGTAGCCTACAATTTGCCTTTGCCCTCATGGGCTTCTCTTCCTCTACTCTTTATCTCCTTTGCAAAGCTCTTTTTTTTTTCTTCCCTACAAGGATTCTCTATTTGAGCTGGGCCAGTGGTGGGCAAGGCGATGAGAAGGCTGTTTTCAGCTTAGCTATCTCAAGAGTTCAAGGACATATGCCTATAAAGATGGTAATGCAAAATCAAAGGTGCTTACAAAGTATAAAAATGCTTATCTTGATCTTTAAGGAATTACCTTTCTAAGCTGGCATAAAGAAAAAAATGGTTGATCTTGATATGTCGTCCTCCCAAAAAAACTAAGCAGCTTGATGGACAGTGACTATTTTTAGAAAGAAAATATGTCTTATTCCAGCAGAATTATGTGGGGTCTAAAATGTCCTGTAAATGTTGTAGGAAGGGGGACCCATTCCAGGGCCCGAAACTGGGCTTTTGTCTAACACTTGGAAATGAATTGTCCAAGGAGACACATGTGTTGTCAAAGCAAGAGATTTTATTGGGCAAGGGCACCCGGGTGGAGAGCAGTAGGGTAAGGGAACCCAGGAGAACAGCTCTGCCACATGGCTTGCAGTCTCGGGTTTTATGGTGATGGGATTAGTTTCCAGGTTGTCCTTAGCCAATCATTCTGACTCAGAGTCCTTCCTGCTGGTGCACACCTTGTTCAGCCAAGATGGATGCCAGAGAGAAAGATTCTGGGAGGTTGTCGGACAGGTGTTGTCTCCTTTTGACCTTTCCGGAACTCTTCTGGTTGGTGGAGGCTTATTAGTTCCCTGTTCCTTACCAGGACCTCCTGTCATAAAACAACTCATGCAAATGGTTACTATGGTTTCTGGCCAGGGTGGGCGGGTTTCAGTCTGTGTGCTTCCCCTAACAAAAGGATGCTGCCATCGTTTTTGTGAGCCTGTTGCTGTGCTCTCTTGCACAGCTTTATCATTTGAGAAGAAAACATTCTTTTCCTTGATAAACAGCATAAATGCACTTCTATTTTCAGTTTTTCTAACTTTCTGGATTACTTAGAGTTGGCACCAAATCTCTCAGCCTGAAGGCATCTGTTTTATATATTTGACAGCAGCAACAGCCTCAGATGAACAGTTATAAATAGTATATCTTAGTTTTTAAATTATGGACCACATGTTAATCTTGTCCATACTGTATAATGATCTTATTCTTGTGATGAAATAATATACAGATATATATGAAGATTTTAGAAGTGTAAAGTACAAAGAATATTTGTTGCAGGTATTATTACTATTATTATCATTTTCCTCTGCCCAAGTATTCTTTATTATCTAAATATAACAAGGGCTGACAATATGAAATACATTTTTCCTTATCTGATGTGGGGAGGTTCCCTTTCCAGGGCCTGTTCCCAGCTAGGGAAATCTGTGCTTTTACTTGCAACTCTGGTATCCTGCAAACCCCCCAACCTTCACCCCACCCACACACGCAGTTTGCATTTTTCTGCTGATTAGGGAAATCCATGCCTAGCCATCTCCAACATAAGCAGAGGTCTGTACCAGCAACATAGTCACTCTCTCTTCCGATGGTGAGAGAAGTGTGGTGCTTTTGGAAAGTTTCGAGGCCAGAGTGGCTTGAGCTCAAGATAAGAGAGTTAACCCCAACACACTTGGTTTTCATGTAAGTCCATTTTACTGCTTTTTAAAAAAGAGTGAGAACTCAGGATTAGCAGCTGCTGGTGTAGGTCTAAGGTCCAAACCAAGGCTTTGCTGGGGCACCTGCTGCTTTCAGAACTGCTTGGGAGGGAGAGGATCCCCTACACAAAAGGCTTCTGTTCGATTTCTGTGCATAGCTGAGAAAGCTTAAATGACAAGGGGAGAAAACCACAAGTGAAGGAGGAGGACAGACTAGGAGCAGTAAAAGGGAATACTGTTGACAAAAGGCTGTGCCAGGGCAAAAAGATACATGTGAGTGTGAAACAGCAGAGAAAAACTGAAGAACTCGCCCAGAATGGCTGAAGAGAAAATCTGGTGGCAGCATCTAGACTTTTGAAAAGAAAGATGGGACTCAAAATTATCTAAACCCCCACAAGACAGTTGAAACGTCATGGTTCGCCTTTTAGTCTGTGTAGGTTACCTTTTTTTTTTTTCCCCCCCCCCCCCCCCCCCCCCAGAATAAGTAGGAATGATTGAGTCCCTGCCATGGGATGGTTGTAACCCTAGGCCAGTCCTTCTCCTAACCCTGGCATGAGATAAGTGGACACAGGCAGCCTGGAAGTGTACATTCTGGAAGCCAGACTTCCCTCAGTGCTCTCATCATGATGTCATGCAGTTCTGTTGGGTATGCAAAGAGCACCCTGTGTGATTAAGTCAATGCATGAAGCCTCTGTAGGTGTGACTTACCCTGATATTGGCTGGGCTAAATGCTGAGCTGAGTTCGAGCTGGAATGGTTAGAGTTCTGAATCACCCTGCTCTAGAGGCTGTTAACCACAGCTGCCTCCCTGTAAGAGCTACATCTTTCCAGGAAGATTTTGTCTTTGTTCCACGTGATGCTCCCCTTCCTCTGCCTCCCATGTTTACAACATAATAGGAGATCAGTTGGTAATGGAGTTTGGGAAAGTCGTTTGCAGGCTTCCAGCCCCAGGGGCAACACAGAGCAGAGAGTAGGAGGGCAGGTATGAGGGGAGAGACAGCAGATCAATAGTCATCACCTGACTCAAGGGGAGCCAGTCTGCAAACTAACAGACCTATGGGCTTGCCTGGTTTGAAAATAAATCTCTATCCCATCAGAGACACGTTGTCACAATAGACTATTTTTCTCAGAAATTTGACATTGGGAGTGAAGATTATCAGATAGCAGTGAAAACTAAAAGGGTGCGCCTAAAAGGCCATAAGTAAACCAAGTTTGAGATGGCAGAAACATGATTGGGCAAAAACCATAAGGCAGGGAAAAGATGTATAGCATCGAAGTGTGAAAGATGCACACGGAGAACCTGTGGAAATAGTTGAGTTATTCATGGCAAATGCATGAAAGGAGATCTTCCAACTCGTGCTCAGAAGGGTCAAGCAGTCCCTAAGTAGCAACCTAGAGAGAGAGGGAACTTAGCAGATCATAAGAACTTAGGTACTCACGGTTCAGCAGACAGCATGAACTTCCTGTTCACATCAGTCCCCCCTTTCCTCTCAAGTCCCATGGGGGTGTTGTGGCTGTGGGCCCGGGTGGGTGCTGTGCACAGGGGCCTGTTCCCAGCTCAGCAACACTGAGCTTAGGTACACTCCACCATCCCCCACCCCAACATCTTACAGGAGGACCTGCCCATCCTCCCTTCCAGACAGTCCCATTATCTTTATTACCCTGGAGTGTAGACAGATCTTCTCTGCGCTGGAGTTGGAGTTGTTCCCTGTCTTTACTCTGCTGATCAGGAATCAAATGTGCCCTTTGGAGCAGGATACTGTCTCTTGCTTCCTACGCTGTTTGTTAAAGGAAACTTCCCAGAAAAGACAGTCTGGCAATCAGACTTGCAGAAACAACATGGAGAATTATTTCCCCACACTGAGGACTCTCGGGCTCCCTTGGCTCTCCTTCCGATTTAAACAGAGCAAGTCCTACGTATTTTTCTTATTGCTGTTATGTTCTTAAAAGCACCACTTTCCCCTTCTACTCGCCTGGATGGCTTTCTGCTACTTACTTTAAAGCTGCGGAATTGGCACAAAACTGTAAAACCTAGGCTGTGATCAGAATGTGGGAACTTGAATGACGGGTGAAAGTTATAATCAAACATGAAACCCTGATACTTGGATGCCATGGTGCGTGCGTGCGTGCGTGCGTGCGTGCTACGTTGCTTCCGTCATGTCTGACTCTTTGCAACTCTGTGGTCGGTAGCTCACCAGGCTCCTCTGTCCATGGGATTCTCCAGATAAGAATACTGGAGTGGGTTGCCATGCCCTCCTCCAAGAGATCTTCCCAACGCAGGGATTGAACCCAAGTCTCTTTATGTCTCCTGCCATGGCACTTGACCAATTATGCTTGGCCAAGTACCATTATACTTGGTTCAGTTATGCTTCTGTTCATTTGGGGCATGACTACCCAAGATACGGGAAATTATTTCTATTCGTTGCCTCCAGGATACTTAATGGAGCATTGACTTGGAAACCAGAGTTCTGGGACCGGTGTCTGAATTAGCCCTTGTCCCACCATCGTCTCTTGTAACACTTGCTCCGTCATTCTTAGCACACAGCACAATTTGTCCTTGCGTCTTGTGTGTACTTGTGTGACTTTGCCCTTACCAGACTATAAGCTCCATTAAGAATTACTTCTGTTTTGTTCACCACAGCAAACCTAGCCTGACCTAGCAGGTGCTTAAGAAATACTGATTGGACAAATTAAATATAGGTTTTGGACTCTTATTGTAAAGAGGTTTGAATAACATCTCAAGAAGTTTGTACTTTTGTGGCTAACAATAGTTAATAATATAGAGTAAAGAGTTAGTCACTCTGTTGTTTCTGACTCTTTGTGACCGCATGGACTGTAGCCTGCCAGGCTCCTCTGTCCATGGAAATTTACAGGCAAGAATATTGAAGTGGGTAGCCATTCCCTTCTCCAGGGTATTTTCCTGACCCAGGGATAGAACTCAGGTCTCCTGCATTGCAGGCAGATTCTTTACCGTCTGAATCAGGAAAGTCCATCTACCATAGAATTTTTACTGATTACTAAACTATCTTTGTTATTTTCTTGTACAAGTGCTATCACCTAGCTGGAGGCCATAGATCTGCATATGCCTTGGGAAAACATCTTAGTGTGTGCCCAAGCAGCGTTCTGAACTTGCGCCGACCCAGCATTCCAAGGTCTACACTATATTTTTCCTTAGCTTAGCAGGGTATGCCGACCCCAGCTAATCAACCTGATGTACTTTTATTTGGGTTATGCTGTATTGCTATATTTTGCTTTTATTCTTTTCCCATGGTGATTTTCTCATGGCTTAGCCAGAGCAACAGGCGGCTGACTATTAACCCCTGCAGATGCCAATGAGACATCCCACAGAAATTGTCCACCTGGCAATGGAAAATGCTGATCTGGAAAATGCTGGAGCTTGGCTGAGTGGTCTGTTCAAAAACAGTTCAGTTCAGTTCAGTTCAGTCGCTCAGTCGCGTCCAACTCTTTGCTACCCCATGAATCACAGCATGCCAGGCCTCCCTGTCCATCACCAACTCCCAGAGTTCACTCAAACTCACGTCCATCAAGTCGGTGATGCCATCCAGCCATCTCATCCTCTGTCATCCCCTTCTCCTCCTGCCCCCAATCCCTCCCAGCATCAGAGTCTTTTCCATTGAGTCAACTCTTCACATGAGGTGGCCAAAGTACTGGAGTTTCAGCTTTAGCATCATTCCTTCCAAAGAACACCCAGGACTGATCTCCTTTAGAATGGACTGGTTGGATCTCCTTGCAGTCCAAGGGACTCTCAAGAGTCTTCTCCAACACTACAGTTCAAAAGCATCAATTCTTCAGCGCTCAGCTTTCTTCACAGTCCAACTCTCACATCCATACATGACTACTGGAAAAACCATAGCCTTGACTAGACGGACCTTTGTTGGCAAAGTACTGTCTCTGCTTTTGAATATGCTATCTAGGTTGGTCATAACTTTTCTTCCAAGGAGTAAGCGTCTTTTAATTTCATGGCTGCAGTCACCATCTGCAGTGATTTTGGAGCCCCCAAAAATAAAGTCTGTCACTGTTTCCACTGTTTCCCCATCTATTTGCCATGAAGTGATGGGACCGGATGCCATGATCTTCGTTTTCTGAATGTTGAGCTTTAAGCTAACTTTTTCACTCTCCTCTTTCACTTTCATCAAGAAACGTTTTAGTTCTTCTTCACTTTCTTCCATAAGGTGGTGTCATCTGCATATCTGAGGTTATTGATATTTCTCCCAGCAATCTTGATTCCAGCTTGTGCGTCTTCCAGCCCAGTGTTTCTTATGATGTACTCTGCATATAAGTTAAATAAGCAGGGTGACAATATACAGCCTTGATGTAACTCCTTTTCCTATTTGGAACCAGTCTGTTGTTCCATGTCCAGTTCTAACTGTTGCTTCCTGACCTGCATACAGGTTTCTCAAGAGGCAGGTCAGGTGGTCTGGTATTTCCATTTCTTTCAGTGGTAGGGTCAATTTGCCAGGGTGGTTCTTGTATTGTTAATGGCTGAGTTAAGTTTTCATGAACTGAGGTATATGGTCCCTGTCACTGTATGTCTCAGAGTCCCAGGCTAGCCCCTCACTAAGGTGTGGATGTAGTTTACTGGCTGGTCCCCTGGTGAGCCCAATGCCTGGATGTGAGTGCCTGCAGACAAAGCCCCAGGTGTGTGGGATCCTGAGTTCTGAGAGAGTGAGAGGATGTGTTCAGAGGGGCCAAAGGGTTGGTTTGTGCAGGCATCAAGCCCACGGGGCAGGGACAGGGCTCAGGAGATGGGCAGGCCTGAAATGCAGCAAGAACAACCCTCCTGGAATTCCTGCAGGGGAGCCTTCACGTGCACGTTAAGTTGCTTCAGTCAATCAGTTCAGTTGCTCAGTCGTGTCCAACTCTTTGCAACTCCATGGACTGCAGCACACCAGGCTTCCCTGTCCATCACCAACTCATGTCCATTGAGTCGGCAATGCCATCCAACCATCTCATCCTCTGTTGTCCCCTTCTCCTGCCTTCAATCTTTCCCAGCATCAAGTCTTCCAGTGAGTCAGTTCTTCTTATCAGGTGGTCAAAGTATCGGAGTTTCAGCTTCCAATGAATATTCAGGACTGATTTCCTTTGGGATTGACTGGCTTGATCTCCTTGCAGTTCAAGGGACTCTCAAGAGTCTTCTCCAACACCACAGTTCAAAAGCATCAATTCTTCAGCACTCAGCTTTCTTTATAGTCCAACTCTCACATCCATACATGACTACTGGAAAAATCATAGCTTTGACTAGATGGACCTTTGTCAGCAAAGTAATGGTCTCTGCTTTTTAATATGCTGTCTAGGTTGGTCATAGCTTTTCTTCCAAGGAGCAAGCATCTTTTAATTTCATGGCTGCAGTCACCATCCACAGTGATTTTGGAGCCCAAGAAAATAAAGCCTGTCACCATTTCCATTGTTTCTCCATCTATTTGCCATGAAGTGATGGGACCAGTTGCCATGATCTTTGTTTTTTGAAAGTTGAGTTTTAAGTCAACTTTTTCACTCTCCTCTTTCACTTTCATCAAGAGGCTCTTTAGTTCCTCTTCACTTTCTTCCATATGGGTGGTGTCATCTGTGTATCTGAGGTTATTGATATTTCTCCTGGCAGTCTTTTTTTTTTTTTTTAATATTTATTTATTTGGCTGTGCCAGGAACTAGTTGTGGCACATGAACTCTTGGTTGCAGCAGGCGAACCCTTGGTTGCAGCATGTGGGATCTAGCTCCCCAACCAGGGATTGAACTCAGGGCCTCTGCATTGGGAGCTCAGAATCCTAATCACTGGACCACCAGTGAAGTCCCTCTCCTGGCAGTGTTGATTCCAGCTTGTGCTTCATCCAGCCTGGCATTTCTCATGATGTACTCTGCATAGAAGTTAAATAAGCAGGGTGACAATATACAGCCTTGACATACTCCTTTCCCAATTTGGAGCCACTCTGTTGTTCCATGTCTGGTTCTAACTGTTGTGTCCAACTCTTTGTGACTCTATAGACTTTAGCCTGCCAGGCTCCTCTGTCCATGGGATTCTCCAGGCAAGAATACTGGGTTGGGTTGCCATGCCTTCCTCCAGGGGATCTTCCTGACCCAGGGACTGATCCCACGTCTCTTATGTTTCCTGCATTAGCAGGCGGGTTCTTTATCACTAGTGCCATCTGGGAAGCCTGGGGAGACTTTGGGGTGGCTCTTTCATGTGGATGGGTTAGAGCAGGGGTCCCCAGGTTGCAGCACTGGTCCGTGGCCTGTTAGGAACCAGACCACACAGCAGGAGGTGAGTGGTAGGCAAGTGAGCGAAGCTTCATCTGTATTTACAGTCTCTCCCTATGACTTGTATTACCACCCGCACTCAGGAGAACAAGCTTAGGGCTCCCACTGCTTCTGCATTATGGTGGTATAATTATTTCATTATATATCACAATGTAATAATAATAGAAATAAAGTGCACAATAAATGTAATGTGCTTGAATCATCCCCGGACCATCCCCCCATCGCTTCTTGGTCCATGGGAAGATTGTCTTCTATGGAACTGGTCCCTGGTGCCAAAAAGGTTGGGGACTCCTGGGTTAGAGTGACTTCGAAATTGGAGGCTAACAGATAATGGTTTTCAAGTTTTTTACGTTTTTATTTAAAGTAAAAATAAGCTCACAATAATGGTCTTTGCTCTGTTTTCTGCTTCCCACCCATCAGATTTGCACAGGGAGAAACGCGCACTTCCTATGGTTTCCTGCCCCACCCACGTTTTTGTTTTGTTCCATTCTGGGTCTGGTATTGGTCCATTCTAACTGGAAGCGTGGAGATCGCCTCCTCAACCCCCACCTGGTAGGCAGCAGGGGCCGTGGGAAACCTGGAAGACCTTGTGCGATCCAGGGCTTCTGTGACAGCACTTGGCTCACCCCCTCCCCTTCTCTCCTCATTAACTTGAGTCTCTGAGACGGAGCCCATATGAAGAACACCCAGTCACTTCTATTTTCAACCTGTCCTTAGCACCGGATGATCTTGACAAGTTGCCCTTTTTCAGAAAAACATCCGTCATGAAATGCAGGTATCAAGTCTCATTGAGGGCTCTTCTGCCCCACAAAGGCTTAGGGAAAACTTGACCTGAAACCCAGTTCCTGACACTGTGAGTTCAACATGGCCCCTGCTCCAGCCCCCTTCTCCTCTGTCCCCCTCACCCCTGCTCCGGCCCCCTTCTCCTCTGCCCCTCACCCCTGCTCCGGCCCCCTTCTCCTCTGCCCCTCACCCCTGCTCCAGCCCCCTTCTCCTCTGCACCCCTCACCCCTGCTCCGGCCCCCTTCTCCTCTGCCCCTCACCCCTGCTCCGGCCCCCTTCTCCTCTGCCCCTCACCCCTGCCCCGGCCCCCTTCTCCTCTGCCTCCTCACCCCTGCCCCGGCCCCCTTCTCCTCTGCCTCCTCACCCCTGCTCCGGCCCCCCTTCTCTGCACCCCTCACCCCTGCTCCAGCCCCCTTCTCCTCTGCCTCCTCACCCCTGCTCCGGCCCCCTTCTTCTCTGCCCCTCACCCCTGCCCCGGCCCCCTTCTCCTCTGCCTCCTCACCCCTGCTCTGGCCCCCTTCTCCTCTGCCCCTCACCCCTGCTCCAGCCCCCTTCTCCTCTGTCCCCCTCACCCCTGCTCCGGCCCCCTTCTCCTCTGTCCCCCTCACCCCTGCTCCGGCCCCCTTCTCCTCTGTCCCCCTCACCCCTGCTCCGGCCCCCTTCTCCTCTGCCCCTCACCCCTGCTCCGGCCCCCTTCTCCTCTGCCCCTCACCCCTGCTCCGGCCCCCTTCTCCTCTGCCCCTCACCCCTGCTCCGGCCCCCTTCTCCTCTGCCCCTCACCCCTGCTCTGGCCCCCTTCTCCTCTGCCTCCCTCACCCCTGCTCTGACCCCCTTCTCCTTCTCTGTCCCTGCTGCTGAATCATGCAGCCTCCTCACTTTTATTCAAAATCCAACTTGGACTCTGAGTCTTGTCCTTGTTCCATTTCTACAACAAATCCAGTGGAAATCAGCATTTTCCTGGGCCTCTAGTTTTATTAATGATTTTATGAGAGGTGGCGGTCAGAGCAGGGACCACTTCAGCCATAACCGGCCCTCTGCCATGCCCCCAGCACCTCTTCATGTCCCACCAGCCCTGTGTCCTGCCCCTCCTGCCCCCCACCTCCTGCTGTGCATGGGATGAGGCCTTCGTGACTTTCCAAGGCCCTCGGTCCTCTTCTGCCCACACACATGCCAAGCATGTCAACGTGTGCCCACATGGTTAAATGTAGTTTCTGCTGCAAGAAATGAAAAGCATTCTTATAATTTCGCTTTTGAGGTTGACTATAAGTAGCTCATTCAATTCATGATTGCTCTGATTTCCCAGGAGTTATTCATTCACCTGTTTTTAAAAAGTGAGACAATGTATTAATAATTTACCATATAGAGTAAAGTATCTTTGAATATTGGGCTTCCTGGGTGGTTCGTTGGTAAAGAATCCGCCTGCCAAAGATCCCCTGGAGGAGGAAATGGCAACCTGCTTCAGTATTCTTGCCTGGAAAATTCAATGGACAGAGGAGCCTGGTGGGCTGTAATCCATGGCGTTGCAAACAGTTGGATATGACTGAGTGAGCACATCTTTGAATATAAGATTTGAAAGTTATCAAGTCAGCATTATATATTTATAAACATTTACTTATACATTTGTTAATTTTAAACCTTAGAGTATTTAGGTACAGAAATGTAAGTCTTAGAGTATTTAGCTACAATAGGCATTGTAGCTCTGCTTTCCAGTGGATGAGACAGCTTTGGCAGGAGGCGTGTCTACAAGCAAGAACCTTTAGGAATAGAATCCAGTCCCAACCATGGCTCATCCCTTGCCAAGAGCAGCCCCATCAAGCCAATCCATTTACTCTTATGTCTTCTGGAATGATGATGAACACAATTATGTTTGTGTCATTACACATATTTTTGCAGAGCCCGTGCTTGCGTGCTAAGTCGCTTCAGTCATGTCCACCTCTTTGTGACCCTGTGAACCATAGCCCACCAGGCTCCTCTGTCCATGGGATTCTCCAGGCAAGACTACTGGAGTGGGTTGCCATGCCCTCCTCCAGGGGATCCCAACTAAGCTTTAAAATAGCCATGAAGTGCATTCCTCCTACAGGGATTTCATCAGGCACCTTAAGCAGCCTTTAAGAGAATATTTCACTTGGGGGTCGGCTTGGTTTCAAGTGTGGAAGAGGAGACTACGGGCATCCTGGCAGGGGCAGTAGCCTGGGCAGAGGTGTGGAGGCAGGGGCTGCAGTGAGCCAAGTCTGACCGCCATGGAAGCCATGCTGAACACTTGGGACCTTACTGCACAGGTCATGAGGAAGAAGTGACATTCCAGGAACTGGCTCAGTTGACAGACTGAGAGTCACATAGGGTGAACATCCTTAATTCTTCTTTTCTCAGCTTCCTCCCCTCTATCCTTTCAGGCATTTTTTTTTTTTTTTTGGTAAGGAGAGACTTTATTCAAAAGGATTATTGCAATTCAGGAAAGGGGCTTATTGCACTATTGGGAGGGGACAGCATTATGGAGTGTGCTCCATTTGTAAGATCTGCAAGTTTTTGAAAGGTCAGGCAGAAAAGGGCCTTTTTGTCATGGAAGGAGTCAGCAAGGCTAGAAGGAGAGTGAGATGAGAGGCTGGCTTGACTCGACCAGGAAAAGTTTTCCTTGAGGTCCGTTGGAAAGGGACTTCTCCCCACCCCACCCCCATGCCAGGCTGCCTGCCGGATCTTAGCTCCCCAACCAGGGATGGAACCCATGCCCCGTAATGGAAGTGTGGAGTACTAATCACTGGACCACCAGGGAAGTCGCAGGAGTGGGCTTCTTGGTAGGAGCTCAAGGGTTTTTTAACATCACTGTTTTTATTAACAGGTAGATGAGTGCAGGTACCCAGTAAGCCCCACAGGAGACTTAGTGTAAGCAGAACTGATGGAATAAGCACCAGACATCATTTGGAGTTTTCAGTGACCACTGGTGCTCCATGTACTTTATGTTTGGATTATTCAGTGTTTTTCCCATCCTTTAATGTTAGGTCTCTTCAGCCAAATGATAAGGTTGAACAGGGTGGAAATTACAGGGTGTGGATCACAGTGGGTGTTTAGTAGAAGCCGTCACTTCCATTTATGCTGCAAGGTCTCCCAGAGGTGGCTCTTTTTTCCTTTTGTTTTATGGAGGTTTTTTCCTCTGCATTTTATTTATCATGCTTTTTCTTTGCTTGCATGTTACATTTTTGTCTCCTTTCTTTCATCCATGGAGTTGATAGATTTTTTTTCCCAGTGATTGTTTTTTTAGAAAAGTGGTAGCCTATGTTTAAAATTCAGATTCCTCATAAAACTCAGAAATCCCAGTTTTGTTTGCAAGTTGACACACAGGACCCTGGACAGTATTCCCATGGCAGAAGTCCATGAGCACTGCCTTCTTTGGATGGGTATTCTGTCACCAGTTTACCCCAGGCCCCACTATGCTCTATTGTCTCTCCGACTCTGTGGAAGGATCAGTTATCCTTTCATTTGAGCTGTTGTTTTCCTATATCTCCTGTTTACTCATGTGTATGACTTTGCCAGCCCCAGAAGGTGTTTAAATTTGTTACCATATTTTAACTGGAAAATTAAGTGGACTTACATTTGTTATCATTACTGATATATTTTAATTCCTGTCTGCCCGAGTCTTTGGTGCTCTCTGTTTGTCCCACAAGATCGGTTTCTTCTCTCCTTTCTTGTCTTCTTTTGGGTTGATTGAGTTTGTTGTCTCACTCCACTTTTTTCTTCCTGTACCACTCTGAAAATTATACTGGTTTTTATCAGTCTAAAAAACTGATCATGGTTAACTATCAGTTTTTTATACTTTAAAAACTTTAGTGGTTAACCTAGTAATTGTGACTTTAACTCACTGAATTCTAAAGTGATCAATATCTTTATTCTGAACAACATCCTCCCTTTTCTGCCCTGCCCCTGCTTGTATGTTAGTGGTTTTATATATTTTAAGCCTATATATTTCTTTTCTTTTAGAATCTCATAAAGCATTACTTCTTTTATGCTTCTGTAGAGTCAATGCTTGTACTGATTTATCATTTTCAGAAAATATTCACCATTTTCTGTCTTCTTCATTCTTTCTTATAGTTTGGGATCTTATATCTTTTATCTTCTTGTATCCTCTCAATTCCTTCTTCTAGGTCCTTTTAGATGTCTTACATCTCTGTCAATTTCCTTGACTTGAACTATAGTCTTTAAATTTCCTTTAATGAATATCTGCCCATGGTAATTTTTTTTTTTTCTGATTTTATTTATCTTTTCACCTCTCATCTGAGTGTTCTTTTTTCCTTCTCCTCCCTGCTTTTACTTTGGAAAGTATACATTACATTTCTTCTTCCCATCTCCACTCTTATTTCCCTTAAAGTTATAATTAAAATTATAATGTGCATGCTTAGCTTTAAAAAACTTTTTTAAAAAGTGTGTTTATTGCACTGGGTCCTCGTTGCTGTGTGCAGGCTTTCTGTAATTGCAGAGAGTGGAGGCTACTCCTGGTTGCAGTGTGCGGGCTTCTCTGGTTGCGGTGTGTGGGCCTTTCGTTGTGGTGGCTTCTCTCATTGCGGAGCTTGGGCTTTAGGCTTCACGGGCTTCAGTGGTTGCTGCATGTGGGTTCAGTAGTTGTGGTGCACAGGCTTAGTTGCCCTAAAGTACGTGGGATCTTCCTAAACCAGGGATAGAACCAGTGTCCTCTGCATTGCAAGGCAGATTCTTAACCACTGGACCACCAGGGAAGCCCCTAAAATCTCTTTAGAAATTCTTCAAAATAGATATTCTACCAAACAACACAAGGACATTAAAATACTTTAAGATAATCATACTTCCATATTATTGCTATCCAATATTTTAGTTCCAAGTCATTTATAATGTCTCCCCTCCATTAATCTTAAAAAAAACTTAAACAGCATGGTTATTTACAAACTGACTATCATCTCTATTATCGTCTTTGCTCATCATTGTTTATCTTACTTTTTTCTATGTTTAATTTACTTTAAATTGAAATATATTATTGTTATTTACTATTTTCTTTCAGGGAGCCTTGAATTGGGAATTCTTTTCTTTGTATAGATATGTCTATATTTTACTCCCATTTTTAAATAACTGTATTTATCTTTGAGTGTGCTGGGTCTTTGCTGCGTGGACTTCTCTCGAGCTGTGCAGAGTGAGGGCTCCTCTAGTTGCAGTCCGTGGGCTGCTCATTGTGGTGACTCCTCTTGTTGTGGAGCACAGGCTGTAGGGCGCATGGGCTCAGTGGCTGCAGCTCCTGGGCTCTAGAGCACGGGCTCAGTAGTTGTGGTACATGGGCTTAGTTGCTCCGCAGCATGTGGGATCTTCTCAGATCACGTTTGAACTCATGTCTTCTGCATTGATAGATTCTTTACCACTGAGCCACCAGGGAAGCCCTCACCCACATTTCTGAGCAATAATTTAGTTAGATAGAGAATATTAGTTTGACACATTTATTTTTTTTACCACTTGAGTATGTTATTCCATTATCTTCTTGCTTCTGTGTCATTAATGAAAATTCTGGTCCTGATCTAATTGCCATTATTTGGTTGGTAACCTCTTTTTTCTATTTGATTGCTTCATGATTTTCTCTTTGGCCCTGGGGTGTGTGTGGTTCTTTTGAATCCTGCTTGGAACTTGTGATGATTGAAATAAACATCACAGGTAGCACTTTATTCTGTCAAATTCTCAGTAATTGTCTTTTTAATGTTTCCTCTTCTACATCTTTCTCCTGGAACTCCAATTAAAAGTATATTTTATTTTGTCAACACACTCTCCATGTCTTGTAACCTCTCTTTTACATTTTTCTATTTCTTTTTTTCTTTCTTGACTATATTATGAGTACTTTCTTTCCATCTTCCATGATATGGATTCTCTTTTTAGCTATATCTATTATTTAATGTAACACTGTATTTTTCACTTTAAAATTTCTACTTAGTTCTTTTTTTCTTTCCAAAGCTGTCATTTCTTTTTTCATAGAGGCTTGTTCTTTTATTATAGTTTTTATTCCTTCTTTTACATTAAAAATACCTTTAAACATACTTAGTTTATAGTTCCATCAGATTATTCTTTTTTTTTTTTTTTTAATTTTTTGCTGTGCTGGGTCTTCATTGCTTTGGGCAGACTTTCTCTAGTTGTGGTGAGCAAGGGGCTACTCTTGCTTGTGGCCCATCAGATTATTCTATTACCATCAGTTCTTGAGGTGCTAATGCTTCTGCTTCCTATGCACATGGCCTCTCTGACTGGTTTGTTTCTTTGTCTGGTTTATTCATCAGGACTTGTTTATTCTGAGAGAGCCTTATATGAGTCTGGGCTATGAAAATATTTCTCCGGGGCATTTTGGTCCTGACTATATTTTTTTGGTAATTTATCAGCTCCGGATTCTTGCACAATTTAAACAGTGTAAATCTGGGTCACACACTTGTACAGGTCACAGGCTTGATGTTTTATTTTTTCATGAAATATATACAATTTTTTCACCTTGAGACTAGGATAGAATATACTCTGAGTGCCTAGGGAGTGGTAGTAGTTTGTCTAGTCCTACACTCATGTGGAGGGAGGTTTTCAAGAATTTTGACTGTATGTAGTTATGTTGGTTCCAGTCCCCTACCTTGCCTGGGTCTAGGCTACATCACCTCTTCTCACCTGAACATTAACATCCCAGTTCTAGGCCCCCATGCAACTGAATCCAGATTCAGCTAGTTTTGCAGCATTTGCTCTCATGCCTCCTGCTTTGGGCTTTCTCTCTTCATTTGTGGCCTGTGTTTTTAAAAAGTTATATTTTATAGGTCTGTGAGGTATATTCTCAAGATGATCACATTGCTGCTGCTGCTGCTGCTAAGTTGCTTCAGTCATGTCCGACTCTGCGCGGCCCCATAGATGGCAGCCCACCAGGCTCCCTGTCCCTGGGATTCTCCAGGCAAGAACACTGGAATGGGTTGCCATTTCCTTCTCCAATTCATGAAAGTGAAAAGTGAAAGTGAAGTTGATCAGTAGTGTCCGATTCTTCGAGACCCCATGGACTACAGCCCACCAGGCTCCTCCGTTCATGGGATTTTCCAGGCAAGAGTACTGGAGTGGGGTGCCATTGCCTTCTCCGGTGATCATATTAGGTTATATTTTATGTTTGTTTGGAACTGAAAGAAGATCTAGGTGATTTTTATATGATGTTTTAAAATATATTAATATCTTTATAAACTTTTTATTGGCTACGTATTATGGGCCTTTTTTTTTCTTTTTTAAATTAGAGGATAATCGCTTTACAATGTTGTGTTGGTTTCTGCTGTACAACAACGTGAATTGGCCATATGTCCCCTCCCCCTTGAACCTTCCTCCCACTACCTACCCCATCCCACCCCTCTAGCTTGTCACAGAGTACTGGGTTGACCTCCCTGTGCTATATAATAACTTCCCATTAGCTATCTGTTTTACATAAGATAATGTATATGTTTCGATGCTACTCTCTCAATATGTCCCTCCCTCTTCTTCCCCTGGTGCTGGGGTACAATACTAAACAAAACAAGGTCTTTGTACAGTTTACATTCTCAAGAGGAAGACAAAACAAAGAATAAATAAAAGTGTAGTGTCAGGGGGAGCTATGAGGAAAGTCACAGCAGGCTAATGAGAGAGAGAGACTGGGTTGGTAGGGTGTGCTATATTTAGGACAGCAAAGGAAGCCTCTGTGAGGAGGTGATGTTTGAGCTGAGGTTCACGTGAAGTGATGCAGAGCCATGCTGACGCCTGGGGTGTCAGTCTGGGTCCTCCAAGGAGCAGACACCAAGGCAGGACTGGCCACACAAGAGATTTATGACGGCAACGCCTGTGAACAAGACAAGCGTCCAGTGCAAAGTGCAGGTGTGGGTCTCCTTTAGCAGAAATGACATATTCAAGTCAGGTACAGCAAAGCCTTCAGTCAAGTGCAGGGCCTTTCTGAGTGCTCTGCTCTGACTAGGAAAGGAAACAGGGAGGGAGCTGGTCGGAGCCTGGGAGAGCTGTCAGACTGTGACTTGAGTGAAGAGGAGAGGGGAGGGCAGAGGCTGAGGGGAAGCATCCTGGAGTTCTACGCTGCTCTAAGAGAGTTTGGCAAAGTTGTTGAAAAGCCCTTGAGCCAAAGGCCCCTGTTAGGTGAATTTTTCATCTCCCAAGAATAGGCTTGTCTTGGTCATCTTGCCCCGCCCGGTCACTGACCAGGAGTAGCTTATGGAGGGCGTGACTTTATCACACATGCAGGGATGGATTTCAGAGCACAGTATCCATGACTCCCAGTCGCTTATGGGTCTTTGTTGTGGCACATGGGCTTTCTCTGGTTGCAGCATGCAGGAGGTTTTCTATTTGCAGCGTGCAGGCTTCTCTAGTTGTGGAACATGGGCTCTAGAGTGCCTGGGCTCAGTCATTGCAGTGTGCAGGTTTAGGTGCCCTGTGGCATGTGGGATCTTAGTTCCTTGACCAGGGCTCAAACCTGTGTCCTCTGCATTGGAAGGCAGATTCTTAACCACTGGACCCACTAGGGAAGTCCCCGTATTCTTTAAGCACCACTCTAGCTATGGTCTGGAAATACATTGCAGAAGAACAGAATTGGAAGCAGGGTAACAAATTAGGTCCATTGTAACTCCCCAGGAAAGAGGGGATGGTGGCTTGGCTGGGAGTAGTCACTGTGGAGGTGGTGAGAAGTGGGGGATGTGGTGATTTGAAGGTACACTGTATAATTTACTGATGGATTAGGTGAGCAGTTAGAGGAAAAGAGGAGAGTCAAGAATGATCTCTCTTTTCTGTCTTTTTTGTTTGTCTGTTTGCCTATAGCAACTAGATAACCACAGTTGTTATTTTCTGAGATGGGAACACTGTGTGAGGTGCTTATCTGGAGATTACAGAAATGAAAATCTATTGTAGACCTCTGCTGTGTTTTAGAAGTCTCACATGGTTTTGCAACTTGCTTTTTCATTTTTGTGGGCTTCTTTCCATTTCAATACAGATATATTGCCTCATTATATTTTAAGGGCTGCCCAGTATTTCTTGTCTGGATGTGTCATTCTTGATTGAACTAGCTCCCTCAGGATGGACTTTTGGGTTACTTCCATTTTTTTTTTTTTGGTGTGATTGTAAACCATGATGCTTAAAAATGATATTCTTTATCCCTTGCCACATAACAAGACATCCCAAAACTTAGTGGCTTAAACACAACAACATGTAATATGTCTCAGTATCTCTGGGTCAGGAGTCAGAGCACAGCCTAGCTGAATTCTCCGGTTCAAGATCTCTCTCCAGGCTGAAGCCAAGGTGCAGGCTGGGGATGCGGGGTGGAGGAATCTGCTTCTGAGTTGACTCAGTGGTTATGGGCTGGATTCAGTTGCTGATGGACTCTTGGCCCGAGGGCCTTCATTCCTCACCGGCTATTGACTCTCAGAGGGAGAACTCACAGCATGGCAGCTGACTTCATCAAAATGGACAGATGAGAGAGTGGAAGAATTTGTAAGCACGACAAAAATCACAGTCTTTAAAATCTCAGAAACGCACCCCATCCCTTTTGCTGTATTCTATTCACTAGAAGTCAATCACTAGGTCCCTCACTCAGGCAGAGAGGATTACTCAAGTGCCATGGATACCTGAGGGCTTCCCAGGTAGCACTAGCGGTAAAGAAGCTGCCTGCCAATGCAGGAGCAGGAGACACAGGTTTGATACCTGGGTCAGGAAGATCCCCTGGAGGAGAGCAGGAGACTGAGATCATTGAAGGCCATCTTAGAGGTCTGCCTATCACTATAGCCCTGTAGAGTTGTCTTTTGATAGATTATTAAAGGTGGATTTGCTGAAGGAAAGCATTAGTCGCTGAGTTGTGTCCAACTCTTTGCAACCCCATGGACTGTAGCCCACCAGGATCCTCTGTCCATGGGGATTCTCCAGAAAAGAATACTGAAGTGCATAACCATTCCCTTCTCTAAGGGATCTTCTTGACCCAGGGATCGAACCTGGGTCTCCTGCCTCCTGGCAGGCAGATTTTTTTACCATCTGAACCACGAGGGAACCCCCTAGCTAAAGGAAAAGGTGTGCATATTTAACAAGTTCAAGAAAGGGAGTTCCCTGGTGGACTAGTGGTTAGGATTCTGGGCTTTCACTGCCGTGGCTCTGGTTCAATTCTTGGTCAGGGACCTGAGATCCTGCAAGCTGCACCGCAACGGCCAAAACAAGTATAAGTAAATAAAATCAAGTTTCAAGTATAACTATAAGATTTCTTTTCAAAAGTGTTACTGCAGCTTTCAAAGTTCATCTTGATAGGACTATTTGCTATTACCTGAGAGGAAGAGGTTGTAAATCCTCAAAGAGCCTTTGCCAGATTTTTTCAGGAGGCTCTCTTCCCCTCCTGTCTTCTTGTTCTCGCCCCTCCAAAATGTCCCAGAACCGGAAGTAGCTGTGCATCTTGCAACAGAAATGACAGGAAGTTTCTAACCAGCAGGTACGAGCCATTCCGTCATTGTGGCTACTAATCTAGGGTATGCTGATGTGGGTTGTGCCACTGAGAAGTGTTATTGCCTTTACTTGTTTGCTGGCTTGAGTGAGCTTTTTGCAGCCAGCTTTGGTGAGAGAGATGAAAAAGCAATTCATGGGGAGGGTAGATTGGGCAGATGAGAACTAGGAAACACCACTTGAATCACTTCTAAATCCTCTGTCCTCAGGAGTTTCTGGTAGAGGAAGGATGAGGTGTAGGTTTATTTCTTCATTAGAAAGAATCTTTACTTAAAAGTACCCTCTTGTTTACTTGGATAGGGTTGGATGAAATGAGAATTGCTTTATCTCCTTCCCACACACTTTTGGTGGTTTTATAAAATTATCCATAAGTACTTCCTAAACCTAGATTATTATAAAGACGAAGCAAGAGTGTTCCAAGTATATGGCTGCCCTCAGGTCGGGTGCCCCAGCGGAAAGCTTAGGCTCTCTCTGCAGCTTAGGTCCCTTCCTAAGGGAAAATGCACACCAAGATCACTTCCTCCTGTGAGCAAGGTGGACAGGGCTGCAGAGCTGGGGAGAGTGCGCGATCCCTGATGGTGCTGAGGGAACATATTGATGGGGTTCCTGTTTGTGGCTAGCTCCTTGGGTGGAGGAGGGACTGGAATTCCCCATGCTCTGTCCCGACTTTCCACTTTCAGGTCCCTGCGTGGCCCCCAAGAGCCCCGAGGCCCTTCTTGAATGTAGATCAGTTTAGCGTGCTAGCTCTCAGGGCAGCAGCTCCGTCTCTGCTTGTGATGCCAGCTTGGAAAACTTCTTGAACTGGGCATCTCCAGGGCCAAGGCCAGGCCTCCTTGCTGTCTGGGCCCTGGTGTGAGCCTGGTGCTGCAGGAGCCAATCTGGAGCGGCTTCACTTGCCAGCGGGACCGGTCCCCCCACAACCCCCCCTCCCCACCCCCTCCCCCATCGGCTCTCACCCAGGGGCCTGTGCAGGTTGGGCTCACATTTCACAAGATGATTCTGCTAGATGAGAAAAACATGTGCTTGAATCCGGACAGTGAGCCCAGCCATGTGGATTGCACTCCCTGCAGAAATGAGAACCTGAGTGCAGTGACCTTTCAAACGGAAATAAATTAGGACTCCTTGGCCATCCTTGCCCTGCTCTGTCAGGTTTTGTCTTTTTCTAGAAACCACTCTGGGTTAGGCCAAATTAAAGGAGAGGAAATAAGGCCCAGCTCATTGCATAATCACCCTCAACTTCAAGGATGTGGGGCCAGCCATCTTGTGATTTCAAATATAAATATTTGCAAACGGTTTCTGTCTTGATCAGTTATGTAAAAATCTGCGTTTAAGATATGCCGAGGTGGCTGTTAAATGTGTTTCCTTTTTTAATGGACCAGTCTTCTTTCTATGGAACTTTGTTTTTCAATTGTCAGCTATATTAAAGCTTTCGTTTTGTTTTGTTTTTTTTTAATTGACTGACAATTGGTGGGAGAAATGTTTGTGGTTATGCTTATTGGAGTTTTTATAGATTCCTATATCATTTTCTTCCAAAAGGAATTTGAGTCATTTAAACTGTTTAAACTCACGTAGTTGCTTTTGGCTTTTTTTTTCTTCTTAAGAATAAAATGTAGTTTAAAGAAAATAAAATGCAGTTCAGATAGTATTAAACACCTGCTTTGGTCTCCTGAGTGGTAGGTGGTTGCTGTTTTCCTAGGAGTGGTGACTGTGTTTCTGTTTTTCCTCTTTTTTCTTCGAACAAATAGAGGACATCTCTAATGGAGGCTTTCTCAACAAGACATATTGATGAATGTAGAATCTTAAATGAAAAAGAAGTCAGTGAATGTGGCTTCTTGGCCTCCGTGCTTGGACCAGAAATAAAGCGAGCTCTCACCACAGGCGTTTGGCACAAGGCTGTTGTTTTCCACCAGTTTCCTTGAGCAGCACACTTCTCCGGACGAAAATTCCCCAGCCTTGGGAGATTTTAAAGGGCCTCCCACCAACCTCGTTTCATTGTTTTTGAGAAAAGTAGTGTCACCCTCATTTGTCATTAAAGAATAGTGTGGGAAAAAGAAATAAACCGACCCAAAGAATAAAACAGGAAAAACAAAAACCACTCCCCTAAATGAATGAAAAAATTTACACCCATCACCCTTTTGTGGATTAGCTCTTTCCATGCAATTTGGTTTAGAAACTACAAGATTTTTTTTTTCTTTTGATCTTTTTTTAGGGGGGGTGGGTGGGTTGTCTTCTGTTTTTAACATTATTGGCAAGTCTACCCATTGTGCTTACATAAGAAAATAAAAATTAAGGTTTTGGTATTAAAACAGCACCTCTGGACTCAGGATGAGTTTTTCTGGAACTGCCCTGAGAAAGCTTGATTTCCTGTCATAAGATAGTAGGCATAAATGTCCAATCAACACAGGCTTTCTAGCTGGCTTCTCTGAAGAAGCCTCCTAAACTGGGCTACTGCCCTCCTGAAAGGCTCCTCTGCCTAGTGGCAGGAGGGAGGTGTCAGAGCACCAGACTTGACCAGAAATTTCCTGCTGTTCCTCACTCCCAGGACTGGCCGAGGTGGGTCAGACTCTTGAAGAACCACTGCCTTACTGACTGCCTACTGTGTGCCAGACCCACTGTGGACCTCTTCTCATCTCCTGTCTTATTCCATCACTTTTTTATATTTTTCTATAATTTGGTCCTGCATAAGACATCATTTAGGGGAAAAAAAGACTATGTTGCTTTAAAGAAAAAAAAGAATAACCACAGGGGAATTAAAGAAAAATTGTAATATATAATATATATGTGTATATATATATGATATATACATAAAATATATGCATGTGTGTATATATATATATTGTTGTTTGTTGTTTAGTCACTAAGTCATGTCTGACTCTTTTGAGACCCCAGGGACTACAGCCTGCCAGGCTCCTCTGTCCATGGGATTTCCAAGCAAGAATACTGGAGTGGGTTGCCATTTCCGTCTCCAGGGGATCTTCCCAACCCAGGGATCAAATCTGTGTCTTCTTCATTGGCAGGTGGATTCTTTACCTCTGAGCCACCAGGGAAGCCCCAATATATACATACATATATAGAGAGAGAGATTATGTATATATATATGCATATATATATATATATATATATAGGCCTCCCAGGAGACATAAGAGACAGAAGTTCAATCCCAGGGTCAGGAAGATCCCCTGGAGAAGAAAATAGCAACACACTCCAGTATTCTTGCCTAGAGAATCCAATGGACAGTGGAGCCTGGTGGGCTATAGTCCGTAGGGTCGCAAAGAGTTGGACACAACTGAAGCAACTTAGCATACACGTACACTGCTAAGTTAGGAGCAGTGACCCATCTTCTGCATTGGCAGGTGGATTCTTTACTACTGAGCCACCAGGGAAGCCCCAGTACATATGTGTATAGCTTCAGTTGAAGTGTTGAAAGTTATACTGAAGTTGCGGGCAGTTTTGAAGGGCAGCTAGGTATCACATTTGGGTAAACATTTAAGAGGTTTGTGGCTTAGTGGAAAGAGCACTGGCATCAAGGTTCAGACTTTGTTTCAGCTCCAATCCGGCCTAATTGTGGGCCTCACCTCATTTTTCTGGGGATTAGGTGTGTTTGTTTCTGGTTTTGTGTTGAGTACATTAAGAGGATGAATTAAGTGATTTTCTCAGGCTCTTCCTGCTGTGAAACCCTTCCCACAATGATCTTGCTCCCAGGCCTGCCCAGCATATCCATGGTACATGGATGGTAGGATCTTGGCTTGAGGAGAATGGGTTTAAGGTGTTCCGGGTGACATATGGAGACAGGTTAGGGGCCAGGATCCTTGCTGCCATGTCTCGCTGTGAAGGGCTGTGAAGGGTGGATCTGGCAGAGGTGGAAGCTGGACGTGGGCACCAATGTCACAGAAGTAAAGTTTGCACTAAAGAAGGTGATGTGATATGTTTTCTTCTTATATACATATATTTAAAAAAAAAAATTCTCCAAGCTGATTTCCCTCCTCTCTTCCCCATTATTTTTCCTTTGAGGTATATTTTTTAAACTTATTTTCTTCATTCATACATTTATTTAATATATATTTCAGTGTCTTTTTGGTTTGGACACAATGCTAAAAGTTAGAGCTCTAACTGTAAAACAAAAATGAGTAGACTTCATGGCCTCATGGATCTCACAGCTTAATTAAAATCAAGAAATTATTTCAGTAATACTAGATGCCAGAATAGATGGAACTATATCAAAGTTTTGAGTGACTATAGATTAGAAATCTAGCAAGTAGAACCAAAATGTCTTAAATTTTTTAGCTAAGCAAAAATGTATAACTTTTCTAAAATATATATTATATTATACATACTATTTATTTATATATGTGTACAAAGCTTTTCCAAATAGGTTCCAAATAGGAAAAGGAGTATGTCAAGGCTGTATATTGTCATCCTGCTTATTTAACTTATATGCAGAGTACATCATGAGAAACGCTGGGCTGGAAGAAGCACAAGCTGGAATCAAGATTGCCAGGAGAAATATCAATAACCTCAGATATGCAGATGACACCACCCTTATGGCAGAAAGTGAAGAGGAACTCAAAAGCCTCTTGATGAAATTGAAAGAGGAGAGTGAAAAAGTTAGCTTAAAGCTCAACATTCAGAAAACGAAGATCATGGCATCCGGTCCCATCACTTCATGGCAAATAGATGGGGAAACAGTGGAAACAGTGTCAGACTTTATTTTTCTAGGCTCCAAAATCACTGCAGATGGTGACTGCATCCATGAAATTAAAAGACGCTTACTCCTTGAAAGGAAAGTTATGACCAACCTAGATAGCGTATTCAAAAGCAGAGACATTACTTTGCCAACAAAGGTTCGTCTAGTCAAGGCTATGGTTTTTCCTGTGGTCATGTATGGATGTGAGAGTTGGACTGTGAAGAAGGCTGAGCACCGAAGAATTGATGCTTCTGAACTGTGGTGTTGGAGAAGACTCTTGAGAGTCCCTTGGACTGCAAGGAGGTCCAACCAGTCCATCCTAAAGGAAATTAGCCCTGGGATTTCTTTGGAAGGAATGATGCTAAAGCTGAAACTCCAGTACTTTGGCCACCTCATGCAAAGAGTTGACTCATTGGAAAAGACTCTGATGCTGGGAGGGATTGGGGGCAGGAGGAGAAGGGGATGACAGAGGATGATATGGCTGGATGGCATCACCGATTCGATGGACGTGAGTCTGGGTGAACTCTGGGAGTTGGTGATGGACAGGGAGGCCTGGTGTGCTGCAGTTCATGGGGTCGCAAAGAGTCGGACACGACTGAGCGACTGAACTAAACTGACAAAGCTTTTCTATTATACTTGATAAAGAACAATGATAAAAGAGATAGAGAAACTGGGAAACATAAACTAAATGAATTGGGAGCATTACTTATGAAATAGAAAAAGGGAAACAAACTTGATAAAAGATCATCATGTAATCCAGTTGTTTTTATTTTTTATTTTTTTTTAATTTATTTATTTTAATTGGAGGCTAATTACTTTACAATATTATAGTGGTTTTGCCATATATTGACATGATCCAGTTGTTTTTAAACATGGCTGCTCATTAGAATCATATCTGGTGCTTTGGAGAAAAACAATTCCTGGGCATTAAACTTATTTTTTAAACAAAATACAGAGGTTAGAGTTAGAGGCCTCTGTAGCATCATGCAAAGATGGCTACAAAGATCTACTGTGAGTTGTGAAACATTCTTTTAAGGCTGGGCATCCTTCCAAAGGAGCTGACTTGATGCTGGAAAATGAAAACGTGGATGCTGTTTAGATTGGCCTGGGGAACCGCAGGTCTAGTGGCTGCTGCTGATCTTTGCATGAAGTATCTCTGATTTCTGAAAAGGTTTCTTTTGTTGATCATCCTTTCCTCGTGATTCTGGGAGTGTGGCCCTCTCAGCTGGAGAAGGGACTGTTTTATCTGTGCAGCATTTGATTAGAAATGATCTAGATGTGCAATTCAGCCACACAGCTTCCTGTTCGTGCTGGGTCAGCACTGGTCCTCATGCTGCGATGCAGGCTAGGGTGGGATCCCAGGGCTCCGGGGGGAGAGATGGGCCAGACATGTGAGCACAGAGATGCAACACAGCGTGAGGTTACTGCATGAGTGTGAGAGAGCTGGGTACAAGCTGCAGGTATCACTGGACAAAGATGGTGAGCCATCCTGTCTCTTTTCCTTCCTCTTTTCTCTACCTCTTTCTCTTTCCTCTACCTCTGTCTCTGTCCTGCCAGAGGTTGAAGTTAACCCAGAGAGACACTTGAGGCTATGAGGCTGGGCAAGGGAGAGGCCTTATCTGGGGGACTCAGAGGCCTTATCTTATCATGGTTTAGATTCCATGTTTATATGCTATGGTCACAAGGCTGACCGTACCCTGTTTCTGGACAGTAGCCACCTGCAACCTGGGACTGTCAAGCCTTGAGCTCACTGACTGTTGTGGAATGTCCAGAGACACCTCACAGATGAAGGGCTCCTCCCTCTCTGCCTGTGGTGGCACAGTGACTGGGAGAGATGCTCCCCGTGATGGTCTCTGTTGTCTGAGTCAACCCTTAAGGAGACTATGCATGCCTGGTGTGGAGACACAGAGCTTTGGCAGATAAGTAAGTTATGATGTGTTAAGTAGGGCTATCCTTGGATTAATATACCAAAGCTCTGCTAGAAAACAGCTAAGTTTACATAGGCAAGCTTGTGTGCAAAACTGATATTAGCATCTCCAGGAGTTCAGTTCAGTCGCTCAGTCGTGTCCAACTCTTTGCGACCCCATGAACCGCAGCACGACAGGCCTCCCTGTCCATCACCAGCTCCTGGAGTCCACCCAAACCCATGTCCATTGAGTTGGTGATGCCATCCAACCATCTCATCCTCTGTCGTCCCTTCTCCTCCTGCCCTCAATCTTTCCAGCATCAGGGTCTTTTCAAATGAGTCAGCTCTTCGTATCAGGTGGCCAAAGTATTGTTTGGCCAAGAGTTTCAGCTTCAACATCATTCCTTCCAATGAACACCCAGGACTGATTTCCTTTAGGATGGACTGGTTGGATCTCCTTGCAGTCCAAGGGACTCTCAAGAGTCTTCTCCAACACCACAGTTCAAAAGCATCAATTCTTCGGCACTTGGCTTTCTTTACAGTCCAACTCTCACATCCATACATGACTACTGGAAAAACCATAGCCTTGACTAGACGGACCTTTGTGGACAAAATAATGTCTCTGCTTTTTAATATGCTGTCTATGTTGGTCATAAATTTTCTTCCAAGGAGTAAGCGTCTTTTAATTTCATGGCTGCAGTCACCATCTGCAGTGATTTTGACGATATTGGTGTTAGTACAAAGACATAGTGTATAGCCCAGGGGAGTAAGTAGTTAAGGGGCAGAGTTTGGACTGAAGCCTACGTCTTTCTGACTCTGAAGGCAGAGCTCTGTCCAGTTTTCCAGGGGACCACATTGTTTACAATTACTTGTTTGATTTGGTTTTATTTCAAGCCTCTGTTTTAGTTGTTGTGGATGTGTTCAAGAACATAGAGAGGATAGCATTACTTAAATGATGGAGTGCTTACCTCTCGAGAACCTTGGAGTTATGCTCCTGTCCATCTGTTTCACCTGTTGCTGTTCAGTCCCAAGGAGTCGTGTCTGACTCCTTGCGACCCCATGGACGGCAGCACACCAGGCTTCCCTGTCCTTCACCATCTCCTGGAGTTTGCTCAAACTCATATCCATTGACTTGCTGATGCAACCATCTCACCCTCTGTCGCCCCCTTCTCCTGCCCTCCATCTTTCCCAGCATCAGGGTCTTTTCTAATGAGTCAGTTTCATCTACTCGAATTGAAAAGCTCGCTGGTGGATGTTTGTCTTTTCTCTCGTGAGAGTTTCTCGGGATGCAGCCTAAATCCTCCAGTGGGATCCCTGTGTTTGATAAGAGGGGTAACTTCCTAATCAGTTGAGAAAGTTATTCTGTTATCAGCACACAGAGATCATAGCTGAGTTAAATCCTAATGTGTTGTATTAAACTTAAAAGCATTTAAAATTTTTAAATGAGAAATTTTATATTTCATTCCAAAAAAGTGTTTGGGAGATTAATGGGAGGGCATGGGACATGTAATTTGTCCTGTTATTATCAAAATACATGAAATAATATTGTACTACATTTTATTACATGCAAAAATACTGGAACTCTTTCACAATATTAAGTGGGTTATAAATACTGTGGAATCTTGACTCATTGTCAAATCATTTAAATTAATATTATTTCCTTTTGTCTGAGAATTACAAGTCCATGCAAATGAAGCCAGAAGGAAGCATTTGATTTCTTACTTTCATCCTCTCATTGCCACCCCTTCCCCTTACTCATTTAGTGGGTTATAAATACTGTGGAATCTTGACTCATTGTCAAATCATTTAAATTAATATTATTTCCTTTTGTCTGAGAATTACAAGTCCATGCAAATGAAGCCAGAAGGAAGTATTTGATTTCTTACTTTGATCCTCCCATTGCCACCCCTTCCCCTTACTCATTTGGAGAAGGCAATGACAACCCACTCCAGTACTCTTGCCTGGAAAATCCCACAGACAGAGGAGCCTGGTAGGCTGCAGTCCCTGGGGTCGCTAAGAGTCGGGCACAACTGAGTGATTTCACTTTCACTTTCCCCTTACTCATAAACGCATAATATTAATCTAAGTGTTTGATAGTGAGTCAGTATTCCCCAATATTTATAACTCACTTAGCTTAACTGAATCATTTTCCATTACTCATATCATTTCTTGGTGTTATGCTGGAATTCGTAGTTCCCTTTGTTACCAGTCACCGTGTCAATAGGGCTTCCCCGGTGGCCGAGTGGTAAAGAATCTTCCTGTAGTGCAGGAGCCACAGGAGACGTGGATACAATTCCTGGGTCAGGTAGATCCCCTGCAGGAGGGCATGGCAACCCACTCCAGTATTCTTGTCTGGGAAATCCCATGAACAGAGGAGCCTGGCAGGCTACAGTCCATAGGGTCACAAAGTCCAACATGACTGAAGCACGCACGCACCCACCCTGTCAATAACAATATAATGATTTTCCATGGAAGAAGTGCATCCGCATGTGCTATCGCTTTTGCTTCTCATAGCAAAGCAATAACGAAAACCTTGAGAGGTAAGCATCATTATTTTTTAAAGGAAACAGAACTGAGGCGCATAAAAGGTGCCTTATTCAAAGATATAGCCATCAGAGTCATTGCTAGGTCCTGACTGCACACTGCAAAAGTTCAAGAAAGATGTGTCCCTAGGGGTGGCACACGACTGTGTACATAGCGCTAGGTCCGTGTTTCCCCCATCGTCTTCCATAACCCCCTTGGATGACTCCAGAAGTTCCTCTGGCTTTTTTTTTTTTTTTTTTTGGTTGAACTACTTAACTGTTTAAGAGGCAGTCGTTTTCATTGTTTTTTTAAATTTAGTAACTTATTTATCCATTTATTTTTGGCTGTGCTGGGTCTTTGTTACTGTGCATGGCTTTTCAATAATTGCAGCTAGCGGAGGCTACTCTAGTGGTGCATGAGCTTCTCATTGTGATGGCTTCTCTTGTTGCAGAGCGTGGGCTCTAGGTCTTCTTAATTAGGGTTAAGAGTTTTGGATTCAGCTTGGCTACCTACTGTTCCCATGACCTGGGACAAGTTTTAATCTCACTGTGTCTCAAGTTTCTCTAAGGATAACCTGGGGATAGTAATACCCAATTCATAATTTTCTACTTAAATAAATAGTAAAATAAATGTTAGTTACTTGACTATTATATAACGAGATTGAGTAGAATTTTAACCATTGTAATATTCTAATTGGCTGTTTGCTTTCTCAAGAATCTGACTTGCTGTTAAAACTTGTATCAGGAGGGAGGCTCAAGAGGGAGGGGCTATTTATAGCTGATTCATGTTGTACAGCAGAAAGGAACACAACATTGTAAAGCAATTATACTCTAAAAAAAATTTTTTTTAATGGTACAAACTTTCAGTTATAAGATTAAGCATAGAATATACAACCTGATAAATATAATTAACACAGCTGTGTGTTATATATGAAAATTAAGAGTAAATATTGAGTTCTTATCACAATGAAATATATATTTTTCTTTTATTTTGTATCTGAGGGGATGGATGTTCACTAAACTTATTGTGGTAATTATTTAATAATGTATATAAGTCAAATCATTACATTGCATACCTTAAACTTACACAGTGCTGTATGTCAATTATATCTCAATAAAATTGGAATAAAAAGACTTAACATCATATTATGATTCAAAGGATGGTGATGATAAAAGCAGCAACCATGTTATGCACTGCCTTCTGTGTTCCAAACATTTAACAAATATACCCTGTGGAATTCCCACAACCTTACAGATGGCTGTGTTCTTAGCCCTGGACTATATTAGCTCCAAATTTTGTCTGTCATTGCTGTCAATTCTACCCATCCCTCCCCCCTGCCCCTGCCAGCTTAAAATAGTAACCTTTTGAAAATTTGAAATGTATTTTCCAATTTCCAGTCTTCTAGCAAACTGTGTGTTCTCTGCCACCTTCAAAGGTCTCTTGCAGTGCTTCCAGACGTCATACATAAATTCCCATAGTGCCAGGGGTAAGAATTTTCCAGACCCTGAGACTCAAATCCACTTAGAGTGGCTAAAAGTAAGTAAGTCTGTTAATAGTTACAGAAACCAACTTCCTTGAATTTGAACATTTTTCCTTTAAAGCAAGACTTTTCCAAGAAAGAATTGGCATATCCTGTCTCAGAGAGAAAGAAGGAAATGGTAATTGACAATGACCTTTATCCCAGTATCCGATGGAGGTTCTCACTGGCATCGTACCAGCTGGTATAAACCTGCGCTTTGAAAAGTAAAAAAACATTTTTCACTTGCTGTAATTTTTTATTTCACCTGTTAAATTAGCTGTATCTGTACTTACCACCTCATCCTCCATTTCTCTACTACCATCTGCCTAGGTATTGTGGTCCCAACAAATCATGATTTTTTTTTTTTTTAACTATAGGTGAAAGATTTGGGAATAGAGAGCAAGTTGCTTGCTAACTTGGAGAGGTTTTTTCCTTTTAAAAATTATTAAAATAATTAGGTTGCATTTCATAAATATTAAATGAGTCAACTGCACATTTATCTTACAATAATTTTACTTTCATTGTTTATTTTTGAAACTACGATAAGATTGGATCAACCCTGTGCAAGGTGGAACCAAAGATTTGCCATCTCCCTCATTACTGGGAATCTGAACCAGTCTCTACTGGGCTCAGGAAGGCCTTTATTTAAGAGAACTTTATTCTGTTTAAGAAAAAATATTTTTAAAAGTCTGTCTTTTCTTCAGCACAGTGTGAGTATATGGTAAATTGCATATCTGCAAGCCAAGTTGCTTCAGCTGTGTCCAACTCTCGTGACCTTACGGACTGTAGCTGCCAGGCTCCTCTGTCCGTGGGATTCTCCAGGCCAGGTTGCTTCTTTACCACTAGCACCACCTGGGAAGCCCATGTGGTAAATTAAACCACACCAAATAAATCCCCACTGTCTATCCTTCTATTCTTTTTAGTCTTTCTTACCACTAAGTGTCCTCTTCTGAATGGCGATGTTTCCGAGGCTGTGAAGTGGAGGATTCTTACGGGTCTCTGCTGTAAAACCCGTGCATTGACCTATCACTGCTGTTGCTGTCGCTGCAATGTACAAGCTTGCATGCAATGTTTTTGTCTTTGGAAGGCTTATATTCTTAATGCTAGACTGCCCACACTGGTGATGGAAATATGCAAATAAGCAATGAGAAAGCAACTTAAATGAACACCGAAGAGCTAGAAATTAATGGGGAATGTTAGTCATGTGACAGACTTCTGTGGGGCTGCACCTGTTTGTACTGAATTGATCTGTGTTCAGAAATAATCTGGGCATTTTAAAGCTCTGAAATCATACATGCCTTTGAAGATGAAAATGAGGCAGCACTGTTTTTCCCAACTAGTTTAAAATGCAACAATATGGCGGCTCAAAGATGAGGAGATAGATTAGTTGGATTAAAAAAAAAAAAGCAAGATTGCTTCTTAGGCAGGAATCTCTGCAATCTGGGGACTGTTTTGTGAGCAAAGATAGCACCTAATGACTAGGCAGGAGTAAAACATTCCATAAAGGTCAATAGAGTCACATTTTTAGGTACACTCCTTCTATTGGAGCCTAAGAAGGTCAGATGATGTAGAAATTATTTGTGTGTGCACCCATGCACGTGTGCACATACACACACACACATACATACATTTCTCTAAAATAGAAACCTAATCTACTTTTATTCAATATTTGAGATGTTAAAGGAGGGTTCCATGGACTATTCTAGCCCTAAAGAGAAAAAATAAAGTGGAAAGGTAAGAAATCAGATGAGTCATTCTTTAATTTCAAAGACCTGCAATTTTAGGTAACTCATGGGAAAGGAGCAGCCCCTTTGAGAGAGAAGATGGACACATGTCTTGACCTCTCAGGAGAGGATGCCTCAGAACAGCCCAGCTGTTGGCAAAATCTGACCTCAGTGTGCTGGCAGTGAACTTGCAGCTTCAGGTCACATCCCTAAATAATGAAAGGAGAAAAACTGGTTTGGTTTCATTTTTGTCATTTCACTTTGATGCGAAGGGTTCTTCATTCACTGTCAATTATTCATTCATTCAGCAAACACTTAGTGAAGTTGGCTCTGTTCCAGGCATCATCCTAGCTCCTGGGGAGGCCCCCCACAAAGAAGACAGCACAGAAATTCCCTCATGTGAGGTCCTTCTGGGGCTCCCATGTTCCTAAGTCCTTCCTGTAGTGAATTGCCCTGCCAGCTGGCCCTGACAGAAGGAGTGCTTCATCCTACAGAGAAGACAGTAAGCTTCCTTCCCCTGGCTAATGTCACTGTGTCCCTCTGCTTTCTGTCCTGCCCAGCCTCTGTACTTCCAATTGCTAAAGAGGATGTGTCTCTCAGGAGTGGATGGGAGAGTTGTTTCTTTTCTCCCTTCTTCTTGGCCAGGACTCTGATTTTTCAACTAATTAAGTTAGAAGACATCAAGAGGAAAAGAAAAATAAGAACTTTCCTTGCCAGTGTTGCTTAGTTACCTCGACAACATTTTCTTGCTGCCCAGCTGAATGCTCTCTGCATATTTTTATAGCGCACATATTTTATTGCTATATTGATCTATTTAGCAGAAAATATGGAGAACACATTGAGCTCCTGTCAATTCTGCGCTGTTTATTTGAATTTCCATTTTTCTCTTCATTGTCCTTTTCGTTCCTGACCTGAGTAATACTGTACAGGAATCCCATCATAATCCATGTGAGGGCATTTAACTTTGTAGCTAAAAAGGCAAAAGCCCAAGAACTGACCTTAAAATTAGACAACAAACTGTGGACTTTTCAAAGGCAGGGCCCGGATTTTAATTAGCTCTGCGTCCTAGAAAAGGTTTATTGGTGGCGTGAGCAGTTGGCTTCAGACATGTATTAAGTACCAGCATTGTAGTAGGTGTTACTCATAACATAGAATTTGCTATAGGTTTTAGCCAGGGGGCAAAACTGGTGACTTGATCTTTTCTTTCTGGAGACCGGACAAAGACAGAGAAAAATGGCTGTGTTGTTGCCTGTGCCACATTGTTTAGCCGAAGCAGCTTTCCTGCGTGCAGCCGTGGGAGCAGTAGAGGAGCCACAGCCCATCTGGCACTTACGAGAAGGTATTCACAGGGAACCTCCTGGATCCAGGGGCTGTGCTGTCTGAGTCAAGCCAGATCAAAAGACCTGGTCATTGTTACCATCTGTCAAGGCAATTGTATTCAAAACACTGAGTCTCTCCTCATTCTTTTTCTCAAACAGACACACACTCAGCTGAAAATGATATTTGTTTTTTTAACTGGAGTCTAGTTGCTTTAAGCAAAATGGCCTTAAAAGCAAACAAACAAAAACCCAGTATGTTTAAATACATACAATGTCTGTAATGTGTTATGAAAATAGGTGTGATTTCTCTTGGTGAAAAAATACTGGAAATGTGATATTAAGATAATGTATAGTTTATAATTGAAAGAGTAAATTGAAGAGTTCAGTGGGAAAAAAATGAAAACTGGGTTTATGAAGCAAACTCTTGACCAAACAACACATGGAAGTGTATTAGTTCTCCCCTTTCCCAGCTCGCTCACCCAGTACTCTTCAAAGCATGTACTTCGGAGATTTTGTTAAAATGCAGGCTTAGATCTACTGGGTCTGGGGAGAGGCCCGAGAGTCTGCATTTCTAACAAGCCCTCTTAGATCAGACCTTGTTAGCTAAAGTGTCATCCATGAACTTAGAGATTTGGCATTACCCGGGAACTTGCTAGAAACATAAATTCTTAGATGCAGCCCAGACCTACTGGACCAGAAGCTGCATTTTGACAAGATCCCGTGTTCACATTCAAGAGATGCTGCTCTAACCATTTCATAAGCCTACAGTGTCCATTGTGGGTAAGGATCCTGATGGGGCCCTGTGTTAAAAGTTAGGTTGGATGGATTTCTTGGTGCCTTTTAATTTCAAAACTTTTTTGGGCACTTGCCTCAGTCGAGCATCTGACCCTCAGATAAAGACACGGACAGGTGCCTCTTTGTTCGTTCAGTGGCATGATGAATTTGTTTTTATCTTTCTTGGAGTGCCCTTGTCTTTAAACATGGGGGCCCACTGACCAACCTATCCCTGTTCCAGAAAACTTTAGACAAAAAAGTTTGACTGGAGGACTTCCCTGGTAGTCCAGTGGCTAAGACCCTGTGCTCCCAAATGTAGGGGGCCCGGGTTCAATCCCAAGTCAGGGAACTAGATCCCATGTGCCACAGCTAAAGATCGCACGTGCCAGAACTAAGACCTGGCACAGCCAAATAAATAAATATTAAAAAAAAAAAAGTGTGACCGGAAGAGACAACCTTACATCTGAATGATGTCAGAATGATGAACGTGTTTCAAACAAGGAGGTCAGAGTTTCTTCATCTGTAAAATGGCAATAAGAATACCACCTGTTCTAGCTTCCTTTATAGTCATGTTGTGAGGAGCTGGGAAATCTATATCTGAATGGGGCCTTGAAAACATAAAGATGGTCATGAAATTTAAAAACAACTTCAGTAAAAAAAAAAAGTCCTATGTATTTCAGTGTCAGAGAGGTCTGGATTCAAAATTTAACCTTTTCCATCTACTAATTTTGTGATTTCTGCAAAATTATTTCATGTGGTTGAGTCTCAGTTTCTTTTTATATAAGATGATCGTAAAATCATCTATCATGCAGTGTGCATGTGCTAGGTTGCTTCAGTCATGTCCAACTCTCCGTGACCTTGTAGGCTGTAGCCCACCAGGCTCCTCTGTCCGTGGGATTCTCCAGGAAAGAATACTGGAGTGAGTTCCCATGCCCTCCTCCAGGGGATATTTCCGGCCCAGGAATCGAATCCGTGTCTCTCATGTCTCCTGCATTGGCTGGTGGGTTCTTTACCATTAGTACCACCTGGGAAGCTTCCTGTCATGGAAGTGAGGGTTAAAATGTAAATAATATTTGTAAAAATCTGGTGCATAGTAGAGTTTAATAAAGGTAGCCAAGAGCAGCACATTAAATTACTTGGTTGAGAAATAATCCTCCAAAGATGATTTTTCCCTCAGTTAAGCCTGTAACACTGGGGCAAGGAAAAAAAAAAAGAGGTTAAAGGTTTGAATGGGGCTTCCCTGGTGGCTCAGTGGTAAAGAATACGCCTGTAATGCAGGAGACCTGGATTCCATCCCTGAATTGGGAAGATCCCCTGAAGGAGGGCCCGGCTACCCACTCCAGTATTCTTGCCTGGAGAATCCCCATGGACAGAGGAGCCTGGCGGGCTACATCCACTGGGTAGCAAAAAGTCAAGACACAATTGAGAGATTAATACAAAGGTTTACATAACATTGATCCGGTTCAAGAGATTAACATCTTGAAGTTAGTTATGTGAGGGTCTGTCTGTGGAAGAAAAATCCCCAACCTCAAACAAGGGTTTAATATTTATTTAAACCTTAGTGAGCACCATGCACTGAGGGCTTTGTGATATGGAGGATTTGCTATGATTATTCTGTACATTCGCACGCTCTCAGCACAGGCACCAGAGGGACGGGATGGTGTCCACAACAGCCTGGTACGAAGGTAGTCTTCCACGCTGGTGTCCGTGCACAGACACTCCAGGGCATGGGGAAACAGCCGAATTAATGGCAACGAGGGTCATGTGAGGTGATGAGAGAAGATTGCTTTGCGGACCGTGGGAATGGATGGTCCCCTCATTATCAGAATAACAGAATAGCAAGTCTTATTTACTGGAGCTGTGAGGGGGCGGCTGTTGGGTTCTTGCTGCTTTACTGTCAGCAATTAAGCATTTGCAATACAGAAGGACTATTGTCTCTTTTAAGAGGAAATAAAAGCCCTCATCCTCCTCTATCTTCCCAACCTCTAGCTCCTGGTTTTATTTTGGAAATGCTCTTTGAAGGCCTTTGGTTTTCTTGTTTCTTTTCAGGCAGATACACCCTTTGGGAAGTTGTTGGTTTTTTTTTTTTTTTTCCTTCAGATGAGATTGCTTCTTTCTTTCCCTAGAGTTTGCAGAGTTTTTGTGCTGATAACCTTCCTCGAGATGTTCCAAAGTGACCGGAAATGTGATTTCCCAGACAGCCAAAGGCAGGGTGCCACGTGAACCACTTTTCCACACAGGTCTCCTTGTGGGGAGTGTGTATACTCAAGGCCAAGTGATGAGGGGAAGAAACACCTCACTGATACACGGTCTGGCAGTGAAAAGCTAATAGGAAGAGGATGGTGTTTAGAGGGAGGAAGTAAACAGACTGAGGCTT
The DNA here is from genome assembly GCF_029378745.1 of Bos indicus. Taxonomy (NCBI): domain Eukaryota; kingdom Metazoa; phylum Chordata; class Mammalia; order Artiodactyla; family Bovidae; genus Bos; species Bos indicus. The sequence goes on from NC_091767.1 coordinate 16,679,022, forward strand.
CAGTTGCCAGAGGAGGCCTTTAACTGAATAATCTGAATATCAACGCTTCTGAACCAAGACCAGAGTCTATGAGAGGGAATCGGGGTGTCTTAGATGGTTTTGGGTTCCGTTTTTGTTTAGCCTGAATAACTTAAGTTTGAATGCATCACCAAACCCTGTTCGAGTGTGGCCTACTGGAACCCCTGCTTGGGAGGAAAATGGCAGATCAGTGGGATCGTGCCTCAAGTCCATCTCAGCAGATGCCATGATGGGCTCTTCTGGCTCTGGCCACAGCTGTGGGCTAATTTTGCTAGGGCGTGATCCATGGGCAGATCAATGGTCTCCTCTCTGTTTTCAGGCCACAGGACACAGTCTTCACTTCCAGCCAGTCAGTACTTGTGTTTTTAGAGGAATATGTGCATGGAAGCGCTAGGTAAGAGGCTTTATGAATGAACCAGTAGGAGAAACAGATTGAGGAGGATCACTTTTTAGAATGTAAGACTTTGTGGAAAGAGCATTTGCTGGGAGTGTAAAACCGAATCTCAATCCTAACCATGCCCCTACTCGATGTGGGGCCTTGTTTACAACTACTTTTATCTCTTGGATACTGTGGTTACTTTGTGTGTGTGTTAGTCGCTCAGTCGTGTCCGACTCTTTGCAGCCCCTCTTAGTCTGTCCATGAAATTCTCCAGTCAAGAATACTGGAGTGGGTTGCCATTTCCATCTTCAGGGGATCTTCTCAACCCAGGGTTTGAACCTGGGTCTCTTGTATTGCAGGCAGTTGCTTTACTGTCTGAGCTACTAGGAAAGCAGGTCTTGGAGACCCAGGGTTAATGATATCTACTACAAATCTACTACACCTGCTCGAAATCTACTCTGCTGCTGCTGCTGCTAAGTTGCTTCAGTCGTGTCCGACTCTTCGACCCCATGGACTGCAGCCTACCAGGCTCCTCCGTCCATGGGATTTTCCAGGCAAGAGTACTGGAGTCGGGTGCCATTGCCTTCTCTGTGAAATCTACTTTAGACCACACCAAAATTTTGAAAGGGTGAAATGAGGTGCCAGAGAAGAGAACATTGAAGACTTCAAAGCTGCAATGTCCAATATGACAATCACTAGCCACATATGGCTTTTGGGATTATTAGTTAATTATCAATTTTTTTAAATTAATTAAAATTAAATAAAATGAAAAATTTAGTTTCTGAGTCATACTAGCCAACTTTTTAGTTCTCAGTAGACACATGTGGCTAGTGGATACCATATTGGACAATAAATATATAGAACATCTGCATTATCACAAAGTTTTATGGGCAGCTCTGCCTCAAAGCACTATCTAGGGTGTGATATTAAAGATGTCAAGGGTGGCATGTTTAGGAGTGATAAATACTGTCACAGGGGTTCTTAGAAAGAAACAACCCACCCAAGTTGGCTGGAGTAAAATGAGATATTTATATGACTAATTCAAGAAAAATACACGTGCCCCAAGGGATCTCTTGGGAGTCCCTTGGACAGCAAGGAGATCAAACCAGTCAATCCTAAAGAAAAACAGCCCTTTTCCTAAGGGAAATTGATCCCAAGGGTTGGAGATACAACCAGACTTCAAGAGGAATTGGAACCAGTTCGGAAGACTATGGAGAACACAAGAAGTATGGCTGAGTGCCTTCGATGTTTACCTAAAACTGTTGTATTTTTAATACAAAATAAAAAGTTAAAAACAAAAGAAGCTACTCTCTCCCCACTGCCTCTCCCTTTTCCTCTTGTTGTTCTCTCCCTGTGTCTCTTTTTCTCTGTCCATGGGATCTTCCTTCCTCTCCCCCTCCTTCACTTCTTTCTCTTCTTCTTTCTCTACCCCTTCCCTTCTCCTCTCTCCTCTCTACAAATCCAGGTTTCTCAACACTACTACCCATGGTCCAAAGAGGGCTCAACGGAATTCAGTTCTTAAAACTTCCTTTATTGCAGCGTCATCGATTTACAGTGCTGTGTTGGTTTCCAGGGTACAACAAAGTGATTCAGTTCTACATGTATATAATATTTTGCATCAGATCAGATCAGATCAGATCAGTCGCTCAGTCGTGTCCGACTCTTTGCGACCCCATGAATCGCAGCATGCCAGGCCTCCCTGTCCCTCACCAACTCCGCATCTGCTACTCCCAAACCCCAGTCCTCTCCCAACCCTCCTCCTTGGCAACCACCTGCTCTCTATGTCTGTGAGCCTGTTTCTGTTTTGTAAATAATTTCATTTGTGTCAGATTTTAGATTCCACATATAACTGATAGCATATGGTATTTGTCTCTCTCTGCCTGACTTACTTCATTGAGTATGGTAATCTGCAGGTCCATTTATGTTGCTGCAGATGGCATTATTTAATTCTTCTTATGGCTGAGTAATATTCCATTGTATATATATATATATAACTACATCTTCTTTATCCATTCATCTGTCAATGAACAGTTACATTGTCTCCATGTCTTAGGTCTTCAGTTCAGTTCAGTCGCTCAGTCATGTCCAATTCTTTGCGACCCCATGGACGGCAGCATGCCAGGCTTCTCTGTCCATCACCAACTCCTGGAGCTTGCTCAAACTCATGCCCATCGAGTCGATGATGCCATCCAACCGTCTCATCTTCTGTCATCCCCTTCTCCTCCTGCCTTCAATCTTTCCCAGCATCAGGGTCTTTTCCAATGAGTCAGTTCTTTGCGTTAGGTGGCCAAATATTGGAGTTTCAGCATGAGTCCTTCCAATGAATATTCAGGACTGATTTCCTTTAAGATGGACTGGTTGGATCTCCTTGCAGTCCAAGGGACTCTCAAGAGTCTTTTCCAACATCACAGTTCAAAAACATCAATTCTTCAGCATTCAGCTTTCTTTATGGTCCAACTCTCACATCCATACATGACTACTGGGAAAACCATAGCTTTGACTAGATGGACCTTTGTTGGTAAAGTAATGTCTCTGCTTTTTAATATGCTGTCTAGGTTCGTCATAGCTTTTCTTCCAAGGAGCAAGTGTCTTTTAATTTCATGGCTGCAGTCACCATCTGCAATGATTTTGGAGCCCAGGAATATAAAGTCTCTCATTGTTTCCATTGTTTCCCCATCTATTTGCCATGAAGTGATGGGACCGGATGCCATGATCTTAATTTTCTGAATGTTGAGTTTTAAGCCAGCTTTTTCACTCTCCTCTTTAACTTTCATCAAGAGGCTCTTAGTTCTTCTTTGCTTTCTGCCATAAGGGTGGTGTTATCTGGGTACCTGAGGTTATTGATATTTCTCCTGGCAATCTTGATTCAAGCTTGTGCTTCATTCAGCCCAGCATTTCACATGATGTACTCTGCATATAAGTTAAATATGCAGGGTGACAATATACCCTGCATATTGACAAACTCCTTTCCAGATTTGGAACCAGTCTTTTGTTCTCCTGTCTTGGCTATTGTAAATAGTGTCAAGCAGACCCAGTTTTCATCACTTCTCAGGGATAATACAAAGGCTGGATCCTGATTCCAAGTTTCTAGGGAAATTTGCTCCAATCAGGTGTGTCCAAGAGGATGGGGGTCGTGTCCTCATGCTTACTCAAGGGTAGTGAAGGGTGGGACAGATAATCTAAAAAGGAGCATATGGGGATGTTATTGACTATCATGTTGATCCTTAACACCTTGGAGTGGCCCACTGAAACTATGACCACTTAGCGAAAAGTTGTCAGAGATTTGACTAAGGCCGTAAAGAAAAAGGGTGTGATACCTTTTCACCTGGGGTTATATGATTTGATCACCAATACAGATTCTCAAGGGTTTGGCTTGACTTCTACATTATTATACCTGGTTGTAAGTGGACACAGTCAGAAGTAAGGCGGAAATCGGGTCTAAGCCTTTGTCATTTCTTAAATACAAATGGAACACTAATGAGACCCTTTTCCTCTCCTACCTTTAGGAAGAAACATGAAGTTCCCCTGGAAATCATTCAAGAGAAAGATGGAAAGGGCTATCTAAAAGAGACTGAGAGCTGCAGATCACAAGACTGGGGCCAGAGGGCTGGCAGTGGAAACCCCTGTTGGGTTGCCATCTCTCACTGAAAAGTCCCAGTTGCCTTTTTACTTCCTGCCGAAGGAAGGGGGAAAAGGAGCAGACCATGTCCATAGCCTTGAAGCAGGTGTTCAACAAGGACAAGACCTTCCGGCCAAAGAGGAAATTTGAACCTGGCACGCAGAGGTTCGAACTCCACAAACGGGCTCAGGCCTCCCTCAACTCGGGTGTGGACCTGAAGGCAGCCGTGCAGCTGCCCAGTGGGGAGGACCAGAATGACTGGGTGGCGGTGCACGTGGTGGACTTCTTCAATCGCATCAACCTCATCTACGGCACCATCTGTGAGTTCTGCACCGAACGGACCTGCCCTGTGATGTCAGGGGGCCCCAAATACGAATACCGGTGGCAGGATGACCTCAAGTACAAGAAGCCGACTGCCCTGCCGGCCCCCCAGTACATGAACCTTCTCATGGATTGGATCGAGGTCCAGATCAACAATGAAGACATCTTTCCAACGTGTGTGGGTAAGTCCGTGACCAGCTGCCTGGTTATTTTGTCACATCCCACCCAAGCTTGGAAAGTTGGCAGAGGCTTCTTCTGAAGCGGCCTGCCTTTGAATGCTGGATAGCATCCATGTCACTGTTTCCCTAGGTCCCATCATTCACGTATCTGCAGTTTCTTTTTCCATATCTAAGGACCTTATGGAAAAAGAATCATGTGTGGACCACTTATAATTATTCTGTGGTCCTCAATAGTGGGGAACACTGGCTTGATGAAAAATTAAATTTGATCTTATTGACTTCCTTAGGATTAGACTCCAAACCCACCCAGAGTTCCTAGTGAAATTTTTAATTTGGAGCTAATTAACTGGTTAGTTATACTAACTCTAGTGCAAGGATTGGTAGTCATCTCTCAGGATGAGAAATCCTAATGTGAAAATCCATGGATTTGTTTGGGAGTTGAACAAACAGGTAGTTGGCATTTTGCAGAAACAAGATCCTGGCATTCTCTTCTTCCCTGATCATAGGTATTAATTCCTGGCTGTTCTATTAACTCTGGACCATTGTGGAGTGACTAGACCAACCCAGACACTTGGAATGTAAATGCTTTCATCTGCTTTGTACTAAAAGCCATGAAACTCCTCAAGGGGAAGGACCAGACCTTTTCCATGTCTTTTATTTCTTTATGCTGCTGATCATTGGGTCTGCCTGCCTGGCAGGATGAATTTACAATTCAGTTTTAGGGCCTTTGGGTCAATAGAGATGAACACTCTACTCCTTGCCTTGTTGTAACTCTGATGCCCAGTATGGTCCCCTGGAACCTTTTAGGCACTGAGAAACTATTTGTAGAATGATTGAAAAAATACTTATGCTGCTGCAAAATATTATTGAGAAGATCTGAGAAGGTTGGGGTATTAAAAAAAAAAAAAAGCATTTGAAACACATTGCTGAAATCACCTTTTATAGGGCATGTGTCCCCATGTGGCATATGGGAAGTTGAAGTGGGGTGTATGGAAGTAATTGCTTATGTAAAAATAAAACATATATAACTTGACCAGAGTAGTACATCCATCTTGAAATATTCAGCACACAAACCAATTTGCTCAGATTCCTCTTGTTACCTTGCCTTGCCTGATTTCCTCTTGCACTTTCTCTCTGCTGGCTCTTGTAGGGCAGGAGGTGGGGTTCATGATAACACAGTCCCCCTTGGTTGACTCGCCAGCATAGGAGGAAGAAGGCAGGTTTCAGAAACTCCCCTATCTGTATAACTGGTGCCTTGGAGGAGTAGCAATTTTGGCTCACGTCTTGCATTTTCATTGACTGTTGGAGGCTTCTTTTGGAGCTGGGAGGAATTTGTCTTTTCCGAAAGCATTACAAGCCACTGCCAAGGCTCTGTGCAGAACATGTGATAGCAATAAAGATAAATAAATCTGGGCAAGGATCCCTCCTCGTTGTCCTCCCCCTTCTGTTTCTGTTCTTTGATGCTTTGAACTCTGGGCACTGCTGTTCTCTCTGGCAGCTGTGGTTACCACACAAAGTTGCTGACCAGAAAGAACATCACGGAGCCTGGTGTGTTACTTAAGGGCGAGGAAGCTTCTGGCGGTCTCCTTGGAAAATAGGACATCATAGGTGATTTTAGATTTTGGAGGAAATCAGTGGATGCTGCTGGATCTCTCAGAGTAATTGACTTTGCTTTCTTTTTCTAAATGGTTTCTTTAGCCATTCACTATGCTTGGGGCATGCTCACTTGATCAGAATCCACTGTTTCAGCTCTTCCCAATATGGACTTCACGCTATGAAAGTGTTCTGAGAGATCTTAATAGGTGCGTATGTTTTGTCTTTTTTTTCCCCCCATGGAAAAATAAGTTTGGGAAATGTTTAGTGAAACTGATTTCTTTACTGAAGGACTTTATATTAATGTGCATTAAATCTCCAAGAAATCTCTTGAGAAATCTGTATGCAGGTCAGTAAGCAATGAACTGGACATGGAACAACAGACTGGTTCCAAATAGGAAAAGGAGTACATCAAGGCTGTATATTGTTACCCTGCATATTTAACTTATATGCAGAGTACATCATGAGAAATGCTGGGCTGGGTGAAGCACAAGCTGGAATCAAGATTGCCGGGAGAAGTATCAATAACCTCAGATAGGCAATTGATGCCACCCTCATGACAGAAAGTGAAGAATAACTAAAGAGCCTCTTGATGAAAGTGAAAGAGGAGAGTGAAAGAGTTGGCTTTTTTTAAAGCTCAACATTCAGAAAGCTAAGATTATGGCATCTGGTCCCATCACTTCATGGAAAATAGATGGGGAAACAGTGGAAACAGTGACAGACTTTATTTTTGGGGGCTCCAAAATCACTGCAGATGGTAACTGCAGCCATGAAATTAAAAGATGCTTACTCCATGGAAGGAAAGTTATGACCAACCTAGACATAATATTAAAAAGCAGAGACATTACTTTGCCAACAAAGGTCCGTCTAGTCAAGGCTATGGTTTTTCCAGTAGTTGTGTATAGAAGGCACTGGTGACCCACTCCAGTACTCTTGCCTGGAAAATCCCATGGATGGAGGAGCCTGGTAGGTTGCCGTGTAAGGGGTCCCACAGAGTCGGACACGACTGTCACGACTTAGCAGCAGCAGCAGCAGCAGCATGTATGAGAGAGGTGGATTATAAAGAAAGCTGAAAGCTGAAGAATTGATGCTTTTGAACTGTGGTGTTGGAGAAGACTCTTGAGAGTCCCTTGGACTGCAAAGAAATCAAACCAGTCAATCCTAAAGGAAATCAGTCCTGAATATTCATTGGAAGGACTGATGCTGAAGCTGAAACTCCAATACTTGGGTCACCTGATGCAAAGAACTGACTCATTTGAAAAGACCTTGATGCTGGGAAAGATTGAAGGCAGGAGGAGAAGGGGACAATAGAGGATGAGATGGTTGGATGGCATCACCAACTCAATGGACATGAGTTTGAGTAAACTCTGGGAGTTGGTGATGGACAGGGAGGCCTGGTGTGCTGTGGTCCATGGGGTTGCAAAAAGTCGGACACGACTGAGTGACTGAACTGAACTCAAATCTCCAAGAAAAGAATATGGTAGTATGTAGGGGCTTCCCTGGTGGCTCAGATAGTAAAAGAATCTGCCTGCTAATGCAGGACATGTGGGTTTGATCCCTGGGTCAGGAAAATCCCCTGGAGAAGGGAATGGCTACCCACTCCAGGATTCTTGCCTGGAGAATTCCATGGATAGAGGAGCCTGGCGGACTACAGCCCGTGGGGTTGCAAGGAGTTGGACACCACTGAGCGACTAACACTTTCACTTTCAGTGTATCCTAATTTGAACCTGGTACCTTCTTTCTTAATGGAATACTGTTAGCATCTTTCGAGAAATGTTCATCTGTATACATTAGAGTTGGCAAACTTTTGTATGTATCAGAATTACTTGGGTCTTCTTTTCAAAATGTAAATTCCTTGGTTTTCTCCCTCAACAACTAAATCAGAATCTCTTAGGTAAGGCCTAAGTATCTGTACTTTTAGTAAGCTCCCCCCACTCTTCTTGTTTATTGTAACCACCCAGAATACTTTCTGTCCCTTCCCCAGGAATTGTTTGTTTCTTATCTCTCTAGTTTTATCCATGTCATTCTCTCCTTTGAAATCCCCTAACATCTCTGTCTAGTGAATTCTCATGCATCCTTTATACCATCTCCTCTGTGAAGACTGTCATCTTTCAGAATGTAAACCCCTTAAAGTTATGGAATATGTCTTATTCAGTTGACTATTTGAGCACCAAGTCCAGTCCTGGTGCTTTACAAGTTGTTGGATGGATAGATGGATAGAAAAATAATCCTTATAAAATTCCAGCATGTGTATGGTATGGTGCTGGTGATCAGAGTAAGCAAATGTCTCTGAAATCCATTATCACCATTCCTGCGTATTTCCTGCACCTTGCCTTCCATGGGGTTTAGTTTTCTCTGTTTAACTTTTGCAAGATTAAAACATTGGTTGTTCAGTCGCTAAGTTGTGTCTGACTCTGCAACGCCATAGACTGCAGCACACCAAGCTCTTCTGTCCTTAAGTATCTCCCTGAGTTTGCTCAAATTCCTGTTCATTGAGTTGATAATGCCATCCAACCATCTCATCCTCTGTCGCCCCTGTCTCCTGCCCTTAATCTTTCCCAGCACCAGGGTCTTTCCCAATGAGCTGGCTCTTTGCATCCGGGATTTCTGCTTTGGCCCAGCTGCTTCATTCTTTCAGAGCTATTAGTATTATTAATTGCCCTTCCCTCTTCCCCAGGAGCATATTGGACACCTTCTGACCGGGGAGGCTTATCTTCTGATGTGATATCTTTTTGCCTTTCAAACTGTTCATGGGGTTCTTGCCGCAAGAATACTGGCATGGTTTGCCATTCTCTCTTCCAGCGGACCACATTTTGTCAGAACTCTCTACCGTGACCTGTCCATCTTGGCCCTGCATGGCATGGCTCATAGCTTTATTACGTTATACAAGCCCCTTTGCCACGAGACAAGGCTGTGATCCATAAAGAGGGTTAAAATGATAGGGGTTACTAAAAACCACCACCATCCACCACCACCCTGATGGTCTTCATTAGTATCCTGCTCACCTCTGCTGTTTGCCCTCCGATAACACTGTTGCTGTCTTTGCAAAAACTTGTCTTTTTAGAGCCACTTTCTCTATGAGAATTCATTTCCTCTGCTTCTTCCTCCCCCTGATTCTAGCCTACTTTCCTTCTTTTTGATCTTGGTGCTGCCATGAGTCATTATCATGAAAATGATCAAGGTGTCTGTCAGGATAAAGTGAAAGAGGAATTTCCAGCCAACAGCAGACCCTGGGCGGATGAGAAATTTGGGAGTTCTGCTTAGCATTATGGCTTTGAATCCTGGGCATATTTCTTGTCTTCTTGTCTGGGAATTGGGAGGAGTTCAAACTTTCCCTCCTCCCCACTGTGATTCGAGGAACCAGAACCGGAGAAATACAGACAGATGTGAAGGCTTCAGCCTCAGTTAGGTATTAAAGGATATAAACAGCTGTTGATCTCTACCGCTGAAAGAAAAACTCTCATCTGTTTCTGTATCCTGATTTAACTAGGATACCCGGGCTATTTCAGAAGTCAAGCCTTCTCAGTTGGGAGAATACCAAACAGATGTGGCTCCCTTGTGAACCAGAGTCTCCTTCCTCCACTCTCTTGATCCTCCCCAGTCTCCTTTGTTAAAAAGCCAACAGATGTTCCTGCAAAAGCTCCTAAAACAGCAGTAATTTCAGAAGCAAGGGCCACCTCCTCTTTGATTGTATCTCTTTTTTAACCACTTTTAGAGGTAACGAAAGAAAAATAGAAAGCCACAGCCACCCACTTTTTAAATTCCATTGCCTGGCTAATCACAATAATTTTTCTGTTCTAGCCCCCAGCTTCCCTGTTTTTCTGTTATATAATGGGACTTAAATCTCAGATCTGACACTTAGAAAAAAAGGGAGTTGAAAACTTAGCGCTACTCCAACTCATGTTTTTAAAATGTCTTTGAGCAGGAGGAATAAGAACATTTAAAAAATAATGACATAATCTCACCTACCTTTACAGTTTTAGAATAAATGGGTGTCAGAGAAGGAAAGAGCAAGGAAAGGGAGGGAACGTGCATATATTGAGTTTCCTAAGCATCAAGCACTAGACCTGGCACATAATCTTTCTTAATTCTTATAATAACTGAACGAATTAAATATGCCATTTTACCAATGAGGGAGCTGACATTGAAACAAGCCCAGGGGCTTTCTTAAGGTTGTACAGTTAATCAGTCATTTAGAAGTTAGGGTTTGAGCTCAAGAGTGTCTGGCCAAAAATCTCTGCTCTTGTCACCCATTACCATTTATATTATAGCATGAATCGTTATTCTGCAGATTTCCTTCACATGCTGAAAGACTTCTCAATCATGGTTTTAGGAGGTTACCTAGGAGGGAAAATTTTTTCAGAAAACCTGATTTTGGGTATAAGTTTTAAAGAAATGATTCTGGTTTTTTCGTTTGTTTGTTTCTGTTTTATTTTGTTTTGTTTTTGTTTGCCCCCGCTTTCAAAAATCACCCCTAAAATGCCTGAGCAGTATGTCAGACACTGTATCTGTTCCCATGTCACAAGACTGCGCAGAGGGTGACAGCCTTCGGAAGATGCTTCGTGGGCCGTGACTACCTGTTACAGCGTTTGGTCCTTCACTCACTCAGGAGATGTTTGTGGAATGCCTGTTCAGCAGCGGGTCCTATTTTAGGCTCCAAGAAGGAGCGAAGCAGACAGCTCGTGTCCTTGAGCAGTTTCCATAATGCCTAGAATGTCAAGTTGCTCCAAATTAATCTGCACATTCTTCCAAAATGAGTACTTTGCTCTGTGGACAAGTGCATTGTGGAATTGGCTGCCTCCCTCTGGCAACCTCTCTCATGAGACTATAGCTGAGTCTCATCCTCTTTGAAAATATTGTGGCAGGAAACATAAGGCTATAAAAATATCCATAGGGATGAACTTTTCAAACATGGGATGTTGGGGAACTGAGTTTAGAACTAGCCTTTAAATTTTAACTTTTATTTTCTATTGTCTCCCTCGTGGTTTTTAAATTTTGATATAAACCTAGATAATGCTGGTAAGACAGCATGTATGTCATCAAAATATACTTACAGTGTGGCAGGACTAGCACCGGGCTTGTAGACGGAGACCAGCTCTGCCGTTATAAAACGCTACAGGGGCTATAGGAAACACTATGCGCTGTGTGCTATCGGTAAACACGTAACCTCTGAGCTTACATCCCTCTGTGTGAAGATTCGCATTTCACAGGGCTGTTGCAAGGAATGAAGCAGTGTGAGTGAAAACACCCACCCCAGAGCCATAAGCCCCCGTGCTAAGTGCTAAGTCACTTCAGTTGCATCCGACTGTGTGTGACCCTGTGGACTGTAGCCCTCCAGGCTCCTCTGTCCATGGGGATTCTCCAGGCAAGATACTGGAGTGGGTTGCCATGCCCTCCTCCAGAAGATCTTCCCAACCCAGGGATCGAACCTGCATCTTTCACGTCTCCTACATTAGCGGGCAGGTTGTTCACCACTAGCGCCACCTAGGCCCTCACGCTGCTGCTGCAGCTAAGTCGCTTCAGTCGTGTCCGACTCTGTGTGACCCCACAGACGGCAGCCCACCAGGCTCCCCCGTCCCTGGGATTCTCCAGGCACGAACACTGGAGTGGCTTGCCATTTCCTTCTCCAATGCATGAAAGTGAAAAGTGAAAGTGAAGTCGCTCAGTCGTGTCCCTTGTCCGACTCTTCGCGTAAGAGGTGCTAAAAAACAAATGTATGTCAGCTGCCTCTCTCTCTGCATACGTTTCTACGTAACTGTCAACCAAAACTCTTGAAGCCCACTTGATTTCTGATCAAGTGATTTTAGCCTCAGATAAAAGCAAAATGCACTGTAAGAGACTCAACATGATTTTTTAAAAATTAGCTGTCCTTTTTCTTGGATTGCTCTGTGATGTGGGGGTCATGTGAAAGTGAAGTGAAAGTGTTAGTTGCTCTGTGGTATCCAACTCTTTGTGACCCTATGGGACTGTAGCCACCAGGCTTCTCTGTCCATGGAATTATCCAGGCAAGAATAATGGAGTGGGTAGCTATTCCCTTCCCCAGGGGATCTTCCCGACCCAGGGATCGAACCCAGGTCTCTGGCATTGCAGGCAGATTCTTTACCGTCTGAGCCACCAGGGAAGCCCAATATGGAGGGGCTCATAAATATCCTCAAAGACTTTGGGAAATTTCAACGTTTCTTTAGGAGTCAGACCAACTCCTGTTGTTAGGGATGAGCACTTACCTCTTTAGAGAGAAAGCTACTGGGAAGGATCATCTCTCTTGGTTTTTAAAAGACTGAGTACTGGGGACTTCTTGGAGGTCCAGTGGTTGAGAATCTGCCTGCCAATGTAGGGGACATGGGTTTGATCCCTGGTCCAGGAGGATCCCGGATAAGGCAATGGCACCCCACTCCAGTACTCTTGCCTGGAAAATCCCACGGGCAGAGGAGCCTGGTAGGCTGCAGTCCATGTGGTCGTGAAAAGTGGGATACGACTGAGCGACTTCCCTTTCACTTTTCACTTCCATGCATTGGAGAAGGAAATGGCAACCCACTCCAGGGTTCTTGCCTGGAGAATCCCAGGAATGGGGGAGCCTGGTGGGCTGCCGTCTATGGGGTCGCACAGAGTCAGACACGACTGAAGCGACTTAGTAGTAAGTAGTAGTAGTTGTAGCCAGGAGGATCCCACATGCTGAAGGGCAGCTGAACCCACGCACTGAAACTCTGAAGCTGGTGCACCTAAGAGTCTGTGCTCAGCAACGAGAGAAGCTACCGGAACACCTCAGCTAGAGAGTAGCCCCCGCTCGCTGCAACTAGAAGAAAGCCTGTGTGCAGCAACAAAGACCCAGTGCGGCCAAAAAAATAAATCAAAAAAGAAAAAAGACGGAGTACAGAACCTGCCCGTGCTCATTTCAACCCAGCAGACTTCAGCAGAGACTGGGTGTAGGTTAGCTGGGAAAGTGGGGAGATAGCCAACTAGTCACGTTTGGGACAAGCCATTCACTAAAATTAGTGTTGGGTGAGCTGCCCTGGGTTTGATCTCTCAAGAGGAAGGGAAAAGGGTTTTCAGCACCAGGAATGGAGCCTCCAAGCTAGCCTTGTGAACTGGCGAGTTGTTCCTAAGGCTCTGGAAACATGTTTTGGCTTTGGGATCTGAAAAACTATTTGGCAGGGCACCCCTGGTGACTCAGATGGTAAAGAATCTGCCTGCAATGCAGGAGCCCCGGGTTCGATCTCTGGGTTGGGAAGATCCCCTGGAGAAGGAAATGGCAGTCCACTCCAGGATTCTTGCCTGGAGAATTCCATGAACAGAGGAGCCTGGCGGGCTATAGTCCATGGGGTCGCAAAGAGTCGGGCACGACTGAGCGACTAACACACACAAACTCTTTGGTGCCCTAAGAATTTACTCACTGGGAATGTGTCATAACAAAGCTGCAATTTTCTGAACACTTTACCTGCATCATGTCATTTAATCTGTAAAATGACCCCATAAGGCAGGTAGCATGTGGTCCATGTCACAGATGAAAAAGATTAAATCACTTGCCCAGGGTCACATGGACAGACCTAGGATTCAAACCCAAAGCAGCTCAGCTCTATAGCCCATGCTCTAAGATAATCCAACATCTCGTGTCTGTGGTGTTCTCACCCCAGGAACAGCATCACTCTTGTTTTAGCCCTCCCTGAGGCATCACATGTTAAATCCTCTCCAGGAAGGGTCCTGATGTAAGTCCACATTTATAGGGAAGGATGTGAAAACAGAAAGGGCCCTGCATCCGATGTAGATCATACTTGTTCCTTGCTGATCGTAACTCTTAAAGTTCTGCTCCTGGTGAGAACTGGCCTTCTCTAGATTTTGACCTCCCCTATTTTATTCAGTCATCTATTTATCCAGTCATCCAGTCATCTGTTCATGGAAACCACGCAGAAACAGCTCCACTCTTCCTCATCCCCACTGGCTGTGGGCAAATGGATGGTCTTTTGTGGATGGACCCAGTTCCCTGCTCCCACTTGTTACAGCAAGTGGACTCCATGTCACGGCAGTGACTCTGTGGCTGAGTTCTTGAGAACAATGGTAAATAACCACCCCCACTCAACAAACCCCAAGAGATACCTCTGGAAAATGGTGAGAACCACCAGTGTGCTAAGAAGCAGCACAGGGGAAAGGAGTAGAGAGGGGAGCCCAGAGGGCCTAGCGGTTGCCCTGTAAGTTAATGCTAATTACCTGCTGTCCCCAGCTGCACTGAGTTTTCCCTTACCCGTGCTGTGTAATTTTAATGAGCGATATCTCAAGTGACAAGTCATTACATCTCAGCATCAGCTGGGAAGGGCTCCAGGCTATGTGATACTTAGTGGAAAACAAAGATGAAAAATAAAGGCTGCAATTGGGGTGGTGGTATCTGCTGCTTTTAGGGGCTTCCTAGTGACTCAATGTTAAAGAATCCGCCTGCCACCGCAGGAGACGTGGGTCCAATCCCTGGGTTGGGAAGATCCCCTAGAAAAGGAAATGGCAACCCACGTCAGTATTCTTGCCTGGGAAATCTCATGGACAGGAGCAGCCTGGAGGGCTACAGTCCATGGGGTCACAAAGGAGTGGACCACGATTTAGCGCCTAAACAACAACAGTAACCTGCTGCTTTTCCGCGTTTGTGGTTGTAGACATGGCATCCCTCCTTAGTCAGTGAAGACTGCCTTGCGGAGGTCAGTGCTGCTTGGAGACACACATCAACTCAGCACCAAGCTGTTTTTTTTTTTTTTTAATTTAAATTTATTTATTTGGCTGCACTGTGTCTTCGTTGTGGCATGCAGGATCTTTAGTTGTAACATGCAAACTTGTAGTTGCGGTATGTGGGATCTAACATCCAGGGATCCAACCAGGGATTGAACCCAGGTCCCCTGCATTGGGAGCATGGAGTCTTGGGCACTGGACCACGAGAAAAGTCCCAGCACCAAGCCTTAAGGGATGGGGAAATGTATCTGGAGATGGAATGGGATGGAAAAAAACCAGCTAACCAGAACTCTAACCCAGAACAAAGATAGAATTGGAAGGAGCAGTTGTATAAGCCGCGTGAAGTGAGGACAAGATCCCCATAGCTTACTGGATTACCACTGATGAGCCAGCTGAGTGTTAATGAGCACAAGTTTTTGTTTATCTGAGCCGTACATACCTATCAGCAGGGCCCTGACACCAGAGTCTTTCTCTCTGTGCGCCCCCTCACAGGTCTCCGCCTCCCCTCTAGATGAAGAAGGTATCCTTACTCAGTGTCATTTTGAAGGGAGCCCAAGTTATTGTCCAGCCCTAGATCTCATATGTGGAGAGTGAGTCTCAAGCATTTCCTTCAAAAGACCTTTGTAGGTTTCAGGACATGTAGTGTCTATCACATAATAGAGAGAAGAAGGAGAAGGCGATGGCACCCCACTCCAGTACTCTTGCCTGGAAAATCCCATGGACGGAGGAACCTGGTAGGCTGCAGTCCATGGGGTCGCAGAGTTGGACACGACTGAGCGACTTCACTTTCACTTTTCACTTTCATGCACTAGAGAAGGAAATGGCAAGCCACTCCAGTGTTCTTGCCTGGAGAATCCCAGGGATGGGGGAGCCTGGTGGGCTGCTGTCTATGGGGTCGCACAGAGTCGGACATGATTGAAGTGACTTAGCAGCAGCAGCAGTGTCTATTCAGGTGTCTGCATATAAGAACTTTCTGGTGTTTCATTTTTAAAAACTCATGCTAAATTTATATTCTAAAGGCTAATTCTTTCCTTGTTCTCCTTCTCACAAGTCATGTCTTTCTCTTAAGTCTTCTGGTAAACTGGATGCTCTGGGAAGATGAACCAGTTTGGGAAGTTGGGGGTGGTGGCAAAAAGGAACAAAAGCATTAGTCTCTGTTAGACCTGAGTTTTAATCCCACTTATCAACCTTTATTAGAAAAATTTCACTCTCTGAGCTTGTGTCCTCATAATTGCATATGAAAGTGTCTACTTCATTAATGAGATCATTAAATGACATGCTGCGTGTAAAACACTTAGCACAGTGTAGAGACACCTACTGGGCAGGCTTTCAGTGTTATCTCAATATCACACAGTATCAGTGTGAAGAATCAGACTTCTCAGGTGAATTCAGATAGGAAAAGAGAGAAGGTAAAATGAATCAGTAACCCTCATTTGGCTGTGGAGTTGATCCCACATTTTCCTCATCTTCTGCTGTATCTTATGGGTCCTTTGGAAGAAAAGGTAAGCGTCTGTGGGATGTTTAGCTTGGCATTGATAGCCAGACCAGGTTGCGCCCCAGAGGAACTTGAGAAGATGTTCACGTGAATAGCATGTGAGGCCTCACAAAGCCAACCCTACCTTCTTGTTTCTGCTTCCTGCCGCTGCACCCAGCTTTACAGGAAGTAAAGCTACATGTGTCTGCTTGAAGTAGACACATGGTGAACTAAGTGCTACTATGATGGACAGGGAGGCCTGGCGTGCTGCGATTCATGGTGTTGCAAAGAGTCGGACATGACTGAGCGACTGAACTGAACTGAACTGAAGTGTAAATTGACTCATGCCATAGAGTTCATATTACAGGATAGAAAATTCCTGAAAATTGCAAGGCAGTTGAATTTTTGTCACTTGGCTGATATTTTCATTTCTCAGAGAGCATTTAGCATTTTAAGAAAGCTTGGCAAAGAATCCTTTTAGTGTGTGAATACATCCTTAGAGATGTGTCTAATTGATCCTTTGGAAGTTAAGTTTATCTTCATGGAGAGACAGACTGGAGTTTTTAGTTCTCTCTCAGGAAAAGGAAACATTCTTCAAATTAAGCAATAGGTTTTCAGTGTTTCTACATTGTCTGGCCCAGGATACCAGGACTTGAGGGCAGTGATGAATTAAGGGAGCAGCTCTAGCCAGTAGTCAAGTCAAGTGTTCATTTTGTTGTCTATGCCTGGGATTCAGCCTACGGTAGCTGGCTCCTGTCTGGCTTTTGGGCTAGCTGAAGTGAGGAGCCCTAATGCCTGTGTGGCACCGCAGTGAAAGCTCAGCATCTGAGAACCACCAAGAATTACTTGTGGGTAATTTCCTTCAACATCACTTGGTTGCCTAGCCCAGCCAGGGAATCCTACTCTGGCCTCCAGGAGTAGAGTGAAGAAACCTGTTGAATATTGGGGATTTACCTGATTCAGCCTTCAGATGAACTGTTCACATTTCACCATCCCAAAATGGGGAAGGAAAAGCCTGTGGTGTTGGAGAAGGCTCTTGAGAGTCCCTTGGACTGCAAAGAGATCCAACCAGTCCATCCTAAAGGAAATCAGTCCTGAACATTCATTGGAAGGACTGATGCTGAAGCTGAAACTCCAAAATTTTGGCCATCTGATGCAAAGACCTGACTCATTTGAAAAGACCCTGATTCTGGGAAAGATTGAAGGCAGGAGGAGAAGGGGACGACAGAGGATGAGATTGGTTGTATGGCATCACCGACTCAATGGACATGGCTTTGGGTGGACTCCAGGAGTTGGTGATGGACAGGCCTGGCGTGCTGTGCTTCATGGGGTCACAAAAAGTCAGACACGACTGAGTAACTGAACTGAACTGAGGGCATCTGTCTTTCTGTGTCTGTGAATTGTGAGCAAATATGTTAATGATATGTACTAAGTCCCCTAGGAAATTATCTGTGAGCAGTAGTTGTCATAACACATGGGTTGTGTTATGATGGCTTTATTTTGTTTTCCAAAAACAGTAATGTTTCATCATCAGTCCAGGTTCAAATCTGTTCCTCTCATGGGCTTTGTGACTTTGGCAAGCCCTGACTGTCTCTGAGCCTGTCTCCTCATCTGAAAAGTAGGGGTATTAAGGGGTATTAATATTAATAATTATACCCACTTCATAAGCTTATGAGAATTCAGTGTCAAACTGCATATAAGGCTTTTAGTGAGTTCCTGGTAGAGAACTAAGTGATGAATACATCTGGGCTTTATTTCTTTTCATGGTGGTATAAAAAGGAAAGACCAGTGATTTATTGTAGTTTGTAATGCTTGATTATATAAGAGAATTTCTCCTGCAGTATTTGATGTACGTTTCTTTTCCAACGGAAATAAAAATTGAGAAAAGCTATTGATCGTGATATAATCACAATAGTTACCTTGGAAAAAGAGTAATTTTCCACATCCATTAGAATACTGGTTAAATAATCCAGACATGAATACATTGCTGAAATCAGTAGATTCCATTTTTTTGTCAGATACTAATTCCAAAATTTAAAGTACAGAAATAATAATATTAGTTGACATTTATTACCTGTTCTGGGCTCAACAGCATGCAAGTTTCTTTATGTGTTTTTTTTTGTTTTTTTCCTTTTGGCCTCCACGCATGACTTGGGAGATCTTAGTTTCCTGACCAGTGATTGCATCTCGGGCTCGTGCAGTGAAACCCCTGAGTCCTAACCATTGGACCACCAGGGAATTCCCTGTGTGTATTTTTTTTTCCCCTCTATTCTCAAAGCAGCCCCAGTTGACATTATCCTTATCTCTATTCTCAAATGAAGAAACTGAGATAAATTTCTTTCCCTAAAGTGTGGGGAGAGTTGAAATGTCAAACTGGGGTGGTGAAGCACTCAGGTAATCACAAGAACTGTAAGCTCCTACACCCTAGGATTGGACAGAACAAGCAAGGAGAGGGGATGGCTAGCACCTGGGAGCCAAGGCTGCTCAGCACGAGCTGGGAGCATTGCCCTTTCTGTAGAACTGGAACCAACGAGAAGATGCCGCCCTGCTGGAGGCCGAGGAGAACTCGGGAGAAATATGGGCTCCTGTGTCCTCCTCCAGTCCCCTGCCGGGGCTGCCAGGACGTCCATGATCTTGGGTAAAGGGGTCTGGGAAACATGTGTAGGGAATGTATCTGTGAGCAAATAAGCAAAAGACTGGCATACAGAGAAAACAGATAAATAACAAACATGAGATAATTTTAGATAGTGATGAGTTCTATAAAGACAAAGTTGGCAAAGGGAATTGGGATGCTGTAAGATTTCAGTATAGGGCTTCCTTGGTGGCTCAGACGATAAAAAAAAAATCTGCCTGCAATGCGGGAGAACTGGGTTCAATCCGTGGGTCAGGAAGGTCCCCTGGAGAAGGGCATAGCTACCAGTATACCACTCCAGTATTCTTGCCTGGAGAATTCCATGAACTGGAAGAGCTTGGCAGGCTATAGTCCATAGATAATATAGATGTATAACAGAATAGTGGCCTCAAACTTTTTAGGTCTTGGAACTCCTTCAGACTCTTAAAAATTATTGAGAGTCCTAAAATTCTTTAATTTTTAACAACTATCAATTGTTATCATATTAGAAATTAAAACAAAATTTTTAGATTTTTAAAATTTTTTTTAATTCATTGAAAAATAACAATAACAAATGCATCACATATTAATGTAAATAACATTTTAAAGAAAAGTAGCTGCATTGCTCAAACCCCCCAAAAAAATTAGTAAGAAGAGTGGCATTGTTTAACTTTTTGTAAATCTCTTTAATGTCTGATTTCACAGAAAACAACTGGACTCTCTTATCTGCTTCTGCATTCCAGTCTATAGTTCAAGTCCAGCTTTGCAGGGATATGTAGTTGGAAAGGGGAGAACTTTGTGTACCTGTGAAAGGAGCCCTGGGGATCCATACAACCTTTTGAGAGCCGCTGCTATAGATAAAGCAATGAGGAAGCCAGTCCTTTGCACCTTGTAGGCACTTGATGATTTTGGTTGAATGAACATAAATTAAGATTGCATTGAGGGTTTCACAGTGTCTCATGATAAATGGTGACATTGGTGACATGGTGATAGTATAAACCAGTTAGACAAGATTCTTAGGGGCCATTTATCTGCAGGACATGTGCTGTGTGGTATTTACCCAGCAATCCTGATGACCTTTCACCTTAGTGTTCAGAGTCCTGCAGGTTCCCTGTCACGGACTTTAGTAGGACCACCAAAAGAAAGATGCTAATTAGTCTAGTCTCTGAAAAAAATACACACTCTCTCCATACAAATAGGTAACTAACTCTACTTAATACTCTGTAACGACCCATACGGGAAAAGAATCCAAAAAAGAGTGGATATATGTGTATGTATAACTGAATCACCTTGCTGTACACCTGAAACTAGCACGACATTGTGTATCAACTATACTCCAGTAAAAATCAAATTAAAAACATACGCCCTCTGGTCTCCGTAACACTATGTCCACACTAGCATAATGCGCTAGTTCAGAAGAGATTAGTTCACTGGTGGTGCTAGGTGTGTCCATGTTGTGGTGGTGTAGTTGCCAGGTTGTGGTGGACTCTTTTGAGACCCCATGGACTGCAGCCCACCAGACTCCCCTGTCCATGGGAGGCCAGAATGCTGGAGAGGGTTGCCATTTTCTTCTCCAGGGGATCTTCCTGATCCAGGCATTGAACCCATGTCTCCTGTATAACAGATGGATCATTTACCCTGAGCCACTGGGGAGCCCCTGGTGTGTACATAGGAAGTATTTATTTATTTATTTATGGCTGTCCTGGGTCTTCTTTGCTGTGCAAGGGCTTTCTCTCGTTGCAGAGAATGGGGGCTACTCTAGCTTCATCACATGGGCTTCTCATTGCAGTGACTTGTCTTGCTGCGGAGCACAGGCTTTGGGGTGCGTGGGCTTCGGTAGTTATGGTGTGTGGGGTCTAGAGCTTGGGTTCAGTCGTTGTGGCACACAGGCTTAGTTGCTCCTCTGTATGTGGGATCTTCCTGAACCAGGGATCAAACCAATGTCCCCTGCATTGCAAGGGGGACTCTTAACCACTGAATCACCAGGGAAGCCCCATAGGAAGTATTTCAAAATTTAAATGGAATTTTTATGATATAATTACAACAATGTGCTGTACAATGCAGAGTGGTAAATCACCACCAGGGACACACCTTGAAAATTTTATGCAACAGTATTCAACTTTCTATCTGGGTGAGAGAGGTTATGAGTGTTTTTCTCACCATCAACTAATATTCATTCTTATAGATTGCTGACATTAGCCAAGATCTAAATAATACAGTAAAGTAGCTGTTACGAAGGCAATGGCACCCCACTCCAGTACTCTTGCCTGGAAAATCCCATGGACGGAGGAGCCTGGTAGGCTGCAGTCCATGGGGTCACTAGGAGTCGGTCACGACTGAGCGACTTCACTTTCACTTTTCACTTTCATGCATTGGAGAAGGCAATGGCAACCCACTCCAGTGTTCTTGCCTGGAGAGTCCCAGGGACGGGGGAGCCTGGTGGGCTGCCGTCTATGGGGTTGCACAGAGTCAGACATGACTGAAGCGACTTAGCAGCAGCCGCAGCAGCTGTTATGAAAAACAAATCGAATGATTTAGACACTTATTTGCTCTTTTGGATTATCTGGATCCTGCTCTTTCTATGGACATAGATCACTGAATTCAGCATTAATTGAAAGCCATGACAAAGGACATTATGATGGAGATGACATTGATCAGCTTTAGATGAGCTTGACCACATTTCTTCAACCCCCAATAGGCGGATTTGAGTAACCCTTTGTGGACCAACTAGTTTTCAAGTGGGGTCTATACAACATTTTAGGCCAAATGAAATGTACTCTTAGTGCTGGTATCAGAGGCAAATCTCATACTTCTTTTCCTAGCAGATGACATTGTATCTTGCTTTGATGTTATGCAGTTGATGTAATAATGATGTCTACCATATACAGAGTGTCTGTAGTAGGTTAGGTGGGTTTTCCTGATGGCTCAGCAGGTAAAGAATCCGCCTGCATTGTAGGAGACACAGGAGACATGGGTTTGATCCCTGGAGATCGCCTGGAGAAGGAAATGGCAACCCACTCCATTATTCTTGCCTGTGAAATCCCATGGACAGAGGAACCTGGCTAGCTTCAGTCCATGGGGTTGCAAAGAGTCGGACACAACAGAGTGACTACGGACATGGTAGGTGAGGTGCTTTATAACCACTTTACTAAGCTGTTTTTTGCCTCTTTTCAGCCCAGGTTACATGGCTTATAAAGGCCTGTAACAATTCTCTCTTACTGCACTGTGATTTTCCCTACACCAGGGGCCTCTGAGAGATACATAGTCTAGGCATGTGCATGCATGTCTTTGCATAAACACAAAGACAGAAAGGTATTCAAAGATTGAATGAGAGAGGAGAAAAGCGAAAGGCTAAATTGGAAGAGGGGAAGTTTGGCTTCTCCGTGACACCAAAGCATGAGGCCTTTGCAGAAGAAATCCTGCCTGGATGAAATAAGATATTTCAAGTCAGGGCTTTGTTCCTTTCTCACTGTGTCTTAGATACGTGGATTTGACTCATGGTCTGCTGAATGTAGAGAGAGTGGCTAGCGGGACAAACCTCCCATTAATAGGGTGAGACACGTGAGGTGGTTCAGTAATCTTCATGTGTATAGTAAGGCCTGATTGTGTGTGTGTGTGTGTGTGTCTTTTCAAGGTAAAAATATCAATGGTTAGGAAGAAAAGGAAGAAAAAATAAAAGAATATGGGGATATGCCAGCTAGCTACCTATAGTGCCCTATGGTTCCACATCGAGGAAATGAGCAGACTAATAGAATTGAGTTTTTACCTTTCACTGCAGTATGCAGTGGCAACCCGCTCCAGTGTTCTTGCCTGGAGAATCCCAGGGACAGGGGAGCCTGGTGGACTGCCGTCTATGGGGGTCGCACAGAGTCGGACACGACTGAAGTGACTTAGCAGCAGCAGTATGCAAAGTCCCTCTGATTCTTTTTACTGCCTTTCCTTTTGACTCCTTGGTCTGTTAACCCTATTTCTCTGCTATGAACCCTATTTCTCATAACACCAGGAGACCTAGGTCATAATGTTGCTGTGAGGACTTAAGAAGATAATACGTGGGGCTTGGCAGGCCAAAAATATTTGATATCTGTCAGCTCACATGATTACTAGCAGTATTGTCAGGACTGTATTTCTGCATAGTACTTCTACATTTTTCTCCAGTGTGAGAAGCTGCACATCGCAGTGGTGGAGGCTTCCAGAAATTAGGACCCTGGAGGCCCATGAGGCCTCGACAGGCAGAGGCAGGTTTCTGGACGCCCCGCCCAGGCTGGACTTTTCAGCCATGGCCTCGGTGCCGCCCCTCAGACAGTGAACACCTTGGGGCCCAGGAAATATTTTTTCAGCCCTAAAACATTTTGACTCTTAAAATGGCCGTGGAGTCTGGCTGCCTCTGTCAGGCTGTGGCGGCTCGTGGGGCTGCCTGGGCTCAGTGTGACTTCAGGTGCCACAGGCGTGCATTGTAACTCCTCTCCGCCATGCTGTCCCGCAGCTGGCCTGAGGAAGGCCCGGGGGGCACTGTCAGCCCAGGAGAAACACAGCCAGACTTGGAGCTCAAGTGTTTCAGGTAAAATGGCGCTGCTTTTTCCAGGACAGTTTGAAAAGGGGATGCTATCAAAGTGAACCTTTTAGATGACCCAATTAAATAGAGCTATGAGGGTTGGTTCCTTGGAACAGCTGTGCTTCAGAGTTAACTTTGGGGTTATAATTAAACAGCTGTTTAATTAATATATTTATTTATGGCTGTCCTGGGTCTTCCTTGCTCTGCGGGCTTTTCTCTGGTAGCGGTGAGCAGAGGCTACGCTCTAGTTGCGGCGCTCGGGCTGCCCATTGCGGTGGCTTCTCTTTCTTTTTTTTGACACTGGAAACATGCATTTTGTTTTATATAAATTTATTTAATTGGATGCTAATTACTTTACAATATTACGGTGGCTTCTCTTGTTGCGGAGCACAGGCTCTAGGGCTCCCGGGCTCTAGAGCACAGGCTCAGCAGTTGTAGTGCATGGGCTTCGTTAATCCACAGCACATGGGATCTTCCCGGATGAGTAATCCGTGTCCCCTGCGTTGGCAGGCCACTGAGCCCACCAGAGAAAGTGAAAGTGAAAGTGAAATCGCTCAGTCGTGTCCAACTCTTTGTGACCCCATGGACTGTAGCCTACCAGGCTCCTCGGTCCATGGAATTTTCCAGGCAAGAGTACTGGAGTGGGTTGCCATTTCCTTCTCCAGGGGATCTTCCCAACCCAGGGATCGAACCCCAGTCTCCCACATTGCGGGCAGGTGCTTTACCATCTGAGCCACCAGGGAAGACCCCAACAACTATTTATGAAGCATCTACTTATTCCAAGTGTTGTATTAGGGGGTGGTCTGCTGGTCGGCCTGGTCCTTGTGCCCACCCCTGGGGAGTCTCCCTCAGAATGCTGTATGCCCACAGCTGGAGCATTTAACTCTGTCCTTAGGCTCAAACCCACCAGGAGGCTCTGACCATCTTCTCAGGCTTTAGTGACAAGGTGGACTCTCCCAGTATTACTTACTGGGCCAACCCCATACCCCAGATTCCAAGACTGGGAAGTGGATTCCTGCCTAGGGCTCTACCTGGTACCCAGTCACTGTACACTGGTGCTCCACCTTGGCTGCCTGGTTGGGCTGTATTAGAGTCATGCTGATGGTGTTCAAACCAGTGACAGGGTTCCCACTGTTTGATCAGCCCCTACCATGCAGACCATTGGCAATCCCTAATTCCTCTTCCAGCCCCCCTCTTACCCCAGCACTCTGCCATCCTCCCAGGCTCCCTGAGTTGCCTCCTACTGACTTTGCCCCAAGCACCTGCCTCATCCCCGTGGGTCCATCAGGGGTCCTCGGCTCCTCCCACTGAAGCGGGCCTCCTGCCATCAGCTCAGCAGCATGAGTTCTGAAGCCATAAGCTTGGCCCAGGAGGCTTTTAGTTGCAAGTGAGGACTCCTAGATTCTGGCACTAACGGGGCTCTGAATCAAGTGCCCTTCTAGCCGCTAATGCCCTGAGCCTTCTGCTTAGGCTTTTTCTAAGGTTAGTGCTCTGCTCCTTTGTGGTGTCAAAAGACGGAGAGACTAAGAATAGCCCCTTCCTTAAAAGAATTCTCAGTGCCCTTGGCTATGTGCACTGTTACTGCTGTCTGTGGATGTGGCTTCTAAAAGGTAAGCTGGCTTGCATCACAATATCTTAATGGTGCTGCTTCTAAATAAGAAAAAGGAGAATGCCAGCTGGTATATTTTATTTCTTCTCAAGGGCCCCTATTCATCTGGTCCAGCATGCTATCTCCTTAATTTAAGAGATAGCAGTGTGGCTTCTGGCGTTCCCTGGTGGCTCAGGCAGTAAAGTATCCACCTGCAATGCAGGAGACCTGAGTTCAAGCTCTGGGTTGGGAAGATTCCATGGAGAGGGGAATGGCAACCTACTGCAGTATTCTTGCCTGGAAAATTCTGTGGACACAGGAGCCTGGCAGGCTACAGTCCACAGGGTTGTAAAGAGTTGGACGTGACTGAGTGACTAAGCACCCACACAGTGTGGCTTCTGTTAGTCCATAGCTTCTAGATGTGTTTTCATTTCCGGTAGGATTTAGCAAAGTCATTACCCCATGCTTTAAGAAGGCTCCAGGCCCAAAACACCTCAATACATTTTTTAAATGACATAATGAGAGAAGAAAGTTGTCTTTTTTCCTTGGAGAGAAGAGGTTTCAAATATAAGACAGGCTGATGCGTCCCTAAGAATAAGTCTCAGTTCTGTTGCATAGCTCACTGCTCACAAATAATGAGCTCACAAACGGGAGATGCATCGGTGAATTTCGAAAGAAGGGCTCTGGTGACGATGTTACCCACTTTGTAGTGGTCGAAGGGAGATGTTTATCAGAGATGAGCCTACTCGTGTTTTTTTTAAATGTCCATCAAATGGATTATATTCATCAGTGATCAGTAAATATAAAAAACAGGTCTCATGTTAATAAATAAATTTGATAAGAGTTTTGGCCCCTAAAGGAAACAGGTCACTTGTTCCCTTACTGGTGGCGAGGACTTAAAACTCACCAGAAAAGACTAAACTCAACATATTTCATATTTAATTAGGTACTAACCCCAAATGAAGTCAGGTTTTTGAACAGAAAAACAATTTTATTTTTTCCTATAGCAGTCTTTGGTCTTATAAGAGGTCTTAATGCCAAGAGGGTCAAAATTATTTAGTCTATTCTTCTCACAGCAGATGGTCATTTTCTTAAAAACCATAAATCAGATCATGTTTATTCTCTGCTTTAAAAACCCCAATATCTCCCCACTGAAACCACAAGAGAGTCCTAAACTCTTGCCTGGGCCTGTTGCCCACTTGGTGAGCAAGCCCCTGGCCACCTCCTCCTGCCCCCTGGACTCTAGCCATCTGAGCCTTCTCTGTGCTTCTCAAACAGCCCCCTTCCTGCTAGTTGTTCCCCCTACTCCTACCTCCAAGCCTTTGCACTTTCTTTGTCAGAACCATCCACCCTGGATTTTTGCATAGCTGTCTCCTTCCTGTTATTCAGATCTCCGCTTAAATTTTCCTCTCCTTGGCAAAGACTTTTCTAATCATTCAGTATAATATGACATAGGTCCCTTTGGTCTGTCTTTATCAGACCATCCCATCCAATTTTCTTAATATTATTTTCATCCTGAAATCGTTTGTCTTTTTCATTTATTCATTTATGTTGGTTAGCAGGAATAAGAGAATAATTCCTCACTAAAAATCAAGTGGTTCATTGAAAACCATCATGCTAAATCTGAAACATTACCTTTTTCTAAGGACACAGTTGCCTGAATGAATTTGTGTAATTCAACATGCTTCTGCTTACTATGTGTCCAGTACAATAGGAACTTCAGGAGACCAATCAGACAGCCAGGAAATAAATGTTTACTGAATATTCCCATGACAACATGCTAGTGTGCTGAACACTGGGATACAGTGGCCAGCAAAACAAGCATGACCTTCTCCTTGAGGAACTGAAATCAAATAGTGGAGGGAGAGAAATGTTACAAAGGATGAAAACTCCCTGAGTGCAGGAACGTCTCCCTTCCGATGCTGCAATCCCCGTGTCTACAGCAGTGCCTGGCACAAGCAGGGGTTCTTGATGAACGAAAAGTGAAATTAATCATTGTCAGTGTGAAGTTTGGCCGAGGGAAATGCCATGGACTCCAGCCAGATATATAAAATACAAATACTCTCAAACATACACACAACATCAGGGTGAGGGAGGGGGTGTTTAAGATGAGACTGGAAGGAGTAGGACTCACCAGGTGGAAAGGGCACGTAGGGCGATGGTGTGGGTAGGAGGAGAGAGCAGCGCATACAAAGGCTCTGAGGTGAGAGAAGTCCGGCATCTCTGGAGAACGAAAAGAAGGCAGCTGTGAGGGCTGCCTAGTGAGTGAGGCAGGAGTGACACCTGATGAGTTCACAGGGGTAGCAGGGTCCTGGAGACCTTGCAAGAAATCAGGGAGGTCCTGAGAAGAACTCTGCGTTTCATTCCACTTTTGTAAATAGCCTCTGAAAGCAGCCGAGCGATGTGGGAAGACTCGAGTGTTCAAAGTGGTGCTCTGGCCACAGAGCAGGGACGGGCAGAATGGATGCAGAGGGCCCAGCTCAGAGCCCATTGCAGTGGACCAGATAAGAGATGGTGAGACCTTAAACACAAGTGTGGAGTTATGAATCCAGAGGTTTAAGGGGGAGACTAGGTGATGAAATCTATGAGGAAGCAGGAAACAGTAGGGTGTAACTCCTAGGTTTCTGGCTTGAGCAACTAAATGGAGCCATTCACTGAGCCGAGAATATTGGATGAGGAGGTTGTTTGTTTTCCCTAATATTTGTTTATTTGGCTGCATTGGGTCTTGGTTACGGCATGTCGGATCCTCACTGCATCATGGGGGATCTTTCATCGAGGCATGAGGGCTTAGCTGCCCCTAGTTGTCATGTAGGATCCAGTTCTTCAAGCAGGGATGGAACCCATGTCCCCCCAGCTGCAAGGCAGATCCTTAACCACTGCACCCCCAGGGAAGTCCCTTGGCTGAGGACTTTTGAGGGGCTGGGAAGTTTGGCTCAGTCGATTTTGAGGTGCCTCTGAGACATCCAAATAGGAATACGGACTGGGCAAGTGCGTATACAGGTCTGGGACTCAGGAAAGAGGTGAAATAGGTGAAGGGCACTGAAGCCATAAGTGTGGCTGAGACCACTTTGGGAAGGAGTCTTAAAGGGCAAAGATCTAGGACACAGCCTGGAGGGACCCCACACTCCAGGGTGGGGCAGAGTGGGGCATGTGGATAAAGGAGCGTGAGGAGAAGTCAGCATTATGAGGGGAATCGGGAGAGAGTGGTGTTACTGGAGCAGAGGGAAGAGAGGGCTGCAAAGAGCCAAGTGAGTGGAGCGCAGGAAAGACAAGCACTTGGTAGGTCAGCGTGGTGAGTGAAAGTGAAAGTCACTCAGTCGTGTCTGACTCTTTGTGACCCCATGGACTATACAGTCCATGGAATTCTCCAGGCCAGAATGCTGGAGTGGGTAGCCTTTCCCTTCTCC
Organism: Bos indicus; assembly: GCF_029378745.1. Lineage (NCBI taxonomy): Eukaryota > Metazoa > Chordata > Mammalia > Artiodactyla > Bovidae > Bos > Bos indicus. The sequence goes on from NC_091767.1 coordinate 16,707,469, forward strand.
AGGGGATCTTCCCAACCCAGGGATTGAAGCCTGGTCTCCCACCTTGCAGGCAGATTCAGCTGAGCTACGAGAGTTGAGAGGCTCAGGCAACAGTCCAGGGGAGGCAGAAAGCCTTTTGAGGCAGCTCTGTCCTCCCGGAGACATTGACCCACATCAGTGCCTGGTAGAGCCCAGCCCGCCCCGTGAGTCCTAGTTCCCAAAGCAGAGAAGGTCGGTGTTAATGAGAAATTTGATCAGCCCATCTAAGAAAGAAATAGAAAATTTTATTGGAATCAAGTTGGAGATTATAACTCAGGAACAGCTTCTCAGAAAGTCCTGAAGACTCTTCCACCTGTTAGAGGTCAAAGCACAGTTAGTTATATAGGTTTTTAAGATAGAGGTGGTTGTTTTTTAGTTGCTCAGTTGTATCTGAGCAACTAAACTTAAGCTTTGTGGTCCCATGGACTGTAGACTGCCAGGCTCCTCTGTCCATGCGATATCCCAGGTAAGAATACTGGAGTGGGTTGCTAGTTACTCCTCCAAGGGATCTTCCCAACCCAAGGATTGAACTTGCGTCTTCTGCGTTGGCAGGTGGATTCTTTACCTCTGAGCCACCAAGGAAGCCCACTTGAGCCAGAGGGCTGTGCTTTAAATGACGTAGATAGTTTGCACAATCCAGATCTATGTGTACAAAGTGGGCAGTGGGTCATGGATCATTACAAGATTATAGAAGAAGGTTATCGCCTAAGGTGTTATCTTGGTGGTGGAAGGAGAATGTTGCTCTGTGTGGTTGAGCAGGTATTTCTACCTGGGGAGGTCTGGTCCATGCATAATACAGAAACACATTACACGGTAAAGGGGAGAGGGATGGCCAGAGGGTGGGGAAACATCTTTATGTTTACATTTTCCTTGACTTGCCTTAGCATAGGAATTTTTATCTCATCATCCGTGTGCAGAAGGAGAAGGAGGGAGCAGACAAGAGGCTGCTGTGCATCTTCAGAGAGGGTGGACTAGTACCATGGGCCTTGACATGCCAGTTCCATGGCCATCCTCTCATGACGCTGGACCACATTTCCTGTCCTTGTTTCCTTCCATCCAATTGCCTGCCTTAGCAGACACTCATTCAAGTGGTTTTCTTTTGTGTTCAACTGAAAGAGCCTTGGGTAAGCCACGAACTCTTTGACTCACAGAGAAAAGGCTGCTTGACCTCTGCAGGCTGCATTAGAGGTCACCCTTGGCAGTGATTCAGTAGCTTAGCAGGTTTATGGCTGCAGGACAGCCCGCAACTCCTAAACTATAAATTAAGAATCCTGTGCACCTTCAGTATGCACGGAACAGCCTCATTCTCTCCTGTAAATCACAGGAATTCTAAAGTCCTTGACAATTCATAGTGCAACCTCCGTTAGTTGTTCTGCTTCCAGGAATTTTTTCAGACTTGATTAACTGGAAGGGCGGAGATGGGGCTTTACAGGCTCATTTTTGTTATCATTGGCTATATGATGAAGTGAGAGGAATAATTCTCTTTTTTAAAGCAGAAGGCCTGAGGTTGGTTTTTCTGACAGACTTTTTGCATCCTCATTCCAGATTCAATGGAGACTTTAAAAATGGTTCACATATAAAAAATCTTTAAAGAACAATAAAAAATAAATAAAAGCTTTACCAACATGACAATACTATATAGAACTTTCCAGTTCTATATTTTAATAATCATGATTATTACAATATTATTAATATGATTACAATATTATTATGATTATTCTAATATATCATGAAACAATAATCCAATTACTACTATCTCTACCTGGAGAAGGGAATGGCAGTCCATTCCAGTATTCTTGCCTGGAGAATCCCACGGACAGAGGAGCCTGGCAGGCTACAGTCCATGGGATTGAAAAGAGTTGGACACGAGAGAAGCGACTCACACACTATCTCTATAGGGAAAGAAATCAGTTCACAGAAAGAAAGAAAGCTGATAGAATTGCTAAAGAAGGAAGACTCCTATCTAGATGAATGATTAAAATCAGTTTTATAGAAATGACTGGGAGTAAAACGCTGCTTTTTCTGGTGCCCTTTTTATGAATAGACTGCCTTCCTCCCTTTAATTAATTTCTCTCTTAGCTGTGCCAGTCCCAGCATTATTTTTCTGAAAATGGCAGATGATTGCCTGATGTCTTTTGCTTTTATGAAGCATATTACCTAATGGATGTTGGACTGCTCCTAATGTTACCTTTTTTTTTTTATCCAGGCTAGGGCTCATTTATTCCAGCACTAAAAAGTTGATTTAGCTCCCCTTTAAACTGCCCTGCACTGTGATACCTAAAGACTCAACTCATCTATTCTGTGCGTGCAGCATAAGCCTGGTACCCTAGAAAGCTTGGAAGAATTTTTTGCATGTTTTGGGTCTCTGGGTACATGGAGCTGTGTTTATCTCTCATGTTGATCAGCTGTGTACAGTTTTTAATGGGAAAAGCATGACTTTACTGACCTTTTACGAGCAAATAAATTGACATCAGGCTGCTTGGTGTCATTTGGAAAAGAATGTTTTTTCTCTTCCTCTGGGGCTGCCTCCAGAGTATTTGCATTTCAAAATCACTGTATTCCCAGCTTCACACCTCCCCAGTCACCTCCACCAGCCCCACAACTTTAAAAGCAGGCCTGAGAGAAGATGGAGGTGGAAAGGGGAGACCCAGGGCTTGCGAGGCTGTCCGTCATTTGTGCTGTGTAATACTTTGGTTCGCAAGGAAGATTTACATCAAATAGTCTTCATGTTCTCCCCATGCTCCTGTTGCCTCTTGAGGTCAAGCTCTGCTTCCAAAGGGAGGTCTTGTTTTTCTATAGAGTTCTTTCCTCTTTATAGGGTTGGACTTCTTTGGAATTCTGTGAAGACTGAAGAAGGAGCAAACAGGAAGATCAATCTGTTCCCTTCCCTGTCTCCATTTTCTTTCCGGAATCTCACTTCAAATACAGTGATTTAATCACTTAGATCTCTAAGGAGATCAGGAGTCTGATTTAACAACTAAAATAAAACCACATATCTCTCATTAAGTGAGGGAAATAATGTTGTTTGTTTGACTTTTGATTCTTTGGATGTAATTCCTGGCATTTGTTTATTTTTTCATCGTAGGGTGATCCAGCATCTCCTCTTTTGGGAATATAATTTCCTTTCCAGGGTGGAAAAATCATTTAAAAAAATGAAGAATTCTCCCTTTAAAAAAAATGTTGAGTTTCCCCCTCATCCTGTAAGTCAGTTTCTCTAGCCATGCACAAAGTCCCGGCCAGTTATAAGTGGAGAAACCTGTTGAAAGAACGGCTGCTGAATTAGCAGTGGCCAAATTCTTGGGGCTTAAGAGTCTCAGAGGAAATCTGATCTTTGGGATTTTTTCTTTTTTTTGACCTGGCAGGCAGGACTACAGCTTAACAAACTGTGGAATAGAATCCATGTGATTAATGTTCTGAAGAGGGGGATGGTTCAGAAAGTTAACATTATCGTGGCAAGAACCAGGAGTCATTATGTCTGCTTTCACACAAAATACTTAAAAACAGCTACTGCAGAACCCCTCTCTTAATAGGTAAAATAAGTGGCCCAATGAGCTTTTCTATTTCCTAATGACCTCTTGTAGGAATTTTCCATCTCCTTTGAATTCCACCTGGACCCACTTGACTTTTATCTTGGCTTCAACCTTTTAGTTGTTTGAACTACAGAAAGTACTGTGTGATGTTATTTTTCTATTATTTACTTATTTTTGGTTGCCCTGGGTCTTCATCACTGGGGCTTTCTCTAGTTGAGGTACACGGGCTTCTCGTCAAGGTGGCTTCTCTTGTTGTAGAGCACAGATTCCAGGCACACAGACTTGAGTAGTTGCGGTGCATGGGCTTAGTTGCTCCGAAGCACGTGGGATCTTCCTGGACCAGGGGCTGAACCCCTGCCCCCTGCATTGGCAGGCAGATTCCTATCCACTGTACCACCAGGGAAGTCCTGGTCTGGTAATGTTGTTGATACAGACACACTGTTTTTCTTTGGCTTCAGACCTTTTTATATTTTTCAAACCAACCAACCAACCAACCAAAGGCATGAAACCTTAAATGAAATGAGGTAAAATCAGATCTGTACTGGCTGCAGTGGTAGGGGGAAGGCTCAGAGTCAACCCCACTCCTCCAAGATGAAGTAGCTTCCCTCACTTGTGAAGTAGAACCTTGAAGCTTCAAAAAACACAGTTGGAAATGCTCCCTAAACATTTGTCACCTGTCATTTCCCCTGAGGTCTGCTTTCCTTCTTGTTGTTCGGGAGTCAGGAGGGAGTCACAGAAAGTAGTCACAGACCAAATGAGGCTGCCTGAGAAGGAGAGAAGAGGCTGGGAGGCTCAGATCCAGCTTCTCAAGGTCTTGTGGTCTCAGCACGTTCACCACATCTTGTGGTCTACCTGGAGGAGGGGTGCCTGGCTGAAGATGAGGATGGTGCAAACCAGGGAGCAAGGCTGTCTCCCCACATCCAGGAAGGTTGATCAGGTGGGGTGGTGTAAGAAACAGGTCTGTGGGGCTCCTGCAAGGCAGATGCCACTCTTGTGGCTCATCAGGGAATTCTGTTGCAGCGAAAGGGCTCTGGAGAGCTTTGTTGTCTTCACTTCTGAGCTGCAAGCACTGATTTTGCTGCCTCAGTAGTCATCTTAAATCTTCTGGCCCTCAACACACCCTCCTCCTCCCTGTTAGCCTGGTTTGACAGTAACTCTTAAAACCCTCATCTCTCCTTTTGCCTGGAGATGGTGCTTATTCCTTCAACGGCAACCTTAAAACTCATGCTCAGGCTTCCCTGGTGGTCCAGTGGTTAAGAATCCACCTGCCAGTGCAGGAGCCGAGGCTTCAGTCCCTGGTTTGGGAAGATTCCACATGCGTGGGGCAGCCGGGCCCACGCTCCACAAGAGGAGCCACTGCCATGAGAAGCCCATGCTCTGCAACCAGAGAGTAGCCTGCACTCACCGCACGTAGAGAAAGCCCTCACACAGCAACGAAGACCCGCTTACCGCAGCCAAAAATAAATAAATAATTTAAAATAAATAAATAAGAGGGGGAAAAGAGTAATAAAAATTGCTTACTATTTAAAACAAGACACTCATGCTCATGAAACTTCACACTCATGACCTTGAATATATGTGTGTGTGTGTTCACTCTGTATGTCCAACTCTTTGTGGCTCCATAGACTGTAGCCCACCAGGCTTCTCTGTCCATGGAATTTTTCAGGCAAGAATACTGGAGCCGGGTGCCATTTCCTACTCTAGGGGATCTTCCTGACGCAGGACTGAACCCGCATCTCTTGCGTCTCCTGCATTGGCAGGCAGATTCTTTACCACTGTGCCACCTGGGAAGCCCTGTGACCTTGAATAGTGAACTTGAAACTGGGTAACCTTCCACCTGCACCATTGCTGAGCTGCTTAACCTTACATCTGTGCAACAGTCCCTGCATCCATCTGATGCTCCTTTCCCCAGATTCCTAACTGTGATGCCCAGCTCAGCTTCCTCCTCCTGCCATTAACAGACTGCCACAGCAGGAAGGTGGGCTCCTGCAAGCTGAGCTCAGATACAGCAGATGGCCCGCCTGGCCTCCCACAGGATGGGGATGAGGGGGTGATACGCCCAGCTTTAGGTCTAAAAGAGAGTGGCGTTCAAAACTCAGGTCACTTGTTCAGACAACAGAGCAGGTGTAGACCAAGTCCTAAAGCGTGACAGAAAATGACCTAGGAAACTTGGGTTTTTGAAGTACATTTCTAATGTTTCATGTTGTTAACATCTTGAAAATTTGTTAAATGTCGAAAATCTTATTACTATTTTCAGATCCTTTCAATAAACAGACTTATTTAAACAAAAGACACATGAAAACCAACTGCCACGGAAAACTGAGATAATGGATCCTGTCCTGTCTTCCAAGAGTATTTTTTATGATTATTTTCATTGTTTTACAATGTATTTTTTTCTCATACTAGATCCCATCCTGAATTGCTCTGAGCAGGCTTAGAATATTAGAAAACAAGTTTTCCCCCCTTATTTTCCATTCTTAGGACTTCAGAGACCAGGTTTCAGCTGATATCTGCAGTGACCAGAATGACTTATATCTGGTCATATCACCTCTTCCCAGGGGATATTTCCAAAGATCACACATCTCATCACAGGCCTGTGTAGTTCATTGATTTATTGATCACTGTCTCGAACTGGGCTTTCCAAGTGGTTCCTTTTAGATCATTTTCCTGAAGTTGTAAATTCAACCAAGACCTGTTAGTTGAGGTCAGTGTAGCAAAGGTGTTCCTTGGGCAGATGCACAGCACACAGGCTGTTACTTTGTTCATATTTCCCTTCTGCCCTGGGATCCAGAGTGTCTCCTGAAGGCTTCTGGTGTCACCCACAGATTAAACCATTTTGAATTCCTTAAACTTCTGAAGTGTGCATGAATCAGCAACACATACTTGAGCATGAATGAAATATCAGTGGAATGTCGTGTCAATTTTCCTTTAATTTTATCTGAGTGCAGTCCTGTTCTATCACGTGGTGGGAAACCCAGCCTTAGGCATTCTTGAGGTTTGCTGTCCTACCTTAGAGTCTGACAGAGTTTCCAGGATTTGACTCAGTGCGCAAACCAGCCTAGCCAGTCCTTCATCTATACTGGCTACACCCAGATGCCTGTTGTCCCAACCCATGTGGTGCCTCAAGGGCATTGCATTTGTGTCAGTCTTGGGGCACAGGAATCCTTGGCAGGGTCCAGAGCTCTGACACCTCCCATCCAGTCATTTTAGATATGCTCTGAAGCCATCACCTTTGATAGGTTATCATTTCCTTTGGCAATAAGTCATATCAATAAATCATCTTGAGAGCTTTCTGTTCAGGCCTTGGGACTACAGTAAATTGAACATTTTTAGTTTATCTTTTGCCTCTGCCACCCTCTCACTTCCCCACATGGACCAAACCCATCTATTCAGCTACAGTATCACTGGCCACGTTAGAGGGTTCCACGTGGGCACCTTCTCTGCCTGCCCATTCACTCTTCTGTAATCTTGTATCCCAAGTATGATTTACTTTGATATGAGGTGGAAACTGTTAAAAATTCAGCATCTTATTCCCCATCCCATATCAGATTGCTGGAACAGAATCTTCATTTTCACAACATCCCACATGGCTCATGAGCACGTCAAAAAGTAAGAGGCACAGACCTCCTGGATCACGAGCTCCTTGATCACAAGGAAATTGTCTTTTCATCACCACGTCCCCTTTCAGGGTGCCTACTCCATGGCAGCCCCCCAGTACATAGCTGCTGAAGGCATGGATAGCCCTTAAGAAGGATAGAGATCAAGCATTCAGTTTGCGGTGGCTGCTATTAAAGGATGGATTGTACCTAAAGCGTGACATGGAGCTACTGAGCTGGACTAAGCTGGAGATGGAGGTGGTTGGGTCATGACTTGGTGGAGCCGGCTGGGTGGCCAGGCCCACAGATGTAATAACCGGCTTAATAGGCCAGGTGGGCTAGGTTGGAGAGCCCACTTGGGGCAGTCTGATGCAGGTGGGAGGACAAAGGCTGATTTCCCTGGTGGCTTAGTCAGAAAAAAGTCTGCCTGCAATGTGGGAGACCTGGGTTCAATCCCTGGATGGGAAGGAGTTCCTAGCAGGAAATGGCAGCCTACTCCAGTATTCTTGCCTGGAGAATTCCATGGACAGAGGAGCCTACAGTCCATGGGGTCACAAAGAGTTGGACACGACTGAGTGACTCACTTTTTTTTCTTAATGAAGCAGAAGAGTGGGTGGGGAAGCTTCTGTGAGTGTTCCTGAGGGGCATGATAGGAAATAGGTTTGGACAGGTAGATTGAAATTCCAGCGGCATTCATTTCTCACCTAATACTGGAACACAGACTCTCAACTAGATCACAAGGCAAAAAATATGAACAGAATCTTTATTGTTCTTTGCTTTCCTTTTACAAATTTGAACTTGAGGGTAGGGGGATAAGAGCCAACAGGTGGATTCGATTCATCTCTCAACTTAGTTAGAAAAGCTGAGATTTTAGTAGTGACTTTTACACACCTAATAATGGCAAAGACATGACCCCCAGACTGACATGAAGGCACCATTTGGGGAGCTAAGGCAGAGAGGCAGCTGCCTATGAATGGATTGTGCTTGGCTGTGTAGACACCACTCTTCAGATCAGTCACCCTGAGGGATTGTCTGACGTTGGCCACCTGGGAATTGTCTGGCAGGTGATGTGTTTGCTCTGACTGGCATTTTCTTTTTTCCTAGGAGATAACTCAGGTGCTCTCTGGGGCCTCTGGCACGTTGGTTCCTTATCAGTTACTGAGATTTCTCCTTTTGGGGGACATAAACTCTGTTGGCTTAGTTGCTAAGTCATGTCCAACTCCTTCTCTGGGAGATCTTCTGGACCCAGGAATTGAACCTGGGTCTCCTGCATTGTAGGTGGATTCTTGACCAACTGACCTACAAGGGAAACCCCTAAACTCTGTGGATTGTACCAAAGAGGCTTAGCATTGGATCCAGGGTAGAGGAAAAAGAAGAGAAAGCAGCAATGTGGGCTGCAACAAGGGACCTTGAACTCCACCACAGATGGGCAAGAAATCAAGCCCTGGATGCTGTCTGTGCTCCCTGCCCTGGAATGCCCAGATTTGCTTTTGGGGGAACATGTAGCACCCATTCTGTCCTTGCCTGTGGCAAATTTGGATGCCCTCTGTTGAAATTGGCACCTGGGATAATCCCGCACGCGCTTGCAAATTCCATCTTGCCTACACAGGCATGGGATTCTGCAAGAAAAATCAAGAGTCCCTGCCCATTCCCCTCCACCTCTCTGAGCTTACAATGAACTTGAAGAGCTGGCTTCCAGAGCACCCCTGGGGGAGGGGAGACTCTTGCGGCTGAAGCCAGTCCTCCCTTCTAGGTGTGGGAGGCTGCAGAAGAGGAAATAGTACAGGCGGGGAAGAGAGTCTTGGGGATCCCAGAGCAACTCATTTCCCCCTTGAATTCTAAGTTGGGAGCAGAAAATGTCATGTATTATTCTGAGATCAGAATTCAGCTGAGCCTGGATTTCTTTTGAAGCAGCAGCTGCTGCTGCCTAGACATGAACTAGAGGTCCGTGACAGACAAGGGCATTGATGTTCTCAAGTCAGCTTCACAAACCCCCCGGAGGAGTGGAATTATATGTTCCACTGAGAGATTCATTTCACAACAGCCTGGTCATCTGCCTGAATCTCTTTGCACACAAGCTTTGCCAATGTATGTGGTATCTCAGCCGTGAGGGTTTGAAAAGCTGTATTTCTCCCCAAGATTCCTCCCCACCTATCAATATGCACAAACCTTTCCAAGCAAAAATGAAAATGAAACAAAAAACAACAACAACAACAAAGTGTAGGGCCCTTCTTTCCTTCCTAAGTGAAGCTTGTAACTGAAGAAAATGGGTTTGAGTTTGGCTGCAGTGCAGGAGATCTGAGTTCGATCCATGGTCAGGAAGATCCCCTGGAAGAAGGCATGGTTACCTACTCCAGTATTCTTGCCTGGAGAATTCCATGGACAGAGGAGCCTGGTGGGCTACAGTCCACGGGGTTTCGAAGAGTTGGACTGAGCGTAGCTCACTTCTTCATTGTAGCTGGTGTTATGTATACCAAGTTAGATAGATGATGAGTGTGGGCTCTGGTGTCCACACAATCTAGGTTGGAATCCCAGTCCTGCCACTTATAGGCAAGTTACTTAACCTTACTGAGTTGCTGTGTCCTTGTGGATCAAACGAGGGTGATAATGGCACCTACCCGCTAAAGTTAACTGAGAGGATGAAATGAGACTTTAAGGGGTTAGCACGGTCATTTGCTACAGTAAGCACTGTGTAAATATCAGACGTTTTAAAAATGTTCAAAAAGTAACAGATCCACCCTTTCCTCCTGCTGGATGCATCTATCCTCTGCCGTCTAATGGACAAGTCAGGGTTCCGTGTCTCCCTTACTCACGCTGTGCCTTTCCTGGTCCCACATATTGAGCGCTCTGTGGGTTGATTGATGGAGAGATGGTAAGATGTATGCTTGGAATCCATTAAGTTTGAGACTACCTTACGGGAGAGGACACTGAGGAAAGAGAAATGAAGTGAGGAGAGGACTGATGAAAAAGCCCACAGGCTTTCTGATGGACACATTGAACTTTATCTTCTACCCACCCAGGTTTATAAAACCCACTGTATGAGGACTTCGGGTTATAAATATGGGTCTGATTCCATTCTGGAATCCAGAAAAGGTCTGAAAACCACATGTGTTTTCATCTGGCAGGAGGCTATTTATATTCTTTATTTATTTAACTTAGTATGAACAGTCTTATGTTTCACTGAGAAGATATTAATGTGTTTGATTCCAGAATGCTGTTCCTGGGCCTGCTGGGGAGGGGGGTGTTTTGTACTGTGTTACCATTCTAAATTCTGAAAACTCTTGACCTCTAAAACCAAATCTGTCTCCAGTGACTTTGAATAGGACATTTTTTTTTTTTTAACAACAACAACAACAAAAAACTAACCTGAAGTAGATTAAGCCAACAAACAATAAATTTGAGGTGGTGAGGGGAAAATTTATTTCAAGGCTTTTAAGCAGAAGCTTGGGCTTCCCTGGTGGCTCAGACGGTATGCAATGCGGGAGACGCAGGTTCGATCCCCGGGTTGGGAAGAACCCCTGGAGAAGGAAATGGCAACCCACTCCAGTATTCTTGCCTGGAGAATGCCCACGGACAGAGGAGCCTGGCGGGCCACAGTTCATGGGGTTGCAAAGAGCAGGACACGACTGAACCCCTTTCGCTACTACTATTAAACAGAAGCTCAGGGAAGCTGTAGTGAGAAGGCACTAAAAGCAGGCCTGGGAGGCTCCAGATGCCCTCTCCCGAGTTCTGGTTCTTATGGGCATCAACATGGGTGGTTGTCATGGATGCACTGGTTATAACCCTGGAGGCCCAGTCTGGAGCAAGTGGTAGGAACTTCATATGTACGCATCGGTTCACAAATTGGCTTTCCAGTCTGATACAGTCCTTGCTTGGTGGCCAACACAAAGTGTACCTTTATACTCAGTCCATCAACAGAATTTGACTTTGTAAGGTTTCCGTATGATGACCTTCCAAGGCTCTGCTCTGCTCCCAGGCTTCTGAGCCACAGTCTTGGATCCCAAAGCAGTTTGTGACTAGTCCCTTGGTGGTTCCTTCTGTAGGTTTGGCAATGGCAACAATCATTCACCTTTTGATCTTACTTAGAGTTGTGGGATTTGATTCACATAAGAATCTATGAGAAATGAAGCAACATGGGAGAAGGATGGAATAAAGGACCCACTCAGGACTTAACATGTTCCTGTGTATTTTTCTGGACCTTCCGTTTAAGCTCAGCCCACATTAGTTCTCTTTCCCTGTCCCTCACACCCTAGAACCTGGCTTTACTTAGCCATGATTGTTTGGGATGAATCTCTAAATCAGTCTAACATTTTCCTTCTAAATGCACTGTCTTTGGTCTTAGTGTCTTTTTTTTGTTTTATTTTGTTTACTTACTTAGTTGGCTGCTCCAGGTCTCAGTTGCAGCACTCAGGGTCTTTGATCATCATTGCAGTATGTGAAATCTCTAGTTGTGGCATGAGGGATCTAGTTCATTGACCAGGGTTCAAACCCGGGCCCCCTGCATTAGGAGCAGGGAGTCTGAGCCACTGGGCCACCAGGGAAGTTCCAGCCTTAGTGTCTCTAATAAGCCACAGGAACCTCTCTAAATGTTCTTTTCTTATTTTCCTTCTCTTATCTAATAGGACCTTCATACATAGGCTCAGAGGATTCAAGAGGCTGAATCGCTATGGGTGAGATCACGTATCAGGAAGCTGGAGCTTTGAGACACATACACAGTATCCACAGACATTCACCCTGTGTCAGTGCAGTGACTGAAGCATATAGACTCTGGAACCAGCCTTCTAGATTCATGTCCTAGTTTTATCACTAGCTATAGGACCTTCAGAGAGTTCCTTAATTTCTATGGGTCTTCCTTTCTTCACCTATAAGGAAGGAATCCTGGTATCTACTCTATGTATTTGTTGTAAGGATTAAATGAGCTACTATATGCAAAGATATTTAGAAAGTAGGTGGCATGTTATAAATTCTACATTAATATTTGATACTTTCCTTTTATAAGCACAGAGTCTGAGTTAGATTCTTATTCATTCAATAAACAAATATGTATCTTGTGTCTACCATGTGAAGGCATCATGTTTGAGCTGGTGAACAATTCGTGTACCTCCTAGTCTTATGGTGAAGACAGGCATTAAATAAGATCTTACACATGTGATGAGTATTATTATGACCCAAGTGTTATGCTTTCTAAAAGGATGAATGGAAATCAGATAATAATAAATCCAACTTTATTGTCTTTTCTCTTTGAATCTGCATACTAAATACTTCATATATTCTGCAAAGATCAGGACATAAATAGAGATGAGAGTGTCCTTAAGCAATAGTCAGACCAATTGTTGCTTGCTTGGAACATGAAGTGACTTCAGTTTTGGATAAACTGAAAAAAAAGTTATCGCCCTTACTAGATTATACATGGGAGCTAAATTTATCTACAGAACAAGTGAAATTGTTGTATTTGTTTGTGATAATAGTAACAACTAGAAGATCTGTCATGCAGAGCAGTTCATCCTTCACCTGTGATTCTCACAGCTATGATATAAAGTCAGTAGGGTAGGATTTGTGCCCAATTTACAGATGAGGAGACTGCCCAAAGCAGTGAAATGACTGATCCCCCCAGTCACAGGCAGGGCTGATGCCCGACACATGTTAGCTCTGGTAATACTTGTTGGATTGAAAGGCATCCAGACTTTCTGACTTCCTATGTTGTATTCTCTGTGGTTCTCTACACAGAACACAAGCAAAACCTCAACATGTCGTATTTTCAGATGTCATGCTTATTGCATATTATTAGGCTTATTTATACTCTTCTTTGCAGATGGTAATTGAACAGCGCTGTCTTCTTGACTCTATCAACACCCAAGAGCTATATATATATACACCTTTATATTTTTTCTATCTAGGGATTCAAGACTTAGAAAGCTAGTTTTCAAGATACATTGTTTAAAATTTTGTAAGTACGTTTAATATTTTTAAAAATCATGTACAATGTTTCTTGACAAATTGTTTCTGTAGCTGCAATTTACAGGCAAAATAGAATTAGTGGTATACATGCTTCAACCTGTTCTAGGATTACTTCTTCCAGATCCAATCTTTTTAAAGCCATTAATATTCATTAGAGGCTGATCTCACAAGGACTGTCATACAAAGAGCTTAAGAAATGCATCACTCCCCCTGAATTTTTTTTTTTTTTTTTTGGTAAAATATAAAACTACATGTTGCAAAAGCCTGAAAACGGAGAGAGAAAAATCTGTCTTCAGCTGCCTTGTTTAGATATGATGCCTTGATTCTATTCTAGCAATATCCTTAACTTCTCAGGGTGCCTAATTGTAACCTGGGTCAGACTACATCAGCAGAATTAGAGAAATGACACCAAGCTAGGCGTGCAGCATATTTCACACTCACCAAATACCTCTGTTGTAAAAGGCTCCTCTGTAAGTAAGCAGTCGAGTTGGACTGAATTTACTTTATGTGTGAAATGGCGGGCACTTGATTTATTTTAATGCAGAGAAGATTAAATGAATGAACTCAGGAAATGCTGGGTAATGAAAGCTAAGTATAAATTGCTCAGCCAGCCATCTCTTTGGAGAGTAGGCTCAGCCCTTGATTTGTCAGCTGAATTGAATATTTAGTCGCCACCATTTTCCATTTGTAGGGGCTTCTCCCGTATCTCAGTGGTAAAGAATCTGCCTTCAATGCAGGAGACACAGGAGACAGGGGTTCAATCCCTGGGTCGGGAAGATCCCCTGGGGGAGGGCCTGGCAACCCACTCCAGTATTCTTGCCTGCAGAATCCCATGAACAGAAGAGCCTGGCGGGCTACAGTCCATGGGGTCGCAAAGAATTGGCCACAACTAAGCGGCTAATACACACAAAGGGTTTTAAGCAGAGATGTGATGTAATCTCCCTTGCCTTTTGAAAGAACCACTCCAGCTGCTGTGGGGGGAAGAGCGTGTTTTGAGAGGAGCAGTGGGTGTGAGCAAAAAGCTTTCTCTGCATGATTCCTGCCTCTCTCAACTAGTCCTTTGCAAGCTGAACTCCTCACTTGTGAAACGGAGCTGAGAACACCTCTAGTCCCTGTGAGGGGATGGTTACCCCTGTGTATGATGAAGGCCTCCCAGGATAGATGAGACTATTACTGTTGTCAGGCTCTGGGTCAGTTGTGTCTGTTGTTCACTTTCCTGTTTTCTTACCCCAGAGGGTCAGTGCAAAGAGCACAGGAGATCATATGCACAGTGCTGGCTGGAGCTCAGTACACATTCACCCTTCACCATCTCTTTACTATTGGAGTCCAGACTACTGGCTTCTTTCTCCTTGAGGACCACGAGCAGTTTAAAGGCTTAGGGGTGTTTTGTAAACTCCCAAGGAAAAGAGCTGTTGGTTCCTGGAGCCTGGAATAGAAGGCTCTGAGCAGACGAGCTGCAATCAATCACTCAAACCTTATATTTCATTTTCAAGAGGGTCTCTCTCCCTCCCTTCACCCCTCCTTCCCTGCTTCCCTCCTTCATTTCCTGCTTTTGTGTTTCAAAAGTAATATATCCTGATACTAATAACTTAATTAATACCAGTGTCTAAAGTCCCACTAAAATTGTTTTTCACTCTCCACCCCACCCCAGTCCTAAACTCCAGATGTAACTAAAGATAACAATTCAGTGAATATATTTCTTTAGTTTTCCCTTGCCTATTAAATCGTCAACACGGTTATGGATCTATGGTGGTGTTTGTCTTTTGTTTTGCAAAAATTAAGAAAAAAGAGACTCTACAGTTTCCACAAAGCCCTCCAAATTATATTAAAGTGTTTAAAAATGCATTTTCTAGGTAGAATAGCTATAGTTTTATCAGATTGTCAAAGGAGTCTGGTGCCCTACCCCAACTCCAAATTCTAAGTATTAGTTGTTTAAGCTACCTAAAACCCCCAAACATGGAATTTATGAGTTTATGTGCTCAGTCATGTCCAACTCTTTATGAGCCCATGGACTGTAGCCCACTAGGCTCCTCTATCCATGGGATTCTCCAGGCAAGAATATTGGAGTGGGTTGTCAGGCCCTCCTCCAGGGGATCTTCCCGACCTAGGGATTGAAGCCGTGTTTCCTGTGTCTCCTGCATTGCAGGCAGATTCTTTACCTGCTGAGCCACCCAAACATGGGACTTAAATCAGATGTTCTCTGAGGCCTCTCTATTATTGTCATTTCACTAAATTTGCTCCTATTCAAGTCCAAGAAAAGCTTTTTTCTCTAATATGCCACTTACTGAATTCCTTTTATTAACTGATCCTTAACCATACCTAAAGTAAGTCTTGAGATCTTTCAAGATCATGAAGGGAAATCTTAATGCTTAATAGAAATTCTTGATTGTTTTTCTATGAGTGAAAGTGAAAGTCGCTCAGTCGTGTCTCACTCTTTGCAGCCCCATGGACTATAGAGCATAGACACTGTTTCCTGTGTCTCCTGCATTGCAGGCAGATTTTTTACCAGCTGAGCCATAAGGGAAGCCCAGGAATACTGGAGCAGGTAGCCTATCCCTTCTCCAGTGGACCTTCCCAACCCAGGGATCGAACCAGGGTCTCCTGCATTCCAGGCGGCTTCTTTACCAACTGAGCTATCAGAGATGCCTCTATGAGTATAGTTTATTAAAGTTAATTATTCATAATCCAATAGTACTTGTATATTCTACATAATAGTTTTATCAATCAGAATAGTGTATTAATTCAAAATACAGTTTTTTCATATAATTAGAGGATTAAAACATATTGCAAGTCCAAACATCAACCAAGTTTAAATATAGATAACTCAGTGGTGATAGTATGTGAAAACTAAATCTAATCCTATATTTGCATCATGAGTTAGCTAAATAAGTGCAATAAACCAAAGATTAAAGTCTATATGAGTGATGGAATCCACTCACCTTGCGATTTAGAACCACATGTGATGAAATTGTATTTTTTTCTGCAAGGCAGCACTTCAGTAAAGCAGACACACATCTGTTTGGTTGTCCCCAGAGGATGCAGTGGTTTTCAGATCTAAAGCCAAATCCATTTGAATCAGCCAGGACCGTTTCCATTTTTCCAAGTGAAAAATGAGGTTCTTTCTTAACACAGTGAGCTGATGGTGCTCGGCTAGCATGTTGGGTCAATTATTGCAAACTTCAGACTGACATAAAATGTACATGCCCCCCTCATTTATTTTTTTCATGATCCATCCAAAGGTGGTCATATATAAATCTATATTTATCAATGGGATGGAACACTTTTAGAGAAAAGTCATGGATGGAAAAATTCAGAGACCACAGAACTGGACTTCCCTGGTGGTACAGTAGATAAGAAACTGCCTGCCAATGCAGGGGACAAGCGTTCAATCCCTGGTCTGGGAAGATCCCACGTGCTGTGGGGCAACTAAGCCCGTGAGTCACAACTACTGAGCTCGCACACCCTGGAGCCCATGCTCCACGACAAAAGACGCCACCGCCACGAGAAGCCTGCACATTGAAACTGGAGAGTAGGCCCTGCTCGCCGCAACCAGAGACATCCCACACGCAGCAAAACAGACACAGCACAGCCGAATAAATAAATAAAAACAAAACAATGACAAACAAAAAGAGACCACAGAACCGAGTCCTAATTTTAAACATTTATTTTCTAATTTGAACTTATTTTAGACTTACAGATGAGTTGCAAACATAGTAAGTAGCGTGTCCATGTTGCCATTCATCCAGCTTCTCCTAACGCTGACATATTACATAACCTTAGAGCAGTTTTCAAACCAAGCAAGTTGATGTTGCTGAAGTCATAATTTTTAATAGTTTTTCTGAAAGCAAACGGTAAAATTTCACTCCTTGCCTAGGTTTGAGAAGGAATTGGTATTTTGTCTTTACAGATTGTACACACACATAAAGCAGTCTTATGAAAATGCCTTCATTATAAAGGACTTAAAAAGCCAAATTAGAGGGCTGTTCAGTGAAGATCTCCTGCAGGTTTTTTCCCTCATTTTGGTTGAGGAGTTTTAAATTTCTGAACAACAGTTCCTACAAACAGCTGCTTGGAAGGCCTACATGCATTTGACTTACTGAGGAGGGAAAAAAAACACTTGTGACCGAGTCATCTCGTGCTTATGTTGCTGATTTAAGTAGTGAGGCAGCACTTTGAAAATCACACCATGTGTAGCTGGCTCTTTGTCACCAAATCCAAGGCCACAGAGAGTATAACCTCAGTAGCTGGAGCCAAGAAAAACTACGCTTGGTTCAAGATTCGGGCATTTTAAACCTAATCCCCATGTTAGTTTTGCTGGGACAGGAGGTGGATCTTGCCTCATGTGAGGATTCCTCAGTGTCATCCCACTGCCCAGACCTAGATGAATGGAGGCCACGAGGCCAGTTTTGGAGTGGACCCTCAGCAGCTGCAAACATCTGTAACAATCTGGTGTTAAGATGAATGAGCCCCACGGGCTCCTAGCCACTTGCATCCACCAAGATTTTGTAGCTTTAGACAGATGTTTCTGCTCTAAACACTGGGAAGTGAATGAACAGTTTCACTGCCTGCTGCCAGGGATGAAGGTTTTTCCCAGCCACACGCTGAGGTCCTCTGAAGCCATTAAGTGGTACCTGTAGAAGTTGGCGTCTGTTGACAAGAGAAGGCTGACATCTGATGCTTTGAAAAGCCAAGGCTTCCCTTGGGAAGCAGCAGCAAGAGAGATGGTATGTATTTCTCCATCAGAACCCGATCCAGACGTACAGAGTGAGGGAGGGTGCAGAGGTGTCACAGTGTACTCTGGGGCTCCCCAGCTAAATGAAAGCTTGACTCTAGCAACATGTGTGTCAGTTCTGAAAATACAGCTCAGCTTCCAGCATTGGCCTTCTGTTCATTGAGACACCTCAAAGAAACCAAAGCTCTTTGGAAGGCTGTTCTAAAATCGCTTCAGCAACTTGCCGAAGTTTGGATTAGTTAGGGGGGACCCCCTCTCCTCTCTGTGCCAAGCCTGCTTCTCCTGCAGGGTTCTCCAGCTCACAGTTCAGCCAAGATCTTCTTCCCAGCTGCTCAGAAACCTCGACAAATTCTTGATGCCTCCTTTTCTTTGCTCCTGCTTTCACTCTATCCTCAAATCCTACTGTTTATACCTTCTGATGTATATTGGGTTTCTTTATTTCTTTTCAGTGCCATTTCTATAATCATTTCTCAACTGGAATACTGCATGCCCTCCAATTTTAAGTCTCCCACTTCACTCCAATTTTGATGTTGGAGAAGACTTTGGAGAGTCCCTTGGATTGCAAGGAAATCAAACCCATCAATCCTAAAGGAAATCAACCCTAATATTCTTTGGGAGGACTGATTGGAGTTGAAACTCCAATACTTTGACCACCTGATGTGAAGAGCTGACTCAGTGGAAAAGACCCTCATGCTGGGAAAGTTTGAAGGCAAAAGAAGAAGAGGGTAGCAGAGGATGAGATGGTAAGATAGCATCACTGACTCAATGGACATGAATTTAAGCAAATTCCGGGAGATAGTAGAGGACAGAGGAGCCTGGTGTGCTGCAGTTCCTGGGGTCTCAAAGAATCAGACACGACTTAGGAGCTGAACAGCAAACTTGACTCTTGCCATCTCTCAAATCCATTATTTTCAAAATAGCCAAGCGTAAGCTTTTAAAACAAGCCAAGCCAGGTACCTAACTGGGTCATTCATTAGTGGGTATAACTAGTGCTTCAATCCAGATGCAACTTTATTCTTTCTCTCTGCTGCCCCTTTAAAAAAATGAATTCAGTGTAGTGAGCCTCTCATTGTTCCCTGATAAAATTCTTTCTGTCTCTCTTAGGTGATAACAATTTTACATCAGTTTAGAACAAAAAATGCCCCAATTCTGTAGTGAGAATGAGCTCAAGATAAACATAACATTCAAAGACAAGACTCTTGCCCCTAGCTGTGCCCTCACCTCTCTGGCTAAGATTTGGGCTGTTTGCCTCAGGGGAGTGGATCAATAGAGATATGGCACAATTCCGCTCATGGTTGAGGATTTCCTGCTTTTCTTACTGTTGTTGTCATTGTTCAGTCTCTAAGTCTTGTCCAGCTCTTTGTGACCCCATGGACTATAGCACACCAGGCCTCCCTGTCCATCACCAACTCCCCGAGTTCACCCAGACTCATGTCCATCGAGTCAGTGATGCCATCCAGCCGTCTCATCCTCTGTCGTCCCCTTCTCCTCCTGCCCCCAATCCCTCCCAGCATCAGAGTCTTTTCCAATGAGTCAACTCTTCGCATGAGGTGGCCCAAGTACTGGAGTTTCAGCTTTAGCATCATTCCTTCCAAAGAACACCCAGGACTGATCCCCTTTAGAATGGACTGGTTGGATCTCCTTGCAGTCCAAAGGACTCTCAAGAGTCTTCAACACCACAGTTCAAAAGCATCAATTCTTTGGCGCTCAGCTTTCTTCACAGTCCAACTCTCACATCCATACATGACCACGGGAAAAACCATAGCCTTGACTAGATGGACTTTTGTTGGCAAAGTAATGTCTCTGCTTTTCAATATGCTATCTAATTTGGTCATAACTTTTCTTCCAATGAGTAAGCGTCTTTTAATTTCATGGCTGCAGTCACCATCTGCAGTGATTTTGGAGCCCCAAAAAATAAAGTCTGACACTGTTTCCACTGTTTCCCCATCTATTTCCCATGAAGTGATGGGACCAGATGCCATGTCTTCGTTTTCTGAATGTTGAGCTTTAAGCCAACTTTTTCACTCTCCACTTTCACTTTCATCAAGAGGCTTTTTAGTTCCTCTTCACTTTCTGCCATAAGGGTGGTGTTATCTGCATATCTGAGGTTATTGATATTTCTCCCGGCAATCTTGATTCCAGCTTGTGCTTCTTCCAGTCCAGCGTTTCTCATGATGTACTCTGCATACAAGTTAAATAAGAAGGGTGACAATATACAGCCTTTTATCCCTTAGTTAATAAGACTATCTTCTAGAGCCGTTTTAGGCTCACAGAAAATTAAGCAGATTAATACAGAGCGTCCTGGTCTGCCCTTTTCCCCACCCCTTACAATTTCTCCAGTTGTTAATATTCGTCATTAGTGTGGTACGTTTGTTACAACTGATGACCCAAAACTATTCTGTTATTGGGACTTCCCTGGTGTCCAGTGGTTGAGACTCTTTGCTCCCAATGCAGGGGTCCTGAGTTTTGATCCCTGGTCAGGGAACTAGATCCCACATGCTACCACTAAGAGTGGTAGAACTAAGACCTGGAGCAGCCAAGTAATTTTAAAGAAAAATTTTAAATAAAATAAATAATTTAAAAAATCAATTCGTTATTGTTCATGAAAGTCCATAGTTTATGCTGGGGTTCACCCTGCTATGGTTCTGTGGTTTTTGATATGTGCATGATGCCGTGTGTCTAGCATTACTGTAGCAAGGAGAATAGTTTCACTGCCCTGAAATGCCCCTGTACTCTGGCTTTTCACCCTTCTTTTCCGTCCTTACTGACTTAACAGTTGTCACACCTCAAGAGTGAGCAAGACCCCTCCTGTGGGTTCATTTAATGCAACTGGCATCGCTTCAAACTTTTAAAAGACTGTGCCAGATGCTCAGGGTGATGAGCAAGGAAATCCACACAGACCATTGAAAAGTCTAAAAATAGGTACAGTGTGTATTCTGAGAATGGCTTTTCCTGTTCCTCTAGGCTCCCCTGCCCATTCAAGGCCTCACCCTGGCTTCTGGTCTCCACATTGTAATCCCTTAAGGTTAGTTCAAATCTGCAAGCGCTTTGCTAGAAAAATTAAGAGAGCACTGATTCACTACTTAAATGCTCTTTCCTAGAAACTCTGAACCTTCTCTGGACCAAGAAAGAGCTGAATTTCTCTGGTGCAACAGCAGCCCTCCAAGCTAGAGGCTTTCTTTAAAATAAGCTATTATGGGTTTTGTTTTTTTCCTGGTTACAAATTAGTGATGCTCATCTTAGAAAATTTGAAAACATTTGTGTGTTATTTCTAGATGTGCCTACCAAGGAACTGTGGAGGTGCAAACCTGGGGTCAGAGTGTTAACCCCCGAGTAGTCAAATTGCCTATGCTTATTTCCAGAAAGATGCAATATATGCATTTACCACAAGACCAAATGTGCTCTTAGAAAAAGAAAGAATTTCCAGAAATTCAAGGCAGAAATCTTTCCTAAGCAACAGCCTAGCCAGGTGCCTCTAACACCTTTCTTTCTTTCTTTTTTTTTTTTTTTTAATGTGGACCATTTTTAAAGTTGGTATTGAATTTCTTACAGTATTGTTTCTGTTTTACGTTTTGGCTCTTTGGTCATGAGGTGTGTGGAATCGTGGGCTTTCCAAGTGGTGCTAGTGGTAAAGAATCCACCTGCTGATGCAGGAGACGCAAGAAGACACGAGTTCAATCCCTGGGTTGACAAGATCCCCAGGAGGAGGGCATGGCAACCCACTCCAGTATTCTTGCCTGGGAAATCCCATGGACAGAGGAGCCTGGTGGGCTACAGTCCATGGGGTCACAAAGAGTTGGACACGACGGAGCAACTGAGCACGTGCATGTGGGATTTTAGCTCCCTGACCAGGGATCAAACCCACACTCCCTGCATTAGAAGGCAGAGCTTTAACTGCTGGACTGCTAGGGAAGTCCCTAGAAACTCTTTTGAACTGGATGACTTGAGTTTGCCGGTTCTAGTATTCCTGTCTTGTCATTTTTACCAAGCTGTATTTATTACATTTGCACTATACTGCCTATACATTCAGGGATAAATAACTCCTGTTGGAATAAAGGTAAGGCCTTGTTGGAAGCTGACATCCTTTCTTCCCTAAGTGTCTTGGGGTAAAAGTGTTTGTTCACTTTGAAATCAAATGACAAAATGAAGAAGCACATGTGCCAGACCCTGACAACCCCTAATAACTGGCTGCTGACTTCTTGTTCTTGGGCAGATTTCCTTTATGATTAAATTTTGTAAAAAATTATGTTTCTTTTATTGTGGTAAAATAACATAAAATTTACCATTTTCACTACTTACACATATAAAAATCAGTGCATTCACTGTGTTGTGCATTCACAGAGTGGTTCAACCGTTACCACTGTCCATTTCCAGAACTTTTCGTCACCCTAAACATAAACTCTGTTAATTCATTGAACACTGACTTTCCATTCCTCCCTGCCCTCAACCACTGGCAACTTCTCCTATTCTACTTTCTGTCTCTATGAAGTGACCAATTCTAGGTACCTCATATGGGCTTCCCAGGTGGCTCAGTGGTGAAGTATCCACCAGCCAAGGCAGGAGGTGCAGGTTTGATCCCTGGATTGGGAAGATTCCCCTGAAGAAAGACATGGCAACCTACTCCAGTATTCTTGCCTGGAGTGTCCCATGGATAGAGAAGCCTGGTGGGCTACAGTCCAGATCAGATCAGATCAGTCACTCAGTCGTGTCCAACTCTTTGCAACCCCATGAATTGCAGCACACCAGGCCTCCCTGTCCATCACCAACTCCCCAAGTTCACCCAGACTCATTGTCCATCGAGTCAGTGATGCCATCCAGCCGTCTCATCCTCTGTCGTCCCCTTCTCCTCCTGCCCCCAATCCCTCCCAGCATCAGAGTCTTTTCCGATGAGTCAGCTCTTCACATGAGGTGGCCAAAGTACTGGAGTTTCAGCTTTAGCATCATTCCTTCCAAAGAAATCCCAGGGCTGATCTCCTTCAGAATGGAATGGTTGGATCTCCTTGCAGTCCAAGGGACTCTCAAGAGTCTTCTCCAACACCACAGTTCAAAAGCATCAATTCTTCGGCACTCAGCTTTCTTCACAGTCCAACTCTCACATCCTTACATGACCACTGGAAAGACCATAGCCTTGACTAGACGAACCTTTGTTGGCAAAGTAATGTCTCTGCTTTTGAATATGCTATCTAGGTTGGTCATAACTTTCCTTCCAAGGAGTAAGCTACAGTCCAAGGGGTCGCAAAAAGCCGGACATGACTGAGCATGCATGTGGGCATCTGGTGTGCAAGTATCTGTCCAAGTCCTTGCTTTTAATCCTTTGGAATTGCTGGACTATGTCATAATTCTGTCTAACTTTTGAGAACTACTACACTCTTCCACAGTGGCTGCACCATGTTCTATTTCCACTAGCGGGGCACAAGCGTTCCAATTTCCCTCCATCCTCACCAATACTTGTCGTCCCCCTTGTTTTTGATGATAGCCTTTTAATGGGTGTGATGGTATCCTAATGGATATCTCATCATGGTTATGATCAAACCTTTTAAAGCTCATCTTTCTGTGTGGTTGTGACCATCTCTGAACTGGTGTCATATAATTTTACCTCTGACTCCAGCTCTGCAGTCAAACAGCTTTGCCCATAAGCTCCAGGAAGAAAGGAATTTTAGGCTGTTTTGTTTGCTAATGTAGCCCCGATCTCTAGAATAGCACATAATAAGAGCTTAATATTATCTGTTGAATGGATGAATTCTACCTCCATCACTTACTAGCAAGGTGACCTGACTGAAGTCAATAACTGGAATCTCTGTTTCCTCAACGATAATGTGGGAAGAAAGATCGTGCCCTCTGCTAGGGCTATGTGAGGGTTAAGTGCAGCAGTGCCCAGAGAACACTTGCACATTGCCTAGCACATAGTAGGCACTCTGTAAATAGTAGTATTAACTTGTTATGATTATGCAGGGGGCTTCATAGGTAGACCAGTGCCGAGCACTCTTTGCAGCATGATAGTGAGTTTGGAGAGGCAAGTATGGTGCCCTGAGCTCAGAGATCTGGATAGCTTTCATGCTAAGCCAGGGCTTTAGAGCAGGAAGGAAGGGGAGTGCTTGCAAAAATCCATTAAACCCAGAGCTCCCCAGAGCAAATGTGTCACCTGGCAATGATGCCGGTGGGGCCAGGGAGAGGGAGAAGAACCGGGAGGTATCCTGTCTGTGGGCCCATCCAGCAGGATGGTAAGCTAGAGCAAGCACAGTGAGGTTACAGCGGAGCACTCAGTGGGGACTAATGACCAGTGATTGATGGTGGGTCTTGTAGCTACAGCTCCCACATTCTTTCAAGATGCATAATAACACATTGGGAAGTGTAGCTTCATGCAACCTAATGCTAATGGAATCCTAACGTCCCAGGTCCACGAGGAAGTACACTGAAAGAGGGGAAAGCTGGGTATTTCCCCTTTTGCTCAGGTGTTGATAGCAAATGCATCTCCTATCTGGGTGTAAAATGTAGATTCCTGGGAATTCAGGCAGGCTTTCTGCCTCCTGTTTATTCTGTTACCTGTCTAATGAATGGATGCTGGGTAGTATCAGCAGATTTCTCTTAGGAAGAGAATAACTTTTGGCTCACCCCTGCTCTACCCCCAGCGTGGTTTGTCTGTCTTATCAACTTAGAGCCTGCTAGGATGTTTCAAAGGTGATGCAAGTATTAATGCCAGCGGCTGAGTCACCTCTGTATTATTCTGAACAGCTCTCTTGGGGTAATAGATGGTCACCAGGTCCTACTCTGTGCATACCACATTCTCTCAGAAGCTCAGACCCAAGCCTGCTGTGTAAACCCTAACCAGAGATGGCCTGGATGCCCTGGGGCCCTGGTGAACTGTTAGCGTTTCAGGCCCCACGCTCAGTGCCCAGAAACAGCCTCTAGAGTATATGTATGGCTGGGTCCCTCTGCTGTCCACCTGAAATTCTCACAACATTGTTAATTGGCTATACTCCAATACAAAATAAAAAGGTTTTTTTTTTTTTTTTTTAAAGAAAGAAAGAAAGAAACAGCCTGTAGACATTGGGAGGTCTGTGAGGATTCAGCAATGACACCAACCAGGGCAGGTAGGACCAGGGCTTGGAGCCCCGGAGCCAGAGATAACTATGACTGGTTGTCAAAGAATATCGAGCTCATGTTTCAAAATCAGAGCCGAAAAGTGAGAGAAAAGGCAAGGAAAGAAATTGAGAGCAAGCAATATTGGGAGCAAATAAACATCCCCCAAATCCCAGTGTCTTGAGTCCCTGAGGCCTTTCCCCACATTCCCATTGCCAAGTCAGTTCCTGGGCCGGGCACTTGATCACTTCTGGTTTCATGCTCTGTGAGGGAGGGGAAAGCGACCTGGAGAGGCAGGAAGTCTGCCAAGGGGGAGAGCTGGCCCAGGAGGAGCAGAAGGTTTCCTCAGCTCCTCCACCCCAGCACTTCTCCAAGAAGAGGGAAAGACAGGGCAGAACAGCAGCCTTCCCGCCCTCCAGGAGCTCAGAGCTCCCCAGGCCTCCCCGGGCCCCGGCTTGGCCCGTGTCCAGGGACCGCTGGAATTCCAGTGAGCAGGGAGTGTGAGAGTCACTCCACACCTCTCAGGGAGTTGTTTCCTCTTCCTTTGATGGACGACTCAGACCCTCTCTATAACCAAACAAAACCCATCATTATAAACCTGTGGTAATGCTTCTGTAAACAGTAGCTTGAGCTGAAAAGACCAGCTCCTGAATCGTGAGAAATGGCAGCAGCCCTCTGCCTTCTCTGGGCAGGGTTCCCGGATGCTCTAGGCTGTTTTCTCAACTTGGATGGTGAAATGCCAGGCACTTAGTCTTTCCCCAATCTGCCAGACGACACAGAGCTCGGGCCAGGCAGTAAGCGTGTTGGAGAACGGTTGAGATAACGTGGGTGTACTTGTCTTCGCAGACCTGGACCATTCTTTCCTTCTTCCCTTCTCCCCATGCCTGTGTATCTGTGATTTCCTGAAAGTTAAATAATTGAAAGTGACTGATTTTCTTCCAAATGTATAGTAACTACATTCTATCTTGTGTTTTTTTCCCTCCTTTATTTGTTGTCAAACCAGAAAGAGCACTCCCCTCTTCTAAAAGTTACTTCGTTCTAAAATCCAAAGACATAACTTGACATTTTAAAGGCAGATGTATGGCTGGGTAAAGTCTTTTTTTTTTTTTTCCACTGTAGCTAGTTTTCTTTTCTTTTCCCTTCCTTCCTTTTCTCCCTCCCTCCCTATCTACCTTTCTTTCTTTTTGATCAGTTCAGGCTCTTTCTTACTCTCTTGATTGTCACTAAGCCCAGATACCAGATCTTTATGTTTTTCTTCCAGACTATTCTCCTAATTTGTTCTCCTCTGCTGCTGCTGCTAAGTCACTTCAGTCGTGTCCGACTCTGTGTGACCCCATAGACAGCAGCCCACCAGGCTCCCCCGTCCCTGGGATTCTCCAGGCAAGAACATTGGAGTGGGTTGTCATTTCCTTCTCCAATGGATGAAAGTGAAAAGTGAAAGGGAAGTCGCTCAGTCGTATCCGACTCTTAGCGACCCCATGAACTGCAGCCTACCAGGCTCCTCTGTCCCTGGGATTTGCCAGGCAAGAGTACTGGTGTGGGGTGCCATTGCCTTCTCCATTGTTCTCTTCTAGAGAAAATTAAATGTTTGATGAGAGGTTCAGGGAATCAACTAAGCATGTTCTTTGGACCAAAACCGCATTAAATAGCATGAGCGATACAGAGTGCCTTGGCTGGGGCTGCGGTGGGGGGTGGGGGGTATGCCGCAGGGGTCGTCCTCTACTCACAATGGCTTATCACACAGTTGTGAACTGTCAGCTGACTCTGGGCAGACTAAAGCCAGCAGGCTTCTGGAAACTACGCATGGCAGCCCTAAATTTTCCTGGTTTGTTAGACTGCGGCTCAGCATTTTGCCTCTCTCACTGCCTGGGAGGCCCATGAGGCCAAGTGAATGCTGACGGTGTCCACATTCCAAAGAGCCTGCTGGAAAGGTGAAAATGAAGGCTAACCACTCGATGTTTTGTCATGACAACAACCAATATTCTGCTTCATAGCAGATTTAATTGATTGTCTCCTTGGACTTTCTATATTTAAACCTGAAATTCATTTGCTGATTCACTCATTCATTCCTTTAATAAACATTTATCATGTTCCTACTGTATGCCAGGCAATGGAATAAAGGACTGTATAGTCCCACATAGATGCAGTCCAGAAGAGCTATATCTTCCATATCATCTTCCCCATCATTATCAGTATTCACTCATATGAAAAAGAAGGTACAACACCTACTGTCTGGCAAGTTCTTATGTGGGAAGCAAGATGGGCAGAGTCCACACTCTCAAGGAGCTCATAGTTTAATGTTGGAAACATACCAGTGCAAAATAATTATGAAAAGTGAACAGTGCATTCCCTTTTCCAGGGGATCTTCCTGACCCAGTGATCTAACCCAGGTCTCCTGCGTTGCAGGCTGATTCTTTACCATCTGAGCCACAGGGAAGCCCACAATACAGGAAGCATATAATATCAATTTGACCTACCAAAATGTCAACATCATATGATTCAACATAATGCTGTTTATTGATTGTTGCCCATATATCAAGCATAGGAAGATGTACTTTATAGGCATGAACATTAATGTTCAAAAGAAACCTGCAAGGTAGGTTTTATTATATCCATTTTATAGATGGAGATACTGACCCCAGACGTTAGATGATTTTCTCTCGGTCACAAATGCTAAGCAAGAGAACTCTGTCTGATTCTAGTTTTTGTGTTCTGTTCTTTATGGTACAGAAATATCTATACATTGTGTACCGGGCCATTGGAGGGGTTGGTATAATGTCCATCTGTTACATGGAATAATGGATGGAATAAAGTTTAGCAATCATTGCGGTTGCTATGTTTCAAAATCTGCTATCAGATATGAGATAGAGTGCTAAATTCACCACGTGTTTTTAACTTTTGGCTTACCAGTGTGTTTTTCTTTCCTTGCTTTGATGTTCCTTTAATGGTTTTAATTCCTCATTATCGTGTTAGGAGGATTTAGCATTTGGCAGCAAGATGGTCTCTGTCTGGCACTGTGGATGCAGGTAGAGCAAGGAGCTGACAGAGGTACCGGAGATGACCGATGAGACGGAAAGGTGCAGAATAAGAGCGGGGCAGGGGATATCTACCTTTGGAGGTGGTTGTAATGCCTGTGACCCTTCTCAGATCATTCATCCCTATTCACCGCCCCAGATGAGAGGGTATCTGCCCATGTGATTCCTGTCCCTTCTTGACACAGGGGATTGGAGCTGGAAGGACACCTGACCTGAGCCTGTGTGACTTGTGTGCCACCCAAAAGGAGAGCTGGGCCAGCTAGAGCTCTCTCTCATGACTTCATGCTCTTAAAAGATAAACTGAGGTACTAGAAATTGGAAGAGTTTATTTGACCAAAAATCATTCTAGTCAGACCATACGAAACTGAAAGTGGCTAAAAGCACTCCCCCAGTAGGAGCCGGCAGGGAAATAAGAGGCATAATCAAAGCAAGGTGGTGCTTTGATTGGCTCTAGCTTGGTGGTTACCTTATTTGGGAAAGCTTGTTGGCTCTTTGTGGCTGGTCGTCCTTAGGTTTTGATTTCTTTACCTTAAGGCATTTCAGGATTAGGTTTTGGTTTGCTTACATAGGCTACTGAGTCATTATAACCACCTCAGTCCAATGGCCCCTTGTTTAATTAATTTAATAGCACTGAGGAAAGCCGTTAGTCAGAGTCCTTGAATTGAAAACTCAGGGAGGGCAGCCTAAGGTGGCCATTTTGGGCTCATGTGCTTGTCAAACGAAGCTGGAGTCAAGTCTCACAGGAGTCTAGAAAGAAAATGACTCCAGGGATACAGTGAGACCGAGAAGTGAGACCACATGGCCCCTGAGAGAAGGGCACCCAGCCCCTCCCCCCCCCTTCAATTACTGGCACAGGTCCATCCCTGAGCTTCGTCACCTTCCTTTGGGCACCATGCTGTAACATGGTAAATCCCTCACTGACTTAAGTAGCTTGGGTAGGTTTCCATTCCTTGTAACAAACAGGTCAAAAACACAAGTTCTCAGGGGCTTCTCTGGAGGTCCAGTTAAGACTCTATGGTTAAGAGTTAAGACTCTATGGTTCCTAAGCAGGGGACACAGTTTTGAACCCTGGTTGGGAACTAAAATCCCACATGCCATGGGGTATGGCCAAAACAATTAACAACAACAACAACAACAAAACAGAAAGAGAACCTCCAGAAGTTCTCAAAGCAGGTAAAATAATTTGTTCCACAGCTAAAGGGGACAGTCTGACTTCTAGGTCTCAGACACATCTGCCCTGTCTCCAGAAGGCTAAGCTAGATATTCTATGTTATTATATCCTTAAAGAAACACTGAAAGAGGGAATAGAAAGAGTATAAGAAGAACTGCCCCCTTTAAGTATGTTTAATGTGCCACCAGAAGAACCATCGTTATGCTTACGCCACTGGCCCGCCTTTTCCATGGACTTTTGCAAACTCAGGCTCCGTGCCAGATCCTGGGTAGATGAAGCTGAATAACACAGCACCCATTCTTGCAGTGTTCACAAGGCCATGGAGAGAACAGCAAGCAGATACATCATCATACAGTGTAGGGGCTACTATAGCAGAGACATAAAGGTCTTCCTCTGAAAAAGGAATGACTAATTTCATGTGAGGATTTTGGAGAAGGTTCATCTAGGAGGTGAATTTTGAACTGAGTCTTGAAAGATGAGTAACTATTTGTCTGTCATTTCAGCAAGGCAAGAGGAGGGTAGGCAGGCATTCTGGGCTGTGGGAACAGAATGTGCAAAGTCAGGGAGTGGAAAAATGGTCTGTTGAGTTCATGGAGCTAGGAGAAGTCTGTACAGTTGGGAAAATGAATGTTTGGGGTGAGCAGCAGGAATAAGGTTAGGTCGGGGGGAGATTTTGGATATCTGTGTCTGTAATGGACAGTGTAATGCAGTGGTCCCCAACCTTTTTGGTACCAGGGACCAGCTTCATGGAAGGTAGTTTTTCCATAGGCTGGGGGCACGAGGGCTTGGGGTTGGTTTTGGGATGATTCAAGCACATTATATTTATTGTGCACTTTATTTCTAGTATTATTACGTCAGCTTCATCTCAGATCATCAGGCATTAGATACTGGAGGCTGGGGACTCTTGATGTAATTAATGATTATTATAAGTGTTAGTCATTTATTCAGAGCTTCCCGGGTGGCACTAGTGGTAAAGAATCTGTCTGCCAGTGCAGGAGGCATGAGAGACTCAGGTTCAATCCTAGGGTCAGGAAGATCCCCTGGAGGAGGAAATGGCAACCCACTCCATTGTTCTTACCTGGAGAATCCCATGGGCAGAGGAACCTGGAGGGCTACAGTCCATGGAGCTGCAAAGAGTCGGACACGACTGAGCAACTGAGCACACACAGCACACATTCATTTGTTTTCTACCAGAGACAAAGTCAGTCATTTATATATTATTCTCATTTAGTTAAAAGCCAAGGAAATGCATTATGGACAATGTCCAACCATTGTAAAGTTTTTAAGGCTCATTTTTGGAAGTGAGGACTCAAGGCAATTTGGAAGAGGGGCTGATGTGAGGGAATATGAAGAACCAAGAGGGTGGGCAGGAGGTAGCTGTAGTTGTCCAGGCGAGAAAAAAATACCTGATCCAAGATGGTGGCTGTGGGATCCAGAGGAGCAGCTGAGCCTGAGCTCAGATGGAGTGAATTTTTTAATGGAGGCAAAATTTTTTAAATGTGTGGGGAGAATTTATGCTTTTGAATTGTGATACTGGAGAAGATTCCTGAGGGTCCCTTAGAATGCAAGATCAAACCAGTCAATCCTAAAGGAAATCAACCCTGAATACTCACTGGAAGGACTGATGCTAAAGCTGAAGCTCCAAAACTTTGGCCACCTGATATGAATAGCTGACTTATTGGAAAAGACCCTGATGCTGGGAAAAATTGAGGGCAGGAGAAAAAAGGGGCAGCAGAGGATGAGATGGTTAGATAGCATCACCAACTCAATGGACATGAATTTGAGCAAACTCCAGGAGATAGTGAAAGACAGGGAAGCCTAATGTGCTGCAATCCATGGGGTATCAAAGAGCTGGACACGACTTAGCAACTAAACAACAATAGGGAGAATGAAAAAGAACCTGGAGCTAGATTTGCAAGTTTTCATCTTTAGAGATGGAGTCAGTAGTGATAGCACTAATCAAGATAGATGATACAGGAGCCGAATGGGCAAGAGGGCATGATTTCATCTAGGGACATATTCAACTTCAGATCCTGATACAAGATTAAAATCAAGGTGAAGACCTGTAGGCAGATGAGGAAATCTGAGGCTTGGGAAAGGGATTAGGATGGAATAGAAATATAGATTTGAGTTTCTATCACTCTGTCCTTCTGACTGGTGGAAGAGTTCAGACAGTTCTCAAGACTTGTAATAATGGGAGGGTCTCCAGGCCACATCAGTCAAGTTACCATTGGCATATCCAATACTCTGAAACAGCCATCGAGCGACTTGCCTCCCTCAGCCATCTCCCTAGAACTCTAAACCTACTTTCCATCACTTTCATCCTACTTTCTAACCCTTTGTGGGCAATCTGGTGGGTGTGGGCTGGGGGTGGGAGGTGCTCTAACCCCAAACCCATGATAGTCTGAACTGCATTTCCATCTACCATTTTGTGTTGTGTGACACTGTCCCTTGTCCTGCCTTCTCTTATATGTCCTAGCCTAGTAACAGTTTCAGATGAGTTCTCCCTGCTCCCTCCAATTAATTCATAGCCCTTCTGGGGTTTGGGAATAAGCACCTGCCCCTTTTGCTGAAGACCGTTTTGGAAGTTCTCTGAATTAGTGTCTTGGTTTTATGAAAGGAAGTTGGGGAAGAATAGAAATTTCACCCATAATAGAAGTACATCTCATGTGGGCTTGGCTTCTTCACAATTTTCTAAGCATAACCAAGAATGAATTCTTTGACTCTCCTTGAGAACCTAACATTTTAGGTATTTGAAAGAGACTGTCTCCCCTTCTCCCCAAATTTAGACTGATTCCTAAGAAAGTGCCATTTGCAGATAGAAAATAGTCGAATATCAGCAATTTCCATATGGTTCAAGCTACTAGGGTCAAGGGATGGGGATGGTGAAGTGAAAATACGAAAAATTTTATGTGCTTTTAGAGTCATTTGCCCCAACAGTCACAGATGTCTCTTTTCCTTAATTTAGATCGCAATGATTTTAAAAGCCATCAAAGTATTTGGTGACATGTAATAATTTATTTGTAGAAAGGCTTGGCTGTGAGTATTTTGGCTTCAAAGATGTCTTCTGCCTCTCAGACATGTAGAGCTTCCTCGTTCACCTGAATCCATGGGGAGGTGAGGCCCACGTGTGCCCTTGTGCCCAGCTCATCTAGTCTCCATCATGGCTTCCAAACTGGACCATGTGGTGGCCTTGATTTGACATTTCCCATGAAGACGGAATGAAAGAGCTAGCATTTGTTATGCACAACAGCTGTGTACGAGAGTCTGTCCTAAATGCTTTATGTGGGCTATTTTCTTTAATTCTGGGCAACAGCCTTGAGAAGTAGGAATTACTATCTTTGTTCATACTATCTAGGAGTGAAAAAAGTAAGGTTCTAAGAACTTAGATACCACGTGTGATAGTCAGATGTGTCCACCTCTTTGTGACCCCATGGACTGTAGCCTGCCAGGCTCCTCTGACCGTGGATTCTCCAGGCAAGAATACTAGAGTGGGTTGCCATTTCCTTCTCCAGGAGATCTTCCTGACTCAGGGATCAAACCTGAGTCTCTTGCATTGCAGGAAGATTCTTTACTATCTTAGCCACGAGGGAAGCCCAAGAACTTAGATGACTTGCCCCAGATTACCTAGGACTTGATTCTGTTGTTAGTTCTTGTTTTGAGCTATTAAATTCTCCAGTGCAATTTTTACCTCCCCAAGGAGAGAAAGCAATAGGTGAGGTGATGATCTGATCCCTCTGCCCATATTAGTGGGGAGGAGATACATTGTAGGAGACACTTCATGTCCCTGTCTCATTGTATGACTTTAGATCCTGTTTCTCAACAATGAATTGAAGATAACACATCAACTCCTCCCAGGGATGCTGTGTGATTAAATATAAAATTGCTTTAGTTTATGCTCAGATAACCCAGAAGGGTAATCTTCAAGTTGAGGGGCGGGGGGTGCCATAAAATTTATCTTTGGATCATCTATCAAAAAAAGGCAGAGGTTAGTAAGCAATAGAGGAATAGCCTAAAGCAGAAGTTCTCATCTGGGAGTGATTCTGAACCCCAGGGGACAGTTAGCAGTGTCTAGTCACATCTGGGAAACTGTTCCTGGCATTTAGTGGATGGATTCTACTAAGCGCCCTCTACAATGCACACAACAGCTTATTGCTACAATTATCCAACCCTAAATGTGGATGGCGCTGAGTTTGAGAAACTCTGGTATAAAATGCACCTTCTGGGGGAAATGTCTCATCTGCTTTAAAAGAGCAAGTTGATCTTATTAACTGTCATGTGTTTTGGAAGTCCTTACCTGCTCAGAGAGAATTACTGTCAATTATAAATTACAAAATATCTGGTCATAAAAACAATTCTCAGGAGGGACTTCTATTATTACTATTATCGTTATTATTATTTTCTTCTGAGGGTTCCATGAACTTTTTAAAAAATGTATTTTAATAAAAAAAAAGAGATGTAGTCAAATTTCACAGACTTACACTCATCAGAGTAAGGAGGGGAGGTAATACTCAGAATTAGTGAAAAATCAAAATATCGAGGCATTATTAGTTTATTCCTTGGTAATGTATTGCTTTATATAATAATCAGTGAAAACCTTATTGACTTTCATTTATTTGATTATTGCTTTCTATGTATATATTGCATACAATTGTGCCATGTTTCAATGGAAGAAAAGCCTTGAATTAAGTGATATATTGTTAATATATCAATCTTTACCTCCTTTTTTGTGGGGAGAGGAACTAGGTAATTCTATAAAACTCGTAATCATAGTGTCTCATCCTAGCCTCAGTTCAGTTCAGTCATTCAGTCATGTCTGA
Source organism: Bos indicus (assembly GCF_029378745.1). Classification (NCBI taxonomy): domain Eukaryota; kingdom Metazoa; phylum Chordata; class Mammalia; order Artiodactyla; family Bovidae; genus Bos; species Bos indicus. Next base: position 16,741,409 of record NC_091767.1, read on the forward strand.
CTCTTTGTGACCCCATGGACTGCAGCAGGCCAGGCTTCCCTGTCCATCAGCAACTGTCGGAGCTTGCCCAAACTCATGTCCATTGAGTTGGTGATGCCATCCAACTGTCTCATCTTCTGTCGTCCCCTTTTCCTCCTGCCTTCAGTCTTTCCCAGCTTCAGGGTCTTTTCTAGTGTGTCAGTTCTTCGCCTCAGGTGGCTAGAGTATTGGAGTTTCAGCTTCCCTATCAGACCTTCCAATGAATATTCAGGACTGATTTCCTTTTGGATTGACTGGTTTGATCTCCTTGCAGCCCAAGAGACTCTCAAGAGTCTTCTCCAACACCACAGTTCAAAAGCATCAATTCTTTGACACTCAGCTTTTTAGTTCTCTCACATCCATACATGACTACTGGAAAAGCCATAGCTTTGACTAGATGGATCTTTGTCAACAAAGTAATGTCTTTGCTATTTAATATGCTGTCTAGGCTGGTTATAGCTTTTCTTCCAAGAAGCAAGTGTCTTTTAATTTCATGCCTGCAGTCACCATCCACAGTGATTTTGGAGCCCAAGAAAATAAAGTCTGTCACTGTTTCCATTGTTTCCCCATCTATTTGCCATGAAGTGATGGGACCGGATGCCATGATCTTAGTTTTTTGAATGTTGAGGTTTGTTTTCTTTTTCATCTTTGAGTGTTTTCCTTCGACGTGTCTTTTTTTTTTTTTAATTTATGTATCTTTTACTGAAGGATAATTGCTTTACAGAATTTTGCTGTTTTCTCTCAAACCTCAACATGAATCAGCCATGAAGTGAAGTAAAGTGAAGTCGCTCAGTCCTGTCCTACTCTTTGCGACCCCATGGACTGTAGCCTACCATGCTCCTCCATCCATCGCATTTTCCAGGCAAGAGTACTGGAGTGGATTGCCATTTCCTTCTCTAGAGGACCTTCCCGACCCAGGGATCGAACCCAGGTCTCCTGCATTGTAGGCAGATGCTTTACCGTCTGAGCCACAAGGGAAGTCAGGTATACATATATCCCCTCCCGTTTGAACCTCCCTCCCATCTCCTCCCCAGCCCACCCCTCTAGGTTGATACAGAGCCCCTGTTTGAGTTTCCTGAGCCATACAGCAAATTCCAGCTGGCTATCTATTTTGATGCTGCTGCTGCTAAGTCTCTTCAGTTGTGTCCGACTGAATTTTCCGTGTTACTCTTTCCATACATCTCACCCTCTTCTCCCCATGTGAATGTTGAGTTTTAAGCCAGCTTTTTCACTCTCCTCTTTCACTTTCATCAAGAGGCTTTTTAGTTCCTCTTCACTTTCTGCCCTAAGGGTGGTATCATCTGCGTATCTGAGTTTATTGATATTTCTCCTGGCAATCTTGATTCCAGCTTGTGCTTCACCCAGCCCAGCATTTATTTTCACTTTAGAAAGGATATGAAATTGAAGAGGTCAGGAACTATGTCTTGAACAGAGGAAAAGAAATCTATCTCTAAGCTGGAAAATGTGAAAAAAGATTACTCTCTTTTATTTGATGATATTCTTCCTTCAGTTGAATAGGTGGCATTGAGTAGGATGTTATGGAAAGTACTCAGGTAGATACTGAAGTGTTTGCGGATCTTCAGAACCCAGCTGTATATTCTTGAGAATCAGAGGAAATGAATGCACCAGGCATTCTGCACATTTTAAAGACCATTTGTAACTGATATAGGCTTATTATAAATTTCATTTGTTGTAAATTTAGTAAATTTATTATAAATGTAGTATATTTATTATAAAGTTAGTAAATTGTATTTATTATAAATTTACTGCATAATAAATTTAATAAGTTAATGAACTTACTAAATAACAGGACTATGGAAATTCCAGCTATTGAATAAGCAGGCTTGAGTACCAGGAGAGTTTAGTGGAGAAATGGTTCAGTGGGATTCTTTGTGTTTACCTGTTGGCTGTAGCTGTTTGCTCTTCTGTGCTGAGAAGACCCTGGGACTCTGGCCTAGGTGGAAATGAGCACTGTGGTCAGTTGGTGCTGTTTGCTTTGGAAGTGTCATGGGAGCCTGGTGACATGTGAGGCATGTCTTTGACAGCCAGCCTTGATTTATGTGTTTAACAGTAAATCATAACCTCTCAGAGCCCTGAATGTAAAAGTTCTCTGAGTTAGATCCTGTGATAAAAAATTCAGAAAGTTATATCTACCCTACCTTTTGTCTATTACAACTGTCTTGTACATTTAATTTTGTGGTTGAAGTCAAGGGTGCAGATCTAATTTCATTCATTTTTAGGCTAATTAACACTCTAGATGCTATGGTGATCAAACTTCTGTCTGGAAAATATCTGCAACAGAGCAAATTTTTAGATCATAGAAATTTAAAAATATGTATCATCTCCATGTGCCCTGAGTGTTCATACTTCAGTGTTCATACAATGACTTTTCTGTAGTGTTATCTAACCAAAATTTTGGACAACTATGCATGTATTATGCAAAGCATTTCTAAAGCCTGTGTATATCCTATATCCCTTCCCATATCCTTCACTTAATCATCCAGGGAGTTTTAGGAGACTCTGATTATTTGGTCCATGGATATAAAAGAAAATTAAATAGTTTTGTATATTAATTTGACATAAAGAACTCTTATTGGCTCATTGATTTAGGCCCATTATGCAATACGTATTTTTGTGTGTGTGAAGAACCCTCAAATTTAAAACAGCTCACTGCACATAAAAGTTCACAATGTGTGAAGTGGCAGGCAACTTGGAATGACTCCTTTTTGGAGGGTCCTACACCTCCCGGTGGAAGAAATCGTATCAGGCATTTTTCTGTAATGCCCCCCTGTCCTTCTTCCTGCATTCCTTTCTTCCCCAACTTCCTTCTGTTTTGAACCATTCTTAGATGTCATTATGAGACTCTCTTGTAGATATCATTGTGCTGGGACAAAGGCCTTTTCTACTTCACAAAGAAAATTTGTTTGGATTGGACCCAAAATAGTAATTCTTTGCCCAGTGAGATGACAATAGTACCTTACCAAGTATGGGGAGACTGCATTCTAACCTTTCCTCTATCTGGCAGTTTGGTCTTGCACAAGTCATTAAAAGTCTCTCTTCCTTCTTTCCCTTCTATGTAAAGTGAATAGAGCAGATGGCCGCTACTTCTCCTCATGCCTTACCCTTCTAAGATGATGATAAGTGAGTCTTAGGGTACTTAGGATGCTAACATTAACATCTTATGCAAAAAAAAAAAAAATCAGATTTGCTTGAAGGTAGCTGAATTTCACGGAGACACTATGCTAGTTAAGAGGAAGGCTGGACTTAGAAGAGGGGTCATGCTGTCCTTGTCACAGAATGGATTAAATGCTGCCACGTTCAGTGCAGAAGGAGCTAAGTTTGGTGGTAGACAGACAAGGAGACGTATGGGAAACCATCCATGAAGTAGAAAGGATACCTGCGTAGAAAGGTAGAAAAAACAAGATAGCTGTCAGTTAGGGCCTCACCGACTCAATGGACAGGAATCTGAGCAAGCTCCGGGAGATGGTGAAGGACGGGGAAGACTGGCGTGCTGCAGTCCATGGGGTTGCGAAGAGTCGGACACAACTGAGTGACTGAACAAGAAGGGCCCTTGAGTTGCAAGCAACAGAAGCTGACTCTGGTGACTTCCCTGGTGGTCCAGTGGCTAAGACTCTGTGCTCCCAATGTGGGGGCCTGGGTTTGATCCCTGGTCAGGAAAATAGATGCCACAGGCTGCACAATCATTCAGTTGAGAGAAACTGACTCTGAGAAACCAGAGCAGGAAAAAGGATTTATCAGAAAACAAGAGACCTTAGTGTCAAATGATGATTCTGTAGGTGTGTTGGTTGGGGTGGGTAAGGATGGAGTCAGGGGGATAACAGATTGACAGACTCACCAGAACCCCAATAACTGAGGGGAGAGCAGTTCTCCCAGGGAGGAAAGCTAGGGAAAGAGAAGGAGAGAAAGGAATGCTAATTCTCAAAAATAGTATAAGAAAGATAGATATTCCTAGAACAAATAAAAAAAGAGAGAATTGCATACTTCAACCAGCTATCAGTGATACATTGGTTTGAATCAAGGGAAAACATGATTCACTATTTTGGAGAAGAAAAAAAAAAAATAGGGAGAGTATACCAGGAAATGAAATAAATCTAACCAAATTAATTTCTGCTTGAGCCTCTTTGGGCCCCTCCCTGCAACCTTGGGTGCCCAGGCACCAGTCCTCAAAGAACTCCCAGTTCTGCAATGCAGTGAGGTGAATCCCTCATTTATTGATGGCTCACTGGCTACCAAGCTTCTTGATGAGAGCTGTAAAGGCATAGCTCCTTTAACTCTCTACACGATCTTTGAAGAATCGCAGGTTATTGCAATACACTCACATTATTTTGCCTTCTCTCTCAGAGTATCAGTGAAGTGTACAGACTCTGACACCAGAATGCCTGCTTTGAAGCCTGGCTCTGCCACTTACAATCTACGTAACTTTAGGCAATTTCCTCATCTGTGAAATGGGTATAATAACAGTGTCTGTGCATGTGAAGATTAGTGACATGTTGCACATAAAGTGCTTCATTCAGTGCCTGATACATTAAAAAACCCTAAAAAATGTTTATCATCATCATCATTATTATACGGGGATACCATGAAGAAACATGGAAATCATGGAAAATTAGACAGTAAAATAGTTATTTTAAAGAAAAAAATTTCCATTTCATATGAATACTCCCTATAATTAAACTCAGTGTCAAATTGTGACTTCCTTATCTTGAATTATAATAGTCATCATTTATTGAGCAACTACGTGTGCAAAGCACTGTGTTATTTACTATATGCATTTATGTTTAAGACACGGTGCCACCTCCAAAGTTTCAGTTATGCATGATGAGTAAGTTCCAGACAACACAGGCCCCGTAGTTAACAACACGGTATTGTATACTTAAAATTTTGCTAAGAAGGTAGATATTAAGCCAAGTGATCTTACCACAAAGGAAAACAATTTTAAGTGAAAAAAGAAATAGCAGGGGCAGGAGGTAATTTTTGGAAGTGATGGGTAAATTTATGGCCTTAATTATAGTGATAGTTTTATAGTATATTCATAACATATTTATCTCCAAACTCATCAAGTATTAAACATTAAATATGTAAGAAAATCCTCCAAGTGCTCTTGGAAGCTGGTCCTATTGTTACCTGCATTGTGTAGATGCCCCTAAGACGAGTAAGCGGACCAGCCTAAAGCTAGGCAGCAGGCAGGGCGCAGCCGTGTTCAGCGTTGCCCAGTTTGCCTAGAAGGCCTGGACTCCTTTTCCGAGTCTGTGTTACCTGCCTTAGCAGATAGAAGAGGAGAAAGACAGAGGAAGACCAAAGGGGAGGATCAGCTCCACCCTTGGTATCTCTGGTTATTAACTAGTTCACTGAGCTGTTGTAATGTTTAGGAAGTCGGCTCAGGTTCGCTTCCTATTGAAGCCCGCCATCAATGATTAAGGACAGCCACGCACAGCCTGTGCACAGGATTGGGCTGGCTGCCATTCCGGAGCGGGAATGGCTCTGGGGCAGACCAACCAGCCAGTAGCCTTTCTGTGCTGAGCTTCCACGAGATGACATCCTGACTTACTAATTCCACAGATGACCTTTTCCCCCCCAAACCAAGTTCAGATTTCAAGTCTAAAATTTCCTAAGCCGGGATAAAAATAGGATTGTCTCTTCTGGGTTGCCCCTGTTTATCAGCAGTGAATGGAATGTTCAGTGATTATTTATATTTTTAGTCTAGGGAAACCACTGACTCTTAATCACCACAAGTGTCAAAGTATGGCCCCCAAAACATGAAACGTGAAACTTAAGGTGACGTGACTCTTTCCCCTTTATTTATTTATACTGTTTTTCCTTTAAAAGAATGTTTACTTTTATAATTTAAAAAAAATCCATTTGTTAAGAAAAATGCCTGATATGCTAGTTCAGTTCAGTTCAGTCGCTCATTCATGTCTGACTCTTTGCAACCCCATGGACCACAGCACTCCAGGCCTCCCTATCCATCACCAACTCCTGGAGTTTACTGAAACTCATATCCAAAAAAGGGTTAATCTAAAATTCATCACTTTTCTGCCACCTGTACCATTCCTTATAAAGGATTCTATTGGAGGTGCTGGAAATATAAATGTGACTGTTCTGAATCTAAATAACCAAGAGAAAGAAAGCCCCCTCATATGAGATGAAGCCTGGGATGTCACGCTTCCTTTCCTTGTCATCATTCCCACTGCCCTTTGGTGGCCTTTGAACCTTTTCATTGACACGCTTTCTGGCCAGAGTTTATTCCGTGGCTGGTACAGCTTGGAGGTATCGGCCTTTACAGTCCACTTGGGGCCACTTCTGTTGATCGTTGCATCTCTTGGAACTCTAGGCCTCTGCCTCTGTTTTCTTTTCCTTTCATAAGTCATTGAAATCCAGAGTGTTGGCAGTGACCTTTGGAGATGTTTTTACAGCTTCCAGAGACTTCCTGACATGTTTTATTAGCCCTTGGTGGTAGCTCATAAAGTGAGTCTCAGCAAAGCTGTGCACTGTGACAGATGAGAGCCGCTTCCAAAATGACCCACACCAGCATGGCTGGGAGGAGGCTTGACCACAGGATATTGGGTACCACCCTCTGTCCAATTCAGCAGGGCAGAAGTGATTACTTCTCGAAGAAAAAGAAGTCATCCCTTTAGGAAATATAGGGACCAACTTATTCTGCAAGAGGCTCAAGAATGGGAGCCCCCTTGCATGGAAAACAGAGACATCATTATTTTGGGGATTGAGCTATTCCAAAAGGCTTTTGTATTCTAGTTTCATAGAGGTAAGCCATAAGCCTGAGCTGGTGAGCTCTCTTTTTGTTTTTAATTTTAATTGGAGGATAATTGCTTTACCATGTTGCATTCGTTTCTGTTGTACGACAAAGTGAATCAGCCATAAGTATACATGTATCCCCTACCTCTTGAGCCTCCCTCCCACCCCGCCCCCCAGCCCACCCATCTAGGTCATCACAGAGCACCGAGCTGAGCTCCCTGTGTTATACAGCAACTTCCCATCAGCTATTTTATTCTTGTGTGTATATGTCAGTGCTAACCTCCCAATTGTTCCACCCTCTCTCTCCCAACTGTGTCCAAGGGTCTGTTCGCTACATCTGTATCTCTATTCCTGTCCTGCAAATAGGTTCATCTGTACCATTTTTCTAGATTCCAACTTCCTTTTAAGAGGAAAGAAGAGAAAGCAACCCTCTTTTCAGATTTATAAGTGTAGAGCAAGATCTCCATACTCTGTTTTCTCCTACCTGGAGAGGTGGTTTAGCAAAGTGGCCTGGAGTTTAGGCTCTGGATTTCCATGGACATAAACTCCAAGTCTTCCTCTGCCATTGAGCTAGCTAGATGGGTGATTGTGGGCCAGAGACCACTTAAGACTTAGTTTCCGCACAGAGAAAGTGGAGATCATAATTGTAGAGTTCTCATGAGAGATAAAGTGCGACAATGCAGATCAAGTGCTTAGCACCATGCTTGACAGGTAAGCACTCAAAGAGTGTTAGCTGTGAAACTATTAAATTCTTTGGAGAGCTATGTATGAGCTGTTGATGGAACAATATTTGTGTGTCTCCCCCAGTCTGGGCCTGTCATTTTGCACAACCTCTTGGGATGTGATTGACAATGGACATCATTTATATAGGATACGTCGTGACTGGGATCCTGGAGTCATGCAACATAGCAGCCCTCCTTCTCACCTTCCACTTCTCTCTCTCTCTCTCTCTCTCTCTCTCACACACACACACACACACACACACACACGTACACACACATCTCTGCACATTTTACAGTCACATAGCCTATATTTGCTTTGGGGAAATAATTTACTCCTAAGCAGGCATAACAGAAAAAAGCAAGAAGACAATTCAAAGATGTTCGGCAGGGAGTTATTTGCATTTTGTGACAAACTAGGCAGAGAACTGTGGTTTCAGATCATTGGTGACCGTCAAGTACCGAGGATCTGTCTAAAGTGAACTTCTATCAGAATCAAAAGCAAGAGAAGCTAAAAAAGAAAAATGGGACATAAAAGCTGGGAACAATTAGTGAAGCAACCCTTCTTCCTTCTTTTTATCTCAAGCAAGTCTTTATCTCAGTCTTTTTATCTCACATCCAGCAAAATCCGTGGTAGCTGGCAAAGCCATAAGAAGAGAAAGCCAAGGAAGGAGGACAGCTTTGAGTCCCTTCCGTGTGACGGCTGATTAGGTCAGTAATGATCACAGTGATGTTTATCTTTGTTTTACAGATTAAAACAAACTGGTCATGCAAGTGACACCCAAATCACACAGCTAGCAAGGGGCAGCAGAGAAGGCAATGGCACCCCACTCCAGTACTGTTGCCTGGAAAATCCCATGGACGGAGGAGCCTGGTAGGCTGCAGTCCATGGGGTCGCTGAGTTGGACACGACTGAGCGACTTCACTTTCACTTTTCCCTTTCATGCATTGCAGAAGGAAATGGCAACCCACTCCAGTGTTCTTGCCTGGAGAATCCCAGGGACCCGGGAGCCTGGTGGACTGCCGTCTATGGAGTCATACAGAGTCGGACCGGACTGAAGTGACTTAGCAGCAGCAGCAGCAAGGGGCAGAGCTTAGAACTGATATTTGTCTTTACGAAACTCTGGTGCCTCCACTGCCCGAGAGCTTCCCAAATGCCTTTGCCAGTATCATTGCTCCTGTGACAAAAGGAGAATGAGGAAAATAAAGACATCACATCAAATGCCTCATACTCCTAAATGTATTCTATGTAAAGGACTGTCCATTATTCTGATGATTCCGCCTTTCCTGCTTATTTCCTTTCTGGTGTTAAAAATGCCTTTTCTGGGACTTCCCTGGTGGTCCAGTGGTTAAGAAGGCAACCTGCCTAATCACATGGGTTGGATCCCTGGTCTGGGAAGATCCCTCATGTCACGGAACAACTTAGCCGGTGCACTGCAGCAAGAGAAGGCACTGAAATGAGAAGACCTCGCACTGTAACTGGAGAGCAGCCCTTCCTCGCTGCAACAAGAGAAAGCTCGTGTGCAGCCATGAAGACCCAGCACAGCCAAAAATAAATACATAAGTAAACAATGTTTTAAAAACGCCTTTTATGAAAGTACTGCGTTGGTGAAGCTTTTTATTTATTCTTTCTTTTTGATGATTCATGGCTGTGCTGAGTCTTCGTTGATGCACACATCTCTCGTTTTGGGCGAGCGGGAGTTATTCTTTGCTGTGAGGCACGGGCATCGCGTGGCGGTGGCTTCTCTTGTGGAGCACGGGCTCTAGAGTGCTTGGCCTCGGGAGATGTGGCACACGGCCTCAGCTGCTTCATGGCATGTGGGATCTTCCCAGACCAGAGATCGAACCCGTGTCCCCTGCACTGGCAGGCATTCTTAACCGCTGGACCACCAGGGAAGTCCTGGTGAGGCTTTTTAAATTGCCTTGTTGATAAAATAAAGGAGACCATTGATGTAGATTCCCCTTGCCTAGTTTTTAAGTTTTTGCTGGATTTTTGCAACCCAGAAGTTTCGCTAAACTATTTTGCTCCCTTAAAGTAAAACATGCAAGTGTTTTAAATGCCTCTGTTTGCACCCTGTGATATTCCTTATAGTCTGTGGGTCATTAGGCCATATGTGGTTCTGGCCGATGTAGCTCATCAAGCTGTGATGATGTTCAAGGATTGCCTGCTCCAGATATGATAAGGGAATATTTCCTGTTGTTCAGATTCTACCAAAAATGGTTTCTATTAAGAATTCTTTGGGAAACGTTAAAATTTCCGATTTCGGAGCCCAGCCCTGAGAGATTGATCAGTAGTGCTGGCCAGGCCCCAAAGTTGGGCTTTGAGCAGCCTTTGAGAGGATGCTACCTCTGCTCATCTGGGAATAATACTTTCAGGAACTCTCACAGAAAGACACTGGATCATACGAAATTATCTCTTCTCTGCACTGAGAATTCTTTGTTCTTTCCATCAAGATATGGCATCATGTCAAGCTCAATTTTGTGAGTTATAGGGGATTTCTACATTCATTTCTGATTACAGTATTGGAGAAGAACCATCTGATTTGCTTCAAGCACTTCCTTCCAAAATCAATTTAAGTAAAATTAATCTTTTTTTTTTTTAAGAGACTCATTTCCTAAATTTGAAATCACTTTTATGCCTAACTAAACATATGATATGTCCAAGTCGAATCCTGGGCCTGATGGAAAGTCTCCATCCTGTATGTGACATCCATCACTTACCATGGAACGAGGTTTTAAATTCCACTTCTCGACAGATTTTTCTTTCGTGCAAATCAGCTGAGAAATTCTTTTTTTTTTTTTGGATTACACTCAGAGAGGATACTTAGTATAAACTTACTTTTATTAAAACACTTTAATAATTTATGGTTTCCAAATGTTTTTCTGCCATCCCTGTTTTCATATGAACAGCCTGCTTCCAATAATAATGTAGTTCATTACATGAAGGGATTACTGGCCCAGAAGAGATGAGTCAGATGAGCTGGGACTCGATTGTAGCTAAAAAAGCCCTGCCCCCTTCCCCAGGAGAAGTCATTAGCACTACCCACCATACCCCAGCATATATGTATTCAAATACGCTTTCTCGAGAGCATGTGTCCTGTCAAGAGTTGAAAAAGATCACTATTAAAGAACCGGCTGAGATGAGAGCAGATCACAGCAGCGGCTCTGAATAGAACACACTCAACCACTTGTCTTGCTGTGAACTGAGCACATGTCCCCAGAGCTCTCTTCCTCCCAGTTCAGACCTCTTCTAGGAAAAGAAGCAGGTGTGAATACAGGGTGAGTCTCTGCTTCCCTGCTTCTTTGTTTTCCACAAAGTGGAGCCTTCGACTCTCTCATGCTTCAGAACTCCTCCTGGACTCCCTCGGACACCTGTATCTTAACCCGGGTGCAGTGCTTGCCCTCAGATCTGTATGGTGTACCATGCCCTGAACTGTATATTATGCTCCCACTCCAGTCTTCTTGCCTGGAGAATTCCATGGACAAAGGAGCCCGGCGGGCTGCAGTCCATGGGGTCACAGAGGCGGACTCGACCTCACAACTAAACGAGGACAGTGACAGGGTCCAGCGATGAGTCCAGGCGTCACAGTCAGACTGTCCTGAGGTTAAAGCCCCTCTTTACCACTTACTGTGGGAACTTGGGCATAAGACATTATCTTGCAACTCAATTTTAGCATCTGTAAGTGGGAATAATAATTACTCTACATAGTGTTCATGTGACTTAGATAATGTTTGTGAAATATCACAGTGTCTGGCACATAAATGGTACCAGTGATTAAATTATTTGAAATATTATTTAGAGAAATGATACACTTTTCTCTTCCACTTCCACTGCAAATAACAACTTTGATTTTTTTCCCTTAGTGGGTGCTTAGAGTGAGGGGCAGAGAAGGCAATGGCACCCCAGTCCAGTACTCTTGCCTGGAAAATCCCATGGATGGAGGAGCCTAGTAGGCTGCAGTCCATGAGGTCGCTAAGAGTCAGACACGACTGAAGTGACTTAGCAGCAGCAGCAGCAGCAGCAGAGTGAAGGGTCATGAAAAGTTCTGAGGCCACATCCAGGTGTAAGGGGGAAAGATTGTAGAGACCAGATAGCCACGTCTGCCTCATTCAAACAGTGGAGTGAGGAGAGATGCCATGTTATTTCCTTTTCCAGTAATCTACTGGAGGGCTTTCCAGGTGGCTCAGTGGTAAAGAATCCACCTGCCAATGCAGGAGATACAAGTTCAATCCCTAGGTCAGGAAGATCCCCTGGAGAAGGAAATGCAAGCCACTCCAGTATTCTTGCCTGGGAAATCCCATGGACAGAGGAGCCTGATGGGCTGCAGTCCATGGGGTCGCAAAGAGTTGGACAAGACTTCATGATTAAACAGCGACAACAGCTCTGCTAGAAGGACCTTAAGGGTGATAATGCATGCAAGTCCTTAATGTAGTGATCGTCTCCTATGTACCAAGCACTGCAGTGTCCATCGTGTGTACATTAACAAGCGAATACAGACATGCCCTGGGAGGCTTCAGACGAGTGGAGGAACCAGATAAAAACAAGTAAACCAGAAAATAAAGGTAAAAAAAAAAGCAGTGATAGTGCTGGGAAGAAAACCTTCAGATCCTAGCTACAGAGAATTAAAGGTGAAAACAGAACTCTTCATTAGAAAGAGTGGTCAGAGGAAATATCTGAGAAGGAGTTATGAAAAGAGGGATGGGACATGTGTTCCAGGCAGCAGGAGCAGGACCTGAAGTAGAAAAGATCTTGACACTGTCAAGGAATTGACAAGATGCTTGATGGAGTGTAATCAGGAAGTAAAGCAAACAAGTTGAGGTGGGAGAGGTAGGCAGGAGCCGATCACATAGAGTTGCTGCTGCTGCTGCTGCTGCTGCTGCTAATTCATTCAGTTGTGTCCAACTCTGTGTGACCCCATAGATGGCAGCCCACCAGGCTCCTCTGTCCCTGGGATTCTCCAGGCAAGAATATTGGAGTGGGTTGCCATTTCCTTCTCCAAAGCATGCACGCATGCATGCTAAGTTGCTTCAGTCGTGTCCGACTCTGTGCAACCCCGTGGACAGCAGCCCACCAGGCTCCCCTGTCCATGGGACTCCCCAGGCAAGAATACTGGAGTGGGTTGCCGTTTCCTTCTACCTCACATAGAGCACTGGTTCTCAAACTCCAGTTGCCCAGACAGCTTGTTAAAACTCTGATTTCAGGGTCCCACCCCCAGAGTTTCTGATCCAGTAGGTCTGGAGTGGCACCTGGGAATGTGCATTTCTGAACAAGTTCCAGGTGCTGATGCTGCTGGTCTGGGGACCACTCTTTGAGAACCCCTCCCTTATAGGAGGCTTCTTCAGGCCACGGTCAGGGTTTTGAATTTTATTTAAAGCATTAATGGTAAGCTATCAAAGGGTGTCAAGAGTCTTAGACTTTAATTATCATTTTAAAAATGATTACTCAGACCATTGTATGGAGGATTAATTAGAAATTGTCAAAAATGAAAATTAGGAGGCCATGGAGACAGTTATTCACAGGGGTCAGGCAAGGGCTGTGGCAGTCGAGAGGGGAGGAAGCACTCAAGATCTGTCTAGGGGTCTTCCCTGGGGGCCCAGTGGTTAAGACTTCAGCTTCCAGTGCAGGGGCTGTGAGTTTGATCCCTGGTCAGGGAGGTAAGATCCTGCACACCTCGCAGCCAAAAAACCAAAACATGAAATGGAAGCAGTATTGTAACAGATTCAATAAAGACTTAAAAATGATTCACATCACACACACAAAAAAGATAAGAAATTAAAAGGATCTATGTAGAGGTGGCAGCAGATGGGTGAGGGAAGGAGAAGTGGTGAGTGCTGCTTGGGTTTCTGGCCAGCCAAGACATTTACCGAAATGGGTTAAGATTGAGGCAGGAGCATGTTTGGAAGGAGAGGAAAGGAGCTCATTGGACATGCTTTAGACATGTTAAATTTGGAAAAGAACCACTCTGAAGGCTCAAACTAGCATGTGCAGATGCTTCGGTGCTTGAACTAAAAGTACTGAAGGTAACAGCACTGGTCAGTGCTAAAACGAAAGCTCCATGGGTGCCCGGGGACCCGGCCCAGTCCTCAGTCTTCTCTGTGCATGAACCAGGAGTGCTCGGCAATAAATTACTCCTGCACTGTAGGAGTAGCATCCCCCGAAAGTCACTGTGAACTACATCAGGTAACTTTGTAAACTAGATTAGTTTCGGTGTAGCTGAAGGTTAACACTGTATCCAATCAAAGTGGAAGCTTCCAGTCTACCCAAGATTTGCCTTAGCACAGGGTTTCTCTGGCGACTATTGACATTTGAGTTGGATCATTTTTTGCTGGGGCAGTGTAGGGTGTTTATCAGCATCTCTGGCCTCCCCCAGTGATGACAACCCAAAATGCCTTCAGCCATTGCCAGATGTCCCGTGAGGTGAACTATCACCTCCAGTTAAGAAGCACTGCCCTTAGAGGGCATATTCTTCAACATATTAACCCCATTGTGGGACCTCTTGCCACAAGACGAACTGTATTCCCTTGCTAAGTTGCTTCAGCTGTGTCCAGCTCTTTGTGACCCCACGGAACTATAACCCCCGGCTCCTCTGGCCATGGAACTTTTCAGGCAAGAATACTGGAGTGGGTTGCCATGCCCTCCTCCAGGGGATCTTCCTGGCCCAGGGATCGAAACTATGTCCCTTACATCTCCTGCCTTGGCAGGCGGTTGTTGTTGTTGTTGTGTTTTTTTGCCACTACTGCCACCTGGGAAGCACGTATTCCCCACTGACTATACCTTTTTCTATCCCAGCCTCTCAGACTCACTGTCTTTCAAGGTGACTTTCAGTCAATCTGAAATGTTAATATGGTCATTGATTAAACACATGCTATAATCATCTTCTGGAGAATGATCTGAGGCTTCGAGTGTTCCTATTAATGTTGTTGATAGGCAGCCTGTAGGAGGAAGAATGGGAGAGTCTGATGAAAATTATGATAATGATAAATCTAATGGTAATAGCTGCTGCTAACATATATGTGCCATAGACATAGATAGAAATACTTCAAAAATATTAACTCATTTAATCCTCACAGCAGCATTGTGACTTTGGTAGCATTATTATCATTCCCATTATACAGATGAGGAAACTGTGGTGTAGAGACTTAGCCAAGATCACACAATAGTTAAGTAACAGCTGGATTCAGATCCAGGAACTCTAACCACCCACCCCTCCTCCCACCCCCATGTCCAGCCTCATAACTTCACTGTTTTTCCAAAGGATGGTGGGGGGGAGGACTCTGATGGGAGAGAATATGGTGGGTGTAAAATGCTCTGCCTGCTAAGATGCATCACCTTTAATCTTCAGAATTAATTATATGTCTAAATTTATAAAATCTCTTCAGTAGAAAATTCCCACAAGTTTAAGATATTTGAGACATTGTGATTTCCACTCATGATAAATCATTGTAAATAATAAATATCAAATAAACAATCATTGATTTATTCATCCATTTACCCCCTCTCATTCTGTTTAAAGGAGGCATCTAACTTCAGTGTTCTTAGCAAGTGCACTTTTAGGCCACAAATTTCATTCAGTCACAGGGATTCATTTTCACAGCCATGTAACTCTATTTTTGGTACCCAGAAGCAGCCCTGCCACTTTTTGTCGCTATTTCCAAGTTGCGGAGAGAAGCCAATGTAAACATTTCCATCACTGTGGCAACTGCAG
This sequence comes from Bos indicus, assembly GCF_029378745.1. Classification (NCBI taxonomy): domain Eukaryota; kingdom Metazoa; phylum Chordata; class Mammalia; order Artiodactyla; family Bovidae; genus Bos; species Bos indicus. The sequence continues at coordinate 16,756,626 of NC_091767.1, forward strand.
GCAGCTGTGAAATTACAGGTGTGCCTAGTTTTGTGATTTAGGAGGGTGGAATGCTCATACCCTTTCCCCAAACTCCTCCAGGAGCGGATCAGTTGAAGAGGGAACTGTGCTTAGATGAAGGATGGACGATGAGACTCGACGAGCTGATTCATCCGATGCTGCCTTGGCCCCTGGGGAGATAAGCTCATGACATTTCCCTTCAAAACGTGTTCTGAAATGCAATTCCTGTAGCTGATGAAATACCAGTGAAACTCAGGCCGACTGGGCCTTCAGGGCTGTCAAGAATGTGATGACAGTTGATACAGGGTTATACCTGACCCCATTTGTGCTGCATTGGTAGATTCTGAAATTCCTTGGGAAAGCTTCCATCTGGTGAATTTCTCCAAGGAGAGAAGTTTCTTGCATTGATGCATCCTATGATCCAAAAAAAAAAAAAAAATCTGCTGTGCTTGTGAAAATAGAAAATTGCCATCAGCACAATAGTTGCTTCAGCCTGCTCTTGTGTTTATTTTGATGAGCTTTGGTTCCAGATCCAGTCCATCCAGTTCTGGTGGTGAAGGGACATTTCCTTGGGCTTTGTTAAGCCGATCCTCTCAGAGGTATCACTAGTATTGATAATAATACTAAAAATGGCCAAGAAGTATCAGGTACTTGCTTGCTAAGTCACTTCAGTCGTGCCCAATTCTTTGCATCCCATGGAACGTGTAGCCTGCCAGACTCCTCTGTCCATGGGATTCTCTAGGCAAGAATACTGGAGTGGGTTGCCATGCCCTCCTCCAGGGGATCTTCCCCACCCAGGGATCAAATCCAAGTCTCTTATGTCTCCGTTGGCAGGCGGTTCTTTACCACTAGTGCCGTGTAGGAAGTCCTATCGGGTATTTAGTTACTGTGTTATCACTTTATATGGGTCCTATCGGGTATTTAGTTACTGTGTTATCACTTTATATGGATAATTCAATGCCTCAATCCCATGAGATGGGAACAGTCACTGCCCCCTGATTTATGGTTGAGAAAATATAGGCTTAAAGTGAGAAGTCACCTGCCCCAGATCACAAATGAGGCAGCAGCAGGCCCCGGACTTGAACTTTGAGTACATTCTTAGACCCCCAGCGCCTGCTATGTGCTGCCTCCCACACATGACCATCACGTGCCTAAGGAAATGCAGCAGCTGGATAGACTGTCCGTGTTTGTCTTGGGCCCATCTGTACAACAGTTAGGTGTAGGGAGCTTGCAAGGTTGAAAACCTTTTTAGGCCCAGAGGCCCCTTCCCCAGATGATTGGCACCAGAAGCAGCCAAACCTTCAGGTGCCTGGGGCCTATCCTGACAGCTGCCGCAGCAAACTGTCTATGGAACAAGCAGATGCTTGAGGCGCAGGCCTGGCCAGCCAGAGCTTGAGCTTACTTAGAGCTCTCAGCAAACAATGAGCCATAAGTGCATCTCCTCTGCCAGAACCCGTTAGGGCCATCAATATCGGCATCTGTCTTTGCGTGCTTAGTAGGAGTCAGGTTCCTGGACCGGTCCTGCCTAAAGGACCTTCACAGCCTCCCAAGGGTTTGTCAACATCAGGAAACGAAGTCTCCCAACAGCTCTTCCTGCCAAGAAACATAGAGAACAGATCAAAGTAGAGCTGCCTGATTTGGCAGGGAGGGGATGAACGAAGGAGAGGGCGGCTGAGCCAGAAAGAACCCTATTTCTCAGCCTGTCACCCCTGCACACCCCTTTGCAGCCCCTCAGGCACCATTGTAACACCTGCAGGATACAGTTTCAAAACCACGGTCAGTCCCATCCTACTTCCTTGATCTTATTAACTCCATACTGACACTGTCTTACAGTCCCTAGCACAGAGCCTGACACACTGGAAGTGGTGAATACATTTTTTATTGAGTTAACATGAATCAGGGGAGAAAATGTCACTGTTCTTTTGAATCTTCTACTTTGCTTTTAAAAATGTTATGTGAATATAATAAGTCAGGGGAGTGTGGTAAATCCTATGGAGGAAACTCTACTAGAAAACACCTTTAGGGAAATATATTGTGCACTCTCATTTTCTCCCTTTTCCTCCTCTTTGTGTCCTGCTTTCTGCCCTGCCGTGAGTCTCCTCAACAGTAATTAAATTGTCTTGAAAATGAAAGTAAAATTCACTCGGTCGTGTCCGACTCTTTACGACCCTATAGGCTGTAGCTTGCCAGGCTCCTTTGTCCATGGGATTCTCCAGACAAGAATACTGGAGTGGATTGCCATTCCCTTCTACAGGGGATCTTCCCAACCCAGGGATCAAACCCAGGTCACCCGTATTGCAGGCAGACTTTACCATCTGAGCCACCAGGGAAGCCCCCAGACCATCTTGGCTTGATGCATATTTCTAGGCAAGATGCCTGTCTTCATTCTTAGCTGTCTACAGATCCTCATCCTGCTTGCTCTTGACAAGGGCTGCCTGATCAACCTTCGTTTCTTGCGAGACATGATCTCACAGAGGGGCTGGAAGCAGGGGCTGCTGGCTGAGAACTAGGCTCAGCCTCTCTCCTTCACCCTAGTGAAGGAACAGGCTGTGTCACGAAGGAACACACCCAGGAACAGGCTGTGTCATGTGGCCAGGACGCACCTCTGCTTCAGATGCTGCTGCCAGGCAGGGCAGTGTGGGGGCTGCAGTAGGGGGATCTTGGCAAGCCTGGGGGAAGCTTCCGTCCACACTCAGATGTGCCAGGGTAATGCTGGAGGAAGGTGTTGATGGAGAGAGCGTGGCTGTGAGTTCCTGGCCTAAAGCGTGTTGGCCTTCACTGGTTTTTCCTATGGAAGAATGCAGAACAGTTGTCTCAGTGGGAGTGATTTTATTGCCAAGTCACCAGGTTTTTTTTTTTTTTTTCATCAGTCCAGTTAGGTGTGAGCAGCTAGTTGCCAAGATGAATGGACCGAGATCGCTCGGGTTGTTAAGCTCTGAAAGAACAGGATCTCCCTGTTCCATTCCTGGAACTAACCCTGAGTGCCGGCATGTCAGCTGCTGGTCTATGTCTTAGCTCAGGCAGGGTGTCAACATCCATGATAAATGATACAGCTTGTTTCTATCTTTATAGGTTTTTAAAAAGTTAGTGAAATTAGACCTAGTCTCTTTTCTACTCCCAACCAGCTCTGTGGTTTTGGCCAAGTCACTGATTTCTAATATTTGGGCTTCCCTGGTAGCTTAGCTGGTAAAGAATCTGTCGGCAATGCGGAAGACCTGGTTTGACTCCTGGATCTGCAAGATCCCCTGGAGAAGGGATAGGCTACCCACTCCAGTATTCTTGGGCTTCCCTGGTGGCTCAGACAGTAAAGAATCTGTCTGCAATGCGGGAGACTGGGGTTCGAGCTCTGAGTTGGGAAGGTCACCTGGAGGAGGGCATGACAACCCACTCCAGTATTCTTGCTTAGGGAATCCGCATGGACAGAAGAGCCTGGTGGGCTGCAGCTCGTGGGTCACAAAGAGTCAGACAGGACCGAGAGACTAAGCACAGCACAGCACACAGACTTAAGAAATGAAAAGCAAAAAACCCCATAATGTCTGGGATGGTAGCTTTTCCAGAGCGGTGTTTTGGAAATTTGAGTGTTCTTATTTTGGAAACAGGCTTGGGCTTCTGTTGGTGGTCCTGCCACCTACCAGGTGAGTTTCTATTTTCTCATCTGGGAAGTGGGAATAATTATTCCCTGCTTGCAGGCAAGTCAAAATTTAATTGAGCATTTTCAATATTCCCCAAAGCTTCTATTATATAGGAAAGGGTTCTGTGGCCAATTAGGTTTAGGAAGCCCTAAATTAAAAATAGCAGGTTTCTTTAGTGTTGAATTTCTCAGAGCCTTTATAATGCTTATATACATCAGAAAATTTCCTGTAAAGGAATGGAGTGAACAACATTTTCTTTAACTCTGGCACCCTTTAAATTATTTTAAGGAACATCTAACTATATGAGGACAAACTTTAGGGCACACTGGATGATATATGTAAATTTAAGCCCAGGCCAGTATATGGTAAAAAGTATGAGTAATTGTAACCATTTATTGGGTGCCCACTATGTTTTGGGTAGAGTAGGTAGCACTAGTGGTAAAGAACCCACCTGCCAAAGCAGGAGATGTAAGAGACCCAAGTTTGATCCCTGGGTCAGGAGAATCCCCTGGAGGAGGAAATGGCAACCCACTCCAGTATTCTTGCCTTGGGAACCCCATGGACAGAGGAGCCTGGCAGGCTACAGCCCGTATGGTTGCAAAGAGTCAGACACAACCGAAGCAACTTAGCACAGTATAAGTAACAAATCAAGAATGCAATCTGCCAGGACGTGAGCAAGAGATGTATTTATGCACCTATTTCCCAGATACTCTTTATTTTTTAAAGCATACTCTTTAAAAAAACACACATTTATTTATTTATGGCTATGGTGGGTCTTTGTTGCTGCACACAGGCTTTGTCTCGCTGTGGTGGACAGGCTTCTCTTGTTGTTCGGGCTTGAGTAGTTGTGGCACACAGACAACCCCAGATACTCATTAAAGGTACCAGCTAGTATACTAGCTTTACAGAAGCGCTCTGTCCTGATTTAAAAGGAAAATAATCGACTTCCACAGTGAGGTGTCCTCCTACACCCACACCCACACCCACGTATAAACAACCTGCTCACCCTCCTGGACTTGACTCTAGAGGCTCCACGGCCTGTCCTGTCCACCCCTTTGAAAGGCTATCCCACTCCTCTCATGCAACCTCTATCAATCACTGTTTTTTGTCTAATGACTTGGAATCACTGGAGTCCGAGTTTGAATCCCCAAACCTCCACGTACTGCCCCTGTGACCCTAGATACATTATCTGTGTTGCAGTTTCCCCAACTGTAAACCTTGGACTCCACCCACCTCATAAAGATCAAAATGAGATGGAGAGATGAAATGAGAAAGCTTAGTCACCAGGCTCTATAGTGAAAGCACCAGCGTATATGAATTTCTTTCATCCTTATGGAGTCCTGTGGGGGAGGTTCTCTAATTACCTCCAGAGCACCACGTGCCCACATGTGGGCGGATATGAATGTGGGCCGGCTGGGTTCTGGATCCAGGCTCTTGCTGCTTCTCCTTCCTGTGCTTTCCTGTAAAGGACCTGAGTGGTGCCTGACACATGGTGGGTGAAATTGATGCACTTTCTTCTCCCTCCACATGTGTTTCATCTGCTCAACTGTTACCTCTTATCATATTAATCAATGTATTCTCCCCTCCCCCTGGACCTTGCATAATAAAGTTTTACTCATTTAATAGTATGCTTAACACATAAAGACCACAGGGCACCAAGTTCTGGAAGTTCATGATATTGTCATGGAGCTCTGAATAGGATTGGGGGGGTGGGTAATGGGGGTCACTGGTCATGTCAAATCCCTGGGGAACTGCAGGAAGCACCCTGTTTCTGCCAGTTCTGCTCTGTAGTGAATAACATTATAAGTGGGCCCTGCATATGGTGCCTGGATTCAGGATTTGAGCCACTGCGGAAAATAAAGTTGCCGTTAATTGAAATGAGAGGACTGTTTTCAGAGATGTCTGGGATTCCATTGTTTCTGTGGACAATAGGAAGGTGTTGGTCCAAAGAAATATCTCCCAGCAATAAAGGAAATTTTTGTTGGAAAAAAAAAAGTGACCCCTGATATCCCTTCATCTCTTTGGCACTCTGGAGAACCACAGATCACTACAGGTTCGCACATGTCAGGTTCGTATTATGTCCTGGGAGGGCAGGGTCCAGGGAATTCTTGATCTTGTCTTTTCTCAGCTCAGGGAGGAGCCAAGGAGCTCTGCGTGTGAATCAACTTGAAGGAACTCTTAATGGGCCAGGTTCTTCTGTCCATGGGACTTGGACAGAGGAGGGTGGGGGACTTGGGGAATGGTTGGCCTTGATCTTCTGAACAATATACAGGCTTTCCAGCTTCCAGGTGCAAAGAGTGAATCAGGGCACTGGGACTAGCATTTGAATCTGTGCCATGTGTTATGGGGAGCCTGGGAATTTAAGCAGAGAAGCCCTTGTAGATAGAGAATTGATTTGCTGTCTTTTTATTTATTTGGCTGCACTGGGTCTTAGTTGCGGCATGCAGAATCTTCCATTGCAGCACTCGGAGTCTCCAGTTTGGCTCATGCCCTCCAGAGTGCAAGGACTCAGTAGTTGTGGCCCACAGTCTTAGTTGCCCCACAGCATGTGGGATCTTAGTTCCCTGACAGAGATCGAACCTGCATCCCCTACATTGCAAAGCAGATTCTTAACCACTGGACCACCAGGGAAGTCCCTTGATTTGCTATCTTAAGCAGTGGGTATCCAACCACACAGCTAGGTAACTTTGAGCCCCTTAACTTTTTTTGGCTTGTTTTATTCATCACATTTTAAGGCAGGCCAGACATTGATGTGGTATTAATACAAAGTGGGAGCAGTAATAACAAATAAGAACATTTAGAGTGCCAGTCACTCCACCAAACTATCAGATTGCCCAATTAACCTATGAAAAAGTTGAGATTCAGAAAGATGAAGTCATGGGATCAAGGCCACGGGGCTGGGACAAAGGGCATCAAAACTATGAACTCAGGGTTTTCTGACCCCAAGGCTTCAGACTGGAGAACACCAACTCCTATCAGATTATGTCCAACCCTCACCAGTTTCACATGATCTTCTCATGGACCTGGAACATTCTGGGGCCATAGCTAAAAGGCAAACATCTTTAATTCCATCACAAACCAGGCAGTGCCATGAGGGGCCCAGCCTGGGTTCTGCTGCTTGAAGTGGCTGTTCTGCCCAGACGCCAGCTGTCTGCATCCAGCTCGGTTTGCAGAGGCACTTGGTAGGGATGTCAAGGACCTGTCTCATGCCAGAATGTGCAGAGAATGAGGCAGCTTCCCAGTCACTCAGCAGGGACAGACTTAGAGTCCCAGGCCTCTGGGGAAGAGGTATCAGCCTGTTAGTAGTCTTTGGATCAGCGTGGGTTGGGGAAGCAACCCTAAGAGGAGACAGCCGTCTATTTCACTGGGAAATAGCATCTCGGAACAATAGAATGTTACATCTGGAAAGAAACTTAAAAGTCGCCCAGTTTGGGCAAGTGAAATAGATGGATAGATGGGAGAAGAGATCTCTCATTCCTCCCACTAGCCCAGTGGTGCCTCAGCCCTTCCCATGAGGAGTCTGAGACACTCTGATCTCAGCTACACCTCGTGGATATTCACTGAGGAGCCTGAAACCTACACAAGTTCATCAGGCTTCTCCGAAGTTTACCCTGATTGATTGTGACCCTGGTGAGAGGTTGTGTCCTGGCTTCCCAGGTGATTTCTGGGTTTATAATGTTGACATTGGCGCCACCTCTTCCCAACCCCAGATTGAATTGAGCTTCCTTAAGGCAGAGTGGAGAAGGCAATGGCAACCCACTCCAGTACTCTTGCCTGGAAAATCCCATGGGCAGAGGAGCCTGGTGGGCTGCAGTCCATGGGGTCGCCAAGAATTGGACAGAACTGAGCGACTTCACTTTCACTTTTCACTTTCATGCATTGGAGAAGGAAATGGCAACCCACTCCAGTGTTCTTGCCTGGAAAATCCCACGGACGGAGGGGCCTGTCGGGCTGCCGTCTATGGGGTCGAACAGAGTCGACTACTACTGAAGCGACTTAGCAGCAGCAGCAGCAGCAAGGCAGAGGGAAAAGCCCCAGACATCTGTACTGGTTGACTTCATTCAAGCTGTTGCAACTCTTTCCTGTGATTTTTATTTATGTATTTTTAAAAGTTTTATTTGTCTTATTCATTCATTTCTCTTCGTTGCTGTACACAGGCCCTCTCTAGTTTCGGTGAGCAGGGGCTCCTCTCTTGTTGCGGTGCTTGGGTTCTTATTGCTGTGGCTTCTCTTGTTGAGGAGTGTGGGTCCTAGCGCGTGTGTGTGGACTAAGCACACAGGCTTAGCTGCCCCAGAGCATGTGGAATCTTCCTGGACTAGGCATCGAACCTGTGTCGCCTGCCTTAGCAGGCGGATTTTTAACACAGGGAAGTCCCTTTCTGTGATTTTTTAACCAGTCTCACAAAAGGTTAGGAACCTTGAGAGAAAGGATCATTAAAAAGCGATAAGAGCTTAAGGACCTTGGACTGGAAGCAAGAACAAGAGTGGTTATCTATTCTGGGGGTACTAGGGTGCTGAGAAGACCACGTCCACTCCTCTAGATATTTTGCCCAGAGTCAGCCTTAATAAGAGGCTTATTTAGTAGAGCGCTTACCCAGGAAATCCTCAGGGAGTTCAGCACACAGAATACATAGATCCCATGTGCTAAGACTGCAGAGACCCAGAGGGAGGAAATAGACCATACGTGATCGAGCAAGTGTCTGCACTGAAGTTGCACTCCTGGTACGTGGCCTCCAGAGTACGTGGTGGGTGAGGATCTGGACAAGGTAGAGCAGGTGATCCAGCTTTTCCCAGAAAGGTGTGGGTGGGCTCGGTTGAATTAGCACATCAGGAGTTTCACTGGGGTTAATGTTTTAACTGAGTGTCAATATACTTAATGTAGTTTTGTTTGAACATTCCATGACTCAATAAAACCATTTTTAATGAGCGTGGTTTGTTTTGGTTTGTTTTTGAATGAAGGAATGGCAGTGGGAATTACTGGGGTGAATTCGTGCCGTGTTGAAAACTTCAGATTTTAAAAACCGAATATAATACGTGTAGGCCAAAGAAATCTCGACTTTATACCATGGGAGTTTTGTGACACTTTCAGTCCTCATAGTCATTTCGTGGTTGAGAATCTAGTTCCCTTTTTGTTGTTGCTGTTAAGTTTTGTATTTATTTGACTGTGTTGGGTCTTAGTGGCGACATTCAGGCTCTCTAGTCATGGCGCACGGGCTTAGTTGCTCTGTAGCGTGTGGGATCTTAGTTCCCTACCAGGAGTCAAACCCGAACCTCCTGCATCACAAGGTGGATTCTTAACCATTGGACCAGCGGGGAAGTCCTTACTTCACTTCTTGGTGAGTTCTGTGCTGTGGAATTTTTGTGACTTGGGAGATCAACTGCTGGTGGGTTTTATTCAGAACCTCCCTAGGACTGGATGGCTTTGAATCGGGTCATGTTTGGTTCCTTCTCCTGATGAGGAGTAAAGGTCTACAGCCAGCCTGCCTGGACTCAGGTCCCAGCTCCTTCACCTCCTTGTGGTATGACTGTGGACAGGGAACTTAGTCTTCCTCATCTGTGAAATGGGCACGGTGGCGGCGCCTGCCTTGTGGAGTAGTTGGTGAGATGATGCACTAGCTCTGGACCAGGGTAAACACTTAGCTGCTTTCGTTGTCACTGGTAACACCAGCACTGACATCCCACAGCTGGCCCTCTCTTACACTGCGGTTGCTGTGGCCATAGAATCTCAGATTTGGACAACCCAATGATTCCCAAAACCTGCATTAGAATCTCCAAAGGTACTTTTAAAAATTAGCTAGTCCTGAGATGCCTGCGAGACCCAGAGAGTAGGAAAGGGGACTGGGAATCTGTCCTGTTAACAAATGCAGGTGACTGTCATATGCAGCCAGTGGTGGAAACCACCTTCTCTTACCTGGGTCCTGTCTTTAACACTAGCACATGGCCTCTGCTTGAACATCTCCCTTCGTGGGGAACTCACCACCACCCTGGACCATGAATCCCACTTTTGGACATCTCTGACAATACAACGATTTGTCCTCCCATTGATCTAAAGAAGGAAGGACTGCCTCCAGCCACAGAAAGAGACAGCATAAAGTGGTGGAAAGAGAACAGACTTTGAAGTCAGAAAGAAATTCTTGAATTCTTCTCCCACACCTGTAAGCTTTGTGGCCCAGGGTGACTGGTTTGCTGTTTTATTCTCCCTTTCGTTTTCCAAATGACAGGTTTTCAGTGTTTGAATATGATGTTTCCAGTTTTCTTCTGGCCTCCAGACATGATTAAGACCTCAGTTTCCATTATCACTTTATGATCAGGCTCTGTTCCTGCCCAGTCATATAATCCCCAAAGAGGCATATGGTTCTCTGGGTGTGGTTCTGGGTCAGGGAGTGAATTAGGGCTGGTAGGGGCTGGGAGGGGCTGGAATTTATTTCCAATAGTTCTTTCCCAATACATGTTTTGATATATGTTTTGTTGTTGTTCAGTAGCTCAGTCGTGTCTGACTCTTTGCGACCCCATGGACTGCAGCACATCAGGCTTCCCTGTCTTTCAGCATCTCCCAGAGTTTGCTCAAAATCACGTCCATTGAGTCAGTGATGCTATCTAACCATCTCATCCTCTGTCACCCCGTTCTTCTCCTGCCCTCAGTCTTTTCCAGCATCAGGGTCTTTTCCAACGAGTCAGTTCTTTGCATCAGGTGGCCAAAGTATTGGAGCTTCAGCTTCAGCATCAGTCCTTCCAATGAGTATTCAGGGTTGATTTCATACTGAACCACCAGGGAAATCTAGAATGAATTACTTTTGCTATCTTCTCTCTCTCTCCTCTTCCTCCTTCAATCATGTATCTCAGGATATTTTATCAATCAATCCTGGCTTATTTCAAATTTTAGTAACTCTGGAAAATGACCTGATAGTTTTCTATTTATATGAAAATAGACTTTTCAATATAAATATTAAATACAATTTGAGGAGATTCTTCTTTCCCGGTATGAGTAAGAAGCAAGAGAAAGATGCATCAGAGGTCTGCCATATGTGAAGAGTTAAATAGGTATTAATTTTCACTGCAGCCTTATGGCCTTGGACACATCAAGGTTAAACATGGGCTTACAGCATTTCCCTGGGGAATCTTCCCATAGAACAATGGTTTTCAGAATGTGACTCAAAGGCTATTGCCTCGGAATGGGAGAAGAAGGGGAACCCAAGCAGGCGAGGCTCCACCTCTACATTCTGTGGTCATTTGTTCACTTATTCACTCAACAAACACTCACTGAAAACCCCCATATTCTTTTTTTTGACTTTTTATTTTATATTGGAGTATAGCCAATTAACAGTGCTGTGGTAGCTTCAGGTGAACAGTGAAGAGACTCAGCCATGTATATACTTGTATCCATTCTCCCCTGAATTCTCCCATCCAGGCTGCCACATAACACTGAACCGAGTTCCCTGTGCTATTCAGTAGGTTCTTGCTGATTATCCACTTTAAATATAGTAGTGTGTACATGTCCATCCCAAACTCCCTAACTATCCCTACCCCCTTTCATCCCCGCTGGCAGCCATAAGTTCGAGAGAATCCCCGTTTTCTGGCGTGTGTTTGATGCCAGGGATATAACTGTGAACAGGAAGTGATATTCCTTGACATTTCAAAATTTTCATTCTAATGGGAGACCAAAAAAGGGACAATTACAAGACAATGGTAAGTGTAATCCTGGGAAAAGTACAGGGTATTATAATTTGCCTAACTAGAACTAAAGGTGAGGAGAACAACCCAAAGAAAGTGATAACTTACTTGAGTCTTGAATGACAAATGAGAGTTAGCCACACAAAAAGGGGAAGCTGAGGAGGAGGGTTTCCATCTACCAGCTCTACAATATGTGCCAATGCCCAGAAGTGCGGGAATGGATTTTAGCTCTGGAGGGCTGGGTATTAGATGCAAGTTGGGAGGATCCAGAGGTAATAATGGAGACATGCAGACTTATAAAACCAGAGAGTGTCTTGCCTGCCGTGTTAAATAGCTTTGATTTTACCCTGTGGCAGTTTTTTGTTTTAGTTGCTAAGTTGTATACGATTCTTCTCTCTTGAAGCAGTAGGAAGGTGTTGTAGAGTTTTGTGTGGAAAGAAGACATCCTGGTTAGACTTGTGTTTGAGGAAGATCCTCCATCTGCCTGGTGGAGACTGGAGCACTCCAAGAGTAGAGGAAGGAAACCCCGCTAAGGGAGAGCCACAGTAAACCAGGCAGGAGGTGTTGGTGGTTGGAGCCAGGGAAGTGGCAGTGGGGTTGGAGAGAAGTTTATAGGTTAGAAACTGTTTGGACACGATTTGGTATTTTGTGTATATGTGTGTGGGTGTGGGGTGTGTGTGTTGTCTCTGCGTTTTTTAAAAATTTAACTATAGTTATTGTTGATAACGATATCAATAAACAATGTTGTGTTCGTTTCAGATGTACAGCTTCAACTTCTTTTCCATGATAGGATGTTAGAAGATATTGAATATAGATCCCAGTGCTATACAGTAAATCCTTGTTGTGTATCTATTACATATGTAGTGGTGTATATCTGATAATCCCATATTCCTAATTTATCCCTCCCCTACTTTCTCCCCTTTAATAACTATAAGTTTGTTTTCTATGTCTGTGAGTCTGTTTCTGTTTTGTAAAGTTGATTTGTGTTATTTTTTAGATTCCACATATAAGTGGTATCATATGGTGTTTGTCTTTCTCTGTCTGACTTTCTTCACTTAGTGTGATCATCTCTAGGTCTATCATGTTGCTGCTGCATTATTTCATTCATTTTTAATGGCTGAGTAGCATTCCATTGTATGTGTATATGTGTGTGTGTGTGTGTGTGTGTGTACATGCCTAGTCTCTCAGTTGTTTCCAACTCTTTGCAACCCCATGGACTGTAGCCACCAGGCTCCTCTGTCCATGGCATTTTCTAGGCAAGAATACTGGAGTGAGTAGCCATTCCCTTCTCCAGGGGATCTTCCTGACCTGTGTCTTGAACTGAACCTGTGTCTCCTGCATTGGCAGGCAGGTTCTTTACCACTGTGCCACCTGGGAAGCCGATAGATAGATAGATAAATAGATAGATGTAGATCAGACAAGACTGGGTACTCATTGCCCTGTGTGTAATGGAAGAGAGATTCTGCTGGTGGATAAAGAGAGGTTGTATTTTGAAAACATAAGTCATTTTCAGTTTCTGACTGGGGCTCATGATCAAAATATTGGTGCTTCTGTCTAACTTTCCAGTTCTAATGAGGCTCATTAACATCATGTTCTCAGTTCACTCTCTCATTTGGGCCATTTGATTTTTGGCAGGTCTGAACTTGTAAGAACTTGTCTCTGATGGCTTTTATTGCCAGCCCATAGTGAACGAATGCCTTTCTGAGGTCCTCTTGGGTCTATCTTGGTCTATGTCCACTTGTACACAGACAAAGCGGGCGGAGCCACCAGCCAGTCTAGAGATGGGGATGTGGATAAAGAAGATCTTCCAGCAACAGAGAAGTGGTGCTGGGGGAGGGGAGGGGCGGGTGCCAGGCAGGCACCTTTGGATGGCTGAAACAGCACTTCCTCTGCCTGGCAAATGGCACGTCTGAAAGAATTAACAATCTGTTTAGAACGTATGATCACTTGCTCTTCTATTTTCCTTTCTCTGTTCCAGCCACTATGATAATAGGTACCAGAGTAACTCAGGGCAGGAGTCAGGCAGGCTAGGCTGGGACCAGGCAGAGGGAGTTGGGGAAGAGAGTAGTAGCCAGTTTATTTCTAACCATTTGCAGCTGTCAGCTTGTTTGGGGCCATTTTTTCTTTTTTTTTTTTCTCAGGCAGAGGAACAAAGTCTTGCTACACGGGATTGTTTTCCTTGGCACAGCGTACAGACACTTTCTTGAGGAACGCACTGAGATAACACAAAACATCTGCTTAGAGGAATCGGCCTTCCAGAGTTGAGTTTTCATCAGCAAGATCAGGAGGCTTCTTCAGATAAATATATATAATTCTGCAGGAGGCAGGAGAATATGGATGGAATGGGCAGGAGAATAGCGTATTGGGGGGAATTTTTCAGAAATTGGTCTATGTTGTTAGGGTTGCTTTTCTGTCTTTCTTCCTTTTTTGTCTCCTTGTGATCCGATCGCGTTTTGTTTTGCAAGTATTTTGGAAATGGTATGTTCTCAGCCATGCTGCCAGAGGCTTGTTTTCTTTTCCCACGTGTGTGGGATGTTGTTTTTATCCATGAGCTATTGAGAATGAGTAGTTTTTATGACTTGGAGAGGGATTTTCACATGTGCACTCCTGGTCCTGGCCCCCGGAGACCCAAAGGACAGCATATAGATGCTCTCAACAGGAGAGGCAGTGGTGGGAGCAGGGGCAGCACTTCTGGTCGTTGTTACTGATATGCAGGGCTTCCCTGGTGGCTCAGTGGTCAAGAACCTGCCTGCAGGAGACATGGGTTCAGTTCAAGACATGGGTCAAGAAGACCCCCTGGAGAAGGAAACGGCAACCCACTCCAGTATTCTTGCCTGGGAAATCCCATGGAAAGGAGCTTGGCGGGCCACAGTCCACGGGGTTGCAAAAGAGTCTGACAGGACTTAGCAACTAGACAACAACTGACATGCCACTGCGTGTGCTGTTCTAAGTCGTTTCAGTCATGTCTGCTCTGTGACCCCGTGAACTTTAGCCCCCAGGCTCCTCTGTCCATGGGATTTTCCAGGCAAGAATACTGGAGTGGGTTGCCATTTCCACCTCCAGGGAATCTTCCTGACCCAGGGATCCAACCCAGGTCTCTTAAGTCTCCTGCATTGAAAGGCAAATTCTTTACTAACTAGTGCCACCTAGGAAGCCACCGGGGTCCCCCAAGGATTGGCCAACGCATTAGGCTTCATCCTGGGTCGTGTGGAAGCCCCTCGGACAGTTTGCACGGTGTTTCCATGGATCACCTCGGGTCCAGATCTGCTTTCCAGGCAGAGCTAGTCCTTTGGAGAATAGGGAGCTCTATCCGTGAGGCTTCCTGTGCCTCCTCCATCCTGGACTTTGACAAGGAAGAGCCACCTTCACAGCAGTAGTAACATCAGTGGCCTTTTGCTGAATGCCTCTGAGAGACTGCTGGCCCTGTGCTTCTTGTTTCATCCTCAAAATCTCACAAAATACTAGGTGTGATTATCCTCATTCCACAGATAAGGAAACCGAGCCTGTTAGGAGTTAGCGAACTCACCCTTGGGCAAGTGGCAGGGAAGTTCCACAGCTGGACTCTGAAACCAGAGATTGACGCCAGAGCCAGACGCTTAACCAGAACAGTCAACCACGAATGACACATGCCTCTGGGGAAGTAAGAGCCAATACGCCCTTTTCCACCTTCATTTTTTAACAAATCTGGCTCCTTTGACTCTGCCAATTGGGTTGGCATGAGATGAAACAAACCGTAAGAATCCCATCCACTTTCCCAGCAGAGTGAAAGAGCCTAACAGGCTCTGGAGTCACACAGACTTGAATTCAGACCCCTTTGCATCACACACTATAGCGCTCAACCTCAAGCCAGTCAGTCCTCGTGCATTTCTGAGCTCTGATTCTGGTGTAAGCAGATGGCGTAAGAGCTCAACCCTCAAGCCAGCAGCCGGCAAGGATGTATCACACACCCACCCGCTCCAGGCTCCACACTGGGCCCAGGGGATCCATCTGTGACAAGCTCCTCCAGGAGCCTACAGTCTGGAGGGGGTCGCAGACACGAGTCAGGATGAACGCACCTCAGAGTGGAATTAGCGTCTGGGAACCGTGCTCAGATGGTTGGACGGCATCACTGACTCAATGGACATGAGTTTGAGCAAGCTCTGGAAGATGGTGATGGACAGGGAAGCCTGGCGTGCTGCAGTCCATGGGGTCGCAAAGAGTCGGACACGACCGAGCAACTGAAAAACAATGTCAGTGCTCAGGAGTGTATCAGGAGCAGATGGAAGATGCCAGGGAACCTGAGTCTGGGGATGAGGGAAGGCTTTGAGCTGAACTCTAAAGAAGGGAGCGGCATTAACGACTGGATGGAATATCTGCCAGCTGCTTGTGGAACTTTGGATGTGCAGGGACATTCTCTCGTGTCCCTTTGAACCCTGACTCTCCAACCCTCCACCGCCCAGCTTCAACCAAGCGCTGTCACAGGCCAGGGGTCTCAGCTCCAAGCATCTGGCTTTCTCTCCAGAAGAAAAGAGTGGAAAAAGCATGAAAGCTAGAATGGGTAGCATCTACCTCAGAAATTGCCATCTGGGTCTTGTCTGACTCTGGGACCGCAGTCTCCCCTCTGTGGCCCTATCATAGCATCTCTGCATTCCCTGAGGGACTCTCTCCTTTTGCAGCTTCCATAATAGGATAAAAGAAAAAAGACACAAGTCATTTAAACAACTTGCTTTTTTTTTCCCCCAGAGGTGCCTGAAGAGGATGGATTGAATGGGGCATTTGGTGACTTAGCAAAAGGGAGGGGAAAAGGGGGGATGAGGAAGGAAGAAAATGGACTAAAGCTCAGAAATTACTGGAATTTTTATTCAATTTTGTTTGGGAGAAAGGAGATTTACTGAGTCAGAGATAAAAGGCAAATCCGAGTAGAGCCCCAGAGAAATTATTGTATTCCATGCTCGATTTAGCTCTCTAGCTCAACATGGCTTGGAGATCATAAGTTCTGTGGTTAGACACATTCATAAACTCAGTAGGGCTCCGTCAGATGCTGGGTCCCTGCCGAGTACCAGGTCCCCACCAGCATCAGAAGCAGAATGTGAGGCTGCCTAGTCAGACCTTCAAGAGGGGCTCCCAGCCCGGCGGGCTCACCGCACCCTCTGCCTTCATGCCAACTCTCTGGCCAGCCTCCTCCTTGGCCTGACCACTCAGCAAACTCTTGTCTTGCTTTGAGTCTAGTTGTTGAGCAAATTCCTGCTGGAACCACATGTGAGTGATCGGTTTGGGATTCTGATTTCCACCCAGGCATCCTGCCTGGGCTGACTCAGAATCCAAGCTCAGCCTGGTTTTGTGTTGTTGCTGCTGCTGCTAAGTCGCTTCAGTCGTGTCTGACTCTGTGTGACCCCATAGATTGCAGCCCATCAGGCTCCCCCGTCCCTGGGATTCTCCAGGCAAGAACACTGGAGTAGGTTTCCATTTCCTCCTCCAATGCATGAAAGTGAAAAGTGAAAGTGAAGTGGCTCAGTCATGTCTGACTCGTAGCGACCCCATGGACTGCAGCCTACCAGGCTCCTCCATCCATGGGATTTTCCAGACAAGAGTACTGGAGTGGGGTGCCATTGCCTTCTCCGGGTTCTGTGTTAGGCTCACTAATTCTGTTTGCAGAGGTCAAGCCACACCACTTGCCCCAAGGCCATCCTTGTCCTTCCCCAGACAGCTAGATGTCTATCACCTTTTTGCAGAACTCATCTGAATGCATCTTGTTTCTAGCCAGTTTTTAGGAATCTGACATTTCCCAGCTTGAATCTGAGACTCAGGGGAGGCGCTGAGATTAGTTCATGCTTACGAATCATTTAGAGACCTATAGGTCAAAGGTTGTTTGCTATGATCCATGTGTACCTGTCCAAGATTATTGTTGGAAGATTTGTCTGGGTTATTATAAGACTAGTCAAACTTTAACTCCAAATCTATGTAGTCTATTCCGGTTGAGACCGCTGGTTAATATTGTCTGGTATTAACTTTCTAATTGAGTACAGTGACTGAAATTTAACTATCACCCCCCACCCCTGAAACAACTATATGGAAAGGTAAAGAAGGGAGGTTTTCATGATGAAAGGAGGTGTTGTGGAGTTTTTCTTCCCACCCTCTAGGCTAGATCAAAATGTTCTTCATCTCAGAGCCCTCCTCCCTAGAAGATCATTGTGCAGCCTTCCATGTGAGGACCCGATCAGGTCTCTGGGAGAAAGCTATCATTTCTGCTGTAGGCTTTTTTCCTCCCCCAAATAGGAGATGATGGATTCACATCTCGACTAAATAAGACCACTGCTGTCTTGTGGCTCAGTTTTGATTGATGAGTATTCCCTATCTAGCCTTGTGCCAGGTGCTTTAAAACATAGAATCAAAGTATAAGACAGCCTCTTTGTTCAGAGAACTTACAGTAATACAAGACATAAATATGAGAAATATGTAGAAAATAATGCAAGGCTGAATATAATCCAGGGCCTAATCGAGTGCCTACTACTCTAGTTCTTTGCAAAATGATGCATTAATACCAAGACTGCCCTCCTGAAAATACATGTGCAGGAAGAATTTAATCCAAAAGTATGTTACAAAGACTGTTTGGCCCATGCAATACTAAAACTTAACCGTTCACGAGAGTGCTTCCTGTCTGCAGAGTATTAGCAAAGCCTTTTCCGTGTGTGGATTTAATCCTCACAACAACCACCTGAGCTACAGATAATATTCACATCCCTGTTTCTTTCACGATGGGGAAACTGTGGGTTAGACATACCAAGTTGTTTGGATGTCACTGTCTTGTTACTGGATAATAGAGCCGGAAATGGAACCTAGGAAGTCTGGTTACAGACTTTTAAACCAGTTGCTATTATAGGTAAAAGGAAGTTCCAGAGTTAAATAGGACTTTTGACTACAGGCATTCTCAGATCCTTTACTATGGTTAGGTATATTGCAAAGTTTTATAAAAAGCATTTTTAATAAATATAAGGTCAAGTATAGCTTCTAACCAAGGATCTCCCAGAATTAGTCTTTTTTAAGACAGACCTTGGGAAACACGAAAGTGGAGGGTCCCCAGTATCTTATGTACTACAAGAAGCTGAAGGAACAAAAGGAGGCGGTTGGGTACAGTGCTGAGTGAGTCAGTGGTGCCCCATGGAACACACAGGCTGCCCTCTGCCCAGAGCCTTGCACAGCCTCCTCAGCTTCCGGCTGACATGGTAACAAGTCCAATGTTCATGTGAAATGGTTCATTAGCCTTTCATTCTTCCTACTGCCAGCTTGCATTCATTTAAGACAAGCAAACCTTTTTTGAGCTCCTTCTACAACCCAGGTACTGAGCTAAGTGGAGGTCAAAAAATGATCGTCTCAACAGTGAGGGTCCCTATGCCATGGAGCTGTAGTAGACGGATGCCAAAGGAAGAGCCTGAGTCTCGTTCAGAGCCAAACTCTTCCTCTACCTCCTGGGCAAGGCAAACACTTTAACTGAGCTAAGCCACAGTTACATTAAACAGACAAACACAACACTGAAATATCACTGCCCAGGGTTTCACTGGGAATACATCACAACACACATACACATATCAAGACCCTCTCAGAGTTCAGTTTTGTGTGGCTGTTTCATGGGAATTGGGGTTTCCTGGTGGCTCAGCGGTAAAGAGTCCGCCTGCAGTGCAGGAGACACGGGTTTGATCCCCAGGTTGGGAAGATCCCCTGGCGAAGAAGATGGCAACCCACTCTAGTATTTTTGCCTGGGAAATCCCATGGACAGAGGAACCTGGTGGGCTGCAGTCCATGGGGTCGCGAAAGAGTCGGGCATGACTTAGCAGCTAAACAACAAAAAGACAAACTGGCACAGCTGAAACCTCCCGCCCCCGGCCATGTCCCCTAGCAGCTGGTGAAGGGAAAGGTAAGTGCACCTGAGGAGGCTCAGGCTACTCGGGGAGGAAGGGCTTGGGAGCTGGAGGCGTGTGCAGAACCCCAGAGCAACAACTCCCGATTTCAGGGTGCTGGGTCCTCATAGACAATCCTGGATCCAAAGCCCTCCATTCTCCACTGGCTCTGTGACCTGGGGCAGCCACTTAATTTTCCAAGTCGGTTTCCTCATTTGCGAGATGGTAACAATATCAGTACCTGGACTTGTTAAGTGTTAGTCGCTCTGTCGTGTCCAACTCTTGGTGACCTCATGGACTGTAGCCTGCCGGGCTTCTCTGTCCATGGAATTCTCCAGGCAAGAATACTGGAGTGGGTTGCCATTTCCTTCTCCAGGGGATCTTCCCAACCCAGGGATCAAACCTGCATTGCCTGCATTGCACAGACTCTTTATGGTCTGAGCCACCAGGGAAGCCCAAGACTTCAGCGCTCAGTAAATGTTGGCTTTTACTCTCAGTCCCAGATCCATGATCTAAGGCACTGGCCAAGGAAACGCATCTTTCTCGGGGCAGCAGAGTATTAGCTGACCTCTTAGTACCTCGGAGCTGTGGCTCCAGAGGGAGTGGATTTTTTCACCCTTCTCTCCTCACCCCTTTCCTTTTTAAAAAATTATATATCTGCACCACCAAAAAGTAACCTTGAGATGCCTTGTTACATTTAGCCTTTAAGCTGTGCTTTTATCTTTGGCAGAGAGTCACATGCCAGACATAACCAGATCTGTTAGATTTTATTTATTTATTTGGTTGCGTGGGTCTTTGTTGCAGCATGCAGGATCTTCATTGTGGCACACAGACTCTTTAGTTGTGGTTCATGGGCTTAGTTGCTCCGAGGCATGTGGGATCTTCCCAGACCAGGGATCGAACCTGCATTCCGCTGTATTGCAAGGCAGATTCTTAACCACTGGACCCACTTGGCAAGTCCTAGATCAGTTGTATTTTAGAATCAGACTGACTTGGTCCGAATCCCAGCCCTGCCACTGTTTACCTAAGTGGCCTGGAGCACGTTCGTCTGTGTTGGTGTTATTCACCAGTGATGCAGGACTAGTAAACCCTACATCACAGACACGTTGCCAAGGTAACCCATGTCAACCCCTGATATTGTCTCAGTGTTGTTAAAGGACTCCCCTTCTGTTGGGAATATTCTTGAACGTGGATGAAGGGAGAGTCCATCATCTCTAGGCCTCGGGCCTCTTTGAAGGCTCCAGATCCTCCCCGAGCCTGGCAGCAGTGGTCTTCACCAGCCCCTTTTCATCAGAGGAAGCCATCCATCAGCTCTGGGAGGGGCTGCCCTCCATCTTGTCCCAGCTTTGCCTCACCCCACCCCTAAATACCAGCATCTGTTGCCCAGACAGTCAGCTGCCAAGCTGTGCCCCAGTCTCTCCCTGTGGTTCATTTGATATGTTGCCATTTTGTTATAGAAGAAAAAGCCAGTATCAGTGCCGGGTAATGGGGAGGCAGACCCTGCCTCGGCCAACTGCCAGCTGTGTTTCATCTCTCATCCCCACCCAGGGGTCCCAGGTGATCCCATTACTGATGTCTCTCACCAGACAGCTGCAGTTAGGACCCAGCAGAGGCACGGACAGCAGAACTCCAGGCTTCCTGGGGACGAGGGACATGCCCTGAGCACCGCTCTACAATTCTGCTGAAAAGCAGGTGGTCATGTCTACCTTTTCCTGATAAGGACTCCCTTATAACAACAGCTAGATGGTCCAGATTTTAAAAAGCAGAGAGATTCGCGGGGTGGTGCTTGTCATTTCCATTTAGCAAGCTCTTACCATGTGCTAGGCACTGTAGGAGGATTTTAGACATGTTGACACTCTCCTGGCTATTTAAGAAAGGTTCTATTTTCTGGGTATTGCTTCTAATCCTTACAACAGTTGGTATTTTCACCCTACCTATGGAAAAACTGAAGCTCAGAGAGGTTAAATAACTTGCCTGTAGTCATACAGCTGGAAAAGGAGCAATATAGGAATTTAAAGGCTATCTGACTTCAGAATCTATGATGTCACTACCTAAGAACTGTGTAAATAACGAGAGCTTAAGCAGTGTTTGAGATGGAGAAAGAAAGTGGGCTTGGGATGCTGCTATTTGTTGTTCTGACCAAGCTGGGAGTGGTGGTCATCAGACAGGAAACCTGCATGATTCCTTTGACCACCCACCCAGTCTGTGTTATGAACAACAACCTCCAACTCTCACCTTCCTCAAGGATAGGAGGTGACAGTAACTGTCAGGCAAAGTTTCCATGAAGTTTTGTTGCATTTTCACACCCCAGAAACAGTGGATCTCAGGAAAAGTTTAGATCAGAATTTGCAAACTGGTAGTTTTCAGGACAAGTTATCCCTGGTAAGATGTTTTGTCTTGACCTGTGGTATATTTTTTTAACTTCAGGTTAATTGCTATCATTTTACTATGATTATTATTATTATTGTTCCCTTTGGCTGCAAGGCATGTGGGATGGCCAAGGAATGAATCTGCAGCCCCTGCAGTGGAAGCTCAGAATCCTAACCCCTGGATTGCCAGGAAAGTCTCGATATCATTTTTAAAAACAGAAAACCAGATAATTCACATAGAACCCCAGATTTCCGAATCATCTTGAAGAACCAGAAGATCTAGCAGCCCCAGGCCCCTGTCCCCACATGGCCACCACCGGCTGAGTTGTGCACTGACTGCTTCCTTTGATGAGAAGGGGCTTTCGGATTTCTGCAGCCCCCACCCCTCCCTGATACTCGGTGTCAGGAATGCCAGTCTCCCTGGAGCATCACCCTCCTCCTGCCAGTTTTCCTACATTAAAGATAAGAGGAAAAAGAACTTTCCTGGGCTCTATGAAGTGGGAAAAGTAAAAAAGAATACATGTTTCAAACTAAAAATCATTAATTGTGCGTGTCTGTGTGTACCAAAAAGATACCACCAAAGAAGGAAACCTGACCCTCTTCCTTCATTTGTTTCTTTTTCCTGATCCTTGGCGTTTGAATTTAACACCATTTTGGCCACCTTTTCAGGCCGTGTCCAGTGCAGTTGCCCACGTGGGGCGCATCTGCAGGCTGGCCCGGGAGACTAGTCCTGGGCTGGTCTCCCGCCTGAATCATGTGCTTGGGGCCCGCCAGAGCATCCCCATCATGCTTTTGTTCCCTCTTCCCTTCTCTAGGTGTTCCCTTCCCAAAGAACTTCCTGCAGATCTGCAAGAAGATCCTGTGCCGCCTCTTCCGGGTCTTCGTCCACGTCTACATCCACCACTTCGACCGGGTCATTGTGATGGGTGCCGAGGCCCACGTCAACACCTGCTACAAACACTTCTATTACTTCGTCACAGAGATGAACCTCATAGATCGCAAGGAGCTGGAGCCCTTGGTAAGTGTCCCCGTGTAGTGGCCACACCCAGGTCACCCCAGGATGTTGACCATTTGTCACAGAACACTGCCATGCCCCTGCTCTGATGGCCGGCTGCTAACTGGAAGATTGCAGAATTGGGCAGGATTTAGGGGTCAGGTAAAGGTCAGGATATGCCAAGATGTGCACAGCATTCAGGGGCTGAGATTGTCATGGTTTGGGCCAGAGGGAGTAGCTTTTTAAAAAATAAAAAAAAAACTTTTTCTTTTTGAATATTTATTTGGCTACGTCTGGTTTTAGTTGCAGCATGCAGGCTTAGTTGCCCATGGATGCAGCATCTTAGTTCCCTGACCAGGGATCAAACCCTCATCCCATGTGTTAGAAGGTGTATTCTTAACCACTGGACGACCAGGGAAGTCCCAAGAGTACCTTTAATTCTCTCTTACTTATTTAACCCCGTAAATGGGCATTTTGAGTTCTGTGTCATCTGCTACGGAGGTTTCCAAAGAAGGTAATAAACATTTCTTCAGTTGGTGAATAAATATTTAGCACCTACTGGGTGGCAGCTGCGAGACACACACAGTTAAGTTAAGCTGTCTTTGAGTAGCTTTTACTCCAGGGAGAAAGAGAGGGGAGCCCAAGATGAGAATACAGTGTCGTGGGGACTTGGCTTTTTATACTGAACCTCTTGCAATGCAGTTTTAATGGAATATGTGAGAATTGAGAACACTTGGTTGAAAACACTTTACTCTTATTGTTTAGGCGAATGAAGAGTTCTTTTATTTTCTTTATAAGCCATCTTTACAGCTGGACTCAAACTGTGCTTTAGAAGTCAAGGCCCCTGAAAAACCCTGCATCTTTTGTAACATGTATCATACTATGGATACCCTCATCACAGCTATCTTTAACAGCTCTATTGAGTGCTGTCTTAGCCAGTATAATTACAGTGCTTTATGGAAAAATCATGCTTTTTCTCTAAAACAGTTCAAAGTGGCAGTTTTGGTAAACATAACTGACAGAGTAACTAACTTTGATCCAAGTCCACTTGAACAATGGCCAGAGTGCAGGGGCCAGGCTAGTCTTTTGCTGGCCTGTCTTCCTTATTCTTTATGTACATTTTGTTTGTTTGTTTTCTCAAAGATTGATTGACTGATGGATCTAATTTTTTGACTGTGCTGGATCTTCATTGCTGCACTGGGGTTTTCTCTAGCTATGACAAGTGGGGGCTACTGCCTAATTCTGGTGCATGGGCTTCTCACCTTGCAGACTACAGGCTCTAGGCATGCGAGCTTCAGTGGTTGTGGCCCATGGGCTCATTAGTTGTGGCTCTCGGACTCTAGAACATGGACTCAGCTGCTCCCCAGCATGTGGGATCTTCCTGGAGTAGGGATTGAACCTATGTGCCCTGCTTTAGCAGGTGGATTCTTAACCACTGGCCCACCAGGGAAGTCTCACATGTTCTTAAAATATAGGTTATAATTTATGTCTGGTGAGGCCAGCGGATCAAGAGATGATGCCATTAAAAAAATAGTTTGTTTTACTCACAGATCCCCAAAGAAGGGGGCACACCACGGCATGAGAGCCAGACAGGAAGGACACAGGTTGGAGGGAAAACATGGCGCCTTTGTTGTGGTTTCCCTGGGAAGAATGGGCAAGGCAGGGTAACAAGGCTAAACATGGACTGATTTGAATCATTTCAGAAGGTTCTGGGGCAAAGGGGCTGCCCCAAGCTGTTCACATGGCCCTAGGGTGATGAGAGACAAGGAATTTTAGCCCTAAGTGTGAGCAGCCATAGAGGAGGTGGTTTGGGGAGTGGGCCCTGGATTGGTTAGTTTGTATTGACTGGTGAGTAAACAGCTCAAGGATGAGTTGGTTACTATCTCTAGAAATTGGTGAGTCCTGATCAGGGCCATCCCTCCATTTTTAGCAAGGCCCCGGATATTAAAGAATCAAAATACAAAAACCAGAAGGCATGTTTAATGCATGTTTAGAGTTCCTGTATCTGGCAAAGAAGACATTAGGGAATGAACAGATGTTTTATACATCACTTTTAGAGTTTCTCAACTTGAAATCTATTATTAATATTGTGCTTTGGTACAGTTCTGGAACAAAGTAAGACTTACTGGGTCTTGTGTTATATCACTGGCTAAAGCATTCACTTTCTTCATTTTCTTTCACAACCACTTTCTAGAAAGCTCTTGGAAGGAACTAAATTGTCTCCAAATTCAGTTGGACATGTGGTGTGGAAAGAAGCTAAAACATATCATGATGGAGTTTTGCTCATTTGTAGAAAGGCTATTTTGAGTAAACAGAAAAGGCTGTGCAAATAGCAAAGGGAGTTAAAAGCCTGGAAGGAATTGATAAAGCTAGTTTCAGGGAATGTCTAGGACAGAATGGACAGGGGTGGGTGAATGAAGAGACTAGAGCAAGCACTCTCATCTCCAAAACATAGGTCTGCTTCCAGGGAGTTTGGTTCACTTTTGTTCAGCTGATGTGTTCAGGTGGAGGGGGACACCTTCCCTAAAGGTGCTCTTAGAGGAAGAGATTCTTCCCAACACCCATGTTTGGGTTTCTCTGAGCCAAAGGAGCAGAAACAGCATTTGGAGAGAGGAGAATGTTAATTTCTTCTTTACATATGGAAATATGAAGGTCGTTGTAAGATAGAATTGAGTGTAAGCTAATAAGTAGAGGGAATTACACCTGACAGTTCAGCGATTAGGACTCGGTGATTTCACTGCCAGGGCCCAGGTTCATTTCCTGCTCAGGTGCTAGGAACCCTCATTGCCAGGTCTGGTGAAGATTTCAACAATAGGCCACCCCATGTGCTGTTATTGAACTCAGCCTCATTCAGTTCAGTATAGTCACTCAGTTGTGTCTCTTTGCAAGTCCATGGACTGCAGCAAGCCTGGCCTCCCTGTCCTTCACCAACTCCAGGAGCTTGCTCAAACTCCTGTCCGTTGAGTCAGTGATGCCACCCAACCATCTCATCCTCTGTCATCCCCTTCTCCTGCCTTCAATCTTTCTCAGTATCAGGGTCTTTTCCAATGAGTCAATTCTTCACCTCAGGTGGCCAAATTATTGGAGTTTTAGTTTAAGCATCAGTCCTTCCAATGAATATTTAAGACTGATTTCCTTTAGGATTGACTGGTTGGATCTCCTTGCAGTCCAAGGGACTCTCAAGAGTCCTCTCCAATACCACAGTTCAAAAGTATCAGTTCTTGAATGATCAGCTTTCTTTATAGTCCAACTCTCACATCCATACATGACTACTGGAAAAACCATAGCTTTGACTAGACTTACTTTTGTCGGCAAAGTTATCTCTGCTTTTTAATATGCTGTCTAGGTTGGTCATAGCTTTTCTTCCAAGGAGCAAGCGTCTTTTAATTTCATGCCTGCAGTCACCATCCACAGTGATTTTGGAGCCCAAGAAAATAAAGTCTGTCACTGTTTCCATCGTTTCCCCATCTATTTGCCATCAAGTGGTGGGATTGAATGCCATGATCTTAGTTTTTGAATGTTGAGTTTTAAGCCAGCTTTTTCACTTCCTCTTTCAGTTTCATCAGGAGGCTCTTTAGTTCCTCTTTGCTTTCTGCCATAAGGGTGGTGTCATCTGCATATCTGAGGTTATTGATATTTCTCCCAGCAATCGTGATTCCAGCTTATGTTTCTTCCAGCCCAGCATTTCTCATGATGTACTCTGCATATAAGCTAAATAAGCAGGGTGACAATATACAACCTTGCTGCTGCTGCTAAGTCACTTCAGTCGTGTCTGACTCTGTGTGACCCCATAGATGGCAGCCCACCAGGCTCCCCCGTCCCTGGGATTCTCCAGGCAATATACAACCTTGATGTACTCCTTTCCCAATTTGGAACCAGTCCGTTGGTCCATGTTCAGTTATAACTATGACTTCTTGACTTGCATACAGATTTCCCAGGAGGCAGGTCAGGTGGTCTGATATTCCCATCTCTTTAAGAATTTTCCACAGTTTGTTGTGATCCACACAGTTAAAGGCTTTGGCATAGTCAATAAAGCAAAAGTAAATTTTTTCTGAGATATTTGATCTCTGGTTCCTCTGCCTTTTCTAAATCCAGCTTGAACATCTGGTAGTTCCCGGTTCACATAGGGAAGCCTGGCTTGGAGAATTTTGAGCATTACTTTGCTGGTGTGTGAGATGAGTGCAATTGTGCAATAGTTTGAGCATTCTTTGGCATTGCCTTTCTTTGGGATTGGAATGAAAACTGACCTTTTCCAGTCCTGTGGCCACTGCTGAGTTTTCCAAATTTGCTGGCATATTGAGTGCAGCACTTTCACAGCATCATCTTTTAGGATTTAAAATAGCTCAATTGGAATTCCATCCCTTCCACTAGCTTTGTTCATACTGATGCTTCCTAAGGCCCATTTGACTTCGCATTCCTGGATGTCTGGCTCTAGGTGAATGATCACACCATCATGGTTATTTGAGTCATGAAGATCTTTTTTGTACAGTTCTTCTGTGTATTGACACCTGTTTTTAGTATCTTCTGCTTTTGTTAGGTCCATGCCATTTCTTTTCTTTATTGTGCCCATCTTTGCATGCAATGTTCACTTGGTTTCTCTAAGTTTCCTGATGAGAGCTCTAGTCTTTCCCTTTCTATTGTTTCATTAACAGTGCCCCAAAGTCTCTGAACCACCTGTCTTACTAGTCTCTTATGGTCCAGGAAAATATCCCCTCATAGTGTGTCTTCCCATATCTAGAGTTACACTAGTACAATCATTGATCTCTTATAGAACTATATATCATCATTATACCAGACATTCAGTTACACATATGGTAATGCAAGAAACAACAATTTTGTAAAGCAGGCAATATAAAAAATAAGTTAGCAGATGAGTGAGGTCATAAGTAAAAATATAAGTCAAGAACTTTGCTCCCCAGAAATAAAACAAACCAAAAAAAAACAAGCAAGTAGAGAAAACTTTCCTTTGCATCAGAACACTCTCAGTTACAGCAGACCCTTGAACAACACAAGTTCAAACTGCATATAAAGTCCACTTATACGCAGGCTTTCCTGGTGGCTCAGATGTTAAAGAATCTGCTTGCAGTGTGGGAGACCTGGGATCGATCCCTGGGTGGGAAGATCCCCTGGAGAAGGGAATGGCACCCCACTCCAGTATTCTTGCCTGGAGAATCCCATGGACAGGGGATCCTGGTGGGCTACAGTCCATGGAGTCACAAAGAGTTGGACACGGCTGAGAAACTAACACTAACTATACCTGATATACTGTATTACTGCACCATCCAAGGTTGGTTGAATCTGTGGATGCAGACCCATAGATACAGAGGAAACTTGGTCATGGAGGGCCTAACTATACACGAGACTCAGATTTTCAACAGCACAAAGGGTTGGGTCCCCTTACCCTCACATTGTTCAAGGGTCAACTGTATTTTCTACAACTGAAGAAGGGCCCCAGGGATTCGAACACCCAACAGTGCCAGGTGCTTGAAATCTGAGTCACAGAAAGGCCTGGGACAACCCAGTGTTCTAGAGAAGAGCCTCTTTGGGGGCATGGGGAACAAAGAGTGATTGGATTGGCCAGGAATTATTAACAGTGGTTGTGAGCAAGAAGGAACACCAGTTTTCTTCTCAGAAGTTTATAGTTCTTTAAATTCTGCTTGAAACAGTAGCCTTCTTACCTGTTTTGTTAATTTTAATTACAGGGAGATTAATTGCAATGCTTGTACATATTGATAACAAGTGCTTTTAATGCTTAACTGTCTGAAATTAGGTATTCATTTCCCACAAACCAAAACCTGCAAAGTAACAGAAAATAATATTGAGGGTGTTTCTAAAGACAGTCATTATATATTTTCAGTCTGGATACTTAGCACAGTTCCGGATCCATTAAGAATACTGCACCGTGGATTGTTATTACTGAAATGAGCACTTTCAATAATTGACAGAGCTTGAACATGAACTTCCAATTCTACTATTGCCAGTTATTAATTTAATATTAATTATTAATTTAATATTTAATAATTTTATGATTTAATATGTTGACAGTAAAATCAGTCATATCAAATGAACACATTTTATTTGATTTGCATATATCAATTACCCTAGATATGCAAAGCAAGTTACCCAGATGTTCTCATTGTATAAAAAAGATAAGTTTTTGAGAATTGACAAATGCAGTCTAAAAAATACAATGAATCTCACTCATTTTTGGGCCCTTAAAGGATTATGAAGGAGTCAGGCATTTGGCTTCCTGTTCTAGTGCATTCTTTAGAATCGAATGCAGCTAGAGGCCAGAAGGGCAGCACTTCTCCGGCCAGTTTCCTTTTGAATATCAGCAGTCCCAGAGTTCCCACACCTCCAGTGGGACATTCCTAATGTCGTGCCTTGGGATTCCACAGTGTAGAACACTTAAACCCCACCTCGTGTTTCTTTCTGCCATGTTTCCGCCACGCACAGCCACACTCCTCTGCACCCAGAGCCCACTGTGTTGCTTTGTCTGCTGTGGGCCAGCTACCCCGCACGGGTTATGTTGAGGGCCCAGCATCCCACAATGGTAGGAGGTTCAGTCTCAGACTGCTTAAAGACAAGGATCAGACTCTCTGGGTTCAAGCCCTGAACCATTCATTCACCAACTTGCAATCTTGAGCAAGGCTTTTCAAAGCCTCATTTTACTCATTTGAAAAATAGGTATATATTAATAGAATTGCTGATTCAGATGGTAAAGAATCTGCCTGCAATGTGGGAAACCCCAGTTCGACCCCTGGGTTGAGAAGATGCCCTGGAGGAGGAAATGGCAACCCATTCCAGTATTCTTGCCTGGAAAATTCCATGGATGGAGGAGCCTGGCGGTCTACAGTCCATGTGATCAAAAAGAGTCGGACACAACTGAGCGACTACACTTTCACTTTCAAAATTTAAACAGGTTAGGTGCTTAAGAAACTTGATAGGTGCTTAAGAAATATTGGCTGTTGAATGAAATAATGAATGTACAGTAACAATAATGGTAAGTTGCTCAGTCGTGTCCGACTCTTTGCGACCCTATGGACTATAGCCTACCAGGCTCCTCCCTGCATGGGATTCTCCAGGCAAGAGTACTGGAGTGGGTTGCCATTTCCTTCTCCAGGGGATCTTCCTGACCTGGGGATTGAACCCAGGTCTCCTGCATTCCAGGCAGATGCTTTAACCTCTGAGCCACCAGGGAAGCCAGTGACCAGCATATAGTAAGCAGAGTTACCCTAATTCTACCTTCCCCGGCTCACATGGCCTTTTGCCATCCTGGGGATCTCCTCAGTAGCCTTGTAACAGATATAGTTCATTGTATTTGTATCAGCGTCTTCCGTGGGTTGTCAACTCTTTGAGTTGATGTTGTTGATGTTGCCAAGTACATAATAGATGTTTAATGTGGCTTTTTTTCTCTTTTTTATTTTTTAAATTATGATAGTATGATGACACATTTACAGGAGACTTGGAAAATACAGAACAAGGTTACATTTAGTTCCACTAAATATTACAATTATTTTTTTAAGTAGATAAATTAAGATTTTTAGTTGGAGTTTTAATATCAAACTCTTGAAAATTAATAGAATGAATATACAGTGAAGTGGAAGGCTATAGTAGACCTGAAAAGCACCATGAACCACTTCAACATAATTAAGATTTATACAATTTTCACACAACAATAGGATACAAATTCTACTCAAGTTCCCATAGGCTGTAATCTAGGACACACTGGAACATATCCAGGTACATAAAACAAGGTGCAAAAATTTCATAGTCTAGTGGTACTGAAAAGTAGAGACATCATTTTGCCAACAAAGATCCATAGCATCAAAGCTATGGTTTTCCAGTAGTCAGGTCCAGATATGAGAGGTGAACCGTAAAGAAGTCTAAGCGCCAAAGAATTGATGCTTTCGAACTGTGGTCCTGGAGAAGACTCGAGAGACACTTGGACAGCAAGGAGAGCAAACCAGTCAATCCTAAAGGAAATCAATATTCATTGAAAGGATTGTTGCTGAAGCTCCAACAGTTTGGTCACCTGATGCCAAGAGCCAACACATTAGAAAAGACCCTGATGCTGAGAAAGATTGAGGGCAAGAGAAGAAGGGAGCAACAGAGGATGAGATGGTTGGATGGCATCATTGACTCACTGGGCATGAGTTTGAGCAAATCCAGGAGATAGTGAAGGACAGTGAAGCCTAGTGTGCTGCAGTTCATGAGGTTGCAAAGATTCAGACACAACTTAGTGACTGAACAACAACAAAAACAGAAGTATTGGAATCATACAGAGTCTTTTCACTTATCACTGTGGAATTATTAATATGTTAGAAATCAATATCAAAAGATGTTTGAAAATAACCAGTTTATTTTCAAGTGCCATTTTCCAAGAGAGATCTTTGACTTAGCCACTGAAGATGCTTAATGTGGTTTTGAATCAGGAAGAGTCCCTGGAGGATGAGGCCCCTCCGTTTAAAGGGGTTACACACCATCATTCCTTCTCTGGTGCCACCCTCATCTCAGAACATGCCTGCAGACCTCCACTTATCCACTGTTGGAAATAAAGCTTCATCCTACCGAGTTAGTAGTTGAGATTAAAAGCAAAATGAAGTGTAGAGCACTGAAGAGATAGATGCGAATCCTTAGTATCAGGTCTGCTAGAGAACGATGGAACCTCAATTCCCAGTCAGTTCTCTGATCTAGACCCCAATTATAGCTCCTGGGAGGATGTCAAACGCTCTCGCACTGTGTGTCCTGGTGGGCCAGGTCTACGGTGATGCAGTCTCCTGGGTTTATCACAAAAAATCCCATCTCCTGGGAAAACCCTCCATCCCTGTGAGAGGGGACAGTAGGCCACTCTGTCAGGCCTCCGAGTGGGAATACAGTTGGGATTCAGAAGCAGGGAAGAGGTCACCCTGGCAGCCCAGTGAGGAAGGCCAGCACGTCCGTCTGTGCACAGGGTCTGCCTCACGGCTCCCGTTGGGACCCGCTGGTCAGCAGCAGCCTGGGAACCGGAGACACACGGGATTTCATTGAGTCTCCAGCAGGGAGGGGAGGCTGGAGCATTGACAGATGTGACAAATGATTCTGTTCTCCTGTAAAGGCAACAGCTGAAGATGATTTGAACTCGAGCAAGTTCACAGTCAAGGAAACGAGCCTAAATGATGCTGGTAATTAGCAAATGGGCCAGGCGCTGATTGAATAAGCAGGCTGCTGGCTGGCCGGGCTGCCTGGGAGTCAGCTGACAGAATGGCGCTAATCAGGCGCAGTCATTAGCCAGCACCGGGAGCAACAGTGTTTTGTTAGCTTTTCACTAAAGACAAAAGCAGACTCAGAGAGGGCTGTTAGCCATGCAGAAGCTGGTGAATAAAGAACAGAGGAGGGAGGAGGAGGAGAGAGGTTGGTGAGGCAGGCAGGAAAGACAGGAGTGTTCTTGTTCATCGTGATGACCTGCTCACCCCTGGGTGACCTTCGTCCAGCACTTTCACCATCTCTCTCCAGGGCTCCACTGCCTTATTTCTAACAATGATTATACCGTCACGTATCTTGTAGAGGTGCTGCCACGAAACCAAGAGTTAGCACAGGGCTGTTCTGTTACTTTATAGCAGAGCTTCCCAGGTGAGGCTAGTGGTAAAGAATCTGCCTGCCAATGCAGGAGACACAAGAGATGCATTGATCCCTGGGTCGGGAAGATCCCCTGGAGGAGGAAATGACAACCCACTCCAGTATTCTTGCCTGGGAAATCCCATGGATGGAGGAGCCTGGAGGGCTACAAGCCATGGGGCTGCAAAGCGTCAGACATGACTGAGCGCCTGAGAACACTTGGGCCATGAGTCTGCATGCGTGCCAAGTCGCTTCAGTTGTGTCTGACTCTGTGTAACCTTATGGACAACAGCCTGCCAGGCTCCTCTGTCCATGGGCCATAGGAGCTTTTACATTAAGTCAGTGTTTCTCAATAGGAGTCCACACACGGCTGCATCAGAATTTCTTGGAGGTGTTATTTTAAAATGGACTTACCCAAGCCTCACCCCAGATACACCAAAACAGAATCATTGAGGTTAGTGCCCAGGACCAAGCACCCCAGGTCTCCACTGCAAACTTTTGAAAAATAGCTAGCCATGTATTTATCTGGCTGTGCTGGGTCTTAGTTGCTGCACATGGAATCTTTAGTTGCAGCATGCAAAGTCTTAGCTGTAGCATGTGGGATCTAGTTCCCTGAGCAGGGATCAAACCCAGGTCCCCTGCACTGGGAGCTCAAGGGTCGTAGCCACTGGAATCCCAGGGAAGTTCCTCCCTCTCAAATACAATGTGCATATGAATCAACTGGGCATCTCACCACAGTGCAGATACTGATTCTGTGCCCCTGATAAACACTCGGTTCATTTTGCCCGCAGGTGATCTCAGTGCTCCTCTGAGGGGGGCAAGACTCTAGATGACAATTACTCTCAAATTAGGAAATTTCTCTTGTTAGCACATCATCTCTTCTTCTCCTCGAGGATGGGGGTGGCTAGCTCAGTGAGGTGGGAAAGTCAAGCCAAGAAGAAAAATCTAAGGATCTGTTTTGGCCAAGAATATTCCTCAGGATGTTGATCCCAAGAACTGATCAGTGAAAAATGGATTTTCTTTTCTTGATCAAATGAGTTTCCAAAATGCTGTATCACCCCCACCCTTTGAAGACCCAAGATTTACAGAGCAAAGGCCTTGCGAACTCATCCAGTGAAGAAACTGGTTCGGTTTTCTGTAGCACCATCCCCACTCCCAATTTAATTGCATTTGGCTGCTGAAATTTTTTTTTCCCTAATATGTATTTATTTGGCTGCATCAGGCCTTAGTTGGAGCACTGAGGATCTTTGCTGTGTGTCATGGGGGATCTTTCGTTGTGGCGCACAGGACTCTCTAGTCGTGGTATGCTCCAGGGCGCTAGGGCTCAGTAGCTGTGGCGTGTGGGCTCAGTTGCTCCACGGCATGTGCGATCTTAGTTCCCAGACCAGGGATTGAACTCACGTCCCTTGCATTGCAAGGCAGATTCTTAACCACTGGACCACCAGGGAAGTCCTGGAAATTTTCTGTTATTACTCATTAACATCTCATGGACGTCGTGACCCAAGGAACGAACTGGGGGCAACACTGTTCCTTGGTGATGTGTTTCTCGATTTTGAGTGTTCTCTCCTTGCCTCCACCCTGCCCCAAGCCCGCCCCCACCACTGCTGATGGGGTGAGGAAGAAAGAAGACTTAGAGAGGGAGATGGGAAGTAAATAAAGGTCCTCATACAGGAGGGCCTCAGGGGAAAAAAGTGACTCAGCCTCGTCCCTTCTCACTCCTCAGCCCTCCCACTTCACCGTGTGACACCCCATCATTCAGTTGCCACTATGTGCCTGGCACACATGCATTTTCAAGAAATAAACAATAGCTCCATTTCTTGAGTTCCACATGTTTCGCTACACTCTTGACATGTGTTATTCCATCTGCTTCCTATACTCGTTATCTTTACTTCAACAGGCGTGGTGGGTGATTTCTCAACATCCAACCCATGTTCCTCTCCATCCGTCATTACTCTCCTTACTGCCATCTTATCACCCCCAAGCTTCCCCAACTCTCCCAGTTTGTAGGCAGTGACTCTTGGCTGACGATTGAGATTCATGCACCAAGTGATTTTAGGCTTCAGCCACCAACACTGCTTGAAAAATGGGTGCTTTAGGACCAGATGGAAGAACAGCAGTTTGCAGACCAAAGACTTGGAAAGCCTTGTCTCATACAGACCCAGCACGCCTCATCTCAGCCCAGACATGCAATGACCTTGTGTTCCCCTAAGAGGTGGCCAGGGCATGCCCATGCACGCCTGGGGGACCCTTGGTGGGTGCAGTAGCCAAGGCTGGCCTGAAATGGCAAGATCAGGTCAGGACTGTGAAAAGAAGCAGAGCCTCTCACATGCGCCAGAGCCACTACCTCAAACAGCTAGCAAGGAAGAGCCATTGTGAGGCTTCTGAAAGGGCCTTTTGTTTGGCAGCATCATCTGTGCAGAGGCCTGAGGGTTGCTTCTTGTCAGGCGGGTTCTCTCACTTCCAGCCAAATGGTCCCAGCATGGACACAGGCATTGGAGAAGAAAGAGCCTGAGCCGGCGAGTCTGGCCGTTTGGCCTTGACAAGCATGCTTCCACGATAATGTTGCTGCAGTCGTTGTCTGATGCTGAGCAAGGCATTTAATGTCTCTGGGGCTGTTGTCTGTATGTGAACGCAATCATACCAAGAGTCCCCCCAGCATGACTTACGGAGAGTATCATCTTCGACACAGTGTGTCTCCAGCCTTATTGTGTCTGGTCCAATGTGACCTTTCCTTTTTGCCTAATGAAGTCTTCGTGAGTTAAGACTTCCCTGGTGGCTCAGATGGTAACGTGTCTGCCTGCAATGCCGGAGACCCAGGCTCAATCCTCGAATCAGGAAGATCCCCTGGAGAAGGAAATGGCAACCCACTCCAGTACTCTTGCCTGGAAAATTCCATGGGTGGAGGAGCCTGGTAGGCTACAGTCCATGGGGTCGCAAAGAGTCAGACACGACTGAGCGACTTCACTTTCTTTCTTTCATGAATTAAAGCCCAGCATGCCAGCAGAGCGGGTATACCTGGCATGGAGAGTAGCTGGAGATTTGCATTTGTGGGACTTTATCAGTTCAGATGGAATGTGCGTGTCTGTGTGTCCAGCATGGCATCAGCTAGGGGTGGTTGTTCAGGGCAACCCAAATGCCCACAGCTGAGTGGAAGAGCCTGCCAGAGACCATTTTAGGAGCTTTGGCAGACATGTTCTAAAGTGTCAATTTGAAAAATAGCACAGGAATGTGGGATTATTTTCAATGAACTGCATTGTGCCGAGTTAGTGGGCTCAATGGGGCAAAACCTGCCATATGTCTTTGTTAGTCCCGTTTATTCATCCTTTGCTGATGTCCAGTAAGCTTTTGCTTCTGGTTTATGGGATGGAAAATAGTTGGTTTGGGGTTTTTTGTTTTCTTTTTGTTTTTTAACTAGGTCAGGGTGAGATATGGTTTGCTTTATTTCAGGGCCTCTAATATAATCAATTAGAGTTGAATACGATGCCCATGGGAAAATCTCAGCACATAATATTAAGTAATAAAATCAAAATTCAAAACTGTATTGGAAAATCACTCTAATCATATGTTTCTACTAGGGTGGCAAGTAGAGTCATCTAATCATAGATGAGAAAGGAAATATGGCAAATACATGCCTATTGAACTTTTCAAGTTTTCTATCACAAGCATGTATCACTTTTATAATAAGCAGAAAAATCAAACATTATGCTTTAAAAAGCCTGACCAACAAAGACCAAAGGTGAACATGACAAGCAGGCTGTGGACCCAGGGCCAAGGGCTCTGAGTGAGCTCTCTCTGTCTCTGGTCCTGCCCTCTGCACCCCCTTCTCAGACACGCGGTGATGGAGACATTCAGAGAGGCAAGGTGGTCTGCAGGCAACAGTGACGCTGAGAGGAGTGGCCAGTGGTGGTACTTGCCCTTTCTGGATGCAGTTGGAGGGGGGTGTGCACAGTCACGTGGACTAAACAATTTCCCAGGATATGGGGTGGTCCCTCCTGGAGTGGGGAATTCAGCCGTCTTTGTGAACACTGAGGTGGTATCTTTATAGTGCCTGCGTGCTTAGTCACTTCAGTCTTGTCCAACTCTTTGTGACCCATGGACTATAGCCCACCAGACTCCTCTGTCCATGGGATTCTCCAGGCAAGAATACTTGAGTTGTTTGCCATGCCCTCCTCCAGGGGATCATCTCAACCCAGGGATCATACCCAGGCTCCTGTATTGGCAGGCAGGTTCTTGACCACTAGTGCCACCTGGGAAGCCCCATGTTTAGAGTAGGCATACACTTTTCACGTTAAAGCCCCTTTTCTAAGTGAGAAGATCTAGAGCACATGATGAAATCTACAGATCACCCACATGTAACGTGTTCAGCCCTGCAGGGACAGGCTTTGTCTGGGCACCTCACTGCAGAGGGTACCATGCATGACTGATGGTTTTGATTGGAATTTCTCCCATCCAAATTCCTCTGCTTAACTAGATCTAAGAGATTTTTGTTTCTAAGTTCAAGTTTCAGAAGAGATTTGTTGCAAAGAGATTAATCCATACTGTGGACTGGTCTATATATAGATTAGTAAATGTAATCATAAGTGTATGTATTTACAATAACTACAAACAAATTTTAGCTGAAACTATGTTGTGGATCTAGAGTTAATTCCAATCCTTTCTTACTAAGGCATTAGCAAAACTCAAGACTGTAAGTGACTAACCTGGTCTCAATCAGGTTCTTGTTTTGTCTTTTGTGCACATTTTTCTTCTCAGAGAGGACCTTTTTCTTTTCCTGTCTTTCAGTTCAGTTCAGTCGCTCAGTCGTGTCTGACTCTTTGCGACCCCGTGGACTGCAGCATGCCAAACCTCCCTGTCCATCACCAACTCCCAGAGTTCACTCAAACTCATGTCCATTGAGTCGGTGATGCCATTTAACCATCTCATCCTCAGTCATCCCCTTCTCCTCCTGCCTTCAATCTTTCCCAGCATCAGGGTCTTTTCCAGTGAGTCAGTTCTTCACATCAGGTAGCCAAAGTATTAGAGTTTCAGATTGAACATCAGTCCTTCCAATGAACAGTCAGTACTGATTTCCTTTAGGATGGACTGGTTGGATCTCCTTGCAGTCCAAGGGACTCTCAAGAGTCTTCTCCAACACCACAGTTCAAAAGCATCAATTCTTCACCACTCAGCTTTCTTTATAGTCCAACTCTCACATCCATACATGACTACTGGAAAAACCATAGCCTTGACTAGACAGACGTTTGTTGGTAAAGTAATGTCTCTGCTTTTTAATATGCTGTCTAGGTTGGTCATAACTTTTCTTCCAAGGAGTAAGCGTCTTTTTATTTCATGGCTGCAGTCACCATCTGCAGTGATTTAGGAGCCCAAGAAAATAAAGTCTGCCACTGTTTCCACTGTTTCTCCATCTATTTGCCATAAATTACTCTCCATCTATTTTGCCATCTATTACTCCATCTATTTGAAGTAATGGGACCAGATGCCATGATCTTAGTTTTCTGAATGTTGAGCTTTAAGCCAACTTTTTCACTCTCTTTCACTTTCATCAAGAGGCTCTTTAGGTCTTCACTTTCTGCCATAAGGGTGATGTCATCTGCATATCTGAGGTTATTGATATTTCTCCCACCAATCTTGATTCCAGCTTGTGCTTCATCCAGCCCAGCGTTTCTCATGATGTACTCTGCATATAAGTTAAATAAGCAGGGTGACAATATACAGCCTTGATGTACTCCTTTTCCTGTTTGGAACCAGTCTGTTGTTCCATGTCCAGTTCTGTTGCTTCCTGACCTGCATACAGATTTCTCAGGAGGCAGGTCAGGTGGTCTGGTATTCCCACCACTTTCAGAATTTTCCACAGTTTATTGTGATCCACACAGTCAAAGGCTTTGGCATAGTCAATAAAACAGAAATAGATGTTTTTCTGGAACTCTCTTGCTTTTTCGATGATCCAGGACCCATGTTTCATCCTTGTTCACACCATCTGTATCTCTGGATTGATCATTCCTTTGTAAATGGGTTGATATTCTAATCATTCAACAATTAGCTGCCTGCTTTAAATTTTTTAAGTACAGAATCTTGAAGCATTAGCATATATTAATAACTCATATTATTTCTGTTCTAATTTGCTATTACATACTTCTGTCTAATTCATATGTCAGATCATCTTCTAGTTCGGCAGGTACACCCAATATAGTCAGGTGAAGAATACCAAGACCTCCCAGCCACACTCTGCCTTCTTTCTTTACCTTTGCTGAGTGGGAATGGTTTATAGATAACTTCTTATTTTAATTGGAAGAGAGTCATTTCTAGTGCACATGCATGGTCAGTTGTCTGACTCTTTGTGAGCCCATGGACTATAGCCTGCCAGGCTCAACTGTGCATGGGATTTCCCAGGCAAGAATACTTGAGTGGGTTGCCATTTCCTTCTCCAGGGGATCTTCCTGACCTAGGGATCAAACCCACGTCTCCTGCATGGGTGGATCCTTAACTACTGCCCCACCTGGGAAGCCCATCATTTCCAGACCATTCAGTAGGTATTTATTACCTTCTGACCATGTACTAGAAATTGGGGTCACTGCTTTTCAAGGAATTCACTGGAAGTCTTCCTCCTATCCTGTCATTATATTGACATCCTCCAAAGTATTTCTCCCAGAATCTACTAGTTCTAAGAGATGTCAGAGGTATTATGTGAAAAGGGGGGTTGCATGGTCCAATAACTATGGGAAACAGTGAAATAATAAAACTATTCTGGTTTCATTAATACCCTAATATGGATCCTAATCCCCCAAGCAAGATAGAGAACATACAGATATATGTGACCAGGGAATTCTTTCTCTCCAGAGTACTTTGTGGATCTAAGGCTTTGAAATACCCTTTGGGAAATTCTACAGTCACCTTTTGTATTACAAAGCCAGTCCTCTTCTGGCTGCTGAGGGTCTGTTAATAAGCATTTATTGAAAACCTACTATATGTCAGAGACTGTGCTGAGTGCCAGAGTGACCGTCAAAGACACATCTCCATTCTTTAAGGAGCTCATGGTTTTAAAGAATCATATCTTTCAACCCACATTAATTAGAATTGCACTGTCGAATACACTAGCCACTGGCCACTTGTGGCTATTTACATTTAAATTAATTAAATAAAAATTAAAATTAGTTTCTTAATCTTACTAGCCACATTTCAAGTGCTTAGAAGCCACATATCATGTCTAGTGGGTATTGTGTTGGATAGTGAGCATCTCCATCATCGTGGAACGTTCTTTTGCTGCTGCTGCTGCTAAGTCACTTCAGTCGTGTCCGACTCTGTGCGACCCCAAAGATAGCAGCCCACCAGGCTCCCCCATCCCTGGGACTCTCCAGGCAAGAACAGTGGAGTGGGTTGCCATTTCCCTCTCCAATGAATCAAAGTGAAAAGTGAAAGTGAAGTCGCTCAGTCGTGTCCGACTCTTAGTGACCCCATGGACTGCAGCCTACCAGGCTCCTCCATCCATGGGATTTTCCAGGCAAGAGTACTGGAGTGGGGTGCCACTTTCTTTTGGACACTACTAATTAAGAGAGTCTAGCCTCAAGCATTACTTCCTACAATATTAATACCCTGTCCAATCGCCAGTGAATGCCAGATGTGTTCAAAACTGTCCCCATGCTGCTTCAATGAGGCATTGCTGTTTAGTTCTTAGAACATATACTATGGTCTGCTTCTCTTTACTGGACACTTACTTCTCCCCCAGCTTGCAGATGAAGACTGGATAGAACTCAAAACCATCTACTCACTGTTTCTCTCTAGGTCTCGTGTCAGAATCTCCATCACAGGGAGCTGCTTATTTCCTCAGGAAGGCTCATAAATTACAAATTAATTACAAATAGTAATTATACTTTACTGTGTCTGCATTTTTGGAAATTGCTGCAGAATGTCAGTCACAGCAGAAATTAATTCATCTTCATGAGCATTTGTATGAAAGTGTGTGAATAGTCACTGTGGCTTGATGCCCATATATTCAATATAAGTCTGCCAAATTTTTGTCTGCTATGTGTGGTCTAGACTAGTTCAAATTTCCCAGCAGACAAGAGTAGATTCTTTGTCAAATGAATTTGCTTGGGATTTGAATGCAGGAAGGTTTTACTTATTGAAATCTAGCAATATATCTTCTCTCACCACTCACCTGTCTGACCACAATAAAAGCATGAGGATAAGGTTATAGACTGTTCTTACCCTAGGGATTTGTGTGGTCCCTGTGTGGTCCTCGGGACACCTCCCACCTTGAATTAATTTTTTTTTTTTTTGGCCTCACCCTGTGGCATGTGGTGTCTTAGTTCCCCGACCAGGGATGGAACCTGGACCCCCTTCAGTAGAAGCTCAGAGTCCTAACCACTGGACTGCCAGGGAAGTCCTTACCATGAAGTAATTTTGTAGATAAAGGTCAGCTATCCAGGCCATCAGCAAGGCCAGTTAAGCCATAATGTCGTACTGGAACATGGTAGTAATCACTATGAATTTCATGAGATTCCTATGATGTTGTGAATCTGAGTGTAACTGGACCAGTAATTTAGAATAAATGCATACTGGTAGATCTGGATGAAGAAAGAGAGATGCAGACGGCTCCCAAAGAGAACTTCCTAGAGTTCCTTGAATGAGCCATGTCCCCTCAGCTCCAGGCCATAAGTACATGTGAGTCCCTCGGCTCCACATGTCCTGTGTCCTGCTCATCCTGCGAGTCTCCCTCAGAGAAGAGGGCTCTTCACTCTTCACCATGTTAGGTCCCCGCCAGCTGCTCCCAGAGCCCACTGACCCCAAAGAGGGTAACCACAACGAAAGCCACAGCATCTCCAAGGACTAGCGTCAGAAGTGACCAGCCACCCTCCACCGCTTTCACTCGTCAGCAGTGAGTCACCAAGTCCGGCCAGCTCTGAAGGGGAAGGGAACTAAGCTCTCTCTCTCTCTCTCTCAAAGAGGAGGACCTGAGAATTTTTAGACATTTTTTTAGACCACCGCAGAGACCAACATTTTTTAAACTGGTGATGTTTGTCTTTGGCCCCTATATTTGCTTCCCTTTCTTCTCTTACTTGCCACATCCTAAGCTCACCTCTGCCATCTCCCCAGCATGCTCCTTCCTGCAGAAATCACCTGCCTCGGTGAAAACTCCCCTTACCTCAGTTTGGTCACTTCCTTCTCGCCTTGCTGGCCAAGTTCTTTGAAGAAGGCCATCTAGCCAATTGTCTTACTTTCTCACTTCCCTTTCACTTCATTCCAGAAACCAGCTTTTTTCTCTGGAAGTGGTACCCAGAAGGCCTGTGCACTTACTTTTGAAACAGAGAAGAAACATGAACAGTATAATTCATGCTATGGATAATTCTTAAAAACATAGTGCTGAGCAAAAGAAATCAGATATAGAAAGTTCATACAGTTTGATCCCATTTATATCAAATTCTAGAACAGTCTAAACTAATCCACTATGTCAGAAAGCAGATCAGTGGTTGCCTGAGCAAAGGGTAGGGGTAGGGGATTGACTGCAAAGGAGTAAAGAGGGAATTTTCTCAGACGTGGTAGAAATATTATGTATCTCAATTGTGGTGGTTACCTGGGAGCATATATCCCTCAAAGCTCATCAAACTGTGCATTTATTTATTTTTTAATGTGTTTTTTTTATTTGTTTATTTTTGCCTGTGCTGGGTCTTCACTTCTGCTTGGGCCTTTCTCTAGTTGTGGCCAGCAGGGGCTACTCTGGTTGCAGTGCACGAGCCTCTCATTGCAGTGGCTTATCTTGTTGCAGAGCCCAGGCTCTAGAGTGCCCGGGCTTCAGTAGCTGCAGCATGCAGTAGTTTATGGCACCCAGGCTCCAGAGCACTGGCTCAAGAGTTGTGGCACGCGGGCTTAGTTGCCCTGCAGCATGTGGGATCTTCCCAGATCAGGGATGGAACCCATGTCTCCTACACTGGCAGGCAGATTTTTTACCACTGAATCACCAGGGAAGCCCAAACTGCATTTAAATAGAAGCATTTTGTTAAAAACCAAGTATACCTCAATCAACTTTATTTTAAAGTATGCTTTGTAAATGTATCCAACACATTTTTTTATTTTATATTGGATTATAGTTGATTAATAATTTGTGATAATTCCAGGTGTACAGCAAAGTGATTCAGTTATACATATACACGGATCCTTTTTCAAATTCTTTTCCCATTTAGGCTGTTACATAATATTGAGCCAAGTTCCCTGTGCTGTATACAGTAGGTTCTTGGGCATCCAACCCATTTAGAAAGCAACTTCAGTATTCACAAAAGGCTTTTGACAAGGCTTTGCTGAAAACTTTTGTCTTTCTACTGCCTAGGTGGCTAGAGACAAACCGAAAGGAAAAGTAGCAGCTTATCTCTAAGGGCCAATTAGAATATCTGCTTATTCAGTTGGTTATAATAGAAGTAATTCATGAAATTGGAGACTCCCCTTCCCCTCTGGCA
Organism: Bos indicus; assembly: GCF_029378745.1. Lineage (NCBI taxonomy): Eukaryota > Metazoa > Chordata > Mammalia > Artiodactyla > Bovidae > Bos > Bos indicus. The sequence goes on from NC_091767.1 coordinate 16,799,210, forward strand.
GCGAGTTATGAATGAATGTAAACCATTCTGCCCTACAACACTGGGGGAGATTTTGGAAAGCATCTCAGTTCTCAGGTCCCACTCCAGACCTATTAAATCAGAATCTCTAAGGGTAGGGCCCAAGCAAAGTAAAGCTCTCCAGATGGCTCCTGGTGACATCATGGTTGAGCCCCGGAGAGATGAAATATGGTGCTTCTCAAACTTTTTTCTGCACAAGAACATCTGGGAAGCTCGTGGAGAATGTAAATGTATGGATTCTACTACTGGAGATTCTAATTGAATAATTCTGGTGTGGGGCTCATGAATTTGCACTTGCAGTAGGCTCCCTGGTAGTTCTGATGTAAGTGGTCTGGGCACCACACTTTGAAACTAAACTAATTATCCTTTCCCAAATTTCTGGGCAGAATTGGAGTTCAACAGAATGCCTGGGGTGAAAAGTGGCTCATTCATCTTGATATTTTTAGATGGTGAAAGTAAAAGTGAAGTCGCCCAGTTGTATCTGACTCTTTGCGACCCCATGGACTGTAGCCTGCCAGCCTCCTCCATCCATGGAATTTTCCAGGCAAGAGTACTGGAGTGGGTTGCCATTTCCTTCTCCAGTTTTTAGATGGTATCCAGCCCTAATAGCGATATTTTTGTTTGCTTAATTCAGGCTTCCTTATCCTCACCCCATCACTTCCCCAAGAATCAACCCCATACCCAGGACCATATCTAGACTGTAATGGCATTTTTCTCTCCCATAATGACAACAGTCATCACCATACCCTAGAAGCCCATCCCCTCAGACTTTTGCAGCCTGGCACCTCCCCTGTGTTAGAGCCCCCATCACACAAGTCTTAGAGCTGCTAGGGTTCTGAGCTCCAGGTACATGGTTGGATGCTGGGGATACAGCAACAGTTCGGTCTTAGTCCTTGACATGAACCTTCTTATTCTTGTAGAGATATGAATGGTCTTAATCTTTCCCACTGTCAAAGGAGAGTGCTTAGCCAAGATCAGGGGTCCTTAGCAACAGCTTCTGAGAACATGCTGGGTGAAGCCAGAGCCCAGTTCTGGGACCTCACCTCCTCTTCAGCCAAAGCTGCCACATTGCTCTTGTTCATGGCTTTGGTGTAAGACTGTATTCAAAGAAATGGTTTCTGCTGCTAAAATAAGTTGTTAAATCCACTGGATTAGGGAAGGCTTAGCTTTCCTTCCAGTTCTGGCAGCTTGTGGATCCAGAGTGGCATAGATTGTCACTGCCTTTCCTTCTACTTCATATCTTTCTAAGAGTATAATTATTTCAAACAGAGATTTATGGTAGTGATTTATGTCTATGTCTTATGCAAGTCCGTGGGGGTTGCAAAGAGTTGGACATGACTTGGCAACTGGACAACAACCTATGAAAGTATTTCAGCTTAGAAGAATGCTGTAAATGGCCTGTAATAACTATGTACTTTTAAAATTTGGTATGTTCAGCTTCCAAGGATATAATAACAAGGAAATATTTTGAGTAAAGGTGCTGTAGGAGATATGTTTATGTATTACTTCATTTAATCTGCACACAGACCTCTGAGATAAATCCTGTTTTCATCTCCACTTGAGAGAGAAAGAACGTCAGACAGGGAGGTGAAACAGCTTGTCCAGGGTCACACAGATCTGTGGAGGCGGGGCTTGAACACATGCAGTCTGACTCCCAACCCCAGACGCAGCCTCTCCTAAGGAAATCCATGTGAGGTGGACTTTGCTGAAGGACTTACTAACTCAAATGGGTCCTGAGGATCTAAAGCAGATGAATGATTCCCAAGCTTCTGTCCGTCTCCCAACAGCATCCAGCTGTGAGGTCATGTCCATGTCAGCTCTCTGAGCCCATGGAACATGCATCAGTGGATGACTCAAACGAGATGACAGTGTGTGAAGAGCTGGGCTGAGCCTGGGGCAGCTCAAAAGATACCACCCTCACCCCCGGAGGTTGAAGATCTACGCATATGTTGTGCTGTGTTGCTGCAGTCATGTCCAACTCTTTGCGACCCTGTGGACAGCAGCCCACCAGGCTTCTCTGCCCATGGGATCCTTCAGGCAAGAATACTGGAGTGGGTTGCCATTTCTTCCTCCAGGGGAGCTTCCCAACCCAGGGATCGAACCCAAGTCTCTTATGTCTCCTGCATTGCAGGTGGGTTCTTTACCACTAGGGCCACCCTAGATTTGAATGAGTGTCTATAGGTGACCTGAACTCAGACCCTACAGAGGCCAGGCAGGTAGCAAATGTGAGTTAGTAAGCAGGTAGTGGGAAAAAGCAAGTTTTGGGAGGAGTAGCCTTGCAATGCAAGTTAATGGTTTCCTGGAGGGAGGAGGGAGCCTGGGTCTTCAAATCAAAGGAAACTGGAGCCCTAACATTTTATGTGAACTTGCCAGGATTTTAAAAGGTGGCAACTGATTAGAACAGTTCTTGTCTTTTATTTTATGTATTTTTATATCGACAGACCTAACTATTTCTAGGGGTGCCATTTGCCAGGGGCCCACTGTGTTGCACACCTGCCTTATATAGAGCCTGCAGTGGGCAGGAGGGGGCCCATCACAACCTGCAATGCATCTACAGTGTCTGTACTTAGAGCATTTTTAGAGATTCCAAGGTGGCACAGTGGTAAAGAATCTGCCTATCAATGCAGGAGATGCAGGTTTGATCTCTGGGTTGGGAATATCCCCTGGAGGAGAGCATGGCAACCCACTCCAGTATCTTGCCTGGAGAATCCCATGACAGAGGAGCCTGGAGAACTACAGTCCACAGGGTGGCAAAGAGTCAGACACGACTGTGCAACTGAGCATGTGCTTATCTCAAAAACCCAGTGCCTCCAAGCACAGGAAGCAAAACATCAGTCTGCGTGTGTATGTCGCATGCGTGTGTGTGTGTGTGTGTTGGGAGGGTGTGTACAGGGTTTGTCTGAAGCAGACAAGACAGTGGGCATTTGATTGAGTCGGTGTCAGCATCACACCATGCCGCCCCGAGCTCCATCGCCACGGCAGCTCTGCCCTGACTGCATTGCTGCAGGCCCCGAGGACACAGAGCTCATCTGTTCCTTTGTTGCTGGCTTCACCCGACAACGACCAGTGTCATCTCCAGTTGTCGTTTAGCTGGTTGACTCCATCGCGGCCAGGCCCCGGCCATGAGCAGCTGTTGTTGTTGGGTTATATATGCTCATTCCAAACAGTGGAGCCTTCAGAAACCTCAGCATGCACCCGCTCTGCTCGGGGAACTGGCACACAGTCCCCCAGCACTCCCAGCACACACTCAAGGGACTTTATCGTATTCATCTCTGAAAAACATTGGCAAATGGACAGAAGTCAACTACGATGTTTGCCCACATCTAATATGGGCTGGTTTTAGTTTTACGACCTAATGATTGAAGAGGAAGTCTTTTTATTAGGTTGGCACTTCTGCTCAGATCTCAATTCCACTTTTAGGATAAGGTTTCTGTTGTGGTTTGCTTTTTTTTTTTTGGTGCTCACTCTTTCCCAGGCAGTCACAACAACTTCTGTGCAGACAGACTATAGCCCACCAGGCTCCTCTATCCATGGAATTTTCCAGGCAAGAATACTGGAGGAGGTTGCCATGCCCTCCTCCAATAGATGCTACAGAGGAATCCTAATAGGTGTTCACTGGATGTTGTTTTTTCCCTTTGGTGTAATTGGTGAAAGATGTTAGAGTTCTAAGAGGTTTCCAGACATAGTTAGCACTTACTTTGATTTCTGTTGCTGTGCAAAGGTACTTGGTATTTTGCATTGACAGATTGAGATTATTCTATATAAAAGGACTCTTGTAAACACTTTAATTTACAATATTGCTGGTAGTAACAGAGGGAATATAATTAATTGGACATAATTTGTGTTCTCTTTTTAATTTATCTTTTTTATTTTATTTATTTATTTTAATTTATCTTTTATTGATAAAATAAATGATTTTATATTGATAAAATAAAAGATGATTTACACTGTTGTGTTAGTTTCTGGTATACAGCAAAAGGATTCAGTTATTTAAATATTTATATATATTCTTTTTTTACCACCGGGAAAATACAATTCCCTGTGCCATACAGTAGGATCTTGTTCTTTATCGATTTTATATATAGTAATTTGTATCTGCCAATCCCAAACTCCTAATTTATCCCTCCCCCTCTTTCCCTTTGGGAACCATAGTTTTCTTTTCTATATTTGTGAGTCTGTTTCTGTTTCATAAACAGGTTCATTGGTGTCATATTCTAGATCCCACACATAGGTGGTATCATATGGTATTTGTCTTTCTCTGTCTAGCTTACGTCACTTAGTGTGATGATCTGTAGATCCATCCATGTTGCTGTGCGTGGCATTACTTCATTCATTTTTATGGCTGAGAGGTATCCATTATATATGTGCCACAGCTTCTTTATTCCTTTATCTGCTGATGAACACTTAGTTTGCTTCCATGTCTCCACAATTGTAAATAGTGCTGCTATGAATACCAGCGTACCTATATCCGTTCAAATTATAGTTTTCTCCGTGTGTATGCCCCCAAGAGTTGGGTTGCTAGCAGACTATTTTTTTTTCTTTTGGTTGCACTGGGTCTTCACGTCTGCATGCAGGCTTTCCCTAGTTGTGGTACATAGGCCTCTCATTGTGGTGGTTTCTCTTGTTGCAGAGCACAGGCTCTAGGTGCTCAGGCTTCAGTAGGTATGGTGCGCAGGCTCAGTAGTTTTGGCTCGTGGGCTTAGTTGTTATGCAGCTTTGGGGATCTGCCCAGACTAGGGATTGAACTCGTGTCCCCTGCATTGGCCAGTGGATTCTTATCCACTGTACCAACAAGGAAGTCCTGTTTTTGTTTTTTAGGGGAACCATTGTATTTTTTTCCATAGTGGCTGCAACAGTTTATATCCCCACCAACAATGCAGAAGGCTTCCCTTTTCTCCATACCGTCTCCAGCATTTGTTATTTGTAGACATTTTAATGATGGCCATTATGACTGGTGTCAAGTGGCACCTCTACTTGTTTTGATTTGCCTTTTCCTAATAATTATTCATGATCATCTTTTGACATGAATATTTTCTTGAAAGCACACACATACACATAAGTGCACACATGCACACGTGCCCAAGCACACACACAAAGACACACTGATGGTCTTTTTTTTCCCTCTGAAAAAGCTTCAGCTCTTTCAAAAGCCCTTCCCTGAAATTTTTATTTTCCATTTTCCTAATGGTGTGTGTATTAGTCACTCAGTTGTGTCTGACTCTTTGTGACTCCCTGGACTATACAGCCCACAAGGCTCCTCTGTCCATGGAATTCTCTAGGTAGGAATACTGCTGTGGGTTGCCATTCCCTTCTCAACTCAGGGGATCTTCTCAACTCAGGAATCAAACCTGGGTCTCCAGCAGAGCAGGCAGATTCTTTACCGACTGAGCCACCAGGGAAACCCATTAATGGAATTATATATAAAAATCTTCCTCAAAGCTTTTGAAATTGTTTTTTCCCCAAACCAATACCTTTGGGGTCTTTTGTTGTTATTGTTTGGTTGGTTTTACTTTAAATTATGGTGTGTTGTTGTTTTAGTCACTCAATCATATCCAACTCTTTGCAACTCCATGGACCGCCAGTCTCCTCTGTCCATGGGATTATCCTGGAAAGAATACTGGAGTGGGTTGCCATTTCCTCTTTCAGAGGATCTTTTGCCCCGAGGACTGAACCTGAGTCTCCTGCTTAGCAAGCAGATTCTTTACTGCTGAGCCACCAGCTGCTGCTGCTGCTGCTGAGTCACTTCAGTCATGTCCAACTCTGTGCAACCCCATAGATGGCAGCCCACCAGGCTCCCCTGGGCCTTGGATCTTCCAGACAAGAATACTGGAGTGGGTTGCCATTTCCTTCTCCAGCTGAGCCACCAGGGAAGCCCTTAAATTCTGTTAAAATACAGATAATATAAAGTTAAGCATTGTAACTGTCTTCAAGTATACAGTTCATGGGCTTTAAGTAGCCCACATTGTTGTGCAACCATCACCATCACCCATCTCCAGAACTCTTCATTGCGATAGGTATGGTTTTAAATTCTGTTTCACATGTGAGCCAGGTCTTTAGAATGTGCAATAGAGGTCAGAAAGGAGAACAAAGAGTATGCAAAGGAAGACAGTATCTCCTTTCATTTCTCCTTAGCTGAAGGAGTGTGGCCACCACCTTTTAATACATTGGGTGATTTCCCTCTTATACTGAGAACAATGACCTCTGTTGCTAAAAAGGTCTAGAATTGCACCTTCATAATAAAACATTAAAGAACAAGTGAAGGAGCCCTAACGAGTAAAAATTACTTTAGTCCTATAAAGTACATTCTCTTTATGTAAAATTCATCTTGTTTTCATGGTTCATTAATTGGGAATCCAAGAATAAGAAAAAAAGTCTTTGCCTCCTCTTGTACTCTGGTTATTCAGTTGCTCTGTAATGTCCGACTCTTTGCAACTCCATGGACTGCAGCACACCAGGCCCCCTCCTTCACTATCTCCTGGAGTTTGCTCAAACTCATGTCCATTGAGTTCATGATGCCATCCAACCATCTCATCCTCTGTCGTCCCCTTCTCCTCCTGCCCTCAATCTTTCCCAGCATCAGAGTCTTTCCCAGTGAGTCGGCTCTTCACGTCAGGTGGCCAAAGTATTGGAGCTTCAGCATCAGTCCTTCCAGTGAATAATCAGAGTTGATTTCTTTTAGGATTGACTGGTTTGATCTCCCTGCTGTCCAAGGGACTCTCAAGAGTCTTCTCCAGCACTACAATTCGAAAGCATCAATTCTTTGATGCTCAGCCTTCCTTATGGTCGAACTCTCACATCCATACACAGCTACTGCAAAAACCATAGCACTGACTATAGGGATGTTTGTCGGGAAAGCGATGTACTCTAAAAGTCATCAAAGTTTAGCTATCAGGGAGGCAGGAACATAGAGTTTGTTCCGTTTTTATTTCACATGTGTTTTCTTCCTCATGTAGCATTACTGTTTCTCAAGATAGAGATATTGGACTTTTTATAGCTAGGTTTAATTTTGGAAAGAGGACCATTTATAATCACTTGGACTTTAAAACCATAGAGTCCCACTGCTGGAGGTACCAGTAGGGTGCAGAACAGTGCCGGCAAACTTTTTCTGAAAAGATCCAGATATTGAGTGTTTTGGCTTGTAGGGACATAAATGGTCTCTATCACAACTACTCAACGTGGGAAAGCAACCTGAGATGACACAAAAACAAAAGGTGTGACTGGGTTCCAATTTCACCTTTTAAATGTCATGTTTATGCATCAGGAAATATTCTTCTTGTGATTTTTTTCAACTGTTTAAAAACCATTCTTAGCTTGTGTGCTATGTGCCATGCTAAGTCGCTTCAGGTGTGTCCGACTCTTTGCAACTGTCTGAACTGTAGCCCACCAGGCTCCTCTGTCCATGGGATTGTCCAGTCAAGAATACTGGAGTGGGCTGCCATGCCCTCCTCCAGGGGATCTTCCTGACCCAGAGATCGAACTTATCTCTTATGTCCATCTCTTATGCCCCCTGCATTGGCAGGCACATTCTTTACCACTAGCACCACCTGGAAACAAAATAGGTGGGCTTCAATTTGGGCCAAGGGCTGCAAAAATAGGATTTCAAGGGCTGTGGACAAGATGCAGATGACAGATCCTGGTTCAAATTCTTGCTCTGTCAGGTATTAACCATATAACCTTGGGCACTCTGCCAGGTATTAACCATGTAATCCATGTAACCTTCCTCAAATTCAGTTCTCCACAGGGGAAGCACCATGGCCCCCCTACCATCATACAGATGAAAGTTACAAAGTGGGAATGGTGATCAGGCCCTAAACTCTGGGAAGGCTACTTTTCTCTTTTGGGGAGCTTGAGAACATGTTTCAATTGGTAAATTCCTAGCAATAGGCCTTATTTTATTAAAATGAAAATTCAGTTTGTTTCATGTTTATTTACCCTATCAACATAATACTTTGTGTCCACTGAAAGAATGAGATTGCTAAGAAACTATAAACGTCCTCAATTACAGGCCAACTGAGGAAGAAAAGTCTCTGTATGTTTTCATCAGACACACGATAGAGGTCTAATTATGTGATGACAAGCTGTGTCCTGTGCTGAATTCAGCCAGGCTGACCCTCTTCTATGGAGTCCTTTGTTTTCTCCTGGGGAGGTAAATTCTTCCTCCAGGGACCCATGCCCTTGAAGTTCAGGTCACACCCAGAATGACAAATCATGCTTCTTCAGGAATTTTTGAATGTCATCAAGAGCTAGATCCATTAAACTTCTCTCATTTCACAGGATGAATAAAAGTCTGAGTCTGCAGCCTAACCCACACTGGGAATGCTTTACCTCTGTACTTTTCCCTCTCCACCCCATCCACATGAAAAGGCCGGTGACAGGAGCAAATGGGGGAGAATTCCTTACTTGCCCTCCCATATACAGTCCTCAAAGAGCTGGCAACCCAACAGGAGGGTACTGGGCCACACTAAAATCTGTTCCATCCCTCAGAGGGCGTGTGTGCATTCATTCGCCCTCAGTTCAGTTCAGTTCAGTCGCTCAGTCATGTCTGACTCTTTGTGACGCCATGGACGGCAGCACACCAGGCTTCCCTGTCCATCACCAATTCCTGGAGCTTGCTCAAACTCACATCCATCAAGTCAGTGATACCATCCAACCATCTCATCCTCAGTCATCCCCTTCTCCTGCCGTCAATCTTTCCCAGCATCAGGGTCTTTTCCAATGAGTCAGTTCTTTGTATCGGGTGGCCAAAATATTGGAACTTCAGCTTCATCATCAGTCCTTCCAATGAATATTCACAACTGATTTCCTTTGGGATTGCTGGCTTGATCTCCTTGCAGTCCAAGGGACTCTCAAGAGTCCTCTCCAACACCACAGTTTAAAAGCATCAATTTTTCAGTGCTTAGCTTTCTTTATGGTCCAACTCTCACATCCATACATGACTACTGGAAATCACAGCTTAGACTAGACCAACCTTTATCAGCAAAGTAATGTCTATGCTTTTTAATATGCTGTCTAGGTTGGTCATAGCTTTTCTTCCAAGGAACAAGCATCTTTTAATTTCATGGCTGAAGTCACCATCTGCAGTGATTTTAGAGCCCAAGAAAATAAAGTCGGTCAATGTTTCCATTGTTTCCCCATCTGTTTGCCATGGAGTGATGAGATTGGATGCCATGATCTTAGTTTTTTGAATGTTAAGTTTTAAGCCAACTTTTTCACAATCCTCTTTCATTTTCATCAAGAAGCTCTTTAATTCTTCTTAACTTTCTGCCATAAGGGTGGTGTCATCTGCGTATCTGAGGTTAGTGATATTTCTCCCTGCAATCTTGATTCCAGCTTGTGCTTCATCCAGCTTGGGATTTTGCATGATGTACTCTGCATATAAGTTAAATAAGCATGGTGACAATATACAGCCTTGTCATACTCCTTTCCTGATTTGGAACCAGTCTGTTGTTCCATGTCTGGTTCTAACTATTGCTTCTTGACCTGCATACAGATTTCTCAGGATGCAGGTAAGGTGGTCTGGTATTCCCATCTCTTTAAGAATTTTCCACAATTTGTTGTGATTCACACAGTCAAAGGCTTTGGCATAGTCAATAAAGCAGAAGTAGATGTTTTTCTGGAACTCTCAGTCACCCTCAGCTCATCTCAAAACAAGGGGCTTAAGGAGCATCCGCTGTAAACGAATCCAGTTGTGCTGACCCACACAGAGTGTCGGAGGCAGGGAATCAGAACCCTTATAGCTGTGTGGACCTCATACTGGGCTGTGGAGGAGGTGAGGCAGGCAGAGATGGGAAGGAAGACAAAGGAGCAGCCAACCGCCAGAGAGACTGAGACTGTGCCTTGTTGGGTTATAGGTAGGATCACTTTGAGCAGAAATTAATCTGGATCCATGCACTGTCAGGGGCTTCCCAGGTGGCACTACTGGTAAAGAACCCCCACCCCCCCCCCACCCCCCCCCCGCCAATGCAGGATATGTTACAAGATACAGGTTCAATCCCTATATCAAGAAGAAGATCCTCTAGAGGAGGACATGGCAACCCACACCAGCATTCTTGCCTGGAGAATCCCTTGGACAGAGGAGCCTGGCAGGCTATGGTCCATGGGGTCACAAAGAATGGGCCACAACTGAAGCGACTTAGCTTGCATGCACGCTCTGTCATGGTCAAGTGCTAAGTAACAGTGCTGCAGCCAGAAGGATTGGGGGAGGAGGGGAGGGCATGTCAGCAGATCTGCAGAGTGAGTCAGAATGGTAAAAAGCATGGTGGCCTACAGGGGTCTGCTGAAAAGGTCTTGAGAAATGCAGTGATGATGAAGCTTTTTGTTTCTGTTTTTAAATTTTCCTGCCTTTGTTTCAGAGGAGTTGACTTCAATCTATCTCCTGTTGCAAGAATCTTTTTAAACCAAAAAAAAATCTATTGATTTGACTTCGATGGGTCTTAGTTGCATCATGTGCGATTTTTCTTGAAGCATGCCTACTCTCTAGATGTGGCGCACAGGCTCCAGAGTATGTACTAGGGCTTCAGTATTTGAAGTCTCATGGGCTCAGTTACTCAGCCGCGTGTGGGATCTTAGTTTCCCGATCAGGGAATCGAACCCACGTCCCCTGCACTGCCAGGTGGATTCTTAGACCATCAGGGAAGTCCTGATGACCAAGAGTTTTTGATTAATGCTCTTTCTTTCATGATACACGATGAGGCAGCCAGCCATGCCTCTGTAACCCATCTCCTGTGGTTAAAGGAGAGAGCTTCAAAAATGTGCAGCTCTGCCCTTGTAAGAACTAGTGTAAATCAAGAGACTGGATGTGTTTACGTAAAGTGGCTTACTTTTAATGTTTGCAGGATTAGGGGACAGAATAGCAGTTTGATTCTCATATGAGTATGAATAAATATTCTCTGTGGGTGGCAGGTCTGTGTGTTTATCTGTGCATACATATGTATGCATGTACTTGGGGTCGTGCATATATGTGTACATATTCACACACACACACACACACACACCCAGGGGGACCGTCCTGTGTGCTAGTGATGTCGACTGCTGTTGAGGAACAGAATTAATCAAATAAATGTTGTTCTTTCCTATGTAGGAAGGTCTGGCCTGCCATGTTTCTATTTTTATTTCTTTTGGTTTATTTGCCATCCACATTCTGAAAAGAATGCAGAAAGAACATTTTAAATTCTTGTGTGATGGTTGGCTCACATGTATACCTAAAGTTGGGAGAATTTTTTTTAGGTGTTTGTAGTCTGGCTGCCCTGTCTGCCTTACAGGACTTCAGACTTGGGGATGCTAGTAAGGAAAGTCTGCAGCCCCTCCACCCCACCCCACCCCACTGGGGTGGGGGTGCCCTTCATGACCTGGTTCCCAACCCCCTCCCCTCCGTGGCCACCGCTGGTTTTCTATGGCGACCGTCTCAAAGACTCAGCAGAAAGCACATACAGATATGAGTGAAGATCTGTTCAGAACAATGCTTTGCGCTGAGGTGGACTAGTTAGGAAGACAGATTTTCGAGTTTCAACCCTGGCTACCCTAATGAACTATGTGACTTCTACCAAGGTACATAACCTGTAGCCAGCTCTGCCATCTGTCAAATGAGGATAAAATCACTCACTCCAGAAGACTGCTGTAAGGAATGAATGCAGTAATAAGTGCAAAGCATTGAGCACAATATGGCTCAAAGAGAGAAGGGCCAAAAGTGTGGACGCTACTCTTCAGCAACACAATACACTTTTGTGGATCAGTTAAGGCTCAGAGACTACTGCTTATCTTGCTCATGCCATATTTTGTGATCTGGCGATACTTCATTCATTCATTCATCAACTTTTTAATATGTATAAAGCCTTGTTCCAAAAATCATTTAAGGTGACTGGTGTCAGTTTCCCCCTGGTATTCTTTCTTCATCTTTACAGACACAGTGACACTAAGAATACAGTGGAATATTACTCAGCCGTTAAAAAGAATGAGTTAATGCCACTTGTAGAAACATGGATGGACCTAGAGAGTGTCATACTGAGTGAAATAAGAGAGAAGGAGAAGTATCATATGACGTCCCTTATGTGTGGAATCCAAAAAGAAACGATGCAGATGAACTTACAAAACAGAAAGACACTCACAGACTTAGAGAACAAACTTATGGTTGCTGGTAGAAAGGGATAGTTAGGGAGTTTGGGATAAACATGTACACACTGCTATATTTAAAATGAATAACCAACAAGGACATACTGTATACCACACAGAACTCTGCTCAATGATATATGACAGCCTGGATGGGAGGGGAGTCTGGAGGAGAATGAATTGATGTATAGCTGAGTCCCTTCGTGTTCACCTGACACTTTCACAACATTTTTAATAGGCTATACCCCTATACAAAATAAAAAGTTCAAAGAAGAAAAAAAATAGCTTTTAAGAAGTGTCCAAGCCCGGAGCTTGAGTCTGGCCCAAGGCACCTGCTCTTTACTCTGTGGTAAGTTTGCCCTAAAGGAGAGAAACTTCCGGCCCAGAAATCCCGCCCACAGGACCACTGGGAGGCGGTGCATCCTCAGGGCCTCAAGACCCTCAGCGCAGAAGAAAGTGCGCTTAGCCCAGGGGGCGGGGCCACAGGGACTCGTGGGCGGCTCCCAGTGCTCGGACCTCCTGCAGACCCAGATCTCGGGAACCGCTCTGAGTGGTCCACTTCACCCGGGAGACCCAATAGGTCGCACTGGCGAGCGCACTGAGAGGCCCTATTGCAGCGAAGGCCAAGTCATCCTCAGCGCTTCGGTCCTGCACCTTGGGCAGAACAGAGGCTTTTTACGGAGCCCCCCAGAACTGTCAAGGTCATTGTCATTTCCTGCCATACATGCTATTTGGATTCTAGAAACCAAGAGGAGAAACCCTCTGGCAGGAAGGGCCGGGTGGCTCTGGTCCTGAGCTGCGCAGCCGCCCTGTGTCTGGAGGTGGAGCTGCCCGTGCCCTTGTTTCCACCTTCTGAAGACCAGCTGTCCCCACAGGGACAGGCCAGAGAGTGGCTGAGGGTGTTTTGTATTTCCTTGTTTGCTTTTATTTTCTCCTCCTCTCTCTCGTTCCAGGGATTTCACTGCAGCCTGATATTTTCCTGGGTTCCTCCTTGAAATGAAACACTGCCCTTCTGAGCTGAGGGAGTACTGTCTGAGGGAGTGGTGGCTGCCAGAGCACCTTGTTAGAAGCCAGCTCTGGGGCCCGCCCAATCCTCCTTCTCTCTTCCCTCAGCCCTTAGAGTCCTGTTCCCTTTCCCTAAAAGCTCTGTCTCCCATCTGGAGACACTTAGGCAGGGCTTGAACGGAAGAACAGGTGACTGACTCAGGAAATAGGGCTCTTCTTGCAGAAACAAACAGAAGCAAGGTGTGTGCCAGGCTGGAGAGAGGAGGGGGGCAGGTCCTGAAATTCTGCAGTCACTTGAACTTGCTGAGACTATCTGGTAGGGGATGAAGAGAAATCAGTTCAGTTCAGTTCAGTCGCTCAGTCGTGTCCAACTCTTTGTGACCCCATGGACTGCAGCATACCAGGCTTCCCTGTCCATCACCAACTCCGGGAGCTTATTCAAACTCATGTCCATAGAGTTGGTGATGCCATCCAACCATCTCATCCTCTGTCAGCCCCGTCTCCTCTGACTTTCAATCTTTCCCAGCATCAGGGTCTTTTCCAATGAGTCAGTTCTAAGCATCAGGTGGCCAGAGTATTGGAGTTTCAGCTTCAGCATCAGTCCTCCCAATGAACACTCAGGACTGATTTCCTTTAGGATGGCCTGGTTGGATCTCCTTGCAGTCCAAGGGACTCTCAAGAGTCTTCTCCAACACCACAGTTCAAAAGCATCAATTCTTTGGCACTCAGCTTTCCTTATGGTTCAACTCTCACATCCATACATGACTACTGGAAAAACCATAGCTTTGACTATACGGACCTTTATAGGTAAACTAATGTCTCTGCTTTTTAATATGCTATCTAAATTGTATGCTATCTAAATTGGTCATAGCTTTTCTTCCAAGGAGCAAATGTCTTTTAATTTTATGGCTGTGGTCACCATCTGCAGTGATTTTGGAGCCCCAAAAAATAAAGTCTCTCACTGTTTCCATTGTTTCTCCATCTATTTGCCATGAAGTGATGGGACTGGATGCCATGATCTTAGTTTTCTGAATGTTGAGTTTTAAACCAACTTTTTCACTCCCTCTTTCACTTTCATCAAGAGGCTCTTTAGTTCTTCTTCACTTTCTGCCATAAGGGTGGTGTCATCTGCATATCTGAGGTTAGTGATTTTTCTCCCTGCAATCTTGATTCCAGCTTGTGCTTCATCCAGCCTGGCATTTTGCATGATGTACTTTGCATAGAAGTTAAATAAGCAGGGTGACAATATACAGCCTTGATGTACTCCTTTTCCTATTTGGAACCAGTCTGTTGTTCCATGTCCAGTTCTAACTGTTGCTTCTTGACCTGAATACAGATTTCTCAAGATGCAGGTAAGGTGGTCTGGTATTCCCATCTCTTTAAAAATTTTTCATAGTTTGTTGTGATCCACACAGTCAAAGGCTTTGGTGTAGTCAATAAAGCAGTCGATGTTTTTCTAGAACTCTCATGCTTTTTTGATGATTCAATGGATGTTGGCAATTTGATCTCTGGTTCCTCTGCCTTTTCTAAATCCAGCTTGAACATCTGGAAGTTCACGGTTCGTGTACTGTTGAAGCCTGGCTTGGAGAATTTTGAGCATTACTTTGCTAGCGTGTGAGATGAGAAATGGAAAGTGAAAGTTGAAAACGTTAGTCACTCGGTTGTGTTGGACTCTTTGTGACCCCATGGACTGTAGCCCACCAGGCTCCTCCATCCATGGGATTCTTCAGGCAAGAATACTGGAGTGGGTTGCCATGTCCTTCTCCAGGAGATCTTCCCAACCCAGGGATTGAACTCCGGTCTCCTGGATTGCAGGCGAATTCTTTACCACTGAACCACCAGGGAAGTCTACCCCTGTAGTTGTTCTGACACCAGTGTGGCACCCTTCTCACAGCATCATAATGCTGTAAGAGTCCTCGTTGAGCCCTTGTCCCTATCCACACTCAGAAATCACCCCATGTTATTATCCCATGTTGCCCCGTGCGTTTTAGCTGACCATCACAGAATCCTTGCTGATGCCAGCCAGCTTTCCTTTTGGTTCTGTTCCTCTCTGCTTCTCCAGGAAAACTGCCAGTTCCCAAGGGACTTGCTTTGCTCCCAGTGGTTAGATACTGAGATGAGGAAATAGCAAAATACCTGCTTGACCTCCAGTGAAGAAACATGGCCGGAGGGAAATGGGTATTGACAGGAGGGAGGCCTGGCGTGCTGCAATTCATGGGGTCGCAAAGAGTCAGACACAACTGAGTGACTGAACTGAGGACCCTGAGGGACGGGTGGATTAGGGGTGATTCTGGTGTCTGGAATGGATAGGGGGGTGGGGATGGGGGGGCCGTGGTTAGCAGACCCTTAAGAAATGAAATTTTTGAGATGGTCACCATTTTCAACCCACACACTTGTTAAGGGAGGGAGAAATAGCCAACAGCAAAAGAAAGAAGGGGATAATATGGATACAACTTGGAGGTTTTGAAGTCCTTAAGAAATGGCATTTGTAGGGTGGAGGGCCCACAAAAAGTCATCTTTCCAACCTGGCTACTGCCCCGGCCCAGGGTGGAGGGGGCTGCTAACTGCTGTCAGGAATGAAAAAGTCTTCTCAGTTATAGTGTTTTACTCACATCCTGTCCCCCCAGCCTGTCCAGAAATGTGGTCTCTGTATTTCACGCTGCAGTTCACACCCACTATCCCAAATCTGTCTTTATCTGAGAGGACACTGATGAAAGCCGAGGCACGGCCATGCTCCAGGTTAGGGGGCTTCGAGGAACTGGGGTCCTAAGACTGTGCCGCTGATTGGACTCAAGGAAGCATTTTAGAGAAGGAGCGCTTCCCCACCCCAACCCCGGGCCCTTTGGGGTGGAGTCGCCATTTCTCTTTTGCCTTTTCTGCGACTATAACCTTGACATATTGCCTTTCACATGTGTTGGTGAAGCTCCATTATCAGAGAAGGAAAGAGCCGTATGCGTGTGCGCACGTGTGTGTATGTGTGTGTGCCTGCGCTCTGTGAGCTGAGAAGTCATTTACTTCTGTCAGTGCCACATCTAACGATATTCTGTGTACTTCAGACTACCTCATTATAGTGGTGGCTGGTGTGGGGAGGGGCCTGCTTACACAAAGGGCTTTTTCACCAAGCTTTGGGCACAGTCTTCTCATTCTTACCACACTGCTACGCCTTCCACACCCACCTTTCCTTCATCTCTTTGTGTCCTGTTCTTCCTCAATCATGACTTTATTTCCAATATTTCTTCCTCCCCCTTTGTCCTTCTTGTTTCTCAGAATTAGCAGAAAATTGGTGAATTGAAAACAAGAAATTGGCTTTAAAATGCTGTTGCTGTAGGACTTCTAAAGCGAATATGTGTTTTATTGTTGTTCAGTCGCTCAATTGTGTCCAACTGTGACCCCATGGACTGCAGCACTCCAGGCTTCCCTGTCCTCCACTATCTCCTGGAGTTTACTCAAACTCATGTCTACTGAGTCAGTGATGTGATCCAACCATCTCATCCTTTGTCACCCCCTTCTCCTGCCCTCAATCTTTCCCAGCATCGGGGTCTTTTCCAATGAGTCGACTCTTCACATCAGGTGGCGAAACTGCTGGAGCTTCAGCTTCAACATCAGTCCTTCCAATGAATATTCAGGGTTGATTTCCTTTAGGATTGACTGCTTTGATCTCCTTGCTGTAAAAAGGACCCTCAAGAGTCTTCCCCAGCACCACAGTTCAAAAGCATCAATTCTTCGACTCTCAGCCTTCTTTATGGTCTAACATATGTTAAAACACTAGAAAAACAAAGAACCTCACTCCTTTTATTTCCCCTCCCAGAAGAGTAATGGAAACAGGATTTGTTTGTTTAATTATTTTTGTTTCTGAGTCAACCAAATCTGGACTCAAACCTTTATCCTTCCTACTTGCTAGCTATGGGAACTTGGGCAAGTTACTTCAATCCTCTGAGCCTCTGTTTCCTCATCTATAAATTAGAAAAAGCATTGCCTACTTCACAGAGTTTTAAACAACAAGTAAATTCCATGGACAGAGGAGCCTAGTGGGCGACAAGTCCATGAGGTTCCAAAGAGTCAGACGTGCACTCATAATAAACATAAGTGCACCCCCCATAGTAAGGTATTCAGTTTGTATCTCTTTCCAGCTCTCATTTCACAGGGACTTTAAGACCTAATAATTGTTCCTCTTCATTGGATTTTAGTCTAATTAATGAGTATTTTTAAAGCACCTACTATGTGCCAGGTCTTGTGCACCAGGGTCCAAACAGGAATAAGGCATGGTTCATCTCTTCAAGAACAAAGTCTTGCCGGAACCAGGAAATAATAAACTATCATAGAACAACGTGAGAGATGCTCTGGGCACGAAGGGAAACCAAAAGAGGAGCTCCTGAGACTTCACAGGGATGAGATGGGAAGGGTGTCCCTGAGGAGGAACACTGATCAAGAGCCTTGAAGGAGGCTGGAGTTGGGAGGAAGGTGCTTTGGGAAGAGGGAGCAAAGGAAAACATATATGTGGGCATTGCCCTGGATTTAACAGTAGAGAATGGGAGCTGGAGAGCGACGGCTGAGTGGCTGGGAGTCCAGGCCAATGGTAGATGCTGTAGCTGGGAACTGGTGTGAATGCTGTGAGAGACGTTTAGGTTTCAGGTTTAGATGAAGGAGAGTCAACAACGCTAGAGGAATTTTACCTGAAGCATGGTGAGGTGACTGAGAAATCCTTGTTTGCACAAATTGCCTCTCTGAGATCAACTCGGAGTGCAGAGTCCACAGGTCAGGAGTCCTGGGGCTGCCACTATCAGCCTTCGACCTTCAGCAAGTCACTTCCTCCCTCTCAAGTGCTCTTCACATCTCTGGAATGAAGGTGTTGAACAGCAGTCTGTGATTCTGTGATTTTTGTCACTGTTTTTTGGAACTTGTTTTTATAATTCCTAATATTAACTTATTCATATGGCTATGCTAGCATGATGACTGACACTTAGCAAATATCACATTTCTTTATTCCATGTGAAAATTCAATTCCTAAAATGTATGATGGTGTGTAGGGTATAGTAAGCTTAAGTCAGTTGGTTTCTTCATAGTCTCGGTCAGGTAAGAAGTCATTTGTGTGACCTGGAATAAATCATTTTATTTCTTTGGACCATTTATTCCCTCCATGGCCAGTTCTAAAAATGGCTACACTGAGAGATAAGAATAAGCTTTGATGCCTAGAATTTATGCAAGTTTGTTCCATGTATATTAAAAACAAAAACAAAAAAAAAAACTCTTTCAAAGGCTGGCAAAGATCTCTAATTTTAAAATGTGTAGATCAGAACAGAAGTGGTAGAGTATCTTGGGCAAAAGATATGCTGGTTTCATCTATCATCACCTTTTCTCACAAAGACTAGGTAACATCATTTTAACTTTATTTCCAGAACTAAATATTTCAATTTGGAGATTTTGCCTACTTCTCTTTTTATTATTTGAATGACTAGAGCTTGTTTTTTAGGGAAAATTTCATGTGTATTAAAAAAATCTAGAGAATATGTAAAAGGCAAATACCAGGAATAGAAAACATATATTATTTCATTCACCCAGAGATGAACTTATCATGCTGGACTCATAATTTATATTTTTTCCTAAAGTAATTGGATCAAACCATGTATACTGTTGGGCTTCCCAGGTGGCTCTAGTGATAAAGAACCCCCTGCCAATGCAGGAGATGTAAGGAGACACAGGTTTAATCCCTGGGTGGGGAAGATCCCCTGGAGGAGCGCATGGTAACCCACTCCAGTATTCTTGCTTGGAGAACCCCTTGGACAGAGGAGCCTGGCAGGCTACAGTCCATGGGGTTGCCAAGAGTCGGACACGCCTGAGCAACTAACACTTTTCACTTTACAACTTTATAACTATATATAGATAATCACAACATAAACACACACACACACACACACACAAACACACCTTTGTGTTAAGAGTTTATCCATTCACCTTCAGTTGTTTAACATAGCCTATATAGTATTGGAAACTGGAATTTGATTCTTAATTATTAGTTGTAATCATTCCCCTTCCTTTGTCTTCCAAGTGACTAAATCAGAATATTTTGATGGTTGATCTTGAAGGATGTCAAAGTTTGCCAGGCATAGAAGGGCCGAAGGCATTTCTTAGATAGAAGAAACAGTGGGTGAGAAGCTACTAGAAGCCTTATAGAATGGGCTGTTGGAGACCGGGGAAGATTCTAGTTTGCCTGGCAGGTGTGGTGAGTGGGCGGGGCTTCAACCGGAGGTGGGCAGGGTTGGTGGGTGGGGCTAGGAAGAGCTTTGTTTGCCAGGCTGCAGAGTGTGGAATTTGTTCTGCAGAGAGTAGGGAATGGGGTTCTTTACAGAATCAATTACTGCCTCATGTAAAGCAGTGGCACGGAAGGAGCACAACCAAATCCTGACCTTTTTCTTAAGAATTTGTTGCTTAGTCACTCAACCGTGTACGACTCTTTGCAACCCCATGGACTGTAGCCCGCCAGGCTCCTCCGTCAATGGGATTCTCCAGGCGAGAATACTGGAGTGTGGATTTCTTAAAATCCAGGTGCTTGAGAAGTCTTTGTATACAAGCCAAATACAGACTTCAGGAACATTTCTCAGAAAATTCGCACCACCTTTGCAGAAACCTCTTAAGCACTTGCTCTTTGCGAACGGGCATGCTCTCGCTTCAGTTGTGTCTGACTTTTTGCGATGCCATGGACTGTAGCCCGCCAGGCTCCTCTGTCCATGAGATTCTCCAGGCAAGAATACTGGAGTGGGTTGCCATGCCCTCCTCCAGATTGGAGTTCTATAGTGGACTGAATATGACATTGTGGGTTCAGGTAACTCCTGCAATAGCAAATTCATCCCCAAAGAGCAAACTGCATAGTTGTCGTTCAGGCCACTTTCCCTGTAAGAAAGCATGTGTTTGGCCCTGCTGGATGCCTGCAGGAGGGCTCTGATGGAGAGGAAACCCATGGAACCCAGTATTAGCTGCGTTTTTTTAGTTTGAGGTTTTTTTTCTCAGAACCAGGTTTGTTTGTTTTTTTTTTAAAGCCGGCCCATTGGCGCCACCCAGTGGGGAGTCAGTAGAATACAGTAGTGAAAGCCTGTAGGCTTTAAAATTTTTATTTATTTATTTAATTGGAGGATAATTACTTTCCAATGTTGTGACGGTTTTTTCCATACATCAACATGAATCGGCCACCCCCCTCCCCACCCTATCCCTCCAGGTTGTCAGAGAGCACAGGCTTTGGGTGCCCTGCTAGATACATACATTAAACTTGCACTGGTTACCTGTTTTACATATGGTAATGTACATGTTTCAATGCTATTCTCTCAAGTCATCCCACCCTCTCCTTCTCCCACTGAGTCCTCTACGTCTCTGTCTCCTTTGCTGCCCTGCACATAGGATCGTTGTTACCATCTTTCTAGATTCCACATATTATGTGTTAATATATGGTATTTGTCTTTCTCTTTCTGACTCACTTCACTCTATATAATAGGCTCTAGGCTCATCCACCTCATTAGAACTGACTCAAATGCATTCATTTTTATAGCTGAGTCATATTCCCTTGTGTATATATATCACAACTTCCTTATCCATTCAGCTTATAGGCTTTTGAAGGATGGATCCAACTGAGCCTTCCTCAATTTTCAGATCTAGTTCAACCATTCATTCCCTGTAAGAATGTTAAGAAGGTTCCTTGTAAACAGTCTTTCTCTTTGTGAGGCTGCATGGTGTGGTGAGGAAAGCACTGGTTCTGGCTTTTCACAGACTCACTCTACCTTTGCTGAAGTTCCATATCCTCTCAAACTTTCAAAAGCCTTCCATGTTTCTAGTGTCCATAACTGTGGCATAAGTGTTTAGTATTTAGTGACATAATTGTTTTAGTATTTACCCACTGTACTTGAAATTCAAAGTGGCGTCGGTCTGGGTAAAGAAAAAAATATCTCTTTGGCATTTTGAACAGTCAGGAATGATTGCAACCACCTGTAATTAATATATTTTAATTAATAAGTCACTGGCATCCAAATGCATAGTCATAAGACTGTTTCAGAGACTTTAAACCATGATCACACGGTGTAGTGGAAAGAGCCGACTTTTGCCCCCAGACAGACCTGAGTTTATTTTTTTATTTTTTTTTTAGACCTGAATTTAAATCTCACTGCTGCCACTTTCTGTGTGACTTTGATAAGTCATTCTCCATTTTTGAGCCGGTTTCCTGATCAGGCCAGTGGGGATGGCAAATCTTCCTTTACAGAATCAGAGTTAGGGTTACACGAAGTGATGCCTGTGGAGCCACGAGGGAAACCGAGCCTGGCGGACAGCAGGCCTTCACTTGACGGAAGTAACTGCTCCCGTTGAGGCTCTTGACGGAAGTAACCGTTCCCATTGAGGCTCTCGACAGAAGTAACCGTTCCCATTGAGGCTCTGCAGTTACCCTTCATCTTTACCCGTTCAGCCCGCCGGTTCACCTTACCCATTCACCCTGAGCACATCACTTCTGCTCCGAGGCCCGGATTTCTCTTTGGTCAAAGTTTTACCCAGAGACAATGATATAAACACCCAAATCATCTTTTCTTTCTGTAACACTGACCCGCTGCAAATAATTACAAGAATTAGTTATAAAACCAAAATTGTCTTGATGCCATGATCTCTCCTTTACTTCCTCTCTGTCTTTTTCTTTCATACATAGACACACACACACACACACATACACACACACACACACACACACTTTGCATCCCCACCTCATTTTCTCTGTCTTAAAAAGTTAACCAAAAACACAAGAACCTCTGGAAGCTTAACAGAGGAACAGCAAATCCCTTTTAAGGTTGTCATCATCTCCATCCCCCACACCAAGTGCCGGGGTCCTTATTCACACCTTATTGTGTGGCTACCTGTCTCCCCAGTCCTGTGCCCCCATCCTGCCCCAGCCCCTCTGCTCCAGCCACAGAAGCACACTTGCAGGCTCTGCTTCGGCCGGGCTTCCCTCCAACAAGCATGCTCAGTCACTCAGTCGTGTCCGACTCTTTGTGTGAACGTGTACTGAGTCCATGCATATCAATACTTTCAAGCTTCCCACTCACCTCAAGTAGGCATCATGGGTCCATCTCGCAGATGAGGACCCTGTGGGCCCATTCACCGCTGGATTAGACAAACCTTTCTCCATCATCACTTGCCAGGCATTGGGGAAACAGATAGCAGGCACAGCCCCTTTCTCCATGGATCTTATGAGATCTTACAAGGGATGAATCCAGGAAGCAGAAATGCAGCAGATAATAAACTTTCCAATTGTGAAGAAGAGTGCCATGAGACAGCTGAAGAGGAGGTTTGGGAAGGTAACCCTAGAAAAGGGCCACTTGAGCTAAAACCCAAAGGCGCAGGGAGGTCACATACGGAGGTGGTGAAGACAGACCGTGTACTCAGTTACTGAGTTGTGCCCAACTCTTTGCAAACCCATGGACTGCTGCCTACCAGGCTCCTCTGTCCATGGGATTTCCCAGGCAAGAATACTGGAGTGGGTTGCCATTTCCTTCTCCAGGGATCTTCCCGACCGAGGGATGGAACCTGAGACTCCTGCATTGGAAGGCAGCTTCTTCACCAATGAGCCATCAGGGAAGCCCAGTGAGGACAGGGTGAGATCTAAATGTGGGCGGACTGGGTTCTACTGTGCATCATCCCCTCCTCTAAAGAGTTACGTTTATATCGTTGTATTTTATATCTTTTTCTCCCCAATAAACTGTATACTTCCTTGAGAAGAGTGACCTCATCTCCCAGGTACCTGGCCCATAGTACTGAGCATAACTAAATGGCCACTTAATTTTTCAGTATATGTATCTTGAAGTAATTGCCTTATTTAGTATTACGAGTGCAAAAGTATTTACCTAGATCTGCTAGGTAAATTTCTTTATTTAGGTTATTTCTTTAACCAACACACTGCTATGGTTTTCTAATAGAGTTTCTGAGCAACTGGCATGCCTGTTTGCAAGGTCCTCTTAGGGATCAAAACTTGGTCTTCTGCATTGCAGGCAGATTATTTACCATCTGAGCCACTAGGGAAGCCCTACTTCCTCAGATGTTCCCTATGGGGAAGGGAGTGTTGGCTGGAGGGTGATCTGGGGTAGGAGTGCACAAGAAAGGTAGCAGCTGCATCAGCTCTATGCAGGTGGAACTTGGAAGCAGCTCCTTCGACTAATTAAAATGACATGAAGTGTGTCCTAAATGCCACAAGGTACAAGGCGCCTTCCCAGCCTGCAATCCAGGCCATTCTTGAGGATGAAAGAAGAGCTGTTGCCCTGTGCCAGACATGTGGCTAGATATGAGGGGTTCCGTGAGGATTTCTTCTTCCTGACACTTTGGAGCTCACAGTTGAGTAGAGCAGACAGACATGCCCACCGTCCACGTGTGCACGTACACACACGATGTACAAACCGGCTCCTTGCGTGCATGACTCCAGGTGGGCAAAGGCAGGAGTTGTGGTAAATCCCCAGTGGGTGGGGCAAGAAGCCTTCCCAGGCAGGAAGGCTTGCTGGAATTGGGAACATGAATGGCAATTAGCCAAGTAAGGAGGACAGGGCCTCGTAGGAGCAGGCCATGGGCAAGAGTCTCGCCTGTGTAGAGGCCCCGAGAAAGAGAACCAAAGGCACGTTTGAGATCTGTAAATGCCCGCAAGAACCAGGCAGCTGGTGAGGGTGGTGAAAAGCGAGCTGGATATGGTTGCCCATCAGACACACTGGGCTGTTCCTCATTTCTATTAAGAAATGTCCTTCCTCCCACTTTTCTTGAATTGTATGCACTGAAGCTAGCTTTTGTTCTTCTACCTTTGATTGAATCTTAGGGAAAGAGAAATTGTGTTCTCCTCTGAGAAAAATCCAATTAACCATATCAGTCAGTAAATGATACTTAGACTCCTGATGGGCAGAGAGCTGGGAGTGGTGGAGACTGGGGCAAACTGGAGAGAATATTTTCCATCTACAGAGGACAGAGCCATTCTTGACTCCAGCTATCCAGTGGCTCTAAATCTTGCAGTTTTTCCTGAAACACAGTGCAACCTGGATTTTTGGCAAGTTGGCTAAGTTTTTTAAACAATGCTCTGATATATTAAAAAAAAAAAAGGAAGAAACAAAAGCCCCAGCCAACAGGCACACATCTGTATGCTGAACCTTATTCTAGGGTCATGATTGTACCCTCCTGTTTAAAGGCTCCAGAGGTTGCCAGGGCATTTTCAGAATCCTTCAACAAGTCATTGCTCTGCCTATAAGTTACTCCTAACCATCCTTCTCCCCCTGCCTTCCAGAAAGAGATGACGAGCAGGATGTGTCACTAACGGCCCCATCTTACCCTCCGGAAGAAAGAGGAAAGCTGTTTTCCTCCTGGCGGCCAGGCGGGCAGGAGGGAGACTTCCCAGGCTGGAGAGGCGCGCCTACTGCCAGGAACAGGCCGAGCTGGAGACCAGCGGTGACTCTGGAGAGTGGTTCCCTGCTCACCTCGTGTGCTCCCAACCCTCTGAGTGCTGCTAGCGTGACCTGTGGACCCGCCGGGAGGGAAGGACCACCCCTCGCCCATCCTGGAGAAAGGATGCCCCTGCACTTAACACGCACAGCCCAGCTGTGCGGTTCTGCCTGTGACCTGACACCTAAGCTTTGCTGAAATTCAGGTTTTGCGCCCAAGGTCCTTATTCCTACTTACTTACCTGTCTCCTCAGCCGGCTGCCTTTTCTGTAACGTGTGTTCTAAGTACCCAGTGAATTTTGGAACTCTGGATGCACAACCAGTTTTTCTCCAACAAGCCTTCTTGTGCCGTCTTGGCAGACTTCGGCCCTTGATGCTGTGGTCGGCTGGGAGGTCTGACGCCCCTCGGCTCACAGCATCCGCGCAGTTTTCCCCATAAGCAGTTTTACCAGGGACCATTCCGCGCGGCGGCTTTTCTCTGCCCCAAACAGGGTCTGCACACTTTCACTGCAGGGAAGAGACTGGTCTCCAGCCTAAGGCTGGCTAGTTACCAGTTCACCCTGAACAGAGTATCTTTTTTTAAAAACCACGCCATTCCTTGTCTCTTCCGGTCAAGATTTTTTTTTTTTTTCCTGTTTCTCCGAAGAGAGAAATAAAGGAAGTTATAAATGACCAAGAATGATCAGCAGAAGCACTGAGCCAGATTAGTGCAGTGTTTGTTCGTTATTAAAGGGTGTGGTGGCTGTCTCTACGTTAATACTGAGATTTCAGTTGGGGGAAGAAAAAAGTACAATGGGTAATTTGATGCCTGTAGCTCAGACACCCAGCCCATTGACTTGTTATCTTCCCAACCGGCCCTCTGAGCTTCTAGATCCAGTCGATGTTTTCTTCCTGTTCCTCCACACTCCCCACCTCCTCCGTCCATTACGTTTGACATTATAAAACAAAATTAATTTCTGCCCGGGTGATGCTCCTGCCATGGTTGCCAAGGTAACAGGCAAGCTGGAGCCGTGTTCCTTCTTCCATCCTTGCCAATGTTTGGATCCCAGCAGACAGACTCATTCTGTGCTGCGTCCTGCCTTTTGAAAGCTACCTGACTTTTCGCTAAAGTAATGTTGCCTTCACTGATTCATTCGCAAAACTGTGGTGGTCCCAAGAGTCTGTAAGTAGGGGGTGATGATACTTCCGGTGATCATTTGAATTTGACAAAATAGCAGTTGGTGGAGGGAAGTAGCTGAGAATGTATTAGTGAATTTTAATGTAATACTGATTAAAGAATAACTTAACAACTCTGACTTTGTCTCATTACATGTGACATGTAAAAGCCATCTGGGGCTGCCACAAGAGCCTGGAAAGGCATGAAACCTTTCTTTGGTCCAAACTAAGAAAGGACTGACTCTCTGGGCACTGTGGCATTCTGTGTTGACCTAAACCAGCAAACCAACCCTTGTTCTGTATTTTGTCAAATGCCGTAATGCCGTCTCATGGAATTCAAATGCTGCTACCTCTCTTCATATTGTGTTCTGATCAAGAACAAACATACCATTTTTTGGTTTGGTTTTGTTGGCTTCCTAAGTAACTTTGAGAGGACAAGATAGAGATTTTCTCAGCATCATTTCTGCTTTAAAGGATCCAGAGAACAGACGAATGAGCCCGTCTTCCTGACCTATGCGCTATGCAGTAAGTGCCACATGGGAGTGTTGAGCAGTGGGACGGAGAAGTGACAGCTCAGAGCCAGGTCCTGGAAGGAACTCTGAAGCTTGGCACCATGGAAAACCACAGGAGTTTTGCTTGAAAAATCTGACATTTCAATTAATGCCTAATCAAGTAGGATGCTGGACTCTGAAGACTTTTGTTATGAGTTCTTTCGAAGTTTATTTTCTATTAACTGTGCATATGAAATTTCCACTCAATTAAAAAAAAATCTGGATTTTTTTTTTTTAACTTCTTGGAACAATTTCCTCATGGTTATATTGATCACTGCACTTCTAGGAAAAGTGCTGGCAAGCCACTCTTATTTTTTGATTATAGATGGTTCCTATTCCCATAGAACTTTGTTTGGCAAATTGTGAAGAAAATCACTATAGGCGATTCTTTATGTCTTTGGCTTGACTACATCCTGAGAACTTCTGGCAAATGCAGATCTGAGCTCCTGTGGCCCTTCAGGCATCTCCTGCTTTCTGGATCTGCAGTTGACACCTGGCTTCTTCCTTCTGACCTGGCTGGCTCCCCTCATTTCCCCCTATTATTTTAAAGTTGAGTAATACATGCATCTATGATTTTTTTTTTGAGAAATGTCAAAGTGGGAACTTCAAAAGGAAAAGATTACAGTGACATCCGTATTCCCACAGTTGTCAGTCTCTTTAGTTAATGGTTTAGAGTCCTTCTTTTATGTATGTTTGGGGTCTGTGTGTGTGTGTGTGTGCAAGTATGTGGGTTTTTCATGGCACTGACATTATTAAAGAGTTCAAGCTGCTTTGAACTCCAGAATGTCCCACAATCTAGAATTTTTTTCTGATTGTTTCCTCATTATTAGATTCTGTTAAACATTTTTAGCCAGAACACTACATAAGTGGTGGTGTTTCTTTCCTTCTGCATCACACTAGGAAGCATGTAATGTTCAGTTATCTCTTTTCATGATAAATACTAAGCTTGATTAGTGGGTTGAGGTTTCATCTGCCTGATGCATTCATTAAGTTCCATAATTCATCATAAACCTCTGAAATTCAATATTCATATACAGTGTGAGACTACTTTCCTTTCTTAATGTTCCAAAGAAGTCCAGAAGTTCCAAAAGATTACAGCCATTGCAGTTAGAAGTTGTTGCAGTGACAAAGAATTCATCTCTTCCTGTGTCACAGGGGGAAGGAGAAGCTAAAAGTTTCCTTCTGCAGATAATGCATGAGTATGCTGGATACTGAGAATTTGCTGTGGTCCCTGGAGCCATAGATAAAATGTATATAACTTTTTTCTTCAGATCCCCAGTGACCTCCCATTCAGACTGATGTTTCATTTTAGAGAGCATGTATTTTCATGAAAGGTGATTGCCCAAGAGTGCAAAAACTGATTTAGGTGGGGAGGAAATCTTAGATATTACACTGAGTCATGGCCCTCCCAAGGAGCTACAGTATGTGCACAGATATAAAGTATGTATTTAGTATTAAAATTTCATGGGGATGGGGAATGATTAGGAATAGAATGTCTAAAAGGGCTCTTTAGGGAGATGATAGTGAAAAAAATAGATTGAGAAATACTCATCTGGGGTCAGTTTCTGCTTCTGAAACTGTTCATTTTCTCTTCCTGGGGTGTTTGCTCATTTCTGAGGGCCCGGATAAGTGGAAATGACTTTGAGAGGTTTTGTTTTGTTTTGTTTTAGCTATTCCTTCTACAACCTTCCAAACCATATCAGTTTGGAAGGTTTTTGGTAGGTTTTTCCAGGTGAAAAACCCATTCTCCTCTCAACAGTCTTTGGGCACAGAAATCCTGCAGCATCCTCTGGTGTAACCCCCAGATCATATTCCATGTGAAACCTTTCCATTCAACTGGCGTTAACTATTATATTGTCTCTGAGTTTCAGCTCACCTTTTCTAGTGTCCCACATTAAGAAAGATCCAAAAACTCTAAAAAGTAAAACATAGGTAAAAACATACTAAATGAGAGCTTTGTTTGCACGTCCACTAAGTACTGGAAGCCTCTCACCAGTTGTCCTTCAGCCTTCCTTGTTTATCATCTCCCATTGGCTGAATTCTCTTGGAAGTCGTGTTGTGCCATTGCTAACATTTCTATACTTCAGTCTGAAGCCTTCCCAAAGCTGTCTATGCCACTGTGCGTTATAGATATAACCAGCAGTGAACATGTAAGAAGTCGCTGCATGCTTTTTCCATACTGTGCTGTGTCTTTGCTAACTCCTGATTTGATTGTATACGTTTATAAATTTTCTATTATATTTGCTCATACTAAATCCTTATTTATATTCTGCAACACCATTTTGACCGATCTTCTTGAATGTCCTACTGTTAGCATTCTTTGTAAGATTACACTGAGATGTTTTAATTCCCTTTTTCATTGGCGAAGCACTAGGGGACATGGATAATTTCTCTCCTCATTTGTGGTGATGATGTCATTCTGGTCATTGCTGGAAGCATCACTTCCTATGGTCTCTACCCTTATATCACTTCCACATCCCATGGGTATCACACTGTGAATAAAAGAAATATCATAGGAAAAGTACAAGAAATGCGTCCAAAGGCAAAATCACTGAAAGGAGTCTGATGTGTCACTTGGATAATACTGTTGTCCTTTGGTCCTTTTACTTCTTAATAAAATAGGTGATTCTTGATGAAATAGGTGATTCTCTCCTAGAATTAGCCAAACAAAGCATGTTTGGGAAATAATGTTTTTTTTTCCTCTGCTTTAAAAATACTTCAACAAGAATATTTTATAACAAGCTATTCCCTCTCGGAGTTGTTAATTCTGGACAAGACTTTTTCAAAGAATAAATAAGGATTTCTGTAACTGTTAGAGGGAAGAGTCCATTTCTAATCTGACAATTAAGCAGTTTTACTAGCTTTGAGTGTTCTAATTTCAAAGTTTTTCAGTGTCTTTTCTAATAGCATCAAGAAAAGAGATTTAGCATAATTTTAGTTCCATTTGTGATTAAGGCTTTGGTTACAAGAGCAAACTAACAATAAAAAACAATTAAAAATGGAAGATAAAACTAAAGGATATTTATGAAATCAGTTCTTCGTGAGTTTAAGAATTCAAATGTCCCAAATAAAAGACACACAGCCATCATCTAATTTGTCTTTTTTCTGTGTTTGACTTATTTCTTTAACAAATACATTCTTCATCTTGCAATGATCTTGGAACAATAAATGAAAAGCAAGGTTAATTTTACAAAAACCTAATTCAGAATTTATTTTCGAACCCATGCACATATTTACATTGTAGCAGAAGTTCCTTCGTTCTATGACAAGTTTTCCCAGGAGGGTGTCTTGTGTAGCTTCTCAACCGATTAATGTTGTACTGCTTTTTTCTTGCAGTAGGATTCAGTATTAAGTTTGGTCATGACCTGGAATACAAAGATAAGAAGTCTATATTGTAGAAAAAGCTCATCAGTCAGAGTAAATAAACCTGAAGTAGAATCTCAGGCTTGCCCCTACCTTATTTGTGTGACATTGGGTAGTATATCTGTCCCTCAGAATTCTAAACTACAACTGGACTTATAGATTTGTTCCTATGTAGCTTATAATTTGGGGGGATAATAATGTCAGATTAAACATCCATTATGTCCCTCATGAATCCAATGGACATGAACTTGGGCGAACTCCAGGAGATGGTGAGGGACACGGAGGCCTGGCGTGCTGCATCCATAGGGTCACAAAGAGTCAGATATGACTTAGCGACTGAACAACAACAAGATTAAAATATAAACATATTTAGAAAAGCAGAAGTGTATAAATTCTGTATGTGCTATGTGCTGTACTCAGTTGTGTCTGACTCTTTGTGACCCCATGGACTGCAGCCTGCCAGGCTGTTCTGTCCATGGGGATTCTCCAGGCAAGCATACTGAAGTGGATGGCCGTGCCCGCCTCCAGGGGATCTTCCCAACCCAGGGATCAAACCCAGGTATCCTGCATTGCAGGTGGATTCTTTACCCGCTGAGCTACCAGGGAAGTCATACATTTTGTATACTTATATATTATTAGTACATTTGCAGTCACTATGTAATAATTGTACATGACTCCAGTAACAGCCCCTGTTCTGATAGCAACAATATAATACTATGTCTTACAAAAGCTGTGATTTCTAGACACAGAGCAGAGAGGAATGAGACTTCTGGAACGTGATCACACGTATGAAGTCTTCCTCTGCTTCTTGGGTTCACTGTCTGAAATGTGCACCATGATGTGACCAAGAGGCAGGCTGTGAACTGGATTTGTCCTGCAGGCATGATTTGTTGAATCTACATAGATTGTTGTTGTTGTGTTTAGCTAGCTGCCAACATTTAAAAATGGGAAAACTTGATCTGAAAATCAGAATTTCTGGCTTCTCCAACTAAATCAGAAGATGTGGCAAACACTAGGCTTTTGTTTTCTTGTGGCAAGAATTGGCTGAGAAGTGGCTGGCCCATTTAGATGGGGCTGTCTCTCCAGTTTACTGCCGCCCGCACCACTCCCTGTTGCTGCCCAGACATGGCTGCTTGTCAGTTACCATCGTCCTCTGACACTGGGATGCTTCACTCACGTACATTTCTTGCCACTCCCCGAAGGCATTTCAGGTCACAGCCCCTGCTCCACTGTGTCTAGAGGGACCACTGAGGAAACCACTATTTTAATTTTCAAATGTATCCCCATACACATTGAATATTTGCTGTATTATTAGATTCTCTCTAGAAACCTATACTGTATTAATGATAATAAATGGAAAACTGTCTTAAAGACAATAAATTCAAACCAGATGCCTTTAGTCTTTCCACCCAACAACAGCAAAAATTGATACTCCCATAAGAAGCTTACTTCCCAAGGAAGCTAAGCTGATCATTAAATCTATCCACTCTTTCAATATCCTAAATTCTTAAATTTCAACTCTGCTTCTAAGCAGACTTCATTGCTACATTAACCAAAATGATAAAGAACTGTCATTGGGAAGTAATTGTAGTGTCATCTGTAACAATTACATATTTCATCTGACTTTTCTTTTAGTTCATTATTAAGTAGATATTAACAGAACACATTATTTTTAATGGAAACCTCTTGTTTTAATGCAGCATCATCAACTAACTGGGTTTCATGAAGACAAAAAACAAACAAAAATTCTCAGTACTTAATAAATTAAGATCTAAATGAGGAAATCTAATTAATGTAATTAAACTTTGATTGAGCTTGTAAAATGTACTACTGCATACTAAATTAAGTTGAATATCTGCTCTAGAGGAAATTGTATCATATAATTGAGACATGACCTCACCTATTACCAAATCAGCAGAGGATAAGACTAACCATTTTCAAGAAATAAATAGAACATAAAATTCTGTAAAGCAATTACCCTTCAAGTTAAAAATTTTAAGAAAGAAATATATAGAACATAGAGGGGGAAGGTATCAAAAGAATCCTATGTTTATTAACCCAGAGATAGTATTAAGGGGCTTCTCAGGTGGCACAGTGGAGAAGGCAAAGGCACCCCACTCCAGTACTCTTGCCTGGAAAATCCCATGGACGGAGGAGCCTGGTAGGCTGCAGTCCATGGGGTCGCTAAGAGTCGGACACGAGTGAATGACTTCACTTTGACTTTTCACTTTCATGCATTGGAGAAGGAAATGGCAACCCACTCCAGTATTCTTGCCTAGAGAATCCCAGGGACGGGGGAGCCTGGTGGGCTGCCGTCTATGGGGTCGCACAGAGTCGGACACGACTGAAGCGACTTAGCCGCAGCAGCAGCAGCAGCAGGTGGCACAGTGGTAAAGAGTCTGCCTGCAACGCAGGAGACATGGGTTCAATCTCTGGGTCAGGAAGATCCCCTGGAGGAGGAAATGCCAACTCATTCCAGTATTCTTGCCTGGGAAATCCCATGGACAGAGAAACCTGATGGGCTGTAGTCCATGGGGTGGCAAAGAGTTGGACACGACTTAGTGACTGAGCACACAATAATATGGGTAACTGTTTCTTCATAGCCATGCATATAAGATCTCAACAATGATGTATTTAATATTGCTAAGAACTACATGCTTCAAGAGATAGTGGAGGACAGAAGAGCCTCGTGGGCTGCAATCCATGGGGTTACAAAGAATCAGACACTATTTAGTGACCGAACAACAACACGCTGACTTGCATAAGAGGCAGCAACATTTAGAAAAGTCATATATTGTGAGTTGTTTATCTGAAGGCTAAGTATTTCACTTGGGCTTGTCTTAATCAGAAGTATAATCATATGAAGGTACAAGGGAGACATCTGGTCCACACAAAGTATGTGGTTAAGGCAAAAACCTTGGTAAAAATACAAGGTCATTTAGACAGGATGAAGTTTGGTGGGAGAAGTTAACATTGGCTGGACATGAGGGATCCCTACCTGGTCTGTGGATGAGAACAGAATTCTTTCTTTGCTCAAAATCTCAGATTAAAAGCCTCAGCTCCTTCTGTTTCTTGCTGGCCTCACACATGCCAGGTACACTCACACTTAGAGCCTCCACACTGGCCATCCCCCTGCCTGGATGATCTGCCCCAGACAGCCTCATGTCTAACTCCTTCCCCCTCAAGTCTTTGCTTGAATGCCACCTTCTCATTGATCTCTGCTGGTCACATCTACCCAGAGGACTCACAGCCCCCCTTTCTCTGCTTTAATTTTCTTTTCCCCATATAATCTGGGTGATATAATTTATTTATCCAGGGATTGAACCTGCGTCTCCTGTGTCTCTTGCACTGCAGGCGGATTTTTTACCGCTTGAGCCATCAGGGAAGCCCTTTTTTATATAATTTATTTGTTAGGTTTATTGTGTATTGTCTGTCTCCTCCAGCTGAATATAAATTCCATGCCTTCAGGGATCTCTATTTTGTTTATTGAGTGTGTGACACAAAGGAGACACTCATTAGACCTTTGATGAATAAATGAATGGGTGAATGAATTCACATGGCAGACAAGTGCCTAATTAAGATCTGCTATCAGAGAGATATTAATTAAAAGCAAGGTATAATAATGATAATATTAAGTTGATAATACTAACACCAAAAGTATATATTTAAGTGTCTAAGCACGCCCTAAGCCTTTTAGGTGAATAATCTCAGTTAAACAACCCCATGAGGTTGGTTATCTATGTTTATCCCCATTTTAAAGTCAAAATTACCTAAGTAATCTGCCTGCGATTACAAGCAAGAAAGTGATGTCACACAGGTGTTTCTAGAGGCCCCACTCTGAACCACAGAGGTCACCCCCACCCACAAGGCATCAGGCTCTCCTCAAATTGTCTTCTCTGTAGATCCCGGGTCCGTGTAGTTCTGCAGTTCAGCCTTCAGTTTCTTTCCTGGTCATTTGTTAATGTGATTGCAGTAGTGAGTCTATGACCAGTCTGTCTGAGGTCAGAAAGTCTTTCCAGTCCCAGGGTATTCATTCACAATGACAAAGTAGACCCTTAGCCAGAGATCAGGTCAGACAACAGACCTAACAGGGACACCAGAAGGTCAGAACAACTAGTCCACAGAGTGTTGAGGGGTGTGAGGCCAAGACTGGAGGCCAAAACGTGAGTCCCTGAGGAGGCAGGAGACACAAATCCAGAAGGAATCACCCAGCGTGGGGTGGGGTGTTCCTGTGATCAATTGAAATAGTACATAAGAAACTTCAAGAACTTCCCTGGTGGTCCAGTGGTTAAGAATCTGCTGGGACATGGGGTTGATTCCATATAGGAGACATGGGTTCGATCCCTGGTCTGGGAAGATCCCAAATGTCAAGGTACAACTAGGCCCAAGTGCTACAACTATCGAGCCTATGCCCTAGAGCCTGGGAGCCGCTACCCTGAGCCCACGTGTGGCAGCTACTGAAGCCCAGGCACTCTAGAGCCTGTGCTCCACAACAAGAGACGTCGCTGCATTACGAAGCTCAAGCCCCGCAACTGGAGAGTAGCCCCTGCTCGCTGCAACTAGAGAAAGCCTGCACACAGCAACGGGGACCCAGCACAGCCAAAAGAGGAAACAGAAAGAAACTTGTAGGTTCTGATCCCTGCTGTGAAATGGGGTGGTGGGGAGAAAGCATGCATTTCACTCATCCTTAGAGGAAAACAAGCAGACTTTTTAAAGAATTGATAAATAGAAACACCCAAAGGAGAAGATGAACTTAGACATTAAGAAATTTGAGAACCTATCACAGTTAATTTTTGCTAATTTTTCTTCTCTGTGAAAAACATTAATGCATTAATTCATCAGCCACAACATAAAATATGTGGTTACATTAGACATATGTAACCGAGAGGCTAGAACAAGGAGTGGCTGGGGGACTTAGGTATGCATGTGTTCCCTGGGCTAATTTAGAAATGCATAGGAAACAGAGAAGCAACGTCCATGCCATCCACTTGACTTCTGCCGTTTCCTCTGAGGCACCATAAATGTTTACCAGTTTCTGGTTCTAGCCAGAGATCTTTAACATGTCAGGATATAAGGCTGGCCAGCGCTTCCCCAGTGGTTCAGTGGTAAAGAATCTGCCTGCACTACAAGAGATTCAGATTCAACCTCTGGGTCAGGAAGATCCCCTGGAGAAGGAAACAGCAAACCACTCCAGTTTTTTGCCAGAGAATCCCAGGGACAGAGGAGCTTGGCAGGCTACAGTCCGTGGAATCACAGAGAGTTGGACACGGCTGAGCACTCACTCAATGCTGGCCTGTGTGTGAAGGCCGGATGCTGTGATGAATGACTTTCACCCTCCTGTTCCCAGGGCTCCATGGATATTACCCATGAAATGATTCAACTACCAAACACAGAAGAAGCATTTGTCATGAGAGGAGTGGATAGTGGGAGCATTTTTTTTAAATAGTAAATCATTAGATTCAGCAACTACTAAACCATGGAAATTAAAGACAACTCATCCAAAAGGCAAGCCTCGTTTCACACTTCCAGGAAGAGTTTTTAACACATTTCCAACCTTAGCATGAGTTTCCTGAGATTGTGAGGATAACACCAGTGTTCAGTATGACAGGGCATTAATTGGACATTAACTACTAGAGTTCAAACACAGCTGATCCATGAACGTGGAATGGAGAAAGAAGATACTTCCCATGGAAAGCTTGCCAAAACAGACTAGGTAGCCAGGCGAGCAGAAAAGAAAAAAGTTTTTATTCAGAAAAATTGGAAAATAAATTGAACCCTTTTCTTTACCATTTGTAGAAGGATGGTCCTAAAGGGCAGAATTTAAAATAAAAATGTATTAATCTATTTATTCATTGGGCTGTGCCAGACCCTAATTGTGGCATGTGGGATCTAGCCCCCTGACCAGGGATCCAACACAGGCTCTCTGCATTGAGAGTACAGAGGTTAGCCACTGGACCAGGCAAGTCCAGGCAGACTTATTTTAATGAGATTGTGGAAAGATGAAATCGCAGGTAAGATTCAACAATGCAGTTCAATCTTCCGGGAAAGATTCCCCCAAACTCTTATGAGAAAATTAACCTTGGAGCCACAGAGGTCCCCCTGCCCCCACTGGCACAGCCTCTGCCTGTCCCCAGGCTCCCCATCCTCAGGGAGCTAGGCAACGACTCTCCCTGCCTCCAGATCCCCTCTCCCCTCCCACTTCTCACAAGCTGAAGCCAGGCTGCTTTCTCTAAACCCCAGACCTGTGTCCCTCTCCCCATTCCCCAGACCACCTTGCCTGACAGCCCACCCCCACAGCAGGACCCAGACTCTCTTTAGTGAGGCCCCAAGACAGGCTTCTCACAGGCTTCTCGTGGTTAAAAAGAAAGCCCAACAGCCCTTGCACTTATCCTCAGGTGTTTGGAAGTTTAAAATTAAACAACAGAGAGTGATCTATGGATGATGTCATTGCCATATCTCCTCACCTTTATTTCATAGAAGAAAGCACATTTCAACAGCAAAAGAATAGAAAGAGCAGATCTCGGAATACAAGCCCGTCCTCTGGGTTTCCCTAAAGTAGTGAAAGCATCTACACCTGCAGTCGCACGCCGACTGATGACCTTGGGATGTCAGGCAGGTGACATAGCCATGAGTTGTTTTTGTGAGTTGCTTTGGTGCTGGTGGTGGCGGGTTTTCCTGGCAAGTCCTGACCGCCTAGAGACACTCGATTGCTTGGGCAGCACAACTCCTCAACGTCTGGTCACTCGCCCTGTGATCCTGCTTGCCTGGCCATCTGTAAGAGGGAGGGCAGGGAGCCTGCGCTCCCGGACAGCCTAGGGGAACAAGCACACAGCCCACTCCAGCAGCTGCCACCGCCTCTGAGTGACCTGAAGACAGAACTGCTGTGTCCACCCCTAGAGGCGAGAGATCATCCTCCCTTCTCTCCTTTCTCTGCCACTAGTCCAGTCCTGATATGTGGACTGAGAACTAGAACCCTCAAGCCTCCTCTTTGGCTAAGAAGCCTCCTCTGCCACCCACCCCCACTCCAAGGTGGTCTCAGGTAGGAGGCAGGCAGCACCAAAGATAGTCTGCATGCTAGCCAGCGTCTGAGTCTGGAAAAGTGAGAGGGAAAGTCACTGAGTTGTGTCCAACTCTTTGTGACCCCATGGACTGTAGCCCACCAGGCTCCTCTGTCCATGGGATTCTCCAGGCAAGAATACAGGAGTGGGTTGCCATTCTCTTCTCCAGGGGATCTTCCCGACCCAGGGATCGAACCCAGGTCTCCAGCACTGTAGGCAGATTCTTTACCATCTGAGCCACCAGGGAAGCCCAGTTCTAATGCTTAATAGACTTTTAAATTTTCTGAGTAAACGACCATCATGCCATCTGTAAATAATAATGATTTTGTTTCTTCCCTTCCAATCATTACATCTTCTATTTCGTTTTCTTGCCTTATAGCACTAAATAGCACCTGTAGTACAGATATAGTAAACGCACCTAAATATTTACCATTTGGTCTTTATAGAATATTTGCTAATCTACACTTTACACCATAGTGAGTGAAAGTCGCTCAGTTGTGTCGACTCTGCGACCCCACGGGCTATACAGTCCATAGAATTCTCTAAGCCAGAATACAAGAGTAGGTAGCCATTCCCTTCTCCAGGGGATCTTCCCAACCCAGGGATCAAACCCACATGTCCCTCATTGCAGGCGTATTCTTTACCAGCTGAGCCACCAGAGAAGCCCAGGAATACCGGAGTGGGTAGTCTATCCCTCTTCCAGAGGATCTTCCTGACCCAGGAATCAAACCAGGGTCTCCTGCATTACAGGCAGATTCTTTACCAGTTGAGCTACCAGGGAAGCTTACACCATAGATTTAAGTGTAAGACCAAAGACACCAGAATGAGTAAAACTTAGAGGCCTCTAAACATACATTGAAGTTAAATGTCATTTCTTATTTACATTAGTTTATCCCTACTCAAAAAAACGACATTTAACTTCAGTGTGTGTTTAGAGACCTCTAAGTTTCACTCATTCTGGTGTCTTTGGGCTTCTGCTTGTGTATGTTTCCCTTTAGAAGATGTGAATGTGGACCGTCACTTTGAGTTGAATGAGAAGATATGAGCTGGGAGAGAAAGGTATTAGAGCAGGATTTGGGGCAAGGGTGATCACTGAGAAGAAAGAAAGCAACCTAGTTGTCCATCAGCAGATGAATGGATAAGAAAGCTGTGGTACATATACACAATGGAGTATTACTCAGCCATTAAAAAGAATACATTTGAAACAGTTCTAATGAGGTGGATGAAACTGGAGCCTATTATACAGAGTGAAGTAAGCCAGAAGGAAAAACATAAATACAGTATACTAACGCATATATATGGAATTTAGAAAGATGGTAACAATAACCCGGTGTACGAAACAGCAAAAGAGACACTGATGTATAGAACAGTCTTATGGACTCTGTGGGAGAGGGAGAGGGTGGGAAGATTTGGGAGAATGACATTGAAACACGTAAAATATCATGTAAGAAACGAGTTGCCAGTCCAGGTTCGATGCGCGATACTGGATGCTTGGGGCTAGTGCACTGGGACGACCCAGAGGGATGGTATGGGGAGGGAGGAGGGAGGAGGGTTTAGGATGGGGAACACATGTATACCTGTGGCAGATTCATTTTGATATTTGGCAAAACTAATACAATATTGTAAAGTTTAAAAATAAAATAAAATTTAGGGGGGGAATCCGCCCGCATCGCCGCCTTTGCCGGCCGGGCGGCCGCGAGGCCCAGAGTGCCGGAGGCCGGGGCTGGGGCGGCACCGCGCGGAAATTTAAAAAATAAAATAAAATAAAATAAAATTAAATTAAATTAAAAGAAAAAAAAAGAAAGAACGAGACCACACTGTTCAGAAGTTCTGAATGTTTCCGAGCCCACTAAATTCGAAAGTGACTGCATTGTCACCTCCCCCTTTATCGTCCTGAAAATCCCTATCCCAAAGCCTTAGGTAGGGTCACTCACAGTAGGATCTGTGCCAGGGTTGGGTGGAAAGAGCCATGTGGCCCAGGGTGGGGTGTCAGAGCTCAAGCAGGAATGAGAAGGGCCTCCAAGTAGGGAAAGGAATGGTTGGTGCAGAATGTTGGAACTGAATCAGGGTCAGGAGGGTGGGAAAGGGGTGGCCTGGCGCGGATTACTGGAGTCCAGGTGAAATGAAGCAGGCATCTGTGTAGGAAGGCTGCCTACCATGAGGTGGCAGAGGCCCATGGGGTGAGGAGGTCATCTATCTGAGAGGGCAGCCTGGCAGAGGATGTCAGAGCCTGAGGGGGTTGCAAAGGGCATCTCTGCAGGGAGAGAGAGCAGTAGCAATGGAAGGCTGGTTCTACAGTATGCTGGGGACAGGGGTGGTTAATCAAACAAGTAAATATACTCCATTAAGCATAGTGGAAGTGAGGTTTCTCACCGTCAAAGAAGGGGGTTATAAATATGTAAACTGGTTCGTCTAAAATCAAAGGTAACTATTTGAACTCATGTTTTTGATATAGATAGCTATAGAAATAAACCTAGATGTAAATATGTGTGTGTATATATACATATATGGGGCTTCCTGGGTGTCGCTAGTGGTAAAGAACCCCTGCAAATGCAGAAGACATAAGAGACTTCCCTGGGCTGGGAAGATCCCCTGGAGAAGGGCACAGTATTCTTTCCATGTCAGTATTCTTGCCAGGAGAATCCCATGGACAGAGGAGCCTGGGGGGCTACAGTCCATAGGGTCGCAAACAGTTGGACACGACTGAAGCGACTCAGCATGCACGCACATACTTGTCATGCCCTCTCACTGAACTGGGGATCCAGCTCCCAGCTCACTGAAAGCCAGTTGATAGAAGAGCTAGGCTTGCTGACATATTAGTGTCTGAGATTACCTCTTTTCACTCCAATAGGGCCTTTTGGACCTGTAATGCAGTCCAAAGCATGGCAAAGAGTCAGATACAACTGAAGTGACTTAGCACATGCGCGTGCACGCACACACACACACACACACACACATGCGTATATTATGCACAGAGGTACACTTTTGCACCACACACTGCATTCCTGTCTCTGTTCACCAGCAGGACCTGACCCCAGTGGTGTTCTGATTCAATGAACCCATCTAGCATCTGGATCTTGGCATGTGGATACTATTCTCTGCTAAAAGGAACCAGGAATTCTTAGAGGCAATGGTTGCTTTCTTAGCTGGGGCTGAGAAAATCCAAGATGAGTGTGGAACAGTGAAAATCAAGAGCCTGGAAAATGTTCATAAGCTTTAAGGTAGAAATTCTTTTTTTAGGAAACTATCCTAAATGAAATCAGTGTAAATGCTGAAAAAATTTTAGCCATAAATAGGCTCATTACTTTATTGTATATAATAAGCAAAATTGGAAACCTAACTAAGAATAAGGTAAATGACCCAAAACAGTAATGAATATTCACTGAATTGGATGTTATACAGACATTAAAATTAAGTGTATGAGAATGCTTATATTATAATGTTAAATTATAAATGGAGCATCTGGATTCAGCATGAGTAAAACGTCTCACCGAGGTCTGGCTCTTCCTTGCAACTTTCTAGAACGCCTTCTGCTACATCTCATGTACCCAAGTGTATATCAGTGCCTTGAGATGTGGTTAGATTCTTGCTGTTTCAATATCTTGACTTTTCTGCTCAAAAACCATCTACCCTCCTAGGTTTCCACCATTTAGCCATTCAGCTCTCCACCCCCCCACCCACCACTAGCATCTCTTTGTCTTCTCTACACCTGCCCTCTGGGCTCCCCGGGTGACTCAGTGGTAAGGAATCCACCTGCCGGTGCAGGAGATGTGGGTTCAGTCCCTGGGTCGGGAAGATCCCCTGGAGAAGGAAATGGCAACCTAGGCCAGGATTCTTGCCTGGGAACTCCCATGGATAGAGGAGCCTGTTGGGATACAGTCCATGGGGTCGCAGAAGAGTCAACTTAGCAACTAAACAAGAACACTCCCCCTCATTCATGGAAAACCAGGGCACCAATTTCCCACAATTCCTCTCATTGCCAAGTCTTACATGTCCTAGGGAGCATCTTTGGACACACAGGGCATCATGGTCTCTCATTTTACTTAATTTACATCCCAGAGCCAGTGTTGTTCTTCCCTTCTAATCCAATTTAGCGATCTGATGCCAGGCCCTTTGGACCTCATTATTACACAATTCTGATCAGCTTTGAAATGTTAAACTTCCAGACTCCACCATAAAACAGTTTTTCTGCTCTTTACTTAGCAACTTCAATGTTCTTATCTCTCTGTCCTAATGCATCCATCCTGTTATTCTGACTTTTTGGATAGCTAGTAATTAGCAACCTCCTAAGACTTCGGTTAAGTGGCAGTTTTTGAATAGCAACCTCATTAAACATCCTCAGCCTGGCCAGATCCCATGCAATCTTCCTCTTCCTTTAAGCTGTGAATGAAAAATCTGGTTTTTAACTCAAGGTTTGAACATCAATAGTTCTCTTTTACTACAAGAGTCACCATGTTAGTAAAATACTCTTACTTCAATGTTTCTATTTATCTAGAAGCTAAAAAAACACTTTAGCTTAATACAAAGTAAAGTAAAATAAAAGAATGTAAATAAAAAGGATTTGGACTTGGGAAAAAAAAAAAAAAAGCTCAGATACTCAAAATGATTTGTGAAAGCACACGTTGGCAATCAAGGTTCTCACTTAACCCAGAAGGCCCTATAATTCTTGACAGTCACATAGAGAGGAAAGAGATTACATTCTGTTCAAAAGAACTTTCTTGTATTTTGAAAGATCTTGGTTCTTTGAAAATTAATAATCCTGAAGTGATAACTTCTGTTTAGTTTGAGAAAGCCTGTTAAAGAGAACCTCAGTTCTCTGACCGTTCTGATAAAGCACAGTTCATTGTTCCTGGGTTTTCAAAATTACAGTGATATAACCAATCATTTGTTTTATTTGATGTTGTGTGTAAGCTTGCTATTCAGATTTAAGGAAAATAATATTCAAATTGATAATTTAAGCAAGGTTGGAGGCTTCAGTTCATGGATTGCAACAACTAATGTGTGCCTTGTGGAACTATCTGCGTTTAATGGATTCTCTCGAAGATTAGGGTGACTCAGTTGACATTCTTTAAAATACAACTGCTTTCATTTTACAAGATTGTCTCATTTCTTAATGTTTGCGTGTCTTTTACTTCATTACTTGTTCTATTTATATTTCCTTGTTTGTTGTGCCTCTTAAAAAGCTGTATATATGAAAATCTCACCAGTACTAATCCTTTTAGGCGTGAAGAAAGATTATCTGTAGAGAAATTAAATAAATTCTTTATGAAGTAAATAAATTCAGGAAATACATTCAACCCAGTAAATGACTTGATTATCTACCTGATGTGATATATAATTTACTCATTTTCCAGAGAATCAAATTCAGGGTTGGAGAGATGATTTGCTCATGATCACATAGGTAGGAAGGGA
Source organism: Bos indicus (assembly GCF_029378745.1). Lineage (NCBI taxonomy): Eukaryota > Metazoa > Chordata > Mammalia > Artiodactyla > Bovidae > Bos > Bos indicus. Next base: position 16,841,312 of record NC_091767.1, read on the forward strand.
TGGAGTGGTGACCCAAATATATTCCTCTTTTGTCCTGGCCCAGTGTTCCTGTGGGAGAAGACACAGAAGTGGAAGAGGGACTTACAATGCAGACATGATCAAGAGACAAAGAACAAAGTAAAATCATAGGTTAGAAAGTATATCTAATGGCATCTTTGGTATTAGCAATGGATCCTCCTTAGGGCATTCTTCAAAGACTTAAAATATAGTTTAATAGATAAAAAATAAATATACACTTTTTAAAAAAGAGAAGTCTCTACTCTAATTGAGTAATAGAATATTGGAAAGGCTAACTGTGGCCTAAAATGATGATATCCAGTGAGGACAAATTCACTGTTTCCATAATCTTGTCCCAAGAACTCAGGGTTTATCTGGTATTAATTTGCTAGAGCTGCCGTAATGAAGTGCCACAAACTGAGTTGCTTAAACAACAACAGATTTGTTGAGATATGTTTTCATGAAATAATGAGAATGATTGGTCCTTGGATTTTAAAGAACCATTAATACCATTGATGGTAAGAAGAGACAAGACCTTTTTGGTTTTTGAAGCATTTACAATACTGTATGTTCTTTTGAACTCACAGTTCTTGGGTCTAGATGTCTGAGACCAAGGTGTTAGTAGGGTTGGTTCCTTCTCTGTCCTAGCTTTTGGTGGTTTCCTGGCAGTCTTTGGTGTTCCTTCATTTTTGCTGCATCATCCCCGTCTCTGCCTTCATCTTCACATTGCATTCTCTGTATGTGTGCATGTCTGTTTCTGTGTTCATCTCTCCCTTTTTAAAATTTTCTATTATTATTTTGGGGTTATGCCAGTGGCATGCAGGATCTTAGTCTCCTGACCTGGCATTGAACCTGTGTCCCCAGCAATGGAAGCCCAGAGTCCTAACCACTGGGTTACCAGAAAACTACCACCATTCCCCACCCCACCCCTTTAAAAATTAAATAAATAACAGTACCAATCATGCTGTATGAGGGACCCACACTGCTTTAGTGACTTCATCTTAACTAATTGCCTGACAGCTCTTCACTCTCATCCCTTTTCCACCTCCCTACACCCACGGAAGAACGGGCTGGAGGGCTTAAAGAAAGGGCGCTACACACAGAACCTTTTCGCTTTGGTTCACCGAGACTGAACCTGACAATCTTTTCCTTTAGGATGATTCCTCTCTGCTTCCCCTCACTCTCTTAAACAATTTAGACTCCTAACGAATTCACTCTTTTGTTCCTCATATATACCCCGTTGAGATCACACTGGCTGAACCTCATTTGTGAGCCTTCATTATACTGAAAAAACTTTCAAGCCTTTTTAAACTCAAGCCCCTTTTCTCCTGATGCTTGTGTCTTTTTAGTTGTGGATATTCTCTAGAGCTGAGAGGCTATCCATCAATAATAGTTAGAATTGAGGGAGGGGATGTTAGTTGATCCTTTAATATGAAGAGCAATATTGGTGGTATTGTCCATTTGATTTCTTGCCATTATTGCTTATTATTTATTATGAGAAATATGTTAATATTATCTAAGCCTAAATATTCTTCTGATTGATAGATAATTTTCTCAGTCTGTATGTGAGGTAAAAGATGGGTTTCATTTTTAAAAGTGTTTTTAACAAAACAAATATATTTCATAAATAACATAGGTCTTAAAATCCCCCCAAAAAATGTTTCAAAATAACTCCCTCCTAAAGAATTATAGTTAAGATAGCCCAAGAACCAGAGTTAGCAGAGCATTAGGATTGAATCTTGGCATCTTATTAGTTTTTTTTTAACAAATGTTGTATGATTATTCAAAAGAACATACAGTATTGTAAAAGCTCTGAAAACCAAAAAGGTCTGTTGTTGTCTTACTATCAACAATATTAATGGTTCTTTAAAATCCAGGGACCAATGATTTACATTATTTCATGAGAGCATACCTCTTGTAATCTTATAATAATCTTATAAATCTTATAATAAAAAAAAAAAGATCCTAAAAACCGTCACATGACCTAAGATAAGGTCATGAGACTGAGTCACAGAGCTTTTGGAAATTCTTCTCCAGCATTCTGACCTCCATCTGGCAGTGACATCATAATGTCCTCGCTAGTTATAGGACCTGCTGGGCAACAGAAGGGAAACTCTGAGACACAGTAGATCACTGGATAAATCACGTTGTTTTCCCAATGAATTTTATATTGTTTATTTTTTTATCTGGGGTTTTCACCCCAGAGATTAGTGGTATAGATCCCCCTTATGAAGGTGAGTAATCATTTCAAACTTTCACTCAAATAGCAGATAAGAAACTTGACCCATTATCCTAGAAAACTGGTCCATGGCAATTTTTTAAAAATCTAATTGAAGTATAATTGATTTACAATGTTGTGTTAATTTCTGCTCAACAGCAAAGTGACTCGGTTATGTGTATGTATTCTTTTTCATATTCTTTTCCATTATGGTTTATCATGGGATGTTGAATATTGTTCCCTGTGCTATACAGTGGGAGCTTGTTGTTTTTCCATCCTGTATATAATAGTTCGCATCTGCTAATCTGAAACTCCCAGTCCTTCCCTCTCCACCCCCTCCCCCTTGGCAACCACAAATCTGTTCTCTGTGTCTGTTTCATGGATGTGTTCATTTGTGTCGTATTTTAGATTCCACATACAAGTGATATCATACAGTATTTGTCTTGTTCTTTCTGCCTTACTTCACTTAATATTATAATCTCTAGGTTCATCCATGTTGCTGCAAATGGCATTATTTCATCCTTTTTTATGGCTGATTGGTATTTCATTGTATGTGTATGTACACCACATCTTCTTTCTTTATCTCTCAAAGCACATCTAGGCTGTTTCCATGTCTTGGCTATTGTAAGTAGTGCTGCTATGAGCATAGGGTCCATGGAGCTTTTTGAATGAAAAGTTGCATCTTGGTATATACCCAGGAGTGGGATTGCTGGATCATATGGCAACTCTGTTTTTAGTTTTTTGAAGAACTTCCATTCTGTTCTCCATGGTGGCTGTATCAATTTACATTCCCACCGATACTATAGGAGGGCCCACTTTTCTTCCTACCCTCTCCAACAGTCCATGGCAATTTTCTCTAGGGTGATATAAAGTGCATTGTTGGAAATATGATATAACTTAGATTATAAATCTCTGTCTCCTATCCTTTGTGAAGAAAGTGCAGTTTAAAAAAATTGGGAAAGAAATCAACACATTTCTGACCTCTGGTCATGCTTTTTTTCCAGAGCATGAGATGACGCCCATACCTGAGCAGCCTGTGCCTGAGCAGCCTGTGCCTGAACATCCTGTGGCTGAACATCCCGTGCCTGAACATCCTGTGCCTGAACATCCCATGCCTGAACAGCCCGTGCCTGAACAGCCCCATACAATGGAAGAAGAAAATAAGGAGCATACTCCTGAGAAAACTGGCGATCATTATAAAGATGTAAAACAGTGTAAGTTTTCCAAGTTTATGGTAATACACATGCAAAAGATGATTAGACTGATTTGGTTTATAAGTTCTAAAATTTCTATAATCATTTTATTTCCTATTTAAATTTTAATTTACCTTATAGATGTCTTGGTGTATGAAATGGAATTCTTATTTTCTTCAACTTTTTCCATGAGATATTATGAAGTTTAATAAGGTTTGGTAACTGTCTATAATTAATATAGGATTTATCCTAGCAGCATGGTTATGTATTCACATTAGTAACAACTGAACGAATTCTGTGGTGGGATAAGCAAAATTTATTTGGAGATGTGTGTCAGTTTCCTAGAGCTTCTTGAAATAAAGTACCACAAACTAGGGGACTCAAAGCAAAAGAAATTTATTCTCTCACAATTCTCACAGAAGCCAGAGATCCAAAATCAAAGTTTTGGTCACACCGTACTCTCTTCAAAGCCTCTAGGGCAGTGGTCCCGAATGTTTTTGGCACCAGGGACCAGTTTCGTGGAAGACAATATTTCCATGGATGGTGTGGTGGAGGGATGGTTTCTGAATGATTCAAGCCCATTACGTTTATTATGCCTTCTCTGATCTGATAGGAGGCAGAGCTCAGGCAGTAATGTGAGCCATGGGGAGCGGCTGCAAATACAGATGAAGCCTTGCTTGCTCGCTCACCTGCCACTCATGTCCTGCTGTGCGGCCCAGTTCCTAACAAGCCGCGGACATGGCCCAGACTCTAGAAGACTATCTTCCCTTGCACCTCCCAGCTTCTGGTAGCCCCAGGAACTCCTTGGCTTGGAGCAGCAGAACTCCATTCTCTGCCTCGGTCTTCACAAGTTCTTCCTGTGTCTCCATGTCCAAATTTCCCTCTTCTCAATAAGGACACTGTTTTTGTTTAGGAGTTCACCTACTCCCATGCGATTTCATCTTAAGTAGTTAAATTGTCAATGACTCAATTTTCAAATTAGGTCACATTCTGCAGTGCTGAAGGTGAAGACTTCAACATAGCTTTTTGGGGCAAACAAAATTCAACCCATAACAAGATGACTTAGAGATGTTTGGAAGATCTGCTAAACTTCAATTTATTCACCTTTCTTCATACAAGCTTTCCATGTCCTTATAAGGTCCACCATTTTAAAATGTGACAAGTTCATAAAAAACTCGTGTTAAAAATTAAAAATAACTAAGATTAAATCTAACTATACTGGAAGTTTTAATAATATTAGCCAAAGAAAAAATAGAAATACAATGAAGATATACATATATACATATATTCATGTACTTTGAAAACTATAATTAGTACATAAATTGTATTTCTATTCTTTTTTTGAGGAATCACTATCCTCTTTTGTAGGTGAAAAAAATCCCCGATGGCCAGGTTTCATAACTACAAAGAAGCAGTGTCAGGAGCGGTGTCTAATCTATCCAACCCAGGCTATGTCTACTATGCATCGACTGCAAAATGATGCGGTTGTTCCCTTTTCAGGATGTTTCTCTATTTTTAATTCTCAGAGATTAAGTAAACCAAGAGCCTGATGATTACTTTGATTAAAAATTCTTTCCTACACACACACACACACTCATAACATAAATGGGACTATACTAAAAAATTGTATTATGACATGCTTTTTCTCATTTAAGAACTCTGGAGATTTTTTTCATGTATACCTCATTATTTTTAATGGATATATAGTATTCCATGAAATGATTTTCCATAATTAATCCACTGTCTTATTAAAGAATTAGATTATATGCAGTTTTTTTTCTCTTGTATATTGTTCTCACGTACACTTGAGTGTATCTCTCTTTGGATAGATACCAAATACTGAAATTTCTGAATCAAGGATAAATCTTTTAAAATATTGATAGGTAACACCAAATTGTACTCTAAAACACATCTATCAAGAATGCTCCACAATGTCACACATACTGAATAATGTTAATCATGTTTTGTGAATAAGTGAGAATTTTCATTACTGTTTCAATTTGCACTCTGATTACTTGTGAAGCTGAGAATGTTTCTTTATATTTACTGGGCATTTTTATTTCTACTTTTATGATTTACCTGTTCATATCCTTGGCCCATTTTTTCTATTAGATTGTATTTTTATTTATTTGTAAGGGCTCTTTTTTATATTTAGTATATTCAATCTTTTCTCTATGGTAAAAGTAACAAGTATTTTCTCCCAGGCTGTCACTCACCTTTAAACCTGTTTAAGTATTCTAATCACAGAGGAAATTTAAAATTTTATAAGATCAATTCTTGATTAATCAATGTCTTTATTGATTTATTCTATATAATTTATTCTATACAACTTCTTCATATTGTATCTTGTTTAGGTAGGCCTTATCCAATCCAAGATATTAAATTATTTTCCAATTTTTTTAGTAACTTCATATTTTTATTAAAACTCTTAGGTCTTAAATTCAATTACTTTTGTATATGGTATAAAATAGTCATAAAACTTTACATTTTTCGAGGAGGATTGCCAGTTGTCTAACACTAATTCCCTACTGATATGAAACTCACATTTCATATAATCTAAATTCTGTTTGAAATTGGGTCAATTGTTATTAATACCTTTTCATTGTTTCTTTGATCTGTCTTTCCCTGCAAAGATCCACAATGTTTTAGTTTTTATACTCTAATAACTCATAGCATTAAATATTGACCTATGATTTTCTTCTATTTCTCCATAGATCTACCTCAGAAATTTTTCAAAATTAATGACTGTGTGTGTGTGTCTGTGTGTTGGGGAAATGAATGTATATGTATATACTACACATATACACATTCATGTGTGTAAAATTTTCTGTCATTTCATGAGATTCTGGAAAGAGGAAATCTGTGTATGTATGTTCAGTATGGCATCTTGATCCATTTTACTTTGACTCTGATTGAATAGATACATCCATTAGTTTTAAATTACAACCAGCCTCACTGGCAACTCTTTAAGAGCAGGATTCATTATGTGCATATGTAAATGTGAATCCATTTGGGAGATTGTGATTGTTATTGAAATATGTGCTTTTAAAGCAGAACTATTACAGTCTAGCAGAAGGTTCAAGGGCAAGTGAATGCTTCTTGGCTAAAATGTAACAATGATAATACAAACAGTAACGATATTACACATCTACAAACCTCCTTCAGCACCCATTATGCACTTGTATATATTTTTTGTAATTCTTTAATAGTTTCTTTTCAGAAAGAATCATTTAGCATAAGGATACTAGTTTGGTTTTTTCCCCCATGAATTTTGTTTTTGACCCTTGCCCCACTTGTTATTTTGTAGCTGAAGAATGTCTCAAATACTTTATTATCTTTTTTTTAGAATTAATGTATATGTTTTAGGAAAAAATTCAGATGAGGAAAAAATGTAAAAGGAACAAGGCTTACCTAGGAACAAGACCTACTTACTTACTGACTTACCTAGCTGCTGAAAAGTTTTGATCTTATGTTTTCAGATGTCTTCACAACACAAAATCCAAATGGCACACAGTCTGAAATATCCGTGAGAGCAACAACTGATCTGAATTTTTCTCTGAGAAACTGTAAGTACTGAAAGGCAGCACTGCAAATAGGAAAAACACTTAAAGCAAGATTTCAAAATAGCACTGCGGACTATTGGGTAGGAAAAGGGTCTTAGTGGAGCTAACAGCATCAGGGAGTCTTAACTCGTAAAATACGGAGACTCCACCATAGCCATTGCACGGGTAAATTCAGAAGGCAAGAATGTTTTTTTACCTTTCTTAGCCTCATATTTTTGGTTTGAGTGGAAAGGAAAAGAAAATAAATACATTTAGGACTCCAGAAGATTGTTTTTTTCTTAAACCCACATTTTTACTTCTTTCTACTTTGTGCTTTCAGCTTCAAATATTATCTCTTTTTTGCATCTTTATACCGAGTATAACTACTGATAGAGGAAATGAGGAAGTGTTGCCAACATGTCACTTTGGAGGCCATTGCAAGTCTCTAAAGTATATATACCACATCCCTCACCTTAAAGCATCAATAGCTCATATCTATGAAACCCAAGAAGACAAGGAAAAGAGGATGAAAGTAAATAGGGCAAGAGAGAATGTTTCTGACTATGACAATATTTAATAGGAAAAACCAGACTCAGCAATGCCTAATAATTAATAAAACTTCTTGACAATAGTGGAACATTTTGAGCAATTCCAAAACTTGAAACATAAATATGACATAGGGACATTTTGAGGGCACACGTTAATTTAGACAGATCTCTTATGGGAATTTTGTTTGCATACAGCAGACAACATCTTGAACTGTTTCTTCAACAGGCCAGGTACCTAAAATTCCCTTTAGGAGATGGATTATCGATGACCACAGGACCCATGGAAGAGATTTCAAAACCGTAACTTCTCTTCCCACAATTCAGGACCCCAGAGGATTGTCAAAGTTGGATTGGGATAAGAAATTTTTGCCATTTTCACTGGGGCTCTAACAGAGACTTGTTGAGTGGTGGGGACATTCTGGAGGAGCAAGCTCCCCAAGGAGATGGAAATCTCCAGAATAATTTTGACTAATTATTCTTCTAGTCCCTAAAATGATGAGGACAGGCAGTAGTGAGGCAATCCAGACGTGTTTCTCTCAAATCAAGTGGGGGTTGCAAAGCAGTATTTAAGGATTACATCCCAGTCATTCCAGCCCTGCCTGAGTCCATGTCAGCTCTGGTAATGGATTATTTTTTTCCATCCTTTCTTTCCAACAAGTTACCTATAATAATGTTGTCTGTAGGCTCAGTAGAAATCTCCCTGGAGTAGGATTGCCTGTAATTCATACGACACTGCATCCTTTCCTGTCTGAAGCAAAGTTAACTGAAATTGCCAACTTCATAGGGAGAAAAATAAATGGTCCTCCAGTCACAAAGTGAAAAGTAAAAGTGAAAGTCACTCAGTCATGTCTGACTCTTTGTGACCCCATGGACCATACAGTCCATGGAATTCTCCATGTCAGAATACTGGAGTGGGTATCCTTTGCCTTCTCCAGGGCATCTTCCTGACCCAGGAATCGAACCGGAGTCTCCTGCATTACAGGCAGATTATTTACCAGCTGAGCTACCAGGGAAGCTTTCCAGTCACAACTTCTCCCAAATTGACTCTTATATACCTCCAGATGGACGCATTATAGACTGAGATATAGCCTAAATCAGGCCTGGAAATCCTTGAGCTGTAACCCCAAATTTTAATTGCCCAAACTGATTTGAGTGGTTAGCATGCATATGTTTCCAGCTTACCAGGACACAGCTGCTACCCGCCTCTTTCATGTCATCACACTGAACCAGCAACCAAGTTGTCCTAGGTGGACAGTATTACTTCAGAGCCTGTGCCGGAAACCACGTGAAGCCCGTGTACCTCACCCAACAGAGCTTCCTTAGTGCCAGAGGAAGCGTGTAGCCCCACACTCCCAGTTTCTCCTCTCTCACAAATTATAGGCACATCAATCCCACCTCAGGCAACCTCTTATTGTACAAACATCATTCTTCAGTGGCTGCTTCTTTCCCCTCCTTTAAGGTATCTCAGGAAAATGTCAACAGCGTTCTCTCTGGTTTTGTTGCTATTGTTATTGTTGGTTTTCTCTCTCCTTTCCTTTGTTCTATTTTTTAGCTTAAAAAATACCTAATTACAAATGTTGAGTCAATATTTTTATATGCCGATAATCCATTATGCCTTTTCCTAGATAAACTCTTCAATGAAACAACCACAACGGCACCTCCTGAAATAGTCAGCCATGAAGAAAGTAAAGAACCTTTTGGAGAAACTACTCACAGTATTAAACTTACAACATTGTAGTCAGACCTGGAGCATGTCATTATATGACTTAAAAATTTAACTTTCATTACTCTGAATATTTCGTAAAGTGATAACGTACTTAAAGAATTCATGCTGCTACAATTTAAAATCACTCTAAAATCTTTTAAATGGTAAAAATCTAGGAATCAATTTTCAGATTTACCTGACAAAGGATAGGAAATGAACTCTTTTCAAAATACAACCTGATTGTAGTAAAATGTATTACAGTTATGTTTATATTAAATATATATTTATATAAAATAGCATATGTGTATAAATATACATTTATATAAATATATTTAATACATTTTAATATAATTTTAAAAGTTATAGTAATAATTTTAACAATCACATACTTGGTAAATAAACTTAACTCTGCTTAGAGTTGATTTTTAGCATTTCCTAAGAATATTAGTGGAGAGTTCAGAGCTAGACTTTACAAAATCAAAATTATCATTTTACTTTTCTGACAGTACTGTTTCTTATAACATACTTGTGAAATCATAACAACTCAGGATGGCTTTTCTCTAAGGTCTTGAAAGAGCAGTGGTCTAATTGAAGACAGTGAACTGTCATTACATGAAACCCTATATTCTCCAGTTCATACAATCCAAGTATATTTCTCATGACTCCTTTAATATGGTTATTCACTTTCTTGAATAACCATATTAGAGTAATATTTAAAAATAGAAATCTTATCATCCTGGTATCCCCCTTCTTAAATACCATCAGTAACTTACTGCTAGGTTTGGGGTCATATTCTAAATTCTTAGCCAGGCATTCAAGTCTGAAGTGATCTGACCATTGAAGAACTTGCCAGTCTCGTTTCTGGTCGCATTCCCCACCCATATTCTCCACACCAGACTACCTGAACCTGCTCAGAACACCTGCGTTTGCTCACCGTGGAAGGACCTCTCTCTCACATAGTTTATCTGGCAAACAATTCCTAATCCTCTGAGCCTTTGTGAGAGCATGACCTCCCTCGCGAAGTGTTTCCAGCTTTTGAAAGTGAATTAGATCCTTCTGTGCATACCACCTGTGCGTTGCTACGAAAGCCCTCATTCTCCTGCAATGTGATGAACAGTGATTCTTGTCTGTCTGCCTCTCAAAGTAAGAGTGTGTTCCTTAAACATAAGACCTGTATCTCGTTCATTTCTGTAACTTTAATGCCACCCACAGGGTCTGGCACATGGCAGGAACTCAAGGTGTAACTGTTACATGACTAGACTAACATAAAAAAATGAACATTCTATCACAATTTTACTAAAGTCAAATTACCTTATTTTGTTATCCTGTTCTATTTTGTTTTTTAAACAGAAGGAACCCAGAGTCCAAATGAGCCTGCATTTTGGACAATGTTAGCTAAAGGTAAACTCATAGTACTTAGGTAGCTGGGAAAATGTTTTGGTTTTCTGAAGTCTTCTGTAAGAAAGCCAAGATCAGTGTAAATTTTTCTAATACTAAGAATTAATATGTCAACATTTTGCTGCCATCATCACGTGAATAGCAAATACAACACAGACCCAGAAAGTTGATCAAGTGTCACATGTCTTCTGATCCTCTCACCAAAAGTTTCTTTCTCCTACAGATGTTACAATCTAGCCATTTAATTTATTTATGATTAAAAATTTTAAATAAGGCTCTTGCTCAATAGTATCCCTCTTTGTATTTGGAGCAGTATGTGTATAAGGACACGGGGATGCATGAGTGAATGCAAAGTAGATATCAAAATATATGCATGCACAAAAGTAATATGTAAACCATAAATGTACATGCATTCATTTATAAATCACATGCATAGCATTTATATGTATGCATGTATACACATAACATGTATATTATCAATGAATGTATACATGCATAAATATAATTCATGTATCACACATATGCATGCATTATGTGAATTATATGCCATATTTGATGGATCCTCATTTGCAGATTCTGTATTTGTGAATTTACCTACATTTAAAATTTCTTTGGAACTCTCCAAATCAATACTTTCAGAACTTTCACAGTCATTGATGGACACACACAGAGTAGCAAAAATAAATTTAATTGCCTGAAGCTCTTGTTCCCAGCTAAAGTATAACAAAGGCCTTTTTTTCCCAGCTGTCTTGCTGTAAACAAAATATCTTTTTTTGTGGCCTGTTTAGTGTAAGGTGTTTTGCATTTTTGTGCTTTCTGCTGGCAATTTTGCTATTTTAAATGCCCTCCAAGTGTAGTATTACAATGCTATTTGGTTCCTAAATAGGAGAAGGCTGTTATGTACCTCAGGAAGAAAAATGTGTGTATTATATAAGCTTCATACAGGTGTGAGTTATAATGCTATTGATTGTGAGCTCAGTGTTAATGAATCAGACTGTAGCCCACCAGGCTCCTCTGTCCATGGGATTTCCCAGGCAAGAATACTAGAGTGGGTTTCCATTCCCTTCTCCAGAAGATCTTCCCAACCCAGGAATGGAATCTGGGTCTCCCTCATTGCAGGTGGATTCTTTACCTCCTGAGCCACCAGGGAAGTATAATCAATCAGCCATATATACTAAATAAAGTGTCTCTAAACAGAAACATACATAAAACAAGGTTACTGGGTCAAAAACAAGGTTATATGACCAGAGGCTCATAAGAACCTAACACTGTATTTCCCTTAGGAATGATGATGGTTCAGTATTCATTTAATTCAGTGCTTACATGACTTAATGACTACCATGAAAAATGAGAATGAACTGTATATAGTATACACACACATCTACACACACAATAATTTTAGTAAGTGAATTTTGTTTACCATAACACCAATTTATTGTTTTAACAGCTATAAATGCAACCACCAGTGAGGACAACCAACGAGATCAATTTTTTCACCCAATTCCAAGTAAGAGCAAAATACTTCAATTAAATGGATACATAAATACTCACACACATTTTAGTGTCTAGATGGTGATACTGTTTTCCTCAGTAAGGTGTGGTATATGTAAGAGAGTAGTATGGTGACTGATGTTACACTAGAGAGGACATTTACAGTTTTAGGAAAGGCATGGTTTCTAAACAGTGTTCTTTTCTCCATGACCACATTGCAGATATTTCCATCTTCCTGTTGTGTAACTTCTATTCCTGGAAGTAAATAGAAACAGTAAACTAAATGGAGTTGTAGGCAAATGAACAATACATAGGATGCAGTTTTTTTTAGTTGAAAGACTTGTTTAGAGCAGTTCTAGGATACAGAAAAATCGAGTGGAAAGTAAAGAGTTCTCATATATTCCACCCACTTAGTTTTCCTTATTATTAACATCTTCCAGTGGTGTGGTGCATTTTTTTTTAATAATTGATGAGCCAATATTGATACATTGTTATTAACTAAGCTTCACAGTTTACATTAGAGTTCATTCTTTGAGTTGCACAATTCTACAGGTTTTCACGAATATCTTGTGTCCACCATTACAACCATACAGAGTAGCTTCAGTGCCCTAAAAATTTTCTGTGATCTACTTAGCCATCTTTCCCTTCCCCAACCCTGATCTTTCTGTTGTCTCTATAGCTTTGCCTTTTCCAAAAGGTCAAATAGTTGGAAACATACATGTATTCTTTTCAGAGTGGCTTCTTTGGCTTAGTACTCTGCATTTAGGTTTCTTCCATGTCTTTTTGTGACTTGACAGTTTACTACTTTTCATCACTGAATAATATTCCAGTATATGGATGTACTGGTATGTTTATCCATTCACCTATTGCAGGACATCTGGACTGTTTCCAAGTTTTGGCAATAATGAATAAAGCTGCTATAAACATTCATGCGTAGGTTTTTGTGTGGTCATAAGTTTTCAACTCATTCGGGTAAATACCAAGGATTGTGACTGCTGAATCATGGGGTAAGACTATGTTCAGATTTGTAAGAGACCACCAAACTGCCTTCCAAAGCGGCTGTACTATTTTGCATTCCCACCACCAACAAACGAGAGAATTCCTGCTGCCGGATGTAGTTTTCATTAATGGCTTGATTTTATTTATATGAATAAAAGAACTCCTGACTTTGATGGAAAATTTCATAACAAGGCATCATATTAATTTTCCCCAAACCTCTGTCCTATGTAAATACACTGAAAAAGAAATAGCATCTGGTAATACATGTAGGGCCTACCACCATAATTCTGTGCTGGGTTATTTGACACTTAATGCCACTTGCCTTTCAGTGAGTCAAGAAAATGGTGTCAGTCTTCTTTATTTAGAAAAGTGACAACCAGTAATGACGATGTTCTGGAAATATTTTGTCTTTTCGAGTAATGAAAGTGAGCATGATGGATTTTCTATTGCGTGTTGAGCATCTACCACACTTTACGTATGTCATTGTGTCAATCCTCACAGCAATTCCATGAAAGCTGGTATTATCTCCATCTTACAGATGAAGAAACTGTGGCTTGGGGGGGGCGGGGCGCTGGGAAAAACCTGTCCCAACTTGTAATTAGCTTTTCTATAATTTCCAATGGTTAGGAATTTCAAACCCTTCTTTAGTTTTGACCATCACCTTGATAAACAAATGTACTATAAGCACACCTCTTTACAAAAGCCCTTTTAATTCAGGAGCACAGCCCATTTTAATATAATTTATTTCCAAAATAATCTGCCTCAAAGTCAAGATATCAGTCATTCACAACTGTATACATTTCTCTCCCCTTGGCCTAGGATTGCGCATGGACAATTTTAATTTTTTTAATATAAGAGAGTATACACATGGGAATTTGTCATTGCTTATTACCAAAACATCATTACCTGAAAAAAAATCATGAAAAATCATTGGAACTTTTGAGTGAAAAGATGTTGGGGGAGAAGGGACAAATAGCAACATGATCATTTAAAGTCACCATTACATGCCTATTAAGTCAGACATATATTCAGGAAGATATAAGATTTGGCAGTAAATATATATATTTATTCTTCAGTAAAAAGACTTTTGATGTTTCTGGATCCAGACATGATTTTAATCATATGTTTAGAAAGTTAGCTAAGTTTCCATTTCTTTAACATCAAATACACTAGATTTGATCACAGTAATAAAAAGACAAATTCAGTTCTTAAGCCTTGTGGAGGAAGCACTGTAGTACATCATCCTTTTAACTTAAAAGAAAAATCAACTCCTGCCAACAGGAGAAATGAATATTTCTCTCCTGAAGGACTAATCCCATGTGTGTAATTTCATCACGTTTTTAATAGTAATCTCTTCCAAGTCTTGGATTGGTTTTTAATTATACAAGGAGGAAGACTGATACATGTTTTAACATCTGGTCACCTGGATTTGATACCAGATTTTGCCACTTACTAGCTATGTGCCAAGGGCAAATCCATAAACTTCTGTGATCCTGGAAAATGGAGTGAGAGTGAGCTCCTCCAAGATTGCTGTGAAGGGAAAAGGTTAAAAAAAAAAAAAGTTGAGAGTCTTTGTCCATAGGAAGTGGCCTATAGCCTTCTCCTTGGCATTGCATGAAGGTAGAGGGGAGAGTGCAGTGAAGACTCTGGGTGGCAAAGGCGTCTCTCCAGTTGCATTGTGATCCTTATTCTGCCAGAAAAACTTGCTGAACACAGTCACTCTTTCCCACTGCATTTTCTTTCTTTCCTCTCAGACTCTGATGTGAATACTACATGGGAAGACAACACGGCAAGAATACAGGAAGCCAAGTTAAAATTAATGCTGGGCATCTCACTGATGACCCTCTTCCTTTTTGTCGTCCTGTTGGCAATCTGCAGTGCCATGCTGTACAAAATGAAGATGATGAAGTAAGTCTGCAGACCTCACAGCCTTTAAAACACAGGACAGGACACTCCCACTCTCCTTTCCTCAGTAGAGGGCTGGGCAAACACGACTCCCAAGTTTATAAGGTATTCAGTTTGGCTCCTTTGCCTCTCTTTGGAGAGGACCATGGAGCTGTCTCTCAAGGAGTATCACACTTGAACTTGTCCTCAATATTTTAAATAATCATCTAGAGAAACAACCCTTGTCAATTGGGAAGGTGATAGAGAAGCTAATGCATTCTTTTTCCATAGCCTTGAGACAAAAGGGGTTATGAACTCTGTTCTAAATAGCACATCTGTGTAGAGTCTAACATTTTTCATTTATCTAGTGTAATAATAAATAGACAATATATTGGACAGAATTCATATATTATTTTAAGATGCTTTTCTAAGTCAAGCTGCAAACACACACAAAAACAGTTCTTGATGTATGTTTCTGTTTTCAGATATAAACAAGCATGTCAGACTGGTGAATACTCCGTCAACCCAGAGCTGGCCACCCTATCTTACTTTCATCCATCAGAAGGCGTATCAGACACATCATTTTCTAAGAGTGCTGAGAGCAGCACATTTTGGGGCACCACTTCTTCAGAATTAAAGAAGTCAGACACAAGGTCAAAATCTAGGATGACAGACATGACTTCCACAGCCTCAGAGGAGAATGAGGAGTCAGACATGATTCAGAGTGAGGAGCCCAGCGAGGAACCCACAGATGATTAGACAACTGTAATATTTTTGTCATAAAAAATACCTTCGTGATGCTCATTTATAATTTGGAAACTCTGCCGAGACCAAATTTTCCAGTGTCTTCAAAGGAGGGCATATTCAATAAAATTCTCTCAGCTATAAAAAGTATTTAAGGGAAAAAATATAAGGAAATAAGGTGTGAAAAAGTTCATCAAGTAAAAAATGATCCTGTTAAGTGACTTATGCAAAATATTCGTTCTAGGCTGGCTCTTTTTAAAATAACGAGTATGTCATTTTTTTACCTTACCTGTGGGCATTTTAGGGAATTTCGGGGCAACCACTTCTATGCCCCTCCCCACCACCAAAGCAAAAAGAACACACCCATTGCTGTTTACTGGCAAAACAGGTGTGCCGTATCAAGAGACAAAACTAGTATTAGAGACTCCTGGCATTCTTCAATTGTTTCAAAGTCATCAGGGTGCTCTCATGGGACAGTAAGATTTAGGGGAAAATATTTTTTCCACTTTTAAAGTATCCATAACCATTTGCGATATCATTGTTTTCCAGAAGAAGAGAAAGGAAGGAGGGATTCCAGCATCTAATTTTCTAGAGGGGGATTTATGGGTCCTGAATATTTTAGGGCTAGAGGCCCCTACCTTCTCTCTCCCCACCAAGCACCCGTGCTTGGTATGTGGTATTGGGGGAGGGGAAAGCATTTCAAAGACTAATTTATGTAATCAATGACTTATGAAACTATCTATCCTAGGAGTATTTCAGTTTACAGAGAAGACCAATGGAATCGGGATACTGTTTCCCTTTTAGGAGTGTTTCAACTGGAAGGATTTTAGAAACATGTAATCAGATCCTTTGTGGATATGTGTGGATGATGGGGAGGGAGAGAGCTGGGGCAGTATCATTGTCTTCCTAAATTCTCACCTACTTTATGCTACGCACTTTGACACATTATATCACATAGAATTCTACCACCCTGTGCAAGACAAGTTTATTAGACAGACCAAAAAATGAGAACTTGGGTAAATTGCATACCTTGTCTAAGAGACAGGCAAAGTTTAGATGCGCTTTGACACTGAAGTTCTCTCCCTGATCCATGAAGGTTAACAGTCAAACTTGTAACAAGTCCAAGGATGTTTAGAGGCAAGGTAGGCATCCACAAGGCAGGGGATTCCTTAACCCAAATGTCCTTTCAGCTCTTGGGAGATTGTTTTCCCTAAATGTAGGTTAGGTCTCTATGAACCTCCTTCCCTGTAGAAGATAGACGCACACACACACTACACTCATCTGCCACTACCCTACCATCCATTCTCAGAATCATCCTTCTCTCCCCATTTTCTTCCCTGACATCAGCTCCAGCCTGCCCATTGGCTGGAAAAGCTACAAGACGCCGCCTCCGAGTAGCCGCAGACTATATAAGGCAGAAGTAGCAGTGGGCTGGGGGGTTCGCCTTTTCCCGGTACTGTCACCGCAACAGTGCAGGCGCGTTTTCGGAGCCAGGTGAGGTGAACCTCGAGCAGTAGTCCATGCTACGCTCCGTGGGTTACTTTTGCCGTTTTCTGTGCCCTTTTGACAGCCCCGGGGGTCGGTGCCAGCATTTGTACTGCCAGTTCAGGCACCAGGAAATGCGGTGGGAATTGAGTAAGGAAGGTAGTTGCAGCAGCTTGGAGGTGCTCGGGCTACAGAGGAGCCAGGGTGAATTAATGGGTGAGAAAGGGCTCGTGGGAAGGTCAGGTGGGTTTGGGGAAGGGTTGGCTACCAACCGTTCCTGCCTTCTCCCTTCACTAATCCTTGGAAGAACCCAGGAGGTTTCTTGATTGGAAATAGGTGTAAGGGTTACTTTTGTCTTCAGTTCTAAAGTACTGCAGCTTGAGAAAGTGAATCAATATAGCATTACTATGGCTAAAATAGTATGGTAAATTTACTGTGGTAAAGAATCTGCCTGCGATGCAGGAGACCTGGATTCCATCCCTGGGTCGGGGAAGATCTCTGGGAGAAGGGAATGGCAACCCACTCCAGTATTCTTACCTGGGAAATTCCATGGATACAGGAGTCTGGTGTGTTACAGTTCATGGGGTTGCAAAGAGTCTAACACGACTGAGTGAATTTCACTTTTCATGGCTAAAATGCCCCCCGCCGCCCCCCCCCCACCACCACCACCAAAATTGGTTTCTCATCGTTGACATAACTTGTGGATACCTTTGTAGGTATCATTTTAAAATGCAGCCAAGGTACTGGGGCAGTGGGCCTGAAGGATGTCTGATAGTCCTTACTGATGTCTCTTTCCTCTCCCCTCTCCCCCAGTCTAGATGTCAGGAGTGGGTCACAGAGCCCAGACTGATGTGTGTGTGTGTGCTGGGAGGGCGCGTGTCTTCTCATTTGCCCCCTGCTGACCCTCCAAGCCACTATTAAACCTGGAATTCCTAAACAGGTTGTCTGGACCTCTGATCTGTTTGTTTCCTCTTAAAGGACATAGTAATACCAGTTTCTTTTAAACTTGTTTCTCCCCCTATTCTGAAACACCCCTGCGTTTCCCTCTGATGCTCTTAAGCTGCCTCTTCCCCAGCCCTCCAAGAGGGCTGTTTACCACCATGTAGCTACTTAAGGGCAATTCCTATAGAGCGGCTGTTCTGGGAAACAAGGACTTTGCCTTGGGACGAGGAACCAAGTAGTTAGAATCTGCATGAGTAAGATTTTCCAGCATCGCACTCTAGGATCAGGAGAATTAAGAACTAGTCCTCAATCCCTCTTACTTGTCCCTCCCACCTAAAGTATGTTGGAGCTCGAGATATACCGAGTAGTGAGGGTGCCATGGAGATCCTGTTTGAGGGTGTCTTCCTGAGAGCCTTTTGAGTGTCCCCACAGTTCCTGAAGCCAGGAGGGGGTTACATCCAGGGACATTTGGGAAGATGGTAGACTGGGCTGGCCATCCGGAGAGAAACTCTGCCCGGCTAACCTAGCGCTCACCTTGAGCGCCCAGCCCTACGAGGGTGGCCCCGCCCACTGCTGCGGCTAAGGGGCGGGGCAAAGGTCACGTGGCTGGGAGGCGGGGCGAGGAGCGGGTGGGCAGGCGTGTAGTTTCCTGCTCCTCATACGCGGGATCCTGGTTTGCTGGTTGCAAGGTGCAAGTGCACAGTACTGTGTGGTTTTATCCTCGCTCTTTGCCACCCATCCCCAGTGTGGACTTAAGGAGTTTCCTGAGCTCTGGTAAAAGGTGGTGGGTGGGGTGGAAACCGGCTTGTGGCACGGTGGAGTTACAAATCAGAAGAAGTTCTTCCCAATCGCCTCTAGCCTGAGGAAAGGTTGTAACTCCGCCTCTGACTTCAAAATTTGCCCTCCAAGTCTAGCTTCTGGTGGAGCAAAATCATTTTAAACTTCTGACATGAAGGGAAATAATATTATGTCTCCCCTCCAACCCAGCCCCCATAGCACCCCAATGCGCTGCTTAAACATCCTTTCCTGAATCATGGCAACAAAATAAAACCCAGCTTATGCCAAAATGCAGTTCTGGCTGGTTACCCAGAGTTTACTTCCCCTTCCAAGTTTCTTTCAAGAAAAATCAGAACCAGTTACTTTTGATTCGTAGGTTAATTCTCAAGCTTATGCCTGCTCTTCACCTTTTTCCTTCTCCATCAAAATGCCCCACACCTTTGTCACACACTTTGCTTTGGCTTTTAATAGAGTTAATTTCTTAATAGAGAATGAACGGTAAAGTGAAAGGCTAGTGAGCCAAAGGAAACCTCATTGTGTAAAGAGGAAGCACGTGTGTGTTATCAAAAGGTGTAAGTTATCTAAAATAAATTAAGAGGTTTGAAAAGTATAATTTGGACAACATCTCATATCTGAAATCTCTTGTTTTTGAGAGGGGAGAAGTGTGTAAATTATGCCGTAATTGACATTGGAAAGTGTATCTTGGAAAGAGGGAAGAGATGGTAATTTCCTTATTTAAAAAGTCAGGAAGGACCTGCCAGGTGTTGTGAAGGGCCATGGCTGGCAGCCTTATCTCTTGGCACTGTTCTGGGTTTCCTCAGGAGTATGGATCCAGCTGCTTTCGAGTTTTACTTGTTAATTTTTTTTTTTTTTTTTTAGATTTTTTTAATGGTTGGTTGTGGAACGGTGTATTTGGCTTCCTTTTGTGTTTGAGGCATTCTGTAGAACAGAAGGGACCTTAGGACCTTAGTGAGAATGTTGAGAACCACTGAATTTTTAAAAGAAGACTCATGCTTTAAAAAAACTTTCTTTTACGACAGTGGAAATGTATTTTTGAGAGATTATGTACAATTCCGTGTAAGCAGCATTCAGCTCTTTGAACTGTTGCCAAATTGTCACTGCCTAGTAAATAATAAGGTAAATAATATATATCTAAACCATGTCACATTTGACACAGTTTAATATGTATAGGCATGACCTGTCACACAGGTGTGTAGCTACGCTGGTAATAAGACGTGAATATTTTAATCAGTCATAGGAATGAGCTAGAATTTGAAAGACTTAATCAGTGATTTTCATTGTCCTTCTCATTCCAAGAACTGACCTGTTCGTCAGCCCCTCCCTGTGTTTAAGGCTGGGTTTGGGAAAGTTACTGTCCCTGTGATAGGAAGCTCTTTGTCCAGGATATTTTGGAGTCTGCACTTCATCTTGAGTGATGTTTAAAGATAAACTTATCTCACATTAACAACTCTAGGCACAACTATGGAACAACTGGAAAGAATCGACAAAGAAATCAAGTCAGTCAAGACTGAAGTTGAAGAAAAGCAGAAGATGCTCCCCAAGTTTACATTAGCGCTTGAAGAGCTATCGCAAAGTCCCATGGTCTCCTTGAGTGACACAAATGTGAAACAAGGTTTTCCTGAAAACAGCCTGCTCCCACAAGAAAAGTGGAATGAACCATCAAAAAACAAAGAGAGTCAGCCTACAAAGTACATGATGGACCACACATGTCCAGCAACTGACCTTGAATATGATCCCTTGCTCAATTACTCCGTAGCACTGCTTGGAGCATCTAAAGGAAGGCAGGGTGAGACTGACAGTCAGCCCTTCTGGAAAAAATCGGTGGGTAAAAATTGCCACAAGTCCCTGGAGAGTCAAAGACCTTATGTTTCACCCATAAGAATTAAAATAAATCTTCAAGATTCTGATGAAGATGACCTTGTAATGGATGTACCTCCAATCATTCCTGTTTCTAGGAAATCCAAACGCTTTAGAGGCTTTAAATATCAGAATATGGAGGAAAGGATACAGGTAGTGCCTCCGGAGGAAAGAAATCTTCAGATCAGTGGCATAGAAGAGGAAAAAACAGGTGAAACCCAACTAACCGCACACAGAGAAGATGACAGTAACAAGCTAGAACCATCAAGATCACTCATGAAAACCTCACTAGATGCTAAAACTAAGATAAACACGTGTGGTGATCAAAACCACATTTCTAAGATGGGAAGCTTTGGTGGTGAGAAGATGCATGTTTGCATTTCAGGAGAAAATATATCTTATGCCCCTCCCAGGCACAAAGAAATCCAGACAGGAAGTCATAGTGAAAGGTATCCAAAGAGGACAAGACATGTAAAAACTGATGATACTCAAAAAGAAGAGACTGAATGGCTATCTTCTCCAAGCCAACTCCAATTCTCTTATTCAGACGATCACTTGAAAGACAAAGTTCTGACAGCACCAGACGATAGTCAAGACTTGACTATTTTTGAAGACAGCAGGTTAGTTGAATTTGGTTTAGATAAGGAATATACTGGAAATGACACTCCCTCTGACTCTGACACTATGAAGGAATGTCTTCGAATTTTCAGTGAGTTCACACAAAGCCAAGATCATGAGGGAGAGACTGCTAAACAGGTTGGTCACTTTTATTTTTTTAATCCTTTTCCTAAATCTAAAAGCGTTTCCCTTAAATACATATTCTCTATATTCTAAACTTTATAAAATATATGTACCATCTATTATATATTTCTAATATTAAAATTAAGATACTATAATAAAAATAAAATTTTAATTTAAATAACATTTATTTAATAAAAATAATGAAATATATTTATAATATTATAATTAATAATGTATTAGAATGACAAGGCTAAACCTTGGTAAGTGGCCAGCCATTACATCTTGCAAGCTTGACAGTTTCCAGAGGCCATGGTATTATGTACAGTAACTGATAGCTGATTTGTCAAATTGAAGGAATCTTTTATAGGAATATCTGTGCATGTCAAATTATCCAAAATAAGTTATTTTTTGTGAATTATTTTATAATAATTTTCCCAGTGTTTTGCATTTTGGATTTCTGTGGCTCTTTAGGAAACATGATAAATTTGCTTTTACTACACTGAAATTGGATAACTCTTATCGTTTTCCCACTAGGCTTCAGGAAAGCAAATGGAATTAGATATGCTGTATTACCAAAACATTTCTGGACCAAAAAGGAGAATTGCACACACTGCCAAGGTTGAGGTGAGTCATTTTGTTTCTCTTTCTGTCCCCCATCCCTCCCTCCCTCCCTCCCTCTGGCTTTCTCGCTGCACTTAATATAAAGTTACATTGTCATTTCAAGCTCAAGTGTATTCTAGTACTTGTTACCTTTTATCCACTAGGGGGCACAAGCGGGCAGTCAACAAATACATTGCCTGAGTTTTTCAAAACCTTCCTTGTTTCCCCATTATCTAACATTTTCATTAAAAGCAGGTATATTGTTTTTGTATAACCTTTGAACTATGAATTAATATGGTCAATCCTCATTATTTTCAGATTCTGTTTTTGCAGATTCATCTATTCAGTAAAATGAATTTGTATCTTTAAAATCAATACTGATGCTTCTGTGGTCCTCTGTAGATACACACTGGAGAAGGATATGGTAACCCACTCCAGTGTTCTTGCCTGGAGAATCCCATGGATGGAGAAACCTGGTAGGCTGCAGTCCGTGGGGTCGCACAGAGTCAGACACGACTGAAGTGACTTGGCAGCGGTGGTGGGTAGACACACACAGTGGCAAAAAAAAAAAAATTGAATTCCCTGACATACACATTCCCAGCTAAGACTAAACACTGGAACACGGCCTTCTTGTCCAGTGGTCATACTGTTAATCTTATCTGAGTCTATTTAGTGCCATGTTTTCTGCATTTTTGTGTGCTTTGTTGGTGATTTTGTTATTTAAAATGGTCTCCAGGTGGAGTCCTGTCCTCTGTTCCTTGGAGCAAGAAGATTGCACTGTGCCTGACAGAGAAAATGTGTGTTAAAACAACTTTGTTCAGGCATGAGTTATTAGTGCTATTGACCACAAATTCAATATTAATCAGCAGTCTACTAAATGAAGTATTTTTAAACAGAAACACACACATCGCAAGGTTATGCATTGACTTATGCAGCTGTTGTGAGATGCCTGTAGTAGGAGCAGTGGTTTGGTATTCTCTAACCCCTTGTTTGCCAGACTCTTATCGAATCTAACTAGAGTGAGTAAAGGGACTTGACTGTTTTCAAAAGTAATTTGAACCTCTTATAAATTTATATTATAAATGTTTAAGTTCTTTTATGAGATGTAAAAATGTTATTTAACGCAAACTTTGTCTGCACTCATCTCTGTATTACTTGTACTTGGTATATACTCACAGTAGAATCTTTTGCATGTCATAAAAAGAATTTATGCTTCTAAGTCGCAGATAACAGCTCAAATTCCAGTTCTCAGAAGAGTTGAATGTCCTTGAACAAATATTTAATTTCTTTGTGCTTCATTTCCATGTCCATGAACTGGAAGTAGTGAATGCCTGCCTATCCCAGAGCCAGATATTATAGATATTTACTAAACTAGTTTCACTCCCCTTCTGTCTTATGAAAAAGGTTTTGCTAGAGGCTAATCTTGTTTCCTGTTCATTGCAAATGTTGTGATATTTATAGTTTTCATTTTACTGTGCTATATAGTATCTTTCCAAATTCTTAATTTAAATGATTGTTGGTTTCATCAGTGACTTTTTTAAAAAGTAAATTCTTACTCATGGAAGTAACTGGACAAAAGATAAATTTATCGTTTAAAAAATATTTTGCTGTTTTGCCTTCTAGAAGGGTTGTGACAGTTTACAGTCCTACAGTGTTCAGAGTTCCCTCCCCACAAACCTTACAGAAAGTGGATATTGTTTTTTTTTTAAACCTGTAAATCTGAGTGAGATTTTATTTCCTTATTTTGTATTACATTTCTTTGATTACTGGTGAAGCTGAACATTTTGTGATATGTTCCCTTCTAGTAATGAACATTGCTGTGGAGGAGTCTGATGCTACTTTGCTATCACTCCCAGCGTGGGTCACCTGATGCGTTGGCCTGGCTACCTAGAGGATTCTCTTCTTAAGTTTGAATTCCAGTAACTTGAGTAGAATGTCTTATTAACACTTAAACCTGCAGACAAAGTATCTTTTTCTTATAAGATTATATTTTCTTTCTTATTTCAAGAAAAACTTCTTATATGCTTAAATAGTTGTTCAGTTTTATTATTTCAGTTTATTTCGGGGTATACTCCAGTTATGTGTGTATTAGAGCACATGTAGTATTATTCATGCATGTTCGCTTAGTCATGTCCAGCTCTTTGCAACCCCAGCACTCTGTCCAGGCTTCTCTGTCCATGGCATTCTCCAGGCAAGAACACTGGAGTGGGTGGCCATTCCCTTCTCCAGGAGATCTTCCTAACCCAAGGATCGAACCTGGGTCTCCTGCATTGGCAGACCGGGTTCTTTACCACTGAGCCACCTGGGAAGCCCATGTAGTATCATAAATGTAGGCATTTCCAAAGAGCTTTTGTGCGAAGAGGAACTTGAAATTATCCATCTTATCAATTTTTAAAATCAGTTTTCTTTTGTATTATGTTGATGTTTATTGGTATCAACCTGAAAACAGATGACTAGTCTGTTCAGGGGACTAATCTTGTTACTAATTAATTGCACTGGGATCTTTCAGACCCAAAAACAAGTAGTGCACATGATGACTGCCGTTAAGGACGGGCAGGCTTTTGATCCTGCCACTTCAGAACAGAAGAAAAATACCTTTGTATGTCCAGCCTCTCAGAGCCAGAGGAAAGCCTTAGGAGGTATGAGAAAAGCTTTGTTTAGCCAATTATTTAATAAATGAAATTTTACTTTATTTTAAAAAACATTTTCTATAAAGTCCATATATTACCAATTATATCACATAAAGCTTTACATGAAATAATATGATTAGCATGATGTTTATATGTTAGGCAATAAATAGTCATTTTGCATGCATTCTTACATGAGGGAAGTTGCTTTATAAATTAAATTTGCTCTTCTAGGTTATCCTGGAGTTGGTCACCTGGAATCCTTTTGTGTTTGCATTTTTTTTTTCTTCAAGGGAAGAATATATATTAATATCTCAAGCCTATAAGCAAAACATTGTGAAATTCTGAGTTGATAAAATAAACTCAAATCATCTGAGACTAATGACATTAAAATATACATTTTCCTTTTTCTCCCATTCGTTTTGAACCTCTTAGAAAATTCATGTACATCAAGCAGCCTTCATGAGGATGTAGTTCCTTCAAAGGAAAATCCAGTTGCAAAGCCAAACAGATCACACATTCCTGTGAAAACTATTGCTTCTTTTCCTGTTAAGGTACTATAAACTCAGTCTGAGGACCAGAGCTTTATCTCTAATAACTGTCTAATCCTGCCCACATATTGATCCCCTTAGAGGGTGGCTGTATTCTTCTCTCTTGAAAATCTCTAATTCAGATAAATGCCAAACCTCCTGAAGAGAAATTTCAACCTTTTTGGTGACCCTTAAATAGAGTTATTTATGCCTATTTGTCACTTTCAGTTAATTTGGTTTTCCTGGCAGGCTACATTCCATGGGATTGCAAAGAGTCGTACACGACCGAGAAACTGAACGTGCACACATGCATCCTTGGAAATGTTAGGCATGTATTTTTCAGACCTGTATGCGTGCTCAGTTGCTCAGACATGTCTGACTCTTTGTGACACTATAGACCGTAGTCCTTCAGGCTCCTCTGTCCATGGGATTTCCCAGGCAAGAATGCCAGAGTGGGTTGCCATTTCCTGCTCCAGGGGATCCTCCCAACCCAGGGATCAAACCCCCCAAGTTTTGGCAGGTGGATTCTTTACCACGGAGCCACCTCGGAAGCACCTTACGTCTATAGCTATGATTAATTTAAGCCATCTCAGATTTTTTTCAGAGCAGAGATGGACATTGGAATATGCCTTTCAAGGCACAGGAAGTGATGGGTGTATATAAGTATGTGAGAGAGACCGGGGTATGGGACAGAGAGAGACAGACCTTCAGAAAATAATGCCCACAAGTAATAAGATAGTACAGCCTTACATCTTTAGTCATTTTTCCCTTACTTGTGGCAGTGATTTTTTTTTTCTTTTTTTACCAAGTATTCCTTGTCAGGGAACTGTCAAGTTTTAAGGCTTTCCCCCTCCCTAAAAGTGAGGTAGTTTAACTCATCCTCGAATTCCCACAGTCTCTTAAAGTCCTTCAGAAGGAACGCTCACCTCGTTTCTGGCTGGGATCATTTGAATTTTTATTTATTTATTTTTGTCCGGGCTGGGACTTTGTTGCTGCATGAGCTCTTCTCTAGTTGCGGTGAGCAGGAGCTTCTCTCTAGCTGTGGTGGGCAGGCTTTTCATTGCAGTGGTTCCTCTTGTTGCAGAACTTGGGCTCCAGGTGCGCAGGCTTCAGTTGTGGCGTGTGGGCTCTAGAGCTCGGGCTTAACAGTTGTGGTGCCTAGGCTTAGTTGCTCCACAGCACGTGGGATCTTCCTGGATCAGGGATCGAACCTGTGTCTCTTGCACTGCAAGTGTGTTCTTTACCACTGAGCCACCAGGGAAGCCCCTAGTTGTGGTCATTTTAATATTGAATATGCATGGATCTTTCATAAATTTTAAGTCCAAACATTTTTCTCAATGCAATGGTAACTGAAAGTCATTAGGATATATATATTTGTTTTAAGAATGGTAAACTACCCCCCTTCCACCTCAGATGCTGATCTGAGGACCTCATCTGGATGCGGAAGCAGCAGAGAGATGGGTAATCAGATCAGCCTTAATAATGGTGGACACACCTGAAACGCTCACGTTGTTAATCGGCTCTGTTCAGTCAATGCCTGACTCTTTGCGACCCCATGGACTGTAGCCTGCCAGACTCCTCTGTCCACAGGATTTCGCAGGCAAAAATACCAGAGTGGGTTGCCATTCTCCATAATCTGCTCTACTCCATTACAAAATAGAAAGTTTAAATAAAAATGGTGGATGTA
This sequence comes from Bos indicus, assembly GCF_029378745.1. NCBI lineage: Eukaryota > Metazoa > Chordata > Mammalia > Artiodactyla > Bovidae > Bos > Bos indicus. Next base: position 16,868,298 of record NC_091767.1, read on the forward strand.
TAGGCAGCCATCCCATTTCCTCTTTTGTGAGTATAGATGATTTATACCTTGCCTTTATTCTACTTTTAATGAGTTTAAAACTTGGAATAATTTTCAAATTTAATTTTGACATAAAGCTCACCTAAGATAGCTTTACCCCCTAGACACATGGTTGGAATGTTAAACAGAAAACACACGTATTCTTTTTTCCTCTAATCAGTGATTTTATATTTGTCAGGATGGTGAAATACGAGGTGGCCATCGGAAGCAGGCTTTAGGAGCATCAGAATCCGCACCCAAAGTCCCTGATGAAGTAAGACGGTGTTATGTCAACCTCTTCTTTGAGAAGTATTTGACAGTTTATAAAACAGAGGATGAGGCATTTAAGAAGGTCAGTACTACATAATATATCTGAAAACACACACACACACACACAATTATACTGAATGAACTCGTAGGGCATAATTACCAAAGAAATTTATTAAGTTTATCTCCACTGCTTTTTTTTTTTTTAATTTTATTTTATTTTTAAACTTTACATAATAGTATTAGTTTTGCCAAATATCAAAATGAATCCGCCACAGGTATTTAAGCCAGGTTGTGGGCCTGGGTTTTCCCTCTGTCTTGAATGGCTTCTCTGGTCTTGCGTGCGTGCTAAGTCACTTCAGTCATGTCTGACCCCTTGCAATCCCATGGACTATAGCCCGCTAGGCTTCTCTGTCCATGGGCTTCTCCAGGCAAGACTGGAGTGCGTTGCCCTCCTCCCCCAGGGGCTCTTCCCAACCCAGGGATTGAACCCGCGTCCCTTAAGTCTCCTGCGTTGCAGGCAGGTTCTTTACCACTAGTGCCACCTGGGAGCATTGTAAAAAGTACTCTGGTAACTTTTATTGATTAAAAACTGTCTTCATCCGTGAATTCCTATCTAGGCCAGTAGTATATTAATCTCAGTTGTGTCTCCTGACTTTATATACCATCTGGTGAGCCACAGTCGTCACCACTCCCTATTACATACACCTGCTGTGCGCATTTATAAGCCATGCCTGGCTTCTTGCAGCACCTGTGTTTGTAGTTCAGTCAGTTCACTTCAGTTGCTCAGTCATGTCCAACTTTTTGTGGACATGACTGCAGCATGCCAGGCTTCCCTGTCCATCACCAACTCCCAGAGTTTCCTCAAACTCACTTCCAGAGAGTCAGTGATGCCATCCAACCATCTCATTCTCTGTCGCCCCCTTCTCCTGCCTTCAGTCTTTCCTAGCATCAGGGTCATTTCCAATGAGTCAGTTCTTTTCACATCAGGTGGCCAAAGTATTGGAGTTTCAGCTTCAGCATCAGTCCTTCCAATGACTATTCAGGACTGATTTCTTTTAGGATTAACTGGCTTGATTTCCTTGCAGTCCAAGGGACTCTCAAGAGTCTTCTCCAACACCACAGTTCAAAAGCATCAATTCTTTAGCGCTCAGCTTTCTTTATGGTCCAACTCTCATATCCATACATGACCACTGGAAAAACCATAGCTTTCACTTTACAGACCTTTGTCAGCAAAGTAATGTCTCTGCTTTTAAATATACTGTCTAGGTTAGTCAAAGCTTTTCTTCCATGGAGCACGTGTCTTTTAATTTCATGACCTCAGTCACCATCTGCAGTGATTTTAGAGCCCAAGAAGATAAAGTCTATCACTGTTTCCATTGTTTCTCCATCTATTTGCTATGAAATGATGGGACCAGATGCCATGATCTTTGTTTTTTGAATGTTGACTTTTAAGCTAGCTTTTTAACTCTCCTCTTTCACTTTCATCAAGAGGCTTTTTAGTTCTTCACTTTCTGCCATAAGGGTGGTGTCATCTGCATATCTGAGATTGTTGATATTTCTCCCAGCAATCTTGATTTCAGCTTGTGCTTCATCCAGCCTGGCATTTCACATGATGCACTCTGCATATAAGTTAAATCAGCAGGGTAACAATATACAGCCTTGACGTACTCCTTTCCTGATTTGGAGCCAATCTGTTATTCCATGTCCATTTTTAACTGTTGCTTCTTGTCCTACATACAGATTTCTCAGGAGGAAGGTAAGGTGGTCTGATATTCCCATCTCTTGAAGAATTTTCCACAGTTTGTTGTGATCCACACAAAGGCTTTGGTGTAATCAATAAAGCAGAAGTAGATGTTTTTCTGGAATTCTCTGTAGTTGCTACTCAGTTGTTTTTTTTTTTTTAACCAAATTGAAACCTTTCAAATCAGTGGCAATAGCTGTAGTTACTATCCCATGCACTTTAAAAAAAATCCAGTGTGGAGAAGTGAGGACTCTATCTTACTAGATAGAGTCGTTGCTGTTATTTAGTCACTCAGTCGCATCTGACTCTCTCATTACCCGTGGACTATAGCCCACCAGGTTCCTCTGTCCATAGGACTTCCCAGGCAAGAATACTGGAGTGGGTTGTTTTTTCCTTCTTGAGGGCATCTTCCAGACCAAGGGACTGAACCCACGTCTCTTGGCAGGCGGATTCTTCACAACTGAGCCACTGGGGAAGCCCGTTCTAGATAGAGTGAGTCCCATCTAAAGGCAAGCAGACACTTCTCAGCTCCATCTGATTATTGCAGTTTGGAAATTCAAGTTCAGAATTTACAGATTTCTAATCTTTCAATACTTTCTATTTTAAAATCTCTATTTAAAACACTGTTAAACACACGTCTGAGCACTAGACTTGGGCTTTGTGCTGCCCTTCTCTGGGGCAAATTCAGATGACTCTGGAGGTTATTTTTATTTATTTATTTTAATTAAATTTTATTTTTAATCGGAGGATAGTTACTTTACAATATTGTGATGGTTTCTGCCATACATCAACATGAATCAGCTATAGGTATACACATGCCCCCTCCCTCTAGACACTGTAAGGGGGCTTCCCTGGTGGCCCAGTGGTAAAGAATACCCCTGCAAATGCAGGAGACATGAGTTCAGCCCCTAATCCAGAAAGATCCCGCATGCCTCAGAGCAACTAAGCCTGTGCCACAACTACTGAGCCTGTGCTATAGAGCCTGAGCCCTGCAACAAGAGAAGCCACCACAATGATAGAGTAGCCCCTGCCACTGCAGCTAAGGAACAGTCATGCAGCAGTGAAGACTCAGCACAACCAGAAGACAAATAGAAAAGAAGGCAACGTTAAAAAACACACCATGGGTGAATGCAGGAAGAGGCAGATTTCAGATCAATACGAAAAAGGCCTTTATAACTGATAGTGAAGTGAAAGTCGCTCAGTCATGTCCGACTGTTTGCGACCCCACTGACTATACAGTCCATGGAATTCTCCAGGTCAGAATACTGGAGTGGGTAGCCGTTCCTGTCTCTAGGGGATCTTCCCAACCCAGGGATCGAATCCAAGTCTCCTGCATTGCAGGTAGATTCTTTACCAGCTGAGCCACCAGGGAAGCCCGCTTTACATATTCTGGATACAGATCTCTTTGATAAACATTAGCAAAAGTTCTGTCTGTGGGTTTTCTTCTCACTTTCTTGATGTTATCAATTGCAGCACAAAGTTTTTCACCATGATGTATTCGAATTTATTTTTCTTGTGGTCTTAGTATCCTATATAAGATAACTAAGTCACAAAGTAATTTTTTTTTCCTAAGAGGTTGAGAGTTGTAGTTTTATACTTAAGTGTATGATTGTTTAGAATTGATTTTTGCATAATGTGTGAGGTAGAGGTCCAACTTCACTCTTTTGAGTGTGGATATCCGGTTTCATAGCATCACTTTTTCAAAAGATTGTTTTTCCCTCAATTAATTTTCTTATCACTTCTGTTGAAACGTAGTGGAACTGACCATAAATTTTTTTCTATGATTCCATTCCATTGATCTCTATTTCTGTTGTTATGTTAGCACTATACAGTTTTAATTACTGTAGCTTTGTAGTAAGTATTGAAATTGAAAGTGTGAGGTCTTTAAATTTGTTGTTCTTTTTCAACACCATTTTGGTCCCTGGCCTATCCATGTAACTTTTAGGATCAGCTTATATTTCTCAAAAATATCGAGTTACGATTTTGACAGAGGTTGTTTTCAATCAGTAGATCAATTTGTGGAGTATTACCATTAACAGTGGAGAAGGCGATGGCACCCCACTCCAGTACTCTTGCCTGGAAAATTTCACGGACAGAGGAGCCTGGTAGGCTGCAGTCCATGGGGTCACGAAGAGTCGGACACGACTGAGCGACTTCCCTTTCACTTTTCACTTTCATGCATCGGAGAAGGAAATGGCAACCCACTCCAGTGTTCTCGCCTGGAGAATCCCAGGGACAGTAGAGCCTGGTGGGCTGCCGTCTATGGGGTCACACAGAGTCGGACACGACTGAAGTGACTTAGCAACAACCATTAACAATATTCAGTCTTAGAACCATGAACATGAAATGCCTTTACATTTATTTAGATCTTCTTTAATTCAACAGTTTTTGTATTTTTTCAGAGTACAAGTCTTGAAGTGCCTTTGTTGAGTTGATTCCCATGTGTTTTAATCTTTTTTAAAGTTCCTCATGTAAGGGGGGAAAGCTTTCCGTTTTTCTTCATTAAGTACAATAGTAGCTGTTAGGTTTTTGTACATGCCCTTTCTCAGTTTCATTTAAATTTTCTAATATATTGCCATAGAGTTGTTTATAGTATTCCTTTATGACTCTCTTTATTTCTGCAAGTGCTATAGTGATGTCTTCTTTCATTATTGATTTTAATAATTTGAGTCTTCTCATTTTTGGTCAGTCTAGCTAAAGTTGTATCAATTTGGTTGATCTTTTCAAAGAATTCAACTTTTAGTTTTGTTGATTGTCTCTATTTTTAATTATTTTTTAAAGTTTATTTTTAATTGAATGATGGTTGCTTATAATATTGTGTTGGCTTCTGCCATACATCAACTTGAATCAATAGGTACATATATGTCCCCTGTCTCTTGAACTTCCCTCCTACCTCCCACTCCTTTAATTCTTTATTTTACTTCCACTCTAGTGTTTATTATTTGATTCCTTTTGCTTTCTTTGGGTTTAGTTTCCCATTAAAATTCTAGTTTCTTAAGGTGGAAGGCAAAGTAGCTGATTTGAAATCTTTAAATATAACCATTTACAATATTATTTTTACTCTAAGCATTATTTTAGGTGCATCCTATAAGTTGTATGTTGTGTTTCCATTTTCATTCATCTCAGAATTTTTTCCTTTTTATTTCTTCTTTCATCTGTTTGTTATTTAGGAATGTGTAATTTAATTTCCACTTATTTATGAATTTCTTAAATATTCTGCTGTCTGTAATATAGTACCGTTGTGGTCGGAGAACATTCTTTGTATGGCATTAGTCCTTTTAAATTTACTGAGGATTGTTTTATGACTTAACTGCTCTACGAAAATGTTTTATGATCTGCCCTAAAAAATATAATATGTGTACTTGAAAAGTATATGCACTTTTTTAGAAGTATATGTATTTTCTTGCCTGTGGAGTATTCCATAGATGACTATGAGGTATAATCACTTCATAGTTGAAGTATTGCACTTTTTCTTGGTTTTCTAACTTGTATCGATTATTGAAAGTGTGGTATTGAAGTTTCCAGTTGATTGTTGAGTTATTGTTTACTCGATTCTGTCAGTTTTGCTTTGTGCATTTTGGTGTTTTGATATAAGATGCATGTATGTTTATAATCATTTTGTCTTCCCAATGGATTGATCCTCTTACCATTATAAAATGTATTTCTTTGTCTCTAGTAACAACTTCTGTTTTAAAGATTATATTGCCTGATGTTGGTGTAGCTGCTCCAAATATCTTTGAATTAATGCTTACAGAGTATCTCAATTAGCTTCCTTTTGCTTTCAGCCTCTTTGGTCTTTGAGTTTAGTGTGTGTCTTGTAAACAGCATATAGTTCACTCATATTTTTCCCCATTCTTCCAAATGTAAATGGAGTGTTTAATCTATTTACATTTAATTCAGTGACTAATAACTAATAAAATAGGATTTTACTGTGTGATTTTTCTTTTTATTTCCTCTACAATTGTTGCTTTCTTTTGTGTTAAATATTTTCTAGTTTACTGTTAATTGCCCAGGTCATTTCTTTGATTATATCTTTTGAATTCTTACTGTTTATAGTAAGGATTACAGTTACCATTTTAATTTCTGACAATCTAGTTCAAATTAAAACTAATTAATTTCAGTAGTATTCAGAAAATTGCTCTTGTAAATCTCCCTTTCTGTCATTCCTTTTTACCACTACTGTCATATATTGCATCATATATTATAAACCTATAATTCAATTTTATAATTCTTGCTTTATTTTATCATCTCTTAGATATTACAAAAACATTTATTCTTTTGTATATTTTCCTGTGGAATTACATTTACCAGTGGTCTTCATTTATTCATGTGGATTCAAATTACCTTTTACTGTCCTTTTCAGACTTAAAGAATCCCTTTAGCATTTCTTGCAAGATAGATCTGCTAGTGACAGATTCCATCAGTTTATCTATGCGTGCTAATTCACTTCGGTTTTGTGCAGTTCTTTGCGACCCTATGGGCTGTAGCCCACCAGGCTCCTCTGTCCATGGGATTCTCCAGGAAAGAATACTCAAGTGGATTGCCTTGTCCCCCTTCAGGGGATCTTCTCGACCCAGGGATCGAGCCCATGTCTCTTACATGTCCTGCATTGGCAGATGGCTTCTTTACCACTAGTGACACCTGGGATTATCTGTGAATGTCTTAATATCCTCTTCATTGTAAAGCAGAGTTTAGCTGGATATAGAATTCTTGGTTAATAATTTTTTTCTTTCAACACTTAAGAGGTGTCATTTCACAAGGATTCTTTAAACATGATGCCACTTTTCTGTTAATACTTTCAGGATTTTCTTTTTGTCTTTGACTTTGGTCAGTTTGACTGGCATGTCTAGGTGTAACTCTCTGTAAATTCTACTTGCAGTTTGTTGAGCATCATGGATGTATGGATTAATATTTTACATAATATTCAGGAAGTTTAAGACAATTATTTCTTTAGTATTTTCTGCTCCTTTCTTTTTCTGTGCAACTCACATTATGTGTATATAGGTCTCTTTGATGGTGTCCCACAGACATCTGACGTGCTGTTAATTTTTCTTTGTTCTTTTTTCTTATCCACAAACTGAATAATCTAGTGATTTGTCTTTAGGGTCACTGTTTATTCTGCTAGCTTACATCTGTAGTTGAACCCCTACAGTGACTTGTTTGTGTAGTTTTTGCACCTTTTAACACCAGAACTTTGATTATTTTTCTATTTCTCTTTATTGGTACTGTCTATTTGATGAAACATCATTTTCACACTTTCTTTTAATTCTCTAGACATTGTTCCATTAGTTTTTAAACATATTTACAATAGCTGATTTAAAGTATGTGTCTTTTGTTGCTCAGTTTCTCAGTTGTGTCCAGTTCTTTGTGACCCCATGGACCATAGCACGCCAGGCTTCCCTGTCCCTGACCATATCCCAGAATTGGCCCAAATTCATGTCCATTGCATTGGTGATGCCATCCAGCCATCTCATCCTCTGATGCCATCTTCTCCTTCTGCCCTCAATCTTTCCCACCATCAGAGACTTTTCCAATGAATTGCCTGTTAGCATCAGGTGACCAAAATACTGGAGTTTCAGCTTCAGCATCAGTCCTTCCAATGAATGTTCAGGGTTGATTTCCTTTAAGATTGACTGGTTTGATCGCCTCACTGTCCAAGGGACTCATAGGAGTCTTCTCCAGCGCTGCAGTTTGAAGGCATCAATTCTTTGGTGCTCTGCCTTCTTTACAGTCCAGCTCTCATAACCATATGTGACCACTGGGAAGACCATAGCCCTTGTCATACAGACCTTTGTCAGCAGAGTAATGTCTCTGCTTTTCAACATACTGTCTATAGGTTTGTCATAGCTTTCCTGCCAAGAAGCAATCATCTTCTGATTTCATGGCCACAGTCACCATTCACAGTGATTTGGAAGCCCAAGAAGAGAAAATCTGTCACTACTGCCACATTTTCCCCTTCTATTTGCCATGAACTGATGGGGCTTAATGCCATGATCTTAGTTTTTTTTTAATATTCAGTTTTCAGCCAGCTCTTTCACTCTCCTCCTTCACCCTCATCAAGAGGCTCTTCAGTTCCTCTTCACTTTCTGCCATTAGGGTGATATCATCTGCATATCTGAGGTTGTTGATGTTTCTCCCAGCAATCTTGATTCCAGCTTGTAACTCATCCAGCCCGGAATTTCTCATGATGTGCTCAGCATATAGGTTAAATAGAGTGACAACAGACAGCCCTGTCGTACTTCTTTCTTAATCTTGAACCAGTCAGTTGTTCCATACAGGGTTCTGACTGTTGCTTCTTGACCTACATACAAGTATCTCAGAAGACAGGTAAGATGGTCTGATATTCCCATCTCTGTAAGAGATTTCCACAGTTTGTTATGATGCACACAGTCAAAGGCTTTATCATAGTCGGTGAAACAGAGGTAGATGTTTTTCTGAAACTCCCTAGCGTTCTATATGATCCAGTGAGTGTTGACAATTTGATCTCTGGTTCCTCTGCCTTTTCTAAACCCTGCTTGGATGTCTGGAAGTTCTTGGTTTGCATAATGCTGAAGCTTAGCATGCAAGATTTTAAGCATGAGGAGATGAGTGGAATTGTCCACTGGTTGGAGAAGACTCTTGAGAGTCCCTTGGACTGCAAGGAGATCTAACCAGTCCATTCTGAAGGAGATTAGCCCTGGGATTTCTTTGGAAGGACTGATGCTAAAGCTGAAACTCCAGTACTTTGGCCACCTCATGCGAAGAGTTGACTCATTGGAAAAGAGTCTGATGCTGGGAGGGATTGGGGGCAGGAGGAGAAGGGGACAACAGAGGATGACATGGCTGAACGGCATCACTGACTCGATGGACGTGAGTCTGAGTGAACTCCGGGAGTTGGTGATGGACAGGGAGGCCTGGTGTGCTGCGATTCATGGGATCGCAAAGAGTTGGACATGACTGAGCGACTGATCTGATCTGATTTTGAACATTCTTTAGTACTGCCCTTCTTGGAAATTGGGATGAGGATTGACCTTTTCCTGTGGCCAGGGTTTCAGTCCTGTGGCCACTTCTGGGTCTTCCAGATTTCCTGACATATTGAGTGTAGCACTTCGATAACATCATCTTTTAGGGTTTTGAATAGCTCTACTGAAATTCCTTTGCATCCACCTGCGTTATGGACAGTGGAGCTTCCTAAGGCCCACCTCACTTCCCACTCCAGAATGTCTGGCTCTGGGTGACTGACCATCCCATCATGGTTATCCAGTTCGTTAAGATTTTTTTTGTACCGTTCTGTGTATTCTTTCCATCTCTTCTTGTTCTCTTCAGCTTCTACTAGGCCTCTACCATTTCTGTCCTTTATTGTTTTTTTCTTTAAAAGACCGAAAGTCTGTGTCTATTAAGTCCAAAATTTGGGCTTTCTCAAGAACATTTTCTCTTGGCTGCTTTTTTTCCCCCCTGTTTGTGATATTTTCCTGCTTCTTTACATGTATCATGACTTTTTGTAGAAAACTATACAGTTAAATAATGTATTGGAATAGATCTAACATCAGATAGATATTTATTTTTTGCTAGGTTTTTGTTAATTTTTTTCTTGTTGCTTCTTAACTTGTTTACTGTCTTTTCTGATATAATCTTGTAGATTCTATATTGTTTCCAGTGTATGGATACTAAGTTCTCTGGTGGCATTTTTAAAATTCTTTTATTTTTAATCTGGGCTTCCCTGATAGCTCAGTTGGTAAAGAATCTGCCTACAGTACAGTAGACCCCAGTTCGATTCCTGGGTCAGGAAGATCTGCTGGAGAAGGATAGGCTACCCACTCCAGTATTCTGGCCTGGAGAATTCTGTGGACTGTGTTGTCCATGGGGTCACAAAGAGTCGGACACGACTGAGTGACTTTCACTTCACTTTTAATTTTAGGATTCACCCTGTATCAACACAATTTAGTTATCAGCCAGTGACTTAGCAAAGTTTCTTAAATGCCTAGGGGATCTTTGTGAGAAGGCATGCCTTCAAACTTATTTATAAGACAGTCTTAGCTTTTACTTCCATTTTGTGCAGGGTTTCAAGCCCAGCTGTGAATGAGTTCATGGGAACTTCTCTTTTCCAAATCTTTCTTGGGTCACCTTTTATGCCCTAGAAATATGTCAGAGGTTTTCAAAGTCTCTCGTGGTCCTCTAGTTTCCCCAAGATTTCCTTTTACATTTCTGGTCAGGTTCTTGTTTACCCAACTGAAATCCTAGCCTTAGGTACCTGCCATGTTACCACCCAGGTGCTACTGCTTTGAGAATACTCCAGGGGATTGTTGCTGTTCACTCACTCAGTTGTGTCCAATTCTTTGTGACCCTATGGACTGCAGCATGCCAGGCTTCCTTGTCCTTCACTATCTCACTGAGTTTGTTCAAACTCACATCCATTCAGTTGATGATGCCATCCAACCGTTTCATACTCTGTCGCCCCACTCTCTTCTTGCCTTCAGTCTTTCCCAGCATCGGGGTCTTTTCCAGTGAGTCGGATTTTTGCATCAGGTAGCCAAAGAATTGGAGCTTCTGCTTCAGTTAAGAGTCATTCCAGTGAATATTCAGGGTTGATTTCCCTTAGGATTAACTGGTTTGATCTCCACGCAGTCCAAGGGACTTTCAAGAGTCTTCTCTAACACCACAGTTCGAAAGTATCAATTCTTCGACTCTCAGCCTTTTTTATGGTCCAGCTCTCACATTCGTACATGAAAAACTATAGTTTTGACCATACGGACCTTTGTCGACAAAGTGATGTCTCTGCCTTTTAAAAGGCTGTCTGGATTGGCCATAGCTTTTCTTCCAGGGAGCAAGCGTCTTTCAATTTCATGACTGCAGTCACCATCCACAGTGATTTTGGAGCCCAAGAAAATAAAGTCTTTCACTGTTTTCATTGTTTCCCTGTCTATTTGCCATGAAGTGATGGAACTGGATGCCATGATCTTAATTTTTTGGATGCTGAGTTTTAAGCTAGCTTTTTCACTCTCTTCTTTCACTTTCATCAAGAGACTCTTTAGTGCCTCTTCACTTTCTGCCATGAGGGTGGTGTCATCTGCCTATCTGACGTTATTGATATTTCTCCCAGCAATCTTGATTCTAGTTTGAACTTCACCCAGTCCAGCATTTTGCACGATGTACTCTGCACGTAAGTTAAATAACCAGGGTGACAATATATATACTCCTTTGCCAATTTTGAACCAGTCTGTTGTTCCATGTCCAGTTCTAACTATTGCTTCTTGACCTGCATACAGGTTTTTCAGGAGGCAGGTAAGGTGGTCTGATATTCTCATCTCTTTCAGAATTTTCCAGTCTGTTGTGATCCAGACAGTCAAACGCTTTAGCATAGTCAGTGAAGCGAAGTAGATGCCTTTCTGGAATTCCCTTGGTTTTTCTATGACCCAACAGACGTTGGCAGTTTGATCTCTAGTTCCTCTGCCTTTTCTGAATCTGGGGGTTCTTGTTTCGTGTACTGTTGATGCCTAGCTTGAAGGATTTTGAGCGTTATTACCTTGTTAGCATATAAAATCGGAGAAGGCAATGGCACCCCACTCCAGTACTCTTGCCTGGAAAATCCCATGGACTGAGGAGCCTGGTAGGCTGCAAGTCCATGGGGTCGCTAAGAGTCGGACACAACTGAGTGACTTCACTTTCACTTTTAACTTTCATGCATTGGAGAAGGAAATGGCAACCCACTCCAGTGTTCTTGCCTAGAGAATCCCAGGGACGGGGGAGCCTGGTGGGAGGTCGTCTATGGGGTCGCACAGAGTCAGACACGACTGAAGCGACTTAGCAGCAGCAGCAGCATGTAAAGTGACTGCAATTGTGTGTAGTTTGAACATTGAACTCGGGAGGGATAGGTTTTTAATTTTTCCTCTAATAAGTTGAGTTCTGTGTCAAATCAAATACTGACTGCCCCCTGAGAATAGAGATTTTTCCAGAGAGCTGGTTGTTCATACAAAATATTGACTGTGCTCTAGGGATGATGCTTTTAATGTAGCTCTGAAAGAGGTCCGTCCTTTCTGTTGGCTACCAGGCTCCTTTTTTTTTTTTTTTTGCAGCTGTGATGCCACTAAGCTGGGGAGAAAAGGGAGTGGGAACAGCCTGAAGATAAAATGGTGGAGTCCACACTGTCTTACTGAGGTTCAAAGTTTCTCTTAGACAATTTTTGTTTGTTTGTTTTGTTTTTTTTTCATTTGGCTTTATCTAATTTTCAGAGTTTTGAAATGGTTGGATTAGTTATTTCACCAGTATTTTTATTGTTTTTGTGGGACAGTTTGTGAAGGTTCTTGTCTTGCCATTGCAAACGTCTGTCACCTCTAGGATTCTGTGTACGTTAAAGAATAATGGCAAAGAGAAACCAAAGAAGAGCCTCTCTAAGAGAAACGTTACCCCTTTTCTTCCAGCTTTGTCTTTTTCAGCATCTCTGTCCTGTCTTTGGGTACTCTCTCCAAACCCCCATAGTGGTCTCTTTGTGATGATTTATTGTAGTGAGGAGACTCCTTTCTAAGGCCCCTGGGCACACGTAGATTCAATTTGCAGCTCTGCAGTAGTAGGCAAGACACTGACTTTTCTTGAGCCTCCATTTCCTCATATAAATTGATGATCCTTGTAGAATCACAATGAAGATTAAAGGAGAAAACATTTAACAAATTTACACCAAACCTGTACATACTAGGTACACAATAAATTATTAATATAATATACAATTTATTGGGCTTCCCTTGTAGCTCAGTCGGTACAGGATCTGCCTGCAGTGCAGGAGACCTGGGTTCGATCCCTGGGTTGGGAATATCCCCTGGAGAAGGAAATGGCAACCCACTCAAGTATCCTTGCCTGCAAAATCTCATGGACAGAAGAGCCTGGTGGGCTGCAGTCCATGGAGTCGCAAAGAGTCGGACATGACTGAGCAACTAACACGAACTTGGTTCTTTTACTTCATCCCTTCTTACTGACCTGTCATATTGAGTTATGGTATAAAAATAGTAATTAAGGGGTTTATGAAAGTAACTAATAGAAGAAAGATAATGAAAAGAGGACCATGTCTTTCCTTTGCTGTGTGATCTTATGCAAGTTATTTAGTCACTTTGAGCATTAGTTTCCTTGCCTTTTAAATGAGAACACTATAACAGTATGTGTTTCTGTTACAGTAGATTCTCTGTTCATTGAGAATCAGATGAGTTCATGACATTGAGGAAGCTTTGCACCATGCACACTCTACAAAAATACAGTAGTCTTTAATTTATGAAGATAAGTGCCTGGCTCTTGAATTAGCTTCATGGGATTAAATTTAGTGTTGTTTCTTCTCAAAAAATATAAACACAAAAATGTAAAATAAATTGTTTTTATTTGTGGCACCATTTCCCTCCATCCCTTGAGTAAGACAAGTATTTTGTCATATTTATTCATGTGTTGCAGATGACATTTATTCTTCATAGAGTTTGGATTTAATATTTTCATTTTGTTATTCACTTTGTGATTTAGGCTAAAACAGAAGAAAAAGTCATTTATGAACACTGTAGCAGTCAAAATATGTATGTGAACATAGCAATAAATACTCTTAAGAAGCTGAGAGACCAAGGTAATTTCTTTTCAATTAAATAGTAAGATAAACACTTGTGATTAACACCTAACACTGAACGTGTTTTCTTCATTAGCAGGGTTGTTTTTAGATATTCAATGAAGTGTATGTTTTAAATATTCTCTGGAGTAAAATGTGCAGGTGGCACTTTTTGTTGTTGAAAATAACCAGTTAGATTTGAAATTAGCAGTGTAAATATAACCTCACTGATGAGATTATCACTGATATATTTATATTTGATTTCTGAATATAAAAATAACTCACCTCCATGTGGAAGAGTAGTTCTGAACCTTTAAAAAATCATTATTGTCTGCCTAATAAACCTATTTTTTTCTACCTCCCCCAGTAAAATTAAGTACTGAGTGATAATGTTTTGTCAGTTAAGGAGTTTTGGAGAGCCACATACCATTGTGATATCTAAGATTTTTCTCATTCCTCAAGAGCCAATTTTACTCCTTTGGAAACAGTATGATACCCATTGAGAATACATGGCAATGAGTTCAAATAATACAGAAAAGCATCTTTTTTAAAACAAAACAAAACAAAGACAGCTGTCTTCCAGATCTCTCATACCTACCCTTCTTTACATGACTACAGAGATGTGTATAATATTAATGAATACAATCATTTTATGTATAGTATGTCTCACTTTTCTTACTTAGGTATCATAAAAGTCTTTAGTCAGCTAATCTGGAATCCATGTTCATACTTAGATCTATATCATACTTTCTATGGACTGTATGAAACTCTACATTGTATAGAACCTATATTGTAAATATTCCATTATATGGAATCTGTAATATGGATCAACCAAACACTTTTGGATAGTTAGATTGCTCATATTTTTTGAGTATAAACTCTGTGATAAATATATGTGACCTTATTTAAACCTGAGCTTGTGCTAGCAGAAAAGGTCTGTCTGCATGTTTAAAATTGGTAAATATTGTTAACCACCCCAGAAAGGGTTTGCCCATTTAATTTCCCTACCAATAATGAAGTATATGGTTTTCCTTACATCTTGCCAAACTTTCTCATTTATCCTGTTTCAAAAAGTGTGAAGATATAGTAAAAAAAAAAAACAAAAAAAACCAGTTATCTTAGTATTTTTAATTACTATGAAGTTGAAGACCTTTATTTCTCTTTTTATAAATTTGCTCTTTGCATCCTTCTGCCCCCACGTCCAATTTTTAAATTGTTCTGTGCATTCGGGACAGCCTTTTCCATGTGCTCTTTTACTATGCTGCAGATACTGTCTTCAGTTTGGCACTTGTGTGTCAGCCTTATTTATAAAGTTTTTTTTTTTTTTTTTTTATAATATAGAAGTTATTTTCACAATGTAGTCAATCTCTTCTTTCTGGCTTCTGGGTTTTGTGTCATGCTTTGAAAAGCTATTCCATTCTCAAGAATATAAAAACTGTTCATCAGTGACCATTTCCTTATGGCATTTTTTTAATGTACCGTAATTTAAGTAGACATAAATACATGTATTAAAATACAAGATCTTAGATTAATATTTTCATGGCATTCTAGCTTTTCTCCCTTTTTCTCATGTTAAATATAGCACACAGAAATAAAACATGCAGGTCTAAATACATAGTATAAATATTCCCAATGAAAATAGAGATGGTTTGCAAGCTGTTACAGTTGTGGTAAATGATGATGTAAAACCCATTCCCTTATATGGAATCTATAATACAGATCAGCCAACACATTTGGTTACTCAAATGGCTCAAATTTAAACATACTCTATCCAGGAGTCAAAATGTATTCATTTTAGCAAATGTGATACCCTGACCTTTTTAGTAGTTGAGTAGATTTAACTTTTTCCCAGTTTGGAATTGATTCTGAAGATGTTTGTTCTCACAGGCTGGTTGGATGTTTTAAAATGAAAAGAAATATCTTACTACACTAGAGACATTTTTATGTTCTGTATGTTTTTATGAAGTAGACAAAAGTAATTCATCATCTCAGGAGAAAAGATCCTGTGTGTTTTAGATATGTCTGGAAGCAATAACGATAATAAGACAACTGGATTGAAAAAGAATGAAACGAAAAATGGTAAGCTTACTGTGATAATGATACGCCTTTGTAATTGTGACTTTAAAGGGAAAGTAAATTTGGTTTACTACAGCTTTTAAATTATTATGAAGGATCAACTGCATACTTTGTACATGTATATCCTTTTTAAAAATTAGTATAAATTGGGGATGAAAAAGTGGACTTTTAAATAATATTTGGGTTGAATTCTCAACTTTTTTTTTTTTTGTAGTTAATGTATGTCTAGTTAGTAAGTAGTGCTGCTTAAATTTTCAAATTGTACCTGCATTGGAATACCTGGAAATCTTCTTAAAAATGCAGATTCCGATCAGTAGGTCTGAATACAGTTTCAAAATCTGAATTTAGAATAAGAAAGAAGGTAGAGAAAATATTTGAATTTGGTTGTGTTTTTATTAAAACAGATGGCTGTGCTTCTCTTAAAAAAAAATGTCTCCTATGTAAGGATTGAAACAATGTTGATGCTTTTAGAATCTCCCAGTCCTTTTCATAACAAAAGGATTTAAAGCAACTTTTAAAAGAGTTTGCTAAGGAGTGTCTAGTAAATTCTGCTAGAGTTTTTAGAAATAGAGGAACCTTGAAAGTTCATTAGAGTGAGGGCATCTGGGACTGGGTTACTGATGTTGGAAAGAGATTCTTTTTGAACTTGAACTCTTTTGCCCTTGTGAGAGTCATCATTTTCCCCACTATCTCCTGCTTATAAGCTTTTGTACTATTCTTATCTGAGTAAATATTAAGAATTGTTAAAATTTCAAGCCAGAAAACCTAGGTGTGCCAACTGTGCTGTGTGACTCGGTCACATATCATGACTTTTCTGAACCTCATTTAACTCATCTGTAGAAATGAAGTCAGTTCACATGCCGTTCTGGGTTACTATAAAGTTTATTTTTATTTATTTAGATTCCATATTTTTTTATTTTTTTCATTTTTTGGCTGTGCCTCGTGGCAGGCGTGCAGGATCCTAGTCTCGCCTACCAGGGATTGAATCCACACCCACTGTACCGAGAGTGCAGAGTCTTAAGCACAGGACCAACCAAGGAAGTCTCTAGTGTAAAGTTTAAATCAGTGTCCTTAGAATGGGTTTTGGTGTATTTAATATGCACCAGCTATTACTGATGTAATTCTTACTTTACCATCTGCTTCCCAAAGCTTAGGACATCACGTGGTCCAGGGAACAATATTGATTTGTTGTTGTTGTTAAAGGATACAAAGACGTGGACTCTTTGAGGCTATCATCTTACTTAAGTTAATCAGAATTCTGCTATTTCATATCCAAAAGGGTTGACAGACTCTAACCTTACCATCTCTTAAAAAAAGGAAAAAAAATGCTATTTAAATTGTATTGAATGGCTTTTCTTTTTCTCTTAGGACTCACAGGAATTATGCTCTACAGACATCTTAAAGACTACCTTCTAACTGAAGAACAGTTACGAGAAAATAACTACCCCCAGCCCAACCCTGAAAAACCAGGGAGTATTCTTTTAAACCCAGGCATGACAAAAACTCGTGTAAATGATCGTAAGTATATGGATCTGAAAATTACCCTTTCTGTGTACTGAGACTGGAGCCATAAGAGTCCCAGTGTTCTGATATTTTCCGATGAACACAAGAATTGTGGCCAGCATCATTAAACTGCAGGTAGAAACATAACTGCCTTTTGTTTGATTTCCCTTTTCTGTTTCATTTTGTTCTGAGTCTCTAAGTGCTTTATGTACCTAATCAATTTTACTAAGTCTTCTTAGTAACCATTTTCAGGTAAGTGCTATTACTACCTCCCTTTATACCAGTGAGGAAACTAAGGGTTAGGGAGGTCAAATTATTTCAGAGTTCACTCAGGAAGTAAGTGGGAGAACCAGGATTTGAACCCAAGGAGTCTGACTGACGCTTCTGCTTCATATGTATCCCTGTACATATGTAGGCAGTGCTGTATTCTGTATACTTCGTACCCTTTCACTAGGAATTCTTATAAAAAGACTTACAATTACTCTTATTATTTTATATTTTCTCCAAATATTTTCTCCATACTTAATGTATTTATACCTATTTCCTCCCCTTGCAAAAAAGAGAGAGCAAGGGAGTATTTAATATTAACACAACTGTCAAATCTTAGGTCCATCAGAGTTTGAAATGCACTTATATAAATATTTTTCATTGGTTAGAAGATATTTATCTTCATCTTTTATGTCTTTGGAACTTGTGTCTTGGGATTATTTTCACCATTTGTTTTACCTTCTCTTTAAATCCTCTCATTGGAAGGCAGTACACTTAACGGTTAAGAACCTGGACTCTGAAGGAGGACGTCAGGCAGATCTGGGCCAGGATGTTGAATCAGTCACAAGTGACCCTCCCAGCCTCTGAATAATGAGATGACGGTTGCTACCCCCATCGGGTTCATGAGAGTCCATTAAAACTGTGCAGCTGAGCTGCTTGGCACAGTGCTTGCTTCATAATCTCATAAAAGGCACTCACATAAGAGTTGTCACCATCATCATCGCCATCAGAGCCAGCTTGAGGGTCATTAATGAAAAACAAGTATTCATAAATGGGTCCAGGGACTTCCGTGGCGGTCCAGTGCTGGGTGTTCGGGTTTGAGCCCTGCTTGGGGATCTAAGGTCCCACACGTCACACGAACATGAGCAAGAAAATTAAGACAAATGGGTCTAGTGAAAAAGCCCAGATATACTCTCAGTGACTTAAACAAACAGATCTCTGTGTCTAAAAGGAAGGCACGGGTCCTAATTCAGGAGTTACTGTGTACTAGTGAAAGTGAAATTCGCTCAGTCATGTCCGACTGTGCGACCCCATGGACTGTAGCCCCATGGAATTCCCAGGCAGGAATACTGGAGTAGGAAGCCATTCCCTTCTCCAACTATGTACTAGAGTAGATGACAATTCAAGCTGGTGACAGTCAGGTTGTGGTGCTGCAACCACAACTGCCTGGTGGAGGGTTGACTGTGGAGTCAGGAGAAGGCCTGTTCTGAGCCATGTCATTCCTGACGCAGGAGATGGCTCAGCTGTAAGCACTCCTTCACACAGTCCTGTTCTTTCCCTGGTACTTCGTGATCACGCTGAGTCTGTGCTCATGCCAGGATCAGGAATGCAGAGGCAAGGCCCTGCACTCAGGTCCTCGTTTTTCCTGCCATCTCTTCAGGAACAATTCTCCTGTTCTAGCTTCTAGGAAGACCTGCTGTCGATGTGGGAAGATCTACGGTGTGACTTCTACAGGCAGACACAGCAGGACAGAGGAATGTCACTACCACTTTGGCCGAGTGTTGAGTCATAAAGGTGAGTATCTGGTTCTGTTTCATTTATTTGACAAGCCGAGCCGGTGCCAAATCAGTAGAAAGGTGGGATATTCATTTCAATATGTATTTTTAAATACAACCTGGTAGAGAGAAACTGTTGATTATGAAGTTTCCATTGTACACACCCACTTCTGGGCATCACTTAACTTAGCTGGAGCTCGCTGGCTCAAGAGGCATGTCTGTGACTACTCTTCTGCCCTTTTAGGACCTCAATTCAAGCTGCTGGGGCTTGCCAGGTGGCGCTAGCAGTAAAGAATCCTCCTGCCAATGAAGGAGGCATAAGAGACTTGGGTTCCATCCGTGGGTTGGGAAGATCCCCTGGAGGAGGGGAAATGGCAACCCACTCCAGCATTCTTGCTTGGAGAGTCCCATGGACAGAGGAGCCTGGTAGGCTATAGTCCATAGGGTCACAAAGAGTCACACCTGAGCTTACCATACATATCAGGCAGTTACCTGTTGACTTTACCCACTTCTCACAGGCCAGCATTAGAGTAATTTTGTTGCTAATAGCTTCAATTCCTTGCCCCACCCCGCCCTGAGAGAGAAGGAACACACACTTGATTCCCCAGCCTGGCCCCCATTTTCCCCTGCAGCACAGTAAACTCCCAACAGCCCCCTCAGATGGTGATTTTTCCTACTCGAACCAAAAAACCTGGGCACGGTCATCATCATCTCCCTCTGGCACACTCTTTCTTTTAACATTTTTATTTATTTATCCATCCATCTGTTTAGAATGCAAGGGTTTTTCTTTGTGCCACGTGGCTTGTGGGATCTTAGTTCTCTGACTGGGGATTAAACCCTGGGGCCACAGCTGAGTCCTAACCACTGGGCCGCCAGGGAATCCCCTGGTGAGCCCTGTCATCTCAGAGTGGCCACATCCCACTTACTTTACCTCAGAAGCATCTCTTCTGCCCCACTGCCCGCCGCCCCCCCCCCCCCAACTGCCCCTGCCAGAACCACACCACCCTCACTTCCATCCTAAACTGCTGCAGCATCCTTCTAGGCTCACTCCATCTGCTATGCCTTTTCCGGTATTCACTGCCCCTCCCCAGTCTATTTCTCACCCAGCAACCCCGAGAATAATTTTTACATCACAGTTCTGTTTACCTCACTCCTCTGCTTTCATGAACGTTCTTCAGTAACTTTGTCAACCCTGCCAGATTTGACCTCTACCCCGATGCCAGATCTTGTACCCTTTCCATGGTTATCTTCATGCCACACTGGCCACCTCAAAAGGTACCTTCTAACCTGCTGTCTCCTGTCCCTTTCGCACAGCTGGTTTCCTCTCATCGTTTGTTGTTGATCAGTCGCTAAGTCATGTCCGAATCTTGTGACCCCATGGACGGCTGCACACCAGGCTTTCCTGTCCTTTACTATCTCCTGGAGCTTGTTAACACTCATGTCCAGTGAGTCGGTGATGCCCTCCAACCATCTCATCCTCTGTTGCCCCTTCTCCTCCTGCCCTCAGTCTTTCCCAGCATCAATTTTGTTTTGTTTTTTCCCAGTGGGTCAGCTCTTTGCATCAGGTGGCCAAAATATTGGAGCTTCAGCTTCAGCACCAGACCTTCCAATGAATATTCAGGGTTGACTTCCTTTAGGATTGACTGGTTTGATCTCCTTGCTGTCCAAGGGACTCTCAAAAATCTTCTCCAGCACCACAAATCTCATTCCTTAGGTCTCTGCTTAAATATGATCTCCTCAAGGTTCTTTCCCAACCCCATGATCTAAAATAGTTCCTCCTTCCTAAATGGGAAGGAAATCTAAAAAGAGGGAATATATGTATACATATAACTGATTCAGTTTGCTGTACAGCAGATGTGCTAGCCCAACACTGTAAAGCAACTGTACTCTAATAAAAGTTAAAAATAAATAGGTTGTCCCTCTTCTATCACAACATGCTGTCAGTGGCTTTGGTAGCACATGACTGCATTTTGTAATGATTTAGTAATTTATCTGCTGTGCCTGAAAGACTGCAAGGTTTTGGAGGGTCCATCCCTCTTTTTTTCTCCCCATCATCAGGCTGTCACTTAGCTTGGTACCTAATACAGGCTGTAGGTGTATATAGATGGTGAACAGATGAATCATTTATGTAGATATAGACACGAGTAGAAATGCTATTATCATAATAAGTGGTATGAATAAAAGTAGGGCAGAGGAAGTAGAGAGGAACAGTGGATATGATTGTATTACAGAAGAAATATAAGAACAAATAATGTAGTGAAGATTCCCAGCTGGCTTAGTGGTAAAGAATCCACCTGCCAATGTAGGAGACGAGGGTTTGATCCCTGGGTTGGGCAGATCCCCTGGAGAAAGAAATGGCAACCCATTCTAGTATTCTTGTCTGCGAAATCCCATGGACAGAGGAGCCTGGCAGGCTACAGTGGGTTTGCAAGAGTCGGACATGACTTAGCAACTGACCAACAACAAAATAAAGATTAAATACCAAAGTAAAGATTAAGTAAACTTAAATTTGACCTGAGTGTTTGGGATTAGCTTTAGAGGGTAGGGGGGACTGTAGATTCCAAAAGGGAGGAAAAAGAGGAAGACACTGCAGAGAATAAGAGTAGCAGACTGCGACTGGGTGGGATCCCTAGAGCACACGACGTCATGAACAGGATGGGATCACTAGAGCACACGACGTCATGAACAGGATGGGATCGCTAGAGCATACGACGTCATGAACAGGATGGGATCACTAGAGCACACGACGTCATGAACAGGAGGGGATCCCTAGAGCACACGACGTCATGAACAGGATGGGATCACTAGGGCAACGACGTCATGAACAGGATGGGATCACTAGAGCACACGACGTCATGAACAGGAGGGGCCTTCGGAGCTGGTGGACCTGAGATTTGGGTCTGTTTTATCACTTACTTTCTCTGAGACCTTGGGCAGGCTTCTGAAGCTCTCCGAGCCTTTGTTTCCACATTCATAGAAAGAGCTTTGCGTGGCAGTTTAGTGAGCTGATGTGCCCACGTCCTGGCTTACAAGCCGTGCTCTGTTAACACTGGTTCTTGGCTCTCTTTCTCATCTCGGGAGAAGATAAGATAAAGCTGTGAGATGTCAAAATTGCACTTGATTAGTAATGTACAAATGAAGCATTTGAGGAAAGTAATGTAATGAGAATGTGCTTGAAGAAGCACATTTAAACTAACCGCATTTTATAGAAAAACTGGTACAGAAATCACTGTAGGCAGAGGGGGTTGTAGGGAACAGTTGGGGGAACATTTCCTTGGGCCAGAGGGAAGAAGGGCTTGGGTGGATGAGGGTACAGGTGATATGGAAGATTGGAGAGAGAGAAAAGAGAGAGATGAAGGCTTGGCATTGTTGCTGGGAGAATGTGCCAAGTGTCTGGCCAAAGGAGTGGAAGAAGAGAATGTTGGGATTTTGGAGGTCCTGCCAGGGTTGGGGACAGCATCTGTGTTATGGTCTCAGGCCGTGTAACTGGGTGATGTTTCTTGGGTCAGATCAACAACTCAGATACAGAAAGGGAGAGGCTGGTGGTTGGAGCCACCACAGGGTTCCAGCAAAGAGAGAAAGAGAGTAGAATTTAGAGAGGATGGCTGAGGTTGAGTTAAGCAGGGTAAAGAAGGGACACTAGGCAAGGAGCTGAAGATCAGGACAAATGATAGGCGAGCGAAGGGAAGAAGGGGAGGAAGGCATTCAGGACATGCGCAGTTATAACTCACCTTCAGAATCCAACCCCTGGCAACTTCCCTGTTGGCCCAGTGGTAAAGAATCTGCCTTACAATGCAGCGGACTGGGGTTTGATCCTGCTCAGAGACCTAAGCCCAGGCACCACAACTACTGAGCCCGTGTGTCACAACTAGATATCCATGCGCCCTGTGGAAAAGATCCCACGTGATGCATTGAAGATCCCACGTGCCACACCTAAGACCCAGTGCAGCCAAAAAAAACAACAAAAAAATGCAACCCCCGAGAATTCTGCTTCCTGGAGTCAGTTTTTCCTGTTTGTTACATAAAAGCTAGAAAAGTAACTATACAAAATAACTATACAGAGTTTTAGACCTTAGATCACTTGCATGGTAAAGTCTTAATGCTCTTTGAGGGTAAGATGCTCTGGGAGTTAGCCACTCTGCCTTGTCAAGCTTGCTCATTTGATCTTTCTTTTTTGTGTGGTTTGCAGTCCTTGGTGCCTTAGGAAGGCAGTACAGCTGTTGCAAAGGTGTTCTTGGATCCCCCGGGTGTCAGGTCGCCAAGGTAGGGCTTGCTGCCCAGAATTCTATTTGTGTCAGAACCAGAGTCGCTGTCTGCTGCACAGACCTAGAGGATCGATGAACATTTGGTCTATTATTAATTCACTGATTTTCAGGTGGTGAAATTTTTATGAGCTTAATTCCTCTTGCCAAAATACACGGTAACTTACTTGGCAATGTTTGTTTCAGCATCATGTTCATAACCAAAAAGAAAACCTAGGGGGCTTTGTGAAGACATTGGTCAAGTTCCCAGCCCTCGCCAGGAATCCCCGTGTGTTTGCCGTGAGCTGTGAGGTGGTACGTTGGTTGTACGTTTTACCTCATGTATATGTGTGTAAGGAACTTTCCCAGGCTTTCTCTCTCAGTCCCACATAGCTCTGCAATGCTGTTCACATGTTTTGGGTGAAGCAACTGTAGCTGAAAAAGAATTAAGTGACTTGGCTGGGTCCCAGCACTTAGGGCTAGGCACTAGGGCTTCCCCGGTGGCTCAGATGGGAAAGCATCTGCTGGTTGTACGGGAGACGCGGGTTTGATCCCTGGGTCTTAAAGATCCCCTGGAGAAGGCAGTGGCAACCCACGCTGGTACCCCTGCCTGGAAAATCCTGTGGACGGAGGACCCTGGCAGGCTACAGTCCATGGGGTCGCAAAGAGTCCGACTCGGCTGAGCGACTTCACTTTCTGCACTTAGCGATGGAGCCAGGAGTTGGCCTATGATCCTTTTTCTATTACCTATTGATTCTTTTTATACATAATCACTGCTTGTTCTACTCATTACATTGCTGAAATTACATGGGTGGAAAATGTTATTAACACTGCTGTTATCCCCCAAACCATTGCTGCTGCTAAGTCGCTTCAGTTGTGTCCGATTCTGTGCAACCCCATAGACGGCAGCCCACCAGGCTCCCCCGTCCCTGGGATGCTCCAGGCAAGAACACTGGAGTGGGTTGCCATTTCCTTCTCCGGTGCAGGAAAGTGAAAAGTGAAAGTGAAGTCACTCAGTTGTGTCTGACTCTTTGCGACCCCATGGACTGCAGCCCACCGGGCTCCTCCATCCATGGGATTTTCCAGGCAAGAGTACTGGAGTCGGGTGCCATCGCCTTCCCCGCCCCAAACCATTATAAAAGCTTTAATTTTTAACAAACTGTTGTTTATAGAGACAGTAAAATATTTATAGGGATTTATCTTCTTTTATATGAGAATCAGTACTAAATAGTAGGGGGAAAGCAGAACTTGGAATCGGAGAGCTGGGAAGCTCCACGGCTTATCAGGCAAGTCCTGGATGATCTGATCTGTCAATTATGAGGTTAATGATAATCCCCCAGTGATGGTGAGAATCCGATACACTGATATATGACAGAGTGCTTTGTATGTGTCAGACATCATGTGGACAGTCATCTTTAACAAAACATACAATTTTTATTCCTTGTGGCATATTTGGGGAGCAGATTTGTGGACTATAATTATAGAAGAGCAACATACAGTTTCAAACTTAGGTTTTTAATCGGAGACAGTTAAAGCTGCTTCTGGCTTAGAAATCAGATTTCATTACCATGTTGTCCTCTATGGTGCCAGGTTTATGTAACCATAGTTTGGATTTTTTTTCCCCACTCAACGAGGTTTATAACTGTGTTGTCCAGTATGACATCCACTAGCAAACAAACACGTAGCTGTAGTGAACAGAGTAGCCGCTACCAGAGGGAAAGCAGGGCAGGGTAAGATGGGTAAGGGGCTCAACTGTCTGGTGAAGGTGAAAACCACATTTCAGTGCTGAAGCGCACTGTAGTGTATACAGAAGTCAACGTACAATGCTGTATACGTGAAGTTTACATAATGTTATACAACAATGTTAACTTCAGTAAAAATGTAATTAAGTTGAAAATTCAGTTCTTCAGTCATTCTAGCCATATTTCAAATACTCAGTAGCCCCTTGTGGCCGGTGGCTACCCTATTGGGCAGGACAGAAATACAACATTTCATCTTCACAGAGGTTTCTATTGGATAGCATTGATCTCTAATGAAAATACTGCTAAAGCCTAAGCCAAGAAAATGAAATTA
Source organism: Bos indicus (assembly GCF_029378745.1). Classification (NCBI taxonomy): domain Eukaryota; kingdom Metazoa; phylum Chordata; class Mammalia; order Artiodactyla; family Bovidae; genus Bos; species Bos indicus. The sequence goes on from NC_091767.1 coordinate 16,893,534, forward strand.
TTTTATTAGCAGAAATATTACTAACATTGAGGGGAAAAAATTAAAGCTTGGAACATCTTTGATAGGACTGTCAGATCCACTCACTGGCTTTTGTTGGCAAAACTGAACGACAGGATTAAATTGTATATTCTAGTTAGAAATATTCCTTTATTATATCTAAGATGTTAAAGTGGGTTTACTCAGTGTGGTGTATAAATTTAATATCTCTGCCTTTATAGTGCTATACAGCCAAAGGCTTGGAACCTACTCGAGTAACAGTGGTGGATCCCAGCCTCCAGGTGGTCTATGACACATTTGTGAAACCAGATGAAGAGGTCATTGACTATAACACTAGGTATGCATTATACAAGGGGTTTATTTTTCAAATTATAGAACATTCAACATGTAGTTTAAATTTTAACCTAGGTACCTTTACTGGAGTCAACTTTAGAGCATGAGCTACACTATTTTATTTATTCAAAGTTATTCATGTTCTGTTGAATTCCTTGCTAAAATTATGCAGGCACTGTATTAAGCCCTGGGTAACTCTTTAAATAAGAGATATGGGCTTATACCCTCATGGTGTTTACATGTTGGAGCGGTAGGTAGAAGGCTAGAGAGAGAGGCAAAAATATTGAATAAACCATTCATTCATTTATTCTTTCAACCATTAATAGGTTTCTTCTGAAAATATCATGCTATGCTCTTCCCATTAGGTGAAAATTTCTGTAATCCTGTAGACATGTCGCTGAGTATACACAGCTTTTATACAGCATGCAGAACACTGGTTCAGTGCAAATTCTATTTTATTATTACTAAAGTATGGCATGTTTCTGATCCAAACTCAAGGGTAACTTGAGATAGTATAAGATATGCCTTTAATTTTTAAAAACCTCATATAAAACACCCAATAATATCATTGATTAACTGAATTGAATTTTCTAAAGGCATACAAGCCATATGACATAACACACATATGTATTTAAATATAAAATAGAAGACACTGATTCTAGAATGAAAATTTAGAAGTGTTAATTACTGATATGATTGTATTTATTCAGTTTTCTTTAAATAATGAATTTTCCAATGGTACTTAAGTATGTCTTGTATGTGTGTGTGTACCCACTCCAGTATTCTTGGGCTTTCCTGGTGGCTCAGATGGTAAAGAATCCACCTGCAATGCGGGAAACCTGGGTCGATCTCTGGGTTGGGAAGATCCCCTGCAGGAGGGCATGGCAACCCACTCCAGTATTCCTTACTGGACAATCCCACGGACAGAGGAGCCTGGTGGGCTACACTCATGGGGTCACAAAGAGTCGGACACAACCGAGCAACTAAGCACAGCACAACACAGCGTTTGTGTGTACACATTTGTATATGTATATGTAAATAAATGCACACATGTATACATGTATGTGAACAAATATGACTTCATACACATACACATAGATTCTTTACTGCTGAGCCTGGGGAAGCCCATATATATATTATACACACTATATAGTATATAGTACATATATTACACAATTTGTGTGTGTATGTCCATAATTTTGGAGCACAACAAGGCAAAATGGGAGTGAATTAAAAGTTGTGATAAGCTTTGAGAATAATTACAGAGAATTCTGCTAACAAGCACTCTAGCAAATTCCCTCACATTCATAAAAATGTTTGTATACATAAAAACTCAATAAAAGTTCCTGTTACCAGAAAATGCATTTTGTTACTAATCTTTCTCCTTACCTCATTTGCTGTTTTTTTCCTACTCATTTTGGCCATATCCTAATAGCCCCATCTATTTTACTTTTTTAAAACTTTATTGAGTTATAATTGGCAAAAAAAAATCATACTATATTTATTGTACTCTTATTGGTTCTTGTTCTTTCGTGGATTTAATGTAATCTTTTCTAGCTCCTTTTTGGAACAAGTCAGGAAATGTTTTGGTAATTACTGATAGTCACAGCAGCAAAATGAGAACTGAAGGGCTTGCATTAAAAACAAAAGAACTTTCAAATCTTAAAAGGTCAAAAGGATTCAATGGATGACATTTTTTAATAACTGCTTTAAAACAAATCCAAGTACTCTATCCATGATCATTTCCTCTTAATCCAAATATTTGACTATGAATCACATTCCTTAATTAAGCCAGATGATGGAGCCAGCTGTCTTTTTTTCCTTATAGGAGACAATAATATTAACATATAGCTTAAGCTGAAAATACCTTTGCAGTATTTTTCTTTTCTCCTAATCTGCACTAAGGCACAGCAATAGCCATGTTTCAGAATACTTATTTAGTATGTGCTTCATGAAAACCATGAGGATAGTCAGGTTTATGCATGTAGTTTTCACTGTATGCATACATTTTCACTAGATTCTCCTAAGCCATTGAAAAGTGAAAGTGAAGTCACTCAGTTGTGTCCGACTCTTTGTGACCCCATGGACTGTAGCCTACCAGGCTCCTCAGTCCATGGGATTTTCCAGGCAAGAGTACTGGAGTGGGGTGCCATTTCCTTCTCCAGGGGATCTTCCCAACCCAGGGATTGAACCTGGGTCTCCCACATTGCAGGCAGACGCTTTACCGTCTGTGCCACCAGGGAAGCAATACACATAGTAGTAGTGTATATATGGCAATGCCAGTCTCTCAATTCATCCTAAGCCATTAAGATTGGTAGTTAATCCTACTTTACAGATGAGAAAACTGAAACCAGAAGGTTAAGTAACTTGTTGAAAGTCAAATATAATAAGTAAATGGCAGAAACATAGCATAGTTCAAACTTAAGTTGTCTAGACTCTGCTTAGGGCTCCATTTGCTTTTCCATGTTCCCCATGTTTCATCTTTAGCTTTGTCTTAACGTAGATAGGCTAACTTTACTAAATTGTAATTGACAAGACTCAGATTATACAAAGATGAGAGTTCACAAAGGAGCTTTATCAGCTTGTAATAATGTCTCCTCCAGCCTTACATGATTGATCCAAAGTATAAATTTTGCCAAGTTATACCAATATAACCTAATAAAGGGGTAGTTGACAGTCATACAATAAGATCTTTGTTCTGATCATCAAATGTTTGTCTTATTGAGTCAGTAATGTAGTCTAACTGTAACTGATGAAATCTACTGAGCTGCATTCTTTACTTACATGCATTGTGCATCTTATTGGGGCAGGTTTTCTGGTGTAGCTGAAGACGACTTGAAGAACATGAAGACCTCAGTCCGTGATGTGCAAGCCATCTTACTGAACCTCTTCAGTGCTGACACTATACTAATTGGACATAGCTTTGAACACAGTCTCTATGCACTTAAGGTAAGGAGTTACAGGCTCATCTTCTTACAAAACTCGTGTTAGCCTGGTAGTCATTATCGGTGTGTCATCACTCATGCTCGATTTCCCCTTTTTTGACAAGGACGACAAGAATCACTGTCTGTGCTAATGACACTGTCCAACTATGGTAAACCAAAAGCAGTGTAAGAGAGCCCAAGTCATGTGGCTAATCAAGATCAGAAAGTCCATCAACTGTGATAAAGCCAAAATCATTGTTTGTTTTGACATGATCTTTGATTAATATCGAAATAGATAAGACTGAGTTGATCTAACAAGTTGTTATAGTCACATCCTGGAAAATGCTTTTTCATGTTAAGTCAGGTAGGCCTTATAGGTAGGCTTAACATCAAAGATAAGCTCATTTTACTTGGCATGATAGAGCTGAAGATCTCCCCTTTAATATACCTCTGGATTAAAATGGTCTGTTTTTTGCTCCATGTTCTAGGAGTTCGCACTCTATGGCTCATGCCAGCCACCTGTTTTTGCAAACATTTTTATTGGAACAGAACCGTCACACCCATTCACTGATACATTTTCTGTTGTGCTTTCACACTACAAGGGCATTGTTGAGTAGTTGCTGTTGAGTAACAGAGGTGGTGAGGGCTGCACGCCTAAGCTATCTATAATTTGGGACTTGAAGAAAGGGTTGGTGGCTTTCCCTGGCCTAGAACAGTGCCCTGCGATACAACTTTCCATTATTTTAACTACCCAAGATGGGGGATATCAGTTGTGTCCGATTCTTTGCAACCTATGGACTGTAGCCCGCCAGGCTCCTCTGTCCATGGGGTTCTCCAGGCTAGAATACTGGAGTGGGTTGCCATGTCCTCCTTCAGGGGATATTGGACATCAGAGATATCAAATGTCTGATTGAGAAAATGATTTTTTCAGTTTCTTAACTGCAATAGTTGCACGCGGCTCGTGGCCACCACATTGCACAATGAAGCTCTGCAACGCTGGGGACCGTGACTGTTTCAGCCACCCCAGGACCTAACCTTCACGCAGAGAAGGGTTAGTTCTTCTTTAGTGCCAGAACACAAGCAGGCTTCTTTAATTCTCCTGAGTGAATGCCCCCTCTTTCTCTGCAAAGCTGGCACCATAGTATAGTCGCTTCCCACAGCACCGTTGTGTGCACGTGATGGAGGAGACGCAATGTCCTCCCACCACACCCCACCCAAGTGTGGGCAGAGACGTGGGATATAAGCTTTCTGTTGGAAAGGTCTTCACAGACATGTCCCTCTGTCACCTCAGAGACAGCACCTCTCAAACAGTTTCTCACTGTGACTTTCCTGCTTCTCATTTTCTAGGAACTGTTATTTCATCTGCCTCCAAGACTAGAAAATTTCAGTGTTTCTTTATTCCTTGTAATCAGTCTGTTTCTTCCTTCCAGATTACTCATAGATGTCTCTTTTTTTGTTTCCACAACTACCTTATATTTTTGCTCCGTCCTTTGCAGCCAGGTACAGTGTCTAAGAGGTGACCGATACATTAAGTGAGAATCTATAGTGTTTCTGGACAGGGCATCATAGGTGTTAAACATTAAATTTCCAGCCTTTTTCTTCTTGATCAGTCTTTAAATGACTTGTCCTGAGGCTAACCTTCTTTTACGCCTCTTTAAATTACAGCTCTTCGAATGAGGAATGCAAATGGTACCTGACTGTCTGGACTCTGTGGTCTGTTCCCCCTCCCCCATATCCATCCTATTGTAAACTTGACTCCCTTCTTCCATGTGAAAGCACAGGGAATTTGAACCTTGATGGGACTAGTCCTTTTCCATGCTCCCTCCCCAGAGAGAGACAAGATAAACCACTGAAATGGGACTTGCACTGGAGTGAGGTGTGCCCCCCTCCGTTGAGTCCCAAGGTGAGAGGAGCCTGACTCACCCCTGGCTGCCGCCTCCCAGCCAGTAATTATCGGAATCCCTCTGAGCTCATGCTGACTCCTAGTGGGATCTCTTGGGAGGAAAGTAGACTCAGCAGTCAGGCTCTGAGATTGGATTTCTTTCTAATGTACTAACTTGGCTGAGGCAACTTTAACCTCTCCAAGCCTCAGTTTCTCTGGCTGTAAAAAGGGGACAGTGAAATATCGACCGTGCTGGGTTAGTCTGCAGTTTGTAGTGAGATAAGCCAGGTAGTGCTTAGTGACTGAGCTGGTGTCACTGCTCATGTTCCTTGGTTTTGCAGTGTTGTTTCTGCTGCTTCAGTTCCTGTTGCTGCATCAGTTTTCTTATTCTTTGGGAAGAATTTCTAAAGAGGTTTTCTCTTTCATTTGACAGTTAATTCATACTTCAGTTGTGGACACGACAGTTCTGTTCCCTCATCCGCTAGGCTTGCCTCACAGAAGATCCCTGAAGGGTTTAGTGGCTGACTACCTGCAGAGAGTCATTCAGGATGAAGGTAAGAGCCTGCTTGTTCATGATAAATATCAAGCTCCTGAGTCTGACGGGAGTGAATACATCATGAGGGTCATGGTAAAGGTCCCCTGTTTGAAATACTTCCCTGTGGGTGTTCTCCTAGGGTAGAGAATCCCGAAGTATCTGTTTAAGAAAAATGTGTTCCATGCCCACTGCCTGGCATAGTCCTAGATATTCCACAGGCCTCAAAACAGCAGTTGGGGCAGACTGGTGACCTTGGAATTCATACATAAAACTTTTGTTGGTGCAGAGATCTAATTCCATCCTAAATGCTGCTCTGTACCTCTTTTCATATGTGATTTTCATTACACCTAATGAGAATCTAAAATTGATTGGGTCCAAGGTATCTCAGTGGCGCTAGTGGTAAAGAACCCACCTGCCAAATGCAGGAGACGTAAAGAGTCATGAGTTCCATCTCTGGGTTGGGAAGATCCCCTGGAGGAGGGGAAATGGCAACCCACTCCAGTATTCTTGCCTGGAGAATCCCATGGACAGCGGAGCCTGGCAGGCTACAGTCCACAGGGTCGCAAAGAGTCAGACGAGACTGAAGTGATTGAGCACTCACGCAGATTATCTCACCCAAGGTAAATAGTGAGCTTTTTGTAAAAGGAAGTATAACTTAAATGCAACAGATTCATCATGCGTGCACCTGCTTTGTAATGGATTGGTAGACCTTGCTCTCAGAACTTTTTTTACATTTGGTATTTTTGATGTAAAGGCCCAACATTAAACAGGCTCACCAAATGCAACAAGTACAGCCACCAGCTATCCTGCTAGTCGCATTGCCATAAGCACGTGGTATGTGTCTGACTTGGAATGGAGGTTAGTTACTCTGTACATTTCGTGCAGACCCATATAGGCCCCTCTGTTGCACAAGATAGAAAAGGAAGTTAATTTCTGAATGTTAAAATGTTATAATGCTATTGTTTCTACAGATGCTCCTCTGATCATGTCATTTATTGTACAAGAATCCAGATTTTATCTTGTGGTATTTATTCTTTCATTCTATGTCTATTAGACACTCACCAATACCATCTTACACAGGATCTTTATATTATCTGCTTTAAAATATTCATATCTCAAATGCCCCAAAAATGCTATTCTGAAATTCATAATGTGTTCTGCTTAAAACAACCTGGGAGCATGGACACAAAAATATTTCATCTTACAACAAAAAATGCCCTATATAAAGCAAAGTTAAAGACCACCACAGTCCTCTCAGAGTAATGCAAGGAAACCAAAAATAATACACCATTTTACAAGTGTAGCCCATATGATTTTTCTCAATCTCAGACCTCATTTATTATTTTGTAGGCTTGGTATTTTGGGCAGATTTCATCTGCTTTTTAAACCCATGTCATCTCATATCTAAGGTCACTCTCTGTCTAGGAGGTATATTTTTTCTAGAATCTCTCTTTCTGGCTTCTTGTCAGATCTGTCATCCACCGGTGTCCGTCACTTTCCTGTTGCATATCCCTGGAAAAGAGGTTCATGGAGAAGGTACTGATGTGCTATGCCATCATAGGAACACAGTGACCATGTGACTGAGGGCAGGGTATTCAGAAAAAGGGAGATGTTTGTTCATCTGCTGCTGCTAAGTCGCTTCAGTCATGTCTGACTCTGTGTGACCCCATATACGGCAGCCCACCAGGCTCCGCCGTCCCTGGGATTCTCCAGGCAAGAACACTGGAGTGGGTTGCCATTAGATCTATGTAAAACATTTCTAAAGCAACCAGTGGTGGTTCTAGGTGTGAAATAGTGATATATTGATAAGTGGCCAGCGTTGATTCTGTTATAAACTCAAGACCGTTTTGAGACCATCCGTGGGCAACTTCACAGGGAGTTGTCTATGTCTAACATTTTATTTTTTGTCCTATTCTATTTGGAGGTCACAGTTCCAGTGAAAATGCAACTGCCTGCATGGAACTGGTCCTCTGGAAGGTAAACGACGACCTGAAAGGAAAGAAGTAACCACCTGGCCCAAGAATATCTTAAACCTCTGCACTGCTTCCCTGACTCCTTGGCCTCCACTGCTGGCAGTAGAGTTCGATCTATAATAACATGAGGTTCCCCCACACTTTCAGAGAAGAGGAGAAAGAAAAGCACTGCCAAGGTTTATGTATTACATTTTAAAGGTTGGATTTCCACAGCAGTTTCTAAAGTTGTGTCTGGGGAGGGGTGGGGAAGGAATTAGGTTGTTTGGATTTTGACTAATCTTCATAGGCCATGTGCAAATGACCGTGGAAGATGCTTTAAAGTTGAAGTAATGAGTCCAGGACTTTCACAAAGTTCATTTTTCAGATTACTCAAAATTTCTTTTCCTCTTTAAATACCCGGAACCATTATACTGCTAGGAGTCAGAAACATCTTTTCCTAACAAAATCATATCAGTTTTCTTTAGATCGCCTATCTAGAAATAGATGTAGAGATTTTCTTCACAAAATACATGGATGTGAATGTAAAATTTTCAGTGTGCTGTTAACATAATACAGTTTGGTCACTGTGCTATCATCATGTAAGGTGTTTTCATTCTAACTGGTGTAGTCTTGCTTGATTTTGGTTCCTGTCAACCACTCACTGATCTTTTTTTTAAGGCAGTATCCTGTGGATCTTCTGGTACACTGAAATCTAATCTATATTCCCAATTCTGGAATTATCTAGTTCCTTAAAGGAGTTGGTTCTTCCCTTCTTAATTGCTTTTTGATGATATGCAAACTGGCCTGTGGAAACGACCCAAGTTCATTCAGTTTGCTGACCTTTGAGTAAGTATGAATCTTTAGTATTAATTCGGTTAACATGCTACAGAGCTACAAAGGTTTCTTTGTCAACAGCATGGATGAGTCACAGAGATGTCAGTCAGATGGCTGCTGTGCCAGTAGTGAATCCGTGGCCTTCTGACAGTTGATTGTGATGCTGTGTCAATTCGTAACACACCTTAGGCCGACTGCTTCAGTATTTTGAATTTACAAGTAAATCTTAGTATCACTGAATTCCTTTTTCTTGATGCTGCCCTTACATAGTCATCTCTTGTACTTGACGTGAAGTAAATTCGTAATGATGTAAATTTATTTTAAATATATATAATCAAGGAGGTCAAGCTGTTAGAGAAGGTAGCTGTTATTGTGTATTCCAAAGCCACATGCAAAATTTGAAGACATTATCTACATTTTTCAGAGATAGATTCATCCCCGTTCTTGTTTCGTTCCACGCACATACAAACCGAGAGTTGTCAGGAGCATCTTCACAAGATTTGGGTGAAAAGGACTGTGACGTATTTGGACCTGCTTTCAGTGGCTCTTCGTTCCAGCCCCTGCTCTGCTGAAGAATAAATGGCGCGGGAGCAGTGTTACTTTGCCTATCCTGCTGTGGGTGAAGAGCTTCTGGACAAATGCAGTTTCCTGGTCACTGTTTCTGATGCGTGAAGTTGAGCAGACGGCAGGAATATGGAACATTACACAGTACATAGGACACTGCAACACAGTTAAGAGATTCCAGGTTTAAGCCCTCCATTCCTACTGGAACCAGAGGTACAGGAAAACAGTAGAATATTTCTTGGAGATGTTTCTAATCTTGTGAGCTTCTGATACATCTGGTTGAATATACTCACCAACTGCTGTCTGCGTATTGCCAACACATTAGAGGATGATAAAGTGTTTTCTTGAAAGTATAATAGAGACGGTTGGTAATACTTATGAGACACATTCCTAGACAAAAAGTGGGTAGGCAAGACATTTATTCACTTACTATATGATCTCAGTATAGCATGTGCCTACAATATAAATGGTAAACTCACACCTGATCAAAACTAGAACTTTTTACAATGTGCAAGACAGGTAGGGATGTTAATCTGCTATGATACATGTCACATGTCTCCCAAATTAACTACAAGCTTCCTGTTTTAATTTCTTAACAAACACATCGATGTTATCTGAGAAACTAAAACCTATTAGCTTATCAAACTAACACTTCTTAATGTTCTTAGGCTTCTAAGGAATGAGATTTAAGTTGGCTTTTTAGTGTCTACGTTTAGGACTGATTTGTTGGCTCTGGAAACACATGAAAAAGTTGTCAAATTAACAAAGGAATCAGGATGGCTTCTACAGGTGAGTGGGAATATTTAGAGATAGAAAAAGCTCTTTACATCACTTAGGTTAACATTTAAGAAACCTAAATCCATGTCCGGTTAGAACTCATACCTTTCCCCTCCTTTTTCTCACCTGTGCCGACAGGTTTACTAATAGTATTTTCTTCTACACAGTGAAACATCTTAGAGCATCCAATATATAGGTAAATATTAAAAAATCTAGGACAATGAGTTATGCATTACAGTAATTGTACTCTCACACCTTCCCATAAAGTCCATGTTTTTAGAAAAATATATTATTGTATATGAAACCACAGGCATTCTGATTCCAGCACATTCTTACTCAAAATAGTATATACAGTCCTAGTCAGAAGGTGCTACAGATTCACACAGGGGTCTTACAGTCAAAGTCCCAGGCAAGCGACAATCTATATACATGTCCATTTTCTGTCACCTCTCTTGGCAGAGGCTTGCTCGCTGAGCATCAAGGTATGAAGGGTCTCTCACGCCGGTGAAGGGGAAACAGAATATACAGATGAAAGTGGTCGGTCCTAGGCTGCTTCTTCTGCAGAACAGTCGATCCCCGCGTAGGTGAACTTCTCGTAAAGTGTGGTGTTCACATAGGTCTAGGAGAACAAGAGTGGTTCAGAGACACGAGCCGGCTCAGTCCTGCCTCCGCTGGGAGCAGTTACGGTCATACCCCAGCTTCCTTAGCTTGTCTCAGCTCAAATACAGATGCTGTGCACTCAGTCATGTCTGACTCTTTGTGACTCTGTGGACTGTAGCCCACCAGGCTCCTCTGACCATGGGATTTTCCAGGCAAGAATACTGGAGTGGGTTGCCAGTTCCTACTTGAGGGGAGTTTTCCTCACCCAGGGATGGAATCCCCACCCAGGGACTGAACCCGCCTCTCCTGCAGCTCCTATGTTATAGGCAGGTGGATTCTTTGGCACCACCTGCTGCTGCTGCTACGTCACTTCAGTTGTGTCCAACTTTGCACGACCCTATGGACTGCTGCCCATCTGGCTCCTCTGTCCAGGGGATGGTCCAGGCAAGAGTACTGGAGTGGGTTGCCATGCCCTCCTCCAAAAGCCCCAAAATACCAATACTGGGGATGGGGGATATTTCTCTATCCTCATTCCCTCTTGTATTTAACCACTTTCTTCCTGAAAAGCATCCCTTGACTTCTGCAAGTAAGATTTCTTCCTCTCACTTTTTTCAGCCTCCTGGCTTCTCTAGCCCATGGCCTCTCACTGGTCCTTGCTGACATGCACCACATCCTCCCAGACCCCTTCCTCTGCTGCTCATCTTCACATCTCCAGCTGTGTGACCTCACCCACATCTCTGCTTTCATTGCCAACTGGGTTTTGATGACTTTGAGCATCTTCCATGACTTCCAAATTCCCTAACCTAGATTTACCTTTTGAACCTCAGATCTGTGTAGCCAATTAACTATCCACTACAAGTTTTTACAGAATTCCTGACCCTCCCTGTGGTAACTTGAAGCCCGCATTCTTGTCGCTCTCCCGTTTGTCCCTGGGCAAGTCACTTTCTCCTTTCTAAGTATGCTCCTTCATCTATAGAATGAAAGGGTCAGGCTGTATGACAGATTTAAGATTCCGTCTAGCTCAGACAAGCCAGTTCTGTATGTTGTTCTACAGTGTCTGACTATATCTTATATAGGAATCTGGTTTCCTCCAAAATTGTAACTTTCTCAAAGTTGAGTCTGCATCTTTTACGGCCCTGTAGCACCTCAGGTTGGTTCAAAAGAACCTGCTGACCTGTATCCACTATTAACCACAATGGACACATGAGGAATTCCAATGAAAGAACCCACGCCTTGAGTTCCATACTCACCTTTCGTTCTTCTAACATCCTGTTTAAGGACACCAGGATCTGGGCAAATGAGGGCCTTTCATAAGGCTTCTCCCGCCAGCACTGTCTCATGAGATCATACCTTTGAAAACAGAGTGTTTAGTGTCCAACTGTGCTTTAGTCCTGGGCACAGCCAGGTGCAGGGTTTGGAATAAAAGAGAATGTAGCCACACAATGCATGGTCATCTCGCTTAGCCAGCAGAGGACAGAAGTACTACAGCTAGGAAGGTTCTAGGAGGCCTCCCGCCTCCCCAGCCACGTCTCCTTTCTTCTCCCAGTGGATCTAGTGCCTACTTTGGGTACCATTCCCAAGAGATCTTGGTCTCAGCCATGCTGATCATCTGGGAAGAACTGAGTTGTGTGTCTAGGGTAGGCTTTCCCTCAGAGTATTACATCTCTCAAAGTGTCAGTGTTTCATTTCTAAAAGCTGGCTCTGTGCGCAAATAAATTTGCAAAATGCTACCTATCGCACCTCCCTCTTAGTGACTGACTTTGTGAAATCGTGAAGTCATTCTAGTAAAAACCAACAACCTTTTAAACCAGGTTTAACATAGAAGCTTCCCAAACACAACTGATCACAGAACTCTTTCCCCTTGTGTTATTAATTTATGTCTCACACATTCCACAAACACAGTTTACGAAGTGCTAGTCTAAGGTCTTTCTCCAGTGTGGCCAGAACTACCTGTATTGTTAAAACGTGGATTCCTGGGACCCACTCCAGATTTACAGAGTCATGTCCGAGAGCGGGGCTCAAGATTTCACATGCTTAACAGGCTGGTTTCTCACTGGCAATCATAGTGCACAAAAGGCTCTCAGCTATCAGCCTGGGGTGGTAGAGATTCTAGAAGACTTTATCCTTTAACAGAAGTTTCCTAAGTGAGTTAAAGCAGTGAAAACATCACTCCTTAAAGGTGGGATTCAGGGACTTGGTCCAGTGATGGCTTGAGTGCATTCAGGTTTTCCCACGATGGTCTAGGTTTATATTTCTTGTACCAGAGCATAATAGTACCCTCATCCACTCTTAGAAGTGGCTTGGTTTGGACAATCAATTCCTTGTTCAGCCTAGAGCCTTGCACTCTTCATATTATGTCATTTAGGCAGCAGCGACATCAGCTGGTTCTGGGAATGGCAATATCATTAGAGAAGCATTCTTTCCAGGAATAAGAATATATATTCCTGGAAAATAAGCCCTTTAGAAGCAAGCTTTTATAAAGAAAAGCTTATCTTCTTTAGTGTAACTGCCCTGAAATCTCTACCGTCAAAGTTAGTCTCAAGGTTTCATACATTTATTCATGGATAATTTCATGAATTTATGAATACATGTATTCATAGATTATAATTAAATTCATAAATTATTCATACAAATCTTTTCTGTATTTGTTGCCCCTTCTCATTTCAACCTTAAGATTCAGCCAAGAATCACCACTTTAAATTCCACCTGAATTTCTATGCCTGGAAAACTCTTTATTTCCTGCCCATTGCTTAACAGTCTTAGTTTCAAGGTTCTGAAATCTTGAACTCAAAAATCTTGCTTGAGTTTTCTGAGGGAAATGTCCCCCTAGACACATAGACTCTTGTTTCTGACTGTTTGGGATTTGTGTGTGTACACATACATACATATTTGTATGTATCAGATAGCTGCTTCATTATAGTCAGTTCAGGAAACATACAGAGGGGAGCTTAGGACAGAATGGCCCTGAGGGAGGCCTGACTTACACCTCGTCGTCACAGTTTAGCGGCTTCTCCAGTCTGTAGCCCTGGGGCAGCTTCTCGTAGAGTTCTGCACACGTCATCCCACAGTAAGGGGTGCCGCCTGGAAGACAGGAAACGGCGCGCCCTGAGCCCCCCTTGGATGCAGAAAACACTGTCTCCTGCCCTGGGGCTCTACAGCCAAGGGACTGGAAGAGGGGCGTGAGTCAAGCAACGATAAGCACCCAGAGTCGTCATCCTCTGGGGCAAACCCACTGCACGTCACAGCTGGACTTGGCTCAGACCGTGCCCCCGTGCGGCCACTGCTTCCTTCTGGCCCTTGCTCGTCCCCAAGTCTGTCTACACGCAGCATGTCTCTTGCCATGGTACCAGTGTACCAATGACATGGATCTTTTTCCCAATTGGAATCTGTATTTACATAATGCAATTCCTATTTTATCTATCATAGTTACCATCCCAATGTTAACTAGAAAAGCAATATATTTTTATTGTGGAAAGTACAAAAATAATGAAAAAACTACTTTGAAAAAATCCTGTATAGTCTTTCCAGTTTTTTTTTTATGTGTGATATTTATAAAACTGAAATTATGGCTTATGTGAAAATTTTCTGCTTTTTGGCATATACATTTTCACATGGTATTAAATGGCTTTTGACATATATCCAGACAAAAGTGTAATTCAAAAAGATACATGCATCCCTTTGTTCATAGCAGCACTGTTTACAATAGCCAAGTCATAGAAACAATCTAAATGTCCATTTATGGATAAAAGATGTGGTATACACACACACACAGGAATATTACTCAGCCATCAAAAAGAATGAAATAATGCCATTTGTGACACTATGGATGGGCTTAGAGATTATCCTACTAAGTGAAATAAGTCAAAAAGAGAAAGACAACTGCCATATTACTCACGTGCAACCTAAAATATGACAAATGAACTTATCTACAAAACAGAAGCAGACTCACAGAGGACAGACTTGTGATTGCCAAGGGGGAAAAGTGATGGGGGAGAGAAGAAATGGAAACTCGGAATCAGCAGAAACAAACGATTACATATAGGATGGATAAACAACAGGTTCTGCTGTATAGCACTGGGAACTATATTTAATATCTTGTGACAAACCATAATGGAAACGAATATGGAAAATTATGTACACACATACATAAAACTGAGTCACCTTTGTACAGCAGAAATTAACTTTAAATCAACTATACTTTAATACAATTTAAAAATAAATGGCCTTTGAAAATGTGACTTGTCGTAGCAGTACAATATACTGTCTTAAAGTTGCAGAAGAAAACTTATAACAGCTTTATGACATCTGTGCACACGTGGAGACAACTTAGAATGAAGTTCTTGGCCACCAGGTCATCAGTGTTAAATGTGACTTTAGACACTGGGCTTTCACAAAGAGAGCCATGGGGATAAACACACTCATGCAGGAAACCCGCAAGGTTCTTTTCCCAAGTGGCATCTGTCAGCACCGAATCCGAATGTTACCCATGAAAGGAGATGGTGAAGGAGCACGGGGGGGGGGGGCCCACTCCGTTTGTGCAGAGCTTCACCTGGTAGGTGGACAAGGATACTCACCTAAGCTCACAATCTCCCACAGTAACACACCATAGGACCATCTGCAGAAGGGATGAAAGAGAAAACAGTAATCAGCGCACGCGTTGGCCAGTCAGCGTTCTGCCCGCAAAGCTGGGGCAACTGACTCTAGGTCAGAAGAGGGCAAGTTCCATGTCTTTTTCCTAGGATTGGGTCTTACACAGAGCGTGTGTTTATCTCCCCTTCGGCCAATGGAAGGATTGTAACGGGAACACTGGCAAAGCCCCCACTTGCTTTAGGTAGAGAATGCAGGCTGACACTACAGAAAGCAGGGGGTTCTAGGCCAGACAGATTTGCATCCGATCTCATCTCTGTGTGACACGGGACAAGTGACTGGAACTGCTGAGGCCTCTGACTGTATTCTTCCAAAAGTGAGGACACCCATCTCTGCCTCAAAGTTACGCAGAGATGACATGAAGGCACACAGAGAGAACACAGTCACCGCCCAACCTCCCCCCATCCCCAGGCATAACAACTCTCCCCCCTCCCCACCCCCAAATGAGTCAACCCAACCCTCTGGGCCTGTTCTTCCTCCTGAAAATAGGGAATGTGGGCAAGAGGGCTCAGGTCTCAATCCCAAAACTTCCTCCCCTGCCACCAGCCTGAGACTCGTCACGCAGGCTGCAAACGGAGATGGGCCCTACTGACTGCCTTCTGTGGGGCTTCCCAGGTAGCACTGGTGGTAAAGAACCTGACTGCCAGTGCAGGAGACATAAAAGTTGTGAGTTCAGTCCCTGGGTCGGGAAGATCCCCTGGAGCAGGGCATGGCAATCCACTCCCATACTCTTGCCTGGAGAATCCCATGGACAGAGCAGCCAAGTGGGCCACAGTCCATCGGGTTGCACAGAGTCGGACACGACTGAAGTGACTTAGCATGTGTGACTGCCTTCTGTCCCTGACACTTCCGACCCCCAGCAGCTACTCTGGGCCACCTCCTCGGATCTAGGTCCTTGTGCCGAAGACAGTCTGGGCAACGGAGTCACAGGAAGGCCAGGATGCCCCTGACTCTTAAGGAAATAAAGAATTAACCACTTGAAGTCACTCCCCGACGTGCAGAAATAAACCCAAAGCCTGCCATCAGGGGAAATCATTTCCTCTGTGGCTTCGTTCAGTCTGTTAATTTATTTCCTGGGCTTAGTGATTAGCTTTATTCCACAGAGGGATGCAATATCCCTGCTTCTCTTCAAAACCTTTGTCAAATGGATATTTTTCTGGGTCCAAAAAAAAAAAAAAAAAAATCCCTCAGCAGTGAGAGGCTTACTCACACGTCGCTGTTGGTCGTATACACACTGTAATTTAGTGACTCGATCGCCATCCAGCGCACGGGGAGTCTTCCCTGGAGAATACAATGTAAGAGGCTGCTTAGGCTCAACAGGGGCCCCTTCCCAAGGCTCATCGGTGGCCTGAAGCTGGGGGGGCTCACCCCAGTTCTCAGGGAGGTCCCCAGACAGAAGGCATGGCAGAGTCGGGATATTTTTGCATGTCCCACCCACAAGTCTGTTTTTTTAAGTTCAAAGTCCTGCAAATTACGTAAGCTCCACTTACCTCAAGGGGTTACTACCACAGTTTCATGTAAAGAAAAATAATGATGTGTGTGTATGTGTGTGTCCTTTCAGTGGTCATACAATTATTCACTTTGTGGCTGTCAGAGGTGCTCAGAGGTTTGAAAAGACAGATGGGCATAGGAACTGAGGATTAGGCTATAATGTGGGAAAGCCTGAGGTGGTGGGAGGAGACCAAATGCCTGGAGGAGAGGCTGGAAGGGTTTCCAGGGGAGGAGACACACGAGTTCAGTTCTAGAAGATGTGTAGGTACCACCAGGTGGATGGGGGAGGAAAGAGCACTTCAGGCCAAAGGGCAGAGAGTGCATGTGAGTCAGCTATGTGGTGATGACTTCTACCAATGCAGACCAGGGACGTTCCTCACGTCTACATGCTGTGTCTCTTCAACATCTGCTCCCTTCTATGTCCTCGCCTCCACCTGCCACCTGTCACTCTCGCTTCTCCTTCACACTGGGGGATGGGAAGAGCTGTCTGCATTTCCTGTTTGGTCCCTGCTCTCATGTACTCCCGCTTGCTGGCCTCTGACCCCGTATCTCCTAGTTGTTCATTTCCATGCACGCTTTTCCATTCTTTGTGTGACCGCTCTGATCTGCCCACATCTGTCTGTCCCTGCTGCTGTCACCTGGGTTCAGGCCACCACCATCTCCACCTGCCTGCTGACAACCACCTCTCCGCTCATCTCCCCGCCTCTGATTCCACTCCCTAATGACCTGTTCTCTGCACCACACTCACTCTAAATGGCGAACCCAAACATGTGGTTCCTGTTCTTAAAATTCTGTACTATCACTCTTGTTACAACATCCCCAGTCCTTAGCTGAATCTCCAAAAGCTGGCATCCAAAGCTTTCAAGACCTTATCCCCACTTCCTCCTCCAGCCTTGAGTTTTAACTCTTCCTCTTTTTTGCATCACCCCCTAGTCATATTGACTTTCTTTTTTTCATAACTGACTTTCTTAATTCCCCAAAGTTTGGTGCTTTCCTCTGCCTCTCGGTTCTTATATATACACTGCATCCACCAGGTCCTGCACTTCATCCTCACGTCTCCAGTATCTGTGTCACAGTTACTGGAAAGCTTCACTGTGCTTCCTCTGAGCTCCCGAGGGACCTGCACTTTCCTCCTTCTCAGCCTTCTCCACCATTACAGTTGATTGTTATGTGTCTCTGAGCTCTTTGAGGGAGAACACTGTGTCTTAATATTATCCCCAAGCCCAGCACAAGCTGAAACATTGTAGTAATAAATAAATCCATGCTGAGGGGATCAATAGCTTAATCAATGGTAGTAAAACCCCAAATCACTTAAGTACATTATTTTGCAACACTTCCAGTACTAGAATCGCCCTGGGAGAAGTAAAAAACTAATGCAGGATGCTCTCTCTACAATAACTGAATCAAAATATCTAAGTGGTAGGACTTGGCATCTGTCTTTTTAAAAGTTTCCCAGACAATCTAGGAATCGACAATCTCTGACTTCCGTAGTAAGCCAGAGAGTAGCCACTCTGCCCTCTGTTGGTAATGTGCTACGTTGCACCCTTCTTGCTGGGAGCTTGCTTCTCTCCAATCCCTTCTCTTTCCTTCCCCTACCTTCACCAAGTCCTTTTCCTCCCCAGACGCCATGCTGCTACTGAACGCTTTGCCCTTCCACTGGGAGATACACTAGAGCCCTAACCAGTGCTCCGCCCCTCTAAGCATTTCCCCTAACCCCATAAGATACAGAAATCCCTGACCTTTATGAAATGTCAAGCAAACCAACCTTAGCCTTGGGGTACTGAGGCAAGTAACCAAATTAAATGGGTAGGATTATGGAGCTAAACTGTGTTAACCTCTTCTCATCACCACAGGGCTTCCCAGGAGGCACTAGTAGTAACAAACCCACCTGCCAATGCAGGAGCCATAAGAGACACAGGTTCAATCCTTGGGTTAGGAATATCCCCTGGAGTAGGAAATGGCAACTCACTCCAGTATTCTTGCCTGGAAAACCCCATGGACAGAGGAGCCTGGCAGGCCACAATCCATAGGGTCACAAAGAGTTAGACACGGCTAAAGAAACAAACAGTTGGCCAACTGGAGGTGTAGAATTGGTATAGAATTTAAAGGCTCAAGAGACAGTTTTCTATGACAGTTAACCTGGGGTATCCTCTAATGCACATTAATGAAGTCTCTATGTACAGCTGGGAAGGTCCCCTGGAGGAGGAAATGGCAACCCACTCCTATTTTTGCCTAGAGAATCCCATGGACAGAGGAGCCTGCTGGACTATAGTCCATGGGGTCGCAAAAAGTCGGACACGACTGAGCGACTAATACTAATACTTAAAGTGACTTAGCATGCGTGTGGCACTCCCTCTTCACGGCATCCCAACCCCAGAGTGAAGGAAGGCGAGAGATTCTGTAGTGGAAATAAGAGGGTCCCATGTGGCCCAGGAGGAATGGGGAGAGCTGGAGCAGATGGATGAGTGGTGGGTCCTGCTTCTGTAAGACCAGCCCAGCCACTTTCCAGAGAAAGGTCTGCTTTGAGAGGGGCGAATCTGAAAAGTTTAGGGAAAAAACTGTTGCCTGGCAGCCAACCTTCAGGGAGTCACGGGAGACTTCCTGAGGTGCTGATGTCAGTAAGTATCAAGGACAAGGGGCATGGTACTCTCTAAGAACCAAAGGACGCCCACTTCAAACCCTCATCAAAAAAGGGAGTGGAAAGTTCCAAAACGATTCAGTTCACTGTGATCATAACTATGGAAAAGACTGTATGCTTGTGGAAGGAAAAGAGTAAAAATAAGTTGTGTCAAGGTTGTGAACTGTGGATCATTTCCTCTTGAAACCATTCTTGAATATTGTTTCTGTGTTATCTTGTCAGTAATTAAATAAGTATATTTAAAAGAAAGGAAACCTAGGCTTGAGGATAAATACAGAAGCTTGAGCCTTGCTAGGAGGCAATTTGATATCTACAAAAGTACAAAGACTCTCTCTATATGTTACAAGAACTGGAGTCATCCCAAGAAAGCTGAGCCCAAGTAGTGCTGGGAGAGCCATGCCATCAGAGAGACCTACCCAACACGTGCAAAGACTATAGGGTGCGTCAGCCCCAACACCCTGCACTGCCCAACTGCAGGGAAAGCAGAGGGTGGTGGCATGTTGAAAGCCCAGCTAATGTCCAGGGATGTGGCATTTCCAGGGCTTTATGATTCCAGGTGGGCAACAAGAGCATAACAAGTCCAGCTTCTCTCTGCTAACACTGTGAGGCTCCCCTGGGATCTTTTATTTGAAGGTAAAATTTGGCTACTTGGGAGGCTAGATATCATTAGGTGAAAGTGTATTTGATGGGGGCTTGATGAATGAGCAAGCTATGGTTTTTCCTGTGGTCATGTATGGATGTGAGAGTTGGACTATAAAGAAAGCTGAGCACCGAAGAACTGATGCTTTTGAACTGTGGTGTTGGAGAAGACTTTTGAGGGTCCCTTGGACTGCAAGGAGATACAACCAGTTCATCCTAAAGGAATCAGTCCTGAATATTCATTGGAAGGACTGATGCTGAAGCTGAAACTCCAATATTTTGGCCACCTGCTGCGAAGAACTGACTCATTTCAAAAGACCCTGATGCTGGGAAAGATTGAATGCAGGAGGAGAAGGGGATGACAGAGGATGAGATGGTTGGATGGCGTCACCAACTCAAGGAGTTGGTGACAGACAGGGAGGCCTGGTGTGCTTCCATCCATGGGGTTGCAAAGAGTCGGACATGACTGAGTGACTGAACTGACGAATGAGCAGAGAACATTCAGAAAAGAGGGAACTCTTATACGAGCATTTACAACTCATGAGTTTCTTTCTAGAGCATCCTTGTGACTTAGGAAACCTCGTTGATTCACTTCCTGAATGTTTTAGAAAGTAGGTTAAACGTCTTTTTCCCCTCATCCTATATTTGCTGTGTAAAAGGGGACTGTGGGAGCTCCCCAGAAGATGCTGAACGAGACCAGACTTGGGGGTCTGTGCTGGATACGGACCCCAGCCCCTCCAGCACGAGGCTTGCATGTTCAACAACTTCACCACGTGTGACAGAGCCTTCTTCACTGGTAAATACAGACCCTCCAGACATTTTAGGTATCAAAACTGAGAATGGACATTTGCTGGGCTGAGGCCTTATGAAATGGAAGAAATGGTCAGGGGCCTCCAGCAGCACAGAAGGATGGAATTCTAAGAGAAGCAACCTAAGGACAGGGAAGGGTGCCCCTGAAAGGGTCTCATCAACATCTGAACTTACCATCGTCTTTTTCACATATACTTCTTGACCTCGGGATAATCCAAAGTCGGCTATCTTGGCTACGTAGTTTTCACCAACTAAAATGTTCCTGGCAGCTAGGTCCCTGTGAATAAACTGAAATTAAAAAAAAAAACAAGTCATATATTTTCAGCATCATATTTGCTTTTTCACTTCATTTTGTTTGCACAAAAAGCAGGAGCTTTGGGAAATCTAGAGGACAGTATGAAAAAGTGTTTTTAAAAAGCTACCAGAATCCAGTTTCCTTTAGTTCCTCTTCTAAATGCTCAGTGAGTGGATTCTGCCAAACGACCCACAGGTCTTTGGAGGAGCATTTCAGGAGGAAGCACCAGATCATGCAATATTCCAATGACCATGAAAGGCCTCTGCTTTGTGTGTTATATGGAGTTACTTGAAGCTAATACTAGTGAAAGCACCTCATCCAAATACATATGATGAGATTCACTAGATAAAGACACCATTAGCATGGAACATGAACTTCTATATAAAGAGATAGAATATTAACAAACAGAATAAAATTAGGGAGAGTTTGAGAAGGAATTAAGGAAGAGAGGTGAACTGGGAAAAAAAAAATCTAAACTGATATCAGAGAAAATTTTGGAAGAAAGATGCTCAAAGCAAGGTTCCCAGAACAAACCTGTTTTTGGCTCAGGTAGTCCATACCCCGGGCCACATCTGCTGCAAAATGGAGAAGCTGCTGGGAGGACAGTGTGGAGGCAGTGCTGTTGGCGATGGCAAACGCGGGGTCCGTCTCTAGCACTCGGCTCTTTCGCAGGAAGTCCAGGAGGTTGCCATGGGGGGCGTACTCAATGGCCAGGTACAGGTAGCCTGTGGGGCAAGGGAGGAAGCATCAGTCTATCAGTAGCCCTAAACCCCGGTGAGATTTCTGAGATGTGCTTTGGTCCTTGGGGACTGCTTATAAAATTCCATTTTATCTTAAAATAACACATCTAGTGGTACCGATATGGGTAATGCTGGGGACAGGAGGAGAACAAGTGACATCATTCCTGCAAAAGGGGGCCATGCCTGCACTCGGGCTTCCCCTCTCCACTCCTACCGAGCAGCAGGCTCCCTGAGCGCTTCACCCACTGGGGAACACGGGTAGAATGAAACCAAAGCATCTGCTCCAGATGACCGAGGAGAGCTAGTCCACAGCACCTTTTAGTTTTTATTCTGTATTGACTGAGAACCTAATATGAGCCAGACATGTTATTCCAGTATGAATCCAGCTTCTCCTGGGGTTATTTTTTTAAAACAAACAAATGATTAAATACCCAAAGCAGAAGGACCCAGACTAGGAAACTTTCTCTCTCTCCTGACTTCTGCTCCTTCCTAAAATTTCCAGACTAAGTCATTAGATTGTTGAGTGCATCACTGGTCAGCAAAATCTAGTGTCAGGGATTGCAATTTTGCTTACAGAAACCAGAAATGTCAACCTTTTAGGAAAAAAATAAAATTTTTCCTAGAGGAAAGTATGGTTCATTGTCTTAGTTTTATTCTAAATAGTTTCCTCCCTTTTCTTTTTTGAATGAGATGAAATCTGCTTTGATAACAATTATTCATCTTTGGAGCCAATGAAAGTATAGTGCTCTCTTTTACTATTTTTTAAAAGTGAATTATTTGGTATATACTTTTTATGTCAAATGAATTTAAACTTCAAAGATATCCTAAGAAAGTGAGGATTCTCAAAAAAGAAAAAAAAAAGCAAGCTTCTAGCACTGAATCCTGCTGTACTATAAGGAAAGATATACCTCAATTCTGGTATGAAGGTATTTTCTCACTTTACTGAACAATCAACCAACTATGTGACAATAGAGGAAACTTTTAAAATACATATATTCTGTCACTCTAAGTTTTTTTTTTTTTTAAACATTCATTTACTGCTGTCCCATGCTGATTACTGTTCTCAGGAAATTGCTCAAAAATAAGTGTCATTACTTCATTATTTAACCTAAGAGACATTATCTGGCTTTTAGAATTACAGCCTTATTGGATCACAGAATGATATATTGTTTGAAGTACCAGTATTTTTAGTTTAATAAATTGAGGAAAAGGAAGTAGTCTCTTTTCCATTGTTGGTATTTGTGCTGCAAAGTCAACAAGAGGTTGTAAAGTTTGCAAATAATTACCATGTGGAGCTTTTGCGTTGGAGTAAATTTTTCCATGAGAAATTAAGAGTAAGCATGGATTTAGAGCTGCAAACCCAGGTAGCATGCAGAGGTAAATCCATAGGTTTCTTATTACCTACTCATTCACAGCTAACTCCACACATTACAATAGGAAATACTCAATAAACATTTGAATTAATAATATAATTTGAACTTAAGGGTATGTGTGACATAGGATAGTTGTAAAGAAAGCTTCAATGTAATTGTACAGGGAATTGTTTTGGATAAAAACAAAGTACTATTAGATATAGGCTTATTATTATTTGTTTAACCTAAGTATCACCAGTCCTTTCCCATTACAGTAGATGATTGGCATTCACAGATTTAACATTTGGAGTATTGGTTACTTGGGTTTGGAGGGAGAATGAAAAGTCAACTAAGAAGAACCAACATACTTCACTTTTCCTGGTACAGAGTGCAGCCTCCATCCACCTAGTAGTGACTGAGAAAACCTCTGGATTAGCAAAGATGGGAGCATGTAGGAGCTGTGGGTATCTTTGGGCATTACTAATTGAACTGTATCAGAAGCCAAAAGACTCACCCTTGGGACCCACCTTCAAAAACATTCCACATCTCAGCACAGTCTATTCATGGGGCCAGACATTCAGACTGAAATTGCAACTTAAAAAGTAGGTAGCAATCTTAGATGACTTATCTTTCCTAACTTCAATATGGAATGTGCCTGATTTTCTTTCTTATTTTAAAAAAATCTGGCAGGAGAAACAGGAAAAGAGCATCTTACCACGATGTTCACACGCTCCCAAGAGATTGATGATGTTTGGGTGGTGTCCAAGTTTACAAAGAACCTCCAGTTCCCCAGCAAAGTCCCTGTGGTCATCTTTGGAAGCGTATTCTGGGAAGAAAGTCAAGAGTCGTGACCCCTTTCTGTGATGCCTCATCAGAAACAACTGTACCCCCTAATCCCCATCACCTTCAAGTACACTTAGCTGTCATTGGGTCTGGAAAACGTTAGCGAAATCAAAGAGGTGGCTCTATCACAGGGGCTTGGCTGTCCACATTTTGGGCCAATGCTTCTTGTGGTTGGGGGCTGTCCTGTGGCAAGGAGGATGTTTAGCTGCCCCCCTGACCTGACCCACTAGTTACCAGGAGCCCAACCAAAAATGTACCCAGATCACCAAGTGTCCCCCCTGGAAACCAAATCACCTCTGTTTGAGAACCACTGCTGAAGCCCTCAGATATCCAGAGAAATGGTCTGGTTGAGATGGAGCTGTGTCCATTCTCAGACCCTGGCTTTCCAGAGACAAATACGCCAAGGAATAACACCAAAATTTTAGTGAAACATTGCCAGTAGTGAACACATCTTACTTTATTATAATAATTTTACTTTGCTTTTTACATAAACCAGAATAGAATACTGTGCTCAGTTGTGTTCAACTCTTTGCGACGCCATGGACTATAACCCACCAGGCTTCTGTGTCCATGGGATTTTCCAGGCAAGAATACTGGAGTGGGTTGCCATTTCCTTCTCCAGGGGATCTTGCTGATGAAGGGATCAAACCTAGGTCTCCTGCATTTCAGGTGGATTCTTTACCAACTGAGTCACCAGGGAAGCCCACATAAGCCAGACTTGCTGAAAAAATTTAAATTTCAATGACACTTTTAAAGAAGTTGCTTCGTAGTCAGGAAACAGTTGCATTTCTTTCTGTTCCTGTCATTCTGTCTCTCCATAAGCACTTTGATCAGAGGCAGAATCACCAGTCAGGCTGAAGAGAAAACTCTTTGGCTGATGTGCAACTGGTTGGTCAGCCTTGAGTTGGTGACAGTATGCTATGATTGCTTTTTGAAGAAATAACATTGGGGGAAAGAGTGATAGAGAGCTGGTAGCCATGTGCATGCCTGACCATGCTTGAAAATTATGGGAAGGTTTCATATGGGCTAAGGGGACCCATGAGCCTGACAAGTAACAATTTCAAATCTAGTACCCTGTTTATACCACAGGAGCCTAAGGGTCAATGCCTCAGGAACATTTTAGAAGCAAAGCTCCTTGTAATAGGTTGTTGGTTCACATCAGTAAGTGCCCTCTTAGCATACATGACTTTTCCTGCAAAACTTTCTGCCCTGGTGTGCTGTTAAGTTATTCTACCTCTTTACATGGACATGAGATGGACAATCAGCTCAGGTCAGATCCCAATCAGCATAAAAACTGATGCTACAAAGTTCTACACCCTCTCCTCTCACCGTTTTTACTGCTTCCTAAAACTCCTGTGACTAAAGTTGGAAAAGGAAAAGGAATTTCTGGATTCTAGTAGGGTTTGTCTGGGTGTGTGTCTGTGTGTGTGTTTTGAAACATTACTGTCTCTGAGCATAAATAATACTGTGTTTATTTTGTTTTGTTCATTTCCTGACATGTGTTTTCTAGCAATGCAGAAAGCAGTGATGGCTTAATAAGATTTAGGGTTAATTGTCATCTTAGGCTTAATGTTGCAGTCAAGAAGAAGGAAAACCCATCAGCAGCCTTAGCAAGTCCTTATTATGGAGCTGCCCAATAAAAGCGGCAATTACATTGCCGGCTCTAATACATCACTTGCCAAGCCTGTGTGCTGTAAAAACAACAGTGCAGCTTCAGAATCAAGTCATCTGTAAACTGCCATTTCACACGCAACAGAAGACAGCTAGTACTGCCAGGGGACACGTCAATCTGCTTTCTCGGAAGATCTTATTCAATGAGGGCGCCCTAAGCAGTCTTGAACACAACTGGAAAAGATCTAGTTTTGTGACTATAGATCAATGGTTTCTAAGCCTGAGTGTATAGAAGAGCCCCTGAGCAAGTTTAGGGACCCCAATTTTTCCCTGCATCACCCCCAGAAATTTGAATAGATTAGAACCGCAAGGAGGAAAAACTCAAGTAGATGCATTTCTAACTATTTCCAGGAAAGCTGATGTAGATAATGCACGAAGATAGTGATTTGCCAAGCGTGGTCTCCAAATTCTGAGACTCAGCATCCCATGGGAACTAATTAGAAATGCAAGCCCTCTGGCCCTGGACCAGATTTGCTTAATCAGAAACCATAGGGTGGAGCTGAAGAGTCTGTTTTTTAACAAGTCTCCCAGGCGATTTGGATGCGTGATCAATGGTGAGAACCACTGCATTAAGAGAAACAGTAACGCTTCTTGAAAGTCAGCAGGGTGTGGCAGACAGTCTGTGTTCTCACATCCCAGTGAATCCAGACAGTGGCGTCTAAACAGCTCATGCCTTCAAGTTTACATCCTGACCCTCAAAGGAAATATCACCTTCAGCTGCACAGGACAGCTCCATCTAACATCATGCCAATGTTTTGTTTAAAAGAATATGAGACCTTAGAGGAAAGATTCAACAGGAAGTCAAACTGTCCCCCCACCCTAGTAAAATGCTGACTTGATGGGGGCATGCACTGACCTTTCATCCTCTTGATGGCAGCGTCCATCCGTAACCCATCCTTCTTGATGCGAGCCTTAAGAACCTGGCCAAAATTACCCTCCCCAATCACATCTTGAAATTTGATGTCATTCCAGTCAAGCACTGGATAAATGGTAGGATCTGGGTTGTTTTTGGCCTTCCTGTTCAGGGCAAGAGTTCCTGAGTTGAACTGCACAGCTGGTTCTTCCCTCTACAAAAATAATGGTTTTGTGTCAGGATTTTTCATAATTTTTAAGGTATATAATACCTTCTGGTTTGTACCCACACTAGGTGAAAAAAAGAAACAGTATACCCAATTCTAGAATGAAGATGGAAATAGGGTTCATCTAATAGGTATCCCATGGACGGAGGAGCCTGGTAGGCTGCAGTCCATGGGGTCGCTAAGAGTTGGGCACGACTGAGAGACTTCACTTTCACTTTTCACTTTCATGCATTGGAGAAGGAAATGGCCACCCACTCCAGTGTTCTTGCCTGGAGAATCCCAGGGACGGGGCAGCCTGTTGGGCTGCCGTCTATGGGGTCACACAGAGTCGGACACGACTGAGGTGACTTAGCAGCAGCAGCAATAGGCCCACTTGGATGAAGTGGCAGCCAAAAGAGCTGCATGCCTATGATCCTAGGCCTCGGTGGGAAAGCATGCTACAATCGATTAGTTATGCCTGCAGGGATGAGGGAGGGGAGGATAATAGCATGTATGTCACAACACACACTTGAGTTACTCACACTTGAGGGTCTACCCTGCTGTGAAATGAGCAGCTATTCAGTTCTGGTTTGGTAAAGAACTCAGAGATCTATTTGGAGAAGTCACAGGACATGCCTCTGTGAGAGCTTTTTTCCTAGCTTCATCTTGGTCTCCTTGGCTCTTACTCACTCTCTCCCACTTGTCTTAAAGCTCAGAATCTCTCAAGCCCAAGATAGTGTCTCCTTTTCTCCTGAGTTTCGGTGACTGCTGGCAGTATCAGGACAAAGCATCCGTACCATGATGAGCTCCAGCACTGTCTACCCCCCTGCTGGACCTTCCTCTCTAGTGACAGCCTGAAGGGCATCTCAGGGACTCGTATCAGGAAGATTTACCTCATTTGGAATACGTAACTGTATTCAGTGCTTCATATATAGAATCAGTAAAGTTGGGTACAGATTAATTTTACAGAGCTCGAAATCACAGAGAAATGTTCAGGCTATACTATCTCAAGGATTCAAACGGGGTGCCTGTCAGTAAAGTACGACTTTGTAAACCCTTGCAACTGGTCAAAATTACTAAATGAAAGAAAAAAGTAGTGCCGAGTGCCATGAACTCTGACTGCAGACTAAAGGGTACACAGGGATGGCGATCCACATGTAGATATAATTCATATATATATGGGAGATACTATTAGAAGTACAAAATGGAAACTGGAAATTAAAAAAAAAGTGAAGAAAACTGATCTAGTATCAACATTCATGACTTATCACTCTGAGGTACGGTTCCCCTCATGCCCTTCAACTGACAATAATGGTCAGTTGTTTATATTGCAAGATTACTCTCACTGGTGACTTATCACTAGGATGACTCTATTCTCTTTTTGATGGGGCAGTAATCCTGCTATAGGCTTATTTTTCTGCTTAATTATTAAGAGTAACCTTTTCACTCTCAGAATTGTTCTGAATTGGACAAGAACTTATATAGTCATGCTAGTTATCTCCCATTTCATAATGGAAGACAAAGAAAAGATGAAACTTGCCTAAGGGAAATACTTTACAAGTAAATTTTCTGACCCATATCTTTAAAATACTGCTTGGAAGATGAGACACTACCACATTTTGGAAGGCTTGGGCCATTCTCCTTTGGACGTTTGCCCTCTTCAGCTGCAGCATGATCAGAAAGGCCAACAGCACCGTCAGGCAGGTCATTCCCGCTGAGCCGAGGATGGCGATGAGCAGCATCTTCCTGCCTCCGAGGTCTGCTGGTGCTGAGCAGAAGGCAGGACAAGCAGCAGGTTAGTCTAGATGGGGAGATAGGCCACGACCATTTGCAGAAGTCACAGTGTAATGTGAACATCATGGCAGCCTGAGTCCTGCCACCTAATTGCTAGGTGACCTAGTGCTACTCCGTTATTGTCTGGAACTCACTGGAGGCAAGTCTGACTCACAGGCTGTTAAAAGTTCAAAGGAATGTGCAAAAGGGCTTTTTACAAGTCAACATGCTAATCACCAAAGCTGCTAAGTGCCAAAGAATTGATGCTTTTGAACTGTGGTGTTGGAGAAGACTCTTGAGAGTCCCTTGGACTGCAAGGAGATCCAACCTGTCGATCCTAAAGGAAATCAGTCCTGAATATTCATTGGAAGGACTGATGCTGAAGCTGAAACTCCAATACTTTGGCCACCAGATGTGAAGAATTGACTCATTGGAAAAGACCCTGATGCTGGGAAAGATTGAGGAGGAGAAGGGGATGACAGAGGATGAAATGGTTGGATGGCATCACCGACTTGCTGGATGTGAGTTTGACCAAGCTCCAGGAGTTGGTGATGGACAGGGAGGCCTGGCGTGTTGCAGTCCACAGAGTCACAAAGAGTTGGACACAACTGAGTGACTGAACTGAACTGATGCTAATCAATAATTGTTGCCCTTTGTTCAACTTTCACTTCCAAGTACAGGCCCAAGCAGATGAATATTATCTCATAATAGTGAGACTGACTAACTATATCTATCACTTTGGGAAAGTAACAACTTCCCTGAACAATAATTTCCCCACCTAGAAAATCTTGCAAGCTCTATGACGCTAAGAGCACAGACTCTGTAAGATATTTTGATTTGGGTTTTTCTTTGGGTTCTTTTAAAGAGCTGAAAACAACCTGAGGATACCAATGGGAGAAGCAAAGAAGGAAGGAAAGAATAGAGAAAAGAGAAAAACTATTGAATTTAGGGCTCAGGTCAAAATGGACTATTAAAGACTATGGTTTAACTCTTCCACTTCTTTCCCTTGCTTAAATTAAAATACAATTAAATTCAATGTATTTTTATGAAAAGCAGCATGTACAGCATGATCTCATCCAACAATTATTCTTTTGATTAGCTATCTTTCCCACTATCTCCACACATGTGTGCATAAAGAGATGTCTGAAATGGGATGGTGAGGGGTTTTTAGTTTTGTTACATCTTGTTTTTAAATTTTTCTCTTTGTATTTTATTTGTAGCTTGGATTTAGGGCCTGCATGTGTTCTATGAAAACACAAGTAATTATAGAAATGATGCATTTAGTAAGATTGTCATCTGAAAACTACGATTCTCTGTAATTTACAGACTCAACATTCCTTGGATATTTCAAACATATTCCAAAGAATCAGCACTGAAAACAGAGCTTGTTGGATTTTATTTCTTAAGCCCTAGGTAGCCCTCAAAAGAACCAAGAAGTTTTTAGTGCTATGATACTCTCTGTAAAAATAGGCTGGTCTGAATTATAAATTTGCAAAAATCACCAATTCCTTCTCAAGTCCCTCTAGCTACATTCCCTTGAACAAGCTGTACAGTGCAGAGGGTGAGGACATGCAATTTCAGACTAACCTCAAAGGGAAGTCTCCCAGAATCTTCAACCCTTCCCACCTGTGGTGTCCTTGTTCACTAATTACATTCAACAGGTTTTACCAGCCACAAACACTGGAGAGGATTAAGAGGTACAGCCTTCCAGTTATGAAATAAAGAAGCCACAGGGATATAATATACAGCATATAGAATATGGCTAATAATACTGTAATAACTTTGTTTGGAGACAGATAATTACTAGCCTTGCTATGGTGATCATTCATAATATATGCAAATGTCAAATCACTACATAGTGCCCTCAAAACTAACATAATATTGCACATCAACTGTATTTCAATTTAAAAAAAGCACAAACACTGGCCTCCTGTGCTTGGCACTGAAGGATCTCTGTCTCAAAGAGCTTATTCTCTCTGAGGTAGGGGTTAGTGATGGACATAGAGCCATCCTAACCTGGATCTAAAAAGTAAAAGACAAGTCAGAATAGCATAGCATCACCCAAGTTAAAAGAAGAGTTCATTTTGAGAAAGAATGGAGTGTGGTTCCTGGAGCCTCCCATTGAACCACTGCACAGGCCTTCCTCCACTAAGGTGGGTCCTTAGTCTTCTTTTTCCACAGAATCACATTCAGATTCCTCAGACCCTCAACTGCTAGATGGGGACTGCTGATGGGCTAAGTTCCTTTAAGGCTTAATAATAGAAAATGGATCAACAGGGTATCCCTCCAAGGCGCATTTTCATCTTAAGGACCTCTTTAGAGATGGTGATGCCTATTAAGGACAAGCCTATTGTATCACAAGATGTGAATATGGAGTAAATATCTTAAAACAGTGGGGCTTTTCTGGTACTCCCCAGAAATAATAATATGCAAATACCTGTCTACTCTACCAACCTTGAGATTCAGAAAGAGTCGTCAGTTCATGAGAAGAAGTTGGATTGCTTGAGCCTATATTGTTCTCTGCAAAGATGTCCACCTGGTAAACTGTTTGGGGCTCAAGGCCCTTGAGCTGATACTGGGTGATGGTGGCATTCTTGATCTTCACATCAATGTGCTGGTCTTCATTCTTGCCCTGAACCTTGTAACGGATGATAATAGCAGAAATAGAATAGCCATCCAGGATTGTCCAAGAGATCACAGCCGAAGAGTCTGTGATGTTGAAAATCTTGATGTTTTCTGGTTGAGGAGGGACAACTAGAAATTAAAAAAACAAAAACATATTTTTCTTACGATGCATTACCACCTCTTTGACTATTATGCTTTTAAGAGAGAATGAATGTCAGCCCATAAACCATGAATGGCTACTCAATGTTATCTCTGATGGTAACTCCAGTCAGTTTGTGGTGGACTCAACACAGACTTGACAACATGGCCACATATGGGAAACTGGCAACACACAAATCACATATTTGCCATCCTTACACTGAATTAAGACCCCGGAAATTGTTACTCCACAAACTGCTATTCTACTCTTCTCGATGCTGAGGAAAACAAAGATTATGAGAGCTGACATTTACATAGGCCCTTTCGTATTGTAACTCACTGACTCCACATAACAATCTTACTGTTAGTATTGAGGCCTGGAGACAATAAGTGACTTGGCCACGGTCACACAGCTTTTAAGAAATAGATTCAAGTAGAAGAAATAAGGATTCCTATTAGTTTGCAGTTAGCCACCAGCCCATAGGAACTATCCTTGTTAAGCACTTGTTAGAAAATATGTTAAGCACTTAGTAGACACGTACAAAAAGCAAGATGAAGCGTATGCATGCATCTGCACACTTACAGGTATACCTAATGTATTAAAATTATACAATATTGAATGGAAAGATATATAACAAACATAATCTTGGTTTAACAAACAGAATTTTGGTTGTCTCTGGGGAGACAGGGAGAGAATTAGAGTAGGGATGATGATCAAAGAGGATTTTGATATATCTGTATTGTGGAATTACTTTCACAAAAAAGGCTGAAAGCAAAGATGGCAAGATGTTAACAGTTGTTAATTCTGGGTTGTAGAAATGTAGATTTTTATGTATTATTCTCTGTACTGGCCTATAACTTCTGTCACAGAACTTTTTTAAAGATGAAGAAGACATGCCTAAACAGTGACAAAATGGTTGAGACTTCCACATTTTATTGATACAAGAAGAGACTGGTTGGAGAAACCCAGAGCCAGTTTGTACACCTGTTACTGGGGAAGTGGAGGCTCAGCCACAGAAGAGAAACTCAGACTCTGGCAGTTGACAAGAGACCACAGGATCCCAGTGTTAGTGTAGTTGGTGTGACCCAGAAACACCTGGTCTTTCCAAGGACTCTGAAATGCACAGACAGTTCTATGGCAGGGAATCAAATAGAACTTTCTGGTTCCTGATGAAAAAGCTTTCAAGACTACAAAGGAACCCTAGAAGTTCCAACTAATTTTTAATGGACAATCTGAATTGAGAAGAGCCCGAAGAGCAGTTTGAAAGAAAAGTTGTTTTATTGCTCTCAAATATATACCGTAATGCTAAGGATTATCTGTTTTGCAGATTTTCAAGCAAAGTTCCCTGGCTTTTAAGATTAGGAGACATCTATCTGTAATGAATCACCATCTGCTTAATAAATAACTCCACTGAAAGGAAAGGTAGGGATCCCTAGTGGTCCAGAGGTTAAGAATCCTCATGCCAGCGCAGGGGACACGGGTTCAGTCGCTGGTCTGGGAAGATGCCACACGCCGTGGAGCAACTAGGCCTCTGTGCCACAACTACCGAAGCTGGCGAGCCATGAGAGACCCCGCTCTGCAACGAGAAGCCATCACAATGAGAAGCCCACACCCCGCAGCTAGAGGGTAGCCCCTGCTCAGTGAAACTAGAGAAAGCCTGTGCACAGCCACGAAGACCCAGGAGAGCTGAAAATAAACAAACTTTTTTAAAAACAGGAAAGGTAAATCGTAGGACAGGTCTGCCTGAATTATTGTTAGTCCAAACATATGGAGCATTCATATATATTGCGGGTCACTAAAATGATTTGAGGTGTTGGGGGGAGGGCACTCACTGGCCTCCACTTACAACTAACTACCTGTCATGGTTTCTAAGAAGCAGATTTGAAGTGATGGGAGCTAAATCTAAGTGGTGGCCACCAAGTGTCATTCAGGCAAGGCTGGGGCAGCACAAGTTACTTACTGTCGCTAAGGGTCCAAGCGATGAGATCTTCGCTCCATTCCCCCTGGGCCTTGGTGTTGACTCTGGCTCGGACTATGTACTGCTCCCTGGGGTGTAAGTTGTTAAGCAGCACTGAAGTCAAGTTGCCTGGCACTTTAATATTCTGCTGATCACTATTCATTTGCACAGATCTCCTCTCGACTTCAACATAAAAGTCATCTTCTGAGCTTGGGAATATTGGTTGCCAGGTCAAATTTAGAGTGGTCTGACTTTTTGGTAGGAGACTGAGACCTCTTGGAGGAGGAAGACCTAGGAGAAACCAGAAGGATCATCGTTTTTATATGAAGTGAAGCTAACAACAGCCCCAAAGGACAACCTTGGCTTCTAGAATAATATACAAGCTAACAAAGAAACAGCCGCTGCTGCTGCTGCTGCTGCTAAGTCGCTTCAGTCGTGTCCGACTCTGTGCAACCCCATAGACGGCAGCCCACCAGGCTCCCCCGTCCCTGGGATTCTCCAGGCAAGAACACTGGAGCGGGTTGCCGTTTCCTTCTCCAATGCATATAAGTGAAAAGGCAAAGTGAAGTCGCTCAGTCGTGTCCGACTCCTAGCAACCCCATGGACTGCAGCCCACCAGGCCCCTCCATCCAGGGGTTTTCCAGGCAAGAGTACTGGAGTGGGGTGCCATTGCCTTCTCCAGAAACAGCCACTAGCAGCCATGAAATACTTTTTACCCCTACCAAAATAGCAAAGCTTTAAAACATTAGTGTGTAGTTTGAGTAACTGTAAGACAAAAATACAACCCCTCTGAAGGACAACTTGGGAATATTTTTCAAGAGCCTTAGAAATGATCATATACTTTGTATAATCTGACTACCAGGGATTTATCCTGAAGAAATAACTCAAAGGAAGCAAAAAGGCTAGGGACATGAAGATGTCCTTTACAACATTATTTATAATAACAAACAATCATAAGAAACCTAAGTGCTCAAAGTAGGGAAATGCTTTAATAAATTATGATATAGCCATCCAAGGGATTAAAGGATTATTGTGAAAAGTACAGAAGCCCCTCCAAAACTTGTAACACATGAGAAGTATTCTAATTTCCACTCGGAAAAAGTTATGTCTACCATTGGTGAAAGAGGAAGGAAACTAAAAAAATTGGAAACACTGGATTTGCCAAGGTTGTGGGGTTGCAGGTGAGCATTCAGTGTTTCTGTTCCCATTTTGAACAGTATGTTTTAAAGCAATTTCAGGGTTACATCCCCTTAGCAGGGACAATTTCACATATGACAACACAGCGATGGCAGGGCCAGGCTCTGATCACATCAAGGTTTGGCTCTGACCACAGGCTGTGTGGCCATAATTACCCCCGAGAACCTGAGCCACCAGAGAGGTAACTGAATGGAAACAACATGAGTTGTGAAATCAAAGAGGCAGAAGCATACCCCTTTAGTTCTGTGACCTTAGGAAAATTTATGTAGCATGAAATAAAAACACTCGCCTTCCAGATTCAGGAGGAGAAATGAGATAATGGAGATGAAAATGCTTGGAAGGTGTTTGGGTTCCATCAACATTTTCTCCCTCCCTTCCTATCTTATCTTGTGTCAATGGACAGAGAAGGAATCTGCAAGTTTTCAACTAGTAACAGCACACTGATATTTTAAACTCCAGATATACAGTATTTTCAAAACATAGAATAGGGGATCCTCTCCTCATGCATTTTCAGTGGGGACATTACTGCTCCTAATGGGGCAAAAATTGGTCCTCGGGGTATGAGAAAATTTTAGATAATTACAATGGTTTACGAAGGACCACAATATATAAACAGATTTATGGTATTAAAATTCGTGGCAGAAGAGACATTAAAACAAAACAGAGATGGTGTCTTAAGGACAAAACTGTCTAAGAAGCTCTTTAGAGGGTTATAATTTAAAAAATAATAATATAAAGAGGTGGAAACAAACGAATGTATATATAACAATCACTTTGCTGTACACCTGAACACAACACTGTAAATCAACTATACTCCAATAAAATGAAAAAATAAAAATAAAAAATAAAGTAAGAAGGCTGCGAAACTTGGTTAGAGGTGACAGAAGTGTCGATTTCCACTCCTCAGGAGAGGGACTCTCGCTAACAGCTTTGACCACCCATGGACGAGGGAGAACCAGCAATCAGGTCTGCCACCTGCTTGGCACCATGCTGCAGGTCTCGTTGGTCTTTTCTCCATAGCCTTTGCAAATTGCGAGAGGTGACGTCACCTCCTTTTGCTCTTCTCTAAAGTTCCAAAATAAGCCACCTGGAACGGTCAGGCAGGCTTATAACGACACAACAGAGGGAAAGAGGGCTGATGGTCTACAGCAAACCTGCAAACCTTCTAAGCCTGTGCCGTGTACAGGGGAGCAGCCCCATAAACGGTCATTTCGTCTTTCCCCTCCCTTTGAGAGCACGGCTTACCCTTCACCCCTCCCTACCTGCCCTCTTTCTGCCGTGTGTTCAGAGTGTGTCCTGTCCCCTCCCCTCCTGGCCTTCCCGGCCTTTGCCACTCAGTCAACACACTTATACAAAGTGCAACTGCCAAATGAATTTAAAAACAAACATCAGCAAAATTCAAATGATGGGAAAAGATGAACCTTTAAGAATTCCCTTCCCACCCACCCCTGAGAACTACTTTGAAATATTCCAAGAGCCCTCTGAATACATCCTGGCTGGAACATATTCTGAGAGCTGAAGACAGCACACTGTGGGGCTGTTAAGTGTTTTATGTTCTGTTCCATAAATACTTTCCATCTGAGTCAGATTATGCCCTTCCCCTTTTGATTCATCAGCACTGGCCTAGGACAGAATAAGTTACAACCATCAACCAAAAAAGATACCATCTCTGTTTTGTTTTAATGTCTCTTCTTTGTAGCAGCAACCTGATGACATTTCAGGGGCCCCTAGCATCATAGTCATGGAGGTTCCTTTTATCCTCTAAGTCATATGTAGTTTCCAGGGTTATTTTCTTTTTAAGATCTTATTTTTTTTTTAATGTGGGCCGTTTTTAAAGTCTGTATTGAATTTGTTATAATCTTGCTTCTGTTTTATGTTTTGGTTTCTTGACTGCAAGGCAAAGTGGGATCTTACCTCCCTGACCAGAGATGGAACACACAGCCCTGCATTGGAAGGAAAAGTCTCAAGCACTGGACTGCCAGGGAAGTCCTTGCCAGTGTTACTTTTGGTGTTACTACCTGGTGGGTTCCCAGGAAGCCATTTCTTACTTGTACAATGCTTCTACAAGCATCAGAGTAGCTCCCGAGTTTCATTTGGTTCATTAAGGATGCTGCTGGTCAGATGAACACTGGGAGGGAGATGTGGAAGGAAGAGTGTGTGAGGAACGCACAGCCTTTGCAGAAGAGCTGGACGCTTCTCCTAGTTTCTCACTAAAGCATCTGATAGCCTTCTGCCTTTAGTAAATGGACAAAAACTAGGAAAACTCATCAATCGGGGAAGGATTTGGTGTCTTTGGGCTCCAGGTTAAAAAATAGTAATAATAACTGGAGAAACAGAAAGGGATCAAGTCTGAAGATCTAGTATGATGATGAGGAATCTGATACATCACCATAGCCAAGTTATTAACCACTCTGGGACTCTACTTTTCAATCTATAAAATGGGAAAGATGACAATTCTAAGAATTAAATAAATGTGAACCTGAAACTGTAAAGCACTGACCAAGAGATAGGAACAGAATGCTTATACACAAGGCACACTGCAACACTAAGAGAACTTTAAAAGGACTCACTCAGACATTTCAGAGGAGGGGACCTGGGTAGCAGAAAGCTGGAGTTCAGGTTAGCATCAAGGAAATTTCACAAATTCAAAGGCTCCTCAGTGTACACAATAGAAGACTGATAGCTATTGACTGATATTGATCCATCAAGAAATAGTGCTACACTTGGAATGTGTAAACTTAAGACCAGAGCATCATACATCACTGGGGAACTTATTAGAAATGCAGATTCTTGAGCCCTGTTCCCACTCCAAACCTTCTGAATCTGAAACCCTGGAGGCGAGGCCCAGAAATTTATTTTAATAAGCCGGGCAGATGATTCTGATGGAAAATACTGTTTGAGAACCACTGATTTAGAAACATAGAGGTAGAGACTTCCCTGGCAGTCCAGTGGTTAAGACTCTGCACTTCCACTGCAGGAGGCATGGGTTCGATCCCTAGTCCAGGAAGTAAGGGGATCTAAGACCCTGCATGCCATGCCATGAGAGAAACAGGGTGGTATATATCATATGGCTCAAGGAGATAAAGGAAATAGGATGGGGAAATGGAGGGATAGAGCATAGGACTGCCGTTCTTTAGGTAAAAGCCTTTCAATCTATTCGATATTTTTACCATGTGCGTGAATGACTTTGAAAAGCTACAAATTACTTTATATTTCTGGAGTATGTATGCAGCAAGAGCCTGGCCTGGGCCCTTAGGATGGAAACAGGAAGCTGGTGGAAAAACTCAGGAGCCAAGACTGAGCACAGTTGCTACAAAGTAAATCCCAAGTCCTCAGGGATGTCCCTGCCTTCCTGAAGGCTCATCTGCTTCCTTCTCTGTCCCCGTGGATCACTCCAGCCCCCTTCCCCAGGGAGACAGACCAGGAGAGCAGCCCAAATAAAGGGCTGGCTTGACTCCAAGTCTCTAGTCTTCCTGTCACTTTCCCACCCATTCAAAAGCAAACCCCTTCCACCACCCTTCCCACCCACCCGCTCACCTACCACCACCCTTCCTGGTCTTCCTTCCTCTTTCCCCTTCCTCCCCCACCCACCCAGCTCCTGAATAAATGCCTGTTTGCTTCAGCTGACCGATGGAAGCTGTTGTGAATCTCCTCACAGGGCCAGGATGGCCTTCTCCGCCCTCTCCACGCCGGACCAGCTGCACGCAGAGCTCGTATTCCGTCCGAGGCTCCAAATAGTTGAGGGTAACAATCTCATTTGTCACTGAGAAGAGGGAAAGTCCAGGAAACTTAAGTTGGCAATCTTTTACATTCTTCAAACTGGAATGCTGTTATTGTGATGGGAACTAATGCTTGGTTTTTAAAAATACAATGTCTGAGTAGAACAGAGGGGAGATTCCATCTTCAGGGTCTCAGTGTTCCTACTATAAAGAAAACAAGGCTTTTTCATGTAAGTATCTCTGTGCCATTCATACATTTCTGCTCTAGTGTTTCTGTATTTTCATTTGTAGAGTAAAATCAGGCACATCTTCAACTATAGGGAATACCAATCAGATTTAGGGGGAAAAACTCAATTAGAATAATAGAAAATAACTGCCTTCAAATGCAAACAGTGATTTCAATCAAGCTATCAAGAGAAAAGACTCTTTGAGGGTTTGCTTACACTAATCAGACAACAAATTTGTAATAGTCATGTCATAATAAATAAAGGGTTCTGAAGTATTTGAAAAGACCTCCCAGAAACAAATGACATATGCTTCTTTTCTTCTGAGCTATTTGCATGAGTATTGCAAAGGTAGATTTTTGCCTTACACATGATAAAGTCAGTAAGGAAAAATACTGGACTGTGTTCAAGGGTTTTTAGAAAACCTCTTTGTGGATGTCCATAAAGAGACAATGCATTATCAATATCCTTTTTTTTTTAAGCTGCTTTTTCAAAAGACCTAGCCATTGTCAATAGAAACAACAATCCAGCAAATTAGACTTATGCTCCTGGGATTCTGAATTTTGGATGAGTGTTCAAAAGAATGTGAAGAGCTCCGTAATACCACCATGATTTTATTCAACGTACTCAGGTCAGCTAGTGTTTTTAAGCCCCAAACCTTCGTTTTCTTTTTTGGTAACTTCCTTGATTATATGCGCTTAGTCGCTCAGTTGTGTCTGACTCTCTGCGACCCTTTGGACTGTAGCCTGTGAGGCTGCCCATGGGATTTCCCAGGCAAGAACACTGGAGTGGGTTGCCATTTCCATCTCCAGGGGATCTTCCAGACCCAGGGATGGAACTAGTGTCTCGGTGTCTCCTTCATTGCAGTCACGGGTAGAGGGCCCTTTTAGGAATTCATGGGCATAGTGAGACTAGAGTATTGATGGAGGTGTGTATGTTCCCTACAAGTGTGACTGTGGCATGTCTCACGATAAGATGGCACAATTTAAGCAGCTGGGTCAATAGATGGTACTCAGCTTTTAAAAAAAAAGGCTATTACATCATCATGCAATAAGCAGGACCGTAATTTGTTTCAAAGAAAATTTAACTTAAATAAATTTAACTGTTTTCATGAACGTTTGACATTTTATTACATTTGGGGCTTTTGCTTTCAAAAAGTTGGGGATGGGCCTGTAGCCCCACCTCCCCCTACCCCAGTTCAGTCAGCCACAGCCCAAATTCCTTCCCAAATTTCTGTGAGTTAGGAGAATGCAGACAGGGCAAACTCAAATAAGAAAAAAAAAAAAAAAAGAAAACGTGGTTCAGTAGCAACAGCTGACTCATTGGAAAAGACCCTTGATGGTGGGAAAGAGTGAAGGCAGAAGAAGACGAGGGTTGACAGAAGATGAGATGGTTGGATGGCATCCCTGATTCAATGGACATGAACTTGAGCAAACTCTGGGAGATGGTGAGGGACAGGGAAGCCTGGTGTGCTGCAGTCCATGGGGTCATGAGGGGTTGGGCACAGCTTGGCGACTGAACAACAACAGTAGCAACAATCACCCCTCAGATGTAAGCAGATTAAGTCCCTGCCTTTCCAGTGGGCCCTGGACTTCCCTGTTACTGTATTCATAGCATAAACACGTGTCCTTTACCATGACCAAGCAAGACAGAGTAAAAATGGGACTGGAGATCCAGAGGAACCTGGACAGGAAGCATTGATGAAGATAGTGACTCCTGACACAGGCTGGTTCTGTGCCCCATTTTACACCATGACTTTCAGAAAGGTAGACCCACAACTCAGAGGAGCCATCACCCCACCACTCTCTCCTGAATACTCCAAAGTAGAATCCTCTGCCACAGCCCCTACCTTGGGGTAGAGGGTTGAGATTGAGAGAGAGGATTTCTACATTTGGGGACAAATTTCTTTTCCTGGTGTCCCATCTCTTGCTGGAGCATTTCCCTGCCAAATCTTACCTTGAATATGCCGCCAAGCCTCATAGTGATTAACAGGTTTGTACAGAAGCTTCTTGGATTTGATTGGTCCATCCCCAAAGTAAGGCTCAGAGCTGATGTTGATGACAGCAAAGTTGTGTCCAGTGTTGATCACCTTTGGGGCATTCAAGGGCTTTGGAAGAACTAAATAAAATGTCAAGAATCAGATCAGTCCTTACACTTGGGGTTTTTACCGCTGTTCTGAGATAGGGGTAGTGGGTGAGTGCCTTCACATTCCTGACAAAGCCCGCTTTGAGTTCTCTGACCAGATTCAACGCACTTACCCGCTCTGTGATCTCCTGGCTTTGCTCTCACCCCTCCCCCCTGCCACCCACAGAGTACTTTCTTAAAGAATGAGCACTCCTCTGATCAAGAGTTTTCCATGTGTTCCCATTACATTTCGAATAAAATCTGAAATTCATACCATGACCTGCCAGGCCTTGCACAATAGCACCCCTGCCGCCTCTTTAGCTCCCTCATCCTCTCATCCAACACTCTCCAGTCCCAGTGACCTTTCAGTTCATTCACCTAACAATGCACCAGGCTCCTTTCTGTCTCAGATTCTTGGCTGATACTATTCTCCTGCAAGGAATGCACCAGACCCCCCACAATTCTGCAGTTATCGCTTACTCATCATTCAACTCTCAGCTCTGATGTGACTTCCTCACAGTGTCTATCCCTGAACCTTTGTTAGTCTCACATGCCACACACTTCCACAGATCTTCTCCTTCACTGCAATTTTCAGAATTCATTATTCTTTGTGTGATTATTTAATATCAATCATCCTACTAGACCACCAGGCTATGTCTGTCTGTCTGTCTCTCTCTGCTTAGAGCAACGTAAATTTATTATCTTACAGCTCTGGAGGTCAGAAATCAGAGGTCTCTGGGGGTCAGTAGTTAGTCTCACTGGGCTAAGATCAACGTGTTAACAGGGCTGTGTTCCTTTCTAGAGGCTGTAGGGGATAATTTGTTTTCTTCTTTTCAGCTTCTTAAAAAACACCTGTATTCCTTGACTCATGGTCCCTTTATCCATCTTCAAAGACAACAAACTCATGTCTCTCTGACCTTTCTTCTGTTGTGATACCTCTTTCTGACAGTCTTTACCATTTGATAATCAGGTGGCTCAAATGGTAAAGAATCTGCCTGCAATGCAGAAGCCCCGGGTTTGATTGCTGGGTCAGGAAGATCCCCTGGAGAAGGGAATGGCTACCCACTCCTGTATTCTTGCCTGGAGAATCCCATGGACAGAGGAGTCTGGCAGGCTACAGTCCATGAGGTCATGAAGAGTCGGTCATGACTAAGGAACTGAACACACCTATATAATCCAGAATAACCTCCCCACCTCAAAGACCAGGTATTCTCAATGGGACTGAAATAGTACCCCCAACAAGGTAAAAATTGGTTCTGGATGAGAGAAAACATTCTTAGATATTTCAATGGTTCTTAGCCCCCATAAGGGGCATGGTAAATAAACAGATATACAGTATGTTTACCATATGAAGCAAGTTCTGGTTTGAAAGGAAAGGATGTCTTGACAGGCTGTCAGTATCCTGTTTACTCAATTATAGAAGTAGCTCAACTTATTCAACTTGCTTTGAGTCTTACTGAACTCCCGTGAGTTAAGAGGTCCATTAGACTCCTGGGGCATGGAGAACATGTATGGGGGAATGGGGTGGCCAAGAAAGGAGACAGACTGTGAATCGGTCTCTTCTATTCATGCACAAGCTCCATGGTGTCACTGGACTTCACTTATGAAATTCAAAGGTAAAATTTCAAGTTGAAGACAGCAGAAACTTAAACCAAGTGTAGGGCCCTGTGTGGACAGGTCATAAGCCCATGAAGCCAGCCCTGCACATCACCCTTGCTGTATGAGGGGAGCATTGCAGTATTTGGAGATGGGGGTCTTTAAAGAGGCAATTCAGTTACAGTGAGGGCTATAGTCATCACTAATCCCGTATGACGGCTGTCCTCATTAACGTGTTACTCAGTCGTGTCTGACTCTTCATGACCTCATGTACTATAGCCAGTTAGGCTTCTCTGTCCATGGAATTCTCCAGGCATGAATACTGGAGTGGGTAGCCATACCCTTCTCCAGGGGCTCTTCCCGACCCAGGCATTGAATCCTGGTCTCCTGAGTTGCTGGCGGATTCTTTACCATCTGAGCTACCAGGGAGGCCCTCATAAGAAGATCAAATTACCACACACACACACACACACACACAGGGAAGACCCTGAGTAGATACAGGGAGAATATAGCTATCTACAAGCCAAGAAGCAAAGCCTCAGAAGAAAGTAACTCTGCTAACACCTTGATCTCAGATCAACGTAAGATTACGCTGATCACCTAGCCTCCAGAACACTGAGAAAATTAATTTCTGTTGTTTAAGCTGCTCAGTCTAGAGTACTCTGCTACCACAGCCCTAGAAACCTATTACATATGAATATAACACACTCTACTTATTCTTTCTAATGCTGATGGATATTTGGACTATTAGGAATAAAACTCCTCAGAACATTCTTGAACACTGTTTAACAAATGCAGTCTTTTGAGCATAAACTTAGCTGTAGAATGTCATCACAGGGCAAGTGTATGCTTAGTTTTAGCATATATTGCCAATTTTCCAAAGTGGTTGCTCTAGTTTGTATTCTGGGAGGAAAGTCTAGTATAGTCAACCTTCTATATACAGGTTCTGCATCTGCAGATTCAACCAAGGGCAGATCAATATTCAGAAAGGAAAAAAAAAAAAAAAAAAAAAACTCCAGAAAGTTCTACAAGGCAAAACTTGAAATTTTCCATGTGCCAGCAACTATTTACAAAATATTTATATTATAGTTAACAACAATTTACATAGCATTTACATTATATATGGTGTTACAATAATCCACCTTATCTGCAGGGGATACTTTCCAAGACCCCAGTGGATGTCTGAAACTGCAGACAGTACCAAATTCTACATACACCATTTTTTTCTCCCATACACACATACCAGAGGTAAAGTTTAACTTATAAGTTAGGCAAAGTAAGGGAATATTCAAATTGCTAGCATCACATTGTTAAATACAATAAAGGTTACTTGAACTTGAGCATTTTGATACCATGACAGAGGAAACGATAACGTAGATGTCTAAGTGACTAATGAGTGGTATACATGGGATGAAGGGAAGACCCACATCCCAGGCAGGATGGAGTGGAACAGTGTGAGATTTCATCACGCTACTCAGAATAGTACACAATTTAAAAATTACATATTGTTTATTTCTGGAATTTTCCATTTAGTGTTTTGAGCTTCATTTGACCATGGGTAACTGAAACCGTGGAAAGTGAAACCACAGATGGGGGGGTGGCTATTGTTTAAGTAATCTAGAGATGATTTAAAGTATACAGGAGGATGTGCGTAGGTTGTACACAAATACTACACCATTTTATAAAAGGGACATGAGCATCCGTGGAGTTTGGTATCCAAAGAGGTCCTAGAACCAATTCCCTACAAACACTGAAGGAAATCTGTATCTCTGTATCTTTTTTAATATTATGATTAAAGACACTGCTCAATTTACCTACTTGCAATTTTCCATTTTGAGGATACCAGTCAGTCAATATGACAGTGAAGAGGCATCAGTGACTTAGAACAAGAGATATTTCAATGGACTGATGTTGCGTGCTGTGTCTTATTTAAAAAATAAAAATTAGAATCAGTGACTCTTCTGAATCTTAGCAACATGGTTTGTTTTTTTACTTATTATTTACTTTCCATGGACAGCAAATATTCCAAAAATAACATAATTTGTCTTGTCTGCATATCATTTCCTTTCTTCCAAGAACAAATATGACGTAAGAAATTATTTTGATTGTGTTAATGTTTTACTGAATAAAATAGATCCAGGCTTTTCCAGTAATCAAAAAAAAATATTAAAGATTCTGAGGTTGTTTCTGTGGGTTCTCAGGGCAGAGAATCTAACTCTATGAGGCTCTATTTATGTTACTATTGTTACTGACCT
This sequence comes from Bos indicus, assembly GCF_029378745.1. Taxonomy (NCBI): domain Eukaryota; kingdom Metazoa; phylum Chordata; class Mammalia; order Artiodactyla; family Bovidae; genus Bos; species Bos indicus. Next base: position 16,937,725 of record NC_091767.1, read on the forward strand.
TTTTTTAAAACAAGATTATGTTCTGGGTATTTACTTTCATTGACAGAAATTACCTCTAGGATCACCCAAAGATTCCTAATCAAGTAGTGAAGTAGGTTACATACACAACAACTTCAGTTATCTTGCTTCCTTATCTGGGAAGATAAGGAGAACAGGAGAGACTGAGAAAGCAAAATGATCTAGAAATGATGATGCTGGGTTGGACCAGGTTCCAAACTGAGACTGGCGGTTCACGAGATGGGCTACCTTAGGCAAGTCACCTAAACCTCTGAACCTAGTTCCGGACTGATCAAGACGGGATAACAATACTATTGTGCCTGGTCTTTATAAAAATGAAGTAAGATAGGACTTCCTGATGGTTCAGTGCCTAAGACTCTGCACTCCTAAAGCAAGGGGCCTGGGATGAATCCTTGGTCAGGGAACTAGATCCCACACGCCACAACTAAAGATCCTGCCTGCCACAACTAAGACCTGGTGAAGCCAAAAAATAAATACAATGAATATTTTAAAAATAATAAGATGAATGAAGCATTTAGTCCAATGCCTTTCTAGAATACATACCACAGAGTTATTAGGTGCTTTTGTCTAAGTACATTCAAAAGTAACTTTCAAAATTAAAATTTGTATTACCTCTCTGTACAACAACCAAGGGAACTTGGAGTTACTTCCACTCTATTCCTTCCCCTCAAGCCTCAAATGTACACAAATCCACTTGGAATAATTCCAAATTTTGAAATAGTATTTCATAGTAGGAAGAATAGTCAGAACTCTGAATATATAAGAAAATCATTCATGTTCACCCAGGCTTCATATTAAGTGAGTAGTCTGCAAATTAAGATTCTCTAACTTCTCTGTAGTGAATCAGAAGTCAAGACAATGACAAAGTTAAACTTTCTACAAAAATAAAATCACTACCAGACTTGTGCCAGATGCAATTCCACTACTTAACAATCTCACAATCACTCTGAGTGGTAGATAAGCTAAGCTTTATTTACAAATAAAGAAAGGTTCAGACAGGTCACCTAGAGCCAGACGTCCTAGAAGGTGAAGTCAAGTGGGCCTTAGGAAGCATCACTAAAAACAAAGCTAGTGGAGGTGATGGAATTCCAGTTGAGCTCTTTCAAATCCTAAAAGATGATGCTGTGAAAGTGCTGTACTCAATATGCCAGCAAATTTGGAAAACTCAGCAGTGGCCACAGGACTGGAAAAGGTCAGTTTTCATTCCAATCCCAAAGAAAGGCAATGCCAAAGAATGCTCAAACTACCGCACAATTGCACTCATCTCACATGCTAGTAAAGTAATGCTCAAAATTCTCCAAGCCAGGCTTCAGCAATATGTGAACCATGAACTTCCAGATGTTCAAGCTGGATTTAGAAAAGGCAGAGGAACCAGAGATCAAATTGCCAACATCTGCTGGATCATCAAAAAAGCAAGAGAGTTCCAGAGCAACATCTACTTCTGCTTTATTGACTATGCCAAAGCCTTTGACTATGTGGTTCACAACAAACTGTGGAAAATTCTTCAAGAGATGGGAATACCAGACCACCTGACCTGCCTCCTGAGAAATCTGTATACAGGTCAAGAAGCAACAGTCAGAACTGGACATGGGACAACAGACTGGTTCCAAATAGGGAAAGGAGTACATCAAGGCTGTATATTGTCACCCTACTTATTTAACTTATATGCAGAGTACATCTAGAGAAGGCAATGGCAACCCACTCCAGTACTCTTGCCTGGAAAATACCATGGACAGAGGAGCCTGGTGGGCTGCCGTCTATGGGGTCGCACAGAGTCAGACACGACTGAAGTGACTTAGCAGCAGCAGTAGCAGCAGAGTACATCATGAGAAATGCCGGACTGGATGAAGCACAAGCTGGAATCAAGATTGCCAGGAGAAATATCAATAACCTCAGATATGCAGATGACACCACACTTTTGGCAGAAAGTAAAGAACTGAAGAGCCTCTTGATGAAAGTGAAAAAGGAGAGTGAAAAAGTTGGCTTAAAACTCAACATTCAGAAAACTAAGATCATGGCATCTGGTCCCATCACTGCATGGCAAATAGATGGGGAAACAGTGGAAACAGTGGATTTGGGGGGCCTCCAAAATCACTGCAGCTGGTAACTGCAGCCATGAAATTAAAAGATGCTCACTCCTTGGAAGAAAAGTTATGACCAACCTAGACAGCATATTAAAAAGCAGAGACATTACTTTGCTAACAAAGGTCCGAATAGTCAAAGCTATGGTTTTCCCAATGGTCATGGATGGATGTGAAAACTGGACTATAAAGAAAGCTGAGCACCAAAGAATTGATACTTTTGAACTGGGGTGTTGGAGAAGACTCTTGAGAGTCCTTTGGACTGCAAAGAGATCCAAGCAGTCCATCCTAAAGGGAATCAGTCCTGAATATGCATTGGAAGGACTGATGCTGAAGCTGAAACTCTTAACACTTTGGCCACCTGATGTGAAGAGCTGACTCATTTGAAAAGACCCTGATGCTGGAAAGATTGAGCATGGGAGAAGAAGGGGACAACAGAGGATGAGATGGTTGGATGGCATCACTGCCTCAATGGACATGAGTTTGAGTAACCTCTGGAAATTGGCAATGGACAGGGAGCCTGACGTGCTGCAGTCCCCAGGGTCGCAAAGAGTTGGACACAACTGAGCTACTGAACTGAACTGAACAGAGGTCAAATTCATTTGCTCAAAGCCACACCCAAGTTTACTAGCTGTCAGCCATAAAAATCAAACCCAGGGCTATGTAATTCCAAAGGTCATAAACTTAATCCCTCCTTTCCATTTCAATGCACGTAATTTTTTTGCTTAAGGCTTAGTATCCTGGAGAACATCCAAAAGGCATTTTAGCGGTCAGAGGGCATTTCTATCTAAAGGCGGCGCCCAGCAATACATAAATGCAGAACCATCAAGCATACAATCTCTTCCCCTGGAAAATGGAGCTTACCTTTAACAGAAATGTTGAAAGGCTTTTCCACCATCCCAGACACTGTGTTCACACTGCAGACCCAGACTCCTGAGTCAGGGGGTAGGATCCGGTTGATGGTGAAGGTAGCCACGGAGAGATGACCCGTGTGGTTAAAGTCTTTTGGCTGGAAAGGTCAAATACAAAAAATAAAACAGAAGCTTCTACAGAGGTATAAACACAAAGGTTCATAACACTGACCCCATCTCATTGTTAAATAAGAAGTTTTCTAGGAGAGATTAAGAAGATCAGTCCAATGCTTGTATAAGCGTTGGCTTATTTCCAAAGCTATTGTAGTAACCCTGCAAGTTTATGTTGGATTGATGCCCTCGCAGATCCTGCTGTTGTAGTTGTGTGTTTGGGAGTATGGGATAAACACTTCCAAGCAAAAAGTCTAATTCCTTCTAAACTGCTTCTGGTAACATTTGTTCTTTTATGGTCCAATGCAGTAATGGCTGGGTGAAATGACAAAATGGCTTCTGAAGTGTTTGAGAGGCTGGCTGAGTATGGTATTCTGGAAAAAGTCAAGGCTCTGAAAACACATGGGCCCAAGCTCACATCCCAGCTCTGCCAATTCTGGCCAATTGCTTGGGCTTCCCTGGTGGCTCAGACACTAAAGAATCTGCCTGCAGTGCAGGTTCAATTCCAGGCTTAGGACAATCCCCCGGAGACGGGAATGCTAACCCACTCCAGCATTCTTGCCTGGAGGATTTCATGCACAGAGGAGCCTGGTGGGCTACCACCATGGGGTCACAAAGAGCTGGACACGACTGAGTGATTCTCACTTTCTTTAGTTATTTAGCTTCACCCAACCAGTTTCCACTTCTGCAAAATAACTAACTAATGTTAAGTGAGACGTGTGTAGTGTGGTCAGCTCTCACCAGAAGGTAGCTGTGACTAGGAAAGGCCAGCAAGATTTTGGAAGCTGTCAGTCGGCTCCTACTATACCTGCTGCTGCTGCTACGTCACTTCAGTCATGTCCGACCCTGTGCGACCTATAGACGGCAGCCCACCAGGCTCCCCCATCCCTGGGATTCTCCAGGCAAGAACACTGGAGTGGGTTGCTATTCCTTCTCCAATGCATGAAAGGGAAAAGTGCAAGTGAAGTCACTCAGTCGTGTCCGACTCTTAGTGACCCCATGGACTGCAGCCCACCAGGCTCCTCCATCCATGGGATTTTCCAGGCAGGAGTACTGGAGTGGGGTGCCATTGCCTACTACACCTAGTGGATTGTTAAAGTGGAATCAGGAACATCTGATGTGTGAATATTCTGCATATTCTGCCCCTAAGACATCACTTGGATCTACCTTCTGGTCAAGTTGATTTTTGGTCATCTTTGAGAGAAAAATAAAATAACTAGTTCCAAGTCTTTAGATAACAAAATAAATCAATTTCCTGCAGACCACTTGTGACACAGAGAAATTTGAGGTGGTACCTGTCTCTGCTGCATTTGGCACTGTTGAGAGAGGGAAGGGAAACATGTGGGAAAGTAGCTTAGTCCTTATTTCTTTCAAGCAAAAAAAAAAAAAAAATCATGTGGTAGCACCCTAACCAGTGGTAAGTGCCAGATATGAATACCCAGTCTTGTCTGAGATGTGATACACACACACACATACATATACATGATAGAATACTACTCAGCCATAAAACAGAATAAAAATGACCCATTTGCCACAACATGGATGGACTTATTATCATACTAAGTGAAGCAAATCAGACAGAAAAAGACAGATATCATATGATATCAGTTATACATGAAATCTAAAATATGACACAAATGAACTTATTTACAAAACAGAAACAGACTCACAGACACAGAGAACAGACTTATAGTATAGAGAACAGACTTACAGTACAGAGAACAGACTTATAGTATAGAAAACAAACTTATAGTATAGAAAACAAACACGGTTACCACTGTGGAAAGGGAGAGGGCTAGTGGGGCATAAATTAGGAGTTCGGGATTGGCAGATACAAACCACTACATAAAAAAAGGATTTAGTCTATAAGAGAGGGAACCATATTCAATATCTTGTAGTAACTTTTACTGGAAAATAATCTTGAAAAATAGAACTGAATTACTTTGCTATATACCTGAAAATAACACAACACTATAAATCAACTACGCTTCAACTATTAAAAAAGCTATAATTTGTTCTACCAAAAAAAAAAAAAAGAGAGAGAGAGAGAGAATAACTCTTACACGTAGCACTGTCCCATCTGGCTTCACCAGGGTCATTTCTTCATTAGCAGGTCGGGGCCAGCCAGATGCTTTGCAGATGGGGTTGAATTTACCACTGTTCACTTCTATATGATCTGGCAAATCCTCTATCTTTGGAGTCATCCTTGGCACACCTGAATGAAGGAAACAACACTGTGAAACCTAATCTTTAACACAGCATAAGCAGAAAATATGAAAGTAGTTACCATCTAGCAAGTCATGTACTGAGCAAGAAATTGGCAAGTATTTTATTGTTTTATCATTATATAATAAATTTTTGGGGGTAGTTGCTCTCAATTCCCATTAAAATGGTTACCAGAACCAGAATTCACACCCTTTGCCATAATGATGTACTTTCTCAGGGTCCTAGGGGATACGGTCTCAATGCTGAAATGGTCATCATCACCACATCTCTGCAGATCTGACTGTCCAGTCCCTCTCTTGCTTTTTAAGGGAATTTATTTTTACAAAAACAAAAACCAAAGCCAGTTCTTCTCCCACTCTGCAAGCCCCTGATTCTCTGATCAACAATGTGATCATTAGTTTTGATATCTGAGAGATGTCTCATTGATTGGGAAGACTGCAACTGGCTGATGATTAATTATATTCACATTTACATCCAAGAAGGGAAGTGGAATAAAATTCCCCTAATCAATTTCTCATCAGTAGCCAAATAAAGAATACTGCTGCCAACATGGAAAGGAAAATAAATGCCTCTGATATCAATAAAGGCATCAGGATTCCTTACTTAATATCTGCAGAGTAGAGAATGAATAATCCTGAAATTTAACAATTTTATCCTGAACTGTGGGGTCTTAGAGAGTTTTGGACCACATGTAGGACACAACTGAAAACGGTCCAACACTCGGTAAATAATGTAGGAGATGGACATGCACTTAAAACATTGGAAAAGTGGCTGAGTCCTTTCCAGAAAAAAAGAACAGCAGTCATTTACAAGCTGCTCCATAGCAGTGTTGAGAGGAGGTGGGGGTCAGGGTAAATGCATCAATATTGATATTATATATTATTATCCTATCTCTCAAGCCTAGAATGAAACAAGTGAAGTGTACGGAGCAGGAGAAGAAAAGGTCTAATAGCCACAAAGGTATTCTTTGATACATCTGCAGAGCTGGGGAGACTATAATGAGAAAATTTGCCAAACTGTTTAGCACACTTAGGTACTGGTGTTGGAATTGTTCGAAGTGCTCTAACACTTTCAATCCATGCCTTTCCTTCTGTCCCCTTGCAGTTTTCTGCGATTGGATGGAGGTTAGAGGAACAGGTAGAGGGTGTGGGGAAAGGGGTCTGCCCCTTGAAAGCCCAGAATCTGGGTCTAAGTTTGAGAGTCTCACATTTTTTTTGCAACACCGGCCTTAGTACAGAAAGGAAGAAGTGAAACAGAAAAGGCAAATCATTAAGCTTGTTTGTTGCCCACTTTCAGTCCATCCTCTGACAGCCCCATAGCCTTTCCTCCCCTCTCTACACCCTCCCAGATTCCTACCCTGTAGCAAAGTCCAAATCCTGGGGTAGAAGGGAAAGTATAAAGCTGACCAGCTAAGGCCTTTGAGAAAACAGTTGGTATTTCTCTCCATACTTGTTCTGATATTTAAAACTCACAGAGAAAAGACTACAAATGTCTTACTACTCTGAGTGCAGATTTCACTGGACATATGTTATTTATATTTGTTTGACTGAAAATGTAATATATGTTTATTATTTTTAAATTTTAAAAATATGCTTCTTTTGATTTTAAAAAGTATATTCTAGAACAGGGGTTAGCAGACTTTCCTTAAAGGACTAGATAATAAATATTTTCAACTTGGCAGGCCATATGTTCTGGGTGGTAACTACTCAACCCCGTTGTAAGAGCAGCCTCACATGATCTATGGTAAACAAAGGGGCATGGCTATGTTCAGACAAGATTTTTTAATGAGAACAGATGGTAGGGCAATAAAAAGGAATGAGAAGCATACTGATATGTGCTACAATATAGATAAACCTCAAAAACAGTATGGTAAATGAAGAAAGCCAGCCAAAAAAAATCTAATGTTGTAATTCTTCCAAGTAATTCTTTCACTGCTGTGCATATCCAGGGAAAAGTCTGGTCCTAGAAAAGACCGTCAAAGAGGCAGACAGAGCTCTCAGTGGCTGGTTATCACTTACTGTGCTACAAAGAGCACGAGGTTCATTCTCTATGGGAAAGGCCAATGTGAGAGTCCATAAAGAAGGTTCAGAAAGTGGTCCTTTAGAACAGAGGATCTATTCTTCCCTACTTCTGCTTGGAAACAGAAGGAGTTTAAGACTCTTGGGCTCGTGGGGCAAGAATGATGCCAGCAAAGCTGGGTTCAGATGTGCTGAACTCGGCCCTGATTACAGTGTTACCTTGCTTTACCTTCTTTCTCACACTGGAGCCCTTGGCGTCCTGGAGAGCAGAGGCATCCTTGGAACCGATCACACTTCTCCCCATTGGTGCAACTGCACCTGAGCTTACAGTCTGGTCCATAATAACCAGGCTGGCATGCTGTCAACAAAGGCATCAACAACTAGTGTTAATATGGGGGAAGGATGAAGATTCAGGCTGTAAGTGGCTAGTTTTATTTTTCTCTCCAAGCTATCAACCTTACCGGTTATAAAAGGTAGTAAGTGATATATCTGTATTACCAAGAAATTAAAGGTTAGAGAAATTCTGATTCCAGGCAAGTTGAATAAGCACTTACCAGGCCACCTGAAAGCATTGATGAGTGATGAGGTGGGAGGGAGGATGGGAAGGACCAGGAAGGCTCTGAGGGGAATTAAAACTTGGAAGATGGGAATGGTGTGCTCCCCAGCTTTTAGTCCCATGGTCAGGACAGCTGACACTATGTGGGGATGTTAGAACTCCAGAGAAAACCTGAAGTCTTACTGGTAGAGAAGTCTTAGAGGACAGAGTCAGGGCAACTGCAGCCACTTAAAATTGGGAGGGAAAATTTAGAAAGGAAGAACCAGAGGGAGGAAGTCCCAAATTTTTGGCTGCTCCCAGAACCACACATCTTTAAGTGCAAGCTCAACACAGCCCAGCTAAAGGTAAAAGGAATGAACTGAGTCTGAGCTGATGCCTGGGAGTCAGAGTTTGCAGTTTGAGTCACCCCAAGTTGATTGCCTTACAGGACATAACAAACAAAATAAACACTCCTGAGAGGAATATACTGCACTGCAGAGTCTCCTCACTGTAAATTTCACAATGTTTAGGATACAATCAACACAAGGAGAAATGGAATAGTGCCACGTAGTCCATCTTCCAGCAGTGCCAGATGTGGAAAAAACTGACTTTGGGGAGCAAATACTGAAACGTCTTTGAGCTCTGGCTAACTCACCACATTAGCATTTGTTAGGGAGGGTCTAGCATATTTGCCTACAGATTCACGTTAAGTCGGGCTCCCTATTTGGCTCAGTGGTAAAGAATCTGCCTGCAGTGCAGGAGATGCAGGAGACGTGGGTTCTATCCCTGGATCAGGAAGATCCCCTGGAGGAGGAAATGGCAACCCAGTCCAGTATTCTTGCCTGGAGAATCCCATGGACAGAGGAGCCTGGTGGGTTACAGTCCACAGGGTCTCAAAGAGTTGGACATGACTGAGCACACATGCGTTCACGTTAAGTTACCGTGTGATAGTCAATATGAAAAGCCTACTGGAAAGTAGATGAGAAACGTACACCTCTGAGCTTCGAGTAGGTGAAGCTACTAGTATCCACAGAAGATAAGATCTTAACTTCCTCAATTTTCAAATCCCAAATCTTGTCTGTATCTGACATAAAAGTACTGATATTTATGATGTAGTGAAAAAAGTAAATCTATGCCTTTCCAGCCCAAAATGTGGTCTGAAACCCAACAGCATCATCTGGGAGCTTGTTAGAAATGCAGACCCTCAGTCTCCAGTCCAGACCTATAGAACAGAATCTGTGTTCTAAAAAGATCCCCAGGTGATGTGTATCAGCAGCACTTTCTAAGTGGTCCAGAGTCTTAATACAAAAGCATATTTAACTTCGGATGAAAGTATCTTTGATTCAAAACCCTATAGCTCAGCATAGACAGCTGACTGAGTAGTCCAGGTATGTCCTACACACCGATGTCTGGGAAGCTGGGAATCCTCGGTATACCTGCTAGAACCTTGTTTCTTCAGGGTGTGACTGGCCCATACCTTCATTGCACTGCAGACCCTTCCAGCCTGTGGCACAGGAACACCCATAGGGGTCTGGGAGACAGAACACGAAGGACTTGCATCCCTCTGGTTCACTACACCTTTCTTTACAAGTTCTGCCAAATGTGTGCGGTTCACATGCTATGGGAGAGAAAAAGATGATTCAGAGGCAAATACCCAACCCTTTGAAAGGCATGATTCTTCTTTTCAAGGGTCTCTCCTAGACCACTGAACATGGAAAATATTCCAGTCTGAGCCATGGAATGGTCAGGGTAAAGAACCCTCATGGTCCACCTTACAGATAATGAAACTGCCTTTTGGACAGGACATAGGAGCCACTACTCCCAGTCATGCAGGTCGTGCATTGCACAAACTGATGGAACGGTGTTCACATCAATGACGTCACAGATTTGTACACCTGTCACAACTTTCCCCTGGTGGCTCAGCTGGTAAAGAATCCACCTGTGATGCAGGAAACCTGGGTTCAATCCCTGGGTTGAGAAGATTCCCCTGGAGAAGGGAACAGCTACCCACTCTAGTATTCTGGCCTGGAAAATCCCATGGACTGTACAGTCCATGGGGTCGCGAAGAGTCAGACACGACTGAGTGACTTTCACAACTTTCCAGTGGTTGACAATAAAGAGCCTTTTCTGAATTTACACAAAGTTACCATATGGTGTCACAGAGGCCATTTAGCTTCCATCCCAACTGTGTCCAGATCTAAAATTTGGATCCAGCAATGATGGATTTTAAATCCACAAGGTACTCATCAAGCACTCTTGACTTACCCTTCTCACATGTTCTCCCCATAAACCCAGGAGGGCAAATGCATTCCCCAGTATCTTCATGGCAGATCCCATTGTTCATACAAGCAGTGCAGATGCGGTTACATTCAGGTCCCCACTTCTGAGCTTCACATCCTTTGGTTAAGGAAAACAAAACTCTGGTGAGTGGAGCACATTCATTCCTCAAAGCTCTACTGAGCACCTGCGACATGTTAGCCACATGAGTGGACGCTGGTGAATGAAGATAAATAAAACACAACCTCTGCTCTCAAAAAGCTAAGAGTCCAATGCGGGAAACAGACATGTAACGGAACATGATAAAGACAAAGACAGAAGTACCCAATTATTTTTTTAACTTTTCATTTTATATTGGAGTATAGCTGATCAACAATGTTGTGATAATTCCAGGTGGTCAACAAAAGGACTCAGCCATACACATACATGTACCCATTCTCTCTTAAACTCCTCTCCCATACAGGCTGCCACATAACATTGAGCAGTGTTCCTTGTGTTATATATACAGTAGATCCTTGTCGGTTATTCATTTTAAATATAGCAGTGTGAGAACTACCTAATCTGCATTAGGGTTGGAATAGGGCATAAAGGAAGGCTTCCCAGAAGAGGTAGTATGTGAGTTGACTCTGTACGACCTCCTAATTGACAAAGAAGATAATGCTGGAGAGTGTGTTCTAAGCAAAGGCTAGATTGGGAGGAAAACATGGTATGCTTGAGGAGCTGCAGGTACAGTTAGAGACAAGAGCAGTGGTTTTCAAAGTGTGACCCCTGATGAGTAGCATCTCCAATTATCTGGGAATCTGTTAGAAATGCAAACCCCAGACTCCTATCCATGACTTACTGGATGAGAAACTCTGGAGGTAGCTTAGTACCCTATGCTTCACAGGTGTTTTAGATAATTCTGAGGCATGCCAAAGTTTGGGAACATCTAGTTTAAAGAATCCCATGGACAGAGGAGCCTGGTGGGCTGCCGTCTATGGGGTCGCACAGAGTCAGACACGACTGAAGTGACTTAGCAGCAGCAGAAGTTTAAAGAATGTGGAGAAAAACCTAAATGGGCAAAGAATCTGAAAAAGAATAGATATATGAATATGTATAACTTTACTGTACATATGAAACTAACACAACATTGTAAATCAGCCATACTTCAATATTAAATAAAAATTTTTAAAAGATGAAGAATGTGGAGAAGGGAGCCAAGCTAAAAGGGGAAGCAGGAGCTAGTAGCACTCACATATTTTTCAGGTAGAAAGCGCAGAAGAAATGAAGCAAGATCCAAGACCGAAAGCACAAGAATGGTAAGAGGCTTCCCAGATTCGTATTTCCTGGCTCCTCCACTTCAGTGCCTGGCTATCTGAGATTGTTAATTAGACCCAAGGATACCTTCTAACATAAGGAAAAGTCAGGGGGAGTGGGGTGGGGTGACCTTTTGTGGTCAGGAATTTAGTTTAATTTTTCTTCTGAAAGGAACTAATGTCTTTGTCCCTGAATATGAGTCTCACAGTGGTAAACGTGGACCTGTGCCAACGGCTTATAATATTTTTGGCAAGAACTCCTGGTTATCAGTATTTTCTCTAGAATAATCAGTAAGACTGTCAACACAGACCCAGTCTGACAGGCAACCACCTAACAGATAAAGCTACAAAATGTCTCAAAGCTAGTGTTTACATGCCTTCATGTATAAAGGGGAAAATCCTACACAATCAGTGATTTCTTAAAAGCCAGACCCCGGATTATCTTCAGACGCTGAAAACTAATGCTGACAGAACCCTGGGATAAAAGTGGGTCTCCTGTTACAGTAACCTATGTACCAATCTGTAGACCTGTCACAGTTTCACTCTTAATCCTGGGAAAGAGAAAAGGATTAAGCTTGAGGAGATAAATGGGGTGATCTCCCAGGGATGAAGGCAGGAAAAGAGTTCCTTGATAAGCAACAAGTACGCAATTCGTTGTCTTTTAGTCACTCAGTCGTGTCCGACTCTTGCGACCCCATGGACTGTAGCCTGTCAGGCTCCTCTGTTCATGGGATTTCCCAGGCAAGCATACTGGAGTGGGTTGCCATTTCCTTCTCCAAGTATGCAGTTAGGCCTCTGTGATTTTCTTCAAAATATAAAAAGGTTTTGTGTTTTAGGAGACTATAGATCCATGGCATCCAAAGATAAATCTTACAATCTTAATGTTTTCAAAAAATCTTAAAAAAAAAACCAACTATATTGGAGTACAGTTGCTTTACAGAATTGTGTTAGTTTCCACTGTACAGCAAAGTGAATCTGCTACACTGCCATGGAGAGAATTTATGCTGAAAAGAAACCCTGTAAGTATAACCAGTTTGATTTTTAATACTCAGTCTTTATGACAGAATACCACACTTAATGGCAGAAGGTGAAGAACTAAAGAGCCTCTTGATGAAAGTGAAAGAGGAGAGTGAAAAAGTTGGTTTTAAGCTCAACATTCAGAAAACAAAGATCCAGTCCCATCAATTCATGGCAAATAGAGAAACGGTGGAAACAGTGACAGACTTTATTTTTGGGGGCTCCAAAATCACTGTAGATGGTGACTGCAGCCATGAAATTAAAAGACGCTTAGTCCTTGGAAGAAAAGTTATGACCAACCTAGACAGCATATTAAAAAGCAGAGACATTACTTTGCTAACAAAGGTCCATCTAGCCAAGGCTATGGTTTTTCCAGTGGTCATGTATGGATGTGAGAGTTGGACTATAAAGAAAGCTAAATGTCAAAGAATTGATGCTTTTGAACTGTGGTGTTGGAGAAGACTCTTGAGAGCTCCTTGGACTGCAAGGAGATCCAACCAGTCCACCTTAAAGGAAATCAGTCCTGAATGTTCATTGGAAGGACTGATGGTGAAGCCGAAACTCCAATACTTTGGCCCCCTGATGTGAAGAGCTGACTCATTTGAAAAGACCCTGATGCTGGGAAAGATTGAAGTCAAGAGAAGAAGGGGACGACAGAGGATGAGATGGTTGAATGGCATCACCGACTCAATGAACATGAGTTTGAATAAACTCCAGGAGTTGGTAATGGACAGGGAGGCCTGGCGTGCGGCAGTCCATGGGGTCGCAAAGAGTTGGACATGACTGAGCAACTGAACTGAACTGATTCCTAGGGTTCAAATTTACCTGAAAAGATATTCTAGTTATGAGAAATGGACAAGTGCCTTCAACTGTACCTCATTTCTTAGTAAACATAAAAGAGGTCAAGCAGGGAAAGTGTTAGTCATTCAGTCGTGTCAGACTCTGAGGTTCCAGGGACTGTAGTCCGCCAGGTTCCTCTGTCCATGGAATTCTCCAGGCAAGAATTCTGGAGTGAGTTGCCATTTCCTTCTCCAGGGGATCTTCTCAACCCAGGGATTGAACCCAGGTCTCCTACATTGCAGGCAGATTCTTTATTGTCTGAGCCACCAGGGAAGCTCCAAGTAGGGAAAAGTACTTTTAAAAGTACTTTTAAATGGGATGGTTGTGACCCAGCTCAAACTTTGTTAGAATGATTTTAGGTATTAGCAGTGCTTTTCCAACAGTTTTACTGAAATGAGAGCAAAAGAAAATAAATGTGCTTCTGACAATCTAAAAAGGAGACAAGTTGGAGATCAAAATGTGTTTGAAGTCTTTTATCTTAAAAGTTCAGGAGAATTTTAAATTCTAAACTATGCTAAATCTTATTTGCTCTGATGTTAAAGAAAAAAAAGCTTTAAACCTTTTACCATGTATCAATATCTGATGTTTCTGATATTGTTATGAAATTTGCCAATTTATCCCTGATTCTGAGCATGGAACATGGTGCTATATCACATTGGAGAGACCATCTTTTTATTAAAAAAATTTTTTTTAAGTTATAAAAGTATGATAACACATTTACATGAGACTTGGAAAATATAGAACAAAGTTATATATAGTTCCACTATATATTACAATCATTTAAGTAGATAAATTAAGATTTTTAGTTGGAGTTTCAATATCAAGCTGGAGAGCCCATCTTAATGAAGTGAATGCAAATTGTGTCCTTGCCATTCAGATTCTCAAAGAAAGGAGATGAATGAAAGGGGATTTTATTTGCCCAAACTAGATGACCCACACTTTTCATAGGTCTATTGTCATACTGCAATACCTGTTTATCTATTTATGTATGTACCTGCTCTGCTTGAGAATTACCTGAGGGACAGTCAGTCATCTTATTATCTTTGTATTCTCAACACCAACATAATGCTTGGCAGAGACTTATAATCCACACAGATTTGTTGAATGAATGAATGCATGAATATAATGCAAAGCAAAACAAGTACTTTCATGAATTAGGGTGCTGGTCATTAGAGGAATGACAGGGCATCCCTGTCAGAATACTTAGACCCGAAGGCCTGAACATTTCATATCATGAACACCTAACACAACTGGGGAAAACTTAGGGCAAGTTTTTTGCTTTCTATAGATCAATTTTTGGTAAAAATGACTGGTGATAGTTACTTTCTACCTTGATAGCTATAATAGGGGGAAAACATTTTCACTAGTTCTAATACTCTCATTTTTCAAACCTGAAAACAGAAAACACATTTTGGAGTTAAATGATCTCAAAAGTGTGTGATTTACGGGGGACTTAGTGTTTTAACTCGGAGAAAGCAATAGCACCCCACTCCAGTACTCTTGCTTGGAAAATCCCATGGACAGAGGAGCCTGGTGGGCTGCAGGCCATGGGGTCACGAAGAGTCGGACACGACGGAGCGACTTCACTTTCACTTTTCAGTTTCATGCATTGGAGAAGGAAATGGCAACCCACTCCAGTGTTCTTGCCTGGAGAATCCCAGGGACGGGGGAGCCTGGTGGGCTGCCGTCTGTGGGGTCGCACAGAGTCAGACACAACTGACACGACTTAGCAGTAGCAGCAGCAGACTAACCCAGAAGGCCTAACTCTTCTCCCAGTAGCAGACACCTTTTGGGGGGACTGTCCAGCTCAGAGGGATTCCCATTTTGTCTGAGGAAACTGCTGCTATTCAAGTGTGAGGCCCTAGTGCCCTCGCTGCAATATGCGGCTCCACCCCCATCTATAACTCCTTGGTCTAGGCAGGTAGACACCTGACAAATATTTAGACCCATCTGACTCTTTATCCTGAGAGTTTAACACTTAGAAGTAAGTGAAACATCACTGAAGCTAAGTTAGGGTAATGGTAGCACCCTCCCACACTGCAGTGCTGAGCTGCAGATCCTCCCTGGAAGACATTTTCTGGAACTTGCTTGTCAGCCTTTAAATCAGTTTTTAAGAGTCTTTAGTATACTTCCAAGTCATCCCAGTTTTTGCTTAAGTATCCAGAGTCAGTTTTGGTTACTCACAACTCAAAATTGTAACAGCTACACCGTCACTTACTCCGGACTATGAGCCTGGTGAAGGCTGAGGTGAAGAGGTTTCCTCCTATGTACCTGGCCGAGTACACGCCAGCATCCTGGGGCTGAGCGTGAGGCACTTGCACTTCCAAAATGTCAGGGACTTCGTGCCGGGGCACCGAGTGGATGAAGGAACCTGTAAGGGAGAAGAGTGAAGAGCCATGGGTCACCCTCACACACTCCTGTTCCCTTGTCTGGCCCCTCCACTTGATCAGCTTTCCCTGACCTGATATAGAAGATGTGCTCATGCACATCAGATGTGGGAGAAGAATGAAAAGGTTGCTATTGAATGCTCTCCCAAAACTCGAGAAAGGGATGGTGTTGGAGTAGACAGGTTAGTCTCTGAGGTCCACCACTGAACACATGAAGATGAGGGTAGCCTAACGTTCTTATCTTCCACAGGGAGAGGCAACTAGGCAAACCTGGGGAAATGTCAGGTAACCTTGCCAACCAATCAATTAAGAGACACCTAGAATTACTACTCCCATCTGTAAGCCTCACCTATCCACAGAGCTTAGACTAGTCCCCATCAATATCTCAGCTGCATGAGACAATTGCCACCAGATACTGCCAAACAGTAGTTGGACACAGACAGATTTGCATTGCACAGTTAGACCCCAGAATCACCACCAACTGGCGTTCCAGGTTCACTCTGCCCTTTCCCTTAGCCTTGCAATCAAACAGTGTCACATATCACATGGCAGAATTGGAGACCCCAAGATTCCATCATGATGGAATTTTGTTGAACATTCATAGTTCATGTTGCATATTCCCATAACATCTTATGGAAAAGATGAACTTTTTGGCTAACCCAATACACTGTAGGTGCATTTCACATATGTATGTAAATCTCCATTTTACTTAATTTACTTAAGTAACCAAACGTGTTACCTAAGACAGCTTCTATCATAGAATTTGTTTGAGCTTCTTGGTGGCTCAGACAGTAAAGAATCTGCCTTCAGTGCAGGAGAACAGGGATCGATCCCTGGGTCAGGAAGATCCCCTGGAGAAGGGAATAGCTACTCACTCCAGTATTCTTGCCTACAGAATTCCATGGACAGAGGAGCCTCGTGGGCTATAGTCCATGGGGTTGCAAAGAGTCGGACAGGACTGAGCAACTAACACTTTCACTGAGCAGCTTGACTTCAAACATCTGCCCCCCCAGACTGGCATGAGATAATGACCCAATATTGCTTGGCTGTCTGATGCCTTACACAACAGTGCGGGAATGAAACAAAACATATGGACTCACCATTTTTGTAAATCACTGCGTCTTCTTCTTTAATCAATACCTTTTTGAAAGATATGTTCACATTATCTCCCCTGTCCACAGTCATAGTTAAAGTAGCTGGTAGAAAGGAAGCTATTAAAAGAGAGAGAAAAAAGCCAAATGAGAAAATGAGGTTACATAGCTTCTCCAGGAACAACTGAAACTTGAATCAGAGGATGAGATCCGGGACTTGGCAGGAGTCAGGGGATTTTCGTGTTAGCTTAGAGAGCTACCCTGTGAAGGCACACGATGCCTCTGCACTATGCTCAAAAGCACCTGGGCTTTAGGTACATCTTCTTGCTTTCCTTAGTACCTGCCAACCCAGGCATGGCACTCTGCAAGACTCCCACAGAGATGCTGTGGGGCAGATGGTGATGAATGTGGACCCAGAGGGAGAATGGTATAGATCAAAGAGCACTGTGAGCACTGGAACGAGACAGTCCTGGGCTTAAGGTCACCCTCTGCCAATTTCTGAACCTCTTTGACTCCGTTACTTCACCTCTGAACACCTCAGCTTCCTCATCTGTAATTTGGAAGTACAAGTATTTGCCTTAAACAGTTGTTAGGAACATTAAAGGGCTTCCAAGGTGGCGTAGTGGTAAAGTCTGCCTGCCAATGCAGCAGATGTGGGTTCAATCCCTGGGTTGGGAAGATCCCCTGGAGGAGGAAATGGCTACCCACTCCAGTATTCTAGTCTGGAAAATTCCATGAACAGAGGAGCCTGGAGGGCTACAGTTCATGGGGTTGCAAAAGAGTCAGACATGACAAAGAGACTAAACAGCGACTAAACAACAACAAACATAAACATTAAATGATGTATGTCAAAGCCCTGGGTGCTTAGAAGAGGTCAGGATCCTTCCCAAACATAAACGAAGGCCACGCTGCTGTGCTGACATGTGCGGTGTGGCCACGAGTGCTGGGGAAGGCAGACAGGGGACCCCGGGGGCCACTTTCCAGGGCTCCCTGTCTCCTGACTAGAAGCTTCATTTCGCAACCTCACCCAAGTGGCTCGTACTCTCTGCGACATGCCCTTCGGTTCCTGTGAGAATTTTTGTGACCATTTCATGCTGTTGTTCCTTTCTCTGTGGTTTGTTTATATTTTCTGCTCCTTTGTGTGAAGATTGTTTAGCTAACCGTGGGACTTCTCACTCAGCATTGTATTCTGAAAGGGAACCGAGATTCCCCCTTCGGCTCAACTCCAGTGTGGTTGTTCTTTCTGCCCGTTTTGTGGTTCTTTATTATTTCAGACTTTGTGCCTTTTAAGCTCCCTGTTTTGTGAGGATCTGAACACAGTCACACGGCAGTGTTCTCCTGCCGTGCAGCCTGCCACCTCCTGCCTTCATGGCTCTAGGCTGACGGATCTTTGCTGAGGACTAATGAGGGGCATCCACAAGCCAACCTTGCAACTTGGGCTTCCTGATGACACCAGAATCTGGCTCAAACTTTACACATAGTCAGATAATCGTGTGACTTGACCGGATCATGAAAACAATAAGCTCCTATGAACCAGGCATTGTTCTAAGAACCTTGCACATATTTAATTTTCATAATATCTCCAGGAGATAGGTACTACAATTATCCTAATTTTACAAATGAGGAAATCAAGGTACAGAGAGGTTAAGAATTCTCTTCAAGATTACACAGCAAGTTCACGGGACAGCCAAGATTTGAAGTAGGTAGTTCGGTTCCAGAGGCCTCTCCTAGGACTTTTTTTTTTTTAAAGAAGTATTTATTTATTCTTTATCTTTTGATCACACTGCATGGCATGTGGGATCTTAGTTCCTTGACCAGGGATCGAACCTGCACCCCCTGTGTTAGCAATGTGGAGTCTTAACCACTGAACTTCAAGGAAGTGC